>NC_064614.1:19255000-29255000 GCF_023898315.1 Schistocerca nitens
ATGGCGACCCTGTTCTGTGATTCCGCTAGACTCTGGAATCTCTGAAACGTTAGATTGCAAGCGTTGTATAATCTTAATTTTTTTTCCCTGCAGCGCTCAAACAACTTCTGCGTTGTTTCTGAGCAGACTTTCAAAAAATTCACAGCGTTGTTGAGCGGCGTTGTGTTGTTTGTCTTATTTTGTTTTCTATATTTGTGTGTTTTATATGTATGTGTTTTTCTTCTCGCTTGTAAATTGCACTGACTTCGATCAAAGATATAAATTTGTTTTGCGTGTGAAAAAGTGCGTACTAGGTTGGGTACCTTTCGTGTGACTGTCGTAATTTTTGGGGGATACATTTATTCTGATTAGTGTGTTGCGTACCGGGTATAAGTTGAACTAATGCAGACACGTAACCAAGCTAAAAGTAGGTGGTACAATAACTTAAGCATCATGGACCAAGGGGATAATTTGATTTCGAATATTAACGTGTCGGACAGTTCCGAAAATGCATTGGGGAATACTTCAGAGGAAATGCAAAACAGGACGAACGGGTTCACATCAGAGCCAGAAATTAATTTGCCTCCAACTAACCAAATTGATTTGGCAGAACTCATGAAAGGCTTATTGCAACAAAATAAAGAAAATGCAGAGAAATCTGAAAAATCGATCCGAGAGCTAGGCGATCAAATGACGCAAAAATCTGAAAAATCGTTCCGAGAACAAAAAGAATCATCTGAAAAATCGATCCGTGAGCTAGGCGAACAAATGACGAAGAAATCTGAAAAATAGATCCGCGAGTTAGGCAAACAAATGACGCAGAAATCTAAAAAATCGATCCGCGAGCTAGGCCAACAAATAGACGAAAAACTAATCCAGCAGACAAATAAAGTCGACAAGTCGATGCGGAGAGTGTCCGATGATATCTCACAAAGAATAAACAATCTGGCAAGAGAAATAAAAAGTGATATGATGAAAGAATTAGGCCGTACATTTGAACAAATCGATGACCGTCTGCAAGCCTTAGAACAGGGCAAGTGGAGTCGCGATGCAGAATCTAAAGAGAGCGAAGAACAGCTACTTAGGAATTTCCAAGCGCTGAGTGAAGAATGCCAAAGAGAACACCAGCAGGTACTCTCGAGGGTCCAAGAGGTGGAAACGGGTTGTCGCACGTCCGTTAGCAACACAGTAGCGGACAACAGTCAAGCGATTCACACACTGGAACAGTAAGTAGAACAATTGAAGCAGACTGGGGCGGAGGACATCGTAGGCACGATGAAGGTGACGGAAAGCGAGAACAATACTACACCGGTAGCGGCCGCAGAGACCGAAGAAGTGCGTTCGCTTCTTAGATTTCAGAAGGGACAGTTCGAAGTGAACAGGCGGCAAAAAGCTGTAACAGGCGAATTACAAGAACGCGTGGCGCATCTAGAAAACCGCATGGTGTGTGATTACGAACTCGCCAATAGCACTAAAAATAGCCGTACGAACAGTGCAGAGAGGGACTCCGGCCACAAGGGAGATTTTGACGACAGGGAAGAATGTATTTTGAGGGGCAGACATGAGAAAAATAGAAACATTCAAGGGCCTCGCTGGGAGGAAATGCGGGGATTTGATTTCAAACATTTCCTTACGGTGAGAAAGTTTGAGATATTTCGAAATTCGCAAAAAGGAATACATCCACGAGCATGGCTCGAGCAATTTGAGCTCTGTCTTCCCCCCGACTGGGCAAGTTCACATAAGATAGAATATATGTGTGGCTATTTGGAAGGCGAACCGGCGATTCGCATGAGGTCGGCAGCGCGTCACTGCAACTCCACTCGGGAGTTTCGACAAGCCTTTCTGTCCGCCTATTGGTCGGAAGTGGCACAAGATAGGGTCAAGCATGGCATAATTATGCTGCCAAATTTGAACCAGTCTGGTTTCGGCAGCCCAGCACGCCTCTTTGACCACATGCTGCAGGCGAATCAATTTCTATACGACCCATACGGGCCTGCAGAACTAATTAGGATATGCATCACCAAATTGCCGATGCACTTACGCCACGTCATTCTTGCGGGACGATGCAAAGAGGACGTGGAAACGTTTAAGACACTTCTCCAAGAGTTGGAATATAATACAGCAGAATACCCGCCTAATCAGGCACAAAGTTATTACAGGGCACAGCAGCGCGATCGCAGTCGTGGCCGTATTACTAATCAACGGCGTGACTGGTTGTCGCGACGCGAACGGAACAATGATCGGGACCGGCCGTATAGAAACTGGGGTAACAGTCGCGAACACAGGTGGAACAACGGAAATGATCGAGGATGGGGACAAGATCGTGAACGCAACAGATACGGCAACCAGAATCGATACTACGATGAACACGGTGAAAATAGGATTGTAGGCGGAGCACCACATGATGTTGAAATTCGGCCGGCCAACCCTAGACATAATCCAGCAAATGGAAATGAACGAAACCGGCAATGACAAATGATCAGCCCAGAAGGCGCCCAATAGGAACAAATGAGCGACGTGGCAAATGAGTAGAAAGGACAGTTAGGAGTAGAGGTGACGGTGAAGAGAAACAATTGATTAGTTTACATTTGTGATAAATGCATTTTGAATAATATGTTGGTAAAAATAATGATAAAGATGTTTCTATGTGATTGATTGAAGTGATGGTTTTAGTTTTTTTTTTCTTTCCTTATGCAATTAAGATTTAGGTTGGTTCAAATGTGAAGATAAAAGGTTTCTTTGTGAACGAGTGAAATTCTGTTTATGGTTTTTTATGTAAATTGAAAAGAGTCGCTCCTGTGAGAAGCAAGATCTGTGTTGAATTAATGCAAAACTCAGGGGAATATCCGATCTGTGGGTATTATGGGTCTGGCAAACCCAGGTCCCCGGCTGTTAGTAGCCTTGTTTCCGATTTTCTGCTTTCAGTGCTACTATCTATCTATTACTATTCTATATCTGTCAGTATAAAAGAGGATCTCTTACTATAGTATGCGTGCTGTATGAATATTCTAAGACAGGAGAACTCTGAGAAAGGAATGAGTAAGTTTGGAATCTTGAAAACAGGATGCGATAATACGATTGTTTAACCATTGGCTTCCCAATATGCGATGATATGTTAATGTTGATGATTTATGTCTTTTTTGTTCTTTATAGCTGAGTATGTAAAGTGCTGTCTGTGGATTTCGTCAGTATATTGATTCCCTTCAAGGTGAAAGAAGAATTGTGGTTTGTGTAATTTACGTGGCCCTGAAATATTATTGTGGTAGTCAAATGACGAACAGTTTTCCAGCAAATGGAGAATGGAACGGAAATATGGATCCTTTTTTTGTAGTCTTGACTGATGTTGAGCCAGAGCCTGAAAAATTATAATGCTTTTTGCCCTAGAAAAGAGACGTTTTTGTGTTTTGCTGATGCTGTGAGCATTACAGCTTACTGTTTTCGCTGGTGCGGGATGCACTGCAGCCTATATGATTTGTACTGAGGAAATTTCCCTCTTGAAGGTAGAGGAAGATTAAATAGTTTTGATTATGGGACCGAAGGAAAGCTTGGTTTAATGTAATAACGATTAAGCAAGACATTTGTCATTTAAAGTACTGGAGGATACGGATCTTTTGTGTCTGTTGTAAGTTCAATATGTTAAGATGAAACTGTTTTACAGAATAGAGGTGACCACAATTTTGCCATTCATGAGAAATGAATCCAGAATGACCACCACAGGCGAAAGGTAACTTAAAGAAGGAACGAAATGGGTAAGAAAACGTAGTATAACCTGTATAATAAAAAAAAGAAATTTTACCCTTCTCAGAGTCATCTGTGTGATTAATTCTTGTGATAACGTAATTTTAGATGAAATTGTCTTACTGTTTTATGTGTAAATATATGAGTATGATAAATGTATAATTGCGAGTCTCTTATCAGGTGTGTCAACTGGTATAAATGTTTTGGCGTGTAAATAACCATTGTTCTTTTTACTGTGTATGTTTAAGGAAAGTTTCTCCTTATTTATCATGTGACAAGACATATGCAGTGAGCGTCAGGAAGAGGACGAATTAGAAAAATGTTGTAGTGGTGTAAACACTTTGTTGAAGTAGCATTGAAGTAGCTTGTTGAATTAACTAGTAGTGGATTGAAGTAGAATTTTGAGTAATACATGTTTATGGGTAGTTAGTTTGTAGTATAGACAACAGGTGTGCATGCGTGTGTAGGTGTAAATAACATGGGAACGCTATGCTGCCCTGACCTATACTTGCACAAGGCATAATCCTATTCATTTTAGTGAATTAATAAGTAGCATTTGATTTATTAAAACGTAAGTGAACCACATTAGTGATGTGGATTTAGATATTATATTGCCAGTTCATTTAATTTTTATTTTTAAAATGTTAAGTCATTTAACTTTTATTTTTATATTGTCGATTCATCTAACTTTTTTTATTTAAAAAAATTAAGTCTCACTTTTGTTCTTAAAAATTGTGAAAGACAATACTAAGTGGTATTATGTATGACATTTTGTAATCACATAACTATGATGAACAATTTCTGTAAATGCAGTTGAGAACGTGAAAGCGAACCGGCTAAACTCTTACGAGACAGTGGGAGCAGCGAGGAGGAGGGCTAGTAGTAAACTGGCGGGTTTCCCAGCAGGACACAATGTCAGCTGGGCCACGTCTGCAGCACGCACACCAACAAAAGAAGGGGACGGGACAAACACTTTCCCTTGCACACGGAGCTAAAGGCCGGCCGCACCAGTGCGACCCTTCGTGGAGGTGATGACCTGAGATGGCCAAGCGGTCCACCGCGCGGAAACCCATCTGCTGGCAACGCACCACACGCATGCGACCGTGACGAGACGGCCGCGGTGAAACGACAGAAGACAGGGGATAAAGGGGCGTGGAGCCTTTTGACACATACTGTCCAGAGAAACTGGCAGACTTCAACGACGCCTATCAACATTTCCTGGCGGATGCCCACTGTCAAGCGACAGTAAATCATAGTTCGATGTTCGCTGTTAGCTAAGGGTGGCACAAAGAAGAGCCATTAAGTGTCATCCTTGCCTAGGAATATCAACCTGGCGTGTCAAACGAGGATACCGCACGAATTTGACAACACAAACATGGAACCAAATCGAGATGTACGTGACACGGGCCACCAAGAGAAACTTCATAAGAGGGCAGAGACGGAGGGATTGCACGCAACAGATGGACAAAAATCCCTACTGACAGCTGCGGCGACGAACCCCCCTCCCCTTATATTGTGCCACAGAACAGTGGAACTACTGAGTGTCTCAGTGAACAGTGATTATACGGTTCTTAGTCCAATGCATATACGTGTGTTTCTGTCAGAGAAACTTTGACTCGTGTGTTTTGCAGCGGTTCGATTTATTGGTGTTTATAAGACTGACTCTTGAATTTTTTATTGTTTTTTTTAGACTTTGATTCTTGTATTTTGCAGGTGTTTCATTTATTGGTGTTTTTTTTAGACGTTGACTATTGTACTTTCAGAGCTATTTTATTGATCAATGTTTGTTCTTGTGTGATGTATTAGATTTGTGACATTTTGTTTCGTAAATTCATTCCTGTGGCATTGCTTCGTTTATCAGTCAGATAGCTATTCATTCTCATTGGACTGTGATCGATTAGCCTTTGCATGGGGCATATTTATTGTGAGTAACCCCTTAAGGGTAACAATCACATAATTAATTGTAGGTTCAGTATAATGACACAGTGGTCATTGTTTGCTAACTAACTGAAATACAGTAGAGTGATTAAATTAGTGCCACAAAGTTATTTTAATTCTACAAATTATTAGTTTTATAAGATACAGAATTTTTTTGTGATAACCACTTTGTAAAACATGTTTTTTTTTCTCCTATCACTTTTTTGCTTTTGCGGATTGTGCATTGTAATGTTCTGCTTTATAATACTGATGTTATTTTCATGTTCTTTTTTAATTGCTGTGCCACCTTTGCTATTGTCATAAATTTTACTTGTTAATGAACAGTCATAAATTTTCCTGTGATCAGTTGGCTCTTGCAATGAGCAAATTCTGGTGAACTCCATAAAGGTAACAACCACAAATTGTTTTCATATTAATGACACAGGGACTATTGTTTTTACTTGCTGACCGAATTAGATCCACACTATCTTTTAAATAGGTGTCACAGATTGTTTTTTTTTTTTTTCTCTTTGAAATTGGTAGAGTCTAAAGATGTGTTGAAATTATTGTGTTTTAACAAGTAGCTGGTGACCTTTTGCCTTTTCTTTACATTTTTGGTTTAAGTTGGGTGTGAGAAGCCTGCTTGGGAATGTCCTAGCATGGCCAGAAATTTCCCTGCACAGTCTTTTCCCGGAGCGTTGGGGTTATGAAAGGTCTCTGTTGGATTCCTTTCATGTTAATTTCTTAAATCTGTTGTCATTTACGGCATAAATTCCTCTTCTAAATTTACTGTGGTGTTTCTGACTATCTGGGAGGAGACTGAGCAGTGAAACGTGTTACTTTTACACATAAACAAGAACGATCTGTCACACTACTACACTTTAAAACACAGTTTATATGTAATTCATGTCACACAGTCTCATACGGAACCTACATCCACTTTCTTTTATGTATTGTATATGATAAGATACTGTCATCCCCCTTCCCTTCTGTGTGAGAGGATGAGTGAGCAAATGTATTTCTAGTTGCGTGCTGGATGGTAGCAGACAAGCCTGTCTGCTAGAGAACAGTAGGACCAACGTCGGAACAGGTAGCTACGCTTTCTAAAAGCAAAGAGGTTTCTATCCTTAGTATGGTCCTGTCCGTCCCTTGTCATGTTGGTATAGGAAGCTGCCCTCTGGCCACTTCCGTTTGTATTTCTGAGGCACCCCTCAGGAAGGGACCACGGCTGTCTGTCCGTGGCGAGCGTCTGAAGTGGTAAGATCTCCGGCTAAGCGCGTGTCGGCTAAGTCCGTAGGACAATGGATTTCTTAAGTTCAGCCTAACTGAAAATTTAATCACCTTTATTTCAGGTTTAGCTCTAAAATATCTAATGTTATCTTAAATTGCAACGCAGTGTGATTCGAGTGTACAGTTCAGAATATATTCCGGTAGTTGCTTTGTCACTACTTTGTGAGTAAAGTGGAACCACGTGTTGATCAGTAACTGTAACTAAGATCATCAATCTTAAATGCAAAGGTGTGTGAGATTATAACGTCTCGTCTTGACAATATTTTTCAATATAGCAACTTTTCTTTATGTTCAACCCACGTGCGGTGTACTTTGTGAGACCAGTACCACGTGCTTTTACAATTGTTTGACCCATCAGGTTAATAGTAAGACGATAGTATCCAGTTCGAGGTTTCTCTTTTGTAAATTGCTTTTCGATCTAATTTATTTTAATTATCAAAATTATTGTGGAGTTACGCTCTTTGTGTAAACCAAGTTGACCACGTGAAGCATGTGGTGTAATCATCAAAGCAGCCCTCAGCTATTCCTTTCGGGAACATTTCACAGAGAGTTTGTATGAATTTAGTATACCAGTGTGTGGTAATTACATGACGGACAGGATTGTGCTACGAATGTAACTTCTTTGGGTGAAAATTTAATCGGTTGGTTGTGGTCAATTTCCTCTTGCATATGTTTCAACGTTCTTCTGTGTTATTTTATGAATGCAGTGTTGTATGCAGTCTCCTAATCTTGGCTCCCTATTTGATGTGTTCCGTAAGATTACAAACTCACATTTTCACAGTCCTAAATAAGGCACCAGCTTAGTTATGACTCATGTTTAATATGCTGAAATTTCAATGATAGATGTTAAAATAAATTTCCAAATATAAACTGATTTATTTCTTTTTATTTAAATTCTCTTCATATATATATATATATATATATATATATATATATATATATATATATATATATATATATATATATATATCACCGGTTGTCGTATGACGATTAAAAGATTATCATTAATGTTAGTCTGGTTGGGAATTTGGTATGCTAGACTGGATACCTGGTGAAACAGTTGCTCAGTAATGCAAGGTTAACTTCCCCAGACAGCTCACAGCTTTTAAACCGCTTTTATTGTCTATCAGCACCGCTTTCATAGCAAATTAAAGCAACAACGTTACAAGCTTGCCAAGAAGATGGGAAACACATGACGCAAGATCTGGAATGTACAGAGGATCTGTATCAACCACGTCTGTGCCGCCTTCGTCAAACTGTTGGCAGCATTTCGCTACGGCTGAACGCTACATTCCATTTGATCCATACATAGATCTCCACTCGTGCGTTTAGACGTTTTGACAACTGCCGCGCCCTTTCAAAAAAATGGCTCTCAGCACTATGGGACTTTACTTCTGAGGTCATCAGTCCCCTAGAACTTAGAACTACTTAAACCTAACTAACCTAAGGACATCACACGCATCCATGCCCGAGGCAGGATTCGAACCTGCGACCGTAGCGGTCGCGCGGTTCTAGACTGTAGCGCCTAGAACCGCTCGGCCACCCCGGCCGGTCGCGCCCTTTCATTGTCACACTGTGATGCACCTCTTATCCGTAGAGCAGTAGAACTGTATCTGCAGAAAACCCAGAACATGTACTCTCTTCTCACAATGGCCACTCTTGTTGCAAACTAGTGTTAGATTTAGATTTTTTTGCGATAATGTAATTCATGACATCAAATAGGACAGCATCAAACCTCTATATTCGTATCCAACACCTAATTTTACAACAAGCCTCGCAAATTATTTCTTTGGCCTATTCAGTGTGATACGGTCTGCCACTGATAACAAATATGGGCAGAGGTTAAATTATTCATTAAGTAAAGAATCTGATAAAAATTGATTTAGTTATATTCCTAACTTATTATCTACATTGGATGTACGGACATCAAAAAATGTTTTCCATGACCTCGGAGCCGAGAGTTCCGGAACCTGTACAGAAAATTGGAATAGAGATCAACATAAACATCATTTCTACCCTTCTTATTGCTCATGAAAACCATTCATTGCTTGTTGTACCACCATACAGCGAGACCTTGAGAGGTGGTGGTCCAGATTACTGCGCACACCGGTACCTCTAATATCCAGTAGCACGTCCTCTTGCATTGATGAATGCCTGTATTCGTCGTGGCATACTATCCACAAGTTCATCAAGGCACTGTTGGTCCAGATTGTCCCACTCCTCAACAGCGATTCGGCGTAGATCTCTCAGAGTGGTTGGTGGGTCACGTCGTCCATAAACACACCTTTACAGTCAATAACAGGAATGTCTGATAGGCTTCATGTCTGGGGAACATGCAGGCCACTCAAGTCGAACGATGTCGTTATCCTGAAGGAAGTCATTCACAAGATGTGCACGATGGGGGCGCGAATAGTCGTCCATGAAGACGAATGCCTAAGCAGTATGCTGCCGATATGGTTCCACTATCGGTATAAGGATAACATTCACGTATCGTACAGACGTTTTGGGGCCTTCCATGACCGCCAGGGGCGTGCCATAATCCCTAGATAGCGGTCATTCACTGCAGTAGTAGCCCTTGGGCTGCCTGAGTGAGGCATGTCATCGACAGTTAATGTCTCTGTAATTCCTCCATGTCCGAACAGCATCACTTTGGTTCACTCCGAGACGCCCGGACACTTCCCTTGTTGAGAGCCCTTCCTGGCACAAAGTAACAATGCGCACGCGATCGAACCGCGGTATTGAACGTCTAGGCATGGTTGAACTACAGACAACACGATCCGTGTACCTCTTTCCTGCTGGAATGACTAGAACTGATAGGCTGTCTGACCCGCTCTGTCTAATAGGCGCTGCTCATTCATGGTTGTTTAAATCTTTGGGCGGGTTTGGTGACATCTCTGAACAGGCAAAGTGACTGTCTCTGTGATACATTATCCACAGTCAATGTGTGTCTTCAGGAGTTCTGGGAACCCGGGTGATGCAAAACTTTTTTTGATGTGTGTAATTTGACCCCTTCGTTCGCTCAACATCTAGAGCTATATTTCTGCTTTCGGAAGGATATTCAAGTTTTGGTTTAATAAAATAGCGTGTTGAAATAACTTTTTGCAAGTACTTTATCTTTCACGTAGACAAATTAGAGGTTCAAATGGTTCTGAGCACTATGGGACTTAACATCTGAGGTTCAAATGGTTCAAATGGCTCTGAGCACTATGGGACTCAACATCTTAGGTCATAAGTCCCCTAGAACTTAGAACTACTTAAACCTAACTAACCTAAGGACATCACACACACCCATACCCGAGGCAGGATTCGAACCTGCGACCGTAGCAGTCACGCGGTTCCGGACTGCGCGCCTAGAACCGCGAGACCACCGCGGCCGGCAACATCTGAGGTCATCAGTCCCTTAAAACTTAGAACTACTTAAACCTAACTAACCTAAGGACATCACACACACCCATGCCCGAGGCAGGACTCGAACCTGCGACCGTAGCGGTAGCGCGGTTCCAGACTGAAGCGCCTAGAACCGGTCGGCCACAGCAGCCGGCGACAAATTACAGGCGTTAATTTCCTTCACTTTCAGACATAGCTATACATTTGAACATTCAAATATGTTTGAAACTCAGAATACGACAGGACGTACAGAGAACAACTTGCCGCCAACTTCATACAACAAATTCTCACAACAAACTCATAAAGGCAAAAATAATGTTTGTATCTAAGAAATTATTTTACATAACAAATCAGTTTCTTACGGATAACCATTTCTAAGCTTTTTTAAGTTCATAATTAACAAGTTTAACGTCGATGACTTCCAATCGAATACAAGTGAATAAGTAAATTTCGAAATAAGTGCAATATGTGAGAAATAGTTAAGTTATTTTGAAAAAATAATAAAATTAATATTAGTGTTAGACCCATGTTTGAACATATATTCTGCATATAAATGTACAAGAATATTTTATTGGTGTCATTGGAACTATACGGAATGCGTAATTACAGTTTCGAGCTTTCCTGTGTCACGTAGTAAATTTCTGAAGTATATCAAATAATAAGTTTCCTTTAACGTACCAATAATTACTATAAATAGTGGAAGATGAGCGACTGACCAGTTCCATTACAAGATAAACTACACATATTTAGTGAGTGGAATCACATTTCAGTCGACACATTTTTAGACAAACAAGCTCATCTCTTCAGGGATACATTGACCTTCACAGAATTATAAATGCTTGCAGGTAAAAACTACAGGTTAAACTATAGCCATCTTATTCTAAAAGCAGTCTTCTTACACAACTGGCTCCGTTGAATACACTCACTTTTCTTAGTCTGAACAGCTTCCTCCTGCATCAGTCATGAAATAAAAATTCAATGCCAGACAAAAATTAGTAGACCTTGAAACAGGACGTAGTTTTTGATCCGATAAAGGTATATACAACCTGGATAGTAGATGTGCTGATAATGGTTTGAATGTCGTTCGGCAACAATTAGAGTAGTGGCATAGCTACCAGAGAGCCATTTGTGTCTAGTTTTTAATAAGGAATACTCACAGACAGAAGGGTTAGTGTGGTGCAATAGTGTGAAGAAAGGCAGCAACCATGCCACCGTGCTTCCTACAGCCAAGCGTGCGTGTCTGAAAGGGGTCAGATCGTGGCCTTCCGAGTGGCGGGAGAGTCCTTTCGGAGAACTGCCACACAAGTTGGAAGTACTGCGTCAGTTGAGCCACGATGCTGGCGTCAGTAGTCACGTGAACACTCTCACACCCGTAGACGAGGCTCTGGACGTCCAAGCAGCGCAGACGGCCGACGGGATGGTCGTACTGCAAGGAAGGACAGCAGATCACACAGCTGCCGCACCACAGATAAGAGAGCCCGGACGTATCAACACGAACTTCTGCTAACCGGTTACTAACAATGTGGCTATGAGCACGCACACCTCTAGCCCGTCTTCCACTCACGTCACAGCATCGACGTGCACGGCTCCAGTCTATTCTCGATGAGGTTAGGTAATCAGCTTCCTTTTCTGACAAGCTGTAGGCAGTACACGCGATGCACTGACAATTGCTTCATCATTCTACCAAAAAAAGACTGTTAGAAATAACCAGTACTGCTCCAAGTTCACGAATTGACACATTCGTTTGTGGCATAATGAAACGCCTACAAACATAAATATCATTTATCTTTCGTCATTTAAAAAATAATAGTTTGAAATAAAATTCGTTTCCATTCTAAAGTTCAGTTAGGCCCTGATTTTTATGGTGGTTGGGGGAGGGGGGAGAAATGGTTCAAATGGCTCTCAGCACTATGGGACTTAACATCTGAGGTCATCACTCCCCTAGAACTTAGAACTACTTAAACCTAACTAACCTAAGGACATCACACACATCCATTCCCGAGGCAGGATTCGAACCTGCGACCGTAGCGGTCACGCGGTTCCATACTGAAGTGCCTAGAACCGCTCGGCCACAATGGCCGGCGAGGGGGAGAGGGTTAATAACCAGTATCTGCGTGCACTCAGTGGTAATGGTCTCAGAAAGGTTGTGAAACACGTAACTAGAGGATATAGCATGCACTGCAAGTTTTTACTCAAATATATCCGATATGTCAGGGGAAGCAATTGTTACCCAGACGTTATTATAGATTTTATTTGTTTGCTTCATAACGTAATAGTTGATAAATAATTTCTTCTACAAAAGAAACGGCTAATAGTTTCACTAGTGTAGGAAGGTTACATAATTTATGTGAAAACCGAGATGATTAGGAGATATTCTTTCCATTCCTTTCTTTTCACTATGCAAATCTCCAACAAAGTTAAAATATGAGGGACTTTTCAGAATATTCAGAATATAGGATCTGTATCAAAACGGATTTTAAATTTTCTGAAAGTGACATAATTATAAGGATGTATTGTGTTAAGTTCTGTTTGTTGTTCACGTGTTAAAAACGCTGGCAATAATTTATAACTCCATCAAATTACTGAATCTGTAGACAGTCTAACGTTAAGTATAAAATCAAATTGGCAATAAATGCAGAAAAAGAAAATAATCGCTTTAAAAACACTAATGTTTTGTTTTGAAATGTGTCTTCACAATTAAGGGGTCTGTTTACAATTAATCTGAATATGGGGGTAAAGTATGGCCTCAATACAACTGTCGCGCAAACGGAATGCAGTAGGATGCGTCACACATCAGAGCTGGATGAAGCATGGAGTGCAATTTTAGCAGTTAGGGTGTAAACAAAAATTCTGGCAAAGGAACATTTATTAGATCAGTAAATTTTATTGCACAGATGAATATGTATAATGAGTGATATGATAGTTGCTGTTGCCTGCAATCTATTACGTCGCTTATTAATTAAACCTAGAACTTTACTTCGGAGTCCCCTGCAAGGTCTATGATCTATGGAAGAGGAATGATCAAAGGATGGTTTAATCACGAACACTTACGTTAACACGCACTTGAGAGTAACAGGAAGGAAAAGAACTAAAAACGTTTGCCACAGCACACGTGGTTAGCAAGAGTGACTGTTCGCTTGATTTTAACATGCGGGATAAATGAATAAAATTTCTATTAAAGTGAATTGGTATAAAATTGAAGCATAAATAAGAATAACAAATAATTCTACAGCGTAAGGTCAGTGTGGCCTTGGGATTGTAGACTTTCTCATTAGATCACGACCACGTGGTCCTCACAAACAAAAGCGTGCGCGAAGAAAATTATCAAGTGAGACGAACTGCACAAAATTCAGTCATAAAATCGCAGAAATCATACGCAATATACATGCTCTCGCGAAAGGGATAGTAAACAAAATAAACTGAATCACAAAAAACTCAAAACGGCTCCACGTGTTTGATTAACAGTTCAACTCAACAATAGCGTACATCGTCCCTGGATTGTAACGCATTTAACACTCGCGAATTAGCGTGTAAATTTTTGTCACACACGATAATACAGTATCAACGATGAAAGCAATCATTTACTTTGACTAGCTTTGAAAAACGTACATTAAACACAACATTAACTTCTCATAGAAAAAGCACACTTACCGCCAGTAGGTCTCACCCGCCTCACGTCCCGCGGAACACGCCGTGAGCATCCACTCTCCAACCAAAACCGCTCCCGTACCTAGGAAGTGGCCAGACCCTTGCACACTCTCATTCATACAATCAACTGATCGGACAAGAAGAGGAAAGAATAGATACATTGAAATATGACACCTAAATGTATCAAACATGAGTGTGGGGCTCCGACAAGTATCAATAACCAATGAAATGTTAAAACAAAATATGGATAGTATACTGTGGCCACCACAAAGACACTCAGCTGCTCAGTCATTTCCCTTTTCTTCTTTACATCTAGGGAATAGACCGTTTGCACCAACAACTGAGGTGCCAGAGGCAAACAAATGAAGCTGTGTGATGTGGCAAAATCATGAAGAGGCTTATGCAAAGGCCCTTCAGTTTCAATGTGCAAGAATCTTGTCAAAAATGTAATAAAATTCAATTTCGGAACTGCTTCTACTACTGTGATTGTTTCACCTTTGAGATTATAAGTATATTGCATAGGAGCTACTCAAGCGCTATAACAATGCGACTCGTCGAAGTGTCTCGGAATTCTTCTGTAAATGAACCACATTAATATAATGTTAAATGCAATTAGTTTACCATTTAATAATTAATGATTTTAAGATAAAACTACTGCTGTATAAATCCGAAGAGGTTTTTAGTCAATGTTATTATTAATACTAGTCTGGATTTCCCTTGCAAAGTTAATTACAAAATAAATGTTTGCAGTTTATGCAGTTTACCTTGCTGAAGCAGTATAGTTGCGGATGTGGCTCGAATTGTTAGAATTGTTCCCACAGCTCTTCAGTTCTCTCAACAACAGATAGACAAACAACACAACATTATTTCTATCTTTCAGAGACAATTCTTGAAGTTTTTTGGAGTCATCAGTCTCCTGTATCGTTTGATGCGGCCTTCCACAAATTCCCCTCCCGTGCCTATCTTGTCATCTCAGAGTGGCACATGCAACCTGTCCTCAATTATTTGCCAGATGTATTCCAAGCTCTACGGCGCCCTCTAGTACCGTGGAAGTTGGTCCCTGATCTACATCTACATCTACATTTATACTCCGCAAGCCACCCAACAGTGTGTGGCGGAGGGCACTTTACGTGCCACTGTCATTACCTCCCTTTTCTGTTCCAGTCGCGTATGGTTCGCGGGAAGAACGACTGTCTGAAAGCCTCCGTGCGCGCTCGAATCTCTCTAATTTTACATTCGTGATCTCCTCGGGAGGTATAAGTAGGGGGAAGCAATATATTCGATAGCTCATACAGAAACGCACCCTCTCGAAACCTGGACAGCAAGCTACACCGCGATGCAGAGCGCCTCTCTTGCAGAGTCTGCCACTTGAGTTTGCTAAACATCTCCGTAACGCTATCACGGTTACCAAATAACCCTGTGACGAAACGCGCCGCTCTTCTTTGGATCTTCTCTATCTCTTCCGTCAACCCGATCTGGTACGGATCCCACACTGATGAGAAATACTCAAGTATAGATCGAACGAGTGTTTTGTAAGCCACCTCCTTTGTTGATGTGGTACGGATCCCACACTGATGAGCAATACTCAAGTATAGGTCGAACGAGTGTTTTGTAAGCCACCTCCTTTGTTGATGGACATCTCAACCTGGTACCCGCCTTACCAACAATTAATTTTATATGATCATTCCACTTCAAATCGTTCCGCACGCTTACTCCCAGATATTTTACAGAAGTAACTGCTACCAGTGTTTGTTCCGTTATCATGTAATCATACAATAAAGGATCCTTCTTTCTATGTATTCGCAATACATTACATTTGTCTATGTTAAGGGTCAGTTGCCACTCCCTGCACCAAGTGCCTATCCGCTGCAGATCTTCCTGCATTTCGCTACAATTTTCTAATGGTGCAACTTCTCTGTATACTACAGCATCATCCGCGAAATGCCGCATGAAACTTCCGACACTATCTACTAGGTCATTTATATATATTGTGAAAAGCAATGGTCCATAACACTCCCCTGTGGCACGCCAGAGGTCGATGTCTTAACAGTTATCATGTGATCATGTCCCACCTTCCTTACACCGCCGATTCTGTGGAGAACTTCTCATTCCTTACCGTATCAGAGGTTATTCTGTAGCGCCACATCTCATATGCTTCGATTCTCTTTCGTTCCAGTTTTCCCGCAGTCCATGTTTAACCACAATACTATGCTATGGTCCAGAGGTACATTCTCAGAAATTTCTTTCATGGTGTAAGGCCTCTGTTTAATATTAACAGATTTCTCTTGGCCAGTAATGCTCCTTTTCTCTGTGCTAGTCTGCTTTTTATGTCGTCCTTGCTCCGTCCGTCGTAGATTAGTTTGCTGCTGGCGAGCACAATTCCTTAACTTCGCCTACTTTGATCACCTATTTTGATGTTAAGTTTCTCACTGGTCTTATTTCTGCTACTTCTCATTACTTTCGTTTTTCTTCGATTTACTCTCAATCCATACTCTGTACTCATTAGACTGTGCTTTTCTTTCAACAGATCTTGTAATTTGCTTCACTTTCACTGAGAATAGTAATGTCATCAGCAAATCTTATCGCTAATGGCCATTCACCTTGAATGTTAACCCTACCTTGAACCTTTCTTTTATTTCCGTCGTTGTCATTTCAGTGTACAGACTGAACAGCCCGGTCTTACACCCTTTTTAATCCGAGTACTTCACTCTTGGCCTTCCACTCTCATTGTTTCCTCTTGGTCCCTGTACATATTGATATTACCAGCTTTTCTCTATCAGTGGCCCCTAATTGTCTAAGAATTTCGAACATCTTGCACCACTTGACATTATCGAAAGCTTTTTACAGGTCGACAAGTCCTATCAACGTGTCTTGATTTTACTTCAGACTTCCTTCCATTATCAACCACAAAGTCAGTACTGCCTCTCCGGTGCCTTTGCCTTTCCTAAAGTCAAAATGACCGTCGTCTAACAGATCTACAGTTTTCTTTTCAGTTCTTTTATACAACATTCTTATCAGCAACTTGGATGCATTAGCTGTTGAGCTGATTGTGCAATAATAATTCCTGCACTTATCAGCTCTTGCAGCCTTCGGAATTGTTTGGATGATGTTTTTCCAGAAGTCAGGTGATTCGTCGCCGGGCCCATACATTGTACCGACCAATGTGACTAGACTTTTTGTTGCTGCTTAGGGAATGTTATCTATCCCTTCTCGCTTATTTGGCCTTAAACCATCCAAAGCTCTTTTAAATTCTGATTCTACTACTGGAATCCCTATCTCTTGTCTGTCGACTCCTGTTTCTTCTGCCATCACGTCACCAGACAAATGCTCCCCCTCACAGACACCTTAAATGTACTCTTTCCACCTATCCCCTCTCTCCTCTGTGTTTCACAATGGAATTCCTGCTGCACTCTTCATCTGCCACCCCTTATTTTTAATTTCACCGGAAGCTGTTTTGACTTTTCTGTTTGCTGAGTCAGTACTTCCGACAATCATTCCTTCTTCGAGTTGTTTACATTTTTCATGCAGTCTTCATGCAGTCTTAGCTTCCCTGCACTTCGTATTTATTTTATTCCTAAGTGACGTGTATCTCTGTATTCCCGACTTTACCTTCATATTCTTTAACTTCCTTCTTTTGTCGATCAACTGAAGTATTTCTTCTGCTACCGACGGTTTCTTCGCAGCTACCTTCTTTGTACCTATGTTTTTTTTTATTCTGCTAATGTGATTGCCCTTTTTAGAGATTTCCATTCCTCTTCAACTGAAAGTCCTGTTGAGGTATTCATTATCGCAGTATCTACAGTCTCAGAGAACTTCACGCGTATCTCTTCATTTCTTCTGTACTTTCATACCACAATTCTTTGCGTATTGGTTCTTCCTGACTAGTCTCTTAAACACGAGTCTCCTCTTCATCATTAATTGTGATCTAAGTGTCCATCTGCTTCTAAGTATGTCTTACTGACTAATATCTGTTTTCCAAGTATACCTCCTCCCCTTGTGAATCTTGAACAGAGTATCCGTTATTACCGTAGCTAAGTTTATTAAAGAACTCAATTAGTCTTTCTCCCCTCAAGTCCCAGTAGAAGCCCGTATTCTCCTGTAATCCTTTCTTCTACTCCTTTTCCTACAACCGCATTCCGGTGCACCATGATCAATAGGTTTTCATCTCCCTTTACGTACTGAATGACCAGTTAAGTACCCTGATGCACTTTCTCTCTCTCTTCATCTTCATCTTTGCGACGTCGGCGTGTGTGCCTCAACTATCACTGTCATTGTCTGTTTGCTGTCGATCCTGGTAAGGGCAGTCCTATAACTGAAATATTCACAGTGACGCGCTCTCTGCCCTACTGTCCTACTCATAAAGAATTCTACCACGTTTAACTATTTTCTGCTGCTGTTGATATTACCTTATAGTCACCTGACTGGAAAGCCTTACCATATTTTCCATTTCACTCCACTGGCCCCTACTATATGTAGGTTGAGTGTAATCATTTTCGTTTTAAGATTTTCTAGCTTCCCTACCGCGTTCAAACTTCCGACATTCTACGCCTAGATTCGTAGAATGTTATCCCTTCGCTGCTTATTCCTTATTTTCCCCATGGTAACCTCCCCCCTTGGCAGTCCTCTTCCATAGATCCGAATGGGTGATTACTCCGGAATCTTTTGCCAATATAGAGACCATCATGACATTTTTCAATTACTGGCCACATGTCCTGTGGATACACATTATATGTCTTTAATGAATTGGAGTCCATTGCCGTCTCCATCCTCATGCCGTGAATCATTGCTGATTCTTCCTCCTTTTAGCGGCAGTTTCCAACCCCAACGGCAAGAGATTGCCCTGAAACTCCGTCCGCCCTCCACCCTCTTTGTTAAGCCGTTGGCAGAACGAGGGTGACTTCTTATGCCGGAAGACCTTGGCCGCCATTGTTGATGATTTTTATTTAATATTCAAGCAGTGGAAAGTTTCGAACCTGGAACCCAGGACGTTTTGATTGGTACTCAATGACGCTATCTGTAGAGCACGCGTGCCGGTAACTGAATAAATTCACCAATGTTAGAACAAAACATTCAAAACCTGAAGAGCGCGCCATTATGCGACTCCACTCAACCGCTGCTAGTTGGCTTCTCATTTCGGTCTGTCTGCCGTCCTCCTAGTTTCAAAGAAAATGCGTTCCAGGAACGAAGCACAACAGGGCCAACTGCCAGCCCTCGTAACGACCCTGTCCTCTGTGTCTGCTGCTGCGGACTTCTACAGAAAAGGCGTTCCACAAAGGGAAGTACGTCACGGAAATTCCTTCCCTATTTCACTACTGAATACCAAATTACCAAACTATCACATTATTATTCCCTCAGGAAGAGTTCAGACTTGATGGAAATGTTTCATTTACATACTTAAATAGATAACAGCAGCATTTCTGCCTATATTCATATTGAAACATTCATTAATAACATTATAACAAATGGGTGGGCCGTTGCAGGAAGGTTACGTGTCAAATTTTTACGAAAGTAAGTTATATATTGGAACTGGATGATGAAGGATAGCCAGATTACTACATTCTACAAGGGCAGTAGTCAGCCATCAAATGGCGTCAATGTCTTCACTCCATGCTGAAAGCCCGTGAGTCACTGATTTGTGCCCTTTTTGTAATTACCGTATGGAAGTGTCTTTAACTGAAAGCAGTAGCTAATGGTGGCCTCTTGCTGCTTTCACGTGTACTTCTTCTTGTTAAGTTTGTCAAACGTTAGCAATCCAGTCAGTAGTTCACTACAGAAGGTTCAAAATTTTTTACAGTACAATTAATGAAGTTTTTGAACGCAATGAAAACGAAAGTCATGTATGAGGGATGAAGTTTCACTAAATGCAAATTTTAGTCTTACCAAACATCTCTGTTCAGGATATCCTTTATTTGAAAAAGCTACAGATCAATGTTTTTAACATACATAATTTGAAAAGTAAGCACACACTTCTACAGGTAGCACGAAGGCGAAGCCAAGTAGTTTATATTACAACAACAGTCGAGACCGCAATAACACTTATTTATTATTGCCGGTTTCGGCGTATGTTGAAGACATCCGCAGATGTTTTTGGGCCTCCATGGCCGATACTGGAGGCTCCTCGGTTTGTGACGTGATCACGATCACAGATTGTGGTATCACGTGAAAAACTGAGGAGCCTCCAGCACCGGCCATAGGGGGCCAAAATACCCGAGGACGGTTTTAACATAAGAATAAACCGGTAATAATAAATAAGTGTTATTGCGATCTCAACTGTTGATTTAACCTAAGTATAGCACCAGATCGCTGCGCTCCACAAACAATGTAGTCTAAATTCTTTACCTGCAATTATTTCCAAAAGCATATAGTAAAAGATGTAAATGAGCTTCACCAGTTCTCCAGTGGGTGTACCGGTCAGAATGATAATAACACAATGATAACTTTTGTGTGACACTTGCAACAACTGGGAGATTTAAGGAAATGAAACATTACTTCCCTATGCAAGGATATAGTTTTCTCCCAAATGAGAGAGCACTCCGTCTTCAGGCCACAAGTGGCCCATCGGGACCATCTGACCGCCGTGTCATCCTCAGTTGGGAATGAGGATAGGAGGGGCGTGTGTTCAGCACACCGCTCTCCCGGTCGTTATGATGGTTTTCTTTGACCGGAGCCGCTACTATTCGGTCGAGTAGCTCCTCAATTGGCATCACGAGGCTTATTGGTCCCCGATAAATGGCAACAGCGCATGGCAGCCTGGATGGTCACCCATCCAAGTGCCGGCCACACCCGACAGCGCTTAACTTCGGTGATCTCACGGGAACCGGTGTATCCATTGCGGCAAGGCCGTTGCCCCCAAATGAGAGAGATGAAACTATAAAGACTTTGGTGAGCCATCGTGACAGTGAAGAGTATGCCATAATGATAAAAAAAAAGGTATCAAGTAAATCCTCAAAGGAAACTGTTGAGGACGTAGCTATATTAGCATTCGAAAATTGGTGCCCCTGTCGTTTTATTTTTAAAAGTTTTGCCTCTCTGAATCAAGCATAGGAAAATTTCCTGAGGAACATAAAGTTTCTTTTTTCCCTTCCTAGTGGCTGAGGTTAGAGTAAAAGGCACATTATCCTGGGCAAGTGTGGAAATTTGTGGTAAGGTCTTATGGGACCAAACTGCTGACGTCATCGGTCCCTAAGCTTACGCGCTACTTATTCTAACTTAAGCTATCTTACACTAAGGACAACACACACACCCATGCCCGAGGGAGGACCCGAACCTCCGAAGGGGGCAGCAGCGAGGACCGTGACAAGGCGGCCTCAGACGCCGCGGCTAGCCCGCGCGGCTCCTGGGCAAGTGAAAACCGAGCAGTTCATTGATGCTGCTGGCACAGAGATATTTCAGGTCCTGTAAAGCTTCACTAAGGATCTTGTACTCTACAATAGCTTTGCGGATCCTGAAAAATGGGTGCTCATCAATGTCAAAGAAATACAAGATACATTGAAAGGAAGGTACAGGTTGTTTCAAAAATGACCGGTATATTTGAAACGGCAATAAAAACTAAACGAGGAGCGATAGAAATACACCGTTTGTTGCAATATGCTTGGGACAACAGTACATTTTCAGGCAGACAAACTTTCGAAATTACGGTAGTTACAATTTTCAACAACAGATGGCGCTGCGGTCTGGGAAACTCTATAGTACGGTATTTTCCACATATCCACCATGCGTAGCAGTAATATGGCGTAGTCTCTGAATGAAATTACCCGAAACCTTTGACAACGTGTCTGGCGGAATGGCTTCACATGCAGATGAGATGTACTGCTTCAGCTGTTCAATTGTTTCTGGATTCTGGCGGTACACCTGGTCTTTCAAGTGTCCCCACAGAAAGAAGTCACAGGGGTTCATGTCTGGCGAATAGGGAGGCCAATCCACGCCGCCTCCTGTATGTTTCGGATAGCCCAAAGCAATCACACGATCATCGAAATATTCATTCAGGAAATTAAAGACGTCGGCCGTGCGATGTGGCCGGGCACCATCTTGCATAAACCACGAGGTGTTCGCAGTGTCGTCTAAGGCAGTTTGTACCGACACAAATTCACGAAGAATGTCCCGTTAGCGTGATGCAGTAATCGTTTCGGACCTGAAAAATCGGCCACTGATTCCTTTGGAAGAAATGGCGGCCCAGACCAGTACTTTTTCAGGATGCTGGGACGATGGGACTGCAACATGGGGCTTTTCGGTTCCCCGTATGCGCCAGTTCTGTTTATTGACGAAGCCGTCCAGGTAAAAATAAGCTTCGTCAGTAAACCAAATGCTGCCCACATGCATATCGCCGTCATCAATCCTGTGCACTATATCGTTAGCGAATGTCTCTCGTGCAGCAATGGTAGCGGCGCTGAGGGGTTGCCGCGTTTGCATTTTGTATGGATAGAGGTGTAAACTCTGGCGCATGAGACGATACGTGGACGTTGGCGTCATTTGGACCGCAGCTGTAACATGGCGAACGGAAACCCGAGGCCGCTGTTGGATCACCTGCTGCACTAGCTGCGCGTTGCCCTCTGTGGTTGCCGTACGCGGTCGCCCTAGCTTTCCACCACGTTCATCCGTCACGTTCCCAGTCCGTTGAAATTTTTCAAACAGATCCTTTATTGTATCGCTTTTCGGTCCTTTGGTTACATTAAACCTCCGTTGAAAACTTCGTCTTGTTGCAACAACACTGTGTTCTAGGCGGTGGAATTCCAACACCAGAAAAATCCTCTGTTCTAAGGAATAAACCATGTTGTCTACAGCACACTTGCACGTTGTGAACAGCAAACGCTTACAGCAGAAAGACGACGTACAGAATGGCGCACCCACAGACTGCGTTGTCTGCTATATCTTTCACATCACTTGCAGCGCCATCTGTTGTTGAAAATTGTAACTACTGTAATTTCGAAAGTTTGTCCGCCTGAAAATGTACTGTTGTCCCAAGCATATTGCAACAAACGGTGTATTTCTATCGCTGCTCGTTTAGTTTTTATTGCCGTTTCAAAAATACCGGTCATTTTTGAAACACCCTGTATGTTCCCCCCGAGGATATGGAATTTTTCTAGAAACTGCAAGGATGATCAATACCAGGGGAACAAACAGTGACGATCAAGAAGATTAACTTCTTTTATTGTGTTCTACTGCACTATTGTTATAAGACGGGCAGCTACAGCTTTAAAAGGGAATGAAATAGTAATAGTCTCATTTGAGTTTGCAACTCACCATATTTATTGATTTGGTAATAAAATCAATGTTTTTTTTTTTTCCAAGGATAGCTTACATTATTGTAACGAATAATTTTTCATAGAAGAAAGGCCATGAGTCAGGAATTTTAAAATTCATTTTTATGCTAAACTATAAACTACAAAACAAAAATACACAATGCTAAACCTTAAATACTCAGTAACCACTGATATCGAAATATCAGTAAATACACAGATGTTTTACGTTGTAGGTTGTTGTAGCCTTCTACTGTAAAAGTTTTCTTTTGTGACTGATGACTTTTTCGAAAGGACCGATTCAAATACTGACAACACACTACCTAAATGTGACGTCGTTCCCTTGCAAAACAAAGATTTGCCAGATCGGCGCCGGAGAACCCGCAGAGAAGCCGCTACAGCGAACAAATTCACACTCAAGCCGCGGAGCGTCAAAATGAGAAGATAAAGCTTTACTCCCACGGGATGAGACTGTAGTAAGATTTTAGATCTTTACAGCTCATAATACCTCTTATTATGTACCTACCTTTACCTCTCTATTCCTATGGCTTCCTGCCCTGTCTTCAGATTGCAAAATTTCTTTGCCACAGGAAACCGGTGACGTCTTCAGGCAAATGCTAGGGATTCATCTGTAAATTTTTCTACAGCCGTAGAATATGCGGGATTTGACTGATGAAAATAAATAATACTCAAGGCGGTATTTATATTAACCCTTTCGTGGTTTTTACTAATTTTTTAGAATTTATTAAGGTACCGCAGCTGTTACAGAGGCTTATTTGGGTCAGAATTACAAATATGCCTTTGAATAATTTTTAACTTGAACCATTTTCTTAAAAAAAAAGAAAAAAAACAGGATCGCATACGTCCCACTGATCATTTTTGGAACCGATTTTCCTCACAATGAAGTTACTACAAATTAGTGTAAAATTTATGAACAAGGCTTATTTGCACCAGTATTTAACGTTAATGTATTGGAAATTAAATGTAACTCATTTTTCCCAATATGCAAACATGTGGTATACTTTATTATTTCCGACAAAAAATACATTCTGTTACTTAGTGAATATTACTTACATTACGTGAAATTTTGGAAAGCAAGGTGAAATACAAAGTGGCACATTACAGGATGAACAAACATATTTTGTTCGTTTTTCAGTGTCTTTTGTGCTGCAAAACTTACACCGCCTCCTGATCTTTTGCTCCTTGGGAATATGAGACCCGACATTCATAAGCCTTACTTCCTGTGGCACTGCAGTGACACATATTTTGCTAGAACAGAAAGCAGATGATGAGCCCTTCTTCATTCTTGATGAAAATCCATTTATCATCTGCCTTGCTAGTCTCATTCGAAATGACAGCTAGTTTGCGTTTAGTCTTGACAGTCGAAATAGTACAAAAGAGTTGACGCTGGCAAAGTCTACAAAAAAATAAAATAGTCGGTGCCACCATTTTACTGATCGCCTGCCTACCGTATACCTTTCTCGTAGCTGGTCAAAACGATCTATTCCACCCATAGTACTATTACAAACATGTACTACTTCGGGACATGAAATGCTGATTGTGGATCCATCTTTCAATTTTCTTTTGATGAATACAACATCTTTATGATTATGTGCAGTGGAAAGAAGACAGACTGCTTTGCTATCTTGCCACTTAACAGCAGCAACACCAGATTTGACAACAAGTGTAAACTCTCCACGGCTTAGACTTGGTAATTTACTCGCCAAAAATGGAGGTAGGTCTTTTCTGTTTCCTCTGACGGTACCACAGCTATAATGCCCCCGTTTTCTCAGTTCCTTCATTAATGTTGAAAAGAAATTATCAAAAACCACAGTTCTATTGGAATTAAAAAATGGTTTACCGAATTCCAGCACTACTCTTTCACACATTTGACAATCTTTGAATTCCCCTCTACTGGCAGCAGATTTACCTGTGTAGACATCAAAATTTGAAATAAAACCTGTGTTTGCATCAGCAAGGCACCAAATTTTGTAACCTCTTCTTACAGGTTTCATGGCCGTGTACTGTTTCAGGCATGTTCTTCCTTTGAATGCAACCATTGACTCATCAACAGCAAGTGAAGTAGAAGGGTGATATACTTTCAAACAGTTTTTGTTTAGGGCTGAGATAAGTGGTCTGTTTTGGACAACTTGTCATAACCAGGACCGTTTGTTGCTGGCTGAAACAAATTATCATTGCAGTGAAGGTTCTCTATTATTTTCTTATAGCGAGAAAGTGTCATAACATTCGATACTGCATTTACATTTAGATATGGGTGTGAGCTCCAGTAACTGGCTGCCTCAGGTAATTGATGAATACCCATTACTTACTATGATCATACCCAGAAAAGCTTTTAGTTCCTGAACTGTGAGTTCCCCCCACTGTGCACTATTCTTCTGTTTGGCATACAAATTTGTCTGAAAGCAGATCTGTTGCATCATCGAATCGTCAAATAATTTTTTCAAAATACACAAGTTCATTGTCTGCCAAAGCAAAGTTTACTGTTGGTTTTGTGTCGAACACTGAGGGTAAATTTAGTTCTTCAAAGTGATTTACATCATCATCCCAGTGAAAATCTGTAAATTCACCAGTTTCATCATCTTGCTCAAAATTCACTCCACTTTCACTCGCAACACTGATGTTTTCATCTATCAACGAATCTAGTTGCACATCGTTGTTGACAATCTGCTCCATACAATTGTGTGTCCATGTTTCTAATGGTGTGCTTGGAGTAGACAAATGATCATGAGATTAAAAAACCTCCTCTAGATCACCATCATCAGCTTCAATGTCCGATTCTTCTGGATTATCTGGCAGTGAAAATAAAAAATCCAGGATCTCGCTGTCTCGCAGCTTGTGCATAAAGTAACAATAATATGTCTTAGTTCTAGACCACATACCGTACTTTTACTAGCACAAAATGTTACAGAAAAAAGCTGTTTCTTTGAAAAATAAGTCCTACAACATCCTAACATAAAGGAACTAATTGTAACTACGTTAAAAAAATATTTTAGAACTAAATACGTTTTAGAAAGTGTAGTTGTCATTTGTAAATATCTAAGAAACTGAAAATAGCAAAAATACTTACTTCGGACATTTTTAGTAGTCAGAATACGCCGAAAACTGTCTCGAGACACGAGAAACTGAAGTTTTGGTGCGGAAACTCACGCGACAACGCACTGCAACAGTCACAGCCTTCTATAGACTGAGAATTTCAGTGCCTCGATTTTTTTTTCAGAGTTCAGAAGAGCTGCCAGCAGATGGCAGGACTGAGCAGAAATATGCAACTCGCTGCCCAGTGTTTTAAATAAGGCACAAAATTAGTGGGAAATATGTGTCCCAGCAACCACGAACGGGTTAAGCAATCGCCTACTTATTCAGAGGTAAAGTTACAATCCATGATATGACATAGTAACGCCGGAGAGTGTAAATAATGCATCTCTGCTGCATGGTACCCAGAAAACGTAACACGACTATTTTACCACCACCAGACAAAAGATGAAAGGAGCACCAGCGATAGAAGCGCTCTAAGATTGAATCCTTTACGAAAAAGATCATCATGGAACAATACAATCTCCCGCTAAACTAAACAGAAAAATAACTAGGAGGAAGCGTATGTAACACAAGCTAACCTAGAGATCTGGAAACCTTGTATCACGATGAAGAACAGGAAGATCTCTGAGTGATGCTAATTTCATATAGAATCACAGATTTCCTTCATTACAAGAGGTTTTCCTCATATTCCATCATCTTTTGGTCCTGCTTCCGGGACAGCAGTACATCTTAAAGGCTAGTCGGTGATGTAATTCTGAGTGCCAAAGTGACCCTACCATGGGGTGAGAGAAGCCGTGGAATACCTCCTAACGCCACGTCGGACAGTGCAGAAAATCGACCTAACATTGACTCAAAAAGTCGTTGGAAGTTCCCTGCGTAAAATTGAGCCATGCTGCCTCTTTAGCCATCCACAATTGCGAAAGTGTTCCCGGTGCAGGATTTTGTGCACGAACTGACCTCTCATTACGTCCCATAGGTGTTCGGTGGGATTTATATCTACATCTAAATCTATATCTACATTTATACTCCTCAAGCCACCCAACGGTGTGTGGCGGAGAGCACTTTACGTGCCACTGTCATTACCTCCCTTTCCTGTTCCAGTCGCGTATGGTTCGCGGGAAGAACGACTGTCTCTAATCTCTCTAATTTTACATTCGTGATCTCCTCGGGAGGTATAAGTTGGGGGAAGCAATATATTCGATACCTCATCCAGAAACGCACCCTCTCGAAACCTGGCGAGCAAGCTACACCGCGATGCAGAGCGCCTCTCTTGCAGAGTCTGCCACTTGAGTTTATTAAACATCTCCGTAACGCTATCACGGTTACCAAATAACCCTGTGACGAAACGCCCCGCTCTTCTTTGGATCTTCTCTATGTCCTCTGTCAACCCGATCTGGTACGGATCCCACACTGATGAGCAATACTCAAGTATAGGTCGAACGAGTGTTTTGTAAGCCACCTCCTTTGTTGATGGACTACATTTTCTAAGGACTCTCCCAATGAATCTGAACCTGGCACCCGCCTTACCAACAATTAATTACCGGCCGAGCGGTTCTAGGCGCTTTAGTTTGAAACCGCGCGACCGTTCCGGTCGCAGGTTCGAATCCTGCTTCGGGCATGGATGTGTGTGATGTCCCTAGGTTAGTTAGGTTTAAGTAGTTCTAAGTTCTAGGGAATTGATGACCTCACATGTTAAGTCCCATAGTGGTCAGAGCCATTTGAACCATTTGAACAATTAATTTTATGTCATCATTCCACTTCAAATCGTTCCGTACGCATACTCCCAGATATTTTACAGAAGTAACTGCTACCAGTATTTGTTCCGCTATCATATAATCATACAATAAAGGATCCTTCTTTCTATTTATTCGCAATACATTACATTTGTCTATGTTAAGGGTCAGTTGCCACTCCCTGCACCAAGTGCCTATCCGCTGCAGATCTTCCTGCATTTCGCTGTAATTTTCTAATGCTGCAACTTCTCTGTATACTACAGCATCATCCGCGAAAAGGCACATGGAACTTCCGACACCATCTACTAGGTCATTTATATATATTGTGAAAAGCAATGGTCCCATAACACTCCCCGGTGGCACGCCAGAGGTTACTTTAACGTCTGTAGACGTCTCTCCATTGAGAACAACATGCTGTGTTCTGTTTGCTAAAAACTCTTCAATCCAGCCACGCAGCTGGTCTGATATTCCGTAGGCTCTTATTTTGTTTATCAGGCGACAGTGCGTAACTGTATCGAACGCCTTCCGGAAGAAAAGAAAAATGGCATCTACCTGGGAGCCTGGATCTAATATTTTCTGGGTCTCATGAACAAATAAATCGTGCGATCTGGGTGGCGAAATAATTCGCTCAAATTGTGAATAATTTTCTTAAAACTAATCAGGAACAAATGCGGCCCGGTGACATGCCATGTCGCATTGCCGTCCGTAAAAATTCCATCGTTATTTGGGAACGAGAAGTCCATGAATGACAGCAGATGGTCTCCAAGTAGGCGAACGCCACCAAGTAAACACAGCCCGCATCATTATGGAGCCGCCACCAGCTTTCACAGTGCCTTGTTGATCACTTGGGTCGAAGGCTTCGTGGTGTCTGCGCCACACTCGAAACCTACAGTCAGCTCTTACCAATTGAAATCGGCGCTCATCTGACGAGGCTTCTGTTTTACAGTCGCCTGGGGCCCAACTGCTGCAGGCGCTGTCGTGCTGTTAGCAAAGCCACTCACGTCTTCAGTCTGCTGCCGTAGCCTGTTAACGCCAAATTTCGCCGCACTGTCCTATCGGTTACGTTCGTCGTACATCCCACATTGTGTCATGCTGTTATTTCACACAGTGTTGCTTTTTTGTTAGCAAAGACAACTCTACGCAAACGCCACTAACATCGGTCGTTAAGTGAAGGCAGTCGGCCACTGCTTTGTTCGCGGTAGGAGGTAATACCTGAAATGTTGTATTGTCGGCACATTCTTGACAATGTGAATCTCGGAATATTGAATACCCTAACGATTTACCGAAATGGAATGTCCCAAGAGTCTAGCTCCAACTACGGTTCCGCGTTCGAAGTTTGTTAATTCCCGTCATGGGGCTACAATCACGTCGGACACCTTCTCACGTGAATCACCTGAGTACAAATGACCGCTCCCCCAATGCACTGTCAGCTTAGGCTGTGTGTTCGTGATACCGCCGCCATCTGTATATG
The DNA here is from genome assembly GCF_023898315.1 of Schistocerca nitens. Taxonomy (NCBI): domain Eukaryota; kingdom Metazoa; phylum Arthropoda; class Insecta; order Orthoptera; family Acrididae; genus Schistocerca; species Schistocerca nitens. The sequence continues at coordinate 19,284,454 of NC_064614.1, forward strand.
TGCATATCACTATGCCATGACTTTTGTGCCCTCAGTGCATATTTATAGGCTGAAGCGGTAAATCTCAGAGACGCGAATGTAGACTGTGGAGAAAAGTACGCGCAGTAGGCGCAACAGCCCATGTCACAGGTGAAAATTATGAGTCCAAGTCAAAAATGCAGCAAACACCGAATCAAAACATACACAGTGCTTACCAGTCATGTGTTTGATTATTAAAATGGATAGCAATATTGCTGGAATTCCAAGCGCCGAGCGGTCTAAGGCGCTGCAGTCATGGACTGTGCAGCTGGTCCCGGCGGAGGTTCGAGTCCTCCCTCGGGCATGGGTGTGTGTCTGTTTGTCCTTAGGATAATTTAGGTTAGGTAGTGTGTAAGCTTAGGGACTGATGACCTTAGCATTTAAGTCCCACAAGATTTCACACACACACAATTCCAAGCGGCGAAGTCTCAGACCGATAACCGCTCCAAGACCGCAGACGTAAAATGAGTGGTTTCCATGAAGTTTTTAAGTCCGCCCCGATAGCTGCGTGGTCAGCGTGACGGACTGCCGTCCTACGGGCCTGGGTTCGATTCCCGGCTAGGTCGGGGATTTTCTCCGCTCAGGAACAGAGTGTTGTGTTGTCTTGATCATCATTTCATACCCATCCGGCGCGCAGGACCCCCAATGTGGCGTCGAATGTAATAAGGCCTGCAACAAGGTGGCCGGACCTGCCGCGTAAGGGGCCTCCCGGCCAATGACGCCAAACGCTCACTTCCATGAGGTGTCTAGATGGCAGCCCTCGTTTCCATTGAGCAGGTTGTCTGCCAACAGTATTTCCGCAACTTCTACATCTACATACATACTCCGCAATTCACCATACGGTGCGTGGCGGAGGGTACCTCGTACCATGACTAGCATCTTCTCTCCCTCTTCCACTCCCAAACAGAACGAGGGAAAAACGACTGCCTATATGCCTCTGTACGAGCCCTAATCTCTCTTATCTTACCTTTGTGGTCTCTCCGCGAAATGTAAGTTAGCGGCAGTAAAATTGTACTGCAGTCAGCCTCAAATGCTGGTTCTCTAAATTTCCTCAGTAGCGATTCATGAAAAGAACGCCTCCTTTCCTCTAGAGACTCCCACCCGAGATCCTGAAGTATTTCCGTAACACTCGCGTGATGATCAAACCTACCAGTAACAAATCTAGCAGCCCGCCTCTGAACTACTTCTATGTCCTCCCTCCAGCCGACCTGATAGGGATCCCAAACGCTCGAGCAGTACTCAAGAATAGGTCGTATTAGTGTTTTATAAGCAGTCTCCTTTACAGGTGAACCACATCTTCCCAAAATTCTATGAACCAAAGACGACTATCCGCCTTCCCCACAACTGCCATTACATGCTTGTCCCACTTCATATCTCTCTGCAATGTTACGCCCAAATATTTAATCGACGTGACTGTGTCAAGCGCTACACTACTGATGGAGTATTTAAACATTACGGGATTCTTTTTCCTACTCATCTGCATTAATTTACACTTATCTATATTTAGAGTTAGCTGCCATTCTTTACACCAATCACAAATCCTGTCCAAGTCATCTTGTATTCTCCTACAGTCACTCAACGACGACACCTTCCCGTACGCCACAGTATCATCAGCAAACAGCCGCACATTGCTATCCACCCTATCCAAAAGATCATTTATGTAGATAGGAAACAACAGCGGACCTACCACTTCCTTGACTACTGAATCGAAATAGCATGAGGCTGTTTCCAATATCTTGAATTATCCCCGTAATCCGTGTAATGACAAAATGGAATAGAGCTTTCACCCACCACGGATTTAATTCGATGCACTGTTCTCGTGCAGTGAGTGTTGTTTGGCCCGACAATTTTTAGAAAAATAAATGTACGCTTGAGAAGGTCCTGCTGACAACAGCGGTCGCTTCTCCTTTATCGTGAAGGCGGCTGCCATTTCCAGATTTTACGCCTCTCATGAGACAGAGCTAAGCTCGCGCCGGTTTTTTGCAGCGTCCTGCTTTTTACACGGCCGGCCGTAACAAGCCCCTAGCGAGGTCAGCGGGGATAACGAGAATAAAGCCGCTCTTTATGGAGCTCCGGAACGACCCGCGTATAACACAATAAAAGAGGCCCGCCTTCCGCGAACTTGTCGCCAACTGCGTAGCTGCTTCCGATAGCGGAATCTTTTTTTCCTGTTGCGCATTTCGGTGGCGCTGCAGCACACCGTAACCGCCGTCCAAGTCGCGATAAGGAGAGCCATTATGGTGAGAACAGAAGCCTTTTCATTTAACGTCCCTTCCCTAGTGTTATCGCAGTCACGCGCGCTCCGTAATGTTTCGACATTCTCTGCTAAATACTGCATGCGGCCGTTGGAATACCATACCGCGTTCTGACGGCGCTCGTGTTGACGGGGCCTGTCTGCAGCGCGATCTTCCGATGACGTCAATGACCATTAAGTCTGGTACAGAGAAGTTGTGGTCAATCGTGCTGTGACTAAGCACACCCGACAAAACAATAGCGACCGCTGAAGACATCACGCCAATACCGTGTTACAGCGCCCCTTGCCCTCGGGACGATGTCAGTTGGGCGACGAAGACAATTCAGTTTATTCATAAGCGAAAGCAGAAAGGTGGAAGGAGTATATAGAGGGTCTATACAAGGGCGATTTACTTGAGGACAATATTATGGAAATGGAAGAGGATGTAGATGAAGATGAAATGGGAGATATGAAACAGCGTGAAGAGTTCCACAGGGCACTGAAAGACCTAAGTCGAAACAAGGCCCCGGGAGTAGACAACATTCCATTAGAACTACTGACGGCCTGGGTAGAGCCAGTCCTGACTAAACTCTACCATCTGGTGAGCAAGATGTATGAGACAGGCGAAATACCCTCAGACTTCAAGAAGAATATAATAATTCCAATCGCAAAGGTGTTGACAGATGTGAAAATTACCTAACTACCAGTTTGATAAGTCACGGCTGCAAAATACTAACGAGTATTCTTCACAGACGAATGGAAAAACGGGTAGAAGCCGACCTCGGGGAAGATCAGTTTGGATTCCGTAGAAATATTGGAACACGTGAGGCAATACTGACCCTACGACTTATCTTAGAAAATAGATTAAGAAAAAGCAAACCTACGTTTCTAGCGTTTGTAGACATAGAGAAAGCTTTTGACAATGTTGACTGGAATACTCTCTTTCAAATTCTGAAGGTGGCAGGGGTAAAATACAGGGAGTGAAAGGCTATTTACAATTTGTACAGAAACCAGATCGCAGTTATAAGTGTCGAGGGACATGAAAGGGAAGCAGTGATTGGGAAGGAAATGAGACAGGGTTGTAGACTATCCCCGATGTTAATCAATCTGTATATTGAGCAAGCAGTAAAGGAAACAAATGAAAAATTCGGAGTAGGTATTAAAATCCATGGAGAAGAAATAAAAACTTTAAGGTTCGCCGATGACATTGTAATTCTGTCAGAGACAGCAAAGGACTTGGAAGAGCAGTTGAACGGAATGGACAGTGTCTTGAAAGGAGGATATAAGATGAACATCAACAAAAGCAAAACGAGGATAATGGAATGTAGTCGAATTAAGTCGGGTGATGCAGAGGGAATGAGATTAGGAAATGAGACACTTAAAGTAGTAAAGGAGTTTTGCTATTAGGGGAGCAAAATAACTGATGATAGACGAAGTAGAGAGGATATAAAATGTAGACCGGCAATGGCAACGAAAACGTTTCTGAAGAAGAGGAATTTTTTAACATCGAGTACAGATTTGTCAGTAAGTCGTTTCTGAAAGTATTTGTATGTAGTGTAGCCATGTATGGAAGTGAAACATGGACTATAAATAGTTTGGACAAGAAGAGAATAGAAGCTTTCGAAATGTGGTGCTACAGAAGAATGCTGAAGATTAGATGGGTAGATCACGTAACTAATGAGGAGGTATTGAATAGAATTGGGGAGAAGAGGAGTTGTAGCGCACGTTGACTAGAAGAAGGGATCGGTTGGTAGGACATGTTCTGAGGCATCAAGGGATCACCAATTTAGTATTAGAGGGCAGCGTGGAGGGTAAAAATCATAGAGGGAGACCAAGAGTGTATACACTAAACAGATTCAGAAGGATGTAGGTTGCAGTAAGTACTGGGAGATGAAGAAGCTTGCACAGGATAGAGTAGCATGGAGAGCTGCATCAAACCAGTCTCAGGACTGAAGACCACAACAACAACAATCACAGGGTCGTCGTATCCAGCTGAAGTGACCTATACATTATTAGATTCCGCTGACATACCGAACTGCGGGATGTAGATTTTTTTTCTTTTTTACTGTGTCAGTTTACTGGCTTTTGGACAGTGCCCATTCAGCGGTGGGGGATACCAGCCTCACATCGACAGCCACTTAGCCTGATAGACACGAGTGGTCGTCTGCAGCGCCCTTTGTTTCATAGCAGGACCCCTCTGGTTGTCATCTGCAGCACCCTTGTAAGGGCTTCTACGCTCCATTTTGTTGGCCTTCATGGCAAACCATCCTGGGCTTAAATTTCAACAAGATAATGCCCACCCCCAACACTGCGTGAGTTTCTACTGCTTGTCTTCATGCTTACCGTACCCTATCCTGTCCAGCAGAGTCGCCGGATCTCTCACCATTTGCGGACATCTATAGTATTGTGGGCTGGGCCCTCCAGTCAGTTCGATATTTTGACGATCTAAAGCGCCAAATGGACAGAATTTCTCACGATACCCCTCAGGAGGATATTCAACAACTACGTCATCAATGCCAAGCCGAATAACCTCTTGAATAAAGGCGAGAGGTTGAACTACGTGTTACCGACCCGCCAGATTTGTGAAGCTCTTCTTCTTGAATAAATAGTCCAATTTGTCTTAAATTATGATCATATGTTTGTCTGTACACGTACACCATATCACTTTTTTTTGTCTTCGAATGGCCAGTGAGCTTATGTATGCCTGCATTGTGCAAGAAACCACGTGTGGGAGGGAGGAAGAGATGTGAATTTTAGATTCTATAAATGAAATGCAGGGAGTGTTGTTCAACATATAAGTGGTTTATTCAGTGAAACTGCATTAAACTGTGTATGCAATAATAATTGAAATTTTATCATATTCATCAAACATTCACTCACAAATTATTCAAATAATGATAAACAAAAATTAAAAAATTGAGTAGCCGGTTACTGTAGAAAATAACAAAAAAAAAAAAAGATTTGAACTGATTTGACACCAAGAGCTCACAACAAGTGAATTATATAAGGTGCCTGCCCTGGTATTAGCCTTTTAACATGAGTATTGTATGACTTCATTCTAATTTAACATATAAATAAATTACATGAGACGGGTTGATCTGGTGTAATAAATGAGGAAGGAACAAAACAAAAAACAAAACAGATGACTTTCTTAGCGGGCAAACGGTGAATACTGTGCCTTGCGTCTTTATGAGCACCTAACACATTGCAAAGAAATTGACGAAAGCGAAAGAAGAATGCGCAGCTAGGAAAGCGGGTGTTTTCTGTATTACGGTGTCCATAGCGTGGTCGGCGTGGCGGTGGAGTCGGCTGATTGCGTGCGGCTGCATCAAGACTCTGCCGGCGACGTAGTTGATAGCATCTAACATGCCCTACGCTGAAAATAGTGACCGGAACCTGCTACTGGAAGTTATTATTACTGGACGACGGTATGCGTCCATCTGCAATTACACACCTACGTGAAACTGCATTAAACAAAGCTCAAAACTGTTCTAACAGTACTACTGTCATTGGACATGTAGTAAATCAAAATGTGATCCTGACTTAAGCTCTTGATAACGCGCACAGTGAGTGAAGCTCGCCTACTTGGATCTAACAAACTTTGCTCTCTACGCTGTTTGCGACGAATGCAAAGTGCATTGTCTCATGACAAGCGATAAGAGAATCCTTGCGAATTATCGGAATCAGTCAAGAGTGAACCCCTGCCTCCTCAGAAGCAATATTTGGAATGCCCAATACTAGTGCGCTCCTCGCACCTGGAGAGAGAGAGCCGCTCCCTCCAGCGTCTTGTCCCCACCCTTCCGCAAATTACGTAGCGCGTACTATTTTTCAAACCGAACATTAGATTCTTGCCAATCAAGTGGCCCCTTTCAAAATTTCCTCCCTCCTTGCCGTCGCATTCCGCGAGGAAAAGAGAGCGATACTCTGTGTGAGACAGAATATACAAATAAACCAAGACTTCTCACTTTGAGTATTGCCGCTACGTTCCCAGGTGTTCTGCTCGCGGGAAACGGCCAAAATTCCCCGGGTCACTTGAGATTCTTGGACACCCAAGTTCGCCGCTCTGTCCGCATTAACTAGAATCGTAACAAAGCTGTTTTTCGTTCTAAGTTTTTAGTTTCCGCTGCCTCGGGCACACGTGCGAATGTCTACAGCTTCCCTTCGCAGCTTGTTGATGTACGCAGCGTCTTCGCCAGTTGCTAATCCTCTGGGGCCCTGCCCTCTGTGAAGCGTGCCGACATGGTCGCGCGGCCGCCGCTCCCCCGTGGGCGCACCACCTGTGTCCACCTGGTCGCCGGGCTTCCCAGCTAGGAACGCATCAGAAGAATTCCTTTCATGCACAAAGTGTACCAAGTTTGCAAAGAGAAGAATCATAGTCCTTTACCGATGCTTAATGACACAATAATTCACCTCCATCACACTTCATATATTGCAATAAACTAATAACCGATTTTAAAAGCAATTATCTCCTTTAATTATAAACATGAAAAGCTTTGACGCTTTTCAATGGTTCCGGAAACCAGTGGTAGAAATGCTTAAGTGTGTTTACTCTGGAACGCTTGGAGTAATTTCAATAAAGCTTGTTTCACACATGACTTATATAGATAAAATAGCGCGGTGAGGGGGGAGAGGGGGTGAGGTAAGACACCCCTAGGTGTCGAGTGTAAGGGGATTAAAAGTCTCGAACGTCTGCTGGAATTCCAGACACAACACGTACCATGCTTTAACCCTTTCGTGGGCAAAATTATTGAGCCTTTTTTTAATGAATGGAGAGCAGATAGTAGTTACAAGATAGGTATATTTATGATACAGAATATCAAATTTGCTCCAACTGTGAAGGTGAGGTCACACAACAAGGTGGGAAGTATTCTTCCCACTGCCCTTCCTTGGAGTTAAATGACAAACACAACTTTTTCAATATATGTCATATTTATTTGATAAATTTACTTCTCTTTTTACAATGATTGTTCACAATTACTTGCCATGAAATTTTCTGAAACATGGGTCTATGCAAAGTGGTATTTGACAATATGTACAAACACAGCGAGTGCTCTTTTCCGCAGCTTTGGTACTACAATGACGGCACGTCCAGTAGGTTTCTGCTAAAATGGGTTGATGCTCCCCTACAGCCACATGACGAAAATCTTCAGGTACTTTACCCCTTTTTGCCAGAAAGACAGGTTTTTGTCCACGTCTTTTTTGGGTTGAGAAGCCAGCGATCAGTTGTCTGGCTAGATGGTTCCTGTATGTGAGCTGATCATGCTTTACCACTTTCTCTTTTACTTGTTTTCCACAGGATAAAACTGTTCACTCCAACAACGTCCACCAGAAAATAAAATATTCTGTGCCACCATTTTACAGAACGTCTGCCAATAGCATACCTTTCTCGTAGTTGATCAAACATATCGACACCACCCATAATTTTGTTGTATTCTGCCACAACTTCAGGACAAGAAATCTCTGTACTAGTACCATCCTTATTTTTCCTTTTAACTGTGGCTGTTTCTCATGCATCATGAATTGAGGACAGGAAAGTGACTGGACGGTTATCCATCCATTTTACTGCAGAAATGGCTCCTTTTGTTTCAAACTGGAATTCTCTTCGTTCCAATTTTACGTTTTCCTTCATAAATTTGGGTAAATCAAAAGTATTTACCTTATACGATAGCTTTGAGGAAAAAATCACAAAATGTCACGCAAACAGCACTGAAAGGCTCCTCTACAGAGCAACGCTCAGCTATACAATGCTCTGCGCGAAGGTACAGCAAAAACTGCGGGAACTTCCGATTGGAAGTACTACCCTATACAGTTCACTAGGTGGTAGCACCGTACAGAGGTGGAAACTGTGAATCCCACGGGACTAGGAGCGAGTTCATTGTAGTGGGAAGCATGTTTCCCACGGCTCACGAAAGGGTTAAGATGATGGGTGTGATGGTGTTTGAAGTGGAGAGACTGATAAAAGCTCCTCGATACTTGTACAGTACTTGTGTTATTGTTTTCATTTGTACGCATGCTCGTTGCTTCTTATGTGCCCTAATGTCATCTCACCTTCATCCATTTCTTTTCCCTCTCGGTCTCGCCTTATCTCTTGAAGTCCACGTTGATCTACGCGATTCCGCCTTTGGCAATTCACGGAGACCCCCCCCCCCTCCCTACATACACCCAACTACAAAAAAAATAGTAACGAAAAGAACACGGGGGACAAACATTTAAACTGAATTATGCTCCAGATATGGAATGAAAATGAACAATGCTGGATGCGGCCACACACACGGTACTAAATAAACATTGTGTTTTATCAAATGTATGCCCTGTGGCGTTTCTGCTATTTGCGGGCTGAGATAAATTAATTGCGTATCTGTTCCCACACTCTCGATCCTGAGCACTCAACAAATAATTCATTTTCTACTCAGGTGAAACGTCCATCAACATGGGGCCTAATATAATCCCCGAATTTTCGCATCGGAAATGCAATTTCTGCTATTTAGGGGCTGGGATTAATTAATTTCGTATCTGTTTCCACATTTCCGTTCCTGAGCACTCAACGAATAATTCATTTCCAACTCAGGTGAAACGTCCATCAACCTGGGGCCCAATATTAAAAATCCCTGAATTTCCGCAACGGATATTCAATTGAAACTGCCTGTCTGTGGCCCTAAATATATCTGACAGCGTTGTTGAGTTAAGTTCTGCTCTGTGTAAAATTTACAGTTCAGAATCCCAAGAGATTTTATAAATTTCATGGAATAAATGTTCGGTATTAGTTCATTAAATGTTCTTCGCATTAAATAGAAGTTCCGTTGACTATTGCCGCTAACACTCTTCAATACCATCATTCAAATATTTTCAAATTACTAATAAGAACAAAGAAATACTGGAACAAATTTGAAATATATTCTCGAGTACACACTGCACGTACGACGCCTCGTAATTCCCTATCTACTGTTTTAAACATTTCATTTAACATTTACAATGAACCGATTAAATAACATGGCCTGGTGCAACATAAATCAATACAGCTGTCCGTTACTTACGCAAGTCGGTGACAGATTTGAAGCTATTCTTCAGTACCTACACTGGTGTTCCGAGCTCTGCTGTTCGGTCCATTGCCGCTCTGCCGTCACAACGCTAGCTGCGTAGGACAAGTACTTCTTTCCCCGGCATTGCAGATTACTGCGTGGTGGTAAGACATCCTTACTACAACAGTTTTCAGAACGATTAATATAAAGTTAATTCCCCACTTGCAAGTAGTTTCTGCCGCTCAGCAACATTTTTCCTTCATATCTCCTTAGTCCTATTACTCAGTAGAGGAAATAGAACAGGCCGGCTCATATAGACGGACCGTTGCAGCCTGATGAATTAGAGTTCCGTCGATAAACAAGATCTACATTGTTGTGGGGAACTGTACATCAAGCTGTGAGTGCACATGGAGAAATAAAATTGTCGTAGTATAACACTTTTGGCTATTACTAAATTAGCACTACACCGATAATATTACACATGTGAAAGTATTTTAATTTGACCGTGATCGTGCAAATAATGGTTAAGGTAATGGACTATTTTCGTTTCTCTAAAGATATCTATTTAAAGCAAGCATTAGCAGAACCAACGGAAATCGAACCAAGGTTCTACTAGTAACCCAGTAAACTGTAATTACGTAAAACGAAACGGTCGCCAGCCTAATTAGGCAAAGTTGTACTAAGTACTGACACTGTTCATAAAGGAAGTCATCTGTTGGAACTCACTTTACTTGGTACTCAAATACTGCTTTCGATTATGGGACACGAGACAGTAGTACACTGTAACACGAAATATACCAGTGGTTTGGCATGACTAACTCAGAAGGAATATTGAAACGTTTCGTCAACACCCGGTTCATGACAGCACTTACTATCCATATAATAAAGCAGCAAGGCAATGACCATTACAAGTAGATGATTTACTTATGGTGGGGCACTATTAACTTGAACATGAGGTTCTTTTATCAGGTTAATTATTGGACAATACTGTCACTGAAATGGTTTTCAGGTAAGTTTATAATTTGTACTGATTTTTGTTTCTATTCTCAACGAGCATTCACTTACTTTACTATTTAGCTCAAATTGGACGTGTGTTACCTGGATCTAGTACAGTCTGAATAGCTGTAGCTATTTGCTTATTATAGTTCACAAATGTTAATTAATGCTTTCCTGTAATACGAAATTGAAATCTGGCTCATCAGTTAGCATGGGGAACCAGAAACAAATCTACCAGTAGGTTCAGATCAAGGCTGAACATTTTAGTCGCAACGCAATATGAGAAACACTTTTAACTATATGCATATGAAATTATAAAGACTATTACTTCCAAACCTGCACAATAATTAATCCTTAAGCTGGCCCTTCAAGTCTACTAGCCATTAGCTATTAGGAATATCACAGTTTTTGCAAATAAATGGAGTACTGTACTGTGGTTTCAAGAAGAAAAAACTTTAAGCTGAATACTTTAAATCTTTACTTGCCAACTATACTTAAGTAAAACTTTAACTTTGCTTTTATGAAAAATACGTGGAGTACTTGGAAAACAAGGCCTACTGAATGTGGAAAAACGGCATTTTGTCTATGGAGTGCGTGACTGATTATTTTGTAAATTTTTTTTGTTTATTTATAGACACAATCACATGCAATTACACAGTCACAACCGGTTTCGACCATACAATGACATGTGATTGCGTCTATAAATAAACAAAAAAATGCCTACTGAACAGGTGTGAAATTTACTACTCCACCAAGTTTATTAACTGAAGTGAAAGTTTACTGAAATGACAATTTAGCTCAATAAAGCACTTGAAATTGGATCCTGTCTAGCTAAATGACGAAAGATAAAATACTGGTGCTCAACACAAAGTTTACGGAACACAAACTTATTATTGAACAAGAAATTGCATAATTGGTCCTTGCAGTTATACAGTACTCAACTGATAATTTCAGATGAAGCTGATGGGAATGTCGATCTGCTGTGGGTATCCAAAACAGGCAAGAAAAGTGTCCAATGGCTCTTGTTGTGTAAGAAGATCTGAAAATGCTCTTCTTAACGTCGGATTTTCGTAGTACAGAGCTAACAGAAGTATGACATGAGTACTAAGCCAAATTACTTCCAAATTCGACTTATGTTGTATAATATGGCTCTTCTTCTTGTTCATTTCACAAGATGCGAACACTTTGCCTGCAAGCTACCGATTGACCTTTCCCACAGAGGAACCTTGCACTTCGACCGCGAAATCCACCTTGTCTACTACCGCCAAGCGTATTTCATTGCGGAGGGACTTTCTCCAAGTTTTACATCATTAAAAACCTACTTTCCCTATGAGTGAACCAGTATTGCAAGTGTAGTTTCAACATTTCCATTCTTTTACAGAACATGATTTTTTTAAAATTACATCCATAGATTAATTACGATTACATAACTGGTCATAAATACCGAAAAAAACATTGACGTAGATATTACAATGAAGAGCATGGTTATACAGATGTCAGCGTTACGTAAAAACGGACAAAGAACTTAGGTAAGATAAACATAGGTAATATCGATAATAGTGTTCCAAATAGTTTTCCTTCTTCAGCATAACTACGCTCCTACAGCTGACAGGTGCCGAGTCAAAACGAATGAATGTGGCGCAAACGACGGAAAAGTTACATCTGAATTTTCCATCGTCATTGCTATTTTTCAAATATTAGAAAATATTTTAAATATTTCAGATTTGCTCAAAAATGTTTAGTTGAAACAATAGAGAGAAAACACCGCGATTTCCAAAAACAGGTGGACCCGTGCTCATAATAAATTAAGTACTGGGTAGTAAATCATCCAAGCATTGAATTACGACCTTGTGAATCCACAAGTCTAACGGAAATGTCAAAGTATCTAGCCTTTAAGCTATACCAAAATTTCTATTGCAGCAATAGCACCAAGGAGCAAGTCAGGAAAATTAACAGTTGATCAATCTAAAGCAGAAACACTCAGATACCGCTAGAATTAGTCAGTGCATCAACAGTCTTTACTAAAAATCCGATACTGACAGATACTATAATGGTGCGATGGCGGAAATCCTGCATACGTCTTATACAGGACGGCTGTCTATGAGCTATTGGTACAATATAAACAGAATAAAATCCACTTAGCTCACATTCAAAGAACTGGTTCTAGTCAGCAACGTGCTTTGGACATTTGAAATCGTATATCGCTGTACCTAGTTTTTCCTATTTTACACTTTTCTGTATCAATTTTTTACTGTTTTTCGCTCTTTCCTTTGGGTCTCAGCGGTTTCCTTGATCTCAGGTATCCGAGGGCATGTTTTCGGTTGCTCGAAGCTAGGTACGGGTACGCACTCATCTTTCAAAATTATGTCTTATTCTTCAGTCTGTTCCACGTTGTATTCGTTAGCTATTCTATCTTTGCGATTCCCATTTAACATCTTTCCATCGGTCTTTAGTGACAATTTGTTTTCACCTAAACAAGTAATCGAAATGTTCAGAAAACTGGCTTTACTGAATCGTCAGTATTCTGTAATAATTTTTTTAAAATTATTTTGTGACTGTTAGTGTAATGTAATAAAATAAATATGAGCCATGACTTATACTAAAAAGAAGCACACATTAATGCAATGGCTCAGCATAAAAGAGAAATAACTAATGCAGGAATATTATTAACAGTGTAATATGTTGTTTAATTTCGCCCGACGTGTATATGCACTCAGTAAACTAGCTCAGTCCTCAGGGTAATCACGTAATCGTCGATGATTAATTGTCCTTTTCTTATTTATCCAACACTAGGCTCGTGAGAAGTCATGTGCTTATTGCACCAGAGAATATTTGCCAAGTCTGTTCGATGTACACTACTGTAATACGTAACTTATCGTGGTTTCGTCTCGATTCCCCAATATAAGATAACAAGAGTAGCATCTACAAATGAAATCCTATAACGGAACTGGAATCCTGTGACCAGACCTTTTCTGCCTGGGATGTTATCTCGTTATATAAAGAAAATCCGTAAATAAAATTGTTAAATTATTAGTAGCTGCCTCCGGTCTCGTGGGATCTGAAATCAAGTTAATTGTCCTAGCCGACGGCACGTCTCGTAGATGAGCTAAAAGAAAAATGTTAAAGATTTTTCTAAGATGGCGCCTAACAATGAAAATTCTTTGTTAAGGCCCATATCTACTTAAGGCAGTCTAGGTATCAGACTCACAACAGATTGACCACATACACAAATCCTTTTGACAAAATAACCATTATATTTTTCGGGTTTTAAATACAACTTACATTATCAGCTGGTACAGCAAGATGAACTTTACACAAGAACGTCCTATTAGGTCGGAATCCAAGCAGATAAGATAAGCGAATGACAAAGGAAAGATAGTTCATGCATAGAAGCGCAAGAGTCAATGGAATAAAATGTTCATTGTAGTTCTCTCTCTTCTTCTTTGGCGTACTTGTCGATTATTTATAAAATTTATCGTAATATATAGTTTACATTTTTTTTAAACCCAAGTCCACCCAGGAGAAACAGTACAACTCCTTTAAAACCTTCTGTCTACTATGTTTTTCACCCATTTATAACTGACTGGCATTGTGTTAACGTAAGGAAGATATCGCCAAAAGAAGCAATAGCGCTAGCAGCACTGAATGTAAAGTGATATTCCCATAGAAAATGTCCCGACCGCCGGTGAATGTCGTTATCAACTTTCACATCTGCAAGTTTTCACAGAGGGGACGCATTTGAACTAAGAGGAGCAGCAAGAGAAGCGGTTATTACAAATGCTACTGTAAAACTGAGTGTCAGTTCACACCAGATTCAAATATTCTTTCACGGACAGTACACTGGATATAAATTTTCACTATTTCCCAACAAACCCTGTCTACTTTCAGGAAAGGATGATATTTCTGGCGAGCTGGAGACCACAGTGAGTGACTGCGTTGAGATTAGTTTAATTTCCAGCACAATCACAATTGTTTCTCATGAAATTATCGATTTCGACCGGTATTGCGCATCCTCAGGTCAAAAGCTACAGGCCGTGGCTGTTCCATCATAGTCGAAACCACGATGTGGTGAAGCTGAATAATCGCGTGCATTTTATGATCGGAAGGTGAACGGTGTCAGCCGGAACAGGTAATTTCGTTAGAAATAATTGTGATGATAATTATATTACTCTCAGTCTCGTCTAAATTGAGTCTGATTCCACTGCAAATCATTTATGTCATCTCTGAAATTTACCTTCCAACTCGGCAGAGATTGACGGAAGCTTTCGACTGGTGCGTCATCCACCCACTGCATGTCCCGCAATTCTGCGATGCAACGCTCAGCACCCCTCAAGTTTTGAATGTTTTTCGCACTGGCACTCCATATCGCACTGGCATAAATCAAAACAAATACACGCACTGATTGCGAGCTTTTCTTTTAATCTACAACGGAACTTCGACTGACCAAAAGTTCTCCAATTCACTTTTACTTTTCTTTTCGTTTCTTTTACTGTCCATTTACTCTTTTTTTTTTACTAATCATTCCTTACCCCTAGCAGTGAAGCAGTATGTTCGAGCTCTGACCCATCGTGGAGTAATGGTGTTTTCAGTAAAATATCGGGCGGAGTGGTAGTTGGGTAGAGGGAATCTGGAGTATTTGGGAGGGAATTTCCATCTCTGAAATTTACCTTCCTACCAAGTGAACCCTCTAAGGCGTGTCGCCTTATATCGCTCCTGTCTAAAGCCTGTGTGTTGGGAGAATTAGCCATGCGTGCACAGTGACAGGTGGTCTGAAGCGGGTTCAGTCGAGTACGTAATTCTAATTTTCATCTGCTAGAGGACAGTACTGCACAGAGACTGTGGTGTCACCGCCAGACACCACACTTGCTAGGTGGTAGCCTTTAAATCGGCCGCGGTCCGTTAGTATTCGTCGAACCCGCGTGTCGCCACTATCAGTGATTGCAGACCGAGCGCCGCCACACGGCAGGTCTAGAGAGACTTCCTAGCACTCGCCCCAGTTGTACAATCGACTTAGCTAGCGATGGTTCACTGACAAAATACGCTCTCATTTGCCGAGACGATAGTTTAGCATAGCCTTCAGCTACGTCATTTGCTACGACCTAGCAAGGCGCCATTATCAGTTACTATTGATATTGATTCATGTACCGTCAAGACCGACGTTCTTCATTAACGGATTAAAGTTAAGTATTCCACCAGCTACGTCCGTTTTTCTAAATTCTAATTTCCTTGTCCTGTTCCAGACATCACGCCAGCCTGCTTGAGCTAAAACGCGAGCCTTTCGGCTTCCTCTGGTAACGCGGTGTTGGCTCTCCTGCCAACCAAAACAGAGACATTCAAGAAACAGGTTAAGAGAATATTTTTGTGAATTGTTCTGTGTATTTGTGTTTGTACAGTTTTATATATACTTTTAGTACTGTGAATGATGCGTAAAATATGGTCTAAAGTCAATATGTAGATCATTGTTCAACTGATGAACGTTGTGCGACGAGGAATTTTGTATCATAATATGTTAAGTAAGTTTATGGTAGAAGGAAAGTTAATCCGAGTGCACATCGGTGAATGTTGGTGTTGTTTTTTAGCGTGTTGTGAGTGGAAAAACATATTTGTGTAATAATACTAGTTTCTTGGAGTCCTGTACTTGTTAGTTTTATGTATATTACGTTACGGTAAGCTGTCCTGGGTGATGTTTTTGTTCCATGACAACTCCACAATTCGTTCTGTTCTAGGACACTTTGTCCGCAGCTCGTGGTCGTGCGGTAGCGTTCTCGCTTCCCACGCCCGGGTTCGCGGGTTCGATTCCCGGTGGGGTCAGGGATTTTCTCTGCCTCGTGATGACTGGGTGTTGTGTGATGTCCTTAGGTTAGTTAGGTTTAAGTAGTTCTGAGTTCTACGGGACTGATCACCATAGATGTTAAGTCCCATAGTGCTCAGAGCCATTTGAACCATTTTTTAGGACACTTTCTCCCAAGCTGCGCATGAGTTAACAAATTTTGTGGGATCCATCGTAATCCCACCTGTCCTTGAATGAAGAAATCATTGCGTGATATGCGTTTTCAGAATGATGAGGTGCTTTTCGAGATGGAATGTTTCCTGAACATCAAAATGTAAATTTCTACGACTAAAGTCTCCGCCAGGTCATCCAACGTTGGGAAAACCATGTGACTTTGAAGAATGAGTACGTATAGAAAGGCTAAAGAGCCTCATACACCATCATCCTTGTTTGACAAAACTCTCGTTTTTGGCCACGAGTTTTCCAAACAAGCCTGTACACGTACCAAAAAAAATTGTCATTTTAACGCACTTTTGAAGCAGACGCTGTTCGTGTTGTTAAGTATTTTGACGCTACTGGGAATGGCTACCTATGCAGATAAAGCATTTCTTTGGCACTGTGTACAAAGAAGAAAGAGAAGACAGGATGCCGCTCCAGGGAATGGTTGAAACTGAGAGAGGAATATGCCCATGAAAATCTGTTACAGGAAGTATTAGACGCAGAACCTGCTGAATACATCAGTGTTCACCTAATGGTGAGTCACACATTTAATAAATAGGTTATTTCGCCTCATGCTAAAAAAGAAAACACAAGCATGTGAAAATTTATTTACTTCTTCTCAGTCCCCTAGTGACAGTTCATTAAAATGCTACAACGTGGGAACATAGTGGTATACATCGCCCGTGGAAGACTCGGAGAACTGGGATTTTTCTTTATTTCGTTGTACTCCTGTTTGTATGTTGTGCGTGATATAGTGATTTCCTTCTTAACCTCTCGATGCGTAATAAATAGCTGGGAAAGACGCAACACCTTCTGATAACTGTTGTTGTTGTTGTTGTTGTGGTCTTCAGTCCTGAGACTGGTTTGATGCAGCTCTCCATGCTACTCTATCCTGTGCAAGCTTCTTCATCTCCCAGTACCTACTGCAACCTACATCCTTCTGAATCTGTTTAGTGTATTCATCTCTCGGTCTCCCTCTACGATTTTTACCCTCCACGCTGCCCTCCAATGCTAAATTGGTGATCCCTTGATGCCTCAAAACATGTCCTACCAACCGATCCTCTCTTCTAGTCAAGTTGTGCCACAAACTTCTCTTCTCCCCAATCCTATTCAATACCTCCTCATTAGTTACGTGATCTACCCACCTTATTCTGTAGCACCACATTTCGAAAGCTTCTATTTTCTTCTTGTCCAAACTGGTTATCGTCCATGTTTCACTTCCATACATGGCTACACTCCATACAAATACTTTCAGAAACGACTTCCTGACACTTAAATCTATACTCGATGTTAACAAATTTCTCTTCTTCAGAAATGATTTCCTTGCCATTGCCAGTCTACATTTTATATCCTCTCTACTTCGACCATCATCAGTTATTTTACTCCCTAAATAGCAAAACTCCTTTACTACTTTAAGTGTCTCATTTCCTAATCTAATCCCCTCAGCATCACCCGATTTAATTTGACTGCATTCCATTATCCTCGTTTTGCTTTTGTTGATGTTCATCTTATATCCTGATAACTACCAGTGTTATTTTGTTTTTATCCTTGACCGCAGTTTCCTCAGTTCTGGAAATTCACGATGCAGTGAGGTAAATTGCAATAAACTCATTTTCGCTAAACACGTGCGGTGAAGCATCGAGGAACATCGATGCAAACAACGTCTGCTGTCGCGTCATATCTGCCGCCAATCAAAATTTCTCTCAGACACGTCAAACATGAATGATATCTAACATGTACCTCAAGCAGCGCCGTACACGGTCAAATATTTGATAAACATAGTAAAGTTTGACCAATAGATCGTGTACAGTGGCCATTCGACGCAAAGGGGCATCTTGTTCCTGTTGTCTGGCTCAAGAGCTGCCCACGGTAGAGCGAACCACGGCCTAAATGCTGGTTGAGCGTGGTGAGATTGTCGCACTCGAAATGACGATGTAAGCTTGCACACACACATACACACACACACACACACACACACACACACACACACATACACACATACACACACACACACACACAGCTCAGTAGGAGATAGCTGCGAAAATTGCAACGCACACACATGCACACACACACACTTTAGCGCCCGCGTGCAGTACACTCGGATATATCAGCGAAAATTACACATTGCATTTAATTTACACCTCCCCCTACCCCCTTTTCCGATCCGAGTGGTCCAAACTTTGCTCGACTGCCGCTCGGGGTGTGTCCCATAGGAGAAAAACGAAATTCGGCGGCGATAAAGAAGGGAACCAAAAACAGCTTTTTTTCACAAATAATGTAACTTTTATTTACAGATTTCGGAGGTTACACTGCTACTCAACAACGGGGGTCTGTGGTAATCGAGAAAATGTCTGTGTTCTCATCCAGTTGTGTTATTTCCAAAGCCCTTCTGGCAGTTTATTCGTTCGCACATTTTTCTTCAAATTTTCTTTAAGTTTGGATCTTGTGTTTGTTAACGTAATTTAAATTGTTTAGGGCTTCATTACCACATTAGCATTGTGGAGTGAAAGGGCGGGCGAGGGGGCAGATGGATGAAAAATAAGGAGAAAAACACCATCATCAAATCTAGCCGCGCGGTCTCACCCGCTGCTTCCCGAGCGGGAAGGCGTGCCGGTCCCCAGACACGAATCCGGCCGGCGGATTAGTGTCGAGGTCCGGTGTGCCGGCCAGCCTGTGGATGGTTTTTTAGACGGTTTTCCATCTGCCTCGGCGAATGCGGGCTGGTTCCCCTTATTCCGCCTCAGTTACACTATGTCGGCGATTGCTGCACAAACACTGTCTCCACGTACGCGTACACCATAATTACTCTACCACGCAAACATTTGGGCTGGCACTCGTCTGATATGAGATGTTCCCTGGGGTCAGTGTGGGGCGGCGGTGGGGTGGGTGGACTGCTGTGGGGTTGTGAACCACTGAGGACTACGGCGGGACGCATCCTCTCCGTCGTTTCTAGTCCACGGTTTAAAAACACAATACACAATCATCAAATTTCATGGTTGTAAGTTGCTTTTTTTTTCTTCGTGGTTACGCATATAATTAAAACTTTGACTCCCCTTTATAGGAAGGTAAAAGTGCGAACAGATGTAACTGTTAGGTTAGTTTCAGGAAGATGGCTCGCCCTGTAGCGTCATGACGACACTCGACGTGTGAAAACTCGGCCACTTTGCCGCTGTCGGCAGCCACTCTCCCCCCTGCGAAACTCTCACAAGCAGGCAAACGACGCTCCAGCGCCTGCTGCCACGTGCCGACGCTCCGCCTCCACGCTGCGCGATATACAGCGCCATTTTTGTCGGGCTGTGTCCTCGGAAACTTTGGCAACCTCATTAGCCCTTCACGGGGAACTTCAAAGGCTGCGTTCCCCTCACTTTCTATTGTGCTATTCTGAGGTGACTTCTCCACTTTGCCGGTCGCAGGAAGAAGAAATCAAAAGAAGTACCCCTCCTCCTAAGCGGCTTTCCTTTCCTCGTCGTTCCGCCATTTTCCCTTGTCACCACTTGTACTTTGCTCATTTTTTTTCCTCTTATGTATGCTTGCGTCACCTGCGCGAAACGCCAACCATGACACTGCATCTAAAGTAAGCTCTGAGGAAACGAATGAGACAATACAGTTGGGGACTAAACAGAAGAGAGGACACAAAGAGGTTACAAATACCTCGATGCTTCCTTCTCGTAATGTGCAGATATTTGTTCAGCCTTCTTGTCTTGTCAGTTCCGAGAAAGAAATCGATCTTTCCACAACATAATTTATCGTCATTGATAGGAGCGGTTGCTTCTCGTGACTGCCTTTGTTGCTGTCTTTCATGATCTATAGATGGTTCATGATTTTCCAACGTCCTTCATGAACAAGTCAGGCACTGGAGTCTTTTAGCAGAACCATACTCCGCGATGTCAGTATAGGAAGTTCTGCCAAGCTCCATTTCTTAAGCAAGACAGAGAATATTTTCTTTATTTTTTTTCGCATACGGTTCGTATTTTTTATCTGAAAATATCCTGACAGATGAAAATTTCTGTGTTATGGGATTTGAACCACCATCTGTTACTGCCTGCAAGTAGTTATTACAATATTTTTTTATCATTTAAGCTATTCGACCACAAGTGCAGCACCTACTTAAATTTTGAATGCGTCCCTCCGATGGAGCACAATAACCAGAGAATACCCTCTACCAAATCCATTTACCCTGCGATGCTCTATACCTTCACTCTGTGATAGCAGTCTCAATCTTACTGATGACAGTGCCATTAAAGCAGAGTTACTAAATACAGTTTCCCGAAATTCCTTCACCAAAGAAAACGTAGTAAATACTTCAGAATTCGAATAAAGAACAGCTGCCGACATGAGTAACTTACACGTGGATATCCTCGTTGTAGCAAAGCAGCTTAGATCATTTAAAGAATGCAAGGCGTCCGGCGTAGATTGTATACCAATTAGGTTCCTTTAAGAGAATACTGATGCAATAGCTCCATGCTTAGTAATCATATGCAATTACTCGCTCGTCGAAAGATTCGAACCTAAAGCGTGGAAAGCTGTGTAGCTTACACCAGTACCCAAGACAAAAATAGAAGTAATCCGCTGAATTACAGACCCACAGCACTAAAGGCGATTTGAAATAGGATTTTGGAGCATTCACAGTGTTCAAACATTATGAACTGCCTCGGAAAAATGATTTATAAACAAATACCCTACATGGATTCTGTACATATCGTTCTTGTGAAAGAAAACGAGCTCTTTATTCTCACGAAGTAATTATTACTATCTACTGGAGATGGTAAATTTACTCCATATTTTTAGATTTCCAGAAGGCTTTTGATACTGTTTCTCATAAGCGACTTCTAATCAAACTGCCTGTCTATGGAGTATCGCTTCACCTGTGCCACTGGATTGGAGATTTTCTCTCAGAAAGATCACAGTACGTACTAATCGGCAGAAAGTCGTCGACTGAAACAGTAAAAATTTCTGTCGTCCCCCAAGTAACTGTTATAGGATCTCTGTTGTTCCTGATCTATATAAGCGCTTTAGAAGCCATTTGAGCCGCCCTCTTACATTGTTTGCAGATGATGCTATCATTTACCGTCTTCTAAAGTCATCAGATGATCAAAATCAATTGCAAAATGTTGTAGACAAGATATCTGTGTGACGCCAAAAGTGCCAATTAACTCTAAATAATGAAAAGTGCGAAGTCACCAACATGAGCACTAAAAGAAATCCGCTGAATTAAGGTTACACAATAAATCGCACAAATTTAAAGGCTGTGAATTCAATTACAGACTTAGGGTTTACAGTTACGAGTAACTTAAATTGGAACGATCACATAGACAATGTTGTGCGGAAAGACTGCGATATATTAGCAGAACACTTGGAAAATGCAAAAGGTTTACTAAAGAGACTGCCGGGACTACGCTTGTCCGCGCTCTCCTGCAGTACTGCTGTGCGGTGTGTGCTGTGTGTCAGATGGGATTGACGGAAGACCTCGGAAAAGTTCAAAGAAGAGCAACTCGTTTTATGCTATCGCGATATAGGAGAGAGACTGCCGCGAATACGATACGCGAACTGGTGTGGCAATCCTTGAAACGAAGCAGTTTGTAAGAAATAATTGGCTCTGAGCACTATGGGACTTAACATCTATGGTCATCAGTCCCCTAGAACCTAGAACTACTTAAACCTAACTACATCACCCAGTCATCACGAGGCAGAGAAAATCCCTGACCCCGCCGGGAATCGAACCCGGGAACCCCGGCGCGGGAAGCGAGAACGCTACCGCACGACCACGAGATGCGGACAGTTTGTAAGACCAAAGTCGATATTATCTATACTTTGTCTGCTTTACTTATTGTGACGTCTGTGTAAACGTACTCTTTGGCATAACATATATATGCCAAAGAGTACGTATATATATATATATATATATATATATATATATATATATGAATGTTTTATTCATTATTTATATCCATTTACGTAATTGTAATTAATCTATGGATGTAATTTTAAAAGTAATATTCTACAAAAGAACGGAAATGATAAAAGTTTACTTGTAATACCGATTCATGTATAGGGTTCTTAGGTTTTTAATGATGTGAAGTACGTCCGCAACGAAAATGGTTTGCCAGGAGTAAAAAAAGATGGATTTGGCAATTGAACTGCAAGGCTCCTCTGTGACAACAGTCAGCCGGTGGCTAGCATGCGAAGTGTTCGCTTCTTGAGAGCGGAATGAGGCAAAAAGAGCAGCTTATATAGCCTCGGATATGGAAGAAATTAGGCTCATTACTCATGGCGTTCATTGGTTAGTTCTGAAATACAAAGATACGACGCTAAGAGGAGAATTTTCAGATCTTATCATACCGCAAGAGCCATTTTTTTACATAGCGCCAGGAAATCCCCACAGCTACCACCTTCATCTCAAGGAATGAGTTGGGTACTATGTAACTGCATGGACCACAGTATTCTTCGACAATAAGTTTGAGTTCCGCATACTTTGTGCTGAGCAACAATATTCTTTCCTTAACAATTTAACTAGACAGGGTCCTATCCCAAGTGCTACGGTATTTCCGATTATCCTATTTTATTGAACTGAAAAGTAATTTTCGCCTTTCACTACAGTTAATATACTTTGAAGAGTAGTAAATTTTACAATTATTCAGTGGGCCATAGGTTTGAAGTACTGCCCGTAGTTTCCATAAAAGGATAGTTAAAATTCCAGGAAAGTACAACTGCAGAGAGATCATTTAAAGTTTTTGGCTTAAATGTCGTTATTGAAACCCAGTACAATATTAAACCGGGATCATTCAAAATAGTTTACTAGCCAATAAAACTGAAGGACTAGCACCAGTTATAATTATTGTACAAGTTTGTAAGTTACAGTGTTTAAATTTTCATGTATTAATAGTTAGAAGTGTTTCTCGTATTGTGCGCTAAGTAAAATGTTCAGTTTCGATGTGAGTCAGTTTAAAGAATAGTTACTGAGAGCCTATGCCAGCCGCCGAACCAGCTTTGCAGTGTATGTATTACAATAAAAATATTAAAGAAGTGCAACTTTCATCCTTATAACTTGTGTGTGCTATAATAAGTAAATGGTTACCAAAGTGAAACTGTAACAGATCTAGGAACTACAGGTTTCATTTGAACTATATAGTGCAAAAAATTGAATGCTCTTTCCAAATACAAATTGTAACCAGAACAGCAAATACAAATACAAATAATCATCTTGTGGTGCAGTTCTTCTTGTTGTCTCCCACAGCAAATACAGTTACCTGTGACAATATTTCCCGATAATTAAGCTGGCACTGCTCCACCATTAATAAACATTTATTTGTAATCATCATTAGCTTTATGCATTAACATTGATAGTGTTACCAAGAGCTGGTTGCTGCCAGAACGTTTTAATACTCCTTCTGAGTTATTCATGATAAACCACTAGTACACTGCTTGCTAACGTATACTGTTGAGTCGGTTCTAAGAGCAAAAATAATATTTCGGTATCAAGTAAAGTAAATACTAACAGCTGACATTCTTTGTAAACTGTGCAAGCACTTGCTAAAAATTTACCTAATTTGGAAGGCAAGCGTCCTCTCTGCGTTAACTACAGTTTACTTATAATTAACAGGACTTCGATTCGAATCCCATTTCTTCTGATACTGCTTTCTTTCAGCAGTAATCTTTTCGAGAAAGGAACTTTAGTCCGATACCTCATCTATTAAGCACAGCAGCGGTCATATACAAACCCTTTCACAGGAGCTATTATAAGTGTATAGCTAATTTACTAAGAAGTGGTAGTGCTATACATTTTCCGTTGCGGCAAGATCTTCCCTTGAAATTTCGATCACCAACTTTTTCCTCAGAGTGTGAAAATACTTTGTTGTCGCCCACCTACATAGGGAGAAATGATCATCATAATAGAATAAGAGAAATCAGAGCTTACACGGGAAGATTCAAGTGTTTGTTTTTACTGCGCACTGTACGAGAGATGAATAGTAGAAAAATAGCTTTTAGGTGGTTCGAGGTACGCTCTGCAGGGCACTTAACTGTGAATGAATAATTGAATGTAGATGTACATGTAGCTGCGCGTCAAGGAAGCTCCAGTAGTAATTCTCGAAAGTCAGAGACTCAAAGACAATGAAAATCTTAGGTGATGCTGTCGGTGCCTTCAGGTAACTGTAATAATGTTTGAATAACGATGACTGAAATTCTGATTCATGAAATAATATATTTTTTAAACTTGAGAAATAAATTTTTGTAATTCGATTTAAGAACAAAGACAAAAAATTTCATTTTCTAAAGAAGAAAATTTCATTTAGGAAAAAGAAGATCTAATCTATGCTTTAGTCTGACAGCTTTTTAGCCCGAAATTGGGCTACTTACAGCCCTGCCATAATTCATCTATGATACATTTACCGTAACAGAACAGACCAACAGATGTTCCATACATTAACATTCGCCCAAGTATTAGACCTCATGAATAAGAGAACTAATGTTCGCAAGCACAGACTCGTTAAGTTAGTGATGCTTTTAATACATAAAGTGAATGTTTGGATTCTCGTCAAATCTCATACAAATCTTATAATCTCAAAGATCAAACTCAAAAATTTAATCATTACTACTTTGGCTCCTTCAGAATTATAAAAGATTGTGTATCCTAATTGTGTTGAAGTAGAGTGCATCAATTGAGATAAATTTTAGAGGTTAAAAAAGACGATCTGAAATCGCGTTTCTAGGCTTTCTCATTTAAACAAATAATCCCACGGAACTGTGATTGTATTTTACTATATATTTTGTCCATGGAATAGGATATTTCTGCCCACCGCGTCGCACCGACCTGAATTTTGCACATCTTATACACCTCAACATAAGGGTTGTGAGGTGATAGTCAAAGCAAATGGTCTGTTCACAAAAAATTTGTTACAAATGAGCCAAAGCTTCGATTAAAACAAATGAAATAATTAATATATTGTCTAAGAAATTACAGTGTTGACGGGTATAAGTGCAGATATATTAATATGTGCTACCTTAATATGTACACACATTAGTGTGTTGTTTGTTTCTTTCTCTGCTTCGAGTAGTCTTCCCTTAAACAAGTCACACAATTTGCTACGTGATGTTTCCTACTCGGTCCTAATTGCACCAATAAGTGGACTACCCCTGTCAGTATAGACTAACCATATTGCGTCCACATGTCCACATTTCAACACCTGAACTACTGTCCAGAGAAAAAGAATCATTAAAATGTTTGCTCTTGGCACATGTACTCGGAGGTATTACCCTACCTAAACATTTACGATTTGTAATAGCTATAATTATTAATCTACAAGTGTCCTAGCCGGCCGGAGTGGCCGATCGGTTCTAGGCGCTTCAGTCTGGAACAGAGAGACCGCAACGGTCGCAGGTTCGAATCCTGCCTCGGGCATGGATGTGTGTGATGTCCTTAGGTTAGTTAGGTTTAAGTAGTTCTAAGTTCTAGGCGACTGATGACCTCAGATGCCAAGACCCATAGTGCTCAGAGCCATTTGAAGCATTTTTTTTTTCAAGTGTCCTAAATACTAATCTAATGTTATTCAGGACACTGCCCTGTCACCAACAGAAGTATCTGCACTTTTACATCCTGTGTATACATGTATGTAAATTATTTGTAATACTCAGGTGCTATATTGCTTTTGTTACTATGTACTCATATAGCAATTGTGAACACCATGTGCAACCCTATGTTCTCTCTTATTTACGTTAATTAACACTGAAGAATAGCTTTATTAGTCTCATAAGCAATTTTGCGTTCTGCTTATTATATAAGCTGCATACCTCCCAATCCCATATACAACAGACAATATAAAATGTCGTGTGACTAGGGCCTCCCGTCGCGTAGACCGTTACGGTGCAAGTCTTTCGATTTGACGCCACTTCGGCGACTTGCGCGTCGATGGGGATGAAATGACGATTAGTAGGACAACACAACACCCAGTCCCTGAGTGGAGAAAATCTCCGACCCAGCCAGGAATCGAACCCGGGCCCTCAGGACTGACATTCTGGCGAGCTGACCACTAAGCTGCCGGGGGCGGACATATACAACATATGAAATGAGAAATTTATTTATTTGTTTATTTATTTATACATGCACTAAACACTTGCCACTAATATTTCTTGTATTTTTTTCTGATGTGGAGAACTTTCAGTTTCGTTAATTTTTTGCCTGCTAATACACTGAAGCGGCAAAGAAACTGGTATAGGCATGCGTATTCAAATACAGAGATGTGTAAACAAGCAGAACACGGCACTGCGGTTGGCAACGCCTATATAAGACAACAAGGGTCTGGCGCAGTTGTTAGATCGATTACTGCTGCTACAGTGGCAGCTTATCAAGATTTAAGTGAATTTGAACGTGGTGTTATAGTCGGCGCACGAGCGATGGGACACTACATCGCTCAGGTAGCGATGAAGTGGGGACTTTCTCGCACGACCATTTCACGAGTGTACCGTGAATATCAGGAATCCGTCAAAACATCAAATCTTCGACTTCGCTGCGACCGGTAAAAGATCCTGCAAGAACGGGACCATCGACGACTGAAGAGAATCGTTCAACGAGACAGAAGTGCAACCCCTCCGCAAATTGCTACAGTTTGCAGTGCTGGACCATCAACAAGTTTCAGCACGCGAACCAATCAACGAAACTTCACCGATATGGACTTTCGGAGCCGTAGGCTCAATCGTTTACCCTTGATGAACGCACGACGCAAAGCCTTACGCCTCGCCTGGGCCTATTAAGACCGACATTGGGCTGTTGATGACTGGAAACATGTTGCCTGGTCGGACAAGTCTCGTTCCAAGTTGTGTCGAGCCGGTGGACGTGTACGGGTATGGAGACAACCTCATGAATCCATGAACCCTGCATGTCAGCAGGGGACTGTTCAAGCTGGTGGAAGCTCGGTCGTGGTGTGGGGCGTGTACAGTAGGAGTGATATGGGACCCCTAATACGTCTAGATACGATTCTAACAGGTGTCACATACGTAAGCATCCTGTGTGGTCACCCGTATCCATTCATGTCCATTGTGCATTCCGACGGACTTGGCCAATTCCACCAGGACAATGCGACACCCACACACCCAGAATTGCTACAGAGTGGCTCCAGGAACGCTCTTCTGAGTTTAAACACATCCGCTGGCCACCATACTTCCCAGCCATAAACATTATTGTGTATAACTGGGACGCCTTCCAATGTGCTATTCAGGAGATATCTCCACCCCGTCGTACTCTTACGGATTTATGTACAGCTCTGCAAGAGTCATAGTGTTAATTGCCTTCAGAGATTAGTCAGGTCCATGCCACGTCGTGTTGCGGCACTTCTGCGTGCTGGCGGGGACCCTACACGATATTAAGCAGGTGTACCGGTTCCTTTGGCGCTCCAGTGCATATGCGTTCATTACATGATACTTCTCACTTGCGCAGTACATTTATAAATGCGTTCCTCAAATTTTCAGTCTTTTTCACAAATGTTTTCTATGTTACATGATGTTTGAGGGTTGTAGCTGGATGACGTCCGGTTCTTGCGTTGATATTTCCACTGGCAACCATTCAGCCATCGTCAGATGAATGTTTTGCACTGGAGTTTGTTAGTTAACATCGCTGACTTCATCAAAAATGGCGCGGAGACGCTTGCGCAAAGGCAACCCCTAAGCCAAACATATTTCGACCGATTCCTTAATAGCTGAATCCCAGAAGCAAGATTTCCGTGGCAGAATAATCCATGGAATGTTTAGTGGAGACACAACGACTGGCCACGGCTGATTTACCGGCTTGTGTAATGCTAGCGTGGCGACGATGTCCAAGGCGTCGTCTGACCATTGCAGGCTTTGCCACTCTGACAAGGCATTCTGTAGATTCCAGCTCTCCGCAATCCCTTTGCCAGACATAGTGACGAACAAGGCCTCGTAGATTATTGTGACATACTATTTTCTTAAGACTCCGTCTGATTTCGACGAAATATTGCCGACGTATGGGAGGAGTGCCCTGAGTTTGATCTGCCCATTCTCCCCTTGATCTTTTGGATGGTCGCGTTTATTTTTGCTTAAAGCTGGGCTGATTTGATTTGGAGAATATGCGTTATCTCTGAAAACAGACAGTAGGTCTTCAGCTCATTTTCAAGGCTATCTCCATCAGTTGCAACATATGCCAGGCGCACCAGCGTTCGAAGAACGCGCATAGTTTATGGACTTCTTGTTCAATCGGAAGGTGCATGGATTCACCGTAAGCCCACTCATACTCACCTGTATTCGGAGGCGCCATTGTCGAGCATTTTATCTCCAGAGGATACTCCATGGATTATCCTGCCACGGAAATCTTAGCCTCGACGATATCCTCCAGGGTCTCAGTTGTTAAGGAATCGCTGGAAATAAGTTTGGCGGAAGATCTGATCAAACGTGATGGCAGCTTTTCCTAAATTTTAGCTCCGTGAGCCCGCATTTCCGCAACGAGCGCTTATACAGTATCATCATTACGGATGCGCCTGTGCGCCATAGGTGGAGCAATATTCGAAGAGTGCGTGAAAATAGCTCAGGTTGCTTATGTAGCGGCTACCTTTGCGCGTGAGTCTCCGCACCAATTTTTAGTGTAAAGTTAGCGATGTGAAATAGCCATCTCCAGTGCAAAACACTCACGTGAAGATGGCTGAATGGTTATCAACCGAAATATCGTGGCAAGAAGGCGAGTTACCAGGCTGCAATCTCGAAACGTCACGGAAGTTCGCCAGCCGGAGTGGCCGTGCGCTTCTAGGCGCTACAGTCTGGAACCGAGCGACCGCTACGGTCGCAGGTTCGAATCCTGCCTCGGGCATGGGTGTGTGTGATGTCCTTAGGTTAGTTAGGTTTAATTAGTTCTAAGTTCTAGGCGACTGATGACCTCAGAAGTTAAGTCGCATAGTGCTCAGAGCCATTTGAACCATTTGAACCACGGAAGTTCTCTTCATAACAGTAAAATTTCAAGAATCATTTTCTATGTCATTCACGTCTGTATATGTACAACCAATTTGCTTGCTAGATTAGACCATCTTATACTAACAAGCTTACACGGACTTCATATTGTCTATTGACGTTTTAGTCAATTTTGTGTTATTTATATTAATACAGTACTGGCCATTAAAATTGCTACACCAAGAAATGCAGATGATAAACGGGTATTCATTGGACAGATATATAATACTAGAACTGACATGTGATTACATTTTCACTCAGTTTGGGTGCATAGATACTGAGAAATCAGTACCCAGAACAACCAACTCTGGCCGTAATAACGGCCTTGATACGTCTGGGCATTGAGTCAAACAGAGCTTGGATGGCGTGAACAGGTACAGCTGCCCATGCAGCTTCAACACGATACCACAGTTCATCAAGAGTAGTGACTGGCGTGTCGTGACGAGCGAGTTGCTGGGCTACCATTGGCCATACGTTTTCAGTTGGTGAGAGATCTGGAGAATGTGCTGGCCAGGGCAGCAGTCGAACATTTTCTGTATCCAGAAAGGCCCGTACAGGATCTGCAACATGCGGTCGTGTATTATCCTGCTGAAATGTAGGGTTTCGCAGAGATCAAATGAAGGGTTGAGCCACGGGTCGTAACACATCTGAAATGTAACGTCAACTGTTCAAAGTGCCGTCAATGCGAACACGAGGTGACCAAGACGTGTAACCAATGGCATCTCATACCATCACGATGTGTGATACGCCAGTATAGCGATGACGAATACACGCTTCCAATGTGCGTTCATCACGATGTCACCAAACACGGATTCGACCATCATGATGCTGTAAACAGAACCTGGATTCATCCGAAAAAAATGACGTTTTGCCATTCGTGCACCCAGGTTCGTCGTTGAGTACACCATCGCAGGCGCTCCTGTCTGTGATACAGCGTCGAGAATAACCGGAGCCATGGTCTCCGAGCTGATAGGCCATGCTGCTGCAAACGTCGTCGAACTGTTCGTGCACATGGTTGTTGTCTTGCAAACGTCCCCATCTGTTGACTCAGGGATCGAGACGTGTCTACACGATCCGCTACAGCCGTGCGGATAAGATGCCTGTCATCTCGACTGCTAGCGATACGAGGCCGTTGGGATCCTGCACGGCGTTCCGTATTACCCTCCTGAACCCACCGATTTCATATTCTGCTAACAGTCATTGGATTTCGACCAACGTGAGCAGCACGGTCGCGATACGATAAACCGCAATCGCTATAGGCTACAATCCGACCTTTATCAAAGTCGGAAACGTGATGATAATCATTTCTCCTCCTTAAACAGGCATCAAAACAACGTTTCAGCAGGCAACGCCGCTCAACTGTTGTTTCTGTATGAGAAATCGGTTGGAAACTTTCCTCATGTCCGCACGCCACCGGCGCCAACCTCGTGTGAATTCTCTGAAAAGCTAATCATTTGCATATCACAGCATCTTCTTCCTGTCAGTTAAATTTCGCGTCTGTAGCACGTCATCTTCGTGGTGTAGCAGTTTTAATGGCCAGTAGTGTATATACATATTGTTTCATTTCTGTGTGTTAATAACCACGCTACTTGAATAGCAATATATTTACGTTTTTTGTATTTGTTTTAGTTTACACTAAGATGACACCGCCATTGGTATTTTAACTTATTTTCGAACTCTCATTTATGTCTTATTGTGACATACATGTCATAATTTTTACTCGCTGAATATTATGTATATAATGATTATATGAAGGCAATTTTCATCATATTCTTTTATTTTTATGGTTCTTTGTCTAACGCCAAACCACTCATAATCCATATTTTTCTGGTGATGTGTAAAATTTGCTATATTATGATGTAACAATATGCAGCGTGGTAGCGGCCGCCACTAATGTTGAAGATGTATGAGCTGCGCCTGTGCGCTCCTTGCTTTAAAAAATCAAATGGCAGACACCACAATGTCAGTGGCGTGTTGGAATGTGTAAGTTTGGTTATTAAGTGTTACGCGTCAATAAACTAGTAAACTTGTTATGTTGATCTCTGCCGTACCTGATTGTGACGCATCCTGTAACCTGACGCCAAGGTTTCTCTCCGAGCTGGATATATTACCTCACTTAAGTGTGCTTATAATTATGCTGTGACCATGAAGATAGAGAGACGAAAAGTGTGGAAGCTTACTCTCGAAATTTGCACAACAATAAACCATTGCCTTGAAGCGACAAAAGAATCTTAGGACCAACTGAGAATCGAACCAGTCTTTGATTCTGTAGTCTGTTACTAAACCAGCGAAGATTCAGAACATCAACTTCCCATGCCTTCCCACTGAGGCATAGGCTTGTCAGTATTAGCGACACAGAGTGAATTCCGCCAAGATTAAATGAATTTCACCTCTTCATCTCATTCTTTTGTGTTCAGAGCGTGACATGAGCCTGCTGTACGCAGTAACAGCTCTGCTTCGATAACCTTACTGTGCAGGATTTCAATAGGTGCTTTCAGAATCACCGATTTATTCCTAAAGAATTTAATTTTCGAAAGAAGATAACGTGTTCTAAGAACGCTGTCTGCCTCTCTTGAGTTTTTCTCCTTTGGACTGCGGCTTTACGTCACTACCCGTCGCGATAGCAGGGCAAAGCATTCGAGTGCCCCTTACAGCGAGAAATGCTCGCGTGTAAAGTCGCCATTGTGCTAAATGGCACTTACTTCTGTGTAAAAGTCTGGCGGCCTGAAAGAACGCGTTGAGAGCTACGAGAGCAGGACAGGCGATAAGGTGCTTTCTGTGAGGAATGGCTGGCTCCCGACTTTTGTGCTGACAGAAGCGTTATGCGCCTACTATAAAACTTTGCGCCCTAAGCAGCAGACCATAAAGCGGCGACGGCGTCCAATTCCAGCGAAGCTGCTGATGCAACGCACTGAATGGGCCGATGCGCGCCGTTCTCAAAACATGCTACCCAGACTCTCTCAGATTAAACTCAAGCATTCCAAGGATTGCAACAGACTGTCTGTTGGAAATATTGTTTTAAATTACAAACTTCCTTCATCAAAAGTACGTCTTGTTATGAAAATCGTTGATCATACACATTTCAGTATTTATTATCGAAGCATCCTTGAAAGTCTATAATTTGTGTTTTGGAAATAATATTTATAACAGATAAATAAAAGAGAAAAGTAAAAACTTTTTTTTTGTTTTGGCACTAGTTTCTGTTTGTAAGTTGCAAACAGTTTACTGCACAACAGTTTCCGGATGTGTTAAATCCTTTTAAATTCATTTGCATTTTTTTACGATCATAAGCTTTAGAAAATAGAAAAAAGTGTGGCAAGTGTGCATAAGTTAATTGCACACATGCAACAGCAACGCTTTGAGCATGCTGCGAAAGAGACGAATAAATTCATACGTTCAGTGCTGCTTTATTAATTCACGAAGATGGTCTTCATATAAAGAAAACATCGCATCAGAATGCAGTAAATAACAAACTAATGATGTACAATATCTTTTTGTAAGCTTGCTTATCGCTAGAATGAGACTCTGCAGTGGAGTGTGCGCTGATATGAAACTTCCTGGCAGATTAAAACTGTGCGCCGGACCGAGACTCGAACTCGGGAGCTTTTGGAAGGTAGGAGACGAGGTACTGGCAGAATTTAAGTTGTGAGGAGCGGTCGTGAGTCGTGCTCGGGTAGCTCAGATGACAGAGCACTTGCCCGCGAAAGGCAAAGGTCCCGAGTTCGAGTCTCTGTCCGGCACACAGTTTTAATCTGCCAGGAAGTTTCGTTGCTTATCTCTGTTCGAATACAAAACCTAAAATGAAAATATGGGACATGCGGTCCTTCACGCTATAATGTAAGTTGTTTTTGTTGGTGCTGTGAACTTCAGTCCGAGGACAGGTTTGATGCATCTCTGCATGCTATTCTCTCCTTTGCGAGCCTCTCTAGTTTCGAATACGTACTCCAACTCATATCCATTTGAACCTTCTTACTGCATTCATCCAAGTGACTTACAACTTGTACAGAAACCAGACTGCAGATACAAAAGTCGACGAAAGCTGTGGATAAGAATGGAGCAAAGCAGGTTTGTAGTCCATTCCCAATGTTATTCAGACTGTACACTGATTAATCGGTAAAGGAAAATAGGTAAAGGAAACCAAGGATAAATTTGGAAACGGAATTGAATTTCTGGGAGAGACACACCAAGTATCTTGGAAGAGCAGGTTAATGGAATGGATGGCATCTTCAAAAGAGACTATAACTTGAACATCAACAAAAGTAAAGCAGTGATAACGGAATGTAGCTGAATTAAATCAGGCGACGCAGAGGGAGTTAGGTTAGGAAACGCGACACTAAAAGTAGTAGATGAGTTTTGTCATACTCGCAGTGAAATAACTGATGATGGCTAAACTAGAAGGTGTATGAAATGCACATTGGCAACAGCAAGAAAAGCATTTCTGAAAAAGAAGAATTTCGTAACATTTATCTCCCATATCTCCTTTTCTCTTTGTTGTTTTTTCATCCCCCTCGCCCCATATGGGTGGGGATGGGTTGTCAGCGGTTTAATATCCCACTTTTCTGCCAAGACCTTTAAAAATACAACGAAGACGAAAAAACAAAAATTATTAAAAGATCAAAAGCCTACAGATAGGTATAATAACTATAAAAATTATGAATTTTGGTGGCGTTTACGTAAAAACAATAAAACTACTGTTTTTAAATAAAAATCAAAGGACAAAAAATACATACATTTAAAAACAGCAGTGCACTTTCACTTAAGGGGCTCCGGAACGCCCTATACTTGCAATGTTAAAATAACGCTTATAAATTACATCTTTCCTCACAAAGTATTTGAGGTAGGAAGTTGAACTTTTTACAGATTATTTATTGGAATATGGGCTACAACTTAACGCAGGGATTTTACAAAATTTTAGTTCAGTTATTAAAGATGATTTTTTTTCAATTGTAATGAAAATTCACAACATTTTTTTGCAATTTTTTATTTATATATTCAAAAATATACAGTTTTTTGGAAAAATGCTGTGTTAAATTATGCATAAGGTACTGTGTAACATTTACTGAAAGTTTGAAACAAATATGTTTGGAAGATCCTTAGAAAACATGTAATTAGTATGAGAAAATAAAAGTTTTGGGAATCGAGCGACAATGATTGGATTAACTTTTTAGTGCATTCCAGGTCCATAGGATGGATTATCTTCATCCTCTGCAAACTCCTCCTCCAGCTTCCTCTTGTTCCTCCTCCTGTTTACTCTTGCTTGTATTTCTAGACTCTTTACAGCCCTGTCTGCAGCCCGAAGGCGTTCCTTGTCTGAAGCAAGCATCGCTCGTACCATGTTAGAACCTATCTTCATTCCCATATTTCTAAATACCTTGCACCTTACCATGTTGCCATCATTGAAAGTCGCAACAGCATCATACACACCAAAGTGAAGTGTTTCTATTCCAACAAATACAGTCTTGGGGATTCTCGACCATATAACACTATTTACACTTTCATTGGGGTTTTGAGTTTTTCCGTGAATACACTTTTTCAACAGTTCAGGTGATGCTAAGTCTCTGAAAATAAGTTTTATCACCTCCATTATTGCATGAGGCAGACTATGCTTATGAGTGTACACTTCACCAGTTAGCAATCCTTTGTTATATTTACACCAACTGTCTTCTTCTTTGGGACACAAGCTATGTTGGGGATTTTCAACGTCTTTATTGTTTACAATAATAACACATACCTTTGGCTTTCCAACATTTCTCCTTTTCTTAAAAGCCTTCAGAGGATTTCTAATAACTTTACTTTTACTCACTATTATACTTCAACAAAACAGAGACTCAAGAAACAGAATTAATTACAAATATTTTCGAGATAACGACAGAGTAAATAAACATGAAACAATCGACAATCACACCAGTGATATATATTGAACCATCACAGGTTAGCCACAACACATACTTTATCTCACATCACTGAAATGTACCTGATGAACACGAACGTTAATAATAACACCATTTGACAGCAGTTTAACAGCGCCACAATGGGTCACGCCCATGTAGAACACATTTCAAAAAAAATTTAAAAATAGTTGTAGTCTTCGGAATTGAATAAATTATATATCTATTAAAAGGTAATGGTCTGCAGATTCAGAAAACGCAAAAAAGTAAAAATTGAACTTTTCATGATTTTGAGCCTTTCCGGAGCCCCTTAAAAGTTGAGGAATTTGCATTGGAAAAAAAATATTTGGGAAGGAGGGAATATGTTCTGTAGGGCTGAGGGGAGTGGGTAAAAAAATATAGAGGTCGGTTGGGTAGGAAACTACGGAGATGAAGGTTAGGCATGACAGTAGTATCAAAAAGAAAGGGAGGGGTAAAGACGGAAAGGGAAAGGAGACTGTTGCCGTGATGTGAATGGGATAGGTGGAGAAAAGCTATAGTTGGCGGGACAGATAAATATCAGAGCGGATCTCATTGTCTGGGAGAGGTAGTCAGTTGAAGCTGCGTTGATACAGGGTGTGGAGTGTGTGACGGTGTAGGGACAGTGGGACGTGTTTGCAAAGAGAGGTATCACACAGGGATTGGTGACCAGAAGGGAAGCAATAGTGTTATTCGAATCTGGTTAGTGGAAAGTGTAGGATACGTGTAGGTGTACGATGTGGGTGGTGAGACAGCACAGCATCCATGTGAGGGAAGATAAGGGGATGCAGAAAACGAGCCAGAATGCACGAAGTTTAAGGACTGGGAGGGACTTACAGAACTTTGGCGGGGCGCACATCCATGCAAGATTTGCGTAGGAGAGGATATGTCAGATCAAGGTTTTATAGGTGTGGAGGATAGTGGATGGGCGTAATCCCCAAGTTCGGACAGTTAGAAGCTTTATCTTCTTCTTCTGTACGTATTGTAAATTAGTCTCCAGACACAGTTTCTCTCTATATGTTCGGGCTAATCTAAGGAACTATTGCAGGGACTTTTATACAGTTTTCAGTAATAAATAGACTGATTCACGAGGAATGATTTATGCATAATTTTTTACCGCTAAGTTATGATGAGTCCGTAATATATGTATTTTAATGTTCCACATTTAGGTGTTTGGAGTGACACATCGTGAAAGTGATGGTAGCTACGAGCTGCCCAGTTCGAGAGGTGATGGTGTCTGGCGGGAGAAACAAAAAAATAACATTTACATGCGAACATTACATGTAACTGATATAATCTTAAGTCCCCCTGCTTTGTAAAGTTTGGTCTCATACAATAACACCTTCCACCCTCTCCCTCCCTCTCACTTCTCTTTCTCTTCCACTCCCTCTGCCTCCAGCCTGACTGTGAATCCCAGCCAAAATTGTTATTTGTGTATAATTTTACCACTGTAGCCAACAAGATTATTGAACTTAAAGTTTGTAATATACCATCTGATTGTATAAACGAGTATGAAGTTTAAGCTATATTAACTTGTCAACATTGCTATATATACCACCTAAAATATTTATGGCCAGCCGGTGTGGTCGAGCGGTTCTAGGCGCTTCAGTCTGGAACCGCGCGACCGCTACGGTCGCAGGTTCGAATCCTGCCTCGGGCATGGATGTATGTGATGTCCTTAGGTTAGTTAGGTTTAAGTAGTTCTAAGTTCTAGGGGACTGATGACCTCAGATGCTATATCCCATAGTGCTCAGAGCCATTTGAACCATTTTCGAAATATTTATTCCAACACTTGCATTCGACACCTCAAAACAAACATCTCCCAAAATCTTTTAAAAATTTATTCTATAATTATGTTGTACGTAGTATATTCTTTGTACCATGTGATAATTTTTTCTCTTCTGCTATACGATCTTTGCACCTAATAGTTTCCATACGCCATATTTGTTTACAAAATATGACAGTATACATGTGATGTGTTACGACAGTAAAAGGAACATGTGCCCACTGTAGGTACTCTATTTTACTTAATTTATTTTTACCGTTAGATATACGTTTAGCTTTTTGTCAAAAGAAACCCAAAATCATGTTTTGAAATAGTGTGTTGCTTCTCCACCAGACAGTGCCACAAGTTCCTCCAAATGATCGTAACACAACACATACACACAAATGTCATACTAACAAATATAAATCCACCTGATGATGAAGGTTTAAACCTTTGAAAAGTGTCGTGGAGATAAACAAACAGTGACTGGTAACAGTAAACTTGTTATTTCATGTAATAGAATAATAGCCGCTGCAAATGCGGAGAGAGCGAAGCTCGTGCAGAATTTGTGTCAGGCTTGGTGGTTTAGCCGACCGGCATGCTAGCGCAAAGTGTTCAATCAGTAAGGTATTCAACAATGAACTTGAAGGGATATCGTGTGCCGTTCGTCTAGGCCAAAAAACGAGAACAATAAGAACAATAACGAACAAAATGGAAAAAAAGAAAAAAAAACTGTGACAGATGTCATGCGACATCCGCGCAGAACAACTTACGAAAAACGACGAGTAAAGAGATCGAAAGAGAGACGATAGAAAAGGGAAAAAAACAAGGAAGTGGTAAAGTGCATATCTAGAGACGTAAAGTTCACAGAATAGATTCTCAGGAGGACCAAGGACTTTTTCCTTTGCCTTTTCACCTCCAATGATGTGGAGTTGCGCCACAAACGACAGGTTATTCGGATTTCACTTTCAGCTATAGGTCCTTTTCGCCAGTTGAATAACTGGGATAGATTAGGGACGTGCAAGTCGCTGAATAGGTGTTCACTTGAAAGACCAAGCCATTCAGTCACGCGAAATTAATACTACCAAACTCTGTACATATCTCCGTCTCCTAGACATATTATTATTATTATTATCATTTATTATTATGTGCGATTATACTCTGTTTGATCACGCAAAGTTTCTTGATTTTTTTTTTTTGTTTTTTCCACACTGCTCTCATTTTTTCTGCAAGGGGTCTCTTCCTTTCCTCTGTCCATTTTGTTCCTGCTTTCTTCGGAGATTCGTTCTCTGACTTAACTCCCCATCAGTCCATTTTCTGCTTAAATACCTTTTTGTCCAAAATATCTGAATAATTTATCTCAGTTTTTTGTAGGTCCTTTTTGACCTCTTGTATCCATGGTGTAGATTTAAGTCCTTCTACGCATTTAAGAACTTTGTGCGTAAGTCTTGGTTTGGGAGGGCTGGAGACGTGCCCATAAAATTTTAATCTCCTTTTTCTAATGTCTGCTGCAAGGTTGGACAATTTCTCAGTTGTTTGACGAGATTTTAGTTTGCAGCCTTCTTCTGTTTTCTTTGGCCCTAGTATCTTTCCGATGATTTTACGTTCTCCCTTCAATAAGCTTTCTAGGTCACCTTTTGTGAAGACTGGCAGGGTTTCACTGACGTACAGGACTTCTGGTTTTAATACTGTATTATAGTGCCTAATTCTAGTATTACTGGACAAGCATTTTTTGTTGTACACCTTGCGGGTTCTTCCATAGGGCCTCTTATGTTTTTTGGAGGCGAAAGTTTTGTGCTATTTTCTCTCGCCCTGCGGCTTCAAGGAATTCACCTAAGTATTTAAAATATGGGACTCTATTGATATGAAAGTATCTTGCAGTCAAGCTTTGAGTGTCAGTTTTTGTGGCGATGAACTCAGACTATAGGAAAGATATTTGCAGACCAACTTTCTCTGCAAAGTCTTTAAGGTTTTCAACCTGTTCGATTGCTGTTATCTCGTCATCCGCTAGTAAGGCTAAGTCGCCAGCAAAAGCTAAACATGAAATTCTTATACCATCGTTGACTCGACCCATCTGTACAGGTTTCGAACAGTTTTTATTCTTTTATTCCTTTTCCCATTCGCGAATGACCTTGTCCAGCGAAGGGTTGAATAGGAGAGGCGACAGACCATCACCTTATCGGATGACAGTTTTAATCAGGAAGGGCTCGAATATGTCGCCCATGAATTTCACCTTAAAGGTGGTATCGGTCAATGTTTCTTTGATGAGGTTAAGGGTTTTTGGATCTATCCCTTGTTCTTCAAGGATATCAAAAAGTGAATGTCGGTTAACTGAAACGTATGCCTTCTTAAAGTCAACAAACCTGCAAATTATTGGGCTGTTTCTGACTGCTTTGTATTTTAGCACGGTCTTTAGGCTGAAAATTTGTTCTGTACAGGATCTAGTGGGGTGAAAGCCACCTTGGTATTCACCTATTTTCTTTTCTAGTTGCTCTTGTGCTCTTTGAAGAAGACAGACTGATAGAACTTTGTATGCGAACTGAAGTAAGGATATGCCTCGATAGTTATTTACAACAGATTTGTCACTATTTTTGTGTAATGGATGGATAAGCGCACATTTGCATTCCAGAGCTAATTTTTATGTCTCCTAAATATCTGAAATGATTTGGGTTAACTCTCTAAGAGAATTTTGTCCTAGTGTTTTCAGTAGCTCAGCAATAATCTCATCTTCACCAGATGTTATATTGTTTTTTCATTTAATAATGTGTTTGTGAATTTGTTCTCGCGTTGGTGAGGATGATTCAGGGTGCGTCTCGAAGGTGGTCCCGGACAATTAAGGAGTGTCGAAAAATAATGTGCCAGTTCCTTACACTTTTCCTTGTTAGTGAGCGGTTTGAGGCGCCATGTCACGGATTGTCCGGCCCCTCCTGCCATAGGTTCGAGTCCTCCCTCGGACATCAGTGTGTGTGTTGCTCTTAGCATAAGCTACTTTAAGTAGTGTGTAAGCCTAGGGACCGATAACCTTAGCATTTCGGTCGCTTAGGAATTGACACACATTTGTTAGTGAGCACAAGTTTTCCGTCAGATTTCTTGAAACATCGGTTTTGTGTGCTGCATTCGCGAATTTTTTTCTGCGAAGATTCTGTGAAAATCTTGTGTATTGTAGTTGCGGAAATTTTTTTCGATTATGTTCAGTTGCTTTTTCAGGTTTTTTCTTTTGGTCTGCCTAATGATTTTCACCACTTGTTTCCTAGTTTCGTAAAAGTATTGAGATTTTCCGGTGTTTTCTTTCTGTCGTAGTTAAGAAAAGCCGTTTCTCGTTTTTCAAATAGTATCCCACCATGGAAATTTTTCCCACGTATCTGCCTGGACTTTTTCCAGTTCTTCTCCAAGCTTCATTTCTTTAATTCTTCTGGTGTCAAATTTCTGCTGGTACACTTTCTTGCGGTGGACTCTCTTTGGGGTAAATTTCATATTTATCCGTGTTAGATAGTGGTCTGGATCTATGTTTGCACCTCTACGGACTTGTATGTCATGAACTTCCTTCTGTAGAGGATACGAGGTGGCCACATGATCAGTCTGATATTCACCGAGCTATTTTGTTGGAGATCTCCAGGTCTTTTGTTTTCGCGGATTCTTCCTCAATGATGTTGACATGATTGTAAGATTGCTTTCTTTGGCATAGTTCGATAAGCCTTTTCCGTTTTTGTTGGTAAATTTATGGGCGGGATATTTTTCAACAATTTTCAAGTATTGTTTTCCTTCGCCTCTCTGAGCACTGAAATCACCAAATAACATTTTGAGTACTGCTTTGGAATTGTAGTCATTACTTTCTCAAGTTCGATCCAGAATTTCTCCACAGTCTGTGGATCCTTTCTGTTAGCAACGTTGGTGGGGCCACGAACATTAACGACGGTATATTTATTGTTAGCGCACTGCATGGGTGGTTGCTTATGGGGCACACATCTCTTATGGAGTCTATTATATTTTTCAGTATGACAACAGCCGTTCCTAGAAGCGGAGCACCTTTAGCAGTACGTTTTTCTGTTTTACACTTAAAGATACGGTAATTTCCATAATCTACTGTGGCTTAATCCGTGAATAGCGTTTCTTGAAGGGCTAAAACCTGAATTTTTTGCCGTACTAACTCCTGTACTAGATTGCGTAATTTTTCCGGTTGAATTAGAGTGTTGATATTAAATATGCCTATATAAGTGATAGTTTTGGATGCAAGTCTGCCAGAGAACTCCGACTTTCTCTGTGTTCGTGACTGCCCAGGTCCCCCAAACTCCAAAGACCCGGTTGCCGCCTGTTGGCGGGTGGATTGAGTAACACCTGGGGTAATATTGTTATTACTTTCAGGAATCATGATAGCTTGTAATTGTTTGTCAAATGTTTCCTCTGGTTTATTTGAACCAGGGAGTGTTAGTTCCTCGAGTAGTTATTGCAGTAGCCCCTAACATGGGGAATAGACACTGACCAGGAAGCCGCCCATTATGGGTTCAGACGCGTCTGGGTTTGTTATCGTTAGCTTTTATATTAAACCTAAAGGCAGGGCCGCCTCTTCCGCCAGTTCTTCATCTCCGTCTTCACAGCCGTTGAGGTCTTCACCGTTACCGTGGCAAGAGACCCTCAGAAGGTACCACCAACCGGGCCAGGTGAACCAAGGTTCTTTTTTACGAGGTGTGACTCCTCCCCCACCTCCTTTCTCAAGCGGGCTTGCGACCGGCTATGGTGGAGTTTTCTAAACGTATTATACAGGGTGTTTCAAAAATGACCGGTATATTTGAAACGGTAATAAAAACTAAACGAGCAGTGATAGAAATACACCGTTTGTTGCAATATGCTTGGGACAACACTACATTTTCAGGCAGACAAACTTTCGAAATTACAGTAGTTACAATTGTCAACAACAGATGGCGCTGCGGTCTGGGAAACTCTATAGTACGATATTTTCCACATATCCACCATGCGTAGCAATAATATGGCGTAGTCTCTGAATGAAATTATCCGAAACCTTTGACAACGTGTCTGGCGGAATGGCTTCACATGCAGATGAGATGTACTGCTTCAGCTGTTCAATTGTTTCTGGATTCTGGCGGTACACCTGGTCTTTCAAGTGTCCCCACAGAAAGAAGTCACAGGGGTTCATGTCTGGCGAATAGGGAGGCCAATCCACGCCGCCTCCTGTATGTTTCGGATAGCCCAAAACAATCACACGATCATCGAAATATTCATTCAGGAAATTAAAGACGTCGGCCGTGCGATGTGGCCGGGCACCATTTTGCATAAACCACGAGGTGTTCGCCGTGTCGTCTAAGGCAGTTTGTACCGCCACAAATTCACGAAGAATGTCCAGATAGCGTGATGCAGTAATCGTTTCGGATCTGAAAAATGGGCCAATGATTCCTTTGGAAGAAATGGCGGCCCAGACCAGTACTTTTTGAGGATGCAGGGACGATGGGACTGCAACATGGGGCTTTTCGGTTCCCCATATGCGCCAGTTCTGTTTATTGACGAAGCCGTCCAGGTAAAAATAAGCTTCGTCAGTAAACCAAATGCTGCCCACATGCATATCGCCGTCATCAATCCTGTGCACTATATCGTTAGCGAATGTCTCTCGTGCAGCAATGGTAGCGGCGCTGAGGGGTTGCCGCGTTTGAATTTTGTATGGATAGCGGTGTAAACTCTGGCGCATGAGACGATACGTGGACGTTGGCG
Organism: Schistocerca nitens; assembly: GCF_023898315.1. Lineage (NCBI taxonomy): Eukaryota > Metazoa > Arthropoda > Insecta > Orthoptera > Acrididae > Schistocerca > Schistocerca nitens. Next base: position 19,327,049 of record NC_064614.1, read on the forward strand.
CCATTTGGACCGCAGCTGCAACACGGCGAACGGAAACCCGAGGCCGCTGTTGGATCACCTGCTGCACTAGCTGCGCGTTGCCCTCTGTGGTTGCCGTACGCGGTCGCCCTACCTTTCCAGCACGTTCATCCGTCACGTTCCCAGTCCGTTGAAATTTTTCAAACAGATCCTTTATTGTATCGCTTTTCGGTCCTTTGGTTACATTAAACCTCCGTTGAAAACTTCGTCTTGTTGCAACAACACTGTGTTCTAGGCGGTGGAATTCCAACACCAGAAAAATCCTCTGTTCTAAGGAATAAACCATGTTGTCCACAGCACACTTGCACGTTGTGAACAGCACACGCTTACAGCAGAAAGACGACGTACAGAATGGCGCACCCACAGACTGCGTTGTCTTCTATATCTTTCACATCACTTGCAGCGCCATCTGTTGTTGAAAATTGTAACTACTGTAATTTCGAAAGTTTGTCCGCCTGAAAATGTACTGTTGTCCCAAGCATATTGCAACAAACGGTGTATTTCTATCGCTGCTCGTTTAGTTTTTATTGCCGTTTCAAATATACCGGTCATTTTTGAAACACCCTGTAAAATCCCTCGCAGAGTTTTCCTCTCTACATGTGATGGCTAATCTCAGGACTTACTGTAGGGGTTTTGACACGGTTTTCATTGATAGGGAAGTTGTTTCACAAGGAAGGATTGTGCACATAATTTATAAATATTTCGTGCAATTTGGCTGAACTATGAGGAATTAAACTCTCCCCCCGACTTTTTCTGTCTGTTTATACCGGATAATCTCAGAAAATACTGTAGGGTTTTTCACTAATAGATACACTGATTGGCGAGGGAGGTTTGTATATATTTTATCACCACCACGACAGGCAAGTCGTGCGGTTGCAGACACTTACAAGAGAATGGTTCAGTCCGACATGTCGAAACTTGCCCTGAATTTTTTCAAGAAGGTAGAATACACCGAACGAAATGTAATGTCAAAATTTCAACAGCTAATACGCACTGCAAATATTTTTTTAAATGTTAAATTTATTCATTTTTTGCTGCACGAAGAACCGTTTGTAGCAGCGACTTGTACAGCACTTCGGCGAATAAGCAGACATGGCCGTAACGAGAGGACGTAGCACCGCATAGTGCGATGTCCGAAGTGAGACAAATAAATGGCGTGAGACATTTTTTAGGGGGGTATGACGTCAAACGGGACGACTTGGAGAAGGAGAGGCACCACAGGACGTTTTAATTTCCACTGTGTATACTTTTACAAGTAAATTTATAAAACTTTGTCAGCATGACCAGGAAGGATTCAGAATTCACACTCATAGCAGTGGAAGTTCGAAAACATAAGGAAATGATCTTTTTTTTACATGTGAAATTTCATCATTTTTTCACTTACTAATGGCAATATTTGTTGCTACAGTTACACTTTTCTTCATAAGTAAGAGAGATTCTTCTTTGAATTTTGCACAGCATACAAACCATACTTAAAGGTGTATGAAATTCTAGAGTTTTCCAAATTTATTAAAAACTGTGGTAAAAATTGAGGTAATTAAGTATAAAATTTGTGTTTTTTCTGAACATGAAGTTTAAAATATAACAGTTCATTCGTTTTTTCATAAATTAAATAAATTCTAGAGTTTCATACACTTGTGAGTATGGTATGTACGCTGTGCAAAATTCATCGAAGAATCTCTGTAACTTATGAAGAAAAGTGTACCTATAGCAACAAATGCAGCCATTAGTAAGTGAAAAAATGATGAAATTTCACATGTAAAAAAATTATTTTGTTATTTTTCCGAACTTCCACTGGAATAAGTGTGAATCCTGAATCTTTCCTGCTGATTCTGACAAAGTTTTATGAATTTATTTGTAAAAGCATAGATACTGGCAATTAAAATGTCCTGTGATGCCTCTCCTGCTCCAAGTCGGCCTCTTTGACGTCCAACCCCCTTAATATGGTTGTATGTGAATTTTAAGAACTCGGGCCGCTCGGGATTAGCCGAGCGGTCTGGGGTCCTGAAGTCATGGACTGTGCGGCTGATCCCGGCGAAGGTTCGAGTCCTCCCCCGGACATGGGTGTGTGTGTTTGTCCTTAAGATAATTTAGGTTAAGTAGTGTGTAAGCTTAGGGACTGATGACCCTAGCAGTTAAGTCCCATAAGATTTCATACACTAATAAAAAACTAACAACTCAGACCATATCAAAAATGTCCCACGCCATTTATTTTTCGAATAAATGGCAGTTCATATAGGCAGATAAACTGTTGCAGTTGTAATTGTTACATAAATCAATGGTACAGGAAAGAAAACCAAGGCACTGTATGCCCTGACAATCATTGAATTATACGAAAAAAACGTAAATTGGTTACAAACCACGGCGTGCACACGCTTTATTCAACATGTAAACGCCACTACAGATATTCAGATTTAAGTTATGACATGCTCGATACGCTTGCCATCAGTGGCGATGATATGGCGTAGACGAAAAGCGACATTCTGTATGACCCGCTGAAGTGTCAAAACATCGATGCTGTCGATGACTTCCTGAATGGCTCCTTTCAGCTCAGCAATGGTTTTGGGGTCATTGCTGTACGTCTTGTGTTTAATATAGCCCCACAAATAGGAGTCGCATGTGTTCAGATCCGGAGAATATGGCGGCCAGTCGAGGCCTCTGGGTACCCCAGAGCCAGAATGCGGTCCCCAAAGTGCTCCTCCAGGACATCAAACACTCTCCTGCTTCGATGGAATCAAGCTCCGTCTTGCATGAACCACACCTTGTCCAAATGAGGATCACTTTGGATAACACGAATGAAGTCATCTTCCAAAACCTTCATGTGCCGTTCGGTAGTCACTGTACCGTCAAGGAATATAGCACCGATTATTCGGTGACTGGACACTGCGCACCACACAGTCACCCGTTAAGGGTGAAAAGACTTCTTGATCGCGAAATGCGGATGCTCAGTCCCCAAAATGCGCCAGTTTTGCTTATTGACAAACCCGTCCAAATGAAAGTGAGTTTCGTCGCTAAACCAAACCAAGCATGACCATACTAGTTCCCATCGTGCCCCGCGGTCAACAGTTCAATTTGAACGTCCTAACGCGAACCGTTCAGAAGTTATGATGGTTTTATTCGTATAGTTCAATAACTGTCACCCGGTACATTGCAGATGATTTGTCATCAATCGGAATTTTAATTTGTTGACATAGAATACTTTATAACCATTTCTGTACCAGAATTCTTATGATCATTTTTGAATAACGTACATTTTGCTGATAATAAAACAGTTCCATGTTTATTCCCTGTAGTCTTCACAAAATAACGAAGTGTCTGTTGGGTGATAAGAACAAACATTTTTCCGGCCGCGGTGGTCTCGCGGTTCTAGGCGCTCAGTCCGGAACCGCGCGACTGCTACGGTCGCAGGTTCGAATCCTGCCTCGGGCATGGATGTGTGTGATGTCCTTAGGTTAGTTAGGTTTAAGTAGTTCTAAGTTCTAGGGGACTGATGACCACAGATGTTAAGTCCCATAGTGCTCAGAGCCATTTGAACCATTTTTTTGAACAAACATTTTCCTTACATCAGCTGCACCTGAAGAAAGAAAAATTAACGCATTCAGGTACTTCACAGTAATTACTATTTTTCTTTAGACAGAATTGGAATGGAGTAAGAAGTGGTCGTGGATGTTACTTGAGGCGTACTTAGTCAAACTCGTAAAATGTTGTGAAGCAAACTGACAATTCAAAAGTGATGAAGTTTAAGAATACAGCTACGTTGATAAACCTGAAATGACAAAGAGCTATCAGAAATTATATTGTCCGACAATTATCTGAAATTTTTCTTTTCATTTCGTTTTGGCCAACTATGAAGCACGGGGCTCGTCTTAACTCTCAGCTAGGGTCTTCTGCTTTTTCCTGGCCCAGTATGGCTTCATCTTCTGGCTGTGAGCCTGCTTCCTCTCGTCCGTCCACTCAGGCCTGGAGGCGCCTGGACACCTCTCGCTTGTGAGAGACAGTGGGAAGACTCCCTGCAGGATGGCCTGTCGGTACTGAGTTCGGTTCTCGGTTGTTGTCTTTAATGGGATCTGCAGTTCCTCTAAGCCTGATTTAACAGAGGTGATCCACTTGGCCTTGGACGCCTCCCCCTAATTGTCACTGTGAGGATTCTATCGGAGAGCCTGAAGTGATTCAGGCGGGTCATGTGCCCATAGAAGGTCAGTTGCCCTTTCGTCATACATGTTACTATATATTCCTGAAGTTCATTGAGCTCGTTATTGTGCCTGATTCTGTAGGTACCGTCTTCCTCTCTTATGGTTCCTAGTATTCTCCTCAGGATCTTCCTCTCTTTAAGTTTTAGTTTCCTGAGTGGGCCCTTTTCATTCATCAAGAGGCACTCAGAGGCATAGAGTGCAGAGGGTTTTACTACCGAACTGTAGTGCTTCAGCTTTATCTTCTTGGATAGGTACTTGGAGGTATAGATGTTCTTACAGGAATGACAGGTTCTCTCTAATTTGGTGCACCTGGAGTCTATGGTCGAGGTTTCGCTCTCGCTTGCTGAGATCCATTCTCCCAAGTTCTTGACTGCAGGAACTTTACAGATAGTTTCCTAGTAGGATTGTAGAAGAAGCCTGCTTGATATTTGTGATGAATTCAGTCTTGTATATGTTGACCTTCAAGTCAGTTTTTGCCACAATGCTGTAGAGGCTCTGTAGTTGGTGAATACCCTCCTCCATGCTGTTGGCCAATAGGGTGAGATCATCAGCAAAGGCTAGACAGGTTACAGTGAGGTTGTCTTTCTTGTACCCAAGTCTCAGTCCTGCTTCTGGTGACAATGTGGAAGTCCATTCACTGACGATTTTCTCCAGAACACAGTTGAAGAGGATGCAAGAGAGGCCATCCCCCTGCCTGACTCCTGTCTGAATGGGAAAGCTCACGGAGAGTTCATCCCTGAACTTGACTTTGGAGGTGATGTTCTTCAGGGTAGCTTGAACCAGTCTGGTAGTCTTCCCATCTAGGCCTAATTCCCACAGGGTAGAGAAGAATGTCTGTCTACCATAATGGCTAGCCAGCGGTGTCCCCCTCGGCTCCTATATGAGAGGATGGTCTTGAGGTTTTGAATCTGTTCTGTGCAGGACCTACTTGCATGGGAACTAGCCTCGTTTTCACCTACTGGGAAACTAGCTGTTTGGCGACTCTATTTTGCAGGGCTTCAGAGAAGATATTGCAGGTTACAAGCAACAAGCAGATGCCTCTGTCGTTGTTGAGGTCGGTCTTACTTCGTTTCTTGTGTAGTGGATGGATCACGGCTGAGGTCCAGCCCTCTGACAAGACCTCTGTTCTCCAAATATCCTCAATGATCTGCGTGATACTCCGCCAGGGACTGCTCAGCTACGTGCTTCCACATTTCTGTAACTATACCATCTTCACCTGGGGCCTTGTCCACCCCAACAGCTGAATGGTCAGCGTGACGGACTGCCGTCCTCAGGGGCCCGGGTTCCATTCCCGGCTGGGTCGGGGATTTTATCCGCTGAGGGACTGTGTGTTGTGTTGTCTTTCTCATCATTTCATCCCCATCTGGCGCGCAGGTCGCCCAATGTGGCGTCGAATGTAATAAGACCTGCTCCAAGGCGGCCAGACCTGCCCCATAAGGGGTCTCCCGGCCAATGACGCGAAACGCTCATTTCCATTTTACCTGGGGCCTTGTGGTTCTTAAGGTCTTTAATGATCTTCTCTATTTCTTCACTGTTGGGTGGTATAGAGTCCTGGTTCCTGACAGTGGGCTTGGTGAAAGCAAGTCTCTCTTTCGGTTGTTTTGCATTGAGGAGTTTCTGGAAGTATTCTGCAAAGGTTTTACTGCAGTCTCTGTTATTCATTTGGAGTTTCCCATCTGAGATGTTGGGGCCATGTATGAAGTAGTCTGTTTCTTGAGACACTTGTAAAGCTCTCGTGAATTGTTTTTCCTAAAGTCTTCTTCTGCCTGTAGCTTTTGAGAGCTGTTGTGGTTCCTCTTGGTTTTGCGGATGATGCTGTTGTTTTTCTTTGCTCCATGAAAGCTTGGTGGTTGGGCTCATCTTTGCGCTGATTCCACTTCATCCAGGCTCTACACCTTTCTTGTACAGCTTGATCACATTCTGTGGTCTACCAGGGGTGCTTACCTTTGTTCGATGAAGCAGGTATAGTTTCATGAGCGGCATCCGGTAGAGCCTTTTGAGGACTAGACCACCCTATTTTCTGTGTGTTCTTCTCAAGGGCGGTCTGGAAATCGCAGTCCTTATCGCTCAGCTGGCGGGTGTTAAACCTTGGTATTCTCGAAACCTTTGGGGATTGTGAGTTCTTCTCAAAGGTTTTAGGTTGGTCTTAACTAGGGAGAGATAGTGGTCAGAGTCGTGGTTTGCTCCCCTCAGTAAGTTGACATTTAGTATTTCCTTGTGGCATCTCCTGTAAAAAGCCACATGGTGTGTCTGAAATTCACCCAGCATGTGATTTGAATTCCTCCAGGTCGTGGTCTTCCTTGGTACTCGTTGAATGCAGTTGATTTTAGGACCAGGTTGTAGTTGTCACAAAGGTATATGAAGCGCTCACCATTTGTGTTGGTCCTCTTGTAGGCTGGGTGACCGCCTGCTATCCTGCAGTACTTATTTTCCTTGCCAACTTGTGCGTTGCAGTCACCCATGAGTATAATGGTGTCTATGGATCTTGTCTAGGGTCGCTTTAAGGGTGTTCCACTAGTACTTTACTGCTTCCATATCTTTCCTATTGGTGTCATTTTTAGATGCATTGAGTTAAGTATTGTGTATGCTCTATTGTGGGACCTCAAGGATAACGAGGAAGTTCTGCCATTGGGGGATGTCAATTTTGAAATATGGTCGACCATTCTACGATGCACAGCAAAGCCAGTATCCAGGTGTCTTCAGCACTGTTTCACCTGGTTTTCCTTTAAAGATGCGGTATACTTGGGATTCCATTGCATTCTTTGCTTCTGTCAGCGTAAGACAGATGGCGTCAAGTTCGAATAGTCAGTCACAACACTCGACAAGTAAAAGTAAAATTCGCGTAAATAAGTGTTGTAAATGTAACTCATATATTGACGAGTGCAATATATATAGTCGAAATACGTGTTTAGCATGCTTTATAAGATCAAAAGTTATGGAAAAGAGACGTGAGGAAAAGGTCAAATGAGACAGCATAGCAACGTCTTACCAGCAAAGTACAATGTCTCAGGACTCTGTTACTGTGGAAAGCGTGTGTGCAAGGGAATAATGTGTATCAAATGAAAAAGTGTGTTTCATTCCACCTGTGTAAATGTGAATTCGAAACAAAAACTTTGGTATGTATGGAAGACGAATTGGGATTAAATTTTAATAACAAAGAGACTAAAAATATGTTGCTAAATCATGTGAAGATCAATGTTGTGTTAAAGAAAATGTGGTGAAAACAAAACAATATATGGTGCTTAAAAAGACATTCAAAACAGTGAGAGGCATTTCAAAAGATTGTTCATCAATTAGGACAAGCAATAGGTTTGAAGTTCTTCAAACAGAGGACGAAAATAATATTTCTGCAACTAGGCCTAATGTGAACAGTTTAGTGTTCCAGGAGAGGTCACGGTGGTAGGCCTAAAAAAGTCATCCTCCCAACATAACACACAAGAAAAGGCTGTAGGCTTAAGTACTTACAAATCTAGTTTATTAATGACTAAAAGAAGTGTAGACAAGGACATCACAAAAGTATCTAAAATTGAGACTGATAACCACGGATCTGTATTGAAATTATGTGACAGTAACACTGTAGACAGAAGTGTAAATATTAATTATGAAAGCAGGGACACTGTGAAACGTAATGTTAATGGATCAGAAAAAGATTCTACTGTTATCAGATGCTCAAGGCAGGCATTGTGCTTCAATTTTAAGGGAAACTCTGGAGTCACAGTTCAGTGTGTCTGCAATGATCAAACCAAATACATTGTTTGGGAATGTGATCAAGGATGTAGATGTGTTGACAAAAGACTTTACCTTAGATGATGTAATTGTAATTCTTTCGGGCTCAAATGACTGTGATAAAAACTGTAACAATCTTATGATTACCACAAAAAGATTATGTTCAGTAATTACCAACACCAGAATTGTGATGTGTACAATTCCGTATCATTATGATAAACCAGAAAACAGTCTAGCAATCTATATACTAAATAGTGTAATATTGGTCTTGGAAGATGTGTACTCAAATATCAGTGCCTCAGATGTGAATGCTATATTTTATTTCACAGAGGGCACTTCATACATCATGGTAATTACTTAAATAGAAGAGGAAAAAGCAAACTATGTGCAAGCATTGCCATATTAATATGGTCCTGCTGAAATAAAGTAGTGAAGACATTAGGTAATTAGGCCTAGCAATACCAGTGATAGTAGTATTAAATGAAAAACAAGAAACCACAATGGAAATGGTAAATACACTAGGAATAACAGCTACAGTATCAACAACAGCAGTAGTACAACCATCAGATGCCACAACAGAATCACCATCAGGAGCAGAAGTCAGTCAAGCCACAGGAGGAGTGGTGGCTTCAGTTCAAAAAGAAGTAACCGCAACAACATTAGCAGTACAAATATCAGATGCCACAGAGAACCACCATCAGCAGCAGAAACAGAAACATCAGCAGACAGTCCAGTAATAGCTTCATCTCATAAAGAATTAATCACAATGGCAACTGTGAAATCACCAGGAGTACCGACAGCAACAGTAGGCATAGTCACAACAGTAGCTGACAATCCACCATCAGCCACAGCAGAACCATTACCACCAGCAGTAGCAGTAGCACATAACTCAGCATCATCACTGATCTCAGTAACAAGACCAAATACTAACAGGGTGAGTAAACTGAAAACAGTGCTTCATTCACTCCCATTCTAAAAGATTTTTTAATGGTAGGCCAAAGGGGAGGAAGATCTCAAGGTAAACAGACTCAAGCAGAGATCAGATAGTTTTAATGTCCTTCACTGGAATGTACAATGTTTATCTAATAAGTTGGAAGTAGTGGAAGACATCATAGAGACTTACCACATAGATGTAGTCTGTCTCATAGGAAACTGGTTAAAGCATGATGAAATAGATCTATACTGTCCTGAGGGCTACATCCTAGCTGACAAATACTGTAGAACTAATAAAAATCATGGTGGGTGTGTGATATTTCTAAAAAAAGGGGGGGGATTAAATATTAACCAAAAGCAAAAATTAAAGCATTATCTGTGAAATTGCAGCTATTAGGTTAACAGATTCAAATGTAATATTTGTAGCTTTGTACTCAACTAAGACTGGAGGCAATTCAACAGATGATTTTGTTAACAAGTTAGTGTCTTTATGTGAGACAGTCCTTAAATATAAGTGTAGGATAATAATCTGTGGGGATTTCAATTTGAATTTTCAGTTATCCACTATCTATAACTCATATGTAAATAATTTAGTAAATTCTTTTAGTCTTTATATTACAACCACTGAAATAAGAAGGCCACATTATAAAGGTAAAGGTACGTGTATCGACAATATTGATGTATCAAATCAGTTAATGCACCTCAAGTCAGAGGTAATTAAGGCTTGGGTATCTGACCACTGCCCACTATTTATTAGAACAGATATAGCAAGTAATTGTAACACTGACTCAGTGCACATGGCAGGAAAGAAAGTATGTGTGGTTAATTATGATAATTTAAATACATTTAAGTCTCATATTGATAAAAGTAATTGGTTGCAGGTTTGTTGAGAACAAGCAATAGATAGAAAGGTGGAAGGCCTCACATCTACTCTTTCTGTATATGCTGTCCTTTTCCATTAAGTCACTAAACAATAAAAAGGCACTTAGAGTGAATAAGGTCAAGGATGAAAAGATGTTGAAGATCAAGAGAGAGTGTGACCAATATTATGACTGGTATAGAAGTACAGGTTCTCAAGAAGTTAAAAACATGCTCACAGTGAAGAAGAAAAGATTAAGACAGGCCTTAAAAGAAGCTAGATGTAAAAAAAATGAAGATATAACATTAACACCTGAAAATAAGACATGTGCAGTGAGGAAGATCATTAATAGTGCAATAGGAAAATGACTTCACAGGCTGAAAGCAGTAATCTGAATGCTGCATAGTTAAATACATTCTTCACTGAGAAGTTGCAAGAAATAATAAATAATAAAGTATAGCACTGACCATAATTATTACCTAAGATACACCACAAAGCCTGAAAGTACATTAGCTTTAAACTGGTACAGGATGTTACTAATATACTGAAGAAAATGAAGAACAGTTTCAGTAATGATGTCTATGGTTTAAGTTCAGCCATGTTAAAGTGTAATTCAGTTCAACTGCCAGAATTGATAACACATGTAGTAAATACATGTATATTGGAGGTGCAGCTACCAAAGGCATAAAAGTTTGTTAAAGTCACTCTAATACACAAAAAAGGCAGCCTCTAGTTGTGATGATTTTTGGCCTGTTTCAATTGTGCCAATCTTGTCTAAAGTGGGTGATAGAAGCTATACTAAATGACCAAATAGTAAAATACTTTGAAGAAAACAAAATCTTCACTGATAGTCAAATTTGGCTTCATATCAGGGTTAGGAACTGTTAAATCTGCCTTATCACTCTCAACACAGTGTGTGAATCAACTAGAAAGCAATCTAGTGGTTCAAAAATAAGCTCTGTGATTTATCAAAAGCTTTCGACTCTGTGTCTCATGAAATCTTATTGAACAAACTGCAATTCTATGGCTTTACAGGAAGTGCTCTGGAAGTGATAAAATCTTATCTAAGTCATAGAGTGCAGAAGGTGGCTTTTAATGGTGCAGAAACAGACTACTTACCTGTGGGCATGGGTATCCAACAAGGTTCTGTACTTGGGCCAATTCTATTTATTATTTATATAAATGACTTACCACGTAACATAGTTGGGCCATCAACTAAGACTTACTTATTTGCAGGTGATCTGGCAGTCTGTATAGCTGCAGAAACAGCACAGAAGGTGAAATATGAAGCAGACCAGTGCACTGTCAAAGCTGGAAATTGGGGTAAAGCTAATTCCCTTTGTGTCAACCGAAAAAGATACAAGACCTGTATGTATCATGGAATAATAACCCTCAATTTGAGCAGAGCTCAAATGCTGTTTATTTCATTGGAATCTCAATTGATTCAAAATTATCCTGGGGCAGCCCTATAGAAAAAGTGGGAAGCAACATTAGCAAAGGAATATTTGCTCTAGGGAAGCTTCGTCTTTGTGTAAACCCACCAGTACTTAAAGTGGTTTATTTTGCTTTAATACACAGTGACATTTGCTATGGCACAATACTGTGAGGACATCAAAGCAAGGCAGTTAATGTCATCACCAACAAAAGAAGGCAATAAGACTAACATGTAGCTTGGCACCAAGAGCTCACTGTAGGCCAAGCTTTAAAAAATTACAGATTATGGCCTTGCTATCAATATTTATACTACAGTGTGTAATGCATATTAAGGTAAACTATTCTAGTTAACAACAGTATGACATGTGACATAATTATAACACAAGAAACAAGCAGGACATAGTTTCTTTTAAATTTAACATAAAAATTCACAAAAGTGCTTCCTATACAAGTCCATAAAAATTTTTAATGCCATGTCCCAACTTATCAGGGATCTTGCAATTGAACAGTTCAAAAAAAAAGTAAGAGAATTTCTTCCTGAATTCAGCATTTATGAAACTAATGAATTTTTAAGAGACACAAAGAATATGGCGTGACTACACTTTATGTGATCAGTTTGTATATGTTTCTATATCTGAGTAAGTCTGTAATTGGTTAAATTTACTATGCGATATCAATTTTACCAGAAGTAACTCTGTTTTGTATTTATGTGAAGATACTATAATTATTTGTGTAATACTTATATTGTGTAATATTTTTCTTGCTTTTGTAATTATTTGTGTAACATTTATTCTGTGTAATATTGACATTCGTAGTGCCTCAGATGGTCTCTGAGTTCTCTGCAACAATAAAAATCAAATCAAATCATCTTCATTTGGGAACCAAGTCACTTGTAATGCTGCTATCTTGATGTTATACTTCTCCAACACATGAAGGGCATGTTGGAGTCTACAAATCTTTAACAGGGAGTTCATGTTCACTGTAGCTAGGTAAGTGATGTTTCTTTTCTTCTTTTGTTCTTATTTAGGTGAGGTCAGTAGTGCTGGAGTACATGAAGGTGCTGGCTCCCCAGAATCTGATGACGTGGTTGCCCCATCATGACTGGGGGTGGATTGGTTACCACCTGGGGTATTATTTCTATTAATCATCTTAGGGTTGAAGCTCTTTTTTTCCATGTTTGCTTTAACAATACATATATTTTTGGATAGGGTCCACTTTTAGCAAAACACAATTTTGTTTTTTAACTCAAACATGTTTCACTGCAGTTGCAGCATCTTCAGTGGGCTTTTATTTTATGGCTGTTAAAATATAAAGAATGTTCTTTACTGTTTGTACACATCTAACTATTAGCTTTTAAATCGTGATGACAGATACTTGAAAAACACATAAAATTATGAATTCATACCTTCATATCACATGGTGTGGTTTTTCTGATGTATTGTGTTTCTACAGTCACTGTTTTGTTTCACATTTTGTCATCTGTAACCACTTACAGCTTAAAGTAGATAAACTGTTTAAGCCAAAATGACGATTTGAAAATTTTTATTTCTATACCTGAATGAAATTAATTCTATGTGTGTGTGTGTGTGTGTGTGTGTGTGTGTGTGTGTGTGTGTGTGTATGCGTGTGTGTTTACATTATGCTTCACTTGCATTTTCTTTTCCCTTATCTTCATCACTGTGAAATACTATATACTGAGCTGTCACTGTCACTGTTTCACTGTTTACCAGCTGTAAAAACAAACATGGTGGACACTGGAACAGCTGAATGTGTAAAACCAAGACGGTTCGGTGGAACGTTGAAGGTGTTCCTGGTGGTTGTTCTGAAACTTTCAGTGGTGTCTACGCATTTGTGTGTGTGTGTGTGTGTGTGTGTGTGTGTGTGTGTGAGAGAGAGAGAGAGAGAGAGAGAGAGAGAGCAGATTTGAGGATTTTTCATTATTATTGTTATTAGTATTGTTATTGTTATTATAAGTACTTTTTGTGTGTGTATTGTGTGTGAAAAGGGGGAGAGAGAGAGAGAGAGAGATAGAGAGAGAGAGAGGGAGGGAGAGGGAGGTAGAGAGAGAGAGAGAGAGAAGAGAGAGAGAAGAGACAGATAGAGAGAGGGAGAGAGAGAGAAAGAAAGAGTGAGTGCGACAATAGGTTTGAGGATTTTTTGTGTGTGTGTGTGGGGTGGGATGAGGGGTTGGAGGGTGGTGTGGTGGGGAGTGAGAGCTCTATAGGTTGGTCTTGTCTAATAATTATTTGAGGGCAGAGAACAGAGTTCCATTGCAGAGAGCTGTGTATTTATTTATCACTTGTTTTTCTTCCAGTATTGCTTTTTGTATCTGATAATTTTCTTCAATTATTAGTTTTTGTGGGGGCTGTTGCTGCATTTGAGAATTTCCACATCAGTATTGATGTTTGTTGGGTTATGCACAGCCATTCACAAAGATTCTAATCATCTGATTACACACAAACTAGCCAGCTTCCAATATATGCTACACAGACTGAGCAAAACCCACACTCAATGAAAGCAACTACAAGAATGAATTGCAGACAATCAGACAAATAGTAGTAGAGAATGGATATGACACAAATACTATAGATAAACTGAACCACAAAACTGAAACAAAATTAAAAAGGCCACCCAACACACAAAAACAAAAGCCTCCTCATCTACTTACAAACACACAGAACACACATATGAGCACACATGAACAAGAAATACCCACAGTGACAAACAAGTGGTTCACTCTCACGTGTAACAACATTGCAGTCCATAGAATAGGCAACATACTCAGAAAACAATGGGTTAAAATAGCCTACAGGATAGAGAACTCAGCGCAGAGAAAACTAAGGACAACCAACACAAGCACAGACAAACACAACACTTCTGGTATTTACCAATTAACATGTCATTCCACATTTGCTGAACACCTTATGGACAAGAAACATAACCCAACAAACATCAATACAGATGTGAAAATTCTCAAATGCAGCAACAGCCTCTCACAAAAACAAATAATTGAAGAAATTTATCCGATACAAAGTGCCATAGTGGAAGTAAAACAAGTGATAAATGAACAAAAAGCTCTCTGCAATGGAACCCTGTTCTCTGCCCTCAAATAATTATTAGATAAGACCAACCTATAGAGGTCTCACTCCCCACCACACCACCCTCCAACCCCCCCCCCCCCCACACTCAGAAAGAAAATCCTCAAACCTACTGTCATATGCACCCTCTCTCTCTCTCTCTCTCTCTCTCTCTCTCTCTCCCTTTTCAAACACAACACGTACACGAAAAATTACTTCTAATAATAATAATGAAAAATCCTCAAACCTGCTCTCTCTCTCCATCTCTCTTTCTCTCTCTCTCTCTCTCTTTCTCTCTCTCTCACATACATCACACACACACTCACACGCAAATGCACAGACACCTATGAAATATTCAGAACAACTGCTAGGTACACCTTCAACCGTTCCACCGTCAACCTTCTTGTTTTTACACCTTCATCTTCCACTGTCGGCCATGTCTGTTTTTACAGCTGGTAAACAGTGACTGTGACAGCTCAATATATAGTGTTTCACAGTGATGAAGATGAAGGAAAAGAAAATATAAGTGACTAGAAACACAATACACCAGAAAAATCACACCATGTGATAAAAAGGTATGAATTCATAATTTTATGTGTTTTTTCAAATATATGTAGTTACGATTTAAAAGCTAATAGTTACATGTACACAAACAGTAAAGAACATTCTTTATCTTTAACAGCCATACATGAACCATGGATAGATGTGCCGTAGATGCAACCACAACAGAGAGGTATCTGTTGAGGGGCCAGAGAAACGTGTGGTTCCTGAAGAGGGGCAGCAGCCCTTTTAGTAGCTGCAGGGGCAGCAGTCTGGATGATTGACTGATCTAGCCTTGTAACACTCACCAAAACGGCCTTGCTCCGCCGGTACTGTAAACGGCTGAAAGCAAGGGGAAACTACAGCCGAATCTTTTCCTGAGGGCACCCAGCTTTACTGTATGGTTAAATCATGATGACGTCCTCCTGGGTAAAATATTCTGGAGGTAAATAGTCCCTTATTTGGATCTTTGGGCTGGGACTACTCAGGAGGACGTCGTTATCAGGAGAAAGAAAACTGGCGTTCTATGGATTGGAGCGTGGAATGTCAGATCCCTTAATCTGGCAGGTAGGTTAGAAAATTTAAAAAGATAAATGGATAGGTTAAAGTTAGATATAGTGGGAATTAGTGGAGTTCGGTGGCAGGAGGAACAGGACTTCTGGTCAGGTGAATACAGGGTTATAAATACAAAATCAAATAGGGGTAATGCAGGAGTAGGTCTAATAATGAATAAAAAAAATAGGAGTGCGGGTAAGATACTACAAACAGCATAGTGAACGCATTATTGTGGCCAAGATAGACACAAAGCCCACGCCTACTACAGTAGCACAAGTTTATATGCCAACTAGCTCTGCAGATGACGAAGAGATTAATAAAATGTATGATGAGATAAAAGAAACGATTCAGATAGTGAAGGGGGTCAAAAATGTAATAGACATGGGTGACTGGAATTCGATAGTAGTAAAAGGAAGAGAAGGAAACGTAGTAGGTGAATATGGAATGGGGGTAAGAAATGAAAGAGGAAGCCGCCTGCTAGAGTTTTGCACAGAGCATAACTTAATCATAGCTAACACTTAGTTCAAGAATCATAAAAGAAGGTTGTATACATGGAAGAAGCCTGGAGGTACTGGATGGTTTTACATAGATTATATAATGGTAAGGCAGAGATTTAGGAACCAGGTTTTCAATTGTAAGACATTTCCAGTTGCAGATGTGGACTCTGACCACAGTCTATTGGTTATGAACTGTAGATTAAAACTGAAGGAACTGCAGAAAGGTGGGAATTTTAGGAGATGGGACCAGAATAAACTGACAGAAACGGAGTTTGTACAGAGTTTCAGGGAGAGCATTAGGGAACAATTGACAAGAATTGGGGAAAGAGATGTAGTAGAAGAAGAACGGGTAGCCTTGAGGGATGAAATAGTGAAGGCAGCAGACGATAAAGTAAGTAAGATGACAAGAGCTAGTAGAAATCGTCGGGCAACATAATATATATTGCATTTAAAGGAGAAAATAAAAAAATGCAGTCAATGAAGCGGGCAGAAATCAATACAATCTGCTCAAAAATGAGATCGACATGAAGTGCAAAATGGCTAAGCAGGGATGGCTAGAAGAAAAATGTAAGGATGTAGAGGCATATCTCACTAGGGGTAAGATAGATACTGCCTACAGGAAAATTAAACAGACCTTTGGAGAAAAGAGAACCACTTGTACGAATATCAAGAGCTCGGATGGAAACCCAGTTCCACGCAAAGAAGGGAAAGCAAAAAGATGGAAGGAGGATATAGAGGGTCTATACAGAGACGATGTACTTGAGGACAATACTACGGAAATGGAAGAGGATGTAGATGAAGATGAAATGGGAGATATGATACTGCGTGAAGAGTTTGACAGAGCACTGAAAGACCTAAGTTGTACCAGGCCCCGGGAGTAGACAACATTCCATTAGAACTACTGACAGCCTTGGGAGAGCCAGCCCTGACAAAACTCTGGTGAGCAAGGTGTTGAGACAGGCGTAATACCCTCAGACTTCGAGAAGAATATAATAATTCCAATCCCAAAGAAAGCAGGTGTTGTCAGATGTGAAAATAACTGAACTATCAGTTTAATAAGTCACAGCTGTTAAATGTTAACGCGAATTCTTTCAAGACAAATGAAAAATCTTGTAGAAGCCGACCTCGGGGAAGGTCAGTTTGGATTTCGTATAAATGTTGGAACACGTGTGGCAATACTGACCCTACAACTTATCTTAGAAAATAGGTTAAGGAAAGGCAAACTTACTTTTCTAGTATTTGTAGACTTAGAGAAAGCTTTTGACAATGTTGACTGGAATACTCTCTTTCAAATGCTGAAGGTGGCAGGGGTAAAATACAGAGAGCAAAAGGCTATTTACAGTTTGTACAAAACCAGATGGCAGTTATAAGAGTCGAGTGGCATGAAGGGGAAGGGAGTGAGACAGGGTTGTAGCCTAGCCCTTACGTTATTCAATCTGTATACTGAGCAAGCAGTAAAGGAAACAAAAGAAAAATTCGGAGTAGGAATGAAAATCCATCGAGAAGAAATAGAAAGTTTGAGGTTCGCTGATGACATTGTAATTCTGTCAGAGACAGCAAAGGACCTGGAAGAGCAGTTGAACGGAATGGACATCGTCTTGAAAGGAGGCTATAAGATGAACATCAACAAAAGCGAAACGAGGATAATGGAATGTAGTCGAATTAAGTCAGGTGATGCTGAAGGAATTAGATTAGGAAATGAGACACTTACAGTAGTAGATGAGTTTTGCTATTTGGGGAGCAAAATATCTAATGATGGTCGAAGTAGAGAGGATATAAAATGTAGACTGGCAATGGGAAGGAAAGCGTTTCCGAAGAAGAGAAATTTGTTAACATCGATTATAGATTTAAGTGTCAGGAAGTCATTTCTGAAAGTATTTGTATGGAGTGTAGCCATGTATGGAAGTGAAACATGGACGATAAATAGTTTGGACAAGAAGAAAATAGAAGCTTTCGAAATGTGATGCTGCAGAAGAATGCTGAAGATTAGATGGGTAGATCACATAACTAATGACTAGGTAGTCAATAGAATGGAGAGAAATTTGTGGTACAATTTGACTAGAAGAAGGGATCGGTTGATAGGACATGTTCTGAGACGTCAAGGGATCACTAATTTAGAACTGGAGGGGAGTGTGGAGGATAAAAATCGTAGAGGGAGACCAAGAGATGAATACACTAAGCAGATTCAGAAAGATGTAGGTTGTAGTAGGTACTGGTGGATGAAGAAGCTTGCACAGGATAGAGTAGCATGGAGAGCTGCATCAAACCAGTCTCTGGAATGAAGACCACAACAACATCAATAACAGTCATAAAACAAAAGCCCACTGAAGATGCTGCAACTGCAGTGAAACGTGTTTGGATTAAACAACAAAATTGTGTTTTGCTAAAAACGGACACTATAGAAAAATATATGTCTTATTTCTATTGATATTTCTCTTCATGTTGTGTCCAACGAGTGTGTGTATGGGGTCACCCTAGTGGGTGACAAAGTTAACTCTCAAGGTTGTTAGCCCTGAGGTATATTATATCAGCCGCCACTACGATGTGGATCAGACACTGTTGGGGTACTGCCACTGACGTGTGTAACCGCCATGCCATTAGTACTAGTTTTGGTTCACCCCGGGTATTTTATTTGCCCGGTACCCCTCATATCGGGTGAGCATCCCCCTATCCGCCACCTGAGGAGGCGCTTGGTTTGTAACACCCCACCCGTCACTTATCTGGTTTTGTTGTGTGTTCACCCAAGGTAATTGACTAACAGAGCAACAGAGAGTGCAAAACTGCCGCAATGTCGGATAATGCAAAGAAAGTAATAAGGCCCTGTGACTCCTGATTGAACTGCGGCGGCAGTGTTGACATTAATTGATTCAGAATTAATCCCTTTTAATTAAAAAGGGGTGCACATTGATGTTATATTCAGCTATTGAACACCAGATGCAAATGTTGAACATAAAATTACTTAAGAAAGTGACCTGGGATTTCAACTACTTGATTGAAAACAGATACAGTCGATTAGCACAGATTTATTTTAACTCACGAACTTCAGTCATCACATTACATGGCTCTCCTAACAGGCAGTAGTAATAAATTGCGTTTGCTTGGAGTAAAGCGCGATAAATCCAAAGTAATTCCTATCAACTGACCCAGGCGTTATGCGAAGTGTGAGAAGAGTCCTACAATACACAGCCCAGGAAACCCTCGTGGAAACTTTACTGACGTGATCCAACAAATTAATCACTGGCCGGAGTGCGCGCAATATCACATAATTCAGCGTGGCGGCGCGTCGTCGTTATGCGGATTTCGGCCGACCTCATGGTGCTGCAAGGCTGCGCTCGTCTATTCACTTCTAGCTATCTTGCTCAGTACATAGCTGAACAAAAACTTTCTATCTCCAAGCTCAATCGTTCCGTTTGCTAAGTCCTAAACTGCAGAGATGCTCACTCTCTCTCAGGCAAGCTGAGTAAAGAACGCCATGTCCACACTCTAGGCAAGCTGGGAACAGAAGACCTATACGGAGACTTCTCCCAGTCCGCTCTTCACCTCGGTTTCCCCTCCAGCAAAATTACTTACGCCAATTGCAGAGCAAGTCGCGTTAATTATGCGTCGCTTCCCAGCACCGACCAATGCCTGCTCTGGGAAGTGAACAAAGTCACACAAAATTTCCCTTCCTCTCAACTTCTGCTATTTATCTCCTCCCAGGCCACCCATCAAGTTTAGCGTCTGCACAAACACCAATTTTTCCGGAATTCTGACTCCCAGGAGAGTACTTCAAATTGCTTGGTCCTACATTCCCATCGGAGGCCGGCATATTTCATTCTGTCGCTCTTCACCTGATTTACTTCAGACTCTACAGACCACGAATTCAGCGTGAAGTTGCTATAGTCATGAACACGCATGTTTTGACCTCTGTTGACCGCTCCACCATAGCTTTGTGCGGCTTTCTCACATGTTTCACTGAAAACGGGACGACGGACATTTATCAACAGGCGTACAAGTTCTCTGTCTGCTTCCCGGTACACCGGCATGGGGTCAACCACCCCCTCACTGTCACTCATCTTAAGGCAGCTGGAGGCCGCACCCCGTTACCGCTTTCTCAGAGCTTGAGCCGCCCTAAGCTGCCTATTGTCGCTTCCCTTCGCTGCTCTCCCACTGGCCACGGTGGTCAACTCGAATACTTCCCTGGGATAAACTAGCCTCCAGTAAATCGACGCATTTCAACAAAGTTTTCATGTCATGTGAATTACTTTAAAACCATCACCCGACATTAATTATTCCAATACATCCATACAAGATGCATTGTACCATGTCAGTCATTTTTGTTCAGCCCTACTGTTCACTCAACGTGAGTTAGGCCATCTTTAATAACTTCATGTAAGGGACATAGCTCTTGCCATCTTACAGGTTGGAGACTAGGAACTCCCCCGAGTATCCGAAAAATGTTTTACATTGTTGAAATTTTTTATCAAGAGGGTGAATCACAGTGTTAGTTCCGGGTGGAATCCAAATTATATTAATATTCTTTTCCCCTTCCTCCTAAAGACAGTGGTGACGTTATGTACGGGCCAAGATTCGAACAAAAGAAATGAATTACACTCTGAAAATGGCAAGAAGACGTTTCGAATGAAACATTGAAATTTATTCTCTCCCATTTTTCAGATTTTGCTAACTCGATTACAACACTTTTGGTAGTAAACAGATTTTTTAAAATTTTTTGTTCTGAATTACCTTGACGTTCCTGAAGACAGAGATAAAGTTGCGGAAACTGTAATGTACTGTTACCTGTCCTTGGTGTTGTACACGAATGTGTCACAGCATTCAGCGACTCCACAAGCGACTCTTTTTCTTTTCTCCCTCGAAATGATAAAAGTGCGGTTTGCACGAAACCTGACTGATAGGCTTTATACGCACCTTTTTGGGGATACCAAGAAGCTTCGTCTTCACGTCAGCTACGAATATCTTTATACACTACTGGCCATTAAAATTGCTACACCAAGAAGAAATGCAGATGATAAACGGGTATTCATTGGTCAAATACATTATACTAGAACTGACATGTGATCACATTTTCACGCAGTTTGGGTGCATAGATCCTGAGAAATCAGTACCCAGAACAACCAACTCTGGCCGTAACAACGGCCTTGATAGGCCTGGACATTGAGTCAAACAGAGCTTGGATGGCGTGTACAGGTACAGCTGCCCATGCAGCTTCAACACGATACCACAGTTCATCAAGAGTAGTGACTGGCGTATTGTGACGAGCCAGTTGCTCGGCCACCATTGACCAGACGTTTTCAATTGGTAAGAGATCTGGAGAATGTGCTGGCTAGGGGAACAGTGGAACATTTTCTGTATCCAGAAAGGCCCGTATAGGACCTGCAACATGCGATCGTGCATTATCCCGCTGAAATGTAGGGTTTCGCAGGGAGCGAATGAATGGTAGAACCACGGGTCGTAACACATCTGAAATGTAACGTCCACTGTTCTAAGTGCCGTCAATGCGAACAAGAGGTGACCGAGACGTGTAACCAATGGAACCCCATACCATCACGCCAGGTGATACGCCAATATGGCGATGACGAATACACGCTTCCAATGTGCGTTCACCGCAATGTCGCCAAACACGGGTGCGACCATCATGATGCTGTAAACAGAACCTGGATTCATCCGAAAAAATAACGTTTTGCCATTCGTGCACCCAGGTTCGTCGTTGAGTACACCATCGCAAGCGCTCCTGTCTGTGATGCAGCGTCAAGGGTAACCGCAGCCACGCTCTCCGAGCTGATAGTCCACTCTGCTACAAACGTCGTCGAACTGTTCGTGCAGATGGTTGTTGTCTTGCAAACGTCCCCATCTGTTGACTCAGGGATCGAGACGTGGCTGCACGATGCGTAACAGCCATGCGGATAAGGTGCCTGTCATCTCGACTGCTAGTGATACGAGGCCGTTGGGATCCAGCACGGCGTTCCGTATTACCCTCCTGAACCCACTGATTCCATATTCTGCTAACAGTCATTGGATCTCGACCAACGCGAGCAGCAATGTCGCGATAAACCGCAATCACGATAGGCTACAATCAGACCTTTTTCAATGTCGGAAACGTGATGGTACGCATTTCTCCTCACACGAGGCATCACAACAACGTTTCACCAGGCAACGCTGGTCACCTGCTGTTTGTGTATGAAAAATTGGTTGGAAACTTTCCTCATGTTAGCACTTTGTAGGTGTCACCACCGGAGCCAACCTTGTGTGAGTGCTCTGAAAAGCTAATAATTTGCATATCACAGCATTTTCTTCCTGGCGGTTCAATTTCGCGTCTTTAGCACATCACCTTCGTGGTGTAGCAATTTTAATGGGCAGTAGTGTAGTTTTACCTACACGCTTACCTGAGGTAAACTTAATAATTTTGCGACGTCCTTTCCGTATAAGTTCCTGAATCTGCTTAACTATGTCGAATAAGTCTGTAAACAGTTATTTTTGCATTTCACCTACCCAGACTCATAGAGACTCATAGATCCGCCTCGGTAACACTGCACTGACTCCCGCGAGCAGTTCTAAACCTTTCGAATAGTTTTTCTTTTACACTTTTGCAAATCTCGGTTTGACGCATATTTCGTAACTCGTGTAAATCTTACTTCCATTTGTATAATTCACGTTCAGATTTTAAGAAGCGAAACCGGCTTTGCGCACTGATGACGTTGAAGTGATATTTTCCCTCCGTCGTTTAGCCCAAAAATTTACAGCCTTTTCTTTCTCGCTGAAAAGCTACGGCTGTTTTTTTTTTATTGGGGGGGGGGGGGCTTGGAAGGTGCTCTATTTTTGTTCTGAACTCTACTTAGCTCGACAATCATGGTTCGAACCACAGCTCAGGGAAGAGTTCGAGCTATTTCCTGTGTATTCTGATGTTCCACAACTTCTAACAAAATGTTGACATCATTGGAAAGAATATCCAACATATTATCTAATAAATAGCACATGTGTTCACGAGAAGTAGGCGATTTCGATTATGTGCCACGTTCTTCACATTGTATCTTTGAAATTAATTGTTAGATGTACTCCAATCTCTGTCTGCCTCTACAGTTTTTACCCTCTACAGCTCCCTCTATCACCATGGAAGTTATACCCTAGCAGCTTAGCAGATGTGCTCTCATACTGTCCTTTCTTTTTGTCAGTTTTTTTCCAAATAATTCTTTCCTCGCCAATTCTTCAGAGAACCTCCTCATTCCTTATCCTATCAGTCCACTTAATTTTCAGTGTTCTTCTGTAGCACCATATCTAAAATGCTTTTATTCTCTTCTCATCCGCTTTTCCCACAATCCATATTTGTCTGTCATACAATTCTGTACCCCAAACGTACATGTTCAGAAATTTCTTCCTCATATTACGGGCTATGTTTGATACCAGTAATCTTCTCTTGGCCGAGGATGCCCTTTTATCAGTGACAGTCTGCTACTGATGTCCTTGCTTCGTCCGTTATGGGCTATTTGCTGCCTAGATAGCAGATTTTATCTACTTAGTAATCAGAAACTCTGACGTTAAGTTTCTCGCTGTCCTCATTTCTGCTACTTCTCATTACTTTCGTCTTTCTTCGATTTACTCTCAGTCGATATTCTGCACTCTTTAGTCTGTTCATTCCATTCAGCAGACCCTGTAGTTCTTCTTTACTTTCACTGAGAATAGCAATGTCGTCAGCGAATCTTATCAATGATATCCTTTCATCTTGCATTTTAATCTCACCCTTAAATATTTCTTTTATTTACGTCATTGCTTCTTCGATGTACAGAGTGAACAGTAGGGGTGAAAGAGTATACCCCTGTCCTACACTCATTTTTAATCCGAACGTGTCATTCTTGGTCTTCCAATCTTATAGTTGTCTGCTAGTTCTTGTACATATCATATATTACCCGTCTTACCCCTATTGTTTCAGGATTTCGAATATTTGGCATCATTTTACATTCTTTGTCTTCAGTCTTGCTTCCATTATCAACCGCAACGTTAGAACTGTCTCTCTGGTGCCTATACCATTCATAAAGCAAAACTGGTCATCATCTAACTGATCCTCAATTTTATTTTCCATTCTTCTGTTTATTACTCTTGTCCGCAACTTGGATGGATGAGCTGTTAAACTGACTGCGCGGTAATGCTGACGCGTGTCGGCCCTTGCAATCCTCGAAACAGTGTGAATGATGTTTTTCTGAAAGTCAGATAGCACGATCGCCAGACTCATACATTCTACACACCAACGTGAATAGTCGTTTTGTTACCACTTTCCCCAGTGATTTTAACAATTCTGATGGACTGTTACCTATCCCTTCTGCCTCATTCGATGTTAAGTCATCCTAAGCTCCTTTAAATTTGGATTCTAGCACTGGATCCCCCAGCTCCTTTGTATCAACTTCCGTTTATTCCAGCATCACGTCGTCAGACAAGCCTTCCCCCCTCATAGAGGCCTCCAATGTACTTTTTCCACCTGTCCGCTTTCTCCTCTGCGTTTAACAGTGAAATCCACACTGCACTCTAAATGTTACCACCCTTGCATTTAATTTCGCTGTAGTTTGTTTTGACTATTCTATATGATAAGTCAGTGCGTCTAATAATCATTTCTTTTTCAATTTCTTCACATTTTTCATGCAGCCATTTGGTCTTAGCTTCCCTGAACTTACGATTTATTTCATTCCTAAGTTAGTTGTATTTCTGTATTCCTGATTTTTGCTGAGCATTTTTGTTCTTCCTTCTTTCATCGATCAACTGAAGTATCCCTTCTGTTACCCACGGTTTCTTCGCAGTTACTTTCTTTGTATGTATGTTTTTCTTTCCAACTTCTTTTTACAAATGCCCTTTCCTCTTCAACTAAACTGCCTACTGAGCTATTCATTATAGCAGTATCTACAGCCTCAGAGAACTTCATTCCTTAGTATTTCCGTATCCCTCTTCTTTGCATATTGATTCTACCTGACTAGTCTCTTAAACTTCAGCCTACTTTTTATCATTACTAAATTGCGATATGAGTCTATATCTGCTCGTCGATTCGCCTTACAATCCATTATCTGATTTCGAAGTCTCTGTCTGATCATGATGTAATCTAATTGGAGTAGTCTCGCTGGCTTTTCCAAGTATACCTCCTCCTCTGGTGACTATTGAACAGAGTATTCGCTATTACTAGCTGAAATTTTTTGCAGGGCTCGATTAGTCTTTCTCCTCTCTCATTCCTACCACTAGGCCCATATTTTCGTGTAACCGCTTCTTCTACACCTACTCCTACAATCGCATTCCGATCCTCCACGACAATTAGATTTACGTACTGAATTACCTGTTCAATATCCTCATACAATTTCTTCTGCTTGTGGAGTCTGCATGTACACTTGATCTATTGTTGTCGGTGTTTGTTTCCAGTCGATTCTGATAGGAACAATCCTATCACTGAACTGTTCGCAGTAACATACTCTGTGTGTAACCTTCCTACTCATAACGAATCCGACTCCCGTTAAATCATTTTCTGGTGCTGTTGATGTTACGTTATACTTATGTCACCATAAATCCTCTTCTTTCCATTTCACTTCACTGACCTGCTAGATCGAGCCTTAGCGTTTCCCTAGCTTGCCTACCACGTTCAAACTTCTGAAATTTCACACCCAGAATCGTATAATCTTATCCTTTCGTTAGTTATGGTCATCTTCCCGTTGGTAGTCCACCTGATTATTGTGGATGTTAATTGAGTTACAAATTTCGTGTGGTGAAATAATCTCTTGCGTCATAACATAATCTCGTGCACCGTAACGCCAGTCCCACCAGTAAGCTAAACGAACTTTGCGGTATTCTCTAACATTCTCCATGCTCGTCTCCAAAAACTAATTATTCATTAATTTGTAAACGCCTTTCCCAAAATCACATGTCGCGAGAGCATTCAATACGGTATTCAAATCAATGTACTCCTTCAACCACGAACGCTGCCTGAAGGAGAGTCCGTGAGCTGTTCTAACAAGTTTCATCCCCAACCTGAGGCACTGCTGGAGGTTTTTGTAATTGTTAATATAGCGTTGTTTGTCCCCAGCGTTGTCAACAGCTTTGTCACTGAACCATTTTGCTTGGACTACATACTCCGGGCATAGCAGCAGGTCACTCGGTTCATTGTGCAGATGAGTGGGACATTCCGACTCTGCCTCCAGAACATGCTCCTCACCAGCCTTCTCAGCCACATTTTGTATCTCTTCCCTCAGTCTGTCAGTATTCTCCTTGGGCAGCGACGGGGACCGTCCAGATGGCAGATGGTAGACTTTGTTGCATGGCTTGACTGTAGAAGTTTTTTACATCCAGGTAAAGGGTGTAAATTAAATCGTCGGAAGACCTGTAGTCCTTCTCACTCCTTTGTGGGTTATTCACTTTGGCATGCACTGTCAAAGTCTCCAACGACTCCAGTGTTCAAAAGCATAGCAGCATATCAACATTGGTAAAAAGATCGATGTTGACACGCGTCTTCGTTATCTTCGCGTCCCACGAAAGCCCAGGTGCGGTGGAGGAATAGAAGAAAAGGCCCAGAAAATATGTGCCCACACATATACTCCAGAACTTCTTAAAGATGTTTGCAGCAGGTCGACGTCAGTATTCATGTACTTTTTTATATATTCACCTAAATTGGTGATACTGAACTCCTGCCAAACTTTCACTGCGTGCTCACACTTCGCATCCGTTATGGCAGAGCCTGTTAGTTCATTATAGAACGCCATTGAGTTGGGCAGTGTGGTTTCGTATGGAGAGACCCTTTCACAGCAGATGCTCTGGCGATATATACATCCTCTGGACACACCATCTCAGTAAGTTTCTGAAGATATGCGTGCATGGAGCAAAGCGAATCCAGGAAGCGGAGCGTTATCCTTAGTGTCATTCTCTTGGAAAACGATATGAGCTCTATATTGTTGAACTAAGAAGTGGGTATCATACAAGTTGTGGAGATAGATGCGTATGTGACATGGCAGTTGGCACTTCAAGTTGCATGCATTGTGAGCAGAACTTTCCCTTTAGATGATAGTAGTCTCTAGGGGAGGTCTGCATCTCTACCCAATGGCAGCCAACAATACGACAGCCAAATACCTTCTCGTGTAGTGTATCATTATCCTCCGAGTGGGTCACGGGGACGTTGTCCCAATAAAAGCGATCTGCTTCCCACACAAGTTTTTGGAGCTCAGTGAACAACCGTTACACAAGATTATCTACGATGTAAAATTCGAATTTGTTTCGACTAGTCATATGTGCACACAGCTTGGCACACAAGCCACCTACGATATGTGCTGTTCTGTGAAGATGGTATAGGAGGCAGAAGGTTCGCTTTCACAACATGCCACAGGAGCAAGAAGGCACCTCAAATCGACATACCAATGAAGAGGCAACGCTCCTGGTGGTGGGTGTTCCTAAGCCCTAATACCTTTTTATCCTCGGTACCTAATTCTAGACTTATAATTTCCTCGTTTGAGCAGACAACGAAGTAACTTTCAAGATAATCTTTCATACTCTTTTTTTTTTCCTTGCCATCAGTCTTCTGACTAGTGCCACGAATTCCTCCCCTGTGCTAACCTCCTCATCTCAGAGTAGCACTTCCAACCTGCTGGATGTATTCCAGTCTCTGTCTTCCTCTATTCCTCTGCAGTTTTTCTCCTCCCCCTAGTGCCATGGAAGTCATTCCCTCATGTCTTAACAGATGTCCCATCATCCTGTCCCTTGTCCTTAGCAGTGTTTTCCACACATTCCTTTTCTCTCCGATTCTGCGCAGAACCTCCTCATTCCTTACCTTATCAGTCCACCTAATTTTCAACATTCGTCTGTAGCACCAAATCTCAAATGCTTCGATTCTCTTCTGTTCCGGTTTTCCCACAGCCCATGTTTCACTTCCATACAATGCTGTACTCCAAACGTATATTATCAGAAATTTCTCCCTCAAATTAAGGCCAATATTTCATATTATCAGACTTCTCTTGACCAAGAACGCCCTTTTGCCATTGGTAGTCTGCTTTTGACGTCTTCCTCGCTCCGTCCATCATTGGTTACTTTACTGCCTAGGTAGCAGAATTCCTTAGCTTCATCTACTTCGTCATCATCAATGGTTCAAATGGCTCTGAGCACTATGGGACTCAACTGCTGAGGTCATAAGTCCCCTAGAACTTAGAACTACTTAAACCTAACTAACCTAAGGACAACACACACATCCATGCCCGGGGCAGGGTTCGAACCTGCGACCGTAGCGGTCGCGCGGTTCCAGACTGTAGCGCCAGAACCGCTCGGCCACCAGCGGCCGGCTCGTCATCATCAATCCTGATGTTAAGTATCTCGCTGTTCTCATTTCTACTACTTCTCATTACCTTCATCTTTCTTCGATTTACTCTCAGTCCATACAATGCACTCATTAGACTGTTCATTCCGTTCGGCACATCATGTAATGCTTCTTCACTTTCACTCAGGACAGCGATGTCATCCTGAACCTTTCTTTTATTTCCATCATTGCTTCCTCGACGTACAGATTGAATACTAGGGGCTAGAGACTACATCCTTGTCTTACACCCATTTTAATACCAGCACTTCGTTCTTGGTCGTCCATTCTTATTATTCCCTCTTGGTTGTTGTACGTATTATATATACTCGTCTCTCCCTATAGCTTACCCCTACTTTTTTTCAGAATTTCGAGCTTCTTGAACCATTTTACATTGTCGAACTATTTTTCCAGGTCAACAAATTCTATGAACCAGTCTTGATTTTTATTTAGTCTTGCTTCCATCATTAACCGCAACGTCAGAATTGCCTCTCACGTCCCTTTACCTTTCCTATATTATTCTTGTAAGCAACTTGGATGCATGGCCTGTTAGGCTGATTGTGCGATAATTCTCGCACTTGTCAGCTCTTGCTGTCTTCGGAATTGTGTGGATGATGCTTTTCCGAAAGTCAGATGGTATGTCGCCAGATTCATACATTCTACACACCAACGTGAATAGTCGTTTCGTTGCCACTTCCCCCAATGATTTTAGAAATTCTGATAGAATGTTATCTATCCTTTCTGCGTTATTTGGTCTTAAGTCCTCCAAAGCTCTTTTAAATTCTGAGTCTAATACTTGGTCCCCTATCTCTTCTAAATCGAATCCTGTTTCTTCTTCTATCACATCAGACAAATCTTCCCCCTCATAGAGGCTTTCAAAGTATTCTTTCCACCTATCCGCTTAACAGTGGAATTCCCGTTGCACTCTCAATGTTAGATCCCTTGCTTTTAATGTCACCGAAGGCTGTTTTGACTTTCCTGTATGCTGAGTCTGTCCTCCCGACAATCATTTCTTTTTCGATGTCTTCACATTTTTCCTGCAGTCATTTCGTCTTAGCTTCCCTGCACTTCCCATGTATTTCATTCCTCAGTAACTTGTATTTCTGTATTCCTGAGTTTCCCGGAACATCTTTGTACTTCCTCCTTTCATCGATCAATTGAAGTATTTCTTCTGTTACCCACGGTTTTTTCGCAGCTACCTTCTTTGTACCTATGTTTTCCTTCCCAACTTCTGTGATGACCCTTTTTAGAGATGTCCATTCCTCTTCAACTGTACTGCCTACTGAGCTATTACTTATTGCTGTATCTATAGCCTTGGAGAACTTCAACCGTATCTCGTCATTCCTTAGTACTTCTGTATCCCACTTCTTTGCGTATTGGTTCGTCTTGACTAATGTGTTAAACTTCAGCCTGTTCTTAATCACTACCATACTGTGATCTTTGTTTATACCTGCTCCTTGGTAGCCTTACAGTCGAGTATCTGATTTCGGAATCTCTGTCTGACCATGATGTAATCTAACTGAAATCTTCCCGTATCACCCGGTCTTTTCCAAGTATACCTCCTCCTCTTGTGAATATTGAACAGAGTATTCGCTATTACTAGCTGAAACTTGTTACAGAACTCAATTAGTGTTTCTCATCTCTCGTTCCTTGTCCAAAGTCCATATTATCCTGTAACCTTTTCTTTTACTTCCCCTACAACCGCATTCTAGTCCCCGATGACTATTAGATTTTCATCCCCCTTCACGTACTGTATTACCCTTTCAATATCCTCATACACATTCTCTATCTTTTCATCTTCAGCTTACGACTTCGGCATGTTTACCTAAACTATCGTTGTCGGTGTTGGTTTGCTGTCGATTCTAATAAGAAAAACCCTGTCACTGAACTGTTCACAGTAATACACTTCCTATTGATAACGAATCCTACTCAATCTTTTTCTCATGGTAACCTCCCACTTGGCACTCCCTTCCCGGATATCCGAATGGGGGACTATTCCAGATCTTTTGCCAACGGAGAGATCATCATGACACTTCTTCAGTTACAGGCTGCATGTCATGTAGATACACGTTACATGTCTTTAATGCAGTGGTTTCCATTGCCTTCTGCATTCTCATGCCGTTGATCATTGCTGACTCTTCCGCCTATAGGGACAGTTTCGCACCCCTAGGACAAGAGAGTGCCCTGAACCTCTGTTCGCTCCTCCGCCCCCTTTGACAAGGCCGTTGGCAGAATGAGGCTGACTTCTTACGCCGGAAGTCTTCGGCCGCCAATGCTGATTATTAATCGAAATTTAAGCAGCGGCGGGATTAGAATCCGGGACAGAAGATGTTTTGATAATGAATCAAAGACGCTACTCATAGACCACGTAGAAAAATCTGCAGCAAAAATACTACGCCCTGTTATGGTTTGACGTTTGGGAGGAAAGTAGATGGGACATGTTTTTGATATATTTAGTATTGCTCATTGCCCTTGGTGACTAGCAAGAAGTCTACTTATCTCGAATGTTTACCAGCTGATTTTGAAAAGTAGTGAGATAAAATTACTTTATGTTTCATTTCTTTGTTCTGCACAGTGTGCTCATGGCCGTCTTCATCTTCTGGCTCATTAGCTCCCAGTATGTACACGTGGACACAGTAATCTGGGTTATACATCTCGAATTCTGCAATGTCCATGAGTTTTATGGGGAATAAACTATTGGAAACTATAATGCCTGCAGATATGAGATGTATTGTATCGTTTCGTATCTCATGCATGACTACTATAACTTCTGTCAATAGCCAGAAGCGACCAGGAGAAGCAACTTATACCCCTCTCAGCGATATTCTGGACATTAATGCTTGTACGTTTAGCAGCAATATCCTTCGGAAGAGGGATTTAATTGCACCCCCTATTAAGTGATCAGAGACACATGAGTAAACATCAAGGTGAAGTACACGACTGAGCGCCAAACCAGACGCTCTTTCCTGCATCTCAGAAAAATGGCCCGGCATGAAGATCTTGGTAAAAGTTCCGAATCAGTCAATGATCGACACGCCCCACGGTATCACGCCAGTTCTCACACAAATTTGGATGATCCTTGTCTGCTCGTCGCCACAGTCCTCCATCAGGGGAGGGTTGCGCCAGTTTACGGTACAGAGCCGACTTCCACTGATGGTGAGATACCACGGGTCGTTGATGTATCCAAGGAGCTCTTCCCAAAACAGCTTCACATACATTGACGAAAGTGGCAGGATTTCGGTGGCCTGCATTCACATTATTATTGATTCAGGCAAGTGAGATCCTGTCCACAAATGCGCCAGCGATCACTGGGTAGTCCAGTGAGGTTACAGGACTCACCTGGTGATCATTAATGGTGTGGGCGGTGGTGGTGGTGGTGGTGCTGCTGCTGCTGCTACAACCAGCGCGATGTCACAGAGATCTCTGGTGGTGGAGGCACTCACCAGATCGACCAGGGCGCGGGGACTGTTGCCCGTCACACGGAAAATGGGCCAGAGTTGTGACACCATGCTACGGTATGTCGTAGCGCGTAGATGGCCGAGGTTGCATCGCAGTTATCGACGTGACTGACTGCTGGTGCTGCTTCGCGGTTGGCAGCTGGTAAATCGTCTCAGATGTCGACGGAACCAGCTGATGTTGCTGCTGCAACTGTTGCTTCATTGTTGGCCACTGGTACATTATCACAGACGTCAGTGGGGCTGGCTGCTGCTGCTTCGTAGCTGGCTGATACTGCTTGTAACGGGTCTGCTCAAGCACCCTGTTTTTCGTGAAGTATTGTAGATTACGATACTACAAAGGTGAAAGTAATGACTCTAGTGATGCACTATTAATATAACACTTTTTATTATCACTCAAAAAGACAAAATTGTAATTATTATTTGAAATTCCTGTCATTACTTACATTTACATGATTTATTCTGAAAACGTATAACAAGAAGTAGTCAATTATCTCAAGATTTTTGGATGTAAAGATCAATGTATACACACATCTCTCTACTGCGACTCTGTGTATTACAGAACTTGTTGACCCACGTGTGCTGCAAGCAGTCATTGGTTAGCACTAGTTGTGTGATGGCGTTGTTGGTTGGGCTCTAAACGTGGTATTTTACAGTTATGATGCAAGCAGTTGTGATGTGCTGTATTGAATACTGGTTTTTGTAAATGCTTTCTTCGAATTATGGAAAGTTTTTTGACTGATGTCACGAAGTGAAAGAAGTGACATACATTAAAAACGTTCAAGTGAAATTATAGTTCCTACTTCATTATTACATTTCACAGTACATGTATGAATGTAACAACCCATCCCTTTTTGTAAGAAGCCAGATCATAAAATTAGAAACCTGCCAAAGAAGCATTCCACATCAATGAGGCCACAGTTAACTTTAATTGTTTTTATCAACCATTTGCTCATTTTCTATTATCACACAAATGGATGCATTATTATTAAAAGGCTTTACTCGCTATGTTAATTGGTTTTTCTGTTGCCAACAGAGAAGGAGCAACTTAATATGTCATCATAATGGTAAATAACAAACTTAGAAACTAGTATTTTTGTACTTGCTAATAGATTTGATGAGCTTAGTAATGACACAGTAACTAGAAGCCTTGCTAATATTGCTGGTGCTATGTTGTGCAATATTCCAATGATAACTTTTCAGATGAGGGGAATTTGCACCCAACTGACTTCTCACAGCATTGCAAAGACAGTTTTGCAGCTAATATGAGTTATAATATGAAAATTATGTTTGTTAAAAAGTTTTCAAGGTCAAGCATTGTCTTGGGCTAATCAAAATTTTTCTGCACACAAGTCATATTCAAAATTTGAAATGGGTTCTTAAGCAAGTTCTGATCAGAAACTGAGGAGGCCAGAATAAAGAGTGAATATTTGAGTGGACCAAATTACAGCGAAGGAAATCGTAGTATGATATAGTTTTGTAAAGATCAGATTAAAAAATCGGCACACTTAAAGAAACCATTAAATGAATTAACACTATGGTACTTATTTCATGGACTAGATTATACAATAGACTAATTTTTAAAATATGTGGAAAAATTAAATAGAATTATGCAAAAATGGGCAGACAACATCATGACAGTCACAGTCAATCACAAAAAGGAGATAATCAAAATGGGGGAAACGCTAATTATCACAGAAAGGGATAAATGATTGTGATGGAAATAACGTCCATCAATAACAGTAATGGTAACAATTTTCATCCAAGGTGACACTATGGAAATGCCTGGAGTACAAATGAAAATAGAGATTTTGACAACAGAAACAGAGGTCGGCATGAGCACAATGACACAAGGAGATATTGTGATGTATTTATTCGGGAAATAAAGAAAATAGCCTGCACTCCACTCTCAGTCAGCAAGGTAGTGGCAAATAAATCACATGATAAATGGACTATGATAACAACAACAAAATAACACAAGAACTCGTGTGAAGTAATTAATAGTTACTTTAAAGTTTCATACTATGCAATCAGTATAACGTCTGTTGAAAAAGAAGTATATCAACCAGTTAAACAGAACGATACGGGTAAGGTAAAGAAGGTGAAGAACATTAAGAAGTAATCAACTTGTCAGAATTTTATGATTCGGTAGAAACTTGTCACTTATCAGAAAATGAATAGGCAACCGATTTTTTTGATGATGTAGGAAGTGAAAAGATGATGAAGTAACCAGGTAAGAAATATGTAAACATTGTGTTTATTGAAAATTATTTTAATGCTATTGGGTCTACAAGCAGTTTTGAAGGAGCATGGGAAGACAATTTTGACGATGTTTGAGAGAGCAAGAATTATGATAATTATAGTGACTTAATGATGGACTATGTTGATGGAAAAGACAAGTATTTAATATGTTTTCAGCAGGAATTATAAGCATTGGGACATTATGAGGATGCTGATGATTGTAAGACTGTTGTGGAGATGCCCAAAGACATTATTAAAGAACTAAGTAATATTAAGAACAATGTAGAGTTTCTTGATGTGATTTCTTACAAAAAACCATATGTAATCGATGAAAAGATTGCAGTTACCAAACATGACACTGAACAGAGGTTACGTGTCGTAATAGGAAAACATGAATTATTTTTTTATGTTACATGGCTAAATAGTGATGCTATTAGTTAAGATGAGAACTTCAGAAACATGATTATCAGTGTGTGTGTAACTTTGCATCCTAATTGATGGCATAAGACAAAGCACAGTATTGTTGAACAACTGAAAGGTAAGTACCATTGTGAAAAACAGTGTATCGAAATTTAGTATGGTTGGATTGATGAAATTATTGATGAGAATAGTAATAATAATGATGTTTGTGTTGGTGTAATGAATGTGTATAATGCAAATGAAGATAGCAAAAATAACAGCAAATCTGTAGGGCACAGTTTTAAAGAAACTGAAGATAGCTTGTTTTATGATGATTTTAATTGTGATAAAAGCTATGGCATTTGTAGTTCGTTTATCAAAGAAGAAACTGGTACATGAGATGGCATGTACCTTACAGACACGGGTAGTCTGGTTTCAGGAATTTCAGAGGCACTGAGAAAAAAATTAAAGACAAAAATTATTATAATGAGTTTCGTGAAACTGCGTTAAAATAAACGGTGCAACAGGAAGACACAGTAAAACAGTAAAAACCAAATTGTATTGACTTTCACTGTTGAAAGAGTGACTTTTACTTATCGATGCTTAATCATTCCTGGACTTCCAGAGGACTTTATCTTCGGGATGAAAGGATGGGAAGTGTATGTGTGCAGGATTTGACTGGGAATGACAAAAGCTTTATAACAGCACCGAATGAAAACTGTGTCCATACTAATTTTGCTAAACCTAATGTAAGTTGTAATGAAAAAATTAACAACATAAAATTTTCAAGAAAGAGAGAATTTATAGAGAGATACATATCTGGCAAGATACAGATGAAATAGAATTTAAAAGACTTGAAGACACAAAGATTGCTGAAACAGGTGGGCTTATGGACAATCAGAGACTTGAGCTAGAATGTATACTGCGATAATATAGCCCTGCTTTAACTAACATTCCAGGAAGAGTTAATGGATACCAGTGCACTTTGTAGTTAAAACCACAGAAACAGTTTCTCATAAAAACTTATAGTGTACCCACAGCCAAACGAGCAGCTGTTGAGAAGGAGTTACAGAAAATGGAAACGTGATATTATTGAGAGAAGTTTAGTCCTTATAACAACCCCCTTATTACTGTTTCAAGAAGAGCTGGAGGCATAAGGTTAGTACTGGATTCCAGATTGTTGTTGTTGTGGTCTTCAGTCCTGAGACTGGTTTGATGCAGCTCTCCATGCCACTCTACCCTGTGCAAGCTTCTTCATCTCCCAGTACCTACTGCAACCTATGTCCTTCTGAATCTGCTTAGTGTATTCATCTCTTGGTCTCCCCCTACGATTTTTACCCTCCACGATTCCCTCCAATACTAAATTTGTGATCCCTTGATGCCTCAGAACATGTCCTACCAACCGATCCCTTCTTCTGGTCAAGTTGTGCCACAAACTCCTCTTCTCCCCAATCCTATTCAGTACCTCCTCACTAGTTATGTGATCTGCCCATATAATCTTCAGCATTCTTCTGTAGCACCACATTTCGAAAGCTTCTATTCTCTTCTTGTCCAAACTATTTACCGTCCATGTTTCACTTCCATACATGGCTACACTCCATACAAATACTTTCAGAAATGACTTCCTGACACTTAAGTCTATACTCGATGTTAACAAATTTCTCTTCTTCAGAAACGCTTTCCTTGCCATTGCCAGTCTACATTTTATATCCTCTCTACTTCGACCATCATCGGTTATTTTGCTCCCCAAATAGCAAAACTCCTTTACTACTTTAAGTGTCTCATTTCCTAATCTAATACCCTCAACATCACCCGACTTAATTCGACTACATTCCATTATCCTCGTTTTGCTTTTGTTGATGTTCATCTTATATCCCCCCTTCAAGACACCATCCATTCCGTTCAACTGCTCTTCCAAGTCCTTTGCTGTCTCTGACAGAATTACAATGTCATCAGCGAACCTCAAAGTTTTTATTTCTTCTCCATGGATTTTAATACCTACTCCGAATTTTTCTTTTGTTTCCTTTACTGCTTGCTCAATATACAGATTGAATAACATCGGGGAGAGGCTACAACACTGTCTTACTCCCTTCCCAACCACTGCTTCCCTTTCATGTCCCTCGACTCTTATAACTGCCATCTGGTTTCTGTACAAATTGTAAATAGCCTTTCTCTCCCTGTATTTTATCCCTGCCACCTTTAGAATTTGAAAGAGAGTATTCCAGTCAACATTGTCAAAAGCTTTCTCTAAGTCTACAAATGCTAGAAACGTAGGTTTGCCTTTCCTTAATCTTTCTTCTAAGGTAAGTCGTAAGGTCAGTATTGCCTCACGTGTTCCAGTATTTCTACGGAATCCAAACTGATCTTTCCCGAGGCCGGCTTCTACTAGTTTTTCCATTCGTCTGTAAAGAATTCGTGTTAGTGTTTTGCAGCTGTGGCTTATTAAACTGATTGTCCGGTAATTTTCACATCTGTCAACACCTGCTTTCTTTGGGATTGGAATTATTATATTCTTCTAGAAGTCTGAGGATATTTCACCTGTTTCATACATCTTGCTCACCAGATGGTAGAGTTTTGTCAGGACTGGCTCTCCCAAGGCCGTCAGTAGTTCCAATGGAATGTTGTCTACTCCGGGGGCCTTGTTTCGACTCAGGTCTTTCAGTGCTCTGTCAAACTCTTCACGCAGTATCGTATCTCCCATTTCATCTTCATCTACATCCTCTTCCATTTCCATAATATTGTCCTCAAGTACATCGCCCTTGTATAGACCCTTTGTATACTCCTTCCACCTTTCTGCTTTCCTTTCTTTGCTTAAAACTGGGTTTCCATCTGGGCTCTTGATGTTCATACAAGTGGTTCTCTTATCTCCAAAGGTCTCTTTAATTTTCCTGTAGGCAGTATCTATCTTACCCCTAGTGAGATAAGCCTCTACATCCTTACATTTGTCCTCTAGCCATCCCTGCTTAGCCACTTTGCACTTCCTGACGATCTTATTTTTGAGACATTTGTATTCCTTTTTGCCTGCTTCATTTACTGCATTTTTATATTTTCTCCTTTCATCAATTAAATTCAATATTTCTTCTGTTACCCAAGGATTTCTACTAGCCCTCGTCTTTTTACCTACTTGAACCTCTGCTGCCTTCACTACTTCATCCCTCAAAGCTTCCCATTCTTCTTCTGCTGTATTTCTTTCCCCCATTCCTGTCAAGTGTTCCCTTATGCTCTCCCTGAAACTCTGTACAACCTCTGGTTCTTTCAGTTTATCCAGGTCCCATCTCCTTAAATTCCCACCTTTTTGCAGTTTCTTCAGTTTTAATCTACAGGTCATAACCAATAGATTGTGGTCAGAGTTCACATCTGCCCCTGGAAATGTCTTACAATTTAAAACCTGGTTCCTAAATCTCTGTCTTACCATTATATAATCTATCTGATACCTTTTAGTATCTCCATGGTTCTTCCATGTATACAACCTTCTATTATGATTCTTAAACCAAGTGTGCAAAATTCTACCAGGCGGCTTCCTCTTTCATTTCTTAGCCCCAATCCATATTCACCTACTACGTTTCCTTCTCTCCCTTTTCCTACACTCGAATACCAGTCACCCATGACCATTAAATTTTCGTCTCCCTTCACTATCTGAATAATTTCTTTTATTTCATCATACATTTCTTCAATTTCTTCGTCATCTGCAGAGCTAGTTGGCATATAAACTTGTACTACTGTAGTAGGTGTGGGCTTCGTATCTATCTTGGATTCCAGATATTAAAATAAATATTCGTAGAAACACTACTACCGGATTCCAGACATTTGAATAGATCTTTGTAAAAACAGATCAATCTGAGGAAACTAACGAACTTTCACACTAATAGTAAAAACTATCAATCAAGTCAAGTATAGAATAAACATCAGGAGTTCATCAGGTTCTTTTAACACCAGAATCTAGAAAATGTACTGCTTTTCTTTACAGTGGACGATGTTATCAATACTGTGTAGTACCTTCTGGTAAGGAACGTGTAGGTTATGTGGAGAATTTCAGAGGAAAGCAATATATGGAAAAAATTAACAAGAAGAAGGGACAGGGTGATAGGACATCTGTTTAGATGACAGGGACTAACTTCCATGGTACTGGAGAGACCTGTAGAGGGTAAAAACTGTAGATGGGAATACATCCGGAAAACTATTGATGATGTAGATTGCAAGTGCTACGCCGAGATGAAGAGGTTGGCACAACTGAGGAGTTCCTGGTGGGCCACATCAAACAAGTCATAAGACTGGTAACACAAAAATTAAATAAAATAAAAATTAAAAAAAGAACGTTCTCGGTTTAATTAATCTGAGGCAGAGTTCACTAGAGCATTAGATAGTTTAATTGGGCAGAAATTTACATCTAAATTAACAGTTTATGCAGAGGACATTTTAGTGATTGGGTGAGGGTGGGATGAACACAATGGGCTATTATCAAAGTGTGTGAAAAACTGATGCAAGGAGAAATAGCACTAAAAATAGAGAAATGTAAATTTGCAGTACCTGAACTGTAGTTTTTAGGACATGTGATTACTAAAGAAGTAATTTCTGAGGCTTTACTGCTAGATGTAACAGCTAGCAATTGAAATCATTTTACAGTTTATGTGGTTTTCACAGAAAATTTGTAAGTGATCAGAATTTAAATATATCCTGTCTAAGTGATTTGCTTAAGGAGAACATTGTTTTGATATGGAGTAAATACTGTGAACAGGCTTTTCAAAACATTAAGAAGAGTTTAAATAACCCAAAGTTGTTACGCAGACTTGAATTTAGTTCGCATTTTGTTTACACACTGACGGCAATTTGAAAATCAGTTTTCAGATCACACTGACAGTAGTTTGAAAATCAGTTTTCAGATCAAGCTTCATCACTAATCGACATTAAAATTTAATTAACCTCCCGATCTGTCTCCAGCGAAACATGTGTGGAAACAGCTCGGACGTCAACGCCATGCCACTAACTGTATCCAGGATCCACTTTTCCTCAGCAGAGCCTTTAAAATTATTATGACACCCTCCCCAACAAAACCAGAGCATTCATCCATGCCTGAGGATGGAGGCAGCGTCGTAGTGGGTTCATATTGCTAAGTCAAAGCTGCTCGAAATTGCGGCGACAACATGGCGTCGGTGACGAGACCTGCGACACCCTTGGTGCCGGTGCCATTGGAAACTCTTTGTGGCCTGGTTGTTGTTGCATCTTCTGAAATGCAACACCCGACCAGTTCGTCTTCATTCAAGAGTGAGCGACGGATAGTGGTGGGTTAGCGGGTCGTTAGGTATAACACGAAAGAGGGAACAGGCTGCCGGGCTAGCTCCTTACACCCCATTGACAGGTACAAGTTACCACCTAGTGATCATAATACTTCTGAGCCAGCATTGGTTGCCTCTCCTGATAGGATAGCGGCCGATTTTCCTACCCTGTATGGACAAGTGCAGAGGTCTACATCTACATACAAACTCCGCAATCCCCCATACGGTGCGTGGAGGAGGGTACCTCGTACCACAACTAGCGTCTTCTCTCTCTGTTCCACTCCCAAACAGAACGAGGGAAAAATGCCTGCCTATATGACTCTGTACGAGCCCTAATCTCTCTTATCTTATCTTTGTGGTCTTTCCGCGAAATATAAGTTGGCGGTAGTAAAATTGTACTGCAGTCAGCCTCAAATGCTGGTTCTCTAAATTTCCTCAGTAGCGATTCACGAAAAGAACGCCTCCTTTCCTCCAGAGACTCCCACCCGAGTTCCTGAAGCATTTCCGTAACACTCGCATGATTATCAAACCTACCAGTAACAAATCTAGCAGCTCGCCTCTGAATTGCTTCTATGTCCTCCCTCAATCCGACCTGATAGGGATCCCAAACGCTCGAGCAGTACTCAAGAATAGGTCGTATTAGCGTTTTATAAGCGGTCTCCTTTACAGACGAACCACATCTTCCCAAAATTCTACCAATGAACCGAAGACGACTATCTGCTTCCCCACAACTGCCATTACATGCTTGTCCCACTTCATATCGCTCTGTAATGTTACGCCCAAATATTTAATCGACGTGACCGCGTCAAGCGCTACACTACTAATGGAGTATTCAAACATTACGGGACTCTTTTTCCTATTCATCTGCATTAATTTACATTTATCTATATTTAGAGCTAGTCATTCGGAGTTCCAACGTTGGGCGGGTAATGGAGCCCAGGGGTGGGAGTCTCGTCTGTGACGGAGGCTCTGCCTATGGCTGTCGAATGCACTGAGTGCAACCAGCTGCAAACAGTGGCACACGTGAGCACTAATGACGCCTGCCACCTGGGTTCTGAGGCCATCCTCGGTTCCTTTTGGCGGACTGCTGATTTGGGAAAGGCAACTAACATCACACACATGGCGCAGGCAGAGCTGTCCATGTCGTACCCGGGGTCGATCGTAGTCCTCTGATTCTGAGCAGACTGCAGTGTCTAAGCCAGAGGCTCAGATGACCCTGCGATGTATCGAATGCCAATTTCTCGACCTCATTTATCAGGTGGACGATTGTAGGGTTCCCCGTAATCGGTCAGGCGTGCATTACACGCAGGAAGTTGCCACTACGGTGTCATACACAAGAATCTTTCTTCTGTCCCTTCGTATCAGAGCGGTTTCTTATGTCCCTTCGTGTCAGATACGAACTGCTTGTCAAAATAGTACACTATTGGCCATTAAAATTGCTACACCACGAAGATGACGTGCTACAGGCGCGAAATTTAACCGACAGGAAGAAAATGCTGTGATATGCAAATGATTAGCTTCTCAGAGCATTCACACAAGGTTGGCGCCGGTGGCGACACCTACAACTCCTGACATGAGGAAAGTTTCCGACCGATTTCTCATCCACAAACAGCAGTTGACCGGCGTTGCCTGGTGAAACGTTGTTGTGATTCCTCGTGTAAGGAGGAGAAATGCGTACCATCACGTTTCCGACTTTGATAAAGGTCGGATTGTAGCCTATCGCGATAGCGGTTTATCGTATCGCGACATTGCTGCTCGCGTTGGTCGAGATCCAATGACTGTTAGCAGAATATGGAATCGGTGGGTACAGGAGGGTAATACGGAACGCCGTGCTGGATCCCAACGGCCTCGTATCACTAGAAGACGAGAAAACAGGCATCTTATCCGCATGGCTGTAACGGATCGTGCAGCCACGTCTCAATCCCTGAGTCAACAGATGGGGACGTTTGCAAGACAACAACCATCTGCACGAACAGTTCGACGACATTTGTAGCAGCGTGGACTATCAGCTCGGAGACCGTGGCTGCGGTTACCCTTGACGCTGCATCACAGACAGGAGCGCCTGCGATGGCGTGCTCAACGACGAACCTGGGTGCACGAATGGCAAAACGTTATTTTCTCGGATGAATCCAGGTTCTGTTTACAGCATCATGATGGTCGCATCCGTGTTTGGCGACATCGCGCTGAACGCACATTGGAAGCGTGTATTCGTCACCGCCATACTGGCGTATCACACAGCGTGATGGTATGGGGTGCCATTACTTACACGTCTCGGTCACCTCTTGTTCGCATTGACGGCATTTTGAACAGTGGACGTTACATTTCAGATGTGTTACGACCCGTGGCTCTACCCTGTACGGGCCTTTCTGGATACAGAAAATGTTCGACTGCTGCCCTGGCCAGCACATTCTACAGATCTTTCACCAACTGAAAAAGTCTGGCCAATGGTGCCGAGCAACTGGCTCGTCACAATACGCCAGTCACTACTCTTGATGAACTGTGGTATCATGTTGAAGCTGCATGGGCTGCTGTACCTGTACACGCCATCCGAGCTCTGTTTGACTCAATGCCCAGGCGTATCAAGGCCGTTATTACGGCCAGAGGTGGTTGTTCTGGGTACTGATTTCTCAGGATCTATGCACCCAAACTGCATGAAAATGTAATCACATGTCAGTTCTAGTATAATGTATTAGTTCAATGAATACCCGTTTATCACCTGCATTTCTTCTTGGTGTAGTAATTTTAATGGCCAGCAGTGTAGTTACTGCAGCCTCAATGATCTCAGAGAATGCTCGTCCTCACAGATTGAATATAGAAAAGGTTAATATGATGTTAATAAACTAAAAGAGCATCCAAAGAAAGGTCACAGACATAGTATCGTTAATTGAATGTTAAAATGCTCAGACATATTAGTAACAGAAAGTTGATTGAAACCAGATGTAAGTAGCAACGTAATCCTAAGTTCAGATTATAATATTTATTGTAAGGACAAATTAGTCACCAATGATGGCAACGTATTTATTGCATTAAAAAATTCGATAATATCTAGCGAGGTTATCACGGATTCCGAACGTGACTTAATCTGTGTGCAGTTAAGCATCACAGGTCGGTCAAAAATGGTAATTTAGTGTGGTTTTATAGACAGGCTGGATCAGAAACTGTAGTGGTAGAGCGCTTCAGATTAGGGTTATAGAATATCACCAGTAATTTTTTATTTTATTTTTTTTCTTTTTTTATTTTTTTACTAAACTGCTGAGGTCATCGGACCCTAGGCTTACACACTACTTAATCTAACTTACGCTAAGGACAGCATACACACCCATGCCCGAGGGAGGGCTCAAATCTCCGACAGGGGGATCCGCGCGAACCGTGCAAGCCGTCCCAGACCACGCGGCTACCCCGCACGGAGTAATTTTCTTCATCATGCGGTTGTAATAGGGGATGGCTTTATAACTTTTCTGTGTGTAATCTTGTGAACTGAAACTGGTGTAAACTAAACCACTATTCTTTAAAACTCATATATCTGTGTTGTAATCCTGAACAATGCTGTAGTTACAGAAACGCTATCTCATAAATCAATCGCTAAAATTGAAACTGTACAACTGTACTTTAATTAAGTCAACGAAATTAATTATAAAGCCAGAAGTACAACTAAATAAATAACGCTGTATTGTGCATTACTGTGAGCAATGCTACACTGCATGTCGTCACAGTACGTGACTTTTAGTTACAACACACAAAGCTAACAAAATAAAAATGTTACATAAAATTACAAAATAAATTCTGAGAGAATAAATAACCTAAATATTTCAATAAAAATTTCCATCATTCTATGAATGCAATCCGGCTAAACAGACTTCCAAACACTAAATGATACACACGCAGATGTAACACTGCACTGTGAATAAGACTATCTGGATATGAAATGAAATCTGAAATGAACTTTATCTAAAATGAACTGATAACTAATTTTGAAAACGAAAGCTGACTGAGAATGAACTAACAGTAACCTGACTGTAATGTAAAACTGACCCTAACAAATTTCGTACAGCTTAGTCCTACCTGTGGCAGGGGAAATGTGGTACTGCTTGACGTGATGAATATAAGAGATGGAGTTCAGCAGCAAGCAAGCGTGCTCAGTATGAAAGAAGAAGCCTTCCACAGTCCAGTGTAAGGACATGCTACTATTCTAAACAGATCACCTTTCACTTTTGAAGAAACCGTGTTCTGTTCTGTGCAGCACAAACGCATATAATCAGAAAATGACATCCATTCGTGAGGAGATGGATAAAAGATTTAAGCTTGCTAAACAACTGAAGGAGAATTGACCTTTAAAGAACTGTATTGCAAAAACTGATTAATTACTAAAAATCTCGAATGAGTGGTAAAGTCTATAACCTGTGAGTGCTAGTCATGTGAACAGACATCATTACTTAATCATGTCTCATTATGAAATGTACTCACTCAACAAAGAAAATTTTTATCAAAACCTTCCATTATTCAAATACTTCATAATTATGTGAAAGCAAGCAGTGCAGCAATAACTGTACCAGATAATTTTTAATTCTGAATTTAATCTTTACCAAATTAGATTTCAAAATCAATCCTTTTCTGTGCTCTGCTAGCTATTATAGATCGTTCAGTAGAATAGTCGTTTACATTTCTCTTTGAATGCTACTAAATTGACAGTGCTAGTGACTACCCAAGATCACAGTGCTTGCACGTAAGTGTTGTTCCAGTAAATGCTATTGATAGCTGGGGATACTCTGCACATGGCCTGCACCTGAATAAGATGGGGAAAAATAAGTTAGCTTCTCTATTAGGAGAAACTGTAAGGAAGTTCACAGTCACACAAGGGGTGATTCCTGTGGTTAAAGGGTCCAGGCAGACAGGTGTTTTAGGTTAAAGCCAAAGTCCAGACGGATGACAATCAAGATAAATAGAATAAAAGAAACTTCATGTACAGTAAACAGGGGTAAAGCTAAGGGCAGTATCAACTTACTTCATCAAAATATCAGAGGAATAAAATGTAAAGTAGATGAGCTATTAGTGTGTTTAGATGATCTCAAAAATAAGAATGAGATTGATATACTTTGTCTGTCTGAACACCATGTAACTGTGGGCATGGATAGTGTCAGTATAAGTGGGTATAATTTAGCATCTTACAATTGCAGATCTAGGTTGTATAAAGGAGGAGTTGTCATTTTCATAAAACAAGGGTGTTGTTGTTATTGTGGTCTTCAGTCCTGAGACTGGTTTGATGCAGCTCTCCATGTTACTCTATCCTGTGCAAGCTTCTTCATCTCCCAGTACTTACTGCAACCTATGTCCTTCTGAATCTGCTTAGTGTATTCATCTCTTGGTCTCCCTCTACGATTGT
Source organism: Schistocerca nitens (assembly GCF_023898315.1). Lineage (NCBI taxonomy): Eukaryota > Metazoa > Arthropoda > Insecta > Orthoptera > Acrididae > Schistocerca > Schistocerca nitens. The sequence goes on from NC_064614.1 coordinate 19,371,924, forward strand.
TACCCTCCACGCTGCCCTCCAATACTAAATTGGTGATCCCTTGATGCCTCAGAACATGTCCTACCAACCAGGCCCTTCTTCTTCTCAAGTAGTGCCACAAACTCCTCTTCTCCCCAATTCTCTTCAATACCTCCTCATTAGGTATGTGACCTACCCATCTAATCTTCAGCATTCTTCTGTAGCTCCACATTTCGAAAGCTTCTATTCTCTTCCTGTCCAAACTATTTATCGTCCATGTTTCACTTCCATACATGGCTACACTCCATACAAATACTTTCACAAATGTCTTCCTGACACTTCAATCTATACTCGATGTTAACAAATTTCTCTTCTTCAGTAACGCTTTCCTTGCCGTTGCCAGTCTACATTTTATGTCCTCTCTACTTCTACCATCATCAGTTATTTTGCTCCCGAAATAGCGAAACTCCTTTACTACCTTAAGTGTCTCATTTCCTAATCTAATTCCCTCAGCTCCACCCAACTTAATTCGACTACATTCCATTATCCTCGTTTTGCTTTTGTTGATGTTCATCTTATATCCTCTTTTCACGACACTGTCCATTCCGTTCAACTGCTCTTCTAAGTACTTTGCTGTCTCTGACAGAATTACAATGTCATCGTCGAACCTCAAAGTTTTTATTTCTTCTCCATGGATTTTAATACCTACTCCGAATTTTTCTGTTTCCTTTACTGCTTGCTCAATATATAGATTGAATAACAATGGGGAGAGGCTACAAACCTGTCTCACTCTCTTACCAACAACTGCTTCCCTTTCATGTCCCCCGACTCTTATAACTGCCATCTCGTTTCTGTACAAATTGTAAATAGCCTTTGGATCCCTGTATTTTACTCCTGCCACCTTCAGAATTTGAAAGAGATTATTCCACTCAACATTGTCAGGTTTTCTCTAATTCTTCAAACGCTAGAAACGTAGGTTTCCCTTTCCTTAATCTATCTTCTAAGAGAAGTCGTAGGGTCAGTATTACCGCACATGTTCCAATATTTCTACGGAATCCAAACTGATCTTCCCCAAGGTAGGCTTCTACCAGTTTTTCCATTCGTCTGTAAAGAATTCGCTTTAGTATTTTGCAGCCGTGACTTATTATACTGATAGTTCTGTAATTTTCACATCTGTCAACACATGCTTTCTGTGGGATTGGAATTATTATATTCTTCTTGAAGTCTGAGGGTATTTCGCCTGTGTCCTATATCGTGCTCACGAGATGGTCAGTAGATCTAATGTTGTCTACTCCTGGGGCCTTGTTTCGACCAGCTCTGTCAATCTCTTCACGCAGTATCATATCTCCTATTTCATCTTCATCTACATCCTCTTCCATTTCCATAATATTGTCCTCAAGTACATCTCCCTTGTATATACCCTCTATATACTCCTTCAACCTTTCTGCTTTTCCTTCTTTGCTTAGAACTGCGTTTCCATCTGAGCTCTTGATGTTCATACAAGTGGTTCTCTTTTCTCCAAAGGTCTCTTCAATTTCCTGTGGCGTCATCTATCTGATCCCTAGTGAGATAAGCTCCTACATCCGTACATTTGTCCTCTAGCCATCCCTGCTTAGCCATTTTGCACTTCCTGTTGATTTCATTTTTGAGACGTTTGTATTCCTTTTTGCCTGCTTCATTTATTGCATTTTTATGTTTTCTACTTTCATCAATTAAATTCAATATTTCTTCTGTCACCCAAGGATTTCTACAAGCCCTCGTCTTTTTACCTGTTTGATCCTCTGCTGCCTTCACTACTTCATCCCTCAGAGCTATCCATTCTTCTTCTACTGTATTTCTTTCCTCTATTCCTGTCAATTGTTCCCTTATGCTGTCCCTGAAACTCTGTACAGCCTCTGGTTTAGTCAGTTTATCCAGGGCCCATCTCCTTAAATCCCACCTTTTTGCAATTTCTTCTGTTTTAATCTACAGTTCATAATCAATAGAGCCCACATCTGCCCCTGGAAATGTCTTACAATTTAAAACCTGGTTCCTGAATCTCTGTCTTACCATTATATAATGTATACCTTCTAGTATCTCCAGGCTTCTTCCATGTATACAACCTTCTTTCATGATTCTTGGACCAAGTGTTAGCTATGATTAAGTTAGACTCTGTTCAAAATTCTACCAGGCAGCTTCCTCTTTCATTTCTTACCCCCAATCCACATTCAACTATTACGTTTCCTTCTCTTCCTTTTGCTGCTATCGAATTCCAGTCACCCATGACTTCACTATGTGAATAATTTCTTTTATCTCATCATACATTTCTTCAATTTCTTCGTCATCTGCAGAGATAATTGGCATATAAACTTGTACTTGTGTAGTAGGTGTGGGCTTCATGTCTATCTTGGCCAGAATAATGCGTTCACTATGCTATAAGGGTATGAATGCAAAAGTGTAGAAGTAAGCAAATTTTGTGTTGACCATCACTATGAGGTTTGTGCATGTGATTTTCACCTAGATAATGTAATATTGATATTAGTAACAGTGTACAGGTCTCCATTAGGAGACTGGGAGATGTTCATAAAAAAAGTTTGACTCCCTATTATGCTGTCTGTCAGACAAAAAGAACAAGTTATTAATCTGCGGTGATTTCAGTGTAAACTTTCAAAGTAATTCTGATAGGAAAAGTGAACTAGAAGTGTTATTAACAACATATAGCTTAGAATCAGTGATCAATTTCCCTACACATATAGTTCCAGACATTAGCATGCTAAGAGATAATGTATTTGTACAGAAAGAGGATGTAAAACAAACACATGATTTCTGCGTGGTAAATCGATTGTCAGACCATGATGCACAACTTACAAATCTAAAAGAGAGTACAGTTCGGAAACCATTAAGTAAATGTGTGAGGTCGCTCAACCCAGTATCGATAGAGCACTTCAAAGAAAGCTTAAGACATGTTAATTGGGGAGATATATATAATTAGCCAAACGCTAATGATAAATGCTACTTATTTCTTGATAAATTTGTATCCTTTTTTGAACACTGTCCCCCACAGAAAATTACTAAATGTAACACCACCCACTTTTCAAAGAAACGTTTGATTACTACAGGTATTAAAGTGTCTTTAGAAAGAAAAAGAAAACTTTATGAGACAGCAAGAATTAGTAAAGATCTGGAAGAAGTTTTACAGTATAAAAAATATTGTAACAGACTGAGAAAAGTTGTAAGGACGTCAAGAATTATGTATGTTAGAGAAGAAATTAACAACTCCGGCTCTAAAATCAAATCAATATGGAATTTTGTTAGAAGGTAGACAGGAAAAGTAACCACTGGGTTAGGTAGTATTACTATTAAAGAGAATGAGACCATCCTAACCAACATTACACAAGTAGCTAATGTATTTAACAACCATTTCTTAAAAGTAGGAGAAAAAATTGTTGAGAACAGCTCAAAAGAAAAAGTTAGACAGTACATGGAAGAATCTGTTTCGAAACAATTTTGTCAGATTAAGTTTCACCTAACAACCTCTTGTGAAATAAGTAACATTATTAAATCTTTGATAAATAAATGTTCTGTTCGAGTAGATGACATATCTAATAAGATATTAAAACAATTTGGAGCAATTACAGCTGATGTTGTGAGACACATATGTAACTCATCACTAACTCAAGGTACTTTCCCAGACAGTTTAAAATATGCCATTGACAGGCCTCTCTACAAAAAGGGGGACCCCACAGATGTCAATAATTATCAGCCAGTATCCTTGCTTACAGCATTTTCAAAAATCTTCGAGAAAGTATTATACTCAAGAGTGGTTAGCCATTCAACAGTAATGGGATAATTAGTAAATCACAGTTCCACTGAGACAGCAATATACAATTTCACTGTACAGATAATAGAGCCTTTAAATAGTAAAATGTCACCAATAGGAATTTTCTGTGACTTGTCCAAAGCATTTGATTGTGTGAACCATGACATTATGTTACAGAAATTACAATTCTATGGTATAAATGGAATAGTATATGAGTGGTTTAAGTCATACCTACAGAACAGGAAGCAAAAAGTTTCCTTAATGGGTCAAGTGATTTATAAGTTTGCCACTTCATGTAACTGGAGTGAAATTACATTAGGTGTTCCACAGGGTTCAATCATGGGTCCCCTTCTGTTCTATATATGTGAACGCCCTCCCTTCCTATTTGAAACAGGAAGCTGAACTGACACTGTTTGCTGATGATACAAGCATCATTATTAATCCAGTAAAAGATACTCCAATTCAAAATGATACAAATAAGTTCTTTGGAAAAGTCATTAATTTGTTTTCAGCCAATGGGCTTGCTCTAGACTTTGAAAAACCACTGTGCATCCAATTTTCTGCTGCAAAAAGTACAGTTCCTTAATAAATATAACATACCAACACAAGTCTTAGACAGGGTAGAGCGTACTAAGTTTTTGGGTGCACATACAGATGAGAATCTTAATTGGTAAATTCATATTTTGGATCTTCCAAAGCAACTATGTTCAGCAACTTTTGTAATCAGAATAATTGCCAATTTTGAGGATATAGAAATTAGTAAGCTAACATACTTTACATAGTTTCACTCTCTGATGTCATACGGAATAATATGTTGGGGTAATTAAATATATTTAGACAAAAGTATTCACTGCTCAAAAGAAAGTGGTTAGAATAATGTGTGGGGTTCATAGTCACACATCTTGTAGGCATCTTTTTAGAAGATTGGGAATTCTTACAACAGCCTCACAGTACATTTACTCACGAATGAAATTCGTTCTCAACAACATGGACCAGTTTAAAAACAGTATTGACATTCATGATTATAATACCAGAAAAAAGAGAGACTTACAGTATCATTTGCTTTACCCTCTTTGGCACAGAAAGGGGTAAAATATGCTGCTATAAAAATTTTTGACAAATTACCAGGTGAAAAAAATGTCTGACAGACAGTAATAACTTCAAAAATAAATTGAAATCATATCCCCTTGACAACTCCTTCTATACCATAGATGAATTCTTGAATAGGAATAAATAAATTTGTAAATATAGTATATGTATTTTGTGCCATTTAATGGAATGGGGTAAATAATAGAAATATTAATATTTAACTCTGTATATATATATACAAAGATGATGTGACTTACCGAACGAAAGTGCTGGCAGGTCGATAGACACACAAACAAACACAAACATACACACAAAATTCAAGCTTTCGCAACAAACTGTTGCCTCATCAGGAAAGAGGGAAGGAGGGTGAAAGACGAAAGGATGTGGGTTTTAAGGGAGAGGGTAAGGAGTCATTCCAATCCCAGGAGCGGAAAGACTTACCTTAGGGGGAAAAAAGGACAGGTATACACTCGCACACACACACATATCCATCCGCACATATGCGGATGGATATGTGTGTGTGTGTATGTATATATATATATATATATATATATATATATATATATATATATATATATATATATATATAAAAAATAGAGGGAAACATTCCACGTGGGAAAAATATATCTGAAACAAAGATGATGTAACTTACAAACGAAATCGTTGGTATGTTGATAGACACACAAATAAACACAAACACACACACAAAATTCAAGCTTTCGCAACCCATGGTTGCTTCGTCAGGAAAGAGGGAAGGAGAGGGACAGACGAAAGGATGTGGGTTTTAAGGGAGAGGTTAAGGAGTCATTCCAATCCCGGGAACAGAAAGACTTACCTTAGGGGGAGAAAAGGACAGGTATACAATCGCACACACACACATATCCATCCGCACATATACAGACACAAGCAGACATTTGTAAAGGCAAAGAGTTTGGGCAGAGATGTCAGTCGAGGTGGAAGTACAGAGGCAAAGATGTTGTTGAATGACAGGTGAGTAATGAGCGGCGGCAGCTTGAAATTAGTGGAGGTTGAAGCCTTGTGGGTAACGGGAAGAGAGGATATACTGAAGGGCAAGTTAACATCTCCGGAGTTCTGATAGGTTGGTGTTAGTGGGAAGTAACCAGATAACCCGGACGGTGTAACACTGTGCCAACATGTTCTGGCCGTGCACCAAGGCATGTTTAGCCACACTGTCTGCCTGTGTCCATTCATGTGAATGGACAGTTTGTTGCTGGTCATTCCCACATAGAAAGCTTCACAGTGTAGGCAGGTCAGTTGGTAAATCACATGGTTGCTTTTACACGTGGCTCTGCCTTTGATTGTATACACCTTCCAGGTTACAAGGATAGGAGCCAGAGGGTACGGAATGTGGTTTGGGGATTTCATAGGGATGAACCAAGAGGCTACGAAGGTTAGGTGGACGGCGGAAAGACACTCTTGGTGGAGTAGGGAGGATTTCATGAAGGATGAATCTCATTTCAGGGCAGGATTTGAGGAAGTCGTACCCCTGCTGGAGAGCCAAATTCAGAGTCCGATCCAGTCCCGGAAAGTATCCTGTCACCAGTGTGGCACTTCTGGGGTTCTTCTGTGGGAGGTTCTGGGTTTGAGGGGGTGAGGAAGTGGCTCTGGTTATTTGCTTCTGTACCAGGTCGGGAGGGTAGTTGCGGAATGAGAAAGCTGTTTTCAGGTTGTTGGTGTAATGGTTCAGGGATTCCAGACTGGAGCAAATTCGTTTGCCACGAAGACCTAGGCTGTAGGGAAGGGACAGTTTTATATGGAATGGGTGGCAGCTGTCATAATGGAGGTACTGTTGCTTGTTGGTGGGTTTGATGTGGACGGATGTGTGAAGCTGGGCATTGGACAGATGGACTTCAACGTCAAGGAAAGTGGCATGGGATTTGGAGTAGGACCATGTGAATCTGATGGAACCAAAGGAGTTGAAGTTGGAGAGGAAATTCTGGAGTTCTTCTTCACTGTGAGTCCAGATCATGAAGATGTCATCAATATATCTGTACCAAACTTTGGGTAGGCAGGCCTGGGTAACCAAGAAGGCTTCCTCTTTTAATACATTTACACGCAGTTTTTTCGAAATTTTCCCAAATTTCTCCACCCTTTAACGTGTTTTGGCGACAACACAACCACCTAACCTTTGTGCACATCGTTGGTTACCAACCCAAATTCACCACAGGATCAACAAAGCTCATCTTTAACCAACACTTTTTCGACTTTTTTCACACCAGATCTCCAATTGCTTTCTAGTTCACCTTCATCTCTTCCCATATATTTTTATCTTTATTTTCATTTTCATTTCAGCCTCATGTTACACTTTCCACCTTCTAAAACCATGTCACCCTCACAACATGCCCACAACGACCCATTAAGTTTCATTTACATTCCCTCCGCAAACATGCCTTCGCCCTAGCCAGATTACGCTCCCATATTTTATTTACTCAGGCTTGTCTGACATTTGGCATAGCCCCCAAAGGCCTCACACTTAAAGTCCCCATCTCTGGCTGTAACCCTTCTGTCCATCAGTCCCTATACCAGTTTTAAACTGAACAATCCATAGCCCTCACCCACCTAATCCTTCACCTACACATCAACTCAGCCAACGAACACACCCGTCAACTCCTATCCTTAATAAAAGTCCACAATCTTTCCTCTCCCACATCCATACCGGCTGTTCAGAGCATCCTCCTACAGGCCAACCGCAAATTAGAACAGCATGCCACCCTCCACCTCAAAAAACTATCCAATCTCCTGGTTTCACACCTCCGGAAAGGCAACTCACTCACCCTCCACAACCTTTCCAGCAAACCTCAACCTCCTCCCATTGCACACAGACCCAGTCTCTCCCATCTACTCAATCTCCCACTTCCAGCTCCAGCCTCCCCCAAAAAACCTCAAAATTCTAATCAACACAATCTGGAACCACAACACCCTAATTCAGTAGCTAACCTTTCCTCCAAACCTCTCTCCCAATCCGAAACCTCTGGCCTACCCAAAGGCCTCACCTTCAGCCCTGCTCCCAGATTCAACCAAACAGCCCTCATCAAAGATTTACTGTCCTACACTCGTACTCTCTGCTGGAAATATCACTTTGCCACGAAGAAAAATAATCCTAATCCTACTCCTAATGATCCAACTCCCCAAGACACTATCCAAATTGAACCCTGCCTGGAACAGTTCCATCCTCTGTCACAGTGGGACCCACCTCCTCTTCCTCAAAATCACCCTCTCCAAACCTTCCAGGAATTTCTTACTTCCAGCCTTGCCTCTCAATCCTTCTTGAAAAACCTTAATCCTACTCCCAACATCTTCACTGCAGAAGCCCAGGCTATCTGTGATGTGAAGGCTGACAGATCCATCGACATTCATCCGGCGAACAAGGGTTCCACGATCGTGGTACTTGATCATTGGGAGTATGTGGCTGAGGGGCTGCGTCAGCTTTCAGACAGCACAACATACAAAGTTGCCAAGGTAATCCCATCCTGATGTCCAGGCGGAGCTTCAAGGAATCCCCAGAATCTTAGGCCCCCTACAAAACCTTTCACCTGACTCCATGAACCTCCTGACCCCACCGACATCCCGCACCACTACCTTCTACCTACTTCCTAAAATTCACAAACCCAATCTCCCGGCCGCCCCATTGTAGCTGGTTACCAAGCCCCGACAGAACGTATCTCTGCCTACGTAGATCAACACCTTCTACCCATTACATGCAATCTCCCATCCTTCATCAAACACACCAACCACTTTCTCGAACGCCTGGAATCCTTACCCAATCTGTTAGCCCCGGAAACCATTCTTGTAACCATTGATGCCACTTCCTTATACACAAATATTCCACACGTCCAGAGCCTCGCTGCGATGGAGCATTTCCTTTCATGCTGATCACCTGCCACCCTACCTAAAACCTCTTTCCTCATTACATTAGCCAGCTTCATCCTGACTCACAACTTCTTCACGTTCGAAGGCCAGACTACCAACAATTAAAGGGAACATCCATGGGTACCAGGATGGCCCCCTCGTACGCCAAGTATTTATGGGTCGCTTAGAGGAAGCCTTCTTGGTTACCCAGGCCTGCCTACCCAAAGTTTGGTACAGATTTATTGATGACTTCTTCATGATCTGGACTCACAGTGAAGAAGAACTCCAGAATTTCCTCTCCAACCTCAACTCCTTTGGTTCCATCAGATTCACCTGGTCCTACTCCAAATCCCATGCCACTTTCCTTGACATTGACCTCCATCTGTCCAATGGCCAGCTTCACACATCCATCCACATCAAACCCACCAACAAGCAACAATACCCCCATTATGACAGCTGCCACCCATTCCATATAAAACGGTCCCTTCCCTACAGCCTAGGTCTTCATGGCAAACGAATCTGCTCCAGTCTGGAATCCCTGAACCATTACACCAACAACCTGAAAACAGCTTTCGCATCCCGCAACTACCCTCCTGACCTGGTACAGAAGCAAATAACCAGAGCCACTTCCTCATCCCCTCAAACCCAAAACCTCCCACAGAAGAACCCCAAAAGTGCCCCACTGGTGGCAGGATACTTTCCAGGACTGGATCAGACTCTGAATGTGGCTCTCCAGCAGGGATACGACTTCCTCAAATCCTGCCCTGAAATGAGATCCATCCTTCATGAAATCCTGCCCACTCCACCAAGAGTGTCTTTCCGCCGTCCACCTAACCTTCTTAACCTCTTGGTTCATCCCTATGAAATCCCCAAACCACCTTCCATACCCTCTGGCTCCTACCCTTGTAACTGCCCCCGGTGCAAAACCTGTCCCATGCACCCTCTCACCACCACCTACTCCAGTCCTGTAACCCAGAAGGTGTACACTATCAAAGGCAGAGCCATGTGTGAAGGAACCCACATGGTTTACCAACTGACCTGCATACACTGTGAAGCTTTCTATGTGGGAATGACCAGCAACAAACTGTCCATTCACATGAATGGACACAGGCAGACAGTGTGGCTAAACATGCCTTGGTGCACGGCCAGAACATGTTGGCACAGTGTTACACCGTCCGGGTTATCTGGTTACTTCCCACTAACACCAACCTATCAGAACTCCGGAGATGGGAACTTGCCCTTCAGTATATCCTCTCTTCCTGTTACCCACCAGGCCTCAACCTCCGCTAATTTCAAGTTGCCGCCACTAATACCTCACCTGTCATTCAACAACATCTTTGCCTCTGTACTTCTGCCTCAACTGACATCTCTGCCCAAACTCTTTGCCTTTACAAATGTCTGCTTGTGTCTGTATATGTGCTGATGGATATGTGTGTGTGTGCGAGTGTATACCTGTCCTTTTTTCCCTATAAGGTAAGTCTTTCCGCTCCCGGGATTGGAATGACTCCTTACCCTCTCCCTTAAAACCCACATCCTTTCGTCTTTCCCTCTCCTTCCCTCTTTCCTGACGAAGCAACCGTGGGTTGCGAAAGCTTGAATTTTGTGTGTGTGTTTGTGTTTATTTGTGTGTCTATCAACATACCAACACTTTCGTTTGGTAAGTTACATGATATTTGTTATATATATATATATATATATATATATATATATATATATATATATATATATATATATATATATATATATATATATATATATATCTTGTTGCATATGTGCATTGCTTGTGCACTTGACACATTCCACATGATAATGGTTACCGTACCGTGGGATTGATCAATGGAACACACAACCATTTCACTAACTAACTAGCTAGCCTTCAGAACCTCTGTGGCATAACAAATCAACTATTGGTACTACTGTTTGAAAAATGTTTAGTGTACAAATACGAAATATGAATCACCCAATGAAAATCTAAAACCTCACATCACTTTCTTCGAAAATCAAAAAGAAACTAGAAATCTTTCATTATCCCCCTCTGCCATTTGCCCATTAGAATTTGGGAGGATGTTTCTTACAAAAAGGAAAGAAAAGACAACAAATTGTAACACAGAGAATCATAGCAAAGAGATGAAAAAAAATGTTAAATTGGAATCCTGAACCAAAGTAATATGACTTTGACAAGGAAGAAAAAATTATTACATTTCCAGTACATAATACAGTTGTAATGAAATTAGTCTTTTGATTACATGAGTTTCACGTACATAGGATATGAACTAACCAAAAGTTATTTAGGTAGCCAAAGACACAGGTTCCATGCACACATCACACCACAATACATCAAGATTCTCCAAAAGTTGATTGTCAAGATTGAAATCAGCAGAAAGTGTTGAAAGTGTACAGATGTGGGGACTAGAGGGCAGACTCAGGAAAGAAGTTATGTGATATGTCCATTGATAACTCACCTAGCATCTTCTCTTACATAACAGTGACCAGCATATGACATATAACGTGGTTGCAGCATATGTTTCTCACTGGTGCAGACTCAGGAAGATAGTATAGTGTGTTCATTAATAACACTCCACAAATTCATTATTTGTAATAATGCATCTGCCAAGGTCTCATTTGTACTACAACAACAGTTTTGCGATTTACAATGCAATGAATGTCTTCTATTTCTTTCTCGTGACAGTATAAATCACCATATTTGTGTACTGAATGGCACTTTGTGCAGTCAGTTAGTATTAGTGTCAACATTCCGTCCATTTCCTTCGTCATAGGCCTGCGTATGCTTTGTTAATGATAGTAATCTCCCTGACAAGATCCACAAGGCTAACATGTAACACAATAGGCCATTCAACGTGAAAGAAAATGTTTGAAATATGAACAGTGATATGTATGATAACATATTCCTAAGCTGCTATAAGTAAATTGTATGTAAAGAAATTAGTATAAAAATCAAGGTAATCATCCATAAGTGCTAATGTAAAATGGCATATGCAATGTAATCATAACAGTAGAAATAAGCGAAAATGACACTCCTAGCAATTGTAAATGTAAAACATTTCAAATGTTATATAACAAATGGGGTAAGAAAATATATGTACGAGTGAACATCAAAATATTACCTACTAATAATTAATGGTAAGAAAGAATAAAAAAGAATTATTTGTGTGAACATACTAAGAAAATCTTTTTTACTGATTTACCTGACTACACACTATGCACCCAATGCAGAAAAAATGTAAGTATGGGCAATAAATCAGCTACAACACATGTAAGTCCAGGCAATGAAATAACTACAGACACATATGGACAGGTAACAACCATGGTTGGACTAATTCAAGCAAAGATTATTGAATGCATTCAAAATACTGATGAAAAAATTGCTGTTAGAAAGTCTTTTGTCAATAGCCAGTCAAACAAAAAGAATATTTAAATATCATCCTATGCTAACAAAGAAAATGGCAAAAAGATCAAAATGGTACACCAAGCTAAACTTAACTTCTGCTTAAATAATTTATAAATGACCTGTTTTGTTGCCTCACCTTCAGCATTTTTGTTCAAATGGCATCAGCAGTAAAAAAATATACACAAAGTAAGTAACCACCATTTCCCTTCAGTGCACTGAACTTATAAGAATTCTTATTTCCTTCTTTAATTCTTACTATACTTTCCATTATAAACATATACTTCATTTTACCATTATCTCTTACATTTTCATTTTTTTTCATTTTGTCAACTTCTTCTGAACTTTCTCTTCATTTCTCTTATTATAATAATTACCATAGCTTCATGTAGTTACCATAGCTTCATCACATTTTCAGTTCATACACATTTTGACCAGTAGAAAGTAACACCTTTACTTCTTTCTCTTGCTTCCTCTGTCAGCATTCCATACCTTGATTCTAAAAAAAGAAGAAAATCCTCTAGTTCATCACCATGTTTCCTCTGTCAATATCCTATAATGCCACATTATTCATGTATCTATCCTATTCATCTCTCTTTTTCAAAACCCTCAACATCACAAACAGCTAAGAAACCTAAACACATAGCATCAATCTATGTAGATTTCCTCTTAATTCTTCCAACACATTAAATCACATCACAGCACAAACCTAAATACATACCATTCATCAAGTATCACATTTCTCTAGCACACCAGGAAAAGAAAGTGAGTTATTCCATTTTGGTTTTTCCCTATGCTTAGCGTTTCATGTCGACATACGATATAACTTACCTAATTCTGTTATGTCCCTAAATTTCATTTTTTTAAATATTGTTGTACCTAAAATCTGAAAAGAATGTTATCAAAACATATTCTTACATAAGGTCATTCTATAACATTAAAAGTTAAGTTACGCCATAGCAGGAAAGATTAAATTTAAAAATAAAAGTGTATTGCTTATGTTACAAAAAAAAGTAAGTAGTGTCTTTAATTTCATCTCAGTTTCCCTCATTTGTGCACATTTTTCAGAACTTCATATTAGTTAGTTTCAATTCATCATGCAAGTGTAATCATTTCCTTCTGTGTAGCATTCCTTAGAAGAAATTTTTTCACTATAACTCTTTTTGCATAAATTAGTTCTTTAAACATATAAAAAGATGTTTCATTACATAGAAAGTATCAACTACAGAATACTATATGTCTACTTTTCAATGCAAGACACGTGCAAAAGTCCAACAGTAAAAATTGTAGCAATCATATCTCATGATCAAAACGTGGAAAATTGAATACAAGAATGTAACTATTTAAAAATATACAAAAACAAAAAATTTTCCTTAACTATTCAGTAAATGATATTATTTTTATACTCAACAATTGGTTTCACACTTGTGCACTTGCGTGTACATAAAGTTTTTAGTGGGCAAATGCCTCTCTTTTGGGCAGATTAACAAAATCCTGTCTTCGTTGGATTCACCATTTGTCATAATACTGAAATTTATTATCACTGTACAACTTGTCCATGTTTCATTTTAACTAGTCCTCTTTCAAATTTTTGTCATGCACAATATTACAGCAAACATTATTTTCCACATTGTTTGCTGATCCATCAAATCATAATGTCACTTTACTTCCACTTTTTTTTTACTTTACTGAATTCCATCCATTCCTCTTGACTACATAGTGTTAGAGTTCTTAATAACTTCTGCCTACAACATTCTTTTCTGTTCCTCGTATCTTATTTTCCTTTTCTCTGCTTATTTTTATCTCATATTTCTCTCAGTGTAATTTCTCAACTTATTTGATGCCTTTTGTCATTAGATATTATTCTGACCTACTGCTTCTTCATGTCAGTAATTGTCTAATACTTTTCCTTACCATGAACCATCAGAATTCATGGTTTCATCCAGCAATCACCTCTCAGTCTCAAACACACACTTCAGCAAAAGAATCTCACTTCAAATTCACTGCCTGCGAGACTTGAAAGAGTCCTTTTAATCTGCCAGAAAGTTTCATATCAGTGCACACTTCACTGCAGAGTGAAAATTTCATTCTGGAATCTCACTTCAGTACTCTCCTCTTCACACATATTATGTATCATCAGTTCCATCACATCTTCAATCATTATTTCTACACAGAAACAATATATTCAAAATTCTTTTTTATTACCATTCAAATTATACAGGCCAAACCCGTTTAGTTAATACCTTACATCACTACAGTATCATTTTTTGCTTCTTATCAGTAGTCCCATATTTTCTAGACAAATCTTTATAAACATAATTATCTTATTCTTGTTAATTTCCAGAGTTTCATTATATCCAAATGTTCATCTATCACTATCTTATTTTGCCATCATCATGCAGTATGTCACTTTTGAGTAACGTAATCCAGTCCAGTAACGTAATCCAGTTATAACTACTGTATCTTTTCACTGGGCAGCTTGATAGCTGAATAGTTGTCTGTAACAGATGCAAAGAACAGTAGAAGAGTAGGAAGCAGTGCAGAAAACTAAAAAATAGATACTGCACTGCAACAGCTTTGGACCACACATATGCCACTGCACATGTTCAGTGGAGTAGTGAACCCTCCCTCCCATTTCTTTTTTTTCTTTCTTTTTTTTTTTTTTGCACTTGAGAAATTCTTTAAATCTTCCAACTATCAGGAAACGTGTTGCAATTAAAATTATCATTCTTAACTGACAAGCCATAAATTTCTAAGCTCATATATCTAGTCGGCTTGTTATTGACCACAATGATTAGCATCTCTATCCCCATTACACATTCAATTTCTGTGTGCTCATAAAGTATCTTATTTTCTTATAATTTCTGGTCTTAGTTAACTTTTATCCAACTATCCTTAAATTGTTTCAAAGTTTTGTGTTTTCCTATTTCTGAAAAGTGAACCTCTAAAATGTTGTCTGAATGCCTGCCCGTACTCATTGACAACTCTGTCATTCATCACCTCTCACAAAAATGGTACCCAGTCAGATTTGTTTTTGGAGAGAATCCACCTTAAGCAAAACATAATTTTTATCTTTTCTTTTATTTCCCAGACATGCTTCACTGAAGTTTCTTTCTATAAAACTGGAGAAATGTTCTTTACTACTTGTACACATATAAATTTGAGTTTTTTAGTCAATATTTACAATTGTGAAAACCACACATGGTTTTGTATGTATACATTGTTACCACATGTTGCGGTTTTCCTGGATTTTTAGGTTTCTTATTGCAGGTGCTTTCTTTCACAGTTCTTCATCTTTAAAAATAAAAAACTTAATCCATAAATTATATAAATTTTATGACTAGGAGTGTAAGGGTTATGCCTAAGAGTAACTTATTTGTATAGAATATTTTGTGTGTGTGTGTGTGTGTGTGCATAGAGAAGGGGATTTGGGATGTTTATAGGTTGGTATTGTCTGATAGTTCTTTCAGAACAGAGAGCAGACTTCCGTTGCAAAGAAATAATAGTGTTTCTGTGTTTTGTTTGACTGTATTCTTGATGACAATATTTCAGAGGTTTTGGTGTGATTTCCTAGTTTCAGATCAATTATCAATACTGTGGCATTAAGTTCCCACTTCCTAGAATGTAGGTATCTAATTTCTTGTTTTAACCAGACAATTCTGGCACACCAACAAAAATAAAATTGTGAAAACAACAACAATAACTAAACACACTTTTGAAACAAGCTAAGAAACCTTATAAACCAAAACAAATGGCAAGCAAATCATACTTTCTCCAAACACCTGGTCAACTGCACTGACACAGAACCAACTAACCATGAAACAAATTTGCTAGGAAAAGGACCTAAATACAATGTCAACACACACATTTCACATAAGAAAGTACAGAATCTCACCGCAGAAAATGAATGCATAATAAAACAACAAGAAACAAACAATAATTCAAACTTCACTGGAAGTCTGACAAGAGAGTTGGTTGCAAAAGAAACAATATGCATCATAAAGGAAAACAAAAACAACATATTGGCAGGAACAAAAACTGAAGAAGAAAAAGCTTTCAGGAAAATAATGAACAAACTTAAAAACATTGTGTTCTCGTCAGGAAATCAGACAAGGGCAACACCCTGATAATAATAACACAGGATGAATATAAAGATAAATCCTTAATATTTCTAGCAGAGGACAACATAACAAAGCTAAACATGTGACCCAACACCCAAAGATACCAGAAAATTAAACATACACCTAAAAAATATTTTACTCATATTCACAAAACAGAAGGAGAAATGGCTAAAACAAAACAACCTCAACGTACCTACAATGAACAGTCTACTAAAGCTCTCCACAAGAAGGATATTCTGATACATCCAATTGTAAATTTTAGAAGTGAACCCCCATATCACCTAGCCAGATAAATACAAACATACTACAGAAATATTGTGCATACATAACCAACAGAAGCATACACTACAGCAAACAACAGATACAGCCAGATAAATACAAATATACTACAGAAATATTATGTATACATAACCAACAGAAGCATACACTACAATAAACAACAGATACAAAAAATTAAAGACATCGGTATACCCACAACAGCCTACTCATATCATTTGACATCACATCTATGTACACAAATATTCCCACAACTGAAATCATCATCATCATCATCAATCAACATCCAGAACAACAGAAAGTCATTCCCAAACACCACACAAAAGAAATAGCTATCATTCTAAAACTAATCACAGAGCAAAATTATTGCCCATTTGACAACAAGTTCCACTCACAACAGTATGGGCTTCCAAAGGGATCACCAGTCAGTGGACTCCTAGCCAACATCTTCCTCAATCACACTGAAAACAAAATATTTGAAACAGTATTAGCACACAAACAATACAGGATAGTATATTGATATCACTATGTAGTTGACATCATATGCCTTCTAGATGACACATCCATTTGCATCCACCAACTTTGCAGTGATATAAACACAGTTCACCCAAAAATAAAAAGCACCATAGAAAGAGAAAATGTCAAAATGAAAAATTTTGTTGATCTCATAGTAGAGAATACAACAACCATTTTCAGGAAAGACACCACCGCTAGCACAGCCATACACAAATACTGTACTCATCTGATTGTGCACAAACTAGCCGGTTTCCAGCGAATGCTGGCTATGGATGTGTGTGATGTCCTTAGGTTAGTTAGGTTTAAGTAGTTCTACGTTGTAGGGGACTGATGACCTTAGAAGTTAAGTCCCATAGTGCTCAGAGCCACTTTTTTTCTTCATAGGCACACCTTTACTTCCATGGTAACACCCATGCGCTTACAGTTACCAGAGGTGAGATAACAGCCGTCAACACCTTCACACACATGCCCAAAGTACAATCTCACTTAACTTTTCACTGGACGTCCGTTATGGCTTGCGTGAAGTACAGCAGGCGGCAATAAGGCAGCAGACGACCATAGGCCGCCGTGTCTGGAACCAGTAGCACGCAACCCAAGGCAGCAACAAGTCACCTCGCAGGCGACAGGAAAGGTTCACCACAAAGCTGCCCCATACAGGTGGTCTGTTCCCGCTCCACTACAAGCGCACTCTGGCTTCAAGTAACATCGAACGCCAACTGTCCCATCCTTGGCGAGAGCCTCCAGTTAACAGTCGGGCAAGGATAAGGCAGCCAAAACTCAGTACGCGCCACATGCAAAGATAAGAGCTCGAAGGCGAGGTATTTCCAGATATGCTGGTGCTCCAGCAACGCCACGGCTCAGCCTCCCCCACTAAAGCCTGACCAACAGGACGGGGAAGAACCAAAGGGAGAAGGTCACTTAGATGGCTTCACCTGACTTAAATGGACCCGAGACACCTCCCCAGTAGCCTCTTCGTTAAATAAAGGATTTACCGGACCCAATACCTTGGTGACAACATATGGTCCCAGACATCAGTATACCAATTTACCGTTGGCAACCCGACCAGGGTTCCGACCGCCAAAGTTTTTCACAAACAGCCTATCGCCTACCTTGGCCTTAAAAGGCCGCCTAACCAGGTTATAACGTCGATATTGTCGCTTGTGGGCTACTTGCATGTTGTTACGGGCCCACCGCCAGTTCTCACGGAGAGTATCCAGTGTAATAGAGATGGGTAATAGGTCATTATTCCCCAAAGGTTGGAAAGGGGTGAATTAATCGGACAGGCTAACATTAATTGGGCGGGAACTGCTTGTTTAGCTTCGTGCTGGTCCATGTTAAAGGCAGAGTTCAACCAAGGAAGGGTAGTATCCCAGTGATCAGGGGAATTAGCAGGGCCACCTTCAGATTACGATTAACCCTTTCCACAAGTCAAGCTTGCAGATAA
Organism: Schistocerca nitens; assembly: GCF_023898315.1. Lineage (NCBI taxonomy): Eukaryota > Metazoa > Arthropoda > Insecta > Orthoptera > Acrididae > Schistocerca > Schistocerca nitens. The sequence goes on from NC_064614.1 coordinate 19,390,403, forward strand.
TAAGACATCGTGGTCAAATGGTAAATGCCGTTACAAAATCAATAATGCTTAAATTCCTGGGACACAATGGCAGGAACATTGTCACTAACCAACTGTTTAGGTGGAACAAACCATTAGAATATACCCGTGAGGTGGCGGATTTATCCCCACCGTAATCTCGCTACTCGGAAGAAAACAGGCGAAATGTGTAAAGTCATCGACCGCTACAAACACGTAACGGTGCCTTCCTTTTGTTCAGAGCAAGGGACCCACAAAATCTACAGACATCTTGTCCATGGGTTACTGTTCCTGACGAGATTGCAGTAATCCCAAGGAGGTGTTCGAACCACCCTTACCCCTCTTACATTCCTCACATTCACCAACCAGGTGATTCACATCGCGGTATAGCGACGGCAAGACAACATGTGACCGCACCTTGGCCAAGGTCTTGTTAAGTCCAAGGTACACTCCTAACACAGAATGATGGAAATATCTGAAAACAGGATCAATCAAATCTAGGGGTAAGCAAATCCTTAAACTCACCGGGCTTCCCAGCTCCCCAACCTCCTTACACAAGACACTTTCCCTCAAAGAATAACCCAGCAACTCTTCTCCAGTCTTAAATCTTTCTTTAAGGGGACGCCAATGCGGATTGCGATCCTGCTTAGTGTGAAGGTTGGCAAAGAGCTCAGGAATACTTGTGAGAACACTGTTAACCAAAGGACACTGTGACTCAGATTGTTCACTCAATTGAGAGTCGCGATCTTCACCAAACATTCGACTAAGTGTGTCCGCAACGTGATTATCCATCCCTTTGATGTGGCGCACCTTGAATGGAAAGGCAGAAATGCGGACTGCCCACCTAGCGATCCTCCCTGTTTTGTGAGGACGAGCCAGAACCCAACTTAAGGCCTGATTATCGGTCTCCAGGTCAAATTCTCTATGCTCTAAGTAGAACCTAAATTTTTCTAACGCAAAGAGTACGGCAAGTGCTTCACATTCATAGACGGAATAATTCAGCTCCGTTCTGCTGAGCTTCCTTGAAGCATACGCCAACCGCCATTTAACGCCCTGATCCTCCTGAAGCAGTACAGCTGCAATTCTTGCATTAGACGCGCCCGTCTCGACAATAAAGCGCTTCCCGAAATCCGGAACTCCCAAAACACCGGGGGGTTCGAGACAGCAGTCTTAATCGTTTCAAATGCAGCCTGCTGACTGTCTCCCCAGTTAAAGTTCTGTCCCTTCTTACGTACATCATTCAGAGGACCGGCCAACTGTGCGAAATTGGGCACGAATCTTCGAAAATAATTGGCCATCCCGATAAAACGTGCCACCTCCTTTTTGATTCTCGGCGGAGGGTACTTCTTGAGGGCACTTGTGCGCTCTTGGTCGATTATGACTCCGTCCCCAGAAATAAGATGAGCCAAGAATGAGACTTGTTGCTTAGCCAGAGTAAGCTTAGTTGGTTTGATAGGTAATCCAACAGCCCGAAACGTATTGAGCACCTGCCCAAGATGGAGGAGGTTTTCCTCAAAGATTCGACTATACACGGCCACGTCGTCCAAATAATTGTACACGAATTTAAACTTCAGCTCTCCGAAAACGTGGTCTAACAAGCGCGACAACTCCACGGCACCAGTGGTCAAACCCAAAGGAACTCTGTTGAACTCAGAGAGTCCAATCAGTACAGAACGCACTGACCCGCTTAGACTCTTCACGAAGAGGAATTTAAAAATAAGTCTCGTTCAGATCTAGAACAGTAAACCACCTGGCGCCCGAGAACCAGGTAAAACAATTGTGAATATCTGGTAGAAGTACAGAGTCCAGAATCCATATTTTTAACTATATATGACGGTGGTATCTGTTCCCGAAAGAACAGTTACCGTCAATGACCATGCAGCTTTGCTCGAAATGAAATATGGGTTCCCGGCCTTTGACCTTCTTGTGCGAACGCACACGCTATGCCCGAACTCGTACGGGACTTGGTAGATTAATCTGCCACGAGTAATGAGTATGATGGGCAAACATCTATTAGGCGCACTACGAATGTAGTGTTGTGGACATGTTGGGAATGTGGATCACACGGGGAGCGTGCAAGGGATAAGTCCCTGCAGACGCACTATCCTCTGTGCCCGCGGTGGCTCAGATGGATAGAGCGTCTGCCATGTAAGCAGGAGATCCCGGGTTCGAGTCCCGGTCGGGGCACACATTTTCAACATGTCCCCAATGAAGTGTATCAACGCCTGCTTGCAGCTAGGGTGTCTATTTAATTATCATAGATTCCAGAATAACCTTTTTATTTAACACACGGTAGTCTACCACTGATCGAAAATCCTTGTCATTAGCCTTAGGAACAAGCAACATGGGGGAAGCATAAGCAGAGGTTGATGGTCTAATAACGCTGTTTTTAACATCCTCTCTAACTTATGCCTTAAAATTTTCATCTTGGGAGTCTAAAGACGATACGGAGACTGCCGAACCGGGATATTATCGGATAACTGAATTTGATACTCAGTGATTTTTGTGACTCCAAGTTTATCAGAAAGAACGTCGGGAAAATTGTCTAACAATCCCATAAGCTGAGCACCCTGATCACGTGAGAGGTGGCTAATCTCAAATTAACTATCTCCCTTTTGAACCACATTTACCGAAGCAAACTTACGACAAGCACAAAGCAAAATCTTTTGCTGAGGTCTAAATCTAAAACTCAAAGTTTTGTTAACATCGTCAAGTATCATTCCAGTACGTTGAATTAAGTCGCAGCCCAGTAACAGTAACACCGTCAAATCCTTAATGACCAAAAGAGTAATAGGCCAAGTGCAATTACAAACAGAAATACGTCCCTGGCCTTACCCAGCACAGATAAAGCCTGGCCATTGACTGCACAACAACTCTGAGCGGTGGGTTTAACAACAGACAACTTATTCAAACGCCAGACCTCGAGGTACCAGTAAAAATCTATTAATGACACCGAACTACCTGAATCAATTAGGCCGCACAAAGGTTCCCTTCCCGTAACGGCGCAAATATAGGGTAGCGGTGGCCTCATGACAGAACGAGTATGAGAACACCAAAGCCAAGGCTTATGCTTCCTGCTTCTGCTACTAGCTTGGCGTCAGCTAACTGATTTACATGGTTTCGGAACAGGACAGTCACGCACTACATGTCCGTCACCACACCTAAAGCAATGCCTTCCGGATGCAAATGCAGATTCAACACGTTCCTTACTATTCTGCTCAACCACAGGCACCGTAACTGAATTCCGATCAATTCCACGCTGGGAATCGGCGAACATAAGAGGTCGGACAGACTGAACCAAGGTGTCTAACTCCGCAAAACTAGTTGGCCGATTAGAAAATATGAGCCGAGACCGATCTTGGGGGCGCATGCCCTCCAAAACATTCGTTACTGTATCTGCTCCAGAAACCGACAAGTTCAAATCCAACACAGCAGGTCGTATGCTATCTACATGCTGTTCCAAAGTTTCTACAGACTCTTGCACTCGCCAATAAAACGATCATACCAGCTCATTTCTCATACGTGCCGATAACCTCCGAGAAATAATTTGCACTCTCAAATCTTTGATTGAGCCTCAACACCTCAAAATATCAGACACTAACTGGTTCAACGCCCCCTTGGTTAAGCAATGACAGAGCAGTTCTGTGAGCAACACCTAACGTGTCAGCCTGAATCTCAAATTTAACTAACAACCATAATAATTTCTGAATCTTAAGTTATCAATTGGTACTTCTATAATCCGAGAAACAGGTTCATAATAGGCTTAGGTAATTTAGCGAAACAATCCCCAGTCTTGTCTTCAGAATGCCTTATTTGTAAAATTGGAATATTACTGGACTGCTGATCTCGGCTGACCACTAGTTCTGAATTCGTTCCTTCGGCTTCTAAATTTAACGATGCGGCTCTAATTTGCAACCCACGCACACGATCGATAACCTGCTTAACTTCCTGCCTTTCCATGTCTTTAAGCTCTATACTGTCCAAGTCTTTTAAGCGACTCATAAAATGAATTAACTGTGCTTGAACCAGACATACTTGTCTATGCGTGGGTTGATATCACTCAAAAAGGAAATGTTCCTATCCATCTCCTCTAGGGCACGGTCAGGAAATTGTAAGACGTCACCTACCTTGCGGCCGGGCGGTGTGGCCGAGCGGTTCTAGGAGCTTCAGTCTGGAACCGCGCGACCACTACGATCGCAGCTTCGAATCCTGCCTCGGGCATGGATGTGTGTGACGTCCGTAGCTTAGTTAGGTTTAAGTAGTTCTAAATTCTAGGGGACTGACGACCTCAGATGGTAAGTCCGATAGTGCTCAGAGCCATTTCAAACATTTGAATCAGCTACCTTGCCAACGATGTTGGGGGAGATGGAAACCGGGCGGTCCAACGCCGCGCGCAACCTAGCGGCTAGTTCCGGAACACTTCCGGCTACCGGCTGCTCTGTAATTCGAAGCTCGAACTGTAACAACTCTTTCTTCAAATAACCGGTGCCCGGACACTCCCTTAAAGCCATATCGGACGACAAGCACCTGAGAAGAAAATAAAATGTTAAGTGAGAACTTACAATAACAATATTTCAATCACAAATTCAAAATAAACGAGTGTTAAAAAAGGACAGGGAAGACAATTCTACCTCTCCCCCCCTGCCAACAGAACAAAACCACGCTCTGCTACCACTGAAACGGTCTTCTACTAGCGAATAGGGAAACAATAGGAGGGACAGAACCCCTTTTGTATTCACTCGTTTTATTTAACAATCATATCAACAAAATTCTTTACAACAACAATATCTTAATCCTGATTACTTTAAGTAATAAGAATAGTTAGTCTGCTACCAATGCCTTTTGTGAAACATTTTAAAACCACTGACAATTATGCTCCTGGTGGCTTAAATTAAGACACAATATTTCTGACTAGTCTTCGGACACTGAGAACTGATGTACTCAAAAACATGCCAGACATGCACCCAATAAATAGCAGTATGAAGTTAATACAAAGGCACTTGTTTCACACTCAAGAGCCAGTCAATAACACTAAGGCCTACTAAGGTTTCAAACTTTGGCTCCAAGGCCCAGTAACACAACTAGTCAGCGCAAAGTCTTACTAAGAGCACAACCTTTCACAATCGTATGTTGCTCTTGAGACAAGGTTTAATAAAAATAATAAGTATAATAAATACCCAAGTAAATATAATTAGTGCCAGAATTAATTAGCTCGAAGGCTGAACGAAAACTTAACTTGGATAAGCCAAGACGGAAGGCGGAAGGCGGCAGTTCGAACAAGACCCACTTCTCGAGCTTCAACCCGGAGTCACCTCCCGCTGTCCTGGATTTCAGAGCTCCGGTACCCATAGGTGGAAAGGTAACGCTTGCTCCAAAACACCAGCCAGCTGTAACATTTAATAAGCGCACAGAACAGGTCCGTAGGAACAATGTAAACAACCACCAAAAGATATTAAATAACAGGTTCAATTATTCACTAGTAAAACCGCACACTTCCTTTGCCCCACTACGAATGAACTACACAGGCAAGGTACAACCTACAGCGCAAATCTTAAAAATAACCTTGAGGAGAATTGCCTGCTATTACGATGTAAAAAAAACTTAAAATTACTAGAAGGGCCGGCAACGGCCTTGCCGCATTGGATACACCGGTTCCCGTGAGATAACCGAAGTTAAGCGCTGTTGGGCGTGGCCGACAGTTGGATGGGTGACCATCCGGCCGCCATGCGCTGTTGCCATTATTCGGGGTGCACTCAGCCTCGTGATGCCAATTGAGGAGCTACTCGACCGAATAGTTGCGGCTTGGGTCAAGAATACCATCATAACGACCGGGAGAGCGGTGTGCTGACCCCACGCCCCTCCCATCCGCATCCTCCTCTGGGGATGACACGGCGGTCGGATGGTCCCCGTAGGCCACTCGTGGCCTGAAGACGGAGTGCTTCTTTTTTTTATTTTTTTTACTAGAAGGGCCAGTGGGCACTCCAATCTTAGTCACAATTAAATTACGTGAACTCATATGCCCCACTGTTAAGTGAAAACCGTAACGAGCACAATTCTGAAAATTTCATTATAAGTTTTACTGCGGCTCACTGCGCTAAGGCTACCAAACACTCGAAAGCAGTATATTTGATAAACAGATTACGGCCTTGCAGCTGATTACGTATTACATCAAACAACAATTTCCCACGAGCTGGAAGAGGCACGCTCGTGCATTGTATTAATATTTAACACCTGCCTTAAACACCATGAACCCTTCATAGGCACACCTTTACTCCCATGGTAACACCCAGCAACAAGCCTCTTCACAGGTGACAGGAAAGGCTCTGCACCAGGCTGTCCCACATACGTGGTCGGTTCCCGCTCCACTACAAGCGCACTAAGGCCTCAGGTAACATCGAACGCCAACTGTCCCGTCCTTGGCGAGAGCCTCTAGTTAACCCTCCGGCAGCCAAAATTCAGTACGCGCCACGAGTAAAGATAAGAGCGTGAAGGCGAGGTACTTGCAAATACGCTGGCGCGGCAGCAACGCCACGGTTCAGTGTTGTGTGTTGTTTTTCCTGCGCTAATAGTTGCTTCTAAGTCTGAATCTTGGGCTGGATGCTTGGATAGTACAGGTGAAGCCGTGAGACTCGCGTATTCTGCTTGCTTGTACGTTTTTCTTCAGTAAATCGCGCTTCTGCTGTGATGAATGGACGCTGTTAACTTCACTGTCGTGGGTATTATTCCTGAAAATGTTTCTTACACGTCTGTTGTCCTTATTGCCAACTGTAACTGGTCCAGTCCTCTTTGCGACCGATCTGTGGCACTGAATTGCTGTTTATTTGGACACTTCAATTATGTTTCTTTTCACATCTTTACACGTTGTTTTACATCTCCACTTGTGCGTAGATCATTCAGAATTACTGCTAGAGATTACTAAATTTTGTACTTGTACAATACGAGGATAACGAATGTCCATGATTGAAGGGAATTTCGTCTTTAAAAGACTGTATTCCAAAAACTGAAACTCATTGTTCGACTACTACAATCATGTTTACAAAATTTATCCTTTCCAACAAATTTTACTCTGCCAAATGATTCATTACTAAAAATGGTAAATGAGTGGTAAAATCACGTATAAAAAATGAAGTTAGCTAACGCTGCAGGCTCAAGAAAACGATCGCCGCAGGTAAGATGCGAGCCACCGCCCTGTTGTCTACCAGCCTGGTGACCTCGTCTGGATCTTCACTCCTGTTCGGAACGTTGGTCTCTCTGAAAATCTCCTCAGGCCCTACTTCGGACATTATTAAGTTTCGAAACAGTTGTCTGATGTTACTTATGAAGTTGAGGATTTCGACCCCGACGCAAGACGACGCACGTCCTTCGAAAGAAGCTCTATAAGGATCCTGCAACCCAGGGTAAATTCGAAGCTCCTCCAGTGACAGGCAACAAGCGAGAAGGTGACAAAGAGCATAACGGCAAGGGAAGTTCTAAGAAGATCACCCCGCCAGGGCGAACATCAGTCATCGGGAGTCGGAGTATGCAGCACCGATGACTTGTTTTCCGAACTAGGGCGACGTTTCTCTTAAGGAGGGAGCAATGTCGCAGCTCGCACTCAAGACAGAGTGGCCCAGGAGGAACCGCCCATGTACCACGTCATTGCAGAACGAACACCGACGCCGGACACTGATCCCAGCTATCACGACGGAAGACGGACGACGCCTGGATACCCAGCGCGATATAGGAAACGCCCTTCATGCTCACTACACTAGGCTGTACTCGGAACACCGACATACCCCAGAGGTGATCGCCGAAGTCTCTCAGCTCACTTACGGCACGATCTTTCCGACAGAGGCAGCGGATTTGACCGCAGATGTAACGGAAGAGGAAATCATTGAAGCAATACAGGCGGGGGATGCTCATAAGTCCCCGGGACCTGATGGCCTCCCTCTGGAATTTTACCGGGCATACCAACAATTGCTGGAACCAGCATGGACTGATATTTGCCTCGATCTTATGTCTCGCACGACGCAGATCTCGGGGGCCTTCCTACAAGGACTGATTGAGCCCATACACAAACCACGAGGCGGATCCAGGATCAGTGGTTATCGCCCCTTGACCTTACTCAACAGTGACTTGAAGATTTTCACCCGGCTTCTGGCGGCACGCATAAGGCGATCGATACAATGTGTTGTGTCATAGGACCAGGCATCGTTAGGTGGTGACCATAATATTCACACTGCACTGTGCCGATATCGAGATATGATCGCCCTAGCCAAAGCCAGTAGTTTTGCCCTCACTCGAGTTTAGCCAGGCCTTTGACAGAGTCGACCACACTTTTTTGATGGAGGTACTGCGACACATGGGGTATCCGGACGTCATAGTTAAGGTACAGATGCGTCTCCTACGCGGCGCGACGTCCAAGGTGTTATATAAAAGCCGTCTCACGCTGCCGATACAGATCCAGCGATCGGTGCGACAAGGCTGCCCTCTTTCGGCGATATTGTACGCCCTCGTCTTGGAACCAGTCTTCTGCGGCCTCCGACAACGCCTGACTGGGATGCCCCTTGGTGGACACACTTTTTGCTGCACTGGCTATGCGAATGATCTGGTACTCATTCTTCGCAGTAATGACGATGTTCGTGCAGCACTGGCATGGGTGGCAACCTACGGCGCGGCATCGGGGAGCCATCTCAATCTCCACAAATCGCACGCCCTGTCTATAGGCAGAAGTCTACCCGACGAGAGCGTCGCACCGCTACGAATCAGTGACACAATCCGCTGTCTTGGCATTGATTTCACATCTGACAACCCTTAACTATGAGAGCAGGAATAAGTCACCATCGTCTTAGACATCTAGACCTCCTGCAACGGACGCAATATGCTAATGTCTGTTTGGCGTCGCATGTCCCCCATTATGCACAGATACTCCCGATACCACCTACTCTGGCTCACCCGCCGGCCGCGGTGGTCTCGCGGTTCTAGGCGCTCAGTCCGGAGCTGCGCGACTGCTACGGTCGCAGGTTCGAATCCTGCCTCGGCCATGGATGTGTGTGATGTCCTTAGTTTAGTTAGGTTTAAGTAGTTCTAAGTTCTAGGGGACTGATGACCACTGATGGTAAGTCCCATAGTGCTCAGAGCCATTTGAACCATTTTTTTTTTTAACTCTGGCTCACCGAATGTTGGCGGTTTTGGGATCCTTTGTTAATACGGGCATGTTATTTAAGATTCGTTACCCAGTTCTAAGCAAAGAAGGGAAAGCATAAAGGTGGAAGGAGTATATAGAGGGTCTATACAAGGGCGACGTACTTGAGGACAATATTATGGAAATGGAAGACGATGTAGATGAAGATGAAATGGGAGAAATGATACTGTGTGAAGAATTTGACAGAGCACTGAAAGACCTAAGTCGAAACAAGGCCCCGGGAGTAGACAACATTCCATTAGAACTACTCACAGCCTTGGGAGAGCCAGTCCTGACACAACTCTACCATCTGGTGAGCAAGATGTATGAGATCGGCGAAATACCCTCAGACTTCAAGAAGAATATAATAATTCCAATTCCAAAGAAAGCAGGTGTTGACAGATGTGAAAATTACCAAACTTTATCAGTTTAATAAGTCACAGCTGCAAAATACTAACGCGAATTCTTTACAGACGGATCGAAAAACTGGTAGAAGCCGACCTCGGGGAAAATCAGTTTGGATTCCGTAGAAATGTTGGAACACGTGAGGCAATACTGACCCTACGACTCATCTTAGAAGAAAGATAAAGGAAAGGCAAACCTACGTTTCTAGCATTTGTAGACTTAGAGAAAGCTTTTGACAATGTTGACTGGAATACTCTCTTTCAAATTCTGAAGGTGGCAGGGATAAAATACAGGGAGCGAAAGGCTATTTACAATTTGTACAGAAACCAGATGGCAGTTATAAGAGTCGAGGGACATGAAAGGGAAGCAGTGGTTGGGAAGGGAGTGACACAGGGTTGTAGCCTCTCCCCGATGCTATTCAATCTGCTAGTGATACGAGGCCGTTTGGATCCAGCACCGCGTTCCGTATTACCCTCCTGAACTCACCGATTCCATATTCTGCTAGCAGTAATTGTATCACGACTAACGCGAGCAGCAATGTCGCGAAACGATAATTCGCAATCGCGATAGGCTACAATCCGACCTTTATCAAAGTCGGAAACGTGATGGTACGCAATTCACCTTCTTACACAACAATGTTTCACCAGGCAACGCCGGTCAGCTGCCGTTTGTGTATGAGAAATCGGTTGGAAACTTTCCTCTTGTCAGCACGTCGTAGGTGTCGCCATCGGCGCCAGCCTTGTTTGAATGCTCTGAAAAGCCAATCATTTGCATATCACAGGATCTTCTTCCTGTCGGTTAAATTTCGCGTCTGTAGCACGTCATCTTCGTGGTGTAGCAATTTTAATGGCCAGTAGTGTAATAGAGAGAAGGCCGAAACACTGATTACGATCTTCCGAAACTGTTTCACCGCGGAAGATCGTAATGCCGTCCCTCCTTTCAATCATCGTACGAACATCGAAACGGTAGCTATTCATATTGAGATAAGCGATCGCGGAACAGAAAAGCAACTACAGTGTCTTAGTAGTGGAAAGGAATCAGGACCGGATGAAATATCTGCAAGATTCTACTAAGATTATGCGAACGAACGCACTCCCCGCTAGCAGTAGCTTGACCAACGAAAGGTACCTCTGGAAAAAGGCGCAGATCATTCCCGTTTTCAAGAAGGCTCATAGGATGGATTCACATATTTATAGGCCTATATCATTGATGTCAATCTGTTGTGAAATTGTGGAACATGATTTGTGTTCAAGTAATACGACGTTTTTGAGGAACGAAAAACTCCTCTACGAAAGTCAACATGGATTCTGCAGACAGAAATATCTCATTTCACTCTTTCCCTCCATGAAACGTGGCAGGTGGGTGGATGGATGTGCTGGTATGGACGTACGACAGCGAGGTCTTCAGTACCTGTGCGGAAACAGTTGGAGACAAGCGTCGGGAAAATACACTAAACAGGAGTATAAAACAGCATGGAAACGAAAAGTAACAAAATGTGGGAAACTGTGTGTGTGTACCGACACGGGAGCACGAAATGAAGTATTATGCCAATATTAAAACATCAACTAAACAGGAGGAAACCGGTAGAATGAGATAAAACAATTTAGCAGACGTGAGTGGCTGGCTGACTGCAAGGAAAAAAAAAAAAAAAAAAAAAGGATGAGCCAGTCACTCTGCAACACACTAACACCTCCAGCCTCAAAGCTTATGCCAGAGTCCAGACACAACACAAAACTGTAAAACCTTAGCCACACTCGTCTCATCATCAGCTAAAACAGAGGACAGATCTCCACTGATATGTGCTTCGGTTCTATCTTTGATATCCATGGTGCAGTGGACAACGGCGCTCAGGTTGATGCCGTGTTCCTCGACTCCAGGAAGGCATTTGATGCAGTCCCACACTACCGTTTAGTGAAAAAAATACGAGCTTACCGATTTGCGACTGGCTTCAGTACGCATTTACAGATAGAACTCAACATGTCGCTCTTAGCGGAAGAAAATCGATAGATGTAATGGTGATTTCCAGAGTACAGCAAAGAAGTGTGATAGGCCCGTTACTGTAGAAAGCGTCGGAAGCTCGTTAAGAGTGTTCGCAGATGATACATTTTTCTATAAGAAAATAGCAACGTCAGTGTAGGCTTGTGGAATGACCTAGAGACGATTGATGAATTGTACAGACTTTGGCAGTTGACCCTCGACGTAAATAAATGTAACATTTACCGAACACGTTGGTAAATAAATCCGGTAGTATAGAACTACGCTACTGATGACAAATTGCTGGAAAGAGTATCTACCGTAAAATATCTAGATGCATCTATGCTGATCGACCTTATGCGGAATAACCATATAAACCAACTAGTACGAAAAGCAGATACCAGACTGAGATTGATAGGAAAAATATCAACGAAATGTAACTCATCGACGAAGGAAGTGGTTACAAGGCGCTTGTTCGACCGATTCTTGAGTACTTTTCATAATCTGGGATCCTTACTACGTAGGACTCATAAAAGAGATAGAGAAGATCCAACGAAGAGAGGCTCGTTTCGTCACTATATAGTTTACTCGACACGAGAGTCTTATAGAGATGTTCAACAAACTCCAGCCGCAAAGGCTACGTTATCGTCTTTGTGCATCACGGAGAGAGCACTTTCCGGGAAGAGCTCAAAAATGGCTCTGAGCACTATGGGACTCAACTGCTGTGGTCATAAGTCCCCTAGAACTTAGAACTACTTAAACCTAACTAACCTAAGGACACCACACAACACCCAGCCATCACGAGGCAGAGAAAATCCCTGACCCCGCCGGGAATCGAACCCGGGAACCAGGGCGTGGGAAGCGAGAACGCTACCGCACGACCACGAGATGCGGGCCCGGGAAGAGCTGGAAAACAATTACATCCTCCCGTACATCTCGCGAAATGACGACGACGAGGCTTACAGGCAATCATTATTCCCACGCGCCATTCGTGGGTGGAACAGGGAAGGGAGGCTCATTTAGTGGTACCTGAAATACCCTCCGCCACACACCTCGGTGAAGTCGCCATTGGAGCCATAAGCCAGTAATTACGACACGCGAATCACTCAAACACCATGCAGCATGTACCACAATGCTCGGCCGAGGGACCGGGTAGCTCAGCCGGTAGAGCGCTAGACTTTCAACCAAAGGGTCCCGGGTTCAAACCCCCGTCCAGGCCAAAATTGATACACTGTCGTAACGGCTAATGTGCTGGCAACGGAAGCACTACAGAAACGAGTGAGGCCGCTTGCCGTCTTGCAGAATCTGATGTAGGTGTTATTTGTACATTTGTCTCGATTTTGTAATCATTTCAGTAACATAGCAAACCCTCCTAGTCCATGAGTTCCATTTTGTTTCCTCCCCTCCTTCTGGGTACTTCACTTTTATTCTTTTCTTTCCAGGCAGTGTATTTCCCATGCTTTCACTACGAGCTAACAACTCACACTGCTCTGAACTCGAACATGACTGTACTTTTGTTCGCTTTACGTAATCTGTCTTCTGATTGGTTCGATGCAGCCTGCCATGTCTTTCTCGCCTGTGGCAACTTCTTCACTTCTGCACAGCAGAAGCTCTCAACGCCCTCAATAATTTGTTGGATGTATTACAGCGTCCGTGCTCCCCTTAAAGATTTTACCCGCTGCATCTCACTAAAGCACCATGTAAGTTATTTCTCAACGTCTTAAAACATGTCCTGTAATTTTGTTCCGTCTCCTTGTCAGCGTTTTCCACATACTCCTCTCCTCGCCGATTCTGCGGAGAACTTCCCCATTTCTTATCATGTCGTAAATATGAAACTTCTTCTATAGCATTATGTCTCAAACACTTCGATTCTTTTTTCTGGTTCTTCCTCTGACCATGAGTCCCCACCGTACAAGTCTGTTCTCCAAACGTACATTCTCAGATATTTCTCCCTCGAATTGAGGCCAACGTTTGACATAAGTGGACTTCTTTTGGCAGAGGACTGCCCTTTTGGCTATGGTGTTCTGGTCTTTACTTTCTCCTTGTTTTTTTTTCGTAAAGTGTTATTTTGATACCAAGCGAGCGGTCTTCCTTCCCTTCGTCTACTTCGTACTCCCCAATTTTGATGTAAAGCTCACTTCTGATATTCCTCATTACCTTCGTCTTTCTTCCGTTTTCTCTCAATCCTTAATGTGGGCTCTTTAGACTGTTTCTTACACACAACACATGCTGAAATTCGTCCTCACTTTCATTCAGGCCAGTAATGTCTTCAGCAAATCTTATTATTGATAACCTTTTACCCTGAATGTTAATCCCACTCCTCGACCTTTCTTTTATTTCCGTCGTTGTTTCCTCGAAGTACAGATTGAACAGTCAGGGTAAAGACTACACCCCAGCCTTGTACCCCTCCTAATCGGAGCACTTCGTTCTTTGTCTTCCTTTCTTATTTTTCTCTCTCGGTTCGTACATATTACATACTACCCTCTGTCTCCTAGACCTGTTTCTCAGAGAATTTAAAATATCTTGCACCGTTTTACATTTTCGAATGCTTTTCTAGGTCGACAAATCTATAAACGTGTCTTAATTTCTCTTAAGTCTTGCTTCTATTGTCAAGCTCAACATGAGAACTGACTCTCTGGTGCCTTTATTCTTCTCAAAGCCAAACTATCATCTAACAGATCCTCAATTTTCTTTTCCAGTCTGCTGTATATTATTCTTGTCAGCAACTTGGGCGCATGAGTTATGAAGCTGATTGTGTCATAATTCTCGCACTTGTCAGATCTTGCTTTCTTCGAAATTGTATGAATATGATTTTTCGAAAGTCTGATGGTATATAGTCAGTCTCACTAATTCTACAATAAACGTGAGTAGTCGTTTTCCCCCACTGATTTTTGAAATTTCGATAGAATGTTACCTATCCCTTCTCATTTCTCTTTTAAGTTCCGATTCTAATACTGAATCCGCTATCATGTGTATATTATTCTCGTTAGCAGCTTGGATGCACGAGATGTTAAGACGATTCTGCGACAAAATTCTCGCTGCTTCAACCTTGCTATCTGCTGGATTAGGCGGATGATATTTTTTCCGATAGTCAGATGTTAACCCAGTCTCGTGATAAAATTAGATTCCACTACGATCGGCTCTACAGTTCGCTTTATTGGCTATCTCACGTCATAATGAAACATGAAGTGTAGATAGTGATGAATTCACATTAATTTGAGTTAATCACTTGACAATAAGTGGTTAGAAAAGACAGAATTACGTGATATGTGAAACTGAAAGCGTCGACACTACCCTTCAAATGGCTCTGAGCACTATGGGGCTTAACATCTGAGGTCATCACTGCCCTAGAACTTACAACTACTTAAACCGAACTAACCCAAGGACATCACACACAGCCGGCCGCGGTGGTCTCGCGGTTCTAGGCGCGCAGTCAGGAACCGTGCGACTGCTACGGTTGCAGGTTCGAATCCTGCCTCGGGCATGGATGTGTGTGATGTCCTTAGGTTAGTTAGGTTTAAGTAGTTCTAAGTTCTAGGGGACTGATGACCACAGCAGTTGAGTTCCATAGTGTTCAGAGCCAGCCACATCACACACATCCACGCCCGAGGCAGGATTCGAACCTGCGACCGTAGCGGTCGCGCGGTTCCCAACTGAAGCGCCTAGAACCGCTTGGCCACACCGGCCGGCCGACTCCACCCTTCCATCAACGGATTTAATTTTCAGTAACTTGCAGAGGCAGAGCTTCCTAACATCTGCACGTTCGGTATCATAATTGTACCAGATTAGGCAGCATCCTTACGCAGCGTAAGTTGTATACATTGATTGTCACTTGTGGTGGTTCCTCGATGGTGAAAGAGGCTCTAATTGACGTTAACAAATCGTGGCACATGCCACTTATTGTGTGTGGCATTCAACCTTCACTGAACACTACGCACTGTGTAAAAATTCTGCTTTGATACCATGGCACGAAAAAATGTTTCTAATCAGTCACCGAGGCAATTAATTACATTTACGTACTTCAGAACATAAGCACCAAACACAATACCTGACAACCGATACGATGTACGACAATTCTCTCGCTCTCGCCCTCTCTCTCTTTCTCTCTCTCTTTCTTTCTTTCTCTCTCTCTGTCTCTCTCTCACTCACTCTTTCTCCTTCTTTTGTTACGGAAGCTGATTCTACTTTGCCTCTCATCTATCTGTATATAATACGTTTACAATCGTATGCTAAATAATTAAGTATTTATAGATTAATATTTTCATGACGATTACTGCATTACTGCGAACAAATTAAATAAAGAGAATCTTTTTCAACCAAGACCTGAATATATTAAGAAACAACCAGTCAGCAATACAAAGAAAGCCTCTCAAAACCAAGGCAAATATTTATGAATCTGTAAACTTGTGTATTAAGATAAACTGAGTATTTGCATGATATTGATACATACTGCAGATTTTTATTTATTTATTCATCGGGTTCCGTGTTACAATGAGAGTCAAAGCCATTTGGTCATGGAATGAGCCAGTACATAGTTACAGGAGGCTAATTAGAAAGTTTATAAACAAAGAATTAAAGAAATTTTCTGACAGATTAAAACCTTGTGCCGGACCGAAATTCATGCTTGGGACCTTTGCCTATCGCAGCTAAGTGCTCTACCGACTGAGCCACCCAAACACAACCCAGCAGTCCCCCCCCTCCCCCCCCTCTCACAGCCCTGTTTCCGCCAGTACCCCGTCTCCTACTTTCCAAACTTCACAGAAGCTCTCCTAGAGTCCTTGCCCGCCAAAGGTAAAGGCCTCGATTTCGAGTCTCGGTCCGGCACACAGTTTTAATCTGTCAGGAGGTTTCATATCATAACACACTTGGCTGCAGAGCGAAAATTTCATTCTGGTATGAATTAATCAATGTCGAAAAGACAAAGACTATATACAAACAAACAGCACATTAAGGAGAAAAGTTCTCAACTACTTCAAGGAACACCTGCACCGAACAGAAGGAGCGTGCTATAAGTAAACCTTTCAACGTGGTTTTGAATGGTTCGAGTTTTTGTCTAAATTTTTTCAGTTCTATTGGAAGTCTACTGAAAATCAAACCTTCTGAATAGTGCTAGCCATTCCGCACAATGCTTAAGGAAGTAGTATCCAAGTGCACACAGATTTTCCCTCTAGTGTTCACTGAATGAAGCTGCAGTTTCTTTTGCATGAGTCAATATTGTCAACAACAAATCCCGTCATGTGATTTGTATACAGGGACACCACAGTTAGAATTCCACGGCACTTGAACAACGCCCGAGCCTTCGTGTTTTACTGTCAGAGATGTGGAGATAATTGTTATAGCGAAGATGGGTGGTTTCAGTTTCTGCACAACATCTTGAACGCGGTGCTTCCTGGAAAGCCTTCCTTCCACCCTCAGTCCTAAGAATTTTAAATAGTAAACACTGTTCAATGACTGACAACTTTCGGACGATAAAATTTAGCTTTTGAAAGAGGTGAGTGTCGTAAATTGTTTGCATTCCATTTTTTTTTTTTTTTTTTTTTTTTTTTTTACTGTTGTTTAGAGTTAATCTGTTCTCTGAAAGTCACGTAATGATATTACTGACTATGCTGTTAACTGCATAATTTATATTACGTTTCACGTCTTTCACAGTTTAACACTTCAGTAATCTACACGGATAATAATCGTTGTGACATTCATAACGGGATGTGCTGTTGACTATAATGACTCATTCAGAAGAAACTGCAGCTCCATTCAGTGAAAACTGGACAAAAAACGTCGAGGAGCAACTTTCCACAAAGCATAATGTTACAGAAAGTAAAATTTTCAGGAGAACCGAAAAAATTATACCACAATAAGTATCTTATTAATTTTTTAGAATTTTGCGCATTGTATTCACGTAGGGATTGTTGATAAATTGTGTTTATTACGAGGAAGATTTTTTTGTTTAATTTCAAGATATGACAGCTTTTTTGATAGACTAACTGCGGTTTGCTGTCTTCTATTGAACAATACTCCTTTTGATGCAAGCTATTTTGGACATAATGCTGTTTGATTAGTTTTCTGTGACATTGAATCGATCTCGAAAATAATTTTGTTTTTAAACTTCGCTCTTGTAATATGCTTGGTTTTGGCCATCTTCCGCAGCAGCTTTTAACATCAATTATTATTTTTTTTCCGTCTTGAGATTACTGCAATTAATTGAAGATAATTTTACATCAGACGCGTTTCGCTTTCATTTACAAAGTATCTTCTGTAGTCATTCCGCAAATGTGGATAGACTAGCTGTTACCGGCTGCTTCGCTCGCACATCAGTAGTTTTGTTACGAAGAGTAATGGTGAGTAAGTAAGCCATTAATTTTACGAGATGTCTGTGTAGTGGTGCAGAGATGTATTTATAAAAAAAAAAATGTGCCAAGTCCGGCGTGTAGGTACGTAATGAATACGTTTCTATTATTTTTCTGTATGTCGAATCTGAAAGCAAGCATATTTTCAAATCACGTTTAAAAATGCCTTGATCCATTACAATCGGGCAGAAGTAAAGATTTTAGGGGTTTCTCTGCCTCAGCTAGTATTGACCGTATGGTGCCTACATTTTTGATCAATCCCTCTATGATCACTAACTTATCTTTAACATAGTCAGTTAATAGATCATTATCAAATGCAGCCTCACCAAAAGCCTCCGACGTTTCACATATAAAGATGCGCCTCTCTGTTTGTGGTACAGCCTTTAAATGACGCCGTCGTAAGAGTCGCGTGTCACTCAGCGTATAAAATGCGACGGGCTTGTGACTCCTACAATGTGCCTGTAGCTCTTACGGTCGCCTGATGTTCTGCATCCAAGTTCCGGCGGACATAAAATTGCTCTGAAGGTTGCTGAATTCGAGTAACTTTCGCTGCTTGAGCTCTCTTAGTACTATACGCTAAATCAGACGCCGTTGAGGCTTATAGAACAGTTATTTTTGAAGCTTATCGCCCAAAATTCTCCAGTTATGCCAGGTGGTGTAGGAACTCATTATCATAAACCACGCGCACGATAACATTTGTTTGCATGACACGGAACAATCCATAGTTACTAACAAGGGGAGGCCGCCAATCGTGAAATTCAGATTCGATTCATACTGCGCATAATAAAAGCTCATGGCCAGAGATGTAATGTGGCAAAACACCAAGATGCACTTCTCAGCCGTTGTCGAGAAAATCGACAGTTAAAAGTAACCGTTGCCGTGAAATACTCTCTACGATTTAAAAAAAAAAAAAAAAAAAAAAAAAAAAAAGTAATCGCTCGGGTTTGTAATCCGAAGGTCGCTGGATCGAATCTCACGCCATGCAATTTTTTTATTATTAGTTTTTTGTAATTCATATATATATATATATATATATATATATATATATATATATAAACTATTAATGAATTGCTTATGTATCTTGGTGAAGGCGGATCGCTCTCCCATTGTACCGCCTCCATTTTTCCGTTTGTGTAACAGCGTGTACCGAAGCTCTCGCGTCCGCACTGAATATATAATTCCCGGCAATCAGTTGCAACAATAATGCACATAATAAGTTGTTGAAAGTCGTTTGTCGTGGAAAAACTGGCGACTTCGAACATCATTATGTTTTCCGCAAACATAGTTGTATTTCATAAATGTTATTAATTGTCTTCATAATGTTAACCACGTATAGTTAACGGAAGACGTAGAAACGATATTCCGAAACGAATACGTATAGCGTAAGTCAAACGTTCGAATTAGAATAGAGACCCCACGAACACAAATTTGCTGTGGCAGGTATGAAATATAAACTCCGTTACTCGCTCGTTACACTTGAAGGACAGATGTTGAATGGGCCGAAACGAGCCGCCGCATAACAGCGTAGTTGCCTGCTAACTTCGAAAGAATGGAGATGCGGTCCCTAGCGCAACTTATAACATCGTCGAAAATCAGTGCGGACGTGAAAGCTTTGGTACACCCTGTTAAACAAACGGAAAAATGGAGGCGGTACAATTGGAGAGCGATCCGCCTTCACCAACATGCATAAGCAATTCATTAATGTTTGAATTACAAAAAACTAATAATCAAGAAAAATTGCATCGCGCGAGTTTCGATCCGGCGACCTTTTTTTTTAAATATTTACCATCGCACAAGGTTTTTTTTTGTTTTTTTTTTAATCTCATTTTGTTCGCTTTTGTACATTGCATCTGCTCGGGGCTGACGTAGTAAGACATTCATTGAAGTTCGTTGTTGATCGATTAACTCAGTTTTTTTATTACAGAGGGCACGTAACCCTCTGGCCGAACACGCTGAGCTACCGTGCCGGCATCCTTCGGATTACGAACGCGAGCGCTTACCGCTGAGCCACGACGCTGTGGAAAATTATCTATCGTAGAGAGTATTTCACGGCAACGGTTACTTTTAACTGTCGATTTTCTCGACAACGGCTGAGAAGTGCATCTTGGTGCTTTGCCACATTACGCCTCTGGCCATGAGCTTTTATTATGCGCACTATGAATCGAATCTGAATTTCACAATTGGCGGCCTTCCCTTGTTAAAGTTGTCGACCACCGCGCCAGCACTGTCTGCATGCCACTCGCGTATACCACATTGAAAAACGTTAATAGTACTCGAAAGGATATACCCCTCTGAAGTAGAATATGGTCTTCCTCAAGATACAAGCTTTCTCCATACCAAATACCATTGGAATTGTTTCAGCTATCGAGTCGTGAAAACGTAACAGAGTGAGTTACTTTCGATATTAATAATACTTGTATTAGCATGGAAGTAAGAATTAAATACGTTGCGCACTGAAAAAGCATTGTATTTAGTACGTTGAATTATATTACGTAGAATGTATCAACTAATAAAAGCGGTTTCACAAATATGATAAAGTTCAAAAGTGAAAGAGTGAATAGCTTTTCCAAAAAGAAAATACTTTTCCTTAATTTGCGTAATATTCGTGAAATCAAAAAATATATTGCACTACACGCTTTGTAAAGTTGCCTATCTTCTTCCTCGGGGTTCAAGCTATCACACGCCAGATTTCATGAACATCGGTTCAACGGTTTAGTTGTTAAAACATAACAGACCGAGTTATTTTTCACGTTTTTAATATTAGTACGGAAGTGTGGATGCGCTCGCGTAACAGTAAAGTGAAATGAAATGTGCGTTTCGCTCTATTGGCCGGAAGATCCCGGTTGGGATGATTAGGTTCTTCGTGCAAGTCTTTTCATTTGACGTAACCTCAGTGTCTTGCGCGTCGATGACGATGAAATGATGACGACAACGCACACATCCAGACGCGAGCGGAAGAAAACAGATCCGAGGGGGAATTGAATCCGGGAATCCACGATCATGAAACAGCACTAACCGCGTGGCTACGACCAATACAAGCAAATTAGAACGCACGCAACATAGAAGCTATAAGAGACGCATGACGCTCAGCGGCAAAAATTTGACGTGTTTGTGACTGATATTAATACGGAAGTAATGAATTAGACACGTAGAGGATTGTATAACCATTACGTTGACTCCTGTAGAACATTTCAAACAATTAAAGCATTTTCACAAATATGAGAAAGGTCAAAAATCAGAGAGTAGTGGTGGTTAGTGTTTAACGTCCCGTCGACAACGAGGTCATTAGAGACGGAGCGCAAGCTCGGGTTAGGGAAGGATTGGGAAGGAAATCGGCCGTGCCCTTTCAAAGGAACCATCCCGGCATTTGCCTGAAACGATTTAGGGAAATCACGGAAAACCTAAATCAGGATGGCCGGAGACGGGATTGAACCGTCGTCCTCCCGAATGCGAGTCCAGTGTGATAACCACTGCGCCACATCAGAGAGTAAATAACTTTTTCAAAGAGTAATTATTGTTCCGTGTTTCGCGTTACATTTTTCTAATTAATAAATATGTTGTACTACGCACTTTCTGAAGTAGTCTGTGTTCTTCTCCAGTGTTCAAGCTATCTTTATGCCAAATTTTATCAAAATTGGTTCAGCGGTTGAGTCGTTAAAACGTACAGACAGAGCTACTTTCGCGTTTACCACATTAATATGAATGTTTGTACATTTTCGGTTGTTTTAAATTGAAAACAGTAATTTATATATAAACTTGGCGTGTAATTTACTTATGGTGTTTCTCGTCTCATTCACTTATTCTGCAAACCACTGCATCTTCCCTCGTTGTTGGTGGAGGTTGATGTCGAAAGAAATTTTCTTACGCATGTGTTTATATGATTTTGGTTGTTTTAGATTTGTTTTAAAATCGTAGGTAATTTACGTACGGTGTTTCTGCCTTTTATTCACATGTTCAGCAAACCATTACCTCCTCCCTCATCTTTAGCCGAGGCTGACGTCGAAAGAAACTTATTTACACACATGTAAGTGTATATATGTAACAGAAAGACTCTGAGTAAATTGAACGCCACCTTTATAAAAAAAACACTGTTTTTAATCTAAAACAACCAAAAATGTACATCCATATTTGCAGAATGACCACAGAAGATGCCTTGTAATTACTTTCAGGCAGCCTAAAAGGGAGAACCGAGTAATATTTCACTTTTTTGAATTCAATAATGCACTTTAACAGTAGATGTAGAAACATAAATTTTACTTTCCGTATTTCCAGTGGTAGTATTGAAATTATTTATCCAAGAACTGCTTCCTATTCTAACAAACAGTATCTTGGACAATGAGTTCGTTACATGGAAAATTTATAATCCAGGCGAAAACTAAAGTACTTCACTATCTCTCCAGTTTTTTCCAAGTTTGAGGTATAGTTGCTTTTCTACGTCGTCTTTCTGTTCCTGTTTCATTCTGTTCAGAGATTAAACTTTGGATCTATTTGCAACTTTGCTAAAGCTCTATCCACATTTGCGTTACGGCAAAAAGCACTTTGAAAGATCGTCAGAGCCGTAATTGAGGTGAGTTTTGATTCTCACACCAATTACCCTTTTGCCAACTATGTATTTGTTAAACTCAATCCTTTTCAGATCACTGGTCCCATTTACAGGCTTCATAATTTCATATAGTTCCTTGTAATCAAATATTTGCGAATCTTTCCCCAAAATCCATGTTTCAACCACGTCAGCATGACCTTCATGCGTTAAATATTCCTGAAATTTTTCCAGGTTTCTTTTCTACTCGACAAAAACACAGTCGACAGGTAAAAAGGAGTGTCCCCGAATTGTAAAGCAGTGAAGTACATCATTCACATGCCCTGGAGATTTTCTTCTAACTAAAAATGTCGAAAATCAATTACATAAACTCATCCACACTCTGCTATAGCCTTTATCTTAACAGAACAATGTTTTCGCATTTGACTTCTGTATTTCTAACAGACAGAATGAAAAAAAGAACCATACGCCAAAAAATGCTGTAACTGATAACGGATACTAATTGATTATTGTTGCTCAGTTATAAGGTTTCACTTCAGTCTACCAGTCTTACATTGTAGCCAACAAAATGAAATAAGTTAACAGGTTTTACGCACTCTGATTCGTTCATCCCAAACGAAAAACCGCTATTTGATGCATCTACTAATTTTTAAAGCTCTTTTTTGGAGGCATTAAGAGGCGTTTTGACCGGGTGTAATTATAGGGGTGTATAGAGCGAACTAGAAAGTGCATGTTTTCAAATCAAACTCAATATTATCAACCAGTGGACATTACTGGTTTTGAAAACTTGCTTCTCGGTTTGCATAACACTTCCTTCAGCATTGTGCGGAAAGGTGTGCACAATTCAGCAGGTTTCCTTTTCAACAGGCTTTCAGCAGAGGTTAAAAAATTGATACATAAATCTCCAGTATTAAAATCCAAGTTGACAGGTTTCCTTGTGGCACACACTTTCTATTTCTTACAGAAATTCCTCGCGGTAGTTGAGAACTTCTCTCTGTAATCTGTCATTTATTCCTATATAGGGGAAAGTTCCAGAATAATAGAAGCGTGTAAAACGACATATCTCGTGTCTCTTGTTACTGCCATAAGTGGCAGCACTTTATGGCACAAAAACATGTTCTTGTGTTGGCGACACTGTTACACGAGAAATATTTCGAGGCCGTTTGCTTGAACGCTTACGTGTTATGTGAAGAATCCCTGCACACCAGGTATTAGAGGCTGTGATAATTGTTCCGCCGTGGTATGCTTCGAT
The DNA here is from genome assembly GCF_023898315.1 of Schistocerca nitens. Classification (NCBI taxonomy): domain Eukaryota; kingdom Metazoa; phylum Arthropoda; class Insecta; order Orthoptera; family Acrididae; genus Schistocerca; species Schistocerca nitens. The sequence goes on from NC_064614.1 coordinate 19,414,078, forward strand.
TTTTCGTTTACAACACTTTTTAGGCAGAAGGTGTGTAAACGCTTCTTCTGCGAACATTTTAGGCATATTTCTGGATATGTAGGGTCCATGTGTACAGAGAATGCTGTTACTGCGGGTGAAATGACATACTGTGAATGTGGTAAAAAGACGTAGGTACGTCATTTTATCCACAACCACGGTTTATGCTTCCCGTCTTTCCATTCGTTTCTGTTGAGACAGTACAAGATGCTAGGAAATTCCTTTTATAGACTTGTATGGCTTGTAGAGGGGAGTGAGTACATAATATTTTGACTAGGACCTATGTCAGGAAACGTCATGCAACGACGCAACGGAGCGTCAAAGCTATACACCGCGGCCCCTCTAAATGTTTGTATATATAGTGTGATTCCGTGATGATGTTACAAACTTTCTAAAAGGATGGAGAACGATAAATGTATCAGTTTGAGATAACTGTCCCCCTACCGGGAACGAATGAGTCGAAAGTTATAAGCGCTAACCGTTCTGATACTCCTGACAGTGGAATACATGTACTGGTACTGTTGTTGCAAGATTGTAGCGTGGGCAACTTTCAGAGGTGGTAGTATGGACCAAAACAAGGAAAAAATGTCCAGTAAACGTGGGCTCCAAAACGCACGCCTGAGGAGCTACGGGCACGTGTTCATCTGCGCCATTGCGAAACCTGCGGAACATTTATTGAACAAGTGCTCAAACATAAAGTATGCATTTTATAGCCCGTCTTTACTACACATTTTTTCTTGGTTTCGTCCATATTACCACTTCTGAAAGTTGCCTATCCTATAATCTTTGCGACAACAGTTGCAGTACATGTATTCCACTGTAAGAGGTATAAGAACAATTTTCGCTTATAACTTTCGACTCGTTCGTTTCGGTACAGGGACGTCTACCTCAAATTGATACATTTATCTTTCTCTGTTCTCTTAGAAAGTTGGTAACATCATCACGGAATCACCTTGTGTATACACCCATTTACAGCCGCCGGCGCCAGTAACTTTGACGCTCCGTAGCGCCGTCCTATGACACTTCCGAACATGGGTTCCTATTCAAAATATTATGCACTCGCTCCCCTCTGCGAGTAATTTACGAACGGGAATTTACGAACACTTTCTATAAGATATAGTTCATTATTATTAATATTGTCATTATATCAGTAATAATGATTGGAAATTATGAAGCGGTAACCGCCAGTCTTGGGATCCAGAGAGCATGCAGTAGGCTAGTGATGCTGTTAATAACAAGCAAATGTGCTGGCAGCATGCCTCAACAATGTTAGGTTTTTGTCAGTCTAGTTTAAAAAGGCAAGTGCAAGGCAACAGTAAGCAAGCTGCAGGAGGTTTAGGTCGGTTCCATCAAACGCTTCCAGCAGAACTAAAAACTGAGCTATTACAGCACATTAAAGAATTTGAATCCCAGCAATTTGGACTTACATTGAATGACGTAAGGAAACTGTCATTAAAGTTAGTCAAGAGGAATGAAATTGGCAATCGATTAAGGAAGCAGACATTGATGGCAGATAAATACTTAATTTAATAAAACAATTATAAACATTTAATAGCCTACATGTAATTCGACAAAATACACTTCTGTGACGTTTACACTTCACGTTTGCAAATAAAAATAAGCATCATAGAAGACTTAAAGAATATGTCATTTTGCCTAGCTACTCTCATGACATGACACTGTGTAAGCTTTTTGATAATATACTGTAATAATCATATAAAGTATTATAAAGTTTTTTTCATTAATGAATATGTAATTAATAGTTTTTAGTGTTGACTTTCATAAAATAAAGCTTATAATTCAAAAAATGTACCAACAGTAAAATTTTTCCCTAATGGTATGCCATTTTAGGAAACCTCTCCCTATTTTCTATTTCTTTAATGTTTTATGCTTAGCGTGATATTGGTAATATATATCAATAAAAGCAGTGGATCTGAAAGTGAAAGCTTTGATACTCCCAAATTTATATGAACCCAGTCAGACTCTAACTTCTGTACCGTTTGCTGAGGCTGGAGGACAACCTTCTGCTTCCCAGTTTCCAGATATGAAGTTAAGATTGTTCACCTTCATCCTTAACCCCATTATGTTCCGATTTACGCAATAGTACTGCATGGTACACTCAGTCAAATGCTTTTGTTAAAACGAAAAAAAAACCTACTATCCTCAGCGTATCTCCTAGCCCTGCATGAAGCCTGAAGCCCTTCCTAAGAGTGACAACAAATTACGTACAATGGGATGTGCAACTACTCTCCTATACACTGCTTTCTTTTGTAAGCAATGGTAACAAAGAAACTGGATGGTAATTGTCAGCGTTATTTCCTTCAACCTTATTACAAATTGTTTTTTCTAATGACTATTTCAATCTATCAGGAACTTGACAACACTTGAAAAATTAGTTCCACAGCTGACTGAGTACCGAAGCAATGTATGATGCACCGATATTCATAATCTACCCTTTAATGACAAATAAGTGATACAGTTTCGTCTTTGTTTGCCACGTGTAGCTGCAAATGATGTACTGCCTTCAAATACAAGCTTTTAGAGACTTCTGCATGTTTACCTGTGGCCTTAAAATTTTAATTTAACTTGATCACTGCTGACAGGAAATGATTCGTAAATATTTTAAAGAATTCTGGTGGATCAGTAGCAGCTTCATTCTCTCACAAGAGAAGTGTATTACGTTGAGCAGCTGTATTCTGCTCACCTATCTCTTCCACAGTTGTCCAAATCGTTTTCATGCTTTTTTGTAAAAATCTGTTACCGAATTGTGAGTGTTCTTCATACGATCTCGACGTCTAAAAACAATTTTAATATCACTTTCAACGTAGTACAATTCCATGCAGAGTACGGTCTATATAAACACAAGCTATCTATAATGAACAAGAAAATAACAGCTCCCGGTTTCTCCTACGTGACGTACTAATGCCACTAGTTTTCCCTACCGGTTGCTTGTTCGAACGAAATATGTGTGTACACTTATTTGATGAGCAACAGCTATAAGAGAAAGTGGTAGAGATTTGAAGAAAAGTATTATACTTGTTGTTCAAGTCGCCTGCAATGCTGACTTCGTGCGAAGTTAGCATCTCTTAAGTCTTTTGCTTACTACTTTGGTATACGAATTGCTTTATTTCATTTATGGTTAGTTATTATGATCAGTTATTACTATCGGGTCACACTTCCTCGCAAACAAGATCTGGGATAACAGCGTCACCACCCGGCAAGTCATTGCAAACGGACACTAACACACACAACTGCAGAGCAACGCGTCACCTACCTCTGTGATGAAGTCACTAGTCCGGAAAATTTATGAACTGGATTAGGGAAATCGTCGAAAACCGGACACCATTTGAACAGCAGAACAGTCTGTTGTCGTAGTGACTGCACCGCCTCGTCTGGTAAGGACGCCAGAGTCATTTGCGATTAAAAGTACACTTAAACAGGTCCCGACGTCTAAAAACAATTTTAACATCACTTTCAATAAAGTACAATTCCACACAGAGTGCGGTCTATATGAACACAAGCTGTCTGTAATGAACCAGAAAACAAGAAGAATAAACAAAAATATTCCGTGATAGTAAGGGATCATACGAATGGAAGCAACAGCAAGATATTACACCATATAAACGAAGGGTACATAAGCTAAAATTCTGTCTACAAACACGACTCGACTTACTCTCACGAGATTCAGATAACTGCCCATGTTGGGGAGTTGGGGCAACTGGATGGATAGATAGATTTTACATATTCGAAAGCCTCTTCCTTGCTGCAGTATATTTACTTTCCAGACGTGTTTCGCCGTTTTAAGGCGCCTGCAGTAAATTGTTTTAACAATACATGGCTTGGTTTTTACGTATAACCTAAGAAAAATCTTCTTACAGCAAAATAAATAAATATCACACCGCATGTACTACAAATCTAAAGTTATTGCCACATCTCTCATGCAGTTTTTTTACATCCTTCACCTTCTGTCAACTTTTTGTGAGGGGAAAAAAATAATAGATTCGATTAATTTTGCAAACAGAAGTGGATGTGCAGTTCCTAACCTATGACCAGATGAGACGAAACGCAGATCTGGCTGACAAGTAACTGTAAGCAACAATTTGCTTTTGTAGCAACTGTGAACTGTTTCAAAAACAAAAATGTTCATTATTCCAGAAAAGAAATCTACTGAAGGTGCATTAAAAAAAAACAACAAAAAAACGCTTCTGAAAATTAAATATACTGTCGCGAGAAAAAGGCGTTTGAACATACAGAGAGAATATTTATTAACTTGTTGCAGAAAACGGCCACACCGACGAACTTAAGACACGAGAATATTGAACGACATTGCTAGTAATTGCCTGCGCCGTTGCGAATAGCAAAGACCGTCTGGAAAATTCAAACGGTTTTCTGCGCGGCGGGTAGCAGCTATTTACGCGCATCTCTTTTGTTATTTGCGCGGCGGTGCGACGGGGAGTGAACTGGTCGCAGGACACTTGGTGGCCCACACCTGCGCAGTCGGCCCCTGGGCTGTCTCGACCCTCCCCCCTCCCGCAAGACACGGGAAGCGCGTTAGCGCCAGCGCGTGTGATTCGTGGCTCACCTGTCGCTTCGCAGCGCCGGAAATCAGAGGGCAGCGAATCAGAGCCACCTACGAGCGCCGCCGGCAATCGATTTCCGCGCGCGCGCTTTCTGCGCATGTCCGGCGTGGGCCGCCAGAGGGTATTAGTTCGGAGCGCGCCGCCTGCCGCGCACCAGTTGAGCTCGAGGTCTCGAACTGGTTGGACGCTTGCCGAGCCGAAGACGTCGCCAGCCGACTACCCCAGGCAGCAGCGCCCCCTGACAGCCCCGCAGCCCAGCGCAGCGAACGGGTGAGCACTTCTCTTCCACACATCCGAAACTTATGCTACATAATTCTTTTTGCCGCGGTACTAAAGTTATTCTTACGATTAGAAAATTTAGTTTGACGCTTTTTAGGGATGTAATATTGCATCATCAGTTGTAACCATAATATGACTTTCGATCTTCAGCATAACGTTGGAATTGTTGTCGAATGATGTTACTGTCGTTAGTTAGTTGTGGGTTCGCGGGCAAAATGAATAAGTGCTAACACATTGTTACTATACCGGTTTCCTCTAAACTCTTCAAGTGTTTGCTGTCAGTCACTGGGAAAGTAAACGAACAGGAGCTAACACCGCAGTTCGCTTTTTGTATTACAAGGAGTAAACAGCAAGAAAATTCGATGTATGTTGTGTAATACTCATAATAATGATTGACGTCTGCACATGCAAAGTTCTCAGCCCCTGATGTGAAGCGTGTCAGAGTTGAAACATTGAGTTGTTCCTATTTAAGTCTATCACTTAATCTGAAATACGAATCGTGTTGTCTTTTTAACAAGCGCGAAACTTTCATACACAGTTTGTGTTGTTTCATCAGGAGTAGCTTCACATCTACTTTATGTAAATATATAATTTATAAAATGAATTAGTTCGAAACTAGATTCATGTTGCACAGTATATATCCATCATTTACAAAGTTTTCGTGATTATTTTAAATGAAATTCTGAGCATTAGTCTTGTTTCCATAATCGTAAATGCATTGTCCTCAAAGAGCATTCTTAAGTTTAGAAGGTAAATCTTAACGCTCTGGCAAACACATGTACTGAAAAGATGATCAACAAAAACAGTTTTTGATTGAAGGTAAGTAGCTTTTATCGCTGAACTCTACAATGCAATGAATGCTTGTATTGCGTAACACTGTGTTCATGAATAAAGTAATGAGGGTGGCTTTAATCTACGTGTTTTATTTTGACAATTAGTGTGTCTGTAGGAGATTTCGTAACTTTTTTCTGCTTGTCACACTATACACAACAAAAATCTTTGAATGAAGAGAGGCGAGAACATATCGCCACTTGGCCAGCCTCACTTGTGATTCAAACTTGATGAAATTTTGCTTACTGTACCTTATTTTCGGGTAGTGACGCGCTTAAGTCAGAATGTACAGGTTTTGGTGATTGAGAATTTAAGTTAAATAATCGATTATTTCAGTGGCCTACAGGAACTGGTTTCTTTTATGATCTCTTCTGCAAAAGTACATGTTGCTTTCCTCTCTTAAAGTAATTATGTGTTGCGAGATTCGAGTTTATTCAATTTTCAATTTATTAGAAGGACAATTCCACTATATGTCCTTGACAAACATTGAACATGGTTTCTTGTAAAATTGACACTTTTATTGAGTGTTTTCAATATGGATAGAAGCTGCTCTTTAAAGCTAACTGAAGTCAAATAGAAATCATTTCAGTTATTGTTTGGAAAATTTTCACAATACTTTGGAAAATAAAGAAACCAACAAAGTATGAAAATTATTAGTTATACCTGCAGCAGTTGGAAAGTAAAAGCCTATTTTTCACAAATGAAGTGAGAACGAAATTAACTGTATTACTGATCATATTTTTAGAGAACTGTATTTTATTTATTCAGGAAGTTACAAAAAATAGAAATTTTTTCCCATTTATGCTGATGTTTCCATGTCAATGTCAAGGACAATTCCGTGCCTTACTATACACACAAATGATATAATTCCTGAATTTTTTGAGATGTCCTAATCTTAGTCTTAATTCTTGTTAACTATACTATTTTCGTTTCTGTCATTGAGTGTTTGTTGTTATAAGAGCTGAAATTGTAATTTAAGGTTAACTTAAGAATACATAATTTAAAAATTGTGTATAAAATGTGGTTTCCATATACATTATAAAAGTGTATGTATGTATATATGGAACATATCTCTTCCAAAACCAATTTCAACCAAACATGGTATATGTATCACTTACTGTCTGGAAAGAATCATTCTAGAAGTGGGAACCACCTATCTATCAAAGGGGAGGCAGTGAAAAAGAAGCATAGCCCATGATGCATGAATATTGCAGCATCATGCATGACTTTCAGTTATTACTTCTTTACTACTAACTCCATTCACCAAAAAAAAAAAAAAAAAACATAACCAGTACCCACATAGATCACTGGATGTACCTGCAAAATTATATCTCTGTACAGCATATAGTTCAGTTCAGGAGATATGATGTCATAAACATTGAGCTGTGTGAAAATAAAATTTCAGGGAGAAATTTACAGAAGATACATGAGAAATATGTTAAATATATTTGGTAAATGTGTACACAAGAAAATTCTTGCATAAAAAACTCATTGTAAGCCCCTGGAACGATTACAACAAAATTTGGTACACATATTAGTTACACTGTGGAAAGAAAAGCTATGGGGTTAAGAACCACCAACCTATGGTTAGGGTAAGGGTAGCAATGTGAAGAGAGGGGGGGGGGGAAGAGGAAATGGACAGACAAAGACAGGGGGAAGAAGGAGATAGACAAAGATAGTGGAAGTAGGAGATCGATAGAGAGGGGGAGGAGGGTATGGACAGAGAGAAAGATGAGAGGAGGAGATTAACAAAGAAAGGAGATGGACAGAGACAGACAAAGATGGTGGAAGTAGGAGATCGATAGAGAGGGGGAGGAGGGTATGGACAGAGAGAAAGATGAGAGAAGGAGATTAACAAAGAAAGGAAGAGATGGACAGAGACAGACAAAGATGGTGGAAGTAGGAGATCAATAGAGAGGGGAATAGGGTATCGACAGAGAGAAAGATGAGAGGAGGAGATTAACAAAGAAAGGAGGAATGGACAGAGACAGGGGGAAGGGGTAGGCAGAGAGAGGGAGGAGGAAGAGATGAATAGAGAGACATGAAGAGGAAATGGACAGAGAAAAGGAAGAGGAGAAGATGTATAGAGAGATGAGAGGAGAAGATGGACAAAGGAAAGAGGAGATGAACAAAGAGACATGAAGAGGAAATGGGCAGAGAAAAGAAAGAGAGGAGGATGCACAGACAGACAGAGGAGAGGAGGAGATGGACAAGGAAAGGAAAGAGGAGGAGATGAACAGAAACAGAGGGAGGAGGAGATGGACAGAGAGAGAGGATGGATAGAGGGAGTGTCAGGTTATAGACAAAGAGAGGGGGAGATGGACAAAGGGGGAAGAGGCAGATGTACAGACGGGGAGGAGCAGATGGGCTGAGAGAGGAGGGAGAACCAGATAGGACAGAGACAGAGGTTAGATGAGATGGACAGAGAGAGGGGAAAGAGAAGGTGGACAGAGAGGGGTTGAAGGAGGTGATGGACAGAGAGAGGGGAGGAGGACATGGACTAATAGAACATTGGGTACTCAGATAATACCAAGGCAAGAAGTATTAATTACACTATATCAACCTAATTATTATTAACAAAAATGAAGGGTATTAGGAAAAATTAATACTAATTTTTAAGACAATATATTTTAATTCAGTTCTTAATAATACACCATTTTAGACTACTGAATTTGATTTGCACAAATTACACAATCGATACTGATGTTAGTGGCCATCTAAATTAAATACTACTCAGAATGTAAGTAGAACTTAATCATTGCTAGAATCAACAACTGATTGTATGATGTTCTGTATGGGGTATAGCCCACTCAGTTGGAGGAATTAACTGGTATTGATTTGAGAACATCTACCTGTCTCTCAAAAGTTCAACTGTTCTTGGCCACTTTTTCCCTTTAGGTATTTTCCTGTGATTTGTGAATTTACTTACTTCCTATTGTATCTTCAGTTGAGTTTTCATTTATATTTTAACTTTCTTCCTTTCATTCTGTCTTCTCTTTATTCCATGTTTATCCTTTTCTACCATAACATTTAAACAACTTACAGTTTATATTAAATGCCGTGTATGGTATCTCATGAAAATTGTATGTTTTATCACTGTAATAACGTTCTTGTTGTTCTTACATCTGTTTAATAGTCCATATGTTTATGTATTTAATGTAATATCGTTTTCATTAATAGACTGAAGCTTGTTTGGTAAGTGAAGATAGTATGCAAATGAACAATAAAGAATCAATTCAGAATTACCCATTATATTATGATATCTGGAGCAGATAAACTGGAAAATCTCAGTTACTATAAATTATTTGGTGACTGTACTCTCTGAGAATTTTTTTTTACAATTCTGCTTGATTATTGTAAAAATTAATAACATTTTGTTGCAATCTTTAACCAAACTTAGTTTCACAAACCATTTGAGACAAGAGAATTCCAGCAGTCTGCTATCTGCACTGTTTGCTGATGATACTGTGGGATACGGAAAGGTGTCGTCATTAGAAAAATGTAATCTAATGCAGATGATGACAAGAAACAATTCCATAGTGTTCTAATATGCAGTATTGACATAGTCACATCAGTTAAATATCTACACCTAAATCTGCAAAGCGATATCAAATGGAACAAGCACATAAGGATGGGAGCAGGCAAGGCAGATGGTTGACTTTGGTATTGGAAGACATCAAAAAAATGCAGGGATGGGCTGCTAGATTTGTTATTAGTAGGTGACATCAACACATGCTTATTATAGAGACTGCTTCATGAACTCAAGGGGGAATCCCAGGAAGGAAGATGACATTCATTTTGGGAAATGCTGTTGAAGACATTCAGAGACCCAGCATTTGAAGCTGACTGCAGAACTGTTCTACTGCTGCCAATGAAGAATTTGCATAATGACCACAAAGAGGAATTAGGGCTCATACACAGGCCTACAGACAGTCATTTTTCCCCTCACATTATTTGCAAGAGGAACAGAAAAGGAAATGACTAGTAGTGGTATTATGTACCGTCCAACACACACCATGACTTGAGTAGAATATATGTAGATGTGGACCAATAGTTTCTCATCACTACATGTGTTTCAGTCATGTCATTACTCTGTGAGCCAATGAGGTATATTTCCAAAGAAGTTTCGCAATATGGTCTTAAATTTACAATAGTTTTCATTATCTTTGTGGAGATGACACGTAAAAGTCCATCTGTTCAGCTTGAAGAGAAGATGAAGAGATAGACACAGTATATGAGAATACTGAATGGGTAAATCACTATGGAAAGGAAGATCAAAATCTAGTAATCATAGGGGATTGGAATGTGGTTGTAGGGAAGAGGTCAAAGAGGGTTATAGGAGAATATGGGCTTGGTAGTAGGAGTGATAGATGACAAAGACTGATTGAGTTCTGTAATAAATTTCAGATAGTAATAGTAAATACTTGGTTCAAGAATCACAAGAGGAGGAGATACACTTGGAAACAAGGAGAGGCAGAAAGATTTCAATTAGATTACCTCATAGTCAGGCAGAGATTCCGAAATCAGGTAAATCAAAAAAGAGACTAGTCAGGAAAAATCAATGGGCAAAGAAGTGAGATACAGAAATACTAAGGAACAGAGAGATATGAAGTTCTCTGTAGATACTACAATAATGAATAGCGCAGTAGGCAGTTCAGTTGAGGAGGAATGTACATCTCTAAAAATATCACAGCATTTGGAAACAAGAACATAGGTGCAAGAAAGTTAACTGTGACGAAACCATGAGTAACAAAACAAATACTTAAGCCAGTTGATGAGAGAAAGACATAAAGAAATTTTCATAGAAATTCAGGAACACAAAGATATGTCACTCAGGAATGAAATAAATATTAACTGCTGCATGAAAAATGTGAAGAAATAGAAAAAGGAATGACTGTCAGAGGAACTGATTCAGCACACAGAAAAGTCAAAACAACCTTTGGTGAGATTAAAAACAAGGGCAGTAACAGTAAGAGTGCAGTGGAAATTACACTGTTTCATGTAGAGGACGAGTGGATGGGTGGAAAGACTACACTACAGGCCTTTATGAGGTGAAAAACTTGTCTGAAAACGTGATAGAAGAAGAAACATGAGTCAGTAGAGAAGACATAAGGGATCACGTATTGGAATTTAAAAGAAATTTGGATGACTTAAGATCAAATAAGGCAGAAAGGTGTAGATAACATTCCATCAGAATTACTAAAATCATTGGGCGAAACAGCAATGAAACGACTGTTCACTTTCGTATGTTGACTATATGAGTGTGGCCACATACTATCTGACTTTTGGAAAAATATCATCCACACAATTCCAGAGAATGCCAGAACTGACAAGTGCGACAATTACCGCACAATCAGTTTAACAGCTCATGCATCCAAGTTGCTGACAAGACTAAGTTACAAAAGAACGGAAAAGAAAATTGAGGATTTCTTAGAAGACGACTGGTTTGGCTTTAAGAAAGCTAAAGGTAAAGGCACTGGAAAGACAGTTCTGACATTGCGACTGATAGTGGAAGCGAGACTGAAGAAAAATCAAGACACATTCATAGGATTTGTCAACACGTAAAAAGTGTTCAATAATGTAAAATGTGGCAAGATGTTCGGAATTCTCAGAGAAATAGGGGTAAGCTATAGGGAAAAACTGGTAATATATGATGTGTAGAAGTACCAAAAGGGAACAATAAAAGTGGAAGAATGAAGCACTTGGATTATAAAGGGCTTAAGACTGGCTGTAGTCTTTCGCCCCTACTATTCAATCTATACATCAAAGACACAATGACAGAAATAAAATAAAAGTTCAAGAGTGGGATTAAAATTCAGTGTGAAAGGATATCAATGATAGGATTCGTTGATGACAAAGCTATCCTCAGTGAAAGTTAAGAAGAATTACAGGCTCTGTTGATTGGAATGAACAATTTAATGACTACAGAATATGGATTGAGAGTAAATCAAAGACGAAACTTATGAGAAGCATCAGAGATGAGAATCCTGAGAAACTAAACATCAGAACTGGTAATCACAAAGTAGAGAAATTATGGGATTCATGTACCTAGGTAGGAAAATATCCCTAGACCAACAGAGCAAGGAGGACACATAAACCAGACTGGCAGTAGAAAAAAGGCATTCCTGGCTAAGAAAAGGCTAAGATTATCAAAAATATGTGTTAATTTGGGGAAGAAATTACTGAGAATTTATGTTTCGAGCATAGTATTGTATGTTACTGAAACATGGATTGTGGAAAACCTGGAACTGATGTGAATTGAAGCATTTGAGATGTGACGCTACAGAAGAATGTTGAAAATTAGGTGGACTGAAAGGCAAGAAACGAGGGGGTTCTCTGCAGAATCGGTGGGCAAAGAAATATATGGAAAACACTGACAAGAAGGAGGGACGCAGTGGTAAGGTATCTGTCAAGACAGCAGGGAATAACTTCTGTGGAAGTAGAGGAAGACTGAGATTGGAATGTTGTTGTTGTTGTGGTCTTCAGTCCACAGACTGGTTTGATGCAGCTTCCATGATACTCTGTCTTGTGCAAGCTTCATCTCCCAATACCTACTTCAACCTACGTCCTTCTGAATGTGCTTAGTGTATTCACCTCTTGGTCTTCCTCTACGATTTTTACCCTCCACGCTGCCCTCCAATACTAAATTGGTGGTCCTTTGATGCCTCAGAATATGTCCTACCAACCGATCCCATGTTCTAGTTAAGTTGTACCACATATTTCTCATCTCCCCAATTCTGTTCAGTACCTCCTCATAACTTATGCGATATATCCATCTAATCTTCAGCATCCTTCTGTAGCACCACAGTACGAAAGCTTCTATTCTCTTTTTGTCTAAACTATTTATCGGCCATGTTTCACATCCATACATGGCTACACTCCATACAAATACTTTCAGAAAAGACATCCTGACACTTCAATCTATGCTTGATGTTAACAAATTTCTCCTCTTCAGAAACGCTTTCCTTTCCATTACTAGTCAACATTTTACGTCCTCTCTACTTCGACCATCATCAGTTATTTTGCTCCCCAAATAGCAAAACTCCTTTACTACTTTAAGTGTCTCATTTCCTAACCTAATTCCCTCAGCATCACCTGATTTAATTCGACTACATTCCATTGTCCTCGTTTTGCTTTTGTTGCTTTTCATCTTATATCCTCCTTTCAAGACACTGTCCCTTCCGCTCAACTGCTCTTCCAGGTCCTTTGCTGCCTCGGACAGAATTACAATGTCATTGGGAAATGTCAAAGTTTTTATCTCTTCTCCATGGATTTTAATACCTACTCCGAATTTCTCTTTTGATTCCTTTACTGCTTGCTCAATATACAGATTGAATAACATTGGGGTGAGGCTACAACCCTGTCTCGCTCCCTTACCAACCACTGCTTCCCCTTCATGCCGCTTGACTCATAACTGCCATCTGGTTTCTGTACAAATTATAAATAGCCTTTCACTCCCTGTATTTGACTCCCACCTCCTTCAGAATTTGAAAGAGAGTATTCCAGTCAACATTGTCAAAAGCTTTCTCTAAGTCTACAAATGCTAGAAACGTATTTTGCCTTTCCTTAATCTATCTTCTAAGATACGTTGTAGGGTTAGTATTGCCTCATGTTCCAATATATCTATGGAATGCAAAGTGATCTTCCCCGAGATTGGCTTCTACCAGCTTTTCCATTTGTCTCTCAAGAATTCGTATTAGTATTTTTGCAGCCGTGACTCATTAAACTGTTCAGTAATTTTCACATCTGTCAGCACCTGATTTCTTTAGAATTGGAATTATTATATTCTTCTTGAAGTCTGAGGGTATTTCGCCTGTCTCATACATCTTGCTCACCAGTTGGTAGAGTTTTGTCAGGCTTGGCTCTCCCAAGGCTATCAGTAGTTCTACTGGAATGTTGTCTACTCCCGGGGCCCTGTTTAGAGTTAGGTCTTTCAGTGCTCTGTCAAACTCTTCACGCAGTATCGTATCTCCCATTTCATATTCACCTACATAATCTTGCATTTCCTTAATATTGTCCTCAAGTACATCGCCCTTGTGTAGACCCTCTATATACTCCTTCCACCTTTCTGCTTGCCCTTCTTTGCTTGGAACTGGGTTTCCATCTGAGCTCTTGATATTCATACAAGTGGTTCTCTTTTCTCCAAAGGTCTCTTTAATTTTCCTGTAGGCAGTGTCTATCTTACCTCTAGTGACATATGCCTCTACATCCTTACACTTTTCCTCTGGCCATCCCTGCTTAGAAATTTTGCACTTTCTCTCAATCTCATTTTTGAGACGTTTGTATTCCTTTTTGCCTGCTTCATTTACTGCATTTTTATATTTTCTCCTTTCATCAATTAAATTCAATATTTCTTCTGTTACCCAAGAATTTCTACTAGCCCTCGTCTTTTTACCCACTTGATCCTCTGCTGCCTTGACTATTTCATCTCTCAAACCTACCTATTCTTCCTGTACTATATTTCCTTCCCTTGTTCTTGTCAATCGTTCCCTAATGCTCTCCCTAAAACTCTCTATATATATTCAGCAAATAATTGAGGACACAGATTGCAATTTCTACTCTGAGATGAATAGGTTGTCACAGGAGAGGAATTCATGGTAGGCTACATCAAACCAATCACAAGAATGTAGTCTGCTACGCTAGTTGCCACTTTCTGTGTGTAGTGCACGCCTGACTTTTTAATGAAGGGTATTATCATTCTCCACCCGATACAAGAGGTCGAAAAATCCACAGTCAGATCGTCACAGAATCGTCCGAGCTTCTCATTCAAATCTATGATGCAGCTCCAAAACAGAGGACCGGAATCGGTTCTGGGAGTGATGCTGTTGCGGTCGTTTTTAACAGAAAACCAATGTAGCAAGTCCGAAACTCTGTAACACTCTCCCTTTCGGAGGTTTAATCTGTGCAAAACAGTGTCACTAAAGCTACTGTCCTAACAGATCCAATAACTCGAGTGGTCTCTGTTGTACCCACTATACCAATCATTTAAAGTGACATCAGTTCCCAATCAAGATTTCATAATAACAGTAAAAAAAGGTTCAAGGTCAGGACCTCAAACATGTTTTTACTTCATGAAGTTGTAGTTCAGAAAACCAATTCTTATTCCTATCACAGAGTATCCAAAAATAACGGAAAATGTATATTCTGAAGTAGTTTTATAATTGTGTACAAAAATGTAGCATTTGAAACACTGAAAATCAAAAACTCCTTACGAATACCTCAAAAGTGGTCAAAATCGCGAGAAAGAGCCAAAATTTGAGTTGGGATGCAATTCTCAGAGATACCTGACATTAGGACATATATACAATTCCCCCATGTATTTAGCAGTTGTGGACCCTTTCCAGATTTCCTAGTATGTACACACACACACACACACACAGGTGTATTCGGATTTTCTCCACAGATTTGCTGACATACACATTCGACACAGATTTGTTCACCACTTCCTCCCTTCCACCTCTCTGCCCACTTTATCCTCCCGCCTCTATAAGTCTATCTCCTCCTTCCCAGTCTCCACCTTCTTCTCCCCTTTCCCTGACCACTACTTCTTTCCCCCCTCCCTCTGTCCATATCCTCCTCCCATCCATCTGCCCATCACCACCTCCCCCTCACCCTTCTCCACTTTCTTCCTGCATCCCTTCCTCTTACTGTAGATATCCTTCTCCTACCCCCTTTTTCTGTACTCACTTTGACCAACTATCAATCAATATCCTCCAACCCCCCTCCCCTCTCTGTCCATCTCTTCCTCTTCCATATCTCTGTCCAGCTCATTCTCCCCTGTTCCTCTATATATCTCCTTCTTCCCCCATGTCTCTGCTCAGTTGTGTCAATCTGCAGGTATTACCCCTGCAAGGCATGCCGAGGCTACCCACACAACATGCCTCCTCCTCTTCCTCTCTCTCTCTGTCTTCTCCTTTGAAAACTTCCTGTCTATAAGCATAAGTTTCGATGATGACGGTATAGCTTTGTTGAAACCATTGATTCAGTAAAATAGTTTTATAGAAATCTTGGCTTGTGAAACTTTCTTCAGTTACAATACATACACAATGAAGCTAGCATATTGTTAACTCTTAAACGCAATTGCACGTGCAGCCAGCATGCGCTCTGTTTCGTTGAAAAATGAAATTTTCGCTACATTCTCGTAACTGTGGAAAAAGCCACAAAAACGAGCAAGTGAGATAGTTGCACAAGGGAGTCTCCTACTGTCTACCGCTGCACTGACAAAAGACGGCAAGATAGACTTTTAGTTTCGATGCAAAAGTTAAAATCATGTGGAATATCTTTCGAAATTGGATCAATCTTTTTGAAATAATAAACAGCATTTTGTTAACGTTTTGATCAAAGGTAAGTAATTTTATAGAGCATCCAAAATTAATGTCAAGCATAGACAGTTACAGGCAAATTAGGAGCAGAAACATGGATAGTGGTACGAAGCAGCCTTTGATCACTTAACATTTCTGGTGATGAGAACCATACATCTCAGTAAATTAATTCAAAATGAAACAGACTGCAACGAATTCAATGGTAATTCACCACAGACAAGATGGCGGACTAGGGCAGACAAGATGGCGGACAATGGTGGACAAGATGGTTGGCAATGACAGACTGTGGCAGGTTATGATGTCACAAGATGGCAGACTCTGTCATGAAGGTGCTGCAGGTCACCTGCCACCTGAGTCAGTTGCATTCTGTTCACTGTGATGGGGCATCAGCAGCAGAGTTCCGCCAGGCAGAATAAGAAGAAGAACAAGAATAATACTGCTACATTCAAGAGTAAGTGCTGTTATTATTATTATTATTATTATTGCTATTATTAACCCAACCATTTTTTCTCACTGTTTGTTATGTGTTTATGTGTATGTGCACAAGTATTTATACACTTTCCTTCTTTTCAGCAGCTCAGCAGCAGCCTCCTGATGCAGTACAAGCAGCCATGTTAGAGCAGGACACACATCTGTTTGTCCATCTATTAGCTGCAATAGCACTTGTTGAGCCACAGGAATGCACATATGGGCCACCAGATATATCTGATCAGGACACACACCCTTCATCAAATCACAGTGACGTGGTTTACACTGAAGTAGCAAAAGTCATGGATGGGGTACATCCTAATATCACAGCAGATCTCCTTTTACCTTTTGAGCCATTCTCCCTCTAAAGCCATCCATAATTTCAAAAATGTTGCTGGTGCAATATTTTATACATCAACTGATCTCTTGATTATGACTCATAAATGTTTGGTAGGTGGCCAAATTATTCGCTCAAATTTTCCAGAATGTTCTTGAAACCAATTGTGAATAAATGTGACCTGGCAACATGGCACATTGTCATCCATAAAAATTCCATCATTGTTTGGGGACATGAAGTCCATGAATGGTTGCAAATGGTCTGCAAGTAACCAAAGTTAACCATTTCCAGCCACTGATAACTTCAGATGGACCATGGAACCCAGTCCACTCCATGAAAACACAGCCCACACCATTATGGGGCTATCATCAGCTTGCTCAGGTGCTTTGTTGACAACTTGGGTTCATGGCTTCGTGGGATCTGTGCCACACTCGAACCCTTCCATCTGTTCTTACTAACAAACCAGGACTCATCTGACCAGCCCATATTTTTCCATTAATCTAAGATTCAACCAGTATGGTCAAGAGCTCAGGAGGGACACTGCAGGCAATGTTGTGCTGTTAGCAAAGGCGTTCCTGTCGATCATCTCCTGTTGTAGCCCATTAGCGCCAGATTTCGCCGCATTGTCCTAATGGATGTGCTAGTTTTATATCCCACAGCGATTTCTGCAGTTATTTCACATAGTGTTGCTCGTCTGTTAGCACTTACAACTCTACACAAATGCTGCTACTCTTGGTCATTAAGTGAACGCCTTTGGCCACTGCATTGTTCTGTCGTGAGAGGTAATGTCTGAAATCTGGTATTCTCAGACATTGTGGATCTAGGAATATTGAATTCCCTAACAATTTCCAAAAGAGAATGCCCCATGCATCTAGCTTCAATTACCATTCCATGTTAAAGGTGTGTTAATCCCCGATACAAGGCCACAACTACGTCAGAAACCTTTTTCACATGAAGTGCCTGCATATGACAGTTCTGCCAATGCACTGCCACTTTATACCTTACGTACATCATACTTCTGCCATCTGTATGTGTGCAGATCGCAATCCCTTGACTTTTGTTACCTCAGTGTACTACTGTTTGCCACAAAATGTAATTTGGCTGCCTACAGGTCAATGCATATGAATACAGGCATAAAAGCAGACAGTGAATGCCAAGAAGTAGTGAAAATTGAGAATGTCAAACATGGTATTAAACAGCAGATTAGTCAAATGGGTTGCAACAAGCTATGCCGTACACTACGATACATCGTCAGCTTCTACAGAATATGACCTATCTTGATCTCCTCCCCAGGCATCTGCTGCTTTGATTTGAGGCTATCTATCACAGAGATGTATGGGGATGCAGCACTCCTCCATCTATCTAGATCATTCAGTCATTATGAACTTCTGTGACATTGGGGGTGTGTTATTTTTGGATGCCATATGTTAAAACTTTATTCAGTGATGTTGTTTGTTATCAGCATCAGTACAGTTTACATATGAGTGATGTAGAGTAGTATATGACTTCATGCATATTTACAGTACCACAGTCAGATTTTGTTAGACCTATAAGTATTAACTGCATACATACTGATTTCATGGATGGAATACCAAACTTTTTTGTTCCTCCTATATGTCTGCATGCTTCACAGGTTGAATTTATGGCAAATAAGAAACAATTATTTTGAAAATATTGTATCAATGAAAGGAGATGTACTGCACCTGGTGTATGATTAAATAATATTCCACCACAAAATTGTTTTTATTTATCATTCAAATAAAGTTTATGAAGAAGCACGGCCATTGTAGCTTAGTGACTAAATAAACAAAATAAAAAAATGACTACCAAACTGGTTAAGCTACAATGGCTGCAAAACTTGGTAGATATGCTAATGTATAATGAAGAACTAATTTACACTGAAAAAATGGTTACTATTTTGACCACAAGTGTAAATTTGGTGCTGTACGACACCGCATCTGTGTCTCTGGTGCTCATACTCAAAAAAATTGTGTTAGATTTGGTGAATAATAAAATCAACATGCTGCCTTTCTCACTTGTTTGACCTTTTCTGCCCACTTCCTGTTCCTATTTCATTCCATATGGAAACATTTACAAATTTCTTTCTTGCATTCAGAGCGCCAGATCTGCACCTGGTGGCCAAAATTGGAACTAATTTTTTTCCACTGCAAACTGATTCCATACTAATGCACTGCAATAACTATAAAGTTTTGCTTCCATATAATAATTACAGCCCACACTGGACTTCTATGGGTAGCTGCCCTTTAATTATAAGCACTTGATAGCTTCTAGGGCTGGATGAAATGTCTGGCAGAGCACAATTAAATAATATACGCAAACCTTCATCATGAATCAATAACTTTATCTTCGTGGTGAATCAATATGTTAACCTTCACATACAGACAGAAAAACGTGGCTAAGGATTTTAATTTACAATATGTTTCGATTAGATAGCCACAGGCAACTGAGATTTGGATTCTCTCATCCCCAGTGGCTATTGGCTAGTCTGGCCTAGGCACTCCCAGAACTAGATCATTAGTTTGCCATTCACCCCTCTCCCATCCTACAAAGACTGGTAAGAGCTCTGTCCTACACTTCACATTCAGTAACTGTTGTGTGTGTTACTTTTTTGTTTCTTCAAGACTGCTTCTACGCGCATGCATGTTCATCATCATAATCCTCTCACCCTATAGATCATCACCATTGTCGTCACAGTCTTCTTGCCACATGTATCTCACCACCTCTGCTGCAGTCATCTCATCATCTCTGTCTCCATCAGTTTCTCCACTGCCACCACCATCGTCGCCACATTCAACTGTTGTCATACCAATGCTGTCATCCTTCATCATTTTGATAACACTTCATAGTCAGTAATTGTCATCTGTTAACTGTGTCCTGTTCCATTATCCCAGTATGGACACTCCTGCAACATCCATCATCGATACCATCCCATCCCCTGCTCCCACTGTCACTAAATGGGGCACCTTCTCCAATCCACCAACCTATGTCCACACTCCCCTACCAGTCTCGGTTCCATCTACAATTACTTCCTTTGTCTACCCTACCATCCCCTCGACCTCATCCCTGCCTTCTACTACCGCTTTTACCTGTTCTGCACTTCTAGCTTATCCCACACCTGCCACTTCCGCTATTTAACTGCTAGCAAGCATAACATCATGCTGTGCTACCATGACAACATGAGAAGTCTCAGTATGTGTCACCCAGTCAACGAGCTGCCACACCACCTCAAGCTAAATGGAAGGGCCTGCACCATGAGATGTTTCCTGATCTACAGTTCCCCAGCTCCCCCTCATCCCACTATCTCAAAGAAACAACAGAAGAGCCTTAACAGAGATGCCACTACTAGCACTGTTAACAAAAACCCCAAACCAGTCACATTCCCACTTAACACATAGACACGGCTACCCCTTCACACTACCCCCACCTCGGCCATGCATGTTCTTCCCTACCTGTTTATATCTTCATCTTATCCCATCCAGATCTCAAATTCCATAATGCCAAACCCTCACTTGAAATCAAGAAGTGTTTCCCACACCTTCCTGTAGCCAAAACCACACCTCACAAAGATTCACATTTTACTAAATCCATAAACTTCCACACAGACCTGTAATGTCTGCTGTGGTACCAACCCTATCTACTCCACCAAATGCAAAGCCAAGCTGCCACCCATCAAACCAGAGTTAACTGTGCCCACCCAATGTATTGATAATTCAATTCATTTCAACAATTCCCACTGCTCACCTTCTACTGCCAGTGATATCTTCACCTTTCCTCTCCCTCATCATCCAAAATTTCCACCCATTCCAGTGGCCACATATCCGCCAACAAATTTCCCATGCTGCTCACTCCAGATTCCATCTCAACATCCAAGCCACCTACTCATCAAACCAAACTTATTTCATATTCACATGCTGCTACAATCTCATTCAAACCCTCTCTACCTCTCACTATGCAACCCACTCCCTAGTCTCTCATCATGACTGAACAGCATATTTTTAATGCATACTCTGCCCTAACACAACATCCTTAATGAAACAATCCTCTAACCATATCACATCTGAACCTCTGCCTGTATCCTCCACCATACAGATAACCCCCTTTTACTGACCAGAGACAGAGTTGCAGCTGGCCTCCAGTGGCAACGTCCCTGTTCAGCTACAATGTTGTACAACACTACCACCAAACACCTTATTTTTACCACCTTCCTCAAACTCCTAACCATTACCTTTGCATCATTTAGATCTGACCTAATCTCCCCATCTTCAATGACTTTTTCACCCACATTGACAATCTTTTCCACCTCTATTATTGACGTTGAGCTCAACATCTATAGTAGGTCCTCTGTAATACTCCAGCAGTAGCGTCAGTTTAGAGACTCCCCCCCCCCAAAGTGACACTGTGCCCATCCCACAGCACACCCATGCCAGAAACACCACCACTCCAGATGTCATCCTAGTATTTGTCAACCTAATTGCACACTTCACTGGAGAAGTCCTCGATCCAATTGAAAGTGACAACCTACCTGTTCTCATCACCATATCCTACACACTGCATCCACATGCACCCTTCCATTTTCATCTAAAAGTTGTCCAAGACTACTCCCACACTAATTGGAATGCATGCTGAGAATCCACAGATACAAAGACTAAATGATTGGATGCCCCTCCCCCCTAACTTTCCAGCAATCTGATGATGTCCACTCTGCCGTGTCCTTTTTGCAGCAAATCACGCCAGATGCTAAATGAGCCCCATATATCCTTATCACCCCATTCTCCCTCCAGCAAGCCTTACTCCATTTCTGAGAATCCCGTCATTTGCACCACTCCTTCATACAGACTTGTGACCAGGATACACTCACACACCAATGGCAAATAAAGAGAAATGTCAGGAATTTATTTAATGCTAAACATGTTGGAACTGGTGCCAGACATGCACCAGCTCCATGCTACACTCCCCATTAATTCTTTCACATACTGGAAAGCACTCTGTCACCTCACTGGTAGTTATTCCATCCCTCACCACATGCTCATCCACAACAATCATCCCCAACCTGACAACCTGAGCAAAGCTGACCACTTTGCATATCTCTCTGACATCTTGTCAACTCCTCATGGCCCTCATTGTGATTACTCCAATTCGTGAATGCACAGTGGCCATTGTTCCACTCCTGGGTCATAGCTTCTACTACTTGGACAATATACCACAAATGTAATTAAATACACCAGTCACAACCCACTACATAAACAAGTACATACTTCACAATAAATGCAACACTTCCCTTACCATGAGCACATTACCTGTCACCGTCTCAAAGACTGCTCCCTCGCATTTCTAGTCACCTTACATTTCTTTAGACCACTATCCTCTTTACAGTCTACTATCCTGAACTGTGGAAAACGTCCACAACCTTACCTTATTCAAACTGCACAAATATTCTACAAATTCCTTCTCCTCCTGCCCCATCTGCCTCATCTCAGTGTTTACAAAGATTTTCGAATCCATCCTGTCCCAATGCATCCATCAAATCATGAACCAAAAACCCCTCTTTCCTTTTAATGAGTGCGGCTTCTGTCCCAACTTCTCCTCTGATGACCAGTTCCACTCATCTCCTATTTTAATAGATCAATAATTGTAAATTGGATATCTTTATCTCCTTAGATCTAGAGACAGCGTATGACAAGGTATGGCATTCCAGTCCCTTGTTCATAATCCACACTTACACATTTCCAATTAATTGCCTGCCTCATTATAACCTTCTTACATAATAATGGGACCGTTGGCACTAATAGTAGTACAAGTCCTTTCCATCCCATTCCAGGTGTGCCCCAAGGCTGTGCATCTCTCCTCCTCCGTATCTTCTCTACACTGCCAATACACCCAGACCTTCTACACCAGGCCACCTCCTTCAGTATGCTGATGACACCATTTTCAACACCCTCCACCTTACACTCCAGAAATCTCGACAAACCCTCCAGCTCCACATCAATTAGTTTAGCTCATGGTGTATAATCCATGTTTCATCAATATCAACCCCTTCAAAACCCACAAAATAATTAAAGGATGAAGCACCCTTCCACCTCCATGACTTCTACTTTACCATCTACAGTACACTAAAATATCTTGGACTAACCAGCGACTGACAACTAACATAGAACGTCACCTACCAACCACCTAACAGAAAGCCCACAATAGACTGAAGTTACCAAAACTACTAACTGGCTAAATTTGAGGATCCCATTATACTCCTCACTTGCAAAAATGTTGATCCAATCCATACTCTCATATGTAAATGTTGCATAGATATCCCCTCCATCTAAGTTCTACATGTCCCTCCAGTTTATATGAACGTTACGCACTTTGCCTCATTTTCTGCATCCATTTACCTTCCCCCACATGAATCCTTTACAGTCTCATCAAATTCCCAGCTCTTTTCACCCACATTGCACCCCTCTGAACAATCTAAACCATCCACAAACTAGACTCCAGTAAACCTGTTGTTTCGCAATTTCCGATCCAAGTACTCTGACACACCTCTACTGACATATCCCACCAACATTCCACCTGCACCCTCCACATCCTCTCTCAACGAACCTAGCTGTAACTGATCTGATACTGAACAATCTGATGTCTGAAAATCATGTTAAATATGGAATTTCCTGGCAGGATAAACATGGGTCTCAAACCTGGGACCTTTGCCTATCATAGGCATGTGCTCTACCAGCTGAGCTAGCCAAGCATGACTGATGACATACCATCACAGTTTGCTCATCTCCTGCCCACGAAAGGCAAAGGTCCCAGGTTCAAGTGAAATGGAAAGAAAACAAGAACTTCTGGTCAGACAAATATGGGCTAATACCAAAAACAGCAGAAAATGGTATAACAGAAGTAGGATTCGTTATGAATAGAAAGGTGGTGCAGGGAGAGAGTTACTGTGAACAGCTCGGTGATAGGGTTGTTCTCATCAGGACTGACAGGAAACCATCATCGACAGCGACAGTTCTTGTATGCATGGCAATGTTGCAAGTGGAACATGAAGAGATAGTGAAAGTGTTGGAAGAAATTGTAGGGGTAATTCAAGACAGGGGTACTTCAGTACACATGAAAATTTAATAGTCATAGGGGTTGGAATATTGTTATAGGGGAAGCAGTAGAAGAAAGGCTTGGTATTTGTAATGAGTGAGGAGCAAGATTAATTGAGTTCTGCAATAAATTTTAGCTGGTAATAGAGAATAGTCCGTTCAAGAATCACAGTAGGAGGAGGTACACCTGGAAAAGGCCGGGAGATATGGGAAGATT
Source organism: Schistocerca nitens (assembly GCF_023898315.1). Lineage (NCBI taxonomy): Eukaryota > Metazoa > Arthropoda > Insecta > Orthoptera > Acrididae > Schistocerca > Schistocerca nitens. The sequence goes on from NC_064614.1 coordinate 19,438,230, forward strand.
CCTATTAGATTACATCATGCACAGGCAGAGATTCAGAAATTAGATACCGGATTGTAAGGTGTACCCAGGAGCAGATATAGTTTCAGAGCACAATTTAGTACTGATGAAGAGTAGGCTGAAATTTAAGAGAGTAGTCAGGAAGAAGTAATGTGCAAAGAAATACGACACGAAAGTACAAAGGAATGAAAAGATACCCATGCATAGCTCATTAGGCAGTTAGGTTGAGGAGGAATGGACATATCTTAAAAGGGCAATCACAGAAGTTGGAAATAAAACCATAGGTATAAGAAATGTAACTGCAAAGAACTCTTGGATAACAGAAGATATAGTAAGGCTGATCGACAAAAGGAGGTACAAAAATATGCTCGAAAATTCATGAATAGGGATATAGAAATCACTTAGGAATGAAATAAATGAGAAGTGCAGGGAAGCTGAAGCGAAATGGCCGCAGGAGGAAAGTGAAGAAATCGTGAAAAGAAATGATTGTCTGAGGGACTGACTCGGCATACAGAAAAGTCAAAACAAAATTAGAAGCAAGGGCGGTAACCCGAAGAATGCAGTGGGATTTCCGCTGTTAAAATGCAGAGGAGAGATCATAGAGGTGGAAAGAGTACACTGAAGGCCTGTATTGGGGGGAGGACTTGTCTTATGACTAGACTGAAGAAGAAACAGGAGTCGACAGGGAAGAGATGGGCGTCCAACATTAGAATCAGGATTTACGTAAAACAGCTTTGGACGTCTTAAGATCAAATAAGGCACAAGGGAGAGATAATTTTTCATCGGAATTTCTAAAATCACTGTATGGAATGGCAAAAAAACAACTGTTCACGTTGGTATGTAGAATGTATGAGACTGGCGACGTACCACAAGACTTAAGAGCCGATAAGTGTGAGATTGTCGCACAACCAGTTTAACATTTATGCATCTGAAATGTGGTGCTACAGACGAATGTTGAAAATTAGATTGACTAATAATGTAAGGAATGAGGAGATTCTCCGCAGAATCGGTGACGAAAGGAATACATGGAAAACGCTGACTAGAAGAAGTGACAGGATGATAGGATATCTGTTAAGACATCCGGGAATAGCTTCCATGCTGCTAGGGGGAACTGTAGAGGGTGACAACTGTAGAGAAAGACAGAGAGTGGAATATGTCCAGCAAATAATTCAGGACGTAGGTTGTAACTGCTACTCTGAGATGAAAACGTTGGCGAAGGATTGGAATTCGTGGTGGGCAGTATCAGACCATTCAGATGACTGATAACACAAAAAAATGTCAGTTTTGCTTTCCGTTCGCGTATCACTGTGATTTAGCTTAGATATGTGCTATTTGTGATCTTGAAACTGTGTGCTTAATTGCAGACTAATCACGAGCTGTGGCACAGGTACTATCATTAGCCCCAAGTGACGGTGTCTGCATCGATCAGTGTCGTGGTAACTTGTCTGTTGGGAAGGCCTTCAGATAGATTAACTTTGCCAATAGTCAGACGTTGTTTCTTAAATTTCCAAGTTTTTGGGACAGGCATTGCACTACCTTTTCCGGTTAGTGTTTATCTATGTTAGTTTCTTCTTATGAGCTTACTGCTCGAGATTAATATATTAGGTTCGATTACACATGTGTATGCAAGGAAGTGGTTCCAATTCTTGAAAGAATGTTCTTATCAAGCCAGGGCTCTATTATCTTAGTTTTAACTGTGAAATCCTCAGTTATAGAATACATCAACAAGCGAACCCTAAAACACTGAAGATGTTCTGTGTATTAGGTCAATGTTTTATGGTTCGCTTGTTGAAGTATTCTATAACTGAGAATTTCTAGACTTTTGGCCAGAGCTCAGTTATGGTTTGTGAGATCTGGTAGTATACCTTTTAAGAGGGGTTCAGTTCCACTGTTATGTGAACTGTAGGTATTGATATGCGTCTCATGAAAGATTTGTGGCACTGTTGCTTTGGATATTATTATTAAATGTGGACCAGTGAGGTTTTTGCTGTCATTATTATGTCCGTTTTAAATAATTTGTATTAGATGTGTATTACTTAATATATTAGTAAATATGTTCAGTAATAGAAATGTCAGAAAATGGTGACGCTGCTTGTGCCCGCGCAAACCCCGTCCTCTTCCACACCAGATCTTATGCTGCCAAAATTTCCTCTGTACCACCAAGAAGTTTCAAAAGTGCGCGGACTCCGCTGCAGAGCGAAGCTGAGTCGTGATTTTCTTTGCACTCTATTTAAACGCCTTGCAAGCACCTTCGCGGTTACAAACGCGTGTTGGGTTTAGCGGCTTCTCATTTCCCTGTTAACGATGGTGAACCGTTCTCGGCAGGTTTATCGTGTGCCTAGATCTCGTTACAAATAAAACACCGGGTCTACATAAATTCTTAAGCGTGAAAACATCACTGGGACATGGTTCGCCAAGGTGACTCACCGCTGCAGTGATTGACAGTCGGTTCCAGCGCTACTCTGTCCAGGCGGAGGGGATATTAAATCAAGTTCCACAAGTTAAGCACACGCTTGCGTATATTCTGAAAGTGATGCATCCGAAGTACTCACAACTTTGCACATTAACCACAGCAGACTGTTATGGCAGTTATAAGTCCCGCATAATCCGCGGTAGTTACTCGAGGTTTCATTTCTGATCACCGAATTCGTGGTGCCTCTAGTTCAGTTACGACGCGTTTGAATACACAGATGTGAATGTCTGATCACTTTATGTAAATACTGCTATTGTTAGCCTGGCAGTATATCATGAGCCCTGCTGCTATTAATGGACAAATAGTTACCACCCTCCCTTAATATTAAAAGTTATGATACAACGTAGAAACCATATTAGAAAAATAAATAAAATTAATCTTCGTCTTCACTAGAAGCCCAAGGGCAATGAGTGTAGCGGATATTACGCCTTTAAATGAAATACTTTAAACATCAATGGGGTTTTCATTCAGCTTTTACAGAATTAGAAAAATCTGCTAAGCTCAATTGAACCTTCTTTACAGAAAAATCTCATTTAGGGTCGTATTCGGGCGTCGTCTCTTAATTCTGCAAGTTCAGTTTTCAAAATTTTAGTGAACAAATTGGAGACAAATGGCACTCAAAATTATCGCACGACACGAATCTATTCCGTTTCAAAGACGGCCACATTTAACATTACCCGATTATTTCTCTCACTAATTTTTATGAAACGTAAGTTTGGAATAGATTTCCGACACTATTAATACCGAAATGGAATATTATTCAGTTAACAGAACACTACATTAGACTTACGTTTAATCTGGGCGACGTCCAACAGAATAATAAGATACGATAAAAAGAGTCGTTAAACCTTTTATCCACACAAAAGAGACAAAGACATTCCTTCTTGATTATCTTATCTGTACTTAAAGTCAACGTACTGAATGACTGACTCATCACCGTCCAGCCCAAACCGCTAAGGACAGAAATTTGAAATTTGGAGGAAGTGTGGATCATATGGTGCAGGCGTCGTTTGAGAAGCTACTTTTCGAAATTCCAACCCTAAAGGCATGAAACAGGGGATGAAGGTTTTTTTAAATATATGTCACTATCAAGTCTATTTTTAAGCCTAGACCTACGAAAACTGGCATATGGTTTCTCAGTCAGAAATATAAAGAAACACTTGTTTCAGCATTTTTTTTTAAATTTAACGAGATGGGGTGAAATAGTGGGTGAAAGCTTTTTTATTAGAGAACTTCTGAAGTACACCTATGAACACCGGTATTTAACTTCTCAAATAAAAAATACCTTTTTTATTGTTTTAGGAAACTGAGCCCCTAAATGGGTGAAAAGGGGATGAAAATGTTTTTGCAAATATTTCATTGTGAAGCATTTTTGAAGCTAAATATACGAAAATTTGTATTTGACTTCTCTGTTAGAAATAAAACATACGAGTGTCACTGTGTTTGGAATTCAACCCCTAAGGGAGTGAAAGGTTTTATGAAATTTTTCATTGCGAAAACATTTTAAAGCGAAATTTTTGAAAACTGGTGCTTGGCTTCTCGGTTAGAGATGAAAAAATACGTGTTTCACTGTTTTTGAAAATTCAAGCCCTAAGGGGGTGAAACATGGGCAGACTGATTCAATGACTCATCGTCGCCCAGAATGGAAATCTGGTTAGGACAGAAGTCCTGAAAAACCATTATGACCACCTATTAAATAGGTCAGTTGAAGAACCAAATGCAGAACTGCAAATCGACACTTACAATGAGGAAACTCGCATCATATGGACAGAAACAGAGGCAGCCTTAAAATCTATGCCTAAAGGAAAACCTTCAGGTGCAGATGAAGTGAACGCAGACATGATAAAGGCAGCAGCTATCCAAGGCATACAATGGCTGCACCGAGTACTCAATGCCATATGGGCCGATAGCAAAATACCTGTGGATTGGAGCAAGGATGTAATAATTCTCCTGTGTAAGAAAGATAGCAGGCAGAAACCCACCAGCTATAGAGGAATAACCCTATTGTCTCATGGGCTGAAAATACTTGAGAAAATCATAGAAAAGAGACTGAGAACTTTAATAGAATAACAGCTGGAGGAGGAACAATATGGCTTCAGAAGCAACAGATCAATAATAGATCAAATTTTTAGCACCTGCATGTTGATGGAGAAAGGCAAGAGCCTGGTCATTGTATTCCTGGATATAGAAAAAGCCTATGATAGTGTTATAAGAGGTAAGATCTGGGAACACCTGAGGAAAAAGAACGTGCGTGAAGGACTAATAAGAAAAATTCAGATGTTGTATAAAGACTGTACTAGCTGTGTACAAATTGGGAAATACGATCATCATGGTTTGAGACCAAGAGTGGAGTTCAGCAAGGAAGTACACTGTCCCCACTACTATTCAGCAGTGTTATGGATACTATAACGAAGAACGTCAAGGAGAAGTCAGGTGAATTGAATGCGTTTGCCTTTGCTGATGACACCATGATATTGGGTAAAACTGAAGAGGAAGTGCAGATCAGACTCAATGAATGGAAATCTCAGTTCCAGAAATATAACCTCAACACCAGCAAGACCAAGACAGTGGTGATGGTAGTCTACAGAGATGGACAACCAGCAAGTGTAAAACTAGGTGACCACCAACTACAGTGTGTCGACAGTTTTCCTTACCTTTGAAGTGTTATCTCCAGTGATAATTTGGTCAGAAATGAAATCACCAACAGAGTGAAAAAAGGTGAATTCTACCAACAAGTAAGATCATTATTATGGGATGACTTGATTATAAAACCGACCAAACTGATGATATTTAATAGCTATTTCATACCAATATTGACCTATGGTATTGAAACATGTACCCTCACTAAAAGAGAATCATCAAGGCTGCAAGCATCAGAGATGAAATTTCTTAGATCCACCATCCAGAAGACCAAGATGGACAAGTTAAGGAATGAGGAGGTGAGTAAAGATGCTGGAATAAAGACATCCATATTGGATCGAATTGGCGCATCTAGACTTCAATGGTACGGGCATGTGATGAGAATGCAGCCAAGCAGAAAAGTCAAAATAAATTTGGAAAGACAGGTGGATGGGAAAAGGCCTCAAGGAAAACCTCGAGCCCGATGGATGGACTTGATTAAGGCTGATGTAGTGACCAGAGGACGGACAGTGGATGATGTTCTCTGTCAACAGGCGTATTTGGACAGGACGAAGTGGAAGAGGCTCATTTCCAGTACCCAGGAAACTGGAAGTGTTAAATGATGATGACGATGATGATGATGATCGTCGCCCAGCCTAAACCGCTGAGGATAGAAACTTGAAGTTTGGAGAGGGTGCACATATTGCACTGTAAACATCGTTTTAGAAGGGATTGTCCGAAATTCCACTGCTGTTGTGGTGAAATAGGGGATGAAAGGATTTTTGAAAGCATGGTGCTGTTAAGGGAATTTTGAAGTAAAAACTACAAAAATTGGTATTTGGTTTTTCAGTCAGAAAATGAAAAATACCTGTTTCAGCATTTTTGTAAATTCAACCACTGAGGGGGTAAAATAGTGCATGAAGGTTGATTTCAAAATGAAAAATTACTAAAGAACCACTTCAGGATTTTTAACGCTGCATCCATCACAACTGGTATTTGACTTCTCGGTTGGAAATAAAGAATGTGCGTGTTTCAGTGTTTCTGGAAATTCACCCCCTAAGGGAGTGCAAATTAAAAAAAAAAATATCTCGTTACATTAAAAAAATTTAAAGCTAAATTAATGAAAATTGGTATTTCACTTCTCGGTTAGATATAAAGAAATATTAGTTAGAGGATGAAAGTTGCCTTGGGAATATCTCCACAAGAACGCAAAAAGCATGATTAACAAAAACTTTGGGCTTCAGCTTCTAGAATCGCTTTTTGGTCAGAAGTACATTCGGAAACGACCGTGCTTATATGGCCTTAATTACCGTGAAAAGCTTAGAAGACGTTTCAATTTGTGAACAAGATAAAAACAAAACAAAAATATCTCTGCAGGCTGTACAGTCTACGTGACAATAAAAATCATTGTCCTTAAATCTGTCTGCGTCTTTTATTGTGTCTGCTTATACTTTTCGTTGTAGCGTGGCGACAAAATGAAACTATCTAGTGTTATTGTATTTGGTGATTTTACTAAAAAAATTATAAATAACTCTACACGATCAAGCGAATGCATATACAGGGTGATTTTGCTAAACCAGGACAAACTGCAGGAAACGATCCCAAGGAGTATAAGGAGAAAAAAAACGTTACATAGACATAAGGCCGGCAGCGCATTCCAAGTGAACTACTCCCACTTGATGGCGGAGATAGAAGGTCTTTGACAGTCATTGTTCCAGTGGTTTAAATCAAACACGAGAACACACATTGGAAGCGGGAATCTTCTTTCTGTACTAGTGGTTAAGCTTAGTGTCAAGAGGGCAGTGAACTCGGGCACGACATTATCCTTTGTGCCACCAAAGGCGCGTCTTCCAGGAGGGAAACAGTGTCACGCGCAGGAGCTGCAGATATGCCTACAGAAACACCTGTGAGGTTTTGTCGAAGGATGACTAATAGCACGAGGCGGCAGCGGCCATCCTGCTGATGACGGCACCAGTGTATAGCCTGTAAACCGAAGAGAGATCACACGAGTCCTCACTCTCTGTACATCGCTACGTCATAAGTAGCAAACACACACCGTTTCACACACAAAACGATACCGACACTTCGACAGCGCGTCTTTTAAATCAGTGGGAACGTAGCGTGTAGATGTCCCCACGAAGCGTTTATTTACATCTAAATGCGTTAACACCATACGGAATGCAGATTCAGTAGCTAATATAAAAAGTGGAAGAAACCCAGAACAACATAATCCGCGTAAATCACCGCACGCTGCACTGCACTGCACTACTGATTCTTATAAGGGGAGGATCTGACAGGTGGGTCACCGATTTTGATAAAAGTTTGCAACAACGATCTGCATTGACAAGAAAGAGACACGTGTTTCGGCTTTTGTTAGACACACTAGTTTCTGAACGAATTGAGGTCAAAGTTGATGCCTGAAGCCCGTATTTTCAATGTAATACGTCGAATGATGGTGTAAAAACAAACATTTTTATTAATACAATGTGAGGTCCAAATTATTAACGTTTTTTGTGTATTTTCGTACTGTAGCTAGCAATCGCGTCAGTCTAGCGCATGAAGCAGAGCGAGGTCGGTGGTCGATCGCTCAAGGCATTGTACTACCAAACTTGTGGGCTGTGTTGGACTCTTGGTCGCGCAGTTTTTCATTCTGTATTTTTTGCGGTGTGTCTGATAATATTCTGATGAAAACATAAATGTTTCTCGCACCATGCGCAACAAACGAACTAAATCTCTCTGCACCGACATTTTTTCCGGGACGTTGTTCGTGGCAAAACATATCTGGTTCACTTTCCCAAAAAGAGATCTATCACGAATCGGCTGGATGCATACCATGCGTATAAAAGCATATTTGGAAAGACAGATGCGGGCAATTGGATAGGGACCATAGCAGGAATATTAATAACAGCCGCCCTATCTTGTAGTTGTCTGCTATGACGTCGCATCATTTTGAAGTCGTTCGGCGAGATTCTTTACCTGTCGGAAAAGTAAACGTCACACGGTTGACAAAGAGATGTACATTTCAGTGGAATTACTTCCACAGTGTAGGCCGACAGAGTATCATCATCTAGGAAAGTCCTATCAAATGGTTCAAATGGCTCTGAGCACTATGGGACGTAAATTCTAAGGTCGTCAGTGCCCTAGAACTTAGAACTACTTAAACCTAACTAACATAAGGACATCACACACATCCATGCCCGATGCAGGATTCGAAGCTGCGACCGTAGCGGTCGCGCGGTTCCAGACTGTAGCGCCTACAACCGCTCGGCCATTTCGGCCGGCGAAAGTCCTATGTATCACGATGAAAATGTCAGTACATTATACACACTTAGTTGACTGTTAATCACACCTGCCGATGGTTTACTTCAAAGAAAGACAAAGAAAAGTATTCCGATTATCAGAATATTATCAGATACACCGAAAAAAAAATCGAATGAAAAAGAAAGCTACGATCAAGAATCGAACTCGTACCAGCAGATCGATAGCCTAATGTCTCGACCTCTCGACCTCCGACCTCGCTCTGCTAGCCGCGTAGGATGACTGTTACCCTTCCTACAGCATGAAAACACAAAAAATCGCATATTATTATTTTTGGATCCCTTAGACGATCTTTTGATGTATAGCAATGAAAGTACGATTTTCCGTCGTCAAGTTTGACCTCGACTTTTTTCAAAAACTATGGAGTGTCTATCAAAAAGCCGAAACACGCGCGTCTTTATTTTCAGTGTAGATCGTCCTTGCGAAACCTGATCAAGATCGGTGACACACCTGTCAGACTCTAACAACCCTACCTCAACAAAGGTTAAAATTTAATAAGGATTGTGGTGTTGCTCACGCTGCTAAATACTGCATTTACGGGCAACAACAAAGTTACTATGTGGCAGGTGTCATTAGAGCACAGTTAATAAAGTCATTTCATGTAATAATGAATAAACTAGGCACTCATCTTTTCGTGTTTCCCACGCTGGTCTCGTTGTAAAATCATGGCTCAATCGTCGAAAATCTAGGTGGTGATGATTCCGAGCTCGGATGCAAAGAGGCCTAGGTTTTATTCTGCTATATTCAAAAGTTGTATAGATGTGTTTCACAAACCATTCTTGAAGATTACACTTTTGCAGGAGAGTGGTGATGTAAAAAAAGTAATCAGGACTCCGAATTTAAGTTACACTTACTTTTTATTCCTTTTTATTGCTTTTGTTGCACTATCACGTAACACACAAAACATCACTTCACAATACAAAACATACCCGAAAACATCTTCCTCACGGTTAAAGTTCACATTTTATAAGCTGACTACAATATGCGTCTTTTCAACATTACGTCCAAGACTTGACCTTCTCAAGGTCCGACTCTCTAACAAACTATTAATCGCTTACGCGCCCAGAAATCAAGAGTTATAAGTACGTCAAAGATCATAGTGACAAAAGAAAGAATACACATCAGAATAATATCATTGCAATACAAAGATATCGATGTATCAAAGTACCTCTACATTAATGAAATCAATCTGCATGTTGTCTCAGAAACATGTTAACTACTTTACAGAAACACAGTAGAATATTTCTGGTATCGAGAGGTTCAGGTGAGCTGCCGTAATGGTTATGTAATTCAAGTACCATTACAAGACCCTTCCCTTGTTAACCTTCCTGTGCAGCAGTTGTAGCTTACTCCTGGAAAGATCCCTTCACCCACCACAAGCGCTGGTCGTTCTTCAGTTACATCAATCAGTTCAACACTTCCGAGCTTGGATAGGGCGTACTGTAGAGCATTGTGTTCGTCGTATCACGCGTTGTACCCAGCTCTTGGCGATGCCGTTGTGGAATTCTAAGGTGTTATATTATTTCGGTCGGTGTTCAAACTGGTTCCTTTAATGCTTCCAGCTTTTCATTCTCTTCGTTTAGAGCCGGAGCGGCGTGGCTGCGTTGGTTAAGTCGGTCCCGCGAGCCGCCACCGCAACCGGTTTGTGAAGTCAGAGCTTTCTTTAATCGCCCTGCCAGCGCTTATTACCGCCGCATCCGGCGCGCAGCAGACGTCTCTGAGGCGGGCGTTCCCCACTGTCCACTTCAGGAGAGAGACTCCTGCTGTAAGGACACGTTCTGTCTCATCACAGGGCGGACCAAAGTCCGTACATCCGGACGCCACAGCGCAGCTCCTTGCGTACTAACAGTGCAAAAAGTGTGTTATAAAACTTCGCCCTTTGCATATTTCAGGTACAAAATGGACGTAAGAAAAAGACAATTTCGCAGCACTGTACTCACATGTACGACAAATATCCTAATTGCCATGCTGCAGAGTTAGTGCAGTGGGTAGAGTTTCACGTTCTACATCTACATCTACATCTACATTTATACTCCGCAAGCCACCCAAAGGTGTGTGGCGGAGGGCACTTTACGTAGCACTGACATTACCTCCCTTTCCTGTTCCAGTCGCGTATGGTTCGCGGGAAGAACGACTGTCTGAAAGCCTCCGCGCGCGCTCTAATCTCTCTAATTTTACATTCGTGATCTCCTCGGGAGGTACAAGTTGGGGGAAGCAATATATCCGATACCTCATTCAGAAACGCACCCTCTCGAAACCTGGCGAGCAAGCTACACCGCGATGCAGAGCGCCTCTCTTGCAGAGTCTGCCACTTGAGCGTATTAAACATCTCCGTAACGCTATCACGGTTACCAAATAACCCTGTGACGAAACGCGCCGCTCTTCCCTGGATCTTCTCTATCTCCTCCGTCAAACCGACCCGGATCACACACTGATGAGCAATACTCAAGTATAGGTCGAACGAGTGTTTTGTAAGCCAACTCCTTTGTTGATGGACTAATTTTTCTAAGGACTCTCCCGATGAATCTCAACCTTGCACCCGTCTTACCAACATTAATTTTATATGATCATTCCACTTCAAATCGTTTCGTATGCATACTCCCAGATATTCTACAGAAGTAACTGCTACCAGTGTTTGTTCCGCTATCATATAATCATACAGTAAAGGATCCTTCTTTCTATGTATTCGCAATACATTTGTCTATGTTAAGGGTCAGTTGCCACTCCCTGCACCAAGTGCCTATCCGCTGCAGATCTTCCTGCATTTCACTGCTATTTTCTAATGCTGCAACTTCTCTGTATACTACAGCATCATCCGCGAAAAGCCGCATGGAACTTCCGACACTATCTACTAGGTCATTTATATATATATATATATATATATATATATATATATATATATATATATATATATATATATATGTTGTCGTACTTGAGTTCGAGACTCCGATACCAGGTCAGGGTTTAACTTTCTTTTTCTAATTCTGATTTGCCCATAACGCTGCATAATACACTGTTTCTTCGAGGATACATATCCTATAACTATAAATCCTTTCAAATTTTGAACGTAACAGTTCCTGGTCGGACACGTCAGAAATAGTCACGAAGAGTAATAATCACATAAAACTGATCACATGTCATAGCACAAATGAGGTGACAAACATACATACAGGTACTACAGTCAATAAGAGCGACTATATTGACTAAATACTGAAAGAAATAATTGGTCATTGCATGACGATGACAGCAATAACCTTAACATCGGTTTGCTGCAAAATTCTTGAACACGTATTGAGTTCGAATACAATAAATTTCCTTGAAAGCGGAAACCTTCGGTCCACTGATCAGCACATCTCTGGATAACATCGCTCGTGCGAAATTCATCGTGCACTTTTCTCACATACTGCCCTACGAACGATGGACGAACGGCAACAGGCACATTGTATATTCCACGATTTTCGGAAAGCGTTTGACACTCTGCCCCAGTACAGGCTGTTGATGAAGGTCCGAGAATAAGAATTAGGTTGCGAGATATGCGAGTGGCTCGAAGTCCTTTTAAGCAATAGAATCCAGGTTGTTGTTCTCGAAGCCGGCCGGTGTGGCCGAGCGGTTCTAGGCGCTTCCGTCTGGAACCGCGCGACCCTACGGTCACAGGTTCGAATCCTGCCTGGGGCATGGATGTGTGTGATGTCCTTAGGTTAGTTAGGTTTAAGCAGTTCTAAGTTCTAGGGGACTTATGACCTGAGATGTTAAGTCCCATAGTGCCGAGAGCCACTTTTTGTTGTTGTTCTCGACGGCGAGTGTTCATCAGAGACAAGGGTATCGTCATGAGTGTGAGAGCACCGCTCTCAACGTCAACGTACGTAAATGGTCTGCCAGACAGGGTGAACAGCAATTTGCGTCTGTTTGCTGATAACACTGTGGTGCACGTGAAAGTGTCTTCCGTATTGTAGGAGGATACAGGATGACTTAGACAGACTTTCTAGTTGGTGCGATGAACGGAAACTTGCACTAAATGCAGAAAAATGTAAGTTAATATGGATGAGTAGGGAAAACAATCCTGTAACGTTCGAATAGAGCATTAGTATTATGCTGCTTGATACACTCACATCGATTAAATATCTAAGCCTAACGCTGGAAATCGATATGAAATGGAATGAGCACCTGAGGTTCCTAGTCGGGAAGGCGAATTCTCGACATCATTTTATTGGGAGAATTTTGGGAAAGTGTAGCGTATGGAACGCTAGTGCGACCCATTCTTGATTACTGTTCGAGTGTTTGGGTTCCCACCAGGTCAGTTTAAAGCAAGAAATTGAAGCAATTCAAAGGCGTGCTGCTAGATTTGTTACCGATAGGTTCGATCAGAACGCAAGTACGACGGGGAGATGTACGTCAAATGAAATGGGGAATCCCTGGAGGGAAAACGACGCTTTTTTCGCGAGACAGCATTGCGGAAATCTATAGAATCGGCATCTGGGACAGAATGCAGATCGATTCTACTACCGCCAATGTACATTTCAAGTAAGGACCACGAAGATGAGAGAAATTAGGGCTCGTTCTGAAACTTACAGGCAGTCGTTTTCTCCTCGCACTATTTGCAAGTGGAGCAGGAAGGGAAATGACTAGTACTGATACGTGGTAATTCCCGCCATGCATTGCACGGTGGCTTGCAGATTGTCTATGTAGATGAAGATGTAATGCAGATTAGTAGCAGATTTTGATAGTTACCTGTGAAGCGGCTTGCTAGCCGCATTGGTGACAATAATCTCCCAAAGAAATATAATGGATACGAAATTTGTGAGCATGATAGTACTAATCAAAAATCAAATGGCTCTGAGCACTATGGGACTTAACATCTGTGGTCATCAGTCCCCTAGAACTCAGAACTACTTAAACCTAACTAACCTAAGGACATCACACACATCCATGCCCGAGGCAGGATTCGAACCTGCGACTGTAGCGCCTAGAACCGCACGGCCTCACCGGCCGGCTAGTACTAATCGATTGAACTAATGGAGGGAAGGTACAGTGGAAGCTGAGTACGAACGCAGTGGACGAAGTAGTGCAAAATAAGATAACTAGACAAAGTGTGTTTCAGGCTATAAAAGAAGCAAGGATAGATCGAGAAGCAGGTTTCAGTCAGCGTATTTTTATTTTTTCCCCCTTTTTTCCTCTTAGGAAGGCGTATAAACGATGCTGACAATGGATCGTAAAGCATGGGGCGGGGGGTAATGTGTGGAAGAGACAAAGTAAACATTTAAAGGTAAAATGATTCTTTAAAAGTGGAGTAATAAAAAAATATGATACTCTCACGTTTGTGTTAGTGTTAACAACTGCAGGTTTTTGTGGACGACTTGCTCTAATACCGGTGTAACGACTAAGAACCCAGATGTCACAAAACTTTAAAACTTACGGGTAGACACGAGTCAAGCAAGGAGTCTTGCAAAACTCTACCCAATACACTAAGTGGACAGCGCAGCTACGCACTACTGATTGAAGGTTCTTGTCGAACACGGTCAAACTACCTTCCACGGAATGACAGTTAAGCCAGAAAAACCTCATTATATGTAAATGGAAAGGGGGTTCTTTCGAAGGAACAGACAGCATGCAGTCATAAAATAACTTATTAATCACGAAAAACTGTAAGAATACCACCTGTATTTCACAAGACAATCAACATAAAAACCAAATGTGCTGCTCAGCTGTTTGTTTCTTTTCTTTAAAAAATATTTTTTGAATCAAATGACTAAATACACCTGCATGCATTTTTAACTAGTGAAACTTACGTTTTATCTTAAAAGAATGAGAAAAATCATTGGTGGTGTGACATCATCGAAACGTGTGAGAGAAACATTGAGCAACAAGAAACTGGTTTCCTCGTCAAAGGATGTTTATTGTTGCAGTAAACACGGACTCATTCCGATACCACCACGCATTTTTAAAAGTCTGTGTTAAAAGTTTTACATAATAGCTGAAGAATAATTTAAACCTTTGCCGACCTACCTTCTTGGAGAATCTAAGCAGAAATACGGTGGGCTCAGATACAATCTGAAAAGCTTGTAAGGGTGTCCTGGGTAGGTTGTGAAGAGAAATAATTGTTAAGAAAAAACTGTCAAGAAAAACATTCATTACGTTGCGCCGGTTCTGCTTTAAGTGACAATGAAGTAAGCCCATCAAGCCGTTTGGCGCGGATTGAAGGGACCCGCCGGATACGATTAGCGCCCGAAACTGCTCAGCGTTTGGCTGCGGTTCGACCCCCACTACCGTCCCAGGTCCAATTTTGATATCGCTCTCGCGTTCAGTTTTGGGAAATCAACGAGGAATACCTGTGGCAACACTGTCCCTGTCGGGCCGCTTAGATTTGCGCGAGGAACTGCCTGACGGGCCAACTTCAATGGTAATTAACTCGGAAACGTCGCAGCGAATCGAATGTTGTTCTTAACAATTATTTCTCAGCACCATCTACCGCGTAAGGCCCTTACAAGGTTTTCTGATTATTTCTGACCACTGTGTATGTGTGACCACCCTGTATATGCGACACACGACTGGCGACTTGGCGTTAAGTCGTAAGGAACCACCAGACCCATGTAAAGCGGGTTCCACGAGGCAGTGAAATCGGAGCAAGAACTTCTAAAGGTGCTCTCGGTACCGGTAGTGAGACAGAAAATGGCTCACCAGCAGTAAGTACTACAAACAAGCGTAACTGTGTCAAGTTTTCAGCACGTTTTTTCGACTGATTTCGTGTCGCAGACGCATGTCTCCTGGAATACCGTCGTCTCCCCCCGTAACAGAACACTTGACGTGGCTGCCTCACTTTTTTGGGGGGGAGGGGGAGGGGGAGGGGAAGATTAAAAATGGATCCGACTGAGTCTCATCAAGACAAATGAGAAACTAAATAAAGAAAGAGTTATCGGCTGCGATCCTTAAGCTGAGGGAGAAACAAGAGCATCACGCATGCCACTCCAAAACCGGCTTGATGACGCCTTACTGCAAGATTCCATTGTGACCGCTGAAACGACTCTCGAAGCGTGGCTGTGACAGTACGTCTGTCAAATGGAATTCTTTTAACAGACCCGTCAGTGAAGTCCAAAAAACATTAAATGGGGGAAATAATGGGTGAGTTGCAAATTTTTGCACGCGGTAGGTGGAATTGCTGTGAATAAAATGCTATAAATCCTGTCCGCTGGAGTATGGGCGCGGGGATAGGGGTGCGTTTGAAGGTCAGTTTTTTTAAATTTTTCTTGAGTATCGCGGCCTCTAGAGGAAACATATACTGATACAAAATTAAACTAAATTTCCTACAAAAAAGATCCTGCTCATTTCTTTCCTCTAGCACTAATAGTTTGCACGATACGGGAGACTGAAAAATCGCATATCATTAAAATAATGTTTTAGTGATTTAAAATTAATGTTCGTTGTTAAATGAAGTTGGTTAAAAATAAATATTAAATTATGTGCCACGGCTAAGAAATAAACCTACCCAAGGTGTACACTTCGATCCTGACCTGCTTGAATAAGTTTTAGTGTAGAGCAAAATAATGTACATGCATTTTCTTATAAGTGTCCAAGCGGCCGTTAAGGGGGTAAACACACATGATACGAGAGTGGTTACATTGAACAGAAACCACCTGAATGTGAGAGGCCTGTTCACTTATACTTTAAAAGCTTGATCCTTTTTGTGACTTCTCTCAAGAAATTGCCATTGTCCGACATGCCCGCCGTATAAAATCAAAGTGCATTCAACACTTTTTGACGTGAACAATTCTGCGCTTGCTTCCTCATTACTGTACAATAATATTAGAACAACAATGTACAAACGATTTCAGATATAACGTAATTAAATCTGAAAATGTTACAACTTGAAAAAAATTTAAATTGATCGGCTTTGAATATACTGCAGTACAGAGCAAAATAAGAGGGGTGTATTTTTTTATACGTGCCTACACGGCGTTAAACGAGTGGAAAAACAACCATGAAAACAACTGAGTTTTATATTTCTTAATAAATACCTACGATAATGATCGAAGCAAAAGAAATGAATTAAAATTTGTGCTGCAGCCAGAACTCGAACCCGGGTCTTCTATTTTTTGCTAGGCAAAAATGCTAACCATTACATCACCGCAGTACAATTGTTAACATTGCTGCATGAACTGCCCAAATTGAGTGCCCTCCCAACACAAACTTCAATTCATATCTTCTGCTTATTTTCCCTTACATTGTCACTACTGCCAGGGCTTTCCGAAACTGGAATAGCACCCCAGCATTGGACGTAATGGGAAAGTCCTATACCATAGGAGATCCTATAATTAAGAAAAGGGAACATAAGCAGAAGATATGAATTGAAGTTTGTGTTGGGGAGGGCACTCAACTTGGGTAGTTCGCGCAGCAATGTTAACCATTGTACTGCGTTGGTGTAATGGTTAACATTTCTGCCTAGCATACACACACACACAGACACACACACACACAGTTGTTTTGGGCACCTATAAAAAAATACGCCTCTCTCATTTTGCTCTATACTACAGTATAGTCAAAGCCGATCAAAATCGCTGTGTATCCCTTGGTTAAGTTTACTTGTAAGTGGAGCGGCGGCCGTTTTAACAGATAAAGTGTGTTTCTGAGGGTGTGGCGGCGTGAAAAAGGGGGAGGGGAATGGAAGGAACAAGCGTGAGGGAAAGCAGGTCGACGGATTGTGGTCATACACTTACCTGCTTCCTAGGCCTGCAAATTGATGAGTAAGCAGCAGGTGGATCCACAGTGCCTATACCCCAATACGTCACAAGAAGCAATTGCAGAGCGTTTCACAATGTTACACTGTCCGAGTCGTGTCTTCCCACAAAGTGCTTTCACACTACATGGAAAGCACATGCGAGTTATTAATACTGACTCAAGAAACGCATATGGAGAAAATCTATGTGAATCTCTGCACACTGTTCCACACTGCTGGAGGGAAATTGATTCTTAGTCATCCTGTACGACCGTTGTAGGGTTCTTCTGGGAAAGCAGACGAGCCTGCTCGCTTTTCAGTTGGCAGACCTGTAACGGAGGGAAGTGCGTGACCACAGTCCACTGACCTGCCGCCCCTCACACTTCTACTGTCCACCCTACCCCATCACACGCCCAGAAACACACTTCATCCCTTAATATGGCTCTTCTACACTTAGATGCATTACACACATTTAATATTAATTCTTAGCCAACTTCATTTGACAATAAACATTTTATCACTAAAAAACTACTTTTAATAATATGCAATTTTTGAGTCTCCTGTACCGTAGCGAAAATACGAGCGTGACCTTTTTTTTTTTAGAAAATTTAATTTATTAATTTTTTACCAGGATAGTGTTTCCCTAGAGGCCGTAGTTTTCGAGTTAGTCAAGAAAAACGTAAAAAGTTACTTTCAATGCGCCCTTACTCCCCCGCTTACTCCCTCACTAATCAGCATCTTTAGTGTGTTGTTCATGACACACCCTCCTACAACTGTGTAAAAGTTAGCGACTACATGATTTAGTTCCCGTTTTCGCCCTTCGTTGATCGGACTACATGGAAAATGAGCGGAAGGAAGCCTTACAGATGTGTCAGCAGAGACTCCAATGAGGCACCTCGAGACGTGCGATCCCGCTGCTCAGCGTTCATTAGCATGGTCGCAACATCTGTCGTAATTCCAAGTGCCATCATCGTAATTCGTTTGTATCTCCGGCAGATTTTCAGCTTGAAATAAATCACTCACTGCTCATCGAATTATTGTGACATCATCCAAGCTTGTATAATTATAAACACCAAGGACACGAGGAGCTAATGTCAGGGATAATATAGGCATGGAAGATGATCATAAAAATTGTCACTGTGAGAGCAATAGTCGAGAGGAATTTAAATTACAGTTCGCTAGTCTTTTGTATGTAGAAGTTCAACAAAAGCTGTAAAGTTCTTCAAAGAAGCCATCTTTTTCTATAGGCTGTGCTTTTGTCTTCACTTCAGTAGTTGCGCTAACGTATTTTAAGGTGCTATGTACTCTGGCGCAGTGGCGAAGTGTTGCACTTCCCCCATTTTACCTACTATGGTTGTGCGAAACCCTTTATTAGGGACGCCATAACACATTGCTTTCCACCTTCTGATGTGTAAAAAATAGCATACTGTAAGTATTTCTTTTTGTGACGTAGATTGACAGTGAACAAGGAAGCGAATTTACAAATCACTAAATAATGAAATAAAGTATTTGTTTCAAAATAAAAGAATAGTTTACAATGGGAAAGGACTTCTTTTAAGAAACGTACAGTTCGTTAGCTCCACAACATCAAGGCAAATACCGATACGATCGTTATTGCTGTCGATCTTTTCCCGTTACTTGTTTAATTTGCCGTGTTATTGAACCGATACTACCGCTGAAGTGGTCGGAGAAACCTCCTCATATCGAAAAATCTTCAATGTGTCCGAGACTTGGCTAGCAACAAATTTTCTGTTTGTAATTACTAGGGCTCTTCTGAAAGTACGAGCCGATCGGTCGCGAAATGGAAACCGCTGTCAAAATCAAAAATGTTTTATTTGCAACAGTTAGCTGCATCTTCCAGCTACTTCTGTGCATAATCTCCGCTCCAACTTAGACATCTGTCACAGCTCAAATGGTTCAAAAGGCTCTGAACACTAAGTGACTTAACATCTGAGGTCATCATTCCCCTAGAACCTAGAACTACTTAAACCTAACTAACCTAAGGCCATCACACACATCCATGGCCAAGGCAGGATTCGAACCTGCGACCGTAGCAGTCGCGCAGTTCCGGACTGAAGCGGCTAGAACCGCTCGGCCACGGCGGCCGGCTCTGTCGCAGCGTTGTTCTAATTTTCCTATACCCTCGTCATAGCCGACCAGGGTGGCCGAGCGGTTCTAGGCGCTACAGTCTGGAACCGCGCGACCGCTACGGTCACAGGTTTGAATCCTGCCCCGGGCATGAATGTGTGCGATGTCCTTAGGTTAGTTAGGTTTAAGTAGTTCTAAGTTCTAGGGGACTGATGACCTCAGAAGTTAAGTCCCCTAGTGCTCAGAGCCATTTGAACCATTTGAACCCTCGTCATAGAAATCAGCCTCCTTTGCTTCCAGCTTTTTTTACACTGGTCTACAGCTATTTTTTGTGCCAAAGTGCTGCCTTCATAATCAGAGATTCAATTACGGCGAGCACTGTGGGTGATCAAAAACGCTTCAGGATCGTCCTCATTGCCCCTGCAGAGCGCGGCCGAGAATTGTGATGAAGATGGAAACGCATGATAGTTACGTTATGCAGGTTGCATGACATCAGGCGAAATCTGTGACTAGGTCCCCACACTTGACCCAGACACTGTTTTCTAGTCATGTTTACTTTCTCACTGTGTGTTAGAACGGAAATGAGCGAGGTGGCGCGATCGACAAGGATACCAGAGAACTGTCCAACACATCTACGCAAAGCTACATCGGATTTTCATTGTGATTTCCATTTCGCACCTGATCGGATCTTAATTTCCGAATAGCCCTCGTATTTTTAAGTTCCAGATGACTAAAGAGATAAAAAAGCGGGAAAGAATTTTTTTAGGAGCGCCGTATGAACGCAACAGATAATCATTTTTAATAAGTTTGTAACATTCGGATTGACAGGTATTAGTGTATAAAATATACGAAATCTTAGACAAATGAGTTTTCGAAAGACCACGTGAGAGTCTGTAGTTAAAAACAGCATTTTTAAAGTTGTTTCTTGTGAATGGTTTACTATACAATTGAACCGTTTGAAATCATTGTTTTCCATGTGTTTTGTAACAGGATAAAACTGTTCCAATTTTAATTATCTTTCCAATGTTTTACAATAATACCACCATCACTTTCTTTATCATATGAAAGAAAAGCGAGTGACTGCGTGTGAGATCGCTCTCTAAGTTTTCATATATTTTTAGGTTCCAGATACATATTTTAACGGTTTTTGTGATAATATTTACTATATAAGTGACGTATTAGTGGTTTCTTCATTCAGCTCTGCCTTTCTTCTGTTGTGACGTGATATTTGTGAGTGTTTCGTATCGAGCAACTTAACCTCTTGCCTGTGTTTACATTCCGCGCTGACCAGTTGCAGCTGTAGCGGCGCATCGAAAGCTAAGTACTAATTAATTGTTTGTGCATAGTGATTTATTTAGGAACTTTAGTAGTCTTCAACCGGTGTTCGTGGTGTTTTCTGGTGAAATAATTTCAGAAGAACCTTTTGGGAACTGTTTACAGCTCGTTACTGTGTGATTAGACGTTTGATTCTCTTTCTGTATTAGTCTTTTGTTATATTCACATTTGTTGTTTATTAATACTGTTAATAATAGTAGTTACTTCCCTTGTAGAGTAAGTTTGTGATTATTGTAGTCAGGTTTTTAGCATCTTCTTATTGTAGTAGCGGAACTTAGAAAAAGTAAAATTTTACCATGAGTGAGAAGTGTGGGCTTTGCCGTAGGTTCGTGAGTAGTGGATTGCGGTGTGACACTTGTTCGAAGTATTTTCACTGGGGGGAATGCAGTGGGGAAGCCAGTGGGCATTCTGGTGAGATCCTCTCCTGGAACTGCAGGTTATGTAGCAAGAGTAAACTGATAGAGGAGCAGGAGCGTAAGATCTGTGCCCTTCAGGTGCAGTTGAAAAACGCACAGGAGGAGCTAGATAGGATGAGGAGGGAGAAGGGGGTTGGGGAATGGGAGCTGGCTGTTGGCAAGAGATCTGCTAGGAGAAGAAGATTTTCAGATAGTTTTACTATTGGTGTTTACAATAGATATGACCAACTGTCAGAGTCTAGTGGAGAGGAATCTCTAGTAGCTGTAGATGTAGGAAGTATGCAGCAGACCTCAGTAGTTACTGTGCCTAGAACAGCTGCAAAGTCGAAGAGGAAGAAGAAGGTTCTGCTGTTAGGTAGTTCACATGGCAGAGGTGTAGGCCAGCAGTTGCAGGAAGTGCTGGGAAGTGAGTACCAGGTCACCAGCATTGTGAAGCCTAATGCAGGGTTGGCTCAGGTGACTGTTAACATAGGGGGGTTATGTAGGGATTTTACTAAAGAGGATCAGGTAGTGATTGTGGGTGGGGCTGGCAATAGTATTGGTAGGGATGGGGAGTATAACATAGATGGTGACCTGGAAAAGATAGCCACTCAGACTGGCAACACGAATGTGCATTTCGTGGAACTGTTTCAGCGTCACGATCGGCCTCATCTTAATACAGCCGTCAGGCGTAATAACATGAGACTTGGGGGTGCGCTGATGACAGAAAGCATGGGTCACATTTCAGTGGTGTCGGTGGAGTCTATCAGCAGGACGGGTTTCACTAGACATGGCCTGCACCTCAACAGGTATGGGAAGGGGAGGTTGGCAAAGCTTATAGGTGACAGCATAGGTGGGGTTGGTGGGATCACTCATGGGAAAATTCCTGCAGTAGTGTGTGTTAGAGCTGCACCTTTTTTAGATTGAAGTCAGCTGATAGGTATTCCTGCTTAAGGGAAGTCTCTCTAACAAGGGAATCACTTTTGACAAAGCTTAGGTATCCGAGTAATGAGGGAATTAGTATATTTCATCAAAATATACAAGGTATTAGGGATAAAGTTAGTGAACTGCTTATAGATGTTGACTCTGAAATTATTGGTATATCTGAACACTTCTTAAATAAGGAGATAATTCAGAGGCTTCCTTTACCAGGATACAGGTTGGCTGGCTGCTTTTCGAGGAGCTCTTTGCGGTGTGGGGGAGTAGCCATGTATGTGAAAAACGGCATCGCATTTGAGTCAATTGATGTTTCAAAGTACTGCACTGAAAAGGTGTTTGAATGTTGTGCAGGTGTGGTTAAATTTAACGGAGTTAAACTTGTAACTGTTGTTATTTATAGATCCCCAGACTCCGA
The DNA here is from genome assembly GCF_023898315.1 of Schistocerca nitens. Lineage (NCBI taxonomy): Eukaryota > Metazoa > Arthropoda > Insecta > Orthoptera > Acrididae > Schistocerca > Schistocerca nitens. Next base: position 19,460,516 of record NC_064614.1, read on the forward strand.
TTTCACAGCATTTTTGCTAAAGCTAGAGGAGGTTCTTGGTTCACTTTATAGGAAATACAAAAAGTTAGTTATATGTGGTGACTTCAATATTAATTGTATAAGTGATTGTGCAAGGAAGAGGATGCTGGTAGACCTCTTTAATTCATATAATCTTATGCAAACCGTATTCTTTCCAACGAGAGTGCAAGGGAACAGTAGAACAACCATAGACAACATTTTTGTTCATTCCTCATTACTAGAAGGGCATTCTGTTAGAAAAAAGGTGAATGGCCTTTCAGATCATGATGCGCAAATTTTAACTTTAAAAGATTTTTATGCTGCAACTCGTGTTAAATATAGTCATCAGCTGTTCAGGAAAGCTGATCCGGTTGCTGTAGAGACCTTTGTAAACCTTATAAAGGAACAAGAGTGGCAAGATGTTTATAGCGCTGAGACAGTAAACGATAAATATAATGCTTTTCTAAAGACCTTTCTCATGCTCTTTGAAAGTTGCTTTCCGTTACAACGTTTAAAACAGGGTACTAGCACAAACAGGCAGCCTGGGTGGCTGACTAGAGGGATAAGAATATCTTGTAGAACAAAGTGGCAATTATATCAAAACGTTAGAAACAGTCAAAATCTAAATGCAGCAGCCCATTACAAACAGTATTGTAAGGTGCTTAAAAATGTTATTAGGAAGGCAAAAAGTATGTGGTATGCAGATAGAATAGCTAAGTCTCAGGATAAAATTAAAACCATATGGTCAGTCGTAAAGGAAGTTGCTGGTCTGCAGAGACAGGTCGAGGATATAGAATCAGTGCGTAGTGGGAATGTCCGTGTTACCGATAAGTCGCATATATGTACAGTATTTAATAATCACTTTCTGAATATAGCAGGTGAACTAAATAGAAACCTAATTGCAACAGGGAATCATATAGCGCTCTTAGAAAAAAGTGTTCCGAGACTGTTACCTGAAATGCTCCTCCATGATACTGACAAGAGGGAGATTGAGTTAATAATTAAATCACTAAAGACCAAGAACTCTCATGGATATGACGGGGTATCTAGCAGAATACTGAAGTATTGTTCTATGTATGTTAGCCCAGTACTTAGCCATATCTGTAACTTTTCCTTTAGGAGTGGTCGGTTTCCTGATCGATTAAAATACTCGGTAGTGAAGCCACTTTATAAAAAGGGAGACATTGATAATGTTGACAATTTTAGACCTATTTCTATGCCATCGGTGTTTGCTAAAGTTATCGAGAAGGTTGTATATACAAGGTTACTGGAGCATTTAAATTCACATAATTTGCTGTCAAATGTTCAGTTTGGTTTTAGAAATGGTTTAACAACTGAAAATGCTATATTCTCTTTTCTCTGTGAGGTTTTCGACGGATTAAATAAAAGGTTGCGAACGCTAGGTGTTTTCTTTGATTTAACGAAGGCTTTTGACTGTGTTGACCACAAAATATTACTGCAGAAGTTGGACCATTATGGAGTAAGGGAAGTAGCTTACAATTGGTTCGCCTCTTACTTTAAGAACAGAAAGCAGAGGGTAATTCTCCGCAACATTGAGAGTGGTAGTGATGTTCAGTCCCAATGGGGCACTGTTAAGTGGGGCGTTCCCCAAGGGTCGGTGCTGGGGCCACTGCTGTTTCTTATTTATATAAATGATATGCCTTCTAGTATTACAGGTGATTCAAAAATATTTCTGTTTGCTGATGACACCAGCTTGATAGTGAAGGATCTTGTGTGTAATATTGAAACAGTAACAAATAATTTAGTTCATGAAATAAGTTCGTGGCTTGTGGAAAATAATTTGATGCTAAATCACAGTAAGACTCAGTTTTTACAGTTTCTAACTCACAATTCAACAAGAACTGACATTTTAATCAGACAGAATGGGCATGTTATAAGCGAGACGGAACAGTTCAAGTTCCTAGGCGTACGGATAGATAGTAAGCTGTTGTGGAAAGCCCATGTTCAGGATCTTGTTCAGAAACTAAATGCTGCTTTATTTACCATTAGAACAGTATCTGAAATAAGTGACACTTCAACACGAAAAGTAGTCTACTTCGCATATTTTCATACGCTTATGTCGTATGGTATTATTTTTTGGGGTAATTCTTCTGATTCAAAAAGGGTATTTTTGGCTCAAAAACGGGCTGTTCGAGCTATATGTGGTGTAAGTTCGAGAACCTCTTGTCGACCCCTATTCAAAAATCTGGGAATTCTGACATTGCCCTCACAGTATATATTTTCTTTAATGTCGTTTGTTGTTAGCAATATTAGCCTATTCCCAAGAGTTAGCAGCTTTCACTCAGTTAATACTAGGCAGAAATCAAATCTGCATGTAGAATGCAGTTCCTTGACTCTTGTGCAGAAAGGAGTGCAGTATTCTGCTGCATCCATTTTCAATAAGCTACCACAAGAACTCAAAAATCTTAGCAGTAGCCCAAACTCTTTTAAGTCTAAACTGAAGAGTTTCCTCATGGCTCACTCCTTCTATTCTGTCGAGGAGCTCCTGGAAGAGCTAAAAAATTAAGCAAATTCCAGTGTTACATTGTTGATTGTCTTCATTTAAACTTATGACTTGTCACCTGAATATGTTTTTTTTCTATATTTCATTTTATCTGTTTCTAATATCGTGTTATAATTTCATGTATTGACTCGTTCCATGACCATGGAGATTTCTCCTTAATTTGGTCCCACGGAACAATAAATAAATAAATAAATAAATAAATAAAAAGCTACTATTATAAAATTGTCATTTAAACCTACAACAGCAAGTTAATCCGCAGAGAAAAAAATCAAATTTTTACAACTGAAATATTGATAACTTCTACTTCCCACACGCTTGTGGAGGCCCGCTTTGTTGCCCTGCATTAGAAAGTTCATTCGCTTTTGGTGGTCTCTGCAGAAGATACGCCGGCCCCGACACGACGTTTAGTGTTCTCAACTAGAAGAGCCGTAAGAAAAATTAGCCGCACTAAATGTGTCGACAGGATGTAAGACATGAATGTAACTCCATCTTCTGGTGCAGTATGGGACTACGGCTGTTCAACGTTCAATAAAAACAATACCAATCACTGTTGTATAGGTTTATTTCCCGGCAAACAGTTTCGACGTTACACTACGTCATATTCAGGGCTAAACTGCTCCAATCCAGTAACGTCCGTGAACTGCTATATTTGCAACACGAAGGTTGCTGGATTGGAGCAGTTTAGGCCTGAATATGACGTAGTGTAACGTCGAAACTGGTTGCCTAGAAATAAACCTATGCAACGGCGATTGGTATTGTTTTTATTGAGGATATAAGATAATCTAAGTTTCAGCTCTGACTAACTACCAAATGGTCGGAAGTTATTGACTGTAAAATCCGATATATTCTTAATTTAATGTACAAATATACGGCACCAAGTCCGTATTAGTCTGAAGCTTTCAGCATAAAGAACGAAACCTATCGCAGTGTGTAGTAATTTAGTCACAATCTCTAATAGCCAGTTAAAGTTTTCACCCTGACGTGCTGCCGATAGTACACACGGATTTTAATGGTTCGAATGCTCGCTCTTATTCGGACTTTGAAAGTACTCAATTACGGCTGCGCAGCACGGCACGGGGAATTTTGTTCTTCGGAAACAATGTCACAATTTGCACAGAAAACTTTCGGACTTTTCTAAGTGTCATTTACGTTTATTTTCTTGGTCTTTGGGCACAAAATAAAAGCAAGTCCAAACTTACAGTAATGCCTATCTTTTCAAGGCATGACTCTATCGTTTCTTCAGTTCATCATAAATTTAAAATCAATCTCAGCAACAAGATTAATAACATATAAATAGTTGCACTCGCCTAGTAGTTAACCAACAATTTCCAATAAATCGAAATAAACACCTACTTACACGCACGCGCGCGCTCCACAAAGCAAAACTCAATGATTACAATTTCATCGCAGCTATTAACAAGAGTTGGGTTGAAACTTCCTGGCAGATTAAAACTGTGTGCCCGACCGAGACTCGAACTCGGGACCTTTGACTTTCGCGGAAAAGTGCTCTACCATCTGAGCTACCGAAGCACGACTCACGCCCCGTACTCACAGCTTTACTTCTGCCAGTATCTCGCCTCCTACCTTCCAAACTTTACAGACGTTCTCCTGCGAACCTTGCAGAACTAGCACTCCTGAAAGAAAGGATATAGCGGAGACATGGCTTAGCCACAGCCTGGGGGATGTTTCCAGAATGAGATTTTCACTCTGCAGCGGAGTGTGCGCTGATATGAAACTTCCTGGCAGATTAAAACTGTGTGCCCGACCGAGACTCGAACTCGGGACCTTTGCCTTTCACGGGCAAGTGCTCTACCAACTGAGCTGGTCCCGAGTTCGAGTCTCGGTCGTGCACACAGTTTTAATCTGCCAGGAAGTTTCATATCAGCGCACACTGCGCTGCAGAGTGAAAATCTCATTCTGGAAACATCCCCCAGGCTGTGGCTAAGCCATGTCTCCGCTATATCCTTTCTTTCAGGAGTGCTAGTTCTGCAAGGTTCGCAGGGGAGCTTCTGTAAAGTTTGGAAGGTGGGAGGCGAGATACTGGCAAAAGTAAAGCTGTGAGGACGGAGCGTGAGTCGTGCTTGTGTATCTCAGTTGGTAGAACACTTGTTCGCGAAAGGCAAAGTCCCGAGTTCGAGTCTCGGCCCGGCACAGTTTTAAGCTGCCAGGAAGTTTTATATTCAGAGCGCTTTCACCCTTAGCTTTGGCGTGATGTATATGGTGGGACATTCGAAGCTTATTGTTCATAAGAAGTCGTAGATATTTAACATGTCCTATAAGGAAATCTAGCGAGCAGCCACTAGTATAGTTTCAATCGTTTTGAACATTTGTCATGATTGTATGCTGACTGCCGACTTACTAAGTGTAATGTTAATTCCGTTCAGCTGTAGCCAGTGTCTGAACTTTTGTATTGTTTAATTCAAATTGTTTTTAACGGTCTACAGTGAATCATCAGTAGCACAAATACACAGATCATCGACATATTGCAGTATAGTAATTCTAACAGGTTAAGTACTCTATAAATGTTTTTCTTAAAATTATCTTGAAAAAGAATTCAAAATTTCTTTCGTTTCAGACCGTGAAATGCACTGAGCACTTCTGGCATTATTTGTTATCTGTATTACTCTTTTCTGAATTATGAAGGTAGTTTGCAGTTCATCACAATCCGAAACATCTATACATATTGTTACGAAACATGTACTCCATAGTGTTTGCAAGACCACTATAATGAATCTTTACATTAATATCTAGCTCCTTCTATTTCTGGTTTTGGCGAAAACCAGACGTACTGCGATACTGTGTTGGCTGGCTCTGAGCACTATGGGACTCAACTGCTGAGGTCATTAGTCCCCTAGAACTTAGAACTAGTCAAACCTAACTAACCTAAGGACACCACAAACATCCATGCCCGAGGCAGGATTCGAACCTGCGACCGTAGCGGTCTTGCGGTTCCAGACTGCAGCGCCTTTAACCGCACGGCCACTTCGGCCGGCTACTGTGTTGTTTTCGGTTACCAGACACATCGAAATACGCTAGTTCACTTACTTGCCCCGTAGTCTGGTAGTAGGTTTCAACACAGAACATGTACCCTAGTACAACTGCATTTAGGGCGACTGAATCATTTAGTGCTAATTTACCTTTGACAAAACCAAACTGTTTGGTACTTCTCGTAACGTTGGCAGGTTCTCAATTTCAAAGATTGAATAGATTAAAGAAATGTGATGAATATGCCACATGAAGATATAATAAGCTACTCGTTTTAATCGTCTGCTACAAGGCTACGGCAGTTTAGCGACTCGAACGATCAGAGAAGTCGATAAACGGCTTCTGCCGCCTTCGACGCAACGTGAACACGTCATGATGACGTCATATTTTAATTCGTCGTAGTGCAAGTAGCTTCCTATCTCGCGAATATGCCCGCCATTGTCCGGTCTCAATGCCGCGTCATGTTGCCTGAGGAACCCGTGAGAGTTAGCGGCCAGTATGCTACCTCTCCCCCCATGAACCATGGACCTTGCCGTTGGTGGGGAGGCTTGCGTGCCTCAGCGATACAGATGGCCGTACCGTAGGTGCAACCACAACGGAGGGGTATCTGTTGAGAGGCCAGACAAACATGTGGTTCCTGAAGAGGGGCAGCAGCCTTTTCAGTAGTTGCAGGGGCAACAGTCTGGATGATTGACTGATCTGGCCTTGTAACATTAACCAAAACGGCCTTGCTGTGCTGGTACTGCGAACGGCTGAAAGCAAGGGGAAACTACAGCCGTAATTTTTCCCGAGGACATGCAGCTCTACTGTATGATTAAATGATGATGGCGTCCTCTTGGGTAAAATATTCCGGAGGTAAAATAGTCCCCCATTCGGATCTCCGGGCGGGGACTACTCAAGAGGACGTCGTTATCAGGAGAAAGAAAACTGGCGTTCTACGGATCGGAGCATGGAATGTCAGATCACTTAATCGGGCAGGTAGGTTAGAAAATTTGAAAAGGGAAATGGATAGGTTAAAGTTAGATATAGTGGGAATTAGTGAAGTTCGGTGGCAGGAGGAACAAGACTTTTGGTCAGGTGATTACAGGGTTATAAATACAAAATCAAATAGGGGTAATGCAGGAGTAGGTTTCATAATGAATAAAAAAATAGGAGTGCGGGTTAGCTACTACAAACAGCATAGTGAACGCATTATTGTGGCCAAGATAGACACAAAGCCCATGCCTACTACAGTAGTACAAGTTTATATGCCAACTAGCTCTGCAGATGATGAAGAAATAGATGAAATGTATGACGAGATAAAAGAAATTATTCAGGTAGTGAAGGGAGACGAAAATTTAATAGTCATGGGTGACTGGAATTCGTCAGTAGGAAAAGGGAGAGAAGGAAACATAGTAGGTGAATATGGATTGGGGGGAAGGAATGAAAGAGGAAGCCGCCTTGTAGAATTTTGCACAGAGCATAACTTAATCATAGCTAACACTTGGTTCAAGAATCATGAAAGGAGGCTGTATACATGGAAGAAGCCAGGAGATACTGACAGGTTTCAGATAGATTATATAATGGTAAGACAGAGATTTAGGAACCAGGTTTTAAATTGTAAGACATTTCCTGGGGCAGATGTGGATTCTGACCACAATCTATTGGTTATGAACTGCAGATTGAAACTGAAGAAACTGCAAAAAGGTGGGAATTTAAGGAGATGGGATCTGGATAAACTGAAAGAACCAGAGGTTGTAGAGAGTTTCAGGGAGAGCATAAGGGGACAATTGACAGGAATGGGGGAAAGAAATACAGTAGAAGAAGAATGGGTAGCTCTGAGGGATGAAGTGGTGAAGGCAGCAGACGATCAAGTAGGTAAAAAGACGAGGGCTAAGAGAAATCCTTGGGTAACAGAAGAAATATTGAATTTAATTGATGAAAGGAGAAAATATAAAAATGCAGTAAATGAAGCAGGCAAAAAGGAATACAAACGTCTCAAAAATGAAATCGACAGGAAGTGCAAAATGGCTAAGCAGGGATGGCTAGAGGGCAAATGTAAGGATGTAGAGGCTTGTCTCACTAGGGGTAAGATAGATACAGCCTACAGGAAAATTAAAGAGACCTTTGGAGAGAAGAGAACCACTTGTATGAATATCAAGAGCTCAGATGGAAACCCAGTTCTAAGCAAAGAAGGGAAGGCAGAAAGGTGGAAGGAGTATATAGAGGGTTTATACAAGGGAGATGTACTCGAGGACAATATTATGGAAATGGAAGAGGATGTAGATGAAGACGATATGGGAGATAAGATACTGCGTGAAGAGTTTGACAGAGCACTGAAAGACCTGAGTCGAAACAAGGCCCCGGGAGTAGACAACATTCCACTAGAACTACTGATGGCCTCGGGAGAGCCAGTCATGACAAAACTCTACCATCTAGTGAGCACGATGTATGAGACAGGTGAAATACCCTCAGACTTCAAGAAGAATATAATAATTCCAATCCCAAAGAAAGCAGGTGTTGACAGATGTGAAAATTACCGAACTATCAGTTTAATAAGTCACAGCTGCAAAATACTAACGCGAATTCTTTACAGACGAATGGAAAAACTGGTAGAAGCGGATCTCGGGGAAGATCAGTTTGGATTCCGTAGAAATGTTGGAACACGTGAGGCAATACTGACCTTACGACTTATCTTGGAAGAAAGATTAAGAAAAGGCAAACCTACGTTTCTAGCATTTGTAGACTTAGAGAAAGCTTTTGACAATGTTAACTGGAATACTCTCTTTCAAATTCTGAAGGTGGCAGGGATAAAATACAGGGAGCGAAAGGCTATTTACAATTTGTACAGAAACCAGATGGCAGTTATAAGAGTCGAGGGGCATGAAAGGGAAGCAGTGGTTGGGAAAGGAGTGAGACAGGGTTGTAGCCTCTCCCCGATGTTATTCAATCTGTATATTGAGCAAGCAGTAAAGGAAACAAAAGAAAAGTTCGGAGTAGGTATTAAAATTCATGGAGAAGAAGTAAAAACTTTGAGGTTCGCCGATGACATTGTAATTCTGTCAGAGACAGCAAAGGACTTGGAAGAGCAGTTGAACGGAATGGACAATGTCTTGAAAGGAGGATATAAGATGAACATCAACAAAAGCAAAACGAGGATAATGGAATGTAGTCGAATTAAGTCGGGTGATGCTGAGGGAATTAGATTAGGAAATGAGACACTTAAAGTAGTAAAGGAGTTTTGCTATTTAGGGAGTAAAATAACCGATGATGGTCGAAGTAGAGAGGATATAAAATGTAGACTGGCAATGGCAAGGAAAGCGTTTCTGAAGAAGAGAAATTTGTTAACATCGAGTATAGATTTAGGTGTCAGGAAGTCGTTTCTGAAAGTATTTGTATGGAGTGTAGCCATGTATGGAAGTGAGACATGGACGATAACTAGTTTGGACAAGAAGAGAATAGAAGCTTTCGAAATGTGGTGCTACAGAAGAATGCTGAAGATAAGGTGGGTAGATCACGTAACTAATGAGGAGGTATTGAATAGGATTGGGGAGAAGAGAAGTTTGTGGCACAACTTGACTAAAAGAAGGGATCGGTTGGTAGGACATGTTTTGAGGCATCAAGGGATCACAACTTTAGCATTGGAGGGCAGCGTGGAGGGTAAAAATCGTAGAGGGAGACCAAGAGATGAATACACTAAGCAGATTCAGAAGGATGTAGGTTGCAGTAGGTACTGGGAGATGAAGAAGCTTGCACAGGATAGAGTAGCATGGAGAGCTGCATCAAACCAGTCTCAGGACTGAAGACCACAACAACAACATGCTACCTCTATGAGGGGGAGATTCGTCTGATGTAATAGAAGAAGAAACTGGAGTCGATTTAGATGAGATAGGGGATCCAATATTAGAATCAGAATTTAAAAGAGCTTTGGACGACTTAAGTTCAAATAAGGCAGAAGGTATAGATAACATTCCATCAGAATTTCTAAAATCATTGTGGGAAATGGCAACAAAACGACTATCCACGTTGGTGTGTAGAATGTATGAGTCTGGCGACATACCATCTGACTTTCGGAAAAGCATCATCCACACAATTCCGAAGACGGCAAGGGCTGACAAGTGCGAGAATTATCGCACAATCAGCTTAACAGCTCATGCATCCAAGTTGCTTACAAGAATAATATACGGAAGAAGGAAAAAGGACATTAAGGATGCGCTAGATGACGATCAGTTTGCCTTTAGGAAAAGTAAAGGCAGGAGAGAGGCAATTCTGCCGTTGCGGTTAATAATGGAAGCAAGGCTAAAGAAAAATCAAGACACGTTCATAGGATTTGTCGACCTGTAAAAAGCGTTCGGCAATGTAAAATGGTACAAGATGTTCGAAATGCTGAAAAAAGTAGGTGTAAGCTGTAGGGAGAGACGGGTCATATATAATATGTACAACAACCAAGAGGGAATAATAAGAGTGGACGATCAAGAACAAAGTGCCCGTATTAAAAAGGGTGTAAGACAAGGATGTAGACTTTCTCCCCAACTGTTCAGCCTGTACATCGACGAAGCAATGATGGAAATAAAAGGAAGGTTCAGGAGTGGAATTAAAATACAAGGTGAAAGGATATCAATGATACGATTCGCTGATGTCATTGCTATCCTGAGTGAAAGTGAAGAAGAATTACATGATCTGCTCAACGGAATGAGTACAGAATATGGATTGAGAGTAAATCAAAGAAAGACGAAGGTAATGAGAAGTAGTAGAAACAAGAACAGCGAGAAACTTTGCATCAGGATTGATGGTCACGATGTAGATGAAGTTAAGGAATTCTGGTACCTAGGCAATAAAATAACCAATGACGGACGGAGCAAAGAGGACATCAAAAGCAGACTAGGTATGGCAAAAAAGGCATTCCTGGCCAAGAGAAGTCTACTAATATCAAATACCGGCCTCAATTTGAGAAACAAATATCTGTTAATGTCTGTCCGGAGTACAACATTGTATGATAGTGAAACATGAACTGTGGGAAAACCCGAACAGAAGAGAATCGAAGCATTTGAGATGTCGTACCACAGACGAATGTTGAAAATTAGGTGGACTGATGAGGTAAGGAATGAGGAAGTTTTACGCAGAATCGGAGAGGAAAGGAAAATGTAGAAAATACTGCTAAGGTGAAGGGACAGGAAGATAGGACATCTGTTAAGACATGAGGGAATGACTTCCACGGTACTAGAGGGAGCTGTAGAGGGCAAAAGGGCAAAAACTGTAGAGGAAGACAGAGATTGAGGACGTAGGTTGCAAGTGCTACTCTGAGATAAAGAGGTTAACACAGGGATGGAATTCGTGGCGGGCCGCATCAAATCAGTCAGAAGACTGATGACAAAAAAAAGCGCTACCTGACAGTTACATTTCTTTGGGATTCTTCAAGTAGGTTTGCGTCTAGCATCTGCCTCCCCCACGACTAATTTTAAGCGGTCATTCCAGTTTATATCGCTCCCCTCCTTAAATAGCTCGCTTAGGTGCCTGAAGCTCGTGTCTCATTCCTGTGCCTGATCGCCGCCGGAGTAATCGAAGATGTCAGATCCTATTGTCTATTTGTGCACACTACATTACAGTTATACGTGTTTAGAATCAGTTGCCAGTCTTTGTACCAGACGGTGGTCGTATACAAGTTCGCGGAGCGCCTAGAAGTTATAGCAGAAGTTAGTTCAGAGAACGACTATTGCGGTTCTAGACAGGACGTTACGGGAAGCTCGGCCGGAGCCTTTTGTCGTTGCACTGGAATCGCAGCTCCGGCAGAAGATGTGCTGTATCGCCACCAAGTGCTGAGCCCTGTGTCTACGATCCCTTAAAGCGCCTTCCGGATTATCGGGTGGTCGTTCCGAGGTCGCGATTCTCGCGGCGGGCTGCGCTGCCATCAGAGAGACAGAGGCGTCCAGTGATAACCGAACAGCGCTCGTACGATGTCGCCGACAGTAAAGGATGTTATCTTCGCAGCCGCCACCTCTGTTGGCCGTTCCTTTTATGCTCCTTCCTTATGTCGGCGGGAACTTGCCGTCTATAAACATCCCGAGAGGTATCACTGCACGAGAAAATGAGTTTTGCAGGAGCGTAAACATTATTCGCTGAGCCTCAGTTGCTTTATTTATCCTCCATTTAATGATAAAGTACATTTTACGCCTCAGTTTCCTGTACTTTATGTGACCAACGTCGTTTCGTCTTTCTTCGGACATCGAGTGCAGTAGGAATAGCTCTGTACTACTAGCGGCAAACAAGCAGCCAGGTAACACACCCGCACAACACAACATTCCCTGTGCATCCTATGAAATTCCCATGACGTCCTCTGTAGAACAGTTACACTTACGTACCCTCCATTTTTTAATAACACAATTTGATTCTCCCTTTCTTCCGAGTTAATAGGAGTCGATGTAGTAGCTTCATAACTGCTAGAAAGTTCGAACACGCGTGAACTAGGTAATTTCTAATCTGTTTGCGAGGTTTAATTTTAATTCACCAGATCCTGTGAGACTGACGTCGGCGCCGTACACACTCAGATACATTTACCGCAAGGTACTTGGCTGCTAAATAGGAATCTGTTGTTTTACTTGATTTTATTTTAGATTAAACTACATGGATCCGGAGATCTTTTCAGTTCACAAACATCTCGGACGTATATACGCAGACTGAAGCGACGAATGAAAATTTGGACCAAGGCGGGGATTCGAACTTGGGCACCCTGCTCACAAGGGAGATGCGCTAATCACTACACCACCCTATCACAGACGTTTTGCACAACTGCACTGACTAACGTGCAAATTTTCATTCACGCCTCACCCCAATTGATATTTCTCCTAAACTGGAAGAGCGTTGCTGAGGTTCTCCGACTGTATCGGAATAGCACCTCAGCATCGAACGAATTGGGGGTGCGGCCCGAAACCAGGGCATAGTTACTTTAATCGGATGAAAGTATATGGTTCCACAGACCTTTGCAAGTCTCAAACATTAGTCCGTGCAGTTATGCAAAGCCACTGTGGCGTAGTGGTTAGCGCATCCACCTAGTGAGCAGAAGACGCAGGTTCGAATCCCAGCCTTGGTACAGATTTTCATTCATCGCTTCAGTCTGCGTATATACGTCATAGTTGTTTAAGACTTGAAAATGTATCTGGAACCTTATAGTTCCATCTTATTAAAGCACCTATGCCTGGGTTTCAGGCAGAATCCCCATCTCGTTCTATGCTGAGGTGCTTTGCCAATACAATTGAAGAACGTCTGAAATGCCGTTCGAGTTTATGGCAAATACCATGTGGGATGAGGCGTGAAAGGGAAGTTGCACTGAGAAGGGAGGCGTGTTAGGAAAATTAGTGCACTTGTGCAAAGCCACTGTGCCAGTGTGAAGTAGTGGTTATCGCATCTAGCTAGATAGCAGAAGACCTGTGTTCGAACCCCGACCTTAGTACGAATTTTTATTCCTAGCTTCAGTCTGCATATATACATCAGTTTATGCTGTTCTAAATCTCACAGTTCTGGAGATGCTCGCCTCTTACTATCGAAATCAATAGTATAGGCCGGCCAGAGTGGCCGTGCGGTTCTAGGCGCTACAGTCTGGAGCCGAGCGACCGCTACGGTCGCAGTTTCGAATCCTGCCTCGGGCATGGATGTGTGTGATGTCCTTAGGTTAGTTAGGATTAATTAGTTCTAAGTTCTAGGGGACTGATGACCTCAGAAGTTAAGTCGTATACTGCTCAGAGCCATTTGAACCAATAGTATAGGAATGTTGTATGCGACTTGTGGCTGGTCCACAACTGTATTCTTATTTATCCATCACCAAGCCTACCTCGTTAACGTCCCAAAATGACGAGGATCTTGCAATGAATCCATTTCACGTCTACTTTCCTACAGCCAGTTTTATGTGATCGTTTGACCTTAAATTACTTCGGACTCCTACTCTTATACATTTTACGATAGTCATTGATTCCAGCGATCGATAATTAATAAAGCAACCGAGCAGTAACGTCCTGCTTATTTACGTCAAATAAGCCGCATGTATTGTGTGAAGTTTCAAAAAAATGGTTCAAGTGGCTCTGAGCACTATGGGACTTAACTTCTTAGGTCATCAGTCCCCTAGAACTTAGAACTACCGAAACCTAACTAACCTAAGGACATCACACACATCCAAGCCCGAAGCAGGATTCGAACCTGCGACCGTAGCGGTCTCACGGTTCCAGACAGAGGCGCCTAGAACCGCTCGGCCACCCCGGCCGGCGTGGAGTGTCAATTGGCACGCCCTGCACCAAACGTCGATCCAGTGCAGATGTCAAATACATGCGAGCATTCTTCGAGTATTATCTCAATACTGATAAAATCTTCATAAGTGCAATATTCATTCGTTAGAAACACAGATCGCTTTAATCGCAGACGCAGTTGCATCTCGAGTGCATGTTAAGCACTACTTACGTATTATTATTATTTTTTTTATTATTATTTATTTTATGGCCTTCATTGGACCACTCTAGTCAAAAATACAAAGTTGTAAACAAGTCGTTACACAGTGATACAATTTGGCTCAACAATAACTTAATATGATATTTAGGTAATATAATTATTAGAGTCTATTCTTATATGAAAGGTGTTTTGCTCTTCTGTCTGCCCTTCTTCATTCTTTCAGATATTTTCTTTCTTTCTTCATCTGAGACCACTCTTCCTGTACTCCTTTTATTGCTTTTCATTTGTAGTCTGGTTTGCGGGTCTTGCAGTATTCTGGTTTTCTCTGTCTTGTTTTTTAGGTCATCTACTGTAATTTAGAGTTCTTTTATATCTGCCTTAATTTCTGTGATCCATTTAATGTCGCTCTTGCTATTCCATAATTTTTGTATTATTTTTTTACTAATTCTGTTTTCTGGAGTTCTCATCACATGTCCAGAGAATGAGATGCGTTTCTTCCTGATCGTGCTCATGACTGGTTCTATTTTCTTATATACTGTTTCATATGATGCTATTCTCCAATGTCCATTTATTTTATACTGTTTATTTATACATTTCCTAATTATTCTTCTTTCTATTTTTAGTATTCTGTCAATTTCTGCTGTATATATTCATTCCTTCATTCCTTCTTTCCTCGTGATTAATAGGCATATAGAATTGAGACTCTAGTGGTTCCTTTATTACACCGGCTTCTCTGGCCTTTTGTGCAGGATCTGTTACGCCGGCCGCAGCCCCGCAGACAGGAGCACCGCCTGCAGCCAGAGCATTGGTCACTGCCAGCTTCGCCCGCCACGAAGCGCAGTACCTGTGTCCGGCAGCCGCAGCGGACTCACTGTGGGCCCTAGCGGTCCCACCTGACTTGACCACACACTCGCGCACACGCATCGCGTGAGTATTTACTGCTCTCTATGGAAAGTAATTTTGTAAAATGTTACTGCACTACAGCACACAAACTTTAGCTTCAGCGCCCCTGACTTCTGCCACAGCTAGTACGCTTTCGCCCACTTGCCGAGAGTATTCTGAAGAATGATGGAGGTGAAGATCATTTAATAACTTCTACACGAAACACTACCTTCTTGGTTGAGAAAACAGTGGTTCATACGATTTCATTCGAGTATATCTGCTAGATTTATGAGGAGAGAAATATGGAGTAAATTGTAAATTAGGGTCCGGCCGGGGTGGCCGAGCGGTTCTAGGCGCCTGTAGCCTGCTACGGTCGCAGGTTCGAATCCTGCCTCGCGCATGGATGTGTGTGATGTCCTTAGGTTAGTTAGGTTTACGTAGTTCTAAGTTCTAGGGGACTGATGACCTCGGAAGTAAAGTCCCATAGTGCTCAGAGCCATTTGAACCCTTTTTTTTTGTTTTTTAAATTAGGCATAACGTTACAAAATTTTATTGTATTGAAAGTCCACCTCCTCTGACAAGAGTTTTTATAAAAACTCGGTTATATCAGTCCATCTTTTTGCCATTCTCAGCTGGTTCTTTTATTCAGTTCTATATCATTTGGACACTTTTACGTAATAAATATCATGAAAAAATTAGGCCTAAAACACTTTTTGTCGCCTGTTGTTTTTACCTTGATTCTTCTCCATTGTTAGGTTCTGCAGGGCCCTCTTTACATTACTGTATATTGACAGTTTGTCATCTTGAATTAAATGACGTTACTGTGTAGGGTAAGCTGTAGGGAATGGGGCTGATACCCAGTATGTGCAACAACCAAAAGAGAACAATAAAACTGGAACTGCAAGAAGGAAGTGCTCGGATTAAAAAGGGTGTAAGGTAGGGATGTAGTCTGTCCTACTTTTCAGTCCACATATCGAAGAAGCAACGGTGGAAATAAAAGAAAGGTTCAAGAATGGGATTAAAATTCAAGATGAAAGGATGGGTTTCGCTGATAACATTGCTGTCCTCAGTGAAAGTGAAGGAAAGTGAAGGATGTGTAGAATGGAATGAACAATCCGATGAGCGCAGAATATGGATGGAGAGTAAACCGGAGAAAGACGAAATTGATGAGAAGTAACATAAATGAGAAAACCGAGAAACTTAACACCAGATTTGGAGACGACGAAGTAGATGAAGTTAAGGAATTCTGTTACCTAGGTGGCAAAATAAATCACGGCGGACGGTGCAAGGAGGATATTTAAAGCAAAAGTGGCAAAAGGGGCATTCCTTGTCAAGAGAATGTACGTCTGGAGTACAGCATCGTATGGTAGCGAAACATGGACTGTGAGAAAACCGGAACAGAAGAGAATCGAAGCATTTGAGATGTGGTGCTGCAGAAGGGTGCTACAAATCAGGTGGAGTGATAAGGTAATAAATGAGAAGGTTGTCTGCAGATTCGGCCAGGAAAGGAGTAATTCGATCATAGGCAATGAACGTAACTTCCTCTCTTTGTGAAAACCTCGTCATTACAATGACCAATAACTCCATTATCAAAGATTGATTTGAAACTTCATGGACATCTGTAATCTGTCATTAACTGGGCTTTTACTAAATAGTTACACTTTTAGCAACTTTATCTGTATCTCTTTACATATTTTTTAAGAAACTGTTTTGGCTTCTCTTGTAAAATTTATCAAAATGCAGTATGAGGTTTTCATTGCCTAATATGGATATGGAAAACACTGACAAGAAGAAGTGACACGATGACCTCTTAAAATATCAGTGGATGGCGTCCATGATACTAGAGGGCTCTGCAGAACGTAAAAACTTTAGAGGAAGACAGAGATTGGAATGCAAATAATTGAGGATGTAGGTTGAAAGTGCTACTCTGAGGTGAAAAGGTTGTTATAGGAGAGGAATTCGTGGTGGGCAGCATGAAAGCAGGCAGAAGACTGACAGCAATAAAACTGAGAGTCTGGTTGGGAAGTTGAGAGATCATTTTATCTATAAATATCTGTGATCAGGCGGACTCGAAATCGAGCAAATTTTGTCTCCAAATGCGGCTAGCGCTAGAGCTTCGAAACCACATTACATTACAAAGTTTTTCTTTAAAAAAATGTTCAAATGTATGTGAATTCCGTAGGGACCGAACTGACGAGGTCATCGGTCCCTAGACTTACACTTAAACTAACTTATGCTAAGAACAACACACACACACACACACACATGCCCGGGGGAGGACTCGAACCTCCGGCGGGAGGATCTTTTTAAAACAATCAACCGATTTGCACGGGCGTATCTCTTACATACATGTAAAGATTTTGGCGAGGAAGTGTGGAGTTACTTTAACCGCTACTATGTGGCTTTGCAGTTCACCTAATTTGTTGGAAGAGGAGGTATGTAGACGAAATACACCAACAGCCTAAAAATAAATACATACATGAAATAATAATAAAAACGGTCGATTAGCGCCACCTAGCAGCGCAGTATTGCCCTCCTAATGATCTATCGTCGAGGCACTCACAGTTAAAAATTTCCTCACATACAGATGCCAGTGCGGCGATGCTCCGTTCTGTCGACAAAATATGAAATTTTTCTGCATGTTGTCGCATAAGTGGAAAAAGAGCATTTCACGATCAGTTTCTCCATAATGCGTGACAGCTAGTTGCAGTAATGACAAAGAACATATCTGAATTGGTCAGTAGGTGCACTGCAGTTACTTCGTTAAGTTTAAGTTTTCAGTATGTGCACAGGTCTGTGTGCAGATGCATCTGACATAGCAGTCTAAAAGGTAAATGGCGAAACGGTTTTCTCGGCCGCTTTTCGAAGTCGCTTCAAACTCGTATAGCTACTTATTTCAGACCGATACGCCACTGACCACACTGTGTCAGCAACGGACCAGAGAGCAATGCGGTGATGCCGGCCGGGGTGGCCGAGTGGTTCTAGGCGCTACAGTCTGGAACCGCTCGCCCGCTACGGTCGCAGGTTCGAATCCTGCCTCGGGCATGGATTTGTGTGATGTCCTTAGGTTAGTTAGGTTTAAGAAGTTCTAAGTTCTAGGGGACTGGTGACCTCAGAAGTTAAGTCCCTTAGTGCTCAGAGCCATTTGAACCATTTGAATGCGGTGATGGCAGCTCACAAGAGGATCGAACTTACTTACCCTCACCGATTTGATTCGTATTAACAGGGTGTGTAGATGATAACTAGAACATCATCATATGTAAAAACGAAGGAGCAACTGTCAATCGTTTTTGCGAAAATCGAGTTTGAAAGTTTTAGGCAAGCATATACACTGATGTGTGGTGGCGAGTAGCCAAGGAGTCCGTAGCCGACCGAGCAAGCCCTTCGTTTCATAAGAGATTGAATCTCGCTGCTGCTACTGCCTTCCTTTTCTTCGTTCTCACGTAATTTTAATAGCAGGTATATTATCACTGTGCAAATAATCAGCATCTAAGGAATGATTTATTGATGACAAAATCTGAAAATTCGAGTTTTTTTCCAGCATTTAGGAAGTAGTTTACCATTATAACCGTATTCCTGCAGGTACATTTCAACCAACCATGAGCCTCTTTTACCGGTATAGGTACAGGTACGGTATGGCTCACCGTATGAACCTATTTTCCCGGTAATCCTGCAGTTACTTTTGACCCGCCAGAAGTAGCTGCATGTACACAAGCAATTTTGGGTGGTGGGCGGAGAGGGGGAACAGCGTTTACAAACACGAATACTTCATTCGTGTGTTCGCCCCCGAGGCAGTTACAAGTCAACGCCCCAAGATGTTTGATTTTACGAGTAAATGTATTGATGAGACTGGTACTTTGACTGCAAGAGAAGTGAACCTGAATGTGAAACCGAATCGCTTTACTGTGAATTTTCAAGAGTACGATTAAAAACGGCACTTCTGTACAGTAAAGAGCGTCGAAAGCTTATGCAGTAATAACACAAGAATACACGGAAATTGGAGAAGAAATATTTCACAGAATTTTCGAAATGCTATCGGAGAAACATCTCGTGGTACAAGACGAACTAATGGCCCACCAAGACAGGGTGTTGTTCAAGAAATTGAGAAAGTCGCTTCACATTCATCAGACTATTACGAGGCCGAAGAGAAGCAGTCGTAAATGGACAGCGATTACTTGCCGCAGCATTACAAGATTATAGTCATCAATCTAGCGAGAGAGCTACCAGGACGAAGTTTGGCCAGTCTTCGTAGAAGAGGAGCTTCACGCCTCAGAAGCATGAAAGGTTTGAAAAGATGAAAAGAACATAAAAATGTGGAACAAGGAATGAACAACTCAAAACAATTGATTCGTGGATCTGTGACCGTTTGATAGAAGCGCGAGATGTAATCAGAAGATGAAGACGAGAAACCTGTAGCAGTGGGTTCTTGCTACTGCTAACCAATTTCCTGATTTACATTTTCAAGCTTCTGATTTGTGAGTCGTGCTCTTCAAACAAAGGCAACGGATTCGTCAGAGAAAAATAACCAAATTGTATCCAAAAGAGAAAGTGCTTCGCTTCAGCAAGCCCTTGACGCTGCAGCAAAATACGACAAGGATTTTGTTATTAACACTGATGAAACAGATATTACACATAAAAGTATCTGATTCATTTACGTCAGTTGCAATACTACTTTTACAGACCATACGATGCTAGATTGTGAATGTTTGTTCTAGGGTGCCAATATTAATCACCTTATGACCGAACTGTCGCCGAACGCGGAACAAAGGTGCTTCTTGTGCAGCGAATGGATATGCACAAAGTGGGCACATTCGTACACTGCACAGTATGCTGTCACCTTCTCTCGAAAATTACTACCAACGATCTTTATTTGTTATTTGGACCAAGGGTGCAAAATGCAGCTGATGAATACTCTCGCAAGTACAAAAATGTTACGATAATATCTTCGAAGTCCGACAAACTCCCAACAGTACTATACTGGAAATTTCTAATTGACGTCATGAAGCCATACGTGGGACAAGAACAATTTCTTTTTCTCCTCGATTCATGGGGAGGACAGACGAATCCGGTTTTGTACAACAAAATTTTTCGAGATAAAGAGAGTCTGCCAACGTGCAGTATTGAAGTAATTCCTCCAAAATGCACTCCGTCGATGCAGCCCTGCGTTGGTTATTTTTACAGACAGATGAAAATCCTTATAAAGCGACTACAAAATTGCTTGTGCATCATTAAAGACAACAGAGAGATAACTTCAAGAGAAGACTGCATAAAATTTCAATCAATCGTGCACCATCAGTTGTCTGCACCAATATTCGGTGATATAATCAGCTATGCGTGGTACGCCGCGAAACTGAGTGATGATTGAGAACCGTTTGTGACCGTAAACCAAGTTTGTTTTTCAGTAGAAATATTAGAGAAAAACATGCTCAAGCAAAAACTCGGCGTCAATTACGTGTACTACATGCCATAATAACGATTGTTTTGCATGTTTCTTCAATCAGTATCATCCTAATTCTTGCAGTGCTGCATACGTGTCATAAATGTAGAAACAATAATGTCAGTAAAAATACTATACCGATGTGATAAATGATAAAAATGGTCGTGTATCTTTTATTATTTCCAAAGCCCTTACAAAAATATTTTGTTTTTCTTTTTTTCAGAATAAATATTATGCAAAAAATAAATAAATCAGTAATACTGATAATCAAAATTTCCACGGGTGTGCTGCCGGTCTATAGTGTCCAACGGGCACAATATTTCGGCGATCATACATGTCGCCATCATCAGGTGAACTGACGGACTGAGCTCCTGTGAACGTGCCGGCACGGAGATCCGTACGCTATGGCTGCTCAGAGCGAACTGGGTTCGGTCGCGGCGGCGGCCGATTTAAATACCCTCCGCCCGCGGCGCGCTCCCTCCGCCGTCCGCGCCCCGCGCCACGGTCGCGCGGTGGAACAGATTGCGACGGTGTCTGAGATGACGTCGGTGTGATGGCTCTGAGTGCGCCTGTGTATGGAATAAATGCAGTGCCTACCTCCTCCCTCGTGACTTCATCCATCTCAATAGGTTGTGCTGCAGTGGTTGGTCGGAGAGCACGTTGAATCTGCCACTCTGAGTACCCATTTTTTCGAAATACAGTTCTCAGATGTTCCAATTCCTGGGGTAGACTCTCTGCGTCAGAGATAGTGCGCGCCCTATGTACTAGAGTTTTAAGTATGCCATTCCTCTGTGAAGGGTGGTGGCAGCTGTCTGCGTGCAAATACAGATCAGTGTGCGTTGTCTTCCGATACACCCCATGACCTAGGGTGCCGTCAGCCCTTCTCTTCACCAAGACGTCAACGAAAGGTAATTTACCCTCCGTTTCAGTCTCCATAGTGAGACCCCAGGAATTGGAACATCTGAGAACTGTATTTCGTAAAAATGGGTACTCAGAGTGGCAACGTGCTCTCCGACCAACCACTGCAGCACAACCTGTGGAGATGGATGAAATCACGAGGGAGGAGGTAGGCACTGCATTTATTCCATACACAGGCGCACTCTCGGGGAAAATCGCCCGCATTCTGAAGAAACACCGGGTCGGAACTGTGTTTTGTCCTCCGAATAAAACTCGTGCACTGGTGGGGAGCGCCAAAGATGACCTCGGATTGAGGAAGGCCGGCGTGTACCAGATTCCGTGTCAATGTGGCAAGTCGTATATTGGGCAGACGATGCGTACCGTCGAGGATCGATGCCGTGAACACCAGAGGCACACTCGACTGATGTATCCGAGCAAGGCGGCGGTCGCTGTACATTGTTTGTCGGTAAATCACACTATGGAGTATGACCGCACGAGGATTCTGGTACAGACGTCGAGATACTGGGACAGCGTAGTTAGAGAGGCCATCGAAATTCGCACCAATGACGACCTCATAAACCGTGACTGTGGCTATAATCTTAGCAAGGCTTGGGAACCAGCGATTGGGTTGATCAAGAGTAAATCGAGCAAACGAATAGTTGTGACGACCACGGCGGACAGAGCCATCACACCGACGTCATCTCAGACGCCGTCGCAATCTGTTCCAGCGCGCGACCGTGGCGCGGGGCCCGGACGGCGGAGTGAGCGCGCCGCGGGCGGAGGGTATTTAAATCGGCCGCCGCCGCGACCGAACCCAGCCATAGCGCACGGATCTCCGTGCCGGCACGTTCACAGGAGCTCAGTCCGTCAGTTCACCTGATGATGGCGACATGTATGATCGCCGAAATATTGTGCCCGTTGGACACTATAGACCGGCAGCACACCCGTGGATATTTTGATTATCAAATACGCCGGTAGAAACTCAAGAATCACAGTAATACTGATAGTTTATTCAGTCATAAAGAATCTATTGCTAGAGTTACGCGGGAATTAAAGAGAAGCACCAGCAGCGAGGTTCGATCCAGGGACGTTGCGCTTATGAAACTAAGCAATTATTCACTTGGCTGCCGACTCCTTGCCTGTTAGCGACCACACAGTAGTACATATACGTATGCCTATAACTCTCAACCTCGATTTTCTCGAAAACAGTTGAGAGTTGCGCCTTCTTCTTTACATAAGATGAAGTTCTGGCCATGCTCTACACACCCTGTCAACATGAATTAAATGGGTATTAAATCGCTGGGGGCAAGTACCTAAGGTCCACTTGTGCGCTTGCCTAAAGGGAAGTGGTTCCGCGCGGTGGTGGGAGAAAGTGCTGGTGTCGTCCGTGAAACACCAACAGCTGTGAGTGAAGTGGAAGAAATCGCAGCGCACGTCCCTCGCTCTCGTTAACGTGTGTCTATTATTTTGGTTTCCGCGTAACTGGAACACTTTGGCTGAGCGTTTGGACATAGGTAAAATGTCTTTCCTCACCAGCGGACGTGCATCTTTACGTGAACTTGCTGCGGTCTCGCTTTTAGACCTCGGGCAGCGCCAGAAAGTTGTCGCAGCTCGCACTGGTCGCTAAAAGAGCCACCGGCTTCCGGTCAAAGTCCGCCCCCTGTTTGGCGCTGAGCGTAGACAAGCGGTGATCTTCCGCCTCGTCGCGCGCAGTTCTGGTCGTGTGAACTCGGGTGCTACCCTCCGTTCAAGTCGCTACCTTCAGAAAGCGACGCCGAGTTCGTTGTTGTAGCTGCCAAACAGCACTGTGGACTTCGCAGAGGACTCTTGGCCTCCCTTGGAGATTATTATATTGATAAGTGCGAGTCTTAGAGAGAGACGGGCAGTTACTATTGATAGAAGTCGAAAACAGCATTGCACATGTCGTCTGTAGTTCTCTTACTAGATAAATACCCCAGCTAGAATGGCTAAAACCGAAAAACGTGTTTTGTAATACAAAGACGTGGCTGTTTACCACTTTCTAGATCATGCTTCTGTAGATTTATGTACGGGGTGAACGCAGAAGTCCACCGATAAACTTTCCGTGGTGATAGTAATGGACCAAAACAAGAAAAAAATGTGTGTTCAAAATGGGCTCTAAAATGAGTACCTTATGAGCTATTTGCACTTGTTCGTTTTCTACTGAACAAGTGCTCACAGCTTTTAAGGTATACATTTTGAGCTTGCAGTATTAGAGACGTGTTTCGCAGTATCGAAAATGAAAACGTGCTCAGTGCTCTTAAGATACGCATTTTAGAGCCCATGTTTGGCAGATAATTTTTTCTTGGTTTGGTCCACACTATCTCGTGTGAAAGTTTGTCGATAGCGTTCTGGTTCACACTGCATTTGTGTCCAATCAATGTGTGGAAGTATTTTTTTAATTTCTTTATTTTTTATGTATATAGGCTGAAGCGGCGAGTGAAAATTTGTACGAAGGCCGGGAATCAAACTCGGTATCCTTCTTACTGGGTAGGTGCGCTAGCCACTAAGCCACCGTGGCACACCGGTTCCCACAACTGCACGGAATACCCCCCATTTACATTCGATGCTGAGGTGCTGTTCCAGAACATGGAGAGCCTCGGCAAGTCTGTTCGTGTGTAAGGGGGAATTTAAAATACAGTGCTCCAAACGTACATTCTCACATATACCCTTGTCCATTTAAGGCCATTGTTTGATACTAGTAGACTTCTCTTGGCCAGGAATGCCCTTTCTGCCAGTACTGTTCTGCTGTATGTGTCTTCCTTGCTCCATACGTCACGGGCTATTTTGTGATAATCAATCCTGAAGTTAAGTTTCTCGCTGTTCTTATTCCTGCAGCTTCTCATTACTTTCGTCTTTCTTCGATATGCTCTCAACCCTTATTCTGTACTCAGTAGACTGTTCATTAGATTGAGCAGATCCTGTAAATTCTTCTTCGCTTTCACTGAATGTCATCAACGAATCTTATCGTTGATATACTTTCTCATTAAATTTTAATTCCATTCTTGAACTTTTCTTTTATTTCCATCATTGCTTCTTCGACATATAGATTGAGCATTAGGAGCAAAAGACTACATCTCTGTCTTACACCCTTTTTAATCCGACACTTCGGTCGTGGTCTCTGATACTTGGTATTCTCTCATGGTTCCTGTACAAATTGCATTTTACGCATCTCTCCCTGTAGTTAACCCCTATTTTCCTCATAATTTCGAAAATCTTTCACCTTTTGACATTACTCAACCCTATTTCCAGGTCGACAAGTCCAACGCATGTGTCTCGATTTTTCTTTAGTCTTGCTTCCATTATCAGCAGAAACGCCAGAATAGCCCCTCTGGCTCCTTTGCCTTTCCTAAAGCCAAACTGATTTCATCTAATACATCCTCAATTTTTTTTCCATTCTTCTGTATATTACTCTTGGCAGCAACTTGGATGTTAAGCTCATTATGCGATAATTCACTCACTTGTAACTCTTGCAGTCGTTGGAACTATTTGGACGATATTTCTTCCGAAAGTTATATGGAATATCGCCAATCGCATACAGTCTACACATCGACGTGAATAGGCGTTCTGTTGCCACTTCCCCCAGTGATTTTAGAAGTTCTGAAGAACTGTTATCAATCCCTTCTGCTTTATTTGATCTTAAGTCTTCGAAAGCTCTTTTAAATTCTAATATTGGATCCCCTATCTCCTCTATATTGACTCATGTTTCTTCTTCTGTCACATCAGACAAGCCCTCCCCCTCATAGAGGTGTTCAATATTTTCTTTCCACTTATCCGCTCTCTCAGGCATTTAACAATGGAATTCCCATTGCACTCTTTATGTTACCACCCGTGTTTTGAATTTCACCGAAGATTGTTTTAACCCTTCTTCTTAGATCAACTGAAGTATTTATTCTGTGTTCCATGGTGTTTTTGTTTCCAGCTTCTGTGATTGCTCTTTTTAGAGATGTCCATTCCCCTTAAACTGAACTACTTGCTGAGCAATTTGTTATCACAGTATCTGTACCCTTACATTACTTCAAGACTATCTCTTCATTCCTTCGTACTTCCGTATCTCTCTTCTTTGTGCATTGATTCTTCCTGACTAGTCTCATAAAATTCAGCCTACTCTTCATCACTAAATTTCGGTCTAAGTATCCATCTGTCCCTGGGTACGCCTTCTATCCAGTATCTGATCTCAGAATCTCTGCCTGAACATGATGCAATCTAACTGAAATCATCCTGTAAGGCCGGGGCCTTTCCTCAGCCTAATCTTCTTCCCATTGTGAGTATTGAGGAGAGTATTCGCTATTACTAGTTGAAATTTATTAATAGGGTAACAAATCTATTTACCGCACAAGCACGGATCGTTGAAGACAACGCCGCTTGACAGACAGTTGTGACTAGCCGATCCAGAAGATTTATAAATGAAATGGCACTTACCGAAAAGCATAACCTGTGCCTGAAGCAGTGTAGATTAACACATGCGATACTTTGCGAAGCTGCTGTGTTCTCGTACCTTCCTCCCTTATTAGTCGTCAAAATATGAATATGCAGATTCATTGAAGCAATTAAAACGCAGAGTAATGGAAGAGCTCATGTCAAAGATCTGTGACTTCTAACACTGGTCTATTGCCGTGCGGGTAAACCAAAAATGATGTAGCACGTCCACGTATTGCCCTTTTCAAGAGTTCGCATTGTTCTATTCCGCTCCGTTTTAACAGTTTCATTGAAACTCAACATTTAAACTTATAGGAGGAATGAGGAAAGAACACAACTCGTATTTTGGGGAATATGACGTTGTAAGTACAGCATAATGTTAACATACTGTATGCTGTTCTGTGTGAATGTTTACTTTTTCGCAAAGAGTACCTCATGATCGTTACACGAGATATTTCTTCAGCGACGAGTGGTTTCTGTGGGCTTTATATTAGTTGACCTCCACACAACTGTTACAGAGGAATTCTCATTTACAGATACTTAAATGTCTTCAACATTTCGCGACTCTGTCAGCAACTGTATAATTATTAATTTTAATTTTAATAATGAACAGCCTCAGTTGCACCGTTTACCTAGAATTTACCTAGGTTTCAGTCGGGATAACCCAACCTTCTTCAGAATAACAGTAACTACCGTTTGTCCATAGTGGACATCGTCAAGCTGAAACTACAAATCCATAAATTATCGTCAGTCTATAAAACTTACCTGGAACTTCCTCGGCCCCACTGCGCAGTGTATAATAATTATTAAAAATCGATGCTTCAACAATTTTTGATGTTCCCGAATTAATGTTGTGATTGGCATCTTCGTATTTTGAAATGATTTTTATTCGGCTTAGTCGCTTTAAGCTGAGATACTTCCCTTGGATGTGGAGAAGGGAGAATCAGGAAACAGTATCCTTCTTGGAATAGATCAATTAAACCATGAATAGATTTCGCTTCCTGTACTTCCGAAACACTATGTTTCTGTGACGCAATGAAAGCGATACCCGCTGTAGGCTTTGGAGGCCATTTCTCCGCGTCGCATTGTGCGGGAGTAGTTGAGTAATTTCCGGGCAGACGCCTGGGCTGTCGTTCCGCCTCTGTTTGGCGGGCCGTGCCTATGCGGCTGCCACGGTAGGGGCGCGCGTCGTAAAAGCCGGCAGCGCCGCCGCACAGAACCGCCCGCACTCTCTGATTTATGCAGCGGCGCCGTTGCTGCGAGCGAGTTCTTTGTTTTCGCCGCTTTGCCTTTAGGTGGCTGCTGTACCGCTACAGCTTCTCCTCTTGCCTCCTCCCCTCCCCCCCCCCCCCGCCCCAAAAAAAACGCTACTCAAGACAAGGGCGTTCGCAGAATACAAGATTGTCCCACGGCTCTGCACTAGCACCTTTGTTTTTCACTGTGCGGCAAAGACGCAAAATTTGCATCAACGACAGATCTGTTCCAAAGAAGGGCATGGATTAATAAATCACGGAAGCACAAAAAGTTTGAAACATCGCTGTTGCGGGCTCACATTCTGAAGATCGGATTGATGTAGCTCTCCTCGCTATCCTATCGTGTGTAATCGTCTTCATCTCAGCTACAACACACATCCTTTTGAATCTGCTCCCTGTAGTCAAATGATGTTCTCCCTCTAGAGTTCCTACCCCTTCCATTACTAAACTAACGATTGCTTGATGCCTTGGGGTATGTCTTATCATCCGATCTCTTAATCTGTGAAGTTCTCCATAAATTTATTTCCATCCTAATTCAGTTCTGCACCTCCAGTTGGTTACTCAGTCTACTCATCTAATCTTCAGCATTTTTCTGTAGCTCCACATTTCAAAATATATATATGCAGACTCAAGCAACGAATGGCAAAATTTTCATTCGTCGCTTCAGTCTGCATATATACATCGCAGATGTTTGAGACTCTAAAAAATCTCTGGAACCATATAGTTTCATTTGATTCAAGGTCCTATGCCTGGGTTTCAGGCAGGATTCCCCATTTCGTTTAGTAGCGAGGTAGTGTTCCAGTACAATTGGAGAGCTTCTGCCTGTTCGAGTTTAGGGGGAATAACAAATGAGCAGAGGCGCGAATCGGAATTTCGACCGGGGAAGAAGGCATGCTAAGGAATTCCGCGCAGTGGTGCATACCCACTGTGTCGGGTGGCGTAGAGGTTAGAGAATCTGGCTAGCGAAGCAGGAGACCCGAGTTAGAATCCAGGAGTTGGTAGAAATTTTCATTTGTCATTTCAGTCTGCATACATACATCACGGGTGTTTGATACATGAAATGGTCTCTGGAATAATGTACTCGTAGTTCCATTTGACATTTCAAAAGCTTCTGCAGGTATTCGCTTCTTGTCAGTACTGTTGAAAACTCCTAGTCTGCTGGTTAAATTGTGAATTAATGTCAGCCCACGACCAATTCATACATGCAGTGGAAGTGGACTCAAATCTCCCCAGTTCAGGAAACCAAATCTTAGGAATGCAAGACGAGCGAGTGCAGTGCTCGTTGCCATCACACAGTAAGAAGTGAAACCAAATCGTATTGATACCAGAAGAACGCAAAGCTTGTTGCTTTCTGTTGTGGCGTAACAAGACAGCTACGCCACACTGAAGTAGCCGAAAGGCACGCGTTAATCTCACGTAGGCTAGAGAGAGGTCTGAAACAGGATACGTAATGAATGCTATAAAGAAAAGTACGTAGCTCCTTGAATACTTAACTTTAATCCATCATTTGTATACAGCATTCTTGATGATACAAGTGAGACTCTATCTTGAAATGGTTAATGGCGCCTTGCTAGGTCGTAGCCATGGACTTAGCTGAAGGCTATTCTAACTGTCTCTCGGCAAATGAGAGAAAGGCTTCGTCAGTGTAGTCGCTAGTAAAGTCGTCGTACAACTGGGGCGAGTGCTAGTCAGTCTCTCGAGACCTGCCGTGTGGTGGCGCTCGATCTGCGATCCTGACAGTGGCGACACGCGGGTCCGACATGTACTAATGGACCGCGGCCGATTTAAGCTACCATCTAGCAAGTGTGGTGTCTGCCGGTGACACCACACTTTCACACAATAATAAGTAATTTATCCTTGTATTTGGCCACTGTGCACAAAGATAACGCCGACACAGTGAAGCTAAGAAACTGGACATATAATAGGTTACATATACTATATTAAAGTTAAAGCAATTACAACGCTCGGTCACAAAATGTAAGTCTTTTGTCGAAGTTTCGACACTTCTGTGAGTGCCTTCATCAGAAATTAAATATTCAAATTGCCCTATACTATAAATACAAAATTATGGGAAAATTTTTTTATATAAAAGTGTAAGTACTGAGTAACAGTACAGGAAAGAAACAGTACTTACATGTCACGTAGAAGATAAATATCGAGCGAGAAAGGCTTTAGTCACAAAAATTTAAAAAGAATTCATGGAAGGCGAGCCACTATGGGCTGCTCACACATATAAAGCCACAGGCAGCAACGGACTGAGGCGCCCGTGTTAGCAACTGCGGGCAGGTGAACATTACACCAAGAGTGCCATTAGTAGCCGTAAATATAAGTAGGCTACTTAATATTTAAAATATAGCTGTCTATATTTTAAATGTTAAGCAGCCTACTTATATTTACGGCTACTAGATGGCACTCTTGGTGTAATGTTCACCTGCCCGCACCGAGCGAGGTGGCGCAGTGGTTAGCACACTGGACTCGCATTCGGGAGGACGACGGTTCAATCCCGTCTCCGGCCATCCTGATTTAGGTTTTCCGTGATTTCCCTAAATCGTTTCAGGCAAATGCCGGGATGGTTCCTTTGAAAGGGCATGGCCGATTTCCTTCCCAATCCTTCCCTAACCCGAGCTTGCGCTCCGTCTCTAATGACCTCGTTGTCGACGGGACGTTAAACACTAACCACCACCACCACCTCACCTGCCCGCAGTTGCTAACACGGGCGCCTCAGTCCTTTAAAACTTTAACACAGATGTACGTTTAATGTCTCCCCTAACCAGTAATAATTGTCGGACACGTTAAACGATCTTCAAATTTAAGTCAAGTATTCGTGTAACAGAAGTTTAGTTCCTCTGAATGCTTCAAGCAGTTAACAACAGATTAATAGAACAAAGTTATCCAAATATTCAAAGAAACTGATCAACTGAGACGTTAACACTGTGGGAGGTACCAAAATTTATAACGATGCTCAGCCTTGTCTTTGGTCAGTTGGCGACACTTCTGCTGGTGGAGTGGCGTCATCCGGAGGGCAGGATTAACATGTGATGATGCGGAAGATCAGCCCTGTGGAGCTAAGGCCCACCCACTTTCACATTTTCTCCGGGACTGAGGTCAGAAGCTGTAAGGAGACCTCCCCACCATCCACCAGTCCCCTTAGAAATTGCTGATTACCTCCGAAAAGTTTAGTTTTAACTCTGATGTGATGATGCGAGCCGTACACCGAGAAGGTACTCGATGCTTCTCAGTGTCCGTTCTGCGTAAAATCAAAGTTACAACACGAGCTTTCATAGCTAATCACATATTTTTAAGGTGGACGAGTGATGCTGGTGATAGTTTCGCTGCCGCTCCTGCCCCTTAATCGTGAACCAATGGGGAAAGGAGGTCGCCTTACTGCCACAGTGCTGTTTCCGACAGTAGCACAGGCGAATCCCACTTTCCAGATGAGTCACTCAGCCAGTAGAAGTTAGAAGTCCAAGCATTGTCACCCGACCAATGAGAAGCCTGAACACCACTATAATGGAAGCAGACACTGCCCCAGGCAGCCATTCGTATCCTTATAAAGAGGACGATGATTACCTTCTAAATCTCGATCTTTAACTCCAGTTTGTTGAAGTTTGTAGATTCGAATGGTTCAAATGGCTCTGAGCACTATGGGACTTAACTTCTTTGGTCATCAGTCCCCTAGACCTTAGAACTACTTAAACCCAACTAACCTAAAGACATCACACACATCCATGCCCGAGGCAGGATTCGAACCCGCGACCGTAGCGGTCGAGCGGTTCCAGACTGTAGCGCCTAGAACCGCTCGGCCACTTCGGCCGGCCGAAGTTTGTAGATTTAGATTTTATAAAAGAGTTTCATTTAGTTTCAGGATTGCTTGTCGTCACCAACATGTGGCGACGTTCATGATTCGATCTGAACAAAACAGTATTGTATTTGACGACTAAGGAGCAATGTAAAATACATACTTAATCTGTGACGCACAGCCCGTACTGGGATACCGGCCTCACTACAGGTGGAGTAACGCCTTTCTTCACTGCGGCAATAGGAGGAGGAGGGTGGTGGGCCACGGCGGCAGGTCCGTTGTCTTGGCCACCTTATACCCTCAGGAAAAATCCTCGCTTGATGTAAGGCTGAGTGGATCTGGTATCGTCCTGGAGAGACTGGAATGAGGAAAAATCCCTGTCCCTACCCGATGAGGAGGAGATTAGTGTTTTACGTCCCGTCGACAACGAGATCATTAGACACGGAGCACAAGCTCGGATTAGGGAAGGACGGAGAAGAAAAGCAGCCGTGACGTTTAGAAGGAACCATCCCAGCATTTACCTTGATCGATTTAGGAAAATCGCAGAAAACCAAAATCAGTTTGGCCGGACACGGGTTTTAACCATGAGGACACTAATTCCGTTACATGATAGTGAATCTTACTCTATTTCGACATGTTAATAATAATTTATTTTTAGACTTTAAGGCTTTATTTCACAATTGCTCAGTTGATGTCTTCCACTGACTATCGAAATTCATCTTCTGCAGAGATAAACAGCTCATGTGCTGACCGGCCGCCGTTTCATCCTCCATTGGTGTGTTTCAAATGCTTCCCAGTCATTACACCTGCTGCTTTTATCTCAAATAGCTACTCAATTACCATCGTGTGGCTGATGCCAACAAAAATTCTCTGACTGTACCCGGAATTGAACCCGTATGCCGGCAGCCGTGCTAATCACTTAGTTACAGAGGCAGACCAAACAGGTCAATGTCACCAGTAAAACGCTACTGTTTTAGATACGATCAATGTTTTCTTCTTCGTTTTCTCTCTGTTTAAGTATTTGCAAAGTTCCTCTAGCACTGCCGAGAACAGCGTTGGTGATATGGAATCTCCTTACCTGTCCCTTCTATCACTTCTGAATTTCACACTATTTCAGTGATGTGTAATGGGAGCTGTAGCATCTCCAGTATACTGACATAGGCTGTACCACTGCTTTCTTTCTCAGGGGTTACCAGTACAGAGTTGTTGTGGTGTCAAGTTCGCAGGGTTTACCGAATCATATTACTGAGATTTGTCCCGTGGTTTTATCTTGTTGTTTCGTTCTTTTATACAGCTGTCTAAATGGCATGTATCACGACGTGGCAAAGTTAGTTAGTTAGTTAGTTAGTTAGTTGCGTGTTCCATTGATCAATCGCACGGTACGGTAGCCGTTATGATGAGGAACTTGTCACACTACACTAAGTGATCAAAAGTATCCGGACGCCTGGCTGAAAATGACTTACAAGTTCGTGACGCCCTCCATCGGCAATACTGCAATTCAATATCGTGTTGGCCCACCCTTAGCCTTGATGACAGTTTCCACTCTCGCAGGCACACGTTCAATCAGGTGGTGGAAGGTTTCTTAGGGAATTGCAGCCCATTCTTCACGGAGTGCTGCACTGAGAAGAGGTAACGATGTCAGTCGTTGAGGCCTGGCACGAAGTCGGCGTTCCAAAACATCCCAAAGGTTCTATAGAAGTCAGGTCAGGATTCTGTGCAGGCCAGTCCATTACAGGGATGTTATTGTCGTGTAACCACTCTGTCACAGGCAGTACGTTATGAACAGGAGCTCGCTCGTGTTGGCGGATGCAAGCGCATTCCCCGAATTGCTCTTCAACGGTGGGAAGCAAGAATGTGCTTAATACATCTGTATAGGTCTATGCTGTGATAGTGCCAGGCAAAACAACAAGGGGTGTAAGCCCCCTCCATGAAAAACACGACCACACCATAACACCACCGCCTGCGAATTTTACCTTTGGCTCTACACACGCTGGCAGATGACGTTCACCGGGCATTCGCCATACCCACACCATGCCATTGGATCGCCACATTGGGTACCGTAATTCGTCACTCCACACAACCCAATCACCTGACCACCCTCCGCCACACACCGTTGGGTGGCTTGCGGAGTATGAATGTAGATGTAGATTTTTCTACTGCTCGATCGTCCAATGTTTACGCTCCTTACACCAAGCGAGGCGTCGTTTGGCATTTACTGGTGCGATGTGTGGCTTATGAGCAGCAGCTCGACCGTGAAATCGAAGTTTTCTCACCTACCGCCTAACTATCATAGCACTTGCAGTGTATCCTCAAGTAGTCTGGAATTCCTGTATGATGGTCTGAATAGATGTCTGCCTATTACACGTTACGACCCTCTTCAACTGTCGGCGGTCTCTGTCACTGAAGAGATGATGTCGGCGTGTACGCTTTTATGCTGTACGTGTCCCTTCACGTTTCCACTTCACTATCACATCGGAAACAATGGAGCTAGGGATGTTTAGGAGTGTGGAAATCTCCCGTCCAGACGTATAACATTAGTGACACCCAATCACCTGACCACTTTCGAAGTCTGTGAGTTCCGCGGAGCGCCCCATTCTGTTCTCTGACTATGTCTAATGACTACTGAGGTCGCTGATATGGGGTACCTGGCAGTAGTTGGCGGCACAATGCAGCTAATATGAAAAACGTACACTTAAAGTAGTAAAGGAGTTTTGCTGTTTGGGGAGCAAAATAACTGATGATGGTCGAAGTAGAGAGGATATAAAATGTAGACTGGCAATGGCAAGGAAAGAGTTTCTGAAGAAGAGAAGTTTGTTAACATCGAGTATAGATTTAAATGTCAGGAAGTCTTTTCTGAAAGTATTTGTATGGAGTGTAGCCATGTATGGAAGTGAATTTTGGACGATAAATAGTTTGGACAAGAAGAGAATAGAAGCTTTCGAAATGTGATGCTACAGAAGAATGCTGAAGATTAGATGGTTAGATCACGTAACTAATGAGGAGGTATTGAATAGAATTGGGGAGAAGAGGAGCTTGTGGCACAACTTGACTAGAAGAAGGGATCGGTTGGTAGGACATATCCTGAGGCATCAAGGGATCACCAATTTAGTATTGGAGGTCAGCGTGGAGGGTAAAAATCGTAGAGGGTGACCAAGAGATGAATACACTAAGCAGTTTCAGAAAGATGTAGGCTGCAGTAGGTACTGGGAGATGAAGAAGCTTGCAGAGGATAGAGTAGCATGGGGAGCTGCATCAAACCAGTCTCAGGGCTGAAGACCACAACAACAACAACAAGATCAATAACAACATGTCTTTTGGGGGTGTCCGGATACTTTTGATCACATAGTGTACGTTGTCAGCTTCCCAGACATTACATCCACCACTTCTCACTCAAGTAGGTGCTCTATTAGCATCGGAGTGAAACCCCTGCTAGTCCTCCCACTAAGGAAAAATTCCTGGCAGTATCGGGCACTGAAACCGGATCCTCCTTGTCACTCTGGGTATTTGTCACGAAGAAACAATTACCGTAACGTCATAGCTGAAAAACCCCAGCGTGCAGTAAGTGTGGAGGTTTGTTTTCCTCTCTTCACGGAGCGGCGCTAGCAGCTGCACGGAGCCACTGCGGCGCGATTGCTTAATAATGGTGCGGGGCCCCGGCGCTCTGGTCTTCCAAGAGGTGTCCTTCAGCCCCATCTGTGACAATTTACATCTAATCACGCAGCCTCGAATGCCTCGTCGTTCTCATTCACCAGACAACTCTCAGCGCTTCTAACCGTGGCTGCTGTACGACTGCCGTTACTCTTTAGCTTTAGATGCAGTAAAATGTTACATCAGCATATTTCTTAGTCAAAACCACGTTTAAAATGGAAAGTGAATCTCGATACAGAAGTGCTTCAACACTTATGTTTACGAGTGATACCTTGAAGATAAAAAAAAAATGCAACACAAGCCTCTTTATCGCACTGAACATTTACTGGGCATAATCTAGAGGTCAAAACGTGCACAACATCCTGCACCGGCAACACTTTCACAATTATGGACGGCTAGAGGGGCAGGGGACATCGGACGACTTGTTGGTCCCTGCCATGTGGAGCTGCTGCACTACAGTGGACAGAATGAGGTCTGATCCGATGTTGGGAGGTAGCCCATGACTTCTGTCACCTCATTGTAGTTTCTGAGGCTGTACGTCTGGAGCACAGCATTGTTCCGAGAGTAACAGGAACTGTGGGAAAATCGGAAAAGAAGAAAGTGGAAATGTTTGAGATGTGGTGAAACATAATAGTATTGAAAACTATGCGGACTGATATGGTAAAGAACGAGCTTCTCCGCAGAATCAGCGAGGATAGAAATATTTAGAAAACACTGACCAGAAGAAGGGACTCGATGATAGGACATCTGTTGAAGGGGGCAGGACGTCAAACGGGTCCACTTGGAGCAGGAGAGGCGTCACAGGATATTTTTTACTTTCCAGTGTCTATACTTTTACAAATAAATTCATAAAGCTTTGTCAGCATTACCAGGAAGGATTCAGGATTCACACACATTACAGCGGAAGTTCGAAAACATAACGAAGTAATTTTTTTTACGTGTGAAATTTCATCATTTTTTCACTTACTAATGGCTGCATTTGTTGCTATAGGTACACTTTTCTTCATAAGTTAGAGAGATTCTTCGATGAATTTTGCACAGCATACATACCATACTTACAGGTGTATGAAACTCTAGAATTTATTTAATTTATGAAAAAACGAATGAGCTGTTATATTTTAAACTTCATTATTAGGAAAAACACAAATTTTATAGTTAGTTTCCTCAATTTTTACCACAGTTTTTAATAGATTTGGAAAATTCTAGAGTTTCATACACCTTTAAGTATGGTTTGTATGCTGTGCAAAATTCATCGAAGAATCTCTCTAACTTATGAAGAAAAGTGTACCTATAGCAACAAACGCTGCCATTAGTAAGTGAAAAAAAATGATGAAATTTCACATGCAAAAAAAAAAAAATACTTCGTTATGTTTTCGAACTTCCACTGCTATGAGTGTGAATTATGAATCATTCCTAGTCATGCTGGCAAAGTTTTATGAATTTATTTGTAAAAGTATAGACAGTGGAAATTAAAATGTCCTGTCGTGCCTCTCCTGCTGCAAGTCGGTCCGTTTGATGTCCTACCCCCCTTAAGACATCAGGGGACAGAATGAATTTTCAGGCCGGCCGTTGTGGCCGTGCGGTTCTAGGCGCTTCAGTCCGGAACCACGCTGCTGCGACCGTCGCAGGTTCGAATCCTGCCTCGGGCATAGATGTGTGTGATGTCCTTAGGTTAGTTAGGTTTAAGTAGTTCTATGTCTAGGGGACTGATGACCTCAGATGTTAAGTCCCATAGTGCTTAGAGCCATTTGAATGAATTTTCACTCTGCAGCGGAGTGAGCGCTGATTCAGTCCTTGTGCACTGCTTCAAATCAGCACACGCTCCGCTGCAGAGTGAAAAATTCATTCTGGAAACAATGCCCCAGGCTGCAGCTAAGTCATTACGCCTCTTTATCCTTTCTTCAAGAAGTGCTAGTCCTGCAAGGTACACAGGAGAAAGGCTGTGAAGACCGAGAGGTAGGAGGTGAGATACCGGCGGAAGTGAAGCTGTGAGGGCGGGTTGTGGGTGTAAACTGAACAGATCAGTCGGTAGAGCACTTGCCCGTGAAAGGCAAAGGTCCCAGCTTCGATTCCCGGTCCAGTAGACAGTTATAATCATTACGAAATAAATTCCATAATACTAGAGTGAGTTGTAGAGGGAGACCGAGACTGAAATAATTCCAACTCATATTTGAGGACGTTTTTGCAAGTGCTATTCTGAAATAGAAGACAGAATGTTGTGACGGGCTGCTCAAACCATTCGGGGGAAAAAGATGGTTGGTTGTTCGTTTTGCGGGGTAAGTACCAAACAGCGACATCATCGGTCCCATCGGATTAGGGAAGGATGGGGAAGGAAGCCTGCTGCGCCGTTTCAAGGGAACCATCCCTGCATTTGCCTTAAGTGATTTAGGAACATCACGGAAAACCTAAACCAGTATGGCCGGACGCGGGTTTGAACCGTCGTCCTTCCGAATGCGAGTCCAGTGTGCT
The DNA here is from genome assembly GCF_023898315.1 of Schistocerca nitens. NCBI lineage: Eukaryota > Metazoa > Arthropoda > Insecta > Orthoptera > Acrididae > Schistocerca > Schistocerca nitens. Next base: position 19,497,256 of record NC_064614.1, read on the forward strand.
AACCACTGCGCCACCTTGCTCGGTAGGGAAAAAGAGAGAGAGAACTTTCGAAGAGCAAGATGAAAATTAATATAGCTGTCATCAAACCGTAGGTTGGTTTGGACTCCCGTAATGCTTTACTAAGTAATCACATTTCTACTGGAAGTGGTAAGCTCATAACTTCGTCCTGCCTTTGAACTGGCTTATCCAGCCTGTTACGAGAGGACCTGCCACGTTTAAAAGCGGACGCGAAAACGATGGTGCTACTCGGCGTTTACACGTTAACAACACAGCTGGAGATGAAATAAGATTAAAATCTTAGACCTGACCGAGGATCGAACCCCAGAACCTTAGATCGTGTAACGTCCGCGCGTTGCTTTCGTAACTTCATCAAGTGGTCTTCAGAGAACAGATTAACATTGAAGTGTAACAAAATCCATAGATTGTATTTCTGATACGGAACTCCTGTAAATTTTATCAACCCAAGGAGGTTAAACAGTGAAGTTGACCATTATAAGTTTTTATAATTGAGGTGAACAACTTTCTTGTAAGTATCATGCAGAAAATCGTTTGCAGAAACTAAATGCTGCTATCTTCACTATGAAAATAATTCTCATAATCTTTGAGTCCTAAGTGCAAAGGCAAGTTTACTTTCCTTACTGTCACTTTTATTATCTTCTATGGTGTCATACTTTAGGCAGCTTCGTACAATCACCACAGAAAGGGCGGTCAAGAGGATCTTCGGTATCTATTTGCGAAATTCGTGTAACCTGTCGTTCAGGTATCTTGGAAATTTAACACTACCATCCAAATAAATATACTATATCATAGGGGTTTGTTGAGATTAGCAATTCAACAATCAGTCAGCGATCAGTACACGGAAAAATTATTTACCCCGTGACCCATGGCTAGGTGTAGCGTCTTCGCTAGTCATCAGAACATCCTTAGTCCAGAGTTCGAATCCAGCTACTGCTTAAATTTTGAATAAAAATCGTCAGCAGTGGCGACCGAAGGCTTCCGGCGTCAGGCGTAACCCAACGGCCTTGTCAAAGAGGCTGGAAGTTCAAGGCACTCTCTTGCCTCTGGGGTAGGAAACTGCTCCTAAAGGGTGAAAGTGATCAGCGGTAAGAGGACGCAGAAGGCAATGTAACCACTGCGTGAAAGACACGTAATGTGTGTCCACAGAACATGTTGCCCGTGACTGAAGAAATTTTGGGATGACCTCTCCACTGACAAAAAATTCCGGATTAGTTTCCCATTCCGATCCCTGGGAGTGGACTGTCAAGGGGGCCTGACCATGACGAAAAGGTGGAATAACCAACGATAGTATAACATTCCAAAAATCGAAGCTTGGAATGTCAGAAGTTTGAAAGTAGTAGGAAAGCTAGAAATTCTGAAAAGGGAACTGCTGAGGCTCACTATCGATATACAGTGAGGTTCAGTGAACTGAACTGGAAAGAAGACAAGGATTTCTGGTCGGAGGAATGCGGGATAATATCAACAACAGCAGAAAAGTTTATAACGGGAGCATGATTCGTTATGAATAGGAAGGAAGGGCAGAAATTGTAAATTTGTGGTAAATTCCTATGGGACCAAACTGTGAGGTCATCGGTCCCTAGGCTTACACACTACTTAATCTAACTTAAACTAACTTACGCTAAGGACAACACGCACACCCATGACCCCCGAGGGAGGACTCGAACCTCCGACGAGGGTAGCCGCACGAACCGTGGCTAGGCGCCTGAGACCACGCGGCTACCCCGCGCGGCAAGGAAGGGCAGAGAGTGAGTTCCAGTGAATATTTCAGTGATAGTGTTATTCTCATCAAATTGGACAGCAAACCAACGCCGACAACGACAGTTCAAGTAAACATGCCGACGTCGCAAGCAGAAGATGAAGAGACAAAGAAACAATATGAGGATATTGAACGGGTACGGTAGCATACTGTTTTGTCGTTTTACCTGCCAAAGGAGTAAAACAGAGAATGGCTAATTACATTCAATTGTATTCTACCGATTGCGTGAAGAGGGGTTCTGGGATGCTCACTAAAGTCCAAGTTTACCCTTCCGTGTTTTTCTGTTCTATTCATGTGAGTTTAGCACCCCAAAAATTAATACATAGTGGATGCAAAAGATCAGAATGGAGTAGTTACCTCATTTTTTAAATTATATGTGGCAGTACTCGTGCATACTACAGATATAGCTGCGCTAAGACGCTTCTTTAATTCTACAGTGTGCCTATTTCAGTTAGGTTTGGGATCTACATGTTGTCCCAAAACTTAACCCTAAGTTTTCTTTGCATTTCATTGTATGTGGAAACTGAATTTTGTGTCCTGCTCCTTTTCATAACTCATTGACAATCCATTTGCCGTGAACTGTGTGTACTTGACATTTGTTTGACGTTTGTTTGACGTTTTCTGACGCTCCGCCTGCACAAGGGCTGTCATTATCAAAGCTTCACGCTGCATTAGTGGTAGCGGACGTGCGGGTGAAGCTTTGACTCGTACTGGTGACACGTCAAAAAATTGTCAAACGTCGGGCAAAGAACCCGGGACAAAAGCCGTGGGCATCATATCAAATCTCTAGAATTGTGTATGTGTTCATATGTTTTTCACATAGTTCATTAGCTGCCTCTTCGGTAAAAGAACTGGCGATGTTTTTTAATTCTATGCTTGTATCACCTGCAAACAGGGACTAAATTTGCATCTTATTGGAATGCATATGGCTCAGTTATGTACCATAAAAAAACAGTTGACTCAAAACAGACCCCTGTAGCATACCATCTTTGAGTGCTTGAAATTCTAAGTGCACGTTGCTATGAGATCAACGTGGAACTGATACATTGTTGTAAGATGTACTTACTATCAGGACAAAGTACCGTCCGCCACGCACTAAATAGTGGCTTGAGGAGAATGTATGAAAATGAAGACTAATCTGTAGAGCCTCGCAAGCAACAGCCTCGGTGAGAGGAATCAAAGCTCGGAGGAAGTTGTGGAGCGCAGCTACTCCAGCAGTGTTGTGAGTAGCCTGCAACAAGCTGTTGAAATCAAACTGTTGGTTGACAGACTTTAATAGGAACGTAGCAGCGGAACTGCTGTGGAGGAATTCAGCATTCGTAACGGAAAAATATCCCCGGGACAGAAATATCACGGCTTGGAGCTGAATGTTCCTAGCCGCAACCGTTGGAGAGAAACGTTAACTACGTACTAAGTCCAGCGTCCTGTAAATCTGACTGTGATTCTGAAGAGTAAGGCACTCGCTCCTCGCAGTCGACGTGTTGTGATGACAGACTGAGATGGCAGCCTTCCAGTACTCACAGATGTTTACCGAGGCTTGTCAGCATGACATATCAGTCTCCGCCAGTTTCATATTGCGGACGATATACGACCTGTGCGCTTGGCTCTCTTTGAACTGAACCGTGAGTTCTCTCCCCGTCGTAAAGTTCCGTTTCGTCGGAGATTCTTTCACGTTTCCCCATCTATTTCGCAAAAGTGCATCCTTCAGTAAACTGTGTTACAGCGGTGAAGAACATGGACCGTCTTCTGGGACTCATCTGCACAGATGACGTCAGTGCCGTTGAAAAGAATTCATATTTTTGTCTTTAACAGGCAGGGAGAAAATGTCCTTCCATCTGTTCCGACACGAATTACTATGGTAGAAATTATTTCAAACACAATAGATTAGATCAAGTTGCACTCTAATATTTGCATCACTGTTGTACGGATGTGACCATCAGCAACAAATGGACGTAAATCCAGAGTCCAATTTTAAAGATTTCCGTATTTATTGCAGGCTTTAACACACATATTACATAGGGGCCTCTTGTGACAACGAAGTTTGCAGACAGCTTTGAGCTGTAAAAAAAAAAAAATAAAAAAAGTGCCAACTCTAGCTCGTTCCTAAAAAAATCATTTGGGTCAGTTTTTGATTGGTTTTTTAATTCTCAGTTATTTTAAATATTTTTAACAAAAAAACGGAATAATTGTGCGAGACATGTTAAAGATCAGAAGCTGAAATGCGTTGCAAGGAATCCTGAACAAGTGCGTGTGACATGGCAGGTGAACGTTCCTTGTACCAAAGTCATCTGGGGATAAAACCACAACATTGGAAATTCGAAACTTCTGTGACGCCACACCATGGGGCCACGCTTGTAGCAGTCTCATTACTGATCGCTAACCTACACCGTAACTAGACAGATTGTTTGTTCTTGAGCTACCGAATGTATTGATCCAGAATATGTAAAGGACACGATACAGCAATCAAGCCAAAAAAAGCTCTTTATGGTCAGTAACATGAATGCATCTGACTCCTTATACACTCCTGGAAATGGAAAAAAGAACACATTGACACCGGTGTGTCAGACCCACCATACTTGCTCCGGACACTGCGAGAGGGCTGTACAAGCAATGATCACACGCACGGCACAGCGGACACACCAGGAACCGCGGTGTTGGCCGTCGAATGGCGCTAGCTGCGCAGCATTTGTGCACCGCCGCCGTCAGTGTCAGCCAGTTTGCCGTGGCATACGGAGCTCCATCGCAGTCTTTAACACCGGTAGCATGCCGCGACAGCGTGGACGTGAACCGTATGTGCAGTTGACGGACTTTGAGCGAGGGCGTATAGTGGGCATGCGGGAGGCCGGGTGGACGTACCGCCGAATTGCTCAACACGTGGGGCGTGAGGTCTCCACAGTACATCGATGTTGTCGCCAGTGGTCGGCGGAAGGTGCACGTGCCCGTCGACCTGGGACCGGACCGCAGCGACGCACGGATGCACGCCAAGACCGTAGGATCCTACGCAGTGCCGTAGGGGACCGCACCGCCACTTCCCAGCAAATTAGGGACACTGTTGCTCCTGGGGTATCGGCGAGGACCATTCGCAACCGTCTCCATGAAGCTGGGCTACGGTCCCGCACACCGTTAGGCCGTCTTCCGCTCACGCCCCAACATCGTGCAGCCCGCCTCCAGTGGTGTCGCGACAGGCGTGAATGGAGGGACGAATGGAGACGTGTCGTCTTCAGCGATGAGAGTCGCTTCTGCCTTGGTGCCAATGATGGTCGTATGCGTGTTTGGCGCCGTGCAGGTGAGCGCCACAATCAGGACTGCATACGACCGAGGCACACAGGGCCAAAACCCGGCATCATGGTGTGGGGAGCGATCTCCTACACTGGCCGTACACCACTGGTGATCGTCGAGGGGACACTGAATAGTGCACGGTACATCCAAACCGTCATCGAACCCATCGTTCTACCATTCCTAGACCGGCAAGGGAACTTGCTGTTCCAACAGGACAATGCACGTCCGCATGTATCCCGTGCCACCCAACGTGCTCTAGAAGGTGTAAGTCAACTACCCTGGCCAGCAAGACCTCCGGATCTGTCCCCCATTGAGCATGTTTGGGACTGGATGAAGCGTCGTCTCACGCGGTCTGCACGTCCAGTACGAACGCTGGTCCAACTGAGGCGCCAGGTGGAAATGGCATGGCAAGCCGTTCCACAGGACTACATCCAGCATCTCTACGATCGTCTCCATGGGAGAATAGCAGCCTGCATTGCTGCGAAAGGTGGATATACACTGTACTAGTGCCGACATTGTGCATGCTCTGTTGCCTGTGTCTATGTGCCTGTGGTTCTGTCAGTGTGATCATGTGATGTATCTGACCCCAGGAATGTGTCAATAAAGTTTCCCCTTCCTGGGACAATGAATTCACGGTCTTCTTATTTCAATTTCCAGGAGTGTATTTCAAGAAAGCAGCAGATTGTAACATAAACACACAGCAAATCTAAACATGTCTGAAGTACAATGGCTGTGATTTGACAAACATGAGCCTCATCTAGTTAACACCAGGAGAATCTTAAATGAAACTGAGGCCCGGGAATGTATCCCTGCTTTGAGGAAAGGTGTACGAGTGAAGGGCATCAAGAAAATGCAGCTACCTGTCCTGGATATTAGCTGCGACATTTGTGAAAAAAAGAAGAAAGATTTGATTGAAATGATGCAGTACCTGATAGATAATGACCACTTATAGTTTTACAAAAGCGGAATGAACTTTTCTAAGTTTTTGATGAGTATTGAACTATATCATTTAGAGCTTTTCATTGCATTTCCACTTTCAGTAAGATTTTTATGCTATTACAATACAGTGTTTGTAATTTCCCTTTGGAACAACATTCACACCATGCTTAACTTTCACGTAACACACATCAGTAGTGCAATTGTGACTATTAACTACCCAGTAAACTCATTTTCCGCAAATTCATGAGTTTGGCACTTAGAGCTTATTTTATTTCAAGTCTTCATTTAGCCTAACTTGTTTTCCTGTCCCTTAAGGAAGCGATACGTAGGAGATTTTAGTATATACCTAGATTCGCCGTTTAAATGTTTTTCTTGAAACTTATTGCCTTGGCTTTCACGAGATAATTTGTTTCCGTCTTCAAACATTTGCCAGTTGCGGTTCTTTGAGCATCTCTGCGGCACTCTCCCAAGGATCAAACAAACCTGTGACGTGATCTTGCGAGCTGTCCTTCTTTGTGTGCGTTCAGTAACTCCTGCTTGTCTTAATTTCGTGCTGGTTCCACACCCTTGAGCAATATTCTAGGAAGGCTCTCACCAGTGATTTGTAAGAAATCTTCTTTGTTGACTAATAGCACTTCCTTAGTATTCTGTCACTGAACCTAAGTCTGTGACTGACGCTTTATGATTGTTGCATTTCATTGAATTCGTAGGCTGACATTCTTTATATCGAGTATCGTTGAATATGAACGACACAGAACTAGAAGTTGTCTAATGAGCGTAATACTGCAACGAGCTATGGAGTACGTTGTGTGGCGTAGTGTTTACCTTCACTAGTAGGTGTGCTGCGAACCACCACTTCAAACCCGATCATCAGCAATTATTTTTTATTTAGTATTTATGATTTCAGGAATGCTGTTGGACCGTCTTACGTTTTTAATGTGTGCATATTCTGAAATATTCGATATTTATATAAATAGCTGCACTCTCCTTTCACGAGTACACTTACGCTCTGGCTGTACGTTGGTGTCAGTACTGCTTTGAGAACTTCGTTGACCCTGCCTTCGGATTAGGACTCGATTGTGGTTTCGACGTAATAATATTTTCCTCATACGCGCAGTCCAGCCCGCCCTCCGACTGCGCTGTATTGCCTTAGCCTGGGGAGATATAAATACGTCGCCGGTCGTCCGGGACGGCGGCGCCTTTAATGTTTGGAGAAGCTATTCCTGGCGGACACTCCACGCCGCCCGTCGCGACTGGAGGAGGGTGTTTTCAACACAGGGTCCCGGAAGGCATACCCTGCACTTCCGCTTGCCATTCCGCAGCAGATACTTTTCTCCCTGTTTCACCCATGCTGCTATCTACTCAGCTATTTTTAATCCTCAATAACGTTTACTGAATTTTCAGCACAGTCAAAGAAAATTTGTTGCGGGTTGCTTGTGTAACTTGTTTAAGGCATACAGCGAAATCGAGGTAGCCTTACGTGCTATATTCTAAACTAGACTGTTCATCAAAGTTTTCCAGATATAGAAATATATTGAGAGCTTTGCATATAAAATGCTAAAACAACACACAAGGCTGAGGCTGATACAGTAAGAATAGGTGTGATACATAAAATGCGAGTAATGAAGAGTCTTATGTTGTCGACGTTGGACTATTATTTGGAAACTGCAAGTGTTCGTGATATAAAAGACAAATTAAAACAATTATTTCTTTCAATCACCTTTATTGCCTTTCACGGTCTCTTTCGAGGGTTCTCAGGTAGTTCAGTGGATAACAATACAACATTTTTAGAAGTTTCTCAAGCATAGTAACTATTATTGTCATCATCAATGACTAAAATTATAAAGACTGGATTTCTCAGACCATCAAACCGTGCAGTACCCAATAATTATGCTTAAATCTGCGCACATTTCTATCGATGTTTCGCAGTATCGACTTACAAGGCACTCTGTTTCTATATACACCCGTACGTAAGACAGAATTAGACCTATTTTTGTTTTGCAAACGACTTTTCTGAATCACACATGTAAAGAGTACAGTGATGAGATCTTGAAAACTAAGACTAAAGTCTGGAACAGAATGTAGCCCGAAAGGAAATTATTCTGTGAAACATGATTTTGGAACACCTACATCTACAGGACTCTTCTGCATTTCACACTTAAGTGCCTGCCAGACGGTTCATCGACTGTCTACCGGTCGACTCCCGAAGAGCGCGCGGTACAAATGAATCTTTCCGTGCTAGTTCTGATTTCTCGTATTTTATCACGATGATCATTACTTCCAATGAAGCTGGGCGTCAACAAAATAATTCCACGTGGCTGGGGAAAGTTTGTGATTGAAATTTCGTGAAAAGATCTCGCCGCAAAGCTTTTGTTTTAATTACTGCCACCCTTGACTCGCGTATCGTATCCGTGTTACTGTCGCCCCTATTTCGCAGTGATACAAAACTAGCTTCCCTTCTTCGAATTTTTTCGGTGCCCTCCGTCGATTCTGTCTTCTAAGGATCCCATACCACGCAGTCAATAATGTCTGGTAAGAATCCAGCAAAGCAATTTTACAGGTCAGGGCGAACAAGCGTTGTGTAGGCAGTCTCATAGTATGTGTGCTATTGGCCAATAAAACGCGGTCTTTGGATTGCCTTCACTGCGCCACGTTCTAAGTGATCTTTCCCGTTTAAACTGTTAGCAACTGTAATCATTAGGTATTTAGTTGAATCAACAGCCTTTGTAATTGTGTGACTTAACGTGTAACCGAAACTTTACCGACTCCTTTTAGTGGTTATGTGGATGACACCATGTATTTCATTATTTCTACCCAATTCCACTTTGCGCACCATAAGATATCTTGCTTGAATCATTTTGCAATTGTTTTCGATCTTCTGTTGACTTTACGGGTTGGTAAGCCTCAGTATCATCTGCAGAAAATCTAAGATACAGTTGAGGTTGTCTCCTAAATCGTTCATATAGATTAGGATTAGTAGAGGGCATATAACACAACGCTGGGGAACGCCAGAGATCACTTTGTTGTACTCCACGACCTTCCACCAGTTACTACGAACTGTGACTTTCTGTCGGGAAATCAAAAATCCAGTCACACAACTGAGACGCACGCACGCAATTTGGTTAGACGTCTCTTGTAAGAAAAATGTCAAAAGACTTCTGGAAATCTATAAATGTGGAATCAGTTTGACATCCCCTGTCGATAGCAGTCGTTAATTCGTCTAAGTAAAAAGATGGTTGTGTTTCACAAGAACGATATTTTCTGAATCCGGGCTCACTACCTGTCGATAGATCGTTTCCTTCGAGATAATTCATAAGTTCGAGCACAGTGTACCCTCCAAAATGCTACCGCAAACTGACGTCTGAGATATGGATCTGTAATTCAGTGAATAACTACCAATTTCCTCTGTTGAGTATCAGTGTGACCTGTGCAACTTCGAGGTCTTTAGATACGGATATTTCGTCGAAACAACGATTGTATATGATTTATAAGTATGGAGGTAGTCTATCAGAATCTACATCTACATCCACATCCATACTCCGCAAGCCACCTGACGGTGTGTGGCGGAGGGTACTTTGAGTACCTCTATCGGTTCTCCCTTCTATTCCAGTCTCGTATTGTTCGTGGAAAGAAAGATTGTCGGTATGCCTCGGTGTGGGCTCTAATCTCTCTGATTTTATCCTCATGGTCTCTTTGCGAGCCATACGTAGGAGGGAGCAATATACTGCTTGACTCCTCGGTGAAAGTATGTTCTCGAAACTTCAACAGAAGCCCGTACCGAGCTACTGAGCGTCGTCTCTACTGCAGAGTCTTCCACTGGAGTTTATCTATCATCTCCGTAACGCTTTCGTGATTACTAAATGATCCTGTAACGAAGCGCGCTGCTCACCGTTGGATCTTCTCTATCTCTTCTATCAACCCTATCTGGTACGGATCCCACACTGGTGAGCAATATTCAAGCAGTGGGCGAACAAATGTACTGTAACCTACTTCCTTTGTTTTCGGATTGCATTTCCTTAGGATTCTTCCAATGAATCTCAGTCTGGGATCTGCTTTACCGACGATCAACTTTATGTGATCATTCCGTTTTAAATCACTGCTAATGCCTACTCTCAGATAATTTATGGAATTAACTGCCTCCGGTTGCTGACTTGCTATATTGTAGCTAAATGATAAAGGATCTTTCTTTGCCGGCCGCGGTGGCCAAGCGGTTCTAGGCACTTCAGTCCGGAACCGCGCGACTGCTACGGTCGCAGGTTCGAATCCTGCCTAGGGCATGGATGTGTGTGATGTCCTTAGGTTAGTTAGGTTTAAGTAGTTCTAAGTTCTAGGGGACTGATGACCTTGGATGTTAAGTCTCATAGTGCTCAGAGCCATTTGAACCATTTTTTTTTATCTTTCTTTATATGTATTCGCAGCACATTACACTTGTCTACATTGAGATTCAATTGCCATTCCCTGCACCATGCGTCAATTCGTTGCACATCCTCCTGCATTTCAGTACAATTTTCCATTGTTACAACCTCTCGATATACTACAGCATCATCGACAAAAAGCCTCAGTGAACTTCCGATGTTATCGACAAGGTCATTTATGTATATTGTGAATAGCAACGGTCCTACGACACTCCCCTGCGGCACACCTGAAATCACTCTTACTTCGGAAGACTTCTCTCCTTTGAGAAGGAGTAGAAATCCGACGGTCTGAGGTTCGAGTCTCGATCCTATACACATTTTCAATCTTCCAGGAAGTTTCAAATATAATACTTATTGTAAATGTCGTGTGACTAGGGCCTCTCGTCGGGTAGACCGATCGCGGGCTGCAAGTCTTTCGATTTGACGCCACTTCGGTGACTTGCGCGTCGATGGGGATTAAATGATGATGATTATGACAACGCAACACCCAGTCCCTGAGCGGAGAAAATCTCCGACCCAGTCGGGAATCGAACCCGGGCCCTTAGGATTGACATTCTGTCGCGCTGATCACTCAGCTATCCGGGGCAGACATAATACTTATTGTAGCCCAATGATAACATATAAATAATGCCTGGTTACAGGAAATCTTGTTGCGGAAAATAAGAAACATATCCCTCATTTAGTGGCACTTGTTGTCCATATCATGTAAGCGAATTTTGTCCTCTTAGCGTTCCCAGAGATTGGAGGTTGATGCCGTTACTGGCAAACAGCAGCACCACATGAAGACGACCACAAGTGTGACGTCCCGAAGCAGTGAGTCACAGTTGCGGAGGAATTGTTCGGCAAAATAAAAGCAACTTCCTACAAGTTCTCTTTTGTGTTCGTGCCTCGGCAGTGTAGTTCTCAATGGGCCTCGTGTTTGCCGTCACAGCCGTGCTGCGACGTACGAGCACCGCTGTTCAGACATCGCGCTGTGTCTCACGGCAGATTGCTATCGCTCGTGCTGCTCCCGGGGACTTGAAGCGTATCTGATGCCGCGTTGCTTGCGCCGCCACCGTGCTGAACATCAAAGCGTGCCCCAGCAGCGCGGGGGACCGCTTTCAGACCGACCCACAGGTGTTCCGTTGGCGACCGCTCACGGCTTACCTGTGCGCCAGCACGCTTCCTTTCTGCAGCCTCGCTTATCCCTCCATCACCGGACGTCACCTGTTTCTTCCGCAGGATGCTGCGTGTCCCTCAAGGACAGTCGCTTTGCTTCGCCGATTAGCATTCCGTCAATGCTTTTGCCTTTGCGTTTCCCACATTTACGTACATACTTCACAAACTATTACATCACTGCTAGTTACGTCCCTCCCTCTGTAGTACCCGCCTTTGTGGCCAGGATCGCAGTCGGCACGGTAGCTCAGCGTGTTCGGTCAGAGGGTTAGCTCCCCTCTGTAATAAAAAGCTGCGTTAATCGATCAACAACGAACTTAAACGGGAGTCTTACGACGTCCGCCCCAAGCAGATGCAACGAACGAAAGCGAACAAAAATGAGATTACAAAAAAAATAATAATAATAATAATAAACAACTGAGTGAAGGAATCAACAACGAGCTTCAACGGGTGTAATGTGACGTCCACTACGACCAAATCAACGAACAATAACGAACAATAACGAACAAAATGCAAGAAAAAAAGAAAAACAAAAAGTTCGCAAACGCACGTTTGTGCGGTGACGCTTGCCTCACAGTCAAGCCAGCCGGCACGGTAGCTCAGCGTGTTCGGTCAGAGGGTTTCGCTACACTCTGTTGTAGTGTCACCGCCAGACACCACACTTGCTAGGTGATAGCCTTTAAATCGGCCGCGGTCCGGTAGTATACGTCGGACCCGCGTGTCGCCACTGTCAGTGATAGCAGACCGAGCGCCACCACACGGCAGCTCTAGAGAGACGTCCTGGCACTCGCCCCAGTTGTACAGCCGACTTTGCTAGCCACGGTTAACTGACAAATACGCTCTCATTAGCCGAGACGATAGTTAGCATAGCCTTCAGCTACGTCATTTGCTACGACCTAGCAAGGCGCCATAATCCTTTGCTATATATATTGTGATGCCTGTACCGTCAGACCAATGTTCACCAATTGTGGATTAAAGTATTACGGCAACTGCGTCCGTTTTCTACGTTGTCATTTCCTTGTAATGTTCCAGACCTCACGCCAGTCTGCGTGTAATTAAACGCGTGCATTTCGGCCTCCTCTAGCAACACTTCATCTGTAATAAAAAAAAACTGAGTGAACGGATCAACGAACAACCTGAACAGGTGTCATGCGACGTCCGCCCCGATCATATGCAACGAACAAAATAGAACAAAATGAGATAACAAAAAAAGCAGCCGGTTCGAATCCTGCTACTGAGAAATTTTTACTGCAAATATTTGACTGCTAAGGGGAGAAGAAGTGAGGGCGTCAAGTTCCTGATCAGCAATCTTTGGGCCAATCAGTGTCCTGGATTAAATTTCCAAACTTCTCCACAGTGTCTCATGAAGTGAGGGCATGTGATACTGTTGATCACCCATCGAATTGGGCGTTAAGCTCGGCCGCTTGTTATTCGAGAGCGGGGTATGTGCCGACACCGGCTCTCACCCTCTTGCTTCCCTTCATCCACAACAACACAACGCCGCAGTCCTCCTTAGAGCACAGACACGTGCTTCACTACACCTGGCTAGAAGTCAGATTACTTTCAGAACATGCTGTTACAATAGCTCCGTACTTAACAACCATACACAAACGGACGCTCGTCTCAAGATTCGTGCCTAAGGACTGGAAAGTTGCACAAGTCATACCAACACCGAAGAAAAGAAATACGAGTAATCCATTGAATTACAGACCCATATCACGAATGTCGATTTTCAGTGCTATTTTGGAACATATACTGTGTTCGAAAGTCAATTATCTCTCACGTAACGCTCTATTGACACACAGCGCGGATTCAGAAAAAATCGTTCTGTGAAACACAAGTAGCTCCTTATTCCCGCAAAGTAATGAGTGTTATTGACAGGGTATCTCAGATTGTTTCGATATTTCTAGATCTCCAGAAGGATTTTGACACCGTTCCTCACATGAGTTTCCAATCAAACTGCGTGCCTACAGACCTATATATCTAAAGTCGATCAGTTGTAGAATTTTGGAACACGTATTATGTTCAAGTATAATGACTTTTCTGGAGACTAGAACTCTACTCTGTGGGAATCAGCATGGGTTTCGAGAAAGACGGTCGTGTGAAACCCAGCTCGCGTAATTCGTCCACGAGACTCTGAGGGCCATAGACACGGGTTCCCAGGTAGATGCCGTGTTTCTTGACTTTCGCAAGGCGTTCGATACAGTTCCCCACAGTCGTGTAATGAACAAAGTAAGAGCATATGGACTATCAGACCAATTGTGTGATTGGATTGAAGAGTTCCTAGAAAACAGAAGGCAGCATGTCATTCTCAATGGAGAGAAGTCTTCAGAAGTGATTTCAGGTGTACCGCAGGGGAGTGTCGTAGGACCGTTGCTATTCACAATATACATAAATGACCTTATGGATGACATCGGAAGTTCACTGAGGCTTTTTGCGGATGATGCTGTGGTATAGCGAGAGGTTGTAACAATGGAAAATTGTACTGAAATGCAGGAGGATCTGCAGCGAATTGACGCATGGTGCAGAGAATGAGAATTGAATCTCAATGTAGACAAGTGTAATGTGCTGCGAATACATAGAAAGAAAGATCCCTTATCATTTAGCTACAATATAGCAGGTCAGCAACTGGAAGCAGTTAATTCCATAAATTATCTGGGAGTACGCATTAGGAGTGATTTAAAATGGAATGATCATATAAAGTTGATCGTCGGTAAAGCAGATCCCAGACTGAGATTCATTGGAAGAATCCTAAGGAAATGCAATCCGAAAACAAAGGAAGTAGGTTACAGTACGCTTGTTTGCCCACTGCTCGAATACTGCTCAGCAGTATGGGATCCGTACCAGATAGGGTTGATAGAAGAGATAGAGAAGATCCAACGGAGAGCAGCGCGCTTCGTTACAGGATCGTTTAGTAATCACGAAAGCGTTACGGAGATGATAGACAAACTCCAGTGGAAGACTCTGCAGGAGAGACGCTCAGTAGCTCGGTACGGGCTTTTGTTGAAGTTTCGAGAACATACCTTCACCGAGGAGTCAAGCAGTATATTGCTCCCTCCTACGTATATCTCGCGAAGAGACCATGAGGATAAAATCAGAGAGATTAGAGCCCACACAGAGGCATACCGACAATCCTTTTTTCCACGAACAATATGAGACTGGAGAAGAAGGGAGAACCGACAGAGGTACTCAAGGTGCCCTCCGCCACACACCGTCAGGTGGCTTGCGGAGTATGGATGTAGATGTAGTATTGTCTCACTTCTACGACTATATTTGTGATTTTTCTGTCAGAAAATTCGCTTTCGTAGTACGTGACGTTAAGTCATTAAGTGAAAGATAATTAGTATATGGCGTAATAGGCCCTCTGCTGTTCCTGATCTACTTAAACGATTTAGGAGACAATTTGAGCAGCCCTCTTAACCCTGTGGCGCGTAGCGTCCACTACAGTGGACAGCTGTTAATGGTTGTTTCTTTGGCGTTTTCAGTCGGTCCTGAGGCTGCAACTGCACACAGTTCGCTGCAGTGGGCACTACCTACTGGTGTTGTGTCCTGCATGCATTTTCAGCCTCATGACTTATTGAAAACACCAGAGAAGTGACCATTAAAAGTTGTCCACTGCAGTGAAATTCATGCGCCACAGGGTTAAATTGTTTGCAGATGATGCTGTCATTTACCGTCTTGCAAAGTCGTCACATGATCAAAGCCAATTGCAAATGATTTAGGAAAGATATCCGTATGGTACGAAACGTGACAGTTGACTCTAGATAACGAAAAGTGTGAAATCATCCTCATGTGTGCTAAAAGGGACCCGTTAGATTTCGGTTACACGATAAATCACACGAATCTAAAGGCTGTGACTTCAACTAAACACTCAGAGATTACAACTACGAATAGCTTCAACTGTGGAGACAGCGAACCAAAGACTGCGATTTGTTGTCAGAGAGAAAATACAAAAGATCTATTAAAGAGACTGCCTATATTACGTTTGTTCACCATCTTTTGGAGTACTGCCGTTCGATGTCGTACACGCATCAGACAGGATTGACGGAAGACATCGAAAATTTCAAAGAAGGGTGGTTCGTTTGGTATTATTGCGAAATACAGGAGAGAGTGCCAGGGATATGGTACGTAGACTGAGATGGCAATCATTAAAACATAGGCGTCTTTCGTTGTGGCAGGACCTTATAATGAAATCTCGGTCGCCGACTTTCCTCTCAGAGTGTGAAAATATTTTGCTTGTGCCCATCTACATAGGGAGAAATTGTCATTGTAATAAAATGAGAAAAATAGTGGTTAGCACGGAAAGATTTAAGCGTTCGTTTTTCCAGCTCGCTGTTTGAAAGTAGAATGGTATGGTTTTCTTGAAGGTGGTTCAATGATACCTCCATCAGGCACTTAATTGTGAATTGCAGAGTAGTCATGTAGATGCACATGTGGAGATCGCATTTCATACCAGGTCGGAAGAAGGCAATGGTAAACCACCTCCACTTGGCCCTTGCCCAGAAGGGCGGTGTAGGATTGCTGTAGGTGCTCCCCTACGTTCATTCCCTCAGTTTGGGACTTCGTTGATGTGCGTCGGTACGATTTACAGTATCCCTTAACTTGTTTGTGCGGTCCTTACGCAAGAAAAACGGTGGAGGCATCTTTCTGCAATCTGTCGCAAATGCTGAGTCTCTAAACGTCTTTGATAGCGCTTGGTAGAAAGATCTTCTTTCTTCGAAGGATGCCCATCCAAGCTCATGGTGAATATACTTACCTCTCTCGTACTGAAATAAATTAAAGGGACTAAAATGAATGGATCGAGGGACTGACATAAGTGAAGAGGCAAAGACAGGGCCGTGCGGGATTAGCCGAGCGGTCTGGGGGGGGCTGCAGTCATGGACTGTGCGGCTGGTCCCGGCGGAGGTTCGAGCCCTCCCTCGGGAGGGGTGTGTGTGTGTTTGTCCTTAGGATAATTTAGGTTAAGTAGTGTGTAAGCTTAGGGACTGATAACCTTAGCAGTTAAGTCCCATAAGATTTCACACACATTTGAACATTTTTGAACCCATGCTAGCTGAAAATTTATACCAAACCGGGTCTCAAACCGAATTTTTTTTCCCCAACTTACCAGTCCTGTGCACTGAATTTACCCTCCGCCACACACCGTCAGGTGGCTTGCGGAGTATGGATGTAGATGTAGAATGTATGTGTCGAAGGTGAATATAAGTGTCGAAGGTAAAATCGTCGCAGTTTATTACATTTACCAACTATCAAGTACAGTGACGTGAACCATAGTGGTAAAGCGTACAAACCGTCGGTCTTCCTGAATGTCGCGAGTAATTCACGTCATAACGATCCTACTTTAAACGAAAATTCTGTTTTCTGACGCGATTTCTTCGATGGTTCCCTCCCCATAGGTGCCCTCCCCATACACGACACAACAGTTTCAAACTGCCTCCGCTGCCTTCACTCCTGCGTTAAATCCAAAGGGAAGAAAATGTCGCCAACGTTATACACTTTCCGTATGACGCTATATTTTCTAAAGCTTAAACAACACCCCTCACAACCTTCATATAATCTTATGGAGCATTCAGTGGACTGGAGCACGTTACCAGTGATTCAGTCTTTCATTGTCACCGATCTGCCCACGAATCATTTCCTAGCACAGACACCACAGTTTCTCTGACGGTGCGTTTGATGACTGCAGCACTAAAACATTCGATACATTTCCTTTCTGTAGCTGAGATGATCCTTCTGTCACCGGACGTCACCTGCTTCTACCGTAAATCGCTGCGTGACCATTCATGACGCGCACACAGGCATTTCAGCAGTCATTGTTCCCACAACGCCCCGTAAGCGACTGGAGCGGGAAGACCCCATAATTCATGGTGTTATGGAAAGTATCCTCTGCCATGCACTTCACAGTGGCTTTCAGAAATCTGACATATACGTAGACGTAAAATTACATTACACGAAATCTACTGCTGGTTGTAGCTTGTAGACTAGCGACGATATTGCTGTTTGTGGCTGGAAAGTGATTTGTTGTATGTTGTCCGCAGGTGTCGCGTTCTAATTCACCGACGAAGAGAGAACCCGGAGAAGGAGAAGCAACTACATCATGCTCTGTAACACGTAAGTCACTGCGAATAGCTACAAATATTAAACAGTGTTAGCCATTTTAGCGTACCATTGATGTCCAGGGGGTTGAGGCGTGGCGCCTTCGCATCGCTCCTGTCACTTGTTAGGACGATATCGTTATAGGCATGAGTCATCGACAGATGTCACCAGCTGACATGGACCTGAGTTACAGAGCTGCACGTAGTTGTACTAGTAGGCGGCAGAGGTCAGCAGTTGACGGACAGTGCTAGCAGTCGTAGTCAAAACAATGTTGTAAAGTTATGTTTGATTAATATTTAATGTATTTGCATAATTATAATTGCTTTATATGTTTACTAATTAACAGAGTGAGTGTTGTATGACTGAAGAAGAACAGAAGTAAATGAAAATTGTTTTGTTTATTCACGAAGTACCAGTAAAACTATACAGGGGATTTACTATAATTAAATGTGCAGTCAGTTTACGGTACTAATAAATCGTGAGTAGAACACAAATTAATCGGTAATTTCAGAAGGAGTAATTTTATATTTGATAGTTTTCTAAATTTATTTATTTAGCAATTACCATAGAAAGAAATGTTTTACTATGATTGGTCATTGAAGTAAAGCGCGGGTTAGCGCGGGATAATACTGCAACCTGATTTGCTGTTTGTGATATCAGCCAATCAGAAAAATGCAGGCTCGCGCCAATCTATGCTGGGAACAAAGCCTTTGGTTTGATATAGGGGGGTCGGGCCTGAGGGTTCGAACTAGTAACATCTGATTGAAAGCAGCTCCGACGAAAGTACTGTAAAATCGCGGAAAAATGTTAATTACGAGTTCGCGAAGTAGTACAAAGTGAATTTAAGTGAACGGTATAGCGGAAGTCGTGTGCAATTTCAGACGGAATATCAAAATTATTGCTTTTGACTGTTAGTTAAAACCGCGTGGCGTGTTTTGCGATCTAAGACTGGAACAGGTATTACGTGTAGAGCAGAGTGCACAACATTTGAGCGAGCATTTTCATAACTAAACGATCCGGTGAACTCTGTTAACTTCGGTAACGGGTGTAAATACCATTAACTGGCAGCGTGTGTGATTGTAGTGTGCGTGTGAACTTTACATTGTGTTGCCACTTAGTACGGACTTGGCAGTATTAACTGTGATCTTTATCGTAAGAATACACCTGAAAATTTACATTGCCAAGTTAAAACTTTTATTTCAGTAGCTAGCCACATCCCGTTTACCGGACAATTCTATGTATGTTGCGACCTGCAATAGACAGTAGTGGTCTAGTATTTTCTACTACAGCTTTTAGCTAGACAAATGAACATTGCTGGACATTGGTAGGGCGGTAAAAAGAAACGTGCCGCGCCGCAGGGTGGACAAAAAATGGAAACAACAACAACATAATGCATTACAGTGTCTTAATATGATGTATGAAACCCGTTGGCATTCACAACAGCTTCCAGTGGTCTCGTAATGAATTAATACATATGCTGTATGGTTTTCCTTCCTGCAAAATAGTGGCAAGTTCATTTAACGATGATGCATGTGACTGGCAATGACGCACCCCTCTCTCCAAGGTAGACCATAAAGCCTCAGTAATTTTGAGATCTGGTGACTGGTGGCCACGAAAAGTGAGACGGTTTATCCTTGTGCCCACGAAACCAGTCGTGTATGATGCGAGCTGTGTGAAAAAGTGCCCTGTAGTCTTGAAACACAGCATCGCCTTTGGGAAACAAAAGTTTTTCCATGAGAAGGACCTGTTCACCCAGATTGGTCACGTAATACTTGACAGTATTGCGACCCTTTAGAGTAACCATAGGCCGCCATTGAATACAATGATATTTTTTTAGTAATCGGTCTTCTGACTGGTTTGATGCTCTACCCGCCACGAATTCCTCTCCTGCGCCAACCTTTTCACCTCATAGTAGCAGTTACGACATACGTCATACATTATTTGCTTGATTTTTCCAATCTATCTCTTCCTCAATAATTTTTACCATATACAGCTCCTCCAGTACCACGGAAGGTATTCCCTGGCGTCTGAACAGATGTCCTGTCATTCTATGCCTCGCTGCTTCTGCGTAGAATCTCCTCATTCCTTAGCTTTTCTTCTGTTCCGGTTTTCCCACAGTCAATATTTCAGTACCATACAGTGCTGTGCTCCAAACGTACATTCTCAGAAATTCAAATTAAGATGTGTGTTTGACACTACTAGACTTCTCGTGGCCAGGAATGCCCTTTTTTGCCAGTGCTAGTCTGCTTTTTATATCCTCCTTGCTCAATCCGTCATGGGTTATTTTGCTACCTAAGTAGCAGAATTCGTTAATGTCGCCTAATTCGTGGTCCCCAATTCGGATGTTACGTTTCTCTCATTACTTTCGTCTTTCTTCGATTTACTCGCCATCCCTGTTCTATAGTCAGTGGACTGTTCTTCCATTCAATTGATCCTGTAATTCTTGTTCACTTTCACTGAGGATAGCAATGTCATCAGCCAACCGTATCATTGATATCCTTCCACTTTGAATTTTTATTCCACTCTCTTTTATTTCGGTCATTGCTTCTTCAATGTATAGTTTTAACTGTAGGAGCGAAGGACTACGTCCCTGTCTCAGAACTTCTTTAATCCGAGCTCTTCGTTCTTGGTCTTTCAGTCTTAATTTCCCTCTTGGCTGTTGTACACAATGTAATGTATATTACCCGTCTTTCCCTATATCTTACACTATTTATCTCGGAAATTCGAAAATTTTGCACCATTTGACATTGCTGAACAAATCCTATGAACGTGTCTTGATTTTGTTCAGTCCCACTGTTTTCATCCGCAACGTCAGAGCTGCCTCTCTGGTGTCCTTACCTTTCCTGCTGCCAAATTGATCGTCATCTAGCAGACCCTCGTTTTCTTTCCCATTCTTACGCATATCATTCTTGTCAGCAAATGGACGCATGGGCTGTTAAACTGATTGTGCGATAATCCTCGCACTTGTCTGCTCTTGCAATGTTGGGAATTGTGTGGATGATATTTTTTCCGGAAATCTATCGTATATTGCCAGTCTCAAACATTCTACACACCAACGTGGATAATCGTTATGCTGCCGTTTCCCCCAATGATTTTAGAAATTCTGTAAAATGTTATGCATCCCATCCACCGTATACGATCTTCCCCATCATAGACTCATTCAGCATAATCTTTGCGCATATCCACTCTCTTCTCGGCATTTAACAGTTGAATTCCCATTTCACTCTTAATATTATCGCATTTGCTGTTAATTTCACTGACGTTTGTTTTTACTTTTCTATATACTGAATCAGTCCTGCCGGCAATACATCTCTTTCTCGATTTCTTCACATTTTTCATGCAGCCCTTTAGTCTTAACTTACCTGCATTTCCTGTTTATTTGTTCCTAAGTGACTTGTATTTTTGTATTGCGATATTTCCCTATGCATTTTGTACTTTTTTTTCGTCGATCAGCTGGAGTATTTCTTCTGTTACCAATGATTTCTTCGCAACTACCTTTCTTGTACCTACGTTTTTCTTTCCAACTTCTGCGACTGTCCAATCCTCTTCAACTGTACTGTGTACTGAGCTATTCATTATCGCAGTATCTATGGTCTCAGAGAACTTCAAGCGTATCTCCTCATTCCTTAGTACTTCCGAAGCCCACTTCTTAGCACACTGATTCTTGTTGACCAGGCTCTTAAACTTCAGCCTACCCTTCCTCATTACCGAATTGTGATTTGAGTCTATATCTGCCCCTGGGTACGCCTCCTCACCCAATATCTGATTTCGGAATCACGGCCTGGTCCTGCTATAATCTAACTGAAATTTTTCTGACTCTCCCAGCCTTTTCCAAGTATACCTCCTCCTCTTGTGATTTTTGAACAGAGTATTCCCCATTACAAGCTGAAATTGATTGCACATCTCCGTTAATGTTTCTCCTCTCTTCATTTCTTCTACCAACCCATATTTTTCCGTAATCCTTCCTTCTAGTCCGTCCCTTAGAACCGCATTCCAATCCCCCATGACTATTCGATTTTCATCTCCCTTTACATACTGAATTACCCCTTCAGTGTCCTCATATAGTTTATCTCTTCATCTTCTGCTTACGACGTCGGTATGTACGGCTGAACTATTGTATTGAACTGTTCACAGTAACCGATTCTCTGCCCCACCTTCCTGTTCATGACAACCGTATCATTGAACTATTCACAGTAACTGACTCTCTGCCCATCCTACTCCCATTATACCACTTCCTTTTCGCTGATATTATCCTATACTCGCCGGCCGGGGTGGCCGAGCGGCTCTAGGCGCTACAGTCTGGAACCGCGCAACCGCTACAGTCGCAGGTTCGAATCCTGCCTCGGGCACGGGTGTGTGTGATGTCCTTAGGTTAGTTAGGTTTAAGTAGTTCTAATTTCTAGGGGACTGATGACCTTAGAAGTCCCATAGTGCTCAGAGCCATTATCCCATACTCGTCTGAACAGAAATCCTTGCCTTCTTTCCATTTCACTTTCCTGACGCCCACTGTATTTAGATTGAGCCTTAGCATTTCCCTTTTCAGATTTTCTAGCTGCCCTACCACGTTCGAACCTTTTCTCATGGCTGCCTCTCCCTTGGCAGTCCCCTCCGGGAGATACGAATGAGGGACTAGTCCGGAACCTTTTTGCCAATGGAGAGAACATCATGATACCTTTTCAGTTACAGGTCATATGTCCTGAGAATACACATTATGTGTCTTTAATGCAAGGGTTTCCACTGCCTTGTGGATCCTCTTGCCGTTGATCATTGCTGATTCTTCGGCCTTTTAAGGGCAGTTACGACTCCAAGGGCAAGAGAATGCCCTGAACCTCCGTCCGTTCCTTCATCCTCTTTGACAAGGCCGTTGACAGAACGAGGGCCCCCAGACCAAGTGTGCATCACGAAGTGGCTGCCTCAAGCATCACTCAATCCCCGACCATGTTACACTCTTCGGACATAAACTTTGCCAAATGTTGGGAACATTGCAAAACGAAACTCATCTGACCAAATGACCCTTTTTCATTGCTACGTAGTCTAGATTTCATGGCTTCAGCACTACGTTTTCATGCTACGGTCATTTGCATCACTGATGGGTGTTTTTGGAATTACGTCTCGCCCTGTAATTCCCTAATTATGGAGCTCCCTTCACCTTGTTTTGGTGTTGGCAGTGTTCTCTACTGCGGCATTTAGTTCCGCATTGACGTTTCCAGCTCTCGTCCCCTTATTTTTCGTCATTATCCCCTTCAGTGCCCGGCCGCCGCGAGCACTGAACACACTCTTTCGTCCGCGTTGTGACTTCGCTGATGATGTCTTTCCCCTGCCTCTTGTAACACCAAACACCCCGACTAACTTCTTTACGCAAGCACCCACCCACCGTACTAGCAGCAGTAATTTGCCCACATTCGAATTCACTGTCTCCGAAACAATGCGCTCACAACCACACAGAAAACTATTATGGCCGCGACTGTAACGTGCTACGTTGCACGATCGCCGTTCGTCGTCAAATACAACAGCGCAACCTTGCAGTCGTGGCTAACATCTGCGTTTATGTTCAAACATGTATTACTCGCTGTGTTCACATATTTTTGTCCAATCCCTGTAGAAGTCACATCGACTTTGCATTTGTATCAAACCTCACACGCTGCTTTATATTAGTTTTGCTTGTTTCGGCAGATAGTATCTAGTAGGGACATTGTAACGTGGCACCTGCGAGCGCAAACAAACAAGTACCTAAGACACCCTGAGAGCTGAGCAGGGTAGAGGGGAACAAGCCCCGCCTCGCAGTGCTCGTAGTCTAGACCAGGGGTCTCCAAACTTTTTAGTCACCGGACCACATTGACTCCTCCACGAAGTCATAAGGGCCAAGATCTACCTAGTGGGGTTAAAGCGCCCTAGCACTCCACGATCACCGTAATGTAAGGCTAAAGGAAAGGTGAAATCGCAAAAATCAAAGGTTGTGGGAATAGCTAGCACTGAAACGAACTACGATTTTTATTTAATTACATAATTTTGATTGGTGGACGTACCTGACCGAAATTCTGGCGTATTTTATTCTGGCGAATTTCACCGACAAAAAAGTATGTCACTGCACATTCTTCACGAAAGCGTCCTGCAAAGTTAACGAAATCTCAAAATCATTGTTAGCAACACAATTACTGCAACACGTAACAGAGGTGGAGCATGCCAACGCATTGTTATTTCAAGCGGCGCAACAATAAGTTTAGTTATGTAGTCTTGTAGCCAGTAGCACAGCCAACGTTGCGGTGTATTGGTCGCGATAGGCCTCGCAACTCAATTGTTGGCAGTATAGGTAGCACCTCAAATATCTGGCGGGCCGGATACCGGGGATGTCCGGCCAGCTAACGCGGGCGGGCCGGTTTGCCGGCCGTCGCGGGCCGTAGTTTGGAGACCCCTGGTCTACACCCTTGCTCAGTGCTTTCTAAAAGAAGAACTGAGACACTGTCGTAGGTGTCACCGACCCTTTCGATGTTGTCAGAAACGTACCCGAACCCCCTCCTCCGCGATGGACCAGAATTGGCCTCTTCACTAATTTCAAAATACGATACGAAAACCACGATTAATTCACAATGCATAGCAAAGCGAAGTACACAAAGCAGTCAGTAAAGGCTACTCCCCAATTGCTTCCTTAGGTTGGCAGTTCAGGGCTGACATCTAGCCGTCATAGTTCAAAACAGTCTTCACTGAAACCTGCCATGGTAAAGGTACAAACATGTTGTTGTTGTGGTCTTCAGTCCTGAGACTGGTTTGATGCAGCTCTCCATGCTACTCTATCCTGTGCAAGCTTTTTCATCTCCCAGTACCTACTGCAACCTACATCCTTCTGAATCTGCTTAGTGTATTCATCTCTTGGTCTCTCTCTACGATTTTTACCCTCCACGCTGCCCTCCAATACTAAATTGGTGATCCCTTGATGCCTCAGAACATGTCCTGCCAACCGATCCCTTCTTCTGGTCAAGTTGTCCCACAAACTTCTCTTCTCCCCAATCCTATTCAATACTTCCTCATTAGTTATGTGATCTTCAAAATGGTTCAAATGGCTCTGAGCACTATGGGACTCAACTGCTGTGGTCATAAGTCCCCTAGAACTTAGAACTACTTAAACCTAACTAACCTAAGGACAGCACACAACACCCACCCATCACGAGGCAGAGAAAATCCCTGACCCCGCCGGGAATCGAACCCGGGAACCTGGGCGTGGGAAGCGAAAACGCTACCGCACGACCACGATATGCGGGCTTATGTGATCTCCCATCTAATCTTCAGCATTCTTCTGCAGCAACACATTTCGAAAGCTTCTATTCTCTTCTTGTCCAAACTATTTATCGTCCATGTTTCACTTCCATACATGGCTACACTCCATACAAATACTTTCAGAAATGACTTCCTGACACTTAAATCTATACTCGATGTTAACAAATTTCACTTCTTCAGAAACGCTTTCCTTGCCATTGCCAGTCTACATTTTATATCCTCTCTACTTCGACCATCATCGGTTATTTTGCTCCCCAAATAGCAAAACTCCTTTACTACTTTAAGTGTCTCATTTCCTAATCTAACACCCTCAACATCACCCGACTTAATTCGACTACATTCCATTATCCTTGTTTTGCTTTTGTTGATGTTCATCTTATATCCTCGTTTCAAGACACTGTCCATTCCATTCAACTGCTCTTCCAAGTCCTTTGCTGTCTATGACAGAATTACAATGTCATCGTCGAACCTCAAAGTTTTTATTTCTTCTCCATGAATTTTAATACCTACTCCGAATTTTTCTTTTGTTTCCTTTACTGCTTGCTCAAAATACAGATTGAACAACATCGGGGAGAGGCTACAACCCTGTCTTACTCCCTTCCCAACCAGTGCTTCCCTTTCATGCCCCTCGACTCTTATAACTGCCATCTGGTTTCTGTACAAATTGTAAATAGCCTTTCGCTCCCTGTATTTTACCCCTGCCACCTTTAGAATTTGAAACAGAGTATTCCAGTCAACATGGTCAAAAGCTTTCTCTAAGTCTACAAATCCTAGAAACGTAGGTTTGCCTTTCCTTAATCTTTCTTCTAAGATAAGTCGTAAGGTCAGTATTGCCTCACGTGTTCCAATATTTCTACGGAATCCAAACTGAACTTCCCCGAGGTTGGCTTCTACTAGTTTTTCCTTTCGTCTGTAAAGAATTCGTGTTAGTATTTTGCAGCTGTGACTTATTAAACTGATAGTTCGGTAATTTTCACATCTGTCAACACCTGCTTTCTTTCGGATTGGAATTATTATATTCTTCTTGAAGTCTGAGGGTATTTCACCTGTCTCATACATCTTGCTCACCAGATGGTAGAGTTTTGTCATGACTGGCTCTCCCAAGGCCGTCATTAGTTCTAATGGAATGTTGTCTACTCCCGGGGCATTGTTTCGACTCAGGTCTTTCAGCGCTCTGTCAAATTCTTCACGCAGTATCGTATCTCCCATTTCATCTTCATCTACGTCCTCTTCCATTTCCATAATATTGTCCTCAAGTACATCGCCCTTGTATACACCCTCTATATACTCCTTCCACCTTTCTGCTTTCCCTTCTTTGCTTAGAACTGGGTTTCCATCTGAGCTCTTGATATTCATACAAGTCATTCTTGATATTCATACAAGTCATTCTCTTATCTCCAAAGGTCTCTTTAATTTTCCTGTAGGCAGTATCTATCTTACCCCTAGTGAGATAGGCCTCTACATCCTTACATTTGTCCTCTAGCCATCCCTGCTTAGCCATTTTGCACTTCCTGTCGATCTCATTTTTGAGACGTTTGTATTCCTTTTTGTCTGCTTCATTTACTGCATTTTTATATTTTCTCCTTTCATCAATTAAGTTCAATATTTCTTCTGTTACCCAAGGAGTTCAACTCGCCCTCGTCTTTTTACCTACTTGATCCTCTGCTGCCTTCACTACTTCATCCCTCAGAGCTACCCATTCTTCTTCTACTGTACTTCTTTCCCCCATTCCTGTCGGTTGTTCCCTTATGCTCTCCCTGAAACTCTGTACAACCTCTGATTCTTTCAGCTTATCCAGGTCCCATCTCCTTAAATTCCCACCTTTTTGCAGTTTCTTCAGTTTTAATCTACAGTTCATAACCAATAGATTGTGGTCAGAGTCCACATCTGCCCCTGGAAATGTCTTACAATTTAAAACCTGGTTCCTAAATCTGTGTCTTACCATTATATAATCTATCTGATACCTTTTAGTATCTCCAGGGTTCTGGTGCAATACTTTTACCTCGCCATATCTGTTTAAAATTCTGCTATCTGATACAGACGCCTCTTATGATTTTATTGCTTCCGTAACTTAAAAATGAGGTAATGGTGACGATATTTAACAAATTGACGTTAACACGGTATAAGTAGTTTTTCAGGACTGGACCCCTCCTGTGTTTATAAATACGTAACGAATCAGCTGCAGCCAGATAGCCTCAGATTTATCAGAGATAACGCAGGTGTCTATCTGACAGTAGTGTCTCGCAGAAATGTGGAAGTATCTCAACTAAAAGATAACTGACGTAAGCAAATATTATCTTTTGAAAACTGTTAAGACTTGATTTTCAGCAAGAATGTGGAAACATATAGAAATTCCTTACTAACAGTTGGCAACAAAGACTAATGTCTACTTATGAAACAGTTCTCCATTATCGAATAGTGCCTTGACGTTTGCAACTAGAAGTTGCCCTGCTGGCTAAAGAACTGGGAACGCAAAAGAGAAATATAGAGATAATCAGATTATAAACCAAAGAGAAATTCATCTGCTTGGATACATTTTTAAAAAAGTTCTCATGATAACTTATCCCTTTGACTTTTTTTTTTTTTTAATTGTAAAGTTGTCGCTCGTTCGGATTTCCCGGTGGAGATAGTGCAGACGAGGTCGATTAACAAAAGGGCTTTCATTCAACGAACTTAGGCCCAGAATACTGGAAGTTTCATATTTGTGAGAACTCTTTCTACTTGGGCACGTTATCTGAAAAAAGGTGAAACGGGTTACTTGAATCGAAAATGGCTAGTTTAAAAGATTCGGGGCCACTCTGAAATCTTAACGCAGAGATAGATAGGTGGACTTCAAATGGATTAATGAAGCGAATTAAAAGAACTATAAGCGGCTTATAGCGTTCAAGGCGTGACTGAAATAAAGTTTACGCCTACCAGAAATGTACAAGTGTTACATAAGCAAACCGTAAGCTGATAGTGAGAAGACAGGAGAGGGTATGCGAGTTCCTTCCAGCTAACGAATTTATACGCGAAAAGGGATGAAAATTTGATAAGATCGAATTGTTTGAACACAATAGTAAGCGAGAACAACAAAGTTACGCTTGTTGGAGAATATGGGGTGTGGGAAGAACGTCGTTTTAGTGAACAATATCTTTAAAAATCACTGTAAGAAAGTTACACTTTGAAATTAAAGAATTTCGCATATGAAGTGGACAATATATTAATTAGACAAAGATTTAGAAACCAAATATTTCAAAAGCATACGCTCCACTAATATGGATTCGGGTCGTAGTCTAGTAGACGCGGAAAGTAGACTGAAATAACTTTAAAAGTATTAAAACAATAATATAATAATTACAAACGAAGAAATATGGAGACCTAATAGAAATTTTCTGAGGCAGTATCAGGAAGCATTGGTGTTGTGGTTATGGGGTAGAAATGTAATTACATTTAAAAAGCAGTAATTAAAGTAGCATAGGTAACCATAGATTCAGGAAAGGCAAAGCCAAAAAAAATGGACAGATCGTAAGTACATTATCAAAACCGATTCCAGTTCAGATAACTATCTTATCTTAAGGTCACTGATGAGGACGTCCGATGTCAGGTTACCTACTTTGGTGACATGTATTCAAGGACATCGAACCCTCCCCCTCCCAGGGAACCAGCGGAAATTGATAAAGGTCACCCAGGGAATCCCCACCCCTCCCTTCTCGCTCTCCACCGTCATGACCCCTCTCCTATCGTGGACCAATGAGGCTCAAACACCCCCACTCCGTCTTCATCTTGTATAACTGGGACACAAGTGGGTGGGTTCTCACCGGAGCTGCACACCACAGGAAGAAACTGTAAGCTGTACTTATTTATTAATAACAGATTACGTTAAGTCGTGTCATCAAGGTCTGTTTGTTAATAACATATTAATATTACCTCATTCACGGCACGAGCAGTGACCACTCCCTGGCAGATATTTAATTGCTTTATTCTTTCACAATTTTACGTACTTTCTTTCTTCCAATATTACATATTTATCCATATTTCCACCTTTTTTTCATATTTTCCCCGTTATTAATTATTATTCACCTACTTTCGTATTTTTTCTGTATTTACACAATTTTACGATTTTTTCCACTTTTTTTTCATATTTTATCCAATTACAAGAGGTCCCTCGTGCTCTTCTCGGCAACACAATGCTCTCAGTTGGTCACAATGCAGCATGTTCCCGAATTATCCATCATTGTTGTTGAAGCTCGCCATCTGATCTTCATCTTTTATAACTGGCGTTCATTCTGGAGCGGGGCAGCATACGAAGAGGGTCAGTCTGTGTGCATTTTTTAATAACAAATAACGTTACGTCCTGTCACTCGAACTCTATTTGTTAATAACAGTTTAATATTATGTCATTTGAGGCACCAGTAGAGACCACAGTGATGCAGATATGTAAGTACTCTCATTCTTCCACAATTTTCCGTATTATTCGACATCTCTCGCGAGTTCCAACCCACCGCTCTCGACGTCACGTCACATTGGCGTTGCGTCATGTCACAGCGTCACGCCACGACGTCGTGTAACAGTGTCACGTCGTGTCGCGACGTAGTGTCGTGTCGCGACGTCACGTCAACGTCGCATCGCGTCGCGTCGTCACCGTTCTGCTCTCAGTCAGTCACAGCGCAGCCTGGGCCCGATCTGTTTATCATTCGTAAGCCACCACTTTATTACTCGTGTGTGTAAGGAACGGACCAAGTGGATAGAAATAATCACGCCACAGGACATTTTATAAGCACTGCAGTTTTACCATTTCCAACCAGAGCTACAGTATCTATAGGGAATATTAAAGCGTGGTAAACCTTATTAAGTCGCCACTGCGTTACTAGATTGTGTGAAATCGTAGCAAAATTCTGATCCCTCCAGCCAAGATACCGTGTGTACAGCACAGCACTACAAAATACGCACCCAGAGAGCTCACTAGTAAACGGTATGTCGCCTGCAGGGTAGCCCACCCCTCAAACTCCAACGTGTGTTGTAGAGCCGTGGACACTGCCCCCCCCCCCTTCCCCAGCAACGACCGAAAAAGATTATAATTTTAGGTGTAATCATCTCCGGCTTGGTTTCTGGTGGCGAAAAAATCGTTGAAGCTGCTATATCGATGCTGCTACATCAAGCGAGGGACCTCCGGCCCTCGGTAATGACGACGATATGGATTACAACACATCGTTGGAAATATCAAAGAATGCTTCAAATACATACCTGCATTTCCAGGGACTAGCCCCCCCCCCCCTCCCCTCCGCGACCAACCCCCAACAATCTGCATTCGCCGGACGTTGTACGTCAAATTATCTGGGTGACATGCTGGTAGCATGCTGAACTCCTCCAGCGGCTGCGGCCACCACTAAATCCCTGGCCACGAACGAGAGAGCCCCACATGTCTCCCCAACAATACGCCAAACCAACCCCCCAGGAATGGTAGAGAAATTGGCATTATTTAAACAGCAAGTCTGTGTAATCATCTCCGACACGACCAACCCCATCAATGACACTAAAGGCATCATTCACTCAGCACAAACAACCAGTAGTAACTCACTGTCACGCCCTCCCGGCTAGCCGCGCAGTCTAACGCGCTGCTTCTCGAGCGGGAAGGCGTGCCGGTCCCCGGCACGAATCCGCCCGGCGGATTAGTGTCGAGGTCCGGTGTGTCAGCCAGCCTGTGGATGATTTTTAAGGCGGTTTTCCAAGTGCCTCGGCGAATACGGGCTGGTTCCCGTTATTCAGCCTCGGTTAGACTATGTCAGCAATTGCTGCATAAACACTGTCTCCACATACACGTACACCATAATTACTCTACCACGGAAATATTTGGGGTTACACTCGTCTGGTCTGAGACGTTTCCTGGGCGGGGGAGACGGGGGGCAGTTTCCGCTGGCTGCCGAACCACACAATAACCCTGGGTTCGGTGTGGGGCGGCGGTGGGGTGGGTGGACTGCTGTGGCCTGTCGTGTGGGGTTGTGAACCACTGAGGGCTACGGCGGGACGAAAACTCTCCGACGTTTCTATGTCCCCAGTTCAATACACACAACTCACAGTCGCCTACACAGTCAGCTGCGGAAATCTGTGGATGGCTTTGCGGATAAAAGTTGCTAACAGTTTAAGCGCCAACCAATACTCTCCCCTTCCTCCATTCTCACTGGGCCAATCAGAATGAAGCCGTCAAGATCAGTGCTCATGGGCGGGTGACAGGCAAACAGCACTCTCAAGTGGAATGAAGACATAATTATAATTAACATATTTAAACAAAATAAATCAGCCGTGCGGGATTAGCCGAGCGGTCTCAGGCGTTGCAGTCATGGACTGTGCGGCTGGTCCTGGTGGAGGTTCGAGTCCTCCCTCGGGCATAGGTGTGTGTGTTTGTCCTTAGGATAATTTAGATTAAGTAGTGTGCAAGCTTAGGGACTGATGACCTTAGCAGTTAAGTCCCATAAGATTTCACACACACACACACACACACACACACACAAAATAAATCCTGCAATATTATTAGTATATGCAACATTACTGTAAATCTCATACATTAATGGCCGGAAAATCCGAATATGGCCATCGCTGTTAATGTAATTTAGACTGATACAATTCCAAAGACACACCCTAGACAGTTAGCACACTACAGTATTTAAAACAATTATTGCTACGAAAACTTACCGGTGCATTAATAATGAATGAGATCGCATTGATGTGCTAACCCAAGACATTATTACTATTAACTTACCACAGTACGATATTTGATCAAATAATTATTGCATATTATTAGTTTGTGGCGACGCTGTAAGAATCATACATACAAACCGGGCGGCACGCTGATTGTGGACGAGATCTACCAGGGCTCCCAGGCAGAATAAAAAGACAAGTAACTCCGGAAATATTAGTGTGCAACGCAACTATAAGGCTCGCAAGCACATACGCAAATAATCCGAGGTGTATACTTCCTCGCCGCACACACAAATGAGACTGAGCAATGGTCACAGTGCACCAAAATATAAGCTTATGTATTTCGACATAACTGTTGTCTAGAAGGGCGTCAGAATGAAATTTAAAGTTTTCGGCACCACAAACGGTTGTCAAGCCATAGTCACTAAAACAAAAAAAATTTAAAAGGTTACATTATTAGTTCCGACGCACTGTAATCACAAACCTGGAAAACTCCATTAATGATTGCAGCCAAACTTCTTTCAATTGTTACGATAAACACACTAGTAGCAGTAAACTGAGGCAAAGGCACCAGAAATGGGTCACAAGACGTCACGACAATTTTTGGTTGATCAGTCATTTCTCACCTTAATGCGATGTAGATGAAAACTGCATTGGGATGAAAAATATTATACACTCGTACGTTACGTCCTGCAGTGATGCAAACACAGGCTGACCCATCGTATTCTTATAACGTGCAGCAAACCCAAAACTAGAACACAGCACGCAATCGTACAGTGTTCTGCTAATGAAATCTTACAAAGATGATGCACTCCCATTTAAGGCCAACACAAGACAAAAGGGGGGCTGAATCACCGACCTGTGGGTATGTCCATTTACTGGTCGAGATTTCATTATCCCATCGCACGCGAATCTCCATCGCACTGTCCAGAGGTCGTTCTGCTGCCGTTA
Source organism: Schistocerca nitens (assembly GCF_023898315.1). Lineage (NCBI taxonomy): Eukaryota > Metazoa > Arthropoda > Insecta > Orthoptera > Acrididae > Schistocerca > Schistocerca nitens. The sequence continues at coordinate 19,529,815 of NC_064614.1, forward strand.
AACGGAAAAGTTGTTGAACAGTGTCCATGCATTAGCGACAGCGTCTCTTATCGCCGGAAACTGCTTCATAAGACTGTCAGTATGTTACCTTCTTCTTTTTCCTTTGACTGTGTCCCGTATCTACACAGGATTGACGTTTTAACTATCGTAATTGGTATTGTTAATGATAGTGGGTGGCCGGAAGCCCTTCGTATCGCCACACCATTACCTACCGGGACGGAATTTGTGTACTAAAGTGTGGCCGTGTGTTGCGTTATGCCTGTGAAACAGTGCGAAAGTTTCCTAATTGTTTGCGACTCGGTGTAACTGAGCTGGACATGGGTGCTAGCCCGGTGTTCACCTAATGGGATGTAGGAATCCGCCTAAAAACCGCGATTAGGACGGCCGGCACACCGGGCGGATGCGATCCGGGGTCGACGCGCCGTTCTGAATCCCAAAAGGGACTTTCTAACATGCGCGTCATTCTGGGCAGGCTGAGTGGGAAGAATGATTGTCGCCAGAACTCCATGTTACCTTCAATCAAAATCGAAGTAGGTAATGAAAGGCAAACTCATACTTAAAAGGTTATAAAGCAGTGAGGACTGTGGGAAAAACGGAACGGAAGAAAATAGAAGCATAACAGATGTGGTACTACAGAAGAATGATGAAAATTAGGCGGACAGATAATGTAAGGAATTAGGAGGTTCTCCGCGGAATCGGCGAGTAAAGGAGTATATGCAAACCACTGACAAGAAGAAGGGACAGGATGATGGGACATAAGACATGACGGAATAACTTCCATAGTACTGGAGGAAGACAGACATCGGAATACATCCAGCAAATAATTGAGGACGTAGATTGCCAGTGCTACGCTGAGCTGAAAAGGTTGGCTCAGGAGAGGAATTCGTGGCGGGCTGCATCAAAGCTGACAGGCCGGCCGCGCTGGCCGAGCGGTTCTAGGCGCTTCATTCCGGAACCGCGCGACTGCTACGGTCGCAGGTTCGAATCCCGCCTCGGGCATGGATGGGTGTGATGTCCTTAGGTGTTAAGTCGCATAGCGCTCAGAGCCATTTGAACCTAGGGGACTGATGACCTCAGATGTTAAGTCCCATAGTGCTCAGAGCCATTTAAACCATTTTGAAAGCTGACAGAAGACGGTTGACTCAAAAGAAAGGCAAGCTTGTACCTTGTACCTTATAGAAAAGGTTCTGCAGCTTCTACGTTGAAGGGACTCCTGTAAGTTCAAATGGCTCTGAGCACTATGGGACTCAACTGCTGAGGTCATCAGTCCCCTAGAACTTAGAACTACTTAAACCTAACTAATCTAAGGACATCACACACATCCATGCTCGAGGCAGGATTCGAACCTGCGACCGTAGCGGTCTCGCGGTTCCATACTGTAGCGCCTAGAACCGCACGGCCACTCCGGCCGGCGGACTCCTGTAAGTGAGATACAAGTTGAGACCATAGTAAAACTGTACATCGGGGAATTTCCGTATCCGTAGCTGCCCGGTCAGCGCGGCGGATTGCCAACCGAAGAGGTCCCGGTTCGATTCCCGGCTGCGTGTTGTCTGGGTGTTGCGCTGTCCTCGAGCTAGTATCATCATAATTGACAGTGGCTACTGAGGTGTCTGTATGGGCATGTCTCTAAAGGCAGTAAACTAAAAAAAAAAAGTACACTGGCGGTTAAATGCTATCTTCGCAGGTGACATCGCCCATTTATCGAAAATAAGTAATGTAGGAGAACTCTTGTATCTAACTAGCAAGTTACGTTTCACATAATTTTGGTTCAGGATAAACAAACCAAAGGTTTATGGTGAGTGTTGAATTGGGAGGATAAAAAATTCTTAAATGAAAAAATAATGGCTCTGAGCACTATGGGACTCAACTGCTGAGGTCATCAGTCCCCTAGAACTTAGAACTACTTAAACCTAAGTGACCTAAGGACATCACACACAACCATGCACGAGGCAGGATTCGAACTTGCGACCGTAGCGGTTGTGCGGTTCCAGTCTGTAGCGCCTAGAACAGCTCGGCCACCCCGGCCGGCGGAAAAACAGTAATAATGAAACAAAATAAATTACAATTGACGTAATAGCGGGAGTGCAAGAAATCCAGGAAGCAAGATGGTACAAGAATAGCATCAGAAGGTGGGGAACACAGCGAAATATTTATACCACTAAAAAACGTTACTGCTGTCAAATAGTGACGTAGAATTAAGGAAGAAGACTTTAATCTCAACCCGTACGCCTGGAACACAGCACTGTTTGGAGAATGTTGGACAACCAGGTACTCGAACTGTCGGGAACGTGGAGTGGACAGCAGCGTCCAGCTGTTTGATGATGAAGCTGCCTCGTATCCTGGGAGAAGGTGGAGGGCAGAATTGTGCCGAGCCGCGGGCTGAATCACTGCGTGGGATTATGCCTGCCCGGCCGCCTCTTGCGAAACGCCGAGCCGCGGGACATAATGTCACGGCTGTAGCGGTCGACGTCTGCATGCCGCGGCCGCAACCGGCGGTTATGTGGCCATTAAGACAATTTTAATGCGCAGCCGCGGCACTCTGCTTGGCTAAATGCCGACTCGTAAAGCCAGGCCGAGCCGAGCGCGAGCACAACACAGGAACGTGTTCCACGTAGCTCTGGGACAACATGTGTACTCAGGCATTACAGGAAGGAGATCGAAATTTCCCCAACGAAACTGTAAGTTGGCGTTCCGTTCAGATGGTTCAAATGGCTCTGAGCACTATGGGGCTTAACATCTGAGGTCATCAGTCCCCAAGAACTTAGAACTACTTAAACCTAACTAACCAAAGGACATCACACACATCCATGCCCGAGGCAGGATTCGAACATGCGACCGTAGCGGTTGCGTGGTTCCAGACTGAAGCGCATAGAACCGCTCGGCCACATCGGCCGGCTTGGCGGTCCGTAACAAAACTGTAAGCTGACGTTCCGCAAACGGTGGGCTATCCTCCACATTCTTGAGTTTAGATTACAAGAACGAAACGTCTATATAGGTGGTCAGTGTGTCATTTAGGACTAAATAACACAAAAACACGAATATTGAAAAAGAATTGATATTTTTCAGCAAACTATTAGCACATGTGTCATATCTGCTACATCAGGAATCAAACATTGTTTCTATCCCAGTAGTGAAAAGTTTTCAAAAATGGTTCAATGGCTCTGAGCACTATGGGACTTAACATCTATGGCCATCAGTCCCCTAGAACTTAGAACTACTTAAACCTAACTAACCTAAGGACATCACACAACACCCAGTCATCACGAGCCAGAGAAAATCCCTGACCCCGCCGGGAATCGAACCCGGGATGAATTGTTTTCCACAACAGCCTTTAGGAGTTCCATTTGTAAACTGACAACTGAAATATATACACTCCTGGATATTGAAATAAGAACACCGTGAATTCATTATCCCAGGAAGGGGAAACTTTATTGACACATTCCTGGAGTCAGATACATCACATGATCACACTGACAGAACCACAGGCACATAGACACAGGCAACAGAGCATGCACAATGTCGGCACTAGTACAGTGTATATCCACCTTTCGCAGCAATGCAGGCTGCTATTCTCCCATGGAGACGATCGTAGAGATGCTGGATGTAGTCCTGTGGAACGGCTTGCCATGCCATTTCCACCTGGCGCCTCAGTTGGACCAGCGTTCGTGCTGGACGTGCAGACCGCGTGAGACGACGCTTCATCCAGTCCCAAACATGCTCAATGGGGGACAGATCCGGAGATCTTGCTGGCCAGGGTAGTTGACTTACACCTTCTAGAGCACGTTGGGTGGCACGGGATACATGCGGACGTGCATTGTCCTGTTGGAACAGCAAGTTCCCTTGCCGGTCTAGGAATGGTAGAACGATGGGTTCGATGACGGTTTGGATGTACCGTGCACTATTCAGTGTCCCCCCGACGATCACCAGTGGTGTACGGCCAGTGTAGGAGATCGCTCCCCACACCATGATGCCGGGTGTTGGCCCTGTGTGCCTCGGTCGTATGCAGTCCTGATTGTGGCGCTCACCTGCACGGCGCCAAACACGCATACGACCATCATTGGCACCAAGGCAGAAGCGACTCTCATCGCTGGAGACGACACGTCTCCATTCGTCCCTCCATTCACGCCTGTCGCGACACCACTGGAGGCGGGCTGCACGATGTTGGGGCGTGAGCGGAAGACGGCCTAACGGTGTGCGGGACCGTAGCCCAGCTTCATGGAGACGGTTGCGAATGGCCCTCGCCGATACCCCAGGAGCAACAGTGTCCCTAATTTGCTGGGAAGTGGCGGTGCGGTCCCCTACGGCACTGCGTAGGATCCTACGGTCTTGGCGTGCATCCGTGCGTCGCTGCGGTCCGGTCCCAGGTCGACGGGCACGTGCACCTTCCGCCGACCACTGGCGACAACATCGATGTACTGTGGAGACCTCACGCCCCACGTGTTGAGCAATTCGGCGGTACGTCCACCCGGCCTCCCGCATGCCCACTATACGCCCTCGCTCAAAGTCCGTCAACTGCACATACGGTTCACGTCCACGCTGTCGCGGCATGCTACCAGTGTTAAAGACTGCGATGGAGCTCCGTATGCCACGGCAAACTGGCTGACACTGACGGCGGCGGTGCACAAATGCTGCGCAGCTAGCGCCATTCGACGGCCAACACCGCGGTTCCTGGTGTGTCCGCTGTGCCGTGCGTGTGATCATTGCTTGTACAGCCCTCTCGCAGTGTCCGGAGCAAGTATGGTGGGTCTGACACACCGGTGTCAATGTGTTCTTTTTTCCATTTCCAGGAGTGTATTTATGCAAGTACTATAAAACGTTATATTTTTATTAAATTTAAAATTACAGTAGTATTCGTTGAGTTACCTTTGTAGTAACGTGCTTGATGCTAGTATATTTTACTATGTCATCAAAAGTGTTTAAAATGTTCCATAACAATAAAAGTTCCAGCAACTGTGTCGGAAGCTACTCTGAAAGTAACATGTGGTCAAAAAAGCCGAAAAAAGTCTTTCAGTATTTCATAAATTACAACAAAAGTACATAAGCGTAAAATTTGTTATGTCTCTAAGTGCTTTCTAATCTCTGAATTGTTGACAGTGGTACATAATCATATAATTCTGGAGTGTCATCTATCTCGAACACATTTCTGTAGCGTGGGCTCACCATCATCGTAATTAACATTATCAACATCTTCGTATTCACGATCAGACGAATCTGAAACATTGGCGTTCCGAAGTTGTATGATTTCAGAGTGGAAAACAATAATGGGCTAGCTGCCAAAAACATTATTATAGGTTAATATTTTTTTATTTTATTAAAAATTTTCTGACAAAATTTCTGGACCAATTTTTTTGTGTTATGTATGGTAAGATTTATATTACCATCGCAAAATTTTAATGAATTTTCTTCTTCACAAGAATGGAAAGTAATATTTTACATTGAAGACTCGAATTCTAAGTGCTTTACTTTCTTCGGCAAAACGAGCCAATGACCGAAATATCAAGATTTTCTAGTAAATTTTTATTTAACGACATTGTACAAGTAATTATTTTGAAACTTTATTTTTACTTATAAAGAACATAATGCAATTTTACTTGACTAATTCCTCGAAGAATGCTCTATTAACTTCCTTCAAATATGGCAACATGTGTTGCACAGTCCTCTTCTTGTCAGCTGAGAAGCTGCTTTTATATGGTTATGATGGTAAAACCAAGTCCTTCATTATATTAATGATAATCCCTTTCTTGAGAAACTTGCAAATTTTCGTTGTTTCAAGTTCTGTCAACATCGTTCTTGTCTTGATGACCCTGGTTGTAGCTTTTTCAGTTCTAATATATTTGCATTTGGAAGTATCTGGTTTTTTCGTGTTGATGTATGACTCGGCAGCTCCTCTGAAATAAGTTAAGTCCTCAGTACTGACAAAAAATAAAAATGAAAACAAGTGACGGAAGGCGCAATCAGTAGATTTTAATAAAAAAAAAGAGGTTAAAATTCACTGTGTTACTGTCATAGACAACACTCATAATGAATTGTAAAAACGTGGTCGCCCTTAAAAAACGACCGCGTTAGCCTCAACAGCGAACCTGCATGTATGCATAAACCTCTCACGACATCTACTGACCTTTATATGCATCACTATAACTGGTGACATTTAGCCCGCTTGTGAGATTGTAAAAATTATAAAGGCACCTGGATTACATTAAGTGAATTTGGAACTTTTAAAATACAGTGTGGTGTAATACGCATTTTAAGAATTTTACATTGAAATATGTCCATTATAATCTTCTACATCTACTGTTTTTACATAGCTTTCTTTGTCTCAGGCACTTTTCTTTGCTGTTATACATGTGGCCCATTGACCGACTTCTGCATATTTACGGTGTGTGAGTGTATCTGCCTGAGGTGTTTCAAGCGATAGTGTGTTCGGCCAATGTGTAGCGAGGGCGTGGTCGCCGTACACGGCTTGCTTGTTTTGAAGGAAAACAAAGCGTTCTGTTTCAGTCTATTGCGTGTTTGGGCGGCCCTGGTGTGAGTGTGTGTTTTTCTCGTGTATAATATGATGTGATTTTGACAGAGGCTGCATGACATTACGATGAGAAAGATAAAGAGCGATAAACTGAAAGCAGCTTACGGTTTCTATACATGCAGTGGTACTGAGAATCGAACGTAATATTTTCTTTATGCCGACTCCGGAATACAAGGTAGTGTGTTTCTTTATCTTACGACCAGGCGAGCCATATCGGAACAGTTGTGTTGCTTAGGCAATAACTAACAGAGTGACAGTTGCGGTTACAATCAAAGTGGGGCAGATTCTATTCTGTTTACGTGTTCTGTGTGATTCCTGACCGGGTGTAGCAATCAGGAATTACATTCGACGAATAGACTACGTGTCTTACATGATTTTCAAATGTATGTGAGGAACTGATCTTTGTATGAGTGTGGTAAGGATAGCACGCGTTTCATGCAACTTTAATCGGTGGGTCTATGTGAACTTTTGTATGCTTGAAGCACAATAATTCAAAGTCAGCGCATGTCTTATACCTTTATTTCAAATCCATATTATTCATGTATTCAGTTAAGTGAAGCGCAGTTTTGTGAGACAACAGATGGGAGCAACTTTAAGGCCTTGTACTTATGCCTATTCGAAAGTAATTAAGCAAAATGTTTCTGTAACTAATTTAATTAATATTTCACTTAGTACTGTTTTTGCTTGTACCGAATATTCAGAAATAAATTATTTTAGCATTAATAAATTATTTTCAAATTATGGAAGGTAATTTCATCTCGAGAGTTTCTGGGCAAAAACTGTTTTGTCGTCTTGTTATTCCGTTCCGTGACAACGTTACATTGCTAGGTCATAATCAATACTAGGTCATTTCAGACGCCGAAACAATTTCTCTTGCATTACATGTGCGTGTCTCTGACGAATCGTTCCTGAGGACAGTCAGATTACGTAAGACAGTAATATTTCCTTTGTGCGCTATTGACTTTGCATATAGAAACTTAAATGTTCACTGTTACTAGGCAAGTCACATGCAGTTTAGCAGAAACTGTTTCCGTTCTACTCACAAGGGGAGGCCCCCAATTGTGAAATTCAGATTCGATTCATACTGTGCATAATAAAAGCTCAGGGCCAGAGGTGTAATGTGGCAAAGCACCAAGATGCACTTCTCAGCCGTTGTCGAGAAAATCGACAGTTAATAGAAACCGTTGCGGTGAAATACTCTCTACGATGTATAACTTCCTATAGCGTTGTGGCGCAGCGGTAAGTGCTTGGGTTCGTAAGTCAAAGGTCGCCGGATCGAATATCGCGCCATGCAATTTTTTTTAGTATCTGTTTTTTGTAATTCATATATATATAATCATGGGGTCTCTAATTCGAACGTTTGACTTACACTATACGTATTCGTTTCGGAATATCGTTTCTACGTCTTCCGTTAACTACACGTGTAAACATTATGAAGACAATAACATTTGTGAAATACAACTTTGTTTGCAGAAAACATAATCATGTTCGAAGTCGCCAGTTTTTCCACGACAAACGACTTTCAACAACTTATTATATGCATAATTGCCGGGAATTATATATATATATATATATATATATATATATATATATATATATATATATTACAAATAACAAATACTAAAAAAAAAGTTGCATGGCGCGAGATTCGATCCGGCGACCTTCGGATTACGAACCCGAGCGCTTACCGCTGCGCCACGACGCTGTAGGAAGTCACAAATTGTAGAGAGTATTTCACCTCAACGGTTTCTTTTAACTGTCGATTTTCTCGACAACGGCTGAGAAGTGCATCTTGGTGCTGTGCCACATTACACCTCTGGCTATGAGCTTTTATTATGCGCAATATGAATCGAATTTGAATTTCACAATTGGCGGCCTCCCCTTGTCAGTAGAATAAAAACAGTGTACTTGTTATTCAACGTAAAATATGGAAATTTTCTAGCAAGAAGTAACAGAAGAATACAAAAATAAGATTAAGAGACACCATACAACATATACTCAATAAATGCTGGGAAAATTGCTAAATTCGTTTCTGTTGGTCAACAGCTTTAGTTAAAAATCTATTCAAAAGAGAAGATCGCAAAAATTGTGAAAATTATAGAGTGGAGAAGTATGCACAGCTTGGGATGCCGCGGAGACAAAGGCGTCTGCTTGACGTTTTATGAGTGACATAATTCTGTATTCTCGCACCTGCTGACGTAGGTCAAGTACTCTCCAACGATACGTTTCAGGATACAAACTTTTCTCTCTGTTTAGTGTACAATGTACAGAAACGTTCATATTGTCCCTGCACCGCTGTGAGATTTCTACCATGCCTTTCGCTACTCAGAATATTGAGGATATGCGATTTCAGTTCTGTACACCTCTTATGTAACGTAAGAAGAACATGCTATTAATTTTTTATTTTGTCATTTTGCAGTGATTTTTGTTTGTGTACTTTCAGCGCTTTACCAGAACGATTCAGTCAATATGTTATAAAGATGATTTGCATGCAAACAAAACTGGCTACCTGAGAGAGACTGCGTTTTAATGAGCTGTATCATTAATAAAATAGGCCTCTAGCGTGATTTGAAATTATGGGATAGATGATTTGAATTACAATACATGTCGTAATTCTGACATATAGCTTGAGTGACGCTATTAAGACGATGTCACGGTCAACCATTTCATAAACATTCGCAGCTGAGTGGGGCAGTTATGATGATAGTTTGACGGAGTGAGCTACACATATGTAACACTGGGTAGGATGCTGTACTTTTTGTTTAATGTTATAACGAGAAAAGTGTTGAGAGCCGTATTGGAGTGCATCAGATACAACTGAATCACGATGTTACTGCACTTGGCCTTTACTGGAAAACGCGGTTATATTATGATAACACGTACAGTGGTGACTAAGGAAAACGCGTCGCACTTCGAATTATTGTACTTCAGTTTTTCATATACTATTAACCCCGATTACACGCTGACTCACAAAAAGAGGGGTAAATCGCCTTCACTCCCTGATGCAGCTATTGTTGTCGACTTGTCCATGTTTTTGTGCTGGATACTGATAGTAAACAAACATCCCGTACAGTTTTTGTTTATTAATCACACCTCAATATCACCTGATACATCAAACAAATCCACGGAAGTGAACCCTATACGAAACACTTGAACCAAGACAAGTACATCCGTGGCAGTCCTGGTTTTCTGGTATCTACTAATTGGAGCAAACTGAATCCCAGGAAATGAAAACAGAATTCAAACGGGACTGCGACGTGAAGGCTGACGCGCCGCCTCCCGTACGCAGCGCTTCCTCGGTGCGTCACGCGGCCCGTCGCGACGTAATGTTGTGTTATCGATCAGCGCCCACAGGAGGCAGGGACTGGCGACACCTGGCGGAGGTCAAACTCGCGACCTCCAGCGCGTGACGCCAGGCGCAGCGATGACTCACTAGCCGTTAATGCGCCGCCCGCCGTACGACTGCAGTCGTGTATGCGCCAGTCCACATTCGCCAGAGCAGCACACTACCGTCCTAGAATTAAGTCATGTTACCGAGAATGAGTAACTTCGGGTGTTTACATGCGCTTTTTCTTCCCACCAGCACAACGTGAACACGAACGTTTGAATGCAGGTTAAATTTCAACGAAATGCTTGTCAAGATTGCTTCAGAAGCAATGCATTATTTCAACCTGTGTTACTGTTATAAATAATACATGCAGCTACTTTCGTTATTTCATCGAGGGAGAGGGTTATTTAGAACTCAGAAAGGAGTCAGCTAAGAAGATTTCGTACCATCATAACTATTCACAGCAGTTCTGCCGGAAATGTTCATATGCTCGAAAAAGGACAGCGATGAAGGAACACGGGTGAATGGATCACCCCTCAACCATTACCGATTCATGATTACACAGTACTGTCTCTAGGGCACGTAAATTACCTTCAATAACGAAAAGATGGATTTCAGACAAAATTGGAAAGTAGGCAGGAAATCAACTGAAAATAAGATTACAGTATAGTACACTGAACATGGTGAAAAGAAAATGTATATATTATCAATGAAGTTAAAGAAGCAGCTGATGGGTGTTTGTATTTAGGCCAGCTCAGGACAACAGCACAACCGACTCAGGGTATTATAGCAATCCCCCTAACCAACAAGTCTGAGGTGCTGTCTTCCGTCGACACAAGCCAGACACACGGCACCTCTTGGAAAGTCTGCAGTGACAAGTGCCAGGAGGAAGCGAGTACGTAAGGGTAGGGAACCGTTAATCATCTGCAGTACAAAAGTACACCAAATGATAGCGCTCCTAGGCTGCGATTACAATGGCACCAGCATCTGCCGAATCTTTTCATATCACTACACCAGTAAGTGCGCTGTGTCATTACGACCGATCACAACTATCCGAACGTATAGAGACGGTCGACGGAACTCAGGTCAGTTTGTTTTCTCCGATCGAATCGGCTGACATTCCTATACACAAAAGATGCACATTGAGAAATTTTCTGTATTAGTACAAGAAAGGAGAAGTTTCTGGCGTCTCGAGGATGAGAAATAAATGTCATAACAGGGTTATCTTTCGGAACCTATGGTCTAAAATAGCAAATTTATTTGAAAAGACAGCTTTCTAACAACTTGAAAATTTAATGATAATTAATTGAATGTTACGCTATATTACATTAAACAAGTTCTCTGGCTGTCGAGACATTTCAGTCTCATGTATGTTCTCAATGCCGCACGTCATTTTCAACACAAGCAACATCTGCATGGGATATTTTGGGACTATATTATTACCTCAAAAAGCTATATGAGTAACTGAAAAAGATAGCGTGTGTCAATTTTGGTGCTTAAAGTTACCGTAGGGAATCTTTGAAGGGTCGTGCTAGGTGGGCATTAGATGTCTGCGAATTACTTTCACTGCGTACTGATGTTTCTATGCCAGAAGAGTTGTGATCTTGATATATGAGGTGATTTGCAAATGTGGAGTATGTATCTCCACTTCAGTACTTTAGGTGTTCAGAGTATGTTATTCTAAAATTTACTTTTACTTTTCACAAATTTGCTGAATGACAGTCGTTAAAAGTTAATTCACATATATCTTGTTTTCCCGGATATATTTTAAGTTCTTCGTAGTGTTTGTTTAAAGTCACTGTGAATATCATCTCGAGTGTGTAATACGTTTCTCTTCGCGTCATATATTCGTAGAACTTGTTAGGCAATTCCAACAAATGAGGATGTATAATACTCCCCACATTTTTTCCAAGACATATATAACTAACTCGGAGTCGTTTGATGACAAAAGCTGCAGTGCAGGGCTCCTATTTAAACACAGTTCAGTGATAGGATTATTTTCATCAGATTCGACAGCAAACCAGCTCCAACAATAATTCAAGCCTGATGCTCTTCAGTTTGCAAATATTTGTTAAGGACACCTTATAATCACCATGAGCTGCATTTAAAATGACATTTCCATGTCTACGTTATGAAGCAGTTGTGTCCAAGAATGTCACCGTTTGCGATTTGACAGCAGCAACATACACGGCTGTCTATGTTGCGAGAGGTGAACATTAATTTGAACACCACAAAGAATTTATAATTAACGTGAAACTTCCTGCAAGTTAAAACTGTGTGCCCGACCGAGACTCGAACTCGGGACCTTTTCCTTTCGCGGGCAAGTGGTCTACCGACTTTTTTTCGTTGTGTTTGGTCGTTGCGGACGTCACATGACATCCGTTCAAGTTCGTTTGTTGATCTACCGTGCCAGCTACCAACTGAGCTACCCAAGCACGATTCACGACCCGTCCTCACAATTTCACATCCGCCAAGGTACTGGCATGTGTCAGCCGGTAGAGCACTTGCCCGCGAAAGGCAAAGGTCTCGAGTTCGAGTCACGGTCCGGCAAACAGTTTTAATGTGCCAGGAATTTTCAGATCAGCGTACATTCCTCTGCCGAGTGAAAATTTCATTCTATAATTAACATGTATGTCGTTGATACGTATATCGCACTGGCGATGGGCTCTACACACGAATACCGATTGGTATATTAAGCATTTTACATGCAGCTCATGGCCTTTACAAGATGTCCTCTAACAATAGTACAGGTATACAAGCTTACGTAGCCAGCGACAACATAAGAGGTAAAGGGAGCATATAAGGACAATGAACTAGTAATTCAGTATGTCAAGGGACGTGATATTCTAACAATCATCGGGGTTAAAACGTAGTATTAGGGAAAGGAATTGAGGGTGTTGTTACAGCAGCATATTCGTTACAGGAATGAGAGAAGAGAAAGACAAATTGAGTTCTGCAACAAAGTTCACTGGTATTAACGAATATACTATTAAAAATCACAAAAGGAGGATGTATATTTGGAAACGTCAGGGACACGTGAAAATACCAGCTGGATTACATAATGGCGAGACAGAGACTCCGTAATCAGGTATTGGATCGCAAGCCGTACTCAGAAGCAGATATAGACTCAGTCCACGATTTGGTGATAATGAAAAGCAGGCTGAAGTTTCAGGGAGTCGTGAGGAAGAATCAACGTGGGAAGAAATGAGAATTTAAAGTACTGAAGAACGACAATGTACATTTGAAGCTCTCTAAGAGCGTAGATAGTACGATTATGAATACCACTGTAGACAGTACAGCTAAAGGGTAGTGGACATCTCTAAAAAGGGTAATCACATAATTTGGATAGACAGATATAGGTGCAAAAACGGTAACTGCGAAAAAGGTTGGGTAACAGAAGAAATACTTCAGTTGATTAGGAATTACATAAACAGCAAATCAAAGGAAGCTAGGGCGAAAGTGCTGCAGCGAAAATGTGACGAAATCGAAAAAGAAATGGATGCCGAAATTTCTTTGTTTATTTTTTCTATGAGGAGCGTGATAATATAATACAAAATTATATATATTCTATTATTTTTCTCCTCTTAAAGAACACGAACGAAAAAAGTGTTGTTTACATGAAGATCCAATTATTTTGAGGAGAAAGATTTATTTTAATTATGGCAGGAAAGTAACTTGTAAACCAATCATTTATTTTATCAAAAATCAATTACGTTTTACGAAGAAACAAATATTTATGTTACCTACCTGATAATCAACCAGAAACGAATTCATTTTCTTAAATAAATAAATATGTGATAACGTAGCCCGCAAAATTCAAAGTTCTGAGTTCGAGTCCCTAACATGCCCACAGTTTTACTCTGTCAGGAAGTTTCAAAACAGTACGCACTCTGCTGCAAAGTAGAAGATTCATTCTGAATTCTGTAAATACGTTCGCAAGTTTCTTATGTATCACCCCTGCTCCACTTTTTAACCATTTCAATTGAAAAGCCACGATTCCATTTCCTTCTTTCATACGAAGATTGACTTACTCACTTCTAGCATTATTTGACTCGTATTTGCTCTTAACAAGCCGGAAAATCACGGTCCGTTGGCACAACAACCGCTTCAGTAAAGTATTTTCCGTCGTTGCTACGAACGCGTCTTCAGTGCTCTAGCTCCGTGTAACTGTACGGCAACCATTTGCCTTCACAAAAAGCCTGACAGGATTCTTATTCAGCCAGCCTACGAAAGTCAGCCAGCTCCCATGAACCATGGACCTTGCGGTTGGGGGGAGGCTTGCGTGCCTCAGCGATACAGATGGCCGTACCGTAGGTGCAACCACAACGGAGGGGTATCTGTTGAGAGGCCAGACAAATGTGTGGCTCCTGAAGAGGGGCAGCAGCCTTTTCAGTAGTTGCAGGGGCAACAGTCTGGATGATTGACTGACCTGGCCTTGCAACATTAACCAAAACGGCCTTGCTGTGCTGGTACTGCGAACGGCTGAAAGCAAGGGGAAACTACAGCCGTAATTTTTCCCGAGGACATGCAGCTTTACTGTATGATTAAATGATGATGGCGTCCTCTTGGGTAAAATATTCCGGAGGTAAAATAGTCCCCCATTCGGATCTCCGGGCGGGGACTACTCAAGAGGACGTCGTTATCAGGAGAAAGAAAACTGGCGTTCTACGGATCGGAGCGTGGAACGTCAGATCCCTTAATCGGGCAGGTAGGCTAGAAAATTTAAAAAGGGAAATGGATAATTTAAAGTTAGATACAGTGGGAATTAGTGAAGTTCGGTGTCAGGAGGAACAAGAATTTTGGTCAGGTGAATACAGGGTTATAGACACAAAATCAAATAGGGGTAATGCAGGAGTAGGTTTAAGAATGAATAAAAAACAGCATAGTGAACGCATTATTGTTGCCAAGATAGACACGAAGCCCACGCCTACTACAGTAGTACAAGTTTATGTGTCAACTAGCTCTGCAGATGATGAAGAAATTGAAGAAATGTATGAGGAGATAAAAGAAATTATTCAGGTAGTGAAGGGAGACGAAAATTTAATAGTCATGGGTGACTGCAATTCGAGAGTAGGAAAAGGGAGAGAAGGAACCATAGTAGGTCAATATGGATTGGGGCTAAGAAATGAAAGAGGAAGCCGCCTGGTAGAGTTTTGCACAGAGCATAACTTAATGATAGCTAACACTTGGTTCAAGAACCATGAAAGAAGGTTGTATACATGGAAGAATCCTGGAGATATTAGAAGGTATCAGATAGATTATATAATGGTAAGACAGAGATTTAGGAACCAGGTTTTAAATTGTAAGACATTTCCAGGGGCAGATGTGGACTGTAGATTAAAACTGAAGAAACTGCAAAAAGGTGGGAATTTAAGGAGATGGGACCTGGATAAACTGACTAAACCAGTGGCTGTACAGAGTTTCAGGGAGAGCATAAGGGAACAATTGACAGGAATGGGGGAAAGAAGTACAGTAGAAGAAGAATGGGTAGCTCTGAGGGATGAAGTAGTGAAGGCAGCAGAGGATCAAGTAGGTAAAAAGACGAGGGCGAGTTGAACTCCTTGGGTAACAGAAGAAATATTGAACTTAATTGATAAAAGGAGAAAATATAAAAATGCAGTAAATGAAGCAGGCAAAAGGGAATACAGACGTCTCAAAAATGAGATCGACAGGAAGTGCAAAATGGCTAAGCAGGGATGGCTAGAGGACAAATGTCAGGATGTAGAGGCTTAGCTCACTAGGGGTAAGATAGATACTGCCTACAGGAAAATTAAAGAAACCTTCGGAGAAAAGAGAACCACTTGTATGAATATCAAGAGCTCGGATGGAAACCCAGTTCTAAGCAAAGAAGGGAAAGCGGAAAAAAAATGGTTCAAATGGCTCTGAGCACTATGGGACTTAACATCTGTGGTCATCAGACCCCTAGAACTTAGAACTACTTAAACCTAACTAACCTAAGGACAGCACACACATCCATGCCCGAGGCAGGATTCGAACCTGCGACCGTAGCAGTCGCGCGGTTCCGGACTGCGCGCCTAGAACCGCGAGACCACCGCGGCCGGCGGAAAGCAGAAAGGTGGAAGGAGTATATAGAGGGTCTATACAAGGGCGATGCACTTGAGGACAATATTATGGAAATGGAAGAGGATGTAGATGAAGATGAAATGGGAGATACGATACTGCGTGAAGAGTTCGACAGAGCACTGAAAGACCTGAGTCGAAACAAGGCCCCGGGAGTACACAACATTCCATTAGAACTACTGATGGCCTTGGGAGAGCCAGTCATGACAAAACTCTACCATCTGGTGAGCAAGATGTATGAGACAGGCGAAATACCCACAGATTTCAAGAAGAATATAATAATTCCAATACCAAAGAAAGCAGGTGTTGACAGATGTGAAAATTACCGAACTATCAGTTTAATAAGCCACAGCTGCAAAATACTAACACGAATTCTTTACAGACGAATGGAAAAACTGGTAGAAGCTGACCTCGGGGAAGATCAGTTTGGATTCCGTAGAAATGTTGGAACACGTGAGGCAATACTAACCTTACGACTTATCTTAGAAGAAAGATTAAGAAAAGACAAACCTACGTTTCTAGCATTTGTAGACTTAGAGAAAGCTTTTGACAATGTTGACTGGAATACTCTCTTTCAAATTCTAAAGGTGGCAGGGGTAAAATACAGGGAGTGAAAGACTATTTACAATTTGTACAGAAACCAGATGGCAGTTATAAGAGTCGAGGGGCATGAAAGGGAAGCACTGGTTGGGAAGGGAGTGAGACAGGGTTGTAGCCTCTCCCCGATGTTATTTAATCTGTATATTGAGCAAGCAATAAAGGAAACTAAAGAAAAGTTCGGAGTAGGTATTAAAATCAATGGAGAAGAATTAAAAACTTTGAGGTTCGCCGATGACACTGTAATTCTGTCAGACACAGCAAAGGACTTGGAATAGCAGTTGAACGGAGTGGACAGTGTCTTGAAAGGAGGGTATAAGATGAACATCAACAAAAACAAAGCGAGGATAATGGAATGTAGTCGAATTAAGTCGGGTGATGCTGAGGGAATTAAATTAGGAAATGAGACACTTAAAGTAGTAAAGGAGTTTTGCTATTTGGGGAGCAAAATAACTGATGATGGTCGAAGTAGAGAGGATATAAAATGTAGACTGGCAATGGCAAGGAAAGCGTTTCTGAAGAAGAAAAATTTGTTAACATCGAGTATAGATTTAAATGTCAGGAAGTCGTTTCTGAAAGTATTTGTATGGAGTGTAGCCATGTATGGAAGTGAAACGTG
Source organism: Schistocerca nitens (assembly GCF_023898315.1). Classification (NCBI taxonomy): domain Eukaryota; kingdom Metazoa; phylum Arthropoda; class Insecta; order Orthoptera; family Acrididae; genus Schistocerca; species Schistocerca nitens. The sequence continues at coordinate 19,546,963 of NC_064614.1, forward strand.
GACGATAAATAGTTTGGACAAGAAGAGAATAGAAGCTTTCGTTATGTGGTGCTACAGAAGAATGCTGAAGATTAGATGGGTAGATCACATAACTAATGATGAAGTATTGAATAGAATTGGGGAGAAGAGGAGTATGTGGCACAACTTGACAAAAAGAAGGGACCCATTAGTAGGACTTGTTCTGAGGCATCAAGGAATCACAAATTTAGCATTGGAGGGCAGCGTGGAGGGTAAAAATCGTAGAGGGAGACCAAGAGATGAATACACTAAGCGGATTGAGAAGGATGTGGGTTGCAGTGAGTACTGGGAGATGAAGAAGCTTGCAGAGGATAGAGTAGCATGGAGAGCTGCATCCAACCAGTCTCAGGACTGAAGACCACAACAACAACAACAACGAACGTCAGGTCGCGTGCACAGCGCGTCCGTGGTAACACACCTGCGCGCATTCGGCTGACTAACTGCCTTCGGAGAAATAAAAAACGACCGTCTCACCGCATGAGTGAAAAATGTTGTTTCCTCAAAACGACTCTTGTGTTGTGGGACAGAGATGTTTCCGTTATTTTCTTAACTTTTGTGCTTACACCACAGGGAGATCAAATTAGTCTACAGTAATATAACAGAGGCATTATATTCCTATCCAAATAATCGATCATCTTTCCCGCACAGCTTCTGACAGTTTGCTAAAACGAGTCAACTCTGTGCTTTAATGGTACCTCTTTGCCAGTCCCTTTTTGAATAGAATTAATTTACTGCAAGCCTATTTTCTGACGACGTTCTTTTCTTTCCTTGCCGTTTCCCGTCCTTTTAGGTCGACATTGTTACATGGGTTTTTGTTATGCTAGTACTTGTTGGCTGGATGCCCTTCCTGACGCCACCACTCCTTTACCTCTCTCCCGCCCCCGGTACAAAATTTGTATACCCCCTGTGTCTGTGTGGTATAGTGTAAATCTCTTGTTCAAGTGTTTTCCAGATGTTTGCTAATCGTGTATCTGCGGCCGGACGTGGGTACCAGCCTACATTTACCTAATTCGATGTGAGAAATCGCCTAAAACCACATCCGTACTGGCCGGATGACCAGTCTTCGTCGTTAATCCGCGGGGCGGATTCGATCCACGACATGTTCGCCTTCCCAAATCCCGGAAGAGGCGCGTTATTTTGCTCATCTATCCGGGTAGGTCTATTTGCGGATGATTCAAACCCAGTAGAGAGGCAACAACAAAAGGAAGAAAGATACACTCTAAGGCAGAAAAAAGGAAGGCGACACACCCCGAAGAAATTATCCGCATGGGACGGAAGTATGTAGATGTGGCGTATGATTACAATTTCAGAAAAACTGGATGATTTATTCAAGAGAAGGAGCTTCACAAATTGAGAAGTCCATAACGTGTCGGTCCACCTCTGGCCCTTCCCTAATGCAAGCAGTTATTCGGCTTGGCGCTGACTGAAAGTTTTTTTAGCTGTCCTCCTGAGGAATAATGTGTCAAATTCTGTCCAGTCGGCACGTCGGATCGTCAGAATCCCGAGCTGGTCGGCGGGCTTTGCCCATCGTGCTCCATAGATTCTCAGTTGGCAAGAGATACGGCGACCTTGCTGGCCAAGGTAGGGTTAGCTAAGCATGAAGACAAGCATTAGAAACTTCGCCATGTGCAGATGGGCATTATCTTGCTGAAATGTAAGCCCACGATGGCTTCTCATGAAGGGTCACAAAACGGGACGTAGAATATCGCCGACATACAGCTCGAAGCGGCACCGATCACTGAAGACAACTTTACTCCTCTCAATAAGATTCCATGCCGAAAACGTGTTTGAAGCCAACCCCGACAGTCGTGGGATACGTCCGCCCTATGGCCCGACGACCAGTCATCTGGTGCACCGTTGTTTTTCATTCCAGAACCCCTTTAGTTGTCATCTTCTGTACACTTACAACACAGCTGTTTGTCGGCGATATTCTACGTTACGTTTGGTTGCCCTTTATGGAAAGCCAGGGTGAGCTTATATTTCAGCGAGATAATTCCTGTCCGGAAGCGGAAAAAGTTTCTACTGCTTGCCTTCATGCTTGCTAAATCCTATCTTGGCCAGCAAAGTCGCCGTATATAACCGCAGCTGAGAAAGTTTAGAACATTATGCGAAATATCCTCCAACCAGCTCGGAATTTTGACGATCTAATTCGCCAGTTGGTCAGAATTTGGCAGGATGTCCCTCAGGAACGCATCCAACAACTCTATCAATCAACGTCAAGCCGAGTAACTGCCTAAGTAATGACCAGAGATGGACCAGAGCGTTATTGGCTTGCTGAAGCTGTGAAGCTCTTTCTATTGAATAAATCATCCAGTTTTTCTGAAATTGTAATCATTTTTTGTCAGTACATGTACGTTACATCTAACAATTTCCATCCCATTCGGTTAATTCCTTCGTGGCGCGTCGTTTTTTTAACAGTGTAATTAGTAATTGGAGTATGAAACCAAACGAAATGCAGTTTCTCTGTAACGAGCAACCGGAAACCATGAGTCGCTTATACTAACATACCGGGAAAATACCCCTGAACTACCTCCAATACTTTGTCGGTGGAGATCGAGTTCAACCCATATATCGTCTAAAAAGCTTGGTACGAGGAATAATTCCTCTGCGACTAATTGTTGACTTTGAAGATGAAACCTTCAGAAAGCCATCATACTTTGCATACTTTCAATGATTAATGTCATATGAAACAATTTCCTGGAACAATTCCGCCCATACACTCAAAGCATTCGTTGCGCGGAAAGGCTCTAAGAAGAATGTCTGGTGCAAGTTCTCGGGCACCATGTACAAAACTGTACAAACAACAGCTTCATAATACATTCTATCGCTTACGAAGATTTCTGTGAACAACCAATCGCAATGTCATTATAATAGTAGCTTTCAGAATCATAATATTAGGATCAAAAATAAATCTACTACTCACAACTGACCCTTACTCTTGCATAGAAAGAAGCAGAGTATGTTACCATAAAAATTTTTCGACTTCCTGCCTTGGTAAGTAAAGATACCGCACACACTTCTGGCAATCATAAAAATCAAATTGAAATCAGTTCTGCTTGACAAATCCTTCTACTTCATACACGAGTTCTTGAATATATATTATCCGCAAATGGTTGGGTTATGTTTATTAAATTTGATTGAGATTAAGATTAGGCTAAAAATTCAGTTTCATAGTCTGCAAGTACTCGTATTTTCACAGAAGAAAATGCACGAAACAAGATTTATAAACATCCTGAAATGCTCTATATCTTAACTGATTATCCCTGTTGTGCCCACGGAACATGCAAATGACCAAAAATTATAAACTTTCTTAACTTAATAAAAATGTTGATACTCAAGATCGAACATTACTCCAGATGAGTTCAGCAATCGTAAGCAATATAGTATTGTTGTCAAGGTCGCCTTCTACCTGAGAACAACGTATTCGCAATTACCTCACCCCCTTCCTTTCTGCTGTAGGTAGCATTTAGCCTTTCTCCACAGTGTCACCGTCTTTTGCCACTAAAGGTTCAAAAATGGTTCAAATGGCTCTGAGCACTATGGGACTCAACTTCTGAGTTCATTAGTCCCCTAGAACTTAGATCTAGTTAAACCTAACTAACCTAAGGACATCACACACATCCATGCCCGAGGCAGGATTCGAACCTGCGACCGTAGCGGTCTCGCGGTTCCAGACTGCAGCGCCCAAAACCGCACAGCCATTTCGGCCGGCTCCACTAAAGGTCATTAGCGGTAATTAGTCTCTTACTTAGTCACTTCCCATGCGCTGAGCCTCAGAAATATTTTACGCTGACAGCCGGGGATCACACGAGCAACAGTCTGCGCCTCTTCTTGTGGAATTATACCCGCTGGCCTAGTACTTCTCGCACGAGCGTCTATATTATTGACAGGATACGTTACATAAATCCTTTGTGGCCACTGCACACCGCATGGCCAGGGATTAATATTTTACACTCAGCGCTCATCATTATTTAACTAATGCCTTCAAATTAACCTTTGTGACTTGTTCGTTTCTCACGATCCAAAATGTACGAGTCATAGTTTTCGAAGCCTTTGCGAAGCTCTAAATTTAGTGCTGCCAGAAGCAACTACGAAATCGTTCGACATTTCCACCTTTGATGTCACAGCCTTCCCTTTCAGAGATATTTACGTCTGCCTCATCAAAGTGAACAAATGCTTTTGTTAGTGACTTACGTAGAATAAGAGGTTTTGGGTTATTTCTCAAGTGTTACTGATTGTATGGTAATTTATTGGAACCGCTGCATTGGTAGAATTCATTTGCAGACAGAGATATCATTATAAAACCTCCTGGCGGATGAAAACAGTGTGCCGGACCGAGGCTCCAACTCGCGACCTTTGCCTTTCTCGGGCAAGCGCTTTACCGACTGAACTACCCAAGCATGACTCACGTCCCCGCCTCACAGGTTCAGTTCTGCCAGTATCTCGTCTCCTACCTTCCAAACTTGACGGAAGCTCTCCTGCTCTTCTGCAAGGTTCGCAGGAGAACTTCTGTGAAGTTTAGGAGGTAGGAGACGAGATTCTGGCAGAACTGAAGCTGTGAGGAGGGGATGTGAGTCGTGCTTGGGTAGCTGAGTCTGTAGAGGACTTGCCGCGAAAGGCAAAGGTGCCGAGTTCGAGTCTCGGTCCGGCACACAGTTTTCATGTGCCAGGAGGTTTCATATCAGCGCACACTCCGCTGCAGAGTGAGCATTTCATTCTGGATATTATTATAAATTATGACATTGCTATCCTCAGTGAAAGTGAAGAAGAATTAGAGGATATGTTGAATGGAATGAACATTATAATTATTACAGAATACGAATTGAGGATAAATCAAAGGAAGACGAAAGTTATGAGAAGTATCAGAAATGAGGAACAGCGAGAAACTAAACATTACAAATAAAGGACGAAATTTCTTAGCTTGTACGTTCGGAGCACAACACTGTATGGCAGTGAGATATGGACTGGGCATACCTTTCTGACTTTTGGAATTAAGTTGTGGTGAACTATTGATATGACGTTGAGACTGATTCGGTAACTGTTGAAAGAAGGCTGAATGCTCGTCAATGTGTGGCAAGAATGACAAAACCTGTTGTCGCCTTCATAACCAGAGCACCAAATGGCATATTAACAGTAGGATCACACAACCTTCGACACTGCTGTTCGCACATGCGCATAAAGTACCGATCCTTCACCGACTTGTCGGGTCGTCCGGTTTGCCACACGTCATAGGCCTAGGATGGGATGGGAAGAAGTATACTTTCGTACCAGCCTACAGCAAGCAATCTTCATGAACTGACACAGCATTGTGTTTTAGTCATGCCAAGAAATTCCTCAAGATGACACTTCGCTTCCCTGCCACCATGAATACAGAGTATTATTGCCTGTGGTGACCATACTTCATACTGATGTTGCTGGCGGAGAACAGTTCACTTATTTAATGCCTCCAAATTCTTCCAAGAAGGCTGATAAACTTCGGGCTGGTGCTTCGTGACGTAACGCTTTCCGTTTCCATCAGTGTACGTCGTAACCTTCAGGGTGGAGATAAAACTGAAACTTATGATGTGGAGGGTCACATCAAAGAGATGACAGCTCGGTAGGAACCTCCTGGCACCGGAGACAGACACCCCTGGCACAGCCGGGGGTCAGACGCGGGTCACGAAAGGTTAGCGTGCTGCACGAGGCGAGAGCCCACGGGGGTCAACGCTCGGCCCTCTCCTTTATTGAACGCAGACATCGCGAGACACGCCCGACTCATCGTTAGCAACACAAAAGGTGACTTCCGCCTGCTGGTGCGCCCTGGGCCCTATCAGTCCGTAGCGCGCAAGTAGGGTGTCCGGATTAAATACACAATAATAAGGGCCCGCAGCTTCCGTCGCGTAGATCGTGTGTTCTGCACAAATTTCTTTTGTTTTCCTTTAATAGACTTTTTATGTTGTTCACAAATTCCAACAGCTTCTAAACCTTTCTCGGTAATTATGGTCATAGAAGCATGGTCTTTTCCGAATGTACTTCTTACCAAAAAGCTATTATGGTAGCTGGAGTCCAGTCCAAGGTTTTTGTTAATCATGCCTTTTGTGTTCTCGTGCTGATATTTCCATAGAACCTTTCATCCCTTAACACGTATTTCTTTTATATCTAACCGGGAAATATCAGTTTTCGTAGATTTTGCTATTTTTTAATATAACGAAATATTTTCTTCCCAATTTTCATCCTCTGTTTCACCCCGTTGGGGTATGAATTTCCAAAAACAGTGAAACCCGTATTTTTTAAAAATTTCCAACAGAGAAGCCAAATTCAAATTATCATAGATTTACCTTTGAAAATGCTTTCATAATAAGTTAATTTCACAATACTTCTTCATCCCCTATTTTACTCCCTTTGAGGGTTGAATACCCAAAATCACTGAAATTTGCATTTTTTATTTCTAACCGAGAAGTCAAATACGAGTTTTCATAGCTGTAGCTTTGAAAATGATTTACTAGTTCTTTAATAATGATTTAAAAAAAAAAAACGTTCAGCCACTATTTTACCCCTTTAGTGGTTGAATTTCCAAAACTGCAGAAACACGTATTTTTTTTTAATTTCTAACTGAGAAACCAAATACCAATTTTCTTAGTTCTAGCTTCAAAATTGTCTTCAGAGCGACATAGTTCCAAAAAACCTTTCATTCCCTATTTCAACCTCTTAGAAGTGGAATTTTAAACAGTCCCTTTTTAAACAATGCCTACAGAAAAAGATTAACAGTCTCTCCATAGTTCAAGTTTCTATCCTCAGCGATTTGCGCTGGGCGATGGTGAGTCTGTCACTCTGGACATTGTCTTTCATATACATAGATAAAGTGTAAGACCTTGAGAAGCAGTTTTGATATTAATTAACGGTATGTTTCTACAAGTATGGTAACTCAAAATGTTTTTTCACACAAAGAATGCAACTTGATATACGTACCGTTGATATACGACAGATTCTAATCTGCATACCACTCCTCTCCAAGTGTCTTGCACCATAGCAGAAGTAACATTTGGGATAGCTGCACGTTTGCAATGACGGAGATCTGGTAGATCGCGAGCTAGTGTCTCGTTCACTAGAGTCTTGATAAACCCTCGTTTTCATCCATTTCTGCCAAAATTGTCTCCGCGAATGGTTTCCGTCACGGCCTGCCGTCAATCTTGATTTTGAGACGAAGCTGCAGTTCGTACGCCCCTAGGGACAATCTTTTATGGATGAGACTTCGTGTACCGTCGAACGAGGTAACTGCAACTGCCTGCTTGCTTGTCGGATTGACTTGCGAGGGCTCCGCTGGAAGGACGTGCGGAGTAATTCAGCAGTAGCCTCCGGAACTGCGTGCTTGGCGTGGTGGTCCGACATCGAAGGCAAACTGCAGTTCCCCGAAGTCGCTTGTCCCATTTTTCAATTGTTACGTAAGTGGGATCATCGTCAACTGGTCACTGAAAACGACCTTGTATCACTATAATAGACTCTGGCTCCACGAGAAAATGCACAAAGAACACCTTCTGCTGTGTAGTCTACATGACTATTGACCCGCAATTACGTTACCAAAACAGTTACGCGCATGCGCATTCGGTGCCAACTGTCGCAAACAAATACGGAAAAAAAGTTGAGTTACGGTCGTCGTATAAGCAAACCGCCAATAAATATCTCAATTACGTCTCAAGTTATTACATTTCATTTTATTACTTGCTTAACTCGGACGCCAAGTCTACATATTCTTGTAAAGATATACAAACCGATGGTATTAAGCTCTTTTCCCCTTGATTGTTATTTCAATTCCACATCAGGGCGCAAGCTGGTTGCTTGACAAAATCCGCTCTTCAGCCAAAGATTTAAGTTCAGCGGACCAAATGTTAAGCACCTCTTAAAAAAGTACCCTGGTCGCTGTATGTGCCATACAACTGGAAACAGACGAGATTCTCAAATGGTTCAAATGGCTCTGAGCACTATGGGACTTAACATGTGAGGTCATCAGTCCCTTAGAACTTAGAACCACTTAAACGTAACTAACCTAAGGACGTCACACACATCCATGCCCGAGGCAGGATTCGGACCTGCGACAGTAGCAGTCGCGCGGTTCCGGACTGAAGCGCCTAGAACCGCTCTGCCACAGCGGCCGGATACGAGATTCTCCACAACTGACATACGTCGTGATAGTGATACGGCGTGTTACGCGCCAGTCGCTCGTAAGGAATCATGACAGTAAGACGGGTCTAGGTAGGGACGCGACAGAATAGTAGAAAAGAGCTGTCGCATTTGGACGTGCCTAGGACCTCATCGACAACGAAGTAGTCCGCTTTGTTGATGTATCGTAGCGGTTTATTGTAGGTCGCCGGAGTAACATAAGATACCCAGCAGCTCGGAAAAAGTGTAGGCCATTTTCGTTTTCAAGAAGGCTCATAGGACAGATGCACATAATTATAGGCCTATATCGTTGACATCAGTTTTAGAATTATGAAACATGTTTTATGTTTCTGTATTATGACGTTTATGGAGAACTCAAATCCCCCCTATAAAAACCAGCCTGGATTCCGAAAACAGAGATTTTGCGAAACTCAGCTCGCTCATTTCCTTCATGAGATCCAAAGCGCCGTTGACATCGTCCGTCAGGTTGATGCTGTGTTCCTCGACTTCAGGAAGGCGTTTGATACTCTCCCGCACTGCCGTTTTGTGAAGAAAAAGGAAACGAGCTCAACAGGTACCGCTGCAAGATTTGTGACTGGATATAAGACTTCCTTGCAGGTAAAACTGAACACGTCGCTATTGTCGGATAAAAATTGAAATCATCAACTAGAATGTGTCGGAAGCTCTTCAACGCTGTTCACAGATAATTCGGTTGTCCATGAGAAGGCAGCAACGCTAGAAGACAGTCACGATTTGCAGAAGCACCTACGGAGGGCAGAAGAATGGTGCAGACTGGTAGTTGACCCTGAACGTAGATAAATATGACATACTACGCATACATAAGGGAAAGAAATCTAATACCGTACATCTACATTATTGATGACAAATTGCTGGAAACAGTAACGAGCGTATGCTATCTAAGTGTAACCATGCGGAGCGACCTGAAGTAGAATGACCATGTGAGAGAGATAGCACAAAAGGAGATGCCAGACTGAGGTCCATAGGACGAATCTTAACGAAATGCAGTTCAGCCACTAAAACAGTAGCTTGAAAGGTGCATGTTGGATTCTTGAGAATTGTTCATTAAGACGCACTTTGTGCACCGAGCGAGGTGGCGCAGTGGTTAGCACTCTGGACTCGCATTCTGGAAGAAGACGGTTCAAACCCGTGTCCGGCTATCCTGATTTAGGTTTTCCTTGATTTCCACAAATCGCTTCAGGCAGATACCAGGATGGTTCCTTTGAAAGGGCAAGGTCGATTACCTTCCCCACCCTTCCCTCATCCGACGGAACCGATGACCTCGTTGTTAGGTCTCCTCCCTCAAATCAACCAACCAACAGACCTTGTGCATCACGAAGAGGATTACTATTGAAATTTCGGGAGCGGAATTTCCGGGAAGGGTCGGACAACATATTGCTTCCTCACACATACCTCTCGCAAAATGACTACAACGAGAAAATTCGAGAAATTGCAGCAGATACGGAGGTTTGCCGGCAGTGATTCTTGTCAGGCGCCATTCGCGAATGGAACAGGAAGGGGGAGATCAGTTAGTGGTCCAGAAGTACCCTCCGCCAGACAATGTTTGGTAGCTTGCGAAGTATTGGCGCATATGTAGATGCAGATGTCAGTGTGGATTGTTCAGTCTATCTGAACCCGTTTGCGAGCGGTTATTGGGAATGGAATTGCATGTAATGGAGATTTTTTGGGGGGCAGGGGGGGGGGGGTACGTCGCGAAATGATGCGGCACAGCAAGCAGTATGACTTCAGTGGACCAAACGGCAGATAAAGTAGGCAGTAGCTGGCTGCGGGCGTGCGGTGTCATCCGACGACTCACGATTTTGATCCTTGTCAAATGATGCAGGACGTGGAATGCAGCAACGGACGAATGAGAGGTTTAACTCGCGATGTGTGAAGGGTATCGAAACAGGTCGGAGGTCGTTATATGATGTTTTGGGGATATTTTACGTACCATGACTTCTGCCCACTCATTCGGGTTACCGTGAACATGAATCCAGGACGTTTACTACGATAACCTAGATGATGAAGTGCTATTTCTTGTCTTCTATGACGACAAGAGCTGTGTTCACAGGGCAGTATGTAAAAGTTCTTGTTTGGACTAACGCTGCGCCATCCTATCTCATCTCGATTACACCGTTGAATCACGTAACCTTAATCGCACAGAAAATGTATGGATGCGTCTCGAACAGCGGGTGAAACTCAGCAGTCACCTTCCTAGTAATTCGTTAGCTCCACGGGATCTGATCACCAGTCATCAGTGAGTCGTTCAAGCTGTATCTGGCATACCTGAAGACACTTGCGGACCCTCCTCCTCGCCGAACTGGGGCTAGAGGAGACCAGCGCGATCTTTCGTGAGTGGGTTAAAACTTTTTTGCCCGGTATGCTTACGAAGTCCTATAAAATCTGATGCAGAATACAGGCAATAATTTTGTATTTTAAAACAAGACAACCTGAAGAATCCTGAGAAGTTTTACAGGCTGACGATTTAGTGTAACAATTGAAACATGACGACGATGCTAACGCAGCCGTATGATGAGGACGAAATGGAGACTCATTCCAACACGATCGGAAATAAATGCCTGTTTTCTTCCATAATTTAGACCATTATGGTACTCTTTTTGCATAAGACCTCGGTGCATGTCTCAATTTCTTAACGTAACGTGTGTATCTCGCTCGATATACTGACGCTAAGCTCATGCGTGTCTTTATCTCGTCATAGAGGACTTCTTTATTCCGCTACCTGGCAGTGCTACTCGTAATTATATGTGCAGATCTCGTCCAGAGGGCACTGCATATGTAACGCGTGTGCGTGCGTTCGGCTGTAAAAAGACAGCGGGAGATCGGAGCTGGCGCACACCCAGGGCCTGTCGTCGGGCAGCGGTAGCAGTTTCCTCGTCGCAACGTGTTTATGACGAATCTCAGTAATGGACGGCCTCCCCAGAGCTTCCTTTGATGCATTCGTACCACACCGAAGGGGCTTTCTACTTCGTTAAAACGGTTTCAGTTCTTTCGTATGAATTTCGGAACGAGGTCTCCCTGTCACTTCCCATGTCGTTGTTGTGGTCTTCAGTCCCAACTCTGGTTTGATCCAGATCTATCCTGTGGAAGTCTCTTCATCTCTGCATACCTACTGACACTCACTCGACCCATTCATCTAATCCTCACCATTACTCTGTTGCACCAGATTCTACTCTGTAGGAATCAACATGGATTCCGGAAACAGCGGTCGTCTGAAACCCAACTCGCTTTATTTGTTCATGAGACCCAGAAACTATTAGATACAGGCTCCCAGGTAGATGCCATTTTCTTTGACTTCCGGAAGGCGTTCGATACAGTTCCGCACTGTCGCCTGATAAACAAAGTAAGAGCCTACGGAATATCAGACCAGCTGTGTCACTGGATTGAAGAGTGTTTAGCAAACAGAACACAGAATGTTGTTCTCAATGGAGAGACGTCTACAGACGTTAAAGTAACCTCTGGCGTGCCACAGGGGAGTGTTAGTGCTTTTCACAATATATATAAATGACCTAGTAGATAGTGTCGGAAGTTACATGATGTTTTCCGCGGATGATGCACTAGTATACAGAGAAGTTGCAGCATTAGAAAATTGCAAGCGAAATGCAGGAAGATCTGCAGCGAATAGGCACTTGGTGCAGGGAGTGGCAACTGACCCTTAACATAGACAAATGTAATGTATTGCGAATACATAGAAAGAAGGATCCTTTATTGTGTGAATATATGATAGCGGAACAAACACTGGTAGCAGTTACTTCTGTAAAATATCTGGGAGTATGCGTACGGAACGATTTGAAGTGGAACGATCATATAAAATTAATTGTTGGTAAGGCGGGTGCCAGGTTGAGATTCATTGGGAGAGTCCTTAGAAAATGTAGTCCATCAACAAAGGAGGTGGCTTACAAAACACTCGTGCGACCTATACTTGAGTATTGCTCATCAGTGTGGGATCCGTACCAGGTCGGGTTGACAGAGGAGGTAGGGAAGATCCAAAGAAGAGCCGCGCATTTCGTCACAGGGTTATTTGATAAGCGTGATAGCATTACGGAGATGTTTAGCAACCTCGAGTGGCAGACTCTGCAAGAGAGGCGCTCTGCATGGCGGTGTAGGTTGCTCGCCAGGTTTCGAGAGGGTGCGTTTCTGGATGAGGTATCGAATATATTCCTTCCCCCTACTTATACCTCCCGAGGAGATTACGAGTGTAAAATTAGAGAGATTCGAGCGCACACGGAGGCTTTCCGGCAGTCGTTCTTCCCGCGAACCATACGCGACTGGTACAGAAAAGGGAGGTAATGACAGTGGAACGTAAAGTGCCCTCCGCCACACACCGTTGGGTGACTCGCGGAGTATAAATGTAGATGTAGATGTAGAGAAGTCTCTTTTTCGCTTTTGCTGAAAATTGTTCAAATGTGTGTGAAATCTTATGGGTCTTAACTGCTTAGGTCATCAGTCCCTAAGCTTACACACTACTTAACCTAAATTATCCTATGGACAAACACACGCACACTCATGTCCGAGGGAGGACTCGAACCTCCGCCGGGACCAGCCTCACAGTCCATGACTGCAGCGCCCTAGACCGCTCGGCTAATCCCGCGCGGTTTTCCCTTTTGTCTGAATAACCAAACGTCCACGTTTCACATCCATACAACTTCACTACTCTCCAAGCAAATAATTAGAATTGAAGGTATTAATACGATAAATACACTCAAAGGGAAAAAAGTAGAAACAAATATTTACAATTTCAGAAAAACCGGATGGTTTATTCAAGAGAAAGAGCTTCACAAATTGAGCAAATCATAACGTGTTAATCCATCTCTAGCCCGTAAGCAAGCGGTTATTCGGCCTCACTTTGATTGATGGAGTTATTGGGTGTCCTCTTGAGAGGTATGGTGCAAAATTCTGTCCAATTGGTGCATTAGATCGTGAAAATCCCCAGCTGATTTGAGGGCCTTGCCCGTAAAGCTCAAAACATTCTCAGTTTAGGAGAGATGCGGCGGTCTTTCTGGCCAATGTAGGGATTGGCAAGCACGAAAACAAAACAGTAGAAACTCTAGCCGCGAGTAGGTGGGCGTTATCTTGCTGAAATGTGAGCACAGGACCGGGACGCAGAATATCGTCGTCGTACCGCTGAGCTGTAAATGTGCCGTGGATGACAACCAAAGGGGTCCTGCCATGAAAAGAAATGGCACCCCAGACCATCTTACTCCTAGATGTCGAACCGTATGGCGGGCGATTTTCAGGCTGAGATCCCACCGCTGTTCGGGGCGTCTCCAGACACGTCTTCGATCTCGAATCTCATTGGCTGGAGTGAAATGGCCTCCAGTGATCAGTCCCGCTTCGAACTGAGCATGTCTGGAGACATCTCGGACACCGGTGGGATAGTAACCTGACTGTCGCCCCCCATATGGCCAGTCAATCAGGAGTGATGGTCTTGGCCCGCATCTCGTGGTCGTGCGGTAGCGTTCTCGCTTCCCACACTCGGGTTCCCGGGTTCGATTCCCGGCGGGGTCAGGGATTTCCTCTGCGTCGTGATGGCTGGGTGTTGTGTGCTGTCCTTAGGTTAGTTAGGTTTAAGTAGTTCTAAGTTCTAGGGGACTAATGACCATAGATGTTAAGTCCCATAGTGCTCAGAGCCATTTGAACCATTTTGAAGTGATGGTCTTGGATTGCTTTTCCTTTCATAGCAGGAGGACCCCTTTGGTTCTCATACGCTGCACTCTTACAGCACAGCGGTACATCGACGGTATTCTACGCCCCGTTTTGTTGTTTTGTTGCCCTTCATGGCAAACCATCCAGGGCTTACATTTCAGCCTGACAGTGCCCGCCCGCACACTGCGAAAGTTACTACCGTTTGTCTCCCTTTGCGACCAAACCCATCCTTGGCCAGCAATGTCGCCGAATCTCTCCCGAATTAAGAACGTTTGGAGTATTGCGGGTAAGGCCTTCCAACGAGCACAGGATTTCGACGATCTAACGCGCCAGTTGGGCAGAATTTGACACGATATCTCTCAGGAGGACATTCAACGATTGTCAATCAGTGCCCGCAGAAGGGTCAGAGGTGAACCAACACTTCATTGACTTCCTCAATTTGTGTGCGCTTTCCCTTGAATAAATCATCCATTTTTTTCTGAAATTATAATCCTTTGTTGTCTTACATGTACACTTCTGGAAATTGAAATAAGAACACCGTGAATTCATTGTCCCAGGAAGGGGAAACTTTATTGACACATTCCTGGGGTCAGATACATCACATGATCACACTGACAGAACCACAGGCACATAGACACAGGCAACAGAGCATGCACAATGTCGGCACTAGTACAGTGTATATCCACCTTTCGCAGCAATGCAGGCTGCTATTCTCCCATGGAGACGATCGTAGAGATGCTGGATGTAGTCCTGTGGAACGGCTTGCCATGCCATTTCCACCTGGCGCCTCAGTTGGACCAGCGTTCGTGCTGGACGTGCAGACCGCGTGAGACGACGCTTCATCCAGTCCCAAACATGCTCAATGGGGGACAGATCCGGAGATCTTGCTGGCCAGGGTAGTTGACTTACACCTTCTAGAGCACGTTGGGTGGCACGGGATACATGCGGACGTGCATTGTCCTGTTGGAACAGCAAGTTCCCTTGCCGGTCTAGGAATGGTAGAACGATGGGTTCGATGACGGTTTGGATGTACCGTGCACTATTCAGTGTCCCCTCGACGATCACCAGTGGTGTACGGCCAGTGTAGGAGATCGCTCCCCACACCATGATGCCGGGTGTTGGCCCTGTGTGCCTCGGTCGTATGCAGTCCTGATTGTGGCGCCCACCTGCACGGCGCCAAACACGCATACGACCATCATTGGCACCAAGGCAGAAGCGACTCTCATCGCTGAAGACGACACGTCTCCATTCGTCCCTCCATTCACGCCTGTCGCGACACCACTGGAGGCGGGCTGCACGATGTTGGGGCGTGAGCGGAAGACGGCCTAACGGTGTGCGGGACCGTAGCCCAGCTTCATGGAGACGGTTGCGAATGGTCCTCGCCGCTACCCCAGGAGCAACAGTGTCCCTAATTTGCTGGGAAGTGGCGGTGCGGTCCCCTACGGCACTGCGTAGGATCCTACGGTCTTGGCGTGCATCCGTGCGTCGCTGCGGTCCGGTCCCAGGTCGACGGGCACGTGCACCTTCCGCCGACCACTGGCGACAACATCGATGTACTGTGGAGACCTCACGCCCCACGTGTTGAGCAATTCGGTGGTACGTCCACCCGGCCTCCCGCATGCCCACTATACGCCCTCGCTCAAAGTCCGTCAACTGCACATACGGTTCACGTCCACGCTGTCGCAGCATGCTACCAGTGTTAAAGACTGCGATGGAGCTCCGTATGCCACGGCAAACTGGCTGACACTGACGGCGGCGGTGCACAAATGCTGCGCAGCTAGCGCCATTCGACGGCCAACACCGCGGTTCCTGGTGTGTCCGCTGTGCCGTGCGTGTGATCATTGCTTGTACAGCCCTCTCGCAGTGTCCGGAGCAAGTATGGTGGGTCTGACACACCGGTGTCAATGTGTTCTTCTTTCCATTTCCAGGAGTGTATATCACATCTAGAGATTTACGTCCCATTCGGGTAATTCATTCACTGTGCATCTTTTTTCTTCTTCTTCTTCTTCTTCTTCTTCTTTCGTGAAGTGGATATCACAAGCTGCCACGTAGTCGCTAATAAAACACTGATCTAGAAACCGTGGAATAAATTTCTTTTATTTCTATCTGTGATCACAAAACTTTTTGATCCGTAGACTACAGCTTTGTGTCAGCGACGATCATTTTCACATCTGCCACAAAACATGGAACACCAAAACGACTAGTGGACAGTCTACACTTTAAAACATAGTTACGCATATTTTATTGTTTTGAGACTAGGCTGGCCATAAGCTGTTTCGGTTTTTTGCTGTTCTCCTGTAGATCTGAAGGTGGTCATCGCTGGCCGCAGCCGGTTGTCTAAGGAGCAAAACGTTTTGTGATCATAGAAATAAAAGAAATTTATTCGATAAGTAAATCATAATTTTTCATTTCTGTTGCACGGCCCTGTGTTCTGATTCGTATAATTTCCTTTAAAACCTAGTAGGATATGATGTGTCTTTATCTCCACAGTTTTTATTTACCAGGTATTGTTGTGGATAAGATTATTAATTTTTAGAACCAAACGAAATTAAGTTCCAGAACGAATGCGTTAAAACAGCATCTCATAATCAAAAGATATGAGACACCGATTTTGGGTTGACGGAATTCATTCAGCAGGATCCTATTGAAATGTTTGGAATTAAAAATAATGTTACACTGCCCCAGCGGGGTTTGCATCTGCCTTAGAGCACAATTCTAATCACAGTTTACAAAAAAATGAAAAAGGGAATGAAGGAAGATTAGGGATTGTTTTTCCGTCGCTGACAAGAGGCGTTATTAGAGACGGAGACAAGCTCTAACTGGGGAGAGATGGGGAAGGATGTGGTCCGTGCCCTTTAAAAGAACCAACTCGGCGTTTGCCTAAATCTGGATAGACGGACGGGGTTTGAACCAGTGCCTTCCCGAATGTGAGTCGAATGCCTTACCATTGCGCCACCTTGCTCGGTTCATAATAAAGCAAAAGTTTTTGAAAACTGAAGTTTTTCTGTTATTGTAAATATTGGGAAAAGAGAGGAAATAAAGAAAGCAAGAAAGAGAGCGCTTTAAATGTATGGATGCAAAGATACCTGTCCATACCCAAAGGAAGCTTGCAGATGTCACGAGCACGACAATTAAAGGCGTCAGCGATATCCATTGCAAGGGGGCAGAGGAAGTTACGTTAACTCAGAATGACAAAGAGAACTAAAGTTTTCGCTTTGTTCGCGCAGCACTCCGAGGCTACTTGGATTGCAGATGAGGTGAGAGTTCAGGTCGGGGGTTTTCTTAGAATACCAGCAGGGCAGATGAAACGGCTTGATAAGTTAGTAGCTTGAGAGCGAAGCCCCGTCAGCGGGTCACGCGACCTAAATAGGGTAAGTTAGCGACTACTCTAGAAATGGATCTTCTTGAATTTGCTTGCGGGGTTTGGTCGATGAATCTTGAAGCATCTATAAATCGTACTAACCCGAAGTAAATTCGGTAACCGTATTTGAAACATTTCTACTTGTATTTTTGTGCTCTACGGTTTCTTAAGAACCGTAGAAGAAGGCTGCTGAGCGTAACAGATGAAATCTGTAATATTTCCAATCAAGTTCATATACTCAAGATAAGAGATTCAACACTTTTCATCCACCGAATTTTCTCTTAGACTCATTTGCCACTCGCGGATGCTGTTATGTTAAATCGTAAATATGCATTCAGGACAAAAAGTAGAAAAGAAACAGTTGCCGATGTTGCTCCCAGAATACAAACTTTTTATGACGAAGAGTAATAAAATATTAGAAGAGCTGTTGATTGGAGCTCGTTAAATTAGAATTTGGCTGACATCGATACAAAAGAAAGAAAGACAGACAGAGAAAATTAAAGAATTGTTATTTCCAAAGCAATACAACATTATAGGAGCTAATATCAAAGGAAAAGAAAGCTATCTTTAAGAATAGAACTTTACTAATGCCGTACATTCAAGTCCGGGTGTGGAAAACAGTTCCGAGACTAATTGTAGCTCATAGCAAAATATGGAAGAGAATGTGACAGATAAAGCGCGGAGCCTAGATGCACAAGAAAGAGTGTGGAGAGTGGTGAATATAGAAAACTATCTCCACCAAATTGAACAGTTCGAGGGAACTTCTTCCAACACATCTTGGCGTAATTAATTTGGCATTTTTGGGAAGACTGGAGAAGTTGTAAAGGAGCGACAAATTGGTTTATTTGGCACAGTTATTGACCACGTTTCGCGTAATGGGTGTGTAGCCGGGAAGATGGGAACACAAATGGACAGGTTCAAAATATTTGAAGAGTCAGTGACATAAGACTAAGGCAATATTTTTTTAACCGATCGATTTTCTGACAAACTCTGCGCCGCTCTGAAACTGTCGTCATGCAATATTTTAGTTGTGGTTCGGCCGAACTTGGAGCAACACGCGTTGAAGAGTGAAACTGACTGGAGCTGTGGAGGCATATACTGTTATAAAAATACTGTTTATTAATAACATAAATAACACATATAATTCTAAACAAGTAAATCTTTTTCAAATATATAAAATAAACACTGAACATTACAGACAACCTATTAAATGAGTTCACAATCAATAGAGCAAATTATAGCGGGAGAAAGCAACGGCTATGATTAAACGAATAGTAAAAGTTTCCCCAATAAATACACAATGAAAAGACAATCAACAGTGAAAAACTTCTGAGTGACAATGAATACATGTGTGTATAATTTACGTACAGTAATTAATGTTTTTTAATTTTTTCACAAAGAACAAAACATAATGTTATGAGGGGAAAGCAAATATCGGCGACACCGGGAAAAACAGCAGAATATAGTACACGTAGAACCTTGACCACATAATGCCTAGAATAGTTGGGCTCTAGTTTTTCGTGCTCAAAGTCCCACAACTGAACGATGAAATGAAAATTAATAATATAACAACAAATATTAAATTAGTTTGCCCAAAAACACTTTTATTTTCCAGATGTAATTTCCTAATAAAACTGTAGCACAAATTTTCTTCGGACTGCACTAAAAAACGTTAGCCACGGGACTCATAACTAGGCGTTACCAACGACGAACAATATAAGTTAAGACGGTGCAAGACCGTGCACAACTTTGTTCTGCCCATATGTGCTACGTAGGTGCACGAGTGCCTGTTCTATTTCCTGACAGCACACAGACTGCCGTATAGCGTGCAGACTTAGAAACAAATCGCACTGCCTCTTGGGACTCCCTGTGTGCAAGTATCGCTCATAGTCCAAGTCGCCGCCTCAGTCCACGCTCTCTTGGAGTAGAGAGGCGACCAGTCCGCCAACCTCCCCTGCCGACCGGGTCTGCCCCAACACGTTCACCCTTGTGTGGGCGATTTTATAGCGGTCGGGTCCTTGGTAGGGGTGCGTCGACTCCACGGGCGCACCGCGGCCTGCTATAACGCCGACCGCTACCTGTCACTCCGCGCTCCGCCCTTTACTCTTCTGTTTTGGAGTGGTGAAAGCTGCCACACGACTGGGAGCAGATAAGGTCTGCCACGCAGTCGCAGTGTGCCCACACACAGTCAGGCGAGTCGGCCTGAGAGTGGGCGGCTTAAGGAACAGACTTCCGGGCACCAAGGCAACACCATTCAGCACAGTACTGCTAGCCTTTGGGACTGCTCGCTCGTGCTGTCAACCACCAACAACCACTCGGCTCCACAAGGCCTCTTTCAACTCCGTTTTTTTTTTTTCCATTCCTAATCGGCCGACGCGCTCGCCGAGCGAATCAGCCTCAACCCATCTGCCTATGTGTGGGCTGTGGGCTCACTGTTGGGTCTGTGGTCCAGCTCTGTCAGTTCTACCGGTGAGCCTCTAACTGCTTAGCTCGACTGCTGTCTGCCAGCCCGCACTCCATCAGCACAGCCAGGTAGCGTCCTCCAAGTGGTTGGATGGTCGGAGCTGTGGTTAGCGAGCTGGTTGGCAGACCAGTTGGGCTGTGGATGAGCGTCGACTGTGTGTGGACTCTGGTGACCGTATCTGGCAGTACTGATGGAGTTTGGCTGCCAGACAGCAGTCAGGCGAAGTGGACAGAGGCTCAGTGACTGTACCAATGGACTTGGACCATGGCCACGACTGAGACCTCGACCACACACGGGTGTGCGGGTCGATGACCTCATCCAACTTTCCATGGTAATCTTAATTTTTTAAATGGGTAGAAGGTAAAAAATGAACGCTTGCTTGAAATGACATGAGATTTTGTTGAGACCAAAAAAAGTGCAGAAAATTACCAACAAATCGCGCTTCATATGATACAAAAGCAATTGATTTTTTAGCAAAGACGATGTTCTTTATAGCAAAAGCTCATCATGTCAGCCTTCAGTCATCAACAATACCTGTAGTCGAGGGACAAAGTTATGAACAACACTAGACAGCATCTCAGTAGGTATGGTGGGAAACTGCATTCGAATGTTGTCTTTTAGCATCCCTAATGAAGTCGTGGTAGACTTGCGACTTCAGGTAACCCCACAACCGACAATTACACACATTGAGGTCTGGGGACGAGGGAGACCAGACATGACGGAAGTGGCGACTTAGCACTCGATCCTCACCAAAAATGTGCGCAAGAGATCATTCACAAGTGTGGTGTTGTGAGGTGGAGCGCTGTCCTGCATGAAAGTAAGTCCAGCAGTTGTTTATCAGCCAGCATAAGGATTCTGTAACATATAGGCGTACTTCGCACCCTTCCCCAGCGACAGTTTCAAAATCAGCACCCTGCATTTCCTCGAAGAAAAAGGGTCGGATTACGATTGATATGGTAAAACCACACCACACCGTCGCTTTCTCGTTATGCAAAAGAGTTACCACGATAGTTCTAGGATTTTCGGTAGCCCAGATTCTGCAGTTGTAGGTGTACTCATGCAGCGTCACTCCGTATTGCAGTGCAGCGCCATCTTTTGGCCGCCTTTTGTACTCGTTTTTGGTTTCAATAAAGCCTCTTGCCATTTCAGGCACGTGTGTCACGGTTTACCTACATACCTACTTTATTCCGTGAATTAGTGTCTTTTCAAATGTTAAAGACTTTTGAGTCACACTGTACTCCTTAGTTATTCAGATTGGCAGCTATTCTTGATTCGAATTTTGGAATATTTTCTTCGCCTTCTTTGGTGTTGAGATTTCGAAAAACCACATTTAGTAACTCCACTTTTGTGGCTCTGCCATCGGTAACATTACTATCGCTATCGCGCAGTGAAGATACTGAATGTGTCTTGCCGCTGGTTTATTTTACATACGACTAGAATCTCTTAGGATTTTCTTTTAGTTTTCGAAAAAGGGTCTCGTGGAACTTATTAAAAGCATCTTGAAACGATGTCTGCATTAAACTTCGAGCTTCTGTAAAACTTCGTGAATCCTGGGGATTTTGCATTCTTTTAAATCTGTAATGCTTTTATCGTTGTACTATCCAGAACACACCACTACCGAAAGCAGCGACACGCCACCGATACATTATGGCCAAAATCTACAGCATGAATTTGGAAAAAGTGTTCTTCTCTACACCCAGCTCATTGCTGCCTGCAGAGTGGAAACAGAGGTCTCACGGACAGCCCTCCCGAGTGCTTTGTGATCACCGATGAATGTGACAACCCCTCAGTAAGCCACTGGCGTTGCAATTTTTTCCGGCACTGCATATCGCTAAAAAGTAATAGTTTCTGGATTTTCATTGGCAACATGACATGTGAGAAATGGCCATACAGACGAAATTGTACAGCAGTGGACAATCCAAACTAACAAAAACTAGTGCATCAGATTGCTGTCATTCAGAAAAGAAATTTTGCTATATATCTTCCTCAAAATGGTTGCCTGGTCAGTGCAATCGGCACTTAAAACCGACTCTTTGAAATGAAAACAGTTGGCGTGTAGGTTTAAACAGAGAGCATCATAGTGTACGAATGTACTGCATAACAGAGAATACATCGATGAACAGTCTGAAGCAGTGACTCATCCGGCCATTCCGATTTAGGTTTTCCGTGATTTCCCTAAATCGCTTCAGTCAAATGCCGGGATGATTCCTTTAAAAGGGCACGGTCGACTTCCTTCTCCATCCTTCCATAATCTCGCTCTTTGGTCCCCTCCTCCAACTGAACCAACCAACCAATCTGATCCATAAAGAGGCTCGTCATGCTACTGGAACACACTGCTTTGTTCGCCGAGGAGCAACGGCATCAAATTGCATGCGCCCGGTACTTTTTTGGGTTCTTCTATCAGTGATCAAACTGGTAAATTTCATTAAAAGTCGGCCACTTAAGTCGAGATGTTTTCATCAACATATGAGCATTAATATGGGGCTGAGCACATTTCCCTAATTTACTTTCTAACAAAAAGAAACGACGCGCTATGAAGAAATTATCTGAATGGGACGGAAGTCGGTAGATTTGGTGTACAAGTACAGACAAACAAATTATTGCAATTTCAGAAGCATTGGATGATTTATTCTAGAGAACGAGTTTCACAAACTGAGAAACTCAATAGCGCATTGGTCCAGCTCTGTCCGTTATGCAAGCAGTTATTCGTCTTACCATTGATTGACAGAATTGTTACATGTACTATTGAGGGAGGTCGTGCCAAATCCTGTTCAACTGACGCGTTAGATGGTCAAAATACCGAGCTGGTTGGACGGCTCTGCCCATAAAGCTCCAAACGTTCTTACTTGGGGAGGCACTCGGCGACCTTGCTGGCCACGGTAGGGTTTGGCAAGCACGAAGACAACCAGTAGAAATTCTGGCCGTGTGCGGGCGGGCTTTGTCTTGCCGAAATGTAAACCCAAGATGGCTTACCACGAAAGGCAACAAAACGGGGCGTAGAATATCGTCGAAGTACCACTGTGCTGTAAGGGTACCACGGATGCTAACCAAATGGGTCCTGCTCTGGAAAAAAAAAAAAAAATCACTCTTGATGATCACTCCAGGTTGTCGCGTCTTATGGTGGGCACAGTCAGGCCGTCCTCGGCGTCTCTAGACACGTCTTCGGCCTGGAATCTCATTGACTACACTGGAATTGTCTTCAGTGATGAGCCCCGCTTCGAAGTGAGCCTCAGTGAACAGCGAAGATGTGTCCGGACACGCCCGGGACAGTGGTGGGATACCAGCACTGACTATCGCCCACCATACGGCCACTCTGGTTGACAACTGCGCCTCACTTAGGTCTGACAGTGAGCGCCGCTTGCGTGCGTTCACTCTTACGTCTCACAACCAAGTGTCTTGCGCGCTCTGCTCTGACGTTCCAGTCGCGTCCAGATGAAGATAATGGCGTTTGGTTTGTGGTGCGCTCAACTGCGCGGTCATCAGCGCCCGTACATATTTCCAATTGTACCAGTCCGATCTAGCCTTCTTCATGAATGACGATGGAATGATGAGGACAGCACAAATACCCAGTCCCCGAGCAGAGAAAATCCCCAACCCGGCCGGGAATCGAACCCAGGACCTCGTAATCCAGAGGTCGCGGCCAGACGCAGCGCTCCTACACAAGCCGTTACTCTCTGCCAAGCATACTGCTCTTCCGAACTTCTTCTAACAGCATAAACCCAGAAAAAACATCGTAATACAACATAACACACGTTTCTAATTAATACATACAGTAGTACCTAAGATTTACAGAATAAAACATCATATTCACTGTAAAAACAATGAGCAAAAATTTTAAGTAGCACATTTGTATTATAGTGTCACAAGTCGTAACGTCAGGTATGCAACTATCGTTTTGAGAACACGAAACGTAGTTCGATTATGTTAGTGTAATGATACCTTCCGCTTGAAGTAAAGCAGGACCCAGGAGGTGCGATCCCGATTTATCTCAAGCCAATACACTGTTTTTGTGCGTCTAACTGTTATTAAAAAATAGTTATCTTCGTTTCTGGCTGTAATAGAATTGTGAGTATCTGCTCCACCAAATCTGCTGCAACTTTCTGAGCCCTTCATAAGCATTTGGTACGCCAGGAGATATTTCAAGTAATCAAAGTGACACGAAGTTTCACTTTACAATTATATAATTGTTGTTTCGACTGGCACATATTTCACGCAAGAAAACTGTTACAAAACTGACTCTCTCATGGGTGATTCGCCCCTGTTTGTAAATCATTTCAGTAATTACAGACGAGGTCATCCATTATTTCATATAGTACATTTGAGGATTACAATCAAAACCAAGTTGGCATTCACAAACTGATATCAGAATGTTAAGCACCATTTCGCTCGTCCCACACTTCAACAATAATTTCGCTTGTTTCTTTGTTTCTTAGTGCCGAAATTTACAACATATGTTCACAAACAATGCGTTTTACAAAATTACATATATGGTGAAAGTTATTAGTTGGAAAATGTTCCTAACAACTACGTTAAGTTCTTAACACAAATACAAACGAAAAGCTAGTTTCATTGCACGTAAAAAGTATTCTAGAATTACAAAATAAGAATTGGTTATGATTTGTGTTTAAGTATCGATTATTAGCAGGGGAATCAAGGCAGCAGTGTTTTTACACCCGATGAAATTGAAATACAATTAATGCGCAGTATGAATCAGTATAATAAATTGAATTTTATAACGACCAGATAAATGAAATAAGAATGTTACAAAATTTATGTAAGCCTGTAAATGTGACAGCCTGACACTTGAGTTCAACACTTCATGTCATACTTATCCTAACGATCATATATTGGTACGTTTCACACTGTTGCTACTATTTACGTGTCGTGTTTGTGTTTTTCAGAATGAACCGAAGGAAGGCTAAACTTAGCCGTCCAATGAAGATCAGCCAGATGAGGGTATGTACAATTTATTTCAGTAAACTGTTATTACTTCTATTTTGATGTGATTCCTCTCCTTTGATAGAAACATAAAGGGGTTCAAGTGTATTTCCTTAATTCATTGTTGCTGGTTAATCCATACACCTGTTTTATTGGTACGATTCAGCTCACATTATTGCCTTCGAAATAATACAATTTCTTCTTCAGTTCACCTTGTTTCCATTGTGTGGACATTCAGAAGCATATGTGAAAATGAAATTGTACAATTTAGAAATCAATTGTATGAATTCAACATCAATAAAAGAGATGAATGTTTCATCTAATAACAGCATATTAATATTTGTACATCACACCTGAGTTTCTAGTTCAGCTCAAAGTGCTCCAGCTCAAGGGGCAGAAACGGGAAAGTAAGCTAATAACGTTTGCGGGTATCCCGTGCTCTCTTTCTGTTTATCGCCACGACACGAAACACATAGTTTTTTGATAAGAGGTAAAGAAAAATAAAAAAAATGGGAAAGTGTGGAAAGATAGAGTGATCGTACGAAAAGTCATAGCAAAATAAAGTATTATTTCCTATCACAAGAATGAGTGAGGGCTATTTACATACTTTTTTTGACAAAATTGTTTGATCGTTTAGGGAAGCCTTTACTCAACTTCCAATGATTTGTCGGTTTCACTTGTGGGCTTAAATAACTGTGTTAGGTCTACAGCAGCTACGGTCAGCATGTGTGCCATTACCTGGTTGGAAAGTCAGCAGTCAGGTTTTAAGCTCATGTGCATAGACAGGCCCTCATCGTAAGCAACTGAAAGATATATCCTTTGTGAAAAGTAGCTTGCAATTTACAGAATTCCTTGATCTTTTCAACACTCTTAGTTTTGATGCAACTTCATTCTCGAAAAGTCAAGTTTCCAAGTTCTTCACTTGACCCGCGCTTGACTGTTTAGAGTGTGTCTCGCAGAGCATCACGGATCAGTAAAGCTACACAGCTGGCCATTAAAATTGCTACAGCACGAAGATGACGTGCTACAGACGCGAAATTTAACCGACAGGAAGAAGATGCTGTGATATCCAAATGATTAGCTTTTCAGAGCATTCACACAAGGTTGGCCCCGGTGGCGACACCTGCAACGTGCTGACATGAGGAATGTTTCCAATGTTTCTCGTACACAAACAGCAGTCACCGGCGTCGCCTGGTGAAACGTTGTTGTCATGCCTCGTGTAAGGAGGAGAAATACGTGCCATCACGTTTCCGACTTTGATAAAGGTCGGATTGTAGCCTATCGCGACTGCGGTTTATCGTATCGCGACATTGCTGCTCGCGTTGGTCGAGATCCAATGACTGTTAGCAGAATATGGAATCGGTGGGTTCAGGAAGGTAATACGGAACGCGGTTACCCTTGACACTGCATCACAGACAGGAGCGCCTGCGATTGTGTACTCAACGACGAACCTGGGTGCACAAATCGCAAAACGTCATTTTTTTGGATGAATCCAGGTTCTGTTTACAGCATCATGATGGTCGCATCCGTGTTTGGCGACACCGCGGTGAACGCACATTGGAAGCGTGTATTCGTCATCGCCATACTGGCGTATCACCCGGCGTGATGGTATGGGCTGCCACTGGTTACGCGTCTCGGTCACCTCTTGTTCGCACTGACGGCACTTTGAACAGTGGACGTTACATCATTTCAGATGTGTTACGACCCGTGGCTCTACCCTTCATTCGATCCCTGCGAAACCCTACATTTCAGCAGAATAATGCACGACCGCATGTTGCAGGTCCTGTACGGGCCTTTCTGGTTACAGAAAATGTTCGACTCCTGCCCTGGACAGCACATTCGCCAGATCTCTCACCAATTGAAAACATCTGGTCAATGGTGGCCGAGCAACTGGCCCGTCACAATACGCCAGATACTACTCTTGATGAACTGTGGTATTATGTTGAAGCTGCATGGGCAGCTGTCCCTGTACACACCATCGAAGCTCTGTTTGACTCAATGCCCAGGCGTATCAAGGCCGTTATTACGGCCAGAGGTGGTTGTTCTGGGTACTAATTTCTCAGGATCTATGCCCCCAAATTGCGTGAAAATGTAATGAAAAAAATGGTTCAAATGGCTCTGAGCACTATGGGACTTAACTTCTGAGGTCATCAGTCCCCTAGAACTTAGAACTACTTAAACCTAACTAACCTAAGGACATCACACACATCCATGCCCGAGGCAGGATTCGAACCTGCGACCGTAGCGGTCACGCGGTTCCAAACTGAAGCGCTTAGAACCGCACGGCCACACCGGCCGGCAAAATGTAATGAGATGTCAGTTCTAGTATAATATATTTGTCCAATGAATACCCGTTTATCATCTGCATTTCTTCTTGGTGTAGCAATTTTAATGGCCAGTAGTGTACATTTTGCTAGGAGAGGAAATTTATTGCAGCGTTCTGCGGAACACGTTTGCGTCTTTCGATGTCCGATGCGGGCCGCGGGACGCTGCGTGAAATGATTTCCTAGGCAATAGGCGCTGAGCGTCAGAGCTTAAAAAACGAAAGTGTTGGTTTTTTATAATTTGACAACAGTACATGATACGAGAACTACCTTCTGATGTCTTTTTTTAATTCAATGAAAATGTTGTGCTACTGAAATAGAGAAATATTTAGGCTTTGAAGAAAAGTTGATTTTTCGCGCTACTCAATAGTTAACACACAATATCTCCTAACCTATGTCTCGTAGAACAACACGATTTCATAGTTGGCTTCAGTATAACAGGTCGACAACGTGTACAAGGTTTATGGCCAATAGAGTCAGTAACAGTGAAGTAATAAATTAAAATGTCACGTATAACGCGTAATTTTTAGACAACTAGCAACCGAAATGCAGCAAGCGACACACTTTTTCGCTTTACATTTTTTGTGAGGGATCAAAGCGAGAAAAAGGTTCGGAAAGTTTTGAATTATTTTTTACAGTTTGTTGGAAATCGGTGGGTGCTAGTTTCCCCTAGACGAGAGCAGTACTGTGTGGCTCATTGGCCATTTGTCATTACAGGGGCGATGCAGTGCGGCGCGACAGTTTGAGCGGAGGCAGCGAAGGCAAAACTTGTAGCGTAGTGATAGATCTAAAAACGTGTTAATTTTGGCACTCCGAAAGCACATGGAAGTTAGTTAAGAGGAGGAAGACTGTATATTATTGAGAAGCGTACTCCGGAAGCGCAAAGCAGTCACACAACTGTTCTTACATCGTGAAGAAGAACAAAACAGTTGCTCGATGAAGCGGAGAAATGCCAGTTTCCACTGCCTCACAACGCAAACATATCGAAGTTAATGAAGTTCCCAACAATAACTTACTACGTGTCGGCGGTTACGCGAAAACTGAGGGATTCGCTGTGAGAAACGGATTCACAGATTACGTCAATGGGCCGAATTTTAAGCGGCGTTCACAGTAATGATGACAGAAACAACATCCAACTCATTATAACTTTAGTTAATTGCCCAGTAGAAATATATTTACAAATGTATTACATTGGACATAATCAAAGAGATTTCTCCTGACATGTTTCATTTCTTTTTCTTGCGATTTCTGGCAAAATTAACAGCTTTTGCATTTCTTTTTTCATCTCGATGTAAGCCATATTTCACAAAACATGCCTATCGATTATCGACTCGATAAGCTGCCCATCCCCTGAAGCAGAGAAGCGGCGAACCATTTCTGATGAATGTTTCAGTAATTAGATCTTGTTGCCTGTGCGCGCCAAATACTGCAGCTGTCGCCCAGTAACCGCTGCTGCTCAGTTCCGAGTTCCCGCAATCCTCCAACGGAGAAAAACGCTGCGACGCGACAGACTCCTCACGAAGCACGCAAGCGAGTCCCGCAGGTAGGGCCGCACCACAAGGAAACGGTCTGGTATGTTTGCATTGTGCGAGGGAACACGCGCTCTACTAACAAGGAGAGGCCGCCAATTGTGAAATTCAGATTCGATTCATACTGCGCATAATAAAAGCTCATGGCCAGAGGCTTAATGTGGCAAAGCACCAAGATGCACTTCTCAGCCGTTGTCGAGAAAATCGACAGTTAAAAGAAACCGTTGCGGTGAAATACTCTCTACGATTAATACACTCCTGGAAATTGAAATAAGAACACCGTGAATTCATTGTCCCAGGAAGGGGAAACTTTATTGACACATTCCTGGGGTCAGATACATCACATGATCACACTGACAGAACCACAGGCACATAGACACAGGCAACAGAGCATGCACAATGTCGGCACTAGTACAGTGTATATCCACCTTTCGCAGCAATGCAGGCTGTTATTCTCCCATGGAGACGATCGTAGAGATGCTGGATGTAGTCCTGTGGAACGGCTTGCCATGCCATTTCCACCTGGCGCCTCAGTTGGACCAGCATTCGTGCTGGACGTGCAGACCGCGTGAGACGACGCTTCATCAAGTCCCAAACATGCTCAATGGGGGACAGATCCGGAGATCTTGCTGGCCAGGGTAGTTGACTTACACCTTCTAGAGCACGTTGGGTGGCACGGGATACATGCGGACGTGCATTGTCCTGTTGGAACAGCAAGTTCCCTTGCCGGTCTAGGAATGGTAGAACGATGGGTTCGATGACGGTTTGGATGTACCGTGCACTATTCAGTGTCCCCTCGACGATCACCAGTGGTGTACGGCCAGTGTAGGAGATCGCTCCCCACACCATGATGCCGGGTGTTGGCCCTGTGTGCCTCGGTCGTATGCAGTCCTGATTGTGGCGCTCACCTGCACGGCGCCAAACACGCATACGACCATCATTGGCACCAAGGCAGAAGCGACTCTCATCGCTGAAGACGACACGTCTCCATTCGTCCCTCCATTCACGCCTGTCGCGACACCACTGGAGGCGGGCTGCACGATGTTGGGGCGTGAGCGGAAGACGGCCTAACGGTGTGCGGGACCGTAGCCCAGCTTCATGGAGACGGTTGCGAATGGTCCTCGTCGATACCCCAGGAGCAACAGTGTCCCTAATTTGCTGGGAAGTGGCGGTGCGGTCCCCTACGGCACTGCGTAGGATCCTACGGTCTTGGCGTGCATCCGTGCGTCGCTGCGGTCCGGTCCCAGGTCGACGGGCACGTGCACCTTCCGCCGACCACTGGCGACAACATCGATGTACTGTGGAGACCTCACGCCCCACGTGTTGAGCAATTCGGCGGTACGTCCACCCGGCCTCCCGCATGCCCACTATACGCCCTCGCTCAAAGCCCGTCAGCTGCACATACGGTTCACGTCCACGCTGTCGCGGCATGCTACCAGTGTTAAAGACTGCGATGGAGCTCCGTATGCCACGGCAAACTGGCTGACACTGACGGCGGCGGTGCACAAATGCTGCGCAGCTAGCGCCATTCGACGGCCAACACCGCGGTTCCTGGTGTGTCCGCTGTGCCGTGCGTGTGATCATTGCTTGTACAGCCCTCTCGCAGTGTCCGGAGCAAGTATGGTGGGTCTGACACACCGGTGTCAATGTGTTCTTTTTTCCATTTCCAGGAGTGTAGATTTCTACAGCGTCGTGGCGCAGCGGTAAGCGCTCTGGTTCGTAATCCGAAGGTCGCCTGATCGAATCTATTAATGAATTGCTTATGCGTGTTGGTGAAGTCGGATCGCTCTCCAATTGTACCGCCTCCATTTTTCCGTTTTTTTAACAGGGTGTACCAAAGCTCTCCCGTCCGCACTGATTTTCGACGATGTTATAAGTTGCGCTAGGGACCGCATCTACCTTCTTTCGAAGTTAGCAGGCAACTACGCTGTTATGCGGCGGCTCGTTTCGGCCCATTCAACATCTGTCCTTCAAGTGTAACGAGCGAGTAACGGAGTTTATATTTCATACCTGCCACAGCGAATTTGTGTTCGTGGGGCTCTATTCTAACTCGAACGTTTGACTTACGCTATTTATGTATTCGTTTCGGAATATCGTTTCTACGTCTTCCGTTAACTATATGTGGTTAACATTATGAAGACAATTAATAAAATTTGTGAAATACAACTTTGTTTGCGGAAAACATAATGATGTTCGAAGTCGCCAGTTTTTCCACGACAAACGACTTTCAACAACTTATTATATGCATAATTGTTGCAACTGATTGCCGGGAATCATATATACACACATTTGAATCACAAAAAAACAAATACTAAAAAAAAAAAGTCGGATGGTGCGAGATTCGATCCGGCGACCTTCGGATTACAAACCAGAGCGCTTACCGCTGCGCCACGACGCTGTGGAAAACTATTAATCGTAGAGAGTATTTCACCGCAACGGTTTCTTTTAACTGTCGATTTTCTCGACAACGGCTTGGTGCTTTGCCACATTACACCTCTGGCCGTGAGCTTTTATTATGCGCTGTATGAATCGAATCTGAATTTCACAATTGGCGGCCTCCCCTTGTAAGCTTTTCAGGCAGCACGTTGCGGGAAGTTCCCGCAGCTAGGAAAACGTAGCTTGAGATGGATTTTGTGGTGTCACTGCCAGACACCACACTTGCTAGGTGGTAGCTTAAATCGGCCGCGGTCCATTAGTACATGTCGGACCCGCGTGTCGCCACTGTGTGATCGCAGACCGAGCGCCACCACACGGCAGGTCTCGAGAGACGTACGAGAACTCGCCCAGTTGTACGACGACGTTGCTAGCGACTATACTGACGAAGCCTTTGCTCTCATTTGCCGAGAGACAGTTAGAGTAGCCTTCAGCTAAGTTAATGGCTACAACCAAGCAAGGCGCCAATTGTAACAGTGCATGTATCTTACGAGTCTCATTTGTATAGTCAAGAGAGATGTACCAAAGGAAGCATTAAAAGTTAAGTATATTCCAAAGCTACGTATTTTCTTTATAGCAGTCATAACGTATCCTGTTCCAGACTTGACGCCAGTCGGCGTGTGTGTACGCGTGCCTTTCGGCTTCCTCCTCAGTGTGGCGTGACTAGCTTGTTACGCCACAACAGATTTCGCGGAGTAGGCCGAGCGAATGGATACAGGAACAGCCTCCGATGCTGAGGCAGCAGACGCGTTCACGAAAGGGCGGCGTTATCAGTGAGGCTGGTCTTCCAGCGGCGGTGTGTGCACGTCTGCCCTCTGCCAGGGGCGACCGACCGCGCCTGTGGCGGCTGTCTTTGACGGGTTGGGCCGAACACTTCCCGGAAGGACCCCTGCAGGTTTCACAGCGTCAGCTCGAGTTAAGCTTCACGCCGCGCCCCTAGGAGGGCGGAATGCCCGTTCCGAGAAATCGGCAGCTCAGTGGGAACATGCGCCGCGTTGAGAAAGGCCCAGTTCACACGGAAGTCGAAAGGACGCGCAAGTAGCTTTGACTTACGACGCGCCGACTGTCTGCAATATTTCACGCGTATCGTCCCGTTCCATATCTGAGCGGCGACCGACCGAGTGAACGTAATGGATCCGAAGAAAAGTAGACAAGTGATTCGCTACCTCACTCCCATCCCTCAGTCCCCAAAACCACGTTTTACCGGACAAGATCTGGTCAGAGTCTCCGCCTGTAGTGTTTACTCTCGAGAGGCAATAATAGCGTACATCTGCTACGTGTACAAGTGGGGCATTGCCACATGGTACACATTTATACAATGCCCTGCACATCACAGCAGCTTAACTTCGAACGGTAATTTGTGTGACAGACTACCCTAGCAATTACTCACAGTATAACACTATCACTCACCTATTGATCACTTACATTCTAACGTTTTATTCCGGAAAAATATGATGTAAAGCGTCTTTTTTGAAACTATGTCGTCACGTTCGCACGTGGCAACTCGTTTATTATGGTACCTTTTAGTCACTAAACGACACAGAAAAAAGTTTTTCATCGTCTCTGAGGTCTAATTCTGTGTGACCGAAGATGGGAAGCATTTGTGAACTTGGTACCGGGTTTCCCTGTATTATTCATAATATCGCAGAAATTGCTGCCTAACAACACATTTACGAGGGCTTGGTGAAAAGTAATTCCTCCAAAGTTTTTGTGTGAAACTCTTAAAGCTTTTTAAATAAAGCAGACGTTATTAACATTATACATCTTTCTTCCACTGGACTCGCATTCGGGAGGACGACGGTTCAATCCCGCGTCCGGCCATCCTGATTTAGGTTTTCCGTGATTTCCCTAAATCACTACAGGCAAATGCCGGGATGGTTCCTCTGAAAGGGCACGGCCGACTTCCTTCCCCATCCTTCCCTAATCCGATGAGACCGATGACCACGCTGTCTGGTCTCCTTCCCCAAAACCAACCAACCAACCATCTTTCTTCTTTGTCTCTATATATTTATTTCTCAACATAGTCACCCCAGCGTCGAACACATTCTTCCCAACGAGAGATCAGTTTTTTTGTTACCGTCACTGTAGAATGTTTGTCTTTGTTGACGGAGACACAGTCTCACTTCCACTTGCGCCGCTTCGTGACTATCAAAGTGAAGTACACGGAGGTGTTCATTAAGTTTTGGAAACAGATGAAACTGGTATGGGGCCAAGTCGGGGCTGTATGGAGGATGATCGATGGCAGTGAACCCAAGACGTCGCATTGATGCAGATTTCGCGGCGCTCGTATGTGGTTCGGCATTGTCATACTGAGGGAGAAGGTGGTCCATGTGTGGAAGAGATCATCGAATTCGAAACTCGAGTGCAGTACGCTGTTTCTCAGGCACCGACAAAGTTACGTTGTAACTGCCTCGTTATATGCCAGAATTCGCAGTCCTATAGTGGCAGGGACATGAAGAATGAAGATGTAGAACATTAATGAACTCCGAACGAACAGGCCAACGGTCCCACCGGCCGCCGCGTCATCATCAGCCCACAGGCGTCACTGGATGCAGAGATGGAGGGGCACGTGGTCAGCACAACGGTCTCCCGGCCGTATGTCAGTTTACGAGACCGGAGCCGCTGCTACTCGGTCAAGTAGCTCCTCAATTGGCATCACGAGGCTGAGTGCACCCCAGCAGGTCAACAGCTCATAGCGACTGTCCAAGTGCCAGAGATACCCGACGGTGCTTAACTTCTCTGATCTGATGCGGACCGGTGTATACACCGCGGTACTGTCGTTGACAGATCGTTGTTCCTCTTCTGGTCGTTTCTTATCTCTGTAGTCTAACAAAATACGTCATTGCTTCGAGTACTAGCCATTTATCTGGCTTCTTGTTACACCCCTGTAATTCCAACTATTTTGCTATTTAGGGAGTAAAATAACTGATGATGGTCGAAGTAGAGAGGATATAAAATGTAGACTGGCAATGGCAAGGAAATCGTGTCTGAAGAAGAGAAATTTGTTAACATCGGGTATAGATTTAAGTGTCAGGAAGTCGTTTCTGAAAGTATTTGTATGGAGTGTAGCCATGTATGGAAGTGAAACATGGACGAGAACTAGTTTGGACAAGAAGAGAATAGAAGCTTTCGAAATGTGGTGCTACAGAAGAATGCTGAAGATAAGGTGGGTAGATCACGTAACTAATGAGGAGGTATTGAATAGGATTGGGGAGAAGAGAAGTTTGTGGCACAACTTGACTAGAAGAAGGGATCGGTTGGTAGGACATGTTTTGAGGCATCAAGGGATCACAAATTTAGCATTGGAGGGCAGTGTGGAGGGTAAAAATCGTAGAGGTAGACCAAGAGATGAATACACTAAGCAGATTCAGAAGGATGTAGGCTGCAGTAGGTACTGGGAGATGAAGAACATTGCACAGGATAGAGTAGCATGGAGAGCTGCATCAAACCAGTCTCAGGACTGAAGACCACAACAACAACAACAATTCCAACTTAATTTTTATTGAGGGAATAATTACCTTTGCCATTCCAGCCTTCTCTCCGATCACTTCCTTGTTTGCTTTCTTTCGTAGTAGTTCGATCACGCATCTCTGTATTGCTCGCTGAGCGACCGGTAGTTTTTGAACATTTTTTCCCTTACTCATTTAAAATCCACGTCTCATTGCCATAAGTCAGAACGTTTCTTTTCAGGCGCGTACTAAGTTTAACTGTTTTGTTTCCAAAAGCACCGCAAGTCATTTTCATTCTACCAGCGTCTCAGCTAGATTTACAGGGCGATTCAGTCACCCCTACTGCTGTCACTTGATGCAAATTCTCTCGCTAGCTACGCGCACACTACCAGTCCTATAAAAAATCAACACGACTTTTCTTTACGGAATTTAATGCAGTTAAATTTCGCATTGGGATGCGGTTTCGCTACAGACCGTAGTTTTCGAATTATTCAAGAAAAGCGTAAAAAAGTGACTGTCAAACGCACCCCTACCCCCACACTCAGTCCCACCAGTATGTTTTTCATGACACTACTATTGTACTAATATTTGCGACGGCACAAGTTATTTCCCACAGTCGACCTTCACTGACTAGCTTTATTTCGCTCCGTCTTAGTCGAGCACTTACAGACTGTAAAATTGATGTTTGCGTAATTTGGCCTGACAATTTTTGTGAATTTTAACAACATAGAATAAACAATTAAATCGTTGTATTCACCGTACTACGCTTGTGACGATTAAGTTTGGATCGAATTGTCAACGTCCTTAGTTTTAGCGTATTGTTTACAAAAGACGTTTTTCGTTCATTACACTCATGGCCACATACAAATTAATAATGTTAACGAAATAGGCAATTATTCTTATGGCGTCATTGCCCAATCAATTGAGACAATAAAAAAGGTCGAATATCGGGAATAGTTCTCGTAGTCAGAAATTTCTTTACAGCGATGGGAAGGAGTGCCACGAACAACATACTAGATATCCTGACTTGTTAGGGATATGTGTGGGGTGAAGGAGCTTTGAAGGTCATTTTTGTGCGTTTCTCTTCAATAACACAAAAACAGTATGCTACATCGAAAACATATCCCAGTACAAAATTTAACTAATTTAAATTTCCTACATAATGGTCTTGCACATTTTTCTCTTTAGGACTAATACACTGATGTGGAAAAAGTCACGGGTTACTTCCTAATATCGTGTGGGACCTCCTTTTGCGCGGCGTAGTACAACAGCTCGACGTGGTAAGGACTCAACAAGCCCTTGGAAGTCTTCTGCAGAAATGTGCCTCTATAGCCGCTGTAGAGTTTTGTGCTCGAGCTGACCTCTCGATTATGAGCCACACATGTGCGCTGGGATTCACGTCGGCATGCACGTTGGTGGATGGCCAAATCATTCAGTCGAATTGACCAGAATGTTGTTCAGACCAATCGCGAATAGTTGTGACCCGGTGGCATGGTGCACTGACATCCATTAAAATTCCATCGTTGTTTCGCGACATGAAGTCCATAAATGGTTGCAAATAGTCTCTATGTAGCCGAACATAACCATTTTCCATTCCATTCCATGCAGATACGGTTCACACCATTATGGAGACAGCACCGGCTCGCGTCGGTTATCTGCTGCTACACTCTCGGTCGTTATGCGAAGGCCATACACCATACGTTGTCCGTGGTGAGAGGTAGTGCGTGAAATGTGGTGTTGTCAGCACACTCTTGACACGGCGGATCTTGGAATACTGACTTCCCCAACTATTTCCGAATTAGAACGTCCTATGCGTCTAGCTCCAACTGCCATTCAGCGTTCAGTGTGTGTTAATTCCCGTCGTATGGCCATAATCACGTGGGAACACTTTGACATGAATCACATGAGCACAAAAGACAGCCCGGCCAATACACTGCTCTTTTATACCTTGTGTACGCGATACTACCGCCATATGTATATGCGCCCATCGCTGCATCTGCCTTTTGTCACCTCGGGGCAGTTTGCGCGTAGCGATCGAGAGAAATCCCTCGTGTGGTTTATGAAGGCTGGCTGTACATTGCAGGTTGCATAAAAGACAGCGTTAGGGGCAGCTGAATCATCGTGTATAATGAGTTTCACCTGACGTGCTGTTCTCACTTTATTAACAGCTATCACGTTTCCTTTAGTTGTTGTTGTTGTTGTTGTTGATGATGATGATGATGATATGAGGTCCCATACTCTGAGGAGCGTAGGGGACGATGCGGGAGACCCGCACCGTCATACTAGGCAAGGTCCTAGTTAGTTATAGCTATAAAAAAAACCGGAGAAACGGAGTTTTGTTGATGTAAATGGAGTTCAATATTCGAAAAACATCTGCTATTGTAAAAGAAAATATCTTTCATTGATTTACTCGTACATAATACCCAAGCAGTGTTCGAGGAGTGTTTATTATTGTTATGACTATTATTAAATACACCATTTCAATTGCCCTGACCTACTCATATAGCGTAACAAGCAGCGCGCTAACCTACGAGACAGGAAGTTGAGCCGGATTTGCACCGAATCCGCGCAACGGATTAACGATACACCGACCAGCGTGAGAGTGGTTTTTAGGCTGTTTTCCATGCTAGTTTAGAAAATTGCTGGGTTGGTTCCCACCTTGCACCTCAGAAATTACGATACACAAACAGTTAAAATACGATCACACACACAGAAGAAAGTCTACACAGTTCACACACAGGTGGTGCACACGACTTCCCTGCCTCAGGTGGCTAACGAGTGCGGCTGTAGGGATAGCATCCGGCCGCAAAGTTAGATAAAATAAATCTGTCAAGACTTGAGTACAGCAGAGCTCATAATTAAACGGAATAAAAACCAACGAAAAGTTGAGAGAACATCCCTAGTGAACTGTCTTATGTCACGCACTGAAACTCGGCCTGCGGAGTGCAAACGTTCTGTGCAGTAATAGACGTACAATCCGAATTGCAAGCAAGAAGAAGGAAGGATACGCACGTCGAGTTGCGACAGCACTACAGCTCCACTGCGGGAACGCACACGTCAGATTGGCGGATTTGGTTGCGTTCCAAGGAAAGGTTGAGAGAACGCCAAGGAGAGCGACTTCGTGATGTGTAGTCCGCGGCGTACGGTTGAAGCTCTTGTAAATCGTGACTGCGGCAGTCTCCGCCATAAACGTATCGTGGAGTATTGCCCGCGACTATACTCGACCCTATGGGTCCGTCTGCGCGTTTTGCGTTTGGAGTACTTAGACTCGATGGCTCCTAAGACAGACTAATAGAACTGAATCTGAAAAATAAAATGTGTGGCATAGTGAGTGATTTTTGTTTTATGAACATTAGGCCGTGGGTCAAGGCATAACTCTTTGCCTGTCGTTTCGTCTTCCAATGCTGGAGACATCTGCCGGCCAGGGTAACCGAGCGGTTCTAGGCGCTACAGTCTGGAACAGAGCGACCGCTACGTTCGTAGGTTCGAATCCTGCCTCGGGAATGGGTGTGTGTGATGTCCTTGGGTTAGTTAGGTTTAATTAGTTCTAAGTTCTAGGGGACTTATGACCTTAGAAGTTAAGTCCCATAGTGCTCAGAGCCATTTGAACCATTTTTTGGAGACATCTTCAGAGGCCTTACCTACTTGGGAAGCAGTTACAGCCTCAATCACTCTCAGGAGACGGAATTGTTTATATAAACACATCCACTCATAACGAATTTTGTTCTCAGTAATAGATGGCTTTTGTAAATGGGCGAAATCCTAAACCAGTCAGCCAGGAAGTATACAGCAACTTTGGTTTTATAGGACCGCTGCTTCAGATCGTGGATCGCGCCGACGTTTTTATGGAGCTTGTAAAGGGGAAGAATTGGTGGTGTTTATTTTATTTAGCACTATGATCCACAACTTTCTAATTTCGATCCTTATCCTTTTCGGTTTGTTTCTGTGCTTTTGAACTACTGTGACATCTTTGTACATCCTAGCATAGTGATGATCAGATCTTGTTAAAATCACAGTATCACAGAAACGTACTCGGTGGTTCTTTGGTCTCAGTGCTACTGCTGATTTTTCCCTTTTCCCCTAACGACAATCACTCTTATGCTCCTCGAG
Organism: Schistocerca nitens; assembly: GCF_023898315.1. Lineage (NCBI taxonomy): Eukaryota > Metazoa > Arthropoda > Insecta > Orthoptera > Acrididae > Schistocerca > Schistocerca nitens. The sequence goes on from NC_064614.1 coordinate 19,585,407, forward strand.
ACGGATGATAATGGTTCTTTTTGTAGTTCCTGTGCACAGAGACGAATGGAGAAACTGGGAGAGCCGATCTCACAGAAGATCAGTTTGGATTCCGAAGAAATGTAGGAACTCGCGAGGCAAAATTAACTTCTCTTAGATTTCTCTTAGAAGATGGGTCAAGGAAAAGGAAAACTTATGTTTATAGCATTAGTAGGCTTTCTATAAGCCTATAAAGAAAGCCTTTGACAATTTTGACTGGAAAACTCTCTTCGAAATTCTGAGGGTAACAGGTCTAAAATATAGGGAGCGAAATAATATGTACAGCTTATACAGAAACCAAACGGTTAAATCAAGTAACACCTATGGAATTAGGTTAGGAAAGTAGCAGATGAATTTTGCTATTTGGGCAACAAAATAACTGATGATGACCGAAGTTGAGAGGATATAAAATATAGACTGGCAGTGGCAAGAAAAGCGTTTCTGAAGGCGGGAAACTTGTTAACAACGAATATAGATTTAAGTGTCAGGAAGTCTTTTCAGAAAGTGTTTGTATGGAAGTGAGCCATGGCCGATAAACAGTTTAGACAAGAAGCGAATAGAAACTTTTGAAATTTGATCCTACTGAAGAATACCGAGTATTAGATTGGTAGATATCGTAGGTAATGTGGAGGCACTTAACAGAATGGGGGAGAAAAGAAGCTTGTGGCGCAACATCGCTAGAAGAAGGGATCGGTTGATAGGACACATTCTGGGACATCAAGGGATCACCAATTTAGTACTGCAGGGAAAAGTGTGTGTGTGTGTGGTTAGGGGGAGGAGGGATTAATATCTTAGAGGGAGACCAAGAGATGAATACAGTTGGCAGATTCAGAAGCATGTAGGCTGTAGTAGTTATTCGGAGATGAAGAGGCTTACACAGGATAGAGTAGCACGGAGAGCTGCATCAGATAGTCTTCGGACTGAAGACCACGACAACAACAACATGTGCTCCTGACGAGATTTTATTCACTCTGCTGAAGCAAGCGGCGGGCTCAGATTTTCGCACACCTTTCTTATTGGTTTAAACACTGTACCAATACCGTTTTTTCTAGTTACTCCACTGATGTGATCTTTGCCAGTTTTTACAAGTCTTTCATTAGAAGCTCCGATCCTTTGAGGTTGTAGTGCCGTATTTATATCTTTGTCAGAGTAGCCATTTCCTCTGAAGGCAGTTCCTAAGTGATTGAGCTTGTCGTCAAAGCACTGCGATTCACAGGTTCTTTTAGTCCGGTCCACCAACGTTCTGATCACTCTTCTTTTCTTCTCGGAATAGTGATAGCAGCTTTTATGACGGTATATACCCGTGTGAGTGGGATTTCAGTAGACTTTACGCCCATAAAACAAAATTCACTGGTAACGCAAATACCGGCCGTGGAAGACTGCGTTCTATGTGTGGCATAACTTTTAGAAAGAGATTATCGTCGCCTATGACTTTTCAAACAAGTGATCAGTTAATAGTGAAAGTGTGCTGTGGTTTAATGTCATATATGTAAAAGATGCAAAAACATTATACTGCGTGAGAATGTCCTGTTGACATATATGCATGTCAGATTTTGTGGTTTAACATTTTAATAAGCTGAAACATAATAAAATTTTATTATACTCAACTTGAAAATTGCTACAGGGTCAAATTGCACTAGTGAGTTTTATGTACATGGGAGAGTCGTTCAGTATAGAACGGGTTACAGTACTGGCTACTACTATGCTTTCCCTTTCCGCCTGAAGACAACAGAAATGTAAAGTAAGCAGCAGCAATCCTGTGTATCCATGTGACTACAGTCAGATATCATCTTCCTCGGTTCAGTTCTTTGTCTACTTTGAGTGCCTGATAGTCGTTGCTGTAGCTGCTAGCGCTTGGAAGGTAATTTGAGGCATGTGGTATCCCTTTTTAAGCTAGGTCATTAATTTCGTTGCTGTATTTCGGTTATCTATGTTATGTAAGGAATGACATCCAACAAATCTTTCATGATACTTTTTATAAAAGAACGTACAATATGAACAGATCTTTCAGCGTGTTTGTCGTGCTGTGGCGGCTACTCCGTTGTCGGCCAGAAGTAGTATCAATTTTTAAGTTGTATTTTCTTCTTCTTCTTACTTTCTTCCGTACTGACACGGCGGAAAATGAGAAAAGGTAAGAGGAAAATTAAATGTGCACTGCAAGGTTATGTCTAACAAAATGGCAGCGAGAGAGGCAGCTGAAGCAATTTCTGTACCTGGAAGCACACTTGGAGAGAGGATAACAGCAATTAAGCAAAGTATTTCCGTAGCATTAACTCCTCAGATGGGCAAAGTCAGAGCAATTTTGATGAAGAAATGAAAACAGGGTTAGTGTATAACGTGAAAGATTCAGGTAATAAGTTCATGATCCTTATTAAAAAGGAATTCTTGCAACATTGGTTTGGAAGCGCGCTCTTACATGTAAGTAATAACGAATATTACAGAAAACTCTTAACTTACACGAATAACAATGTCTCAGAACGTATTGCATATATGAAGAGGAAAAAAAAATTTTTTTAGCACCCATCCGTGCGCGAACCCGTATCTGTACGTGTAGTACTCCCGCCCGCTAACCCTTTTTTTGTTCGTTATTGATCATTGTGTTTGGTCGTTGCGGACGTCACATGACATTCGTTCAAGTTCGTTTTGTTGACCCTTCCACTCAGTTTTTTATACAGAGGCCAACCAGTTCTCTGACCGAACACGCTGAGCTACCGTGCCGGCTGATCTTTAAACTCTTATTTGCATTAAAATAACACGTATTTTGAGAGAATATTGAACGAAAATGTTTTCTTTTTGGATGTAATCATTCACAGTAACAACCTAACCTAACCATATTTCTAATAAAGTAAAAAATGGTTCAAATGGCTCTGAGCACTATGGGACTCAACTGCTGTGGTCATAAGTCCCCTAGAACTTAGAACTACTTAAACCTAACTAACCTAAGAACAGCACACAACACCCAGCCATCACGAGGCAGAGAAAATCCCTGACCCCGCCGGGAATCGAACCCGGGAACCCGGGCGTGGGAAGTGAGAACGCTACCGCACGACCACGAGATGCGGGCCAAGAGCTAATAAAGTAAAATAATCTATTATGAACTCACTTTCCAACCGGATGCGTCCTCTGGTGATTCTTTAGTAACACAATCACTAAATCCAAAGCTGAAACCGCTAAATATATCCAAAACCTCTCGGTACAATTGTCGTAAAATGGGTGGGAGGACCGTTTGGTAACAGAAGCTTACTGAATAGGATTTTTCGGTTCGGAACCGAAAATGACGTCACTACCGTGACAAACCTAATACACCGATCGGTATGAACGATACAGAGTAGGGCCCCAGGGCTCGTCGCCATACCGTTTGGAACCTAGACGACTGGAAAACCATGGCCTGGTCAGATGAGTCACGATTTCAGTTGGTAAGAGCTGGGTTCGAGTGCGTCACAGACTGCACAAAGCCACGGACACAGGTTGTCAACAAGGCACTGTGCAAACTGATGGTGGCTCCATAATGGCGTGGCCTGTGTTTACATGGAATGGACTTGGCTCTCTGGTCCATATGAGCCGATCACTGGCTGGAAATGGTTATGATCGGCTACTTGGAGACATTTGCAGCCATTCATGGACTGCATGCCCCAAACAGCGATAGAATTTTTATGGATTATACGATTGGTTTGAGGAACATTCTGGACAATTCGAACGAATGATTTGGCCACCCAGATTGCCCGACATGAATCCCATCGAACATTTATGGGTCGGGAGGTCAGGTCGTGCACAAAATCCTACACAGGCAACACTTTCGCAATCGTGGGCGGCTATACAGGCAGCATGGCTCTGTATTTCTGCAGAGGATTTCCAACGAATTGCCGAGTCCTTGCCACGTCCAGTTGCTGCAGTACACCCTCCTGGAGCAGGTCCGGCACGGTATTGGGAGGTATCCCATGGCTTTTGCCACTTCAGTGTAATTTTAACTGTCGGAGGCCACAGTGATACATTTCAAAAAGTGGAAATAAGGGCTGTTGCGAGGAGTTACGTAGTTGTTGGCGTGGCAGTGCGCTGCGCTCGCCCGCGACACCGGGCCGGCGCCACCGCGGCTGTTCGGCCGTCGTAATGGGCTGTAACCGCGGACACGGCCGCCATTAGCCAGGGACAAGCCCGCCGTGGGCAGGCGCCCAGTGGGAGCCATCCTCCAGTCTCTCTCCTCCAGCTTCCGAAGAGGACCTGCAACACACCACTCATTGCCCGCGACCGGGGTCTCGTGCTCTCCGCTACTGTGAACACAAGAATCGGCTTCCAGTACGCGGAGGCAGGGCGCATTGTTAAGCCCGGATATGACGAGTCTGTCTTTCCCTAATTCTTCTGCATGTGCGTCTACCTCAGTACTCCGCAAGCCAACGGACCGTATGTGGCACAGGGCACCTCTGGTGCCGCTAACAGATCCCCCATTTCTTGTTCCAATCGCGTATTGCGCGGAAGAATGATTCTCGATAACCCTTTGCATTAGCTTTAACTTCTTCTATTTTCTCGTTGAAGTCTCGTCAGTACTGGCAAGCCAACTGACGGTGTGTGGCAGAGGGCACCTCTGGTACCGCTAACTGATCCCCCATTTCTTTTCCCACTCGCGTATGGCGCGTAGGAAGAATGATTCTCGATAGGTCTGTGTATTAGCTTTCATTTCTTCTGTTTTCTCATTGAAGTCATTTCTCGTGATGTATGTGGGCGGAAGTAATGTTGTCTGATTCTTCCCGGAACGTATCCTCTCGAAATGCCAATAGTAAGCCTCTCCCTGATGCACAACGCCTCTCGTCTAGCGTCTGCCACAGTTTGTTGATGATCTCTTTGTCGCCCTCGCCTGGACTAAACGATCCCGTGACGAAACGCGCCTTTCTTCGTTGGATCTTCTCTGCCTCTTCTGTGACTCCCACCTGGTAAGGGTTCCAGCGTGATGAACAACACGCTTTATCGTTCGTGCCGGCAGCTTTTGCCTTGTCCTGCACCGAGCTGCCCTGTTGTCAGACTGACGCAGACAAATTTTAAAGAATGAAGCACGTCTTCTTTGCGTTTCGCTCGACATAGTATTGACGATATTCTCTGAATAGTAAATTTGGAGTAGGAGCGATGGGGATATCAATGATCTTTTAACGTTGTCGCACCTGAAGATGCGGCTTTAAGACCGGCCGTTATAATAAACAACAATCTTACCAGCTGTAAGCCAACTTCTTCCTAACATCATACTGAAGAGTCGCTCGAACAAGCGTCTTGTAAGCCACTTCTTTAGCTGATAAATTACATGTTCTTAAGATTCTTCCTATGCATTTCAATCTGGCATCTTATCTTCCTACTATTTGTTTTACGTGGTCATTCTACTTACGAGGAGCTTTCAATAAGTAATGCGACACATTTTTTTCTCGGCAAATTTCGGTTGAACAAATGCGGAATTTGTCGTGGGACATCGTGGAATAGTCCGCACTTAAAGGTGTGTGCGCGCTGGGTTCGTCGCCACCTAACAGAAGACCATAAAGAGCAACTAAGAACCATCAGTGCGGAATTCCTTGCGCTTTACGAGGCTGATCGTGACTATTTTTTGTCGATAATCGTCACAGGCGATGAAACACGGATTCATGTGTCCCTACCGGAAACATAACGGTGATCCATGGAGCGGCGCCACACCACCTTTCCTGAGAAGAAAAAGTTCAAAGCTGCATCCTCAGCCGATAAAATCGTGGCAACGGACTTCTAGGACTCTCACGGGGTTATTCTGCTTGATGTGCTCCCTCATGGTGAAACGATAAATTTAAAGTGTATTGCACTACTCTCAGCGAATTGAAGAAACGACTGAAGAATGTTCGTCGCCACAAAAATGTGAACGAGCGTCTCCTTCTTCATGACAACGCAAGGCCTCACACAAGTCTGACAGCTCTTCCTCATCCACCGTACGCCCCGGATCTCGCACCTGCCGACTTCCATCTGTTTGACCAAATGAAGGATGCCCTCCGCGGGAAACAGTGCTTGGATGATGGGGAGATTACTGATGCAGCAAGCCGTTAGCTTGTACGTCGACTAGTAGTAGTGTACAAGCCGTCCCAGTAAGATACAGTGTGTGGTAGATAAGTAATGAGACTTAGTCTAGAAAAACAAATTTATTGATCCAATTTGTACAAAACGTTAATATTCTTCAAAGTACTCGCCTTGGGCGTCGACACAACGTTGCCAGCGCGTTTTCCAAGCTTCATAGGCCCCACTGTAGTCCGTTTGAGTTATCCCAGTTAGTGCCTTCGTCACAGCACGTTGGATGTTCGGAATATCGTCGAAACGATGACCCTTCAGGCATCTTTCGACCTTCGGAAATAGGAAGAAATCAGGAGGACTCAAGTCAGGGCTGTATGGTGGCTGTGGCAAAACTTCAACTCCAATTCGGGTCAAGTAGGAGGTCACGAGGAACGCTGTGTGCGCCGGAGCGTTGTCGTGGTGGAGACGCCAGCGTTGAGCAAGGTCCTGTCGCTTCCGTTTGACGGCTCTGTGCAATCGCTGAAGGACTTCTTTGTAGAATTCGGCATTGACAGTCTTCCCCTGAGAGACAAACTCTTTGTGAATTAACCCCCGCTTGTCGAAAAACACAATCAGCATTGTCTTGATGCGGGACTTTGACATTCTTGCTTTCTTCGGCCGCGGGGATGCCGGTGTGTGCCACTCCGAGCTCTGGGCTTTCGTCTCCGGGTCGTACTGGAATGTCCACGATTCGTCACCTGTTACTACGTTGTCTAAAAAGTGTGGATTATTTTCCAAATCGTTCAACATCTCACGGCAAACGTCCACTCGTTGTTGCTTTTGTTCGGCGGTGAGCACTCGGGGAACCAATTTTGCGCAAACTTTCCTCATCATCAAATCTTGCGTAACAATTTGGTGAACCGTAAATTTATTCACGGAGACCTCATCGGCGATCATTTTGAGACTTAAACGACGGTCGGAGTCCAGGAGTTCTTTCACTTTGGCCACCGTTTCATCCACACGACTCGTTGAAGGGCGTCCAGATCGTTCCATGTCTTCAACGGATTCCCTCCCGTTTTTAAATTCATTAAACCACCGGAACACTTGAGCTCTTGATAGGGAGTCTTCTTTGTAGGCCTCCGTAATCATAGCAAAAGTTTCCGAAGCAGTTTTGCCCAAGCGAAAGCAAAATTTGATTGCATACCGCTGTTCTATCGAGCGATCCATCTTCAGCGTTTTCACAAGTGTCACGGGCACACAAACAACGTAATACGCGAAGCTCGACCCTCACTGCACCAGAGCTCTGACGCGACTGCGAACCGGTTCTATTGTTAGCTCAGATCCCCCACCACGTGACTTACAGGTGGAGACCGCCCTGCGAGCGACTGGGGCGCCGCGCGGCGGCCAGTCTCATTACTTATCTACCACACCCTGTAGTATAAGGCGGTGGCATTGTACGGAGATTACGTTGAAAAACAGGGTTTTGCGGCGTAAAGAAGGGGGAATAATATGGTGTACTGGAATCCTAAATAAAACCAACTTGCTTCCACAAAAAAAAGTGTTGCGTTACTTATTGAATGTCCCTCTTAGATACTCCTCGATATTTCACGATAGCAATCGTTTCCAACAATTTGACACCAATGGTGTTGTTCACAAGTGGATTTCGCTTCCTAGCATGCGCCAACATGTTACATTTATTTGTGTTCAGGTCAGCTGCCAGTGCCTACACTACTCATCAATCCTCTGTAGATCCTTCTGCAAATGTTTACCGTCTTCTGGCGTTGCTATCTCCCTACAGACAACAGCGACATCTACACTGGCTACGGTTCGGATGTAGTAAGCTGGCATGACGGTGAGTGAGTCTGTTATGACGGTAGGTCGTTTCCAACAGGTGTCTTGAATAGCCCTGGCCGGAAGCAGCAGTGTGCCAGATGAGTGTTGTTAGCTGGTGCGGGGAATGGCCAACAGAATGGCACCTGTGTCCGAATGGCTGAAAGAACTCATTCCGCGAAACGCCTGTAGGCCTGACTCAAATTTTTCATTGATGCTGATGTAACTGCCTACGTTTTGCGAACACTAATGACAGAGGAGCTCCAATACAGGGTGCCTTGGCAAAACACTGCTGGAGAAATGGGTATGCTGCAGAACTATAGATTGCCTTCTAATAAGGATGGCCGGCCGCAGTGGCCGCGCGGTTCTGGCGCTGCAGTCTGGAGCCGCGGGACCGCTACGGTCGCAGGTTCGAATCCTGCCTCGGGCATGGATGTGTGTGATGTCCTTAGGTTAGTTAGGTTTAACTAGTTCTAAGTTCTAGGGGACTAATGACCTCAGCAGTTAAGTCCCATAGTGCTCAGAGCCATTTTTTAATAAGGATGTACGAAAGTTGTAAGCCACCTTTATTACTAAATGGCTAAAACAGTGGAACAGCCCTGATTCCAGGTTGCCTATCTAACGGCTTCCAGGAGCAACAAAAATTTAATTCTCAGTATTTCATATAATTAATGACCAAATTTGAAGATCTTAAAAGCTCTCATAACCAACTCATTAATGGGTATATTCTTACATTAAAGGTTTAACACAGTAAGTCAAGTATTAAACACTGAAAAGTTTTGGAAACTCAAACAGCGATTATTTTAAAAAATTTAAGTGATCGTTTCAAAATATTCCCTCTTTAAAAATCAATACGTTTTTCTGCATTCGATGGAACCAATCTTAGAGCAAAAAAGTAAATCATAAGTTGCTGGGTTACGGTTTCTGGTGGACACTCCATGGTGTTGACCTTTAGAGCATCTAGTTACTCAGTATTTTGTTTCGTTATACTGGACGATGCATTGCCGTGATGTTAAGGCATTTGAGCTTTTGGGTGTTTCTCACAAAATTCTTCAAAATTTTGCAACAAACAGACAATTATGTACCAATCGGCAGTAATGGTACGTCTGTCTTCTAATGCTAAGGCAGCAAAATGGCCGTTAAAAAAATAGCTACCTTTTCTTGCCAATACTGACAATTCGTCCGACTTCTTTAGCACGAGCTGATGTTCACATGACCGATTGAGGCGAATGACTTTTCTGTATAGAAATAAAACCAAAACTCATCACCAGTAAGGGCATTCCAAACCAAATTTGAAGTGCCGCCTTTGAATTTTGCGAGAGTTCTTTTGCGCCAATTTTTCGAATAATGTTAGATCACAGATGTTACCCTGTGCACCTCTATAGGACCGCAGCGGTAGATGCACTGAGCATCCGGATGACAATGAAGATCCAAACCATATTATATTGAGGTGCATTTAGTATACTCTCCACGAAACTGAACTATGGAAAAATATCGCAAAGATGTGATAAGTCTTCTTAAGGAATATTGAACAGTTTCGAAATTAACAGGTTGATACTATGATACTTAGAAGAAGAGGACACAAATTTCAAATCCTTACATCTGCACATGCGTATCTGCATGAAACAAGAGACTCGCCCTTGCATAGCACGTACAGCTGCGCAGAGTTATGGTTAAAATTCAGAGAACAACGTTATGTAACTGAATATTAAATCAAAATTGTGGTGTAACTTAAGCGATTGAAACAGCACATGGTTCTTGTGAAACGCGATTTAATAAACAATCATCATCACATTTCAGCCAATTTGCACGAACTATTCATAAAGCGTATACACAACTCTTCCTTGTGGATCATCTAACTGTTTGTGAAATCCGTGTCAAACTCACAACTGTAGTTCCTCAAATTAATCGTCACATACAGACAGAAAAACGCGGCAGGGGCACTAAATAGTGATACTGGAAGTATATTATAAATGATTGATGCGATTTCACAGAATTATTCAAGCTATATTATTTGACATACTGTCACAGAACTTTGCACATACATAGGAAAACTCAGAGAGTTTTTTTTTTTTTTTTATATTGAAAGTGCTCCATATATGTCTCCCACTGATTCTGCAGATAAAAGCATATTGCCATCAGTCTGGTGAAAAACACTGTGAAGGCGAGGTCGTAGTTCTGGAATGCTTGTTGGTAAACGAGGCATAAACACTGAATTTTTCACAAAACCACACGCACAAAATCAAATTAGGTTAGGTCAGGAGAGTATCGAGGCCCTGACTCCTGATCATCAACCTTACCATCACTGATCCATTGGTTTCTCGATTTCCTGTTTAAGAATTCACGAACATTATAATGGAAGCGGGGTGGAGCATCGTCCTGTTGGTAGGTGGAAGTTCACGCTGTCAGTATCCAGGTGTAGCATGAGCCACTTTCCTAGCATGTCCAGATACACGTGTCCTGTAATGGTTTTTTAGCGGAAGAAAAAGAGACCGTAAACTTTAAACCGAGAGACTGCACAGAACACGTTAACTTTCGATGATTCTCGAATATGCGTGTGATTCTCTGTCATCCGGAATCGCACACTGTGCCTGTTCACTGTTCCATTCACAAAAAAATGTTTCTTCATCACTGAAGACGAGTTTCTCACACAACCCATCCTCTTGCGTAAGCTGTTGCAGCAGTGCCCAAATTTCAAAACGTTTGGCTTTGCATCGCGAGTCAGGGCTTGTAGCAATTCGAAAAGGTAAGCTTTCAGATTAAGACGTTTCCTCAAGACCTTCCAAACGGCTGTTTGTGACTTGTTCAGCTCTCTGCTCGCTCTCTTCGTCGAATTCTGTGGGATACGTGCCAAACTCGCCCTCACGCGGTCAACCGTTTCTTTGCTGACTGCAGGCCGACCCATTGATTTCCCTTTTCAGAGGCAACCTAATGCCTTAAACAGCGCATACTATCGGCTTGTGGAGTTGGCAGTTGGTGGATCTTTGTTGAACTTCGTTCTGCAGTATCGTTGCACTGTTACGGCAGACTATGTGAAAGCATTTCAAGCACAAAATGAACTTTCTCGCCAGCTGCCGCCATCTTGCCTAGCTCCTCGCTGCTGCACTCTCATGGCAGAAATCTGAAGTGCCACTACAACAAAACAAAATTGGTTTTTCTGTATGAGTGTTGAGTTTGTGACAATGTATCAGTTAACCTAGCTACACCGAGTTTAAGATTGTCCTCCCTGCACCAACGTTAATGAGCACTTATAGAAGGGTAAGGTGTTTACAGCAAAAAGCAACAATATTGAATGAAAGGAGAAAAGAGTTCCGTACGGGAGAGGCAGTTGCCTGTCAGACGACGCAGTGCGTTTCCAGTGGAAGACGGGCGGCCTTGTTTACTGCCGCTCCCTGCCGGTTAGGCATCACGCCTGTCTGTCGTCATCCTTGAACTCCACGCATCGGATACAAGCGTTAATAACACCTGATGCCAAGCCAGTCCGCGGGAATTTGTTCGATTTGATTCGGCGTTCATGTCCATCTCTCTGTCTGCCGGCTTAGCTGGGTGGTAACGTGCTCGCTTCCCATGCAAGTGGGCCCAGGTTCGATTCCAGGATGGGTTGGAGATTTTCTCCGCTCGGGGACTGGGTGTTATTCTGTGCTCATCATCATCTCGTCCTCAATGTGGCGTCAAATGAAATAAGACTTGCACTTGGCGGCCGAAGTTCCCAGGATGGGGCCTCTCGGCCAACGATGCCATTTGCTCATTTTGTTTCATTTCGTTCCATCTCTCTACCAGCTTTTCTCTCCCACGTCTCGACACCCTTCCTTGTGATGTTCAGTTTCACGGTTATAATCTGCGTTTGGCTACTATTGTCCGTTCTGTCCGTGAATGAAGTAGGCAAATGCTGGAAGGACGTAATAAGTCTGGTAAGATCTGCACTCTGCCGCCCACTAGCGCACTATTGAACTGAAATGATAGCAGTTTCTTCAAAAGACTACGCCTACTTTCTTCGGCTAGAAAGTATTTTCGGCCTGCCACATGCACGCTGGGGTGGGCGCTGCAGGCCATGTACCACCGAATTCACGTAGACGTTTGACAAAACTTAAAATACGAGTGAGAGTAGTCGTTTAATGTCTACAAATATGACTAGTTCCTCGTATCTTCTACGTAAATCAAATAGTAGACTTTGCACATGATGTGGTGATCGATGCGCACTGACCAGCTTTCGTCCAAAGCAACGGGCGAGTTCATTCGTTCCTTCAGAAGGGGAGGCCAACAGTGTCTGCCACCTTTCGGGCAGTCGGCGGTGACAGAATCGCGCCGCATGCCCCGCAATCTTTCTCAAACGATTTTACGGAAACTATTCGGTAAGAAAAAATTCATTTTCGCGTTACTTAGAGCTTTATATGTCAGGTTCATGAAGATGTGGCCATCATTTCGTTAATTATCGTAGTTACTGTGATATTTACATGGTAGTAGGACATGGCGAGAAATTCGAAAATGTTTGGAATGAAAAATAGGAGTCGCTATGATTTTGCTTTTGGTGCATATTGCATAGTATGTTGCTGCGTATGAAATTTAGCACCTGTCATCAATAACGAGAAAACTGATCTGATGTAGCACACTCATTTGCGATCGCGCCGCCCCAGCGACAAACATCCCCGACATTCCCCGTATTTCAGAAACAATTTGAGGCATCGGAAAGAGATTTTGGCAAATGACAGTATGCAAGGAGGGGAATATATTGCTATATGTTTATTAGGGAAAACTTAATTATTAATTATCTACCGTGTTATTCCACTAACTACAGATTTTTTTAATGAAGGAATTAAACTTTTAAGGGACATCGATAGCGGGTGAAACAAGAGATGCTGTGGGATTTGGAACAACATAAGTGAGGACATTTAGACGTTTAATTTATTCTGAGGATGTGATTTCTGATAAGCTACTGACCTTACTTTTCCTCAGTTCCTCACTTAATAAACTTAATGAACTGTTGTTTGTTGTTGTCTTCAGTCTTGAGACTGATTTGATGCAGCTCTCCATGCTACTCTATCCTGTGCAAGCTTCTTCACCTCCCAGTACTTACTGCAATCTACATCCTTCTGAATCTGCTTTGTGTATTCATCTCTTGGTCTCCCTCTACGATTTTTACCCTCCACGCTGCCCTCCAATGCTAAATTGGTGATCCCTTGATGCCTCAGAACATGTCCTACCAACCGGTCTCTTCTTCTTGTCAAGTTGTGCCACAAACTCCTCCCCAATTCTATTCAATAACTCATTAGTTATGTGATCTACCCACTAATCTTCAGCATTTTTATGTAGCACCACTTTTCGAAAGCTTCTATTCTCTTCTTGTCTAAACTATTTATCGTCCATGTTTCACTTCCATACATGGCTACACTCCATACAAATACTTTCAGAAACGACTTCCTGACACTTAAATCTATACTCGATGTTAACAAATTTCTCTTCTTCAGAAACGCTTTCCTTGCCATTGCCAGTCTACATTTTATATCCTCTCTACTTCGACCATCATCAGTTATTTTGCTCCCCAAATAGCAAAACTCCTTTACTGCTTTAAGTGTCTCATTTCCTAGTCTAATTCCCTCAGCATCACCCGACTTAATTCGACTACATTCCATTATCCTCGTTTTGCTTTTGTTGATGTTCATCTTATATCCTCCTTTCAAGACGTTGTCCATTCCGTTCAACTGCTCTTCCAAGTTTCAGAATTCTCTCGCCGTTGTGTTTGCCGTTGTTATTGAGATGACATTTTGTAACCTCCGCTGTGTTTTGGCAAAAGAAGCAAATTTGTAACATGGCAACAAGAGATGGTGGTGGTTAGTGTTTAACGTCCCGTCGACAACGAGGTCATTAGAGACGGAGCGCAAGCTCGGGTTAGGGAAGGATTGGGAAGGAAATCGGCCGTGCCCTTTCAAAGGAACCATCCCAGCATTTGCCTGAAACGATTTAGGGAAATCACGGAAAACCTAAATCAGGATGGCCGGAGACGGGATTGAACCGTCGTCCTCCCGAATGCGAGTCCAGTGTGCTAACCACTGCGCCACCTCGCTCGGTGCAACAAGAGAAATGTGTAGGTTGCACTCAAAATTCGTCACTCATGACACTTCTCTGAAAGTTAAAAATTGTTAACAAGCTAAGCGAAATAAACCACTGCATTTTCTGCAGAATTCGTTTTAGATACTAATCACAGCAGCGGTGACAGGTATTTTTGAATAGTCACCATGCAAGCGTGGGCGTGGAGGGGCTCCACTTAATATTTACAAAAAATGTGAGCATAGCCTTCAATTTAGATCGGCACGTCCCCTCCAGCGCTCAATACTTCCCCTGCAGCGCCCGCCCCCAACCCCAATCACTGCCGCTCTCCCCAAACGTGCCCTGCCGACTGACATCTACCGGCCACGGTATTTTGTGCGAAAAACGGCTACGCTGAAAACCTTTTAAAACATCGATTGTTAATTACACAATGCAGACAACACAATCATTTTGAGCCAGCTGGACCGGCCTTTGTGGCAGAGCGGTTCTAGGCGCTTCTGTCTGGAACCGCGCAACCGATACGGTTTCAGGTTCGAATAATGCCTCCGGCATGGATGTGTGTGATGTCCTTAGGTTAGTTAGGTTTAAGTAGTTCTACGTTCTAGGGGACTGATGACCTCAGCTGTTAAGTCCCATAGTACTCAGAGCCATTTGAACCATTTGAAAAATCCTTTTGCCTTGACGGATGTTCAGATGTGTGTGAATTCCTAGGGGACTAAACTGCTTAGGTCTTCAGTCCCTAGTCTTACACACTACTTAGACTAACTCATGCTAAGAACAACACACACACCCATGCCGGAGGGAGGACTCGAACCTCCGGCGGGAGTGACCGCGCAGTCCGTCACATGGCGCCTCAAACCGCGCGGCCACTCCGCGCGGCTGCCTTGACACACTCACTCCGTAACAGTGACATATTTAGACTGTGAATAACTCCTAATGCCGTCATTTAGTATTAATTATGTCCCCTTTGGTGAATAATCTCGTACAACTAACATCAGAGTAGAGGACACGGTAGAGGAAAGAAAACTTGATGAAAACATGGGCTACATTTTGAAGACAGTCTACCTAGCGCATTCTTTCTGGTTGTGAACCTGAAATTAGTTCAGTGTTTATGCTGTCAAGCAGTACAGTTACATAGATGAAAAATTATGTCAACTTCAGCAAAATAAGCACATCAGACAAAACTGACGTACATGACAAAATCTCGTCACGAAAGATTTGTAAATAGGTAGAGCCCAGTCAACGAAGACGAAGAAAGTTCGAATAGGGGGACAAAAATGGTGTAATCGCAAATTTTTATGCGGCGATAGGAAGGAGTGTCATGAACAATACACTAAACATCCCGAACGGTGGGGTGTAAGCGTAAGCATAGGGGTGGGCTGGGGGGGGGGGGGTTTAAATGTCTCTTTTTATGTTTTCGTTAAATAACTCGAAAACCCCGTCCTCTACCGAAAATGTTTTTCCAGCCCTGCAACTTAGAAACGACTAGTCCTAGAGCACATTTACTGTATCAAGTTTAATGTAGTTTAATTTTGTACTTGGAAACAGCCGCGATTTACGAGTTATTCACGAAAAACATAAAAACTTACCTTTAAATGCACGCCCACCCCTATGCTCACATCCCATCGGTAGGGATTTTTAGTATTTGTCACGACACTACCACCTACCACTATACAGAAATTTGCGACTACAAGATGTTTTTGTTCGACTGCACCAGTAACACCACACATCGTCATGTTCATGAAGGTAATGGCCATCTTCTGCAGCAGTTCGTGGCAGTTTCTTTGGCAGAGAGATAAAAAGATGGAGAAACACTCTCTTACATACATTTTTTTTGTGGTATCAAGTTTCTGTGATCTACAGCTAAACTCACATGACAGTATCTCATGCTTTTCAACACTGGGTAATCCTTCCCGCTTAAATGTGCGCATCGGGAATTTCTTAGTACACAGACACACACTGAGGTTATTCCAGTACTCACACACCAAGGATACATAACGGTGTTACGATATTCTACATCCACGATATCCTCCATCAAAAGCTAGAATATCAAGGGATTTACCACACTTCTTCGAAGCAATGGAAAGGAAATTTGTTAGTAGGAATTAACTCTGATGGTTTCTTTTTTATTTCATAAACATGAGTACAGGAGTATTCATATATATATGCCTACCTTAACTACTTCGCCCTCAAAATTATTTGAAAATGTAAACTTTAATGCAGGGTAAAATTTCACAGGATAATATCGATTAAAAAATTGGCAACTAGGCAAGGACATTGACTCATTCTGCAACAGCCGAAGTCGAGGCAACTGACAGATACATTTGCTTTTCAATACATAATGAAATTCTCACAGGAAATGCTAAGAAAACAATCATTCATGAGCGGCACAGGGAAGAGAGGGAGAGAGAGAGAGAGAGAGAGAGAGAGAGAGAGAGAGAGAGAGAGAGAGTTGCGTGGGAGGGGGGGAGGGGGGAGTGGGGAACGGATGGAGACTGCTGTGTTAATACAACTGAATGCTTTCGAATCAATTATGCTAACAATTTTTTTCGCTCGTATGTAAGTACTTGATATCGTTATTATTCAAAAGAATGATCATAGATCAAAGATCCCTACACTAGCTGAACAAAACATACAGGGATTAGAATTTAAAAGTTTGTAGTAATGGGATTCCTATGAAGGTATCGAGTCAGATCAAAAGTGTTGTAGATAAATTAGTTTTAGAACAAGGACGTCGAATCTGTTACTTAACCTAAGTTTCGATTTAGAATCCGATATGGAAAATAAAATACACTACTGGCCATTAAAATTGCTACACCACGAAGATGACGTGCTACAGACGCAAAATTTAACCTACAGGCAGAAGATCCTTTGAAATGCAAATGATTAGCTTTCCAAAACATTCACACAAGGTTGGCGCCGGTGGCAACACCTACAACGTGCTGACATGAGGAAAGTTTCCAACCGATTTCTCATACACAAACAGCAGTTGACCGGCGTTGCCTTGTGAAACGTTGTTGTGATGCCTCGTGTAAGGAGGAGAAATGCGTACCATCACGTTTCCGACTTTGATTGCGGTTTATCGTATCGCGACATTGCTGCTCACGTTGACTGTTAGCAGAATATAGAATCGGTAGGTTCAGGAGGGTAATACGGAACGCCGTGCTGGATGCCAACGGCCTCGTATCACTAGCAGTCGATATGACAGGCATCTTATCCGCATGGCTGTAACGGATGGTGCAGCCACGTCGCGATCCCTGAGTCAACAGATGGGGACGTTTGCAATACAACAACCATCTGCACGAACAGTTCGACGACGTTTGCAGCAGCATGGACTATCAGCTCGGAGACCATGCCTGCGGTTACCCTTGACGCTGCATCACAGACAGGAGCGCCTGCGATGGTGTGCTCAACGATGAACCTGGGTGCACGAATGGCAAAACGTCATTTTTTCGGATGAATCCAGGTTCTGTTTGCAGCATCATGATGGTCGCATCCGTGTTTGGCGACATCGTGGTGAACGCACATTGGAAGCGTGTATTCGTCATCGCTATACTGGCGTATCACCCAGCGTGGTGGTATAGAGTGCCATTGGTTACACGTCTCGGTCACCTCTTGTTCGCATTGACGGCACTTTGAACAGTGGACGTTACATTTCAGATGTGTTACGACCCGTGGCTCTACCCTTCATTCGATCCCTGCGAAACCCTACATTTCAGCAGGATAATGCACGACCGCATGTTGCAGGTCCTGTACGGGCCTTTCTGGATACATAAAATGTAAACGTAGAAGATACAAAATTATTGTCAATGCTGTAACCAAGCAAAAGCTGTTTTATTTTGTGTTTCTTTCCTTTTGTCCCTTCTTTTTTGTTTACGTACTTTATTTAGTAAAGAAAATGTAGATCATTTACTGGTAGGGACGCAATTCGACATCCTATGCTCATATACTTATGACGCAAAACTAGTTTTTTGTCGTACTGTACTTTGAAATAAGCCAGCGGGGTCCGGAACACCCGTAAATGAAATAATAAGTATGGTATTACCGCAATGTAAACACATAACCGTGTAACACAATGAAAGAAAAATTCTTCCTGTCACATGAAAGATTTGAACCGTTAGCGCATACGCGCTATCGTCGTGCATGTAAGCCCGGAGCCACACTGACGTGAATACTTGACTTCGGTTGGGAAGATCAGGAGGGACAGACAAATACGCTCAACTGCTGCACGTGCTGCTGCCGACCCACGTTCAACATTCGTCATTCACTTTTCGGGTATTTTCTGACATTTGCGGCTCCGTGTGTCCTTTGTTAAATTGCTTGTCTCAGTGTCGTGTTGGGGTTTTAAAACATTAATAAGGATCATCCTGTACAGTGGAACCTCACAGGTACACATGTTGCGCTCAGTGACTTGAGTGAGTGGATCAGTACAGCTGACGTTCACTGCACGACTCACTGACGCTGTTATTCGAAAACCGATGGGACCGAAAAAGATGATGACGACAAGAAAAGTAACGAACCTACAGCTCGAGTATCACACACAAATGCTAAAAATGCATGTCATATAGCCCTTCAATACATCGAACAAAGCTCTACGTTTACCGCAATAGACATTTTGTGGATTAGGAAATACCGGAACATCGCAGCAAAATCAATATCGATCGTCGTCTGCGTTTTCTTTTCTATTTGTTACTGTTTTAACATGTAATGGTATTCCAGACAGTACTATCAGTTGTGATGGGATATTATGGGCCAGTAACAGTGTTCCTCTACTAATCCGATCTCTTTTGGGTTCCGACCGCGCTCCTGGTCCAGTATGGGTCGGATTACTGAGGTTCAACTGTACATTCACGTACGAAATTCGTTACAAACGGTCCATCTGAGTTTGAGAGTAACAGAAACATTCACAAGTAAAACACTAGGAGGAAAAATAATGTGCATTACCCTTTAACGAATCCATCTTTGGCACAGATAGAGGTGAAAACTCTTTGACAACGTACCCACGGACAAACAATGTCTGAACGCATAGCAGAAAATCTTTCAAAATGAATCAAAAGACATTTCTGCGTGACAAATCCACCCGTCCCATAGAGGAATTCTTGAAAAGAAATAGTAAGTAATTTTTAGAGAGTAGACTTTTTATGTGTTCTAGATTTTTTCCTGTCGACGTGTTCCACATCGTAACGTTTATCGTGAATACACTGATGAGCCAAAACGTTATGATCATCTACTCAAAAGCGTGTTGGTCCACCTCTGGAACGCAATTCAGCAGTGATTCTGCGTGTCATGGATTCTACAAGTACTTGACAGGTTTCCAGAGGTTCGTGGCATCAGGTGCCTACGCACAGGTCACACACTCCCCGTAATTTACGGGTAGTCGGTTTGTGCGCGCGGAGATGGCGCCCGATAGCGTCCCAGGTGTGTTTCATCGGTTTCAGATAAGCCGAATTTGGTGGTCACGACATCAACGTGAGTTCACTATCGTGCTTCTCAAACCACTGCAGCACGATTCTGATCTTGTGACACGGACAGTTATCCTGATGGAAGATGCTACCGCTCTTGAGAAAGACATCGAGCATAAATCTTGAATAATGTTCACGTAGTCCACAGCTATCATGGTGCCTTCGGTTACTATCGCAGGTCCCACGGAAGGCACGTGAATGTCCTCCACAACATAATACTGCTCCTACCTGCCAGCGTCTTTGGCGCGCTGCACGTTTCGATCAGTCGTTCACGTGGATCGTGAAGTATCTGGACACGACCATCGACCTGGTTTAACAATAAACGGGGTGCATCCGACCAGGCGACACGATTCCATTGATCCGCTGTCCAATCTCGATGATTCCGTGCCTACTGTAATCGTAAATGACGATGTTGTTCGCTCAGCATGGGAACAGGTGCGGTCCTGTGCTGTGGAACGCCACGTTCAACACTGTGCGCTCAACGCTGTATTCCAAAACACTTGTGCCTGCGCCGGCACTGTAAGGCAAGCTTCCGAGCCCTATGTTCTGTGATGAGGTATGAACGCCCAACTTCTTGTCGCCTACTCGTTAGAGATGGGCAAAACTGTTCTTTTCAGAGATTGGATCAGAACTGTTCACTCCCTGAAATGAATTAGCTCTTTTTCATGACTCACCACTCATTTACAATAGAAAATAAATGGAAGGCACATTGCCCTTTAAACTTGGTTTATTCCAGTACTATACCTGTATTTTGATCTTATTTGATCCTATTTTGAAGTAACACAGATAATGAGTAAGAATTTTGTATTGTTTATTGAAATTTCCACGATATGACAAAGTTTTTGATTATTGATTTATTTTGCACTATCGTGGATTTTTGGGTTATCGGAAAATGTTGTAACTTGAGATTTACATTAACAATATATTTGGCTATAATGTATTAAAATTTCACTAACCTCATACAAATACATCGCAAGCCATATATTTTTAAAGTGAACGTTTCCTTCCGAAGACGCCTAAAATCGCAAAATCCGTACCAGAATAAGAAAAAAATATATAAATTTGACTGTAAAACGAAAGTGCTGCATGTAGCCTTACGCAGAATAAAACAAGGAAAATATTGGTGTATCACATTTTGCGATACGTTTATCGGTTCGCTCGTAATTAAAGCGTAAATTCGAGTGTCCATAATAAAAATCCTATAGTAAGAGGAGTCATCAGGAACCTAATCTAATCAGTTTAAACAAATAAAAATAAAATAAAAACAATTGATGTATACATAACATAATAATGTAATATACATAGCGGTATTACTACGAAGAACAATATCCAGTAGAGACGAACTCCGATGCAGAGGCGCTGAGTCGAGCAGGTCGAGCCGCGAGCTGTATTACTGCGTGAGCTGAGACCGCAGAGACCAGTGTGACACCTGAGTCGCTTTGCTCGACGCTCTGGCTAGAGTCGAGACGGTGGGGCGAGCGTTGAGCGGGCGAGTTCCGAGGGTGGGGGGGAGCGGTGAGCTCACCCGCTCCGAGACAAATCGTCCGTTCCCTTGCGAGCAGGTTGTTGCAAGTAGTTCCTATGTTATCCGCTAGGTGGCTCTCTGTCCTGTTGCTCGCATCAACTGCCCAGAGGGCAGGATGTGCGACTGAAACGATCGCCGACAGAGTGCGATGCGAAGTTAAGCTGCGGCAGACGACGCACAGAGACGGCACGGCATATGTGAAACACAAAATCCAATGGGGCACTGCACAATGCAGGCAGCCAAGGTAGAAGCAGGGCAGAGGCCGGCGCTGGCTGTGTTGTGTGGCGTGCACTGTGCTCTGACCAGCAGAGGCGCCGCTGATATGCTCCGTCTCTCTCTCTCTCTCTCTCTCTCTCTCTCTCTCTCTCTCTCTCTCTGCCGTGAGGGAAACGTTTGGAGCTACCGTTCTTTTTTTCTGAATCACTGATATTTCACTCCTTTGAAAGATTGAACTCTATGAATTAGTTCAAGAGCGGATCCCCCATCTCTACTACTCGTAGTTACGGCATTCTTCAACCACTTTCCATAGATGCTCAAGAGAGTAGCATTCGAACAGCCGACCAGCTTCGCCGTTTCCGAGATGCTCGCTCCCAGGCACTGGGCCACAACAATCCGGCTTTGGTCAAAGTCGCCAAAGTCTGCGAATCTTCGGATTTGCGCCACTTACCGTCGCTGGAATTACTCCCTGTTTTTCTCTGCTCCGCTCATATACTTCTCATATCGAGTCGTGTGCCCTCGGCGCCACCGTGCAGCATACAGCGTCAGTGGTCATAATGTTTTGACTCGTCAGTGTATGTTCTGTGGAATAAGTAACTGAGTTCCACCTTTCTGCTCGGTTGGCAGGAGGAGCCGCCCAGCGATGAGGAGGACCAACACAGCAGGGGGGAGCGGCCGCCGCCGCCCACACACGCCAAGTATCGCGTCAACCCGGCAGACGCGCCCATTACGCCGCCGATGACGCCCCCACGCCACGGAGCCGCTTCCTGCAAGACAGCCGCAGCGGCCGCCTCTGCCTCTGCCCCACCGCCCCCGCCGCCTCCCACGCCGCAGCCGCAGCCGCAGCAGGAGCGAGGCACGCACTACTCGATTGCCGCGACGCTGCCGCTGCCGCCGCCGCCGCCGCCGCCGCCGCCGTCAGCGCCACCCCCTGCGCCACCCCCTGCGCCGGTGGACGAGCACGCGCGTACTGTGCACATGTTGCTGACGGTTCCTCCGCCGCCCCCGCCAGCGCAGCCGCCGCCGCCGCCGCCGCCACCACCACCAAAGCCGCCGCCGCCGCCGCCGCCGCCGCCTACGACGGGCGGCAGACAACTGAACCGGCTGCCGCCGCCGCCGGCCGTGCGCTACGGTCCGCCCACCGTCCTGCCGCCTCGCGAGCTGACAGCCAGCGCCCACCCTCCCTCGCTGGAGGACCGGCAGCAGCAGCGCACTGGCGCCACCGAACGGCCACTGGCCGCCCACGCACCGACTCCGTATCCCCCACCGCCTCCCAGCTGCAAAGACAATGCTCTTCCGACTCACAGCGGAAACGTCCGGGAGCGGAGTCCACCACGCGAGAAGCAAAGTGCCGCACCTCCCAGTTTACCGTACAACTTTCAAGTTGACTTCTCAGTCCCACCTCCACCAATATCTCAGACACCTAGCATACCCTCAAATATACTATCACTTCTCGGACATGCTGCATTTGAGCATATTACAAATGGTTTCCTACTAAATGTTCCTCCATCAAATGTTTCTCAACCTCACATGTCCCATCCCCGAGAACATACACAAAATGTTCCACCGACTTACCCGAATGAAGTCCAAGTGTCGCAGCTGCGCACCGTGACTCCATTTAACTCGACTCCGGCTGCTGTGTCACAGCCCCTTATGCCGGTGCATCATTTTCCTCCATCTCACACTGTGTCTCCAGCTAACAATAACCACTCCCTCATGCCTCTGCACCATTTGACCCAACCCCAGGTGCCAAGACACGAGGCACCACCTCATGTGTCCCAGCATCGTATGCCTACACATCACAGTTCTCATTCCCACATACCTACCCACCGTCCTTACCCACCTATGACCCCACTTCCCCACATGCCCCTAACTGATGTGCCACCCACCCATGGAAAATCGCCCCACAGCGCACAGCAACATCGACCGCATTCACGAAGAATGACCGAACATTCCACTGCTCACTGTAGACCGCAGCCTTATGTCACAGATTCGTATAAGAATGCTTCTTTGGACACACCGTTTGCAAACCGTGGAGGCACACATCACACCTCTCGTGAAGCATTTAGGGGCGAGTACAATCCGTGCTACAGGAGGGATAATCGTGAAGCCTCTAGCTTGGCCAATGGCCTGCCCAATTTTCTGAACTTCTGGGTACCTCCACCATTGCAGACTCCACGCTTACGGCCACCACCTTTACCACCGCCTCTGCCACCATCTCTACAGTCACCACAGCAGCATATGGAATCGTCAAACCAGACGCTGTTGTCGCACCTACTGGCTATGCCGACACCACCTCCAGACCAGCATGACAAGACTCTGTCTCCTGTTACAGGAAATCTGTATTCAAGTCATCCTCGCGGTTACCATGAGCAGTACTGGAACCAGCAAAGCAAATCATCTCCACCTACAGGTAAGTGGCCTTTATTCAGAGGAGGATATAACTTATTAATGAAAGTTGTCATTCCACTTTGGCCATACCAGAAGCCTTCGTTGTTATACATCAAGATTGCAGTTTCAACATTTTGTCCTCACCACATCATCATGTGCTCTGGAATGAACCAGTCCCTATGTATATAAACACATCAAAAAAAGTTTTGCATCACCTCGGTTCCGAGAGTTCCGGAACCTGTACAGATAATTGGAATAGAGGTCAACACAAACATCATTTTCGCCCTTTTTATTGCTCATGAAAACCACACATTGTATGTGGTACCACCATACAGCGAGACGTTCAGAGGTGGTGGCCCAGATTGGTGTACACATCGGTACCTCTAATACCCAGTAGCACGTCCTCTTGCATTGATGAGTGCATGTATTCGTCGTGGCATACTATCCACAGGTTCATCAAGGCACTGTTGGTCCAGATTGTTCCGCTCCTTAACGGCGATTCGGCGCATATCCCTCAGAGTGGTTGGTGGGTCAGGTCGTCCATAAACAGCCCTTTTCAATCTATCCTACGTATGTTCGATAGGGTTCATGTCTGGCCACTCTAGTCGAGAGATGTCGTTATCCTGAAGAAAGTCACTCACAAGATGTGAACGATGGCAGCGCGAATTGTCGTCCATGAAGACGAATGCCTCGCCAATGTGCTGCCGATATGGTTGTACTATCGGTCGCAGGATGGCGTTCACGTATCGCACAGCCGTTAGGGCGCATTCCATGACCACCAACGGCGTACGTCGGCCCCATGTAATGCTACCCCAAAACAGCAGGGAAACTCCACCTTGCTGCACTCGCTGGACAGTGTGTCTAAGGCGTTCAGCCTGACCGGGTTGCCTCCAGACACGTCTTCGACGATTGTCTGGTTGAGAACGTGATGCCAATCCTGAGCGGTCCACTCGGCATGTTGTTGGGCCCATCTGTACCGCGCTGCATGGTGTCGTGATTGCATAGATGGGCCTCGCCATGGACGTCGGGAGTGAACTTGCGCATCACGTAGCCTATTGCGTACAATTTGAGTCGTAACACGACGTCCTGTGGCTGAACGAAAAGGATTATTCAATATTGTGGAGTTGCTGTCAGGGTTCCTCCGAGCCATAATCCGTAGGTAGCGGTCATCCGCTATAGCAGTAGCCCTTTGGCGGACTGAACGAGGCATGTCATGGACAGTTCCTGTCTCTCTGTGTCTCCTCCATGTCCGAACAACATCGCTTTGGTTCACTCCGAGACGCCTGGACACTTCCCTTGTTGGGAGCCCTTCCTGGCACAAAGTAACAATGCGGACGCGATCGAACTGGGGTATTGACCGTCTGGGCTCGGTTGAACTGCAGACAACACGAGCCGTGCACCTCCTTGTGGAACTGATCGGCTGTCGGACCCCCTTCGTCTAACAGGCGCTGGCATGCATGGTTGTTTAAATCTTTGGGCGGATTTAGTGGCATTTCTGAACAGTCAAAGGGACTGCTCTGTGATACAATATCTACAGTCAACGTCTATCTTCAGGAGTTCTGGGAACCGGGGTGATGCAAAACTTTTTTTGATATATATATGAAGTTCACAAATTAAATAAGGATGTAGAATTACTTACGTGGGCAAATGGCCGCCATTGATATTGATGCAGCGCTGTGTTCGATTTAGTAGCTCTTCCGGAGGAATAGCAGCTATTACATTTTCAGAGGTCTTCCAGTGTGTGAAGATTATCTGAGCATCCCTGACCCTTCAATTTACCCCACAGATATAAATCACAGGGAAAGAGATGAGACTAGCGAGGTGTCTAGGAGGTTATTCTGCCTACGCTAACTGTTCTCTCCTCGTCATCCACCTCACACACTTGTGACAAGGTTGTCAAGGTAGTATGTGCTGTTGCTCTGTCTTGCTGAAAATATCCATACATTCGTTCATCATCTGTGAGTTGATTCACGTACGGATTTAAACACTTTCTGAACGTACTGGTTAGGATAAAGAATTTGGTGAAAGAATCGTTTCACGGTGCGGACACCAGACATTGTGCACTCTACACCAATCTTGAGATTATTCAACGATTCTTCAAAGTACTGATGGAAATAGTCTGATGGATAATGGCCCATGTTCTGTGGGTTTACATACGAACAAGTCCTCAAATGAAGAAATGAAAAACAGAGGATCCAAAAGTAGTGATTCCGGTTCACTCAGAAACCAAATTCCCACTTGCACAGATAAACGGCGTCGAAGATTTCGTCGGACTTTGTTCCAGGTCATCTTTCTCCCTAGTAATGATTTTGGGTGATCGAACAAATATGGTACAAGAAAGTGAAACAAAAAGTGCAGCCACCAGTGAGAAATGGTGCTAATTAGCTAATGACTGGCATATCTTGAGGTTGGTCTCAGGGTGAGGGTAAAACAACGATAAAATAATAAAACAAAACCTTACACAACTATAATTGTCATACAGCATAAACGAAAATGTAGTTGCGCATAAGCAGCGGAATAAGTAACCTATAAAAACCTAATGAGAAATAAAATGAGTTAATATCAAAGACAAGTGACGCTATGGGTGGGAAATTTGTGGATTAATCTCCTAACAGCTGTAGTGAACTCAATAGCATATTAGTAGGGAACTTGTCAGTAAAAACAATGTACGAAGCGCATCATGGAACTGGAAACAGTAACTGGTGTAAGTGAACAGACAATTCTCAATCATTGGCAAATATTAAGTGTCGGAAAGTGACTATAGAGAAAGGGAAGTATGGGCACCATTGTACTACAGTAAAACGACGAGTACCGAGAGATTTGCAGGTCGCAAGTACCACTCGTAATAGAATTCTACCTAGCAGGCTGCATACCATTTGTATGATACCGTAAGTTTAAAACACGCCGCTGAACGGGTGTAGAGAGTTCTATAGCGTGGTAACAGGAATACGGCCGAGCAAACACGAGATGAACCAAGCGGTGAGAAGCAATAACTGGAGTAAATGGAGAAACAGTTCTCGTTGTTAGTCAGTAGCTACAACGACGAGTCAAAAATAACTATAGTAGAAAGGAAACGTGGTCATCATTGCGTACTTTTGTTACTGTGGAGTAAATACTTCAGGAAATTTTAGTATGGTAGTTAGCTGAAAGGTGCGGGTAGTGTGTCCTATAATTATTGCCTGCCTTTTAAGGAGCCATTGGTTACACTAGGAGGTAAAGTGGCTGAGGTAGATTAGGAGGGACCGTTGGGATTTCTGGAGCGTAGGACAGAAGGCGAGGGAAGCAGTGCCATCAGCATACTGAAGGGAAGGAGGTGGATGGGAGAACGTCGTTTGGACATTTCAACAGTCACATTCATAATTCTCATTTGAAGATCTAAATCAGGGCTTCACCACATACGTGCTCGCGGAGCAAGCTGTGAGCAGCAAGGCGCGAGCACGGAGCAGCGCGAGCACGCTACCCCCACTACCGGACCAGAGCGGAGAGTGGGGAGAGTCACGTGGGGCACACAACAGCTGCCGCCAGTCAATGTAAATCCGCGGCCACCTTCAGGGATATCACTCACGAATTATTATTGTGACAAATGAATCAAATAAAGGAGAATGTACCCGTGCCACATAATTTTATTAGCTTAGTGTGTGCCTCTACATTCGTATTAATTTTGTGAACTGTTACACAATAAAAGGTGTCACTGAAGTGTGGGATTCTCTGTTAACTTGTACTTTTTGCCCTTTACAATTGCGTCTATGTTCGGAGTAATTGTTCTTGTGCATCGTAGGCGCAGCGTGCAGTTTAAATTTCGATCAGACAATGCGTTTCTCAGGCGCGTTTTGTTACATTTCATTGAAGAGAACAGTTATTCACAAACATACGTGAAACCGAACATTGATATTATTGTAGCCGCCAGTTTGTGCAAATGAGGAAATCTATCCTGAGGGAAGTGTCTGTAAAATTCCAAAATGTTTTTCTTGTTCTGAAATTTGTCTCTGTATTCTCTGTTACACTGCAGGTCAATAATTTCTAGTTGCAGCTCAGGACGAATCTCTTCAATATTCGCTAAGTATGGAGAGGAGAATAGATCAGAATCACTGTCTAGTGCTGTCAGATCTTGAAAACGTTGATCAAATTCTTTCTTAAGGGCAACTAAACTATGTGAATAACGTTCACAGTCTTTGTGAACATCTTGCATGGATGATAATTTAGGAAAATGAGCTAGATTTCCTGTTTCCAGTTGACTCACCCAAAGTGTCAATTTCATTTTAAAAGCTCGTATTCGATCTATGAAATGAGTAATTAGCAGATCTTTACCTTGTAGTGAAATGTTCAAAGCATTCAGATGGCTAGTAAAATCTGCTAAGAACGCGAGATCACATTTCCATGAAGGCTCTTTCAATTCGGGAACACACATGTTATTTATTTCCATGAACATATTTATCTCATCTAATAGGCAAAAATTCGATTTAATAATTCGCCACGACTAAGCCAGCGGACCTCGCTGTAATAAGGCAGGCAACCATACTGGCTTTCTACATCCTCAAGAAAGCTTTTAAATTGCCTGTGTTGTAGCCCATGCTTCCTTCTATAATTGGTTGTACGAACAACAACACTCATCACATTTTTTAGTGAGTGATACTCTTTGCACATAAGTTTTCCTGGTGGATCACACAGTGAACGCCCCTTATTTCATTCGGCACGGTCAGTTTTTGCATTTTCTCCTTCAACAGCGCAACGAAACCTAATTTTTTCCCTGTCATCGCTGGTGCACCGTCTGTAGACACTGAAACTAAAGAATTCCACGACAATCCTATATTTTCAACACTTTCTTCAACACTACTTAAAATATCACCTCCGGTTGTAGTGTTCTTCATGGCTACTACATCGAGGAGCTCCTTCCTCACCTGAAGATATCTATTAACACCTTTAATAAATATGGAAAGCTGCGCTGTTCCAGTGATATCAACACTTTCGTCCAGAGCTAGAGAATACGCCATTAAGTCTTTATAGATATTTGCAAGCTGGCTCTGGACGTCGTCTGCCATGTCCTGTATGCAACGCATAATAGTCATGTCAGATAATGGCACAATCCGAAACTGTCCAACTTGAGGTGGACTCAAATGTTCCGCTGCAACTACCAAACATCTTTTATTAAATCGCCATCAGTGAAGGGGCGCAGGGATTTTGCTAAAAACAAAGCAATTTTGTAGCTCACTTTGAGAGCTGCCTCAGTTGATTTTTCTTCGTCATCCAGATCTTCTTCGGATAGCTTCCTTTTAAGTTTAATAACTTCCTGTGCACGATCTGGTCCATCACATTTTCCACTTCCGTAGTCTTTCGCCTGGTACGAAATATAATGTCGCTGCAAATTAAATTTCCTAAAAGAATTCAGCGTTTTGTGACATACTAAACATTTTGCAACACCATATTTTTCTGTAAACAGATACAATTCCTCCGAATGGGGATTGAATTGCGAAAGTATGGTTGGGGTTACACAACGGCGACTTGACATGATTCTTAACCAGCGAAGTGACTGTTAGAGTTGATCGTAGTACTTTTAACGTTACACAGTCGGCGCGAATTCAATAGGCACGCTGCGGTCCTATTCATAGGTGCGCGCGCATTTCCCCTCCCTCCCCTCCCTCCCTACTCCGCGACCTTGCACCTGCTCGCGAGCACGTGCCTGAGCAGACGCGAGTACTCGCGCTCAAAACCGGCCAGTTGTTAAGCCCTGCTCTAAATCATTCACCAAGAAATACCGGATTGAGTAGATATAATATTTCTCTATAGACAATTAAAAACCAGCATTTGCTAATAAAATTTAAATAACGAAACAGAAATTCGTTTTTGTTGAAAATGCGTTTTTTTACCTCAAATACTTACCCAAAAGCTCTGAAAACGCAATTAAAAGTAAGTTCACTTCCATATCCTGCTTGCTACCATCACCAGCAGAATGCTGCACTGTAAAGAACGAAGTCTTAGCGCCACCAGCAGACAGCTGCATTGTAAAACAATGATGTTCGATCTTTAGACCACGATTTCACACTGCCGTCGATAGATTGCTGCACGGTTGAAAACGTAACAGACTTATAAATTAATTATTTATCCACACTACATCTAAGATGGTGACTTACAACCTTACAACACACCCTCAAAGCATATATTGCAGCATTTAGAAAAGTTCTCAAGCAACATTTAAGGAGGGAGAAAGTAAATGCATCGTGTTTAAAAAAAAAAAAAAAAAGAACTGTAACCAACTACAGCACCACAAAGACACACAACACAATTGTCTTGTTAGGCAAAGAAAGAATAAGAACATGTATCCTACAGCTTGCAAACACACAACCTGAAATACGGTAATAGTGAGAGTTATGACATTTCCGAAGTCAATGAGTCGATATCTCAGAAAAACTATTTATCACACATTGCAAGACGTCTCACACTTTGCAAAAACAAATTAAATATTGATGCATCTGATGTATCTGTCTGACACATTAATATACATGTTTATCGTAAGATAAAATCGCTACGAAAATTCGACTTTGTCCACTTTTCAGACACAAAGAGCTATCATTATACGCCTAACATAAGACTTTATATGGACACCCTCCATTGCTCAAATACTAAACAAATGCCACTCCACGTATTAAAGTGATGCTATTCTCTATACCGTATGAATATTTAGATGTTGTCGTGTTCCGAAATTTAGTGGGCCACTGGAAATGACGTTAGAGATTAT
Source organism: Schistocerca nitens (assembly GCF_023898315.1). NCBI lineage: Eukaryota > Metazoa > Arthropoda > Insecta > Orthoptera > Acrididae > Schistocerca > Schistocerca nitens. The sequence continues at coordinate 19,615,612 of NC_064614.1, forward strand.
ACTGGTCCATGAAACTACCTCAACTGGAATATTCGCTTAATATCAAGGCCTCAACCACATCATCTGTATTAGGACTTCCAATAAGCGTAGTTCAAACAAACTACAAGGTGTTTCAAAAATGACCAGTATATTTGAAACGGCAATAAAAACTAAACGAGCAGCGATAGAAATACACCGTTTGTTGCAATATGCTTGGGACAACAGTACATTTTCAGGCAGACAAACTTTCGAAATTACAGTTGTTACAATTTTCAACAACAGATGGCGCTGCGGTCTGGGAAACTCTATAGTACGATATTTTCCACATATCCACCATGCGTAGCAATAATATGGCGTAGTCTCTGAATGAAATTACCCGAAACCTTTGACAACGTGTCTGGCGGAATGGCTTCACATGCAGATGAGATGTACTGCTTCAGCTGTTCAATTGTTTCTGGATTCTGGCGGTACACCTGGTCTTTCAAGTGTCCCCACAGAAAGAAGTCACAGGGGTTCATGTCTGGCGAATAGGGAGGCCAATCCACGCCGCCTCCTGTATGTTTCGGATAGCCCAAAGCAATCACACGATCATCGAAATATTCATTCAGGAAATTAAAGACGTCGGCCGTGCGATGTGGCCGGGCACCATCTTGCATAAACCACGAGGTGTTCGCAGTGTCGTCTAAGGCAGTTTGTACTGCCACAAATTCACGAAGAATGTCCAGATAGCGTGATGCAGTAATCGTTTCGGATCTGAAAAATGGGCCAATGATTCCTTTGGAAGAAATGGCGGCCCAGACCAGTACTTTTTGAGGATGCAGGGACGATGGGACTGCAACATGGGGCTTTTCGGTTCCCCATATGCGCCAGTTCTGTTTATTGACGAAGCCGTCCAGGTAAAAATAAGCGTCGTCAGTAAACCAAATGCTGCCCACATGCATATCGCCGTCATCAATCCTGTGCACTATATCGTTACCGAATGTCTCTCGTGCAGCAATGGTAGCGGCGCTGAGGGGTTGCCGCATTTGAATTTTGTATGGATAGAGGTGTAAACTCTGGCGCAGGAGACGATACGTGGACGTTGGCGTCATTTGGACCGCAGCTGCAACACGGCGAACGGAAACCCGAGGCCGCTGTTGGATCACCTGCTGCACTAGCTGCGCGTTGCCCTCTGTGGTTGCCGTACGCGGTCGCCCTACCTTTCCAGCACGTTCATCCGTCACGTTCCCAGTCCGTTGAAATTTTTCAAACAGATCCTTTATTGTATCGCTTTTCGGTCCTTTGGTTACATTAAACCTCCGTTGAGAACTTCGTCTTGTTGCAACAACAGTGTGTTCTAGGCGGTGGAATTCCAACACCAGAAAAATCCTCTGTTCTAAGGAATAAACCATGTTGTCTACAGCACACTTGCACGTTGTGAACAGCACACGCTTACAGCAGAAAGACGACGTACAGAATGGCGCACCCACAGACTGCGTTATCTTCTCTATCTTTCACATCACTTGCAGCGCCATCTGTTGTTGAAAATTGTAACTACTGTAATTTCGAAAGTTTGTCCGCCTGAAAATGTACTGTTGTCCCAAGCATATTGCAACAAACGGTGTATTTCTATCGCTGCTCGTTTAGTTTTTATTGCCGTTTCAAATATACCGGTCATTTTTGAGGCACCCTGTAGCTGCAAATTTTACGAGGTTTGATATCTAATCATTGTAGTGTAACAGCATGAAATTGCCAGTTTGCAGAGACGAAGATATTGGACGTCGTAGTACATGGAAAAAAAGAGAAGAAATAATGTGATTACAGCAGCAAAAGCGGTGAGGCATTACCAGTAATTGCCGAAGTGATATAATTATACTGGATAATGATAGAAGCTGAAGGAATGAATTAAAATTCGTGCCAGAGCCAGGACTTGAACCCAGGTCTCCTGCTTACTAGGCAGATGTACTATACATTACATGACTGTAGCGTTGTGGTAGCCAGCGCTGCCTGGCCAGGCAGAATCCGGCCTGCCGCTGCGACGGACGGCGCAGAGGGTTGCCGGGCCCGGGACGACACACAGGCAACGGCCGCAATGACTCTTGCTGCGTCAGCTGTTACACTGTGGAAGGGGCCGAACCCCATTATTGAGCTTGCATGCGTAGCGCGATTGTCTTGGCGTTAGACGATTTGGAAGCTTCACGCAGGACACGTTATCTTTGTGCGAGTGTAGAAATGAGTAGTTCGGACGAGGAAGAACTCCTCCTCGCATTAGCGATACGAAATGGCACCAAGAAGAGGAGATGTTGGGTGCACGACATTAATAGCAAGAGAGAAAGCTTAGGAGAATACCACCGTCTGTGTATTGAACTAGAGTCTGACGAAGATAGGTTCTTCAAGTATTTTCGTATGTCGCGAGAATGTTTCGAAGAACTGCATCTCCTGATAAAAGGGAGCACCGGGAATTGCACAACGAATTGGAGAAAGCCAGTCGATACAAGGCAAAGACTAGCCATTAGTTTGAGGTAAGTTTACCATTTGTGGCCTCTTTGTGCTTCATACAGAAGTCATATAAATTATTCCATTTCAGTTTTGCTGTATAGTATGAAAGGTTCAGCGGAAAAATTGCTATCCCACAATGTAATTACGAATGGAGCGATAAATTGATCTGCAGTGTTTACGAATACAGCAAATGATAGTTAACATCTAGTTTCGTATGTCCCACTAGGCTGAACTTTCTACTAAATAGATTGTTTTGTTTCATTATATTCATAACATTGTCACTGAATTTAAACAAACATATCTTTGGTCGTTAACTTGTCTATTCGTTCTACCAGCATAATTTATTTTAACCTTTTCCAGGCGACAGTCAGCAGACCATAGCTTTTTCTTTTCGGTTAGGATGTTCTACAGCCCAAGTATTTCCCTACTCCTACAGCAGAGATGTGGGAGAAATCTGAAGAAGGATTTCTAGAACTTTGGGGGTTTCCGAACTGCCTTGGAAGCATAGACGGAAAGCATATCAGGTTAAAATGCCCGAAGGATAGTGGATCCCAGTACTTCTGTTATAAACAATTCTTTTCGCTAGTTCTCCTGGCGATCGTTGATCCATACTACAATTTTACAGTAGTTGACATCGGAAGTTATGGGCATCACAGTGAGAACACTATTTTTGAGAATTCAGCTTTCTATCAAGAGTATATCGAGGGCAAAAGTATTCTACCTCCAAAGCCACTACCGGGTACAGACATCCCTGTTCCTCGTGTTTTCGTTGGTGATGAAGGTTTTGCACTTCAGATTTATTTACTGAGACCATATCCAAAACCTGCAGTAATCAACAATGCAAAGAAGAAGCAATTCAATGCCTGGCTTAGCCGATCACGTCGTGTAGTGCAAAATGCCTTTAGTATGTTGGCAATGAAATGGCGCGTATTTTTAAGAGCCATAGAAACCGATGTTGAAACTGCTGAACATATTGTTAAAGCGGCTTGCTGTTTACACAATTACGTTATATCAAGTAATAACAAAGAATACCCACCTTCTGAAAGTGAAGAAGAGTGCAAGCCAATACGTGCATTCGTAGATACTGGATCAACTAATCGAAGGTTACCTATTGCTGCAATTCAAGTTAGTGAACATTTTGCTGATTATTTCAACAGAAGATAAACATATTGTTGTGCGATTACCTTTGAATACCTACCAAGTGTTTCGACAAGTTTGTCAACACAACGCATTTGTGACAAAAGCAATGAAGTTATGATAAACTGCGAAAGGGCTAATATGTGAGAACAGAAAGACTAGCAGATTCTTTAGAAAAGTTCAATGTTTTGTGTATTCCATTTGCTACAGCAATTGGTTTACAAAATATTAATATTATTTCTATACAAGTATAAATTACACAAGTACAGAACTTTTACATGTGAAAAATCTGATGTGCTCAAAGTTGTGTGAGGGTGATCTTCTCAGGATTCGTGTCCTGACCTACATCGTCAGTTGATGTGCCAGTATTTGCACCACCAAATGCAGCGGGTTCACGGAAATCAACGTGGGCCGAGTCTACTGAAAGACTTTGAGAGACATGTGTTGGCTGTTGCTCATCTAATTCCGCGAGCTCAGCCTCCGCAAATAACTGTGCCAGTTGAACTTTAAGCTTAGCTTGTGATCTAACTGTAAGACGTTTGTATGTTTTTGCATAGCTTAAAAATAAATGATCAACTTCGTCATGCTTATCCTTATACTGATCTTTCTTTTGCAAGTAACTAATTATACACTCAACATCAGCACTTCGTCCCTGCTTTCTCATTTTTTTAGCAGTTGGCTTCGTTCGTGCTGAAGATGGTTCCAAAACCTCTGTGCACTGCTCCTGAGATTCTCCTTCATACTCATGTGTTAGCAACTCTGGCTGAGGAAAAATTGTGGAGTCTGATGAGTGTTCAGCTGACTGTGAACTTGTCACTTGTGACGGCCTCTCTTCAGCAAGGAATATTTGATGTTGTTGGTCGTGCTTCCAGAGCACAGTCCATTAACCTCATGTGTTCACTCCACGGCCATGATCTGTACCGTTCCAAGCTCTGGCCAGTGGTGCCTTTTACCATCTTCTTGTGTTTGACGTAGGCATCTCTCAAGTTCCTCCACTTCGATTTCAAGGTCTCGGCTGCAAATGAACAAATGTACCGGTAATGTATTCTTGTAGATGTATAAAGAAAATAATGACTGTGGCAGATGTCTGAAATGGAAACAATCAAATTCAAAGAGATCTCTAATGTTAATATCATATGAAAATGCTTCTTATGATATGCTACTATTCCCATTCAAATATGAAATTCTCTTTCCGTATATGTTCCTCTAGTATTGAGTATTCGTCCTGTGAGAGTTTTCAGTTAGTCTAGCCAGTAATTATTTTCTTTGTCATCAAAGATTTTTTTTCCGCATATTTGGCAAGTTGACCATACCTGAACGGTAGTATTTACACCTGAAGTAGAACATTCTACCATTTCTTGGCAGAAAACAAATGGGTATTAAAATATCAAACTATATAAGCATTTGTTTGATCAATGTGAACTCTTAACAAGCTGAGCCTGTCATAGCCATGGAGACATACACTGTAGTATCTCATAACGCAATTGACTGCAGAGCAAGACATGTCGCATTTTCAATAAAGGGCAGTTACATTGTTACTACAATATCACATTTGGGTAACAAAATATCTTTTAAGGAAAGATAACCAAGACATCTCTGTGACGCTACAAACAATATCCTATTTCTGTGTTATTTAGTCGATAAATTCTTAAGTGACTGTAAATGTTGAGCAAACAACAATGTTTCGGATGATTGGCAAAATTATTCTCATAATATCGGAAATATTACTTCAATTTGTATCATGAAAGAGTTGCGTGGAATAGCATCTTCTGTTGTTAGCGTTAAAAACAAGCATGGGAATAACACACGACCTCAAAATATACGACGTGGGGAGAGACAATGAATTTTCGTTTAAATGGAACACTATTATCGTACATCAAGACCGATTTTAACAAAGGTCACGGTTCTTTTCTCTTTCCACATTCTACACTCCTGGAAATTGAAATAAGAACACCGTGAATTCATTGTCCCAGGAAGGGGAAACTTTATTGACACATTCCTGGGGTCAGATACATCACATGATCACACTGACAGAACCACAGGCACATAGACACAGGCAACAGAGCATGCACAATGTCGGCACTAGTACAGTGTATATCCACCTTTCGCAGCAATGCAGGCTGCTATTCTCCCATGGAGACGATCGTAGAGATGCTGGATGTAGTCCTGTGGAACGGCTTGCCATGCCATTTCCACCTGGCGCCTCAGTTGGACCAGCGTTCGTGCTGGACGTGCAGACCGCGTGAGACGACGCTTCATCCAGTCCCAAACATGCTCAATGGGGGACAGATCCGGAGATCTTGCTGGCCAGGGTAGTTGACTTACACCTTCTAGAGCACGTTGGGTGGCACGGGATACATGCGGACGTGCATTGTCCTGTTGGAACAGCAAGTTCCCTTGCCGGTCTAGGAATGGTAGAACGATGGGTTCGATGACAGTTTGGATGTACCGTGCACTATTCAGTGTCCCCTCGACGATCACCAGTGGTGTACGGCCAGTGTAGGAGATCGCTCCCCACACCATGATGCCGGGTGTTGGCCCTGTGTGCCTCGGTCGTATGCAGTCCTGATTGTGGCGCTCACCTGCACGGCGCCAAACACGCATACGACCATCATTGGCACCAAGGCAGAAGCGACTCTCATCGCTGAAGACGACACGTCTCCATTCGTCCCTCCATTCACGCCTGTCGCGACACCACTGGAGGCGGGCTGCTCGATGTTGGGGCGTGAGCGGAAGACGGCCTAACGGTGTGCGGGACCATAGCCCAGCTTCATGGAGACGGTTGCGAATGGTCCTCGCCGATACCCCAGGAGCAACAGTGTCCCTAATTTGCTGGGAAGTGGCGGTGCGGTCCCCTACGGCACTGCGTAGGATCCTACGGTCTTGGCGTGCATCCGTGCGTCGCTGCGGTCCGGTCCCAGGTCGACGGGCACGTGCAACTTCCGCCGACCACTGGCGACAACATCGATGTACTGTGGAGACCTCACGCCCCACGTGTTGAGCAATTCGGCGGTACGTCCACCCGGCCTCCCGCATGCCCACTATACGCCCTCGCTCAAAGTCCGTCAACTGCACATACGGTTCACGTCCACGCTGTCGCGGCATGCTACCAGTGTTAAAGACTGCGATGGAGCTCCGTATGCCACGGCAAACTGGCTGACACTGACGGCGGCGGTGCACAAATGCTGCGCAGCTAGCGCCATTCGACGGCCAACACCGCGGTTCCTGGTGTGTCCGCTGTGCCGTGCGTGTGATCATTGCTTGTACAGCCCTCTCGCAGTGTCCGGAGCAAGTATGGTGGGTCTGACACACCGGTGTCAATGTGTTCTTTTTTCCATTTCCAGGAGTGTATGTGTAGTTTTCCATTATGATGGCATCGTTGCTTACATACTTCCAGCTCCTTTAAGTTATAATATACACTAGATAAATTACAGTACTTAATAATATACTTTACTACATTTTTGCTTTTGTGGAACTTAAAATTTTTCTAAAATATTTACCATTTTGATCCAGTTTAGTAGCTATATCCCTCCAAGCATCAGCCTTCTTCAGAATGTTCTTGTAATCAGGATCGCGTGTATCATACAAAAAGTTGTATTCTCTCACCTCCTCTATAAGTCTTCCTGTGTCCATGATGCGTGCACTACGAGCTGCAAGACAAAAACTGGCGCACGCCGCCGCTTCCAGTGTGACAACAGAGCCGTTGAATGCGCCAACAGAGCAGCCGCTTCGGCTTGCTGCGAATCTGTAATATGTGAGAACCCGGCGGCGGCCGGTTGCCGGTGCGTCAGAGCCGCACTCTGTGTGACCGCCGCCATACAGTAACGAGCGATTCACCAGTGCGGTCTGCCTTCTGCGGTTCAAGGCCACAGGTGGGACGGCCAGGCCGGATTCTGTCTGGTCAGGCCTTAAGTCCGATGTCCTCCGTAACACAAATTTCCGTTCAATCTTTCACCCAATTTTCCCCTTCTCACATCGTCACTGTTGCCGAGGCTCGGGTGGGGGATGCTTCGTTCAAAACTTTCAGAAGTGCAGGTGGAGGCGAAGGACCCTTCCCTCCCCTCCCCTGTGCTGTCATGATTCCTGGAATGTCCTTGGAAACAAGAAAGTGGTGATACTGAAGTCAGCGAATTATTGGCACTTGCAATTGCATCATTTTGTGGAAGCTGAAAGTGCAGCTGTAATACTGCCCCAAAGGTCAACAGTTGAAGGTTGGCTCGTACCTGCAGTGCCCCACTACTAATGTAGCTAGCGACGTTCACACACGCTGTATGTAATAAGTACAGTAAATTTGACTACCTTTCCGTGAATGAGTAAGGGCTCATTAACTGTAATCACTACAAGTAACTATAAAGTAGAGCATTTTAAGAATGGAGCACTTTCAGAATAGAATATGTATACATCATTATTTACATATTACTAACCACCTGTAGCAAAAATAAATCGCCACTTGCAGGTTGTAGATGGTTTAGTATCTGCAGTAATAAATAGTGAACTACCTGGTAATACAAGTGGCTAACCACCTAGAACTCATGCTTCAGCACTCATAACTGTAGATACAGTACCTAAAAAACTGTAGATACCTAAAAACCTGTAACTATAGATGATCGATCAACTTACTAAAAATCTGTGTCGTAAAAGAACTTGCTTTGTGTAAAAGATGAACCGAACAGTAGAAGGTTGAGTAATTGTAGCTGTGAATAGTTATGTAAATGTAACTGTTCATAGCTAGGTAACAGCTAGGCAACAGCGTACGCCCAAGTGTGTAAAATACTGCTAAGGTTTTGGTGGTTATAAATAACAAATTAACGACCGTCTGAGTACAGTTATGTACTGCAAATTATTGAAACTAACGTCCACTTGCCAATCGACTGACTACAGCAAACAAGTAGCTGCAGTAGCGACTACAACCTACCAATTTACATATGAACATTAATAAGTTCATGTAATTAAATATCTACATCTAGGGAATCCAATTGTATATCAGAGGCCGGCTGTACAGCATTGGAATCGTAATAGACCAATAATAAGAAAAACGTGTTGGAGGCAAGGGGGTGGGGGGAACTGAGGATGGGAGGGGGAAGATTGGTTCTGAATACAGAGAAAAGAGCGAAGAAACAGAGAAGCTAAACTATATGTGTAAAACTGTATGAGCGAAACGTAAGATGTCAGTTGGGGAGGGGGGAGACGTGTGATACGGCAGTGTACTGGATGGGAATGGGTCGGTGCTTCCCTGCTAGCATGCTGCTGACGTCATTACAGCTGTTTGGGGATCGGTTTGGAAATTTCCTATCCATAGCACCACTTGCCGAGACGAGCGAACGCGCCAGCAGCAGCAGCAGTTGTCTGATACACAGTAACTTAGTTTAATTTCTGTTTTCTTTTTTCACGTGCTTCTGCAAAGAAGTGATCTATAATATCCTTGTGTAAGGTGGCTTCCTAGCGTAATTTTCCCGTCGCTTGAAGCTTCACGTCACGACACTAAGTTTAAATCTCGTGCTGGTGCACAGCATATAGTTTACATCAGTGCATTCTGGTTTGCATACTTGTCTCGTGCAGTACTTTGGGTAAGCAGAGTAATTAGTAAGAGGTTACAGTAGATACGTCAACTTCAGTAGAGAAACTTATTTCTGTTTCAGTAGAGAAACTTATTTCTGTTTAACAGCTTGCAGTCTCAGGGTATAGTGAGAAATCTGCAGAGCAGTTTTTAGTGTTTCTTTATTCTCCTCGTTATATTTTACGTACATTCCAAACTCAGTGGCGCCATTTGAGATCTTGTATCTATTTTTTTTACACACGATATGGCTAGAGACTGTGCTAGTTGTGAGCAGACACAAGGAAAATTAGCTGCTGTCCGTAAACAGCTGGAAACTGCGTTGGCTATCGCCGGCATGCTTCTGGCTGATGCTCAAAGTTGCGGTGACATTGGGGCGCTGGGGACGAGACGTGCGACACCTTTGGTGCTTTTGGTCCGTCCTCACTCGAGAGTGGGTGGCAGACAGTGGAAGAGTGGGTGGCAGACAGTGGCGGGTTCGCGTATCACTGAGTGGAAGGCGAAAGAGGGGGCAGGTCGCGCGGCTGGTTCCCTACGCCTTAGCAACAGGTACGAGATGCTACGCAGTGTCGATGATAACTTTGAGCCAGCACGGGATGCCTCTCCTGTTGGGCCAGCGGCCGACTTTTTTGCGGAGCCCGGACAAGTGCAAGGGTGGCGCTTGTTATTCGGAACTCCAGTGTTAGGCGAGTGATGGAGCCCCTCGGGGGAATAGCAGACAAGGTGGAAAAGGGTACCAGTGTGCACTCGGTATGTTTGCTGGGGGGCCTCGTCCGTGATGTGGAGGAGGCCCTGCCGGCGGCTATCGAGCGCGCTGGGTGCACCGGCTGCATGTAGTGGCACATGACGGCACGAATGACGCCTGCCGCTTGGGTTCTGAGGCCATCCTTGGCTCCTTTCGGAGGGTGGCTGATTTGGTGAAGGCGACTAGCATCGCACGTGCGGTGCATGCTGTCTATTTGTAGCATTGTACCCAGGGTTCATCGCGGTCCTCTGGTTTGGAGCAGAGTGGAAGGTCTAAACCAGAGGCTCAGATTATTCTGCGACCTTATCGGATACGAATTTGTCGACCTCCGCTGTCGAGTGCAGAATTTTAGGGTTCCCCTTAATACTACACTACATGCAGGAAGCGGTTGCTAGGGTAGCGGGGTACGTGTGGCGTGCACAAGAAATCCTGCGAGACTCAGCTCGCTCTGTTCCTCTATGAGTTCCACAGAGCCGTAGACAACGCCGCTCAGGTTGATGTAGTATTGCTTGACTTCTGGAAGGCATTTGACACCGTCCCGCACTGCAGTTTAGATAAACAAATGCGAGCTTATCGAGTATCGGAGCAGATTTGCGGCTGGATTCAAGACTTTCTTGCAGATAGAACTCGACACGTCGCGCTAACCAGAACAAAATCGACATATGTAAAGTTAATTTCGGAATACACCAAGGAAGTGTGATAGGACCGTTACTGTTTACAATGTGTATAAACGATCTAGTAGGAAGCGTCGGATGCTGTTTAAGGCTGTTCGCAGATGATGCGATTGTCTACAATGAAGTGGAAACGCCAGAAGATAGTAAGAATTTGCAGAACGACCTGCAGAGCATTGATGACCGTGGCAGGCTCTGGCAGTTGACCCTGAACGTAAATAAATATAACATATTGCACATACGTAGGAAAAAAAAATCCACTTCTGTACAGCTACACTATTGATGACAAACTGCTAGAAACAGTGTCCACCGTAAAATATCTAGGATTAACAATCCAGAACGACCTTAAGTGGAATGACCGCGTAAAACAAATAGTGGGAAAATCAGATGCCAGATTCAGATTCATAGGAAGAAACTGAAAAAAAAAAAATAACTCATTCACGAAGGAAGTGGCTTAAAGGAAGTTGTTCGACTGGTTCTTGAGTATTGTTCATCTATCTGGGATCGCTACCAGGCAGGAATCAAAAAATGGTTCAAATGGCTCTGAGCACTATGTGACTTAACTTCTGAGGTCATCAGTCGACTAGAACTTAGAACTAATTAAACCTAATTAACCTAAGGACATCACATACATCCATGCCCGAGGCAGGATTCGAACCTGAGACCGTAGCGGTCGCTCAGTTCCAGACTGTAGTGCCTAGAACCGCACGGTCACTCTGGCCGGCCCAGGCAGGACTGATGGAGGAGATAGAGAAGATCCAATAAAGCGCGGCGTGTTTCGTCACGGGATCGTTTACCTGGCGAGAGAGCGTTACGGAGATGCTAAACAAACTCCACTGGCAGACGTTACAAGAGAGGCGTTGTGCATCATGGGGAGATTTTCTATTGAAATTTCGGGAGGAGTCGGACAACATATTACTTCCCCCACATACATCTCAAGTATTGACCACGAGGAGAAAATTGGAGAAATTAGATCCAATACATAGGATTACCGACAAACATTCTTCCCACACACTATTTGCGAGTGGAACAGGGTTGGAGGGACCAGATAGTGGTACTGGAAGTACCCTCCGCCACACACCATTAGATGGCTTGCAGAGTATAATGTAGATGTAGATTTAATAGATGTAATCAACCCTCTGTCATTAATATAAATTATATTTAATCTATTACAAATAAGGACCTTCTTGTTCCAAATTTAGTTTTCAGTCAATTACTTTAAACTATTTCAGGTGGTTTAGTGGCTTCACATAGATAATGTTTTTATATCAAACTGTACCCATTTTTTTCACCACTGAAACTAAGGGAACTCAGCACCAGACCTGGATCAAATTGAAATTGTGACTGAAGAAATGGTCAATCTTACCAGGCAATTAAATTCAGCAGGTGGATGTTGATTACATTCAACACTGCTGCATTCACACAATCGGAAGCTGACAACTGTTGAGCTTATAGAAATACATGGCCTGAGCAAAACATTGAATACCCTGACTCATTAGACTCAGTTTGATCAAAAGTTCAGTTCCATCTGCACATATACAGACAGATATGTGAGTGTGTGTGAGTGTATACCTGTCCCTTTTTCCCCCTAAGGTAAGTCTTTCCACTCCCGGGATTGGAATGACTCCTTACCCTCTCCCTTAAAACCAACATCCTTTCGTCTTTCCCTCTCCTTCCCTCTTTCCTGATGAAGCAACCGTGGGTTGCGAAAGCTTGAAATTTGTGTGTGTGTTTGTGTGTTTTTTGTCTCTATCAACATACCAACACTTTCGTTTGGTAAGTTACAGCATCTTTGTTTTTAGATATATTTTTCCCACGTGGATTGTTTCCCTCTATTATATTAAAAAATAAACATTTATTTACATAAAAACCTGTTCCATAGTTGTTAACAAAGCCACCTTCCCTATTCACCTACCAGTATTAATAACAAATTCTAAACGAACATTATTAGAGCTGCCCAATGTATTTAACTTTAATTCATTAAATGTACTGATATCTTCCATGATGATGTGCCAATTTTAACAGTTTTCCTACAGAAAAAAAATGTTCAATGCAGTAGTGTCTGTGCAATAAACCTACTTAAGATGCAATAAAGTGGCTAGTTGCATAAGAAGTGGAATTGTGCTCAGTTCCAGAGTACCAGCAGCCTCACCACACAGATGCTAAAAGAAGAACATTTGACACCGTGATGTCGAGATGGTCACAGGATGTGCCCCATCGGCTTGCCAGATACCATGTGCCAGCCCAGCTACATCCTGACATGGACAACTCGGCAATGCAGATGGATGATAACTGCAGGTATAACTCACCACAATACACTACTTGCTTTGTTACCATATCCAATGTACAGAAGAAAGGGGAAAAAACAGTGCACTTCATTTTACTGTGGTTTTACTATGTGACAAAATTGACTGATTCTAGCTGCCTTTATTATTTGGACCCAGTGCAAGGTTGCTGCTTGGGATTTCACTCTTCCAGTTTGAAGACTCACTACATGTTCGTATAATTTGACTCGATATGGCTTCCAACAAACAAAGTCTTCCGTCCTCACAGATGATGAAGATGGTGTCTCTATAGCACATTGATAATTGATTGTCATTGCTGAAAGATCTACTTGAAAAAGCAACACGTAACATGAAATGGACAATAACTATGGATTCTGGTATTATCTCAAGATCGTTATTAAGTCACTATTTATTGTGAGCACATCTATCTAATGTTTAGACTGTTAATAATTAAGTCATATTATCACAGGTATGTTGATTGCAATACTTCTGAAGCTCATCTAATTCTGTTGTAGTGTGCAGTTACACAGTCAATTTAGTCTTATCTGGCACACACATATTTATTTCTCATGATTATATAACTGTAATATATCAACAGGAATCACAGTTGCAAGTGCTCATCACCAGGAAGACAAAATTATACCTTAAATAAATGTGTAAAAAATCAAGGGTTTTATGCCTAAAAGTTGAATAAAATCATTTATGTTTCAGAAGTTCTCCCAAAACAATGCCCAGTCCCCATCTCCTATATATGACAAGGTATGGCCAAGTGTAGAGAAGCCTCCAAAATGCAGAACTTGGCTCTCTGTTGAGCTAACTTCTCAACACCTAAACCCAATAACTTAACTGAATCATAATATGTGTCAATATGACAACAGAAAGCAAATACAAAACAGGAATATTATGATGCTACTATAAATAGTGAGTTAACAAGCTTTTCAAAATATATGGTCTTCTGCTAGTCTCTCTAGTTCTATCAATTTCTTGAGTCTCATTATCATCATGTAACTGTGTACTTCAGGTTTACAACATATTACATTACATTTGAAGGAGATATCAAGGTGGTAAGGTAATGACCATGGTTCTCTCTTCTAATCATCAATACTTTTATTACACGACAAACCTATAGGTCGAAGGCTAGGTCGGAACTGAGGTCCCGGAAGTATACAAAACAAAGATCAACTCGAAGACATAATACACATATGATGTTCTGGCCTATCAATCCGTGGATCGACGCCCCCCCCCCCCTGCAGTATGGAATACGTACCCGAAGGTGGGGGGGGGGGGGTTGGCGAGAGTTTAAGTGGGTTACAGTGAGTTCCTCCGCGTCTAACGGCATGGGCGTGGAGCAAATCCTGCAATGCTGATGCTGAAGTCTTGAAGTGGCGTCGGCAGTCGTAGTCATCGGCCAGTGCGGGAGCGCTGGTGTGGAAAGGTGTTGTCAGCAGGGAACCTAACGATCACCTTTCCACTTGGCCTAACGTAAGCACGTAGGTTGCCACACGTAGCACTTCGAGAGATTTTGAAATGCTTCACTACACGTTGTGACACACTACCTAACGAGTCACATGAATTGTCACACACAAGCAGCACTAATAACCACCAATGTCATTAGGATGAATGTGGGTAGAGAGCTCGTAAGTGTCACCTGCTGATGGAGAGGTATGCTGAGCCGGTGGGGTGGGGAAACCGTAGCATGATGAGGGCAGTGTGCTGCGAGTAGATGGTTGTCAGATGGTGATGTCTGAGTGGGTGTGGCAGGAACCTGTGGGCTGCACCGGTTGGAAGAGCAGCACGGTGTGCTGCCGCACGAAGATGGAACTGTTATATTAGAACCCTGGGAGCTGGGGCCTTTGCTATGGGAGCCGGGAGGCGGTAAACCCCGGAATGAGTGTGGGCTGGTTGAAGGGGCCAGTGTAGGCGTGAGTTTACTCGAATCATGAGCAGAGGAAAAAGGCTGAGGGTGGCCAGAGAGCGTGGTCTCTTCAACGGTGGGTGAAGTAGGGGAAAACTCGACGCGAGCAGGTTTAACTCTGTTGAGGGAGGCAGTAGTTACTGAGCCCTTAATTACAATGTCCATTGTGTTACTGGTTCATTTGACAACTCTGTACGGGCCTGTGTAAGGGGGCTGTAACGGGGCTTTTACAGTGTCATCGTGAAGGAACACAAAGTTGCAAGTGTCGAGCACCTTGGGAACATATGTGTGCAGCGGAGTGTGGCTGGAAGGGGGTGGGGGTTGAAACTTGTTACAGTGTAACCTCACCCATTCTACCAAGGACGGCAGTTCAGATGGTTTGGCGACTGGAGTAGGAGCAACAAGTTCACCTGGCAGTGTAAGGGACTGGCCGTAGACAAACTCGGCCACTGAGCCTTTAATGTCTTCCTTGAAAGTGGTCTGCAAACCGAGTAAGACAAATGACAGGGCTTCCGTCCAAAGGAGGCCATGGCAACATAGGGCCGTCTTAAGCGTCCTATGCCAATGTTCCATGAAGCCGTTGCTTTGGGGGTGGTATGCTTTTGAATGAATTTTCTTGATGTCGCGCAGCCTACATAGTTCAGAAAACAAGGCAGACTCAAATTGATGGCCTTGGTCGGTCGTCAAGTAAACAGGGCAGCCAAAGTGTGAAACCCAAGTGTCTATGAAGGATCGTGTCACTGATTCGGATGTAATATTGGGTAGCGGGGCAGCTTCCAGCCAACGAGAGGTTCTGTCTATAATAGATAGCACGTATCTATAACCCTCGGAGTGGGTGAGGGGGCCCACCAAGTCGATGTGAACATGCTGGAAGCGACTGGGAGGAGCGGTGAAACTGCCTAGTGGGGGTGATGTGTGCTGCGAAACTTTATTTTGTTGGCACGGGATGCAGGCACAGGCCCAGGCTTGGCAGTCACGATGCATGTCGCGCCAGACGAAACGCTCTGAAATAAGTCTGGTAGAGGCTCTCACACCTGGATAACCTAGG
Source organism: Schistocerca nitens (assembly GCF_023898315.1). Taxonomy (NCBI): domain Eukaryota; kingdom Metazoa; phylum Arthropoda; class Insecta; order Orthoptera; family Acrididae; genus Schistocerca; species Schistocerca nitens. Next base: position 19,631,424 of record NC_064614.1, read on the forward strand.
TTGTGTAATTTGTTGAACACTTGTCTCTGTAGAGGTTTGGGTATGAAGGGACGCAGCGTACCAGTTGATTTGTCACACCAAACCTCACCTATGACACCAGAAAGGTGGATTGCACAGGTTTGAGTGACGAACTGTGATCGGAAATAAGGTCCGTAGTGTCCGTGTCGGCAGACTGCAGCTGAGGCAAGTTAGAGAGGTCTATCAGAGTTGTGAGAGCGCCGACACGAGACAAAAAATCTGCGACCACATTATCTGCACCCTTGATGTAGCGTATGTCAGAGGTAAATTGAAATATAAAGTCCAAATGACGGAAGCGTCTAGGTGGAGGGTCAGTCTGAGGGTTCTTTACAGCGGCAACCAAAGGTTTATGGTCAGTTAAAATGTAGAAGTCCCTACCCTCAACCTCGGCACGAAAGTGTTTCACAGCCTCGTAAACTGCCAAGAGCTCCCTATCAAAGGCTGAGTACTTTTCTTGAGTGACGTTGAGCTTCTTAGAAAAGAACTGCAAAGGAGAGGTAGTATCTCCGACGGTTTGGCTGAGGACAGCACCTACTGCAGTATCACTGGCATCTGCAATAATAAAAAATGTAGCGTCCGGATGCAGGTGGGCAACAGTCACAGCGTTTGCTAGTAGGTGCTTCAGTTTGTCAAAAGCTTGTTCCATGGCAGGAAGCCCAGCATGGAGCGAAGCGGGACAGGTTGTTGCGGCAGAAGGTCAAAGTGGTGACAGGTTATTATGCAATTGGTCCTCCACATCTGCAGCAAAATTGTCCATCACAGAGTCACTGATGAGCTTGGTGGAACCTGATGCGCTCAAATTAGTGCACTGATGAACACTCGGAGTATCACGCTGGAGAATGTTATTCATGTATTGTGCAACCGGCACGGAGTGATACACACGTGGAGCTTGCACATTCAAAAAGGCTTCCTGTTGTGGCACATTATGAAAACTATGCTCCCCACTATTTACAGTAGATTAGATTAGATTAGATTAATACTAGTTCCATGGATCATGAATACGATATTTCGTAATGATGTGGAACGAGTCGAATTTTCCAATACATGACATAATTAGGTTAATTTAACAACATACTTAAGTTAATATAACAACTTTATTTTTTTTGTGTTTTTTTTGTTTTTCTTTATTTTTATTTTTTTAATATTTTTTTTCTTAATTTATATCTAAAAATTCCTCTATGGAGTAGAAGGAGTTGTCATTCAGAAATTCTTTTAATTTCTTCTTAAATACTTGTTGGTTATCTGTCAGACTTTTGATACTATTTGGTAAGTGACCAAAGACTTTAGTGCCAGTATAATTCACCCCTTTCTGTGCCAAAGTTGTATTTAATCTTGAATAGTGAAGATCATCCTTTCTCCTAGTATTGTAGTTATGCACACTGCTATTACTTTTGAATTGGGTTTGGTTATTAATAACAAATTTCATAAGAGAGTATATATACTGAGAAGCTACTGTGAATATCCCTAGATCCTTAAATAAATGTCTGCAGGATGATCTTGGGTGGACTCCAGCTATTATTCTGATTACACGCTTTTGTGCAATAAATACTTTATTCCTCAGTGATGAATTACCCCAAAATATGATGCCATATGAAAGCAATGAGTGAAAATAGGCGTAGTAAGCTAATTTACTAAGATGTTTATCACCAAAATTTGCAATGACCCTTATTGCATAAGTAGCTGAACTCAAACGTTTCAGCAGATCATCAATGTGTTTCTTCCAATTTAATCTCTCATCAATGGACACACCTAAAAATTTGGAATATTCTACCTTAGCTATATGCTTCTGATTAAGGTCTATATTTATTAATGGCGTCATACCATTCACTGTACGGAACTGTATGTACTGTGTCTTATCAAAATTCAGTGAGAGTCCGTTTACAAGGAACCACTTAGTAATTTTCTGAAAGACAGTATTGACAATTTCATCAGTTAATTCTTGTTTGTCAGGTGTGATTACTATACTTGTATCATCAGCAAAGAGAACTAACTTTGCCTCTTCATGAATATAGAATGGCAAGTCATTAATATATAATAAGAACAACAAAGGACCCAAGACTGACCCTTGTGGAACCCCATTCTTGATAGTTCCCCAGTTTGAGGAATGTACTGATCTTTGCATGTTATGAGAACTACTTATTTCAACTTTCTGCACTCTTCCAGTTAGGTACGAATTAAACCATTTGTGCACTGTCCCATTCATGCCACAATAATTGAGCTTGTCTAGCAGAATTTCATGATTTACACAATCAAAAGCCTTTGAGAGATCACAAAAAATCCCAATGGGTGGTGTTCGGTTATTCAGATCATTCAAAATTTGACTGGTGAAAGCATATATGGCATTTTCTGTTGAAAAACCTTTCTGGAAACCAAACTGACATTTTGTTAGTACTTCATTTTTACAGATATGTGAAGCTACTCTTGAATACATTACTTTCTCAAAAATTTTGGATAAAGCTGTTAGAAGGGAGATTGGACGGTAATTGTTGACATCAGATCTATCCCCCTTTTTATGCAAAGGTATAACAATAGCATATTTCAGTCTATCAGGGAAAACGCCCTGTTCCAGAGAGCTATTACACAGGTGGCTGAGAATCTTACTTATCTGTTGAGAACAAGCTTTTAGTATTTTGCTGGAAATGCCATCAATTCCATGTGAGTTTTTGCTTTTAAGCAAGTTTATTATTTTCCTAATTTCAGAGGGAGAAGTGGGTGAGATTTCAATTGTATCAAATTGCATAGGTATGGCCTCTTCCATTAACAGCCTAGCATCTTCTAATGAACACCTGGATCCTACTATATCCACAACATTTAGAAAATGATTATTAAAAATATTTTCAACTTCTGACTGTTTGTTCGTAAAGTTTTCATTCAATTTGATGGTAATACTGTCATCCTCTGCTCTTGGTTGACTTGTTTCTCTTTTAATAATATTCCAAATTGTTTTAATTTTATTATCAGAGTTGCTGATTTCAGACATGATACACATACTCCTGGATTTTTTAATAACTTTTCTTAATATAACACAGTAGTTTTTATAATGTTTGATAGTTTCTGGGTCACTACTCTTTCTTACTGTCAGATACATTTCGCTTTTCCTGTTACAAGATATTTTTATACCCTTAGTAAGCCATGGTTTGTTACAAGGTTTCTTACGAGTATATTTAACTATTTTCTTGGGGAAACAGTTTTCAAATGCATTTACAAAAATGTCATGAAATAAATTATATTTTAAATTGGCATCAGGTTCACGGTACACCTCATCCCAGTCTAACTGCTGTAGGCTTTCCCTGAAATTTGCAATTGTTAAATCGTTGACTGAACGTACTACTTTGGAGGACTGTTTATTATTGCTGAATGGAGCTATGTCATATATTGTAACTAGCTGTGCACCATGATCAGAAAGACCACTCTCAACAGGCTGAGCATTTATCTGGTTAAACGTATCTTGGTCTATCAAGAAGTTATCTATCAGTGAGCTGCTATCCTTTACCACCCGAGTAGGAAAATCAATAACGGGTGTCAAATTGAAAGAACCGAGTAATACTTCAAGGTCATTTTTCCTATTATCCTCTTTCAGAGAATCTACATTGAAGTCCCCACAAATAATAATTTGCTTCCCCCTGTCTGACAGATAGCACAACAAGGAGTTCAAATTTTTCAGAAATAGATGAAAATTTCCTGATGGGGACCTATATACAGTTACAATTATAAATGTGCCTTTATTTAATTTAAGCTCACAGGCACATGCTTCTATATGTTTCTCTACACAAAACTTTTTTGTTTCTATACTTTTTGCACAATGATAACTTTTGCAATATATGGCAACTCCTCCTTTCTCCATATTTTCTCTCATTACATGTGCAGAGAGCTTATATCCACTTACATTTACCTTATCCATATCAGTAACAATGTGATGCTCAGACAGGCATAGTATATCTATTTCATTCTCAGCTTCTAAATCTTCTAAACAAACCAGAAGCTCATCTACTTTATTCTTTAAACTTCCAATATTTTGATGAAATATACTTACATTATTTTTAATTATACTTTTATGAGAACCTTTCCTTATTCTAACATTTGCAGTACTCTCCTGTCTCAGTTTCTCATTGTGCTTAGGCCTAGTTCCTATACCAGTGGTCACATGGTGTTCAGAGAGGCAGATTATGTCAACTGGGTTGGGTGACTTTAATTCATCAATGCAATTACCTAGGACTGAGATACAACTTGGTGGAGATAAAATTTCTGGTGATTGGTGAAAATTTATAATTGACAGCTGTGATTGGTGATCCAATGTGCTAGAATTGTGCTGTTTAATTTCTTTCCTAAACTGAAGATTTTTTTCAATCCTGACCTCTCGTAGAACTTGACATCTTTCTGTCTTACCTATCCTAAAAAAGGTGCTGCTCCAACACCTGTAACCACTAGTATTTTACCATTCATGGCAGTGCCTCCCCCCCTTACATTTCCTGCTATTACCCCAGCCAGTTTCCTCTTCCCTTTCCTGTTGAGATGTAGGCCGTGTCTGGTATAGTCCCACCTACTGAGATAATCAACAGGAACCACACCAATATGAGCCCCCGCACCCGACCCAAGCAGCCGTTCCAACTCCAAATTAACTCTCCCAACAGAAGAGTTCAAATGAGGCCGGTCATGGCGTCTCAGGACAGATACAAATTCAACATTGGTGTGTCTCGATGCCGACGCAATCTTTACCAGGTCACACTCTATACTGTACCCAGGATCTCTGTCGATGCTGTTCCCTGGCCCTCCCACAATAACCACGGTGTCTTCCCTGGTAAATCCTTTACAGAGTGAACCTAAATCCTCTGTCACCTGATCCAGACTAGCACTTGGTTTGAAAAAATTTGTGACCTGGTATTCTGGTCCTAATTCCTCCTGCAGAAGTTGGCCTACACCTCTGGCATGAGAACTGCCTAACAACAAAACTTTCTTCCTTTTCGATGACTTTCCTACATTCTTTTTCAATTTCCTATTGGAAGTTTGTTGTGTCCTGTCTACACCTACCTCTGCTTGAGGCTCATCAGTTTCTAACTGAAGCAACAGGTCAAACTTATTTTTGACATTCACCACAAAACTGTCAGACTTAGTTCTAGGCCTGTTCCTTCTGCTACCTGTTGCCACTTCCCACCTCTCTTTGCCCTTCTCCCTCCTTAACCTGTCCAGATCTTCCCTAGCCTGATCTAGCTCAGCCTGAAGGGCAGCAATTTTCCCCTCCTGTTCCACTATCTTCCTATCTCTGCTGCAAATCCTACATAACCACTGATGAGCCTGATCCACTTTCCCGACACCCACGCCACTGCAGTCCCCCCAGTGAAAAAAACTACTGCATCCATCACACCAAACCCCGGAACTAACAATTCTACGGCAAGTCAGGCACTTCTCACTCATGGCAAAAATAATATTATAGCTAGAATAAATCAATTAAATTACCGAAAATCAAAAAAGACGTTACAAGAATTAAGCCTATTCACAAATGTATATAAGCAAGTTTCTGATTTAAAATTCCGCTGTTTTTCTGAGATCTGTATTAAAACAATGAAGTTAAACGCTATTTACGGTAGTTTACTTATTTGTTACCGAGAAACTAGTTAAATTACCGTGAAACAAGAAACAAACACGTTTACAAAATTTAAGCCTAAGCGCGACTTCGCGAAGTTACGATCTTGTTGTGTTTTCTGAAAAAATACGCAAAGAAAAGTCAAACCTTTAACGGCAAGACTAAACGATACACTAATGCACGTATTTAATTTGTTGTCGGTGTTAAACTAAATTGTATTCCTGTCTAAATCACTTAACTTTCTGGAAATGGTTTCTGGCGTCACTTACTCGGCGGCCATCTTGGAACCTTGCATTTAAGTTCGGTATCAGTGTGTAGTGGTTTCTTGCACTGATGTGCACCAAAAACTGGAGCACTTTGGGGCTAACAAAGCCGGAGTCGGAGACTGCTGGTGTTATGTTCAAAACCACTGCACCTGATGAGTTCTCTGGGTTCTCAAGGCTATAGGACTGCGGAAATTCGCGTCGGGCACCGACTACAGCTGACGTGCTTGAATTTAGTTGCTGTTGCTGGTGAAAACTGGGCGGCGGCGGCGTGTTGTAGAAGGCCATTGTGTAGCAGACAGAGGTCCACGCGGAATGTGGAAGCTGGCGCGGTAGTCACTTTGTACTCGGTTCGACGGATTGTTTGAACTTCGGGGTTACCACTAAAGGAGATATCAAGGTGGTAAGGTAATGACCATGGTTCTCTCTTCTAACCATCAATACTTTTATTACACGACAAACGTACAGTTCTAAGGCTAGGCTGGAACTAAGGTTCCGGAAGTATACAAAACAAAGATCAACTTGAAGTCATAATACACATATGATGTTCTGGCCTATCAATCGATGGATCGACACCACACATTTATTGTTTTCCATGGATCCCTTGGCGAGAAGTCTCAGATATATGGATATTGTACAATTCTAATGCAGACAGAGTTATGAGCTATAATCCTTGTGAAGATATTCATCATTGATGGTGTAGAAGGAGTTGGCCAACAGGAAGTTCTTTAATTCGCTCGGAATACACTCTTTATCACTTACAAAACTTTTGATAATGCTCTTGTGAGTTATTGTATATATGAGTACCCATGTATTTGACTCCTTTTAGTACTAATGTTAAGCTTTTATAGTCCTTACACAGATTGTTTTTGGTTCTGGTATTATAATCATATTTTGCACTATTTTGTGTAAAAAGAGACATATTGGAAATGACAAAGGACATCAATGAGTATATGTACTGAGAAGTAGTAGTTAGAATACCAATTTCTTAAAGAGGTCTCTGCGTGATAATCTAGGATTGACACCCGATATAATTTTAATGATTAGTTTCTGAATTTTGAAAAGGTTCTCTTTGTGAGAGGAGTTTCCCCAAAAGATGATTCCATAACTAGTGAATGGAAGTAGGCGGAATAAACTAACTTCATCATTTTTAAATCACCTATTTCTGCTATCATGCATACTGCAAATGTAGCTGAATTAAGGCGTTTGATTAAGCCTAGAGTGTGAGTTTTCCAATTTAGGTTGTGGTCAATTTATAGCCCTAAAAATTTGATACTGTCAACAGCTTTAATTTCATTGTTTGAATACATTATACTTATAAGGTCAGGTATTCTTTGTGAGGTACTAAACTGTATGTTCTGAGTCTTGTCAAACTTCAGTGACAATCCATTTGCTGTGGACCACCCATTGATACTTACAAATATTTCATTAGATGATTGCTCAGTGAGATCACAGGTACTGTTCTTTATACCAATACTTGTATCATCTGCAAATAAGACAAAATTTGCATTTTGTGACACTGCATATAGAAGGTCATTAATTTATAATAGGAACAACAAGGGGACTAAAATAAAACCCTGAGGCATCCCTTGCCAGATGGTTTCATATTCTGAATGACTGTTGTTATGTGGTAAGCCTGATACAGACACACACTGTTTTCTATTAAAAAGATAGGATGAGAACCATGAGCCTGCTACTCCTGTTATCCCATAATGTTTCAACTTTTGTATAAGGACATCATGCTTAACACAATCAAAAGCTTTAGCCAGATCACGGAATATGCCAAGTGGTATGGTAAAAACTTTTGATTTATTGATTCTAATATATCATTTGTAAAAGTGAATATAACTTAATCTGTTGACAATCCTTTCTGAAATACAAACTGATTGTCAATGAGAATATTTTTCTGTACTAAGTGTTTATAAAGTCTAGTGTACATAACCCTTTCAAACACTTTTGAAAATATTGCCAATAATGAAATGGGGCAGAAGTTTTCCACTGATGATTTGTCTCCTTTTTTGTGTAATGGTTTGACAATAGCATATTTAAGCCTATCTGGAAAAGTAGCACTGTGAAGGGATTCATTACATAAGTAACTCAGTATGTCACAAAGTTCTGAGCAGCAACATTTAATTATGGTTGTGCTGATCTCATCATAACCACTGGAACATTTGTTTTTAAGAGAGCTAATAATATTAGAAATTTCTTTTGGTGAGGTAGGATATAGTTGAATTTTGTTATACTTCTGTGGAAATGCATTTTTTAAATATTTTAAGCTGTCTTCTGACAAGGGAACCTCCCCATCACACCCCCCTCAGATTTAATTCTAAGTTGACACAGTTGATAGACCTTGAAAAACTGAACACAGATCAATCGAGAAAACAGGAAGAAGTTGTGTGTAACTATGAAAAAATAAGCAAAATATACAAACTGAGTAGTCCATGTGGAACATAAGCAACATCAAAGACAATGTGAGCTTAGGAGCGCCGTGGTCCTGCAGTTAGCGTGAGCAACTACTGAACGAAAGGTCCTTGGTTCAACTCTTCCCTCGAGTGGAAATTTTAATTTTTTGTTTTCAGTTTATGTCACAAACTCTTATGTTTTCATCACTTTTTTGGGAGTGATTATCACATCCACAAGAAAACCTAAATCGGGAAAGGTAGAAGAATCTTTTTACCCATTCGCCAAGTGTACAAGTTAGGTGGGTCGACAACATATTCCTGTCATGTGACGCACATGCCCCCACCAGTTCCGTATAGAATATATCAGACGTGTTTTCCTGTGGAGGAATCGGTTGACCTATGACTTTGCGATCAGATGTTTTCGGTTCCCATTGAAGAGGCACGTCCTTTCGTCGACTAATCGCACCGTTTTGTGGTGCGGTCGCAAAACACAGACACTAAACTTATTACAGTGAACAGAGACGTCAATGAACGAACGGACAGATCATAACTTTACGAAAATAAAGAAAGTAAAATTATTACTCGAGGGAAGACTTGAACCAAGGATCTTTCATTCCGCAACTGATCATGCTAACCACGAGACCACGGCGCACCTGTGCTTACATCATCATTGATGTTGCCTATCTCTCGCATGGACTACTCAGTTTGTATATTTTTGCTTATTTTTTCATAGTTCTACACAACTTCTTCCTGTTTTCTCGATTGATCTGTGTTCTGTTTTTCAAGGCCTATCCACTGTGCCAACTTATAACTAAATCTGAGGGGGGTGCGATGGGGAGGTTCCCTTGTGAGGAACAATGCAAACCTAAGTTGTCTGCTACTGAAAGGAAAAAAGTTGTTGAAAGTGCCTGCAATTTTGGAGGTATCTCTAATCAACTCATTATTTACATTTAACATAATTTCTTCATTTGCCTCATAGTTTTTTCTGTTTCACTTTTTACTATGTTCCATATTGTTTTTATCTTGTTATTAGAGGCATTTATTTCTTTCTTGAAAGTAAATACATTTTGAGGTCTGATTACTTTGTTTAGAATTTTACAATATAATGTTTTATGTGATGTAGCTTTGTAATTTTTGCTTGACATTAAGTACAGTCTTCTTTTTGTTTTGCAATATACTTTTATTCCATTTGTAATCCAAGGTTTTGAAACATTTAATCTATCTGCTTTGATTACTATCTTAGGGCAGCAGTTTTCTATGTGACTTATGACTGTATTAGAGAAACAGTTATATTTTTCATTTTCCCAGGTAAATTGTATACATCTTTCCAGTCTGTATTCCTCAAACAGTTTTTATACCTTCAATTCCTGTTTCATTTATTATTCGTATAGTTACCCACTTCCTGTTATTAGTTGAATCAGACCCCACTATATTAAACGTAAGCAACTGGGCATCATGATTTGAAAGGCCATTAAATACTGGATTTATACTATGATTTGCTAGTGTGGCAGTATCTATGAAAATGTTATCAATAGCAGTGCTGCTCGTACCCATAAGCCTGGTTGGAAACTGTACTAAGGGAATGAGATCAAAAGAAGTGGTAAGAGACTCTAGTATGGATCTTCAGTGACTATCGTCCAGAAAATTTAAATTAAAATCTCCACTTATTATGAGTTCATTATTTTTAGGAGTTAAGAAATTTAATACTGCATCAAGCTGTTTAGTGAATAGCTGGAAATTACCAGTTGGAGCCCTGTATATTATGACTATAATTATTTTTGTTGTGTGTATTTCTACTTCTGTGAACATGCTCCAAAATTCTGATCACTACAGTATTTTAGAATGTCAGTTTTTTTATAATTGTGACACTTTCTAATGTAAGTGGCAACTCCTTCTTTCTCCATCTCTTTTCTAATGTACTTTGAAGCTAAGGTATACCCTTCCATATTAAGCATTTCAGTTTCATTACCTAAATGATGTTCAGAAATACAAATAATATCAACAGGATTTGTAGACTGTAGCTCATCTAAACAGATCTGAAATTCATTAATTTTGTTTTTTAAACCTCTGATATTTTGATGTAGTAAATTTACTGTTACTTTTTTGTCTTCACAAGTATTATGCTTAACATTTTCAGATACATCTTGTTTCAGTATTGAATGTGTAGATAATGAGATTAACCTAAAAAAGAACTACTTCCTTGAGTTGCAGTGTCCCCCCTTAAAGAATTTGCTATTAACCTAACCAGTATATCCTTCCCTATTCTATTGAGATGCAGGCCATAAAAAGTAAAGCCCCACCTACCAATAGTGTCAACAGGAACTAAATCAATCCCTGATCCAGCACAAGCTCGAAACAGTTGATCCAACTCCATATTGACCCTCTTCACAGAGCTGTTCAACTGGTGTCGATCGTACCACTTGAAAAGAGGCACAAACTCAACTTTGGTGTGGTTAGTTGCTGATGCTATTTTTATCAGGTCACTCTCAATACTGTAGCCCTGGTCCCTATCAATACTGTTCTCTGTTCCACCCACTATTACAACATGATCCTCCTTGGTGAAACCTTTACACAAAGATCTTATGCCCTCTATCACTTGGCCGAGAGATGCACTAGACTTGAAAATGTTCGTGACCTGGTAGCTGTCAACTAATTTTCCCTGCAGAAGTTGTCCCACACCTCTTCCATGACTGCTACCTAACAGCAGAATTTTCTTCCTACTTTTTCTGAAGCAGCAGGCTTCCAAACTGAATTCTGCCATGCATCAGCTACACCTACATCTACATGAGGGTCTTCATTACTTAACTGTGGCAGCAGGGCAAATCTACTTTTTGTGCCAACAATGAAACTGTTACATATACATATACATATTGAGAACAACACTATTTTATCACTTCAATATTCTGTATAATACTACATCCAAAGCAGCCAAACCGAATTTCCTTACGTGGTTTATCTTCACGTCCAGTTCACATCAATTTTCTGTGTGTATGGACACCAAAACACTGTACATATGAAGCTTTATTACCAATAATCTAAATATAGTTAATTAGAAACTGGTGCTTAAATATAAAGTCTAACATACTAGTCAGCTGAATTATAGATGAGTGGTGTAGTTTGTCTATGACGTATCTTTCTCTTCTGACTCATAATTGTGTAAATGCAGCAGTGTCAGTGAAATAGTTCTGGCACCATTTTCCACTTGTTGCAAGCCAGCTGCCTGTGTAAAGAACTCATAACACATTCTTTATCTCGAAATATTCAGTATAGGGTCCCCTACCGTCTGTTTAACTGTAACGCCAAAGTCTGAGGCATCCTGTGAAATTCTCTGTTACGGTTCGTGGCAGCAAAAGGAGAATTACAGCTGGAAATTTGGGTGATAAAATGGTCTCAAATTAATAATTGTGACAAAAGAGAAAAACAAGCAACTACATAACAGTACGGCATACGTTTTGTTGTAGCTCACCACATTACGGGCGCGGAGTTCGCGGCCACTGCTACGGCAATCGTCGAGTGCGGAACGTGCCACTTCCGTGTCCCCGGCTACGTAATTTGACACACGTGAATGTGAATGTTAATGGAGGTGACACAACAGTTGTGCCACACAAACAGCACCGCGATGACCTGAACGAACAATTGTACGAAAAGGGTGCCGAAGCCTGTGCGCTGTTGTCTGCAATCACAGCTGTTCGAAGAACAATCGGTGGGGCTGCTTCGGCAGCTCCGGGTGTAACTACCGGTGGCGGGGTATCTCCCACCGGCATGCCGGCACTCCCGGCACCACCCGTCTTACCCGCGTTGCCGGCACCACAAGTACTTCCTGCACTGATGGCAGCACCGTGGGCCGGCCCTGCAGCTACGGAGTCTCCCCGTAGCACTCCGGCACTCCCGGCACCACCTGTCTTACCTGCACTGCCGGCACCACAAGTACTACCCGCACTGATGGCAGCACCGTGGTCCAGCATTGCAGCTACTTCGGTCAGCCAGGTGGGAATGATATCTTGTGCCAAACCGGATACATGTTTTTAAAGTGGTCATTTTTCATATATCTGTAGTAATTATAATTCCTTAATCCTTGGAGTCGACCAGAAATGAAAAACTGATTTTCACCAAATTCTATTGCAATTATCGTATCAGATTTGTTGTTCGTGTCCATTTATGTGAATGATACACTACATTTCCTCAGCCTCTCATTATGCCTGAAGCATTGTGAAAAATAAACACTGCACACTCTCATTGTAAAACAGTCTACATAAACAGCTGCAGCCTTGTGATTGTGAGTTTAATATTTTATGTAAATACTGTTTTAAGTATACTCACAAAAATGGCCAGCCCAGAAGATAATGTGTTGGAGATGAGAGACTTTTAATATCTCTAAGGATTCATGATCATACATGACTCTCTAATGTAATTTTTGATTATTTTAATAGTAAAGCTACTTTCAAATGCAGGCGAAGGCGGCGCGGTGAGGGGGTCTACTGATTTACTCTCCAGAAAAAAAGAATTATAATTTTTACAAACTGAGTTTGCGTGCTACCCACCGTATAAGCAGGTGTATTAATTCACTACCAGTTTGAAGGAAGCCAAACGTGTAATGCATCCTGGCTAGTAGCACGTGTACTCGGAGCCATTTATTGTTAACCTCAAAAATATTTAGTGTTACTCTTCTTGCAATTGAAAATACCAGATGACTCTGTTTTCTGGAAGCTTCCAGTAGTGTTGTATAGTCTATTCACAATATCTTTTCTCATGTTACTAGCTGGTCAAAAGTACCAAAAGGAAATACACAGAGTATTTGCATGTATTTGAACTTTACCTGCCAGGCAGCAAAATATGTTCAAATCTCATACAAACTTCAATGACCAAGTTAAAATACTAATAGGTAACACATGCCTAATATGAAGTTGTAGTACTGGTGTGTTTAGTTATTAATAATTTCATTTCAGAAATTTTGTCTTCCATTTTGTAATAAGATACCTTACTGCCTTCAATCCTCCCATACCATAAAACTATCATGAACTTTCATGTACTCCATTCTCAGATCCTGGGTATGATTTTGAATACTGGCATAATTTTTCTATTTAAAAAAAAAAAAAGGCATCAAATCTAATGCTGGTAATTCTTTATAAAGTGCATGTCCATATTCCTCTCTCAAATATTTTTCAAATACTTGTTTCTGATATTTTTAATCAGTGTTATTGATTTTTCATGGTGGTCTTCTGGTCTGCACGATAGTAAATTATTTATCTTCCTGTGGAAGCTCTGTAAATTCACTCTATGGAATGAAAAAATTCATTTATAGCCACATTGTACATCATACAGTAGTGTTTCTAGAACACCTTAGTACCATACTTCCACATGCTGCTGAAATCAAACCAGAGGTATGTCATAATTTTCCTAGAATATTTCTCCGTCAACACGTTTTTGGACCCCTACATTGATATCAACAGGAAATACTGACCGATAACATACTGAAGATATAAATTGTCTAACAGTGGACTCAGAATCCCCCAGTCGCAAATTATGCACATTCACAACACACATTCTTAACAATTAACTAAGAAAATTTTTCAGCTTGCTGATCTTGGCAAGAATTTGTATGGTTTCTGCTTTTGTATGCAAGTGGCAATTTCCCCTTCCATATTTGCCCTTCATGAGGAAAACACCAGTACATAACTATTCATACATCCCTGAAGGCACAATATTTCCTATTTTTGATCATTATTTTATTTTAATTTCATATACAATTCAAAATCAAATTAGGACAAATAGAGAGAAAGTCTGGTAAACTTTCTGCCTACTGTCAGTCAAATTAGTGTTTGGCACAAGTAACGGGAGAGAGAATAGAAAAATAGGGTACAAGGATTGCTTTCAAAGGTGAGTGAAAGTGTGGAAATGACTGCACACAGAACCAATGGTGATGTGAAGTCTAGAAAAGTAACTAAATTAATAAAATAAAAAGTTGAATCCCTACCTACTACAACCTTTAAATAATTAAAATCTTGAACATTGCTGGATGAAACAACTGTAGAATGGAACCTTTGTGAGGATAAAGTGAAATTCAACCAGTCAGTTGCAGAAATGAAATGTTTATTCAAATCCTTGACTTACGCTTTGACATCTTTAAAAACATCTTTCTCAGAAGGATCAATAGTGAGTAGTAGTAGTAGTAGTAGCTTTATTCATCCATAGATCTCTTTTTACAAGGATATACTACATGTCAAAAGTATTTACAAGTTTAGACCAATTTAAAATAAGCTAATTTGTACACACATACACTTAAACACTTCGAGTTAGAGATAATCATTAGATTTACTCCTGGTCTACAATACTTTTTTTTTTTTACAAGTAACTTATTACATAACGTAATGCCAGACTGTTACACACACACACACACACACACACACACACAATGGTGTTCTCTGGACCTTTTTCTGTACCGCAACTTCCCTTTTGCTATCCTGAAAAACTGAATCAGCATCCCTCTATAATGATTGCAATGAGCTCAGAAAGAGGAAGACATTTATTTATTGTTAGTATTGTGCTATGCATATCTTGGGCGTAAGTTTTTCTGGGAAAGGAAAAAAGAAGGAAAAAAGGAAAAAATAGTGTGAATGTGTCATGTGGAATGTTGGACGTTTTATAATCATTATTATTATTTATTTGTATAACTTTGTTTAAGCAAACCCCTACTCTGTTTTGTCTAAGTAATCTTTCAATGTATAAAATGTATTGCATAACAGGTACTTTTCAGCTGCCTTTTTAAATAAGTGTATTTTTGCAATTTCTTTAATCTCTTTTGATAATTAGGATTACATACATGTTAAAAAACAGGTACAAGGAGAAAGTGAAAAATAACTCACTACCATACAAGTTATCCACATTAACTAGTTACATTGCCACTAGTTATGTAACCATTTACTGGTCATATAACCAGTAGGTGTAAATAACTATTTGTATTGTAGTGAGTTATTTTTCACTTTTTCTTATAGCTGTATTTTAACGAGCATATAATTTTAGCTACTGTAGCTATCCATCAAGCCTTCTGAAGAAGACTTAAAAAAAAGTCAAAACCTAGGTTAAGGGGTTTGAATAAACCATTCATTTCTGCAACTGAATGGCTGTATTTCACTTTATCCTTGCAAAGTTCTAAATAGTTACTTTGTAGAGAAAAAAGAATAATAGTAGTTATGAACTGTGTATAAGTTGTCACAGAAAGTAAAATTTACTCCATACCTCGAGCCAGAGTATATGAAAGTGTCAGCAAAGTAGTCATAACTAATAATGAGATGGAGCTTAAACTCAGACTCCATGGCAGCAATACTGAACTTTCTCTTTATTAGCATCTTGTATTTAATATTTGTATGTGGTGTGTTCAAAAAATTCTGGAACTTTGTCCACAAAATTTTTCTTAACTTACTTGTTACTTATTTTGTGCACAATGGTGTTTTCACTTCTGGAAGCAGTCTTGGTATGCCTCTTGCTGGATCGTACGAAGTACCGTCTGTGAATTTTCTTTGATCTCATCTTTTGTTGCAAAGCTTCATCCTTTCAACTGGGTTTTCAACCTGGGAAATAAAAAAAAGAGTCCACAGAGGCCAGGTCTGGAGGGTACAGAGGATGAGGCAGCACATTCTTTTGTGCAATAGTTACACATCAACAGGAATGAATGTTTGGATGCATTATTGTGATACAAGAGCCTTGAATTGTCTCGTGACATTCAGGCCATTTCCTTCTCATATTATCTCACAGGCGTTGCAACACATCCCGACAGTGCCATGGATTAACCGTTTCTCTCTGTGGCATGAATTCATGATTAACTAATCCTTCAAAGTTAAAGAAAGGTATCAGCATGGGTTGAACATTTTATCTCACCTGATGAGCTTTTTTTGGTCTTGGAGAATCTTCCCCGGCCCATTGTGAAGACTGAACCTTGGCCTCAACATCATAACCATAGATCCACATCTCATCACCAGTTATGACTCTTATGGAACGTCTCATTCTCATTTGTGTGATCCAAAAGCTCTTCATGAATTGCACAGTGAAGGTCTTTCTGGTCTTGACTGATGAGCCATGGGATGAACTTGACAGTAACACAATGGATTCCAAGACACTGTGTCAGGATTTTATGACGTGATCCAACTGAAATGCCATATCCTTCTGCAATCTCTCGTTCAGTCACTCTTTGATTGGCCTGCACAATTTCGTTGATGTTCCTGACATGAACATTGTCAGTAGATGTCGAAGGGCACACTAAACGAGGGTCTTCTTTAACTTCCATCCAGCCATTTTTTAAACCATGTGAACCATTTGTAACACTGAGTATGGCTTAAGCACTCACCACTGTAGGCTTCATGCATTATTTGGTGAGTCTCTGTAAAGGTTTTCTTGAGTTTCACACAAAAACGAATGCAGAGGTGTTGCCCCTCTAACTCTGCCATCCTGAAGTTCGCAAACTGTGTGACACAATGTTCTGCTCAATGCAGCACTACACAATAACTAATAGACTACAAGAATGAAACTCCTGGCAGTTACACATTAAGCACAGCCTTGTGCAGGGATACCAACCGCATTTTGCTCTAACACACCATTGGTGCAAAATTATGAATATTCTGGAATTTTTTGTACAGACCTCATATACATCTAGTTTCTTAATTGATGATTTGTGTGTACCAAGACCTTAAGCTCATACATTTATAAGTATCAAATGAACAAAAATGAATTTAAAATGGTGATACAATGCTGTGTACAATTTTCTGGTTTGTGCTGATGTTGGGTCTCCTTGGTAATGCAAAGCATTCAAAATATATTGCCTTAGTCTCTCATGAACAAAACATCTCATGAACATAAAACCATTTTAGTTAATTTTCATAGATGTTCCATAGGGAAGCTTAATGTTTGATTCATAGCATCTGATAATAAGTATCTGGTATTGGAGGACAGTTATTAGCACAGAAAAATATTTTGCCCAAATGTTTAGTTATCAGCTGTTTTCCTCTTAATGGTGACTTTAGGATTTGAATTATAATACATAGCGACAAGTGAAATTTACTTTTTACTTTCTGCAGGAAAATGAAGAAGACAATACTAAGGAGAGACTGTGCCATCACCCAAGAAAGGCCACAGAAGTTAGTGATCAGCTAACAGTGCCTTTTACTAGTCCTGTCATCCAACAGGATGACACAACAACAGCAGCAACAACATCCCAGCTTAAAGAACTAATTCGGTTGTAAGTATACTGAATAAATAAGAACTGATCTGAAGCAAAACATTTTTGAACATTTACAGGAAATTACAACCATTTAAAGTTATGAGCAGTTCAGTTAATAACAACTAGTACCTTGTATGCCTTCATCAAGTACTGACTTGCATTACATGGAAAGCCACCTGAAAAATAGAGAAGTTGCACTGACCTATGACCACAGAATAACTACAGGCAAATTATGAAAATTTATTATGCTAGCTTAACACTATTCCAGATGTGCTCCTTAGGTATGAGGTTTGCTGAAATCAAAGTCAGCCTGCCTCTAGACTGTTAACAAAACCACATTATAATACTGAATGTTTAGGTCTCCCTTTATGAAGTTATCAAATAGGCGTCATTGATCTGCTGTTAGCCTCTCCTCTCACTTAGCAGTCAGGGGCAATGCCATAAAAATGAACAGTGTGTTCTGTAAACACATGCTATTATGCTGCCACTTGCTTGTATTGGTGAATAACATATTTTATCAAGTCAGGTAATTTCACTGCAAGCTCCGACTATGCTGAACCTCTGTTCCTAAATCCGTACTAATTTCTGTAAACTGTGAATGCAGTCAACGAACACTTTCATGTGGAATGTTCATTCTTGTATGCCATGGTAAGGAGACAGTTTTGAATAGTAAGGGTAAACATATATCACTGTCTGGCACGACTATTGTGATAATGAATCAAGCTAAACAATAACAACACCTGCAGTTCGCTTGTTCACTGATGTGTCGGCAGCTGGGCCAGCACCTTGTAGATAGAGGTGGCTTAAAGGGCACGTGAGACTAACGCAGACGGGCGTGAAGTACTGGAACAGGATACATAATTAATGCTATGAAGAAAAGAACGGAGCTTCTCATATACTTATCTTTAATGTCTTCTTGTACATCTCTATGGTGAACCCAAGTGAGACTCTAATTACAATCACTGTAAGGCTAATGGCGCCTTGCTAGTTCGTAGCCATTAACTTAGCTGAAGGCTATTCTGTCTCTCGGCTAATGAGAGAGAAAGGCTTCGTACGTCTAGTCGCTAGCTCTGTCGTCCGTACAACTGGGCTGAGTTCGAGTCAGTCTCTCGAGACCTGCCTTGTGGTGGCGCTAGGTTTGCGATCACACAGTGGTGACACACGGGTCCGACATGTACTACAGGACCGCGGCCGATTTAAGCTACCACCTAGCACGTGTGGTGTCTGGCTGTGACACCACATTCCTCCCCCGCAAATCGGCGAACGGTCGTGAGATAAGGCTTCCGCCCGCCGTGGGGAGGACCCCATGTTGACGTATGCGATGAGGTGGGGAGCCTAACAACAGGCGAGGCTGTGCCACCCGCACCCGGCCATTCGGTCCGAGGGGAGCTAGGAAACGCCTGAAAACCTAGTCCAGGGTGCACGTCAACATGCGGTGTATGCGCCCGTAAAGAGACAGGAGGGGCCGAAGGGTCGACCTCCATGTGGTCGGAGAATCCGACGCGCGAGGACGACATCTGGTCCGGAGCGGGCAAGAGTTCCATGGCGGAGGACAGCTGGTCACGGGAAGCGATCGGCGGCGCGTGACCCAGGGAGGCGCGTGGCGGCTGCAGCGAAGCGTCCGCTGCGGGCGGCGCCGGAGGCGGCTGCGGCGGCTGCGGCGGCGGCGCGACGCCATGAGGCAAAATGGAAGGCAGCGTCGGTAACACCTGGGGATGAGGCGAGCCAGTAGATGGGTCCCCAGGGTGCTGACCTGACGGCTCCGTCGCTGAAAGCAGACGGGGAGCGGCAGAACCCGGGCGACGACAGAGGCGCAGCTGATTGAGATGCCGACGCACCTCACCAGAGGCCCCCAAAACCAAATACATCGCGCGGCCAAGGCAGCGAAGAATGCGCCCCGCGAGCCAACGCCGTGAACCGCGATAGGTGCGATAGAAGACAACGTCGCCAGGAGCAAAAGCAGGAGTCTGCCGCTGCACAGGAACCTGATGCGGCGGATGCAGCAAAGACATCAAGGTTAGATGAGAACGACCATGGAGCAACTCAGCCGGTGAGCGACCATCGCGGGGCTGAGAGCGATACGAGGACAAAAAGAGCAATAATGCGTCCTCCCGAGAATGCGACTCTTTCAATTTCAACATATGTGACTTGAAAGTCCGGACCAATCGTTCCGCGGCACCGTTTGACTGAGGCGAAAACGGCGTGGACGTCAGATGTTGAATACCATTGGCCTTGCAGAAGGACTGAAATTCTGCGGACATGAATTGTGGGCCATTGTTGGAAACAATAGTCTGCGGAAGACCTTCAATGCAAAAGATAGCAGACAAGGCTTGGATTGTGGCAGAAGACGTCGTGGAAGACATCTGGACAACAAAAGGAAAATTACTGAAAGCATCGACCACAACCAACCAACGAACATTCCAGAATGGACCAGCAAAATCGATGTGCAAGCCTTTCCAAGGGGAAGTGGCTTTCGGCCATGCAAAGAATTTCCGCGGCGGTGCGGATTGTTGTTCGGCACACACCACGCAAGAGGAGCACATATTCGTAATCGCAGCATCGATTCCGAACCAAGTACAGTGCTGACGACAAAAGCGACTGTGTTGTGCAACTGGAACAGACACTGGGACAGAATCACGTGCGACATGACGGGACTTCCGTCGACGTCGACGCACACTTTTTGTGGAATGAACACTGTCACCGGACGGGGTGGAATGAACTACATGAATATCCATGGGCGAAGGTTCACGAGCCTGAGTTACCTTGGTTCGATTCCGGCGCGAAGCAAAGGGCCTGGAATTGGTGTGAGTGTCCGATCTGAGCTTTTTCTGGCAAACACTTTGGACATGTCCTTTCTTATGACAGTAAAAGCAAATAGCTTGGCGTGACGGGCAATTTTCACACGAATGTCTAGTTGCACACCGCGGGCATGATTTCACTGCATTAGCTTGCTTACGCGGCGCACGTGTTTGCGAGCTAGGCTGCCGCTGCGCTGACGAGCGCGAGGGCCGCTGAGCGTCCCGTGCAGCGGGCCCGGCGGGCCGGTTAATGTGACACACTGCCGGCGAAGTTGCAAACGAGTCCTGAGCAAAGTCAAGTGTGTCTTGCCTGTCCAATATGTCTATCACTTGTTGAAGGGAGGGATTAACTAGTTTCAAAATCTGTTCCCGTATGCGAACATCAGAAACGTTCTGTGCAATGGCATCACGCACCATAGTATCTGAATAAGGAAGTCCACATTCGCACTGAAATTCACAATCCCTAGTAAGTCCTTGCAATGTCGCAACCCACTCCCTATTAGTCTGACCGGCCGTACGTTTTGTACGAAAGAACGTATACCTTTTTGCAACGACATTTACTGTTTCCTTGAAATAGGCATCCAAAGCAGACAAAAGTTCTTCGTAGGACAGAGTTGCTACGTCGCGCCGGGGAAACAACTTCACTATCACTCGGTAGGTGGACACACCGACACAAGAAAGCAAAAACGGCTGCCGCTCATTACCTTGAATTCTGTAGGCGGCGAGGTGGAAGGTGAATTGACGGGACCACTCCTGCCAGGACTCCTGGGTGGCATCAAAGGGTCTGAATTGAGGTGCAACAGCATGTTGTGGCTGCGGTAGCGATGAAGCGGCGGCGGCCGCATCGGTGTGCAGCGCACGTTGACCCTGGACGAGCTGTCCAAGAGCATCCAATAACGCCTGCGTCTGCTGATTCTGCAAGCGATAAAATTCGGACAGTACATCTGGAGATTGTGGCGAAGCCATGACACAAAGAAATTAGGGCAAAGTAAAACACAAGATCCTTTGTAGACTCGTCGCCATGTGATGTGTCAGCAGCTGGGCCAACACCTTGTAGATAGAGGTGGCTTAAAGGGCACACGAGACTAATGCAGACAGGCGTGAAGTACTGGAACAGGATACGTAATTAATGCTATGAAGAAAAGAACGGAGCTTCTCATATACTTATCTTTAATGTCTTCTTGTACATCTCTATGGTGAACCCAAGTGAGACTCTAATTACAATCACTGTAAGGCTAATGGCGCCTTGCTAGTTCGTAGCCATTAACTTAGCTGAAGGCTATTCTGTCTCTCGGCTAATGAGAGAGAAAGGCTTCGTACGTCTAGTCGCTAGCTCTGTCGTCCGTACAACTGGGCTGAGTTCGAGTCAGTCTCTCGAGACCTGCCTTGTGGTGGCGCTAGGTTTGCGATCACACAGTGGCGACACACGGGTCCGACATGTACTACAGGACCGCGGCCGATTTAAGCTACCACCTAGCACGTGTGGTGTCTGGCTGTGACACCACATTCACCACAATCATCATCAGACGCTGATGGCAATACCTTGCTGATGTAGCCATCCTTCTCTGTCTCTTGCCATCTTTAGTGTTTGTTTGTAGTTGCTACAATTCATTTTGCTGATAAAACTTTGTAATACAGATGTTTTGGGCCTGTCTCTTGATTTTTCCCAGGATTTTTCCTTCCAATTTGTTTCCTATGAAGCTTTTATATCAAATTGGTGTACAGTTAATTTAATTTTTTTTTTTCAGTATTGTATTATTTCCATAGTTTCTGACTTAAAAAAATACAAGGGTCTCTTGAAATGGATTAGTCTTTCATCGGGACTCAACATTATCTCTGTGATAAAATGGGTTGAAACCTTGTGAGGCAACCATCCTGGGTGCACCTCTCACTCATACAGAAGGTGCAGGTTGAAATGATGTTATAGTCATGTGCCATATTCGACAGCTCCATTCACTTTCACTATGTGATCAAAAGTATCTTGACACCTGGCTGAAAATAACTTACAAGTCCATTGGTAATGCTGGAAAAAGGTTTTTTGGGGAATGGCCATTCTTCATGGAGTGCTGCGCTGAGGAGAGATATTGGTGTCGGTCTGGTGTTGGCCTGGCATGAAGTCGGCATTCCAAAATATCCAAGAGGTGTTCTATAGGATTCAGTTCAGGACTCTGTGAAGGCCAGTCCATTACAGGGATGTTATTGTCATGTAACCACTCCGCCACAGGCTGTGCATTATGAACAGCTGCTCGATCATGTTGAAAGACACAAACGCCATCTCTGAATTGCTCTTCAACAGTGGGAAGCAAGAATGTGCTTAAAACATCAATGTAGGCCTGTGCTGTGATACTGCCATACAAAACAACAAGGGGTGCAAGCTCCCTCCATGAAAAACACGACGACACCATAACAGCACTGCCTCCGTATTTTACTGTTGGCACTACACACGCTGGCACATGACATTCACTGGGCATTCGCCACACCCACACCTCGCCGTCGGATTGCCACATTGTGTACCATGATTCATCACTCCACACAACACTTTTGCACTATTCAGTTGTCAGTGTTTATGCTCCTTACATCAAACAAGGCATCGTTTGGCATTTACAGGGGTGATGTGTGGCTTATGAGCAGTTGCTCGACCATGACATCCAATTTTTCTCGCCTACCACCTGTCATAGTACTTGCACTGGATCCTGATGCAGTTTGGAATTCCTGTGTGATGGTCTGGATAGATGTCTGCCTATCACACATTACAGCCCTCTTCAACTGTTGGCGGTCTCTATCAGTCAACAGACGAGGTCGACCTGTACGCTTTTGTGCTGTTTGTGTCCCTTCACATTTCCACTTCACTATCACTTTGGAAATAGTGAACCTAGAGATGTTTAGGAGTGTGGAAATCTCGTGTACAGATGTATGACACAAGTGTCACCCAATAGCTGATCACGTTCGAAGTCTGTGAGTTCCGTGGAGCACCCCATTCTGCTCTCTCATGATGTCTAATGACTACTGAGGTCGCCAATATGAAGTACCTGGCTATAGGTGGCAGCACAATACACCTAACATGAAAAACGTATTTTTTTTTGGGGGGGGGGGGGGGAGGGGGTCCAGATACTTTTGATCACATAATGTATGTGACAAGAGCCACTTTACTTTTAAGCTTGGAAGTTGTTAAACTCAAATGATATTTGTATTTCCATGTATTTTAAAGCTGACAACATTCTGCATTACTTTACTACATTTAAATTACTGCAATATGCAGTATATATGAGAACCCGCTGAGTTTTGGAAGTTTTTATCATTGAACTGGTGTCAGCACTACTGCTCATAATGTTCAGCTGGTATCCAAATATGCAAGCTTTCCATTTGTGTACTGCTATTTCATAGTGTACTTAATTCATTACACAGTCTTCTGTGTGAAATTGTTTACAAAGTTGCATATGTGTCTCTCTGCCTGAGGAGAAACTCCAAACATTTAGCTCTAGGCAGGATCATGTAGATGAATTGTTGTTCAAGTTTAGAAGAATACGTGGCCAATCACTTGACAGATATGCATCTTCAAGAACTATTCAGGATGGATGGACCCTCCATTGTATACAGTCTCTGTAAAGAAACTTTCAAAGAGCAGTGACTACTGCAAATAGGTGTTAAACAAAAGCAAAGTTCCAATTTTGGAGTATCTGAATGTACAGAGGGGTCCAAAAACATGTATCCACTGTTTAAAAGTCCATAACTTGCAAACTAATTGACGGAGTTGTCTCATTTTTGGTGAAAGTGTAACTTAAAGTCCAACTTAAAGGTATCACTGTAGGTGTTCAAAATTGTCACCATTAAAATCCACACACAAACAATGCCGCTGAACTGCAGCACGAACTACTGACTGCAAGAACTGCAGCACGAACTACTGACAGCAACATGTTCAGTTGGATATTTGCACATGAATGTACGATGGATTCTCGAAGTTCATCCTATGTGCGTGGCTTTTGTTGATAAACAATGTCCTTTAGTGTTCCCCACCAGTAAAAGTCCAGAAGAGTTAGGTCTGGGGAATGTGGTGGATACTCCACAGCACCTCTATGGCCTATCCATCTTCCTGGTAGATTTTTGTTGAGATACACCCTAACACGATTTTGGTAGTGGGCTGGGGCACCATCTTGTTGAAAGTAAACTCTTCTGTCTCCATACAAGTCTCGGATGGCAGGTAAAATGGATGTCTGAAGCTTCTTAATGTACACCTCACCTGTAACTGTGCCATCAAAGAAGAATGGCCCAATCAAGCGCCGGTAAGACAACCCACACCACACGTCTACTCCTGGCAAATTCACGGCTTTGTCTACGTGGATGTTCAGTTTTTCGGCGGCTCAGTAGATGCAATTGTGGCGATTTACTGTACCATAGAGTTTGAACTGTGGCTTGTCAGACCACACAATCATCTCTGCAAACTCTTCATCATTCCGCACCATGTTATTAAACCACTCGCAGTACTCCATTCTATGATCTGGGCCATCCTCTTCATTGCATGTAGTAATCGTGGGATGTAGCACTTCCACTTTGCTGTCTTCAAAATTCACCTAACACTTGAGTGACTCACTCCAGTTTCATGGGCACACTGTCTCAGACTTCTGTGGTGAGCGAGTGAATTGTTGTAACACACGACGGGAGTTAGCTCGACTTGTTACTGTTACAGGTCATCCAGATTGATGTTTGTGTACCTCTTTAACACAGCCTTCGGCTTCAAATTTGTCTCGAATGTGATGAATCGTTAAACGTGTTGGTGGCTCTGTTTGATACTCATTTCGCCATTGCCATTCAACCTCATTAATGTTTTCATATTTAAAATACCACTTCAAAATTGACTTCCTTTCATCGAATGTAAGCCTTGCACCAGCCATGTTTACTCGAGTAACTAGGTGCAACTAAGAACAAAACACTGACTATCTGGCGACTGTCATCTGACAAAACAAAACAAAGCAATACAACGCTTGTATGGTGATTGCCGGAACTACAAACTATTACACTACCAAAGATGAGACAACTCCATCAGTTAGTTTGCCAGTTATGGACTTTTAAACAGTGGATACATTTTTTGGACCCCTCTGTATATCAGAAGAAGAGATGCACACTGATTAGCCAGAACATTACAACCACTGACCTACTATTGATATAAACCCATCCAGGTGATAGCAGTGTCACATGGTGAGGAATGACTGCTAGTCAGACACATGCACACTGCATGTAGCATCAGTGAGCACGCTGTCCATATGCTGAAATGGAAAGGCATGTTATCTATCTGATTCTGACTGAAGCCAGATAGTGATGGCCCAGAGGCTTGGCACGAACATTTCAGGAACTGCATGACTTGTCGGGTATTCAAGGAGTACTGTGGTGAGTGTCTTCAACATGTGGTGAAACCACATCCAGACATCATGGGATTGGGAGCCACCTCTCATTACAGATGTTGGACATCATAGGCTGGGCAGACTAGTAAAGCAGGACAGGTGACAAACTATGGCAAAACTAATATCAGACTTTAATGCTGGGCAGAGTACAAGTGTGTCTGAACACACAGAGCACCAAGCACTCCTAACAATGGGCCTCCACAGCCGACGACCCTTGCACGTGCCAATGTTAGCATCATGACATCAGCAATCATGACTGGAATGGGCACATGATCATTAGCACTGGACATTGGTGCAGTGGCAGAGTGTTGCATGGCCTGATGAATCCTGATACCCTCTTCACCATGCCAATGGGAGGGCACAAATCTGTCATCTTCCAGGGGAACAGCTACTTGACACCTGTACTGCAGGATGGAGACAAGGTGGCAGCCACTCCATTAAGCTCTGGGGAACATTCACATGGGGGTCCTAGCATGCAGTGGAGCTCATGCAAGGCACAATGGTGGCCAAGGAGTATTGTACACTGGCTGCAGACCACATACACCCCTTCATGATGATCATGTTTCCTGATGACAGTGGCATGTTTCAACAAACTAATGCATCATGCTACAAGGCTGGAGTATGATGAAGTGGTTCAAAGAGCACAGTGGTGAGTTCCAGTTAATTTCCTGGCCTCCCAGCTCACCAGATCTGAACCTGATCGAACACATCAGGGATGTGATTGAATGTGGTGTCAGAGCTCATTAGGTAACTTGTGAGTGCAGATGTGGTGCCAACTTCCTCCAGTGACCAACTGAAGCATCACTGCTTCCATGCCATGATGCATTGCCACTGTTATCCATGCTAAAGTTGGACGTACCAGCTATTAGATATGTGGTCATAATATTCTGGCAGATCAGTGTACATAAAATGGAGGTGGTGTACGTGTTGTAGTACACAAGAAACTCAAATCCACCGTGATAAAAACGGAAGCTGCATTCGTGATTGTTACATAGGACCTTAAAAAGGCACAGTCTTCCATTTATTCTGAAAATTTACATAAAGAACAATAAACCTCTTTATTTAAAAATGATCTCGAAGTGGAGATATAATCTTGTTACTTAGGAGTGCTGCATTTTGGAAAACCACAGAGAAGCAGTCATGATCCAATCTCCCTTCACCCTCCAAGGTCATTTTACACTAATCTTTTTTCAGTCTGGATTTGAGATTGTGATGATATTCGCCTTCTTTATTTCTTCATTTGTTGTCCTCGGTGTTGAAGAGCAGGCTGATGAAATAGGGGGTGGAAGTACGGTACTGTCTACTGTAAATGACGTAGCCAAAAGGTGCACATTTGTGTTCCACTTTCACTTTTCACAACACAACACCTCATATAGACATTTAACATGGCCAGTGCACTACTGTTTAACTTTAGATAAGCCTCATTAATAGTTTTCACGTGAACATCCACATGCAGCTACAATAGTTTACTGTTGAATACCTACGAACAGTAAAATCCTAACCACAAAGTTCACAGTTCTTGAAGAATAGAAAGGTATGTATGGAGCAGACACTGTCATTGTTTTTACACATGGCCTAATTGTGTAACACTTACATCACAGTTACATTGATGCATTGCTGTGATTCTAACCAACACAGGTTTCTTGTCTGAAACTCAGCTGTGGACTGCCTGTCTCGACACCAAAAAACCTCACAATAATAGGTACTGAAACTACACATTGTTCAAAGTTTAATTTACAGAAATTACAATTAAAACTTAACTCATTTGATTAACTGTATACATTGAAAAATTGGTTCTTTTTAACAGTTTCTTCTGCTACAACAGTTAGGCCTAATTATTTGTTTAAATGATGAAATTAACAAATATCATAACACAAAAAATACTTTTAACAAAATCGTTAGTTACTTTGGAATAAAATCAATTACATATATAAAACTAAGCACAAAATTAGACCTGGTGTTATATTGTTTAAAACTTTCTCTTTTATTAAAATACAGATTATATTCACATATGTTAATGGTAATTAGTTAAATTAAAAAACGAATTTGAGGAGGCAGATGGAAAAACAAGAGGGGAAGTAAAATATCACAGCTTGCTTTGTCACAAGCTGAGGAAATGATCAGAAATACATGAGTGCTAATTTTTAGGGGCACCTCCATTATTACTGACAGGGCTTTTGGGATAAAAAGATCTCTGTTCAACAGAGAAGCTAGAAAAATTTTTGATGGTGAAAATGTAGAGATCTAGAATTATTCAGCTTTACTCTTCCTCATTTAAGGATGCATCTGTCACATTTTGCATTGTAAGAAAGATCACTGTCTGCATTAAAGAATGTCCTGCAGACAAAAGCATGAGCCTAAATGAGCAGAATTTGGATTATTATTTATTTAGCATATGGTTTGTATTGCCGGGAGTCTCTAAAGAGATGCTCGGCTTGTCTCTGATACAGCTCTTTTCACTTGAGTAGAGGGGCTGCATCTTTAAGGGAATTGGAATCTGCCAGGAAAGAAAGCTATTCGGAAGGAATTGGCTGTGGCCTATGTAGGGGACCTACTCCATTATTTGCCTAAATTGAATATGGGAAACCACAGGAAACCATTTTCAATGTTGCTAGTGGATGGATTCAGACCACTTCATCTCCTCAAAGGATTGCTATCTCAGCAACTCAACATGCAGAGCTACCACAAATCCGTGGAGAATTTGGAGAAACTGGTTTTTGTAAATGTTTTAAAATAAAATAAAATGCATTACAATAAAAGACTGAATTCTGCTAAAGCAATTTTTTCCTTTAATTATGCATATTTAGTCATTTGATAGTGTATGAATGCATGTGTTTTAAAATTTAATTGTGCATGGAACTGCAGAATTCCGTTGCAATAGTATTACAAGAGCATAAATTCCTTTCGATGAAAGGAGGGATGGAGGGATGCAGGGTGCAATCAGCTCAGACAAATTCAAGCAGCCCACTGAAAAACATTTTTTTTAAATGAATGAACTATAGAATGTGTTGTCATCACATACACCTTCTCTTCTCCACAAACCCCTCCCCATTGTTCTGTATCAGAATTGGCTAACAGGAAACAAAGGGTGTCGGTGCAAGGGACTAGTGAATTAAGTCATCAGTCATCATCAGAATGGGAAGAAATTACATGTGGTGTCCCACAAGGATCCATCTTAGGGCCATTGCTTTTTCTTGTGTACATTAATGATCTCTCATCAGTTACACTGCCAGAAACAGAGTTCATTTATTTTGCAGATGACACAAGTATTGCAATAAATAGTATGTTGAGTGTAGTTCTAGAAACATCTGCTAATGATATTTTCATGGATATTAATAAATGGTATAAAGCCAGCTCACTGATATTAAACTTCGAAAAGACTCACTATATGCAATTCAGAACCTGTAAGAGGTTTCCACCCAGCATATGCATAAAGAAGAGCAGATAGAAGAGGTTGACAGTCTTAAATTCCTGGGATTACAACTTGATAATAAATTCAGTTAGTAGGAGCACACCACAGAACTGCATAAACGCCTTAACAAATTTGTATTTGCAATTCGAGTGTTAGCAGACATAGGCGACATAAAAATGAAAAAGCTGGTATAGTTTGCCTAATTTCATTCGATAATGTCATATGGTATAATATTTTGGGGTAACTCTTCAAGTCAAACAAAAGTTTTCAGAGTCAAAAAGCGTGTAATACGTATTATTTGTGGAGTAAATTCACGGACGTCCAGTAGAAACCTCTTCAAAGAACTGGGTGTACTAACTACTGCCTTTCAGTATATTTACTCCTTAATTAAATTTGTCCTAAATAATATAGCTCTTTTTCCAACAAACAGCTCAGTTCATACATACAATACCAGGAACAAAAATAATCTACACAAGGACTTAAAAGCACTTACTTTAGTTCAAAAAGGGGTCCACTACTCAGGAACACTCAACTTCAATAATCTGCCAGCAAACATAAGAAATTTGGTTACAAATAAAGATCAGTTTAAAAGGAGCCTGAAAGACTTTCTAGTGGCCAATTCCTTCTACTCCATTGACGAGTTTTTTAATAGAACCAAATGATGTATTGTATATACTCATACTATTAGTATTGTTATTTCAGCTAAAAAGATGATGTATTGTATATACTCACAGTATTAGTATTGTTATTTCAGCTTAAAGAAAGAAAGACATGTTCCACATCCACGAAGATCTCCTCTCAGCACGGATCCATGGAACGAAAAACTAATCTAATCTAATCTCTAATCTTCCTAATTGAGCACAACCTACTGCCTGCGTACAACCGACTGCCTTATGAAATGCTGAAATACTGAAGCTCAAAAGTCTGTCAGCCTCCATGTGACTCCAATCCTAATATTAAACTGCTATAGATAGGTATTTAGGTTGTTATAGTAGTGCATATATAGTTTTAACTTACCATAATGCCAGAGGACAATCAAAATCAATTTTCCTCTTATTTCTTGTCACAAACTTATCCGTAATTAGAAACTATTGCAATAGCACATAGCACAAAAACAATAAATGGTAACACTTAAATTAAATTCAGTTGCAACCAAGAACTGAACTAATTAACAAAATAACAGCTGAGCTGAAGCACAACCAACAGCTGATCTCGACAAAAATAGGGATGGTTAACAGCTAATAGTGTAATGGATCTATAAACATTCTAACTTTATTTTTGGTCTTGCTGACTATCAATAGTGCATATCCCATTTTGTCTTATGATTGAAAATCAAAATATCTTCCTATATCACTACACGGCATCTAGATCATGTGTAATTTCATTTGGGTGATAGGGGGTCCGGACCCATTGGAGGCCCCCTCCGCACCTCTGGCTATATCCTTGCATGCATAGAGACATTTAAGTAATCATTCTCGTCATGTCCCATATGCAGATGGAATGGGAAGAATCCTTAGACATTGTACAGTGAGAAGTACCCTCTGCATGCACTTCACAATGCTTTGCAGACTATAGATATATGTTTAGCTTGGCTTTGATCTCTTTAGATGTTCACTATGTGATCAAAAGTATCTGTACACCCCCAAAAACATACGTTTTGCATATTAGGTGCATTGTGCTGCCACCTACTGCCAGGTGATCCATATCAGCAACCTCAGTAGTCATTAGACATCATGAGAGAGCAGAGTAGGGTGCTCTGCAGAACTCACAAACTTCGAATGTGGTCAGGTGATTGGATGACGCTTGTGTGATACGTCTGTATGCAAGATTTCCACACTCCTAAACATCCCTAGGTCCGCTGTTTCTGATGTAACAGTAAAGTGGAAATGTGAAGGGACACATACAGGCCAAAAGCGTACAGGCAGACCTCATCTGTTGAGTGACAGAGACCGTCAACAATTGAAGAGGGTTGTAATGTGTAATAAGCAGACATCTATCCAGACCATCACACAGCAATTCTAAACTGCATCAAGATCCACTGCAAGTACTGTGACAATTAGGTGGGAGGTGAGAAAACTTGTATTTCATGGTCGAGCGACTGCTCATAAGCCACACATCTGGCCAGTAAATGCCAAACGACGCCTCGCTTGGTGTAAGGAGCGTAAATATTGGATGACTGAACAGTGGAAATATGTTGTGTGGAGTGACAAATCATGGTACACAATGTGGCGATCCGATGGCAGGGTGTGGGCATGGCGAATGCCCGAATGAACGTCATCTGCCAGTGTGTGTAGCACCAACAGTAAAATTTGGCGGTGGCAGTGTTATGGTGTGGTCATGTTTTTCATGGAGAGGGCTTGCACCCCTTGTTGTTCTGCATGGCACTATCTCACCACAGGCCTACATTGATGTTTTAAGCACCTTCTTGCTTCCCACTGTTGAAGAGCAATTTTGGGATGGCGGTTGCATTTTTCAACACCATTGAGCACCTATTCTCAATGCACGGCCTGTGGCAGAGTGGTTACATGACAATAACATCCCTGTAATGGACTGGTCTGCACAGAGTCCTGACCTGAATCCTATAGAACATCTTTGGGATGTTCTGGAATGCCGACTTTGTGCCAGGTCTCACTGACCAACGTCGATACCTCTCCATAGTGGAGCACTCCGTGAAGAATGGGCTGCCATTCACCAAGAAACCTTCCACACCTGGTTGAACGTATGCCTGCGAGAGTGGAAACTGTCATCAAGACTAAGGGTGGGCCAACACCATATTGAATACCAGCATTACCGATGGGAGGCCCCACGAACTTGTAAGCCATTTTGAGCCAGGTGTCCAGACACTTTTGATCACATAGTGTATCATTATCTCTAAAGTGAATATATCCTCAGTGAGGATATCTGCCCAGATAACCACTCATAAGCCGCCAGTGCTCCAATGGTCATGTACTTGCATGGTCAATGAATAATATTTGTGATAATGCGCTATGATACAGAATATGTTATTAGATTTATAAATAAGGTATACTTTCTGTTAGAAAACATGACTGCGTGCTGGCTTTTTAAAAATCTTAATCTACAACATTTGATAAGTGCAACAACCACATACTGTCTACTCAGAAATTCGTCTCTGGAGTGGAAGGAGATGTTAAGCAGAAATGATTTCAATTTGTTTTTAAAACTATCATCATCTGCAAGAACCTTTATCTCACAAGCCAGGAAGTCAAATATTTTTATAACTGCACATACTGTGCTCTTTTCTATGCATTAGCAAAATTAAGTTATAGAGACAGGAGGCTAGTTTTGCTCTTGTTTGTATTTATGAATGCTGGTATTATTTTCCAGTCATGCCTGATTCTTCATAAGAAACTGAATAAGAGACTACTGAGATGCTGTTTTTAGTATGCATAATGTTTTCAAACTGCTGCCTAGATGACATTAGAGAATTTAGAGCAGATATTATACATGGCCTATCGTGCGTTTCTGTGCAGTGAATACTTTGTGTCTCTGTGTGGAATTGCCCCAGAAAATTATTTTGTGTGACAGTGAATGAAAGTATACAAAATACGTTAATTTTCTGTGGTATTGTCACTAAAATCTGTGATTTCTCACAAAATCTCATCCCCCCCCCTCCCACACACACACACACACACACACACACACAAGGGAAACATTCCACATGGGAGAAATATATCTAAAAACAAAGATGCTGTAACTTACCAAATGAAAGTGTTGGTATGTTGATAGAGACAATAATCACACAAACACACACACAAATTTCAAGCTATGGCAACCCAAGATTGCTTCATCAGGAAAGAGGGAAGGAGAGGGAAAGACGAAAGGATGTGGGTGTTAAGGGAGAGGGTAAGGAGTCATTCCAATCCTGGGAGCGGAAAGACTTACCTTAGGGAGAAAAAAGGACAGGTATACACTCGCACACACACACACACACACACACACACACACACATACACACACATACACATATCCATCCGCACATATACAGAGACAGGCAGACATCTGTCTTGATGTCTGCCTGTGTCTGTATATGTGTATTGATGAAACTTGTCAGTAAATAAACAGCACTGAAATCAGCATTAGTGTTGTGCATTTCCTACATTATATATATGCTGATTTCTGCCTGGAGAACATGTTTATAGTTAAATGCCACATATTAACACAGCAGAAATTAAGGCCTTCAGAAGATTGTAACATGATATACATAGAGAAAATGATGCTGAACTCAAGTGTTTGGGCGACTGATAATATCTGAAACTTCCTGGCAGATTAAAACTGTGTGCCGGACCGAAACTCGAACTCGGGAACTTTGCTTTTCGTGGGCAAGTGCTTTACCAACTGAGCTACCCAGGCATGACTGATGACCCATCCTCCCAGCTTTAATTCCGCCAGTACTTCATCTCCTACCTTCCAAACTTCACAGAACTAGCACTCCTGGGAGAAAGGACATTGCATAGATATGGCTTAGCCACAGCCTGGGGGATGTATCCAGAATGAAATTTTCACTCTGCAGTGGAGTGTGCTGGTACGAAACTTCCTGGCTATTAACACTGTGTGCCGGACCGAGACTCGAACTCGAGACCTTTGCCTTCCACGGGCAAGTGCTCTACCAACTGAGCTACCCAAGCACGACTCACGACCCGTCCTCACGGCTTTAATTCCACCAGTACCCCATTTCCTACCTTCCAAACTTCAGAGAAGTTCACAGAAGTTCGAGTCTAGGTCCGGCACACAGTTTTAATCTGTCAGGAAGTTTCATACCAGTGCACACTCCACTGCAGAGTGAAAATTTCATTGTGGGAACATCCCCCAGGCTGTGGCTAAGCCATGTCTTTGCAATATCCTTTCTTACATGAGTGCTAGTTCTGCAAGGTTCGGAGGAGTGCTTCTGTGAAGTTTGGAAAGTAGGTGATGAGGTACTGGTGGAATTAAAGCTGTGAGGAGGGGTCGTGAGTCACACTGGGGGGGTAGTCCAGTTGGTAGAGTACTTGCCCGCGTAAGGCAAAGGTCCCGAGTTTGAGTCAGAGTCCGGCACACAGTTTTAATCTGTCAGGAAGTTTCATACCAGCACATACTCCACTGCAGAGTGAAAATTTCATTCTCATAATATCTGATTTCAACTTCAGTCCCAATCACTATACACACACAACAACTTTGAACAGCCAGATTTACATATTTTCATTACTCAAAGCAATCTTGTTGATATATCTTGCTTTGCAGAGAAATGAATGAACTGAGTTTTTTCTAAGATAAGTAGCAGGCCATTTGAGGAGTGTCATTTCAAATCGTATTTTGTCCAAAATGCAGAATTTTACAGGAGAAGCAAAAACCTGACTACTCCTAAACTGAGAAATTTTTCATACATGGTACAATGTGAAGTTGTTGTGTTTGACACTTACTTCTAGAAACATGAAATGGGGAAATCAATTTGCAGTTGTGTTCTTCAAATTTATATAACATTTGTTGGACTTAGTATGCTTTGATTCAATAATTTATAAAATATACAAAAAAAAGAGTACCTAACCAATTATTTTTGTTATTATTATAGAAGAACATTATCATTTCATAAAAAATAAATTTTTCACAATAAACATTCTAATGTACAGAATACTCATAACATTCTTCTTGAAACTTCCTGGCAGATTAAAACTGTGTGCCCGACCGAGATTCGAAGATTCGAACTCAGGACCTTTGCCTTTCGCCGGCAAGTGTTCTCCATCTGAGCTATCGAAGCACGACCCACGCCCGGTCCTCACAGCTTTACTTTTGCCAGTATCTCATCTCCTACCTTCCAAACTTTACAGAAGCTCTCCTGCGAACCTTGCAGAACTAGCACACCTGAAAGAAAGGATACTGCGGAGACATGGCTTAGCCACAGCCTGGGGGATGTTTCCAGAATGAGATTTTCACTCTGCAGCAGAGTGTGCGCTAATATGAAACTTCCTGGCAGATTAAAACTGTGTGCCTGACCGAGATTCGAACTCGGGACCTTTGCCTTTCACAAAAGGCAAAGGTCCCGAGTTCGAATCTCGGTCGTTCACACAGCCCCGCAACACGACGTGGCACCGACTCGACTAATGTCTGGTCTGAAGTAGTGCTGGAGGGAATTGACACCATGAATCCTAGCAGCGCTGTCCATAAATTCATAAGAATACAAGGGGGTGGAGATCTCTTCTGAACAGCATGTTGCAAGGCATCCCAGATATGCTCAATAATGTTCATGTCTGGGGAGTTTGTGGCCAGAGCAGAAGTGCTTAAACTTAGAAGTGTGTTCCTTGAGCAACTCTACCAACTCTGGATGTGTGGGATGTTGCATTGTTTTGCTGGAATTGCCAAGTCCATCAGAATGCAGGTGATCAGACAGGATGTTTACGTACGTGTCAAACTGTCAAGAGTCGTATCTAGACATATCAGGGGTCCCATATCACTCCAACTGCACATGCCCCACACCATTACAGAGTCTCCTCCAGCTTGAACAGTCCCCTGCTGACATGCAGGGTCTATGGATTCATGACACTGTCTCCATACCCATACATGTCCATCTTCTTGATACAATTTGAAATGAGACTCATCCAACCAGACGACATGTTTCCAGTCATCAACAGTCCGATGTCGGTGTTGATGGGTCCAGGCGAGCCGTAAAGCTGTGTGTCATGCAGTCTTCAAGGGTACACGAGTGGGCCTTCAGCTCCAAGCCCATATCGATGATGTTTCGTTGAACAGTTTGCACGCTGGCACTGTTGAGGGCCCAGTGCTGAAATCTGCAGCAATTTGTGGAAGGGTTGTACTTCTATCATGTTGAATAATTCTCTTCAGTTGTCAATGGTGCCATTCTTAAAGGATATTTTTCCAGCCACAGAGATGTTGGAGATTTGATGTTTTACTGAATTCCTGATATTCACGGTACACTCGTGAAATGGTCATATGGGAAAATCCTCACTTCATTGCTACCTTGGCCTTTGCTCATGCACCGACTATACCTCCCTGTCCAAACTCACTTCAAGCTGGATAACCTGCCATTTAACAACTGTGCCAGACAATTGTTCCCCAATGCATAATTCACAAGTAATACATAGTACTGTCAACAAAAGCACACTCACTGGCAATATAGCCATCTGAGCAAAGTAAGTAATCAGCTTCATGTAGTGTTAGTGCTTGTCACAATAGGATTTGAAACACACACTATAGAGGACTGAATGCGATTTGAAACAACAGCTAGTTTTCGGAAACTATCAACACTGTTAGTGAATATGATTTGTTACAATCTGACTTCACAGAATGAAAGACAGCTCAACACTCAATTTTGTCCACTGTTGGACATTATACAATTGGAAATGATGTTCCTCATTTATGAGAACCAGGCAGTAATGCTTTTGAATATTTCAGTGCTCCTTCTGTTTCTGCAGCTCATCCACCTCCTTACTCTTTCTCTCTCTCTCTCTCTCTGTGTGTGTGTGTGTGTGTGTGTGTGTGTGTGTGTGTGTGTGTGTGTGTGTGTGTGTGTGTGTGTGTGTGTGTGTGCACTCGCTCTTGCATGCGTGACAGATTGACAGGTGGGTGAGAGAGAGAGAGGGGTGGACGTTTGGGGAGGGAAATCCACTGGAGAATAAAACATTGAAAAATAGTGTGATTCTAGAAATTTTAGTTTGCCTATGCAATCATTACTCATCTACATGTGAATAGTTGCTTGTCCATGGTTTTGTATGTTGTCCTGAAGACTTCTGCAACACCACTGAAATTCAGAGCAATTACACAAAATTTTCAGCAGCCACATAAAGAAGCATATCTTCATTATACAAAACCACAATGGACTGGAACTGCTGAAACACATCCTACACAAGGGCTCAATCGCCATTCACTATAACCTAAAATTTAGCCAGTAAGTCCTACTCTTGCCCTGTCTGTGTTATTGATACCATAAAATTGAGTGAACAGGGACAGTTTTTTCCTAATAACTTTGACATTTGGTTAGTGACATTATGGGAAGAAGATGCTTCACTTTTCATATCATCCATTTCGGTATCTGAATTTTCTTGTTCACCACTGTTAAAGTCTTTAAGTCTAATGCTTTTGCATGTAGGAACATTCAGCTTCTGTTTACAGGATTTTTTGCCATAATGTTTTCTTGACAATAACAAATTTCACTCAGAAATTGTCAGTCAGATTGTTTTTCTCATTATTATTATCATTTTCAGATTTAGCAGGCATCATATCCAAGGCTCTTTTTCCTGTTTAAACGAAATAGACCTGCTTACTCAATCCTCATTTTATGTGTTGTTCAAGAGATGTGACCAAGAGACGAAGGCTTTTTCCTGTTGTAATGGAGAAAATCTTTTATCAAATGTAATAACTTTGATAAGTTCGTTAAGATAGAAAAGCCAAGCGTAATCCATTAGCTTTGGTTTTCCATTTGTCATTTTCTGTCATTGCAAATCTTCATCCATTCAAAGGGATTTTCAACTTTGAAAACAAAAAAATGTCCACAAGAGCTAGGTATGGAGAGTACGGAAGATGAGGCAGCACAGTGACTTTGTTTTTTGTGCAACTGTCATGCACCAACAGGGTTAAATGTTTGAGTGTGTTATTGTGATGTAAGAGCCATGAATTGTCTCAAGACATTCAGGCTATTTCCTTCTCATATTTTCTCACAGGCATCGCAACATGTCCCAATAGTGCCATTGATTAATGAATTCATGAAGAACTAATCCATCAAAGTCAAAGAAAACTATCAGCATGGGTTTGACATTTGACCTCACCTGACGAACTTGTTTTGGTCTTGGAGAACAATTCCTGATCCACTGTGAAGAGTGACTTTGGTCTCAACATCATAACCATAGATCCGTGACTCATCACCAGTTAATATTCTCTTAAGGAACTTCTCAACTGCATGTTCCAAAAGCTCTGTACTGGTTGCAAGGCAAAGGTCTTTCTGATCTTGACTCTATGAGCTGTGGGATGAACTCGGCGGCAACACAATGCATTCCAAGATGCCATGTCAGGATTTGATGACACGGTCAAACTGAAATGTTACATTATTTTGCAACCTCTCAGCCAGTCAGTCTTTAATTGGTTTTATATATCTAAAAACAAAGAAGATGTGACTTACCAAACGAAAGCGCTGGCAGGTTGATAGACACACAAACATACACACAAAATTCAAGCTTTTGCAACAAACGGTTGCTTCATCAGGAAAGAGGGAAGGAGAGGGAAAGACGAAAGGATGTGGGTTTTAAGGGAGAGGGTAAGGAGTCATTCCAATCCTGGGAGCAGAAAGGAGGACAGGTATACACTCGCATACACACACATATCCATCCGCACATACACAGACACAAGCAGACAATTGTAAAGGCAAAGAGTTTGGGC
This sequence comes from Schistocerca nitens, assembly GCF_023898315.1. Lineage (NCBI taxonomy): Eukaryota > Metazoa > Arthropoda > Insecta > Orthoptera > Acrididae > Schistocerca > Schistocerca nitens. The sequence continues at coordinate 19,669,886 of NC_064614.1, forward strand.
AGAGATGTCAGTCAAGGCGGAAGTACAAAGGCAAAGATGTTGTTGAATGACAGGTGAGGTATGAGCGGCGGCAACTTGAAATTAGCGGAGGTTGAGGCCTGGCGGGTAATGAGAAGAGAGGATATACTGAAGGGCAAGTGCCATCTCCGGAGTTCTGACAGGTTGGTGTTAGTGGGAAGTATCCAGATAACCCGGACGGTGTAACACTGTGCCAAGATGTGCTGGCTGTGCACCAAGGCATGTTTAGCCACAGGGTGATCCTCATTACCAACAAACACTGTCTGCCTGTGTCCATTCATGCGAATGGACAGTTTGTTGCTGGTCATTCCCACATAGAAAGCTTCACAGTGTAGGCAGGTCAGTTGGTAAATCACGTGGGTGCTTTCACACGTGGCTCTGCCTTCGATCGTGTACACCTTCCGGGTTACAGGACTGGAGTAGGCGGTGGTGGGAGGGTGCATGGGACAGGTTTTACACCGGGGGCGATTACAAGGGTAGGAGCCAGAGGGTAGGGGAGGTGGTTTGGGGATTTCATAGGGATGAACTAAGAGGTTACGAAGGTTAGGTGGACGGCGGAAAGACACTCTTGGTGGAGTGGGGAGGATTTCATGAGATATATTTTTCCCACGTGGAATGTTTCCCTCTATTATATTTAATTGGTTTTAGCATCATCAGTAGATGTCGATGGATGTTCTGAGTGAAAGTCATCTTTAACTTCCGTCCGGCCATTTTTAAACTGTGTTGACCATTCACAGCACCAAGTATGGCTCTCATCACCGTAGGCTTCCTGAATCATTGCTGTGTCTCTGTACAGGTTTTCTTGAGTTTCATGGAAAATTTAATGCAGACGCAATGCTCCACTAACTCTGCCATCTCGAAATTCGCAAATTATGCGGCACAACACTCTACTCAAATCAGATCTGAACAATAACTAACACACAAACAACAATGAAATTTCTGGCAGATACACATTAAACACAGGCGTTTGCAGGAATGCCAACCGCATTTCACTCCAACACACTACTGGCACAAAATTATGAATGTTCCAGAATTTTTTGAATAGACCTCGTATATTTTTTGAGTCTTAATAAAATATACTTCATACGCTACATAATTTCATTTTTTGTAAGTTGTGCCAAGAGGATATTAATTCCATTTTAATGGCAACATCATCACCATCATCAGTGTTCTGCCAAAAGGCAGGTTTTCACTTGGTAGTTCTCCAGGCTGTCCAGTCTTCTGCCATCTTCAGGTCTGCATAATTTCCTCTTCCCTTTATGTCATCTATCATCTTGTATCTTCTTCTTCCTCTCAGTCTTCTCTCACAAAAAATGTTCAAATGTGTGTGAAATCTTATGGAACTTAACTGCTAAGGTCATCAGTCCCTAAGCTTACACACTACTTATCCTAAATTATCCTAAGGACAAACACACACACCTATGCCCAAGGGAGGACTCGAACCTCCGCCGGGACCAGCCACACAGTCCATGACTGCAGCACCTTAGACTGCTCGGCTAATCCCACGCGGCTTTCTCCCATGAACCAATCCTTCCAAAGCATCTTCTAACAAGCACTCCCTTCTCAATGAATGTCCCAACCAGTTCTTTTTCCTTTCTCTTACAACTTTCAGCAGACATCTTCTCTCACCAACCCTTTCCAACACACTTTCATTACTCACTCTTTCCATCCAGCTTATTCTCTTCATTCACCTCCACATCCACATCTCAAATGCTTCTAACCATTTTTCATCCTCTCGTCTCAGTGTCCATGTCTCTGCCCCATACAGTGCCACACTTCAGAAAAAAACATTTGTCAAGCCTTTTCCTTAGATCTTCATCTAATTTGCCACACAAGAGTCTCCTCTTTCTGTTGAATGCCTCCTTCGCTATGGCAGTTCAAGTTTTCACCTCCTGGTGACATCTCAAGTCTTCAGTTACTGTGCTTCCGAGATATTTAAATGCACGTACTTGGCTAATGGGAGATTGTCCTATTTTAATATTAGACAGTCTGTGTTTTGTACTGATGACAATGTTGTTGTTGTTGTGGTCTTCAGTCCTGAGACTGGTTTGATGCAGCACTCCCTGCTACTCTCTCCTGTGCAAGCTTCTTCATCTCCCAGAACCTACTGCATCCTACATCCTTCTGAATCTGTTTAGTGTATTCATCTCTTGGTCTCCCTCTACAATTTTTACCCTCCACGCTGCCCTCCAATACTAAATTGGTGATCCCTTGATGCCTCAGAACATGTCCTACCAACCGATCCCTTCTTCTAGTCAAGTTGTGCCATAAACTTCTCTTCTCCCCAATCCTTTTCAATACCTCCTCATTAGTTACGTGATCTACCCATCTAATCTTCAGCATTCTTCTGTAGCACCACATTTCAAAAGCTTCTATTCTCTTCTTGTCCAAACTAGTTATCGTCCATGTTTCACTTCCATACATGGCTACGCTCCATACAAATACTTTCAGAAACGACTTCCTGACACTTAAATCTATACTCGATGTTAACAAATTTCTCTTCTTCAGAAACGCTTTCCTTGCCATTGCCAGTCTACATTTTATATCCTCTCTACTTCGACCATCATCAGTTATTTTGCTCCCCAAATAGCAAAACTCCTTTACTAATTTAAGTGTCTCATTTCCTAATCTAATTCCCTCAGCATCACCCGACTTAATTTGACTACATTCCATTATCCTTGTTTTGCTTTTGTTGATGTTCATGTTATACCCTCCTTTCATGACACTGTCCATTCCGTTCAACTGCTCTTCAAAGTCCTTTGCTGTCTCTGATAGAATTACAATGTCATCGGCAAACCTCAAAGTTTTTATTTCTTCTCCATGGATTTTAATACCTACTCTGAATTTTTCTTTTGTTTCCTTCACTGCTTGCTCAATATACAGATTGAATAACATTGGGGAGAGGCTACAACCCTGTCTCACTCCATTTCCAACCACTGCTTCCCTTGCATGTCCCTCGACTCTTATAACTGCCATCTGGTTTCTGTACAAATTGTAAATTGCCTTTCGCTCTCTGTATTTTACCCCTGCCACCTTCAGAATTTGAAAGAGAGTATTCCAGTCAACATTGTCAAAAGCTTTCTCTAAGTCTACAAATGCTAGAAACGTAGGTTTGCCTTTCCTTAATCTCTCTTCTAAGATAAATCGTAGGGTCAGTATTGCCTCAGATGTTCCAATATTTCTACGGAATCCAAACTGATCTTCCCCGAGGTCAGCTTCTACCAGTTTTTCCATTCGTCTGTAGAGAATACGCATTAGTATTTTGCATCCGTGATTTATTAAACTGATTGTTCAGTAATTTTCACATCTGTCAGCACCTGCTTTCTTTGGGATCAGAATTATTATATTCTTCTTGAAGTCTGAGGGTATTTCGCCTGTCTCATACATCTTGCTCACCAGATGGTAGAGTTTTGTCGGACTGGCTCTCCCAAGGCTGTCAGTAGTTCTAATGGAATGTTGTCTACTCCCGGGGCCTTGTTTCGACTCAGGTCTTTCAGTGCTCTGTCAAACTCTTCACGCAGTATCGTATCTCCCATTTCATCTTCATCTACATCCTCTTCCATTTCCATAATATTGTCCTCAAGTACATCGCCCTTGAATACACCGTCTATATACTCCCTCCACCTTTCTGCTTTCCCTTCTTTGCTTAGAACTGGGTTTCCATCTGAGCTCATGATATTCATACAAGTGGTTCTCTTTTTTCCTAAGGTCTCTTTAATTTTCCTGTAGGCAGTATCTATCTTAGCCCTAGTGAGATAAGCCTTTACATCCTTACATTTGTCCTCTAGCCATCCCTGCTTAGCCATTTTGCACTTCCTGTCGATCTCGTTTTTGAGACGTTTGTATTCCTTTTTGCCTGCTTCATTCACTGCATTTTTATATTTTCTCCTTTCATCAGTTAAATTCAATATTTCTTCTGTTACCCAAGGATTTCTACCAGCCCTCGTCTTTTTACCTACTAGGTCCTCTGCTGCCTTCACTACTTCATCTCTCAAAGCTACCCCTTCTTCTTCTACTCTATTTCTTTCCCCCATTCCTGCCAATTGTTCCCTTATGCTCTCCCTGAAACTCTGTACAACCTCTGGTTCTTTCAGTTTATCCAGGTCCCATCTCCTTAAATTCCCAACTTTTTGCAGTTTCTTCAGTTTTAATCTACAGTTCATAACCAATAGATTGTGATCAGAGTCCACGTCTGCCCCTGGAAATGTCTTACAATTTAAAACCTGGTTCCTAAATCTCTGTCTTACCATTATGTAATCTATCTGAAACCTGTCAGTATCTCCAGGCTTCTTCCATGTATACAACCTTCTTTTATGATTCTTGAACCAAGTGTTAGCTATGATTAAGTTGTGCTCTGTGCAAAATTCTATCAGGCGGCTTCCTCTTTCATTTCTTAGCTCCAATCCATATTCACCTACTACTTTTCCTTCTCTCCCTTTTCCTACTACCGAATTCCAGTCACCCATGACTATTAAATTTTCGTCTCCCTTCACTATCTGAATAATTTCTTTTATTTCATCATACATTTCTTCAATTTCTTCGTCATCTGAAGAGCTAGTTGGCATATAAACTTGTACTACTGTAGTAGGCATGGGCTTCGTGTCTACCTTGGCCACAATAATGCAGTCACTATGCTGTTTGTAGTAGCTTATCCGTACTCCTATTTTTTTATTCATTATTAAACCGACTCCTGCATTACCCCTATTTGATTTTGTATTTATAACCCTCTATTCACCTGACCAAAAGTCTTGTTCCTCCTACCACCAAACTTCACTAATTCCTACTATATCTAACTTTAACCTATCCATTTATCTTTTTAAATTTTCTAACCTATCTGCCCGATTAAGGGATCTGACATTCCACGCTCCGATCCCTAGAATGCCAGTTTTCTTTCCCCTGATAAAGACGTCCTCTTGAGTAGTCCCCGCCCAGAGATCCGAATGGGGGACTATTTTACCTCCGGAATATTTTACCCAAGAGGACGCCATCATCATTTAATCATACAGTAAAGCTGCATGCCCTCGGGAAAAATTACGGCCGTAGTTTCCTCTTGCTTTCAGCCATTCGCAGTACCAGCACAGCAAGGCCATTTTGGTTAGTGTTACAAGGCCAGAACAGTCAATCATCCAGACTGTTGCCCCTGCAACTACTGAAAAGGCTGCTGCCCCTCTTCAGGAACCACATGTTTGTCTGGCCTCTCAACAGATACCCCTCCGTTGTGGTTGCACCTACGGTATGGCTATCTGGATTGCTGAGGCACGCAAGCCTCCCCACCAATGGCAAGGTCCATGGTTCTTGGGGGGAAGACTGATGACCATACTCTTTGCTTTTGCTGTGTTTATTTGCATCCCATATTCCACACAAGCTTCATTCAGAGCCTTCAGAATGGCAACATGAATATTTAAATGCCTTGCATATAATTATCCATTAAAATTAGCAGAGTGGTAGTAAAGATACATTAAACAACAGTTAATTGTCAAAATATTTTCACATCTGGAACAACAGAATATATGTTTTCCTTTTCAAAGCATAAAGAAAATTTCTTATTATTCATACACAAACATAAGTATACTTCTTATTGGTAATGACAGCAAACGTTTAACCGTAATCCCTTAGCAGTTCACAGCCCAAGCCAAAATGTATTTCCAGAGAGGTATTATATACAAAATTAAAATTAACTTATGACACCTTTTCTGCAATATGCTCTTGAATAGTCTCAGTAAACACTCTGATAGTACTAATGATAACAGCTGCAACTCAATATTACAGCAGTTTTTCACAATTAACCACTAAACCTTTATTATAGTCCCAAAAAAATTCATGACAAGATCATTGGATGTAACCTTTGTATTCTTCATACAGCCATCAGACTCACAGTGAACACATCACAAAGTTTTCTCTTACTGCCTGTTAGAAACCCGTACTACATTATGTAAATGAACATGTTATACCACAAATCCAAACATGTTCCCTAACACATCATTAGTACTTTCAACACTCTCATCATCTGAAACATCATCATAACTCTTCAACATAACCTATACCTCACAGCTATACATTATCAGCATCATACTTTAAAACCCTTCATATCTTAAAATTACCAAATATTCAGCAACCAGTCGCAAAATCATGTGTTATTTATTCACTTTTGCAAATCGATTTCAACTGATTAACAGCCATCATTGGTGCTTTCAACCAATATGTGTGCTGAGTAGTAATTCTGTCTTAAGCAGAGGTCGAACATAAAGTGATCTTTTCATAACACACAAAAATCCTATACTCATCATCAGTAGCGTCATCATCACATTTCTCAAAGACTCTCAAAATAAGTAGACAGTCTCAACAACACAACATAATATTCATCTTGTCACCTTCAAATTACAAGAAACATCTTAACACAGTACATCCATACTGACTTTATAGTCATCCACTGCATGTTCAACAGTTAATTTCTTCCTCAAAATACTAAGTGGTAGAGCACTTGCCCGCGAAAGGCAAAGGTCCCGAGTTCGAGTCTCGGTCGGGCACACGGTTATAATCTGCCAGGAAGTTTCATATCAGCGCACACTCCACTGTAGAGTGAAAATCTCATGCTGGAAACATCCCCCAGGCTGTGGCTAAGCCATGTCTCCGCAGTATCCTTTCTTTCAGGAGTGCTAGTTCTGCAAGGTTCGCAGGAGAGCTTCTGTAAAGTTTGGAAGGTAGGAGACGAGATACTGGCAGAAGTAAAGCTGTGAGACTGGGTGTGAGTCGTGCTTCGGTAGCTCAGATGGTAGAGCACTCGCCCGCGAAAGGCAAAGGTCCCGAGTTCGAGTCTTGGTCGGGCACACAGTTTTAATCTGCCAGGAAGTTTCATATGCAAAATTCATTAAGAAAACATAATAATTTCTTAAATTCACTTAATATTCAATAACATAAACTTATTCCAGCACAAACAGTACAAAGACATAAAGTATGTGTGATGTACAGAGTCCAGATAGAGCAGAAATACAAAACACCTCAAAATGATGTCATGCAAAAATATTTTCCTTCAAAAACAGTGAAATTTATATTTCCTTTAAAAATACAACAAAATTTCCCCTATTCAAGCATAAATGTAAGTAAATTTTCCCTTTCAGAATAATAAAGTACATTAAATCTTACTTCAGTCCAAACCTTCCAAACAGACCCAATTAGACACAGATTTCATATCAAAAACATCAGAATATTTTTCAGTTTTCAATTGTGAAGGTAAATAAGTTTCTCCATTACCTTATGAGATTACACTAGAAAGATTTCAGTAAGTTATGGAAATTATGTAGCCTTGAAGAATGAAAACAGGAAAATAGTTCTGCACAGTGTCCTGTGTTCATCACTCACGTGTAACGAAAAGATCTTATGATCCACTGGGATTCAAGAGTTAATGCTCATTTACATCTTCAGTTCTTCCTACAGCATGTGCTTCAACAACTGTCAGTAATCTGTTTGTATAAGCTTGTTTTGGCTCTCTTGGATACAAATTCCTAACTAAATGTAACACTGACACAAAATAGGTTTCTCTTGTCAAACTGTCTTGGACATTACAAATAAACACACCACTTACAACTTTGTATTTAAATTCACTTTCTCACAATGTAACTTCTAGTGTTATCACATATTTGTCAGAATAATAAGGATCTCCAGCAGCAGTTAGATAAAATATAAATTTCTCATTCCGGGATTTAGTCAACATGACAGAATTATCATGATTTTCCTTACAAACACTTTGAATATGTATATCTGCCAGCTTTTCACATTTATTCATATACGTGGTGTTTCTTTTAACTTGAGAAAACTAAATACCTTGAAATGACACATTGTATAAAAAACTGTTCTAGGTGAAAAGCTAATATCAGTAAAGGGGACATCAGTCTGTGCTATAACCGGCCACCTCTTAATCACCCCTCCTGCATCGGTGGGGTCAACTTTCTATTTTCAAATGAGAACTCCCTCTCCATTTTTTATTGCATGTTCAATTCCATGCCAAAAAATACATGTGGTTTATTCAAAGTGTAGTTTCCCATTCATGGTAGATGGCAAAAATATCAAGTGTGCTTACTTTTGATATTAAGAACAGACAAATTTGATTCTACATTTCATTTATGATCTAAATACATATCTTTGTGTTCTAATGGTTTAAGTGTCCAGATGCCAGATACCTGTCCACACTGACTCAGATTCATTTGCCTGCAGCTGACCAAGCCATAGTGCCACCAATGCTGGTTTACATCCTTTGCCAAGTTGAAATCCTGTATCTCTATTAATGGGATCATTACTTATACATATTTTAACTGCTTCTTTAATGACAGATTCCAAGTACATGAAGGCAGCGGAAAGGATCTTTGTCACTCTCTAGTCCACGCTGTGTCCCATATCAAGACAGTGCTCAGTGACAGCAGACTTTTCTGGCTGACCCAATCTATGTTCAGCACCCCTATCTTTGACAGTGCAACATTGCAACGTGTCTGGCCAATGTATTATTTCCCACATTGGCACAGAATTTTGTAGCCTTGATCTCCTTAGACTAGGCTGTCTTTAACAGAACCATTTTATTTGATATTTTTTGAACAGCCTGCAGATCTTAAAGGGCACCCAACATAGAGTAGAAGAAGCATCCTCTTGGAGTTTTCCATTTCTTTTGGCTGTTCTTGAGGTTTACTGCATGCAGGTTGACTTGCATTATGGATCTGTTAATCACAGTACTTGTTTTGTACAAAAACAGAGCAAAGATAGCTAAGCTCTGCTGATAAGCTCCATGTATCTGAGATGCCTCTGTAACTCTAGCTGTCTGTAATACACCATTGCATTGAGATAGGTGATGGCAGCTTGCAACTCACAGGTATAGGTCAGTGTGAGTTGTTTTATGGAACTATGGAATATCCTGTGACCAAAAGAACCATTACTTTTCTGCAGACTAAGATATTTACGATGGAAAGTCTCCATTGTTCCCCACTTCCATGGTGAAGCAAATGCTTGGATGGAGGGAGTTAAGGCGTCCCAGAAATACAGGAATCATTGCTGCCCCATGTGGCCATATACAAAGGTGTTGTCCACATAACTCCGGAAACATTTAGGCTTAAACACTGTCCACTGAAGTGTTTTTTCTTCCATAAAAAGGTTAGCTACTATAGGTGACAAAGGGCTATAGCAACACTATCAGTTTGTTCAAAATATTGTTCATTAAACTTAAAGCAAGTTGAGGTAAGCACATGTTTCAATAGATGTAAGAAGTACTCCCACAACTTAGCTCCTGTAAGTTGTAGTGAACCCACCAGAGGTACTGTTGTGAACAAAGAGACCTCATCAAAACTCACTAATATGTCAGCTGGTTTGAGACACAAACTCTTTAGGTGCTGTATAAAATCTTCTGTGTTTCGAATATGATGTTCATATTCTCTTACCCAAGGGCTCAGAAGATAATCCAGATGTTTTACTAGGTAATATGTTGGGGCTACTATATTGCTCACAATAAGCGTAACCCCTTTCTAGTGTACCTTAGGCAGCCCATAAAGTCATGGTGAAACTGGTGGTTGTACCCTTAAGATGTTCAGGAAACTTGCTGTATTTGGGGAGGAAATATGTCATCTGTTGTACTGTCAGCTGGATCCTTCTGGAGACTATGATACACTGAGTCCTGCAGTAAATCTGTCATCTCGCCAATGTAAGATGTTGCAGGCCAAAGAACAATAGCATTTCCCTTGTCAGCACATAAAATTGCACTTACCCAGCAATTACTGTGGAGAAACAAGGAGCCGGCCGAAGTGGCCGTGCGGTTAAAGGCGCTGCAGTCCGGAACCGCAAGACCGCTACGGTCGCAGGTTCGAATCCTGCCTCGGGCATGGATGTTTGTGATGTGCTTAGGTTAGTTAGGTTTAACTAGTTCTAAGTTCTAGGGGACTAATGACCTCAGCAGTTGAGTCCCATAGTGCTCAGAGCCATTTGAACCATTTGAGCCAAGGACCCTTTTGTCTGCCTCCAAGTACTGGGATTCCATGATTAAACAAACAATCAAAATACGTCTAACTAATGAACTGAATAACAGAGACACAGGATTTCAACTCAGCAAGGTGTGGAAACCAGCATTAGTGACACTAAGGCATTGTTGGCCACAGGTGAATGAGTATGGGTCAACACAGACAAGGAATCGGAATCTGGACACCTAAACTGGGCCTAACACACAGCCCATGCACATGCTGGGCCACAATTTGTGGCTGTACTTTCCCATGTCCTGCATGCCAAGACCATGACACATTTCTCTGGCATAGGCAACTGAATGTCATTGTGCTCCTGAGTTGTCTACGATGTTGTCATAACCCCACCCCCTGGCACCTGTACATTTCTAGTGAGCCAACACGTACAGGGTGCGTTCAAAAATTAAAGTTACTTATATTTTTATGAAAAAATATTTATTTATTCACCAATACTCATGTTCTCCCCTTCAAAGTAATCCCCCTCAGATACAATACACTTGTGCCAATGCTTCTTCCAATCCTTGAAGCACTTCTCATAAGCACTTTTTGGTACAGCCTTGAGTACTTCCAATGATGCAGCTTTAATTTCCTCAATCGTTGAAAATTTTCATCCTTTCATGGATCTCTTCAGTTTTGGGACAAAGAAAGAGTTAAAGAGTGCCAAATCCAGTGAATATGGTGGCTAGTTGTGTTGTTTTTTGCCAAAAAATCTCTCACAAGCAATGATGAATGAGCAGGTGTGTTGTCATGATGTAAAAGCCATGAATTGTTTTTCCAGAATTCCAGATGTTTTCTTGGGAATTGCTTCTTGTAAATGGCGCATAACTTCAAGTTAAGACTTCTTATTGACCGTACAACCTTGAGGCAAAAATTCATGATGCACCACACCATAGCAATTGAAAAACACAGTGAACAAAACTTTGACATTTGTGTGCTTTTTTTTGTCTTGGCTCTCTGGGATGCTTCCATTGGGACATTGGGCTTTGGTTTCAAAGTCATAACCGTAAATCCATGTTTTGTCACCAGCTATGACCCTTTGGAGCAAATCAGGATCATCACTGATATCATTCAAGAGGTCCTGAGCGATGCTCATTCGAAGCTTCTTATGATCAAAATCGGGAAGTTTTGGAATCAACTTTGCTGGCACATGTCTCCTGCCCAAATAATCCAAAAAAATTGCTGTGTTTTGCCGACTGATATGCAAACGTTCACAGCAACTTCTCTTAAAGTAATTCGATGATTTTCCTAAACAATTTTCTTCAACATTATCATCTGTTGTTGATGAGCTGGGGCATCCAGAGCGAGGTTTGTCATTGACATCTTCTCGGCCATCTTAGAAAAGCTTGTACCACTCGTAAAAATGTTTTTCTATTTTTACTTACAGCAGATTCACCATGTGCAACTGTCAATGTTTCAAATGTTTTGAAGCACGATTCCATTGTTCACATAAAATTTGATGCAAATTCTTTGCTCAATTTTTTTATGTTGTTGTTGTTGTTGTTGTTGTTGTTGACTGGTTTGATGCAGCTGTCCATGCTATTCTATCCTGTGCAAGCTTCTTCATCTCCTAACTACTGCACTCTACATCCTTCTGAATCTGTTAAGTGTATACATTTCTTGGTCTCCCTCTACAATTTTACCCTTTACGCTGCCCTCCAATACTAAACTGGTGACATACATACATACATACATACAAACATACATTAATCCTTGTTCCATAGCTCATGAGTACGACATTTCATAATGATGTGGAATGTGTCACTTTAACATAAGTTTTCTTTACACAAAATAATTTTCTTTTCTTTCTTTCTTTTTTATTTTACAGTTACTACTTCATATCTAAGAATTCATCTATTGAGTAGAAGGAGTTGTCATTCAGAAATTCTTCTAATGGTTGGCTAGAGTTGTCATTCAGAAATTCTTCTAATGGTTGGCTATCTGTCAGGCTTTTAATAATATTTGGCAAATGACCGAAGATTTTTGTGGCAGCATAGTTCACCCCTTTCTGTGCCAGAGTGAGATTTACTCAAGAATAGTGAATGTCATCCTTTCTTCTAGTCTTGTAGCTATGCAATTTGCTGTTATTTTTTAAATGGGATGGGTTATTAATGACAAATTTCATGAGTGAATATGTGTATTGTGAAGGTACTGTGCATATCCCAAGTTCCTTAAATAAATGTCTGCAAGGTGATCTTGGGTGGTCTCCAGCTATTATTCTCATTATACGCTTTTGTGCAATGAATACTTCCTCTCTTAATGACGAATTGCCCCAAAATATGATGCCATATGAAAGCAGTGAATGAAAATAGGCATAGCAGGCTAAATTACTAATATCTTTATCGACAAAATTTGCAATAACCATAATAGCATAACTAGCTGAACCTAACCGTTTCAGCAGATCATCAATGTGTTTCTTCCAATTCAATTTCTCATCAATGCAAACACCAAGAAATTTCGAGTATTCTACCTTAGCAACAGACTTCTGTTCATAGTCTATATTTATCAATGGTGTTATGCCATTTACTGTACAAAATTGTATAAACTGTGTTTTCTCAAGATTTAGTGAGAGTCCATTTGCAGAGAACCACTTAATAACTTTTTGAAAGACATTATTTGCAATTTCTTCAGCTGACTCTTGCTTCTTTGGTGTGATTACTATACTTGTATCATCAGTGAAAAGAACTAACTTTGCATCTTCATGAATATAGAGTGGCAAGTCGTTAATATATATTAAGTACAATAAGATACCCAAGACTGAACCCTGTGGGACACCATTCTTGATACCTCCCCAGTTAGAGGACTCTGCTTGTTTTTATAGACTATCTGTAATGTTGATTTCAACCTTCTGCATTCTTCCAGTTAAGTATGAATTAAACTCTCCCACTCATACCACAATACTCAAGCTTATCTAGAAGAATTTCATTATTCACACAATCAAAAGCCTTCGAGAGATCACAAAATATCCCAATGGGTGATGTTCGGTTATTCATTGTATTTAATATTTGATCAGTGAAAGCATATGTAGCATTTTCTGTTGAAAAGCCTTTCTGAAAACCAAATTGACATTTTGTTAGTACTTCATTTTTACAAATATGTGACGTTACGCTTGAATACATTACTCTTTCAAGAATTTTGGATAAAGCTGTCAGAAGTGAGATTGGGTGGTAGTTGTTAGCATCTGATCTATCCCCTTTTTTATGCAATGATTTAACAATAGCATATTTAAGTCTATCTGGTAAAATTCCCTGTTTCAGTGAGCTACTACATATGTGGCTGAGAATCCTACTTATTTGTTGGGAACAAGCTTTTAGTGCTCTGTTGGAAATGCCATCAATTCCATGTGAGCTTTTACTTTTGAGTGAATTTATTATTTTCCTAATTTCAGTAGGAGAGGTGGGTTGAATTTCAGTTTTATCAAATTGCGTAGGTACTGCCTCTTCCATATACTGCCTTGCATTTTCGAATGAATAGTTGGAACCTATTTTCTATACAACACTTAAAAAATGATTATTAAAAATGTTTTCTATTTCTGACTTCTTGTTAACAAACTTTTCATTGTGTTTGATAGAAATACAGTCTTCTTGTGCTCTCGGTTGCCCTGTTTCCCTTTTCACAATATTCCAAATGCCTCAGAACATTTCCTACTAACAGATCTCTTCTTCTAGTCAAGATGTGCCACAAATGCCTCTTCTCTGCAATTCTATTCAGTACCACCTCATTAGTTATGTGATCTACCCATCTAATCTTCAGCATTCTTCTGTAGCACCACATTTTGAAAGCTTCTATTCTCTTCTTGCCTAAACTAGTTATCGTCAATGTTTCACATCCATGCATGGCTACACTCCATACAAATACTTTTAGAAAATCTATATTTGATCTTAACAAATTTCTCTTCTACAGAAACACTTTTCTTGCCATTGCCAGTCTACATTTTATATCCTCTCTACTTCGACCATCATCAGTTATTTTGCTCCCCAATTAGCAAAACTCATTTACTACTTTAAGCATCTCATTTCCTAATCTAATACCCTCAGCATCACCTGATTTAATTTGACTACATTCCATTATCCTCATTTTGCTTTTGTTGATGTTTATCTTATATCTTCCTTTCAAGACTCTGTCCATTCCATTCAGCTGCTCTTCCAGGTCCTTTGCTGTCTGTGACAGAATTACAATGTCATCGGCGAACCTCAAAGTTTTAATTTCTTCTCCATGGATTTTAATTCCTACTCAAATTTTTCTTTTGTTTCCTTTACTGCTTGCTCAATATACAGATTGAGTAACATCAGGGATAGGCTACAACCCTGTCTCACTCCCTTCCCAACCACTGTTTTCGTTTCACACCCCTCAACTCATATAACTGCCATCTGGTTTCTGCACAAATTGTAAATTGCCTTTCGCTCCCTGTATTTTACCCCTGCCAGCTTCAGAATTTGAATGAGAGTATTCCAGTCAACGTTGTCAAAAGCTTTCTCTAAGTCTACAAATGCTAGAAACGTAGGGTTGCCTTTCTTTAATCTATCTTCTAAGATAAGTCATAGGGTCAGTATCGTTTCACGTGTTCCAACATTTCTATGGAATCCAAAATGATCTTCCCCAAGGTCGGCTTCAACCAGTTCTTACAATTGTCTGTAAAGAATCTGTGTCAGTATTTTGCAGCCATGACTTATTAAACTGATAGTTCGGTAATTTTCGCACCTGTCAACACCTGCTTTTTTTGGGATTGAAACTGTTATATTCTTCTTGAAGTCTGAGGGTATTTCACGTGTCTCATACATCTTGCTCACCAGATGGTAGAGTTTTTATCAGGACTGGCTCTCCCAAGGCTGTCAGTAGTTCTAATGGAATGATGTCTACTCCGGGGGCCTTGTTTCGACTCAGGTCTTTCAGTGCTCTGTCAAACTCTTCACGCAGTATCATATCTCCCATTTCATCTTCACCTATGTCCTCTTCCATTTCCATAATGTACATCGCCCTTGTATAGACCCTCTATATACTCCTTCCACTTTCCTGCTTTCCCTTCTTTGCTTAGGACTGGTTTTCCGTCTGAGCTCTTGATATTCATACAAGTGGTTCTCTTTTCTCCAAAGGTCTCTCTAATTTTCCTGTAGGCAGTATCTATCTTACTCCTAGTGATATATGCCTCTACATCCTTACATTTGTCCTCCCTGCTTAGACTTTTTGCACTTCCTGTCGATCTCATTTTTGAGATGTCTGTCTTCCTTTCTGCCTGCTTTCTTCACTGTATTTTTTATATTTTCTCCTTTCATCAGTTAGATTCAATATTTCTTCTGTTACCCATTGGTTTCTACTATCCCTCATCTTTTTAACTACTTGATCCTCTGCTACCTTCACTATTTCATCACTCAAAGCTACCCACTCTTCTTCTACTTTATTTCTTTCTCCAGTTCTTGTCAATCATTCCCTAAAGCTCTCTCTGAAACTCTCTACAACATCTGGTCCTTTCAGTTTATCCAGGTCCCATCTCCTTAAATCCCTACCTTTTTGCAGTTTCTTCAGTTTTAATCTACAGTTCATAACCAATAAATTGTGGTCCGAGTCCACATCTGCCCCTGTAAATGTTTTACAACTTAAAACCTGGTTCCAAATTTTCTGTCTTACCATTATATAATCTATCTGAAACCTTCCAGGGTCTCCAGGCCTCTTCCATGTTTACAACCATCTTTCATGTGTCTTAAACCAAGTGTTACCTACAATTAAGTTATGCTTTGTGCAAAATTCTACCAAGCAGCATCCTCTTTCATTCCTTACCCTCATTCCACATTCGCCTACTATTTTTTCATCTCTTCCTTTTCCTACTATCAAATTCCAGTCCCCCAAGGTTATTAAATTTCCATCTCCTTTCACTATCTGAATAATTTCTTTTATCTCATTGTAAATTTCTTCAATCTCTTCATCATCTGCAGAACTAGTTGGCATATAAACTTTTACTACTGTGGTAGGTGTGGGCTTCGTGTCTTATCTTGGTTACAATAATGCGTTCACTATGCTGTTCGTAATAGCTAACTGACACTTCTATTTTTTTATTATTAAACCTACTCCTGCATTAGGCCTATATGATTTTGTATTTATAATCCTGTATTCACTTGACCAGAAGTGTTGTTCCTCCTGCCACTGAACTTCACTAATTCCTACTATATCAAACTTTAACCTATCCGTTTCCCTTTTTAAATTTTCTAAGCTCCCTGCGCAATTAAGGGATGTGACATTTCATGTTCTGATCCATAGAATGCCAGTTTTCTTTCTCCTGATAACGAAGTCCTCCTGAGTAGTCCGCACCTGTAGATCTGAATGGGTGACTATTTTGTTTAACCATACAGTGAAGCTGTAAGTCCTGGGGAAAAATTACAGTTGTTGTTTCCCCTTGCTTTAAGCCATTTGCAGACCAGCACAGCAAGGCAATTTTGGTTAATGTTACAAGGTCAGATCAGTCAATCATGCAGAATTGTGAATTTTTTGTGAATTGTGTTTTATTCATATCGTGACATACATTTGCAATCCATTTGGTTTGCCTACAGGAGACATGTCAAAAATTTATAAAACAATTACAATGATTTTTACATTAATAAATAATAGCACTATAATAAATAACAACACTATAAGGATAACTCATTGTACCCAGCTCAAATTTCCAGTTTGTCCTGCTTGAATTCATCCACTGAGTAATAACACTTCAGTGTCAGTACCTCATATAGCTTTCGTTTAAGTGAACCTAAATTCATCTGCATCAACTTGTTCCATTTTAATTTATTACAAATTTTCGTTCCCATGTATTGAGGTCCCTGGGCATACAGTCTGAGGCGGTGGGTGGGGAGCATAAAATTTTCTTTGTTTCTGGTACCATGTGAATGCACAAAATGGTTTCCCTCAAATAATTCATGTCTGGTGTACAGAAATATAATAGTCTCATGTATGTATAAGGATGGCAGAGTTAATATTTTAAGTTTTCTAAATAATGGTCAACATGTTTCTTTGTGATTTGCAGTGCACATATTTCGTATGATTTTTTTCTGTATTTTTAGTATCCGCACTATGTTTGTTGAGTTACCCCAAAAAACAATACCATACCTAATAATGGATACGAAGTAGCTTGTATATGCTACTTTTCATGTGTCCATGTCAATTGCAATTGACAATATTTTCACTGCAAATGCAAAGCTGCTCCGTTTGTTTGCCAGGTATTGACTGAGTCAACTTCTTCTATACCTTGGTTGTTGTGTACAATCTTAATCTGCTCACATTTTGACTGTTTGGTTCTGAACTGCATCATGTGAGTCTTAGATATGTTTAGATTCAACCCATTTAGCTGAAACCAAGTTTCTAAGGTAGTGATCACAGATTTGGTAATTTTTTCCGAGTCTTGATCTTCAACAAAGACAGAAGTATCATATGCGAACAGAACGGATGGGGAGCTGATATTTAATGGTAAGTCATTAACATAAAAGAGAAATAGGACTGGGCCTAATATGGAGCCTTGTGGAACACCCTGAGATATTTTTTTTCCAGTCAGAAAAATAATATGTGCCATTTGAAGAAATGCTAACTCTTTGCTTTCTGTTGGATAAGTAGGATTTAAGCCATTGTAGGGCACTGCCGCTAATTTCATACTTTTTAAGTTTGTAAACAAGCAATGCATGGTTTACAGAATCAAACGCCTTTGTGAGGTCGCAGAAAATTCCTGCCACCTTGTTTCTCTTGTCTAATGATGTGCTTATTTTCTCAATGAAACTGTTTACTGCATCGATGGTGTTTTTACCCTGCTGAAAACCAAATTGATTGTTTAGAATAACAGAATACTTTGCAATGAAGTTTTGGATTTGTGCAACAGCAAGTTTTTCAAATATTTTAGATAGGACTGGGAGAATCGAGATAGGATGATAATTTTCCATGGTCTCTCTTGATCCATTCTTGAAGAGTGGTTTGACTTCAGCATATTTCAGTACCTCTGGGAAACAGCCCTCTTCAAAACATTGATTTCTTATCTCAGCGTCAATTGCCACTTTTCGCACCATACAGATATCTTATTTAAATCATTTTGCAAGTCATTTTGATCATCTGATGACTTTATGAGATGGTAAATGACAGCATCATCTGCAAACAATCTAAGATGGCTACTCAGATTGTGTCCTAAGTCGTTAATATAGATCAGGAACAATAGAAGGCCTATAACACTTCCTTGGGGAACACCGGATATTACTTCTGTTTTACTCGATGACTTTCTGTCTATTACTATGAACTGTGACCTTTCTGACAGGAAATCACGAATCCAGTCGCACAATTGTGGTGATACTCCATAGGCACACAGTTTGATTAGAAGATGCTTGTGAGGAATGGTGTTGAAAGCCTTCTGGAAATCTAAAAATATGGAATCAATTTGACATCCCCTTACTACTTCATGAGTATAAAGAGCTAGTTGTGTTTCAGAAGAATGATATTTTCTGATTCCGTGCTGACTATATGTCAATAAATCGTTTTCTTCGAGGTACTTCATAATGTTTGAATACAGTATGCGTTCTAAAACTCTACTGCAAATCAACGTTAGTGATATAGGCCTGTAATTCAGCGGATTACTCCTGCTTCCCTGTTTGGGTATTGGTGTGACTTGAGCAATTTTCCAGTCTTTAGGTACATATCTTTCTGTGGGCGAGTGGTTGTATATAATTGCTCAACATGGAGCTATTTTATCGGCATACTCTGAGAGGAACCTGACTGGTATACAATCTGGACCAGAGGCCTTGCCTTTATTAAGTGATTTAAGCTGCTTTGTTACACCAAGGATATCTACTTCTATGTTTCTCATCTTGGCAGTTGTTCTTGATTGGAATTCAGGAATATTTCCTTTGTCTTTTTTGGTGAAGGAGTTTTGGAAAACCGTGTTTAATAACTCTGCTTTAGTGGCATTGTCATCAGTGACTTCACCGTTGTTATCGCGCAGTGAAGGTATTGATTGTGTCTTGCCACTGGTGTGCTTTATGTATGACCAGAATCTCTTTAGGTTTTCTGCCAGATTTCAAGACAGAATTTTGTTGTGGAAATTATTAAAAGCATCTCGCATTGAAGTACGCACCATATTTTGAACTTCTGTAAAACTTTGCCAATCTTGGGGATTTTGCATTCTTTTAAATTTGGCATGCTTTTTTTGTTGCTTCTGCAACAACGATCTGACCCGTTTTGTGTACCATGGGGGATCAGTACCATCATTTATTAATTTATGTGGTGTATATCTCTCAATTGCTGTTGATACTATCTCTTTGAAAACATTCCACAACTTTTCTACACTTACATGATCAGATCGGAAGGAGTGAAGACTGTCTCTTAAAAAGGCGTTAAGAGCATTTTTATCAGCATGATATCGATCTTTTCCGCAATTGGTAAGCAGCCAATTTTAACACGGGTAATGTATCACGAAGCAAATATCGTCGGCACTGGTGGAATGTTGCGTGATACCACGTACTTATACGTTTGCGACTATTACAGCACCATCTAACACAAATTGAAAAAAGTGGTCCAACTAAAACATTCATATTTCTTTACGTACTACACGAATATGTATTAAAAAATGGGGATTCCTATTAAAAAAAATACAGTTGATATCCGTTTGACCTATGGCAGCAACATCTAGCGGGCCAACCATAGCACCATCTGGTTTCCTCCTTCAAGCTAGACAAGTTTCCTTCTTTGTAGTTTGATGCTTATTTCATGAGATATTTGGCCTGGTCACTATCTAAATTTGCACTGTGCAGAGATTTCAACATACATATAGGTGATGGAAGCACTAAAGAGAGAGTCTTCATGACTTTGATAAATAGCTATGGGCTGTTTGTTGCAAACCGACTGCCAACAAGAGGTGATGCCTGCCTAGACACAGTTATCACTAACCTCAATATCTGGAACTATAAAATCAGTGTAGCTGAACCAATGATTGCTGACCATAGTGCATTAGTAATGGAAATAAGTATGAAATGCTCGAGTTAACGGCAACCAAGCTCATGGCACTCCAGTTACACATTTAGTAAAAGGACCATAAAAGAAGAAAGACTAAATGGTCTTAAAATAGCCCTGTCAAGTGTAAACCGGCAGCAAAAAATTGCAGGAATGGGGGCCAATGCCTCATTCGAATGTCTGTTCCAATCATTAAAAGCTAAATTTTATGATTTATTTCCAGAAATCCACAAGAAGTATCCTATAGGCAAAGCTAAAGGAAGGGACAAACCTATTCCTGAAAGATGTGGTATACCCCTGAGCTAAACAAATTAAAATGCATTGTGCTAATTTTCAGGGACCGTATGAAAGCAGCTAGAGATCTGCCATCTAGAGACCTGCTTCATTGTAACTATGTAACAGCCAAACAAATTTACAGAAAGCGAGTGGAGGAGGCAAAAAAGAGATACAATGGCAGGTTCATTAAAGAGGCTCACAATCCATGCAAAGCAGCTTGGAATCTGGTAAACAAGTGCAGAAAAAAGCCCACCTCAGCCTTAAATTCTGGTAGGCCTGATGCCTTCAATCAGTACTTTGTTAGGATAGTGAAAGATACTATTAATGAAATACCTGACTCAGGCTTAGTCCCCAGAAGTCACATAAGAAACACAACCAGTAGCACTTTTGAAAACTGGAAGGAAGTGCACCCTAAAGATATCGTAAAAATAGTTAAGTCATACAAGAACTCAGAGAGCAAAGATATCTGTGGTATGTCTTGCAAAATGCTAAAGAAAATTATTCTAGAGCTTGCTCAACCATCATCTATAGCAATTAACAAATGCTTATCCTCTGGTGTCTTCCCAAAATTTCTTAAACTAGCATGGACAGTACCAATCTACAAAAAAGGTGGCCAGCTACAGACCAATTTCTATCATTCCTATTCTAGTTAAAGTTATGGAGTCTGTTATGAAACTCCAGTTACAGAATTATATTGAAGTAAATAAGCTCTTTCAGGACACACAGCATGGTTTTCACAAGGGAAAGTCAACGTTTACGGCAGCACTGGACTTAACCAGAAAAATAAGGCAAGGATTCGAAGACAGAGAAAGTGTGGCACTGACACTCTGTGATCTTAGCTAGGCATTTGACTGCATTTCCCACAAGATACTGCACAATAAATTGAAGTGTTACGGTGTCGGAGGTGTTGTTCTGGCAACTTTTCAGTCTTATCTGGAAAACCGGAGACAAGTGGTATCAATTCATGGAGCAACATCACAAGAACAAAAGCTGGAACATGGAGTACCCCAAGGGTCCATCATAGGGCCTCTCCTGTTCCTTATTTATGTCAATGATATGGGTCATAACAACAATATGTTACAGTTTGCTGATGACACCACCCTTTTTGCCAAAGGAAGAACTGCTGCAGAATCACTGCAAGAAACAGATGAACTCTTCCGAAACATTAAAGAATGGTTCATCAAAAATAAAATGATGAATGAAGAAAAAACACAACATCTGATATGCACCCTTAACAACATCGGATGCCATGATAATATGGAGGCTGTCAAACTGTTGGGCTTCATGATAGACAGGAAACTAACAATGAACGAACACATAGTGTAAATGTGTTCCAAGCTCTCCCGTGTAATATACCTTCTGAGGAGGTTAAAAGGTGTATTGAGTGACCAATACCTCATAACAGTATACTATTCCCTATTCCATAGCCACATCAATTATGGCCTACTGTTATGGGGACATTCTGCAGATTGTAAGGATGTGCTAATTCTACAGAAAAAAGCTCTCAGAATAATCACATCAAACAAAAGACAGGAGCACTGCACACCTATATTCAAGCAGTTAGGAATTATGACAGTCTTCAGCTAGTATGTGTTCTTATGTCTCATCAGCGTGAAAGAAAACCGAGGAGTCTTCACTTCAGCGTGAGGCAGGATATACACAATCACAATGCCCGTAACAAGAGGAGCATCGAAATACCCAGGTGTCGACTGACAGGAACGCAAGACAGCTTTCCAGTGGTTACCCTAAAGATGTTCAACTCACTGCATCAAGAAGTGCAATCCCTGCCACTAGGAACATTCAGAAGGAGAGTAGCACAGGACCTGAAAGAATGCCCATTGTACTCCATTGGTGTGTGTGTATATCAATGGTCCTTCCCTACTATGGTGGAACAATTGTTGTTCATTTCTTGTTGTTTACCTGCTGCTGAATCAGCTACAACACACAGAGAGTTTAATAGAACTGCTCCTAAAGAACTTTGAAATAACTGATTTACAACTAACAAGTTTGACTGCTACCAAAGCAATGAGATAACTGAGACGGAACAAATGATCTACAACTTGCTCATTTGACAACTGGCATTGATGTGTATGGGAAATCCAGCCTCATGAAACATGCCACCTGCATCACTTGGGACGTACTAGTTAACTAGATTTGTGACTAGCATTCTTCAGTAGCAGCTGTTAGCTGTAACTGGCTCCCAAGACACACAGACTGTTTATGAAAGTGGACGTGTGTAAAATTTCTACGTTAGCTCTTTTAAAACACGTGTATCCTCCCTTGTCCATATGATAACCATGTTCTGTCCGTAGTACACATATTTATTAATTTCAATATCCAATGAACATGTTATAAGACTAAATAAAGTTCCATGTCCCGTCAGTAAGGATAGCAGCTTATAACATCTCAAAAAATTGGACAAACTCACACTTGTGAGAGAGTGCATTTACATTTACATAACACTGAGTATTACAAAAAAAAGTTATTTCAATTAATTTACTGAGAAAGACTCAAAGCCCTGGAAAAAAAAAAAAAAAAAAAAAAAAAAAAAAAAAAAAAAAAACCACATAACTTCTGCAACAAACAATCATATATATCATGTAACAATCTTCTGAGAGCTTTAATTTCTGCTGTGTTACTATGTGACATTTAACTATGAACATCTTGAGGAAATGCACAACACTAATGCTGATTTCAGTCATCAGTCCACATATATCTCTTTATGTGTGAGAGTCTGTTGTTGACCATCCTGAACCAGTTTGATATCTTCATTTGTAGTTACATTCAACTCAGTTACTGTGTTCAGAATTGTTCTACTTGACTTTAATTATGTATCTTGGATTTCAGAAAATGTATGATATGTACTCTTGGTTTTACAATTGCATATTTGATTACTGTGAACATGGTCATCAACTGAAACTGGTCAGTAAACAAACAGTATTTAAGCCAGCTTTTGTTTTATGCACTTCCTACCTTTAATTATAACAAATCCTTCCAAAACTGGCGCTTTTTTGATGAGTGTTCAATGTGCTGTTGCCTTAAAACAATGTACTTTCACAACACCAAGTTACAACATGAAAATAACTGAACACTGAAATTCTTTAACCACAAACATGATGTTTTCCAACATTTTATTAAAACAATACTTACTAATAACAACTAATTTTCATTGTGCTGCTTAGTAACAGCATATATTTTCAAAGGTGTAGGTCATAATATAAACTCCCTAAAAAATGGGCTTTAACTGAAAACACCATCACAATATGACATCTCACAAGTTGTGCTTTTGATGTAGAGAGTGTTTCTGCCTCGTTTTGGTTCATCCTTTCATTACACATTGCAAAATACCACAGAACATATGTTGTGTTTCACGCAAGGCAATGGCAATTCAACATGAAATGACAGAAACTGATGTTACGAAACTCAAACACCTCCAAGTCAATTATAGCTTAGGCAAAGTGAATGCAAGGTAATGAGATTTAAATGATTACTTTAACCCTTCAAATAGAGTTCTGATAATTCTGAGTAGCTTTGAATTTTTCAGCCTGCACTTTAATAAGAAGTATAAAAGAAAAGCAATGGTAATTACCACAGTTAAGATCTATTTTTTGCTGCTGTTATTTATTCTGGAAGTGAAAGATTAAAATGATGGATTTTAGTTACGAAATATCATGTTAACGTTTGCTAAAAGAAAAAAAAAAAAATCACAGCTGAAAAGATTGCTTCTGCACTAAAGATAGTGTTGTGACAAAAACGGTCCAAATGTATTAAGTAATTCATCAGTAAAGTTTTATCACACATTGCTGAACTGAAATTGCATCAAACACTGTTAATCAAATCTGGTATCAGTCTCTTCACTATGTCAATTTGGTCTGTTTCTTGGAACTTTACAACCTATACTAAATAATAATGCTTTCCTATGAAACTTCAAACTGCCCATAGTAATTATTCCAATTAACAACAGGACTTTTATATCTGTCATTCATTCCGCTGTTTACTTGTTACCATTCCTCACCAATCTTTTTTCCTTTCATCCTATGCGATTAGGAATACACTATTTCCAATTTTGCCAGAGGGGCCTCAATATTCCTTTGATATACTTCTCTTACATTGTCTGAATGATGTAGAGGCTGATGAGAGAGGCCTATCAAGTATTTTACTAGCTTTCCCATCAAATTTGCCCCGACAAATCTCACAATGATTAACATTTGACAGTTTATGCATTTACTGTCACATGGATGGGCCAAGGGTGGGCCTAGCCTTGAGTTCACATTGAAAAATATGGAGGACAAAATATAGTTTAAAACATTAATTTATTGATGTTAATAATTATGCCAATAAATTCATTATAACAGATATCATAAAATGCCATATTTGTTTAGTAGTGCACATTAAATTTATTACTGTGTATTTATAGTCATTGTATATTTGTAGTTATTGTGTGAATTCATGTACCTGTATCATTGAGATAAAATTTCATTGAGTGGCTCCATGTATTTGCAGCATACTGAACTTCTGTTTGCCATTTTTTCTTCAGTCAAGGGCAACATCTGGTTTGTCATGCCCTCTTGAACACCCTTTCTAATCGTCTTTTACTAACTTGAAATATTTATTTATTTATTTATTATCATCCCAATGATCACATTTGTGATATAGGATTTGTCAGGGTACATTTTAACAACTATATAATATTTTTACAAAATTTGTATCTGTGCTGAATTCATATTTATCTATCTTATGTTTAATACAATATACAACTAATAAGTGTTTTTATAACATAATTTATTATGCACTGATGTAATTTCATTTGTCACATTAACTTAAACATATATTTTATACAGTTGCGCAGAGATATTCGCTTATGCTGTAATAGCATTTGTCAAGCATGTGGTTCTTTAGAACAGTTCTAAATTTATCCTCATTTTCCAGCTCTTTGATATATTTTGGTAGTGCATTAAAAAGTTTGATGCCTTGATTACATACATGTTTCTGGCTTCGGGTCCTTGTTACAGCTTGTATGTGGAGATCTTTACATTGCCGTGTATCGTAATTATGGAAGTCTGTATTGGTTTTCATTTTGTCCTGATTTCTTTTGATCACCAACAGACATTTCAGAATGTATAATGATGGAATTGTTAAAATTTTCAATGCTTTAAAAAGGGGCCTACAATGTGTTTGAGGTGGGCTGTGGGTCATTATCCAAATAGCACGTTTTTGTAATTTGAAAATCTCATTTAGACGACAATTTGTTTTTCCCCAGAATACTATCCCATAGGATGCAATGGACTGAAAATAGCCAAAATATACTAATCTGGTACAGTCATTACTACAAACTCTTGAAATTATTCTAAGCACAAAACATGCTGAATTTAGTTTTAGTGCTAAGTTCACCACATGGTCCTTCCAATTAATCTTCTCATCAATGTGCATACCCAGGAATTTTGCACACTGTACTCTTTCAAGTTGTTTGCCCTCCATGGTGGGATTTAGGTCGTCCTGTTCACTTATTTTTCCATATTGCAAATAATTAGTTTTTTTTGCATTCAGTGTTAGCTTGTTAGCACCAAACCATTTGTGTATATCTTGTAGGACATGGTTCACAGTACTGTGCAATGACTGCTTCGTATCACTAACTATTAAACTAGTATCATCAGCAAATAACATGATTCTAGCTTTTCTCTCTGACACCTGAATATCATTAATGTAAATGAGGAACAGCAAGGGGCCTAATACACTTCCTTGGGGTACTCCTACTGTGACCTCCCTTGGATCTGATCTCAGTTTAATTTTTTGATTAATATTTGGTGCTGTAATTTCAACCACCTGCATCCTCTTTTCCAGATAAGACTCAAACCACTTTTTTACCAGTCCTCTAATACCTATAGCTTCAAACTTTTTCAAAAGTATGCTGTGGTCAACAGTGTCAAAGGCTTTTGACAAATCTAGATTTATTCCAACTACACTATTTCCCTCTTCCAATTTAGTGATTACTTCTTTTGTGTATTCTAGTACAGCTGTTTCGGTATTTCTCCCAGCTTGAAATTCATGCTGATTACCGTTTATCAGGTTGTGCATATTAAGATAATGTGTGACTCTATATTTCATTAGTATCTCTAAAACTTTAGAGAAAGTTGAGAGGAGTGAGACAGGTCTGTAGTTTTCTATTTTAAGATTATCACCCTTTCGTAACAGGGGAATGACTTTAGAAATTTTCAGTTTTTGTGGAAACACGCCCTCAGCCATTGACAAGTTTGCTATGTGCGCCAATGGTTTTGCTATCTGATTAGCTGTTTTCTTTACTAATATTATTGGCACCTCATCTACTCCAGCTGACATCTTGGACTTCAGACTTTTAATCACTTTTAAAACTTCCTTTTCGTTTGTTGGAACTGCCATCATACTGCTGGCTGCCTTGGGTGCTTCCATCTTAATCTGCTCCCCAAGATTCCTGCTTAATGTCTGGGGTACATTTAAAAAGTAATCATTTATATAATTAGGCATGGAATATTTATCTACCATTTTATTCTCCTCATCTTTTAGAATAATTTCCTTGTCTTTGGTAGGTACCCCGGTTTCTTTTCTCACAATTTCCCATGCTATTTTAGTTTTATTTCTCGACTGTTTTATTTCCATATTATTACTTAATAACTTTGCATTTGCAATTACTCTGCGGTATATTTTCCTATACCTCTTTACATATTCTATAAAATTAATATTTGTACACTCCCTCAACTCTGAATTCAGTTTTTTCATGTTTTCACATGATTTCTTAATTCCAAGAGTCATCCAAGAACTTGACTTTACGTATCCAGTAGACTTGATTCTGGTCAGTTTCTTTGGAAAACACATCTCAAAGTTCATCATATAAATCGATGCAAATACACTATATGCCTCATCTGTACTTGACTGTTTCATAACATCTAACCAATTTTCATTTTCTAAGATACTTATGAACTGATGACAGCTGTCCACAGAGAAGTTTCTTTTGTAAATATTATTTACACCTTTATCTTCCTTTGACCTTAAAGGGATTTCAATGGTGAGAGCATTGTGGTCAGACAATCCTAAATCTATGTTTGTTACCTCTATGTCAGTTTCTGACATATTTGAGAAAATGTTATCTATGAGGCTATTGGAGGTGTTTGTTATTCTAGTTGAATTGTTTATGTGTGGCGACATGTTGAAACTCTTTAATATGTCCAAAAATTGCCTTTTTTGTTGACTTTCAACTAGAAGATTAATACTGAAATCACCACAAAGAATAATCACAGTTCCTTTTTTGTAAATAGTGTTTAGCAACAATTCTAATTTATCAAAAAAGACTTCTATGTTTCCACATGGTGACCTATACACTGTTATGACTATGACTTTTTTCATCAGGCCATATAGCTGGACGGCACCTGCTTCAAAAAACTTTTCAATACTTAAGTTCTCTGCTTCACATCTCTTTTTAAATTCTAACTCTTGTCTAAGGTAAATACCGACTCCACCACCTTTTGCAATTTTCCTACTATAATTATTTGCCAGTTTAAATGGATTAATATGAATACTACTAATTTCTTGGTCCTTACACCAATGTTCAGTAATACACAAGACATCAGGTTGGGTGTTACTTACTGCTATTTCAAGTTCATAATATTTGTTCTTGAGGCACTGCACATTTAGAGTCATAATCTTTAGAACAGGGGAGTGAGCACTGGTGGTATTTCTCCTTTCGTTTAACACTGTTATCTTGGAGTTTTCATTATGGCTGGATACCAAAAATCCTGTTGTACCACAGGTTTCTTGTTTCTGTTGCTTTTCCTACTTGAAGTGGATGATGCTGATTGATTGTTTATATTAGCTGTGGCAGCTGATGACATTTTAATATTTACAATAGCAGATGATGATGTTTTTAGTGCTTCAGCAAATGTTGCTCTTGTTAAGGTTTTCATTTCTTCTGCTTCTGCCCTCATTTGGAGTGGGATTTTAGGGAACTTTTCTACTGTTATGCGGCTTATTTCTTCTAGTATCTTTTCACCCATCATCTTTTTTCCATAATAGTTCCTGTGCTGTCCATGCCTCGTGAAATGATTTCTCACTGAGCTGTTTGCATCCACAAAAGTTGCACACTTAAAAGCACAGCAGATCTTCCTGAATTTATTATTTGTTGACTTTATTTCTTTGTTTACACATGATTCCTCGATCAGATCATATCTATGTGGCACACTTACAACGAGAACCTTTAAATTTGGATCTGACAGCTTTTTTAGAGTTGTTTGAAGTGCCCTTGTCGCTAGTTGGCTTTCATTTTTGTATATGTCATTTGCTCCACCTATTAGCACACAGCATGTTCCAGTCTTAACTAAGTTTTCACAATTATTTACTATTTCACTAAGGGGAGCACCAGGTTTGACAATGGCTGTTACTCTGAATTGCGGCTGCCGATCATTTATTATTTGTGCCACACCCTTTGCATGACTGTCACCTAATACACAGACTTGATATTTGTTGTTCTCCAGGTGCCCTCGTTCTGTCGTTTTTATAGTACACTTTGGAGAAACATTTCTCTCGTTAGAACACACAGATGATCTAGATTCACTTTCATATGTCTTATTTTTTGAGTTCACATTTCCTCCTGTCGTGTCTTTATTACCCGTTTTTCTTTGCACTCTATTTACTGACGATGTCAAACCGCCTAAAAGATTTCGTTTACTACTAGCAGAAGTTTTGTTTGAATCGAAAATTGCCGGTATGTTTTCATTACACTCGTTTTTTAAACCGTCATAATTCCGCTGCTTTATCAGTTCCTCTAACTTATTTACGTAACGATTTGCAAGCACAAGGGCTTGCTGAAGTGATGTAGTAACACTTTCTTCTATGCAGTTATCGTATCTTGACAAAGCTACCGTTAGAAGATCGCAGCATTCCATGCCACAGTCACATTTCGCATCCCATTCTTCCGTTCCCGCGAAACACTTTGTATGAATCCATTTTTGCGACACTGCACATAACTTGATACCTTTTGCGATGTAGTTATTGCACTTTATACAATTTATACTTGATATGTAGCCATTTACCGTGGAACTATTTATACACACTTCGACACGCGACGCCATCTTGATCATTGGCTCAAGTTATCATTATTTTTCCTTGATAAACAGTAAACAATATTGATTTCAATGTATAATGGCAGTAACAAGTAAAATTTTAGTAAAAACCAGTGAAAGAATCAAACTCCTATGTATGAAACAGCTTCAAACATCTGATTACGTAACACCTGATTTAATATGTTAAATAAGCATGTAAAAGAGAAAAAGTTTAGGGAAGGTTTGAAATTATGCTTAAAATTTGTTGGAAGTTATTAAGTGCTCTCACTATCAGATACTGAATTAATATAATATGGGTAATTAGTGCCCCATTTGAAGCAAAAGCTAGTTTTTCACACATCTCAGTGTCTATGTCATCATATCTCCTGAACTGTATGTGTCACACCATGTCACAATTTTGCAGGTACATTCAGAGATTTATGTGGATACTGTCTGCAAAGTGTGTTGCAAATATAGTTAGTAGTAAAGAAGTAATAAATTAAACTATCATACCTTGATGCTGCTGTATTACTGCATGGACAGTGGAAATACAGTAAGCAGTAAACTTTTGTCTTTCATCTTTATGTGGAGGGTGTCAGCAAAAACTTTTTTTGAAAGGTTCGAAATAATGTGTACAGTTTGTTGGAAGTTCCTGCATTCTTTCATTCTTAAATACTGGGTAAATAAAGTCCAGGCATTTGCATGCTATCAGTTATGTTGCCTCAAGACAAACACACAGTTTATAACTGTAGTAGTTGTCTTATTGTGTTAAGCTTCTAACAAAAGATTGTGCCTCTTAAAGAGTAGATTATGGCAGCTTTTAGATTTTTAAAGTGGGTCAATAATTACATGAAATATTGAAAATCAAATTTGGTAGGCAACCTGCAAATGGGTTTGGTAACTGTGCCCTGGATTAGAAGTTTAATAATATGGATATGGATAACCTTTTCAATGCAGAAATAAAAATTGCAAGATTCAAAACATCACAGTGACTTTACTTGTTGGTGATAAAAGGAATGTAAATCAATGTAATTTGAGTATATAGCAACTGAAGGTTACACAGTAATCACTGAAATGATCGAAATGCATTGTAGTTATATACTGAAGCCAGTGACTGGTTCTATCTTTTTGTTGGTATTTTAAGCATACAGTAACAGACTCAAAAGCCATTCCATCTTGGATGAAA
This sequence comes from Schistocerca nitens, assembly GCF_023898315.1. Lineage (NCBI taxonomy): Eukaryota > Metazoa > Arthropoda > Insecta > Orthoptera > Acrididae > Schistocerca > Schistocerca nitens. The sequence continues at coordinate 19,700,386 of NC_064614.1, forward strand.
GTATTTGTAAAAAAAGCACTTGTGACAGTTAATTTACATCAGTAACTTAATAATAGTGACTTAAGAGGCAGTAAAATATTAGAATGACATTTCATTTCTATAACATTTCCAATTTATGTTTAGTGCTGTGGCCATAAATACGAGTATAAGGGTATCTTTCATTACTTGCTATGTCATCCTCTTCTGCCTGACATGTTCTTTCCATTTCAAACAAATCATCAGGAGCACGGTGAAAACATAGGGCTTTTGAATGGGGACAACACAAACATTACAAAAAAATGAACAATAACAAATTCAGAAACCCCAGCACACCAACGTCTGTAACTATATTTCCATGTACACCAACACTAAAATACTGACAAATATTGATATCCATGCATCAGAATCTTCAGTGCAACTGAATACATAAATCATATTTTCTAATACACATACTCCCTTGTAATGGTGAAATAATATTTCAGTTCTTGTATAGGAAACTAAAGTAAAACTATATACATAAGCTACATCTTCCAATACACATATACACTATTAATAGTGAAGTCTTGAAAGGTATTTCAGACACTGCATCATAGTAGACGGGCTAAAGTAATGTACATAAGGGATGCCAATCCCTTCTGATGTTGTGAAGGTCATACTCGAGTTGTGAAGGTCATACTCGAACCCCACCAAGGACCATATTTAGTGTCTTCACTCATCTCAAACTAAGAAGAGTAAACAACAGTGAATGCACAACACAAAGCAAAGCAGAGTACACAAAACATTCATCAAAAACTACAGAGCAACTGTTTGCTGAGGTTGACAGTACTGTAAACGTGTAGTTCAGGCATGACCTCTGCTGGTATCTTTAGGAACCACAGACCAAAACATCCTCTACCTAAAACTGCCACAATATAATGTCTGTATATAACATACTCCAATACGTCCCAACATACAATACACCGAAAGCAAATTATGCCTCAAAACAAGCATTTTCAAGATTACAGTAATTTTATGTTCAGTTGGAAAGCAGAAAAATTGGTATCACTGAGAAAAAAGTGAAAAACTATGAAAAATAACAAACAGGTGATTACTTACTTTTAAAACAGATTAATCCTTCCCACCATATAGCAGAGATGCTGAGTTGCAGACAGGCACAACAAAAAGACTGTCACAAATAAAGTTTTCAGCCAGTAAGGCCTTCGTCAAAATCAGACGACACACACACACACACACACACACACACACACACACACACACACACACACACACACACACTCACTCACTTACTCATGCAAATGCAACTCACACACACGACTCCAGTCTCAGGTAACATAAGCCACACTATGAGCAGAAGTACAAGTACATGATGGGAGTTGTGACTGGGTGGGGGTAAGGAGGAAGCTGGGGTGGGGTGGGGGAGAGATAGTAGGGTATGAGTGGAGGACAGTGAAGTGCTGCTGGGGAGTGCACAGGGATGAGGTGGAGAGAGTGCAGGGCAGCTATGTACAGGTGGTAGGTTAGACAGAGGATTAAGGAGAGGTGGGAGGGTGGTGGGGTTGCAGAAAAGGAGACAAGTAAAAAGACTTGGTGTGATAGTGGAATGAGGGCCGTGTAGTGCTGGAATGGGAACAGGGAAGGGGTTGGATGGGTGAGGACAATGACTAATGAAGGTTGAGGCCAGGAGGGTTACGGAAACATAGGATATATTTCAGGGAAAGTTCCCACCTGCGCAGTTCAGAAAAGTTGGTGTTGGTGGGAAGAATCCATATACCACAGGCTCTGAAGCAGTCATAGAAATGAAGGATGTCATGTTTGACAGAGTGCTCAGCAACAGGGTGGTCCACTTGTTTTTTGTCCACAGTTTGTCGGTGGCCATTCATGCAGACAGACGTCTTGTTGGTTGTCATGCCCACATAGAATGCAGAACAGTGGTTGCAGTTTAGCTTGTAGATCAAATGACTGTCTTCACAGGTACCCCTGTCTTTGCTGGGATAGATGATGTCTGTGACTGGACTGGAGTAGGTGGTGGTGGGAGGATGTATGGGACAGGTCTTGCATCTAGGTCTATTACAGGCATATGAGCTATGAGGTAAGGGGTTGGGAGCAGGGGTCATATAGGGACGGATGAGTATATTGTGTAGGTTCGGTGGACAGTGGTATACCACTGTGGGAGGAGTGGGAAGGATAGTAGCAGGACATTTTTCATTTCAGGGCATGACGAGAGGTAGAGAGAATGCAGTCATGTGTGTGTGAGTTGCGTTTGCTTGAGAGTGTGTGTACATGTGTCTGTCGTCTATTTTTGATGAAGGTCTTACTGGGTGACACCTTTATTTGCAACAGTCTTTTAGTTGTGCCAATCTGCGATTCAGCATCTCTGCTATATGATGAGTAACAACTTTCCTTAACATAATATTGTTATGTTCCATGCTTGATTTTCCATTGTTCCATTAATCCTTCTGTTATTGTGACTGGTGGTTAATTTATCAACTACTTACTGGGTGACACCTTTATTTGCAACAGTCTTTTAGTTGTGCCAATCTGCAATTCAGCATCTCTGCTATATGATGAGTAACAACTTTCCTTAACATAATATTGTTACGTTCCATGCTTGATTTTCCATTGTTCCATTAATCCTTCTGTTATTGTGACTGGTGGTTAATTTATCAACTACTCTTTGCACATCAACAGTTTCGTCACAGCCCTTTCTATTTCAAGAATAGACAAATAAACCTTAGCTGTTCATCAGAAAATGAATTATAGGGTGTAGAAAAATTTCCGCTACCAGTATTGTGACTTCTATACCCTATAAAGGAACAGTCACGGAGTTCAACAGCATCCACTATGAATAAAATTCATTTAGACAATGAATTCCTTAAATATTTTTTTTACATATCACATACACAAAAAATGGTTATCACAAGACACAGAGAAATGTGGAATAGTCACTACTATTTGATTTAATTTCTTCAAATCATGTAACACTAGTTTATATTGCTCTAAAACCTTGAGCAATGCAGGTAAATTGTCAGTCTTCACTCTGTTATGCTGTTCATGTCTAATGATAAGATTTTTTAATATCTTAATTTCTGCCTCCAATTATTCAGTATTACATGAATAATTTTGTGCCAATGACAGTAACATTTAAACAATGGAAAATCCAGGATGGACTGTAACATTATTACCAAAAGAGTAACAATATTATCAAAAGAATAGCTTTTCATAGTATTGTGGCAGTAACATTTGTTCATTCACAAAAAATATTCACTTTCTGGCTTTAGACAAGTGATTCCAGAGTTTGAAGTAAAACATCTCTCAAGTTTGAAGTAAAACATCTCTCAAGTTCAGTGTCCATTATATGTAAAACTTTATCAAATACTAAAGATTTGAAATCAGTCGAATGTATAGGTTCCAGGCTACCTTTATTTGGCAAATCACACACACATACTCCAAGATGTTTTGGCAACTTTTGAATTCTTCCAAGAGAAGAGTTATATCAGCACCTATTTTTGTTGCCACTTCTACACTTTCTTTTACATACATATGTGAAACTTGCATCTGATTCCCACATTTGTTTGAACTGATCCCTTGTAGCATCTATTAAGTTGATTGCATTAACAGTATCACAGTCTTTCCCCTCAAGTAAATCAGAGAATGGCGTGCACTTATTTAGCAAACACGTGAACAGGCATAAATGAAAAACAAAAGAAAAATTCAACTTTGCACTGGATTCTGATGCTCCTGCAGCTTGTTTGGAATTTTCTGCCTGAATGTTTACTAGCGTTACAATGATGGCTCCAGTTGTCTTCCTCACAGCCAGACATGAAGAATAGTGACAGACCCACGTAGCGTCACTTAAATTTTTTAACTCCACTTTTCCAATCCTCATTTTTATTTGTGTATCAATAAATATCTGAAGCACTGCTGAACCACTCATAAAAACACATGAGTCCCTGCACTGTAATTAAAAAAAAAAATCTGTGGCCAATTTGATTCCTTTGCATGTCGCCTCTATGACAAGATTCAACTTTTATTACGAAAAGGATAGATTTCTACTCACCATATAGTAGAGATGTTGAGTCGCAGACAGGCACAATGAAAAGACTGCTAGACAAGTAAGCTTTTGGCTAAAAGGCCTTCTTCTGAACTTTAAAACACACATACACACACACACACACACACACACACACATGCAAATGCAACTCACATACACATGACCATTGTCACTGGTTGCCGAGGCCAGACTCAGAGACAGAGAAAGTGGTCACACGCGCATGTGTGTGTGTGTGTGTGTGTTGTCAAATTCAGAAGAAGACCTTTTAGCCAAAGGCTTATTTGTTTAGCAGTCTTTTTATTGTGCCTGTCTGCGACTCAACATCCCCACTGTATGGTGAGTAGCAATCAAGCCATTTCATAACACTGTCATTACTCCATCCTGGATTCCCTATTGTTCAAAATAGCAAACAGCAACAGCAACGAGCTGCTGATGACATCAGAACAATGATCACATCTAACCACTATGGCAGTTAAAAATCAAACAATGGAAAGTCCAGGATGGAATGTAACAATATTATGAAAAGGATAGTTGCCACCCACCATATAGCAGAGATGCTGAGTCACAGATAGACACAACAATAAGACTGAATAAAATGTTCTCAGGTTTCCAACCGCGTCAATTGCTTAAACCTACACACTGTCCCAGAAGCTGTTAGTGTGAGCCACAACAGAGGTATCACCAAATTTTATGTGGTGACCGTTTTCTAGCGCATGCTCAGCTAACGCAGATTTCTCTGGATAGCGTAGGCAATAATACCTCTCATGTTCTTTCCTGCGTTGTTCCACAGTGCGCACTGTTTGTCTGATGTACTTCTGGCCACACTCACAAGGTATTTCGTAAACTCCAGGTGTTCTGAGACCTACTGCGTCTTTAACTGCTCTCAGTAATTGACGGATTTTTGTTGGAGGCCTGAAGAGGGATTTGATTTTGTGTCTTTTCAATAGGCGGCTTATCTTGTCCGACACAGAGCCACAGAATGGCAGCAAAGCAAGTTTCTTTTCCTGCTCTTCGTCGGTGGTCTTATTCTGATATTTCCCAGAAATCACTTCTTTCACTTGATGGGCCCTGTAGTCGTTATTCTTGAAAACCTTGCATAGGTGGCTCAGTTTGTGGGGCAGGTTGTCGTCGTCTGATATTACTCTTGCACATTGCACCAATGTTTGTAATACTGTGCACTTCTGTGCTGGATGATGATTGCTGATGGCATGGCATATATAAGGGCGCACCAACAGCCCACTGGCAGTCATAACACTTGACAATGGCCAAGGAGTGCATGGCTGAAAGCTCATGTAGTTTAAGCAATTGACGCAGTTGGAAACCCGAGAACATTTTATTCAATGCATTCAAACAAAAAGACTGTCACAGTATAAGATTTTGGACAACAAGGCCTTTGCTGAAAACAGACAAGGCAGTTGCTGTTGCTCGCAGTGTTGTTTCAGCTGCCAGAGGCTGCTGTCATGTGTATGTGAGCTGTGTTTGCATGTGTGTCATCTATTTTCAACAAAGGCCTTGTTGGCCGATATCTTTTATTGTGACAGTCTTTCTGTTGTGCCTATCTGTGACTCAGCATCTCTGCTATATGGTTAGTGGCAACTTTCCTTTTTGCATTACAACAGTTAAATTCTTGTGCATGTAATCATAATTTTTTGGCCTTAAATGATAAAATACTATATTATTTGTTATAGCTGTTCTTTTGTTGACAGGTATATGGAAGGATCCTTTGGTGATGCTTTACATGTACACCCAGGACAGTCATCCCTGAGTGTACCACCAAAGGATCCCCACACAGCACTGCTGCCATCTACTGGACAGGTGATGGATGTTGCTACAAGAGAAACAAATACTGGACTGTTAGCCACCAGCGGGAGACTAATGTTGCCAGATCCATTTCCATCTGTAGCACCTTATCTGGGACTTAAAAGCACACCTGAAGAAAGAGAGAAGTTTATGAAGAGCTTTTGGACATCAGTTTATCAGCAGCAAGCTCTCAAACTAGGCCTATTGCCGAAGTTACAAACCAATCTGACACCACATGTTGATCAACTGGGAACACAACTATATCAACAAATGAGGGGACACAAAGAGTTCAGACATGCCCTTGCTGAGCTTGATCACCAGATACTGGCCCGTGGCAGCCTTGGATCAGCAACGCCACTTGCTGCACTTCCTCCGGCACCTTCTATACATTCCAGCACATCAGATCCACTTTCCGCCTATGGTTAGAAAAATTTCTGTTTATAATATTCTTTAGTGTTGTGGTAATAAGATGCTCCTACAGCTATAGTTTGATAAGTTTAAATTATGTGTTTATTGAGAATGCGAAATACATCCTATAGCATAGCTGTGCCTCCATGAAATCTGTCTGAAAAATGTTTATGATGCGGTCCACACCAAGTTTACAGTTCAAACGTTTTAACAGCACTTTGATGTTTAATAACCTATGGTTTATGGCCAGATCGAATCTCATCTGCTTAAATTTGCACAGATAATTGGTTAGCACCATACTACACTCTGATGTCCTATAATGTGATTATGTAATAAAATGGAACACCTACAGCGGTCCTTTTGATGTGTTTCATGTGCTTCAGTACACCATCTTCAGGCCTTAAGTGATGTTGAGGGGGTTAACACCAATCATATACATGATTCCATCAGTGGCCAACATCTATGAATTGGTTTTCACAGACTGCATGCAACAAAGATATTGTACCTCCAACCATCAGCCACCAATAGTTGTATGTGTCTCAGTCTGTATGTCTGGGCAATTTATTAAACATGCTGAACAGACAGTGACTGAGTCCCCACAGTGCACATGTCAGTACAAATAATGCCATATGCATTGATTCCCATCAATCCTTTTTCCTTCTAACAACTCACAGTGAGAGTGAGAACAGCCTCCCTTGCTTGTTTTGTTTTGATGACGCTCACAATCTTTAGCACTGTTCCTAGAAATGACTACGGACCTTGGTTTTCAGCTCTCTGATCCACAGACTTCACTTATTCAGTGACAACCTGGTCTTTGAACATCCTGTAAGTAACTGCCCCTGCCTCTGAAAGAATGTGCTGTAGAATGCAAGTTGTTCTATGTTTTTCTAGGTTTTGTGGATAATGTTATCTCAGAGAACACTATATATATCGATAAAGAAAGGTGTTCTCTCTTTTCTTGTTTTTGTGCATAATTTTAACTCATAGAGCACATTATTTTTATTCAAATGTTCCGTATTTGACTCTCCCAGTGAAATCTGTGCATGTTGCATATAAAGAGTCCATGGATCTACACAAGGAACCATAAACTCTTAAGACTAGTGGTGATGATGGGGAGGAAGATACAGTGCAGTAAAGAAATTATAATATTAGTTTGCTTGCATTGCAGAGCAATCAGTTCTAATATAATCCTCATCCATCTCAAACGAGACATAAGTCATTGATTAAGTGTAAGTGATATATTTTCATTTCTCTCTGCATGAACAGCTGGGAATCGGTTGAGAAGTGGGTAAATAATGTCCATGAATCAAAATGCATGACTCATTCTGCATTACTCTTTCTGGTCCTGAAAATAACAGTGTATCTATCTCCATTGTGGACTCTGACCACAATCTATTGGTTATGAACTGTAGATTAAAACTGAAGAAACTGCAAAAGGATGGTAATTTAAGGAGATGGGACCGGATTAACTGAAAGAACCAGAGATTGTAGAGAGTTTCAGAGAGAGCATTAGGGAACGACTGACAAGAAAACGGGAAAGAAATACAGTAGAAGAAGAATGGGTAACTTTGAGAGATGAGATAGTGAAGGCAGTAGAGGATCAAGTAAATAAAAAAAAAAAAAGGGCTAGCAGAAATCCTTGGGTAACAGAAGATATATTGAATTTAATTGATGAAAGGAGAAAGTATAAAAATACAGTAAGTGAAGCAGGCAAAAAGGAATACAAACTTCTCAAAAATGAGATCGTCAGGAAGTGCAAAAAGTGTAAGCAGGGAAAATTACCGAACAATCAGTTTAATAAGTCATAGAAGCAAAATACTAACGCGAATTCTTTACAGACGAATGGAAAAACTGGTAGAAGCCGACCTTGGGGGAAGATCTGTTTGGATTCCATAGAAATATTGGAAGACGTGAGGCAATACTGAACCTACGACTTCACTTAGAAGCTAGATTAAGGAAAGGCAAACCTACTTTTCTAGAATTTGTAGAGTTAGAGAAAGCTTTTGACAATGTTGGCTGGAATACTCTCTTTCAAATTCTGAAGGTGGCAGAGGTAAAATACAGGGAGCAAAAGGCAATTTTCAATTTGTACAGAAACCAGATGGCAGTTATAAGAGTCGAGGGGTATGAAAGGGATGCAGTGGTTGGGAAAGGAGTGAGACAGGGTTGTAGCCTATCCCCAATGTTATGCAATCTATACATTGAACAAGCAGTAAAGGAAACAAAAGAAAAAATTTGCGGAGGAATTAAGATCCATGGGGAAGAAATAAAACTTGGAGGTTAGCCGATGAAATTGTAATTCTGTCAGAGACAGCAAAGGACCTGTAAGAGCAATTGAATGGAATGGACAGTGTCTTGAAAGGAGGATATAAGATGGACATTAACAAAAGAAAAACAGGGATAATGGAATGTAGTCTAATTGGCAAAGTTTTACAGAAGTTCGAACTGTAGTGTGTACTTCAATGCAAGATGCTTTTAATAATTTCCACTACGAAATTCTGTCTCCAAATCTGGCAGAAAACCCAGAGAGATTCTGGTCATACAACAAAGGACACCTAAGGCAAGACACAATCAATACCTTCACTGCGCGATAACAACGGTGAAGTCACTGATGACAGTGCCACTGAAGCAGAGTTATTAAACACGGTTTTCCAAAACTCCTTACCAAAGATCATGAAGTAAATATTCCCGAATTCCAATCAAGAACAACTGACAAGATGAGAAACATAGAAGTAGATATCCTCGGTGTAACAAAGCAGCTGGAATCACTTAATAAAGCCAAGGCATCCGGTCCAGACTGTATACCAGTCAGGTTCCTCTCAGAGTATGCTGATAAAATAGCTCCATATTTAGCAACTATATACAACCACTCGCTCACAGAAAGATCTGTACCTAAAGACTGGAAAATCTCTCAAGTCACACCAACACCCAAAAAGGGAAGTAGGAGTAATACGCTGAATTACAGACCTATATCACTAACATCGATTTGCAGTAGGGTTTTGGAACATATACTGTATTCAAACATTATGAAGTAGCTTGAAGAAAACAATTTATTGACATATAGTCAGCATGGACTCAGAAAATATCATTCTTTTGAAACACAACTAGCTCTTTATACTCATGAAGTAGTAAGGGGAATGTCAGATTGATTCCATATTTTTAGATTTCCAGATCGACATCGTTCCTCACAAGCGTCTTCTAATCAAACTGCGTGCCTACGGAGTATCACCACAGTTGTGCAACTGGATTCTTGATTTCTTGTCAGAAAGGTCACAGTTCGTAGTAATAGACGGAAAGTCATCAAGTAAAACAGAAGTAATATCCGGCATTCCCCAAGGAAGTGTTATAGGCCTTCTATTGTTCCTGATCTATATTAACGACTTAGGAGACAATCTGAGTAGCCGTCTATTGTTTGCAGATGATGCTGTCATTTACCATCTCATAAAGTCATCAGATGATCAAAATGACTTGCAAAATGATTTAGATAAGATATCTGTATGGTGCGAAAAGTGGCCATTGACCCTGAATAAAGAAAAGTGTTACGTTCTTCACATGAGTACTACAAGATTTCATCTAAATTTCGATTACACGACATGTCACACAAATCTGAAGGCTGTAAATTCAACTAAATACTTAGGGACTGCAATTACAAATAACCTAAATTGGAACGATCACATAGATAATATTGTGGGTAGCGCAAACCAAAGACTGTGATTCATATTGGTGGAACACTTAGAAGGTGCAACAGGTCTACTAAAGAGACTGCTTACACTACGATTGTCCGCCCTGTTCTGGAGTATTGTTGTGCGGTGTGGGATCCGCATCAGGTGGGACTGACAAATGACATCGTTTGGTATTACCGCAAAATAGGGGAAATAGTGTCACAGCCATGATACATAAATTGGAGTGGCAATCATTAAAACAAAAGTGTTTTTCATTGTGATGGGATCTTCTCATGAAATTTCAATCACCAGTTTTCTCCTCTGATTGCAAAAACATTCTGTTGGCACCCACCTACATAGGGAGAAATGGTCATCACGATAAAATAAGAGAAATCACGGCTCGCACAGAAAAATTTAAGTGCTCATTTTTCCCGCATGCCGTTCGAGAGTGCAATGGTAGAGAGACAGCTTGAAGGTCGTTCATTGAACCCTCTGCCAGGCACTTTATTGTGAATAGCAGAGTGATCACGTAGATGTAGATGTAATTGAATCAAGTGATGCTGGGGGGCTTAGATTAGGAAATAAGACACATAAAGTAGTAGATGAGTTTTTCTATTTGGGGAGAAATAACTGATGATTGTAGAATTAGAAAGGATATAAAATGTAGACCAGTAACGGCAAGAAAACTGTTTCTGAAGAAGACAAATTTGTTAACATCTAATATAGATTTAAGTGTCAGGAAGTCTTTTCTAAAAGTATTTGTATGGAGTGTAGCCATGTATGGATGTGAGACATGGACAATAAGTAGTTTAGACAAGAAGAGAATAGAAGCTTTCGAAATGTGGTGCTACAGAAGAATGCTGAAGATTAGATGGGTAGATCACATAACTAATGAGGAGGTACTGAATAGAATTGGGGAGAAGAGGAATTTGTGGCACAACTTGTCTAGAAGAAGGGATCAGTTGGTAGGACATGCTCTGAGGCGTCGTGGGATCACCAATTTAGTACTGGAGGGTGGCACGGAGGGTAAAAATCAAAGAGGGAGACCAAGAGATGAATACATTAAGCAGATTCAGAAGGATGTAGGGTGCAGTAGTTACTTGGAAATGAAGAAGCTTGCACAGGATAGAATAGTATGGAGAGCTGCATCAAACCAGTCTCTGGACTGAAGACCACAACAACAACAACTATTTCCATTCACTGATGTTTTTCATTTTCCTTGTAGCAATGTTTATGTAGCAGTTTTAGACAGCCATGCCTGAAAATTAAAATTTCAAGGGGATTACACAAATCAACCAGGTTTTAAATACACTGTTTTATTCAGCATTTTGTACTTGTTATCTATTGTGAAATCTCATGTTAAACTGTCAGCTGTTTCTATGTAATGATTATGTCAAAGTTTGTTAGGTAAGTAATAGCTCTCAGTTGAGTATGAGCAGTTCTTTTTTAACACTTGCATTTATTGTTTTCAGGTTCTGCCCTGGCACAATACACCCAGAGCGGAAGATCTGCTACCTCCTCATCATATCAGAGTGACTTCCTGAGGTCAGCTCTACAAGATACGAATTCCTCAGCACAAACTCCAGCTTCACCTGCTTGTAGTAACAGTGGATGCTGTAATAATGCAAACTGTAAAACAACAAAGAAGCAACAGCAAAAAAATGAACTGGAGCACTTGAAGCTAGTTCAAAGCCAACAGTTGCAGAGGAAAAGTGCGGAAAACACAGTGATACGGATGAATGAAGAAACACTGAGGAGGAGGAATGAACAGCTGCGGCAGCAACAGCAGAGAAAAACTGAAGAAGACACAGTGAAGCGACTGAATGAAGAGCTCCAGAAACAGGCAATACAGGCACATATTGAACAACAACAACAGTCACAGTGCACTCAGAAAAAGAAGAAAACTCTGACACAGATACAGGAGCAAGCAGAAACAGCCCATGCCTTGAAAGATGGACTCTGTGTTCCAGCTCTACAGCAGCACAGAAATGAACATGGGATCATTACACAGAGCCAACACTTAGAAACAATGCCACACCAGGATATGAACCTGCAGTTAAACAAAGTAAAAGCAAAAAGAGGATGCAAAAGAAAATCAGAATCACTTGAACAAGAATGCACCGTGCAATGGGCAATGAATTTTGAAGGACATAAAGCTTCACAAAGCTCTTCAGTAGGAAGAATGCAGAGAGGTGTAATTGTGCACGGGAAGGAGTATGTGAACCAAATGTCAGAATGTATGCATCAGCAGCAATTCCATTATATGAACAATGAAAATATGAAGGATTCTCAGACAGATCAGTCAGAGCAAGTGAAACACAAAGAGCAACCAAAAATGTCACAACTAACACAATTGCTTATGCAAGGGCAGTCTGAAATCGGTATGTGTCAAAAGGGAAATGTTCAAAAACAAAAGAAAGCTCTGAGAACATCAAAGACAATTGATGAACAGGTGATTACAGAGCTTAGGCAAACAAAGCAACCAGAAATGCCTCTTAATATATCGAACAAAAAATCACTGCATGTGCAGAATCTGTTTACTGAGCTGCATGTACAGCAGAAAATATCTGAATACATTAAACAAGAGACAATCTCTAGGCCACCTCAAGGAACTGTAATAAAATCTAAGGAAGATCAGGAAGCTCGGCTGAACATGTGGTGTAACAGTACTCTGAATACAGCAAAGGTAGCAGAAGATTTGCAACAGGCACAATTTGGAGTAGACTTACAGAGAAAACATCTCTCCTTCAGTCATGATGACACAGTGTCTTCACCAATGGTTGATGACAGCCATGGCTTGGATCTCAGTAGCCAAAGACATGTACAAAAACTTATGTGTGATAATATTACAGTAAAGACAGAAGAAGATAATGAAGAAATTTGTGATCAGACCACAAATGAACAGAATCAAGAAACATTTGACTTCCTGGAGGAACTGGACGAAATAAAATTAGATACGTTGCAGCAGCAGAATACAGACCAACAACAAAATCTTCTAGAGCTTCCATCATTTGGGTGTGTACACATATTGAGATAGAGTAGTATAAGTTCAGAATGTATGGACCTTTCTCAAATACAGGTAAAAAATACATTTTCAGTGTAATACAAAAAAACATGTGCCCTCTGTAGTGTTGCTTTGCATATCATTAATTTCAATTACTTTGCCTCATGAGGAATTCTGACCACAACACGCTACATGATTTTGTAATTTTACAGTTCTATAAATTTCTACATTTATTTTGTAGTGTTTTATTTCTTTTGTTTTCTCTTCATTTTATCAGCACCTTAAAAATGTTTAATATGAGCTATTTGCTTAGTAGATTTATCTTCACACTCATGCTAAGGTATGATCTGAACCAGCAACTCTCTGGTTACCAATATTTCATCTAATGGAACACAGTTAACCAAACTGAAAAGTAATATAGAGAAAAATAACAATAAAACTGAAACATGTGTAAGTCACAAAAAAAATTCAAGTATTGTCAAAGCCAAGAACACAATGGTCACTATCCAAATGCCGCGTGGAAATGTACTTTGAAAGTTTATAGAAACAACTGTAATTGATAAACCTAGCAATGTATTGCCACCCCGTATGTATATGAAGGCAATTTCAGTATACAGACAAGTATTTAAGTAGTCATTTTTTCCATGATCTATAAATGAATGGAACAGAAGAAAGCCCTAATAACTAGTACAATGGGATATGCCCTCTGCCATGCACTTCACAGTAGCTTGCCAAGTCTAAATGTAGATGTCCTTTCCAGTTTGATTTTATCTGATTTCTTTATCTGGTCCTGTTGATTACATAATGAACAAATGGTGTACTAGTAATAAAGAACAAGTCAAATGAAATAACACAAAATCATGTGAGCATTACATATATCACACAAATACTTATTTTCTATGAACAACTGACTGTGGACAATGTTACAACCTGAATTTTATTGGTATATAGAGCACATTTTAACCTATGATATAAATAAATTTACATTTTATCACTGTAACTTATGTTAGGAGTACACAATTTTGTCTTCATAATGAACGTAAAGAGTTTCTTTCCACTATTTTTACTAAAAAGGATTCTTATTACTCTAGGAATTAAGTTTGTTCTCTGAGGAGTGTTTTTCATTTACTTTTGAATACTTGCATGTTATTAATTTCCTTTTTTATACTGTTGGAAAGCTTGATATATACTTTTCTCCTGACTCAGTTACTCCCCTGTGGACTTATGTGAGAGTTTCAGAGCCTTGGTGGAAATTATTCCCATCCTGTGTTATGCTTGTGAATTTCACAATTTTTCTGGAATAATTCCTTGTTGCTGGCTACAAACATTATTAGCGAGTGTGTGTCTCTCTCTCTCTCTCTCTCTCTCTCTCTCTCTCTCTCTCTCTCTCTCTCTCTCTATATATATATATATATATATATATATATATATATATATATATATATATATATATATAGATTGGAATGACTCCTTACCCTCTCCCTTAAAACCCACATCCTTTCATCTTTCCCTCTCCTTCCCTCTTTCCTGATGAGGCAACGGTTTGTTGCGAAAGCTTGAATTTTGTGTGTGTGTTTTATATATATATATAATAGAGGGAAACATTCCACGTGGGAAAAATATATCTAAAACAAAGGGATGTGACTTACCGAACGAAAGCGCTGGCAGGTCGATAGACACACAAACACACACACAAAATTCAAGCTTTCGCAACAAACTGTTGCCTGTGCTTTCGTTCGATATATATATATATATATATATATATAAAAACAAAGATGATGTGACTTACCAAATGAAAGTGCTGGCAGGTCGACAGACACACAAACGAACACAAACATACACACAAAATTCAAGCTTTCGCAACAAACTGTTGCCTCATCAGGAAAGAGGGAAGGAGAGGGAAAGACGAAAGGATGTGGGTTTTAAGGGAGAGGGTAAGGAGTCATTCCAATCCCGGGAGCGGAAAGACTTACCTTAGGGGGAAAAAAGGACAGGTATACACTCTCACACACACACATATCCATCCACACATATGCAGACACAAGCAGACATCTCACAAGCAGACATATTTTCAATATATGGCAAGTCACATCATCTTTGTTTTTAGATATATTTTTCCCACGTGGAATGTTTCCCACGCACACATACACCGAACGAAAGCGCTGGCAGGTCGATAGACACACAAACAAACACAAACACACACACAAAATTCAAGCTTTCGCAACAAACTGTTGCCTCATCAGGAAAGAGGGAAGGAAAGGGAAAGACGAAAGGATGTGGGTTTTAAGGGAGAGGGTAAGGAGTCATTCCAATCCCGGGAGCGGAAAGACTTACCTTAGAGGGAAAAAAGGACAGGTATACACTCGCGCACACACACATATCCATCCACACATATACAGACCCTATTGTCATGTAGACATCGCCGTTACAGCTGTGGATGCAATAATGTTCACTGTTGACTGTCACAGTGACACCATTTTCATCTTCAAGAAAATACAGGGGGGAGGGGGGGGGGCAATGATGATGAGACAGCTAATCACAAGCACATAGTTACAGTGTTTCATGAATTACAAGTGTATTCTCAGAAACCCAGTATTGAAAATTTTGCTTGTTATCCTCCCAAATCAAATGAAAATGAGCCTCATCACTCAATGATTATCACAGTTACAGTGTCTTCAAGCAGCACTTGCTTTCAGATGGTAAAGTCCTCTCCTCTTGATGCTTATCTGTTCCCTTCAGCTTCTGAACAATACAGGCTCTGAATCAACAACTGTCACATGCAGTGCTCTGCTGCCCACTGCACCATCACTACTAAAATGGTATCTGGTAGCAAAAGCACTGCTGAAGGTTCCCCCACTCTAGCTCAACGAAAAATATCTGATTCCTGTTGGTCACCTGGTATGTGCCCTATGGACATGTGTATTGAGGACACAACTACACAACTAGTGCAGATCAATGGTGATAGGGGTCTGCTTGACAACAGACTCCATGCCCCAAAGTGCCACAGTTTTGTGATGAACTAAAACATCCAAACAGGGAAGGCATCTACCGTTTTCCATTTCCATCATGAATTACATGTTTTCCAGAATGGAATTAAGGTGGTAAAGAACTGATGAAGTTCCTCCACACCATGGAGCCATATCACAAATGTGTCATCTACATGCCTCACACAAATACTGAGCTTAAAGTTAGCAGAGTTTCATGGCTTTTCCTCAAAGTGTGTGTAAACAAATTAGTCACCAGAGGTGACAGAGGTCTTCCAATTGGCAACACCATCAGCCTCTGCAAAGAAATCAGATTTGAATAAAAAATATTACATGGGTGCATGCTGAAATAAAGTTATTATCTTTTTATGAAAACCTTTTGCAAGCAAAGATAAGGATTATGTGTTGGATTTGGTGATAAACAATAACACTGCATCAAACCTGACATGTGAATCTGTACTGTAGAGCCTGAGAATCTTCAACCACCTATTAAATTCGTCTGAATTCTGAATGTGGTGAGAACGTTTCTCAACAAGTGCTCCTAAAAGTGAGGACAACTTATTCATCTTGAGATACGTGCAACTGCATAGTAGGCTGGAATTTTAGCACTCCAGATGTCATATAACATCCAAACAATTTTACTACCTTGCGAATTAGTACAAAAATGGTTTCAGCAGCCTCATAAAATTTTGGACCTCACTAACTGGCCTAAATGCTGGCTGTGCTCTAGAATGGATTCTCCTTCCCTCAAGAAATTGTAGTAGTTTTAAAAACCTGGGGTGCAGGGCCACCAAAGACTGTCGTCAGAAAACAACTGAATTTATCTGCAGGCTAAAGACTCGTAACAGATAACAGTTCAAATTTACTAGTCACTATTGATGAAGTATTATTGCTTACTTAAGTTCCCTTTGTTTCCAGAAATAGATCATAACTTTATTTCAACATGTGATTACTTTAACATATTTTTAAATAAACAGCAAATTCTTATGAACAGAAAGACAATGTTAACATGGAGAGCCTTCCATCACCTCTGATGGGCAATTTGCATGAGGGACTATGAGGAGGAGGTGCTGTACTGTTAATTTTAAGTCCTATATTTGTTGGTGGTATGTTGACGATGCATTTGTGATGTGACTCCATGGTGAGGTACAACGCCATCAATTTTTGCTTTATTATATTTCCGTCCTTGAAAACATCCAAAATGTCATCGGCATGGGAAAGACCAGATACCTCCCTGTTTTTTTGATGCTCTAGTTCATCGCAAAACAAATAACACTTTGGGACATGGAGTCTACCCTAAGCCAACACAAATGGATTTATATGAATTTATATCTGCAAGCAGACAACTGTCACCATCCATCACATCTAAGTGGTGTCCTCAATACACTTGTTCAGAGGGCACAAACTATTGTGGATGATAAACATCTCGTGAGGTACTTTAACACCCCAAAAAAATGTTTGAATATAATAGGTACCTACCACCCGAAATATGCAAGGATTTTCTATTCAAATTGAAGGTGAACATCATAGGTCAAGATGCTGAAGAGGAAAGGCTCAAATCTGTGGCCATCCTACAATATGTAGGGAGTCTCTCTTCCGACAAAAGTCGAATTCTCTGTAACCACAAAGACAAAGTTAACCCCAGCATCATGAACAGCCACTCCCATCTCTTCTGAGAAGCATGACTATTTGTTACATAAGGTAAGTGTACACAAGGCCCCTGCCAGTGTGCACTTACATGTGTTAGACAAACAACATGAATCATTCAAGAATATTGCATGGAGACCAATGCTTCAACTGTCTGCTACAGTCTGACAAATCTACGGTGCTCAAGCACAGCATTGAGATACGTCACTCCATGGACTAAGAAATCAAGACCCCAACATCTACACCATTCTTCCAAGACTTTGTGATTAAGAAAGCAATCAAAATCCATCCAACAAACAATTTACTTATTTATGATATGTGAAATCAAGTGCTAATGTTCATAAACTAGAACATGTGACACAATATTCATTATAGATGACATGCCAGTAATATACGTCTCTACTGTCCTAGTGACATTTCTGCAGCTGTGATGGTCTGTGTCCACATGAACAGTAGCATGAGTGATATATTTATCAGGAGTATGGAAGGACTGCACCATCTCTCATAGTTCAGAAGATGGCTGGATGGTTCTCGGCTGAAACATTGGCACAAGAAATTCACTGCATACAGCTCCGAGCTTGTAACTTGTATAGTATAAGCAGTACACTGCGAAAATGTGAAGATTCAATAAAAAAAGGTGTAATGAATCAAAAAGATCAAATGCTAACAATACAATGTGCTGAACTGATACAGTTGAATTCTAAAGAAAATATGAAAAATTGTAGCAAAACAAATGAATCAGTTAACAGCACTTAGAGAGAACATGCAGGATGAACACTGGGAAAATATTTAGAAAGCAAACTGCTCATATGAAGAATTTATACCTATTTTTAAAGTATCTTTTGGAAGGACGAGTGTGCTAAATCTAATTAAGGCAATGGACTGTAATCAAATATTGGAAATACATTCCAGTATTATACATGGTATGATTAAAAAGAAACAACAAAAAACATTAGCTTTATTGTGGCAGACATATTACACATTATGAACTGACATTAGTTTCAAATATAGACCCCTCAATGGAATTACAAAAATCACAAAAATCATTACATTGTTATGCCCTAGTAGTGACATTTCTAGCTGAGTACTGAAACTCTATGCTTGACAGACCTTCAACTATCTCTGTAGTCAGTCAGTTACTGATGGCATATTTTCAGATACTTAAAATATTAAGAAGTAACACTCCTGAACACAAATAAAGTTAAATAAATCACCTCTAATTAAAGAGCTGTTTCACTCAGTACAGTCTTTCCAAAATTCTCTGAGAAACTTGTCTGGAATACAATAGTGCCCCACTTTATCAAGAAAAATTTGTTAACTGCCACAAACGATTCTCTAGAGAGACTACTGAATACATTACCACAAATGAACCCATGATGAACTAAAAAGGAAAATATATCCTGTTAGGATATTCTGTTATTTTCCCAAGGACTTTAATAGTGTTGAGCATAAAATCCTGCTGGTAGCGTTACAGAAGAGAGGTGTCACTACCGTCAAAAAATTTTATCTTCATAACAGGAAGGAAAACATGCCAGTGGCAAACTGCAGCACAGAAGTGAAACTAAGCTCATAATGAGGAGACAGAGGATTTGGAAACCTTACATGAGTGCTACTAAATTAACTCCTGTTTTTAACCTCCATAAGTACTGGCCTAAGAATTTTTAAAAGATAGATCAAAAACAGTAATAAGGGTTCAGTCTCAACTATATGAAAACATAGCCACACCCAGCTACATGTTCACAGTTAAGACTCTTAATCTCAAAACAACTCATGTCACTCAGTTTTATTCCAATAAAACAGTTGTGTAGGTATCAAAAACAAGCATTAATAGTCCGAAATTAAAAGAAACACTATGCATAAAATTTCAAGTGTGTAGTTGGAATTTTAAAAACTAAAATTTCAACTTATAGATAAACTTGAAGCTCAGTTCAGCAAGTTTTCTGCTTGGAATTGCACTGACTTGTATTTACGATGGTGGTTTGATAAGCCTGGCATATTTTCATGAAAGAAAGTAACATTTTTACAGCCTAAAGTTCATTGGTGACAGCTGTTTGTCTTGGTCAGTATGTCAACTATGATTGAAAATGGAGAAAACCTAGTTTTGTGCTGTTACTAAACATTGTCATTTGAAGGGTTGGACTGCTGCACAAATCAGATCAGAACTTTAAGATCATGTGGTTTCCACAACACCATCCATGACCATTTACTTTGGGTTAATGAATTTATACATGGTCAGACATGCATCGAAAGTTGAAGAGCCCTACAGCTGCCCAGTTGAGCTCACCACAAAGGAAACCTTTGACAAAATCCATGATATAGTAATGCAAGACTGCTGAATAAAAATTCATGAGATTGTGACGATGTTTAATCGCAATCTGCAAGACTTTTTACACCAATCTGTAATTGTTGATGAAACATGGATCCATAATTACACATCTAAGTAAAAGCAGCAGACAAAACAATCGACAAAGGCTGGTGAAAGTCCACCGAAGAAGGCAAACACCATTTTGTCAGCTGATAAGATGATGGACACTGTTTTCTCAAGGAATAATCCTCATAGATTACTTGGAAGAAGGCAGAATCATAACTAGAACCTAATTTGCTTCATTGTTGGCATATTTTGAAAATTACATTGGCTGAAAAAAGACCAGGGTTGGTATGCAAAAAAGGGCTCCTTCACCACGATAAAGCTCCACCCCATACATCAGTTAAAGTGCTTGAATTGGGCTTTTAATTGGTTCCTCACCCACCCCATTCACCAGACTTAGCTCCAAATGACTTGTTGTTGTTGCCTAACTTGAAATTTTGGCTTGCCAGGAAGAAATTTTCATCAAATGAGGATATGATGGTTGCAGCAAAATAGTATTTTTCAGAGTTTGACAGAAAGTATTCTGCTAATGGGATGAAAAAGTTGGAGTATTGATGGACCTAGTGAGTTGTTTACTCAACAACATTTTTTCTTACTTTTTCCAGACTTCTCAAACCACCCTCATATGTGGTAAAAGTTTGCTACAAGAAATTATGTAAAATGGATAACTACAAATCTTGCAAGGACCACTTCAGGGATCTTGTAGTTGTTGCATCTGGCTACCATTAAAGTTACTTCTTAAACTGCAACAATCAAAAGATGTGCTTTTTTGGTGCTCCACATGGTAACAATTCTGACTAAAATAAACTTATGCTACAGTGTTTGTCTTTGGTGCACCAGTATAGAAATTGGCACAGAAACAGATAAATGAAAAATCCATGCAATTCACATATTTCTTTATACATAAAAGCCAACTTTACAATGTTCCTTTGTGTGAGACCACCCACATAGGATTCATGTGCCGATTTGAAATTCAAGATTTGCATATTTTACCATTTGCCTTGCTTCTAGATAATCTTTCATTGATTGTAACAATACTCATTTATATTGTGATATATTTGTTTCAATCCTTACAAGGAATTAGCAACTTTTTAGCCCAACAGATAATGATCAGGCTAAATTTAAAGTTATCTGCTCATTATCCTGTAATGGATAGCACCAGCTAAAATGCAGCTCCACTGTGAATACTGCTCTTAAACATTGAATGAGTCAGTTGACACTCATAAGCAGCTGGAAATTGCCATGATGACTGTCAAACAAGTGGTGGCTGCTGCAAATCAATGTGTTGGGAGAGCTCCCAAGGGTCATGTATCTGTGGTACTAGTACCAAAGGTACCTCAAGTTCTGTCTGCTCCTGTGCATCCTGCATCCTCTGCAGAAAGTTCGAGATCTGTCATTACTTGTCCACTTCCTGTGAGAGGTGTTTCAATGGTAATGCTAGGCATCTTGTAAAGGATGGGTGGGGACCAGGGAGAACTCAGTGTGTTGTACCGATCCACCCAGACCAACAAGCCCTGAGGTGCTGTCTTTCATTGAAACTGAAACTGAGCCAGTGGGACTCACTTCACCTGGTTTGAGGAAACCTGTTTTGTCCGGAATCAAGAGGAGGCAAATGCAAAAGGGTAGGGGTCTATTAATCATTGGCAGTTCAAACACATGGTAAATGATGGTACCCCTTAGTGAAATGGCAGCAAGGGACAAGAAAGGGCACTAGGCACACTTAGTGTATATGCCAGTGGGCCCCATTCAACATGTTGAAGAGGATATTTCAGCAGCCTTTGAGCGAACAGGGTGCAACGAACTGCAGATCATGGTGCACACTGAACAATTGATGCCTGTCATGCAGGCTCCAAGTTCATACTTGGGTCATTACAGCCACTGGCAGAGAAAGTTGAAAGACCAGCCTAGTGCATGGAGTTTCAATGAAGCTCACAATCTGCAGCATTGACCCACAACTGATGACAGCCCTTTGGTGCTGAATTGAGTGGAAGGACTGAACTGGAGACTTCGAAATTTCTATGACAAGCTAGGCTGTGAATTTCTGCCCTTGTGCTGTAGGGTTGAGAGCCACAGGGTCCCTCAAAATGGTTTAGGAGTGCACTATACAACAGAGGCTGCTACTCAGGTACCTGACTGTGTGTGAGATGCTCACTACGATTTTATATATCAGGTGACTCTCCATTCAGCCCAGATAATGATAGTTGTAGGAAACCCAGAAGTATCAGCTTTAGATAAAAAAAAAAAAAAGCCTCACACAGGTGAGAGAAATCATTCTGATTAACTGTGGAAGAATTTGGAAAAAAGTGACAGAGTTTGAAATGCTCCTGAAAAGTAGTAAAGGCCACATAATACTAGGTACACAAAACTGGTTGAAACCTGAAATTGAGTGCAGTGAAACTTTTGGGGCAAATTTAAGTTTATATTGAAAGGATAGGCAAATGGGAAATGGAGGTGGTGTATTTGTCGCTGTGGGTGAGAAACTCAAATCCACTGAGATAGAAATTTAAGCTGGATGTGACACTTTCTGGGCAAGGCTCAGTATCAGGGACGGGCATAAACTGATAACTGGATCCTTCATTGTGCACCAGACTCATCTCCTGATATAACTGAAAACTTCAGAGAAAACCTCAGTTCACTTGAGCATAAGTTCCTCAATCATACTGTAATCATCAGTGGAGACTTAAATCATCCACCATTCAATTGAGAAAATTACAGTTTTGTTAGTGGTGGGCATGGTAAGACATTATGTGAAACATTACTAAGTGCCATCTCTGCAACCTATCTATGGAGTGGCCGAGCGGTTCTAGGCGCTACAGTCTGGAACCACGCGACCGCTACGGTCACAGGTTCGAATTCTGCATCGGGCATGGATGTGTGTGATGTCCTTAAGTTAGTTAGGTTTAAGTAGTTCTAAGTTCTAGGGGACTGATGACCACAGAAGTTAAGTCCCATAGTGCTCAGAGCCATTTTGCAACCTATCTAGAGCAAATAGTTTGGAACCCAGCTCATGATGGAAATATATCGGATCTAATGGCAAAAAATAGACCTGATCTCTTTGATGATGTTCACATCAAAACTGATATCAGTGACCAAGATGCAGTGGTGGCAACAGTGATTACCAAATTACAAAAGACAACTTAAACACGCAGAAAGATATATATGTTGAGTAAACCAGATAAAAAATCAGTAGTGCAGTAGCGCCATATCTCAGTGAGGACCTTTAAGCTTTCAGCACATTGCAGAAGAATGTAGAAAACTATGGCTCAAGTTTAAAAGAATAATTCATCATGCACTAGTAATGGGAGGGAGGGACCCTCCATGGTACACAGTCACTATAACGAAACTACTAAAGAAACGGAGATTACTGCATAATAGGTGTAAAACAAAGCATAGGAATATAGATAGAGAGATGCTGAATCAAATGCATTTGGATGCCAAGAGAGCAATGTGTGATGCCATCAATGGCCACTGTACTAGATATTGTCAAATGATCTTTCACAAAACCCAGAGATTCTGGTCATATGTAAAAGGTGTTAGTGGCACCAAAGTTAGTGTCCAGTCCATGGGGAATGAGAGAGGAATTAAAATTGAGGGTAACAAAGGAAAAGCTGAAATGCTTAACTCCATTTTCAAATGTTCCTTTAGAAATGAAAACCCCAGTGAATTACCCCAAATTAATCCTCGTGCTACTGAAAAGATGGGTGAAATAAGATTTAGTGTCAATAGTGTTGAGAAACTGGTGAAATTGTTAAAACTGAACAAAGCTCCAGGGCCCAATGAAATCCCTGTCAGATTCTATACTGAACTTGCAGCTAAGTAAGCCCCCCTTCTAACTATATTCTATCATAAATCCCTCAAACAAAAAACCATGCCCCGTTCTTGGAAAAAAAGACACAGGTCACACTTGTCTACAAGAAGGGTAATACAAGTGATCCACAAAACTGCCATCCAATATGCCTGACATTGATTTATTGTAGAATCTTAGAACATATTATGAGCTCAAACATAATGAGATATCTCGAACAGAAAGACCACCTCCATGCCACCAAGCATGAATTCTGAAAACATCAATCATGTGAAACCCAAGTCATATTTTTCTCTCAAAACATACAGATTGGATCATGGCAGCCATGTAGATGACATATTTCTTGGTTTCCAAAAATCATTTAGCACTGTAGCAAACTTATGTTTATTGTCAAAAGTAAGCTCATACTGGGTATCAAATAAAATCTTGACTAGATTGAGAACTTATTGGCAGGGAGATTGCAGCATGTTATCTTGGATGGAGAGTTATCATCAGAGGTACAGGTAACTTCAGGTGAGCACCAGGGAAGTATATTGGGACCCTTCCTGCTCATGCTGTACATTAATGACCTTCCAGGCAATATAAATAGTACACCAGACTTTTTGCAGATGATGGAGTTATCTATAATTTGGTACT
The DNA here is from genome assembly GCF_023898315.1 of Schistocerca nitens. Lineage (NCBI taxonomy): Eukaryota > Metazoa > Arthropoda > Insecta > Orthoptera > Acrididae > Schistocerca > Schistocerca nitens. Next base: position 19,724,730 of record NC_064614.1, read on the forward strand.
GTCTGAAAGAAGCTGCATAAATATTTGGTCAGATCTTGTAAGATGTCAAAGTGTTTCAAAGATTAGCAACTTGTTTCAAATGTTTAAATATTTAAAAATTTAAAATTGTGCACTTCAAAAAATGAAAAAAATGTACTATCCTGTGACTATAACATCAACGAATCACTGCTGGAATTGGCAAACTAATACAAATACCTGGGTTTAACACTATGTAGGGATATGAAATGGAATGATCACATAGGCTCGGTCATGGGTAAAGCAGGTTGCAGGCTTTGGTTTGTTGGTAGAATACTGGGGAAGTGCAATCAGTCTGCAAAGGAGATTGCTTACGAATCACTCATGCAACCAGTTCTAGAATATTGCTGAAGTGTGTGGGACCTGTACGATATATGACTAACAGGGGACCTTGAACATATACAGAGAAGGGCAACATGAATGTTCACAAGTTTGTTTGATCTGTGGGAAATTGTCAGACAGATACTGAACTGATAGACTCTTGAAGACAGATGTAAGCTATCTGAGAAAATCTAGTTTACTAACAGGGTTTCAAGAACCGGCTTTAAATGATGACTCTAGGAATATACCACAACCGGAATATACTACATACCCCTTCTTATTGCTCATATAGGGATCATGAGGATAAGATCTAATTACAGCACATGCAGAGGTATTCAAACAATCATTCTTCCCATGCTCAATGTGTGATTGGAGTGGGAGGAAATCCTAATGACTGGTACAATGAAATGTACCCTCTGCCATGCACTTCATGGTGATTTGTAGAGTATACATGTAGCTGTAGATGTATTTGTTGCTAATAAGAAAAATAAGTTTTTCATTAACTATAATTAACATTAACACTATAAAGGCCATAAAAATAAATTTTACTAGACTGCTCTCCCAGCTAGCAGACATAGCAGAATAAACTGTGGATATCTACAAATTGAAAAGAAATTAAAACCATGTCTTACTTGCAGTTCTTCCTATGAATTAGACACAACTACTGAAAATTCTTGTAACCAGCTTGGTGTAATGCTCACTGCAGATCTACTCCGTGTAATGCTCACTGCAGATCTACTCCTGCTCTTACAGTGTGAGGCCAAATGAAGCTTTGTAAATAGATGAAACATGTTTGTTCCATGGTAGCAGCTTTATTGCTAATTTTGTTTTGTTAATTTATAGCCTGTTTAAGTACAAACAGAAAACAGTATGTTGAGGATAGCTGACTTTTCACAGAGCATACAAAGTGATTATCTGATGGCTACATCTCTCTGTGAATGAGTTGTATTTCCACAAATCTGAAGGCAGACATAATGTAATGGAACAGCATCTCATTCCTGTGCTTAGGCTTATCTCCTACATTTTTGAGAAAGATTAGGTACATTCCATCATTTTCATCAGCAGTTACTATCCTACTTTCTTATGTGTATGGGGGCTGGAAGTTCACTTGCAGAGAGGAAAGAGGATCCCACAATGTTCCCTTATCACTTGCTCTCTTTCACTGGTTAAGAATTTTTCTCAGACTGGGGAAGATTTCACAGCAGTGAAAAAATGGTAAAACTTTTTTTGTTGCTGCACAGTTTATTTTTGTGTCAAGTATATTGAATAATAGTATCCTTTCCGAACTTATTGTTGAGAACACCTTCATGGAAGTGATGCTATTTTCAGTTACCAAGCTACATAAAAAGCGACTGAAAAGATCCATATTATGTGCAATGAACACTTTCTTCCTCTGTGGAAAGTTTTCTCCAAAAACTTTTTAAAAATTTGTTTATTGAGATTTTCCTCTGTACAGAGGTTTTTCTCCAACATAACAAACACCAGGAAACTATTATCTGTGTTACATAATATCTTAATTCATCTCTTCACGATGTCCCTGCAGATGTCCCGGCCTTCTATATCTCCTTCCTCTGCGCCAAGACTTGTCATTGTTAATTGTATGTTTTGGAGCTAGTTGGTCACCAAGCATCCTCTTCTCTTTGTTCCCTCCGGTTCTTATTCCAGGATCATTTTTGGTATTGTGGCTTCCTTTGTTCTTCCTTTTGTATATCACGTCATGTATTCTTTCTCTCACTTCCATTCTCTTTATTATTTCATCGTTCCTTATGTTCTCTTTTGTAGTAATTTCTGCTTATCTTAGCCAGAGGTCCATTTCTACTGTTTGTAGCTCTTTATGTGTTTCAGATAATTAGTACCTGTCTCCACTCCATAAGCAACTATGGTCTCTAGTATTGATTTATATATGACTCTTTTGGTTTGGTTTATCACATTTCTGCTCCATAAGATTGAATACAGCATCTCAATGATGTTCCTTTCATTGCTAATTCTTTTATTAATTTCTACCTCTGATTTTCCCTCCATCCCTAAAATGGATCCCAAATAACAGAAAGTACTGACCTTCTAAATTCTCTTTCCCTCTATGTATAAGTCACTTGGATTACTAGTGAGGTCTTCTGTTTTCTGATGATTATTCTTCAATCCCCAGTTTTTGTATTTCATTGCTAGGTGATTACGTACATAATTTTCACCCTCCCCATCTTGTGTTATAACTACCTGATTGTCAGCAAATAGTAGGTGGTTCAAATAAACTCTGTCTTAAATTTCTAGCCATATCCCATTGCATTTATGAGACCATGACTTAAGACTAATGTCTATTTAGATTTCAAAGCAATGTTGGTGACATGGGGCAGCCTTGTAAAACACCCTTGCTTGTTCTTATTTTCTTTGAAAGTATATTATCAATTTTCACTTGATGTGTGTTATTTTTAAATATTTATTGTATTATTTTAATTAAAGGACCCTTTATGTTCACCATATGTAACGCTCTCCAAAGTGGTTTCATCAGGACAGTACCACACACTTTTTCTAAATCTATGAAAATTAATCCTATGTTTTTTGATTTTTCCCTATGTTTCTGCATGATCTGTTGTAATGTGAAAATATGATCTATGCATGATACCAGATGTGAAGCTACATTATTCTTTCTGGGTTTTAAAATTTATTACCAACTTGTTTTTAACTATTTTCACAGAAATTCTCATTAATGTTTATAACACAAATTCCTCGACAGTTTGAGCAGCTTTAGCGATCCCTTTTCTTAAATATGGTATTAATATATCTTAGCTTCATTTCCTTGGGTACATTTTATTGAAAAACTGTGTTATTAGTTTCACAATTTTGTCACCACCATATTTTAAGAGCTCCAGACTGCTACTGTCTGATCCAGGTGATTTACCATTCTTCCTTGTTCGTAATACCTTACTCACCTCTAAAATTTGAATCTCCTTCTCTTCCTGTTCCTTTCCTTCCTCTGTTCCTTTCTCCAGATAATCTTCTCTATCCTCATTTAATAATTTCCAGAAATATTCTTCCCATTTCTCTGGTCTTATCAGTTGAAGATTGGGTTTGGCTTTCATCTCTTGTCGAAGCCCTTTTAATACTGACCACACTTCTTTCACTCTCCCAAATCCTAGTTTGCTATTGACATTAGCACATGCCCTTCCCCATGCTTCATTCTTTGCTATCTTCATTTTTTCTTCACTTCATTTTTCTTTTCCCTGTAGACGGTTCTTGTTGCTTCCAATTTATCATTCAGCCACTGATTGAATGCGTTCCTCTTTTCTTTAACTACTACTTCTTTCTCCTCTGACATTATTCTGTTGTACACCTGTGATTGTTTCATCTTATGCTCAGCACCTCTGCTGCTAATTTGTAATGTTGATTTTTATGTATTCATACATTTCCTCTCTACTTTCTTCAAATGATTCTTCCAATGTCATTTCCATTCTAATGATTCTTCCAATGTCATTTTCATTCTGGCAGCAAAGAACATTTGTACATTTTCATCTTGTAGACTGTCAATATTAAAGTGTCAAATTTGAACTTTCTCAGAAAAATTCATTTTAGTGTGGTTAGTATCATTCTTTGCATTCTTCCATGACCAAAAACTCTTCATTGTTACTGGATAATAATCAGATCCACACTGGGCTTGTCTATAAGATCTAACATGTGCTGCCCTGAAATTACTTGTCTGTCTAATGATAACAAAGGTTGGGACAAATAAAAGTTGCCCAGAGAACAGAGTACCAGGGATCAAAGAAACAGAGCAAAGAAAAGGAGATACAGTACTAATCTGACTATAGCATATGTTGAAAGTGACCACAACTGATCTCTTGGCACTTTTGGGGCTTGGTCACTAAGTTGTTGAAGGTGGTTCAAAGCTGTTCTGCTGCAGTCTCATCCGAAATGTTCTGATGCAGTTCTAGAAGACTATGAGGGTTGTTGTGATACACCTTACACTTGATGGCTCTCCATAAAAAGTAATCACACACTGACAGATCTAAAATCTGCAGCAGAGCATTTTGGATCAGCTGCGGCAATTCCAGCAATCCAGCTTTGAACCACCTTCAGCAACCTGCTGACCAGTGCTCAGAAGTGCAAAGAGATGAATGTTAGTCCCTTTCAACATATGCTAGTGTCAGGTTAGTACCGTATTTCCTTTCTTCTGCTTTGTTTCTTCGCACCTTGGAACTCTGTTCTCCAGGCCACTTTTACTTGCCCCACTCTAATCTATTACAGAAAGAAGTTCTCTCATATTCTGTTGCCACATACAGTTATGAATATCCTTGTGTTTAAAAAATTTGTTGATAATTTTCAAATCGAACCAGTTCTCAAATTTCAATAAATCATTCTCCATTGTCATTATATTCAGTCTCTCCATGTTTCCCCACTATTGTACATGATTCTCTAATTCCTACTAATCAGTTTATAATTCCCATAATAATTAGTTCTTTCCTTGTTAGGACTTTTTCTACAGTCTCTCTAAGGATTTTCCAGAATGTGCTTTCTTCTGATCTCTTGTATCATTGTTGGGTGTGTATACTCCAATAAATACAACATTCCTTGCAAATGGAGTCATTTCCGCTATAACAACACATTCACAAATAAGTCACCAATTTGTGATTCTCTTTTTCCATGCTTTCTTTATCATAATGGAGACTCCTGCTTTGGCTCTTACCGCTTTGGGCACCCCTCCAAATATGTGCATAATTACAAAGTTCTTTTCCTTTGCCTTTCCTCTTGGTCTCAGAGAGTATGACAACATCTATTTTGAACCTGTCAAGTTCTGTTGGTAATACATTCAATTTTGTGCAGACACCTGCACATTCCAGCAACCGAATGTCATTTTCCTTATATCTTTGCCAGTTTGTCATTGAAGATTCCAATTTTTTCTGAGACATATTACTACGTTAATTTAATTTTTTCATGTGAGTGAGAAGCTAGCCCACTGCACAATCCCCAACCTGGACAACCAGGTAATTTATTCTTAAGGTTTCCTTGCTTTAGCCTTTGATAAGCCAGTATTATGCTACAAGGCAGCAGCCACTAGTTTTATTTCATCCTGGTAATTTTACTTCCCTGGTACCCATCATATCTGTTGACCATTCCCCTTTTTGCCACCTGGTTAGGTGCCAAATGGGAGACTAGCAACTCTACATGGACATAAAACATTGATTGGTAAAATATATGAAATAAATTAACTTTTAACCATTTTTGTAGTGGCAATTACAAAAAAGGTTTATTATATATACATTTAAATCAGATGTACTTGTTTATTTAAAAATCACTCAAAATGAATTTGCTGAAATGCTGTAGTTTTGAGTGACCAAAAAATTATTTATAGATTAAAAATGTATCATGTTGGGATAAGCATAATTTAAACTTTCAATTAAAATTTATTTTTTATAAAATATTTTTAAAAGTTTCTCGTTTTTCCTTCATGTGATGGAGTGAGAATCTTATGAGCCTGCACTCAAGAGCTTTTTAGGAACATTAATGTTAAAATTTCTTATTTTTGTTGCCATCAAATTTTCCATTATGCACAAAATGTAGCACTTTTGTTAAAAGTACGCTCCAAATTGTAACATCCAAAGGTAATTCATTTATTATAATGGAATATAATAAAAGTTCACTATTAACCATAAGACCAAAGACCAGATATGTTGCAGGATATCTGTGATACATAACAACCTATTCAAGTTCCTATCAATCAAAAACGGCTGTCTGAACGCCTCAGTACAAGCTCTATTTTCTGTTATCTTCGAGTGGTGATCATTGGGCGATTTGAAAGTTGGTGGCAATAATATATGCTCTATATCCTCGGCGAAGATCGAATTTCAGAATTTATTGAGCAGCCCCTTCCGTTTAGTGCGTCGTCTATCTGCAAGTGTGTCCCACTTCAAACATTCTATGAGATATGTAACACTCTCGCAATGGCTAAATGTATCAGTCATGAATCTTGCTGCTCTTCTTTGGCCCTTCTCAATCTCTTGAATCAGACCCAACTGGTAACAGTTCCATACAGACGAACAATACTCTAAGACTGGACGAACTCATCCCAAAATTCAGTGAACTATGATTAGTGTATTGATTTTCCCTTATGCATTATTGTTAATAAAATCTTTTGCAGTATGGAATTGTACATCAATATTTTGTTGAAGTACAGAGGCAGCCAATTGCTAGAAAAATCATCTAATAATTTCATTTGATTATACAATTTACATGGCCAGCTACTGGAAATATTTCAGATTATTCACTGAAAAAATTATATGGAAAATCTATGGGCCTAGTATAAAATATATGGACCTAACATTCTCAATAAAGTAAAAGAGTAAATTCTGAAAGAGTTTTGTGGCAGTGTAAATTGTTTCATATCATGAAAGTCTGCTGCCATACAGCACCATAAATATAAAATAATAAAAATATTAGCAATGAAAAATGTTATGAAGACACAAAAAATTCATGCAGAAAATGTCTGACATATCCAGCAATTGTTAACACCTCTAATAGTGAATGGAATATGTCAAGTTTGCAAACAAAGATCACATGAAAATGAGACAGAATAGCTTTGAACTGGTTGTAGGCTACAGCTGTCTCTCTCTCTCTCTCTCAGCCCCCCACCCCCCAATCTTTACATGATCACATGCATAAATGAATGTTCCTGTTGTTTCATTAATATATCCCATATTGATTTTTAGTACTAGCTGACAATCTCAGCATTGCCTGGATATTTATGGTGCCAATTTTCCATTACAAACAAAAGCATAAGATGAACTACGTTGTGGTGTAATATTGAAAAACTTTCATTTCCATGTACTCATGAAAACATGTCTGAAATTATGCAGTAGACTTGGTGTGAGATGATCCTGGACAGTTTCTGTACACTGGATGCAGCTGCTTCGCACGTCTTAGCCTGCAGCCATTTGTGCTACTTAATTTTACTCAACTCTAGAAGTGCCTTAGTAGTAAAGAGTAAACGTATTAAAACATAATGCATGATGCATCTCTCCCCCCCCCCCCCCTTGCACCTCAGTATTTATTATGACATATCACATGAACCACATGTCATACAATAATATATTTTTGTAGGTACATTTTGTGGCATATGTCGGAACCGTCTGCAAAATCACTGTAAAAATAGTTAGTAGAAAAGAAGTAATAAATTTTAAAAGTCTTGCATGATGTGGCAGTTTTTCATGAGTCTCCTTCCGCCAATAGTTTAGGAGGAGATGTGGGACACACACACACAGATCCATTTTTATAGTATGTATGGATGGAATTCGTCTTAGTCGCTATTTCCAAAGGTCATACTCATAGCATCACTAACAACGATTCCGGAGAACATGAAATAAGTGTTATTCCAAATAGTATTTGACTATGCTGAAATAAAAAATTCAATCTTCTACCTCAATAAATAATGGAAAACACATTATGAAAGATATACTGATGAGCCGAAACATTATGACTACAGCTACTTAATAGTGTGTTGGTCCAACTTTGGAATGCAATACAGCAGACGTTCTGTGTCACATGGATTTGACAAGTCCTGGGTAGGTTTCAGGAAGTATGTGGCTTGAGATGACTACAGGTCATGCAGTTCCCATAAATTATGGTTTGTGTGTGGAGCTAGCATCTGATAAAATCCCAGAGGTGTTCAATTCTATTCAGATCAGGCAATTTGGAGGCCAAGAAAAGTCACTATAGTGCTCCTCAAGTCACTGAGCACAATTCTGGTCTTGTGACAAACAGATATCCTGCTGGAAGAAGCATGGCCATTGGGAAAGACAAGTATGAAGGGATGTAGGTGGTCTGCAATAATGTTCACATAGTCCACAGTTGTATGGCACCTTTTATTAATACCAAGCAATAATGTCCATGTAACCCACAGTTGTCTTGGTGCCTTCGGTTAGTAAGGCAGGTCCCATGGAAGCCCAGGTCAATGTCCCTCATAGCATAATACTGCCCCACTGGCCTGCATTTATGGCATGGTCCATGCTTCAAGCAGCTTTGCCTGCATGATGCTGTTTCTGGACGTAACCATTGAGCTGCTGTAACATGAAACATGATTCATTTGACCAGGTGACAAATTTCCACTAATCTACGGTCCAATCTTGATAATCCTGTTGTGATGTTCTTCTACAATTTTAAAAATACAAATCGTTAAATGTTTGAGTAATATCCATGATTGATTGAAATAAAAGTTCCACTTTCACTGAACATAGTTACTGATCTCATAGGTTATGATCCTATACAATATATGTTTCCTTCAAGGCCACCAAACACAGTGCCCCTTCCTGCACCCCTTGCCTGATATCACAACCACCAGCTACCAAACGGTGCATTCATTACATCGTTTCAACTTAAAACATCTCTTTGATTACATACATAACTTTTATTATATTTTAGTGGATGCTGTGACTTGTACTATCACAATTATTCCTCAAAATTTTGATATAAATAAAATGAATAGCATGATTTTTTAACAGCCATCAGATAAGTAACACTGAAATTAATGAAAAACTAAAAGAGTTTCCATAGCATTTAGAGGGAACAAATTTGACAACAACAATAATAATAATAAATAATTGAACTATGTGGAATAAAATCATCATAACTTCTGAACGGTATGCATTAGGTCATTCAAACTGAACAGTTGGCCATGAGGCATGATGGGAATTTGTATATGCATGTGCTCGCAACTTGTTGTTGTCAGCCATTTGTACATGTAAATGTCTTCAGTAAGGAAAATTGGTACATTTGGGGCACATTTCTTGATCGAGAAGTTTTTTTCACTCTCAACGGGTGACTGTGTGGTGTGCAATGGCTGGTCACAACAATTGTTGTGGCACAGTGCCTACTGAACAGTAGGTGAAGGTTTTGGAAGATGACTTCATTCCCATTATCCAAAGTGACCTTGACTTCGACAAGAGGTGGTTCATGCGAGATGGAACTTGGCTCCATTGAAATAGGAGAGTGTTTGATGTGCTGGAGGAGCACTTAGGGGACCGCATTCTCCTCTGGGGTACACAGAGGCCACTGGCATGGGCCTCGATTGGCCACCATGTTTTCCAGATCTGAACACATACGACTCCTGAGCTGAAACAACATTCAGGAGGTCATTGACAGCATCGATGTTCCGACACTTCAGTGGGTTATGCAGAATTTCGCCATTTGTCTGCACCACATGACAGTTTCATTCACTGAGTTGATCTTTAATCCTAAGAGATCCGAAATTATACAAGGAGTCTCTCATGACACACCAGTAAACACAACTGCAACTCAGATTGTGTATCAGTTATTGGAAAGTGCAGCAAGAAGTGAAATGTAGTCCAAGTCTTTTTAATTACTTTTCAGACTTGTCTTATAGCTTTTGATATAAGTTCCCTTCATTTATGTTTGTGTCCAAGATGTCTATGAACAAGGTAATTCATGGTTCAAATGGCTCTCACCACTATGGGACTTAACAAACAAGGTAATTCATGGTAGTCAGCTGCAAACACTGCAAAAGTGTTCTCATGGCTTGGTTTTGAAACACAAATAGCTTGCAGTTTTTCTGCAGTATGGCAGGATATTACACCGCATAAAACCACAGTGTGAAGATATGCAAAATGTGCCATCATTTTTGCACAGAAGTCAACAAATTAGGAAATACTGATAATCAAAAATTACTCTGAACACAGTTCATTCCAAAGTGTATTTATTTTTTTATTTATTTTATTTTTTTATTTTCAACTTCCGTGGATCCTTGACATGAATGTACCGCTAGGATGTAGAACGTGTTAGGTTATTACAGTAATAGCCACATGTAGATGATCATGAGGCAACCAGTTTAACATATATAAGCAGATACATGAAAAAGGACATCCACATGTCAAATAATTACACACAAAAATTCAGATAACAACACAGATAATAGTACAGTAATGACATAGATGATTACATAAACAAATTTAAAGTAATTCATCTAAAATATTCTGCCAACAAGTGATATGTTAATTTACATAATCAGTTCTATTAGAAATGCATTAAATTAAACATAAATTCAAGAAGTATTACACATTATCAAAGAATTCCTGTAAAGAATAGAAAGAATTATCCAAAAGATCAAGTTTTAGCTCTGTTTTGAATTTAGTAAGATCCCCAATGACTGATTTGATGTGGACCGGAAGTTTATTGAACACTTTTATACTTGAATAAAGAACTGCTTTCTGTGCCACAATGAGATTATTTAAATCTTTGTGAGGATCATGTTTTCTTCTTGTATTGTGATCATGGTACGCACTATTCATTTTGTAAATTACAGAATTTTTGTTCACGAAGCACATTACTGACAATATGTATTGACAAGGCATGGTGAGGATCCCCAGCTGTTTGAATAAATATCTGCAAGAAGATCTAGGATGCACTCTACTCATAATCCTGATAACTCTCTTCTGTGCAACAAAGACTTTATTTGCTTGTGGTTGATTTCCCCAGAATATGATGCCATATGTCGTAAGTGAATGAAAATAACCAACATATGCAGTTTTGATTGTTTCCTTGTCACAAACAGATGCAGTAGAGCGAATGACAAATGCTGCTAAATTAAGTCTTTTACATAGGTCAGTGATGTTGACAGACCAGTTTTGTTTGTTATCAATATGTAAACCCAGAAATTTGGATGATACAACTTTCACTATTTTTTTGTCTCTACATTTTATTTCAACATTTTCCAATTTTTTGTTTACTGTTTGAAACTGAATGAAATGAGTCTTATTAACATTGAGGGACAGACCATTTGCAGTGAACTAATCTAGAACTTCTTGGAATATAGTGGTTGCAGTGTTCTCTAGACTGCAGGTGGGTACCTTGTCAATCATAATGGTTGTGTCATCTGCAAATAGGGTGAAGTGCGCTTCTTGGGTCACACACCATGGGAGGTCATTTACAAAGATTAAGAAATGTAAGGGACCAAGCACCGAGCCCTGCGGCACTCCACATTTTTTTTGTACCCCAATCAGAGCTGGCAGGCACCTTTGCACAATTGTTTAATACTACCTTCTGATTTCTGTCATCTAGATACGACTCAAGTCACTTCCCTACTTTATCTTTTAAGCCATAATGCTCAGTCTTTTTTAGTAGAATCTTGTGATCTACACAGTCAAATGCTTATCTACACAGTCAAATGTATTGATGAACAGATACTATCCATCACAACACGAAAGCATATATTATGTTTCATTTACTTGCACTTGTTACTTTCTTTGGCTGTAACTGCATGTGATGATTTTTATTTGTTTAAAAGTTAATGTGTATACTAAGAACATCTGTATACTAGCTGAGTGACCTCCTTAATCAAAGAGTTTGTTCACTGAACTTGGATATTTATTTCCCAGCATGCATTACATTTTTCATAGGCCATCCAGTGTCTTTGCTAGATCATTGCAGTAGGTTAACCTGGACTATTCACAGAACAGTGTCTGAAGCAACCTTTGCAGAAACACAACTAAAAAGTTTATTGCAAGTTAGTCTGCCAGTTTATTTTTACAAATACTGTATTTAAAAAGTTTAGTGAGAGTTAAAAGTCCAAGGATTCTCAGTCATTCAGTGTTATTTACTTTTTGCACTTACAATTTGAATTCTTCAGTGTATATCTCAGTATATTTGAAAAACACCTGAAGACATTCAGTAAAAAGGCCAGAGTTTAGAACAGTATTGACTACATTTGTGAATCCACATTTTATTTAACTCACTTTCTAGTTCATATGAACTAAATTTTGTAGTTGCTTACATAATTTTCACTTTGATTTCTCACTACATATTCAGTTTAAATTTGGCACTTATAATGTACGTTTATTTCTTTTATATTTGTGTGTTTTGGGTAATTTTATGAGTCTCAATTAATTTATTACAGTAAGACACCAGTAATTTTGTATATCACTGCTTTAATAAGTTCTTACCTACCTCTATAATGGATGAATTAAATACACTGTCTAACTGTATTCAAGCTACTATTTTTTTCTTTGTAGTAAACACATTAAATAATTTTCAGCCTGTACAATTTGTCCTTGAGCTTACTGGATGCCTTTTGCTGGTTGATAATAATGTACCGAGTTTTGGCAGTAACTGAAGCATTACTGTTACAATTTGTGATCAGTGACACACAGGTGATTTAGGTGAACTATTTATGATGAACTATTTATTTATTATGAGGCAGTCCAGAAGTAGGAATTCTACTGTAGAGCATCTTGTCATCTGGAATGTAATGTAACAGTGGTGCTTGGAATAAAATATCATCAAAACAGCATAAAAGAGACACTAAGATAAAGGGTTTGTGTTACAAAGTGTTCAAAGGTAGTGCGTTTGTGTTATATATATATGATATTTTTGTATTATGTCAACTGCCCTATTTATGCTTACATTTTATTGTAATGAACGCTGACTTTGTTTCACAAATTCTAAGTTCTTATATGATGATGACAGTAGACAAAATCTAACTATAAACGAAAATACATTAAGCCATCTACATAGCATTATTTGGAAACTGAATGACATGCAGTGGGCTATAACAAATGTTTTATACTTCATATAACTTTTGCCCCTTCTTTATTCTTGTTGTCACCCCTTGTTCTTAATAATATCTTTATTATTTGACCCATGAGAGAATATGTGTTGTTGTTTGTCAGTGCCAATCAGACAAGCAAAGTTTAATATGAACTGCCCAGTAGTCCACCCTGTTAAGTAACAAATTTCGATGATAGTCTTCATAAGATGTTTATCACACCATTAATTTTAACTTTTAAGAAAATATTTAATTTCAACAGAAGAGAAAATTTAATGCTAAACACATTTCAAACAGTCTGAAAACACAATGAGGTGACAGAAGTCATGGGATACCTCCTAATAATTTGCTGTCCCTTGTTTCGCCTGGCACATTGTGGAGCAACTTGATATGGCATGGACTCAACAAGTTGTTGCGAGTCCCCTGCAGAAATAATGAACCGTGCTGCTTTACAGCCACCCACATTTGCAAAAGTGATGTCACTGCAGGATTTTGTGCACGAACGGACCTCTCAATTACGTCCCATAAATTTTTGATGGGATTCATGTTAGGTGATTTGGGTGGCCAAATCATTTGCTCAAATTATCCAGAATGTCCTTTAAACTAATCACAAACAGCTGTGGCCTGGTGACATGGCACATTGTTATACATAAAAATTCCGTAGTTGACTGGGAACATAAAGTCAATGAATGGCTGCAGGTGGTCTCTAGATAGCTGAACATAACCATTTCCTACTAAATGATCGGTTCAGTTGGACCAAAGGATCCTGAACATTCTGTGTAAACATAGCTCACACCATTATGGCGCCACCACCAACTTGCACAGTGCCTTGGTGACAACTTGGGTCCATGGCTTTGTTGGGTCTGCTCCACACTCAAACCCTACTATCAACTCTTACCACCTGAAATCGGAACTCATCTTACTGAGCCATGGTTTTCATCATCTATGATCCAACCAATATGCTCACAAGCCCAGGAGAGGTATTGCAGGCAATTTCATGCTGTGAGCTAAGTCATTCACGCCAATTGTCTGCCACCATAACCCGTTAACACCAATTTTCACTGCACTGCTCTAATGGATAGATTCATCGTACATCCCAAATTGATTTCTGTGTTTATTTCATGCAGTGCTCCTTGTTTGTTAGCACTGACAACTCTATGCAAAGAGCCTTGCTCTCGGTCGTTAAGTGAAGGCTGTCAGCCACTGCGTTGTTCACGGTGAGGTGTAATGCATGAAATCTGGCATTCTCGCCACACTACTGTTTTCCCTAATGATTTCTGAAATGATTCATGTTCAAAGTCTGTTAGTCCCCATCATGTGGCCGCAGTCACACAAAAACCTTTTCACGTGAATCACTTGGGTATAAAAGACAGCTCCACCAATACACTGCCCTTTTATCCCTGAGTATACGATACTGCCACCATCTGTATAAGTGTATATTGCTAAACCATGACTTTTGTTACCATAGTGTGTATTATTTCAAAGTATTTTGATGTTTGTATTTCCATATATTTTCAGATCTTATCTGAATGTGGATGGAATGGAGGACACAGATGTTGAAGAAGCAGATCTGAATGCAGCCTACCATGCAGTTGTGTCACTGCAGCAGTCTGAAATTCCTGATGTACCAGCAACTCCACCCTCCCACACGACTCGAACATCCGAGTATTGTCAGTCCCCAATGAATGGTTCAACAGCTTCCAATCTTTCGAAGACCACGCAACAGCTGAATGAGGACCACTGTACTTCAAAAGTTGTTCATCTGGTTCCAGTTGTTCAAATGGCTCAGAGTAGTCCCTCACCAATTCCAGTGCAAATGAAAACACTTCCTGACGCCAAGGGGCCAAAAGCGAAACGGAGAAAAACACGGCGATCAAGGACGTCATTTGAGAAAGAAGAAGATATGGACACTGAGCCTCCATCAGACAGTACACTTAGTAGTAAATGTGATAGTGCCCAAGAAGTTATACCTACACTTGATGATACATCTCATGCTCAACCAGTTTCTCTTCACAACAGTGCATACAGACATACATGTACTTCATCTGAAGCAATAACTGATCCAGTTGTGGCTACTGTTCCTGTTAGTACCAATACTAGAAATGGACCACTAACAGCAGTGGCACCTAGAAACAGTAGAGCAGTTGCGAATGCTCTCCGAAAGGCAACCTGTGTAAGTAATCCTGATGCAAATTTGACAGTGTCGGCTAAATTTATCTCGAATTCTGATCCCCAGGTTATTTTCCAGCCTGTATCAACTGACAGTACATCTGCAACAGATATGAGAGTAGCAGCCACAGCAGATGAGACAAGTGACACAGCATCACCCACATTTCAGGCTCAGCAAACTCGGAAAGGTGTGAAACGTAGATATTCCACACGCCGATCAAAGACGTAATGCATGTAATCTTTAAAAACCTAAAAGGAAGTTCCTAAATTAGTAAACAGCAGTAATAAAAATATTTTTATATCGTCACATATCTATATTTTTGAATGCTATTTGACTCATTTCTAAAAAAAGAGTATTATCTAATAAGATATATGTGGTGCTATGTGCTTACAAAATGTTTGAAAATCTAAGTTTTAGCTTTCATTTTTTGACTGATGTTTTCAGAATTAATAATTTTAATATTTGCACTGAAGAAAAGTTGCATATTATCATTCATAACTGGTCAGGTTTATAGCTGTAAGTCAGTGAGAATGATTACTTTTAAAGTAATAGTGTTAGTTGTATGTCTTTAGGGGTGTGTGTGTGTGTGTGTGTGTGTGTCTGTGTTAAATATATTGCAGAACATTACTGAATTAAATTAAGGGCCAGTGCCCTTTAAGATATGTATTATCCACCTTTGTTAATATATGTCAAATCTTTTAAACATTAACAGAAAAATAACTTTTGAGAATGGCACTAATGATGTTATTATGAGAAACATTGATCTTGAAGGACATTATCACTTACTCTAAATGGCATCATGGCCTTGCAATATAATATAGGACTGTGTGCCTTGCTGACGACATTTACTGTTATTTTTACTCCATAACTTTTCTAAATCCCAGATGTCTGTTTTTCATAATGTACCTGACATTTAATTTATAATACATGCTGGATTTACCCACAATATACAGCAAGTTGTATACATTACTACAACAATTTTTACTATGAAACTCATGTTTAGAAACCTCTCAAGGCAATCAGCATACCAGTTCCTACTAGCAGCTACAATGTGCACACAGCCAGCATATTATTTTTACACATTTATAAGTAAGCATGAAATACGGATAGTTGATAATATCTACATTCTCTGAAATTAATTTTGACTATCAACATAGTACTATAAGTACTCGAGTTGAAGCATAAGCATTTTTGTGTGCCATTACTGGTTGTTATTTTTCTTGTATTACAGCTTACAGTAATACCAATGAAGCCGTTGGTCTGAGGCAATTACTGCAGCTGATTTGTATGTGGCCCTTCAAAGAAAGTAAATTAAATGTTTTCTCTTATTAGAAACAATGGTTCCCAAGGAAAACTGTGATAAAAGAATAATAGTGGTAGCAAAGAAAAGAGCTGATGTTAACAGCACTGGTAATATAGATTTTTGATGCTATATTGTTATTAGTTGAAAGGAAGTGCTTTAAACTTATGATATTCGTGTTTCTATTCTGAGGTCAGTATTTCAGACAAAAAAATGTTTAAGGAAGAACATTGTGTGTAATTAAAATTTGACCATCTGTGGTTGTTTTGATACAATATTGGTGTTTTCTAAGAACACTACTATGTATCTATATTTTACTACCTTACTGTTTTCTATACTGACTTTGTTGTTATCACTGACAGAAGTTAGCATTATTGGTCTGTGCGAAGAATTTTACTTGGTTCATTCTGAAAATTACAAATATCATGTATGTAACTTGACACTGTGTTAAAGTTATGTATTCCAGCAACACTCAAAGAGGGAAGTTACCTATATGTATAAAGACTTAAGTATGAAAGCAACACTTCTCAGAGAGGAAAGTTACCCATTTGTGTGCAGAGAATTTTTCCAGTAGTACCAACATGACGAAAATTACAGCATTTTTAATCATCTGCCATTTGTATTCACTGCTGCTTAGCAGTAATAATAAATAAAAATGCTCAAAAACAAATTTTGTACTTATAAAAAAGAGTTTACTGAAAACTTAATATTTCATTGTGTAATCTTATAAATTGTTTCTTTAGATAATATATTTTTATGACAATGTATTTCTATCTGTCAAAAGACTGATACTAATATATTATCTACTTCAGACTTCAAGTATTAAACCATGTGATCGCATAAAGAACAACCTGCTCCATTGATTGTTAGGGACAAATTGTTGCATTCTGTACCTGCACCATCTGCACATTCTGACACTATACTCCTGTAACAATTCTTGCACTAATATAATATCAAGTATCCTAACAACAAAGCTGATAGAAGTAGCTACCATTTGTGGCCAGAGAAAATCCTTTCTCCAGGCAAACATAACACAATACATACACAGATATTAATGGAAAAAATTCCCAAGTCATTTAACAGTGAACAAATTACAGCAACAAAATAAACTATGAGACTTGAAAGATGTCAGACAAAGGGAACTTGGTAATTTCAAGCACAGGATTTTACAAAAGAAATGAAAAAAATTATCTTATGCTGATAAAGGATGTGGAAGTCAGTAAAATGATCTGACAGAAAGAAAAATGAATAACAATAATTAAACATTAACACAAGCTGAGTGACATACATGCAAAAAAATGTAAATGGCAAATAATTAAAGATGTGAAGGTAACAGTAAATCATGAAAGTAATCAAATACAGTTACTTTGATGGAATACTGTTTAGGTGCTCATCTCTCATTCTTTTTCTCACTTTCTTCATCTCCCTACCTTTCATAAGATTTGGATTGTTTTTAATTTTTGACCTCAACAGAAAATATTTCCCTTGCCATCTTCTGCTGTTATTAAAATATTAAATACTGATGTGCTATTATGCTTCACTGTGCCATAGATTATATGAAGATTGCTGTTTAACGAACATCCTCATTCCTCAGATGGATGAACAATTCCTTATTTATCATCTGTCACACAGCTTTGTACTCAGATGTAATGGACATTGAGACGGTCATTAAGTTTAGAATGAAAAGAAGTGCAGATGTATGTGTAGTCAAATAAAAGGAAGAAAATCATAAATTGCAGCTGTTGATAGTATTATTTAAGTTCAATTTATTCATTTTTCCCTTTCTTGTACACTGATCATGATATACGAAAGTCAAAAATGAAAGCTACAAGCTGAATATGATGTATATAAAGGCTGATCTGTATAATGTGGCTAGACTATGGTCTACAAGTCTGCCACATGGAAAAACATGGTACTGTATCCTGAGGTCATTGGATTAGCTGTTCCTTAAACCAGAACATGGAGACAAGTCATTTGTTATATTAATCTGCTTACACTCGCACATTCTTCATATTACTTGTTACCTACAAGTCTCGGTTAATGAGTGGGTAACATTAATTTTGGTTTATGACTGCTATGCCACCTTCTGAGTGGAGGGCGTTGTTAATTTTTTAGTAGAATATTTCTTTTTTTTTTTCTAACAGTCACAACATGCTCTTATCCACTTTATGGTGTTGGTAGTGTCCTCTTCCTAACAGTACCAAGAGAATAGAAGGGCATTTATTTTTCTACTGGAGTGATCTAACAAAAAGTTATTCCCTGCTCTGTTACTGCATTTTTTCAAAGACAAATGTTTTGATATCTCAGGACACAGCATCTGCATTTGTGTATTCCGGCCAACCACTTTACCACTAAAACTACTGACAAGCAAGATATTTATGTCCTCTCTGCTGATGTAAAGAGTGAACTTTTATAACTTAATCCTTTGTAAAATCATTATTCTTGTGCACTCATGAAGTAACAAAAATAGTTTGAGGGCAAGTCATGAGCTGTTCTTGGTTAGCCCAGTTAGAGGAGCACTTGCCCATAAAAGTTCCCAGGTTTGAGTCCCAGTATGGGACACATTTTTAATCTGCCAAAGACTGACAGCATTTCACGAAGCTATAGCTGCTTGGTGATTGTAGCATACTATCTTCGTCAATTTATTTCTATGACACGTGCAAATCAAATGCTGCCTCCAGTCACCAATAACTTTATTTTGAATCATGCATAATGCCAATCTGAATCCTTTTGGTACATCTCAATCTGCTTTATTTTATACTGTGTGTAAATGAATAAGGAATGTTACAAAAATTTATTAATAAATAAAAGTGGTATCATGCTGAATATACACAGAAATGTGTGATAGATATGGAGTAATATTTCAGAGAATGTTGCTTACCAGAGTACATGGGAAATGTGAACAGAGTGGAAGATCCCATAACTGACATACATCATGGCACAGGATGCTAAATTTAACAAAAATAACCAATTAATTTCCTCCAATGGGCAATGTTTTATTCTTTTTGTTCATTATTTATATCTTTAAATGTGTCAAGCAATATCTTTATAGAATGTATGTACAAGATTCTTTGATTTTGTTGATTTCTATGTCATCATCAAACTCTGTGTTAATATAAGTGCTGCAGTTAATAAAGGTAACACTCATTGTATAGCAGTGGCAGTGAGTGGCCAACAGGCAAACAAAGAAGAATGAAATTGTTACTAATGTCCTCCTTCAGAATGTACTAACAAAAACACAGACAGCTACATTGTCCTGAAGGGCTAAATTGCATCAGTGCAGCTGTGCTACTGGCCTGATAGGGTGCATTGTTGAGATAATGTAGCCACATGGGAAAAAGTAGTTGTTGTTGTTGTTGGTGGTGGTGGTGGTGATGTGGTCTTCAGTCCAAAGACTGGTTTGATGCAGCTCTCCATGCTACTCTATCCAGTGTGAGCCTCTTAATTTCTGAATAACTTCTGCAACCTACTTCCTTCTGAGTCTACTTACTGTATTGATCTCATGTCTCCTCTATGATGTTCAACAACCCCCCCCCCCCCCCCCCCAAACACGCACACTTCCCTCCAATACTAATCTGGTGATCCCTTAATGTCTCGGAATGTATGCTATCAACTGACTTCTTGTCTCCCCATTTCTATTCAGTGCCTCCTCATTAGTTACATGATCTACCCATCTAATCTTCAACATTCTTCTGTGGCACAACATTTCGAAAGCTTCTATTTTCTTTTTGTGTAAGCTGTTTATCGTACGTTTCACTTCCACAAATGGCTACACACCTTCAGAAAAGACTTCCTAACACTTAAACCTATATTTGATGTTAACAAATTTCTCTTATTCAGAAATGACTTTGCTGCTGCCAGTACTGAGCGAGGTGGCGCAGTGGTTAGCACACTGGACTCGCATTCGGGAGGACGACGGTTCAATCCCGTCTCCCGCCATCCTGATTTAGGTTTTCCGTGATTTCCCTAAATCGCTTCAGGCAAATGCCGGGATGGTTCCTTTGAAAGGGCACGGCCGATTTCCTTCCCCATCCTTCCCTTGCCCGAGCTTGCGCTCCGTCTCTAATGACCTCGTTGTCGACGGGACGTTAAACGCTAATCTCCTCCTCCTCCTTCCTGCTGCCAGTCTTCATTTTATATCTTCTCTACTTCGGCCACTGTCAGTTATCTTGCTGCCCAAATAGCAAAACTCATCTACTACTTTAAGTGGCTCTTTTCCTAATCTTATTTCCTTAGCATCGCCTGATTTCGTTCGACTACATTCATTATAATTGTTTCGAATTTGTTGATGTTCATCTAAATTCATCCTTTCAGGACACTGTCCATTCTGTTAACTGCTCTTCCAAATCCTTTGCTATCTCTGACAGAATTACAATGTCATTGGTAAACCTCAAAGTTTTTATTTCTTCTCCCTGAACTTTAATTCCTATTACAAATTTTTCACTGGTAATTTTTCACTGGTTTCCTTAACTGGTTGTTCAAAGTACAGATTGAACAACAATGGGGATAAGCTACAACCCTGTCTCTCATTCTCTTCTCAACCAATGCCTCCCTTTCATACCCCACAACTCTTATAACTGCCGTCTGGTTTCTGTAGAAGTTGTAAATAGCCTTTCGATCCTTGCATTTTACCCCTGTAACCTTCAGAATTTCAAAGCGAGTATTCCAGTCAACACTGTCGAAAGCTTTCTCTAAGTCTACAAATGCTGTAAATGTAGGTTTTCCCTTCCTTGACCCATCTTCTAAGAGAAGTTGTAGGGTCAATATTGCCTTGTGAGTTCCTACATTTCTCCAGAATCCAAACTGATCTTCCCCAAGAGTAGCTTCTACCAATTTTTCCATTCTTCTGTAAAGAGCCTGTATTTTCCAACCATGACTTATTAAACAGATGGTTTGCTAATTTTCATACCTATCAACAACTGTGTTCACTGGAATTGGAATTACTATATTCTTCTTGAAATTTGAGGGTATTTTGCCTGTCTCATGCATCTTGTAAACCAGATGGAAGAGTTTTGTCATGGCTGGCTCTCCCAAGACTATCAATAGTTCTGATGAAATGTTGTCTACCACCAGGACCTTGTTTCAACTTAGATCTTTCACGAGTTCTGTCAAATTCTTCTTTCAGTACCATATATCCCCGCTCAT
This sequence comes from Schistocerca nitens, assembly GCF_023898315.1. Taxonomy (NCBI): domain Eukaryota; kingdom Metazoa; phylum Arthropoda; class Insecta; order Orthoptera; family Acrididae; genus Schistocerca; species Schistocerca nitens. Next base: position 19,746,222 of record NC_064614.1, read on the forward strand.
CTTTCATCTGCGTCTACTTCCCTTTCTATAACATTTCCTTCAAGTTCATCTCCATTGTATAGACCCTCTATATATTCCTTCCACCTTTCAGCTTTCCCTTATTTGCTTAGGACTGATTTTCCATCTCAGCCCTTGATATTCATACAGCTGCTTCTCTTTTCCCCAAAGACCTCTTTAATTTTCCCTTATGTATGGGGTATCTATCTTTCCCCTAGTGAAAAATGTTTCTAAATCTATACATTTGTCCTCTAGCCATTTCTATTTAGTCATTTCGCACTTCTTGTCAATCTGTTGTTAGACTTTTTATTCCCTTTCGCCTGTTTCATTTGCTACATTTTTAAATCTTATTTTTGCATCAATTAAATTCAATATCTCTTGTATTATCTAAGGATTTCTACAAGTCCTTGTATTTTTACATACTTGATCCTCTGTTGCCTTCACTATTTCATCTCTTAAAGCTGCATATTCATCTTCTACTGCATTCCTTTCCCATATTCTAGTCAACTGTTGCCTAACGCTTCCTCTGAAACTCTCAAACACCTCTGGTTCTTTCAACTTATCCAGGTCGCATTTCCTTAATTTCCTATCTTTTCGCAAATTCTACAGTTCATAGCCGATAAATTGTGGTTAGGGTCCACATCTGCACCTGGAAATGTCTTACAATTTAAAATCTGGTTCATAAATCTCTGTCTAACCATTACATAATCAATATGAAATCTTCCTGTGCCTCCAGATCTCTTCCACGTATATAACCTTCTTTTATGATTCTTAAACTAAGTGATAGCGATGATTAAATTATGCTCTGTGCAAAATTCCACCAGGCTGCTTCCTCTTTTATTCTCTTCCTTTTACTGCTATTGAATTCCAGTCCCCCATCACAATTAAATTTTCGTCTCCTTTAACTATCTGAATAATTTCTTTTCTGTCATCATATATTTCTTCAATCTCTTCATCACCTGTGCAGCTAGTTGGCATATAGACTTGTACAACTGTGGTAGGCATGGGCTTCATGTTTACCTTGGTTAAGATAATATGTTCACCACGCAGTCCATAGTATCTTACCTCATATTTTCTTACTCATTGTTAAACCCACTCCAGAAAGTGTAGCTGAGCATATCCCACCTCACCCCTGTTAGTTAGACTAATAATAATGATGAGACTATGATTTGGTGACACATGATGGCAGTGTGAAATGTAAATAAAATATGATGTACTTGATCAGCTGTACATAAGACTGAAAGATTTTCAAAGTTTCTCTGTGACACACAGGAAAAGTAACTGAGTGTAAATGTAATTAATTCATTAAATAGAATAAATGAGTCTCTAGGGTGAACCATGCAAAAGGGAAAATGTAAAACACAGAGAAAAACAAAAGTTTTATGATTAATTAAAGGCTGAAAAATAAAATTAAGGTAACATTATCCTGGCAAAGGGCATATGGAGACATATCTTCACAGGAAGAAGCTGGCAACTGAGAATGAGACATGTGGTTAATTATTATTGTGTGAGGTCATGTGCAATTTCAGTGAGGGTTAAAAAAGTTGTCACCGACTAATTTTTGATATGTGTGTGTGTGTGTGTGTGTGTGTGTGTGTGTGTGTGTGTGTGTGTGTGTTTGTGTGTATTTCTGTTTCTGTTTGTCAGCTCTGGAAAAGGATGCTCAGCAATAGCAATATGAAAACCCATTAGTGTTAAACCACATACATAGCAACAACTCAAGCTCTTAAAAATGTGCACAGTCTTCGTCATCAGGAGAAGACTGTCAATGAAAATGGAGGAATCCTTTGGACGTCTGAGTTTCTACTCAAATGTGATGTGGTTTTAACACAAAGAGAATGTTATACAAAGATGCAAACACAAAATTATTCTCTCCATTCTCAATATCTGAGATACAAACACTGTACGAAATGTGTGATAACAGTCAAGTATTCAAGAATGGAAGAGAGGCATGGTTGTTTCATTTACCAAAGAGAAAAAGTGCAGTGTTTTAATCTGAAGGATGTGAAACTTGAGTGCACAGTATTCTTTTTCAGTTGCCTGAATACTTTCTTCTGTCACTGATATATCAAAAATTAGTCAGTGACAACTTTTTTAACCCTCACTGAAATTGCACATGACCTCACACAATAATAATTAACCACATATCTCATTCTCAACTGCCAGCTTCTTCATGTGAAGATATGTCTCCATATGCCCTTTGCCAGGATAATGTTACCTTAATTTTATTTTTCAGCCTTTAATTAATCATAAAACTTTTGTTTTTCTCTGTGTTTTACATTTTCCCTTTTGCATGGTTCACCCTTGAGACTCATTTATTCTATTTAATGAATTAATTACACTTACACTCAGTTACTTTTCCTGCATGTCACAGAGAAACTTTGAAAATCTTTCAATCATATGTACAGCTGATCTAAGTACATCATATTTTATTTGCAACATTTCACACTGCCATCATGTGTCAGCAAATCATAGTCTCATCATTATTATTAGTCTAACTAATTTTCTATTTTTATTCATACAGATCAGTACTTTCACTGATATATCAGTACTTTCGTTTAACTCAAGTTACTTACAATATGAAAGTTAAAGAACCAACTTGCATTTAAAGATTCAGTTATGACAACTTTGGCAACATATCCATTTGCATTTCTTAAAGGAGCATTCTTGAATATAAATACCATCATTACATTTTCTTAGTGCTTCCAAAAGACTGGGCACACAAAAAAATTGTTTCTCCAAACTTCCTTTAACCAACAAAGACATAAATTTACTTATTCAAGCATGGCTTTACATTCAATTCGAAGGCTTTTGATTATGTACAGACCACCAGAATCCCATGTACATACTGTTTTTCTGTTCATAAGGGCTAGATCACAACAAATTATTAATTAGACTGAAAGGCCCATAGATTTTCTTACTGTGCAAGACAGAATAATTCTTTCATGCTAAATAAAGCCACAGCTATCAAATTCACTGAGCTAGATTCTCACATAAAAACATCGTGCCTCTACAAAATTACACAATTTCTTCGACATCCATCTGTAGTCAATTGTTGACACCATCTTCAGCTGAAAATTTAATAGTTCATTCTAGTCTCTGTATAAAGCATTGGGTTAAATCACTATACATTATGGGATTAGGATCTCATATGATTCATAGTAAATACCTCATCCACTGTAAATTACTCACAACAGGAGTGAGCAGGTGTGTAGAAAATATGATCTACTTAATATTCAAAACAGGCAGTTCCAAAAAGCCATAAAAGAAAAATGGTAGTAAATTTTGTTAAACAAAAGAAAAGAAACAAGATATTTTCTTGAAAGACTTATATTAACTGTAAGGAAAATGTAAGTTTAAGATTACTATTTTGCATGAATTCTGAAAGGGATTGAAGTTAGTAAATACAATATCTATTGTCAAAAGAGAAAATTTAAAGTTCTCTTCCTATAAAATATATTTCAAACTATTTTAACATTCATATTTTTAACGATGAAGAGGCTACCGACCTATTCACACTACACAAACATGTGCAGATTGTGTCTTTATAAAAGTATAAAAAAACTGCTGCTGTATGTGCTAAAAGTCTTTGTTTTGTGAAAAAATAGCAGCAGCTTTGCCATTGCTATTTGTGAGTTCTTTACTGTGTAGAAGGCTGTTTTTAAAAGTGGTTTTATAACAGTTTGCTCAGATCAGCCGAGTGTGGAATCAAATCAAAAGAATTTAAAAAATATTGATGTTAAATGTTTCTCAATATCTTAAAAGAGATGTTAATTTATGAAGAAATGTATTAAAATGTTGTGAAGAAATTCTTTAAAAACCTATATGTTTACAAAAATAAGTGTTTGTGCAATAGATTTTGTATGCATATTAAAATTGTAGAAATGTGTATTTGTATCCAGAATTTTGAATACAAATTTCATAATTTAATATTCTTTGTGCACTGAATTGGGAAAGAATGTGCAGCTATTGGGGGAAACTGTGGTAACAGATATTAGGTGCATGTCAAGGATAAAATTCTGCCTTTACAGTTCTGTTCAAGGTAGGTTGTTGTAATTTTTTCGCCTAAGGGCACATGACATTGTGGTCATTAATGTTCTTCCACAGTAAAACAGTGCTGAGTGAAAGTATGCTTAACAACTGCATCAGCACATCAACACAATGAAAGATATATCTATGTGTAATGCATGTAGAACTGAGTGTATTGCATAACTTACCCACATACAGATGCAGTTTAGTTTATTAGCCTTATGGATGCCTAGGAACTTCATACATGGCACATTATCCAGTGCATGTCCACTGATCTCTGTCTAGGTATAAGTAAATTTATTTTTTTAATTGTTGAGTCTTTGAAAATATAGTATGGGTAGATAAAAATCTACTAACCAAGCAACAGAAGGGTAAAACACCCAAAAAATGTGCAAACATGTGTACTTTTGGAGCCAGTGGCTCTTTCTGGCAAAAGGATTGAAGAGGAGGGAAGAGGGATTAAGGAAAAGGACTGCTGGGTTACAGAAAAGACATCCAGGACACCAGGTCACTGAATGACAAAGAAAGATGGCACTGGACAAGATTTAGAAATCGGAGAACTTAAAGATGAAAGACTGGGTAATAAACTAAATAGGTCACTGAAAAGCAATGTGACAGAATCAGTAAGACTGGAAAGTAAAGAGCATTACACATGGACATGACAGACAGATGAGTGGGAGGGGGAAGGGCATACAGAGTGGACAGAAATGGTGAGACCATAGAAATTAATGTAACTTTACAAGAACCAAGCACTTGTTGTAAAGTCAGTTCCCACCCATGAGGCACTGAGAAACTGGTGTCAGGAGAGAGAATCCACATGGCATGTATGGTTGTAGAGTCGACTCTGCAAAACGAACGATATAGTGTGTTGTTAGTATACACCATTAGCCCTTAGAGATAACTTGGTAGTAGTCATAACAATATAGAAGGTTGAATAGAGTTTACATAACTGCTGGCAACTGGTACATGGCTTGCCTTTCCCATGTGGCTCTCCCTTTGATAGCATATGTTCTGTCAGTTACAGGGATAGTGCAGGTCATGGTAGGGGGATGCTTCAGCATGGCTGCCAAAAGTTACTCCAAGTGAAATTCCCTGTATTTCGCTGATTTCCAGACAAGTTTTAGCATTATTCCCTGAGAAATTTTGAGATCTCAAGGGTACGTCATAACGGCTACTGTGCTGGCCACGGAAGCACTACAGAAACGAGTGAGGCCATGTCATTTTCTGCCTTCAGGTTGCTTTAAAAGCAGCAGTTTCACTTCTCAAGAGATGCTTCTGCGACTGGCAGTCGTGGCCGAGTGGTTAAGGCGTCTGACTAGAAATCCGATTCCCTCTGGGAGTGTAGGTTCGAGTCCTACCGACTGCGTTTCATTTTTGTGTCAAGAGGTGAAGAGCATTTCCAACGGAATCGTGAAATGAGCGAATATGTGGGAAACATTGCATTCGAGATGCTTGTGAATTTTAAGTTGACAAAGAGAGAAAAAGAGAGAGAGAGAGAGAGAATGTAAGGACTTCTGTATTTCTAAATGTGTGAGCAAAAATCTTAAGTACCAACATTAACATTTTTTTGTAATGAACTGTTTTTAGATGGAGAAAGCAAGCCAAGTGGTGTATGTGTTTCATTAAGACCACTGACGTTATTTTATTTCAATAAAACAAAACACATTTGGTGACAAAAGTATGCATTTCCTTGGAGTCTCAAGACATATTTAAAATACCTTCATTGATTTCAGAAGTAACCTCAGAAAAAAGTAGGCCTCTCGAAAGAAGTGTATAAGGCGAGGAACGGTTGTGTAAACCAACAATATAGGTGACCACCAATAAAATGTTGGTTCTATACAATGTACTTGCAGTCAGACAGTCACAATTCCTGAAATCCATTGTCTGTGGGCTCTGCCCTGCTGAGGAGCACTGCAGTCCTGGGACCATGGATAAACCATGAAAATCCACCAGATTACGCCACACGCAAACAGACCCAGCCTGCGGACAGATCAGTGAGACTAGACCCAACGGACAGGGCCTGCACATTAGTGAGAAATGATGAGCTTCAGGTCGGCAGGTCCCAAACCATCAGAGATACCAATAGAAACGGTCTGCGGTTTTGGCCCATCATGGAAGTTCAATTGTGTGGCCAGCTAGTCAAGTGTCACAGACTCCATGTTGACAAAATGAGCCCACGGTGATCAAACCATGCTACAGATAACTTACACAATTACTCTGAGAATCAACATTAATGCGAATAGGTAGTATCTCACCGTGAAGATGATCGCTGAGCTGCAGACAAGCTCATAGAAAAGACAATCACACACTCACAACTAAATCTTTGACCTTAGCCTTTGTCAGAAAATGAAAGCACACACATATTCACACAATCAGTCATACACAACTCATGCACACATGATCGCCATCTCTGGCTGCTGAACCAAAAATCTCTGAGAATGAGATCCAAACAAACCACTCCTCATGCCTCCCTGTCCCTCGTTGGCAGCTGCTAGGCTAGCTCAAGAAGTGGTGGCAGCAGTGACTGCAAGCTGAGGGGAGTGGTAGAAATGGGAGAAGCAGTAAGAATGCGGGAGTAGGGAAGCAGTGCATATGCTCAAGCTGTTGAAGTAACTGATTAATATTTTCAACACCATGGCAGAACTGAGTAACAAGAGGCGTACTATTAAGCTGTTTTCTGGGTGGAACAATAGGACCAGGATTGGCCATGACAACACAAGATATCAACTTTTGAACTAGGATGGTGGGATAATTACATACAGTGAAGGCTGAGTTGTGAATGGTGGTGCTCTGGTGTAAAGAGTCTGTATCTGAACAAATACATTTGGCTCCAATGCCATGTTTGGCATGGAAAGATGGCAACTGTCAAAATGTGAGTACTCTGGTTTGTTTTTAGGTTTACTGTGAATAGAAGGGTATAGCTAACCCTTAGTGAGGGAAGGTCAACATCAGGAAAAGAGGCATGAGATTTGGAACAGGACCATGTGAAATTTAACTGGGGAAGTGTGTTCAGCAAGCTTAGTATAAAGGAACTTGTTTACTATTGAAGAAAAAAATGTACTGGGCATAAGATATTGTTTACTGTTCCATAAAAAACTGCATCTAGCATAATGCAGACCCACTGTGTTTGATGTTATTAGGCAAGAGATGAGTTTGTTGCTATTCATAAGCACCTGGAAATCACTCTGACTACTGTCAGACAATTAGAAGTTGCTGTGAATGTGTGTCTTGTGAGTGCTACCAAAAGTTATGTACCAGAGGTACCAAAAATATCTATGGTACTATCCTCTCCTGTAGATACTGACTTTCCTGCAGGAAATACAAGCTCCATTATTGCTCGCCCACTTGACCATGACAGATGTGTCAATGATGGATCTAGGCATCCTGCACATGGGAGACTGAGATCAGGGAAAACACAGGATGTTACACCCATCCAACTAACCAACAGGTTTGAGGTGCTGTCTTCTACTGAAACCAAAACTGAGCCAGTAGAACTAGCTTCATCTGTTGGAAAACCTGCTGTCCTCCATGTCAATGGACAGCAAAAGCAAAGAGTTATGGGTCTGTTTAATCATAAGACAGTTCAAAAGTATGGCAAATTATGATACGCCTTAGGGAAATGGCAGGGATAGGAAGGCACACCAGGTGCACTCAGTGTGTATGCCTGGAGGCCTCATTCAGCATCTTGAAAGGCTATTCTGGCAGCCATTCAGGAAACAGGGTGCAACCAACTACAGATTGTTGTGCACACTGTAACAAATGATGCCTATCAAGTGGGCTCTGAAGTCATACTTGGACCATTCAAATGACTAGAAAAATGGGTTGAGAATATCAGCGTTGCTCACAGTGTTTCAATGAAGGTCACAATCTGCAGCATTGTCGCCAGAACACATCGTGGCTCCCTGGTTCTGGGTTGAGAGGAAGGCTTGAACCAGAGACAATGAGGGTCCTGTGATAAGCTAGGCTAGGCTGTGACTTCCTAGACATGCACCACATGGGTGAGAGTTGTAGGGTCCCCTTAAACGAGTCAGATGTGCACCACACAACATGGGCACCTACCCAAGTAGCTGATTGTGTGTGGGGTGCACACAAGCATTTCTTAGATTAGGCGACTCTCCGTCACACGCAGATAATGGTAGCTGCAGGAAACCCTGAAGTATCACTGTAAGATCCAAAGAAATGCCTCCTGCAGGTGAGAGTTTAAAATCCTAGTGATCAACTGCCAAAGCATTCAGAACAAAGTGCCAGAGTTTGAAACACTCCTAAAAAGCACTGAAGCTACCATAATATTTGGCACAGAAAGCTGGTTAAAACCCAAAGTTGACAGTAGGGAGATCTCTCAGGAAAACTTATGCATATACCGAAAGAGTAAGGAAATGGGAAATGTAGGTGGTGTATTTATTGCGGTTAGACAAGAAACTCAAATCCAACAAGATAGAAACTGAACCTGAATGTGAGGCAGTCTAGGCAAACTCAGTATCAAGGGTTGGCATTAAATGATAATGGGTGCCTTCTAACGGCCACCAGACTCACCTCCTCATGTAACCAAAAACTTTAGAGAAAACCTGAGTTTGCTGGTACATAAGTTCCTTGATCACACTCTAATCATTGGAGGAGACTTTAATCATCCAATAATCAATTTGGATAGTTATAGTATTATTAGTCGTACGCATGACAAGACATCCTGTGAACCATTACTAAATGCCTTCTCTGATAACTACACAGAACAATTAGTTTGGAACCTCACTCATGATGGAAATATGTTAGGTCTTATGGCAATAACCAGACCCGACCTGCCTGAGGAAGTCCACATCAAAATTTGTGTCAGCAACCATGAGACAGTTACGGCAACAATGAATATTGAAGTACAAAGGGCAACTTAAACTAGCTGAGAGATTTATATGTTCAGCAAACTAAATGGAGAAGCAGTACTGTTATATCTCAATGACGAACTTGAAACATTTTGCTCAGGACGAGGCATGCAGAGGAAATATGGCCCAAGTTGAATAGTTGACTAAGCAGTGGATAGATAAGTACCCAGTAGAAGAGTTCACAATGGGAGAGATCCTCCACAGTATACAGTCACTGTAAGGACACTTCTAGAGGAACAGAGGCTACTGCATAGGGCTATAGATAGAATGCTGCTGAATGAAACACATTTGGCAACCAAGAGAGCAATGCAAGAAACCTTCAATGAATAACTTAGCAGAATACTGTCAAACGATCTTTCACAAAACCCAAAGAAATACTGTTTACATGTAAGGGCTGTTAGTGGCACAAAAGTTGAAGTCCATTCACTCACAAACAAGATACGAAATGAAACTGAGAGTAGGAAAGCAAAACTGGAAATACTTATGTCTGTTTTCAAATGTTCCTTTTGTACCCCAGTTTAATTCTCCTACCACTGAAAAGATAAATGAAACAGATATTAGAGCCAGTGGCACTGAGAAAGATTTGAAGTTATAAAACTGAACAAAGCCCCATGGGCCCATGGAATACCTGTCAGATTCTATTCCAAATTCAAGGCTAAGATAGCCACTCTGTTGACTATAATTTATCGTAGTTCCTTTGACCCATGCCCAGTAGCTGGAATAAAGAACAAGTCACACCTGTCTACAAGAAGGATAGCAGAAGTGATCCACAAAACTACTGGCTAATGTCCCCGACATTCATTTGTTGCAGGATCTTAAAATATATTCTGAGCTCGAACATAATGAGGTACCTTGAAGAGAATTACCTCATCCACATCAACCAGTATCGAAGTTGAAAACACAGATCTGTGAAACCCAACCTGCGCTTTTCTTACATGATATCCTGGAAGCCATGGATCAAGGCAGATGAAGGATTTCTTGATTTCCAGAAAGCATTTCTCTCAATACCTCACATAACCTTATTATCAAAAGTAGAATCATGTAGAACATCACACGAAATATGTGACTGGATTGAGAATAGGGAGAATGCAAAATGTTATAAGGGATCAAGAGTCATAGCTAGACATAGAAGTAACTTCAGTTGTACTGCAGGGAACTATTTTAGGTCCCTTGCTGTTCATATTGTATATTAATGATCTTATGGACAATACTAAATGTAACCTCAATTTTCACAGATGATGCAGTTATCTACAAAGACATACAGTGTGAGCGAATCTGTACAAATATTCAATCAGACCTTGAGAAGATTTCAAAGTGGTACAAAATCAAACAATGGAAACTCCAGGTTGGAATATCAATAATATTAGGAAAAAGACAGATTGCTGTTCACTGTAAAGAGACCACACACAAGACTACTGCCACTGGCAGCTCCGACTGTAATGTGACTGTCACATGAATAGTAATCTGGAGTGGGATGGGGAAGTGGGAAGCATGGCAATGTACGGGTGGGGAAAGAGAGAGCACTGGCTGGTGGGATGTGCAGGGACTAGAGAATGCCAGCTGCAGTGTATGGAGGTAGGGGATGTGTGGGTGGGAGCGGGTGGGGGGGGGGGGGAGAGACAGGGAGTGGAAAAGGAGACAACAGGGAAGGATAAAGGATGGGCAGGTACATTTGCAGAGCACAGCATACAAGAAGGGTGAGGGAATGTGCAAAAAGGAGAAGTTGATAAGATGAGGGGGCAGAAACGTTTTGTTGGAGGGTGTGGGGACAGAAGGTTACCATAGATTTAGCAATCCACCAGGATGAACGACCACTGCCAAACTGTGGGCACAAGTAAAGTAGGCCACCATGTGGTGCAACATGCAGCTGAACTTAATATGATTGATTTCAATGACTGACTCTCAACCTGGGCCATCTGGATCCTCCCCTCAACACATTCTCTGCTCCTGAAATTACCCCCCCCCCCCCCCCTCCTCAATGTGTGGTAGCCTACTGTCACCAATCCTGCCCACAACAGTTTCCATCCCTTAGTCCTATCATCCCCTCCTTTTTACATATCCTCACTCTCTTAGTGCACTGGCCTCTGCCTATGTACCCACCCATTCTTTCCCCTTTCCCTGCTCCTCTCCTTTTCCGCTCCCTGTTTTTTCCCCCACACCTCACTTCCTGATGCTATGGCTGGCAATCTCTCATCCCTGTACATCCCGCCACACAGCGCACTTCTCTCCCCCCCCCCTTCCCCCCACCAGTACCTTGCTATCCCTGCCTCTTCCCCACCTAACTCCAAACTGCTATTCCTGTGACAGGCAAATTCCTGTTGGAGTTGCTGGTGGTAGTGTGCTTGTGTGCATGAGGTGCGCTTGCTTGTGTGAACGTGTGTGTGTGTGTGTGTGTGTGTTTGTTTTCTATGCTGAAGAAGGCTTTGGCTGAAAGGTATAATGTGTATCAGTCTTTTCATTGTGCCAGTCTGCAAATCAACAAATAGTCTTTAAGGTGAGTAGCAATCATCTTTTTCCTAATATTGTAAAGTGGTGCAAAGATTGGTAACTTGCTTTATATGTTCATGAATGTAAAATTTTAACTTCGCAAAACAGAAAAACATAGTATCCTCTGAATATAATATCAGTGAATCACAACTACAATCTGTATATCCATATAAATATCAGGTTATAACACTTAGTAGGGACATGAAATGGAATCATCATATAGGCTCTGTCATGGGTAAAGCACACAGCAGATTTCAATTTGTTGGCAGAATACTAGGAAATGCAATCATTCTACAAGGGAGACTGCTAACAAGTCATTTGTGTGAACCCTGCTAGTATACTGCTCAAGTGTGTGAAACCCATAAAAATAGGACTAGCAAGAGATATTGTATATATACAGAGAAGGATACCATGAATGGTCACAAGTTTCTCTGACCTGCAGGGGATTGTTGTAGAGATATTGAAGGAACTGATCTGGTAGACTTTTGAACAGACAGAAACTTTCCTTAGAAAGTCTGCTAACAAAGTTTGATGAATCGGCTTTAAAAGATGGTAGGAATATGCTACAAGCCCCTACATATCACTCCCATAGAGATTTTGAGGACAAGATTCGATTATTTACAGCATCCACAGAGGCATTTAAACAATTATTCTTTGGGTGCTCTATATGTCAATGGAACGTGAAAAAGATGCACTTCACAGTGGTTTGCAGAATTTAGATGCAGACGTAGATTCAGAGACTCCAAAAATTTCAACACGTTAGTCTCACCATGAGTCCATACGGCAAAAATTACATCAATGTATCTAAACCAAACAAGGGGCTGAAGGCCTATGAATCCAGAAAAGTCCCCCTCAAGCAAACCATGAAAAGGTTAGGTTAGGAAGGAGCCATTGTGGTTGCCATGGCTATACCCTTGATCTGTTGGTTTGTCTGCCTATCAAAGGTAAAGTAGTTGTTGGTAAGTATAATGTTTGTTAAGATGAGCAGGAAGGATGTCATAGGTTTGGAATCAGATGGGTGTTCATTGAGGTAGTATTCAGCACAAGACAAACTATTTACATGGGGAATGTTGGAATAGAGGGAGGTAGCATCAATGGTGACAAGCTATGCGTGTGGTGGAAATGGATGGTCACAGATTTCAGACAATCTAGAAAATAGCTGGTGTCTTTCATATAGGACGGGTGTCTTTGTTCTGCAGGCTGCAGGTGTTGATCAACCACGGTAGAGAGACCTTCAGAGGGTGCTTTTGAAGCAAGCAGCAATGGAACAGTCACTATGGTTTTGTTTCAAATGGCTCTAAGCACTATGGGACTTAACATCTGAGGTCATCAGTCCATTAGACTTGAAACTATTTAAACCTAACTAACCTAAGCGCATCACACACATCCATGCCTGAGGCAGGATTCGAACCAGCGACATAGCAGCAGCGCAGTTCCGGACTGAAGCGCCTAGAACAGCTTGGCCACAGCGCCCGGCGGTGGTTTTGCATTTGCAGGTCTTAGAAAGAATATAACAGATGGGAGTGCATGGTTTTGGTATGGTAAGACGGCCCATGGATTGAAGTGTGCAGGCTTTCAAATAATAATCATATGGTGTGGCCTCTCAACTGCGTACCCTCAGAGTTGAAATATTAAAGGTTTTGGCTGGTTTCATCATCTAAGGGCTGGGATATATAGTTGCCACATTACAAGCCAAATACTGCTGAGTCTACAGTATACAATATGAATATACACATGAATCAAATGGTCGAAGGTTCCTATCACTCAGCAATTGCGAATTTTGAATGTAACATAGACATTTATACATGAAAGATTGCAATTAAATAAATTCTGCAGGTACTATTTTAATGACTTTAAATGATGAGTACATCAGAAGTACCTTTAAGAATGCCCTTTATTACTGTAAAATACTTATTGGTGCTGATGATCCAGCAATTAAATAAAATATAACTTGAATAACTGGGAAACAATAGATATTCACTTCTAAACACATACTACATCTTCACTGCAGTAGCTATGGAAATCTCAGAAGTGCACAAGTTGGCACTACGAAATATTTCTATCTCTCGCGACCAGTCGCAAACTGCTCCACTGTCCAAGTCTTCCCGCGACTGTGCGTCCGTCGTGCTGTACTGTCCAGGACTCTCCCTGTGTCCTGTGTGACCGTAACTAGTGCCGCACTGTTCAGAACTCCCCCTCCATTCACTTCGGTAGTGGCCTCCCTTAGTAACGAGCGCTGTAATTGGCGACAGTGCTCCCATCATGCCTCCAAGCCAATGCACACTCACAAACATTTTGAAACACATTCGAAAACTGGATTTACATTGAAATAACTTGAAATTAAATAAATATTCCTATAGCTGGATCATAAAACGCTCTAACACACATTATTAAGTACATAAACAAATTAAATAAACATATATCAAAGGAACAGAACAGTAGTAATCCAGTATCCTAATGTCTCTGTTCTTTCTAAAACACAGTAAATAACTGACCAATTTCTTCATGAATAGTATATGTCGGATATAAACAAAGACATAGATGAATAAATATATAAGTATGCTGCTACCATTTTCTTGTGTAACTGTGGAGTACTTATGGCCTTATGCAATCGATAGTAAGCGGCCACTTTGACCTCCAATAACTCATGTACTATTCAAGTTATATTCCTGTAATTTATACCAATTTAGGTTTACACTAATAGCTTTCTAAAGACCCATTGATTGGCAAAATCGGATGAACCATTTAGATTTTGGAAATTTGTTGCTGGGTGTTACTTGTACAATTTATCCCCAGATACTAAACTTTAAACTAATGAAGATACTGAAAATCTGATTCCAACATCAGAATCACTGTGAAAATCATAGAAATGTACATGTTTCTTATTGAGGTATCATGATTCATCTGGCTACTATTAATTTCTATATGAACTGTGAAATGTCTGCCATTTAGGTTTCACAAAGTCCACCATCTTTGGCACTCTCGGCATACAAATCTCCTTCACCGACACAAAGCACAGTCCTCATCACACCATCAACATGGAATTCCCAGCCATGCGGCCTGGACTATGTGCTGGGGCTATTCTTCTTGTCCGGCACCATGCGGTCAGCCTGCCGAGCGGCCTCCGCAGCCACGCCGACTCCGAACTTAGAATATTTTCAGGGCACCACAACTCTCCCGTTACCTCACACACCTCCACTTATTAATATTCTAGTTGCCCGAATGTTCAGAAGTAGCAACCTTCAGTTCATATGAGTACATATAAAAGAAATTGCAAAGAATGATTAAAACGCTGGGCCAACAGTTTTTTTGCAAAATTTTTGTCATGGTGTGGGAGCAGCATGAATTTCAAAGAAACTTCAACTAACACAAATTACCAATGTAACGGCATATTAAACAAATGCCTACATTTCAGTTATGCAGAACCAAGCATGAATTCTAAAATAAACTTAAACTAACACAAATTATCAATGTAACAGCATATTAAATAAATGCATGCATTTCAGTTATGCATAAATAATTTTTTGGACAAGAAATAAAATTTTTAAATGCACTTTTACTCAGATTTTGTAAGCACGTCTTGTGCCACTTACTCAGTGCTAAGGCTCCTTCATGCACTAATTTTTTCTGTTGCACTACACACACTCACACGGATTTTAGCACGAAGTATTGATCAACTCACATCAGTCTTTTGACCAAGTGCCTCGCAGAAATCGTGTCTGCCTCTGAATTCCGAGTTCCACCATTTATCGTGACAGATCTGTCTACAACGAAAACCAAAAGTAGAAACTTGTCAATAAACCATTTCCCAAACCAACTAGGAACCTCGGTAAAGATTCCCTCCAGCGGAAACGATACTTTAGGAACAAAGTCACAAGGCAAACGACTGAATCACAGTAAGCTCAAATTCCCACAAGTTCTATTTAATTGACTTTAATAAATCCTTCCTACCTCCACGCACCAAAAAATGCATGCACACACAATTGCAATTTTAATACCCTTCAACTTTACCACTTCATTCTTTGCCACACTCTTATACAAAGCATAAATCGATACATACTTTACTTAAATCCATGAGGTCACTGACCTCCACGCACCCTCAGTCCAATTGCTACTATCTGCTAATACCTCTTCAGAACTCTCCACACAATTTGCTTTCACAAAATTCATGTCCTCTTTAACTTCTTTTTGAACCACTGAATCTTCCATTCACCACCATTCACACACTCATTCATTACACATTCATAACTTACATCATTCCCCGCAAATTTATTCCCATTACTTTTACTTAAATCTCTCACAAATCTATGCTTCCACCGTTCATGCCTGCTGTTATTGAAAGAACCACCTATATATAGCCTTTGACTTTAACATAAATTATGCTGCCACGAAAGTCTTTGGTCACTTACCTAATAGCATCAAAAGTCTGACAGATAGTCATATAGCATTTAAAAGGAAATTAAAAGAATTTCTTAATGGCAACTCCTTCTACTCATTAGATGAATTTTTGGATATAATAAGTGGGTAATTTCCCCAACCCCCCCCCCCCAAAAAAAAAAAAAAAAAAAAAAAAATTAAGTGTCATGTAATATTTTGTGTAATGTAATATCTTGTATAGATGCCTTTAATTAATCTGACACGTTCCACATCACTACGAAGTGTCGTATTCATGATCTATGGAACAAGTACTAATCTAATCTAATCTAATCTAATCATACTCCATATTACATATTTGTTGCCTTTCTCCAAACCTGTGAACATTCCTACTATTATCATTATCTCCAGTCCTTTTCATCGCCTGTTCAGATTGCCATCCCCGGATCTGAGATGCAGTGAACATCAGTTTCCCAACTGATTGTTAGGTGATTGCATTTCGCATGAATTTCCCCCATCAAATCTGCATTCTTTACTTGGGTCCCATTCACAGAATTTATCACTCCTGTTCATTCTCTGACCATTCTATTCATTCCAACTACTATCCCCCTGAGAATTCATACAATTTCTCTCACAATTATTATTTTGGTGATGATTATTTGGATTCCCATTTTGATAAATACCACCCAGTTTGCTCTGAGGTTTGAACTTCATAGCCCTCTATAATTTTTCTACAAATTCTAGAAATTCATCCACGGAATCACATGGACAATGGACAAGATCCCACTGCAAATGTTTGGGTAATCACCTTTTTAAGGTGGTGATATCCATTAAAACCTCCAATGGATGTTTTACATGCATAAGCTTGCTAAGTTCGCGCTTGCAAAAATCTCTCAGCGTCCCATTACTGTACCTGTAACTCGGCCCTTTTAAGAATTCATTTTGGATCCGCATCTGTTTTGCCTCACTCCAAAATTTATTCAAAAAACATTTTTCAAACTCTTCGTACAATTTGCATGAACTACATTTAACATTTGCCCAAGACTGTGGGTCTCCCTCCAAATGCCATCTAATATATTTTATTTTCGCTTCGTCTGACATGCCGCGAACAAAAGCGTCCCTACACGCAGCCAAGAAATTTACTGGGTGATATCTTCCATCATCTGAGTAACATTTCACAGATCTGGTATTTGCCCAAGGGATATTTATAACCGGTGTGGCCTGTTGGGATGCTAACAAATTTGAATCACTTTTTATCTGTTGCATTTGTTTTTTAAATTCTTTTTCACTATTGATACTGGACTCTATTTTATCTTTAATTTTGCCCATTACTTTCTCCCCCTCACCTACACAATTGGCAATGTCACTAATTACTAAATTTATATCGCTCTTATGAGCATCTTGTACCTTTACGCAGTCGCTTACCTTGAACCTAAGATCCGCCTGTATCTTATCCATTTTTTCCCCAAGATCTCTTTCCACTGATTCGATTTTAGATTTTACTATTACAACTTCATCTGTAATTTCCCCCATATCCACTCGGACACATTTTAATTTATCATCAATTGCTTTTTCAAGGTTACCTATAATTTTTTCAACTTCCTCTTTCACAGCGGAACCTATTTCAGTTCACATTGTACTCATATCTGTTCGAATTGTACTGATATTATTTGCCATTGTATTCATAATATTTCCCAATGCCTGGATCACTTGCATTAGCTGATACATCATATCCCCCCCAAATTCATTCCCCTTGCCTGAATTCCTACTGGTTACACAATCGCGCTTTGATTTCGGACTAACCGGCTCATTTCCGTTTTCAGAATTGCACACATACTAGGTGACTGTTTTATACTTGCGAGATCTATAAGTGGAGCTTTAACTTCATAGTTAAACACTATCTCACTATTTGCGCAGGCACTTATCTGTTTGAGATGGTTAACTCTGCCATGGTGATGCCGTCGGTTAGACGACATTGAAGACTGCCCTGGAGTACTCAAAGATGCTGCCATGGTACTGCTGTTGAGCTGCATCCGCCTCTGGAGAAGCAACTGAAGTAACCGTAGCTGCCGCCCGTTACCGCTTGTTCCAACCATATCCGATACAGCTGTCCGTTAAATGCGCTAAGAGATACTGTTCCCTGCACTCAACTTATTTAGACTCTGAGCCCCCATGCAAATTGCCTTTAACATGATAGATTAGGACCTCTATCGATAGCATGTGTTAGTTGTGAAAATTGCTGCGTAATTTCACTATTTCCAGAAACCTACCTGCGGGGAAAAAAAAAACCAATCTCACACTCTGTGTTGTGAGAGGCTCACTCTACAGAAACCTCTATTGGTTTTGCAAATGTTTTTACACTTCGCATAGTATGCCAAATAACAAAGAGCAAAAGAATTACCATTTTGCAGGGCACAAGTGTGCAGGCTTTCAAATAATAATCATATGGTGTGGCCTCTCAACTGCGTACCCTCAGAGTTGAAATATTAAAAGTTTTGGCTGGTTTCATTGTCTAGGGATTGGGATACATAGCCGTCACATTACAAGCCAAATACTGCTGAGTCTACAATATACAATATGAATATACACATGAATCAAATGGTTGAAGGTTCTAATCACTTGCCAATTGCGAATTTTGAATGTAACTTAGACATTTATGCATGAAAGATTGCAATTAAATAAATTCTGCAGGTACTATTTAAATGACTTTAAATGATGAGTACAACAGCAGAAGTACCTTTAAGAATGCCCTTTATTACTGTAAAATACTTATTGGTGTTGATGGTCCAGCAATTAAATAAAATATAACTTGAATAACAGGGAAACAATAGACTCCTACTTCACATAATCAGTTATGAGCAATAACATGGCTCACGAGATATTCACTTCTAAACACATACTACATCTTCACTGCAGAAGCCATGGAAATCTCACAAGTGCACAAATCGGCACTACGAATATTTCTACCTCCTGCGACCACGCGCAAACTGCTCCACTGTCCAAGTCTTTCCCGCGACCGTGCGTCTGTCGTGCTGTACTGTACAGGACTCTCCCCATGTCCTGTGCGGCCATACCCTGTGCCGCACTGTTCAGAACTCCCTTTCCATTCATTTCGGTAGTTGCCTCCCTTACTAACGAGCGCTGTGATTGGTGATAGCGCTCCCGTCATGTCTCCAAGCCAACGCACAGTCACAAACATTCTGAAACACATTCGAAATAATGTATTTACATTGAAATAACTTGAAATTAAATAAATATTCCTACGACTGGACCATAAATACACTCTAACACACATTATTAAATACATAAACAAATTAAATAAACCTATATCAAAGGCATAGAACAGCAGTAAGCCAGTAGCCTAATGTCTCTGTGCTTTCTAAAACACAGTAAATAATCGACCAATTTCTTCATGAATAGTATATATTGGATATAAACAAAGACGTAGATGAATAAATATATAAGCATGCTGCTTCCATTTTTACCAAAAAGCCAAATTACACTACTACGACACGGTGGTGCTTCCCGAGGTGCTATTTGCAGCAGAGACCACACTAATCCTAGGGCATACACGTATCAGACAACTAGAAAAAGTAGAACAGAAAGTACTTCGGAAAATATTTGGCACAACTAATAACAACGGAGTATGGATCAAGAAACCTACAGAGGAACTATACAAGCATACGGAGACAATCATAGAAAAAGATTAGAAAACGCAGAATGCTATAACACAGACTGACCAAACAGATCTTTGACTGGGTAACCACTAGAAACAACAACAAGAGGTAAAAAACGACCTGAACCAACTCAACATAACACCAGACACAATAAATGACACAATAAAATTCAGAAACATCATTAAGAAAAGTAAACGACATGAGATACACTGTGACAAATGAACAGACATAAAATGGACCGAAGAATGCAAGCAAGATCACAGCCGGAAGATGAAAGAAATTTGGGCAACCAAAAAGGCAATCAAGATGAAGCTGAAGACACAAAGCCGACAAGAAGCATGGACAGAGGACCGGAAACAGAAACACAGCGAGCGAATGAGGGAAGTTTGGGCAGCAAGGAAGGCAGCAAAAGGAACTGGCCATGTAGTTTAGTCCAACTGTGCTCTTTAAGGGCGAAACACCAATAATTATAAATAAGCATGTTGTTACCATTTACTTGTGTAACTGTGGAGTACTTATGGCCTGACGCGATCGATAGTAATCGGCCACTTTGACATCCAATAACTCATGTACTATTCACGTTACATTCCTGTAATTTATACCAATTTAGGTTTACACTAATAGCTTTCTAAAGACCCATTGATCAACAAAATTGGATGAGCCATTTAGATTTTGGAAATTCGTTGCAGGGTGTTACTTGTGTACTTTATCCCCAGATACTAAACTTTAAACTAATAAAGATACTGAAAATCTGATTCCACCATCAGAATCATTGTGCAAATCATATAAATGTACACGTTTCTTTTTGAGGTATCATGATTCATCTGGCTACTATTAATTTCTATATGAACTGTGAAATGTCTGCCATTAAGGTTTCACAAAGTCCGCCATATTTGGCACTCTCGGCATACAAATCTCCTTCACCGACACAAAGCACAGTCCTCATCACAGCATCAACATGGAATTCCCAGCCATGCGGCCTGGACCATGTGCTGGGGCTACTCTTCTTGTCCGGCACCATGCGGTCAGCCTGCCGAGCGGCCTCTGCAGCCACGCCAACTCCGAACTTAGAATATTTTCAGTGCGCCACAACTCGCCGATTACCTCAAAAGTGTTAGTCCTTGTAAGGGACCAGAGGTTTTAAGGAGAGATTGTAGGTCAGGTTGTACCACAAGGATGGGTCTTGATGATTTTTGTTGTAATTCTTTTTTCATTGACTTGAGTCTTTGTAAGATTGCTGCTTCAATTAATAAAATATTCTGGGCTATTATGAAATGGGCTAAGGGGTTTCACTTCAAAATCCGATGTTTTGTCACCATCTGCGGACGACATTTTCAAGAGGGTGTAGGGAAGCAGCCTACTCATGCCGTATAAAATTCACATCAGTCTTTCCATTGTATGCCAGCCTAGTCCGCTGTAACTAGCTCTGACGTCATAAATGTTGCGCAATACTTTAAAAATCAAGTAAATAACCTGAAACGTTTCTAGCATGTCAGGAGCAATACTAAATCAATACGTACTGAATATCAGTTCAATAACTTTAACCATTTTCGAAATTTGGACGTTTTTCTGTAAAAATCATTGGAGCAACAGAAAAGAGCTAGAAACTTAAAAATTTATATTTACATTCCTTTTTCATAAAAATTTAGTAGAAACAGTATTCTGGATCTCACAAATTAAAATTTTAGTTGAAATTCATGATTTTCTGGTTTTTGTCTTAAAAAATTAAGGAAGCAAGATAGATTAAGTAAGCGAATAAATAAGGCTAGGATGTTTAAATTTAAGTAGAAGGGAGATCCGCTATAATCATAAAGATGTGAGAAGTTTCAACTGAATAACTATAAAACTATACCTATACCGTATCTCCAAAGATCAAGTTCAGAGCTCGTCTACTGCGTGTAGTGTAATTAAATTAATTCTCTCGCCCAAAATATTTGACTTAGCCATGTCAGACTTTTATTATGATTACTTACCTGTGTGCTGATTGCACATTTAAATTGAGAGCTTCATTGGCCATCAGCAAAGGAAGCAATGATTTATTCGATAACTTAAAGTGGTGCATTACTAGCCCAGCGGCTAGTCGGGAGAGCGGATTTGATCAGGCGTTCCCTTAGCCGTCCGCACGGTGGCTTTATATGTAAGAACGCTGCGCGAGAGAATAAGGCCCCAGTTCCCTCCAGACGCTGATTAGCGCACCACCTGTGCCGGGAGTCGCGTCGCGTCGGTATCATTGCTATAAACAGCCTCAGATGCCGTAATAAGTTACTAGGGATATGCATAACTATGAAATCGTTTTCGAGTGAATTGTTAATTCCGGGATGACTTTAAGGATCTATCTTCAGTTTGCGTATGTCGTATTTTCACGTGCCGCCGTGGGACAGACATTCTACCATTACTTAGCGTGGCGTTTGATGAACATTATCATCAAATTATGGCGAGCATTCACTTAAACATTTAATTTGAACAATTATAGTTGCATCAGCGCATTAGACTTGGAACTGCTCTGGTAGTTGGATTGTGTGGATTCTTTTTGGTCTGTGACTTTCAGAATATAGTGAACATTTTAGAGAAAATGGTTTTTGATTATGAATCCCAGACAATCTCCTAATTCCTCAGAGCTGTAAGCTGTAGCTATAAATGTATTTCTCAGATGAAGTGGGCACTAGGAATTCTAATTACAGGCTTCACGTTTTGCTAATCACTTTCTGGTTGCCAGAGAGCCAGTGTTGAGAACGGCTAACAACAGCATTAAATAAATACAAAACATAGTATTCTATAATTCCACCCGCCGCCCCACATATGTTGCTAATCGGCCGGGAAAGAAACTGAGTAAAAGTGAAAGTGATTTTTAAATAATCGGATCGGGAGTGAAATGCGACACGAAACTGAGTAATAGAACAGTGATAGTGTTATGTGTGTATGTGGATGACGCAATTGGATTAACAATGCATCTGGATTGACGGAGCTGGCACTGAGTCTAGCGGCGCTGCCGGCATCGCGAGAAGCCAGTTTTGCCTCACCGCAGTTGTCCGCCGGATCAACCGGAGCCGCACCTGCAGTTGCGGGCCACGCAAACACACAGCAGCGGTCCAAGTGCCGTCTGCAATTCAACGCGCCGCGTCTCATCAGTAATCCTGGTACACCACACTGGCAACGCCATATGTCGTGCACCACTAAAAGACTGTCAGCGATGGAACCGCCAGAAGAAACTGAGGTTAAACTTGAATCAAAAACTATGTCTGGTGAGGGAACCGTAAATCCAGACAACGATTTTTTTTTTATTCGTGTGTGTGCACAGAAACAAAATGTTATAGGCATTTGGCCCATAAGCGGGCTACGTCGACAGCATTTGGGTTTGCCAACATCAGATCCTCTAAAGTGCAGTGTGAAGGACTTTCAGGGCAGTTATACATGTGCTGGGTCGTCTGCACCTCTCCACAGTCGCAGAGATTAGATGTTGTAGAATATCCCCACTTCAGAAGGTTATCTCTTGACCGTGCAGTGTTGGTGCGTAGCCTGTTTAGTGATCTCCAGACCACCCAGTCCTCATCGTAACCTGGTGCCAATTCTTCCTTTGGTTCCATCCAGTGCCCTTCTCCCGACTGCTTCCATCTCTCCACCCTAGATCCAGGTTGGTCGCTAAAATCTTCGGTTGCTCTGAGAAAACTACGTCTAGATTTCAAGAGTTTGGTGGCTGGTTGAGTTTTGTGGAGGAGGCGGCTCTCTGCCATCTCAGCCCTCGCTCTTTCACTATAGGCTGCCGCTTCTCTTCGCACTGCAGGAGGTGCAATCCCAGCAAGGTAGAGTTTGTCTGTTGGCGTTGGTTTCAGACATCCAGTGACGAGCCAGACAACGGTTCAAATGTAAATATGCATGAAAATAGTAATGTTAAAGTGAAATATGAAGTATTGTCTCCTGACAGTAGTGTGAAAAGGGGCAATGATTCAATAATAGAGACCCCTGTAGTAAAGCAGAAATCAGAAATTGTTAATTTATTGGACGATAGTTTATCTGATGAGTTAAAAACAAAACAGTCATCAGAGGTGGTAGAGTTTAAAAAGGATAAGTTAGATATGACTGATCAATCAGAAGTTTCATTTAGTTTTGATGAGTCTGGTGTTGGAGCTAGTTTTTCGTCACCTGAGTGTGATAAAAAGCCAGCTAGTGAGCAACCCAAAGATACTGGGGCTATTGATTTAAATGTAATATTACAAGCAATAGCTGCCAGTAATGCAAAAATGTCACCTAGTAATGCTAAAATGACAGCTGAATTAAAGTATGAGATTGTGGCCAGCCAAACTAATTTTAATAAACGATTGGAGGTAATGGACAATACCTTCAAGGCTGGTTGCAATAAGTTGAAAGAGGATCTGGACAGTTTGAATTATAAAATTGATTACAATCATGAGGATATTAAGAAAAAGGTTGCTCAACAATTTTCTGAAATGTATAAAACAGTAAAATCCAAAGTTGCTGGGGTTCGCAGAGACTTCCAAATGGAAGATGCGAAGCTGGAGCACAAGTTAACAGAAAAGATCGAGGCGGAATCTGAACTGTGCTCAGATAGGTTTAAAGATGTTAATATAAAAGTAAACAAATGTCAAGCAGAAGTAGATGCAATCAAAACTGATACTACTCATATTGTGCAAAGAGTAGATAATGCTGAAATGAAAGTAGAAAATATTAGTACTAACATTGCTAACATTGAGAGTAAAGTAGCTTCAGTAACTTCTGGTAATGGTAGTATGCAACAAATTGTAGCTGCAAATGCCACTTTTATCGGGTGTCGGCAGTTCTTGCGGTTCGATCCAGATAAAAATATCCACCCGCTAGATTTCTGGAATGATTTTGAAGATGTGATTCCACCAACTTGGTCTGAACGAGAGAAAATCTCATTTATTAGAAGCCATTTAGCAGGTGACGCCATGCGTTGGTCAGCTGATGTTATGTTGAAGTGTAAAACATTAGCGGAATTTAAAACAGCTTTCATTAATGAGTATTGGTCTAGTAATAAGCAAAATGAAGTGTTGAGAGAATTTTGGAGTAGAAAATGCTTCAATGCAGGCAAGGAATCTATTAAAGAGTTTGCTAGGTCATGGATCTCACGTTTGTCACATTTGGCTGAAAAGCTAAAACCTGAAATGATAATACTAGGTCTTGAAGCCAAACTGCCATGGTATTGGCAAACTAGAATTATATATGCCCCTAGAGACAATCTGGATCGTTTCATTGAATATTTGGAATGTGTAGAGCGTGTTGCTGCCAATGAGGAGCAAGCACGTAATAACAGAAATGGTAATAACACTAGTAGTAATTTTAAGAACGAGCAGAATGGCAATGTAAACATCAGAACAGTAGGTGTTCGCCATCCTAAGAGAGGTAGGAATTGGAGAAATAATTATCAGAACCAACAATGGCATACAAATGATAATAATTTTGTTCCGAACAAAATTATGCAGATAAACAACAATGCGGAAAGCAATGCTGTGCCAGTTAACTATAATGGAAATAAAGGAAACAGTAGTAGGCTGAGGCAGGAAAACTAGTTCCCGTCTATGAGGACACTGGCGCTCACCAGGCGGTTACTTTTCCCAAGCCAGTAATTACAGTAATTGGTAAGACAGATCAGAACACTCAGACTGAACATGTGGATGAGGGGTCGGTAGCATCTAAGGATACAGCAGAAATATTAGATCACTCACAGTATTTGATAGATACCGTGTTAGAGACGCTTTCTAAGTGGGAAGAGAAAGAGAAGGCGCAGCAGTGTAACGGTAGGGAAGAGCTACAAAATACTGTTTTGTCAGGTGAAGAAGCAGAAGAAATTCATGCTTATATTTACGATGAGGATGATGTGCTCTTATCTAAAGTGCCTGTGCAGGATGTTGATACTGTACTAATAGATTTAGGACAAGAGGTAAGTAAGAATGTAGAGGATAGCCTGTTGGGGGTCGATGAACCCAGTAGCTGTGACCAGTTGTCACTGGAGAAGGAACCCGACAATAATAGTGAAAGTGGTTTAGCTGTAACTAGTGTTATGCCCGGTCTGGAGGCGCAGAATCGCTCAGACTACAGTAATTTGTGTCATGTTCAGCAAACTAAATGTAATGAAGTCGTGCGGTGTTTCGATTTGAAATTAATAGACCGACTGGAAAAGGCAGCTGAAAATGTAATTCAGGAAACCCCTACACACTTTGACCTAAATGTAATGAAGACAGATGTCGATCACTTTAGTTGGAGACAAATCCAAAAGGAACTATTGGATGAGTTTGAGGAACCACCTGTACAAATTAGAATAAGCCACCCTATAATAATAGTGAATATGTTGGGTATCAATGTACGTTGTCTCTTAGACAGTGGAAGTGAGGTGAGTGCGATATCTCAGTCCTTCTTTGATGCATTACCTGGTAAAGACAAGCTTACAGTAATGAGGGTATCAGGACTAAGAATAATTGGTGCTACTGGCAAGATGTCAAAAATGGTAAAACAAGAAGCTTTGCTGCCCTTTAACATTAATGGTAATTTAATTGATCATCCATGCTTAATTGTAAACAATTTCAGTATTGAGGTTCTAATTGGCATAGATTTCTTGTCGAAATATCAGAGTGTTGTTGACTTTGAAAGAAGCCAGTTAAAATTGGTCTTGCCCATAACCAGAGTAATTACGGTACCTTTTATTGATAAACATGTAGTAACTAATGATGAAACTTGGAAGCTGCCTATACGAGTTCTGAAAAATAGGGGATATTGGGACGAAGGTGTTAATCTTAGTAAAAGTAAGCTAAACACAGAAGAAGAAGAAGAAGCAATTATTTTGGACAAGATAGAAGCTAAATTGCAGGAAATCGAAAAAATTTCAGCTAATCAGAAGGAAGAACTGAGACAGGTTTTAAAAAGGCATCATAAGGTATTTTCAAATCGACCTGGCGTGGTCAAAGGTTATGAATGTCCATTAAAGGTGAAACCTGACCAAGTGTTTTTCAGGAAGCCATACCAAATACATGTATCTAGGAAGAAGCGTCATGACGCAAAAGCTGTACCCACCAGTTTTGAAATAGGTCAGTTAGTCCTTGTCAAAACCAAGGAAAAATCAAAGAAAATAAATGCAGAAACAAAGAAATTCATGTTTGTATACCAAGGACCTTTCAGGATCATAGGAAAACCACATGCCAATGCATATAGGCTAGAGTACCCTAAGAGTAAAAAGTTATTAGGTCTCAGGAACGAGATCGACCTAAAGAAATTCATACGTAGTGAATGAATTCTGTAGGGAGGAGGTTGTTCTGTAACCTCTACACAGTGTGGCAGCTGTGCAGTCCCAGCTGTGTTAGATCTTCTTTCCTTTTCAGGTCTCACTCATTCTTCATCTTTCCTATCCACCAAAGTTTCGACTCCTTCTTTGGAATACTAAAATTTTCTGTCATGGCTATCAAGCCATGAGTTCTGTAACCATTCTATCCACCGATTAGTGAAGAAAATATCTAATGTGACAAACCTAACAGTGACATAAACAACAGAGAAGTATGATGTAATCAAGATACAAAGGTATTTGAGTAACAAGTATGTATAGAACCCTGGTAATATTATAAGTACAAAGTTGTTGTTTTATTGGAAATGGTTGACCAACAGTAGCTTAAAAAGATATACAAATTCGTGTACAAGCAGAATCTGAAGTGGCAGTGGAACCTATTGTATGCTGTAGAGCTAACTAATTAATAGTAAAAGAGATTGCTTAGTGTTATGAAAAATATGCAGATATGTTGTAAAAATGAACTCACTTTGTGTAGCAAGGAATGGCAGTGTAATAGAATTGAACAGTGTTTGTGGCTGAGACGTGAAGGACACGTCCTTGAAATATTTATAAGGTTAGAGCTGGCCATCATTTGGTGTAGTGTGTGACAGGACACACCTACACGTATTGAGGTTATGAGTTGGAGGCGTGAATGCGACCATAGGTACCCTTATGTTAGATGAGACAGAGTAGCCCATGGTGTCCTATAGGTTTAAGGAATTTAGCATTTCGCTCATCCATAATTACTTAATGCACTTTAGTGGTAGGTCGAGAGAGACTACCTGTGGTTTCAGCATTCAATCAAGTGGAAATGGATTGCCACGTGAGCCAACTGATCAGCTGCAATACACTATAGATATGAAATAAATGTGCTATCCTATGCGTTAAATGTTACTAGAGTGAGTGTTAAATAAGTACATACACTAGCAACATAATTGAGTAACATAATGGCAGACGTGAAACATTATTTATAGCTCAGCATAAATACACTTCGATGAAGTAAGTATATAATTGCAGATGTGGAACTGACACAGCAACAGAGGACCAATAAGTGGATTTAGTAGTCAACTAAACGTAGTGTGTTTTGAACACTCAGAACTGTACTATTACCACAAGTTACTCACATGTACAAAGAAGCTGAGAAGATAACTACTAATCAAATATACTCATACTATCTCTAAGAATAAGGTAATCGAAGATGAGTCAGCTAAGTAAATAAAACACAAATGTATCAGAAATGTACCGAGCATTGGTTCAATGTTCTGGCCCAGAAATAATAAATTGAAATTAAATAGGATTTATGATTGTATGCCTTGAGCATAAATATCGAGCGAGGTGGCGCAGTGGTTAGCACACTGGACTCGCATTCGGGAGGACGACGGTTCAATCCCGTCTCTGGCCATCCTGATTTAGGTTTTCCGTGATTTCCCTAAATTGTTTCAGGCAAATGCCGGGATGGTTCCTTTGAAAGGGCACGGCCGATTTCCTTCCCAATCCTTCCCTAACCCGAGCTTGCACTCCGTCTCTAATGACCTCGTTGTCGACAGGACGTTACACACTAACCACCACCACTTGAGCATAAATTTTCTCTAGTACGTGACTAACGGCGTTTTGAGCCATTTGTTTATCGATTTTATGACAGATAAGTAACTGCGAGAGTAACTGTTCCAGTAACATATTGAAAGATAAAATGTATATATCCCCATTTCAATGTGACCCACCCTTAGATATTAAGTGAACAGAGTCTGAGGCACCCTTTTTGTTTGTTCTACAGGACAAACCAGATAATGGCAGCCTGATAGCTGTGTGAAAGCGTGGAGTGACTTGGACACAACTCACAGTGACCCCTCCCCTTTCCCCATGTAATTTAGAGTGAATGTAAAGGACACACTCCATAGCAACTTTCCCTCCTCCACCCTTGTGATTGGAAGTGTAGAACGCCAGCCAAAGCAGCTACAACAACGTGTGTAAAAATGAAATTGTCATGATTTGTGAAATTTTCTTTCAGGTTTAGAAAAGACTGCTAAGATATAATTATCTGTTTATGTATCATGAATAACTGTGTTATTTTCTTTGAATTTGTGTATGTAAAAATGTATTTAATGGATTTAAGATTTTCATAATTTTACATATTTTATGTGTTTGTCTGTCTAAGGCAATATGTATGCCAAAGTGTTTCATTGATTTTGCTTAAATTTTAAGTGATAATGTTGCTTATTAAGCAGTGAACATCCTAGCAATTTAAATAATTGAAGTAGGTAATAAGCTTTCTTTTAATATTTCTATATGTTTACATTTCAATTTTTCATACGGAGTTAAGCTGTACTCTTGCTTCCCTTTTTGTAATTAATTTTTTTTCTTTTCCATTTACATTAAAAAAAAATTAAGTAGAGGGTGATGTAGGGATGCAGCCTACTCACACCGTATAAAATTCACATCAGTCTTTCCATTGTGTGCCAGCCTAGTCCGCTGTAACTAGCTCTGACGTCATAAATGTTGCGCAATACTTTAAAAATCAAGTAAATAACCTGAAATGTTTCTAGCATGTCAGGAGTAATACTAAATCAATATGTACTGAATATCAGTTCAATAACTTTAACCATTTTCGAAATTTGGACGTTTTCTGTAAAAATGACTGGCGCAACAGAAAAGAGCTAGAAACTTAAAAATTTATATTTACATTCCTTTTTCATAAAAATTTAGTAGAAACAGTATTCTGGATCTCACAAATTAAAATTTTAGTTGAAATTCATGATTTTCTGGTTTTTGTCTTAAAAAATTAAGGAAGCAAGATAGATTAAGTAAGCGAATAAATAAGGCTAGGATGTTTAAATTTAAGTAGAAGGGAGATCCGCTATAATCATAAAGATGTGAGAAGTTTCAACTGAATAACTATAAAACTATACCTATACCGTATCTCCAAAGATCAAGTTCAGAGCTCGTCTACTGTGTGTAGTGTAATTAAATTAATTCTCTCGCCCAAAATATTTGACTTAGCCATGTCAGACTTTTATTATGATTACTTACCTGTGTGCTGATTGCACATTTAAATTGAGAGCTTCATCGGCCATCAGCAAAGGAAGCAATGATTTATTCGATAACTTAAAGTGGTGCTTTACTAGCCCAGCGGCTAGTCGGGAGAGCGGATTTGATCAGGCGTTCCCTTATCCGTCCGCACGGCGGCTTTATATATACGAATGCTGCGTGAGAGAATAAGGCCCCAGTTCCCTCCAGACGCTGATTAGCGCACCACCTGTGCCAGGAGTCGCGTCGCGTCGGTATCATTGCTATAAACAGCCTCAGATGCCGTAATAAGTTACTAGGGATACGCGTAACCATGAAATCGTTTTCGAGTGAAGTGTTAATTCCGGGATGACTTTAATGATCTATCTTCAGTTTGCGTATGTCGTATTTTCACGTGCCGCCGCGGGACAGACATTCTACCATTATTTAGCGTGGCGTTTGATGAACATTATCATCAAATTATGGCGAGCATTCACTTAAACATTTAATTTGAACAATTATAGTTGCATCAGCGCATTAGACTCGGAACTGCTCTGGTAGTTGGATTGTGTGGATTCTTTTTGGTCTGTGACTTTCAGAATATAGTGAACATTTTAGAGAAAATGGTTTTTGATTATGAATCCCAGACAATCTCCTAATTCCTCAGAGCTATAAGCTGTAGCTATAAATGTATTTCTCAGATGAAGTGGGCACTAGGAATTCTAATTACAGGCTTAACGTTTTGCTAATCGCTTTCTGGTTGCCAATATTGTAGTTAGAGAGCCAGTGTTGAGAACGGCAAACAACAGCATTAAATAAATACAAAACAATTATTCTAAAATAATTCCACCCGCCGCCCCACAGGGGGTCGTAGCTTTGTTGAATGTCTGAGTCACCTCCTGGCTCGCTACTGATTACAGCGAAAGTCCACAGAGGTGTGTTGCCACATGTTTTGAATAAATGAGCACTGCTGGCCTCTGTCGATTGTCGTCGTCCGCTGTTACTATCATACCATGGTGGAAGACTGGTACACACCTTCTTCTGCACCAGAATCCAAATTTCATGCCCTCCTTCTTATTAAAATTCCTGGGTGCTTCAGAGACTCTATGGCCTCTCTGTGTAGTCTTCTGTGGTATCCGTAATTTTAGATGATCTTGTATCTTCCGTGTGGGCGTGCAAATTACCACGATGTTCACTTTCTCAAGATTTTTCCTATGTGGTTAGTTACATCCTGAATGAATGTCAGGAAAACTTTAAATTTCACAAGCACTTGAGCATCACTGTGATTTCTACATGGTGGTCTGAACACTCCTTTCACCTCAGTAACGAATAATCATTCTTGAGCAATGCCCTGGTGAGATGTTTTAATTCTGCATCTAGCAGCTCTGATTCACAGATTTCCCTTGCTCTATCCGCCAATGTTTTTATGATGCCTTACTTTTGTTGAGGGTGGTGGTTCGAATCCCGATGTAGATTAGGGTCTGTGTGCGCCCCAAGCTACCATCTTCTTTCTTGAAAACTATTACATCAAGAAAACATAATCTTCCACCTGCCTCTTCCTCCTCCGTAAATTGAATCTTCCGATTATGAAAACAATCCAGTTCCTCCCTGCAATGCTGCCACAAAACAAACGTATCATCAATGTAACAGAACCATATATTCAGTTTTTTGTTCATAGTTTCCACTGCCTGCTTCTCGAATTTTTCCATAAAGAAGTTTGCTATAACCGGGCTTAAGGGGCTCCACATATCAATACCATCTGTCTGTTCATAGAACTCATCGTTCCATTCAAAATACATGATTATGAGGCAATACTTGAACTGTTCTGCAACATCAGGAGGAAAAATCCGAATCAGCAGTTGTTGCAACATTTCATTGAGTGGAACCATAGTGAATAGCGACACGATGTCCTGAATGAGGCTGACAGTGTTATCATTCTCCCCGCTGATGAAGGGAAATGCAATGAATGTTTTGAATGTGACCAACTATCATAGTAAAATTAACGATTTATTAGACAGGCAAACATACAGGAAACTAAGTAAAGACCCCACTGACAAAGATCTTAGAACTGTTATGTGATTAATAAAGAAGCCCTCTGTCGAACAGAGCATTCAGAAAACCCTGTACAATTCAGTTGTGCTCACACCAAGACTTTATGGATTGCTGAAGGTGCGTAAAGAACATGTTCCTCCAATGCCTATAGTGACTGCCATTGGTTTCCCTACCTATTCAATTGCCAAGTTCATGACAACATTATTATGTGGGCCAATCAGATTCGTATATCAAAAATTCAGTACATTCTATCAGTAAATTAAATAGCATAGTGGTACAACCGGAGGACATATTAGTTAGTTGTGACGTGGTGTCGCTATTCCCTATGGCTCCACTCAATGAAGCGCTGCAACAGCTAAATCGGACTTTTCCTCCTAATGTTGCAGAACTGTTTAAGTGTTGTCTCACAACCAAGTATTTCAAATAGAACAATGAGCTCTATGATCAGGCAGATGGTATTACTGTGGGGAGCTCCTTAAGCCTGGTTGTAGCAAACTTCTATATGGAAAAATTCAAGGAGCAGGCATTGGAAACTGTGAACAAGAAACCGAATATTTAGTTTCGTTACATTGATGATACGTTTGTTTTGTGGAGGTATGGCAGGGAGGAACAAGATCTGAATGGGATCAGTCTGAAGACACAGTTTACAAAGGAGGAGGTGGAGGCAGGGGGAATATTAGCCACACACAGTTTACCAAAAACCCACGCACACAGACCTTTACCTACATTGGGATTTGAACCACCACCCTCAACAAAAGCAAGGCACCATAAAAACATTGGCTGATAGAGCAAGGAAAATCTGTGAATCAGAGGTGCTTGACGCAGAATTAAAAATTTCACCACTCATGTGTCAAGAATGATTATTCATTCACTGAGGTGAAATGAGCGGTAAGACCACCACACAGAAATCCTAGTGATGCTCAAGCACTGGTGAAATCGAAAATTTTCTTTCCATTCATTAAGGAAGTGACTGCCCGCATAGGAAAAATCTTGAGGAAGTGGAGCAGTGCAGTAATTTACATGCCCACATGGAAGGTTTTCCCGAGGACATGCAGCTTTACTGTATGATTAAATGATGATGGCGTCCTCTTGGGTAAAATATTCCGGAGGTAAAATAGTCCCCCATTTGGATCTCCGGGTGGGGACTACTCAAGAGGACGTCGTTATCAGGAGAAAGAAAACTGGCATTCTACGGATCGGAGAGTGGAATGTCAGATCCCTTAATCGGACAGGTAGGTTAGAAATTTAAAAAGGGAAATGGATAGGTTAAAGTTAGATATAGTGGGAATTAGTGAAGTTTGGTGGCAGGGGGAACAAGACTTTTGGTCAGGTGATTACAGGGTTATAAATACAAAATCAAATAAGGGTAATGCAGGAGTAGGTTTAATAATGAATAAAAAAATAGGAGTGCGGGTTAGCTACTACAAACGGCATAGTGAACGCATTATTGTAGCCAAGATAGACACAAAGCCCATGCCTACTATAGTAGTACAAGTTTATATGACAACTAGCTCTGCAGATGATGAAGAAATTGATGAAATGTATGACGAGATAAAAGAAATTATTCAGGTAGTGAAGGGTGACGAAAATTTAATAGTCAGGGGAGACTGGAATTCGACAGTAGGAAAAGGGAGAGAAGGAAACATAGTAGGTGAATATGGATTGGGGGGAAGAAATGAAAGAGGAAGCCGCCGTGTAGAATTTTGCACAGAGCATAACTTAATCATAGCTAACACTTGGTTCAAGAATCATAAAAGAAGGTTGTATACCTGGAAGAATCCTGGAGATACTAAAAGGTATCAGATACATTATATAATGGTAAGACAGAGATTTAGGAACCAGGTTTTAAATTGTAAGACATTTCCAGGGGCAGATGTGGATTCTGACCACAATCTATTGGTTATGAACTGCAGATTGAAACTGAAGAAACTGCAAAAAGGTGGGAACTTAAGGAGATGGGACATGGATAAACTGAAAGAACCAGAGGTTGTAGAGAGTTTCAGGGAGAGCATAAGGGAACAATTGACAGGAATGGGGGAAAGAAATACAGTAGAAGAAGAATGGGTAGCTCTGAGGGATGAAGTAGAGTAGGCAGCAGAGGATCAAGTCGGTAAAAAGACGAGGGCTAATAGAAATCCTTGGGTAACAGAAGGAATATTGAACATAATTGACGAAAGGAGAAAATATAAAAATGCAGTAAATGAAGCAGGCAAAAAGGAATACAAACGTCTCAAAAATGAGATCGACAGGAAGTGCAAAATGGCTAAGCAGGGATGGCTAGAGGACAAATGTAAGGATGTAGAGGCTTGTCTCCCTAGGGGTAAGATAGATACTGCCTACAGGAAAATTAAAGAGACCCATGGAGAGAAGAGAACCAGTTGTATGAACATCAAGAGATCAGATGGAAACCCAGTTCTAAGCAAAGAATGGAAAGCAGAAAGGTGGAAGGAGTATATAGAGGGTCTATACAAGGGCGGTGTACTTGAGGACAATATTATGGAAATGGAAGAGGATGTAGACGAAGATGAAATGGGAGATACGATACTGCGTGAAGAGTTTGACAGAGCACTGAAAGACCTGAGTCGAAACAAGGCCCCTGGAATAGACAACATTCCATTGGAACTACTGACGGCCTTTGGAGAGCCAGTCCTGACTAAACTCTACCATCTGTTGAGCAAGATGTATGAAACAGGTGAAATACCCACAGACTTCAAGAAGAATATAATAATTCCAATCCCAAAGAAAGCATGTGTTGACAGATGTGAAAATTACCGAACTACCAGTTTAATAAGTCACAGCTGCAAAATACTAACGCGAATTCTTTACAGACGAATGGAAAAACTTACCTTTTACTTATTGTGCATGATCTTCTTTGAAATACTCTACTCTACAATTGATACACTGCTCCTAATGCCATTTCCACTTCCGGAAGCAGTCATGGTACACCTCTTGCTGGATCGCATGAACTGCTATCTGTGAATTTTCTTTTATCTCATCTGCCATTGCAAATCTTCATTCTTTCAATGGAGTTTTCAACTTTGGAAATAAAAAAAGTCTGTAGAGTACGGAGTATGAGGCAGCACAGTGGCAATAATCATGCACCAACAGAGATGTATGTGTGGGTGTTTTTGTGATGCAAGAGCCACATTTCATGCCATTTCCTTCTCACATTTTCTTGCAGGCATTGCAACATGTTCCCATAGTACCACTGATTAACA
The DNA here is from genome assembly GCF_023898315.1 of Schistocerca nitens. NCBI lineage: Eukaryota > Metazoa > Arthropoda > Insecta > Orthoptera > Acrididae > Schistocerca > Schistocerca nitens. The sequence goes on from NC_064614.1 coordinate 19,781,221, forward strand.
GTTTGTCCCTGTGGCACGAAATCATGATGAACTAACCCTTCAAAGTCAAAGAAAACAATTAGCATGGCTCTGACATTTGACCTGACCTGATGAGCTTTTACTGGTCTTGGAGAACCTTTCCCGACCCATTGTGAAGACTGAACCCTGGTCTCAACATCATAACTATAGACCCACATCTCATCACCAGTTACTATTCTATTAAGGGACATTTTGTTCTCATTTACATGATCCAAAAGCTCTTCAGAGATTGCAAAGCGAAGGTCTTTCTGATCTTGACTCATGAGGTGTGGGATGAACTTGGCAGCAACACGATGCATTGCAAGATGCTGTGTCAGCAGGATTTCACAAAATGATCCAACTGAAATGTTACAATCTTCTACAGACTCTCATACAGTCAGTTGTTGATTGGCATGCTCAGTTTTGTAGACCTTCTTGACATGAGCGTCTTCTGTAGACATCGAAGGGGACCCTGAATGAGGGTCATCTTTAACTTTCGTCCAGCCATTTTTAAATCATGTGAACCATTCATAACACCGAATACAGCTTAAGCACGCATCACCGTAGGTTTCATGCTTCATTTGGTGTCTCCCTGTAAGAATTTTCTTGAGTTTCGTACAAAATTTAATGCACATGCACTGCTCTATCTGTCTCGAAATTTACAAAATTGTGCGACACAACATTCTACCCAATACAGCACTCAATAATAACAAACACACAAACAACACTGAAACTTCTGGCAGTTACGCATTAATCACTGGTGTGTGCAGGGATGCCGACCACTTTTCGCTCCAACACACCATTGGCACAAAATTAAGAATGTTCTGGAATTTTTTGAACAGACCTTGTACATACCATAAATGTGGACAAAATCAGTGATAACAAGTAGGCACATTTCCCTTGTTAGATTCACGCAAAAAATCTCAGTTAGTATTGTCAATTTCACATTTTGCCCAGCTTTTTGTAGCTGTGTGAACTCAACTACCTTTTATGAGTATTTCAAGCGCAGGGACTTCATTGTAACTCATTTAGCAGTTGCTCATAAGTTTTCAATCATCTCATCTGTGAGGGATTTCTTCAGATCTTACACTAATATTTTAGGGTCTCCTACAACTACCATAACTGGGACAAGATGGAGTCGCCTACCCCTGCCACCACCCACCCACACACAAGACTTCCTGATAATAATTTCTTTCAGCATGCCTATCAAAGTATAACCAACTATTGGTTTTTATGCAACATGCAGCAAAATATTTCAATAATCCAATTCATAACAAGGCTCCGGGAATAGACAACATTCCATTAGAACTACTGACAGCCTTGGGAGAGCCAGTCCTGACAAAACACTACCATCTGGTAAGCAAGATATATGAGACAGGCGAAATACCCTCAGACTTCAAGAAGAATATAATAATTCCAATCCCAAAGAAAGTAGGTGTTGACAGATGCGAAAATTACCGAACTATCAGTTTAATAAGTCACGGCTGCAAAATACTAACGCGAATTCTTTACAGACAAATGGAAAAACTAGTAGAAGCCGACCTTGGGGAAGATCAGTTTGGATGCCGTAGAAATATTGGAACATCTGAGGCAATACTGACCCTATGATTTATCTTAGAAGAGAGATTAAGGAAAGGCACACCTACATTTCTAGCATTTGTAGACTTAGAGAAAGCTTTTGACAATGTTGACTGAAATACTCTCTTTCAAATTCTGAAGGTGGCAGGGGTAAAATACAGGGAGCGAAAGGCTATTTACAATTTGTACAGAAACCAGATGGCAGTTACAAGAGTCGAGGGACATGAAAGGGAAGCAGTGGTTGGGAAGGGAGTGAGACAGGGGTGTAGCCTCTCCCCGATATTATTCAATCTGTATATTGAGCAAGCAGTGAAGGAAACAAAAGAAAAATTTGTAGTAGGTATTAAAATCCATGGAGAAGAAATAAAAACTTCCAGGTTCGCTGATGACATTGTAATTCTGTCAGAGACAGCAAAGGACTTGGAAGAGCAGCTGAACGGAATGGGTAGTGTCTTGAAAGGAGGATATAAGATGAACATCAACAAAAGCAAAACGAGGATAATGGAATGTAGTCGAATTAAGTCGGGTGATGCTGAGGGAATTAGATTAGGAAAGCAGACACTTAAAGTAGTAAAGGGGTTTTGCTATTTGGGGAGCAAAATAACTGATGATGGTCGAAGTAGAGAGGATATAAAATGTAGACTGGCAATGGTAAGGAAAGCGTTTCTGAAGAAGAGAAATTTGTTAACATCGAGTATAGATTTAAGTGTCAGGAAGTCGTTTCTGAAAGTATTTGTATGGAGTGTAGCCATGAATGGAAGTGAAACATGGACGATAAATAGTTTGGACAAGAAGAGAATAGAAGCTTTTGAAATGTGGTGCTACAGAAGAATGCTGAAGATTAGATGGATAGATCACATAACTGATGAAGAAGTATTGAATATGATTGGGGAGAAGAGAAGTTTGTGGCACAACTTGACTAGAAGAAGGGATCGGTTGGTAGGACATGTTCTGAGGCATCAAGGGATCACCAATTTAGTTTTGGAGGGCAGCGTGGAGGGTAAAAATCGTAGAGGGAGACCAAGAGATGAATACACTAAGCAGATTCAGAAAGATGTATGTTGCAGTAGTTACTGGGAGATGAAGAAGCTTGCACAGGATAGAGTAGCATGGAGAGCTGCATCAAACCAGTCTCAGGACTGAAGACCACAACAACAACAACTGGAAAACAATAAAGTGAAGTCAACTGACCAACGAAATGTGGTCCAAACTGAATAGGGTATCAGTCACTGCATTGGTCAATTGACAATTTTGTGTCAGAATTATAAGAGCAATTTGAAAGTCCAGCATCAAGCTTTACTAGGCAATACTCATGATTGCTTATTATTATTTTTGACTTTTTGCCTTAATTATTACTATTGATATTTTGCATTATCAACTTTCAGCACAGAGTCAGTATAATAGTGGATTTATTGTATACATATAATCCTTATCCAAATATGACATCAGAAAACTTAGTACCATATTCCTTGACCCTGAGCACTTCTTAACAATCCAAGCTTATGATCAGAATTTGTAAAATACGATTAGGCATAAAATTTCACTTCAGCATACCTTACATTTTAAGGAAAATATATTATAGATATCAGTACATGTACTACAAGTGGTACATAAATTTAACAATGAAGAACCACCTTCATTTAGTGTACTACATGTACTACTATTGTTTGTTTAAATATACATTTACAGAATAGGAGTCATCTCAGGAAATGATTTCTCATTAGTGTTAAGATTTGTTTTACTACCTGCCAGACACAATGTGTTATTGAATAAGTAACCAAACATTTTTGTTGCTGCACAGTGAATTCCCTCCTGTTCATTCATCCACATATAGTGTTTGGTAGATCCCATCATGAGGTAGAGCCTTTAGGAATGTGGAAAAAGTCAAGTTGCAGATTAAAAAGAAGAAATAGCCACTACAAGCGAGTTCTATTGATTGATTTTTTTTTTTTTACTATTGCTTTCTAAGTGACAATGTGAGTCAAAGGAACTTGGTCTTAGAATGAGTCACAACATAATTCACAGAAATCTGATAAGAAAATTTACAAAGAAAAACAAAAGACTATAAAAACTAAAAAAGCACACACGCACACATGCACACACACACACACACACACACACACACACACACACACACACACTCACACACACACACACACACAAAACTTCAAGCAGTATACACAACAAACCATACAGTACTTTACTGTATGGTTAAATGATGATGGTGTCCTCTTGGGTAAAATATTTTGGAGGTAAAACAGTCCCCCATTCGGATCTCCGGGCGGGGATTACTCAAGAGGACGTCGTTATCAGGAGAAAGAAAACTGGCGTTCTACAGATCGGAGCGTGGAATGTCAGATCCCTTAATCGGGCAGGTAGGTTAGAAAATTTAAAAAGGGAAATGGATAGGTTAAAGTTAGATATAGTGAGTATTAGTGAAGTTCGGTGGCAGGAGGAACAAGACTTTGTCAGGTGAATACAGGGTTATAAATACAAAATCAATTAGAGGTAATGCAAGAGTAGGTTTTATTATGAATAAAAAAATAGGAGTGCGGGTAAGCTACTGCAAACAGCATAGTGAACACCTTGTGGCCAAGATAGACACGAAGCCCATGCTTACTACAGTAGTACAAGTTTATATGCCAACTAGCTCTGCAGATGATGAAGAAATTGAAGAAATGTATGATGAGATAAAAGAAATTATTCAGGTTGTGAAGGGAGACAAAAATTTAACAGTCATGGGTGATTGGAATTCGATAGTAGGAAAAGGAAGAGAAGAAAATGTAGTGGGTGAATATGGATTGGTGGTAAGAAATGAAAGAGGAAGCCACCTAGTAGAATTCTGCACAGAGCATAACTTAATCATAGCTAACACTTGGTTCAAGAATCATAAAAGAATGTTGTATACATGGAAGAAGCCTGGAGATACTGACAGGTTTCAGATAGATTATATAATGGTAAGACAGAAATTTAGGAACCAGGTTTTAAGTTGTAAGACATTTCCAGGGGCAGATGTGGACTCTGACCACAATCTGTTGGTTATGAACTGTAGATTAAAACTGAAGAAACTGCAAAAAGGTGGGAATTTAAGGAGATGGGTCCTGTACAGAGTTTTAGGGAGAGCATAAGGGAACAATTGACAGGAATGGGGGAAAGAAATACAGTAGAAAAAGAATGGATAGCTTTGAGGGATGAAGTAGTGAAGGCAGCAGATCAAGTAGGTAAAAAGATGAGGGCTAGTAGAAATCCTTGGGTAACAGAAGAAATATTGAATTTAATTGATGAAAGGAGAAAATATAAAAATGCAGTAAATGAAGCAGGCAAAAAGGAATACAAACGTCTCAAAAATGAAATCGACAGGAAGTGGAAATGGCTAAGCAGGCATGGCTAGAGGAAAAGTGTAAGGATATAGAGGCTTATCTCACTAGGGGTAAGATAGGTATTGCCTAAAGGAAAATTAAAGAGACTTTTGGAGAAAAGAGAACGACTTGTATGAATATAAAGAGCTCAGATGGAAAAGATGAGCAAAATGTATGAGACGTGAAATACCCTCAGACTTAAAGAAGAATATAATAATTCTAATCCCAAAGAAAGCAGGTGTTGACAGATGTGAAAATTACCGAACTATCAGCTTAATAAGTCACGGCTGCAAAATACTACCACAAATTCTTTACAGACGAATCAAAAACTAGTAGAAGCCGACCTCGGGGAAGATCAGTTTGGATTCTGTAGAAATATTGTAACACGTGAGGCAACACTGACCCTACGACTTATCTTAGAAAATAGATTAAGGAAAGGCAAACCTACATTTCTAGCATTTGTAGACTTAGAGAAAGCTTTTGACAATGTTGACTGGAATACTCTCTTTCAAATTCTGAAGGTGGCAGGGGTAAAATACTGGGAGCAAAGGGCTATTTACAATTTGTACAGAAACCAGATGGCAGTTATAAGAGTCAAGGGGCATGAAAGCTAAGCAGTGGTTGGAAAGGGAGTGAGACAGGGTTGTAGCCTATCCTCGATGTTATTCAATCTGTATATTGAGCAAGCAGTAAAGGAAACAAAAGAAAAATTTGTAGTAGGTATTAAAATCCATGGAGAAGAAATAAAAACTTTAAGGTACGCCAATGACATTGTAATTGTGTCAGAGACAGCAAAGGACTTGGACGAGCAGTTGAACGCAATGGACAGTGTCTTGAAAGGAGGATATAACATGAACATCAACAAAAGCAAAAAGAGGATAATGGAATGTAGTCGAGTTAACTTGGGTGATGCTGAGGGAATTAGATTAGGAAATGAGACACTTAAAGTAGTAAAGGAGTTTTTCTATTTGGGGAGCAAAATAACTGATGATGGTCGAAGTAGAGAGGATATAAAATGTGGACGATCAATGGCAAGGAAAGTGTTTCTGAAGAAGAGAAATATGTTAACATCAAGTATGGATTTAAATGTCAGGAAGTCGTTTCTGAAAGTATTTGTATGGAGTGTAGCCATGTATGGAAGTGAAACATGGACGATAACCAGTTTGGACAAGAAGAGAATAGAAGCTTTCGAAATGTGGTGCTACAGAAGAATGTTTAAGATTAGATGGGTAGATCACATAACTAATGAAGAGGTATTGGATAGGATTGTGGAGAAGACTAGAAGAAGGGATTGGTTGGTAGGACATGTTCTGAGGCATCAAGGGATCACCAATTTAGTACTGGAGGGCAGCGTGGAGGGTAAAAATTGTAGAGGGAGACCAAGAGATGAATACACTAAGCAGATTCAGAAAGATGTAGGTTGGAGTAAGTACTGGGAGATGAAGCAGCTTGCACAGGATAGAGTAGCATGGAGAGCTGCATCAAACCAGTTTCAGGACTGAACACCACAACAACAACATACAACAAACCACGTATTACAGTGCAGAGGTCAAGCCTTTAAACTACTGCAAGGAATCCGAGCACAGAATAAGTGGAGTACGTCTGAACGAAGTTTTTGAAATCTAGAAAATATCACCCAAATTTCTCAAGCCTGCTGGCGGCCTATTGAGAAGGAAACCTTCAGAAACAACTCAAGAGAGTACATCATTCTGTAGAACTGCTACAGGAATTATTTCGAAGAATAGATCATTTTTTAACTAGTATTCTTTGCCCCTTTTCAGTGTGTCAACATTATTAACTGCAGGTGAGAGTTTATGTACAAGGATGGCAAAGTTAGAATTGAGAGATGCTTTAACTGTGCAACTACTTTAACAACTGAGATCATTTTGACTACATCTTTCTGGCTTAAGAGCATTCTTTATGAAGGCACAGAGTTGCTCCAGTGATGATACCATAGAATGTAAAAGAGTGAAAGTTGAGAAGTAAACAGGCCGTTACATTTCTACAAATGACACACACCTTACATCAGTAGTTCGCAACATTTCTGAGATAATTATCCCTGAATCCAGTCAGACATTAGATTTATCCCACACCCCCCTCCTCTTCCTTCCCTCCCTCACCTGCACAATCACTGAACAACATTAACACCTAAATAATCATTAGAATGAAAAAGAATTTCCTTTCAACACTTTGCTTTTTACATTGATGAAAGACAAATGATATTTCGTTTCTGCAGTTGTTTTATTAAACCTCTAACCAATGAGTCAATGAGACAGTTGGATATACTTTTTTTTCCCTCTTCAGAATGCAATTTTCAGTACACTGTGAGTCCTACTTAAACTCCTTCTCAGAAAAGAGAGCTAGTGATCAATACTGAGTGTAGACACTTGTTGCAAAACATGCGAACTATGCACCACTTCTCTCCATAGTATCACTTGTTTCATACACATCCTGCACCCCAATTTAGAATCAACAAAATTAAAATTTGTTAGGGTGCTGTTTGTAGACCACTTCATTGTTGAACTCCATAGTTGTGAACTGGCAGAAATTGGAAGACCTCCAGCTGCCAATGCTTTGTATGTTTCAACTGCCACTAATAATAATAATAATAATAATATCAAAGTGTAGACCATACAGCATTGTAGCAGCCATTATATAGTTACTGTTGTGTGTACTGTCAATTAGTTGGTGGTGCTGATGAGATCGACACCAGTATCGATCTGAGCATCATCATTGAACTGAGCAAAACATTATCTTTGTGTAGTTCTGCCGTCCAGTTCTCTGTAAGTCTTACTTGTGTGAAGAGATAAATAAATGAACTCCTCATTATAAGGTGTTGTTTGGTGTATCTCACCTGAGCGTCCACCTCACTCGTGACCCCGAGTTGTGATGTATTCTGTTTTCGCCGTTTTACTGTGCCCACGGCCTATGCGTCGGTTATTTTCTCATGTATTACATCAACACAACATTCGAACAATGGCTTTGGCCCAACGCCTAACGCTGGATTTTGTGATCGACATGCATCGTGTTGCGGGCGATGTACACCCACCAGGACTGCAACACGATGCCTCTCACTCGTCGATTACGCCGATTTCGTCGGACGTTTTCATGCCTGCAACAATAAGTGAGGTTCGGAGTGTGCACGACTGCGGCTATCGGATGCCTTTGTTCCCGCCACATGTGCCCTCCCTCATTGTCGGTGCAGTTACCTCTTACGGATCTCCATGCAGGGCGGGATCAATGCCGATTTCTGCAAATGCTCCATTGCATAACCTACCACCGCCAGGACAACCGTTTGCCATGCCGCAATCTGTGCAGTACCACACGCGGATTCCTGCCACGTGGCCAGAACTGCTTCGTTCACAGGTCAACCTCCTCAGCATCCGACCACGCCCGTGTCTGCCTCAGTTCAGCATCAGCAAATGCCTTCCTACTTCGATACCTCGGCCTGCAACAGGAACAATAACTTGTTATCTGTGCCTGACCTCCACCTCTATCTCATTGCTACACCTCAGTGGTTTGTGCCACGACAGTCACCTTATCCGCACACCGTTTTGGGTGGAGTGACTATGAACAGTGAACATTCACACATTCCATCCCACATTCGACATCATTTCCCACACTGTGCTTCTGGACAGCCCGCACCTCCGCAGCCTCCCTGCAACACAGGTGGCGCTGGCTCTGATCATACATCGAGCTTTCGGCAGACTGGCACTCATTTTCAAACTTTTAACTTTTTCTCACCTGTCGCCCCCCTGCCGGCTCCAGTAGAACTTCCGCAACTGCAATTGACACATTACGGTGTCTCAGCCGCATCGCAATGGATCGCGCTCAACCACAATGTGTCACCTTCACGCTGCCACCCGACCAGCTGTCGTCGCCACATACACTGGAGACACAGTCTCCTGGAATACTGCAGCAACAACAGCTCGTTTCGGGCAGTGCACCGACAAATTTGTGGACGAAGTGTTCGACCATCTCAAACTCGACGAATCAATCAGATGTCTGTGCCTTATCACCCACCTGCACGACCAGGACGACTTGATTGCTGACCTGGTCGACGCCTCGGACTCAGCTACCCAGTACACTCTAGCCAAAAAGACAGTTCTACGTTGGCTTGCGCGCTCAACTGACACAGCAATACGGCAAGTGCTCCACGTCGAGCAACTAGGCAACGGAAACCCTTCACAACTTTGGAGATGGCTACGGGCCCTGGTCAGCGACGATCTATTCTCTGACACAGATCTCCTCGCCATCTGGGCAGATAAACTACCTCCCCACATCCACTTTGCTCTGGTTCAGGGGTCTCCCAAACCTGTCAAGCAACGAATGACAATTGCTGACAAACTGCATGAGGCATTACTGCTCTATTTCGCCAGCCACTGCCTACCTGGCAAGTCTCAGGTTCAGGGTCCTCGTCCCGCGGCCAGACGCAGCCGGGGCTGCACTGTACTGACTGTTCCGCTCGCTCCGGGGCGCAGTATACAAACAGCTGGGACGTCACTGTCTCTGCCCTCGGTCATGCCCCCTCCTGCAATGGAACTGGCTACGGCCTCCAAACCTTGGCCACTGGCTCTGGCAACGAACTTTCTGCACGAAATGCAGCTGCACTACCCATACTGTTACTTCTACACATGGTTTGGTGAGGCGGCGCGGAACTGCAAACCACCCTGCTGCTTCCCAAACGCAAATCGCAGGTAGGTCCGGGTGCCGCCTCCTGCGCACAACATGACAGGCACCTCCCAGTGCTCCATTCTGTCCGGGAACAATTAAATAATTACAGATGACTTTATATTAAAGACATTTCGTTGGGATATTTTTTACTAGTGGACACAGGCGCCGATGTTTCGCTGCTGCCTATGTCCTTAGTGTCGTCGAACATCTGCCCTCATCATACTTCATGGAAAGCTGTGAATTCCACAAAACTACAATGCTTGGATTCAACCTCCCACGTCGTCTCACTCTCTGCAAGCTACAAACTCGAGTGGACTTTTTTAGTGTGCAATATTGAGGAACCTATACTAGGCATTGACTTCTTGTGACACCACAAACTTTCACCAGACCTAGTGCAAAACACTGTGTTTCATCACCTGTCCAAAACTCACTTCCCCTGTGCTCCGTCGAACAAACCCCCCCGTGACACGTCGGTCCGGGCTCATCTCATCCGTACATGCTCGGCTCTGTCGACGTTGTTACAAGAAACAACGCACAGGTGCCTTGTTGAGCTTGAAAACGTCGCTCACCTACGCAAGGAAAACTTCCAGCTCTCCCTCCGGCTCCACAAAACTCAGCTCCAGCTATCTGAAGCAGCAAAGGAATTACAGACACTGCAGCAAGTACAAAGCAGGGTCAGTAAGTGTGCTGGATCTGCTTGTAGTCCCAGCAATTGAGCCTCCGTGTGCTTACCTCCCACTACCCCTCGCAACTGTGCTATCAAGTCTACCATTACATGTACTGACACTTCCACAGGACCACACTCTCCTAACATGTCAGCATTTGACACTCGGCCGGACACGAGTGTGCATGCATGATGAGCGTCACGTGTACCGTACTGACAGCTCCTACCCCTCCCCTCGCGGACAGCACCTCAAACTATGCAACAGCGGCTCCTGCACGCTGCCGTGCGACCGCCACTGACAACACAAACAGTGCACTCGCGCCTAGCGCTTCACCCGCGACTGTGCTGCCACAGGCAGCACCCTCGGACAATGGACTCACTAACGCTTCACGAACTCTATCAAGCTCACCCGACCATGGTGCCACTGCTTCGGGCCGGCAGCCATCTTGTCACGTTAACTCCTCGGACACTTTGCCACCTCGGCTCCTGTCGGATCCGCTGAGTGGCTCCGAACACCATGACCTCGCCTCACCTGCCCCACCCGCCTCACATTGTAAACAAACCGCCTCCCGTGCCGCTGGCAACATTTCCATCGTCATCAATGGCACGGTTCACAAGCTTCGCCTCACGCCAGGCCCCCTGATCTCCAGTAAACCACGTCGACTTTGATCCGAGCGCATATCCGACGTTAAAAAGCAGATTTCTGAACTTCTAAGCTCCGCTGTCATCGAACCCTCTGCCAGCAGCTGGTCTACTCCCATTCATATGACACCCAAGAAAGACGGGTCCTGGCACATGTGCGGAGACTACCATCAACTAAATGCACGAACAATTATGGAAACCTACCCCATACCCAACATTGCCGACTTTACCAGTTCCCTCGCAGGTGTGACCACGTTCTCTGTCATTGGTTGCAAACGAGCCTACCATCAGATCCCCATGGCTCCTGAAGACATCGAGAAGACAGCAATCACCACCCCAATCGGGTTATTTCAGTTTCGATTCATGCCCTTCAGTATGAAAAACGCAACCCAGACCTGGCAAAGCTTCATCAACGAAGTGCTATTCGAACTAAAATTCTGCTTTGCATAGCTTGATGACATTCTTGTGTTCAGCTTCTCTGTCAAGGACAACATTCGACATGTGCAAACTGTTATGAACACTCTCACGGCAGCAGGCATCGAGACCAACCAGGACAAATTGCAGCTACATCAACCCGCTGTCACTTTTCTTGGTTTTCGGGTCTCTGCCGACAGCATTTCACCGCCCCCTGGCAAAGTACAAACAATACTAAACCTACCCAGACCTTCGTCATTCAAAGAACTCTGGCGCTTTCTGGAGACGGTTAATTATTATCGCCGCCATCTACCTCGGGCTGCAGAGATTCAGGCTCCACTGACGGACGCCTTGGCAGGCACCAAGACTTCTGGACCTTGGCCCGTTCCGTGGACTCCTGCTATGACTGACTCTTTCACTGCCCTCAAAAATCTTCTTGCCGAGGCCTGCACCATTGTGCATCCTCGTCCCAATGTGTAGCTTTTCACCACCACAGATGCAAGCGATACTGCCATCGGCACTGTCCTTAGCCAGACAGTCAACGGCCAAACTTCGCTACTGCAATTCTTCTCGCGCAAGCTCACCAATGCACAATGGAAATATACTGCGTTTGACAGGGAGTTGCTCGCGGTCTACAAAGCGATCAAGCATTTTAAGACCGACGTTGAGGGACACACTGTCTATGTTTTAACAGACCACAAACCCCTGGCTGCGGCCATTTCAAACCTGCCAGCTGACCCACCTCCTCGCCGTTTCAGATACATGGACTTCACATCTCAGTTCACCACCGGTGTCAGACACATAAACGGTGTTGAAAATATATTTGCTGATTTCCTTTCACCAGTAGACGCCATTCATTCGCTGTTAGACCTCTCTGAACTGCCTAACCTCCAACTCGCTGACGAGGACACACAAAACCTGATTTCAGACTCTACCTCTTCACTACACTTTGTCTGCACCACGTTCCCTGGCATTTCTGGTGAGATCTGGTGCGACGACAGTACAGGCATGTTATGCCCCCTCATCCCAACCACGCTCCGTCGAGCTGTCTTTGACGCACTGCATAATTTTGCCCGCCCCGGTGTTCGTGCATGTGTCCACCCACCTCGTAGCGGAGTGCTTTGTGTGGAGAAATGTCAACAAGGACTGCCAGCAATGGGCACGCTCCTGTGTTGCGTGTCAATGCTGCAAAGTACACAAGCACACTTCACCCCCCCTCGGTGCCTTTTCGATCCCTCCTGGGCGTTTCCAGCATATTCACATTGACATTTTCGGCCCTCTTCCCCCCTCTAATGGCTTTCGTTATGTTCTCTCATCTATCAACCAAACAACTCGCTCACTGGGTTGAGGCTGTCCCCCTCCCCAATATCACGGCAGAAACTGTTGTTCGAGCTTCTGTCAAGTCATGGGTATTGCGTTTCGGATGTCAAACTATCATCACGACTGACCAGGGCAGACAATTTGAGTCGGCCCTGTTCAACAAGATTTGTAACATTTGCGGCATCCGGCGCATCCATACCACAGAATATCACCCACAAAGTAACGGGCTAGTTGAGCGCTGGCACCGCACTTTCAAGGCGGCTCTTCGGTGCCATGACTCTCTATGGATGGAGGCCCTTCCCCTGGTGCTACTCGGCATTTGTGCGATCTAAGGAAGACCTCAAAGGCACAATAGCTGAGATCGTACACGGCCAGAACATTGTTCTCCCTGGCGAACTTGTGAGCCCTTCCACTTCTCCACCTCAGTCTGACTTACCTTCCTTCGTAGACCGCAACAGACGCCACTTCATCAATCTCCATATCCCTCCACCCACCAGCCATTCCCGCCCTAAGGTTCACGTCCCAAAATCTCTGAACACTGCCCATGCTCCCCTCCAACCCCCATATACCGGCCCGTACTGAGTCCTCCGGCACTCAGCCAACACCTACGATATCCAGATGAACGATTCAGCTGTCACAGTCTCTCTCAACAGACTTAAGCCTGCTCATGTCGAGCCCGCTTCTACCCCCCTTCAGGCCACGACCACGCCACTCACTGTCGTGGCCCATGATGCTCCAATCACTCCCTCCACGTCGGACTCACTCACTCAGTTGAGTGACTTCCAGCTCCAATCGTCGACTGTCGTGGCCCATGATGCTCCAATCACTCCCTCCACATCGGACTCACTCAGTTGAGTGACTTCCAGCTCCAATCGTCGAGCTCTTCTCCGACCTCGTCTTTGTCTACTCCGGTCTCACACACTCTGTCGAGTGATCACATGCTCCCCACGTCGAACTTACCTATGATCATGCCCTCTCCGCCGGGCCCTTCTCCAGTCCCTTCGACCTCTCCCCCGTCGCCTGCCTCGCCCTGTCAAGATTTCTCACGCCTCCCCATCTTGAACGTGCCCTCGCTTGAGGTGTTTGTGCCTGTCCCCCCAGACATAATCCACGACATCTCTATAATACTACCCAATGAGTCACTGTTCCCATTCATCCGGTGCTCAGGACACAACCTCCGCCATTCCCTGCCACCTGGTGAAATGTGTTCCCCTCTCGCCTGATGTCGACCTGGACATGCTTCGTGTGTTCGCCACACCCACCGCAAACCGCCGGTCTACCTGTCGCCGCACGACCAGCACGACGCCCTGAGCACTTCAACGACTTCCAGGTTCGGTGGCTGGACCTTCCTTCACGACTTCTACCCACATAGCTCCCCGACATCTACCCACATAGCTCCCCGACAACGCTGTCACACTGCCCGTGGTCCGGCTCCTGCGGACCACCCCTCACCCCTGCCGACGCCATAGTCCCCCCCCCCCCCCCCGACCACTTAGTGGTACCCTGCACTGTGGTGGTAGTGGTGGGAGGGGGGGGGGGCTATGTGGCGCCAATGAGATCGACACCAGTATTGATCTGAGCATCATCTTTGAACTGAGCAAAACATTATCTTTATGTAGTTATGCCATCCAGTTCTCTGTAGGCCTTACTTGTGTGAAGAGGTAAATAAATGAACTCCTGATTATAAGGTGGTGTTTGGTGTATCTCACCCAAGCATCGACCTCAAGTTTGTTCATTGTTACAAAGTGACAATGAAGCAATATCAAGTCTATTGCGAGAACAACTGGGAGAATGCATTTTCATGAGATATTTCAGCATATGTGATATATCTCAATTTTCCTGTCATAGAAGCACGTGTAGTGGGTGGACAGTGTGAGAAGCTTTTGTTCATACATTTGTTTAACAATTGTAACTTCCACCACATTTTGCCACATGTTAATGCTAGTATTTGGTAACTTTAGTAACCAGTATTACAGTCTTATGAAATAGTGATAACATTAAAGATCTTTTAGTTTAGTTTCCTTCCCAAAACAAAATTCAGCCTTTTTCATTTTACCACTCACAGGGTAAGCATCCCCAGGTTGGCAGCCACTGCCTTAGATAGTGCAGCTAATGTACGGGGGTAATAAAACTTGCGCAGAAACTGAATTATGTAATAAAACTTACACAGAGATGGGTATCCAAATAATAACCTACAGGCCTCCAAAGAAAAACTTCAGATTCATATTCAGGAAGCTTAAAATACTAACAATACCCTCAACATAGATATACAATTTGAATATTTTCAGACAAATGCTGAACGTCGTAACTACAACACTTTAAATAATACAGCACTCCACATACACCAAACAAAAAGACCACACAAGGGCATGTGAGCCATGTAGATGTTAAACTTAACAACTAACTGCCAGTCTACAACAGAAAGTTAGAAGATGGCAGTAACCTTATAGCAGAAAAATTTTAAAAATTTCTACTCAATTAATGTTTCTACTCTGTAAGAGACTATGTTGGTCAATAACGTTTTGGCGACAAGTTCATATTAAGTAAAGACATAAAATACTTTCTTTCATTCCTTAACATATTCACTATGTTTGCAATCTGTATGTGAACAATTACTTAAATAACACAAAGGCGGAGTTTGGTAAAAAATTAGACACAGGTAAATAGTAATAATAAAGCATACATTATAACTTTTTCTTAAACCATTTATTAATGATTCAGCCAATAGTTGCAGTATCGCAACTTGATTTTGACTTGGTAAGAGGCATGTGTGGATTGTGGCTTTCATTCTGCAAACATTTATGAAGCATGTGTCGTCACGCTGATATTTATAATTAAGATCAGGCACTGTCAGGTCAGCCTCAGTAGGCCAGGATTGAAAATGAACCTGTAAGATTTGAAACTAGTTGCCTAATATAAATACTGCAACTGTTAACAGAATCATTAATAAACACTTTAAGAAATTTTATAAAATTGCTGGTTCCCTAACAACAATATGTTGAAACTATATATATTCCGGGAAAACCTGTAATAGAACAATGTAAAGGGTCTATGGATGAAGCAATGAACCTTCTACAAAAAGCACTGCAGAGAAAAATTAGCCTGATGTATTTATTTTTTATTTATTTATTTATTTATTTATTTATTGTTCCGTGGGACCAAATTAAGGAGAAGTCTCCATGGTCATGGAACGAGTCAATACATGAAATTATAACATGATATTAGAAACAGATAAAATGAAATATAAAAAAAAAAACATATTCAGGTGACAAGTCGTAGGTTTAAATGAAGAAAATCAACAATGTAACACCGGAATTTGCTTAATTTTTTAGCTCTTCCAGGAGCTCCTCGACAGAATAGAAGGAGTAAGCCATGAGGAAACTCTTCAGTTTCAGAGTTCGGGCTACTGCTAAGATCTTTTAGTTCTTGTGGTAGCTTATTGAAAATGGATGCAGCAGAATACTGCACTCCTTTCTGCACAAGAGTCAAGGAAGTGCATTCTACATGCAGATTTGATTTCTGCCTAGTATTAACTGAGTGAAAGCTGCTAACTCTTGGGAATAGTCTAATATTGCTAACAACAAACGACATTAAAGAAAATATATACTGTGAGGGCAATGTCAGAATTCCCAGATTTTTGAATAGGGGTCGACAAGAGGTTCTCAAACTTACACCACATATAGCTCGAACAGCCTGTTTTTGAGCCAAAAATACCCTTTTTGAATCAGAAGAATTACCCCAAAAAATAATACCATACAACATAAGCGTATGAAAATATGCGAAGTAGACTACTTTTCGTGTTGAAGTGTCACTTATTTCAGATACTGTTCTAATGGTAAATAAAGCAGCATTTAGCTTCTGAACAAGATCCTGGACATGGGCTTTCCACAACAGCTTACTATCTACCCGAACACCTAGGAATTTGAACTGTTCTGTCTCGCTTATAATGTGCCCATTCTGTCTGATCAAAATATCGGTTCTTGTTGAATTGTGAGTTAGAAACTGTAAAAACTGAGTCTTACTGTGATTTAGCATCAAATTATTTTCCACAAGCCACAAACTTATTTAATGAACTACATCATTTGTTACTGTTTCAATATTACACACAAGATCCTTCACTATCAAGCTGGTGTCATCAGCAAACAGAAATATTTTTGAATCACCTGTAATACTAGAAGACATATCATTTATATAAATAAGAAACAGAAGTGGCCCCAGCACCGACCCTTGGGGAATGCCCCACTTAACAGTGCCCCATTGGGACTGAACATCACTACCACTCTCAATATTGCGGAGAATTACCCTCTGCTTTCTGTTCTTAAAGTAAGAGGCGAACCAATTGTAAGCTAATCCCCTTACTCCATAATGGTCCAACTTCTGCAGTAATATTTTGTGGTCAACACAGTCAAAAGCCTTCGTTAAATCAAAGAAAACACCTAGCGTTCGCAACCTTTAATTTAATCCGTCCAAAACCTTACAGAGAAAAGAGAATATAGCATTTTCATTTGTTAAACCATTTCTAAAACCAAACTGAACATTTGACAGCAAATTATGTGAATTTAAATGCTCCAGTAACCTTGCATATACAACCTTCTCGATAACTTTAGCAAACACCGATGGCATAGAAATAGGTCTAAAATTGTCAACATTATCAATGTCTCCCTTTTTATAAAGTGGCTTCACTACCGAGTACTTTAATCGGTCACGAAACCGACCACTCCTAAAGGAAAAGTTACAGATATGGCTGAGAACTGGGCTAACATACACAGAACAATACTTCAGTATTCTGCTAGATACCCCATCATATCCATGAGAGTTCTTGATCTTTAGTGATTTAATTATTAACTCAATCTCCCTCTTGTCAGTATCATGGAGGAGCATTTCAGGTAACAGTCTCGGAACACTTTTTTCTAAGAGCGCTATATGATTCCCTGTTGGGACTAGGTTTCTATTTAGTTCACCTGCTATATTCAGAAAGTGATTATTAAATACTGTACATATATGCGACTTATCAGTAACATGGACATTCCCACTACGCACTGATTCTATATCCTCGACCTGTCTCTGCAGACCAGCAACTTCCTTTACGACTGACCATATGGTTTTAATTTTATCCTGAGACTTAGCTATTCTATCTGCATACCACATACTTTTTGCCTTCCTAATAACATTTTTAAGCACCTTACAATACTGTTTGTAATGGGCTGCTGCACTTAGATTTTGACTGTTTCTAACGTTTTGATATAATTGCCACTTTGTTCTACAAGATATTCTTATCCCTCTAGTCAGCCACCCAGGCTGCCTGTTTGTGCTAGTACCCTGTTTTAAACGTTCTAACGGAAAGCAACTTTCAAAGAGCATGAGAAAAGTCTTGAGAAAAGCATTATATTTATCGTCTACTGTATCAGCGCTATAAACATCTTGCCACTCTTGTTCCTTTATAAGGTTTACAAAGGTCTCTACAGCAACTGGATCAGCTTTCCTGAACAGCTGATGACTATATTTAACACGTGTTGCAGCATAAAAATCTTTTAAAGTTAAAATTTGCGCATCATGATCTGAAAGGCCATTCACCTTTTTGTACCCTACATCGCAGCAGATGAGATTGAGAAGGTGATATGCCAAATGAAAAACAAAAATTCCACTGGTGTGGACAATATATCTATCAAAGTACTGAAACATTGCCACAAATATATTCTTAAAGTTCTGTGTCACATTTTTAATGAATCTCTAAATCAAGGTACTGTCCCTAATAGACTAAAATTTGCAGGTGTTAAAGGTTTCTATCCACCGTTCAGTTTCATTGTTAACAAGTCTTTCAAAAATCCTTGAGAAACTTATGTACAATAGAATCATGGCTCACCTTAATAAATATGACATCCTTAATAAAAATCAGTTTGGATTCCAAAAGGGTGTTTTGACTGAACAAGCCATTTTCTCATTTGTCAACCAACTCCTTGAATCAATAAACAAGGACATGTCACCAGTTGGAATCTTTTTGATCTGTCAAAAGAATTTGACTGTGTAGACCACAAGATTCTACTAAGAAAGGCTGGGCATTATGGCTTAAAAGATAAAGTAGGGAAGTGGCTTGAGTCGTATCTAGATGACAGAAATCAGAAGGTAGTATTAAACAATTATGCAAATGTGCCAGGTCTGATTGGGGTACAAAAAAAATGTAATCTTTGTAAATGACCTCCCATGGTGTGTGACCCAAGAAGCGCACTTCACCCTATTTGCAGATGACACAACCATTATGATTGACAAGGTACCCACCCGCAGTCTAGAGAACTCTGCGACCACTATATTCCAAGAAGTTCTAGATTGGTTCACTGCAAATGGTCTGTCCCTCAATGTTAATAAGACTCATTTCATTCAATTTCAAACAATAAACAAAAAATTGGAAAATGTTGAAATAAAAGGTAGGGACAAAGAAATAGTGAAAGTTGTATCATCCAAATTTCTGGGTTTACATATTGATAACAAACAAAACTGGTCTGTCAACATCACTGACCTATGTAAAAGACTTAATTCAGCAGCATTTGTCATTCGCTCTACTGCATCTGTTTGTGACAAGGAAACAATCAAAACTGCATATGTTGGTTATTTTCATTCAACCACAAGCAAATAAAGTCTTTGTTGCACAGATCTTCTTGCAGATATTTATTCAAACAGCTGGGGATCCTCACCATGTCTTGTCAATACATCTTGTCAGTAATGTGCTTCGTGAACAAAAATTCTGCAATTTACAAAATGAATAGTGCGTACCATGATCACAATACAAAAAGAAAGCATGATCCCCACAAAGATTTAAAAAATCTCAGTGTGGCACAGAAAGCAGTTCTTTATTCAACTATAAAAGTGTTCAATAAACTTCCTGTCTATATCAAATCAGTCATTGGGGATCTTACTAAATTCAAAACAGAGCTAAAACTTCATCTTTCAGATAATTCTTTCTATCCTTTGCAAGAATTCTTTGATAATGTGCAATACTCCTTGAATTTATGTTTAATTTATTGCATTTCTAATAGAATTGGTTATGTAGATTAACAAATCACTTATTGGCAGAATATTTTTAGATGAATTTCTTTAAATTTGTTTATGTAATCATCTATGTCATTACTGCACTATTATTATCATCTATGTCATTACAGTACTATTATCTGTGTTGTTATCTGAATTTTTGTGTGTAATTATTTGACATGTGGATGTCCTTTTTCACGTATCTGCTTATATATGTTAAACTGGTCGCCTCTTGATCATCTACATGTGGCTATTTCTGTAATAACCTGACACATTCTACATCCTAGCGATACATTCGCATCTAGGATCAACGGAACACAAAAATAAATAAATGTAAAATATTTTACTTGTTATTACACCACTCCTGATGCTAATATTATTATTTTTTTCCCTAATCTCTCTTAATTAGAACCACATATACAATATTTACATGAATTGCTAATTTCCTACTCCAGCTACATTTTTCTAAGTTTTACCATTCACAGTATAGTTTGCTGATGACAGTAGTGTAAATAGCTCATGTAGAAATAATGGAAAATCCAGGATGGAACTGAGGGAATATGGTATAATTGTAGGTAAACAACTAGAATTCTCTCAGATACAGATTTATTCACACTTAGCTTCTACACAGATACAAGTCCAGAGGCTAACTCCTGTTAGCGTCCAACATCCTGCCCCAAAGCCCTCTCCTCAAAGATAGCACACTTACGCACAGAACAAATATTGATATTTATGGCGCTCAATGCCACATAGTCGTCGTCGTCCCCCCTCCCCCCCCCCCCCCCCCCCCCCGCACAGTATGGAGTACGTCCCTGTGAATGGGGTGGGATGGGGTGAGAAGTTAGGAAGGTAACGCACAGTTCTTCTGCGTCAGGCGGAAGCGGTCGACTGGTAGGAGACCGGGGGGGTGA
The DNA here is from genome assembly GCF_023898315.1 of Schistocerca nitens. Lineage (NCBI taxonomy): Eukaryota > Metazoa > Arthropoda > Insecta > Orthoptera > Acrididae > Schistocerca > Schistocerca nitens. The sequence continues at coordinate 19,801,803 of NC_064614.1, forward strand.
AAACCGGTACGTCGACGGTGAAGTCAGCAAGCGACGCCGGCGGCTGAAGACGACGTCCCGTTCTGGAGTGGAGGTGTAGCACTTCGTCAGCCGGCAGGCAGAGAATCACCTTGCCAGAAGGCCTAACAAAGGCACGCAAATTGCCACAAGCAGCAGTTCTGCTCAATTTAAAGTGGCGCACCACACGAGATTCTGCACTTCCTCCCTCAGTATTGTCACACGCGAGTACCACACACACCGTATCGCCATCTACAACAACAGATAATTTATGTATGTCATCAGGGTGCACATGTGTTGTGAATTCTTGGATGGCACCTGTACGAGCAATGGTAGGGAGGCAGGGAGGTGTGGGAAAGCCATGGCAGGGGGAAGCATCTGCTAAGAGGGGGGTGGCAGGTGCACTGGACTGTGCAGGAGACAACCTCGGGCGATCAGCTGACAGACGAGGGAGCGTGACCAAAGGCAACGAGGAGCCAGCGTGGATTGAACGGCGTGACAAAGAGCGGTAACACGAAGATGGTAACACAATGGTAGAATCCGAGTGGTTGGCAGTTCGACTGCGAGGGCTGTGAGGAGTGAAGCCCCGAAAAGATTGGCCAGTCGAATTAGATGAACGCGGAGAAGGAGCAGTGCTCGGCAGAGAAGCACGCTGTGGAGAATCAATACCCAAATGCACGGTGTGGGAAGATGGATGGCCACTCGAAGCAGGAGTGGGAGAAATAGGGGCAGAATCAGGGAGGTTCACCTGAGGCTCAATGAAAGCTGGTTTCACTCGGTTGAGTGAGACCGTGGCTACAGAGTCTTTTATGAGGAGATCCATGTTATTCTCAGAGTGTTTGACGACCTTGTAAGGACCTGTGTAGGGCGACTGAAGCGGGGCTTTGACTGATTCGTCTCTGAGAAACACGTACTTACAAGAGTCTAGCGTGCGCGGTACGTACACGCACGGATGTGTATGAGCAACCGGAGGTGGCGGCTGCATTTTGCTGCAGTGCAAGCGCACCCGCTCGAGAAGTGAAGGGAGTTCAGAGGGCTGTGGAAGTGGGGTCGGAGTGACTAATTCTCCAGGCAAAACTAGAGGTTGGCCATACACAAACTCGGCTACGGAACCCTTGAGGTCTTCCTTGAAAGTCGCACGAAGGCCAAGAAGCACGAAGGGCAGTGCCTCTGTCCATAGTGAGTCATGGCAACGCAGGGCAGACTTTAAGGTGTGATGCCATCGCTCGACAAGCCCACTGATTTGGGGGTGGTATGCAGAAGTATGAATTTTGAGAATACCACACATTTTACATAAGTCAGAGAAAACTGAAGCCTCGAATTGTCGCCCCTGGTCAGTGGTGAGGTAAACAGGCGAGCCAAATCTAGAGATCCACGAATCTAAGAATGCTCGACTTACTGCCTCGGAGGTAATGTTCGGAATAGGCACAGCCTCAGCCCACCGAGTCATCCTGTCAATAGCTGTAAACAAGTAACGGAAACCCTCGGAGAGGGGCAAAGGGCCTACGAGGTCAACATGAACATGGTGAAACCGGCCTGGCGGTTGGGCAAAACAGCCAAGGGGTGGAGAAGTGTGCCTGGAAACTTTGTTCTGTTGACACACCATGCATGCCCTTGCCCAAGACTGACAGTCACGGCGCACGACTCTCCAGACAAACCGTTCAGTTACCAGACGGGTGGAAGCTTTGACACCGGGGTGTGCTAAAGTGTGTAGTTTGTCAAAGACCTGGCGTTGAAGGGGCTTAGGAATGAATGGCCGCAACATACCAGTCGATTCATCACACCACACTAAGTCAGATATGCCAGGGAAAGTAGAGCGTACCGGTTGGAGAGAGGAGCTGTGGTCTGAAATTAACTGCATGGTATCGGGGTCTACCGATTGCAACCGAGGTAGGTCCGTTAAGTCAATTAAGGTTGTGACAGCACCAACATGCGAGAGAAAATCAGCGACCACATTGTCCGCTCCTCGGATGTAGTGAATGTCATTTGTAAATTGCAAGATGTAATCGATGTGACGAAAGCGTCGTGGGGGCGGATCAGCCACAGGATTTTTTATGGCAGGAACCAACGGCTTGTGATCAGTGAGCACATAGAAATCTCGTCCCTCAACATCAGTTCTGAAGTGTCTTATGGCCTCATAAAATGCAAGTAATTCTCTGTCGAATGCTGAGTATTTCTTCTGAGTGTTGTTTAGCTTTTTTGAGAAAAACTGCAGAGGGGTCGTACCATCGTTGTATGTCTGACTCAGTACTGCGCCGATAGCATTGTCACTAGCGTCAGTAGTGATAAACATTATGGCGTCCGCCCGTGGGTGAGCAATAGTGACAGTGGAGGCCAACAACTGTTCGAGTTCATTAAACGCCTTGTCCAAATCTGGTATACCGAGCGAGGTGTCGCAGTGGTTAGCACACTGGACTCGCATTCGGGAGGACGACGGTTCAATCCCGTCTCTGGCCATCCTGATTTAGGTTTTCCGTGATTTCCCTAAATCGCTTGAGGCAAATGCCGGGATGGTTCCTTTGAAAGGGCACGGCGGATTTCCTTCCCCATCCTTCCCTCACCCAATCTTGCGCTCCGTCTCTAATGACCTCGTTGTCGACGGGACGTTAAACAATGATCTCCTCCTCCTCCCATATCTGGTGTCCATGGTACCTGGCGGGTGCCAGAAGTTTGTGGGCCAGCGAGAGCATCTGTGAGAGGAGCCTGCACCGCAGAAGCGGCTGGCAAATGTTTCCGATAATAATTAACTGTTCCGATGAACCTGCGTAATTCCCTATAGGTCTGAGGGCGTAGCATCTCGAGAACAGGCTTGATCTTGTCCTGTGGTGGTGTCAGACTGTCTGATGACACAACATAACTTAGGAATGTGACGGATGACTGGTGCAATTGAGTCTTTTTATTGTTCAGTTCAATACCAGCGGCTGCTAAAATACCTGTCACAACTTGAACATGCTCCTCACTCTGTTCTAAAGTAGAAGCAAAAACCTATATGTCGTCCATGTATACGAAACAAAAGTCTAGATGGGATAAAGTTTGATTGATGAAACGCTGCCACATTTGGGGGGCGTTTTTCAACCCGAATGGCATAAATTTGTATTGGAACAGCCCGAAGTCTTTTCAATGTCTTCCGGAGCCATAGGAATCTGATGAAATGCGTGCTTACAGTCCAAAACAGAGAAGTACTTTGCACCTGCGAGTGCATGATTGAAGTCTGTGATGTGTGGGACCGGATATTTATCAATGATGGTGCGGGCATTTAAACGCCTATAGTCTCCGACCATTCGCCAAGTACCGTCTTTCTTTTGGTCAAACAGGATATGACTAGCCCAGCAACAGGAAGAAGGTTCAATTATTCCCTTTTGTAACAGATCGTCCAATTGTTCTTTTGCAATTTTCATAAATTCCGGCTTGAGGCGGCGTGGGCGTTGCGATATGGGCGGCCCATCGGTTAGACGTAACCGATGAACTGTGCCGTTAGTGACTACTGCAATACGTGGCGCGGCATGACAGTCAGATGTCCGTGAAGCGGAGCAGGCAGTGGCGGACGGGCCAAGCTGTGGCGCTGAGGGCACGGAAGTACAGGTGTGCCACCTGCTCGTAGGCTGCGTAATGGCCGCACACGTGTTAACATGGGCGAGGTTGGTACACTGGTTCTCGGTAGCGGGCCGTGCCGCTACGAGCGCTGTAGGCATGAGTGGGCGTGGCCGAACAGCAGATGGCCGTAGTTCATTGCCACGAGCTTGGCAAGTTAATTGTCCATTCGGAACGCAAGGAGCATGAGCACTCGGGCATACCCTATCATTACAAAAGGGGGTGCTGACACAGTTTACAGAGTTCACAACATTGTCGTTAATGTGCGCGGGCACGGGAACACCAGATTGGCACGGACTGACCTTGTCTGTAGCCTTGTAGTGCCGCGAGGTGTTGTTGTGTGGAGGCCAACTCGTGGTGTATGTCGCGGAGATGCAGCAGCATTTCCATACGTTCCATCCACAACTTCGAAGACTTGGCGCACTCCACTAGCCACTTGTTTGTCCAAGATTGCAGCTCCAAGGATAGGTTTACACACTTCTTAGCACAGCACACATGTTTGGTGTTAGCCGAACTGTCACTCGGCGAAGCGAAAGGAATATGTTTGTTAGGGGGGGGGGGGGGGGGTAAAACACAGTATTTTGCACAAAATCTAGTGACAACTGATAGTGCTTGAGGAAATCAATTCCGAGAATAGGTTCTTCAATTGTTGACACTAGAAACGTCCACTCCAGCTTGCACTCGGGCGAAAGTTTCACTGTATACAAAGTGGAACCCGAACACTGTAGGGTAGACAAGTTCACTGCACGAAGTACTGTTTTGTGTGGTTGCACTCTATTGGTTGCTAGGCGAACCGGCAGCAAAGAGACATCTGCGCCAGTGTCTACCAGAAAACATACACCTGATCATAAATCGCGAACATAAGACTCGACCACACTTACTGTTATTGTCCGAAACGGAGTGCAACGTGGGATGGTGCCCGTTGTTTACATCGCAGGAGGTGGCACCGTAGCCTACCTGCGGTTGGAGTTTGGGTAAGAACACGGTGACTGGCATTTGCGAGCTTGCTCCCCGAATCTTGCGTGGAAGAAACAGTAAGGTTGGGCGGGCCTGTGCTCCTGTGGGTAGTTGCTAGGTGACGGAGTATGTGCCCCAGAGTCTTCCACCGAGGCCGATGCACTGTCATTGTGGGGAGTTGAAGGTGCAGGCAGGGCGGCTAGTTTAACAAACTTGTTATTAGCAGCACCAGACAAGGGCGTGGCGTCAGAAAGCGTCTTAGTGTGGTCACGTCCAGGATGCAGTGCACGGAGCTCACGTTGCCTGGCGGAGTATGCTCTGTCGGCGGCGCGTAAACGTTCATTTACTGGCCTATCTTCATACGCAGAGATTGCAGTCTGGACAGGCAAAGGCAGCTTTTGAGTCCAGATTTCTGCGAGCGTGTCATCAGGCATAACTTGTTCATCGACGAGAAGACAGATGCACCACCACAGCTGGGACGGAGACCTGTCGCCGAGACGCTCTTCGTAGATGAGCTGTCGCACATTTTCTCTCCTGGTTTTAGAGATGCGCTCCAGTATCGTCTGTTTCGCCACAGCATACTTCCCTGCTAGGGGGGGGTGCTTTGACTAGATCGTAAATTAAATCGACGCGGTCGTGAAGAAGGTTCATGAGGCAGGCGAAGCGTGCGTTGTCGTCCAAAGCACAGACATTGAATGTTTGCTCAACCAGGTTAAACCAGAACTCCGAGTGAGCGGGTTTGAAGTCTGGTAATTTCGGCAGATTCGGCACTGCTGTCACTGCGGAGGCCCGCCTATTACTTCGGACGGAAGAAGAGCATGCAGAAGATTGCGAGTCCGAATTATTGGCGTCCCGTAATGCGGGAATCGCGAAATTCACTTGATGCCGGGGGGGGGGGGGGGGGGCTGAGAAGCGACGGACGCTCGAACGGTGTGAGGATTGTAGTCAAAATGTGCATTCTCATTGACGTGGTAGCTCGGAGAGAAGCCCCAAGTGCTTAAGTACGCCAGTGAATGTCCGTTATGCACACAGTATTCACTCGACTGTGAGTGGTGGGGCTGGTTGTAGATGTCGGAGTAATTACTGTCCAGCACAGAATTGTTGACCTGATTAGAAGCAACACAAGGATCACACACACGTTCACTAGGATGCACACTCGGTGTGCTATTTGCTGTTTGGCGAGCATTGAACACCTGTTGACTAGCCGGCGCGGAAGGATACACACGTGGCGGGAACTGATTCGAGTTTGAATTTACTACTGGATTTTCCAAAGTAGCAAAACCTCGCTCGACGCCATGAACTGTATGAATTGTGTGTTCGACACAGGAGTAGGAATGTTCCGACCAACACTCTGTGGAGAACACATGGGAAGGTCCAGGCTAACAAATCCAGAGTCCACGACCGTTGACGGTTGGAAGAAACTGGCGACACTCGATGAATTCCACTGCATGTTCTGGCTGAAGGATTCCGAAGATTCTTGCGGCATGTCCACTACGACAGCAGGAGTGCTGGAGAGATATTGCTGGAATCCGGGCGGCGGTGAAAGGTTTTCTGTCCAATATCCTGTGTACAATATATGTACTGGAAAAGAGATTTATATGGACAAATAAATAAATAAATAATGAGTACTAATAATATCCTTAGGAGAATAGAAGCTAACAATGGTATTTCAGACCATTAAATGGGACAATATATTCAATTTTGTTTATGTGACTTCTTGTAACTGTTTAATTTTGCACATATTAATGAATTTCTTTCAGATAATAATATAAAATTTGAGGTAAAACAGATTATGAACAAATGAAAAAAAAATTATCAGGAAATATAACTGAAAAATTAAACAGAACTATAACAATGTAATAACATAACAAATTTGTGAGCAGTGGGAAAAATCTTTTAAAATTTTATGTCAGTACCCATTGTATGAGCAAACAAACAATGTTCTGTGAGATATTGCACCAGGCATAATGCAGCCCCCACTGCACACATTGTTTTCACGCACGGGCTGAGTTAGTTACTGTTCATATGCAGAAGGTCATTGAACAGACTACTGCCAACCAATTGGAAGTTGGTGAGAATGAGTTGTTGGAGGGCTACTGAGAGTTGTGTACCACAGATAACAAATGTACCTCAAGTACTACCATCTCCAGTGCATATTGTCTGTTCTGCAGAAAACAGATTTTCTATCATTACTATTACACCTGACTGTGAACGGCATTCAGTAGGTCAAGGTGTTGTGTATGGAGGAGACAGGCACCAGTGAGAACTCAGGTTGTTAAATCCATCCCCCTAACCAACAAATCTGAGCCGCTGTCTTCCACTGAAACTGAAACTGAGCCATTTGAGAATCACTTTACCTGTTGGGAACTATGCTCTATCTTGTGTCAAGAGGAGGCAAAGACAAAAGCATAGTCTGTTAATTGTTGGCAATTCAAATGGATGGCAAATAATGGAACCTCTCAGGAAAACAGCAGCAAGGAATGGGAAGGAATGCTACGTGCACTCAGTGTGTATGCTTGGAGACTTCATTTAATGTGTTGAAGAGGCTATTCCAGCAGCAAAGGATGTAAGCAACTGCAGACTGTAGTGCACATTTGAACAAACAATTTCTATCATCTGGGTCCTAAGGTCATACTTGGATCATTCCAGCGACTGGCAGAGAAGACTGAGAATGCCATCCTTGCTCACAGAATTTCAACAAGGATCACAATCTACAGCACTTTTCCCCAGAAAGGTTCATGACTCCCTAGTTTGTAGTTGAATGTAAGGCTTAAATGGGAGACTATGAAGAACAATGGAAACTCCAGGTTGGAATATCAACAATATAAGGAAAGAGATATCTTGCTAATCAACATACAGATGACACACTGAGTTACAGACAGGCACAATGGAAAGACTGTTACACGTTTAGCTTTCAGCCACAGAATTCTTCAGAGAAGGACACACACACACAGTCATTCACACAAGCAACCATTCCTCTCTCTCTCTCTCTCTCTCTCTCACACACACACACACACACACACACACACACACACACACACACAAAAAGTGCCGTCTTCAGCAGCTCGGACCAGAATGCAACTGTCACATAGAATGGAAGCAGCAATCAGGAGGGGGTGATGAAGGGGAACGGATAGCAGGGACATGAAGGAAGCATAAGACTGCCAGCAGGTACAGCATCAGGAGGTTGTGGGGCAGGGAAGTGGGGAGGGTGAGAAATGTAGAGTGGAAAAGGAGAGGAGTGGGAAAGAGGAAAGACGAGTGGGTGCACTGGCAGAGGATGGCACACAAAAGGGGTGAGAAGATGAGAAGCTGGCCAATGATTGCAGTGGAGCTGGTATATGACATGTTTTATTTTGGGGTGGCTACCAGGATGAATGGCCACCGCCAAACTGTGGCCAAGATCAAAGTAGGCAATCCTGTGGCACAATCCTGAGAATTCTATGGTCCCCCGAAATGGGTCAGATATGTACTATACATAAGAGACTAGTACCAGGTAGCTGACAATGCATGGGGTGCACACAAGGGCTTTTCAGATTAAGAGTCCATCCATTCCACATATTGAAAGCTATAGCAGACCCCAAAGTATCAGTGTAAGGTCCAAAGAAATGCTCCTCATAGGTGTGAGTGGACGATAAATAGTTTAGACAAGAAGATAATAGAAGCTTTCAAAATGTGGTGCTACAGAAGAATGCTGAAGATTAGATGGGTAGATCACATAAATAATGAGGAAGTATTGAATAGAATTGGAGAGAAGAGAAATTTGTGGCACAACTTGACTAGAAGAAGGGATTGGTTGGTAGGGCATATTCTGAGGCATCAAGGGATCACCAATTTAGTATTGGAGGGCAGTGTGGAGGGTAAAAATCAAAGAGGGAGAACAAGCGATGAATACACTAAGCAGATTCAGAAGGATGTAGGTTGCAGCAGGTACTGGGAGATGAAGAAGCTTGCACAGGATATGGTAGCATGGACAGCTGCATCAAACCGGTCTCAGGACAGAAGACCACAACAACAGATGTGAGTATTAAAATCCTAGCAGATAACTGCTGAAACATTTGCAACAAAGTGCCACAGTTTGAAGTGGTCCTAAAAAGCGGTGAAGCTCACATAATACTAGGTATAGAAAACTGGTTAAAACCTGAAATTCACAGAAGTGAGATTTCTGGGGAAAATTTAAGCACAAATTGAAAGGATAGGCAAATGGGAAATGGAGGTGCCGTATTCATCACAGTGGACAACAAACTTAAATCCACATAGATATTACTTGAAAATGTGTGTGAGATCGTATGGGCAAAAGTAAATATGAACGATGGCCATAAAATTGTATTTGGATTCTTCTATTGACCACCAGACCCACCTCCTGATACAACCAAAAACTTTAAAGAAACCTCAGTTTCCTTGTACATAAGTTCCCCAATCATACTGTTATCACCAGAGGAGACTAACCATAGATCTATCAACTGGGATAATTACAGTTTTGTTAGTGGTGGGTGTGACAAGACATCCTATAAAACATTACTAAATGGCTTGTCTGAAAACTACCTTGAAAAGACAGTTCAGAACCTTACTCGTGATGGAAATATATTGGATCCAATGGCACTAAATACACCTGAACTCTTTGACAATGTCCACGTCAAAACTATTATGAATGACCAAGAAGCAGATGTAGCAACAATAATTACCAAAGTAACAACAATTTGAGGACAGATTGCTACTCACCACACAGAGAATTCATTGAGCTAGAGACAGGCACAGTGAAGAAGACTGCTGAAATATTTTAAGCTTCTGGACAAAGTCCTTCTTCCAAAATAAAAAACACACACATACTGACACAATCACAGTCCACACACATGGGGCCACAATCACCGGGCACCAGGACTGGGCTGTGACTGTGTGAATAGCAATCTGCTAGGGTGGGTGGTGGGAGTAAGGGAGGAAGCATGGGGCCACATCAGAACCTCCATCCGCAACAAACCTACCAACAACAAACTACACCTCCACTTTGACAGCTACCACCCATTCCGTACCAAGGAATACTTTTCATACAGCCTAGCAACCCATGTTCATTGCATATAGTGTGCACTTATAACAAATAACTTGTCTTGTGCCGTTCTGTAGTTGTTTCACAATTGTGAGCCCGAACCTGTACTTTCATTATTGCTTCAGCTAACACAGTGATAAGATGTGGTGCTGTACACCCAAGTAAACAGCAGTAATATAAAATAAACAGAGCTATGTGAAAAACTTTATGATCCATGCAAAATAAATGCCCCAGACTCTGAGCTAGCAGTACAATCCCACAATGAAGTAGTTGTCTACAAAATAAACAGTAATTAAATAAGCGTTTGGCTGGGATCTGGCACAACTGCATTGTTAATGCTCCAAGGGGGTCATTACTATGGGGTAAAACTTGTATGCAGCAACAGAATGAGACAATGGAAGTTTTTTTATTATTGTTTAATTAAACAGTGTTTTAGCTTGTAAAAGTTTATTTTATCATTGATTACTTAAACTAAGACTAAACTGTCATTCTGCTCATACATGATTACATTAAAACATAGAAACAGTTATTCTTTACCTGTGTACAAATTATGCAGTATGATTGCTTGTTTTGTTAAAACTGGAACCCCCACACAAGAGTTAATTGTAACTTCAGACTTTTCTCAGCTGATTCAGTTACCCTTAATGAATTACTTTCTGCAAGAAACAGCACAAATATTCAATCATACCTTGAAAACATCAACGAACATCAACAAAAGCAAAACGAGGATAATGGAATGTAGTCGAATTAAGTCGGGTGATGCTTAGGGAATTAGATTAGGACATGAAACACTTAAAGTAGTAAAGGAGTTTTGCTATTTGGGGAGCAAAATAACTGACGATGGTCGAAGTAGAGAGCATATAAAATGTAGACTGGCAATGGCAAGGAATGCGTTTCTGAAGTAGAGAAATTTGTTGACATTGAGTATTGATTTAAGTGTCAGGAAGTCTTTTCTGAAAGTATTTGTATGGAGTGTAGCCATGTATGGAAGTGAAACATGGACGATAAATAGTTTGGACAAGAAGAGAATAGAAGCTTTTGAAATGTGGTGCTACAGAAAAATGCTGAAGATTAGATGGGTAGATCACATAACTAATGAGGAGGTATTGAATAGAACTGGGGAGAAGAGGAGTTTGTGGCACAACTTGACTAGAAGAAGGGATCGGTTGGTAGGACATGTTCTGAGGCATCAAGGGATCACCAATTTAGTACTGGAGGGCAGTGTGGAGGGTAAAAATCGTAGAGGGAGACCAAGAGATGAATACACTAAGCAGATTCAGAAGGATGTAGGTTGCAATAGGTACTGGGAGATGAAGAAGCTTGCACACGATAGAGTAGCATGGAGAGCTGCATCAAAACAGTCTCAGGACTGAAGACCACAACAACAACACAACCTTGAAAAACTTCCGAAGTTATGCAAAGATTGGGAAATTGCTTTAAATGTTCAGAAAATTAAAACTGTGCACTTCATAAAATGAAAAAAAAGGTATGACAGTATCCTATGACTATAATATCAATGAGTCACAGCTGGAATAAGCCAAATCGCACAAATAACTGTGAGTAATATTTTGAAGGGATATGAAACAGAATGACCACATAGGCTCAGTCACAGGGGTGGCCTTTTATCAGCCACCAGTCTCATCTCATGATGTACGGTAACCGAAAACTTTAGAGAAAACCTCAGTTCACTTGTAAGTTAAGAGACCCAATCCTACTGTAATCATCAGTGGAGACTTTAATCATTCAACAATTAATTGGGAATATTACAGTTTTGTTAGTAGTAGGCATATAACACATCTTGTGAAACTTTACTAAATGCCTTCTCTGAAAACTACCTAGACTGGATAGTTCCACTGTCTCAATTTGTTGCTGCATACAAATGACCCCCTCAGAGCATTTAACAGTGCATTTGTGTCAGATCCCATCAGACCTAATGGGAACAAATAGACCTGAACTCTTTGAGGATGTCCACATCAAAACTGGTATCCGTGACCATGAAACGATTGTGGCAACAACGATTACCAAAGAAAAAAGGACAACTAAAACAAGCTGAAAGATATATATGTTCAGTAAACTAGCAGTGTCATATCTCAATGAGGAGCTTGAAACTTTCACCACAGGGCAGGAGCATGTCAACTCTGGCTCATGTTTAAAAGAATAGCTGACCACACACTGGATAGACATGTACCCAGTAGAACAGTCCATAATGGGAGGCAACCTCCATGGTATACAGTCACTGCAAAGAAACTTCTAAAGAAACAGAGATTACTGCATAATAGGGGTAAAACAAAGGGTAGGGTTATAGATGAAGAGATGCTGAATGAAATGTGTTTGGCTGTCAAGAGAGCAATGCATGATGTCTTCAATGACTACTGTAGCAGAATATTTGTCAAGTGATTTCACAGAAACCAAAGATATTCTGGTCATATGTCAAGGCTGTTAGTGGCACTAAACTTAGTGTCCAGTCCCTAGTGAATGAGACAGGAAGAGAAATTGAGGGTAGCAAAGCAAAAGCTGAAGTTCTTAACTCAATTTTCTAATGTTCCTTTACAAAGGAAAAATCCACGAGAAAAGATGTATGAAATGGGTATTAGTGTCAGTGGTACTGAGAAATAATTAAAACTGAACAAAGCTCCAGGACCTGATGGAACCCCTGTCAGAGTATATACTGAAATTGCAGCTGAGTTAGCCCCTATTCTAACTATAATATATTGTAGATCCCTCAAACAAAAAACCATGCCTAGTTCTTGGAAAACATCACAGGTCACACCCCTCTACAAGAAGGGTAGTAGAAGTGACACTCAAAACTACCATCCAATATCCTTGACATTCATTTGTTGTAGAATCTTAGAACATATACTGAGCTCAAATGTAATGAGGTATCTTGAACAGAATGAGTCCTCAATATCCACCAGCATGGATTTCAAAAACATTGATCGTGAGACACCAAACTGCCTCTTCTCTCATGACATATTGGAAGCTTTGGATCAAGGCAGTTACATAGATGCAGTATTTCTTGATTTCTGAAAAGCAATTGACTGCGTACTACACCTACACTTATTGTCAAAAGTACGATCATATGGGGTATCAAGTAAAATTTGTGACTGGACAGAGGACTTTTTGATAGGGCGGACACAACATGTTATCTTGGATGGAGAGTCATTGTAAGATGTAGAAGTAACTTTGGGTGTGCCCCAGGGAAGAGTGTTGGTACCCTTGCTGTCCATGTTGTATATTAATGACCTTGCAGGCAACATTAATAGTAAAATCAAGCTTTTTACAGATGGTGAAGTTATCTGTAATGAAGTACTATCTGAAACAAACTGCATAAATATTCAGTCAGATCTTGATGAGATTTCAAAGTGGTGCAGAGATTGGCAACTTCCTTTAAATGTTCAGAAATGCAAAATTTTGCACTTCACAAAATGAATAAGTGTAGTATCCTATGACTATAATATCAATGAGACATTGCTGGAATCGGCCAACTCATACAAATACCTGGGTGTGACACTTTGCAACATACGTTCAGTCATGGGTAAACCAGATGGTAGACTTTGGTTTATTGGTAGAACACTGGGGAAGTGCAATCAAACTGCATACGAGATTGCTTACAAATCACTCACGCAACTGTGTGTGGGATCGTACCAGATAGGACTAACGAGGGATATTGAATGTACATGGAGAAGGGCAGCAGGAATGGTCACAGGTTTCTTTAATCCAAGGGAGAGTGTCACACCGATACTGAAGGATTTGAACTGGAAGACTCTTGAAGATATAAGTAAACTATCACGAGAAAGTATTTCACAAAGTTACAAGAAACAGCTTTAAATGATTACTCTAGGAATATACTACAATCCCCTACTTATCACTCACACTGGGATTGTGAAGATTACATAAAAATAATTACTGCACATACAGAGGAATCAAAGCAATCATTCTTCTAATTCTCCATACATGAATGGAATAGGAAGAAACCCTAATAACTTGTACGGAGGGATATACCCTCTGCCATGCACCTCATGGTGGTTTGTAGAGAGTAGATATAACTGGTAGCAGTGCCAGAAAGGACTTGCCCCACTGACTAGTAGATTCTGCAGTACTTGCAGCGGATCCTGATGCAGTTTGGAATTCCTGTGTGATGGTCTGGATAACTGTCTGTCTATTACATATTACGACCCTCTTTAACTGTTGATGGTGTCTGTCAGTCAACAGACAAGGTCAGCCTGTACGCTTTTGTGTTGTGTGTGTTCCTTCACATTTCCACTTCACTATCACATCGGAAACAGTGGACCTAGGGATGTTTAGGAGTGTGGAAATCTCACGTACAGACATATGAAACAAGTGACACCCAATCACCTGACCACATTCAGAGACCGTGAGTTCTGCAGAGCACCCCATTCTGCTGTCTCACAATGTCTAATGACTACTGAGGCAATTGACATGGACTACCTGGTAGACCGAGCGAGGTGGCGCAGTGGTTAGCACACTGGACTCGCATTCGGGAGGACGACGGTTCAATCCCGTCTCCGGCCATCCTGATTTAGGTTTTCCGTGATTTCCCTAAATCGCTTCAGGCAAATGCCGGGATGGTTCCTTTGAAAGGGCACGGCCGATTTCCTTCCCCATCCTTCCCTCACCCGAGCTTGCACTCCGTCTCCAATGACCTCGTTGTCAACGGGATGTTAAACACTAATCTCACCCCTCACTACCCGGTAGTAGGTGGCAGCACAATGCACCTAATGTGAAAAATGTATGTTTTTTGGGGGTGTCCGGATACTTTTGATCACATAGTCTAGAAAATACATTCACTTCATCCCTATACAGAAACAATAGAAGTAATAGAATAAAATTTCACATTTCACAGCAACCTCACTACAGAAGCAATAACAGAAATAACAACTATGTTCAAACGGGTTACTGAATAAAAACTACTTACAGTTTAAGGATGAATGTTGTTGTTGTTATGGACTTCAGTCCAGAGACTGGTTTGATGCAGCTCTCCATGCTACCCTATCCTGTGCAAGGTCCTTTATCTCTGAGTAGTTACTGCAACCTACATCCTTCTGAATCTGCTTAGTGTATTCATCCCTTGTTCTCCCTCTGCGATTTTTTCCCTCTATGCTTCCCTTCGATACTAAATTGGTGATCCCTTGATGCCTCAGAATGTGTCCTGCCAACTGATCCCTTCTTCTAGTCAATTTGTGCCGCAAATCCCTCTTCTCCCCTATTCTATTCAGTACCTCCTCATTAGTTATGTGATCCACCCATCTAATCTTCAGCATTTTTCTGTAGCACCACATTTCAAAAGCTTCTATTCTCTTCTTGTCTAAACTATTTATTGTCCGTGTTTCACTTCCATACATGGCTACATTCCAAACGAATACTTTCAGAAAGGACTTCCTGACACTTAAATCTATACTCAATGTTAACAAATTTCTCTTCTTCAGAAACGCTTTCCTTGCCATTGCCAGTCTACATTTTATATCCACTCTACTTCGACCATCATCAATTATTTTGCTCCCCAAATAGCAAACCTCATCTACTACTTTAAGTGTCTCATTTCCTAATCTAATTCCCTCAGCATCACCTGATTTAATACGACTACACTCCATTATCCTCATTTTGTTTTTGTTGATGTAATCTAATTCCCTCAGCATCACCTGATTTAATACGACTACACTCCATTATCCTCATTTTGTTTTTGTTGATGTTCATCTTATATCCTCCTTTCAAGACACTGTCCATTCCGTTCAACTGCTCTCCCAGGTCCTTTGCTGTCTCTGACAGAATTACAATGTCATCGGCAAACTTCAAGTTTTTATTTCTTCTCTGTGGATTTTAATTCCTACTCTGAATTTTTCTTTTGTTTCCTCTGCAAAATGAGGGACTGTCGATGGGATCCCCAACATCAGGATCCATATCCAACATTTTTACCAGTCATTTGGAGAACCAGATATCTAAAAAGATAGCCACTGTTGAAAAACTTAAAATCATATATTCACAGACATATGTGGATGGCACTTTATTGTCTAGTAGATGAGCCAAATGAAAAAATAGATGAACTGCACTCAGAAATCAACAAAGTACAACAAAACATAAAGTACACATTTGAAAACGAAAACCAAATAAATTTTCCTAGCATAAGAGTAATAAACAAAAATGGCAAACACTCTTAACATTTGTAGAGCACCAACTGCCACAGACATAAAAACACATTGACATCCAATCATCCCAACAACTGGAAGCTAGCTGCACTAAGACACAAGCTATACATAATGAACAGGATTTCACTCAACAAGAGAAACAGGAAAAAGAACATGCGCAGAACAACTTCTATCAAATTTTTAAGTATAAATTTATATTATCACTACATAATAAATAAGCAAAATGTGACAGAATTGTTCTTAAACACAGTATATAATGTCCAAAATATAAAGCAAAATAGTTTCAACACTAATATATATGTATTTTTCTGTAGCACCACATTTCAAAAGCTTCTATTCTCTTCTTGTCTCAACTATTTATTGTCCGTGTTTCACTTCCATACATGGCTACATTCCAAACGAATACATTCAGAAAGGACTTCCTGACACTTAAATCTATACTCGATGTTAACAAATATCTCTTCTTCAGAAACGCTTTCCTTGCCATTGCCAGTCTACATTTTATATCCTCTCTACTTCGACCATCATCAGTTATTTTGCTCCCCAAATAGCAAAACTCCTTTACTACTTTAAGTGTCTCATTTTCTAATCTAATTCCCTCAGCATCACCCGACTTAATTCGACTACATTCCATTATCCTCGTTTTGCTTTTGTTGATGTTCATCTTATATCCTCCTTTCAAGACACTGTCCATTCCATTCAACTGCTCTTCCAAGTCCATTGCTGTCTCTGACAGAATTACAATGTCATCGGCGAACCTAAAAGTTTTTATTTCTTCTCCATGGATTTTAATACCTACTCCGAATTTTTCTTTTGTTTCCTGTATTTTACCCCTGCCACCTTCAGAATTTCAAAGAGAGTATTCCAGTCAACATTGTCAAAAGCTTTCTCTAAGTCTACAAATGCTAGAAACGTAGGTTTGCCTTTCCTTAATCTTTCTCCTAAGGTAAGTCGTAAAGTCAGTATTGCCTCACGTGTTCCAGTATTTCTACGGAATCCAAACTGATCTTCCCCGTGGTCGGCTTCTACTAGTTTTTCCATTCGTCTGTAAAGAATTTGTGTTAGTATTTTGCAGCTGTGGCTCATTAAACTGATTGTTCGGTAATTTTCACATCTGTCAACACCTGCTTTCTTTGGGATTGGAATTATTATATTCTTCTTGAAGTCTGAGGGTATTTCGCCTGTTTCATACATCATTAGTTGGGTGTCGAGGATTACTAATCAAGATGTCCTAAGAAGAATGGGAAAGGAAAAAGAATTAATTAAAACTATTAAAGTAAGGAAGCTACAATATTTAGGCCATGTTATTAGGGGAGTAAATTACAAAATATTGCGAATAATACTAGAAGGGAAAATTTGTGGGAAGAGAACGAGGGGTAGAAGACGGACATCCTGGATTGACAATCTAAAAAATTGGTACAACTGTTCAACGTCAGAACTCCTTAGATCGGCCAAATCAAGATCAGAAATTGCCATGATGACAGCCAACCTTCTTAGAGGAGACGGCACATGAAGAAGAATACATCTTGCTCAACAGATGGTAGAGTTTAGTCAGGACTGGCTCTCCCAAGGCCGTCAGTAGTTCCAATGGAATGTTGTCTATTCCAGGGGCCTTGTTTCCACTCAGGTCTTTCAGTGCTCTGTCAAACTCTTCACACAGTATCGTATCTCCCATTTCATCTTCATCTACATCCTCTTCCATTTCCATAATATTGTCCTCAAGTACACCGCCCTTGTATAGACCCTCTATATACTCCTTCCACCTTTCTGCTTTCCATTCTTTGCTTAGAACTGGGTTTCCATCTGATCTCTTGATGTTCATACAACTGGTTCTCTTATCTCCAAAGGTCTCTTTAATTTTCCTGTAGGCAGTATCTATCTTACCTCTAGTGAGATAAGCCTCTACATCCTTACATTTGTGCTCTAGCCATCCCTGCTTAGCCATTTTGCACTTTCTGTCGATCTCATTTTTGAGGCATTTGTATTCCTTTTTGCCTGCTTCATTTACTGCATTTTTATATTTTCTCCTTTCATCAATTAAATTCAATATTTCTTCTGTTACCCAAGGATTTCTACTAGCCCTCGTCTTTTTACCTACTTGATCCTCTGCTGCCTTCACTACTTCATCCCTCAAAGCTACCCATTCTTCTTCTACTGTATTTCTTTCCCCCATTCCTGTAAATTGTTCCCTTATGCTCTCCCTGAAACTCTGTACAACCTCTGGTTCTTTCAGTTTATCCAGGTCCCATCTCCTTAAATTCCCACCTTTTTGCAGTTTCTTCAGTTTTAATCTACAGGTCATAACAAATAGATTGTGGTCAGAGTCCACATCCACCCCTGGAAATGTCTTACAATTTAAAACCTGGTTTCTAAATCTCTGTCTTACCATTATATAATCTATCTGAAACCTGTCAGTATCTCCAGGCTTCTTCCATGTATATAACCTTCTTAAATGATTCTTAAACCAAGTGTTAGCTATGATTAAGTTGTGCTCTGTGCAAAATTCTATGAGGCGGCTTCCTCTTTCATTTCTTAGCCCCAATCCATATTCACCTACTACGTTTCCTTCTCTCCCTTTTCCTACACTCAAATTCCAGTCACCCATGATTATTAAATTTTCATCTCCCTTCACTATCTGAATAATTTCTTTTATTTCATCATACATTTCTTCAATTTCTTTGTCATCTGCAGAGCTAGTTGGCATATAAACTTGTACTACTGTAGTAGGTGTGGGCTCCGTATCTATCTTGGCCACAATAATGCGTTCACTATGCTGTTTGTTGTAGCTTACCCGCATTCCTATTTTCCTATTCAATATTAAACCTACTCCTGCATTACCCCTATTTGATTTTGTGTTTATAACCCTGTAGTCACCTGACCAGAAGTTTTGTTCCTCCTGCCACTGAACTTCACTAATTCCCACTATATCTAACTTTAACCTATCCATTTCCCTTTTTAAATTTTCTAACCTACCTGCCCGATTAAGGGATCTGACATTCCACGCTCCGATCCGTAGAATGCCAGTTTTCTTTCTCCTGATAACGACATCCTTTTGAGTAGTCCCCGCCCGCAGATCCGAATGGGGGACTATTTTACCTCCGGAATATTTTACCCAAGAGGACAGCATCATCATTTAATCATACAGTAAAGCTGCATGCCCTCGGGAAAAATTACAGCCGTGGTTTCCCCTTGCTTTCAGCCGTTCGCAGTACCAGCACAGCAAGGCCGTTTTGGTTATTGTTACAAGGCCAGATCAGTCAATCATCCAGACTGTTGCCCTTGCAACTACTGAAAAGGCTGCTGCCCCTCTTCAGGAACCACACGTTTGTCTGGTCTCTCAACAGATACCCCTCCGTTGTGGTTGTACCTACGGTACGGTTATCTGTATCACTGAGGCACGCAAGCCTCCCCACCAACAGCAAGGTCCATGGTTCATGGGGGGGAGGCATATGCAACTTAGGACAACAAATGCAACTTAGGACAACAAATAGTTAAAAACAGACCCACACACTTATCTACAGAAAATGGACAACATGTCTTTGCAGCCCACTCCTTCAAACGCGTCACTGATACGTTGCAACTGAGGAGTTATTGTTGCAGTATTGGAGGAACAAAAACTGAAATATCGTCTACAAATAAGGAATATCACATATGACACCTTACCATTCATGTCATGCTTTTTATGACTATGGCAAAGAGGTTAGCTCTTATGTTTCCCTTGGCATTACTATTCTCCTGCTGAAAAATATTCGACAGCATGTCACCAGCCTGGTACCTGAAAAAGTGTTATGTAGGAAAGACTGCTGGAAAGCCAGCACTAGCTGGCTAATGTTGTTGACAATAGATCTACACTCCTGGAAATTGAAATAAGAACACCGTGAATTCATTGTCCCAGGAAGGGGAATCTTTATTGACACATTCCTGGGGTCAGATACATCACATGATCACACTGACAGAACCACAGGCACATAGACACAGGCAACAGAGCATGAACAATGTCGGCACTAGTACAGTGTGTATCCACCTTTCGCAGCAATGCAGGCTGCTATTCTCCCATGGAGACGATCGTGAAGATGCTTGATGTAGTCCTGTGGAACGGCTTGCCATGCCATTTCCACCTGGCGCCTCAGTTGGACCAGCGTTCGTGCTGGACGTGCAGACCGCGTGAGACGACGCTTCATCCAGTCCCAAACATGCTCAATGGGGGACAGATCCGGAGATCTTGTTGGCCAGGGTAGTTGACTTACACCTTCTAGAGCACGTTTGGTGGCACGGGATACATGCGGACGTGCATTGTCCTGTTGGAACAGCAAGTTCCCTTGCCGGTCTAGGAATGGTAGAACGATGGGTTCGATGATGGTTTGGATGTACCGTGCACTATTCAGTGTCCCCTCGACGATCACCAGTGGTGTACGGCCAGTGTAGGAGATCGCTCCCCACACCATGATGCCGGGTGTTGGCCCTGTGTGCCTCGGTCGTATGCAGTCCTGATTGTGGCGCTCACCTGCACGGCGCCAAACACGCATACGACCATCATTGGCACCAAGGCAGAAGCGACTCTCATCGCTGAAGACGACACGTCTCCATTCGTCCCTCCATTCACGCCTGTCGCGACACCACTGGAGGCAGGCTGCACGATGTTGGGGCGTGAGCGGAAGACGGTCTAACGGTGTGCGGGACCGTAGCCCAGCTTCATGGAGACGGTTGCGAATGGTCCTCGCCGATACCCCAGGAGCAACAGTGTCCCTAATTTGCTGGGAAGTGGCGGTGCGGTCCCCTATGGCACTGCGTAGGATCCTACGGTCTTGGCGTGCATCCGTGCGTCGCTGCGGTCCGGTCCCAGGTCGACGGGCACGTGCACCTTCCGCCGACCACTGGCGACAACATTGATGTACTGTGGAGACCTCACGCCCCACGTGTTGAGCAATTCGGCGGTACGTCCACCCGGCCTCCCGCATGCCCACTATACGCCCTCGCTCAAAGTCCGTCAACTGCACATACGGTTCACGTCCACGCTGTCGCGGCATGCTACCAGTGTTAAAGACTGCGATGGAGCTCCGTATGCCACGGCAAACTGGCTGACACTGACGGCGGCGGTGCACAAATGCTGCGCAGCTAGCGCCATTCGACGGCCAACACTGCGGTTCCTGGTGTGTCCGCTGTGCCGTGCGTGTGATCATTGCTTGTACAGCCCTCTCGCAGTGTCCGGAGCAAGTATGGTGGGTCTGACACACCGGTGTCAATGTGTTCTTTTTTCCATTTCCAGGAGTGTATGTCTCCTAAATCCACACTGAAAATGGTTAAGGAGATGCCTGGTCTCTAATATCAAGACCAGAACGCAATTGACACATTCATTCCAAGGTCTTTCTTACACAGCTCATTAAGGTGACACTATTTTAACCCCTAGACAATTCTGGTTTCAGAGGAAAGGTATCAGAGTTGCCTCTTTCCGGAAGTTGGGAAATTGTCCCGTCTGCAAATCAAATTAAAATGTTCTAGGATTTCCTTCGACACTGTCTGCAAGTTTTTTCAGATCCTGTGTTGGGTTTGGTCGTGACTGGGCACAGTATCACAAGTTTCTGACAATGTCACATCCAGCTTCCACATGGATAAAGGGCGCAGTTGTACAACTCAGAATAAAGGGCAGTTGTACAACTCAGAATAGTTGGATCTGAAGTACAACTCAGCCCTCTCCATGGTCTCACAGTACCAACAAAATGATGGACCCTGGCTGGCAGTGCCAGTAGTCACTGCAAAATGCTCTACAATTGTCTGGACAACGTCTCCGGTTGACATTTGGTGAAATCCTTGCTTCAAAACTGCTGCTATGGTCACCGATTGCATTTATCAGAAATCATGTTAATGGCTTTCCCTACTCCCATAAAATAAGTAGACTGATTGACGGAGTCCAGGAATGCTTGTGAAGACCTTTTCTTGCTCATCTTGGTTTTCTTCTGTTGACAGCACTTAAACCACCCCTGGAACTGATTAATGGTAGCATTTTCATTTTGTTTTGTACTTTGGAATACACATAAATAATCACACAAGCAAGCACACCTCACACATACTCAGCCACCGCCACTTGCAGCTCTGACCATTGGTGGCAGCCGAGTATGCATGAGGTGTGCTTGCTTATGTGAATGTGTGTAAATTTTCTTTGCTGAGGAAGACTGTGGCCAATAGCTACATGTGTAACAGTCATTTCGTTGTGCCTGTCTGCAGCTCAATGCATCATATTTATGGTGAGTAGCAATCTATTCTATTTCTAATATTGTCCAGATATAAGAATCTATGTTCAAATGATGGATCTACAACAGATATTAACTAATTTCATTATTTTTCAAGAAACACTATCACCTTTCATATTTCCAATGTGTTTCAATCACATTTAAAACTATGAATACTGGAATTATTAATTATGAATTCTCAAACTAACATCTACATCTATACTCTGCAAACCAATGTGAGGTGAATGCAGAGGTTACATCCCATTGTACCAGTTATTAGGGTTTCTTCCTGTTCCATTCACGTATGGAGCATGGGAAGAATGATTGTTTGAATGCCTCTGTGTGTGCATTAATTATCCCAGCTTTATCCTCACGATCCCTATGTGAGTGATATGTAGGGGGTTGCAGTATATTCCTAGAGTAACTATTTAAAGCCAGTTCTTGAAACGTTGTTAGTAGGCTTTCTGAGGATACTTTATGTTTACGTTCAAGAGTCTTCCAGTTCAGTTCCTTCAGTACCTCTGTAACACTACCCCATGGATTAAATAAACCTTTGGCCATTTGTGTTGCCTTTATCTCTATACATTCAGTATCCCATGGATGAAAGAACAGATACCATCTTCATATAGATAAGGCTTACTGGCTAATGATCTTCTTCTTCAGTGCTGATGCACTTACAATGTCGAAACTCTTATGGGAATTGGCAGATTGACTGCCACGAGTAATGAGTATAGTGGGCAGGGGTACTACAAATGTAGTGTGTGGACAGTCGCACTATCCTCTGTGTCCTCAGTGGCTTGGATGGATAGAGCATCTGCCATGTAAGCAGGAGATCCTGGGTTTGAGTCCCGGTCGGGGCACACATTTTCAACTGTCCAGGTTGATATATATCAATGCCTCTAAGTAGCTAAAGGTCAGGATTTCATTGTAATTTCACAGTGTCAGGAAATTCCAAGGGGATGGTGTCTGGCTGGCACCCTGAGCTGTGCTGGAACTGCTGCTGGTGAACGCTCGCAACAGATGGCAGCGAGGTGCAGCCACAAGGCGATGCTGCTAGTGTCTGAGGGGTATACAGAGAGACTCGTGGCTGTCGCCATCTGATGTGTACGCACATTGGTTTGCTGATATTGTGTCCCACCAATGTTAGTAATCATGCAGTGTGTTTGGCCACGGTTTAGAATGCCTGCATACACGCTGGATTTGGCAACTGACGTCAGGAGTATAGCAACCCCCCAGCTCCAGATGAATACACCAGTAGTGGTACTGGCCAAGAGACAGGTCCCAGCCAGAATGCATGTATAAGTAGATCTCTTGTGACACACTTATTACATACTGGTATATTCTAATGACTCACGTTCTCTTCATCTACAGGATGTATTGGATCAAAAAGTTTATGTCTGGCGAATAATTATTCCAGCTTACACAGGTGTATGAACTCATAACCCTGTATGTTACCTACTTTTTATGGCAATAATTTTTGTCAGCCTTTATTCCCTATATACTTACAACTGTGGGAATATTTGGAAGCATTCATATACGGTCCAATGGAAATGTGCCAAACTTTGAGAGGTTGTAGATGGTGTCTTGATGAACAGATTGAGGATATGAACCCATCTCCAGAAACTTCATCCAACAATGATACAGGCTATTGAAGTTACAGGCTCTGGCGCATACCACTCAATCAGCCCCTGCACAACAGATGTGACTTTGTATGCCAACTGACTGTGGGCGCAATGTCTCATGATGTTGTTTGTTATTCATTGATCATGACTGATTGCTGCGGTCACCAGCAAAAAGATGGAGCTAGCTACTGCGGAGACAGGCCTTGTCTCCTAAGAATACGATACTCTGTTGCTTTGGTGGATGACAGTTTCGAGCACAGGTTTCTATCTACAGTTTATTTTTCTCCTGGCACCCTCTTAAAATACCCTATGTTTGTTGGTATACAGGAAAAAAATAAACTGTGGATGGAACCCCATATCTGAAACCATCATTCATCAAGGCAACAGAGCATTGGATTCATATGAGACAAGGCCCTTCTATACAGCAGCTAGCTCCATCTCCTTCACTAATGATTGTGGCAATCAGTCGTGATAACTGAATAACAAACAACACTGCAAGATGTTCCACCTACAGTTCGTCAGTGTACAGTCACATTTTCTGCTGAAGGGTGGACTAGTGATAGGTGCTGGCACCTATAACTCTGATGCTCTGTAACATCATTCAGGATACAGGTTCCTACCCTGATTTGTTCTTCAAAACACCCTCTACAACTCCTTGAAGCTTGTCACAACATTTCTGGGACACCCATATTATGAAGTTCAAATTAGTACACACTGTCTTATAAGCTACCCAAGCCACATATACTTAGGCTCTATACTCGTACAACTGATTGTCTATTTTTACCCTGGAGCTAATATTATCATCTGTGTGGACCTCATGATCACTCCACAACATCCTGCCAACTATCTTAGTCAGGTCCTGCAGAAAGTGTCATCACTTCTGTTTCTTATGCTGTTCATTTTTTAACACAACCTATGACCAGCTTAGAGACAGAAGTGACGACACTTTCTGCAGGACCTGACCATCATTGTGCAGGACAATGCTCAAGCACGTACAGCGCAAACTGTTATTGATTTGTTTGACTGATGGGGCTGCTAAGTGCTATACCACCTACTGCACTCCCCTGACTTAAGCGCTCGTGAGTTCAACTGGACTTCTAAACTGAAGGAAACACTTACGGCATTCGCTTCAGAAGTGCTACAAACTCGTCAGGCAATAGATTGCGCCACTTGAACTGTTAACACAACTGGCACTGCTAAGAGTATTCTACGACTTCCACATCGCTGGCAATGGGTTATACACAATGCTGGTGACTACTTTGAAGCTCAGTAAAACTTTGAAACATGTATCGATTTTGTATGAGCTGCAAATAAATAGTTGCCACTATTAAAGTTCCAACTCTCGTATAATGAAGTCACCGCGAATCAAGATAGTCTCCAGTACACCACAAACAGCAAGATATGGTTCTTAATAGGGTGTGTGATCACCACAGATGCCAATGCATGCTCTGATACATGTTCCAATGCTAGCCCCATGGTTGGTAAGATGGCGGCGAGTATAGATGTGGTAGTAAATCGATCCATAAATTGCGAGTATTTAGGGTCTATAATGTGCATATTATGTGACAGAATTGTGTCAAGTGGTATTAGAACATGCTCAGTGATGCATACATGGTATCAGTCACATTGCTTCGCGAAAATAAATCAAGAGAACCTTTCGTGTGCTTATGGAACTAAGTGAAACGGACATTTGGCTGCAACTGAAGTGTACGGTGCAAATCGTGAATTTATAGCACTAGAAACACTGCAGAATGAACTGAAAGCAACAAGAGAACATGTTCAGTTGTTGGAAAATATGATTAAAAGCCTATCTGGTCCACCACTTAAAGAACTCGAACAATTTCAGGGGCACAATGAACCAAAGAAGTGTGCAAAACCTAAATCTGCTTCAAACAATTTTAAAGTTCTGCTAAGAAACAGATTTCAGTGACTTATTACAGATTGTGAAGTTAATAATGAGGACTCCGGCAATTCGCACCAAGATTATTTGTCTGAAGTGGCAGGAAGAAAATGGGAAATGTCAGAAAATCGTAACTGCCGCGACAATGCAAATAAAATTATGAAAATAAACTTTAGTAGGCCTACAGTTTTGCTTGCTGACAGCCACGGGAGAGGAGTTGCGGGTATTCTTCACCTCCCAACCGGGAGCAGGTCTGACAGAAGTTTTAAAAGACTGTAAAAACTATAACTATGTCGCAAAGTGAATGTATAGTAATAATGGGTAGTGCAAATGATGTGTATAAGAATCAACTAAAAGTGGCAAACAGTGTGTTAAGAAATGCGCTATGTACATTAGTGAATCAAAACGTGATCGTGGTAGGCATACCACACAGATATGATCTTATTGAATCTTCTTGTGTCAACAGAGAGATCCAAAAAGCAAACAGGATGTACAAAAAGATCTGCAAGGCCACTTCAAATGTGTTTTTCCTTAATATTGATGACCTGGAGAGAAAGCAGTTCACTACATATGGAATGCATTTAAATAAATGGGGCGAATCGCTACTCAGCCAGAAGATCAAGGCACTAGTGGAAAGTGTTTCTCTTAGAAGTAAGAAATGTAATCCAATCCCATTGCTGATAGTGAATGAGAGCTGCAATGTATCTTGCCTACCAACTACTCCAGCTGCTGCAGTAACACAACTTGAAGAAACATTGATTACAGAAGAATGTGTTGGTAGAGAAGCAGGCATATTAACAGCTACAACAGATGGAACAACACAGCAAGGAACAGCGAAAACAGAAACAGCAAGGGTGACAGCATACTCAGCTACAAAAACTATTATTCCATCAAGTGGTACAGGTGTCCACTCTGTGGCAACATCGGAACTACCCACAAGGGGAACCCAGTCATTGAGATCAAGACAAGAAAACACGAAGAAGGGAAGAGAGTTCAATGAGCAGTAGCAGTGTCAAGTGTTGTGGGTAAGCGAAATTAACAGTTCCTCCTCTCTGTCTAAACAATTTTTTACTCAAAGCCAGCAAAGAGAAGAAGCCCATAAGGTAAACAGTGCAGGAGATTTAACAGCCCCTCGCCATAACGGTTCATCTGTGAGGAAAGACAGGTTTGATCTTAAAATATGCTATCTCAACATTCAAGGAGTGAGGGATAAGGAATAGAAAAGGGGTTTGATATTTTGTGTTTGAGTGAACTCTGGGCTACTGAGAATGACCTAACATTTGTCAAATTTGATAACTATAATATAGCCAATACCTACTGCAGAAAATTGCTTTTAAGAGGTGGTGTAGCAATCTATGTTAACAAGTCACTTAGATGTTCAATCAATAGATTGGATCTAGATTTTTTATGTGATGAACTGAACTTTGAAGCTGTTGGTATGGTTTTAGAAAGTTTTAAGTTATTGGTAATATCCCTGTACATATCACCTAAGGGCATCATCAGTGTATTTCTAGAGAAACTGGACCAGCTGTTACATGTACTTGGCGAAACTAGATGGATAAATTATGATATTGTAATAGGTGTTGATCTGAATGCAGATTTTGATGTAACAACACACAAACGTAGTTTCAATGAACTTCAAAATCTACTAAAACAATCCAACTTACACTGTGTCAATAATAGGCCCACAAGAGAACAAGCATGTCTTGACAATATTTATGTGAATTTTAAAACAACAGACAAATCATGTGATGTGTCAGAGATTACATTTTCTGATCATAGTTCTGTAACCTTAAATTATACAAGTAGGTTCCCTCCTGATAAGACTAGTACAACTAAGCCTGCCCCAAAAATTGAAATCACCAGACCTGTCTCAGATGAAAAAAGTCATAGGTTTTGTAACTCCCTTGCTGACAGACTGGTTTGGCCAGTGTTATGGCGACACACCCTATACTTTAAGTAATGATCTGCCAGCAAATATACTATTTGATAGGTTTTTTAAAGTATTTTTGGCACACTTTAATGACTGCATTCCAACAAACAAATTCAAAGAAGGCCTAACTGATTGAGGCCTGAAAACTTAAGTTCCAAAAAGACAAAATACGTGGTATACAGAACAGTTGACCACTCTGAAAAACCAAGATATGTTGTTGCACAATGTTTATAGTAGATTGAAGATTAATCAAGTTAAACTAGCCTATGTTATATGTAGGAATGAATATAAAAAAAGAGATCATAGAAGCAAAAAAAGCACACAATCTCAAAAGTATTGAGAAATCCACCAACAAGTGCAAAGCTGCTCGGAAGCTAATAAATAGTGTTGCTAAAGATGAAAGAAATGTTACAATTAATATCTCTCCCCAAAAATTCAATGATTATTTTGATAAATCGGTTGAAGAAGTATGAAGTGGTATTGCTAACCCCGAAATCAGCTCATCACAGTCACTGTCAAAAAATAGTTGTAGATCATCAACAAATACAAGTATCTTCAGTTTCTCTGAGGTCTCACAGGATTTGGTATTAAGAATAGAGAAACAGTTAAAATCATCAGACAGTGTAGACATATATGACTTATCCTGTAACATACTGAAGAAAGTCATAGGCAGTATAGTATACCTCTTAACACATTGTATAAACAAATGTCTACCCTGTCTAGGGTAGTTCCAGTTTATAAAAAAGGCAATAAAGACTCCGCCTCAAGTAACCGGCTAATTTCCATAGCCCCATCTTTTTCTAAAGTTCTGGAATGCACAATTTACAAATAATTATCAAATTACTTTGATAATCTAGGAATTATTAGTGAATGTCAATATGGTTTTAGGAAAAATATGTCAATAACTGATGCGATAGATGCTGTTGTAAAATACATCCATCAAGTATTTGAGGATAAAGACTTTGCTCAAGTGACTTTCTGTGACCTAAGCAAAGCCTTTGACTGTGTACAACATACACTACCATTTGAAAAATTGGACTTGTAAGGTGTTAGAGGTAATAGCCTTAAACTATTAAGATAATTTTTACAGAATCATAAGCAAGCTGTCTGTGTTGGCAAAGAATTGTCCAGTGTAGAACAAGTTAAGGTAGGTGTCCCACAGGGATCTGCACTGGGCCCTTTCCTGTTCCTAATAATGATTAACAACCTGCCGTCATGTATTAAATCAAAAACTGTACTATGTGCAGATGATACAACTTTTCTGAACAGCAGTAATGACCTCAATAGTCTTAAAACTTGTGTTACAGGGACAATTGCTCAAGCATAATCCTGGTTTAAAGCAAATGGATTTCTGCTTGATGAAAATAAAACTCAGCAGATAGTATTTAGTCTAAAAGACAAGCTACCATCTGATGATCCTAGTTATGTTTTTAGGGGTATATTTGGATGACAAATTATCTTGAAGTCAACATGTCAAGTATCTTTGTGGTAAGTTTTGTAATTTGCATAAACCATGTAATTACATGCATAGCAATTGGTAGTACAATACAACAGTACACAATCCAATTTTACTTTATAATAGGAACTAAAGAATGTAGTCCAAATTATTTGGCATAATAACACTTTACATTTTAGTTTCTACAGTAATCCATAGAAGCACTGCTCAATGAGCCACGATTTTAGATGTTTTTTGAATGTCTCGTCATTTATTACCTTCAGTTCATTTGGCAATGCATTGAAGTATTTTGCTCCATGAATATATGGACAGTTTGCATTTTTTTCAGTCTTCTTTGTATCATACGGTAATTTTGTGCTTGTCTAGTATTGTGATCATGAATTTCTGCACTATGACAGGTATATTTCTTATCTTCTATGGTCAATACTGTTGTTTCAAACATATGCATTGAATAGATAGTCAGAATTTTAAATTCTATAAACAATCCCTTACATGATGTTCTAGCATCTTTTTTGCCTAATATTCACAAGGCTCTTTCCTGGAGTTTAAATACTTGGTCTACATGAGTTTTGGAAGCCCCGCCCCACAATGTAAGACCATATGCTACAAATGGATGTATTAAACCAAAATACATCATCCTCATTGTTTGGGTATTGACATATGGAGCTATTCTTCTTAAAACGTATAGGCTAGATGATAGCCTTACACATATATTGTCAATCTGTTGTGTCCATAGTAGTTTGCTATCTATGCATGTTCCTAGGAATTTACACTCACTGCAGATTTTCCCTAAAATATTACAATCTTGAGAAACAATACAAGTTTGTAAATCACCAACACTGAAGGGTATTATATTTGTTTTTTGTAACTGACTTTTAGATTGTCATTTTCAAACTTTTCCTTTGCAGTATCTATAAAGTTTTTTACCTCTATGATTACCGAGATTAAGAATATCATTTCCCCAACAAAGGCCTAAAGTGTCATCTGTATACATTGTAATGAAGGTATCATTTTTTACTATCTTTGGGAAGTCATTGACGTAACATATAAAAAGGAAGGGACCAATTATCTATCTCAGAGGCACACCAAATTTAATATTCCTGACCCTTGATGTATAACTTTATAATGTTTCTCCATTATTGTGTGAGATTGAAATGTCATGTGATGAGGTGCCATAGTTTTCCACTTATGCCATCTCTGGCCAGTTTTGACAGAAGTACCTTATGATCAACCCTATCAAAAGCTTTTGATAGGTCTAGGAAAACTCCAGCTATTTGCATGCCTTTATCAATATTGTCAAAGAGCTTTCAACATAAATTGAAGTGTTGCAGTCATGGTGCTATGACCACTTCTGAAACCATATTGAAAATCTCCCAGGACCTTGTACTTATTATAATGCTCAAACATATATTTCAGAATTATTTTTTCAATTAACTTTTTAAAAACGGAAGTTAAAGCGAGTGGTCTGTAATTTTCTATTAGTTGTTTATCACCTTTTTTGTAGAAAAGTTTAACAATGGCTAATTTTAGTATGTCAGGGAACACTCCTTCTTTTAAGACACTATTTATTAGATGCACCAAAGGATATGCTAGATTGTTTTTGCACTGTTTAAGTAAAAATGGAGAAATTCCATCCCAGCAAGCGGAATTTTTTATTTGTACATTCTCTGATGAGCTGCAAAATATCCTTGATTTCAATATC
Organism: Schistocerca nitens; assembly: GCF_023898315.1. Classification (NCBI taxonomy): domain Eukaryota; kingdom Metazoa; phylum Arthropoda; class Insecta; order Orthoptera; family Acrididae; genus Schistocerca; species Schistocerca nitens. Next base: position 19,832,396 of record NC_064614.1, read on the forward strand.
ATGGAGTTGATTAGCTTCAGAATTGTCCTCAGCAAGATTTCCAATAGGTACTTTATCTGTGGTACAAAAGTCAGATTCTATGATATCTATGAAATAGTCATTAAAAATGTTACTGATCTCTTGAGGATTGGTGACATCAATATTGTTATTAGATATCTGTATGTTGATATTACCTTTTAGTTTTGTTTTACTGTCTCTTATTTCATTTACTATTGACCAGCACGTCTTGGAGATACAATCTGAATTTTGTATTTTCGAGTTAATCTTTTCAGCCTTTAATCTTCTGACTTGCTTGCGAAACTGGTACTGGTATTAAACTTCCTGGCAGATTAAAACTGTGTGCCGGACCAAGATGCGAACTCGGGACCTTTGCCTTTCCCAGGCAAGTGCTCTACCAACTGAGCTACCCAAGCACGACTCTCGCCCCATCCTCACAGCTTTACTTCTGCCAGTACCTTGTCTCCTACCTTCCAAACTTCACAGAAGCTCTCCTGCGAATCTTGCAGAACTAGCACTCCTGGAAGAAAGGATATGCGGAGACATGGCTTTGCCACAGCCTGGGTGATGTTCCCAGAATGAATGTCCGACACACAGTTTTAATCTGCCAGGAACTTTCATATCAGTACACACTCTGTTGCAGAGTGAAAATCTCATTCTGGAAACATCCCCCAAGCTGTCGCTAAGCCATGTCTCCACATTATCCTTTCTTTCAGGAGTGCTAGTTCTGCTAGGTTCGCAGGAGAGCTTCTGTAAAGTTTGGAAGGTAGGAGATGAGGTACTGGCAGAAGTAAACACATAGGTGTTGTGTATGGTTCTGCCATCTTAGGTCATCTTGGATACAAACTCCTAGAAATTTGCTGCTATTTACAGTTTCAAGTCTTTTCCCTAACAGTTCTATGGTTGCAGTTAGAGGCTGTTGATTCTGCACTGTGTGTAGATGCACAGTGTTTGTTTTCTGTGTGTTTATTATTAAGTTGTTCATAGCTAACCATTCTCGGGGCTGAGGAGAATGAGTAACACATGGTCTCCAATGTGTCATTACAGAATGACTGCACTTCACCATACAATGCACAGACGATATTAATGTCCTTGGCGATAGTAGCAACATGGGTGTTAGGCAGTCCTCTAAGGCATGTTTCTGCGTCTAATATTTGATTTACTAGTGCTGGAGACATCATCAGAGGCAATTGTTGTTTGGGCAACAGGTCATGGCGTTTTGTCTTAAGCGAGTTAGGGGAACTATGGAAAACCTAAAACAGGATGACAATGGGAATTTGAACCACCGTCATCCTGAATGTGAATCCTGTGTCTTAAGTACTGCGCCATCTGGAACAGAAAGGAGGGGGAAGGAGAGAGGGAGAAGGGAGGAAGAATGGATACTGGGAGGGGTGATAGGTCGGAGGGACAAGGGAGTAAAGAAGCTCCACTGCTTCTTCAGTGAACCTACCTGACTTTTAGTCTTCTTACATTCATGCTGGTGAAGGGTACAGAAAATTGAATTGCTTGTGACAGATGAAAACAATAAGTTATGCTTCATCTGCTTTATTGATTTATTTGTACTAAAAAATTATACATGAAGAGAAATTTCTTATGTTTAACTAATCTTATATGAGTCTGAGCAGACTTGAGGAAGGACTGTTCAGATTTAAGGGCGAAGTCCATAGGCGCAGAGGACGAGAGCGGACTGGACTACGATGGGACAACATGGACTGCAGACGGTTTGGAAGGAACCAACAAGGTAATACAGGTAAATCTGGATGAAAACTTGACACATTGTCAACAACTGAATTATTATAATGTCTTTTATTCTGGTTTATCATTATTTTTACGATGACAGTTGATTTCTTTCTTATGAACATTTGTAGACTAATCACTGTTGCAGAGCAATCAGTAGGCTTCATGTGCTGTACTCAGCATTCATATTACTAAGGTGACTGTGTGCAACACATGAAACCGAATGCAGCTACGACTTATCTGCACATGCTAGTAAACAACGAATCTCAGTGTCTTTCTTAAGCCGGCTGGTGTGGCCGAGCGGTTCTAGGTGCTACAGTCTGGAACCGAGCGACCGATACTGTCGCAGGTTGAAATCCTGCCTCGGGCATGGATGTGTGTGATGTCCTTGGGTTAGTTAGGTTTAAGTAGTTCTAAGTTCTAGGGGACTGATGACCTCAGATGTTCAGTACCATAGTGCTCAGAGCCATGTGAACCATTTGTATTTGTTAAAATAAATACAACAGCAGACTGCATTAAAAAAGTATTAAATGTGTAAGGCTGACTTTTTTTTTTTTTTAGTCAAATATTTCAGACTGCGAGACCAAAAACTCCAGGGGCGAGGTTTGAAATTGTCAACCTCTGTTGTTGAATATGTGTGCAGTGTCCCAATCACATTGCCAAGTCGTTCGGTGCAAGCCAAGGAATACGGTGCACAGACATCAGAGTCGATATCATGTCACCATAATTAGTAATGTGGTTATATGATGGCGAAATCCAAGCTAAAACATGTTGTTGTTGTTGTGGTCTTCAGTGCTGAGACTGGTTTGATGCAGCTCTCCATGCTACTCTATCCTGTGCAAGCCTCTTCATCTCCCAGTACCTACTGCAACCTACATCCTTCTGAATCTGCTTAGTGTATTCATCTCTTGGTCTCCCTCTACAATTTTTACCCTCCACGCTGCCCTCCAATACTAAATTGGTGATCCCTTGATGCCTCAGAACATGTCCTACCAACCGATCCCTTCTTCTGGTCAGGTTGTGCCACAAACTTCTCTTCTCCCCAATCCTGTTCAATACCTCCTCATTAGTTATGTGGTCTACCCATCTAATCTTCAGCATTCTTCTGTAGCACCACATTTCGAAAGCTTCTATTCTCTTCTTGTCCAAACTATTTATCGTCCATGTTTCAACAATAGTTGGAAGCCATCCTGCTAAAACCTTATTAAAGTTTAATCACTCAATGTAATTAGAGCGTTTTCTTTATAACATTTTCCTTCTTGCAAGTTGCAAAAGCGTCGCATTATTCAGTGACAGAGATTTAGTTGAACGGGAAATCCGTTACTGCCTTACACCGTAGTGCCAATTTTTATGCTGAGAATGCAAATATTAGCTGTCCATGTTCGCAACTCACACCAAATGCCGAGAGAGGGAGAATTTACGGTATGATAAATAAGAAATGCAAACTAGTCTTCAGACTCGACATAACAACAACAACAAGACGATGAGCTACTACAGATTTAGATTATATGAACCGATTAAAGTGTGCAGAAGAGACTACTATTAGAAATAAAGCTAACACAAAAGTCTACGAAGAAAACGCAGCACAAGGGGACAGATCTGGGACACGTGTAAGCCAGTTTCTTCGAGCTATGATCTGCAGCCAGAAAGGTTTTGGCCTTGTTGGTTAGGAGGAATTACGCAAAAAAGGCCTGAGACCCTGAATACTACACTTAACACAGAATAATCAGTTAGCGAAAGATACTCTTATATAGTTACTTCTTCATACTTTACATGTCTTGTCATCTTCTGTACAAACGAATTACTATCTGTAACCATCTGAATAATACTTGCTTTTTCTGTGTACTTTGTCTCATATCAGTTTTGATTCACAGACACAATGTAAACATAACAAACAAATAAAATACTGAAGAATTATGAGATGCATTTCTTTTGCATTTTGTTATTGGTAATTATTTCCAAATGTAAAACTGGTACAAGAAAAAATTGTTTTCTTTATTATCATAATACGGTAAACGAAGGAAGTGAATTCGGAAGATGAATTTTTGACGCAGTTACCGTGTCTGGCCCGTTGATCATAAGAAGGGCAGACAAGGTTCTTGATGTTTATCAGAGAGATGCGTATTATCTGCGATGTTGTACAAAGTTTGTCCATGTTTCATTATTTTGAAGGGAGTGTCGACATGATGACAGCATCATACGCACTACGACTATCTTGCTCGTGCAATGCCATCAACAAAGATAAGGAAATCACATTAAAAATTTTAAATCACTCTTGGTAGTTGCATTATTACACACGTATTCCCTTTTTCCAAGAACTATGTGAGAAGGAAGAATTTGGCACAAGACGGTTAATCCGAATTATATCGAAACATATTATAGTCCACAGAAAGGCTGCAACAAAACAATTTTGAACTGTCTCATGGAGCAATAGGAACTATGTTGACTGGTCATATTAACATGGTAGCTTTTAGACATGGACTTGTTAAACAGAGCTAATAACGATGCTCAAGCAATTTACTTTTGTTTTCAGGAACTAAGTCTTAATTTAACGAACATGCCATTAAGTAATCACTATAAAGATGATACACGTTTAACCCTTAGAAACATATTTCACCTTCGGAATAAACAGTTAATCTCTCTTCACTTCGTTTCGTCTGCAATAAATAATTCTCGAGATCTGTCCGCGTAATAATCTTTAAGCTAATAAAAGTGACACATTGAAACACTATGCACTACTGTTCTCTGATATTTAATTACTTTTTTGCCTTTTATACTGTTGCCTATGAAGTGGAACTCCTACTACAAGAGAACATTCTTTAAAACTTAAACAAAACTTGTACTACGTTCCCGTAAAATTTTGAATGGCCGCAGTGTCTCTAAAATATCAGCTATTCTCAGAGCATGTTTTATGTATTTATTGGCCCTTTTTTCTCTTGTTACTTGTCAGCTGACCTTGTCCTTCTTTTCTTACCGAAATGCAGTTTTTAAAAATTTTTCCTGATGTCACATAAGAATACCAGTCTTTTATGACGAAACTGTTAAATTTTCGATTATAAAAAGACATTGTTATCTCTCAATATGGATACTTAACACCAGCAAAACCTGGAACACTGATGTGTTTGTTTCCTACTTGTACGTATGAGAACGTTATATGCACATATTAAGAATTCATATATCATATTTCTAACAAACGGCATAGTGAATGCATTATTGTGGCCAAGATAGATACGAAGCCCACACCTACTACAGTAGTACAAGTTTATATGCCAACTAGCTCTGCAGATGATGAAGAAATTGAATAAATGTATGATGAAATAAAAGAAATTATTCAGATAGTGAAGGGTGACGAAAATTTAATAGTCATGGGTGACTGGAATTCGGTAGTAGGAAAAGGCAGAGAAGGAAACGTAGTAGGTGAATATGGATTGGGGCTAAGAAATGAAAGAGGAAGTCACCTGGTAGAATTTTGCACAGAGCACAACTTAATCATAGCTATCACTTGGTTCAAGAATCATAAAAGAAGGCTGTATACATGGAAGAAGCCTGGAGATGCTGACAGGTTTCAGATAGATTATCTAATGGTAAGACAAGAGATTTAGGAACCAGGTTTTAAATTGTAAGACATTTCCAGGGGCAGATGTGGACTCTGACCACAATCTATTGGTTATGACCTGTAGATTAAAACTGAAGAAACTGCAAAAAGGTGGGAATTTAGGGAGATGGGACCTGGATAAACTGAAAGAACCAGAGGTTGTACAGAGTTTCAGGGAGAGCATAAGGGAACAATTGACAGGAATGGGGGAAAGAAATGCAGTAGAAGAAGATTGGGTAGCTTTGAGGGATGAAGTAGTGAAGGTAGCAGAGGTTCAAGTAGGTAAAAAGACGAGGGCTAGTAGAAATCCTTCGGTAACAGAAGATATATTGAATTTAATTGATGAAAGGAGAAAATATAAAAATGCAGTAAATGAAGCAAGCAAAAAGGAATACAAACGTCTCAAAAATGAGATCGACAGAAAGTGCAAAATGGCTAAGCAGGGATGGCTAGAGGACAAATGTAAGGATGTAGAGGCTTATCTCGCTAGGGGTAAGATAGATACTGCGTATAGGAAGATTAAAGAGACCTTTGGAGATAAGAGAACCATTTGTATGAACATCAAGAGCTCAGATGGAAACCCAGTTCTAAGCAAAGAAGGGAAAGCAGAAAGGTGGAAGGAGTACATAGAAGGTCTATACAAGGGCGATGTAGGCTACTTGAGGACAATATTATGGAAATGGAAGAGGATGTAGATGAAGATGAAATGGGAGATACAATAATGCATGAAGAGTTTGATAGAGCACTGAAAGACCTGAGTCGAAACAAGGCCCCCGGAGTAGACAACATTCCATTGGAACCACTGACGGCCTTGGGAGAGCCAGTCCTGACAAAACTCTACCATCTGGTGAGCAAGATGCATGAAACAGGCGAAATACCATCAGACTTCAAGAAGAATATAATAACTACCGAACTATCAGTTTAATAAGTCACGGCTGCAAAATACTAACATGAATTCTTTACAGAAGAATGGAAAAACTAGTAGAAGCCAACCTCGGGGAAGATCAGTTTGGATTCCGTAGAAATGTTGGACACGCGAGGCAATACTGACCCTACAACTCATCTTAGAAGCTAGATTAAGGAAGGGCAAACCTGTTTCTAGCATTTGTAGACTTCGAGAAAGCTTTTGACAATGTTGACTGGAATACTCTCTTTCAAATTCTGAAGGTGGCAAGGGTAAAATACAGGGAGCGAAAGGCTATTTACAATCTGTACAGAAAGCATATGGCAGTTATAAGAATCGAGGGGCATGAAAGGGAAGCAGTGGTTGGGAAGGGAGTGAAACAGGGTTGTATCCTCTCCCCGATGTTACTCAATCTGTATATTGAGCAAGCAGTAAAGGAAACAAAAGAAAAATTCGGAGTAGGTATTAAAATTCATGGAGAAGAAATAAAAACTTTGAGGTTCGCCGATGACATTGTAATTCTGTCAGAGACGGCAAAGGACTTGGAAGAGCAGTTGAATGGAATGGATAGTGTCTTGAAAGGAGGCTATAAGTTGAACATCAACAAAAGCAAAACGAGGATAATGGAATGTAGCCGAATTAAATCGGGTGATGCTGAGACTATTAGATTAGGAAATGAGACACTTAAAGTAGTAAAGGAGTTTTGCTATTTGGGGAGCAAAATAACTGATGATGGTCGAAGTAGAGAGGATATAAAATGTAGACTGGCAATGGCAAGGAAAGCGTTTCTGAAGAAGAGAAATTTGTTAACATCAAGTATAGATTTAAGTGTCAGGAAGTCATTTCTGAAAGTATTTGTATGGAGTGTAGCCATGTATGGAAGTGAAACGTGGATGATAAATAGTTTGGACAAGAAGAGAATAGAAGCTTTTGAAATGTGGTGCTACAGAAGAATGTTGAAGATTAGATGGGTAGATCACATAACTAACTAGGAAGTATTGAATAGGATTGGGGAGAAGAGAAGTTTGTGGCACAACTTGACTAGAAGAAGGGATCGGTTGGTATGACATTTTCTGAGGCATCAAGGGATCACCAATTTAGTATTGGAGGGCAGCGTGGAGGGTAAAAATCATAGAGGGAGACCAAGAGATGAATACACTAAGCAGATTCTGAAGGATGTAGGTTGCAGTAGGTACTGGGAGATGAAGAGGCTTGCACAGGATAGAGTAGCATGGAGAGCTGCATCAAACCAGTCTCAGGACTGAAGACCACAACAACAACAACAACAACATGCCGGTAAAACAGCTACCGAATTTGTAAAGTTGCCTGAAATAGGGGCACGACCTCACTTTGCAGTTCTCAGTGCCTGCAAGAGAAAAGTTAAGCATTTACGTAAAAGCCAACACACTCAAACTCTGGATTAGTCGTGCTATGTCGCTAAATGTCTTTAACAGCCTTATTTGTTAAGGTATCAGGCATTAATAACAGCCCTGTGTCTTGTACGCACGGAAAGGAAATAGATGCACTGACGAACGTGAAAAAACTGATGCAAATAAAGCAATGACGATTATCTCCACAGAGCGACAAACACTATACTGAAGAAGTGCTTGTCTCTGAAGGCCGGAGTAGCACATGAGAAACATACCACGCAACAGGAACCAGCAGCACAAAGGAAAGTATTAATATAGGCTCATTTGATGCATCGGTAATAAGAATTACTAAGACAGTGAAGAAAGCATGCATGAAGTGCAAATAATTAGAGAAATCTGAAAATTTTGTCATTTACTGTCGCCAATTTGCGGCACTGAAGCAGAGGAAAATGCAACATTTATAAAGAAAAGAAAGTATAAAAGGCACAGAAAAAATAAATAAAAATTCGACAACTTACAAAGAAATACTCAAAATTAAGCCTTCTATTCAGTTATTATTTAAGTAACTTCGTTCAAGACCGTATGCAATAATGATCGTTGGTTATGCGGTAGACGAGTGAAAGGTCCCTCCTTACTTAAAACTCCACATACAATACCTTGTTTATAGCAGTTGTCCATATTTATACAGGCGAATGTTTTAGAGCATGCGATTTTATTACACACAAAAATTTACTTTCGTATAGCACAACTGTGTGTTGTGATGGAGAAATTTACCGAGATTTGATTCTTTTCAAAGATGTTTTAATCAGTCACTTAAAATAACATAATTACCGCACTGTATTACTGTTGTCGGTAGTCGCAGTAAATAATTTCATATTAATACTGAGATAGTATACTAACAAGTGCATGTAGAAACACACGAGATGTTGATTTTTGACCTTAAATTAATTTAAAAATGGAATAATTTGTTAATAAAGTGGTATGGCAAAAACATGAACATCTTGTTTGCAGTGGAAAAAAATAACGCAGTGCATTACCTGTATGACTGTAGTTGTTGAATAAACATTTCTAAAAACAAAATGCTAGTGGCGACTTGCTGTATTTTTGTAGTGTTACCCTTTTCAGAAACGAAAGAAACGCATCAATTATGTGATGGTGACAATGACAAATCTAATTGTAAAATGTAAACTTTCAAGGCCGGAAATATACCTAATAAAGTGTTGCGGGCTATTATGCTGTGATCGAATGGATTTCACCTTGAAAAACAATGTTTTGTCCCCATCTATGGAGGACATTTTGAAGGGGATCGTAGCTTCTTTGAATGTCCGGTTTGCACTCTGCTAGTCAGTATTGGGCCGGAGAGTGAATCGGACATTCAAAGAAACTTCGATCACCTTTGAAAATTTCCTCTGCAGACGGGGACGAAATGTTGGGTTTTAAGGTGAAATCCATTCGACCACGCCATAATAGCTTGGAACATTTTATTAACTGTGAATGACAAAATCTGTTGGGTTAGTCCATGATATTGTGGGCAATGCATCAGTAGGATAACAGGGCAGAGTGACTGAGTGTCATTAAAGCGGCTACACCAGTGAGAACTTCTGAAAATTCCTTCCTAGTACTCTGTTTAACCTGCTTCCTTCCAAGTGCTAATCCTCCCTACCCCACAACCGACATTTGCAATAGAGTGCAGAACGATTCTACTTGCCGCTAACGAATATCTCATGTAAGGACAGGCGCGGATGAAGGTTCGGTTCTGTCTCTCAACCCTTCTCCACCCCCTCTCCACCCCTTACTTACACACACACACACACACACACACACACACACACACACACACACACACACACACACCAGGCACAACTTCCCGTAACATCCATTTTTGGCGTAAAACAAATGCCTACAATTTTGAACACCACCACATATTAAATATTTTAATATCATAATAAAAACGTGTTTCCATTTGTGCTTAGTAACTCGGTTTAGCATGTGTTGTTGTTGTGGTCTTCAGTCCTGAGACTGGTTTGATGCAGCTCTCCATGCTACTCTATCCTGTGCAAGCTTCTTCATCTCCCAGTACCTACTGCAACCTACATCCTTCTGAATCTGCTTAGTGTATTGATCTCTTGGTCTCCCTCTACGATTTTTACCCTCCACGCTGCCCTCCAATGCTAAATTTGTGATCCCTTGATGCCTCAAAACATGTCCTACCAACCGATCCCTTCTTCTAGTCAAGTTGTGCCACAAACTTCTCTTCTCCCCAATCCTATTCAATACCTCCTCATTAGTTACGTGATCTACCCACCTTATCTTCAGCATTCTTCTGTAGCACCACATTTCGAAAGCTTCTATTCGATTCTTGTCCAAACTGGTTATCGTCCATGTTTCACTTCCATACATGGCTACACTCCATACAAATACTTTCAGAAACGACTTCCTGACACCTAAATCTATACTCGATGTTAACAAATTTCTCTTCTTCAGAAACGCTTTCCTTGCCATTGCCAGTCTACATTTTATATCCTCTCTACTTCGACCATCATCGGTTATTTTACTCCCTAAATAGCAAAACTCCTTTACTACTTTAAGTGTCTCATTTCCTAATCTAATTCCCTCAGCATCACCCGACTTAATTTGACTACATTCCATTATCCTCGTTTTGCTTTTGTTGATGTTCATCTTATATCCTCCTTTCAAGACACTGTCCATTCCGTTCAACTGCTCTTCCAAGTCCTTTGCTGTCTCTGACAGAATTACAATGTCATCGGCGAACCTCAAAGTTTTTACTTCTTCTCCATGAATTTTAATACCTACTCCGAATTTTTCTTTTGTTTCCTTTACTGCTTGCTCAATATACAGATTGAATAACATCGGGGAGAGGCTACAACCCTGTCTCACTCCCTTCCCAACCACTGCTTCCCTTTCATGCCCCTCGACTCTAATAACTGCCATCTGGTTTCTGTACAAATTGTAAATAGCCCTTCGTTCCCTGTATTTTACCCCTGCCACCTTCAGAATTTGAAAGAGAGTATTCCAGTCAACATTGTCGAAAGCTTTCTCTAAGTCTACAAATGCCAGAAACGTAGGTTTGCCTTTTCTTAATCTTTCTTCCAAGATAAGTCGTAAGGTCAGTATTGCCTCGCGTGTTCCAACATTTCTACGGAATCCAAACTGATCATCCCCGAGGTCGGCTTCTACCAGTTTTGCCATTCGTCTGTAAAGAATTCGCGTTAGTATTTTGCAGCTGTGACTTATTAAACTGATAGTTCGGTAATTTTCACATCTGTCAACACCTGCTTTCTTTGGGATTGGAATTATTATATTCTTCTTGAAGTCTGAGGGTATTTCGCCTGTCTCATACATCTTGCTCACCAGATGGTAGAGTTTTGTCAGGACTGGCTCTCCCGAGGCCATCAGTAGTTCTAATGGAATGTTGTCTACTCCCGGGGCCTTGTTTCGACTCAGGTCTTTCAGTGCTCTGTCAAACTCTTCACGCAGTATCTTATCTCCCATTTCATCTTCATTTACATCCTCTTCCATTTCCATAATATTTTCCTCAAGTACCTCTCCCTTGTATAAACCCTCTATATACTCCTTCCACCTTTCTGCCTTCCCTTCTTTGCTTAGAACTGGGTTTCCATCTGAGCTCTTGATATTCATACAAGTGGTTCTCTTCTCTCCAAAGGTCTCTTTAATTTTCCTGTAGGCAGTATCTATCTTACCCCTAGTGAGACAAGCCTCTACATCCTTACATTTGTCCTCTAGCCATCCCTGCTTAGCCATTTTGCACTTCCTGTCGATTTCATTTTTGAGACGTTTGTATTCCTTTTTGCCTGCTTCATTTACTGCATTTTTATATTTTCTCCTTTCATCAATTAAATTCAATATTTCTTCTGTTACCCAAGGATTTCTATTAGCCCTCGTCTTTTTACCTACTTGATCGTCTGCTGCCTTCACCACTTCACCCCTCAGAGCTACCCATTCTTCTTCTACTGTATTTCTTTCCCCCATTCCTGTCAATTGTCCCCTTATGCTCTCCCTGAAACTCTCTACAACCTCTGGTTCTTTCAGTTTATCCAGATCCCATCTCCTTAAATTCCCACCTTTTTGCAGTTTCTTCAGTTTCAATCTGCAGTTCATAACCAATAGATTGTGGTCAGAATCCACATCTGCCCCTGGAAATGTCTTACAATTTAAAACCTGGTTCCTAAATCTCTGTCTTACCATTATATAATCTATCTGAAACCTGTCAGTATCTCCAGGCTTCTTCCATGTATACAGCCTCCTTTCATGATTCTTGAACCAAGTGTTAGCTATGATTAAGTTATGCTCTGTGCAAAATTCTACAAGGCGGCTTCCCCTTTCATTCCTTCCCCCCAATCCATATTCACCTACTATGTTTCCTTCTCTCCCTTTTCCTACTGACGAATTCCAGTCGCCCATGACTATTAAATTTTCGTCTCCCTTCACTACCTGAATAATTTCTTTTATCTCGTCATACATTTCATCTATTTCTTCATCATCTGCAGAGCTAGTTGGCATATAAACTTGTACTACTGTAGTAGGCATGGGCTTCGTGTCTATCTTGGCCACAATAATGCGTTCACTATGCTGTTTGTAGTAGCTAACCCGCACTCCTATTCTTTTATTCATTATTAAACCTACTCCTGCATTACCCCTATTTGATTTTGTATTTATAACCCTGTAATCACCTGACCAAAAGTCTTGTTCCTCCTGCCACCGAACTTCACTAATTCCCACTATATCTAACTTTAACCTATCCATTTCTCTTTTTAAATTTTCTAACCTACCTGCCCGATTAAGTGATCTGACATTCCACGCTCCGATCCGTAGAACGCCAGTTTTCTTTCTCCTGATAACGACGTCCTCTTGAGCAGTCCCCGCCCGGAGATCCGAATGGGGGACTATTTTACCTCCGGAATATTTTACCCAAGAGGACGCCATCATCATTTAATCATACAGTAGAGCTGCATGTCCTCGGGAAAAATTACGGCTGTAGTTTCCCCTTGCTTTCAGCCGTTCGCAGTACCAGCACAGCAAGGCCGTTTTGGTTAATGTTACAAGGCCAGATCAGTCAATCATCCAGACTGTTGCCCCTGCAACTACTGAAAAGGCTGCTGCCCCTCTTCAGGAACCACATGTTTGTCTGGCCTCTCAACAGATGCCCCTCCGTTGTGGTTGCACCTACGGTATGGCCATCTGTATCGCTGAGGCACGCAAGCCTCCCCACCAACGGCAAGGTCCATGGTTCATGGGGGGCGGTTTAGCATAACTTCCAAGAAATTGTAATTCAGAAAAATATAGTATTTGAACGGCATCCTGCTGATAATTTGAGAGGTACGGTGTTAATTTCAGTTGTTCCACCTACGTTCTTTAGGCCAGTCTTCTATTTCCTTTTTGGGGGGTTCTTCCCTTCCCTCGTCCTGTACTCTTCAAGAATCGCTTCGGATTTGTTGTTGACAGCCTGTGAGTGTGCAACTTAATCTGGCTGAAACATTACTGGTTAGATCGAAACCCATTCAAGTACGCAAGGTGCTCTCTCAAGAAACTGAGAAGTACATTTTGTTAAGCGTAGCTACTAATTTATAAAACTCTTAGCCATTTTTGAGATACTTTAGTTTTCATGTGGAATTTGGGAATTGATGTATTTAAAAATATAGGCACTTCCACTAAAATACAGGTTTTTTGGGGGTGAGGGGTGGGGGAGGGGGCACATGTTCGTAAAATTCACGAAGAGAAAAGAAATCAGAGTCGTTTTTGCCTCGTTACATTTGTGAGAGGAACAACAGTGATACGAGGTGGCTCTGCAAGGCACCATATGGTGGTATGCGCAGTATGCATCTGGAAGTAGATGTACCTCCTACGACACATTTCATTCATGTGCGCCTAGATATATGAAACAAGTTGAAGATTTCGACTCAACGAAGAGCTGAAAATGATAAACAGGGTAAATATTTCCTATAATATGAGACAGATACACGGGGTCATATTCAGCGGTGACTCTTTGGACGGCATATGAAAAACCTCTCCACAAAGGAAGCAAGTCATCCACGAGTAATTTCCAATGGGTTAATCACTACACCGACCGAGGTTATTTAAAGATTACTGTTAAGCCGCTGGTTTCACATTTGGGCTAGAATTCCGGGGAGTTGACTCAATAGTTGTGCGAATCGTATGCACCTCGTTTTATATTATTCAAGAACATGATCTAAAAGGCATTGAAAATTAGCGCCTACACGAAATTAAAAAATCCTGCTTCCACGTACTAATTTCGCTAGTCCGCAAAAGTGCGTCACCGACAAGAAGTATACAGAAGGTCATGCATATGTATGTTCGTTAAGAAATTGACAATTTTATTCCTAGCTTGATAATATTTTGTACACTTGACTCATTTTCTTTTCTTTTCTTTTCTTGTTTTAAAAGAAAAATGAGGATATCACCATCTACATAACATGGCATTTTTGTTACACATAATCCATTTAGAAAACATTGCACTAAAATCGTAAAATATAAAATTTCAGAATCGGAAATACCACACTTCTTAAAATATTCCCTGCTATTATCCCGTGGGCTGATGAATCTGATGAATTTCTTTTTGAAACCCAACACTTCGTCTCCATCTGCGCACATCTTCAGGGAAGGACGATTGGAGTATTACGTCCCGTCGACAGCACCGTCGATAGAGATAAAGCTCAGATTACGAAAGGATGGGGAGGGAAAACGACCGTGCCTTTTTCAGAAGAACCATCCCGGCATTTGCCTGGAGCGATTGAGGGAAATCGCGAAAAACTAAATCTGCATGGTCAGACAGGGATTTGAACCATCTTTCTCCTGCATGCGACTAGAGTGCGCTAACCACTGAGCCACGCGCTCGGCAACGGAGTCAACGCTGCTGGACGTGCAACTGGAATATCTCACCAATACTTTGGTAAAAAATGGATACTCGTCTGCGGAGATAAAAAGAGCCTTAAGACAGCCATGAAATGATCATAGCGATGTACAGCTGTCTGCAAAATCCAAGGTATTCTTGTAGTTCATAAAAAAAAAGTCACTGACAGCATAGAAAAGATTTTGACGATCCGGAATATCGTTAGGATCTACAAACCAACCCAGAACAGGTGGAGGATGCTAGCAAAAAAAAGCAGGATTTTACAAGATAACATGTAACTATGGAGAGGTGGGTGTGGGTAAAAAGAACGGTCAGGAAATGACTAAAGGAATATAAGGGCAACTGTTGAAGGGCAGAAACTGCAGCCGCAAGCTGATACTACAAAAGAGTACACAGATACACAGAGAGGACAGAGATTAGTAACCAACCCAGCATTTTTGAACGGAAGGGGGAAGGTGAGAAACAATGACATCTGGATGCCGCTGCCGAAGAAATTGGGAGCTCCGTTAGGTGCGTTTTGGGGGACCTTAGGTACATGGCTGCCAAGGAGGGGAAGGAAGCCAGTGTGCACTCTGTGTGCTTTCCGGGGGGAGTCATTCCGGATGTGGAAAGGGTGTTTCCAGATGCCATGAAGAGTACAGGGTGCAGCCAACTGCAGGTGGTGGCTCATGTCGGTACCAATGACGTGTGTCACTTTGGATCGGAGCAGATTCTGTCTGGTTTCGGGCGGCTAGCAGAAATGGTAAGGACTGCCAGTCTTGCTTGCAAGATTAAGGCGAAGCTCACAATCTGCAGCATCGTCGACAGAACCGACTGTGGTCCTTTGGTGTAGAGCTGAGTGGAGGGTCTGAATCAGAGACTCAAGCAGTTCTGTGACCGTTTAGGCTGCAGATTCCTTGGCTTGCACCATCAAGTGGTGAGTTTCCGGGTTACGCTTAATAGGTCAGGAGTCCATTACACACAGGAAGTGGCTACATGGGCAATGGGGGCTGTGTGGAAGGGACTGGGTGGTTTTTTAGGTTAGAGGGTCTCAGGAAACCACAGAAAGGGCGTCTGTCTAAAAGGGGGCAGGCAAAACGCAGTAAGGCAGTTGTAGAAATGATCAGTATTGTAGTTGTAAATTGTCGTAGCTGTGTTGGGGAGGAACCAGAGCTCCAAGCCCTAATAGAAAGCACTGAAGCTCAAATAGTTATAGGTACAGAAAGCTGGCTAAACCCAGAAATAAGTTCATCCGAAATTTTTCAGATGACCTAACAATGTTCAGAAAGGATAGATTAAATACAGTTGGTGGAGGAGTATTTATTGCCATCAGAAGTAGTTTACCTTGCAGTGAAATTGAATTAGATAGTGCTTGCAAAATAGTATGGGTAGAGGTTATACTTGACGATCAGACTAAACTATTAATTGGATCGTTTTACTGACTACCCCGGCCTCAGAAGATATAGTTGCTGAACACTTCAAAGAAAATGAGTCTCATTTCAAATAGGTACCGCACTCATAGAATTAGTCAGTGGCGACTTCAATCTACCCTCGATATGCTGGAAAAATTAAACATTTAAAGCTGGTGGCAGCATAAAACGTCATCCGAAATTGCACTGAATGCTTTCTCAGAAAATTATTTTGAACAATTAGTTCTTGAGCCCACTCGAAGCATAAATGGCTGTGAATACATACTTGACCTCTTAGCAACAAATAATCCTGGACAAATAGAGAGTATCATGATGGGTACGGGGATAAGCGACCACAAGGCAGTTGCTGCTAGACTGAATACCGTAACACCCACAACCATCAAAATGAAACGCGAAGTACATCTATTTAAAAAAAGCTGATAAAAATGCTCCTAACTCCTTCTTAACCTCTTCAGTCCCGACGTATGCATATGTGCACATCAGGACTTTGTGGTGCCATTCTTCCAAGTGTAGTTTTCACGAATTGACACCTGATGTGCACGACTGTGCACATCATGTGGTTTCTGTTTTTGCCACTAGGTCACGCGCATGTCAGTTTTAGCAGATTTTCTCGCATCCTGAAATTTCCGATCTTAAAGTTGGCATCATCTGCGACACGCGAGAAAGGTAAATTCAGTTTAAATATTCATTTTTGAATTGTATTGCTGTTTTTATTGTGTCTTACTCCAAACAAGATATCAAGGTAGCGATATGTGCATGCAATTAAAACGATAGTTTTGTTGTTTTACAAACATCAGCTGTTGAATTTGAAGTACACATTTGTGTACATTAGGTCTCAGCTCACAGAATGTAGTGGTGCTAACGCTAAGACTGATCTCATTGTGAAATCGTAATTTAAAATGTAATCTAAATTAAAATCTGAAAGTTTAGTTATTAATAAGGTAGAATAGGAACAAAGTCATTGTGGGTGTTACGGGTAGCATGCTGGATATGTAATCTATTGGTCTTGGGTACTAATCACAGTAATCTCTAAAATTTTTAATTTAGTTATTAGGTTCCCTTTCATTTCTTTATTCAATTGCCCCCACTTCATTAAATTTTTGCTTCTCAGCTCTGACTGACATGAAATTATGAAACTACTTGAGACGAGCGACTTGAGTACCTTGTCAGATGAAGATGAGGATACTGTTGATGAACTTCCAACTCCACCTGAATATACTGGTGTGCTTGAAGCTGAAGCATGCAGTGTGGCTATTACTCCTGAGGCACCTGCATCTGACAATGATGCACACAATCCTGAAACATCAGCTTCATTTTCTCACTGTCCTCCACTAAGATGGAAACTATCTAAGTAAGCAATACACTGGTGTCATTCTGTGTGTCATCTGACACAATTTAGATCAGTATTTTTCAGTTGTACTATTTGTTTGCAGGATGTGTAATCGACAGCCTTCTGGTGACAACTTTGAAGAACAGATAGACGGTGAACTGAGAAACCCTTCACAGTTTTTCTTCGAGTACTTCGATAAAAATTTCTGGAAAAATGTTGCAGGACAAACTAATTTATATCATTGCCAAAAGAACTCAAAAAATCTTGGTACAAATACTAATGACATTTTGTGCTTTGTCAGCATTGAGATATTTATGGCTGCATTGAAATTGCATCAGGCACAACTGTACTGGAATATGGAACTTGATATTCAACTTGTATCATCAACCATGACAAGAGATAGATACTACAAACTACAGAATAAACTACATTTTGTAAATAATTTGGAAGATCATGACGCAAATGACAAACTGTGGAAGGTTAGACCTGTAATTGATGCTTTTAGAAATAAATGTATTAGTTTACCCAGGTCTCAACACATGTCTGTATGCGGACATATGTGCCTCCCAAACCTAATCTACTTGGCCTCAAAAATTTTATTTTGGTGTCATCAGATGGACTTGTCCTCGATTTTGCTATATACAATGGCAAAGGAACAATTACTGAAAGCGATCAAAAAGAACACTGCCTGGGAGCAGGTATACTCAAACTACTGGCAAGAACTGTACCCAATGATTACAACCATGTAATTTACAGTGACAGATTTTTCACCAGTTCAAAATCTGTTCATATTTTGCTAGACAAAAATATATTTCAAACAGGAACTGTGATGGCCAACAGAATGAAAGAAGTACAGCCTAAGTTCAAGACACACCAGGAGCTACAGTGGGTACAATGGGATGAGAACATAAGGGAGAACCAGAAAGTTTGTGCCCTCAAATGGAAGGGCAATAAATCTGTCACTTTGTTATCCTTGTGCATAGGGAGCAAACCAGAGGGTACCTGCAAACGGTGGTGTAATACGGAGAAAGCAAAAGTTAGTGTCAAACAGCCAGCCATAATCAAAAGCTATAATCACAATATGGGTGGCATTGATCTTTATGATAGATACATGGCATACTAAAGGTCAAACATCACGGCAAAAAAATGGACTGTCAGAGTATTCAACCACTTCACTGATTTAGCCATAATTAATTCATGTATTATGTACAAAAGGATACCAAAACAAAAGGGGATGTCTCTCATTAACTTCAGAATTCACATGGCCCACGACTTGGTAAAATCTTCAAGAATTGTAGACTCACTGGAACTGTCGAAAGAAATTTCTCCGAGTGTAACACAGGGGTATGTCAGCAGTTCTGATGAAGACGAGGAGCATCAAACCACACAAAACGAAGACGAATTGTGACAAAGCCAACTAGAGAAAGCAAATGTGACAGGACTGGCCACCTACCTGAATATATTGAGAGTATTTTTGCCTCAAAGTGTCGGTTACCAGGGTGCAAATCATGTTCTCGCATGATGTGTAAAAAGTGCAATGTTTATTTGTGCATATTAAAAAACAATTGTTTTGCTAAATTCCATAAACATGAGAAGTAATGTGAACATTTTTCGTTGTAAATAAAAATATCAAAAGACGACGAGAACAGCATTTTTTTCTCTGTTAAGACAGAATGTACACATATGTGTACATTCAATTATTCAAACATTATTTAAAATAAAATTTCAAAATTAGTTTTTTTTTGTGCTACTTTGAGATCAACTGCACAAAAAAAGCAAGGGAAACATTTTTCCATTCTTTATCTTCGGGACTGGAGAGGTTCAGAGACAGTCTCCACTCCTTCCATTCTGATCATGTAAGCATAGAAAATATGTGTAATTGTTTCAAAGAGATACTATCGAGGGCAATTGAGGGATATATACCACATAAATTAATAAGTGATGGTACTGATCCCCCACGGTACAACAAAATGGGTTAGATCGCTGTTGCAGAAGCAATGAAGAAAGCATGCCAAATTTAAAAGAACACTAAATCCCCAAGATTGGCAAAGTTTTGCAGAAGTTCGAATTATAGCACGTACTTCAATGTGAGATACTTTTAATAATTTCCACAAGGAAACTCTGTCTCAGAGTCTGGCAGAAAATCCATACATAAAGCACACCAGTGGCAAAATGCCATCAATACCTTCACTGCATGATAACAATGGTGAAGTCACTGATGACAGTGCCACTAAAGCAGAGTTTTTAAACACAGTTTTCCAGAACTTCTTCACCAAGGAAAACGAAGTAAATATTCCTGAATTCCAATCAAGAACAACTGCGAACATAGAAGTAGATATCCCCGGTGTAGCAAAGCATCTTAAATCACTTAATAAAGGCAAGGCCTCTGATCCAGACTGTATACTAGTCCGGTTCCTTTCAGTGTTTGCTGACGTGATAGCTCCATATTTAGTAATTATGTACAACCACTCACTCACAGAAAGATACTTACCTAAAGACTGTAAAATTGCTACAGTCACACCAATACGCAAAAAGGTAAATAGGATTAATCGCTGAATTACAGGCTTATATCACTAAAGTCGATTTGCATTATGGTTTTGGAACATATACTGTATTCGAACATTAGGAATTACCTCGAAGAAAACGATTTATTGACACATAGTCAGCATGGATTCAGAAAACATTGTTCTTGTGAAATACAATCAGTTCTTTATACTCATGAAGTAATGAGTGCTATCGGCAGGGGATGCCAAATTTTTAGATTTCCAGAAGGCTTTCAACACCGTTTCTCACAAGTGTCTGCTAACCAAACTGCGAGCCTCAGCAGTGCGACTGAATTCATGATTTCCTGTCAGAAAGATCACAGTTCGTAGTAATAGATGGAATGTCATTGAGTAAAACGAGAAGTAATATGCGATGTTCCCCAAGGAAGTGTTATAGGCCCTCTATTGCTCCTGATCTGTATTAATGACATAGGAGACAATCTCAGTAGCCATCTTAGATTATATGCGGATGATGCTGTCATTTACCGTCTTGTAAAGTCATCAGATGACCAAAACGAATTGCAAAATGATTTAGGGAAGACACCTGTGTGGTGCAAAAAGCGGCATTTGGCTCTGAATAAAGAAAAGTGTGAAGTTATTCACATGAGTACTAAAAGAAATCCACTATATTTTGATTATGTGATATGTCACACAAATCTGAAGGCTGTAAATTCAACTAAATACTTAGGGTTTATTATTACAAGTAACCTAAATTGGAATGATCACATAGATAAAGTTGTGGGTAGAGCCAATCAAACACTGTGATTCATTGGCAGAACACTTAGAAGGTGAAACAGATCTACTAAAGAGACTGCTTACACCACACTTGTGTGCTCTATTCTGGAGTATTGCTCTGCAGTGTGGGATCTGCATCAGGTGGGATTGACACATGACATCGGAAAAGTTCAAAGAAGGGCAGCTCGTTTTGTACTATCGCAAAATAGGGGAGATATTGCCACAGACATGATATGTGAACTGGAGTGGCAATCATTAAAACAAAGGTGTTTTTCGTTGTGGCGGGATCTCGTGAAATTTCAATCACCAGTTTTCTCCTCTGATTGCGAAAATATTCAGTTGACATTCACCTACATAGGGAGAAATGATCATCAGGATAAAGTAAGAGAAATTAGGGCTCACGCAGAAAAATTTAAGTGTTCATTTCTTCCGCGCGCCGTTCGAGAGTGGAACAGTAGAAACAGCCTGAAGGTGGTTCATTGAACCCTCTGCCAGGCACTTTATTGTGAATAACAGAGTAAATTAGATGAGGTGTTGCATTTAGCAGTCCTATGAAGCCACACAAGTGGCAGCCTGCAACTTAGATTTTTGGGTGAAAGTTGCTGCAGTAAACATGGAACCCAGATACGTGGCAGATTCAGCAGCCAGTGGTGACATCGTAGCAATACACAAACAAAAGTAAATGTGTCGCACCGCACGTAAACAATGGGTCTCATGCCACCACTGGTTGTGGTAGTCTTATCCATTCTGCTCGGACTGTTTACAGAAGCATGCTAGAGATGACTGTCCATTCTGGGTCACCTCACATCTGTTTGTTGGGCTGCCATTCCTGTCTCACAATCACAAAATCAAATGGGCATTAATACTGTGTGTTTCTCATTTCACTGCAGATGAATGGCAAGACAGTCAACTTTCAAGTTGAGGCCATCATAAGTCTCATCAATTTTCAAAAACATTTCCAATTAGGGGGGCGGCACACACTAACTTCAACAGTTCAATGGTTGGTCAATTATAACAGGCAAAACACTCCATTGTAAGGTCAATTTACCATGGAAGCCATTTATAAAAACTGTGGCCAGGGACATAACTTTCAGTCCTGATACTGAGAATCTGTTTTGTCTGGATGATTTTTAAGTCTTTTGGATTTTCCAGCAATGTCACAGCAAGTCTGTTTTGAGAGAACGTTCCTTATCCACAACAGGATGTGCTCTGCAACAAATTCCCTGACCTTTATCCTTCCGGTCTGGTAAAGTTGAAAAATTCTGAAGCTCATATTTCACTGAAACCTATGCCTTAGCCTCAATTTTTTTCCCCCATTGGCCGGTTCCACTGGCAGCCAGGTCAAGGACAAATTAGACATGTTGCAGGGATTGGATGTGACAGAACTTACGTCATCTAATCAATGGGCTGCTCCCCTGGTTATCTTCACATCCGGCAAACTCAGACTTAGTAGGGACTTCAAGGTCACAGTAAATGCTCAAGCTGATGTGGACATGTACCCCATTCCAAATCCTGAGTAACTATACACAAAACTGGTAGATGGATACTTCTCCAGAACTGACCACACTGAGGCATACTTAACAGCCCCCGACAGATGAATGTTCCCAGAAGATACTGGTTGACACACTGCATGGTTTATACAAATACAAGCAGTTGGTTTTTTGGGTCTCCAGTGCACCAACAATTGTCCAGAGGTTCAAAAACAGCTGCTTCACAATATGCCAGGTTGTATCAACTATTTAAATTACATCCTTATCATGGGAAGTTCCAACAAGCACCATTTAGTAAACCTGAAGTTACTCTTTCTCATTTTTCACGAGGTAGGATTAAAGTGCAATCTAAGCAATGTAAATGTTTTCAGCCTTCAGTGGAGTATTTTGGCCACATCCTAGCTCACAAAGGCATACTACCAATGCAGAAACATGTTTAAATGATTGCGTCCGTATCTCAGCCAGCAAACTGCTTGCAGCTCAATGCCTTTCTGGAAAAAAATAAGTATTACAGAAAATTCACTGTGGTGACATCTCGGATAGCTCATGTGTTACACCACTTGAGTAAGAAAGGAGAGATTTTCATGTAGTTGGCTGCATATGCAAAGGCATTCTGGAAGCTCAAACAGCATCTACTCTAAGCACCTTCTTTAGCAACTTTCAGCTGGGAAGCAGACAGACGTTGTAATGGATGCATCAGATGATGGTGTGGGGACTGTCCTAATGCACCAAGGCACTGATGGGTCATCAAATGAAATACTCTCAAACTGAGAAATAAGCACTGGCATTTATATTCACTTTGAAGAAATTTCATGTCTTTTTTCATTGCTCCAAGTTCCACCTGGTAATGGACCATAAGCCATTGATCTCATTGTTCAATCCAACAGCTCACATCCCAAATCATACTGCTCTTCAGCCCTGCACTGGGCCTTATTCCTCTAAAGAGATGAGATTCAACAAGCCGTGGACGATTTCTCCATTACAGGAGCCCACATTGCAACTGTCATGTAGGTGGACAATGTTCTCAATCAAGTTCACATCTTCATCCTGAGTGGTTGGCTGGAGCAATTGGCCAGGCAACAATCAACTCTTCCTCAAAATTACTATGTGATGTGACACTGTTTGATTATTAATGTCTGGGATAAGGGAAATAAGAAGTCCTGATGAATAGGACCTAGCTTAAGTCCGAATAGCAAAAGAATAAAAATAGAAACAATGTTATTTCTTAACTGTCACCTCCCCCCCCCCACTCTCTTACTCTCTTCCTCCCCCCCCCCCCCCCATTCTCTCTCTCTCTCACACACACACACAAAATTATTATTAAGAATGAATGTAAATCGTAAAATTTATTTGCACAATCATCTAATTCTTAGTTGCCTGTTTAATGAACAACACCAACTTACTGATGGAAAAGAAGTGTATAAATGAGATGCTATGGTCATGGTGGCTTAACTACTGCTAGTTTCAGTTCACCCGAGAAAACCAGCATTCATATTGCCATAGGGGCCACGCCTGACAGCTTAGCATCAACAGCCACGGGTGGGTTTCTTTACCACAGGATCCCAAGCCTGATAAGGGTTTCTTTACACAGGTTACCAAGCCTGATAGTAAAATTATTTAAGTGCCCTGTGTAAAATTATAAGGCACTCTTGGGTTCTTTAGATTGTTTCCTCTAACCTATTTCAATTTTTGATATGCTACATTAATTTTCTGATGAATATCAAGAGGAATGGTGTATTGCGGGCCAGACGAATTTACTGATGGAGCTGGAATAACTGCAATAATGTGGTGTTCCGGAACCCAGCACTTGTCACTTCTTGGCGGCCAATAAAATGAATTTGCTGGACCTTGTGGGTGCATAAAGTTTATTGATGCATCCCTTTGCTCTGTGGAGGTCTCACAGATATTCCCAGTCCACCACACGTTTTCATAGATGCATGCAACATATTGTCCTGGTTGGAGAGCAGACATTAATATACCTCCTTCATTACTGTGAACCATTTTAGCTAGAAAAGATGAACAATCATTTGAAACTCTGCTGACCTGAATTGTTTCATCAATAGGTAAAAAGTGATGATTTTCTCTAGTGCCTGCTACAGTTTGTCCAAGTTTAAACCTCTCTTCTTGTGATGCAATATTTTTCCGCTTGCTCTTGCTGCTAACCGCTTTGTTGCACCTCCAGTCCCATCTCAAGGTGATTTCCCATGACTAGTAGCAAAAAAATTCCATTCGGCTGTCATTCCAAAATCATTCTTATGATAGCACAAATTTAGGAAATTCTTGAAATTTTTATATTGAGCACTGGAGCCATCACTGAAATAATGAATGTGGGATATCTGTGCAAACCGTGCTTTGAGCTCCTTGATAAAAACGTGAACTGTAATAGTGTCATGCCACAAACAATCACAGATAATGCAAAAACTTAAAGATTCTACTTTCTCATTTTGACAAAAGTAGATAACAAATGGATGAATTGTTGCTTGACTATTGTCCCAGTGGAAGCCTTGCACAGCATCCTGAATGATAAAAGAATAATTTTCTGCAAAATCCATTAGGACAACAAGCTCTTTGTCTTTCAGATGACATTTAAGGCCTTTAAGATGCAAGCTTTGATGCTTGGCAATGTA
Source organism: Schistocerca nitens (assembly GCF_023898315.1). Lineage (NCBI taxonomy): Eukaryota > Metazoa > Arthropoda > Insecta > Orthoptera > Acrididae > Schistocerca > Schistocerca nitens. Next base: position 19,857,043 of record NC_064614.1, read on the forward strand.
ATGATGGCGTGACAGACTCCATATTTTATTTTTTACATCTTCAATAAATTCATTCACTACCATTTGCTTCGTGTCCAGTGTGGCCCGATCAGTATGTATCCATTGCTTAAACACAATAACTCCCTGTGGCTCATGATCTAGGAAATAGCTGGCAATTTCAGATGCTATAGCTTCGGGCCCAGGACACCTTTCACAGCGATGTAGCCTGCACTGTTTAGAGTTCAAACTGCAAACTGCCTTGCTGAGAATCTCCTTATACAAGGTGCATTTAAGTTCTAAGGCCTCCGATTTTTTTTCTAATTAACTACTCACCCGAAATCGATGAAACTGGCGTTACTTCTCGACGTAATCGCCCTGCAGACGTACACATTTTTCACAACGCTGACGCCATGATTCCATGGCAGCGGCGAAGGCTTCTTTAGGAGTCTGTCTTGAGCACTGGAAAATCGCTGAGGCAATAGCAGCACGGCTGGTGAATGTGCGGCCACGGAGAGTGTCTTTCATTGTTGGAAAAAGCCAAAAGTCACTAGGAGCCAGGTCAGGTGAGTAGGGAGCATGAGGAATCACTTCAAAGTTGTTATCACGAAGAAACTGTTGCGTAACGTTAGCTCGATGTGCGGGTGCGTTGTCTTAGTGAAACAGCACACGCACAGCCCTTCCCGGACATTTTTGTTGCAGTGCAGGAAGGAATTTGTTCTTCAAAACATTTTCATACAATGCACCTGTTACCGTAGTGCCCTTTGGAATGCAATGGGTAAGGATTACGCCCTCGCTGTCCCAGAACATGGACACCATCATTTTTTCAGCACTGGCGGTTACCCGAAATTTTTTTGGTGGCGGTGAATCTGTGTGCTTCCACTGAGCTGACTGGCGCTTTGTTTCTGGATTGAAAAATGGCATCCATGTCTCATCCATTGTCACAACCGACGAAAAGAAAGTCCCATTCATGCTGTCGTTGCGCGTCAACATTGCTTGGCAACATGCCACACGGGCAGCCGTGTGGTCGTCCATCAGCATTCGTGGCGCCCACCTGGATGACACTTTTTGCATTTTCAGGTCATCATGCAGGATTGTGTGCACAGAACCCACAGAAATGCCAACTCTGAAGGCGATCTGTTCAACAGTCATTCGGCGATCCCCCAAAACAATTCTCTCCACTTTCTTGATCATGTTGTCAGACCGGCTTGTGCGAGCCCGAGGTTGTTTCAGTTTGTTGTCACACGATGTTCTGCCTTCATTAAACTGTCGCACCCACGAACGCACTTTCGACACATCCATAACTGCATCACCACATGCCTCCTTCAACTGTCGATGAATTTCAATTGGTTTCACACCACGCAAAATCAGAAAACGAATGATTGCACGCTGTTCAAGTAAGGAAAACGTCGCCATTTTAAGTATTTAAAACAGTTCTCATTCTCGCTGCTGGCGGTAAAATTCCATCTGCCGTACAGTGCTGCCATCTCTGGGACGTATTGACAATGAACGCGGCCTCATTTTAAAACAATGCGCATGTTTCTATCTCTTTCCAGTCCGGAGAAAAAAAATCGGAGGCCTTAGGACTTGAATGCACCTCGTAATTTTCATGTATACCAGCTACGCTAAGCATAAGCTTAACATTTTGGTGAATTGCACAGACACAAACTGCATGCATTCCAGCTGATCCTACTGTTACACACCATTTGGGTCTAAGTTTGAGAACCCTATTTCTGGACCATTTATATTCTTGTAGATAACATACATTCCCCATAAATTGCAAAGTAACGATCTTTTCTGCATGTATGTCTTTCTATCTAAAAGTCTAACTGAAATACTATCTTTTTTTCCAGGGCACGCCCTACTATACTCATCATCTTCAAAAACATTTCGCACTCTACTAGCAACTTCTGCTGGTAATTTCCTGCTTTGCCTATTTTTGTTGCTCGAATGCCCTTCTCTGCCTTAAGCTTCCGAGCATTCTTCACCATTCTTTCGGACACGCTGAACTGAGCTACTGTTTGTCTGACTGTCCAACTTACAGGTGCCAAGGTTAAAATTTGCATCTGTTCTTTACGAATTGCATTCTGCATCTTGGCTTTCAGTTCAGTCAGCAAATGTGCATAGTCGGCACAGTTTCAACATTCCTCAATTTCACTAGCATCTTCAATTTGTCGGTTTACTCCCATTGCATTTACAATTCTGCTTTTAATCACATTTTGAGCCTTTTGAATTTTCTTCTTCACATATTGGGGCTTATCTCTGTAGCTTACCGTTCTCTTCAGGGATGAAATACCGATAGACAAGAAGCTACTATTTAATTCTTCTTTTGGTGTAAAGTCCTCATCAGAATGTGATGATGAGGCTGATAAAGCTTCGTCCAAGTGTTTATTTAAGGTAGTCCTGCAAGCCGGACAAATTTTCTGACCGGGCTTTATGTTATTAACAAGCTGCTTCTTCAACATATCAGAAGCCTTATTAGTTGTTTCAGTATCAAGAGTGCGAATTCCTGCCTTAACATTATGATTCACCTTCCCAAAGGGATTGAAGCATTTTCTTTTGTAACGTCTCATATTGTGTCAATAACGGGGCTTTATGGTGTAGGCGAACTTGAGAGGTATTGTCCAGCTTTGCTTCAGAACGTCGGACCAACAACTCTTTTTCCTCATCATTAAAATCAGCAAACCATTTTAAAGCAGCTTTTTTGGCAAAGAAAGTGACATGACACTTTGTTCCACTATCTCCTTGCCCAATTGAGCAGGAAGGTATGCTGTTCCCTTCTGCATCCATCTCTAATCAGTAACTAAATAATGTATTTGGCCTCTAAGTGCAAATTATAATCTGCTTAAATTTCAGACAAATTGCTACTGAATGAAATTATACACAATGTATAATACCAATGAAAAAATCTAATAAGAGATATATGCTATAAAAGACACAATCAAAACAATTTTTTGTAAATTAGATTACAAACTTTGATGGTCTTATGAATCACTTAACAAGCCACACTCAGTCAAGAGAACCCACTCACTATGCTGCAAACACACCACTGAATTACTGATTGTTCAAACAAGGCTCACAATAATGAAACAATCTGATTGTTAAATTAATTGTTGCCATTATATTTTCTATAAACAGTGAATCTTGTGAATTTTCTCTGTGAAAGTAGTGGTTACGTATTTACCAAGGTAGTAGGCTACATTTAAGTGTGATTAAATACAAAATTAAAACTCTTAGATGTTAGCCAACCACTTTCACGTTTCCCTAATAACTTTAAGACAAAAATTCACAGGTTACAACACCTAGGTATTAAAAATCTCTGGAAAATTTACATCACTTGATGCATGATTCAAGCAAGCCGATTCTTTTTTGGAAAAATGTTTTATACAATTGAATCCAAAACTTAGGTCTTCATTTTCCACTTGTAAATATTTCCAATTTTGAGAAGTACAAAAAATATGAAGCTATTATTCATTGAATTCTTTACGATTTTTATTTTAAACAAATGAGAAGAGTTTTATGCAGATGAACACTTACGATAAAAGCAGAAGGGCTACTTCTCATAGTTTTCAAGTTTTTCTGACAACCTCATTGCCTATTTACCAGATCTTTTTATTTCAATTATTCAAGGCACTAATAAACATTTATTAGGCATAATAAAAGGTTTCAGCTATAATTTGAGTGCCAGAAAAATGTGTTCAAACTTCCAGTGCGCCTCTTTGATGATGCTACTTTTTAGGGCCTTATATGCTTGCATTGCAAAACCAAATCCACTTTTCTAGATAGTTTAGAATATGCTCTTTCTAATGACCATAATTTAGAAGAGTTTGGAAAAATTTGACTAAAATACCCATTTTTAGCACTTTTTGAAAAATCGTCAGCTTTACCCTACATTTGTGAAATAATGGATAGCAATAGGAGAACGAAATTTTATATTCTAAGACCTTGTGTTGGTGAGTTATGGTGTGCAAAGTTTCATGTACATCCCACAATTACTTTTGGAGATATAAAAAACAGAAGTTCGCATTTTTTTAAACAGCTATTTTTTCACCCAACTTTGCTTCAAATTATCTATATGAAAATTGCTCAGAAATCATTTTGTTAATATTTTACTTTAAAGAGCTCTAAAAAGTTGTATAAGATGGCCAAGTCTTGTTTCTTTCATGCAAATACTTACAGAGATATCTCATCTCAAAGCTGCTGAAAATTCAAGGATGCACTATTGGAAGCTGTGCTATGGTTTCAAACAAGTGACTGTATCTCTGCAAGTATTGAATTTCTGAAACTGAAGCTTTACCAGTGTTCATTGAGAACTTGTGTGAATGTTCATACAAAATTTCACCAAAATCCATGATGGTCATGTGGGAACATTTCTCGATATTAGACCACTTGGCACAGAATGGCCCAGGACCAACCTGCTCAATCAATGCCATATTTATTAGCTGGGCATTTATTGGGAAATGCAACAGATGTGTGCAGCCACAGGCAGTCCCACATGATGCTTTTTCGCCTTGGCCAGTAACCACCAAAACTTAGGAGTGTGTGCACCTCAATTTTGCAAGCCCTTTTCTGAATACCAAATGGTTCCTCATTTTCGACATCTTTTCCAGATTTCCACACCTTGTTAATTGCCTTACAACCATGGTGGAATACACAGTGATGGTACTGTCAGAGATATCCATCATACAGGACCTATCGCAAATATTAGGGCCCTAATTTTGCTCCCGAGACAGTTAGTCCACAGTCGATTTTCAGACGAGAAACCCGTGCTGTTCAGGTCAACAACAATGCATCAACTTAACTGTGAAATAAGTGTAGGACAAATAGGCTGCATGTTAAAATAATGACAGTGTCTATTCAATACATACTGTATTATTCTGCAAGAACCATGGACTGTGTGGTTAGGTTTTTACTGCTCATAGATATTCAACAGTAAACTATTGTAGCAGTATGTTGATGTTTGCTTGCAATCTATTAATGAGGTTTATCAAAGTTAACCAATAATGGACTGGCCATATAACTGCATATTATTGGTGGTGATGGTGGGGGGGGGGGGGAGGGGGGGGGGGGGGAAAGGCTGTGAACAGTGAAAGTAAAGAACTGTGAAACACAAATGTGCACCTGTCGGGTACATCATTCAAAGTAGTCAATGTTGAACTCCCACCCCCCATTTTTCAGCCAGTATAGCAATAGCTAACACTTGGTTCAAGAATCATAAAAGAAGGTTGTACACATGGAAGAGTCCTGGAGATACTAGAAGGTATCAGATAGATTATGTAATGGTAAGACAGAGATTTAGGAACCAGGTATTAAATTGTAAGACATTTCCAGGGGCAGATGTGGACTCTGCCCACAATCTATTGGTTATGAACTGTGGATTAAAACTCAAGAAACTGCAAAAAGATGGGAATTTAAGGAGATGGGACCTGGAGAAACTGACTAAACCAGAGGTTGTACAGAGTTTCAGGGAGATCATAAGTAAACAATTGTCACAAATGGGGGAAAGAAATACAGTAGAAGAAGAATGGGTAGCTGTGAGGGATGAAGTAGTGAAGGCAGCAGAGGATCAAGTAGGTAAACAGTCGAGGGCTAGTAGAAATCCTTGGGTAACAAAAGAAATATTGAATTTACTTGATGAAAGGAGAAAATATAAAAACGTAGTAAATGAGGCAGGCAAAAAGAAATACAAATGTCTCAAAAATGAGATCGACAGGAAGTACAAAATGGCTAAGCAGGGATGGCTAGAGGACAAATGTAAGGATGTAGAGGCTTATCTCACTAGGGGTAAGATAGATACTGCCTACAGGAAAATTAAAGAGACCCTTGGAGAAAAGAGAAAGCAAGCTTCTTCATTTCTCAGTACGTACTGCAACCTACATCCTTCAGAATCTGCTTAGTGTATTCATCTCTTGGTCTCCCTCTACGATTTTTACCCTCCACGCTGCCTTCAATGCTAAATTTGTGATCCCTTGATGCCTCAGAACATGTCCTACCAACCGGTCCCTTCTTCTTGTTAAGTTGTGCCACAAACTCCTCTTCTCCCCAATTCTATTCAATACCTCCTCATTAGTTATGTGATCTACCCATTTAATCTTCAGCACTCTTCTGTAGCACCACATCTCGAAAGCTTCTATTCTCATCTTGTCCAAACTATTTATCGTCCATGTGTCACTTCCATACATGGGTACACTCCATACAAATACTTTCAGAAACGATTTCCTGACACTTAAATCTATACTTGATGTTAATTAATTTCTCTTCTTCAGAAACGCTTTCCTTGCCATTGCCAGTCGACATTTTATATCTTCTCTACTTCGACCATCATCAGTTATTTTGCTCCCCAAATAGCAAAACTCCTTTACTACTTTAAGTGTCTCATTTCCTAATCTAATTCCCTCAGCATCACCCGACTTAATTCGACTACATTCCATTATGCTCGTTTTGCTTTTGTTGATGTTCATCTTATATCCTTAATTTTGATTTGAGTAGGTGAATCTATTCATTTTTTTTATTTTTTATTTTATTTTTTTTTTTTTTAATAATGTTATGATTAGTAAATCTATGCTGCAGCACACCTTGAGTTTTTGCTATTTTGCAAGTGGGAAAGAGACCCAAATCTTTCAAGTTTAACCAGTTTCAGACAGTTATGATGGAGTAATGTCTCGTAGTGTAATGTGGTCTTGATTTTCAAATTTTTTCTAGTCCCCACCTTTTGTATTATAGTCAATTTTAGTGCTAATTATTGTGATGGTATGAGAACAGTGTAAGATATCTGTGAAGTAATGACTATAAATTTTAGTGTGAAACATTTTTTTCTTAGACCAAGTTAGAAGTAAAAGTAAGTGTACTAAAGTAGGGTATTTTGTCTCATTTTTTCATGTGCTGTGCCTGAGGAGAACCACCTCCAAGGGTACCGATAGCAGTGCATTTCCTTATTAACTGCCACTTGGAACTGTTGAAGGCGTGAACAACTTGGTGAGAAAGTAGGCAAAAGCTCATTAAAAGTGTGAAAGTGCTTGTGAAAAATATTAAACACCACGCAAGTAAAATTTTCCATCTAAAAAGTGAACTGCATTGTGCACTGTAATTTTACTTTTTGCGACCCATGAGGATTTATCTTTTTAAGCAAGACAGGACTTGTGTAAAGTGGTATGTATCTTAAAATGTAATCTTTGTTTACCCAAAAAGGACATCACTTATGATGAAGATTCCTAATTTTTATTAAATATAACTTGTGGATATTTTGTGCAATTGTACAGTACACTGTATGTAAATATTCTGTATGGGGTTTTCATATGGCCATTTCATATAAGTAGAAATTTGAAAAACATATACAGGTTTGATAAGATTTCTTATGTTATATTTTTTTGTGTGTAGATTGTTAAATCCACTTTCTGAGGTCTCTTGTAGTCATTGAATTTCCCAGTTAGCTATTTGCAATATATCTGGTCAATCCAGTGAGGTGGGGATGTGATGAAGAAAGCTGGGGTATTTTTACCTCCCCTCTGGTTTTGCCATCCGCCGGCTTAAATTAATTTTTTTTTTCATTTTGGACTAATTACCGTTAACATATGTGAGTATAATCTGCATTATCATAAAAGAGAAAGATTGGCCCTCAGTATTAAACAATATAACACCAGATCTAATTGTGCTTAGTTTTATGTATGTACTTGATTTCCAAATTTATTTCGACTGTTCCTAGTTAATACTTTTGTTATAGGGTGAAATCAGTAATTGCTTCGTAACTTAAACTCTATTGTTGATTATAAACAAATATAAATGCTGTAATAATTATAAACATTTGGAAGAACCACCAATAGCATTCTTTAGGTATTTATTTTGCTCTATTCGAAAATATATTAGCAAACCCAGCCCTTAATTAATTCCAAAGTAACTACCAGGTTTGTCAAAAGTGTTGTTTGTATAACTATATCTGTTAATTTCATCATTTAAACAAATAATACGGCTTAACCGTTGTAGTAGAAGAAACTGTTAAAAAGACGGAATTTTTCTATATACGCAGTTAATTGAGTGAGTTAAGTTTCAATTGTAATTTCTGCAAATTAAACATCGAACAATGTATAGTTTCAGTGCCTATTGTTGTGAGGATATATAAGGGCCCAATTTTTTGTCCCAAGGCAGTCAGTCAATGGCTGATTTTCAGACGAGAAACCCATGCTGGTTAGGTCAACTACAATGCATCAACTTAACTGTGAAATAAGTGTAAGACAAATAGGCCACTGTTAAAACAATAACAGTGTCTGTTCAATATGTACCGTATTATTATGCAAGAGTTGTGAGCTGTGAGGTTAGGTTTTTACTGCTCATAGATATTCAACAGTAAACTATTGTTGCAGTATGTTGATGTTTGCTTGCAACCTAGCGTATTTACTCGAATCTAAGCTGCACTTTTTTTCTGGTTTTTGTAAGCCAAAAAACCGCCTGCAGCTTACAATCGAGTGCAAAGCAAGCGAAAGTTCTGAAAAATGTTGGTAGGTGCTGCCACAACTAACTTTTGCTGTCGAATATATGTAGCGCTACACAGGCATGCTTTGCAGGCACGAAAATAAATACTGGCGCCAAAACCTCTGCGTCAGTAAATAAATTAAAAAAAAAAAGAGGTGGAAGACGAGCTTTTTTTCTCCGCCCCGAGTTTCGACCACTGCATTTTCATACATTACCCAAAGAAGTAAATACAAATTCCGTATTGTTCATCTTCAAATGTAGCAGTATTTCAATGTACTACAAAAATCCGACTGGCAAGACTGTTTGGGATGTTTGTCAATATGGCCAACTCCACATCCTGAATTTTTCCTACCTGTGGGAAGAGATGGTTGCTAATAGGAACTTTTATGAATTGTGAATCACATGCAGTATTCTCTTCACCATAAGAATAATACGAATATAAACATTTTGCCATGTATTGTTTCGTGTTTGCTGCTATCTCATTTAAATCCTGTCTGCCTAATAAACTACGAAACTAGAGTGAGACAACAGCAAACAAGGAAAAATATACATATCATGTCATGTTTATATTCATATTATTCTTATGCCTAATAGTGATACAGTCAGAAATGTAACACGGCAATTGACTGGATTTTTAAATCTAAGATGACTCTAATTTCTGTGTAGAATGTAATGTATCAAGAATTTTATTCACCGTAGATCATTTTACAATGATATTGGCTTCGTCATACAAGATGTACTAGTACATACAGAATAATAAAATAAACTTCTGTCAATACATTATAGAATACATTTGAAGCATGGCAGTGTACCAAATTACAAAGGATAGCTTTTAAAAGTTAACGCAACAAGCTATCTTATAATCTAATATAATATGGTATTTTATTGTTTATAGTATAAACTTTGTAATTACACACGATTGACCACAGCACAAAATAATATGTTTAACTACAGACAACTTTTAAATGCTTATATTCTCCTCAGGCATCTCAAAGAATTCTTTTATGTCATAGAATGGATGATCTGACAGTCAGCTGTACCACTTAATTTTAAAAGAATTTGTATCCATAGACTGAACATGAACTGGCAGTTTATTGAACATTTTGAGTGGGTTAACTTTGTGGGAATTTCCTGCTCTCGCTAATCTGTGGCGCGGTATGTCTAAATTACCGTTCGCCCTGGTGTTGTGTTTGTGTATTTCCCTTCTGGCAATAAATTCTGAATAGAGTACAGACACACAGAAGTATAGATTTATAACTGTAAGTATTCTGAGTCTGGAAAAAAGAGGAAGACAGTGCTCCCTATGACCTCTTTTACATATTATACGTACGACTTTTTTTTTGTAATTTCAATACGTTTTTGATGTGAGGGGAGTGCCCCCATATAATCAGACCATATGAAATATGTGACTGGAATAGCCCAAAGTATGTCACCCTGAGGTACTCCAAGCTCACTACCTCCCTTAATTTCACGAGAAGGTATGCCACCCGAGATATTTTTTCACATACATGATTGACATGTTCCTCCGAATATAGTTTTGAGTCAATGTGAATACCTAAGAGTTTTACTGACTTATTGCCTACTTCATTTGATGTTCCCATTAGAAGTTGTTGTGTTTTGTCAGGGTTGCATAGGAGCTTATTGGCTGCAAACCAGTCCAGGGCCTCTTATCTAGTGTTTCTTTTGTTAGGTTATTCAGATCCGAAATGTTCTAATGTGTGGTAAGTAGTGTTGTATCGTCAGCATAACACACAACAGGGTAAGCTATATTTTTAAGTAAATCATTAATAGCGACAATGAAGAAGAAGGGTCCAAGGATAGACCCTTGTGGTACACCTGTGCTGATTTCCATGATGGAAGAATTTAAATTTCTGACTGAAACGAATTGTTTTCGGTTACTTAAATAAGAATTTATCACAGATAAAGTGCTAAAGAGGCACCTGCAAAGATTTTCAAACGGAGAAAATTTTTCGCTAAACTCTCGTTCAGAACATCTTCTATCATATGCAGTCTATTATTTGGTTCTTGTTGATCATTATAAAAAAAAGCAGCGGTGTAGGTAGCAACAAATAGCAGTCTCTTGCCATTGTTTCGCTAATGAGACGATTCCTCTCCTTTTTTTTAATTGTAAGCGGCGGTAGCGTGCACAAAAGCAAGCCTCTTATCAGATAAAAGAAAAATAAGCAATCAATTCAAACCAGACGAAGCATGTGAAAAAGGAAGGGTACCCGTATAAATACGGATGGAGCGCCTGACGCATAGCAATGGCTACCTGGTAAAGCTTAACTGCTAAGCTTACGACTCGAACCAAACTACTGTGGCTGTATCGTCATTCATTCGACCTAAATTGTGTCTCATATTACAATGGAACAGCTTTGTTTCGATTTGGAGGTGTGGCCTAAAACTTTTCTCTCCCCTTGAATGTCGAGTCTCAAATTTCTGGTGCGGCTTAGATTCGGGAAAATTTTTTTTTCCTTGATTTCGAGTCTCATTTTTTAGGTGCGGCTTAGATTCGAGTGCAGCTTAGATTCGAGTAAATACGGTATTAATGAGGCTCATTAAAGTTAACCAATAGTGGACTGGCCATGTAACTGTGTATTATTGGGGGCGGGATTGCGAACAGTGAAAGAAAAGAAATGTGAAACATAAATGTGCACCTGTCGGCTACATCATTTAAAGTAGTCAGTGTTGAACTTCCACCCCCCCCCCCCCTCCCATTTTTCTGCCAGTATAGCAATGGAGTACATCGACACCGAGGACAATCAACAAGGAAATAAAACAAGGGAACGTTACAGTAGAGCAGCTAGGTGCATTTGGCGAGGTTAGACGGAGGGCAGAGGAAAGTTGGAGGGGGGTAGTGGAAAAGGAGAGAACTGAAAAGACTGGGTGAGATGATGGAATGAGGGCTATGTGGTGCTGGAATGGGAACAAGGGAGGGGCTGAATGAGTGAGGACAATGATTAACAAACGTTGAGGCTAGGAGGGTTATGGGAACATAGGATATATTGCAGCAAAAGATCCCACCAGCACAATTCAGAAAAGCTGGTGTTGGTGAGAAGGATCCATATGGCACAGGCTGTGAAGCAGTCACTGAAATGAAGGATGTCGTGTTGGGCAGCATTGTGCGTAACAGAGATGGGAGCTGGGTAATACAATGAAACATGGAGGCCAGGTGAGTGGCGGGAACCAAGGATGTGTTGTAGTGCTAGTTCCCACCTGCAGAGTTCTGAGAAACTGGTGCTGGGGGGAGAATCCAGATAGCGCTTGTGGTGAAACATGCACTGAGGTCACGATTGTCATGTTGTAGACCATGCTCTGCAACAGGATATTGTATGTTATCAGTATACATGCCCTGCCTATGCCCATTCAACCTGATTGACAATTTGGTGGTAGTCATAATGATGTAGAAGGCCAAACAGTGTTTACATAACAGCTGGTGTCTGACATGTCGTTTCACAGGTGGCTTTCCCTTTGATAGTATATGTATTGCCAGTTACAGGGCTGCTACAGGTAGTGGTAGGAGGGTGCATAGGGCAAGTCTTGCAGTGGGGATGGTAACAGGGCTAGGAGCTATAGGGTAGGGAGATGGCTGCAGAAGGAGCATAGGGACTGACAGGAATATTGTGGAGATTGGGAGGGTGACAGAAAGCTATGTGTGGTGGGGAAAATTTCAGACAGAATGGATCTCATTTCAGGCCACAATTTTTGGAAGTCATGGCCCTGTCGAAGTAGCTGATTAATACATTCAAGACCAGGATAATATTGAGTGAACAGTGGTGTGCTCTGAAGTTGTTTTTTGGAGGGATCAGCAGTACCAAGTTGGATGTGATGGCCCAGGAAATCCGCTTTTGAAATAAGCTGGTGGGGTAATTAGGTGCAGGTGCGTAGGTGAGGATGGTGGTTTATTGCTGTAAAGAGTCTGCATTCGAACAAATACATTTGCCTTGGATGCCAAGACTGCATGGGAGAGAACTCCGCAGGTGGGAACTAGGGCTATAACATGTCCTTGGTTTTCGCCACCCACCTGGCCTTAACTTACGTTAATTTCTTCTGTCTCAGCATTTCTTCACAGTAATTACTCTTTGCTTCACTCCATTTTAGTTTTCAACATTTTTCATTGTCTTACCCATCTATTTTTCACCTCCCTTCTCCCACCTCTGTTATGCACAATGCATTTAACTTTTCCCTCTTATTAACTCATGCATAATGTTTAGGCAGTAATCTCTGTCTGCGTATTATCTTGTCTTCCACCCTTAATCTCTCAGGTTTTCAGATCTCGTCCAATGCAATCCGCAACAATCAGTCTTTCTCATCCCATGCAGTAAGTCTCCTCTGACCCATGGTTCTGGGTGACTTTCCCAAAATCTACCCCTTTTCCTAGACCTGCCGAGTACTTTTCTTTCACCCCACTTCCTTCCCTTCAACCCTTCTGCCTGAAGAAGGAGCTACTGGCTCCGAATGCTTGCCGGTTACAACCGCCTTTTATGTGTGAGTTCTGCCACCACTTGGTGAGTAGAGTTTTTATGTATCCAATTTAATTATTGTGTCATACATTGATTGTTTTCATTTCTTTTGTGTATGACAATCACTGGTGGGTGGGACAAATAATTAATTTTTCTCATAAGCCACAAGATGCATCCATCTTCTTTATGACACACTGTGATCTGGCAAATTCTTTCCAAAAGCCATTATCGACAGCTCAGTGTGCAGTTCCCATTTCCCTAGTACTGCTCTTGTTGGATCATCCTTGTCCATGTGAAATTCAGATTGGCTAATCAAGTTCAATTAGGAGCAGATGAAAAAAAAATCCTTTTCAACAGTGCAGTGTTGATTGTTGCAGTGTAGGCAATTCTAGTTGATGGAATGTCATAAAGAAATAGAATCATGACAGAAGGCAACAAAAATTTGTGAATAATGCCAGAAACAGAAAAATATACATACAAAGCTATTTTCTATACCTAATTATTTTTACAAAATGCCTGAACAAAATGAACAATTATTTTCCCACTCATTTATTATTTTCTGACTATGATATCCCAGTTTTACACTACATTTACTCAACATCAGCAAAGAGGTTTGCTTTTTGTGTTGGCAGTTATTTAAATTCGGGTTGCAGTGATTGTTGTTGTTTTAATTCTGAAGTTTCAAGAGCAAAACATTATCTTTTAGACAAACTTCAGTTTTTAAGGAATAAAAAATGTGAAAAAGCTTACCCTCTAACTCAGTGTATTTTAGGTTACACGTAAGAAAAAAATAATAAAAGCACACAGTGATCCATAAGGCAGCTTTTAAGTTTTAAATGATCATTTATAAATATTAAAAGAAATTGTGTGCCACTTGTGACAGTTTTTTGGATGTTACTAAAACATACACCATTTAACACTTCTTGTCACTGTTGTGTTGGTTGGTATAACAAGTGCCCTGATGGTTTACAATGAATAAAAACTTAAATTTCAAGAAAAGTTGATGAAAGATGCCAGCAAGTACAACTCCCATAAAGAAAAAGAAAGAGGACAGGATAAAAGAAGACAGGAAAAATATGAAGATGAAAGCATCTTCCAGTGAAAAATCTTTACTGGAGTACTGCAAGAAGGAATCTGAAAGCAATAGGAAGTACAGACTTAAACTAAAATCTGTACCAACTGGAGATCAGCTTGAGACCTTTGCTTCACAGTCAGGACCTTATAAATGTCCTGAGTACCTCGGCAAAGCTGTTTCTCAGGTAAAGAAGGTGTCTCCTTCAAACCCCTCAAAAAAAATCAGCAATAACAAAAAAGCTTATAAGTGAAAGTTTACCTAAAAAGCCGATTTTCTCAGTTCAGAAAAAAAAGGCTCATAAACTTACAGGTGATAATCTGTTCAAAATACAAAACTTTTTCACAAATGAAGAAAACAGCAGGCAAACACATGGTATAAAGAACATAAAGTCTATTGTAGACCACGAAACTGGGAAGACAGTTAGCTTGCAGAAACATCACATGAATGTAACAGTTAAGGAAGCATTTTTTTCTTTTTAAGCAAGACTTCTGAAATGCTTCACAATGTGTGTGTGTGTGTGTGTGTGTGTGTGTGTGTGTGTGTGTAAAATATCACACTAACTTCTACGTTATCATTGAGGCCATTCACTGAAACATAGGTAGTTTCCCAGCTACTCACACTGACCTTATGAATCTTGTTTGATCTGACACAGAAAGTGAAACATGCATGACAAGTGAGTGCAAGAAGTGCATCATGATGAATTTGCACACACTAATTGATGGAAAGTTTGATTTATGCGAAATAATATCTTGGAACATGTGTGTCACTCTAAACAGATTACTGGTAGTGGAAGTCTTGATGCAGCTATCTCTGAAATTCAGTCTCAACTAAAAAATTCAATGAGCACGTCTTTGCCAAAAGGATGCAATCTACAGCTTTCAAGGCTATGAAAGCATCAGTTACTGACAATGAAGTGATATTGCAAAGAGATTTTGCAGGAAACTATGTAGCACTGACACAACGTGAGATACAAAGTGCCCACTGAAGTCATACACAGATTACAGTGGCCACTGTTTGTGCTTGGCTAAAAACAGGATTACAGTTATTTGCAGTTGTGAGCAATGAGCTGTGCCATGACAAGTACTCAGTTTATGCTTGTTTGAAGATGGAATACGTAAGCTGAAACAAGATCTTCTATCAAAACTGACTTACGTTAGAATTTTTTCTGATGGTTGCACATGTCAATTTAAGAACAAATTCACCACCTCCAACCTCTGTTACATGATGCAAGACATTGGAGTGTCTGCCAAATGGTTTTGCTTTGCAAAAATACATGGGAAAGAGCCAGTGGATGGCATCGGAACTATAACAAAAAACGGCTGTTTGGAACAAAGTTAAGCAAAGAAAAGTTATGATCAATAATGCACAGGAAATTTTAGTTGTTTTTGGAATAAACTTCTTTCTACTGACAAGAAATCATATTGATGAAAACAGAGACCTACTGGACAGACGCTGGAAATCTGTTAAAAAGAGAAAAGATATTTGTAGCAGGCATTACTTCAATGGTTACAATACCTGTATCCTAATATGTGGTATAGGTTTTCTAAAATCAGATTTCGAGAAAGTGCAGGTTTTTCAACGTTCACCCACTGTATACTCTTTCATCTAAACAGTTTCTGAGGTAAGTGATGAGGAATCGTATCTTGATGATCTGTTCACAAAATCCCCAAGAAGTTACAGGTTCAAAACCAACTTGGAAAAAATCATGCCGGGAATATTTATTTTAGTGGAGTTCCAAACTGCTAGAAAGAAATCCACTAAATACTGATATGCTGTAATTGCACAGAGAAGTGTTGAAGACAATGGGGAAATACTGATTATGTGTATGAGATCTATAGGGGATTCAGCAAAGGTATTCAAATTTGACATTCACAGAGTTTCAAGTAGTTCTTGCTATTCTGCTAAAACCAAGCATCAGACATGTTGGGGACACCTTATATTATGAGTCTGCAGGAAATTTAGATAATTTTGAAAGTGGATGAGAAGTCAATTCTATATTTTTTCTAAGTAGTATATTGTGCAAGTGAAATAATTAAGTTCTCAGTACTTTAAAGTAATACTATACTGAAACAGATAATTGATATAATAAATAATCAGTGTAATAGATAACTGATATAATAAAATTAATTTTAAATTAAAAAATATATTCTCCTTCACACAAGCCCCACTCGTGACAATTCCTTGTCCCACCTATGACAGTCTGCGATTGCAATGATTATAAGTATTAATAATGTAATATTTATTGACATTATGTCGTGTAAAGAATTGCTTTATTAGTGTGAATTCAATGTTTTCAAAAGAAAATTACTGCATAACTCAGATTTCTTGTAATATGTTGGTGGATATTTAAAGCTCTGTCCATTTGCAGTCCCACCTGTGAAAAAGTTTTAAAGATGGTTAACAGCTCAGTTTGTAAACTTCTGACATTCAGATTTAAAGGGAAGGTAAAACAACTATTAATACGACAACCAATCAATTTGGGCCGGGGAGGGGGACAGATAGTAGGGTAGGGTAGGGGTGGCGCACAGTGAAATTCTGCTGCGGAGTGCCCAGGGATGAGGTGGAGAGAGGATAGGGCAGTCACGCGCAGTTGGGAGATTAGATGGAGGGCAGGGGAGAGGTGGGGATGGGGCGCAGAAAAGAAGAGAGGAAAAACGACTGGGTGTGATGGTGGAATGACGGCTGTATAGTGCTGGAATGGGAACATGGAGGCTGGATGGGTGAGGACAAGGCCTACTGAAAGTTGAGGCCAGGAGGGTTATGAGAATGTAGGATATATTGCAGGGAAAGGTTCCACCTGCGCAATCCAGAAATGCTGGTGTCGGTGGGAGGGATCCATATGGCACAGGCTGTGAAGCAGTCATTGAAATGGAGGATGTCGTGCTTGGCAGTGTACTCAGCAACCGGGTGGTCCACTGTTTCTTGGCCACAGTTTGTTGGTGGTCATTCATGTGAACAGACAACTTGTTGGTTGTCATGCCCACACAGAATGCAGCACAGTGGTTGCAGCTTAGCTTGCAGATCACACAACTGTTGGTTTCACAGGTGCCCTGCCTTTGATGGGATAGGTGATGTTTGTGAATGGACTGGAGTAGGAGGTGGAGGGAGGATGTATGGGTCTTGTATATACGTCTATTACAGGGGTATGAGCCATGAGGTAAGGGGTTTGGACAGGAGTTGTGTAGAGATGGACGACTATACTGTGTAGGTTCAGTGGACGGCAGAATACCACTGTGGGAGGGGTGGGAAGGATAGTGGGCAGGACATTTCTTATTTCAGGACACAAAGAGAGGTAGTCGAAACCAAGGAGGAGAATGTAATTCAGTTACATCAGTCCTGGGTGGTACTGAGTTATGAGGGGAATGCTCCTCTGTGGCCGGACAGTGGGACTTTGGGAGGTGGTAGGAGACTGGAAAGATAAGGCATGAGAGATTTGTTTTTGTACAAGGTTGGGAGTATAAGTACAGCCTGTGAAGGCTTCAGGAGACCCTCAGTATATTTCGAGATCAACTGCTCGTAACTGCAGATGTGACGACCGTGGGCGGCTAGGCTCTACAGAGGGGACTCCTTGGTATGGAACGGGTGGCAGCTGTCATAGTGGAGGTATTGCAGCTGGTTAGTAGGTCTGATACAGACGGAGGTACTGATTTAGGCATCTTTTAGGTGGAAGTCAACGTCTAGTAACATGCTTTGTTGGGTTGAGTAGGACCAGGTGAAGCCACTGGGGGAGAAGTTGTTGAGGTTCTGGAGGAATGTGGATAGGGTGTCCTTACCCTCGATCCACATCACAACGATGTCATCAACGAATCTAAACCAAGTGAGGGGTTTATGATTCTGGGTGTATAGGAAGGATTCCTCTAGATGACCCATGAATAGGTCGGCATAGGATGGTGCCATGCGGGTGCCAATGGCCATACCATTGATTTGTTTGTAAGTAAAGCTTTCCAACAGGAAGTAACTGTGGATGAGGATATAGTTGGTCACGGTGACTGGGAAGGAGGTTGTTAGTTTGGGATACGTCAGGCATTGGGAAAGGTATTGTTCAATAGCGGTAACACCATGGGTATTAGAGATGTTAGTGTAAAGGGAGGTGGCATCAACAGTGACGAACAGGGCACCATGAGGTAAAGGGACAGGAACTGTGGAGAGTCGGTATAGGAAATGGTTGGTATCTTTTATATAGGAGGGTAGGTTCTGGGTAATAGGTTGAAGGTGTTGGTCTACCAGAGCAAAGATTTTCTCAGTGGGGGCACAATAACTGGCCACAGTGGGGTGTCCTGTGTGGTCGGGGTTTATGGAGTTCAGGAAGTATGTAGAAGGTAGGAGTGCAGGGAATGGTAGGGGTGAGCAGAGAGATGGACACTGGGGAGAGGTTCTGGGATGGGCCTAAAGATTTGAAAACTGAGTGGAGATCCTGCTGGATTTGAGTCATTCCATGTCAAATCAACACACTTTAAATAAAAATTTTACCTCACCCTCTTAGATTTTGCTGAAAGTTGGTATACTTATAGTGGCTGCTGAAACTAAGAACAATACCAAATTTCAATTTTTTTACCTCAAACCATTCCTGAAATATGGTCATGTAAACTTTTCAAAAACTGGCCAAAAATGTGTGAACGAACTTTTTTTAAATTGCCATAGGAGCTGCCCTAATTGAGCTAGAGAACTGGGAAAGGTGTCATTTTGCAGCATTTTTCATGCTCTTTCCAGTGATAGACAAAAAACATAGCTTCTAATTAATAACCTTTTTGAAAATGGTAATTAATATTTTGATTTAATTTTTTTACAAAAAGTACATAATTGAAAATTTTCAAAATATTTCCATAACTAGTTCATACTGTTGTAAATCACATGGCAAAATATAAATGTGAGATGATGATGGGTTCATTGTTAAAAAAAATTATTCCGGACTCTTGTTTCTCTCTAACGGCCCTAGTTTGACCAAACTGAGCTTTAAGATAGTACGTCAGTAGAGGACCGTATACTGATTTGTCAGGGAAACTATTATTTGAGAGATTTTTTAAAACATTTCTGACACAATTTAATGACAATATCCCCATAAAGAAATGCAAATTAACTGACAAAGGCTTTACAAACAGGGCTACAAACAGACAAAATTCATGGTTCACTAAACAATTATCAAGTATGAAAAACCAAGTTATGGTGTTGCACAATATATGTAGCAATCAGAAAACAGAACATGCCAGATTAGCCTATATAAAATGCAGGAATGAGTATAAAAAAGCCATCATGGAAGCCAAAAAAGCACATAATTTCAATACCATTGATAATTCCACAAATAAGTGCAAAGCTGCATGGAAATTAATAAATGGTGTTGCTAAAGATGTAAGAAGCAAAAAAATTAATATAAGTCCCCAAAAATTCAATGATTTCTTTATTAAATCTGTTGAAAATGTAGAAAATACTATAATCAAACCTGATATCAGTTCATCAGAGTTACTTTCTAAAAATGTTTGCAGAACACCAACAGACACAGGTACGTTTATGTTCTCCGAGGTCTCACCTAGTCATGTCCAAAGCATTGTAAAACGGATGAAATCTTCAGACAGTGTAGATATATACGACATATCCTGTAATTTACTAAAGAAAGTAATAGACTATATTGTGTACCCCTTAACATTCTGTATAAATAAATGCATATCTGAAGGATATTTTCCCGAAGAACTCAAAGTGGCTAGGGTAATTCCAATATATAAAAAGGGAGATATGGACTCACCTTGCAGTTACAGACCAATCTCCATAGTCCCAGCTTTTTCTAAAATACTGGAATGTGTAATTTACCAACAGCTATCTGTCTATTTTGAAAAATTAGGAATAATTAGTGAATCTCAGTATGGTTTTAGGAAAAAGTTGTCTACTGTGGATGCTATAGACTTTGTAGTCAAATACTTACATCAAGTGTTTGAGGATAAGGGCTATGCTCAACTCACATTTTGTGATCCAAGCAAAGCTTTTGACTGTGTAAAGCATAAGCCACTCCTAGAAAAACTGGAATTCTATGGCATTAGACATAACAGCCTTAAATTAATAAAATCATATCTTCAGAATCGTAAGCAAATTGTTTGTGTAGGGAGAGAAATGTCAAGTATAGAGCAAGTCAAGGTAGGTGTTCCGCAGGGATCTGTGCTGGGCCCCTTTTTGTTCCTGATAATGATAAATGATCTGCCGTCATTTATCAAGTCCACCACTGTGTTGTATGCAGATGATACAACATTTCTTAATGCTAGTGAGGATTTCAATAGCCTTAAAACTTGTGCAGCAAAGACAATTGACCAAGCATCCTATTGGTTCAAGGCAAATGGATTCCTGCTGAATGAAAACAAAACACAGCAGATGGTCTGTAGTCTTAGAGACAAGCTTCTGTCAGATGATCCAAGTTATGTCAAATTTTTGGGGGTATACATTGATGATAAATTATCTTGGGGTCAACATGTACAATATATTAGTGGTAAATTGTCTAGAGTTATTTACCTGTTAAGGCGACTTATGGATTGTGTTCCTGAAAAATATGTTAGAATATCCTATTTTTCATTCTTTCAGAGTATAATAACATATGGAATTATTTTGTGGGGGAACTCTAGCTGTGTACATGACATATTAATACTGCAAAAAAAAGCTATTAGGGTAATTACTGGTTCTGCATATAAGGCACACTGTAAACCATTGTTCTGTGAACAGAAAATCATGACTGTTATAAACTTGTACATATACTATGTTCTAATTTATACGAAGAAGAAATTACCAGAAACAAAAACCAGAGAAAATGTACACAGCCACAATACAAGAAGGAATAGGTGCCTCTATATTCCTTACCACAGGTTGTCAAAGTCACTCAACAGCTACGAAATCATGGGGTACAAATTATTTAATAAACTTCCTCAATCTGTTCAAAAATTACCTGAACAATTATTCAAACAAACAATTCATGACTGGCTAGTCCTCCACCCATTCTATGACATAAGAGAATTTATCAACTGTAATATAATATTATAATGTTAACAAGAAACCTGTGTTTCTTTCAAACTATTAATTGTATTTTAATATGTATATGACGTTGTCTATTGCTGTAATGGCCGAATGACAATAAAATTATTATTATTATTATTTCTTTACTTTCTCAGACGTTAAGTCTGGTTGAGAATGGAAAGTGACGCGGACCTTGATCAAGCGTCACTTCCTATTAACTGTACGGTATGTGTTATATTGCATTTAGGAACTTTCGGGTAATTGAACATGTATCAATAATTACGGATTTCTGTAGTTGTATATATGTGTTTGGATGTAGCTGTATTGCATTGATGTACTGGTGGATATTGTGTGGTATGACTCCTGTAGTTGATACTATAATTGGTATGATGTCAACTTTATCCTGATGCCACATGTCTTTGTTGGATGTATTTTTCAATTTTTTCTCCTGTTTTCTTTTGTATATTTGTTGTATTGGGTATGGATATTTCGATTAGTTGTGTTAATTTCTTCTTTTTATTGGTGAGTATGATGTCAGGTTTGTTATGTGGCGTTGTTTTATCTGTTATAATGGTTCTGTTCCAGTATAATTTGTAGTCATCATTCTCCAGTACATTTTGTGGTGCATACTTGTATGTAGGAACTTGTTGTTTTAAAAGTTAAGTTTATGTTGTAAGGCAAGCTGTTGATGTATTATTTTTGCGACATTGTCATGTCTTCTGGGGTATTCTGTATTTGCTAGTATTGTACATCCGCTTGTGATGTGATCTACTGTTTCTATTTGTTGTTTACAAAGTCTGCATTTATCTGTTGTGGTATTGGGATCTTTAATAATATGCTTGCTGTAATACCTGGTGTTTATTGTTTGATCCTGTATTGCAATCATGAATCCTTCTGTCTCACTGTATACATTGCCTTTTCTTAGCCATGTGTTGGATGCGTCTTGATCGATGTGTGGCTGTGTTAGATGATACGGGTGCTTGCCATGAAGTGTTTTCTTTTTCCAATTTACTTTCTTCGTATCTGTTGATGTTATGTGGTCTAAAGGGTTGTAGAGGTGGTTATGAAATTGTAGTGGTGTAGCCGATGTATTTATATGAGTGATTGCTTTGTGTATTTTGCTAGTTTCTGCTCGTTCTATAAAGAATTTTCTTAAATTGTCTACCTGTCCATAATGTAGGTTTCTTATATCGATAAATCCCCTTCCTCCTTCCTTTCTGCTTAATGTGAATCTTTCTGTTGCTGAATGTATGTGATGTATTCTATATTTATGGCATTGTGATCGTGTAAGTGTATTGAGTGCTTCTAGGTCTGTGTTACTCCATTTCACTACTCCAAATGAGTAGGTCAATATTGGTATGGCATAAGTATTTATAGCTTTGGTCTTGTTTCTTGCTGTCAATTCTGTTTTCAGTATTTTTGTTAGTCTTTGTCTATATTTTTCTTTTAGTTCTTCTTTAATATTTGTATTATCTATTCCTATTTTTTGTCTGTATCCTAGATATTTATAGGCATCTGTTTTTTCCATCGCTTCTATGCAGTCGCTGTGGTTATGCAATATGTAATCTTCTTGTTTAGTGTGTTTTCCCTTGACTATGCTATTTTTCTTACATTTGTCTGTTCCAAAAGCCATACTTATATCATTGCTGAATACTTCTGTTATCTTTAGTAATTGGTTGAGTTGTTGATTTGTTGCTGCCAGTAGTTTTAGATCATCCATGTATAGCAAATGTGTGATTTTGTGTGGGTATGTTCCAGTAATATTGTATCCATAATTTGTATTATTTAGCATGTTGGATAGTGGGTTCAGAGCAAGGCAGAACCAGAAAGGACTTAATGAGTCTCCTTGGTATATTCCACGCTTAATCTGTATTGGCTGTGATGTGATATTATTTGAATTTGTTTGGATATTAAGTGTGGTTTTCCAATTTTTCATTACTATGTTTAGGAAC
This sequence comes from Schistocerca nitens, assembly GCF_023898315.1. Classification (NCBI taxonomy): domain Eukaryota; kingdom Metazoa; phylum Arthropoda; class Insecta; order Orthoptera; family Acrididae; genus Schistocerca; species Schistocerca nitens. The sequence goes on from NC_064614.1 coordinate 19,879,962, forward strand.
TGTATCAATTTAGGATCTACTTTGTATATTTCCAATATTTGTAGTAACCATGAGTGGGGTACACTATCAAAAGCTTTTTGGTAATCAATGTATGCGTAGTGTAGCGACCTTTGTTTAGTTTTAGCTTGATATGTCACCTCTGCATCTATAATCAGTTGCTCTTTACATCCTCGTGCTCCTTTGCAACAGCCTTTTTGTTCTTCATTTATAATTTTGTTCTGTGTTGTATGTGTCATTAATTTCTGTTTAATGATTGAAGTTAATATTTTGTATATTGTTGGTAGGCATGTTATGGGGCGATATTTAGCTGGGTTCGCTGTGTCTGCTTGATCTTTAGGTTTCAGATAAGTTATTCCATGTGTAAGTGTATCAGGGAATGTGTGTGGGTCTGCAATGTAACTGTTAAATAATTTAGTTAGATGTGAATGTGTTGAGGTGAACTTCTTTAACCAGAAATTTGCTATTTTATCATTTCCAGCGGCTTTCCAATTGTGAGTAGAATTAATTGCTTGGGTGACTTCATGTTGCAAAATTATCACTTCAGGCATTTGTGGTATCATCTTGTATGTGTCTGTTTCTGCTTGTATCCACCGTGCATGCCTGTTATGTTGTACCGGGTTAGACCATATGTTGCTCCAGAAGTGTTCCATGTCTGTTATGTTTGGTGGATTGTTTATTTTAATGTGTGTGTTATCTATTGTCTGGTAAAATTTCTTTTGGTTTGTGTTGAATGTTTGGTTTTGTTTCCTTCTATTTTCACTTTTTTTGTATCTTCTGAGTCGTTTGGCTAATGCTTGTAATTTCTGCTTCTTTTCGTCTAATTGCTCTGTCGCTTCTTGTTGTGAGATTTTACCTAACCTTTTTCGTTTTTTTTCCGAGATTTCATTTCTTATAAATTGTGTTAGCTGTCCGATGTCTTTTCTCAGTTTTTCTATTCTGATCTGTAGCCTGTGTTGCCATGCTGGTTTTGTGGGTTTCTTCTGTGTGTTGGTTGGTTCTGATCTCTGTCTAGTGTGTATATTTAGTGTAGTGAGTGCTCCTATATAAACCAGTAGTTGTAACTCTTCCATAGTTGTGTTTTCATTTATTTTGTTGTGTATGATTGTGTTGATAGTTTTTATTGTTGTTTCGACTTGTGGGTTATTTGGTGGTCTATGCAAGAATGGTATTATGTCTGTATTTGTGTCTTTGTATTCTATATATGTCAGCTGAAATTTTTCTTCTATATCTAACATGTGTGTCACTTCGTGTTCTATTTGTGCTTGTTCTGGTGGCTGTCTTAAGATTTCATTTTCCTCTGATTGTTTAATTGGTGCATGTTGTTCTTTGTTTGTTTGCTCTGGGATGTTTGAGTCCATTACTGTATTTTCTTCTTCTTCTGATTGCACATTATTTTGTTCCAGTATTTGTTGTACTTGTTGTTTGATGTTTTCTAATTCTGACTGGGGTATCCTGTTATTTTTGATTATTACACGGATCTGATCAGCTAGTCGTTGTTCTGTTAAAAATTTTAATTCTGGGTATCTGGTAATAAATGTTGTGTATACTTGTGATCTGTATCCAGTTGTGTTGGTTCCTAGGTTTGTTGCTTGGTAATAACAGAACATGAGGTGTCGATTAACTTCATCTGACCATCTCATCCTCTGTCTTTGTTTTCCTTCTAGGGTGGTTGCAGGAAGCATATCCTGCAAAACACCTCTATTTGGATTTAAATCATTTTCCAGTTGGCTAGCAGTGTCGTTACCATTGTGGGCGGGCATAGGGTTCAAGCGTCGTCCCCGACCATGACGGCGCTTGTCCGAGGCTTCTTTAGTTCTGTCCTGAACCAACTAATCACACTAAAGGGGGGTTAGCCCTATTAGTGGTTTGTTCTTTTCGTCGCCTTTTACGACTGGCAGAACATACCGGAGGCCTATTCTTTTCCCGGGCCTCCATTATTATTATTATTTCTTTACTTTCTCAGACGTTAAGTCTGGTTGAGAATGGAAAGTGACGCGGACCTTGATCAAGCGTCACTTCCTATTAACTGTACGGTATGTGTTATATTGCATTTAGGAACTTTCGGGTAATTGAACATGTATCAATAATTACGGATTTCTGTAGTTGTATATATGTGTTTGGATGTAGCTGTATTGCATTGATGTACTGGTGGATATTGTGTGGTATGACTCCTGTAGTTGATACTATAATTGGTATGATGTCAACTTTATCCTGATGCCACATGTCTTTGACTTCCTCAGCCAGTTGGATGTATTTTTCAATTTTTTCTCCTGTTTTCTTTTGTATATTTGTTGTATTGGGTATGGATATTTCGATTAGTTGTGTTAATTTCTTCTTTTTATTGGTGAGTATGATGTCAGGTTTGTTATGTGGCGTTGTTTTATCTGTTATAATGGTTCTGTTCCAGTATAATTTGTAGTCATCATTCTCCAGTACATTTTGTGGTGCATACTTGTATGTAGGAACTTGTTGTTTTAAAAGTTAAGTTTATGTTGTAAGGCAAGCTGTTGATGTATTATTTTTGCGACATTGTCATGTCTTCTGGGGTATTCTGTATTTGCTAGTATTGTACACCCGCTTGTGATGTGATCTACTGTTTCTATTTGTTGTTTACAAAGTCTGCATTTATCTGTTGTGGTATTGGGATCTTTAATAATATGCTTGCTGTAATACCTGGTGTTTATTGTTTGATCCTGTATTGCAATCATGAATCCTTCTGTCTCACTGTATACATTGCCTTTTCTTAGCCATGTGTTGGATGCGTCTTGATCGATGTGTGGCTGTGTTAGATGATACGGGTGCTTGCCATGAAGTGTTTTCTTTTTCCAATTTACTTTCTTCGTATCTGTTGATGTTATGTGGTCTAAAGGGTTGTAGAGGTGGTTATGAAATTGTAGTGGTGTAGCCGATGTATTTATATGAGTGATTGCTTTGTGTATTTTGCTAGTTTCTGCTCGTTCTATAAAGAATTTTCTTAAATTGTCTACCTGTCCATAATGTAGGTTTTTTATATCGATAAATCCCCTTCCTCCTTCCTTTCTGCTTAATGTGAATCTTTCTGTTGCTGAATGTATGTGATGTATTCTATATTTATGGCATTGTGATCGTGTAAGTGTATTGAGTGCTTCTAGGTCTGTGTTACTCCATTTCACTACTCCAAATGAGTAGGTCAATATTGGTATGGCATAAGTATTTATAGCTTTGGTCTTGTTTCTTGCTGTCAATTCTGTTTTCAGTATTTTTGTTAGTCTTTGTCTATATTTTTCTTTTAGTTCTTCTTTAATATTTGTATTATCTATTCCTATTTTTTGTCTGTATCCTAGATATTTATAGGCATCTGTTTTTTCCATCGCTTCTATGCAGTCGCTGTGGTTATGCAATATGTAATCTTCTTGTTTAGTGTGTTTTCCCTTGACTATGCTATTTTTCTTACATTTGTCTGTTCCAAAAGCCATACTTATATCGTTGCTGAATACTTCTGTTATCTTTAGTAACTGGTTGAGTTGTTGATTTGTTGCTGCCAGTAGTTTTAGATCATCCATGTATAGCAAATGTGTGATTTTGTGTGGGTATGTTCCAGTAATATTGTATCCATAATTTGTATTATTTAGCATGTTGGATAGTGGGTTCAGAGCAAGGCAGAACCAGAAAGGACTTAATGAGTCTCCTTGGTATATTCCACGCTTAATCTGTATTGGCTGTGATGTGATATTATTTGAATTTGTTTGGATATTAAGTGTGGTTTTCCAATTTTTCATTACTATGTTTAGGAACTGTATCAATTTAGGATCTACTTTGTATATTTCCAATATTTGTAGTAACCATGAGTGGGGTACACTATCAAAAGCTTTTTGGTAATCAATGTATGCGTAGTGTAGCGACCTTTGTTTAGTTTTAGCTTGATATGTCACCTCTGCATCTATAATCAGTTGCTCTTTACATCCTCGTGCTCCTTTGCAACAGCCTTTTTGTTCTTCATTTATAATTTTGTTCTGTGTTGTATGTGTCATTAATTTCTGTTTAATGATTGAAGTTAATATTTTGTATATTGTTGGTAGGCATGTTATGGGGCGATATTTAGCTGGGTTCGCTGTGTCTGCTTGATCTTTAGGTTTCAGATAAGTTATTCCATGTGTAAGTGTATCAGGGAATGTGTGTGGGTCTGCAATGTAACTGTTAAATAATTTAGTTAGATGTGAATGTGTTGAGGTGAACTTCTTTAACCAGAAATTTGCTATTTTATCATTTCCAGCGGCTTTCCAATTGTGAGTAGAATTAATTGCTTGGGTGACTTCATGTTGCAAAATTATCACTTCAGGCATTTGTGGTATCATCTTGTATGTGTCTGTTTCTGCTTGTATCCACCGTGCATGCCTGTTATGTTGTACCGGGTTAGACCATATGTTGCTCCAGAAGTGTTCCATGTCTGTTATGTTTGGTGGATTGTTTATTTTAATGTGTGTGTTATCTATTGTCTGGTAAAATTTCTTTTGGTTTGTGTTGAATGTTTGGTTTTGTTTCCTTCTATTTTCACTTTTTTTGTATCTTCTGAGTCGTTTGGCTAATGCTTGTAATTTCTGCTTCTTTTCGTCTAATTGCTCTGTCGCTTCTTGTTGTGAGATTTTACCTAACCTTTTTCGTTTTTTTTCCGAGATTTCATTTCTTATAAATTGTGTTAGCTGTCCGATGTCTTTTCTCAGTTTTTCTATTCTGATCTGTAGCCTGTGTTGCCATGCTGGTTTTGTGGGTTTCTTCTGTGTGTTGGTTGGTTCTGATCTCTGTCTAGTGTGTATATTTAGTGTAGTGAGTGCTCCTATATAAACCAGTAGTTGTAACTCTTCCATAGTTGTGTTTTCATTTATTTTGTTGTGTATGATTGTGTTGATAGTTTTTATTGTTGTTTCGACTTGTGGGTTATTTGGTGGTCTATGCAAGAATGGTCTTATGTCTGTATTTGTGTCTTTGTATTCTATATATGTCAGCTGAAATTTTTCTTCTATATCTAACATGTGTGTCACTTCGTGTTCTATTTGTGCTTGTTCTGGTGGCTGTCTTAAGATTTCGTTTTCCTCTGATTGTTTAATTGGTGCGTGCTGTTCTTTGTTTGTTTGCTCTGGGATGTTTGAGTCCATTACTGTATTTTCTTCTTCTTCTGATTGCACATTATTTTGTTCCAGTATTTGTTGTACATGTTGTTTGATGTTTTCTAATTCTGACTGGGGTATCCTGTTATTTTTGATTATTACACGGATCTGATCAGCTAGTCGTTGTTCTGTTAAAAATTTTAATTCTGGGTATCTGGTAATAAATGTTGTGTATACTTGTGATCTGTATCCAGTTGTGTTGGTTCCTAGGTTTGTTGCTTGGTAATAACAGAACATGAGGTGTCGATTAACTTCATCTGACCATCTCATCCTCTGTCTTTGTTTTCCTTCTAGGGTGGTTGCAGGAAGCATATCCTGCAAAACACCTCTATTTGGATTTAAATCATTTTCCAGTTGGCTAGCAGTGTCGTTACCATTGTGGGCGGGCATAGGGTTCAAGCGTCGTCCCCGACCATGACGGCGCTTGTCCGAGGCTTCTTTAGTTCTGTCCTGAACCAACTAATCACACTAAAGGGGGGTTAGCCCTATTAGTGGTTTGTTCTTTTCGTCGCCTTTTACGACTGGCAGAACATACCGGAGGCCTATTCTTTTCCCGGGCCTTATTATTATTATTATTATTATTATTATCCTGCACATGCAGATGTCCTGTGGGTGTCAGTTGTGGATGTTCTCACAAAAGTGAATCCATTTACTCTGACAGGAAGAACATACATTCTTAATGAAAGTGATGTAAACCAAACCCAGTCAGCTTTATTAAAATGTAATATGTGAAGTTCCAAGACAATTTATTGGGAAACTGTTTTCAACTCAAAACTTAATTTTTGTCTCAGGTTAGTGTTAATGTATATTTTATAAAAAGTTGTTTCAAAATTATTGTTAGTACCTATTGTGTTAAATTTAGCTACGTACAGATACCTGTTACTCAAAAACAAGCATTACGTATTTAATTTGTTTAATAGTTCCATTTAAAACATCATGGACCAGAACTATTATGTAAATACTTGTACTTATTCATACTTTATTTCAGTTTGTAGTTAAATGCTCAATTTCTTGTTTTTGTTATATCGGTTAATATACTGTTAGTGAAGTTGTATGAAATAGAAATAAGTAATCAACTTAATTATAAAATATGCTGATTAGTTTTGGTTTAATAAGGTGATGTTTTGATATTTCTAATACTTTTTTACTTACCTTTCAGTATATTTTAAAGAAATTCCTGTTTGTTAAAGGTCAATTTGGTCAAACTAGGGCTGTTAGTGAGAAACAAGAGTCCGGAATAATTTTTTTTAACAATGAACCCTCATCATCCCACATTTATATTTTGCCATGTGATTTACAACAGGATGAACTAGTTATGGAAATATTTTGAAAATTTTCAATTATGTACTTTTTGTAAAAAAATTAAATCAAAATATTAATTACCATTTTCAAAAAGGTTATTAATTAGAAGCTATGTTTTTTGTCTATCACTGGAAAGAGCATGAAAAATGCTGCAAAATGACACCTTTCCCAATTCTCTAGCTCCATTAGGGCAGCTCCTAAGACAATTTAAAAAAGTCCGTTCACACATTTTTGGCTGGTTTTTGAAAAGTTTACATAGCCGTATTTCAGGAATGGTTTGAGTTAAAAAATTGAAATTTGGCATTGTTCTTAGTTTCAGTGCCCACTATAAGTATACCAACTTTCAGCAAAATCTAAGAGGGTGAGGTAAAATAGGTGTGTTGATTTGACATGGAATGGCTCATTTCTGGAATGGGGCCACTGACGCAAAGTTTGTAGGTGGATGTATCTGACAGCTGGCAGGGTCCTTCTGCCATGTAATCCTTGCAGTACAAAACAACAATGGTGGAGCCTTTGTATGCAGGTAGGATTATGAGGTCAGGCTCAGTTTTTAGATGGTGGACTGTGGTTCTTTCTGCGGATGTAATGTTGGTTAGCATGATGACGGATTTGGGGAATGATGAGGCAAGCTTTGAAGTTAAGAAATTCTGGAAAGTTAACAGGGAGTGATTTGGGGGGCAGTAGGGGAGAATCATGGTTGGCTGGAGGAGCGAATTGAGTTAGAGAGTGTTCAACATTGGTCTTTGGTTGAGTCTGATGGGTTGGGTTGGTGGCGAAAAAGTGTTTCCACTGTAGGGACCGAGAGAAGTAGCAAAGGTCTTTAACAAGTCTTGCATGATTGAATTTGGGAGTGAGGCAAAAGGTGAGACCTGCGGGCTTTCAAATTATAAAATGAGGTGTGATGGTGTGGGTGGCCCTCAACTACATACCCACAGATTCAAAGATGAAATATTAAAAGTTTTGGCTGGTTTTGTTGTATAGGGGATGGGATACGTAGTTGCCACATTACAAGTAAAATACTGGTGAGTCTACAGTATACAATATGAATATACACATGAATCGAATGGTCGAAGGTTCCTATAACTCAGCAATTGCGAATTTTGAATGTTATATAGATATTTATAAATGAAAGATTGCAATTAAATAAATTCTGCAGGTACTATTTTAATGACTTTAAATGATGGGTACGATAGCAGAAGTACCTTTAAGAATGCCCTTTATTACTGTAAAACACTTATTGGTGTCGATAGCCCAGCAATTAAATAAAATAGAAGTTGAATAACAGGGAAACAATAGATTCCTACTTCACGTAATTAGTTATGGGCAACAACATAGCTCGCAAGATATTCACTTCTAAACGCATACTACGTCTTCACTGCAGAAGCCACGGAAATCTCAAAGTGCACAAGTAGACACTACGAAATATTTCTACCTCCCGCCATCACGCACAAACTGCTCCACTCTCCCAATGTAGTTCCTGCGACCGGCCGTCGCGCCATCCTGTCCAGCACTCTGTCCAGCACCTCCCGTGTCCTGTCTGTCGCGCCATTCTGTTCAGAACTGCCCTGTCCTGTGCGACTGTCCCTCGTGCCACACTGTTCAGAACTGCCTTATATCCTCTCTGGAAATGATGCTCCTCCCCAACCTACATACGTCTCTCCACGTGTCCCTCTTGAAAACCATTGCTGTTATTGGCTAGAGCACTCCCGCCCAGTCTCCAAGCCAATGCACACTCACAAACATAAAGAAACACATTCAAAATACTGGATTTACATTTAAATAACTTGAAATTAAATAAATATTCCTACAGCGGGGCCATAAACACGCTCCAACACACATTATTAAATATATAAACAAATTAAATAAACATACATCATAGGAGTAGAACAGAAACAGGCCAGTAGCCTAATGTCATTGTGTTCTAAAACACAGTAAATATTTGACCAATTTCTTCATGAATAGTATATATCAGACACAAACAAAGAGACAGACAAATAAATACATTTATTCGTCATTGCGCATCAAGATGGCTGAGTGAGATCACAGGTATTTTATTCGTCCGGCAAAAGAACTTATTTAAGAAGAAATAGTGTCAAATTTAAATTTTCTTTGTTTTGTAAACTTGCTGTAGTGTCCGTTCTTGTCAAACAATTGAATATTAGTATCCCAGCAGTGCTTGTTCTTGAAAAAACTTGTCCTTTAGCTGAAGTCCCGATAATCGCGACATAACTCGAAATTTTGCTTGTGCTATTGATAGTGCAAAATTCGTTTAGAAAAAAAAAACGCTACTAGTTTCATCAGTGTTTATTGTCACAATAAAAGAGTAATTAAATGTTTCTAAATTGTATTTAACTTACACATTTCGTATTGTTTACTAGTTAGATAGACGCGATCTAGGCCTAAATTTTCCGAGTTATAAACGTTTAAAAACCTGACCAAACACGCCTGATAATGTAAATTCTCTATAAGCAAATTAATAACAAATTCATTTTTCTGTCATTGCATCTCTAAATAAGTATTAAAAATAATAATAATAATAATAAAGCACCACACATAAGACCTTTGTGTCATTTTTTGTTTACACACAGCCAATCTCGTGTCCTTGACAAATTTAAAACAATCTTTAAACTCAATTATTCTTTCGAAACTGACCATGAGTGAGAAATGTGGGAGCTGTTATAGGGTAGTGAATAGAAGGATTTGTTGCCAATCTTGTAGGAAATATTTTCACTGGGGGGAGGGGGGGGGGGGGTTGCAGTGGGGAGAATGTTGGGAGAACAAAGGAGGCTCTCTCCGGGAACTGCAGGGTATGCAGTAGGAACATTCTGATTGGGAAACAGGAAAGGAAAATCTGTGCCCTTCAGACACAGTTGGAGGAAGCAAGGGAGGAACTTACAAGGATAAAGGGAGATAGGGGGGTGGAGGGTGGTTAGTAAATGGCAGCTAGTAGGAGGATAGGAAGAAAGAGAACGCGATCTGACAGATTTATCATCAACGCCAAAAACAGGTATCTACCACTGCCAGAGTTAAGTGGAGACGAGCGTCAGGTAGAACGAGGAGCTGGAAATGTGCAGCACACTTCAACGGAGGCCAAGAAGCATAGGAATGTACAAAGTGTTAGGAAGAAGAAAGTGCTGCTGCTAGGTAGTAGCCATGGGCGAGGTGTAGGCCCTCAGTTACAGGAAAGTTTAGGGGCAGCATACCAGGTCACCAGTATCTTCAAGCCAAATGCAGGGCTAAGTCATGTTATAGAGGACCTGGGGTCTTTATGTAAGGACTTTACAAAAGAGGACCATGTAGTGATAGTGGGTTGGGCGGGAAACAGTTTGGACAGGGATGGGGCATATGACATAGGTGGTGAACTGGACACGATAGCTTCCCTGCCTCTTGGCACCAACGTACACATTGTTGAGCTGTTCTAGCGTCATGATCGACCAAACTTTGATGGAGCTGTGAGTTGAACCAATGTGGGGTTAAGGATGGCTCTGAGGACAGCCAACTTTGCTCATGTTTCTCTGGTGCCTGTTGGGACTATCAACAGATGGGGTTTCACTAGGCATGGCCTACACATAAACAGGACTGGGAAGGGAAGATTGGTACAGGTGATTCATGAAAGTATAGGGGGTGGATCTCGAGCCACACATGGTGAAATACCTGTTGTCATAGGTAGGAAAAGTAGGTCTTTTTAGGATAAATCCAGACAACAGGTTCCCCTGCCTAAAGAGTATCTCCAGCACTTTAAAAAATACTGAAACAATCACTCCCAGGACAGATTTTGACACCTCAAATATCACATATACCAGATGTCACAAATAAAAACAGACTACTGGAAAGAGTAACATAGGGCATTTCACAGACTTAACAATCCCCCATCAAAACATGTCATCAATAAAAAATAAAATACAACTATTATAAGTTTAGCTCCAATCTTTGAACTGCACAGTAGTTTGTATTACTGAGCAATGGTGTAGAGACACAAAAATGCAACATGTAGTATCATCATTGTATGAAAAGGCAAACTCTTACTGCAGAACTACTTCAAGGGGTGGAGGATCATGCATTTATATCAGTAAAGGAACACAGTTCAAACCAAGACATGACCTCAGTACCGTAAGTGAAGAGAAACACTTCAAAATATCACCTACTGAATTAATATCACGAAGAAATTAATCGTTTTATGTGTATATAGATCTCCCAGTGGTAGTGTGGACACTTTTTTCAATAAGTTAACAGAAGTTCTAGATAAAGTCTCAAGTACAAAGGTCAACGTAATTCTGTGTGGAGACATTAACATCAACACCAACATCATAAATGAATCCAGCAGCACCTTCATAAACATCCTTCAAAGTTTTGGCATGTCCCTATTGGTCAATAGTGCAACAAGGGTTACCACAATGAGTTCATCAGTAGTTGACCATATGGCCACAAATATGGACAGGGAAAAATGTGATGTAGCTGTAAAAGATCTCGGACTCTAAGACCATCTCTGTCAAATAACAACAGTAAAGTCAGGCATTGAATCATTCCCTAAACTACAAGCCTACAAATGACATCTATCAAAAATCAAAATAAAATATTTTGCAAAAGAACTAGAAAAACAAAGCTGGGATGAAGTGCATAAGGAAACCAAAGTGAATATGAAATTCTCTATTCTCCACATAGTTTAAATTGAACTTTGAAAAGGCATTTCCAAAAGTATGAATATCTGTATCAACATAAAAAAAAAAAAAAAAAAAAAAAAAAAAAAAAAAAAAAAAAACAGATGGCTAACAGCAGGTATTAAGAAGTCCTCCCAAACACTTAAACACCTTAAATTTCTATCATAGATACAAAAAGATCTAAGGAAGGTGCTGATTGCTGCAAAAAAAGTCATTTAATGACAAAATAATATATAATGCAGAGAATAAAAGCAAAGCAGTATGGAATGTTATAAAAAAGGAAAAGGGGAGAGGCAAACAAATGCTGAATAACATACTGCTAAGGGGTGGGGGATAAAGTAATAAATGATCCACAGCACTTAGCAAACTATGTAAACGAGCATTTTTCAAGTATTGTAGAGAAGTTACAGCAAAAATTCCCCCAAACAAATGTAACACCTGTAAATAATGTTGCACTAAATACAATGATGTTACTTCCAACCACAGAGAATGAAGTCAGTAAAACAATTCAAACACTAAAAAAATAAGAAGTCAGTAGGCTTAGGTGAAGTACCAATGTATGTACTGAAACAATGCATAGGGATTATACAAGGCCCCTTAACAAATATAATAAATGAATCCTTCACATCTGGGACATTTCCAGATCAGTTAAAACAGGCAAGAGATGTACCTTTGCTTAAGAAAGGGAATGCAGAAGACATAGAAAATTACCGGCCCATTTCCATGCTGTCAGCATTCACAAAAATAATAGAAGCAATTATGAAAGACAGATTAATGAATTACCTGAATAAATACAATCTTTTAAGCGAATCACAGGTTGGTTTCCAAAGTGGCAAAAATACAGAGTCAGCCATAGTTGAATTCACAAAAGTTGTACTTGATGCTCTTGATAAAGATGAGTGTGTCACATGCATATTTTTGGACCTTTCTAAGGCGTCTCATACAGTCGATCACAAGATTCTATTAAATAAATTAGAAGCTTAGGAATAAGAGGGGTAGCTAATGACTGGTTTCAATCATACCTAACAGATAGGGTACAAAGAGTAGAGATAACACATACTTTAAATAAATCCAAACATTTAATAAAACACTTATCAGCACCAAAATACATTAATGTAGGGCAGGGCTTCACAACATACGTGCTCGCGGAGCAAGCTGTGAGCAGCAAGCCGCGAGCACGGAGCAGCGCACAGCTGCCGCCAGTCAATGTAAATCCGCGGCCACCTGCAGGTATATCACTCACGAATTATTACTGTGACAAATGAAACAAATGAAGGAGAATGTACACGTGCCACATAATTTTATTAGCTTAGTGTATGCCTCTACATTCGTATTAATTTGTGAACTGTTACACAATAAAAGGTGTCACTGAAGTGTGGGATTCTCTGTTATCTTGTACTTTTTGCCCTTTACAATTGCGTCTATGTTCGGAGTAATTGTTCTTGCGCATCGTAGGCGCAGTGTGCAGTTTAAATTTCGATCAGACAATGCGTTTCTCAGGCGCGTCTTGTTACATTTCATTGCAGAGAACGGTTATTCACAAACATACATGGAACCGAACATTGATATTATTGTAGCCGCCAGTTTGTGCAAATGAGGAAATCTATCCTGAGGGAAGTGTCTATAAAATTCCAAAATGTTTTTCTTGTTCTGAAATTTGTCTCTGTATTCTCTGTCACACTGCAGGTCAATAATTTCTAGTTGCAGCTCAGGACGAATCTCTTCAATATTCGCTGAATATGGAGAGGAGAACAGATCAGAATCACTGTCTAGCGCTGTCAGATCTTGAAAGCGTTGATCAAATTCTTCCTTAAGGGCAACTAAACTATGTGAATAACGTTCACAGTCTTTGTGAACATCTTGCATGGATGATAATTTAGGAAAATGAGCTAGATTTCCTGTTTCCAGCTGACTCACCCAAAGTGTCAATTTCATTTTAAAAGCTTGTATTCGATCTATGAAATGAGTAATTAGCAGATCTTTACCTTGTAGTGAAATGTTCAAAACATTCAGATGGCTAGTTAAATCTGCTAAGAACGCGAGATCACATTTCCATGAAGGCTCTTTCAATTCAGGAACACACATGTTATTTATTTCCATGAGCATATTTATCTCATCTAATAGGCAAAAATTCGATTTCATAATTCGCCACGACTAAGCCAGCGGACCTCGCTGTAATAAGGTAGGCTACCATACTGGCTTTCTACATCCTCAAGAAAGCTTTTAAATTGTCTGTGTTGTAGCCCATGCTTCCTTACATAATTGGTTGTATGAACAACAACACTCATCACATTTTTTAGAGTGATACTCTTTGCACATAAGTTTTCCTGGTGGATCACACAGTGAACGGCCCTTATTTCATTCGGCACGGTCAGTTTTTGCATTTTCTCCTTCAACAGCGCAACGAAACCTAATTTTTTCCCTGTCATCGCTGGTGCACCGTCTGTAGACACTGAAACTAAAGAATTCCACGACAATCCTATATTTTCAACACTTTCTTCAACACTACTTAAAATATCACCTCCGGTTGTAGTGTTCTTCATGGCTACTACATCGAGGAGCTCCTTCCTCACCTGAAGATCTCTATTAACACCTCTAATAAATATGGAAAGCTGCGCTGTTCCAGTGATATCAACACTTTCGTCCAGAGCTAGAGAATACGCCATAAAATCTTTATAGATACTTGCAAGCTGGCTCTGGACGTCGTCTGCCATGTCCTGTATGCGACGCATAATGGTCATGTCAGATAAAGGCACAATCCGAAACTGTTCAACTTGAGATGGACACAAATGTTCCGCTGCAACTACCAAACATCTTTTATTAAATCGCCATCAGTGAAGGGGTGTAGGGATTTTGCTAAAAACAAAGCAATTTTGTAGCTCACTCTGAGAGGTGCCTCAGTTGATTTTTTTTCGTCATCCAGATCTTCTACGGATAGCTTCCTTTTAAGTTTAACAACTTCCTGTGCACGATCTGGTCCATCACATTTTCCACTTCCATAGTCTTTCGCGTGGTACGACATATAATATCACTGCAAATTAAATTTCCTAAAAGAATTCAGCGTTTTGTGACATACTAAACATTTTGCTACACCATCTTTTTCTGTAAAAAGATACAATTCCTCCCAATGGGGGTTGAACTGCGAAAGCATGGTTGGGGTTACACAACGGCGACTTGACATGATTCTTAACCAGCGAAGTGACTGTTAGAGCTGATCGTAGTACTTTTAACGTTACACAGTCGCGCGAATTCAATAGGCACGCTGTGGTCCTATTCATACGTGCGCGCGCATTTCCCCTCCCTCCATACTCCGCGACCTTGCACCTGCTCGCGAGCACGTGCCTGAGCAGACGCGAGTACTCGCGCTCAAAACCGGCCAGTTGTTAAGCCATGATGTAGGGGTTCTGCAAGGTAGCATATTAGGACCAATACTGTTCCCAGTATACATCAATGACTTTCCCAGTAGTGTTACTCATGGTGAAAAAATCCTCTTCGCTGATGACAGCAATATTATGGTCACTGAGCAAACAAGAAAACTCCTTACCGAGAAATCAAATGAAACGTTCAAAGAAGATTATGATTGGTCAATATGCAATAAAGTGACATTGAACATAAAGAGAAACTAGTGCCATGAATTTCAGTTTGAAGAGGAAAAATGAAAATGTTAAATTAAATGAAGATGGCACCTCTATAGACTGTGTAACAAATGCAAAATTTCTCGGAATGAATATTGATTCTCAGGTGAAGTGGTGTGAACACACAAAGGTACTTGAAAACAGAATGTCATCAGCATGTTATGCCCTTCCTATCATCAGTGTGTAACATGCAGTGTCTTTTAGTTACATATTATTCATATGTACACTCAATTCTTAGCCATGGCATTCTTTTTTGGGAAACAAATGCACAAATATGAACACAATTTTCAAACTTCAGAAAAGAGCCATAAGAATAATAACCAAAAATATTAGTCGAGCTCATTGTAAAGATCTGTTCAGAAAACTGGGGATTTTAACTGGTCCATGTGAATACATTTACCAGTCAGTTCTGCACATAAAAAATAACGTTGGTAATTACTGCACAAACAGCTCTGTCCATGACCATGCAACAAAACAGCATTTTCTAACAAGGAATAAAACTGTACAATAAATTAACAAAAGAGATTAAAGAAATTGCAAAAATACACTTATTCAAAAAGGCAGCCAAAATACCTGTTGTGACAGTACAAACCCCCGTTACTAGATGAATAGGTCTAGTATGCAAGGATTACTTTGTGGAGAGCGAGTGCGGGAGATTTGCAATCTGTCGGTGGGATGCCTCCACCACTGGGCAGCCATGTGGCCTGTAGCTTGGGACATTGGTTTCTCGCGCATTACACGAAAACTATGTAACTTACGGTGAAGAGCGATGCGGCAGTGGATTATGGTCAGCAATATGCACCTTCTGAAAGATCGATCTTTATTTTAAGTCATGAGACGCAAAAGTTATAGTAACTTGAAAATTGTTTAATATCACGAATACTGAAAAATTAATAAAGATAGTAAATAACAACTTACAGAGGTGAGCGAGCACTCATCAAAAACGTCTCGTCATAGCAGATCGAGTGCCGTAGTCATATGTTAAGATTCATAAATAATTAAGCTCATAAAGAGCAATCAACAAAGTTTGATGGAAAATAGTTTATAAAATTCAATAGAAAATTCACCACGTAAAGAACGGCACTGTATAATATTTTAGATGGCATCATATGTATTTTAAACTAGTTAAGTTATACTATACACTTAACTTGCAATAGTTTTCATTGTTTCCAAATTATTATTAAAATTTATCACCCATAATTAATTATTATAGATATGAAGATTTGGAGCAGTGCTATGTGTAGATCGCTATAGATTACGTCTAAAAACAGTGTTATATGCAGTTCTATGTTAAAACTTTGCAGCACAGATGAAAACAAACAAATTTGCGCTAAGTGGCGAAATTTTGCAAAAAAATGAAACTTGATTTACAGGCGATAGAATGATCCTAGAAATTAATATAAAACATAATAAATAAGACGTACTTTTTAGTGCGGTTCCGATGGTATACTTATTTCTTTTAAGGGATGTATGTGTCAAAATTTGTAACCTTAACGGGTGAGATTGGTACTTGCATAGCCAGGGGTGGTAAACATCCGAGCCTATATAAGCGGGTGGCCATCTAGGCCGGGGGGGGGGGGGGGGTGGAGGTGGAGGGTGGGGGAGTCATTGGGCAGTTGTTCGGCAGTCAGTGAGTTTGTGGGTGACGGAGTTAGCCGGTGCGTGGTGAGCGAGCCCCACTTTTGGGTGGCCCATGTGGTCATTTGAGTAAGAATTTTTCACGCCGATTTATTTCAACAAAGGGTATTGTTTAATAGTGCAAGTGTGCAAGCATATATTTGGTGAACTGGAAGTGCTACAATTATTTGTGTGAGTACGAATTACGAGGTATACATCAGCGTAAGTGAACATGCAGCGATCTGTGATTTCGCGCCAAAACTGCTACAACAAAGAGGACAGTGGGACTTCTGGTTTTGTTCGAGTTTTTTGAGTAACTTTTGATTATAGCAGCCTACATTACTGAGACCTGTGAGAGCCAAAATTTGCACAAACATTTTTTAACGAACATTTGTATATGCACATTTGTGTGAACTCTTCAGCTGCACTTATTTTACGCCCCGTTGCAATTGGGGGCTCGCCCAGGATACTAGTGTGCTAGGCAACTAGACCCGAAGGCTAGTGGAACTAGGCGAAGCATAAATATTTGCAGAAACATGTGTTTCGGTCAATCGCGTGCGCGCCTACTATCGCCTTTCGACGACCCCACACAGCGCGGATCGAGTGGAGTGCCAGCGACCAGCTGACCTGCAGCCGGCGCCAGCAGAGTGTGGGTGCGGCTGATTCTCAACCGGACGACGGGCTGCCAGCGGCCAGGTGTCCAGGGACCAGCAGACCTGCAGCAAGTGGCCGTGACTACGCTCTGCAATGCAGTCTCTTCAGCAGCACCGAGACTGACGCAGCCTTTCCAGAAAGATAAGTGATTACTGCAGGCGCAACTTTTGTTTTTGTTTCTCTTGTTTTCGGTTTTTGTGTTATCCAAGGTAATGGAGCACGAAATTAAAAAATCGCTTAGGGATTGCGGGTTGTCAGGGAGCGGTAGTGAAGCACAAAGTCCTCAGAGACAGGAGGAAATCGGTACCCCTGTAATGTCTAAAGAATTAATTGCTCTTCTCCAAAATATGAGTAGACAAATAGGTTCATTTAAAACTGATATGGATAATAAATTAAGTGCTTAAGACACTAATTTTGGAACTAAATTAAATTCAGTAAATTCCGAATTGAGTTCTCTGAAGACTGATGTGGAAAATGAATTGGCTGTATTAAAAACTAATGTAGGCGAAGTAAATAATTGGGGTCAATGAAACAAGAAATTGTGACCTAATTAGATAAGAGATTAGAAAAAATAGAAGAGAGGTGGCATTCCGAGGTTGAAGCAGTTGAGGCTGAGCTGAGGGGTGAAACTGATTTCGAAAGGCAGATGTGTGATGATAGGGAAGAGGCGACAAGGCAATCTTTGGCTGAAGGGAATGCGAAAATAGTGACTAGCTATGATGAGACAAAAGCTGTGCTGATAAACAAAATAGACAGCACAGCTGATGATCTTGAAAGGAAATGGCAACTGTCACCTCAAAAGTAAATGACAAAATTACCCATATGGAATTGTATAATGTTTTGGGTCATGCTGGGTGTCCAGTAATGTAGGCACCTAGTGGAAAGCCATTTTCAGGCGAAAACAGATATCATGCTGTGGATTTTTTGGCCAATTGCAAGGACTGTTTTCTGCCTGGGACATCAGATGAGACAAAAGTAAAATTTGTAAAGAGAATGCTGGGAGGTTCAGCTCCGATGTGGGCTAACAAGTCTGGGCTAACAAATTTAAGGATCAGTTCATTTAATTTGAAATATTTGAATGAATGTTTCTAGACAAATACTGGAGTAAAAATAAGCAGTGTAGGTAGCAAAATGAGATTTTGAATGGACTTGTGTACAGGGGAGGCAGAAAACTATGAGGTAATTTTGCCAGGAAGAGTTGAATAAATTAGTACATCTAGATCAGCCTTTAGGTGTGTTAACAGAAATATCTACTTTAAGGAGGAGACTACCTGAGGAGTTACAATGGGAACTTATACATTGCCCCACTGATTCTGTGGAGAAGTTTTTAGACTTTGTTGAGAGGATGGAGCAGGCTATGTGCTATAGGCCTGGCTCAAAGGGAAACAATCCAATAAATAACCATTGGAATCTGAAGGAGAGAAGAAATATGAATTGGGGTAACAATCATCAAAATGGTCACAGAAATAGGAATTGGGGAAATAATCATCAGAGCCATCATGGGGAAAGAAATATAAATGAACATTGGCGAGGAAATGGAGGAAGATATAATGAAGAGAGCCACAGTCGAAGGGATTTTAGGGGCAGTGATGTAAGAAATGAACCAAAGTCAATGCTGGGAAATGGACTTGGAAGAGGGGGACTGAACAACTGCGCACAACAGGGACAGCTTCCTTTAAGCTAGGAGCTGTCTCAAATGGGTCCACTTTGGGACAAGACAAGTTGCAAACAATAGGACCAAGAGATGAAACCATAATAATTATAATCAGACTAGGGATGGTTATTCTAAAAGCGGGGTATGACAATAATGATAGAAGTAGGAGAGAGGAAGGAATATGTGGTATGGAGGCCATTGGGGAGCTGGTGCATGGAACATGGAAAACGGAGAGCTTTTAAGAGGAAGAATGTTACAGGTTTAAAGGCCCAAAGGGAAGAAATCAATGCTGAGAATGTTTTTTTGTAACGAGTTTGGGGATGTGAATTCTGAGAAAGATAGTATTGGTTTGGTGAGCATTATTAACAGGTCTGGGACCAATGCGCTGTCTGAAGGTATAGATGGATGTTGTGATGACCAAAGTGTGTGTGAAAGTAATAGTAAGAAATTTTTTGAGCTGTGTGTAATGTAAACAGATACAGTGGATGATAATGTTAATTCAGAAAGGGTCAAGGTGCCTGAAACTAATGGGTTTGTAGATGATGGTAATGATTTTGGGGCCATAGTGCCTATTGTTGATGTAGTGATAAAAGAATATGTGCCAGAGAGTGTATATGGTGAAATTTATGCGGTTAGCTGTGAGCAGCCAGAGGGGGCTGGTTCTGAGATGTCTGGTGAAAGGGTTTGAAATGTGCAGAATGGTAATGCAAGTGATGTTTTTGGTGGGGAAAGCTGTACCTGAATTCATGAAACATGATGAAACAAATTGTGCTAGTGTTTACATGCATGGGGTTAAACAGCAAACTAAGAAGAATGATGAACAGTGGAGAACTAAGGGAGAATCTGAATTGAACTTAAATGATTGGGTAGCAAGGGCAAAATGGTTGCAAAAATATACTCCAGA
This sequence comes from Schistocerca nitens, assembly GCF_023898315.1. NCBI lineage: Eukaryota > Metazoa > Arthropoda > Insecta > Orthoptera > Acrididae > Schistocerca > Schistocerca nitens. The sequence goes on from NC_064614.1 coordinate 19,899,530, forward strand.
AAATTGGACAGTAGGGAAATATAATTATGTGAACAGTTTAAAGCAGTTAAATGTTGAGGATAAGGCATATTATGATGTACTAAAAAAAAATATTTGATGCGGATAACGAGTTTGATGGTTTAAGGGGGGATTTTATAAATGAAATGGTAGGATGTGCTGTGGAGAGTAACTGCAGGGTTACAGATTATGGAAAATTAGTGTGTGACGAGGGAGATGGAAGTTGAAAAGGTGAACAATTATGTAGTGTGTGAGGGTGAGCAGTATGGGGGTATGGAAGAGGCTGAATGGAATACTGGTTGGATGGGGAAGAGTGAATGTGATTGGGTGGATTTTTCTAAGTATATACAAAAGTTGGGACCAAAGGTATGGGAGAAGGAGAAGTTTAGTTTTGCCAGAAAATTAGGATGGTTGGGCTTAGAAAATAAAGAACAAAAGATGCTTTTGAAGTAATATTTGAAGGGGATAATGAAATAGAATCAATCAATGGGGAGGGGGGGGGGGGGGCAGGCCCTCCCAGGGGACACCACCTTATAGTAGGCACCTTCAGTGCCAGGCAGGAGGGTTTGCAAGCTTCGTTGAAGTCGAGAGCTATGCCGGCGGTAGCATAGCTCTTGGCAGGGTCACCCAAGCCGGATTGGTCTCGACAGAGGAGCCAGACAAAGTGCGTCCCACAACATAGGGCAGGGAGGGATCTAGAGGCGTAGTGAAGCCAGCTTCCCTAGAGGAGTAAACCTCATAGAAATCCTGGTCCTCCAGGTTGAGGGTTGGGCATGGGGCTAATAACCCCATACTATAAAAAAAAGAATATTACGGAAATTCAACAGAAGTCTCGGAAACTGGATGGAAAGCATGTACCACAGCCCTGGCAAAGGAAATGGATAAAGGATCTGACAGTAGCATCATGGAATGTGAGGACAATGCTTCAGCCTGGAAAAATAAAAGAAATAGCCAATGAAATTTTAGAATTCAAATATGATATTATACGTCTACAGGAAATAAGATGGCAAGGGAATGGGCAGATAGATAAACCTGAGTACTCATTGGTATATAGTGGACCAGAAGAAAGAACAGCCCAACTTGGAACAGGGTTTATAATAACTAGGGAACTTAGGAAAAGCATTCTAGAATTTGAACCCATAAATTAACGGACGTGCAGACTCAGACTCAGAGGGAAATTTAGGAATATAATTAAAGAACAGTTCTATGAAGACTTGGAAAAAGTATGCCGTGCAGTACCTAAATATGACCTGATGCTAGTAATAGGAGATTTTCACGCAAGAATAGGGAGGAAGGAACATCCATATGGAGTTTCTGGAAAATATTCACTACATGAAGAAAACAACGAGAATGGAGACTTACTATGCCAGTTCGCATCAAGGAATAATATGATAATTAAAAGTACTTGCTTTCCACACAAAAGGATCCATCTGAGTACTTGGAAGTCTGCAGCCAATGGAGTAGTCAATCAGATTGACTATATTTTAGTGATTGCACACCACTCCATGTCAGTTACGGATGTACGGAACTGCAGAGGACCAAACCGTGATTCAGACCACTTTGTGAAAAAATCAGTCTTGAGAGAGAAACTGTCACTAACAAATGGCAACAGAATAGGAAAGATGATGAAATGGAATACAGACATACTGAACATCCCTGATGAAGGAAAAAAAAAACACCAAGTAACACTAAGCAGAAAGTTGAGCAATAAAGAGACCGCAGTAGGAGTAGATGAAAGGTGGAACAGGATTGAAAGGCCATTAAGGATGCTGCAGAGGAAATAATAGGCATAAGAAGGAATAGAAGAACCCAGAAATGGTTTGATGAAGATTGCAGGTCAGCAACAGAGGAAAAGAACAGGGCAAGAACAAAAATGCTACAGAGAGAAACCAGAAACAATGTGGAACAATATAGAGAATTAAGGAGAAGAGCTAACAGACTGTGCAAGAGAAAGAAAAGAAAGTGGAATAAGAAGAAATTTCAAGAACTAGAAGAATTAAAGGAACAGAGAGAAATAAGAAGGTTCTATCGTGCCACAGGCAAAATGAAGAATAGGTTCCAACCAAAAACAATGGCCTGTTCCAGTAAAGATGTGAAAATGATAAGGGAGAAAGAACAGATAGTGGGAAGATGGGCAGAGTATTTCAAAGATACACTAAGCACCAGCCTAGAAGATGAGACAGCTGCACAGGAGGAAAGAGTGGAGCTGGAAGTAGACAATGAAACCAATGAGACAAGAAAGCCAACACTACAAGAGGCCTCCCAGGCAGTGCACAAGTCAAAAAACAATCGAGCCCCTGGGGAAAACAGCATAATTGCTGAATTAATAAAACCTGGTGGTGAGGCTGTAATAAAGGAACTGCTGCACACTTTAATATCAGATATATGGGAAACAGAAACAATGCCAGATAATTGGAAAATTGGAATAATAATCCCCATTTATAAGAAAGGGGACAGAACAGTAAGTGAAAGCTATAGAGGTATAACACCCCTAAGCATAGCTTATAAGATCTTCACAAGTATATTACATGAAAGGATACAGAAGTGTGCAGAAGGCATACTAGGGGAATATCAGTGTGGCTTTAGACCAGACAGAGGAACAATTGATCAAATATTTGTAATAAGACAAACGATGGAAAAGTTCTATGAATATGATATAGATCTGCATTTCCTATTCATCGACTTCCAACACGCCTTTGACAGCATAAATCAGCAAGAACTATACAGAGTACTGAAAGAAGTTGGTATATGTGCTAAACTAATAAGACTAATCTGAATGACAATGACAGAGACAAGAGCAAAAGTAAAGGTCCTTAGCAGAACAAGTGAAAGCTTTTGACTTTAATAAAGGTGTGAAGCAAGGTGATAGTCCCTCCACTGTCCTATTCAATATAGCCCTGCATAGTGTAGTAAATAAAATCAACAACAGAGGCACCATATTTATGAAAACTAGCCAGATATGTGCATACACTGATGATATTGCTACAGTAGGAAGAAATACAAATACACTCCTAGGAACATACTGGGCAATGGAAACAGAAGCCTTACAAATTGACCTCATAGTAAATGAAAACAAAACAAAATATATGGTAATGTCACAATCTGAGGCCAGAAGAATCCCTCAAAAACTAAACATCAATGGGAAATGCTTCAAAGGAATGTCCTCTTTTAACTGCTTGGGAGCCCGAATAACAAATGATAACAGTATTGGAAAGGCTATAAGGGAAAGAATACAAGCAGGAAACAGAGCTTACTTTGCAAATACGCAGCTTTTCAAAAATAGCCTTGTTACAAGAAAAACTAAACTGCTAATATATAATTCCCTAGTCTGCCTAGTTATCACTTACAGTTCAGATGTATGGACGTTGACAGAACATGATAAAAATGCACTAAGAACCATTGAGTGGAAAATACTATGAAAAATCTATGGGCGAATAAGGGAGGAAGAAGGCTGGAGAATGCGCTGCAATGCCGAATTACAAGAGTTAATGCAAGGCAGGGACACAGTAAAATTTTTGAAATCACAGCAAATACGATGGCTAGGACACTTGGAGAGAATGACAGAGGATAGAATTCCAAACAAAATGATGAAAGGTGTGATCCATTCAGTTAGGCGAAAAGGGAGACCTAGAAGAAGATGGACCGATGAGGTAATGAGGATATCACCAGTACGGGAGTCCAGGGGTGGAAAAGAGCAGCAAATAATCGAGAAATGTGGCGGAAGATTGTTGAAGAAGCCAAGGCTCACCAAGGGCTTTAGCACTACTGAAGAAGAATGGGGGGGCAGGTATGCACTATGGAAAAAGTACTGTGCTAATGAAGTGGAGGAGGATCTTTTAGCAGAAGCAGAGCTCAAGCACGGAAATTTTAGGAAGGTGCAACCAATAGCTGAATTTCAGATAAGTAAAGTCAATGAAGAAGCCTTGGTGTGCACAGGTAGTACAGTCAGTGGGATAGCAGAGGGTTTCTCCAATTATATCAGGAATGACAAAATGGTAGAATTCCCGCTCACAGAGGTTAGAATAAAAAATGCTACTGGTAATTACAGCAAGCCAGTGAGGAAGGAGGCTGTCTTAGATGTAAACATTGGTGGAGAGTTGTTTAGTCACCCACTCCTGGTGATTCAAAATTTAGATATAAATATGGTTCTGGGTACAGATTTTTTAAATAAATATGGGGCAAATATTAACTGTGTGGGACAGGTATTGGAATTGAATGTTGGGGTATGTATAAAGGAGACAAAATTTGTAAATGCAACAGGTGATGATTTAGTGGCAAGCTTGCACATGGCCCAGTGCATGTTGGATGAAGTAGGGATTAAGGAGGAGATAAAAAGGAAGGTCTATGAGACAGAAGGTATTGGTGACAGTGAGAGGGAAGAACTGTATAATTCACTGGTAGAGAATAAAGATGTGTTCTCAGAGAGACCTGTGAAAGTGGTAAATTTTCAATATATACTTACGGTGAAGCCTCATGAGCCCATTAAGGGCTATGGCTATTGCCATAACAGACAAAGATGCTGTTAGGTCAGAAATAAAACACATGGACGCTTGGGGGGTGATTAAAAAAAGCAGGAGTATGTACTTAACCCAATAGTGGTGGTCAAAAAGAGGGACAAGTCAGTACGACTAGTTTTAGATGCTAGGAAATTATAATACCAGAAACTGACCACCCTGAAAATATGGATGAACTAGTCCAAGGCTACAAAAACATAAAGATAATGACCATATGGACCTGACACTGGTTTCTGGCAAGTTCCTTTGGCAGAACAAAGCAGGAAATACACTGCTTTCCTGTTTGAAGGTAGAGCTTACCATTCGGCCTCTGCATATCAGTTGCTGTCTTTGTTAGAGCACTGAATTATGTACTTGGGGATGAATTGATGAGGAAGCTTAGCATCTATGTGGATGACATTCTTGTGGCTACTACTACTTGGAGAAAACATTATTTGCTATTGAGAGATGTGTTAACAACTTTGCAAAAAGGGGAGATGAAACTGAAACTAAAGAACTGTGACTTTGTAAAGGCAAAAATAAATTTTTTGGGCCATGTAGTGTCTTCAGAGGGAATAATACCCAATGGAGATAAGATCAGTGCAATAGCTGAGTGTGCCAGACCCAGGAATCAGAAACAATTAAAGTCATTCCTCGGCATGACCAGTTTCTACCGGAAGTTTGTAAATGACTTGAGATTGAATTCACCAAATCTGTCACGGTTACTGAAAAAGAATGTGGCATGGGTATGGAATGAGGAATGTAATAGGGATTCCAAAAAGATAAAAAGCAGTTTGTGTAGCAGCAAGATATTGTATCATCCTGACCTGTCACTTCCAATCTGTCTAGCGACAGATAGCTCAGACTACGGCATAGGCGTTGAACTGTCCCAACGACAACTAGTAGACTAGCTAGCTTTTGCTAGTGGAGTGCTATCTAAGCATGAGCGAGGATACGGGATCTCGAAGAAGGAACTGCTGGCAGTGGTAAGGCGTTTCCTGAAATTTAGGGTGCACTTAGAAGGACATGAGACCATAGTCATGACTGACTATAAGGTTCTACGTTATTTGCAGGATTGCGAGCTGTTGAACTGTAGGCTGGCACAGTGGGCACTCCTTCTACAGCAATTCCAATACAAGATTGAGTACGTTAAAGGAACTGACAATGTAGTTGCTGACATGCTCTTGCATTTGCCAAATCAAGTTGAGGAAGAGGGGAGCACGGCCAAATTTGTGATGATGTATTTGAAGGGAGTGGATGGAGAAAAGCAGATTCGGGGAATATGTAAAGACATGAGGTGGGTGCAGAACACTGACCCAATTTTGAAACTGGTGAAAACAAACTTTGGTACAAAGGGGCATGAAAAGTGGAGAAATATTACAAAATTTGTAAAGGGGTACTGTGTAGAAGGAAAGATGTGGAGGAGGAGGAGTGGCATTTTTGTTGGCCTGAGGAACAGGTTAAATCTTTAATAAACTATACACATCTAAGTTATGGCCATTATGGGTCACAAAAGTGTTTGGGGGTACTGCAGGACTATGTAATCTTTAATAATATGGAACGAAGAGTCAGGAAACAATTAAGTGCTTGTGACAGGTGTCAACGTGTCAAACATAGTACCATTGGCAGCCAAGGGGAAATGCAAAACATCCTTCCCCGGGGAGTGGGAGAGTTACTGGCAATTGATGTTTTCAGTCCGTTACCAAGCAGTAGAGGAGGACAAAAGTATGCGATGCTGGCTGTGAATGTGTTCTCCAAATATATAAAACTATATGGTATGAAGAAGGCCACCAGCAAAGTAATGATTTGGAAACTGGAAGTAGATTACTTTAAGAACTTGGGAAAGCCAAAGGCGGTGTTGACTGATAATGGCTCACAATTTACTTCAAAGATATGGGAGGACTACATGAAACAAGTAGGTATGAAACATATAAAGACCTCTGTCTACCACCCAGCAGGTAACCTGGCTGAACACTCGATGCGTGAACTTGATCGCTTGTGCCGGACCTATTGTAGCCTTAAGCATACTTCATGGGCTGAACATATTGCATCATTTGACGATGTCATGAACAGTGTCAAAAGCAGTGCTACTGGGTTTCCACCGTGTGAGGTGATGTTGAACAACAGGGCAGCAAACTTGATAGTTGAAACGGTAGATTTTCCTCACGAATCTACCATCGCCGAGCAGCAACGACAAAGGCTGGTTGTAGAAAGAATGGGAGGGCAGCTACACAAAGGAAACACACGCAAGATAGTCGGTACAAGCCAGATAGATACGAGGTAAATGACCTTGTGTTGGTGAAGACGAAGGAACGGTCAAGTGACATTGACAGGGAAATAAAGAAACTATTTGAATCGTTCCATGGGCCATTTGTGGTAGCAAGCTGCCCACACCCAAATGCATATAGGTTGGAGTACCCAAAATCAAGAAAGCCACTAGGGCTTAGAAATGTAACTGAACTGCGGTTGTATAAACAACCAGTATGAGAAACGTATGGGCACTGGCAGCCTAAGATAGAATTATGTGTGCATACACTTGACGAGATCTTAGGAACGTTAGCAATAAGAATTTTTGGGGAAGTAAACATTATGTGTTGTGGTATCTGAATAACTGTTGGGCTTCTACATATTATCTGCTTAATTTTTGGTGCATGGGGGGGGGGGGGGTGTACAGCACGAGGTTTTATGTTGTTTGAGAAATTTGGGGATGTAATTGTTAACTTCAACATTTTTTGCATTGGGTTCTTTATATAACCACACTAAACTTCCTTTGGTGCGAAGGGGTCAAGTTGATGAACTGAATATTAGGGTAAGCAACACAGCATGGGGATCGAGTGCTGTAGTCATATGTTCAGATTCATAATTAATTAAGCTCGTAAAGAGCAATCAACAAAGTTTGATGGGGAAATTGTTTATAAAATTCAATAGAAATATCATCACGTAAAGAACGGCACTGTATAATACACTCCTGCAAATGGAAAAAACAACACATTGACACCGGTGTGTCAGACCCACCATACTTGCTCCGGACACTGCGAGAGGGCTGTACAAGCAATGATCACACGCACGGCACAGCGGACACACCAGGAACCGCGGTGTTGGCCGTCGAATAGCGCTAGCTGCGCAGCATTTGTGCACCGCCGCCGTCAGTGTCAGCCAGTTTGCCGTGGCATACGGAGCTCCATCGCAGTCTTTAACACTGGTAGCATGCCGCGACAGCATGGACGTGAACCGTATGTGCAGTTGACGGACTTTGAGCGAGGGCGTATAGTGGGCATGCGGGAGGCCGGGTGGACGTACCGCCGAATTGCTCAACACGTGGGGCGTGAGTTCTCCACAGTACATCGATGTTGTCGCCAGTGGTCGGCGGAAGGTGCACGTGCCCGTCGACCTGGGACCGGACCGCAGCGACGCACGGATGCACGCCAAGACCGTAGGATCCTACGCAGTGCCGTAGGGGACCGCACCGCCACTTCCCAGCAAATTAGGGACACTGTTGCTCCTGGGGTATCGGCGAGGACCATTCGCAACCGTCTCCATGAAGCTGGGCTACGGTCCCGCACACCGTTAGGCCATCTTCCGCTCACGCCCCAACATCGTGCAGCCCGCCTCCAGTGGTGTCGCGACAGGCGTGAATGGAGGGACGAATGGAGTCATGTCGTCCCCCAGCGATGAGAGTCGCTTCTGCCTTGGTGCCAATGATGGTCGTATGCGTGTTTGGCGCCGTGCAGGTGAGCGCCACAATCAGGACTGCATACGACCGCGGCACACAGGGCCAACACCTGGCATCATGGTGTGGGGAGCGATCTCCTACACTGGCCGTACACCACTGGTGATCGTCGAGGGGACACTGAATAGTGCACGGTACATCCAAACCGTCATCGAACCCATCGTTCTACCATTCCTAGACCGGCAAGGGAACTTGCTGTTCCAACAGGACAATGCACGTCCGCATGTATCCCGTGCCACCCAACGTGCTCTAGAAGGTGTAAGCCAACTACCCTGGCCAGCAAGATCTCCGGATCTGTCCCCCATTGAGCATGTTTGGGACTGGATGAAGCGTCGTCTCACGCGGTCTGCACGTCCAGCACGAACGATGGTCCAACTGAGGCGCCAGGTGGAAATGGCATGGCAAGCCATTCCACAGGACTACATCCAGCATCTCTACGATCGTCTCCATGGGAGAATAGCAGCCTGCATTGCTGCGAAAGGTGGATATACACTGTACTAGTGCCGACATTGTGCATGCTCTGTTGCCTGTGTCTATGTGCCTGTGGTTCTGTCAGTGTGATCATGTGATGTATCTGACCCCAGGAATGTGTCAATAAAGTTTCCCCTTCCTGGGACAATGAATTCACGGTGTTCTTATTTCAATTTCCAGGAGTGTATTTTGGATGGCATCACATGTATTTTAAACTAGTTAAGTTATACTATACACTCAACTTGCAATAGTTTTCATTGTTTGCAAATTATTATTAACATTTATCACCCATAATTAATTATTATAGATGTGAAGATTTTGAGCAGCGTAATGAGTAGGTCACTATAGATTATATCTAAAAACAGTGTTATATGCAGCTCTATGTTAAAACTTTGCAGCACAGATGCAAACAAACAAATTTGCGCTAAGTGGCGAAATTTTGCAAAAATCTAAAACTTGATTTACGAGCGACAGAATAATCCTAGAAATTAATATAACATGGTAAATAAGACATACTTTTTAGTGCAGTTCCGATGGTATACTTATTTCTGTTAAAAGGATGTATGTGTCGAAATTTGTAACCTTAACAGGTGAGATTGGTACTTGCATAGCCAGGGGGGGTAAACATCCGAGCCTATATAAGCAAGCGGCCATCTAGGCCAGGGGGGAGTCATTGGGCAGTTGTTCGGCAGTCGGTGAGTTTGTGGGTGACGGAGTTGGCCGGTGGGTGGTGAGCGAGCCCCACTTTTGGGTGGCCCATGTGGTCATTTGAGTAAGAATTTTTCACGCTGATTTATTTCGACAAAGAGTATTTTTTAATAGTGCAAGTGTGCAAGCATATACTTGGTGAACTGGAAGTGCTATGATTATTTGTTTGAGTACGAATTACGAGGTATACATCAGCGTAAGTGAACATGTTGCGATCTGTGATTTCGCGCCAAAACTGCTAGAACAAAGAGGACAGTGAGACATGTGGTTCTGTTTTGAGTTGATTGAGTAATGTTCGATTATAGCAGCCTACATTACTGCTATTGGGGGCTCGGAGTCAAATTATTATTAAAGTAAAACTGTAAACCGTCTCACCAGTGCTAATTTCATTGTGTGAAAGAAGAGGATGACGCCAATAAATAGTGATGATAAAAACTTAATTGAACTGTGTCGTGAAAAATGATTTTGCTATAATACACCTAATTTTAGTTCCCTAGAATGAACTGTACTCATGTCTGAGTGAACATTAATTCAAAATTATAACTAATGAGAGGGTGTGGAACAGTGTCCTAACGCACCAAGCGTGGAAATCATCCCCTGAGACTCGTGAGAGCCAAAATTTGCCCTAACATTTTTTAACACACATTTGTATATGCACATTCGTGTGAACTCTTCAGCTGCACTTATTTTCCGCCCCGTTGCACTGCTATGCAATACATTTTATACATTGAAGGATTACTTGGCTAAAACAGAGTAGGGGTTTGATACAAAAATGTTACGCAAATAAATAATAATTATAATGATTATAAAATATCCAACATTCCACATAACACCTTCAATTTATGTTTTTTCCTTCTTTTTTTCCTTTCTAGAAATACTTACCCCCAAGCTATGCAAAATACTAACACCTCTTCCTCTTTCTGAGCTCAACATGTCACTCATTATGGAGAGATGCTAACTCAGTTTTTTCAGGATAGCAAATGGGAAGTTGCGGTACAGAAAATGGCTCAGAGATCACCAGTGTGTGTGTGTGTGTGTGTGTGTGTGTGTGTGTGTGTGTGTGTGTAACTGTGGAGTACTTATGGCCTGACACGATCAATAATAATCAGCCACTTTGACCTCCAACAACTCATGTACTATTCAAGTTACATGCCTGTAATTTATGCCAATTTAGGTTTACACTAATATCTTCCTAAAGACCCATCGATTGACAAAACTGGATGAACCATTTAGATTTTAGAAATTCGTTGCTGGGTGTTACTCGTACAATTTATCGTCAGATACTAGACTTTAAACTAATAAAAATATTGAAAATCTGATTACACCATCAGAATCGTCTTGCAAATAATGGTAATGTACATATTTCTTTTCAAGGTATCATGATTCATCTGGCTACTATTAATTTCACAAAGTCCGCCATCTTTGGGAACTCCCGGCATGTTCATTAACACTGCGTCACCACATACTGGGGCTACCCCTCTTGTCCAACACCATGAGGTTGGCCTGCCAAGCACCCCCTTGCGGCCACGCCAACTCCGAACTTAGAATATTTTCAGGGCCCCACAACTCACCTGTTACCTCACAGACCTTTGGAATTGACTGATATTTCTGTGGGGCTAAGGCTTCTGGAGGAAAGATTCATGACAGTGTTTCAGGTCTCTTTAGTTTCTCGATTCAGTGTGGTGGTGAGAGGGAATTTTGGAGGGTAAGGTAAATGTAGTAGGTCTGCGAGACAGGGTTCGTCAGCTATGAGTGGACATAGAGGAGGTTTGTAGGTTGTTGCAGAGTTGGTGGACAGTGGTACTCCGGGAGTAGGAAGTGAGCAGGGTGGAGAGCTTTTTGAGGTGTGTTGTGTATGTTGCTCTAGTTCCTGGAGGGCAAGAGCTTCAATGTGTGTTAAAGGGTCCAGGAATTTGGCACTGCATAGCAGGAGAATTTTGCGGATGGAGAGAATGTACTGCAAGTAGGTTTGGGTTTGGCTGATATGGTTTTGCAGGACTAGGTTGGTGAGGGCTAAGGATTGGTGGAATCTGAACAGGAGGAGGTCATTGTAGAAGGAGGATGGCAGCCGGAGATGGGTCATTTATGGTAAGGCCATTTGGGGGAATTCCATGAGCCAAGCAACAATACAGGAACAGTATGTGGGACTGTGTTCTGGCTAGAGACAAGAAAACTTTTCTGTATTGATGCAGATGGAAGAAGCAAGAATCCATGGTGGTGGAAAAAATGCGAAAAATTATGCAAATAATGTACAACTATGTCCAGAGTGATAGGGGTCAGCAGAGAGATGGACTCTGGGGAAAGGTTCTGGGATGGACCTAAGGATTTGAGGAAAGACTGGAGATCCTGCTGGATTTCTTTTGTATGTGGATGCATCTGACAGCTTGTGGGGTCCTTCTGCCAGGTAATCATTGTGGTTCAAAACAATAGATGTGGAGCCTTTGTCTGCAGGTAGGATTAGGAGGTCGGGATCAGGTTTTAGATGGTGGACGGTAGATTTCTGTGGATGTAAGGCTTATTTGCCTATTGAGGGATTTGGGGATTGATGGTGAGGCAAGGTTTGAGTTTAAGACTTTCTGGAAAGTTAACAGGGGGTGATTTGGGGATAGTGAGGATGGATCATGGTTGGATGGAGGAATGAACTGAGTTAGGCAGAGTTCAACAATGGTCTTTCGTTGAGTCTGATTGGTAGGGTTGGTGGTAAAAAAGTGTTTCCACAGTTGGGACCAAGAGAAGGAGAGAAGGTCTTTAACAAGTCCTACATGATTGAAATTGGGAGTGGGGCAACAACCACCTCCAAATCTTCCCCACGTCCACTCATAGCTGACAAGCCCTGTCTCCAGACCTACTACATTTACATTTATCTCCAAAACTCCCTCCCACCACCGCACTGAATCCACAACCTAAACAGACCTGAAACACAGTCATGAAACTTTCCTCCAAAAGCCTTAGCTTCGCAGAAATATCAGTCCTTTCCAAAGGTCTCACCTTTTTCCCACTCTACAGTCCACCATCTGAAAATTGATCCCGACCTCATAATCGTACCTGCGTTGGGAAAGGTAGTGCTCAACAGCGCTGAGACCATGGGTATTAGGGATGTTACTGTAAAGGGAGGGCACCGTGTGGTAAAGCGACAGGATAATCCTAAACAAATGTTCATTTCTCTCTGGGGAAGCTAATATTGAAAGTTCTGATGACTAGGAAGTGAGAACAAGTCAGAACTCAAAAACCTTCCAAAACAGGGTGTCTTCTCTTGCTACTTGTCATGACATATCTCGGCCAGTTTTTCAGCAATGATAACTGCACATCAAACATTATAAATTTCAAAATGTAGCTGTGCAATACCAAGGCACTGAAAATCATTGTAGTAAAATTGTTGCATAGCAGTTGCATAGTATAAACTGCCTTCAAGTTTTAAATCATTGTAATTTTGTCTAAATTTTGAGGAGGTTCACAGAAGCAAAGATGCAGATTATACAGAATTCTGAGTGTGTCTTTTCATTGTGCAATACTATCGACATGTTAGTTTAACTCCACATTAAAATACAGCATATTTTTTGCTCGCACATTTAGAGTTTCATGTGAACTAATGAAAAGTTGTGTAAATGTGTTGCAATTGTCCATGGCGGCTTAACCCTGAAAGTTTCTTTTAAAGTGAGAAAACCAGCATTCCCATTGCAATAGGGGCCACATCTGATAACTGTGCAACAGCAGCCACCAGTGGGTTTCTTTGTCACAGAGCCCCAAGCCTGACACAGGATCAGAACCTGATTATATGTTTATTGAAGTGTCAAGAGGACATAGCTAGAAGAGGTCTCATTTAGGATCCTAAGCTTATGTTTTCTTCAAGCTACTTAAGACAGTCTCACTGAGGGTGCTGGAATAACTGCAGCAATATGCTGTTCTGTAACCCAGTACTTGTCATCCCTTGTTGATCAATAAAATGAATTTGCTGGGCCACGTGAGTGCATAAAACTTATTAAGGCATCCTTGCAAATGTTTCCAATCCACTACATGTTTTTCATACATGCATGCGGCATGTTGTCATGGTTGGAGGTCTGACATTAACATATTTTCTTCACCAATGTTAGTAATTTTGACCAGAAAAGATGACGCATCATTTGAAAATATGCTGACCTTAATTACTTTTTCGCCAATTGTCAAAAAGTGTAAAACCACTCTTCCTGTAACAAATTTTTCATTCATTTTCTTCATTGCAGGTGAGAGCAAATTTAATACTTAGCTCTCAGTGCACAAGTGAAACAGATCAAACCTCCAGCCAGGACAATATGCTGTAAGCATTTATGAAAGAGCAGCCTGTGATCCTAAATAAGATCTCTTATAGCTTTGTCCTGTTGAAACTTCAAGAAACGTATGATCAGGCTTGGGATCCTATGTAAAGAAACACATGGGAACCTGTTGTGAAGAAACCCATCATTGGCTGCCATTGCAAAATTATAAGGTATGCTCCCTGTAATAATGGGAATACTGGTTTTCTCACTTTAAATGAAACCAGCTGTGGTTAAGCCAGCATGGAACATAGCAACACATTTACACAACTTTTAATTAGTTTGAATAAACCACTAACTATATGGACATAAAACATACCATACTTTAAACTGGTATTAAAATAGCATGTCAACAGAATTGCACAATGAAAAGACATACTCGGAATTCTCTATAACATGAATCCTTTCTGCTATTAATTCCTCTACATTTAACAAAGTGACAACGGTTTAAAACTTGAAGTCAGTTTATACAATGTGTGTTGCAGCTGGTAGGCAACAATTTTATTACCACTACGTCCAGAGCCTAGGTAACGCACAACCTGAGCCTTGGTAATGCACAAGTACATTCTGAAGTTTATAATCAGTTTGAATGTGCAGTTATCATTGCCAGAAAACAGACTGAGATATGCCATAAGTAGTGAGGAAAGACAACCCTTTTTTGAAGTTTTTCGAGTTGTTCTGACTCAAGCGCACTTCCTAGTCATCTGGACTTTCAATAGTACCTTCCCCATATAGAACTAAACAATTGTCAAACATAATAAAAAATGACTTATTTCGTGTGAGTACCAGTTGAATACTAGCGTATTTTAAGTGCACCTTCATCTTATCATTGTTTCTAACATCCTTATAGGTTTGCACTGCAAAACCAAATCTAGTTTCTAGCGGTTTAGAACATAGTCTTTCTAATGAAAACCTTTTAAAGGAGTTCGCAGAGGTGACTTTTTTTTGTAGAAGTGGGTTAATAATAGCCATTTTTGGTGTTTTCACAAAGATTGATAACTTAGCCCTCATTTGTAAACTACTGGAAAGGAATAGGAGAATGAAATTTTATAGTTAAATACTTTTGTATTGTTAAGTTAGTTTGTGCAAAGTTTCTGATTTACCATGCAGTTAGTTCCATAGATATAAATGATAAACTTCATATTTTTTCCAAATGTCTATTTTTTTCGGCCTACTTTGCTTCCACTTATCCATATGAGAATTGCTACAGAAATCTTTCTTTTACTTGAGAGAGCACAAGAAGTTGTGTAAGATGGCATACTTTTGTTTCATTCAAGAAAATATTGCAGGTGATATTATGTCTCAAATTTGCTAAAAACTCAGGGAACACAATTTTGATAGCTGCACAAAAATAAATCACTATATCTCTGAAGTGTTGTATTGGCAGAAGTAAAACTTTATCAATGTTCACTGGGGACATGTGCGAATGTTCACAAAAAATTTCAGCAAAATTCGTGATGG
Source organism: Schistocerca nitens (assembly GCF_023898315.1). NCBI lineage: Eukaryota > Metazoa > Arthropoda > Insecta > Orthoptera > Acrididae > Schistocerca > Schistocerca nitens. Next base: position 19,914,679 of record NC_064614.1, read on the forward strand.
TCACGAGGAAACCTTTTCTGAAATTTGACCACTTGGATCTTTACAAGCATTATAAATTATGAATACATGCTATCATTGATTAAAATGTTTCCACATGAACTAAATATACTGTTGTCATTAGCAGACTGTACCTACAAGACAGCTCTGCAGGAAGAATTAAAATTACAAATCTTTCTCTCATCTGGATTTAAATGTGCATAGGGGTTGCCTCTATGATGCAGCCTATCACTGACACGTTATAAAACATAAACAGAGAAAGTGCTGCAAACTGGAAGTAAAAATGTAAGAATATGGTACTGTACCTTCACTCACGACATGCATGATTTCAGATACTGTGGGTCCACACAGTTGACAGGCCTGCTTATAGAGGCCACCTGGGTCACACCCCTGGTACTCTCTGATGAGCCGTCAAAGAACCATTATTATTTACATGATCAGAAATGAGTGCTCAGAATATTCTGTATCACGTATTACTGTTGTCCAGTCAACGTGTTCAGTGCTATGCACAACCTACACTTGTTCTATTAAGTACTATGTTATATAAATTGCATTTGTTCTTACTATAGCAAACTTGGTGACGAGTTACATCTACATCTACATCTATACTCCGCGAGCCACCTTACGGTGTGTGGCGGAGGGTACTTATTGTACCACTATCTGATCCCCCCTTCCCTGTTCCATTCACGAATTGTGCGTGGGAAGAACGACTGCTTGTAAGTCTCCGTATTTGCTCTAATTTCTCGGATCTTTTCGTTGTGATCATTACGCGAGATATATGTGGGCGGTAGTAATATGTTGCCCATCTCTTCCCGGAATGTGCTCTCTCGTAATTTCGATAATAAACCTCTCCGTATTGCGTAACGCCTTTCTTGAAGTGTCCGCCACTGGAGCTTGTTCAGCATCTCCGTAACGCTCTCGCGCTGACTAAATGTCCCCATGACGAATCGCGCTGCTTTTCGCTGGATCATGTCTATCTCTTCTATTAATCCAACCTGGTAAGGGTCCCATACTGATGAGCAATACTCAAGAATCGGACGAACAAGCGTTTTGTAAGCTACTTCTTTCGTCGATGAGTCACATTTTCTTAGAATTCTTCCTATGAATCTCAACCTGGCGCCTGCTTTTCCCACTATTTGTTTTATGTGGTCATTCCACTTCAGATCGCTCCGGATAGTAACTCCTAAGTATTTTACGGTCGTTACCGCTTCCAATGATTTACCACCTATGGCATAATCATACTGGAGTGGATTTCTGCCCCTATGTATGCGCATTATATTACATTTATCTACGTTTAGGGAAAGCTGCCAGCTGTCGCACCATGCATTAATCCTCTGCAGGTCCTCCTGGAGTACGTACGAGTCTTCTGATGTTGCTACTTTCTTGTAGACAACCGTGTCATCTGCAAATAGCCTCACGGAGCTACCGATGTTGTCAACTAAGTCATTTATGTAAATTGTAAACAATAAAGGTCCTATCACGCTTCCCTGCGGTACTCCCGAAATTACCTCTACATCTGCAGATTTTGAACCGTTAAGAATGACATGTTGTGTTCTTTCTTCTAGGAAATCCTGAATCCAATCACAAACCTGGTCCGATATTCCGTAAGCTCGTATTTTTTTCACTAAACGTAAGTGCGGAACCGTATCAAATGCCTTCCTGAAGTCCAGGAATACGGCATCAATCTGCTCGCCAGTGTCTACGGCACTGTGAATTTCTTGGGCAAATAGGGCGAGCTGAGTTTCACATGATCTCTGTTTGCGGAAACCATGTTGGTTATGATGAAGGAGATTTGTATTATCTAAGAACGTCATAATACGAGAACACAAAACATGTTCCATTATTCTACAACAGATTGACGTAAGCGAAATAGGCCTATAATTATTCGCATCTGATTTATGACCCTTCTTGAAAATGGGAACGACCTGCGCTTTCTTCCAGTCGCTAGGTACTTTACGTTCTTCCAGAGATCTACGATAAATTGCTGATAGAAAGGGGGCAAGTTCTTTAGCATAATCACTGTAGAATCTTAAGGGTATCTCGTCTGGTCCGGATGCTTTTCCGCTACTAAGTGATAGCAGTTGTTTTTCAATTCCGATATCGTTTATTTCAATATTTTCCATTTTGGCGTCCGTGCGACGGCTGAAGTCAGGGACCGTGTTACGATTTTCCGCAGTGAAACAGTTTCGGAACACTGAATTCAGTATTTCTGCCTTTCTTCGGTCGTCCTCTGTTTCGGTGCCATCGTGGTCAACGAGTGACTGAATAGGGGATTTAGATCCGCTTACCGATTTTACATATGACCAAAACTTTTTAGGGTTCTTGTTTAGATTGTTTGCCAATGTTTTATGTTCGAATTCGTTGAATGCTTCTCTCATTGCTCTCTTTACGCTCTTTTTCGCTTCGTTCAGCTTTTCCTTATCAGCTATGATTCGACTACTCTTAAACCTATGATGAAGCTTTCTTTGTTTCCGTAGTACCTTTCGTACATGATTGTTATACCACGGTGGATCTTTCCCCTCGCTTTGGACCTTAGTCGGTACGAACTTATCTAAGGCGTACTGGACGATGTTTCTGAATTTTTTCCATTTTTGTTCCACATCCTCTTCCTCAGAAATGAACGTTTGATGGTGGTCACTCAGATATTCTGCGATTTGTGCCCTATCACTCTTGTTAAGCAAATATATTTTCCTTCCTTTCTTGGCATTTCTTATTACACTTGTAGTCATTGATGCAACCACTGACTTATGATCACTGATACCCTCTTCTACATTCACGGAGTCGAAAAGTTCCGGTCTATTTGTTGCTATGAGGTCTAAAACGTTAGCTTCACGAGTTGGTTCTCTAACTATCTGCTCGAAGTAATTCTCGGACAAGGCAGTCAGGATAATGTCACAAGAGTCTCTGTCCCTGGCTCCAGTTCTGATTGTGTGACTATACCATTCTATACCTGGTAGATTGAAGTCTCCCCCTATTACAATAGTATGATCACGAAACTTCTTCACGACGTTCTGCAGGTTCTCTCTGAGGCGCTCAACTACTACGGTTGCTGATGCAGGTGGTCTATAGAAGCATCCGACTATCATATCTGACCCACCTTTGATACTTAACTTAACCCAGATTATTTCACATTCGCATTCGCTAATAACTTCACTGGATATTATTGAATTCTTTACTGCTATAAATACTCCTCCACCATTGGCGTTTATCCTATCCTTGCGGTATATATTCCATTCTGTGTCTAGGATTTCGTTACTGTTCACTTCCGGTTTTAACCAACTTTCCGTTCCTAATACTATATGCGCACTATTTCCTTCAATAAGAGATACTAATTCAGGAACCTTGTCCTGGATACTCCTGCAGTTTACCAATATTACGTTGACTTTTCCTGTTTTTGGTCTCTGAGGACGGACGTTCTTTATCAACGATGATAATGTCCTCTCTGGTAAGCCGTCAGGTATTTTATCGTTTCGCCCAAGGGGGGGTCCCTCTAACCTAAAAAACCCCCGTGTGCACGCCACACGTACTCTGCTACCCTAGTAGCTGCTTCCGGTGTGTAGTGCACGCCTGACCTGTCTAGGGGGGCCCTACAGTTCTCCACCCAATAACGGAGGTCGATGAATTTGCAACCATTATAGTCGCAGAGTCGTCTGAGCCTCTGGTTTAGACCCTCCACACGGCTCCAAACCAGAGGACCGCGATCGACTCTGGGCACTATGCTGCAGATATTAAGCTCAGCTTGCACTCCGCGTGCGATGCTGGTTGTCTTCACCAAATCGGCCAGTCGCCGGAAGGAACCAAGGATGGCCTCAGAACCCAAGCGGCAGGCGTCATTCGTTCCGACATGTGCTACTATCTGCAGCCGGTCACACCCAGTGCGTTCAATAGCTGCCGGAAGGGCCTCCTCCACATTACGGACGAGACCCCCCGGCAAGCACACCGAGTGCACACTGGCATTCTTCCCCGACCTACCCGCTATTTTCCTAAGGGGCTCCATAACCCGCCTAACGTTGGAGCTCCCTATAACTAATAGGCCCGCCCTCTGTGACTGTCGGGACCTTGCCGGAGAATCGGCCACTGGCCCAACAGGCGAGGCATCCTGTGGTGGCTCGGAAACGATGTCATCACCACTAGGAAGTACCCCGTACCTGTTGGAAAGGGGTAAGGCAGCTGCCACGCGGCCAGATCCCACCTTCGCCTTTCGGCCAGGCACGCGCGAGCCCACCACTGTCCGCCATTCACCCTGGAGTGATGGCTGACCGGTAAGATGCTCACTGCCGGAAGACGCAGCGACATCAGGGGTTCCATGCGATTCCAAGGCCACCGAAGTAGGCATAGGTCTCACCACAGTTGCCCCAACGCCACTACGAGCCGAGGCCTGCGCCTCGAGCTCCATGAGCCTAACAGACAAAGCCTCCACCTGCCCCCGAAGAGTGGCCAATTCTCCTTGCGTCCGCTCACAACAACCACAGTCCCTACACATGACTATGTTTACCCTACAAGCGAACGGTGTACTCGCCTTATTAGCAGCAGGAAATCGAAGTGCTCTCTCACTGACGGTCTAACCGACACTGAGCTGTTCTAACCAAACAAACAAAAGCCTGTACGATACGAGGGTCGATAGCAACGGCGATACTGTACACTACACTGTTATTAAAATAAAAGGTTGTGTCTAGTAGGCACTCAAACACGCAAGAAATTACAAAAATAAAATAGTAACTACCCAGATAACTGAGAATAAGTTGTACCTGTTTGAAGCTCGTAAAAATGTATAACAAGCGAACGGTGTACTCGCCTTATTAGCAGCAGGAAATCGAAGTGCTCTCTCACTGACGGTCTAACCGACACTGAGCTGTTCTAACCAAACAAACAAAAGCCTGTACGATACGAGGGTCGATAGCAACGGCGATACTGTACACTACACTGTTATTAAAATAAAAGGTTGTGTCTAGTAGGCACTCAAACACGCAAGAAATTACAAAAATAAAATAGTAACTACCCAGATAACTGAAAATAAGTTGTACCTGTTTGAAGCTCGTAAAAATGTGTAACAAGCGAACGGTGTACTCGCCTTATTAGCAGCAGGAAATCGAAGTGCTCTCTCACTGACGGTCTAACCGACACTGAGCTGTTCTAACCAAACAAACAAAAGCCTGTACGATACGAGGGTCAATAGCAACGGCGATACTGTACACTACACTGTTATTAAAATAAAAGGTTGTGTCTAGTAGGCACTCAAACACGCAAGAAATTACAAAAATAAAATAGTAACTACCCAGATAACTGAGAATAAGTTGTACCTGTTTGAAGCTCGTAAAAATGTGTAACAAGCGAACGGTGTACTCGCCTTATTAGCAGCAGGAAATCGAAGTGCTCTCTCACTGACGGTCTAACCGAGTTAGGGTTGTTTTGTCTGTGTGTTAGTGTCAGTTGTTGTGCCAAATTGCGCCTTTACGAGAGCCAGCCAGCTTACCATCTGATGAAATGTGCAAGCTTCTCTCAACCAATTATTGCAATAGAACACGTCATTGTGACTCATGTAGAATTTTACCATTGTCGTAAACATCCAAATCAATCTTACAGAGCCCGCACTACAGAGTTACACGGGGTGAGCTGTTGTAAATACACTCCTGGAAATGGAAAAAAGAACACATTGACACCGGTGTGTCAGACCCACCATACTTGCTCCGGACACTGCGAGAGGGCTGTACAAGCAATGATCACACGCACGGCACAGCGGACACACCAGGAACCGCGCTGTTGACCGTCGAATGGCGCTAGCTGCGCAGCATTTGTGCACCGCCGCCGTCAGTGTCAGCCAGTTTGCCATGGCATACGGAGCTCCATCGCAGTCTTTAACACTGGTAGCATGCCGCGACAGCGTGGACGTGAACCGTATGTGCAGTTGACGGACTTTGAGCGAGGGCGTATAGTGGGCATGCGGGAGGCCGGGTGGACGTACCGCCGAATTGCTCAACACGTGGGGCATGAGGTCTCCACAGTACATCGATGTTGTCGCCAGTGGTCGGCGGAAGGTGCACGTGCCCGTCGACCTGGGACCGGACTGCAGCGACGCACGGATGCACGCCAAGACCGTAGGATCCTACGCAGTTCCGTAGGGGACCGCACCGCCACTTCCCAGCAAATTAGGGACACTGTTGCTCCTGGGGTATCGGCGAGGACCATTCGCAACCGTCTCCATGAAGCTGGGCTACGGTCCCGCACACCGTTAGGCCATCTTCCGCTCACGCCCCAACATCGTGCAGCCCACCTCCAGTGGTGTCGCGACAGGCGTGAATGGAGGGACGAATGGAGACGTGTCGTCTTCAGCGATGAGAGTCGCTTCTACCTTGGTGCCAATGATGGTCGTATGCGTGTTTGGCGCCGTGCAGGTGAGCACCACAATCAGGACTGCATACGACCGAAGCACACAGGGCCAACACCCGGCATCATGGTGTGGGGAGCGATCTCCTACACTGGCCGTACACCACTGGTGATCGTCGAGGGGACACTGAATAGTGCACGGTACATCCAAACCGTCATCGAACCCATCGTTCTACCATTCCTAGACCGGCAAGGGAACTTGCTGTTCCAACAGGACAATGCACGTCCGCATGTATCCCGTGCCACCCAACGTGCTCTAGAAGGTGTAAGTCAACTACCCTGGCCAGCAAGATCTCCGGATCTGTCCCCCATTGAGCATGTTTGGGACTGGATGAAGCGTCGTCTCACGCGGTCTGCACGTCCAGCACGAACGCTGGTCCAACTGAGGCGCCAGGTGGAAATGGCATGGCAAGCCATTCCACAGGACTACATCCAGCATCTCTACGATCGTCTCCATGGGAGAATAGCAGCCTGCATTGCTGCGAAAGGTGGATATACACTGTACTAGTGCCGACATTGTGCATGCTCTGTTGCCTGTGTCTATGTGCCTGTGGTTCTGTCAGTGTGATCATGTGATGTATCTGACCCCAGGAATGTGACAATAAAGTTTCCCCTTCCTGGGACAATGAATTCACGGTGTTCTTATTTCAATTTCCAGGAGTGTATATCACTAGTAACCATCAAGAACCCTACGTCAATCGCATAGTGTGTGTGGTGTTATTATTTGTCTGGCCCCATATAGGGAAATCCACAAAAAGCACTTCAGTGTGAGAATCTGATGCTTACAGATGTGCTCAATATAATCCTTTGAACTGTTGCAGGTTGGAGACATTCAGATTGCTGCATGGTGGGAGGTATCAGAAGTTGCTCAGCCCAAACCTGTTAGGCACACTGAAGGTGCTCAGATGACGGCGAAGCCGTTGCAAAAGTACAATCTTCAGCTCAGCGTTGCATGGGACAAAGTCAGTTACGGCCACAGCAGCAACAGGCTGCATGACAACAGAGGCCGCATGCCCCCCTTCCATCTTGCCCGTACTGCTTCATTCCACCACAATGTGATGTGTGCCCTAAGCAGTGGGCTGTTTGCAAAGAAAGGCCACACTGCATCAATGTGTAACTCCTCTTCAAATGTGGCAGACACAGTAGTACTGTGGATACAAATTGTATTTCTACAACAACTGTCTCCAGGAACAAATTGTTTATTGACATTTGTATGTTTAATAACTGCTAAAAATTCCAGTGGATACTGATCAAGTTCTGTATCAACAACTGGAGCTGTGGTGTCACTGCTAGACACCACACTTGCTAGGTGGTAGCTTTAAATCGGCCGCGGTCCATTAGTACATGTCGGACCCGCGTGTCGCCACTGTGTGATCGTAGACCAAGCGCCACCACACGGCAGGTCTAGAGAGACGGACTAGCACTCGCCCCAGTTGTACGGACGCCATTGCTAGCGACTACACGTATGAAGCCTTTCTTTCAATTCCCGAGAGACATTTAGAATAGCCTTCAGCTAAGTCCATGGCTACGACCTAGCAAGGCGCAGTTAACCATATCTGGAGAGAGTCTCACTTGTGTTAACCATAGCAATGTATCACAAGAGGGAATAAAGTTACGTATATGAGAAGCTCCGTTCTTTTCTTTATAGCTTTCATCACGTATCCTGTTTCAGACTTAACGCCAGTCGGCGTGTGTGTACGCGTGCCTATCGGTTACCCGTCACTGTGGACTGGCTGCCTTGTCAGTCCACTACAGGAGCCCCTCTGCTCTGGTTTTGTTTTCCCCTGGGCTCGACTGTGCTACCAGTTCTCAGGCTCACATTACCATGAAAGAGGCCACTCGTCCTCTGTTTTTTATGGCTGCTGTAGGTGCCTGTCATGTTGTGAGACTCTGTCAAGGCTGAATTAGACCACCTGAGGTTGCTTGATGTCATTCGGCCTATTTCTTCCAGCAAATGGGCTACACCAGTGGTCATCGTTAAGAAACCAACTGGTAAGTGTCATCTCTGAGACGACTTCAGTGTCACGATTAATGGAGAGTCGATGATAGATACATGCCTTTTGTCCCACCCCAGTAAGTTGCTCGCAAAATTATCAGGCAGATTGATTTGCTGGAAGCGTACCTCCAGCTTCCCTTGGATGAGGCCACTATGTGCCTTCTCACTGTCAATACATCTTTTGCTCTACAGCAATATCAATGGTTGTCTTTTGGTTAATTAGTGCGCCCATACTTTTTCAGCATATTTTTTACAAAGCTAACAGCCTCCATATCTGGCTGCATTGATTACCTCAAGGATATCATTGTTTTGGGTTCTTCCACAGAAGACCACCTTAGCAATCTCCGATCATTGTTTTCTGTTTTGCAGTCAGCGGGTTTCAAGTGAATGTTGCCAAATCTCAATTTTAACAGCTGTCAACTGAGTACCTAGGTTTTGAGGTTTCTTACAAAGGGATCAAGCTGCTGCACCTCTCTCTACGATTTTTACCCTCTGAACTTCCCTCCAATGCCAAGTTGTTGATCCCTTGATGCCTAAGAACATGTCCTACCAACCGACCCCTTCTTCTAGTGAAGTTGTGCCACAAATTCCTCTTCTCTCCAATTCTGTTCAGTACCTCCTCATTAGTTACATGATCTACCCATATAATCTTCAGCATTCTTTTGTAGCACTACATTTCAAAAGCTTCCATTCTCTTCTTGTCTAAACTGCTTATCGTCCATGTCTCACATCCGTACATGGCTACACTCCATACGACTTCCTGACACTTAAATCTACATTAGATGTTAAAAAATTTCTCTTCTTCAGAAACGCTTTTCTTGCCATTACTAGTCTACATTTTATATCCTCTCCACTTCTACCATCATCAGTTATTTTGCTCCCTAAATAGCAAAACGCATCTACTTTTTTAAGTGCCTCATTTCCTAATCTAATTCCCTCAGCATCACCTGATTTAATTAGACTACATTCCATTATTCTCATTTTGCTTTTGTTGATGTTCATCTTATATCATCCTTTCAAGACACTGTCCATTCTGTTCAACAGCTCTTCCAGGTCCTTCGCTGTCTCTGACAAAATTAAAATGGCATATGCAAACTTTTTATTTCTTCTCCACAGATTTTAATTTCTACTCCAAATTTTTCTTTTGTTTCCTTTACTGCTTGCTCAATATACAGATGGAATAACGTTGGAGATAGGCTACAACCCTGTCTCACTCCCTTCCCAACCATTGCTTCCCTTTCATGCCCCACGACTCTTGTAACTGCCATCTGGTCTCTGTACAGATTGTAAACAGCCTTTCGCTCTCTGTATTTGACCCCTACCACCTTCAGAATTTTGAAGAGAGTACTGCAGTCAACATTGTCAAAAGCATTCTCTAAGTAAGTCTACAAATGCTAGAAATATAGGTTTGTCTATCCTTAATCTATCTTCTAAGGTAAGTCATAACATCAGTATTGCCTCATGTCTTCCAACATATCTATGGAATCCAAACGGATCTTTCCTGAGGTCGGCTTCTACAAGTTTTTCCATTCGTCTGTTACGAATTCGTGTCAACATTTTGCAGTCATGACTTACTAAACTGATAGTTTGTTAATTTTCACACCTATCAACACATGCTTTCTCTGGGATTGTAAGTATTATATTCTTCTTGAAGTCTAAGGGTATTTCGCCTGTCTCATACATCTTGCTCACCAGAAGGTAGAGTTTCTTTAGGGCTGGCTCTCCCAAGGCTATCAGTAGTTCTAATGGAATATTGTCTACTCCTGGGGCCTTGTTTTGGCTTAGGTCCTTTAGTGCTCTGTCAAATTCTTCATGCAGTATCATATCTCCTATTTCATCTTCACCTATGTCATCTTCCATTTCCACAACATTTCCTTCGAGTACATCGCCCTTGTACAGACTCTCTATACACTCCTTCCACCTTTGTGCTTTTGCTTCTTTGCTTAGAAATGGTTTTCCATCTGAGCTCTTGGCATTCATACAAGTGGTTCACTTTTCTCCAAAGGTCTCTTTAATTTTCCTGTAGGCAGTATCTATCTTACCCCTAGTGATATGTGCCTCTACATCCTTACATTTGTCCTCTGGCCATCCCTGCTTAGACTTTTTGCACTTCCTGTTGATCTCATTTTTGAGACGTTTGCATTCTTTTCTGCCTGCTTCACTTACTGCATTTTTATATTCTCTCCTTTCCCCAATTAAATTCAATATCTCTTCTGCTATCCAAGGATTTCTACTAGTTCTCATCTTTTTACGTACTTGATTCCCTGCTGCCTTCACTATTCATATCTCACAGCTACCCATTATTCTTCTACTGCATTTCTTTCTCCTGTTCTTGTCAATCGTTCCCTAATGCTCTCTCTGAAACTCTCTACAACCTCTGGGTCTTTCAGTTTATCCAGGTCTCATCTCCTTAATTTCCCACCTTTTTGCAGCTTCTTCAGTTTTAATCTACTGTTCATAACCAATAGATGTGGTCAGAGTCCACATCTGCCCCTGGAAATGTCTTACAATTTAAAACCTGGTTCCTAAATCTCTGTCTTACCACTATATAAGCAACCTAAAACCTTCCAGTGTCTCTAGGCCTCTTCTGCATATTCAACTTTCTTTTATGATTCTTAAACCAAGTGTTAGCTACGATTACATTATGCTCTGTGCAAAATTGTACCTGTCAGCTTCCTCTCTCGTTCCTTAGCCCCAATCTATATTCACCTACTACGTTTCCTTCTCTTCCTTTTCCTACCATCGTATTCCAGTCACCCATGACTATTAAATTTTCGTCTCCCTTCACTATATGAATAATTTCTTTTATCTCATCATACATTTCATCAATTTCTTCATCATCTGTGGAGCTAGTCGGCATATAAACCTGTACTACTGTGGTAGGCCTGGGGATTCGTATATATCTTGGCCACAATAATGCGTTCACTATGTTGTTTGTAGTAGCTTACCCACACTCCTATCTTTTTATTCATTAGTAAACCTACTCCGGCATTACCCTTATTTGATTTTGTGTTTATAACCCTGTATTCACCTGACCAGAAGTCCTGTTCCTCCTCCCACCGAACTTCACAATTCCCACTATATCTAACTTTAACCTATCTTTTTCCCTTTTAAAATTTTCTAACCTATGTGTCTGATTAAGGTGATTAAGGGATCTAACATTCCACACTCCGATCCATGGAATGCCAGTTCTCTTTCTCCTGATAACGAGTCCTTCTGAGTAGTCCAGACCCGGAGATTCAAATGGGGACTATTTTACCTCCAGAATATTTTACCCAAGAGGACACCATCATCATTTAACCATACAGTAAAGCTGCATGCACTCGGGAAAAATTACGACTGTAGTTTCCCCCTGCTTTCAGCCATTCGCAGTACCAGCACAGCATGGCCGTTTTAGTTAATGTTACAAGGCCAGATCAGTCAATCGTTCAGACTGTTGCCCATGCAACTACTGAAAAGGCTGCTGCCCCTCTTCAGGAACCACATGTTTGTTTGGCCTCTTAACAAATACTACTCCGTTCTGGTTGCACTGACAGTACAGCTATCTGTATTGCTGAGGCACGCAAGCCTCCCCAACAATGGCAAGGTTCATGGTTCATGGGGTGGGGTGGGGGAGGGGGGCAACAGCTATAAAGTACTATGTTCCATAAATCATGTATGTTTTTGCTATAGCACAGGGGAACCCCAATAAATCAGATTACTATACATTCACTACCATTTGCTGATACAATTTAATTTAGGCACAAGATCAAAAAGACACAGGATATGCATTCAAGAATAAGTTAACAGGAGAGTATAAAAAATATGGCCCTCAAGTTAACGAAAAGAAAAAAGAGAATTGGAAGAAGAGATGGGAACAATCACATACGCTGTTGAGAGCAAATACACACACTATGTGATCAAAAGTATCCAGACACCTGGTTGAAGATAACTAACAAGTTCACGGCACCCTCCATCAGTAATGCTGGAATAGTGCTGCACTGAGGAGAGATATAAATGTCAGTCGGTGAGGCCTGGCATAAAGTCAGCATTCCAAAACATCCTAAAGGTGTTCAATAGGATTCAGGTCAGGACGCTGTGCAGGCCAGTCCATTACAGAGATGTTATTGTCATGTAACCACTCTGCCACAGGCCGTGTATTACGAACAGGTGCTCGATCGTGTTGAAAGATGCGATCACCATCCCTGAATTGCTCTTCAACAGTGGGAAGCAAGAAGGTGCTTAAAACATCGCCTGTGCTGTGATAGTGCCATGCCAAACAACAAGGGGTGCAAGCCCCTCCACGAAAAACACGACCACTCCATAACACCAACACCTGTGAATTTTACTGATGGCACAACACATGCTGGCAGATGACGTTCACCAGGCATTCGCCAAACCCATTGGATAGTCACAGAGTGTACCATGATTCATCACTCCACACAACATTTTTCCACTGTTCAATCGTCCAATTTTTATGCTCCTTACACCAAGCGAGGCATCGTTTGGTATTTACTGGCGTGACGTGTGGCTTATGAGCAGCCGCTCAGCCACAAAATCCAAGTTTTCTCACCTCCCGCCTAAATGGCATAGTACTTGCATTTTAGAATTGCTGTGTGATGGTCTGGATAGATGTCTGCCTATTACACATTATGACCCTCTTCAACTGTTGGCTGTCTCTGTCAGTCAACAGATGAGTTCGGCCTGTATGCTTTTGTGATGTACAAGTCCCATCACGTTTCCCCTTCACTATTGCATCAGAACCATTGGACCTAGGGATGTTTATGAGTGTGTAAAACTCACATACAGACATATGACACAAGTGACACCCAATCACCTGACCACGTTCAAAGTCCGTGATTTCCACAGAGCACCCTATTCTGCTCTCTCATGATATCTAATGACTACTGAGGTCACTAATATGGAGTACCTGGCAGTAGGTGGCAGCACAATGCATCTAATATAAAAAACATATGGAGAGCTGCATCAAACCAGTCTCAGGACTGAAGACCACAACAACAACATGTTGTAATTTAAAAATAAATGCCAAAAAGTTCACCACTGCAACACTAAATTGTATTTTGTGGGATCAGCAGATTAGAAAGGGCACAAAAAATCTTCAAAAGACTTATTTGAAGCATTATGAAATCTGGATGACATGTGGACAGTTAAATCTCAATTAATGGATAGACTGATGGCAACTGAGATTGACTTTTGGAGATGATCTGCAGGGATACCCAGGAAGGAAAGGGTCAGAAATGAAGTCATTAGGAAGAAAATGAATGTCACAAGTTCAATTACTGATTTCGTGGAACGAAAAGAACATATGGTATGGACACACTAAAGCAATTTCAGAGGAGGCATTGCCTCGATGGATCGTGGAACAGGAACCACCAGAAAAGAAAAGAAGGTGTGGACCACCAGTCACGTGGATAAAGAAATTGGACACTAATTTGAAGAAGATGACCACAAATAGAGACTGAAAATTAAATTTGATGTTTAATCTTGGGTTGCCAGCAAATGTACATATATTGTAAAATTGGGAAAATAATGATCAGCAGATTACAAATTTTATTGTGAATAATAAAATTTAGTGAAATACTGCACGAATAAGAATTTAGCAGTTTTATGGCTGCAAGGCATGTGTAATGCAAAAAAAGAAGATAAATTATTTAAAGAGTAGAACAGTAGCAAGTGGAGGTATCCCAGATTGCTACATCTCGAAAGGAAAATGCTATTCCACAGAATCAAAAATGTTGGCTTAGTCAGGTTATTCTGGGAGATTCTCTGGACAAATCATGGCAAGAGATTTACCAAAGGCACTTGGTAGATGAGAATTATGCAAACATGGGTGTCAACAGAAATTTTTCCAAGAAAGGGCATGATTCCAAAACTGCCATTTTATACATAACTGATACTGGAAATCTGAAAATGTGTTATGCCCTAAAAACTTCATTTGACAGGAATTAAGCAAAACTTATTGTATATTCATAGCTATCCATACAGTATATTTTTGAAAATAAGATTACTTTGACACCAAAAAGGTAAGCATGTTTCAGTAGAACATGCAAAGTACGAGGGGCACTCAAATGAAAACTGAACACCTGCCACAGCAGAACCATGTAAAGGTTCCACTCAAAAGTAATCATCACATGCATTAAGAAATTTATCCCATTGAGACATGAGACAATCTACACCTGTGTTACAGAACATGCTCGACTGCTGGCGCATCCACAAATGCCTTTCTTCAGGTTGCCAAAAATGTAAAAATCATACGACGAAAGATTTTGGCTGTATGGAGGATGCTACAGTTTCCTAACCAAATTAGCTGAAGCATAGCCTTCGTCCAACTGGCAGTGTGCAGGTGGGCGTTATCATGAATAGGATGATTCAGTCCGACAGCCAAAGGGGAAAATGGCCCACATCCCCCCCCCACCTGCCATAGAAATTCAAAGGTGTTCACAAAAGTTCCAGTAAGGGCATGAGTGGAGTTGGTTTCAACTGGACAAGGAAGTGCAAGAGTGGGTGCAGTGGTGGATCCGTCAGCGACTGACCGCACTTCACTTCAAGAAACAGGTAATGATCACCTCACCTTCCAGTAAGATAGGTGTCTTAACAAGTGTGATGATTGCTTTTCAATGGAACCATTAGATGGTTGCATTGTGGTGGGTGTTCAGTTTTCATTTAACTGCCCCTCATGTATCTTTTGACAGTATTGATATGAACATGATCCCACCCTTTTTGATTTAACAATCTCAAATTACATCCTCAAATGATCAAATCCAGCAAATCCAATAAGGTAGGAAATAAAGACAGAAAGCAATTGCAAAAGGTACTAATAATGCTAGCTTAACAAATCAACCCATGAATAGTGCTCTGTAGTTGGGGTATAATGTATTAATCTCCACTAAGACAGCAATATCATGTCTGACAATAAATGTACTAAGAGCCTCGGAAGATCAGAAGAAAGGGTTTAGCATATTTTTTGATATCTTTCCGAGGCTTTGGGCCACATTTGTCATAGCACTTTACTAGAGAATCCACACTTGTATTGTATGAATGGGAAAGCTGAGATTTAAAATGTTTTGTTGGAATTGAAGAGCTGTGATTTACAATAAAATGTAATTCTGAAAATATCATAATAAGTGAAACTCCTTCTTCTTTCACAATGGTCTAGGCCATAGGACTGTTCCATCTTTCTGTAGGTCTTCTTATAGGTCTGAAATTTAAGGCTTGTTCTGGTAGTCCTGAAACTGGCATTCTTTGTACATGTTCTAGACTGCTTTGCAGCATATATCTCGTGCTCTGCTTTTATGTCTTCATTTCTTAGTCTACCTAATGTTGAAAAGCCCTTAACTCCTCTTACAAATTTCATTTCTGCCACTTGGATTCTACTTTCTTGCTTTTTAGTTGTTGTCCAAGTTTCACTTCCAAGTAGCAATACAGGGGTGGCCATTACCTTACAAAACTTTATTTTTGTGCCTTTTCTCACTTTATTTGTTAAGGATCTACTGATTGCTCGGAGTATCAATAGATATTTCTGCAGTAGATGTCAATGTCGAGTTCTTTCTGGTAGCTTATAATATTTCCCAGGTGACTGGAGTGACTATCTTGCTCAGTGGTTTTGTTTCCTATTACGATCCTACTCCTCAGTGCGTTTCTACCATTGAATTGTATTTGAGATGAATATTTTCATATCATATTCCTTAGAAATTTGATTCAGCCTACAGATGAATGTTTGTAGCAATCTCGCTATCCCATATAACTGCAAGGCTGTCCAGAAAAGCGTCACATTTAAAAACATGTCTTGTGATAATCTCAAGCCCAGATCAGTTTGTTGTTTCCATGCTCCAATCACATCTTCAATGTATATATTTAAAAGTGTGAGTGATGAGCTACACCCCTGTCGAACCCCTTGGGTTATCAATATGCCTTCTGATTCAGGATGGTCAGTCTTTATACTTATTTTTTGTCCTCTATATAGGCTTTCTATCACCTATTTGCAGAGGATTTCGATTCTTACATCTTAATTTCCATTACATTTTCCTACCTACATGGTCAGAGGCTTTCTCTAATTCTATAAATGTGATGTGTGTCTCCCTGTTGAACACTCTTTGTTTTTCTGTAATTTGTTTAAGTGTGAAAACATTTTCAGTACAGGGTCTTCCTTTTCTGAAACCCTTTTGTTCTTCAGATAACCAATTTTTGGCAATAATTTATAGACACTGATTTATTATGGTGGTGTAAGTCTTATGTGCTGAGACCACTAATGCTATACTATTATAATTATTGCTTTCATTTTATTTACCCTTTTTAAGACTGATATGATATCTGCTACTGTCCATGGTTTTGGGACTTAGTGTCTTTGCCAACACATATTTATTTAAGTCCGACATAAACATAAACACATTCAACATGAACAGCAACTAACGATGACTCTCCATTCGAGATAATGTGCTGTCTCTGCCCTACCAAAGTACTTTTGACAATAAGTGTACATGTGATATTGGGTCAAATGCTTTTTGGACATCAAGAAATACTGCATCTGCCTGACAGCCTTTATATAAAGCTTTCAGTATAATCATGTAAGAAAAGTGCAATCTGGGTTTCACATGATCGACATTTTCGGAATCCATGCTGGTTGGCATGGTGGAGGTTGTTCTGTTAGAGATGCCTCATTATGTTCAAGCTCAGAATATGCTCTCAGATTCTACAATAAATCAATGTCAGTGATACTGGACGGCAGTTCTGTGGTTCACTCCTACTACCATTCTCATACTAGGATGTGACCTGTGCCTTTTTCCAGGAACTAGGCATGGTTTTTTGTTTGAGAAATTTACAACAGATTACAGTTAGAAGAGGGGCTAACTAAGGCGAAAATTTAGCATAGAATCTGACAGGGATTCCCTTGGGCTTTGTCAATTTTAAAGATTTCAGCTGTTTCTCAACACCACTGACACTAGCACTTATTTCATTCATCTTTTCAGTGGTACGAGGATCTAATTGGGGCAATTCTGGTGGGTTATCCTTTGTAAACGGACATTTGTAAATGGAATTAAGCAAAGCTTTTGCTTTGCTACCCTCAATATCAGTTCCTGTCTCATTCACTAGGGACTGGACACTAACTTTGTTGCCACTAACAGGCTTTACATACGATCAGAATATATTTTTGTTTTGTGAAAGATTATTTGACAGTATTCTGCTACAGTAGTTATTGAAGTCTTCATGCATTACTCTCGACAGTCAAACATGTTTCATGCAGCATCTCTCAATCTTTAGCCCCAAGTTTTGTTTTATACCTATTATGCAGTAGTTTCTGTAGAAGTTCGTTTACCTTGACTGTATACTGGGGAGAGTCCCTCCCATTATGAACCGTTCTCCTGGGTACATATCTATCAAGTGCGTAATCAATTACTGTTTTAAACTTAGAGCCATAGTTCCTCTACATGCTCCTGCCCTGTGCTGCAAGTTTCATGTTCCTTACTGAGATATGAAACTACTCATTTTTTATCTGGTTTACTGAACATGTATATTTTGCTGTTCGTTTTTGTTGACCTTTGTACTATGGTAATCATTGTTGCCTCAACTGCATCATGGTCACTGATACCAATTTCGACGCAGACACTCTCAAAGAGGTCAGGTATATTTTGTGCTATTAGATCCAACATATTTCTGTCAGAAGGGGGTGGGGGTGGGGGAGGGAGGTTCTTAACGATCTGTTCTAGGTAGTTTTCAGAGAAGTCATTTAGCAATATTTCACAGGATGTCTTATCATACGCACCACTAACAAAACTGTAATTTTCCTAATTGATTGTTGGATTATTTAAGTCTCCACCAATGATTACAGTATGATTGAGGAGCTGATGTTGTCTCTAAAGTTTTCTATTACATCAGGAAATAAGTCTGATGGGTGATAGAAGGATCCAATTATCATTTTATGCTTACATGTGATACTGAGTGTTGCCCAAACAATCTCATATGCACCTTCAATTTCTATCTCGGTAGGTCTGAGTTTCTTTTCTGCAGTGACAAATGCAACAACCTCCATTTCCAATTTGCCTGCCCTTCGATATACACTTAAATTTTCCCCAAAAATCTCACTGCCATCAAACTCTCTGTACCTAGTATTCTGTGAGCTTCGCTGCTTTTTCACGAACGCTCAAAACTCTGGGACTTTGTTGTGAGTCCTTCGGCAGTTAATCACATGTGGGAGGTATTTATTTTGACCTTACACAGATACCTCTGAGTTTCCTACACCTATTGTTATCTGGATTGGATGGAGATCTGCCTAATCTAAAAAATCCCTTGTGTGCGCCACACACACAGTCAGATACCTGAGAAGCAGCCTCTGATGCGTAGTGCACACCTGACTGATTTATGGGCACCCTGCAGTTCTCACTCTGTGGTTCAAATTCAGGAAGTTGCAGCCTAGTTTGTCACAGAATCTTCGAAGTCTCTGGTTCAGTCCTTTCACTTGACTCAGAACCAAAGGACCATGATCAATGCTGGGAACAATACAACAAATTGTTAGCTTCGTTGAAACTCCATGTGCAGGGCCAGTCTTCTCAATCTTCTCTGCCAGTTGCTCGGATGACCCAGCTATGACCTCAGAGTCCACGCAACAGGCAACATTTTTTCCAACATGTGCCACAGTCTGCAGCTGGTTACACCCTGTTCTGTAAATGCCTGCTAGATTAGCCTCTTCAACATGTTAAATGAGGCGTCCAGGCACACAGACAGTGTTCACCTGGTGTCGTTTCCTGTCTCATGCTGCCATTTATCTAAGGCGTACCAGCATTCACCATGTGTTCGAACTGCCGACAATTTATAGACCTATACCCCTTTTGCATTTTCCTCCTCTTGACACCAGACAAAATATGTTTCCTCAAAACGGGTGAAGTGAGTCCCGCTGGCGCAGTTTCAGTGAAAGACTGCACCTCAAATTTTTTTGGTACCAGTACAACAGATACATGACTCTCAGGGGCTCTTCCAACACAACAATTTGCAGCAGCTAAAAATTGTTTGGCAATAGTCAAAGCAGTTTCCAGCTGGCTACAAATGTCAACCAACTAATTCGTGTTCGAGAAAAGCATTCATTCACAGCAGGACTGCATTTTAGCTGCGGCAATGTATTACAGAACAGCAAACAAATAATTTTCAATTAAGTCCGCTGATTATCTTTTAATCTCTTGAGCTCTGAAGTTGCAAATGCCCTATAAGAACTGAAGCAAATCCAGAAATCAAGATTTCTATTAAAGCAACAGAAAAAAACCTGTGGTAAAAATTACTAACTTCCAAAAACTTTTTCAGGTTAATTATATTTACTAGCAAACTTGAAATACAATAAATGTACACAATATAAATGTATATAAGATACACTCCTCTTTAAGGGAAAACTAGATGTAAGACAATATATTAGTTGGAATATTTGCTACAGTAAGTAAATCGCAAATGCTGATTAACTAAAAACTTGATTATGCTAGGGCAATGAGAGCTTCCAAAAATTATCAAAATTGCAGGTTTATTCATTTATATTCTGGTATTATATTTAAGTTTGTTGTCTCTCTTTCAGTTTTATTTAAATGCTTTATCATTTTATACGTTATGATGATGATGATGCTTGGTTTTTAGGGCTCCCAACTGCGCGGTCATCAATGCCCATACAAAGTCTCAATTTTTACACAATCCAATTTTTTACATGATCCAATCTAGCCACTGTCATGAATGATGATGATGATGAAATGGTGAGGACAACAGAAACAGCCAGTCCCCGGGCAGAGAAAATCCCCAACCAGGCCTGGAATCAAACTCAGGACCCTGTGATCCAGAAGCAGCAATGCTAGCCACCAGACCATGAGCTGCAGACTTTTTGTACGCTATGGATGGTCTTCCATAGACATTGCGTTCAATTCTGCTAATGAAGTTATTTGATGAGTCTTCATTAGTTTTCCTGATTTTTTTTTTTTTTTTGCCTTATTTCTTTTCTCTTTACATTCTTCTTTCAATTGTAAATCTGTCTGAGTTGCTCAGTTTGTTCCTTCAACTTTTTTTGCGACATCTCCATTCCATTCTCTTGAGCCCCTTTTTACTTGTTTTCTTATTCTTTTTTCCTAGTGAATTATTTGCGACCTGTTCCACACATATTTTGCCATTCGGTTTCTAAACTATCGCTTGCACCTGTCCGGTTTAGACAAAGACTGAGCCTGTTTTGGTATAGGTATTTTATGAACTCAGCCTCTAAAAGGTAGACCTTAAAACCTTCTCCCCTTCTTGTCTCACCTCCTTTTGTCTTCTTCCATCTTGAGAGCACAGCTATTTTTATTACTACTAGATAGTGGCCCAACAAAATATCGCTACATATGAAAACACGACCAACCTGAACTTCCTTGCATAGTTTACTGTTGGCCATCACATCTATTACTGATCTCTTTCCCCTTGGGCTCCATGTGTATTTATGTATGTCTCTCGTCCTAAAACAGAATTAGTAATTTTCAGCCCATTTTTTAAAGGAAAATGTGTAAGATAATGTCCATGATAATTCTGTCTTGTTCACAAGCTTCCACTGTTAGAGGCACTGGATTATTTCCTTTTCGGGCATTTAAATCTTTGCGGATTAATGGGTGGTCTACTTTTTTTTTGTATTCATCTACTTGTAGCACATTAAGACCATATGCCAGATCAGAATTCAAACACAGAACCTTGTCCTTTACTGGAAATGCTATTACCAACTAAGCTATCCAGGCACAACTCATCCTCGCAGCTTCATTTGTGCAGTTGACGCACTCCTTTCTTCCAGGACTACTACCACAACAATGCATGTGGGTTAGCTTTGGTGAACTTTTGAAAGGAAGAGAGAGGTACTGGCAAAAATGAAGCTGTGAGGATAGACTGTGAGTTGTGTCTTGATATTTGAATAATTAATAGAATTGCTAGTGAAAGGCAAGATTTCATGTTTTTGCCCCAGACTGGTACCTAGTTTTAAAGTACCAGAAAGTTTCACAACAGTGCACTGTCCACTGTAGAGTGAAAGATTGAGTTCACATCATAATAAGTGTTAACTTGACTTTTTGGGAGATGAAGTATATGGCTAGCACAGATTTGGAATTAGGACCACCAATATTTAATCTGTACATAAATAGCAAGCTAAAAATCATAAGTGAAAAGATGATTATGTAGACTGATGAAACATATGTAATAATAGGTTCAAACTTACTAAAGATCTGAAAAGGCAAGCATATTGGGACCTATACTTGGCAGATAAATATTTTAGAGAAAACATACAGGCTGAAAAGCACTTAAACCGACAAACTCTGGGAGGTTGTAGGGGACATCAAAACAAATATTTTTTCCCTAATGTCATTTTTTCCTATGAGGAGTAGGCCTTATTTAAAAAGATAGAGGAAGATCCAACAAATACTTTTCCATTTTTTTATGACCAAGAGACAACACATTAACACAACCCAATTTCAATTACAGTAGATTTTCAAAAATGCCTCCACTGACATGTAAACAAAGGTTACACCTTCGGATCATGTTCTGTCTGACACGGGCGAAAACCCTAGGAGTATCCTGAATTGTTCCTGCTGCTGTTACTATCCGGGCAACCAGATCCTCTTCTGATGTAACAGGAGTTAGTAAAAAAGGTTGCGCCTCTCTCCCCACAGAAAAAAGTCCAGAGGGGACATATCTGGGGATCGAGCAGGCCATGGTACAGGACCACCTCTGCCAATCCATGATTCTGGCAACCGTAGGTCCAGGAATTGATGCACACTATGACTGAAATGTGCCAGCGTCCCGTCATGTTGGAACCACATGCGTTGTATTGTAGGGAGCGGGACGTCTTCCAGCAATTCTGGCAACACTCTGGCGAGAAAATTGTAATAGTGCCTGCCATTTAATGGCCTAGGTATCAGATATGGCCCAATTAAACAGCCCCCAACAACACCGACCCACACATGAGAGCTAGTAACTGTCGCATGTGGGCTTCCTCACTCCAAACATGCGAATTGTGCATGCTGAAGACTCCATCAAGCCCGAATGTTGCTTCATCGGTAAACAACACAGGGCATGGAAATGTAGGATGCATTTCACACTGTTCCAGGTACCACTGCGAAAACTGTGCTCTGGGTGAATAATCAACTGGTTCCAGGTTGTGGACACGCTGTAAGTGAAACGGACTAACAATTGCTCTTGAAGGACTGTTCTTACATTCGTCTGATTCATCCCCATGTTACGTGCAATTGCACAATTGCTGACTGAAGGATCCTGCTCCACATGCTGCAAGACAGCTTCCTCAAATTGCAGCGTTCTTACCGTTCGACAGTGTCCCTGTCCAAGTAATCTGTTAAATGACCCGGTGTCACGCAGACGTTGGTACACAGCAGAAAAGGTTGTATGATGCAGGATACGGCAATTAGGATATTGTTGTTGATAAACCCGCTGTGCACCTCGTCCACTGTGGTGCGCTATGTAGTACGCACCAACCATATCGGTGTACTTGCTCCAGGTGTATCGCTCCATTAGTAAACACAGACAATGCACTACTACACTGGTGGACAGCAGTTGCCTACAGCTGAGGAGCATAATGCGCCCTCTAACAACTGAAGATCGTAATACAGCCTCTAACAACCGAAGAGCATTATATGGCAACTGGTTTAAATAATCCTCATAGGAAAAAATAACATTAGGGAAAAATATTTGTTTTCATGTCCCCTACAACCTACCAACGTTTGTCGGTTTAAATACTTTTCACCCTGTATAATTGGCAGATAAATATTTCAGAGAAATTATCTATTCTTAATAGGACATACAATGACTTACACAAATCAATAGACAAACAGAATCCATTAAATGTGGAATAAACTCATCACCTGTAAATGAGTATTTTCTCTTGGTTGTCATTATTTTGTGCAACTATAAAAGAAAACATCAAGCTTTATCAGATTTGATTCCATAGGGAAACAGTTATGGCCTGTAATTGTATTCATTCAAGTAGTAAATGGTACAGCAATCAGTCACAAATGAAGTTTTTTTTTTCATATCTAGATTTTGGTCACTGTGTAGACATCTCCAATGCAGTAAATGTAAGGTAAAACATTAGAAACACATGTACATGCACATAGTCCCTTCAGGGTTATTGCCCAGTCACAATAGATTCAGGTCAGAGGCTGAGTTCACACTTAACCTCTGGGGCTATGTGCATACAGCATACGTGTGTTTTTAATGTTTGAACTTACATTTACTGTGTTGAAGATGGCCATACAGTGATCGAAATCTAGATATCCAAAAACCATCATTTGCGACCGACTGTTGTACCCTTTTCTACTTGATCAGACATCAACATTTAGTCTGTACATGAAAGGCACGCTAAAAATCATTAGTTAAAAGACAATTACGTATACTGATGAAAGATGTAACAATATGTTTAACTTCACTAATGCTGAGTGTATGGTGTATGTCTTGGGACATATAAATGGTGGATAAGAATTTCAAAGAAATCTATCTATTCTTAATAGGAACGACTTACACAAATCACACAGCAGAGATGCTGAGTCGCAGATAGGCACAACAAAAAAACTCCCACAATTAAAGCTTTCAGCCATTGGCTTTCATCAACAATAGACACACATACACACAGACACAGACTCACTAATATGCAACTCACACACAGAAGTCTCAGACAAATGAAAGCATTCTGGACTTTCCATTGTTTGACTTACACAAATCAATAGACAAACAGAGTCCATTAGATATGAAATAAACCAATCACTTGAAAATGAACATTCCCTCTTGGCTGTCATTATTTTGTGCAACAATAAAAGAAAACATCATGCTTTATCAGGTTTCGTTCCACAGGGGAACAGCTGTGCCTTGTGATCGTATTCATTTCAAGTTGTAAAGAGTAGCCTATGGCAATCAGTCACAAATGATGTTTTTGTACATCAAAATTTTCGTCACTGTGTAGCCATCTTGAGTGCAGTGAATGTAAGTTAAAACACTAAAAACACATGTATTGTGGACATAGCCCCAACAGGGCCGCAGTCCAGTCAGGATAGACCATCTCAGAGGATGAGTTCACACTCAACCTCTGATATAGCGAAGTTGGGGCTATGTACATACAGTATACATGTGTTTATAATGTTTTAACTTGAATTTACTGCACCACTGAAAATGGCTACACTCTGATCAAAATCTAGATATGCAAGAAACATCATTTGCAACTGATTGCTGTACCCTTTACTACTCAATCAGGCTTTATGGCTTCTATGCATAAACATCCACTGTTAAAACAATCTGTATTCATTGAAGTTTGTTCTCAATAAAAATCAGTTGTGACCGTGTTAGGAAATACACGAAGAAAAATGTACATACAAACAGCACATGGATA
Source organism: Schistocerca nitens (assembly GCF_023898315.1). NCBI lineage: Eukaryota > Metazoa > Arthropoda > Insecta > Orthoptera > Acrididae > Schistocerca > Schistocerca nitens. Next base: position 19,939,422 of record NC_064614.1, read on the forward strand.
TTCAATAGTGAAGTTAAGCCAGAGTACTATGTAAAATTAATTACTGGACAGCATGCACAAATCTTTCCAAGGACCTTGGGCTTCTCACACTCAAATGCCAAAACAAATGTACTCCCTACTGGTATTTGTGTTTTATAATAAGAGCAAATTCATAGTCACAAAACGGGGAGTAAAAATATTATTCATATGACTGTGTTCCTGCCTAGATTTGAGAATTGAGTTTTCTATTCTGATTCAAAAGTTTTTAACTGGTTGAAATCAAATTTTAACTGGTTGTTGGTAAAAGGCAGGCAAGAAACTGAAAAATCTATTTGTTCCAAAAGATAACAAAGAAGTTCAACAAAAAAAGAACGTAGGAAACAAGTTTTCATAAGTCAATAAAATCAATCACAACACGATTAAAATAACATATGCTGTAAGCAACATATTAAAAATGAAATTCTGGTAATAGGATACATAACTACATACTCCTTCCACAATTTATTGGAAAATTTGGAGTCTGGGATTTTAACCCCATTTTACAATATTGCTCACATTAAACATGTTCTAACTTTTCAAGCATACAAATGACTGATACTGTTCTGCAAATGATTACATACTTCAGTAACAAGAAACAGGGCTCAGCAAGAAAACAGGTTTGGACTGGCAAAATTAAAAAGTAAAACATATCTGTCATTCCACAATAGGGGCCTATCCTTTCAGATTATCAACGGCATGTCACTTGAAAATTGTACGCCCCTAATCTGCAATGGAAAAGTTTTTCAGACAGACAAGTGGAAATGCACAAAGAACTTAACGGAGAGGAACAATAACTGGTTTTGGTGTTACACTTCATATCCGAATGTATGTGGTAGAAGGCTAACAGATTTGTAATCACATCTCTGCATAGCCCTTAACTCACGAGGTGACTTTCTGTAACATATACCACGAGGTGGCGTCTCTGGGGCCCGTATGTTTAAACCGAGATTTAAGGCAAAAATATTTTAAAATTTTTAATTTATGCTACATAACATTTATTTTCATAATTCTTTATGTGTTGTTTAAATGCTTCTAGTTTATTTTGTTACACTAAACAAAGCCTGCACGATTTTACTATTTATCACACAAAAGCACATAATTTTGTGTGGTTCTTCTAAATAGTACACATAGACTGTTAGAGTACTGAATTTTACATTCTGAAAAATTATACACTCACTGCAGCAAATAATTTCCAAATAAAACTAAATTGCAGGTTTTAAATTTGCACATGAAAATTACACCCGATGAGTAAAAAAAGAAAGTCTGTCAAATTGACATTCATTGCTGGGAATTACATTTTTCTTATCACCACTCACAACACATTCGATTTTAACAGCCACTTTAAGTACTTCATCGAAGAAACAGAGATCCACATCACCTAAGTTCTTCCTCTGAATGACACTACTGTTCGATAGCAGAACTGTGATCAATGGCTAATGTAAAATCGTCGTCCTTTTCGTTTATTTCTTGATCTATATCACTGAAACCTTCCTCCGCAGACCGACTGACAATTTCATCAAACTCGGGGAAGTAAGACACATTGTGCCAACACATTCTGAGCTATACAGTACCGTACTGAAGAAAACAGATACCGTATTAATACGCAGTTCACGAGGCATGGCCTAGAAGACCCTAACACGTAAAAATACCGAAACAGCAGTAATGTGCTACACTGAACAAATAATCAAAAATCTAGGAAAAGATTATAGTGTAGTAGGAGTAAATTTAGACCTCTCCAAAGCTTTTGACACTGTGAACCAGGACATTCTTTTAGAAAAATTGGAAGCGTTGGGTATACATGGGATAGGAAAAAATTGGTTTGAATCATACCTAAAAAACAGAACACAGGTTGTAGGACTGACATCAACATACTCTAACCACAACATAAATTCAGTATCAGAGGCAAATTGTAAAAATAGGAGTACCACAAGGCAGCATCCTAGGGCCCATATGTAAGGAAAAATATTTGTTGGATTTAATATTGAAAACTTTTAAGGCTTACATTATATTTCATGTTATAAATGTTGATACTGGAATTGTTTTATTGTTCTCCTGGTTATTAATCAAAAAAGTAGTGTTACGGGTGTTACCAAAAGTAGACCTGGCCCCTGTTATGAGTTAGGGAATTCTCTAATTTCTGCAAACTTGATGAAGCTTTTATTCTTGTAAAACAACTGTTAAGAGGTATTGCCCCAAATTTTATTTTGAAATATAAATTTTTATTTTTTTTGGACATCATAACTCAGTATTTATATATTTTTTGCTGTTACGGGTGTTACATTAAATGTTACGGGTGTTACATAGATGCATCAGATTTCATTCTTAAAGGAATAACTCTACCTCTTACAATTGCATAAAAAGAAAAGAAGTATTATAGTTTATTTGGAATAAAAGTATGTACTTAAGAAAACATAGTTGAAGGATAAAGCTATTTGTTACACAAAAAATTTTGTTACAGTTTTAAAGCACAACTATGCCACGATATCATTACTTACATTTACCTCATTTTGTAGGCCTGACAAATTTATGACAAAAATGCATTCTTATTATTGATAGGTTTAAAAACTTATTAATAATCTTTTTCAGCAACATCCAACTCAAAATTGAAGTCATAGTACAAACGGTTACCTTGTTGTTTGATTTCTGGTGTTGTTACCTTAGATAGTACTTGACTGAATTTCACAAAACAAACATCAGTTTCATCTAGTTTAAAAAGTGTTTTACTTTTTCCTACTGACTTCAGAAACATTATTTTCACATCCTCCTCTTCATCAACCTCACTCTGGCAGATTCCCAAGTAACAGTATTGAATTTTGGATAGGGTTGGCTTCTTTTTGTCACTTGGAATGTCAACCAAGACAAATAACCCAAATTTTAAATCAGACTTTTCAATTTTATTAGTTAGGCTTAACTCACAAGCACTTCCAATATTGTCCTGTGATTCAGATAGTGAAACAGTCTCCTGATCAGAATCATCAGAACTGCACACTTCATAGAAGTTTATGCATCTTTTTGCATGTAATGTTTTAACTTTGGCCTCCTCAGTAATAAATACTGACACCCTTGTCATTAATGACTCTGCTGTTTTTGAAACCAGAAAATCAGTTGTGTTATAAGGCCAAAAGTGATGGCAGCCCTGAATTTGAGGAATCCCTTGTAAATTTTTCCACCTTTCATCCAAAATAGGACTGTTATGCCCCACTGTTATGTTATCAACCCATAAGACCTTAATTTTAGAAAAATTCTTCAGAGTGTAGTCATAACAGTCAATTGTGTTGTTAATAATAATTTTCCTAGATCTAGCAGCTGTACACATGCTCCTCTTCAGTGCACCTCCAATGCCATCCATGGCTCCTTTACCATGTGAACTGGCAAAAAATTCCACTCAACTGTCAGTCCAAAGTCTCTCTCAAAATAACATAGATTGGACAGAGTATATTTGTTTTTGAACTGCCAAGCACAGTACATTGTTAAACATAGGCTCTTATGAATGACTAGAATTTGCCTCAATAAGCAGTTTACTGGGCCTATATAAAATTTAAAACTGAGGTTAGAAATATTGTTGTTCTTGGAAAAGTTAGAATGGAAAACATAAACTATATGTAATCTAAAGAATTTTGGGCTTAATTAACATTTTAGGAGAACGTCAGTTGAGTCAGGTTAATGCTCTAATTAACTTTTATAATGTAGGTGTAGTGCTTAAGGAAATGTATGCAGAGGAATAAAAATTTTAGTTTTCATGCCTAAAACTGTTTTCATATGTAATAAACATAGTTAAAAAAACTTTTTTCATTCTTAATAATACCCTTCGGTTATAATTTAAATGTAGGGCCTAGGCCTACTAAAGATGAAGTTAAGTAACACCCGAAACAAAAATTAGTAACACCCGTAACAGCTCTAAGAGTGTTAAATAAGATTTCAAAATGCCATGTAATGGTATGATATTGTAAAACATGTGCATAACCTCACTTTTACAGAAAGGTATTGTACAGAACAAATTTACTAGATTACAAATTAAACTTTTGTATCTTTTTTGTTACAGGTGTTACAAGCTGCATATATATTATAAAACTAACAAAATAAAGAAATGCAGTTAGCTTACTTCAACAAAACGAATTATTTTGAGCTATAACAATGTTGACTTCAATATTCTTTGCAACAATAGAACAATCAGCCATAGATAACACAACTAATACTCATCTGGAAATAGCATAAAACATACCTCTCTGTGGTGCCATAGAGTAGTGCACTTTAAACGCTTAGTGAAGATAGAAATTTAATTTTTTCATGTTCATGATTATTTTGCAATGAACAAATGTACTTTTAACTTGGCATTTTTAAGGTTATATTTGTAATATTGTCATTTTAATTTTTTTGTCACAAAGTCTCTTTAACATGGAATGACCCCTTGTCTATATAAATGACTTTCACACCTCAGATGATGCAGTCAAAGCAATAATATTTGCAGATGATACTAGTGTGATAATAAGTGCACCAAAGCAATTGCTACCAACAACTGCTGATAAAGTACTAAATTACATCCATTCTTGGTTCAATGCAAACTGGTTGACATTGAATGTAAATAAAACAAATTATATGCAGTTTGGGAAAAGCTGTCAAAATGTAAATCTCGATCTGGTGTGGGGTGACAAAGCCTTCGACAGAGTGACATCCACAAATTGCTGGGGATTCGTGTGGATGAAAACTTAAATTTTAATGACCACATAACAAAACTTGCACAGAAACTTAATTCAGCCTGTTTTGCCCTCAGAATTATTGCAAATGTTTGTACCTCAGAGGGTGCCAGAATGGCGTATTTCGGCTATTTTCAATCTCTTGCCACATACGGAATAATATTTTGGGGTTCCACAACAAGGCGCCTAAAACTAAATTTTTTGTTGCAGAAGAGGGCCATCCGAATAATAACTCACAGTCATCCACAGACACACTGCAAACCAATATTCAAAAAGCTTAGAATACTTACTATACCATCATCATACATATACAAATGTGTATTGTATGTCAGGACCCACATTGCAGATTTTCAGACAAATGCCGACTTTCATAACTACAATACTGTAATAGCACAGCACTCCATACTCAGCGAACAAAAAGAACGAATAGGCCCTATACAAAGGCATGTGAGCCATATCAGTGCAAAACTGTACAACGTGCTGCCAGTCAACATCAGGCAGTTAGAAGATGATAACAAATTTACAACAGAATTTAAAAAATTTCCAGTAGAACAATGTTTTGATTCTGTAAATGACTATGTAGGTCAATAAATTGTTTCTGATGATATATATAAAGGCAAAATGGAAAATACTCTAACTGTACCTAATCATTCATTACATTTACATACTTTAAAGGACAGCAGTTGTGTGATGTAAGTATATACTTAAGCAGTGTTGTGTATATAAGGACTTGCTGTTTAGGGAGGACAAAACTACAGCCTTATGAAAAACAGACTATGCTTTTAAAATAACAAGCAGGGATGTATATAGGCTATATTAATTTCATTGTATTATTTTGTTTTGTACTTTTTTACGTATATATTGTTTGTGTCACATTTCTTTGAAATGGCTTACATGTACCCTTGACAACATCCATACAATATTTATTGTCAACGGATGGATAAATAAAATAAATAAACACATAGCAGTAACACGTGTCGACAATAAACACAGTAGGTGATAACGCAACCGACAACAAAACGTCGTAGGCTTGGCAATTTAAGGAGGGTAGGTGAGTATACAAGCATTCCACCAAAATTGGCCTTGAAGAGTGAGTTCGAAAATTTTCGCGCGGTCTGAGAGTCCACACCTCGTGAGTTACGGGATAAAGATGTGTGTATGCACAGGTTACGCAGTATTTCAGTAAATTGTAAAGTCTTCATTTATTTTTATTTTGTATTTGGAATGAAATGTATCTGATGTAACTGTACAATGCAAGAATGAAACTGTCTTGGTTCGTGTACAATTCTACAGGTAAAATTTTAAGTTACGCTTCATGTTATATTACAGTGTAATAGAGCTTATTAAATAAATATATAAAGATAAATATGTGCCAAATAACATGAATGAAGAAAATAAATGCGAGCAAATATGGTTTACCTCCATTTGATATATAATCACCTAATGCGAAATGGCGTAAAGTCCTTTGCTTTGACATAACTGTATTCCTATGATCAAATTTCGTTATGTGTTATCTAAGCTAGATTACAGTTGCTGCTCACTATCACGTAACATTATTTTTATCAAAAACACCATACGGCACGTATTTACTCTTATTAATTTTTGTACTATACGTATAAAATGTTATCTCAGACAGTACCTTCCTCTAACAATGATGCAGCAGTGTTAAAGAAAATCCACGGTCCTATCAGGCAAGCTCTTCTGAATCAGTGCAAACGCAACTTGCAACAATGGTTTGCCATCTTCAACTGGCCGTCCAATGGCTGTTTTCTGTCATAAAGTATATGGTGTCTCCCTTTCTAACAACTGTTAAAAGAAAAGAAAAAAATTCCTTGACGTCTATATTTATGTGCTGCTCCATGACTCTGCTGTCAATATCTTTATTCTTGGCTTGTGTGTAACTTCTGTGTATTTTCTTACAGTAAATGTGTTTTTTCGTATCCAGGGGTGTAATTACAAAGTTAATAAAATGTTTTCTTGCCTTTAAATAATATTTTTCATCAGGTTATGGGCCCAGTACACGTGTAAAGGCAAACAACACAGTTTAATTAAAATAATATTTGAAATGAGCGTATGTCTGTAAAGAAACATGACTGCTAGCGGCGATTATAAGGTCAGCATTGATAAGCTTGAAGGACCTGACGACTGGGCCAAATGGAAATGGCATATTTCTATGGTGTTACGTTCATATGGACTAGAAGATATTATTAACGGTACACGTGAACGTGTAGAGTTGCCGCAAGATGCGACAAGTGAACAAAAAGAAGCGTATGTGGAATGGCTCAAGGACGACGCAAAGACAGCAAGTCTTATAGCAAGTGCGCTAAGTAAACCTGTTGCAGAACTCGTCTTAACGTGCAAGAATGCTAAAGAAATCTGGGACAAATTACGCGCCCGATTTGAACGTAGCAGTACTCAGCGTTTGAATATGTTGATTGAAACATTTTTCCGTGTTAAACGTGATGAATCGGAAGATATTAGTGCACATGTGGCCAAACTGCAAAAGTTATTTGTGGACCTGAACGATGAATTATCAAAACATGAAGAAAATACGCTATCTGAAAGAATCTTAAATGGTCGAATTTTGTCTACACTGGGAAAAGACTACGACAATTTTAAGGATCTCTGGGATACGATACCGACAGAAAAGCAAAGCTTGAATTTATTGATTGAAAAACTCTGTACTATTGAACTGCGTGAACAAGACGTTAATGGAAGTGCAGCTTTTGTCGTTTCTAAAACAAGAAAACGGCAAACAAGTAGTCAGCAAGTAAAGATGACGAAGTCACAATTAAAACAGAAGTTTCCGTGTAATAAATGCAAACAATTAGGTCACTGGGCAGCAGAGTGTCCACAGAACACTCGTGACAGCAATAAAAGAAAAGAGAAGAAGCGAGACAGTGAACACGCTGCATTTACTTCATACGCTATGGGCGTGTGTACCAGTAATCACAGTGATCCAAATAAATGGTATTGCGACAGTGGCGCTACAAATCATATCACTCCCAACAAACAGTATTTTGTTTCGTATAGTGAATTTGATGTTCCTCAAGTAATTTCATTGGGAAAACAAGATGTGAAAATGTGTGCGTACGGTCAAGGAACAGTTTACATCCAAATCCGACAAAACAATAAATGGTACAATGCTAGAATGGACAATGTTTTATACGTCCCTGATGCAAGTGCTAATCTGTTCTCTGTGAGAGCCATTGCCTGCAGAGGCTACAGTACTAATTTTAGTTATAATAATGTCTGTGTCCGAAAACAAGTCAGTGGCAATATTGTTATGACAGGTTATGTGAAAAATGGACTTTATGTGTTGAACATGCGTGTTGTTAGAAATGCAAAAATGAATCGTATGAGCTTGATGACTTCATCCGAAACATTGCAAGTGTACCATGAAAGGTTTGGTCATCAGAATAAACAACATGTGAAGAATATTTTAAAAGGAATGAACATTAATGTGGAAGATGCCAAGAGTGAATTTTGTGACGGCTGTGCGGTTGGAAAGATGCATAGGCTGCCATTCAAAACACGAACAATACGCGCTACCAGTACTGGTGAATTAATCCACGCGGATGTAAATGGACCAATGAGCACGAAATCTTTTGGAGGCAAGCATTATTATGTATGTTTCAAAGACGATTTTAGTAAATTTCGTCGAATTTTCTTTTTAAGACACAAAAGTGAAGTGTGTACTGTGCTTAAGCAGTTTTTAAATGAAGCACGAACTAATGGACATGTTGTCAAACAATTTAGATGTGATGGTGGCAAAGAATTTAACAATAAGAATGTCAGTGAACTGCTTGCAGACAGGGGAATAGAGCTACTGATTCCTCCTCCTTACACTCCTGAACAAAATGGTGTGGCTGAACGGGAAAATAGGACCATTGTTGAAGCTGCCCGGTCAATGCTAAATCCGAGTAAATTACCTAAAGGGTTGTGGGCAGAGGCATGTAACACAGCAGTCTACCTAATAAATCGTACTGGAAAATCTTCAGTTGAAAATAAAACCCCTTATGAACTATGGTTTAATCGACCAGTAGGACGACTTGATCATCTCAGAATTTTTGGCACAGGCTGCTATGTTCACATTAACAAACAATTCCGTTCCAAGTTTGATGATAAGGCAGTTTTTGGACGACTTGTTGGATATGTTAATGACAAAGATGGGTTCAGAGTTTGGATTCCATCTAAAAGAAAAGTGGTGTTGAGTCACGATGTAAAATTTAAGCCAGAAATTGTTTGTGATTTACATAGTGATCATGTTGAATTTGAAGTCCCTCGGGAAGAATTTAATGATCCGAATTCATCTAAAGGTGACCAATGTAAATCTCCTAGGCTGTACACTTCTGGAGGAAGCCAAACTCAAGAAAAAATTGGCACTCTCGATTCTAGAGAAAGTCAAGAGTCGAGTGAATCTGAAGAAAATAAAGAATTAACAGAATTTCTAAAAGCAGAAGCTGCTGAATCTTCTAATGAAGAGAAGCAGAAGAATAAAAGACAACGAAGAAAACCAACCTGGATGGAAAGTGGTGAATTTTGTATGGCAACAAAAGTTGATGCACTTGGATACAAAGATCCAAACTGTTTTTCAGAAATATTGCAGTCAAACGAGAAGGAAGAATGGATGCAAGCTATTAGTGAAGAACTTCAATCACTTAAGGAAAACAATACCTGGGTGCTGGTTGACCGTCCGAAGAATGCCAAAGTATTGCAAAACCGCTGGGTTCTACGGCGAAAGGTCGCAGTCAATGGAGGTACTCGCTTTAAAGCCAGATTGGTTGCAAAAGGCTGTATTCAGAAAGCAGGAATTGATTATGACGACGCCTTTAGCCCTGTGGCACGTTATGACACCATACGAACTCTGTTGGCTGTAGCTGCTTCAAAGAAAATGCTGCTAGAACAATTCGATGTAAAGACAGCTTTTTGAATGGAATACTTGAAGATGAAGTATATATGGAACAGCCAGAAGGTTTCGAAGATGGTACAGGCCGAGTATGTTTCTTAAAAAAAAGTCTTTATGGGTTGAAGCAAGCGCCACGTTGCTGGAACAAACGTTTTGTTGAGTTCATGAAGAAAGCTGGTTTTTCAAACAGTGATGCAGACCCATGCCTATTTTATCGTAGACAAAATGGAAATAGCCTTTATGTGGCAATCTACGTTGATGATGGCCTGATTGTCGGCAGTAACAAGAAAGAAATTGCTGTTTTTATGGATGTTTTACAACATGAATTCCAAATAACAACTGGCAGTCTTGACAATTTTCTTGGCATAAAAATAAAGCAATATGAAGATGGAGCAATAATGATAAGTCAAGAGAAATACACAGAAGAAATTCTGCAAAGATTTCGAATGGCAGAATGCAATACAATCTCAACTCCTATTGGACGTGAGGACAATAATCAAAACGAAGAAGTTTCGTCATCTGTACCCTACCGTGAAGCAATTGGTTGTCTCATGTACCTTTCAACAGTAACTCGTCCAGACATCACTTTTGCAGTCAATAAAGCTGCTCGTGCTATGGAGAAACCAACCACTGAAGACTGGAATAGAGTAAAGCGCATTTTCCGGTATTTGAAAGGGACCTTAAATTTTGGAATTGTATATAATAAAAAAGAAGAGTTAAAGATTTACGCTGATGCAGATTTCGCAGGTGATAACCGGACAAGGCGCTCAACAACTGGAATTCTTGCAAAGTACTCAGGTGGTGCAGTGTCATGGACAAGTCAGTTGCAGAAAGTAGTGGCCACATCCACAACCGAGGCGGAAATAATTGCGGCTAGTGAGGGAGCAAAAGAGTTAGTTTGGTTACGTCGTCTGCTATCAGAATTAGTGGAAATGTCGGGACAGCCTCCAGTTCTTTACATTGACAATGCTAGTGCATTGAAGTTGGCAAAAAATCCAGAATATCATCGACGTTCTAAACATATAGAGGTCCGACATTTCTATGTTCGTGAAAGATATCTGAACGGTGAGATTTTCTTGGAACACATTGATGGACACAACCAGTTGGCAGATATTTTGACGAAACCTCTTGAACGAGTTCGATTTAATTTTCTATGTTCAGAAATTGGCATGCAAGAGACAAAGCAATAATTTCATGATTTTTTTCTTTTGGAGGAAGTGTTAAAAGAAAAGAAAAAAATTCCTTGACGTCTATATTTATGTGCTGCTCCATGACTCTGCTGTCAATATCTTTATTCTTGGCTTGTGTGTAACTTCTGTGTATTTTCTTACAGTAAATGTGTTTTTTCGTATCCAGGGGTGTAATTACAAAGTTAATAAAATGTTTTCTTGCCTTTAAATAATATTTTTCATCAACAACAATTGAAATGATGCCTGAATTTAATTAAATGTTATTCAATGTCCTTAGATCCTCAGTGCTAAATCTGAGTAGAAATTAAAGTTAGTCTCAACCGCTACAAGAGGTCTACAATAGTGGTGGGCAGGAAATCGCGTATCTGTTAGAAATCGCAGTGACTGAGAAGTCACAGATATCACAGTAGCAACTTTACAGAATCTAACTGCGATTTCAGTCACAGTTAGCAGTCGCAAGTAGCATTTCACATTCAAAGACGTGAGCCATCTATTGGTCTAATTTAGCACTGCTTTCTGCGATTTCAGTGACAAGTCGCAACTAAGAGTTGCAAGTAGCAACTAAAAAGCGCGGTTAACAGTGGCATCTGTTGGCCGAAGTTCGTACTACGTCCATCTCTGCGGTACGCTATGAAGTCTAACTGCGATTTCCGTGACAAGTCGCAACTAAGAGTCGCAAGTAGCAACTAAAGAGCGCGGTTAACAGTGGCATCTGTTGGCCAAAGTTCGTACTACGTCCATCTCTGCGGTACGCTATGGAGTCTAACTGCGATTTCCGTGACAAGTCGCAACTAAGAGTCGCAAGTAGCAACTAGAAAGCGCGGTTAACAGTGCCATCTGTGGGTCAAAGTTCGTACTACGCCCATCTCTGCGGTACGCTATGGAGTCTAACTGCGATTTCCGTGACAAGTCGCAAGTAGCAACTAAAAAGCGCAGTTAGCACTGCCATCTGTTGAGCAAAGTTCATACTACGCTATTCGCTACCGAGTTAAACTGCGATTTCTGTGACAAATCGCAACGAAGAGTCGCAAGTAGCAACTAAAAAGCACAGTTAACATACTTTTCCTAGTGTCATCTGTTGACCGACGTACGTACTTCGTTATGAGAGCCTTGTGCCTCACGAGATCGATGTGCTGTGTGTGCATATGAAGGGCTTATTTCAATAGTGGTACAAGTCCATTTTTGTTAATTTTGAGATATAGAGTCGTAAAGTTAAATGAGCGCTGAAAAATCTGCAGTTGAGATACCAGAAATATTCAAGGATATGGCTTCTTGCTAGAGATGAACCTTTATTTATGTTTGTTTGGATCACTAATTTCAGAAGCATTATAGACAGAAAAGTGTAGGTTATGGACTTGTACCACTATTGAAATAAGCCCTTCATATTATATGACGACATGCACATTCAGCATCGGTTATGGTTGGTCAAATACTGCTGTGACTCTGAATGTATTATATTAATAAGAAGCAACATTGCCTTTTTATCCTGAAAATATCAAGTAACGTAACAGATGTGTTTGATTCTGCTTCCAATATGACAGTTTTGGTTAATACTCCACATGCCTTCAGGACTTTGCAATGTTAACTCAGCAGAACTCAGACATCTGTATAAGTGTAGAGAAATGAAAACAGTCATATGAATGCCTCACTTTTGTTCAGACACAGTTCAAGACTCGGGAGAAAAGTTTTACACCTGGTGTTCTACATGGCAACTTCACACACAAGAACTTTTTGCCGACACTACTACCACCTACATAAGTAAGCTTTTCCTGTGTCACTTTCAAGTAATGCACTTAAGCTATTCCTGATTTAACTGGAAGATCTGTACTTCCCACTTTCATATCAACAGCCTCAAAATGCATATTGTAGACTTCGGGATATGTTACAGGTCAGTGTCACACCAAGATTGTGGAGAAAGGGGGGGGGGGGGGGGCGGCACGTCGGTATCCAACAAGTGTTTACCAATAAATAAGTGGCGGAAAATTACGGGTATAGGACGGCTTAACATGTGGAAAATGAGATTTTTATTATTCACTCAATGTATTTAACATTTATTATTCCTTTAAAATCGCACAACAACTTCAATAAAACACTTTAATCAGTCACACACTTATTTCATAATTATTTCGCTTTTAAACTGCAAATCCTCTAAGAGCTGTCTTGAATCTTCACGAGTCTCTCTCAACAGTCTTATGTGGATAGATATGTACAGCAACCAGTAATCAGTCAGAACTGCGTCTGCAAAAACACAAGGATTATTAAACAATTTTTGCTGTCACTAATTACTAGCAATATAATTGACAGAGTAGATTGCTAATATTTGCTATATCACATTTGCTAATATTTGCTATATCACATTCGCAAGAACGATCTCACTGAAGTAATTAAGTCCATCAAAACGCTTAGAAACTAACCTCTCGTCTGACGAAAACGGTCTAAAGACTGGCAATTTCTTCAGATCTGTTGACAATGATATTTTGAATTATCACTTTACTGAGTGACTGAAATGTAGTTCAGGTACCTATGAACATAACAATATGTTAGAATTCATTTTCTAAACACGAACTATTACGGCACTGTGCGGCTACTTACATATTAATTACACTATTAATATTTTCACAGTTGTTTCTTTAATACAAAATTAAAGCCAACGGAAGAATAAACGTAAAACATACTTACCAATGTCAGGTTTATTGAGATGCAATTTTCTGTGTGGACAGATGTAACTTTTTCATATGGTGGTACGTCGCAGAAATCGCAGGAGTCACAGAAGTAGCAGAAGTCACAGAAATCGCAGAAGTAGCAGAAATCGCAGAAGTAGCAGAAGTCTCAGAAATCGCGGAAGTAGCAGAAATAGCAGTGGCGGAGGGATACGCGACTTAGGTTCCTTAACTGCGACTCTTAACTGCGACAAATCACAGTTAAGAATAACAGATACTGAAAAGTAGCATTCACAGAAATCACTGATATCGGAAAATCGCAGTTTAGCCCATCACTAGTCTACAATAAAATAAAAACTACGAAATTTCAAGTTACTGGCTCAACAATCATATCTTCGAGCGTCACTAGCAAAACCAAAGAATATCAGATGATGATCGAAGAATAAACAATTGTCTCAGCTTCAGCTAGCAACGGGAAAACTGCAGATTGCGCTTAACTGACAGAAAATAATCTCACTTTCATGTTCCTTCATTATGTATAGGAAACGATGGACTACTGAGAACAAAACAGAATATGTTTCCTAATATCATTACAGTCATTGCGACTCGAAGTATTAATTTCAGTAACAATCTTTAAAAATATTAAGCTGTCGATGGTACAACTAAAAACACGGCAGTCTAGAACGAATACAACGCTAAGATTGACTCATACGGCGATGAAATTTTCTCGTTTCTGCGAGACAAAAGGGGGTTGTAGATTTCATGCATTTTCGATCTTTGTTCCGTGTCTCCATCGTATTCTTATCAGTTTTCTGAGTACTGTATTCACGGAATGCGTAAGTGGATTGCGGCTTGGACGTTCTTGAGAGGTTATCATGAAATAAATTTTGTACAACTTATTAATGAAAGGATTTTTTCAAATTATTGGCCTCCTCCCAACTCTCGCGAACTGTTAGCAATTAGTATTTCAGTAGGAATTGAAAAAAAGACACATAACTGGACCGTTTCATGTCTGAGAAGATACTGGAGCTTTCACACAGCCTAAGCGAATGAGACAGGAACTAAAATTGAGGGTAGCAAAGCAAAAGCTGAAAAGTTTAACGCCATTTTCAAATGCTCCTTTACAAAAGAAAACTTTGGGGAATTGCCTCAATCTATCCCTCGTACATCTGAAAAGATGAATAAAATAGGTATTAGTGTCAGTGGTGCCGAGAAACAGTTAAAGTCGTCAAAATTGAACAAAGCTCCAGGCTCCGATGGAATCTTTGTCAGGTTCTACAATGAGTTTGCAGCTGAGGTAGCCCCTCTTCTAACTACAATCTGTTATAGGTCTGTCGAACAAAGACCCATGCCCAGTTACTGGAAAAAAAGCACAGGTCACACCCATCTTCAAGAATGCTAGTAGAAGTGATCCACAAAACTGCCGTGCAATATCGCTGACACCGATTTATTGTAGAATGTGAGAACGTATTCTGAGCTTGAACATAATGAGGTATCTCTTAACAGAATAACCTCCTCGGTGCCAACAAGCATGGATTCCATGACCTGAGTCTTTTTGCAGATTATGCAGTTATATATATACCGACTCGTGGCGATAACATATTAGATCTTCTGGTGACAAACAGACCCGAACTATTTGAAACAGTTAACGCAGAACAGGGAATCAGCGATCATAAAGCGGTTACTGCATTGATGATTTCAGCCGTAAATAGGAATATTAAAAAAGATAGGAAGATTTTTCTGTTTAGCAAAAGTGCCAAAAAGCAGATTTCAGAGTACCTGACGGCTCAACAAAAAAGTTTTGTTGTAAGTACAGATAGTGTTGAGGATCAGTGGACAAAGTTCAAAACAATCGTACAATATGCGTTAGGTGAGTATGTGCCAAGCAAGATCGTAAGAGATGGAAAAGAGCCACAGTAGTACAACAACCGAGTTAGAAAACTGCTGCGGAAGCAAAGGGAACTTCACAGCATACATAAACATAGCCAACGCCTTGCAGACAAACAAAAATTACGCGAAGCGAAATGTAATGTGAGGGGGGCCATGTGAGAGGCGTTCAATGAATTCGAAAGTAAAGTTCTATGTACTGACTTGGCAGAAAAGCCTAAGAAATTTTGGTCTTATGTCAAAGCGGTAGGTGGATCAAAACAAAATCTCCAGACACTCTGTGACCAAAATGGTACTGAAACAGAGGACGACAGACTAAAGGCCGAAATACTAAATGTCTTTTTCCAAAGCTGTTTCACAGTGGAAGACTGTACTGTAGTTTCTTCTCTAGATTGTCGCGCAGATGACAAAATGGTAGATATCGAAATAGACGACAGAGGGATAGAGAAACAATTAAAATCGCTCAAAAGAGGAAACGCCGCTGGACCTGATGGGATACCAGTTCGATTTTACACAGAATACGCGAAGGAACTTGCCCTCCTTCTTGCAGCGGTGTACTGTAGGTCTCTAGAAGAGCGTAGCGTTCCAAAGGATTGGAAAAGGGCACAGGTCATCCCCGTTTTCAAGAAGGGACGTCGAACAGATGTGCAGAACTATAGACCTATATCTCTAACGTCGATTAGTTGTAGAATTTTGGAACACTTATTATGTTCGAGTATAATGACTTTTCTGGAAACTAGAAATCTACTCTGTAGGAATCAGCATGGGTTTCGAAAAAGACGATCGTGTGAAACCCAGCTCGCGCTATTCGTCCACGAGACTCAGAGGGCCATAGACACTGGTTCCCGGGTAGATGCCGTGTTTTTTTACTTCCGCAAGGCGTTCGATACAGTTCCCCACTGTCGTTTAATGAACAAAGTAAGAGCATATGGACTATCAGACCAATTGTGTGATGGATTGAAGAGTTCCTAGATAACAGAACGTAGCATGTCATTCTCAATGGAGAGAAGTCTTCCGAAGTAAGAGTGATTTCAGGTGTGCCGCAGGGGAGTGTCGTAGGACCGTTGCTATTCACAATATACGTAAATGTCCTTGTGGATGACATCGGAAGTTCACTGAGGCTTTTTGCGGATGATGCTGTGGTATATCGAGAGGTTGTAACAATGGAAAATTGTACTGAAATGCAGGAGGATCTGCAGCGAATTGACGCATAGTGCAGGGAATGGCAATTGAATCTCAATGTAGACAAGTGTAATGTGCTGCGAATACATAGAAAGAAAGATCCCATATCATTTAGCTACAATATAGCAGGTCAGCAACTGAAAGCAGTTAATTCCATAAATTATCTGGGAGTTCGCATTAGGAGTGATTTAAAATGGAATGATCATATAAAGTTGATCGTCGGTAAAGCAGATGCCAGGCTGAGATTCATTGGAAGAATCCTAAGATGCAATCCGAAAACAAAGGAAGTAGGTTACAGTACGCTTGTTCGCCCACTGTTTGAATACTGTTCAGCAGTGTGGGATCCGTACCAGATAGGGTTGATAGAAGAGATAGAGAAGATCCAACAGAGAGCAGCACACTTCGTTACAGGATCATTTAGTAACCGCGAAAGCGTTACGGAGATGATAGATAAACTCCAGTGGAAGACTCTGCAGGAGAGACGCTCAGTAGCTCGGTACGGGCTTTTGTTGAAGTTTCGAGAACATACCTTCACCGAGGAGTCAAGCAGTATATTGCTCCCTCCTACGTATATCTTGCGAAGAGATTATGAGGATAAAATCAGAGTGATTAGAGCCCACCCAGAGGCATACCGACAATGCTTTCCACGAACAATACGAGACTGGAATAGAAGGGAGAACTGATAGAGGTACTCAAGGTACCTTCCGCCACACACCGTCAGGTGGCTTGCGGAGTGTGGATGTAGATGTTGATGTAGATCTAGATATACATAATGAAGTACTATCTGAAAGAAGCTGCACAAACATTCAGGCAGAACTCTATGAGATTTCAAAGTAGTGCAAAAACGGGCAACTTGGTTTAAATGTTCAAAAAATGTAAAACTGCGCACTCCACAAAACGAAAAACCGTTGTATCCTATGATAATCAGTGATTCACTGTTGGACTTGCCAACTTGTACAAATAGTGGCACACTTCGATTTATTGGTAGAATACTGGCGAAGTGCTATCAGTCTACAAAGCAGATGGCTTACAAATCATTTGTGTAATCTTTTCTAGAATATTGCTCAAGTGTGTGGGACCCATAACAAATAGGACTAACAGGAGATATTGAATGTACACAGTGAAGGGCAGCACAAATGGTCACAGGTTTGTTTGATCCCTGGGCAGGGGCGGATTAGCCCTCACATGATGTCTTATTAGACCTCAAGGCTTGTTTTACGACGAATAAACAGTTTTCATGTGGGTGTAGACTTTTCATCCTTCAGATATGCTGTTCATGGACTTTTTATTATAACTGGGTAAAATATTTATGATTATAACACAGTTTGAAGTACAACAATTTGAAATTTTTGGAGTGGGGTCAGAAAATACCCCAGGTATACAATATGCTATTTTCAGTGTTATATATAACTTTTGTTACAAAACTAAATCTTGGGAAGAATGTACCTTGTAAACCAACATTCATTTGTACATTGTTATAAACAATAAATAGAAAATACATTCACATGCATTGTTACAACAAAATCACAGTTTGGAACTGAGTTTTGTGGAAGGAAGACTTGGTGTTATAGTTTATTCGTCATAGATGATGATATACGTTTTGCAAGGGGCTACAGTCATGAGAAGGCTTTGGCAGATTTACAGAAGAGTGACAGTGATAATGAATCAATTATTGGAAACGAGGATGACTGATAATAATGGTATTCAGGTAATGAGTGCATCTACTTTCATGTCTAGAAGTGGACAGATAACATATAACGCAGTACCACCTGATGTTTGGAAGCAGGTTTCAAGTAACATAATACGCGAAATTGCGCATATTCCACGTCGCCTTGGACCACCGTTACAGACAAGGGCAGAGTGTTTCAGACTTTTTATCGCCAATCACTTGCAGAGTGTAATAGTAATGTATACCAATAGCCATGCAAAAGATAGCAAGATTCTGCACCCAACTCTTGAATGCTGGATTGAGCTTGATTTACAGAGCTGCACGCATTCTTTGGTCTACTAATAATAACTGGCTTGTATAAGGCACGTGGGAAGTCTTTGGTTGAATTTTGGTCAGGAGAATGTAGCTTACCTATTTTTCTAGCTACAGTGAGCTTTTCAAGATTTCGCGATATTTTGATGTGCCTGCGGTTCAATAATAAACTTACAAGCAACGAAAGAAAAGCTGCTTCTGGATCAAAAGCTGAACCTATAGGGGCTGTGTTTGAAATGTTCGTTGATGCATGCATTTCGTCTTATGTCCCTGGAACTTATATTACTGTTGATGAGCATCTGTGTACTTTCAGGGGACAGTATCCATTCAAGCTGTACATTCCTCTGAAACCTTCTGAAGTACTGAATAAAAGTGTGGGCTACTGTAGATTGTGAGCCCAATTATGACATAAATGCAGAAGTGTATACTGGGAAATCTGCTGAAAGGAGGGAAATAAATAAGGGAAACGAGTGGTACATGATTTAGTCAGTCACCTGAAGGGACGTGGTAGGAACATTACCACTGATAACTTTTTTACGAGTTTCGATTTGGAACAAGACTTCTTACTAATAAATTGGCACTTGTGGGAACTTCTTGAGCCAACCAAAAAGAGATAAAAAATGTCGACATCAAAACAGAGGTGTCCATTACTGACCACTTTTGGGTATGCACAGAATACTGTTTTAGCTTTGTATGTTCCTACACAAAATAAATCAGTCATTTTGTTGCCTACTCTACACCAGACATTTGATATAAGTGAGCATGAGCACAAAATACCTCAAATAATAATGTTCTACAACCCAACAAAGTCAGGAGTTGATACAGTTGATAAGATGGCTAGACAATATACAGTAGCCATGCTGGGTAGCCACCTGGTCTGGGGGACCTTGCCACGGTTCGCGCAGCTCCCACCCCTGTCACATGTTCGAGTCCTTCCTCAGGAATGGGTGTGTGTATCCTTAGCATAAGTTAGTTTAAGTTGGATTAAGTAGTGTGTAAGACTAGGGACTGATTACTCTAGCAGTTTGGTCCCACAAGAACTTACCATAAATTTCCAAATTTCCATAGTGAAATGTGGAACAAGAAGGTGGCCACTTGCTGTATTTTTTGATATACTAGATTTAGCTTGTCTCAATGCTTACGTTTTGTATTGTAAATTTTTACATGATACGAGAAATAAAAATGCAAGAAGAGAATTCCTCTCAGAACTAGTAAAAGAACTAATGAAACCTCACACTGAATGACAAATCCTGTCGCTGCAGTGCAGAACACAACACATCCATTCAGCAATAATATCTTCAGGATTCAAAGATCTTCTGAAGGAAAAACAGCACAATAACAATGAAGCCGATGTTCCAGATCTGAAAAGAAAACGGTGTGATTTCTGTCCAAGCTCAAAGGACAAGAAAGTGAATCAGCAATATGATGGGTGTCACAAGTTTGTCTGTAAAGAATATACTAGGATAAGTGTATTGGGTAATGATTGTTTGTCATATGACACGGAGAGTGAGTAGGAGTGTATTTCTAATAAAATTCCGTGTAAGTGACATTACACATCGTATTAATAAATTACAGTACCCGTAAGGTTAGCCGAAAGCACTAATGCACTGCTTCCTAGGCTGAGGTAGGCACGCTAGCTCTGGATCGAATCCGCCTGGCGGATTACTGACGTCTGCCAGTGTGCCAGCCAGTCTGGAGGGATATGGTTTTTAGGCCATTTTCCACATCCCACTAGGTGAATACTGGGCAGGTACCCGCGTTCCACCTCAGTTACACGACTCGCAGACATCTGCACATATTTGCACTACTCCATGGATTACACTAGACGCAGACAGCTGGGGTACACTAATCCCATCCTGAGGGATACGTGGTGGCGGCAGGAAGGGCATCTGGCCACCCCTTAAAATTATCCTTGCCAGATCCGCCCTAACCGTGCCAACCCTGCACAACTGCAGGACAAGGCATCAGCCAAAGAAGAATTAATAAATTACGGTATTGACTCACAGTGTGTGGGTTATAAATATTTTGCGTTAAAATACTTTTTCTAACCAAACAAACTAAACAAAATGTTTTCATATTTCAAACACGTGTAGTAAATAATGACAACTTATGTATAACTTAATTAAATTAAGAAACTATGGAGTTGTAATATCAACATCATGCATATGTTTCACAAAAAATTATAATTCCTTATGGAGACATATTTCAAATTTTATCGCCATAAAGTTGCTTGACTCACTTTGGGTATACAATATGTTTTTCCAGAGCTGGTACCATGTGAGGGTTAACGACGTTTTGTGGGTGGGGCCAGTTGCCTAGAATAGAACAAGATTCCTTGAAAGTTAAGGGAACAAAACCTTCACAAACTACTTTTTTAAGTTGTTTTGAGACTTAAAAATATCAAACAATTACAAGAATGTGTTTTATTCTAGGCAAAAAAGTTTTAAATTTCTTGAAAAGCATAGCATTCACAAATTTTTTCTGAGTACGGTAACCTCTTTTACATAATTGTTAACACACAGCAACAAACTCGTAAGCCTTTTGCTAACACAGAGTTGATAAGCAAATTAAAAGCAAATAAATTGAGATTAGAATAAAAGCCTCAAGCAACACACAGAATAAAATACTCTAAAAACTGTAGTTCTTAATTTGTTGACAGTTATATTTTTGTCTTTAGTTCATAGATACATATATACTTGCATTCTGAAAATAATAATTGTAAGGTCTTGAATAGATACTAATGATTTTTTTCTAATTTTTATTATCAACATAATTCACAATGACACTTGTTTTTAAACAAAAATAGTCGGAATAAAAACGCAATATCCATATTAATTATGTAATCAAAGCAATGTATTTTAGACTATTACTTCCAAGGAAATACAATGTAAACAGTGAGAATGATATTACATCGATACAGTAGCTTAAAACTTACTTACAGGTACATAAAGCTATAGTTTTGAATATAACAGCCACTATCTTTCGCTCAAAAGGACTCATTACATAAACAAGTACATCTATCCATGAATGCTCACTTTTTGCTGCCTAAGTAAATACAGTAAAACTAATTTAGTTTCATCAATTAGTTTGATCTATTTACTACATGACGATAATGGGTGAACATTTAAAGATTTCATGCTTATCAAGTAAAACAACTGATTTAGAAATTCTCAGTACTTTCTAATTTAACTTTACACTCGCAGCATAAAAGACTATGAACGAGAGCGTGTAAGAATTTGTGAATAATCTCAAATAATGTTACATTACTAAAATTAATTCCAAAATGAAGTAATATAGGAACAAAAAACACTGGCCAACATAATACGTAAGGAGTCACTTACATGTTTTCCTCAGTTTTATAGAGAAGAAAGATGTTATTTTTGAACACGTTCATGTTGCACGAAACTGAAAAACTCCACACTGTCAAGACGAACGTCCACTTCACCCTGAGCTACGGTACCGCTGGCGGAACATTGTTTCCAATCGCTGCCTTCAGATGACGCCACTCGACGGTGCATTTGAAAGGCCAAACCAGGTATCGCAGCATAGCAGTAGTAGTAACACCACCAACAAAGCTGCTCACGGTAGCATCAAAAGCTGAGTGCAGCAACGAAAATGGCTCTAAGCACTATGGGACTTAACATCTATGGTCATCAGTCCCCTAGAACTTAGAACTACTTAAACCTAACTAACCTAAGGACATCACACAACACCCAGCCATCACGAGCCAGAGAAAATCCCTGACCCCGCCGGGAATCGAACCCGGGAACCCGGGCGTGGGAAGCGAGAACGCTACCGCACGACCACGAGATGCGGGCAAGAGTGCAGCAACGGCAGCAATGGCGGCGCACTGTGCGGCGGCTTCGACTCGGGCGCACTTCTCGGTGACATCAAGTGAAGCCGTCAAAACTGTTTATATATGCTCCTGAATCTGAGCAAGCAGTCTAACAATAGTAGCAATGACAATAATGGGGGCAAAGGAGATAGTGCCCTAAGGAAACGCGAAGCGCGTGCTGCTGTGGCAGCCCCCCCCCCCCCCCTTTAATACGCCTTGTTCGTGGGAGAGTGTCACAGAGATATTGAAGGAACTGAGCTGGAAGACTCTTGATATCACGTAAACTATCTCGAGAAAGTCTATTACCGAAGTTTCAAAAATGTTCTGTAAATGATGATTCTAGGAATATATTACAGCCCCTACGTATCGCTCACGTATGGAGTGTGAGGATAAGATCAAAATAATTACAGCATGCACAGAGGCATTCAGTCATTCTTCCCACGCTCCATACGTGACTAGAACGGGAAGAAACCCTAACAACTGGCACAGTGGGACATATCCTCTGCCATGCATCTCGCGGTGATTTGTACAGTATAGATGATCAGTAGATGTAGCTATATAAGCGACCGTAGGTGAGAAGACGAAGAAATTGATGAAATGTATGATGAGATAAACGAAATTATTCAGGTAGTGAAGGGAGATGAAAATTTAATAGTCATGGGTGACTGGAATTCAAGAGTAGGAAAAGGGAGAGAAGGAAACATAGTAGGTAAATATGGATTGGGGCTAAGAAATGAAAGAGGAAGCCGCCTGGTAGAATTTTGCGCAGAGCATAACTTAATCATAGCTAACACTTGGTTTAAGAATCATGAAAGAAGGTTGTATACGCAGAAGAGGCCTGGAGACACTGGAAGGTTTCAGGTTGCTTATATAGTGGTAAGACAGAGATTTAGGAACCAGGTTTTAAATTGTAAGACATTTCCAGGGGCAGATGTAGACTCTGACCACAATCTATTGGTTATGAACTGTAGATTAAAACTGAAGAAACTGGAAAAAGGTGGGAATTTAAGGAGATGGGACCTGGATAAACTGAAAGAACCAGAGGTTGTACAGGGTTTGAGAGAGAGCATAAGGTGGTGGTGGTTGTTGGGATGTTTAAGGGGGACTAAACAGCTAAGGTCATCAGTCACCCAAGAGCATAAGGGAACAATTGACAGGAATGGGGGAAAGAATTACAGTAGAAGAAGAATGGGTAGCTTTGAGGGATGAAATAGTGAAGGCAGCAGAGGATCAAATAGGTAAAAAGACGAGGGCTAGTAGAAACCCTTGGGTAACAGAAGAAATATTGAATTTAATTGATGAAAGGAGAAAATATAAAAATGCAGTAAATGAAGCAGGCAAAAAGAAATACAAACGTCTCAAAAATGATATCGACAGGCAGTGCAAAATGGCTAAGCAGGGATGGCTAGAGGACAAATGTAAGGATGTAGAGGCTTATCTCACTAGGGGTAAGATAGATACTGCGTACAGGAAAATTAGAGAGACCTTTGGAGAAAGGAGAACCACTTGCATGAATATTAAGAGCTTTGATGGAAACCCAATTCTAAGCAAAGAAGGGAAAGCAGAAAGGTGGAAGGAGTATATAGAGGGTCTATACAAGAGCGATGTACTTGAGGGCAATATCACGGAAATGGAAGAGGATGAAGATGAAGATGAAATGGGAGATATGATACTGCGTGAAGAGTTTGACAGAGCACTGAAAGACCTAAGTCGAAACAAGGCCCCCGGAGTAGACAACATTCCATTAGAACTACTGACAGCCTTGGGAGAGCCAGTCCTGACAAAACTCTACCATCTGGTGAGCAAGATGTATGAGACAGGCGAAATACCCTCAGACTTCAAGAAGAATATAATAATTCCAATCCCAAAGAAAGCAGGTGTTGACAGATGTGAAAATTACCGAACTATCAGTTTAATAAGTCACAGCTGCAAAAAATACTAACGCGAATTCTTTACAGACGAAAAACTGATAGAAGCCGACCTCGGGGAAGATCAGTTTGGATTCCGTAGAAATGTTGGAACACGTGGGGCAATACTGACGCAAAGACTTATGTTAGAAGAAAGATTATGGAAAGGCACACCTACGTTTCTAGCATTTGTAGACTTAGAGAAAGCTTTTGACAATGTTGACTGGAATGGTCTCTTTCAAATTCTGAAGGTGGCAGGGGTAAAACACACGGAGCGAAAGGCTATTTACAATTTGTACAGAAACCAGATCGCAGTTATAAGAGTCGAGGGGTATGAAAGGGAAGCAGTGATTAGGAAGGGAGTGAGACAGGGTTGTAGCCTAACAACCTGTCTTCAGCCTGAGACTGGTTTGATGCAGCTCTCGATGCTACTCTATCCTGTGCAAGCCTCTTCATCTCCCAATAACTACTGCAACCTACATCCTTCTGAATCTGCTTAGTGTATTCATCTCTTGGTCTCCCTCTACGATTTTTACTCTCCACGCTGACCTCCAATACTAAATTGGTGCCCGCATCTCGTGGTCGTGCGGTAGGGTTCTCGCTTCCCACGCCCGGGTTCCCGGGTTCGATTCCCGGCGGGGTCAGGGATTTTCTCTGCCTCGTGATGGCTGGGTGTTGTGTGCTGTCCTTAGGTTAGTTAGGTTTAAGTAGTTCTAAGTTCTAGGGGACTGATGACCATAGATGTTAAGTCCCATAGTGCTCAGAGCCATTTGAACCATTTTTGAACTAAATTGGTGATCCCTTGATGCCTCAGAACATGTCCTACCAACCGATCCCTTCTTCTACTCAAGTTGTGCCACAAACTCCTCTTCTCCCCAATCCTACTCAGTACCTCCTCATTAGTTATATGATCTACCCATCTAATCTTCAGCATTCTTCTGTAGCACCACATTTCGAAAGCTTCTATTCTCTTCTTGTCCAAACTAGTTATTCCATGTTTCACTTCCATACATGGCTACGCTACATACAAATACTTTCAGAAACGACTTCCTGACACTTAAATCCATACTCGATGTTAACAAATTTCTCTTCTTCAGAAACGCTTTCCTTGCCATTGCCAGTCTACATTTTATATCCTCTCTACTTCGACCATCATCAGTTATTATGCTCCCCAAATAGCAAAACTCCTTTACTACTTTAAGTGTCTCATTTCCTAATCTAATTCCCTCAGCATCACCCGACTTAATTCGACTACATTCCATTATCCTCGTTTTGATTTTGTTGATGTTCATCTTATATCTTCCTTTCAAGACACTATCCATTCCGTTCAACAGCTCTTCCAAGTCCTACGCTGTCTCTGACAGGCGATACAACCACGAAAGTCGATAGACATCCCAAACGGTCGAAACTGGGCGTGTACAAGTCATAGTAATATCTTGGAGAGGTATCACTGCTGTGAGCCTAAAGTTTCCCATTAAAGGAAAGTTATCGCTTGATTTGAAGAGGGTGACATCCAGTGAATATCTAGTGAACCAAGTATGTACTGTCTTAAAATATCAGAAATATTAGTAGTAAAGGATAGGCAGATAAAATTACCCCAGTAATGAAATTTTCTTCCCCAAAATTTTTCTCCAAGGTTTCGATTTCCGCAAAAGTTTCCCCAAAAATATTTCTCCGCACAATTGCGAAAAAGCCCCGTCTCGGGTTGCTGTGCCTTTGTTTTCCGTTTCACGTCCAGTGCACTTCTAAATGGTGCAACATGCCAACGGCAGAATCTTCACTGAAGCCGTCATAGACGCCGAACCGGCGGCCATCCCCTCAACCCTCATGACATCCAGCGATCGCAAGACGATTCTGCCATTCATCTACATCTATAGCCCGTAAGCTACCTTACGTAGTGTGACAGAGGATGCTTCTGGCGTCACTATCTTTTCTTTTCCCCTTTCCTGTTCCGCTTACGAACGGCTTGCAGGAAGAATGACTGTCTGTGAAGTTCAGTATGAACTCTAATTTTCTCGTCAAGATCCCTTAGGTAAAAATATACTTTCAGAAAAGAAATCACAATACCAAGAAGGAATTGTATGACATAACGAAAGTTGGTATGCATGTTCTACATCGGAGTGTGGGATGTTAGATCCCTTAATCCGGTAGGTAGCTTAGAATATTTAAAAAGGGCAATGGATTGGCTACAGTTAAATATTGTGGGGATTAGTGAAGTTCGGTGGCAGGTGGAACAGGATTTCTGTTCAGGTGAGTACAGGGTCATAAATAAAAAATCAAACAGTGGTAGTGCAGGAGTAGATTTAATAATGAATAATAAAATAGGAATGCTGGTAAGGTACTATCAAGAGCATAGTGAATGCATTATAAGCCAAGAAGTACAAGTTTATATGCCTATAAGCTCCGCAGATGATGACGAGAGTGAAGAAATGCAAGATGAGATAGAAGAAATTATTCAGAAAATTTAATTACGTTGGGTGACTGGAATTCCATAGTAGGAAAAGGAAGATAAGAAAAAATTGTAGGTGAATATGGACTGGAAGAAGAGAATGAAACAGAATGCTGTCTGGTAGAATTTCCCACAGAGCACAATTTAATTATTGCCAATACCTGGTTTAAGGATCATGAAAGAAGGTTGCACACGTGGAAGAAACCTGGAGACACCGGAGCTTTCAGATTGAGTATATAGTGGTAAGACAGATTTAGGAACTAGATTTAAAGTTCTAAGACTTTCCAGGGGTAGATGTGGACTCTAACCACAATTTGTTGGTTATGAACTGAGATTACAACTGAAGAAACTGCAAAGAGGTAATAAAGTAAGGAGATGGGACCTGGATAAGTTGAAAGAACCAGAGGTTGTTGAGAGTTTCAGAGGGAGCATTAGACAACGATTGACAAGACCAGGGGAAAGGAATACAGTAGAAGACGAAGGGATAGCTTTGAGAGATGAAATAGTGAAGGGAGCCCTGGGATCAAATAGGTAAAAAGTCAAAGCCAAGTAGAAATCATTGGATAACACACGAGATATTGAATTTAACTGATGAAAGGAGAAAATATAAAAATGCAGTAAATGAAGCAGGCGGAAGGGAAGACAAACGTCTAAAAATGAGACTGACAGGAAGTGCAAAATGGCTAAACAAAAATAGCTAGAGGACAAGTGTACGGATTTAGAAGGGGAAAGATAAATACCACCTACAGGAAAATTATAGCGTCCTTTGGAGAAAAGAGGAGCAGCTGTGTGAACATCAAGAACTTAGATGGAAAATCAGTCCTGAGCAAAGAAACAAAAGACGAGAGATGGAACGAGTGTATAGGGGGTCTTTACAAGAGAGATGAACTTGCACGTAGTATTATCGTAGAATCAGAAGAGAACGTAGATGAAGATGAGATGGGAGACAGACCTACGGAAGAATTTGACAGAGCACTGAAAGACTCAAGTTGAAACAAGTCCTCGGAGTAGACGACATTCCATCAGAACTACTGATAGCCTTGAAGGGACCAGCCATGACAAAATAGATAGGTGTGAATGCTACAGAACTATCAGTTTAATAAGTCACGGTTGCAAAATACTAACACGTATTTTTTACAGAAGAACGGAAAACTGTAGAGGCCTACCTCGGGGAAGATCAGTTTGGATTCCGTAGAAATGTTGGAACACGTGAGGCAGTACTGATGCTACGTCATATCTTAGAAGATAGGTTAAGGAAAGGTAAATCTACGTTAATAGCGTTTGTAGATTGAGAGGAAGGTAGCAGGGGGAAATTATTGGGAGCGAAAGGCCATTTACAACTTATTCAGAAACCAGACGACAGTAATAAGAATCGAGGGGCATGAAAGGGAAGTAGTGGCTGTGAAAGGAGTGAGACAGGGCTGCAGTCTATCTCTGATGTGATTCAATCTGTAGATTAAGCAAGCAGTAAAGGAAACCACACAAAAATTTTGAGTCGGAGTTAAAGTCCAGGGAGAAGAAATAAAAACTTTGAGGTTTGTCGATGACACTGTAATTCTGTCAGAGAGAGCAAAGGACTTGTAAGAGCTGTTAAACGGAATGCAAAGGAGAATATAAGAGGAACATCAACAAAAGCAAAATAAGGATAATGAAATGTAGTCGAATTAAACGAGGTGATGCTGAGGGAATTAGATTAGAAAACGAGACACTTCAAGTAGTAGATGAGTTTTCCTTCTTGGGTAGCAAAATAACTAATCGTTGCCAAAGCAGAGAGGATATAAAATGTAGACTGGCTAAGGCAAGAAAAGCGTTTCCGAAGAAGAGAAATTTGTTAACATCGAATATAGATTTAAGTGATGGCAAGTCTTTCCTGAAAGTATTTTTATGGAGTGCAACCATGTATGGAAGTGAAACATGGACGATAAACAGTTTGGACAAGAAAAGAACAGAAGCTTTTTAAGTATGGTGCTATATAAGAATGCTGAAGATTAGATGGGTAGATCACGTAACTAATGAGCAGGTACTGAGCAGAATTGCGGAGAAAAGAAATTTGTGGTACAACCTGACTAGAAGAAGGTATCGGTTGATAGGACACTTTCCGAGACGTCAAGGGATCACCAATTTAGTACTGGGAGAAAGCGTGGGGGCGTAAAAATCATAGAGGAAGACTAAGAGATGAATACAGTAAACTGATTCGGAAGGATGTAAGTTGCAGTAGTTATTAGATGAAGAGGCTTGCACAAAGTAGAGTAGCATGGAGAGCTGCACCAAACCAGTCTTCGGGCTGAAGACAATAACAATGATAACAACAACAACAACGTGTCTGGTACATGTGAGTGTATGTACGTCCTATTTAGGGTTTAGTCGTTGTCTGTATAGGACGCGGGGAAGATAACAATAATGGTTTATTTACTGTCATTGCGTTGTAGCACATTATATAGCCAACAGTTGTTTTCTATAAGTCTTTAATAAGACCAGTGTGTACTGCATCGTATCCAATAGGTGCAGGTGCATAAATTGTAATACCTGTTCCACAGTAGAATAGTAAGTAAGTGCAGCAATAAAATTCTGTTAAGAACCAACGGAGACGGCTAAGTGGTGCACGCCTGCGGCTATGCAACGGTGTCGTTGCTTAATGACAACACGGGGGAGGGAGGTGGGGGAGGGAGAAGTACAAAAAAGCTATGAGCACATTTCATCAGACTATGCGAGAGGGAGTCAGCAGTAAACTACAGTGCGGAACAGACAGAACGTGCTGCTGTAACAAGGCTAAATGCAGTAACTTCACTTAGGGATGTCATAAGAACACATTTTAGGATGCAAACTTCGCGTAAAGGAACGTTCTCAAATCCTGAAGTTAAACACAAGAGCAACCGAGCGCGCTGACAGGCTATGAAAACGAGAGCATATTCGGTTACCAGTGTCAGGGGAATCAAGTGATCATCTGCCCTCCTCAAGCCCTTGCCCAGAGTTGGTCCATCCCATCTGCATCACGGCTACAGATGGAAAACCAACTCTGTAAGCTTACCGGATGCACTGGCGAATTCAGGAAGCGTCAGCAGGCTGTAAGATGGGCATGTGATTTTCACTTTTGTAAGTTATCGGCGTGTACATCAGAGAGAGAGAGAGAGAGAGAGAGGAACTTACGTTACTGTCAAACAATCATTGTACTTGCTGCGGCACGGTCTTTGCCTCTGTGCAGTCTGATACGTTCTTAATTGAAGTGTGGTAGGTGATGGATGTATTCAGTAGTGCTGTGTTGACTTGTGATTGTATCAGATGAAAAAAGATTTATTATGGTATGCAACAGTTTGAATACTGTTTGGCAATTTTATTCAAAAATAGAAAACTAGCATAGTCACTGCCTGTTTGCTGTGTGCTGTTCGTGCTTTCGAAAAATCTACAACAATATTGTCGAGACGCGAATTACGTGGTAATTTTGACTAGAGCCAGATAACTGTTTTACTTCAGTTACGAATTTAATACACGCTCCAACAAAAGCATTGCATCACCCCGGATCCCAGAACTCCTGAAGATAGACGTTGACTGTGGATATTATATACTGTTCAGAGATGTCACTAACTCCCCCCCCCCCAAAGATGTAAACAAGCATGCATGAGCAGCGCCTATTAGACGGAGGGGAGGCGGCAGCCGACCAGTTCCAGTCATTCCACCGGGAAGGAGGTACACGGCTCGCTGTAGTTCAACCATGCCTTGACGGCCAATACCGCGAATCGATCGTGTCTTCATTGTTACTTTGTGCAAGGAAGGGCTCTCAAAGAGGAAAATGTCCAGGCGTCTCGGAGTGGACCAAAGCGATGTTTATCGGACATGGAGGAGATACAGAGAGACAGGAACTGTCGATGACATGCCTCGCTCAGGCCGCCCAAGGGCTACTACTGCAGTGGATGACCGCTACCTACGGATTATGGCTCGGAGGAACCCTGACAGCAACGCCACCATGTTGAATAATGCTTTTCGTGCAGCCACAGGACGACGTGTTACGACTCAAACTGTACGCAATAGGCTGCATGATGCGCAACTTTACTCCCGACGTCCACGGTGAGGTCCATCTTTACAACCATGACACCATGCAGCGCGGTACAGATGGGTCCAACAACATGCCGAATGGACCGCTCAGGATTGGCGTCACGTTCTCTTCGCCGATAACTGTCGCATATGCCTTCAACCAGACAATCGTCGCAGACGTGTTTGGAGGCAAACCGGTCAAGCTGAACGCCTTAGCGAGTGCGGCAAAGTGGAGGTTCGCTGCTGTTTTGGGGTGGTATTATGTGCAGCCGACGTGCGCCGCTGGTGGTCACGGAAGGCGCCGTAACGGCTGTACGGTCCGTGAATGCTATCAAAAAAAAAATGGTTCAAATGGCTCTGAGCACTATGGGACTCAACTGCTGAGGTCATTAGTCCCCTAGAACTTAGAACTAGTTAAACCTAACTAACCTAAGGACATCACAAACATCCATGCCCGAGGCAGGATTCGAACCTGCGACCGTAGCGGTCCTGCGGTTCCAGACTGCAGCGCCTTTAACCGCACGGCCACTTCGGCCGGCTGAATGCTATCCTCCGACCGATAGTGCAACCATATCGACAGCATATTGGCGAGGCATTCGTCTTCATGGACGACAATTCGCGCCCCTATCGTGCACATCTTGTGAATGATTTCCTTCAGGATAATGACATCGCTCGAATAAAGTGGGCAACATGTTCTCCAGACATGAACCGTATCGGACATGCCTGGGACAGATTGAAAAGGGCTGCTTATGGACGTTGTGACCCGCCAACCACTCTGAGTGATCTACGCCGAATCCCCATTGAGGAGTGGGACAATTTGGACCAACAGTGCCTTGATGAACTTGTGGATAGTATGCCACGACGAATACAGGCATTCATCAATGCAAGAGGACGTGCTCTGGGTATTAGAGGTACCGGTGTGTACAGCAATCTGGACCATCACCTCTGAAGGTCTCGCTGTATGGTGGTTTTCATGAGCAATAAAAATGGCGGAAATGATGTTTATGTTGATCTCTATTCCAATTTTCTGTGCAGGTTCCGGAACTGTCGGAACCGAGATGATGTTGTGTGTATGAAGACAAGTTGTATTCAAACCAGTTACCGTTCAGTTCTAATTAGATTTTGTTTAGTCAAAGGTTATCATCTGGGACCTATACTCGGGCTGTCCTCCGTGTTGCTTCTGAGTTCTCCGCCTACACGCCATCTCGACCATCGACATTAGGGGCACACAAATTTCTGGGGCCGTGGTTGAGCTCCGTGCTGCGGAAACGCACGGCCGCTGCATCCTCTAGCGACAGGCTGCAGCCCCGACCACAGGCGACGCAGGTCTTGGGCTCACCTTGTTCCTTGTCGGCCTTGCGCTTTCAGGCAGTGCGGACTCAACACGGTCGCCTCTGGGCGAAGTATTTGTAAAGCTCTCGGCAATAAATGATTGTTAATTTAATGATGTTTCATTAGTACACCAGCGCTCTATAGTATGAATCACCACCACTCTCAGCTTAACGTCCTGATCACAACGCGGCCTCGGCTCGGGTTGTAACATATCGTTTGTAAACTCAGCCCATACGGACTTGGTAGTTCGACACTTACACACTTAGGAAGGGGGGGGGGGTGAGGTACAGGCGTTAATGCATTACTCTTCTTGGTCTATATTTACGCTGTTGTAATACAGATCTTTAAGTCTCACAGGAGTACATGTATTTTCGCACCTGTCACTTCTTCTTTTGGCTGTTACATCTGCGTTTTTTGTCTTTCTTTAGCGTTTTTACCAGTGTTCTATCTGGTAACCTACCACCTTACAAAGTTTACCAGTTTTTTTTCAGATCTGACATCACTCAACTAACATTATTTTGCAAAGTATTCTATGACGTCTTTTTTTATACATTCGAAATATATATATGTACAATGTATGTGCAGTGTATGTATGGACAGTGAACGTTTCCATGGAACAAGGCTATAATCTTAATTGGCAAATCGCGCTGTCTACGCCAATTACAGTTTACAGCCAGTTTACCAATCTCTGGATCTGACGTTCTGCCACATTGCCAATACTGTCAATTTCTGGATTTTTTGCCACTCGGCTAACATTTTGCAGACTACGCTAAGATCTTTGTCATGTGAATGGAGTACGGACGTGAGTTAAGTGTCGAATGTACTCCGCGCCATACACTGTAAGGTGTAACATGTCAAATCATTCGGGTATTTTTGAGAAAAGAAAAATAATTTGTTTAATGACAAATACACGAGCACTGAGCAGTTAGGGACGTTGACGTAACATTACGGCGGCGTGTGTGTGTGTATCGGAGGGGCGGGCGGGGGCGGGGGGGGGGAGGAGGGCGTGGGCGTGCAGTGAATCGCTGATGTTACATCGACATGACGCATGTGGCGTTGTCACATCTTTCGGATACATTTGGCCCAAAAATAAATTAATTTGTTATAACAAATAATGAGGTGAGAAGCAGAGAGTATTGCTCGAAAGCAGTGGAAGCCTTTTCATCCTCGAAGTCGCAAAATTGGTGTGCTACTGTCTTTCACTTCCCCCGTCTCGTCTACGAAATAAGATATGGGTCCACTAGTCTCCAACATTTTAGGAATTCCTGAATCTGCATCTTCCTTTGTATTTGCCACAATTATTTCGGTTTCAAGCTTGTGTAACTTCAAATTACTTTTGCTGTCCGTTTCGATATTCTCTCTGTGCCTTCTACTACTTTAGCGTCGTTTCTCGATTCTCACTTTTATGGCATAGTATGTTAGTTCATTCATAACACAGACGCAAAATACACTACTGCCCATTAAAATTGCTACACCAAGAAGAAATGCAGATGATAACCGGGTATTCATTGGACAAATGCATTATACTAGAACTGACATGTGATTACATTTTCACGCAATTTGGGTGCATAGGTCCTGAGAAATCATTACCCAGAACAACCACCTCTGGCCGTAATAACGGCCTTGATACGCCTGGGCATTGAGTCAAACAGAACTTGGATGGCGTGTACAGGTACAGATGCCCATGCAGCATCAACACGATCCCACACTTCATCAAGACTAGTGACTGGCGTATTGTGACGAGCCAGTTGCTCGGCCACCATTGACGAGACGTTTTCAATTGGTGAGAGATCTGGAGAATGTGCTGGCCAGGGCAGCAGTCGAACATTTTCTGTATCCAGAAAGGCTCGTACAGGACCTGCAACATGCGGTCGTGCACTATCCTGCTGAAATGTAGGGTTTCGTAGGGATCGAATGAAGGGTAGAGCCACGGGCCGTAACACATCTGAAATGTAACGTCCACTGTTCAGAGTGCCGTCAATGTGAACAAGAGGTGACCGAGACGTGTAACCAATGGCACCCCATACCATCACGCCGGGTGATACGCCAGTATGGCGATGACGAATACATGCTTCCAATCTGCGTTCACCGCGATGTCGCCAAACACGGATGCGACCATCATGATGCTGTAAACAGAACCTGGATTCATACGAAAAAATGACGTTTTGCCATTCGTGCACCGAGGTTCGTCGTTGAGTACACCATCGGAGGCGCTTCTGTCTGTGATGCAGCGTCAAGGGTAACCGCAGCCATGGTCTCCGAGCTGATAGTTCACGCTGCTGCAAACGTCGTGGAACTGTTCGTGCAGATGGTTGTTGTCTTGCAAACGTCTCCATCTGTTAACTCAGGTATTGAGACGTGGCTGCACGATCCGTTACAGCCATGCGGATAAGATGCCTGTCATCTCGACTGCTAGTGATACGAGGCCATTGGGATCCAGCACGGCGTTCCGTATTACCATCCTGAACCCACCGATTCCATATTCTGCTAACAGTCATTGGATCTCGACCAACGCGAGCAGCAATGTCGCGATACGATAAACCGCAATCGCGATGGGCTAAAATCCGATCTTCATGAAAGTCGGAAACGTGATGGTACGCATTTCTCCTCCTTACACGAGGCATCACAACAACGTTTCACCAGGCAACGCCTGTCCACTGCTGTTCGTGTATCATAAATCGGCTGGAAACTTTCCTCATGTCAGCACGTTGCAGGTGTCGCCACCAGCGCCAACCTTGTGTGAATGCTCTGAAAAGCTAATCATTTGCATATCACAGTATCTTCCTCCTGTCGGTTAAATTTCGCGTCTGTAGCACGCCATCTTCGTGGTGTAGCAATTTTAATGGCCAGTAGTGTATACTCTAATTCTACTCAACAATGGCTACAGTAGCAATGTCACATGCAACCCACTACATCAGTCAGACTTTTTACGTTTTTCTGCTTGAGAAAGTAGCTTACTGCGCTGCCTTCGTTGATGTGTCGTGACGGCGATATGTCGTACCAATGGAACACGTATTCTTTTCTGTTCATGGTGGTTCAAAACATGGTTCAAATCGCTCTAAGCGCTATGGGACTTAACATCTGTTGTCATCAGTCTCCTACACTTACAAATACTTAAACCTAACCAACCTAAGGACATCACACACAGCCACGCCTGAGGCGGGATTCGAACCCGCGACCGTAGCAGAAGCGCAGTTCCGTACTGAAGCGCCTAGAACCGCTCGGCCACAGCGGCCAGCGTTCATGGTGGTGTTGGGGTGTTGGCCGTTTCACACATACGATGCGTCTCCTGCACGTGTCAGTAACCGATGCTGTTCCCGCATGCAGTACGTTTCCTGTTTAGTCTGTTACAGTTCCTTTCCACGCGATTATCAGACCCGAAAACTACATCGTGATTTAGTACATTAGTTTTATCTCTTGCCACCACCATAACTGTAACTGAGCTGGCCCTGTTCCTAAGGATCAGCAATCGGTTTCGCGAAAGAGCCGGCCTCGGTGGCCGTGCGGTTCTAGGCGCTCCAGTTCGGAACCGCGCTGCTGCTACGGTCGCAGGTTCGAGTCATGCCTTGGGCATGGATGTGTGTGACGTCTTTAGGTTTAAGTAGTTCTAAGTCTAGGGGACTGATGACCTCAGATGTTGAGTCCCATAGTGCTCAGAGCCATTTGAACCATCTTTTTTTTTCGCGAAAGAAACTTACAACAGCAACGTTCGTATAGAAAATTAAACTGTTGCCTAACTGTGCTTGAGGCGTATGTTTATCACAAAGTTGATCATAAAAGATGGGAAGGCCCCTCTGGAATGAAAGATTTCCTTCAATTTAGTTCGTTTAACTTCAAACAATAGGAACACGCCCAACCTTATCACACTCATTCACTTCGATGGAACTGGTAAATTCCAAAAATCATTCCCTCTCAAATATGCAACGATGATCCAACATTCTTATTTCAATTACATATTCCACTGACTATTAAACACTTTATGTTTTAATTTCGTGTATTCTTGTCTCTTTCAATAGATGTTCACTGTACCGACTCTGCCCCACTACCGACCCCACATTTTCGGGAGGTGTGAGCGAGTGGTTCCTTGCTGGAGGTGGGTGGAGGTGCAGACGATGGAGGTAGCCAGTCTGTTGCCAAAGCTCTTTATAAATAATCTAACATGAACGTATACTCCGTTTACCGAATTGAGGCATGCGGCCGGCCGGAGTGGCCGAGAGGTTCTGGGCGCTACAGTCTGGAACCGCTCGGCCACTACGGTCGCAGGTTCGAATCCTGTCTCGGGCATGGATGTGTGTGATGTCCTTAAGTTAGTTAGGTTTAATTAGTTCTAAGTTCTAGGGGACTGATGACCTCAGAAGTTAAGTCCCGTAGTGCTCAGAGCCATTTGAACCATTTTTGAGGCATGCACGTAAACAATGCCACGAGCTGGGCTACCGCGCACAAGGGTAGCACAAGGCCTGATGACGTCTTCACCGGGGATGGACAAACGAAAGGCGAGGAATCTCGACACCATGGCGCTTAGCATGCGTAACACTTCGGAAATGAGGAACAGAAACGAGAATAAAATCTGTAGTTTTGGACGAAGTTACGTACTCATTCGTTCCTGCTTCCTGTGACACAAGCGCTTTAGTTGGATTTGGAGAAAAAATGGAACAAATAAAAGTTAACTACTAACCAGCAATTTTATCGGGTGAGCCCTTTGTTTTCTTCGAGCACAGGCAGAACAGTCATCCGTCTGAGGAGTAGATGAGCTGCAGCTACTACTAATGGCGCTAGTGACTAAACTCTCATCGTGAGTTTCCACAATGTTATCCATGTCCCACATTAATTTTTCAGTTTTCTGAATGTGCTGCACACATTTCTGCCACATATCTGCCGATTTAGTTTGAAGGTTTTGTTCTTTGCAGGGACTGCTGTCGGTTAGACAGTCAGCGAGAGCAGCACAGCTAGTGCCTGCTACTAACAAGGCGAGTACACCGTTCGCTTGTTACAGATTTTTACGAGCTTCAAACAGGAGCGACTGCAGTAATAGATAGGAAATGTGATTGTTGTGTTCAGATGCGAGCTGAGTTGGCGACCCTTCACTCACGGCTTCAGGCTGCTTTGGTTTCCATCACACAGCTTGAGGCTGCTGCCAAGGGGCGTCACTTTGGGGGATCGAAAGCGGCGATGCGACAGACATTGAGCACGTCCCGCGTGTCCTCCGATCGGTCCACTGGTGTCGCCACCCCGGGTACTGCCTGCACTGAGGTTGACCCCTCACCCGTGGTCGAATGCGAGATCATTCCAAAGTCTGGCAGGCAATGAAAAACTTTCTGAGGGGCCGATCGTAGGGCCTCCCCCGTTCGTTTGACGAACAGATTTCGGGCGTTATCTGTGGCTGACGATGTCTCTGAGCCGGATGCAGTCGTCCACCCTGTTCCAGAGAAAGCATCTCAGTCCGCAAGGTCTGGGCATTCACAGAGGCTGGGTTTGCTGGTAGTTGGGAGCTCCAACGTTAGGCGCGTAATGGGGCCTCTTAGGAACATGGCTGCCAAGGAGGGGAAGGAAGCCAGTGTGCACTCTGTGTGCATTCCGGGGGGAGTCATTCTGGACGTGGAAAGGGTGCTTCCGGATGTCATGAAGAAGAGTACAGGGAGCAGCCAACTGTAGGTGGTGGCTCATGTCGGTACCAATGACGTGTGTCGCTTTGGATCGGAGGAGATTCTCTCTGGTTTCGGGCGGCTAGCGGAAATGGTAAAGACTGCCAGTCTTGCTTCCGAGATTAAGGCAAAGCTCACCATCTGCAGCATCGTCGATAGAGTGGACTGTGGCCCTTTGCTGCAGAGCCGAGTGGAGGGTCTGAATTATAGGCTCAGGCGGTTCTGTAACCGTGTAGGCTGCAGATTCCTTGACTTGCGCCATCAATTGGTGAGTTTCCGGGTTCTGCTTAATAGGTCAGAAGTCCACTACACACAGGAGGCGGCTACACGGGTAGCGGGTGCTGTGTGGAAGGGACTGGGCGGTTTTTTAGGTTAGAAGGTCTCAGGGTATCACAGAAGGGACGTCCGTCTAAAAGTGGGCAGGTAAAACACAGTAAGGTAGTTGTAGAAACGATTGCTATTGTAGTTGTAAATTGTCGTAGCTGTGTTGGGAAAGAACCAGAGCTCCAAGACCTAATAGAAAGCACTGAAGCTCAAATATTTGTAGGTACAGAGAGCTGGCTAAAGCCGGAAATACGTTCAGCCGAAATTTTTTCAAACGATCCTACAGTGTTCAGAAAGGATAGATTAAATACAGTTGGAGGTGGAGTATTTATTGCTCTCAGAGGTAGTTTGCCTTGTAGCGAAATTGAAGTAGATAGTTCGTGTGAAATAGTATGGGCAGAGGTTATACCTGACAGTCGGACTAAACTATTAATTGGATCGTTTTACCGACCCCCCCCCCCTCCCCCCGACTCAGAAGATATAGTTGCTGAACAGTTCAAAGAAACTTGAATCTCATTTCAAATAAGTACCCCGCTCATACAATTATAGTCGGTGATGACTTTAATCTACCCTCGGTATGCTGGAGAAATTATACGTTTAAAGTTGGCGACAGGCATAAAACGTCATTCGAAATTGTACTCATAGCTTTCTCAGAAAATTATTTTGAACAATTAGTTCATGAGCCCACTCGAAGCGTAAATGGTTGCGAACGCATACTTGACCTTTCAGCAACAAATAATCCTGCACAAAGAGTGAGTATTGTGACGAATACAGGGATTAGCGACCACAAGGCAGTAGGTACTAGGCTGATACCGTAACACCTACAACCATCAAAAAGAATCGCAAAGTATATCTATTTAAAAAAACTAATAAAAATGCTCTTAACGCCTTCACTCCTGATCTGATCATGAAAGTGTAGAAAAGTTGTGGAATGTTTCCATAGAGATAGTATCGACAGAAATTGAGAGATATTTATCACATAAATTAATAAGTGATGGTACTGATCCCCCACGGTACACAAAACGGGTCAGATTGTTGTTGCAGAAGCAACGATAAAAGCATGCCAAATTTAAAATAACGCACAATCCCCAAGATTGCCAAACTTTTACAGAAGTTCGAAATATGCCGCGTACTTCAATGCGAGATCCTTTTATTAATTTCCACAACGAAATTCTATCTCGAAATCTGGCAGAAAACCCAAAGAGATTCTAGTCATACATAAAGCAGACCAGTGGCAAGTCGCAATCAATATCTTTACAGAGCGATAACAACGGTGAAGTCACTGATGACAGTGCCACTAAAGCAGAGTTATTAAACATGGTTTTCCGAAACTCCTTCACCAAAGAAGACGAAGTAAATATTCCTGAATTCCAATCAGGAACAACTGCCAAGATGAGAAACATAGAAGCAGATATCCTCGGAGTACTGAAGAAGCTTAAATCACTTAATAAAGACAAGGCCTCCGGTCCAGATTGTATACCAGTCAGGTTCCTCTCAGAGTATGCTGATAAAATAGCTCCATATTTAGCAATTATACACTGCTGGCCACCGTAAATGCAACACCAAGAAAGACAAGAGGTAGCACAACACAATTTATTTTGTAGATAACATGTTGGCCAAGTATCAAATGATTACGTTTACAGACGTCTGTGACATGTGGTTCCTGCCAGAATCAGTAGCCATAGTAGCCGCCATTGTTGGAGATCACCGCTGCCACACGTCTTGGCATTGAGTCAAAGAGACGTTGGATGTGTTCCTGGGGTACAGCAGCCCAAGCAGCTTCCACACGTTGCCAAAGATCATCTGGTGTGGCAGCTGGGGATGTAATCTGGGTCACTCGTTGAGCAACCATGGACCACATGTTTTCTATCGGCGAAAGATCCGGAGAGCGAGCCGGCCAGGGAAGCAATTCAACCTGGTTATTTACGAAGAACCTTCGGACAATGTGTGCCACGTGTGGTCGCGCATTATCCTGTTGAAATATGGCTGTGGCCGAGCCCTGAAGGTAAGGAAGGACAACTGGCCCCAGCACCTCGGATATGTAGCGCCGGCTATTTAAAGTACCGGCAATGCGTACTAGAGGCGTGCGAGAGTAATATCCAATACCGCCCCATACAATAATACCCGGTGCAAGACCAGTGTGGCGGTGCATAATGCAGCTGTCCAGCATCCTCTCTCCACGGTGTCTCCACACTCGAATCCGACCATCGTGGTGCTGCAGACAGAAGCGTGCCTCGTCAGTAAAGACAACGTCATTCCATTCTGCCGTCCACATCCGTATGTCATCACACCATTGGCGACGGAGACGTCTGTGGTTCTGTGTCAATGGCAGACGAAGCAACGGACGTCTTGCGGACTGACCACTCTGCTGTAAACGGCGTCGAATGGTACGTGCAGACACTGGATGATGCGTTACAGACGCAATGTGCTGTGCTATGGTTCGGGATGTCACTGAGCGATCCGTCACTGCCATGCGCACAATTTGCCTATCAGCACGTGCAGTGGTGCACCGAGGTGAATGCGATCGACCACGTCGGTCCGTCGTACCCTCCTGCATCCAACGGTCACATATCCGCACTACAGTTGTTTGGTTTCGTCCAACACGACTAGCGATTTCTCTGTATGATAATCCACAATCTCGGTAAGCCACTATCCTTCCTCTGTCGAACTCGGATACTTGATCAAAAGATGTTCGCTGTTGTCTACGAGGCATAACTGATCGTCTTGTGAAACAACCACGAGGTAAACACACGTGCCGAACGTACACTCGTCGAAATCGCCAAGCCTTAAATGGCGCTATGAGGTGGCGCCACAGGCGCGCGTGATGTGCGTCTGCGCTGAAATTCTAATCAGTTGCATATCTCATCGCTGCAAACTCATGGTGTAAATTTCACTTGATTCGGATGCTTCCTTCAGGGTGTTGCATTTACGGTGGCCAGCAGTGTATACAACCACTCGCTCACAGAAAGATCCGTACCTAAAGACTGGAAAGCTGCTCAAGTCACACCAATACCCAAAAAGGGAAGTAGGAGTAATCATCTGAATTATAGGCCAATATCACTAACGTCGATTTGCAGTAGGGTTTTGGATCATATACTGTATTCGAACCTTATGCAGTACCTCGAAGAAAACAATTTATTGACACATAGTCAGCCCGGTTTCAGAAAATATCGTTCTTGTGAAACACAACTAGCCCTTTATACTCATGAAGTAATAAGTGCTATCGACAGGGGATGTCAAATTGATTCCATATTTTTAGATTTCCAGAAG
The DNA here is from genome assembly GCF_023898315.1 of Schistocerca nitens. NCBI lineage: Eukaryota > Metazoa > Arthropoda > Insecta > Orthoptera > Acrididae > Schistocerca > Schistocerca nitens. The sequence continues at coordinate 19,980,731 of NC_064614.1, forward strand.
GCTTTCGACACCGTTCCTCACAAGCGTCTTCGAACCAAACTGCTTGCGTACGGAGTATCACCTCAGTTGTGCGACTGGATTCGTGATTTCTTGTCAGAAAGGTCACAGTTCGTAGTAATAGACGGAAAGTCATCGAGTAAAACGGAAGTAATATCCGGTGTTTCCCAAGAAAGTGTTACAGGCCTTCTATTGTTCTTGATCTATATTAACGACATAGGAGACAATCTCAGTAGCCGTCTTAGATTGTTTGCAGATGATGGTGTCATTTACCGTCTTGTAAAGACATCAGATGACCAAAACGATTTGCAAAATGATTTAGATAAGGTATCTGTATGGTACGAAAAGTGGCAATTGACCCTGAATAAGGAATAGTGTGAAGTTACTCACATGAGTACTAGAAGAAATCAGCTAAATTTCGATTACGCGATAAGTCACACAAATCTGAAGGCTGTAAATTCAACGAAATACTTAGGGATTACAATTACAAATAACCTAAATTGGAACGATCACATAGATGATATTGTGGGTAGAGCAAACCAAAGACTGCAATTCACTGGCAGAACACTTAGAAGGTGCAACAGGTCTACCAAAGAGACTGCTTACACTACGCTTGTCCGCCATATTCTGGAGTACTGCTATGCGGTGTGGGATCCGCATCAGGTGGGACTGACGAATGACATCGAAAAAGTACAAAGAAGGGCAGCTCGTTTTGTATTATCGCGAAATACGGGAGATAGTGTCACAGACATGATACGTGAATTGGAGTGGAAATCATTCAAACAAAGGCGTTTTTCGTTGCGACGGGATATTCTCATGAAATTTCACTCACCAATTTTCCCCTCCGATTGCGAAAACATTCTGTTGGCACATAGGGAGAAATGATCATCACGATAAAATAAGAGAAATCAGGGCTCGCACAGTAAAATTTAAATGCTCGTTTTTCCCGCATGCCGTTCGAGAGTGGAACGGTAGAGAGACAGCTTGAAGGTGGTTCATTGAACCTTGTGTCAGGCACTTTATTGTGAGTAGCAGTGTAATCACGTAGTTGTAGGTGTAGATGTGGCATAATTCTTAATCTGTGTCCAGACAAGTTCAATGGCGTTCAGTTCACAGTGGCGTTCTTAAAACCGTTTTGTTTACTGAACTTGCCATAAAGTGTACAACATACCCATTATAAGCTGTTCTCAAATGGTTCAAATGGCTCTAGGAACAATGGGACCTAACATTTGAAATCATCAGTCCCCTAGACTTAGAACTACTCAAACCTAACTAACCTAAGAACATCACACATCCATGCGAGAGGCAGGATTCGAACCTACGACCGTAGCAGCCGCGCGGTTTCGGACCGAAACGCCTAGAACCGCTCGACCATAGCGGCCGGCGTTATAAGCTGTTTTATTTTCCTCGACGATAGTCACTAGTTCTCGCTTCGATATATCGTTTTCAAACGGAATTGTTTTGGACGAAAGGCAGTTTATAATGTTCTGTTCACTGGAGCCTGTGTTCGGAATGTTTTCCAGTTTGCAGTAGAGCTAGGGTGCTTTATCACATACAACACCACAGCGATCCTCAAGAGGAGGAAGAACCCCGTGAACCCAAAATTCGTGATAGTCACCTGTGTTTTTCGACTCGGAAGTCCACTAACACTAGTCCACAGAACCTGTCTCGCTCCAGATATGCGTTATTACTAGTCGTTTTCCTTTCCCACGTGGCGCTTTGTTTCCTGTAGACTACCTGGACAGGAAGGCTTCCTTAGCTGATGATGCTGCATCATCTATGCATATTTTATCACGCATGTGGCCTGCATTTAGCCAGACCTCCTCCAAGTAATAAATTTTCCTACCTGCTGATTTCAAAGTGAGATGTTCGCGAAGCACTCGTTATAAGGACGAACCGTCGACCCCAGTGGAATGTGTAGTTTAGCTGTCTTGTACACATTCTGGATCATTTTCTTCTCCCAGTTGCTTAATGCTGATTTTTTTCGCTCATTTCTTAGATGAACTGAGAAAGCCAACATGTTCTGCAGTTTCGGTAGAACTTGATATTCTGGTGTTTAACGCTGGAGGAAACAGAAAAGATAGTACGAGGAAAGAAGTAGAAGACAAAACCCATAAACAAAAAAACTGGGTTGAATGAAGATAATAATACTTACATTTCCTTACTTACAATGTACAGATTCCACATACACAATTTCACCGACATCTTTAAGAGCAGGGCGCAACGCGGCAATAGCCTGTAGGGTCTGCACGGGGTGTGGTGAGCGATGCGCAGTGACCAGCTTTAGTCTAAAGGGCTGGACGAGTTCATTTATTTGTTCGACACTGCTCGCTTTCGGTCGCTCGACTATGAGCTGTGATGACAGAATCGAGGCGGACGCCCTGCAGTTTTTCTCAGACGACTTTACGAAAACTATTCGGTAAAAAAGAATCATTTTGACGTTACTTGTAGCTTTATATGTCAGCTTCACGATCACGTGCCCATCATTTCGTTAGCGGTACACTTGTTCGCCCACTGCTTGAATACTGCTCACCGGTGTGGGATCCGTACCAGACAGGGTTGATAGAAGACATAGAGAAGATCCAACGGAGAGCAGCGCGCTTCGTTACAGGATCATTTAGTAATCGCGAAAGCGTTACGGAGATGATAGATAAACTCCAGTGGAAGACTCTGCAAGACAGACGCTCAGTAGCTCGGTACGGGCTTTTGTTGAAGTTTCGAGAACATACCTTCACCGAGGAGTCAAGCAGTATATTGCTCCCTCCCACGTATATGTCTCGAAGAGACCATGAGGATAAAATCAGAGAGATTAGAGCCCACAAAGAGGCATACCGACAATCTTTCTTTCCACGAACAATACGAGACTGGAATAGAAGGGAGAACCGATAGAGGTACTCAAGGTACCCTCCACCACACACCGTCGGGTGGCTTGCGGAGTATGGATGTAGATGTAGATGTAGAACGGTAATAGTTTTGACATATTTGTTACCGTGCTCGCTTATTTCCAAGACCGTATTGATCGTAGTGCTGAGTTTTCACTCAGATGGCGCTTTGGCGTTAGGCGGTTGTTTCCGTGTGTGATCGCTGGCCGGAGCTTATCTGGAGGCGTGTGAGGTAAACCTTCCGGGATGTAAGGTCGTGGTCCATGAAACTCTTCAGCTCCTAACGTTTCGTCCAGAGCTGCGCTGGACATCTTCAGAGGGGTGTTTCTCCTCCGGTGAGTCTTGCCGACGACCTTACATCCCGGAAGGTTTACCAGAAGATATTGGCGTGAAGACAGTTCGGCTCGGCTGGGGTTGTTTGCGTCTGGACGCCGAGTGGGGCCCGATGGGAAGACCGGACCGTGATTTTACGGTTAATAGTGTGGACAGCGGCGTGGTGTACCGTTTAACTTGATTCGCAAGGGGAGCAAAATCTCGCCTGTTGTAGTTTGTCGAGCCTGAGTTTGAAATACCTTCTATGTGCGGCGGTATGTCATTTCGTCCTCCTGTCTCTCCGTCGCTGGGATTGCTATCCTAGTTTACCGTCCCATGGATATATATTGGTGGGCTATGCTGTGTAACGTCACTTAGCAAAACACATATTATTTGTGGTAAAAAAGGAGAAAAGAATAATTGAACTGGATGATTGTAATTGCGTGGACAACGATTGTGTGAACTTTATGTAATAAAGAGAAACCATTATGTGCCATGTTTTATACTTTTATAGAATTATGTACCGATGTTTTTTAAAGGTAATATCTGTGTCGGCGAGTACTGGAACCGCCACAGACGATACTTATTAAATATCAAACAAAGATGAGAATATGTGACAAGTATAAATAGTAGTGACCGAACATTAATTTCTCTCTCTCGTCATCTTGGAGTTACGTGAGTAGGAAGAGCCTGTGACGTTATATTGTACGCTTGCGTAGCATTCTTTTGTCAAGACCGAGAGACGTACGCCATTACGTACTCATTCTAAAGGTGTGTAATAATTTAATCCGTTTAAATGTTTTGAATAGAGTTACTTAGTGAAGACTTGCATTATGATTTGTAATAAGCTTGCCTGGTATTTTATTCCATCTTTTAAGACGTTTTCACCTATTTAAATATTATTCGTGGTGCAGAGCTGCTTTACGAACGAACGAGCCGCTGCCGCGGCGCATTCAAACTGCATTAAATGAAACCAATCATACCGCAAAGAAGTGGACAGGTAATAGTGAACTAAAATTATTTCTTTCAGCTTTTGGAATTGGAGGGCAGAGCAGCAGGTTTTATGATTTGTTTTACAGGTGGACGCGGGCTGCTGATAATATATTATTAACAGTGCAAAAAGATAATTTACCTTCATAACATAAAAGAAATCTTGCTGTGCGTAATTCTGGTCTGGCAAACCTTATAGTAAAAAGACTTTTTCTATGATAATAGTCTCATGTTCTCGTTTGAGTCGCGGTACTTATTGGTGTTTTACTGTTAACAAAAATACACTGCAAAATTTTGATGTTGAACTATCACTGTGTACTGTAACATCAGTATTGATAACGAAGTAATTTTCATTAACCTTTTCAATAACTGCAAAGTAAGGAAGATACGTTGAAGTTTATGGTGAGTCACAGTAACGAAAAACTGTTCCTTTAATAGAAAGCCAGATCCAGAATAATAAGAACATAATATATTTTGTTTTGTTGAAATTTAGTGATCTAAAGAAAGTCACAGCACAGCATCCCTAAAAAGTATTTCGGGGCTCTTTTCGTAGCAACATATTTTATCTTCTGGTAAACCTTCCGGGATGTAAGGTCGTGGTCCATGAAACTCTTCAGCTCCTAACGTTTCGTCCAGAGCTGCGCTGGACATTTTCAGAGGGGTGTTTCTCCTCCGGTGAGTCTTGGCGACGACCTTACATACCGGAAGGTTTACCAGAAGATATGTCATCCGGTCGTGAAAGCCTTCATACCATGAACATATTTTATCTCATATATTACATTGACAGGAATGGGGGAAAGAAGTACAGTAGAAGAAGTATGGGTAGCTTTGAGGGATGAAGTAGTGAAGGCAGCAGAGGATCAATTAGGTAAAAAGACGAGGGCTAGTAGAACTCCTTGGGTAACAGAAGAAATATTGAACTTAATTGACGAAAGGAGAAAATATAAAAATGCAGTAAATGAAGCAGGCAAAAAGGAATACAGACGTCTCAAAAATGAGATCGACAGGAAGTGCAAAATGGCTAAGCAGGGATGGCTAGAGGACAAATGTAAGGATGTAGAGGCTTATCTCACTAGCGGTAAGATAGATACTGCCTACAGGAAAATTAAAGAGACCTTTGGAGAAAAGAGAGCCACTTGTATGAATATCAAGAGCTCAGATGGAAACCCAGTTCTAAGGAAAGAAGGGAAAGCAGCAAGGTGGAAGGAGTATATAGAGGGTCTATACAAGGGCGATGTACTTGAGTACAATATTATGGAAATGGAAGAGGATGTAGATGAAGATGAAATGGGAGATACGATACTGCGTGAAGAGTTTGACAGAGCACTGAAAGATCTGAGTCGAAACAAGGCCCCAGGAGTAGACAACGTTCCATTAGAACTACTGACGGCCTTGGGAGAGCCAGTCCTGGCAAAACTCTACCATCTGGTGAGCAAGATGTATGAGATAGGCGAAATACCCTCAGACTTCAAGAAGAATATAATAATTCCAATCCCAAAGAAAGCAGACGTTGACAGATGTGAAAATTACCGAACTATCAGTTTAATTACCGAACTATCAGTTTAATAAGTCACAGCTGCAAAATACTAACGCGATTTCTTTACAGACGAAAAACTGATAGAAGCCGACCTCGGGGAAGATCAGTTTGGATTCCATAGAAATGTTGGAACACGTGGGGCAATACTGACCTTACGACTTATCTTAGAAGAAAGGTTAAGGAAAGGCAAACCTACGTTTCTAGCATTTGTGGACTTCGAGAAAGCTTTTGACAATGTTGACCGGAATACTCTCTTCAAAAGCAAAACTAGGATAATGGAATGTAGTCGAATTAAGTCGGGTGATGCTGAGGGAATTAGATTAGGAAATGAGACACTTAAAGTAGTAAAGGAGTTTTGCTATTTGGGGAGCAAAATAACTGATGATGGTCGAAGTAGAGAAGATATAAAATGTAGACTGGCAATGGCAAGGAAAGCGATTCTGAAGAAGAGAAATTTGTTAACATCGAGTATAGATTTAAGAGTCAGGAAGTCGTTTCTGAAAGTATTTGTATGGAGTGTAGCCATGTAAAAAATGGTTCAAATGGCTCTGAGCACTATGGGACTCAACTGCTGTGGTCATAAGACCCCTAGAACTTAGAACTACTTAAACCTAACTAACCTAAGGACAGCACACAACACCGAGCCATCACGAGGCAGAGAAAATCCCTGACCCCGCCGGGAATCGAACCCGGGAACCCGGGCGTGGCTGTAGCCATGTATGGAAGTGAAACATGGACGATAAATAGTTTGGACAAGAAGACAATAGAAGCTTTCGAAATGTGGTGCTACAGAAGAATGCTGAAGATTAGATGGGTAGATCACATAACTAATGATGAAGAATTGAATAGAATAGGGGAGAAGAGGAGTATGTGGCACAACTTGACAAAAAGAAGGGACCGTTTAGTAGGACATGTTCTGAGGCATCAAGGGATCACAAATTTAGGATTGGAGGGCAGCGTGGAGGGCAAAAATCATAGAGGGAGACCAAGAGATGAATACACTAAGCAGATTCAGAAGGATGTGGGTTGCAGTAAGTACTGGGAGATGAAGAAGCTTGCACAGGATAGGGTAGCATGAAGAGCTGCATCAAACCAGTCTCAGGACTGAAAACCACATCAACAACAATATTACTTGTTACGCGAGCAATAACGAAGCAAATAGAGCCAGCGAAAGCTGCTCCCCGCACTCTACTAGACGCTGGTGATGGAAGTGCGTCGTTCAGCGGCACGTTAGTCTGGGTGCCTTATGTTTGATCTTCAAGTGCATAGTCTTCGAGTGGCACTCCTTAGAGTTTGCTTTGTGCAGTTAGATTGGAGTTTGTTTTGTCTTGTGGTGCTCCCGCTTTCCGTCAACGAAGGTTAAGCTTGATTCGGCACTCCGTACAACGCTTGGCACCTTAGCAGGCGGGTCGGAGCCACCTTCGCCACTAAACGGAAGCCTTTGGACTGAGAGGTCTTGTGTTTTGCATATTGTTCATAAATTGTTGTTTTAGTATTAAGTTGGCTGACGTTCCTTATGGATTTCCCGGGATTTGGTCTGTTGTCCGGCCCGGACTAGGTCTCGTTATTTTAAAGGTCGATCCTTGTTTTGGCTTAGTACGATTTTGGTTTACTGCCTGGTGGTTCCGGTAGTACGCCGGGTCGCTGTGGTTGTGTTGCATTTTGAATGGGGCTGTGTACTCGGAGCCGTGGAGTACCTTTTGTGTGAACTGCTTCACTGGGGAGTACTGATCGGGCCATTCTGGGTCCTCTGCTGTATGAAATGATTTTATTATTATTTTAATGTAACATTATTACTTAAATGATTTAATTCTTGTTGCGTTAATTGCAACTTGGGTATTGAGAAATTTAGCAGTGTAATTACGCAATATTTAATAGTGGCACATGCCCCTTTACCTGTTTCGTAATCTGTTAATTACCGAAAGACCTTAAGCTCATAGTCATATGATGTGATTTTCTTAAATTATTGTATTTTTATGTCATGTTATTCTTTTTTTTTTTTTAGTTTGCTGATCACTGGTGTACTGTTCCAAGTATTAAAATGTTTCAGGTAGCTATTAATTGGGTGGAACGCGCGTAACCGCAACGGAGAGAGTAGTTGCGTGCCTTACGTGTCCGTTGTTGGCGCGGCCTGGTCGTCCGTTGTTTGTTTTGGTGCACCTGAGTTAAGTATTGTGTTGCCTCCTCCCTTGCGGCCCCGTCGTGTTCTTCTCATAAACATTTCCTTCACGACACTTTAGTTAATTTTATGCTAGTATTATTTTAATTTCTTACATTGGTAAAATTGTGCGGCCTTCATTATGCACACTGTTTGTCATAGCGGAGTTGATGTGCCATTGTAATTTCTTAAACTCCATTGTGTGTGCCCTTCGTGATACATATTGTTTGTCATAATAGATTTGAGTATGGCAATTATAATGCCTCATATATCATGACGTGCGTGTGTAATGGTGCAATAAATGGATGATTGTTATTTCTGTTTTTGGCGCCCTTCATGCCTCCTTTCTTGTCCCTATTGGTACGATATCCTTGTACTTGTGATGGTAATCCACAACAATATTTGCATTTAAGTAAGACGTTGAACGAAATTCGAAAAAGCTTGCAATGAAAAATAGGGGTCGTTATGACTTTGCGTTTGGTGCATATTAAATAATATGTTGCGACCTATTAAGGTTAGCTGAAGTATTGAATTTTTCTTTAGACTACGGTGGAGGTCCCTATCTATTATCAATCACGAGAAAATTGATGAGATGTAGCACACTCATTTGCGATGGCACGTGCCCGCGATAAACCCTGAATGAAATACGTACAACAAACAGTTTGAGATATGGGAATGAGGTTTTCGCAAATGATAGCATGCAAAGAGGATATTACTTTTTCGTATGGTTGTTACACAAAACTTCATTATCCAGCGTGTTATTCCGATAACTACAGACTTTTTCCATCAGAGAATGTAATTTTTAAGGGCTGTCGATAACTGGCGAAATGAAAAATGCTGTGAGTTTTCGAGCAGCATAAGCGAAGAATTACACATTTATTTTGCTACCTTTTTCATAAGCTATTGGCCTTACTTTTCCTCAGTTCCTCACTTAATAAATCAAACGTGGTTTCAGAATTCATTATCAGTTATCTCTACACAACGCGTTAATGAAGTGACATTGAGTAAACTCCGCAATGTTATGGCAAAAGAAGCAAATTTTAACATGGCAACAAGAGAAATGCAGGTTTTACTCAAAATTCGTCACTCATGCCGCTCCTCTGAAAGTTACAAATGGTTAACAAGTCATGCGAAAATTAATCGCTGCTTTTGTTGCATTTTCAGCAGAATTCTTTCTAGATACTAACGAAAGCAGAGGTGACAATTGATCTTTTTGAATGGTCACAATGCAAGTGTGGGCGTATTCACAAAAACTGTCAGTGTAAGTTTCAGTTTAGAGCAACCGCTCGGTATCTTCCCTACAGCGCCTGCCCGTAACCGCCAACACTGGTGCTCTCTCCACGAGTCTCCTGCAGACTGCAGATCTACCTGCCAATCAGTGTTGCCAACTCTAAAAAATCCAAGTCGCTAGATTCAATATCAAAAGTCGCTAGAAAGTCGCTAAAAATGATTTTACTAGGGGTGTAGTGACAATTTCGTGCTGTGAATGGTGCAATAAGCCAGTGGGGGGGGGGGGGGGTAATAAAATATTAATAATAATTGTCTCATACCAAATTGCTATATTGTTTTAATTTAATGACGCATCGCTTGCAACAACATACATATAAAATACGCTAACGTATAATTAAACATGTTATCATAATTGACACAACACATAGATTGTTGTTTCAATCACAGTAGTCAAATATACTAAAAATATACAACTATATTTGTAACAAAAGAAAGCAAGAACTCAAATTAGGTTATAAAATATATACATACCGGAATGTGAGCTATTCATCGTAGTCACTCAGAAGATCGAATAACTCTTCTGTTTCATGCTTTGACAGAACTGTAGTTGGTATTCACTGAGGCGTGTGAAACTGCAAGCTGATGAGAGTGACAAATGCAACGGATCACTACCAAATGCTTCAAACCATATTCTCTCTTGAGTTTTTCGAAAAGCCCATTGTTTATTCCAACTATTGCAGAAGCATTATCTGTGCCAATTCCTACCATATTAGCGATTGGAAGTTTTGAGATCTTTCAAAGAATTCACGAGAACAGCAGTCAGATTTCTTGCATCTGCAGTTTCTACTACAGCGAGTTTGAGAAATGCTGATCTAATGGTTTGGTTATTTACACCCTAGTACCGTATAACGATACCTAGCGTTTTAGATATTGATACATCTGTGGATTCATCTATTAGTACACTGTATTTTTGGTTACCTATATCTTCAACCAATTATTGTGTAAAATATTGAGCCTAAACTTCAGTTATAATGTTAGTGCACTTTGTAAGATGTAATTGCATGTTTTTAGCGCCCTCATCACTGGAAAATAAAGAAAGGGCGCCTTCCTCTCTGCTTGCTATTCTAACTGTAGTTTTCGGAACAATTTTCACAGGTAAGGTGGTTTGTGTTTTTTTTTAAATCAATTTTTTGTTTATGCTTAATAGTTTTCGAATGCTTTCTAATATCACACAATGTAGCATAAAACTCTGTTGCACATACTTGACATCTTGCCTTGGATAAGTCTCCAACGACTGGTTTCAACCACCCATTGAATTCAGGTTCTGCTTCCCACGCATCCTGATATTTTTTAGCGTACTGCTTCTTCTTCTGCGGTAAATCCACTATGTAAACCACCACAACATAAGTTTATAATCACTGAAAATACATTAAAACTCAGGCGAACTAGAGGTCATGAAACAATCTACTCACTCGGTAACTCGATATCAGTCCTATTGTTCATTGTTTAAAACGTAATAATGTCTGAGATACCCCCATCGAATTGTTCTTGCGTTACCACTGTGCATGTGTTAATAATTTGACTGCGAGGTAACATTTCGAAAAATTAGAGGTTGCTGGAGAGAAATGTATTTTATTATACTTTTACGTATGTTTTTTGTCAATTCGAAAAATAAAAGGAGTTCAAAAGTTGAAGAATTATAGATCGATACGCTATCGACGATAACAGGCTAGTGAGTAATGAATAATGAATTGTTATATAGTCAAAGTTTTCTTACTCTGTAGGCAATTCCCACATTCAGGTTTACTAAATGCTGAACAATGCTCCATGATCTGCTAAAAACTTAATTTAACTTAGTAAATCTAAAACAAAGTCAGTGTAGTACCCATTCTATAGTTAAAATCTTAGTTTTGTTAATGAAAATACTGGCCCAAAATAGTTTTGATTTGTACTTCAAAAGTCGTTAGTACTCCAAAAGTCGCCAGATAAGTCGCTAAATAATTTTTGTCGCTAAAAAGTTTTTTTTTGTCGCTAAGACGAAGGCAAAAGTTGCCATTTCTAGCGACAAAGTCGCTAAATTGGCAACACTGCTGCCAATTTATCCCGCGTGCAGTTGAGGCGTAGCGCCGTATAACGTCCTGCCTTGGAGGCGGTTAAGTGCTGTGTCTCAGAGCTGGATAGTGACAGATGGTGACACGAGACTGGACGCGCACGTAGTTTATGTACCAGCCGATAGAGGACAGTATTGGATAGGGGGACTGTGATTTTAGTTTCGATTGTGCCCACTAAAGTAACTGAATGTTTTTCATAAAATGTTCTAGTATGAAGATAATTGTTTAACGAGTTATGTAGTAGGATTTAGTGTGGGAACATTTCGAAGTATGGATATGGACAAAGGCGATTTTTGTAGAATAGATTTGTAAAGTAAGTTTATGGTCAAGGGAAAGTTAATTCAGGTATAAATAACAATAGTAAATAACTTTATGCATAAACAAAACTTCAGCATATTAAATAATTAAGTCGGTAAAAAGTGCAGTCATTAGGTTTACTATTTTGCGGTTGGTTATGGATGAAAAGCGCGGACTGACGCGGGAGAATGTTGTTTTGCTACTGGCTGTTGAGTAAACTAACCAATGGTAAAGCAATATTCCTCGCGCGCCTTTCTCTGCAGGTAGGGAAGACTTAGAGTGTTCTAGAGAGGAGTCGAAGCGTAGCCATGAAAGAGATCGGACGTGTGCAGTAGTAGTTCCGATGGAAATGATAAGTTGCCGGATTTAGGAGTGTTTCATACATCAAAAGTGATGGAAAGTGACGGCATAATTATTCCGATGTGTGTGCAGAAATTTCGGAATTTTTAAGTGAATTTTGTGAAGAGAAAAAGCATATATTCCGCGTGGCGCATTGAGCAGGTCGGTGGCTAAAAACTGACTGCATTTGGTACATACAGACTTAATATTTGGCGAACATTCTCAATCAAAAACAATCAGTATTTTTGTAGCTATTACGTTTTCGGGAAATGCAACGCCATAAACTTGCTAACGTGAGTGAAAGGGATTATGAGTGACGATGTTAAGACTAGCACGGGCTTGACAGTGATACTTGTTCACCTAAGTTTCAGAATATATTAATTGAGAACAAAATTTCCAACCTTTCATTTGTGTGAAAACTTTCTCCCGAAACGTAGATTAGTGTCTTAAATTGCAGCCTGGTTCACGTCGAAGTACAGTAGGTTTCACTCGGCTTTCCTACTGATGATCTGCTGAGACAATGTTCACAGGTAGGTGCAGATTCGTCGTAAAGGGACGGAAAGAACCGCGCCGCCGCACAGTGTACTCAAAGAATCGCGCTCTTGTGTCTACCCTTGGCAACAGCTGCTAATATGATGTCCGTAGCACGTGATTCAGACTGTTTACCTCCGCTGTCTCGCCTCCAGAATGAACTATAGGTCAATGCATCTGCTGCAGGCAGGCAATAGAGCAGTGGGTGGCGACGAGCCAGTTGGCAGTCGAACTTAGCAGGACTACCTGGACGAAGAACAGGAAGTACAGGCTGAAGAGGCCGGCCGGCAGCGGCGGAAGTCGCGGCTCGGCCTGGACCAGGCCGCGGTGACAGTCACGGCGGCAACTAGCACAGGCTGGACCTGTGGGTTTAAGGGGCTCCGGAAAGGCTCAAGATCATGAAAAGTTCAATTTTTACTTTTTTGCGTTTTCTGAATCTGCAGACTATTACCTTTTAATAGATATATAATTTATTCAATTCCGAAGACTACAACTATTTTTAAATTTTTTTTGAAATGTGTTCTACATGGGCGGGACCCACTGTGGCGCTGTTAAACTGCTGTCAAATGGTGTTATTATTAACGTCCGTGTTCATCAGGTACATTTTAGTGACGTGAGATTAAGTATGTGTTGTGGCTAACCTGTGATGGTTCAATATATATCGCTGGTGTGATTGTCGATTGTTTCATGTTTATTTACTCTGTCGTTATCTCGAAAATATTCGTAATTAATTCTGTTTCTTGAGTCTCTGTTTTGTTGAAGTATAATAATGAGTAAAAGTAAAGTTATTAGAAATCCTCTGAAGGCTTTTAAGAAAAGGAGAAATGTTGGAAAGCCAAAGGTATGTGTTATTACTGTAAACAATAAAGACGATAACCAAGTGAGTGAACCTAACCTCTCAAGTACACCTGCCCATAGCAGTCAAAGTGGGAAAGAAAATACTTCACAGAAGAAGCTTGGTTCAATGAGTGAAAACTATGAATATTTTATGGGTGAATCGGATGTGAATGAAATATTGGATATGTCGGTTCTCAAAGGCATTTTTTCAAACTGTGTAAGATGTATTCATTGTAGTGAAGTTGGTCTGGAACTCTCCATAATAAAGCACGTAGGACTTGCTAGTGAAATACAACTGAAATGTGATAAGTGTTCATACATGACCACCTTTTGGAACAGTGTTGCAGTAACTGCAACTGAAGAAAATGGTAGCAAAATCTACGAACACAACATTAGATTTGTTTATTCCTTGCGTTCAGTTGGTAAGGGTGCTACTGCAGGTGCAATTTTCTGTGGCATCATGAATCTTCCAAATCCCCCAACCAAGTTTACGACCTATAATAAATTAATAGGGTCTAAAGTAGAAGATGTCTGTATAGAATCTATGAAGAACGCTGTGGAAGAGACAGTAATGGAAAATAATGGTAACAGAGATTTGACTGCAGCGTTCGATGGTACCTGGCATAAACGGGGACACACATCTCTTCATGGTGTAGTATCTGCCACCAGTATGTATACAGGGAAAGTTTTAGATGTAACAGTAATATCAAAGTATTGTAGATGTCCACAAAAATATAAAGGTACACATGAAAATAATTGCAAAGCTAACTATAGTGGCAGTAGTGGAGGAATGGAAGTGGCTGGTGTTGCCAGTATATTCCAGCGTTCTGAGGCGCGTGATAAAGTGCGATATGTTAATTACCTTGGGGACGGTGATTCTAAAAGTTTCAGACATGTTCAAGGACTGAAGCCCTATGGTGATGATGTTGTAGTGCAGAAATTTGAGTGTATTGGACACGTACAGAAGCGAATGGGAACAAGACTTCGGCGACTGAAAGCTTCGTACAAAAAACAAAAACTCAGTGATGGTAAAGGGTTGGATGGGAAGGGAAGGTTAACTGACAGTGTAATTGACAAAATACAGAACAATTATGGAATGGCTATTAGGCAAAATACACAAAGTGTCGACGAAATGAAGAAGGCTGTTTGCGCTCTTTTTTTTTTCATACTTCTTCAACCGATGAAAATCCCCAACATAGCTTGTGTCCCAAAGAAGAAGACAGTCGGTGTAAATATAACAAAGGATTGCTAACTGGTGAAGTGTACACTCATAAGCATAGTCTGCCTCATGCAATAATGGAGGTGATAAAACCTATTTTCAGAGACTTAGCAGCACCTGAACTGTTGAAAAAGTGTATTCACGGAAAAACTCAAAACCCCAATGAAAGTGTAAATAGTGTTATATGGTCGAGAATCCCCAAGACTGTATTTGTTGGAATAGAAACACTTCACTTTGGTGTGTATGATGCTGTTGCGACTTTCAATGATGGCAACATTGTAAGGTGCAAGGTATTTAGAAATGTGGGAATGAAGATAGGTTCTAACATGGTACGAGCGATGCTTGCTTTAGACAAGGAACGCCTTCGGGCTGCAGACAGGGCTGTAAAGAGTCTAGAAATACAAGCAAGAGTAAACAGGAGGAGGAACAAGAGGAAGCTGGAGGAGGAGTTTGCAGAGGATGAAGATAATCCATCCTATGGACCTGGAATGCACTAAAAAGTTAATCCAATCTTTGTCGCTCGATTCCCAAAACTTTTATTTTCTCATACTAATTACATGTTTTCTAAGGATCTTCCAAACATATTTGTTTCAAACTTTCAGTAAATGTTACACAGTACCTTCTGCATAATTTAACACAGCCTTTTTTCCAAAAAACTGTATATTTTTGAATATATAAATAAAAAATTGCAAAAAAATGTTGTGAATTTTCATTATAATTGAAAAAAAAATCATCTTTAATAACTGAACTAAAATTTTGTAAAATCCCTGTGTTAAGTTGTAGCCCATATTCCAATAAATAATCTGTAAAAAGTTCAACTTCCTACCTCAAATACTTTGTGAGGAAAGATGTAATTTATAAGCGTTATTTTAACATTGCAAGTATAGGGCGTTCCGGAGCCCCTTAAACTCGGCGGGCCAGTGCCAAAGTCTGCTCAGGGGGCGCCGGGAAACTTCTAGAGGGGAGGCCAAAGACCAGGGTCCGGCTGTTGTTAATGCGGCAGTCGATAAAACTGCTGAAGTTTCCCGAAGGGTGTTCCACTCCCAGATTGTGAGACCTGGGTGCCGCAGTACCGAAGTGATAGCGTCGGCGGATGTGTTGTCTGGTGGACAGACTGTGGCTGCAGCCTGGTTATGGTTGTTTGCCTTCTTCCTTTCTTATACACTACTGGCCACTACTTGCTACACCACGAAGATGACGTGCTAAAGACGCGAAATTTAACCGACAGGATGAAGATGCTGTGATATGCAAGTGATTAGCTTTTCAGAGCATTCACACAAGGCTGGCGCCGGTGGCGACACCTACAACGTGCTGACATGAGGAAAGTTTCCAACCGATTTCTCATACACAAACAGCAGTTGACCGGCGTTGCCTGGTGAAACGTTGTTGTGATGCCTCGTGTAAGGAGGAGAAATGCGTACCATCACGATTCCGACTTTGATAAAGTTCGGATTTTAGCATATCGCGATTGTGGTTTATCGTATCGCGATATTGCTGCTCGCGTTGGTCGAGATCCAATGACTGTTAGCAGAATGTGGAATCCGTGGGTTCAGAAGGGTAATAAGGAACGCCGTGCTGGATCCCAATGGCCTCGTATCACTAGCAGTCGAGATGACTGGCATCTTATCCCCATGGCTGTAACGGATCGTTAAGCCACGTCTCGATCCCTGAGTCAACAGATGGGGACGCTTGCAAGACAACAACCATCTGCACGAACAGTTCGACGACGTTTGCAGCAGCGTGAACTATCAGCTCGGAGACCATTGCTGCGGTTAGCTTTGACGCTGCATCACAGACAGGAGCGCCTGCGATGGTGTACTCGCGGTGAACGCACATTGGAAGCATGTATTCGTCGTCGCCACACTGGTGTATCGCCCGGCGTGATGGTATGGGATGCCATTGGTTACACGTCTCGGTCACCTCTTGTTCGGATTGATGGCACTTTGAACAGTGGACGTTACATTTTAGATGTGTTACGACCTGTGGTTCTACCCTTCGTTCGATCCCTGCGAAACCCTACATTTCAGCAGGATAATGCACGACCGCATGTTGCAGGTCCTGTCCTTTCTGGATACAGAAAATGTTCGACTGCTGCCTTGGCCAGCACATTCTCCAGATCTCTCACCAATTGAAAACGTCTGGTCAATGGTGGTCGAGCACTACTTAAACCTAACTAACCTAAGGACATTACACACATCCATGCCCGACGCAGGATTCGAACCTGCGACAGACTGAAGCGCCTAGAACCGCTCGGCCACTCCGGCCGGCTCTGAGGTGGTTGTTCTGGGTACTGGTTTCTAAGGATCTATGCACCCAAATTGCGTGAAAATGTAATTACATGTCAATTCTAGTATAATATATTTGTCCAATGAATACCCATTTATCATCTGCATTTCTTCTTGGTGTAGCAATTTTAATGGCCAGTAGTGTATTACATTATATACACTGTACCATTATTGTGATGCTCAAGCATGGAATTTCAATGTCCACTTTTGGTTTCCCACTTTTTCACGACTTAACTTCAATCACTGTGGTTGATTCACTTCTTCACTGCTGCCGACACCTAGTGGTGGTTGGCGCAAAATTTTAACAGTGTGTCACAATGTGGTGACCTATAGTCTTTTGACTTATAAGGGTTGTAATCGTAATTAAATTGAATATATTAAGATTACATATATATAAATGGAACTGTTTAAGTACGAGTATGTTAAAATTCTATACAAGAACTTGCAGCGCGCTGCAGGTGAAAAATAGATCACCAAAATATGTTGTAATTGAAATAAATTGTTGTAGTTCAGTCGTAAGTTGCATTAGGAAGTATCTATTTTTTATTTCTTGATGGTGACTACTTTCGGACACCTGTGTCCATTTTAAAACCATCCTACAAAGAAGATTACTGTTGAAATGACAATTTTACACAAATAATGCACATATTCATAATACAATTATACTTCACCAATATATGTGTAAGATACACAAATTTATCTTGGTTCTATTTTACAAGTTGCCTTACTAGTTATATACCGTGCCGTAAGTGTGACAAATACAGGCAATATCCCATGTACAGTGACTGCCCCTGCAGTAATCACCCAGAGGCTGCTGACTGCGGCGCGTCGATGATAAAATGTTTACTATCTAAGCAATACATTCGTGCTTTTTATTAACGTAATGTATATTTAAAGATCCTACAGTGCCAAAAATTCTCTTTTTCTCCAGAGGGTCGAATTACATCAAACTTTTAAGCATTACGTCATTACATGACGTCACCTCCAGAACATACCGCAGTTGCGTGAGCTTAGAAGTTATACTGTTATGCGTTACACATGATGTGTCGAGTCCATAAAAGAATTACGTATCTGTACTACAACTCAAAACCAAAAAGTGCGGCATCCCCCACTCCAAAAGTAAATAAATTATCAAACCTGTTTACAAGATGACTGCCCCTTAAGCAGATCATCGCCATAGTAATTTATTAATTTATATTCAGTCCTCTAAAGGAGAAGGAAACTATGACATGATTGACTGTAATAAGCTGAAGCCACAGTGTGCGGCATCACGCTCAGAGCTAAAAGAGTGTACGCAAATGACCAGCATATAGTACATCACCCTTAGACATACTCTAATGAGCAAAAATTACATCTGTTTGTGTTACATATTAGATCCATAGCGCCACCAGTGCGACAACACATCTAGTATTGAAACGATAAGTCATTTACAACCAATTTACATGATTCCGTATGCTGCGCTCCAATGAGAAAAGACAGTTTTTTTTTTGTTTTTTATAAAATGAATATAGCGCACCTAGAGCGAAAGCACGTCCAATATTGAAACGTTAAGCACCGCCTTGGCGGACAACAGATGCAAATGAGAAAAATGAATTTTTTAAGAAAAGTGTTAATGTACACCATAAAAAATAATAAAACCTTTCATTTTACAGATTAAATTTATTATACAACTCGATTTATATCAGTTCAAACTGGTGCGAAAGCACACATCCATATCAAAACGAAACTAAGTTACTTTAAGACCGCCGATTGGCAAAAACCAGGTAGATGAGCAAAAATTATGTTATTAACAATCTTTAAAATACATCAGAAAAATAACAAACCCTTTCTTATTGCAGATTAAACTTCATATTATGTGACTAATCTCCTGTATAGAAGCGGCGCGTAACCCCGTATAAATTGTACTGCCTCGTTCGCGTGCAGTAAAGGCATTTATGGGCCCACCCGAACTGCTGTGTACATGGCGTAAACGATGGCACTTACTCATTCTGCAATA
The DNA here is from genome assembly GCF_023898315.1 of Schistocerca nitens. NCBI lineage: Eukaryota > Metazoa > Arthropoda > Insecta > Orthoptera > Acrididae > Schistocerca > Schistocerca nitens. The sequence continues at coordinate 19,999,452 of NC_064614.1, forward strand.
TCAAAAAAGCCATAACTATACATTAGCCACAAGTGGCTATACCGAAGTACTCTTGCATTGCGTCAGACAATGACGCTTCATATTGTTAACACTACCGTACCACAGACTACGCTCAACAATCATACATCTATACAGTGCACTTAAGTAAAACACAGTGCCTAATGAAACGAAAGATACCCATGAGAAATCGTCTCAGCAGTTGATATTAATTTAGATGCAGTTCTCTAATGCCTGAGATAAAGAGGTGTTGGCAGTTAAAACTTACAAACCACAGTAATGACGATGTTTACATTCATTCTTCCAACGAGTAAAAACCTTTACAGCTTCATTACTACGGCATCGCAAACCATAGCGTTCACAAACACGTACGAAGAACAAAATAACTACGAGCTTATAGTAATTCAGTTGCCATGTAAACCACCGACAACCAAATAAACTGGTACTAGGGTTGATTACAATTCTTTGTAACCACTTAAAATACGATATCAACTAAACTATGGCGCCAGTAACCCATTAGGTGCAAATCAAACGGAAAACCACGTTAGACACATTGTCAACAGCCGAATGAATATCGTGTCATATCTACCTGTTATATGATATTCAAACTTTGGTTCTAGAAAGCACATTTTAGTCCTTAATCCGTTGCAATGGATAACTGTCACATTAGTGCACAGGCTATGCGGCTGCGCAATCTTTACTCAATTGTAGGGAGCCATGCTACTCACAATGCAAAATAACGAGGATTTTCTCAAAAGTGTCCCTGGGAAAGAACGTCCCCTTCCCTCCAGGGATTCCCATTTCATTTCCCAAACCACCATTTGAAGCTGACTGCAGAACGGTTCTATTGCACTCAATATACACTACTGGCCATTAAAATTGCTACACCAAGAAGAAATGCAGATGATAAATGGGAATTCATTGGACAAATATATTATACTAGAATTGACATGTGATTACATTTCCACGAAATTTGGGTGCATAGATCCAGAGAAATCAGCAAGCAGAACAACCACCTCTGGCCGTAATAACGGCCTTGATACGCCTGGGCAAACAGAGATTGGATGGCGTGTACACGTACAGCTGCCCATGCTGCTTCAACACGATACCACAGTTCATCAAGAGTAGTGACTGGCTTATTGTGATTATCCAGTTGCTCTGCCACCATTGATCAGACGTTTTCAGTTGGTGAGAGATCTGGAGAATGTGCTAGCCAGGGCAGCAGTCGAACATTTTCTGTATCCAGGAAGGCCTGTACAGGACCTGCAACATGCGGTCGTGCATTATCCTGCTGAAATGTAGGGTTTTGCAGGGATCGAATGAAGGGTAGAGCCAAGGGTCGTAACACATCTTAAATGTAACGACGAAATATAGGGTTTCGCAGGGATCGAATGAAGGGTAGAGCCAAGGGTCGTAACACATCTTAAATGTAACGACGAAATGTAGGGTTTCGCAGGGATCGAATGAAGGGTAGAGCCAAGGGTCGTAACACATCTTAAATGTAACGACCACTGTTCAAAGTGCCGTCAATGCGAACAAGAGGTGGCCGAGACGTGTAACCAATGGCACCCCATACCATCACGCCGGTTGATACGCCAGTATGGTGATGACGAATACATGCTTCCAATGTGCGTTTACCGCGATGTCGCCAAACACGGATGCGACCATCATGATGTTGTAAACAGAACCTGGATTCATCCGAAAAAATGACGTTTTGCCATTCGTGCTCCCAGGTTCGTCGTTGAGTACAACATCGCATGCGCACCTGTCTGTGATGCAGCGTCAAGGTAACCGCACCCATGCTCTCCGAGCTGATAGTCCATGCTGCTGCAAACGTCGTCGAACTGTTCGTGCACATGGTTGTTGTCTTGCAAACGTCCCCATCTGTTAACTCATGGATCGAGACGTGGCTGCACGATCCGTTATAGCCATGCGGATAAGATGCCTGTCATCTCGACTGCTAGTGATACGAGGTCGTTGGGATCCACACGGCGTTCCGTATTACCCTCCTGAACCCACCGATTCCATATTCTGCTAACAGTTATTGGATCTCGACCAACGCGAGCAGCAGTGTTGCGATACGATAAATCGCAATCGTGATAGGCTACAATCCGATCTTTATGAAAGTCGGAAACGTGATGGTACGCATTTCTCCTCCTTACACGAGGCATCACAACAACGTATCACCGGGCAACGCCGGTCAACTGCTGTTTGTGTATGAGACATCGGTTGGAAACTTTCATCAGCTCGTTGTAGGTGTTGCCACCGGCGCCAACCTTGTGTAAATGCTCTGAAAAGCTAATCATTTACATATCACAGCATCTTCTTCCTGTCGGTTAAATTTCGCGTCTGTAGCACACCATCTTCGTGGTGTAGCAATTTTAATGGCCAGTAGTGTACATTGCGGGTAAGGACTACAAAGATAAGGTACGAGAATTGTGGGTTCATACGGAGGCATACAGACAGTCGTTTTATCCTCGTTCTGTTGGAGAGAGGAACAGGAAAGGAAATGAGTAACATCTTGCGCCACGCAATTTCGCAATTACGGACGGCTATAGGGGCAGCATGGCTCAATATCTGTGCAACATCTTGTTAGGTCCCCGCCACGTCGAGCTGGTGTACTATACTGGGCAGAAGAAGGTCCGGCACGATACGAGGAGGTATGACATGACTTCTGTCACATCAGTGTACAATACTTGTGACGTCTTGTTTAAGTAAGTGATGTGGGATGGTCAGGATACATGCACTGATTCGGTTGAGGAGAGTACGTTGAAGATACAGTATGTGATCAAAAGTATTAGGACACCTGGCTGAAAATGACTTACAAGTTAGTGGCGCCCTCCATCAGTAATGCTGGAATTCAGTATGGTGTTGCTTCACCATTAGCCTTGACTACAGCTTCCACCTTCGCAGGTATATGTTCAATCAGGTGCTGGAAGGTTTCTTGGGGAACGGCAGCCCTTTCTTCATGGAGTGCTGCACTGAGGAGAGGTATCGATGTCATTCGGTGAGGCCTGGCACGAAGTCGGCGTTCCAAAACATCCCAAAGGTGTTATGTACGATTCAGGTCTAGACTCTGTGCAGGACAGTCGATTACAGGGATGTTATTGTCGTGTAACCACAAGGCCACAGGCCATGCATTATGAACAGGTGCTCGATCGTGTTGAAAGATGCAATCGCCATCCTCGAATTGCTCTTCAACGGTGGGAAGCAAGAAGGTGCTTAAAACATCAATCTACGCCTGTGCTTTGATAGTGTCAAGCAAAACAACAAGGTGTGGATGCCACCTCCATGAAAAACGCTACCACACCATAACCCCACGGCCTCCGAATTTTACTCTTGGCACTACACACGCTGGCAGATGACGTTCACCTGTCATTCGCCATACCCAAAACCTGCCATCAGATCGCCACGTTGTGTACCGTGATTCGTCACTCCACACAACGTTTTTCCACTGTTCAATCGTCCAATGTTTACACTCCTTACACTAAGCAAGGCGTCGTTTGGCATTTACCCGTGTAATGTGTGGCTTATGAGCAGCCGCTCGACCATGAAATCCCAGTTTTCTCACCTCCAGCCTAACAGTCGTAGTAGTTGCAGTGGATCCTGATGCAGTTTGGAATTCCTGTGTGATGGTCTGGATAGATGTCTGCCTATTACACATTACGACGCTCTTCAACTGGCGACGGTCTCTGACAGTCAACAGACGATGTCGGACTGTACACTTTTGAGCCGTACGTGTTCCTTCACGTTTCCACTTCACTATCACATCGGAAAAAGTGGACCCTAGGATGTTTATGAGTGTGGAAATCTCGCGTACAGACGTATGATACAAGTGACACCTAATCACCTGATCACGTTCGAAGTCCGTGAGTTCCGCGAAGCGCCCCATTCTGCTCTCTCAAGACATCTAATGAATACTGAGGTCCCTGATATGGAGTACCTGGCAGTAGGTGGCAGCAGAGTGCACCTAATATGAAAATGTATGTTTTTGGGGGTGTCAGGATGCTTTTGATCACATAGCGTATATCCTTTTTAGAGGCAACCAGCACACAACGTTACTGACCACGTGAGTACCTCACCAGACAGTTCATAGAGGCACGTTTCATGTGTGAAAGAATATTGTCCTGATGAAAAATAGACCAAGATAATGTCACTTGAGAGGTAGAAAATAAGGGTGTACGATATCTGCGACATACCCTTGTTCTTTCACAGTTCCCTCAATCACTTCCAGCCATGACCCGAGGTCACACCTGAGGGCTCCCCACACCAAGGCGCCAAGAGTTACACCAACGTAGCTCCCCTAAATATCGGAAGGATGGAACTTCCTCCAACGCTACTTCCATCGTCGCCGATGCTGGTCATCCTGGGTAGTACAGAATCGCGACTGATCGGCGAACACAATACGACTCAGTTCATAATCCATCAATGGTTTTGTCATGCCACCATTCCAGACGCAGCTGTCTGTGTTGTAGTGTCAAGGGCAGCATACGCGTTGGTCGTTAATTCCCAAGTCCGGCTGTTCCTAAGATCCTGCCAACGGTTGCGAACGACACAGGATGTTTCAGGGACTCCATTTCTCGTTCTCAGGTGGCAGGCGCAAATGTGAAGGGACGACCATGTTCCTGGTACACAATACGAGGTGCATTCAAGTTCTAAGGCCTCCGATTTTTTTTCTAATTAACTACTCACCCGAAATCGATGAAACTGGCGTTACTTCTCGACGTAATCGCCCTGCAGACGTACACATTTTTCACAACGCTGACGCCATGATTCCATGGCAGCGGCGAAGGCTTCTTTAGGAGTCTGTTTTGACCACTGGAAAATCGTTGAGGCAATAGCAGCACGGCTGGTGAATGTGTGGCCACGGAGAGTGTCTTTCATTGTTGGAAAACGCCAAAAGTCACTAGGAGCCAGGTCAGGTGAGTAGGGAGCATGAGGAATCACTTCAAAGTTGTTATCACGAAGAAACTGTTGCGTAACGTTAGCTCGATGTGCGGGTGCGTTGTCCTGGTGAAACAGCACCCACGCAACCCTTCCCGGACGTTTTTGTTGCAGTGCAGGAAGGAATTTGTTCTTCAAAACATTTTCGTAGGATGCACCTGTTACCGTAGTGCCCTTTGGAACGCAATGGGTAAGGATTACGCCCTCGCTGTCCCAGAACATGGACACCATCATTTTTTCAGCACTGGCGGTTACCCGAAATTTTTTTGGTGGCGGTGAATCTGTGTGCTTCCATTGAGCTGACTGTCGCTTTGTTTCTGGATTGAAAAATGGCATCCACGTCTCATCCATTGTCACAACTGATGAAAAGAAAGTCCCATTCGTGCTGTCGTTGCGCGTCAACATTGCTTGGCAACATGCCACACGGGCAGCTGTTATGTCGTCCGTCAGCATTCGTAGCACCCACCTGGATGACACTTTTCGTATTTTCAGGTCGTCATGCAGGATTGAGTGCACAGAACTCACAGAAATGCCAACTCTGGAGGTGATCTGTTCAACAGTCATTCGGCGATCCCCCAAAACAATTCTCACCACTTTCTCGATAATGTCGTCAGACCGGATTGTGCGAGCCCGAGGTTGTTTCGGTTTGTGGTCAGACGATGTTCTGCCTTCATTAAACTGTCGCACCCTCGAACGCACTTTCGACACATCCATAACTCCATCACCACATGTCTCCTTCAACTGTCCATGAATTTCAATTGGTTTCACACCACGCAAATTCAGAGAACGAATGATTGCACGCTGTTCAAGTAAGGAAAACGTCGCCATTTTAAGTATTTAAAACAGTTCTCATTCTCGCCGCTGGCGGTAAAATTCCATCTTCCGTACGGTGCTGCCATCTCTGGGACGTATTGACAATGAACGTGGCCTCATTTTAAAACAATGCTCGTGTTTCTGTTTCTTTCCAGTCCAGAGAAAAAAATCGGAGGCCTTAGAACTTGAATGCACCTCATACAGCGTTACTCCCATGTGGCGGTCAGATGTGGTGACCAGAGACTTGAATATGATCATGCGTTCTCCAGAGTTACCATGCAGTCCAATATCTGGCCACTGTCACGTTCGAATACCGCACAACTCTGAACATTGCGTGATTCGACCAGCTGGAAAAATGGAAATCCTCAATGAAGTACCTTTCAAACTCCGTCAGATGTTGATAATGCTGTCTCACACGTGTAGGCGGCGCCTCCGTGTCCTCCACAGTGATCGCTTAATATCTCACTCTGTTTAAGGCCCTTATATATCTACGTAGATTGGTATTTACTCTAAATACGAACAACCCTAACACACAGTGGTGGCCGCCCTACTTGTCACAGATAATTGTAACTCTTGTTGCTCATATTCTCTGTTATGTCACATTGACATCAGCCCATGTCTTCTGGTTACTCAACTTTTTTGTCAGGCATTGTATTTAATTTAAAACTATGAAGTGTTCTTTGTGTTTTCTTTGTTGCATGAATGCGCAGAGATCGGGCGAGTGCTGAAGTCTGGGGTTTAAATTTTCACTATTCGACGGCCGTCTATCTTCTGCGACTCTGTTAGTGATAATAAAACAAAATGAATTTTGAAAAATACTATAATGTTGATGGTAACAGTGTTATCGGTTTGTATTTGGCCACTATACAGTAAACATCTTGTTAACGTTATTTGAAGTTTTAAATACGTGGCTTTATTTGTACTCTTTTGTGATAAATAAACCAGCTCTGAAGGAGGCACCGAAATGTATGGAAACTGAATATGTTAGAATAAAAAAGGCTACAGGATTTAAATATCTAGATGAAATAATACAACCAAATGCCTTAGACAAAGAAGCTAACATAGCAAGGGCAACGAAAATGGATGTGAATTTTCAACTAACAAAAAACGTGTATAACAAGAAATCTATTTCTATAAATGCAGAACTTGGGCACTACAAAACTGTTGTCAAACCAGGATGTCTTTATGCATCAGAATACCGTCCGTTAAATACAGCCAAACTATCACGTGAAACTGAAAAGAAAGAAAGGAAAAAAAAATCAGGAAAATCTTGGGACCAAAATATGAGAATCGGAAACGAAAATTAAGAAGTAATAAAGAAGTCTATGAAAAAATAAAACAAATATCAGACACGACGAATAAGAGAAGAGTTACATTCTACGGCACATAAAAAGCCTAGATGAAAACAGGATAGCAAAAAGAGTTTTTAACTTCTTGGACAGAGACCCCAGAACATCAACGACGTGGTTAAAAGAAGTTGAAGCAGACCTGATGTAAATCGAAATAAAGGGGGAACAAATAGGAGAAATAGGAAGATTCCGAGCAAATGTAAAAGGTTTCAAGGACTTCCAGGAGAAAACTTAGAAAAAGACAGGAGCAATATGGACAAAGGAAAGTAGAGAAGAACACAGGGAAAGAATGAAAAATTACTGGAAAGAAAGAAAGGAGAAAAGAAAGAATACATAAGTTATTTCATGTGGCCTTTACTAGGCCAAACCAATTAAAATAAACAAACAGCTTTAAGTATTTGTGAAGACAAAATATTATTGGGCTCGTAAATATTTCAGAACGTACATAGTGTAACGTCTCTTAGCAAAAGACATATTATGTAATAAAGAGAAAACATTGTGTATCATGTTTCGTTCTTGTATAAAATTATGTATTTTTTTTATTTATTTATTTTAGATAATATCTGTGTCGGCGAGTACTGAAACCGCCACAGACGATACTTATTAAATATCAAACAAAGATGAGAATATGTGACTAGTATAAATAATACAGAACGAACATTAATTTCTCTGTCGTCTTCTTGGAGTTACGTGAGTAGGATAGCCTGTGACGTGATATTGTATGCTAGCGTAGCATTCTTTTGTCAAGTTTGTAAGAGGGACGCCATTAAGTAAGGTTATGAAAAGGTGTGTAATTAATCGAATTGTTTAAATGTTTTGAGTAGAGTTACTTAGTGAAACCTTGCATTATGATTTATGATAAGCTTGCCTGGTATTTTATCCCATCCCCTTAAGACATTTTCAGTTATTTAAATATTATTCGTGGTGCAGAGGTGCGCTACGAACGAACGAGCCGTTGCCGCGGCGCATTCAAATTTCATTAAATGAAATCTATCATACCGCAAAGAAGCGGGCAGGTAATAGTGAAGTAAAAATTATTTCTTTCAGCTTTCGAAGTTGCAGAGCAGAGCAGCAGATTTTATGATGTGTTTTACAGGTTGATGCGGGCTGCTGATAATATATTACTAACAGTGCAAAAAGATAATTTACTTTCATCACATAAAAGAAATCTTGCTGTGCGTAGTTCTGGTCTGGCAACCTTATAGTAAAAACATCTTTTTTCTCCGATAATAGTCTCATGTTCTCGTGTTAGTCGTGGTACTTATTGTTGTTTTACTGTTAACAAAAATCCACTGCAAAATTTTGATGTTGAACAATCATTGCGAACTGTAACATCAGTATTCATAACAAAGTAATTTTCATTAACCTTTTCAATAACTGTAAAGTAGGGAAGATATGTCGAACTTTATAGTGAGCTACAGTAACGAAAAAATGTTCCTTTAATAGAAGGCCAGATCCAGAAGAATAAGAACAGAATATTTAATTTTTGTTGAAAATTAATGATCCCAAGAAAGTCACGGCACAGCATCACTAAAACGTATTTCGGGGCTCTTTTCGTAGTAACATATTTCATTTAATATATGAGTTGTTACGCGAGTAATAGTAAAACAAAGCAAATAATATAAGAGCCAGAGAAACTGGCGCCCAACGTGGGGCCCGAATTTGCAGTGGCCACGAAAATAACTGTTTTATGTGTTTTCTTTCATTGTCTATTGTTATATACATGTATGTATTTAGTGATAAATGTATGTATGTGTATCATGATTAATGCCATGTATTAATGAATGTACAAACATTCTTTCATGAAAAAACGCACCACTGCAAGCGAGTCAGAGGAAACGATCCTGATAGTACTGAGAAACTGTAACGACTACATAATCCGGGGGCAGCCGAACCCCGAAATCAGATAAACTAAAGGTAAGACTACAGTGTAGTTGTCCTGTTTGTAGAAGCTTAACTCCAGTGAAGTGATCTCATATCGCTAGTGGTGTGCGTAGTTTGACGTTAGTATTTATGACAGGCAAAGTTGATTGTAGATAGTAATTTTTAGTGTGCAGTGTATTGTAGATAAATTAACATATTTTGTGTGCAAGTGGCAAAACTGTCAGATCCTGTGTTCGAATAGGTAATTTATGAATATGGTTAAATTGCGTAGTCAACGTCCGAGCAATATGGATACTCTAGAACAGCCATTAGTTAGAGCAGGAAATGTAGAAACGGGTGCATTAAGTAGTACAAGTACTCTCTTTGAGGATATACCATGCGAAAATGTGGGGCAGGGGCACAGGAAGTGGTGCCACCGCCCACCAGTGCTCAAGGAGAGGTAGATAAAGAAATTGCACCACCCCTAGAAAAGCAGGAACCAGAGAGTGGTAATCTGCCTGGTGGGTATTCACTTCAGGCGATATTAGAGCGCGTGCTGGTTACCAGTCAAAATTTGCGCAACAGCTAGCTGAGCGAGATCGCCAGCTAGCTGAGCGGGACCAGCAACTTGTGCAATCGTTAGAAATTATGAAAAAAGACATTGCCTGTATGAAACAGAATTATGAGTCGATACCTAAGGCCGTGCAGGAGTTGACTGTACAGGTCAACAACCTGCAAGTAGCAAACACTAACATGGTAGACGAGATAGGTGTCTTAGCCAACCGATTAGAAAAGCTAGAAATAGATTCCACACAGCTTGTAGAGCAGAAGTGGAACGAACAAGCGACTAAAATGGAAACCGAATTCAACTCATGGCTAGAAGCGAAGGAGAGTGAGATCGACAAAAATATTAATTCTAAGGTACAAGCAGCCATGGCAGACAGAGATTCCGAATCGTTCAGTACCGCAGTAAATAGTCAAGTACAGAACGACATGCAAACCATCAAGCAAATACTCAGTGAGGATATTCCGCAGTGGCAAGTGAATATTAGCAAACGGATATCCGACTTGGAAAAGGGTTTAGCACAAAGCAGGATATCCGACTTGGAAAAGGGTTTAGCACAAAGCAGCAAACATCTTGAAAATGAAACCATGTCGCCAACAGCCAATGTTTTTGGCAACGCACAAACTTATACGCGACGCAACAATGGTGAATCTTTAGGCGATAATGCGAAGAGCTGTAGCTTCGGTTCGGAGCACACAGCCTACGTCCCAGGAGCAAACCAGTACAGTCCAAAAATATTGGTTGAGGAAAGTTTGATCAAAAATAGGCAGTTTCAAACGTTTACTACTGAACGGAAGTCAGTACACCCAGTAGTATTCATAAAAACCTTTAAAAATATCTTGCCTAGTGTGTGGAATGAAGCACAGAAAATTCAATACGTAATGTCATACATTCAGGGTGATGCAGCGTTGTGGGCTACGGAAGTAGCGGACAGCTGCATGACGTATGAACAGTTCGAAAGGGCGTTTTTGTCGAAATACTGGTCGCCTTGTATACAAGAGCGGCTAAGAAAAGAAGTATACAATCCCGAACCGTACTCACCCCGTCTTGGGAATCTGAGACGGTATTTCGAGAAGTATATAAACAAGACGCGCTACTGGGATGAGCCTATCTCACCAAGAGACATAATAAGACTCCTGAAATCACATTTACCCATTCATATCAAAGAGAAACTAATACACGTACCAGAGAACGACATGGAACATTTCCTGTCTGTTCTAGATTCAATAGACTTAATCCAGGAAGACGCAAAAGCAGCGTGTGATCACTCACGGAACAATGGATCAGGGTGTAAACATGACAGAAATAATAGTGCACAAAACCACAACCATGGAAATGGTGGGGGTGGTAACAAGCGGCAAGAGCATTCGCAAAATGGTAATAATGGTAGAAGTCACAACGGGTATGGGCAGCCGTCCCATAATAAAAAGCGTCGATTTGACGACCGGTACGATTCCGGAATGCCAGGGACCAACCGCTGGAAAAATGCGCGAGGTCAGTGGCATAGCAATTACAGCGACAGTAATCGAAATTGGAATCAGAATCAGCGACCAAGCCCAGAACGGCAAGGTAATGACCGGTACGATAACAACAGACCACCACTGCAAAACGCGCCTATTGCGCAGTCGTGGCGGCCTACAAATCAAAACGTACACATAGTAGAGGTCGCGGACAATAGCCGTCCAAATACCTCGCAAGCAAGCCATCCAACAAACTAGAATCGGCCACGATATGCTCTCCATCGCTGGCCGAGGGGTGGAGTGAGAGCAACACGAATGACAATAATATGCCTGGAATACATATGCTGCGATACAATGACGGTATCAGTATGGATAAAGATCTACTGACCGAACCGCATGAATGTAAGAAGGATAGCAACTAAAACGTGCAAGCCATAATAGAAGCGAAAATCAATGATGTTGCAGTGAATATAATCATCGACACAGGTGCCTCAGTGAGTGTAATGAGTACAGAATTGTTTAAAGCGCTGGGGAAAGGACGTAGCATACCGACTTTCCCGGTTAATAATTGCAAGGTGTCTGGAGCTATAAGTGCACAGAGCCAATTAGTTAAGTACCAGGTGCAGGTGGAGATTTGTAAGGAGGGCGAAGCCATAGTGAGCTCGTTCCTCATTGTTAAAGGGTTAAAGGTGGCCTGCATTCTGGGAGTAGATTTTCTCCATGAGAGGGACGCAGTGATCGAACTCTCCTCGGGAAAACTAAGCATAGTTAATAAAGGTAGAAGGATTGAGTTGTCTATGATGAAATCGAAGGAGGTACTTGTGCCATGTTGCAACCGAATAAATATCAAATGTAGGAACCCCTGGGTACTACACCTCGATGATTATTCACATGTGGCAGATCTCTATTACCCTAGTATTGAAGATAGAAATTTTGAAACAAATGTTGATGCATTTCAAACCAAAGTACAGGAATCTGAAAGTTTAAGCAACATACAAAAGCAACAGTTGACGCAGCTGCTATCGGAATATATCATGGTATTTACCGACCGACCAGGAATAATCAAGGGGTACCACTATTACATAGAGTTCATGCCCCACAAAACATACTGTCGCGCATCTTACTCCATCCCTTGGTCAAGGAGGGAAGTAGTGGCTAGAGAGATTTGAAAGATGTTAGAGTGGGATAGTAAAATTATTTATTCAGTGACATGTAAGATGTAAATAGTAGCAGTAAGACGATTTCAAGTGTGTTTTAGAGTATAAGTATGTGAGCTTTAAGAAAGAATTTGTCTGTATTTAAAATGTTGAGGAAGTAAAACATAAATAAGTAAGCATAGCATGAAAGTAGAATCAGTAAACTGAGCAATAGCATGCAAATTGAAGACTTTGTTTACAGACAATTAGTGTCATTAAAATACTATATGCTCATCAAGCAATGAACAATCTTTTTGTTGATAAAATTATGATTAATTTCTTGAATAATTTTTCATTTGTAGTAAGTAAGTACAATTAATGATGACATCTCGTATAGTAATGTAACAGGTATAATTATGTTAGAATTAAGGAACCCTGAGGGAGAGTCTCTACTGGTCAAAAATTGACTTTCTAGTACGAAACAATTATGTGATGTAACGTTTACTGCCAATAGTGATCTGAGAACGACACTGGAGCAGAATTCAATCAAAGACAAACCCGTTCCGTGTGACCTACGCTCTGTATGTATCGATGCTTCAATTGAAGCCCGTGTACTTGGTACACGTCCTTGAATATTAATTACGCGGTACGCGAATCAAGTCAATCAACGCGGAAACTACACTGTAGTCCTGTAGGACAGATCATTTTAAAAAAAAATACTAATACTAAATGAAGTATTTATTGAGCAATATGCCCAAGTCCAGCTGTCATGCACATGGTAAAATCTGTTTGCTAGATGGGTGATAACCTGGCAAGCTACACTGAAAAAGGAAAAGAAAGCTATGTACCAAAAATCACACACCTTTAAATAATTACAAAAAAAAGCCATATATGCCTAGTAATAATACTAAAAGTGTGTAATGACGTGGTAAACACAATGGACTCAATGTAGATGAGAGTGATTATGGTAAGAACAGTTGATATGCATTAAAAATAAACTGTGTGCATAAACAATCTAGGAAAGGACGGAATATTGTGTGTAGCTGGGACAGAAAATGACTGTAGTATCTGCACAAATATATACGTCGGAATAAGTCAAGTGTTGAGTGACTGTCATAGTGCAGTGCTCAACGAACAATAAATTTACTGTGTGTAAAAACGGTAGTTAGTGATCCGTTCGGAGTCGATTCAAACAAACATCGTCGACGGAAACATTTAGTGTGTGTGAACCGAAACATTTTCGCGTGTTGAGAGACGCTATGACAGCGTATCGACCGTGAGAACAAGTGAAAGTGTGTAGTACAACGTGCCCGTGACGAACCCTGAACACCAGTGTCACAATGCGATTCATTTGTGAAGCCACAAGAAACCCGTTATCACGCCAAAACATCCTGTGCATACCAGCGAAACGACGGCTTACTGAACAATAAACGCTTTTAACCAAGTCATATTTTCTTCCACAGCGAATAATCTGTATCCTTAAAGACAGTACACCGTTGTGGAATATTTGTTTCATGCGTTGCGACGGGGAGCCATGCGGAGAAGCAGAGACGGGTGCCGTGCCGCCAGCCAGCCGGTCGCGGGAAACCATTGCAACACGCCGACATTGGTGGATGGTTCGGCGCGGTTCGCGACTGCACGGGCGCCACCCCAACACTCCGTCGCTGTTACGGCGAGCAGGTCGTCGACCCCAGCGGTCGTTGGCACGCCGCGTTCCAGACGACGCTACGCAACAATTGCTTCGCGCCGCCCGCTCCGTACGACATTGTTGACATTCAACCGAACATTACCAACTATGCTCTTAATGTACTAATATGAAAATGATTTATTGGACACGAAAGTACGTGACAAACATTTTTTTCTTTAGTTTACTGTGTATAGACTCAAAATATTCATTTGTTCGGTGATATATGTTATGTGTTTTCGTTATATTAGTGAAGCAAACTGACACGAATGCCATACCATGGTAGAACATTTGTCGTGAGTAAGTGTAGAGACAATCCATTACACTACTGTAAAACTATTTAATGATTGACTTTTAGTGTGACACAGAACACAAATATTACCACGAATGTGAAAGAGAGCAAAAGGTACATTTTCAACAAGGGGACTAAAAATTTAACATTTTATCATAAATAACCTTCGTTATCTGTGAACATTTGATAAATGCCAACCGTTTTTGATGAACAATCAGACTGCGCTTTACAACAAACCAGGCGAGATGACCATGGCTCCGGCGCAGTTTTCCCAGGTTTTCTGACCGCACATAGCCCGAATGGGGGAGCCAGGAAACGGTAATGACCCTGGGACTAGGTTTACGGTCACCTCGCAAAGTGTGAGAAAACCATAAAGAGTGTAATTAAAACTATAGTGCAAAAGAGCAAAGAAGTGAACAGTAAATATTCCAAATAAGGTGACAAACAAGGACAAAACGGATGTTAGTGGCAGCATATTGCCGAACATTCTTAACGTTAGTCAATTGCTGCCAGGGGGCATTGTAACGTCTCTTAGCAAAAGACATATTATGTAATAAAGAGAAAACATTGTGTATCATGTTTCGTTCTTGTATAAAATTATGTATTTTATTTATTTATTTATTTTAGATAATATCTGTGTCGGCGAGTACTGAAACCGCCACAGACGATACTTATTAAATATCAAACAAAGATGAGAATATGTGACTAGTATAAATAATACAGAACGAACATTAATTTCTCTGTCGTCTTCTTGGAGTTACGTGAGTAGGATAGCCTGTGACGTGATATTGTATGCTAGCGTAGCATTCTTTTGTCAAGTTTGTAAGAGGGACGCCATTAAGTAAGGTTATGAAAAGGTGTGTAATTAATCGAATTGTTTAAATGTTTTGAGTAGAGTTACTTAGTGAAACCTTGCATTATGATTTATGATAAGCTTGCCTGGTATTTTATCCCATCCCCTTAAGACATTTTCAGTTATTTAAATATTATTCGTGGTGCAGAGGTGCGCTACGAACGAACGAGCCGTTGCCGCGGCGCATTCAAATTTCATTAAATGAAATCTATCATACCGCAAAGAAGCGGGCAGGTAATAGTGAAGTAAAAATTATTTCTTTCAGCTTTCGAAGTTGCAGAGCAGAGCAGCAGATTTTATGATGTGTTTTACAGGTTGATGCGGGCTGCTGATAATATATTACTAACAGTGCAAAAAGATAATTTACTTTCATCACATAAAAGAAATCTTGCTGTGCGTAGTTCTGGTCTGGCAACCTTATAGTAAAAACATCTTTTTTCTCCGATAATAGTCTCATGTTCTCGTGTTAGTCGTGGTACTTATTGTTGTTTTACTGTTAACAAAAATCCACTGCAAAATTTTGATGTTGAACAATCATTGCGAACTGTAACATCAGTATTCATAACAAAGTAATTTTCATTAACCTTTTCAATAACTGTAAAGTAGGGAAGATATGTCGAACTTTATAGTGAGCTACAGTAACGAAAAAATGTTCCTTTAATAGAAGGCCAGATCCAGAAGAATAAGAACAGAATATTTAATTTTTGTTGAAAATTAATGATCCCGAGAAAGTCACGGCACAGCATCACTAAAAGGTATTTCGGGGCTCTTTTCGTAGTAACATATTTCATTTAATATATGAGTTGTTACGCGAGTAATAGTAAAACAAAGCAAATAATATAAGAGCCAGCGAAAATAGCTATGAAAAACATTATTTTCTTTCATCCCATTATGATTACTTAATATGACGATTGCTTACTTTGAAAGGAAACAACCAATATCTTTGACCCCTGAAATAGATCGTCGGAGTATGATTGTAACTGAGTGATAAGAGATTTCTTTCTTCTGCTGTGTCAACCTCTTCATCTCAGAGTAGCACTTGCAACCTATGTCCTCAATTACTTGCTGTCTGTGTTCCAGTCTCTGTTTTCCTCTACAGTTTTTACCTTCTTCAGCTCCCTCTAGTATCATGGAAGTTATTTCCTGATGTCTTAACAGATGTCCTATCCTCCTAGCCCTTCTTATTGTCAGTGTTTTCCATATTTCTCTTTCCTCTCCGATTCTGAGCGGAACCTCCTCGTTCCTCATTCAGTCCACCGAAGTTTAAACATTATTCTGTAGCAACACATCTCATATGCTTCGATTCTCTCCTGTTCTGCTTTTCCCGCAGTTCATGTTTCACTATCATGTGCTTACAGTGATCAGTGAATCGTATCACTCATATCCTTACACCTTGAATCTTAATTCCAGTCTCTAACCTTTATTTTATTTGCACCATTGCTTCTTCTACGTATAGACTGAACAGTAGGAGCGAAAGATGTATTTCCACTCTTATTATTACCTCTTGGCTCTGGTAAATGTTGTATAATACCCGTCTCTTCCTGTAGCGTACCCCTATTTTTCTCAGAATTTCGAACATTTTGCACTATTTTATATTGTCGAACGCTTTTTCCAAGTCGACAAATCCTGTGAACGTGTCTTGATTGTTCTTTAGTCTTGCTTCCATTATTAGCCGTAACGTCAGAATTGCCTCTCTGATGCCTTTACCTTTCCTAAAGCTAAACTAATCTTCATCTAATATCTCCTTGATTTTCCTTACCATTCTTCTGTATATTATTCTTGGCAGCACCTTGAACGCATGAGCTGTTAAGCTGATTGTGCGCTAATTCTCGCACTTGTCAGCCCTTGCATTCTTCGGAATTGTGTGGATGATATTTTCCAAAAGTCAGATGGTATATCACTAGATCATACATTCTACACGCCAACGTAATAGTCGATTTGTTGCCACTTCACCCATGATTTTACAAATCCTGATGAATGTTATCTGTTCCTTTTGCTTTATTTTCTCTTACGTCTTACAAAGCTCCATTAAATTTTGTTTCTTTTCTAGATCTACTACTTTCTCTTCTCCTATCGCATCAGACAAATCTTCCCCTTCATGGAGGCTTTCAGTGCACTCTTTCCTCCTATTTGCTCTCTCTTCTGCGTTTAGCATTGCAATTCCCGTTGCACTCTTATTGTTACCACCCTTGTTCTTAATTTCACCAAAGGTTTTTTTGACTTTTCTATAAACCGAGTCAGTCCTTCGGACAATCATTTCTCTTTCGATTTTTTTCCACATTTTTCGTGTAACCATTTCGCCTTAGTTTCTCTGCACTTCCCATGTATTTCCTAAGTGATTTATATTTTTGTATCCCTGAATTTCTCTGAAGAGTTTAGTACTTCCAACTTTCAACGATCAAATGAAGTATTTCTTCTGTTACCCATGGTTCACTCACAGTTGTACCTGTGTTTTTCTTTACAACTTCTATGATTGTCATTTTTAGATATGTCTATTCCTTTCAACTGTACTGTCTATGAGCTATTCCTTATTGCACTATCTATAGCCTTAGAGAACTTCCTGCTTATCTCTTCATTCCTTAGTACTTCCGTATCCCACTTCTTTTGGTATGGATTCTTCCTGATTAGTCTCTTAAACTACAGTCTACTCTTCATCGATACTAAATTGTTGTTCAAATGGCTCTGAGCACTATGGGACTTAACTGATGCAGTCATCAGTCCCCTAGAACTTAGAACTACTTAAATCTAACTAACCTAAGGACATCACACACATCCATGCCCGAGGCAGGATTCGAACCTGCGAGCGTAGCGGTCGCGCGGTTCCAGACTGAAGCGCCTAGAACCGCTTGGCCACACCGGCCGGCACTGAATTGTGATCTGAGTCTATATCTGCTCCTGGTTCCGCTTTACAATCCACATCCTATTTCGGAATCTCTGTCTGATACAGATGTAATCCAACTGAAATCTCTCCGTATCTCCAGGCCTTTTCCAAGTACACATCCTCCTCTTGTGAAAAGTTCAAAGTCGTGGTAAGATCCTATCGGACCAAACTGCTGAGGTCATCGGTCCCTAAGCTTATACACTACTTAGTCTAACTTAAACTAACTTACGCTAAGGACAACACACACACACACACCCATGCCCGACGAAGGACTCGAACCTCCGACGGGAGGAGCGGCGCGAACCGTGACAATACGCCTCAAAGCGCACGGCTACCCCGCGCGGCTCGCAGTGGCGTCAAAATGAGGGGTGAAATTTGGGTAAGAAGGCGTGTGAAGACCTTCCCATCGTATGACATGTCCAAGGTGGCGTTGTGAAGAATTGTAGTGCAATCTGGTGCCAATACGACCTCATTAGCCCACCTCACAGCTCAATATGAACTTCTGAGCTGTGGCCTTTTTTTTTACCATGTTGAGACCTTGCTGTTTGAACCGTCGCCGAGTCCGCGGATGACGTCACAGGACGCCGCGCTTTTGCACCATTTCGGAGGAATGTTATTGGCAGCTTTGAGTAAAATTTCAAATTTATCCGTCTAAATGGGAGACAATTATGTGGTTTCGAAAATGTGATCCCTTAATTTTGTTGTGCAGTGCATTTAGCTGCAACTGACTGAGTATACTTACAAATTACAGTATTGTCGAAGTCATTTAATTCCAGTTTGATTGGCAGCAAAAAATCCAGACAGAGCCATTCTACTGAGGGTAGCTTTCTATTAAATATAATCGTTAGTTGTCTAAACAGTGCGGCGATCAACAATTTCATTAGGCAAATTTCATGCAAAGTTCTAACAAAAAGTCTTAATTGTTTTACACCTTTATTTATCAGTAGAATACCAACCTGCAAACTAATTAACAAGTAATAAAGAAGTAGCTGTGTACTGGTAGCTGTACACGATCACTAGAATTTTTTTAAAAACACACATCAAAAAAATCACCACGGTTCCCAGAACTCCTGAAGATAGACGTTGACTGTGGATATTGTATCACAGACACGGTCTCTTTGATCAGAGATGTCATATGGTTCAAATGGCTCTGAGCACTATGGGACTCAACTGCTGTGGTCATAAGTCCCCTAGAACTTAGAACTACTTAAACCTAACTAACCCAAGGACAGCACACAACACCCAGCCATCACGAGGCAGAGAAAATCCCTGACCCCGCCGGGAATCAAACCCGGGAACCCGGGCGTGAGAAGCTAGAACGCTACCGCACGACCACGGGATGCGGGCTCAGAGATGTCACTAAACCCGTCCAGTCATTCCACCAGGAAGGAGGTATGCGGCTCGTGTTGTCTGTAGTTTAGCCATGCCTTGACGGCCAATACCGCGGTACGATCACGTCCGCATTGTTACTTTTCCCCAGGAAGGGCTCTCAACAAGGAAAGTGCCCAGGAGTGTAGAAGTAAACCAAAGCGATGTTGTTCGGACATGGAGGAGATACAGAGAGACAGGAACTGTCGATGACATGACTCACTCAGGCCGCCCAAGGGCTACTACTGCAGCGGATGATGACCGCTACCTACGAATTATGATTCGGAGGAATCCTGACAGCAACGCCACCATGTCGAATAATGCTTTACGTGCAGCCACACGAAATCGTGTTACGACTCAAACTGTGCGCAATAGGCTGCATGATGCGCAACTTCACTCCCGATGTCCATGGCGAGGTCTATCTTTTCAACCACGATACCATGCAGCGCGGTTCAGATGGGCCCAACAACATGCCAAATGGACCGCTCAGGATTGGCATCACGTTCTCTTTACCGATGAGTGTCGCATATGCCTTGAACCACACAATCGTCGGAGACATGTCTGGAGGCAACCCGGTCAGGCTGAACGCCATAGACACACTGTCCAGCGAGTGCAGCAAGGTGAATGTTCCCTGCTGTTTTGGGGTGGCGTTATGTGGGGCTGACGTACGCCGCTGGTGGTCATGGTAGGCGTCATAACGGCTGTACGATACGTTAATGCCATCCTCCGACCGATAGTGCAACCACATCGGAAGCATATTGGCGAGGCATTCGTCTTCATGGACGACAATTCACGCCCCCATCGTGCACATCTTGTGAATGATTTCCTTCAGGATAACGACAACGCTCGACTAGCGTGGCCAGCATGTTCTCCTGACATGAAGCCTATCGAACATGCCTGGGATTGATTGAAAAGGGCTGTTTATGGACGACGTGACCCACCAACAACTCTGAGGGATCCACGCCGAATCGCCGCTGAGGAGTGGGACAATCTGGGCCAACAGTGCCTTGATGAACTTGGGGATAGTATGCCACGACGAATACAGGCATGCATCAGTGCAAGAGGACGGGTTACTGGGTATTAGAGGTACTGGTGTGTACAGCAATCTGGACCACCACCTCTGAAGGTCTCGCTGTATGGTGGTACAAGATGCAATGTGTGGTTTTCATGAGCAATAAAAAAGTCGGAAATGATGTTTATATTGATCTCTATTCCCATTTTCTGTACAGGTTCCGGAACTCTCGGAACCGAGGTGACGCATAACTTTTTTTGATGCGTGTATTATCAGTCGGAACGAAGTACATCTCCAACGTGTCGTAACAATTTACAGGTTTGGTTGTGGAAACCCGACTTTACAGCAGGTGAGCCAGCGCTAGGAAAGGATAGAAAGTATTTTCCGTTGACTGATTGTTGGCTACAACTTTGCATTCATTGGCAATGAAACAATGAAGGGTAATCGAGTTACTACAGAAAGCGATCCGACTTTGGACTGTGTCCCCTCATGTTTTGAATTGTGATATACGAAAAAAGATTTACTGAAATATTATCTCTTATCTCACTATAAAGTAGTGTTGATTTTATACTACGAAACTGTGTTTACTGGTACTGTAGGGAAGCAGCCTACTCACGCCGTAATAAATTCACATCAGTCATTCCATTGTGTGCCAGCCAGTCCGCTGTAACAAGCTCTGACGTCATAAATGTTGCGCAATACTTTGAAAATCAAGTGAATAACCTGAAGCGGTTCTAGCATGTCAGGAGTAATACTAAATTAATATGTATTGAATATCAGTTCGATAACTTTAACCATTTTCGAAATTTGGACGTTTTTCTGTAAAAATCATTGGCGCAACAGAAAAGAGCTAGAGACTTAAAAATTTATATTTAGATTCCTTTTCCATAATAATTTAATAGAATCAGTACTTTGGATCTCACAAATTAAGATTTTAGTTGAAATTTATAATTTTATGGTTTTTGTCTTAAAAATTAAGGAAGCAAGATAGATTAAGTAGGCTAATAAATAAGGCTAGGATGTTTATATTTAAGTAGAATGGAGATCCGCTATAACCATAAAGATGTGAGAAGTTTCAATTGAATAACTATAAAACTATAGCGATAGCGTATCTTCAAAGGGCAAGTTCAGAGCTCGTCTACTGCGTGCAGTGTAATTAAATTAATTCTCTCGCCCAAAATATTTAACTTAGCCATGTCAAACTTTTATTATGATTATTTACCTGTGTGTTGAATGCACATTTAAATTGAGAGCTTCATCGGCCATCAGAAAAAGAAGCTATGATTTATTCGGTAACTTAAAGTGGTGCATTACTAGCCCAGCAGCTAGTCGGGAGAGCTGATTTGATCAGGCGTTCCCTTAGCCGTCCGCACCGCGGCTTTATATATAAGAACGCTGCGCGAGGAAGTAAGGCCCCAGTTCTCTCCAGACGCTGAATAGCACACCATCTGTGTCGGGAGCCGCGTCGCGTCGGTATCATTGCTAACAACAGCCTCGGATGCCGTATTAAGTTACTCGGGATACGCATAACCATGAAATCATTTTCGAGTGAAGTGTTAATTCTGGGATGATTTTAATTATCTAGCTTCAGTTTGCGTATGTCGTATTTTCACGTGCCGTCGCGGGACAGACATTCTACCATTATTTAGCGTGGCGTTTGATGAACATTATCATCAAATTATGGCGAGCATTCATTTAAATATTTAATTTGGGCAGTTATAGTGGCATCAGCGCATTAGACTCTGAACTGCTCTGTTAGTCTGTGTAGATCCTTTTTTTTTCATCTGTGACTTTCAGAATATAGAGAGAGTTTTTTTTTACGATCGTTTTTGATTATGAATCCCAGACAATTTCCTAATTCCTCAGAGCTTTAAGCTGTAGCTCGAAGTGTATTTCTCAGATGAAGTAGGCACTAGGAATTCTAATTACAGGCTTCACGTTTTGCTAATCACTTTCCGGTTGCCAATATTGTAGTTAGAGAGCCAGTGCTGAGAATGGCAAAAAACAACAAAACAAATAATAGGAAAATTTTAAACAACAATTATTCCACCCACCACCCCACATATGGTTAATCGGCCGGGAAATGCAGTGTTTCTACATTCAAACATTTTATGTAACAACATTATTCCTACCAGCTGCCCCACATATGGTGCATCGGCTGGGAAAACAAACAAAACTTAAATAACAAAATAAATTCCACCCGCCACCCCACAATTGGTGCATTGGCCGGGAAAGGAACAAACTGAGTAGAAGTGAAAGTAATTTTTAAATATTCGAATTCGGGAGTGAAATGCGACCCGCAACTGAGTAATAGAACAGTGA
The DNA here is from genome assembly GCF_023898315.1 of Schistocerca nitens. NCBI lineage: Eukaryota > Metazoa > Arthropoda > Insecta > Orthoptera > Acrididae > Schistocerca > Schistocerca nitens. Next base: position 20,021,991 of record NC_064614.1, read on the forward strand.
AAGTGTTACGTGTGCATGTGGACGACGCAATTGGATTAACAACGCATCTGGATTGACGGAGCTGGCACTGAGTCTAGTGGCGCTGCCGGCATCGAGAGAAGCCAGTTTCGCCTCCCTGCAGTCGTCCGCTGGAGCAGCCGGAGCCGCGCCTGCAGTTGCAGGCCACGCAAACACACAACAGCCGTCAAAGTGCCGTCTGCAGTTCAACGCGCTGCGTCGCATCAGTAATCCTGGTACGCCGCGCAGGCAACGCCATACGTCGTGCAGAAGGAACTAAGTTAAGTGAAAAGCTGTAAAAAATTTTACTAACATGCACTAAAAGACTGTCGGAAATGGAACTGCCACAAGAAACCGAGGTTAAACTTAAATCAGAACCTATGTCTGTTGAAGGAACTGTAAATCCAGACAACGGTTCAAGTGTAAATATTCATGAAAATAGTAATGTTAAAGTGAAATATGAAGTATTGTCTTCTGACAGTAGTGTGGGAAGGGCCAATGATTCAATAATGGAGACCCCTGTAGTAAAGCAGAAAGCAGAAAAAGTTAATTTATTGGATGATAGTTTATCTGATGAGTTAAAAACGAAACAGTCATCAGCGATGGTAGAGTATAGGAAGGAGAAGTTAGATATGACTGATCAATCAGAAGTTTCATTTAGTTTTGATGATTCTGGTGTTGGAGCTAGTTTTTCGTCACCTGAGTGTGATAAAAAGCCAGCTAGTGAGCAACCCAAAAATACTGGGGCTATTGATTTAAATGCTGTATTACAAGCAATAGCTACCAGTAATGCTGAATTAAAATCTAATATAATTGAGGTAAATAACAGGATTGTTGCCAGTGAAACCAAGTTTAATAAACGGTTTGAGGTAATGGACAATAAATTAGAAACCAATAATGCTGAATTAAAATATGAGATTGTGGCCAGCCAAACTAATTTTAATAAACGATTGGCGGTAATGGACGATACCTTCAAGGCTGGTTGCAATAAGTTGAAAGTGGATCTGGACAGTTTGAATTATAAAATTGATTACAACCATGAGGATATTAAGAAAAAGGGTGCTCAACAGTTTTCCGAGATGTATAAAACAGTAAAATCCGAAGTTGCTGAGGTTCGCCAAGACTTCCAAATGGAAGATGCGAAGCTGGGGCACAAGTTAACAGAAAAGATCGAGGCGGAATCTGAACTGTGCTCAGATAGGTTTAAAGATGTTAATATAAAAGTAAACATATGTCAAGCAGAAGTAGATGCCATCAAAACTGATACTACTCATATTGTGCAAAGAGTAGATAATGTTGAAATGAGAGTAGAAAATATTAGTACTAACATTGCTAACATTGAGAATAAAGTAGCTTCAGTAACTTCTGGTAATGATAGTATACAACAAGTTGTAGCTGCAAACGCCGCTTTTATCGGGTGTCGGCAGTTCTTGCGGTTCGATCCAGATAAAAATATCCACCTGCTAGATTTCTGGAACGATTTTGAAGATGTGATTCCACCAACTTGGTCTGAACGAGAGAAAATCTCATTTATTAGAAGCCATTTAGCAGGTGACGCCATGCGTTGGTCAGCTGATGTTATGTTGAAGTGTAAAACATTAGCGGAGTTTAAAACAGCTTTCATTAATGAGTATTGGTCTAGTAATAAGCAAAATGAAGTGTTGAGAGAATTTTGGAGTGGAAAACGCTTCAATGCAGGCAAGGAATCTATTAAAGAGTTTACTAGGTCATGGATCTCACGTTTGTCACATTTGGCCGAAAAGCTAAAACCTGAAATGATAATACTAGGTCTTGATGCCAAACTGCCATGGTATTGGCAAACTAGAATTATATCTGCCCTTAGAGACAATCTGGATCGTTTCATTGAATATTTGGAACGTGTAGAACGTGTTGCTGCCAATGAGGAGCAAGCACGTAATAACAGAAATGCTAATAACACTAGTAGTAATTTTTAGAACGAGCAGAATGGCAATGTAAACATCAGAACAGTAGGTGTTCGCCATCCTAAGAGAGGTAGGAATTGGAGAAATAATTATCAGAACCAACAATGGCATACAAATGATAATAATTTTGTTCCGAACAAAATTATGCAGATAAACAACAATGCGGAAAGCAATGCTGTGCCAGTTAACTATAATGGAAATAAAGGAAACAGTAGTAGGCCAAGGCAGGAAAACTAGTTCCCGTCTATGAGGACACTGGCGCTCACCAGGCGGTTACTTTTCCTAAGCCAGTAGTTACGGTAATTGTTAAGACAGATCAGAATACTCAAACTGAACATGTGGATGAAGGATCGGTAGCATCTAAGGATACAGCAGAAATATTAGATCACTCACAGTATTTGATAGATACCGTGTTAGAGACGCTTTCTAAGTGGGAAGAGAAAGAGAAGGCGCAGCAGTGTAACGATAGGGAGGAGCTACAAAATACTGAATTGTCAGGTGAAGAAGCAGAAGAAATTCATGCTTATATTTACGATGAAGATGATGTGCTCTTATCTAAAGTGCCTGTGCAGGAGGTTGATACTGTACTAATAGATTTAGGATAGGAGTTAAGGGAGAATGTAGAGGGTAGCCTGTTGGGGGTCGATGAACCCAGTAGCTGTGACCAGTTGTCACTTGAGAAGGAACCCGACGATAATAGTAAAAGTGGTTTAGCTGTAACTAGTGTTATGCCTGGTCTGGAGGCGCAGAATCGCTCAGACTACAGTAATTTGGGTCATGTTCAGCAAACTAAATGTAATGAAGTCGTGCGGCGTTTCGATTTGAAATTAATAGACCGACTGGAAAAGGCAGCTGAAAATGTAATTCAGGAAACCCCTACACACTTTGACCTAAATGTAATGAAGACAGATGTCGATCACTTTAGTTGGAGACAAATCCAAAAGGAACTATTGGATGAGGCTGAGGAACCACCTATACAACCTAGAATAAGCCACCCTATAATAATAGTGAATATGTTGGGTATCAATGTACGTTGTCTCTTGGACAGTGGAAGTGAGGTGAGTGCGATATCTCAGTCCTTCTTTGATGCATTACCTGGTAAAGACAAGCTTACAGTAATGAGGGTATCAGGACTAAGAATAATTGGTGCTACTGGCAAGGTGTCAAAAATGGTAAAGCAAGAAGCTGCCCTTTAACATTAATGGTAATTTAATTGATCATCCATTCTTAATTGTAAATAATCTCAGTATTGAGGTTTTAATTGGCATAGATTTCTTGTCAAAATATCAGTGTTGTTGACTTTGAAAGAAGCCAGTTAAAAATGGTCTTGCCGATAACCGGAGTAATTACAGTACCTTTTAGTGATAAACATGTAGTAACTAATGATGAAACTTGGGAGCTGCCTATACGAGTTCTGAAAAATAGGAGATATTGGGACGAAAGTGTTAATCTTAGTAACGATAAGATAAACACAGAAGAAGAAGAAGCAATTATTTTGGACAAAATAGAAGCTAAATTGCAGGAAATCGATAAAATTTCAGCTAATCAGAAGGAAGAGCTGTGACAGGTTTTAAAAAGGCATCATAAGGTTTTTTCAGATCGACCTGGCGTGGTCAAAGGTTATGAATGTCAATTAAAGGTGAAACCTGGTCAAGTGTTTTTCAGGAAGCCATACCAAATACATGTAGCTAGGAAGGAGGCAGTTCGAAAGGAGATACAGAGAATGCTAGAGTGGGGTGTGATTGAAAAAGCGGTCAGTGAGTACAATAATCCTCTTGTTGTTGTACCAAAAAGAGACGGGAGTGTCAGATTGGTCTTGGACGCTCGTTGGTTGAATGAAATAGTGGTTAGGGAAAGTGATAGACCGCAGAACATGGACGAGTTATTGCAAAAGTTCCGGGGAGTAAAATTCTTAACTTCTATGGACATCACGTGTGGATATTGGAATTTGCCACTGTCGGAAAGTTCAAGGAAGTACACAGCTTTCTTGTACGAAGGAGTTTGTTACCAATACCGTGTGGTACCTTTCGGACTTAATATCTCTGTTTGTGTCTTCGTACGTGTGATGTGCCATGTTTTAGGACCAGCCTTAAGTAATAAAATAAGTCTACGTAGATGATCTGTTAATAGCAACTCCTACCTGAGAAGAACACATAGCTTTATTAGAGGAAGTGTTAGAAGCTACTGAGAGATGTGGCATGAAACTAAAGATTGAAAAGACAGAGTGCGTTAAAGAGGAAATAGGTTTCTTGGGATATATGATAAGTGGAAAAGGTATTCTGCCTGACCCAGGCAAGCTAGCAGTCATTGAAAAATTTGAGGCTCCCAGGAACAAGAAGCAGTTGAGATCGATGTTCGGTCTTTTCGGCTTCTATAGGCGTTTTGTTAGTGATCAGGCTTTTAATGCGCCCTGTCTTCACCTCCTGCTGAAAAAGAATACCCCTTGGGTTTGGACAGCAGAATGTCAACAGGCGTTCAAGGTGCTTAAACAATCTTTAATTAATAGTCCTATTTTACATCATCCGGATTTTGAAAAACCATTCTGTATGTCCGTTGATGCTAGTGGCTATAATATAGCTGTGGAGGTATTCCAAGTAGAAATAGAGAACGAACAAGAAGTGCACAAGACTATAGCTTTCGCAAGTCGATCTTTACAGGCAGCAGAGAGAAATTATGGCATCTCAGAACTGGAAGCATTGACAATTGCATTCGGGGTATAGAAGTTTGAGCAGTATCAATTGGGTCACAAGATAATTGTTTACAGTGGCCATAAGGCGTTGACCTTTTTAAAGACCTGTAAGTTGAGGAATGCTCGTTTGGTAAGATGGTCATTGTATCTCCAGCAGTTTGACCTTGAGGTTAGATATATTCAAGGGAAAGACAATCTGGTAGCTGATGGGTTATCTAGAAGTGTGGAGCTCTGTGATGACGCGGGAATTACAGCAACAGACCTAAGTGAAGCACGAATGTTTGCGTTGCACGAAGTGAAGGAAGAAAGTGCATTAAAGAGAGTGATTAAGAACTTGAGACGTGAGCAGAATGCAGATGACCAGCTGAAATTAGTGAAGAGCTATTTAGGAAATGCGAACTATCCAAAGGTTTCGCAATACTATTGTCTGCACAAAGGTATTCTGTTTAGGAGGAAAAAGGTAGGTGTTTCTGAGTGGAAGCTGTGCTTTCCCTCACAACATGTAGACTTACTAATCGACTATGTACACCTGAGGTATGGGCACTACGGTGCAAAGAAGTGCATTGCAAAATTAAAAGAGAAGGTTGTGTTTGACAACATGTACCGCCGTGTGGCCAAGCGTCTAGCATCTTGTGTAGTGTGCCAGAAAGTCCGTGCTGCTAACACCAGAATACAAGGGGATATGCATTCAGTAGAGCCAACTGAAACCCCAGAATTACTGGCTTGTGATTTGTTTGGCCCTCTTCCTGTTTCGAGAGGTGGGTGCACCCATGTTTTTGTTGTTGTGGATGGATTCAGTAAATATGTTAAACTATACCCAATTAAAAGAGCAAATGCAAAAACGTTGGTAGAAAAGTTAGAAAAAGATTTCTTCGTGAACGTTGGCGTTCCGAAGAATTTGCTGTCAGACAATGGGCCTCAATTTACTTCTGATAGATTTAAGGAATGTCTAGATAAGGCCGGAGTGAAACATCTGAAAATATCTGCCTATTTCCAACCAAGGAAATATGAGTGAACGTATTATGAGAGAATTGAATAGGCTTTGCAGGACTTATTGTGCTCGGAAACACTCAAGTTGGGCAGAGCACATGAAGTATTTTGAGAATGTAATTAACAACTTAAGGCATGATGCAACTGGTTTTGCGCCTTGCGAATTGATGTTTGGCCAAGAACCGCACAATGTGATTGCAGATATGGTAGAATTCCCTATTCTAACGCAAATATCCACAGACGAGAAGAAGTTAAATGCTAGGGCAAATATAAGAAAAAGAGCATTGGAAAGGAAGAAGCGTCATGACGTAAAAGCTGTACCCACCAGTTTTGAAATAGTTCAGTTAGTCCTTGTCAAAACCAAGGAAAAATCAAAGAAAATAACTGCAGAAACAAAGAAATTCATGTTCGTATACCAAGGACCTTTCAAGATCATAGGAAAACCACATGCCAATGCATATAGGCTAGAGTACCCTAAGAGTAAAAAGGTATTAGGTCTCAGAAACGTGATCGACCTAAAGAAGTTCATAGGTAGTGAATGAATTCTGTAGGGAGGAGGTTGTTCTGTAACCTTTACACGGTGTGGCAGCTGTGCAGTCCCAGCTGTGTGAGATCTTCTTTCCCATTTCAGGTCTCACTCATTCTTCATCTTCACTATCCACCAAAATTTTGACCTCTTCTTTCCAACACATTAAATTTTCCGTCATGGCTATCAAGCCAGTAATAAGCTAATGAATTCTACAGCGAGGAGGTTGTTCTGTAATCCCTACACAGTGTGGCAGCTGTGCAGTCCCAGCTGTGTGAGATCTTCTTTCCTTTTCGGGTCTCACTCATTCTTCATCTTTCCTATCCACCAAAATTTCGGCGCTTACTCTCTAATACGAAAATTTTCCGTCATGGCCATCAAGCCATGAGTTCTGTAACCATTCTATCCACCGATTAGTGAAAAAAAAACCTAATGTGACAAACCTAACAGTGACATAAACAATAGAGAAGTATGACGTAATTAAGATACAAATTATATATACACTCCTGGAAATGGAAAAAAGAACACATTGACACCGGTGTGTCAGACCCACCATACTTGCTCCGGACACTGCGAGAGGGCTGTACAAGCAATGATCACACGCACGGCACAGCGGACACACCAGGAACCGCGGTGTTGGCCGTCGAATGGCGCTAGCTGCGCAGCATTTGTGCACCGCCGCCGTCAGTGTCAGCCAGTTTGCCGTGGCATACGGAGCTCCATCGCAGTCTTTAACACTGGTAGCATGCCGCGACAGCGTGGACGTGAACCGTATGTGCAGTTGACGGACTTTGAGCGAGGGCGTATAGTGGGCATGCGGGAGGCCTGGTGGACGTACCGCCGAATTGCTCAACACGTGGGGCGTGAGGTCTCCACAGTACATCGATGTTGTCGCCAGTGGTCGGCGGAAGGTGCACGTGCCCGTCGACCTGGGACCGGACCGCAGCGACGCACGGATGCACGCCAAGACCGTAGGATCCTACGCAGTGCCGTAGGGGACCGCACCGCCACTTCCCAGCAAATTAGGGACACTGTTGCTCCTGGGGTATCGGCGAGGACCATTCGCAACCGTCTCCATGAAGCTGGGCTACGGTCCCGCACACCGTTAGGCCGTCTTCCGCTCACGCCCCAACATCGTGCAGCCCGCCTCCAGTGGTGTCGCGACAGGCGTGAATGGAGGGACGAATGGAGACGTGTCGTCTTCAGCGATGAGAGTCGCTTCTGCCTTGGTGCCAATGATGGTCGTATGCGTGTTTGGCGCCGTGCAGGTGAGCGCCACAATCAGGACTGCATACGACCGAGGTACACAGGGCCAACACCCGGCATCATGGTGTGGGGAGCGATCTCCTACACTGGCCGTACACCACTGGTGATCGTCGAGGGGACACTGAATAGTGCACGGTACATCCAAACCGTCATCGAACCCATCGTTCTACCATTCCTAGACCGGCAAGGGAACTTGCTGTTCCAACAGGACAATGCACGTCCGCATGTATCCCGTGCCACCCAACGTGCTCTAGAAGGTGTAAGTCAACTACCCTGGCCAGCAAGATCTCCGGATCTGTCCCCCATTGAGCATGTTTGGGACTGGATGAAGCGTCGTCTCACGCGGTCTGCACGTCCAGCACGAACGCTGGTCCAACTGAGGCGCCAGGTGGAAATGGCATGGCAAGCCGTTCCACAGGACTACATCCAGCATCTCTACGATCGTCTCCATGGGAGAATAGCAGCCTGCATTGCTGCGAAAGGTGGATATACACTGTACTAGTGCCGACATTGTGCATGCTCTGTTGCCTGTGTCTATGTGCCTGTGGTTCTGTCAGTGTGATCATGTGATGTATCTGACCCCAGGAATGTGTCAATAAAGTTTCCCCTTCCTGGGACAATGAATTCACGGTGTTCTTATTTCAATTTCCAGGAGTGTATATAAGAACGATGCGCGAGGAAGTAAGGCCCCAGTTCTCTCCAGACGCTGAATAGCACACCATCTGTGTCGGGAGTCGCGTCGCGTCGGTATCATTGCTAACAACAGCCTCGGATGCCGTATTAAGTTACTCGGGATACGCGTAACCATGAAATCATTTTCGAGTGAAGTGTTAATTCTGGGATGATTTTAATTATCTAGCTTCAGTTTGCGTATGTCGTATTTTCACGTGCCGTCGCGGGACAGACATTCTACCATTATTTAGCGTGGCGTTTGATGAACATTATCATCAAATTATGGCGAGCATTCATTTAAATATGGGCAGTTATAGTGGCATCAGCGCATTAGACTCTGAACTGCTCTGTTAGTCAGATTGTGTAGATCCTTTTTTTTTTCATCTGTGACTTTCAGAATATAGAGAGAGTTTTTCTTTTACGATCGTTTTTGATTATGAATCCCAGACAATTTCCTAATTCCTCAGAGCTTTGAGCTGTAGCTCGAAGTGTATTTCTCAGATGAAGTGGGCACTAGGAATTCTAATTACAGGCTTCACTTTTTGCTAATCACTTTCTGGTTGCCAATATTGTAGTTAGAGAGCCAGTGTTGAGAACGGCAAAAAACAACAAAATAAATAATAGGAAAATTTTATACCACCAATAAATTCCAGCCGCCGCCCCACAGTACTGCTTTAAGTTGAGCAAGTGCGACATCGTCATTTCTTACTCAGCGCAAAAAAGTGAGTGAAATCTTATGGGACTTAACTGCTAAGGTCATCAGTCCCTAAACTTATAAACTACTTAACCTAAATTATCCTAAGGACAGACACACATACCCATGGCCGAGGGAGGACTCGAACCTCCGCCGGGACCAACCGCACAGTCTATGACTTACTCAGCGCACCTGCATGTCATAAATGATATCATTTCTGAAATTTGTGAACTGAGCTTGCAGGTGCGTAAATCGCTACTTTTCTGTGTTTGAACATGATTTTATAGCGCATTTAAGTGCGAGGATTTTGTGTCGCTCGGTAGCACAGAGGACAAATGTAGATTTCCACTGCAGTTGGTAGCGTTAGGAGCACGTTTCGGTTATTAGGACCACGGAACCGAGGGGCTTAAGAAAGGGAGCAATTAGCACAAACGTGTTGTGGATTATATTCAGAGCTTGGGCGTTCACTGAAGTTTTTCCAAGAGGGGGCAAGATTCAAAAACTGTCATATTTGAGACGATTAACAGGGAATATACAAAACTTGTTGTGTTTTCCAGTTCAATAGTTACACATTCGACACTTCGGAACTAGATTATTTTTATTTCTAGACGTACATTTGATTAGTATATTATTAGTAGTCCAGAATATGGATTTCGCCTTTTCTATTTAATGATCTGCAGCTGCATGCTCATATTATTAAATTCTGCGTCGTCAACTAGTTGGGATATGAAGCTAGAAAATATTCACAAGAAATATTTTCATTCACTTATCGACAATATTAGATTTACATTGACCGTTGAAACTCAGAAAGTGAAAAAAAGCGAGCCCGATTAAATAAACGCCCCGTGAATATCAAGAAAAACAAATAGCAAAAATATCAAACTTCCTCGCAGATTAAAATTGTGTGCCCGACCGAGACTCGAACTCGGGACCTTTGCCTTTTGCGGGAAAGTGCTCTGCCATCTGAGCACGACTCACGCCCACTCCTCACAGCTTTACTTCTGCCAGTATCTCGTCTCCTACCTTCAAAACTTTACAGAAGCTCTCCTGCGAACCTTGGAGAACTAGCACTCCTGAAAGAAAGGATACTACGGAGACATGGCTTAGCCACAGCCTGGGGGATGTTTCCAGAATGAGATATTCACTCTGCAGCGGAGTGTTGACAGGTGGCTCCACTGAGTCACAGCGCCAGAGATGGCGCCAAAGAGTTTTATTCAGCCGCCTCCACTGGCAGTCATTGTTGAGAAGTCATTGTGGAGAGTGCTTATTGAGAAGTGGGCAGTAGGAGTTCCGATGTAGCCACGACTAGTTGTGAGCATGTTGTATGCAGTTGTTCTGATGGGATAGACAGCTGATGCTGTTCGATTGCGGATGTTGTAATGATCAGAGTGTATGTTTCGTCAATATATATGAAGGTAATAATTTTTTTTTTCAAATGTCTTAAACAATAGTGCCTCTTGGTCACAGGTTCAGTCAACAAAGCATCTGGCTTGTGTTCATGTATTAGAGTGTAATTCTGATTTTTATGTGTAATTATAGTATTTTTGTTTTTTTTAATTACTTCAGTGTAAATGGTGCTTAAAATACCTTGTCTTACTGAGGAAGAACCGTGCCAGATGTGTACGTTGAATCACACTTCCACACTCAGAACAGTTACACTTGTGTTTTGTTGTTTCGTAGGTTTTATAGTTGCTGGGGACTTAATTAATTAATTGTGTTAACGGAAGTTTTCTTTCATTCTTTGTTGTTATTCTAAGCAGTCAGATTGCAGAGTAATACTAGTCAGGGCCAAGCGCTTACGAGACTGCGTAACTGGACAGACAGCGACAAAAATTAAAAAATATTTGCATTTTTAATAATTAAGCCCCCATGCACGTGGCGACCGCTGCTTAGGATCGTCCCTTGGAATTCTTTTGATAGTAAAAATAGCAGACAGTAGTATTGTTGTAGTAATTTGTAGTTTAGTAATTGTAGTCTATATTGCTTGTGTAGATTTGGTAATGAACATTTGTAGTGTTCTTGTCTTTCTTCTAATGGTATTTTTGCAGAATTTAATTTTTGATGTCTTGTATACGCGTTTGACAATTTTGTGCAATTATGAAGATTTCAATTGTTCGTTAGGCGTGTTTGTCGGGAAGCATTTCGTGTGAATGGTATTGTTGGTGATAACGTGTTATATTCTGTGTAATTTTCGTATTGTGACGAGTTTTGTGTGTTTTGTAAATGATTACGTGATCGATGAAAAAGGCAAAAATGATGGATAGTGAGAATGACGAAATTGTTGACATGGCGAACTCGCCAACACAGTGTGATGAATAATGAAGTTGAAAACAATTTAATAAGTCGGGAAAATAGTCCGGAACCAGTTCAAAATTTTTCACAATCAAAACATTTTCAGAATACGAGGTTAAGGACAGAAGACTCTGGAATAGTATCGAACACAGATTGCTTTACGTCTATGCCGAAGGAAGTTAGTTTTACGGGAAATGTTAGGGGCGAAAGGAATTTCGAACCAGTTAATATGGAGCAGTTGATGAGTGCAATATTAAATTTGGGATCTGAATTAAAAACAGTGGGATCACAAATAGGAACAATTAAAGCTGATATGGGAACAATGGAAACACAGTTAAGATCTGAATTAAAAACAGAGATGGGAACACTGGCAACACGGTTAGACTCACGAATAGGGACATGTTTCAAAAACATGAAAGATGAATTAAAGAAAGAAATTAGAGAAGAAGTACAACCTATTTTGAATGCTCACAATAATAGATTAATTTCAATAGAAATCAGACAAAAGGAACAGGATAGAGAACAGGAAGTAAGAGATCGCGTGATAGTACAAACATTTTCAGAGTTGAATTTACAACGTGCACACGATAAGGAAGAAATATATGAAAGAATCGAGGAATCCGTACCAAATGACAGATTAAATAACCTAACACAACAGTATGAACAGTTAACTACTAAATGTGTTAATACTGAAACCCGAGTAGCTACACTTACGGAAGACGTAAATAAAAAGAAAGAAAAAATAGGTGACTTATCGGAAAGAGTTGAGGAGATTTCAGATAAATTGACAAGTCTTAGTTTAAATGGGGACAGAGATTCAGATGATACAGCTTCATTGCCATTTGCAGAAACCGAAGAGTACCAGAACATTAATAAACATCTTGAAAATCAAGGAAAATTTAATGAACGCGTTAAAAAGGAATTTGAGGCATTACAAAAGCAAGTCAAACAAATTGAAGGCGAAATCGTAGGAAAAGACAGCAGAAGAAATTTAGAATCACAGACAGCAGAGGGGTTTGAAGAAAATAATTTGTTTCATTTACGGGATGCAACAAGAGAGCGCCAGGTGCGCGAACTTGATAATAATCGACATTCGGACTGGGACAGATGCGGTAGGTCTTTGTCGCCACGAGGAGAAAACTTTGACTATAAACACTTTTTAACTGTTCGGAAATTTAAGATCTTTCGCAACTCTAAGAACGACATACATCCATGTTCATGGTTAGATCAATTTATGTACGCACTTCCACCAAATTTGCCACTAAGTCACAAACTGGAATTTGTGTGTGGCTGTTAAAGTCCTCAGGGGATTCACTACACTAAGTGAATATGTGCCGTAGCGTGCACAGGGCCCCGAGCTGTAGTGGTGCTATTTCCCTTTTAGTTTTCTGCACTGCTACCTACTCTTTTACTATTCTTTGTATCTATAAAAACAACTCTTCAACTATCAATCTATCTAGAGAGTCGGTAAAGAATAACCGGATATGACTATTTTACCCAAAAGTGATTTCGGAAATTACCGTTGGACTTACTGTATCTTCAGCAGCATTCATTCGTGGTTTAAACGAAATTTTACCTGTTTATCTTCGTGACAATATTACTTCATATGTTAACGATATTCTTATTGCTAAACGTTCTTGGAGTGAGCATAACAAAATTTTGGATTCATTATTACATATTTTTGCAAGAGCTGGCATTACAGTGAACTTGGAAAAATCTGAATTTGGTCGTTCTCAGGTGAAATTTCTTGGTCATATTATTTCTACAGAAGGTATTCTTCCTGATCCAGAGAAACTAGATGCTATTCGTAATTATGCTGTTCCTACCACAAAACGTGATGTTTGTAGTTTCCTTGGTGTCTGTAATTTTCTTAGACGCTTTGTTAGATTGGACAATTTGGCCACACCTCGTTTTTGCGAACTGTCTGGAAAGTTCTTTTTAAACGAAAATCGGTTGACAACTCTGTTTGGTTAGTTTGCATTCCTGATGAGTGGGTTAATAAATTGATTTGGTATACACATTTCAGTTATGCACACTTTGGTCCCAGAAAATGATTTCATAAATTACGAGAAAATTGCTACTTCAGTAATATGGAAAAACGTATTCGATCTGTTCTTGCCAAATGCAAATTATGTCAAAAGGCTAAGCCGTCAACTATTTCTCACAGAGCACCGTTGTTTCCTACCATTCCAGCGAAATTAAAGGAGATGGCTGCAGTCGATTTGTTCGGTCCAGTGGTTCGTTCTTCTAATGGTTTTGCGTACATTTTGGTAGCAGTGGAATTGACATCAAAATATGTGTGTTTTACGCCTTTACGCAAAGCAATAGCTCGTTCAGTATCTAACGCTTTCATCAAACATTTTCTTAAAGAAGTGGGTCATGTTGATAAGGTTATATCAGATAATGGATCACAGTTTCGCTCTAAAATTTGGCTTCGTACTCTACGGCGTCGTAAGATTAAACCAATGTTCATTTCACTTTTTCACCCTCAGTCTAACGCTTCAGAGAGATGGATGAAGGAAATCAATAAATTGTGTCGACTTTATTGTCATCAGAATCACAGAACATGGGATCAGTATCTTTATATTTTTCAAAACATTCTGAATGAACTCCCTAATGATTCAACTTCTTTACCGCCTATATTGATATTAAAAAATAAAGCACCGACAAATCGCGTTTCTGAAATCGTTCCTTTTCCGCCTTCACGAAAACTGCGGCATTCTGAAGTTGTCAACCTGGCTCTACGAAATATTGCATCTGCGGCTGCTAGAAGAGAGAAATCAGCTAAACGTCCTGGTCGTTTAAAAACCTTGTCAGTTGGTCAAAAGGTGTTAATTAAGTCTCACCGTTTGTCTCACAAAGGAAAAGGCTTGTGTCCCAAATTTTTTCTGCTTTATGACGGTCCATATAGAGTTTGCAAAATTGTTCGTGATAACACTGTTGAAGTAGAAACTCTTAAATCTCGGCGCTCCAAGGGAATACATCATATATCGAACGTTAAAATTTTTGTGGAATGACATACTTTTGAGAAACTAACAGTTATACGTAAACACACGGAGAATGCAAGGACACCACGCCGTGTTCCGGTGGCGGCACATACTCAAAGCAACAGTCAAGTCTGCGCACCGCACAAGGCAGTCGTTGACCGCAATTACTTCCTACGTCACGCGTACCTACAGCTGATCGATCGCTCAGTGCGAATGCACTGACAGCCGTAAACAAATACACAGTCTAATTTCTCCGATTAAATTCAGTATAAAGTTATAGTGACTTGATAAATTATGTTATTAACGTTCAGTATTTTTCAGGATACGGTTGTATAAAATATTTAAAACCTTCAGGTAAATTCTGTGTGTGTCCGACGTTAAGAGGATTTGCTATCGAGAAACTTTCAGGAAGAATGTAACTTCGAAGAAGAAACTAATAAACTAAAAAGGTAACTATTAATTGAGTTTATTTTTCAGGTAACATATTTCCACTTAGGTACGTACTTTAGACGTAATTTGCTGCTCGCGATTACGTGATTTATACTTTGTGTTAACTGATTTTGACAATGATTGATTAATGAACAGGGTTGTTACTTATGTATATTATGCATCGCTTGGCTGCTATGCTTTTTCACTGATGTCATATTTATTTATTATGTGCCTGCTGTGCTTATTTATTTAAATTATAATTGTCACGTGATTAATTGTGCTGATATGGTTATGTATGTAAGTTATACTTTGTGATTTATCTGCTTGTGCCTTCATGTTTACTTATTAAGATTACATATGAACATTTATTTGCTTATGCTGATATGATGCTAATGACCTGTTTATTGTGTAAGATATATATTTGCTGCTTTGCGTATGGATTGCATATTTACACATTTCTGTTTTGTTGTCATAACTACTCTTTAATTTGGTATATAGAAATGCTGATATACTGTGTACGAACATAGAGTTTAGGTTACACTACGGTATTAATTATAAATTGTTTGCTTGGCATAGCCTCGTTGTAGGAATTGTGCTGCATCCACTTCTTGACATTCTGTTCTCTACTGGTATATTTACTCGCTGTTGCATGTTTTGCTTACGCTCAGTGCCTTATATTTTAAGATAAGAAAATGAACTGCTATAATTCTACGAACGACGTTGCTACAAGAAACTTCATTGAAGCCACATGAGCTGGAGGTTTTATGAAAGTTGTATAAATTTATGTTAATAGGAAGGAAGCTAACGACATGACATACCAACACTAGGTTTAGACCATTGACAGTTATTACACTGCATTCTTCGTGAGCAATTGAAATAGTAAGTGACACTTGACACAAGAAATACTCCACATGTTTGCTTCTGTTTTGCCATGATTCTAGAAGTGGTGTACACACTGTGAAATATTAAGATCATTCACATCCCGTACTCGTACTTACTTACTGAAAGTTATTCGAACTAAAGGCTGTTAGAGGTCATGTATGCATTTCTTTTATTTAATGATGGACAAGGTAACCAAAATGTATTTTATAATTCATAATGAGTAGAAGATTTGGGTCAGATGGATTACACAGAGGTTGTGTGTGGACATTGTGTCTTCGGATTGTATGGGATGATGAAGTTTGCACTAGGATTTTATCTGTACTTGTTCAAGGAGACTGACTAGAGGAAAGAGTTGTTATGGGAGTGAAATGATATTGGCGATAGGGTTTATATGTATCGACGTATTGAAGAGGTATTATTGAGGTATTGAGATTATGTAAAGTTGATGATTATTGGAGTTTTGGTGGACAAGAGGTAAGGTAAATGATATTGATGATAAGATTTATATGTTTAAACGTAAGAGGTATTATTGAAGTATTAAGATTATGTGATGCTGATGATTATTGGAGTTTTGGTGGATAAGAGAAAAAGTAAGTGAGGAGCATATTTTTTTTGTTGGTTTATATGGAACAAGGAGGATGAAAATGGCAAACTAGAACACTCAAGTGGAAGGAAGATTGTCTACACACACTTTGTTAAATCACTAAGCAGTATATACTTTTTTTGGAGAGAGGAAGTATTTGCATATCTTGGCACACTGACAGTTGTTCAGCAACCGTACATTTGATTTGGCTTGGCAAACATTGGTCTTGACATGATAACTATGACGTTGACCAACTATTATTGACTGTTATACACTGTCGCAAATACTACTTGATACACATGTTGAACATCAAATTTTGACAGAATTGCATTTACCCAGTTAACACTATTCAATTACACAGTTGTTATATTAACTTAAATATGTTGTTAAATTAACCTAATTATGTCATGTATTGGAAAATTCGACTCGTTCCACATCATTACGAAATATCGTATTCATGATCCATGGAACTAGTATTAATCTAATCTAATCTAACAGTAGCACTTAATGTGGATGAAAGATGAGTGAGTGTGTTTTGTGTGTTTTCCTTTCCTAATCCCAAATAATTGGTACCGACCTATCTCCTAAATATTATTTTACTTGTTTGTTGTGGCTTGCACTGACACCCATAAATATTATAGGTTTACTGATATTTGTGTATTGTAATAGTTAATTAGACAATTATCTGATATCATTTGTGTGTTTGTTATAATTTGTATGTTTAGTGTAAGAGCATTGAGAATAATTTTGTAAAAGCAATTGTGTGTGCATTCAAACTGTTGTTCATGCCTGCACCTGTTCAACATGATGGGTGCCACTTGGAAATGTTTACTTTGTGCTAATGAACTCTGATGAACTGTCTGATTAGTGATAGTGAATATTATGGACTGTTACCTGCACCTGTTCAACATTAATGGGTGCCACTTAGAAATGTTCAATTTCTGCTGATAAACTCTGATGAACTGTCTGATTAGTGATAGTGAATATTATGGACTGTTACCTGCACTTGTTCAAAATGATGGGTGCCACTAGGAGATCTTTAATTTCTTCTGATGAACTCTGATGAACTGTCTAATTAGTGATGGTGAATATTATGGACTGTTACCTGCACCTGTTCAACATTACTGGGTGCCACTAATGGAACTGCTTCTACCGAAATGATGTCACTTGTTGGTGTCTGCACCTGTTCAACATTGCTGGGTGCCACTGATGGAACTGCTTCTACTGACATAATGTCACTTGTTGGTGTCTGCACCTGTTCAACATTGCTGGGTGCCACTGTTGGAACTGCTTCTACTGAAGTGATGTCACTTGTTGGTGTCTGCACCTGTTCAACATTGCTGGGTGCCACTGATGGAACTGCTTCTACTGAAATAATGTGACTTGTTGCTGTCTGCACCTGTCAACATTGCTGGGTGACACTGTTGGAACTGTTTCTACTGAAATAATGTCACTTGTTGGTGTCTGCTCCTGCTCAACATTGCTGGATGCCACTGATGGAACTGTTTCTGCTGAAATAATGTGACTTGTTGCTGTCTGCACCTGTCAACATTGCTGGGTGCCACTGTTGGAACTGTTTCTACTGAAATAATGTCACTTGTTGGTGTCTGCACCTGCTCAACATTGCTGGGTGCCACTGATGGAACTGTTTCTACTGACATAATGTCAGTTGTTGGTGTCTGCACATGTTCAACATTGCTGGGTGCCACTGATGGAACTGCTTCTACTGACATAATGTCACTTGTTGGTGTCTGCACCTGTTCAACATTGCTGGGTGCCACTGATGGAACTGCTTATACTGAAATTATGTTACTTCTTGGTGTCTGCACCTGCTCGACATTGCTGGGTGCCACTGATGGAACTGCTTCTACTGAAATAATGTTACTTCTTGCTGTCTGCACCTGTTCAACATTGCTGGGTGCCACTGATGGAACTGCTTCTACTGAGATGATGTCACTTGTTGGTGTCTGCGCCTGATCGCCATTTCTGGGTGCCACTGTTGGAGCTGTTTAAATACTGCTGATGAAATGTTATGAGACTGCTATTTGCAGCTGTTGACCATTGCTGGGTGCTACTGTTGGAACTGTCAACTACTCTGAGGAGTGCTACTTGTTTATTGAACTATTGACAAGATTTTATGTGAATATTTGTATAAACTGATTTTTTGTGTATTTACTGTTTATGAAATGTTATGAGACTCTTACCTACACCTATACGTCATTGCTGGTGCTATTGATTGAATGATACTTGTGTAAAGTATTATGTAAAATCACATGTATGCAAGCATTTGTATTCCTTACTGTATTTTATATATTAAGTTATTGAAGGGTCAGTGCAAAGCCAAAATTTATCTAGTTATGTCACATTTACTTATTAATATTATCTTTCATTTTTGTGCCGGCCGAAGTGGCCGTGCGGTTAAAGGCGCTGCAGTCTGGAACCGCAAGACCGCTACGGTCGCAGGATCGAATCCTGCCTTGGGCATGGATGTTTGTGATGTCCTTAGGTTAGTTAGGTTTAACTAGTTCTAAGTTCTAGGGGACTAATGACCTCAGCAGTTGAGTCCCATAGTGCTCAGAGCCATTTTTCATTTTTGTCTGTATTTTTTTGGACAAATTTGGTGGTATTTTCACCACCAATGCTGGCAAAAATACCATCAAATTCTAGCCCGTGGAGGAGGGGCATATGAAAGGTGGCTACACTGAGTCACAGCGCCAGAGATTGCGCCAAAGAGTTTTATTCAGCCGCCTCCACTGGCAGTCGTTGTCGAGAAGTCATCGTGGAGAGTGCTTATTGAGAAGTGGGCAGTAGGAGTTCCGATGTAGCCACGACTAGTTGTGAGCATGTTGTATGCAGTTGTTCTGATGGGCTAGACAGCTGATGCTGTTCGATTGCGGATGTTGTAATGATCAGAGTGTATGTTTCGTCAATATATACGAAGGTAATAAATTTTTTTTATTTTTATTTCAAATGTCTTAAACAATAATGCCTCTTGGTCACAGGTTCAGTCAACAAAGCATCTGGCTTGTGTTCATGTATTAGAGTGTAATTCTGATTTTTATGTGCAATTATAGTATTTTTGTTTTTTTTTTAATTACTTCAGTGTAAATGGTGCTTAAAATACCTTGTCTTACTGAGGAAGAACCGTGCCAGATGTGTACGTTGAATCACACTTCCACACACAGAACTGTTACACTTGTGTTTTGTTGTTTCTTAGGTTTTATAGT
Organism: Schistocerca nitens; assembly: GCF_023898315.1. Lineage (NCBI taxonomy): Eukaryota > Metazoa > Arthropoda > Insecta > Orthoptera > Acrididae > Schistocerca > Schistocerca nitens. The sequence goes on from NC_064614.1 coordinate 20,041,168, forward strand.
TGCTGGGGACTTAATTAATTAATTGTGTTAACGGAAGTTTTCTTTCATTCTTTGTTGTTATTCTAAGCAGTCAGATTGCGGAGTAATACTAGTCAGGGCCAACCGGTTACGAGACTGCGTAACTGGACAGTCAGCTACGAAAATTAAAATTATTTGCATACTATTTAATTAAGCCCCCATGCAGTGTGCGCTGATATGAAACTTCCTGTGAGGACAGGGCGTGAGTCGTGCTTCGGTAGCTCAGACGGCAGAGCACTTGCCCGCGAAAGGCAAAGATCCTGAGTTCGAGTCTCGGTTGGGCACACAGTTTTAATCTGCCAGGAAGTTTCATATCAGCGCACACTCCGCTGAAGAGTGAATATCTCATTCAACAAAAATATCACTTAATACTCCGCAAAGTGCGAAAATACGAAATAAACGTAAGAAATTTTATTCAGCATTGATACCGTCTGTACCACCCTTTTTTCTTTCGGAACTTCACATTGAACATGTTTACGGATATTCAAGCCCCCTAATTTTTATGGTAGTTCAACATACTAAAAATTGATACGGCGAAGCATGTAATAAAAGTTGAAGAACTTGTTTTTCTGTAATCTACATTATTTGGTTAAAGTGTAACTCAGGGACGAGATGAATGTAGAAAACTATCCAAAACAACGATCAGTGTGGTCGGTAGTAGAGACTTTTATCACCCAAGACCGATCCAAGATGGTCCTCATCTACCCACTTTGACACGTTATTGTGTTGCTATGGAAACTGGACTTTATTCATAACTCAATAACTTGATGTTGTGCGGTGTTGCGGCCGGCCGTTGTGGCCGAGCGGTTCTAGGCGCTTTAGTATGGAATCGTGCGACCGCTACGGTCGCAGGCTCGAATCCTGCCTCGGGCATGGATGTGTGTGATGTCCTAAGGTATGGAATATTATTCAATCCGCGCGTCACAGCGACATGTATGTCGGTAATGTCGTTAAAGCGTTGATTCTTCATTCGAATTTTTGCACGTCGTCGTTTTGTTGTAGGATGATACTGATAACACCAAGTCTTGTCACCCATGATGAAAGAAAAGTACGTCTGTGGTTTGCAGTCCAATCAATTTGCGGCAGTCGCTGTTTTTGTTCGAGAGTCAAGTTGTCGCTGTTTTTGTTCTAGAGTCAAGTTGTGCGGTATGAAATTTGCATACTATTTTCTCTTCTTGAAAACGTTCTGGAGAATGTCTTGAGCACTTGATTTAGAGACGTTGTTCCGCTGCAGCCTGTGACACAACAACCTTCATATACTAGGGTCACACACCCACTGCTTAACATTGCCTGCACACAAGTGACGAATGCACAACTGTTTAAAGTTACTGTTCTTACGTCGCTAACACACAATGAATAAAATCAGTCTCGGAACGTTTTGGACGGACAATGTATATAACTACAACACTCAAACATTTCCAAGTTAGTCATAGTTATAACTTCGAAGAATTTGCATTCATGAAAATGTTTTTAGAACGCTTCAAGAAAATCACCGCTGCGTTTCTACGATGCATATTCTTCTCAGCCGTGTAAAGTGTGTGTGTAGCGTAGTATGTGTTATTTTCGGATGTTTCCATGTAAGTAATGTGCGGAGCTTTCGACTGTACTTTTCGTGGCTTTAAGGGAGGGCAATTTTATACGACTGCTGCTACAGAGATTTGCAGCAACGAGAATTATAGGTACGTAAATCATTTTTAGACTCAAGATACACCGAAGATTGTGTCATGTAACAAGGAGTTGCATCTACATAATGCATAATGACAGGTTAAATTCTTGACGTTTGGATGCTCGTTGTTTGTTTGCAGATGACTGAAACACTAAAGTAAAGATGACACATATCTGACTTTACACGTTTGATTATTGTTATATGGTTAAGTTTAATTCTTGAAGACTCGTGCAGTCTCATCTCTTTCGTTTACTTGCATTTAGTGAATTGTTATAACAAACGAAGAAATACGTGCGGATGTAATCGAGATAGCTTAGCTGATTATTTTATTCTCTGTGTTTTACAGCTATTTCTAAACTAGACTAAATAATTTCAAAAGCAAGTTCTAGGTGCAATATGTGTCTCAATCAACATTTGTTCTACATTTTTGCAGAAAGCTCAAAATCTAAATAGTCGAAATGTGCATATGTGGACTCTTAGCTATCGAGCAAGGGTATTGTGAATGGTTCAGGCTTGTGTGGTACCTTTCTGTACAGGGGATACAATTCAGTGCATGTTCCCTAAGGTATTTATGCTTTGCACAATACTTTGCTTCAGTAAAAATTCCTTGTCAAAAATAAAAAGTTCTAGCTAACATATGCCGTTAGCACATTATATAATGTGATTCTGATTCGGTAAAAGAACTTATGGAAGGATTGCTAAACTAGACACGCAGGGAAAAAAACCTTATAATATGATTTCTTAAATGCACCATGCTATGGAGGAATGTGGTTTCATTACTAGCAAGTAGTTTGTTCTAGTCAGTTAAAAAAAATAATTCTTTAACGAAAACAACTCCAGAATTCTGATTTTTGTCCTCTCCTAACAAAAACGATGTTTTACAGTCTAATTGCAGGTACCTTTTTCTGACTGCTGTTGCTGAGGATTCGAGATGACTAATTTAAGACTACTCACAACAACACTGGGTCTTTTGCTCACTGCCGTAACAGTAACTGTGAAATCTGTCGGTCTCGCTTTTAAAATGGTAGCATGGCGAAAACTGGTAGAGCTTTCACACGAAAGAAATTTTTGACACGTTTTGGTAGATTGTTTGTTGCTGAGGATTTGAGCTGTTCAGTTTGAAGCTAGTGCTCCAACTTAGGAATACGTGAGCTGGTTAAGGTCACTTCTTTAACAGAAACGGCTAAATGCTCAGTGGCTGTCAGTGCACGGGCGGCAATGCGATGAGGCCAGAATGGCGGCCAGTGGCAATATGGCCGACCGTACTTTCCCTACAGAGAGCCTTATGGGCGAGCGCCTAGTGCCGGCTGGGATGATTACAAGACATGAACTGGATTCTAAGAGGTCTCCAGTCTCTTCGTAGCCATATAAAATGTGGCCTAGCTTCCAGTTTCTTGACTCTGATGAAGAATTTCATGAAGGTTCCATGAGCTGTGTGTATGAGGGTATTACGCACAGTGCATTTGTCAGTTAGTTATGACTTACGGTAAATACTTAAAATGAGTTGAGGTTATGAAGATTGGTTCAATTGGCTCTGAGCACTATGGGACTCAACTGCTGAGGTCATTAGTCCCCTAGAACTTAGAACTAGTTAAACCTAACCAACCTAAGGACATCACAAACATCCATGCCCGAGGCAGGATTCGAACCCGCGACCGTAGCGGTCTTGCGGTTCCAGACTGCAGCGCCTTTAACCGCACGGCCACTTCGGCCGGCGGTTATGAAGAAAAACAATACAAAGGTTTGGATTTAAGCTGTCTGTATAAAATTTCTTTAATTCTTCCAGTATCTTATTTAAAGCCTGAAGAATTCTGCTTCCCAGATGTTACTCGTATTTCCCTTGGCCTTACTGATTAATTGATGTAGCAAATCATAGCAAAATTGCAGTCTATGAAATTCACAGGACCACAAAAACAGGGAAACCTTTCCTTGGTGGTGGTCTGTCTTTCCAAGAAACAACCTTTAATATATTTTGTTGTGCACCGAACATGTTTCTATATAATTGCAGCACCCTCAATGGACTTTTTTTATTTTACGATGTGAATACTTGCCCATTAATTGTGGCGTGATCAAAACATATTACGCAAAACTGCTTGTCGAAATGTATCAGTTAACTGTAAAAAGATCTGATTCGGTGGATGCTGTAATTGTGTAAAAACATGGCGCACAGTAACATTCGAATACTGTGCAAGCATCCTTACAATGCGTGTTTAAATGAGCGTCGTGTAGCACTTACCATTTTCCTCCATTTTCTATACCATTCACGAACGGCGGACTAGAACAAAGACTGTTACTAAGTCTCTAAATGAGCTCAAATTTCTCTGATTTTACAGTCTGATAATTTCGCGGGAATATGTGGGAGGGAATGATCTCTATACGTAAAAGGCAATGTCCCGACTGACTAACTGACTGACTCCTTAACGCTCAGCCCAAACCGCTAAGAATAGAAACACGAAGTTTGTAGAGGATGTGGGTCTTATAATGTAGGCATCGTTTACGAAGGAATTGTCTGAAATTCTACTCTTAAGGGATAAAGTAGTGGATGAAAGACTTTTTGAAAGTTGTTGCTGTTAAGGGAACTTTGAAGCTAGAGCTACGAAAATTGGTATTTGGTTTCTCAGTCAGGAAATAAAAAAATACGTGTTTCAACATTTTGAAATTTCAGCCACTTAGGAGGGAAAATAGTGGATGAATTTATTTTGAAAATAAATAACTACTACAGGATTTTTAAGGCTACATCTATGACAATTGGTATTTCACTTCTTGGTTAGAAATAAAAAAATACATATTTCACTGTTTTTGGAAATTCAACCCCTAAGGCAGTGCAATAGGGGAAAATTTTTAAGAAAATGTTACGTTACATTACAAAATTTTAAAGCTAAATTTATGAAAATTGGTGTTTCATATCTCTGCTCGATATAAGGAAATGGTTTTTAGGAGATGAAAGTTGCTGTGGAAATACTTCTACAAGAACGCAAAAGGTATGTTTAACAAAAACTTGGGACCCTAGCTACCAGAACCACATTTTTATCAGAAGTACATTCGGAAAAGACCATGCTTAAAAGGCGTTAGTTGGCGTGAAAAGCTTAGAAGCCATTGCAATGTGTAATCAACATAAAAATTCGATTAAGTAAAAATAAAAACGTCTCTGCAAGCCATACAGTCTACTCGAGCGAAGCAGTGGCTGCTAAGCTAGTTGTGTTTTTAAAAGGTGGACGTCCATCAACGCTTTCTTATTTTATTTTTTAAAATATTCATATTGAGCAAACTAATGATTGAGTCATGTTGATATTTGTGTCAGAATGAAAAAGAAAACTATTTCATAATGTGTCTTATCTAATTTATCCCTTAACTAAACAACAGGTGGAAGGTAAACAACGAAAAAAATCATATTTTAGTAGACTGATTACACTTATGCGTTATTAAAGTAATTTGTTTATTAAATTTTCCACGACACTGAACACATAACAATTCCTTTTTTCTGTACATTTGGTCAGTCTTGTTGTAGGTACGTAATGGTTAATAAAACTGACACCTAATAATTTTAGAATTCGTCGTTACAGTCCTTGCACGTAAACTGTTTTACAGTATTGTATCAAAAATAACGTGGCTAGCGCATTTGGATACGGAAATAGTATATAAGAATTTTTAACTCCGCTCTAAAATTCAAACACTTTACACAGAAAACAGTTCAAAAGTTTGAACAATAAAAATGTATTCATAAATTTCCTGGAATATGTTTAAGCAATAAGAAACACGTCCACATAGTTCTGAAACGTCTTTGACAGAGGGCGAAAATCTCGTGAGCTACCAATCTTTTCACATTGTAACCAAGAATAAATGTCAAACACAGTCACGAAGAAGAGCACACACGGAAAGAAAAGTGTGTCTTTATGAAATTGCGTTGTATCCATATGACGCCATCTGCGTGTGTCACCAAACAATTAGTAAAGTCATACATGAATTGTATATTGTCTTCTTTCTTCCAGTTTTTGTTGACGAAACCTGAAATAAAGAGAAAGATCCGATAATTCCGAACTGCTAAAAACACTAATGTAGTGACTGTCCTAAAACTATGAGCTGCCAGAGCAACAGACGCAAAATAGTTAAAGTTAGACTAAAGAAACAAAAGCAGTGTTGAAGAAATATATGTGTTTAAAGAAACACATAGTTCGAAACAGGTGAAGTTGGAGATAAAGAAACAAAAGCTATATGAGAGAAATATATGTGTTTAAAGAAATACACTGAAACATTCTATTTATTTTTTAGCATTAAGTGTTTTTTCTATCACCCCTGTAGATTTCAAAGTGACTTCCATTGCAGTGTTTGATGGTATCACTTCCCAAGAACAGAAGACGAGACAATAGAGATTAGCGAAGATTCAAGCCCCAAATTTGGAAATGAAATATGAACTAACCATACAACGTTCCCTAAGATGAAAGGGATGGTTTGTATCTTAAGCAATGGAAGTCTCTTTTTCAGGGGTCACCACAGATAAAAAAAAAAGACACACTTCTTCTTCGCCAAAGTACCTGATGGACGAGGAAACCTTGAAAAACATATAGCCAGTCAAGTATTTATTTTTGGATGTAACCTCGTCCACGCCAAGTAGTAAGGCTTCCGAAAACATCGGTAATGTGAAAATCCAACTCGCGACTTTCTTACGTGACATCCTGAATGTCATGGATCAAGGCAATGGGGCAGTGTATTTAGACCCTTGCTGTCCATGTTCTATACTCATGATCTGGTAGATAATATTAATACTGAACTCACGATTTTCTCAGATGATACAGTTATTTATAACGAAATACTGCCTGAGAAAAGCTGCATAAATATTTAATCAAATCTAGATAACAAAATTGTTGAGGCTTTCGTGGCCACTTGTTGACAAACTGCCTATTGGCTTCTGTCTCGGGTTCTTCGGCCGACGTTCATCTAATGATATTTCTGACGTTTCGCCAGCACGAGTGGCTGGCATTGTCAAAGCTTCACCCTCCATTGCCGGTGGTGAACTGGAGCCGAGCTCGCGGCCGCAGACTATATGTACCTGCCGCGCCAACGTCCGAGGGCTTCTCCGCGGTCATTTCCGGTGCGGTTCTCCTCTTGCTACCTGCGACGGTCGTTCGCTGCAGTACGGGAAGCCAGGATCCGTTTACCTTAAGGCTTTCCTCTTTCTTGTTCAAACTGTTCGCGTGTTTTTGTATTTCTACAGCTTCTCTGAACAAGCGCGTGTGATAGTGGTTCTCTACAGCCAGAACTTCCGTGTCGGCGAATTTTATTACGTGGTCGGTCTCATTCAGTGCGTGTTCTGCCACGGCCGATTTCTCCACCTGCCCCAACCTGCAATGTCGCTTATGCTCCTTGATCCTGGTGTTAATGGATCGTCCAGTCATTCCGACATAAACTTTTCCGCATGTGCATGGTATGCGGTATATTCCCGACATTGCAAGTGGGTCTCTTTTCTCCTTCGCCGATCTAAGACACTCTTTGATCTTTCTTGTCGGTTTGAAAACCGTCTTTACGCCATGTTTGCGCAATATACGGCCGATTCTGTCCGTCACTTGGTTCAAATGGCTCTGAGCACTATGGGACTCAACTGCTGAGGTCAGTAGTCCCCTAGAACTTAGAACTAGTTAAACCTAACTAACCTAAGGACATCACAAACATCCATGCCCGAGGCAGGATTCGAACCTGCGACCGTAGCGGTCTTGCGGTTCCAGACTGCAGCACCTTTAACCGCACGGCCACTTCGGCCGGCTGTCCGTCACTCTGGGAATGTATGGCAGAAAGGCCGTACCCGACATTTCTTTTTCTGGTTCCTTACTTCGCCGAGTGTTTGGCTCAGTTACACTTCTAATATAATTTGTGGAGTACCCATTGCTCCTCAGGACAGTTTCCAGGTGTTGCATTTCTCGTTTGAGGTGTTGCGGCTCACATATTCGTCCTGCTCTCGTTACGAGCGTACTAATCATGCCTCTTTTCTGGCTCGGGTGGTGGTTTGACAGTTTGTGCAGGTATCGGTCCGTGTGAGTCGGTGTTCGATACACGCTGTGTCCCAGGTTTTCGCCGTCCCTTGTAACCAGCACATCTAGAAATGGCAGTTTCTTGTCCTTTTCTACTTCCATGGTAAATGTTATGTTGGCATGGAGGCTGTTCAAGTGTCTTAGGAAGTCACCGAGCTGTTCTTCACCATGGCTCCACACCACGAAAGTATCATCGACGTACCTGTACCACACCTTAGGTTTGCAAGTCGCCGAGTCCAGTGCCTGTGCTTCGAATTGTTCCATGAAGAAGTTGGCCACCACTGGACTGAGAGGACTACCCATGGCGACGCCTTCCAGCTGTTCGTAGAAGTCGCCATTCCACGTGAAATAGCTCGTGGTGAGACATGCATGGCAGAGCTTTCTGATGTCTAGCGGGAAAATGGAACCGATGTGCTCCAGAGCGTCACTGAGTGGCACTTTCGTAAATAACGAAACAACATCAAAGCTGACCAGGATGTCGTTTGGTGCAAGTTTCAGTTTCTTCAGCTTCTCAATGAAATGTCCTGAGTCCTTAACGTATGTGTCGGTCTTCCCCACGTGTGGTTGGAGCAGAGAGGCCAAGTGTTTTGCCAGTTTATATGTCGGTGATCCAGGAGCGCTAACGATCGGTCTCAGTGGAACGTTGTTCTTATGGATCTTGGGTAATCCATACAGCCGAGGTGGTAGGGCTTCTGTGTTGCGCAGGTTTCTCTGTATGTCCGCCGGCAGAGAAGACGCCTTGATCAATCGATTCGTATTCCGTGTGATACGTTGCGTCGGATCTGCGCTTAGTTTTCGGTACGTCGTCGGATCTAATAGGTCTCGGATCTTTTGCTCATAATCTTCGGTCTTCATTACGACGGTCGCATTCCCCTTATCGGCAGGCAGTACCAATATACTCTTGTCGGCGTTGAGATTCTTAATGGCTTGTACCTCTTCTTTCTTCAGGTTGCAAGCTGGCGGTTTTGCTCGGCGCAGTATCCTGGCTGTTTCCGTGCGTATTTCCTCTGCCCTTTCACAAGGAAGGGCACGAATGGCTGCTTCGGTGTTGGCAATGATGTCCTCCATAGGTATGGTTCTCGGGACGGTAGCGAAATTCCCTCCTTTTTGAAGAACAGACACTTCCTCTTCGGTCAATTGTCGTTCAGTGAGGTTGACCACTGTGTGTGACATGTCGGGAGTCGCCTTGTCGGTCTGCTTCCGGCATCTTTCAAACTTTTTCTTCTGTCGCTCGGTGCAGCGCTCGAGTTCGTTCTGCATGCTCCTGTGAGTGATGCTGTCGATCTTGTCCCAGTCGTCTCGATGCATTCTGCTACTTAGATGATAGAAAATGTCCAGAAGTTCCTGATCCGTTCTTGCCAAGTCTCTCCGTGTTGTATGTATTCGCTCACGAAGAAAAGCTCGTTCCATTCTGTCGTAGATACGATGAGCTTGGGCGGTGGTGAATAGGCGCTTGCATCTCAAGAACTTCGGTGTAGCACATTCATCTCGGCAACGTGACAGAAAGGCGAGAGAGGACATCAGTCGCGCTTTCTTCTTCCGTCGTTGGTCAAGGCGTCGGTACAATCTGCAAATCTCCTCCCCGTAGAGGCGTAATACAAAATTGTTGAGGCTTTCGTGGCCACTTGTTGACAAACTGCCTATTGGCTTCTGTCTCGGGTTCTTCGGCCGACGTTCATCTAATGATTTTTCTGACGTTTCGCCAGCACGAGTGGCTGGCATTGTCAAAGCTTCACCCTCCATTGCCGGTGGTGAACTGGAGCCGAGCTCGCGGCCGCAGACTATATGTACCTGCCGCGCCAACGTCCGAGGGCTTCTCCGCGGTCATTTCCGGTGCGGTTCTCCTCTTGCTACCTGCGACGGTCGTTCGCTGCAGTACGGGAAGCCAGGATCCGTTTACCTTAAGGCTTTCCTCTTTCTTGTTCAAACTGTTCGCGTGTTTTTGTATTTCTTCAGCTTCTCTGAACAAGCGCGTGTTCTTCAAAAAGGAGGGAATTTCGCTACCGTCCCGAGAACCATACCTATGGAGGACATCATTGCCAACACCGAAGCAGCCATTCGTGCCCTTCCTTGTGAAAGGGCAGAGGAAATATGCACGGAAACAGCCAGGATACTGCGCCGAGCAAAACCGCCAGCTTGCAACCTGAAGAAAGAAAAGGTACAAGCCATTAAGAATCTCAACGCCGACAAGAGTATATTGGTACTGCCTGCCGATAAGGGGAATGCGACCATCGTAATGAAGACCGAAGATTATGAGCAAAAGATCCGAGACCTATTAGATCCGACGACGTACCGAAAACTAAGCGCAGATCCGACGCAACGTATCACACGGAATACGAATCGATTGATCAAGGCGTCTTCTCTGCCGGCGGACATACAGAGAAACCTGCGCAACACAGAAGCCCTACCACCTCGGCTGTATGGATTACCCAAGATCCATAAGAACAACGTTCCACTGAGACCGATCGTTAGCGCTCCTGGATCACCGACATATAAACTGGCAAAACACTTGGCCTCTCTGCTCCAACCACCGTGGGGAAGACCGACACATACGTTAAGGACTCAGGACATTTCATTGAGAAGCTGAAGAAACTGAAACTTGCACCAAACGACATCCTGATCAGCTTTGATGTCGTTTCGTTATTTACGAAAGTGCCACTCAGTGACGCTCTGGAGCACATCGGTTCCATTTTCCCGCTAGACATCAGAAAGCTCTGCCATGCATGTCTCACCACGAGCTATTTCACGTGGAATGGCGACTTCTACGAACAGCTGGAAGGCGTCGCCATGGGTAGTCCTCTCAGTCCAGTGGTGGCCAACTTCTTCATGGAACAATTCGAAGCACAGGCACTGGACTCGGCGACTTGCAAACCTAAGGTGTGGTACAGGTACGTCGATGATACTTTCGTGGTGTGGAGCCATGGTGAAGAACAGCTCGGTGACTTCCTAAGACACTTGAACAGCCTCCATGCCAACATAACATTTACCATGGAAGTAGAAAAGGACAAGAAACTGCCATTTCTAGATGTGCTGGTTACAAGGGACGGCGAAAACCTGGGACACAGCGTGTATCGAACACCGACTCACACGGACCGATACCTGCACAAACTGTCAAACCACCACCCGAGCCAGAAAAGAGGCATGATTAGTACGCTCGTAACGAGAGCAGGACGAATATGTGAGCCGCAACACCTCAAACGAGAAATGCAACACCTGGAAACTGTCCTGAGGAGCAATGGGTACTCCACAAATTATATTAGAAGTGTAACTGAGCCAAACACTCGGCGAAGTAAGGAACCAGAAAAAGAAATGTCGGGTACGGCCTTTCTGCCATACATTCCCAGAGTGACGGACAGCCGGCCGAAGTGGCCGTGCGGTTAAAGGCGCTGCAGTCTGGAACCGCAAGACCGCTACGGTCGCAGGTTCGAATCCTGCCTCGGGCATGGATGTTTGTGATGTCCTTAGGTTAGTTAGGTTTAACTAGTTCTAAGTTCTAGGGGACTACTGACCTCAGCAGTTGAGTCCCATAGTGCTCAGAGCCATTTGAACCAAGTGACGGACAGAATCGGCCGTATATTGCGCAAACATGGCGTAAAGACGGTTTTCAAACCGACAAGGAAGATCAAAGAGTGTCTTAGATCGGCGAAGGAGAAAAGAGACCCACTTGCAATGTCGGGAATATACCGCATACCATGCACATGCGGAAAAGTTTATGTCGGAATGACTGGACGATCCATTAACACCAGGATCAAGGAGCATAAGCGACATTGCAGGTTGGGGCAGGTGGAGAAATCGGCCGTGGCAGAACACGCACTGAATGAGACCGACCACGTAATAAAATTCGCCGACACGGAAGTTCTGGCTGTAGAGAACCACTATCACACGCGCTTGTTCAGAGAAGCTGTAGAAATACAAAAACACGCGAACAGTTTGAACAAGAAAGAGGAAAGCCTTAAGGTAAACGGATCCTGGCTTCCCGTACTGCAGCGAACGACCGTCGCAGGTAGCAAGAGGAGAACCGCACCGGAAATGACCGCGGAGAAGCCCTCGGACGTTGGCGCGGCAGGTACATATAGTCTGCGGCCGCGAGCTCGGCTCCAGTTCACCACCGGCAATGGAGGGTGAAGCTTTGACAATGCCAGCCACTCGTGCTGGCGAAACGTCAGAAATATCATTAGATGAACGTCGGCCGAAGAACCCGAGACAGAAGCCAATAGGCAGTTTGTCAAATCTAGATAAGATTTCAAAATGATCTAAAAACTGTCAACTTGATTTAAGAGTACAGAAAAGAAAAACGTCCACTTTACAACCCTCAGAAACGTAGTATCCTATGGCTGCAATATCAGTGAGTCCAGCTGGATTCAGACAACTCATGCAAATCCCCGAATGTGACAAAATGTGACGATGTGAAATGGAATGATCACATAGGCTCGATTGTGCCACACCTCACTTCATTGGTTGGACAACAGGAAGAGTCAGTCTGCACAGGAACCTGGTTATGAAACACTTGTGAGTCGCATCTTAGAGTATTGTTCAAGTGTGTGGGACCAATAGCAAATAAGACAAACTAATTAAGGGACATTGAATATATACACGCCTGGAAATGGAAAAAAGAACACATTGACACCGGTGTGTCAGACCCACCATACTTGCTCCGGACACTGCGAGAGGGCTGTACAAGCAATGATCACACGCACGGCACAGCGGACACACCAGGAACCGCGGTGTTGGCCGTCGAATGGCGCTAGCTGCGCAGCATTTGTGCACCGCCGCCGTCAGTGTCAGCCAGTTTGCCGTGGCATACGGAGCTCCATCGCAGTCTTTAACACTGGTAGCATGCCGCGACAGCGTGGACGTGAACCGTATGTGCAGTTGACGGACTTTGAGCGAGGGCGTATAGTGGGCATGCGGGAGGCCGGGTGGACGTACCGCCGAATTGCTCAACACGTGGGGCGTGAGGTCTCCACAGTACATCGATGTTGTCGCCAATGGTCGGCGGAAGGTGCACGTGCCCGTCGACCTGGGACCGGACCGCAGCGACGCACGGATGCACGCCAAGACCGTGGGACCCTACGCAGTGCCGTAGGGGACCGCACCGCCACTTCCCAGCAAATTAGGGACACTGTTGCTCCTGGGGTATCGGCGAGGACCATTCGCAACCGTCTCCATGAAGCTGGGCTACGGTCCCGCACACCGTTAGGCCGTCTTCCGCTCACGCCCCAACATCGTGCAGCCCGCCTCCAGTGGTGTCGCGACAGGCGTGAATGGAGGGACGAATGGAGACGTGTCGTCTTCAGCGTTGAGAGTCGCTTCTGCCTTGGTGCCAATGATGGTCGTATGCGTGTTTGGCGCCGTGCAGGTGAGCGCCACAATCAGGACTGCATACGCCCGAGGCACACAGGGCCAACACCCGGCATCATGGTGTGGGGAGCGATCTCTTACACTGGCCGTACACCACTGGTGATCGTCGAGGGGACACTGAATAGTGCACGGTACATCCAAACCGTCATCGAACCCATCGTTCTACCGTTCCTAGACCGGCAAGGGAACTTGCTGTTCCAACAGGACAATGCACGTCCGCATGTATCCCGTGCCACCCAACGTGCTCTAGAAGGTGTAAGTCAACTACCCTGGCCAGCAAGATCTCCGGATCTGTCCCCCATTGAGCATGTTTGGGACTGGATGAAGCGTCGTCTCACGCGGTCTGCACGTCCAGCACGAACGCTGGTCCAACTGGTACGCCAGGTGGAAATGGCATGGCAAGCCGTTCCACAGGACTACATCCAGCATCTCTACGATCGTCTCCATGGGAGAATAGCAGCCTGCATTGCTGCGAAAGGTGGATATACACTGTACTAGTGCCGACATTGTGCATGCTCTGTTGCCTGTGTCTATGTGCCTGTGGTTCTGTCAGTGTGATCATGTGATGTATCTGACCCCAAGAATGTGTCAATAAAGTTTCCCCTTCCTGGGACAATGAATTCACGGTGTTCTTATTTCAATTTCCAGGAGTGTAGAAAGAAGAGCAGCACGAATAGTGACAGGTTTGTTTTACTCATTCAAGAGCGCCGCTGAAAGGTTGAATACTCCGAAATAGCAGACACTTGAAGATCGAAGTCATTTATTACACAAAACTTTACTTAAAAAGTTTCAAGAACGAGTACTAAGTGCGGTTTCTAGGAAATACTACAGCTTCTTATGTCTAGCACCCATATGGATCGAGAAGACATTAGTCTATTTAAAGGGTACACAAAGTAATTTTTGCAATTCATTCTTTCCGTGGTGCACATGCAATTGCAAAGTGAAGAAAACCAAAGGGGACTTGCAGGAGCATTTCCGCAATAATTCTTCCCCAAACCCATACGTGAATAGAACGGGAAGAAAAGCCTTAATGCACGACAAGATGGTAAGCTCCTTCTACCGTGCACTTCACAGTATTCTGAATAATACGTATGTTGCTTCACATCATGCAAGTTAGATTTCAACAGATGTTGTTAGAAAAAAATGTCTTTGAAAAGTAAGTATACATGCAGTGTAGCATATAAATACCTTGTAGGTACGTATTTAGATCATTGTTACGTTTTACAAAGTCAGAAAGATGCAAACCTGTTACTAATCTGAAAGCACAGTGTAGTACATAACGCATAAGCTGTACACATAAATTCGTACGTATTTCAGAGCACTGCTGATGTTTTGTAAAAGCAAAGGGAAAACGCTTATAGCATTATGAAATTGGTTTTGTTCTGTTTCACATAGACACACACACACACACACACACACACATACACGTACACTGCCGAATCATTATGACCACTTCCCACCGGGAGGTTGCATGATACCTCGTGTGGAGTTGAGGACACGCACGTGACGCGGTACGAGAAGTACATGAGCGGAGCAGAAACGAATACGAAATCATTCTAGCGACGATATGTGGCGCAAATGCGGAAACCAGCCGCTTAAGGGGGGTTGGGTATGAAACGGGCCGACTTGGAGCAGGAGAGGCACCACAGGACATTTTAATTTCCACTGCATATACTTTTACAAATAGATTCATAAAAGAATAAAATGTTCTAGGTTTTCAACCCACTTTAATTCGAATAAAATCCCCGAGCTTTCAATGACCCTCTTCGCTACCGTCGACAGGAGTTTAATGTCTGCCGTGGCTGTTTTTTTTCTTTTTTTCTTTATTGTATTTCAATTCCCCATCGGGGCGGGCTGGCAGCAGCATATGTGCTGCTTTTCAGCCGAAAGACATAGAACGAACAATAGAAGACAGTGAAAAATATACAAAGGAGAGAATATGGTGAACAATGATATAAAAAAGGGGGAACATCATGGAAGGCAATAGACAAAAATGGGCGACTGTAAAATGGAGATAAAAAACTGTAAAAATTTAGCGCACACAAAAAGCCACACACTGCGACAAGTAATAGAACACAAGGCACGGTACGACCAGAGCATAAAAAGTATCAACAGATGGCGTAGCACATAACACTGACAGCGAACCTCACGGCAGTACACAATTAAAATCACACCTCTTGACGCACAGGAGAAACAGCACTAAACACAACACTGACGTGGCACACTGACGATGATCAAAGTGGAGGATCTGCCAGGCGCTAGGAGATGAGGGAGGCCGGGAGGAGGGAGGGAGGGGGGGAGGGGAAGAGAGGGGGGAGATGGGCGGGGGGGAGTGGAAGAGGGCCGGGTAGGGAGGGATAGGGGAAGGAGAGAGGCAAGGATGGGGTGCAGGGTCTCAGGGGGAAGGGGGGAAGGAGGAAAATCCGCTCTGGGAGAAGGAAGGGAGCGGGAAAAGGGGGCCCTGGGGAGGGGGGGGGGGACAAGGCCAGGTTATAGTTGAAAGGAAGGGTAGATGTCACGGCGAAGTTCAACATCCGGGAGGGGGAGGCGTTGGAAAGTGCCCTGATGAAGGAGATGGAGGGTGTGGAGGTGGAGAGAGGGACGGATACAGCGGTAGAGGCGCGGAAACGGGTGGGGGGTGGAGAGGAAGGAGGGAACTACAGGGTGGGGGGTGGAGAGGAAGGAGGAAACCACAGGGTGGGGGGGATCGAGCCTGCGGACAATGTAAAGGATGCGGAGATGTTGGAGGAACAGGAGGAGGTGGGGGAAGGGGATCAGTTCATACAGGAGCCGTGTGGGGGAAGGAAGGCGGATACGGAAGGCAAGGCGGAGCGCATGGCGTTCAAGGATTTGGAGGGCCTTGTAAAAGCAGGTGGGGGCGGAGATCCAGGCAACACTGGCATAACAAAGGATGCCGTGGCTGTTACGGTTTCTCGCTTATATAGGCATGACGACATCATCAGCAGCCAATCAGATAGACCCAATGTGGGGCGGGCGTGTAAGTCGACCCGGGCAGCTAGCGGAGCTATCGCCCGTGGCAGCACCGGTGACGTCAGGTGGCGCCAGGGGCAGGCGCCACGTTTGAAACTGCCGTTCCCGCGTCGCGCATCTGTCTCTGCTTTCTTTCGATGTCCAACGCCCGTCCCCATGCCCTGCTGAGTGTGTACCCCCGGTCTCTGTTGAAATTGTTGTTGTTTAAACGAATGTCGGCCGCTTCCTTTATAATGGAAGCTCAATATGTAGATGCATGAGCCAACACTTTTGTATTTCAGAACTGTATTTTATGCCCGTTTTCTAGGCAATGCTCCACTATGGCCGACTTGTCAAGCTCGCTTTGTTTTATTCGAATTAATGCGGCTTGGAAACCAAGAGCGTTTTATTCATGTATGCCGCAGCGAAAGACTCCGAGGACATATATTCATAAAACTGTGTGAGCATGACCAGGAAGGATTCAGGATTGACACTCATAGCATTGGAAGTTCAAAAAAGTAGCAAAATAATTTTTTTTACATATGAAATTTCATCTTTATTTCACTTACTATTGGCTGCATTTGTTGCTATATGTACACTTCTCTTCATAAGTAAGAGAGATTCTTCGACGAATTTTGCGCAGCATGCGAACCTTACTTACAGGTGCATGAAACTTTAGAATTTTCCAAATTTATTTTAAAATTGTGGTAAAAACTGAGATAATTAACCATAAAATTTGAGTTTTTTGCTAAACCTGAAGTTTAAAATGTAACAGCTCATTCATTTTTTCATAAATTAAATAAATGGTAGAGTTTCATATATCTGTATGTATAGTTTGCATGCTGTGCAAAATTCATAGAAGAATCTGTCTTACTTATGAAGAAAAGTGTACCCATAGCGACAAATGCAGTCAAAAGTAAGTGGAAAAATGATAAAATTTCCCATGTAAAAAATATTTCGTTTGTTATGTTTTCGAACTTGCACTGCTGTGAGAGTGAATCCTGATTTCTTCCTGGTCATGCTGAGAAAGTTTGATGAATTTGTTTGTAAAAGTATAGACAGAGGAGGTTAAAATGTCCTGTGGTGTCTCTCCTGCTCCAAGTCGGTCCGTTTGACGTCCTACTCCCCTTAAGCGACTTTGACAAAAGCCATATTGTTAGGCCCCAGTGCCTGGGAGCGAGAGTCTCGAAAACGGCGAAGCTGCTCGCGTGCAACTGTGCTCTGTGGAAAGTGGTTGAAGAATGCTGGACCTACGAGTAGGCGACAATAAGTTGGGTGTCCATACCTCATCACAGAACATAGCGATAGGAAGCTTGCCCGCTCTTTAGCAAGATAAGCGACGATCTGTGACAGATCTGATGATAGTGCTGGCGCAGGCTCAATTGTTTTTGGAGCACGCCGTCCATCACACGGTGTCGAAGATGGTGTTCCGCAGCAGAGGACCCCAAAGGGTTCCCATTTGATCTAACAACAACGTCAGTTATGATTACAGTGGGTACGGAACCATCGAGATTGGACGGCGGATCAATGGAATTCTGTCGCCTGGTCGGATGAATCCCGTTCATCGTTAAACCAGGTTGATGGTCGAGTCGCGAACGGCTACTCGAAACTTGCAGCGCGCCACGGACGCAGGCAGGTGTTATGTTACGGGGGACATTCACCTGGGCCCCCTTGGGATCTGCGGTAGTAATTGAAGGCACCATAACAGCTGTGGACAACGTGAAAATTATTAGGAACCACTTGTGAGCCTTTATGCTTGATGTCTACCTCAACAGCGATGGAAACTTGCAGCAGGACAACTGTCCCTATCACAAGACTACAGCTGTGATGCAATGGTTTGAGGAGTGTGACTGTGAACTCTCACTGATCACTTGGCCATCACATTCAGCCAATGAAACTCAACTGGGACGCTATTGGGCACCAGGTAGGCGCCTGCAAGCCAACCTGCCGTAAATTACGGGAAGTGTGTGGCCTGTACGTAAGCATCTGGTGCCACAAATATCTGGAAACCTATCAAGTACTTTTCGTACCCAAGCACGCAGAATCACTGCTGAATTCTGTTCCAGAGATGGACCAACACGCTTTTAAGCACATGGTCACAATGTTTTGGCTCATCAGCGTACATTACAATTATGAACATAATATTAGATTTTACCTTCTCGTCGACGCTGAGATCGTTAAAGATGGAATAGACCATCAGATTGTGGGAGGGTGGGGAAGAAAATCGGCTATTTCCTTTCAAAGGAACCATCCGGAATTTTACCTAAATGTGCACTGTCGGACGGAAATGTGCAACGCTGTCATTTGGAATACAGGCCCAGTGTCCACTGCTGAGACAGTACGCGCGATCTCTTTGTCTCGAGTGCACACCTGGCTCGGTCCAGCAGTATCTTAATGTCATGTTTCGTTTACATACCTACTGATTAACTTGTTAAATTGGATGGTGTCATGGTCACATTCAGCTTCACTTAGTTCTCGACTGTCTGAGAACCCAGAAGGTGGCTGGAGATGATAACTGGAGAAACTGGCATCACCTTCAGCGGAGCTTGTTTCCGAGCTGAAAAAAAAAGGGAGCTTCGTTGTATCTGTGATTACTAGTACTCTAATAACTCAGTATTAGCTATTAGTATATACAGGGAGTACATAAAGTCCGGGTACACTTTCAGTTATTTATTGCACAAGAACCAAACATTGTACAGATATCATACATATGGCATTTTGAAGAGAAACCCTGAAAGGTTTTTTCATGTATCCCGCCACAGCGTAGTTTGGTAATTTGCCGATAGTCAGCGCTAGTCGCAAACACGGTGAGTTCAGGTGCGGAGCGAGCTTTCTGTTTGTTGGAGTTCAACAAAAACAAGTGTGCTACAGCTGTTCAACGGATGTGTGACTTTTTTCTGTCGGGACACATTAAGGATCTGGTGTATGTAGCGCCTCTACCACGTGATGCAGCAGAGCTTTGGGAGAGAATACGGGAAGCGACTGCCATAGTCGACAATGCCATGCTGGGACGGGCATGGTAAGAATTCGATATTGACGTCTGCCGGGTTCACACACACACACACACACACACACACACACACACACACACACACATATATATATATATATATATATATATATATATATATATATATATATACTCCTGGAAATTGAAATAAGAACACCGTGAATTCATTGTCCCAGGAAGGGGAAACTTTATTGACACATTCCTGGGGTCAGATACATCACATGATCACACTGACAGAATCACAGGCACATAGACACAGGCAACAGAGCATGCACAATGTCGGCACTAGTACAGTGTATATCCACCTTTCGCAGCAAGGAGACGATCGTAGACATGCTGGATGTAGTCCTGTGGAACGGCTTGCCATGCCATTTCCACCTGGCGCCTCAGTTGGACCAGCGTTCGTGCTGGACGTGCAGACCGCGTGAGACGACGCTTCATCCAGTCCCAAACATGCTCAATGGGGGACAGATCCGGAGATCTTGCTGGCCAGGGTAGTTGACTTACACCTTCTAGAGCACGTTGGGTGGCACGGGATACATGCGGACGTGCATTGTCCTGTTGGAACAGCAAGTTCCCTTGCCGGTCTAGGAATGGTAGAACGATGGGTTCGATGACGGTTTGGATGTACCGTGCACTATTCAGTGTCCCCTCGACGATCACCAGTGGTGTACGGCCAGTGTAAGAGATCGCTCCACACACCATGATGCCGGGTGTTGGCCCTGTGTGCCTCGGGCGTATGCAGTCCTGATTGTGGCGCTCACCTGCACGGCGCCAAACACGCATACGACCATCATTGGCACCAAGGCAGAAGCGACTCTCATCGCTGAAGACGACACGTCTCCATTCGTCCCTCCATTCACGCCTGTCGCGACCCCACTGGAGGCGGGCTGCACGATGTTGGGGCGTGAGCGGAAGACGGCCTAACGGTGTGCGGGACCGTAGCCCAGCTTCATGGAGACGGTTGCGAATGGTCCTCGCCGATACCCCAGGAGCAACAGTGTCCCTAATTTGCTGGGAAGTGGCGGTGCGGTCCCCTATGGCACTGCGTAGGATCCTACGGTCTTGGCGTGCATCCGTGCGTCGCTGCGGTCCAGTCCCAGGTCGACGGGCACGTGCACCTTCCGCCGACCACTGGCGACAACATCGATGTACTGTGGAGACCTCACGCCCCACGTGTTGAGCAATTCGGCGGTACGTCCACCCGGCCTCCCGCATGCCCACTATACGCCCTCGCTCAAAGTCCGTCAACTGCACATACGGTTCACGTCCACGCTGTCGCGGCATGCTACCAGTGTTAAAGACTGCGATGGAGCTCCGTATGCCACGGCAAACTGGCTGACACTGACGGTGGCGGTGCACAAATGCTGCGCAGCTAGCGCCATTCGACGGCCAACACCGCGGTTCCTGGTGTGTCCGCTGTGCCGTGCGTGTGATCATTGCTTGTACAGCCCTCTCGCAGTGTCCGGAGCAAGTATGGTGGGTCTGACACACCGGTGTCAATGTGTTCTTTTTTCCATTTCCAGGAGTATATATATATATATATATATATATATATATATATATATATATATATATATATATATATATACTTTCTCTTCGAAATACAATATGTATGACATCTGTAAAATGTTTAGACATTGTGCAATAAATAATTGAAAGTGTTCCTGGACTTTATGTACACCCTGTACATGTAAGAGTGTAAATCTTAACCAACACTTAAAATTGAATGTTTCCACTTGCAGTACTTAACTAACAGTACAAATAAATCACCAAACATCGCACATATTAAAATACGTACGAAATACATTCACATATACATCCAATGAGAAATCACATTTTTGTGTGGGGGAAAAAAAGGAGGGAGGGAGGGAGAGAGAGAGAGAGAGAGAGAGAGAGAGAGAGAAAGAGAGCTTCAACAATTCAGCAGGTCAATAACGCGTTGTTATACTGAAATGTGGCTACACCGAGTCACAGCGCCAGAGATTGTGCAAGAGATTATTATTCCGCCGCCTCCACTGGGCGGTAGTAGTTTAGAGGATGTCGAGGGCAGTTGTTGTTCTGTTGGGCGAGAGAGTAGACGCTGTTCGGTTGGTGTAATGTATAGATGGAAGAAGTTGCAATAGTCAGAATATATTTGAGAAAGGAGATGGGCTTTTGATTTATGATGTTGGTGCAATGGAATATTTTCGTCAATATATAATGAGGTAAAAAGGTATCACAGTTTTCTTTAATGACAATCCCTCTTCCGCACAGGTACAGCCAACAAAGCATCTGGCTCGTGTTCATTTATTAGACTTGTAATTCTGGTTTCTACGTGCAATTATAGTATTTCTGGTTTTTCAATTAGTTCATTGTAAATGGTGTTTAAAATATTTTGTCGTATTGAGAAAGAACCGCGCCATATAAATGTACGTTGAGTCACACTACCACACACAGAACAGTTACACTTGTGCTTTGTTGTTTCGTAGCTTTTATAATTGCAGGGGACTTAATTAATCAATTGTGTTAATGGAAATTCCTTGTCATTCTTCATTTTTATTTTATGCAGTCACGTTGCGTGCTAATACTAGTCAGGGCCAACCGGTTACGAGACTTCGTAACCGGTCACACAACTAGTAAAATTATTGCATTTATTCATTAATATTAGTCCTTTTCATTTTAATTAAGCCCCCATGCAATACCTCTGACCTTAATGGAAGCGCTGTTGAATGCCCCCCTGAGGAATATCGTGCCAAATTCTGTACAATTCGCGCGTTAGATCGTCAAAACCCCGATCTGGTAGGAGGGCGCTGTCCATGCCGCCCCAAACGTTCTCAACTGGGGATAGAGCCGGCGGCCTCGTCGGACCACGACAGGATTTGGCAAGCACGGGTAAGACGCTGAATGCGGATCCTCTAGCCCTTCCTCAATCCCACGACCGCACTGTATCCACACTGCAGAAAGACGCTGTATCTGGCACCTATCAGGCCTGTGCTGGAATACGCCGCCGTGTTGTGGGGGAATGTCGCCGCGACTCATATCAGCAGTCTCCAGAAGATCCAGAACAGGTGCCTCAGACTGGGACTACACCTTCCGCGTGACTTCAGCACGGCCGAACTACAGCGGCTAAATAGCGTGCCGATGCTGGAGGACCGCTTCAAGCAGTCGGCCCGACTGTTCTATGCAGACACGAGAAGATCCACGAATCCTCTCATCAGGAATCTGGGAAACCAGATTCACTGGCGAGAGACAACGAGATGGCTGGACTTGCTACGAGAGTAGCAACGCTGCTCAGGCAGCAAGAGGAAGGAAAAGGAAGAGTGTCAAACCGGAAGAAATAAACCAAGACGCGATGAACTGAAAATGAGCCAGAGGAAGAAGAAGGAAAAGCAGCTAGACCTGCTAACCCTTCAACCTAACGGAGCTGCAGCTTCGAATTGACACAAAGCAAGCAAGCATTTGGCAAGCTCGACGATAAGCAGTAGAAAGTTTGCTGAAATGTAAGTCCAGGATGGCTTGGCATGAAGGACAACAACACGGGGTGTAGAGTGTCCTCGACATACCGCAGAGCTGTAAGACTGCAGTTGATGACAACGGAACGGGTCTAGCTGTCAAAAGAAATGGCACTCCAGATTGTTGTTGGGCTGTATTGCGGGCAACGGTCAGGCTGTTATCCCACTGCCGTCCAGGGTATCTCCAGACACCTCCTCGCTGGTCGTCGGAGCTTCGTTCGAAGCGGGACTCTTTACTGGAGACAATTATTTTGCAGTCAACGAGATTCCAGGCTGAACGCCTGTCTGGAGACGCTGCTGTCAGAGGAGGGACACCAAACTGTCGCCAACCATCAACTAATCAGGAGTGATGGTCTGGGGTGGCATTTCTTTTGAGAGCCAGACCGCTTTGGTTGTCACCCGTTGTACCCCTACAGCCGGCCGCGGTGGTCTAGCGGTTCTAGGCGCTCAGTCAGGAACCGCGCGACTGATACGGTCGCAGGTTCGAATCCTGCCTCGGGCATGGATGTGTGTGATGTCCTTAGGTTAGTTAGGTTTAAGTAGTTCTAAGTTCTAGGGGACTTATGACCACAGATGTTGAGTCCCATAGTGCTCAGAGCCATTTTTTTACCCCTACAGCACGGCGGTACATCGACCATATTTTATGCCTCATTTTGTTGATGGCAAGCCGTTCTGGGTTTACATTCCAGCAAGATAACGCCCTTCTGCGCATGACGAGAGTTTATACTTCTTGTCATTGTGCTTGCCAAACCCTATCTTGGTCAACAAGGTCGCCGTATATCTACGCAGTCGAGAACGTAGGAGTATTATGGGCAGGGGCCTCCAACCGACTTGGAGTTTTGACAATGTAACTCGACAATTGTACAGATTTTGACGCGATATACCTTAGGAGAACATCCAACAACTCTATAAGTCAATGCCAAGCTTAATAACTGCTTGCGTAATGGCCAGAGGTGGAACAACGCGTTACTGATCTGCTCAGATTGTCAGACTCCTTCTCTTGAATAAATCATCCAAATTTTTTGTAATTGTAATCATTTGTTTGTCTGTTCATGTACATCGCATGTATCGATGTCCGTCTAATCCGAATAATTGCTTTGTAGTGGGTCGTTTTCTTTTTTTGTCTTAGAGTGTATATGAAAGGCAAACATCCAACTGTCGAAGACGCTGCAGTCATAGACTGTGCGGCTGATCCCGGCGGAGGTTCGAGTCGTCCTTCGGGCATGGGTGTGTGTGTTTGTCCTTAGGATAATTTAGGTTAAGTAGTGTGTAAGATTAGGGACTGATGACCTTAGCAGCTAAGTCCCACAAGATTTCACACACATTTGAACGTTTGAAGAAACATCCAATCTAAACCTTCCGAAAAATGGTTCAAATGGCTCTAAGCACTATGGGACTTAACATCTGTGGTCATCAGTCCCCTAGAACTTAGAACTACTTAAACCTAACTAACCTAAGGACATCACACACATCCATGCCCGAGGCATGATTCCAACCTGCGACGTAGCAGCCGCGTGGTAAACATTCCGAGATCAGAGGTTGCTCCTTAAATGATGTATCATAGGAACTTTAATGTTGCTGGATTTTTTCTCTTCTCATCCACTCCCTCTATATACTCATGTGGTCAAAAGTAAATAATAGCACTAAATAGTAATTCAAGGCAATTATACAGATTTTAAAGTGTGCCGAAGTTTGGCACCATTGCGGAGAAGTGTCGCTGAAGCAGAGACCCGGAGTTGGTCATGTGACTAGTGCAAACGTGTTTGTTTGTTTGTCTGTTTGTTTGTTTGTGTGTATGTGTGTGTGTGTGTGTGTGTGGAGTGAGTAGGAAGTGAGTGACGTCTGGGCAATCGGACGTTACGAATGACGCTATCGACTGTGGAGGCTGGGCAGTTCTTGATATGAATCGCCTATGTCTCAGACGTGATAATATGGTACTTTGTGAGTTCTTCCACGTGAAAGCAGATACATGGAAATGGAAATGAGCGTTTGGCGTCATTCGCCAGGAGGCCTCTTACGGGGCAGATCCGGCCGCCTTGATGCAGGTCTCATTACATTCGACGCCACACTGGGCGACCTGCGTAGCGTATGGGGATCTGATGATGAAGACAACACAACACCCAGTCCCTGAGTGGAGAAAATCCCCGACCCAGCCGGGAATCGAACTCGGGCTCCTTAAGATGGCAGTCCGTCACGCTGACCTATTTTTTTTTTTTTTTTGGTTGATCTCATTTTGTTCTATATTGTTCGTTGATTTTGTTCGTGGCGGACGTCCGATGACACTCGTTCAGGTTGTTCGTTGATCCGTTCACTCAGCTTTTTCTTTTATCACAGTGGGTAGCTAAACCCTCTGACCGAACACGCTGAGCTACAGTGCCGGCTGTCCATTCAGCTGTCGGTGCGGACAGCAGACACGTGAAATGGCGCGAGCGCTAACCGTGTTAGCTTTAAGCGGAGCGTTGGGGGGGCCTCCATCGAGCATAATTTTGGTGTTCAGAGTCGTGTGACAGATTCGGATGTACGATTCACTCCCTACCGACACATGTTATGGTGCAGTGGATTTAATGTGACTCCATATTTTCATGATATGTTCTCCATGTTAAGCATCGGTCCCATTTGAAGTGTGTGCGTAGGACAGTATAAGCTGTCGATTCTTCCCATATAGATGCCAACTAATTAGACTGGAATAATTATCAATTACATCTGATTGTCTCATGACTTTCCTTCTGGCTTTACTCTCGCAATGGCGAGCAATTAGTGAGGTATGGTGTCTTCTTTGAGAGTACTGACCGGTCAAACTGTGTTGCGTGTATATGTAACCCAATCATTTGAATTGTCCCTAAAGTACTTATATTCCAGTGATCGTTCTGAACGCTCTGTACTGAAGTAAGGAAACAATTTTGTTCATTCGTATAAGGGCATGGCCACGGACGCGACTTCTTGGTGGATAAGCAAAATATCTACCGAAGCGAATTCGGAGTAATCTCAGTACGAGATACTATGAATTGGATAATCCTTTTATGTATTGCAATCTACTACCCTGCTTTTTGATTCCTTTGGATGCTTTTCAGTTTCAATTAAAAGTTAATTTGAAGGCATTGGTCAGCATAAATAATTTGACTGTATAGCTCGTGTATGGAAGACTTACCTTGTTTCCTTTGTTTTTAAAAACATAAAATCTGGTAAACTGATGATTATAGAGATCTAGTTTGTGAATGAAACACAGTAAATTTCAAGAGAGTTCCTGGTCATTTTTAAATTAATTCTGGTGAATTTGTGATGGCAAGAAGTTGTCTTGTTGATCCGATAAATGCTTGGAAATGGTCGAGTTGCTATGGTAAATTTTGCAGAGGTGAAAAAAATTGCTGTTCTTTAAAAATAAGTTGCTAGAACTTTGGTTGTGTGTCTGTCCTTTCTACCTAATCAGCCACCGACAGTAGGATTTGGTCTCAGTAGCGCCATGAAGAAAAAAAACGCTTCTCTAGATTGTCAAATAGCTCTGAAGGACAGTGGAAAACACAAGTAACATAAGTATCACAACTATCACATTGTATATCTGCCGAAGTATGCTGTACTTGATCCGCATTTTGGTTAGCGGTAGAATCCAGGTAGATTTTTGTGCCACTTCGTTATTTTGTAGTTCAACGTGTTCTAGTTCGTACGTTGAGAACTTCTGGCGAAGTTACCTTGCGTCAGTTCTATAGAGTAATATATCATTATCATCATCATCATCATCATCATCATCGTCATCATCATCAAAAGTAGCAGCAGCAGCAGGTGAAGATGCAGAAGCAGCAGGAGCCCTGTGACTTTCTCTGCTGGATAATAAAAGCCTCCTCTAGATTTTTCCATGCATTATCACCTTCAGCTGTACAGAGGCCCGATGTTCCTAGGCTCATCCTCCCACCTTCCACTATGTCAATATTCCGATCCGATCATTTATTACATTTTGAAACCCAGCAGAGATCTTCCTTGGTTCAAGTAGCACCCGTTCACCTGACTGGGGTTCTCGCCCATCTTCATGTTTCTGTTTATTCCAGTCTGACTCAATTTTTTGTTTTCCTGTCTCTCAATAAATGTCAGCATATCTCCTTTTCTCACAAAGAGATCCGTGATTTTTGAATAATTTTCACATTAAAAAGCTTTGCCTCACGACCACGAATCAGAACTGCTAAAACTGTTCCCTTAGAATAAAACAACATGATTGCTGTTACCGGTCACTATACAGGGTGAGTCACCTAACGTTACCGCTGGATATATTTCGTAAACCACATAAAATACTGACGAATCGATTACACAGACCGAACGTGAGGAGAGGGGCTAGTGTAATTATTTAATACAAAGCATAAAAAAATGCACGGAAGTATGTTTTTTAACACAAACCTACGTTTTTTTAAATGGAACCCCGTTAGTTTTGTTAGCTCATATGAACATATAAACAAATACGTAATCAGTGCCGTTTGTTGCATTGTAAAATGTTAATTACATCCGGAGATATTGTAACCTAAAGTTGACGCTTGAGTACCACTCCTCCGCTGTTCGATCGTGTGTATCGGAGAGCACTGAATTACGTAGGGATTCAAAGGGAACGGTGATGGACCTTAGGTACAGAAGAGACTGGAACAGCACATTACGTCCACATGCTAACACCTTTTTATTGGTCTTTTTCACTGACGCACATGTACATTACCACGTGGGGCGAGGTACACGTACACACGTGGTTTCCGTTTTCAATTACGGAGTGGAATAGAGTGTGTCCCGACATGTCAGGCCAATAGATGTTCAATGTGGTGGCCATCATTTGCTGCGCACAATTGCAATCTCTGGCGTAATGAATGTCGTACACGCCGCAGTACATCTGGTGTAATGTCGCCTCAGGCTGCCACAATACGTTGTTTCATATCCTCTGCGTTTGTAGGTACATCACGGTACACATTCTCGTTTAACGTACCCCACAGAAAGAAGTCCAGAGATGTAAGATCAGGAGAACGGGCTGGCCAATTTATGCGACCTCCACGTCCTATGAAACGCCCGTCGAACGTGTACCTCACCCCTCATGGTAATGTACATGTGCGTCAGTGAAAAGGACCAATAAAAAGGTGTTAGCATGTGGACGTAATGTGCTGTTCCAGTCTCTTCTGTACCCAAGGTCCATCACCGTTCCCTTCGGATCCCTACATAATTCGGTGCTCTCCGATACACACGATCGAACAGCGGAGGAGTGGTACTCAAGCGTCAATTTTAGGTTACAATATCTCCGGATGTAATTAACATTTTACAATGCAACAAACGGCACTGATTACGTATTTGTTTATATGTTCATATGAGCTAACAAAACTAACGGGGTTCCATTAAAAAAAGTAGGTTTGTGTTAAAAAAACATACTTCCGTGCATTTTTTTATGCTTTGTATTAACCAATTACACTAGCCCCTCTCCTCACGTTCGGTCTGTGTAATCGATTCGTCAGTATTTGATGTGGTTTACGAAATATATCCAGCGGTAACGTTAGGTGACTCACCCTGTATATTCATCTTCACCCGGTGGATTTATATGGATTAATACGGTATGTCTTGTGTTGCGTTACGACTTTGGAGTTACACGTGACATTGCGTCCAGGGGTCACAGGCTACGCTTCCTGTCGTGTTACTTTACATACACAATCACGAAGTGTATATGTATGAAAATAGAAATTCGGAGAATTGATGAAACATTGTTTTATGTTTCCAGCAATGGCTGAGTTCACCATTAAGGGGGGTAGAACGTGAAACGGGCCGACTTGGAGCGGGAGAGGCACCACAGGACATTTTAATTTCCACTGTCTATACTTTTACAAATAAATTCAAAAAAACTTTGTAAGCATGATTAGGAAGGATTCAGGATTCATATTCACAGTAGTGGAAGCTCAAAAACGTAACAAAATACATTTTTTTACATGTGAAATTTCATCATTTTTTCACTTACTACTGGCTGCATTTGTTGCTATATGTACACTTTTCTTCCTAAGTAAGAGAGATTCTTCTATGAATTTTGCACAGCATACAAACTATAGTTACATGTGTATGAAACTCTAGAGTTTATTTAATTTATGAAAATATGAATGAACTGTTACATTTTAAACTTCTTGTTTAGAAAAAACTCTAATTTTATAGTTAATTATCTCAATTTTTACCACAGTTTTTAATAGATTTGGAAAATTCTATACCTGTAAGTACTGCTTGTATGCTGTGCAAAATTCATCGAAGAATCTCTCTTACTTAGGAAGAAAAGTCTACCTACAGAAACAAATGCAGCCAGTAGTAAGTGAAAAAATGATGAAATTTCACATGTAAAAAAAGGTGTTTTACTACGTTTTTGAACTTCCACTGCTATGAGTATGAGTCCTCAATCCTTCCTGGTCATGCTGACAAAGTTTTATGAATTTATTTGTAATATGTCCTGTGGTGCCTCTCCTGCTCCAAGTCGCCCCGTTTGACGTCCTACCCCCCTTAATGAACTATCTGAAGGAAGAGATTTGGAAGCTTTCTTAAAATACGGAAAATGTTTCTGCACTGGGATGGATGAATGCGATGAGCAGATTCTCCATACATGGATTTTATATTGTAAGCTAAAGCTGCCTGTGGTTTAATATTTTCCGCCCACAGGTGATGTTAATCATCCATTTTATCATTGAAAGTTATAAGTAAGAGATTCAGAAGAAACGAAAGTATAATTAGTCTGTAGAAACAAACCTTGACTACCTGTCGTGTGACGTCACTCTTTTATCACCACTGCAGGCAGGATAATGCCGCGGTGTCCGTCTCCTTTGAGGGATGGGAGACATCTCATTGGACTCAGTACTTGAGTCAAGGTGATAAATTTCTGCAACACACACATACACGTGCAAAGTAAAAACTGCAGGATGGGCACACCGTTTGCATTGTGTAATTTGTGGTAGCGCACCTATCGCATGAGCGTACTTCGTACTGCAAGTTATTCATGACTTTATTTTTACTGGAAAGCCATTTGTTTATATGTTCCTTGAAATAACTGTAAAACTAATTTTGTTTATTTAACTACCAGACTCTGCAGGTTCTGCGCTGACAGTTTCTTTAGCAAACTCTGTGCCCTTTGTAAACTTTATGCAAAAGCAGCTAATATTTTTTTCATTGTTTCACGTGTTAGGAAAATCGACATACAGAACAGGACGCAGTTTTTTTCGTAGTGTGACAGAAAGCTCTGAAGCAGATTTTGCGTTGTGTAGCAGTGTGGTCAGCTGCCACGGCGTACCTAGGCTCCTCGCCGTGGCCTGCTTCAGGGGCATCCGGTACCTGCTCGCCGCAGAGGGGCTGCCGCTCGTGTCCGACTCCGAGTTCTGGCCGGCGTCGGCCCTCTTGAGGCCGTGTTCGCCGTTGCTGTGCCTGTGCAGGCTGGACGACGTCATCGACTGTTGCATGTCGCTTCCTGCAGGCAGATAAAGGAACGGTTATGTGCTTTAGCGATGTAACGTCGTTACAGTTTCCAGATACCTAAGGGTCGGAAATGTATCACCGTGAAGATAGGCCCACAAAACGGCAGCCAGTCTGTGGCACGTGCACGGAATTAAACAATGAAGAGCTGTTCAAACAAATTTCAGGCTTGCTGCCGGTCGTCATTAAACACCTCGCACGATATTTCAACTGGGAATCTGCCAGTCATCTTCAGGTGAGCCGTTACAGACTGGCGAAAACGTTATAATTTTTTTTTCTTTATTGTGACTTCATTCCCCTGCCCCATATAGGCAGGGGAGGGCTGTCAGCGGCACAATCCGCCGCTCTTCAGCCGAGAGACATGACAACTAAAACAAGAATAAAATGATACATACATAAGGAGATAAAGGGCAACTTAAAACAGAATAATGGGAGAAAATCGAGGTAAAAAATATAGACTAACATGGAGACGTTCATGGAGGACAGTAAAAAAAAGTCACCAGAAAGTTAAAAAACACAGTTGGCGATTCTGCAAAACTCAGAGAAGACACTGAATGGACATGCACACATTAAAAGTCGGCCACAGTAGTAAAAACACTCTGGAACAACACACTTAAAACCCACTTCCAGCACACACGACGAAGAATGAAACTGCCGGGTGGGACCTGCCGAGGGAAAGGTCAGAGAGGATGGAAAAGGAGGGGAGAGCAAGGGGCAGTAGGGGAAGCGGCGGGATGAAGAGAGGAGGGGCATCAGTGGGTACACGAAGAGGCAGGAGACACATGGGGCGGGAGATGAAGAGGGAAGACAGGGCAGGAGGGAGCGCAGAGACACTGAAAGGAGGCGCAAGAGATGGAGTAGGAGGGAGAAGCCGCTCAGGAGGAGGGAGGGGGAGGAGAGGGAGCCCTGAGGAGGAGGCAGGAAGATGGGGGTAGAGTTGGTAGGAAGGGTAGATGTCAGGGCGCTCATCATCCGGGAGGGGTAGTCGGTGGAGGTTGCGTTAGGAAAGGAGATGAAGGGTGTGGAGATAGAGAGAGGGTGGGACGCAACGGTAAAGGCGCAGCAATTGGTTGGGAGTGGAGAGAAGGGGAGACACCAGGGGGTGAGGGGGATCAAGGCGGCGGACAATATATAGTGTGGGGATGTGTGCAAGGAAAAGGAAAAGGTGGGGGAAGGGGATGAGGTCGTAGAGGATGCGCGTGGGGGACGGAAGGCGGATGTGGAAGGCGAGGCGGAGCGCATGGCGTTCGAGGATTTGGAGGGCTTTATAGAACCGGGGAGGGGCGGAAATCCAAGATACGCTGGTATAACAGAGGATGGGGCGGATCAAGGATTTGTAGATGCAGACCCCACGTCGGCCGGACAGGAGTTTCAGGAGGCGGAGGCGGTTGTGAGCTTTGTTTTGGATGGTAAGGAGATGGGGGGTCCAGGTGAGGTGGCGGTCGAGTGTGAGGCCAAGGTATTTGAGGGTAGGAGTGAGGTGGATAGGACGGCCATAAATGGTGAGGTAGGAATCATGGAAGCGGAAGGAGCGGGTGGTGCGGCCTATGATGATCGCCTGGGTCTTGGAGGGAGCGAAAACGTCCTCCGTTCCGCAGTATATAGCGTGCTGTAACTATTCTGCGCATGCGTCGAATACTTGATATATGAACCACACTGCCCGACAGCAGCGTCCTCGCTGGTGGAATAGCGGAACTCAGTCGCCCTCTGCGTTACTGTTTGCCGCGGGCGTCGGCGCACTCTTTCGTCTTCGATTAGAGCAAATCGTGGATATGATCGGATTCCATGCACTGTCCAGCTGGTAGCCGCTGTCACGGTTCAACAGGTTTTCCGCCAGACGTATTTCTACGGATACTTTAATAATGGAGTCCCAGAAAGACGTTCCTGCGGCAAAGTCATTGTTTTCTCATACTCCATTGAATGTTGTAATGAGACGCGAAATTAAAGCGTCACCCATCCACAAGGACCAGCTCAGTTTGCAGGTAAATATAAGTTTAATTTAGTGTTTTGTTTGTGTATTTGTAATATTTTGTTATGTTTGTAAAATATTTAAAGTTTTGTATTTTTGTTTCGTATCTTTCATGTTTGGAGAGAGCAGCGCAACTCGCGGAAACAGCATCTTCACCGCCGGAACCAGAAAGAAAATTGCTGGCCACTAGGCGTCGCGGGTCAACGGCCAAAGAGCAGCAGAAGATCCTGTGACCGGGTTGTTGCGTCGAAACTCCAACATTCAAATAAATAAAAATTTGTAATTTTCCATTGTAATGCCGTCACAGAATGTTTAGGTCATGTTGTATTTTGTTCAGTTCTGTTTTGTCGAGTCTGATGTTCACATCTGCATGTAGCATATACGAAGACAATAAAACAGACAATTATTTATGAAGAGTTATATTGAGGAAGAATTATTGCTGAATTTTTCCAAGATATTAATTTTCAGAAGAGTTTGATTTCGATTTTTGAATCTTAAAGGATTTACAGTCTGATTTTAATATGGGAAAAATAAGATAACGTGCAGGAATATAATTTCCAAGAAGAAACAAACGACGTCTAAATTGCAAAAGTTTGCGCAAACCAGTTGGACTGAGTGACGTAATTTTGCACGAGCGACTCAACTGAAGGTGTTTTAATTACAGTTTAGTTCAAGAATCTTTTATAGAGAACTTTAAAAGAATTTAAATAATTTTTTGACGTGTTTTGTAAACGACGTAGGTGATGAAGTCTGCACATGGTCATATTTCAAACAAAAATCATTGAGTCATACCCGTCGTTGCAGTCCAGCAGAGATACAATGTTCAGGAATAGCTGACTTGCTTTGCTGCAAAAGGCGGCTGTAACGTTGATGTTCAGTGCAGCGTTCTTTCACGGTGCGTGTGGTTTGACCTATGTAAACCATGCCACATTGGCACGGTATCTTGTAAATTCCGGCTTTTCGTAGTAACAGATTGTCCTTAACTGATGCCACAAGGTCCGCAATCTTCGATGTTGGGCGGAAAACCACTTTTACCTGAAATTTTCGGAGCATTCTTGCTATTTCAAACGATGTGTTGCCAACGAAAGGAAGAAAAGCTAAAGGTTTTTCCGGCGTGTTCTCCTCTTTATCCACTTCCTGCTTCTTAGTTTTAACTGTTAGTGCCCTGTTAATCTGCCGGATGGAATACACATTTTCGCTGAATACTGACTTTAGATGGGCGAGTTCTTGAGGTAAGCTATCTAGATCTGAGGCAGTATGAGCTCTGTGAACAAGTGTTTTAAGCGCACTCATGGTTTGCGACGGGTGATGACAACTCAATGCCTGCAGGTACAAATCAGTATGAGTGGGCTTCCGGTAAACTGAATGCCCTAGAGAACCATCATTCTTCCTTCGAACCAGGATATCCAAGAAAGGCAAACAACCATCTTTCTCTATTTCCATGGTGAGCAGGATGTTGCTATCAATGGAGTTGAGGTGATGTAGAAACTCCATTAATTTGTCTTCTCCATGAAGCCACACTATGGAAGTGTCATCCACATACCTCCAAAAACTGTTGGCTTCAGGGCAGCTGATTCAAGCGCTCTCTCCTCAAAATCATCCATAAATAGTTGGCCACCAAAGTATCGTGCGAGGTATTGAACTACGACCGGCTGGAAGCACGAAATTTGTTTGGACAATCAATTCACCGGGAAAATTTTAAAATTCACAATGAAGAGCTGCTAGGATGAGTTTTGAGACCAAGAAACTCATTAAAAACACACCAGGTACTTTTTGAGACGATGAGCGAATCGTTTCGTGCAGACTGCCAACTTTGTAGTGATACTGGAGGCAGCAAATTAAAGCCTTATGTGGTGTGACAAGAAAGTCGAGACGTTACATCATGTCCGGCCGCGCAGTTGGTAGGTGAGCCAATGTTATACCGATATGATGACCTATGCTGAGTCGCATTAGAGTTATGTACTACGGTTGTAACTAAACATGTCTGAGTTGTATTCTCAGTGTTGTGTTTGTATTCTTCGACGTTGGCGCTAATGATAGTGACCTGGCAGCTGTTGCCTTCCCCGCGAAGGCCGTCGGGCGAGAAAAGTCCTGTCGGCGCGTGTTATCACCTTTTATTTAAATCAAATTAGTGAATGAAACTAGTAGTTAAATGTGTTGTAATAATGCAGATCTATGTCTGAAATGGAAAAATTTCACGTTTAAGGTCAGATCTTGTTTAGACTTAATCCTGAGAACATCTATGTTAGTGTATGATTTCTGATGTCAAAATGTAGACTACATCGGTAACTGTGAAAGTTGACGTGTTTCTTAATTAAGAATATTGATTTGTTGGAATATGATAAAAATGAGTATGAATTTTTTTAGTCTGTCGTCAAATTGGTTCAAATGGCTCTGAGCACTATGGGACTCAACATCTTAGGTCATAAGTCCCCTAGAACTTAGAACTACTTAAACCTAACTAACCTAAGGACATCACACACACCCACGCCCGAGGCAGGATTCGAACCTGCGACCGTAGCAGTCCCGCGGTTCCGGACTGCAGCGCCAGAACCGCTAGACCACCGCGGTCGGCTAGTCTGTCGTCGACGAGTGATGATTGATACGAGGACGGAATTTCACTGATGAATTTTTGGAAGGTCACTGAATATAAAAGTGAGGTACCGATCGATATACCGAGAGTTGCCAGCAAAGATATTAGGAAACTGGCGCAATTGGGGAAAGGCCAAGGCGTTGCACAGAACTGAATCTTCGACTCTCTAAAATTCTGAAGTTGCAGGAAGTTAATCAAAACAATCCTTTTGAGTTAACGTTCTTTGTGGCTCCCCGCTGGAAAAGAAGTCAGTTAAGTTCAAGTTTTAGTATTTTCCGCATATGATCGACAGTGTTCACTACTACAGCAAAAACTTGGCCGTAACCTATTTAAAAAAAAATGATGCGGCACCGCAATTATCACATAAAAATGGTACTTGAGAAAAAATGAGTGTTTAAAATTTGTTTCTTGAGAGGTACTTATTTTAAATTACTGCACCTGGTCTTTAGACTTCATTATAAGAAACATGGCACCTTGCAGAACTGCGTGTAGCCGTGCTGTTTCTACAGTGCAGCATATTCCCGTAACAAATTAATGACATTGTGATACTCCTAGTGTAACAGATTTAAAAGTCAAGCTTTACTCAGTTAACATCAGGAAAAATCAGGTCTGACTTAAGCAGCCGTGGGGAAGATTTTAAAGTTTTCCTTCCTTGACCATTGCAAACAATTTGTTAAAGCTAATATAAGAAGTAACCATACCTTTTAGCATAACGGGTTCTGTTTTGGCACATTATGTTAGACGCTCACTCTTTCCTATACTGGTCAACGATTGGCTACTGTTTTATGCCCTTTGTTCCACAACGATTGTGAGCGATTCCATGTCCCCTTCCCTGCTCTGACATTATCAGTTTGTTTCTGCATCACATATATGAGAAGGAACTGGGGATATGCTGCTAGATTATTTTTATGCACTTAAATCTCTAGTCGAGTTTTATATCTTATTGACTACTAGAGAGTCAGTATCAATATTTTATTCGTGTAAAGTACAGAGCTACTATAAATGATACATTCGTTTTCAAAGCTCTATATTTTCCGAAGTATAACATATACAAATACGATTGACACTTGACTAGAACTATAAACCCATCAAGTTTGCCTTTTTCACTCTATAAGTTTTTTGTGAGTGTGCCTCTGGTCACACGACGCACGTACAAGCAGTAGCCAAGTTTGTTCCATACCTTACGTAGCAACATCTTATGAATAGTCGTAACAGAAGAAGTGAAGCGTTCTCTGACCTATTCCGGAGTTCCTGGTAGTAGGGGCAAGTAAGTACTGCCTTTAATATACCCAAAAGGAAAAAGGTACAAGGCATTAGGTCAGACGACCTCAGGAGCCAAGTTAACAGAGCCAAGTCTTCTTCAGCACTGCGCCCATTCCAACGATGTCGAAGTTCGTCGTTTAGTTAGTGACGAACAACGATGCTCCAGTGTCTCGCTCTGCTCTGTTTACATGGCAGTTATTTTCCCTAGTTCCTTCGGAATGCACGCAGCACTGTTGTAACAGATAAACACCTCGTGTATTCCAACAAACAAAAATTCTGTTCTTTGTCGCCATTTTCTCAAGGCACTGAACACCTAACGCCAGTGCAAACTCAGCGAGTTTGTGGTTCCATTTATATATTCCTATTCACGAATGTATCATGTTTGTACATGTAATACTTTGGAAACTATAGAACTTTCGAAATGAATGAATCATTTATAATAGCCCCGTATTTCTACAGGCTGCTGCAACAGATGTCTGTGGTGCTGTATTGCTGCACACCGCTTATGCTTCAAAACGCTAAAGACAATTCTGAAATGTAACAGGGACTCTTACACTGTAAAATAAATGACCATTATCACAATACACAAATAAAACCAAAGATAGATTGTTCCTAGCACAAAAAGGATTAAGTTTTAAGTTATCAGTATCTCTAAGTATGAAATTGTGTAGCATTATTATTTCGAAGTGAAGAAGACATCTTAGAAATTTAAAAGGGAGAATGTATCATGGTAAATACTGTAAAACTCAGTAAGATACCGACTGTATCACATCAGTATTAGAGAAAGACTCAGGAACCAAGTTGCCGCTGTGTAAAATACACTTAGGTGTGAAGATATCCTAACACCGACGCAAAATTAACAAAGACTAAAAGGAAATGGAAATTCTTTAACACGCGCACAAAAGGGCCGCCTAATGACTTGGATGGTTGTCTGAGGAAGGAAGGAACATTTGGGCTTAATGTCCTGTCTAATATTAAATGATTAAAAGGTGGAGCACAACTCCTGCACCTCCTGAATGTAAGTCTACTGCCTGAAATAAGTGTCAGCTCGACTGGTGGAGGACAGTTTAGTAGAACAGTTGTAGAATATAATAAAGAGGGAAATAATAAAGGCTGGGGAAGCCACCAATGTTCGTGCAACAGTAGAGTTAAAAAAGAAAGACACGTGTTTATCACCGGAAAGAATGACATAAACGCCATCAGCATATGAGGCTCAGAAACAAATTCATTAGGAAGTGAACAGAACCATAACCAAACAGTCTGTGAGAAAGAAACTAAAAGGAAAATAGATGGTAGAGCTACATAGTGTGAAATGTATAGACGCTTTTTTACATCAGGTATGGTTTATTACTATATTTAGCACCACATAAAAATGAACTGTTGATACTCTAGAAAAATTACGTATGAGTTGCAGGTAACACCGTCACGTCTAAAGAAATAACTACTGTAGCATCATTGAAATATGAATCAACTAAGTTTAACGAACATGAAAAAAACGTAAACCACAGAAATTAATGAAATGATAATTAAATCAAGACCCTAAGCTGTCGAAAATGTGTGCCCTGACCGGAACTCGAACCCGGGATCTCCTGCTTACATGGCAAACTCTTTATCCATCTGAGCCACCGAGGGCACAGAGGATAGTGCGACTGCAGGGATTTATCCCTTGCACTTTCCCCGTGAGAGCCACATTCCCAACTTAATGTCCGCACACTACATTTGTAGTGCCCCTGCCCATTACACTCATTACTCGGGGCGGACAATCTTACCGAGTCCCGTAACAGTTCGGGCACTGCGTGTGCATCCAGCACAGAAGAAGAAGGTCAATGGCTGGTTAGCCTTAACTATATGAAGATGGTACAGTTCTTTCGGACATGTCCGAAAGTACAGATACCATCTTCATATAGAAATTAGTATTTACACACACAAGTAGAGATAAATATCATACTTCTAATTTTTATATTGTAATTAAATGATAGGACATCTGCTAAGACATGAGGGAATGACTTCCATGGTACTATAGGGAGCTGTAGAGGGCAAAAACTGTAGAGGAAGACTGAGATTGGAATACGTCAAGCAAATAATAGAGGACGTAGGTTGCAAGTGCTACTCTGAGATGAAGAGGTTAGCACAGGAAAGGAATTCGTGGCGGGCCGCATCAAACCAGTCAGTAGACTGATGACATAAAAAAAAAAAAATTTGAATGCAAAAATTAATATCCTATATTACCAGCGGTATGTATATGCTGAAATTTTTTGTTGACCGTCCGAGTAAATCCATGTTGCACGCCACAGTCATTTTCCAAATGTCCAAATGTTTTAAACTGCATGGCGTAGTCCATTGTCCGAGCATTTATTGTCCTAGGAGGATCCGATGACACAGGAAATGTAGCGTACGGACTCATCTCGTACAGATCTGAAAATAGTAAAACTCATTGAAATCTCAGTGCAAATATATTTTCAGTAAAATGTGATAATAGTGTTACTAAATGCTTTTTACTGATACGTGACATTAAAATCCGGGTTGCATACAGTATAAAATATTTTGAATCTGTGTGGCAGATATCATGATTCAGTGGCTAGCAAAATCTTTTTTAGCAAAGTGGACAACAATAGAAATTACACCTTATTATTTATTTCATTTTCAATAAAAATGAGAAAATATTACAGAAATTGCAGAGAGGCAGATTTTATAAAGAGGATTTTATAAAAATGCTTCCGTAACTACTGCAGTGAACCGCCAACTCAAGAAAAAAAAAGTTCATCACAACAAATATATGACAAAATACTGTAAAAACATAAGAGGAAGCAATACCGTAAGTCCTAGAAACAGGAACACATGCACGCCAAAAGTTGTTTTCAAAGTAAAAAAAAAAAAAAATTATGCGAAAAATTTACATGCAGAAGTTGTTTCAAAGTAATGTTTCCACCACCTTTTCGTGTGTTCTAATTCCGTTCATTTATTACAGTCCGCTGAAGAGGCTTTGAAAATAAATGAAGGGAAATGCCTATGGCCAACATTTAAAAACATTTTATTTAGTTTTTAAGACCGACTGGACATAATGGACAAATCACATCTGCAATACGTGTACAAGAACGTATAACAATTGGTTATTTTATTAGTTATCACTCAATTAATTGATACATCTAAAATGAGGACCATAATCATGCATATCAAATCTCAGCGTAGCAGTTAATTGTGGAAGGCAAACATGGAATCCTGCCCGTACAGCCTTGATGCTACACTGGAGGCGATTGGAGCTCTTTTACGTGTCTTTGTCATATGGTTCAATAACGTTATAGAAATGTGTTATATTATTATTTATACGGCAGTAAATCAACGTGGTAACTGTTTCACGATTAAAATTAACGCCCATCACGTCAAATATTGTATTCCGTTAATCGTAGACGAATCTGAATGAGCCCCTGAATTGAAAAGCAACAAGGATTTCTGGCATATTGTTAAAATTCTTAACGACATTCCTGTGAATATGAAGGATCATTACAGAATGACAGAAGACTGGAGAAATTCCTGAAAACTTCAAACTTCAGCAGAAATAGAACAAATACAGTAACAAAAAAAAGACAAATGTCGTGGGATGTTGTAATCACAGAACTACGCCTATTTTGTCTCACAGATTGTAAATATTAGTAACATGATAAGGAGCAGAATAAGAAATATGAAATAAAGGAAGATGAGTTTGAGTATGGATCGCGAAGAGTAATTACATAAGCAATTTTATCCTTGCGAATAGTGATGCAAAAATAGTCAATAATTAACTAAATACCTCAGTCGCTTTCATATATTTCAATGGCTTTTGACATGGTAAACTGTATGTTTTTGAGTTTATGTAGAGTATAGGTATTGCCTGGAAGGATAAGAAGGTCGTAAGGAATTTGTATTAGCATAAGTCCACCCAAATAACCGCACTTACATGTGAAAGAACAGCAAAAAGTCAGAAGAAATTTTAGGCAGAGCTGGAGTGCTTCCACCATGTTCACTGTGGTATTGCCCAGAGATTGCGGTGCCACACCAAAGTAGGTAACGCGAATTCTTACCATAGACATTAGCGAGGCCTCACTGCAATTCGTAACAACCAATGGGAGGAACCCCGGAAGACCACTCTTCCCTCTCAACACATCAGCGCCCTCGCGCTGAGTATAATTTACAGAAGGGTCCAGAAAAATGTAGACAGTTTTTGATAGTATTAATGGAACAAAATGACATACCGTTACAATGCTTGCAGGGGGGGGGGGGGGGGATCTTTTATGTGTTCAAAGGGACCCCCATCAGCAGCCAAACAATTTCGATGCCATTGAGCTGTTGATAACCGAAATGCGGCTGTCGTGTTGCAACTGCTGTGTGACAGCAGCACAGGACGCCACAACGGTTTCTCGTAGCTCGTTCGGTGTAACTGGCTTCTGTTGGCAAACTTTATTTTTCAAGACCGTCCCATAGGTAGAAGTCAAGAGGCGTAACGTCTGGAGACCGTAGTGGGTAGCCAACAGCTCCTCTTCGACCTATCCATCGTCCAATTAGATTTTCATACTAGTAGGCTTTGACATCTCCGTGTTAGTGAAGCGGAGCGTCATCTTGTTGTAGGTAAAATCTATCATTTCCAACCACGTCTCGGATGACAGGTGCCGCGAGGGATTAACCGGGCGGTCTAAGGCGCTGCAGTCATGGACTGTGTGGCTGGTCCCGGCGGAGGTTCGAGTCCTCTCTCGGGCATGGGTGTGTGTGTTTGTCCTTAGGATAATTTAGATTAAGTAATGTGTAAGTTTAGGGACTGATGACCTTAGCAGTTAAGTCCCATAAGATTTCACACACATTTGAACATTTTTTTTTCGGATAACAGGTAAAATCGATGTTTGCAGTGCCTCACCAGTTATGGTACCTTCAAAGAAGAATGGGCAATCAAACCACGCGATGACAGATCACACCACACATTAACCCGGTAGATTAACATGTTTGTCCACGTCAATGTGGAGATTATCAGGAGCCCACTACACGCGGCTGTGGCGGTTTACAGTACCGTTCAGTTTGAACTGAACCTCGTCAGACCAAATAACCATCCCTGCAAACCGTTCATCTTCGCGAAGCATCAATTGGTTCAAATGGCTCTGAGTACTATGGGACTTAACTTCTGAGGTCATCAGTCCCCTAGAACTTAGAACTACTTAAACCTAAGTGACATAAGGGCATCACACACATCCATGCCCGAGGAAGGATTCGAACCAGCGACCGTAGCGGTCGCGCGGTTCCAGTCTGAAGCGCCTAGAACCGCTCGGCCACACGGGCCGGCTATTCAGGGTCAATTGCCACTTTTTGCACCATACAGATATCTTATCAAAATCATTTTGGATTCGTCATTTCTTGTCAGAAAGGTCACAGTTCGTAGTAATAGACAGAAAGTCATCGAGTAAAACAGAAGTAATATCCGGCCTAGGCCCTCTGTTGTTCCTGATCTATATTAACGACATAGGAGACAATCTGAGTAGCCGTCTTAGATTGTTTGCAGATGATGCCGTCATTTACCGTCTTGTGAAGTCATCAGATGATAAAAACGACATGAAAATGATTTAGATAAGATATCTGTATGGTGCGAAAAGTGGCAATTGACCCTGAATAGCCGGCCCGTGTGGCCGAGCGGTTCTAGGCGCTACAGTCTGGAACCGCGCGACCGCTACGGTCGCTGGTTCGAATCCTGCCTCGGGCATGGATGTGTGTGATGTTCTTAGGTTAGTTCATGTGTGATGTTCTTAGGTTAGTTAGGTTTAGGTTAGTTTAGGTTAGGGTTAGGTTTAGGTTAGTTAGTTAGGTTAGGTTTGGGTTAGTTAGGTTTAAGTAGTTCTAAGCTCTAGGGGACTGATGACCTCAGATGTTAAGTCCCATAGTGCTCAGAGCCATTTCAACCATTTTTAGCGAAGCATGCCTTCAAACCACTTGTAGTACTCCATCCTTCGATCCGCTTCGTCCTCGTTCATGGTGTGCAGCGATCTTGGAATGTACATTTTCCACTTTGCAGCCTTCAGAATTCGTCGTACGCTTGATCGGTTTACCCCACTTTGACGTGCACCCCGCTACTCAGGTTTTTTAGGTGACCTAGTAAAATGCTACAACACAGTAGCGCTGGAAACTGGACTAGTGATGTTTATTGTCGTCGAGATCTTTCCTTATGCACATCCTGAGCAGTACAGTGGGCTTTGAATTTATCCCGAATACGATAAATTGTTGTACGCGTTGATGGCTGCGTTCCAGACACATTACGCCATTGCTGTTGTACTTCCATCGCGATTTCGTACTTCCAGTACCACTTCAACGACAATCTTACGTCATTCATTGCTGCACTGTCATCTGCTGGAAAACGTGTTGACGAAACAATGGACTTCGCTGCCGCGCAGAATTGCAAGATATATCATTTTATTCGAAAGTTATTAACTATCAAGGAGTGTCTAATTTTTCTGGATCCCTCTATAGCGTCGAGCAAGCAAGAGCTCATCTCAGTTCGTGACCTTATCTGAAGGAGTCAACATCATAGTGTAGGAACAACGAGTTGTTAAAGTTTCTTATGAACTGTACTTTCATAAATCTTGCATTTTGTACCTCAAGAGAACAGTTTGTTAATCAGTGCATCACATGATACTTTGCTAGTCAATGACAGTTGTAAATTATCCGGTACTCCTGTGGCAAAGAAGTGAGTGAAAGTTAAGTAAATATTTTATTCATTTCTGTAATAAAGTGAACTAATATTTGGTGTTTCTAGATTGATGAGGCTTCTCCCAGAGCAACCTAAGAACCCATACTAATGGTCGGACGAAAGTAGTTTCATTTCGTCATAATGTTTTTATTTAAGAAGGAAATAATACCTCAAAACAGTAAATCAAAGTCGTAAAGGCACGTGAATTATTGTATATTATCCACCGAGACATTGCTCTAGTTGTAGACTCAGAAAGGAACATGAAAAATGTAGAAATTACTAACAGTTTCTATCACCAATATAAGCTAAAAACAAATGCAAAGAAGACAAAACTAACAGAAATAAGCAGCATCCACCTAACACCACCAGCAAATGTAAAACTCGGTAACTAAAGAATCAGTCAAGTGAAACAATTTTGTTAGTTAGGAAGAATCAGTTGAAATAATAAGAAATACAATTTAGAAATTAGAAGAGCAGTCTCTGCCAATTACAACTTTTCGTAACAACAGAATTTCGTTAACTTTAGTAACAGACAAGAACAGGTACATCAAAATAAGGAATGCTTTCATCAGGGATTACGAATGGAGCATACTGCCGTAAGTAAGTAAAAGATGAATAGAGAAGAAAGACTAAGACCATCTGCAAGGAAGGGAGGAAAGTAACAAAAACGAGCGAGAGTCAAAAGAAAACCAATGAAATGGTTCTGTTATAGATAGTTGGTGGTCGGTACTTGGATGGGTGACCATCCAGGCCACCATGCGCCGTTGCCATTTTTCGGGGTGCTCTCAGCCTCGTGATGCCAATTGAGGAGCTACTCGATCGAATAGTAGCGGCTTCAGTCAAGAATACCATCATAACGACCGGGAGAGCGGTGTGCAGACCCCACGCCCCTCCTATCCTCGTCCTCTACTGAGGATGACACGGCGGTCGGATGGTCCCGGTAGGCCGCTCGTGGCCAGAAGACGGAGTTTTTTTTTTTTTTTTTTTTTTTTTTTTTTTTTTTTTTACCGGTAGTTGAAAGAAGACAGTTCCTGAAAGGAATAGAGCGAAGGGGAGCAAAAATGGTTGACTTTGCTCTTAGCGATAATACACTTCTTAAAAACATTTTCGGAGGAAAAGTAATGAGGAAATATCGGGAGATTTGTTAGATTTATCTCAGAAAACAAGAATAATATCCAGTAAGGAGAATCGTATTTAGAAATTCATCTATCATTACAGTGTGGTCTGAGGTAATGAAATGGCGATTAGTGTATTTAAAGTATAAAGATTAGTTTCAAGTTGTATTACGTATGTAAGAGGAGATCATGTTTAAATGTGTAATTCAAACTACAAATGTTCAGTTGCTAATATTACAATTTGTTTCTCACCGGAAGAAGCATCTGACTGCTTAACTAGCTGATGGTCGTCCATTTTGGTGGGGGATGCTGAGTATATCTGCTGGAAGTTCCTCTTATTGTCCATTTCTGCAGCGGCCTTGCAAGCACTCGGACTTTCGGGAACTCCCCTGTTACTTTTGTACTGCGCATCTCGCTGACACTGTCTGAGAAGAGTTTCATGTATTCATTAACATAAATACACAGCACGAATATGATAGTTACTGGTGTTTACTTGCTTACCTCCTGTGTATGGCCACATACACTAGCAGGCCAGCTGACAACAAGAATATTGCAGAGCAAACCGTAGGCACTATCACGTGAATGTCCTCATAGAACCGAGCTGTATCTGTTGGGCTTCGGTTTTCTTGTATTGGACCAACTGTTGCTGAAGACAAAAATGTAACAATCAGTAGAGCAGATATTAAATTATATCTATATAGGTTCTGCTTACGCTCTGTCAATAGATTTGTTGTTCAACCCTGTTTAAACGAGAAGAAATGTGTCCGTTTTTATTTGTGACCTTTTCTTGCAATATGTATTTTTTAGTGACCCAAGAGATCTCTTCTCTTTCATACGCCATCTTTAACTCTCGCGTTTCCTTTCTTACAATGTTGAGCCAAAACACTACGACCACCGCCCGCCGTGATACTGCATGACGCCTGGTGGCGGCGTGGACACATGACGCGGTAAGCAGAGTATACAAGCAGAGTAGATACGAATGAGGAATGATTTTAACGCAGTTTTAACAGACCCTCACTCCCTGACAGCGAAGACCACC
The DNA here is from genome assembly GCF_023898315.1 of Schistocerca nitens. NCBI lineage: Eukaryota > Metazoa > Arthropoda > Insecta > Orthoptera > Acrididae > Schistocerca > Schistocerca nitens. The sequence continues at coordinate 20,085,835 of NC_064614.1, forward strand.
CTGACATCCATCCTTCTTATCAGATTCAGTCTGCTCCTCCCTATCCCTTTTCGATTTCAGGGCTGCAGTCCCTCTCCATCCCATGCTTCTTTTCCTCCCTCTTGACATTCGCCTGAACCCAGCCTTAGCTCTCTGTTTCCAGAATGAGATTTTCACTCTGCAGCGGAGTGTGCGCTGATGTGAAATTTCATGGCAGTTTAAAACTGTGTGCCGCACCGAGACTCGAACTCGGGGACCTTTGCCTTTCGCGGGCAAGTGCTCTACCATCTGAGCTGTGAGGACGAGGCGTGAGTAGTGCTTGGGTAGCTCAGATGGTAGAGCACTTGCCCGCGAAAGGCAAAGGTCCCCAGTTCGAGTCTCAGTCCGGCACACAGTTTTAATCCGCCAGGAAGTTTGTTAGCTCTCTGTTCCCCGAATCCCCTGTTTTCCTACCAGCCATCCTCCCACTTGATATCCATCTCCACAACGCAACCCACTCGAACTAAACAGCCCTATAAACCCCTTATCTGCCCTAAAGAACCAATCCACCTTACCTCTTCTCTAAGGTACGTTTCTCTCATCAAGTGATAGTGTAATGTAATACAGTGCAGCTTTTGTTTTTAACCTGTTCGCAACTCATCGTGTTTAAATATCCAGCAATGTTTTCCTGCGCTGTGTTCTAAATATCATTAATGAAAAGCGTCTTTCATGTATTTTAAATTACGTAAATGCAGTTCATCTTTCTGAATAACTTTCATTTTTTTTAAAAAAACCCTGTTGTCTGAAGAGCAGAGTATTGTTCCACTGCCAACCCACCTTCGCCGCTCTGGGGCATGAGAATGAAATGACAATAAAGATAAAGGCGGGGGGAATCATTCTAGCGACGACACGGACTGCAAAGGGAAAGCCCACTGACATAAGCGAATTTGACAAAGGAGCTACCGTAATGGTCTGGCGTCTGGGAAGGGGCATCTCAGAAACTACGAAACTAGTCGGCTGTTCGCCTACTACTGTCGTGAGCACCTACCGAAGGTGGCTTGAAGACGGTGAAACAACGACTAGCGACAAGGTGTTCGGCGTTGGAATGTTTCGTGGTTTACTTTCCTATTGAAGATAATAGGAATGGGCCGTTGAAACAGTCAAGTAGTCGATCTCGTATATTAATGGATTTTTTAGTTCACTTACGTTTTCCGTCGGTCGCCTTACAGTATCAATGCTGCAAGGGTCCTGCTAGGCAGTGCCCTTGAACCGTGAACCGCCTTCTCTCCAGTGGACTTCGATTCGCAGCATCGATGATGGTGAAAGAGATATTTTCTTCAGTCTAGTGGAATAACACACCCAGACAAGTGGAACTCAGTGTATTTCTTATAACATAAAATCCTAACTTCTTCTAAGTGATCGACTACATAGTCATAAAATTTCGGGTAGGTGTTTGCATGAATGCGTCTCAGAAGAGACTGTGAACAGTTTTTTACAATAAAATCTGAACATCAGTCGTCTTTTCGGCGATTTCTTTGACGTCATGAAGGTCATTTGCACTCCATGCCCTACACTCGCGGCCGCACTGAGCTAAAGATTCCGCCTAGCAGGCACAAGTTCCAGTCCACAGCCCTCATCGCCAATAGTACAGGATAGGTAGAGCTTTGATCTGCAACAAATAATCAAAAACCTCTCGGAAGTGGGATGTTCCCTAATTACTAACTACCTTAACCTACGAACGTCTTTCGTCGCCCAATTGAGGTTAAGGACGTGGAACATTTCGTTCTACGAATGACAGGTTACGTCCGAGCATCAACACCTCGTATCAGGGCGTGGAGGTCAGTGACTTGCCTGCACTGTAAAGCAGGATAGGTGGCGATATGTGACAGATGTGACGGCAAAATACAATGCTGATGCAGGAAGAGCCGTTTCGGAGCACAGTGTACAGTGCACATTGTTGAAAGTTGGACTGCGCAGCAGACGACACTTTAGTATGCCCATGATGACGGACCGCGCGGGCTTAGCCGAGCGGTGTGGGGCGCCGCAGTCATAGACTTTGCGGCTGGTCCCGGCGTAGGTTAGAGTCCTCCCTCGGGGATGGGTGTGTGTGTTTGTCCTTAGGATAATTTAAGTTAAGTAGTGTGTAAGCTTAGGGACTGATGACCTTAGCAGTTAAGTTCCATAAGATTTCACACACATTTTGAACCCATGCTGACCTAACGACATCGTCAATTACGGTTTCAGTGGGTTCGGGATTTCAGAATTGGACTGTTGATCGATCTCAACGTGTCGTCAGTTTCTTGTTACTCCGGTTCCATTGTCGTGTCCGGATAAATGCAATCCAAGCGAACCGCTGCCTGAAACCGCACCGCAGACGTTGGCGGGTAGGGGCCAGTGTTATGCCACGGGGGCCATTCATCTGGGCTTCGACTGGAAGTTTGATAACAACTGACGGCACCACGATAGTAGTGAGCACTTCATGTTTGTTATCTTTCGCAATGGCGATGGCAACTCCAAGTAGGATAATTATAAGTGTCAAAAGGTCAGAAACGTGCTACAGTTTTGAGGAACTTATTAGTGAACTCATGCTCATATCTTGGTGACCAAATCCAGCTGATACGAACTTAACAGATCACATTTGGGGCTCCAGCTCCGTGCTCACAAACCTGTGCCTAGACATCTGGTGCGTCATACAGCGTGTTTCAGAAAGAATGTACGTATACAAAGTATTGTCTCGACAAAACTATCGGCCGTTGCGCTACGGCTCGGTTATTGGAAGCTGAACAAGTTGTATAGCTTATGTCCATTGCCGCTAAATGTCAGTTGTCTCCTATTTGCTTGGTTACTGTCACTTGTTGCAAAATGGCTACTCTGCAGCAGAAACTGTTTTTCGTTCTCGAGTTTGCGAAGTGAAATTCCGTTATTATAGTGCAAAGACATTTCAGGTTGAGGTACAAAACTGATTCTCCAAAGGAATGGAGTATTTACAGATTGTATCGACAGTTTGTAGACACAGGATATCTATGTAAAGGAAAGAGACCTGGCCGCGCTCGTGTTTCTGATGGTAAGTCGCACGAATTGAAACTGCTTTTTAAACGTAGTCTCACAAAATTAATTCGTCATGTCGTTTGGGAGCTACAACTGCTTACAACAACAGTTTGACGTGTTTTGAGACGTCGGTTGATTCTGAAGGTGTACAAGTTAGAGCTGTTACAGGCTCTACGTCATGACAATAAAAGCAAATGTGTGGCATTTTATGACGAGCTTCAGAATGCTATTTGCAATTCACACTTGCTTCGTGCTCTGGGATGAAGCGACTTTCCGCCTTGCTGGGAAGGTAAACAAAGACAATGTTCGAATTTTGGGGCCAACAGAACCCACATGGACGCACGAGATTAGTCAAAAGTGAATGTGTTTTATGCGATATCCCATTCATCTGTTCTTTGATGGAAACACTATTAACGGTAAGCAGTGTCATACTATGTTTCAAAACCGGTGTGTCGCAGGCTGGACGAGGACAACTTTATTTCTCAGCAAGACGGGGCACTCCCTCATTGAAATCACCAAGTACGTTAATAGCCGAGCAGTTGTACTGATCGTCAAACAGCTGGCGCTTTAGCACTTCTCAGCCGGCCTCCACTGTCATCCTGTGACGTCTTGTGGGGTTTCATTAAGGACAACGTTTATGTACAAACACTGCCACAGAACCTAGAAAGCCGGCCGCTGTGGCCGAGCGATTCTAGGCGCTTCAGTCCGGAACCGCGCTGCTGCTACGGTCTCAGGTTCGAATACTGGCTCGGGCATGGATGTGTGTCATGTCCTTAGGTGTAAGTAGTTCTGATGACCTCAGATGTTAAGTCCCATAGTGCTTAGAGCCAATTTTTGAACCTAAAAAAAGTTGAGGAACTGGAGCCATAGTGACATTATACTGTATCATGGACGATGGACTTACTTACCCGAGTGTGGGCGGAGGACATACTGAGCAGCTGTAATGTAAACTCGAGAGATTCGTAAATATGAGTCCCAAGTTTCATAGTTTATTTCTTACAGTTTAATAAATATACGTTCTAGAAATACATACGTTCTTTTTGAAACACCCTGTACTTTTGGAAGCCTACCAAGGAATTTTTGAACCCATGAGTTACAGAATCACCACTGTATTTCGTTTCAGACGTGGACCATGCCCTGTTAAGCATGTGGCCATAACATGTTGACTCATCATTGTATGTCTACAAATGAACTATGCAAAATGCACGGAAGAGAATACTTTACATATTGTCATGCATTAAGGTTTCTTTGTGTTGCATTCATCTATGAAGCTAGGTAGTATTTTTGGCTATATGTCGTCTTGCAAGTCAAATTATGTCCTGATGATTACTCCGGTGCTCTGTGTTCGAAGCTGAAGAATAAGCTAAATTTTTGTCCTGAAGATTTCTTGAGTGTTCATGCATATAGTACATTCCGACATTTCTGTTACAGTTTCCCGCAAGACATACAAGCCTGTAACTACTGGGAGTCCAGTTCTTAGAACAGCCATCATACCTACTGTTATTTTATCGTGATATGGGCCTCATTCACAGTATTAGTATACCTGCCCAAGTATTTCATCATTTTTTGTCTTTCTTTTCCCCCCAATGAAGTAGATTTTCGAAATAGATTTTTTACATATTACAAAAATTTCTGGATACATAGCATAATTAATTGTTTTTTTGTTGTTGTTTTACATTTATGCCTTGAAACTGTCAGTATTCCATTACATTCTAACACAGAAATAAACTTCGGCATAGTACGAGACATTTTCCAACAAATATAATAAATCGTTTCAAATAATATCGCCTAGGCATTACACATAGCGAGAACGTATAGGAAATTTCATTGGCAACTGTCACTGGTAAGAGTGAAGTTAAAACTTACAAAATGCAGAGGTTCAGTCGTCTTTTTCTGATTTGTGAGTCTATAAGTCCACTGCCATTGTTTCCTGTATGGGCAGTTCACAAGCAGACACCTGTCTTCTGCCTCAAATATTTCATTTAAGTGTACTGTATTTAATAAAGTTCGTTGATTAGGTGATACCTACCGCCAGCGACTGTTGTTGTGGCGATGTTGAAGTGCACCCTAGTGGAACCGGCGCTGTTGTGGGCGGTGAGTCTCAGCTGGTACCACGTGGCCGGTTGCAGGTCCCCTATTAGCAGAGTCTTTGGTGGTGCGTTGTTGTCAATCAGTATCCACTCATTTTCGTCTCCGAGAATTCGATACTCCACAACAAAGTACAACATGGAGCATTCACCGTCTGGCCAAGAGTGCAAATGCAAACACAGAGACGTTGCATTTGCGGAGACAAGTATGTCTGAGTTCGGTACCTGCGGTTCTAAGAGACGTTTATCTAAATTAGTAACAAATATGGAGCACATACATTTTTTAGACAGAAAACTACACAAATTTATTTGTGTTTTCAAGGACTCAAGAAATAAATTACAGTGTTTATAATGATTTAATTTGTCATATGTATGTCTGCATTATGGTTACTGTGCACAGTGACAATAAAAAATATATATAATTTAAAAAACAGAACAAGAGCTGTTGGTCAGATATTAAATGTAGAATAAAGTGAAGTTAACTTATACTAAAAAAAAAGACTCACCATGAAGAAGTTATACAAATCGGCTTCAAACTGACAGGCATACAGTTTTCGACGGAAAATGCCAAACTGTAAGCTTTGGCGGTCGATGGATGAAAGTGCGACGCTGCAGCGGAATTTCAGCGCATAGCTGACAAGGATAGTAAATAGGGGACATGTTGATACCAGGTCATAAAGACCTTGCGAGTTTCATCTCATGTACTCGGTTGGACAGTCTTGTATTGTATTGTATGTTAACCGGGGACCTAGAAACGACGGCGAGGCTCCGTCCTCGCCGCAGCCGCCGTGGTCCACAACCCCACGACGACTACCGCAGTCCACTTCACCCCTCCGTCACCCACAACCGAACCACTCTTTCAGGGTTATTGTGCGGTTCTGCCCCCAGTGGACCCTCCCGGGGAACGTCTCACACCAGACCAGTGTAGCCCCTATGTTTGCTTGGTAGAGTAATGGTGCTGTACGCGAACGTGGAGAACTTGTTTGCGCAGCAATCGCCAACATAGTGTAGCTGAGGCGGAATAAGGGGAACCAGCCCGCATTGGCTGAGGCATATGGAGAACCGCCTAAAAACCATCCACAGACTGTCCAGCTCACAGGACCTCGAAAAAAGTCCACCGGGCGGATTCGTGCCGGGAACGAGTTGCTCCTTCCCAATCCGGAAACGCCGTGCGTTAGATCGCACGGCTAACCGGGTGGGCCAGTTGGACAGTAACGATGCCTCGCCCGCCTGGTTGACCGTGCGGTCTGAGGCACTGCTTTCCGGGTGTTCCCGCCAGCCTGTGGATGGTTTTTAAGGCGGTTTTCCATCTGCCTCGACGAATGCGGGCTGGTTGCCCTTATTCTGCCCCAGTTACACTATGTCGGCGATTGCTACGCAAACACTGTCTCCACGTACGCACACACCATAATTACTCTACCACGCAAACATTTGGGGTTACACTCGTCTGGTGTGAGACGTTCCCGGTGGGGTGGGGGGTGGGGGGGGGGTACACTGGGGGCTGAACCGCGCAATAACTCTGGGTTCGGTGCGGGGCAGCGGAGGGGTGAGGGGACTGCTGTAGCCAGTTGTGGAGTTGTGAACCACTGAGGGCTACGGCGCGAACGAAGCCTCTCCGTTGTTTCTACGCCCCCAGTTGCATACGATACAATACAATACAACTATGCCTGTGAGCAATGCGCACAGATTTAAAGATTTTTAGCATTAGAGGGAGGATGATCAGTTGGGCTCAAAGAAGCTGGTTAGAGTAATTGGTGAATCACTCGCATTTGAATAGGAGCGATGCCACTATCCGACGATGTTGGCAGCAATGGGTGAGCCACGGCCGAACACAGCGTCAAGAAGAGACCCGCCGATCTAGAGAGAGGCACCAGAACGTGAGGACCGGACAGTAATCAGAGAGGCACCCAGAGCGCCGGGTTCATCATTAAGATCGATCTGACGTGCAACTGGTGCTTCAGTGACCACAAGCGCCATTAGTAGGCGGCTCACGTAAAAGAGACCGAACTCACGACGCCCCCTGCGCCGACTACCGTTGGCTCCTGTACACCAACAAACCCATTTGCAATGGTGTCTGCCACATTCAGCCTGGAATCTCATTGACTGGAGTAGAATTGTCTCCAGCGATGAGTCTTGCTTTGAATTGATTCCCAATGACCAGCGGAGACGTGTCTGGAGACGCCCCGGACGGCGATGGGGTACCGAACTGACTGTCACCCGCCATGCTGCCCGACAACCAGGAGTGATGGTCTGGGGTGGCATTTATTTTCATAGCAGGACCACTTTGGTTGTCCTCCGCGGCACCCTTACAGCACAGCGGTACGTCGACGATATTCTACCCACCGTTTTGTTGCCTTCCATGTAGAAAGCTACCCTGGCCTTACATTTCAGCAAGATAGTGCGCAGCCGTAGGCGGCGAGAGTTTCTACTGCTTGTCTTTGTGCTTGCCAAACCCTACCTTGACCAGCAAGGTCCCCAGATCTGTCCGCAGTTGAGAACATTTGACATTTGAGGCATTTTTAGCAGGTTCCTGAAAACAGCTCCGGATTTTGAGGGTCTAACGTGTCGGTTGGACGGAATTTGGCATGACATCCCTCTGGAGGACGTCCAACAACCCTATAAATCAATACCAAGCTGAATAACTGTTTGCATAAGGGCTAGAGGTGGACCAATTCGTTATTAATTTGCTTAGTTTGTGAAGCTTTCTCCGTTGAATAAATCTTTCAATTTTTCTGAAATTGTTATTATGTGTTTATGTAGATATACATGACATCTACTGATTTCCGGTCTTTCGAATAATTCCTTCGTGGCGCATCGTTTTTTCTATCTTTCAGAGCTTATATACAGGGTTATTACAAATGATTGAAGCGATTTCACAGCTCTACAATAACTTTATTATTTGAGATATTTTCACAATGCTTTGCACACACATACAAAAACTCAAAAAGTTTTTTTAGGCATTCACAAATGTTCGATATGTGCCCCTTTAGTGATTCGGCAGACATCAAGCCGATAATCAAGTTCCTCCCACACTCAGCGCAGCATGTCCCCATCAATGAGTTCGAAAGCATCGTTGATGCGAGCTCGCAGTTCTGGCACGTTTCTTGGTAGAGGAGGTTTAAACACTGAATCTTTCACATAACCCCACAGAAAGAATTCGCATGGGGTTAAGTCGGGAGAGCGTGGAGGCCATGACATGAATTGCTGATCATGATCTCTACCACGACTGATCCATCGGTTTTCCAATCTCCTGTTTAAGAAATGCCGAACATCATGATGGAAGTGCGGTGGAGCACCATCCTGTTGAAAGATGAAGTTGGCGCTGTCGGTCTCCAGTTGTGGCATGAGCCAATTTTCCAGCATGTCCAGATACACGTGTCCTGTAACGTTTTTTTCGCAGAAGAAAATGGGGCCGTAAACTTTAAACCGTGAGATTGCACAAAACACGTTAACTTTTGGTGAATTGCGAATTTGCTGCACGAATGCGTGAGGATTCTCTACCGCCCAGATTCGCACATTGTGTCTGTTCACTTCATCATTAAGAAAAAATGTTGCTTCATCACTGAAAACAAGTTTCGCACTGAACGCATCCTCTTCCATGAGCTGTTGCAACCGCGCCGAAAATTCAAAGAGTTTGACTTTGTCATCGGGTGTCAGGGCTTGTGGCAATTGTAAACGGTAAGGCTTCTGCTTTAGCCTTTTCCGTACGATTTTCCAAACTCTCGGCTGCGGTACGTTTAGCTCCCTGCTTGCTTTATTCATCGACTTCCGCGGGCTACGCGTGAAACTTGCCCGCACGCGTTCAACCGTTTCTTCGCTCACTGCAGGCCGACCCGTTGATTTCCCCTTACAGAGGCATCCAGAAGCTTTAAACTGCGCACACCATCGCCGAATGGAGTTAGCAGTTGGTGGATCTTTGTTGAACTTCGTCCTGAAGTGTCGTTGCACTGTTATGACTGACTGATGTGAGTGCATTTCAAGCACGACACACGCTTTCTCGGCTCCTGTCGCCATTTTGTCTCACTGCGCTCTCGAGCCCTCTGGCGGCAGAAACCTGAAGTGCAGCTTCAGCCGAACATAACTTTATGAGTTTTTCTACGTATCTGTAGTGTGTCGTGACCATATGTCGATGAATGGAGCTACAGTGAATTTATGAAATCGCTTCAATCATTTGTAATAGCCCTGTACATATATGAAGAAACTATCTGTAAAATTAATTAGAATTTGACTTTAATACAAATGAAGATATGGAGCTAGAATCATAGTTTTAATAATACCGCTTTTTACACGTCACTGATTACCAGGAATAGACTTACAAGTAAAGGCAAACTATGAGGCGAGAAATTCAGAGGTTTTCTCTGTTGTCGTCATCAGGAAAAACGACTCTGGTACCCTGTGGGTCGCAGAGTGGAATGTTAGATCCGTTAATCGGGTAGATAGGTTAGAGAATTTGAAAAGGGAAATGGATAGCTTGAATTTAGATACAGTGGGAATTAGTGAAGTGTGGTGGTAGGAAGAATAGGACTTTCTGTCAGGTTAGTACAGAGTTATCAACACAAAATCAGATAGGATTAATGCTAAGTAAAGCCTAAACGCATAAGAAAACAAGAAAGCAGTTGAGCCACAGAGAACAGCATAGTCAATGTATTATCGTAGCCAAGATAGACACGAAGCCATCATCAACCACTGTAGCGAATTTTATATGCCACCTAGCTCCCCCGGCGATGGAGAGATTGAAAGAAAGTTTGATGAGATAAAGGATGTTATTCAGATAGTTAAAGGAGATGAAAATTTAATTATAATGCGTGACGGGGTTCCGATAGTTGGGATAGGAAGAGAAGGAAAAACAGTAAGAGAACATGGACTGGGGCAAAGGAATCAAAGGTGAAGCTGCCTGGTAGACTTTGTCACGGGGCATAACGTGAACGTCGCAAACACGTGGTCTAAGAATCATAAAAGAAGACTGTTCGTGTGGCAGAGAAGTGGGGACACTGGAGGATTTAAAATTGTTTATGTAACGGTAGGATAGAGCTTTAGAAAGCAGATTTTAAATTATAAGGCTTTCCAGGGACAGATGTGGACACCGACCATTATTATTTATGAACTGCAGACAAAAACTGAAGAAACCGCGAAGAGGTATGAAATTAATGAGATGGTATCTGGATAAACTGAAAGAACCAGATACAGTCGAGAGTTTCAGAGAGAACATTTGGCAATATTGGACTGAGTTTGAGAGATGAAATAGGGAAGTCAGCACGGGATCACATAGGTAAAACGTGAAGACCTAGTAGATATCCTGGGATAGTTCCGGAGATATTGACTTTGATTGGAAAAAGGAAAAAAAAATGTAAAAATGCAGCAAATGCAGCAGGCGAAAGGGAATACAGGTGATCGAAAAATGGAACTGACGGAACGTGCAAAATGGCTAAGAAGGAATGGATGGAGGAGAAATGCAAGAATGTAGAAGCGTGAATAACGAGAGGAAAGATAGATGCTGCATGTACGAAAACTAAAGGGACGTCTGCAGGGAAGAGCAGTAGCTGTACGAATATGAGTTCAGACCGAAAGCCAGTGCTAACACTGAGGGAATTAGATTAGGAAATGAGACACTGAAAGCAGTAGAAGAGCTTCGTTATTTGGACAGCAGAATAGATAATGACGGCCGAAGTAGGGAAGATATGAAGGGCAGACTGGTAATAAGAGGAAAAGAATGAAGAAAAATATTTCTGAAGAAGAGGAACTGTTGAATCTAACACAAATTCAAGCATTAAGAAGTCTATTTTTGTAAGTGTTTGTGTGGAGTGTGCCTTGTATGGTAGTGAAATGTGGACGATAGCCATTTCAGATAAGAAGAAGATAGAAGCTTTTGAAATGTGGTGCTATAGAAGAATGATGAGTGTCGAATAACAAATGAGGAGGTAATGAAGCGAAGTGGGGAAAAATGAAATTGATGGCTCAACTTGACTAAAAGACGGAATCGATTGATACAATACATCCTGAGTCGTGAAGGAATGTCAGTTTGGTAAAGGAAGTGAGGGCAGTAAATGTTGTAGGAGTGCAAGACTTGAATACAATAAACAGGTGCCAACGGAGATAGGTTTCGGTAGTCACGCAGAGCGCTCAGAACTCTACAGAACTGTAACTCTATTGAACTGTCGGAGAACGTGTGACGTAGCCTCAACTCAACCGTCATTGTTCGTTACTTGAACTGTAACACATTAACAGTGCAAAATAACAATGACGAGGCATAAAATGTGACTAACCTGTTCCCTTTGTCTTAGCCGTCAGAATAGCACTGCGTGGGCTGTCCCCAATTCTGTTGTGCGCAGAAATAAATATGTGATATGTAGAGCCACAGCTGAGATTGTCCAGCATGTGAAATGCCTTTTCAGCTTCCAGATGCACTTCTTCCAAGTTTCCGTGGTCTCTTTTGTAGTTTAATACATAACCTGGACAGTAATTGTTAAAATTTTTTGAAATTCAGAAAATTCTATAGCACTATAGCTATTTTATTACATATACTGGTATATAACACACACACACACACACACACACACACACACACACACACAACCACACACCCTCCCACTCGTCACCCGCATGCACACACACACATACACTCACTCACTCTCTCTCTCTCTCTCTCTCTCTCTCACACACACACACACACACACACGCAAATGGATTCACAAAACACCAATACACATACAGAGCTATATCTATATAAATGAAAAGCAAATGTTCATTAGTTCAGAATCATGTAGGAGAACGTTGTTACCAAAAACCTCATATTCGTTTACATGAAATAAATTCGCAATTTCGAATCACAACCATCAGCTATAGAATGGAATAACGACAATGGAAATTTGTGCCGGATTGGGGCTCGTACCCAGATTTCCCTCTTATCCGAGCGGTCGCCTTAACATTTGGTTATCCGTGCACGACTCACTGCCAGATCCAAACTTCCATAGGTCTCAACCATATGTCTGCGACCTGTACTCGTACGTCCATTATGTATGTTCCCGTACAGGTCAGACGTTGTACTTGAAAGTCGCTTGCCCGGTATTGGCAGGTAAATACGATATTGCAGTGACTTTTGTTATTCTGATTACGATGCAAAGTTCCTTTGGACATGTATGTGCCAAAGAACTTTGCATCATAATCCGAATAACGCAGGCACTGAACTATCGTATAATATTCGTTTCTTCAAAATCTTAAATCTCCGAAATTTCTTCACTGAAACCTTTGAAATTTTGACACAACGTTGCATTCGAATATATATATATATATATATATATATATATATATATATATAATTTTTATTTATTATATATAATAAATATTTATGGGTACATAAAAACATTCGCATATTCGAATGCAACTTCGTGTCAATATTTCAAAGCAATCGGAAAATACATATGTAAATCTAAAGGGGAAACAATATTATAAAAGTCTCAAAAGGTACTCGTCCGAATTACTTTATGTTTTTACATCTAACTGTAATGAACATTTGGACACATAGAGGCAACATATAATAGTGAAATGATTCGGCTTATGATTAGAATACTACTATAGAATCTGAATTTGCATTAACAATAAGCAAGGCTCAAGGTCAGAGGCAGGGGAAAGAAAAAAGGAGGAGACATACAGAGAGAGCAGGCAGGAAGAGACGGAGAGATGGGGAAAGAGAAGATGGGCATAGAAAGGGGGCCGATGATTAAGAGAGAGAGCGGGAGAAAGACGCTGCAGGAGGAGAAGGTGGACAGAGGAAATAGGGCTGAGGTCGCGGATGGAAAGATGGGGAGAGAGAGGGGGCAAGAGAGAATGGAGAGAGAGAACGGAGAACAACATTGACAGAGAAACAGGGAGGAGGGGATGGACAGAGAGAACGGAAGAGATAGGAGTAGGAGGAGATGGGGAGGAGATGATGGATAGAGGGTGGGGACAGGAGGAGGAGATTAACAGAGAAGGGGAAAGAAGGTGATTAGGACATATATTCAGTTGCCAAACGTATTAGAAACTGTGCTTTCTCTTTAATTTCTTTACCATTTAACAAAACTGAGCAATACAACTCGTAGTCGGGAACAGCTAGTCTGTTAATAAATACGACAATCAAAAGAATAAATGCCAAGATTTTTCAGACATGTTCTGTGTGCTTCTAGAGGTACGTCCTAGCGAAATTTACAGTTGAAAAGCTGTAATGGAGTGAGAAAAAATACCTCCCTGTGTCAGTCTGTGCAGGGTGTTGTAAGCTGATTTTTATTTTCATGCCATCGACAGCAAAACAACATAGATTCTGCTCAATGAAAACTTTTGTGTTAGTTTTGTGAGATATTAAGCGTCTTTCTTCAAGTTACACTTGGATAACACATCTTTAAGCACCGTATTGGAAGGCGCGCATTGCTATGCAGTTTTACTAGCTTCCTAGTAGAATTAAAAATTTTGAGTGTTAAGTCCCAGAATTTGAAACCTAAACTGAAGGTTCCTTTCTACGCGAGCCTCTTATTACGTACAGTAATTCCTTGCAGAAGTTTAGAGCGTTTCATGATAATGTATTATTGACGGCACACACTATTACAAAAAATTTACATTTTTGTAATGTTGTTTTTAGCTTTTAATTTTATCATAAGTTTTCTGTGAATTATGTAGTGACTTGTTCCATGAGCAAGTACCTTTCTCTCTGATCGCCCCTGGAACTCGATGAATTAAAATTAGAATGAAATTTAGGCACTTGAGACTTTCAGCATTGCTCTCGCCTTCTTATAATTTCCTTAGGTTATGTTTCCTGAATGTGTTATAGATAAGAAGATGGTTGCCGATAGCAACCGAAACTAACTATCGAACTTTAATTGTAATAGGAAAATTGTGGTGTAAGCATTAAAAGCTTTTTACTTTAAAAATTCAAGAAATTTTCGAAACAAACCATCAAGCACCATAAGCACCGAATGAAAAACGGTGCGCCACAGTGATCACAAAGGTTTACATCATCAAGTCTAGGGGACTGATGACCTCAGATTTTAAGTCCCGTAGTGCTCAGAGCTATCTCAACCATTTGAATCAAGATCGAAGACGGACTCATTACGAGTTGCAAACCGTGCAGGACGTCCAGCTAGGTATCCACTCTTCAAGAATGCGTGTAGAACCATATTGGTGTAACAAGATGATGAGAACTGATGGAACGTGATGACGTGCAACCGAATACGAAACAGCCTGTCGTGGAGCTTATAGTGAAACTGGCTATCCTCTAAGGCTTAGCTGCAGATAGGGCGATAATGTGGTTTATAGGTACGGAAAAAACAAAAATCTAGGGGTTGAATTTGTCCAGTGGTTCCAAATATTGTGAATCGTAATGTCTATCTTTCTTCAGAAGGAATAATTTGCTCTAAAGCAGTACGACTTTTACACGTAGAACAGGAATCAAGCAAAAGAAAGTAATTTTGACCAGCTATTGCCCAAAAGCAGCGCTCCATAATTGTCGATGTCTTACGGCCATTTTCCCACTCTTGCTTGCTGTGACGTGAATATTCTCTACTGTCCCGCTAACGAGAAAGAATCGTAGGGGCGGAGCACCTCCAGCTTCTCGCAGCACAATAAATAACTTTCCAGCCACTGTACCATCTAGATTAATAGTCGGCATAATGGTATACGAGTGCGTTAAGGCATTGATGTTCGTTGCTATTGATACAACTCTCTTGATACATTTAATTTCCAGGGTTCCTTTCATGTGGATTTCCTCTTCAAATCCCGATTGCTCGGAACCGAAAACAAACTCCTTACTGAATGATGGGATAAGTTTGTTTATCCCATCTATAAATTTTCGGGTCGATTCTGCAGTTTACTGTGCACCGTCAAGTTGACATTTTGTTTTAAATTTCAATTCTGTAGCAATGTTTGAAGTTATGCAGCCATCCACTGCTTCCCTTGCAATCACTAAAATCTATGTCAAACGCAACTTGATGTGAATAACGTAGTAAGTCACTATCATGCGCGTCCCGAAAATTGTATTGAGTATCCTTGAAACGCACAAACAATAGTTTTTGTAACAAGCGCTCCTTGTCCTCCCTTGAATATCCGTAGTTTCTGTTATGCTCTACACGGTCATATTGCTGCACACTTATTCGAAAACTGTTCATAATTTTCTTTTTTTTTACTATTTGGCGGATGATCTTCCATGTAAGGAGTTGTGTTTAGTACTCGGTCCTTGCACAATGGTTGTTCTTCACTTCGTTTCACTGGAGGCGGCATTTGTGGCTCCCTGTCCGTCGAGAATGATGACACGTATGGCTAGACACCTGTTGCAGTTTTACTTTCACTTGTTAAGCAGATGTCGTCATCATTGTGCTCCTCATGTACATGGTCCGCAAAGTCGCGTGTATACGACACGATACATTTCACTGACTAATCTTGCAGAAACGCTAATATTTCATCTGCCACTTCTTTCTAATTCTGAGAGATTCATTGGGTGCGTCAAAAATGCGTATTTTTTGTGTGGTTAATGTTTTTAGCGCTGATATAAACAGCGATACTGAAGCTTTTTTAAACGGAACCGTGTACGTTTTATAACTGGATTCGATAGCGCTTGAGAAGGCAATTAAAGTGATATAGCGTTTGTTAATGTTGACGTTGAAACCTGTTGTAAAACATTCTAGAAATTTAATAGAATTTGATAGCAAAGTGGCCGGCATCGGCACTAGGGGTGTAAACACCGCCAAGCAGAGCTCTCGTGCTACACTGTGTCGGAATGTCAACACATTTGCCTGTTTACATGTCTGAAATGTAGGCCCCTCATTTCTACTTCAAAATACGTTGCGTGCAGATACACTCCTGGAAATGGAAAAAAGAACACATTGACACCGGTGTGTCAGACCCACCATACTTGCTCCGGACATTGCGAGAGGGCTGTACAAGCAATGATCACACGCACGGCACAGCGGACACACCAGGAACCGCGGTGTTGGCCGTCGAATGGCGCTAGCTGCGCAGCATTTGTGCACCGCCGCCGTCAGTGTAAGCCAGTTTGCCGTGGCATACGGAGCTCCATCGCAGTCTTTAACACTGGTAGCATGCCGCGACAGCGTGGACGTGAACCGTATGTGCAGTTGACGGACTTTGAGCGAGGGCGTATAGTGGGCATGCGGGAGGCCGGGTGGACGTACCGCCGAATTGCTCAACACGTGGGGCGTGAGGTCTCCACAGTACATCGATGTTGTCGCCAGTGGTCGGCGGAAGGTGCACGTGCCCGTCGACCTGGGACCGGACCGCAGCGACGCACGGATGCACGCCAAGACCGTAGGATCCTACGCAGTGCCGTAGGGGACCGCACCGCCACTTCCCAGCAAATTAGGGACACTGTTGCTCCTGGGGTATCGGCGAGGACCATTCGCAACCGTCTCCATGAAGCTGGGCTACGGTCCCGCACACCGTTAGGCCGTCTTCCGCTCACGCCCCAACATCGTGCAGCCCGCCTCCAGTGGTGTCGCGACAGGCGTGAATGGAGGGACGAATGGAGACGTGTCGTCTTCAGCGATGAGAGTCGCTTCTGCCTTGGTGCCAATGATGGTCGTATGCGTGGTTGGCGCCGTGCAGGTGAGCGCCACAATCAGGACTGCATACGACCGAGGCACACAGGGCCAACACCCGGCATCATGGTGTGGGGAGCGATCTCCTACACTGGCCGTACACCACTGGTGATCGTCGAGGGGACACTGAATAGTGCACGGTACATCCAAACCGTCATCGAACCCATCGTTCTACCATTCCTAGACCGGCAAGGGAACTTGCTGTTCCAACAGGACAATGCACGTCCGCATGTATCCCGTGCCACCCAACGTGCTCTAGAAGGTGTAAGTCAACTACCCTGGCCAGCAAGATCTCCGGATCTGTCCCCCATTGAGCATGTTTGGGCCTGGATGAAGCGTCGTCTCACGCGGTCTGCACGTCCAGCACGAACGCTGGTCCAACTGAGGCGCCAGGTGGAAATGGCATGACAAGCCGTTCCACATGACTACATCCAGCATCTCTACGATCGTCTCCATGGGAGATTAGCAGCCTGCATTGCTGCGAAAGGTGGATATACACTGTACTAGTGCCGACATTGTGCATGCTCTGTTGCCTGTGTCTATGTGCCTGTGGTTCTGTCAGTGTGATCATGTGATGTATCTGACCCCAGGAATGTGTCAATAAAGTTTCCCCTTCCTGGGACAATGAATTCACGGTGTTCTTATTTCAATTTCCAGGAGTGTATTTTACCTCTAACAAGGGAAAGTCCTCTTCGCGCGACCCTCAGATTTAGTAGTTAGATGGCCGTCAAAAACTGAACACAGATCAAGCAATAAAACAGGAAGAAGGTATACTGAAATTTGAAAAAAGAAGCAAAATCGGAACAGTGAACGGTGCAAGCTCAAGCTCAAGCTCAAGAAGTCTAACGTTGAGCAAATTTGCCGGCCCACGGCGTTGTGGTTTCGTGGTCAAGGTGAGGAACTGCAATGCTGGAGATTCGTGTTCGAGTCTCCCTCGTGCCCACTTTTGTTTTTCCTTACAAAATTATGAACTGTCCGTCCGGTCACTGACGTGTCTCTTCGCTGTATTCAAATTTGTGTCTGTGTCGCGGTGCAAGTCCATTTGAAACACCGTGACGTAAGGAAGGGACCTTCGGACGTACGTACCTCCTATTTGTTCTACACAAGTACCACATTTTATAACACTTGAGTTCCGTTTTGGGATTTTTGACTCTCGAATTCCTTTGTTGTAACATAGTTCATACCCGTTTATATGTTGTTTCCATTTCTGTGAGATGCCAGTGCGGCATCTCGCCTGCTTTCACTATTCATCACATTTACTTGTGACAGTAATACATTCTTATCACATGACTTCTACTCTATAACCAATGTGTATTATGATAATTACCAAGACTAAAGAAAGAAAAAAGGACATGTCAATGACCAGATAGAAAGTTCATAATTTTGTGAAAAAAAAAATGCATACGAGGGAGATTTGAACACGGACTTCCTCCTTTGGTAGCCAAGACAGTGACCACGGACCACCATGCTTCCTTCTTCCATGTCACTCGAGGTTGCACATCTTACGATTAGATCACTCAGTGTTTGTCTTTTGCTTCTTTCTTCACAGTTCAGTACACCTTCTTCCTGTTTTCATGCTTGATCTGGGTTCAGTTTTTGACTGACTATACACTGGGCCATCTTACCACTAAATATGAAGGAGGTTCGATAGGGAATTTCTCTTCTAAGAAGTATACAGCCACGTACAAGAAAAAATAGGTCACATCTTCCTTCTAACATTCAGACATTAAATATTGTAGTTGCTTTACGTAGCGTATAAGACCTCATTATTTTTGAAGAATGGACAGCTGATTTTTTTTTTGCTTCAGCTCACGTAAATCTGGGAGGATACATAAGTGTGAAATAGTTTTCCTAAGCCCTATGTAATACTCTAGATTCTAAGCTATGTCGAATTTCCATACACAAAATTCGCACGAGAACTTGCGTGTAGGTCGTTAGTTGGTTCACGGGAAACAAAGTCTTATTCTAACTGCGGAGGCCTACCTTACGGTACACAACTACGAAGCCTCATCCGAGACGCCTACTTGGCAGTGATTGCACCGCTAAAGCCGATTCCGACCGCCGTGTTCTCACATTCTATTAAATTTCTCGATTTTTTTGCGACATGTTTCAACGTAAACATTAAAAACGCTTTGTCACTGAAACTGTCTTCTCAAGAGCTATCGACTGCAGTTATAAAAAGTATACGCTGCCACTTAATAAAACGTACTTACTTCAATATCTCAGATGACACCAGCGCTAAAACATCAAACAAACAAAAACATTTGTGAACCTCGACGCCCTAACATTTGCCGAAAATCCCGTTTCGATATGTATAATCGTTCACGAAATAAAAGGGTTGTTACGTATCGGTTTGTTAACTTTCAGTTGTTTTTTAATGCTACTGACTTTAATTACTATCTTGTTAAACTTTACTCTGCTACAGCAAGGATTCTTCCTCTGTGGAAGTATATTTGAAAGCTTACACTTTGATTTTTGGTTTAATATTTACTTGTGGATCTAGATACAATATTTTCCGCAGGCTATACCTTACAAAACTCTACTAATCAATGAAACGTGGAGTGTGGTGCCATCAAACATATCTTAAGGAAAATTTTGAAGAACTGGCATTTAAAGATGAATCGTTACTTGTATTTGACTTTATTATTATGGATTGTGTAATTATGGCTTATGTTGATCTATTAGAGAATACACAGGGTTTTATTTATCTGAAGAAGAGGATTTGATATGTCTTAATCTCTCTTTCGTGTGACGCTTCCATCACCGCCGGGTGCAGATCCTCTTAGTTCACTTCTTTTAGGCGACCTGCGTGTTGGCGATCATGAAGTGCTGATGAGGATAACAAAGCACCCATACCTCGAACGAAGGAAACCCCCAACCCGGCCGGAAATTGAACACGGGACCTTTCGGCTGGCATCCAACCACGTTGACCCCGCAGCTACCGAGGTGGGCGCACTTTCAGTCACTTCTTGAATTGTTGTCTACTCTGGGGTCTATATCTGCATTCGAACAACTACACATTCTTACATTACAATTACTTTCCGAGGGAAAGGTGATCTTTCAACGTTATAATTTATCACCTGTATACGTTCATTTGAAGAAGTACGTACCTAAAATGGGTGCACCTCCATCCATACGAGCTGTCCATTGCAGTTTAATGCTGTGATGGTCTGAACCCAGAACTTCAAGTAAAGGAGCTTCAGGAGGCAAAATTACAATGATCTTGTAGTTTATTCTGTCTTCTCCAAACAGATTTTTTGCAATACAAGAGTAATTTCCTTCGTACTCTTTCTTCAGCCCTGAAAAAGTGGATAGGAAGCAATACGTTAATCTAACATCGACACTTGGGCGCATGATAAAATGAAAATAAAAAAGTATTTACGTTAACATTTAGAGGAAGAGAGTGAAAAAGTAACATCAACTGCAACAAAAGAACTCGTAACCAATGAAAGCCAATTGTCTTTTTGTAGTGAACATTTCTGACAAATGCGTTACCATTTATTGTTTATATGGATTGCTTGCAAAGGTATTTGCTAGGGTAAAGTTTAAAGCTGGCTTGAAGACTAGCAATAATGTTCATAGCATAATAAAAGTGTATCAACACAATAATTTTTAGAATGTTTGAAAGGAAAATGCATGACGGGTAGCAGAACTTCAGAGAAGTTAAGTCCTGCTGTGGCGTTTCGAGAATAACATAGCAAGATAATTCTGAAAGTTTTTTCAAACCCAACGTAAAACCATACAAATATCAACAGCACTAGTGTTTACTGTACGTCCAAGTATGTGTGATTCGATAGATCGTCACAAATGTTAGTGTTGCCAGCTGAATCTGCAAATTGTCATGTACAGTCTGCAGGTCTTGATATGATCTGCCTTCGTATAGAATTATTATTTATTATTCGGTTGTCTAGTGCTCATAATGTCCAATTATAAGGATGTTTAACAACTAGTGCATTGCCTGTAGCAATTTCTAATGATACAATGTACATGGTAGTTTTTGGTGTAGAATAAACAAAACTGCAAAACTGCACGTACAGCCTTCCATCAATGATAGAGCCAGTTCTGTGTCAACAAACACTAGTGTCCTTACTGGAGTAGGGCAATGACACAAGTACATAAGATTTCCACCATATTGTTGTACAACTCGCTGCTTAGCTGAGAGTCTCATAGTTACGTCTTAGAAATCTGTGTTTGTCACGATAGCCAACTTGTGACAGTCTCTGTTAGAGTTATTAAGGGTCTTCCATGAACTTGGGTTGTGCGCGGTATAGAGCACCTGCTGATAACGCGTCATCATCTCAGATTGATGGCCAACGACGAGTACTCATCCAGAATGTAGGCACGAAAATACGTAGCGTTCACATAACGTTCCTTCAATCTCTGTGTTTGCCTTGAGTAGACTTTTGTTATTTCCGCCCCTATGTGAGAAAATTGTTGGTTTTTTCTCTGTGAGTGCCTCTGTAACTAAGGTAGCCGAAGTATTTGATGTTCCATGAGCATATTATCGAAGTTTTATACAGCATACGGGGCAAGCGGAAAAGCATCATTCGCTAAGTCACAACGTGGATGGAAGTGTGTGTTAAGTAATCATGACGGACGGTCATTAAAGAGGATTGTGACGAAATATAAGAGGACGGGAACTGGTAACATCACTGCAGAACTGGATGGCGCACTCGCGAATATTTTGAGTACCAAAACAACGCCAACGGAGCTCCATAAGCAGGAAACTGTAAGTAAGCCTAGAATTCAAAAGTAAATCAAAAGTGATGCAAATGCCTGTGATACGAAATTCTGGACTACGGAGCAATGGAGGAAAGTCGTTTGGTCGGATGAATCGTTTCACACTGTTTCAAATTTCTGGTCACGTTTACGTCCCAAGAGTGATATATGGCGACCGTTCGATGAAGATTTCACCTACCATATGGTGGTATTCCATAGTTACTGCATTCGCGGAGCTGTCATTTGGGCTCAGGTGATTCATGTGAAAACGTTTCCGACCTGATTATGACTGCACGACGGCAGATAACAGACTTTGAACGCAGAACGGAAGTTGGAGCTAGACGCATGGGACATACAATTTCGGAAATCGTTTGGAATTTCATTATTTTGCGTCCCACAGTGGAAAGACTGTGCCGAGAATATCAAATTTCAGGCATTACTTCTCACCACGGACAACGCAGTGGCCGACGGACTCCACTTAACGCCGGCCGGGGTGGCCGAGCGGTTCTAGGCGCTACAGTCGCAGGACCGCTACGTTCGCAGGTTCGAATCCTGCCTCGAGCATGGATGTGTGTGACGTCCTTAGGTTAGTTAGGTTTAAGTAGTTGTGAGCTCTAGGCGACTGATGACCTCAGAAGTTAAGTCCCATAGTGCTCAGAGCCATTTGAACAATTTTTGAACTCTACTTAACGACCGATATCAGCGGTGTATACGAGGTGTGGCTAGAAAAAAACCGGACTAGTACTGGTGAAACAATAAAACGAATGCAATAAGGCTGAAAGTCGCGTGGCCTGTCACGTGACTCTCGCTCCGCCTACTGCTCGAGTTTCATCTGCCTCCTGCACTCAGTCTGCCCGTGGCGTCTGTTTTAAGTAGTTGACGTTTTGTCTGTGCGTCGGAAAATGTTGAGTGTATAGAGAGAACAGCGTGTTAACATGAAATTTTGTTTCAAACTAGGAAAATCTGCAAGTGAAACGTTTGTAATGTTACAAGTGTACGGCGATGATTGTTTATAGCGAACACAAGTGTTTGAGTGGTTTAAACGATTTAAAGATGGCCGCGAAGACACCAGTGATGACACTCGCACTGGCAGACCATTGTCAGCAAAAACTGATGCAAACATTGAAAAAATGGGTAAACTTGTTCGACAAGATCGCCGTTTAACAATCAGAGCAGTGTCTGAGTTAACAGGAGTTGACAAGGAAAGTGTTAGGCAGATTCTTCATGAAAGTTTCAACATGAACAAAGTGTGTTCAAAAATGGTTCCAAAGTGTCTCACAATTGAACAGAAGGAACGCCGAAGAATGATTTGTTCTGACATCCTGGAAAACATTGAAAGTGATCCCACCTTCTTACAAAATGTTATTATTTGCGATGAATCGTGGTTTTTTACTTACGATCCCGAAACTAAACGCCAATCGATGCATTGGAAAACTCCTGGTTCTCCACAACAAAAAAAGGACGAATGTCAAAATCGAAATTCAAGGCAATGATGATTGTTTTTTTGGCATCAAAGGGATTGTGCACATTGATTGGGTACCAGAGGGACAAACAGTGAATCAGCATTACTACATTAGCGTCCCGGCTACCCTACGTGAGCGAGTACGGAGAAAACGGAACGATTTGTGGAGAAAAAAGTCATGGATCCTTCACCAAGAGAATGCCCCAGCTCACAGTGCGTTGTCAGTGAAGACGTTTTTGGCAAAACACAACATTCCCATCTTAGATCATCCACCCTACTCAGCTGATTTGGCCCCCTGTGACTTTTTTCTTTTCCCTAAAGTCAAGTCAGCTTTGAAAGGAACTAGATTTGAGACTGTTGAAGCAGTAAAAGAAAAAGCGACGGAAGTAATGTATGGACTTACCAAAAATGATCTGCAGCATTGCTACGAACAGTGGAAAATTCGTATGGAGCGGTGTAGAGACCGAGGAGGAGAGTACATTGAAGGAGATAACATGAAATTGTAAATAATTGTAAATAAATGTTTTTTCCAGCACCAGTCCGGTTTTTTTCTAGCCGCACCTCGTACGTAGGGTTGTGAGTGCTAACAGACAAGCAACACTGCGTGAAACAGTCGTAGAAATCACTGTGGGACGTACGACGAACATATCCGTGAGTAAAGTGGGGCAAAATTTCTCGTTAATGGGCTGTGGCAGGAGACGACCGACACGAGTGCCTTTGGTAACAGCACGACATCGCCTGCAGCGCCTCAGTTGGTTAGAGCTGATGGTAGGCTTCGAGTATGGCGCGGACCCCACGAAATCTGCGACCTAAGTTGTCAACAACGCACTGTGCAAGCTGGTGGTGCCTCCGCAAGAGCGTGGGCTGTCTTTGCACGGAATGTACTGGGTCCTCTGGTCCAACTGAACGGATCATTGACTAGAGATGATTACGTTCGGCTACCTGGAGAACATTTTCAACCACTCATGGACTTCATACTTGCAAACAACGACGTCATGTCAGCGGACCACAATTGTTCGCGATTGGTTTGAAGAATATTCTTACAATTCGAGCGAATGGCTTGGCCACCTAGATTTCCCGATATGAACTCCATCGAAGATTTATGGGACACAATCGGAAGGTCAGTTCGTGCACAAAATCCTGCACCGGCAACATTTTCACAATTATGCAGGGCTACAGAGGGACCATGGTTCAGTACTTCTACAGATTTCTAACGACTTATTGAGTCCACGTGACGTCGATTTGCTGTACTGCGATGGGCAAAAGGAGGTTCGACACGATATTAGGATGTATCTCATGACTTTTGTCACGTCAGTGTTTACGTCGGTAACTTCAGTTTCTTTCTCACCGTGTAGAGTGGCACACAAGAGCCTCTTGAAGGGATGTACTAGAACAAAAAGTGGAAGAGCGAACAAACAAAATAACAAAAGTGTCATGGAGCAACACTCGCAATTAGATGACTTACTGGTGATAAGAAGAGAGCTCTGTGAGATGCTGAATCTGGGGTCGGCTTTGAGGTTCTCCTTCCTGTGTTGCCACGACACGTTTGGGGTGGGATTTCCCACTGCCGTACACTCAAGCGTCACACTGGTATCCAGGGCTTCGCGTAGAACTTGAGAAAAGGACGCAATGCGCGCCGGAGCTGAAAATGAAAACATAAACAACAGTTTAAAAAGATCTGTATTTTTTATGTCTTTCATTTTTCAAAGAGAATGGCAAACTTTGAGCAGAAAAGCTGGAAATAACTCTACGTTATACTCGGTTTCCTCCGTTACGACTAGCCCCTGAAATACGCTAAAAAGTTGGAAATAACTCTACGTTATCCAGAGTTTGTCATTTACGACTTCCCACTGTAGCCCCTGATATACGCTTAAAAGCTGGAAATAATTCTACTTTATTCTGAGTTTCTCATTTACGACTTTCATTTACGGCTTTCCTCTGTAGCAACTGGAATGCGTCGAAAGAAAGTTCTTCTCTCTGCGGAAGGCTCATCGGTGAGGAAAACCTTGGTTCCAGGGTACATTTGGCTTTCATGTTCTCCAGGCATCACTAAATTACTTAACAGGCTCATTACTTTAGGAAACAATATTTATAAAATGTTTCGTTTTACTTTGTGAAATTAACTGATGCAATAGATATTATAAATATTAAATTACAGGAATCAGTGTCTTGGTCACGTGTTAGTTTGTCAAAATTCATGACCTGCTGCAGCTTTGTAACCATCGTCAGATCCAACAAGTACAGCATAGACACGTTGGCACGTAGTCAAAACATCATGAATTTCAATAGACAAATATGTTGCCAAGCCACTGATATCTGTAATTTCATCTGTTAGGAAAGTCACCGGCTTCGCCTGCTGGGCCAGGCGACCTAATTTACTTATAAACAATTATATAATATATGGCTGAGACAGCCTAATTCTTTACACACTTTGCGCCTAACTAGAGTTGCGCTCTACCAAAACTATGGTTCGGTTATTTTGGTACACCATATGAATGATTAGTAAGTGGTGGGATTACCGGCAGTATTGGTAGACCTGGCGGGGAAAGAAATGTAAATGAAAGTGTAGGAGAGAAAATGGCAGCCGACAACTTCTATTTGTTTTTTGGTTTCTTTGGTTGGTAGTTTTGCACATAATTAGAACTGCACAACATTCAGTGTTATTCCATTGTGTATTGCATATCCTTACAGAACATAAATTGCGTTTTATAAATAATGAAAATTAGTTGATCGCGTATCTTCTGCACTTTCATGTAACAGAAGCAATTACTTTTGGTGCAAGTCCAGTTTACAGGCACGAACATAAAAAAATATATAATTATAGTTGATATTTTGCACTCAATAAAAGGTTCTTCAACATGATCAAAGGCAAGAGTTTCCTGTTATTATTGAAAGTTGTTTCTGAATAACAGAAAGACTATATGTAAGTTCGAGGAAGTATTGAAGCGACGAAACTTCCTGACAGATTAAAACTGTGCCCTGTACTGACACTCAAGCTCAAGACCTTTCCCTTTCGCGGACAAGTGCTCTACCATCCGAGGCACCCAAGCACGACTTACGACCTCACAGCTTTACTTCCGCCTGGTACCACATCTCCTACCTTCGAAACTTCACAGAATCTCTCGCAGGAGGTCGTAGAGCACTTGCCCACGAAAGGCAAAGGTCCTGGGTTCGAGTTCCGGTCCGGCACACAGTTTTAATCTTCCAGAAAGTTTCATAGCAGCGCACACTCCGCTGCAGCGTGGAAATTTGATTCTACTGAAGCGACATCTGATATATTTTTGTTTTGCGCTTTTTTACCTTTGTAGTTACGAAATGAATTTTTCTAGTGCTATATGATAAATCTGTATTGTTTCATTTATTTTTACTACAACATCCGTCTGCTTCACGTCACAAATCAACCTGAATTAAACATTGACAATTTCAGTTTCGCTATAAATATTGTTTTATTCTCATTTAACAGACAGGAGGATATTCTCAGTTACTAGACAGTTGACCACTTCTGGTTTTTAGGGGAATCTAGTAAGACACAGATCGCATACGGAAGGAAAGCAGTCATTATGAGGAAACGCCTGATAGGTATGCAACACAACCATCTTACAGCTATTGCGGTTATGACACTTAACGAAAGCTGCTAAAGAAAAGTACTGTAATTTGTGCTTACTTATGGTCTATGGCAGCCAAAGATAGTTTTACAACTCTGGGCCTAACTTACAGGACCGTACCCATGGCGAGACAGGCCCCCACCAAGGGCGCAAAAATTCTCTGCCAAAAAGGAACAAAAGAGGATTTTAAATTGACCCGGAGAAGTACGCGAGTCCCCTCCACTCATGCTCTTATCTTCTGCCTACGAGAAAAGACCTTCCTATTGGTTTGCAACAGTAAATATATGTTGTTACCACTGTGCCACAGGATCACACTGTTCAAGTACAAACAAATGAACAAACGCCTGTCGCCAATATGATTTATGGGGCAACAGTGTGCATGGTTCAGACAACTGTCGCCTGCACAGCTCACGTTCAACAGTGGAGTTCCTGCTGCCACTCCGCTATGGAACTGTAGCATTTCAAACGTCGGGTGAATGGGGACCACAGCAAACATGCTATCTGGCTAGAAATGCCACATCTCTTGGTCATTCAACCGTAACAGTCCGATTTTTCGGTTGTCAAACCAGAACACAATGAAAAAAAAAGAAAAAAAAACGTATCTCAGACAGTAACATAAAATATGTTTATTAAGAATAAAGGCGAAAAATGCTAACAAAATCAATACCTATGTATGTATAAACATATATGAGAATTATATTTGTGACTTTGTAAGTTATATATGTTTAAGAACAAAAACAATGAGCAAAAAATAATCTCAGTTAATTCACAACCTAACTACAATATCGCAGAAATAAACCTGAGCTTCCGTTCCTTTCCTTTACAGTCTGCATTTGTCATTTTATTTGTACTGTGCATTTTTAATAGGCCTTAAAATTTAATAAATAATCATGAATTCTGGAACAACCAAAATGGAGTAATATCCCAATCATAGAGGAATGCTTGCAACATTATCGATATCTCATCTATCCACTGTATTTCCATCAAATAAAATGTTCTTTCTACGTTAGTGTTGTGGACTGGTATGGAAAAACGGTACTTACACATGTGATATGAATCTCTATATTGCTCGTGAAATTCTGTTTCGAATTTATAAACTACGATTCACATTTCTTGGAAGGTGTTTTGTTCTTCCAATATGGAGATTGAATTTCACAGTTTCTACTGTGGTGTTTTGGAAAACTAAAAATGTGCTATTTAAATTAGTATTTTCTGTTTTCAAATATTCCACTGCCTGTTTTCACACCTTATCATTCTGGCAGTGGGATATGATACATCCACCAATAGTGGTACTAATAATGTATCAATTTTTAATTGATACATTTGCCTATCAAGAAACCAAAGGTAGACTTCAGTGAGAGGATTTCTGTAAAAATCAAGTAGAATTTTGGGTGCTTTTTCTCCTGATAAAAAAAGATTTTAAAGCATCAGATAACTTTATAGTACGTTCAATAACTGGTACCATAACATCCTTCTCGTTTTAGAACATGGAAACAGAGTATTATATTCTACAGCAACAAATTGACAGAAATATTTTAGCTTTTCTGGCCTGTCAGCGTATGCAGTAAAATTATTAAATAGTTTTTGAGTCATTTAATCATTCAGACGCAGTTTCTTATTTATTTGGTGTAATATATGAGCAGAGAATCCAATTTCTTCAATATTTTCACCAGTTTCTAGTTTTAATTTATTGTATACATTATTAGTATCGCAGTTGGCGTATATATCATACCAAACTGCCACACACAGTTATATGCTTATATCGTTAAGTGCAGGTAGCAACGAGAAAAGACACGATATCTATCGATTTCTACTGACAAGACCCGAGTGTAACTAGGATGAGATGAATTAAAAAGTTGTCGTACTGCAATTCTCAGCTTTAGTAAATTTACTGACATCGATAGGAAGCTGTAGACAGAAGTTGTGGAAATATATGATATCTACATAAATATCATCTTTTCAAACTTTGTCGTCAAACGCCTTATAATCAACTGAACACAGTAACAATCAAAGCCTCTGTGCATACAGTCGCAGTCAGAGAGTTGCGAGAACATGATTGTGAGGGATACGACGTGCTGCGCGCCGTATAGAGAAGGTACTATCGGTTTGACACTGAAAACAATGTTAAGTATGAAAAAGGCTAGCGAGAAAATACGAAATTCTCGCATGTGGTTTTTGAAGGTGTTGCAGGTTGCATAAAAGCCATCGCTAGGGATAGGTGAATCACCCTATATATTCGCATTTGCTGGTTATATTGTGCACTGAGCCTCGTGCAACATAAGTGGTACATATCATTACGAAATTAAATTTTTGTAGATACAGACAGAGGAATAGATAAATAAGGCACTATCACCCAGTAACAGTCCACTGTATGGTACAGACATGCTCATGATGCTGCTGGAGGTTGTTACATCTCATGATGCTAGGTCAGTGGTGATGTTAGTGGAGTTTGGATGATTCAGTTTGCTTAGTCTATCACATAAAGTTACTTGCTGCTACTGATAACGCCCACAGCAAAAGAACATGTGATTCAAAGCGTCTTTTGATCCTGAATCTTGCGAACTATTTGGAGAATCTCTGATATCTATCCTGTCAAGTTGACGTGGGAACTCTCCATGCTGTAAGGGCATCCTTAGTAATTCGTTCTACCTCAGGTCGAAACCAGGAACCCCGATCTTCTGGGAAGAGTGTGTTACATGTTAATGTTACTGACTGCCTATGTGTCATTGCGTTCCTTCTCACTCTTCTTTCCATGTATTGTCCTGTGTCACACAACAGAGAAGTTACATTGTACTCTACATCAGTTATCTAAAACATTCTATGTATCTTTATTTCCTTTTTTTAATTTATGTACAGAGTATGTATTTGTGTGCCTATGTGTTCATTTTATTTATTCGTTCGGCATATACAAGGCAAATATTACAGTGTCATCACAATCCACCAGGAAATTACAACACTACACAATGCTACTTATAGTTTTGAGCCAATCTATGGCTAGGTCAGGCAGGTAATGTATGTCCTTCAGTTCACCACTATATCCTACCACTTCACACACCAGTAGGTGGTCCATTGTCTGGATTTCACCACATTCACACACGGGACTCTCCGCAAGTCTCCACTTATTCATTAGATGTTTGCATCTTCCCACGCTTGTTCTAAGGCGATCTAAGGCAACCCAGGGCTTCCGAGGGAGATCAAAACCATTTATCTTCTTGCTGGGGTCATCGATAAGCTTTTGGTTCTTGTGTGTCCCTTTGCGCCACGATTCCCCCCCAGGCTAGCTTTGGGTCGAAGTCCTGTAATTCCCTGCCAATCTTCCAAAAGGGGGACCTAGATTTTAGGCTGTCGATGGGTGATGAATCTTGGTGTATAGGGAGTTCTGGATTGTGTACGATCTTCCTATATATTCTTGAGGTCGCCATGGAGCGCCTTATATCAGGGGTTTCTATGTTGGCAAGGACTGGGAGCCAGTCACATGGGGTAGCCCTAAGTGTGCCTAACACAATTCTCATCGTCTCTTTCAATTGGGTGTCTACTTTATTTACATGCGCACTTTTCGCCCAGACTGGTGAACAATATTCAGCCACGCTGTACACGAGGGCTAATGCTGTCGTCCTTAGTGTATTAGCTCCACACCCCCATGATGTTCCGGCCAGTTTAGACATAATGGCATTTCGAGATTTTAATTTCTGTTTGGTGTCTTCCAGATGGGAGCTAAACATTAGTGTGCGGTCTAATTTTACTCCCAGATATTTGGGCATATCTTCATGTCTGATATGCCGGTCATTCAGGGAAAACTGTAGTTTCCTGCTTGAAGCTCTGTTATTAAGGTGCATTATGGTGCTGGTCGTTTTATTGGGGTTGGGATGCAAATGCCACTTAAGGTAGTAGGTGTTCAGCGCTTCAAGGTCCGCATTCAATGTTTTTTCGAGATCTTCGAAATTTTTGCTTTGGTATGCGATGGCCAGATCATCCGTATACGCAAATTTACGCGACCTGGTGCTCGGCATATCAGATATGTATAAATTAAAAAGGGTCGGCGCCAGGGCTGACCCCTGCGGCAGGCCATTGTTTATGACCATGCTTTTGCTGCTCTTTCCATGGAGATAGACCTTAATCTTCCTGCCTGTCAGCATATTTTTTAGTAATGTGCCTATGTGTGATTCTCAGCATGTAAAATAAGAACTGATCTCAGATTATCCCATTTTTTTTTGGTTCAAGCTGTGGACCTCATAACGTGACTAGAGCAGTTCTCTACATATATTGTGACAATGACTGTCCTGCAAACCAGCTTTAAAGTTCGAAATTCCTCTGCTATCTTTTACACTGGAAACGTTGGATCGATTAATAGTTGAAAATCACCTCTCGCTAGTAGTGTTGTAGTTCCAGCCTTACCTCTTGAATTGGGTGCTTGTGTGATTGACTTGGTTCTCTCTCCCTCTCCTACAATAGTAGAGGCTGTGACCCACGACTCATATGGTTCCAGTTCCTTTAGTCCTCGAATTTCAAGTGAGCTTGATGTGGGACCGACTCGGAAACTACTCGTCTGAAAAAATGGAAAAATACAAGAAAAAGCTTAGGTATACAGTAAGAAGTGTGTGGAATAAGCCGATCGATCACATATAGGTGTATCTGTGACTTACAGATGTACACGCTAGAATGGAGTATAGAACAGAAAGAAGTAACAGATACCAGTGAAAAGAACGATTTGCGTTTCCTCAAGTGATAGATTATTTCACTAGTGGAATTATAGCATTAAACAATTTCATTACAAAAAAATATTATGCATCAAAATAGGAACAGTTTTACTTGTCTTTTGAAACTGGCTTTCTTTTCTTTTCTAATACATTTAGCAACATTTTGACATCTTTAGCGGTCCGCAGTATAAATTATTGCTTTTTGAAATACTTCATATCCGTTATTAATACTCATTAAGTCGTGGGCTGTCCATGACTTTCATGTTAGGGATATTATAAATTAATTATATTCTGTCTTCAGCCATAAATTTTTATTTTATATTGATTGTCCAATTTCAAATTCACCATGAATATTCTTTACAACATCTGTACTGAAATTTTGACCTTTTCATCGTTTTTAAGCGGTTACAGCTGCTAAAAATATAGCAGTAGTCAACGTTAATAAAAACAATAGAAACAATATAAGTATCTATGGTTCATGTGAACCTTTGTTATATATAGTATCGTTATGCGACGGATAGCATCACATCCGTCACATATCGTTATGATATATGACAAATAGTAACACGAGCCGTAGATATTCGTATCATTTTTGTTCCCTTTATTAACATTGGTTAATGTTTTGATTTCAGCACCTGTAGCTACCTGAAAACGACCGAAAGTTCGAAACTGCAATACTGAGTACTGGAATAGATGTACAGCCATGGCGAACATGAATCTTTTTAAAAAATTCTACTAGACTACACACCTTACAACAAATAGAACTATGTAATCTACAATAATTATATTGTTATTAAAATGACTTTATTTTGTATTGTTTGCATATACATCGTTCCTTAGCCGCACTTAATGGGTTAACATCTTATGCTGATTAATTTTGAGGAAAGTGGAACCATGAATCACTGTTCTGCCGACTACAGACGACGACACGGTGTGTTACTCACCCCTTTGCAGAGCAGGCAAAACTTCCATATTTTCAAACAAAGGTCTTTCGTTATTTTCACCTTCGTTTCAGAGTTTATAGTCTTACTTCTTGAATTAATTTAAAAAAAAAGTGATAAATTGTAAGGCAGAATCAGGAAACAAATAGCAGCTGCAAGAGTAGAGTTGTCAACAACAGACACTTCACACTCAAAATACATTTGTTAACCATAAAGGCAGAGCTCAACTGCCTGCATCATCAGAGGGTGCTCAAATTTATACAGACGTAGAACGTTGTGGTAAGTTCCAGGACTCGTTAAGTAAGCACTAGGGCCTTCCAAAAATCAAAATATAATCACTGGAGGTGGAAATTGAACATGCGACCCAAACATCACCACCCTGCGATTATAGCTAATACAGAACGACCAACCACGTACAACGTACGGAATGGCTCCCCCCCCCCCCCCCCCTCGCAAAACGGTGACTTGCCATTTTGGAATGGACTATGGCTTCCCGGATCTGGATCTGGTCCACATCCCTTTGTTTGGCAGAGGTGGTGGTTCTTGTCGTGTTCTCAAGTCCTCATATTCACTGTGACGAGGCACCGTGATCGTATCGTAGATATTCACGTTACCTGTATTTTTTTTAAAAATCTGCACAGATGATTTAGCCTTCTTGCTTTTTTAGTTAAAGCTTTCACTGACCTGATATAAGAACTATAAGCTTTTACAAATTTTTATGTCTATTAATCCATATGCAAAACATATCATTTCCTTCCCTTACACTTAAAATAAATACAATAATAATAATAATAATAAAATTAAAATTAAAATAAATAAACACAAATTTACACCAGGCAGTGATTTCTCTCTGATGTATTTGCGTATGTAGTCTCAAATCAGTCTCCATTTTCAGTCTGTGTCTTTGTAAATAAAACAGATTTTCTCGAATGTGCTATTTCATCAGTTGATTATGTAACTGACTAATGCATACTCTCCATGCTCATTTTCCTTTCTTAACCTGTCTCGTGATTTACACACATATAATTTTACACTGACTGTCCAAATCTGATTCCCAGATTAGATTGAAAGCTCCGATGTTGAAATGACAAATACTTGGTAAATTCCTTACATCAGTGTCCCTGAGATGGCGGGAAAAATGCCAAGTGTCAAACATACCAAGAAAGTACATGGTGTTTAGCGTCAGCGAAAAATTTTCAATCTGGTCACAAAACCAGGTGAACATTTATCTTATTTACGGTGGTTTTCTTGATAATAGAGAGCTTTTTTCTTACCCAGATCTAAATACTTATCATTTTCTTCTCTAGATATGTGTGTCCCAAGTTCGCTTCAACTGTACATACTTCGCATTAAGCTGAGGCGTCAGTTTGTTTTACATTTCTTAGTAAGGATTGGGTGGATTTCGATGATGACATCAAGCCACATATCTCTAATATTTGTGGGTGAAATCTTTGCCTGGACATTTCTTCAAACTTGAGATCAGTTTGAATTAGATGTTTGACTGCCACAAGGCGCTCAGGAGCGCGTTGGATTAATTGTTGGTAGACTCTTGTTGAGGACTGCTTCAGTGTGGCTTCTCCTAAGTAACTTATCCCTATATAGTGGAT
Source organism: Schistocerca nitens (assembly GCF_023898315.1). Classification (NCBI taxonomy): domain Eukaryota; kingdom Metazoa; phylum Arthropoda; class Insecta; order Orthoptera; family Acrididae; genus Schistocerca; species Schistocerca nitens. Next base: position 20,119,538 of record NC_064614.1, read on the forward strand.
GTAGAAATCGGAAGACTATCGTCGATCTGCGCCTCGGGGTAGTGAGTGGTTCGGCTTCATACTACGGCCGTGCACTAAGTCTGTGAGTTTTTGTCTTCGTGTTGTGAGATCATCAGCCTCGTATTTGTAGTTAATTTCTAACAAGGAAAGTAGTATTCGGTAGTGACAAAAGTAGAGATTTAATGATTTTTATGATAGCCCTACTTTGCACACACCTGTACAAATCAGTACTAGGTCGCCTGGGCTGTGGCTTTCAAATCAATGGTTGACACTATAATTGTTAATTGTCCACGTCCATTAGCTCTGGCGTCCAAGGTCCAGTCTCTGTATTTGACGCCAATGAAAACAAAAAGATATCTGCCTACGTCTAATTAAGATGTTCCACGCGGTAATCTGTCTGTGTGTGGTAAGTGCAGTCTGTTAAACAAGACCGTGGTCGGGTTGATCAGTAGAAAAACGTATCTGACAACAAACTAAAACATATACAGACTTCATATACGAACAAAAGAAAAATGCAATTACAATTAACAATACGTCCAGTCACCGGCAGCGTCGATAATTGCTTGGCGTCTCCGAGGCATGTCTGAAACCGAATTTTCGCCGACTCATTTGGAAGAGACCTCCAAATGTGTCGAATTTGTGTTAACTGCTGTTTAAAAAGTGAATTTTGCTTTCGCTTGATGTAATGTGAAGAATGGCTTTCACGAAAAGCTTAGTAATCATCTTTTACACTTTTGGATTCAATTTACCAAATGGGCCACGTTCCGCAAAATCATTCACGGTTTTTACCCACTTTTATACAAATGACTGATTTCCCCATGCATTTAGAGGACACTGCGTGACTCATTTTCGGGTCTTTGGGATGGCTACAGACAAACACAGCCTCGAAAGGCGGTTCGCCAGCTACGTTCCTGTGTCTTCTTGTATATCTCACAAGGGGAGGCCGCCATTCGTGAAATTCAGATTCGATTCATACTGCGCATAATAAAAGCTCACGGCCAGAGGTGTAATGTGGCAAAGCACCAAGATGCACTTCTCAGCCGTTGTCGAGAAAATCGACAGTTAAAGGAAACCGTTGTGATGAAATATTCTCTACGCTTAACAGTTTTCTACAGCGTCGTGGCGCAGCGGTAAGCGCTCGGGTTCGTAATCAGAACGTCGCCGGATCGTATCTCGCGCCATGCAATTTTTTTTATTATTAGTTTTTTGTAATTCAAATGAATTGCTTATGCATGTTGGTGAAGGCGGATCGCTCTCCAATTGTACCGCCTCCATTTTTCCGTTTTTTTAACAGGGTGTACCAAAGCTCTCCCGTCCGCACTGATTTTCGACGATGTTATAAGTTGCGCTAGGGACCGCATCTACCTTCTTTCGAAGTTAGCAGGCAACTACGATGTTATGCGGCGGCTCGTTTCGGCCCATTCAACATCTGTCCTTCAAGTGTAAAGAGCGAGTAACGGAGTTTATATTTCATACCTGCCGCAGCAAATTTGTGCTCGTGGGGTCTCTATTCTAATTCGAACGTTTGACTTACGCTATACGTATTCGTTTCGGAATATCATTTCTACGTCTTCCGTTAACTATACGTGGTTAACATTATGAAGGCAATTAATAACATTTGAGAAATACAACTTTGTTTGCGGAAAACATAATGTTGTTCGAAGTCGTAAGTTTTTCCACGACAAACGACTTTCAACAACTTATTATATGCATAATTGTTGCAACTGATTTCCGGGAATTATATATATATATATATATATATATATATATATATATATATATATATATATATATATATATATTTGAATTAGAAAAAAACAAATACTAAAAAAAAGGTTGCATTGCGCGAGATTCGATCCGGCGACCTTCGGCTTATGAACCCGAGTGCGTACCGCAGCGCCAGGAAGCTGCAGAAAAGTGTTAAGCGTAGAGAGTATTTCACCGCAACGGTTTCTTTTAACTGCCGATTTTCTCGACAACGGCTGAGAAGTGCATCTTGGTGCTTTGCCACATTACACCTCTGGCCATGAGCTTTTATTATGCGCAGTATGAATCGAATCTGAATTTCACAGTTGGCGGCCTCCCCTTGTCAGTCAAGACTTCAGAGTAAACTGATGCTTTATGGAATTGCATGAAGGACACAGGTTCCGTCTATTGGGCTGTGAAAGAACTAAGGCCATATATTTTTCCATCTTCTGATACCAAACTTGTCAGAAACAATTTTCCATGATCATAGATCATTGCACATACTCCATGATTCAAAATTATGTCCTCTACAGGAAACTTCACCATTTACGGTGCCTCGTCAGTTGTCTTGGTGACAGCATGGCGGCTGAGACAGTCAGTGTATACGACCATTCACCTAGTCACAGTGGCCGATCTTATCGACGAACATCCACTAGTGTCTGGTTAGGGTGGCTTCACGAGGCTGAGCACCCCCCATATCAGTCCACGCGTGAACGAAGAGTGTCTGGCAGTGCCAGGACTCGAACCTGGGTCTTCCTCATACCAGTGCTACATACTGACCACTGACTCATGGAGGTGGACACCGGCACTTGCGCTGACAGAATTATGGAGGTCACTTGGGGCAGCACGTCCACCCGCGGTAGCTGAGTGGTCAGCGCGACAGAACGTCAATCCTAAGGGCCCGGGTTCGATTGCCGACTAGGTCAGAGATTTTCTCCTCTCAGGGACTGGGTGTTGTGTCGTCCTAATCATAATCATTTCATCCGCATCGACGCGCAAGTCGCCGAAGTGGCGTCAAATCGAAAGACTTGCACCCGGCGTACGTTCTACCCGATGGGGGGCCCTAGTCACACATTTATTTATTGGACACTATTGTTTTCACGTGCACGTCCTGGGAATTTGTGTGAGAGGTTAGCGTTTAGCTGTTTAGGTTTCTTGTGATGAGAGTCTTGCGTGACATTATTCTAGCTAGTATCAATAGGTTGGCAGTGTACGTTCTGGGGAAAAACGGTGACTCACTATCTGATAGCGCATTTTTATCTGTGGTATCATATTACAGTTGAGACAGTTGCATTTGTTGTATTTCGCTGGTAGCAGGATCAGCACTTCCTTATCTCCAAGGCAATAGCGGGAACCTCACATATCAAGGTCAAGGAGGGAGAGTCCCCACACTCCCCTTGTACTTTAGCAAATTTTGCATGAAGCACCCCCGGCCTGCGTGCCCCCGCTCTTCATTTGTGGGGGTAAGATTCAAATGCAGTTTGCATACATTTCATATTTGGCTCACATCAGCATCCAGTCACGAGCACCACTACCCCCACGCCCTATGCTCCAGCAGCTTGTATGAAGCACCTCTCACGCTCCAAACGCCTGTACCCTTTACTCCTCTGCACCCATAACGACAAGATACGTTTTGGACATGCCCGAAAGAACAGACACCATGCGTTCATATAACTGATCCGCCTAAATGGACAATGGGTCCACCTTCTTCAGTGCAGATGCCCGAGTATGTCCGACGTCCTGCGGGAATCCCAGAGCAGCGAGCACGGTGGAAGTGGACAGGGACTGACGATAGGTGGCGCTCGGTGAGAATGTTGGACGGTCGTGAGATGTGCCGAGATAGTCCACGAAGAGACGATCAACACTGCGTCCCGGGTGGTGCGGTGGTTAACGCACCTGCCTATTAAGCAGTAGATCCTGGTCTCGAATCCCGGTCCGGCACACATTTTCACTCGTCTCCTGTGATTCCATGTACTGTCCTACTGTAGCTGATGTCAGTAATCCCTTTCCTTTCTCCTCCTTCCATCTTCTATTTACAGTTAATGTATCATAACAGAATCTGCGGGGATTGAAGCTCAGGATCTCGTGCTACTAGGGAAGTGCGTTAACCACTGCACCACCCGGGACACAGTGTTTATCGCATCTGCGTGGACTATCTCGGCACGTCTAACGACCGACAAACACTCTCACCGAGCGCCACCTATCCGCAGTCCCAGATTCTGCGTGGCGTCTGTTCTTTAAGACATGTCAAACGGAACAGCCACTGGTCATTCATATGACGTATTTTATGGGTTCAAATGGCTCTGAACACTATGGGACTTAACATCTAAGGTTATCAGTCCCCTAGAACTTAGAACTACGAGGCCTATTCCGAAAGTAAGGTCCGATAGGTCGCGAAATGGAAACCACGGTAAAAATCAAAAATGTTTTATTTGCAACAGTTAGATACACCTTGCAGCTACTTATCTCCATAGTCGCCGACCCGACTTAGACGTGTATCGTAGCGTTGTACCAACTTTCCCATACCCTCGCTATAGAAGGCAGCCGCCAGTGCTCTCCGCCAATTCTCTACGCTGGCCTACGGCTCGTTGTCTTGTGCCGAAATGTTGTCTTCATAACCAGCGGTTCATGTGACCTGAGCTGAAACTCAGAGGGAGACAATTACGGGCTGTATTGTGGGTAATCTCACATTTCCATTTGAAAACGATGCAGGAGCATCTTCATTGCCCCTGCAGAATGCGGCTGAGAATTGTCTTGAAGACGAAACAGCACGACAGTTATGTAATGTTAGCTGCATAGCTTCAGGGGAAATTTCTCACTAGGCCCCCGTACTTGGCGGCAGACACTATTTTCTAGACATCTTTACGCACTCACTGCGAGCTCAGAAATGAGAAGAGCGACGTGATGCTAACTGGGGTTATACTAGAGACACTACCCAACACATCTGTGCAAAGCTTTATCGGATTTTCATAGTCGTTTCCATTTCGTGACCGATCGGACCTTACTTTCGGAATAGCCCTCATACTTAAACCTAATTAATCTAAGGACATCACACACATCCATGCCCGAGGCAGGATTCGAACCTGCGACCGTAGCAGTCGCGCGGTTCCGGACTGAAGCGCCTAGAACCGCTCGGCTACCGCGGCCGGCTATTTTATACGACAATTGCAAATAAGTACTCATTTAATACACTGAAAATAAGTCCTGCACGCAAACACCAGTTCAGTGAAGTTATTTTGTCTGCTCACATAAGATAACTGGACAGGAAATCTGGAGAGATATGGTCTGTTTGTAAACCGAAAAGCGAGCAGCGCTCGCGATGGAGGAAGTTGCCTGTACATGGAGAACGCTACAGCTGCTGTCCAGGATGATTAATCAGTGCAGGACAGTGGACAGAGGTTTACACAGATCTCGCCCATATACGTTTCTTGCGTTACGTTATTAGATACTCATGTCTGTATTCCAAGCATGTGTTGTCGGGATTACTGGAAAATAAACATCTCGCCACCGCCTCCGCTGCCTCCCCGCGTACGTCGCCAGTTATCCATAAGGCGTGATGCAGAAGATCGATGTAATTTTGTGAAACATCGTGTGGTTGTCTCTTGTGACGTGGTGGTGTAGATAAGTGAGCAATCACCTGCAGGCCAATGAAGGGCGCAAGTGGATTACCCCAATCTAACGACCTACGTTCCCTCGCACTTCTAGCACATATAGCGCACTCGCCACACTATTACACCACCAGAACATAATTTACCCGTTAATACGGCTGTATTGCACGTAATATTTTTTCTTAATCCACTTTATTTAACAGTAATTAGTTATTTTATACCATCAAATCACTGTTTTGAATTACTATTTTTACAGCGTCTGTTCCCTCAGACACGTATGCATGTCTGAAGGTACAGACAGTGGGGACGATTTGCGGCTGTATTAATATTCTGAAATTTGTTCACAATTGCGAATTCTTTGACATCAGCTGTATTAGGTACAGACATATTACCAATTGGTGACATTGACATACATCATAGGCGACACATGAAAACTTGTGCTGCACCAGGACTCGAATTTCCCGCCTTATCGCGGGCAGTCGCCTTAACCACCTCAGCTATCCATGCACGCTTCCTGGGATCGATCAAAACCTTCTTATATTGCACTGTCTACTCCCCTACTGCTTGCAACATTAGTTGGGTTCCTGCATTAGGTTTAATGACAGAAATATGTTCAGCGTTAGTATTATTATCGTCGTTTTCCCAACTAGGCTTGCAATCTTTCTTTTTCTTTTTTCTTTTTTTTTTTTTTTTTTTTTTTTTACAGTATCTATTCCTTTAGAAAAGCTTGCACATGTTCGGTCAAATCTCTTGTGGTTACTGTTTGGGGATGATTGTTTAGAAAGGGCCACTCATATGTGCGAGGAAATGTTGTTTTAAACGAAATGTAAATGGCGTCAGAGACCTGAGATCTCAAGGGAATTTCTTTTAATTCTGTAGTTGCCAGTTGGGTATGATAGGTAGCAATAACTGAGCAAGATTTACAGGACGTCTACTCTGATGCGGATTGAAACGAAACATAAAATAAGTCAGTCTGGAAATAGAATAATAATGCTTCTAGCAGCTGAGGGCTGGTTAGATTGTCACTAATCTCATTAAAAAGCACTTTATGGAACTCAAAGTCCTGTAGGACACTCAGTATTAAAGTACCACCAGAATGAACGAAGTTTAAATCCCACAGGGCATCCAGCCGTTTGAAAGTTAAACAGGAATAAATTTACATCTCCACTAGTCTGCCACGACGACCGAGTCCCCGTCTTCTTTGGCGAGGAGGCCACGAACAACCCAAGTTCACAGCTGACAGCTGCATGCACACGACGTCAGACATCGTGAGGGCATTCTCGAGTGAGAATCCTGACTGATGGAATCCTTGCATAATCGGCTCCTGGCCCAGGAAAACCCACTCAGAGCGAACTGGTGTGGACTCAGCACTGCGTTAAACACTACTCGGTGCTTGAATACAGCTGGACCTATTTTCGACCTCGTGTCTTTCGGTAGAGAATTCGTCCACGTCCTCGCAGCTCACGACCTCTGGCGGTGTTTGGGTCGCCTCCTAGTGGACGGTCGGATCATGGCCGTCTGTCTTCAGAAAAACTGTCCAGTTAGTTATACATCTTCGAAGCACTGATCTGATTTTGGTTTCTGGCACTGCAGACGTTAAGCCTCGGTGTAGCACGGTTCTGCGAGAGTGAAAATTCCGTAAAAGTCATAGTGTTTTTTATTTTCTTTGTTCATGATTGCTCAATGGGGTTATTGTAAGCTGTGCTAATAAAATATAAATTATAACTAAGGAGTCCCTTGCTGTTCCATTAAAATGCAAATTATAACTAGGGCGTTCCTTCTTGACTTGGATTTGATACGAATTAATGCTGTTACTAAAGACGCTTCCTAAATGTTGTTGCACACCTCTCAATGTGGCACCACCACTCGTAATTACCGCTATAAATACGGACAGAGATGATTTGCCTACCTCAGCAGAGAGTGCTCCTATTTATACATACATAGAACGTTCTAGCAAATTTGAATATTCCATGAGTTACAGCCAAAACTTTCCAGAAATTACAAATGTATGAGCAAGTCAGCTCGGTAACCCAGCCGACACCAGCCAGTGACTGTAACCAGTACATTACGGCGGACGGTGGTGTGCAGGAGGCAGCGATGTGAAGCACAAAAACCTCAGTCACCATGTGATTAGTTAATTAGGCTTTCAACTGCGTCCCTGCGTCCTTGGATTATTCCAGACAGTGTTTATCAAGACAGGTACAATCAAATCTGAGTACACGTCGTGAAACGGAAGTGTACCTTCGAGGGGTGGTTCTTCCTGCTGCAGTAAACGGTGTACTGTGTGATGAGACCGTTGGGCTGCTCGGGAGGCAGCCACGACACCAGGATGGAGTCTGAAGTCAGCGTCAGAGCCTTCACAGCAGCCGGTGGTCCGGGAACTGCAAGAAACGAGATGAAAACGTTACTAAATCAACAGCTGCCGTAGTGAGTATTAGGATATTAATACAGGCATTCTTAAGAGAACTGAATGCTAATAAAAGGATCATGTGACGAGCGCAGAAAGTTATTACCTTCAGACAAACATTTCTCCGTCAGTATATACTATTACTTCCTCTGATATTCAAAATTTCATAGGGCACAGTTTCGAACCCAGCCACTGTTTGAATTTTGAATAAAAATGGTTATCCAAGACTTCCGGAATAAGGAGAGACTCTCGTACTTGCGAAAGAGGGCAAAGGAACACAATCTTGGCTGTGGGGTGGGAAACTACCCCGAAAAGGCGGAAGGCCATGGAAGCCACTACACGAGGCCTGTAATACAAAGAAACGTCCGATGCGCGACAAGAATACCGAAGTCCCAGCGGTAAACACGAGGTGACTCATTGACGCCGGCCGCGGTGGTCTCGCGGTTCTAGGCGCGCAGTCCGGAACCGTGCGACTGCTACGGTCGTAGGTTCGAATCCTGCCTCGGGCATGGATGTGTGTGATGTCCTTAGGTTAGTTAGGTTTAAGTAGTTCTAAGTTCTAGGGGACTGATGACCACAGCAGTTGAGTCCCATAGTGCTCAGAGCCATTTGAACCATTTTGACTCATTGACAGCGTGATTAATGGGCCATTGTGGGTAGTTTAGGCTTTAGCGTCGGCGATAGCACAGAAGTGGTTGCGGGAATTGTGAACCGTGTTCTCGAAAACATAGGCCGATTGTTCAAGTACTGCACTTGAGACCTCTCATTTCCCATTATGGATCTGCAAGTGTCTGCGGCCCTCGACAACTGAACGGTAACAGGTATTAGGAGAATCAGTAAAACTTCTCGGTTCACGGATGTACACTCGTTTCCGTTTGGCAGCGGGCAGCGTCGTTGAAAAATAATTGTACAGAAGAGAAGATTATGGTTTAGCAGATCTTCTGGTGGAGAAATATTGGGGCAAGAAATCGATCTCACCCTTTTCAATGAAATCAACGCAACGTTTGCCTTCATGGTGTTAAGAACATAATGGAAAAGTTAAATCTGCGGGTATTTATGGAAAACTGAACACTGCTACTATCGTACACGATTTCATTATCTTTACCTTTACGCCTCTTAACACCTCGCTTGTTAAAATGATGATGAAAATTGCCAGCAGCTAAAATATTTTGAAAACAAGCTGCTATGAAAATAATGTAACCAGATAGATAAGTACTTTACGGTCTTTAAATTGTATTCCAACAGATATTATTAATAAATTTCCGTAAAACTGTAAAATTTAAATTAACAGTATCGTATAATGGACACAGCGGTAAAATACGTCAAAATTTAGGTGGTGAGAACGACAATGGCAGGTTGAGGAGAGGGTGGGGTGTGGAGGGTGGAGGTGTAACCACTACAATGGTAAGACGTGAAGAGTGGGTGAGGAAGGTTTTAGTGACACGGTTTCAAATGGTTCAAATGGCTCTGAGCACTATGCGACTTAACTTCTGAGGCCATTAGTCGCCTAGAACTTAGAACTACTTAAACCTAACTAACCTAAGGACATCACACACATCCATGCCCGAGGCAGGATTCGAACCTGCGATCGTAGCGGTCGCTCGTCTCCAGACTGTAGCGCCTAGAACCGCACGGCCACTCGGGCCGGCTGACACTGTTTGATTGGAGAAATCTGAGTGAGGGCTTCGTCCAGGAAAGAACGTCGAACGGCTGCTGATGATTTAAGCTGACAGGATCTAGAACTTTCCCATAAATCTTACTATCAGATGAAGTCGGGTTGTTTCTCGTTGCTACGAGCACTGACTAGCATTTATCAACACGTAAGACATCTAGCAGTCAGTACACGACGTAGAATCATTGTCTAAGCCTTTCTTTGTTTCTTTATAAAAATCCATCGACGACCCGTTCGTGTGGACAAGAAGTGAGGATTTGAGTGTGCTGCTTAACCAATGTGATGAATACAAATTGATGCAGCTAAGACAGTCCGCTCGAAATACGAGTGTGTCCAGAAAGAGCAACTATGTACCCGGGAGAAACTGTGCCGATAGAAACTGAAGAATCACAGCAAATATATAGTTTTCGATCATTTATAGCGGGCAATGTAGTGAATGTTCTGCGTAGTTTTTAAGAATTGTGGCTTCCGTAAATGACATCGAATTATTTTCTTTCTGTTGTGATCGTGAGTCGCTGCCCCTAGACCGTAGACTTCCCTCAAACAGCATAAGTTACGCAGCATGGCCGAAGCGCCAGGCGAAGCGTGTAGGCCAGGAAATCCTAGCGACTCACCGCAGAGGTCGCCAGCAGAGCGGAGCTATAGGGACGAAAATATGGGAACACCGCGAGAAGTGCGTGGTTGAACATAAATGCAGATATTAGGCAAGGCTGTAGGCGGTGCTGTCGTATTTAACTACGAGCGGCACTTGTGCAATGTTGTAACACCGGAAATGCATATCCTCCTATTTCCATGTTTTGTACTATAATTTTTTTTCCTTATTTTGCTACCTGAAGATTTGACATTTCTGTGTCTTTATATATTGTAATTGTTTTACTATTTGCATATATGTATATTTACGCATTTATGTCTATGTATAATTGGTTTGCTTTGTACATACTATTTGTATTTTTACGCTAGGTCTTGCCTAGGGAAAACTATGCTATCGAACGATTACATCGATAGGTCGTGTGGAGAACCAAAGTGTTTAGGGTCTTTGGTAGTGTTAACTCTGCCGCGTGGAGCGCGGGCAGAGCGGAGTCTGGCTGGCGTAGGGCGATGGAGCAGGTGTGCTGTGTGACGCTCCCGCGAGTTGCCGCGCTTCCGGGGTTTGGCAGCATGTAATTGCACTCGACTTGCTATGATAGTTTCTGGCACGGTGTCGCGGACGGGAAGCATTAGCAGGCACACATCAAGAGCCCGTTTCGCCTGGTGACCGTGTCGAGAAGAAGGCGCGCCAACATCCAGCTTCTGCAACAGCTATGGCCGACAATGAGTGATTGTCGCCACCTCCTCGATCGACGACTTCAAACCTTCAAACAACCAACAAGGAAGACTGAAAGCACGTAAAGTTTTAGAACTGTATGTCAGACCTCAGATTTTCAAACTATTCCATTAGCATCACAAAAATACAGCAACTTAGCATGAACCTTTGTTGCTCATTGTCCCAATTGCATTTCCAAGCAGGGTCCCTTCCTTTTTCGAAATGAACTCGAGTGTCGTTGAAATTCAAACGCCAGCATTAAAGTAATATCATTCCAGTTCACTGCTTTAATTTTAAAGTTCAGTTAAAGTATTCATAGCTGGCTACAATATTTAGATTACACAAGCACAAATTAAGAGTGGGAGTTTTGTTACCATATTTTAGGTTACCTGTGACTGCAGGTCAGCTTGGTACGTACTAAATTTTACTATTGTTAATTGTTCAGAATCATTTAATTCAAGTTCAAAATTAAATCTCTTATTTCTAAATTGCGTAGATTCAAGGAGCTTTTGAAATGATTGTTGAGGTAGCGCAAGACTAACCTTATTTTATTGAATTTCGTAGTGCTTCGGAAACAAAGTTCACTATTAATTTCAGTCACTAAATTAACTTTCAATTTTCCGGTTTTATTAATTCTTTTGCTAATTTAAGTCAGAGTGTAGCGATATTTATTACCTCTGACAAGCATTCAGTTTTCACACAACACGTGTCAACCTTCAGTTGCCACGCTTTTAGTGCTAATTTTTTGTGCAGTAACCTTTATTTTCCGTTATTATAGTAGATGTCCATAGGACTGGTAACCGTAATTTTCCCCAAATCTCAAATATCTAATTAACGCCAATTAATTGTTAACGTAACGACCGCACATTTACTTTCTTTATTAACTTTACCCCTTTTCAAAATTAATTTCCACCAGTTTCATTTGCATTTTTCCTTTCATTTAGATGTAACCATTTCCTCCCTCTTTACCGACAGAGTAACTTCGGTGATGTTTGCTTTTCCCAAATTTCCATTAGGTACACGCGGTTTAATTTTTACTGTCATTAAGGTCGATAAGTGATGGAGAGGTTACAATGACCTCAGTGCGTTGAAAGTGTCTGTCGTATTCCCGACAGTCTTCTGTGCACGTGTGAGTGCGTTATGTCAGAACTCAGTGAATTCGAATGTGGGTAAATTGCATGTGCTCGTATAGTGGGTGCTTACGTAACCAAGTAGCCGAAATGTTTGGTGTTTGAAGAGGTATAGCATACACGGAAAGCGGAAAAGCATTGGCCGTTAAGTACAGGGCGGACTAAAGTGTGTAATGAGACGTGAAGGACGGTTATTGAAGAGGATTGTGACGGAAACTAAGAGCACGGCAGCTGAAGAAGCCACTGCACAACTGGATGGCGCTCCTTTGTAAACCCTATCAGCACTAAAACAACAGGAAATTAGCATTATAAGCAGAGAATTGCAGGGTGAGCTTGAATTCCAAAATCACTCGTCAGTGGTACAAATGCCCGTAATGCGAGAAAGTGGACTACGGAGCAATGGGAGATTGTCATTTGGCTGGATGGGCCTGTTTCACCTTATTTTCAGCGTAAGGCCGAGTTTACGTCTCAAGAGTGAAACGCGAGTGGGGCTTCGTGATGATTTGAACAGCCATACTGGGGTATTCGATGAACCCCATTGTTACTCCGGTGCGAAAGATTAATTGACCTGTTTGGCTAATCAGATGCAATGTGATGCTGTTTTCCGCGACGATAGTGCCCTGTTCACACAGCTCGCGTCCTCCACAACTGGTTTTGTGAGCACGTGGCCGTCACAGTCACCACATCTTAGTGCTACCGAGTCTTTGTTGTCCCCTTTGGAGAGAAGGGTGCCTGATCGCTACCCACTTCCATCATCGTTACCCGAAATTGCCACTATTTCGCAAGAAGAACGGTATGAGATTACCTTTAAAACCATACACGACCTGTATTTATCTACTCTAGGACGGCTGGAAGCTGTTTTGAACGCCAACGGGTATACCTTAACGTTTTAGGCTTGGTAATGTGTTGTGGTTTGGGCGTTTCCGTATTTTTTTTCACCCCCTGTAAGTCGCGCTCTGCGGATTTACTATCAGAATGTTCAAGAGTGCGTTCCTGCTACAGTTCCAGCGAGAGCCTGTCGTTGTTCCAGTTCCAGTCGCTGTCGCCACTACTCTTCCAGTTCATCGTAGCTTACCTGTCCGAAGAAGGAGCTGCCGCTGTTCGACAACTCACAACAGTGCCACGGCAATGCTTATGGCAGACAGAAGACTGTCGAGGTCACCAGTTGGACTTATTCTCAGAGCGGGTCTGTCACAGGATAGCATATTGTAACACGATCTCTTAAAACTGAATATTTGTGTGTTGTCGAACAGTAGTTGTGCTTGCATGTATGCAGCTCTGAAATTTGGTTGGGAGCAGAGCCCCTATCAACACTGACGTCAGCTGCACCTTGTATTGTATCGCATTATACTGAAGTGGGGACCTAGGCTTCGTCCCCGCCGGAGCCCACAGTGGTACACAAAGCAGGCTACAGCAGTCCACTCACCCCACTGCCGCCCCACACCGAACCCAGCGTTTTTCTGCGGTTCGGCCCTCATTGTATCCCCCGGGTACGTCTCACACAAGACGAGTGTAACCCCAACGACTGCGTGGTCTACGAGTACGTGAACAAAGTGTTTGCGCAGCAGTCACCCACGTAGTGTAACTGAGGCGGGATAAGGGGAACCAGGCCGCATTCGCCGAGGAAGATGGAAAACCGCCTTAAAAACCATCCACAGACTGGCCGGCTCACCGGACCTCGACACTAGTCCGCCAGGCGGATTCGTGCCGGGGACCGGCACGCTTTCCCGTCCGGGAAGCAGCGCGTTAGACCGCACGACTAACCGGGCGGGCCAACTACACCTTACTGTTCGTTTTCATCGTTCACTTTCAATGGAACCATATGATATACCTTTTCCGTGGCTTTGGAAAAAAGCGTTCGAAGAGGACTTCAACGGGATGCTATGTATGAAACCTAACAGTGGAAAGATAACAGCGAGCAAAAGAAGAGGTTCAACAAACGTCACCGCTTCTGTGCAAAATGTAAGCAAAGATGTAACTAGGCTAATTTCCGTATGTTGATTATTACGACTATCACGTTAAGAACTCAAAATTTTGACCCTGAAAACTGATATATGTTAGAAAGCGGTTCTGGATAGGAAACTCTACATTTTGCATAGAACAGTGTCGTGACATAGGGAGTCGTCGGTTTTCCCTTGTAAACCTTTTATTTTTCCCTCAGAGGAAAGTCCAGAGGTGTTTAGTCTGGTAGCCTGTGGGCCATTTTGTGTTTCCCGAGCTGCTGATCCAATATTCTGGAAGTTCTCTGTTAAGAGACTCTGTAATCATCCGGGTAGCAAGGGCGAGATGTTCTTTATATTGGTACCACTCGCATTCCTTCATGTCCGCTAGCATGTCTTCCAATAACTGCGGCAACATATCCTTTAGGAGCTGCAGATATTTGTGGTCATTCAGATGGACCGATGATAAAATTCTTGAAAAGCTTTGGCAGAACAGTGTCGTTTGCTGATCTACTCCTCTCAGTCGGCGTGGATTTTCAACCGACTAGCACTGCATACGGCCATCGCCGATGTTTCTTGAGCAGTACTTCATCCGTAAACAAAATCTTGCATAGGAGAGCCCGCATCATCTTGCAGTTTGGGTAGATTCCATTAGGAGAGTTCTAACCGATATGCAAAATCTTTGCCACGTGCTTTTGAGGAAGTTACGTCTGTCTACAACTAATACGTAGGAATTACGATTTCGCAGAACACTTATTTGGTTGATCCCACGTGTGGATTCTATTTTATCGCTGCTAAAATTTTAGTTGCATCTCTCATCAGTTGCCGTTCTTTTTCGTTGGCGTACTTTATTCTTCACACTTGCAGATTCTTAAAAAAAGTTTAATAACGGTTGCTAGTACAGGTCGTGATGGATTTGTACGAACAGGAGCCTTTGGTCATACAATTGCAGCGCTACTATGACAGTTCAGCGACATTCTCCACAACTACTTCGACTGTCGCATATGCAGTGAAGTACGAATAGCGTCAGGAGCATGTAGCTTGATTGCAGCAGCATAGCACAAACTAAAGGGCTTCTTGCTCGCAGGTAAACCCAAGAACTGGATCTGAATCGCGCGTTTGGTAACATCTGGTACACTGCAGGCGTTTGATGATCTCTTGTCCTGACAGCACGACATTTGTTTGCGACGCTGCTATATTGTTACTATTGATTGGCGACTCCATGTTGTCTTGTGCACTACGACCAGATAACAGGTATACTTGAAAAAAGAGACAGCATTGGTCGCATATTTTTTACTATTGCAAAATCGATTTTCTGTCACTGAGTGACCATCTTCAGTACTATATTGTATAACTTAAATTGGGATGCACTGTTGTCACTAAGCTTACGGCAATCACATAGCATGTGACAACAGTGACAACAGTGCATCCCAATTTAAGTTATACAATATAGCACTGAAGATGGTCACTCAGTGACAGAAAATCGATTTTGCAATAGTAAAAAATATGCGACCAATGCTGTCTCTTTTTTCAAGTGTATTGTTACTATTTGATACATGTTATGACACTGAAGAACTCTTTAAAGGCTCTTTCCAAGGCTACAGAAAGAACTGTATGTTTAATGAAAGACGGTGATAGCTGGCTTCACAAATGGCTCTGAGCACTATGAGACTCAACTGCTGTGGTCATTAGTCCCCTAGAACTTAGAACTACTTAAACCTAACTAACCTAAGGACATCACACATATCCATGCCCGAGGCAGGATTCGAACCTGCGACCGTAGCGATCGCTCGGCTTCAGACTGTAGCGCCTAGAACCGCTCGGCCACTCCGGCCGGCCTGGCTTCACAGTTTGACAACAATAGACCATAATAATACAATAAAAAAATACGACGCCCAAGAAGGAGTTGTCAGAATGGGACGGAAATAGGTAGAAGTAATGCAAATGTATATATAGATAAACAAATGGTTACAGTTTCAAAGAAATTGGATAATTTTAGCAAGAGAATGGGCAGCACAAATTGAGCTGGTCAATCAGCTGTCATTCTCTTTATTTCATGAATGGCTGTACATTTTCAGCCTTAGGCCATTTAACGGAATCATCATACATTGGATACATTAGTGTGGTTTGTGATTTTTAACATAGGAGTAAGTCATGCTCTAGATATACTAGGCGCAAAATAACTTACTTTATGAACGATTCTTTAGTAGTATATTATGCCATGTACGTCTTTGTTCCTATGACTGCACGTAGCAGTCATAAAATAAATTAGAAAAGGTTTTTCGCTATTTTAGGAGCATGTTACTTTCGAGCAGTTGTTGCTAAGTTCTTATACATAAGGTCTTATTCTTATACATAAGGTCGATGTTGTTAATGTTCTTACGCTAGGAAGATTATACACACACCAAAAAAAGTTTTGCATCACTTCGGTTTCCAGAATTCCATAAGATAGACGTTGACTGTGGATATTGTATCACAGACACAGTCACTTTGACTGTTCAGAGATGTCACCAAACTCGCCCAAAGACTATTAGACGACAGCTGACCAGTTCCATTCATTCCACCAGGAACGAGGTACGCGGCTCGTGTTGTCTGTAGTTCAACCATGTCTAGACGGTCAATACCGCAGTTCGATAGCGTCCGCATTGTTACTTTGTGCCAGGAAGAGCTCTCAACAAGGGAAGTGTCCAGGCGGCTGGGAGTGCTGCTACCTACGGATTACGGCTCGGAGGAACCCTGACAGCAACGCCATCATGTTGAATAATGTTTTTCGTCCAGCCACAGGACGTCGTGTTACGACTTAAACTGTGCGCAATGGGCTGCATGATGCGGAACTTCACTCCCGACGACCATGGCGAGGTCCATATTTGCAAGCACGACACCATGCAGCGCGGTACAGATGGGCCCAACAACATGCCGAATGGACCGCTCAGGATTGTCATCATGTTCTCTCCAGCGATGAGTGTCGCAGTTGCCTTCAACCAGACAATCGTCGGAGACGTGTTTGGAAGCAACGCGGCCAAGCTGAACGCCTTAGACACACTGTCCAGCGAGTGCAGCAAGATGGAGGTTCCCTGCTGTTTTGGGGTGGCATTATGTGGGGCCGACGTACGCCGCTGGTGGTCATAAAAGGCGCCGTAAGGGCTATGGGATACGTGAATACCATCCTCCGACCGATAGTGCAACCATATGCAGCATATTGCAGAGGCATTCGTCTTCATGGACGACAATTCGCGCCCATATCTGCACATCTTGTGAATGATTTCCTTCACGGTAACGACATCGCTCGCCTAGAGTGGCCAGCATGTTCTCCAGACATGAGCTCTATCGAACATGCCAGGGATAGGTTGAAAGGACTGTTTATGGATGATGTGACCCACCAACCGCTCTGAGGGATCTACGTCGAATCGCCGTTGAGGAGTGGGACAATCTGGACCAACAGTGCCCTGATGAACTTGTGGATAGTATGCCACGACGAATACAGGTATGCATTAATGCAAGAGGACGTGCTACTGGGTATTAGAGGTACCAGTGAGTACAGAAATCTGGGCTACCACCTCTGAAGATCTCGCTCTATGGTGATACAACACGCAATGTGTTTTTTTCATGAGTAATAAAAAATGGAGGGAATGATGTTTATATTGACCTGTATTGCTATTTTCTGTACTGATTCCGGAGCTCTCGGTACCGAGGTGCTGCAAAACTTTTTTTTGATGTGTGTAATTATTTTACAGTAATTTAATAATTAACCTATATGTGTCTTTACTCTCAATTATATTTAATAATCGTGCAAAAAAAAATGGCTCTCAGCGCTATGGGACTTAACTTCTGAGGTCATCAGTCCCCTAGAACTTAGAACTACTTAAACCTAACTAACCTAAGGACATCACACACACCCATGCCCGAGGCACTATTCGAACCTCCCACCGTAGCGGTCGCGCGGTTTCAGACTGTAGCGCCTAGAACCGTTCGTCCACCACGGCCGGCAATTATCACTGGCGTAAATATGACTGTATGAAATTTCTTCAAAATAACTTTTAACATGTTTTCTGTTATTGTGGAAGCACATCATTTTTGAATAGTTGTTATAAAGATCCTGTATATAACACGTCGAGCACAATAATGTAATGAAACAGTACTGAAAATATGACAGTTGAGTAAAAACTGCTTTATAATTGCGTAATCTTTCGCATTACAATCATATTTATTAATGAGCGTAGCGATAATTATACATTCTATGGTTCCGTGATGCTTCGTCGTAGAACTGGTAAAAATTTGTCTAGGAATTTTCCACTTCGCAGGTCTTTTTGTTGATTAAAAACTCTGTCCGACTGGTCTTTTAGATGGATGTAAATTTCAATTTCTTCCACTACGTCCATGATTTTTCCTTTCTATAACTTACGTAATATTTGAAGTGCTTCATCTATATTAGGTACCCTGTGTCTGGCGTCTTTCAAGTGTGCAGCAAAGGTGGACGGGTTGCTATCGCTTATTGTCGTGTGTTGTTTAAACTGCGTACTAACCCTCCTTCCTGTTTGTCCGGTATAAAAATATGAGGAGTGTTCGCAGTTAATTTTGTTGATTCCTGACTGCGAAAATGATCTGAATTACTTGGTATGTGTCTCATTAATCGTTATAGATTGTCAGTGCTCCTGTACCTACTGTATAATTTTGTGTTCTTGAAACATCCAGTAATTTTGTCGGGAACAATAACTAGATATAGCCATACAAGAACTTTATTTTTCTGTTCTTCATTTGTGTCACTGATTGAAGTTATTTCATCTAGGGATTGGCATGTGTTTGATCGGTTTTCTTTTTGAATAACGTATCCACTTGGTTTTAGGATAACCGCTATTTTTAGCCATGTTTCGGAGAAGATCTCGTTCTTTCTCAAATTTTTTTCTTTTCCAGCGGCAAGTTCATCAATCCGTTTATCATAGAATGAAAATATACGAGTTTGTGTGCTCCAGGGTGGCGTGATTGGTTGTGGATAATTATGTCTGTTGTCTTTCGTTTACGAAATATATCGAATGTGTGTTCTCGTTTGAAATTTTTAAATCCAAAAAAACAGAAGATAGTTCTACTCCAGTCAGTGAGATTCCTGGCTGACTGTCGTTCACCATACGGCCGAGAACCAGGAGGGAAGGTCTGGGTTGTCATCCACGGCTTCCTTAAAACACGGTGGTACGTAGACGGTATTGCAAGCCACTTTTTGTTGCCCTTCTTGGCAAGTCATCATGAGCTTACATTTCAGCAAGATAACGCTCTTCCGCACATGCTGCGAGTTTCTACTGATTGTCTTCGTGCTTGGCAAACCCTAACAAGGTCGCCGAATCTGTCACCAATTGAGAATTGATCACATAACTAATGAGGAGGTATTGCATAGAATTGGGGAGAAGAGAAATTTGTGGCACAACTTGACTGGAAGAAGGGATCGGTTGGTAGGAGATGTTCAGAGGTCTCAAGGGATCACCAATTTAGTATTGGAGGGCAGCGTGGAGGGTAAAAATCGTAGAGGGAGACCAATAGATGAATACACTAAGCAGAATCAGAAGTATCTAGGTTGCATTAGGTACTGGGAGATGAAGAAGCTTGCACAGGATAGAGTAGCATGGAGAGCTGCATCAAACCAGTCTCAGGACTGAAGACCACAACAACAACAAATCAAAAATGAATTTTCATTTAAATAATTATTTTCTACTTTTTAACTATTAAATATAAAAACTATTAAATATAAGGAGAATTATTGAATTGTTAACCTACCATCCTGTTCCGTCGAGCAGAAAACAGCGTGGCTCATGACGCCGTCTCCAACATTTGTGAACGCCAGCAACCTCAGTGAGTAGTTTGTGAACTTGAGAAGGCCATGCAGGTAGGTTTCCAAATTGGGCGTCCTCTTCACTTCACTTCCTACCGTTCGAAGATCTGAAAGTATTTAATTGGAATTCAGGTACTGGGATGTACTCCAGTAGAATTGTTGATGCAGGACAGCATTTGAGATAATAGTTACTGCGTGAGTTGTACAGGATGGTTATAATTAAACTTTCGCTGCAAGAGCCAGAGTAGAGGATACCCAACTTTGTAGGAATGGTGTTCAGACTGTGCGTTGCAGGATTAGCATTGTTAGTAGTGTTGGTGTCAGGACTTGCCGTCAGGCGCCGATGCTGGTTACGGAAAGGTAGAACTCGGTCTCCATGGACCAAAGGTATGTTGTGTGAATGTCACAAGGTGCTGTGAGCTGCTTCTGCAACATGTGATCCCTGCTCTACGGAAAGGGGAGCTTTGGACTCAATTGCTCAACTGTTTTGCTGCATGATGGAGCTCCACCTCAAGTTGCTCGCTTAGTCACTCCGTAACACATTTGTGGAAAAGCGAATCATTGGCTGATCGTTGTATACAGCGTGCCCACCTAGATCACTAGATCTGAACCCGTGTGATTTCTGGGTGTGCGGTTACCTGAAGGACAGGGTTTGTCAACAGGACACTAACACGTGTTTGAGGTTGAAGATGAGCATAGGAAGGGAGGTGGCTAGCATCCCATCCAAGATGTTTCGGGGAGCAGTATGCGATTAACAAATGTTAATCTCACATGTGGAAACTAAAATGAATTATTTCAGTGGTTTATTTGTCTTTTGTATTGCGCATGTCCTTGCAAGCGTTTCCACAAAGTCTCATTGTCCTATGATCAAACGTTTTTCATGTGGTCCCTCTCAAGTAGCGAAAGTTTAATTATAACCACTCTACACTCATGATCCAAAACATTATGACCAACTTCTTAGCAGCTTGTTTGTCCGTCTTTGAAATGAAATACATAACTGTTTCTGCGTATGAGGGAACCGACGGTTTGCTGGTAGGTTTGTGGAGGTATATGGTCATGTAATTCGGGTAAATAATGGGCCGCTGATTTGCGTAATGTCGCACGATAGCGACCCATATGGGATCCACAGGATTTACATAAGGCGAATTTGGTCACCGGGACATCATCGGTAGTTCATTAACTTGCTTCTAAAACCACTGTAACACGGTTCTGGCTCGGAGACACGGACAATTATACTGCTGAAAGATGACACCGCTCGCGGGGAAGGCATCAAACATGAAGGGATGACTCGCATGCGGGAGGACGACGGTTCAATCCCTCGTCGGGCCATGCTGATTTAGGTTTCCCGTGATTTACCGAAATCGTTCCAGGTAAATGCCAGGATGGTTCCTTTCAAAGGGCACGGCCGACTTCCTTCCCCATCCTTCCCTAATCCGATGAGACCGATGACCTCGCCGTCTGGTCTCCTCCCCCAAAACAACCCATACGACCATCGGACTAGTGTAGCAAAAATGTGATTCATCCGAATAACCGAAACTTTTCCATTGATCGACGGTCGAATCCCGATGGTCCCATGCCCACTGCAATCGTAATTCACGATGTCATTGGGTCAATATATGAACACGTGGGGGTGGTCTGCTGCGGAGCTCCATGTTCAACAGTGTACGATGAACGTGGTGATCCGGAAAACTTGTGCGTGCTCCAGCATTTCGCTCTTTCAGTAGAGATGCCACGGATCACCGCCTGTCTCCGAAACCCACGTTTTGTGAAGAGTCGTGGACGTCCAATCATTACGCGCCTAGTGGTAGTTTCACTGTCCTTCTACCTTTTTCCGTAGATGCTCCCTACGGTTTTCGAAATACTCGTTCAAAGGCTTCGTGTAATAATAATCTAACCTTTGACAAAGTCGCTTATCTCAATGGGTTTCCATATTTGCAGCCCATATCCTCACCAGAGTGAGGCCATTAAAATTGCTACACCAAGAAGAAATGCAGATGATGAAAGGGTATTCATTGGACAAATATATTATTTTAGAACTGACATTTGATTACATATTTACGCAGTTTGGGTGCATAGGTCCTGAGAAATCAGTACCCAGAACAACCACCTCTGGCCGTAATAACGGCCTTGATACGCCTCGGCATTGAGTCAAATAGAGCTTGGATGACGTGTACAGGTACAGCTGCCCTCGCAGCTTCAACACGATACCACTGTTCATAAAGAGTAGTGAGTGGCGTATTGTGACGAGCCAGTTGCTCGGCCACCATTGACCAAACATTTTCAATTGGTGAGAGATCTGAAGAATGTGCTGGCCAGGGCAGCAGTCGAACATGTTCTGTATCCAGAAAGGCTCGTACAGGACCTGCAACATGCGGTCGTGCATTATCCTGCTGAAATGTAGGGTTTCGCAGGGATCGAATGAAGGGTAGAGCCACGGGTCGTAACACATCTGAAATGTAACGTCCACTGTTCAAAGTGCCGTCAATGCGAACAAGAGGTGACCGACACGTGTAACCAATGGCACCCCACACCATCACGCCGGGTGATACGCCAGAATGGCGATGAAGAATACACGCTTCCAATGTGCGTTCACCACGAAGTCGCCAAACACGGATGCGACCATCATGATGCTGTAAACAGAACCTGGTTTCATCCAAAAAAATGACGTTTTGACATTCCTGCACCCAGGTTCGTCGTTGAGTACACCATCGCAGGCGTTCCTGTGGTGTGATGCAGCGTCAAGGGTAACTGCAGCCGTGGTCTCCGAGCTGATAGTCCATGCTGCTGCAAACGTCGTGGAACTGTTCGTGCAGATGGTTGTTGTCTTGCGAACGTCCCCATATGTTGACTCAGGGATCGAGACGTGGCTGCACGATCCGTTACAGCCATGCGGATAAGATGCCTGTCATCTGGAATGCTAGTGATACGAGGACGCTGGGATCCAGCACGGCGTTCCGTATTACCCTCCTGAACCTACCGATTCCATATTCTGTTAACAGTCATTGGATCTCGACCAACGCGAGCAGCAATGTCGCGATACGATAAACGGCAATTGCGATAGGCTACAATCCGACCTTTATCAAAGTCGGAAACGCCTCCTCACACGACACATCACAACAACGTTTCACCAGGCAACGCCGGTCAACCGCTGTTTGAGTATGAGAAATCGGTGGGAAACTTTCCTCATGTCAGCACGTTGTAGGTGTCGCCACCGGCACCAACCTTGTGTGAATGCTCTGAAAAGCTAATCATTTGCATATCACGGCATCTTCTTCTTGTCGGTTAAATTTCGCGTCTGTAGCACGTCATCTTCGTGGTGTAGCAATTTTAATGACCTGTAGTGTACTTTTGTTACCGTATCATGTGCCCGCAACGCCAACAGGCGGCATCTAAAGTCGCGTTGGGCTGTGGTCATAATGTTTTGACGTATCAGTGTATATAGCTCGAGGTACACGAATTATTCTGAGGTATGGAATACAGCAAAGCTTGACACCTGACGATAGAAATTAACATTTACAAATAATGTACGCTCATCGTTATGCTGGTTGTTGGCCGAAATGGAGTACATTGTAAAGGACCTACACCAAAGACCCGTCATATTGTGACCACTGGTCACCGTGAGACTGAATGGCGCCGGATTGACGTTGCGGACACGTAACGCAATAAGGAAAGTACGTAATGGGAGCACAGACGAGTGGCGGCTCAACCTAGCGACGATACGAGGGCATCCGCGGGCGTAAGCGGCTTTGACAAAAGGTGGATTGTAATGACCCATCGCCTGAGACAAAGCTAGTCGAAAACGCCGAAGCTGGTCGGCTATTTTCGTGCTACTGTCGTGAGTATCTATGGAAAGTGGTCGAAAGGCGGTGGAACCACGAGCGGCGACAAGGTGCTGGGCGAGAATGCCTCATTACAGAAGTTGAAAGTTGGAGGCTTGCCTGAAGCAGAGATGACGAATGGGTACAATGCTAGTGCAGGCGCAAGTGTTTCGGAGCACACCGTTTGGCGTATATTGCCGAATAGGAGATTCGCAGCAGAGGATCCCCATGTTAACCTAACAGTCGGCACTGGACTCCAGTGGGCAAGGAATCATCGGGATTGGACTTTGCATTGTTGCATCAATCACTTTCCACGTTACACCAAGTCGATAATCGTGATCGGATACGCCGTCATCCAAGCGAACGGCTGCCCGAATCTTACGCAACGCCACGCCACAGACTGAGGCCGTTGGAGACAGTGTTATGCTATGAAGGATATTCATCTGGGCTTCCATGGGACTGCGGTAGTAATCGCAGGCACCATGTCTCCTGTGCACTACTTGAAAATTATACGGACCACCCACACCCCATCGTATTTGAAGTTTGCCCCGATGTCTTCTCCGGCAGCCATACCATCGTCCAACAGGATAAATGTCCATGCCACAAGGCCATAAGACTGTTACAGTGGTTTAAGATACCTGGTAATGAACTCTCACTGACGTCTTTATTTGATCTGAGAGACTGTCGGTCGCCAGGTAAGCGCCCCCAAATCTCCGTCTATAATTTCCTGGAATTGCGTGATTTGTCATTTGTTGCAACAAACCTTCGGGAACCTAGCAACGAACTGTCGAATCCACATCACATGAAATCGCTGCTGTATTGAGGGCCGAACGTGGACCACCAAGCTGTTAAGCATATGTTCAGAACGTTTTGGATCACGATTGTATAGGCAGGGCCATTTCAAACTCACATTACTATATTTATTGTTTGGGTTCAATGATAAACCCAAAAGAAATGATTTTATTTTAAAGTGAAACCAAACATACGTAATTACGAGGAAAGAAATAAAAAAACTAAAAAGCAGAGATTTTTAATTTTAGCTCTTATTGTCGTCGGAATTTCAGCGACTAAAAAGATTAATTAATACTGACGCAGTCCAAATCACTTGTTTATTATAATTTTTTCTGGTAATCGGTTTCATCTTTCCCATCTTTAGGCCGAAATGTTATTGCGGTGGTAATTCAGGAAGGAACGGAAGAACAGTGCCCTATACAGGACGCGACTCAATTACCAAAACGAAACAGCTGATCTGAAAATGGCGATGGCGAAACAAAATAATGAAAAAATGACTTGCAATATCCCAAGAGTACTGTAAACACTGAGGTTTTATGAACAGCTCGAAATATTCAGAAAACTGATAAAACTAACAGTCTTCATTCAGTACCTGTAAATATAAATAAAAAGTTATGACAACAATGAATGATTAACAAGTAGCAATGGATCTCCAGAAAGAAGGCAAGTGGTTTTGAAAGACTATGACACATGTTAAATTAGTAATGTTGTGGGTACATGAGTAACAACAGTTAATTTAGAACATTTTGTACTGACATTACTACGAAACGCAACTCCTGTAACTCTTCACAATAGAAAATAAATACCACACGTGGAGGTAGAAGTAGTTGACAGAAATATTGAGAGGTATAATGTTTTTGATATATGTTTCATAAATTTAAAAGCTTGCTACAACGTTTCTGTAGTGAAAGTTACATAAGTACAGAATACATTTAATATATCATGTTAGCAATCACACTACATTGATAAATAATTCTAGAAGCAGTATTAGACACAGGTGATAAACAGTGTAGCTTACTGTGATCAGTAACAACAGGCCTGTATATGACTTTGTATCCACGTATGATGCCGCCATGATTTTGGGGAGGTGGTGGTGACCAGCTGACCTTGACGCTTTGCGACGAGAGCGCAGAACAGGTTATGTTCTCCGGGGAAGCTTCTGGAACTAGAAGATGGAAGGAGGTACTCCTGTCATAATCTCTTATATCGATTTTCACAATATGACATGTAACATAAATCCTGAAATCACAACTTAACAGTAATTTCACGAGAACAACTGGTATCAGTAAGATGTACTTGAGTAAAATCTTTGTACAGAGTGACACTTGGAAGTCGCAACACCCCTTTATTTCGAGAACGGCACAAGATATCGAAGCGCAAAGCCACATGGTTAATATAAGCTGGTTAATAGAAGGTTTAATCAAAAACATTCATCCGATTTCTCATCTTTCACACGAATAAATATAGAAACTTGACATAAGTTTGAACTTGAGCTTCGAATAAGTTTTTGCATAGCGGGTGCCACATACACAAATTTATTGAAAGGCAGCTCCATTTTCACCATAAGAAGCAAATGACTGTAATTTTTAATACGGCCAAGGTAAAATGGAATTGTTTCTTAAGCTTCGAAAACAAAAGCTAAACTTGACGCGAGTTTTAGGTTTCCGGTTCGTCTGGATGACGATTGAGGCCTCCCGTGCAACTACCTCGCTTGCTCTCTGGTTCATTAGCGAATATGCGTTGAGTCGAGACGACGAAAACACAGTAAGAAAAAGCGTTTTGCACTCTCTGTCTCAACAAGTGAGATTCAGTTGCAACTGTGCGACGCTATTTCCGTGCGGCATTGCACCTCTCCCAGCTCAAAGGATGTTGCGATAGCGCCAGCAGTTTCAAGATTGGTTGTTTCTATAGGGAGAACTCAACAGGTCGCCATTTCGCACCTAGTCCACACCAGTCTATTCGTCGTGCCGGCTCATTCCTCATGAGTATATTTCGCTTGTTTTGTGTCAATATTTATTCTTAGACTCACACAGGATTCAGCTGCTACAAGCAATTCATGATGGTGATTCACAACAATGTATAGAGTTCTGAAAATCCATTCGGGACTAGGAGATGGAACATAACAGTTTCAGTTCACGTTTAGTTTTAAGGCATGAGACTTGATATGTAATTTAAGTAATCTATTATCGAAGCAAAGTTGATCGCAACACCTTGCAAGAGACTCTTTGATCCTCACCTTCGTAAATTCTGTTTCTATCACACGCAAGACTTGTCTCTAATATCGACACAACATTATTGACTATTTGCTGATTTCCTAGATACCAGAGAAACTTTCAGGAACTGTGTTTTCAGGTCCCTGTAAGAAATCTGCATTTCAGATATTGAAACCAGCTTAATCCGTATCGTCATATCTTCCGACCATAAATCGAAGCTCTGTAGCAACTAAAGGTAACTGTAGGATAATATCTTTAAGCAAATTAGAAAATAATATCATTTAAAGACACAGGAATATGCTATGAAATATTAAAATCCTTCAAACGATGTTTTCAAATACGTACGTCATTCAACTGATGTTAAAGGACAAAGGACACTGTTTTACACCTACAACTGGATACCAAACGTATCAGGTGAACTGACATTAAAAAATATTAATCTCAATATTAAATAATCAAAGAATTTGGAAATTTCGTTGTCTAAAATCTAAGACCAAGTACAATAAATACTTTAAGATGAGAAACTTCAAACAACATGTTACAGTCATTTTTACATTTCCTAAAAACTATAATCGTTTTATTTCAGTATGTTGGTGAACGATGTATGAAAATAATAGATGACTCAAATATGGTTGCTGTCACATTAATGTACAATACGATTACTGCAATATACACACCACTCTTTTACGTAAAAAGTAATATAAATTGAAATAGTACTAACCATAAGGCAGCTCACTTATAATATGAAGAACATACACTGACGGAAAAAAAGTCCCAACACCAAGAAGCAGTTGTGCGAGATAAACGAAAGTTGTTATGCGTATTGCCGGCCGGGGTGACCGTGCGGTTCTAGGCGCGACAGTCTGGAACCGTGTGACCGCTACGTCGCAGGTTCGAATCCTGCCTCGGGCATGGATGTGTGTGATGTCCTTGGGTTCGTTAGGTTTAAGTAGTTCTAAGTTCTAGGCGACTGATGACTTCAGCAGTTAAGTCGCATAGTGCTCAGAGCCATTTGAACCAATTTTTTGTTATGCGTATTGCTATCTCTGAAAAACGACATCTGTTCAAATTTCACGCAAACTGATTACGAGTGGCGCTAGTAGCTTTCTTTCTTTCTTTTCCGTGTCGAGATCAAATTTTATTTTTCCAATAGTTAGCCAACGCTACGGCTTTGTAGTTGGCTTGTAGCAGGTCACTAAAAGTGCAGGGCTGCGGCAGTAGTCGACACATGAGCAGATGTGCCTCGTCTTGTACCTCTCTGCATCCGCAAAGAACGTCGTAGCGCTAGTAGCGCCCCGCTATGACGTTACACATCAGGTTTGTTTTAAATACACACTGTAATGGTCGTGAGCTGTAGTTACCTTTGAGATTGTTGGATGAGATTGTTTGACGCTAGTCAAGAATGCCTTTGAGGCAAAGACGCCATTATCAGCACCTCACTGAATTTGAATGATGTCCTGTAAAGGGTTAAGAGAAGCTGGATGTTTCTTCCGCGATGTTGCTGAAAGACGTGGCTGGCAGCGGTAGTCGCGGGGAGGTACGGTCGCAAGAAGACGGGACGCAGTGGCCACGTGGCACTACGGAAACGTAAGGCCGTCGTGTCTGACGTACGACTGTGGTGCACAGCACTACGTCTGCAGCAGAAATCTGAGCTGCATTTGGCACAACAGTGAGACAACGAGCTGTTACAAATCGGTTACTTCGAGGATAGCTCCGAGCCAGAGACCGTGTACTGTGCATTCCACTGATCCCAAACCACCGCCAATTGTGACTTGAGTGGTGTAATACGAGAGCTCATTAAGGGAAATGCCGGAGGTCTGTTGTGTTACCTAATGAAGGTTGGTTCTGCCTCGGTGCCAGTGATGGCCGCGTGTTGGTTAGAAGGAGGCCAGGTGAGCGCGTGCAGCCAACCTGTCTGGGTGCTAGACCCACTGGACCCACACCTGGAGTTATGGTCTGGGGTGCCACTTCGTATGACCGCAGGGACACTCTCATGGTTATCCCACTCACTCTGCCTGAGAATCTGTATGCCAATCTGGTGATTCGACCTGCTGTGCTGCCATTCATGAACAGTCTTCCAGAGAGTGTTTTCCAACAGGATAACGCTCGCCCACATACCGCTGTTGTAACCCAACATGCTCTACAGAGTGTCGACGTTTTGCCTTGGCCTGCTCGATTACCAAATCTGTCGCCAGTCAAGCACGTATGGGACGTCATCTACATCTACATCCATACTCCACAAGCCACCTGACGATGTGTGGCGGAGGGTACTTCGAGTACCTCTATCGGTTCTCCCTTCTATTCCAGTCTCGTATTGTTCGTGGAAAGAAAGATTGTCGGTATGCCTCTGTGTGGGCTTTAATCTCTCTGATTTTATCCTCATGGTCTCTTCGCGAGATATACGTAGGAGGGAGCAATATGCTGCTTGACTCCTCGGTGAAGGTATGTTCTCGAAACTTCAACAAAAGCCCGTACCGAGCTACTGGACGTCTCTCTTGCTGAGTCTTCCACTGGAGTTTATCTATCATCTCCGTCATCGGACGACAACTCCAGTGTCATCCAAGCAGCATTAACGGCCCCTATACTGACCGACTAAGTGCAACAGGCGTGGAACTCTACCCCACATACTGACATCGGACACCTGTAAGACGCAGTGCATCCACATATGCACGTTTGCATTCAACATTCTACCGGTTACCCCGTTATTACTTTAAGAGTATTTCACATTTGAAATGGCTTTTCTCGCACTTACGTTAACCTGTGATCTTGCATCATTAATCACTTCCTAGACAAATGTAGTCCTGAAAATTCATTACTCTACACTGACTATTTCTAGATGTTCGGTTCAAATGGCTCTGAGCACTATGGGACTTAACATATTAGGTCATCAGTCCCCTAGAACTTAGAACTACTTAAACCTAACTAACCTAAGGACATCACACACATCCATGCCCGAGGCAGGATTCGAACCTGCGACCGTAGCAGTCCCGCGGTTCCGGACTGCAGCGCCTAGAACCGCACGGCCACCGCGGCCGGCTCTAGATGTTCGGATTTTTTCCGTCAGTGTATTTATAGTTTGTTTTTGTGACCTCACATTCCCCAAATTGGTGGGGAGAGCAGGTCTATAAATAGATTCCAACTGTGGTTCAGGGTGAAATTAAATTTACGTAGGTGCTAATATCTACAATTAGTGTATTTTTTGTGACTGTCTGCCAATATTAATTTGGAACCGTGAAATAACATGGCCTATGTTTGTCACTGTGGATCTTGTGGAGTAATTTCTGTAAACTGTGTCTTCTAATAAACCACGTACTATGAATGAATTTTTCTGCTTATTAAAAACGTGGAACGTAAGACCGATACCACAGGTGAACCCAGGAACCAAAGTCCTGGAACGGTCTGCACCCGAAATAGGTGTAATTTATCGTTTGTAATGGTACTTGAATTACGTAACCATTACGGCACCTCACCTCAACCTCTCGATACCAGTAATATTCTACTGTGTTTCTGTAAAATAGTTGACATATTTCTGTGAACATTCAGATTTGATTTCATTAATGTAGGGGTACTTCGATATGTATATATTGCAATGATATTATTCTTATGTGTAGTGTAGTCTTTCTTTTGTGACTATGATCATTGACGTACTTGTAACTCTGATTTTTGGGCGCGTAAGCCGTTATTAGAGAGTCAAGCTTTGGTCGTCATGTTAAAAAGGCGCAAATTGTAGTCAGTTTATGAAATGTGAACTTTAACAATGAGGAAGATATTTTCAAGTATGTTTTATATTGTGAAGTGATGTTTTGGAACGAGTTACGTGATATTGCAACAAAAGTAATGAAAAAAAAGTGTAACTTAAATTCGGAGTGCTGATTACTTTTTTACATCACCATTGTTCTAACTTGCAAAAGTTTAATCTTCAAGAATGGTTTATGAAACACATCTATAAAACTTTTGAATATCGCAGAATAACACCTAGGCCTCTTTGCATCCGAACTTGGAATCATCACTATCTAGATTTCCGACGATTGAGCCATGAGTTCACAACGAGACCAGCGTGGGAAACACGAAAAGATGAGTGCCTAGTTTATCCATTATTTCAAGAAATGACTTTATTAACTGTGCTCTAATGACACCTGCCACATAATATAACTTCGTTGTTTCCCGAAAATGCAATATTTAGCAGCGTGAGCAACACTACAATCATAATTATTTTTTGACCTTTGTTGTGGTAAGGTTGTTAGACGTTGTAATCAATGAGATCCATTATATGAATATTGGGTGTCATTTAATTTATGGGAACTCAGAGTTGAATTGAATTTAGACATCCAGTGACAGGTAAAACCACAGTTCACATTCTATTCAAGTGCAAAAGTGAACTGCCACAGTGTAAGAACGTGGGCATATACCACAGTCGAGCGCGAGAGAGACTTAAGATGTTTTCACCATTTGCTGAGAAAAGGTTTACGACTCTTTCTCTTTTTTTTGGGAGAGGTAGTTGCAGCAATAACGCACACAGATATGTTACAGAATTTAGAGAACATGCCAGGAATTTCATTTTTCAACAGGACCGAGAACCAACCCACTGGCTCAAGAATCGAAGTGTACGTTTTGTCAGCTGCTATTAGTCATATCTGATATGAATTTAGATCAAATTTAATGATCAACTTCAGATCTGATTAATAGCGAGTTGTGAATATTCAAATAGACAGTATTAAGTTGCAAAATAAAAGGAACAATAGTACAGCGCACTTTTGACAACCTTCAGTCGACTTCAGCATTTTGCTGCAGCAAAATGTTCTTGCAAGCGTTCTGTAGTGCTGTTCCTTTTGTATTACAGCTTATTATTATGTTCTGTTATGCGAAATTTGACTCCTCACAACTTGCTATTAATCCGATCTGAACGTGATCATTGAACGTGATCGAAACTAGTTATGAAGTGTGACTAACACTTTGCCGGCCGCGGTGGTCTCGCGGTTCTAGGCGCGCAGTCCGGAACCGTGCGACTGCTACGGTCGCAGGTTCGAATCCTCCCTCGGGCATGGATGTGTGTGATGTCCTTAGGTTAGTTAGGTTTAAGTAGTTCTAAGTTCTATGGGACTGATGACCACAGCAGTTGAGTCCCATAGTGCTCAGAGCCATTTGAACCATTTGACTAACACGTTCTAACGAACACGCGGCCATCACTGGCAGTGAGGCAGAACCGGCTTTCGTCAGAAAACACAACAGACCTCCATCCTGGCCTCCAATGAGCTCTCGCATTACGCCACTGAAGTCGCAAATGGCGGTGGTTACATTAGATAGTTGTGGCATCTCTCATTACAAAAAGTCATCCATCAGTAAGACTATCTGTTGACAATGAATTGCCCAGGTGATGGATCAAGCGTAAGTGGGGTAGGGATCTCGCACTGCACCAGTAGACTCCAACGTCACCTGATCTCAGCGTATGTGGTTTTATTTTGTGAGAAATTGTGAATTACTTTGTCTAATGTGCTCCCCTCCTAACAACTTCGAATTAACGCGAACTGCAACGATACATAACAACGGCAGCGAAAGCAGTCTGTCACTCCAGATGTGATTACAAAAATATGGAGCGAGTTTTATTTTACTCTGGGTGTTCGTCGTGCGTCCGATGGAAGGCAAATTGAACAGATATTTAAGGCAATTGCAAACTTTCATCCTAAACCTAAATGTAAAAAGTGCCCCAAGGCTGAATGTGCATACATATAAAAATTATGTCACTGTGTAATCGGTTGATTCGTTTGAAAATAAAACCTTTATTGTGTTATGCGTATGTCTGTAAGTATGTATTGAACTGGGGACCTAGAAACGACGGAGAGGCTTCGTCCCCGCCGTAGCCCTCAGCGGTCCACAACCCCACACGACAGGCCACAGCAGTCCACTCACCCCACAGCCGCCCCACACCGAACCCAGGGTTATTGTGCGGTTCGGCCCCCAGTGGACCCCCAAGGGAACGTCTCATTCCAGAAGAGCGTAACCCCAATGTCTGCGTGGTAGAGTAATTGTGGGGTACGCGTACGTGGAGACAGTGTTTGCGCAGCAACCGCCGACACAGTGTCACTGAGGTGGAATAAGGGCAACCAGCCCGCATTCGCCGAGGCAGATGGAAAACCGAATTAAAAACCATCCACAGGCTGGCCGGCACACTGTACCTCGACACTAATCCGCCGGGCGGATTCGTGCCGGGGACAGACACGCATTCCCGCTCGGGAAGCAGTGCGTTAACCGCACGGCTAGCCGGGCGGGCGTGTTATGCGTAAGTTTAAATTCACCCTAGATTTCAATCTTCATATATGTAGAATATATAGTCTTGTCACACAGCACGAATCTATTTGAAGTCTCCCGTATTTTTCACTCTTGTGTCAACCGACATACTGAAACAAATACGTAATTTTCTTAATGGAACGGTACACTGCTTTTAATGACATTAGAAATCTCTTGAATATACGAGTTCTTTGACATAACGCTTGTTAATACTGCCGCTGGAACTTTTCGCAAAGGTTCCTGAGTAATTAGTTAAAACTGAGATGGAAGTCAAATGGAATTCGCATTTGCTGTGCAAATACCTCATATCGTCTTGCTGCGTGTAACGGCTTAGCCTGGGATGGGACTCCCGCTTCGTAGACTCAACTTTCGCAAGTGTTATCTCGCTCTATACCAGTGTGTCAGATTTGTCTCCATTTTCGTGCACTTTCAAGATGAAATCTAAAAGGGAGGTAACTAATCGACTATGTTGGTACCAGTGGAATACGAATCGCTGATAAAAGTATTTGCCTGCTGAGTTGCACGTATCCTAGTTAACTGTCATAAGTGCACTACTATGAATACATTAAAAACTCTGGTTGTGGAAACGTTTAGATATTATTCAGATACAAGTTTTATGTTGGCGGACGTTACCTCCTTCTCGCGTAGTAATAGTGACTGCTGACGAAAGCGGTCCACTTCCCATGCTGTTGAAAGCCTGTACGTAAACATCATATTTTGTGAATTTCTTCAGTTGTCTTAATCTGAGTTCCGTAGTAGACGATCCTCTTACCTGTAAATCAACAAAAGGGCGGTAAGACAAGTACAAAATTAAAGCGCATGTTGTTGACGTTTCTGAAGAACAAATGGACTAACCTCTTGCTTATTTGTACTGTTAGTCTCATCAAACACAGTTCTGTGAGCATTCCAGTATATTGTGTATCCCAGTATCTCTCCATTCCAGGTATCCGCCAGTGGAGCCTGTAAGATTTCTATTTGATCAATCACCGTCACAGGTGTCCCTCCTTAACATGATAATAAAAAGTAATTGAATAATAAACAATGTTTGTAGATTTTGATCTAGATTGTGTTACAATTAGAAAATATAGGTCAGTATAGTGTCTTCACGATGACGGCGTAATACTGTGTTTCAGTAGCAAAAAGTACGTAAAGAGAAGAAAAATGTATGGTAATAAAGGCAATGAATTTAGCTGTGCATTCTGAATTATTATGTGAAAGTAATTCAGATTGGAACATTAAACACAGTGTGTCATGTCAAATGTACAGAACCAAGGAATCCAATGGCGAAAGCTACGAGTGGAAAAAGGGTCACAAGCAGCATGGGGGCTTGTTAAATTTCTACCACCTCGTTCATGATTGATATGTTGTTGTTGTTGTGGTCATCAGTCTTGAGACTGGTTTGATGCAGCTCTCCATGCTGCTCTATCCTGTCCAAGCCTCTTCATCTCCCAGTACCTACTGCAGCCTACATCCTTCTGGATCTGCTAAGTGTATTCATCTCTTGATCTCCCTCTGCGATTTTTACCCTCCACGCTGCCCTCCAATACTAAATTGGTGATCCCTCGATGCCTCAGAACATCTCCTACCAACAGATCCCTTCTTCTAGTCAAGTTGTGCGAAAGGCTCCTCTTCTCCCCAATTCTATTCAATACCTCCTCATTAGTTATGTGATCTACCCATATAATCTTCAGCATGCTTCTGTAGCACCACATTTCGAAAGCTTCTATTCTCACCTAAACTATTTATCGTCCACGTTTCACTTCCATACATGGCTACAATCCATACAAATACTTTCAGAAACGACTTCCTGACATTTAAATCTATACTCGCTGTTAACAAATTTCTCTTCTTCAGAAACGCTTTCCTTGCCATTGCCAGTCTACATTTTATATCTTCTCTACTTCGACCATCATCAGCTATTTTGCTCCCCAAATAGCAAAACTCCTTTACTACTTTAAGTGTCTCATTTCCTAATCTAATTCCCTCAGCATCACCCGACTTAATTCGACTACATTCCAATATCCTCGTTTCTAATTCGACTACATTCCATTATCCTCGTTTTGCTTTTGTTGATGATGATTGGTATAAGCTTCTTAAAAAAAAAAAGAAGATCATCATTTTCGTGTTCTGTGACTCGCGCGTGAGCACTTTCACCTGTAATCAGAGTCTTAGACCTTTATTACATTTTCGAAATCGCGATTAGTGCATTTGTAATTTTTTACTTTTAGTTATTTATCTCAGAGAGCTTTCTCTTTCTGTGCCAACGTAATCAAAATATGTGCTACAGAATAGCATAATTAACATTTTAAAACTAAATTCTAAAATCATCCTGTTATAGGAAGAGCTGTAGTAGTCGTCGTACCGAATAATTTTCACATAAATTCTACAGCTGTCAGACCATATTTTATCTTCGTCATCAGATTTGAAACTTCCTAGTGGATTAAAACTGTATATCAGATCTGGTCTCGAATCCGGATATTTGACGTTAATAGGCACATTCTTACCGGCTGAGAAATCCAGGCACGACTCGCGACCCTCCCGCCACCCACCCCCACCCCCATCACCCTCCCTCATAATTCCAGTTCTGTACCTACATGTCTCCTACGTTCCAAGCTTCACAGCAGCACACCACATACCTTTTAGGATAAGCACTTCAGGACAAAGGTTCTGATCTGCACACTCCTCTGCTGACGGAAAGATTAATTCTGAATATATCAGTTGTTAAAATACAGTTTTCCGTTGATCTTTGTCCTTAATAGTGTCATACTCCATGTTGTTTCCTTTTGTCCTTCGTAGAAAACTCCTTCCACATAATCTGTAAGCATGTGATACATTCTTAAATAACCGCTTTTCCCCCCTCTTTTTCTGCCTCAATGATTCTCATTTTGCAAACTGTTCTTCCTTAGATTTGTCCAACTCGGTTCGCTGTCCTTTATATGAAATGTGTCGGGAGAGTCTTTATTTCCTCTACTCTTTGGAACACTTCGTCAATCATCTTCCACATACCTCACATATTTGTTAAATGATGTTGACATATTTCCACCGAGACTGCAATTTTATTACGACCTCTTTTTGGTAATCTCAGCATCAATAGGTACATTGCTTACAGTGTGCTTGTAGATTTCTTGGTTTACTTATGAAATGGGCTGTAGAAGTCCACAATAGTGGCTTGTAAAAGAAGTGACGAAAAGGTCTTAATAAAATTACAACCTCGGAGGAAAAATGCCACCTTCGTTTAAGTCATTGCTACCGCTTCTGTCCACCCATTTAGATATCTCCTTACTTCTCCATAGCCAGATTTCACAGCTTTCTTAATATTTTTCCTCTTCCTTCTTTAATTGACAAGTTTCTTAGCCAAATAGAACTACACTCCAGTTAAAGTATTTTGTAAATCTCTTGTGTTGATCAATTGTTGTTGTTATTGTTGTGAGGAATCTCTGTGTTTTCGTAAATGCTTCCATTTAATCTGCTATCCTGTGTCTTCCATGTGCATAAAGCGTTCTTCCTAAGTAAGTGACGTACTTTAGTTATTGGAGTTTTGTTTCTGCTGGTCTTCCTAACTTTCTTATTTACTCTACTTGCGTCTTTTTAATACTGTGTTGTTATTATTTCATTCTTCATTTCCTGGAGGTATTTTTCACTTTCTGCTAGGACAGTTTGATCGTCTGCGTATTTAATACTTTCGATCCCTCTCCATCTGCTTTTACTCTGGATAAAATATTTGAGATTCCATCCACAAGTCTATCATCTTAAATGTCAGACAAATATTTGGTAAACTCCAGGCGTCGTTTGACCTGCCGTACTTTTAACGGCCTCATTAGCTGCCAGAGGCCTGATGAGGGATTTAATTTTATGTCTCTACCTTCTAAAGAGAGAAAAAGTGAAAGCAATCTTCAAACTCCCGTCAAAAATCCGCCTCTAATGAGTTTTGTAAGAGGTATAAGAACACATCGGGCTTACAAAGTACTCTGTGAGTGCGGACAGTCTTACGTGAGACAAAAAGTGTACGCAGTGTGGAACAGGTTAGGAATGAGCATGAGAGGGCGCTATCGGATAAGCTACGTCAAAAGATCTGCTATGGAAAACGGACACCGAACTAGTTTGACGATAGCACCGTCTTTGTTCGCAGTGATAGCTTTCGGGACAGCTTAATTAAAGATGCCACTCAAATAAAAATCACTGAGAACAATCGTTCATAGAGACGGTGGCCTACGACTTAGTGCGACATGGGATGCAGACTGAGGCTGCAAAATCGAAGGCGAAGGCAACGTTTGCCCACGTATGGCGATACTGTGGAGAACCATGACGTCATAGGCGACAGCTAGAGGATGTAAGGGCGCCCATCAACACTCATTCCAGTTAACAGTGTTAAAGGAGAACTTTATAGAAAGCCTATGGCGTCTTAACCACTTGACACAGCTGGAAGCCCGAGAACATTTCACTAAGTAATTTCACGGATTCCAGTCTTACTCAGTTACAGCAGACATCAGTTTTGAGTAATCAGTTAGTAGCCATTGTGTCTAAAACTTTTCTGGGAATCTACATACATTTTATGACTGACTTTCAGTTATCAAGTTACTATCAAGACTTCCGTGTAGTAAACAATAATGAAAATAATAACTCCATCGCGAATTATAACAAGAAAACCTTTCGAAATTATGGCACTACATTCTAAACTCTAGAGAAAATATTTATTACAAGTAGTTAGAGGGTGATCACGTTAAATTGTGAACTATCATTATTGTTGTACTAGCAGGTACCTCTTATTGCTAGAACAGTAATTACTGGCACTCTTTTTAAGGTGCTGATGTAAGAGAAAATGCTTTTAATTAATAGCAGATGGACATACCTTCCATGTCACAAGAAGCTCATCAGGGTCGATGTTTACCGCGCGCACATCCTGCGGGGTCCCCGTTGGAGCTGTTATTAGATTGATTGCTTCGTTATTTGCGGTGACAAAGTAACAAAGTTAACTATGTACAAAGAGAATCTACGTTATTTTCAAACTGAATATTTTTACTGCCTTGTCATTACCTTCTTCTTGCGTCTTTACAGTAAGTGGATCTGTGAAGATGCTGGCCTCAATAGCATTAACTGCAAGGATCCTGATGTGGTAGGTAGTGGCTGGATGCAGGTCTGTTATCATAGCATTCTTTTTCGAGTCAATTCTGCAACATTCAAAATTATTTTTTTATCTAAAATAATAAGTGTGAGCAATGAAAAATGTCGAGTGCTACTGCTGTAGCTGATTAAATTAATTGTATTGTTTGTAACGTGCTTTATAAAATAATGAATTTAACGTATAGGAAAGGAAAGCATAGTTACATGAAACGCATAACCAAACTGTTTCTCTAACTGGTAATTTCAGTCTCAGGAATTAATTAAGCGACAGGGTCAAATTGGTGCTATAGTCTAACACATCATTCACAATAATAATTATCTCTCTAAAGTTATTATATATGACTGAATGAAATCACACTACTAAAATACACATATATCCACCATCACATAGTTGCATCTCATCAGAACACTGAAAATAATGGTAAAATAATGTAGCTGTTTTACGGTCTACATATACCACAGTTATATATATATATATATATATATATATATATATATATATATATATATATATATATATATATATATAATTGTAGTATACAAATAAATTTTGTAAAAGTTGCACTTCGGCTGCGTAGAATGTACGCTTGAAATCACAAAAA
The DNA here is from genome assembly GCF_023898315.1 of Schistocerca nitens. Classification (NCBI taxonomy): domain Eukaryota; kingdom Metazoa; phylum Arthropoda; class Insecta; order Orthoptera; family Acrididae; genus Schistocerca; species Schistocerca nitens. Next base: position 20,157,993 of record NC_064614.1, read on the forward strand.
ATGTCAGACAAAGCCCGGTATAGCAATAATGCATCAAACCATTTTCCAGATTACCTTGAAACACGCGGAAGAGGAATTATTACTTCAAATATTAAGTAAAAAATTTCTTTATTCTACATACTTTTCAAGATGAAAGAAAACTTTTCTGCAAATAAAATAATTATTGGGTATGTAATTATTCCACAAAGTAAAATAACTCTTCCCTTTTATGTGTAAATTTAACTATCCATGTGAAAAATTAAAAAAAAGGACGTAGATTTTAATCCACGACGTATTTGCTATCATCGCTGCTCCAGTACTCCAGCTGACAATCGTAAATCGCTCAAACATGATGTCAGTTGATTTCGATTTTAATTGAAAACTAAGAACTAGTGACCTAAATCATATGTGGACACGTTTAGAGACATCAAACTACTTACGTTCCTTGTAAGACCCATTTACGGCAACATCATTCTGGAGTAACTTATTATGTTAAATATCCCTCGCATGTGGAGGCAGTATTCTGCTTCATTGACTGACAGTTTAATGCTGCAAGTTACATTTGTCGTCACTCAAAAATGGTTCAAATCGCTCTGAGCACTATGGGACTTAACATCTATGGTCATCAGTCCCCTAGAACTTAGAACTACTTAAACCTAACTAACCTAAGGACATCACACAACACCCAGCCATCACGAGGCAGAGAAAATCCCTGACCCCGCCGGGAATCGAACCCGGGAACCCAGGCGTGGGAAGCGAGAACGCTACCGCACGACCACGAGATGCGGGCTGTCGTCACTCCAGTCGTTCTATTATAATCATTTGCAGTACACGATTCAAGGTAAGATACCTGAAGAACCTAGCACTACGTGCAGCCACGTTATTCATGAGCCATGGCTCGGCGTCAAAAGGCTAATTGTGACCCGTAATTGCTCTTATGGAAGAAGGGCATTCGACGGTGTCAGATTCTGAGATGCGGTATGGTTTTCCTGTTGGCGCTGCGCAGTAACGGGAAAAACTTGAAAACACTTCATGGCAAAATCTTTATACAATGGTGCGCAAAGTTTATGGATGAAAGTAACTTCGCATGATGTGTCACAGCCAACAAACGTAGCTCGATGAAACTTGGATCATGTAAAGAAAGAAATGCTGCGGTGTAGTACAGATGGAAAATGAAAGAAATACGCTATATGAAGAACAGAAATGATACTTTTATTCAAAGATAATACACTACTGGCCATTAAAATTGCTACACCACGAAGATGACGTGCTACAGACGCGAAATTTAACCGACAGGAAGAAGATGCTGTCATATGCAAATGATTAGCTTTTCAGAGCATTCACATAAGGTTGGTGCCGGTGGCGACACTAACAACGTGCTGACATGAGGAAAGTATCCAACCGATTTCTCATACACAAACAGCAGTTGACCGGCCGTTGCCTCGTGAAACGTTGTCCTGATGCCTCGTGCAAGGAGGAGAAATGCGTACCATCACGTTTCCGAATTTGATAAAGGTCGGATTGTAGCGTATCGCGATTGCGGTTTATCGTATCGCGACATTGCTGCTCGCGTTGGCCGAGATCCAATGACTGTTAGCAGAATATGAAATCGGTAGGTTCAGGAGGGTAATACGGAACGCCGTGCTCGATCCCAACGGCCTCGTATCACTAGCAGTCGAGATGACAGGCATCTTATCCGCATGGCTGTAACGGACCGTGCAAACACGTTTCGATCCCTGAGTCAAAAGATGGGGACGTTTGAAAGACAACAACCATCTGCACGAACAGTTCGACGACGTTTGCAGCAGCGTGGACTATCAGCTCGGAGACCGTGGCTGCGGTTACCCTTGACGCTGCATCACAGACAGGAGCGCCTGCGATGGTGTACTCAACGACCAACCTGGGTGCACGAATGGCAAAACGTCATTTTTTCGGATGAATCCAAGTTCTGCTTACAGCATCATGATGGTCGCATCCGTGTTTGGCGACATCGCGGTGAACGCGCACTGGAAGCGTGTATTCGTCATCGCCATATTGGCGTATCACCCGGCGTGATGGTATGGGGTGCCATTGGTTACACGTGTCGGTCACCTCTTGTTCGCATTGACGGCACTTTGAACAGTGGACGTTACATTTCAGATGTGTTACGACCCGTGGCTCTACCCTCCATTCGATCCCTGCGAAACCCTACATTTCAGCAGGATAATGCACGACCGCATGCTGCAGGTCCTGTACGGGCCTTTCTGGATACAGAAAATGTTCGACTGCTGCCCTGGCCAGCACATTCTCCAGATCTCTCGCCAACTGAAAACGTCTGGTCAATGGTGGCCGAGCAACTGGATCGTCACAATACGCCAGTCACTACTCTTGAAGAACTGTGGTATCGGGTTGAAACTGCATGGGCAGCTGTACCTGTACACTCTATCCAAGCTCTGTTTGACTCAATGCCCAGACGTATCGAGGCCGTTATTACGGCCAGAGGTGGTTGTTCTGGGTACTGATTTCTCAGGATCTATGCACCTAAATTTCGTGAAAATGTAATCACATGTCAATTCTACTATAATATATTTGTTCAATGAACACCCGTTTATCATCTGCATTTCTTCTTGGTGTAGCAATACTAATGGCCAGTACTGTAATTACACTGATCTTATCTCAATTTGTGATGGTCCCCTGCACATTACAAACGGAATGACGTGGTTCGTAATTGAGTGCGTGATCTCCACGGACGGCAATGCATGTTCCGCAAAGCGCTCCCATGCTGGCCAAAAGGTTGGTAAGGAGTTGTTGTGGTAGCGCTTGACAAATGCTGATGGTGCGTGTAATTGTACTGCAACGCGCCTCTCAAACGCATCCCACACGTGCTCCATGGGATTTAAATGGGGGGAACGAGGAGACCTGTCCATTCGCCGAATATCCGCTCATGGGAAGAGCTCCTCCAATTGCACTGTTTGATTGCATTGTCATCCATAAAAATGAACTCAGGGTCGAATGCACCAATGAAAAGACGGCGAACATGGGGAAGGGGTACAGTGCCACAATAACGGTGACGGGCTAGTGTACTGAATGATTTGTAGGTCACTACGCCAATGCAACACTATGCCTCCCCAAACCGTAACACCTGGACCACCAAAACGATTGTGTTCCCTATACTGAATGGACCCTCATATGGCGAGAGGTTGGAGCGTGTAATGCACATGGGGACACCATTATTATTTCTGCTGCTTTTGATAACTGACTCTGGTGAGACTGAAAGATTTTATTAATGCTTTGAGAAAATTGATTGTTTCTTTAACGAGCCTTTTTAACTTTAACTGTGTGTGGGTTAACTAATAGTTTATGGATAGTTAAATGTCCGCCCCCGGTAGCTGAGTGGTCAGCGCGACAGAATGTCAATCCTAACGGTCCGGGGTCGATTCCCGTCTGCGTCGGAGATTTCCTCCACTCAGGGACTGGCTGTTGTGTTGTCCTAATCATCATCATTTCATCCCCATCGATGCGCAAGTCGCCGAATTGGCGTCAAATCGAATTGCACCCGGCGAACGGCCTACCCGACGGGAGGCCCTAGTCACACGACATTTACATGAATAGTTAATACGCTACGGCACTTTATATTGTACACGTTTGCAATAACAATTGTGTAGGTTAGAGTCATTGCTAACATGCTCCAAAATAATGAAAATTGAGATGCCGACGTATTCTCATATAGCTTTATACATAGAACATAATTCACGAAACAGTTATTCACATTTGGCACAAAATCCTTGAGAAAACCGGCCTTAAACTTCTTGGTTAGTCTCAAAAGTCTCATGATCCGCTGGATCTTGTGAGTTTGTCCCGTACCTCATCTTGACCAACCAGCGATTAGCTCACTCGGCGCCGTTTTCTTGTGTAGTTTTAAATATTGATGCCAGTGGAATGTGTTTTCTGTTGTGTTCAGTTATTTTGGGGAAAGTAATTGAATACAGTGGTTGGAATAAACTGATTTGAGACACAAGTCATGGAAGAAAACGTTTCACCCGTTGGAGAAAGAGGAAGGCCAAGGAAACGTTCACAGCATCCAGAAATGCGGAAAAGTCAGGAAGCCAAACGAATGAGGTTAGAATATCCTGTTTTCTTCATTGTTTTCAAATTAAAGTGATTCTTGTTATTGGCTTGATTTGTTCCTCCACGTAAGAATGTATAGCACTCTTTCTTTGGTACTTAACAGTGAGGAATCGCAAATTCAATATTTTAAGTCCATTTTTGAAAAATAAACAGAATGTCACAATGTAGTTTGTTCTATCATTATAGGTACAAACCTTCAGTGCTGCCCCAGTATCCGACATGTCATCGCCGTGGAGGAGCATTTAACTGCTGTTCACTTTCTATGAACGATATAAAAAATTTTCATGATCTGCATATCGAGTCGCAACACGATAGTTCCCGCGAAACCAACATCATTCAAACACCTCAGTACCAAAACTCACAAGATCCAAAATGGGGATTGTCAAAACTTACATCTTCCATAGCTCATTAACAAAACTCACATGATCCATAATATAACCTTAAATAATTGTAATTTCTCAATAAGCAAACATATCTGAAATATACATAATGATTTATAGCCATTGTTCTTGCACATACTGATGTAAATACACTCCTGGAAATGGAAAAAAGAACACATTGACACCGGTGTGTCAGACCCACCATACTTGCTCCGGACACTGTGAGAGGGCTGTACAAGCAATGATCACACGCACGGCACAGCGGACACACCAGGAACCGCGGTGTTGGCCGTCGAATGGCGCTAGCTGCGCAGCATTTGTGCACCGCCGCCGTCAGTGTCAGCCAGTTTGCCGTGGCATACGGAGCTCCATCGCAGTCTTTAACACTGGTAGCATGCCGCGACAGCGTGGACGTGAACCGTATGTGCAGTTGACGGACTTTGAGCGAGGGCGTATAGTGGGCATGCGGGAGGCCGGGTGGACGTACCGCCGAATTGCTCAACACGTGGGGCGTGAGGTCTCCACAGTACATCGATGTTGTCGCCAGTGGTCGGCGGAAGGCGCACGTGCCCGTCGACCTGGGACCGGACCGCAGCGACGCACGGATGCACGCCAAGACCGTAGGATCCTACGCAGTGCCGTAGGGGACCGCACCGCCACTTCCCAGCAAATTAGGGACACTGTTGCTCCTGGGGTATCGGCGAGGACCATTCGCAACCGTCTCCATGAAGCTGGGCTACGGTCCCGCACACCGTTAGGCCGTCTTCCGCTCACGCCCCAACATCGTGCAGCCCGCCTCCAGTGGTGTCGCGACAGGCGTGAATGGAGGGACGAATGGAGACGTGTCGTCTTCAGCGATGAGAGTCGCTTCTGCCTTGGTGCCAATGATGGTCGTATGCGTGTTTGGCGCCGTGCAGGTGAGCGCCACAATCAGGACTGCATACGACCGAGGCACACAGGGCCAACACCTGGCATCATGGTGTGGGGAGCGATCTCCTACACTGGCCATACACCACTGGTGATCGTCGAGGGGACACTGAATAGTGCACGGTACATCCAAACCGTCATCGAACCCATCGTTCTACCATTCCTAGACCGGCAAGGGAACTTGCTGTTCCAACAGGACAATGCACGTCCGCATGTATCCCGTGCCACCCAACGTGCTCTAGAAGGTGTAAGTCAACTACCCTGGCCAGCAAGATCTCCGATCTGTCCCCCATTGAGCATGTTTGGGACTGGATGAAGCGTCGTCTCACGCGGTCTGCACGTCCAGCACGAACGCTGGTCCAACTGAGGCGCCAGGTGGAAATGGCATGGCAAGCCGTTCCACAGGACTACATCCAGCATCTCTACGATCGTCTCCATGGGAGAATAGCAGCCTGCATTGCTGCGAATGGTGGATATACACTGTACTAGTGCCGACATTGTGCATGCTCTGTTGCCTGTGTCTATGTGCCTGTGGTTCTGTCAGTGTGATCATGTGATGTATCTGACCCCAGGAATGTGTCAATAAAGTTTCCCCTTCCTGGGACAATGAATTCACGGTGTTCTTATTTCAATTTCCAGGAGTGTGTATGGGACATGCACACGACGCATGTAAAACACGTTTTTAGTCATTTGTGAAAATTTATGTTTTTGGAGCATGTGAGTTATGTTTCTAACCTACTCAATTGATTGAGAAAAACTGGTTGCACTTGAATCGTAAGTATACAGGAAGCTTCACTGCATGTATGTTATTATCGTCAGTTTATTTGAGTCTGCTTCCACATAATTTATATATTTGTGTTAATTTTTTTGTCCGCTTCTGTATCTGAGTGGTCAGCGTAGGTGAATACGATTCGGAGGATGCCGGTACTCCCACGGATTTTTCCTTGGTGGGAAGATTGGAGCAGAGTTCCCTCAGACTCGTCACGGTATTTTGAGAGCTACTCTAATAGGAAGTAGCCGCTCGAAGGTCTGCAAAGCCGACGACAACCGGGTGAGCGGTGTGCTGCTCCCACAACCCTCCATGCCACTTCCAAATGACGCCATTGGCGAGGAAGACATGGCGATCGGTCGGTCGCGATTGAGCCATCTGTAGCCACAGCGGCATAGCTTTGTTTTGCTTTTATTGTGTTCATCATTAATGAACAAATAATCAATTAATCAAAACTCAGATGATTGTTGTTGCCTACAATTATTGATCCTAAGGGATGTGGCACAATTATTTATTAACAATCAGTTTTATTTATGTTTGATTCGGAAACTGTAGGATCGCTTATGTAACCTACACAGTCTGTTTAAAAGTATCCGGACACACCTATGTAATGCAGAATTGACCTGTAGATGTCACGAGAGGTAAAACTGGAAATTTGTGGTAAGTTCCTATGGGACCATACTGCTGAGATCATCGGTGCCTAGGCTTACATTCTGCTTAACCTAAATTAAACTAACTTAAACTAAGGACAACACACACACACACACACACACACACACACACACACACACACACGCACACACACACACCCATGCACGAGGAGGGAGGACTCGAACCTCCGACGGGGGGAGCCGCGCGAACCGTGACAAGACGCCCAAGACCGTGCGGCTACCCCGCGCGGCTCACGCGAGGCGTCACCCCAGTTGTAAAAGGAGATGGGGGAATATTGTGCAGTAATAGCAGAATGAGTCAATCGGGAGAAATCAGTGACTTCGAACGTATACTGGTCATTGGATGTCACCCAACTAACAATTCCATCTCGGACATTTCAAACCCTCTGGAACAGCCCACGCTGACTGTTGGTAATGTGGCTGTGAACGGGACAGGCGAATAAATAAAGTACACATAAAGTAAGACCAGAGACCGTAAAGCATTGCGGAGGGCCGATGTAAAAAGTCGCCCAAAATCAGCAGAAGGCATTTCTCATGAGCTCTAAATTACTACCAGAAGTCCATATAGCACAGTAACTGTGTGAAAGGGGTTAATAAAAATGGGGTATAGTGGTCGAGCAACTCCTTATAAGCCAGAAATTTCTTTCCTCATTGAAAAGTGACGCTTGATGTTACGTAAAGGCTGACACCACGGGACAACTGATGATTGAAAACTAGTGTTTTGGAGCGGTGATTGTCGCTATACCCCATGGTGAATCGATGTAAGGTTTTTGGATCGGCGAATGCCTGGAGAAGATTACCTGCCATTATGTTCGGTACCAATATTAAAGTTCGAAAGAGATGGTGTTACGGTGTGAGTTGTTTGTCGTGGTTAGTGTGCGGTCCCCTTATTGTGATTAACGAAACGTTAAATGTGGAAGGATATGAAGACATTTGCATCGTCATGTGCTGCGTGCAGTAGAGGAAAAGTTCGGAGACGCTGACTGTATTAGAGTGACAATGCATTATGTCGTATTGTAACTTTCACGGCCGGAATTGTCACAATTAATAAAAGATCCCGGTCTAATATGCCGTGCTCGAAGGGATTTCACTTTAAAATCCTACGTTTCGTCCCCATCTGCGGAGGACATTTTCAAGGGGGTTCGTAGCTTTGTTAAATGCCCGGGGCACACCCTGGCTCCCTACTGACTAGCCTGGAATATTTGATTAATTGTGAATGTATTTTGTCAGCGTCTGCAAGGCAATGGTTTGTGGACAATAAGATTCGTGAAATGGGCTGGCCTGCTCAGAGTCCAAACCTGAACCTAATGGAACGGACCCTTGTGTTCAACATCACGACCTTCTCTGGTTTCGCCCCTTGAAGAAGAGTGAAACGCTATTCCTCCACAGACATTGAAAGTGTGCCCAGCAGAGTTGAGTCAGGCATAAAGGCGAAGAGCGGACATACCCCATTTTAATGTCCACTAAGCGTTATCCATGTACTTTTGATCCGATAGTGTACTTAATATTATATAGCGTAACTGTAGGGTACAAATATTACGGTATGCGACTCACCCCTGTGGCAGATAAAAGCAAACGTCAGTTAAGGTCATACATTTGCCCAGTTACTGCAAGTAGGTAATGCGTCCCTTTTTCTGGCTGAGCGTTCCTCTATACTCTGTCAAAAGGAAACAGATTACTCCAGAAGAGTGCAATTTCGGGGCATATACGACTGGTGTTAGGATTGGCAGTTGACAATGAACACCAATAGATGAAACGTATTGTGCATAAATAGCCGATGAGAGTCACTGATGTTTGGTAACGCTAGTGGAAGCAAAGGAAGGAAGGAAGGTTGGGTTAACGTCCCGTCGACATCGAGATCATTAGAGATGGAGTAAAAGCTCGGAATGTGTCAAGGAGAGGAACGAAATCGGCCGTACCCTTTCAAAAGAACCATCCCGGCATCTGCCTGGAGCGATTTTGGGAAATCACGGGAAACCTAACTCTGGATGGCCCTATGCGGTTTTGAACCGTCGTCCTACCGAATGCGAGTGCAGTGTGCTAACTACTGCATCACCTCGGGCGGTCAGGCTACTGGAGACAAACGGAAATGGTTACAGCTGCAGAATACCTAGGAATTATCGTTCAGGGGGACGTAGTTATGACCACATAAAACAAATTCTAGGAATAGCACACGCCAGCTGAGATTTTTTGGAAGAATCTTAAGAAAATGTAAGTCACCCACAAAAGAAAGAAATTGAGGCGTAGCGCCATATAACGATCCTGCCTTGGAGGTGGTTAAGTGGGAGATGTGTCTCACAGCTGGATAGTGACAGATGGTGACGCGAGACTGGACGCGCACGTAGTTATATATCAGCCGATAGAGGACAGTATTGGACAGGGGGACTGTGATTTTAGTTTCGATTGTGCCCACTAGAGTGCACTAAAGTAATAGAATGTTTTTCATAAACTGTTCTAGTATTTTCATATAGTGTTGTTATGTCTTTTTGTGTATGTAACATGTTATAAATGTGTTTTAGCAGTATGAATGATGCGTGAGTGTGATTTAACGTTAATATGAAGATAATTGTTTAACGAGTTATGTAGTGGGATTTAGAGTGGGAACATTTCGAAGAAGTATGGATATAAATAAAGGGGATTTTTGTAGAATAGATTTATAAAGTAAGTTTATGGTAAAGGGAAAGTTAATTTAGGTATAAATAACGATAGTAAATAACTTTATGCATAAACAAAACTTCAGCATATTAGGTAATTACGTCGGTAAAAAAGTGCAGTCGTTAGGTTTACTATTTTGCGATTGGTTATTGATTAAAAGCGCGAACTGACGCGGGAGAATGTTGTTTTGCTATTGGCTGTTAAGTAAACTGACCAATGGTAAAGCAATATTCTTCGCGCGCTTTTCTCTGCTGGTAGAGAAGACTTGGAGCATTCTTAGAGCAGGAGTCGAAACCTAGCCATGAAAGAGATCGGACGTGTGCAATACTAGTTCCGATGGAAATGATAGGTTACCGGGTCTAGCAGTGTTTCATATATCAAAAGTGTTGGACAGTGACGGCATAATTATTCCTATGTCTGTGTAGAAATTTCGGAATTTTTAAGTGAATTTTGTGACGACAAAAGACATATATTCCGCGTGGCGTATTGAGCAGGTCGGTGGCTAAAAACGGTGACTGCATTTGGTACCGACAGACTTAATATTTGGCGAGCATTCTCAATCAAAACAATCAGTATTTTTGTAGCTATTACGTTTTCGGGAAATGCAACACCATAAACTTGCTAACGTGAGTGAAAGGTATTGTGAGTGACTGTGTTAAGACTAGCACGGGCTTGGCAGTGATACTTGTTCACCTACGTTTCAGAATATATTAATTGAGGACAAAATTTCCAACCTTTCATTTCGTGTTTCTCCCAAAACGTAGATTAGTGATTTTAATTGCAGCCTAGTTCACGTCGAAGTACAGTAGGTTTCACTCGGCTTTCCTACTGATGATCTGCTGAGACAATGTTCACAGGTAGGTGCAGGTTCGTCGTAAAGGGACGGGAAGAACCACGCCGCCGCAAAGTGGCTTACAAAAACTTGTTATTCAAATTCTTGAATTTGTTAGTTATTCTGGAGCCATTACCATAATGGATTAATGCAAGAGACTGAGTAGGTCTAACTGCTAGCGGCGCATTTCGTCACGGTTTCGCTCAGTAAGCGCGAGAGCCTAACGGATAAGCTCAAACTCCAGTGGCAGGCGCTGCAGGAGAGGCATTGTTTATCGTGGAGAGCTTTAATGTTCATATTCTGAGAGCGTGGTTTCCAAGGGGAGTCAAGCGACGTCTTACTTCCACCCACACACACATCTCGGGGAAATTATGACGAGAAAATCAGAGACATAAAGAGCTTATGTTGTTCGACAGCAGTCGTTCTTCCTGAGCGCATTTTGCGAATGGGTCAGGGAAGGGGGGAGTAGTTAGTGGTACCAGAAGTACTCTCCGCCAAACACCGTAAGGAGGCTTGCAGAGTATAAGTGTAGAAATGGAGGTCGCACCTCAGAGAGTAGGAGTACCAAATTTACAGGAACGCTTCGGCGAGGCTACACGGTTCTGACTTCACAGAATATGAAGTTAAAGGGGCTCAGAGGAAGACTGGAACACAAGCCAATTAGAAGATGTCTAGATCTGATGCTTGGCGACGCCAATTAGTACCTAAAGGTTTTTACCACGAATTGGATCAGCTAGAAGATGTGACGGTACGTCACATAAATACTGACATTTTTATTGGTTGTAAGCAGTGAACAATATTGGGAAGTGTTAAGGGTGAACTAAAAATTATTTGTAAACAGTTAACGTATTTTATGAATATACTTAGTATATAAGACACAGTTAATGTTCTTGAAAAAAAAAAGAAAAAACTGATATGCAGCGATAATTTAAAAGTAGCATCTTTATTTAAAACGTGTCTATGAAAATAAAAAAGGGTCGCTAAGAGACGCGATTGTACGGCCAAGGAGGACGGACGTACTTTATGGTAGGCACACTGTTTTGTTTCGCAATACGGAAGGCAGCCATTGAGCGGCTACACATATTTTATGTAAGTTATTCTGTATTCTGATAAAATAAACTAATTATTGTTATAACAAAATGAATTTCTTTGTGGTAGTTGTCACCTCAGCGGCTAATTATTTTTAATAAGCATTTTTTCAGTAATTTGCGCTGCGGGAAGCTCATCTTCCGATGCAGCCTCTGGTCGGCCATTACGCGCCGAAGTGTTAATCCATTTTTCAAAGTGTTAACAGTAACTGAAAATGCGAGAGATTTAGTTGTAAGAACCTTTCTAAATTGCAACAGATAATTAATTTAACGTCAAAGTTCATTTTTAAATTATACAGATTCCATGAGTTCAGTTAAGTTTTATCTTGGCCGCTCCAAGGCAACAATCGAAATTTTCTCGAGCCTTGCTTTGCAATCAATAAATAGAAATTAACAAAATTACATTCAATTCAGTTAATGGCAACTATATTTTAGTCATCACATTCAAAAACTTAAGTTGGTACATGAATAACAGCGGTCCTTCAGGAACCCATTTCGTAATTACTTACGCACGTAAGTAAATGTGATAGGAAAAGATAATATCCCTGAGAGAAAGAATCATGCTGATAAATTAAAAATATATAATATTTTTTATATATATACACGCAACAAAGACCACCAACAGGTACCAGCAAAAGAAGCATACATACACAACCGAGGCTACACGGCACACATTCGCGGATTAAACTCGATAGAAAATTATGCATGAAGACCGGCTGCTGATTATCCTCCATCCGTTCGCTTCACATGAATATTTTCTTTGCTTGCGGCTGGGCCACTGTCAGATCAAATAGTAAGAGATTAACTGTGGAATTTCCGTTATGAGGAAGTGAATTTGTTAAATATATAGTCTAATTAGTGACTTGAGTGACAATTTCTGTGCTTGAGAAACACAAAAAATAACAGAAACAGCAAAATAATCGAAAGCAATGGAAAGTCACAATTACTGCAGCCATTTCATCACTCGACGTCCTCTGATTAATCAAAACATAGTCGTGTTGTGTCAGGTTTCCTCGATTGATTAGTGGTGTACTTCCGCATGTTCTGCGTGTTGTAGTTACATTTTATTTATTCCCAGCCGTATTCTTTGTGGGCTGCATGTTGTGCTGTTATGTGTACTCGCTGACTTGCCTCCAACCAGAATATGATCCATCGGTCTTGCACCGCTGTTTATAACTGGGTTCATTTCTTGACGCCCATTTTGCCTTTTGATGTTCTTTTATTTTTCAAAGCTCGCACAGATATTGCTTGAAAAGCACATTCTCTCAGCGTTTCCGAGATCTGGTGGATGTGATGACCGACGGGATCGCAATAAATTGAATGCCGTGCCCCAAGTCTTCTTTAAATTGAAAACTCCGTCCCGGTTTATTAACTTTTCCGACATTTTTATTTCGACAGACTCCTTAATTACGTTGTCCCATAAAATTGGTGTTTTCATCACGATACTGGACTCATCAGAGCTGGGATACGCTGAGACAATATGAGTTTCACAGAAAGTAAGTGAGGCCTCTGGAAAACAAAGGAACATCAAAGGGCGTAGTGGTCGAAAAGAGACAATGAATTCGGCAATAGACAGCGGCGTGAGAAGAACAGTAGTTCACAGTGCGGTTGGAGTTTAGGTAGAAAATAAACATAACAGCAATACTCACGGCATCTCAAGAAGTCGTCCAGGTCGGTTGTCGAAATATTGTGCGTGAGATGGAAACAACAACACGGTTGAATACCCAGAAACACAGTATGAATAAATCATGGACGACTAAAGTCTTTCAAAAATTTAAGGATACGATTATGCAGACTGTAAATGATCCTAAACTGAGCTTGTTGTTGAGATAATTGTATTTGTCGAGGACTGTGCTAGCTGTTTATAGTTACTTGTTACTGATGATGAGAGTATTGTAATCGAATCCAACAGAGAAAGTTAAACATTTGAAACTGCAAATAACAATTTCTTGCAAATTATGAAACGAATTTCTTTCATTTCAAATGTTCTGTACTGCACAAGTACTGACCACACCGCTAGAAACAGTGTATAAAGAAAATTCAGTAGAACCCAATATTCTAAATTATGAGGAGTTTACACTCGTAAGAATCTGAACTTTAAGCCACATGTAATAGATTTTAACCATGAGATCTACGCAACTGCGGGAAAAAGCAGACTTGGAGATGAAAATGTCCAATAATTCAGTTAGTTCCCTGTTTTCCGTTACTTAGGTCTTACGGCATGTTATTTACACAAACACCTCATTGAGAAAGATAGTGTTCATTTGACAAAAACGTGTAATAAGAACAATATATACTGGCGAGTACAGAATCTTTAGTCGACAGCTCTTTAAATATCTGGCCTGACTGCCAACAGTGACTTGGGTACACATACTCTGTTGTGGAGTATGTAGTGGTAAGCCACACAAGTAGTCATAAAAAGTGAAACTATAAGGAGGAACTACTCAACTTTAGTGTGTCATAGAAAGGAATGAAGTATTCAGTCATAAAAATCTTTAACCACTTACGTAATGACGTGCCAAAGAAAATCAACAATAAAATAAATTTCAAACACAAAATCATATATACTTGACAACTCCTTTTGTTACATGGAAGAATTCTGAATGTGTAATATCATAATGTGTGTGTGTGTGTGTGTGTGTGTGTGTGTGTGTGTGTGTGTTTGTGTGTGTGTGTGTGTGTGTGTGAGAGAGAGAGAGAGAGAGAGAGAGAGAGAGAGAGAGACAGGGAGTGAGAGAGAGAGATCATGTAGCCTGCATTTTCCCATGTTTCTCACTGTGACATTGAGTTAACTAACATGTTACATAGCACAGAAAAAAGATGCCAATAAATTTAAGTGCTATTCAGAGTTGACGCACCTGTTGTTATGGATGATGAGACCCTGATAAATTGCACCTAAAAGGTATAGTTATGTGTACTATTTGTATTAACAACTCATTAATTGACGTGTCAGCACCAAAAAATCTTTCATTTTTTGTGTATATATTCATGTATAACGGTCATTCGCGGTTTCTGGTGCCACTGTGTAAACTTTTACCGCTGCACATATCTAAAGGAGATCGTAATATTTCGGACAAATTACAAGTCAAAACTTTTTGGGTTTTCGGCGATACTTTGTGGGCTATACACATTACTTCCTCTCACTGTTCTTTGCCTTCCCCGTCACAAACACAATATTCGTATTTAAGTTTTTCTTTGCTTGACAATAATACTCAGCAGCTATTATATAACAATTATTAACGCATTTTTTGTATTTTATTGTAACAGGGACGAAGTCCTTGCAATACTTACAGGATCATAACGTCGGAAATTCGTTGTAACTGTACCTGTACATTAATTTATAGCTCCTTCTATGTTGTGTATATTTGCAGTATATTCATTATGAGGGTAACCCCTTCTCCGCTCTCAGGGAAAGGAGAAAAAACAGTGTAGTCAGGAGTTTTTCTTTTAGTAATGTGTATTTTTTTATTTAGTACGAACATGGCTCCGAGCACTATGGGACTTAACATCTGAGGTCATTAGTCCCCTAGAACTTTAGAACTACTTAAACCTAACTAACCTAAGGACGTCACACACATCCTTGCCCGAGGCAGGATTCGAACCTGCGACCGTAGCGGTCGCGCGGCTCCAGACTGAAGCGCCTAATATGAACATGGCCTAGTATTTTAGTAAGAGGACAAAGTTTTTAACAGGGTCAGAACTGAAACCTTTAAGGCTACTTACATGTCGCCATTCGTCTTCCAGTATATTAAATATACTCCATACCCTTTGGTTCCTCACCACCCTGCTCCCCCCCCCTCCCCCCAACACAAACTATCATTTCGGCGTCCTTGGTGGTAGTATGTGATGTTGTTGGGTGGTACTACCCAGGTGCAAGCACGATCTTGAATATCATTGGGTGCATGTCTGCACTATACACATGATGTCCTTGATACTTATTTACATAATTTTCCTAGTAGAATGAGTGATGTTTTTCTTAGACAAGACAATGATGCTTGATCATGAAAGAGTCGTGTTTTTGAAGAATATCTCCCACTTCAAGAAAATGAGCCAGTGGAGCATCAACATGGCATTCATTTTGTAAGAAGGTCATTAGCACCAACAATAACAACATCGAACATTACTCTCATGTTTTATTTTCTGCCTGTGGTAATCCCACTCAGTAATGACGTTTTTTGAACAACACTAAAGAGACAGTCAGTTTTTATATTTAATGTGCATTTAAAAATTTGAAACCGGAGTTTCAGTTTTTGTTTGTATTGTGTTATGTCCTCCATACTTCAACTAAGAAGATAATTAATGATGCATTATTTTTTGAGTTATTGGTATTTTTGTGACAATTTTTTATAAAATGTGTAGGTTCAGAGACAGAAAGCTTGTATCAGATGAAATTAAGTAGCTTAACATCGTCTATTACAGATTTTAATAATTCTATTGCAACGACCAAGGCATTGTCAATATTTGATTATGTGGGCTTTAGTTGTTATTCTTTTTATTTATTGGATTTCATAGGTTGTCTGGGTCGTCGCTTATCACTGTGTTATAAGTACTCACTTCTTACTTGTTAAATCAGCACCTGAAGATGGGATGGAGATGTTAACAGTTCCAGCATGTTGCCAATCATCCATGAGGCTGGTAGCTTTCTTATACTGTATCAGGTATCCCATTAAGGTGCTGTGGCCATCGAAAGGAGGGTGCCAGGACAGGCGGACTGACCTGCTGTTCACTTCAACCACTTCAACGTCCAATGGTGGATCAGGAGGTTCTACAAAACAGAATAATAAGCTTGTCAACAACCATTAATTTAACAGACTTAAAGCAACAAAGACTGTCTCTTAAATCATATCAGTAATATTTCTTTCAGCTCAGAGATATTTTCAACAGGCATCAAACAAATGAAAAGTAAAAGCATATCATAAATAGGATGATGCTTCACAAAGAAAATAATAAACTAGTAACATAGTTACTCAGTTCCTCTTAGCTTACAGAAAGAGAATTCAGGAAACGTAATGTAACTCCTTCAGAAAGAATGTGATTTATGTGAATCTGATCAGTGGAGTCTAGGGAGAGGAAAAAAGATCAACTTGTTTCTGACCTCCCAGAGCAAGTCCTTATTGTTAAACATCATGAAAACCTAAACTAAGGGGTATTGCTAAATTTATCTTACGTTTTTGATTTGGTTGTCTATGATCTCTTGTGTGAAACTGAATTGTTAAGTTGTTCCATTAGTTGTGCACAACTAGTTCATTCCATATGTTTTTACCAGGCAATAGAGTGTAAAAGTCATGAAAATTACGTTTCCTCACATAGTAAAATACGTATTGGGCCTCTCAGGGGTCATTCCTATATCGTCTATTATTTATAAAACTCCCAGAGTATCATGGCAAGAATCAGAGGCAGTTTCAGGGTTGATTTTAAATCATACTGGTCGTGTTTCCAGGGCTCTCGGGTGTACAGCCGGATATTATCATCGATGTCCCACGCTATTTCGGCGAATAACCTTTCCGCCACCATCAGGTGGTTCTGAATGAATGGCCTGTCTGCTCATTGAGCAACAACACATACGCTGAGAAAGCCTCTGATCACATATAATACTTGTCATTTTATTAAAGTACACAATACAGGTAATTTAGGATGAACAATCTCTTTGATTACAGAAGCAGCAATGTTGGTGGATTGGTAATAAATGCCAAGTTGGCATGATATGTGGCTCTAGAGATACGAGAACAATAACAGTGTACAATATAATCTTAGAAACAAGTGGCTACTGCATTGAGCAACAGAGGTTTTGGAAGTATGGACAAATGGCCATCTAAGTTGAGAAAACATTTGGAACTATTGAAATGAATATTCTACAAATACCATGTTTAAGAGTATGATCTTGAAACACTATTATGTGGTTACTAGCCAGATATGCAGAAAAAAAACACAAAATATCATGTGCAATTTAGAGAATTTTGGTTTCTACAAAAAAGTATTGTTTAAAATAAAAACTGTAACAGTACATGAAATTTATTTGCATATAGACAGTCATGAAAAGCAGTTTTTAATGAATTTAAAATGATGAGTTATCCAGTTAACTACTGTACTGTTTCTGAAATGGCATTTCAAAATTCCATATGGACCCAAGTTCATCATTAGAAATAGAAATGGTCTTTAAAATCAAGTACATGAAAAGGCCCTACATAAAAAAATGCTGCATGCACCTAAAATAATCGTCAATATATTAAAAAAAACCACTCTGTCTACAGGCCACAAGTGGCCCATCGGGACCATCCGACCGCCGTGTCATCCTCAGCGCGGATGCTGGTAGGACGGGCGTGGGGTCAGCACACCGCTCTCCCAGTCCTTATGATGGTATTCTTGAGCGAAGCCGCTACTATTCGGTCGAGTAGCTCCTCAATGGGCATCTTGAGGCTGAGTGCACCCCGAAAAATGGCAACAGTGCATGGCGGCCTGGATGGTCACCCATCTAAGTGCCGACCACGCCCGACAGCGCTTAAATTCGGTGATCTCACGGGAACCGGTGTATCCACTACGGCAAGGTCGTTGCCCATCGGTACTTTCAGCAGAATGAAATTAAAATTAAAGATTAAAAAAAATTGAAAAGCAGTGATACATTTTCAGGTTGTAGTCTTTACTAAAATGTTCCGATAAATCATCAGTATCTACTGCTTCTGGTTTCATTACGAAATATTAATGTTAAAGTGTGTGGACGACAAGCATCGTTACATACGAAATTGGTTGAGGAAAGGAGAGACACACAAAAACAAGCTGATATAAAAAGTATTCAATTTCTGCTACCTAATTGTCTTTCTTGGAAAGTGGTACATCAATTACTTAAATATTTATAGTGAAAAGCTTCTCATATTTTAAAAAATAGATGTATGTAGTTACAATAAGTCAAGTGGCAAATATCACAATAATAGTAAATAAATTAAATATGAAGAAACCAACATTGATGGATATGACCCATACAAGATCAGTAAAAAAAAAAAAAAAAAAAAAATAGAAAAACTGCATGTAGTGTTCTCTTACTATGAAGTACAGATACATATTTACGCATTTAAAACTAATATTCACCTCTATTTAGATATTTCTGTACTGCTGTAATGCACATATGCCATATCACTATATAAAACTAACCAACGTAAAACAGTTATTATAATAACGTAACAAATTAGAATCCAGTGGAAGTGGACGGAATGTGAAACATACAGTGATGGAGGAAGAATGGCTATACTAGATACTAGAGTTTTTAGGAGTATATGCTGTTGACTGATTTTCGCTATGTACGAGGACTGGAACTTTAATAGTGGTTAATGTTTATTTACAACTTATAGAAAATAGATAAATGTTTCAATTTTACTGTCCTTCAGAGCAGTCAACAGAATTGTGCATAACCAGTTGTCAGTGATATGGAACTCGTAGGATAGTTGTGTTGATAGTTCGAGAGGAGCAGTCTATTCCCCGAATCTCTGTAACAGTTCTGAAACGAATGCTAAGAAGTGCTTCCCTCATCTTAGGAATCAACTTCAAATCACAAGGACGTAAGTCCTGGGACTGTGGTGGATTGCAGGCTGTGTTCCAAAAAGAAACGGTGACACTTTCTGCACAATCTTCCCGTCATTTTATAGGACAATGACGGGTCTCGTGTGGCACCAACTTGCGACTGATTTGGTCGGTCGATGGGGCTTGATTCCTGAGGTGAAGGAACCACTTTTTGGCATTCGTTTCAGAACTGTCCAGAGATTTGTCAGGCAGTAGACCGCTCCACTCGATGTATCGACACATCTGGCACTGCTAAATGTGTCCTACGACTTCCACATTGCTGGCAAGGGGTTATAAAATGGCTCTAAACACTATGGGATTTAACATCTGAGGTCATCAGTCCCCTAGACTTAGAACTACTTAAATATTACTAACCTAAGGACATCACACACATCCATGCCCGAGGCATGATTCGAACCTGCGACCATAGCAGCAGCGCGGTTCCGGACTGAAGCGCCTAGAACCGCTCTGTCACAGCGGATGGCTGCAAGGGGTTATACACAATGCTGGTGACTACTCTCAAGGATGAGAAAACTTCAAAACATGTGTCAAAAAAAAAAAAAATGGTTCAAATGGCTCTGAGCACTATGGGACCCAACTTCTGAGGTCATTAGTCCCCTAGAACTTAGAACTAGTTAAACCTAACTAACCTAAGGACACCACAAACATCCATGCCCGAGGCAGGATTCGAACCTGCGACCGTAGCGATCTTGCGGTTCCAGACTGCAGCGCCTTTAACCGCACGGCCACTTCGGCCGGCAAAACATGTGTCTGCATTGTGTAAGTTGTAAACAACTATTTGCCACTATTAAAGTTTAAATCCTCGTAAATAAACCGATACCATGATTAATGAGACATTAGAAAGAATTCCTGGAATTGAGTTTTCTGTCTTAAAATTTATTTATAATTTTGTTGTGTCAGTGGCAAAAAATTAGCTAAGCCTATTGTTTTATTCCTTAATATCAGATCTGACGTGCACTTAGCTAATATCATCATAAACATTGTTACGTAAGACGCACGCAAAAGAGGTAGCAATATAGAAAACTCACGTGTTCATTATCTAATGTGTATGTAGCGACTTCAGCTCGCAGGTCAATCCATACATACACTCCTGGAAATGGAAAAAAGAACACATTGACACCGGTGTGTCAGACCCACCATACTTGCTCCGGACACTGCGAGAGGGCTGTACAAGCAATGATCACACGCACGGCACAGCGGACACACCAGGAACCGCGGTGTTGGCCGTCGAATGGCGCTAGCTGCGCAGCATTTGTGCACCGCCGCCGTCAGTGTCAGCCAGTTTGCCGTGGCATACGGAGCTCCATCGCAGTCTTTAACACTGGTAGCATGCCGCGACAGCGTGGACGTGAACCGTATGTGCAGTTGACGGACTTTGAGCGAGGGCGTATAGTGGGCATGCGGGAGGCCGGGTGGACGTACCGCCGAATTGCTCAACACGTGGGGCGTGAGGTCTCCACAGTACATCGATGTTGTCGCCAGTGGTCGGCGGAAGGTGCACGTGCCCGTCGACCTGGGACCGGACCGCAGCGACGCACGGATGCACGCCAAGACCGTAGGATCCTACGCAGTGCCGTAGGGGACCGCACCGCCACTTCCCAGCAAATTAGGGACACTGTTGCTCCTGGGGTATCGGCGAGGACCATTCGCAACCGTCTCCATGAAGCTGGGCTACGGTCCCGCACACCGTTAGGCCGTCTTCCGCTCACGCCCCAACATCGTGCAGCCTGCCTCCAGTGGTGTCGCGACAGGCTTGAATGGAGGGACGAATGGAGACGTGTCGTCTTCAGCGATGAGAGTCGCTTCTGCCTTGGTGCCAATGATGGTCGTATGCGTATTTGGCGCCGTGCAGGTGAGCGCCACAATCAGGACTGCATACGACCGAGGCACACAGGGCCAACACCTGGCATCATGGTGTGGGGAGCGATCTCCTACACTGGCCATACACCACTGGTGATCGTCGAGGGGACACTGAATAGTGCACGGTACATCCAAACCGTCATCGAACCCATCGTTCTACCATTCCTAGACCGGCAAGGGAACTTGCTGTTCCAACAGGACAATGTACGTCCGCATGTATCCCGTGCCACCCAACGTGCTCTAGAAGGTGTAAGTCAACTACCCTGGCCAGCAAGATCTCCGGATCTGTCCCCCATTGAGCATGTTTGGGACTGGATGAAGCGTCGTCTCACGCGGTCTGCACGTCCAGCACGAACGCTGGTCCAACTGAGGCGCCAGGTGGAAATGGCATGGCAAGCCGTTCCACAGGACTACATCCAGCATCTCTACGATCGTCTCCATGGGAGAATAGCAGCCTGCATTGCTGCGAAAGGTGGATATACACTGTACTAGTGCCGACATTGTGCATGCTCTGTTGCCTGTGTCTATGTGCCTGTGGTTCTGTCAGTGTGATCATGTGATGTATCTGACCCCAGGAATGTGTCAATAAAGTTTCCCCTTCCTGGGAGAATGAATTCACGGTGTTCTTATTTCAATTTCCAGGAGTGTATCTGTTGGCAACATTTACATGGAAGTTTTCTATCGTACCACGTCATAAAGCAAAGAAAAAGGACCCATGCTGGAGCAACGAGCGCCTCGGCTACGGTTACAGCGGACGTTTTCTGTATATAGTGATCATCAGTAGACCGAGGAGAAGGCCTCAGTAAACGTTGCCGAAACGTTGGTTGCTCGTGCATAGTTTTTATTTTTTTAAATTAAAAAAAATTGTTTTTGCAGTTCGACGTGACACGAAGCTCAGAAAACTTTTATGTCAACTGACTGACCGCGAAAGCCCACGAAATTGTGTTGGTAACATGATGAATGACTAATGCTTCAAATGGTTCAAATGGCTCTGAGCACTATGCGACTTAACTTCTGAGGTCATCAGTCACCTAGAACTTAGAACTAATTAAACCTAAATAACCTAAGGACGTCACACACATCCATGCCGGAGGCAGGATTTGAACCTGCGACCGTATCGGTTCCAGACTGCAGCACCTAGAACCGCACGGCCACTTCGGCCGGCGAATGACTAATGCCAGAATGATTTTGCTCTCTAGCAGAAACAGATCACCCACCAGCTGCCACAGTGCAATCAGCTGAGTGTGTGCAATCAGTTACGTGTAAGGATCAGTGAGACGATCTTTGTGCTAATAGTAGGTATTTGACTCGTTTGTACTACTATGTAAGAGAGAGACTTACCAATAGCTGACGTGTACCGTTGACTGAATACCTGCGTGTATGTTATTATGTAAAGGCAAATCATTATTATTGTGGTATTATGGATCCATCAGAAAGGTGGTGAATATCCCTTTAAATTACTCTGACTAAAAGAATCTTTCATAATTTTAATTTTAACTTAACCTCCAGATTTGTCAGAAGCTGGTGTATTCAAATAAGTCACACTGTCACAGCTACTGCTCACAAGCATCTGGATGAGATGTTTAATGGATCTCCTTTTGGAAAGTTCAGAACCTTTCCATTAGAACCGAAACCATTATAGTGCTATGGAGCTGTTGACAATGTCTGAGTCAGTGAAGTCTTCACCTATATAAAAGTTCTGTGTGAAATATTTCATAACATTTAAGAAGTCTGGCCTGTAATAGTAAGTAGCTGAGGATGCATGGATGTGGCAGCCGTTACCTTGGACAGCCAAGCGGACCAGCAGCTCGCTGTGGCCAAAGACGTTCCCCGCTTCACACACGTAGAGGCCGGAGTCCTGCCTGTCAGCCTGGTCGATCACTAGCTGAGCCTGCAGTCCCGTAGCCGTCTTCATTTCTGACATGCTGAGTCTGCCAGCAGTCCAAACGAATGTTATCAGTGTCCAAGCACTGAGGAACCTTGTACATGTTTTCCCAGTAATCTGTTTTTCAGGCTAACCAAGCAACAAAATGAAACATATGGAATTGGAGGTAATCAATATATTTTCTAGAAGTGAAGCCCCACAGCTCTAATAAACATTTGAAAATATCATACTACCACCTTGAGCTGCTGTTAAAATTCTTCACTTGCAGAACCAGTTTAGTCTAACCATTATCAGGTTCATAAAAGTATTCACAGCACCACCTTAAGTGAAATATAAAATCATTGTGGTTAGATAATAAAACCATGATCATACGGTGACACAAATTGCATCGTCTATCTATAAAAACTAGGTAGTGTACTCATTCATATTATAACTGGAATCAGCGTGAACGCTGTGAACAGATTCATACCACATCTGACGATAATGATTTTATATTTCGTCTGACGTGACACTGTGAATGTTTTTATGAACCTGATAAGCGCCAGACGACTGAAACTGGTTGTGCAAGCAAAGAATTTTACCAGTAGCTCATGGTCGTAATATTACGTTTTTCAGAAGGTAATCAATTATCAATTTCAGCCGTCTACATGATGTTTAAATAATCAGAAGGTGACTTGACGATGGAGGTTTCCTTTAATTATTACTATGTTTAATTTCTCTTTCCAGTTGTTGTTTGACAGTTTATCATGTGTACCTTTGTAGCTAATTGTAGTACAATTTTATTAATAGCAAACATGAAAGAACATATAATTTTAATTATATTTACGTTTTCTTAACTGGTTTAGAATGGTTTAAAATTATGATAATAATGTTAGTGGTATTGGTTTATAGAATATATTCAATACAGACTGTGAGGCAGCTAAGACAGGGGAACCAAAAGTATCCATAATGAGTGAATAAATCAAAGTATGAATTTCGCTGTTTCACAGCGGCCAATATAGCAAATTTTCTGACGACACATAATTTTTACTGCCTTCTAGCAGCTGAATTATGTCAGCGGCATTTTTTTATTTAAATGGTACTGTAAGATCTTCCTGTGGTACTGGAAAAAGCCTTCAAAGAGGACTTCAGCGAAATAATATGCGTGAAATTTGATCAAGTAGTAACAAGATAACAGCGCAGCTTAACAATGTCTCGCCTTCGGGAGAAGTGAACTACAAACGCCTGCCCCTTCCACATTACCCTCTATAACTTGAGAATAGACGGACCTCCATATATTTAACGGTTATAAATATTTTTGTTGGGCCTGCAGTAACTGTCTCAATCTGTGTATATTTGTGAGTGCAAGTGCGTATGTGTATTTTGATACAAAAAGGATAAATAACATAGATGATCGTTAGTGCGAAATTTTTTACATAATTAAATTACAGTTATGCGAGTCTAGCCCGTCATAAAGATTTAGTACGCCTTTCCACACGCACTTACCTGTAGCTGTGGTGCAGACGCTGCCCCCTGAACAACCAGTTCACTTGTATGGGGTGGTCTCCTCTGACGTCACATTTCAGTGTCACCTGCTGACCGCGGCGGGCTGTCACATTCTTCTCCATCACGTCAAACCTCACCGGTTCTGGACAGGAAAGCATTCGTGTTACAGACACAATAATTACAGGTTAACTTTTGAACGAGTGATACACCACCCGACAAGGAGGTGTCCAGAGACCCGTCAGTGCACATTATTATACGGTGTGTCCATCCTTCGCCTCTTTGACGGCTTGAACTCTAGTGTGGCACTTTCAATGAGGTATCGGAATGACCGTGGAAGTTTGGTAGCCCATCCTTCCTTAAGAGCCGAAACCAGAGGAGGCAGTTATATCGGACACTGGGGTATCGATCAAAGTTCAAATTCATTTCGAAGGTGTTCGAGTGGGCAGAGGTCTGGGAAAGAAATTACATTTCAGGAATTTTATTCTCCAGGAACCTTTGCGTAACAGGCGCTCCATTGTGAAGTGCTACATTGTCAAGCATATACAAACAACAGTTGTCTCTGAATTGTTCCTCTGCTCTGCGCAGAACACAATGCCCTAAAATGTGTGCATTTCATCCCGCATTCAGCATTTTCTTATGCGCAATAAGGGGACCACACCGCAGCTCGTGGTAGCATTCTCGCTTCCCGAGCACGGGGTCCCGTGGTCGATTCCCGGCGGGGTCAGGGATTTTCACCTGCCTCGAGATGACTGGGTATTGATGTGTCATCTTCTTCATCATCATTCATCCCCATTACGGTCGGAGGAAGGCAATGGCAAACCACCTCCACTAGGACCTTGCCTAGTACGGCGGTGCGGGTCTTCCGCATCGTCCCCTACGCTCTTTCAAGGAGTATGGGACTTCATCATCATGATCACCGTAATCACAACTAACACTTCCATACCGTAGTACCAACTCTTCTGTATTTCAGTGTTGACACTGCACATGATGCCAGTACCGGTGTCCAGGTGTTCGCCGAACCCAAACTCTTCCTTCGCATCGATACAGGTTACAGCGTGATTCGTCAATCCGAATCACTCGTTTCCAACCGTCCACTGTCCGGTTTCGTAGCACGTTACGCCAATTCAAGCTCCGTTTGGCAATGAACATAGGAATTTGTGGCTTGTAAGGAGCAGCTCGACCATTCTGCTCGCCTCTTTTTGACACCCTGCGCGCACTGTGCTACCTCGACTGCTGGTAGCACACGAGTGATGCTTCCGCTGGTTTCATTCGATGTCTCACGATCAGTGTCCGCAATGCTCGACGATCCCTGTCCGTAAGTTCTTGATGTCTGCCTAGTTTTGGTTTGGCTGTGATTGTTGCTTCACGTTTCATCTTCACTATCACACCACCAACAGTAGATTTGAGCAGTTTAGAACTGTTGAAATATTCCTGATGCATTTTTTACTCCGATGACAACTAATGACTAGTCCATGTTCGAAGTCACTGAGCTCTCCAGGCTAAACCAGTATTTCACTACCTTCTCTACCAATTACATCATGCCCTACCCCCCCCCCCCCCCCCCCTTATACTCGCGAATGCACCTCCTGTGTCATCTACCGGTCAATTACGTATTATTCACATTGTGCGGGAACGTTTGACCAGGTAGTGTACCAGAAGGTCTTCATGTACCTATTGGAGCTATTATGTATGAGTACTTTGAGGCTTTGTTAGATCTTATTGCATATATTGAAAAAGATGCCTACACAGTACAGTTTTCATGTATTAGCTGAAGTGTGTACGATTAAAGGCTTTTCATCTTTCTTCGGCAACGTCGACACTCTGAGGACCTAACTAAACAACACTGACAAACTTTAAAGAGTTGTACAGGATGTCCGTAAACCTCATCCAACGACGCTACACAGTGTCGAAGTTATAGGCCAATTTAGAGCGGAGCAGTCGAAGCAAGAGGTCGACTCCTATTCCGAGATGAGGTGGTCCCGGCCTGGACAACGAGCGGCGAAAGCGTTCGCGAATCGCAAGGAAACGTGTGAGCAGAAAATGCTCGCCAAAGGTGAAGGGACAGGTTGCTGTTTCAAGTAAAGGCGGTCAAAAGCGCGCTGTGGAAAACACCAGCGCTGCAGGCCGTGCCTGGACGACCTTCTGACAAGGGAACCTCCCCATCGCACCCCCCTCAGATTTAGTTATAAGGTGGCACAGTGGGTAGGCATTGATAAACTGAACACAGATCAATTGAGAAAACAGGAAGAAGTTGTGTGTAACTGTGAAAAAATAAGCAAAATATACAAACTGAGTAGTCCACGGGTAGCATAGGCAACATCATGTACAAAATGAGAACAGGAGCGTCGTGGTCCCGTGGTAGCGTGAGCAGCTGCTGAGCGAGAGGTCCATGGTTCAAGTCTTCCCTCGAGTGAAAATTTCATTTTCTTTATTTTTGCATAGTTATTATCTGTCCGTTCGTTCATTGACGTCTTTGTTCACTGTAATAAGTTTAGTGTCTGTGTTTTGCGACCGCATCGCAAAACCGTGCGATTAGTAGACGAAAGGACGTGCCTCTCCAATGGGAACCGAAAACATTTGATCGCAAGGTCATAGGTCAACCGATTCCTCCACAGGAAAACACATCTGATATATTCTATACGACACTGGTGACGGCATGTGCGTCACATGACAGGAATATGTTGTCGACCCACCTAACTTGTACACTTGGCGAAGGGGTAAAAAGATTCTTCTACCTTGCCCGATTTAGGTTTTCTTGTGGATGCGATAATCACTCCCAAAAAAGTGATGAAAACATAAGAGTTTTTCACATAAACGGAAAATAAAAAATTAAAGTTTCCACTCGACGGTAGACTTGAACCTAGGACCTTTCGTTCCGCAGCTGCTCACGTTACCACGAGACCACGGCGCTACTGCGTTCTCAGTCTCCTTGACATTGCATATCTTCCCATGAACTACTCAGTTTGTATATTTTGCTTATTTTTTCACAGTTCCACACAACGTCTTCCTGTTTTCTCAATTGATCTGTTTTCAGTTTTTCAAGGTCTATCCACTGTGCCAACTTATAACTAAATCTGAGGGGGGTGCGATGGGGAGGTTCCCTTGTGAGGGCGCGTCTCGCCCGGCGCGAACTCCTGCAGCAGCCACAACGTCCATCGTGGACAGACTCCAGTCCGTGGCAGAGGAACAGAGACCGGCCGGACCAATGACCGCAAATCCAGCTACAACATACGAAGATACAGGCCGCGTCATTTGCCTGTAGCCAGGCGATCTAACTAAAGCCACCTCCAGTTGTCATTGCAGTAAGGGTCGTTTATAAAGCCTCCATGTAGCGTCTCAAAGAATGGGAATAGCGATGCACACATCTTGGGTCTGGTGTGTGTTCGGTGACACGCATCAAGTCACCCAAGAAGCACGAAGCTCTCATCTCGCCCTAGTTAGTGAGGAGAACCGGAAGCTGTGCTGGGTAAAGTAGGCGGCCAACACAGCGGCCACAGTCGAGTTACTGAAGCACAAGAGGGGTTCACTTCAGTTCTTCCGCTGCCAAAGGGTGGGGCAGGAGGCACGCCGCCGCCCCATCCTCGAGGGATCGTGAAATGAACGGGCGAACACCCGACGTCGAAATGCTCGCGTCCGCCGAAATGCCAAAACTGCAGGGCAACCGCGTTGCGAGCAACCGTGGTTGGAAAGCGTTTGTGGCAGATTGCATACGCGGGGTGCCGTTTGAGAGGGAGGCTGTAGACTCCGCCCTACGCCCGCCGGAAGGGACGCTGTCAGTGCTGGGGACCGGCCAATATGCTGCCACACTACCGATGCCAGCCAATGACGAAGCCACAACCGCCTCCACTCCAGGCGGCGGGCGAGGTTTCGAAAGCGTGTCAGAACAAACAAGCCAGAGGTTAGTTGGTTAGTTAGTTAGTTACGTGTTCCACTGATCAATAGCACGGAAAACCGTTATGATGTGGATAGTGTCAAATGCAGAAGAAATGCGCACAGGAAACAACTTTTTTTCGTTTACATTATTGCGTTATACCTAAATATTACTGTTATCTATCCCATTCCCTTAAATGGCACAAAATGCATATATTATATCTCCAGATTTATTTACTCATATTCAAGAATTCATCTATGGTATAGAAGGAGTTGTCAAGGAGGCATGATTTCAATTTGTTTTTGAAACTATTACTGCTGTCCGTCAGACATTTTATTTCATCTGCTAATTTCTCAAAAAGTTTTATAGCAACATATTTTGCCCCTTTCTGTGCCAAAGATAGGTTAAGTGAAGGATACTGTAGGTCTTTCTTTTTTCTGGTATTGTAGTCATGAATGTCGCAGTTGATTTTAAACTGGTCCTTGTTGAGAAAAAATTTCATTACTGAGTAAATGTACTCTGAAGCAGTTGTAAGAATTCCTAACCTTTTAAACAGATACCTACAAGATGTGCAACGATGAACCCCACACATTATTCTAAATACTTTCTTTTGAGCACTGAATACCTTTTGCCTAAGTGTTGAGTTGCCGCAGAATAATATTCCGTGTGACATCAGAGAGTGGAAGTATGCAAAGTATGTTGGCTTAATTTCTACATCCTCAAAATTGGCAATTATTCTGATTGCAAAAGTTGCTGAACCTAGTCGCTTTATTAGATCCAAAATATGAATTTTCCAATTAAGATTTTCATCTATATGTACACCCAAAAACTTAGTATGCTCTACCCTGGCTACTGACTTCTTTTGATGTGTTATGTTTATTGAAGGAATTATACTTTTTGCAGCAGAAAATTGGATCTACTGTGTTTTTTCAAAGTTCAGAGCAAGCCCATTCGCAGAAAACGGAGTAGCGAGATGACCCTCCCCCTCCCCCATCCCCCCTCCCCCACCCCTTCGCTAGGGTGAAAATGCGCCGCCTAGCAGATTACCAGCACATGCAGCAGCTGTAGAAACGATGCTATCAACGTTCGCACCATGGCAGCACAACAGTACGCTCGCTGCAACGGCCACTGTCACTCGCGTTCCTCACTCTAGTACTCGGCAAGGCCTCGCACATCGCAGAGACGCTGCTACAGGCGACCGACGCCATGACGAGCGCTTCGCAAGCAGCCACGCTCCAGACGCGGTCCGTGCCCTGAACAGAACCGATAAACCGACGCCGGCCGGAGTGGCCGAGCGGTTCTAGGCGCTACAGTCTGGTTCGACTCCTGCCTCGGGCACGGATGTGTGTGATGTCCTTATGGGTAGTTAGGTTTAAGTAGTTCTAAGTTCTAGGGGATTGATGACCTCAGAAGCTAAGTCCCATAGTTCCCAGAGCCATTTGAACCTTTTGATAAACCGACCCACTGACCCACAAATGCTGACAGATGTGCTGCCAGCAACGGAAGACAATGAACACTGAAAAGGGATAAAGAAAAGTCAACAAAGAGGTTCTTCCCAAATATTGAAAATTCTAGAGGGCAAAGTCCTACGGGCTGTGAACTCCCCGTAAATCAGCCGGTGGAGAAGATCCTTCTATCGAAGTTACGGGATTTAACGCCTGCCCTTAGACCAGGCGGAAAACATGTTTCTACACTGCTGCTGTGTTGTTGCGACAATCAACCGTATTTATAGGGCTGCTGCTAGGCCACCCGTAGCCCAGCCGAGGTCGGTTTGTACGCTGACGTAAGGGAAGCGTAAATCCTCGCGAGGCGCCTGGTATCATTCAGTAACTTGGACTACTAGCTAGGGCATAGCTATGGTAAACTAACATACACCAACAAGTGACAAACGTCGGCAAGCCCCTACGTATCAGCAACACTGACTGGTAATTACCAGCTGCTATTAGAGCCGACCAACAGGCCACAGCAGGGAAACCGACGAGCTCGCCCACTGACACATAAAACAATTCGCCCACGTCACCCTACAATGTGCATCCGATATATGACCTATCGGACACAAAAACGATAGTAAACCTAACTGTTGCAGGTTGCTGACGCTGAACGAGAGCTAAACACCGGCACCCAGCGGCAGCCGCCGAGCAACACCACCGCACAACGTCAATGGTATCGACATGCATGATACCCACTACTAACAAAGCCTATCCTTCCACGACCTATCGCAGGCAGCAAGACATCCCCTACTGCTCTTACCACCCGACCTAACTATCGCAGAGGTTTTTTTCCCTTAGCTCTTGCCTTGGCACTTTTTTTCCTCTGCCCTTCAAAACGCTACCCTTCGTTCGACTTCGATCCAATCTATCTCCAGATGAGCGCGCATTAATGGTTAACCTTAACCAGAACTACGCAAACATCGCAGTACCCACATCCTGCTACACCTCACTTTAGTGAAAACTAACCCTTATGCAGGGATGGCAGTAGACATTTGAGTTGGCCATCATGCCGATGTGGGCGTGGAGAGGCTCCACCACTGTCAAAAAAAAAAAGAGAGAGAGAGAGAGAGAGAGAGGCATCGTTGAATGACGTTTCCGGGCTTCGTTTGCAGTTTGTTCCTCAAGGCACCCACTGCAGCCGTTCGAAGTCTGGCAGTATCGTAAATCTACATCTGGGGAAAAGGCCTACTTCAGTCGACAGGTCTCATATGTTCAACGTACTGAGCTTTATAACGTTTCCGTTGCAAACGAAGAACGGGACAATAAATTCTCATCCCTCTCAGTTCAAATTATAATTAGTCTCTATCTGGCACAACATGGCATTTAGTTAGGAAATTTCTTCGACAAACGAAAGATATTCACGTGAATGTAGAGAGAAGAACTGTTATTTCAACTCAGGTAGAGTGGAGCACAACACTGTCGCTAGGCTTCTGTTTATCCAGAGACAAGAATATGTGTAGGAGCTGCACCTCCCGTGGGTATGAGTGATGAACGGATGTTGTCACTTGTGTGGCCGCGTTATTCTGTGCAACCGCTGATGGAAGGTGTTATGGTGGCTCACCACTAAGGAATAACCAAGAAACCTGTATCAGCAATAGACGTTATGTAAAAGGTAATGTAATTGACTTACTCTTTCGTATACGGACCAAAGAGTAGGTAGTCATCGTAGAGTGCATTGTGTCAATGGTTAATCTGACAATGTATGGTTGAAATGATGGAACTCTGGTTATGAATGCTTTACGTTGTTTGAGGAGAGAAATGAGCTCTTTGTTGATTGACTATGGTGCGATTAAGTGTCTAACTGTGTTATCAAAACATATTACATCCTTTCTTGTAGTGAGCTTTAGTTAGTTTCTCCGCCTTTCGTTTTTCTGCAATTTACATTAGATTAAAATGCTGTCGAGATTGCACTCGATAGCATGACCACCTTATCATAAGTATCCACGATATCAGAGAAAAGTTCGAATAATAGAACCCATTAATATTGGGGGTGGATAGAAACTCTTCCAACAAATTGTTGAGAGGTTGCTTCAGGCCATTTGCTACATGGGTCGATACAAGTATCTAAGGTCTCTACTAGCGCTCCACGCAGTTACAACAACTTTCGGGTAAAGTTATATGTAAACATTTTAAAGTAACTAGAGCTACCACTGGTGTCATTTCTTGTTGTAATACAGATTCACTAAAATAGAACTACATCTACAACTACGCCATATTTGTAATAGCACCCGTAAAACAAAATTTAAACGTCACTTTCACGAAGATAAACTGCTGAGTAAAGACATAATTTATGTGCAATCCGTTTCGGTGGTAGAGATTATCATTAATCATAAATAATCAGTCCAGCAATATTCTATTATAGCACCCGTAAAACAAAATTTAAACGTCACTTTCACGAAGATAAACTGCTGAGTAAAGACATAATTTATGTGCAATCCGTTTCGGTGGTAGAGATTATCATTAATCATAAATAATCAGTCCAGCAATATTCTATTATAGTCATGACCTACTTGTGACCGAAGTCATATAACTGCAATATTACGTATGGCAAATATTTCAGATTTACATTTGACGATAGTTGATGATGAATCTGTGCGACTAAAAGTATAGCAAGTAATATTTTGTGTTCAATCAACAGTTTAGCTTTGGAAATATTACATTCTTTAAACAAAACTAATTTTCTTCTCTCCTACGTGTATGTAAGGACATTGTTAACAGGAAAAACCTGACGATAGCATCATACACCGGCAGTGATTTTATTCACATAGCAGTACTATAGTTTACTTGTGACGATAAAAGGTGGGGATTTAGATGGAAAAGTGGCAGTGGGAGATTTTTAATTCTGTATCTGTTAGATACATTCGTATTTCGCACGCGACCATAAGGTGTATGGTGCGGGTTACATAATGTATATATAACATGAGCAGACAATATTGAGATAATGTTTTAGCATTTGTGTGTGATTATGTGATTAGTTATCGAAATTACCATTGACAGCTATTTCGACCACCTTGCTGAGCCCGGCACCAATGCCGTTATCTGCACGACACAGGTAGAAGCCCTCGTCCTCTGCAGAAGCAGACGGAATCGATAGAGTCCCGTTCGCCATCACCAGCATGTGAGGTTCTGAAGGCTCCAAGGGCTGGAAGTCGTTCGGTTTTCCTCCTAAACGCAAAGAACAAAACATTGCATATTAGGGAAAAATTATTGACGAATCTGATGTCAACATGCAGTTTCACAAAATTTTTACGTGGGTAGTTATGACGACGTATAGATGCTATCAGAGTATTTTAAACATTTACGAGGAACAGATGAGGCGAAAGCGCCTTATTTTCAGTAATAAAGGAAATACTCAGCGTTCGTTTAAAGACTATGGCAAATTATAAAGACAAAGTGATAATTTCGATTAGAAATGACCTAAAAACAGATTCGAAAAATGTAAAATGGCGATGTATGAAGCAGCTGCAGCACAAGAGAATAACCTTTCTAAAGTAAAAGTGTTGCAGAAAATATATATGGAATTTTTCTTCTCTGAGAAAGCTTTAAACTTATACATCTATAAAAAATGGTTTAAGATACCAGCAACCTGACCGCTGATATTAAAGCGACAGTGCTCCTCTAGGAATGGTGCTAGTGGAGGTGCCTGGACATGCTATGCTACTACGTTCCTCCAAAGTTTCAGCTGATTGTAAATGCCAGTTACACAGGAACCTGGGGTTTAACGTGAACGCCGAACCACGGTGAGGCTTGAGATTTTTCAACTGATCAATCATTGCCAGAAGTGTGACAGGTGACGGACGACAGACGACAGAAGAAAGGTGAGTGGACCGTCTGGAGATCGATCTCCTATCCTTCTGATTTCCACTCTGGTGCTTTACCACTGAGCCACACATATCCGTAAGAGGAAGTGAAATGATTAAGCCACTGTATTCGTATTTAGGAGTAGTGGATTGCACATCTCAATACACCTACCATTGTTTATTCGCTTTTTATAAATAACTGGGAGCTGTCTCCGAGGACCGCTGTGGCAGATGTTCTTGTCCTCCATGCTTTAGCAACTCAGGTTGTGCTCCAGCTCTCTTAATCATTCTATCTACGAGACATTTCCTTTCATTTTCGATAAATACCAATTTAGGGCAAGTAAAAGTTGAGAACATAGCAGGTTTAACAAAAAGTGAACTGTTACTTATGTGTTACAACAATTTCAGGTCACCACAATGTTTCAGTTTTGCTGTTGTAGTAGCTAGGATAAATTTTGCTGATGTGAATACGGACTATTAACCTTTCCAGTATTTTCCTTTGGATCGAGTGACTCCGTTCACGACTGACCTAAGGGGACACTTCCATTAAAAATAAACGAATGGCCATCTCCTTTTTAATGAGCGATATGTTTCTTATATTAATTTCAAGGTCTCTATGCAACAAACACACACTATCTTTACAAAAGTATCCGGACATCTCTGTGTAATGCGAAACTGACCACTAGATGTCACAAGAGGCGGGCCTAAGTACAAAACGAGGCAGCGAGTATCGTGTTGACAGCAGGTAAGCAGTAACAGCAGAACGTGAACTAGTCACTGGGTGTCACCTCAGTAACAAATCCATCTGCGACATTTCTAACCTTCTAAAGCTGCCCAAATAGATTGTTGGTTATATGATGCAGAAGTGGACACACGAAAGAACATCCAAAGCTGAACCAAGTCCAGGCAGATCTCATGTACTGATGGACAAGGAGCCGGCCGTTGTGGCCGAGCGGTTCTAGGCGCTTCAGTCCGGAACCGCCCTGCTGTTACGGTCGCAGATTCGAATCCTGCCTCGGGCATAGGTTTAAGGAGGTCTAAGTGTAGGGGACTGATGACCTCTGATGTTAAGTCCAATAGTGCTTAGAGCCATTTGAACCATTTTGAACGGACAGGGACCGTCGGTAACTGCAGAATGTGGTTGTAAAAATGGTATGAAATCAGCGGAAGGAATCACTAGAGAGTTCCAAAGCGCTACCAGTAGTCCAGCTAGCAGAGTGACTGTACGTAGGGAGTTAAAAAGAGTAGGGTACATTTGCATTGTATTGTACTGAGCCGGGGACCTAGCAACGATGGAGAGGCTTCTTCCAACCGGTGACTTCAGTGGTTCACAACCCCACAACAGGCCACAGCAGTCCACCCACCCCACCGCCGCCCCACACCGAACCCACAGTTATTGTGCGGTTCGACCCCCAGTAGCCCCGGGGACCGGCACGCCTTCCCGCTCGGGAAGCGGCGCATTAGACGGCGCGGCTAGCCGGGCGGGCTGTAGGGTAGAGTGGTCGAGCAGTTCCTTATAATCCGAAATTTCTGTTGTCAATGGTAAGCGACACTTGAGGTGGTGTGTAGAGATACGCCACAGGACAGTGAATGACTGGAAACGAGAGATTTGGAATGATGAATTACGCTCTGCCGTTTGGCAATCCGATCGGTTTGGGTTTGGAAAATGCCTGGAGAACGAAGGAAGAAAAGAAGATTGGGGTCAAGCGTTCCGTCGACAACGAGGTCATCAGAGACAGCTGGATTACATTACTTGCCAACATGAGTCTTGTCAATAGTGAAGTACGGAGGACGTGGTGTTATGGTGAAGGGGTGTTTTTGATTGTTAGGTTGTGCTCCCCTTATTAAGCTTACGAAAACGCTTCCTGTGACACAATATCATCACATTTTATACCACTGGGTACAGCTACAGTAGAGGAACAAGTCAGAAACGATGGCAGTTTGTATCTGTTTGACGGCGCAGCCCGTCGTAAAGCAGAGCCTGTGAGGTAATGGTTTGTGGACAATAACATTCCTGCAATGGACTGGCCCGTCCAAAGTCCCCTCCTGAATCCAGTGGATCGCCCCTGGGATGCGTTAGAAGTGTACTTCGCTCCAGACCCCAGCGGCAAACCTCACTGCCTTTCCTGGTTTAGACCCTTGAGGAAGATAGGCCTGCTATTACTTCACACACATTCAGACACATCACTAAAAATGTATGTAGCTAACAGAGTTCAAGCCGTCATCAAGGCAAGGGACGAACACGCCCTGTATTAATGTCCGGATACTTTTGATCACATAGTATATACAACGAGAATACCTGAATTCTTGGTCCTTGAATGCCAATTCTTTGAACTTATCCGACTGGATTTCTGGAGAACAAAGCCGGTTTTATGTGGGTTGGAACTTTAATAGTGGCAACTATTTATTTACGGCACTGACCTTCAAAGTAGTCAGCAGCATAGTTTATAACCCGTTGCCAGCGATGTGGAAGTCGTAGGATACTCTTAGCAGTGCCAGTGAAATGCTGTTCATTTTTGGAACACAACCTACGACCACTTTAGAGACAGAAGTGATGACACTTTCTGCAGGACCTGACCATCATTTTGCAGGACAATGCTCAAGCACGTACAGTGCAAGCTGTTACTGATTTGTTTGACTGATGGGGCTGCTAAGTGCTATACCACCTACTGTACTTCCCTGACTTAAGCATTTGTAAGTTGAACTCGATTTCTAACTGAGGGTCGCGCGGGATTAGTCGAGCGGTCTGAGGCGCTGCAGTTATGGACTGTGCGGCTGGTCCCGGCGGAGGTTCGAGTCCTCCCTCGGGCATGGATGTGTGTGTTTGTCCATAGGATCATTTAGGCTAAGTAGTGTGTAAGCTTAGGGACTGATGACCTTAGCAGTTAAGTCCCATAAGATTTCACACACATTTGAACATTTTCTAACTGAGGGAAACACTTCACGGCATTCGCTTCAGAATTGCTACAAATTCGTCGGGCAATAGACAGTGCCGCTCGAAATGTTAACACAACTGGCACTGCTAAGAGTATCCTACGACTTCCACATCGCTGGCAACGCGTTATACACAATGCTGGTGACTACTTTGAAGGTCAGTAAAACTTTGAAAGACGTATCTATTTTGTACGAGTTGTAAATAAATAGTTGCCACTATTAAAGTTCCAACACTCGTATTAGCAAACGGCACTCGTAAGTTCAGAGTCACTCTCCTCTGCACTTTCGAAATATCACGATCTTAGAAATACGTCTCCGAATTCTGAAATTATATCGATTATATCAGACTCTAATCTTGTTTCCTTAGCGGCTGCACCGCACTTGACCGTAATCTCAGACAGTCTAAGCCTTCGACTGAATGTTTTGCGCTTCTGATTTCACGAATTTGTTTGAAAGGGAACAAAAGATTGAATTATACCCTCTACCGCCGGTACACTATCTTTCCTAGCCACAAGATGCATTGTTGAAACCCGGTCGACAATGAGCCAGGTTGGTAATGCGGGAATAACATCCTTCCGCAAGGGTAATCCGTTGTATTTCGTGTCCAAGATCGATTATGACATGTGCTCGTGTTAGCTGTGCTGGGTAAACATTTTGCCAAGACCGCTCATATTACGGTTACTTATATTTTAGTAGTTCTGATATGCTTATTTGTTACTTCATCTTCGCAGGCAACTGTCGGAGCTGAATTCCATTAACTTTCAGACATGGATAATGTGCAGAAGATTACACGTCACGTGCTTAGTAAAGCACCGGATTGAAAATTTAATAATTTTGGGAAACAGGATATTTAAATTAACTACAAGACGGTATGATAGCTATGGTCTGTATAAAACGT
Organism: Schistocerca nitens; assembly: GCF_023898315.1. Lineage (NCBI taxonomy): Eukaryota > Metazoa > Arthropoda > Insecta > Orthoptera > Acrididae > Schistocerca > Schistocerca nitens. Next base: position 20,195,196 of record NC_064614.1, read on the forward strand.
GTCTTAAAATTATGACTCGTTCACGAATGAATCTTGAAACATCAGCAATAGTGAGTAAGTGAGAGCTGGGGTACATGTAACTCTGACAAGATTAATGGACTATTAAGGGTCAAATATGAGCCTAGTAACTTTCGATCATTCAGACGAATAATACCGTCATAGTTATATGCACGATAATTGCTGGTTTAGTGCAACTGGTCAATTTAAGTAGCCATATGTGGATAACGATATAGCCGTACTCTATTTATAGTCCGAATAACGATGTAAGGATCAGTGCAAAACAACAGTGACGGGGGTAGGGCGCGGTTCGTTATTTTCTATTAATTAATGCTCCATAGTACTACCCATAGCCATTTACGAGATGTGACAGACAACAGAAAATTTACCACTTTCGCTATAATGCATTGCTCTTCCTCTTGCTTACGGGAATTGTATACCATTTATGCACGTTTAGTTAGAGATTCAAATCAATAAACCTAGAGGAAAATTTGATCTAAATCGTTTTGCTGTTCCTTGTAGACACCTGCCAAATTCTGTTTTTGACTATAATTTGGTATTTTTTCGAATTTCTACCCTACGAGCATCAAAACGGATACAGGGATTAGTGGAAATAGGGTTGTCGAAGCGACATTGAATATTGTAACCCCCCCAAATCCTCCAAAAATAAACGAAAAATATACTATTCTCAAAAGCAGATAAAAATTCACTTGACGCCTTCCTGAGAGACAATCTCCACTCATTCCAAATTAATAATATAAGAGTAGACCAGATGTGGCTTAAATTCAAAACAGTATCGGCAGCAATTGAGAGATTTATACCGAATAAATTAACAAACGACGGAGCTGATCCTCCTTGGTACACAAAACGGGTCACAATACTGCTGCAGAAACAACGAAACAAACATGACAAATTTAAACAAAAGCAAAATCCCCAAGGTTGGCGATCTTTTACAGAAGCTCGAAATTGAGCTTATAACAGTTTCCACAACGAAATGTTGTCTCGATACCTGGCAGAAAATCCAAGGAGAATCTGGTCGTATGTGAAGAATGTTAGCGGCAAGAAAGAAGCAATACCTTCTCTGCGCAACAGCAATGGAGATACTATCGAAGACAGTGCTGCCAAAGCAGAGTTACTAAACACAGCCTTCCGAAATGCCTTCACAAGAGAAGACGAAGTAAATATTCCAGAATTCGAATCATGAACAGCTGCCAACATGAGTAAAGTAGAAGTAAACATCCTCAGAGTATTGAGTATGCTTAAATCACTTAATAAAGGCAAGTCTTCTGATCCAGACTGTATACCAATTAGTTTCCTTTTAGAGTTTGCTGATGCATTAGCTCCATACTTAAAAATCACATACAACCGTTCGCTCGACGAAAGATCCGTACCCAAAGACTAGAAAGTTGCACAGGTCACACAAATATTCAAGAAAGGTAGTAGCAGCAATCCATTAAATTACAGGCCCGTATCATTAACGTCGATATATAGCAGGATTTTGGAACATATACTGTATTCGAAAATTATGCGTTACCTCGAAGAAAACGATCTATTGACACACAGTCAACAAGGGTTTAGAAAACATCGTTCTTGTGAAACACAACTAGGTCTTTATTCACATGAAGTGTTGAGTGCTATTGTTTCGATTCCGTATTTCTGGCTTTCCGGAAGGCTTTTGACACTGTACCAGACAAGCGGGTTGTAGTGAAATTGCATGCTTATGGGATATCGTCTCAGTTATGTGACCGGATTCGTGATTTCCTGCCAGAAAGGTCATGTTCGTAGTAATTGACGAAAAGGAATCGAGTAAAACAGAAGTGATTCCTGGCGATCTCTAAGATAGTGTTATAGGCCCTTTTCTGTTCCTTATCCATATGAACGATTTAGGAGACAATCTGAGCAGCCGTCTTAGGTTGTTTGCAGATGAAGCTGTCGTTTATCGACTAATAACGTCATTAGAAGAGCAAAACAAATTGCAAAACAATTTAGCAAAGATATCTGAATGGTCCGAAAATTGGCAGTTGACCCTAAATAACGAAAAGTGTGACGTCATCCTCACGATTGCTACAAGGAACACAAACTTCGGTTACACGATAAAGCAGTCAAATCTAAAGGCCTTGAAATCGGCGGAATACTTAGGAACTACAATTACGAACAACTTAAATTGGAAGGAACACACAGAAAACGTTCTGGGGAAGGCTAACCAAAGACTGCGTTTTACTGGCAGGACACGTAGATAATATAACCGATCTTCTAAGGGGACTGCCTACACTACCCTTGTCCGACCTCATTTAGAATACTGCTGCGCAGTGTGGCATCCTTACCAGGTAGGATTGACGGAGTACATTGAAAAAGTTCAAAGAAGGGCAGCACGTTTTGTATAATCGCTAAATACGGGAGAGAGTGTCATTGAAATGATACAGGATTTGGGTTGGACAGCATTAAAAGAAAGGCGGTTTTCGTTGCGACGGAGTTTTCTCACAAAATTCCAATCACGAACTTTTTCCTCCGAATGTGAAAAATATTTTGTTGACACCGACCGACACGGGAAGAAACGATCACCACGATAAAATAACGGAAATCAGAGCTCGCACAGAAAGATATAGGTGTTCGTTCTTTACGACCGCTATTCGAGATTGTAATAATAGAGCATTGTGAAGGTGGTTCGATGAGCCCTCTGCCAGGCACTTAAATGTGATTTGCAGAGTATCCACGAAGATGTAAATGTAATAAAGTCGGCAAATCGTTAATCCCATGACAGTTGCTTCATTTTGTTATAAATTTATCCGTTTATTTGAATTTTGTGTATACAGGTTCTTTACTGCCCCCCTCCCCCCCCCCCCCCCCTCTCGCATGCAAAAAATTTTCATACAAAATTGAATCATGGGGTTAATCCAATGCGAAACCTGAACTATGGAGGACTTGGGAATTGTGATGTTTCTTAGTCCGTGATAGGCTGCTTTCAGTGTGAGTAATGAGTCGTCTTTATCTGCGTCTCGTATCACAGTTGATTCTCCTAGAGGGACTGGTTTCGCCCCACCTATGGAGCTCACTTTACTGTTGTTCTCCCACCCTTCGTTGTACGCTGTTTCCTGTCTCGCTTCTGCCCCTTGACGTGTCTGCCTTCGGTGGCACTTTCAGGAGCGAGCGTAGCACTCGGTCATAAAAGCACGCAAGAACCTCTCCACCACATTTAGACGGTTGGGTAGGACACACAAATGAAATTATCTTAACTGGTAGCAGACCATGTGCTATTGCATGCTTGAGGGAATTTTACTTCGAGCAAAGAGGTCAAGAGAGATACTGAAACAGTGAAAGAAATTCCCGAAAGGACGGCTGGGTATGCCCTTAGATATAAGAAATGAAAAGATGTATGAGAGAGAAAAGGGCTGCGAAACTGACTTTTCTGTACAAACCGACGGATCAGTTACTATTGGACTACTGAGGATGCTTTTAGAATTCATATTTGAACATAATGCATCTAAGGATCGACTAAGAAAAAAAAGTGGAAGATGATCACGATGAAGAATATGATAAGAGTACGAAGACTACTGTGAAGATTTGGAAGCATAAAGTCATGAAAAAAATGAAGAGTTTAATGAAGCAGAAGGAGCTGAAGGAGAAGACGATGATTGCTCCATTCTGATACTGTCAGGATCAGTAAATAATGCCCTTGAATATCTGAAATTAGCGTTTTACAAACAGCTTCAGGTACATGAATATGTCACTCACTTCACCAAAAGAAATAACTTCCATAACAAAATCTTTAAAAACAAAGCATTCTAGTGGTTACGATGAAATATCAACAACGTTAATTAAGGCATGTTCTTGTGAGTTTAGTACAATTCTAAGTTACTTGTGTAACCAGTCAATTATGACTGGGACAGTTCGTGACTGGCTAAAATATGCAGATGTTAAGCTTCTATTCAAGAAAGGGGATAAAGAGATACCATCAAACTACAGACCCATTTCACTTTTGCTAGCATTCTCAAAAAGTTTAGAAAAAGTAATGTACAGGCAGTTTATCAACCATCGGACCACAAATAACATATTATCAAGAGCACAGTTTGGATTTCTGAAGGGTTCTGATAGCGAGAAAGTTATTTACACATACCGTGAAAATGTACTTAATTCATTAAATAACAAATTACAAGCAGAAGGTATTTTCTGTGATTTGTCTAAAGCATTTGATTGTGTGAACCACAATATCCTTTTAAATAAACTAGAATTCTATGGTGTCACGGGCAGAGCTGCAAAATGGTTCAAGTCATACCTGGCTAACAGGAAACAAAGGGTGTCAGTGCAAGGGACTAGTGAATTAAGTCATCAGTCATCATCAGAATGGGAAGAAATTACATGTGGTGGCCCACAAGGATCCATCTTAGGGCGATTGCTTTTTCTTGTGTTCATTAATGATCTCTCATCAGTTACACTGCCAGAAGCAGAGTTCGTTTTGTTTGCAGATGACACAAGTATTGCAATAAATAGTATGTCGAGTGTAGTTCTAGAAAGATCTGCTAATGATATTTTCATGGATACTAATAAATGGTTTAAAGCCAACTCACTGACATTAAATTTCGAAAAGACTCACTATATGCAATTCAGAACCTGTAAGAAGATTCCACCCAGCATAGGCATAAAGTATGAAGAAGAGCAGATAGAAGAGGTTGACAGTCTTAAATTCCTGGGATTATAACTTGATAATAAATTCAGTTGGGAGGAGAACACCACAGAACTGCAGAAACGCCTTAACAAATCTGTATTTACAATTCGAGTGTTAGCAGACATAGGCGACATAAAAATGAAAAAGCTTGCATACTTTGCCTACTTTCATTCCATAATGTCATATGGTATTATATTTTGCGGTAACTCTTCAAGTCAAAACAAAAGTTTTCAGAGTCCAAAAGCGTGTAATACGTATTATTTGTGGAGTAAATTCGCGGACGTCCTGCAGAAACCTCTTCAAAGAACTGGGTATACTAACTACTGCTTCTCAGTATATTTACTCCTTAATGAAATTTGTCCTAAATAACATATCTCTTTTTCCAACAAACAGCTCAGTTCATACATACAATACCAGGAACAAAAATGATCTGCACAAGGACTTAAAAGCACTTACTTTAGTTCAAATAGTGGTCCACTACTCAGGAGCACTCATCTTCAATAATTTGCCAGCAAACATAAAAAAAATTTAGTTACAAATAAAGAACGGTTTAAAAGGAGCCTGAAAGACTTACTAGTGGCCAACTCCTACAACTCCATTGACGAATTTTTTAATAGAAACAGATGATGTATTGTATATATTCATACTATTAGTATTGTTATTTCAGCTTAAGGGGCTCCGGAAAGGCTCAAAATCATGAAAAGTTCAATTTTTACTTTTTTGCGTTTTCTGAATCTGCAGACTATTACCTTTTAATAGATATATAATTTATTCAATTCCGAAGACTACAACTATTTTTAAATTTTTTTTGAAATGTGTTCTACATGGGCGTGACCCACTGTGGCGCTGTTAAACTGCTGTCAAATGGTGTTATTATTAACGTCCGTGTTCATCAGGTACATTTTAGTGATGTGAGATAAAGTATGTGTTGTGGCTAACCTGTGATGGTTCAATATATATCGCTGGTGTGATTGTCGATTGTTTCATGTTTATTTACTCTGTCGTTATCTCGAAAATATTCGTAATTAATTCTGTTTCTTGAGTCTCTGTTTTGTTGAAGTATAATAATGAGTAAAAGTAAAGTTATTAGAAATCCTCTGAAGGCTTTTAAGAAAAGGAGAAATGTTGGAAAGTCAAAGGTATTTAGAAATATGGGAATGAAGATAGGTTCTAACATGGTACGAGCGATGCTTGCTTTAGACAAGGAACGCCTTCGGGCTGCAGACAGGGCTGTAAAGAGTCTAGAAATACAAGCAAGAGTAAACAGGAGGAGGAACAAGAGGAAGCTGGAGGAGGAGTTTGCAGAGGATGAAGATAATCCATCCTATGGACCTGGAATGCACTAAAAAGTTAATCCAATTTTTGTCGCTCGATTCCCAAAACTTTTATTTTCTCATACTAATTACATGTTTTCTAAGGATCTTCCAAACATATTTGTTTCAAACTTTCAGTAAATGTTACGCAGTACCTTCTGCATAATTTAACACAGCCGTTTTCCAAAAGACTGTATATTTTTGAATATATAAATAAAAAATTGCAAAAAAATGTTGTGAATTTTCATTACAATTGAAAAAAAATCATCTTTAATAACTGAACTAAAATTTTGTAAAATCCCTGTGTTAAGTTGTAGCTCATATTCCAATAAATAATCTGTAAAAAGTTCAACTTCCTACCTCAAATACTTTGTGAGGAAAGATGTAATTTATAAGCGTTATTTTAACATTGCAAGTATAGGGCGTTCCGGAGCCCCTTAAATAAATAAATAAATAAATTTGACTTGTTCCACATCCACGAGGATCTCCTCAGCACGGATCTATGGAACGAAAAACTAATCTAATCTAATCTGTGCACGAAACATTTCTGTTCTCACCTTGTCCGCGCAACCAGGAGGTTACTGGCTGGGGGAAGCCCTGAGCTTGGCAGTGGACGGACAGTGGACTCCCAGAGAGGGCGGACGAGTCGTGGGGCTCCACCAGCCACTGAGGAGACACTGCAACAGAGTAACAACACACGGGCTGATGTACTGCTAGTTTCCATTAAACATGTGCTGTTCCATAAATATCTGGATTTACAGCTTCATCTTCAGACTTACCATTGACCTGCAGTTGCGCAGAGTGGTTGGCGCTCGCTGCATTATTGGACGCGACGCAAGTGTACGTCCCACTGTGGTGTGAGGAGACTTTGTTGAACAGCAACACGCTGAGGAACTCACTCACTTGTTTCTCAGTAACCTGCAAAACACAGTTATATTCACCGATGAGTCTCTGTCCTCCGTGAAAGAGCGTTACTGAGACATGTTGCAGCAGGGAAAGTACATGAGTGCAGCGTAGATGAATGGGGAATCATTCTAGCCACGATAAGGCCCACAAATGACGAAAAAATGAGGAAATTCACTGACGTAAGGGACTTTCATAGAGAGCAGGTGCGGCGACTGGGAACGAACATCTCGAAAACAGAGAATCTGATAAGCTTTTCGCGTGCTGTTCTCGTTAAAGTCTATGAAAAGTGATCCGTGGCAGGTCTGACGACAGAACATAATGCTAGTGGAGGCACAAGTGTTTCGGAGTACTCCGTTCAGAGCAAATTTTTCTACATGCTGCTTCGCCGGAGACCAAATTTCAGTATCGACGAAACGGTATCGTCTTTTACGATTTCAGTAGGCACGGGATCATCGAGATTGGACTATGGAACAGTAGAAAGGAGTCGTGTGGTCGGATGAGGCAGGCGGATGAAACACGTTTCTTGTTAAACCAGGTTGATGGTCGTGAGCATATACGCTTTGTCCAGTCTAAGCGAGACAGACCGATGGGGGCAGTAAATACGAGTCCGGCACCTTAATCATTTCACGTTCCATTTTCATATACGTGCCTCAGTGGATAAGACACAGATAACAAATACAAATAGCAGAGGATTGATCCCGACGTTCCAGTGTTTTTTTTTTTTTTTTTTTTTTTTTTTTGTTACTTATGTGTCTTTCACCTCTGACAATGATTTGTCGAAGTGAATAATGCACTTCAAAATCGTAAGCTTCTCAGTGAGTAACAGGCAGAATCGAACAAAAGGATTAAGCAACAGGTGGTGTGGAAGACACAGATAGTAATGTAATGAAAATGTGTGGCTGTGACATGTAGTCTGGCGAACGGATGATAGCTGTATTAACGGGGTATGTTTATGGACCCCAAGAGATAAGAAAAGACCGAGACAATGTCATAAGGAAACACCTAGAAGCGACATCGAATGCAATGAATCGTACGATCAAGAGTAAGCTTTTACATCTTAGTCTGATAATAACGACTTGCAAAGAAATTTCAGTAATGAATAATAACTAAAAGTCTTCTAAACATCTCTGATTCAGTGTTATTAGAACAGGAAGGAAACTTCTGTAAAGGAAGATCCTGTGCCGACAATGTTTTCACTTTGAAACAAAGTATGCAAGCCATACGAGAACTCAGTTTCGAAACGCATCTAACACTGTAGGGCTACTACTACTACCACTACTACTACTACTAAGTCATCAGGCCCAGTGGACCGCACGCATCTACAAGTCTCCTCCTCCACTGTATTCTGTCCATTTCTACTATCCGCCATCCGTTCACATCTATTGACACTTGGTTTAAATCTTCATGGAGTCCATCCCTCCAACGCTTCTTAGGTCTCCCTGGCAGTCTCTTTCCTGTAGGTGTGAAATCCAGGAGCTATGAAAGAAATATCTTCACCGAAAAACTCTGATCAATATTGGAGAAAAGACGTTTCCTCAGCTAGGCGATTAAAAACATGTTAAGATTTATACAAAAACATCAAAATAAGAATAGATATTGGCAAAGAGCTGATACCAAAAATAGAGATAAAGCGGGCAGTAAGACAAGGTTGGTGTATGTCACCAACACTGTTCATTATCGGCGACCTAGTCAGGGAATGGATGAAGGACACATCTCAAGGGCCGCGCGGAGTGGCCGAGCGGTCTTGGGCGCCATGTCACGGACTGCGCGACCCCTCCCACCGGAGGCTCGAGTCCTCCCTCGGGCATGGGTGTGTGTGTCGTTCTTAGCATAAGTTAGTTTAATTTAGTTTCAGTAGTGTTTAAGTCTAGGGACCGATGACCTGAGCAGTTTGGTCCCTTAGAAATTCACACACACATACCTCAAGGTATAAAAAGTGCGACACACAAATTTCTGAATTCGGTGCTATTCATCAACAACCAGGTAATCGCATAGCACCGTGAAGAGAAATTATTAGCAGTGTTATACATACAAACAATGTAAGCCTAAATTATAACCTGAAGATACCAACGACAAAAACGAAAACAATAGCCTTTTTCAGGAAAATATCCTCTAAGGTAATTGTCAATAAAATAGACTAATAATGGAACAGGTGTCCTATTCCCAGTGTCTACTATGTGACACAGCTTTCGATGAAGAGAAAGACGTAAATGAGAAAATCAACATCTTTCGGCGCGATAATGGGAACATTAAGTAATAAATGAAATTTTATAAATTCATGGCATGAACAGCAGTACTACATGGAACTGATAGTTGGATATTAGATTCAAAACACCTAAGACAACTTAAAACAGCAGAATTTAAGTTTCCCAGGTCAGTGAAAGGCTGTACAAGAGAAGACGAAATAGGAAATGAAGAAATAAGGAAAGAACGTGAGGGATAGCGCGCAGTCTCCTTTTATTTCATGTATAAACTCATGACAAGTGAAAATGACGCTGTATCGAGCTGCGATTTGTAGGCGTTGAGTTGGGCATTTCGTGCTCTTGTCTAGCGCGCGCCTGAACAGTAGAATCCGAAAGATTTAGTCAACTATTGATTCAAAAGTCTGTGAGAGTGTGCTGTGCGGTCTGACTGACTTGCTATTCAATCCACTTGGCAACTAAACTTTATGTGTCTGCAACAAAGAACATGTGATGCATAAGGCCAAGTAGCAAACCAACACATAAATAGACACATACACTCCTGGAAATTGAAATAAGAACACCGTGAATTCATTGTCCGAGGAAGGGGAAACTTTATTGACACATTCCTGGGGTCAGATACATCACATGATCACACTGACAGAACCACAGGCACATAGACACAGGCAACAAAGCATGCACAATGTCGGCACTAGTACAGTGTATATCCACCTTTCGCAGCAATGCAGGCTGCTATTCTCCCATGGAGACGATCGTAGAGATGCTGGATGTAGTCCTGTGGAACGGCTTGCCATGCCATTTCCACCTGGCGCCTCAGTTGGACCAGCGTTCGTGCTGGACGTGCAGACCGCGTGAGACGACGCTTCATCCAGTCCCAAACATGCTCAATGGGGGACAGATCCGGAGATCTTGCTGGCCAGGGTAGTTGACTTACACCTTCTAGAGCACGTTGGGTGGCACGGGATACGTGCGGACGTGCATTGTCGTGTTGGAACAGCAAGTTCCCTTGCCGGTCTAGGAATGGTAGAACGATGGGTTCGATGACGGTTTGGATGTACCGTGCACTATTCAGTGTCCCCTCGACGATCACCAGTGGTGTACGGCCAGTGTAGGAGATCGCTCCCCACACCATGATGCCGGGTGTTGGCCCTGTGTGCCTCGGTCGTATGCAGTCCTGATTGTGGCGCTCACCTGCACGGCGCCAAACACGCATACGACCATCATTGGCACCAAGGCAGAAGCGACTCTCATCGCTGAAGACGACACGTCTCCATTCGTCCCTCCATTCACGCCTGTCGCGACACCACTGGAGGCGGGGTGCACGATGTTGGGGCGTGAGCGGAAGACGGCCTAACGGTGTGCGGGACCGTAGCCCAGCTTCATGGAGACGGTTGCGAATGGTCCTCGCCGATACCCCAGGAGCAACAGTGTCCCTAATTTGCTGGGAACTGGCGGTGCGGTCCCCTACGGCACTGCGTAGGATCCTACGGTCTTGGCGTGCATCCGTGCGTCGCTGCGGTCCGGTCCCAGGTCGACGGGCACGTGCACCTTCCGCCGACCACTGGCGACAACATCGATGTACTGTGGAGACCTCACGCCCCATGTGTTGAGCAATTCGGCGGTACGTCCACCCGGCCTCCCGCATGCCCACTATACGCCCTCGCTCAAAGTCCGTCAACTGCACATACGGTTCACGTCCACGCTGTCGCGGCATGCTACCAGTGTTAAAGACTGCGATGGAGCTCCGTATGCCACGGCAAACTGGCCGACACTGACGGCGGCGGTGCACAAATGCTGCGCAGCTAGCGCCATTCGACGGCCAACACCGCGGCTCCTGGTGTGTCCGCTGTGCCGTGCGTGTGATCATTGCTTGTACAGCCCTCTCGCAGTGTCCGGAGCAAGTATGGTGGGTCTGACACACCGGTGTCAATGTGTTCTTTTTTCCATTTCCAGGAGTGTATATACACACGTATTTCGGTGAAGAGAGAGCTACCACACGTGGCGACAGAGAACAGGACGAATGTGATGAGTCAATGTGTGTAACAAATGAGGACACTATTTAATAAACTATTATCATTCTCTTCATTGTTGTACACTGTAAAGGATACTTAGTGTATAATTTTGTAAATGTTTCTGATGGATGCTCTTGAAAGTAATTGAGAGAGCGACTACTTAAGCAGACTGGAGATGTGCATTTTCTTCACAACCTACTCTTCGCAGCCATAAAGTTGATTAAAGGCAAAGGCCTGTATTTAATATTACCGCTTTCAACTGTGTCAGTTTGTGAATGCCTTATCACAACATTACCACTAGATCGTAGCTAAGTTCGCTGACAGAGATTCGATTGAATAATTTCTGTTAGTATAATTGGATCTATCGTCACATCAATAATCTCTGCCGGCCGGCGTGGCCCAGCGGTTATAGGCGCTACAATCTGGAACCGCGCGACCGCTACGGTCACAGGTTCGAATCCTGCCTCGGGCATGGATGTGTGTGATGTCCTTAGGTTAGTTAGGTTTAAGTAGTTCTACGTTCTAGGGGACTGATGACCTCAGAAGTTAAGTCCCATAGTGCTCATAGCCATTTGAACTAATAATCTATTCCTGGTTTTTAGATAGAACTACACTCTTCATCAGTGCCACAACATATTGTGTAACCATTCTTGTATTATTTTATGGGATCTTTTGAGTGTAGTGAGATAGTTGAATAGTGCAGAAGAGAAACTTCATGGTACTCACTCACTCTCAATTAAAAATGAATAGCCGGCCGAAGTGGCCGTGCGGTTAAAGGCGCTGCAGTCTAGAACCGCAAGACCGCTACGGTCGCAGGTTCGAATCCTGCCTCGGGCATGGATGTTTGTGATGTCCTTAGGTTTAACTAGTTCTAAGTTCTAGGGGACTAATGACCTCAGCAGTTGAGTCCCATAGTGCTCAGAGCCATTTGAACCATTTTTTAAAAATGAATACCCAGGAAATGTCAAACGATAATTGTAAATAATATAGAAGCCAGTCGTGTGTCTTCAAATCAAATGAGATCCGAAGAACCGTCACGGTTCGTGCGGCTTCCCCCATCGGAGGTTCGAGTCCTCCCTCGGGCATGGATGTGTGTGCTGTCCTTAGCGTAAGTTAGCTTAAAATACACTCCTGGAAATTGAAATAAGAACACCGTGAATTCATTGTCCCAGGAAGGGGAAACTTTATTGACACATTCCTGGGGTCAGATACATCACATGATCACACTGACAGAACCACAGGCACATAGACACAGGCAACAAAGCATGCACAATGTCGGCACTAGTACAGTGTATATCCACCTTTCGCAGCAATGCAGGCTGCTATTCTCCCATGGAGACGATCGTAGAGATGCTGGATGTAGTCCTGTGGAACGGCTTGCCATGCCATTTCCACCTGGCGCCTCAGTTGGACCAGCGTTCGTGCTGGACGTGCAGACCGCGTGAGACGACGCTTCATCCAGTCCCAAACATGCTCAATGGGGGACAGATCCGGAGATCTTGCTGGCCAGGGTAGTTGACTTACACCTTCTAGAGCACGTTGGGTGGCACGGGATACATGCGGACGTGCATTGTCGTGTTGGAACAGCAAGTTCCCTTGCCGGTCTAGGAATGGCAGAACGATGGGTTCGATGACGGTTTGGATGTACCGTGCACTATTCAGTGTCCCCTCGACGATCACCAGTGGTGTACGGCCAGTGTAGGAGATCGCTCCCCACACCATGATGCCGGGTGTTGGCCCTGTGTGCCTCGGTCGTATGCAGTCCTGATTGTGGCGCTCACCTGCACGGCGCCAAACACGCATACGACCATCATTGGCACCAAGGCAGAAGCGACTCTCATCGCTGAAGACGACACGTCTCCATTCGTCCCTCCATTCACGCCTGTCGCGACACCACTGGAGGCGGGCTGCACGATGTTGGGGCGTGAGCGGAAGACGGCCTAATGGTGTGTGGGACCGTAGCCCAGCTTCATGGAGACGGTTGCGAATGGTCCTCGCCGATACCCCAGGAGCAACAGTGTCCCTAATTTGCTGGGAACTGGCGGTGCGGTCCCCTACGGCACTGCGTAGGATCCTACGGTCTTGGCGTGCATCCGTGCGTCGCTGCGGTCCGGTCCCAGGTCGACGGGCACGTGCACCTTCCGCCGACCACTGGCGACAACATCGATGTACTGTGGAGACCTCACGCCCCACGTGTTGAGCAATTCGGCGGTACGTCCACCCGGCCTCCCGCATGCCCACTATACGCCATCGCTCAAAGTCCGTCAACTGCACATACGGTTCACGTCCACGCTGTCGCGGCATGTTACCAGTGTTAAAGACTGCGATGGAGCTCCGTATGCCACGGCAAACTGGCTGACACTGACGGCGGCGGTGCACAAATGCTGCGCAGCTAGCGCCATTCGACGGCCAACACCGCGGTTCCTGGTGTGTCCGCTGTGCCGTGCGTGTGATCATTGCTTGTACAGCCCTCTCGCAGTGTCCGGAGCAAGTATGGTGGGTCTGACACACCGGTGTCAATGTGTTCTTTTTTCCATTTCCAGGAGTGTAGATTAACTTGTGTGTAAGCTTAGGGACCGATGACTTCAGCAGTTCGGTCTCATAAGACCTTGCCACAAATTTCAAAAAAGAAATTCCTAAAGAAAGCCACAGAGTGATGATATACAGGAAATTTCAGGTACAAGAATTAGATTTTAACAGTAGGTCCCAATTGATAGGTATATTGGCAAATATAACTACGAAAGTACGTAAAAGTAATTGCATAGCCGCTAAGCAACCAAGTATGTCTGCAAAAATGAGTGAAACAGATGCTACAGCTAAACAGCAACCTGAAGCGTTACACTGAGTGAAAGACCTAGCAACCAAAGGAGAGGTAAAAGAGATGCAAAAGTCCCAAGAGGTACTTCTCCTCGAAATTGAGGAAACTTTCTGCTGATGTAGCAAACGCATCAGGGAAAGATCGAACAAACTGTAGAAGAATTTGCACATAAGATGGCTCGGATAAACTATGGCCATGAAGACTTAATCAAGTGAAAGCTCGAAGAGAGCACGAGAATTGACTCAGTCAAGCATAATGAATGGGTTGAGACCAAGAACGAATAGATTTCTGCTCATATTTTTCAAAGCATTAAATCTACTGCAGAAAAACGTCCAAGACTTATCCCGCCCCCTGATAATGGGTTAAAACAAGAAATCGAACAGATGAAACATCAAATTGGTCCTAATATTCGTTAGTGGAAGAAGAATCTGGAAAAGACTGTCGTAAATAGACAGATTTAGCCCCTTATCCCAGAGCGACGAAGACTGAATTCTGTTGTCTTTGTAAAGGTATTTAGAAATGTAGTGCCTCTTTCATGGTCCGAACACCAAAAGCTAAGTTATGTGTCTGGATGATTCCAAGGAGAAGGCTCGTTACGGAAACTGATGTCGTGGAATCTTGTGCAAGTCATAAAGCGTTTGAAAAACCTTTCTTAGGTAAGTACTGGCCTAAACGGACTCAGGAGGAGCTACATAAAGCACAAAGACTTTTCCAACCTTATACATAAAAATGAAGGGAATTATCGCTGTCAGTCGCAGCGGAACATTACACGGAATGAAGAGCGACGAGTGAAACATGTAATCATATAAGCTTCGAACAGAGAGCCCTTTTCATTCCGTAGTGGGATGCTATGAAGATACTTTGAGAAATATCTCAACAAGGGAAATGTTGGACTGCTCCGAGGGCACATGTCGATATTAGTAGAATCCTAAAGGCTAAATTGCCACTTGACATACAAGATAAACTGGTCCATGTGTCTGAAGAGAACTTAGAAACTTTGTTTGGCCTTGAATTTATAGATCTTGTCCAGGAAGAGGCTAGGTTAAGAAGTAACGGCGCATATTGACAAACTGGAGGTGCCTGAGGATCCGATATGAATGGAGTTAATGAGTCAGCCCTAGCTGAGAATTTGAATAAGCCGCTACCGAATCTTGAGGGTGATACATGAGGTACTACGAAAACCTTTAAAGCAAATGGTGGTCCGAATCCATTCTGTATCAACTGTGGTCGGTTGAATCATGCTGAAAGGAAAAATTAACCAAGTTATTGCGATCCGGAATAGTCCATGGAGGGAACAGACACTGTCTGATATGGCAGGGGAGATAGTACCTGATAGTGAGAGCTCCGCTTTAAAGTAAAAGTAAATGGATTTAGGCCCAAGATTGTAGCTGACCAAAGAGAGTAGGGCCAACATAACGAGGTAAGTTTCTTCCGATACGAAAACAGTATGGATACGAGGGAGCATCTTGCACCCAATATTCATAACTGTGGAAAGATTCATCTCAAAGTGTCTTTTCAGTCGTCGCAGTACATGTTACTGGAATTCTGACTGAAGAGACTCTCGACACTGGTGCGTCAGTGAGTGTATTGAACAAATCCTTGTTTAATCAATTAACAGGCGGGATCAAGCTGCTGGTTTTTCCCATAAAAAACTGCATAATAGTGGGTGCTGTGGGCACACTTTACGGGGAGGTAATATTATAGCCTTCAGTTACACTTGGACTTTGGAAATGAAGCGACAAAGACCACATTTCTTGTTGTAAAATATTTGAGAGTTGACTATATCCTAGTAATGGACATATTTGATGAGAGGGATGTGAAGATCAAATTCTCGATGAGCCTACTCTCTTTGCTGGTTCGAGGAGGAATAATAATGGTGTCAGTTTTGAAAGAAGAAGAGAAACACAGGAGATATTGTAGATCCATTCCTACCAGTCTAATTCTGGAGAATCCTGTCTCTCCCAATTTTTCAAATCGATTTTACAGAGAAATTCGACTTTATCGAGAAATATTTCAAGAACTGGAAAATCTAACGTAATATGATTAGGAAGAACTTATTGAGCTATTACAAGAAAGGTTTATGAATACATGATAGAATTATGTAAACATGAAGTATATAGTCAACATTTCTACCCAGGTACATGGTCTCAGAGCACGTCTGTCGAAAAGGACTCCAGAAGATGCTCAAAGGGAATTTAATAGAAATTTTAAAAAGCCCTTACTGTAGTACTTGGTTTGTTGTTCAGAAGCCTGGCAGCAAAAGTACTACATCACACTGAAGAGAACCTGTAAAAGAGTACAAGAGCAATTTCTTTGGCTATTAAGCCAAACAAGTGATTCTTCACACTGCTCACGATATTTACCTTTATTTTTGTGGTGTACTATTATTCTTTTGCCGTTAGTTATTGATATTTGTTCGAAAACTGTGCTTTTAAAGACGAAAATATTGTGAGTTCTTATGTGTTTCCTCCTGTTTGGTTTGCCTACATGTTGCCAACCAAACGAATTATATATGTGCAAAACTAACTTCCTTTCATTATCTATATTGTGTGTGTGTGTGTGTGTGTGTGTGTGTGTGTGTGTGTGCTGAGTGTGTGTGTCGAGGGGGGGGGGGGTGTTTGAGTTGTAGAATGTTGAATATGAATATAATAGCTGTTAGAGGGTGGTTGAAAGCTTTGATGATCAGCTGATTTAAGTTTTGGTTTAAGTGTTCTTGGAGGGTTTCATGGACAAGTGAGAGGAAAGGTATTGGGTGGTATTGTTATTATTCTGATAAAAATCCTTTTTTGGAATGTTATTCTATTGCTTTTTATTTATTTATTTACGAGCCAAGTTCCGTAGGACCAAATTGAGGAGCAAATCTCCAAGGTTATGTAACGTGCCAGTACATGAAATTACATGTAAGTAATAACAGATAAAAATGAAATGTTTATCAACCAGAAAGAAGACAGTCCACAAGTTTAAGTAAATGCAATCAACAATACAACAAGAAATTCACGGACCTCCTCAACAGAATAGATTCAGTGACCCATGAAGAAACTCTTCAGTTTCGATTTGAAAGCGTGTGCATTACTGCTAAGATTTTTGAATTCGAGTGGTAGCTTACTGAAAATGGATGCAGCAGTATACTGCACACCTTTCTGCAAAAGAGTTAAGGAAGTTCGATCCAAATGCAGGTTTGATTTCTGCCGAGTATTAACTAAGTGAAAGCTGATTTTTCTTATAAATAAGTTAATCTTGTTAACAAGAAATGACAGTAAGGAATATATATATTGAGAGGCCAATGTCAAAATACCCAAGACTTGTGAACAGGGGTCGACAAGAGGTTCACAACCTTACACCACTTATTGCCCAAACAGCCAGTTTCTGAGCCAAAAATATCCTTTTAGAATGGGAAGAGTTACCCCAAAATATAATACCATACTACATAAGCAAATGAAAATAAGCAAAGTAGACTAATTTTCGTGTCGAACGATCACTCACTACAGATACCGTCCGAATAGTAAACAAAGCAGCATTAAATCCCTGAACAAGATCCTTAATGTGGGCTTTCTACGACAGCTTATTATCTATCTGAACACCTAGAAACCTGAACTGTTCAGTTTCACGAATCATATGCCCATTTTGTGAAAGTAAAACGTCACGTCTTGTTGAACTGTGTTTTCGAAACTGTAAAAACTGAGTCCTACTGTGATTTAGCGCTAATTTATTTTCTACAAGCCATGAACTTAGGTCATGAACTGCACTATCTGAAACCAAGACAATATTGCAACAACATCCTTTACTACCAAGCTAGTGTCATCAGCAAAAAGAAATATTTTAGAGTTACCTGTAATACTAGAGGGCATATCATTCATATAAATAAGGAACAGGAGTGACCCCAACACTGATCCCTGGGCCACACACTATTTGACTATACCCCACTCCAACCCCACATCATGGCTATTCTCAATATTGTGAATAATCACCTTTTGCTGTCTGTTGCTAAAGTAAGAGGTGAAACAATTGTGAGCTACTCCCTGTATTCAGTAATAGTCCAAGTTCTGGAGCAATATTTTGTGATCAACACAATCAAATTCCTTAGTTAAATCAAAAAAATATGCCTAGCGTTCAAAACCTCTTGTTTAACTCATCCGGTACCTCACACAGGAAATAGAATATAGCATTTTCAGTTGTTAAACGACTTCTGAAGCCGAACTGTACATATTATAGCAAATGATCAATTATCCTTACATACACAGCTTTTTCAATAACTATAGGAAACACTGATGGCACAGAAATAGGTCTAAAATGATCTGAATTATCCCTTTCTCCCTTTTTATAAAGCGGCTTTACTACTGAGTACTTTAACCGCTCAGGAAACTCAACATTCCTAAAGGAAAAATTACAAATATGGCTAAATACATGGCTAACATAAGCAGCACAGTACTTTAATATTCTGCTAGGCACTCCATCATAACCATGAGAGTAATTTGACTTCTGTGACTTAATTATTGACTCAATCTCCCTCTTGTCTGTATCACAGAGGAGTATTTCAGACATCAATCTCGGAAAGGCATTTGACAAGAAGGTTATATGATTCCCTGTAGAAACTAAATTTTTATTTAATTCATGGCAATGCTCAGAAAATTATTGTTAAATGCTGTACATATATCTGATTTATCAGTAACAGATATATTTTTAATGCAAGCTGTCTTTATATTGTTAACGTTATACTGCTGACCAGACACTTCCTTCACAACTGACTATATGGTTTCAATTTTAACCTGTGAATTAGCTATTCTATTTGCACACGACATACTCTTTGCTTCGTAATAATATTTTTAAGTGCCTTACAATACTGTTTGTAATGGGTTACTGTAGCTTGATGGTGGCTACTTTTAACATTTTGAAATAATTCCCACTTTGCTCTACATGGTATCCTTTCCCACTAGTCAGCCACCCAGGCTGCCTATTACTGCTAGTAGAACGTTCAAATGGAAAGTAACTCTCAAAGAAAATGAGAAATGTGTTAAGGAAAGCATTATATTTATCATTTATGTTATCAGCACTGTAAACATCCTGCCACTCTTGTTCCTTGACAAGGTTTAAAAAACTCTCTACTGCTGTTGGATTAACTTTCCTACATAGCTTGTAATTATATGTGACATTCGTTTGAGTACAAAAGCCTTTTAATGTTAAAATTTGTGCATCATGGTCTGAAAGGCCATTCACCCTTTTACTAACAGAATGCCCATCTAGTAATGAAGAATGAACAAAAATATTGTCTATAGCTGTGCTACTGTTCCCCTGCAACCTAATTGGAAAAGACACATTCTGAAACAGATCATATGAATTTAGGAGATATACCAACATCCTTTTTCTTGCACCATCATATACAAAATTTGTATTGAAGTCACTACATATAACTAATTTCTGGTACATCCTACAAAGTGAATCAAGAACCCTTTCTAGCTTGAACAGTAATTCTCTGAAGTCAGCGTTAGGAGACCTATAACAACAACAATTAGAAGTGTAGTTTCACTAAATTCGACTGCCCCTGCACAACATTCAAATATCTGTTCAGTGCAGTGCCATGATACGTCTATGGACTCAAATGGAATAATGTTTTTTACATACATAGCCACTCCCCCACCCTGGAGGGAAGTCCTCGAAAAACAGTCAGCTAATCTGTATCCTGGTAAGGGAAGCCACTGAATTGTCAAATTATTTAAGTGGCGCTCCGATATACAAAAAATTTCAGAGTCAGCATCTATAAGCAGTTCACTAACTTTATCTCGAATACCTCTTATATTTTGATGAAATATGTAATTTCTTCTTTACTTGGAAACATTACATCCTATGAAGGTGACCCCTTAGTTAGAGGGACTTCCTTTAAGCAGGTACACCTATCAGCTGACTTCAATCTAAAAAAGGTGCAGCTCTAACACCAACTACTACAGGAATTTTTCCATGAGTGATCCCATCACCACCACCCACTACACTGTCACCTATGAGCTTTGCCAGCGTCCCCTTCCCATACATATTGAGGTGCTGGCCAGAATGCACCATGTCATTCTCAATGGAGAGAAGTCTTCCGAAGTAAGAGTGATTGCAGGTGTGCCGCAGGGGAGTGTCGTAGGACCGCTGCTATTCACAATATACATAAATGAGCTTGTGGATGACATCGGAAGCTCACTGAGGCTTTTTGCGGATGATGCTGTGGTATATTGAGAGGTTGTAACAATGGAAAATTGTACTGAAATGCAGGAGGATCTGCAGCGAATTGACGCATGGTGCAGGGAATGGCAATTGAATCTCAATGTAGACAAGTGTAATGTGCTCCGAATACATAGAAAGATAGATCCCTTATCATTTAGCTACAAAATAGCAGGTCAGCAATTGGAAGCAGTTAATTCCATAAATTATCTGGGAGTACGTATTAGGAGTGATTTAAAATGGATTGATCATATAAGGTTGATCGTTGGTAAAGCAGACGCCAGACTGAAATTCATTGGAAGAATCCTAAGGAAATGCAATCCGAAAACTGAGGAAGTAGGTTACAGTACGCTTGTTCGCCCACTGCTTGAATACTGCTCAGCAGTGTGGGAGCCATACCAGATAGGGTTGATAGAAGAGATAGAGAAGATCCAACGGAGAGCAGCGCGCTTCGTTAGAGGATCATTTAGTAATCGCGAAAGCGTTACGGAGATGATAGATAAACTCCAGTGGAAGACTCTGCAGGAGAGACGCTCAGTAGCTCGGTACAGGCTTTTGTTGAAGTTTCGAGAACATACCTTCACCGAAGAGTCAAGCAGTATATTGCTCCCTTCTACGTATACCTCGCGAAGAGACCATGAGGATAAAATCAGAGAGATTAGAGCCCACACAGAAGTATACCGACAATCCTTCTTTCCACGAACATTACGAGACTGCAGTAGAAGGAAGAACCGATAGAGGTACTCAAGGTACCCTCCGCCACACACCGTCAGGTGGCTTGCGGAGTATGGACGTAGATGTAGATGTAGATGTAGTGAAACCCGATCTAATGGTAGACCCAACTGGCACCACTGAGATGTGACCCATGCCCTCTACCATCAGCGCCATCCCTAGCCCATCTTAACGCGCCTAACAGCCGCATTAAGATAAGGCCGATCATGACGCTGAAACAGTTGCACGAAATGTACATTAGTGCCACCAATTTGGGTAGCTATCTTTACCAGGTCACATCTACATCGTATTCCCCGTCCCTATCAAGACTCTTCCCTGCTCCAGCCACTATCAATACCTGATCCTCCTTCGTAAAATTCCTACATAACTCCCCTATGCTGTCAGTCACTTGACCCACCCTGCACTAGACTTCACAATGCTTGTGACCTGTACTAACTCCCCAACACTTCCTGCAACTGCTGGTCCACACCTCTACTGTGCGAACTACCTATCAGCAGAACCTTCTTCTTTCTGTTAGGCTTTGACCTAGGCCTCCTAACTGCTGAGGACTGCTGCATGTTCCCTATACCTGCAGCTACACGAGGCTCCTATCCACTCAACCCTGACAGTTGGTCAAATCTATTGCATATACGCAAAGTATAACTGTCTGAGTACCTCCTTTTCCTAGCTACCTTCTCACCAACTGCCAGTTCCCATTCCCCACCACCCTTCACTCTCCTCAGCGTATGCAGTTCCTCCTTTGCGCGTTGTAACTGCCCCTGAAGGGCACAGATCTTACGCTCCTGCGCCTCTATCAACTTATTTCTACTACAGATTTTGCATTCCCAGGAGATGATCTCGCTAGAATGCCCACTGGCTTCCCCACTGCTTCCCCCCCCCCCCAATGAAAATACTTTGAACAAATCCCACTACTCACAAACCTACGACAGAGCCCACACTTCTCACTCATGGTAAAATTTTACAGTTACTGAAAAAGACTATACGTCTACGTTACCAAAGTTAAGTTGCGCCAGTAGAACTATTTATAGAACGGACAATAGCGGTCTCGAAACTCTCTAAAGCAACTACTTGTATTAATACTACTACACACACAGCTAATACCAATACCAACAAAACTTCACAAAATTATTAGCTAAAACCAAAAATTCAAATGGCCACTGGAACACTCAATGAAGTTAAAACACTGAATGAAAATTTTACTGAAATGTTTCATTAGAAGCAGTAAGAAATGTCAGCTGAAAACTAAAGCATTAAATTTACCAAACGACTTCAACGCACAGAAAACTCTAAAAAACACAGCGAGCGAACATTTCCAAAGGTTTATTAAATCGTTATTTCACCACAAACAGCATGAAACAGCGCTGAAAACTATTAAATTTAATTACTGTATAACAGTGCACAAATAAGTTTGTGAGTACGTAGCTTTATAATCGCTACAGCTGCACTGCACGCCACAAAATGTAAACACACTATCATCTGTTAGTGTAAACAATGAATTGTTTGGCACGTGTACTTGATCATTGAACAGGGTTTTCATTTCTGCTTGGGTTTTCTGTAGGTGATAATTTTCTTGCAGGGTTAGCAGGTGATTTTTATTGTTGATTCTAATTGTTTCACGTCTTCCTCTCTGGCATTTGGTTTGTGATTATGTTCTCTTAGGTGTTCTGAAAATGTGAAGTGGTTTGTCCCATACTTCCAGGCTCTCAAGTGTTCTTTGTCTCTGACACCAAATGTTCTACCTGTTTGTCCTAAGTATCTGCTCTCAAAAGTGTTATGCTGTCGTTGATATATATTCCTGCTTTCTAGTATATGTCTCTGTTTTTTGTCAGTTTTGGAGTGTATACTGGCTTGGTTTTTACGTAGAAAAGGGAACATATTCGTCAGAGTGATGACAGCATACAGTCTCCTCACTAAATGGAGCTTTTAGATGGTAAGGTTTCTGGAGAGTCCTTTTTTTGGAGAGAGGGATTCACTTTCTGGCTGTCGTCTAGAGCTGACTGGCGCCATCTCGTGCTGTACTTGAGGAACGTAAGTTCCAATAAGGCAGTAGCACAATCCATCTTCTCGTATTTAACTTATCTGGTTATTCATCTTGATTGTTCAATGATCTGTGTCGAGTATTTGTCTCATCATCTTGCTTTTGAGACCTGCTCAATTGTGGAATTCTTATGGATTTCACTTCCTACAGTCTTCCAGTTGAATGTGTGTCCAAGAGAGCTTGGAAAAATGTCTTTGCTCTGTGCTAGTCATTTTCAGTTGTTGACTTTATTAGATCAAATTAAAGTTATGTATTCTCACTTTGACGTAAAGTTGAGATTCTGTATGTTCTACAGCTACCCTATGATTAGGTGACCCTTAAATAATAAATACAACCAACTATATTTCTAAAATGTTTTCTTCACTGTGACGAGTTTCCGTTGTGTGCAGCGAAAAAGCACTATCTTTGAGGAGGTAAGAAATGCAGACGTTTTAAGGAGTGTAAAACGCCCACATGTTTTTATAGCAAGCGTAGTTGATGCATAAGCTATTGAGCCTTATTTTGACCTCTCGCAGATCTGATACCTCATTAATTGTATCATGCATTTCATGTAGGAGCAGTCTGCATGCTTTACGTATAATTTATGCATGTTCTATATCAGCAAATTAGAAATCTATTTACATATTAAAACAAGAACACATAATTTTCAACTGATTTTTTCTTTCTTCTTCATGTGTATAATTTGTTTGTTATCTGATAGCCTGTGATGAAATGTAAAATACGGCTTTATAAAATTTTTATGACAAAATTTGAAGTAGTAGTCTGCCTAAACGTGTAATTTGCAGTTGATGTTGATAAATAAAGTTTGCAGGTGCAGGTGTGGTTAAATTTAACGGAGCTAAACTTCTAATGTTGTTATTTATAGATCCCCAGATTCCGATTTCACAACATTTTTGCTAAAGCTAGAGGAGGTTCTTGGTTCACTTTATAGGAAATACAAAAAGTTAGTTATATGTGGTGACTTCAATATTAATTGTATAAGTGATTGTGCAAGGAAGAGGATGCTGGTAGACCTCCTTAATTCATATAATCTTATGCAAACCGTATTCTTTCCAACGAGAGTGCAAGGGAACAGTAGAACAACCATAGACAACATTTTTGTTCATTCCTCATTGCTAGAAGGGCATTCTGTTAGCAAAAAGGTGAATGGCCTTTCAGATCATGATGCACAAATTTTAACTCTAAAAGATTTTTGTGCTGCAACACGTGTTAAATATAGTCATCAGCTGTTTAGGAAAGCTGATACAGTTGCTGTAGAGACCTTTGTAAACCTTATCAAGGAACAAGAGTGGCAAGATGTTTATAGCGCTGATACAGTAGATGATAAATATAATGCTTTTCTCAAGACTTTTCTCGTGCTCTTTGAAAGTTGCCTTCCGTTAGAACGTTCAAAACAGGGTACTAGCACAAGCAGGCAGCCTGGGTGGCTGACTAGAGGGATAAGAATATCTTGTAGAACAAAGTGGCAATTATATCAAAACGTTAGAAACAGTCAAAATCTAAATGCAGCAGCCCATTACAAACAGTATTGTAAGGTGCTTAAAAACGTTATTAGGAAGGCAAAAAGTATGTGGTATGCAGATAGAATAGCTAAGTCTCAGGATAAAATTAAAACCATATGGTCAGTCGTAAAGGAAGTGGCTGGTCTCCAGAGACAGGTCGAGGATATACAATCAGTGCGTAGTGGGTATGTCCGTGTTACTGATAAGTCGCATATATGTACAGTATTTAATAATCACTTTCTGAATATAGCAGGTGAACCAAATAGAAACCTAGTCCCAACAGGGAATCATATAGCGCTCTTAGAAAAAAGTGTTCCGAGACTGTTACCTGAAATGCTCCTCCATGATACTGACAAGAGGGAGATTGAGTTAATAATTAAATCACTAAAGACCAAGAACTCTCATGGATATGACGGGGTATCTAGCAGAATACTGAAGTATTGTTCTATGTATGTTAGCCCAGTACTTAGCCATATATGTAACTTTTCCTTTAGGAGTGGTCGGTTTCCTGACCGATTAAAGTACTCGGTAGAGAAGCCACTTTATAAAAAGGAAGACAGGGATAATGTTGACAATTATAGACCTATTTCTATGCCATCGTTGTTTGCTAAAGTTATCGAGAAGGTTGTATATGCAAGGTTACTGGAGCATTTAAATTCACATAATTTGCTGTCAAATGTTCAGTTTGGTTTTTGAAATGGTTTAACAACTGAAAATGCTATATTCTCTTTTCTCTGTGAGGTTTTGGACGGATTAAATAAAAGGTTGCGAACTCTAGGTGTTTTCTTTGATTTAACGAAGGCTTTTGAATGTGTTGACCACAAAATGGTGCTGCAGAAGTTGGACCATTATAGAGTAATGGGAGTAGCTTACAATTGGTTCACCTCTTACCTTAAGAACAGAAATCAGAAAGTAATTCTCCGCAATATTGAGAGTGGTAGTGATGTTCAATCCCAATGGGGCACTGTTAAGTGGGGCGTTCCCCAAGGGTCGGTGCTGGGGCCACTGCTATTTCTTATTTATATAAATGATATGCCTTCTAGTATTACAGGTGATCAAAAATATTTCTGTTTGCTGATGACACCAGCTTGGTAGTGAAGGATCTTGTGTGTAATATTGAATCAGTATCAAATAACGTAGTTCATGAAATAAGTTCGTGCCTTTTGGAAAATAATTTGATGCTAAATCGCAGTAAGACTCAGTTTTTACAGTTTCTAACTCACAATTCAACAAGAACCGATATTTTGATCAGACAGAATGGGCATATTATAAGCGAGACGGAACAGTTCAAGTTGCTAGGCGTTCGGATAGATAGTAATCTGTTGTGGAAATCCCATGTTCAGGATCTTGTTCAGAAACTAAATGCTGCTTTATTTACCATTAGAACAGTATCTGAAATAAGTGACACTTCAACACGAAAAGTAGTCTACTTCGCATATTTCCATACGTTTATGTCGTATGGTATTATTTTTTGGGGTAATTCTTCTGATTCAAAAAGGGTGTTTTTGGCTCAAAAACGGGCTGTTAGAGCTATATGTGGTGTAAGTTCGAGAACCTCTTGTCGACCCCTATTCAATAGTCTGGGAATTCTGACATTGCCCTCACAGTATATATTTTCTTTAATGTCGTTTGTTGTTAGCAATATTAGCCTATTCCCAAGAGTCAGCAGCTTTCACTCAGTTAATACTAGGCAGAAATCCAGTCTGCATGTGGAATGCACTTCCTTGACTCTTGTGCAGAAAGGAGTGCAGTATTCTGCTGCATCCATTTTCAATAAGCTACCACAAGAACTAAAAAATCTTAGCAGTACTCCAAACTCTGTTAAGTCTAAACTGAAGAGTTTCCTCATGGCTCACTCCTTCTATTCTGTCGAGGAGCTCCTGGAAGAGCTAAAAAATTAAGCAAATTCCAGTGTTACATTGTTGATTTTCTTTATTTAAATTTACGACTTGTCACCTGAATATGTTTTTTTTATATTTCATTTTATCTGTTTCTAATATCGTGTCATAATTTCATGTATTGACTCGTTCCATGACCATGGAGACTTCTCCTTAATTTGGTCCCACGGAACAATAAATAAAGAAATAAATAAAATAAATAAATAAAGTGTGATCTGGGGACTTCTTTCCCTGCACGAACTTAATTATCAAATATGCAGTGTTCTGTTTTCAGATACATTTCATGCTCAAAAGTCTTGCTGCAGTTCAGCGTACGAGTGTGATGTCATCAGCACCAGTGAACCATTTTCCAGCTGCTTGCAGAGATGAACACTATGTCTCGAACCACTGGAAAGGACTTAAACTTTGATGACACAATGTTCTTCAAGGGAGATTTCTGAGAAGCAGCTGGATGAACTGTAAGCAAAGTACCTGCAGAGATTTGGGCACTGGCGCGCCATCTTTGAGCCAGGCGAAACGAATAGGCAGGTCTCCAGAGGACACGCCGCAGCTGACCTGCGCCCTGGCTCCTTCCCGCAGGTTGGTTGGGATGAAGAAGGGTACCACGACCGGCGGACCTGCCAAACAATGAGACATACTGAAGACTTACCATCACAACAGGAGCTTCGCCCTCCCTTTAATATGTTATGTGCGCAACAAGTCGTTATGAAGGGCGTTCCAGGTGATTAAAAAAGTAACATATAAAAAGCATAGTTCTCTTTCTGTCATTTCTTGACTTTTTTATACCAAACTGCATTTCATCAAATTCAGTTCTAGCTTCACGACAGTTAAAACATTAATGGACTACTCCATCCATATTGTACGACGGTTTTACACATTCGCCCGCAATTTGCTTGTTACTTGATGATATGCTCTTAATGACACTTCAAGCTTTGTTAATTAAGGATCATCAATTTTTTAATTGTGTATCTCAAAAACTCTCCTTTTAGGAGAAAAATAAATTTTCACAGTTATCTGTGAACACCTGCAAACAGCAAATTCGATTTTTAAGACTGATTGGTATTCAATGAAAAATTTGATTCCGGTCAGAATACTACGAAGTTTATCGTAACAATTATTAAAGGATTACTAATTCCGGACACATCCTGAAAGAACAAAATCCAGCAACAATGGTTTCTAAACAGATATATTAGCCGATTAACTAGCTTTTTAGTACAAGTAGATTCATCACCAGAGAGTTGTGGTTATTGGATACTACAGCGTAACAACGCGATGATGATCTCAAAAGATATAGTAATATTGTAAAATGACTTTTGAAATTTTTCCGAATATTTAAAATATTTCGTCTTTATTGCAAATGAAAAGGCACTAGACAAGAAAATGATATATCAACGTGAATTAACCACATTTGAGAAGTGTGTAGTGTAGTTTAATTTTATGTATTACTGCTTTGAGTGAAGGACTGAATTTGAGGATGCTGCGCCGCCGATAGGAGTGGCCATAGGTCTGAATGCACACTTGGCTGCTGATTCAGATTTGTGTACTGCACGCAAGAGTTGACGTTGGTAGCCGGACTGACAGCTTCTAAAAAGATAAAGTTCTGCCTTCACTCTTTCTTTCAGTTTTTCCATTCGTTGTACATCGTTGTACATCCATTCTCTTAGGCAGTGCGAAACGGTCACCAAACCAAACATAATCTTCATTAAGTGCTTCCAGAACTAGTTTACCGTTGCCTTCCTCCAGTATGAAAACTGGCCTACCATTCAGATATCGACAAGGCTGTTTGCCAGTTCTGCATTATACAATGAATAGTCACTGGCAAAGAAAACTAGTCAAGAGTACTTCTCTCTCTTTCCTACAGCTTATTCCGACGTTTAGGGTACATTTTTTCCGTCCTTTGGCAAATTTATTTTGACTTTGTGGCCAGATTCCATACCTGTCGGCAGAATCAACAGTTAAACTTAAGGGAGGAATGTGTTTGTGCCTTGTGTGTGTGTGACATGCAAACTTCGTTCTGATTGTTATCATATGTTAATTGTTTCTGTACCGTATTTTCGAGTTGGAGTTTGGGGTTCAACTACGCTTTAGCTGAACGATTGCGGAAATCAACTCAAAAACCATAGTCAGATGTACCAGCCGACGGTCCGGCGAGTGGAGTGATCCATGTACGGCTCCCCTCACTCACACGCTAACGATCTGCGCGTTAAGCTACACCAGGAACTGTACCTAGGAGTAGTCGAGGACCCAAATACCAATCATCACACGCTGAATCGTAAGCCGATTGAAGAATAAGTAGAATCGAAATAGCACTACACAAGGGGAGGGCACTAAGTTCCAAACTATAATGTTACGTACATAAGCTTTGGTTCGTTTTCAGTCATGTGTCTGCAGTGCTGGTGAGCAAAGCAGGCAACTACAGGAGCCAGACCAAAGTGGCTTGTAGGATCAGGTTGGACATGTTATGCCTACAGAATCTACAACTTTTATGATGTCTTCGTCTTCAGTTGCCGGCCGGTGTGGCCATGCGGTTCTAGGCGCTTCAGTCTGGAACCGCGCGACCACTACGGTCGCAGGTTCGAATCCTGCCTCGGGCATGGATGTGTGTGATGTCCTTAGGTTAGTTACGTTGAAGTAGTTCTAAGTTCTGGCGGACTGATGACCACAGATGTTAAGTCCCATAGTTCTCAGAGCCATAGTTCTCAGAGCCGTCTTCAGTTCGGCCTAGTACTGCAAGCAGAGAATTCTGTGACAGAGCGCGGCCTGGTGTACTCACTGTCGACGGCCAGCGCCACTTCCCCCCGGGCGACGTCCCCCTGGGAGCCCCTCACTGTGCAGACGTAGACGCCCGCGTCGGCGGCCGGGTCGACGCGCAGGATGTGGAGGGCGGCGCCACCGTCGCGCAGCTCGCGCCGCAAGTCACTTGTCAGGGGGACTCCCCGGCGCTCCCAGGAGACGCCGCTGACTGGGTAGCCGGCGTACGGGCAGCGCAGCGTCACCTGCCCAGACTCCACGGCCCGCACCGGGCCCGGCAGCGGGCGCACGTACGGTGGTCCTAGGCGCGAAGAGGAAAGATGTTTCACGACTTTCATGCGGAAATAAGGTACCGGTTATTACATGAACATTTTCTTCTGACAAGGTCAGTTCACAGTATCAATATAGAACACTCATATCACCATGCTGTATTCTCTTTTGCAATGTTCACAAAAGACAAACAAATTTTCTTCTTGTAGCTGTCTCCACAAACAGGCACACACTCGGGGATTCCATGCTGACATTGCAGTCTAACGAAAATATCCACAGACTGTCAATAACAATTTCTTACTTTCGACAGTAATCGAACAGTAGGAAGACTCATTGTCAGACTTTCTGCATGAATTAAACCAGGGGGTCTCCAAACTTTTTAGTCCGCGGGCCACATTAACTCCTCCACAAAGTCATAAGGGCCAAGATCTACCTAGTGTGATTAAAACACCCTAGCACTCCATGATCACCGTAATGTAAGGCTAAAGGAAAGATGAAATCGCAAAAATCTAAGGTTGTGGGAATAGCTAGCACTGAAACGAACTACGATTTTTATTTAATTACATAATTTTGATTGGTGGACGTACCTGACCGAAATTCTGGAGTATTTTACTCTGGGGAATTTCACCGACAAAAAAGTATGTCACTGCACATTCTTCACGAAAGCGCCTTGCAATGTTCACGAAATCTCAAAATCATTGTTACCAACACTATTACTGTAAGACGTAACAGAGGTAGAGTATGTGAACACATTGTTATTTCAAGCGGTGCAACAATAAGTTTAGTTATGTAGTCTTGTAGCGAGTAGCAGAGCCAATGTCGTGGTGTATTGGTCGCGATAGGCCTCGAAACTCAATTGTAGGCAGTATAGGTACCACCTCAAATATTTGGCGTGCCGGACACCGGGGATGTCCGGCCAGATAACGCGGGAAGGTTTGTCGGCTCTCGCGGGACGGTTTCGGCCCGCGGGCCGTAGTTTGGAGACCCCTGAATTAAACATAACGGCCCTCAACTGTAGAGACACTAAACTACACGACGATGACAGTATCAGCTTCGACTGACTCGCCGTATACGTAGATTTTATTTCCAAAAGTGCAAATTCGTCAAACACATGCGCTATTTTGGTTATCAATTGTATTAGACTGGAAAAGGCAACTTGGAGAACGCTGTGGAGACACCAGTGGTTTCCTGCGAGCTTACTACGTTGAAATATAAATATTAAAAGTATTTCAGTTCTTGATAGACAACTGGGAAAACAAAGCAATTTTCAAACATTTGTGAGAAATTAATTAAATACCCGATTAAGAACTGAACAAAATTTCTAAACAGTAATCTACCATGGACGCTGTTTTTGCGTGCCTCATTAACGTCCTCAAATTTGTGTTTCTAATTTGTTTGTTCTTCATACCGTACTTACTCATATAACTACATTTCCGCTTATGCGTAATCAGAGCAAATCCACACAGCTGCAGGAACAGTAAAAGATTTGGAGAGGTTTATATGTCATCAATATTTTGGCACTTACAAACACAACAGTGCCTTGAAACACTGGTGTTCCGTTTTCCGACATTGTACTGCAAGAAATCGTATAAAAATGGCGCATTTTTGATAGATTTTTGGTGCACCGCTGCCTTGAAACACCACGAAAAGATTATATACGGCTCAAGCTTTGGAATACTTCTCCATTCCATTATGACATCTTTTCGGGTCGCCTTGTGTTGTAGAAAGCGTTCTTACACAGCGTTGGTTGGTATTTCACAGTACAGTGAGAAAATCGGATGTGACTCACTCTCTTTTTTCATTTTCATAAATGTACCGCAACTTGGACTTTTACGTTATGACGTCACACAACTCTAACTCCTCACACTCTACGCATGAGGAAGTCTTAAGCCTACACAACAATTCTGTACAACTGTGAACGAATAAAAATTAGTTACGTAGTTGCACTATTTGAAAGAAAGCAGTATACTTAATTTTCCAACTGAACTCTGGTAACAATCGATTACTTAGTTCTGGAAATAATTAATGTTTTAAAGAATGTTAAGGTGATATAAATTACTGTTAGAATGTTGAAATTTCCCTCTGAGTTATATAGCTGAGATGGGAACTCTAGAGTAACCCACTTTTAGAAAAATTTTGTGAACACCACAGCCGCTCCTATTAGCAGATAAGACACTTCAACTAATGAACTCGCACGCATGTCATTTTGTGCTGCTCTTACTACTTACACACGATGAAAACAGTATACAGCACTACCCTACAGTCTTAGCTGCTCAGAAGGTATGTTACTTCTCCATCTCTTACCCACAAACAGATCTACACTAGGTGTCGATAGTTGTAATCATTAACTTGTTAACCATGTTTTGGTTCATCTCTAAGCTGCATATCGCTACGCGCTTCGCTAAAAGTGTTGTAGCATTCATTAATAGTAATGCATGTGCAGTTTAGATTTCTTTCAGTTTTCACTAAGGTGCAACGGCCACACTGAATTTCTTAGACACGTCACTTGATATAGTGAATTAAAAATATTCCGACGTGATAGCAGGAAGTATCATAAATACTAAGATGTTAGAAATCAGAATTTGCCACATTTTCTATTTTCCCATAAAGATGTACGGGATCGCATTATTTAGGTTAATTATGGTTCAGGAAAGCTGTGTTTTCCATTTATTCTTTCTCGAAAATGGCTTCAGATAACATGTTTCTTCTTCGCTGGGTGTCTTTTCAATCCACTGCCAGCCTATGAAGTCTCAACGAAACTACCGTTGTCATCGTACAGAAGCCATGGAATTTTATTAGGGACCAGTGCAGCCAGACACTTGCGAGGTGTATGAGAGATTGCCCGCCACTTACCGTAGATGTTGAGCCTGGCTTCGTAATGGACGGAGCCCATTGCATTGGCAGCACTGCAGCTATACAGGCCGCCATCTTGCACACGAACGGAGGAGATGTTCACGTGACTGATGACGTCGCCAGCTTGGTCCACGTACTGACCAATTGTGTACCTGTAAACAGATATCTGTGAAACATTGGCGTTCGGTGTTTAACATCGCTTACAGCCAGTCAATAACATAATTTCTCCACAGATGATAAAATGAGCTTTCTAATGGACTGACCTAGCGCAAATGTCGTCTACGTCACAAATATTTAATAATGGAACAAATATCTTAATGATGATGATGTTTGGTTTCTGGGAGGCTCAACTGCATGGTAATCAGCGCCTGTAAAAAGTCCCAAATCTGCCACAATTAAGTCTAGCCATTGTCACGAATGACGATGATGATGATGATGATGATGATGAAATGATGAGGTGAACGCAAAAACACAGGCCCCAGGCAGAGAAAATCCCCAACCGGCCGCGAATCGAACCCGGGACCCCGTGATCCAGAGACAGCAACTCTGGCCACTAGACCACGAGCTGCGGACAAATATCTTAATGTGGTAATGGTAATAACAGTGGTAGTAGTAGTAGTTTTACTCGTATTTATCCGTCACTCTCTTTTGCAAGGTTGTTTGACCTGTCTTGGTATTACAATTTACGAACAATAAAATTAAAGTAATCCACCTATACAGATATTTAAGACTTACAGATCTAGAATGATAAGGATGGGGCACGTAATCGACCGTGGTCTTATAGTAGGAACGATCTCGGCATTTGCCTACAATAATTTAGGGAAACCACGGAGAACCTTAATCAGGATGGCTAGATGAAGACTGGAAGCTCCACCCTCCGGAATGCAAGGGCACTCTGAAACAGTGCTACCTCATTTGTTTTACCCCCAGTGTACAATAATGCTCTACAAATAAGATACACTCCTGGAAATTGAAATAAGAACACCGTGAATTCATTGTCCCAGGAAGGGGAAACTTTATTGACACATTCCTGGGGTCAGATACATCACATGATCACACTGACAGAACCACAGGCACATAGACACAGGCAACAGAGCATGCACAATGTCGGCACTAGTACAGTGTATATCCACCTTTCGCAGCAATGCAGGCTGCTATTCTCCCACGGAGACGATCGTAGAGATGCTGGATGTAGTCCTGTGGAACGGCTTGCCATGCCATTTCCACCTGGCGCCTCAGTTGGACCAGCGTTCGTGCTGGACGTGCAGACCGCGTGAGACGACGCTTCATCCTGTCCCAAACATGCTCAATGGGGGACAGATCCGGAGATCTTGCTGGCAAGGGTAGTTGACTTACACCTTCTAGAGCACGTTGGGTGGCACGGGATACATGCGGACGTGCATTGTCCTGTTGGAACAGCAAGTTCCCTTGCCGGTCTAGGAATGGTAGAACGATGGGTTCGATGACGGTTTGGATGTACCGTGCACTATTCAGTGTCCCCTCGACGATCACCAGTGGTGTACGGCCAGTGTAGGAGATCGCTCCCCACACCATGATGCCGGGTGTTGGCCCTGTGTGCCTCGGTCGTATGCAGTCCTGATTATGGCGCTCACCTGCACGGCGCCAAACACGCATACGACCATCATTGGCACCAAGGCAGAAGCGACTCTCAACGCTGAAGACGACACGTCTCCATTCGTCCCTCCATTCACGCCTGTCGCGACACCACTGGAGGCGGGCTGCCCGATGTTGGGGCGTGAGCGGAAGACGGCCTAACGGTGTGCGGGACCGTAGCCCAGCTTCATGGAGACGGTTGCGAATGGTCCTCGCCGATACCCCAGGAGCAACAGTGTCCCTAATTTGCTGGGAAGTGGCGGTGCGGTCCCCTACGGCACTGCGTAGGATCCTACGGTCTTGGCGTGCATCCGTGCGTCGCTGCGGTCCGGTCCCAGGTCGACGGGCACGTGCACCTTCCGCCGACCACTGGCGACAACATCGATGTACTGTGGAGACCTCACGCCCCACGTGTTGAGCAATTCGGCGGTACGTCCACCCGGCCTCCCGCATGCCCACTATACGCCCTCGCTCAAAGTCCGTCAACTGCACATACGGTTCACGTCCACGCTGTCGCGGCATGCTACCAGTGTTAAAGACTGCGATGGAGCTCCGTATGCCACGGCAAACTGGCTGACACTGACGGCGGCGGTGCACAAATGCTGCGCAGCTAGCGCCATTCGACGGCTAACACCGCGGTTCCTGGTGTGTCCGCTGTGCCGTGCGTGTGATCATTGCTTGTACAGCCCTCTCGCAGTGTCCGGAGCAAGTATGGTGGGTCTGACACACCGGTGTCAATGTGTTCTTTTTTCCATTTCCGGGAGTGTAGTTAATAATAATCGAAGGCTAATGCTACGTTTTTCATTCTTTTCTCACTGCCAGTAACCGCACACACTATACACACTTTGTTTCATAACACTACACATACTATCAGTTGATGTCAGGTCCATTTTGTGCACCGCATCTTCCCATCTGATAACCTGAAAAACTGACTCAGCATTACTCTGTTACCAATGAGATGTTGTTTACGATATGAAAATACCACTGCATTTGTTTGTTGCTGTTGAGTACCTATTCTGTTCTGTAAATGAGCTCAGTACATTACTAAAGTAACGGATACGAAAAATTGACTTGGCTGGGGATTGGGGGGTTAAGGTTGTAAGCTGAACACTGACATGGGCTGGCGTTTTCATCTTTCGAGAACAGCTTTTCATCTTTCGAGAGCAGCTTTCGGTCGCACCATCTGAGTGTGTCGTAGGATTCAAGTGAAAATTTAAATTCATCAGAATTAAATAACTAAACTGAAACAGCTTGAGCTACAGTTCTTCCATTCGTTTGTCTGCTGTCTCATAATCAGACAAGTTTTTGAATGTACGTCCATTGTCACTGCTATGAATTTCACAATTTCACGGTGATTTGCATTAGTGGTGATGTTAATTATCATTCAGTTGATTTCTCAGAAGCCGTACTACCTGATCGAGCTCTTTGGTCCACATAAGGCGTAGGTCGTACTTAAAGGCTCTTGAGACAAAGCCGCCCGAAAATATATATTAAAATACACTTAAGGCGTAGGTCGTACTTAAAGGCTCTTGAGACAAAGCCGCCCGAAAATATATATTAAAATACACTTATCAAAAATGGTTCAAATGGCTCTGAGTACTATGGGACTCAACTGCTGTGGTCATCAGTCCCCTAGAACTTAGAACTAATTAAATCTAACTAACCTAAGAACATCACAGACACCCATGCCCGAGGCAGGATTCGAACCTGCGACCGTAGCAGCAGCGCGGCTCCGAACTGGAGCGCCTAGAAACGCACAGCCACCGCGGCCGGCAAAATACACTTATCAGTTAAGGATTATAGAATTAAAATACCAGAAGTATTTCTAATATTTCGCACATGGATTTAAATACTTATAATTTTTCTCGAACTGTTGATATCGAGTGATGTTATTCGAACAGATAGTGGCTAGTCGAGTGATGTTTTTCGAACAGATAGTGGCTAGTCGTAAGGATGCACCTTGAAATCCTGGTTACCTCCATTTAGCAGAGGTTCGAAAGCGTGGCTTCTACGGAGTACAGCACTTATGGGCCTCCCAAGGATCAGTTCGTTTAGCACGGGGGTATCCTACCAACCTCCAGACGATTATCAAATTTCGGGGCTTAGAACGGAAGGGTATCAACAGAGTGGCTGAACCTTCGTTATCGAAGCCCTGGCTCTGCACGTTCTCTAGTGGGCTTCGACGCGTCGTTAACATTTTGATAGTAATGAATATAATAGCTTTTTGTTTCTGTCAGTGGAAATTCTATCCGCTGTAGGAAAGACAATCTCTGTTTACACATTTCTTGCTAGACAGCTCTACAGTATCGTAATATACGTGGCATCATCTAGCGAGGATTTCAAAACGATTACAGAAAAAGAGCGTACCAAAAACGTCCCGTTACCTTTTGTTGTTCAGAGTTTCCTTGCTTTCTGACAGCGTTTGCTTTTAAGCAGGTTTCTTTTTATGCGTGTGTTGTGCCTGGGTTCTTGTGTGTTTTATTTTGCTGTGAATAGCTCTAGCATGCCGCGAGCCTGGAAACGACAGAATATGAGTACAGTGTGCAGTTTATGAGGCAAAAATTTGGATCGTGAGCTTAAGGTTAAAGTGAAGGAACTTGGTGCTATCAAACCCGATCCAAACATAAATCAAGAACAAACACAATACAAGTCCAGGCGAGGGTAAATACATAATATCAACGGAGCGGTGTACCATTACGGAAAAATGTTTAACCATCGACGTCACATTTCCCTACACTTTAGCACAACAAACCATACTAAAAATGACGCGGTTTGGAGAGAACCCTAATGCTGCCCATCACTTAAACTGCATATTTTCGTAACATGCAAATATAAATTCGAAAAGGAACAACACGGGGACTGTTCGGTTTGCTTCCGTCAGCTACTAGGTACAAAGGACACGTAACGTCTCGGAACGTGAATATTTCGCCGCGCAAACTCGTAACGCTGCGGATTGAACAGTATCACCTATGGTCGACGCGCCATACACGGAAAACATTAAATCAATTCGGAAATTAGAACACAAAGAAAACATTACGCATCCAGCGAAGTTAACGTATACCGCCTTAAAGAGCTCTCCAAACGCATCATCTTTAATACGCTTTGTTGTCATAACGTGCGGCTGCCTGCAGATCTTACCTTGCATGTCGCTTTTCGTATTATTTATTAGTTGAATACGGAAAGGAAGGCCGGTACAGCCTGTAAACGTTTTAGAGAGCTTTGGTACCATAGTTACTTCCTCAGTACGGTAACCACCAGCCGCCGCTGATTCACATGTATGTTGGCCAAAGTTCCTATGGTACGTTAATATTCCCAACTGTTTACTGTGATCTACTACAGAGAGAAACGTTAAGAAGTAGCATGACTTTTTAACTTGCATCTACGATCGTTCTGCACCACCATACGGTGTACTATGAGCAAATAATGTACAGAGCAGTGAAGTCTCGCTCGTCGTTGTTAATAAAGTCCACTCTTAGGGTGGTCGCACCAGAGAAATGTCAAGGAAAATCTATTTTTGGAGCATAACTCTGCATAACGTGAGAATGACAGATTAGATGTCTCTGAAATGATTTGCTGCAGGAGGCTGTTGAAGGTGTTATGGATTGATCGACTAACACCCACATACAACAAATCACTTCTGAGCCTGACCGAAACACACACACACACACACACACACACACACACACACACACACACACACACACACACACAGGGCTTCATTTGCTTGGACTGTGACCTTCTGGGGGTTATTTCTGAAATGTCGACTTCATAAGACATTACTTTTAACTCTTTTCTGAGCATTTTACGAATGTGAATACTACATTTGTACTGGTAAAAAATATAGTTCAATCTTGCATCTTAAAATCTGCAGTTCTGATTTTGTTTCGTCAGAGGTGCCGATATGGGGTATCGGGGCGTACCCTCAGAAAACAAGCAGAATGTGTAAGTCATGAAGGGATTATAACTGTCAATAGCTTATTTTGTATTTTCTCCTTTCCTTTGTTTCAGAATCTGACAGAGTAAGGGTAGGAGAATTACCATGGAAAAATTCAGCTTTGTTCAATAAACCAAAATGGAAACTAACGATAAATATAAAGTTATTCAGACATGTAACCTCTTTATGGCTTTTGGCCCACCGTGGATTGGCTGAACAGGTTAAGATACCGTAACGACGGTTTTTGGATGAGTGATAATACGCAGAGGAGCATGTGATTTATTAGTACTTTTAGCTCTGGTATCAACTGGGATACCGAAGCGTGGACGGATTTTTTAAATGAATTGGTACACATTTTTGAAGGAATTCGAAAATGTTTGAAAGCAACAGTATAGTAGCGTTTATAAATGCCGGTGGTGAAATTTTATCAAAATTTATCCAACAAATGTGCCGAAATTGAAAGGCAAGACGGCCGGAATCTTATAACAGCCCGTACTTCACAGTTGTCGGGGATTATTGGAGGCATCTTAAACACTCAGTACACAACGTAAACAAGGAAGAATCAGACTGTAATGACGTCAGTGCGTAAATTAAGGTACAGGCTTTCATGTAAAAATAAATTTATTGAGATATCTTAGCACATTTTTTTTTAAATTTCAAAACGGTACTTACTTAAAAAAAAAAAAAACACGGCTTGTATCTGTTACAACCCTATATACGACAAGTATCTCATGAGTAAAGTAAAATTTTTCTTATTTTCTACCACATATTGGGTAAAACCGACGTTTAAAACACGGTTACAGTGGCCTTGTTTGGCCTTCTTCTGGTCTTGCACAGGCCTAGGAAAGGCCTTTGTGACATTGAGCGAAACGTCAGTTTTCTACATCGATAGTTGAATATGATACGGTGCGGTATCCAGGAAACTTATGTGAACTGACTCTAGCCGCAGAAGCTTAAGCTATTACGAGTATATGATATGAGTACAATCTATATTATTGGTAATACTACGGAAAGCTTCACGTAAAACCGTGATAGTAAACTGTGTGTGTACTTAATGTGCATTGTGGAAAACATACCAACCCAATCACGACAAATCTCGCTACGACAGGCTCCACCCGGGCGCGTGCCCAGTGGAGCAGCCGCTCCGCCTGCCGGCGGCGCCCGCTCGCTCGCGCTCACCTGTGGCCCAGCCTGGCGGCGGTGAGCGCCTGCCCGTCGAGCCTCCAGGTGAACTGCGGGGGCGGGCTGCCGGCGGCCGAGCAGCGCAGCGACACGGGGGGTCCCGGGCTCAGCGCCTGCTCGATGAAAGTCGACTGCAGCTCCGGCACCGTGTCTGCCGGCAGATAGGCACGCGCTGCAGTCTCGCTAAAGCACTGAAAGTCAACTGATCTACAGAGAGAAAGGGTCGTGCGACGCTATAGCTGGGAGACCCATAGGTATAGGAGCAGCCACCTAAAAGGGGCTCTCTTCCTCCGCACACAACAGCCTCTACACTCATTGTGTGTGGTCGAGTCTTAAGCTATCTTTTGAGCGTATGTGACTGGAATGGGTCTGTACATTGTGTCATGTTTGAGTCGTAAAACGATCAGAGAAGGGAGATGGTGAAACTCTGTGCCAGTATGTAGCCTGAACCTCGCAAATAGCAGCAAGTAGATAGTGTCGGAAGTTCCATGCGGCTTTTCGCGGATGATGCTGTAGTATACAGAGAAGTTGCAGCATTAGAAAATTGCAGCGAAATGCAGGAAGATCTGCAGCGGATAGGCACTTGGTGCAGTGAGTGGCAACTGACCCTTAACATACACAAATGTAATGTATTGCGAATACATAGAAAGAAGGATCCTTTATTGTATGATTATATGATAGCGGAACAAACATTAGTATCAGTTACTTCTGTAAAATATCTGGGAGTATGCGTGCGGAACGATTTGAAGTGGAATGATCATATAAAATTAATTGTTGGTAAGGCGGGTACCAGGTTGAGATTCATTGGGAGAGTGCTTAGAAAATGTAGAAGGAGGTGGCTTACAAAACACTCGTTCAACCTATATTTGAGTATTGCTTATGAGTGTGGGATCCGTACCAGGTCGGGTTGACAGAGGAGATAGAGAAGATTCAAAGAAGAGCGGCGCTTTTCGTCACAGGGTTATTTGGTAAGCGTGATAGCGTTACGGAGATGTTTAGCAAACTCAAGTGGCAGACTCTGCAAGAGAGGCGCCCTGCATCGCGGTGTAGCTTGCTGTCAGGGTTCGAGAGGGTGCGTTTCTGGATGAGGTATCGAATATATTGCTTCCCCCTACTTATACCTCCCGAGGAGATGACGAATGTAAAATCAGAGAGATTCGAGAGCGCACGGAGGCTTTCCGGCAGTCGTTCTTCCCGCGAACCATACGCGACTGGAACAGGAGAGGGAGCTAATGACAGTGGCACGTAAAGTGCCCTCCGCCACACACCGTTGGATGGCTTGCGGAGTGTAGATGTAGATGTAGAAGGGGGCCGTAGAGTTCACGCCTGCCTGCGAGGGACAGACCGCCATCAACAGCGTTACGTGCCCTCAGTCCGTAATGGACCGTGGACAGGTCCGGCATTTCATCAAAGACATTGGCTGGCGATCATAAAAATTGCGCCACCACCTCTCCTTCCCTTTCCGTACAAATAAATGATGGTGGTGAAAATGATTCTAAGCGGCGGTGCAGTACCACCGCACAAACCAGCGTTGGACCTACGCACGCTGGTTAAACGGCAGGAAATACGACGTTACGCACGCAACTAAGGATCTAGTCACAAATCACACTGTTCTTTTGCGTTGCAAGACTATTACAAACGAAGAGGCAAAAACGTATTTCACAGGCGATACAACCCACAAAACACAACCTTGCATTGTTTAATTCCCCCAATTTGTTAGCTGCACGACTTGGTTTCTGCAATGTGAAAGAGGTAGCAGTAATCCTGGGAAGCACATCAAAATACCTATCCTTCCTTCTAGTCTGTGTTACCGAGTACAATACTTCTGCTGTTCTTGTCACTGCTGAGGTGTGATTGTGGTACAGGTACGTTCTATACTTTTGAACTTTTTGTCTTATGGGCGTACTTTATATTTTCTGTCTAATGCAAACACAATTTTCAATTGCACCAACACTGATTGCGACATTAAGAAATAATGATGAGTGAAAAGTGTTTGAGTTGCCGTAGGATTGTTAGGTCGGGGCTTTGGTGTGATGCGTGCTGTAGTTTTTTCCATGAGGGTGGCTGTAGTGACGTGGGAATAGGGGAAGTAAATGAGACTCATCAGTGGTTTTGTAGGATTTGTAGTAGAGATAGGAAGATACTAGAACAGGAGGGGAAAATTGCCGCCATTCAGGCTGAATCAGAGAATGCCAGGGGATATTTTGACAGGTTAAAGAGGGAGAAGGGTAAAGAGAGGTGGGAAGTTTCAACAGGCAACAGGAGGAACAGGCCTAGAACTATGTCTGACAGCTTCGTGGTGAATGTGGAAAATAGATTTGACCTGTTGCTTCAGTTAGACGCTGGTGCGCCTAGATCAGTTGCAGGTGTAGACAGTTCACAACAAACTTTCAGCAGCAAACTGATAAGTAGGAATGTAGCGAAGTCAGTAAAGAGAAAGGAAGTGTTGCTGTCAGGTAGATCCTACAGAAGAGGTGTTGGCCAACTTTTGCAGGATGAACTAGGATCGGACTACCAGGTCACTAATTTTTTTAAACCTAGTACTGGTCTGGAGCAGGTGACAGAGGATTTAGGTTCACTTTGCAAAGATTTCACTAAGGAAGACACCGAGGTTATAGAGGATGGGCCAGGTAATAGTGCTGTCAGAGGTCCCGGGTACAGTATAGAGTCTCACATGGCAAAGATTGCATCTGCATCGAAGCATACTAGTGTTGAGTTTGTATCTGTTCTTGGGCCCCATGACCGACCTCATTTGAAATCTTCTGTCAGGAGGGTTAATTTGGTGTTGGAACGGCTGCTTATGTCGGGTGCGGGGTCACACATTGTGTGGTGTCCCTGCACCATTTCTGTGCAGTAATGTGTTCATTGTAAATAAGTATTATAGTAGTTTCATTGCATGTTTATTACCTTATAAAAAAAACATTTTTTAAAATTTTAACTTCAGTGCATTAATGCGCTCTTAGTAAATGAATGTTGTAAAATGATCCTATCGTATAGTGTTCAATAAAAGGAAATGACAATCATTCAACTTGGGACCAGTGGAAGGTACATTACCTTATTGGTTTTAGTTGTAAATATTTGTCATGTATTGTTGTTTTTCTGACATGTTCTACATCCTGGAGGACCTGCTCACTATGGAGAAATTGGAATGAAAGTAAATC
The DNA here is from genome assembly GCF_023898315.1 of Schistocerca nitens. NCBI lineage: Eukaryota > Metazoa > Arthropoda > Insecta > Orthoptera > Acrididae > Schistocerca > Schistocerca nitens. Next base: position 20,237,239 of record NC_064614.1, read on the forward strand.
TAATCTAATTTAATAGAATGAAATTGTGGTAGAAAAGACTTTTCTCCTCATTTCTATTCAGGACCTTGTCGTTTTTACTCCTACCTACAAAATAATTTTCAGCATTTTTCTGTAACATCATATTTAAAAAGCTCCTGTTCTCCATAATAGGAACGATGCTTACTATTTTGGAGGTGAAGCTGGTCAAATATGATATCTCATACATGTGCCACATGTATGAGATGCAGGTATCTGGCTGTAATTAACATACGGCATACAGTATATAAAATTAAAACAGTGCTGTTATATTTTCCACTTTTTCTTGTAGTTTTACAGTGTTGGCATCCAAGGGTTCCATAGCATAGTTTTTGGGGCAGGAGCTAGACCTGGGGTATGGAGCAGTTTTAGTATTTTAGATGATTTTAAGTAACCAAAAGAAAGTTACAGTTCCAACCCTGTTAAAAATATGCACAATACAAACTTTTAAATTATTTTGTTGAAAGGAAAACACCTGACAATTCTATTTTTCTATTTTTTTTCCTTTCTGTGAGAGCTAGGGTTGATGGTGCCCCCCCCCCTTTTTTTTTTCATGCTCCTGGGGATCAGCATCTTGTTGGCAACTAAACAGGCACATGCAGTAATGTTTCTATGGAGTTGCTTTATACATACTTCTCTATTGTTTGCGGAGTTTTCTGTGTACAGCAGTAAAGCCAACATTCACAGAAGCCCAGGGGTCTCCTCTGCATGTCTTGAAACTTTAATCTTTTCACTTAGAAGTTCGTTTTTCCCTCCCTGCTATTCCCGGTGTGGCCCTTCTGTGACCACAGCTGGTTATGAGTCAGACCGTCTAATGTTTTACGAATTCAGCAGTCCAACAGGGCTGGGCAAAAGGGCATTGAGAAACAAAGGGAGGCCACTGCACACTCAGCCATTCAGCCGAACGGCCGGCGGTCTTCGCGCCCCTGCAGGGCAGCCGTACGTGGTGTTGCAGGGTGTGCCTCGCGGCGTCCATTCCCTCCGCTGGCGCTGTTGGCAGCCCTGCATTATGCATGGCTGCCGGGGCCGTCTAGCTTCCGCTTCCGGCGTGTGATGAATGTGGCGCTAGTGTCGCGCTCACCAGCTCACCGCTACACAGTGCTCGGAGATGGCGTGGACCGAGAGGGCGGGAGCTAACAACAGCGGAATTATTATCGTACAATAAAGTCTGACTAATACGTCATCTAGAACAAAAAACGGGCGCAAATTCACTGTGATGATCGATAGAAAAAGTTTTTTAAGAATTATTACAAGTCACTTTTATGTTTTCTGCCGTTACTTAGTTAGTTCTCTATTATTATTATTATTATTATTATTATTACTCTTCTTATTATTAATATCTTCTTGGAGATGTAGCCGATCTATGCAAGTAAGTAAATAAAAGGCTGTTTGTTTTTATGCCATATGCATTTCGCTTCTTTTTATTTTTGAAGCGTCCTCACTGGCATACAGCAGCGTGTCAGCAATCATAAGTATCGAAATAATTATGAAAAATCCGCCTCGATTGCACAAACTATCTGGTGTTTACCTAGGTTTCAGTGTGGGTAACCACGCCTTCTTCAGAGCAAATATAAAACAGCTTGCCTAAATAGGCATAATCAAAGGCTAAAATCAACACCTACAGCGGCAAGACCCCATAAAAGTTTTTTACAAATACACGATACATATGTACCAAGTCAATAATAGCCTTTGACTATGCCTATTTAGGCAAGCTGTTTTATATTTGTTCTGAAGAAGGCGTGGTTACCCACACTGAAACCTAGGTAAACAGCAGGTAGTTTGTGCAATCGAGGCGGATTTTTCATAATTATTTCCACTGAGGATGCTACGGAAATAAAAAGAAGTAAATCGCATACGGGATATAAGGCAGCCCTTTACTTAGATGGACAACATTTACCACATTTTCTAGAAGACATTATTAACATTAAAAATACTTTTTCATCCATCCCAAGTGACAAATTCCAGATGCTGGTCATCATCAGTTCGTCTTCACACTAACTATCTAATACGAAGTGTGTGATCACAATTGCACATTACGTAAGATGTAGGTGGCAACAGACGAGGGCTCATTTCAACTTCTGTGAGCTGTAACTGTGAGAAGATACTTCATACCAGATGATTCGGATCAAGATGTCTTGATAATGAGCAGCGGTGACTCGTGAGTATGTTGTTGTAGTTGTGGTCTTCAGTCCTGAGACCGGTTTGATGCAGCTCTCCATGCTACTCTATCCTGCGCAAGCTGCTTCATCTCCCAGTATGTACTGCATCCTTCATCCTTCTGAATCTGCTTAGTGTATTCACCTCTTGGTCTCCCTGCACGATTCTTACCCTCCACGCTGCCCTCCAATAGTAAATTGGTGATCCCTTGATGCCTCACAACATGTCCTACCAGCCGATCCCTCGTGAGTATAGATTCTGGGTATTCACAAATTTTTAGATTCAGATTAATTTGAGAGTGTGTAATTAATAGCATAACAGTTATGCTTATCAACAAGTTTATACTACTGCAACCACTGCCAACAATAACAACAACGGTAATAATAACAATAGTAATAATAATATGATGCATAACTTATCTGATAAAAGAACGAATTGTTTTTGTGCAATTTTGTTGTTTTGTCCACAATTGAGTACACTTCAGGGCAACAACGAAATAATATGTAAGCTTCTGCAACTCTCAATTTCGCATTTTAGTTTTCGTGTTTTCGTGTTTTCTCTGACTGGTGTAAAAGATCCTTAACAGATGTATTAGTTCGCAAATTTACTTCCAGGCTGAAAACTGATATTCTTACGCTGCTCCCACACAACAACTTGTGCTAAGTTTACACTTCCTTATTTAATGTTCGCTTGTAGTCACACTTCTTAGATTTCGTGACTCCTTCATTCATTCAAAGGATCTGTTCCCGGAGGCCCTGGTCCCTTTGCGCTAACTTTTCCTGATAATTTACTTTTCTATTCCCAGAATGAGATTTTCACTCTGCAGTGCAGGGTGCTCTGACATGGAATTTTCTGTCAGATGAAAGCTGTGTACCGGACCGAACTTCAACTTGGGACTTTGCGTTTCACGGTCAAGTGCTCTGAGCTACCCAAGCGCGACTCACGAGCCGTCCTCACGGCTTTACTTTTCTGTTGCCATTTAAAATAGATTCAACGTAGTTCATATTTATACTGCACACGAAAGCCGATTCCCGCAAACTCAACATCCAACTCCGAACACAAAGTGCCGTTTGTGGAAATGATTAAACTGAAGTAGTGGTGTCTACCGACATAATCACGACTAGAATGCAAATGAGACACTGACATCCAGAAGAGCCTGAAGCACACCGCCGTCAATCCCACATGGACATGAATATCAAATAAACAAGTGATACAGCTTTTTGTGAATTTTCATAAATATGACGTGAGCCTACAGCAGAGATAAACCTGACTCACTATAAGATCAACAGGTTTGAGAAATGTGAATACTAGGAACAATCTTTCAACTGATGGTGATGTGCTTTACGCCCTTATGATTCTCAGCGCCTCAAATGGATTATTGTATGATAAAATTCATAACTTAGTATACAATAACTAACTCAGAAACCCACAAATAGATTTACCGTCAGTTCAACTCTAACATATACTGACTCCGTTCTAATTTTACCACAGTATATAGTGAGTGAATTTACAAATCCGAGGAGTATGTTATCATCAAGCAGAGTTTATGCCGACTGAACAGAGAGGCGTGGACGTAAACTTCTAGTTGAGTGGCAACGGCTCACATCGTGAACCGTGAACGTTGCTGGTCGAATGCACGTTGTTGATCGACTCCATATGCATTTGGCCCGTAAGGGGATTACGTCACGCGAGTTGCACATGCGCACATGCTCTTTAAATTGTGCACAACTGATGATGTGCTCGTGACCCTGATGCCAAGTTTCGCGTAGGAGCAGTAGCGCGATAGATTTAATAGCTGTATCTTATATGTTGGAGCGTCCATGTTAACAGCATCCAAAGAAAAATAGCCAATAAATCGGCAAGGTGTGCAAAGTTAGGGTGCTCACTTGCTCTTGTGCTCTCACACAGCACCCTCTGCTGATGATGAGCAATGTCTGAAACTAGCTATTCGTGAATTTGCGCTATCTTGACTGGACATCAGAATAAAATATTACTTCATCGAGAAATAAACTACGTAGAGATCTTATGGTAATGATGGTTGGTAATTCCTCGGGATTCAGCTGCATGTATAGGAGAGGTTTCTTCATTCACATCCACTTGCCGCACAATTTCTTTGAGAAGTGTGAGTATTGTGTTTTAAGTGTAACTGTTTGCTGTTGGTCATTATAGAGAATGCAAGCAAAATGGGGGTAGAGTTTGTCAGTGATGACAGGTAAAGATAATAGTAGGAGGTTAAACTTTTTTTACAGGCACATAGTCCACAGTTGTCAAATCGCACTAGCAAACATGATTAGATTAATGTTCTTATCTGATATTGCGACATATCCTCGCCCCATGACACAGTCCAGAGAGGCTGTGTTTTAATGAATGACATTAGTGGATGATCTTGCAAACAGGAAATGTACACCACTGCTTCTCATCGGTTGCTGGTGATGAAAACACGCAAATTGAGATAATATTTGTATATATACAGCAATATAGCATATGACTATCAAAATGATTTCACGTGATAATGGTGAAAGTTGCGGTATTCTGATCAGGCCATATCTTGGCACTTGAGAATCACAGCAGAAACTTTTCGTGACTTGCACTGCATACGCGAAATTGTGTGCGGTGCACAGAATTGTATGAATTATTTCTTGTAATTATTTGGTGGTCAGCCTGATATCTGCAGTTTTGCAGGTCAGTTTTTCTATTTTAATTTGTAAAATTAATTTTTGTTTCAAAACTTTCCATGAAAGATCATAGTAGGTGTACTATATGTCCTAAATGCACCGGAATCCCAGTGACTATTTTTTTATGATCCCTGTTATAAAAACATATTGCAAAACAGGCATAACAGCATTTGCATGGCCAGTCCCAACGAACATTACTCTGTAGACAAGGATGTCCAGAGACAGATGCATATGGTTGAACACTATAGAAAATCGAGTTAAGAGTGGATGACTGTGTTCAGTCAAGTATAGCTCCCCCTCGCTCTCTCCTTTCCTCCCCTCACTGCGCCATTACAATGGTTACCCCACCCCCAACCACGAGTGCATGGTGTATTAGCTTTGTATTGAAAAATAGGAGTTGAAGAAAATGAAGGATTTGAAATTTCGTGCCTTAGAAAATTGTTACAAAACAAAAGAGCAAACAAAATATCAGAAAGAGCACTGGCAAGTTTCTTGAAGTTTTCCACAAAAAATTTCACACTTTCATGTGCACCATTTGCCTCAGCTCTCCACTTGCTTTCAAGGCGAGTCGACGTCTGTAACTGATTCACCTTGACGTGTCTAGAAAATTCAATTAGTGTTCATGAAACTCCTTGCATTTTTGTAGAAGTTCTCCCATTATTGGTGGTGTATCTTTTATTTATATTGGTTTTACTATATTTGTAACGTATTCTGATTTCGTGAAACATCTACTTTTTGTATAATGAACAAAAAATATGTAGGATTATAGGTAGGCCTACACCAGTCGCTAGAAGCACGCCACCTACCTCGTCTATTTGTAATGATACAAAGGCGCCAATAGCGTCCGTCTGCAGCACTTTTAAATCGCGACGTGTACATCCGTTTTCGCTGAAGAGGAGATTCGAATGGGGGAAATTCAACGGCGCTAGCTTTCCGTAGAACTGACGCAGCCGCCACGCCGCCAGGATAATTATAATTAGGCGTTGGTGGAAAGCAGTGATCCAGAATCGCATACAGTGCAGTAATACTGACACAACTTGCCTCAACTTGCAACATTATCATTACGTACACCTGACTAATGATATCCCTAACAGAAAAATCAGACGCAATACAGCGCCGTACAAAAAAAAGTAACGAGGAAATACGTTTTGTATTAAGCACTGGGCCAAAAAAATACTTGTTTTGTAAATAAAAGCGCTTGTTTTTGCTGCAACTGTAATTTATTTCTCCCAGACACATTTCGCCTTTTTTTTTAAGGCACTTTCGGTGGGATCTAGAACGACACAGTTTTGTTTTGATATGTGTTACTTTTAGCTTGTCAAACCGTTCGCGTACCGTTTTTTAGGTAAATAAGTAATTACCTACAGTTTGTTAGCATCTGTGTTTCCTCTCATCTGGACTAGACGCAGCACGACCACTTCATTTCCGAAACATAAGCATATTTTTATACTACGAATTTTTCCCTTCACATTTATCACCACGTCTATACTTATTTTTATGGTGCATCGTTACTCTTTTTCCATTAGTTACAGCTATTTTTTCGAAAAATGTTTTTTTAAAGATGTAAATATTTTGATCTAATTATGTGTTTCCCCTTGTTAGGTTTGTTTACCTGCATGTTGCCAAAAAGGTGGAAACACGAACTCACAATATTTACGTCTTTAAAAGCACGATTTTCTATCAAATATCTATAATTAGTGGGATATGAGTAACAACGCACCATAAAAATAAGCATAAACATGGTGAACAGTGTGAAAGAAAAAATTCGTTATACAAAAATATACTAATGTTTCGGAAATGAATCCGTAGTGCGCCCTCCACACCAGATGAGAGGAAACGCAGATGCGAATGAACTGTAAGTAATTACTTATTTACTTAAAGAGTCCGCAGCTCGTGGTCGTGCGGTAGCGTCCTCGCTTCCCGCGCCCGGGTTCGATTCCCGGCGGGGTCAGGGATTTTCTCTGCCTCGTGATGACTGGGTGTTGTGTGATGTCCTTAGGTTAGTTAGGTTTAAGTAGTTCTAAGTTCTAGGGGACTGATGACCATAGATGTTAAGTCCCATAGTGCTCAGAGCCATTTTTTTGAACCACTTAAAGCAGGGGCGGGCAAACGTTGCACGCGGCTCATGAGCGCACAGCGCTGCACGTGCGCTGCTCGCGTGCAGTCGTCGAGCGGGGCTGTGGCGACAGCCGGCAGGTTGCGGCAGTGTAGTGCCAGGCTAAGCTGCGGACGTTGATGCGAAGCGAGCACTATGTAGTGAACGTTGTAGTTCAAAAAACGGAGAAGTGGAGATTTGCTATCTTTTAAAAAGCAATGGGAGAATCATTTTTTCTTTGTGCAAAAACGTGAAAATTCGAAATGTTTAATATGTGGCAATATTCTCGCTGGTCAACGGAAGTTAAGTATTGAAGGCCATTATAATAAATTTCACAAGGACGAGTACAATTTATTGTCGGATTCTGAGCGGATGGGGAATTGACTGAGCTTAAGAAGACCGATCTGACGATACCAGATGAATCTGTCGTAGTTGGCCGGCCGGAGTGGCCGAGCGGTTCTAGGCACTACAGTCAGGAACCGCGCGACCGCTATGGTCGCAGGTTCGAATCCTGCCTCGGGCATGGATGTGTGTGATGTCCTTAGGTTAGTTAGGTTTAAGTAGTTCTAAGTTCTAGGGGACTGATGACCACAGCAGTTAAGTCCCATAGTGCTCAGAGCCATTTGAATTTGTCGTAGTTGCTGTTGTCACGAGAGATCTGCGACTTTCTCTCGTCATGTCTCTCATCTAACTGATTTAACATTTTATGGAGCACTGTTTTCAAGTTTTTAGGACGACAACAATAATAGCCCAGCGGTATGTGCAAGTTATAAGACTGCGCTTAATATAGCGAGAGCTGGAAAACCATTTGCTGAATTAATAAGTCTCGGTTAAGAGCAAACATCAGTGATGAAAATTTACGTAACTGTTTGTGTTTGTCTGTATGCAGAAATTTTGTTACAGATATTAAACGTATTGTAAACTCCACCTGTGATAATTAAATAAAACGTATCGTAGGTAATAGGTACTCTTTCAAACGATGATTTCTTTCAAGCACTCCTACTAACCTTATTCATTCACTCAATAAAGCAAGCTAGGAAACAAAACGCATTACAGACGAAGGAGCGGACAGAAGGTATGGTGGGGATGGGAGATAAGCGGGTGGCCAGCTTGCCCCTGTGTGCACGCGGAACACCTGTTAACTGCACGCGTGCAAGGGCACCGCACATGTGCAGGATTCCTGCCCGACCCTGACCTAAAGAAACGAGACGTGAACGATTTGATAACCTAAAAATAACACATATCAAAACAAAACTGTACCGGTATAGTTCAAGATCACACTGAAGATGCCTTAGAGTAAGAAGAAAGGCGAAACGCGTCTGGCAGGAACAAATTACAGTTGCAGCAAGAACAGCTGGTTTTATTTACAAAACAAATATTTCTATCCTTTCTGCGGAGGACGGACATGCAAGAAAACTTGTTCAAATAAATACGTTTCCACGTTATATCTACTTCATTCTAGAGGTTAATTAAATATAAGTTGTAAAAATGTGTGTGAAATCTTATGGGACTTAACTGCTAAGGTCATCAGTCCCTAAGCTTACACACTACTTAACGTAAATTATCCTAAGGACAAACGCACACACCAATGCCCGAGGGAGGACTCGAACCTTCGCCGGGACCAGCTGCACAGTCCATGACTGCAACGCCTTAGACCTATAAGTTGTAGTTTATTATGTTTGTTAAGGCTTTCGCGGCCACTTGTTGACAAATTGCCTGTTGGCTTGTTTCTCGAGTTCTTCTGCCGAAGTTGTTCGATGATTTTTCTGACGTTTCTCCAGCACGAGTGGTTGGCACCGTCAAAGCTTCACCCTCCGTTGGTGGAGGGTGAGGCTTTGACAGTGTCAGCCGGTCTTGCTGGCGAAACGTCAGAAAAATCGTTAAACAAACGTCTACCGAAGAATTGTAGCAACAAGCCAACAAACAGTTGTTGAAACTTCCTGACAGACTAAAACTGTGTGCCGGACCGAGACTCGAACTCGGGACCTCTGCCTTTCGCGGGCAAGTGCTCTACCAGCTGAGCTACCCAAGCACGACTCACGCCCCGGCCTCACAGCTTTAATTCCGTCAGTTCCTCTTCTCCTGGAAGAACACTTGCCTGCGAAAGGTAAAGGTCCCGAATTTGAGTCTCGGCCCGGCACACAGTTTTAGTCTGCCAGGAAGTTTCATATCAGCGCACTGTAACATCCACGATATAAATTTTAGCTACAGTGCGACGAGAGGAAATTATGCCTGTAACAGTTATAAACATTATCTATTCGACATTTGGAAAATAGTGAAAACGATGATAAATATTATTTATATAATATTCTATGATGTAATCGGACATATCGATGTGTATCATACAAAGATAATGATAATTGTAAATTCCTTTTATGATCTGCGTTTATCTTTCTTTGTTTTTGACCTTTTGTTGGTTGGCTTTTGTAGGTTGCGGACGCATATCGAACTGAGGTCTGTTAAGAAATTGTAATTATTTGTTAATTATTACTTGAGAATTGAGTTCATTATTATTATAAATATGAGTGAATAATTATTTGTAATTTTAATTCCTCACTCAATAAGCATTATCTGTGTTAATTATTTCTTTCCGCTGCAAGCAGCGCAGCCATTGATGATAGCGATTTGTATCGCGTTTTTGTCTGTGTTTTCCTTAGAAACAAATCAAATGTTTGCTTGATGAAGTTTAAATACTGCACAATACGAAAGTAAAGTTTAATAAGCGTTTTAAATACTTATCCTATTTGCTCTAACAATAGAAAGTCTCTATCAATTGTCTGCCGCCATCTTAACAATTATCTCAGCGGCAAATTCAAATTACGCAACTCTGCAGACATAAATGCCGAAGGTAATACAAATGTGTAAAAATAAATATGCACCGGCGGTCCCGAACTCATTTTAATGAAAATAATTCGAATTAGATTGTTTCTTTAGAAACAGTGCTCATAGCACGATCCTTATAACAAACTTTTCTAGCTGATGTATGGAGCCGAAATTAATTACGCAAGAGTTCCGAAGAATATTGTTTCAGGTAACATACGTCAGTGTTGTGCGCGCCTGATATTCGGTGGTTTTAATGATCATTTTGCTGAAGATAACTGCTTCCATCTTAATCAATAGTTGTATAGAATCTGTTGTATGAACTGTGATTTAGTCACACTTACACAACTTACAGACAACACTTTAAAACGACGTTAACTTGGAGGTCTTTAGCAACTTGGCCAAATCTTTAGCCGGGAGAAAAAATTATTTAGTAATTACTCAATGTAATAAAATGAAATGTCGTGTGGCAGGGGCCTCCCGTCGGGTAGACCGTTCGCCTGGTGCAAGTCTTCCGATTTGACGCCACTTCGGCGACCTGAGCGTCGATGGGGATGAAACAATGATGATTAGGACAACACAACACCCAATCCCTGGGCGGAGAAAATCTCCGACCCAGCCGGGAATCGAACCCAGGACCTTAGGATTGACAATCCGTCACGCTGACCACTCAGCTACCGGGGCCGGACACTCAATATAATAAAACAAGACTATCATTTTCATGTACAAATTAGTTAAATACCAAACCACTGAATAACACAGCGAACGCCACAGCACACTCCACTGCAGAGTGAAAATTTCATTCTGTAGACAGTTTGTTTATTACGCTTGTTGTAATGCAGTCGATAACCGTAATTTCAGTTAAATTTTCAATACTAGATCTGATGATTGGGTACTAGCGGAACGGGTAACCATAATAAAGTGAGTGTGTGATGAATAACTGAAAATAACTTTAGTAAAAATGCCGCCATGATCGCCGGCGCTCAGTTTGAGATGATATCCGTCTTTGGAGGAATTATTCAGTATCTGTAAATAACGCCCCTGCGGCTTGTGAGATGAAGAGTAAGGCCGGTATCACACTATCAAATTTCTTTGTCAAAGATTTGATCAAAGATGTGATCAAATATTCCGTCAAATATATTTGACAATAGATCTTTGACGTAGCGCTAGAAGGGGTATTACACTGTCATCAAATTTTTCGTCAAAGTTCAAGATGGCTGACGACACCAACTTGTTATTAACCGCAGCAGTTGCACGTACCGCAATTGCATTGTGTGCCCATGCGGAAGTGGGGAAAAAAAGGAACCATACATACGAGGTTGCCAGTCTTAAATTCTTGGGATTACAACTTGATAATAAGGGAGAACACCACAGATCTGCAAAAACGCCTTAACAAATCTGTATTGCAATTCGAGAGTTAGCAGACATAGGCGACATAAAAATGAAAAACCTTGCATACTTTGCCTACTTTCATTCCATAATGTCATATGGTATAATATTTTGGTGTAACTCTTCAAGTCAAACAAAAGTTTTCAGAGTCCAAAAGCGTGTAATACGTATTATTTGTGGAGTAAATTCACGGACGTTCTGCAGAAACCTCTTAAAAGAACTGGGTATACTAACCACTGCTTCTCAGTATATTTACTCCTTAATGAAATTTGTCCTAAATAATATATCTATTTTTCCAACAGCTCAGTTCATACATACAATACCAGGAACAAAAATGATCTGCACAAGGACTTAAAAGCACTTACTTTAGTTCAAAAAGGGGTCCACTACTCAGGAACACTCATCTTCAATAATTTGCCAGCAAACATAAAAAATTTAGTTACAAATAAAGATCACTTTAGAAGGAGCCTGAAAGACTTACTAGTGGCCAACTCCTTCTACTCCATTGACGAATTTTTAAATAGAAACAAATGATGTATTGTATATATTCATACTATTAGTATTGTTATTTCAGCTTTAAAAAAATTGACATGTTCCACATCCACGAGGATCTCCTCAGCACGGATGTATGGAACGAAAAACTAATCTAATCTGGGTGAAGCCGTGGGTTTTACGACGACACGATAAAAGCATTCAACAAAACTTGTTACGTGAGCTTATAGTGGAAGACGTCAAGTCGTACAGCAATTACTTAAGAATGGACGAGCATACATTTCTGTATGTGCTCAGTGAAGTGTATCCTCATATCGCAAAGCACAATATTCACTTAAGAACTGCTACATCTGCAGAAGACAGGCTCACTGTCACACTCCGATTCGTTGCTACAGGAGAGGGTTATGTTATGTTAGGACAGGTTAGGTTAGGTTAGGTCAGGTCAGGTCAGGTCTTCAATCTTCTTAATCTGTTTTTGTATTCAGGGTGCTTCACGTTGTAAAGCGCCTCATCAGCTTCATACATCTCTATCAATTTTGTAGTTGTCGGCACAGACCAAATGTATTTACCGGCAATGTTTATAAAAAGACTACAGACGACAGAACGCTGCAGCGATGCTAGCGCTCCATGTGGTAACATGTCACATTGCAGTGAACAGAAGACAAGCGACTTCTTTGATCAAATCTACAGCGAGGCCCTAGATTTGATCAAATATTGGACGACATTTGACAAAGTTCCTATTACACTATAAATATCTTTGACAAAGATTTTTGGCAAAGATATTTGACAAAGAAATTCGATAGTGTAATACCGTCCTAACCGGTGAGTGCGACACAGCTGGACGCGGCACAGTCGCGCGACTGACCTCCGAGCCTGAGCTCCGCCGACGCCTGCGCGCTGTCAGCCTCGCCGTGGGCCACGCACTGGTAGACGCCGCGATGCGCGCGCGTCGCGGCGGCCACGTGCAGAACCAGCGGCGACAAAAGGTGCGCGCGGCCGGCGGCCAGCGGCTCCGCGTTGTGCAGCCACTCCACGCTGGCCACGGGGGAGCCCGACACCGAGCAGTTGAACGTCGCCGATTCTCCAGAGTTCACCACCTGTCGTCACAGATAAACAGAGTGCGTCACCAGGTGTACAATACTGCCCGCTGGCAAATCCAACTCTCACAACGAACCCCTTGTGTGCGACGTCGCAAAAGGCCAATGATGTTTACGGCATTCGACGCCCCATACTTTGTCTACCATGCAGCCAAAATGTTGATTGCTAATGGCAATGGCTACAGGGGATGGTATTAGAGGTATCAAATGGTGAGCATGGCATGAGCGTAGTTGAACTACGCTACATCGCTAGTGGTTCTGAATCAAAGCAGAGCCATGGCAACGATAACCAAACAAACACTGCATTATATCTACAGCAACAAGTGCCGAAGTTGACATTTGGTCAGAAAGGGACCCAAGCAATTTCGCAGAGTGGCACATGAAATACACTACTGGCCATTAAAATTGCTACACCAAGAAGAAATGCAGATGATAAACGGATATGCATTGGACAAATATATTATACTAGAACTCACCTGTGATTACATTTTCACGCAATTTTGGTGCATAGATCCTGAGAAAACAGTACCCAGAACAACCACCTCTGGCCGTAATAACGGGCTTGATACGCCTAGGCATTGAGTCAAACAGAGCTTGGATGGCGTGTACAGGTACAGCTGCCCATGCGGCTCAACACGATACCACAGTTCATCAAGAGTAGTGACTGGTGTCTTGTGACGAGCCAGTTGCTCCGCCACCATTGACCAGACGTTTTCAATTGGTGAGAGATCTGGAGATTGTGCTGGCCAGGGCAGCAGTCGAACATTTTCTGTATCCAGAAAGGCCCGTACAGGACCTGCAACATGCGGTCGTGCATTGTCCTGCTGAAATGTAGGGTTTCTCATTGATCGAATGAAGGGTAGAGCCAAGGCTCGTAACACATCTTAAATGTAACGTCCACTGTTCAAAGTGCTGTCAATGCGAACGAGAGGTGACCGAGACGTGTAACCAATGGCACCCCACACCATCACGCCGGGTGGCGATGACGAATACGCGCTCCCAATGTGCGTTCACCGCGATGTCGCCAAACATGCGACCATCATGATGATGTAAACAGAACCTGGATTCATCCGAAAAATTGACGTTTTGCCATTCGTGCACTCAGGTTCGTCGTTGAGTACACCATCGCAGGCGCTCCTGTCTGTGATGCACCGTCAAGGGTAACCGCAGCCATGTTCTCCGAGTTGATAGTTCATGCTGCTGCAAACGTCGTCGAAGTGTTCGTGCAGATGGTTGTTGTCTTGCAAAAGTCCCCATCTGTTGACTCAGGGATCGAGACGTGGCTGCACGATCCATTAGTGCCATGCGGATAAGATGCCTGTCATCTCGACTGCTAGTGATACCAGGCCGTTGGGATCCAGCACGGTGTTCCGTATTACCCTCCTGAACCCACCGATTCCATATTCTGCTAACAGTCATTGGATCTCGACCAACGCGAGCAGCAGTGTCGCGCTACGATAAACCGCAATCGCGAAAGGCTACAATCCGACCTTTATCAAAGTCGGAAACGTGATGGTACGCATTTCTCCTCCGTACACGAGGCATCATAACAAATTTTCACGAGGCAACGCCGGCCAACTGCTGTTTGTGGTTGAGAAATCGGTTTGAAACTTTCCTCATGTCAGCACGTTGTAGGTGTCGCCACCGGCGCCAACCTTGTGTGAATGCTCTGAAAAGCTAATCATTTGGACATCACAGCATCTTCTTCCTGTCGGTTCAATTTCGCGACTGTAGCACGTCATCTTCGTGGAGTAGTTAGTGGAATGTGTGGTGCTCGAGTGTGCGGACAATGTACATGAGGAGTACAATGAGGACGATACGTGCGTAATAAGTGAAAGTGATACTGCAACAGGTCTCGAACCACGTAGTTGACCATCCCTTTTGGACAGGGAGCGACAAATCACGTCTGCAGTGAAACGTAGAACATGACAGTCATTGTACAGGAAGCGGGCACTAAACATAATTACTTACACGGAAGCTCATCAGCAGCATAGTATTAAAAAAAACTGTAAACAGATTTCGAATAAGTCTGCAGCACTGATACCTTGTTGTGCATAAGAAAAACAACTGATATTCAAGGGGGATGGAGGCGCAATTGTTGCAAAAAGTGGTGTTCGCGCGTTTCAAGGATATTCGCGATAATTGACATGGTACGCACGACAGTTACCTACTACGTTATGCACATCAAATTGCTCGCTACATAGATTAAAGTGATTTTCGAGGGAAACAGTGGATGTTTGCATAACTTCAAACAGTGCGACAGGATTGGAAAGTGTAAGATAACGAAATTTCAAACACAGCCTCAACTTGACGATGCACAGCAAACTGCTGATTGGACCCAAAAATCTGTAGATGAGATAAACAAATTTATCCCATCGTTCAGTAATTAATTTCTATTTAACTCCGACCAATCGGGATTTCAAGAGGAAATGCATATGAAAGGGACCTTGGAAATAAAACTACCAAGAGAATTGTATCGAGATCAATTAACATCAATGCTATGGCGCATTCGTATACAATTATGTCGAACGTTAAGCTGCATCTTAAATTGGCTGAAAGTTATTTATTGCGCTGGGAGATGTTGATGGTGCTTTGCGCCATCCGATTGTTTCTCATGTGCGTGATCTTGCAAGGGCAGTAGGAAATACTTACGTCACAGCAAACAAGAGTGTGAAAATGAGCGTAAGAGAACTACAGCTGCGGTATGAGCGCTGTTTTTGGCCAATAGCTGGTCGAAATGACTTGCTTTTGCTTGATTCCTGGTCTGCGTATGAAGATCATGTTGCTTAAGAGCAAACTATCCCTCCTGAAAAGTGTGTGACGGTGCAGTTCATACTACCTAGAACCACTGTAAAATTCAGCCTGTGGTTGCTTGTTTTTACCGTGCATACTATCGCCTATCTGCAGCTACGCCTTGAAGGATAGCCAGTTTCACGGTATGCTCGACTTTCCATCAGCTCTTATCACCTCCTTACACCAATATGATTATATGCCCGCTTTCAGAGCGGATACCTAGGTGACGTCCTACACGGTTTGTAACTTCCAAGCCTTCGATCTTGACGGTGCGAACCTTCGTGATCACTGTGACGTTCCATTTTTCATTCAGTGTTCACGGTGCAAGTTAATGATTTATTTTGAACATTTCTTGAATGTCAATAATATCCATTTTGTAAAGTGTAATAGATACATTCCATTGAAGGTTGATCTCTGCGCCTCCTAGATGCTCTTTTTCCGTCGCCCTCCTGATGCACACGGTGAGTCATTAGCAGCTCAAAATTTTTCTGTCTGTCAACATAACACTTCCAAATTAGACTTTCTATAGACTGTACTTGCCACCTCGCTCCTTCTAAATGGTTGAACTGCGCCTCTTCTCCTGCATGGCTCACTTGTCGTGAGACGTGAATTGGATATGTAATGAGAAACGCACCGAAAGCTCAGACACTACACTGTGCAGCCAATCCACACTGTCCACAAGACAACCAGACTCTGCCTATCTGGAGTTCGATCTAGCGAGATTGCGCAGTGGTTAGTACGTAGGTTGGAACTTAAATAGTGGCAACACTGTTGTGGAGACACTATGCACTGGAATCTACTACTGTCGCTGATAGCACACGTCGTTGGCATACCCACCTTAACTACGAGCAAATGGACTCGCCCGTTCCACGTCACCGGCGTGCGCACAATCGAGGGAAACGCAGTCACTCGTGAGCGAGCGGTCTAACTTAACGGTGTCACTAAGTTTTGGAAACAGGAAAAACGGAGTTGGGTCAAGATTGAATGTGCCAGAGGTCGTACCGAAGGACAGTGTTGTCTGGTCTTCAAGAGGCGTGCGGGGGATCGGCATTGTCGTATAGAACAGTGGCACGTTGGGTAAAAGCCTTCAAGGTCGGCAAAATGTGGCAGACATGCATCGGGCAGGTCGTCCTAGCGTCTCTGAAGAAGAAGTGCAGGCTGCTGCCGTGTTAGTGGACAGTGATCGACGCCGTACGATTTCCTCCTATTTCCATCTATTGTACTATATATTTTTTCCTTATTTTGTTACTTGAAGACATGACATTTCTGTGTCTTTATATATTGTAATTGTTTTACTAATTTTATATATATATATATATATATATATATATATATATATATATATATATATATATATATATATAGGGCGGCGGAGCAGGTGTGTTGTGTGACGCTCCCGCGAGTTGCTGCGCTTTCGGGGTTTGGCAGCATGTAATTGCTATGATAGTTTCTGACACGGTGTCGCGGACGGGAAGCATCAGCTGGTGCACAGCAAGAGCCCGTTTCACCTGGTGACCGTGTCGAGAAGAAGGCGCGCCAACATCCAGCTTCTGCAACAGCGACGGCCTACAATGAGTGACTGTCGCCACCTCCCCGATCGACGACTGCAAACCTTCAATCAACCAACAAGGAAGACTGAAAGCACGTAAAGTTTTAGAACTATATGGCAGACCTCAGCTTTACAAACTGTTGTATCACAAAAATACAGCAACTTAGCATGAACCTTTGTTGCTCATTATCCCAATTGCATTACCAAGCAGGGTCCCTTTCTTTTCTGGAATGAACCCGAGTGTCGTTGAAATTCATACACCTAGCGTTAAAGTAATAGCATTCAATTTCACTGCTTTAATTTCGAAGTTCAGTTAAAATATTCATAGCTGGCTACAATATTTAGATTACACGAGCAGAAATTAAGAGTGCGAATTTTGTTACCATATTTTAGCTTACCTGTGACTGCAGCTCAGCTTGGTACGTACTAAATTTTACTATTGTTAATTGTTCAGAATCATTTAATTCAAGTTCAAAGTTAAATCTCTTATTTCTAAATTGCGCAGGATCAAGTAGCTTTTGAAATGATTGTTGAGGTAGCCCAAGACTAACCTTATTTTATTGAATTTCGTAGTGCTGCAGAAACAAAGTTCACTATTAATTTCAGTCACTAAATTAACTTTCAATTTGCCGGTTTTATTAATTCTTTTGCTAAATTAAGTCAGAGTGTAGCGAAATTTATTACTTCTAACAAACATTCACTTTTCAGACAACACGTGTCAACCTTCAGTTGCCACGCTTTTAGTGCTAATTATATGTGCATTAATCTTTCATTTTCAGTTATTATAGTAGTTGTCCATAGGACTGGCGACCGTAATTTTCCCCAAATCTCAAATATCTAATTAACGCCAATTAATTGTTACCGTAACGACCGCACATTTACTTTCTTTATTAACTTTACCCTTTTCTCAAAATTAATTTCCACCAATTTCATTTGCAGTTTTCCTTTCATTTAGATGTAACCCATCCTCCCTCTTTACCAACAGATTAACTTCGGTGACAATTGCTTTTCCCAAATTTCTATTATGTGCACGCGGTTTAATTTTTCACTGTCATTAAGGTCGATAAGTGAGGGGGAGGTTACAACCACCCTGTAGGTAAACTAAGCGTATCACCGAACATGAAGGAAACCAGAGACTTTGAACGGTACAGACAGTCCATACTGCCATTTTTGGAACCCTGCTGTTGAAAGTCGATGCTTCTACTAAGTTCACAATCTGTCAATACATAAGCTGGGCTTATCTTGAAATGGAGGGAAATAGAGTTGAGGCGGAAGAAATAAAAACTTTGAGATTTGCGATGATCTTGTATTTCTGTCAGGCAGAGCAAAGGACTTGAAAGAACAGTTCAGTGGGATGGATGGTACGTTGCAACAGGTTACAAGCTGAGAATCACCAAAATTAAAACAAGGGTAATGGAAAATAGTTGAATTAAATCATGTGATGCTTGAGAAATTAGATTAGGAAAAGAGACACTGAAAGGAATAGATGTCTTTTACTACTTAGACATTGTCTAAGTCTAGAGGACATAAAATGCAGAGTCGATAAAGCACGAAAAACATTCCTGAAAACAAGAATTTGTTAACATCTAATTTAAATTTTAGCAAGTCTTTTCTGAAGATATATGCACGGAGTGTAGTCTTGTACAGAAGGGAAACGTGGACTATGAGCAGTTAAGTGAAGAACAGAATACACGATTTTGAAATGTGATGCTACAGAAGAGTACCAAAAATTAGATGGGTAGATCTAGTAACTAATGAGGAGGTACCAATTCGAACTGCGGAGAAAGAAATTTATGGTACAATTTTACTGAAATAAGTTATCGGTTAATAGGGTATACCCTGAGACACGAAGGAATTATAAATTTGGTAGTGGAAGGAAGTGGGACGATAAAAATTGTGGAGGGAAAGCAAGAGATGAATAGAGTAAGCAGGTTCAAACGGGTATTGCTTGCAGTAGTTATTTGGAGATGAAGAGGCTTGTACAGAATAGAGTAGCGTGGAGAGCTGCATCAAAGCCGTCTTCGGACAGAATACCATAAAAGCAAAACATTAGAAACTTCAGAACCTTCAACATCGCAGCCCGTCAGCAATCGTTGGTTAATATATTAAAAACTAAGAACCCGCCTGATTGGGAAAGTTTATCGCTCTTATCCCAATCAGGAGTATATAAAATTACATGCGGGGATTGTTCAAAATTTTACATCGGGCAAACGGGGCGAGCTCTGGGTCTCAGGTATAAAGAGCATATTCCTACTAGAAGCGGTGACGGTACTAAGGGCTCTGCTTATGCGGAACACCTTGTGCAAACGGCTCATGCGCCGAGCCCTCCAGTTAATATCGAGTTAGTTCCTGCCGAGGTTAAGGGCTTAAAACTTGATGTTTGGAAGAAATGCAGATCTTTAAGCATCTGCAACATGTTAAAGACAATATCCTTAACGACCAACTCCTACTAAGAACTAGAAATTTTTTTGAAGGTTTCGCGCCTTTACTTTGTTCTTCATACTTCTAAATCTGATGGTCTGGGGATTAACACATGCGCGCGCTGATTGGCGAGCGCGGTTGGTCAAGCTGTTCATCTTCTTTCTTTTTATCCTCATTTTCCTTTTACGATGAAGGTGATTTTAGCCCGTTGAACACCTCACGTTTTATCCCTATATTACCACGACGTCTTTAGATTATGTCCCTTCAGCCTCCCCCCCCCCCCCCCCCCCGCCCCAGGCTAACTACTGGCTTTAGGTATAGTTTTTAAGAGTTCCTCCTGTTGTCATAGGTAGCTTCATATATAAGTTTCTTTACTGGCATAAGCAACCGTGTGCGGTTATTTTTAGGTTTCATCTTCTATTTAGCTCGTCTCTTGTTCTATCCATTCCATTTTTTAATATACGTTGATCCACGGTTGGGAATATATGGGCTATTTAGCCCCGACCCATGTATAAACTTTCTCGTATTCCTATTCGCATGCGCATTCAAGTAACTTCCCTTGTCTTTCGCATGTGCATAGTTAGTGGGTCAGGCTTGTAAGTGAGCGACCATTTATAGCTGCAGTCTATGGCGGGTCATGGCCCATCGAACATAGGCCGGTGTGAGGTGGAGCGTACGCCATTAAGTTAAGTAGTTCAAAATGGTTCAAATGGCTCTGAGCACTATGGGACTTAACATCTGATGTCATCAGTCCCCTAGAACTTAGAACTACTTAAACCTAACTAACGTAAGGACACCACACACATCCATGCCCGAAGCAGGATTCGAACCTGCGATCGTAGCGGTCGCGCGGTTCCAGACTGACGCGCCTAGAACCGCTCGGCCACTCCGGCTGGCGTTAAGTAGTGGTTTTGACTTTGTACATATGTACTGTTTGTGTTTTCCTTTTCTTTTTCGTTTATAAATGTATAGCTGTGGTGTTCTTTTAATCATTGACTAAGGTCTTCTTAGGCACTTGTGAGTTTTATTGTTGTTCTGAAGAAGGTGTAGTTATCTACGCCGAAACCTGGGGTAAGCCGGCCGAAGTGTCCGTGCGGTAAAAGGCGCTGCAGTCTGGAACTGCAAGACCGCGACGGTCGCAGGTTCGAATCCTGCCTCGGGCATGGATGTTTGTGATGTCCTTAGGTTAGTTAGGTTTAACTAGTTCTAAGTTCTAGGGGACTGATGACCTCATAAGTTGAGTCCCATAGTGCTCAGAGCCATTTGAACCATTTGAAACCTGGGGTAACACTTAACACTAGGTGCTTTTTTCGCAATCGAGGCGGGTTTTTAGTTTTTAATATATTAATAAACATCAGAAACATGCACAAGAGACACAGATTCCACACTGTGAGAGCACTTCATGTTGTCAATTGGGTGGCCCTACACCCAGCAACCGAATGTTGCTGCTTCTCCACAGCGGCAGATAAACTTGTTGTATCAAGGAGATACTCCCACTTTTGCAACCAGTGTTGACATTTCATCAGAAAGGAACCCAAGGAATTTCGCAGAGTGGCAGATGAAATATTAGTATTTCTGCAAAATGAGTCAGTGGAATGTGTGGTGCTCGACTGTGCGGACAATGTTCATGGGGAGTACAGTGAGGACGATACGTGCGTAATAAGTGAAAGTGATATTGCAACAGGTCTCAAACCACGCAGTTGACCATCCCTTTTGGACAGGGAGCGACAAATCACGTCTGCAGTGAAACGTAGAACGTGACAGTCATTGTACAGGGAGCGGGCACTAAACATAATTACTTATACGGAAGCTCATCAACAGCATAGTATAAAAAAATTATGAACAGATTTCGAATAAGTCTGCAGCACTAATACCTTGTAATGCATAAGAAAAACTACTGATATTCAGTGGGTGGTACGAGGCAACGATTGTTTTGGTTCATCGTCACACGACTGTGTGACCTCTTTTGAACTGTCACACTCACGAATTTCAGTTAGTGACACAACGTGTAAGTTTGCAAAACGAACGACTACTCGCCGTTCTTGTTATGAAAACAGCTATCAAAATAATTCTCTCTCTCTCTCTCTACGCAGTCATTGTGTGCTGCACAACGCTGCCATCTGTGTCACACATACACAAGTACTGCCTATGCGTTTTAAGCAAAATTGCTTATTTTTAGCTACTTCTAGTTCTGAGAAAGAGAATCAGAAACCTTAGAAACTGAACGCAACTTGTGTCCGTGATGGTTGGAATGAGGCAGATCAGCAATCATTTCATTAACATGCTGTAGCGACAGTAAGAATAGTAAATGACTTAGTACCGATGCATGTGGAACACAAAATATCTACTGTGTCCAGACTAAGCGCCTGCAACTCTCGCTTCCCGTGAAGCAGACCGGTACAGCGGGCGCCGGACCGAGTAGGGGTCAGCCTGGCCGGTCGTCCCGGAAACATAGACGCTTCCCAGAGACCACCAGGAGGCGTCCACGGCGCCGCAAGAGGTCGCTACAGCCGCGGACCTCTTTCCTTCCGCTCGACACGTGACTGCAAATAGAGCCAGCCATAACCATGTGCCAAGCAGTATTTAGGTTGGCGCAGGAGCCTGAAGAGGTCCTTTTGTATTCCCCTCCTTTGCCTTCCCCACTCCCTGTCGCGTCTGCCCAGCACCCCCCACCCCTCTTATGGGTTCTCATCCTCCATCCGCTCTTTTCCCGCCTCCCCCTTCTCTTTTCCTCCTTTTCCCCCCTTTTTAATTTCCCATGATCTGTCTAGTTTCCCCCCACGTGCTCTCGGCTGTGGTATGTCACATTTGCCAACTTTTTAGTGCAGTGTTCCAGTGACTGTTCAGTGTTGTTCGTCTTTCTAGTGTTGCGAACAGAAACCATGCTGTCGCTAGGTGTGAATTTTATGTCTTTTGCGAACAGAAACCAGACTGTCGCCGTGGTTTTTTTTAATTGTCTGTCTATTGTTCTACCTGTCTGCTTCGTATGTATTTTATTAGCATCATCATCCCTCTGTTCTTTGTTTTAAGTTTCACGATTTTTTTTCGCCATGTTACTCTTTAAGTCTCCGACTTTATCGCCAGTTTTTATTATTTATTCTCTTCATCTTTTTAACAAAGTCTGTGGGCTGAAGTGCGGCATACTAAGCTGCTGCCAGCCCGCCCCCTTCGGGGGGAATTGAAATTCAATAAAGAAAAAAAAAAGAAAAAAACCTGAAGAGGTAGTTCATGCCGAGCGAGCCCAATGGTATCATCGTAGCCGCCGCATCATCCACGGCCGGCAGCGTACCGGAGCCATCCTCCCAGGGCCTCTACTCGTCCTCGGACTCACGTGACGGCAACGTGGACTCCGCGCCGCTCTTCACGAAACGCCCGGGGCTCGGTTTCTACATCTACATCTACATTTATACTCCGCAAGCCAACCAACAGTGCGTGGCGGAGGGCACTTTACGTGCCACTGTCATTACCTCCCTTTCCTGTTCCAGTCGCGTATGGTTCGCGGGAAGAACGACTGTCTGAAAGCCTCCGTGCGCGCTCTAATCTCTCTAATTTTACATTCGTGATCTCCTCGGGAGGTATAAGTAGGGGGAAGCAATATATTCGATACCTCATCCAGAAACGCACCCTCTCGAAACCTGGCGAGCAAGCTACACCGCGATGCAGAGCGCCTCTCTTGCAGAGTCTGCCACTTGAGTTTGTTAAACACCTCCGTAACACTATCACGGTTACCAAATAACCTTGTGACGAAACGCGCCGCTCTTCTTTGGATCTTCTCTATGTCCTCCGTCAACCCGATCTGGTACGGATCCCACATTGATGAGCAATACTCAAGTATAGGTCGAACGAGTGTTTTGTAAGCCAGCTCCTTTGTTGATGGACTACATTTTCTAAGAACTCTCCCAATGAATCTCAAACTGGTACCTGCCTTACCAACAATTAATTTTATATGATCATTCCACTTCAAATCGTTCCGCACGCATACTCCCAGATATTTTACAGAAGTAACTGCTACCAGTGTTTGTTCCGCTATCATATAATCATTCAATGAAGGATCCTTCTTTCTATGTATTCGCTATACATTACATTTGTCTATGTTAAAGGTCAGTTGCCACTGCCTGCACCAAGTGCCTATCCGCTGCAGATCTTCCTGCATTTCGCTACAATTTTCTAATGCTGCAACTTCTCTGTATACTTTCGTGTCCTTCACAACTGGCGATTCCAGCTGGCCCGGTGCTTGTTGCAGGTGGTGGTACGAGTCCGGGACGCCGGTGGCTTCTTCTGGCCGCGTGTGGGCGTCGCAGGAGGCTTCACTTTGGTGAAGTTGTACGGTTACTACAGACAGTTTATGTCCGGAAGCATCTCTGATTTAGTTATTGGTAGGTTTGGAGGATCAGTCCTACCTCACGAATATTGTTTGGAAATTTTGAAGAAAGACTTTAGTTTAAATAAAAACGCTGGAGGATCAGTCCTACCTCACGAATATTGTTTGGAAATTTTGAAGAAAGACTTTAGTTTAAATAAAAACGCTACAACTCACACTCTGAGATTTTCCTATCCGCGGACGGCGGATGTATTAATATCACTACACTGAAATCACCCACATCACTACAGGGTGATGATAAAAATACTTTTCTAGGGATATGTGTATGTAGGTAGAAGACGTCACGGTGTGCCTTACCAGCAGGTGTGGCGTGACGTGTACGGCGAGCGGCGCGGTGACCTGCAGCGAGGCGTGCACCCGCTGTTCCCCGAAGGCGTTGTGCACACGACACTCCCACCTGCCGGCGTCCTCCGGCCGCGCCCCCAGGATGTGCAGCGCCTCCTGCGCCGCCCACACGCGGCCAGAAGAAGCCACCGGCGTCCCGGACTCGTACCACCACCTGCAACAAGCACCGGGCCAGCTGGAATCGCCAGTTGTGAAGGACACGATGTAGGCGACGCTGCATACAAGAGTGGACACAACGAAAGTCAGACGGACTTGCAGGAACTGTTTCACGCAGAACACTGTGGGGGACTCACACATTATCAGCTTACAAGGCAAGCGTAGGGTAGCAGTCAAATCGTAATCGCGTGTGAGCGTAGTGTATCGATCGTATTCGGTCGAAAAAAGTGAGTTAACAGCAGAACCAGCTGCAAGCGAACGAGAGTGTTATGAACTGCAAAGCAAAATGAACTGTAACTTGACTTTCAAAATATTTTCTTAAAGAATTTACTTTATTTACTCGCGATTCACCAAGAACATTAACATATTTAATCACACTAAGTGAGCGTAGAAGCAGTTGCCAGGAAGTAACTGATGGAAAAGTCACGACCGCTCACAACGACCTCTGAGAAACTACACTGGTGCAAATCTGTAACACATCAGATTACTTTAAACTAAAAATTTTAACAACTCACACAAACACATTAACTATGCACCCTGTAAGAGGGATGGAAATGGTACAAACACTCATACTAAGAAATTATTTGCCACCGAAAGTGCAATTTGTTTTTAAAAGGGCTCTTACGGTGGAAGGGTGGCAACTTGATAAAAATGACTATTTAAATAAAACCCATGAAATTCAGACTTACATAAAATGTACAACATGCTCTATATTACACATATATCGCCTCGCAAGATGATAGGCAAGATAAAAACATATTTCAGGAATTCGACCTTTACCTTAATTCTATAAATTCGTCCAATTTAACAAGTAAATGAAACAACATATCTTCAACCACTTAACTTCTAATAAACTGCGATGTCTGGCGAAGACCTGGCGCAGCACCCCCAAAACGCTCTCCCGAACCGTCCGCTGCCAGCCGCTTCAACGGACGCAGGAAGGCGCGCCGATCTCCCGACACACGGCGTTGCAGCTCCCCCCGGCCAGTCCGATGTCGTGGTTTCGCTCCTGTTGCTCTCGTGTGAACCGCGAAGTCACTACCCCTTTCTATACGGCGCTGCCCACTGGACTCAGGTGGGAACCTCACATGCGCCGACGCTCAAGGCGGACAACTCATCTCGTGCCTCAGTGCGCGACCGACCAACCGGCCGATCCAACTGCCAATGACCGTTGCCCGAGCAACTCGAGCAGACTGGCGGCCTACGCAGACTCAGATGCAGGAACTCAGCACCGGCCGCGCGACCACTAGCTGAGTCCTGTTACTGGCGGAGTGGCAAGACTCTCATTTACTGACCTTAAAGTTGATCGAAAGGACAGACATACTAGCACTCCGACGACAGACAGACACTAACTGCAGCACAAATGCAAAAGAGAGAGAGAGACTAGCAACTGGTGACGCGAGACTGACCTAGCCTCACTCCGACTGACACCGCCGAGTTTTTTTTTCTTGATTGTATTTCAATTCCCCATAGGGGCGGGCTGGCAGCGGCATATGCGCTGCTCTTCAGCCGAAAGACATAGAAAAAACAATAGAAGACATTTAAAAATAACAAAGGAGAGAATATGGTGAGCATAGATATAAAAAAGGAGGAACATCATGGAAGGCAATAGACAAAAAAAGGGGTGACTGTAAAATGGAGATAAAAAAACTGTTTAAACGTAGCGCACACAAAAGCCACACACTGCGACAATTAAAAGAACGCAAGGCACAGTATGACTGGAGTATAAAAAGTATTGACGGATGGCATAGCATATAACAAACACTGACGGCGAACCTCAAGGCAGTACACAATTAAAATCACACCTCTTGACGCACAGGAGAAGCAGCACTAAACACAACAATGATGTGGCACATTGACGATGATTAAAACGGAGGATCTGCCAGGCGCAAGGAGATGAGGGAGACCGGAAGAAGGGAGGGAGGGAGAGGGGGAGAGGGGAAGAAAGAGGGGAGATGGGCGGGGGGCTCGCTGAAGAGGGCCGGGTAGGGAGGGATAGGGGAAGGAAAGAGGCAAGTATGGGGTGCAGGGTCTCAGGGAGGGGGGAAGGAGGAAAATCCGCTCTGGGAGAAGGAGGGGAGAGGAAAAAGGGTGCCCTGGGGAGGGGGGGGGGGACAAGGCCAGGTTACAGTTGGAAGGAAGGGTAGATGTCACAGCGAAGTTCGTCATCTGGGAGGGGGAGGCGCTGGAAATTGCCCTGATGAAGAAGATGGAGGGTGTGGAGGTGGAGAGAGGGAGGGATACAGCGATAGAGGCACGGCAGCAGGCGGGGGGTGGAGAGGAAGGAGGAAACCAGAGGGTGGGGGGGATCAAGCCTGCGGACAATGTAAAGGATGCAGAGATTTTGGGGGAACAGGAGGAGGTGGGGGAAGGGGATCAGTTCATACAGGAGCCGTGTGGGGGGAAGGAAGGCACATATGGAAGGCAAGGTGGAGCGCATGGCGTTCAAGGATTTGGAGGGCCTTATAAAAGCGGGTGGGGGTGGAGATCCAGGCAACGCTGGCATAACAGAGGATAGGATGGATGAGGGATTTGTAGGTGTGGGGGATGGTAGAAGGATGCAATCCCAATGTCCGGCCAGACAGGAGTTTCAGAAGGCGGAGGCAGGAATGGGCTTTCTGCTGGACGGTCTGGAGATGAGGGGTCCAGGTGAGGTGTCGGTCGAGGGTGAGGCCAAGGTATCTCAGGGTGGGGGTGAGCTTGATGGAACGACCATAAAGGGTAAGGTAGAAAGCATGGAGGCGAAAGGAGCGAGTGGTGCGGCCTATGATGATTGCCTGGGTTTTGGAGGGGTTGAGACAGAGGAACCACTGGTTACACCAAGTGGTGAACTGGTTAAGGTGGGTTTGGAGGGTATGTTGGGACTGTTGAAGGGTAGGATAGAGAGCCAGGAAGGCTGTGTCATCAGCATACTGGAGAAGGTGGACTGGAGGGGGTGGCTTGGGCATATCAGCCGTATACAAGAGATAAAGGAGAGGGGAGAGGACAGAACCCTGGGGGACGCCAGCTGTGGCATAAAAGATACGAGAGTTGTTGCTGTGGAGGGTGACATAGGAAGGACGGTGCGAGAGGAAGGAAGTGACCAGATGGACAAAATTGATAGGCAGGGCGTAGGTTTGGAGTTTAAAGAGGAGACTGGGATGCCATACACGGTCATAGGCATTTTGGAGGTCAAGGGAAACAAAAATAGCTGAGCGATGGGAGTTGAGCTGGAGGGAGAGAAGGTGAACGAGGTTTAGGAGTTGGTCTTCAGCAGAGAAGGAGGGTCGGAAGCCACACTGGGCAAGGGGGAGGAGGTGGTGTTGAGTAAGGTGCTGATGGATACGGTGGGAGAGGATGGATTCAAAGACCTTACTGAAGATGAGGGTGAGGCAGATGGGATGATAGGAAGATGCGGCAGAAGGGGGTTTGTTGGGTTTGAGGAATAAGAGGATGCGGGACGTCTTCCATAGGTCAGGGTAGAAGCCAGTAGAGAGGATGACATTATAGAGATGGGCGAGGACAGTCAGGAAGGAATAGGGGCTTTCTCAAAGGTGGCAGTAGGTGACACAGTCGTGTTCAGGGGCCGTGTTGCATTTGGACTGGAGGATAAGTTTAATGTCTTGTGCTGTGATGGGAGTGTTTATGTCAGAGGGGGGCAACTGACCCAAGTACTGGAGACGAGGAGCAAGTGGAGCGACCGAGGTATCGGCACATTCCATGATGGAGGGGAAAAGAGAATAATCAAAGTGGGGATCATCGGGGATGGAGAAGACCTCGGAAAGGTGGGAAGCGAAGTGGTTGGCCTTACTGAGCTTGTCAGGAAGGGGGCGATCGTTATGGAGAAGGGGGTAGTGGGGAGCGGAAAGGGAACCAGTAAGGCGATGGAAGGCGGACCAGTACTTGGAGGAGTTGATAGGGAGGGTGGCGTTGAGTTGTGTGCCGTTCTGGCGCCAGTCTCGGCGTTTCGTTGCTGTAATAAGGTTCCGTACGTGTCGCTGTATTTGCCGGTGGCGTTGGAGTGTATCCCTGTCACGAATGCGCAGGAAGGAGCGATAGAGGCGGCGGGATTCACGGAGGAGGAGGACAGCCTGTGGGATGGTGTGGGTAGATGGTTTTAGTAGGAACATGAGCCTCCACGGCGTCAGTAATTACCTTCTGAAGGAAGGACGAGGCGTGGACGATGTCGTCAGGATGGCGATAGGTAAGAAGGTGGCTTTCGACCTGGGTGGAGATGGAGTCCTGGTAGGCATCCCAGTTGGCACAGTGATAGTCATGGACGACCTTGGGAGGGGGTGCAGGGTGCGGAACCGGAGGGGGGCAGTGAGCGGACGTTATGGTGAGAAGGACAGGGAGGTGATCGCTACCTGTGGGGTCAAGGACGGCGACAGCGATACGCCCAAGGAGGTTGGCGGAGGCAATGACATCATGGGGGGTGGTGTCACTTTCGGGTCGGGTGTGCTGGGGAAGGGGAACAAGGTCACCTTGGATCGTGGACAGGAACTGATGCCACCACCGAAGGGCGGCAGGAGTGCGGCTAAGGATGTTGAGGTCGGCGGTAATCACATAGGTGGAGAAGGTGCGGTCAATGTGCGAGATGAAGTCATAAGGAAGAGGAGCAGTGGAGCGGACATAGATGGTGGCACAGGTAATGGTGAGGGAGGGGAAGAAGACGCTGAGGATAAGGTGTTCAGTGGGGTCATTGAGAAGAGGTTGTGGCCGGACGGGGATATGATTAAGGTGGCCAATCGCGACTCCACCCTGCACACGAGGACCAGGAGTGTCAGTGCGGTGGAGGATATAGGGAGAGGTGGTACACCGCCGAGCTGATAGCGCCTAAGGGCGCACGTGAACAGGCAACCTTTCCGCTTTCCCACCAGAGCGAGACACCAAAAGCTGTGATCACCACAGCTGCGCTACCGCCAGAAACGGAGGGCGACTGCTTCACACAACGCGCTGCGACGCGCTCTTCAAAACAGCAATTTTTTTACCACGGTTCACAAAACATAGCCGTCTGGCGTTGCGAAGCGGAGCCAGCTGGGCATGGTATAACAACAGCTAACGCTGCAATATGGTAGCGGAAGGACGGAAACCCTCTTCAATTGCCACCATGAAAGTGTTTAGAGTACCTGCCTAGAGCCCTAAACGAACGTAATCTGGAGCATATAAATACTCAGCCATTCATGTACTAAATCATTCTCGCCTCATTATCATAGTCTACACCACAAGCCTGTGACATCCGATGCAAAATCCCGGAATGCAGTACAGGGTCTGCTATTTGACCACGAGACAGGGCAGCCTGCCCTGCGGCACAAGGGAGCTGCCCCCTTGCTGTAGGAAGTTCACGGCCATCGTCAGCCGCGCCGCCGCGCTGCCATCATGGTCACGGCCGGAAACATCGCTGACAATGGTATTCGAGCGATGCCACGCTCTGCCACGCTCTCTGCGCTGTCAGGAATGCTGGACGTCTATTATTTTGCATGAGAGGCAAGTGGACGTCTCCATCAAGCTGCTCCTAATGTACTACAGCCGGAATAAAGAAATTAATTGATCTACTGTCCTCCTGACGTCTCATTTCACTCTCCACGGGTGACAATCCAAGGGTCATTTAATATGAGATATTCCATAATCTTTCGGACAAGCAGGTGGTACAGTATTACTTCTTTTTCTGGCATTTCGACTGACAACAGTACAGCCATCTTCAAGGTGACTTCAAAACGTAAGGAGTAAATGTGCATGCACCAGAGATATGGCAGATGGCAATAACAGCATCAGTCATAGATGAAATTTGACACTTCTAAGTGTCAAACATAGTAAGCACTGGTCAGCAAACACACAGTGCCTACATATTACGTCATTAATTATTAAACGTAGTGGCTTGTGTCAGAATGACAGGCAGCGAAGACAGAACAATAATTCCTCTGAGAGAGCAGGCGTGAAATGAGCGGTCTCCACGATCTGTCGAGCTGGAAACAGTCGTCTCGGTTGAGTTTAAATATTAATCACATGACTCGTAAGCACTGTGGATATGCTGACTCAGTGGTTCCTAGGTTTTATTCCCAGACGCATGAAGTTTTATCTGTGACTGACGCTCGCCGAAATCTCCGATGCATGCGCATCCAACATCGTGGCAAGACGTTTTAAGTCTGCATCGACTCAAGCTGACTTTACGGTCATCAGCCAAAATACAGGAATAGGAAATAAAACTGCGCTGCATGCAGACCCAAAAGATGACTGAATTTTCTACACTTGTGACAGTCTTGCAGTGATTTTGATGGAGAAAAAATGTAGCTGATTAGATTGCTGCAAATTATTGACTGCGGCGATGTGACGTTTCTAATCACACCAGAGAATAGATTTATTTCACTGTTACGTTTACTTCTTATATTTGCGTGTTATTATACATTTTAATCTGCGAAAATACAGCTACACATGTGATACGCCAATCTTATTATACGGGAAATCAAAACAACAGGTGAAAAAAAACACACTCGACACTCAACAACTATGGAAATTAATATAAAAATTATAACAATTAGAAAGTCAAGAATGATGAGGTGTTTCCCAAACCCACATAGTTTTATGAAGGAGCTTTATTCGCAACTACCGATTTCACCTCAGTATAGACACAGCTTCAGGTTTATAATGGTTACATTTACATACTATATAAACCAGAAGATGTGTATGTACTGAGGTGAAATCGGTTGTTGTTGTTGTGGTCTTCAGTCCTGAGACTGGTTTGATGCAGCTCTCCATGCTACTCTATCCTGTGCAAGCTTCTTCATCTCCCAGTACCTACTGCAACCTACATCCTTCTGAATCTGCTTAGTGTATTCATCTCTTGGTCTCCCCCTACGACTTTTACCCTCCACGCTGCCCTCCAATACTAAATTGGTGATCCCCTGATGCCTCAAAACATGTCCTATCAACCGATCCCTTCTTCTTGTCAAGTTGTGCCACAAATTCCTCTTCTCCCCAATCCTATTCAGTACCTCCTCATTAGTTATGTGATCTACCCATCTCATCTTCAGCATTCTTCTGTAGCACCATATTTCGAAAGCTTCTATTCTCTTCTTGTCCGAATTAGTTATCGTCCATGTTTCACTTCCATACATGGCTACACTCCATACAAATATTTTCAGAAACGACTTCCTGATACTTAAATCTATACTCGATGTTAACAAATTTCTCTTCTTCAGAAACGCTTTCCTTGCCATTGCCAGTCTACATTTTATATCCTCTCTACTTCGACCATCATCAGTTATTTTGCTCCCCAAATAGCAAAACTACTTTACTACTTTAAGTGTCTCATTTCCTAATCTAATCCCCTCAACATCACCCGACTTAATTCGACTACATTGCATTATCCTCGTTTTGCTTTTGTTGATGTTCATCTTATATCCTCCCTTCAAGACACCATCCATTCCGTTCAACTGCTCTTCCAAGTTCTTTGCTGTCTCTGACAGAATTACAATGTCATCGGCGAACCTCAAAGTTTTTATTTCTTCTCCATGGATTTTAATACCTACTCCGAATTTTTCTTTTGTTTCCTTTACTGCTTGCTCAATATACAGATTGAATAGCATCGGGGACAGGCTACAACCCTGTCTCAGTCCCTTCCCAACCACTGCTTCCCTTTCATGTCCCTCGACTCTTATAACTGTCATCTGGTTCCTGTACAAATTGCAAATAGCCTTTCGCTCCCTGTATTTTAGCCCTGGCACCTTCGGAATTTGAAAGGGAGTATTCCAGTCAACATTGTCAAAAGCTTTCTCTAAGTCTACAAATGCTAGAAATGTAGGTTTGCCTTTCCTTAATCTTTCTTCTAAGATAAGTCGTAAGGTCAGTTTTGCCTCACGTGTTCCAGTATTTCTACGGAATCCAAACTGGTCTTCCCCGAGGTCGGCTTCTACTAGTTTTTCCATTCGTCTGTAAAGAATTCGTGTTAGTATTTTGCAGCTGTGGCTTATTAAACTGATTGTTCGGTAATTCTCACATCTGTCAATACCTGCTTTCTTTGGGATTGGAATTATTATATTCTTCTTGAAGTCTGGGGGTATTTCGCCTGTTTCATACATCTTGCTCACCAGGTGGTAGAGTTTTGTCAGGACTGGCTCTCCCAAGGCCGTCAGTAGTTCCAATGGAATGTTGTCTACTCCGGGGGCCTTGTTTCGACTCAGGTCTTTCAGTGCTCTGTCAAACTCTTCACGCAGTATCGTATCTCCCATTTCATCTTCATCTACATCCTCTTCCATTTCCATAATATTGTCCTCAAGTACTTCGCCCTTGTATAGACCCTCTATATACTCCTTCCACCTTTCTGCTTTCCCTTCTTTGTTTAGAACTGGGTTGCCATCTGAGCTCTTGATGTTCATACAAGTGGTTCTCTTATCTCCAAAGGTCTCTTTAATTTTCCTGTAGGCAGTATCTATCTTACCCCTAGTGAGATAAGCGTCTACATCCTTACATTTGTCCTCTAGCCATCCCTGCTTAGCCATTTTGCACTTCCTGTCGATCTCATTTTTGAGACGTTTGTATTCCGTTTTGCCTGCTTCATTTACTGCATTTTTATATTTTCTCCTTTCATCAATTAAATTCAATATTTCATCTGTTACCCAAGGATTTCTACTAGCCCTCGTCTTTTTACCTACTTGATCCTCTGCTGCCTTCACTACTTCATCCCTCAAAGCTACCCATTCTTCTTCTACTGTATTTCTTTCCCCCATTCCTGTCAATTGTTCCCTTATGCTCTCCCTGAAACTCTGTACAACCTCTGGTTCTTTCAGTTTATCGAGGTCCCATCTCCTTAAATTCCCACCTTTTTGCAGTTTCTTCAGTTTTAATCTACAGGTCATAACCAATAGATTGTGGTCAGAGTCCACATCTGCCCCTGGAAATGTCTTACAATTTAAAACCTGGTTCCTAAATCTCTGTCTTACCATTATATAATCTATCTGATACCTTTTAGTATCTCCAGGGTTCTTCCATGTATACAACCTTCTATCATGATTCTTAAACCAAGTGTTAGTTATGATTAAGTTGTGCTCTGTGCAAAATTCTACCAGGCGGCTTCCTCTTTCATTTCTTAGCCGCAATCCATATTCTCCTACTACGTTTCCTTCTCTCCCTTTTCCTACACTCGAATTCCAGTCACCCATGACTATTAAATTTTCGTCTCCCTTCACTATCTGAATAATTTCTTTTATTTCATCATACATTTCTTCAATTTCTTCGTCATCTGCAGAGCTAGTTGGCATATAAACCTGTACTACTGTAGTAGGCATGGGCTTCGTATCTATCTTGGCCACAAAAATGCGTTCACTAAACTGTTTGTAGTAGCTTACCCGCGTTCCTATTTTCCTATTCATTATTAAACCTACTCCTGCATTACCCCTATTTGACTTTGTGTTTATAACCCCGTAGTCACCTGACCAGAAGTCTTGTTCCTCCTGCCACCGAACTTCACTAATTCCCACTATATCTAACTTTAGCCTAGCCATTTCCCTTTTCAAATTTTCTAACCTACCTACCCGATTAAGGGACCTGACATTCCACGCTCCGATCCGTAGAACGCCAGTTTTATTTCTCCTGATAACGACATCCTCTTGAGTAGTCCCCGCCCGGAGATCCGAATGGGAGACTATTTTACCTCCGGAATATTTTACCCAAGAGGACGCCATCATCATTTAATCATACAGTAAAGCTGCATGCCCTCGGGAAAAATTACGGCCGTAGTTTACCCTTGCTTTCAGCCGTTCGCAGTACCAGCACAGCAAGGCCGTTTTGGTTATTGTTACAAGGCCAGATCAGTCAATCATCCAGACTGTTGCCCTTGCAACTACTGAAATGGCTGCTGCCCCTCTTCAGGAACCACACGTTTGCCTGGGCTCTCAACAGATACCCCTCCGTTGTGGTTGTACGGTACGGCTATCTGTATCGCTGAGGCACGCAAGCCTCCCCGCCAACGGCAAGGTCCATGGTTCATGGGGGGGGGGGGGGGTGAAATCGGTAGTTGCGAATAAAGCACCTGCAAACAGTTATGCGGTTTTTGTAAAAACCTGACAATTCAGGAATTTGGAATGAAACCATCGACGGGATGAGGAGACCGGGTGGCATGGGCATCATCAGCAGATGACATGAAGTAGCAGGCAAACTGGGAAGAGGGCTTGCTGATGATCCAGTCTGTTATCTTCTTAGCGAGGTGTGGGAGCTCTGACATGACGGCACGTAGCCGGGATAGCGTGCTCACCCTAGCTTGTGCATTTTCTCGCCACTTCAGATATCTAGATCTACCTGTACCCGTACACATATTCTATGCAAGCCTCAAAAGGTGTATGGTGGAGTGTACCTTTTCTGTTCACTCGCAAATGGAGCGAAGGAAAAAAGCGACTATGGAAATTTGAAAATTTGTGGTAGTGGCTATGGGACCAAACGGCTGAGGTCATCGGTCCCTAGGCTTATACACTACTTAATATAACTTAAACTAACTTACGGTAAGGACAACACACACACCCATGCCCGACAGAGGACTCGAACGTCCGACGGGGTAGCCGCGTGAACCGTGACAAGACCCCTCAGACCGCACGGCAAAAAAAGCGACTATCTACATGTCACTGCACGAACCCTAATTTCTCTTATCTTCACGATCCTTACGGAGGATGTATGTTGGCGGAAATAGAATCGTTCTGCAGTCAGCCAAAAACACCGGTTCTCTAAATTTTTTCATTAGCGTTTCTTGTAAGAAACATCTGCTTCCCTCCAAGTATTCCCATTTGAGTTCTCAAAGCATCTCCGTAATACTCGCATCTTGTTCGAACCTACCGGTAACAATCCAGCAGCGTGTCTTTGAATTGCTTCGATATCTTCCGTTAACCCGCTCTGGTGGGTTTCCGGAAGACTCTAGCAGTACTCAAGAACACGTCGCACTGGTGTTGAATCAGCGGTGCCCTCTGTGTATGAACCACACTTTCTTAAAATTCTCCCAATAAACCAAGTCGACCATTCGCTTTCCCTGCTACCTTCCCTGTACATGCTCGTACCATTTCATTTCGCTTTGCTTTACGTCACGATATTTAATCGACGTAAGCAGCAAACCACCAATAGCGTTGATATGATGTCCCTTACATCGGTCAAGTCATCAGATGTAAGCCTACCATTAATCAGTTTTATTTGCAAGAAAAGTAATAACTTCACAGATTTGGTATTAATAACTGACTTCTGAAGAAAAACGAAACACAAAAAACGTTTAATGACTGACTGAATGTTCAAATAATTGAATTACGAAAGTTACAGTCAGAGGCCGAGTCTCTGTGGCCCGGCCTCTAGTGTCGCCGTCCGTTGAACCGCTAGTGAGCTCGCCGAGTTCAATTTGCGCCACAAGCGGACTGAAGTACGGTCGCCGTGCAATGCGTAATGCTTGTCCTGAAGAGATTTCAGTATGCTAAATCTTAAATGATTGCATTGGCGTTTCTTGTACATGACGCCACAGCAACCGTATTCCAACATTACACAGTTAGGATCTAAAGCCAGGAAGGGCCAGGGTGTGCTCAAAGGAGAATTAATGCGCTAATCCTGGATGGTCGTTTTAGTACCCCTGGCTAAGACCGATATCGACAGCAGCGACCTGTCATCGGAGATCCTAAGACTTTCCAGAAACTGTTACCGTGGGCGCCCATCAAATGATATGATGATGGCGTGATGATGATGATGATGATAATATGGTGTTATGGGTGAACGACCGCATGAAAATGTTTTGAGATGACTATCGATAGTATACAGTTCACACGATATGAAACTTCAACTAACATTCAAAACACTAAAATTTTGACAGAACGTATGTGCATACATTGTCGCAGGTATAAACCTTAGATTAAAAAAAAGAAAGTAATAGTGGATGGAATTAAAATAGCGTAGCACATAGCTGCGGGTGGGAAAGGATAATCCACCACTCTGTAACACATTAAAATCTCTAGGCTAAAATCTTCACAAAACTTTGAAACCCCAACGACAGTCGTCTCGTCTTCAGCTAAAATAAGGCGACAGGATCCTCCATTGCGTAATGCTTGTCCAGAAGAGATTTCAGTACGCTAAATCTTCAGCCAAAATGGAGCACTGGATATCATGAGCTGATCTTTCATCTATTTTAACAGATGACGAGATGAATGAAGCACAGCTTTAAAATTTTGTATGATACTAGTCTACACATACTTACTAAAATATTAGGGATGAAATTTTAGAGTGCTGTGCTAGTGATTGCCTCAACCAGCTTGTGGGCTTTCAAATAATGATGATGTGGTGTGAGGTGGTCCTCCAACTACATACCCTCCGACTCAGAGTTGCAATATTAAAAGTTTTGGCTGGTTTCGTTGTCTAGGGGCTGGGATACATAGTTGCTGCATTACAAGCCAAATACTGCTGAGTCTACAGCATACGATATGAATATACACATGAATCGAATGGTCGAAGGTTCCTATCACTCGCAATTGCGAATTTTCAACGTGACAAACACATTTATAAATGAAAGATTGCAATTAAATAAAATCTGCAGGTACTATTTTAACGACTTTAAATGATGAGTACGATAGCAGAAATACTTTTGAGAATGCCGTGTATTTCTGCAAAACACTTATTGGTGTCGATGGTCCAACAATTAAATAAAGTATAAGTTGAATAACAGGGAAACAATAGATTCCTACTTCACGTAATTAGTTATAAACAACAATATAGCTCACGAGATATTCACTTCCAAACGCGTACTACATCTTCACTGCAGGAGTCACGGAAGTCTCACAAGTACACAAGTCGGCACTCCGAAGTATTTCTATCTCTCGCTATCACGCGCAAACTTCTCCACTCCAAGTCTTTCCCGCGGCTGTGCGTCCGTCGTCGTACTGTCCCGGACTCGTCCGTGTCCTGTCCCTCTGTCCGTCGAGCCACACTCTTTTCCCACTTCCATCCAGCCTCCCCATTCACGAGTGCTGTGATGGGCTAGAGAACTCGCACTATGTCTTCAAGCCAACGCACCCACAAAAACGTATGGAAACGCTTTCGAAATACTGGATTTACATTTAAATAACTTGAAATTAAATAAATATTTCTACAGCTGGACCATAAACACGGTCTAACACACATTATCAGATACACAAACAAATTAAATAACCGTATATAAAAGGAGTAGAACAAAAGATGGCCAGTAGCCTAATGTCTCTGTGATTTTTAAAACACAGTAAATATTTAACCAATTACTTCATGAATAGTATATCTCGGATATGAACAAAGACGTAAATGAATAAATATATTTATAAGCATGCTGCTACCATTTTTTGCTGTGACTGTGGAGTACTTATGGCCTGACGCAATCGGTAGAAATCGGCCACTTTGACCTCCAATAACTCATGTACTATTCACGTTGCATGGCTGTAATTTAGGTTTACACTAATAACTTTCTAAAGACACGTCGATCGACTAAATCGGATGAAGCGTTTAGATTTTGGAAATTCGTTGCTGGGTGTTACTTGTATAATTTACTGTCAAATACTTAACTTTAAACTAATAAAGATATTGAAAATCTGATTACATCATCAGGATCGTCATACAGATAATAGTAATGTACATGTTTCTTTTTGTGGTCTCATGATTCATCTGGCTATGAACTGTGAAATGTCTGCCATTAAGGTTTGACAAAGTCCGCCATCCTTGGCACTCCTGGCATACAAGTCTCCTTCACCAACACAGCGTCACCAAGGAATTCCCAGCCGAATGGGGCTACCCCTCATGCTAAGCTAACGTTCGGCACCACGTGGTTGCTGCCAGGCCGTGACCCGCTTAGAGGCCCCAGCTCGGCCACGCCATCTCCGAACTTAAAATATTTTCAGAGTGCCACGACTCGCCCATTACCTCAAAAGCTACACACACACAGTCACAACACTCATTTCCTTGTGGCCGCTTATCATAATATTAAATGCAGCCAGTTAAAATGTTGTATACAGCAATTAGCTTGCCAAAGGCATCACATAATTTTAGAGAACGTTGTCCACGAAGTGTAGAGATGGGGTGCTATACGTAGGTTAAATTAGTAGTTGATATCTCAATAACTTTATTTATTATGATCAGTGTCTGTTTATGGTAAAGCTGTGCTCAGATATTTTGGCCCCCAGAGGCTGATCATCACGGGTCGTCCCTTTTTCACGTGATACCACCATCTGGGAACACGTGAAAAACCGGGGAGCTGCCAGCAGCAACTGTAGGGTGCTCAAAAATCTGAGGACGACTTTAACATAAGCCGAAACCGGTCATAATAAACAAAGTTATTGCGATCTCGACTGTTGATTTAACTTAAAAATAAAAGGCATCACAGACTGTGGGGTCCTCTTGCCAGAGTAAAAAGACGTGCCACAGCTCATTGTGCATCACTGCCTGCCACTCTTCCTCCTACATTTCCTGTTCACTGGCGAAATGACAACCTGCAGGTGAATGACATATTGTGGAACGTCGTGTTCGCCTCATCCTCCTTGGTGGCTTTGTCTGCTTTTTCATTTCCCCAAAGTCCCACGTTCCCTGGTACCCAGCAGCATACCTGCTTTCCCCGCTGCTGTAGGATGTACAGGTGGTCATGTACTAAATGGACCATTTACTCTGCAGGGTAATGTGCTGCAACGATTGTAGGGCGCTAAGGGAAGTGGAACAGATGACAAGGGCACCCCATCTGCCCAAGTGCCTTGCACTCCGCTGCTCGACTCGCTGCGGGACACGTCGTTACCGTCGCTCGCGCACGCCAACGCCACTAGCCCAACGCCATGGCTGGACGGAAAGGGAAGCAGATTGCAGCCGCACTGGAAATCCTCATCCATGCGATGGGGAACAACAGCGGCCGCCAACGGCAGCCAAAGCGCAAGCGCACTCAGCAGAAGAGCAAGATTCAGCAGTGCTGCAAGTGCCAGCAGCTGGGCCATACTGCGCGTGACTGCAAGAACGTCGTCGCGTGCTTGAAGTGCGCGGCGGCTCACGACACGCGCAGTAGCACGAAGCCTCGTGGGGTGGCCAACAGCTGCACGAACTGCGGCGGGCCACACGCCGCCAACTCGCGTAGCTGCAGCTACCTCAGGGAGTCACGCCGTCAGCCCGCCGTACCACGCGCTGCTGCGGTGTCAAGCGCCACGGCGCCCCCCCCCCCCCCCCCCCCCAGGCTCCGGCGAGGGTTGCGAGCCGCGCCGTCACCACGCCACCGACGACGCCATGGCCGGCCTCCGAGCCGCCTTTGCGGCAGAACAGGCCTCGCTCAAAGAAGAACTTGTCGAAGTTCATCGGCAGCTCCAGCAGCTGCGCCAGGAGATGCGGCTCCTGAACAAGAAGATGGTTCGCGCCCCCGCGCCCGCCTCCCCTGCGGTGCGCCCGGTGGGGGTGGACGCCGTCACGCAGACGGACCTACCGTCGCAGAAGGACGTGGCCACTGAAACGGACGTCGCCCCGAAACCTGTAGCAATACAGCAGACCGGGGAGACGCCCGTGGACGTGGCACCGTCCTCTCCTTCTCCAACTCCAGGCGGGGAGGCAACACAGAAGGGGAAGCAAGAAGAGGATGGCAATCTTCGCTCGGACATCATACCCTTCCCGGACAGCACGAACATGCCAAACGTGCTGAAGAAGATTGCCACCATGGTACGGGATGCGCGCTTCAACGCCCAAAAGAACCCGTACCTCTTCGCCCAGGTGGAAGGGGTACGGAAGCCGTCGGTCCCGCACAGGCCGTTTGAGATACGTGGCGGGCATCGGGCAATTCTACTCGAGTTCGTCACAAAGAAAGATCTCAACACCATCAACGCGAACCCGGTCTTCACGCCGCGCGACTGGGAATACATCCTAGACGACGCAGTCGTGCCGCTGAGGAACGAGGTTCGCGACGGCACGAGGAAGCTGTCTGCAGACAGCGCTGCAGTACGTCTCTCGCGAGACAAAGAAGACGTAAAACACCTAAGTCCACTAGTATGCCTGCATGCTAGTAGCCAGGACAGGATAGACACCGGACAACGAGAGGACACACCACACAGTGAGGCCACATCACCATCGCATCGCCAGGAACAGGAGGAAAGACTGTAATAAGTCTGAACTCCTACACCTCGGGCCAAGGCCAAGGCCCGTTTGTAAAGCGCCAAGCGTCAGGATCAAATCGAGCGCTGCAGAAAATGTAGTGCATTCATGGGGAAGGCGACTCCTGACGACACGATTCAGGTATATTATTGAACAGCCGAGGGAGTCCATCGGTGTACGTAACTTAAAATTTAAACAGTGGAACCTATTTAAAATGTTAAAAACCAGTGACTGAAACGTAAAATCTTAAGTGCAGTTTTTCATAAAATTCGTCGTCTAAAATAAATCGGGGCCTCTTCAGGAGCTAAGGTGGAGTTCTACTCTAACGTTGGGCCGGCCATAGTGGCCGAGCGGATCTAGGCGCTACAGTCTGGAACTGCGCGACCGCTATGGTCGCAGGTTCGAATCCTGCCTCGGGCATGGATGTATGTCACGTCCTTAGGATAGTTAGGTTTAATTGGTTCTAAGTTATAGGGGACTGGTGACCTCAGACGTTAAGTCCCATAGTGCTAAGAGCCATTTGACCATTTTTCTAACGTTGGTGTGAAATATTAAAACCAGCCATTCTCTCTGACAGGCAATCCTTCATGCAAATCCCACGGGGCCTCGTCGCGCGATGCCGAGTATTGGTGGCTAAGCAACAATATGACGTGCAGGTGTATGGGGTGCACAGTATTTTGAAGGCCTCTCGCAACACGAGGATTCGTTTCCTGATATGAGGTGGCAGCTAACTAGCTTCCGCGCAAAGGCTCGATGTGCCACTGGTTTCAAGGCCCCAGTGGCCAGCTGAATTCCGTCTTGGTGCACCAAGTCCAACATATTTAAATTAGAGGGTTGAGCAGACCATGTACCTTGCATCCATAATCAAGCCGCGATCGCACGAATACCGTGTAAAACTGGAGCAGAGTCAAATCTGAGACCCAGAAACCTCACTCAGGAAAGTATAAAACAGAACATGAACGACTAAAAAGAACGCACACAGACCTTTCGGTTAAGAATTTAAAATCCCTCTTCTCTGACCATTCATTCAGCCATTGAATAGTCACTTGCAGCAGAAGGGTTGTTGTTGTTGTTGCATAGCTCGAGGAGGAACAAAAGACACAGAAGTCTCTAACAAGCAAACAACTCTAAACAGGTTGTTGAACTACAGACGTGATACTATTAATAGCAATGCCAAAGACAGTCACACTTTAAATACTAGCGCCAGCCGGACTGGCCGAGCGGTTGTTGGCGCTTCAGTATGGAACCGCGCGACCGCTACGGTCGCAGGTTCGAATCCTGTCTCGGGCATGGATGTGTGTGATGTCCTTAGGTTGGATAGGTTTACGTAGTTCTAAGTTCTAGGGGACTGATGACCTCAGAAGTTAAGTCCCACAGTGCTCACAGCCATTTGAACCATTTAAATACTAGCTTGAGGGTAACCGTTCGTCTGCTCAAAGCGATGAGGGAGAACGTCACCGACTCGGTATCTAAAATAGCGTAGTCAGAGGAAGGATCATCTCGTAAAGAACACAGTTACGATCTTAACTGACCAAGGCTGTTAGGAAACCACCGTAATCTGTATTAACTTCCGATAGTCTACTGCAGCCTGCGGTAGGTTTACAACTCTAATTGATATCAACTGCTATCAATTAGAGTTGTAAACCTACCGCAGGCTGCAGTAGACTATCGGAACCAACGTACAACAACTACAGCAGATTTGTTGGGGTTATCAAAGGTGCAGCCAGACGATGTACTCCTAGAGGGTACCGTAAAGAGTATATCCCTGGTTGGAGTTCCGAGAGTGAGGAGTTACTAAAAGAATATGAAGACCATCCTAACTCTGACAATGCAACAAGCCTCCTCCAGTCCCTGGATGATAATCGAAGAAAGATCTGGCATGAAACTGTGGGGTCCCTAGATTACACCCATTCTAGCAGAAAAGCCTGGTCTATCATCAGGAAATTAGACTCTTCAAACCCTACAACAAAAAGATCAAAAAATGCCATCAATTTGAATGACTATGCTAAACACCTTGTGTCAGTTACAAAGAATATAAAGGACAAGCAAGCCAAAAGGGATATCAAACTACAGTTGAACACCAAGAAAAGAGCAGCCCTACAGTCTTCCGAATTCTCTACTCCATTTCAAGAAGAGGAAACTAAAGCTGCAATCAAAAGTATGAAACTTGGAAAAGCAGCTGGATATGATGGAATATACCCAGAATTCCTGGCTCACTGTGGACCAGCTACAGTAAAATGGTTGACCAACTTCATTTCAAACATCCTGCAAACTGGAAACATCCCACATCTGATGAAGAAATCAAAAATATTAGCCATACTGAAACCAAATAAAGATCCCACAAAAGTGGAAAACTATCGTCCAATAGCACTCTTAAGTATCACTTATAAACTCCTTGAGCGTCTGATCTACAACAGAATCTGTGAAACAATCAACCATCATATTCCTATCGAGCAAGCAGGATTTAGACCTGGGAGAAGTTATAACGATCAGGTACTATCTCTCACTACGCACATTGAAAATGGGTATGAGAAGAAATCAGTAAGTGTGGCTGCCTTTTTGGATCTATCTGCTGCCTATGACACTGTCTGGCGAGAAGGACTCCTTTTAAAATTTGTGAGTGTTATCCCATGTCGTAAACTCACGGCCTTACTCAACAATATGCTAAGCAATAGGTACTTTCAGATCTACTCAGATAATGATAGGAGCAGAATGTTTAAACTAAATGACGGCTTACCTCAAGGGTCTGTTCTGGCTCCCCTCCTTTTCAATTTGTATACACACGACTTACCAGAAACATCTTCAAGGAAATTCATATATGCTGATGATATTTGTCTGGTGACTCAGTGCTCCAACTTTGCTGATGCTGAAACTATTCTATCCACTGATCTGGAAGCCTTAGACAAATATTTCAAGAAATGGTGCCTCCACCTAAATCCTCAGAAAACAGTTATATCTGCATTCCACCTACGTAACAGACAGTCAAATTACAAACCAGAAGTTGTATTCAGAGACCAAGTGTTGCCATACTGTAGTACACCAAAGTACCTGGGATTAACACTAGATAGAACTCTGTCTTTCAAGCAGCATTTATCAAATGTGGCTGCTAAAGTTAAAACTAGAAATAATATTCTTCAGAAGCTTGTTGGTACATCATGGGGAGCCAATACTAACGTCCTGAGATCTACAGCATTAGCTCTGTCATATTCTGTTGCTGAATATTGCTGCCCAACCTGGATCAACAGTGTTCACACTAAGAAGATAGACGTGCAACTCAATCAGGCAATGCGATTAATCACAGGATGTATTCGGAGCACAAACACGCTGTGGCTGCCGGTTCTAAGCAATATCCCACCTCCAGCCCTAAGAAGATCAGAAGCTCTCCTAAAGACGTGGAAAAACATTCAGCAGAACCCCCAGCTCCCCATCCATCAAGATATTGTACAAGGAACACACCAACGCTTGAAATCGAGGAAACCACCATGGCGCACAGCACTCGACCTTGAAGGATCTGCTTTCAACATTAACAGTTCATGGAAACTCCAGTGGGATCAGTCTTCAGTAGCCAATAAACATCTAGTCGAGGACCCTTCCAAGCAGACGCAAGGATTTGATCTTCCAAGGCGTCAGTGGAGGATCATTAACCGCATTCGAACTGGACAAGGCAGATGTGGCTATCTACTGCACAAATGGGGATGGGTTGGCTCTGCAAATTGTGACTGTGGTGCCCCCTCACAGACGATTCATCACATTGTTGCTGACTGCCCTCATCGTACTTTCAGAGGAACTTTAATGGACATTCATCGTACATCGGATGAAGCAGTCAAGTGGATTGAAGAACTAGACATAGAGCTGTAAAATTGTACGAACTTGTGATTGTACATTTTAGTCCTGAAAATATTGTATATAAATGTAAATCAATGTACACATCATACGATAAATAAATAAAAAAATAAATA
Source organism: Schistocerca nitens (assembly GCF_023898315.1). Lineage (NCBI taxonomy): Eukaryota > Metazoa > Arthropoda > Insecta > Orthoptera > Acrididae > Schistocerca > Schistocerca nitens. The sequence continues at coordinate 20,281,648 of NC_064614.1, forward strand.
AACTCTAATTGAGGGCACATCACCGCGCAGAATGTGAAATCCTGGAAAGCACCGTTAAGGGAGCTTCCTGCGGATAATATACCTCCAAATAACAGCGTAAGCCTTCTCGGTGTCAAAAAAAAAAATACCCAGCTGGAGATGCTGATGCAGTAAAGCCGCTTGCAGAAGGGCCAGCTTATCTTAGGTGTAGCGTTGCCTCCGGAACCCACATGGAAAGCGGCTAAGAAGCTGTCTGGATTCAAAGATCCAGACAAGGTGGTGGTTAACCATCTGCTCCAAATCCTTCTCACGCAGCTAATGACTACTTAGATAACTATTCGGGAATGAGCAATCCTTTTCGAGTTTTAAAATTGGAATTAAAGTTGTCTGTCACCACGATTCGGGAAAGCGATCTGATGCCCAAATGAGGTTAAAAATGGTGACGACAATTTCTTTGCTCCATCTTGTGAGGTGCTGTAACATAGACCCTGTCGTGAACAGGTGACATCTCATGAATTGCAGATAACGCAAGTTCTAGCTCCCACGTGGTAAAAGAACTTATATTCTTCGTCAGTGGTGGATCTGAAGTCCTAACTGCCCCTCTCAGCAGTCTCTTCGTGGCATCGAGAATTTAAATCTTAGCTGGCGGTGCCGATAAATACGGCAAAACAGGTTACAACAGTCTGTGCAAAGTCTTGTGGGGTGGTCTGGAGACTTCCTCTCTCCATTACAACAGCCATAGGGCTCTTTCTTCCTCTCCTAGAAATCTTCCTGATGGTCTCTCCACGATTGTCCTTTTAATGAAACGGTTGATAAAGTTCAGGAGCTGTTGCCACGACATCTTTTTGCTGCTGCGAATAATTCTGCGACATTTTGCCCTCGCTGCGAGGTTCACTGCTGTTTGCTGACACTTGAATCTACGCAGAGCCGCCTGACCTGTTGTAGATTGCGGAGCGACATTCGTCGCTTCAGTAAGAGACAGGCTGCCTTTTCAGCTGGTTTGAGGACTGTGGAATGGATGCTTCAGCGGCGTAGTGGGCCAGTTTGATCATATGACGCACTCATTCTTAAACGCTATCACGGGGTTCAAATACAACAAGCTGACAGTGAAACGTCAAGTCTGTCCTACTGATCACCATTCAAAGCGGCTTTCTTTTGCGAACCGTTTTGTCCGGCCGGTGAATCCAGACAGGTAAGTGATCACTCGATAGCAAGACTTCGATAACGTGTGCGCGGTATTTGTCGGGCTGAAGAGTACAACGAGAAATCGATAGCATGAACGACCCTGTTGCGGTACTGAAGTGAGTGCTCTCCATAAGGGTGTGAGAAGGCTCTACACCTGAGGCAGGTGGTTACAGAGTCCTAAAGCACTTTGTGTGCGTTAAAATCACTATGGAGGATGAAGGGGTGGGGGACCTGAGTACGAGGATCACAGAGAGCCTCCTGGTGTGGGGTTAGGTGAAGTCAACAGGTTGTCAACCTATGGTGCACATTCACCGTGACAGCGACTGTTTATGCGGATGTTGTCAGGGAGAGAAGCGAAGAGTGGTAGGTTTTGTTTACGAAAATATCCACTTCTCCTTTAGCTCCTTTTCCACAAAGTTCGTCCTCTAAAGTGGAAAATGTAAGCCACGTCATTGGAGGGGGGGGAGGGGGGGGGAGATGGGGGTGGCAGAGTATTTAAAATATGTCTCTTGAAGGCTATCCCGAAGCAACAGAGGTAATTCCTTCATATACGTTTTGAACCGATTCAGGTTTCACTGAAGTATGGAATCCATCTTGACAGAGAGACTTTCCTCAGTCTTATCCCCTGTATACTTCCGTGGTAGGGACGCTGCTGCGGAGTGCGGTGGGCTAGTTGAGGGACTCGGCGTTTCCCTCTGACAGATGTCGACGTCTGTACCATCGACACTGTGGCCATCGAACTGACCCATCTGACAAGACCAAGTCACATGTACGATTTCTTCGTACCTTATCCTTTTTGCCTGTCGGCTTACGTCCCCAGTTTGGATTTTGGAGACGCTGACAAAGCCGTTTTAACAGAAACGTTTTACTGGAACTCTTCTACTGTCTGCCTGTGGGTCTGCTATGCCTTCTCACATTAGTTTCAGCAGCCAGCAGTGTTTCACTGGTCGGAAGGCTTAGTTTTGGGACCAGGCTTGCAGCCGAATTTACAGGTTGATGTTCTCTGCTCAGCTGTCATAGGCTGGGTGCCAGCACCAGTAGTCTGTTATAGGCTACTTCAGTGCTGGAGCAAACGACTTTACGATGGTTGGTGACTGTGTTGCCTTAAACGCTTTTTTGGCGTTGCAATAGGAGACGCCTTTGGTGACTTTCATCTCTGGTACTTTCTTCTCTTCCACGAGGGCAAGGCTTTGGCGCAGTTGGTACACATGAATACAATGAATACCTCGAGCGGAGCTGCATCTTCCTCACATTACCTGACAGTTACAGTTCAGGGTGGTGTGAAAACTTTGGTATCCTGAATGGCAGGATAAAAGACGCTGACTTCTGGAGTTCACCATCAGCCATTTTCATGAAATTCTGTACCTCAATGATATGTTCGCTTTCCTGTCCCCATTGTAGGTTTTTGGTGTGTATCAATAATATACCGGCATGTCACCTCTCCTTTACAACAGTTTAGCCCCGTGTGTAGCTCACTGTTGGTAGCATATTCTCCAAGTAGTTCAGCAGTTACTAACTTGTTCACTTGACAGCCTTCAACGTCTCGACTAGGTGTCTAGCTGAGAGGCAGCCACATGCCTTGCTCATACTGTGGCATCAAGCAGTCAGGCCTGCAAGATGAGTGGTCTGCCAAGCGAGTGGATTCATTCTTATTTATCGAGTAACATGAACTCTAGTACTCACAATTAAGTTACAAGTTATCCTCCTATATGAATAATACGCAACGGAAACACACATCTGACTATCAGTAATTTACAGAACTCTGACTGTTCACTACGCACTGGCAATACCACATTTTCTTTTTGTCTTTTATTTAACGGCTTTTATCAACACGTGGCCACCGCACTGAATATGAATGGCGCACACATTATAAATTCGGGACATCATGACAACATACAATTCGAAGGAAAATTCCACCAATCTTTTTCTTTTCACTATCTTATTTATTCCGATAAATTCTACAACCTAAACACACCAATTCTATAACCTACAATAATAACACATGAGAAATTCCGCCCAGTGGGCATGGCTTTACATTGGTGAATCTCTATCTTATGGTCTCGTAATTATTTAACGCTACAGTGCACTTTCTGGATAGGATGGTGGATCTTTTATTATTTCTCACACTTCGACTTTCACAATCATCATCACGAAACTTTCCTCCAGACCGAGCAGTACAAAAGGAACACGAATAACCCACTAATCTTTTGAAACTACCTTGCTACTCTCCCATGCAAACCACACATACCCAAATTACATGACATACACCACACTACAACATGGAATACAATACAATAAATAGTCACAACACTATCACTTTCAGCTTTCCCACTTCAATTAGTATTTATCCCAGTTTCACACGACACCGCCCCACTTTGTAATTCTAATTTCCTAGTATGAACTCTGGATATATATGCACGTCTTCCTGTGCAATGCAAGCCAAGTGGCGTTGCTGGATAGACGGCCGACTCACCTTGCTTCTCTCTCAGAGTTTGAATCTAGCGTCACACTGAATCATATCACGTAAAGTTATATTAAGAACGTATTCATCACACACGCGAGTCCTCAACTGATACCATGGACGAGTACTTCTCTTTATCTTTTGTCTCATACACAGATTGAGACTCACACGGTAGTCACCACGTGGAAGTACTCGTCTCTAATTTCAAGTCCTGCACACGCCATTTCTTAAATATTTCAACTTATGGTACACACGCTATTTCTTAAATATTTCAACTTATTGTACACACGCTAGTAATTCAGCTTAACTTAAGCACACGGAAGTATTTCAACTTATTGCTACACGTGGTTTCATTGTGACCGTTGGTCACTTCCGAAGATTACTACGATCCCATTAATATTACCTGCCTGACATTTAATTCTCCCCACAAAAGTTCCTGAAATAGAGAAATTATTATTTCAAACTACTCTTAAATATTCCACATGCATACCATGTCTCCACTCTTTTGTGTTTACGGAGCACAACTAAAACAGGTCTTAACAGCACAAGATCCAGCGGCAGAGTGCTGAAACATGGCCATTCTTCAGGTCCTCTCGCACCTCGGCTGAAGTGGGGGAGCACCTTGCTACCATATTGGTCAGCCACATTTCAGGCGCTCAAAGCTCCGGTAAGTTTCATCTCTTTGGTTCCACCAAAGGTGGCCAAAGGATCGTCTCAAATTTGATCATATATTCACATTCACTATCTGCGGTTAGCAGACGACCATACATTCATTCATTTCAGAGATCTCACCAAACTGGATGTAGGGATTTACTTTGTGGGAGTGCACATGTGATCAATTAAATAAATAAATTGTCATTCTTTCCCACACTGGTATCCGGCTTCGCTGTATTAATTGAAATTGAGTTATTTTACAAAAAAAAATGTGTTGTTCTGACAAAAATAATGAAGTATGTTGTACCTATTTTCAATGTCGGGCGGTACTGTACCCTTTCATAGCATTTCGGAACCGCTTGATAAATTAAAGTTCCTCTAGAGCTTCATGGATATAGAAATACGTCAGTTTGTCGAAGGAACCTTCTACACGTTCAAAAACAAAAAATACATTATCACAGGATGTGGTCCGTTACTATTACTGCTTTCTCCTACATTCATAGACGTCTGAGTTGCACTAGCCACACGAGGATTCCTTGGTGTTTGGGTGCTAATAATGCCCAATTGGGTCACCCGAACTGGTGGTAATAGAACAAAAGGATTTGTGCTTAATGGAAGTCCAAGGGCAGCTAAGAAAATAAGCACCCATTCAGACAGAGCCCCACTTGCCTAGGTACGCCTGATGCGGCTGAGGTTCGCCAGTTTCCTCATTGGTTGCCGGCTAACGACTGCTCGGCCTCAGCAGCCACGCCTTTCATCAGCGCGCAGCAGACTCGAGATAGACGGACTTAATTTTACAGAGGTTTTTTACTATCCTCACACTCCGGGCGGTTAAGCCAAGATCCTCGATCCCTGTGACTGACACATTATGCTCCACTGTCACGCTCGTATACATAAAAAATGCCTTCTAATATGACAGATGAGTATAAAATTTTCTGTTTGGTGATGACACTAGTTTGGTACTGAAGGATGTTCAGTGCAAGACGGGCATTATATCAGGTACTGCAGACGAAGACTGCATACCTTGTAGAAAATAAATTAATGCCAAATGACTTCAAGAATCAATTTTTACACTTTCTAACACACAATTCAACTAAAACTGATAGTATGGTTACAGAAAAGGGCTTGTCATTAGTGAGTTTCGACAGTCCTATTTCTTAGGTGCTCAGATAAATGGTAAACTGTCATGGAAACACGCGTTCAGGAATTTTTTCGAAATACTGATTGCTTCTATATTTACTATTCGAACAGTATCTGCAACAGTGATGATCCTACACGAAAATTAGTCTAGTTTGCTTATTATGTTTGGCTCATAAGCGAGCAAAGCGAGCAATGTGTGGTTTAAGTTTGCTAACCTCTTGCAGACCACTGTTCAGGAGTCCGGTAATTCTGACGTTGACATCTCAGTATATATTCCCCGACAGAAAAGAAAACATCGCAACACCATTAAATAATTAATGTAACGTATTTAAATGATTAACGTTGCAAAATCACAGGTTAACGTAAGCTTTTCATGAGTGGCACCACTATAGTTCGAATCACCTACCAAATTTGCTGTCAAACGAAATCGCCGGCCGGTGTGGCCGTGCGCTTCTAGGCGCTTCAGTCTAGAACCCCGTGACCGCTACGGTCGCAGGTTCGAACCCTGCCTCGAGCATGGATGTGTGTGATGTCCTTAGGTTAGTTAGGTTTAAGTAGGTCTAAGTTCTAGGGGACTGATGACCTCAGAAGTTAAGTCCCATAGTGCTCAGAGCCATTTGAACCATTTTCAAACGAAATCGAACCTCAGGTGTAAGTCCAGCGTGTCTAGCGCGTAGACAGTTTGGTTGTAATCCGTGAGATGCCCTCCTTGTAAACAACACAGGGCCATCACTGGTATGGAGGCAGAACCAGCTTCCGTCAGAAACCACAACATACCTCCACGCTGCCCTCCGATTAGCTCTCACTTGATACCACTCACTTGATATCACAGAATTAACAAATGGCGGTGTTTTGGGGTCAGTGGAATGTACGCCACAGGGCGTCTGGCTCGGAGTTGTCCATGAAGTAACCAATTTGTGACACTTCACTGTGTCACTGTGGTGCCGACTGTTGCTCGAATTGCTGCTGCAGATGCAGTTCTACGCACCAAAGCAATACGCCGAACACTTCCTTCTCGGTAGTGCCGTGTGGCCAACCAAAGCCCAGTCTTCTTGCGACAGTACATTCTCGTCACCAACGCTCTATACTCTGAAGCTTGTCATCGGGAACGGATTTGTGTATATTTGATTTAATTTTTTACTAACTTTCCCGATCTTAATTTCATGTGCTGACTCGTTCAGTGACTATGGAGCTTTTCTTCTCAGTTTGGATAGACAGAATTTGACAAGTGAAATAAAATGAAAGGAAAGGTTGTAGACGGATACCTAGACTTGGATACACAAGGTGGATACACAGGGTGTTCGGGAATTCCCGTTACAAGTTTCTAGAACTTGTAGAGTGGAGTGAGTACATAATATTTTGAATAGGAAATCAGGTCCGGAAACGTAACGTTTCCTTTCTACGACGGTTTCAGTTCAGATATTTAACTCATCCACTTCTGCTTGAGGAATTGAATTAGAAGTGATAAAGTTCAATTAATAGGTAACAGTCCGGAACTGAACATAACGTAACTTTAATTTATTATTTAAGCACATTTGTTTGTATTAGCACTTGAACACTGCGGGTTTACATTAATAAAAAAGCTCAGCATACTGTACATACAGGACAGTACTGATGGACTACAACAACGGCTCGATGTGGCTGCCACCAACGCAGACATCGTATAAGTCATCGTGTCTACCCTATTGCATACCACGACAAGCAACTCTGAGACTTTTCTCTTTCCGTCAGCAGACATGGACATGTTACACATCTGATTAATTTGAGTTGTCGTAACTTCCTATGGGACCAAACTGATCAGGTCGTTGGTCCCTAAGTTTACGCACTACTTAATCCAGCTTAAACTAAGCCGCGCGAACCGTGACAAGGCGCTAGAGACCTCGCGGCTACACCGCACGGCGTTACACATCTGAATCGAAACAGTTGTAGAACAGAAACGGTAGCTTCCTGGACATGGATTCCTTTTAAAAGATTATGTACTCACTCCCCTCTACGAGACCTAGACGTTTGTAACGGAAATTTCCGAACATCCCGTGGTTTGCAACAGTTGAAGAGACCTGCACAAAATAGATTAGCGCGAGATCTGCATCAAAACAGTATTCGGCCTGAGGATCACGACAACAGAATGGAAGATGCGAATGTCTTTCCGTGTAAATGGGAGTCTTGGTATCAGTTCATAAAATGGCAGAATGACATGTAAATACTGCTCTGTCTGTAGCTAAATTAATGATAAAATGCCTAGATAGTAGTGTTGGAGGAGCAGTTCAACGGAATGGACAGTGTCTTGAAAGAAGGGTATAAGATGAACATCAACAAAAGAAAAACGAGGATAATGGAATGTAGTCGAATTAAGTCGGGTGATGCTGAGGGAATTAGATTAGGGAATGAGACACTTAAAGTAGTAAAGAAGTTTTGCTATTTGGGGAACAAAATAACTGATGATGGTCGAAGTTGAGAGGATATAAAATGTAGACTGGCAATGGCAAGGAAAGCGTTTCTGAAGAAGACAAATTTGTTAACATCGAGTATAGATTTAAGTGTCAGGAAGTCGTTTCTGAAAGTATTTGTATGGAGTGTAGCCATGTATGGTAGTGAAACATGGACGATAACCAGTTTGGACAAGAAGAGAATAGAAGCTTTCGAAATGTGGTGCTTCAGAAGAATGCTGAAGATTAGATGGGTAGATCACATAACTAATGAGGAAGTATTGAATAGGATTGGGGAGAAGAGAAGTTTGTGGCACAACTTGACTAGAAGAAGGGATCGGTTGGTAGGATATGTTCTGAGGCATCAAGGGATCACAAATTTAGCGTTGGAGGGCAGCGTGGAGGGTAAAAATCGCAGAGGCAGACCAAGAGATGAAGACACTAAGCAGATTCAGAAGGATGTAGGTTGCAGTAGGTACTGGGAGATGAAGAAGCTTGCACAGGATAGAGTAGCATGGAGAGCTGCATCAAACCAGTCTCAGGACTGAAGACCACAACAACAACTATAGTGTTGAAACTTCCTGGCAGATTAAAACTGTGTGCCCGACCGAGACTCGAACTCGGGACCTTTGCCTTTCGCGGGCAAGTGCTCTACCACTGAGCTACCGAAGCACGACTCACGCCCGGTACTCACAGCTTTACTTCTGCCAGTACCTCGTCTCCTACCTTCCAAACTTTACAGAAGCTCTCCTGCGAACCTTGCAGAACTAGCACTCCTGAAAGAAAGGTCCCGAGTTCGAGTCTCGGTCGGGCACACAGTTTTAATCTGCCAGGAAGTTTCATACCAGCGCACACTCCGCTGCAGAGTGAAAATCTCATTCTGGAAACTATAGTGTTGTCTATTAATGTATCGAATTACGTTGTATTCCTGTTGATTCAGTTCTCTCTGGGTTTCCTAAGTTGTCAACGAGCATGGGGGGATATCTCCATCACTGGCAGTACCACTGATCTTTCCACCCTTTTTGTTACAACGGATCTAATTCTGTGGCTGTAATTGCGTCACCGTCGACAGGCTGTGACAGCGCGGCGAACGAATCGCTCGCGACGCGACTTCCCGAGTTACGAACGACTGCCGCTATTAATGGCAGTGCTGTCTTTTACTGGGTACTACGACTTTTATCCATTTACGAGTTGAGCATTTATGTCGCTGATGGAAAGCACAGTTAGTGGGTGCATTAAAGAAATTAAGTTTGACGAACGCTTATCGGAGAGCTCGCCCCGGCGAATATTCTGCTTCCGTTCTGCAGCCGGCAATAAGCTGAAAGCGGCGCGTCCATTACGGGCGTGCATTACATCGCTCCCGCCCGTAGCAGAATGCATTAAGGCCGGATACCGTCACGTGACCTCAAGTGACGTGACGTCACTTGATGTAGCGCGCCAGCCTGTGTCACAGAATTCCTGGACAACGTGCACACCAATATTAGACCACAGATACAGATAGACCTTGCACGTCCATATCTCTGCTTCGTTGAAGTTTGAAACCAACATCATAGTCACGTACTGGAGGGCGAAAAGCCATTTCTCTCCTCATTTCTCACTATGCGAAATATAGGAGACGGTTACAGTTTTTCTCATTCGTAGCTGAAATCGAGTACTGATTTTAACAAATTAATAACTTGTTTTATTAATATTACTCATGCAATAGTACAGTTAACCTAATTTCTGGGAAATTCCCAATATTAAATGAGATGGTGATCGTTGAAATATTTGTCCCGATGAGAAGGTTATAAACAGTTGTTTCGACAATGCTTTCTTCTTACAAGCAACACATTTCTTCAGTGAATTTCTGTATTTGTTGCGCTTTGCAGTCATTAAACCCAGTGCCTCAACAGGAATAGATGACAAAATATCATTTTGGCAGGAAGCGTTTACTAAAGTTAAAACCTTCTGGGTCGAAACGTCGATTATTTTAGAAAGAAATATGACGTGGCGTAACAACTCAGAAGATTTTGACTTCACGAAGCATTTAAATTTCTGACGATTCCTCGACTATACTTTTGAAATGTTTTATTATGCTTTTAGAAGAAATGACGTCTGTTTCTGTAAGTAATGTCCTATTTTTACATAAAAAAGCGTTTAATTTTTATGACTTAAGCTTATTCAATTACAGGTACCGAAACGATGTCAAGATAAGAAGCATAATATACTATAAAGTGTTAATTACAAACTCTTGTATTGAGCCAGATACTAATATTCTGCCGTCTCAAAATCTATGCCATACGTCAAGTGTTACATCTGGCGCTTAACTCGTTTTTACGAGGTAGATATATAATAACCGTATTAGATGACTTCCTTGCGTTCAGGCATCTCGTGCTCGAATTACTCAAGTAGCCTACTGGAGGATCATTACGCGCTTCAGGATGAGATGAAAGACAGTGGAAAAGCGCAATTCTATTCGAAACAATATACCCTGAGTGTGAAAGACGTTGGTCATAACGTTTGGGAGAGATTTTGATTAGGGTCTGATGAGGATGTCGGCCACATGTAACGTGACAAGTGCTCTGTTCTCCAGTCTTACAGATCCGCCACCACGTATATGAAGGCATATGTGTGCAGAACACAACGAAGGGAAATTCTGAAGCACTATCAAATTCAGTGTAAACTAGAGTAATTAAACAGCTGCGTAGAAATGTGTGCCAGAGGTCTTCATCCATTTACATTAAAATTACGTGTAGGATTTCACGCTTTACGTCATTAATTTGAAAACGTCAGTTCAGAACTGGGACGTGTGCACGTCTCCAATATTCTGATTCAACCTGTGTCAGTAGGACGAAACACTGAAAAACAAGTCAATGTTTCTCTGCCTCGTGATGACTGGGTGTTGTGTGATGTCCTTAGGTTAGTTAGGTTTAAGTAGTTCTAAGTTCTAGGGGACTGATGACCAAAGATGATAAGTCCCATAGTGCTCAGAGCCATTTGAACCATTTGAACCAACTGGATGAAATACGATCGAATATGACGCCCAGCATCATCCAGTGAAAAGGTATGAATGCATGTGAATGTACAGCGGAATGTACAGCGGAAATATGGACCGATACATTTCGGAAGATGTGTTATCTGTCTATTACTATGCACTTTATCTATCAAAATAAGGCACTGCGAAATATGATATTGGTGAAAACTCATTTTTAAAAGAAGAAAAAGTCTGTGAATACATGCAGGAAATATTCCAGTTGTTAGAAATAAATTCCCGGTATTTTTCTAAGATTTAGCTTGTCTCTAACCAATGCGATAATATGCGAAAGTCGTTGTAATCCTTGCAGCGTCATAGCATCATTATCTATACATTACGCATGTTTTGAACAGTCGTGAAATAGACGTTGGATGACGGTTATTTTGTAAATGAGGTTGGAATGATTTATGCCGCCAAAGATTCTGTCTGTTCCAATCACGGAAATGCTTCCGGAGAGAGTCTTTCAAACACTAGTCGGCTACAACAAAAACAAGAACTTGTGACATTTATAGACCCATTCAAAGATGCAATACGAGTGCTGAAAGGCGAGAAGTTTCCAGCAATTCAGTTCTTTTTTTTTGTTACTGGTGCACAAACTGCAAAGTCATTGAAATACAGTGTCCTAAGATAGAGAGGTACGTTTGAATTACTGCAGACCCAGTTTTCTTGTTTAATATGTGCTGTGTGTCCAGCAAATGAAAAGTGCGCTTAACTGCAAAACACCGGTTTCTGTGGCACCGGTATTTTGGAAGTACATTACGACTGCGGTATTATCGTCTATTAACTGTATATAGTGTGAGTGATGAATGTTCGCTGTCTTCGTCTCACACATGAGAAGGTTGTGGAATAGTAACATTTTCTGTGGTCGCCCTTCCGATTATTGACAATGTCTGCTTCTGACAGAAACGTGACTTTAAATATGTCAAATATGTGGTTAGAAGTCAGTAACCGATAAGCTAGAACAATGTTACAACGTGGCAGCAAAATACTCCGTTTTGGTGATGTCTGTAAATATTTATTTATGGCCGTTGAGAGAGAATGTGAGCCACGCTCAGTAGACAAAAAACTGAAGGTGCCGTTTTCAGTCTGACTAGGCTGTGGGCCACGTCATACGAAGTCTACCGACGAGACTGAGTTGCATTTAACACGAGTGCATAGTCGTGACGACGAACATCCGCTTGAGAGGTGAAAGCGCAACCGTAGTCTCTCTCCCAAGGTATCTAATTCAGAGAGAAGAATGTTTTCGGTTGTATTGTCAAATGTAACTACGGGAAGAAATTTCAGTGCGGTACGGACCTCACACGGACGAAGGAAATTTGATCCGGAACGAGTTGATTCGTTGCAGTTACGCCAACAGGGAATAATTTGTAGGCATTTTTGTTCCTGCTAGGTTTCTAATTTCCTAGGTGGTCAAGTACATATTTATAGGTTTGAATGTACACTTGATCGTGTTATAAAAACCAGCAACTTGATTGTTGTTGTTGTTGTGGTCTTCAGTCCTGAGACTGGTTTGATGCAGCTCTCCATGCTACTCTATCCTGTGCAAGCTGCTTCATCTCCCAGTACCTACTGCAACCTACATCCTTCTGATCTGTTTAATGTATTCATCTCTTGGTCTCCCTCTACGATTTTTACCATCCACGCTGCCCTTCAATACTAAATTGGTGATCCCTTGATGCGTCAGAATATGCCCTACCCACCGCTCCCTTCAAGTTGTGCCACAAATTTCTCTTCTCTCCAATTCTATTCAATACCTCCTCATTAGTTATGTGATCTACCCATCTAATCTTCAGCATTCTTCTGTAGCACCACATTTCGAAAGGTTCTATTCTCTTCTAGTCCAAACTATTTATCGTCTATATTTCACTTCCATACATGGCTACACTCCATACAAATACTTTCAGAAACGACTTCCTGACACTTAAATCTATAGTCGACGTTAACAAATTTGTCTCCTTCAGAAACGCATTCCTTGCCATTGCCAGTCTACATTTTATATTCTCCCTACTTCGACCATCATTCCTTTTTGACTGCTTCATTTACTGCATTTTTGTATTTTCGCCTTTCATCAATTAAATTTAATATTTCTTCTGTTACCAAGGGATTTCTACTAGACCTCGTCTTTTTACCTACTTGATCCTCTGCTGCCTTCACTACTTCATCCCTCAAAGCTACCAATTCTTCTTCTACTGTGTTTCTTTGCCCCATTCCTGTCAATTGCTCCCTAATGCTCTTCCTGAAACTCTTTACAACCTCTGGTTTAGTCAGTTTATTCAGGTCCCATCTCCTTAAATTCCCACCTTTTTGCAGTTTCTTCACTTTTAATCTACACTTAATGTGATTTATATGTCAAAAATCCACCTCAGTTGCAAAATGTTACTGGTCTTTACCCAGGTTTCAGCTGCAGCAATCAAGCCTTCTTCAGAAGCATGAAATAAGCTAATACATGCCAGAATAAGACACGGTCGACCGTGTCTTATTCTGGCATGTATTAGCTTATTTTATGCTTCTGAAGAAGGCTAGATTGCTCTAGCTGAAACCTGGGTAAAGACCAGTAACATTATGCAGCTGAGGCGGATTTTCGAGCTATTAATTCATCACAGTTGCTGACAGGGCTGCAACATGTTAAAAATTCTTACACCTATGTGATTATTCATTACGAGACCGACAAAAGTTACATAGTTTTCCTGTGAATTTGCAAACTCTTTGCTACTTTTCGTTGACGTACAAAACAAGCTATATCTTCCTTACGGATCAGAATGACGTCTCTTTACACGTTACCGCATAGAAGTAGAAGTCTTTAGCATGACTGTATTGATGTGAGAGTCCCAGCATTCGTACTCGGGAAAGCCGTGAGCTCCAACGAGTATGATCCAGCAAAACCAATGTTCTAATTACAACAAATTTTAAAATGTGCACATCCACAGCTAAACCTTTAACGTTTTTTTGAGAACCAACTCCTGGAGCTCATTTACGAGGGCCACTCAATTCATATAGTTCAATCTGTTGCACTACGGATTCATTCCAGTATCTGCGTTCATGGGGTTCTGTCTTCCGGTCGGCTCAACCGCTAGAGATCGTCAAAGCGGCCAGAAGGCTTGCTAGCTCAATTGGCGTCTTAGATGGTCATGTCGCCTCTGCGTTATTTCCAGACACTTGATTTCACGAGCTGCACGTATTTAAAGGTTTGGATAATGTAGTAATTAATTTATTGATTTCTCCTGCATCCCCTTTGCTATTTTTCAAGACAAAGTAACGTATGAGTAAAGCACAAATGAAATAAAGCAGAAACAATTATCTTATCATCCTGACAATGTCTGGAACACATGAGAGTTCTGAAATGATGCAGCAGAATCATCATTGTCGTTTGCACTAGTCATGAAATAGTTCATATTGTTCTTCTCCAGAAATCGGGAAAATGTAATGTAATAGGCTCACGTGAACGCAAAATCGGAATGCATTTTCTTTTGCATTGCAGCGTTCTGATAAAAGTATTTTTTGGAGTTTGATATCTTGTTAAGATAAAGATCACTGTGCCCTGCTGACTACTCGTCTAGATGGGAGGCTATTGCAAATGCCTTTAACAAAGCAAAACTTATTTGAAGTTAAAATGTTGGGCATCTCACTGTGATTACGGAATTTAATGAACAAGCCCGTATTTTACAGACACGCAGGCTTAATTTCTAGAACCTTAGCTTTTAAAATAGAGAGTACTGTAGGAAAACGAATATTTCTGAACAAGCAATTTCGCAATTTCTGTGTCTTTCTATGGCTTCGAATAACTCACAGGACGCCGGCTGCGTCTGTTCTGAGCCGTCGTATTCCTCCCGCCGCTGCCGCTCATAGCTGTTCTCCTTTCCAGAAGAGGCGCCGCATCTGGTGAGGCGTCCGCAGGGCAGCAATAAGCGGAGCAGGGCAGGCCGCCTTGTATTCCACGGGCCTCCGCCCCCTTACCTCATCTCACCTCGCAGCCGGTCATTACGGGGCCGGCAGCGGGCAGTGGAGAAAGGGGAACTTGCGCCGCGCAGTGTGCACAGCCTGAGTGCGCCCGCTGCAAGTCAAAGGCGCGCCAGCGGGAAATCCCCGAGCAAGGCTGCCGACCGCGCCGCTTTTATTGCCCTACTCAAGTCTGTAAAAGTCCTGCCGCCGGCTGGGAGAGAGAGAGCTACGAGGGAGAAAGTGGTGGGAAATACAAGCAAAACTTGAGGGCAAGACTCGGTATTTACTCTGAACTTTCACAGTAAGATATCCCGAAGTTGTTTAATGCACTGAGCATTTCCTCTGCTTTGAGGTTTCGACTGCTAATATATTTTATCACTGTTTACTTTCTTGTAAGTTCCCTGTTGTTTTTGGACGTTGCTGGGCTAGTGAACTGATTTTTTATGATGCTGTTTAAGTCTCTGACTGCAGCTATATTAAATAAAAGAGAATCACAAAATTGGTCTCCGTTTATTATTGTCAAAAATTTTTAGCCAGCAAGAAGTAAATCAAGTTTCGCCTGATTCTGGTTTAATAGATGATAGCATCTATCAAATTGTTTGGTCACAGTACTTAT
Source organism: Schistocerca nitens (assembly GCF_023898315.1). Classification (NCBI taxonomy): domain Eukaryota; kingdom Metazoa; phylum Arthropoda; class Insecta; order Orthoptera; family Acrididae; genus Schistocerca; species Schistocerca nitens. The sequence goes on from NC_064614.1 coordinate 20,297,061, forward strand.
TATTAACGTGCTGAAATTTGTAATTCCTATTTAAATTTTTTCAAACTCCTACCTGTCACATTGTCCAAATCGGACTTCTACTTTCACTCAAATCATTGTTCCGTGCTGTGTTGGCCGCCCCGATAGCTGAATGGTCAGCGTGACGGATTCCCTCCTAAGGGGCCTGGGTTCGATTCCCGGCTGGGTAGGGGTTTTCTCCGCTCAGGGACTGGGAGTTGAGTTGTCTTCATCATCATTTCATCCCCATCCGCGCGCAGGTTGCCCAATGTGACGTCGAATGTAATAACACCTGCACCAACGCGGACGGACCTGCCCCGTAAGGGGCCTTCCGGCCAATGACGGCAAACGTTCATTTCCATTTCCGTGCTGTGTTTGTATAAAGTCAGTGCTATTCAATATTACTATCATGTTCATTACTTCTGAATAAAGTATGGATTTTGACGATAGTACTGCAGTGCAAATGTACAAAATCTACAAAATTAGAACAGTAACTAATTGATGACATAAAGTAAAAAGAATCAAGGGAACAGTGATTAATACTGCAGAATATCCAAAGACTGTTTTTTTTTGATAATGAAAGACATAAACTAAACTTATACTGAATGAACTTTCAAAGAAAAGTAATTTTTACTTTCTCTAGGCCCATGCTGGATTCCACATTATGTACTGATCCTCCTGTGCTCTGTGACACGTTTAATGATTGTTGGCTACATGACTACACCTACAACATAAAAATTTATAGACTTGGTACAGACTATACGAAGAAAAGTGTCCAATAGTGAACCCCATCAAACTATAATGAATAAAAACGCATGTTTAATTTGTATTTTCCAGGAAACGAGGGTATTAAACAATTGTTAAAACTGTCTGGAAGTCATCTGGCGTGGGCGGAAGATCAACAATTGTAAATTAATTAGTCTACATGTGCCTCTGGCTACAGAGGCATGATAAATTACAAATATAAACCAGGCAGCTGAATGAGTTAGCACTTCAGTGAAAAATGCGATTTCTGTGGTTGCTTTGGAGCGAGTAAGGCACATCAGATGGTGAGTCACTTCTGTAGTGTGAAGTGGCAGTCTGTGTTGCTTGCCTCACATAGGTTGTAGGTATGTGAGCCAACGGACAGCATGCCCCACGACATCTCATTGTGCTGACAAGGTCCGTCATTGGGCGAATACGTATGCACATATTATAGATATAGGCGACGGAATGAGTCATAGGCTTGCGGAGTGGCCTCGCGGTTTGAGGCGCCATGTCACGGACTGCGCGGCCCGTCTCGCCGGAGATTCGAGTCCTCCCTTAGGCAGAGGTGTGTGTGTTGTTCTTAGCATAAGTTAGTTTAAGTAGTGTGTAAGTCTAGGGACCTATGACCTCAGGAGTTTGGTCCCTTAGGAATTCACACACATTTGAACTTTTGAATTGTAAGTAGGTTGTTTAGGTTTTTATGTTGGTAACGGCACTTAGCGCTCTGTATAAAAATCATTGGCTGTGCTGTGTGGAGTCTGTGGCTGGTTGGCATTGTTGTAATATTCGCTATTGTAGTGTTGGGCAGTTGGCTGTTAACAGCGCGTAGCGTTGCGCAGTTGGAGGTGAGCCGCCAGCAGTGGTGAATGTGGGGAGAGAAATGGCGGAGTTTTGAGAGCGGATGATCTGGACGTGTGTCCATCAGAGACAGTAAATTTGTAAGAATGGATGTCATGAACTGCTATATATATATATTATGACTTTTGAACACTATGAAGGTAAATACATTGTTTGTTCTTTATCAAAATCTTTCATTTGCTAACTATGCCTATCAATAGCTAGTGACCTCAGTAGTTAGAATCTTTTATTTAGCTGGCAGTATTGGCGCTCGCTTTATTGCAGTAGTTCGAGTAATGAAGATTTTTGTGAGGTAAGTGATTCATAAAAGGTATAGGTTATTGTTAGTCAGGGCCATTCTTTTGTAGCGATTATTAAAAGTCAGATTGCGTTGCGTTAACAATATTGTGTGTCAGTTTAGTGACGATCAGAATAAGTAAAGAGAGAAATGTCTGAGTACGTTCAGTTTTGCTCAGCAGTTTGAAAATCAACTAATGTAAGGGGTTTACCAGCACAGTAATTCATTAATTTTTCTAAGGGACCGTTTCAGAATGAATCACAGAGCTATAAGGAATGACATCATAATAAAAATATTGCTTGAGCAGTCCCTTTTAATTATTCTCCCTTCATACATACCTGCCAAAGGCCTTTCCGCAGCGGTAACACCGATTCCCGTCAGATAACCGAAGTTAAGGGCTGTCGGGCTTGGCTATCACTTGGATGGGTAACCATCCGGTCTGCCGAGCACTGTTGGCAAGCGGGGTGCACTCAGCCCTTGTGAGGCAAACTGAGGAGTTACTTGTTTGAGAAGTAGGGGCTCCGGTCTCGTAAACTTATATACGGCTGGGAGAGCGGTGTGCTGACCACATGCCACTCCATATCCGCATCCAGAGACGCCTGGGGGCTGAGGATGACAAGGTGGCCGGTCGGTACCGTTGGGCCTTCATGGCATGTTCGGGCTGAGTTTAGTTCATATGTATCTTGTATGATATCATATACCCTTAATTTTTCTTCCGTTGTGTAGCGTATCGGTCGTATTCGCTATGCCCCGGTTCAAATGGTTCAAATGGCTCTGAGCACTATGGGACTCAACTGCTGTGGTCATCAGTCCCCTAGAACTTAGAACTACTTAAACCTAACTAACCTAAGGACATCACACACATCCATGCCCGAGGCAGGATTCGAACCTGCGACCGTAGCAGTCGCACAGTTCCGGACTGCGCGCCTAGAACCGCGAGACCACCGCGGCCGGCCTATGCCCCGGAGATGGTGGTGATCACAAAGTGTATTTCAGAGGCATTGTCCTCAGAATTATCTGTAATGTGCGACTATTATTCATGACTTTCGAAACAGAGAAAGAAAAGTTGCTTCTATTGTGATATTCGATAGAGATGAGACGTGTATAAAAATCACTCTTCCTAGGTTTGATGGAAAATAGTTGTACGTGATTGAATTATAAAATTTATTGTGAACTGCTTATTTGAATAAATCTGCATTGGGACATTAAGTGCCAGAGAGCCCACTGTTTTATTTATTCGCCAATAATAATTCATGTAATAGGTTATTAGGAAAGGAACTTTCACAGATTATTTAATTTTCCATGAAACTATCCCGAACTCACGACTCGGAGGATTTGTTGGTCCACGGTGAGGGAACACAGAGTCCTGCTTCGGGTAAATTTTATTAGATTAAAAATTCATTATAACTTTGCTAGCTATTAGCCATCAAATTTTCGTGCATTGCGCTAAATACGATATTCTTCCCAGCCGAATTGACGCTAACTCTGTGGCTCCAGCTTGTAGGATTAATATATGTACATGAGTTTGAACAATTTCAGGAGACTAACAAAAGGATATGGAGGATTTGAGAACATAAAAAAACAAAATTTTGTCTGTGAATATAATCAAATTACTACGATTAATTGATAGATTTTCAATTCCTGTGGAGGAATAGCGACCGTTAGAAATTAAAGTTTTGGAGACGCCGCAAGTCCCATGTAACTTTTTCTTTATTTTACAAGTTTCACTTGACCAGCACGAGTACCTTCAAAACTGTGGAAATACGATGTGTTACTGTGGAAATACAATGTGTTACACCACCATAAAATAAGATAGCCGGCCGCTGTGGCCGAGCGGTTCTAGGCGCTTCAGTCCGGAACCGCCGGGCATGCATGTGTGTGATGTCCTTACGTTAGTTAGGTGTACGTAGTTCTAAGTCTAGGGGGCTGATGACCTCAGATATTAAGTCCCATAGTACTTAGAGCCATTTGAATTTGAAAATAAGATAAATTCACAGATTAAACTTACAAAGTGATATATTACGTTAGTAGGCGAGGGCCTCAGGTTACAAATATCGGGCTGTGTACAGCTGCGCCTCCATACATAGAACTGGGTACATTGGTTGTGTACAGTTAAGCAGAGAGTTTACTTTGGCTGTATACAACCATCGTACTCCATTTTACGTATGACGGCTGCGCTATACACCGCCAGAGAGTTCACTTCATCTCAACGCAACCAACTTATTCTATTTTAAGTGTGACTGCTATATTATACAAATCCCGATATGTGTAAGGTGTGCCACTTGGCTACATAGTGTAAGTTATAAACTTGTAAGTTGAATCTGCGAACTTTTCTTATTTTGTGGTAGTGTAACACATCGTATAAGCACAGTACTGAAGCTGCTCGCGTTGACCGAGTGAAACATGTGAAATAAAGAAAAAGTGACATTGACTTGTGGTGGCGCCCACACTTTTAACCAGAGAATAATATTTCTTGTTCCAAATCGATTATTTCATTGACGAGAAGGACTATTACGAGAAGCGTCAGTTTTCTCCGAACTAAACGTGGTCTCTAAAAGCACACTTTAGGTGGTTCCCATCGGATGCCATGAACGATAATCTCTCATGCAATGAACTTGGGCTGTGTTCAGGACTAGACTTTCAGTGGACCACAAGGCAACTATTGTCGTTATTTCTGCTCACTCTAAAAGCAAAGGGAAAGCAATGCAAAAAACTCTTGGCTACAGAACGTCGTGTGTGTAGGTAGGTATCGGAAAAGAAAAACTGATGAACAATGATTTGTTGATGAACAATAATTTTATGGCCGCCTTGTCGAAAGCAGGTGTCTTGATGTTTATTCATGCAAAACGGCATTGTAGTAGTATGATCGACGGATGAAGGAAGTCTAAAATTGCTCAGAAAAAGCCAGGAATATGATATGAATCATTTAGGAGTGGCTCAAATGGCTCTGAGCACTATGGGACTCAACTGCTGTGGTCATCAGTCCCCTAGAACTTAGAACTACTTAAACCTAACTAACCTAAGGACATCACACACATCCATGCCCGAGGCAGGATTCGAACCCGCGACCGTAGCAGTCGCACGGTTCCGGACTGCGCGCCTAGAACCGCGAGACCACCGCGGCCGGCCATTTAGGAGTGAAATAAATAGGAAGTGTAGGGAAGATTAAGCGATATTGCTTGGTGAAAAAGTGTGAAGAAATCGAAGAAGAAATGGTCTTAGTGAAAACAGATTCAACACACAGACGAGTTTAAATAACGTTTGATGAAATTAAAAACAAGGGCGACACCATTATGAGTGCAAAAGGAATTTCAGTGTTAAACTCAGAGGATAGAGCGAATAGATGGAGCAATACACTTAAGGCCTCTACAAGTAACTGTCTGATGACGTGACTGAACAAGAAATGGGAATCCATGTGGAAGACATACGGGCCAGTGGAGCCATAGTATAACAGAATTTTGGATGACTTTCGATCAAATAAAAAGGAAGGCGCAAGTAACTTTCTTTCGAAATTTCTAAAATCATTGAAGCAAATGCTAAAGAAACAACTACTCACGTCGTTTTGTAGAATGTGAGAGTCCAAACATAAGAACACACTTTCGGAAAAATATCATCCCGAAGATTGCAAGGGCAGAACTGCCGTACAGTCAGCTTAACAACTCACGAATCAAAGTTGCTGACAAGAATCATATAAAGAAGAATGGGAAAGAAAACTGAAGACATGTTGGACGACGATCACCTTGGTCTCAGGAAAGGTAAAAGCACGTCAGAGGCATTTCGGAGGTTGTGCTGAATAATGGATACAAGATTTAATGAAAATAAAGGCACTTTCATAGGATTTATCGGCCTAGAAAAAGTATTCGACCATGTAAAATGTTGCAAGACATTCAAATATCAGAAAAGTAGGAGTAAGCTGAAGGGAAAGCGGGGAAATACAATATGTTGAAAACCCAAGGGGGGCTAATAAGAATGGAGACCAAGAAGGAAGTGCTTGGATTATATGACCAGAAGACAAGGATGCTGTCTTTCATGCGTACTGCTCAATCTGTTCATCGAAGAAACTATGAGGGAAATAAAACAAAGCTTTACGAGTGATATTAAAATTTAGGGTGAAATGATATCGATTACGAGATTCGCTGATATAACTTCCCTTAGTGAAAGTGAAGAAGAATTACAGGACCTATGGCAGGGATAAACAGTCTGGAGTAACGACCGCAGATTGATGGTAAAGCGAAGAATGACGAAAATAATGAGGAGCATCAGAAATGTGATCAGCTATAAACTTGTCATAATCCGTGGCTACAAGGTTGTAAGTAGGCTGTTTAAGTTTTTTTATCGGTAACGTCACCTCTGTATGGAAATCACTGGCTGTGCTGTGTGCAGTCTATGGCTGCTTTGCATTGTTGTAATACTCGCCATTGTAGTGTTAGGCAGCTGGCTGCGAACAGCGCATAGCGTTGCGCAGTTGGAGGTGAGCTGCCAGCAGTGGTGGATGTGGGGAGAGAGATGGCGGAGTTTTGAAATTTGTCATGAACTACTCTCTCTCTCTCTCTCTCTCTCTCTCTCTCTATGTTGTTGTTGTTGTGGTCTTCAGTCCTGAGACTGGTTTGATGCAGCTCTCCATACTACTCTATCCTGTGCAAGCTTCTTCATCTCCCAGTACCTACTGCAACCTACATCCTTCTGAATCTGCTTAGTGTACGCATCTCTTGGTCTCCCCCTACGATTTTTACCCTCCACGCTGCCCTCCAATACTAAATTGGTGATCCCTTGATGCCTCAGAACATGTCCTACCAACCGATCCCTTCTTCTGGTCAAGTTGTGCCACAAACTCCTCTTCTCCCCAATCCTGTTCAGTACCTCCTCATTAGTTATGTGATCTACCCATCTTATCTTCAGCATTCTTCTGCAGCACCACATTTCGAAAGCTTCTATTCTCTTCTTGTCCAAACTATTTATCGTCCATGTTTCACTTCCATACATGGCTACACTCCATACAAATACTTTCAGAAAAGACTTCCTGACACTTAAATCTATACTCGATGTTAACAAATTTCTTTTCTTCAGAAACGCTTTCCTTGCCATTGCCAGTCTACATTTTATATCCTCTCTACTTCGACCATCATCAGTTATTTTGCTCCCCAAATAGCAAAACTCCTTTACTACTTTAAGTGTCTCATTTCATAATCTAATACCCTCAACATCACCCGACTTAATTCGACTACATTCCATTATCCTCGTTTTGCTTTTGTTGATGTTCATCTTATATCCTCCCTTCAAGACACCATCCATTCCATTCAACTGCTCTTCCAAGTCCTTTGCTGTCTCTGACAGAATTACAATGTCATCGGCGAACCTCAAAGTTTTTATTTCTTCTCCATGGATTTTAATACCTACTCCGAATTTTTCTTTTGTTTCCTTTACTGCTTGCTCAATATACAGATTGAATAACATCGGGGAGAGGCTACAACCCTGTCTTACCCCCTTCCCAACCACTGCTTCCCTTTCATGTCCCTCGACTCTAATAACTGCCATCTGGTTTCTGTACAAATTGTAAATAGCCTTTCGCTCCCTGTATTTTACCCCCGCCACCTTTAGAATTTGAAAGAGAGTATTCCAGTCAACATTGTCAAAAGCTTTCTCTAAGTCTACAAATGCTAGAAACGTAGGTTTGCCTTTCCTTAATCTTTCTTCTAAGATAAGTCGTAAGGTCAGTATTGCCTCACGTGTCCCAGTATTTCTACGGAATCCAAACTGATCTTCCCCGAGGTCGGCTTCTACTAGTTTTTCCATTCGTCTGTAAAGAATTCGTGTTAGTATTTTGCAGCTGTGACTTATTAAACTGATTGTTCGGTAATTCTCACATCTGTCAACACCTGCTTTCTTTGGGATTGGAATTATTATATTCTTCTTGAAGTCTGAGGGTATTTCGCCTGTTTCATACATCTTGCTCACCAGATGGTAGAGTTTTGTCAGGACTGGCTCTCCCAAGGCCGTCAGTAGTTCCGATGGAATGTTGTCTACTCCGGGGGCCTTCTTTCGACTCAGGTCTTTCAGTGCTCTGTCAAACTCTTCACGCAGTATCGTATCTCCCATTTCATCTTCATCTACATCCTCTTCCATTTCCATAATATTGTCCTCAAGTACATCGCCCTTGTATAGACCCTCTATATACTCCTTCCACCTTTCTGCTTTCTCTTTTTTGCTTAGAACTGGGTTTCCATCTGAGCTCTTGATGTTCATACAAGTGGTTCTCTTATCTCCAAAGGTCTCTTTAATTTTCCTGTAGGCAGTATCTATCTTACCCCTAGTAAGATAAGCCTCTACATCCTTACATTTGTCCTCTAGCCATCCCTGCTTAGCCATTTTGCACTTCCAGTCGATCTCATTTTTGAGACGTTTGTATTCCTTTTTGCCTGCTTCATTTACTGCATTTTTATATTTTCTCCTTTCATCAATTAAATTCAATATTTCTTCTGTTACCCAAGGATTTCTACTAGCCCTCGTCTTTTTACCTACTTGATCCTCTGCTGCCTTCACTACTTCATCCCTCAAAGCTACCCATTCTTCTTCTACTGTATTTCTTTCCCCCATTCCTGTCAATTGTTCCCTTATGCTCTCCCTGAAACTCTGTACAACCTCTGGTTCTTTCAGTTTATCCAGGTCCCATCTCCTTAAATTCCCACCTTTTTGCAGTTTCTTCAGTTTTAATCTACAGGTCATAACCAATAGATTGTGGTCAGAGTCCACATCTGCCCCTGGAAATGTCTTACAATTTAAAACCTGGTTCCTAAATCTCTGTCTTACCATTATGTAATCAATCTGATACCTTTTAGTATCTCCAGGGTTCTTCCATGTATACAACCTTCTATCATGATTCTTAAACCAAGTGTTAGCTATGATTAAATTGTGCTCTGTGCAAAATTCTACCAGGCGGCTTCCTCTTTCATTTCTTAGCCCCAATCCATATTCACCTACTACGTTTCCTTCTCTCCCTTTTCCTACACTCGAATTCCAGTCACCCATAACTATTAAATTTTCGTCTCCCTTCACAATCTGAATAATTTCTTTTATTTCATCATACATTTCTTCAATTTCTTCGTCATCTGCAGAGCTAGTTGGCATATAAACTTGTACTACTGTAGTAGGTGTGGGTTTCGTATCTATCTTGGCCACAATAATGCGTTCACTATGCTGTTTGTAGTAGCTAACCCGCACTCCTATTTTTTTGTTCATTATTAAACCTACTCCTGCATTACCCCTATTTGACTTTGTGTTTATAACCCTGTAGTCACCTGACCAGAAGTCTTGTTCCTCCTGCCACCGAACTTCACTAATTCCCACTATATCTAACTTTAACCTATCCATTTCCCTTTTCAAATTTTCTAACCTACCTGCCTGATTAAGGGACCTGACATTCCACGCTCCGATCCGTAGAACGCCAGTTTTCTTTCTCCTGATAACGACATCCTCTTGAGTAGTCCCCGCCCGGAGATCCGAATGGGGGACTATTTTACCTCCGGAATATTTTACCCAAGAGGACGCCATCATCATTTAATCATACAGTAAAGCTGCATGCCCTCGGGAAAAATTACGGCCGTAGTTTCCCCTTGCTTTCAGCCGTTCGCAGTACCAGCACAGCAAGGCCGTTTTGGTTATTGTTACAAGGCCAGATCAGTCAATCATCCAGACTTTTGCCCTTGCAACTACTGAAAAGGCTGCTGCCCCTCTTCAGGAACCACACGTTTGTCTGGCCTCTCAGCAGATACCCCTCCGTTGTGGTTGTACCTACGGTACGGCTACCTGTATCGATGAGGCACGCAAGCCTCCCCACCAACGGCAAGGTCCATGGTTCATGGGGGGGTCTCTCTCTCTCTCTCTCTCTCTCTCTCTCTCTCTCTCTCTCTCTATATATATATATATATATATATATGTATATATATATATATATATATATATATATATATATATATATATATATATATATATGATATCAAGGTAAATACATTGTTTGTTCTCTATTAATATCTTTCATTTGCTAACTATCCCTATGAGTAGTTAGTCCCTTCCATAGTTTGAATCTTTTATTTAGCTGGCAGTAGTGGCGCTCGCTGTATTGCAGTAGAGGGAGTAACCAAGATTTTTGTGAGGTAAGTGATTTGTGAAAGGTATAGTTTAATGTTAATCAGGGCCATTCTTTTGTAGGGATTTTTTTGAAAGTCAGATTGCGTTGCGCTAAAAAAATATTGTGTGTCGGTTAAAGAACAGTCTTATGTATAATTGTTCAAAAGGGGACGTTACATATGTCGACCCTTAGCCTAGGATACCTCACTGGAATCTTCTGATTTTTTCTTGTAGTTTGTGTAATTAGTGTAGATTTTGTTTATTGCTAGCGCGTAATTGTAGAGATAATCTCCTTTGTAGTTGCAGTCTTTCATTGTTGTACAGTAAAACAGGTGTGGCACGCATGTAGATTTGCACCAAGTATTTCGCAGCTGCAATTAACTAGATATTATTTTCAGGGCTATGTTAATGTGTTCCCCTATTTTTGCTCTTCAAATTGTGTTTTTCTGTGTTGTCGTGTGAAATACTGTGACAATAATGGCGTGTGAAAAACGTAATACTAGGCTCCAAAGTAAACTGAGAAATGACAGTGAAAACGAAAGCAGTGTGTTAGCGCCACCGAGTAATGAATTAACTGATGTTCAAAGTAGTAATTTGGTAACTGTGCATAGGGAAATGGAGTGGGCGTCAAATAATGGCGTAGACAATGAAACAAGTAGTGAACAGGGAAGCATTATCGATCGATCGGTCGTCAATAGCTCGCCTCAGGAATCCGAAATGACACGACACGATCTCGCAAATACTGTAGATTCAGGTTTTGGGTCCTCACCGTTTTCTCAAATAAGTCAAGACACATTTTCTGCTTGTCAAAATGTGAACGTTTCCGGTGCAAATTCACTGCCGAAAAGCACTGAGGAACATGTTCCAGACACCAGTGCATTGTTATTACAATTAATACAACAAATGGGACAAACACAACAAAAGCTTCAAAAGTTAGACACAATGGAACAAAATCTTCGAAAGTTAGACACAGTGGAACAAAATCTTAAAAAGTTAGACACAGTGGAACAAAATCTTAAAAAGTTAGACACAATGGAACAACACCAGAGACAAACACAGCAACAGTTAGACGCAATGGAACAAAATCTTCAAAAGTTAGACTCATTGGAGCAAACTCTTGAACAAACACGTGAAGATTTAACTACTGAGTTACATCACATTGAATCGAAATGTCAAAAAGTCCGTAATGACGTAAAAACACTAATTTGTGAGCATTTCCAATCTATTTTTTCACGTCATGAAAATGCATTACAGAATCACGAAGCAGCCATAAAAGAACTGCAAACTATTGTTCATGAAAATCACGACACCTTGCAAGCTAAAATTGACTCAGTTGCATCTACCGATTCGGTTACGCAACTTGCAAAAAGGCAGGAAAATTTAAAGGACACAGTAAATACTCTGAAACTTGGTTCAGAAAAACACACTGAGGAAATAAGTACACTATCGGAGAAAGTAGCCGAACTTTCGGATCAGTTCACTAACTTATCTACAAAGGTAGATGATGATCTGAATGACACAAGACCGGTAGTCTTTAACGACACAGAAGAGAGCGAACAAATTAGGAAATTCAAACAAAATCAGAATCAAATAAATACGCAACACCAAAGAGAAATCCGGGAAGTACAAGATCAGCTGACACAGGTAATACAAGAATTACGTATTTCAGAGGACACTCGCGCCCCAACACGGGAAGAGGGACTTAGAAATACGGAACACCCAGAAGATAATAACATAGGACACTTCGGAAATTATGAAAGAAATTGGCAAGGCACACCGAATTTTGAGATGGAACCGCCGACACGACGTAACAATGACCGATATGCTACTCGCCGACACGATAATTTTGACTATAAGCTGTTCATTACTACACGTAAATTCAAAACGTTTAAGAATTCTGCCAACTACATTCATCCACAAGCGTGGCTCCATCAATTCTCTCATTGTTTTCCTCCCAACTGCTCGTTAGAACACAGATTAGAATTTATGTGTGGCTATTTAGAGAATGAACCAGCTGTAAGAATGCGACCGGCCATTCACGATTGTCACAGTGAAGGAGAATTTTACCATGCCTTCCTCTCAGCATATTGGTCTCAAGCTACACAAGACCGAGTAAAACATAGTATTATAATGATGAAACATTTCGAACAATCTGAATTCTCCAGTCTTGTGAAATATTTTGAAGACATGTTGCACAAGAATCAGTACCTGTCAAACCCATACAGCCCCTCAGAACTCATCCGCATTTGCTTAATTATTTTGGCAGCACGTTGCAAAGACGACATTGAAGCTTTTCAGGGACTGTTACAAGAACTGGAAATTGGCACTGACAATCGGGGAACGCGGAAACAGGAGCACAACAATTACAGATCACATCCGTCACAATTCCGTGATGACAGAAATAATATACGACAAGGCTATTCTTTCAACGTAAATCGTGACCGAAACATACACCACCCTTATGACAACCGTTGGCAGAATAATAGTTACAGAGAAAGATCGCATTTCCGTAGTAATGAATATGACAGAGATAACCATAGAAACAGACAATATGGGTACCAAAACAATTATTATCAAGGGAGACAGAATAACTTCAGACGCAACAGTTCAGCGCGCAGTTACGATTCAGGAAGAAATTCTCCACCACATGACCGACAAGAAAGAAATTATGAAATCTACCGACATGACGACAGACGAGATAATCATAACGACAGACCTGAAATGCATCAGAACTGGCGGGATTCAAACAGAGCAGGGCATTTTCGACAACGTGAATTTGTAGAAGTTAGGTCTCCAAATCCCAGTAACGATGCGCGCCAACAAAGAGACAGACAATGACTCACACAGCAGGCAGCCGCATGCGCCCGCTGGCTCCGAGAAAAATAACATAGACGCTAACCTTGAAAAAAAAAATCCAGTATTCTTTACCGACGTATACCGCATGATAATCGATTTCAAGTTGAAACTCTGCGTATTAGGAAGAGTAAAGGTTTACACCACATTTCACATGTAAAACCGTTTATTGAGAGATGATCTGCTTTTTAACTTAGTCTTTGCCATAAAATTTTTCACTTTACATTACTAGTATGCTTTGTTAGACTTAAGTAACTGTTAACATGCACCAATGTTTGAAGTTAAGTATCCAGTCTAGAACCTAGGGAACATTTTTAAACAGAAGTTACGAATGCATTGTTATAGTGAACAGACGACGCAGTGTTGTATTTGTACATTCTTGCTTGTTAGTTGCACGATTACGTAACGACTATCAGGCTTACATACTTAGGACACATACTGGTACTGCTAATGAGACTTTAATGCAACATTTTGGTTTACTTGAAAATACATTCTGGATTTAAAGTACTTTCAGTGAGATACCAGATGACATAGTGGTTAGTTTATGTGACAACTACACGGTTTTATCACGACGCTACTAATGAGTGACAATTTACAATGTTGCTTTTGCGGTGTATCTGTTTTATATCTGCACAATTTTTCTGAATTCTTCTGGAAAGTAAAACAGGTTTTAGTAGTAACTTTTGTAGTATAGCTACAATGAGACAGGGTTTTCCATAGCACAACAATACGTTACAGTACAGTACTTTCTTCATCACAACAATAAGCGTAATAACTACGATATCTATACACAAAGCATTTCACTTTTGTTTATGATGAGGTAAGTACATTGACTTCTGCAGAATTTAGCTTTCGGAGGACGATAAATACGAGACTTCCACAGAGATTATCTTACAATATGACGCACAGTTTAGCGCTACAGTACACGTATTTGAGTGATTAATTTTGTACTTAAAACATTTATTTTTTTAAAGATATTTGAAGTACAATGATACAAAGGTTTTCCGTGATACATTTCATTCCGTTGCTGTAATCTGTAACATCTGAGGGTATAATTACATTAATCCTCAGGGGAGTACACGCTTACTTTGTGTACCATGTGTTTGGCAAGCACAAGGAGCCCTAGCTAATATGGTATTTGCTTATACAACTTTACACATCGGTACCATATTTCTCTAACACATAAATTACACAGCTACCTGATCATTTAACAGAGAAAGAAACATTTTTTTTACTACGTCAGTGACAGATGTTTACGTAATTACACAGTTGGATAACTTCACACTTACGAAATTGTATGTTGTTTGTACTTTGTGAACTGTTCATATTTTTTTGGAACCATTGTGATACCATGAGAGCTTTGAATGATGTATTTGGTAAGGGAGCATGATTTTTAAAGTAAGTTTGAGGTAGATGACACTATTGAAATGAGCAGAGAATATTTTTTTTAGGATTTGAAATTATTGGAGGAAGCTACGACGATTTGGAGAGTTGACTGAAGTGTTATGATGTTATTATTACGATGACTATGTGTATTATGCTGTTGTGGTATGTTTATGATCAGTAAGCTGATGCTCTATGAGTTATTTGATTATGCTATGTATTTATTATCAGGAAATATTGAAGAAGCGTCGACGAATATGTATATGAGCAATAAGGTAAGAAATAATGAGTAGTGGTTAGGGACGCTGATTTGTGAAAAAGGTTGTTGGAAACCAAGAATCGTACTTTAAGAGTTATGAAATGTGTGTAAATGCATGAATGTATCACAATGCCGACGAAAACGTTTTGAACACTGTTATATTCATAGGATTTTGTTTCTACAGATTTGTAACCGAAATTCTTCACCTGTGAAATATTTTTATATGAGACTGTCACTGTAGCGGAAACTGGTGTCGTAAATATTTCGGTAAGAAAGGTAAGTGACCTTGATGTAATGCGTTGTGGGCACCCAGCTGTGTCAGACGCCTGGAGAAAAAGCCATTAGTGTGTGCCAGAGGCACAGGTAGAAAAAAAAAGGGAGGCCATTATCCTCACTATTGACGTTCCTTTGTAGAAAGCATCGCAAAAACGACACGGTCGCACTTGAAAACATATGATTACACTGTGGAGCTCTTAATTTATGATATTTACTGAAATGAAATGATGAGAAACATTTCACATCTATTGTCTTTCTAGTTGAAAGATTGTTTACTGCACTATGAAATGCCATATGGCTAGTGAATGACATTTCACGCCTTGCTTTGCCTATTTTGTTTAATATCTAGTTTCTAGCTGCACTGCAGCACTGGTTAAAATAAAATTTTATAGATGTACTAATATAAATATTTTCTGTCTACAGATCGAGTAAATAATAATTTTTTTCAAAAAAAATGAGGGAGCACAAAAAGACATTTACCTTCACAGGAACGGCATTCATAATTTTCATTTCAAGTACTTGGTAATTTATTTCTTAGAATAAGTTTTTGTGGTGCACCACTTTAATTACATAGACATTAAGACGTGAACAGACATTTCCCTTATCTGCATTGTTGTCTTTAGTGTATTTTT
Organism: Schistocerca nitens; assembly: GCF_023898315.1. Lineage (NCBI taxonomy): Eukaryota > Metazoa > Arthropoda > Insecta > Orthoptera > Acrididae > Schistocerca > Schistocerca nitens. The sequence goes on from NC_064614.1 coordinate 20,312,467, forward strand.
TTTTCTGCTTGAGCTTTGTCATGTTTAGATGCTGCTGCTGTTTGCCATGCATAGTGCTACTAAATTTCACTTTGTATTATTCTTTTAAGCCAGATTTACTACTGATTTATTTTTCTTGTCTGCTGCTCATTGCCTTATATTAGTTGTAATTTATGCTGCTTGCTTTGCCTTTTGTATTTTTTATCATTGCTGTTTGTGTTAATTGTTTTGTGCTGCTGCATTGCCTCGTTCCTTAGTTTAGCATCTGAGCTCAGTAGATTTAAGTTAGCTTAAGAGGGGGTACACTATATAAGAGAATGAGTTGCGATGAATTGGAAGAAATGCATTGAGAAGTCATACGAAAAAAGTACAGAAAACAGGTATAGATAGGACTTTTTGGAAATAATGAGGAACGAAGGGAGATCTCCGAGAAGTAAAGAAAGTTTTGTTTGCAAAATACTGCAGTAAAACAAACCCTGTCCTTTCCTTGTACTATTCCGCTATATGTTTGTGTACCCTTGGGTATTTATGTTTTTCCTGTATTTATGTGTTTATCTGATAAGACTTATGTTGTAGAATTTTTCTAATACTAAGCTACATTCACTATGATGAGGAATACTGTTATCCTCAAATATAATTGACATTAATAATATGTTATTTACTTTGTAAAGGTGTTTAAACATTATTTATTCTGTTCTGTTTTAATGCACATGTGTGAAGTTGATGTTTCGAAAGTTATTCTGATCTTTTATGTATCTACTTATCTCATAATTCCTGTAACATTGATGTATATGTTTATGTCTATTCTGTTGTAAAACCTGTACTACAAATGGTATCTGTATTGTTATGTTCTTAATGATGTATTTTGTACCTTTGTAATTGTATTCTCATGTTATAATATTGTAATTGACACCAGTTCTTCAAATTAAGTATCATTTCACTGCACACGTTTCTGTTGGTCAATGTATATGAACAATACGTGAGAAGTAGGGACTGTTAGTGTTTGCATGTGTGTTAATAATTCAGCAAGGGACTGGATAACAGCATTGCTGGTTCTAAGGACAATTCCAAAAACTTTGTGAGTGCACAAGTGGTGGTTATGGACTTGCTATATTATCCGCAAGACTCTTCAATGGTGTTTGTGCACCTGCACAGTCACAACAGATGGCTGCTGGCCATCTCTACAAGGACTGCAGTGGGTCTGCACCTCTGGTGGCCCACCAGTGCCATTATCTCTACAAGGACTACAGTGGGTCTGCATCTTTGCTGACTCACCAGTACCATTATTTCTGCAAGGACTGCAGTGGGTCTGCGCCTCTGGTGGCCCACCAATACCGTAATCTCTACCAGGACTACTGTGGGTCTGCTCTGTGATGACCTACCTACCAATATTCTTCAACTTCGACTGACTGTGCTGTGGGTTTGCTCTGTTGTGGCCCATTACCTGTCTGCATGTCAAGAGTCAGCACTGTCTTTCCGTTGGAAGGACAACACTACTTCTTCAAGACTGCATGGAAATCCACTACTTCTGTGTGCAATTTCTTTTACTAAAGAGACTTTGTAAAAAAAAAACTGTAATTACTATTATGATGAATGATCAGGACTATCTTTGTGGACCGTGAGAAAATTTTAGCTTTTGACCAACATTGTATCAATAAGTGAGTGCATTTGATTTCTTTGTTATTGTAATTACGATTATAAAAAATTTTAACAAATATGTATTGCCCAGCGCCCAAAACAATTTGTAAAATTTTTTGTGGGGAGCATGGGGGCTATGTAAGTAGGCTGTTTAGGTTTTTTTATCGGTAACGTCACCTCTGTATGGAAATCACTGGCTGTGCTGTGTGCAGTCTGTGGCTGCTTTGCATTGTTGTAATACTCGCCATTGTAGTGTTAGGCAGCTGGCTGTGAACAGCGCATAGCGTTGCGCAGTTGGAGGTGAGCCGCCAGCAGTGGTGGATGTGGGGAGAGAGATGGCGGAGTTTTGAAATTTGTCATGAACTGCTCTATATATATATATATATATATATATATATATATATATATATATATGAAGGTAAATACATTGTTTGTTCTCTATTAATATCTTTCATTTGCTAACTATCCCTATCAGTAGTTAGTGCCTTCCATAGTTTGAATCTTTTATTTAGCTGGCAGTAGTGGCGCTCGCTGTATTGCAGTAGTGGTAGTAACCAAGATTTTTGTGAGGTAAGTGATTTGTGAAAAGTACAGGTTAATGTTAGTCAGGGCTATTCTCTTGTAGAGATTATTGAAAGTCAGATTGCGTTGCGCTAAAAATATTGTGCGTCAGTTTAAGCACAGTCCTGTAAAATTGTTCAAAAGGGGACGTTTCAAGGTAGATGAAGTGAAGGAATCTTGCTACTTGGAAGGAAGATAATACGTGACAGACGAAGCAAGGAGAACGTAAAAAAAAGCAGACAAGAACAGGTAAAGAGGGATTTTCTGGCCAAAGGAGTTCTTCTAGTATGACATAGCCTTCATTTGAGGAAGAAGTTTCCGAGAATGCACGTTCAGAGCACAGCGTTGGATCGTTGTGCGCGACGGTTGGAAAAGCTGGAGCAGAAGAGAATCGAAGAATGGTAAGTAAGGTGGAGACTGTGATATACCTATGCAACAAGTAACTGAGGATATGGGTGCAAGTGCTAACCTGAGATGAGTAGGTTGGCACAGGAGAACATGGTTAGAAGACTGATGGCAAAAAAAAGTATTATATCTCTTCTGAAATTCTGATTTCGTACAGAAATAGTAGGACACGTCGTTGAAACATCCACATCACCAAGACGGCCAGCGATCGCCGTGTAGTCATCTGTAGGCCAAATGTGTAAATTTTCCTTGGTTGTCTTGTGTCTGAAGAGGGCACGGGGGGAATTGAATGCAATATTCGCGGGACTGGGAAACAGCCTAGTATCATTTTAAGACTGTAGTTTAGTGGGTTCATGCTCACTCACTATCAGTTACTGCAGATCCGATACCAGTCTGGTTCAGCTTTCTGTCTCGCGGTCAGCCTACCTTTCGGCGATATCACGTACAAATGATATCTTGGAGAGTACTCACGAGAAGGTGGGCGGTGGGTGCCCCTGGGCGGCGCAGCCCAGCGTCACGTGCTGTCCCTGCTCCACAGTCAGTGACGTCATCGAGCGCTGCGTCAGCCGTGGCGGCATCCCGCCTGTCGCCTCTGTAAACAAAAACGAAACGACATCTGCCGTGAGCACCAGACACAATTCTTGCAACGGGATATTCCAGTTGCCTTTGAGAAATAAACAGTAGTTTGAAGCTATGCCCAACGTCAACACGTGGAATGCAAAAATACTCCACTGACAAAGTTTCGGAGGATATTCCGGCATATTTCCTAAGTATTTGAGTATAAGGGATTCATTGTTCGCAGAGGCAGAGTAATAATGTAATTGTGACTTAGTCAGCTTATGACCAAATTTGCTTGTGTGAAAGAACGTACACAGCAGCCCAAAAGCCTGGAATATGCGATCGCCAAAAAGCTCAAGAAAAAATACATATAGTAATGCAAATATCTTACAGACGAAAACTGTGCACTCTTGTGGAACTGCCGTCACTGCGGGAAGACCTCAGTAGAACGTCATTGTGCCGCTTTTTCCACTCACGAGATTGGAAACCGGCCAACTCAGCATCAATACGAATCCACTCTGCAGTACATCACTGGTACTGAACAACTGATAGTGCCGGAAAACCAGCCCCGAGTCAGAGCGGAGCAGTACTGAATGCAAGGTTTAGGGCGACGAGTAAAGTGGGAGTCAATGTTTTAAAATGCAACTAACAGGAGTGATTGGAACAAGATTGGAGACAAAACATAACGACATACTTTCGGCATTTGCCGTCTTGTGTAGATATTTTCAGTGCAACACAGATACTAAGATAAACACGATTAGAAATCAAAAGAAATGCAATTACTCTGTAACGAACCAACCGGAACTACCGTTGGATGTTCTTAAATACTCAAAAAATATCCTACTCTCATCGGTGGAGTTCAGGTACATCCTGCATGGTACGATGGTTAGTTTAAAAATGATAGCCACAAAATGCATATCTTCACCGTCGAAAGTGATATTTCTTAGTCAGAAAGAATATAACAATTGACGAAGCTTTATGTAAACATAGTTGCAGATTTATGACTCCTGGATCCACATTTTTTGATATGCTCCCTGAAGACCAAAGTTACCACGCGCAGAGCCGCCTAAGAAATCGTTTAAATCACTAATCTGATACACAATTTAATTCAAAACAAAGTAGAACTAGAGGAGCAAGATTTTGTGTTTAGTTAGAATAACACGGATTTATGTTATGTAAAATTATCCAGTATTTACTGGATATGTTGCTGGCATCTACATACTAGACCTTCAGAAGTATGGGTCCAGATTGCTGTACACATCGGCACCTCTAATACCCAGTAGCACGTCCTCTTCCATTGATGCATGCCTGTATTCGTCGTGGCATACTATCCACAAGTTCATCAAGACACTGTTGGTCCAGATTGTCCCACTCCTCAACGGCGATTCAGCGTAGATCTCTCAGAGTGGTTGTTGGGTCACGTCGTCTGTTAACAGCCCTTTTCAATCCATCCCAGACATGTTCGATAGGGTTCATGTCTGGAGAACATGCTGGCCACTCTAGTCGAGCGATGTCGTTACCCTGAAGGAAGTCGTTCACAAGATGTGCACGATGGGACCGCGAATTGAAGTCAATGAAGACGAATGCCTCGCCAATATGCTGCCGATATGGTTGCACTATCGATCGTTCCGCGACCATCAGCGGCGTACGTCGCCGCCAGATATTGCCAGCTCAAAACAGCAGGGGACCTCCACCTTTCTGCGCTCGCTGTACAGTGTGTCTTACACGTTCAGCCTGACCGGGGTGCCTCCAAACACTTCTCCGACGATTCTCTGGTTGAAGGCATATGCGACACTCATCGGTGAAGAGAACGTGATGCCAATCCTGAGCGGTCCATTCGGCATGTTTTTGGGCCCATCTGTACCGCGCAGCATGGTGTCGTAGTTGCAAAGATGGACTTCGACATGGACGTTAGGAGTGAAGTTGCGCATCTTGCAGCCTATTACGCACAGTTGGAGTCGTAACATGACGTCCTGTGGCTTGACGGAAAGCATTATTCAACATTGTGGCGCTGCTGTCCAGGGTTCCTCCGAGCCATAATCCGTAGGTAGCGGTCAGCCACTGCAGTAGTAGCCCTTGGGCGGCTTGAGCGAGGCATGTCATCGACAGTTCCTGTCTCTCTGTATGTCCTCCATGTCCGGACAACATCGCTTTGGTTCACTCCGAGACGTCTGGACACTCCCCTTGTTGAGAGCCCTTCCTGGAACCAAGTAACGGTGCGGACGCCATCGAACCGCGGTACTGACCGTCTAGGCATGGTTGAACTACAGACAACACGAGCCGTGCACCTCCTTCTTACAAGGGAACCTCCCCATCGCACCCCCCCCCCCCCCCCCTCAGATTTAGTTATAAGTTGGCACAGGGAAAAGCCATAAGAACTGAACACGGATCAATCGAGAAAACAGGAAGAAGTTGTGTGGAACTATGAAAAAATAAGCAAAATATACAAACTGAGTAGTCCATGCGCAACGTAGGCAACATCAAGGAGACTGGCAGTTTACGAGCGCCGTGGTCCCGTGGTTAGCGTGAGCAGCTGCGGAACGAGAGGTCCTCGGTTCAAATCTTCTCTCGAGAGAAAAGTTTAATTTTTTATTTTCAGACAATTATCAAAGTTCAGGCTCTCACAACTTCGCTCTGCAAAATTCCAGGGCATGTTCAGATTTGCTTGGACATATGCACAATTTTACGGTCTACACACGGAAACATTTGAAAACGTAAAAAACATATGTTTTGACAGAGCACAGGGAAAACTGTGCGACTGTGAAGCTGTTGCATTCATTTGTTGCAGTTTATGTGACAAACTCTTGCGTTTTCATCACTTTTTTGGGAGTGATTATCACATCCACAAGAAAACCGAAATCGGGCAAGGTAGAAGAATCTTTTTACCCATTCGCCTAGTGTGCAAGTTAGGTGGGTCGACAACATATTCCTGTCATGTGACGCACATGCCGTAACCAGTGTCGTATAGAATATATCAGACGTGTTTTCCTGTGGAGGAATCGGTTGACCTATGAACTTGCGATCAAATGTTTTCGGTTCCCATTGGAGAGGCACGTCCTTTCGTTCACTAATCGCACGGTTTTGCGGTGCGGTCGCAAAACACAGACACTAAACTTATTACAGTGAACAGAGACGTCAATGAATGAACGGACAGATCGTAACTTTGCGAAAATAAAAAAAGTAAAATTTTCGCTTAAGGGAGATCTCGAACCAAAGACCTCTTGTTCCGCAGTTGCTCACTCTAGCCACGGGACCACGGCGCTCCTCAGCTTACATTGTCCCTAATGTTGCATATCTTGCACATGGACTACTCAGTTTGTATATTTTGCTTATTTTTCATAGTTCCACACAACTTCTTCCTGTTTTCTCGTTGATCTGTGTTCAGTTTTTCAAGGCCTATCCACTGTGTCAATTTGTAACTAAATCTGAGGGGGGAGTGCGATGGGGAGGTTCCCTTGTTATTGGAATGAGTGGAACTCATCGGCTGTCGGACCCCCTCTGTCTAATAGGCTCTGCTCATGCATAGTTGTTTACATCTTTGGGCGGGTTTAGTGACATCTCTGAACAGTCAAAGGAACTGTTCCTGTGATACAATATCCACAGTCAACGTCTGTCTTCAGGAGTTCTGGGAATCATGATGATGCAAAACGATTTTGATGTATGCATTACTTCTTTACTTTATAGAAAGTATCCACATATACCGCAGAGTGTACCTGCACATTTATATCTTTGTACCATACATACTCCTAGTCCACGAGATATGATATGATAAAGACGGAGATGCCAGAGAAACTAACTTTTCTTAAAACGGAGCTCAAATTATCCAGACTACATTCATGCAGTATTTCATAATGAGAACAGTTAGAGAATTTCAATTAGTTTTTGTTTCGAGTTTTTCAGTAGTTTCTGGCTGAAAAATCCAAAACTGCGAGCGGCGTTCAATAAATAATGGAACACATTTTCTTCTCTGCCTATTTCGGTTTCCTCGCTTCAGCCCCTGTAGTTTTATGAAGTTCCGATAGGTGCCGGCGCTATACGCAGCCTTCAAAATGGAGTCTGTAACTGAAGTGCGTTCCAAGCACGGAGCTGTCACTGAGTTTCTTGCGGCAGGCAACCAGAACGTCGCAGGTGTTGATAGACGCTTGCAGAATGTATACCGAGACCTAGCAGTGAACAAAAGCACGTTGACTTCTCCGACTATGCTCAGTCATGATCGCAACGAGGTCGCAAAAACCTGTCCGACGTGCCACATGCCGGTAGGTCGCACACAGCTGTGAGTCCTGCGGTGTGTTCGTCGCCACAAAAATGCAAACAAACTTCTCCTTCGCCACAACAACGCAAGGCCTCACACAAGTTTGCCCACCATAGAGGAGCCCACAGAACTTCACTGAACGGTTGTTCCTCAGCCATCCTCCGCCCCTGATCAAGCAGCTTCCCCGCATTCCATCTGTTTGGCCCAGTGAAGGATGAACTCTGCGGAAGCAGTGCGCGGCTGATGGGGAGGCTATCGATGCACCGAGACGTTAGCTCCGAAGTCGACCAACAGAGTGATAGCACGCGGGCATACAGGCCCTTCCAGGAAAGCGGCCTAAGGCCGTCGTAGTAGACGGATTATGTTTAAAAATAGAGTTTTGTAGCCATAATAGTGGGGAATAAAATGGTGTATTGGAATCCTGAATAAAACTAACAGGGAAAAAGTGTTGCATTACTTGTTGGACGCACCTCCTAATAAAAATCAATAAGACACCCCGATGACATTGTAATTCTGTCAGAGACAGCAAAGGACTTGGAAAAGCAGTTGAACGGAATGGACAGTGTCTTGAAAGGAGGGTATAAGATGAACATCAACAAAAGCAAAACAAGGACAATGGAATGTAGTCGAATTAAGTCGGGTGATGCTGAGGGAATTACATTAGGAAATGAGACACTTAAAGTAGTAAAGGAGTTTTGCTATTTGGGGAGCAAAATAACTGATGATGGTCGAAGTAGAGAGGATATAAAATGTAGACTGGTAATGGCAAGGAAAGCGTTTCTGTTAACATCGAGTATAGATTTAAGTGCCAGGAAGTCGTTTCTGAAAATATTTGTAAGGAGTGTAGCCATATATGGAAGTGAAACATGGACGGTAGTTAGTTTGAACAAGAAGAGAATAGAAGCTTTCGAAATGTGGTGCTACAGAAGAATGCTGAAGATTAGATGGGTAGATCACATAACTAATGAAGAGGTATTGAACAGAATTGGAGAGAAGAGAAATTTGTGGCACAACTTGACAAGAAGAAGGGACTGGTTAGTAGGACATGTTCTGAGGCATCACGGGATCACCAATTTAGTACTGGAGGGCAGCGTGGAGGGTAAAAATCGCAGAGAGAGACCAAGAGATGTATACACTAAGCAGATTCAGAAGGATGTAGGCTGCAGTAGGTACTGGGAGATGAAGAAGCTTGCACAGGATAGAGTAGCATGGAGAGCTGCATCAAACCAGTCTCAGGACTGAAGACAACAACAACAACAACAACACGATTAGCGTTATGTGTCTTCAAGCATGAAGATTTTACATGCTTAACATCAAACATTTAACACATTAACTCATTTGTAGTCACGCTGTTCAAACCGTTTCGTACACGGGTGTTCGGTTATTTAATGAACCGGTTGTGGTGGGATTTAGGATAAAAAGTAATTAGCTGCAGGTGTACAGCGGTGACGCTTGTTTTGAATAAAGCTTTCAAAATGACTCCCGTATTTAGAACAGCTGTTCTCATGTGTTGTGTTTGGCCTACTCGTATAATATAGGGTGCCTAGGAAACCTTGGTCTCGGATCGCTAACAACAATTCAAGCAACTGGTATTAATAGATTTTTATTACAGTAAGATAAATGACAATACTTTGAGAAATTTACAATGGGATGTTGCAAGCAAAGGGTGACACAAAACATAAGCAGTCTCTTCAGTATATACAATTCGTAACACAATCGAATCAATTTAGTCCCTAGGTCAGTGCTGTACCTTTCGTAGACTGCCTAGACTTCAACGGGCCTCGGCTAGGCGGCGCGGCGCTTGTATTCTCTTCGTGTAGAGTCCCCTCCTGTCTCGGTGTCGCCCTACAGAAGGGTCCGAGAGCGTACTACACTACTGGCCATTAAAATTGGTACACCTCGAAGATGGCGTGCTACAGACGCGAAATTTAACCGACAGGAAGAAGATGCTGTGATATGCAAATGATTAGCTTTTCAGACCATTCACACAAGGTTGGCGCCGGTGGCGACACCTACAACGTGCTGACAGGAGGAAAGTTTCCAACCGATTTCTCATACACAAACAGTAGTTGACCGGCGTTGCCTGGTGAAACGTTGTTGTGACGCCTCGTGTAAGGAGGAGAAATGCGTACCATCACGTTTCCGACTTTGATAAAGGTCGGATTGTAGCCTATCGCCATTGCGGTTTATCGTATCGCGACATTGCTGCTCGCGTTGGTCGAGATCCAATGACTGTTAGCAGAATATGGAATCGGTGGGTTCAGGAGGGTAATACGGAACGCCGTGCTGGATCCCAACGGCCTGTTATCACTAGCAGTCGAGATGACAGGCATCTTATCCGCATGGCTGTAACGGATCGTGCAGCCACGTCTCGATCCCTGAGTCAACAGATGGGGACGTTTGCAAGACAACAACCATCTGCACGAACAGTTTGACGACGTATGCAGCAGCATGGACTATCAGCTCGGAGGCCATGGCTGCGGTTACCCTTGACGTTGCAGCACAGACAGGAGCGCCAGCGATGGCGTACTCAACGACGAACCTGGGTGCACGAATGGCAACTCGTCATTCTTTCGAATGAATCCATGTTCTGTTTACAGCATCATGATGGTCGCATCCGTGTTTGGCGACATCGCGGTGAACGCACATTGGAAGCGTGTATTCGTCATCGCCATACTGGCGTATCACCCGGCGTGATGGTATGGGGTGCCATTGGTTACACGTCTCCGTCACCTCTTGTTCGCATTGACGGCATTTTGAACAGTGGACGTTACATTTCAGATGTGTTACGACCCGTGACTCTACCCTTCATTCGATCCCTGCGAAACCCTACATCTCAGCAGGATAATGCACGACCGCATGTTGCAGGTCCTGTACGACCCTTTCTGCATTCAGAAAATGTTCGACTGCTGCCCTGGCCAGCACATTCTTCAGATCTCTCACTAGTTGAAAACGTCTGGTCAATGGTGGCCGAGCAACAGGCTCGTCACAATACGCCAGTCACTACTCTTGATGAACTGTGGTATCGTGTTGAAGCTGCATGGGCAGCTGTACCTGTTCGTGCCATCCAAGCTCTGTTTGACTCAATGTCCAGGCGTATCAGGGCCGTTATTACGGCCAGAGGTGGTTGTTCTGGGTGCTGATTTCTCAGGATGTATGCACCCAAACTGCTTGAAAATGTGTTCACATGTCAGTTCTAGTTTAATATATTTGTCCAATGAATACCCGTTTATCATCTTCATTTCTTCTTGGTGCAGCAATTTTAATGGCTAGTAGTGTATTTTCTGACGCCGTCTCACAGCCCTTTCTGCTGTAACGTCCGTGGCCGACGTACCGTCGCTTGACGTTACGCCGGAACATGATGGATAGTCACAGCCACACCGTGCAATGTCAGGCCAAGATGTTTCACAATTTCTTCCAATTTGACTCATTATGGTGTACAGTTGTGGATTGAATTCCGTTAAGAAGAGCTGGAATCTTAGTCTCTGTCGTTGGTTATTACTTCACTGAAAAATGTATTACAGGTAAGTTTACCATGTACAAAGATTCTGAAGAGAACAGTTAGTAGTACTGTCCGTGCCGGATGTTATCTTGTTCCAATATAAGAAGTTTTTCTTTTTCCATTCGCGTACTGAGCGAGGTAGAAGTGACTATCTACCATATGCGTCTGTTCGCGCTGTAGTGTTTCTCACACGACTACTACACCAGATAGGAGATGGTGGCAGCAGAATCGTCGCGCATTTTCCTCAAATAACGGTTCTCTAAATTCTCTCAACAGGTTTTTGCGAGAATAGCACCTTGTACTTCAAAAGATTTCCATATAATTTACTTGAACATGTGTTTCAGTTTCGTGTAGTGTACACCGATCTGTTACTATCTAAGTTTGAAGGCATCCAAACAATGGATCAGTATCCTAGGATGATTTATGCGATGACTTTATGGATGTGATGAACTTTCCCAGAACTGTTCCAACAAATCGAAGTCTTCATGCAGTGTCTTTCATGAATGTAGCTAACATTTCCAGAACTCTCCCAACAAATCTGTGTCTTTCATTCACACTCCATACTTTCAAACAAGATACAAAGAACATATCAGATGTTGGAAGTATGAAACAAACCATTCCACATTTGCAGAGCATTTAAAACACTACAACCATCATCCTACAAACATGGAACAAGAAATGAAAGTAATGAGAATAAGCAACCATGACAAACATCTTATACAAACGCAAGAAAACTTCCACATTCAGAAAGCCATAGCAGAAAACAAGCATGTGATAAATGAACAAACACAGATCAGCACAGGCTCCCTACTACACTTAGTAAAGGAAATGATAACATAAAACATAAAATAATAAAAAACATAAAAAAAGAAAACTCTTCCCCACATAATCTGGACACACACACACACACACAGACACACACACACACACACACACACAGCACAAAAAAATATATATCAGCACAAAAAAATATATATCACACCAAAACACACACACACACACACACACACACACACACGCATACACAAACGCACACACAAATGCATACACGAACAGACCACAGATACTTCAAAAGTTACACTTATAAGTTTGGCAATAACATTCGATCTTTGGCAAAAACATTTGACAGTCGGCAACAGAAACCAAAACATTGCTTTAAAACAAGCGTTCAGTGCATATTGTTGTGGAATGGGAAAAAAAACCGCAAATTGGCGTTCATAAGAAGAACAACAACACCAGAAATGCAACAGGAGCGTAATATGTAGGAAATTGTCCACGCAACCTGTAAGTACAGTTCAAAACATTACTACTTAATAGGAAATACCAACCACCAGAACTGTTTATAACCTATAGGCACAATGACAAAAATGTAAATAAAATAGCTAACATATGTACATATTCCAGGCCACTGATGATGCCTTGCAGAAAATAAAGGCGAAACGCGTATGGCACTAAAATTGTGTTTTATTCAGTTGCTGTCAGACGGTCCATAAGTAAAAATTATTAATATACCGTAACACTCCATACTTCTTATTTTGGGTTTTCGTTCTGAAACTAATCTGCATTTTTAACAGTTTGAGCTCTGAAATAAAAACCTGAGAGCACTACCGACTCGTCACCGAATACACTGCTTCACATGTTATGCAAAATGCCGGTAATAACTTGCCCAATGCTCACAACGAAAACACCAAACCCTTGTGTATTGCTGGTTGTAAAGGATGTAATGGCTATGAGTGCAGATACTTCTACTGATGACAGAGAACGGTGTTCTGCACAACATTACAGCAGTATTTACATAATTTTCAGGCTAATAATTGTAGCCTTTACAAGTCGTATGCTTTTAGATTGATTAGTACCTCCAAGGACACGTGGGAAGAGCAAACCATTAAAGCTTGTTTTCCCGTGCACAGCAGGTCAGGAGTTGGAAGTGTAAGCGCGCGTGGGGTAGCCTATGCTGACGGGCATAGCCCACTTATTGGTGCAGTGCGACTGTGGAGAAAACGTCAGGTCGTAAAGTTTGAGACGTGTTTGTGAGCAAACCGCTAGACACAGAGAAAAAAGATTATACTAATGTATGTATCTGTAATATGCTAGTCCGCAGCTCGTGGTCGTGCGGTAACGTTCTCGCTTCCCACGCCCGGGTTCCCGGGTTCGATTCCCGGCGGGGTCAGAGATTTTCTCTGCCTCGTGATGACTGGGTGTTGTGTGATGTCCTTAGGTTAGTTAGGTTTAAGTAGTTCTAAGTTCTAGGGCACTGATGACCATAGATGTTAAGTCCCATAGTGCTCAGAGCCATTTTCTTTGTAATATGCTAGATATAAAAATATCCGCACTTTAGACCCGTTACAACTTGTATTTTTTAAATAAAGGTTGCCTGATCATGGAGGGACTTGAAAGCAGTATGGTTCATAAATGGAAGTTGATATCACAATTATCAAACATTTATTAAAAAGGAACATAGAATCTTGTTGGAATGTATGACACGAAAAAAAAAAAAATACAGAAAACTAACATGAAATACTGAAATTAATTAGGTAGGACTTTGATTGACATCGTTAGGAAGACTGAAAGAAGAAGAAAATTAGAATTCATCTGTACAACTTTCATTTACAATTAATAAGAGAAATTACGCAATGAACTCCGCATCCAGGATGCATAAACGATCATATAAATGCGAGCTGCTCAGAGGATGGCCCCAAAAATGTGAAACGAACACCTCATGCTGTTGTAAAAGCGACACTTACACCTTCACACTGCAGAGACAACGCTGGAAGACAGCCAGGAAGCCAATGATCAGAAAACAAAGTTCTCTGTTCTAAACCCGAGCTCCGTTTGAGGGGTGACAGCATGTATGTAGGCAATGTGACGAACGAGGAAGTGGCTCGAAGCATGAACATGAAATGGAACGCTGCAAAAATATTCCGGACATGGTGTACACATACACATAAACAGTTTACAAGGTTGGTATCGAGTTTGAAGGATTCTTACTTTTGCTTGATGTAGCAAACACTGTCCAGTAGGGGAGTCAATGTACAGGATTGGACGAACAGAAATACTGTTGAGATTGTGCGAAATTTCTTACATTTCACGGGAATGGAAAGGCGGGATTGTGATCGGCATACACGCTGAATAAATACTTGCTAAATCTCAACTGGGCTCTTTGGCGCCATGATACCCTTGCTGCGGCATGTAGTGGGTTAACTTCTGGAGGTCACAGAATACGTTAAGGAAACCCCGGGAACCACCCCACAATTTCACCCAGTTTGAGGTAAGTTTTTCTGCTGCATTTCTACAGTAGACATGGAATGTCCCGGAATCTGCCTCCTAGCACGAAAACCGTTCAGTCACAGACCAACAGTTCGCTTGTTTTGTACATAATAAAGTGAAAATGAACTGATACAGATTCGTGAAGTCGCAACTTAGTATTATAACCAAATAATTAAAGATGTAACTTACCGATGTGTTCACCACTGATGTTGTAATAGGTCAATATATTGGCTATAGACCACTGATCTTGTAATAGGACAATATATTGGCTATAGACAACAAATTTTAACCACCCACATTTAAAGATAGCTATCAGTTTTCAAATTTTCCTTTCAAAACAAAATCCTTGAGTGTTGTCTGAATGTAGTTCTCACACCATTGCTAAGATGGGGTGATACACATATTAGTTTCAGTGGCGTTGAGAAACAGGTGAAATCGCAAAGAATGAACGAAGCTCCATGACCGGAAGGACTCCTTAACGATATTCTACCCCGAATGTGGAGGTAAATTAGCCCATCTTTTAACCATAGAATATCGTAGGGCCTCGAACAGAAAACCGTGCCCACTGGCTAGAGGAAAGCAAAGGTCATACCTGTCTACAAGAAAGGTAACATTAATGATGAACAAAACTAGAGTACAATAATTTTGACATTAATTCATTCTAAAATCTCTAAGATCAGATATAATGATGTATCTCGACCATCATGGATTCCGAAAACATCGATCATGTAGAGTCAAATACCGCTTTTCTCACTTGACATCCTGAAAGCCACGGTTCAAGGCAGTCAGTTAGATGTATTATTTTTTGACTTCCAAAACGCATTCGACACAGTATCCGACGCAAGTTATCATGCAAGTTTTGTGACTGTATTGAATATTTTTTGGTATGAAGGTGGCAGCATGTTATGTTGGATTGTGAATCATCGACAAAAGTAGGTTTAGCTTTACGTCTGTCCGAGGGAAGTTTGTTGGGACCCTTGCTGTTCATATTGTATATTTATGACCTTGCAGACAATGTTAACAAATAACATCAGAAATTCTGCAGATGATATGGTTATCTATAACGAAGTAATGTCTGCAAAAAAGGTACAAAATTATTCAATCATATCATAGAGAGTTTTCTTTGCATGAAAGATTAGCAGCTTGCTTCAAATGTTCATAAATATAAAACTGTGCATTTTACAAAACGAATAAACGTTGTGTCCTACATTGGTCACAAAATGATTCTTTCAACCTGTATAAGTAGCTTGGTCTAACAGTTTTGTAGTGCTTTGAAATGGAATGTCCACATAGGCTCAGTCGTACGTGAGGCATTTGACACACGTTGATAGAATACTAGGGAAATGCAGTTAGTCTATAAAGGTGATTGTTTAGAAGAAACTTGTACAATAAAAAACCATCGTACAACATTATTGAAATGTGTGAGACTCGTACCAAATAGGCCTAACAGGAGATACTTAACGTGCACAAAAAAAGGATAAGACAAATAGTGAAAAGTTTGTTGTACCCGTGGGGGAGCGTAACACAGATTCTCTTAAAGCTGAACTTGTAGACTCTTGAAGATAGACACAAACTATCGCATGAAATCCCACTTACAAAGATTCAAGAACCAGTTGTAAGTGATTAATCTAGGAATATACTTTAAGTGCCTATATATCATCCCCATGGGGATCGCGACGAAAAATTAGACTAATTGCAGCGCGCACAGAGGATTTTAAGCAATTATTTTTCCCATGGTCCATGAGTGAATGGTGCTGGAAGAAGCCCTAATAACAATGGGAAATACACTGTGCCATGCACTTTCCTATGGTTCACAGAAAATGTATGTGAAAGCAGTCGTAGATACACCAAGCGGAAATTCTGTACAAGGCAAGAAGTTCTGTAGACGACAGAATCGTCAGCGAACAATCAGGTTGCACTGCTGATCCCATCTGGTAAATCGCTGTATGAACACCATCAGAGGTCCATTTATCCTTCGCTGGGGTTTATTCGATGATACTGTATTTTCTGGAGGATATTCGTCGTCCGGTGCAACGCACTGGGCTCTATTAATAAAAAAATTCGTGGAGCCTTTTGCATATTAGTAAAGATAGATCATATGATGGTACTTTGGTTACTATGTGACGTCTTGGTGCTCTATTAAACGCCTTTCAGAAAACTAGGAAGGTGGAGTCTACGTTTGCTCCAGCGTCTATTGTTTGCAGACTGACATGCAGGAATAAAGTACGGTGCGCCTTCTCGTTGTTAGATGCTGCTGTTGTCGAGGGGAGGCAGAAATTTACTGGGTCGGGTGACTTCTCTATAAGAGACGTCTAAGTTTTGTATCCCGCTGGAAGAAGTTTTATCCATGGAGCCATCTTCGAGCGCCTGATACTCTTGTGAAAAGTCAAACGACATTCATGACCACCACCAGTGCCGGAAACACTGCGCTTTAAAGCCTCCCTCAGCTTCGCTCCCTTTTCAGCCTTTATGAAATACCTGCCGAGTGACTGGAAATGGATATGAATTGGCGAGAGAGATGGCATCGTTCTCCCTCACCCCTCCACCCTTCCCAAAAAAAAGGGGGTTCCCGTTTGATGTTTTTGCTTTCTCGTTCCTGCCGGCCGCGAGGGAGCAGCGAATGCGTCCAGCATCCCTGTGGCGCCACAGAGAGAGATATATACTTCTGTGTCGGTGCCGGCACACCTCACTGGCGCCATAAATCACGCTGTGTGACGGTTACTGAGGGCGCGCCGAACCCAATGGTCGTGCGGTCGTGGCGGAAGCGCGTGCTGGGACGTGCTGCGCTCTGCTCCCTGGTGGCAGAGTTTGGAACGAGAGGCGGTGGTGGCGGATTTACGCGTCGAGCTCTCAGAATACACTGGAGGGCTGAGACCAGCGGGTTCTGCAGCAAAATACACTCCACGCACACATAAACACACATCCCAGTGACGGTCTGCTTCACTTCAGTGTCAGCAAGAAACTTTTGGACAAAACAAGCTCACGTACGAATATCAAGAACTCAGATGAGAATCTAGTACTAAGAAAAGAAGGAAAAATTTAAAGTTAGAAGGAATATATGAAATGAAATTAAATTCAAGACAACATTGTGGAAATGGAAGAACAAGTGGATGGAATTGAGATGGGAGGTATTATACTGGGAGAAGAATTTGACAGAGCACTGGAAGACGTAAGTCGAAACAAGATAACGTGGGTAGATGACTAGCCCTCAAAGTTATTGAGGAAGATCCAGTCATGAAAAAACTGTTTCACTTAGTCAATCTATTCGCTAGCCTGTCAGCCCAAAAAGTTTCGAGACAGAATTTAAAAAAATAGAGGAGAGTTATGATGCTCTTCTACACGGTCCTCAGCATCGTCCCCCCTAACCACCACATGAGTACAATGCACGGAACGTTCGTACTATCATGTGAAAATGCCAGAACAGTCCTTTTTTTCAACTTGCATTAGCCTGAATGTGAGTTAAGTCGTCAAAGTGTGGACCATTCATGTGATTTTTTTGCACTTTCTAACGTTGTAGTAGATTCGCCACCAGAGATGATTTTTCCAGAAAAAGAATTGTCTGCGTTTGCCATTTCAACCAAGTTGTGGCAGAGGTCCACGTGTCTTTGTCTTAGTTCGTGAGTTAAAGTGTATGGTACAAACTTTGTACACATGTTCAGAAAATTGTGGAGAACATCTTGAACATCTGATTTAGAGACATTGTCCCATTGTGATTTGTGACACTACAGCGTTGATACAATACTGCCCAAACGTGCACTACTTAACACTGCCTGCTCGCAACTGATTGGTCGAACACACATCTTTTGGTCACAGGTGTCAGATCAAAGTGCCATTACTGTCACTGTGCTGCTGTCTCTTATACACCAGGGATAAAATTAATCTTAAAACGGTTTAGATGGACGGTGTGTGAGACTGCCTAAATGTCATCAGACTCCAACAACAAATAATAATTTCAATTCCATGTAAGGCAGCCGCTGAGAGGTGTGAATATTGCAGAACCATCATTTAATGTCTTGATTACAAAATACTAAAACAAATTATACACCAAGGAACCAGAAAGCTGGCAGAAGCAGACGTCGGGAAAGACTAGTTTGAGTTACAGAAAACTGTAGGAACACCGAAGACCTTAATGACACCTCGACTTATCTTACAAGGGCACCATCACGTGGATTTCGATGAGCTTTAGCTATGTTATACAGGGAACTGTCCTGAGTAAGTGGCTAGCAGTTTTTCATACGACGACCCTTAGTTTCCAAGAAAGTCGAAATTTTATGCGTAACTCCTAAACTCGCAACGTCACTCATGTTTCGACCAGGAAGTGTAGCGCTGTTGTTGTTATTGCTGCGGTCTTCAGTCCAGAGGTTGGTTTGATGCAGCTACCCTGTGCAAACTTCTTCATCTCCGAGTAACTACTGCAACCTACATCCTTCTTAATCTGCTTAGTGTATTCATCTCTTGGTCTCCCTACACGATTTTTTACCCTCCACGCTTCCCTCCAATACTAAATTCGTTATCCCTTGAAGCCTCAGAATCTGTCCTACCAACCTATCCCTTCTTCTATTCAAGTTTTACCACAAATTTCTCTTCTGTCCGATTCTGTTCAGTATCCCCTCATTAGTTACGTGATCTACCCATCTAATCTTCAGCATTCTTCTGTTGCATCACATTTCAAAAGTTTCTATTCTCTTCTTGTCTACAATGTTTATCGTCCATGTTTCACTTCCACACATGGCTACACTCCGTACAAGTACTTTCAGAAAGAACTTCCTGAAACTTAAACGTATACTGATGTTAACAAGTTTCTATTCTTCAGAAACGCTTTCCTTGCCACTGTCAGTCTACATTTTATATCCTCTCTACTTCTCCCATCATCAGCAAAACTCATCTGTTGCTTTAACTGTCACATTTTGTAATCTAATTCCCTCAGCATCACCTGATTTAATTCGACTACATTCCATTATCCTCGTTTTGCTTTTGTTCAATGTTCATCTTATATCTTCCTTTCAAGACACTGTCCATTCTGTTCAACTACTCTTCCCCCCATTGCCGTCTCTGACAGAATTACAATGTCATCGGCAAACCTCAAAATTTTTATTTCTTCTCCATCGATTTTAATTCCCACTCCGAATTATTCTTTTGTTTAATTTTCTGCTTGCTGAATATACAGATTGTTTCGCCTGTATCATACATCTTGCTCATCAGATGGTAGAGTTTTGTCAGGGCTGGCTCTCCTAAGGCTGTCTTTAGTTCTAATGGAATGTTGTCTATTCCTGGGGCCTTGTTTCGATTTAGGTCTTTCAGTGCTCTGTCAAACACTTCACGCAGTAACAGATCTCCCATTTCATCTTCATCTACGTCCTCTTTGATTTCCACAACATTACCCTCAAGTACATCGACCTTGTGTAGATGCTCTAAATACTCCTTTCACCTTGCTGCTTTCCCTTCTTTGCTTAGAAATGATTTTCCATCTGAGCTCTTGATATTCATATACTGTATGTGGTTCTTATTTCCCCAAAGGCGACTTTAATTTTCCTGTAGTCAGTATCTATTTTACCCCTAGTGATATATGCCTCTACATCCTTACATTTGTCCTCTAGTCACCCCTGCTTAGCCATTTTGCACTTCCTTTCGATCTCTTTTTGAGACGTTTGTATTCGTTTCGCCAGCTTCATTTACTGCATTTTTATATTTTCTCCTACCATCATTTAAATACAGTATCTTTTATGTTACCCAAGGATTTCTACTAGCCTTCGTTTTTTTTACCCCCTTGATCCTCTGCTGCCTTCAGTATTTCATCTCTCAAAGCTACCCCTTCTTCTTCTACTGTATTTCTTGACACCGTTCTTGTCAATAGTTCCCTAATGCTCTCTCTGAAACTCTCCAAAAACTCAAGTATTTTCAGTTTATCGAGGTCCCATCTCCTTAAATTCCCACCTTTTTGCAATTTCTTCGGTTTTAACCTACAGTTCATAACCAATAAACGGTGGTAAGAGTCCACATGTGTCCGTGGAAATGTCTTGCAATTTAAACCCTGGTTCCCAAATCTCTGTCTTACCATTATATAATCTATCTGATACCTTTTAGTATTGACCTTAGTGTCAATGAAATTCTTCTCGCACATGAATTAGCGATTTCTAGCATATATAAAGATGTAAAAGCGCACAACGTCACTGGGTAGTGAAGTATATCTTTGACTCTTTCCCTCGTACTGTCACATTAATGCATAGCAATCATATTACATGATGCATCATAATAGTTACCCTGGTGAACAACTGAGAATATTGTGGTAGGGAACAATAATGTGTTCAGTATAATGTTCGTATTAGCATACCCGTGCTCCTATCTTTATACATTATTAAACCTATTCTTGCATTACCGCTATTTGATTTTCTATTTATAAACCTGTACTCACCTGAACCCCCCCCCCCCCATGAACCATGGACCTTGCCGTTGGTGGGTTGGTGGGGAGGCTTGCGTGCCTCAGCGATACAGATAGACGTACCGTAGGTGCAACCACAACGGAGGGGTATCTGTTGAGAGGCCAGACAAACGTGTGGTTCCTAAAGAGGGGCAGCAGCCTTTTCAGTAGTTGCAAGGGCAACAGTCTGGATGATTGACTGATCTGGCCTTGTAACAATAACCAAAACGGCCTTGCTGTGCTGGTACTGTGAACGGCTGAAAGCAAGGGGAAACTACGGTCGTAATTTTTCCCGAGGGCATGCAGCTTTACTGTATGATTAAATGATGATGGCGTCCCCTTGGGTAAAATATTCCGGAGGTAAAATAGTCCCCCATTCGGATCTCCGGGCGGGGACTACTCAAGAGGATGTCGTTATCAGGAGAAAGAAAACTGGCGTTCTACAGATCGGAGCGTGGCATGTCAGGTCCCTTAATCGGGCAGGTAGGTTAGAAAATTTGGAAAGGGAAATGGATAGGTTAAAGTTAGATATAGTGGGAATTAGTGAAGTTCGGTGGCAGGAGGAACAAGACTTCTGGTCAGGTGACTACAGGGTTATAAACACAAAGTCAAATAGGGGTAATGCAGGAGTAGGTTTAATAATGAATAGGAAAATAGGAACGCAGGGAAGCTACTACAAACAGCTTAGTGAACGCATTATTGTGGCCAAGATAGATACGAAGCCCACACCTACTACAGTAGTACAAGTTTATATGCCAACCAGCTCTGCAGATGACAAAGAAATTGAAGAAATGTATGATGAAATAAAAGAAATTATTCAGATAGTGAAGGGAGACGAAAATTTAATAGTCATGGGTGACTGGAATTCGAGAGTAGGAAAAGGGAGAGAAGGAAACGTAGTAGGTGAATATGGATTGGGGCTAAGAAATGAAAGAGGAAGCCGCCTGGTAGAATTTTGCACAGAGCACAACTTAATCATAGCTAACACTTGGTTTAAGAATCATGATAGAAGGTTGTAAACATGGAAGAACCCTGGAGATACTAAAAGGTATCAGATAGATTATATAATGGTAAGACAGAGATTTAGGAATCAGGTTTTAAATTGTAAGACATTTCCAGGGGCAGATGTGGACTCTGACCACAATCTATTGGTTATGACCTGTAGATTAAAACTGAAGAAACTGCAAAAAGGTGGGAATTTAAAGAGATGGGACCTGGATAAACTGAAAGAACCAGAGGTTGTACAGAGTTTCAGGGAAAGCATAAGGAAACAATTAACAGGAATGGGGGAAAGAAATATAGTAGAAGAAGAATGGGTAGCTTTGAGGGATGAAGTAGTGAAGGCAGCAGAGGATCAAGTAGGTAAAAAGACGAGGGCTAGTAGAAATCCTTGGGTAACAGAAGAAATATTGAATTTAATTGATGAAAGGAGAAAATATAAAAATGCAGTAAATGAAGCAGGCAAAAAGGAATACAAACGTCTCAAAAATGAGATCGACAGGAAGTGCAAAATGGCTAAGCAGGGATGGCTAGAGGACAAATGTAAGGATGTAGAGGCTTGTCTCACTAGGGGTAAGATAGATACTGCGTACAGGAAAATTAAAGAGACCTTTGGAGATAAGAGAACCACTTGTATGAACATCAAGAGCTCAGATGGAAACCCAGTTCTAAGCAAAGAAGGGAAAGCAGAAAGGTGGAAGGAGTATATAGAGGGTCTATACAAGGGCGATGTACTTGAGGACAATATTATGGAAATGGAAGAGGATGTAGATGAAGATGAAATGGGAGATACGATATTGCGTGAAGAGTTTGACAGAGCACTGAAAGACCTGAGTGGAAACAAGGCCCCCGGAGTAGACAACATTCCATTGGAACTACTGACGGCCTTGGGAGAGCCAGTCCTGACAAAACTCTACCATCTGGTGAGCAAGATGTATGACACAGGCGAAATACCCTCAGACTTCAAGAAGAATATAATTCCAATCCCAAAGAAAGCAGGTGTTGACAGATGTGAGAATTACTGAACAATCAGTTTAATATGCCATAGCTGCAAAATACTAACACGAATTCTTTACAGACGAATGGAAAAACTAGTAGAAGCCAACGTCGGGGAAGATCAGTTTGGATTCCGTAGAAATACTGGGACACGTGAGGCAATACTGACCTTACGACTTATCTTAGAAGAAAGATTAAGGAAAGGCAAACCTACGTTTCTAGCATTTGTAGACTTAGAGAAAGCTTTTGACAATGTTGACTGGAATACTCTCTTTCAAATCCTAAAGGTGGCAGGGGTAAAATACAGGGAGCAAAAGGCTAATTACAATTTATACAGAAACCAGATGGTAGTGAGGGAGTGAGACAGGGTTGTAGCCTCTCCCTGGCGTAATTCAATCTGTATATTGAGCAAGCAGTGAATGAAACAAAAGAAAAGTTCGGAGTAGGTATTAGAATCCATGGAGAAGAAATAGAAATGTCCGCCGATGACACTGTAATTCTCTCAGAGACAGCAAAGTACTTGGAAGAGCAGTTGAACGGAATGGACAGTGTCTTGAAGGGAGGATATAAGATGAACATCAACAAAAGCAAAAAGAGGATAATGGAATGTAGTCGAATTAATTCGGTTGATGCTGAGGGAATTAGATTAGGAAATGAGACACTTAAAGCAGTAAAGGAGTTTTGCTATTTGGGGAGCGAAATAACTGATGATGGTCGAAGTAGAGAGGATATAAAATGTAGACTGGCAATGGCAAGGAAAGCGTTTCTGAAGAGGAGAAATTTTTTAACATCGCATCGAGTATAGATTTAATTGTCAGGAAATCGTTTTTGAAAGTATTTGTATGGAATGTAGCCATGTATGAAAGTAAAACATGGACGATATATAGTTTGGACAAGATGAGAATAGAACCTTTCGAAATGTGGTGCTACAGAAGAATGCTGAAGATTAGATAGGTAGATCACATAACTAATGAGGAGGTATTGAATAGAATTGGGGAGAAGAGGAGTTTGTGGCACAACTTGACAAGAAGAAGGGAGCGTTGGTAGGACATGTTCTGAGGCATCAGGGGATCACAAATTTAGCATTGGAGGGCAGCGTGGAAGGTGAAAATCGTAGAGGGAGACCAAGAGATGAATACACTAAGCAGATTGAAAAGGATGTAGGTTGCCGTAAGTACTGGGAGATGAAGAAGCTTGCACAGGATAGAGTAGCATGGAGAGCTGCAGCAAACCAGTCTCAGGACTGAAGACCATAATAACGACAACAACAACCACCTTCAACGCCGTAACAACATGGTGGCTTTTACTTTTGTCCTTTGTGGTTTTATTTAACATGCTAAGCAACTGTCCTACTATATGGGCCTCAGGTGCGCTTTATTAATCCCCGTGAAAGATGGCAATGTTAGGTCGAGGCTGTAAAAATGTATGGTGAGTCATCGATTTAGGGCTGGAATGGCGGGATAAGCATGGTAATAATGTTTCTGTAAACATGTGTCATGGGAGTAGCGGAACACCATTCAAGATAGCAACCCGCCAGGGGATGGAGAACCTGGTGAGAGGAGGCAACCATTACTCGTTCACCACAGAAAGTGAAGGAGCTCTCCAGGAATAGATCAAAATTTTCAAACAGTTTGCTATCGGCTGCTGTAGTTTCATATTCGGGTCAGACCGACGCAATATTTTTTTGTTGCGCCAGGCCAGTTTAATTGATTGAATTTGATATTTATTGGATCTCATTTAAAGAAAGGATAGTTAGATACTATAGAGAATACTAGGAGTACTGAGTGTATGTGCGTTTCTCAGAATATAGTCAAGATTTGTTTGTTAAGCAATTCACTGTTTTCTTTTACGCGTAGAGGGTATTTGAGTAAATGATAGTGTCTTGCCTTTCAATCTACTGCAGGGAAAATTTCTAATCATTTAATGAATAGGCCTATTAAGCTTTTAAGGTAGAAATAATTATTCTTTACTCATAGTGATTTGTACCGTGTAACTGATATTCGTTAGGAACGGCGGAACTTTTACCATTATAGGAATTATGCATGTGTAGGCAATCAGACGCAAATTTTCGTCACGAAGTAGATATGTATGCATGTGTAGGCAATCAGACGCAAATTTTCGTCACGAAGTAGATATGTACTTTCCCGTTGCTGATAATCAGGGATTTCTGTGTTAGGACTCTTGTTGACGGGCAATTCAGAGAGCCAGAACTGTACGAATTAAATTATTTGTGAACTGTAGCGCTCAAAGTACGTAGGAAAAACAAGGAGCGTAGCGTTGCAAAGCGATATGAAATCGGACGAATACATTAAGGACGGTAGAAGGTAAGGCGAATGTCGACATCGGTTTACTGGGATGGTTCTAGGAAAGTGTAGCTCATCTATAACGGAGAGGGCGAACAGAAAACTTTTGCGACCCATTCTTTCAGTTCTACTCGAGTGTTTTCCGTCCTCGTCAGGTTAGATTAAAGGAAAACATCGAAGAAATTCAGAGGCGTGCTGACGGATTAGTTGCCGGAAGGTTCCACCAACACGTGAGTATTACGGGGAGTCAACGTGAACTCAAATGGGAATCCCTGGAGGGAAGACGACGTTCTTTTCGCGAAACTCTGTTGAGAAAATTAAGAGAGCCGGAATTTTCGTTCGATTAGAGAACGATTCTACTGCCACCAACGTACATATCATGTAAGAACAGCGAAGAGGAGATAAGAGAAACTGGTGCTCGTTTTTCTCTAATTCAATTTTCCACTGGGACAGGAAGGGGAATGTATAGTAGTGGAACAATGTGCCCTCCACCATGCACCATCTGGTAGCTTGCGAAGTTTGTATGTAGATGTAAATATCGAATTTCCAGTGTGAATCCTTTTATTGCATTGTTATTAGTCGATTCTGACACTGTAGAGTAATTAATCTCCCACTAGTTAGTCGAATCTTGTCGTAAATAATTTTTCGCGCCGAGTATTTCTGTCGAACATCGAGTGAAGGCTTAGCAGATTTAACTGACGCTATTGTTGGAGTCGATAGCATTGCTATAACACATATCCACAAGAAATGGACTGGTACTAATTCGAGTCTAACAAGGGAACCTCCCCATCGCACCCCCCTCAGATTTAGTTATAGGTTAACACAGTGGATAGGCCTGGAAAAACTGAACACAGATCAATCGAGAAAACAGGAAGAAGTTGTGTGGAACTATGAAAAAAATAAGCAAAATATACAAACTGAGTAGTCCATGTGGAAGACAGGCAACATCAAGATCAAGGAGAGAGTGAGCTCAGGAGCGCCGTGGTCCCGTGGTTATCGTGAGCAAATGTGGAACGAGAGGCCTTTGGTTCAAGTCTTCCCTCGAGTGAAAAGTTTATTTTCGCAAAGTTATGATCTGTCCGTTCGTTCATTGACGTCTCTGTTCACTGTAATAAGTTTGGTGTCTGTGTTTTGCGACCGCACCGCAAAACCGTGCGATTAGTAGACGAAAGGACGTTCCTCTGCAATGGGAACCGAAAGCATTTCATCGCAAGGTCATAGGTCAACCGATTCCTCCACAGGAAAACACGTCTGATATATTCTATACGACACTGGTGACGGCATGTGCGTCACATGACAGGAATATGTTGTCGACCCACCTAACTTCTACACTTGGCAAATGGGTAAAAAGATTCTTCTACCTTGCCCGATTTAGGTTTTCTTGTGGATGTGATAATCACTCCCAAAAAGTGACGAAAACATAAGAGTTTGTGACATAAACTGCAACTAATGAATGCAACAGTTTCACAGTCGCACAGTTTTCCCTGTGCTCTGTCAAAACATGTTTTTAACGTTTTCAACTTTTTCCATGTGTAGACCGTCAAATCCTGCATATGTCCAAGCAAATCTGAACATGACCTGGAATTCTGGAGACCGAAGTTGATTATGTGTGAGTGCCTGAACTTTGACAATTGTCTCAAAATAAAAAAATTAAACCTGTCACTCGAGGAAAGACTTGATCATAGGACCTCTCGTTCTGCAGTTGCTCACGATAACCACGGGACCACGGCGCTCCTTAGCTCGTACTGTCTTGATGTTGCTTATCTTGTTCATGGACTACTCAGTTTGTATATTTTGCTTTTTTTTCATAGTTCCACACAACTTCTTGCTGCTTTCTCGATTGATCTGTGTTCAGTTTTTCAAGGCCTACCCACTGTGTTAACCTATAACTAAATCTGAGGGGGTGCGACGGGGAGGTTCCCTTGTAAGATGATTGTAAGCTGGAATTCTTTCGACGGTAGACAGCTGCTTCCCATCTCTCGCTTAAATTGGCTGAAATCCTACTCGCAGTGTTGCAGTCTTGCGCTCTGGATCCTGCTGTGTGAATGGACCACTTGTTGACGGACTAATAAGCTGTGTTTGTGCCTCTCTCTCGACTCCTCTACGACCTGTACAGACCTGCTGTGTGTCAGGCAGTGGCGCACCTCAGACAGTGCTGGCCACGAATGCCCTACCTGTGACGGTGAGCAGCTGGGCCGGGCTGCTCCTGCGCCGCTCCCCGGTGAGTGCGTGCAGCGTGAGGCAGCTGTAGCGGGAGGAGGCGTCCGCCGCCGTGGCCCGCCTCACCAGCAGGTCCCCCGTGCTCGTCACCACGAAGCGGCCGCCTCCTGTCAACATGCGAGCGACATTTGTATCATCAAAAGGTATCTCGTGCTTAGGAAACTACTTAACTCTATGTAAGTGCGCCTGTATACGTATTATGTACTGAGTGGTAGTTGGAACATCACTTGTTGTCTGGTACTGTTGGTGTTAGTGAGCTCTTGTGATCAGACAAACTCAATACAACGTGGGGAATATATGCGACAAATTGTAAAAGTCTACACTACTGGGCATTAAAATTGCTACACCACGAAATTGACGTGTTACACACGCGAAATTTAACCGACAGGAAGAAGATGATGTGATATGCAAATGATTAACTTTTCAGAGCATTCACACAAGGTTGGCGCCGGTGGCGACACCTACAACGTGCTCACATGAGGGAAGTTTCCAACCGATTTCTCATACGCAAACAGCAGTTGACCGGTGTTGCCTGGTGAAACGTTGTTGCGATGCCTCGTGCAAGGAGGAGAAATGCGTACCATCACGTTTCCGACGTTGTTGCGATGCCTCGTGCAAGGAGGAGAAATGCGTACCATCACGTTTCCGACTTTGATAAAGTTCTGATTGTAGAATATCGCGATTGCGGTTTATCGTATCGTACATTGCTGCTCGCGTTGGTCGAGATCCAATGACTGTTAACAGAATGTGGAATCGCTGGGTTCAGGAGGGTAATACGGAACGCCGTGCTGGATCCCAACGGCCTCGTTCCACTAGCAGTCGAGATGACAGGCATCTTATCAGCATGGCTGTAACGGATCGTGCAGCCACGTCTCAAACTGATGGGGACGTTTGTAAGACGACAACCATCTGCACGAACAGTTTGACGACGTTTGCAGCAGCATGGACTATCAGCTCGGATACCACGGCTGCGGTTACCCTTGACGCTGCATCACAGACAGGAGCGCCTGCGATGGTGTACTCAACGACGAACCTGGGTGCACGAATGGCAAAACGTCATTTTTTCGAATGAATCCAGGTTCTGTTTGCAGCATCATGATGGTCTCATCTGTATTTGGCGACATCGCGGTGAACGCACGTTGGAAGCGTGTATACGTCGTCGCCATACTGGCGTATCACCTGGCGTGATGGTACGGGGTGACATTAGTTACACGTCTCGGTCACCTCTTGTTCACATTGACGGCACTTTGAACAGTGGATGTTACATTTCAGATGTGTTACGACCCGTGACTCTACTCTTAATTCGATCCCTTCGAAACCCTACATTTCAGAAGGATAATGCACGACCGCATGTTGCAGGTCCTGTACGGGCCTTTCTGGATACAGAAAATGTTCGACTGCTGCCCTGGCCAGCACATTCTCCACATATCTCACCAACAGTCAATGGTGGCCGAGCAACTGGCTCGTCGCAATACGCCAGTCACTACTCTTGATGAACTGTGGTATCGTGTTGAAGCTGCATGGGCAGCTGTACCTGTACACCCCATCCAAGCTCTGTTTGACCAAATGCCCAGGCGTATCAAGGCCTTTATTGCGGCCAGAGGTGGTTGTTCTGGGTATGATTTCTCAGGATCTATGCACCCAAATTGCGTGGAAATGTAATCACATGTCAGTTCTAGTATAATATATTTCTCCAATGAATACCCATTTATCATCTGCAGTTCTTCTTGGAGTAGCAATTTTAATGGCCAGTAGTGTATTACTACTGGTAGAATTATATTTATTTTCTTCTTCTTCTTATTATTATTATTAATATTATTTTGTGACTGTCAGTAATTTATTTATCTGTTGTTGATAATTCTTCCGGGTTATAAGGCTGTGGTCCATGGAATTCTTCAATTGAAGAAACCTTCATTGTATAATTTATTTATCTGTTTAAAGTAATATAATTAATGTCTTTAAACAGTATGATCTATACAATGAAAGGTTTCAGTGCATTAACGGGGACTGTGTTGATACTTTTGGGCAGACCATAAATAAGAAAAAACGAAAAAAGTAAGCTGTAACAAAGAGGACAATGCACAGTGTGAATTCCTGTTCTGCTGCAGGTATGGATATAATTAATCTTTTTTGAAAATGCATTGTTTAGTATCAAATTGACACTAAAAAATACTGCCATTACTTCACTGATGTGTATTTACAACTACATAAAGAATATGAATGAAAATCTACTCATTAATGTCTTTGGGAATAATTTTCTGGGGTAGTTCATCACTTAATGGAAAGTATTGCTTACACTTCTTTTGTAAATAAAACTGCCTTTTCCTGCTGCTAATTACTTTATTTATCCCATACGCGTTTCGCCTTCTCCTGTCTAAGGCATTCTCAGTGGGATCTATAACGATACAGTTTTGCTAGTTTTAGATTATTTAACAGTTCAATTCGCGATTTTTTTGTAAAAAAAATAATTATTTACGATTTGCTGATCTGCGTTTCCTCACATCTGGCCTGGAGGTCATATTACCACTTTTATCACTGCCATATAATCACATCTTTGTGTTCTCGCCTTCCACACACTGTTCACCATGTTTCTCACTCTTTTGGTGGTGGACTATTATTCTTTTGTCACTCGATACAACTATTTCATCGTACACTGTTTTTCACAACGTAAATATTGTGACTCCATTACGTGTTTCATCTTCTTTGGTATGTTTACCTATTTGTTGCCAATCTAACGAAGTATATGTTCGAGACCAAATTCTATTTATGATGTTTATACCGTGTGTGTTTATGAGTGAGAGAGAAAGGGGGATAGAGCCGACGAGTTATTTTTTTTTTTGGGGGGGGGGGAGGGAGGCAACCCGTTTTGCTATCGCCTTTAGTAGAGCACCGTATTGACGGCGTGGCAAGGGATGAGTTAAGAGGCGCGGCCCTGGCGTGTGACGGAGAAATAAAGACAAAGCTGGTTTAGAGGATCTCTAGTAATATTCCAGAATACTGGCGCAGGTGGGCATCAAGTTTACAATTGGATTCGTAAATAGGAGTTGAGTGTGGATGGAAGGAAAATGGAGTGGTATGAACAATAGTTTGATAGAAAAAGAAAAATAAGAACGGATCCAGTAACATATTCATTTATTTATTTATTTATTGTTCCGTGGGACCAAATTAAGGAAAAGTCTCTATGGTCATGGAACGAGTCAATACATGAAATTATAACACGATATTAGAAACAGATAAAATGATATATATATATATATATATATATATATATATATATATATATATATATATATATATATATATATCATATTCAGGTGACAAGTCGTAAGTTTAAATAAAGAAAATCAACAATGTAACACTGGAATTTGCTTAATTTTTTAGCTCTTCCAGGAGCTCCTCGACAGAATAGAAGGAGTGAGCCATGAGGAAACTCTTCAGTTTAGACTTAAAAGAGTTTGGGCTACTGCTAAGATTTTTGAGTTCTTGTGGTAGCTTATTGAAAATGGATGCAGCAGAATAGTGCACTCCTTTCTGCACAAGAGTCAAGGAAGTGCATTCCACATGCAGATTGGATTTATGCCCAGTATTAACTGAGTGAAAGCTGCTAACTCTTGGGAATAGGCTAATATTGCTAACAACAAACGACATTAAAGAAAATATATACTGTGAGGGCAATGTCAGAATTCCCAGACCATTGAATAGGGGTCGACAAGAGGTTCTCGAACTTACACCACATATAGCTCGAACAGGCCGTTTTTGAGCCAAAAATACCCTTTTTGAATCAGAAGAATTACCCAAAAAAATAATACCATATGACATAAGCGAATGAAAATATGCGAAGTAGACTACTTTTCGTGTTGAAGTGTCACTTATTTCAGATACTGTTCTAATGGTAAATAAAGCAGCATTTAGTTTCTGAACAAGATCCTGGACATGGGCTTTCCACAAAAGCTTACTATCTATCCGAACGCCTAGGAACTTGAACTGTTCCGTCTCACTTATAATATGCCCATTCTGTCTGATCAAAATATCGGTTCTTGTTGAATTGTGAGTTAGAAACTGTAAAAACTGAGTCTTACTGTGATTTAGCATCAAATTATTTTCCACAAGCCATGAACTTATTTCATGAACTACAGTATTTGATACTGTTTCAATATTGCACACAAGATCCTTCACTACCAAGCTGGTGTCATCAGCGAACAGAAATATTTTTGAATCACCTGTAATACTAGAAGGCATATCATTTATATAAATAAGAAACAGCAGTGGCCCCAGCACCGACCCTTGGGGAACGCCCCACTTAACAGTGCCCCATTGGGACTGAACATCACTACCACTCTCAATATTGCGGAGAATTACCTTCTGCTTTCTGTTCTTAAAGTAAGAGGCGAACCAATTGTAAGCTACTCCCCTTACTCCATAATGGTCCAACTTCTGCAGTAATATTTTGTGGTCAACACAGTCATAAGCCTTCGTTAAATCAAAGAAAACACCTAGCGTTCGCAACCTTTTATTTAATCCGTCCAAAACCTCACAGAGAAAAGAGAATATAGCATTTTCAGTTGTTAAACCATTTCTAAAACCAAACTGAACATTTGACAGCAAATTATGTGAATTTAAATGCTCCAGTAACCTTGTATATACAACCTTCTCGATAACTTTAGCAAACACCGGTGGCATAGAAAACATTATCAATGTCTCCCTTTTTATAAAGTGGATTCACTGCCGAGTACTTTAATCGGTCAGGAAACCGACCATTCCTAAAGGAAAAGTTACAGATATGGCTAAGTACTGGGCTAACATACATAGAATAATACTTCAGTATTCTGCTAGATACCCCGTCATATCCATGAGAGTTCTTGGTCTTTAGTGATTTAATTATTAACTCAATCTCCCTCTTGTCAGTATCATGGAGGAGCATTTCAGGCAACAGTGTCGGAACACTTTTTTCTAAGAGCGCTATATGATTCCCTGTTGGGACTAGGTTTCTATTTAGTTCACCTGCTATATTCAGAAAGTGATTATTAAATACTGTACATATATGCGACTTATCAGTAACACGGAAATTCCCCCTACACACTGATTCTATGTCCTCGACCTGTCTCTGCAGACCAGCCACTTCCTTTACGGCTGACCATATGGTTTTAATGTTATCCTGAGACTTAGCTATTCTATCTGCATACCACATACTTTTTGCCTTCCTAATAACATTTTAAGCACCTTACAATACTGTTTGTAATGGGCTGCTGCATTTAGATTTTGACTGTTTCTAACGTTTTGATATAATTGCCACTTTGTTCTACAAGATATTCTTATCCCTCTAGTCAGCCACCCAGGCTGCCTGTTTGTGCTAGTACCCTGTTTTGAACGTTCTAACGGAAAGCAACTTTCAGAGAGCACGAGAAAAGTCTTGAGAAAAGCATTATATTTATCGTCCACTGTATCAGCGCTATGAACATCTTGCCACTCTTGTTCCTTGATAAGGTTTACAAAGGTCTCTACAGCAACTGGATCAGCTTTCCTAAACAGCTGATGACTATATTTAACACGTGTTGCAGCACAAAAATATTTTAGAGTTAAAATTTGTGCATCATGATCTGAAAGGCTATTCACCTTTTTGCTAGCAGAATGCCCTTCTAGTAATGAGGAATGAACAAAAATGTTGTCTATGGTTGTTCTACTGTTCCCTTGCACCCTCGTTGGAAAGAATACAGTTTGCATAAGATTATATGAATTAAGGAGGTCTACCAGCATCCTCTTCCTTGCACAATCACTTATACAATTAATATTGAAGTCACCACGTATAACTAACTTTTTGTATTTCCTATAAAGTGAACAAGACCTGAGTCGAAACAAGGCCCCCAGAGTAGACAACATTCCATTAGAACTACTGACAGCCTTGGGAGAGCCAGTCCTGACAAAACTCTATCATCTGGTGAGCAAGGTGTATGAGACAGGCGAAATACCTTCAGACTTCAAGAAGAATATAATAACTCCAATCCGAAAGAAAGCAGGTGTTGACAGATGTGAAAATTACCGAACTATCAGTTTAATAAGTCACAGCTGCAAAATACTAACGCGAATTTTTTGCAGACGAATGGAAAAACTGATAGAAGCCGACCTCGGGGAAGATCAGTTTGGATTCCGTAGAATTGTTGGAACAAGTGAGGCAATACTGACGCTACGACTTATCTTATAAGAAAGATTAAGGAAAGGCAAACTGCGTTTCTAGCATTTGTAGACTTAGAGAAAGCTTTTGACATTGTTGACTGGAATACTCTCTTTCAAATTCTGAAGGTGGCAGGGATAAAATACAGAGAGCGTACGGCTATTTACAATTTGTACAGGAAGCAGATGGCAGTTATAAGAATCGAGGGGTGTGAAAGGGAAGCAGTGGTTGGGAAGGGAGTGAGACAGGGTTGTAACCTATCCCCAATGTTATTCAATCTGTATATCGAACAAGCAATAAAGGAAACAAAAGAAAAGTTCGGAGTAGGTATTAAAATCCATGTAGAAGAAATAAAAACTTTGATGTTTGGCGATGACATTGTAATTCTGTCAGAGACAGCAAAGGACTTGGAAGAGCAGTTGAACGGAATGGACAGTGTCTTGAAAGAAGGGTATAAGATGAACATCAACAAAAGCAAAACGAGGATAATGGAATGTAGTCGAATTAAGTCGGGTGATGCTCACGAAATTAGATTAGGAAATGAGACACTTAAAGTAGTAGAGGAGTTTTGCTATTTGGGGAGCAAAATAACTGATGATGGTCGAAGTAGAGAGGATATAAAATGTAGACTGGCAATGGCAAGGAAAGCGTTTGTGAAGAAGAAAAATTTGTTAACATCGAGTATAGATTTAAATATCAGGAAGTCGTTTCTGAAAGTATTTGTATGGAGTGTAGCCTTGTTTGGAAGTGAAACGTGGATGATAAATAGTTTAGACAAGACGAGAATAGAAGCTTTCGAAATGTGGTGCTACAGAAGAATGCTGAAGATTAGATGGGTAGATCACATAACAAATGAGGAGGTATTGAATAGAATTGGGGAGAAGAGGAGTTTGTGGCACAACTTGACTAGAAGAAGGGATCGGTTGGTAGGACACGTTCTGAGACATCGAGGGATCACCAATTTAGTATTGGAGGGCAGCGTGGAGGGTAAAAATCGTAGAGGGAGACCAAGAGATGAATACACTAAGCAGATTCAGAAGGATGTAGGCTGCAGTAGGTACTGGGAGATGAAGAAGCTTGCACAGGATAGAGTAGCGTGGAGAGCTGTATCAAACCAGTCTCAGGACTGAAGACAACAACAACAACATAAAGTGAACCAAGAACCTCCTCTAGCTTTAGCAAAAATGTTGTGAAATCGGAGTCTGGGGATCTATAGATAACAACAGCTAGAAGTTTAGCTCCATTAAATTTAACCACACCTGCACAACATTCAAACACCTTTTCAGTACAGTACTTTGAAACATCAATTGGTCAAATGGGATGCCGTTTTTCACACATGGTTACTGCCCCACACAGCAAAGAGCTCCTCGAAAAGTGACCAGCGAACCTGTATCCTGGTAAAGGAAGCCTCTGAATTATCTCCTTATTTAAGAAGTGTTCAGATATACCAATAATTTCATAGTCAACATCTATAAGCAGTTCACTAACTTTATCTCTAATACCTTGTATATTTTGATGAAATATACTAATTCCCTCATTACTCGGATACCTAAGCTTTGTCAAAAGTGGTTCCTTTGTTAGAGAGACTTCCCTTAAGCAGGAATACCTATCAGGTGACTTCAATCTAAAAAAGGTGCACCTCTAACACCCACTACTGCAGGAATTTTCCCATGAGTGATCCCACCAACCCCACCTATGCTGTCACCTATAAGCTTTGGCAACCTCCCCTTCCCATACCTGTTGAGGTACAGGCCATGTCTAGCGAAACCCGTCCTGCTGATAGACTCCACCGACACCACTGAAGTGTGACCCATGCTTTATGTCATCAGCGCACACCCAAGTCTCATGTTATTACGCCTGACGGCTGTATTAAGATGAGGCCGATCGTGACGCTGAAACAGTTCCACGAAATGCACATTCGTGTTGCCAGTCTGAGTGGCTATCTTTTCCAGGTCACCATCTATGTCATACTCCCCATCCCTATCAATACTATTAACAGCCCCACCCACAATCACTACCTGATCCTCTTTAGTAAAATCCCTACATAACCCCCCTATGTTAACAGTCACCTGAGCCAATCCTGCATTAGGCTTCACAATGCTGGTGACCTGGTACTCACTCCCCAGCACTTCCTGCAACTGCTGGCCTACACCTCTGCCATGAGAACTACCTAACAGCAGAACCTTCTTCTTCCTCTTCGACTTTGCAACTGTTCTAGCCACTGTAACTACTGAGGTCTGCTGCATACTTCCTACATCTACAGCTACTAGAGATTCCTCTCCACTAGACTCTGATAGTTGGTCATATCTATTGTAAACACCAATAGTAAAACTATCTGAAAATCTTCTTCTCCTAGCAGATCTCTTGCCAACAGCCAGCTCCCATTCCCCAACCCAATTCTCCCTCCTGATCCTATCTAGCTCCTCCTGTGCGTTTTTCAACTGCACATGAAGGGCACAGATCTTACGCTCCTGCTCCTCTATCAACTTACTCTTGTTACATAACCTGCAGTTCCAGGAGAGGATCTCACCAGAATGCCCACTGGCTTCCCCACTGCATTCCCCCCAGTGAAAATACTTCGAACAAGTCTCACACCGCAATCCACCACTCACGAACCTACGGCAAAGCCCACACTTCTCACTCATGGTAAAATTTTTCTTTTTCTAAGTTCCGCTACTACAATAAGAAGATGTTAAAAACCTGACTACAATAATCACATACTTACTCTACAAGGGAAGTAACTCTATTATTAACAGTAGTAATAAACAACAAATGTGAATATAACAAAAGACTAATACAGAAAGAGAATCAAACATCTAATGACACAGTAATGAGCTGAAAACAGTTCCCAAAAGGTTCTTCTGAAATTATTTCACCAGAAAACACAAAAAACACCGGTTGAAGACTACTAAAGTTCCTAAATAAACCACTATACACAAACAATTAATTAGTACTTAGCTTTCGATGCGCCGCTACAGCTACAACTGGTCAGCGCGGAATGTAAACACAGGTAAGAGGTTAAGTTGCTCGATACGGAACACTCACAAATATCAGGTCACAACACAAGAAAGGCAGAGGTGAATGAAGAAACCACTAATTAGTCACTTATATAGTAAATATCATCGCAAAAACCGTTAAAATATGTATCTGAAACCTAAAAATATATAAAAACTTAGAGAGCGATCTCACATGCAGTCACTCGCTTATGACGTCACACCAAAGAAGTTTAAGGCCGAAGAGAGGTTTCGTGATATGTAAGTTAATCTCAGACGCTGTAAAGGGGGAACACGTCTCAAGGGCTGGCCAGAGGTAATAGATAGAGGTCACAGCCTCTTGACCGGAGACTGACAACAGACTGACGCAGCAGACATTACGGTAGTCTGGGACGGAGACATAAACGTTTTAGTTGGTTATGAGTGAAATTTCAAAGGTGAATAATGGAAATTGCTATCGCTTCTTTTCAAACCGAGTGCTGTGCCTACGTTGTGTACTTTGATTGCAACGTTCTTGTTTCTCAATGGCCACATGGTTGCTATAAAGTGTGAATGTGTAATGTGGAGAACCTATATCCTCTTACGTCATATTAATTACTACTTAAATACTGAGCATTGTATTTTATACCCTTACCAAGTGTAAATTGCATTTTGTAACAACAATAATTATGTAATTATTTTTAAATGTTGTGCATGTAAAGTGTACTTGTACCAAAAGTAATTGCTTTTGTTACATAAAAGTGCAGTAGTTACATGATCAACTAATTGTTATATTAGTTGATCATGTAACTTCTGCGCTTTTATGTAACAAAAGCAATTACTTTTGGTACAAGTACACGTTACATGCACAACCTTTAAAAATAATTACATAGTTATTGTTGTTATTTTGTACTCAATAGAACGTTCTTCATCGTGATCAAAGGTAAGTGTTTCCTGTTGTTACTGATAAATACGAAAGTTGTTTATGAATAACAGACACACGTTTTATACAGTTTCGACGAAGTACTGAGGCGATGTTTCCTGTATTTTTTATTTTACCATTTTGTTGAAGAAATGGCATTTTCTAGTACTACATAATAAATCCGTATTGTTTTCTTTATTTTTCCCGCAACATTCCTATGTTTCACGTTAAAGACCAACTATTTTCGAGTAAAACCTGTATTAAACACTAACAATTTCAGGTTTGTTATAAATACCGTTTATTCGTACGTAACCGACAGGAGGACATCTATGTAGAACAAAAGTGTTCCTTAGGGTACAACTGGTCCTTTAGATGTACTCACTCAGATTCCTGACGGTTCATAGCTTCCGGTTTTTAGGGGAATCTAGTAAGACACTGAACGCATGTGTGAAGAAAGCTATCATTATGGGGTAATGCTCGATAGGTATGCAACATACAGGTAATGCGAGTGTGACCAAAGCTACTAGGAAAACTACCGTAGTGTCGCTTATTTGTGGCAATATACGGTAGCGTAAGGTAGTTTTACAACACCCCATAGGAGCAATGGTCAAAAGCTTGTTCGTTTTTACTTAAAGCATGCACTACAGGAAAAATACTTACAGGGTCGTAATTTCGTCAGCGTGTTTTAATGTTCACTGCTGTAAATGTCATACGCACCATGGATCGCATAACATAGCATAAAACCCATACGAAAGTCTTATTGTAACTTTATGGTGACGGCTCTTTCCGTTATGGTGCCAAGCACAAGCTGTAACTAAACTATTATTTTTATCTAGAAAAAGACCGCGTCTTAATAATAAACTGTTTTCGTATCATACTTGATTCTGTAGTTGCTTGCAGGCCAAAGAAACTCCTTCCGTTGCCTATTTCTACTACGGTTTCTCGAGATAGAACATCTATGCCATACAGAGAGCGAACAGTAGGGAGTGTTATTATGTGAGCGTAAAAGGTTAGGTATACACAGAGGTGGAATTCAGATCGGCGGAAGACGGCTACACTGTAAGAGGAGTCATAATGTTATCTGGGCTTAGTTCTGTCCTGAGTCTTGCTTTTGGCACAAACAGGAAGGACAGACGAGCATAATTTTAGTCTAGTGCGGCCTTCACGGTTCTCACTGACACAAATCTCTTCACTTTCTGCCTTCAGCTGCCGGCTGCAGACAAACCTGCTTCTTGTTACTGTGTCTGATGCTGCGCGGCAGACATCACTATTCATACACAAGTGCATGCACGTGTTTTCAACATGTTTCGTTGGGATGTCGTTTCATTCACTAAAGAGTAGGTGTGGCCAAATGATGTGCACCAGGACTATAGTGTACTCGGCATACATTTATATACATTTACTAGGTAGGACCATCAGCCCCAAGAGATCAATCACCGATTGTGTTTTCGTCTACAGGAAAACATCGTCAATGAATGATTGTAAAGCAATACAAAAAGATTTGCACGAAGTTTCTGCTTGGAGTAAAGAAGGGTAGCTCCCTTTAGGTGTAGATAAATCCAAGACAACACAATAGATAACAGATTTGACAGTAAAATAACTGATGGTACCCAAAATACAGAGGCTATAAAGTGCAGACCGACAATAGCAAGAAAAAAAATACGAAAAAGGCAAATTTGCTGACATTAAAAATAAATTTGTTAGCAATATTTCCTGAAGGTATTTGTCCAGGGAGTAGCCACGTACGGAAGTGAAACGTGGACTATAATCAGTTCAGAGAAGAAGAAAGTCCACATCATATCGATAAAATAATCTGGAATATGACGTAACTAAAACTGAACTAAACTGAAACTTTTGGAATGTGGTTCTCTGAAGATTAGACTTAATAACTGATGAGAAAGTGCTGAATCGAACTAGGGAAAAAAGAAATCATACAGTTCAACACGACTAAAAGATGGGATCGGTTGAAAATATATTGTGTTCGAACATTATGAATGACCTCGAAGAAAACGGTCTATTGACACACACAATCAACATGGGTTTCGAAAACATCGTTCCTGTGAAACGCAACTTACTCTTTATTCACATGAAGTATTGAGTGCTATTGACAAGGGATTTCAGATCTATTCCCTATTTCTTCATTTCCAGAAGGCTTTTGACACCGTACCACACAAGAGGCTCGTGAAATTGCGTGCTTATGGAATATCGTCTCAGTTATGTTACTGGATTTGTGATTTCCTGTCAGAGAGCTCACAGTTCGTAGTAACTGACGGAAAGTCATCGAATAAAACAGAAGTGATTTCCGGGGTTCTCCAAGGTAGTGTTATAGGCCCTTTGCTGTTTCTCGTGCATATAAACGATTTGGGAAACAATATGAGCAGCCGCCTTCGGTTGTTTGCAATTGACGCTGTCGTTTATCGACTAATAAAGGCATCAGAAGATCAAAACCAACTGCAAAAGATTTAGGAAAGATATCTGAATGATGCGAAAAGTGGCAGTTGACCCTAAATAACTAAAAGTGTGAGGAACTCGTTAAACTTGGGTTACACGACAAATCAGTCTAATCTAAAAGCCGTAAATTCAACTAAATACCTAAGTATTACAATAACGAACAAGTTAAATTGAAAGGAAGACATGGAAAATGTTGTGGGGAAGGCTAATCAGAGACTGCGTTTTATTGGCAGGACACTTAGAAAATGTAACAGATCTACTAAGGAGACAGCCTACACGACGCTTGTCTGTCCTCTTTTTGGAATACTGCTGCGCGGTGTGGGATCCTTACAAGATAGGACTCACGGAGTACATCGAAAAAGTTCAAAGAAGGGCAGCTCATTTTGCATTCTCGCGAAATATGGGAGTGTGTGTCTGTGAAATGATACAGGATTTGGGCTGGGAGCCATTAAAACAAAGGAGTTTTTTGTTGCGACGCAATCTTCTCACGAAATTCCAATCACCAACTTTCTCCTCCGAATGCGAAAATATTTTGTTGAGACCGACCTAAATAGAGAGGAACAATCACCACGATAAAATAAGAGATATCAGAGCTCGTATGGAAAGATATAGGTGTTCATTCTTTCCACACGCTTACGAGATTACAATAATAGAGAATTGTGAATGTGGTTCGATGAACCCTCTGCCAGGCACTCAAATGTGATTTTCAGGATATCCATGTAGATGTAGGTGTAGAAGCATCAGTTTGGTGGAACGGGGTAGTGTGGAGGATGAAAAATGGGAGAGAAAGTGAGGAGGAAAGGCTCAAATGGCTCTGAGCACTATGGGACTTAACATCTGAGGTGAACAGTCCCCTAGAAGTTAGAACTACTTAAACCTAACTAACCTAAGGACATCACACGCATCCATGCCCGAGGCAGGATTCGAACCTGCGACCGCAGCAGTCGCGCGGTTCCAGACTGAAGCTCCTAGAACCGCTCGGCCACTATGGTTGGCAAGGAGGAAAGAAAATTGCACTGAGCACTATGGGACTTAACATCTGAGGTCACCAGTCCCCTAGACTTAGAACTACTTAAACTTAATTAACCTGAGGACATCACACACATCCACGCGCACGGCAAGATTCGAACCTGCGACGGTAGCAGCAGCGTGGTTCCGGACCGAAGCGCCTAGAAGTGCTCGACCACAGCGGTCGGTGAGGAGAAGGTTAGTGTTTAACCTACCGGCGACAACGACGTTATTCGAGGCGGAGCACAAGCTCGGATTAGGGTAGGATGGGGAAGGAAACTGGCCGTGCCCCTTCGACGGAACCATCCAGGCATTTGCCTCAGGCGATTTAGGGACATCACGGAATACCTAAATCAGGCTGATCGAACGCGACTTTGAACCGTCGTCCTCCCGAATGCGAGTGGAATGTGCTAACCACTGCGCCACCTTGGCCGGCCTGAGTGGCCGTGCGGTTCTAGGCGCTGCAGTCGCACTCCGGTCGCAGGTTCGAATCTTGCCTCGGGCATGGATGTGTGTGATGTCCTTAGGTTAGTTACGTTTAAGTAGTTCTTAGTTCTAGGTGACTGATGACCTCAGACGTTAAGTCGCATAGAGCTCAGAGCCGTTTTTGGGCGCCACCTCGCTCGGTCGAGAGAGAAAGAACTGTGATTTTGTGTAGCAGACATCAAATGTATGTTGGTTGTAGCAGTTACGCAGTGATCAAGAGGCTAGCACAGGATAGTATAGCGTGGTGAGCTGCATCTAACTAGTCTTCAGACTGAACACCATGACGACAACAACAACAACAACGACAACCTGACAGAGCGCAATTACAAAATTAGGATAAACACCAGGAGCACGTCGGTTCATATACTTATGAGTAAGGGAGCAAACACACATATCAGTAGTAGGGAAGGCGAAAGGAAGACTACCATTATTTGTAAGCATTCTCGGAATGTGCGGAGTTCTGTAAAGGAAATCACATAGGAGACTACAGCGAAAACTATTTCGTAGTACTTCCCCAGCGTCTGGAGTCCTTATCGAACGGATTTAGAGGAACGAAGCTAAAATCGTAAACGGTCGATGTAATCCGTGTAAAAGTGGAACATAGATGAGGGAGAAATTTAAATGGAAATCTTTGGAAGAAAAGCATCATTGTTCTCAGAAAATGCAATTGTGCAAACGTAGAGAAATAAACTACCTGGCAGACGAAAATGTGTATTGGGCTGGGACTCGAACCCGGAACCTTGCCTTTGGAAGCAACATATAACTATCACGGCACGCGTTAAGACGGGAACTCACAGCTTCACATCTGGCTGTACGTCTATCTCCCACTTCCCAAACTGCACAGAAGTTGTCCTGAGTACCTAGCGCGGCCAGCAGTCTTGGAAAAATACGTATCTGTTAATCTGCGGTAAAGTCTGCGCTGGTCTGAAACATCCGGGCAGATTTAAACGAACCGGAATGCAAGGAAGACCGTACAATTTTTCTGCCACCACTATGCAGCTCGTACAGGAGCCTCGAGGACAAGATAACAGAGATTATCGCTACTACAAAAGCTTACAGGGCAGACAATTATTCTCCTCCCCTTCGCTATGCGCAGCTGTGGCTTGGGGTGTATGTAAACAAATGTAGAACTCTTTAGAAGCGCGTTCTGCACATTTCAATGACAGCATACTACATCTGCATCTACACTCTGCAAGATACCGTACGGTGTGTGGCAGGGGTTATTTGTGTACCAATGTCGACTTCCCCGTTTCCTGTTCCAGTCCTGGTCAGCGAGAAGAGAGGTTATTGGTAAGCCTTTTTATGAGCCCTAATCTCTTTAATTTCACTGTCATTGTCTTTTCTCGAAATATACATAGAAGGAACTAATATTTTACTTGACTGTTGCCGAGACTCTTACTCACCCTTT
Source organism: Schistocerca nitens (assembly GCF_023898315.1). Lineage (NCBI taxonomy): Eukaryota > Metazoa > Arthropoda > Insecta > Orthoptera > Acrididae > Schistocerca > Schistocerca nitens. The sequence continues at coordinate 20,354,981 of NC_064614.1, forward strand.
CGGAATTTCAACAGTAAAGGACATCGTGACCTAAAACTCCTCTCTTGTAGAATCTGCCACTGGAGATGGATGACCATCTCCGCGATGCTTCCGCGGTTACTAAACCAACCTGTGACTAAACTCGTTGCTCTTCTTTGTATCTTCTCTATTTATTCTATCGATGCTACTGGTATGGGTCTCAGGGTCAACGTTCAAGTATTGGTGTGATGTGGGCTGTGTAACATACCTCTCTCGTGTCTGCAACATTTCCTTCGGATTCTCCCAGTGAATCTCTGTGTTGTATCCATCTTACCTGCTATTGGTTTTTTGTGATCGTCCAACTTTAAATCTATCTGTTCGCATACGTCCATTATTTAATGGATATGGCTGCATCCAGTGGGTGTCCTGCTATAGCGCAGCCATAAAATAGTGGGTCTTTCTTCCAATTTATGCTCAGTACCTTACAATGATGATATGAAACTTTGTAGGTGAACTGACAATATCAACATCAAACATCGATCGTCAGTACGTCTTCCCGCATTTTACTAAAAATTTATAGCGTTGCGACTCCTCTGTACATAACGGCAATTTCCGTGAAAATGTCTGACGGAACATCCTACTTTATACGCTACCTCATTTGTATATACTGTGAGAAGTAATGATCGTATAGCACACCCGTGGCGTATTCCCGCACATAATTTCACGTCTGAAGATTTCTCTCCATAAAGAATGACATCCTTTATTATGTTTTAATCCGTACTGAGTACTAAATAAGAGATTTTCAGTTTCCAGAGAAGTCTAACTACGAAAGGACAAAACGTGTTCTGAACTTGAACATATTGGCGTCAGCGCTGTAGGTGTATAGCTTTGCGCGTCTGTTCGGTGACCCTTACCGAACACGGGAACTACCTGAGCAATTTTCCATCCAATGGGAACTGTTCGCGTAGCGGGATGGTAGATCAAACGTGGTATGGAGTGTAAGTGAAAAAAATACACAAGCTATGAAGTCCACAGAAAATCCGTACCAAAAGGGTGTACAGCTATAATCCTCTCCAAAGTTTGCTGAAATAAATTTGCTTGAGATCATTGCCGGAAACACTTTGTTTCAACTTCAGACTAAAAAACTAAGGCAATGAAGATATCAACATTTTCCATACCAGAAAACACCACATACATAAAATTACTTGGGATAGTAGTCGACTAAAATGTGTATTCAGGTAATCGCACAGAATATATGTGAGTTACTGAAAAGTAATGCCTCCGAATGTTTTATTCTGTTTTCAATATCAGGTGAGGTGTTACATGTCACACCTATTACTTGGCCGAGTGACAGCTTCGCTGATACAAGCTGCAACACTAAGCCGCTAGAGGGATCCAACTGTAGTGTGTTATGTGGCGGTTTTTAACGAAACTAGGTTAGTGCGTGAGAAACAGCGTTCTGTAACCGAGTTTCAAACCGCAGAAGAGTTCGTTCACGCGTGGAGCGCCCTCTTCTGCAGCATGACTCACACGAGCGCTGCGACATCTGCAACAATCCTACGCCTTGAGTTCCCTGTTATGGACCATCCATTCGTCCCATGTGATGTTAATCCGTTTCTAGAACTTTTAAGAACACCTTCGAGGCTTTCAGTTCCGTAGTGATGAAACAGATGTCACTAACCGTGTCAACAAACTGGTGTCGCATTGCGTTGTTCACCAGTGTGACTGTTATGATCCATCACATAATATGACTGCTATGTATTAATGTTACAGTACGAGAAAAATGGTCATAGATATGTGCAACAATCCTACGCCTTGAGTTCCCTGTTATGGACCATCCATTCGTCCCATGTGATGTTAATCCGTTTCTAGAACTTTTAAGAACACCTTCGAGGCTTTCAGTTCCGTAGTGATGAAACAGATGTCACTAACCGTGTCAACGAACTGGTATCTCATTGCGTTGTTCACCAGTGTGACTGTTATGATCCATCACATAATATGATTGCTATGTATTAATGTTACAGTACGAGAAAAATGGTCATAGATATGTTTTACTACCCTGTGACGTTCTGCGCTTTTACATCTTTATATATGGTAGAAATCGCTAATTCATGTGCGAGAAGAATTTCATTGACACAAAGGTCAATACTAAAAGGTATCAGATAGATTATATAATGGTAAGACAGAGATTTAGGAACCAGGTTTTAAATTGTAAGACATCTCCAGGGGAAGATGTGGACTCTGACCACAATCTATTGGTTATGAACTGTAGATTAAAACTGAAGAAACTGCAAAAAGGTGGGAATTTAAGGAGATGGGACCTGGATAAACTGACTAAACCAGAGGTTGTACAGAGTTTCAGGGAGAGCATAAGGGAACAATTGACAAGAATGGGGGGAAGAAATACAGTAGAAGAAGAATGGGCAGCTTTGAGGGATGAAGTAGTGAAGGCAGCAGAGGATCAAGTAGGTAAAAAGACGAGGGCTAGTAGAAATCCTTGGGTAACAGAAGAAATATTGAATTTAATTGATGAAAGGAGAAAATATAAAAATGCAGTAAATGAAGCAGGCAAAAAGGAATACAAACGTCTCAAAAATGAGATCGACAGGAAGTGCAAAATGGCTAAGCAGGGATGGCTAGAGGACAAATGTAAGGATGTAGAGGCTTATCTCACTAGGGGTAAGATAGATACTGCGTACAGGAAAATTAAAGAGACCTTTGGAGATAAGAGAACCACTTGTATGAACATCAAGAGCTCAGATGGAAACCCAGTTCTAAGCAAAGAAGGGAATGCAGAAAGGTGGAAGGAGTATATAGAGGGTCTATACAAGGGCGATGTACTTGAGGGCAATGTTAGAGAAATGGAAGAGGATGTAGATGAAGATGAAATGGGAGATATGATACTGCGTGAAGAGTTTGATAGAGCACTGAAAGACCTAAGTCGAAACAAGGCTCCGGGAGTAGACAACATTCCATTAGAATTACTGACAGCCTCGGGAGAGCCAGTCCTGACAAAACTCTACCATCTGGTGAGCAAAATGAATGAGACAGGCGAAATACCCTCAGACTTCAAGAAGAATATAAGAATTCCAATCCCAAAGAAAGCAGGCGTTGACAGATGTGAAAATTATCGAACTATCGGTTTAATAAGTGACGGCTGCAAAATACTAACGCGAATTCTTTACAGACGAATGGAAAGACTGGTAGAAGCCGACCTTGGGGAAGATCATTTCGGATTCCGTAGAAATATGGGAACACGTGAGGCAATACTGACCCTACGACTTATTTTAGAAGCTAGATTAAGAAAAGGCAAACCTACGTTTCTAGCATTTGTAGACTTAGAGAAAGCTTTTGACAATGTTGACTGGAATACGCTCTTTCAAATTCTGAAGGTGCCAGGGGTAAAATACAGGGAGCGAAAGGCTATTTACAATTTGTACAGAAATCAGATGGCAGTTATAAGAGTCGAGGGACATGAAAGGGAAGCAGTGGTTGGGAAGGGAGTGAGACAGGGTTGTAGCCTCTCCCCGATGTTGTTCAATCTGTATATTGAGCAAGCAGTAAAGGAAACAAAAGAAAAATTCGGAGTAGGTATTAAAATCCATGGAGAAGAAATAAAAACTTTGAGGTTTGCCGATGACATTGTAATTCTGTCAGAGATAGCAAAGGACTTGGAAAAGCACTTGAACGGAATGGACAGTGTCTTGAAAGGAGGATATAAGATGAACATCAACAAAAGCAAAACGAGGATAATGGAATGTAGTCGAATTAAGTCGGGTGATGCTGAGGGAATTAGATTAGAAAATGAGACACTTAAAGTAGTAAAGGAGTTTTGCTATTTGGGGAGCAAAATAACTGATGATGGTCGAAGTAGAGAGGATATAAAATTCAGACTTGCAAATGGCTAGGAAAGTTTTTCTGAAGAAGAGAAATTTGCTAACATCGAGTACAGATTTAAGTGTCAGGAAGTCGTTTCTGAAAGTATATATATGGAGTGTAGCCATGTATCGAAGTGAAACATGGACGATAACTAGTTTGGACAAGAAGAGAATAGAAACTTTCGAAATGTGGTGCTACAGAAGAATGCTGAAGATTAGATGGTTAGATCACATAACTACTGAGGAGGTACTGAATAGGATTGGGGAGAAGAGGAGTCTGTGGCACAACTTGACTAGAGGAAGGGTTCGGTTGGTAGGACATTTTCTGAGGCATCAAGGGATCACCAATTTAGTATTGGAGGGCAGCGTGGAAGGTAAAAATCGTAGAGGGAGACCAAGGGATGAATACACTAAGCAGATTCAGAGGGATGTATGCTGTAGTAGGTACTGGGAGATGAAGAAGCTTGCACAGGATACAGTAGCGTGGAGAGCTGCATGAAACCAGTCTCAGGACTGAAGACCACAACAACAAGGTCAATAAACCTTCGTTCATTTCAAAAAGCATGAACCACAAACGACGTATACTCAAGTGAGATCTATTAATGAATACCAGCTCGAGAGCTATTCCTACGTGAGCGTTCAGTTCTAATTAAATAATTTGATGCTTTCTTCAGAAAAGAAGTGATTTCACGGATTTTTTTTTTTGCACCAATGTTTCTAAGAACTGAATGCAAATCTGATTGCTATGCAACAGAGCCCCGAAGAATATTCCTCCGCACTTTGATGAACACTTTCAGCTTCAATACAGCTCTGCAGCAGCTAGAGCAGATCGCCGTAACAACGGAAGCGTATAGTGTGAAATCAGTTTCACCTATCGCCCTGTGTCCCACCAACGGTGTACGTATTCACTACAACAGAACACTCACACAGACAATCACTCATACATAAAAGCCACAACACAAGGTGGAGTGGGAAACATCTCAGTATAATAGGCTCAGTATACGCAAAATACAAATAACAGTAAGTGAATTATAGCTGAGTGATTTTATACTATGCCAGGAAATAAATATGTATAGTTGAAGAAAAACGATATAGAATGTTAATACATTTTGTTTTATTTAAAAAGCTTTAAAAGCTTTCACATAAAAAAAATTTAGTGGCATTGCTTTCCAGCACGCCATGGTAATTTTGTTGGGAGGGACCTCCAAAAAATGTACTAATAGTGTATTCAAAATGCAGAAAATAATAATAAGAAAGCAAACCGCAAATGAAGAGAAACATGTAGACCAGCAATTAAAGCACTTAAGATACTAACACTACCAAACATGAACGTCAATGCTGGATAAAATTCGAGGATAAGTACACGAAGCATGCAACAACTGAGGTCAAACCTTACCAAAAAATCTTACTGAGGACCCGAGAAAATTCTGGCCTTACATAAAATCGTCAGGTGGGTTTAAGGCTTCCGTCCGGTCACTCGTTCGTGGCTGTAGAAGATAGGAAAAAGAAATCTGAAGTTTCAAATTTCGTGTTTTTATCAATCACGCAGAAGAATGGTACAAACATAGCCACTTGACACTCGTACAGAATCCTGTATGGAGGAGACAGTAATACGCATCCGTGGCGCAGAGAAACAACTGAGAGAATTGATAATAAATAAGTCACCACGTACGGATGGAATCGTAATTCGGTTTTACAAGGCGTACTCTACGGCATTGGCGCCTTACTTAGTTTGCATTTATCGCGAGTCTCTCTCCCAGCGCAAACTAGCAAACGACTGGTATTAAGCCCAGCTGACTCCTTTACATACAAAGGGCAAAATAACGGTTGCACAGGATTACAAACCTATATCCTTAACATATATTTGCTGCAGAATTCTCGAACATATTCCCAGTTCGAATATAATACATTACCTTGAGACGGTATAGCTTCTACCTAGGAATCAACACGGTTTTAGAAAGCATCAGTTATCCGAAACCCAGCTTATCCTTTTATCACATAATTTTTTTTGGAAATTTGTGGTAAGTTCTTATGGGATCAAACTGCTGAGGTCATCGCTCCCTAGGCTTACACACTACTTAATCTGACTTTAACTAACTTACGCTAAGGACAACATACATACACATGCCCGAGGAAGGACTCGAACCTCCGACGGGCGGAGCAGCACGAACCGTGGTAAGACGCCCAAGACCGTGCGGTTACCCCGCGCGGCATTTTATCACATATCTACGGGCTATGGATGAAAGGCAACAGGCAGATTCCATAGTCTAGATTTCCGAAAATTTTTTGACACTGAACCCCACTACAGAGTGTTAATGAAGGTACGAGCATACGGAATAGGTTCCCAGATGTATGTGTGGCTCGAATACTTTCTAAATAACAGAAACCAGTGTGTTGCCCTCGAGGGCCAATGTCCATAGAAAATGGCTCTGAGCACTATGGGACTTCACATCTGAGGCCATCAGTCCCCTAGAACTTATAACTACTTAAACCTAACTAACGTAAGGACATCACATAAATCCACGCCCGAGGCAGGATTCTAACCTGCGACCGCACCAGCAGCGCGGTTCCAGATTGAAGCCCCTAGAACCGCTCGGTCACCGCGGCCGGCCAATGTTCATAAGAGACCACAGTATCGCCATGAGTGCCCCAGAGAAGTGTGACACGACCGCCGTTATTTTTTATATACTTAAATGATCAGTCTAACAAGGTGAGCAGCAGCCTCGGCTGTTGCTGATGACGAAGTGATGTACGGCAAGGAGTCGTCATTGGGCGGCTGTAGAAGGATACGAGACGATTTGGACAAAATTTCTAGTTGGTGTGATGAATGGCAGCTAGCGCTAAATGTAGCTGTTCTGTGCTCATAGGTAGCACGCCGCGACTATTACACGTCCACCGCGGCGCTCGGGGGCCACAGCAGCAAGTTACGACACCTGAGGATTGGCTTCTGAGAGCCAGAATTTACAAGTGAAGCGGATTTTCAACCTCTAGTTGTTGTTGTTGTTGTTGTTGTGCTCTGCAGTCCTGAGACTGGTTTGATGCAGCTCTCCATGCTACTCTATCCTGTGCAAGCTTCTTCATCTCCCAGTACCTACTGCAGCCTACATCCTTCTGAATCTGCTTAGTGTATTCGTCTCTTGGTATCCCTCTTCGATTTTTACCCTCCATGCTGCCCTCCAATACTAAATTGGTGATCCCTCGATGTCTCAGAACATGTCCTACCAAACGATCCCTTCTTCTAGTTAAGTTGTGCCACAAGCTCCTCTTTTCCCCAATTCTGTTCAATACCTCCTCATTAGTTATGTGATCTACCCATCTATTCTTCAGCATTCTTCTGTAGCACCACATTTCGAAAGCCTCCATTCTCTTCTTGTCCGAACTAGTTATCGTCCATGTTTTACTTCCATACATGGCTACACTCTATACAAATACTTTCAGAAACGATTTCCTGACACTTAAATCAATACTCGATCTTAACAAATTTCTCTTCTTCAGAAATGCTTTCCTTGCCATTGCCAGTCTACATTTTATATCCTCTCCACTTCGACCATCATCATTTATTTTGCTCCCCAAATAGCAAAACTCCTTTACTACTTTAAGTGTCTCATTTCCTAATCTAATTCCCTCAGCATCACCCGACTTAATTCGACTACATTCCATTATCCTCGTTTTGCTTTTGTTGATGTTCATCTTATACCCTCCTTTCAAGACACTGTCCATTCCGTTCAATTGCTCTTCCGAGTCCTTTGCTGTCTCTGACAGAATTACAATGTCATCGGTGAACCTCAAAGTTTTATTTCTTCTCCATGGACTTTAATACCTACTCCGCACTTTTCTTTTGTTTCCTTTACTGCTTGCTCAATATACAAATTGAATAACATCGGGGATAGGCTACAACCCTGTCTCACTCTCTTACCAATCACTGCTTCCCCTTAATACCCCTCGACTCTTATAACTGTCATCTGCTTTCTGTACGAATTGTAAATAGCCTTTCGCTCCCTGTATTGTACCACTGCCACCTTCTGAATTTGAAAGAGAGTATTCGACATTGTCAAAAACTTTCTCTAAGTCTACAAGTGCTAGGAACGTAGGTTTGCCTTTCCTTAATCTTTCTTCTAAGATAAGTCGTAGGGTCAGTATTGCCTCACGTGTTGCAACATTTTTACGGAATCTAAACTGATCTTCCCCGAGGTCGGCTTCTATCAGTTTTTCCATTCGTCTGTAAAGAATCGCGTTAGTATTTTGCAACTTTGACTTATCATACTGATAGTTCGGTAATTTTCACATCTGTCAACACCTGCTTTCTTTGAGATTGGAGTTATTATATTCTTCTTGAAGTCTGAGGGTGTTTCGCCTGTCTCATGCATCTTGCTCACCAGGTGGTAGGGTTTTGTTAGGATAGGCTCTCCCAAGGCCGTCAGTAGTTCTAATGGAATGTTGTCCGGGGGCCTTGTTTCAACTCAGGTCTTTCAGTGCTCTGTCAAACTCTTCACGCAGTATCGTGTCTCCCATTTCATTTTCATCTACATCCACTTCCATTTCCATAATATTGTCTTTAAGTACATCGCCCTTTTGTAGACTATTTACTTCTTCCACCTTTCTGCTTTTCCTTCTTTGCTTAGAACTCCTCTAGTACAAAAATGTAAGTTAAGACACATTAGTTGGAAAACCAAACCCATAATATTCAAATACAGCGTTAGTACTGCTAATGCTTATTGCAGTCATGTCGTTTAAATATCTGGGCATGAAGTCGTAAAACGATATGAAATTGAACGACTGATTAAGGACTGTAGCAGGGAAGGCGAAAATGGTCGACTTCAGTTTAATGGGGGAATTTTCGAAAAGTGTGGTTCATCTGTTTAGGACACCGCTTATAGGACACTAGGACGATCCACTAATGAGTACCGCTCGAGTGTTTCGGGTGCACATCGGTTCGGATTCAAGGAAGACATTGAAGAAATCCATAGGCGGGCTTCTGTGTTAGTTACCGGTAGTTCGAACAACCACGCAGGTGTTAGGGAGCTGCTTTGGGAACTCAAATGGGAATCCCCAGGAGGAAGGCGACGTTCTTTTCGTGGAACATCATCGACAAAATTTAGAGAGCCGGCGTTTGAAGCTGACTGCAGAACGATTATGTTGCCACCAACATAAATTTCGCGTAACGATCACGAATATAAGAGAAATTATAGCTCGTACAGAAGCATACAGACAGGCGTTTTTCGCTCGCTCTGTTTGTGAGTGGAACAGGAAAGAAAAAAAATGAACTGATTGTGTGGCATTGACGGCCGGTAGGCCCCACCCGGGACCCTACATTGAGGGACTTGCGCGTCTTTGATGATGAAATGATGATGAGGACAGCACAACACCCAGTCCTCGAGAGGAGAAAATCTCCCACCCGGCCGGGAATCGAACCGGGCCCGCTGCATGGTAGGCAAACGCAGTACCACTTTTTTCTTGTTGATCTCATTTTGTTCGTTATTGTTCGTCGTATATGTTCGGGACGGACGTCCCATGACGTTTGTTCAAGGTCATTGTTCATCCATTAACCCAGTATTTTTATTACTGAGGGCGGCTAACCCTCTGACCGAACACGCTAAGCAGGCGGACTGGGAAACCAAATGACTAGTAGTGTACAAGATACCTCCGCCACGCACCGCATGGTGGCTTGGGGAGATCTATGCAGACGGAGATGTAGATGTACAAAATATGTTCCTTATATTCAAGACAACGAGACCCGACACAGCTGTGAGATAAGCAAACGGAATTGCTTCGCTGGAAACTCTCTTCAGACTTGAGAGAGATAAAATATAAAAAAAAATCTCTGTCCGCAGCTCGTGGTCGTGAGGTAGCGTTCTCGTTTCCCGCGCCCGGGTTCCCGGGTTCGATTCCCGGCGGGGTCAGGGATTTTCTCTGCCTCGTGATGACTGGGTGTTGTGTGATGTCCTTAAGTTAGTTAGGTTTAAGTAGTTCTAAGTTCTAGGGGACTGATGACCATAGATGTTAAGTCCCATAGTGCTCAGAGCCATTTCAACCATTTGAATTTGAAAAAAATCTGTCACAGCATTTTTGAAACGAAAGCTGTTTCTAAAAGATAAATGATTTTATGTGCACTATAGTGTAAAGCAAATTCTGTGTGTACTACTGTGTATAAAATGAGACGTTACTTACAAAAACCACAAAATGTATTCCTGAAAGAAACAGAAACAAGTTCTCAAACCATGTATAAATACATGCACATATAGCTTATATGAAGTAAGCGAAAATGTAATTTAATGTAGGCATAGAATACTGTTGTATAGAATTGTAATTTTCTAAATATTATTTATTAGGGGTAAGTATAAATTTCCAAGCTTGTGACACAAATTTTACTTAATCCGCCGGCCGTTCTGGCCGAGCGGTTCTAGGCGCTTCTGTCCGGAACCGCGCAGCTGCTACGGTCGCAGGTTCGAATCCTGCATCGGGCGTGGATGTGTGTGATGTCCTTAGGTTAGTTAGGTTTAAGTAGTTCTAAGTCAGGGGACTGATGACCTCAGATGTTAAGTCTCACAGTGCTCAGAGCCATTTGAACCATTTTTGACTTAACCATAAAGGGTTTTTTCTATAGATCCAACGTATTTTACTTAACGTTTCTCTTTACAAGCATCAGCGAAGGTGCTTCTGGAACGATGCCAGCAGCATAAAAGGAAATAACGTGCAGATCGACAATGAATGTAAAAAGTATCGCTATATAATGAGGGCGTTGCTTGCAGCAAGTATTTCGGAGTGAAGTTTGGTACATCCAAAACAGGAGAGGGTGGCTGCGACCAGGGCGAGTGAGTAATAAGTGTAAAAAGCCTCTTAATGAGTGGAGCGCCCTCCAATATCGGTGTAGGGCAGGCCGCGTGAGCTGCCACACCGCCACATCGGAATCCGATAACCGGCGCACTGCCCAGCTGCGATAAGGGGTCGAGGTTACAGGAGGTGGAGTATGCGGGGACCGCTTACCGGCCTCGCTGCTTCGAATTTTAATTCGACCTCCACGCTGTATTCGCGCGATGATGAACCTGTAGTGGCAAGTAACAATTTGTGTGGGGAGGAGATTCTATACCGAATTTCCTGATAGTCATGAGTATTCAATTTAAGAAACTTTCTTCTGTGGGAAGAAAGAATAGTTGAATTACAGCTGTTTTCAGTAATTTATTTGAAACGCAGGGTAGGAGGAAACTTGACAGGTTGAGAGTTGCAGTGATGTCAGTGATTACAAAATTGAGTTACAGTACTTGGCAGCTTCACTTGTAGGCAAGAAGCTGCACCTCCTCTGGTCTGGATGCATACATTGATTAGATTGGGAAGGGTGTCGTAAAGGCACAGTAGTCTCTCGTCAAGCAAGCTGACCCACAACTACTGCAGCTGGTCCTTGATATAGTGTATATTGGCACTGGAATGGATTTGACACCCGAGCTGGTCGCAAACATGTTCTGTGGGGGACACATCTGGCAATCTTGCTGGCCGTGGGAATAGCTCAAAATCTCACAGCCAGTCCAGAGAGTTACAGATACACACATCATGTGTGGTCAAACATTGTCCTCTTGAAAAACTGCATCATGATATTCCCGCACGAGAAGTTCGTGATGTACTACTGTGTCGTTAAAGATCTCTCGATCACTACCAGCCGTGACCTCAAGTTACCCGATGGGTCCCCACACAATGAGAGCAGAAAAACACCTCTGGGCCTCTCTAAAACCAGGAAGAATGTGATTACCTTCCAGTTCGCCGCCTTACTTACCGACGATGGTCATTCAGGTTAGTCCAGAGCCGCAACTCATCGCTGAACACCATGCAACGACATTTATCAGCAGTCCCTTCTTCCTGGTCAAAGCACCAACCCAAATGTAACCATTCATTTTGTGGTGTTTCCGGCAGCCGATGAGTGGGACGGTAATTCCACAGTCTGTATGCCGCTAATCTCCAGCCAAGTTGTACAGAATGACACAGAATGTCGCAGAAGGTGGATTACTTGTTCTCGGAGCCAGACGCAAACGTGAAGGAAGTACTACGTTCCTGTAGCACAGTACAGCGATGCTCCCTTGTGGTCGTCACATGTCTGTCAGGACAACTTTGACGACAAGTATGCTTGCCCCCACATTCTCATAGAGTCCAACATTGTACCACTGTCACCTATCATTGCTCCCAAATTTGCAAAGCCGCACGGGATTAGCCGAGCGGTCTTGGGCGCTGCAGTCATTGTGCGGCTGGTCCCGGCGGAGGTGCGTGTCCTCCCTCGGGCATGGATGTGTGTGTTTGTCCTTAGGATAATTTAGGTTAAGTAGTGTGTAAGCTTAGGGACTGATGACCTTAGCAGTTAAATCCCATTAGATTTCACACACATTTGAACATTTTTTTTGAAATTTGGAAATAGTACAATTCGGCCAGTCAGCCAAATGGTGGCCAACAACCCATAATGATGTATTGATAATGCTGTCCTTCAGATTGATCATTCACTATCTGACACTGTTCATGCCGTTATATACCGTAACAACGCGAAACGCGAACGAGTAATGTACTCTGTTGCCCTTTATACCTGTCACAGAGAATTTCAACTCTAATCATTTACATAACCACCATAAATTTGTACATGTAGAAAGTTACAGTCACATCTGACCACGTCTTCCGAGTGCTTCACTTTTTTAGTAGGCAATGTGTAAATTTACAGGTTTCATTTGCAATCTCCTAACATTAAAATAGTTAGATTATTATTATCTGTCGACTTTTTTCACATTTGCAGTGTCTTCTGTTGACAATGCTGTAATATCTATGGCTAGTGCATCCTGTTTGCGTTCGGCATAACAAATACAGCTGTCCCCTCGGGGACTGGAAGCTAGGTAAGAACGTTACACGGGCAACACGAGAGTAGCAGCTCGTGCGGATAGAATGACAGAATGCTGGAAAAGGCGGTAGCAGCTGTGTGTTGATAAAGGTGAGTCATATATTTCGAAGAATTTTGTCTCACTCTACATATGGCTGCAATAAATTGTTTTTATTACTTTAAGACCCCATGCTGATATGGAAAGCTCTGTATATACGGACAGATGTTTCTGTTCATGAATGTATTTATCAAAAAGAGAGTGTACGTACTTTACTCTGCATTGAAACGTAGCCGGTTATTTGTCAGACTTTTATCCGTACGTAAATCATCAAAATTTTACTTCCACATACCTCTCCCAATTTCGAGATGGTTTTGTATTAAATGAGATATAGTGCGAACCATTCTTTCGCATTGATACTGTAGTATTAAACGTGAAACAAGCAGCACTCTGGTTTACGGCACATCTCGGAAATCTCTATCGGGTGTCACTGAGAATCTCTATCAGTTAGCACTGAGAGTTTAAAATCACCGTGAGTGTAGAAAAATGTTATCAAGTAAAAGCAGAGGCCTCATGAAGCAGAAAAATACCAGGCCCAGCATTCTGGGGACGAACTGCGGGGTATACGAAATCCATACCCAAGAGGATCCGTAACCTACCTAGTTTTGTGTACATTTTACACACCGTCTGCAAAACATGCCCGTAGTTCTTGATAAACGTGTTCCTAAACCCCGCTGTATTTTAACTTAATTATATCACTATAGAAAAGGCAGTTGTTGAGGCCTTACGAATGTAAAGACATGTGTCCAGTAGAACAAAATACGCGCAGGTTTCGTATTTTTGTTTCACGTTTACGTCAAATGTTTCTCTGCGCTGCCGCAGATTTATGTTAATGTTTGTTTTTAGATAACAAAACCTATGCTAGTACCTGTTTCTACTAGCGGCTATGAACATAAAAGGAAACGCTGTAACAAGAGACAATTTACCCCAGCTTTTGACGTTTCTAAGGTGGAGAGAATCATCACTGCCGATTTGAGTGCTTCTAATAAAGTAGTTACATTTCTAATTTGTAAAAAGATATATGGTGAAGTCTGAATGAAATAATTACTTATTAATGCTGTTTAGTTGTTCATATGCATGTTCTGAGTGTCTGTAGATCGCTACAAACTTGAAATACGAGAACACATGAAAATCTGAGCAGGATACCGGAGAAAAGTTTGGTTATGATCACTAACCAGCTGCGACACTAAATATGGAATTGTCTTTCTTCAAATGATATATAACCTGTAACCTCTTCCAGTGATGTCTCCCTAGGACACAGTATTTATGTTATCCCATCCTCTTTCTACTCGCTGCTGCTTCCAATATATATGAGCGTTCATATATCGATACCTTAATTAACTTTACTGCTTCCGTTTAACTGCTGTGTTCTTGAGGCTCGCTTTACTAATGCCGTCAGTTGTTTCAAAGGAAGTAAAATGTTTACTACTGTGGTTTCGTTTTTGGACAAACGTCAAAGTAAAAAATGAGGAAGTGTTTGTTTGCTGCTTCAAAATGGAGGTAGTACCATTTCTTAGGCACTGAGTGTAGGAGAGTAGAAGCAGGCCTCTTGCATCGTGGCTCATGGAAAGCTCTAGTGGAGGTGGTTTGAGGTTGCACTCCTCCGATGTATTACGAAGTGTCGATGTGTATAAGTGTTGTGTCGATGACTGTGTTGAGTGCTTGTATTGTGCTGTGTTAGGTTTGTGTTATTATGGATGAAGAGGAGGGAGATAGGGAAACTTGGTAGCCTGCTCATCTCGAATAGCACTAAGGGGGCTGCCGGGCTTAACGATCTCAGCCGACGGACGGATCATCATAGACAAAGTCACATACCCTCACTCGAAAGAGCCGCTGCAGAGAGGTTTGGAATTTAATCGAGGACAAAGACTGGTGATCAGGAAGGTTATGGCACCACTTTTACACTCATTACCGGCCGGCTATATAATGGCAGCGAAAATTTACCACTGCCGGATTCGAACCGGCGTACCTCCGAGTCGAGCGCTCACCGCACCACAGGCGTGCATTAGCGATGTCGGCTACGTAGGCGGGTAGAGAAAGACTATAAGAACACGTAATCCTCCATTCGGAAAGCTACACTAGAAAAAAAAATCGAAAATTGCGTCCACCTCTGCTGTTTGTAGTGTCCCTCTGCGTAATGTTTGGGAGCAGTTGCTATTCGCAACATAGATAAACATGTCGTAGAAAAAATTAATCACGCTAATACAGTGTACTACTGCATTTATCCCTGATAATGTGCTAAGTCTGGAGAGGAAGGAAATCCACAAGTTTATTCAGGTATGACAAATTCATCTACAGTCACAAACTGATCACTATTAGATCCTGCATAGGTATCAAATTGGGAGAGTACTGACGATACGTTTCTCCCACTTTGCTGACAGGCCCAGACGTTTTCTGCAGGATTAAGATCGGTGATTTAGAGGTTAAGTTCAAGGCACGATACCGTGCTCTAGTATTCGTCAAATCAGGGACGTGCAGACCTGTAAAAACGGTTGTTCTCGCCTTGTAAGACGGGAATGTCTATATTACAGCCATGAAGAAAAAAATGGAGAAAGGGGATCACTTACTGGAATAAATTTTTTATTTCACCTTCATGGTGACCTGAATTAGTGCAGCCAAGCCATGAAACGAAAAACACCTTCAAAACAGCACAGAACCACCTGTGGTCTTAATTAAACCCTTCACACGTTGCGGATTGATGGAGTCCTTGGGCCGGCAGTAGCCTTGCATCAGATGAAATTTAAAAAAAAAAGCAAAATCGGGACTAATCGGATGAGACACGCCGCTAGTCACTTTATGTGCTGTTGACCCATGGGATATGTGCAGCTTTATGTGGCGATCGGAGCGAGCTACATGGACCCAGACGCCCATCGCATGGAGTATCACTCACGGTGTTCGCTCGGAAACTGATTGAGATGGAGCTGCTTTCAGCAATGTCTGACTGGGTTGAATCCGATTGTCACTGATAAGGCCTGACACTCCTTAGGAACATGTTACGATCACTGTTGCTAGACAGCGTTACACTGCTACGAGTGTTACACTTTTCCTTGTAGACACGTTGCACACTATATGCTGATACAAATCGGGGAACTTCGTTCGTGTGGTGTCGTCGTGGGCATGTCCAAACACGGGCAGTCCATTCCTGTCACGTGCCTCTGTCGATTAATATTAGTGCGCTGATCCCATACAACCGATTGGAACATTCACACCACCTCACTGGCGTGCCCTATGTCATCGCCGGAGGGTCGCATCGTCACCTACTACCAACTGTACACTGTCTTATTTTCGGGGGCTTCTCCAGTTCTCTTGTAACACAATAATAACAATGTGCTACCTAATTTTTTTCATTTGTTTATTGTAAACATAAATTCTTCTGTAAATTTTGAAATTAATCTTGTGACTGAAAATGGAGTGTGCTTTTGTAATTAACGCAAATATTGTGGAAATGATGTAAATTACCTTTGTAATAGATTGTGTATTATGATTACATTAGGTCATTGCCTGTAGGGAGCTGATAAGGAACTTTGTATAGCTTGTCAAAGAGTAAAATAAAACGCTAGCACCTATCTCTGGACGCTGCTGTGTGACGTCAGAGCGAGTGCGTGCCACTCAGCTGTTAGACACATGATTGTGTGAATCTGCCTGTGCGTGCAGAGTGAAAAGTTAGGTCCATGAGAGACCATATTGCTAATTACGAGGCACACGGGTGTACAATGTGTGGGAAGATATGTAAGGGTCCACAAACATCAAGATCCTGCCCAACAGTGGCTAATTAAAGTGTACCTTCAAACAAATGAAGTTAAAGGAGCATTGCCGCAAACATTGTAGACATTATTTCATCTCCGACGAAATGTAAGTTTGTTCAATTTTCGTTCACACTAGAAATATAGCGAGGCGTACCCTGTGACTTTGATGAGCTTTTAAACAGTAATAGTTGTATGTCAAAAGTCCAGTTCCCTGGTCTCACCTTTCACCTGTGTTATCGTTATCTTGGCTAGCATCGTGTACATTTCCTACTAGAGACAAACCGAGTGTTGTTAATTCATTTAAACAAAAGGAATAATATCAAAAAGAGAATAATACTGCCAGTTTTCTTTTCTTTTTAAAAAAATGTTTGAAATTGATTGCTTCAGTAAGTCAACTGTTCTATTGCTTAACAAACTGAGATAATGTTCTTGACTGAACTTACAGCAAAGTAAATTTAATTTAAGTAATAGTGGCAAATTACAATTATGGTTAAAGATGTGCACATCTTGCACATGTCATTTCATGCTATTTATCAGGGTGTTCGTTCACGGTGGCTTAATTGGTACGTGTTCTGGCGTTGCAATAATTCTGAAGATTTATTGTTATTTGATCACACCAGTAATTAATCAATTACTTAAGATATTTTAAAGAACTTAATTTGCAAATTTTATGACTTTTATGGATGTACGTAAAAATTACTGTGAGGCAACGATATTCTTGTTATAACAGAATGTTGTTACCGGTCAGTCATTTCAACAATGATCATTTGTATTGTATTGTATTGAACTGGGGACCTAGAAACGACGGAGAGGCTTCGTCCCCGCCGTAGCCCTCAGTGGCACACAACCCCACAACAGGCTACAGTAGTCCACTGAACCCACCGCCGCCTCGCACCGAACCCAGGGTTATTGTGCGGTTCGGACCCCAGTGCCCCCCCCCCCCCCACCCCCTCCCGGGAACGTCACACACGAGACGAGTGTAACCCCAATGTTTGCGTGGTAGAGTAATTATGGTGTAGTAGTACGTGGAGAAAGTGTTTGTGCTGCAATCGCCGACATACTGTAACTGAGGCGGAATAAGGGGAGCCTTCCCGCATTGCCGAGGCAGATGAAAAACCGCCTTAAAAACCATCCACAGGCTGGGCGTCACACCGAACCTCGACGCTAATCCGCCGAGCGGATGTGTGCCGGGGATCGGCACGCCTTCCCGCCCGGAAAGCAGTGCGCTAGACCGTACGGCTAACCGGCCGGGCAGTGATAATTTTCTTATTAATCTAAACAACAAATCTGATTTTTTGAAGGTGTTAAAACAATTAATAACATTTACTCACTTTTCCCTTATACCCACTTATGTTGGTTACGTGTGCGTAAACCTTCTGTTGGCTACGTTTACTTAAACTAATATGCAACTGATATTGTTGCACTAATTATCGATAATATAATATACATATCTTTGGTAATTTCACCGTTGACCATTTAAATTTTACAAATTATTCCCACTCATAATGAATCCTACTTCCGTTACACCATTTTCTTATGCTCCTGTCGATATTACCCTATATTCCTCTGACTAGAAATTTTTATCTTCTTGCCATGTAACTTTAAGGACTCCTGCTATATCCAGATTCAACCTGTGAGTATTTGGTTACACATTTCATAGCTTCCCCACCACATTTAGACTCATGACAAGCCAAGTTTCTTCTCACAGAATATTATCGTTTCATTGATTATGCAACTTTCATCTCATTACCACCATTCCCATGGCAACCGCCTCCAGGAGTTCTGAAAGGGGGACGAATCGGGACAATTTTGCCAATACAGAGATCGTCATATACAGGGTGTTACAAAAAGGTACGGCCAAAATTTCAGGAACCATTCCTCACACAGAAATAAAGAAAAAGATGTTATGTGGGCATGTGTCCGGAAACGCTTAATTTCCATGTTAGACCTCATTTTAGTTTCGTCAGTATGTACTGTACTTCCTCGATTGACCGCCAGTTGGCCCAATTGAAGGAAGGTAATGTTGACTTCGGTGCTTGTGTTGACATGCGACTCATTGGTCTACAGTCACAGTCAAGCACATCAGTAAGTTGCATCAACAGGTTAGTGTTCATCACGAACGTGGTTTTGCAGTCAGTGCAATGTTTACAAATGCGGAGTTGGCAGATGCCCATTTGATGTATGGATTAGCACGGGGCAATAGCCGTGGCGCGGTTCGTTTGTATCGAGACAGATTTCCAGAACGAAGATGTCCCGACAGGAAGACGTTCGAAGCAATTGATCGGCGTCTTAGGGAGCACGGAACATTCCAGCCTATGACTCGCGACTGGGGAAGACCTAGAACGACGATGACACCTGCAGTGGACGAGGCAATTCTTCGTGCAGTTGACGATAACCCTAATGTCAGCGTCAGAGAAGCTGCTGCTGTACAAGGTAACGTTGACCACGTCACTGTATGGAGAGTGCTACGGGAGAACCAGTTGTTTCCGTACCATGTACAGTGTGTGCAGGCACTATCAGCAGCTGATTGGCCTCCACGGGTACACTTCTGCGAATGGTTCATCCAACAATGTGTCAATCCTCATTTCAGTGCGCCGGCCGCGGTGGTCTAGCGGTTCTGGCGCTACAGTCCGGAACCGCGGGACTGCTACGGTCGCAGGTTCGAATCCTGCCTCGGGCATGGGTGTGTGTGATGTCCTTAGGTTAGTTAGGTTTAAGTAGTTCTAAGTTCTAGGGGACTTATGACCTAAGATGTTGAGTCCCATAGTGCTCAGAGCCATTTGAACCTCATTTCAGTGCAAATGTTCTCTTTACGGACGAGGCTTCATTCATACGTGATCAAATTGTAAATTTTCACAATCAACATGTGTGGGCTGACGAGAATCCGCACGCAATTGTGCAATCACGTCATAAACACAGATTTTCTGTGAACGTTTCGGCAGGCATTGTTGGTGATGTCTTGATTGGGCCCCATGTTCTTCCACCTCCGCTCAATGGAGCACGTTTCATGATTCCATACGGGATACTCTACCTGTGCTGCTAGAACATGTGCCTTTACAAGTACGACACAACATGTGGTTCATGCACGATGGAGCTCCTGCACATTACAATCGAAGTGTTCGTACGCTTCTCAACAACAGATTCGGTGACCGATGGATTGGTAGAGGCGGACCAATTCCATGGCCTCCACGCTCTCCTGAACTCAACCCTCTTGACTTTCATTTATGGGGGCATTTGAAAGCTCAAGTCTACGCAACCCCGGTACCAAATGTAGAGTCTCTTCGTGCTCGTATTGTGGACGGCTGTGAAACAATACGCCATTCTCCAAGGCTGCATCAGCGCATCAGGGATTCTATACGACGGAGGGTGGATGCATGTATCCTCGCTAACGGGGGACATTTTGAACATTTCCTGAAACAAAGTGTTTGAAGTCACGCTGGTACGTTCTGTTTCTGTGTGTTTCCATTCCACGATTAATGTGATTTGAAGAGAAGTAATAAAATGAGCTCTAACATGGAAAGTAAGCGTTTCCGGACACATGTCCACATAACATATTTTCTTTCTTTGTGTGTGAGGAATGTTTCCTGAAAGTTTGGCCGTACCTTTTTGTAACACACTGTATATGTTGTGTCTAGAAAACAGCCTAGACACAATGAGAGGAAGCCGAAAGGCACGCGCTTAAACTCACGCAGGCTAGCGTGAGGTCTGAAACAGGATACGTAATGAATGCTATAAAGAAAAGTACGTAGCTTCTGGAATACTTAACTTTAATCCACATTTGTATAACATCGCTCTTGATGGTACATTAATAGAATCTCAATATCAATTGAATACGGCGCCTTGCTAGGTCGTAGCAAATGTAGCTGAAGGCTATGCTAACTATCGTCTCGGCAAATGAGAGCGTATTTGTCAGTGAACCTTTCCTTGCAAAGTCGGCTGTACAACTGGGGCGAGTGCTAGTACGTCTCTCTAGACCTGCCGTGTGGCGGCGCTCGGTCTGCGATCACTGACAGTGGCGACACGCGGGTCCGACGTATACTAATGGACCGCGGCCGATTTAAAAGGCTACCACCTAGCAAGTGTGGTGTCTGGCGGTGACACCACATTATATATATATATATATATATATATATATATATATATATATATATATATATATATATTCAGTTTTGTCTTTTATTTGTTGAATGGATCATATATTGATAAAAACTAAGCTGACCGGACAAAATTATTTTTTTACTTGTTGTTAGGTATTATTAAGTAATGTCCTGGACATCAATTCACAAAGTCGTCATAGCACTGGCCAGTCCCCATTTTTGCTCCGAAAGGCGGTGCAGCAGCTCAGAGGGAATTTCCCCTCATACGAGGCTCACCACAACGCCCCAGGACAAAGGCGTAGACGGCGGCGAATATACTGCAGGAAGAGGACTAGAGCGACGTAAAACTGATGATCTCGTTTTAAGTTCGGTCGGGATGTCCGTGGAGAGGGGGCGGCGTTTCAGCGAATTAACCCTTCTATCCGTGTCGCTCAGCCATCTCGGGATGTATCCAGCCACGGAAAGAGTATGAAGGGGCTGCTATTTATCTTAACAGGATCACGGACGCTCGAATGCCGCTTAATTACGGTTCATACGCAGGGATGAGAACAAAGGTAGCGTTCGTATTCCTTTTTGAAGCAACGCATTCCTCTCTTTTCCCCTATCTTGTGTGTGTGTGTGTGTGTGTGTGTGTGTGCGTCAATGACCGCCTCTGGTGTCATACACTATTAAACTGCGTGTAGCGTACCGGAATGGTCTGAAACAGTTTCTGGCTCCATAAAATATACCTGCACGTTCCAGAAAACAATATACATGAACGGAAAAAACAACCAGTAAGGGTTGTGCGAAATAAACGATCGTTTGATAGGCGTGTTTATACATCTGAAAGACGATGTCAAAATTCCGCGCCCGTCGCGTAAGAGAGACGCTAGCTAGTAGCGTCACTATGAGAATCCAAATCAGGTTTGCTTTAAATGCATACTATAACGATCGTGAGCGTTAGCTATCTTTGAGATTTGACACGATGAGCTAATGTTACTCAATAATGTCTTTAAAGCCACAAAGATGCCATTATCACATTTCACTGAGTTTCAACGTCGTCGTGTAATCGGACTACGAGATGCTGGATGTTTATTCTGTGATACTGCAGAAAGACAGGGCAGGAATGTAGTCACTCCACATGACTGCTGGCAGTGGTGGTCATGGAAATGTACGGTCGCAAGAAGAGCGGGATCTTAGTTTTAGTTTAGTTTTAGTTATGTTCCGTAGATCATTTTTCCGATTACTTTATCGATATGATGTGGAACAAGTCAGATTACAAGATATATATACACACATGAATAGTGCTAATATTAATATTACTGAAATTTTTAGTTGTACACACGCAACTACATTTAGAAGTACAATTTTTTTTAACCATTTCTGAAACAGAAACTCGTCCATGGAGTAGAAGGAGTTGTCTAAAAGAAATGATTTTAAGCTAGATTTAAAACTTGATCTGCTATGTGCCAGGCACTTTATGTTGTTGTTGGGCAAACAGTTAAAGATTTGTTTTGCTGAATAATGTACTCCTTTTTGAGCAACTGGCAGCTTCAATAACGGATAGGAGAAGTCACATTTCCCTCTAGTGTTGTACGTATGAACATCACTTCTTGGCGAATTGAGATGGATTATTTGTAACGAATTTCATTAGCGAATATATGTACTCTGATGGTGCAATAAAAATACCTATCTCCTTGAAAAGGTGCCTACATTTTGTCCTTGGGTGAACACCACTAATTATTCTCACGGCTCTCTTTTGTGCAGTCAAAACTTTATGTCTTAGTGGTGAGTTACCCCAGAAAAGTATTCCATACGACATTACTGAGTGGAAATATGCAAAGTACGTTAGGAGGCTGATGTATCTATTTCCGAGACTAGCGATTGTACGAAGAGCGAAAGAAGCTGAACTTAGTTGTTTGAGAAGCTCAGTGATATGCTTCTTCCAGTTCAAGTTGTCATCAATGTGAACACCCAAAAATTTAGAGAAATCTACCCTGTTAACTGAGCCCTGTTCATATGATACATCAATTGTCAGTTTGACTCTCTTTGGTGTACAGAACTGGATACAGCGAGTTTTTTTCAAAATTAAGGGAGAGTCCATTTTCTGAGAACCACTTAATAATTCTTTGAAAGACATCCTTAACAATATCCTCAGCTGCTTTTTCTGGAGTGGGATTTATTATAATAATCGTGTCATCTGCAAAAAGTACTAGTCCCGCTTGCTGAATGTTAAGTGGGGCCGGCCGCGGTGGTCTAGCGGTTCTGGCGCTGCAGTCCGGAACCGCGGGACTGCTACGGTCGCAGGTTCGAATCCTGCCTCGGGCATGGGTGTGTGTGATGTCCTTAGGTTAGTTAGGTTTAAGTAGTTCTAAGTTCTAGGGGACTTATGACCTAAGATGTTGAGTCCCATAGTGCTCAGAGCCATTTTTTTTTGTTAAGTGGGAGGTCATTCACATGAATAACACAGGTCAGAATACATAAGCTTCTCGAATTCTTAATGACTTTCCTTAAAATATTACTACCACGTGTCAGTACCGAGAGAAAAGACCACCGTGTTCGGCGTATGGCTCTTGCGCATCGTTCTGCGTCTGCCGCAGCAATTTGAGCAGCAGTTGGAACCACACTGGCACAACGAGCTGTTACAAATCGATTGCTTCAAGGACAGCTCCGAACCAGACCTCCTGTAGCGTACGTTCCACTGGCGCCAAACCACCGCCATTTGCGACTTCAAAGGTGGCAAGTTAAAGCTTATTTGAGTACAGGGTAGAGGTCTGTTGTAGTTTATGATGAATGCTGGTTCTGCTTCCGTGCTAGTGCTGGCTGTGTGTTGATTAGAAGACGGCCAGCTGAGGACCTGAAACCAAACTGTCTGCGTGCTAGACACACCGGCGCTACACTTGGAGTTATGGTTTGGGGTGCGATTTCGTCTGACAGCGGGAGCAATCTCGTGGTTATCTGCTGGCATTCATGAACAGCATTGCACAGGGTGTTTTCCAACAGGATAACGCCCGCCCACCTACCGCTGTTGTAGCCCGACGTGCTCTACAGAGTATCGAAATATTGCCTTGGCCTGCTCGGTCACCAGATCTGTCCCCAATCGAGCACATATGGGACATCATCGGAAGACAACTCCAGCGTTATTCACAAACAGCTTTAACCGTCCGTGTATTGACCGACCAAGTGCAATACGCATGGAATTCCAGTCCACAAACTCACACCAGTCACCTTTATAACACGATGCATACACTATCAGGCTTGCATTCAACGTTCTGGTTGTTACACAGGTCATTACTATATCAGTATTTCATATTTGCGGTAGCTTTTCTCGCGCTTACATTAACCTGTAATCTTGCAATGTTATTCAATTACCTAGAGAAATGTACTCCCTAAATATCATTACCATTCATCAATTTGTTTTTGGTACTGATATTCTTTTTCCTCCCGTGTACTTATCACTGAACGTGATGGTGCACTAGACTCGCATTCGGGAGAAAAGAAGTGAGGTACCAACCGGTCGTCCAGACGTAAGTTTGTTTCCATGAATAGCGTAAAGCAAATACTGCATTAGTTCCCTACAAAAGGATTTCGCCGATTTCCTCCTCCCCTCCCCCGCTACCTTCCTTCCCCAATTAGAATCCGTGACCCGTCTGTAATGAACTCTTCGTCAACGGGCTGTGAAGCTTCATCGTCTGCCCTACCGGACTATCACTTTTGACTATGGAAAAAAATGGAAATGAGCGTTTGGCTTGATTGACCGGGAGGCCCTTCGCGGGGCAGGTCCGGCCGCCTTGGTGCAGGTCTTATTACATTCGACGCCACATTGGGCGACCTGCGCGCCGGATGGTTATGAAATGATGAGGAAGACAGAGCAACACCCAGTCCCTGAGCGGAGAAAATCCACAACCCAGCCGGGAATCTAACCCGGGCCGGTAGGACGGCAGTCCGTCTTTCTGACCACTCGGCTATCGGGGCGGACGCTTTTGACTATGATCTAACGTTAAATGACTGGAACTGTTTGCAATACTGCTCACTGAAGCATAGCTGTTGCACAACCCTGCTTGGGTTTTCGCTGTCGGGATTGGTTGACATAAGTTTTCTGTGTGTGCTAACAAGCCACATAGTGAAATTACTGTCACTGAACAAAACTGACGTTTCGGCCACTGTAGTCATGGCAGAAATTTCTTTCATTCACTGACATTTTAGTATTTGACATTGTACTAAGCCCAGAAAATTTTTATGTTAATGTTTGAAGTGTTCATTTATCTATACTTCTCCAGTCCGAAGACTAGTTTGAAGTAAACTACTTTTTTCCCCAGTTCGATTTTCTAACATTTAAATTTATATGTTAACGTATTTCTCTGTTTAGGAAACCCTTTCTTCCTATTGCTAGTCTACATTTTTGATCTTTTTAATTCCCGCGGGCGTGAGTTATTTTGGTGTCCATATAGCAAACCTCATGTACTGTTATTAGGTCTCTTCTTCTTATATAAATCACTCAGCATCGTGTTCGACTACAGTCCATTACCCCTGTTTCACTTTTGCTGATGTTCACTTTATGTGCTCACTTCCAGACAGTACCCACTACACTCAGCTGGACTTCCAAGTCGTTGGCTCTCTGACAGAATTACCATGTCATTGCGAAACATAAAAATACGTGAGGCGTTCAATGAGTAATGTAACACTTTTTTTTCTGGAAGCAGGTTGGTTTCATTCAGGATTCCCCATTATCTTGGCTACCAAACCATATTTTTCAACATTATCTCCGATGAATAAGATGGCCTTGCACCACCTCGCAGGGAGGCCTTGTATGGCCGCGTGGTACCATTGTACTGGTCAACGTCGGAACCAACCTCTTGTTGCACCAATAACCTCTCCATCAGCTGCACCAGTAACGTCTCCATCAGCTGCGTACTGCTTCTCGCGGAGTGCATCATTCAGTGGGTCAAACAGATCGAAGTCTTCTGTTAGGCAGCGAGGAAACGAGCGGGCACATATCTTTGACCATCCCAAATGGTCGACAAGTGTCTCTGTGCTACCAAAAGGGACGTCCAGTTGAGCAGCGAGATGTTTGATTGTGATCTGTTCGCCATATAGACTGAGAGGGTCTGCACGTCCCGACATTGCGTGAGTCAAAGCTGTGTGCGGCCAGCCGGCACGCGGGAGATCGTTCAGGCTTGCATGACCTTCTCACTTTGATGACAGCGACTCACCGTGCTTTTGTTCACTGCTATGTCTCTGTAGATATTCTGGAAGTGACTATGAATATCTGTGATGCTCCGGTTTTCCACCAAAAGAAACTCAGTGAGAGCTCACTGTTTCTAACGCACCTCCATTACAGACGCCATTTTGAAGGTTACGTGTAGCGCCGCTACCTTTCGGCACTTAACACCTGTTTGGGCTGAAATGGGAATATTTCACGATGTCCCACAACAAATTCCACATTTTTTCACCCGAAACTAGCCGATCAAATAAATTTGTTGCTTTACTTACTGAACGCCCGTCGCATAATTTCTTCTGCATTAACTTTAATTCCTTTGTCCGTGATTTCTTTACAGCCTGCTCATTGTGCAGATTCAGGTACGAACGGGGACACCTGTACTATGACGACCATGGGTTGCGGCAACATCTTTCATACAAAAACCAGTCAAACAGCTGCAGTGTTTCTTGACTTCCGAAAAGTTCTTGTCTCGGAAGTGCTATCATATTGGTGATATCTTCGTGGAAAAGAGAAAGCATGTTAATTTGGATGAAGTCGTCGATATACGCGTGTCCCATGGAAATGTGCTGGGAAACTTCAGTTCATGTTGTAGATTAATGACATGGCAATGTTGATAATAACCTTTGATTTTGGCAATATGTTGCAGTTATTTGTAACGAAATGCAGCTTGAATGAAGCGGCGCAAATATTCAAGCTGAACCTGGTAAAATTTGAAAGTAATGCAAATTTATGTAAAGTGCACAAAATATTCAAAAATTTAAAATTGTAACCGGTGCGAAAATAAAATGACGGTATCAATAACAATAGCAATGAATCACAACTGTGATCAGTCAGTTCATCCAAATGCCTGTGTGTAAAGATTTTTGAGGATCTGAAATGGAATGATCAAGTACTTTCAGACATAGGTCAACCATGTGGCAGAAGTCGGTTCATTGGTATTATACTGGAAAAGTGTCATCACTCTACTAAGGAGATCGCGCACAAAATACGCATACAACCCATCCTAGACTACTGCGGAAGCGTGTGTGATCCGTACCAAGTAGTCTTAAAAGAGGATACTGAACGCATTCAAAGAATGGCAGCACAAATGGTCTCAGGTCTTCTTGCCTAGCGGGAAAGCGTTGCGGAAACGCTACAGAACCCGAACTCACATACTCTTGAATGTAGACGTCAGCTGTTCAATGAAAACTTACTTCCAAATTTTCTGGAATCAGTACAGGGTGAGAACATGAGGCATATACTGTAAGCCACTACGTATCACACCCTTAGAGATCGCGAAGAGTATGTTAGACTAATTACAGCGCCCAGACAGCCATTTTAGCACATTTTCTTCTTGCGCTCAGTACACTAGTGGAACGGGAAGACGTCATGATACCTGGTAGAATGGGAAGTATACTATGTCACGTATTTCACACCGGTTTCAGATTATAAATATAGATGATTTCACTCAAAGGGATAGGTGGACCATCCTGTACATCATCTAAACCGGAATCCATGTTCCACATGCATAGGCTCAATTTTTTGGAAGGAACGATATAAAATTCGTCAATCAGCCTTTGGTGTCAAATTCTTAAGTAGGTACTAAGTGATTAGAATCGTGTATTCGGGTAGAATTTACGAAACATCATTATAAGTTCAACAAAATAACAAGGTAATTATTGCACAACTAAAAAGAATGAATGTGTCGTCTAGCAAAGACAATAGAACGTGTTTATAAAATCAAGCAAAACTAGCTCATAACAACACAGTTATAGAAATGCGTGCATTTTACTTATCTGAAACTATAAAAATTGGTCTGCAGATTTGAAACCATTGATACAGTATGGGAATGGTGACTGTACATTTGCGGTAGTTACACAGAACAGATGAGAACAGACTGGGGATTAACATTCTTAATCTTGCCTTGTGAATTAAAATTAAAACCTAAACGAAATGTGTGTTCATGAAGAAGTCATTCATGATCTGGCAGTATCCGAAATCCTAACTCAGGAAGGACAAAACATAACTGTTAGAATCCTGCGGTACACGAGGCAGGATGGACGAATAACGCAAGAAAAAACACAGGAGCAAGAAAAAGTACTAAATAGCTTCAGGTGTACACAACACAAATTTTGCAACTAATCGCTAGTAATATTGGTTATAAAATGTATATATTTATTGCTGTTAATATTATTACACTTTAAAACACTGTAACAATAAGATGTACACAGCGCTAAAATACCTAAGTATAACGTGAGACCATGTTAGGGGTCACTGACTAGGGAAAAGGTTTCGCAGTAATATTAGGCAAGAAAAGAAAGCGTGGCCTTAAAACGTCTGTCAATCAGTGACAATCGCGTGAGTGTGTGCGTTTAACGTAACTTTTCCCATTTAATAACTGTTATGTTTAAGAGAGCAGTTTATGTTCAATTGGCTCTAGACAATTATTTACACTCATTAGCCAAAGCTAGGCGATTTTACTGTATGTTTATTGGGTGAAGCTTGAATGCTACGTTAACTACTTTGCTATAATCGCATTGCAGTTAGTTTCTTAAGATAATAAGATGAGAAGAAGCACTACAGAAGCAGGATTATAGTAAGGAAGCGTGAAACTGTAGTGTGGATTGGTTTTAATCCTAGAAGTGTTCACCAAGGTCATTCTGACCCTGGAGTTTTCTGTTCGTTACTGTGTATGCTGCACTGCACATACCCAGCCCGTTGCCACCAATGTAAATTCAGCATTGAATGAGACCTGGTAGAAGAAGGACTTTCAAAATTCTGAGACACTGTACTTTAATCAATTCGACAGAAATTTTTTTTGTGATGTCACTGTGACCCTGCTCTGCACATAGCCGCGGAGTGTCAAGTACATTTATGCGGAAATGGCACATAGGAAAGACATTTTCTAACGGAAGATGTTACACGGAAAGCACTGTTAAAACAACCCAATTACGAAAGTGGCGTAAGTGACTTTTGTGTTTAAAGTGATTCTGGAACTGATGCTCCTGCAGCTGTTACGGACAATGAGAAACTGATCAGTCAGCCAAATTTCAAGTAGTGATGAAGAAAATACAGCCATCCACGGTAACAACGGTCATTGAGAAACACAGCTGTCCCTGATAGAAGTAGTTTGGCGGCTGCCTATAGCACTGTAGTCCATATTACAAGAATGTCGAAATAAGGAATTAATCGATTTTTGAAACACGGAAAACATTTCAAAATATTTGCGTAATATATGCATTTTACTGAAGAATAGCTTCTTGATCTAAGAAAATGGCAAATAAAGTCTGTAGATCCGGATCACTCACAAGTTTCGTCGCTGGAAAGTCTCCAAGGTAGTTTTTACTTTGTCTCGAATTTTGGGTGTGCTAACACTAATACTAATTGAAAAAATTCATCATAGAGTTGAAGCGAAATTGCGTTTAGTATGTGAGAGTCCAATTTCGTTATAAAATGTGCTACATTCAGGAAATTTCTGTAGTAAATAATTAAGAGTCACTGTGACTCTTGTGTGCAGCTCGTGTGACATTTTCAGAGGTGACATTTCTAGGGTTAGTAATGAATCCTAAGGAAATGAGTTTCAAAATTTTTGTAGTGGATGAAAGCGTGAATGAGCATTATCACTGAGATGAGGTCAGACACCGATAGAACAAAGGACAGAAGTAAACTTCTAAACACTTTTTTCAGTAAAAACTTCAAATTTCCGAAGCTGACATCATCGAGGAAATAACAGGCGGATCCTTCCTTGTTTTTTGAAGGCTTCTATTTGGTCAATCATGGCCCATGAATTTCACTTTGCTGTAATTCGATAGGCGGTTGGCTGCCGCCGATTTGGTTGCCGTTGGCTTTAACAGGTATAACTTAAGGTGTTTTCGTACGCGAGCTGATCACAGGGCTTTAGTTTGTGACGGATAATATTGGTTATATTTAATTTGGTGGTATTCTTTTAGAGATTTGAGAGGCTGAAAGGTTTATTCATGAAGGAACTCCCCCCCCCCCCCCCCCCCAATTATTTATCTTATATTGACATATGGTTTGAGTTGTGCTCAGTGCCACTACTGGCTGTAGGCACAGTATGGCAATATAAATAAAAATTAAAAAAATTGGAGTTTTTTAAAAAAAATATTTAAAAAAATCCTTTAGTGTTAACGTTATTGAAGTACTATTCCGATTACTAGTCGTAATTACATCCTGTTAGATGTTATATGCTGAGTAAATTATTATTAAATTACATGTAAACGCATGGAGCACATGACCCCCCTACCGAGGGCGCTTCGGTGCTAGTTGACTTGCTTAGCGTCAGTATACGCTCTGCTTCAAGACTGCTTGTGTCGCAGTCATATGTTATTCGACACTTTCTTTGAGTTGTGAAGGCTGTACGCCTGGTTCGTTAGGAAGGAGTTGAAGTTTGTGGTATGTAACTCATATGACCAGATCTTATTTCCTGTAACGTTGAGACGTGCTGAGTGTGCTGTTCACTTATGTTTTGTACTTTTATTGCAACATATGTCTGAAGATGGTTGTAATCCCCAAACGCGTAACATTTTCTAATAAAAGAGTCAATTGAACATCTATATCTACATCTACATTTATACTCCGCAAGCCACCCAACGGTGTGTGGCGGAGGGCACTTTACGTGTCACTGTCATTACCTCCCTTTCCTGTTCCAGTCGCGTATGGTTCGCGGGAAGAACGACTGTCTGAAAGCCTCCGTGCACGCTCTAATCTCTCTAATTTTACATTCGTGATCTCCTCGGGAGGTATAAGT
This sequence comes from Schistocerca nitens, assembly GCF_023898315.1. NCBI lineage: Eukaryota > Metazoa > Arthropoda > Insecta > Orthoptera > Acrididae > Schistocerca > Schistocerca nitens. Next base: position 20,385,510 of record NC_064614.1, read on the forward strand.
AGGGGGAAGCAATATATTCGATACCTCATCCAGAAACGCACCCTCTCGAAACCTGGCGAGCAAGCTACACCGCGATGCAGACGCCTCTCTTGCAGAGTCTGCCACTTGAGTTTATCTCCGTAACGCTATCACGGTTACCAAATAACCCTGTGACGAAACGCACCGCTCTTCTTTGGATCTTCTCTATCTCCTCCGTCAACCGGATCTGGTACGGATCCCACACTGATGAGCAATACTCAAGTATAGGTCGAACGAGTGTTTTGTAAGGCACCTCCTTTGTTGATGGACTACATTTTCTAAAGACTCTCCCAATGAATCTCAACCTGGCACCCGCCTTACCAACAATTAATTTTATATGATCATTCCACTTCAAATCGTTCCGCACTGCTACCAGTGTTTGTTCCGCTATCATATAATCATACAATAAAGGATCCTTCTTTCTATGTATTCGCAATATTTGTCTATGTTAAGGGACAGTTGCCACTCCCTGCACCAAGTGCCTATCCGCTGCAGATCTTCCTGCATTTCGCTACAATTTTCTAATGCTGCAACTTCTCTGTATACTACAACATCATCCGCGAAAAGCCGCATGGAACTTCCGACACTATCTACTAGGTCATTTATATATATTGTGAAAAGCAATGGTCCCATAACACTCCCCTGTGGCACGCCAGAGGTTACTTTAACGTCTGTAGACGTCTCTCCATTGATAACAACATGCTGTGTTCTGTTTGCTAAAACCTCTTCAATCCAGCCACACAGCTGGTCTGATATTCCGTAGGCTCTTACTTTATCAGGCGACAGTGCGGAACTGTATCGAACGCCTTCCGGAAGTCATGAAAAATAGCATCTACCTGGGAGCCTGTATCTAATATTTTCTGGGTCTCATGAACAAATAAAGCGAGTTGGGTCTCACACGATCGCTGTTTCCGGAATCCATGTTGATTCCTACATAGTAGATTCTGGGTTTCCAAAAACGACATGATACCCGAGCAAAAAACATGTTCTACAATTCTACAACAGATCGACGTCAGAGATATAGGTCTATAGTTTTGCTATTGTACAGCACTGGTTGACGATTATTAACATAAAAATGATCGCAGGCCTCAGACTGGATTTTATGTCCTGTGTATCATCCTAATCTTCCATTTCACTGCGTAGGTACGTGTAAAGCATGCGGTTGAAATTTCTGAAACTACGCTGACGTATCGTCGCGAGAGGACTGCGGCCAGGAATGGGAACGCTTCGACCTCGCCGAGCGGCCAGAGTTGTGGGCTGCAGTGGCGGCCGGTTCCTCCCTGTAATTCTGCCCCGGCGCTAATCCTGCGGCCGTTTAGCACGCCGGCTTAAGCGATAAGGGCCCGTCTGCCGCACTTGCAGACAGTAACTGCGAACGACCGGACCGTCTGTGCAGGCCCGCGATATGTCCGAGGGCACCGCTGCGTCCGGACACATTACACAACTGCCTTCTGATAAAGGATAATGTGGGCGAAACACCTCGGGAATTACGCTCGCCTCCAGTGGGTCCCACCCAATGCAGGGCAAATATGGTTTTAATTGTTGTCTGCTGAGTGCGTATCGTACTTCGGCACCGTCATAGGGACCTGTTTCTTTTACGAATTTGCCACTAGTGGCTTCCAGTATATTCTAAGGTGAAAGTGTACTGTGCTTACGAACGACTGATCCCGTTACCCACTCTGACTTACAGTTTACGTGCACAAGAGTCATCTATACTTGCAGGTTTACAGAGCATGCTGAACAACGCAACAAACAATATAATTATTTCTCACTGTAGAAGTTTGCTCGAAGATATGCAGACCCGCAGCGCTTACAAACAAATGTAATAAACTGATTTTATATATCTGAAAACCACCATGGAAGTTAAAAATTTCGGAAATAAGGTAGAAAATGAAAATGTCGGCCGGCCGCTGTGGCCGAGCGCTTCTAGGCGCTTCAGTCCGGAACCGTGCTGCTGCTACGGTCGCAGGTTCGAATCCTGCCTGCCTCGGGCATAGATGTGTGTGATGTCGTTAGGTTAGTTAGGTTTAAGTACTTCTAAGTCTAGGGGACTGATGACCTCAGCAGTTAAGTCCCATAGTGCTTACAGCCATTTGAATTATTTTGAAAATGTCGATTAGTAATCATAAGTGGCAGATATAAAAATATTAAACTTCTCTTAAGACGTTTTTGGGGACACATTCCACGAGGTGTCTGAATGTCCGTGCAGGAATGGAGCACATTTTGCCACAAGAGACTATGTCAGAGAGGTGCCTGCTAATCCACGGGGGACAGTGGGACAGCAGCAAGATACGAAATACTTGAATGATTAGAATTGAAACCAACAGCTGTATTGCAATTCTAATGTCGTTTCAAAATGTGCTACAGTTTCTGCACGAAAAAGCGCCATCTTCAGGCCCCTAGCGGTAATCTGCCATCGACGTACAAACCACAATGACAAAGACCAACGGAGTCTTCAAACGGAAACAGGACGACTTATTCAGCATGTTAGGCCAGCATGTGCTACCTACCAAGCGGAGTGCGGTGGGGCCCAAAATCAAATGTATACCTCAACTTCCAGTAACGAGCCCACCAATGACTGAAAATGTTACATTGAAAGCATTGAAGTACGCTCGCATCGAAGATCAAGCAAAACACCCACATACCATAACACCACCTCACCCACACTTCACTGCTGGCACTACACGTTCTGGGAGACAAAGTTCTCCAGTAAAATTCCATACCCAAACACTTCCATCCTCTTGCCACAGCGTCGCCACTTCAGTCATCCACTGTGCACGACTTGAAGTGTCGCTTAGCACTGACATCGGAAACTGTGACGCATGAGGAGCTGCTCGACCATCAGACCCGATTCGTTTTAGCTTCCCATGAACAGTCAGTGTGCTAGCTGATCTACTGGCAGCACTCTGGAACACACCAGCATTTCCTTCTACTGAACGCAAATGACTTATTACAGCCGCTCTCCGCAATGCGAGGCGGTCTCTGTCCGTCATTACGGGAGGTCTGGCAGGCCATGGTTTAGCTCTGGCTGTCGCTTCACTTTTCCACTTCACAACCACAACAGTCGAAGTGGGCAGCATTAGCAGGGCTGCACAGCCGCTGATGGACTTTTTACTCGGGTGAAGGTCAGTTGCTGAACTGTCCAGACCAATCCATTCTGCTGTTACTGCTTCCTGGCTTCTGTCGGTCAATTCCACATTACAAAGAGATGTCCGTCTACTTTTGATCAGAGAGTGTAAAACGGCATGAGGCTAATAGAAAGAACAATATCAACTATCGAAACGCAGTAATACGAAATACTGAGAAGAAATATTAAGGTAATAAAAAATTAAAATTTCCATAATCAGCATGATATTTAATCGTGTATTTAGCTCCACCGAATCCTAACTGTGAAGGAGTAGTAGTAGTAGTGGTAGTAATAGTAGTAGTAGCTTTATTCATCCGTAGATCTCTTTTTACAAGGATGTAGGACATGTCAAAGTATTTACAAGTTTAGACCAATTTAAAATAAGCTGATTCGTATACTTACAGATATTTACAACTTAGAGCCAATCATTAGATTTACTCCTGGCATACAATACTTTTTTTAGAAATAACTTACTAAATAATGTAATGCCCCAGCGTTCACTCATATATCACTATCAGTCACCGCACATGCTATACTCACATTGTTTCATAACACTTTACTCACTATACACACAAACACACACCCACTGGTGAACTCTGGGCCATTTTCTGTACCGCAACTTCACATTTGCTGTCCTGAAAAACTGAGTCAGCATCCCTCTACCTACATCTACATCTACGTGATTACTTTCCTATTCACAATAAAGTGCCTGGCAGAGGCTACAGTGAACCACCTTCAAGCTATCTCTCTGCCGTTCCACTCTCGAATGGCGCGCGGGAAAAACGAGCACTTGAATTTGTCTGCACGAGCCCTGATTTATCTTATTTTATCGTGACGATCATTTCTCCCTATGTAGGTGGGTGCGAACAGAATGTTTCAGCAATCAGAGGGGAAAAGTGGTGATTGAAAATTCATGAGAAGATTCCGTCGCAACGAAAAACGCCTTTGCTTTTATGATTGCCACTAAAATTCACGTATCACATCTGTGGCACTATCTCACTTATTTCGCGATAGTACAAAACAAGCCACCCTTATTTGAACTTTTCGATATCACCCTGTAATGGTCGCCTAGTCGTAGATATTCCTAATTGCTATAATCGCACTATTTCACTCCAATTTACGGAGCTTGTTAGCACTTGATGTTAGGTTGGCACCATTAAAATGCATTGTGGTAATCGCTGCTGCTTGCTGGATCGCTGCTGTGTCTCGATGCTGATGCTGGCTCTAAATCTACATCTACATCTACATTTATACTCCGCAAGCCACCCAACGGTGTGTGGCGGAGGGCACTTTACGTGCCGCTGTCATTACCTCCCTTTCCTGTTCCAGTCGCGTATGGTTCGCGGGAAGAACGACTGTCTGAAAGCCTCCGTGCGCGCTCGAATCTCTCTAATTTTACATTCGTGATCTCCTCGGGAGGTATAAGTAGGGGGAAGCAATATATTCGATACCTCATCCAGAAACGCACCCTCTGGAAACCTGGCGAGCAAGCTACACCGCGATGCAGAGCGCCTCTCTTGCAGAGTCTGCCACTTGAGTTTATGAAACATTTCCGTAACGCTATCACGGTTACCAAATAACCCTGTGATGAAACGCGCCGCTCTTCTTTGGATCTTCTCTATCTCCTCCGTCAACCCGATCTGGTACGGATCCCACACTGATGAGCAATACTCAAGTATAGGTCGAACGAGTGTTTTGTAAGGCACCTCCTTTGTTGATGGACTACATTTTCTAAGGACTCTCCCAATGAATCTCAACCTGGTACCCGCCTTACCAACAATTAATTTTATATGATCATTCCACTTCAAATCGTTCCGCACGCATACTCTGGCATAATCTGGTTGTCTAGGGTTAAAAACATGAGGTCCCGTGTTTTTTATGTGCTTTTGATGATAAAGAACGAGCGAAACCAACAAATATGTAAACTTCAAATATTTATTACTCTGGTGGCCATCTTAATTCCACTGTCCACCAAAGACCATGACACAACACAAAGTAGAACTTCCTTTACATGTTCTTTGCATTGTTTATCCAGCTCAAACAATAACACACAAACACACTTTACCAAAGTGACGTTCAGACTGCCTCCTCGACCCTTCTTGCTGCTTGTATTTATAACATTGTCAAAGAACTACTAAAAAGAGATGTAGTTTATAAGTCACATGTACATCTGTTATCATAATTTGTGCAGATGAGTTATTAATTTGCATCGAGTGACATAATTTAACATGTTATGAAAATGACAGACAGATTTGTTGACTTGACAGAATAATTCTCTGTTACAAAAAGGCCGTTTTTTAGAAGTTTGTCAATTGACTTCTCTAATTTGCATAAATAAGTAAGTAACATGAATTATTAAGAATTACATTGGTTTTCGTCTAAAATAGGATTGATTACGTGAATACTGAGTGAAAACGCTCCTAGTGAGCAAATAGGTTTCACTGGGTGATTTTTATTTAAGGAGATCCAAAATACCTAAGTTGGCCACTATTTTTCGTACTTCATATTAATTATTTAAGATGAACTTAGTGTTTTTACATGATGACATTTGCTGTATCAGTGATCAAGTGATATTAACTTTTGTGTGGCTCAGTTATTCAATATAATTTAATGGGTTGACTGTTTATGGAGACATGTTGTGCAATCATTGTTAATATACACAATAACTTTTCTATAATCATAAATACTCGTTAAACTGGTTAAATTTGGAGGTTATCGCATACTTCGGTAAAGTAAAGCCTTTAATATGTTCCGTTACAATACCCCCTCGGGTAATATCATTTACAGAATGTTAATGATATTAGCCGACTAGGACAAATGTGTCAAATGGTTAAAATTTGGAAAAGTACTACTTTAATAATTTTTTTGTTTTACTATGCATAATGTGTATGTATACAATCACCGTTACACCGTTTCAAAATGACTTTCCTGCAAATATTTTAGTTGTGTTGTTTCAAATGCACTTTGTGTTATGGCTCTCAGTATGACAGCATAATAAAAATATTTAGTAATATATGAAAGTGAAAAAAATTATTAATCTTTGCTCCCAGTGAGCCACATGGAAAATGATCAAAAACAGACACAAATATATCACATGCGATTTTAAGATATGAAACAAAATATATGTAAATTATTTCAAAGTCAGTTCTCATGGAGTCACAGATTAATCAAGATAATAGAAGGAACACAAATATATTACATAGATGGACAGGTCATATGTCCATAGGAAAATATTGCAACTCTCTACTCTTTTTGAGTCACATAAAGGAAATGAAAACAAAGAACACAATTATAAGTATGGACATGATATATAAACACAAACACTAGAGAAGTCACATGTATGAATATAGTATGCATTTGAAAAAAAAGAAAATATTTAAAAAACTTGTCTCCCATTGAGACACATAGTCAAGACAGTACAAGAACATATTAATTCTAAAATTGGACACTTAAATTGGTCAAACATAACACAAACATCAAACTTGGTGAACATCTGATTCGCTGTAGAAAATTGTACACAAATCTTATGCCTAAGAAAAGAATAGTAACAAAATGATGGGTCTTGCACAACAATTTTTTACATTGTCTTTTATATTTGGTGCAAGTATGTCCCATATTCAACAATACAAACAGAAAGTTATAAATGTTTGTCACCTCTTTGGGTGCATGGTTAAACTTGCCCCTTACAAGTAAAGAAAATGTCTCAAAATTTAATATTCAATAGTGACAATAAAAATATAAAAACATTCTCTCAGAGATCTGGAACTTTTCCAGGGTCTATAGGATGAGTGGTAGTTGCTATCTGACACACCTAGTAAACATTTTTGCTGGTAAAATGCTTTACGGAAAATGGGTAAGTAACTGTATTCAAAAAGGGAAATGTGCTTAATCATGTTTATATGGTTTCAATTCAGTGATGTTTCTTAATCCAAATAACCTTCTCGATCTGGGAAAGATAAGTCTATACGCATTAGGATGTGGGCTTTCTTTTATTTCAAATGGACCCATGTCAATGTTTACTTTAACATATGGACAACCTAGCTCAACATCTTTGTCTATTTCTGTATTTTCAAACAATAGATAATTTTCAATTTCTTTAGTTCCTAAGTCTAATCCCTCTTTCCTACGGTTAGACACATCCCTCTCTGTTTGCAAAGCATTGATATTTAAATATAAACCTTTGTTTTTATCTGTTCATCTTAACACTGTGTTTCCACTCAACAAACTACTGTTTTCACCCCATTTTTTATAAAGTCCACTACGGATTCTTATCCACCATATAGGATACAAGGTTGCACTTACTTTTGCTAATTCTTTCCAAAAGGCATCTTTGTTTATACAGTTTCCATAGTTGTTCCACAAAACTTCTAAAAACTTTTCCCCTTTTTCTTGAAAACACACATTTACATTCCATCCCTTTATAGTTTCTTTAATATTAGTATTATTACCATTCTCATAGATTAGTGTTTCATAGTTCCCAATAGGCAATAGCTTGTCCTCAGATACACATTCCCTAGTCTGCATTTCTCTTAAATTAACCTCATTATTACCCATGTTTGTCACATCACTTACATTTACCACATAATCACTTTTCAATTCTACAAATACTTTTATTTCTTCCTCCACACTCTCATCAATAACATCACTTGATTTAGGAACATCATTTAAATGTCCCTCTATTACTTCTTCCTCCTTCTCCACAACAACCCCATCTTCAGTTTCCCCCCTATGTATCTGAATCTCAGCAATTGAGTCTTTGGCTCCATTAAACACTTCGTCATCCCCCTTCTTATCAAATGAACCCCCCAAATTAGATTCTATTTGTGGTGTGTCTGACTTGTTATTAACACCAGTATCTTTTTCAGCCCAACTATGGAACTCTGCAATACCTTCAACTTCTGCACTTTCACTAACTACCTGTGCTTGAACACTGTTTTTATTAACTGTATTCCTTTTACTCATAGTATCCCAAAACCTTTTATTAAATTCTAATTTATTCATTCTAACATCATCAGTATTTTCACGGTATTTACTCTTTACATTGTATCCTCTCCTTTTCCAGTTTCGGTTATGTGTTGTCCTGTCATAATATTGTCTAGCCCCAAAACTACGGACATCTAGTGGGACTGTCCACCGTTTCCCGGCTGGTTTCCTCGGTCTGTCCGTTTGTAGTTGTCGTTTTGTTCACTAGTTTCAACAAACCCCTTTCTATCTTGTTCTCTTCCCCAATACCTATTTCTATCATTCCTGTTATCTCTCCTCCATCCTCCCTCCTGTGTATTGTTTTTGAAATCATTTTCATATCTCCTATCTTCCCTATTTGGAGCATTATTTCCAGAATTTTCAAAGTCTCTCCTCCCATAATAATCTCTATTTATATTCCTGTTCCACCCCCCACACTGGTTGTTGCCAGAGCCAAAACTTTGGTTATTTTCCCTTTCCAAGGCCCTATCTAATCTATCTACATATTTCAGGAACTCTTCCATTGAATCGTCTGGTCCATGGACCAATTCCCACTGCAGTCTCTCTGGTAACCTTCTTTTTAAAACATCAATTTGTGTCATAATATCAAAAGAGTTATTCAAGTGAGCAAGTTTTTTCAATTGATCTCTGCAAAATTTTTGCATTCCCCCTACTTTCCCTCTATACACTGGTCCATTTAGAAATTCTGACTTTAATCTGGCTTGTATGGATTGTGACCAAAATTTCCAAATAAATTTAGCTTCAAACTCTTCAAAAGTATTCCAAGAACCATTATTCTCATTTGCCCAGGATAGGGCCTCCCCTTCTAGAAACCGTTTTACTAACTTAATTTTTATGTTATCTGACATTCCAACAACAAACATATCATTACATTGGTGAATAAAGTCAATAGGGTGCAGATTTTCACCAGGAAAGCATTTCACTTGGATGTGCCCATACATTGTATTTTGATTGTAAATCGTTTGTTTGGACATCAATGCGTCCTCCAATTGTGTATATTTAGTGTGTATATTTTCTACTTTTGTATCTACATTAGTGGTATACAGGTTGTATTCTTGTTTAAGATTTTCTGATGTTTTGTCTATTCTCTGATCTAATCTTTCAACTTCAGTATCTACCCTGTTGTAGATGACAGCAATGCTGTCTGTGTTAGCTTGTATGTTTTCATTTAAACTTTCAACTTTAACTTGAAATTCTTTTCTGAAGTGTATCAACTGTTCTCTAGTGTCCTTACTGAGGGTAGTTTTAATTTCCTCACACTTCTCATTGAGATGAGTACTTAATAGATCAAAATTCAAACTTAACTTATCCAGTCTATCTGTGTTTTCTTTAAGTTTCAAACTTACTTATTCACTCGATTGTTTAAGTTGCGAACTTATTTGAGTTGCAAACTCTGCTAGCCACTCTGTTAAGTTTAATTGTTCACCATCCCCTCGTTCAATTTTTACATTTCCTACGATCTCATCCCTCTCACGTAGAGACATGTTAACTATTAATTATTTTAAATGACAACAACAACAAAATACCTTGCTTTATGTAGCTATGCTATGATGTCATGGTCAGTGTTCTTGTTGGCTTTCTTCAATTTTATTCGGTTTTATCGAAGCTGAAGTCTTGATTCATTAATTCAATTGACATAATCCAGATGTTAATCTTCCAAGCAGTGTGATGATAGTTTTTCGTAGTTGCACAAACACACTTTATTTTATATATATATATATATATATATATATATATATATATATATATATATATATTTTACTTTGACATATTTTCACTGTTGCCACACTGCACAAATAAACTTTTTTGGAGTGCTAAGCACTTACGAAATTTATCGCTGCACTATTATCATCGATGCACTTAAAGATCCCGGCTGAGCCCCCACTTTTGTAATGGTCGCCTAGTCGTAGGTAGTCCTAATTGCTATAATCGCACTATTTCACTCCAATTTACGGAGCTTGTTAGCACTTGATGTTAGGTTGGCACCATTAAAATGCACTGTGGTAATCGCTGCTGCTTGCTGGATCGCTGCTGTGTCTCGATGCTGATGCTGGCTCTAAATCTGGTTGTCTAGGGTTAAAAACATGAGGTCCCGTGTTTTTTATGTGCTTTTGATGATAAAGAACGAGCGAAACCAACAAATATGTAAACTTCAAATATTTATTACTCTGGTGGCCATCTTAATTCCACTGTCCACCAAAGACCATGATACAACACAAAGTAGAACTTCCTTTACATGTTCTTTGCATTGTTTATCCACCTCAAACAATAACACACAAACACACTTTACCAAAGTGACGTTCAGACTGCCTCCTCGACCCTTCTTGCTGCTTGTATTTATAACATTGTCGAAGAACTACTAAAAAGAGATATAGTTTATAAGTCACATGTACATCTGTTATCATAATTTGTGCAGATAAGTTATTAATTTGCATCGAGTGACATAATTTAACATGTTATGAAAATGACAGACAGATTTGTTGACTTGACAGAATAATTCTCTGTTACAAAAAGGCCGTTTTTTAGAAGTTTGTCAATTGACTTCTCTAATTTGCATAAATAAGTAAGTAACATGAATTATTAAGAATTACATTGGTTTTCGTCTAAAATAGGATTGATTACGTGAATACTGAGTGAAAACGCTCCTAGTGAGCAAATAGGTTTCACTGGGTGATTTTTATTTAAGGAGATCCAAAATACCTAAGTTGGCCACTATTTTTCGTACTACATATTAATTATTTAAGATGAACTTAGTGTTTTTACATGATGACATTTGCTGTATCAGTGATCAAGTGATATTAACTTTTGTGTGGCTCAGTTATTCAGTATAATTTAATGGGTTGACTGTTTATGGAGACATGTTGTGCAATCATTGTTAACATACACAATAACTTTTCTATAATCATAAATACTCATTAAACTGGTTGAATTTGGAGGGTATCGCATACTTCGGTAAAGTAAAGCCTTTAATATGTTCCGTTACAACCCGTCAGTCCCACCTGATACGGATTCCACACCGCACAGCAATACTCCAGAACAGGGTGGACAAGCGTGGTGTAAGCAGTCTCTTTAGTAGACCTGTTGCACCTTCTAAGTGTTCTGCCAATGAATTGCAGTCTTTGGTTTGCTCTACCCACAACATTATCTATGCAATAGTTCGAATTTAGATTATTTTTAATTACAATCCCTAAGTATTTAGTTGAATTTGCAGCCTTCAGATTTGTGTAACTTATCGCGTAATCGAAATTTAGTGGATTTCTTTTAGTACTCATGTGAATAACTTCACACTTTCCTTTATTCGTGGTCAATTTCCACTTTTTGCATCATACAGATATCTTATATAAATCATTTTGCAATCCGTTTTGGTCATCTGATGACTTTACAAGACGGTAAATGAGAGCATCATCTGCAAATAATCTAAGAGGGCTACTTATATTGTCTCCTACGTCGTTAATATAGATCAGAAACAAGACAGGGCCTATAAAACTTCCTTGGGGAACGCCGGATATTACTTCTGTTTCACTTGATGACTTTCCGTCTACAGCTACCAACTACGACCTTTCTGACAGGAAATCACGAAGCCAGTCGCACAACTGAGGCGATATTCATAGACACGCAGTTTGGTTAGAAGACGCTTGAGAGGAACGGTGTCGAAAGCCTTCTGGAATCTAAGAATATGGTATCAATTTGACATACCCTGTCGATAGCACTCATTACTTCATGAGTATAAAGAGCTAGTTGTGTTTCAAAAGGACGATATTTTCTGAATTCGTACTGGCTATGTGTCAATAAATCGTTTTCTTCGAGGTACTTCATAATGTTCGAATACAAATACGTTCCAAAACCTTACTGCAAATCTAAGTTAGTGATATGGGCCTGTAATTCAGCGGATTACTCCTAATTCCCTTTTTGGGTATTGGTGTGACTTGAGCTACTTTCCAGGCTTAAGGTACGGATCTTTCTGTGAGCGAGTGGTTCCATATAATTGCTAAATATGGAGCTATTGTATCAGCATATTCTGAAAGGAACCTGACTGGTATACAATCTGGACTAGAAGCCTTGCCTTTATTAAGTGATTTAAGCTGCTTTGCGACACCGAGGATATCTAATTCTATGTTTCTCGTCTTGGCAGTTGTTTTTGATTTGAATTCAGGAATATTTACTTCGTCTTGTTTGGTGAAGGAGTGTCAGAAAACCGTGTTTAATAACTCTGCTGTAGTGGCACTGTCACCAGTGACTTCACCGTTGTTATCGCGCAGTGATATAATGATTGAGATGTTGAGCACAGAAAGAGGAAGAGATGTTAGTACTGTGCTATGCATATCTTGGGGGTACGTTTTTCTAGAAAATGAAAAAAGAAGGAAAAAACACAGTGTCAAGGTGTTATGTGGAATGTTGGACGTTTTATAATCATTATTATTATTTATTTGCATAACTATTTTTTCTACCATGCTCCTACTCTGTTTCATCTAAGTAATCCTTCAATGTATAAAATGTAGTATAACAGGTACTCTTTAGCTGCCTTTTTAAATAAGTGCCTTTTTGCAATATCCTTAATCTCTTTGGGTAATTTATTGTGCAACTAAAACTAGGACGCAGAAATTACGATGTCTTCACGTGTAGGTCACATGCAGATTACCGGAAAATCTCCAAAACCATGGCAGATGAATGGTCAATAGGCAAAAAGCCAACAAATAGAAATAAAAATTATTTCATGTTAGGTAACAGACAACCTGGAGTGTAACAGTGTCGATAACAGCCACAGAGCAACGATTACTTCATTGAATGTGTATTTTGGTATTAAGTAAAACAGTTCGCCACGCGTTTCGTGTCACAGCCCATAGTTGGGTAACAATTCAGGATACATATTACAGGTCTATAATAAGGTTAATTTTGTTCCCCTGACGTTGGAGATTCTGTGGAATCTGAATGTGCTTGCAACTGAACAAAACTACTTTAGCTGGAAACAGATTGAGGAGGATTTTGTAGAAGAATTTAACGAGGAATCTGTTCAGACTAAAATAATTCACCCTATTACAAAAACTGACATCTCAGAAGTAACTCAGCATTGTATTCTTGATAGTGGCAGTGACGCAAGTGCCTTATCCCAAGCAATCTTTGATGCTATTGCTGATGATAGTGAACTGACTGTCATGAAAGGAAGTGGTTTAAGAATAATAGATGCTACTGGAAAAGTTTCTAAACTAGTGCAGCACGAGCCTTTGATACCAGTTGATATAGAAAACATAACAATACACATAATTTCTGTTGAACAAAGAGGCAGTAATAACAAATCGTGGGAACTGCCTATTAGAGTAATGAGAAATAACGGATATTTGCAGGAAGATACTGAATTTGGTAAGAAGGTACAAGAAGTTAATGCGGAAGATTACTAGATCCTAAAAGAGGTAAAGGCTAAGGTATGGCCAACAAATCAAATTTCGGGCAAAAAGGGCTTTGAACAGAAAGAGAAGGATTGACGCAAAAGCTTCCCCCACTAGTTTTAGCAGCGGTAAACTAGTATTAGTCAAAACTAAAGAAAGATCTAAGAAAATTTCTGCAGAAATCACGAAGTTTGTGCAAGTGCATCAAGGATCACTCAGGATGACACGTAAGCGATTTAGAAGCAACAGCAACTAGTTTCTGTAGGAAGTCTGCCATTCTTTGACGGATACGCTGTTTGGCATTCTATGCGGTCCCAGATGGATGAAACTTTATTTCCCTTTCAAGACTCATTCCCTTCTTCTGTCCTATCATAGTGAGTAAGGAATATATGTCTTCATGTTATATATATGCTATCAATTTGTAATGCCTTCCTGGTAAATAAGAATTATTCCCGAAAATGACTATATCCGGATGATGACTTACAAAAGAGCGTGGGAGATAGTTTGAAATAGTAAATTCTAAATGTTAAAATAACAGTGGCTAACTTTTCAGTGCTAATAGTAGAAAAATCATGGCTCAAGTAAATAAATAATGAATAAGATCCATAAAAGGAGCTAGTAACTAAAGAAATATGGAACACTTTGTGTTAAGTTATTGAAGCTGGAAATTCCTAAAATCTGAAACCATACAATCTGCATAAATTAGTAGTTTTCAGTTGAGAGCAAGGATGTCTGAAGGTAAGAAAGAGTAATAAAGTGGTGCCTCTAGAGGCAGCGTTTTGATATTAATTAAAGGAGATGTATTGAAGTGTTGCAAGGATCACACCAAAAATATATGTAAAAATGAGGTCAGTAGTCTGAAGAAGAGAAAATGGCAACAGAAACGTTGAAGTATATGTATAAATGAAAACGGGGACAAACAGGAGAAATGCGGTCAGGGGGCTGACGTATATCGTTAAATGGTGGAAAATTGATGAGTAACTCTCTCACGTCTCGTAGAAAGGTTTGAGAACCGCATGATCTTGCTTCAAGCAGGTGGTCAGTTAAGAGATAAATGCAAACACCAAAATACAATTAAACAACTGTATTAAGAAATGAAGATTGTAAAGTATTTATATGTTATAGTAAAAAAAACTTTCTAATGATGCCTGTAGCAAAGCGGAGTAACTGCTGTCGAACAAATGACTTCTTTAGCATACTAATCCATAAGATAACTGAGCCATATACACAGGTTAATCGTTTTTCTAAGTAAAGCAACACCTAAAGTAATTAAATAAATTACAAACAAGCCCAAAACGTTACTATTTAAGAACATAAATTGACCTTCAGTGCATAATAGCTATGGTTTAAGCATAAAAGAAAAGAGAACTGCAAATTTTGTGATTCACGCTTAATAATGAAGTGTAATGTTACGATTTTATGGTGTAACGTATTCGCAATAATCATTCTGAAAAATTTAATAACAATTTTCTCGATACTAAATTAAAAAAAGAAAAAGAGAGAAAAGAAATTCTTTCTGGTAACTTCTCAGTTATTTATTTGAACTATAGAAGGAAAATAGAGTATTGAGTGTGTTTTGTCCTCCCTTGGATGTAGGTTGAGAAACTTAGGCTATGTTATCTATTTCTCAGGGACATGGAGGCTTCATGAAAGGCAGCCTACAAGCTGTAGTGGCGAAGGGAGCGAGTACGACACGATCTACAGTGAATCCTCCCATTTCCTTTTTGTAATGAAATACAATGGAGAAGTGATCTCCCACCCTTCATCTATAATGTTTTATAAAATGTGATTCGTAAGGACGCTCACATTGCTACCTGCGATTGTGATTGAATAAGTGAGTACTGAAAAGTGAAATTTTTGCGTGTTTCTCTTTCACGTAAGGACTGAAAAATTTATTTAAAAACGCAATTTCTTAATACAAAATTGTTAAGGCTTTCGTGGCCACTTGTTGATAAACTGCCTATTGGCTTCTGTCTCGGGTTCTTCGGCCGACGTTCATCTAATGATTTTTCTG
Organism: Schistocerca nitens; assembly: GCF_023898315.1. NCBI lineage: Eukaryota > Metazoa > Arthropoda > Insecta > Orthoptera > Acrididae > Schistocerca > Schistocerca nitens. Next base: position 20,401,036 of record NC_064614.1, read on the forward strand.
ACGTTTCGCCAGCACGAGTGGCTGGCATTGTCAAAGCTTCACCCTCCATTGCCAGTTCACAACCGGCAGTGGAGGGTGAAGCTTTGACAATGCCAGCCACTCGTGCTGGCGAAACGTCAGAAAAATCATTAGATGAACGTCGGCCGAAGAACCCGAGACAGAAGCCAATAGGCAGTTTGTCAATTTCTTAATAATAAAAAGTATTGTTTCATGTTTCTATGTAATTATTCTATGTACATAAATTACATAGAAACATGAAACATTGGCTAAAATCAATTTTATTTAAAAGAGGTCAGCTGTATGTTTTATTAAAAAATAAATGTTTTCACAGAAACAATAGGGGTGATGTGGCGAAACAAGTGCTGTATCATTTGAGAGATGCAAAGGCGAGCAGGTGTGCCGGGACTTAAACCAGATAACTGCTACTACCACCACGACATCATATCGTGTCTGTGCGTTTAATCTAATGATAAAATTAAAAATTAAAGTAATTTTTCCAAACTTTGTCAACATATTCAAATTGTTAAATCTCAAAGTGATCATATTAATGTTTCCCTAAATGCCTCGTTTTAACTAAAAAATTAGTGGTGCTAAATAATAAAGCTAGAAATTAAAAAATTGGTATAAAGCGCCTGTTTGATATAAAAACCTTAACTATGTGACCTCATTAAGTTACCTCTAATAGTTTTCGAGTAATTTACTGAAAACTAAATTTGGAACAAAATCATCCTTATTTATGGTAGTGCTAGAAAGTTCTGATTACATCATGTGATTAAACCCATTAAATAATAAAGTTGTGAAAAGTTTCAAGACTTTGATGTAAATAACAATTATACAAGATCTCTTAAAGATGTAGTTCAGAGGTCATGTTCTACTGTCGGTTCCGTTCTAAAAATTGAAGCCGGTAAAATTTATATGCATGCGAGCTAATACTTTTTCTTTGATTAAAGCAAACTTAACTCCATCCATACAAAAATTACGAAGATACTAAATTGATTCATGACAGTATTATAAAATAATATGTGTCAGAGGAAGCGGCTATTTAGAGGTTGCTACCGGGGTATAGAGCGGACGACGGCATATGCTCTTAGGCCGTCCGTTGCGCCCCTAAATAAACACGGCCTGAGAGGCAGGGACTAACTAGACTTCACTACGCACCCAGCTGTCATACGGTCCGCGTCAGTCAAACGCCGGCATAGGCGCTGCCTCGGGTGACGTCAAAATCTGGCCGCTACTATACGCATGTTTTTAGTAATAATAGGAAGCGAACTCATGAGGACTGTACTCCGTTCTGAATCGCTCAGATGTCACGGAAGTAAATGTTTGTGTGCCGCCTGTAATGTTAACAAAACCGCGTGGCAAGTGGTGAGATTATTTTCCACTTTTATGACGAATAATCAGATTATTAAGTCAGGGCGAAAGACCATTTATTGGGAACTTACCGTAGAGATCTCTGATATGCTCATAGTGCTGTTTATGATAGAGATATCATTATTATTATTGTTACTATCAGGGATATTACTATGTTATGCGTATGAAAGTTTATCAAATATATCAGTCTGTTAGAGCTTATATCTTTCATTTATAATCGTAGTTCCTGATCCCGCTGAGCAAACAGAGAGTAGAAACATTTCTTTCGGGGAACAAAAGAAGAATGTGGACTTGCAGACTGGAAACTATGGTCAGTATATTTCCATCGCTGACTACAAAAATTTCAGGAGCTGATAGAAAACGGCGAACAATGTATCTTATTTCTTATTACTAACCCGCCGCCTCACAATGTGGAAGCATTTATGAGTGTTGTTGTATAAACCACAATAATCGGCTTGGACAAAGTTTTCATAGCCGCAGTTGCGGCCATCTCACCAAGATAACTACGAATAACTACCAATTGTACCCGTAGTAATTGTCTGGAACGTGCACTTCATTTAATTAAACGTAATTCTGATTGCCCAGAGCGAATTAGGCTATCCCATTTGAAACGTTCCAAATTCACACTGTTGTGAAAATACGAAGCCAAGCCACTCATTCCGATAGAACAGTATTTTGTATTCTAGTATCTTTAAATTCGTAGACCTTTCGTGAATTTAACTCACCACTTCTCATCAAGGTGAGTTAAAGGTCACAAATTTCGTTTGATATCCTATTTGGTCGCACTTTCATTAATGACCTTGGTTGTGGCAGTGGTGATTGCGTTATGACTTGCTAATAGTCCATTGTGTTGTATCTACTACAAACAGCTACTTCGTGTGGGTAATTAAAATTTAAAATATTTTTATTTGGTTGAAGTTAACAAAAAGTAGCTGAGTTGTCCATATGTATGACTGCGGAGTGGAGGACAAGGGATTCATTTCCCGATACGACGAGGGAGTGTTCTTTGGTCGGAGGACTGGTACCGCTGCATTCAGTTTCGTGAGGCCAATGGAGCAGCTATCTGAATGAGAATTAACGGCTTCATGGTCTGGATAGGTGATGACATGTCTTGCTTCTCTGCACCTGGTAACTGAAATAAATTTTTTGAATTACTGCGTATATCATGTAGAATAAATAAGCATGACTAGAGCAGATACTGCCGAAAGGAGAACGTGTATTACACACTGTAATACCAGACTCCGTGGATGGCCAACCGACAGAGCTTGAAGGACACAACCGAGTGCAGTGGTGCAGTGGAAATACGATAGACATGTATTCGGGAGGACGTCTTTCAACGCCCCGTCTGACCAACTAGATTTAGGTTTTCCGTGATTTCCCCTAACTGCTTAAGGCGAATGCTGGGATGGTTCCTTCGAAAGGACGCAGCAGCCTCGTGCTCCGCTCCTAATAACATCTTGCCTCCCTCCTTAGAATTGTGAATGGCACGCCCCCCAGCACCTGGCCTGGCTACCACACAACCGAATGTGTCTTGTCAGCGATGATTCGAGTCGGTGAAGTTTACAAGATGTCATGCGACCTCTCTTATCCGCATGAGGGTGGGACCCGGGTGCTACCCCGCCGAGCTGCGCTGTGATCAGGACACACCAGCGCTGGGGGATATGAACCACGTCATATTGGCATGTACCAAATTATCGGCAAGAAATTGTTTGCGAGAGGCTACCCTCTCCCTACAAATGTATATAATAAACTGTTTAAGACTAGGAAACACAATAATCTTAATTTGGTTTGTCACTTAACCCGAGTACTTCCTGTATTGTACAGATATGTCACAAGGTTTTCGGTTGACATAAGACTCTGGTATCCAGTTGTGTGGATATTTTCCCGCCATGGAACCAGCCCGATTCGAAAACTGGGTGGTCTGTGTTTTTACTATGCTTTCAGCTCTTAGTTTTGTAAACGACGCCGATGTCCAGATTTCTATTCTAAGTTGCTGTGAATGTCAATCTGCTGTGGAACTGTCCCGGTTCGAAACTCATGTCGTAATTTTGTTCCTCATTTACATTAAGAACTTATATTTGTACCTCACACTCACATCACTAATCTATTTTGAAAATTGCACCAATGTTAACTAGGCACTATCGTCACACCTGCTGACTGTAAGGTGTTCATCTTGGAGTGTTTTTATTTTACATTCAGAAGTTGTATTTGTCCTTCGAAGCCGGACGGATTGACCGTGCGGTTCTAGGCGCTACAGTCTGGAACCGAGCGACCGCTACGGTCGCAGGTTCGAATCCTGCCTCGGTTTATGGATGTGTCTGATGTCCTTAGGTTAGTTAGGTTTAAGTAGTTCTAAGTTCTAGGCGACTGATGACCTCAGAAATTAAGTCGCATAGTGCTCAGACCCATTTTTTTGTTCTTCGAACTCTTTTTATTCTGCAATTATGCTAACATGACACTTTTGTATGTACTGTTGATTGTATGATCTTTGCTGCTTAAGGCCAAACACAAATAAACTAAAAAAAGAATTAATCTTCTCTTCCTTCAGAGGACTCAGCAGCAAATAAGAAACAAGTAAGTGATGGCCAAAAGTGTCTCAATAGGGTTATTTTCATCCACATAGAAATTATGCTCATTAGCATTAATTTAGGTGCGACTGTTTAGCGAAACACTATCGTGCACACAATACTGCGACGATTTTTTCGAACGTGTAAGTCTGGCCACGAATATCTCTCGCCGTACCATCGCAGGCACAGAAATAAATATACCGGGAATATGTAATCACCAACTTCCGAAAGAAGTTCTCTGTTTCATTGCTGCAGCAGATCACGGACCGGCTGCATAGCGTAGACCTCACAGTAATTTGTTTGCGGTATCTTTGTTTCGGAAACGGCTTGAGGCTACGTAAGAAAAGTGGGAGTTGGCGAAAGTTTTGTTTTGGCTGCGTGTTTTCGAGGAAGGAGCGAAAACTTTCTGAAAGGTGTCTTCTGCTCTGCTTAGTGGCCAATGAGGTGTGCGGAAATCCTTCTGCGGCCGCAGCAACAGTCCGACGGGATTCTGGAAGAGTTCACCGCATCCGGTCCGCTGGAGCATAGGGGGGGGGGGGGCAGTGAGAGAGGAGAACCATCATGAATTCTTCGTGCGGTCGAGCACAGCGTTCCGCCTCAGGCGAGAGACAGTTAGCTTTATCTGCTGTTTCCTGCGAGAAGGGCAGACCGTTAATGCGAGACTGGCTAACCTCGGCATGGACTGTCTGTTCACCCAGCAGAAGTTATTGCTGTGATTCATTTTACATTCCAAAATTCGTACTTTATTGCAGCTGCAGTTGTGAACCTTCTGCAAAAGTTCCATTTGAGCACTAGCACTTGATTCATATTCCACAATACATGTAACGCTGGTCAACACGATTTTCGCTAGTCTGTTATCCCTCTTTTCGAACGATTCCCTACGGGCCTGCTATGAAATGAAACAAAATCTACAACTTAATGATTGTGATTAGCTTAGGTGACCATGACACAAACCTGTATGTTTTATTGCTTTTTGTCTGCGGACAGACTCCTCCTGATGACCAATAAAATTCCTTTCCAGCCAAGGAGGCCCGGTGGATTCTTAAACGGACTCAAGGTGATTGGTGCGACTGTGGTGGACTGCAAAAGAAACTTTTGTTGCAAATGTTTTTTGAAAAATAAAAGAAAAATAAGAATCATATTGAATCACTGGCACAGAGGCCCCGAGGTAGCGAGTGCAGGTAATTGTAATTGATGCCTGCATTGTCATGGCTGTATTGTCTAACGATTGGAAAAGCGAGAGGATCACACCTAATGGCGGCACATAGCCTGCTCCTCTAGAATGGCACCAAGGGGTCCGCTGAGCTCAAAGTCACAATCCGTCATATGGATCACATCAAGATTATCACATGACCTCACTTCATGAAATTTAATACAGTACATTGACGCAAACTTGCGTGAGCAAGAAATGTACACCATCACCTATCCTGCCCTCGTGTCCAAATACTGGCGGTGAAAATTTCATCCATCACCAGAAATTGAACCGTCTACGTTCCTCCTCAAATTTAAACAGACGCAAAATCCCCAAGATTGGCGATATTTTACAGAAGCTCGAAATCTAGCGCGGACTTCAATGCGAGATGCTTATAACAGATTCCACAACGAAACTATCTCTCGAAACCTGGCAGAAAATCCAAAGCGATTCTGGTCGTGTGTGAAGTATGTTAGCGGCAAGAAACAATAAATGCCTTTTATGCGCGATAGCAATGGAGATACTATCGAAGACAGTGCTTCCAAAGCAGAATTACTAAACACAGCCTTCCGAAATGCCTTCGCAAAAGAAGACGAAGTAAATGTTCCAGAATTCGAATCGAGATCGAGAACAACTGCCAACATGAGTAAGGTAGAAGTAAATATCCTCGGAGCAACTTAAATCACTTAATAAAAGCAAGTCTTCTGGTCCAGACTGTATACCAATTAGGTTTCTTTCGGAGTATGCTGATGCATTAGCTCCTTACTTAACAGTCGTATACAACCGGTCGCTCTACGAAAGATCCGTACCCAAAGACTGGAAAGTTGCACAGGTCACACCAATATTCAAGAAAGGTAGTAGGAGTAATCCACTAAATTACAGGACCATAACGTTAACGTCGATATGCAGCAGGATTTTAGAACATATATTGTGTTCGAACGTAATGAATTACCTCTAAGAAAACGGTCTAGAAAACATCGTTCCTGTGAAACACAACTAGCTCTTTATTCATATGAAGTGCTGAGTGATATTGACAAGGGATTTCAGATCGATTCCGTATTTTTGGATTTCCGGAAGGCTTTTGACACTGTACCAGACAAACGGCTCGTAGTGAAATTGCGTGCTTATGGAATATCGTCTCAGTTATGTGACTAGATCTGTGATTTCCTGTCAGAGAGGTCACAGTTCGTTGTAATGGACGGAAAGTCATCGAGTAAAACAGAAGTGATTTGTGGCGTTCCCCAAGGTAGTGTTATAGGCCCTTTGCTGTTCCTTATCTATATAAACGATTTGGGAGACAATCTGAGCAGCCGTCTTCGGTTGTTTGCAGAGGACGCTGTCGTTTATCGACTAATAAAGTCATCAGAAGATCAAAACAAACTGCGGAACGATTTAGAAACAATATCTGAATGGTGTGAAAGGTGGCAGTTGACCTTAAATGACGAAAAGTGTGAGGTCATCCCCATGAGTGCTAAAAGGAACGTGTTAATCTTCGGTTACACGATAAATCAGTCTAATCCAAAAGCCGTAAATTCAAGTAAATACCTAGGTATTACAATTACGAACAATTTAAATTGAAAGGAACACATAGAAAATGTGGTGGGGAAGGCTAACCAAAGGCTGCGTTTTATTGGCAGGACACTTAGAATATGCAACAGACCTACTAAGGAGACAGCCTACACTATGGTTGTCCGTCCTCTTTTAGAATACTGTTGCGCGGTGTGGGATCCTTACCAGGTGGGACTGGCTGAGTACATCGAAAAAGTTCAAAGAAAGGCAGCACGTTTTGTATTATCGCGAAATATGGGAGAGAGTGCCACAGAAATGATACAGGATTTAGGATGGAAATCAGTAAAAGAAAGGTGTTTTTCGTTACGACGGAATCTTCTCACGAAATTCCAATCACCAATTTTCTCCTCCGAATGCGAAAATATTTTGTCTAAACCGACTTACATAGGGAGGAATGATCACAAAGATAAAATAAGGGAAATCAGAGCTCGTACAGAAACATATAGGTGTTCATTCTTTCCGTGCTCTATACGAGATTGTAATAATAGAGAATTGTGAACGTGGATCGATGAACCCTCTGCCAGGCACTTAAATGTGATTTGCAGAGTATCCATGTAGATGTAGGTGTAGATGTAGATTTACGTTTCATGTAAAACGTCTCTGCATAGGCATGCGTCAGCAGGGTATTTTTAATATGTATTACGCAATATTTTGGCTTCTTCTGTGAAACAAAAAAAATATTACGCTTATTTATAACGGGGAAGTCTGGATGCAATACATTACAGTTAGAAATCAAAAATGGACTCTTCCACTGAACACTAGTGTACTTTCCAGAATGAGATTTTCACTGTGCAGCGGAGTGTGCGCTGATATGAAACTTCCTGGCAGATTAAAACTGTGTGCCCGACCGAGACTCGAACTCGGGACCTTTGCCTTTCACGGGCAAGTGCTCTACCAACTGAGCTACCGAAGCACGACTCACGCCCCGTACTCACAGCTTTACTTCTGCCAGTCTCTCGTCTCCTACCTTTGGTAGCTCAGTTGGTAGAGCACTTGCCCGTGAAAGGTAAAGGTCCCGAGTTCGAGTCTCGGTCGGGCACACAGTTTTAATCTGCCAGGAAGTTTCATATCAGTGCACACTCCGCTGCAGAGTGAAAATCTCATTCTGGAAACATCCCCCAGGCTGTGGCTAAGCCATGTCTCCGCTATATCCTTTCTTTCAGGAGTGCTAGTTCTGTAAGGTTTCCAGGAGAGCTTCTGTAAAGTTTGGAAGGTAGGAAACGAGATACTGGCAGAAGTACAGCTGTGAGTACCGGGCGTCGGTCGTGCTTCGGTAGCTCAGATGGTAGAGCACTTGCCCGCGAAAAGCAAAGGTCGCGAGTTCGAGTCTCGGTCGGGCACACAGTTTTAATCTGCCAGGAAGTTTCACTAGTGTACTTTGGTTATTAATTTAATGTTCCCCGTGTGAGGCAAATCCACTCGCTCTTCAGACGTGTCACTACAGAAGTCATGGAATACCTCCGAATATCGTGTCGGACATCCTTTTTGAAGCTGTAGTTCAGTGAATCGACGTGGCATGGACTCAACAAGTCCTTGGAAGTCCCCTGTAGAACAACTGAACCGTGCTGCCTCTGTACCCATCCAAAGATCTGAAAGTGTTGCCGGTGCAGCATTTTGTGCACCAGGTGCTCTCTCGATTACGTCCCATAACCAGTCCATGGGATTTATGTCTCTCGATCTGGATGGCCAAATCATTCGCTCGAAGTGTCCACAATGTTCTGCAAATCAATTTGGAACAATTATGGCCCTGTGATACCCTGCATTGCCATCCATAAACATTCCATCCTTGTTTGGGAACATGAAATTCACGGATAATTGCACATGGTCTCCAAGTAGCCGACCATAAGCATTTCCAGTCAGTGATCTGTTCAGCTGGACCAGAGGATCTAACCCATTCGATGTAAACACAGCCAGCACCATTATGGAGCCACCACCAGCTTGCGAAGTGTCTCGAGTCCATAGCTGCCTCACACTCGAACCATACCATCAACTCTTACTAACTCAAATCGGGTCTCACCTGACCAGGCCACGGTTTTCCAGTCGTCTATGGTCCAGCCTACATGGTCGCGAACCCAGGAGAAGTGCTGCAAGCGATGTCGAGCAAAGGCACTCGCGCTTGTCGTCCCTGCCGAAGTCCACTAACACTACATTTCGCAGCACTGTGCTCACAGATTCGTTCGTCGTGCGTTCCAGATTACGCAGTGTCGGTTGTATGTTAGCACTGAAAACTCTACGTAAACGCCGCTGCTCTCGGTCCTTAAGTTAAGGTCAGCGTCCGTTACGTTGTCCGTTGTGAGGGGTAATATCTGAAATTTGGAATTCTCGGCACACTCTTGAAAATGTGGGTCTTGGAATGTTTAATATCCCAACGATTTCCGGAATGCAATGTAGCATCCGTCTAGCTCCAACTACCATTCCGTGTTCAGAGTCTGTTAATTCCCCGTCGCGCGGCCACAATCATGTCGGAAACCCTTCCACTCGAATCATCTGCGTACAAATGACAGCTCCGCGAACGCACTGTTGTCTTATACCACGTGTGCACGATACTAATGCCCTCTGTACACGTGCATATCGCTATCCCATGACTTTTGTCACCTCAATGTAATTCACAGAATGCTGATAAGAATTTAAAATTTAAAATAGTAACAAAATGTTATAACATCTAAAAATGTCTAACATGCTGCAATAAAACTACCACGAAAGTCTACGATGCAGAATAGATATGGTGTGCCACAAGGAATACTTCCAATCTGAAACAGAAAATCTAGAATTGCAGGAAGCCTATAAAAATGAAATCTGCTTTATTGTGCTCATGTTTAGGTACGGCAAAACGAAAGTGTTAATCAACTGTACTTCCAATCTGAAACAGTAAATCTAGAATTGCAGGAAGCCTATAAAAATGAAATCTGCTTTATTGTGCTCATATTTAGGTACGGCAAAACGAAAGTGTTAATCAAGCGTAAATCGTTATCTATTGATTGTTCAGTGAGTGAAGGAATGTAGTCGTTCCTTTTGTATGACTTTACAAGTACCATTAACCTCCAAGCCCACGAGTGAGTAAGTTTGGACGAATGTCAGGGGCAGAATTCAGAGCCTCACAAATTCGTTATTTGAGGCCGCAGATATGTCTGACCACTCACTCTGCCTTTCTCGTCCGCTGTGATTATACAGAATTACCCGAAACTATGGTTCCTTAGCAGCCAAGAGAGTGGTAGTAAGGTGAGTAAACTTTCGCGTCTCACAGAGAGGGAGAGTGGAGATTATCGTGAATGTAGCTGCATTCAGCTTCTGCACATGATCCATAATGTAATAGTTCGAAGAGAGCTTTTGCTGTATCTCCAGCCGTAGGATTTGAAACCGTTATCGTTGATTATGCGACTTACCGAAAAACAAACTTTCACTTTTACAAAAGTTGTGAGCCATAAAGCAAATGCATTTTTCAGAAGGAAATTTTTCACTCTACGGTGGAGTGGGCTCTGATATGAAACTTCGTGGCAGATTAAAGCTGTGTCGCACCGAGACTCGAACTAGGGACCTTCGCTTTTCGAGGGCAAGTCCTTTATCATCTCAGCTCACTTACGAGAGTAATTCGTTGGTAGGGCAGTTTCCCGGGAAAATCAAAGGGCACGATTTCTAGTCTCGGTCCCGCAGACAACTTATCTGCCAGGAAGTTTCAAATAAACTTTTTTCTGGCAGTTAGACGTCAATTTGTTTCAAGTAAACCTTGAAATGATGCTACCTAGTAAATAATTTTGCTATTTTATTTACAGTACTTTCGAAGTCTTTCAAAAATATCACGTTTGGAAAGGAATAAAAAGTGGATCACATTTAACGACAGATCTGTAGTACGTATCAAAGAAAAGTAAGTTATGCTCCGCTTCCCCGACGTGTAATAGCACTATATCGGTGTCATTTGGATCACGTGAGCTTTATTTCATCCCAAAAGCCAGACTAGTGTGAGGAGGGGGTACGTTGAGTAGTAATTGAGGCTATGTATAATTGATTGATTTTAATATCACGGTAACCTTTATTTCATTCCGATTCATTTTTTTCTCCATTTGTTTCTATAGATTTTCAAACTTACCTGAATTTAGTGTATGCGCAAAAAGTTTCAAAACTTTTGCTTCAAAATATTCTGCCGTACAGATCTAAGAGCAAACAAGTACTATTTATTGATATGAAAAAGAACGTAACTTGAAAATACACAGTTGTGTAACCAGTCCCATATATTATATTTTCTACTACGCGTTTCCGATTTTTACACGTACATTATCAGGTGTAGTTTACATCAATACGGTATGTGCGAGTTTTCCAATAACCTGTGGCACTGTGCCTTAACATAAGAAACAGCCATATTAGTTCAAAATTTACAGTTGTGTTGGTGTTTTAAATATATGAGTGAACTGTAATATAAATGAAAATGCCTGAGCATTGAAGTGGCGCAAGGCAGTTTCCAGATGCCACTGTTTGGGAGAGTATTACCAGTGCTGCCAATTACCATTTTATATAGGGCGCTACGAAGATTTAATTAATGTGTATCTGTTAGTATTTGCAGATGCGTTAAGTGGATTTCTTGCTCCATATGTGCTTCGGGAGCTAACGACCTAGAACCAAATATAAAGTGCACTGGTGTCCGAAATTAAAGCAATAAACTGGTATTTGCTCGTCCTGTGTCTAATTCTCGATATAATCATACATACTGTCAACAGATGATCATGTTCTGCACGGAGGAGGTCATTCTGATCAACGGACAACCACGCCAGCAGTGACGTCAGGGACACTTATCAAGCGGGATAGTGTTTGGAGGGTCGTCCCACACAACAATCGCTGTGTACAGAGTCGCAGACTGTGCAGTATGGCCCAGGGAAGACTCCTACAGACTCTCTGCTGTGGAGGACCGTAGGAAGAATGGTAGCAGTAGAGTCGCAGACTGATGTTGCTTGACGGCTTAATGTGAATCGTTCTCTCGCTTCTCGGATGAGGCGACAGTTTATATAGACCAGGACAGGGCCGCCTGCGTGGGATATGAGAAAGAATGGACCGTTATTTGGCTGTAAGGGCAGGAATATACCGCCTTACTACTGCACTGCAATTGGAGTCTGATCACGCAGCATTCCCTGGACGTGTTGTATCCAAGCAATCGGTGTACAGAAGGCTTCAGCAGACTGGCCTGTATTATTTAAGACCTGCTGCCTGTTTACCTCTGGCGTGTCTTTACAGAAGGGAACTCTAGAGTGGAGCCGTCAACATGCCACCTGCACGATATAACGGTGAGTCCCGATTTTGTCTGGAGAGTGATTCTCGACGGATTTGCGTCTAGAGCGTAAGTGGAGCACTCTTTCCGGACCCAAATGTTGTGGAAAGAGATCGATATCGAGGAGGATCCCTAATGGTGTTGGAAGGGACTATGTTGACCATTGGAACACCTGTTCATGAAATTATGCGGATGAATCAACAAGATTTAACTGCTGTCAGGTACCATGAGCATCTCATGCGCGACTGTTTCGAGGTGCTGTGTGCCCAAACTCCGTATTGATGGACGATAATGCTCGCTCTCATAGAGCACGGGTAGGTGAAGTTTTTTTTTTTTTTTTTTTTTTTTTTTTTTTTTTTTTTTTTTTTGGAACGTAAGATATTGCACAGATGGTGTGGCCTGTTCGCTCTCCCGATTTGAATCCAGCAGGGCATGTCTGGTCTGGGATGCATTAGGCAGACGAGTTGCGACACGTCAGCATCCACTTGTGAGCAGATCTGCAGGAAGAATGGGTGCTACTGCCTCAACATGGGATTGATGACATCATTCACAGCTTGTCCCGTCGTTTTCAGGCCTATATTGGTGCCAGAATTAACAGAATGTGTGTGAAAATCCGTTAAGTTGGAAAAAACGAAGAACATTTTTGTCTATTATGCATATTGCACTTGATTATGTTCTATATTTTTTACATTGTTTCTACTTTACTGTCACCTGGTTATACTGTTTTGTGGCAAAATAAACGCAGTCTTGCAAAGTTTCCGTTTGTTACTGCAATTCTGGACTCCAGTGTAGCTATACTCCCCCTGGTCCAACCCAGCTTTTCGAGAGATGTCCCTTGATTGGAAGATAAATACCGGAAAGTGTACCCTCCTCGCAAATATTCGACATCTGCATTTATACCTATGCTGCAGAAGCCACCTGATGCTGTGTGGCGGACAGCATTTTTGGTTTCATTATGTTTTTCCCCCTTTCTAGTTCCACTCATGAACGGCGCATGGGAAGAAAGGTTGTCGATAAAGTTCTGTGTGTTCCAATTTCTCTGATTTCGCTAGACGTATGTGGGAGGAAGTAGTATGTTGCCCGACTGTTCTTGGTAAGTACGCTCCCGGAATTTCAACTATAAGGCTCTCTGTGATGAAAAACACCTCTCTTTTGTAGTTGAACATTTCCGTAACACCGTGACGAAGTGGGCAGCCATAAGGCTTCCAGACTGATGCGCAGTAGTCGAGAATCGGTAGAAAAATTGTTTTTTAAGCCACATCTTTGGTGGATGACTTACACTTCTTTAAAATTTTTCCAATAAATCAGCATGTCATCCGATTTTTCTATAATTTTTTTATGTCATTATTACACTTTAGGTCGTTCCGAATGGTGTCTCCTCAGTGTTATTCAGTAGCTACTCGTCATCCTGATTGGAAACTCCTTCCTCGCATCCTGCTTCACCGGGGTTTGGCTGAGAAAACCAGACTGTGTAATGACTCTGATGTCAGACTGCTCTGCTCTATGGAACAGTAAATGAAATGCAAGAAGAACTTCTTTTTGGCGACAATCATTCCATCCTTATAACTACTAGAGAATGACATCTCGCCAGTCATCGCAAATAAATTTTCGAACAACAACGGACAAACGTCAGGTGTGTCGGAGTATATACGACGTTGGATCTACAATGGACATCAAATATACAGACTAAAACGTGGCGCTACTTTCATAGGTTTGTTTTCGCCGCGTGAGACTGTAATGTAATTCTCCAGCAGCTGACATGGCAGACATGTTAAGAAGTGTGTCTAATTATAAAAATCAAAGAATCAGTTTCCGACGGGAATCTAGGAATATTCTTGTAAGACCTCCACGTCACCCCGGTGGGCATCGTGAAGGTAAAATCAGGTCAGCAATAGCTCGCACAGACACATATCGTTGACTAACATATCTAAATGTTAAGGAACTGCATCGTATAAACTACAGTTGTCTTTATTATTTTGTGTAACTACCGATTTCTGTCAAATTCAGATAATCTTCGGGTCATTTGTATCAATGAAGAATAAAACATTTTTCATGGATACATTATACTTAAACGATGCGCAGTGTGTCATATAATTATACAAAAAAATGCTGAAGTAATCTGTTCAACTGTACATGTAGCATAATTGTAATGACTAATCGTTCTGAAATATTCTGTTTAAATGTAGCAAGTGTTATAAGAAACATGTCCTCTGTCTTTCAATGTAAATATTTGTGTACCTGGAACAAACTTTAGTATCTCGTCTATTGCTACTATTGTCCAAAGATTCTAACGTTGTAAGACGGAGAACACGTTCGTTATAACGTTGGTTGTAGGTTCCGAATGACAACTGTGACATTCAGTTATTTGTGTAATTATGTGACACAGTGTGCTTGAAGCATGTACGATGTATGTATGAAAAACGTTTTTCAGTCACTATACGCAATCACTGTATGCACTTTATATGTGTCATCAGTTATTATTGGTTTTTCCGTCTTGAGTTTACTGCAAAACATCTTGCGTGGTTGTTCTGCAAATTGGATACATATGTTTGTAATTTTGTTTGTACCTATGTCTGTTCTTTGGTTGAAAACGGCGTTTTGTTTATAAAGTTGGACTGTAAGTTACTTACGGTGCTTCTTTACATATTCTCCAAACCACTGTTTCTTCCCTCTTTACTAGCAGCGGTTGACGTCGAAAGACTTCGTTTCACATAAGTATACACTTGTCAGTTTTTGCCATTCTGCAGTATTTCTTGCGCTGCATTTAGAATAATTACACTTCACCTCTAAATCATGCTAAATTATGTCTGTTCGTTTGTTTTCATGCAGTTTGTGAGCGTTTCCAACCTGTGAAAATGCATTTTTATTTTCATTTAATGCGCGCGAGCGCGTGTGTGTATAAGAGGGAAATGAGAGACAGAGAGAGGGCCAAGGAATTTGCAGAATAGGATTGGATTGGATTGTTTGGGGGAAGAGACCAAACAGCGAGGTCATCGGTCTCATCAGATTAAGGAAGGACAGGGAAGGAAGTCGGCCGTGCCCTTTCAAAGGAACCATCCCAGCATTTGCCTGGAGCGATTTAGAGAAATCACGGAAAACCTAAATCAGGACGGCCGGACGGGGGATTGAACCGTCGTCCTCCCGAATGCGTGTCCAGTGTGCTAACCACTGCGCTACCTCGCTCGGTTTGCAGAATAACCACGGAAGATACTTCATAAATAAAACCTAAACGATTCTGGTGTAAAATTCTCTTTAATTAAATTGCAGTAAGCTCAAGACGGAAAAACCAATAATAACTGATTTTAACAGCTGTTGGGAAGATGGCCATGAAAACAAACGTGTTACTTCATTGTTTGATACAGATGACCCGAAAAGGATCAGAATTTGACAGAAATCCATAGTATATTATACGATGCATAGTAAATTGTACAATGATGTTCCTACCATATTGAAAGCTCTCCACCACCACCACCTACACTACACATTTCCAATATACGCAAGTTCGCTGGGTCGGAAATAAATCTTAGTGTATTATAAAACAAAAGTTACTCCTCCGTCACATACCTTAATGACTTTTAGAGTGGATATGCAAACTCATTAAAATAAACTCAACCATTAAGCGTCACTTGCTTCTCTTACTCAGAGATAGTATGACGGCAGATATTATGTGACGTTTTGATACAGAAACTGTGTTGTAACACCCTAATATGAAAGCTGTTACGCTGCGGTGATGTGTGACAAGAAACGGAGCTTCTGTCAGTGGAGACTGACACTTAAAATTAGAAGACTTTCGTGTGGCTCCAGATAAGTGCCAGCAGCAGGTGTGGATGCTTGAAACTTGTCGGTCATCATCCGCACAGACATCGACCGCGCCTGCGGCCGATACCCCAATCTGATTAACGGCTGCAGTTTCTGCCACCACCCAGTGCCCCGAGGACGCTCTCAAATTAATTGCGCCCAGCCCAGCACCACAAGCGCCCTTCATGACATCCACATTCTGCTGGGTCCTTGAGTCCCTGTTCTGTGGTGTCGAACTAACACAGATCATTTAAAGAAGCTTCTAGGCTGTGATGTAGCGAAAATACGTGTGAGATAATTCATACCGTCACATCGTTAGGAGCCCGTTTCACAAAGCTATAGACAGAAAGTTAATGTTTAATCATAGCTGCATGTAGTTGTTCTGCATTGGAGAAGACCCAGCTGCCCCTGCCATGTAGTGCTCTTTGGTTCCAAGTAAATATCGCGTTCCTCCCTGACGATGTTCGTTAGTTGTTATCTCCATCTTCCTCTCCCTCTACTTTCCTTCGTCGTCCTTTCAGTTCCTTCTTGAAGCATTGTCCTTAAAAGGTATGGTCTATAAAATTATTCTTCCTTTCTCTTATGACTTTTAAGGAATTTGGAAATTTGTGGTAAGTTCCTATGGGACCAAACTGTTGTCATCGGTCCCTAGGCTTACACACTACTTAATCTAACTTAAAATAACTGCTAAGGACAACACACACACCCATGCCCAAGGGAGGACTCGATACTCCGACGGGGGGAGCCGCGCGAACCGTGGCAAGGCGCCTTTGACCGCGCGGCTATCCCGCGCAGCTTACTTTTAAGAGCTGCAGAATCTGCCACACTCAGAGTTCCGAAGGCGCTTTCATCTTAATTGCCATCCTAGCGCCAAGATTCGCCAATTTTTACTAACACTACCTCGTTCCCGTGTCTTCCCAACTCCCACTATCCGATATTCAACAAACCCATTTGTCCAGATCCTCTACATATTTTTACCATTTCGTAAGGTCCAGGTTTTAGAGCCATAGAAGGCAATGTTTCATCTAAATCTACATTTACAAGATTACTCTGCTATTCCCAATTAAGTGTCTGTCAGACGCTTAATCGAACCACCTTCAAGGCATTTTTCTCCAGTTCCAGTCTCGAACAGCACGCGGGAAAAAAGAACACTTAAATCTTTCCGTGCGAGTTCTGATTTCTCTTATTTTATTACGATAATTTCCCTGTATGTAGGTGGGCGCCAGCAAAACATTTTCATACTCTGAGGAGAAAGTTGTTGATTGAAATTTCGTGAGAAGATTCTGCTGCAAGGAAAACTGCCTCTGTTTTAATGACTACCACATCAATCTACGAATCATATCCATGGCTCCCTCTCCCCTATTTTGCGATAAGACAAAATAACGTAACTGTTGGCAAATCATATTGTCAGATTTTTATTGAGTGACCTGCAAAGAGATTTCTTCTTTTTGCAGAGCACTCCGTTGGTGATGGATGAACTCGACGTTATGTACGTATCAGAGTTTAGATCCTCAGTTATATTAATTCCAGAATATTTGGATTTGGCAAGCTGCTCTATTTGTTGTTGATCTCATTTTCCTCGCGGAACTATGCAGTTCGCCTCTTTCTTACTTATATATAATTTATTTATGTTTAGTAATATGTGACTAATCAGCAGTCAATGATGCTACTTCCCTGCTGCCACTTCTGGTAGAACTTCTGAAATGAGGTTCATTGACTAAAAAGTGATCAGTAGACGCTCATTCACAAAATTCAGAGATGTTGCTTCGAATCATCATTTATTGAAAGTCTCTAACGATACAAGAGTACTCAGTACAATAAACTTTTTTTTCATTTTGGGTGCTACAAATTTATAGAAAGAGAATTCCATTTTCCGTTCTGGCTGATAAGCAATCACTGTCATTTGTATCGCGATCAGGTTGATTTCGATTGTTCGTTGTTCTGAAATACAAGCTCCTATACTCATAAATTTACACCGTCAACCTTTCTGGGTGTATAAAGATATGCATCTGTCATTTTAATACGTCACTGCTGTCGTAAACACGAGAATGACATTCTATTTTCGTCAACACCTTAAAATAACATTATCACTCTAGTGGCTATTGTATGTAAACTTGGAAACTCACAATATATTGTAGAGAACATTGTTCTACCGAAGTTGATTCCATACTATTCAAAAACTGTTTACAGTAAACAGCTGTTGAAACATATACCGACAAGCAGTCACGACTGCTCATCCGATTGCATCTACTGGTAAATGTCAGAGGCATGTGCTTCGCTATTATAGATGTTTCGTTGTTATATTTAGGATTGGTATTCGATATGTATTCCATTTAACACACAAAAATATGTTGATGCTTACTTGACGTCATTCTGTAAAGTGAAGTTATAAATTTTGAAACAAGCATTTTTCAGGCATTCGTATTTAAAAATGACAGAAGTCTGACGAGTTTGTAAGCTGTCATATAATCGCACACATGTGACCAGACTGTTGTGCACCTACAAGCAGCGCTTATAATCTTCCATTCCAACAGAAACTGCCCTAAAATATTACAAACACGTTGGCTGCGCGATTCTGTTTGTCCATTCGACATATTGTTCCACTTCCTTTTAGCATGTGCATGTATATCTACTTCCTAAAGTGCATCCATAACGCTTTTTTCTCGCTTTATGACGTATTGGAGAGCCAGTATGGAGTCAAAATACATATTTTTGTGCATATTTGTATAATATGACTTAACAATGATTTTTCACATTTAGTATTGTATCTTTACTGTAAATTTTGAACGATAGTAGTTTTATGAAGCTTATAATTTTGTGGGTCTCATTTTACATTACAAATTTCACTCCACCATGTAAACTACTGAGCTGGTCATGTATGGTCGTAACATAATTTTGGATTCCATCCAGCACCACCAATGTGACTTACAATGTAGTGATATAGTATTTTGTCAGTGTCTGATTACATTGATTTAAAAATTATTATTCCAGATAGTTTAGGAATATATCTGCCACATTTTCCCACCAGGCAGCTCCCAATAGGAATCCCATTTGGTTAGGAACATATTTCTTATTTATACAGGATTTCAAGTAATCAATAATTTCTAAGATTTCCGTCAGCTCCTATATTTCAACCTCGCATAATATATAATTTAATTGTTTTTTATGATATACACAGTTTTCATAGAGATTGAAAGTTCTGGAGGATATGAATCTTTAAATTGATGAATTACCTCTTGCACATTGCAAACTTTACATTTCGTCTTATAAGTATAAAACTCTCTGAGTACGATGCGATGTTTGCTTTTTGCTGAGCTCATACGCCAGTCTAACGATACAATTAATGATTGTTCGAACTGCCACAACCTCTTTATGCATTTTAGACGGTGCCTCGCACCCTCTTTGTGTATTTCAGATGGTGACTCGCTTACAGGGGCTCTAGCATTATTATAAACACTCAAGCATCCATAGTGGAGAAAATAAATTTCCACTTTTTACACTTCCTTTGATTAAGTCATTAAATGTATTGGTCATGTCTTACTTCATTTCTGTGATTCTATTTTTCTTACAGAACTTAAGGTTCTTCCTATTATAGTCATCCTCATTCAAAATTACCATTGCATTCCCTTTATCGACCTTCATACTATTACCTTATTTATTTCTAGTTTAATATACTGTATTTCTTAAATTATTAATCTCACCATTTCTGCTCTTATTATGTTTAATTAGTTCTGTAATTATTCCGGTGAGCTTACATGTTATTTTATCACATTTCTATGTGGGCAACTCGGCTGTACCTAAGGCTACCTTCTTGTTTTTAATCTTATTTTTGATAACACTACTTTGGTACTTTGGTTCTACGTTGAACTTCAGGCCTTTATTTAATAATTTGGGCTCTGAGTCCATGAAGTAGATACCAGTTAGTATTTTCTAAAGAATTTACTAATTTCTTTCAGCGAGTTCCGTTGTACATTATACGAGGCGTGTTTTTTTAAGTAAGTACCGTTTTGAAATTAAAAAAAAGACATGCTAAGATATCGCAGTAATTTTATTTTTACATGAAAGCCTGTACCTTAATCTATTCACTGAAGTCATTACAGTCTGATTCTTCCTTGTTTACGTTGTGTACTGAGTGTTTAAGATGCCTCCGATAGTCGTGAGTCCCGCCGACTGTGAAGTACGCGCTGTTATAAGATTTCTTAGTGCTAAAGGCCTAAGAGCGATCGATATTCATCGTGAGATCTGTGCAGTTTACGGAGAAAACATTGAGTGATGGAATGGTAAGAAATTGGACGAGAGCATTTAAAGTATTATTATTAGTATTAGAACGTATTAGAACGCCAGCACAGTTTTATATGGACTAAAAAAAACTTACTAGAAACTGAAATGTAATATCAAACGTAAACAGTGTCACTATATTTATTTATTTAACCTGGCAAGATTAGGGCCATCAGGCCCTCTCTTACATCTAACCAGGCATTCTACTTATTTTACATTCATATGTTTTAGTAGGCATGTTAAACTACATCTAGTATAAAAAGTGAAATAAACAATTACAAAGTCACACCTGGAAAAATACATATATATATAGAGTTTATATTCGTAGATCATAAGTACTGTTATAATTAGACATTACTGAAGAGACAAATTTTAGATAGGTGTGCTGGCAGCAGGGAGTATGAGGGAGACTCATGGTGAAGGGAGGAGAAGAATAGAGAGACATGATGAAACATAATTAAGGAAATATAAAGGAAAAGAAGATTGCGTGGCTAATAGAGATAGATGAAGAGGAAGGCATCTCAGGAGCAAGATAGGAGACGCTAGCTTTGCTATTTGACAGATGAGAGAATTGGCCTTGTACATTAATTTTGAGGAGAACGTTATGAGGATGATAGTAGGAAATGCTTCAACTTCTTCTTAAAAGAAGCAGGGGATTGAATTCTGCGCAAGGTAAGGGGCAGTTTGTTCCAGGGGCGGACAGCGGCAACTAAGAAGGAGTTTGCAAAAGTTTTTGTTTTGTGAGTGGGCACATTTAGGATACCAAATAAGAGTGACCTCGCGTTTCGATTATGATGGCATGACAGGTTTTTAATATCTGAAGCAAGGTACTGGGGTGATTGCGCGACGAGGAGTCGGTGAAGTAGATATAGAGTGTGGTAGTCACGCAATTTGTCCGGCCGCAGCCACCCTAGCTCGGAGTATGAAGCACTAACATGATCATATCGGCGAATGTTGCAGGTGTAACGCACACAGGCATTCATGGTTAGCTCTAGCCGTCTTGTGTTTTCACTACTCATGCCTTGTTGAATCACGTCACAATAGTGGAGGTTCGGTAGAACGAGTGCTTGCACGAGCTGGCGTTTCAGGTCCTGTGGAAATATGTTCCGAAATATTTTGAGAGCATAGAGACAAGCAGACGTCTTCCGGCACACTGCGACTGTATTCTCCGCCCAGTTGGGACGCTCATCCAAAGTTACACCCAAGTTCTTAAATGTTTTCTGATATGATATTGGAATACCGTCGAGCAGAATAGGAGGTAGCCGTTCGCGGAAATCTGAACTTATTAATTTCTGATGGGCTGTTAAGATAACTTGCGTCTTTTTTGCATTTAGTTGAAGCCCCAGGTTTTTCGCCTATGTCACTACTGAAGATAGATTATCATTCATCTGAGCGATTGCAGTGTTTACATCTTCAGGTCTGACGCTTAGGTAGAGCTGGAGGTCGTCGGTATAGAAATGATATTTACAGGAGGACAGAACCGACGAAAAAGTGGTCCTAAGACTGATCCTTGTGGCACTCCCGAGGAAACATGTTTCCAGGAAGATTTTTCATTTACGCAGAAAACACATTGCTGTCTGTCTTTTACGTAGCTTTCAAACCATCTCATTGCACTATCTGAGAAATTAAGCTGTAGCATTTTTCTGAGCAATATGTCAAAGTTAACAGTGTCAAAAGCTTTGCTGAAGTCCAGTAGCGTCAATATTGTTGCCTTTCGGTTGTCGATGGCATATTTCAAGTCATCAGTTACTTTAATTAGAGCAGTGTTTGTGCTGTGATGTTGACGGAAATCGGGTTGAAATTTGTCATATAGGCTGAATTCATGCAGGTGTTCCGTGATTTAATCATGAACAATATATTGAAGTGCTTTGGAAACAGCAGGCAGTATGCTAATTGGTCGATAATCACTAGGCAGTTGCGGGTTTTCGATCTTAAGGATGGGTCGAATTATGCTTCTTTTCCATGCAGTGGAGTATATTCTGTTCACGAGGGAAAAATTAAATATGTCAGTTAATACAGGTATATGGGGTACATGTGTACAAAAAGTGGAGCTAGTGAAAAACACAACCACTTCAAATTAGTCTGCAGCTGTTGCTAGATCGTTATCTACCAACTCAAAGATTAAGTGGAATCTAAAGCGGCCAAAGGCTTCCATTTGTTTAATGTCATATACCACGCATTAATTGCTATTTTCGTAGATAATAAATGCAAGTCATATAAACTAGCCCTTAAAGCCGGGAAACATGGAAATGAGTCACTCGATAAATATGCTTTGAAAGTGGACCTAACAGAAACTTCTTGGCATATAGGAGCCTGCCAAGTTGGGAGTAATAAGAAAAGTGCTTACGACAAAAAAACTCTGTGTTTTGTGTAATGGAAAGTTGTATGGAAAGTGGCAATATAACAACGAACTCTTCATGGATGTACGACGTCAATCAGTTGCCAATCGACAGTAAGCTGTAGGTGTTCATCCGTCCAATCAGACCTGCGGAAGACAACGTACTGTTTCCATGCATTTAGTCAGTTGGAAACGATGAGTGATTTTCATTAATTAATGGTTTTAAATACCATCATGACACCTTTCCTTTAACATCGTGTTGCTGTTCACTTATGAACAAAGCTCCACAGTTCGAAAACTTTACAAAGGACAAGTGCAAACGAAGACAGCAGCAGAACTGCAGCAGTACACGTGAAATTACTGGGTCGAGTTAAGGACTGTTTGAGTGGTCATAATGAGAGCTCGAATTCCAGCTACAGGATCTAACCTGGTGTATCACATGGAGTGCGAGGAGTATACGGTAACTTATTACGAGCGCAGCAGAAGTTCAGTACCCTAAAGACTGCCTGTTGTGCTGTACAAGAGACCTCCGCTGCAGAATGCCTGGGGAACAGAGCTGGACTCACCCGCTTCGTGAGATCCCGGCAGGATGATGGTGTCGTCCCGGAACCAGGACGAGACGGACACATGGTCCCTGAGGAAGGGCGGGATGACGCAGCGCAGCACCGCCGTGTTGCCCAGCAGCGCATGCGCGCGGTACACCTGCACCTCGTAGTCCTGCACCACCACTGCAACAGAAGACGGAAGCCAACATTACAGCCGAAACGTTCCACGAAAATTACAACATGTGTGATACTGTTTTGGTAGCTATTGCTTAAATAGTTCAGACACAGTAGAGGCTTTGGATGCTGTTTTATAACTTCTACAACTGTGCTCCACAAGCTTGTTGCGGAAGGTAGTTTTCTCATTGCGCTAACGTTTTTCCCCTATCCTGTTCCATTCGCTCATGGCGCTTCGGAAGAATGACATTAGGTGAGGCTTCACATGAGCAATAATTTGTCTGATTATCCACTCGTGATGGTTTCATGAGATCTATGCAGGAATATGTAATACAGTCGCTGACTCTTCTTGCGGCGTATGCTCTGCATTTTAACAGAAACCTAGACATGTTGGACAACGCGCCTCTCTTAGCATCGGCAGCTAGAGTTTGACGATTATGATGATGATGTTTGGTTCGTGGGGCGCTCAACTGCTCGGTCATCAGCCTCTGCACAAAGTCCCAATTGTTACACAGACCAATTCTATTGCACAGTCCAGTCTATCCACAGTCACGGATGATGATGATGATGATGATGATAATGATGAAATGATGAGGACAAGACAAAACACCCAGTCCCCGGGCAGAGAAAATCCCCAAACAGGCCGGGAATCGAAGCCGGAACCCCGTGATCCAGAGGCAGCAACGCTAGCCACTAGACAATTAGAGTTTGATGAGTATCAACTTACGAAATGAACCTGTGACGAACTGTAGTGCTCTTCTTTGGATATTTTTCTATTTCCTCTATTAACACCATCTGTACTGTCCAATGAGCATTTGGTAAGCTATTTCATGTGTGTATGGGTAACAGTTCCTTACAATGTTGCCAATGAATATCCACCTGGTGTTTGTACACAGTGCAACAAACTTGGTTGTCCAATTTAGCACGATTCGGACGGATATTCCTACATCTTTTAGGGTCGTAACTGTTTACAGTCATCTATCACATGGAAGACAATAGAACAAGAATGCTTATTCTCGCTTATTCATGTGCACAACGATATAATTATCCACTTTTAGAGTCAACTGGCAAAACCTGCACCAAGTGTCGAACCTTAGGAAGTCTGCCTGCATTTCATTACTATTTCCTGGCGTTGCAGCTTTCCTGAAGGCAATAGCAAGCAGTACAATAATGGCCCTATAACACTTCTCCTCCCCCCCCCCCCCAGGCCCTCTCGTCATGAAGTGCTTCCCAGATAACTTATCTTCGTCGGGCGTGGTTGTAAAGTGGTAAAGTACGAACATAAAGTCGCGGAGTCGAATCCCAGTCAGATACCAGAATACTTCAGTTTCTAATAAATAAACAAACACTATCCGGGTCACAACATTTTACTACGACTACCGGCTTTACTCTGTGCTGCGTATCGTTTTTATGTCTAAGTTGTAATAGGAAAAAATAAGCAATGACTATAAAGAATTATAGGAGTTTGATATTACACACGATACGCTCAAAGGTTGTACAAATGAAAATAAAACATTATGAATCTACACATATCCGTCACAGAAAAGAATAATTTGTCAACAGTGCTGTAAAATTAACGGAAAATACAAGGAGGTCTGGGGGAAAATATTTGCGTAGTTACGTCAGATGTGTGTGAGTCATAGATGAGTCATTAAAACCGTGAAAAATAGATTCCTTCACTATGAAATAAAATAATTAATAAAAATTAAGAGTTAAAAGACACTTTAATCTAATACATAATAGTTGACAGTGATTGAATGCGTTCGGCGCGGATTGCAGCCTGTGACATGCATAAACACAGTATTGCATCGCTCGTCACTGCTATGGTGTGAGGTGCGCTCCAGCGACCACTCTGGTTTCTCAGACTATTATCACTGAAGATCTTCGTTAATTTGTAGTAATTGTTTGGACGAAGCTATAGTTACTTTTGTAACTATGTTTTCTTTTGCTCCCGTTTTTTAACTTAGAATAAGAATGGTGTATTTTATTTTAATTTAAAAGAAAGGAATATTCTTTAAAGTTTTATTTTAAGCCTTAGACGATTGAAGCTATGCAAATTAAATTTGTCTGTTAACTTTGCAATATCTTTTAAAAGATATAGACGAGTACAAAAATGTGCGGATCCACAATATTCTATGAGGCTTTTTATTACCCTTTTCTTATGTATTAATGTATTGTGTAACGAATCATACATGCTGGAATGTATTACGTTGATGTGTCATCTATTTCTTAATTCTGTGTCTTGTAATCATTAATTATTTTAATTTCTTATTTTGCTTTGTGATGGAGGAATCTTTTTTATCCGGTTTTAATGTAATACTTTATATCTTACGCACATGTCATACGAGTATGAAAATATTTTTCCTCACCCATCCTTCTATTTACGTTAGTTTTACATAAATTTTGACAAACTGCACTCTGCAGCGTCTGGTATATGTGGATTCATAATATTTTGTTGTCATTTCTACAAACATTGGGCATAGTGTTAGTAATATTTTTCTAATTTTGTTGCTTATTTTCATGTTCCAGCTTAGATTTGAAGATGATCTGCAGCGCAGACTGAAACTTGTAGTCGGTAACAAAAAGTTTATAAATTACAACAAAAGAGACCATGGTTTTTGAGCCATGGTATCAATGATGAAATTTTTGAGTCTGCCTTTACGCTAGGCTTCACCTCTCAATGATGTGAGGGTATGACAGGAACGATGCGCTCTTCGGATTCCACATTAAACTGCAGGTCCATTTTCTCCTGTATGATTTCTGGTGTAGGCCGAAATGGCGTCCAATTGAAAGAACTTGCAAACAGGCGGCTTAACATCCCTCTTGAGGCACTGTCAGCCCCTCACGCCATCTGAAATAACCTTTTTCGTTGCCCAATCGTACTATTTGGTTTTTTAGGATTGTGCTTCGTGTCGGCGTGAGTTAAAATTCGCACCTGCCTTGAAGACGCCAGTGTCTAGCACAGGATCAATTTTTGTCTCAGAGATCTAACTTCGAATGTTCCCAACAGTATAGCATATTTTAGTCTTGGTCTAATCATTAGATTACTCTGTGCTTTTGTGAGTTGTCGATCGGCAGTTGGTGGCAGTAGCGCACAATAAACGTGCACTGCCCGACGGCCTAAGATACTCGTACACTGACCTTGACCAAATTCTACGAAAATTATTCTCCAGTATTTCCAAGCCCATGACACATGTTGATTACAATTTCATCCTTTTATATATTTTCAGTGTAGAAAAAAATCATCCCTACATATGGAGAGTGATAGAGTGTATGATGATTATTGTGCTGCACCTGTGTTCCGTATGGTGAAGAAGAAGCCTTCTGTGACTGTCTGAGCAAAACGATGGCATAAGAAGGTGTCTCAAGTCACCTCAGTAGTTGGGTGTGCTCGCGCAAGAAGATGGTAAGCGTTCAGGCTTTCGGGCCTGGTGTCATAGAATGTTAAATCTTGTGGGTAGTTAAACCGCATCTTATTTCTTCTACACTATCGACGTTTCGATCCCCCTGATGGGATGTTCTTCGGGATCTCGTGGTGCCAAAGTTTGACACTGTTCGATGCCACCACAAGATCCTGAACAATACTCCAGCAGAGCAGTCGAAACTTCGACCGCATAGAAGAAATATGACGTGGCCTAACAACCCAGAATATTTTACTTTCATGTATTCAGTACTCTTCGCCGGCCGGAGTGGCAGAGCGGTTCTAGGCGCTACAGACTGGAGCCGCGGGACTGCTACGGTCGCAGGTTCGAATCCTGCCTCGGGCATGGATGTGTGTGATGTCCTTAGGTTAGTTAGGTTTAAGTATTTCTAAGTTCTAGGGACTGATGGCCTCAGAAGTTAAGTCCCATAGTGCTCAGAGATTTTTTTCAGTACTCCTCAGTACACACAGCCTGACATTATAAAAAGAATAATAAGAAGAAGGTTGACCTGGGTGGACATGTAGCAAGGACGAGTGAAGGGAGGTTAGCTCATGATGTATTTCTGGGAGCTGTAGCTGGAAGGAGATACCGAGGACGACCGCGGACAAGATGGAAGGACAATATTGACAAGGACACCGAGGACATGGGACTAGGAGCGGGCGAGTGGTGGCAGGAGGCTCGCAACCGGGAACGATGAAGGAGTGTGGAACAGGCTTGTAGTCACTAAGGCCCAAGCCACGGATAAGTAAGTAAGTAAAATAAGTATTCAGTACTCAGAGATTGCAGAAGTTACTGCTCGGCGAACTGAAAAGAGGAATTGCTACATTGTTGCAGCACCACCGTAGATGTCAAGTCGCTGACACTACAGAAAAGCGGGGGAAATGATCTTGCGCCAGCCCGACAATAACGACAGCGCCTTAAAGAGAGCAGAAACACTGCAGTTACGAAAACATTATACGGATCAGGTTTGCAATTAGACCGCCATATTCAGACAGGTACTCTCAGTCTTCACCTGCCGCTATCCAATAGGGGAAGTACGTTGGTCAACGAACTGAGATGAGTCAGCACGCTGACACCACCACAGCATTAGGTGCCGAAAAAATGCCTTCCCATCGGCCGCCTACCTGCTATGTGACTGCTAGGTCGTCTGCTGTTGGCGCCTATCGTGGTGGACCAGGGCTCGACCCGAGCCAGTCAGCTGCCCAGCCGTCACTGTCCGAGCCGGCAAACACGCTCGCTGTTAATTACCCCGTGTGAGCACGTGCTGTCGCTATTCGCCATCGCCTGTGTGGGCACACGCCACTGCTGTGAGCTGTCATCATCCACGTGTAACACTGCGCTTTGGGGCACACGATACTCATTAAAGCCTGTACTATGGTAAGTTGACGGACTTCACCTTATGAGAAAGGCTTTTTTGTATAGAAATTGACCGCGTGTACCTGAATGGAGGAAAATCAGACTTACACCCACTCTGTAATAACAATGATACGTCAAGCAAGTCCGAAATGCAACTACACGTCAGGACGGACAAGAAACAACACAGAAGATGCTACCAATTTGTTAATAATACGGTCGCCAGCCTAATTAGGCATTAACTGAGTTTCTTCCCTGTACAAGTTGATGTACGTTCATACAAAACAACACGTAGTAACACAGCATAATATGGTAAATTTTAGAACCAGAAAATCTATTGAACTGATAATTTCACTTTCTGTACTCATAGGGATAAACCATTAATACATAACACTACACTATAATGTTTACTACAAAACTTCGTACTGTCTATTGATCTGATTAAAATCGGGCATAGGTTACCCTAGAAATAGCACTTTCGAATCACACACACAATGTCAATTTTGATAAAGGTAAAACACTGATAAATTATGGTTTTTTATATTAACTTTAACTTTGCTGATCAAATCAGTCTAGAACACTTCAGAATTCAAATGAATAAAAAAGAGGGGGGGGGGGACCCTGAAACTGTTAAGATCACTGTATAAAAAAATTCGATTACTGAAATCATTATGTGCTCAAGATTTCCAATATATTAGTTACTACTCTTTTCATTTTATTTCCTGCTCATTTAAATACCATTATATCTATGTCGAAATGATTAAACTTCACTACTAAATCAATATCAAAATTATCTTCCAACTTTGTCAGACCTTTGTTATTCGTCTATTAGTTCATTAACAAAAAAGTTCTTTAAACACCATTCTAACATAGCTAGGTCTGCAGGTAATTATTATTAACATAAACTTTAATTCTTCATTTCGGGACACTCGGATTGCACAACATTTGGAAAGGACCCTGGCTAGGTTAGTTGTGAGGATAATTAAATGATAGGACAGTTCTGGTAAAATTTAAGTTGTTATTGAACAGTATGGAACAAAACTAACACTGGTCCATACGAATACAGTACTAAAAGTTTCAACCTGTTCGTATCGATGCGGCGGTCGGCAGGCGGCGAGATGGCGAGGCACAGAGCACACATACAATCACAGCAATGGCTCTTGATGTATCGGCACTTTACTTCTTCATAGCGTCGCAATACTTTTCCATTTAGTGCCTATGAAATTGTGCCATGCTGTATAGGCGTCGGAACGGCATATCCGAGGCTCAATGAAACTACGTCTTCCAGGAGAGCCTCCTCGATCCAGAACGTGTTGCTCAGACCAATGCCCAACTCCGACTACTACTGCTGAGCCCGTTATGCCGTGCAGCGCCCGTGTGCATTTTCCCGCGCTCACCTGCCATCCACCTTTTACCGCTCCCCTACAGACAGGGTATTCACCAGAGGTTTTGCATTCTACATATCCTAATACATTGCCTACGTATGGACCAGGCGCACAATTACAACTTTAACATCTTACAACAGTTTCAACCTTTCTTACATTTCAATTTTGTTATAATATTGCTTGCAATTTGACATAAACATTAATATTTACATCGAAAATTGTTTACAGTTTCTTTAACATAAGGACATGAAAAGAAAACAAATGAATTCAGAACATCGATTACACTAATTTATCGAAAATCAGAAGAAAAAATTATTATAGGTACAATAGTACAGCGTTGTTGTTGTTACACATGGTGCTGCACTGCAGTAGCCACCCATCGCGGCCGCTACAGTCGTCTGTCTCTAATGTTATTGGATATTGGCACCCGTGGTCTAGCGGTCATATTTGAACCGCCTGCACCTGCCACGGTATCATGACTTAACCGCCAGTATTGCGAACCTTTTACTCGTATTTTGTCGTCAACGTACCGTTTGAGTTAACCGGTCCTTGTGTTATTCTCGTCATCGTCCCTTTGCAGAAGTATTGTTAAGGAGTTTATTTAATTTTGTGGTCCCATTTGCCACCTTCTCCTTTGTTAGTTAATAAACAAAATAAACAAAAAATCGCTGCACCCAACGACTGGAAGTGACTTTTTTCTTTTGTTAAGTGGCAGAAGCCATGTAGGATTAACTGCGATTCTGTTTCATTTTCTTATACCAAGATCAAAGGATAAAAAAATAAAATAAAAAGAATAATTAAAAGTAAAAGGAAAAGTCCATTACTATCGAGGGACCAGTACAGTGACAGGGCAGCCAGACCTTGTGATTGGATCCAGGCCTACCTTTCTCCACCCAGCCTGAAGCCGACTGCGTCCGTTATTTTATGCCAGTACAAGCATTTTCTGTATCATAAAAATATAAAAAAGGAAGCGGTAGCATCTTTGCCTAGTAACCACAACGGTCTCTGTCCCGGATTCGAACCTCACAGCTGCTTAAATTTAGAGTAAAAATCATCACCAATGGTCGCCGAAGACTTCCCGCATATGAAGGAAATAGCGGAAGAATCACCGATGACCAACGGCGCGAGCAAGCACAAAGCAACGGAAACGACTGCGTTAAAGACACATAATGAGTACACATGGGGCACGTGCTCTGTCACTGAGAAAGTCTCATGATGATACCTCCATTAGCAAAAGTGCCACATTCTGATTTTCATGAGGGGACTGCCTAGGAGGAGCAGACCATGAGAGAAAGACTGAATATCAACGAAAGGATAACATTTTACGAGTCGGAACTTGGAATGTCAGAAGTTTGAACGTGGTAGGGAAGCTAGAAAATCTGAAAAGCGAAATGCTAAAGCTCAATATAGATAGAATGGTGATCAGTGAAGTGAAACGGAAAGGAGACAATGATTTCTGGTCAGAAGAGTATAAGATAACATGAACAGCAGCAAAAAATAGTATAACAGGAGTAGGATTCGTTATGAACAGGAAGGTAGGGCAGAAAATATGTTACTGTGGACAGTTGAGTGATAGGGTTGTTCTTACTTGAATCGACAGCGAACCAACACCAACAACCAAAGTTCAGGTATACATGACGAGGTCGCAAGAACAAGGTGGGGATAAAGTACATGAGGATATTGAAGGAAAATTCGGTACGTAAAGGGAGATAAGGAGATGTAAACCTAATAATCGTGGTAGATTAGAACGCGTGTAGGGGAGAGAGTAGAAGAAACGGTTATGGGAGAATATGAGCTTGGCAGCATGAATGAGAGAGCAAAAACTAATTGAGTTCTGTAATAAATTTCAGGTAGTAACAGCACAAAAAGTGGAGGTATAAATGGAAAATGCCGGGAGTTACGAAGATTCCAGTTAGATTACTTCATAGACAGATAGAGCGAAATCAGATATTGGACCATAGACATACGAAGGAGCAGATATAGATCGCAATTTAGTAATGCTGAAGAGTAGGGGGAAGTTTAAGAGAACAGTCAGGAAGAATCAGTGGGCAGAGAAGTGGGAGACGGAAGCACTAGGGATGACGAGATACACTTTTAGTTCTATGAAGCTATAAACACAGCAATAAGGAATAGCTCAGTAGGCAGTACAGTTGAAGGAATGGACAAATCTAAAAAGGACAGTCACAGAAGTTGGAAAGAAAAACACAAAAACAAGGAAGCTTACTCCAAAGAAACCAAGGGTAATGGAAGAAATACTTTAGTTGATCGACGAAAGGAGAAAGTTCAAAACTGTTCAGGGAAATTCAAGATTACAGAAATACAAGTAACTTAAGAATGAAATACACAGGATGTGCAGGGAATCTACGGGAAAAAGACTACATTAAGAATGCAACCTGAACTTAGGATAAAACTGTGACGAGAAGAGCGAAGAAGTTTCTTTCCAGAAGGGCTACACCACAAAAAGACGATGAGGGTGTTCGAGTGGTTCTGACGAACAGATGGCTGACTGCTGTGTACATAGTTCCACGGAGTCAATGCGTACACAGCTTTCCCAATAGAGCGCGCCCCGCTAAGCACAACAGCGCGGGCGCAGCGCTCGTCTGTCTCCGCACTACGAGATGGCGCTGTCTTAGAGACGGACCAAATTCTGCTTCCGCCGATCCGCGTATTAATATGTAACGCAGCCAATGAGATTGCTGCTAACGTAGAACCTTTTCTCCTCGCGGATCACAGTCGCGCAGTGATACCTGAACGCGCGAGGTATTATAACGAGTGTACAGACCTCCGATTAGTCAGTCTGCATTAGTCTATAGTCAAGTTTCAGTCTGCGCCTAATAAGATTATCATATTCCTGTACATAGCCATGAAGAGAAATGTGTAGACACTTTGTCAAGTATCAAGACCAAAGGAACTTCAGATTGTCAATTAGAAACAGCATCCAGAATCAAGTTACATAATATCTATGATTTTTATTATTTTAATAAATATGTGTGAAAATTAATCAAGTTCTGTTTAAATTTGGTCACCGTTAATCTGCTACTCTAA
Source organism: Schistocerca nitens (assembly GCF_023898315.1). Classification (NCBI taxonomy): domain Eukaryota; kingdom Metazoa; phylum Arthropoda; class Insecta; order Orthoptera; family Acrididae; genus Schistocerca; species Schistocerca nitens. The sequence goes on from NC_064614.1 coordinate 20,433,327, forward strand.
GTGTGCAAGTGGCATTTCTATCGTCTGACCTAACGGCAGAAGACAAACACGCAACGATAAGACCATGAGACATATTGCTGACACTGGCCTACTTCGTTAGAGCGACAAGTCAAATAATCTGATGGTGTGTGTACCGAAGGTCTTACACTACGCACACCACACTGACAATAGTTTAAATCCTGGCACAGCTTGCTGTCACCATCTTCTTTTGCTAGCGGATTTGTACCGTACCTTTGCGCAGGGTCGGCACAGTTAAATCGGATTTGGCATTGTTAATTTTAAGGGGTTGCCAGATGCCCTTCCTGCCGCCACCCCATTCCGTCCGAACAGGCCTCGAAAGATCCAGCGGTACTGACCGACCGTCGTGTCATCCTCAGACTATAGGCTTCACTGGATGCGAATATGGAGGGGCATGTGATCAGCACATCTCTCTCCCGGCCGTTGTCAGTTTACGAGGCCAGAGTCTCTGCTTTGTAGCCAAGTAGATCCTCAATTTATCTCACAAGGGCTGAGGGCATCCTGCTCCTCAACAGCGCTCGGCAGACCGGATGGTCACCAATCCAAGAGCTAGCAGAAGCCGACACCGCTTAACTTTGGTGATCTGACTGGAAGGGCGTTGACTTATTATTTTGCCTACTCGGTAGTAAATTTTACTGTAAAATTTAACAAATGTAACACACTTTGTCACAGACTGTGCGGCTGGTCCCGGCGGAGGTTCAAGTCTTCCCTCGGGCATGGCTGTGTGTGTTCGTCCTTAGGATAATTTAGGTTAGGTAGTGTGTAAGCTTAGGGACTGATGACCTTAGCAGGTAAGTCCCATAAGATATCACGCACATCTGAACAATTTTTTTGAACACTCAGAAGTGTGAAGAAGATATTGTGGTGTATATAAGAAAGTGAGTACAGCTGCTTCTCGGTCATAAACAGTTATTTAAATTGCGGTGGAACTTCTACTTCTTGGAAGAAGAAATAATAATTTTGAAGAAACTAGGAAACTAATTTTCTTAAATATTAAAAGCAAATTAGCGTTCCAGACAAAAAGATTTTCTCAGACTGTAAGAACATCGTTTCCAAGAGATAAGAGATGGTAAGGAAATGGAAAAAAATACAATAAAATGATTACTAAAAGAAAAAAATTCTTCTTTGGTGTATCGGTCTTCCAAAAGGACTGCATGCTTTCCACATCCTCTATCCAGAGCATCCTCGTTAAACTGCTGTAACTATTCTCCTTTGGTGTATCGGATGCTTTCCACATCCTCTGTCCGGTGCATCCTCGTTAAACGGCTGGTAAGTATTGTTCTTTGGTGTATCGCTCTTCCAAAAGAGTTGACTTGATGCTTTCCACATGCTCTGACCAGCGCATCCTCGTTAAACTGCTGGAACTTTGTCCACATTTAATCTCAACCAGCATTCCTCGTCGTCTTCTTCGTTTCCTCTTCCCTAGAATCGCCAGTGATTCATTGTTGTAGGTCTTTTCTTTGCAACATCTCAGCAAAGATATTTTCTTCATTCCCATTATTTCCACTTCTTCTCCTTCATCTCCTATTATCAGTTTTACGTCTTCATTTATCATTCTGCGAGCTTGTTTTACTTTCAGAACGTCTCTGCCAACCACGTATTATTCAGATATTTTCCCTCTTTCTTTTGTAATTGTCTATGATTGTTTGCCATATAACGTCCTACATTTGGCGAATCTCTTCCTCTTTTTATCGGAGTTCACTTCGTTGTTACTTTTTTCTTTCACGTCTGTTACTGGCCTGTATGTGTGTAAAATTGTCAGTTGTACTATGATTAGGGATCCACGTAAAACTACCGGGTGATCAAAAAGTCAGTATAAATTTGAAAACCACGAAGTAATATAGATATGGAGGTAAAAATTGACACACATGATTGGCATGACATGGGGTTTTATTAGAACAAAAAAAGAAAAAAATAACTAGACGCGTGTAAGATCTCAAGCGTGCGTCGTTTGGTGATGATCGTGTGCTCAGCCGGCACTTTCGTCATGCTTGGTCTCCCAGGTCCCCAGACCTCAGTCCGTGCGATTATTGTCTTTGAGGTTACCTGAAGTCGCAAGTGTATCATGATCGACCGACATGCTGAAAGACAACATCCGACGCCAATGCCTCACCATAACTCTGGACATGCTTTAGAGTGCTGTTCACAACATTATTCCTCGACTACAGGTATTGTTGAGGAATGATGGTGGAAATATTGAGCATTTCCTGTAAAGTACCTCATCTTTGCTTTGTCTAACTTTGTTATGCTAATTATTGCTATTCTGATCAGATGAAGCGCCATCTGTCGGACATTTTGTGAACTTTTGTATTTGTTTTTGGTTCTAATAAAACCCCACGTCATTCCAAGCATGTATGTCAATTTGTACCTCTCTATCTGCATTATTCCGTGATTTATTCAGTTTTCAAATTTATACTGACTTTTTGATCACCCGGTATATGCGTCCGTATAACTGTCTGGTTAAGAGATTTTCAAGGTCAGAAAAGTAAGAAGATACCACGTCCTACAGGATGACACGCAGTAAAGGAGTCCAGTGCATCCAACAATCCTTCGGATGCAGCACAGCTTTACATTTTTATGTGTGATCGGAATCCAGAATCTCAGGATGAAAATTTGCGAGTGTAAACCGTCGAACCGCTGGGCAGTGGCCGGTGTGTACTCAGAAGAGGAGAAGTGTTGTGACGAATGGCGAGCAGAGCTTAACTGGAGTGCTTCCGCGGCAGGTAAACATCGTGTGGCCCCTACAGCAGCGAGAACACTCAGATGGAGGGCAGGTCTCCGCTCAGAACGTTCCCAGTGCGGAGGATGGCTCTAAAAGCTTCTGCTGCCTGGCGAAACCCGATAAAACCTGGCCGTGGCTCCCACCTGTGCGGACCGCGTACAACAGGAGGAAGGATTTCTTGGAACTGCGGTGGGATGGAGAACGTAAAAATGTTTCGAGCCGAAGTTACTTATTTTATTAGGACCTTCAGGTGCAGTTACATCGAATCAGGATCTACAGACTATAGAATTATTACTGTACGTTGTTTACCAAGCTTGTCAATTTCCATGCGTACTTATGGCTCAGTCATGGATACAACTGAAATACAGTTGTGATAATTTCTGTGGGTCAGGTATAGCTTATGCTTCTTCAATTTCATTCCTTTTCCAATATCTCTTCGTACTATGAGTTGTAGCCGGCCTCAATCGGTCAGTTAACGTCTTCTGCTATTTCTCACGTTTCATGAACTTTTCGGATGTGTGTTATTACTCTTCTGTACGTGCCCTTATTAATCATGTCTTATCTGATTTGCCTAGTTCATACAGGTAACTTCAGTCATCTATGCCGTGGTAGTTTAGCAGTTCTTATTGTACTCCTGGCCAATCCACTGTCGATCAGCTGTGCTCGGAAAAGTCACCCTTCTTTTTCTGATTTAGTCTCCCCAATGTCTTACACAACATTTTCTCCCTATTGTTCTCATTTACTCGGTTTCTGTTTTCCTGTTGCGGGTTAAACATTCGGATGCCTTTTCTGCCCTTATCACTGTGTGGGCTGATACTGGTATCTTTTTGTAAAGCTGTTGCAAGAGCTACTAAGTAAAAAAATGGTATCGGTGTTTAGGGCCGAGTTTTTTACAGGGAATGTTAAGGAGATGGGGGCTGAGGTGTTAAAGCGCAGTGATCTCTGTAGAAGAGACAGCTATTCAGATAGAAGCTGCTCCTTTAACTGTTTTGAAGCTGGAAAAGTGTACAATTTTTCTGAGATTTTTTGGAATATCGTTCCTAAGTTGGGTTTCTGACCTAAAAACATATTTTGAGTAAATAGCCCCGTTATATAGTGGTATAGAGAGGATTATACCTTGTTGTGAGGGAGTTCAGTTACTGAGTAGACGGTAAAGCTAACAAATTAAACAGTCTCTACGCTTATCTCCACGCAATCATTATAATCGGTCGAAGAGAGAAAACACATATACGGAAAAACAAATGTCACAAATGTGCCAGTATCGCCATAATGAAGAATTTGGAGTACTAGTTATTCTACTATATTACTTTAAAAAAGAGGAATTACTTGTGTTATACTATTTCTGAAGTGCACGGAGAGTCACTGGAAGCAACGGCAGTTGTAACGGCCCAGCAATAGGAAGAAAAAGCTATTTCTGTACCATTCTGCATGAGGGATAGAAGTCATTCTATGAACAGAGCGGTCATAAGCTCATTATTTGTGTAGCCGTGGCATCCGCAGTTGCTATTCAATTACTAAACGTATTTCAAATCCGTCTTAGCATCTTCTAAAAATTGCATATTTATTTTAGTAATCGGGTTTTGTTCTATTCATTCAAAACGACGTCCGAGTCAGCACTTTTTTTTTGCGTACAGTTACAAGCGTCGTCTACGTATTCATTTTCCAGATTTTTTATGTTTCTCACTATAGTTTTTGGATTAATTTCACTTTGACCTGGAGCACTGCACATTTTTTGACGTAAAACACGACAAAATATTGCATTGCTACTTGTAATTTTTATTTACATACTCCTCGGCAAACATACGTGTGTGAATTTAAATATTTGTGGCCCAATATTTTTCCCTTTCACGTCAAGAAACGTTTGGTGCTGCAAGACAAAAGTAAAATTAAGCCAAACGCAGGAATACATGGACAATGTGCAAGCTGAATATAATTCGAGATGTAAGAGGAAATGAAACCACAAATGCTTCCACTGATGACGTTTCTCATGAATAAAACGGAACACACTTGGTAAAATAAATAGGCAGTTCTTAGTACACTCCCTGACAAAGAAAGTGAAACACCCAAAAGGGTAGGAGCAAAAGAAATGAATCTTGACGGGCTGAGAAGGTAGCAGTGTTATTTCAGTGATTACAAATTGAGTGAAATTGACAAAGAACTTGGCATTCTGAGCCAATCTGTATATACGAAAAGACAATATCCTGACCGACTGACTGACACCATAGCCCAGCACAAGTCGCTAACGATGTGAACTTGAAATCTGAAGAATGTATTGAACTTATACTGTAGGTGTCGTTTTGGGAGGGATTTTTCGAAATTCTAACCCTAAGGGTATGAAATAGCAGATGAGATGTTTTATGACAATATTATTTTATGAAAGCATTTTTAAAGCTAAATCTATGAAAAATAAAATTTGGCTTCTCTGTTATAATTTAAAAAAATATACTTTTTTCACTGTTTGTGCAAATTCAACGCCTAAGGGGATGAACTGGGGTCACGCTGATTCACTGATTCATAATCTGCTAAGGACAGAAACTTGACGCTGGAAGAGGACGTGGATCTTATACTGTAGACATCGTATAGGAAGGGATTGGCCAGAATTCCACTCCTAAGGGGGTGAAATAAGGGGTGAAAGTCTTTTTGAAAGTATTTCGCTATTAAGGGAATTTTGAAGCTAGAACTACAACAACAGGTATTTGGTTACTCTGTCAGAAAATTAAAAAAAAAAAACGTGTTTCAGCATATGTGGGAATTCAAGCACTAAGGGGGCAAAACGGTGGGTGAAACTTTTTTGAAAGTAAATAATTACTAAGAAACTACTAAAACGATATTAAGGCTACATCTGTGACAGTTGGTGTTTGACTTCTCTATTAGAAATAAAGAACATACGTGTTCCAGTATCTCTGGAAATGCAACCCCAGAGGGAAAGCAGTAGGGGTCGAAAATTTTTAAGAAAATATTTCGTTACACTAAAAAAATTTATAGCTAAATTTAAGAAAACTGGTATTTCACTTCTCGGGTAGATATAAAGAAATATTTGTTAGGGGAGGAAAGTTGCTACGAGAATATCTCCACAAGAACGCAAAAGGCATGATTAACAAAAACGTTGGACTCCAGCTAGCAGAATCGCTTTTTGGTTAGAAGTACGTTCGGAAAAGACCCCAGCGCGTGGTCTAGCAGCTAGCGTTACTGCCTCTGTATCATGGGGTCCCGGGTTCGATTCCCGGCCGAGTTGGGGGTTTTCTTCCCCCGGGGACTGGATGTTTGTGTTGTGCTCATCATTTTCATCAGCATTCGTGGAAGTGGCGAGATTGGACTGTGTGAAGATTGGGACATCTTAGGGGCGCTGACAACGGTGCAGTTGAGCGCGCCAGAAACTAAACATCATCATCATCACCAGGAAAAGACCATGGTTATATGGTCTCAATTAGCGTGGAACGCTTAGAAGGTATTGCAGTTCGCGAACAAATAAAAATTAGATTGAAAAAAAAAATCTCTGCGGGCTATACTGTCTAGCAAGTGAAGCAGCAGGCGGTAACCTGGTCATGATTATGGCGTTGCACCTCCTTTGGCGTGGACCAACACCGACTCAAAGGGAGGCCTCGGCGCTTGTTCGTGACGTCACGTCAGCTAGGCACGGCGAACGCCAGGTCTGTTGCAGTCATACTCATAATAGTGGTGTCTCCCTCCCTGACACAGGAAAATGTGAAACTATTGGCAGTAGTTGACCAACACACATCGTTCTGAGAGATTTCTGCAATCAATTAATTGTGAAATTCATTACACTGCTTAAGAAATAGTGTACTTCTGAACTTAAATGTCCACCTGTTTTAAGGATTGACATACAAAAACAACTTCATGGTCCAGCAGCAAGAGAATTCGTGCTTCTTTACCTTATTTGTAAATCTGGGGAAGTTACGTTTGTACTGGGTTGCTTTTACAAGAAACTGTGAACATATTGGTGCTCTTTTTAGGTATCTTGGTTGACTATGGGGTGAGGAGTACTGAATGTTAACGAAATATCTTACGATTGTACACGTTGGGGGAGGGGGTGGGGGACGGAAGAAGAGGCAAAAGAGAGTTACTTGTTTTATCAAATAAAATTTTTTTATCTTATAAAGTTTCTACTTTCAGTTTCAAGACGGGAATATTTATCTTTTCTAATGTGCATGTTTAAAAAAGTTTAAGCTCAGCAGTATTTTCGATGTATGAAGCTATTTTGTTTCCTGTTTAGAGTTCCTTTCGTTGAAAACGACTGTAATCTAATGACTGGCAACAGTTGGTCATTTACACATGTAAATTAGTTCACATTTCCAGTGACGATATCAAACGAAAATAAATAAATAAATAAAAGAAAGGAGTTCATTGTAAGGGGGTTGGGGTAAGTTTCGATAGCAAAATGGATCAAGCAAATATAGTTACTTGAATGTAAAATTTCCGAAGCTTGCAATGGGGCAAAGCGTCTTCTTATATTGATCTACGTTTCTTTCGACAGGATTCAGTAATACAGAACTATGATCTTCATTTGTAGCTTTACGATAGTAAGAAAATCTTTCATCTAAATAAAACTGCAGAATCCAAAACAATACCAAACATTTTGTCCAAAAGTAAGAGATTTATAGTGATAAGCACGCCCAGGCGTTTCTGCCTGCACATACCTGGCGTTCGCCGTGCCTAGCTGACGTGACGTCACCAACAAGCGCCGAGGCCTTCCTTTGAGTCGGTGTTGCCTGGACCCACGCACTGATTCCGTTTCGAAGGCTGTCACAAAGCCGTTACATAGTCTTCTGACTGGTCCTACATGTCCTGAATACTGTTACTGGGGTCCCACATATGTTCTATCGGGGACACATCTGGGGAGAGGGGGGGCGGGGGGCTTGCTGGCTATGGGAGTACCTCAACATTATGCAGGCACTATATTGAGACGTGTATGGACGAGCAAAACCCTACAGAAAACTGCCACCACCATACTGTCACATGGGAACTAACACATGAGCATGCACGATGTCCGCTATCTGCCGTCGTGCCGTAAATGTTCCCTCAGTCGCTACCAGGTGTGGATTGAAATCGTACTAGATTGGTGCTCACACCTCGACGCCAGGAGTAACACTTTTGCGCCTCTCTGGAACACTGGAACACCGAGGCCTCTCACCAGGTCGTCGCCATGCTCGCCGACGATGCTCCTCAGGGTAGTACAGAGCGGCGGCCCATCGCTGAATACAGTGCGGCGCCATTCATCACCAGTCCATGCTTCCCGGCTCCGACACCACCCCAAATGGTGCCCTTTTTACTGTGTGAATGGCAGCTACGCATAAGAAGCTGATTTCATGGTCTGGTTGCTGCTAGTCTATGACCAATGGTGCAGGATGGCACAGAACTTTGCAGGGAGTCCATTATGATTTTGTTGCCAGGCACAGATATGATTAACGGTGTGCTTGGTCCACAATTCGGCGATCCTCCCTTGTCGTCACCAGATGTGGTCTTCTGGTAATTTCATGGACAGTATGTCTGCATTCACATTCCCATGCAGTCCAACATCGGGCAACTGTGACATCCGAACGCCCCACAAATCAGGATGTTGCACAATTCGACTCAGTCTCTGTCGGGTACTAAAAACGCTGTCTCACAGTTCTCACTCAACGTCTGATGCCGTTCATGCTCCTTACATACCCTACCAGGCCTGGTAACGACTCCACGAACAACACTCGTACACTCTGAGTATCGTTCTGCCCATCACCGAGAATTAAACCTCTAATCAATTACAGTTTTGGAGATGGCTGTCTTTAAACAACCTGAAATAGGTTTAAGCGAAGAAATAACACAACCAACAGCTTGCGAAGTTATTCACCTAGGTTTTGACACCTCTAAGAATGTCTTCATCAAAATGAAATCTTTATCAACCCTATCCTTGCAACTGGATTCGTGATTTCTTGTCAGAAAGGTCACAGTTCGTAGCTATAGACATTAAATTCACAGTTAAACATGAAACTAATAAAATCATTAACTATCTTGACCTGGAAATTTGCAATAAACATCAATTTAGTATTTACAGAAAACCTAGCACCACAGATGTCAGTACTGACAACTCATCTTGCCACCCCCGCCAACAAAAAACGGCATATTTCAGAATGATGCTACACCGAATTAAAAAAGTACCAATGAGTGACACAGACCAACAAAATGAAATCAATATAATTAAAACAGTTGCTCATAATAATAGATATAAACCCACAATAATAGAAAAACTCCACAACAAAATGCAGACAGAAACCACAGATCCACTTCACAGCAGTTACTTCAAGCCAAATCAGTGTGCCACAGAAGCCAAACCTAAATATGCTACTCTCCCATACATAGGCCCACTTTCATACCAAACAGCAAACTTATTTAAAAAGAAAAAATCACAATCAGCTTTTCCAGAAATAATAAATTACAACAAAAAGTAATCCATGAGTAAAAACCTCCAAGAGTCCATTCTGTAAATCAGGAATATAGAAACACAAATGCGATACATGCCCAAAATTCTACATTGGACAGACAGGCAGAACTTTTGAAATTAGATATAAAGAACACATTGATGCTTTAAGACTTGGTAACTTGAACAAATCCGCATTTGCAGCCCATATTGCTGAAGAAAACCATTCAGTGGGAGACATTGAGGACAACTTAAAAATTTTACATCTAGCAGACAAAGGAGCCACTATGAATACATTAGAAGAAATAGAAATACACACACACAAAAACAGCACCCCAGACTATATCCTTAATGAACAAACGGAGTTAGCTAACATCCCTTTCCTGAAAAATTTCCAAAAATTATTTTCCAACCTCCAAAGCAAATAATATTAGTACACCTTTCTGCAGATCAAGTAACAAATTTATATGTTACTGTAATTGTCATGATGCTAAATGTAATTAAATAATGTACTATTTTACCTATACAGTAATATATATATATATATATATATATATATATATATATATATATATTAAAAAAAACTTTATAATTAATGTAACAATATCAACTCAAAAAACCATGTCTCTGTCGTAGTGTAAAAGGCATTACAGTTGCCTAAATGAATATATGATCCTTTCCAAACATAGGACATCATCGTCAAATGTTACGATATATCATAGCATCTATGATACTCATATGTTTGTAAGCTCTTTGTATGTATCAAAACATGTGGTGCGTACTAGAAATCTTCTCAGTGACAAATTTAAAGTGTTCAGTGAGGAAAAATTTACGTGTGCAACAATAAGAATGCAGTGAGAATGTATTCACATCTGTTGGACGAATGTTATGAAAACAAACACTCCAAACCGACATTTCACGTAAGTCACATGCAATGAAAATCTGTAACGAAACCATCTGTGTGTGGCATGTTTATAATTATGTATTATTTATATTTTAGGACAATTAATCTGTAAAAAGCACACCACATGTTATAAAGAAAGCGTGTAAACCGTCTGAGGATGAATCACAACGATTCGAAACCGGTAACGATACCCTTTGAATAAAGGAACTGAAAGTAAATTTGTGGCTGGTTGCTGTCACAACTCCATCAACATTTGTCTTACCTTTCTTTTCCCTAAGTAAAATGGACATTTCTTCAACACTTTTCGGTCTGTGACAGGAAATTAATAGATGATCAGCAAAACTGGAATCATATACATTAGTGCCTCTTTATCCCAATAAATGTTCTTTATACCTGACACTGGAAGATCTTTCAGTTTGTCCTGTATAATAAACATACGTGGCCTGTATAATAAATATGACACGTATTCACAAGTGATTTTATAAACCGCTGAACTTTGTATATGAGCAACTGTGGACTTGCGATTGTGAGTGAGATTCTCCCGTACGGTATTGTTAATTGAAAAGGCAACTTGGCATTCATATTTCTTAATTAGAAGACGACAAAGTCTATAAGAAATAGGGCCAAAGAATAGAACCGAAAAACTTTTTTTATACACGTTACTGTCAGAAACGTCACTGGTTCCTAAAACAATCACCTTAGCACGAGTTTTCACTTTGAAGATGTTTTCAACTAACGAGGGATCGTAACCTTTATTAACTGGAATAGTTTTCATTAAATTCACCTCATCATTAAGCTTGTTTGGTGACAAAGGTACAGGAACTGCACACAAATGGGACGAATCACTTATATACCCGACAATGGTCTGTAGGTATACGATAATTCATTGACGTCAGATCACATCTCCTTATGATTCATTTTTTTTTATCAGGGCGTTTACTTTCAAAGACGTATTCGAAAAACTTTTAATATATACAATAAATCTTTTGTAAGCTAATAAAATTAAAATTATGGCCATGTGATAAATGAGCTGAAACTTGATGTTTTAGTTAAATTTTTTAAAAGTATATAACACTCCTGTCTGCTACTACTGTACCATAACCTTAAAGTTGGAAACAGGTTGTGAAATAAAACTATTTTGTTATAGCAATTATGGTATAAAGCAACAGAGCAGTGTTACTGTGGTGTCACCGCTAGACACCACACTTGCTAGGTGGTAGCTTAAATCGGCCGCGGTCCATTAGTACATGTCGGACCCGCGTGTCGCCACTGTCAGGATCGCAGACCGAGCGCCACCACAAGGCAGGTCTCGAGAGACTTACTAGCACTCGCCCCAGTTGTACGACGACGTTGCTAGCGACTACACGGACGAAGCCTTTCTCTCATTTGCCGAGAGACTGTTAGAATAGCCTTCAGCTAAGTTAATGGCTACGACCTAGCAAGGCGCCATTAACCATTTGTACCATTGCATGTATCTCAAGATAGTCTCACTTGTATCATCAAGAGTGCTGTATACCAAAGGACGATATAAAAGTTAAGTGTTCTAGTAGCTACGTTCTTTTCTTTATCACATTCATCACGTATCCTGTTCCAGACTTAACGCCAGACGGCGTGAGTTAACGCGTGCCATTTCGGCTACTTCACTGTGGACTGGCTGCCTTAACAGTCCACTACAGTTACCCTCTGAGAGGAATTTTGTTATGTTGACCGTGTTATTCCTAACGGAGGTGGCTTATCGGAAATGAAAGTCAGAATTACGTAAATAATTAAACAGTGACAAACAAAATATTGCCTATCTGCACTGTTTAACGGATAACGAAAACGGTCGCCAGCCTAACTAGGCAAGAGAATGATTAACATTCTCGTTCAAGAAAATAGTTATTAGTAACTTTAATGGATAAACACAACCTATACTTGGCCACACGTGAGTGCAATGAACTCTGACACACTCATATCTTTACGGTAAGATTGAAACTAACAGTTGGAGCAGCACAAACTATTTGCAAAATTATAACAGGTACAGAAAAACACTATCACTTTCAGGGCTTACACAAACTGAGTGGTCTTTATAACACTACCATTAACATTCCCTCTAGGATCATAAATTGGACATAGGTTTAGGTTAAGTCTCTCTCAGTTAAATACTTAACTATTTAAAATGAGAGTTAGTTGAAATTCACTGACAGGTTACTTATCACTGTTTTTCTAATAAATAGATTATGATTTTCATAAATAAAGATCTTTCCGTTATTTGTTATCTCGCATTAGCACACTAGACAAACTGTGGATCCTGTTATACTGTTAATATGCACTTATAATACACAAGAGAGACAAACACTTAGTAATCATGAACATATAATTTCCTACTATGCAGTTTTCCACTTTTACTACCGTGAGACATAAAATTAACATTTATGTAAGATACTGACTCACTTTCTGCGATTAACAACAGGCAGTAATGTGATCATTTACTAAGCAAAACTCTATAAGCCTCAGTCTTGAGAAATTTGAATTTGGCAACAACACATTAATAAGCAGTTTTACTAGGAAAATTATTTCAGCAAGCATCATTAACTTTAACTCACTCTCTTGCCACATTAACTTTAACTTTCTCTTTACTATGTTCAAAGGGGGCATTAATTAGAAAACTGGGTTTTAATGTACTTTCAGTAAGGACACTCGGTAATCACTTTAGTTCAAACGGAGAGGACCCTGAGAGGTGTTATGATGAGGAGAAAAGTCAAGGTAGGTACATAAATTCAGATATAAATTACCTTATATTTCAGCACATTAGCACATCCATTAAGCTGATCCTTCACTATACATCATTATAGTATTACGTTGCAATGATTGCGCAATGTGGTGGCAACTGCATGTTGGTAGGTGGAATTGCAGGCAGAATTGCTGGACTCTGTCATTTCTTGGTGGCGATAATAGATACAAATTCCAGAATAGTTCCAGCTATTGATCCATCCATCCGAGGCATTGGAAAGAAGCAGGAAAAGCCTCACTCGGAATCAACACAATATGCATCTTTTACATGGCAGTGCACGGACTCGTAGCTCGTCCCCGACTGGTGGCTCGTCCCCGACTGACTATAAGTTCCTCGACTGCTGGCTCGTCCTCGACTCGTAGCTCGTCCCCGACTCGTTGCTCGTCCCCGACTCGTTGCTCGTCCCCGACTGACTATCAGTTCTACCTTTTCCACCTAGGCCAACCACAATTTGCACGCGCCACACAGTTCCGTTCCCGAGGGGAACCACTACACCATTTACATACAAACTAACTAAGAACCCCAAGTGAGGATCAGCAATTTACATAACAGTACCCAAATGCATTAAATAAAACAAAACATTTACACATATTGACATCTCTACAAAAAATTATTCACACAAAATTACAATCATATACAGTAAGTTTTGTTCCCTCCAAATGGGACAAAGCATTTAAACGAGAGATATGCCACACAGCATACAATCAGACCATGACTCAAAGTTTTTACAAAGAAAGGAGTATACAGTTTTGTGTTATCTATTCAAACAAACACATTTACAGAAGCACAGCAATGTAACATTAAATGAAACAAAAGTAAAATAAATCAGTACAGCATTAGAGCTATGGTGTTACAAGTATTTTATTAATACTTTAGGTCCTTACCCAGTCTCCAATCTTGTAACTATTATCTGCAACTCGACAAGTTCATTGCGAGACTTAACATTCTGCAACGACGTTTGTCTTTATTTAGTTCTCTCCGGGGATAATATCGATAATGAACCTTTTATTAATGAGAACAGATGGCAATGCCATGCTATCAACATATGGTCCTAGCCAAGAGTGTACGTTCGCCCTTATAGAAGTATTGCTTTCGGTACCACAACTTTGTGATGGAAAACAGAGTCTTGGATTTGACAGATGACAATGAGTAGTGTTTCCTACCTATCATTGGCACCAAGTTCCAAAAGAAGAATACTCTTTCCATTTGTAACGCTGAATTTTGTGTTCTCTCCAACTGTGGTGGCATCAATATTTGTGTGAACCCGCTTGTCCTTCATGGACTTGACCACAAGCTGCCACCAGCTATCCGCCATAGGCTTGACCTCGCATATCGCCAGTCTGCCAATGTTTTTTTCCCGAATTAGATTTGTTGTTTCTATCGTATTAATCTGTTATGTTATACCAGTAAACCCGACTCAGATTCTTTAAAAAAAATGGAAGCCGCATGTACAAAAACGTCATTTTTTGGTACTACGTGTTATAACATGATATAATTTTGCAGGTGCATTCATTGGTATTCTGGATACTCTTTGCAAAAGTGTTGCGAATAGAGTAAAGAGCAAAGGAGTTATACAATAAAACCTCGTGTGTGATGCTGCAGCGAAAATAAACATTTTTCCTTTCATAATGTACGAGGGTAATCCAAAAAGTAAGGTCTCCTATTTTTTTATAAGTAAATGGAGCTGTTTATTTCTACAATGGTTTACTTCAGTTTAAAGCTTGAACATTTAGCTATTTTTCGACATAATCACCATTTCCGTCGATGCATTTTTGTAGACGCTGTGGCAGTTTTTGTATACCCATGTCATACCAGCTCGCCGCCATGCTGTTTAGAAAGTTATGAACCTCTTCTTTCACTTCGTCGTCGGAGCTGAATCTCTGGGACCACAATTAACGCTGATGAAAAAACTCAAACGGGAAATTCAGAACCGAAGAAGAGGAATGTTGAGCAAGGGCGTACACATTCTCCATGACAGCGCTCGCCCACACATCGCTCGGCAAACCGTTGCTCTCCTGCAACAGTTTCAGTGGAACATAATCACCCACCCAGCCTATAGTCCTGACTTGGCGTCCAGTCACTATCACCTGTTCCCTAGGTTAAAAAAAAAAAAAAAAAAAAAAAAAAAAAACATTTGGCCGGAAAGCGATTCAGCTCCGAAGACGAGGTGAAAGAAGAGGTTCATAACTTTCTGAACAGCATGACGGGCAGCTGGTATGACATGGGTATACAAAAACTGCCACAGCGTCTACAAAAATGCGACAGAAATGGTGATTATATCGAAAACTGGCTAAATGTTCAATCTGTAAACTGATGTAAACCATTGTAGAAATAAACAGGTCTATTTACTTATAAAAAAATAGGAGACCATACTTTTGGGATTACCCTCGTAGTAGGGATGTCAGCGAGAAAATGTTTCGCAGACGTTTAAACTTACGTGTAAAGCTGGCTACTAAGTTTTGCACGGCGGAGTCCTTCCACAAAAATTTCTCGGTGCATTTGCCACGACAAATTTAGATAAAATTCCAAGCAATCTACGATATCCACCATCACCTTCGTCACGGACTAAAACTGACTGTCGTGAACTGGCAAAGTACTCTGTTTCATACCCACAGAACGGCATCCGACTGCTGGATTACGTCATGATGGCGCGGAAAGACGTAGCGCGCTCCATATGCACAGATTTTGCTTACGCACTCTATATTCGAGAGGGTGCGTTTCTGGATGAGGTATCGAATATATTGCTTCCCCCTACGTATACCTCCCGAGGAGATCACGAATGTAAAATTAGAGAGATTAGAGCGCGCACGGAGGCTTTCAGACAGTCGTCCTTCCCGCGAACCATACGCGACAGGAACAGGAAAGGGAGGTAATGACAGTGGCACGTAAAGTGCCCTCCGCCACACACCGTTGGGTGGCTTGCGGAGTATAAATGTAGATGTTAGATGTAGATATTGCGCTCCTTACAGCGCCATCCATTACATTTTAGTCGATGACGAAGATGGTGACGGGTATCTCCGAAAGCCTGGAATTTTATCAGAATTTGATGCAGCAGGTGAACTGAGAAATTTTTATGCTTTTGTAAAGTTGGTTGGAAGTCGCTAATTGCTCTCATTCTCACTGTGTGGGTAATTTGCACACCACGAGGTACCCTGTCTCAAGACCACAGTTCATTGTGTTAAGACTATACCTCTTAATCAGTAGATTATGACAGCATAAAAATCTTATATATAAAAGTAATTTGCCCCTTGAAATAGGATTATTATTTATGACAAATCTTCATCAGAACAAGTGTAGAACATAGGACGTCTGCTGAGACTAATACAACGTAATTTTAATAGTAGCAGAAAACAATGGAACTGGAGTAGAGTTCGTCTTGAATAGGAGGATCGATCAGAGACTGAGATACTGTGAATGGGATTATTCGCATTAGATCGACAGCAAACCAATGCCAAGACAATCGTTCAGGTATATATTCCGACATCACAAGAGGAAGATGAGGAGATAATGTAGATGAAATGTTGAAAGTGTAATTCAGTTTGTAAAGGATGTTGACAATGTTACAATCGTGGGCTCGGTAGTAGGAATGAGAGAACAAAGAGACTAATGGAGTTGTGAAATAAACTTTATCTACTAAAAGGGAATACACTGTTCAGACAACACCAGAGGAAGAGGTGTGGAAAACGGCCCGAAGCCACCGGAAACTTCCAGCTAGATTACATCATCGTCATCAGACACAGAATCCGAAATCAGATATTAGATTGTAAGGCGTACCCAGGAGTAGATATAGATTTATATAAAAATCAGCGGTGATGCGGAGCAGATTAAAGTTTGTGAGAATCGTCAGGAAAAATCCACGCCCAAAGAAGTACATTACTGTGATACTGTGGATTACGGAGGTGTGTTTGAAATTCTCTTAGGCAGTATATATTGACGTAATGAACACCGTAGATGGTAAAGAGTAATGGATTTCACTAAAAAGGTGTATCACGAAAGATATATTGACAAATATAAGTATGAGGAAGATAAACGCGTAGACAGCTTGGTTAACCGAAGAAATATTTCAAATGATCGAAAAAGGAGGAATTACAAAACTGTTTAAGATAGGACGAGAGCACAGCAACGTAAGTCATTTGGAAATGAAGTAAACAGGAAGCGCAGGGAACCCAAGGCGAAATGGTTACAGGAAAAATTAGAAGAAGCTGGGAGAGAAATGATCATCGGATAAAATGATTCAGCGTATTAGAAAGTCAAAACAACCTTTTGTTAAATTAAAAGTAACGTCTTCAGAATCAAGCGTACAATAAGAATTTGGCTGCTAATCGCAGAGGAGAGAGGAGTTAGGTGAAAAAATAATTCATTGAAAGTTTTTAAGAGGGGAAGGAGCTGTCTCATGAAGTGATAGAAAAAGAAATGGAGTAGATACAGAAGAGATGGGAGATCTAGTATTAGAATCAGTGTTTAACAGAGCTTTGGAAGACTCGAGAGCAATTTAGGCGGAAGGCATAGATAATATTCCTTCCGAATTTCTAAAATCATTGCCGAAAGTTGTAACCAGTCGACTATTCAAGAATATAGGAGTTTGAAGAAGTACTATCAGACTTTCGGAAAACTATCAACTATACCATGGCGAAGAGAGCAATGGCAGATAAGTGGGAAAGCATCGCACATACAACTTAACAATTCATGTATCGAAGCTGTTGACAAAAATAATGTAAGAAGAATTGAAAAGAAGAGGAACAGTTTGGATTTAGAAAAGTAAAGGCACGAGAGAAGCAATATTCACGTCGTGCTTGATAATGGAAGGAAGACTGAAGAAAAATGAAGACACGTTCATAGGATTTGTTCACGTGGAAGAAACGTTCGAGAATGTAAAATGGTGCAAAATATTCGACATTCTCGGAAGACATAGTGTAAGCTGTGGAGAAAGTTGAGTAATATATACTATGTCTAATAACCATAAAGGGATAATAAAACTGAAGACCAAGAACTAAGTACTGGCAGTGAAAAGGTTCAGTCCATACACTGAAGAAACAATGACGAGAAGAAGGAAAGGTTTAGGATTGAGATTAAAATTAAGGTTGAAATATCAATGATAAGATTCGCTGATGGTAATGCTACTCCCAATGAAAGCGAGAAAGGCTTACGAGGCGTAACGATGAACTGGAAACTCTACTGAACAGATAATATGGATTGAGAGCTAGCTGAAGAAAGACGAAAATAATGAGGAGTAGTAGACAAGAGATTAGAGAGGAACTTACCATCACAATTGGGTATCAGGTAGTAAATGAAGTCAAGGAGTTTTGCTACCTTGTGAGAAAAATAACACGTGTCGGATGAAGCAAGGAGGACATACAAACTTGAAAACAAGAGAATTGAAGCTTTTGGGATGTGCTTTAACAGAAGGATGGTCCAAATTAAATGGGTTGATGAAATGAGAAATGAGTAGTTTCTCCGCAGAATGTGCGAGGAGAGAAACAAATGGTAGACATTGACAAAGTGAAGGAATAAGATGACAGGACATTTGTTAAGGTAACATAGCAGAACTTCCACGGTATTAGACTGACCAATGGAGGATAAAAATTGCATGGGAAGGGATTGGAATGTATCAAAAGATGAGGTTGGCAAGGAGGGAGGTTGTGGCGGGCCATATCAAAGCAGTCTGAAGGCTGATGAAAGAACCCATCCCCCTACCAGAAAAAAACGAAAAAAAGAAAGGAATTTTAGCTTATAACCTAAAAAATTTCTTATTTGGTATGACTGTCGTACGCTAGGTATCTGCTAGACGCATTCCACTTGCCTCTATCCTGCTGATAACTTCGTCCATATTTAATGTCACATAGCATTCGAAGCCTTCGTTTCCTTTTTGTTGTCTTCCCTGAAATTTTTTCTTCAATGACTATTCGTTTTAGACAATTTTTCTGCAGTGTGTGCCTCAGCCCTGATGTTTTCCTCATCCTCTTATTTTTCACCAGTTTTTTTCCCTCCCCTATAATTAGAAGTACTTGTTTATTAACATTCTGCTATCCACTTCACTTTTGTCATTTTTCTCCACACCCACTTTTCGAAACTATCCAAGTAGTTTTTCACATTAGGTTTTAACTGTTTGTAATCCATTGCCATTAATGCTACATTTGCGAATCTCCTTCTTAATGTTAGCGCTTTTTTTGTAGTTAACATAGCTTTCACTTTTTCAAAAACTCTCTTACTTGTACATATTCAGCACACTATTTCCTCCAGAAAGCTCACACTTTATTTTGCAGCTCTTTTTAAGAATCTAAAAGATTTTACTTGTTCCAATGTTTTTCCTTCCAATGATATTTTTCACCGCCGTCGATGACTTCCATCACTTCGGTTTTTCCTATACTTATCCTTATTCTGTGCTGGTTTCCTGCTTTTACGTCTTCTCAGTCAGAATCTGCAAATTCTACCTCTGATTCACCCAACATTGATCATTTGCATATTTAATTTCTATATCCTTTCCCCTTTCACGATTATATCTCTTACCTTTCCGTATTCTTTAGCTGTTAGTTTCTCGTATGCTTTACCTCTTAGTTTCTTAGCACAAATATTGAAAAGCGTTGTTGACAGACGACACCCTTGTCCAACATCTCTTCCAATATGTAAATGGAGATATTCATGCTATTACTTACCGAGCATGCAGCTCACAAGATGTGGTCTTACCGTTGCTGTCACAGGTCCAAGTCACACGTTTCTTAAAAAAGATCTCTTAAAAATATCTTAGGGGGTCTGTGTAAAGGAAAGAACTTTATTCGTCTCTCCAAGCACGCGTCCCATCAAATCATGCGACATAGCTGGGTGGCGTACAAGAAAAAGAAGGGAAGGGGGGAATTGAAGAAAAGGCAGAGGGCTGCACGTCGCTTTAATGTTGGGATGTTTCAAGTCTCTCGAGCCGCGCTTCATATTCAGTGCAGAGCGTGGAACGGAATCCCCAATAAACTCACGGAACGTCGCCCAGGAGACGGCGATGTGAAAGGGGATGGGGTCGGTGGTGGGGGCAGAATCGAGACTGCAGCTGGCTCTCCAGTTCTACTGTAAGCTGATACATGCAGGGTTCTCTTCAGTTAGGGTGTAATACCCATCTAAAAGTAGCAGCAGATACATAGGAACGTATGTCTGGGGTAGGTACTTCCGATGTTACAAAAGGAAAAAATATTGCTTACGCTATTAACTCGAGCATGAGTCGTGATTTCTACGTAGTTTTGTTCTCTGGAAAATTAGTCACTCTGAATATTAACCCGATGTTATTAAATGATTTAGTTATTTGCGTATTATGTAGATAATAGTTGCGTCGCTATGATCTAGATAATTTCTGTTACTTTGCAAGTGTAATGAAATTTCCGTGTGAAAAATTTGATAACCAGATTATCACTTTACATGATTCACTTTTACATTAATTTTAAAGCATATTTAATTTTTTTCATATGGTAATTGGTACTGAAATGTATGTGCATTCACACATTCACACAAATGTACACACTAAAATATTAAATTATTACACATTCAGAAATTCCAGA
This sequence comes from Schistocerca nitens, assembly GCF_023898315.1. Lineage (NCBI taxonomy): Eukaryota > Metazoa > Arthropoda > Insecta > Orthoptera > Acrididae > Schistocerca > Schistocerca nitens. The sequence continues at coordinate 20,453,697 of NC_064614.1, forward strand.
AGGAATTGCACAGCCAGTATGATGTCAATTTGTTTTTAACGTTACCATATTTATTATAACATGGCAAATGGACAAATTTTTTGTGGGTAAATGCTTCACTCATTTCGTTGCCGTACATACTCTGAATGATGGTAGTGTAAGTCACTTCTCCTTAGACCAATGTATCATGAATGCTACTCTTGTTTTCAAAGTAGGAACGACTGCAGTGAACATACTTCGTAAGGAAGTAAACGTGACTGAGGCTGTTGTCAATATTCCCAAATGATGAAAGAGCCTTCTGCAAGATGTTCTATAGAGGACACTATATATTATCCTTGTTATCCACTTCTCTGCAACGAACATTTCCTTGCTCAGTGAAGAATTGGCCCAGAATATCATGCCGTAATACACTAGTGAATGAAATTGGGAAACTTCAGCGAAGTTTTGTATTCCCATATTGTAAAGGAATGGACTGGTAACTGTTTTTCTTGTAACCTATGTCCTCAATTACTTTCTGAATGTATGATAATCTCTGTTCTCCTCCGTAGTTTTTACCCCCTACATGTCCTTTTAGTACCATCGAAGTTATTCCCTGATGCCTTAAGAGATGATCTATCATGTATCCTTGTCATTGTTTTCCATATATTCTTTCCTCGCTGATTCTGCTGGGAACCACCTCCTTCTGTATCTCATCAGTCCATCTATTTTTCAACATACTTCTGCAGCACTACGTCTCAAATGCATCGATTCTCTTCTGTTACCGTTTTTCCATAGTCCATGTATCACTACCACACAAAGCTGCGCTCCAAACGTACGTTCTCAGAAATTCTTCCCCCAAATTAAGGCCTATGTTTGATTCTAGTAAACATCTCTTCACCAGGAATCCCCTCGTTTTTACGTCCTCCTTGCTCCGTCCGTCATGCGTTATTTTGCTGCCTAGGTAGCATCTACTTCGTGGTCACCAATTCCGATGTTAAGTTTCTCGCTGTTCTAATTTCTGCTACGTCTCATTACTTTCGTTTTCTTTCGATTTACTCTTAATCCATATTCTGTACCCAGTAGACTGTTTCATCCCATTCAGCAATTCGTAATTCTTCTTCGCTTTCACTGAGGATAGCAATGCCATCAGAAAACCTTACCATTGATATCCTTTGACCTTGAATTTTAATCCAACTTTTGAGCCATTCTTTTATTTTCGGCATCGCTTCTACAGTGTATACCCAGTCTTATACCCTTATTAATCCGAGCACATCATTCTTGGTTCTCCAGTCTTATCGTTTGTACATTACCTGTCTTTCCTATTCCTATTTGTCTCCGAATTTCGAACGTCTTGCACGATTTTACACTGTCGAACGCCTTTCCCAGATCGATAAATCCTGTGAATGTATTTTGATTAGTATTCGATCTTCCTTCCATCATCAGACGCAAAGACAAAACTGCCTCACTCGTGCCTTTACTCTTCCTAGAACCAAACGGATCGTCATCTAACTGATCTTCAGTTTTCTTTTCTGTATATTATTCTTGTCAGCAGTTTGGATGCATGGGCTGTTAAGCTGATTGTACAATAATTCTCGCACTTGTCGGCTCTTGCTACCTTAGAAATTGTGTGGATGATGTTTCTGCGAAAGTCTGATGATGTATCACCAGTCTGACATGTTCTACGCACCAACGCGAACAGACATTTTTTTGCCACTTCCCCCAATGATTTTAGAACTTCCGATGGAATACTATCTATCCATTCTGCCTTGTTTGATCTTAAGTCTTCCAAAGCTCCTTTAAATTACGCTTCTAATATTCTATTTCTAATAACCTATTTCCTTTGTACTCTTCTTTCTTCTTCTGTCACGTCATCACATCCTCCCCATCACGTAGGTCTTCAAGGTATTCAGTACACCTATGGGCTCTTTCATGTGCGTTTAACGGTGGAGTTCTCATTGCACTCTTAATGTTAATTCCATTGCTTTTAATTTCATCGAAGGTTGTATTGGCTTTTGTATATGCTGAGTCAGTCTTTCCGACAATATTTTCTTTTTCGATTAATTCATATTCTTCATGCATCCGTCTCGACTTAGCTTCCCTGCAAATCTTACTTATTTCATTACTGAGTGACTTTTATTTCTGTATTCCTGCATCTTCCTGAAAATTTTTGTACTTCCTTCTTTCATAGGTCAGCTGCAGTATTTATTCTGCTACCCGTGCTTTCATCTGAGTAACCTTCCTTGTACCAACGTTCTTCTCTCCAGCTTCCGTGACTGCACATTTTAGAGATGTCCATTGCTCTTCAACTGAACTGTCTGCTTAACTATTCGTTATCGCAGTATCTATAGCATCCGAGAACTTGAAGCGTGTCTTTTCATTCCGCAATATACCCTTATGTCACTTCTTTGCGCATTGATTCTTCCTGATTAGTCTCTTCAACTACGGCCTGACCATCATCATTACTAAATGTGATCTGAGTTTATATCTGCTCATGGGTACGCCAATATCTGATTTCGGAATCTCTGCCTGACGGTTGTAACGTCGCGAGTCAATACTCAGTAGCATTTATTGCACTACTGTGCAGTGCGGCTCGTAGCTTTGGCGGTGATAGAAACAGCCGCTTGTATCTTAGCGTGACTCGTTCGCACCTGTCGCTAGCCTAGCCTTGTGAAGTGGTATCTGTGTTAATTCGAGCGACAGAATATTGAAGCCCCTAAGAATCTAAATAAACTATATTAAATATTATTCAATGCAGTTAAAAGTCAATATACTGCCCTTTTCACAAGCTGTTACACCGTCGCGAAAAAACAGTGACCCGTATATGTAATAAGTTTCCTTTAATTTACGTCTATGGTCACAAACTTTTTGTTAACAGATTACTGGTGTCGGTCTTTATTGACCATCATCAGATCTGTTTCATTAAAACAAAGCCTGCAGTACATTAGGACTTTGTTTTTATGAAACCGATCTGATGATCGTCATTAAAGACCGAAACCGGTAATCTGTTGACAAAACGTTTGTGACCATGGACGTAAATTAAAGGAAACATACTGCCCTTTGTTATTAAAAAGAAGATTGTGTAAAAATCTCAGCTTTCTAGCTCGCATTCTTTCAGAGATAGAGAAAATTAGCTAAAACACCCCAAACTAACACTTGCAAGATTAAAGTTAGGATTCATAACAGTTTGTCTTTTAGTATCATTTGGAATCATTACTGAAGTCCACAAAATGTTAGGTCAATTTGTTTGAATTTTCATACTTAAAAACTTTAACTATTTTTCATTTTCGTAATATAAAATTCAGAAAAGGTCAGTATTTATTTAATGTTTTGTTGTGTGACTAAATGAGAATGAGTGAGAAAATGGCTTTGAGCACTATGGGACTTAACATCTGAGGTTATCGGTCCCCTAGAAATTAGAACTACTTAAACCTTACTAACCTGACATCACATATATCCATGCCCGAGGCAGGATTCGAACCTGCGCCTGTAGCAGTCGCGCGGTTCCGAACTGAAGCGCCTAGAACCACTCTGCCACCGAGGCCGGCAGAAAGAGTGAGAGTGTGTATGTGGGATATACGAAAAAATTCAATATTATCTCATGTTAAACATTACATAACTTTATTGTAGGAAAGTGTTAAGAAAGTAAGTTGCAATGAAAAACGTAATTTCCCCACCGTGCTGATGACTTATGTCCAAGGGTACTTGCTTTTGTAAGAAGGCAGCCAGAATAACCATTTTCAGAGTAATAGTTTTCTACAGTTATTCCAAGATTAGTTTTGATTTGGTTTTGTTAAACGTTTTATTAATATCTACATGATAAAGTGACGTAAATGCATCTGCGAATGTCGATTGGCGTAAGACAGTCTTAGCGCCAGAATGATCTCGAATAATTCTTCTGATTGGTCAGCCAAAATGATCGGCTAATCAGAGTTAAGCAGTTCCCAGGCACTGCTAGGTACTTATACCTGGAGAGAAGCAGAATGAACAGGAGTCGGTAGTCAGCTATCGGACGTGCAGGTCATATTGAACGCTTCCGTCTTCATTATGTGTAAAATGAAGAAATAATTGGCTTCTCGCGTCCAGATAGTGTGGCCGTAGTAGCAGTTGCATTTACGGACAAATTTGTGAAGTTTGGAAGTTTTTGGATTTTATTGTTGGAAAGAGAACCGCGTGTGAACTTTCGGCCCTTGTAAAATTCCCCGTGGCACGTTTAATATTTGTCTGTGGAATATTTGGTGAGAAATTTCTTTATTAGATATCCACTGAAAAACGACCGAATGTGAAACTCGTATATTGTAGCAGAATAATGACTGTAAATCACGTAATAATTCGGGTCGGACTTAAGTACATTTCTGGCGACCACGCGTGTGTACTGGGATGTATGAACTGTGAGTTGAGGACATTGATATTAGTCATTCAAATAAATACGGGCTGATGGCAAATTCTTTGAAGCTGAAGAAATAAAGGACTTGTTGCGGCATTTTGACGTTTTTCTAAAGAGAAGAAGCAATCACCCTCCACCAGAAAACTGTTATAAGATATTACAGGATAGTTTGCTACCAGAGTTTAGGCTGCTACATATTATGTGTCCTTAATGCAGTGGTTTCCATTGCTCCTGCGTTCTGATGCTGTTAGACATTGTCGATTCTGGAGTTTCTTCAGAGCAGATTCCCACACTAAGGACAAGAAAGTGCCCTGAACCTCTGCCCGCTCCTCCACCCTCTTTTATAAGGCCTTTCCCAAGATTAACGCTAACTTCTTATGCTGGAAATTACAGTATAATAATCAGAGAACCGAGTACGAACGAGAAGGACGCCGTCGGTCCTGATGATCGACTGGCTCTAAACTGGATCGTCACGGAATTTATTTTCAACTGTGGTTCTATGTCATTCGCAATGACCAGATCGGTCATTGCAAATGACATACACCAAACATGTGTATGTACAGACTGTGCTGTTTTACGATGTTTGGACATGTGTGCTCGCGCAACTTAGTAGCAGGAGTGGCCCCAACACTGACTCTATCCTTTAAATTTACAACACATGCAGTACCGTCGGAAAGGAGCTGCTAGTAAATGATCGAAATTTTGTCGTTGGCTAATTGCAAGACGCCAATTAATCCCGTTAATACCGTTTACTGATGAATCCACTTTCACTCACGAAGGTATCAAACGGTCTTAGCTCATGTCGGTGACCCGACGAAAAAACGTATATGTTTGGGGACACGTATTTTCAAGAACGCTTCACTGTAAATGTGTGGTGTATTATGACCGAGACTCAGGACTGGGCCTGTTGTGTTACTGCGTCGCCTTACAGGGAGCAGTCATCTACTAAGCGAGCTTCCAGCATTGTGGCAGACGGGGTCGATGCCCTCTGGAAGAAACTACCAGCAAAATCCCCAAGAATAAAAGTGTTACTAGGCGATTTCAATGCCCTCTTAGGTAAGGAAATAAAATTCCGAGACACGACAGGGAAACACACGGCCCGCCAGAGAACAAACAAAAATGGAGAGAACTTGATAAATTTCTGCAGGAATTTTGAGCTGAAAATCATGTCAATACAATTCCAAAAACCACACAGTAAACTAGTCACTTGGAAATTCTCCAGCAATGCTCTAGGAGAATTTCAGATAGACCATGTAGCAATATCCATGAAAAACGCTAGAGAAATAAGGAACGTCAGAACTAGGAAATGAGTTTTTTAGTCTCATTATCATCTTCTACAAATCAAAGCAAAATTTATACCCACCAGACAGATCAACAGAACCAACAGTCCTTTCAGAACAGATCCAGAGTACCTGCAACTAAATAAGAAAGAAATAATGGAAGAAATTAATAGAAGAAATTACGAAAATCAACAGCAACAACTGGACAGAACTGTCATAAGAAATGAGAGAACTGACAAAATTGAGACAACCACCGAGGAAAAGGAAACATCGATGATGGAACATGACATGCGACAGAGCCATAGAAGACAGATTACAAGCCTGGAAATAGTTTAACAGCCATAGAACACAAGAAAAATGGGGAGAATTCCACAGGATACAGAAAAACGCCTCAACAATAATCCGCAGACAAAAAAGAGGCTACGAAAACAGCAGGTTGAAGGAGATAGAAGAGGACTTCGCCAGAAGCAACACATGGAATTTGTACAGAATATTCCGAGAATATATTGTGGTGTCACTGCCAGACACCACACTTGCTAGGTGGTAGCTTAAATCGGCCGCGGTCCATTAGTACATGTCGGACCCGCGTGTCGCCACTGTGTGATCGTAGACCTAGCGCCACCACACGGCAGGTCTCGAGAGACGTACGAGAACTCGCCCCAGTTGTACGACGACGTTCCTAGCGACTATACGGACGAAGCCTTTGCTCTCATTTGCCGAGAGACAGAATAGCCTTCAGCTAAGTTCATGTCTACGACCTAGCAAGGCGCCATTAGCCTTAGATAGCTTGTATCTAAAGAGTCGCACTTGTATCGCCACAATCTCCAGATGTCTCATCAAGAACGATGTATACAAAGGATGGATTAAAAGATAAGTACCAAAGGAGCTACGTACTTTTCTTTACAGCCTTCATTAAGTCTCCTGTTTCAGACCTCACTCCATCCTTCGTGAGTTAGCGCGTGCATCTTGGCCGCCTCTTTCAATTAGTGTACGTAGTGTTGGCAAGTCTGCCGACACAACATATATGACAGGATATCAACCTCCAAGCTTATGCTTGAAAAGACAAGATGGAACACTGGAGACAATTCCGAAGAAAAACTGTGAAGTATTAGCTCGATACTTTGACACATTACTGAGATGCGATGAACAAAAACAGAGATTACAATTTACAAAACCAGAACCTAACCATGACTCCTCACCCCCAACACACGAAGAAATAGTGAAAAATAACAGAGAACCAGGAGAAGATTGACCGATTGCAGAAATATGAAATTAGGCTATGAAAAAATTACACCCACAATACAAAGAATAATCAAAAGCGTGTGGCAAACAGAAAAGGTGCCAGAAGAATGTAAGTAAACCCCCTCCACAAGAAAGGAGACAAAACAGACCCTAATAACTATAGAGAGATTTCGTTGCTGCCTGTGACATACAAAATTCTATCCAAAGCTCTGTTAAATCACCTAGAACCTCAGATAGATCCACATATCGGAGAGTACCAAGCAGAGTTCGGGGAGGGAAGATCGTGCAGTGAACAGATGTGGTGTCTGAGAACAATATTAACAACGAGAAAGTCCAGAAACACCACAACAACATTTGTTGCTTTCAAGGAGGACTACCATTCTATAGACAGAGAAACACTTTTCAATACACTGGAAGAAATGAAGGTAGACAACAAGACCAGAAAACTAATCCAGTTCTCGGAACCGTTATAAATCAAGATAGGAGTGAGACAGAGAGATGGCCTGTCACCCATTTTATTTTTGATAAAATAATCAGGTCATGGGACAAAGGAGTCAATGGAGTAAAGATGGGGAGACACAAAAATAGAACCATCAACATAAAATGTCTGGCGTTTTCCGATGATATCGCCATCATAATAAATAACAGAAAAGAAGCCAAAGAAGCCCTAGAGACACTACATGAAATCGCAGCCTGAACAGGACTATAAATTTCATATGAAAAAACCCAGTACATGGACACAAAATCCGCAGACAGAAACCCGTTGGTAACAAAGTATGGAAAGATAGCACAAGTAGGAAGTTTCAAATACCTGGGAGAGATTATACAGAAAACAGAACTCGACAGCCAATGAAGAAATAGTTGCAAAGTTACAAAAAACTTACAGACTTACATGGAACCATTACAACGAAAGAAGTATTTCCGTTAATGCCAAATCAAGACATTACAAAACAGTAGTCCTACCAGAAGCCTTCTATGCCTTAGAAACAGCAGTAATCAGGGGAAGAACGAAAATCAAAGAAATGGAAAAGCAAGAGAGAAAAATTCTGAGAAGGACCCATGGGCCGGTTTAGAGACAGAGGATTTGCATAAAAAGACCGGCAAAAGAACTGTACAAATAGACGGAGACAATTACAGACAACATCAGAAAAAAGAAGGGCTAAATTCTATGGGCACATTTATAGGATGAACGAAAATAGGCTGATAAAGAAGATTTTTAACATAGTGATGAGTAATACGATGAAAACTAACTCTGCAAAGGAAACCGTGGAAGACCTCAAGAAACTAAATATCTCCACGCAAGAAATAACAAACAAAGAAAGAAATCAGGGAACAGAAATTCGAGGAAACACCAAAAGAGAAGAAACCAGGAAGGATATGGACAGAAGAGAGGAAGAAAAAACACAGTGAAAATAGGAGAAGTTTTTGGGAAGAGAAAAGAAAGAGACAAGAAAAGTGCCATGGAAATTGATTGTGTTTTACCGCTCTCCTAAATGTGGAATTAACGATAGTAATAATAATAATAATAATAATAATAATTAATGAATATTGTTGTGTCTCTTAACTGAGTATACGTTATCGTGTGAACTGTGTACAGAGAAAGTGAATCGTACTCTGGGGAAATAGAATAGTCCGGCTAGGCAGTTTGTGGGACTGAGAGAATACGTTTGATGATTTGAAGAGGGAGTTGTTTTGATATTTGTATATTACATATACTTGTTCTTTTGATAAATTGTTCGTGAAAGCTATTGAGTTGTGATTAGTATCAGACACGGGATTGCGCAGTTTAATACTAATACAGGATTGGTTACAATGCATAACAGCCAATAAAAGGACGGTACGCACGTATTTATTTTGTGGCTTAAAAGAATTGCTTTGAGAAACCTAGGTTCAGTTCAGAGTTCAGCCGTGATCATGTTCAGACTTGGATAGAAGAAGCTCTAAATAGACGTGAAAGTTTTACGGAGTAATGGTTAAAACTTGACCCTGAAGTGATGTGAAGTGGACACGAACGTGTGAAAAAGACGAACACGTGAAATTCCGATTTTAATATGTCGACTGTGACATTTGAAAACCCAAAACCTGAGTGACGTGTTACCCAAGGGGCGACAGCAAACTGAACATTCGCATTTGGCAAATTGTGTAATATTTTAGTGGGCATTCTTTCACAGACAATCCGTTTGTTACTCCGTTTGGTAACGGGTTTTGTTAGTTATCATAAGCTGGCTATTACGAGAGAGGGTGACTGCATGTAAATGACGAAACAGTAACTTAAGATTAGCACATACGTGGCGGTATTTTGTGTCAAACAGATCACAATACGTTGAAGTTTTTACTCACAAACTACTTTTGAATTAAACGCTCAGCTAACCTGATACTGAGTAGCATTTGTAGCCCCCACTGAATTCCCATGATGCTACTGGTTCTACTACAGCTTTTCCTGTAGAAGAACATCATTTGTTTTTAACAGGAAAGGCTTGTGGACCGCACTGCAGAAGAAGAAATTCACCACAAAGGGAGTGGACACTTTCTGCAGAACGAGCAAAATTAATCGCACCGTTGCACATTCCTCCTGAAACGCTCTGAATATGAGTCTGTACTGCTGTTACATTGCATTGTCTCCAGCATACCGTAATAGCTTGACAACTGTCTTCCATACATCAGCAGAGAAAATTACGAACAAGATCCTAGCCATAAATAAGTTTTTGTATTTTCATAGGAAACAGCTACAGTAGCTATAACACTATCCCAGATGTCGTTCAGACGTGAGTATATATTCAAGTACTTCCTTTCGTATTATCACTGGTTTGAATTATATTAAAGTGCAAGAATGACTATACGGCTGACTGTGAAAGTAAATAGCAAATATTGACCCTTTACTCCCGGTTCTCTCTCACTACGTTTACTGTCGCCAGCAGATGAGGTCCTGAGTCACGGGGCTACTTTCGCGGAATTGCCTGGGATAATATAAGCGCCACGGTGGGTAGCCCTGCTCGAGGATTCCCCGCCTGGCCGCCATTGACTTGCAGCAGGGCCACTCAGGTTGTCCACACTCGCCGGCAGAAGTTCCCCTTTCCCGCACCTCTACACTGGCTGCGGACTTTGTAATAACGCGCCGCTAGATGAAGAAACGGCCGGCTGCCGAATACGAAGCGTGCTGTTTGCATCCACTCTCAAAGTTCGCCACGTCGGCTGCCGCTCTCCAGGAGCTGCTGAGTTCCAGGAACTAGTCTGAGGAAGCTCCAGGCGCCGGGCTCGTATGACCAGGAGGCAACTGATACGGCGAACGTTCGCCGCCGTCTGCCGCGAAGACTGGTTTACGGAAAATGCATTATTCAGTGAGATACTCCTTCCTCTGTGAACTGCTACGGAGCGCCGTCTTCAGTACCACGTGTGTCCACGTGACAGAAATCTCGGTTTACTGGAGCCAAGGGGCAGACTATCAGTTCAAATATTACCTGTTTCGCCAAACAAGGAGACAACAAGAAAAAAAAAATTGTGAATGATGTTAATATCTTGTCTTAACGTTCTCATTATTGAAAATAGGAATTGTCCGCAGCTCGTGGTCGTGCGGTAACGTTCTCGCTTCCCGCGCCCAGGTTCCCGGGTTCGATTCCCGGCGGGGTCAGGGATTTTCTCTGCCTCGTGATGAGTGGGTGTTGTGTGATGTCCTTAGGTTAGATAGGTTTAAGTAGTTCTAAGTTCAAGAGGACTGATGATCACAGATGTTAAGTCCCATAGTGCTCAGAGCCATTTGAACCATTTGAAAATAGGAATTATTCGACTGGAGAATGTCCTACATTGTTGACTGTGCGTACTGATGAGTTCAGATGGATAATTAGCGTCCTCAAAATAACACCTTGGTGTACTGGACGAATCCGAAAATTTCTCAAGACCATCCCCTAATTACACCCTCACCTATGATGTCTCTCCACAAAACCCAGTCCCAAATGAACACTTGTCTCTGGAGTTGGAAGGTTATGTGTTCGACCCGAGCATGATTATTATTCTTAAATTTCATCTATTTCCCACAATTTCTAGATGAGGCTGTGACACAATTAAATTGCGCAATTAAGATGTTGCAATTATGTCTGAGGGTGTTTGCGGTGTCGCAAATTAATTGGCTGTAGTATTCCGTCATGTCTTTTCTTATTATTTTAACAATTGTGCAGAGGGTTTCACTTTATTTAAACAGTTGGGCTATTTAAGTAGTACCATCCATCTATGTCGGTGTCGTGAGGTTCCAGCAGTGGTGGGAGTAGTGATAGTCTCGCCACGTTTATTTTCCACTGTGGGGGTGGTGGCGGGGGGGAGGAGGAGGTTCTCACATTAAACAATTGTGCAGATCGCAGATCGAGCAGGAGGGGGTTAACGTTATTTAAATGACTCATTGTCGAAGCTTACTGGACAGTTAACTACACACACACACACACTGATCAGCCATAATGTTATGAGCTCTGCACACTGTGACGATGGATGCCACCTGGTGGCTTTGCGAGCACGTGACGCAGTAACGAAAGTACTATGCAAGTGGAGCAGACATGGGAGAGGGTAGAACGTAGCGAAGATACGGGCTGCAACGGGGGAATCCATTAAGATAAGCAACTTTGAGAAAGCGCAGATTGTTATTACACAGAGCCCGTGTATCTCAAAAACGCCGCAGTTGATCGAATGTTCACGTGCTACTGTCGTAAGCATCTACGGAAAGAGGTAGAAGTACAGTGAAACTACCACCTGGCGCTAAATGGTTGGACGTCCACGACGCTCTATACAATGTGGCGTTTGGAGACTTGTCTGCTGTGGAAAGAAGGATAGATGGTAATCTGTGGCATCAACCAAACGAGCACAATGCACGCACAAGTGTTTCGGAGTACACCGTTCATCCTACATTGTTGAACGTGGTGCTCCGCTGCAGACCACCCCTCCGTGTTCACATGTTGACCCAACGACATCATAATTGTGATTGCACTGGGCACGGGACGATCGGGATTCGACTGTCGATCAATCGAGACGTGTCGGCTCTTTGGGCGAATCATACACTCCTGGAAATTGAAATAAGAACACCGTGAATTCATTGTCCCAGGAAGGGGAAACTTTATTGACACATTCCTGGGGTCAGATACATCACATGATCACACTGACAGAACCACAGGCACATAGACACAGGCAACAGAGCATGCACAATGTCGGCACTAGTACAGTGTATATCCACCTTTCGCAGCAATGCAGGCTGCTATTCTCCCATGGAGACGATCGTAGAGATGCTGGATGTAGTCCTGTGGAACGGCTTGCCATGCCATTTCCACCTGGCGCCTCAGTTGGACCAGCGTTCGTGCTGGACGTGCAGACCGCGTGAGACGACGCTTCATCCAGTCCCAAACATGCTCAATGGGGGACAGATCCGGAGATCTTGCTGGCCAGGGTAGTTGACTTACACCTTCTAGAGCACGTTGGGTGGCACGGGATACATGCGGACGTGCATTGTCCTGTTGGAACAGCAAGTTCCCTTGCCGGTCTAGGAATGGTAGAACGATGGGTTCGATGACGGTTTGGATGTACCGTGCACTATTCAGTGTCCCCTCGACGATCACCAGTGGTGTACGGCCAGTGTAGGAGATCGCTCCCCACACCATGATGCCGGGTGTTGGCCCTGTGTGCCTCGGTCGTATGCAGTCCTGATTGTGGCGCTCACCTGCACGGCGCCAAACACGCATACGACCATCATTGGCACCATGGCAGAAGCGACTCTCATCGCTGAAGACGACACGTCTCCATTCGTCCCTCCATTCACGCCTGTCGCGACACCACTGGAGGCGGGCTGCACGATGTTGGGGCGTGAGCGGAAGACGGCCTAACGGTGTGCGGGACCGTAGCCCAGCTTCATGGAGACGGTTGCGAATGGTCCTCGCCGATACCCCAGGAGCAACAGTGTCCCTAATTTGCTGGGAAGTGGCGGTGCGGTCCCCTACGGCACTGCGTAGGATCCTACGGTCTTGGCGTGCATCCGTGCGTCGCTGCGGTCCGGTCCCAGGTCGACGGGCACGTGCACCTTCCGCCGACCACTGGCGACAACATCGATGTACTGTGGAGACCTCACGACCCACGTGTTGAGCAATTCGGCGGTACGTCCACCCGGCCTCCCGCATGCCCACTATACGCCCTCGCTCAAAGTCCGTCAACTGCACATACGGTTCACGTCCACGCTGTCGCGGCATGCTACCAGTGTTAAAGACTGCGATGGAGCTCCGTATGCCACGGCAAACTGGCTGACACTGACGGCGGCGGTGCACAAATGCTGCGCAGCTAGCGCCATTCGACGGCCAACACCGCGGTTCCTGGTGTGTCCGCTGTGCCGTGCGTGTGATCATTGCTTGTACAGCCCTCTCGCAGTGTCCGGAGCAAGTATGGTGGGTCTGACACACCGGTGTCAATGTGTTCTTTTTTCCATTTCCAGGAGTGTATTTGTGCTACACTAATTCGAGGATCGTCTCCACAGACGGCATTATCGAGTAAACGGAGGCTCACAAAGTGCTGTGCGCCGCGGACGCAGGCTGGTGGGAGCAGTATTATGCTACGGGAGACATTCTCCAGCGCTCGCATGGGACCTGTGGCAGTCATCGAAGACGCGCTGACACCTGCGAATCACCTGCATCCCCTCAAGCGTGATGTCTTCCCAGACGACCATGTCATCTTTCAGGAATACAATCGTCAGCGCCTCGGAGCCACAACCGTGCTACAGTGGTTTGACGAGCATTGTAGTGAACTCACGCTGATGTCTCGGTGACAAAATTCGTCTGATGTTATCCTATGGAACCCATCTGGCCCACTCCATCTCCCACCGAGCGTCACCTATATGCATTCGCCGTCCATGACATCCATTTTCGGTAATTTTAGATTCCCGCTGGAGGTCGAACGAAAATGTGCATCCATGCTGAAGATTGTGGTTTCATTGCCCATCGAGGTGAATCAATTGCATACTAATGTGTGGTGCCCGTTCCTTTGTACACTGCTGGCCACCGTAAGTGCAACACCCTGAAGGAAGCATCCGAATCAAGTGAAATTTACACCATGGGTTTGCAGCGATGAGATATGCAACTGATTAGAATTTCAGCGCAGACGCACATCACGCGCGCCTGTGGCGCCACCTCATAGCGCCATTTAAGGCTTGTCGATTTCGACGAGTGTACATTCGGCACGTGTGTTTACCTTGTGGTTGTTTCACAAGACGATCAGTTATGCCTCGTAGACAACAGCGAACATCTTTTGATCAAGTATCCGAGTTCGACAGAGGAAGCATAGTGGCTTACCGAGATTGTGGATTATCATACAGAGAAATCGCTAGTCGTGTTGGACGAAACCAAACAACTGTAATGCGGATATGTGACCGTTGGATGCAGGAGGGTACGACGGACCGACGTGGTCGATCGCATTCACCTCGGTGCACCACTGCACGTGCTGATAGGCAAATTGTGCGCATGGCAGTGACGGATCGCTCAGTGACATCCCGAACCATAGCACAGCACATTGCGTCTGTAACGCATCATCCAGTGTCTGCGCGTACCATTCGACGCCCTTTACAGCAGAGTGGTCTGTCCGCAAGACGTCCATTGCTTCGTCTACCATTGACGCAGAACCACAGACGTGTCCGTCGCCAATGGTGTGATGACAGACGGATGTGGACGGCAGAATGGAATGACGTTGTCTTTACTGACGAGGCACGCTTCTGTCTGCAGCACCACGATGGTCGGATTCGAGTGTGGAGACACCGTGGAGGGAGGATGCTGGACAGCTGCATTATGCACCGCCACACTGGTCTTGCACCGGGTATTATGGTATGGGGCGGTATTGGATATTACTCTCGCACGCCTCTAGTACGCATTGCCGGTACTTTAAATAGCCGGCGCTACATATCCGAGGTGCTGGAGCCAGTTGTCCTTCCTTACCTTCAGGGCTCGGCCACAGCCATATTTCAACAGGATAATGCGCGACCACACGTGGCACGCATTGTCCAAAGGTTCTTCGTCAATAACCACATTGAATTGCTGCCCTGGCCGGCTCGCTCTCCGGATCTTTCGCCGATAGAAAACATGTGGTCCATGGTTGCTCAACGAGTGACCCAGATTACATCCCCAGCTGCCACACCAGATGATCTTTGGCAACGTGTGGAAGCTGCTTGGGCTGCTGTACCCCAGGAACACATCCAGCGTCTCTTTGACTCAATGCCGAGACGTGTGGCAGCGGTGATCTCCAACAATGGCGGCTACTCTGGCTACTGATTCTGGCAGGAACCACATGTCACAGACGTCTGTAAACGTAATCATTTGATACTTGGTCAACATGTTATCTACAAAATAAATCTTGTTGTGCTACCTCTTGTCTTTCTTGGTGTTGCATTTACGGTGGCCAGCAGTGTATATGGTGCAAATTGTTGATTGATTACCCATGGAGACGAATCAGTTGTATATGAATGGATGATGTCTGTTCGAATCCTCAAGCTTCAGTACGAAACCACATTCAAGTTCGACCTCCAGCGGGAATCTTGAATTATCGAGTATGGACGACAGGGATGGGGACGGCCGATAGGTGGTGCTAGGTCGGAGTGTGAGTCGGCCGGGGAGCGTAATGAGACACTCCGCGCATTTGCTACAAACACTGTGTCTGGCTGCTGCAGCAGATAACGCAACTGCGTAATAAGCTGGAGATCCTGCGTTCGAGTCCCGATTTGGCATACATGCTAGCTCATCGCCGCTGATTGCGCATTAAGTCCCATTAAGTCCCGATACAACTGATATCAACAGTTCCCTCCTTTCCATTTCATTTCCCATCCCCTACCTTCAAATTCAAATTTGACATATACACTCCTGGAAATGGAAAAAAGAACACATTGACACCGGTGTGTCAGACCCACCATACTTGCTCCGGACACTGCGAGAGGGCTGTACAAGCAATGATCACACGCACGGCACAGCGGACACACCAGGAACCGCGGTGTTGGCCGTCGAATGGCGCTAGCTGCGCAGCATTTGTGCACCGCCGCCGTCAGTGTCAGCCAGTTTGCCGTGGCACACGGAGCTCCATCGCAGTCTTTAACACTGGTAGCATGCCGCGACAGCGTGGACGTGAACCGTATGTGCAGTTGACGGACTTTGAGCGAGGGCGTATAGTGGGCATGCGGGAGGCCGGGTGGACGTACCGCCGAATTGCTCAACACGTGGGGCGTGAGGTCCCACAGTACATCGATGTTGTCGCCAGTGGTCGGCGGAAGGTGCACGTGCCCGTCGACCTGGGACCGGACCGCAGCGACGCACGGATGCACGCCAAGACCGTAGGATCCTACGCAGTGCCGTAGGGGACCGCACCGCCACTTCCCAGCAAATTAGGGACACTGTTGCTCCTGGGGTATCGGCGAGGACCATTCGCAACCGTCTCCATGAAGCTGGGCTACGGTCCCGCACACCGTTAGGCCGTCTTCCGCTCACGCCCCAACATCGTGCAGCCCGCCTCCAGTGGTGTCGCGACAGGCGTGAATGGAGGGACGAATGGAGACGTGTCGTCTTCAGCGATGAGAGTCGCTTCTGCCTTGGTGCCAATGATGGTCGTATGCGTGTCTGGCGCCGTGCAGGTAAGCGCCACAATCAGGACTGCATACGACCGAGGCACACAGGGCCAGCACCCGGCATCATGGTGTGGGGAGCGATCTCCTACACTGGCCGTACACCACTGGTGATCGTCGAGGGGACACTGAATAGTGCACGGTACATCCAAACCGTCATCGAACCCATCGTTCTACCATTCCTAGACCGGCAAGGGAACTTGCTGTTCCAACAGGACAATGCACGTCCGCATGTATCCCGTGCCACCCAACGTGCTCTAGAAGGTGTAAGTCAACTACCCTGGCCAGCAAGATCTCCGGATCTGTCCCCCATTGAGCATGTTTGGGACTGGATGAAGCGTCGTCTCACGCGGTCTGCACGTCCAGCACGAACGCTGGTCCAACTGAGGCGCCAGGTGGAAATGGCATGGCAAGCCGTTCCACAGGACTACATCCAGCATCTCTACGATCGTCTCCATGGGAGAATAGCAGCCTGCATTGCTGCGAAAGGTGGATATACACTGTACTAGTGCCGACATTGTGCATGCTCTGTTGCCTGTGTCTATGTGCCTGTGGTTCTGTCAGTGTGATCATGTAATGTATCTGACCCCAGGAATGTGTCAATAAAGTTTCCCCTTCCTGGGACAATGAATTCACGGTGTTCTTATTTCAATTTCCAGGAGTGTATATACAGAGACTATTTTACAAGAAATTTAGTTATGTTTCATTTCTGTTTGGAACATTTTTTTCCCTAAAGTGTATGGTTTGTAGGATATAAACGAAACACCAAAGAAATGATACCTTTCCACACCTCCCCCCTCCTGCCTTTAGCTCACCTGTCAGGAGCGGGTACTTCTAGTATTTTTACCTCCTAACTGTACCTAGGAAGTCTTTTTAGTAATAACAACAGAACAGATATAGAAATAGATGCCCGTTTATCAACAGCAAACAAGACAGTTTTTAGTTTCATCAAAAGTCTAATAAAAAAATCATTTCGCAATAACTTCAAAATCCACTTATGTCAATCGAACATTATACTTGTGAGGTTATATGGATGTGAAACATTAATATTTAGAAAGAAAGATGAAGGAAAACTGTTAATATTCAATAGAAAAGTACTAAGGAAAATTTTTGGACCTGTACGCAACGAAAATAACATAGAATGGACAATAAGAATAAATGAAGAATTAAGAGGGCTGTACAAACACCGTAACATTGTCGAAGTGCTCAAGAAGAGAAGGTTGAATTATGCAGGCCATATAGCAAGAATGACAGAGAATAGACTACCTAGAATGTCATTCAGCAGAACAATAGATGGAACGAGAGGAAGAGGAAGACCCAGAATCAGGTGGCAGGATAACATTCGGGAGGACACAACTAGGGTGAACAGCAACAGCAACTGGACAAACAGCGCACTGGACAGGCAGAAGTGGAAGAGGCTCATACAGCAGGCGTATGGTCGATAAGGCCCTTGCCACATGCAAAGTAAAGTAAGCAACTGTGCCTATCAGAGTCCTGAACTGAAAAGTTCTCGCATGTTCCATGCAATCTACAACTCTCTTTTGAATACAAATTCACTGGACTATCTGGCTGGCTTCGCAACCACCCCCTGATATTCGTTCTGCAAGTTTCGAAACAATTGCGCGCTGACATCGTTTCTGGCCGGCACCTCCAGGCAGTTAAGAGCGAATTTTGATTGTTCTGCAGGAAGCTAACAGTAACAATAAAAGAGATGCTGGAAATCTCGCAAAAGACAATTAATTCAACAATTACTCTCATCAGTAATCCTACAAGCGGCCAAGATAAAATTCGCACCGCAGTAGCAGGCGTTGTTACAGACCATAGAAAAGAATGTCTTAGGTACAGTTTTCGTGTCTTATTTATCACTAGATATGAGATTCATTCCAAATTAGGGAGCATGTGTGACACTGTCGTACGAGGCAAGAAGCCACTGCACCTGATCGAAAAGTGGACTTCTGCTTTATATGCAATTACTGCCGCAGGCGGCGGCAACTGAAGCTTACTGAATTATGTAGGAATCTTAGGCTACGTACAAATAATGTAAAGTATTTTGAAGACAATTTTTTGCTGCTGAGGAAACAAAACTTGTACAGTTATTCATAATGCTGTTCCTCGCATTTTGGATAGCAGTTGTATTTTTTAAGACCATCATAGGCCCTGTATATCTTACAACGAAAGGTCAGACTAAGTATGAATCCAATCCACGCCTGGTTGAGTCGTTGGATTATAAAACAAAAGGTTCGTCGTTGAGTACACCATCTCAGCCGCTCCTGGCTGTGATGCAGCGTCAAGGGTAACTGCAGCCATGGTCTCTGAACTGATAGTCCATGCTGCTGCAAACGTCGTCGAACTGTTCGTGCAGATGGTTGTTGTCTTGCAAACTTCCCCACCTGTTGACTCAGGGATCGAGACGTGGCTGTAAGATCCGTTACAGCCATGCGGATACGATGCCTGTCATCTCGACTGCTAGTGATACGAGGCCGTTGGGATCCAGCACGGCGTTCCGTATTACCTTCCTGAACCCACCGATTCCATAATCTTCTAACAGTCATAGGATCTTGACCAACGCGAGCAGCAATGTCGCGATGCGATAAAGCGCAATCGCGATAGGCTACAATCCGACCTTTATCAAAGTCGGAAACGTGATGGTACACATTTCTCCTCCTTACACGAGGCATCACAACAACGTTTCACCACGCAACGCCGGTCAACTACTGTTTGTGTATGAGAAATCGGTTGGAAACTTTCCTCATGTCAGCACGTTGTAGTTGTCGCCACCGGCGCCAAGCTTGTGTGAATGCTCTGAAAAGCTGATCATTTGCATATCACAGCATCTTCTTCCTGTCGGTTAAATTTCGCGTCTGTAGCAATTCATACTCGTGATGTAGCAATTTTAATGGCCAGTGGTGTAGGTCATGCATGCGCTATACGCGGGAAGTAGCTACTAGGGAAGCGGGGTACGTTCAAAAATGGTTCAAATGGCTATGAGCACTATGGAACTGAGGTCACCAGTCCCATTAACTTTGAACTACTTAAAGCTAACTAACCTTAGGACATCACACACATCCATGTCCGAGGCAGGATTTGAACGTGCGACCGTAGCAGCAGCGCGGCTCCGGACTGAAGCGCCTAGAACCGCTCGGCCACAACGGCCGGCCGGAATATATGTGACGTACACGCATGGAGGTTTTTCGATACGATAAGATACGTTCCACAGGCACGGTAAGACATGTTCTGATATCAGACAGGAAAGAATACTACCCCAACAATTAAAGTGAGTTGCATTAGAAGACCGGAGAAAGAATGTGTTAAAACGGGGTGTGCCAGGAGGAATGTTCATTATTCAGGCATTTGACAGGAACGATAATTTGAAACAAAAAACTTCATGTCTACATTATTCCGAAGCATTTAATGTACATTGCTATTTACCTTCTACAGTGCCAGCCACTAATTACTGCCACCTAAAATAACCCCGAAAGTATGATAGGTATTGAAAAGCTTGTGAGACAAATGTAGCATGGGACAACAGAGCCATAATATGACATTGGTTTTTTATTGCTGGGAGGGCTCGCGTCAGAGATATGAAGGTCTACTTCGTTTTTTTAATGGGATGCTATAGTTTGGTACTTTTTTTCTGATAGCGGCTATCGAGACGAATCCTGTGATGTGCAACACTAAGATCTTTAAAGGTCAACGAAGGTCAAATTCGTGGTATGAACATCCATTTACAGCGGTTGTACTAAGTGATGATCATTGGTATCAATGCAGTGCTGCAATCTTCTTATCATGGATTGATTGGCATTCCTTATCACTTCGGCACTTATCGAAGCACATGCTTTGACAATTCTGTCTCGTATATCATGCAAATAGTAAATGTTCGCCGAATACAGCGTATCCATCTAACGTGCCATTCACATGTAAAAACCATTCGACGTGCCGAAGTGCAACACTAATAGGAACGGCAAGACTAGTATCGTCGAATAAAGTGAATGTGAATGATGTATTCCTTCGAACAATAAGTCGATATGCTTCTCATTTACGGACAATTCCAATGAAATTCTGTGAGAGCTATAGACTTATACTCTGAAAATTATCCTCAAAGTACTCACCCTACACGTACATTTAAATAGATGTATTATAAATTGAGAACAACTGGATCTTTAATTCATCGGAAACATATCTAGCAAAATAAAGTTCCTAACGAGAAAACGGAAACTGGTACTCTGGTTTCTGTGTTTGGCGGTCCTTGTGTTGGTTCGCTTCAAATTGCAAGGGAATCTGGCATGAGCCAGGGTACAGTTGTTCGTGTTCTGCATCGCCACTGATATCACCCTTACCATATCAGTCTCCACCAAGAATCAACTGGTACGGCTTTTATGCGTCGCCTTGAATTCCGGTGGGATCAACTTCAGATTCAGAGGGATGACACGTCTATTAATTTGGTTTTATTTACTGGCGAGGTTACATTCACGAACCATGGAAATGTTAATTTGTATAACACGCATTATTGGACAACTGAAAATTCATGTTGGCTGCGCGAAGGTGCACGCCAAAAACCGTTGTCGGTGAATGTATGGTGTGGGATTCTGGAGGACAGTGTTATAGGCCCCAATTTCATCGAAGGAAATCTTAATGGTAGGAATTACACCACAGTCCTGCGAGAAACATTAGGTCTGTTATTGGAAGAAATACCTTTAGGAGCAAGGAACAGAATGAGGTACCAACAGGATAGGTGTCAGGCACATTTTTCGCTGATGGCTAGAAATGAGCTGCAGAGACAATTCCCGAATCGTTGGATTGGACGCGGAGGAGATGTGTCGTGGCCTTCTCGTTCGCCAGACTTGACGCCTCTGTGTTTTTTCTTGTGGGGATTCGTAAAACACATTGTTTATTGTACACCTGAAGAGATGCGAGAGAGAATTGTCAGAGTATGTGCTTCGATAAGTGCCGAAGTGGTAAGGAATACCACTCAATCCATGATAGGAAGATTGCAGCATTGCAGAAGACTGCAATGGTCATCACTTCGAACACCTCCTGTAAATGGACGTTCATGCCACCTTTTGACCTTCGTTGGCCTTCAAAGACCTTACTGTTACACATCATTGGATTCGTCTCGATAGCTGCTATCAGAAAATAAGTACCAAGCTATAGCATCCCATTAAAAAAAAACAAAGTTGATCTTCATATCTCTGACGCGACTGCACCTAGCAACAATAAAACCAATGTCATATTATGGCCCCCGTTGTCCCATGCAACTTTTCACCTCCTATCATACTTTTGGAGTTATTCTTGATGGCAGTAGTTAGTAACTCACCCTGTATACTAATATATTATCAGGCTTACATTTGTGCACCCCTAGGAGAACGTGTTGTGCTGATTGTCTGAGTGTCTCCGCGCGATCCCTATTGAGGGCAGCAGGGTCCACGGTGCGAACAAGCAGTTCATCTCACAAATTCACCTTTCGTTATTCACCTCAGACTTCATCCAATCCCATAGACAAGGCTCTAAGGGCTTAATGTCTGGCGATCTTGGGGTCCAGTTAACTGAACTACCACGACCAGTCCAGCGATTAAGGTAGGTACAGTTGAGGTGTTCACCCAAAAGTCTGGTAAAATATGAAGAGGCTCGAAGCGCTGGAAGTACACTGCAGTCCGCGTGACCAAAGTAGCTGTTAAAGGTATTTAACAAACGAAGTTTCCAAAAAAGTGCAAGTAATTCCGTCCCGTCATTCGCTCTTCTCCAGTGACTGGACCTACAACATGTCACTGGTCAGCCATACCACATGTTTCCATCTCGAAAACCATTGTCAATATGATGTTTTTTTCTTCAAATGAGCGTTAGTGTCATACCCCTGAATACTGACCATTCCTCCTGGGACACCCTGTATAATTTAGTTAATTGCAGGAGTGTCTGTAGAACCACTTTCGCATGTAAACGGTAACAATGGTCATATAGTACTAGGGACACAAACCTGGCTGTAACCATATGTTTTAATAGGAAAGAAATTCTAGTTTCCGAGTGGAATATATAGCGCAAAGATAAGTTGAATGGTGGTAATGGAGGCGTTTCTACTGCCGTAAGAGTACTGTAATACATAGTGGGGTTAGAACAGATTCCGATATGAAATAATTTGATTGAATTTAAAAGTGATAGCAATAGGTAGCTGGCGTTAAGTGGTAAGATGCTGGATCAGAAGAAGTTCATTCAAATTTGAAGAAACTAATTTACTGAAACAAGTAGGAAATTTCGCAAGTATAAAATCAGATAAGAACAGCGTATACCAACAGACATTCATTAACACGACTTTACAAAATGAATCAGGTGGCGAAATGTACTAAAAATCAAAACAGCAATTCAATGACATCAACATTAAGTAGCACGGTCAACCACATTCACTATTACACTTAAGAATGGCAACCGTTGGCACCACAAATTTGAGCAACCATTGACTACGGAGTTTACTATAGAGAATTACAAAAACTGCTGCTGGCAGAATGTAATAAAATGATCAACGAACGAAAGAGCAACTGTCAAAAACATTTACTATTACTGGTTCAGCTGAAAAATGCAGCTGGAGGCAGAATTTAATGAAATGGAAAATGAGCATGACAGCAGTTAGCTACCAGGTTTATTATTACCACTTACGAAAAGCACCTGTTGGCAGAATTAAAAAGAAAACGAATAGCTCAATGAGAAAAACAGCAACTGTCAACTTGAGAACCATAAAAAAAAACAAGACTAGCTAAAATATAATTTAGTGTTCGCAGTAACAGTTGAATCGAAAATTAAAACTTATTCAGAGTGGATAGTTCACAAAAGTACTGGAGTAAACGTGTTTACTAATTCCGGCTAAGCAAGTCCATTTTAAATATTGAAAAACGAATAGTACATGCGTTAATAAAAAGCTCTTGTAGGTAAGGTACACAAAGATTTTTGACCTAAAAAATCAACATCGTTATCCTTACTCTGAAAAAGTATAGAATTCCTTGTGTAAGATGGGAGAATCGGATGGTTACGGAAATTTAAACGCTGGACAAACAGCTGTCCAGCCTTAATTTTTTAATTGCGCTCCATCGGCGCAGCTTATGGACGACACAATACCTTTTGCAACAACTCTTCTATATGTTCCAGTAGGCGTGTTGATAATTACAGGCTGCCACTGGTTCATGGGCTCATGGATACACTAAATGCAGAAACAGAATTACAAGTTGTAACACACGAAGCACAGATGAACAAAGAAAATAAATTTACAAACTGTGCATACACAGGACAGACCACCTTGATATTGAAGGACTATCACAGACAGTCAGTAAGATATGACTTAATAGCCAACCTGACATAATTATTTCACTGATTCTACATTGCTTTTGACAGGTTTGTGGGTAACCAGGAAGGCGAGCGCACAGACTGACAGAAAACCAAAATTCTCGTCATAGCTGACGAGAATCGATGAGGAAACCCACACCACTCAGAAATAAGGAGATTGCTAGCAAGTGGGTGCTTTCGCCCCACAGGTCTAGTTCAGGAACCAACAGGCCGTAATCCGCAGGTAACCCTTTCGTCCAATGATCGGAACTGACACGCAGGCAGCAAACCAGCCACGAAAACTGGCACAGGTTACCTTGAGATATTTAAATGCTGAGCAAAATTGAATGTCCAACCTTCACGCCGGAACGAAATGCTCAGGCGAGAATCAGTGTCCAGACAGCAAAATCGGCACATCGAAACAGCACAGGCTACCATTTAAAGCCTAGTTGATGCCAAAGCCTACGGCAGGCCGCGAAGACATTGCACTTGCTCGCAGCTCACTGGCTGCCCGGGACTGACTAAGAGCAATGATCAGGGAGGCTGTCCTTAAATCGGCCGTCACAACACGCGGCCATCCCTCTGGTGGCGAATCTTCCGCCCGTTCCGCAGCCACCACCAGCGGTGTTGCCAACCTGAGGCACCTACTGACAGAGTGCAGTAAGAAAAAGTTATCCCGCATTACACAAAAAGGTGGATCAAACAAAGAAATATGATGCTTCTATAGGCCTCCCGCCTCAGCGGCAGTAGTTGCCGACCATCTGAGCGGAAACTCGGCCAATACTTCGCGTTAATTTTCTGGTCATGTTATGGCGTTAGATAGAGATTTTGACTTACCACCAATAGACTAGGAGACTCAAACGGTTAGAGTGTATAGTAGCAAGCCACGGCGGGCTCCCTCTTTGAATTCCCGCTCAGCGCGCGCCTGACGTATGTCATTTCTCGCGGCTCAGGGGTTGTGGCTCCAGACAGGGTGGTGGAGTAGCGCTGGGCGGCGAGGGGTGGCAGTGGATCGGGCGTGCAGTTGGCATTTTGAGGCCGGACCGACAGGTGGCCTGTGCAGTGTCCATTGGCAGGATGTGCCTTTCGGCCGAACTTGACGTGCCGTGGAGTGATTGGTAACGTTTCAAACTTTTTGTCTACTTAATAATTATGGGCACAGAAGCTATCTAAAGATGGAACATTTGAGTGGTCTTGGCTATCTGAATTTACTGTTGGTTCTTATCGGTGGAAGTAAAGTTACGCAAGGAGCTTTCTGATCTGATAAACTGCCCGATTTGAGTCGTGTTACGCGACTTAATACCTTGCGGCATTGCCTTAGAAGGGGTTAGGGTTAGGTGTAGCAACTAGAGACACTTGTCAGTGCAATTCAATTTCTCATATTCAGCAGTGGATTCGATGGTTTGGTAATGCTGTACACTGTTTTAAGTGCGACTAAGTTTAGCCGTAAACCAAGTTATTGAAGAGGATCGTCTGAAGTGTCCTTTGATCCCCACAAGTACTGCGGTCACAGAGCTGTATTAAATACGAATGACAATGGTCTTTAAACGCTCTGTTTTAGATCTCTGCTGTTGTGGCACCGCTACGGTTGAAGGTTCCAATCCTGCCTCGGGCATGGATGCTTGTGATGTCCTTAGGTTCGTTAGGTTTAATTAGTTCTAAGTTCTAGGCGACTGATGACCTCAGAAGTTAAGTCCTATAGTGCTTAGAGCTCTTTGAACCATTTTTTGTTGTGGCACACTTTGACTGTCTGGGCAGCCTTAAGTTACGTAAAATATTGTTTGAAATGTTGTATTAAAGTTGTGTGCATTTTGATGTTGGTGAGTCAAGTGCTCTTGTTGGACATAGTGTCAGTCCCAGTTAGGACGGCCAAATGTTGGTCGATTGTATTTGAATCGCACGTGTCATATCGAAATGTCGTCTGGTCCTGTGAAAATATAGCCACTGATAATAATTAACCGGAACATTTGAGGTTCACGAAGCGTAAAAAGCAAAAGGTACAAAACCACCAAGTGTTACTATGCTCTGAGGGTTAGTTATGTGTTCGTTTGCTGGCCATGTTTGAGCTGAAGAGTAAAAGAAATTTATTCGCTGTCTGAGGGCTAGTTACTGTTTGCTGGATGTAGTTGTTCAAATATTTATTATTTAAATGTTTACATGTGGTGACCTTTTCTCACATTTATTTATTTTCCTTTTGCTACAAGTTAGTTCTGAGTGCTAGTTACTGGATCTCTTCCTTTTTAAATGGCGTTCTTGACCCGCTATGTACACACGTTCACGTAGCTAGGGTACACCTTACGAGAATTTTCACTGTCTATCTGAAGGCAGTGTTATCAAGGTGTGCACACTCGTTCTCTTATTAATTCCCTAACTGCTCATTGGGGTGAGACTTAAGGAAACTTTCCCTGTCGGCGTGAAGGCAGCTGTATGAATTTGTGCACCTGCTTACTATATTAAATTATCTAGATGCCCTTGGAGGTGTATTTTAACAATTAATTTTTTCTCGAGGCAACTATAAGTTACTGTGTCTGCCTGTAGAGCATTACATTTTTAACCTTTTAAGATGAGTTATGCTTATATGTTGTCTTAAGGAACCATCTGTTTCCAAACATTATTTGTTCATTCGTTGAAGCATTTTCTGAGTTGCGGTTCGTAACGGTAGAAATATTGTCTGGGATCTAAAAAGCGCTGTCAGACACAGCTTTTTGTCTTTTAAATTGTCATGAAACTAAAGTGTGTAATTTCTTAAATCTGAAAAGTTCAGAGTGTTGTCTGTGATGCCCTTAATTGGATCTTCCTGATTTTAGTTATTTTTTTTTAAATTAATAAACAGTGGTGAATAAAAATATAGTGTTTGTCTTCGATCGCTATTCTTTTTTTCAATGACCGGTTTCGGGCTAGCTGCCCATCTTCACAACATATATTGCAGTTACAGGGTAAGTTGTCAGTACAGAAGAATCGGTTCGCTGTCATGTTATGACAGTTACTCTGTAACTGCAATATATGATGTGAAGATGGGCAGCTAGCCCGAAACCGGTCATTGAAAATAAAGAATAGCGATCGAAGACTGAAACACCATATTGTTATTTAATGAACGATCGCGGAATTCCCATTAAGACAATCATGTCTAGTTTTGATAAACAATGGTGACTTATGAGAAGCCCAGTCCGACCAGTCCTCCCACTCGATTTCCTGTCTGTCTGCTTGAGTTTGAAGTACACTCAGGAAATCTAGTGAAATTGTTCTAAATGCCTTATTCAAAAGCCGGCTTATGTGGCAGAGCGGTTCTAGGCGCTTCAGTCTGGAACCGCGCGACCTCTAAGGTTGCATGTTCGAATCCTGTCTCGGGCATGGATGCGTGCGATGTCCTTAGGTTAGCTAGGTTTAAGTAGTTCTAAGTTCTAGGGGACTGATGACCTCAGATGTTAAGTCCCATAGTGCTCAGAGCCATTTGAACCTTATTCAAAAACGGTTGAGCTGCTAATCAGAGAAACGACTCGTGAAAATAGCGTATTTGGTATACTTGTGTCCAAGAGGCGTGAACCTTTCGACTCGCTTACCTTCAGAAAATTCTCGTATGGCAAAATGATTCGCAGACACGGAGTGCGGCACTGGCGTTTCTTCATCATGTGCAGCCGCTAGACACTCGTATTTACCCTGACAGGACAAGCGTCATGACATAGCAATATGCACATATAGACATGGCGGTGATATCGCGTACACAGGAAAGGGCAGTGCATTGGCAGAGCTATCAATTGTAGTCAGGTGATTCATGTGAAAAGGTTAACTAAGTGATTATGGCCACACGACGGAATTAAGACTTCGAACGTGGAATGGTAATTGCGGTTAGACGCGTGGGACATTTCACTTCGGAAATACACTCCTGGAAATTGAAATAAGAACACCGTGAATTCATTGTCCCAGGAAGGGGAAACTTTATTGACACATTCCTGGGGTCAGATACATCACATGATCACACTGACAGAACCACAGGCACATAGACACAGGCAACAGAGCATGCACAATGTCGGCACTAGTACAGTGTATATCCACCTTTCGCAGCAATGCAGGCTGCTATTCTCCCATGGAGACGATCGTAGAGATGCTGGATGTAGTCCTGTGGAACGGCTTGCCATGCCATTTCCACCTGGCGCCTCAGTTGGACCAGCGTTCGTGCTGGACGTGCAGACCGCGTGAGACGACGCTTCATCCAGTCCCAAACATGCTCAATGGGGGACAGATCCGGAGATCTTGCTGGCCAGGGTAGTTGACTTACACCTTCTAGAGCACGTTGGGTGGCACGGGATACATGCGGACGTGCATTGTCCTGTTGGAACAGCAAGTTCCCTTGCCGGTCTAGGAATGGTAGAACGATGGGTTCGATGACGGTTTGGATGTACCGTGCACTATTCAGTGTCCCCTCGACGATCACCAGTGGTGTACGGCCAGTGTAGGAGATCGCTCCCCACACCATGATGCCGGGTGTTGGCCCTGTGTGCCGCGGTCGTATGCAGTCCTGATTGTGGCGCTCACCTGCACGGCGCCAAACACGCATACGACCATCATTGGCACCAAGGCAGAAGCGACTCTCATCGCTGAAGACGACACGTCTCCATTCGTCCCTCCATTCACGCCTGTCGCGACACCACTGGAGGCGGGCTGCACGATGTTGGGGCGTGAGCGGAAGACGGCCTAACGGTGTGCGGGACCGTAGCCCAGCTTCATGGAGACGGTTGCGAATGGTCCTCGCCGATACCCCAGGAGCAACAGTGTCCCTAATTTGCTGGGAAGTGGCGGTGCGGTCCCCTACGGCACTGCGTAGGATCCTACGGTCTTGGCGTGCATCCGTGCGTCGCTGCGGTCCGGTCCCAGGTCGACGGGCACGTGCACCTTCCGCCGACCACTGGCGACAACATCGATGTACTGTGGAGACCTCACGCCCCACGTGTTGAGCAATTCGGCGGTACATCCACCCGGCCTCCCGCATGCCCACTATACGCCCTCGCTCAAAGTCCGTCAACTGCACATACGGTTCACGTCCACGCTGTCGCGGCATGCTACCAGTGTTAAAGACTGCGATGGAGCTCCGTATGCCACGGCA
This sequence comes from Schistocerca nitens, assembly GCF_023898315.1. Taxonomy (NCBI): domain Eukaryota; kingdom Metazoa; phylum Arthropoda; class Insecta; order Orthoptera; family Acrididae; genus Schistocerca; species Schistocerca nitens. Next base: position 20,482,580 of record NC_064614.1, read on the forward strand.
AACTGGCTCACACTGACGGCGGCGGTGCACAAATGCTGCGCAGCTAGCGCCATTCGACGGCCAACACCGCGGTTCCTGGTGTGTCCGCTGTGCCGTGCGTGTGATCATTGCTTGTACAGCCCTCTCGCAGTGTCCGGAGCAAGTATGGTGGGTCTGACACACCGGTGTCAATGTGTTCTTTTTTCCATTTCCAGGAGTGTAGTTAGGGAATTCAATGTTCCGAGATCCTGACTGTCAAGAGCATGCCGAGAATACCAAATTTCAGGCATCAGCTCTCACGACGGACAACGCAGGGGCCGACGGCCTTCACTTAACCAACAGCAGTGGCCTTTGCATAGAGTACTCAGTGTTAGCACACAAGCAACACTGCGCGAAATAACCGCAGATATCGATGTGGAACGTACGATCAACGTATCCGGCTAAATTGAGCGTTAATGGGCAATGGCAGCAGGCGACCGACACGAGTGGCTTTGGTAACAGCACGACATCGCCTGCAGCGCCTCTCCTGGGCTCGTCACCGTATCAGTTGGACTCTAGACGGCTGCGAAATCGAGGCCTGGTCAGATGAGTCCCGATTTTAGTTGGTAAGAGCTGATTGTAGGTTTAGAGTGTGACGCAGACTCTGCGGAACTAAAAATGGTTCAAATGGCTCTGAGCACTATGGGACTTAACTACTGAGGTCATCAGTCCCCTAGAACTTAGAACTACTTAAACCTAACTAACCTAAGGACATCACACACATCCATGCCCGAGGCAGGATTCGAACCTGCGACCGTAGCGGTGACGCGGTTCCAAACTGACGCGCTTGGAACCGCACGGCCACACCAGCCGGCTCTGCGGAACTGTGCGAGCTGGTGGTGGCTTTTCTGGGCCCTCTACTCTTACCGAACAGATCACTGACTAGAAATTATGTTCGGCTACTTGCAGATCATTTGGAGACATTAATGGACCTCATGTTCCCAAAGAAGGATGAAATTTCCATTGATGACAGAGCGCCATGACACTGGGCTACAGCTGTTCGTGAATCGACAAAGGGGACTTAAGATTTGGAACGAAGAGATAGAAGAAGCCATAGAAAAGGAAAATGGAGCATATAGGGAGTTTTCACAGATAAAACGGCTTAAGCTAGAAAAAAAAGAAATCAGAAATGAATCGAAGAAAAACAGTAAGACAGGCACGTAGATGCTCAAAGGATACATTTATAAACAGAACTGAACATGACATATACGGTAGACAAGAAGTAGCCTATGAAGTGACCAGACAGCTAAAAAGAGCTTCAGTATGTTGCTGTAAACATGTTGTGTCTTGTGAAACTTGACACAGAAAGCTATTTGCTCACTATTGGACTGGCAACGCATCAACTGTAGCACACATTTGCGTGATTCGCAGCCATTTCCAGCAACAACAGTCGGTGACGGTCTTGTCAGCAATTTTCCAAACTTGTTGTTACCAAGCACAGAAAAAAAAGGAAGCAGCAACTTGCGATTTATATCGACTTTTTTAAAAAGATTAATGGACTTTAAAATATCCCTGCAGAGTGCCTGGTTAAATTTTCAAGTGAATATACAGGGCGACTCCCTAACTATTGCCACCTAGAATAATGCAGGAAGTATAATAGGAGCTCAAAAGTTTGTGGGACAGAAGTTGTATGGAACAACGGGGCCATAATATGACTTGGCCTGTGTTTCTAGGTGGGGTCGATTCAGAGGTATGAGGGTCAACATTTTTTTTTTTTTAAATTGGATGCTATAGTTTGGTACTTATTTTCTAATAGCGGCTTTGGAGACGAATCCAATGAAGTGTAACAGCAAGGTCTTTCAAGGACAATGAGGGTCACAAAGGGGGGATGAACGTCCATTTACAGAAGGTGTTCGAAGTAATGGCCATTTGTAACAGTGCAGTGTTGCAATCTTCATATCATGGACTGAGTGATATTCCTTATCGCTTCGACACTTATCGAAGCACATGCTCTGACAATTCTCTCTCGCATCTCTTCAGGTGTACAACAAACAATGTGCTTTACGAATCCCCACAAGAAAAAACACAGAGGCGTCAAGTCTGGCGAACGAGAAGGTCACGACACATCTTCGCGTCCAATCCAACGATTCGGGAATTGTCTCTACAGCTCATTTCTAGCCATCAGCGAAAAATGTGCCTGACACCTATCCTGTTGGTACCGCATTCTGTTCCTTGTTCCTAAAGGTATTTCTTCCAATAACAGACCTAATTTTTCTCGCAGGACTGTGGTGTAATTCCTACCATTAAGATTTCCTTCGATGAAATCGGGGCTTATAATTCTATCCTCAAGAATCCCACACCATACATTCACCGACCACGGTTTTTGGTATGCAACTTGTCGCAGGCAACATGGATTTTCAGTTGTGCAATAATGCATGTATTGTAAAATTAACATTTCCATGGTTCGTGATTGTAGCCTCGCCTGTAAATAAAATAATAAATGTGTCATCCCTCTGAATCTGAAGTCGAGCGCATCGGCAGAATTCAAGGCGACGCATACAATCCGTACCAGTTGATTCTTGATGGACACTGATACGGTGAGGATGACATTTAGGGCTACGCAGTACACCAAAAACACTACTCTGAGTCATGACAGATTCCCTTACGATTTGATGCGAACTAAGACAAGGATCTCGAACAACTGTGGCAAGAGTACCAGTTTCTGTTTCCTCGCTAGTAACTTTCCTTTACAGGATATGGTTTCCGATGCGTTAAAGATCCAGTTGTTCTCAATTTATCATACACATCTTTAAATGTACGACGTTTAGGGTGAGTTCGTTCAGGATATCTTTCAGCGTATAAGTCGCTAGCTGTCACTGAATTTCGTTGGAATTGTCCGTAAATGAGAAGCATATCGTCTTGCTCTTCGAAACAATACATCATTCACATTTACTTGATTCGACAATACTAGTCTTGCCGTTCCTATTAGTGTTGCACTGTGATACCGTCGAATGGTGTTTAGATGTCAATGGCACGCTAGATGGGTACGCCGTATTCGGCGAATATTTACTATTTGCACGATATACGAGAAAGAATTGTCAGAGCATGTGCTTCGATAAGTGTCGAAGTGATAAGGAATACCACTCAGTCCATGATAAGAAGATTGCAGCACTGCACTGTTACCAGTTGTCATCACTTCAAGCACATTCTGTAAATGGACGTTCATGCCACCTTTATGACCTTCGTTGACCTTCAAATACCTTACTGTTACACATAATTGGATTCGTCTCGATAGCCGTTATCAGAAAATAAGTATTAAACTACAGCGTCCCATTTGAAAAGAACGAAGTTGACCTTCATATTTCTGAAGCGCCCCACCTACTAACAAAGAACCAATGTCAGAATATGGCCCCCGTTGTCCCATGTAACACTTTTCCCAGAAACTTTTCAGCCACTATCACACATTCATGGTTATTCTAGGTGGCAATAGGTAGTGACTCACACTGTATAAATAAGATTGTAAACATAATACACTACTGGCCATTAAAATTGCTACACCACGAAGATGACGTGCTACAGACGCGAAATTTAAGCGACAGGAAGAAGGTGCTGTCATATGCAAATGATTAGCTTTTCAGAGCATTCACACAAGGTTGGCGCCGGTGGTGACACCTACAATTTGCTGCCATGAGGAAAGTTTCCAACCGATTTCTCATACACAAACAGCAGTTGACCGGCGTTGCCTGGTGAAACGTTGTTGTGATGCCTCGTGTAAGGAAAAGAAATGCGTACCATCACGTTTCCGACTTTGTTAAAGGTCGGATTGTAGCCTATCGCGGTTTCGGTTTATCGTATCGCGACATTGCTGCTCGCGTTGGTCGAGATCCAGTGACTATTAGCAGAATACGGAATCGGTGGGTTCAGGAGGGTAATACGGAACGCCGTGCAGGATCCCAATGGCCTCGTATCACTAGCAATCGAGATGACAGGCATCTTATCCGCATGGCTGTAACGGATCGTGCAGCCACGTCTCGATCTCTGAGTCAACAGATGGGGACGTTTGCAAGACAACAACCATCTGCACGAACAGTTCGACGACGTTTGCAGCAGCATGGACTATCAGCTCGGAGACCGTGGCTGCGGTTACCCTTGACGCTGCATCACAGACAGGAGCGCTTGCGATGGTGCACTCAACAACGAACCTGGGTGCACGAATGACAAAACGTCATGTTTCGGCTGAATCCAGGTTCGGTTTACAGCATCATGATGGTCGCATTCGTGTTTGGCGACGTCGCAATGAACGCACATTGGAAGCGTGTATTCGTCATCGCCGTACTGGCGTATCACCCGGCGTGGTGGTATGGGGTGCGACTGGTTACACGTCTTGGTCACCTCTTGTTCGCATTGACGACACTTTTAACAGTGGACGTAACATTTCAGATGTGTTACGACCCGTGGCTCTACCCTCATTCGATCCCTGCGAAACCCTACATTTCAGCAGGATAGTGCACGACCGCGTGTTGCAGGTCCTGTACGGGCGTTTCTGGATACAGAAAATGTTCGACTGCTGCCCTGACCAGCACATTCTGCAAATGTGTCACCAATTGAAAACGTCTGGTCAATGGTGGCCGAGCAATTTGCTCGTCACAACACGCCAGTCACTACTTTTGATGAACTGTGGTATCGTGTGGAAGCTGAATGGGCAGCTGTACCTGTACACGCCTTCCAAGCTCTGTTTGACGTAATGCCCAGACCTATCGAGGCCGTTATTACGGCCAGAGGTGGTTGTTCTCGGTACTGATTTGTCAGGATCTATGGACCCTATTTGTGTGAAAATGTAATCACATGTTAGTTCTAGTATAATATATTTGTCCAATGAATACTCGTTTATAATTGTATTTCTTCTTGGTGTAGCAATTTTAATGGCCAATAGTGTATGCCCCATTTCAGAATACTGGGTTGTAACGTAGAGTAAATAAATAAGTAAATATTCATTTCGGATCATTGATATTTTATCTGATAATGCTAACGTGTGTTGGGAAACCCTGTAGAGTTACAAGCAATCCCGATCCCTTCTCCTGGATGCGTGAATTTTTTTTTTTTTAATTTGAAATGCACGTGAATGAGAAACGAGAGCAAGTGGCGCGAGTCGGTATGCCGGGAGCCGCGTCTTTAAGCAGAGGGCAGAGACAGCGCGGCGCACTTGTCGTAATGAGGCGGCGGTCAGCTCCGGCGGTGGGCGGGGCCCCGCTGCGGACTAATTGCTTGCGGGGTGGTGGGCGCGGTTATCCCTGTTAGGGCTGACACCTTGTTAGGGCCTGACATAGGCGCCGGTAATTGCACGTGTGCAGATCTATACACAGGGCTCCGCGGGTGTTTGCGAGCGCGTGGCGCGCTGTGACCCGGGCGCTCCAGCAGGGTCGTCATGAAAAAGGCCACGGCCCTCCGAATGCGGCTCGAGCGCCGTTCTTCCCGCCGTCGTTGTAATTACTGGCATAACGTCGCACTGACAAACACCGCCGGTCTCCCATTTGAGCCACCTTCTCACACCCACCCACCCACCCACCCACCCACACACACACACACACACACACACACACTTACACATGCTGTTGACTAATGTTCTCTTAGCCATCCCCCATCTTCGCTTCACAAATATGAAAGGGTCGTTGCTTCCATAGAGTCCAACGTTCTCAAGCAGAGCACCGACCTCTACCTCACACTCTACGGAATCTCATTTTATTTGCGCTCGCCTCTGCCGACATTCACAAGAATGTCGAGCAGCGGTGTGATGAAGTGACATTTCGATGTCTTTGCTTAAAGAGTGAATGAGTTCTTCGATTTCCATGAATACTGCTTTAAATGGAATGCAATGCGTGACGGTTTGAGTCTGCTAGCACTTGCACTTTTATACTGCCGTGGGGTCGGCGTCATAGTCACAGCCAGGAAACGTAACCCTAATAACGTGAAACAATTCCTCTAGTTTTGGTAGTGGCCTCAGTTTGAAGAGGAGGAAAGTCCACAACTCTCTTCAAGCTAAAGCCATTCACTGATGGTTAGATCTGGTGGAGCATCAGTATCACGGGCATTGTTGTTGTTGTGGTCTTCAGTCCTGAGACTGGTTTGATGCAGCTCTCCATGCTGCTCTATCCTGTGCAAGCTTCTTCATCTCCCAGTACCTACTGCAACCTACATCCTTCTGAATTCGCTTAGTGTATTCATCTCTTGGTCTCCCTCTACGATTTTTACCCTCCACGCTGCCCTCCAATGCTAAATTTGTGATCCCTTGATGCGTCAGAACATGTCCTACCAACCAGTCCCTTCTTGTTGTCAAGTTGTGGCACAAACTCCTCTTCTCCCCAATTATATTCAATACCTACTCAGTAGTTCTACCCACCTAATCTTCAGCATTCTTCTTTAGCACCACATTTCGAAAGCTTCTATTCTCTTCTTGTCCAAACTATTTATCGTCCATGTTTCACTTCCATACATGGCTACACTCCATACAAATACTTTCAGAAACGACTTCCTGACACTTAAATCTATACTCGATGTTAACAAATTTCTCTTCTTGAGAAACGCTTTCCTTGCCATTGCCAGTCTACATTTAATATCCTCTCTACTTCGACCATCATCGGTTACTTTACTCCCTAAATAGCAAAAGTCCTTTACTACTTTAAGTGTCTCATTTCCTAATCTAATTCCCTCAGCATCACCCGACTTAATTTGACTACATTCCATTATCCTCGTTTTGCTTTTGTTGATGTTCATCTTATATCCTCCTTTCAAGACACTGTCCATTCCATTCAACTGCTCTTCCAAGTACTTTGCTGTGTCTGACAGAATTACAATGTCATCGGCGAACCTCAAAATTTTTATTTCTTCTCCATGGATTTTAATACCTACTCCGAATTTTTCTTTTGTTTCCTTTACTGCTTGCTCAATATACAGATTGAATAACATCGGGGAGAGGCTACATCCCTGTCTCACTCCCTTCCCAACCACTGCTTCCCTTTCGTGCCCCTCGACTCTTATAACTGCCATCTGGTTTCTGTATAAATCGTAAATAGCCTTTCGCTCCCTGTATTTTACCCCTGCCACCTTTAGAATTTGAAAGAGAGTATTCCAGTCAACTTTGTCAAAAGCTTTCTCTAAGTCTACAAATCCTAGAAACGTAGGTTTGCCTTTTCTTAATCTTTCTTCTAATATAAGTCGTAAGGTTAGTATTGCCTCACGTGTTCCAAAATTTCTACGGAATCCAAACTGAGCTTCCCCGAGGTCGGCTTCCACCAGTTTTTACATTCGTCTATAAAGAATTCGCGTTAGTATTTTGCAGCTGTGACTTATTAAACTGATAGTTCGGTAATTTTCAAATCTGTCGACACCTGCTTTCTTTGGGATTGGAATTATTAGATTCTTCTTGAATCTGAGGGTATTTCGTCTGTCTCATACATATTGCTCACCAGATGGTAGAATTTGTCGTGACTGGCTCTCCGAAGGCGGTCAGTAGTTCTAATGGAATGTTGTCATCACTGGTATGTTGACTGCTATTTACCATCCTTTTTCCCAAATAGTCACAGACGTTTTCTATGGGATGACGATAGGCTGATTCAGCCGACCAGTCGAGTTTCAATATGCTGCCTGAATGTTTTCCAATCAGAGAATGTACGTGGGGGTGGATATTTGCTTACCTGCAATGTTGAAATAATGTGCTAGGCTCTGAGGACTATGGGACTTAACGTCTGAGGTCATCAGTCCTTAGAACTTAGAACTACTTAAACCTAACTAACCTAAGTACATCACACACACCCATGCCCGAGGCAGGATTCGAACCTGCGACCGTGGCGGTCGCGCGGTTCCAGACTGTAGCGCCTAGAACCGCGTGGTCACACCGGCTGGCTAAACAATCTGCTTCATCTTCACTCGAATCTGATTCATTGGGACAAAAACAACCACAAAACAACACAGAACCATCTTCAAGCTCAACTACATCTCCACAAACAGCGCTGAAATCGCCCCAATGAGCATCGGTGTACTCGACGCGTCGTGTCATTTGAAATTAGGTGACTCGTCCGACCACACTCCGTGCTTATTTTCAACTATTATCCAGTTCTTGCGTTTTTCAGCTCACGACGTGCAGCGTCGTCTCCCCATGTGATTAACAACCTATTGCACGGTACCCGACTCCAAATGGCAATTGCATACAGTTTCCGCGTAATTTCGTTAGAGAAACTGGTTCAGATGGATCTGCAGCAGTAATTCTTGTCGTAATACTGGGGTATGATTACTGCAAAGGACACGTGCAAATATTTTACTGCAGATCAAGTTTCAGTTACAGCACATCCATCATCAGTGCATTTCGGTGTGAGTAATATATATATGAAGAAGGCTTTTGTATACGCATCTGTTGCTGAAACGACCTTAAGCTGTTCATAGCTCAATTCACACCCTTGAGTCTAAGGTCTTTTCAGCAGCAGAAGCGTATAAAAGCCATCTGGATATTTATGACTCACTACTAAATGCACTGATGATGACTTTGGTCTAGCTGAAACACCTGGATTTGCAAGAAAACAGAGATTGATAGCCGTCTGTTTGCTGTGTTCATCACTGATTATAATAACTTCACAGTCGCTGAGCACATCCTGAATTTTTGTCGTGTTTTAAAACGACTGCCATTGAAATGGTGTGACATTCGTCTCCTATCTCCATTGGTTAGGAATTTTTTACCACTGCTCTTATGCTGTGTTACACGGTCTCGGATCGTATGGTATTCTGTGGGGACAAGGTTGACAGTTCTAACTGATGTACCAAAAAATCAGGAAACATTATTCACAATGCGGTCTTGGGCACATTCAAATGCGACAGTTCATTTCTGGCATTCTGTCACGTCTCCACATCGTCCCTTCCTTCTTTTTTTATTTTTCTTCTGCGGCCCCTCACGAATTCGTCTCCCGTACCAAACTTTTCACCTCAGAGTAGCACTTGCCACCTACGCCCTCACTTATTTGCTGGTTGTATCCCAATCTCTGTCATCCTCTACAGTTTTTACGCTCCACAACTTCCTCTTGTACGATGGAAGTCATTCCCTGATGTCTTCAAAAGATGTTCTATCATCCTATCCGTTCTACTTGTCAGTGTTTTCCATATATTCCTTTCGTCTTCGACTCTGCAGAGAGCCTCCTCATTCCATACCTTATCAATTCACCTAATCTTCAACATTCTTCTGTAACACCGTATCTCAGAAGCTATCCTGTCCGTATCATTGTCATACAATGCCGTGCTCAAGACGTACATTCTCATAAATTTCTTCATCAAATTAAGACCTATTTCTGATACCAGTGGACTTCTCTTGGAAGGAATACCTTTTTTTTTTCCAGTGCTACTCAGGTTTCTCAGTCCTTGCTCCGTAATTCACGTGTTATTTTACTGCATAAGTAGCAGAATTCCTCGATTCATCTACTTCGAGATCCCCAAATCTGACGTTAAGTTTCTCACTATTCTCATTGCTGCTACTTATAATTACTTCCGAATTTCTTCGATTTACTATCAGTCCATATTCCGTACTCATTACTCATTCTGTTCAACACTTCCTGTAATCCTTCTTCACTTTATCTGAGATTCACCAACGAATCTTATGATTGATATTCTTTCACCCTGAATTTTAATCTCACTATTGAGCCTTTCTTTTATTTCCCTCATTCGATGTATAGATTGTACAGTTGCGGCGACAGACTACATCTCTGTCTTACGCCCATTTTAACACGTCTACATCCTTCTTGGTCTTCCAGTCTTATTATTCCCTCTGTGTTCTTGTGTGTATTGCATATTACCCGTCTTTCCCTACAGCTTATCCCCTGTTTTTCTCAGGATTTGGAACGTTTCCATTTTCCAACGTCGAACGGTTTTTCCAGGCCGACAAATCCTATGGACGTGTCTTGATTTTTCTTCAGTTTTGCTTTCATTATCAACCGCAACTTTAGAACTGCGTCTCTTATGCATTTACCCACCTTACTGTACAGATCCAGTAAAACTACCCGGCACGTACACACGACTTCAATACCATAAATTACGTATGGGTCACATAATCACCTGGTATCAGTTTTGCAGACAGCCACTCCTGGGCCAGTGGTTATCGTCGCCGTCGCTAGACTGGCGAAGAGGCTCAAATAGCAAGACTTCCACCTGGCGGTCAAACAACACCAGAAGGAGTCTCCCGCCCAAAATAATGCCACACGATGATTTTATTTCACCAGTTGTTCACCATCTACAATCGTTCTAAGCGACCAATGTGCTCTTTTAAGGGCTTTTAAGACATTAACTCGAACAAATACACTCCTGGAAATGGAAAAAAGAACACATTGACACCGGTGTGTCAGACCCACCATACTTGCTCCGGACACTGCGAGAGGGCTGTACAAGCAATGATCACACGCACGGCACAGCGGACACACCAGGAACCGCGGTGTTGGCCGTCGAATGGCGCTAGCTGCGCAGCATTTGTGCACCGCCGCCGTCAGTGTGAGCCAGTTTGCCGTGGCATACGGAGCTCCATCGCAGTCTTTAACACTGGTAGCATGCCGCGACAGCGTGGACGTGAACCGTATGTGCAGTTGACGGACTTTGAGCGAGGGCGTATAGTGGGCATGCGGGAGGCCGGGTGGACGTACCGCCGAATTGCTCAACACGTGGGGCGTGAGGTCTCCACAGTACATCGATGTTGTCGCCAGTGGTCGGCGGAAGGTGCACGTGCCCGTCGACCTGGGACCGGACCGCAGCGACGCACGGATGCACGCCAAGACCGTAGGATCCTACGCAGTGCCGTAGGGGACCGCACCGCCACTTCCCAGCAAATTAGGGACACTGTTGCTCCTGGGGTATCGGCGAGGATCATTCGCAACCGTCTCCATGAAGCTGGGCTACGGTCTCGCACACCGTTAGGTCGTCTTCCGCTCACGCCACAACATCGTGCAGCCCGCCTCCAGTGGTGTCGCGACAGGCGTGAATGGAGGGACGAATGGAGACGTGTCGTCTTCAGCGACGAGAGTCGCTTCTGCCTTGGTGCCAATGATGGTCGTATGCGTGTTTGGCGCCGTGCAGATGAGCGCCACAATCAGGACTGCATACGACCGAGGCACACAGGGCCAACACCCGGCATCATGGTGTGGGGAGCGATCTCCTACACTGGCCGTACACCACTGGTGATCGTCGAGGGGACACTGAATAGTGCACGGTACATCCAAACCGTCATCGAACCCATCGTTCTACCATTCCTAGACCGGCAAGGGAACTTGCTGTTCCAACAGGACAATGCACGTCCGCATGTATCCCGTGCCACCCAACGTGCTCTAGAAGGTGTAAGTCAACTACCCTGGCCAGCAAGATCTCCGAATCTGTCCCCCATTGAGCATGTTTGGGACTGGATGAAGCGTCGTCTCACGCGGTCTGCACGTCCAGCACGAACGCTGGTCCAACTGAGGCGCCAGGTGGAAATGGCATGGCAAGCCGTTCCACAGGACTACATCCAGCATCTCTACGATCGTCTCCATGGGAGAATAGCAGCCTGCATTGCTGCGAAAGGTGGATATACACTGTACTAGTGCCGACATTGTGCATGCTCTGTTGCCTGTGTCTATGTGCCTGTGGTTCTGTCAGTGTGATCATGTGATGTATCTGACCCCAGGAATGTGTCAATAAAGTTTCCCCTTCCTGGGACAATGAATTCACGGTGTTCTTATTTCAATTTCCAGGAGTGTATAATGCGCCGTACCTGTTTCACGTTCCTAGTACAGAAGTTCGTCTCAAGTCAATTTCTTTATTTTGTGTGTTTTCACTTCCTCGGGCTATAACTGTTATGACAGAAACATATACATCTCTACTTCACAAGACACAGTGCGATGTGTGGTGGAGAGAATGTAGTGCTCCAGGATGATCTGGATCATGGTCTCCCTTCCTACTCTATTCGCGGTTGATATAAAGACTGCCATTAACATCTTTTATGAACTTGAATTTTACTAGTCGTGGCGTCGTGGTAATTACTCGTGACATATGCTGGAGGATGTATCCTTGATACATTTTGGAGCTTTGGTCCTTGGAATTTTGTGAGGATTCTTCACCGCGATGTAAGAGGTCTTTCTTGAATCATCTCTCATTACAGTTAGTGAGACGATTTCTTCGATAGTCGCAAGGAGGCTCAACAAACCCGTGACGAATCGTGCGCTTCATAGACTCCTTCATATCTCCTTCGTTAATCTACCTCGGCAGGGATCCTAGACCGACTAAATACTCACGAATTGCTTGAACAAGAGATTAAGTAACCACTTTGGTGAATAAATTGGGCTTTCTTAGTGTAGTTTAACTGATGCCAGTTAATACTTCGCATGCAGGATTGCTTGGGCGAAATGAGGTGGAACGCCGTAATAGCCTTGCGAAACCTTTCAAAACATTATGACCTGCTTTTATATGATTTAGTGCGTGACTAAATATTTAACTATTAAGGGTAGACGTTGCATTTTCTGTTCATGTGATACATTCACACACAGTCTCATATAAGGCCTTGTTACGTGACACATCATTTACGTACACTTGCTGACAATGACACAAGAAAATTCTAACCTTGACTTTCGAATTATAGCACAATAAACATTGCTTCAGCACTTACGACCAATACCCTGGTACATTTTTTATTTATTTACACGTCAAGTTCCGTAGGACCAAATTGAGGAGCAAAACTCCAAGGTCACGGAACGCGTCAGAAAATGAAATTACAACAAAAAAGTAATAATAGAAAAATAAAATGTTTATAACAGGAAAAAGTCAGTATAGAGATGTATACAGCACACCTTTCCGCACAAGAGTTAAGGAAGTCCGTTCAAATGTAGGTTCTATTTCTACAGAGTATTAACTGAGTAAAACTTGCGTATTCTTGGGCGAAACGCCCGTTTCTGAGTAAAAAATATCCTTTTAGAGTGGGAAGAGTTACCCCAAAATAGAATACCATAAGACATAAGCGAATGGAAATAAGCAAAGTAGACTATTTTTCGTGTCGATCACTTACTTCAGATATTGTTCGAATAGTAAAAATGGCAGCATTAAGTCTTTGAACAAGATCCTGAACGTGAGATTTCTACCACAGTTTACCATCTATCTGAAGACCTACAAATTTGAACTTTTCAGTTTCACTAATCATATGCCCATTCTGTGAAATTAAAATGTCGCGTTTGGTTGAATTGTGTATTAGAAACTGGAAAAACTCAGTTTCACTGTGATTTTTCATTAGTTTATTTTCTACAAACCACAAACTTACGTCATGAACTGCACTATTTGGAACCGAGCCAATGTTGCACACAACATCCTTTACAATCAAGCTAGTGTCATCAGCAGACAGAAATATTTTAGAGTCACCTGTTATACTAGAGCGTATATCATTTTTATAAGTAAGGAACAGAAGTAGCCCCAACACTGTTCCCTGGGGCACCCAACACTTGACTGTACCCCACTCAGACCCCACATTACAGCCATTCTAGACACTGTGACTAATGACCTTTTGCTATCTGTTGCTGAAGTATGAGGTGAACTAGTTGTGAACTACTCCCTGTATTCTGTAATGGTCCAACTTCTGGAGCAATATTTTGTGATCAACACAACCAAACGTCTTAGTTAAATCAAAAAATTTGTCTAGTGTTCGAAAACTTTTGTTTAACCCATCCAGTATCTCACAGAGAAAAGGGAATATAATATTTTCAGATGTTAAATGACTTCTTAACCATAACTGTGCTTTTGATAGCAAATTATGTGATATAAAATGATCAACTATCCATACATACACGGCCCCTTTCAATAAATTTAGCAAACACTGATGGCATAGAAATAGGTCTAAAATTGTTTACATTATCCCTTTCATCCTGTTTATAAAGCGGATTTACTACAGAGTACTTTAATAGTTCAGGAAACTGACCATTCCTAAAGGAAAAATTACAAATATGGGGAAGTACAGTGCTAACATGTGCAGCACAGTACTTTGACATTCAGTGACTTAATTACTGACTCAATCTCCCCCTTGTCTGTATCACAGAGGAGTATTTCCGACATCAATCTCGGAAAGTCATTTGCCGAGAGAGTTATATGATTCCCTGTAGAAACTAAATTTGTATTCAATTCACCAGCAATGCTCAGAAAGTGATTGTTAATCCTTTGTGCCTTCTCTTTGCTTTCGACTACTAAAGCATTTATTCTTCAACGCCGATAGATTTTATGAAAATATTTGTAAATTGAGGATCTGTTAGATGGTGGTCAGTTTGGCTGTAGGATAAGTTCAAATGGCTCTGAGCACTATGGGACTCAACATCTTAGGTCATAAGTCCCCTAGAACTTAGAACTACTTAAACCTAACTAACCTAAGGACATCAAACACATCCATGCCCGAGGCAGGATTCGAACCTGCGACCGTAGCGGTCGTGCGGTTCCAGACTGTAGCGCCTTTAACCGCTCGGCCACTCCGGCCGGCTGTAGGATAAGTAAAGGCACCAGAGAGGCATTTCTGACGTTGCAGTTGATAATGGAAGCAAGACTGAAGAAAAATCAAGACATATTCAAGGGAGTCGTCGACTTGGAAAAAGCGGTCGACAATGTCAAATGGTGCAAGATGTTCGCAATCCTGAGAAAAATAGAGGATAATCTATAGGGAAAGACGAGTAATATACATGTACAAGAACGAACAGGAAACAATAAGAGAGGAAGACCAAGAACGAAAGAATTACAGCAACTGTTGACTGGAAAGAACAGTCCTTTGAGAAGAGAATATGAATTGAGAGTAAATCGAAGAAAGCTGAAGTTAACGAGAAGTAGTAGAAAAGAGAACAGCCAAGCAGGCAGAGTTAAGTAATTTGCTACCTACGTAGCAAAGTAATCTATTATGGACGGAGTAAGGAAGAGTAACACTGGAAAAAAGGGACTTTCTGGTCAAGAGGAGTCTGCTAGTATCAAACATACGTCTTAATGTGTGGAAGAACTTTCTGGGAATGTAGGTCTGGAGCACAGCATTTTATGGTAGCGAAACATGGACAGTAGGGAGATTGGAAGCATTTGAGATGTGGTGCTAGGGATGAATGTGAAAATAAGGTGGGCTGATAAGGTGAGGAACGCGTAGGTTCTCCGCAAAATCGGCGAGGAACTGAATATACGCAAAACGTTGACAAGAAGAAGGGACTGGATGATAGGACCAGCCGGCCGCGGTGGCCGAACGGTTCTACGCGCTGCAGTCCGGAACCGCGCGACTGCTACGGTCGCAGGTTCGAATCCTGCCTCGGTCTTGGATGTGTGTGATGTCCTTAGGTTTGTTAGTTTTAAGTAGTTCTAAGTTCTATGGGATTGACGTTAAATCCCATAGTGCTCAGAGCCATTTGAACCATTTGATGATATGACCTTTGTTAAGACAAAGTGAATAACTTCCACGGTGCTAGAGACTAAAAACTGTAGAGGAAGATCGAAACTGGAATACAGCAGACAAATACGAGGGTCGTCCACAAAGTAAGTTCCGTTTCTATTTCTATCCGCGGCAGCGCTAGGATCTCAGTTCCGAGCATGCGCGGCAGTAACTCAAGGAGAAGACACGTACGCAATTTCCAGATCGCTGCTGCCGACGTATGCTTTGTAGTGCTTCTTTATAATGTCAGCCGTAATTGAAAATGCCGCCGTACGTGAAATCAGATCTGTGGTTCGTTTTCTAAATGCAAAGAAACTTAAACCAAAGGAAATTCACTGGCAAATTTGCGAGGTTTACGGACAAAATGCTATGTGTGATTGAATGGTTAGAAGATGGATCAGACCGTTCAATGAAGAAAGTGATCAAGTGCACGATGAAGGACGAAGTGGACGCCCGTCTTTGGTTACTCAGGAACTGGTTTACACAATCGAAGAGAAGATTAAGGACAGCCGTAAGTTTACAAGAAAAAAATGATTCAAATGTCTCTAAGCACTATGGGACTTAACATCTGAAGCCATCAGTCCCCTAGACTTAGAACTAGTTAAACCTAACTAACTTAAGGACTTGACACACATCCATCCCCGAGGCAGGATTCGAACCTGCGACTGTAGCGGTCGCGCGGTTGTAGATTGCAGCGTCTAGAGCCGCTCGGCCACCCGGCCGGCCCGTAGCAGCAGCGCGGTGCTGGACTGAAGCGCCTAGAACCGCTCGGCCGCAGCGGACGGTGTAAGTGTACACTTAGTGCCCTTGTTATGAAAAACTCTTCTCACGTTGGGTACACAAAATTCTTACTGAATAACACAAAAAACAACGGATGGGCAGTGCACTTCAGTTTCTGACACGCTACATTGAAGAAGGCGATGGCTTTCTTTCTCGGATAGTCACGGGGAATGAAACTTGGGTATCGTACGACACCCCTGAAACAAAACGGCAATCAATGGAATGGAGGCACACTTCATCCCCAACGAAGGTTAAGACTAAGCAAATCTTGACACATCGAAAAGTCATGTACACCGTTTTTTTTTTGGGGGGGGGGGGGGGGATAGAAAAGGCATTTTGCTGATTGATTTCTTACCACGAGGCCACACAATTAATGCACATGGCTACTGCGAGACCATTAAGAAATTTCGCCGAGCAATACAGAACATGCGCCTAGGATTACTGTCAAAAGAAGTTTTTTTCCACTATTATGCCCGACCTCACGCGGCGAATGTGACGAAACAACTCTTACGGAAATTTCACAGGGATGCGTTTGATCATCCTCCGTACAGCCCGGACCTCGCTCCTAGCGACTTTCATCTCTTCTTACAGCTAAAATCTGTCCTCGGTGGTCAACACTTCAACGATGATGACGAGCTGAAAGAACGTGTTACGACATGGTTGAATACGCAGGAGGCAACCTTCTACGAAGAAGGCATACAAAGACTTGTGTCACGCTACGACAAGTGCCTACAAAATTTCGGAAGCTATGTAGAAATGAAGATTAACAGTTGTAGATTTTTGCACAATAAATATTTTTTTTCATCTGTACACTTTTGTTTTATATAACCAAACGGAACTTACTTTGTCGACATAGCTCGTAACTGAGGACGTAGCCCTCAGTTGCTACTCCGAGAGGAGGTGAATTTGTGGTGATGGTTCTGAGGGAAGGGGCGGGGGGGGGGGGGGTCTGAGCGTCAGAGTATGTTATACACATCAGTCAGCAGTATTCCCTTCATGTAAGTTTTAACCGCTTTCCTTATTACATTGTAGGTAAGGAAACAGTTATTTTTTATGTTCAAAGGTGGCTACACTGAGTCACAGCGCCAGAGATTGCGCCAAAGAGTATTATTCCGCCGCCTCCACGAGGACATTTGTAGTTCAGAGGTTGCCGTGGGCAGTGCTTGTTGAGAGGATGTCGCGAGCAGAACTAGTTGAGAGCATGTCGTGTGCAGTTATTGTCCTGTTGGGCGAGAGAGTAGATGCTGTTCGGTTGGTGTAATATATATATATATATATATATATATATATATATATATATATATATATATATATATATATATATATATATATATATATATATATATGGAAGATGTTGCAATGATCATAGTGTATTTTTCGTCAGTATATATGGAGGTAACAAAAATTTTTTATTTATTTCAAATCTCCTTAATAATAATGCATCTTGGTCACAGGTTCAGTCAGGAAAGCATCTG
Organism: Schistocerca nitens; assembly: GCF_023898315.1. Lineage (NCBI taxonomy): Eukaryota > Metazoa > Arthropoda > Insecta > Orthoptera > Acrididae > Schistocerca > Schistocerca nitens. The sequence goes on from NC_064614.1 coordinate 20,500,214, forward strand.
GCTCGTGTTAATGTATTAGACTTGTAATTCTGGTTTCTATGGGCAATTATAGAATTTCTGGTTTTTCAATTAGTTCATTGTAAATGCTGTTTAAAATTTCTTGTCGTATTGAGGAAGAACCGTGCCAGATACATGTACGTTGACCACACTACCACACACAGAACAGTTACACTTGTGATTTGTTGTTTCGTAGCTTTTATAGTTGCAGGGGACTTAATTAATCAATTGTGTTAACGGAAATTTCCTTTCATTCTTTATTGTTATTCTATGCAGTCAGATTGCGTACTAATACTAGTCAGGGCCAACCGGTTACCAGACTTCGTAACCGGACAGATAGCTACTAAAATTACTTTTATTGTATTTATTTAAATAAGCCCCAATGCAATGTTTAATGGAATTATTGTGTGATCAGCTTTAGGCGTAATTAAATATAGTTTGATTTACCACATTACGTACGAATATGACAAAGAAGTTTGCTGTATTGGAGGACTTGAAGATATTGTACTGTAGTCCCCAGAAGGAGATCATATAAATCAAAATCTTTAAATACAGTATGTGTACAGCAGTATCCAGACATCTGTAGGTGGACATTAACTTGAGGTGCGTCCACCTTTCGCCTTTATGATGCCTTAAATTTCTTTAAGGCTATTTTCAGCGAGGTATCTGAATTTCTGTGGAGGAATGGCAGCACATTCTTCCTCAAGAGCGGAATCCAGAGAAGGTAGTGACGCTGGACGCTAGGGTCTACACTGTCTAAGTCACCCGAAAGGTGTTCCACAGGGTTCAGGCGGGACTCTGGGCAAGACACTCAGTCTCCACAAAACACTGTTTCACAGATGCTGCTTCATTTCAGGGTGCACTTTAATTCTGCTACAAACAATCAACATCCTAAATCGTTCCCCTGCTGTACGCAGTACATAAAGATGTAAAATGTGTTCATATCTTTCTGCACTGTGTTTCATTAAGCGTAACAAGCGGACGACACCCCGGCCATGGAAAACGCTCCGTACCACAATAACAGCACGCCCTCCAAAGTGTTGGCACTACACGTGGCGGCACGTAATGTTCTCCAGACATCCACCTAAGTCAATAGTTTCCAGTCACCCACTGTCCGCAGGCGTCACTCTTTACGCTGACATCAGAAATGTGTAGCTTATGGGGAGCTGGTCGACCACAGTACCTCATTTTTTTAAACTATCTTCGCAAAGTAAATATTCCTGAATTCCAGTCAAGAACAAACGCCAAGATGAGAAACATAGAAGTAGATATCCTCGGTGTAGCAAAGCAGCTTAACTCACTTAATAAAGGCAAGGCCTCCAGTCCATGTTATACACCAAACAGGTTCCTCTCAGAGTATGCTGATACAATAGCTCCATATTTTGCAATTATATACAATCGTTCCCTCACAGAAAGTTTCTTGCCTAAAGACTGGAAAATTGCTCAAGTCACACCAATAGCCAAATATACGAGTAATCCGCTGAATTACAGGCCCATATCACTAATGTCGATTTACAATAGCGTTTTGGAACATATACTGTGTTCCAACATTATGAATTACCTCGAAGAAAACGCACGGATTCAGAAAACATCGACCTTGTGAAACGTAACTAGCTCTTTATATTCGTACAGTAATGAGTGCTATCGACAGGGGATGTCAAATTGATTCTGTATTGTTACATTTCCAGAAGGCTTTCGACACTGTTCCTCACAAGAGTCTCCTAACCAAACTGCTGCCTACGGAATATCGCCTCAGTTGTGCGACTGGATTCGTGACTTCCTGTCAGAAAGGTCACAGTTCGTCGTTATAGACGGAAAGTCATCGAGTAAAACAGAAGTAATATCCGGCGGTCCCCAAGGAAGTGTTACAGGCCCTCTATTGTTCCTGATTTATATTAACAACATAGGAGACAATCTCAGTAGCCCTCTTAGCTTGTTTGCAGATGACGCTGTCATTTACCGTCTTGTAAAGTCATAAGATTATCAAAACAACTGGAAAAATGATTTAGATAAGATATCTGTATGGTGTGAAAAGTGGCAATTCACCATGAATAAAGAAAACTGTGAAGTTATTCACATGGGTACTAAAAGAAATCCACTAAATTTCCATTACGCGATAGGTTACACGAATCTAAAGGCTGTAAATTCAACTAAATACTTATGGATTACAATTACAAACAACCTAAATTGGAACGATAACATAGTGTTGTGGGTAGAGCAAACCAAAGACTGCGATTCATTGGCAGAACACTTAGAAGGTGCAACAAGTCTACTAAAGAGACTTCTTACACTGCGCTTTTCCGCCCTATTCTGGAGTATTGCTGTGCGGTGTGGGATCCACATCAGGTGGGACTGACGGATGACATCGAAAAATTTCAAAGAAGAGCGGGTCATTTTGTACTATCACGAAATAGGGGAGGTAGTGCCACAGACACGATACATGAATTGGAGTGGCAATGATTAAAACAAAAGCGTTTTTCGTTGCGACGAGAACTTCTTATGAAATTTCAAACAGCAGTTTTCTCCTCCGATTGCGAAAACAATCTGTTGGCACCCACCTACATAGAGAGAAATGATCATCACGATAAAATAAGAGAAATCAGCGCTCGCACAGAAAAAATTCAGTACTCGTTTGTCCTGCACGCCGTTAGAGAGTGGAACGGTAGAGAGACAGCTTGAAGGTGGTTCATTGAACCGTCTGCCAGGCAATTTATTGCGAATAGCAGAGTAATCACGTAGATGTAGATGTAGATGAAAGCCATTGCTCTAGCTGGACTGCTGGTAACACTTCGGAACCCACTTCTGATTCGTTCTGTTGATTTCAAGCGATTTTTTACAACCCCGCCCCCCCCCCCCCCCGCCCCCACCTCAATGTTCGACGGTCCCTGTCCATCAGAACAAGATATCTGCCTTCTCTTAGTTTAGCAGTGGTTTATCTGTCGCGTTTCCACTTCACCATCACATCACCAACAATCGGATAGGGCAGCTTTAGAAGAGCTGAACTGTATGTGATGGATTTGTTACTTACGTGACGTCCAGTGAGTAGTCCGCATTCGTGACGGGCACATTCTGCTGTTACCGCTTTCTCAGCTCACAACACAATTCTCCCGTTTCCTTTTACTCTACCTGGTCTGCGTGTCCAGAAATCAAATGGTGAAGTCCGCATTACAAGGAGTGTTCGGATACTTTTGATCAGATAATATATCGCTAAAGTATAAATTCATACGAAGGAGATGGTGTTACAGAAGGACTGATAAGGTGGTAAGGTGCCTCTAAAATAGTAACCTCAGTTATCCTAAAACGCATAGAACAAAAAGTCGAAGCTACACTCTCCGAAGACCAGTTTCGATTCCGGAAAGATAGAGGAAGCAGAGAAGCAATATTTGCTCTAAAAATAATAATAGAGAAACGACTAGATAAGAACCTGACAACATACATAGCTTCAGTAGATGTAGAGAAAGCCTTTGATGATGTTAAATGGTACAAGATGTTTGAGGTACTCAAAAAAGTAGGAACAGACCATAAAGATAGAAAAATGATATGGAAACTGTACAAAGACAGCAGTTATCTGTGGAAGGACAAAACAAGAAGAGGTGCACATACGGAAAGGTGTTCGACAAGGTTACGCACTATCCCCTGTTATCTTTAACGTATACATTGAAGAGACGCTGAAAAAAGTAAGGGAAAATTCACAGACAGGTGTAGTAATTCATGGCCAACGAATAGAGATGATAAGATATGCCGATGATATAGCTGTCCTGGCTGAAAGTGAAGAAGATCTTGTAGTCCTACTGAATAGAAAGGATAAAGTTATGGGTGAAGAATATAATATGAGAATTAATAAAGCAAAAACAAAAGTAATGGCACGCGACAAAAAAGATCAAGTGAAAGTCCAAGTTCATGTAGGCAATGAAGTGCTTGAACAAGTTGATAAATTCACTTATCTAGGCAGTAATATTACCAGGGAAGGAAGGAGCAAGGCAGAAGTGAGAAGTAGAATTGCTCAAGCAAAGACTGCTTTTAACAAGAAGAAAAACATCTTAACATCTAAGAGCATCAGTCTTGAAATCAGGAAAAGATTTTTGAAATCATATGTGTGGAGTGTGGCATGCTATGGGTGTGAAACATGGACTCCCGGGACAGAGGAAGACCAGAAGCTAAATTCTTTTGAAATGTGTTGCTATAGACGCATGCTCAAAATAAAATGGATCGACAAGGTCACAAACGAAGTGGTTCTGGAAAGGGCAGGTGAGAAGAGAAGCTTCTGGAGTTTCATTGTTAAAAGAAGAGTGCAATTTACAGGCCATCTATTAAGACATAAAGGACTCCTGAACACAATCGTAGAGGGATACGTCGAGGGAAAAAGACCAAGAGGAAAACCACGGCTGAGGTACATGGATCAAATTGTGTAAGATGTGGGATGTAACACCTATAAAGAAATGAAGAGAAAAGCTGAAAGACGCACAGAATGGAGACAAGCTGCCATTGTAGCTGTTGCAAACCAATCCTTGGATTGACCACTACAGAAGAAGAAGATAAGGTGAGGAATGAGCAGGTTCTCTGCAGAATCGGCGACGAAAGGCATATAAAGGAAACACTGGCAATAACAAGGGACAATGGTAGGACATGTGCGAAGGTACCAGGGAAAAACTTCCGTAGTACAAGAGGTAGCTGTAGAGAGCAGAAACTGTAGGGGAAGGCAGAGACTGAAGTACGTCGAGTATGAGGAAGTAGGTTTCAAGCGCTACTTTGAGCTGTAAAGGTTGGCACAGGACAGGAATCTGTAGCGGACTGCATCAAGCCAGTCAGAACACTGTCGTCTGTCTTCTAATTGGTTCAGATTATGTCGAGATTCCACCTTAAATCATTCCGGACTGGTACTGCAAGAAACGTGAAGGCTTCGGCTGATTCCAATGATTTATTCACGAAAGACTAGTCAAACGATATCGGAACATTTCGTCGTTTCGTCTATTTAAGCGCATTACATTACTTTTCTTTCTATCAGCTTCGAAGTTCTTCAACAGACAGTAACCATCTGCATGTCTCTCTGCTTCACACAAAATGTGTCTGACGATTTCTTCTCCCTCTACACCTTTGTGTCTCGTGCAGATTGGAGCTTGGCCAGTTATATGCCTCGTGAACTGAAGCGGTTCTAGCATATCATATGAAACGTCCATGAAGTATGCTGGAGGTTGCCTTCGCATCTGACGATGCCTCCCCATTAAGAACGACCGATTGACTTCTTGGTGTTGGGTAATCTTCCATCAAATCACGTATCTGTTCCAATGCTTCATATGAAAGTATTATATATTAAGAACAGAAAAACACAACTTGCTGTCTCATCTTAATACACCCCTCTGTTTAATAATATAGATTAACAACGAGGGTAGTAATAAAGTCTCTTGTCACGAAGGCAAGCCCCCGAGTAAACGCTATAAAAGCGAGATAAGAGAAAAAAACACATTGCAGTTACTGACTCCACAAGACGTACCTCAAATCGTCAGAGAATTTATTTTTCACATCATTGCATTGGCTGGAATGCACTTTACCCATCATCGAAGGCGCAATCGATACAGGCTCCTCGCAGCACCAAGATGACACAGGAAGCGATGCCGAACGTTGGATGGGAGTAGTGAGAAGGCAGAAGGGCGAAGGGGACTGCAGGATGCTCTGTGGTCCTTCAGGAGCAGCCTTTGTAAGGTGATAACGCTGGAGAAGCGTCTAGCTCGTGTAAATCTCTCTGTAGCGCATTCCAAGCGTGCTTGCGGAATTCCGGCCAGACGCTGTCGGATCGCTGAGAGTTGGTAGACAGTGCTGCGCTGTTAGTGAATACAGCAGGTCAGCCAGAAGGGCCCTGTACAACTCAACCTGCAGGTGTACCAGCGTTTCAGGTTAATCACTACTACGCGCCAGAACGCCGGTCTGATACCATCGGATCGTACCTAAGTGTCCTTATGTTCGCTGAGAGTTGGTCGCTTTGGCAGCATTTCAGGTTAATCACGTTTACACGCGAGAACGCCGCGGCAAGCGTGAGTTGAAATACATAAGGGATAAGTACCAGACTGGTACGCACTTGTAATGCCACTCTGAAACCGTAAATCAGTACAGACATTGTTCTTGTTGTGGGCTGTAGCTCAGAGAGTAATCTGATGCAGTTCTCTATGCTAGTCTTCCAGTACTAGCCACTTCATCTGTGCATAGCTACTGCAACCGATATCCACTTTAATCTGCTTACTGTAGTCCTGTCCTGGGCTGCGTCGAGAAGTTTTATCCCTCCCCACCAACCCCGCCCCGCGTACCTCCTTAATCAAATTTACTATTCCTCTATAGAATGTAACCTATCAAGCTATACCTTCTTAGTCAACTTACGCCATAAGTTTCCTTCTCTCTAGTTCGGCTCAGTACCACTTCATTAGTTATCCGAAATACACGACTTACGCTCTACATGTGACGACACTCGTATGCTACAACTTGAAAGGTCTCTGTTGGATTCCTTTCATGTTTGATTTCTTAAATCTGTTGTCATTTACGGCATAAATTCCTCTTCTAAATTTACTGTGGCGTTTCTGACTATCTGGGAGGACACTGAGTAGTGGAACGTGTTACTTTTACACGTAAACAAGAGCGATCTGTCACACTACTACACTTTAAAACACAGTTTATATGTAATTCATGTCACACAGTCTCATACGGAACCTACATCCGCTTTCTGTTATATACTGTATATGATAAGATACTGTCATCCCCCCTCCCTTCTGTGTGAGAGGATGAATGATGAAATGTGTTTGTAGTTGCATGCTTGAGGGTAGCAGACAAGGCTGTCTGCTAGAGAACAGTAGGACCAACGTCGGAACAGGTAGCTACGCTTTCTTAAAGCAGAGGTTTCTATTCTTAGTATGGTCCTGGCCGTCCGTTGTCATGTTGGTATAGGAAGCTGCCCCTCTGGCCCCTTCCGTTTGTCTTTGTGAGCCACCCTCAGGAAGCACGCTCGGTAGTAGGCAGTTGCAGTCTGGTAGTAGGGAGTTGCAGTTTGGCGGTGGCGAGCGTCTGAAATGGTAAGATCTCCGGCTAAGCGCGTGTCTGCTAAGTCCGTAGGACAATGGATTTGTTAAGTTCAGCCTAACTGAGAATTTAATCACCTTTATTTCGGGTTAGCTCTAAAATAGCTAAGGTTATCTTAAATTGCAGCGTAGTGTAAATCTCGTGTGAAGTTCATATGATTTTTCGGTAGTTGCTTTGTCACTACTTTATGAGTAAAGTGGAACCACGTGTTGGTCAGTAACTCTAACTAAGACAAATCTTAAATGTGAATGCTTGTGTGATTATAACGTCTCGTCTTGACAATATTTTCTATATAGCAACTTTTCTTTATGTTCAACCCACGTGGGATGTACTTTGCGAGACCAGTACCACGTGCTTATATAACTGTTTGACCCGTCAGGTTAACAGTACGACGTTAATAACCAGTTCGAGGTTTTTCTTTTGTAATTTGCTTTTCGATCTAATTTATTTTAATTATCAAAATTATTGTGGAGTTATACGCTTTGTGTAAACCAAGTTGACCACGTGAAGCATGTGGTGTAATCATCAAAGTAGCCCTCAGCTATTCTTTTCGCGAAGATTTCACAAAGAGTTAATATGAATTTAGTATACCAGTGTGTGGTAATTACATGACGGACAGGATTGTGCTTCGAACGTAATTTCTTTGGGTAAAAATTTGAATCTGTTTGTAGTGGCTAACTTTCTCTTGCATGCGTTTCAACGTTCTTTGTGTGTTGTTTTATGAATGCAGTGTTGTATGGAGACTCCCAATCTTGGCTCCATATTTGATGTGTTCCGTAAGATTTTCACCATCCTAAATAAGGCACCAGCTTGTTACGAATAGAATTTAATATGCTGAAATTTCAATGAACAATCTTAAAAATAAATTTCCAAATATAAACTGATTTCTTTCTTTTTATTCAAATTCTCCTTTTTATATACATATCACCGGTTGTCGTATGACTATTAAAAGATTATAATTAATGTTAGTCTGGTTGGGAATTTAGTAAACCTAGACTAGATACCTGATGAAACAGTTGCCCAGTAATCCACGGTTAACTTCCCCAGACAGCTCACAGCTTTCAACCCGCTTTCATTATCTATTGGCTAGCAGTAACGCTTTCAGCATACCAAATTAAAGCTAAAACGTTACAAACTGGCATAGTCACCGACGAGATCAGACAATTACTACGTTCATGTGTGATGATAAACTTTACACACACACACACACACACACACACACACACACACACACACACACACACACACAACTGGACAAACTTACGACTCTGTTTGAAATGTTGTTGTTGTGGTCTTCAGTCTAAAGACTAGTTTGATGCAGCTCTCCACCTACCATATCCTGTGCAAAACTCTTCATCTCCGAGCAACTACTGCAACTTACATCCTTTTGAATCTGCTTACTGTATTCATCTATTCGCCTCCCTCTCTTTTTGTTATCGCCCACGTTTCCCTGTAGTACTAAATTGGTGATCCCTTGATGACTTACAATGTGTTCTACAATTCTTCTAATCAGGTTTTGCCAAAAATTCCCCATTTCCATTCAGTACCTCCTCATTAGTTACCTAATTTAGCCATCTAATCTTAGGCATTATTCTGTAACACCACATTTCGAAAGCTTCTATTCTATTCTTGTCTCAAGTATTTTTCGTCCATGTTTCACCTCCATACACGCCATAAAAACAGCGGCGCCGACTTATATAAAAGGGGGGGGGGAGGCATACTTGGGGTCTTGCCCCGGGAAATTTTATAAATTTTGGATGAAAATAGTGAGTTTTAAAGATTTCTAAAGCATTTTAGAGTCATGTGATCAACATTAGAACCTCGAAAACTGGACGCTCTATAACTCGACACTCCGGAAAACTCGACAAGCCTGACGTTTTTTGGCTTTAAAAAAAGAAACAAAACATAAACACGCACGGTATATACTTAAAAAGCTATTTTTATTTATAGTAATAATCATGCTTATAGACTATTACGGAGCAGTGAATATATAGCTCTGAAAAGACTGATATTATATTTAAATAAATCCTAAACTATCATTACAAGAATAAAACATAAAATATTACTGTCGCACAGTAATAGCACTTTGATTAATAAGTGAAATAGCTAATTTAAGCTTATTTTGAATAAGGCTTAGGGTTGATTAAATAAAAACAATATCTCAAAGTTAATGCTTTAATATAGTTAATGAAATTAATACAGTATGCCTAATACTTTCAGTCAAAAAGTATGTAAATAGCGGGTTTTAATTGGGTCTTACACTCTAAAAATATTGAACTATTTGAAAATAGTTAATACAGTGCTATGGTAACGTAGTAATACAGTATTAAACCAGTACTAATATTTCGAAACTGAAATTTTAACATTATCTATGTATTTAGTTCTCTATTTTATAAATATTTTTAATATTGCTCTAAATGCCATTATTAGGGCTAGAGTGTCTTTAGAAAGGTGCAAATGTCGACCATCTGACTCGATTACTGAATATGAAGTTGTTGATGACAGGTCGGATATCCAATTCATCCGAAACATCTCCGTGGGCATGAAGAAAAGCCAAGTTGTTCAATTGCTTCTGTCCCGTTGTTGATCAGAGATATGATTTCAGACGTCTAAGGGCGCTAAATGACCGTTCTGCTGTTGCTGTCGTGATTGGAACTACTTTAAAAAGCTTAATGCACTTCACTACTTCACATAACATTTCTCCAACTGCAAGCTCTTGTGTAATGTACTTTCTTACATCACGCATGCTTCGTAAGACCAGATGTTTTTATTATCAATATCGGCTTACATATTCAAGTGTAAGCGCAGTCTCTCAATGTCTAGGTCATTTTTGAAAAACTCAGTTGATTTTTCCAAATTTGTTTCATCTCTGTTTACCAAAATCGAGCACTTCTGTTCAACTGCAATGAGCTGTGTTAGTCCAGTTGAAAGAAATTGTTCAGAAACGCAAGATTGCACCGTTTCACAAACTTCAATGTAAACAGCTTTGTAGTATTCCTTTGTGGTTTTGAAAGTGTGCGGTGAGCTGGCTTCGTTGTTTTCGTACTTCTTTGGTACAGTTCGATTCCGAAGAAGCGAAGGATCATCAAGTTGTGAAGGTTTTTCTCTTAAACACAATTCCCAAAAGTGTTCAAACTAGTACGCCTTCCGTTCAATATACACATCAAGCCCTCATATTTTTTCCTGATCAGCAACGCTTAGACGGCGGCATTGAATTGTTTCATTGACATCCTCTACTGGGTTCATGGCAATAAAGACGTAAAACGAAATAAGTCTTGAATTGTAACATTGACTCACGTTAGCTTGCACATTTGAAACCTGCCTCTGTTTTGTCCTCTGCAGAAAATGTTTCAAAAAACTCTAGAAGTTCTTCAAAGTTTTTCAATATTCTCAAGATACTAGAAGCTCGCATAGTCCATCGAGTCGGGCAAATGGGTCGTAGACCAGCTTGGTCGTAGACGCTCTCAACGCGTTGTTGTTTTCATGATTCAAGGTCAGTGTGGAGTACCCTATAGGTTTCGATGAGTGAGTTTGCGAGTATCAAAATATGTAACAAAAAAGACTGTTTATTTTGGTTGTGACTTTGAGGCTTCGCTATTTCACACCGTAGATCTTAATATGTGGCATAAATTTCAACTCGATACGTCAACTCGTTCCTGAGAAAAACGGTTTTGAAAAGTCGGACGGACCGACAGACAGACAGTCAAACGAACAGACCGACAACAAAGTGATCTTATGAAGAATCCGTTTTTACAGACTGAGGTAGGAACGCTAAAAACCTCTAAAGAGGCGTAGATTGGACATGTAACACCAGAGGAGTTTTTTACTTGGTAAGTGGTTTAAGCAGTTTGTCATTATTATATATTATAAACAGGATGTTTCATATTTAACAGAGAAAACTGGCACTGGTGAACATATGCAGTACCAGAAGGAAAAACGTTCCCTTAACAGGGATTCGCAAACTAATTATTTACAAGGTAATTGCGAAATTGTGGTTAGGAGCCGCCACTGTCTTCAGTATCTATTCTCGTCTTACTTAGTGCAAAAATATTTGAAATAACTTTTCGATGCAGTCGCTTTCTAACTGATCTCAAATTTGACCTACGACCCGTGCTTGGAGAAAGCTGTAGATACATATTTGAGCCACGCAGAATTTTACTGTTGATGTAAAGGGTACACGTAATGCTGCTTATTTTAAGTCGAGAAGGGCCTTTCTTTTTCTTTCGTCTCCAAGATCAACTGCCATCTAGATTTTTCTGTGTGGTAATCAGTTCGAAAGTGGAAGAGTGGGAGATGACAGCGCTCCTGTCGATACAGCTGAAGAATTTCTGTAGCGAACAGTACAGTCCTGCCAAGATTTACGTGGTGGTCTGCCGTTTCTTGAAACTAACTGGAGAGCTGTGTTGCATTTAAATGAGATGACGACTCGGTGAATAATTCGTTTAACAGGTACAAGTGTGTAGTACGTGTAACAAGCTGGAGTACACTGCATGTTTTGTTACGGTAGGCCGTGAGTGAAATTTGAGACCAGTTAGTTTGGGGAATTAATCGATAAGTTGACAAATGAATTACGTCTGCGCTAACTAGGGCTGAATTACGTCTGCACTAACTAGGGCCAAAGCTAGTGACGCCTCATAGCCACACATTCGCAGCTATCTCGCAAATGGCGTCTACTATCGAGTACTTTCATGGTTCAAATGGCTCTGAGCACTATGGGACTCAAAATCTATGGTCATAAGTCCCCTAGAACTTAGAACTACTTAAACCTAACTAACCTAAGGACATCACACAACAATCTATCATCACGAGGCAGAGAAAATCCCTGACCTCGCCGGGAAACGAACCCGGGAACCCGGGCGGGGGAAGCGAGAACGCTACCGCACGACCACGAGCTGCGGACGAGTACTTTCATCCGTATTACTTTTCTATGATAATTATTATACACCGTGTGTTTAATGAATGAGTAAATGAGAGCCGTTAGTCATGAATAGTAATGAATTAGCCATTTATTACGACGTTCTTGCCGTTCACAAAATAATGGTAATCGAAGAGGAAAATTAAGTTTTATATATTTTATTTCAGAGATTGAAGAAATTTCAGAATTCCATGCTGGGATATTTATTGTTGTAGCTTCTATAGCTGCTAGTATCCATGGTCTACGGGTCGAGTCTCTGATTAATAATCTAAACCTCCTCAGTTCCGGGTTGGAACCCCACCACCGTTTAACTTTCGAATAAAGATCATCAGCAATGGCGGCCGAAGACTTCCGGCGTAACAAGTTACTCTCGTTCTGCCAATGGCCTTGTAAAAGAGGGCGGAGGAGCGGACACGGGTTCAGGGAACTCTCTTGCCCTTGGGGTGGGTAACTGCCCCTAGAGACGGAAGCATCAGCAATGATCAACGGCATGAGGACGCAGATGGCAACGGAAACCGCTGCTTTAAAGACATATAATGTCAAAAGTTTGAAGATGACAGGAAGTCAGAAAATTTGAAAATGGCAGTGGTAAAGCTCAGTCGAATGCTACAGACGAATGTTGAAAAGTAACTGATAAGGTAAGGAACGAGGAGGTCCTACGCAGAATTGTGGAGGAAAGGAATATGTGGAGAACGCTGAGAAGGAGAAGGGACAGGATGTTAGGAGATCTGGTAAGAAATGAGGGAAGACTTCCATGGTACTAGAGGGAGCTGTAGAGGGCCAAAACTGTAGAGGAAAACAGAGATTGGAATACATCCAGCAAACAATTGAGGACGTATGTTGCAAGTGCTACTCTGAGATGAGGAGGCTGGCACAAGAGAGAAATTCTTGGCGGGCCGCCTCAAACCAGTCAGAAGACCGATGACAAAAAAAAAAGGCTAAGTCTAGATATAGTGGTGTCAGTGAAGTGAAACGAAAAGAAGACGAGAATTTATGGTCCGATGAGTACCGGGTAACATCAACAACAGCAGAAAATGGTATAACGGGAGTATCACTCTTTACAAATAGCAAGGTAAGGCGGAGAAAGTGTTACTCTGAACAGTTCAATAATATGGCTGTTCTCATCGGATTCGACAGCAAAAGAACTATGTTTCTGGTGTACAATCCAACGTCGCAAGCTGAACAAAAAGAGACAGAGGAAGTATATATGAGGATACTGAACGGTAATTCATTACCTAAAAAGAGATGAAAATCTAGTAGTCATGGTAGATTGGAATGAGGTTGTAGGGGAAGGAGCAGAAGAAATGGTTACGGAAGACTATGGGCTTGGTACTACGAATGGGAGAGGAGAAAGACTAATTGAGTTCTGCAATCAATTTCAGCTAGTAAGTGCGGAATACTCTGTTCAAGAACTGCACGAGGAAGAGGTTTCCTTGGGTAATGCTGGGAGACACGGGAAGATTCAATTGAGGTTACATCATAGTAAGACAGAGATTCGAAATCAGATACTAGATTGTAAGGCGTACCCAGGAGAAGGCATAGATTCAGATGACAATTTAGTAGTAGTGAAGAGTACAATGACGATTAAGAGACTTGTCAGGAAGAATCAGTGCACATAACAGTGGGATACGGAAGAACTAAGCATTGAAAAAGTATGCTTGAAGTTCTCCGAGACTATAGATACAGTGATAAGGAATAACTCAGTAGGCAGTTCAGTTGAAGAGGAATGCACACATCTAAAAAGGGCAATCACAGAGCTTGGAAAGAAAATCATAGGTACAAACAAGGTAACTGCGAAGAAACCACGACACCAGGCCGTTCCTCACCCGTCCATGCTTCCCAGTCGCGACACCAGTCCGAACCCAGCGGTTTCGGTTGTGGCGTTGACGTTAGCCTGCCAAAGGGACGATGATTCCAAACGCGAGTAGTTGTTAGTCTGCGACCAGTGATACAGGATAAAACAGAATGTAGCAGGGAGTCCATTACTTGTCCTCGGACGACATTAGCAAATGTGAAGAGATAACGATAGGCTTGTTGCACAGTACGACGGTGCTCTCTTTTAGTGATCTGCTGTGGTAGACCAGAACTTAAGGTATTGCCTTCACGTTTCCAAGCGGTCCAACATCGGGCCACTGTCACATCTGATGTACCACAAATCTAGATAGTGCACGATTTCACCAGATGGCCAACAGGAAACACATGATGAGGCGTCTTTCACACTGATAATGCTGTCTCCTGCGAGTACGAAACATCTCCGTGGCATTCACAGAAACCACTGAATAATTCACGCTGTTCACGCCACTTATACACCCTACCAGGCCTGGTAATAACACTAAATATGAAGTACACCAATGTAGTCTGTCACAGAGAATTGTAACACTAATCATTTACATACTCGCCATCGACGTTTACGTGTACCAAGTTACATTGACATTCGACCATGTCTTCTGGGACTTCACTTTCTTTTTGTCAGACTGTGTATTTTAGATGGCTTACTGTGGGTCGAATAAATCCTTTGTTGTTGTGGTCTTCAGCCCAGAGACTGGTTGATGCAGGTGTCCACGCTACTCCAACCTGTGCAAGCTTCATCTCCCAGTACCTACTGCAACCTACATGCCTCTGAATCTATTTAGTGTATTCATCTCTTAGTCTCCCTCTACGATTTTTACCCTCCACGCTGCCCTCCAATACTAAATTGGTGATTCATTGATGCCTCAGAATATGCCCTACCAACCGATCCCTTCTTCTAGTCAAGTTGTGCCACAAATTTCTCTTGTCTCCAATTCTATTCAATACTTCCACATTAGATATGTGATCTACCAATCTAATCTTCAGCATTCTTCTGTAGCACCACATTTCGAAAGCTTCTATTATCTTCTTGTTTAAACTATTTATCGTCCATGTTTCACTTCCATACCGGGCTACACTCCATACAAATACTTTCAGAAACGACTTCCTGACACTTAAATCTATACTCGATGTTAACAAATTTCTCTTCTTCAGAAACGCTTTCCTTGTCATTGCCAGTCTACGTTTTATATCCTCTCTACTTCAAACATCATTAGTTATTTTGCTCCCCAAATAGAAAAACTCATTTACTACTTTAAGCGTCTCATTTCCTCATCTAATTCCCGCAACATCACCTGGTTTAATTCGACTACATTCCATTATCCTCGTTTTGCTTTTGTTGATGTTCATCTTATATCCTCCTTTCAAGACACTGACCATTCCGTTCAATTCTCTTCTAAGTACTTTCCTGTCTCTGACAGAATTACAATGTCACCGGCGAACCTCAACGTTTTTATTTCTTCTCCATCGATTTTAATTGCTACTCGCAATTTTTGTTTTGTTTCCTTTACTGCTTGCTCAATATACAGACTGAATAACATCGGGGATAGGCTACAACCCTGTCTCACTCCCTTCCCAACCATTGCTTCCCTTTCGTGCCCCTCGACTCTTATAACAGCCATCTGGTTTCTGTACAAATTGTAAATAGCCTCTCGCTCCCTGTATTTTACCCCTGCACCTTCAGAATTTGAAAGAAAGTATTCCAGTCAACATTGTCAAAACATTTCTCTAAATCTACAAATGCTAGAAACGTAGGTTTGCCTTTTCTTAATCTATTTTCTAAGATAAGTCGCAGGGTCAGTATTGCCTCACGTGTTCCAACATCTCTACGGAATCAAAAGTGATGTTCCCCGAGGTCGGCTTCTACCAGTTTTTCCATTCGTCTGTAAAGAATTCGTGTTAGTATTTTCCAGCCGTGGCTTATTAAACTGATAGTCAGGTAATTTTCACATCTGTCTACACCTGCTTTCTTTGGGATTGGAATTATAATATTCTTCTTGAACTCTGAGGGTATTTCACCTGTCTCAACACCTTGCTCACTAGATGGAAGAGAGTTGTTAGGCCTGGCTCTCCCAAGGCTGTCAGTTCTAATGGAATGTTGTCTACTCCCGGGGCCTTGTTTTGGCTTAGGTCTTTCAGTGCTCTGTCAAACTCTTTACGCAGTATCACATCTCCTATTTCATCTTCATCTACATTCTCTTCCATTTCTATAATATTGTCCTCAAGAACATCGCCCTTGTATAGACCCTCTATATACTCCTTCCACCTCTCTGCTTTCCCTTCTTAGAACTGGGTTTCCATCTTAGCTCTTGATATTCATGCAAGTGGTTCTCTTTGTCGAAAGGTCTCTTCAATTTTCCTGTAGGCAGTATCTATCTTATCCCTAGTGATATGCGCCTCTGCACCCTTACATTTGTCCTCTAGCCTTCCCTGCTTAGCCATTTTGAACTTCCTGTCGATCTCATTTCTGAGAGGTTTGTATTCCTTTTTGCCTGCTTCATTTACTGCATTTTTATATTTTCTCCTTTCCTCAATTAAATTCAATATCTCTTCTGTTACCCATGATTTATATTAGCCCTCTTTTTTTACCTACTTGATCCTCTGCCACCTTCACTATTTCATCTCTCAAAGCTACCGATTCTTCTTCTACTGTATTTCTTTACCCCATTCTTGTCAATCGTTCCCAAATGCTCTCCCTGAAGCTCTCTACAACCCCTGGTTCTTTCAGTTCATCCAGGTCCCATCTCCTCAAATTCCCACCTTTTTGCAGCTTCTTCAGTTTTAATCTACAGTTCATAACCAATAGATTGTGGTCAGAGTCCACATCTGCCCCTGGGAATGTCTTACAATTTAAAACCTGGTTCCGAAATCTCTGTCTTACCATTATATAATCTATCTGAAACCTTCGAGTATCTCCAGGCTTCTACCCTGTAAACAACCTTCTTTTATGGTTCTTGAACCAAGTGTTAGCTATGATTACGTTATTCTCCGTGCAAAATTCGAGCAGGCGCCTTCCTCTTTCACTCCTTACTCCCATTCAGTTTTCACCTACTACGTTTCCTTCTCTTCCTTTTCTTACTATCGAGTTACAGTCACCCATGACTATTAAATTTTCGTCTCCCTTCAATATCCGAATAATTTCTTTTATCTCATCGTACTATTCATCAATCTCTTCCTCATCTGTGGAGCTAGTTGGCATATAAACTTGTACTACTGTAGTAGGCACGGGCTTCGTTTCTATCTTGGCCACAATAATGCGTTCACTATGCTCTTTGTAGTAGCTTACCTGCATTCCTATTTTCCAGTTCGTTATTAAACCTACTCCTGCATTACCATTGTTTGATTTTGTATTTATAGCCCTGTAATCACCTGACCAGAAGTCTTGTCCTTCCTGCCACTAAACTTCACTTATTCGCACTATATCTAACTTTCATTTATCCATTTACCTTTTTAAATTTTCTAACCTACCTGTCCGATTAAGGGATCTGACATTCGACGCTTTGATCCGTAGAACGCCAGTTTTCTTTCTTCTGATAACAACGTTCTCCTGAGTAGTCCCCGCCCGGAGATCCGAATGGGAGACTATTTTACCTCCGGAATATTTTACCCAAGAGGACGCCATCATCATTTAGCCATACAGTACAGCTGTATGCCCTCGGGAAAAATTACGGTTGTAGTTTCCCCTCGCTTTCAGCCGTTTGCAGTACCAGCACAGCAAGGCCGTTTTGGTCAGTGTTACAAGACCAGATCAGTCAATCATCCAGACTGTTGCCCCTGCATCTACTGAAAAGGCTGCTGCCCCTCTTCAGGAACCACACGTTTGTCTGGCCTCTCAACAGATGTCCCTCTGTTATGGTTGCAGCTACGGTACGGCCATCTGTATCGCTGAGGCACGCAAGCCTCCCCCCCAACGGCAAGGTCCATGGTTCATGGGGGGGATAACTTCTTTAGATACTGGGGAAATCGAAAAACTTCTTTCAGTATTGACATTTAGTAATGCTGAAACACAAAAAAATTTAAAAATCTGTTTTACAATTGTTACTTCGAAATGAAATCATATTTACACTTTCTCAATTGGGATAAGAATATTAATTCAAAACATATAAGTTATTATCAGTATGCGAATAAACAGCTATAATAATGTTAGGGAGTGCAGGCTGTAAGTAACGAAATGGGTGGTATATTACAGAAACAAGCCGCACCTGATCAGTCTAGTAGGAATATGTGTAGAAACTGATTGTCGTCTTGCTTCTTTTAACAGGTTTGTTTCGAAGTGCCTCAAATTACATTCATAGTGTACCACAGGCTGCACCCACGCCATAACACACTGAGGGAAGCGGCTCAGCGGTTAACAAATTGGACTCGCATTCGGGTCGACGACCGTTGAAACCCGCGTCCGGCCATCCTGATTTTGGTTTTCCGTGATTTCCCTAAATCGCTTGAGGCAAATGCCGGGATGGTTCCTTTGAAAGAGCACGGCGGACTTCTTTCCCCATCCTTCCCTAATCCGAGGGGACCGATCACCTCGCTGTTTGGTCTCCTGCCCCCCAAATCAACCAACCAACCAACCAACTTTATAACATACGACTTCCCGCGTCACCTGCTTCAACTCATTTTAGAACTATACAGTGCAAAGGGAAGTGCGGTGCGGAATAACCTGGCATGTAACATGTTAGTTAACTATAGGAACTCACCTTCAATTTCAATTTAGTCCGCAAAAATTGTTGTAAAATGTAAGTCAGATATCACTGCTGTTAATTTGACATACAATAGTCAACCACACTTAACTTCCGAACAACTACTGGGCGCGTTAAAAACAGTGCCACAAGTAGTACAGATGCTAAAATAAACACGAGACCGGTAAATAACAGCGTCGTCAGCTGCCAACCAACTAGCGGCGGCGTCAGGAGTCACACACTCTCTATACAGACTCTGTGGTCCAGATCTCTACTGGTGACAATTACGGTCAAATTAATGAAAGAAATTAGGGTTTAATGAGTGTCATTGCTCTGCAGTATGTTACGATTTAGACACAAAGGTACTGATAATGGGTTTGGATGGTTTCAGTTAGGGTAGTTAAGCACGCCGTCCACATGCTCACAAGTATTTATTACGCGATCTGCAGGAGGAAGCTATAATTCGACAAAACAATGGAACTGTTCTGTTTTGTACCTTTGATTAAGGATCTTATTCTTTGTGCCACGAGGTGTCACAACGTAAACGACAGCATGGATGGCAAACTGTATGAGATGTTGGTTGACCTGTTCATCACACCCCTAACATCCTAGAAGGACAATCCCCGGTGTCCACAGGTAATGGAAGTTCCCCACAAGGTAATGCTTACCACTCTTAAACGGTGTGAGTGTCGAAGACAGCGGCAGTAACTGCTGCAAGTTGTGAGTCTGTCACAACTGATGTACTCTACTCTAAGTTGGAGTCATTCCTCTGTGCAGTTGTCTGCAATGACTCATCGATCTCCTCGAAGAAAGTGCTTTGTTCTATCTCGCAGGAGCGAGGATGTAATCGATGGCGCCCCTAAGGCAAGCGTCTTTTTCAGTCTCGCGGCAGCAGGTGTGTACTTGACAGGCCCCATTGAAGCACGTGTTCTCTTACTTTACTCTCTGACTAGTAGCTATATCCGTCAACATTGGAAATTCCCTGCGTAATTGTAGCAGACCTTGCAGTATACAACAAATAACACTTAAACCTTGCCGATATAACCGTACAGTTTCATGAAGAGGTGTTCGTGTGGTCAACATAAGCCCTGCCCACAGCATTGGAGATTCTCCTCGATATCAGTCCCTTTCCGTAATGATTGGGTCCGGAAACCGTGTTACACTTTCCCTCCAGATGCCAATCCGTTGAGGATCACTGTGCAAACCAAATCAGGACTCATCTGTGAAAAGAACATTGACGCACTGTTCGACCGTCCAGGTGGCATGTAGGCGGATCCACTATGTACGCTCCCTTCTGTGAAAACGCGTCAGAGCGACACATGCCACAGGTCTCCAACAATAAAGGCCACTCTGCCGGAGCCTCTTATATACCATTTGCCTCGCTACAAAACATCCAGTGGATACTGCGAGGTGAGATGACATTTGCCGCACGGTACTAAGCCTTACGCCCCGTGGTCTACGGATAGCGTTTTTGATTAGTAATCAAAAAGTTCTTGGTCACTGGTTCGAATCTGGCCATTGCTTAAATTTTGATTAATAATCGGGATTAGTGGCATCAGATATCCAGCATAAGAAGTCTCCCTCATTACGCCAAAGACATTGTCAAGAGGACGGATGAGCGGACAGAGGTTCAGGGCACTCTTGTCCTAGGGGTGGGACACGGCCCCTAAAGGCGGAAGAATCAGTAATGATCAACGGCATGAGAAGGCAATGGAAATCACTGCATTAATCACACGTAACGTGCATCCACGGGACATGTGGTCTGTAATTGAAAAAGTGTGATGACAATTGGCAAAAGATTCCAGAACAGTCCCCCATTCGGTTCTCCGGGAGGGGACTGCCAAGGGGGAGGTGACCATGAAAAAAAAGATTGAATAATCAACGAAAGGGTTACGTTCTACGAGTCGGGGCGTGGAATGTCAGAAGCTTGAAAGTGTTAGGGAAACTAGATAATCTGAAAAGGGAAATGCAAAGGCTCAATCAAGAAGAGAAATGGAAAGAAGACAAGGATTTCTGATCAGACGAGCATAGGGTAATATCAACAGAGCAGAAAATGGTATAACGGCTGTAGGATTCGTTATGAATAGGAAGGTAGGGCAGAGAGTGTGTCACTGTGTAAAGTTCAGTAATAGCGTTGTTCTAATCAGAATCGACCGCAAACCAACACCGACAACGTTAGTTCAGTTACACATGCAGACGTCGCAAGCTAAAGATGAAGAGATAGAGAAAGTATATGAGGATATAGAAAGGGTAAAACAGTACGTAAAGGGAGATGAAAATCTAATAGTCATGGGGACTGGAATTAAGTTGTAGGGGAAGGAGTAGAAGAAAATGTTACAGGAGAATATGGGCTTGGGACAAGGAATGAGAGAGGAGAACGAGTAATTGATGGTTCAAATGGCTCTGAGCACTATGGGACTTAACATCTGCGGACGTCAGTCCCCTAGAACGTAGAACTACTTAAACCTAACTAACCTAAGGACATCACACACATCCATGCCCGAGGCAGGATTCGAACCTGCGACCGTAGCAGTCGCGCGGTTCCGGACTAAAGCGCCTAGCACCGCTTGGCCACCGCGGCCGACAGACTAATTGGTTTATGGAATAAATTTCAGCTAGTAATAGCGAATACGCTGTTCAATAAACACAAGAGGAAGAGGTATAGTTGGGAAAGGCCGGATGATACGGGAAGTTTTCAGTCACGTAGAGATGCCGAAATCAGATACTGGATTGTAAGGCGTACCCAGGATCAGATGTAGATCACAATATAGTAGTGATGAAGAGCAAGCTGAAGTTTAAGAGATTAGTCAGGAAAAATCAGGACGCAAATAATTGGGAATGATGAGATACGCTTGAAGTTCTCTAAGGCTATAGATACAGCAATAAAGAACAGATAAGTAGGCAGTACAGTTGAAGAGGAATAGACATCTCTAACAAGGGCCACCACAGATGTTGGAAAGAAAAATATAGGTACAAAGAAGGTAACTGCGAAGAAACGATGGCTAACACAAGAAATACGTCAGTTGATCGATGAAAGGAGGAAGTACAAAAATGTTCCGGGAAACTCAGGAATACAGAAATACAAGTCGCTGAGGAATGAAGAAACAGGGAGTGCAGGGAAACTACGAAGAAATGGCTACATGAAAAATGTGAAGAAATCGAAAATGAAATGATAGTCGGAACGACTAACTCAGCCTACAGGAAAGTCAAAACAGCCTTCGATGACATTAAAAGCAAGGTTGGTAACATTAAGAGTGCAACGAGAATTGCACTTTTAAATGCAGAGGAGAGAGTGGATAGGTGGAAAGGATACACTAAAAGCCTCTATGAGGTGGAAGATTTGTCTTTTATGATAGAGGAAGAAACAGGAGTCGAATTAGAAGAGATAGGGGATCCATTATTAGAATCAGAATTTAAAAGAGCTTTGGAGGACTTAAGATCAAATGAGGCAGAAGGGATAGATAACATTCCATCAGAATTTCTAAAGTCGTTTGGGGAAGTTGTAACAAAACGACTTTTCACGTTGGTGTGTATAGTGTATGAGTCCAGTGACATACCATCTGACTTTCGGAAAAATATCATCCACACAATTCCGATGACTGCAAGAGTTGCAAGGGTGAGAATTATCGCATAATCAGCTTAACGGCTCATGCATCCAAGCTGCTGACAAGAATAATATACAGAAGAATGGAAAAGGAAATTGAGGATATTTTAGCCGGCCGAAGTGGCCGTGCGGTTAAAGGCGCTGCAGTCTGGAACCGCAAGACCGCTACGGTCGCAGGTTCGAATCCTGCCTCGGGCATGGATGTTTGTGATGTTCTTAGGTTAGTTAGGTTTAACTAGTTCTAAGTTCTAGGGGACTAATAACCTCAGCAGTTGAGTCCCATAGTGCTCAGAGCCATTTGAACCATTTGAGGATATTTTAGATGATCAGTTTTGCTTTAGAAAAGGCAAAGGTGCGAGAGAGGCAATTTGGACGTTCTAGTTGATGAAAGAAGCAAGAGTACAGAAAAATCAAAACACGTTCATAGGATTTGTCGACCTGGAAAAAAGTTCGACGATGTACAATGGTACAAGATGTTCGAAATTCTGAGCAAAATAGGGGTAAGCTGTAGGGAGAGAAGGGTAATATACAATATGTACAAGAGCCAAGAGGGAATAATATGATTGGACCACCAAGAACGAAGTGTTCGAATTAAAAAGGGTGTAAGACAGGGATGTAGTCTTTCGGCCTTTTGTTGATTTCTACGACGAAGAAATAATGATGGAAATAAAAGGAGGTTGAGGATTGTAATTGAAATTAATCGTGAAAGGATGTCAATGAAACAATTCGCTGATGACATTGCTATCTTGAGGGAAGGTGAAGAAGAATTACATGATCTGCTGATGGAATGAACAATCTAATGAGTACAAAATATCGATTGAGAGTGAATCGAATAGATACGGAAGTTATGAGAAGCAGCAGAAACAAGAACATCGAGAAGTTTAACATTAAGATTGGTGGTCACGAAGTAGATGATGTTATGGAATTCAGGTACGTAGGCAGTAAAATAACCAATGACGGATGGATCAAGGGGCACATCAAAAGCAGACTAGCAATGGCAAAAAGGGCTAAGTGAAGTCTACTAGCATGAAACATAGGTCTTAATTTGAGGAAGAAGTTTCTGAGAATGTACGTTCGGAGCCCAAAATTGGATGGTTGTGATACATAGACTGTGGGAAAGCAGTTACAGAAGAGAATCGTAGCATTTGAGATGTGGTGCTACAGATGAATGTTGAAAATTATGTGGACTGATTAGGTAAGGGTTGTGGATGTTCTGCTCAGAATTGGAGAGGAAAGGAATATAAGGAGGAGGGGCTGGCTGTCAGGACATCTGTTGTCTTAACAGGGAATGACTTCAGTGCTATTAGAGGGAGCTATGGAGGGCAAAAACTGTAGAGCAAGACAGAGATTGGAATTCATCCAGCAAATAATTGAAGACATAGGTTGCAAGTGCTATTCTGAGGTCAAAATACACAGGCAAAATTTAATGAAGTACAATGTTTCAGTGGGTCAGTGGGTCAGTGCTCCCTGATATGAAGAGCTTGGCACAGGGGAGAAATTCGTGGCTGGCCTCATCATACCAGTCAGAAACCTGGAAAAAAAAAGACTAAGGCGGTACCATAGTGCCCTTACAACCAATTACGTGTTCTTCAAAATGGTTCAAATGGAATACGGGACTTAACATCTGAGGTCATCAGTCCCCTAGAACTTAGAACTACTTAAACCTAACTAACCTAAGGACATCACACACATCCATGCCCGAGGCAGGATTCGAACCTGCGACTGTAGCGGTCGCGCGGTTCCAGACTGATGCGCCTAGAACCGCTCGGCCACATCGGTCGGCCTAAGTGTTCTTTCTTTCCGACGTTACATGTGGTCTGCCCCGTCCTGGTCTTCGGTTTAATTTTGATGTGTATAACTGTCGCCACATCCGAAAAACAACGGAAGGATTCACATTATGCCATCGGGCCACATCAGTTTGAGACTGTCCTACTGTCATTCTTGGCATGGCCCTCCATAGCAGAGAGCATGGTAGGCCTATTCTCTCTGCCACACAACACCGTATGTGACGGTGTACACAGCGAGTGTGTATGTGGGACTACCCGACAGACACTATCCCGTTTAATAGGTGCCCTGACGTCATCGTTGGCATGGTTGTCGGTCGACCAGAATGCCATCTTCCGCGCAGGACACAATCGTAAGCACAACTCTTGACAGTTTGTATGATTGTATCGTGAATTAGACACAGGACGGAGACAGCCCAGTGTGTTTTTAATAGCAAAGACAAGATCAAGTTATTAGCCAACAGTGGGGTATACACAATCACCTGTTCTGATTGTGACAAATTTTACATTGGTCAGTCAGGCAGGGACATATCAACTAGACTGGCTGAACATAAACGCAGTTGGAGGTTGCAGAATTCAGACTCTGCATTTGCTGAGAATGTACTGAGTGAGGGTCACAACTACCAGCCAGTGTCCCATGTACTTCACTTAGAAAACGAAGGCCATAGACTCAACCTTCTGGAAGCCCTGGAAATTAACAAACATCTTGCTCACAGTCCAGATCTCATCCTGACTGACCAGACACAGCTCAACACTTCCCCTCTCCTAAACTTCATATAATCTTCTTTGTTGTTCATTACGTACCACACTACATCTTCCTACATATTCCCTTTTTCCTGTATTCATTAAGTTGGTTTGTTTGTTGAAGTTGTCTGTGTATTCCACATAGACTGTAGTTTCAATATTTAAGGCTTTCTTTTAAATGGTACTTGTATTACTGTCCATGTTTAACACCCCTTGTAGTTGTCTTATCAAATACTGTTCATATTTTACTTTGCTCATTTATTTAATTAAAACTGTTACACAGCCACTGCTTTGATTATAATGTTAATGTTAAAATGCAGTTCCACCACACTCTCAAACTGTAGGTTCCCTCAAACACCTCCATTTTCCTGCATTTATTGATTTCTGTTTATCTTATTGATATTGCTTAAGTTCCTTATGTATTCTGTATTTACATTGATAAGTGTCTCTCCTTTTAATCGGTTGTGTATCACTCTCCATGTTTCATACCTCCTGATGCAGCCTTGTCTAGTACTAATTTTATTTTATTTTATTAGTTTTGTTCATTAATAGAAACTGTTATGTAGGCATGCTACTCCTATTTTGTGCTAAACGTTTTCCTGTCTACTCCATTGTTCAGTTTTTACTTTTTCATTGCAATGCTGTCTGCTAACATTTAACTTCTTTGGTGGTGTAGTTCTACCAAGAACCGACGGAAGATTCTGTTAAAATAATGATTTGTTGCTTCAGTTTTGGATATCAGTCTATTTTACTTGCAGGCGTCCATGCTATGCTTATCCGAAGTCCCTACGACATTTTTGGCAATATACGACAGAGTACGGGCGCACCGCAGGTAGCTGTCCCACTGGCTAATTTTTCCCCCACGACGTGACGGCCTGTCGCGGCTGTAGCGCGCCGCCTGTCTCGCCCGCCAGCGCGCCGCCGGAAACTCGTCCGCCCCGGCCGCGCATTGCCACGGCATGTAACGAGGTGCCAGCTGATCCGAGACTGACACATAATTTGCGGAGCACGCCGCGTAATTAGATTCTCTGGCCGAGCGCCGGCTTTTCAGCGGAGCCGCGTGTGGGGCCTCCACGTTACACGCGGCTCTGCTTTTGTGGCGCCGCTGGATTAACACCAAAGCATTCTGCGCTTCACGCGCCGCGTGTCTCTCTCTGTGGCGCTCGTAATCCTATTTTCCATGAATAACGCGCCGTAGTAACTGGGCTCTGCGAAGCCGAACTACTTACTAAACCCTTGAATAATGACAGGAAAACCAGCGGCTGTAGTCGAATCTAACATCGTTTATTCTTTTTAAAACACCCTACCAGATTCGACACCACATTCACCATCTTCAGGCCCCGAACGTAACCTGCCATCCAGAACGGTTTTCATGTGCAATAAACAGAATCGTATACAGAGGGCCAAAACTAAATCAGACGCAGAGAGGCTTGTTGTTGCCACGGAAGGTACGGAATCCAGTTAATTTTGGTCCGCTGCATACTATTCTATTCATTGCACATGAAAACGGTTGCGGATGGCAGTTTATATTCGGCGCCTGAAGATGAAACCAAGTGGTGTAGAAACTGGAGCACATCTTTAACAAAATAATCGACGTTATATTCAAATACAGCAGCTGGTTTTGGTATCGTTATTCAAGTACTACGTGTCCAGCAACAGTCCCACTTTCGTTGATGGCTTACCAGAGACTTCCTAAAGCGGTAACAGTTTCAGCAGTAGAAACACTGAACTACAGAAAATTAAGTTACCGGTAGGACACACACACACACACACACACACACACACACACACACACACACAAACCTAATATGGCACAACGTACCCTTTGGATACTCGAAATTTGTTGTCAGTAAGATTTTATACAATTTCATATAACACTGGTCAGGTAATATCCTAGACGATTTTCAAGAGTATCATGGTGATGATTCCAAAGAACAACAAAGCAGTTGCATGTGGAGACTAGGGGACTTTGAGCATCATAACTCACATTTCAGAAATATTAACAAGAGCAGTGCACAAAAGCACTGACAACAAAACTAAAGCCAGTTTAGTTGAAGACCCATTTGGTTTCTGAGAAGGCAGAGGCACAGAAGAAGGTGTTCCATGTCTACACAGTAGAATCGAAGGATACTTTAGAGTAAGCTGAAAAAAATGTATAACTTTTATAGATCTCAGGAAACCATCCGACACTGCCATCTGGAAAAACTAATGGAAATTCTAAAAATGATTCGAATACAGAGACAGAGGAATACTTACAGAACTATACAAAGAACAAATAGCCAAAGTGGAGCTAAGAACAATAAAAAAAATAAGGTACAATGCTTAAACCGATTAGAAAAGGATGCAATCTATACCCATCCTTACACAACACTTTCACAGAAAGTGCAATAAAAGAGTGCAAAGGATGCTGTACTGTTGCGATAATAAATCGAGAAGGAATAAAAATACTCAGCTTTGCGGATGACGTTGCTGTGGTAGTTCCAGATGGAAGAAATTACAAAGCATCTTGGAAGCTATGCTTACAGTACAAAATGGAAAATAACTCAAAAAGGCCAAAAATGTTTCTGTGCTCCAAGGAAGGAACAAATGAACATTGAAATCAGAGGAAGGGCTATAAAACAAATGCTTTGATACAAGAATTAAGGAAGCCACTCAACTAAAAACAAAAGAAGTAAAAAATAAATAAATAAATAAAATAAAAATAAAAACAAACTAGTAAGTAAATAAGTGAAACCTACAGAAGCAAAAGCAATGTTCGGGGTAAATGATTAGACACACAGAGGTGCGGAAAAAGGTGGTTAAGGGCTGCGAAACACGGTTAATAGGCAAAAATGAAACAAAAATCTTTTTAACATTTAAGCTATAGTACTGTAAACGTACAACAATAATTCAGGTATACATGCTGACGTCGCAAGCAGAAAATGAACAGATAGAGAAAATATATGGGGATATTGAAAAGGTAGTCATGATGTAAAGGGAGATGAAATTCTAAAGCCGGCCGAAGTGGCCGCGCGGTTCTGGTGCTGCAGTCTGGAACCGCGAGACCGCTACGGTCGCAGGTTCGAATCCTGCCTCGGGCATGGATGTGTGTGATGTCCTTAGGTTAGTTAGGTTTAACTAGTTCTAAGTTCTAGGGGACAAATGACCTCAGCAGTTGAGTCCCATAGTGCTCAGAGCCATTTGAACCATTTTGAAATTCTAATAGTCATGGGGGACTGGCTCAAATGGTTCAAATGGCTCTGAGCACTATGGGACTCAACTTCTGAGGTCATTAGTCCCCTAGAACTTGGAACTAGTTAAACCTAACTAACCTAAGGACATCACAAACATCCATGCCCGAGGCAGGATTCGAACCTGGTGACCGTAGCGGTCTTGCGGTTCCAGACTGCAGCGCCTTTAACCGCACGGCCACTTCGGCCGGCTTGGGGGACTGAAATGTGGTTGTAAGTGAAGAAATAGAAGAAAGTGTTACGGGAGATTATGGGATCGGTAGTGGGAAAGAGAGGAGGAAGACTAAGTTCTGCAATAAATTTCAGCTAGTAATAGTGGATGCTCTGTTCAAGACCGTGAATGGAAGAGGTATACTTGGAAAAATACGGGAGACACGGGAAGATTCAGTTAGATTACATCGTGGTCAGGAAGAGACTCCGAAATCGTATACTGTATTGTGAGTCGTATCCAGAAGCAGAAATTTTCTCAAAGCGGTACAGATGTTAATGGTGAGAGTCGGCTTTTGCAGTATTTGAAGCTTTCTGCCTGTTCCTCAACGTTTCTCGCTATCCGGATTCTTGGTTGCATGCGCCTTATGTTATCTGGCCGTTTTTTTGTTTTGGAAAAGTTGTTAAATGTTTTCCTGCTGTACTAGTTGCAATCACGATTGTGAGACTTGCGTGCCTGTGCACGAATTTTCATGTCATGTTATGCGCGCCGAGTAGTCAGTTACCACGATGAATGTGACGTCTGATGGTTCTTGATGTTTGTTTATGTGATGGGTAGAGCCGATAGCAACTTGTATTTAATACCTTATGGTAGGTCTGTGGAATGAAATTCGTGTCTGTGAGGGCCTCCCGGCGGGTAGACCTGATCGCCCGGTGCAAGACGTTTCAGGTGACGCCCTGCATCTGGTTAATTTCGTTTGCCCTTCTTTTACAGGCCCTTTAAATTACGCTACACGCAAGCTTATGTGAATCGCAAATGTGTTATGAAGTTCACTGTGTTGCACGCAATACTTAGAATCACTATTGCGAGTGTTTTGGTTGGTTGGTTCATTTGAGGGAGGGACCAGACAGTGAGGTCATCGGTCTCATCGGATTAGGGAAGGATGGGAAAGGAGGTCGGCCGTGCCCTTTCAAATGAACCATTCCGGCATTATTCTAAAGTGGTTTACGGAAATCACGGAAAACCTAAATCGGTATGGACGGAGGTGGGTTTGAACTGTCGTCCTCCCGAATGCGAGTCGAGTGTGAGTCGGTGCCAGTGATTTAAACATATTATACACTCCTGGAAATTGAAATAAGAACACCGTGAATTCATTGTCCCAGGAAGGGGAAACTTTATTGACACATTCCTGGGGTCAGATACATCACATGATCACACTGACAGAACCACAGGCACGTAGACACAGGCAACAGAGCATGCACAATGTCGGCAATAGTACAGTGTATATCCACCTTTCGCAGCAATGCAGGCTGCTATTCTCCCATGGAGACGATCGTAGAGATGCTGGATGTAGTCCTGTGGAACGGCTTGCCATGCCATTTCCACCTGGCGCCTCAGTTGGACCAGCGTTCGTGCTGGACGTGCAGACCGCGTGAGACGACGCTTCATCCAGCCCAAACATGCTCAATGGGGGACAGATCCGGAGATCTTGCTGGCCAGGGTAGTTGACTTACACCTTCTAGAGCACGTTGGGTGGCACGGGATACATGTGGACGTGCATTGTCCTGTTGGAACAGCAAGTTCCCTTGCCGGTCGAGGAATGGTAGAACGATGGGTTCGATGACGGTTTGGATGTACCGTGCACTATTCAGTGTCCCCTAGACGATCACCAGTGGTGTACGGCCAGTGTAGGAGATCGCTCCCCACACCATGATGCCGGGTGTTGGCCCTGTGTGCCTCGGTCGTATGCAGTCCTGATTGTGGCGCTCACCTGCACGGCGCCAAACACGCATACGACCATCATTGGCACCAAGGCAGAAGCGACTCTCATCGCTGAAGACGACACGTCTCCATTCGTCCCTCCATTCACGCCTGTCGCGACACCACTGGAGGCGGGCTGCACGATGTTGGGGCGTGAGCGGAAGACGGCCTAACGGTGTGCGGGACCGTAGCCCAGCTTCATGGAGACGGTTGCGAATGGTCTTCGCCGTTACCCCAGGAGCAACAGTGTCCCTAATTTGCTGGGAAGTGGCGGTGCGGTCCCCTACGGCACTGCGTAGGATCCTACGGTCTTGGCGTGCATCCGTGCGTCGCTGCGGTCCGGTCCCAGGTCGACGGGCACGTGCACCTTCCGCCGACCACTGGCGACAACATCGATGTACTGTGGAGTCCTCACGCCCCACGTGTTGAGCAATTCGGCGGTACGTCCACCCGGCCTCCCGCATGCCCACTATACGCCCTCGCTCAAAGTCCGTCAACTGCACATACGGTTCACGTCCACGCTGTCGCGGCATGCTACCAGTGTTAAAGACTGCGATGGAGCTCCGTATGCCACGGCAAACTGGCTGACACTGACGGCGGCGGTGCACAAATGCTGCGCAGCTAGCGCCATTCGACGGCCAACACCGCGGTTCCTGGTGTGTCCGCTGTGCCGTTCGTGTGATCATTGCTTGTACAGCCCTCTCGCAGTGTCCGGAGCAAGTATGGTGGGTCTGACACACCGGTGTCAATGTGTTCTTTTTTCCATTTCCAGGAGTGTATATCCAGTTAGTCCTAATCATTTTCACGGTCATTTTGATTCACTTGTAGGAACTGGATCATTAGGCGTATTTATGAAGTGATTTGTGTAGATGGCCAGCTGAGTAAAATGAAATTCTCATTATAATTTGGTAAGTGATTGTTTTACTTTATTCATTTTGTTTGAATTGATAACTGCGTTGTTAAATGGCCATGTTTGTCCGTTTTGTCTGTTTTTGGGGTAAGATTTTAAGCATTCCCATTTGTAATATTCTGAACATGCTCGCCGTTGAAACGGTGGCTTTAAAATCTTACTTGTCGATTGACTAAAAACGCTTGTAGGCGAGTACTTTTTGACTCTTCTATGAAATTGTTACGAAATGTCTCGGCTTAACTAATTCCGTTGTCAGTGTCTCACGAGTTTTATTATTCATGGAAAGTTTTTATTTATTTATTGTTCTACAGCACTGGAATGTACTTCGAAAAGTTTGTATTCAAATTGGCCTGTATTGATGTATTTATTTTGTATTTGCACCTCGTCATGGTCAATAAGTTGTTAATAACTTTAACTGCAGAATATAGTGGTGGTTAAATTGAAAATTATGTAGATGCGTAATCTGAAGGACTACGGGTAATATGAACGTCCAAATAATCTATGTTGGGAGCTTTTCATTTTAATCTCGTCTTGCACGTTATATCTGGTACCTTTTACTTTACAGTTAAAGTCAAACTTCAAAAGTGGAAGACTGTAATCACTTTTGCCATGGCACAAATGGCAGTGTTGGGTGCCTCACGTCATTTGTTTAACTTCTTTGTTCCCTCGGTCCATTTGCTAACTCTTCCAGATGATGAGAATTAGTTTGTGGACATTTTGTTCGTTGCTGTAAAATAACCCATTTTCTGAAGGTCCTCGTACCTGGATCTTAGAATTTGCCAAGTTAAGTTTGGACTTCCACAATAGAAACTGAAATAACCGTTATATCTACACTCTACAGGAAAACATGATATATTAAATGATTAGCACTTAGAAGCTCTTCTTAATGACAGCGACGTGGAATTATCTGATTGGGAAGATGATGAATACTCGGTTTTGACTGAAGATTGTCCTGCTGTGCTTGATGGAACGAAGTGGTAAACAATAAGAACTATAAGATACCATGCCAGTTGTTAGGATAAGAGGAAGTCCTCGTACAATAAACTCCTCTGACAGTGATGAAAATGAGAATAAAAAGCCAAGGAGAACTGGGTTGCAACCAGTTTCAAGAGTTAGATTTTACAAAGTTGGCCAATTACCAAAATTTGTTGAGGCAATAAGTCCTCAAACTACAGAAAACCTGGCTGCAGTTCCAGGAAGAGAAATATGTGCGTCAAATGTGGAACATATTTATGTAATGGGAAAAATAATTGTTTTTAAGCCAAATATAAAACGAAGCATAAAGATTTATTTACTGGCAGTAGCAAAATATTACTTTCCAGAAATTGTTGTCTGATTATTATCTCTGATTGTTATCTACTTGGATTTATGAAATTGCTTTAGAGCATAAACAAAATCTTATATTGGAATCCTCTTTTCTCTGTAGTTTAACAATACCGTCTACTGTTTCACACACACACACACACACACACACACACACACACACACACACACACACATATATATATATATATATATATATATATATATATATCCCCATGAACCATGGACCTTGCCGTTGGTGGGGAGGCTTGCGTGCCTCAGCGATACAGATGGCCGTACCGTAGGTGCAACCACAACGGAGGGGTATCTGTTGAGAGGCCAGACAAACATGTAGTTCCTGAAGAGGGGCAGCAGCCTTTTCAGTAGTTGCAGGGGCAACAGTCTGGATGATTGACTGATCTGACCTTGTAACATTAACCAAAACGGCCTTGCTGTGCTGGTATTGCGAACGGCTGAAAGCAAGGGGAAACTACAGCCGTAATTTTTCCCGAAGACATGCAGCTTTACTGTATGATTAAATGATGATGGCGTCCTCTTGGGTAAAATATTCCGGAGGTAAAATAGTCCCCCATTCGGATCTCCGGGCGGGGACTACTCAGAAGGACGTTGTTATCAGGAGAAAGAAAACTGGCGTTCTACGGATCGGAGCGTGGAATGTCAGATCCCTTAATCGGGCAGGTAGGTTAGAAAATTTAAAAAGGGAAATGGATAGGTTAAAGTTAGATATAGTGGGAATTAGTGAAGTTCGGTGCAGGAGGTTCAAATGGTTCAAATGGGTCTGAGCACTATGGGACTCAACTGCTGAGGTCATTAGTCCCCTAGAACTTAGAACTAGTTAAACCTAACTAACCTAAGGACATCACAAACATCCATGCCCGAGGCAGGATTCGAACCTGCGACCGTAGCGGTCTTGCGGCTCCAGACTGCAGCGCCCTTAACCTCGGTGCAGGAGGAACAAGACTTCTGGTCAGGTGATTACAGGGTTATAAATACAAAATCAAATAGTGGTAATACAGGAGCAGGTTTAATAATGAATAACAAAATAGGAGTGCGGGTTAGCTACTACAAACAGCATAGTGAACGCATTATTGTGGCCAAGATAGACACAAAGCCCATGCCTACTACAGTAGTACAAGTTTATATGCCAACTAGCTCTGCAGATGATGAAGAAACAGATGAAATGTATAACGAGATAAAAGAAATTATTCAGGTAGTGAAGGGAGACGAAAATTTAATAGTCATGGGTGACTGGAATCGTCAGTAGGAAAAGGGAGAGAAGGAAACATAGTAGGTGAATATGGATTGGGGGGAAGGAATGAAAGAGGAAGCCGCCTTGTAGAATTTTGCACAGAGCATAACTTAATCATAGCTAACACTTGGTTCAAGAATCATAAAAGAAGGTTGTATACATGGAATAACCCTGGAGATACTAAAAGGTATCAGATAGATTATATAATGGTAAGACAGAGATTTAGGAACCAGGTTTTAAATTGTAAGACATTTCCTGGGGCAGATGTGGATTCTGACCACAATCTATTGGTTAAGAACTGCAGATTGAAACTGAAGAAACTACAAAAAGGTGGGAATTTAAGGAGATGGGACCTGAATAAACTGAAAGAACCAGAGGTTGTAGAGAGTTTCAGGGAGAGCATAAGGGAACAATTGACAGGAATGGGGGAAAGAAATACAGTAGAAGAAGAATGGGTAGCTCTGAGGGATGAAGTAGTGAAGGCAGGAGACGCTCAAGTAGCTAAAAAGACGAGGGCTAATAGAAATCCTTGGGTAACGGTAGAAATATTGAAATTAATTGATGAAAGGAGAAAATATAAAAATGCAGTAAATGAAGCAGGCAAAAAGGAATACAAACGTCTCAAAAATGATATCGACAGGAAATGCAAAATGGCTAAGCAGGGATGGCTAGAGGACAAATGTAAGGATGTAGAGGCTTGTCTCACTAGGGGTAAGATAGATACTGCCTACAGGAAAATTAAAGAGACCTTTGGAGATAAGAGAACCACTTGTATGAATATCAAGAGCTCAGATGGCAACCTAGTTCAAAGCAAAGAAGGGAAGGCAGAAAGGTGGAAGGAGTATATAGAGGGTTTTATGGAAATGGAAGAGGATGTAGATGAAGACGAAATGGGAGATAAGATACTGCGTGAAGAGTTTGACAGAGCCCTGAAAGACCTGAGTCGAAACAAGGCCCCGGGAGTAGACAAC
Source organism: Schistocerca nitens (assembly GCF_023898315.1). NCBI lineage: Eukaryota > Metazoa > Arthropoda > Insecta > Orthoptera > Acrididae > Schistocerca > Schistocerca nitens. The sequence continues at coordinate 20,534,436 of NC_064614.1, forward strand.
ATCCCATTAGAACTACTGATGACCTCGGGAGAGCCAGTCATGACAAAACTCTACCATCTGGTGAGCAAGATGTATGAGACAGGCGAAATACCCTCAGACGTCAAGAAGAATATAATAATTCCAATCCCAAAGAAAGCAGGTGTTGACAGATGTGAAAATTACCGAACTATCAGTATAATAAGTCACAGCTGCAAAATACTAACGCGAATTCTTTACATACGAATGGAAAAACTGGTAGAAGCGGACATCGGTTTGGATTCCGTGGAAATGTTGGAACACGTGAGGCAATACTGACCTTACGACTTATCTTAGAAGAAAGATTAAGAAAAGGCAAACCTACGTTTCTAGCATTTGTAGACTTAGAGAAAGCTTTTGACAATGTTAACTGGAATACTCTCTTTCAAATTCTGAAGGTGGCAGGGATAAAATACAGGGAGCGAAAGGCAATTTACAATTTGTACAGAAACCAGATGGCAGTTATAAGAGTCGAGGGGCATGAAGGGGAAGCAGTGGTTGGGAAAGGAGTGAGACAGGGTTGTAGCCTCTCCCCGATGTTATTCAATCTGTATATTGAGCAAGCAGTAAAGGAAACAAAAGAAAAATTCGGAGCAGGTATTAAAATTCATGGAGAAGAAGTAAAAACTTTCAGGTTCGCCGATGACATTGTAATTCTGTCAGAGACAGCAAAGGACTTGGAAGAGCAGTTGAACGGAATGGACAGTGTCTTGAAAGGAGGATATAAGATGAACATCAACAAAAGCAAAACGGGGATAATGGAATGTAGTCAAATTAAGTCGGGTGATGCTGAGGGAATTAGATTAGGAAATGAGACACTTAAAGTAGTAAAGGACTTTTGCTATTTAGGGAGTAAAATAACCCATGATGGTCGAAGTAGAGAGGATATAAAATGTAGACTGGCAATGGCAAGGAAAGCGTTTCTGAAGAAGAGAAATTTGTTAACATCGAGTATAGATTTAAGTGTCAGGAAGTCGTTTCTGAAAGTATTTGTATGGAGTGTAGCCATGTATGGAAGTGAAACATGGACGATAAATAGCTTGGACAAGAAGAGAATAGAAGCTTTCGAAATGTGGTGCTACAGAAGAATGCTGAAGATAAGGTGGGTAGATCACGTAACTAATGAGGAGGTATTGAATAGGATTGGGGAGAAGAGAAGTTTGTGGCACAACTTGACTAGAAGAAGGGATCGGTTGGTAGGCCATGTTTTGAGGCATCATAGGATCCCAAATTTAGCATTGGAGGGCACCGTGGAGGGTAAAAATCGTAGAGGGAGACCAAGAGATGAATATACTAAGCAGCTTCAGAAGGATGTTGGTTGCAGTAGGTACTGGGAGATGAAGAATCTTGCAGAGGATAGAGTAGCATGGAGAGCTGCATCAAACCAGTCTCAGGACTGAAGACCATATATATATATATATATATATATATATATATATATATATATATATATATATATATATGTCCGCTTCTACCAGTTTTTCCATTCGTATGTAAAGAATTCGCGTTAGTATTTTGCAGCTGTGACTTATTATACTGATATATAGGGTGGTACAAAAAGTTACGGCTAAACTTTCACCATTCCTCACACACAAAGAAAGAAAATATGTTATGTTGTCATGTGTCCGGAAACGCTTACTTTCCATGTTAGAGCTCATTTTATTACTTCTCTTCAAATCACATTAATCATGGAATGGAAACACACAGCAACAGAACGTACCAGCGTGGCTTCAAACACTATGTTATATGAAATGTTCAAAATGTCCTCCGTTAGCGAGGATACATGCATCCACCCTCCGTCGCATGGAATCCCTGATGCGCTGATGCAGCCTTGGAGAATGGCGGTCCACAATACGAGCACGAAGAGTCGCTACATTTGGTACCGGGGTTGCGTAGACAAGAGCTTTCAAATGCCCCCAAAAATGAAAGTCAAGAGGGTTGAAGTCAGGAGAGCGTGGAGGCCATGGAATTGGTCCGCCTCTACCAACCCATCGGTCACCGAACCTGTTGTTGCGAAGCGTACGAACACTTCGACTGAAATGTGTAGCAGCTCCATCGTGCATGAACCACGTGTTGTGTCGTGCTTGTAAAGGCACATATTCTAGCTGCACAGGTAGAGTATCCCGTATGAAATCATGATAACGTGCTCGATTGAGCGTAGGTGGAAGAACATGGAGCCCAATCAAGACATCACCAACAATGCCTGCCCAAACTTTCACAGAAAATCTGTGTTTATGACGTGATTGCACAATTGCGTGCGGATTCTCGTCAGCCCACACATGTTGATGTGAATCGAGGAAGTACAGTACATACTGACGGAACTAAAATGAGCTCTAACATGGAAATTAAGCGTTTACGGACACATGTCCACATAACATCTTTTCTTTATTTGTTTGTGAGGAATGTTTCCTGAAAGTTTGGCGGTACCTTTTTGTAAATATATATATTACCTAAATATTTATATTTAAATAAAATGTTTGTGTTGAACAATGGGGAAGACAATACATGGTAAAGATTAGTACATTTTCACGATATGGTAAATTTATGTCTTATTAATAATCGAAGAAGTATTTCATTTGCATTTTTGTCATGCTTGTTTATTAATTTTATGGAAAAATTTGAAAGAGAAAATTCCTATGTTTTTTTTTTCCCGGGAGTGAAGAGGTTAAGTTATGCATTTGAAGGTTCATATGTTTGTCCAGTTGCTTTGTCATTTTCTGGATTATCACTTGTGCAAATTTATATTAAAATATATAATATAATTCATTAAACAAACTGATTTTTTCACACTTTTATTGTTTTGATTCCTTATAGATTTTTAAGCGAATGCGTCTTTCACTTTTAACTTACACCGATTCCTGTATTCGCTTTGCTGTTGAGATTTACACAAGTTGGTTGAGTGGTTCTCCTTCCGCCCTAATTAGTTCTCATTCTTGACCGTGTGTACAATATTGATTCTTAATCGGACTTCCTCTTCTGATATAGGCAGCAACAGTGACACGACATTGGGATAATGTGCGGAAGAAAAGAAAACTTTCGTGGTTTTTCACAAAAACCAACTCTCAGACTTCATAGTTTCATAAAATTATTATTCAGACAACATACTGTATCACAAGAAATACGTCTTCTCGCCACGAGACCTAAAGACAGAGTCTCTCTAATAACTGTCAAAAAAAAAAAAAAAAAAATAAATAAATTAAAAAGTTTCCATCATTTGTCTTTCGCCTTCCGGCGTGGCAAAATATCTCTTTGCCGACGCTTACAGTGGCCGCGGTAGTATTTATTGCCATTGGTAATAACTTTTATCTTAGTGTGTAGGGGCTTTTCCTTATGTACCTATACACACTAAAGTGCCTATTCAGGGGTTGAGAGTATGTGAACATGTGTTCCTACGATTATTTTTCTGTAAGTAATAATTATTAGCGCTACTGACCTATAAAAACGGCTCTGAGCACTATGGGACTTAACATCTGTGGTCATCAGTCCCCTAGAACATAGAACTACTTAAACCTAAGTAACCTAAGGACATCACACACATGCATGCCCGAGGCAGGATTCGAACCTGCGACCGTAGCGGTCACGCGGTTCCAGACTGAAGCGCCTAGAACCGCACGGCCACACCGGCCGGCTACTGACCTATAGTTGAGGGTCTTACTTGTTATCTGTATTGCATTTGTATTTCTTACTACTTACTGGATTGTGCTGTAATGAAGTTTGTTTGTTTAAAATTGTTTATATTATCTGCTCTCAGTTACTCATCACTCTCCCGACCCGCTCCCTCCCTTTTCAAAGAACTCACGGCTATTCTTTAGTGTTAGAAGGTACCTAGCTGTCGCGGCGTGGCGTGCGTCCTCAGCCTATAAATACCTCAGAGTAACATGTCGGCGTGATCGAAGACGTCGCACCGGGACGGTGTCCGACGAAGATGCGTCTATCTTGCGGCGGCTGTAGTCATCCATCACCAAAACAAGGGTGTGGCACCCTAGAGAGAGCCGTAGGGCGGGGGACACGGGGCGGGGAGGCGACCGAAGTTGGAACAGTTCTCCAGAGGCGTCAACAGCGCCGAGACTGATGGCTCTTCCTCCTTCCTTGTTCTTTACCCTCCAGGCAGAGGCTCGGGGTGGGCGGACGGATACGGCAACAGGCGCCGTGCACCGGGCTGTGTGCCCCGTGTTAATTGACTGCCAATCACGCACGTCGCTCTCCTATCTAGGAGGGGTGGGAGGGGGACAAATAGAGAGGAAGGTTGTTTCGTCAGTCCACTGGAGAAGCACGAGGTGATGTATGGTGACTGCAAGCTCTCTACACTATTGTGGAAAACTTTCGGTATAGCATAGGTAGATGTATGGGTACAAAGTAACATCTAAACACTAACCAAAATGGGAAGTGTTACACCATGAAGCGCCAAATCGATATTTATCAAATTTCGTTGAGTTGTTCGTAACATAATTAAAGTTCATCTCAATCGGAGCAGATGTCAGTCATCAACGTCAGCATAAATCGATCGTGGGATGGAGTAAGATACTCAGTTAGTGCTACTTATCTACAGTAACTGGACAATATTTGCTGGACAAGGCCTAGAGTGCCAGAGTGACTCAGCTGCATGGCCTACACGCATACAGCTGTCAGTAAAAATGTAGTCTGTTGAGATTTGTCTGAGGATCTTCGGCCGAAGTTTATAATGATTTTGCTGGCTTTTCGCCAGCATGATTGGCTTAAGAAAACACGGTGTAAAGACTATGAACTAACCGACCATGATGATTAGATCAGCAGAGGACAAGACTAATCCACTTAGAGCCGGCCGGTGTGGCGGAGCGGTTCTAGGGGCTTCAGACTGGAACCGCGTGACCGCTACGGTCGCAGGTTCGAATCCTGCCTCGGGCATGGATGTGTGTGATGTCCTTAGGTTAGTTAGGTTTAAGTAGTTCTAAGTTCTAGGGGACTGATGAGCTCAGATGTTAAGTCCCATAGTGCTCAGAGCCATTTGAACCATTTGAATCCACTTAGAATGCCAGGAATGTTCCACGTACCGCGTACGTGTGGAAAGGTATCTGTCGGAAAGGCCAGACGATCCATAAACACTAGGATGTACCGATGAAAGACGTAAAGAATGTAAAAGAGTCTGTGATCATGTCTGACACTTTATTCATAAATCTCCGTTGACCCATCGTGGATACGGGACAGATGCCATTAGATACACTATGTGATCAAAAGTATCCGGACACCTGTCTGAAAATGACTTACAAATTCGTGGTGCCCTCCTTCGGTAATGCTGGAATTCAATATCGTGTTGGCCCACCTTTAGCCTTTATGACAGCTTTCACTCTCGCAGGCATACGTTCAGTCAGCTGCTGTAAGGTTTCTTGGAGAATGGCAGCCCATTCTTCACGGAGTGCTGCACTGAGGAGAGGAATCGATGTCGGTCGGTGAGGCCTGACACGAAGTCGCCGTTCCAAAACATCCCAAAGGTGTTCTATAGAGTTTATGTCAGGACTCTGTGCAGGCCAGTCCATTACAGGGATGTTATTGCCACGTAACCACTCAGCCACAGGCCGTACATTATGAACAGGTGCTCGATCGTGTTGAAAGATGCAATCGCCATCCCCGAATTGCTCTGCAACAGTGGGACGCAAGAAGGTGCTTGAAACATCAATATAGGCCTGTGCTGTGATAGTTCCACGCAATACAACAAGGGATGCAAGCCCTCTCCATGAAAAACAAGACCACACCATAACACCACCGCCCCCGATTTTAACTGTTGGTGCTACACACGCTGGCTGACGAAGCTCACCGGGCATTCGCCATACCCACACCCTGCCATCGGATCGCCACATTGTGTACCGTGATTCGTCAATCTACACAACGTTTTTCCACTGTTCAATCGTCCCAAGTTTACGCTCCTTACACCAAGCGAGGCGTCGCTTCGCATTTACCGGCGTGATGTGTGGCTAATTAGCAACCGCTCGACCATGAACAAGTTTTCTCACCTCCCACCTAACTATCATAGTACTTGCAGTGGATACTGATGCGATTACAATGAAATGAATACCCCTAGCTGCATACAGGCTTTGATATAATTCAACGGGGACAGTTGAAAAGTGTGCCCCGACCGGCACTCGAACCCAGGATCTTCTGCTTACGTGGCAGACGCTCTATCCATCTGAGCCACCGAGGACACAAAGAACAGTGCGAGTGCAGGGACTTACCTCTGGAACGCCTCCTGTGAGACCCACATTGCAACTTATTGTCCCGCACTATATTCATAGTGCCACTGCCCATTATACTCATTACTCGCTGCTTTACTGCCGATTCCCATAAGAGATCGGGCACTTTTTGTGCATCTTCATAGATAACTCAACAGATGAGGTCGGCCTGTATGCTTTTGTGCTATACGTGTCCCTTCAAGTTTCCACTTCATTATCACATCGGAAACAGTGGATCTATGGATGTTTATGAGTGTGGTAATCTCGGGTACAGACGTATGTCACAAGTGACACCCAATCACCTGACCACGTTCGAAGTCCGTGAGTTCTCGGAGCGCCCCATTGTGCTCTCTCATGATGTCTAATGACTACTGAGGTCGCTGATAAGGAGTACTTGGCAGTAGGTGGCACCACAATACCCCTAATATGAAAAAGTATGTTCTGGGTGTGTCCGGATACTTTTGATCACATAGTATATTTACCAAAGAAAAATCGTCTAACAGCCGTATTTTATGTAGACGACCAGTTCCGGCATATAATTAACGCCATCTTCAGGCCCCTATCCACTCCATGTATAGATAATCAGATACATCGATGTATGCATAACTGAAGGCATCAATATCTGAATTCCGTGAATTTTTTGTGGAGTGTGTACTTCGAAGACTTGTCAAGTACACACACCATAAAATACTCAGGGGATCCAGATATTGATGCCTCCAGTTATGTATGCATCTATGTATCTGATTGTCTATAGATGGAATGCATAGGACCCTGCAGATGGCATTATGATATGTCCAAACTGAAAGTTTAAATAAAACAGTTTCAGAAAATATGCGGCTGTTATAAGATATTTCTTTGGGAAATTAATAATTAATTATAAATTTCCGCATTGATCACGTATAACAATATAATTCGCAATGATTTAGGCTTGCTGCCATTATCAAATCATTAAAAGTATTCTTCAGAATACGGGTCATTATTATATTGTTACATGTGATCTCCACGGACATTTATGAATAAAATTGCCAGGACCATCGAACGTAAACGGTATTGCATGTTGGGACAGATGGAAAAATCGGCTGTGGCGGAGTACGCACTGTGTGAGACAGTGATAGTTTACCGTCTAACCTCCTTGCCTAGGGACGCCAGATGAAAGTTGATGTTGTCAAGCCCCGAATGAAAATTGGGCAACGGATAACTGGGGAGGGGAGCTTGAGAGCGCTACCTAGAGAGCGTGGCCTTTCTGTATGATAACAGGCAAGGGGCTGGAGGGCTCACACGCTGATGTGTGGGTCCCTGCATTCTATATCTTTTATTTTAAATGAATTCTTTTAACGTGATTTTTTTGTGATTTTTAAGTTATGTTAAAGATTGATGACAGTTGACTACCTATTTATTTTAAACATTATCACTCGATTTTACAGCGATTGCAGCAATTGTTCCAGTTTACAAATATTACAGTTTTACAGCTTATAGCTCGGGTATATTATATACTAATCTGCACGCACATTTCTACGGGCAAGACGGAATTGCGTGGGCAAAATGTATACCACCAAAGTCTCCCAATATTTTACATAGGACATCCACTACGTGAGGAGGATAACGGGCAAACTGGGGACCAGATACATTAACACACGGAGTCAAATTTCCCAAATTAAACGAGAACACTCATTTCGTTATACAATCCAAAGCTGGAAATAAAAGAATTAGTACAAATATTCAAATACCTCTCTTCCATGCGTGAACATTGAGGCAGACGCACTGAGGGCACGTCTGCTCACTTACCCGTCTTCTGTAACACTCCCAGAATATGGCGGGCACCCGGAGGTCTTCCTGGGTCCCGGTGGAGGGGGTGGTCGAACCGCTTGGCCGTGACAAACCGCTCCACCCCAAATCTTGTGACACTGGAAAGTCTTTGACTTTTACCTGCCAGTGATGTCTCTCTGAACCCCAACCCAGGAGTGAGGTTGGCACTACTATACTACAGAACTACTTCCCAACTAAGATTTGGCCACGCTTTACGGAAAGGTGTGAGGAGGATGATAGTTCATGTGCAGATTCACATCCACGTACAAGAAATGCATAATACACGCCACATATAAATACATATTATGAAGGCTGACACATTTCTTTCCACCCGTCCACATGGGTTCTGTTGCACCCGCGGCCGGCCGCGTCGTGCAATAAAACTGGCGGCAGAGCCGCCTCTGTTTGTATACCTCGGTGCGAGCGAGCAGCGAAACCTGCTGCTTATAGAGCGGAAACTACTGTACCGTTTGAACAGACCATATAAAAAATATCCACCAACATCTAAGTTCTCGCTGTAGAGATTGTTCAGGAAAGCCATAAAAATTCACAAACAGTACAATAGTTTTTACAAGAAAGAAGAAACCCTCAAGGTAAATATATTCTGGATTCCCATGCTACAGCGAATGACAGTTACGAGTAACAAGAGGGGAGGGGGTGGGGGGGGGGTCGGCACAAGGGAAATGCCTTCAGACATTAGGGCGACAGATACACGCAATTTGCAGCCGCGCGCTCTAATGAGTCCGCCACTATAGATCTTTGTCAATGTCAGCTATTCGTGCTGGTGAAACGTCAGAAAAATCATTATACAAACGTCTGCCTAAAATTCGAAGACAAAAGCGAACAGACGATATATTACCTTAATTTAATGCTGTGCATGTAATACTACTGCAATAGGTCGCTGAGTTGTTAAAATGAATGCTTGATATCAGCTATAAATGCGATAAAGTGTGAGTGAACTCTGACTGGCATCATTCCTGTTGACAGGGTCTCAGCTTTATTTCAGCCGCCTATCTCTGCTTAGCGTAGCTGAGAGAAAACCATATGTGTCTAGGGCCGTAAGCAGGGTGCTTCCGGAAGAGCGTGCAAAAATTTAACAGGACATAGAGGATGCTCCACTGAACAATTTGAGGTAGGGATCCTGGAGCCCGAGAAGCCAGCTTAAGGAGATAATAGGAATAAAGTGGCATTATTGTGTACATTTTTATTTATATTAGTTACAGTTCACTGCAAATACCATCACTGACACAACGAACATACCATTTGTACTGTATCTTACAAAATGTGCTGAAACTGGCAGCCATCAATCTCAATGCAAGCACGACATCGGCAAACAAGATTCTGACGCACCATGACAAATATCCCTGGTGTTTTCGAATCACCTCACAGGCAGGTACAATTCTGGCAACTAATTCCACCCCCATATCCACTGGGGTCTCATACACAAGTGACTTTAGATATCCCCATAGCAGATAATGAAGGGGATTCAGGTTGAAAGGGTCCTGTAGCCACCTTTCATTGCCAACTCTCGTAGTGGTCAAGTCGGCAAAGAGGTTTCCGCTACTTGTGAGAAATCCACCTGCGTTAGGTTGGTGGCGGAAATGGCATCCTGGGGTTTTCCGGTCCACGCGGAGCGTGGAAGAGGCTGGAGAAGCGGGAGGCAGTCTGCCGCCGGTACGGGAAGCGTACACAGCTGTGCTCCAGTAGAAGAAGGGTGAGTTGGACTGACCGCGTGGCGCGTTGTCACATAGAGAGGGGAGCTTTTAGCTTTTGGTCTCGAATTTCGTCTTATAAAGATTTACTTGCTGGGTTGCAGCAGGGAATGCAAGGCTTTTGTAGAATTTCAGTTTGATTTCCAATGCAGTCTTGACTTTGATCCGTGAGAGGAACGCAGCACAAAGGAGTTGCATATGTTGAATTGCCCTCGGTTCAGTGTGAATGTTTATGTGCCTACAATTGTGTGTGTATGCTTCTAATCTTTTCCGGATCTTGGTAATTTTTGTGTATTTGTGAATTTTCTTTGTCTCATGTGATTAAAATTTGGCCACGGTCCATAGAAATTGTCTCCGCGGACCGAGTGGGCCCGCGAGTCTGTTATGAAACGTGTCGTATTTCACAAGTAATTGTACATAGTTAGCATGCAACAGCAGGCTATAGATGCACTACATCAATGTTTTAAGGAATAAATAATTTTGCCTTCAATCTTATCTTGTGTACCGATGTTACGTCGCCGTTACCTTCGCCATTTACCTTGTAGTTTTCCTTGTTGGCCCACCGATAGCGTTTCCATGTGCACAGGTGTAGTGATTAGTGTCCCTTTTTTTATCTGAAGCAAATGCTCTGGAAGAGATTGTGTTTTCACGAATCTTGCTGCAGGCTGCACTTACGCATGGTGTTCACGTCCTATTTACTTTACTCAATATTTGATTCACGGGAAGAATGCCTGGATCATATTAATAACTTCATCCCATTCTTTATCAATGACTTTACAATGAATGTTCTTTTGTGAGTTTTTATTATTAATAAATTAAGTAATTTTCCGACTCAGTGCTACCTCTTTTTGTCGTGTGGCTAGAGTTGGTGGCGACCCTATCTTTTATATTGATTTCAGTGTCAAGTAGCATTTTCTCATTCAAAGTGCGCGTGGCTCTTTTAGCTATCAGGATACATTCAAAGGGCGCTTCATGCTTCTTGCACATAGCGTCCTTTTATTCACGCCACTTACAGGGTCAGGTGACCTCGCAGGCCATGGAATAGGACCTTCCAATTCAGCGGCCAGGAAATACAGCACTGATATGATTACGGGAATTCACACTGAAGTGTGGCCGTGCACCGTCTCGTTGAATGGGTCTGTCGTTGATTGAAAGCACGTTCTGCCATGGAGAAATGTAAATACGATACAACAGAGCCACCTTATGGGCAAGTAAAGTAAACAAAACCTACGTCATGACTTCCTAGTAATCGGGCTCGTCCTCTTCGTTTCATTGCGAGAAATGAAGAATGTAAATATAAATAAACATCACAGTACGTGTAAAGGTGTGCGCCTGTTAGCTGTAAATAAGCTGGAAAACAGTAATGTTAGACAAAGCGGTAGACAAATTTATTTCCACATTTCCTTAAGCTGGCTTCTCCGATCCCAGGTTCCCTACCCTCGATAAAAAGTTCAGTGGAGCATTATCTATGTCGTGTTACATTTTCGCACTCTCTTAAGCAAAAAGGAAAAACTCAGTACATGTTTACACTGCACCACCTATTTTGTCCGTCTCTTCCGTTGTGATGTAACAGATCGTGAATCGCGAATAAAAAAAAAAAAATGGCTCTGAGCACTATGCGACTTAACTTCTGAGGTCATCAGCCGCCTAGAACGTAGAACTAATTAAACCTAACTAACCTAAGGACATCACACACATCCATGCCCGAGACAGGATTCGAACCTGCGACCGTAGCGGTCGCTCGTCTCCAGACTGTAGCTCCCAGAAACGCACGGCCACTCCGGCCGGCGAATCGCGAATCAGATGATGCGGCTGTCTAGTACACAGTACGACACACTACAATTCCTTTATGTACATCTATGGTCATACCTTTATTTTCAACCAACATCAGTTACTGTTGAATGGATTTTAATGAAATATAGAGACACAACTTTAACAGAAATTCTGTACAAGCACTTGCAAAAAGATAAAGACAATTGTTGATAAAAAAAGGCATGTACTAATCAACAGTTTTAAATTGAGTAATTTGTATAGAATTATAAGAACTGTCATATTGAGCTACCACAGTTATAAACAATGGAAAGATTAGCTTAATTCTGTTCGGAACTAACGTATTGTAGCGATAATTGTTAAAAATATAATATTTAGAACTGAATGTATCTGTATTTGATAAAATTAATTACTAAACCTGTAGTTATTTTTTCTACTATGCACAATGTTATGCGTATACAAATTTATATGTGCCATTCGTTATTGTAAACTAATTAAAATTATGTTTCTAATAATGTCTAACGCTGATGACATTGTTAAAATTTTCGATGCGACCATAAGGGAGTAGTAGCGGCATTTGTGTTACGGTAGTTGCATAATGGAAGTATTCTCTGTATTTCTGGACTGACAGCAGCACTGAAGTTTCGTTATAGTGCAGTTCCTAAGATGATTAAAATAAAATAATTTATTACGCTGAATTCGACTTCTCATTTCAAAAGTTAACGTACTCGAATCGCAGATCAGATGCCAGCACGTTCATATAGCAAGATCTCAAGAAAGCTGCAGCGATCAGTTAGGAACATCAACATTTCTCGACGAACGTAATTATCAGCTAAGTCTGTATAATGAATGTGTAATGTAGATAATCAGTAATATGAATTTGCAAATATGATTTTTCATAGTTGGAGCATTCACGTCGTGCTTAAGAACAGGAAAGGTTAAACAGTCCTATAATACTCAACGTTGCACATCTCTTGCCTTCTCTGTTTAGATATTTCAAGATGTTGTAATAACTCGTTGATAACATGATATGTGTCAGTTACCTTCAATTTTGAATGACGGGAGCCTTTTAAAGGAGTTCAATCATCAGCGATTAAATAGTTTATTAAAGGTATTAGCATACAAAACGCAAATGCTTGTTTTTTTCTATATAAAATGCAAATACAAAATGGTTTTAATTAAACGTATTTGAAAAAATGCAAAATACTTATTTTCAAAATATCTTTATTCAAATGAAGCACCTCTAATTAGTGAACATCTTATATTCCCTTTATTTCACTGATTTTAACAGCAATAATTACTCAAGTATTTTATCTTTCATATCCAACGTATGTGGTCTCATGATCATTTCACCTAAGGAAAATACTTGTTCAACAGTAGGAGAACTTCAAAACAGAAGAAATGTTCCCAACTGTACCGAAATGGAGCGCAACAAACTAGGGGCAGCGAGATTTCTTGTCGCGTGCGAACTGTAATACTGAGCTTCAAAAACTCTTAGGGTACGTTATGAAGTCCATAAAACTTAGACTCTGAGCAATGCCGCGGACCCCAGCTTGTGTAAATGAATAAGTTCTGAATACAATTTTAAACGCAACTGAAGGAAAATCTATATGTTGAAGTTTTATTTTAGATTAGATAGCCGATGTTTACTGAAACCCTTTTTATGCTAATCTAACATACGAAAAGAAAAAACAGTTTTTGAAGTACTTCACAGCTGTTGACGAAGATATAGCTGTCACTGCCGTATTGAATGCAGTCTTTTAGTGTTACCCGTGAGTACACTCACGACCTCACAAAAATGTTATATTGACCTCGCTCCCTAGTTCCCTTCACTTCCTCGTGAAATTAATAGGCATTATCAGATCAGCTGGTGCATTTTCAATACGCAAATAACAATGGTAAACTGAAGTTTTACTGCTTTATCTAATAATTAGGGCATGATGACATTTACTTAACAAGTATCAGCATACCATCGCCGCTTGTTGCACCATCTGTATCCGTTGTGGAACTATTTTTGTTTAAACAAGTGGCTCATTAAATGAATGAAAATTACAATGTATGAAACAAAAAACTCAAGAGAAGCATTTTGCATTTTACAAATACAAAATATCTATATTTTAAATATTTAAAATAATATAGGAAATGCTATTTGAAAAAACGTATTCCAAATGCAAAATAAAAATAGGTATTTTGTCTTTTGTATTTGCATTTCAAATACACGTATTTCGCATAATCCCCATCTCTGCGATTCGTCGGCCCCTCCCACCAGATCTTTTCTGTTTACGGTGGGTTTTCCTCCAGTCGCGTCTGTCGGGATTCTCGCTTAAATGAGCCTATCTCGGGCTGACCTCGCAGCTTGAGTGTGATGGCGGTGAGTCGCTGATCCCTCCCTGGAGGGATTACGGCCCCGAAGAGGCGAGCTGCGGCAGGTTTGGAGCGCCGTAACCCTGGCTGCTGTGGGTGGAATTCCGGCGTGACGCGGCCGGCTGTCAGCCCGGACAGAAGGCTCGTCAAATCCGCGACGCGTGACTGGCGTGTGGCGGTGCCGCGTCTCTGTCTCCCTGACCGTGATTTATGACCGGTCGGTCAGAGGGACAGCTGTGTGAAGCGCTCATCATACGCGGAAACTATTCACGTGTCGAGCTGAAATTCGGGTCCTCAGTTCGCAGTACGTCTATATCTACGTCATTACTCTGCGTGCGGAGGGTGCCATTTGAGTGCATCGTCTGTTAATGTTTATTGTCGTTACTCACCGCTGGTGAGTAGGGAAAATGACTGCCTGTATGTCTCTGTCCTCGCTATTACTTGCTAAGTTTTATCTGGATCATCTCTGTCGGATAGATCCGTAGGGAATGAAGAATATTCGTAATTTCTGTCGTGAAAGACGAACCTCGAAGTTTTAGACGCATGGTCTCGCGAGCTATACGACACCTTTATACGAGTGTATCCCTATCAACATTTTGTAACATTTCTGTTGCAGGGTCTCCTGTCAAGAAGAAGACTGAGACAAATCACACCATCCTTCGTTGAGAACCGTAAATAGTTGTGATTCTGAGCCAGTTCTGAAAGTTTTCTTCAAAAATTGTCTTTAAGGAAGTTTTTAACAAATTATGTGTTTATAAGTTAAACGTATGTATCATCTAGTAAATGTAGAATTCAGTTCGTGAAGTAAGTATTTCTTAATGTCATGGTGTTGGCACAAAATCAACCCATAGCACGATATGGCTTCGTTACAGCGTCTAATATTTGGGGTTTCAACGCTAAAGAGTGTGGCCTAACTCTAACGCACCTACTACGTAGTTTTGTGCCGATACAATTATGTTGCATTTGGTTTTTCAAGTGTTGTTACGAAACTGGTTCGAAATTTCGTTCGACTCTGTTTGTTGTTGTTGTGGTCTTCAGTCCAGAGACTGGTCTGAATCAGCTCTCCATGCTACTCTATCCTGTGCAAGCTGCTTCATCTCCCAGTACCTACTGTAGCCTACATACATCCTTCTGAATCTGCTTAGTGTATTCATCTCTTGGTCTCCCTCTACGATTTTTACCCTCCACGCTGCCCTCCAATACTAAATTGCTGATCCCTTGATGCCTCATATGCCCTACCAACCGATACCTCCTTGTAGTCAATTTGTGCCACAAATTTATGTTCTCCCCAATTCAATTCAATACCTCCCCTATTAGTTATGTGATCTACCCATCTAATCTTCAGCATTCTTCTGTAGCACCACATTTCGAAAGCTTCTGTTCTCTTCTTGTCCAAACTATTTATCGTCCATGTTTCACTTCCATACATAGCTACACTCAACACAAATACTTTCAGAAACGACTTCCTGACACTTAAATGTATACTCGACGTTAGCAAATTTCTCTTCTTCAGAAAAACTTTCCTAGCCATTTGCCAGTCTGCATTTTATATCCTCTCTACTTCGACCATCATCAGTTATTTTGCTCCCCAAATAGCAAAATTCATTGAGTACTTTAAGCGTCTCATTTCCTAATCTAATTACCTCAACATCACCCGACTTAATTCGAATAGATTGCATTATCCTCGTTTTGCTTTTGTTGATGTTCATCTTATATTCTCTTTACAAGATACTGTCCATTCCGCTGAACTGCTCTTCCAAGTCCTTTGCTGTCTCTGACAGAATTACAATGTTATCGGCGAACCTCAAAGTTTTTATTTTTTCTCCAAGGATTTTAATACATACTCCGAATTTTTCTTTGGTTTCCCTTACTGCTTGCTACGTATACAGATTGAATAACATCGGGGATAGGCTACAACCCTGTCTCACTCCCTTCCCAACCACTGCATCCCTGTCATGCCCCTCGATTCTTATAATTGATGCCTGGTTTCTGTACAAATTGTAAATAGCCTTTCGCTCCCTATATTTTATCCCTGCCACCTTCATAATTTGAAAGAGAATATACCAGTCAACATTTTCAAAAGCTTTCTCTAAGTCTACAAATGCTAGAAACGTAGGTTTGCCTTTCATTTTGACTCTACCCTTCTTTATATTTGGTGCGCTCTATATCCTATGGTAGATATACATATTACGAGTCCCGTAAACGGGCTGTGGACAAACAACAGTTCCCCAGTATCCTACGAATGAACAGTAGCCTCCTATTGCTCTCCCTACAACTTTGTCTAGATCTTCATATCTCTTCATACTCAAGAGCACTATAGGAAAACTGAAAATGTTCTGTGTGAGGCCAGAATATCAATGGTGTTCTGCAGCGTACACTTCTGCCGTTGTTCCATGTTCAGTAATCTAAATTCAAGCACATTTATATTTAATTCTTCGACTGTAAAGTTTAGAAGAGTATAAATAAAAGAACCTTCAGTAGGAGGGAAGCAGGCAGCTAGTAGGAAATCCACGTAAGTAGCACCTGAGAGGAGCCATGCCCTTCAGCCGTGCCTCCAGCCACATACCCGAAGTATGCCATCTTCTTACGTCACGAACCCTCTCTAGAAAACAGAGCAATCAGATTTCCCAGTCACAGTGCAGTATTTTACCAGCCCCTAAACTTAAACAGCCAATTAAATCCAAGTATTTTACTGACCATAAAGAAAAATAGCCAACCCCCATGTTTCTTCTCTGCACCTCTCATTTGTCAACGACAATAGTTCGACCTTTACAACACACTTGGCAAAAAGTACAATGGACGCTAAAATTATATATTTTAAGTCTAAAATGTCTGTATTATTTATCAAAATACATGTGGCACTGCTAATGATCTAACTTACAGAGTAAGCTGCAATTGTTGACGAGCTTAATTTGATCGTTCGACCACATCTGGTGTAATGAACAAGGGAGTCTCAGATTAAATATTTACAGATTTGAATTATCTAACCACACACCAAACAGCTCGCTTATAGGCACTAGTAATCTAACTTAAAGATTGAACTGCACTTGCCAGTGCCGGCCGGTGTGGCCGAGCGGTTCTAGGCGCTTCATTCTGGAAGCGCGCGGCCGTTACGGTCGCAGGTTCGAATCCTGCCTCGGGCATGGATGTGTGTGATGTCCTTAGGTTAGTTAGGTTTAAGTAGTTCTAAGTTCTAGGGGACTGATGACCTCAGAAGTTAAGTCCCATAGTGCTCAGAGCCATTTGAACCATTTTTCGTACGATCGACTGAATGCCAGTCAGTGCCTGAATCGTCGCCCGTGGAGGCTACACGACGTACTTATATGGGTGTTTCAGCTTCGGTCGATACCTGGTACCTCAGGACTGCTTCTGGTATTGATCTGTAAATGTAATCAATGCACAGCTGCAAGAGTAAATTCTCAGTGAATTGAATATTTCTAAAAGAGTGTACTAATTTTTTCCAGGCAGTGTATATTGACGATACTGGTAGAACTTAACAATATTTCCACCTCTGTATTATTTAACAAAAATACATAAGCTCACACTCAGTGGTTATGGCAATGTTAATATCATGTCAAAAGCATCTGTGTTATTGTCCTATGAAACTGAGATTAGCTAAAATAATTTGTCAATCAGTGGAAACTGCAACTTTTATGTCAGTTACACTTGACACCTAAAACATCACTGCATAATCTCAAATTAAGTTAACAATGATATCTACACATCTAAAGCGTTATATAACATTACTACGCACATGTAGCTAAAAATAAGATGTTAAGCATGGAATATAATAATATCTGAATGCTCCTCCTATGTCTAAATGATGCTCTGTACCGATATTATAAAATGAACTGACCAAACACGATGTTTGCTCGGAAAGAAATTAATACAACAAGAAAGGGATGAATAATGTTGCTACTCCCTAATATATCTTTGGACTTGACTCTCTGTGGTGGGATGTTTATTCATGAACTGCACGTTTTCCAACACTCTAGCACTGCATTTTAGTGAGTTATTTAATGCTTTTCGACATTTGAACTGCATTTATTGGAAATACGGAAGTCTAACTTCGAAATACACAAAATACTATGTGTAAACACAACGTCATTAGCCATTGATGGACAAAGTTCCAGAGAGAGGAAAGTTCGATCTCTCGAAAGTTCGATCTTTGCACCAAAATGAAATTATTTATCAAAATACATACAGATTTCTTCTATAACAGTAAAAAAAAACCAAGGGGTTATTGTAGTATCTTAGCATGAATTCTCCCCTCTACCACCCTCTTTATTTGAGAGCAGCATTTGTACGCTACTTTCTCATTTATTTGAGGGATGCTTACGAACTTTTTCTGCACCTACATTATTTACCCTCTTCAGCTCCCTCTAGGGCCACTGAGGTTATTCCCTGACACCTTATCACATGTCTGCAACCCTGTCCCTTCATCTTGCAATTTTTTTCATGTATTCCTTCCTTCACCGATTATGTGAAGAACTTCCTCATTCGTTATCAGACCACCAAACTTTCAACAATCTTCTGAAACACTACATTTCAAACGTTATGATTCTCTTCTGTTCTGGTTTTCACACTGCCTATGATTCACTACCACAATATTGTTCTTCAAATGTGCATTGTTCCTTAAACTAAGCCCTATGTTTGATACCAGTAAGCTTCTATTGGCCAGGAATGCCTTATTTGCCTGTGCAAGTCTGCTGCTTATGTCCTCCTCCTTTCATCAATCATAGGTTAATTTTGGTTCCAAGGTACGTGAGTTTCTTAACTTCGTCTAATTTTGATGCTAAGTTTCTTGCTATTCTCATTTCTACATACTTCGTAGGGTGACGAAATGTCGCCTTGGCCTGCCTGATCTCCATATCTGTCTCCAATCGAGCACATACAGGACATTATCGGACAAAAACTCCAGCGTAATTCACAAACGGCATTAACCGTCCCTCTATTGACCAACAAGGCATTGAACTGTACCCCATAATCTTACATCCGGAATCTGTACAACACAATGCATGCATATTTGCGTGCTTACATTTAATATTCTGGCAGCTACACCCGTTACTGATGTACCAGCATTTCAAATTTCCTTACATTAACTTATGATCACTTAAATATGTTACCCAGGCAAATGTACTTCCAAAATTTCATTACCCTACATTACTTATTTTTTGATGTTGCGATTTTTTCCCCGTTAGTGTACATCCCCTCCATCTTTCTTTATGATAGTGACGTCAAGGGGGACCGTGCTAGGATATATATGTATGCTTCATCAGCGAGCTCTCAGATGAGTCAAGGCCTGATCTAAATTTAGGAGGCGTAAGCAGAAATGATGACACAATGAGACATGCTAACATCTACAAATTCACATTAATGCAGCCTTCTGGCATGTCATGTTCTAGTCAAGATAAATACCCAAGCAACTTCTCAGACAAGTCGAGATTTGTTGACATGTGGACATGCACATAGCAGGTGTTACAATTTCATATAGTCTAGAGTTTGATACATAATAGAGATAATATTTGTTTTAAAAATCAGATTATGGCACATAGAGTTTCAACCTCTGCTGTTACAATATAGTTTCACGATCCCATAGCTTCACTTACTGTCAGGCTATGACACATACACTGCCAGTTTCTGGTTAGAATACTATTTGAAATCCATTAGGTGATATAGACTGTCAACCCATTACCTTTTAATTCTTTCATAAAATCATGCATTTGGGGTAATGGTAGTCACCATGATATGGGTAATGACAGTAACCATGTGAAAAGACCATCATAACATCAATAGTATTCATCATGTATTTGGAGCAGTGGTTGGAGCAGTAACATGGCAGTCACCACATCAACTGACAGTATGGCGAAGTGTCATGTAGTCTCCAATACGAAGTGATGTAACTTAGCAGTATCAGCAGAAGATCGCAGCTTAACATTGCTGGCTATAGTTAATACCATGGCTTGGAGTCACTATAATGTTGGAGTGGATTTGAAAGATAATTGAAATGGGCGAGTTGAAAGCATCCCAATCCTCATTTTATACATGTATGTATATTACTACTTCCAATATGCTGTTTCGTCGAAGAGTCATGTATTTTTCACTGTGCGACAGGAAAAGTCAGTTCTCTCGAAGCGCACATTAAGCTGAAAGTTAGATCAGTACCATTATATGTGATTTGTTATTTTACAGAATAAATGTGTGTATTATTGATAAATAATAGACACCATTTTTGGTTCCTTTAACGTGTGGTTCAAATTTCGAAATTTCTTCTCGACAAGTGCACCTGATCAGTAGTGCAAATAGGCATGTGTATTTTTTACTGTTATAGAACATTTAGGTCAGATGTGTTTCGTACTCTTACGGAAAACAACTCCACATGTTTTGATAAATAATAGACAAGATTTTATTTTCAGGAAGACGTTGACATTTCTTTCATGATCAGAGATCCGTAATTACTCTTGCATATTATGATTAGCAACACGTGTATGTTTTGTGCTGTTATAGAAGAAATATTTATGTACTTTAATAAATGTCTTTACTTTGGTGCAAGCATTGAAGTTTGAGAGACTGAACTGTCCTCTCTCGAACTTTGTCATTTCTTGCCTTTAGCCAGGTTCTGTTTACATGTCATATTTGTCACACGTTAGAGCGGAGAAAACGCATATTTTTGGCTACTGAATAACTGAAACCTGGTTTTATTAAAAACATCTTGCCTTCCGTAATAGTATTTTATTGCAGTTTTGAAATCTACATACCTTAATTATGTTGAGATAATAATGTCACTGAGATAACATCGGTACAAAAATTTCGATCCTCTGTTGAAAGTTACACATGGCCCACTCCAAATTTTCATTTGGTACATCTTCAGTTTACTGACAAATGTAAATCATGAAGACATCGGTTGTGTGGAGCTTGTTCACGTTCGCCCTTGCTTTAAAATAGCCCCACGAAAGAAGTCACAGATCGACAAATCGGATGAGTGTGGAGGCCAAAGGAACATCAGTATATCATGAAAGACATGTCCTGGAAATATTTGTTGAACCACTTCTATGAGCTGTGGCACCTGTTGGAACCACATTTCTCTCACGTGTACTCGACGCCTTCCGAGTATTGGATGAGTAAAGCTGTTTAACATTTCAAAAGAGTGAGCAGATGTCACAGTAACTGCGATTTCCTCCCTCTTCAAAAATTGAGATCCTACAATCCTAGTCTTGGAGATACCGTACTACACTGTTATATTTGAGGTGTGAAGAGGTTTTTCATGTAATTCATGCGGGTCCTCCAACGTCCGCTATCGACAGTTCTATACAATACTATAACGATCCAGATGGAAATGAGCTCCATCACTCATGAATAATAGGATATCTGCATCTTACAGAAGAATAGCAACTATTACGTCACAAAATTCTCTGTAATGCACAAAGTACGTTTCACGTAGCTGCTGGACAAGCATTTTGTACGAGTGAAATTTCAGATAATCATGTAAGATGTGATGCACTGCATGGCTTGACATATCCGGCGACCGGCGACATAGCCTGTCGCCTAGTGTATCGTTTCTGACTAGCAAGAACTGCCATTGTCAATGTGTCTACGTTTTCCAAAGTTCGAACTGAACTGGGAAGACCAGGTGGTTTCTTTTCATCACAGATCCAGTGCTTCTAAACGCTGCAACACAATGGGGTGTAGTGTTTCGACCTGGGGCTGCACGTAGAAGTCCAATATGAAACATTCGATTGGAAAGGGGTTGTTTCCAAAGAATTACTCGACCGAAAACACACGATGCTCTACGCTCCAACGCTCCATAGTGACCGAAGCTGCGTTATTTGAGCTGGCTGCCAACTGTCACTAAAGGTCAATAACTCCACTCGCCGCCAAGCACTAGCGGTTTAAAAAAGATGTTTTTCCTCTGCATTATAAAAACATGCAGTTTAAGTGATAAAACACATTAATGGTCTCGTCGAAACGCACCATTTTTGGTACAGTTTGTTGTACCAAAATGTTAGGTATGATGTATCAATGAATAAACATACTAAGTTCAAATTCAGAAGATATAGTAAACAGTCAGTAACATCAATTATGTTTTCCTTTATAAATTATTTTCTTCCTTCCTACCCACCCTTAAAATTGTGCTTGACCAGCGTTTCTACACTACCAGTGACTTAGTCTCACTTATGCCTAGGAAGAGCTGCCACATAACTACTGCACTGCTTGTTTAAAATGTTACTCTTAGGCATAAATAGTTTGTACTGTTATAGAACAACTTACACATGGAAATACCATACTAGTATTTAATTTGAAAGTGCACAGTGATGTTTCAGGTGCCATGAGTAAGCGTCACAATAATTGCACTCTACGAATAAGTGAGATATTATTCCTTTTAAGTGTGGTAATAGTATTTACATAACTATTGTGCGTATGTATTTCTGATAATTAGTACACAGGTGGACATACTGTGAGTTACACCCTTTACGCACTTCAGACAGACATTTTAGGCATGTAAATAACGTGTGTGTGTGTACTTATGTTTCTTAGACAGACATTTTAGACTAGGAAACTCTTTAAATATTGTCAACACCATTAGGTATTGCTAACAGATATTAAGATTTGGTAATAATGCGATGAGACCGATGACCTCGCTGTTTGGTCTCTTCCATCAAATCAATCCAATCCAATCGGAGCAGCCCCTCAACGCTACATTAATTATTCGTTGTATCCGTTCCAGCTGCTGTCTTCTCTATAGTGTTTACCCTCTACAGATCCCACTAGTACCATGGAAGCTATATCATAATGTCTATTCCATAATGTCTTAACAGGTATCTTATCATCCAGTCCCTTCCTCATCTGAATGTTTCCTTTTGTTCCCTCCTTCGCCAGTTGAGCTGAGAACCTCATTCGTTGTCTTATGAGCCCACCTAATATTCAACATACTTCTGCAGTACCACTTCTAAGACTCTTTGGTTTTATGTCCTATTTGCTTCCTCCGCCGTATGTCCTTTTTTCCTGTTTATCAGATTTCTTTAACTTTGTCTACTTTGTCGAGCCGGCCAGTGCGTCCGAGCCGCTCTAGGCGCTTCAGCCTGGAACCGCGCAACCGCTACGGTCGAGGGTTCGAATCCTGCGTCGGGCATGGACGTGTGTGATGTCCTTAGGTTACTTAGGCTTAAGTAGGTCTAAGATCTATGGGACTGATGACCTCAGATGTTAAGTCTCATAATGCTCAGAGCCATTTAGCCTACTTTGTTGTCCCTAAAATTGATAAGTTTGCAGCTGAAGTCATTCCTGA
Organism: Schistocerca nitens; assembly: GCF_023898315.1. Classification (NCBI taxonomy): domain Eukaryota; kingdom Metazoa; phylum Arthropoda; class Insecta; order Orthoptera; family Acrididae; genus Schistocerca; species Schistocerca nitens. The sequence goes on from NC_064614.1 coordinate 20,557,592, forward strand.
TACTCCTCATTACTTTGTTAGGTTAACTCTCAACCCATATTCCGTAGATCAGAGGCAGCCACGGGGTGCAAAACTGTATGGGTGCATGATGTGCAGACCACGTGCGGGTAAGGCTCGGTACCTCCCCGATTTGTCGGTTCTTCTCAAAAATTGCTTGTGGTTTAAGCGAAGTGTAAAAGAACAGTGGTTTTTGGAATGGCACATACACTCAATAAAAGGCAGTGCAGCGACGCATTGTCACGACCATTCAAATATCAGTGGGAATTATAGCAGTTTTTCGACGAGAAGGATGAAAATTTTCAGTGTCTATTATGCACTCGCATAATCGCCGGGCACCACAAGTATGCTATAGAGCGGCGTTACACCACAACGCACAAGGAATTTAATGAATTTGTCGGCGATGAAAGGGAAAACCCCGTTGAGGGACCTGAAAAGGTGTTGCGGTGTACATCAAGGCGATCTCAGCGTATGTATTCCAAGAAAACCATTGTATTTGTGCTATTTGTACCTACTCGTGCATATCTACTTATAAAAGTCCAGTGTGTTTACAGTCTGTTCTATTGTTTCTTATTTTTAGCCAGTAACCAACGGTAGAGGCCCTTTATTAAAAGCAAGCTACAAAATAGCGTCCAAAATAGCCAGATGCATTTCAGCGGTGGCGAGTTCATTAAAAAGTGCATTGTTTAGGCAGTGCAATTCGTCACACCAGTGGGAGTACCAAAGTTTGCCAAAATTAATGTTTCAAGGCAAACGATAAGTCGCCGCATAGCTGGCAGAGGGTGTCTACTGGCAGTAAACTGACAAGTCACATATGTTATTACATCGACAGTGTCAACAGTTTTTGATCGAACTGCAGCAACAGTATGGAGACGTGACTTACTACTGGGAAGTACGTTAGGTTGAGCTGAGGGGCATGCCTGGAACAATTTTTCGAGCTAGGAAAATGGTTCAAATGGCTCTGAGCACTATGGGACTTAACTTCTGAGGTCATCAGTCCCCTAGAACTTAGAACTACTTTAACCTAACTAGCCTAAGGACATCACACATCCATGCCCGAGGCAGGATTCGAACCTGCGACCGAAGCGGTCGCGCGCTTCCAGATTGTAGCGCCTAGAACCGCTCGGCCACTTCGACCAGCCAAGCGAAGACCTGCTACTGTTCAGTTTACGAAGGAAAAAGGAAAACAGGAATCAACATTAAAGAATGCGGAATTGATTACCGACCTCGCACTTTTAGATGACTTAACTGCTCACTTAAACATCCCCATTAAGACGTTGCAAGGTGAGAACCAGTTAATACCTGATTTAATGGTAAAGGTGGATGCATTTAAAATGAAAATCTCATTTCCCTAAGCTCTCTGGTATTAAGGGAAATGAATTTCGAATAATTTATTTCGGTGTTGGAAAAAACGCAGGAACAGTTTTCAGATAGTTTTCAGGACACTTCCAAACTTGCATCCACTTGTCGTATCATTTTAAAGGGCCCCAATTCATTTGCAGATGGAACTGATCGAGCTACAGTGTAACCCCAGATTAAAAGAGACTGTCTGTCCAAGAGTTCTACCAAGTTTTTCCACGGGAAGAGTTTCCACCTCTGCATAACAAGGCTGCAAAAGTGAATTCATACTTGGATCAACTTATGTTTGTGAAAGATTGTTTCTGATAATGAAACTAAAGAGGTCACGATTACAAGTCGGCCTCAGTGACGACAGTCTGATAAAACGCTTGCGCCTGTCAGTGTGCCGACAGTTTGAACCAGATATCAACTTCATATCTTCAGTGAACCAAAAGTTATTATACAATAATGAAACTGTTTTGTTTGTGACACATTTTCTTAAGAATTGTAGCCATGGCGCTGTCAGTAGAGAAGTGCAAGCTAATATTTTTTTTCCTTTCACGTGAAGCTATGACAATTTACTCCATTCCCAATGGCCTGCTATGGAGACTATATGCTTTTGCCTCTTTTTCTATACCTCAGATAAAACACTGTAACAATTTTACATGGAACAATGTTGCTGGCCTAATATTGTAATGTAGCTACAAACTCAACCCTATTTTATTTGTATTTTTTATTGTCTCTTGTACGAACAGTCCGTTACATTACAAACCGTTCCTCACTCTACAAAGATTGTTTTTCGAATTTCCTAATATAACACAATATGAAACGATGACGCACGCAAGCTGGTCTGTGTCCCGTGAGGGACTGCGCTGCCCCGACAGCATCGTGGGGTGGTGGGGGAAGTGTTCAGTGAGACGAGAGAGAGCCGATCGCGTGCTGAGTTTCTGGCCAGCCCTGCCGTAGACATTAGGCTTTTCATTCCTAATGATAGCAACGTCATGAGCGAATCTTGTCACTGATAACTTTCGCCCTCGATTTTAAACTCTCTCTTGAACCTTCCTTTTATTTCTATTGTTGCTTCTTCCATGTACAGATTGAACAATGAGGGCAACAGGTTACATTTCTGTCTTACACTCTTTTTACTTCCGATCACATCCTTCTCGGTCTCCATTCTCATTCTTTCCTGTTAGTTCTTGTACATAGACTATATTATCGGTATTTACCTATAGCCTTCTGCTATTTTGATCAGGATTTCGAACATTTTACGTCGAACGCCTCTTCGAGGTCGACAAATTCCATAAATGTGTGATGGTTTTTCTTAAGTGTTGTTTCCACTACAGCTCCAGAACTGCTTCTATTAGGCCCTTGCGTTTCCGAACGCCAAACTAATCGTCATCCAGCAGGTACTTAGTTTTCTTTCTCATGCGAGACACGTTCCGCTGTAATATTGTGTGGTCACGACCTGTGTGGGCACGTTGGTTCTGGTCTGGTCCAGTAATAAGCAAGTATGTTACTTCTCATTAAATTTTTATACAGTTCCGCCTCACATTTGGCAGTGGGTTGCCTTGTCAATGTAAATGCAGTAGGGTCGCAGGTGGACATTGTCCAGGTGTAAACTACTTTATTTGTTTCAATGGATAAGAAATAACAGCCAACTAGTTGCAAGGTACAGGTTTATTAAACCTTGCCCACGGTTTCGACGGCTTTAAAACAATCTTCTTTGCAAAATATTGTAGGCAAAAGAACATTACCTTCAGACAACGTGGAAGTCGTTGACTCTGTCTAGTAGATGTCATCCACTGAACCACCATTTGAAACAGATTATATAAAGGCAGTAGCCGTCCACTGTAGGGCATCAAAATCTTGTATTTTATTTGTGTTTAGGTATATATGAAATTGCACGAAATAGGTGACACAGATATACTGCTCACGTATATTACTGCTTAATTTTGTCTTTTTCTGTCCCGTTTCGCCATTAACTGGTATTTATGTTTTGGTTCTTGAGGCCTCCTAAGCTGTTGGCCGTTTGGTGATTGCATGTTGGTGCATTCTTTATTTTTTTTTGTTTTACTCACTAAACACTAAATATTTAAACTACTTTGTGCTTGTCGTATTAGTATCGAAAACTGGAACACTTCTAGTGTGTTTCAGGCAGCCCTTACTGTTTATGGACCTTGACATCGTATAGATTTTAAAATATTAAAAGACAGCCCAATCGAGGGCCTCACTTCCTAAAGGTTTCTATTCACGAGCTGCTTCATACGCTTTGGTAGGTCAACTGAAAGACAATTTTCCACCTGATGTAGATAGTTAAATTCTGATATTCTTTGTTCTGGTGATTTAATCTGACTGCTGTAACGGCTAGTTGTGAATGCTATTTTTTTAAATTTTGCTTATCTTGTTTGCCGACTTAGGCAAGCTGTTAACTGAGATTGTTATAAAATTGCATTTAGGCACATTGGTCACCTTGAAGGTTCTTAGTTAATTAATGTCTTTCTTTATTCCTTTGCCTATAAACGCGGATAATAGTTGCAATTTTTTTATATTTTATTGCTTGTGCTCTCATTATTCTGAGCGCAAAAGTTAGCAGGGTGAAAACTGATTTTCTAAAGTGTTCGAATTTGCTAATAAGTCTTGTTGTTTCTGATATTTGATTTCATTGCTATTTATATTAATTGAAATTGCATCAGTTAATTGATTCAGATCATAATATCTCAACAAATGGCTCCCTACTATTTCAGAATCTTACTTCTGTTATGCCATTTTCGGCTGCTGTTGATATTATCCACTATTCGTCCCATCAGAAATCATTATCTTCTTTCCATTTCATTTCACTGACTCCGCTATATCCAGACTGAGGCGTTGTATTTCCTTTTTTAAATTTTCTAGCTTGCCTTCCACGTTTTAACACATGTAATACTCCAACCTCCAACTCGAATGTTATCCTTTCGTTGATTATACTTTTCCTCATGGTCATATTTTCCTTACAGTCTCGTTCCAGGTGTCGGAATAGGGGACTAATGCGGAATCTTTTTCCTATGGAGGGATCCTCATAACATATTTTCATATACATGTTGTGAATATACACATTACGTTTCATTCATCGAGTGATTTCCATTCCTTTCTGAATCCTCATGGCTCTGATATTTGCCGATTATTTCACCTCTTAGTAACAGTTTCCCATTCAAAGGACAAAAGGTTGCCCTCGACTTTATCCACACGTCCGATTTCTTTGACAATGTCGTTGGCAGGCTCAGGGTGACTTCTTAAACCGAGATTCATCAGCCAACAACGCTGGTGAATTATTATTCAAAATTTAAGCAGCAGATGGATTCTATCCTGGAACCTAGGACATTTTGACTATCTGTCGGGTCTACTGTGTACTGTTATACAACAAAAATGCAGTTTAACTTTGGGCTCCAGTCTGTCTTACACCAAGGGTGGTACAAAGGTCGAACTAAGCTTGTCGACAAGTGCAGTTTAACCTGTGAGTTAGACCATCGGAAGTGTCATGTGTGCCTTGATAAATAAGAGAGAAAGTTTAGACGTATAAGTATTTAATAGCATCCATTGCACCTTGCACCAAATGTGGTGCAAAGAGCAGACTCGTTGACAAGTGGTACAGAGAACAAAGACGGGGATTGGCTGTTTCCTTTTAGTGGCTGGCAGAACATTGGGATGTGATTGGTTGTTTTGCGGGCAGTTGCTGATGCGGGTGCCTCAGTCTGTTGCTACCTGTGGTTTTATATGTATGGGCAGCCCATAGTGGCTCGCCTTCATGTATTCTTTTTTTAAATTTTTGTGACTAAAGCCTTTCTCGGTTGGTATTTATCTTCTACGTGACATGTAAGTACTGTTCCTTTCCTGTGCTGTTAGTCAGTACTTACACTTCTATATAAAAAAAATCCCATAACTTTTGTATTTATATTATAGGCCAATTTTAATATATAATTTCTGATTAAGGCACTGATAGAAGTGTCGAAACCTGGTCAAAAGACTTAAATTTTGTTAGCGAGGGCAGTAATTGCTTTAACTTTAATTTATAAACGGTCGCTGACTACGCAGCCATGTTTAAAATTTTATGAAAACACGTAGATGAATAGTGGTAGAAAATGGTTCTGACAGAGGTGTAGTACATACTATTCATGCAACGACAGGACATGGGAACCGACACAACGAGATAAATCTGCAGGGATATAGTGTCGTGCATTTTGAGCAACAAAGAAAAACTGAAACATAAGCACAGGTAAAAACTAAATGGGAAAAGCGAAAGTATATGAAATGAAATGTCAAGGTCGTGAGATGAATTGCGTGGGTCAGACAGGAAGACACTTTAAAATAACGCTCAAAGAAGTAATAGTGAAAATATAGCAGCACTCGTTAGGGGTCATCATGGACAACTTGAATATGTTGCATTTAGAGGAAAAATATTAGTTACTGTCAAGTTGAGAGGAAATAGAAATATTTTGCGGTTTAAGGAATGAACTTGTCGCCTGTTAAACGGAAACACCTAAGTTCCACTGGGTCTTTCAGGGCCTGTTTTAGCGATGTTCTTGTGGAAAGGCAGCCATCAACCTAACCTCCTACTAACTGTTATGTTTTAACGATTTTAATTTGTAATTTACAATGCATGTAGTAAGCACATTTTTTTTTGGTTTTGAATCAAACGTTAGTCACAAGGTTTCGATTGGTCGCCAAGTATTGTCTCTATGGAACGAAATACGTAAAACGGAAAGCGAAAACCGACGTCTTATCGTAGAAGTTAGGCGGGTTATGGAGCCCCTCAGGAAAATAGCGGGTAGGTCGGGGAAGAATGCCAGTGTGCACTCGGTGTGCTTGCCGGGGGGTCTCGTCCGTAATGTGGAGGAGGCCCTTCCGGCAGCTATTGAACGCACTGGGTGTGACCGGCTGCAGATAGTAGCACATGTCGGAACGAATGACGCCTGCCGCTTGGGTTCTGAGGCCATCCTTGGTTCCTTCCGGCGGCTGGCTGATTTGGTGAAGACAACCAGCATCGCACGCGGAGTGCAAGTTGAGCTTAATATCTGCAGCATAGTGCCCAGAGTCGATCGCGGTCCTCTGGTTTGGAGCCGTGTGGAGGGTCTAAACCAGAGGCTCAGACGACTCTGCGACTATAATGGTTGCAAATTCATCGACCTCCGTTATTGGGTGGAGAACTGTAGGGCCCCCCTAGACAGGTCAGGCGTGCACTACACACCGGAAGCAGCTACTAGGGTAGCAGAGTACGTGTGGCGTGCACACGGGGGTTTTTTAGGTTAGAGGGGACCCCCCCCCCCCCCCCCTTGGGCGAAACGATAAAATACCTGACGGCTTACCAGAGAGAACATTATCATCGTTGATAAAGAACGTCCATCCTCAGAGACCAAAAACAGGAAAAGTTAACGTAATATTGGTAAACTGCAGGAGTATCCAGGGCAAGGTTCCTGAATTAGTATCTCTTATTGAAGGAAATAGTGCGCATATAGTATTAGGAACGGAAAGTTGGTTAAAACCGGAAGTGAACAGTAACGAAATCCTAGACACAGAATGGAATATATACCGCAAGGATAGGATAAACGCCAATGGTGGAGGAGTATTTATAGCAGTAAAGAATTCAATAATATCCAGTGAAGTTATTAGCGAATGCGAATGTGAAATAATCTGGGTTAAGTTAAGTATCAAAGGTGGGTCAGATATGATAGTCGGATGCTTCTATAGACCACCTGCATCAGCAACCGTAGTAGTTGAGCGCCTCAGAGAGAACCTGCAGAACGTCGTGAAGAAGTTTCGTGATCATACTATTGTAATAGGGGGAGACTTCAATCTACCAGGTATAGAATGGGATAGTCACACAATCAGAACTGGAGCCAGGGACAGAGACTCTTGTGACATTATCCTGACTGCCTTGTCCGAGAATTACTTCGAGCAGATAGTTAGAGAACCAACTCGTGAAGCTAACGTTTTAGACCTCATAGCAACAAATAGACCGGAACTTTTCGACTCCGTGAATGTAGAAGAGGGTATCAGTGATCATAAGTCAGTGGTTGCATCAATGACTACAAGTGTAATAAGAAATGCCAAGAAAGGAAGGAAAATATATTTGCTTAACAAGAGTGATAGGGCACAAATCGCAGAATATCTGAGTGACCACCATCAAACGTTCATTTCTGAGGAAGAGGATGTGGAACAAAAATGGAAAAAATTCAGAAACATCGTCCAGTACGCCTTAGATACGTTCGTACCGACTAAGGTCCAAAGCGAGGGGAAAGATCCACCGTGGTATAACAATCATGTACGAAAGGTACTACGGAAACAAAGAAAGCTTCATCATAGGTTTAAGAGTAGTCGAATCATAGCTGATAAGGAAAAGCTGAACGAAGCGAAAAAGAGCGTAAAGAGAGCAATGAGAAAAGCATTCAACGAATTCGAACATAAAACATTGGCAAACAATCTAAACAAGAACCCTAAAAAGTTTTGGTCATATGTAAAATCGGTAAGCGGATCTAAATCCCCTATTCAGTCACTCGTTGACCACGATGGCACCGAAACAGAGGACGACCGAAGAAAGGCAGAAATACTGAATTCAGTGTTCCGAAACTGTTTCACTGCGGAAAATCGTAACACGGTCCCTGACTTCAGCCGTCGCACGGACGCCAAAATGGAAAATATTGAAATAAACGATATCGGAATTGAAAAACAACTGCTATCACCTAGTAGCGGAAAAGCATCCGGACCAGACGAGATACCCTTAAGATTCTACAGTGATTATGCTAAAGAACTTGCCCCCTTTCTATCAGCAATTTATCGTAGATCTCTGGAAGAACGTAAAGTACCTAGCGACTGGAAGAAAGCGCAGGTCGTTCCCATTTTCAAGAAGGGTCATAAATCAGATGCGAATAATTATAGGCCTATTTCGCTTACGTCAATCTGTTGTAGAATAATGGAACATGTTTTGTGTTCTCGTATTATGACGTTCTTAGATAATACAAATCTCCTTCATCACAACCAACATGGATTCCGCAAACAGAGATCATGTGAAACTCAGCTCGCCCTATTTGCCCAAGAAATTCACAGTGCCGTAGACACTGGCGAGCAGATTGATGCCGTATTCCTGGACTTCAGGAAGGCATTTGATACGGTTCCGCACTTACGTTTAGTGAAAAAAATACGAGCTTACGGAATATCGGACCAGGTTTGTGATTGGATTCAGGATTTCCTAGAAGAAAGAACACAACATGTCATTCTTAACGGTTCAAAATCTGCAGATGTAGAGGTAATTTCGGGAGTACCGCAAGGAAGCGTGATAGGACCTTTATTGTTTACAATATACATAAATGACTTAGTTGACAACATCGGTAGCTCCGTGAGGCTATTTGCAGATGACACGGTTGTCTACAAGAAAGTAGCAACATCAGAAGTCTCGTACGTACTCCAGGAAGACCTGCAGAGGATTAATGAATGGTGCGACAGCTGGCAGCTTTCCCTAAACGTAGATAAATGTAATATAATGCGCATACATAGGGGCAGAAATCCATTCCAGTACGATTATGCCATAGGTGGTAAATCATTGGAAGCGGTAACGACCGTAAAATACTTAGGAGTTACTATCCGGAGCGATCTGAAGTGGAATGATCACATAAAACAAATAGTGGGAAAAGCAGGCGCCAGGTTGAGATTCATAGGAAGAATTCTAAGAAAATGTGACTCATCGACGAAAGAAGTAGCTTACAAAACGCTTGTTCGTCCGATTCTTGAGTATTGCTCATCAGTATGGGACCCTTACCAGGTTGGATTAATAGAAGAGATAGACATGATCGAGCGAAAAGCAGCGCGATTCGTCATGGGGACATTTAGTCAGCGCGAGAGCGTTACGGAGATGCTGAACAAGCTCCAGTGGCGGACACTTCAAGAAAGGCGTTACGCAATACGGAGAGGTTTATTATCGAAATTACGAGAGAGCACATTCCGGGAAGAGATGGGCAACATATTACTACCGCCCACATATATCTCGCGTAATGATCACAACGAAAAGATCCGAGAAATTAGAGTAAATACGGAGACTTACAAGCAGTCGTTCTTCCCACGCACAATTCGTGAGTGGAACAGGGAAGGGGGAATCAGATAGTGGTACAATAAGTACCCTCCGCCACACACCGTAAGGTGGCTCGCGGAGTATAGATGTAGATGTAGAAGTAAATATTCAGTAGAAGCAAAATGTTTGAAATAACCGTTTTCGATTTTTTGTGTATTATAATAATTTACTTCATTTTGTGGAAGCTTGTGTCAATTTAACAGTTGTTTGAATCCAACAGGAGTCAATAACATCGTTAAAAGCAATCCATGTCAACCTTCTAAAAACGGAACTCTTGTCGTTATGGGGAAAAAACATAGGCACTATAAGAGGTAGTTTATCAAAATTTCGAAGTTGTGTATGCAGTACTTCACAGAATAGCGTCTCCTATATTTGAGATGCTTTTAAGGAGATAAGAGTGGTTTCGTAGAGAAGGCGAACATTTTTTGATTACAGTAACCCCAAACAAGAAAAGTGGTCCCTTTTACATTAGAGTTACAAATGCCTACAGATATTGTCAGTTTGCAGTTGCCATTAACATAGAGTACTGTGCCAATGGAAAGCAGCACAGTATTCACTAATTTCGCTATATTTGGCGCCAATTTAGGAGTACCTGGTTTTTACATTTATTTACACTTCAATGTACCATATGTCTGTACGTTATATATACATAATATGTAATGTTAACTTAAGAAACTACGTACCATTTAAAAAAAGACATTTTAAGTGGAATATGTGTGCAAAATCTGTTTCTCAAGTATGTCCAGTTAAACAATGGTAATAAAGTGAAACTTTAAAACACATTAAATACCTATTTTTCATCACAAATATTAAACCTTGTATAACTCACTCAGATTTAGAGGTGGAAATCTATTTCTTTTTAAAATTGTTCAGGACGTAAAATTGTAATGCCTCAAAATCCGAAACTTTCGGGAAGATGTCCCTTTTCGCTTTCTGTCTTACATATCAATGAATACTATGTTTTCTCAATTCACAATAAATGCATGGATTGCTTTTAGGATTTGCTATGACATGACGTATAAACTTTCGAATATTTTTGTGTCGTCTGGAGCATCATTAGTGGCACTGACATACACTTAAAAAGAAAGCTGACTTTCGTTAGAGCTCGTTGTGTTTTATGCTCCATCAGTAATCACGTACGTTATACCATGATATGTATAAGGAACAGACTTGTATGTCTGATAATGTATATTTGCTGTTTAGTTGTTATTTCTGACTGCGCCTAAAGGCATGTTAATGTTAAGGTACGTAATGCTGCGTGGCAGTATAAGCAGATTTCCATTACATGGATGTTAGTATATGTATCTATTGTATGTGCTATATTGTTCAAGCTGTACATCGAAGGATTAATAAAGGAAATAAAAGAAAGATCCAGGAATATGATTAAAATTCAGAGTGAAAGTCCGTCACTAATAGGATTCTATGATAATATTGCTCGAGTTAATGAAACTGAAGAACCACTGGAAATGTTCAATGGCCCATTTAATAAGCACGGAACATGGCCTGAGAATAGCTAAAAAAAGACGAAAACAATGAGAAGTAGCAGCAATGAACGATAAAGTTATTAAATCTGAGTATTACGTTGCAGGCAAAATGAAGGCTTTCACCTACCATGGAAACAAAATACCACATAATGGACGAAGGAGGGAAGACTTAAGAAGCAGTCTAGCACAAGCTAAGAGTGAATTACTCAGCAGAAGGAGGTCTACACTATCAAACATCGGCTTATTTGGGGAAAAAAATAAGAAGCAAGGTCTGTAGCAGAGAACTGTGTAGATGTCTATCATGGATACCGAGAAAACTGGAATAGAACGGAATTAAAGCGTCTGCGTGTGGTGTTACAGATGTAGACTACAAGTAAGATGAAATGAGGTTTGCCACATAATCTGTGAGAGAAAGAATATGTGGAAAACATCAACTGAAATAAGGGATAAGACGATGAAACATTTACTTAGATGTAATGGAATGAATTCCATGACAATAGAGTGAGCTGTAAAGTGTAGAAACAGATCGGTGCAGAATGACTACTTGGATGACAACCAATAGTTGAGGCAGTTTACTGTGTGTGCTATTCTGAGATAAAGAGGTAACGATAGCAGATAAAATCGTGGCAGATGCATTACAATATAATATTGATGAAAAAAGTATGCAAGAGTTTAGGACTCTGGATTATAAAATTTAAAGATGGGCCTTATCAATAATTCACTTAACGATAGTCGAAAAGTTAAGTTTACGTTCCACAGAGCGTATCCAATAGTTTTGTTTCTTTTCGCTGGAAAGGACAGCCGGAGGTTGTACTTTATTCTGTCCGGTAAGGTCGTCTCATTAGAAACAGGTTCACCAAAAGCATCAACCTCCACATGTTGTACACCATTCGCGCTCTAAAATGATCGATACAAGGAGATGCCGGGAACGAAGGGAGAGAGGAAAACAATGCAAGAAGAGTAACGGAGTCCCTACGATAAATGCTTACCAATGGGACTGTTATTATTGTTTTCCTGAAATATAGCTCATAAAAGGATTCTGCGGCGGACCATTAAGTGCCGTTTCTATTAGGCTCGAATTATGGGACAGGCCAGTATAACGGGCTGCGGGAGCGAATAATTCAACAGTGTAAGCAGGAGCAATGGAGGTACGCTGTCACAAAGCTGGAACGGTTTGGTCCGGATGCAGGGGTGCGATGCAACACTGCGGTGCACATCGTAAGTCCTACTGCGTTGTTTGACAGATGGCTACACCCTAGTATCACATGTGGAACTCCATCATACGAATTGTGGTCACTCTGCGAGTTGGACATTCTACAGCATGGAATTCCTCTTAGATCACTAAGCGTGATAGTGTTTAACATTCTGTGTATCAACTGTGTTAATTTTTGAAACTTGTTATATAACACGTAACTGTACTGTTTTCCATTGTAACAACTGAAATCAGTCTCTGCTCGGACCATCTTATCTCAAGCATCTTGACAATACTGTACAAAGCGCCCCATAGAAACAACTTATAATATACGTACCCTTGTAGTTCTCAGCTGTTCATCCAATAAATAAATCCCTTCTCACAAATCCCTTCTCACAAATCTGAAATGTTTCATTGCTGTAAAATCTGTGGAAAATTTAATCGTTCAACAGTTTTCACGACTCGATCTGCAACATGAGTGGTATTATGCCATGTGGCCAACTATCCAAATACTCCACGCCACAGGCCACAGACATTCCATACGTTTTAAATACAATACTTTTCAACTAGTAGTAAGTCAAAAATGTCAAATCCCTCTGTATGTGTCGATATTAAAATCTATGGCGTCAAACATATTGTCACGTTACAACCATACTGAAGTGCAAATCCGAAAGCACAGTGATCAATGAAGTACAACACTTAGAACTGAAAGCACTTTCATTATGAACACTAACTTACTGCCACAACAGAACAAACTCCAGCATGGAGAGTGCAGCTATTTATAGAAACATCGTATACTCTAGAATATACGAACATTGTAAACGTAACATACTTCAAGAACCTTCCATAAGTGATAAATACGAAATATTAATTAGTTGCTGGTGGTCTCGTTTGAACCGCCGACGCGCAGTACACCAACCGGCGACGCTATCCAATACGCCACGCTTCAGACACGAAAATTCGCAGCATTGCTTCTTTTTTGAAGAAATACCCACTCGCTGTTTAAAAATTTCTCCTAGGAGCCAACTGCAGCATCTACACTCCTGGAAATTGAAATAAGAACACCGTGAATTCATTGTCCCAGGAAGGGGAAACTTTATTGACACATTCCTGGGGTCAGATACATCACATGATCACACTGACAGAACCACAGGCACATAGACACAGGCAACAGAGCATGCACAATGTCGGCACTAGTACACTGTATATCCACCTTTCGCAGCAATGCAGGCTGCTATTCTCCCATGGAGACGATCGTAGAGATGCTGGATGTAGTCCTGTGGAACGGCTTGCCATGCCATTTCCACCTGGCGCCTCAGTTGGACCAGCGTTCGTGCCGGACGTGCAGACCGCGTGAGACGACGCTTCATCCAGTCCCAAACATGCTCAATGGGGGACAGATCCGGAGATCTTGCTGGCCAGGGTAGTTGACTTACACCTTCTAGAGCACGTTGGGTGGCACGGGATACATGCGGACGTGCATTGTCCTGTTGGAACAGCAAGTTCCCTTGCCGGTCTAGGAATGGTAGAACGATGGGTTCGATGACGGTTTGGATGTACCGTGCACTATTCAGTGTCCCCTCGACGATCACCAGTGGTGTACGGCCAGTGTAGGAGATCGCTCCCCACACCATGATGCCGGGTGTTGGCCCTGTGTGCCTCGGTCGTATGCAGTCCTGATTGTGGCGCTCACCTGCACGGCGCCAAACACGCATACGACCATCATTGGCACCAAGGCAGAAGCGACTCTCATCGCTGAAGACGACACGTCTCCATTCGTCCCTCCATTCACGCCTGTCGCGACACCACTGGAGGCGGGCTGCACGATGTTGGGGCGTGAGCGGAAGACGGCCTAACGGTGTGCGGGACCGTAGCCCAGCTTCATGGAGACGGTTGCGAATGGTCCTCGCCGATACCCCAGGAGCAACAGTGTCCCTAATTTGCTGGGAAGTGGCGGTGCGGTCCCCTACGGCACTGCGTAGGATCCTACGGTCTTGGCGTGCATCCGTGCGTCGCTGCGGTCCGGTCCCAGGTCGACGGGCACGTGCACCTTCCGCCGACCACTGGCGACAACATCGATGTACTGTGGAGACCTCACGCCCCCCGTGTTGTGCAATTCGGCGGTACGTCCACCCGGCCTCCCGCATGCCCACTATACGCCCTCGCTCAAAGTCCGTCAACTGCACATACGGTTCACGTCCACGCTGTCGCGGCATGCTACCAGTGTTAAAGACTGCGATGGAGCTCCGTATGCCACGGCAAACTGGCTGACACTGACGGCGGCGGTGCACAAATGCTGCGCAGCTAGCGCCATTCGACGGCCAACACCGCGGTTCCTGGTGTGTCCGCTGTGCCGTGCGTGTGATCATTGCTTGTACAGCCCTCTCGCAGTGTCCGGAGCAAGTATGGTGGGTCTGACACACCGGTGTCAATGTGTTCTTTTTTCCATTTCCAGGAGTGTAGATTTAGACTTTGTCAATTCTCCATATGGCGGCGATGACGAATCCTGACTTTATGGTCGTTTTGTTTCATCCTCTTCACCATGATGAGCATCGAAGATAGCTCCTCCAGTTGAAGCTTCGCTACTGTCGACTGGGTCTTCAGTTTCCTTCAACCTCCCATCGTCGATCAGCACGTCTGGATTGTAGTAGGGTTTCATGTGAAGGTCATGGACGACGTCTCTCCGCTCTTGCCTTCTTCATGTAATAATAATGGCGCTCGACTTCATATGTGACATCCAACACGTGAAAAAGTAGAACTTTGGTGCATTTCCGACTGAACCACATTCCATACAGGCGTAAAAAACTACATTAAGTCTCCTAGGCCCTGTCTCACTGGCCGGCGCTTGATGTCATAGAGTTTCTGGTCTTTCTTCTGGGAGTCCAGTTTTCTTGCTTCTTCACTTCTGGTGACGGGATGTCTCACTTAGTCATTCTGAATATCTTCCGGTTGAAATGGGAGTGTACCCATTGTCGGTTCGGCCTCGATACAGTGTAGCAGAAAGAACGGTGTTACGCCAGTAGTGTCTTGCTTCGCTGTCTTGTGTGCGAATATCACGATGGGCTGTATTGTATACCCATCTCTCTGTTCATAACACCGAACCATTCACATATATTCTATTCCAAAAAAGTTTCGTTTCATTACATACAAATAGAATACGGAATATTATAACGTACAACCCATGTGGTGTGTCTAATTAGTGAAAGATATTTACTGGGTTGGTGAATAAGTTCGTAGCTCTTTCCATAAATTTAACAAACATAACTGATACACATAAGAGAGACTTTAGCTATCGATAATATATTCTCCTTCACTATTTACAACAGTCTGCTGTTGCTGGGGCAACTTACCTATTCCGCAACAGTAGAAATCACGCGGTTTTGAGGGGGAAGAAATCGTAGAGCCATGTTTGAGACGCATTTTCATCCGGAGAGGAAGTGTCTTGAAGACTGTTCGATATAGAGGGAAGGATGAAAAACTGAGGGCGCAAAATCACATGAATAAGGTAGGTGCGGAACAACTTCACAAACTAACTCCTGTGTAGAGTTTTTGTCAGTCTAGCAGAATGCGGGCGAGCATTATCGTACAGCAGCATCACTTCACGCAGTCTTCCTACAAGACGTCTCAGTTGTTGACAATAAATGACAGCATTGATGGGGTCACTTGGAGGAAGCAATTCGTTGATACCGCACAGTAGCTGTTCCACCAGACGCATAAAATTGTCTTCTTTGGATACGCGCTGGTCTTTGTAGAGGGAGTTGGTTCTTTGTTTGGGCTAAATCATTTCATTCATTCCCTTAAGTTAGCTGGAGACCCAATTTCTCGTGACCAGTAGCAATAAAGAGTGTAGGTCACAGGTCAGTTAAAGACCCCGTAGAGATGCACATATGGCCAGCCGCTAATTTTTGTGAATTTAGATAGGAGCATGCGGTGCCAATACACCCGATTTTTGAACCTTCCCCAGTACCTGAAAATGCCGCGCGACGGTAGAATGAACATAGTTCATCACGTTTGTCAGCTTTCGAGTAAACTGACACGGATCATTGTGGAATAATGCGTTTAAACCGAAGATCTTCCGGAACGTGGAGAGTCGCTAACGACAAAACGGTCCTCCTTAAAATGAGGGAACCATTTACCTGCTACACTCTTTCTAGTGGCATTATCCCTATGCACGGCCTAAATGTTTGTGGTTGCCTCCGTTGGTTGCCTCTATTGTACTCTGAAGAATATCACAAAATAACAACATGTAAAATCAAATAGCAGCAGTGAACTAAAAAATTAAAACATGACACTCGATAAAAAATCCATAGCAAGCAGGATACCAACATGCAAATAAAAGAGCTCAGAACTAATGCACCGACCTAATATTGATCGTTCACAATAAAAAAGTCTCTATAAAGAGAAAACGACTGAAGAGTAAAGATACAGCCGCAAATTTATTTGATATATTTATTCCAGTTTTCAAAACTCTGATTCCAATTAGTTTGGAATACGTGTACACTCTTCCCCCATGAACCATGGACCTTGCCGTTGGTGGGGAGGCTTGCGTGCCTCAGCGATACAGATGGCCGTACCGTAGGTGCAACCACAACGGAGGGGTATCTGTTGAGAGGCCAGACAAACATGTGGTTCCTGAAGAGGGGCAGCAGCCTTTTCAGTAGTTGCAGGGGCAACAGTCTGGATGATTGACTGATCTGGCCTTGTAACATTAACCAAAACAGCCTTGCTGTGCTGGTACTGCGAACGGCTGAAAGCAAGGGGAAACTACAGCCGTAATTTTTCCCGAGGGCATGCAGCTTTACTGTATGGCATGGAGAGCTGCATCAAACCAGTCTCAGGACTGAAGACCACAACAACAACAACAACAACGTGTACACTTCCAGTTATAAGTTACAGCAGTCAGGTAAGGACTTCAATGAGGAAACCTTTCAAAAACCTATGGTGATTTAGCGAGCAACAGAGAGGTAATTCTTCATAGTACCTAAAAGAGAAAATAACACAAGGAAATGGGTCACGGAACAGCCTCACGAGGAAGACATGACTACGACAGCAATGAAAATGAAATGAAGGTCGACAGGCAAATGGATATATAAGGGACCGCCGTTATTCTCTTATATTGTGGATGATACATATGCTCTTGGTCGCTGATAAGAAGGAAATATCATTCCAATAAAGCTACAGACCGTCTAGGTTATAAGTACTGGTTCCTGATACTACGCCACCCATCCGTCAGCAAATGTGACTTTGTACACTGATGGACCACAGGTGGAACATTTTCCAATGTTGTTTCCTATTCGATCACGACTGACTGCCACGATC
Source organism: Schistocerca nitens (assembly GCF_023898315.1). NCBI lineage: Eukaryota > Metazoa > Arthropoda > Insecta > Orthoptera > Acrididae > Schistocerca > Schistocerca nitens. The sequence goes on from NC_064614.1 coordinate 20,575,017, forward strand.
GCCATTGGAGAAAAGGAACTAGCTGCTGTGTGGAAATGCCTAGTCTCCTATGAGTGTAATACTCTGTTAACTCAGTAGATTACTGGTTTAGACCCAGGCTTCCACCCACAGTTTTTTTTTTCTCCTGGAACCCTGTAAAATCACCAATACTTTTTGGTACACAGGAGAAAAATAACCTGAAATAGAAACACACGTCGAAAACTATCAGACACTCAGGCAACAGAGTATTTTGCAATCACAGGAGTCAAGGTCTTTCTACCTCAGCAGCTACCTCCATCTTCTCCACTGACGATTAAGGCAATCGATTGTGTTCAATGAATAACAAACAACGTTGCGAGAAGTTCCACCTATGGCACGCCAGAGTACAGTCACGTTTGCTGCCGAAGGGGTGCCTTGTGGCGGGCGCTGACGCCTATAACTTCAACGTTCTGTAGCTTCATTGAACGACATTTCTGGACATGGGTTCCTGTCCTTGATTTGTACTTCATGACGCCCTCCACAACACCTCGAAATCTGTCGCAAGACATCTGGGACACCCGATATAATGAATGTAGAAGCATGCATATGGATGTTCATACCCACTTTTTTTTTCATTGATCTAGTAAGATCATCATCCTTATCAGTGGTATCATCAGTGACGTCACTGCTAGGTTCAGTGATGCCATCGTTCTTATCAGTGGGCTGCCAAACCCCCTCCTTGTCTCCCGCCATTCATAGTGCAGTATTAATCCTAATCAGTAGAAAGCCCAAGCCCCTCCTTATTGTGATGTCGTCAGTCATACGACCACACCGCCGCCTGAGAGATCCATCCTCCGGATGCGATTCTCTCCATAAACGGAACGGAAGAACGGCTGTGTTAGCCAAAGAGTACACAGCCAGTCGCAGTACTTACGCTCGCCGCGAGGCGCCGCTAGGCCACTTCATGTGCAGTCGTGGCAGTCTACAGTTCATAGCCGCACTCTGTGGTCAGCCAGCGCCCATGTTAGTCATCGTCTGCAGCTCAGTCATTCCCGCCATCAAGTCTTTGTAGCATCGTTCCAAGTTAGTCTTCAAATTCACCGGATTCGTCATTCAAGATTACGATGGATTAATTCGTCACTGCAAGATTTGTGACTTGTAAATTATGTCATTCTACAGACGCTTAGTCTAGTCGCGTCTTCTATAATTGTCAACCAACTGACCATGGACTACAGCAAAGTTAAGTAATAAGTATTTTCTTATTTTGTACTCCTGCTAATTAATTGTGTTTTCCTGTTGTAGCTACCAAGCATTCTTGGCATAGTAGAACACACATTTCCACCTCCTTGGCTACCTCATTCTTGCCACCTCATGTTGATGGACTCCATTATGGCGGAAGATCGAGAGCCATCACTTATCTCCAGCCAATCATAGCGCAATGTTAAAAATTCAAGAGAGGAGATAGTCAAATTGCATTCGTGGAAAATTAAAAGAAACTTACCCCTTCCCCTATCTCCAACCAATCACACAGTGCTGTTTGCCTTATCTCCTACCAATTATAGCACAGTATTAAAAAATTCAAGATGGTGGAGGTAGTCCAATTATGTTAGTGGAAATAATTACAGAAAAAACCTTTCCTCTGTCTCCAACATGTTACATAATACAGTTGCAGAGGCAACGGAAAAAGCATGCGAAGTTCAGAAGAAGGCGAAATCCCGAAGATTGGCTAACATTTACTGACGCGCGAAATTCGGCACGGACTTCAATGCGAGATGCCTTTAATAGGTTCCACAACGAAACATTGTCTCGAAATTTGGTAGAAAATCCGAAAAAATTCTGGTCGTATGTAAAGTACACAAGCGGCAAGACGCAGTCAATACATTCGCTGCGCAGTGCCGATGGTACTGTTACCGACGACTGTGCCGCTAAAGCGGAGTTATTGAACGCAGTTTTCCGAAATTCCTTCACCAGGGAAGACGAATGGAATATTCCAGAATTTGAAAAACGAACAGCTGCTAGCATGAGTTTCTTAGAAGTAGATACCTTAGGGGTTGCGAAGCAACTCAAATCGCTTGATACGGGCAAGTCTTCAGGTCCAGATTGTATACCAATTAGGTTCCTTTCAGATTACGCTGATACAATAGCTCCCTACTTAGCACTCATATACAACCTCTCGCTCACCGATAGATCTGTACCTACAGATTGGAAAATTGCGCAGGTCGCACCAGTGTTTAAGAAGGGTAGTAGGAGTAATCCATCTAACTACAGACCTATATCATTGACGTCGGTCTGCAGTAGGGTTTTGAAGCATATACTGTTTCCAAACATTATGAATCACCTCGAAGGGAACGATCTATTGATGCGTAATCAGCATGGTTTCAGAAAACATCGTTCTTGTGCAACGCAGCTAGCTCTTTATTCGCACGAAGTAATGGCCGCTATCGACAGGGGATCTCACGTTGATTCCGTATTTCTAGATTTCCGGAAAGCTTTTGACACCGTTCCTCACAAGCGACTTCTAATCAAGCTGCGGGCCTATGGGGTATCGTCTCAGTTGTGCGACTGGATTCGTGATTTCCTGTCAGGAAGGTCGCAGTTCGTAGTAATAGACGGCAAATCATCGAGTAAAACTGAAGTGATATCAGGTGTTCCCCAGGGAAGCGTCCTGGGACCTCTGCTGTTCCTGATCTATATAAATGACCTGGGTGACAATCTGAGCAGTTCTCTTAGGTTGTTCGCAGATGATGCTGTGATTTACCGTCTAGTAAGGTCATCCGAAGACCAGTATCAGTTGCAAAGCGATTTAGAAAAGATTGCTGTATGGTGTGGCAGGTGGCACTTGACGCTAAATAATGAAAAGTGTGAGGTGATCCACATGAGTTCCAAAAGAAATCCGTTGGAATTCGATTACTCGATAAATAGTACAATTCTCAAGGCTGTCAATTCAACTACCTGGGTGTTAAAATTATGAACAACTTCAGTTGGAAAGACCACATGGATAATATTGTGGGGAAGGCGAGCCAAAGGTTGCGTTTCATTGGCAGGACACTTAGAAGATGCAACAAGTCCACTAAAGAGACAGCTTACACTACACTCGTTCGTCCTCTGTTAGAATATTGCTGCGCGGTGTGGGATCCTTACCAGGTGGGATTGACGGAGGACATCGAAAGGGTGCAAAAAAGGGCAGCTCGTTTTGTATTATCACGTAGTAGGGGAGAGAGTGTGGCAGATATGATACGCGAATTGGGATGGAAGTCATTACAGCAAAGACGGTTTTCGTCGCGGCGAGATTTAATTACGAAAGTTCAGTCACCAACTTTCTCTTCCGAATGCGAAAATATTTTATTGAGCCCAACCTACATAGGTAGGAATGATCATCAAAATAAAACAAGAGAAATCAGAGCTCGAACAGAAAGGTTTAGGTGTTCGTTTTTCCCGCGCGCTGTTCGGGAGTGGAATGGTAGAGAGATAGTATGATTGTGGTTCGACGAACCCTCTGCCAAGCACTTAAATGTGAAATGCAGAGTAGTCATGGAGATGTAGATGTAGATGTATTATTGTCTTCAACGAATCGTAGTGCAGCATTAAAAAGAAATATGAGATACAGGACGTAGGGCACTTAAAGTTTTAGAAAACATTCTTTCAAAGGAGCTTTAACAGCAATTGACGTAAAATATTAAAATTCAGTAAAACAATCTCCATCACAACAAACGTTTATTATAGTTCGCAACCAGTTCCGGTATCTAATTTACAGTATCTTCAAGCCATAATCACCATGATGGCGGCTGGCTGTGGTGCATAAAATAAGATACATATGAACAAAGAACACGAATGACAACTGTTGATATCGTCCATGTTCTTGTGGTTCTTGCTGCATCCAGCACGACCACCAGCCATCACGGTGCTTATGGCTTGAAGATGATTTAAATCACAGACTGAAACCAGTTGTCAACCATAATAACCATATGTTGCGATCGAAACGTTTCGCTGAATTTTAATAAGGGAATAGGGCAATTGTATTAGTGTAAAAAATTATAAAAACCCTCTTCTCTCCACATCTCCAACAAATCACACAGTGCGGTACTCCTTATCTCCAGCCAGTCTTGGTGCAGTGTTAAAAATCCAAGCTGATGGAAATAGACATATTGCTTGTTAAAACCCTCCCCCCCTCTTCTTATTTCCAATCACTCAGAGAGCAGTTCTTTAACAACATAAGCTCACATCACTTCTGAGGTTCAATGCCGTACCTCGAACTAAAGAGGGTGCAGTATTAAAAACACTATCAAATATGCAGTAAAAATTACATAACCCTTTCATTAAGGTCAAAGATTTTCGTTATTTCTGAAAGATATAAAAATGTCAAATTATGTTATCAATGTACGTATATATACCTCTGACATAGCTCAATCTAGGATGTTCTCTAAAATATCACAATAATTATCAAACAATATAATTAACTATGTGAATTGCGTAAAACGCCGAAAATGTTATCAACATGTTTGCATTTCTTACTTCTAAAATATAGTTTATGGACTGTCTCACCATTAAGTTTCATTGGAAGTTACAGTATATATCATCCACTATGGAATATTGAATCATATATCTATAAATCATCAAATTTTCTCATGATATATGACTAACGAATTAGGAAGACATAGTAGTTGAACATGAGTTTTAACTGAAATACAGTTCTGTAAACCCTGAAAACTCGAAGTATAAGTAACTCCTGTCTCACATCCCAATTGCTTGCTGTCACCAACAGATGCCATTGCTTACTGTCACCAACAGATACGTCCACTGTTAAAAAGCGACAAAATTTGGTTTGTGTACCACGAAGTATTCTCTCTGTTACGAGCAGGTGTCTGTACTGGATAAAAAATTCATATTTCGATCCAGGAACCACACTTCGTTTATACATATCACAGTCAGAATTATTTTACGCGTCTATGATGAAACAAAATCCTAAATTTTTTGCAAAATATGTTGGTACTGCAAAAAGTGCTTTCTGTTCATAGATTATTTGGGAATGTAGTTGAATTTAAGTGCAAGAAAAAAGGCTATAAAGCTCAAATGAATTACTTTATCACAGCCATGACGTTATAATATATTTTAAATTGTAGCAGAAGGTTCAATGTAGACGTTGCAACACTATCTAAATAGTAACATGTATTCAGTCCGGTAATTTGTGTGTATTATGATAACCAAACATTTCCTCCTTTCGTCACCTGTTTTGGAGAGAGAGTGGAGATAATGCAACACAATAAAAATACGATAATAAACATCACCAACATCTAATAAAACGTACCATCAAAACGCTACATGATTTTTTTGCAGTAAAGGAAGGAATAAGATGTTAGATTTTAGGAAGTAATGAAGTATTTTATTGTGCTATTTCTTTTAAACTTTAGAATGACCACGCACTCACAACAAAGACGACCAAAGCCAGTAACAGTCAGATATCTGACATCTCCAAAGGCAGTGCCACAATCGATATTTCGGAAATAAATAAAATTATTTCCTGTTTATTGTGAGATTTCTGAAATTTAGCAAGCACATTGTAGCTTCAAATTGCTGTATTACTCATTACAATAAATGTAGCTTGCATATTGACAATACAACACAAATGGGCAACAATTGCAGGCTCTATGGACCTTCAAACTAAAAGCTTTTCCGCTTGTCTATGTAACTTGTTACAATATACACAGCTTGAATGCTTATCATGATATGACAGACCTCTACAAAAATTGGAGCAAAACTGAAGTTGTTTGATATGAAAGATTTCTCACTCTTTGTAGGCACAATGAGACCTCCAGTATACCTAACGCCTAATAGCTAAGGGCCTAATACCTAAACGTTAATGGCTGACTGCTGATGCTTAATGTCTAATGCATAATGTGGAAAGTGTATAATGGCTAATGCCTAATACTTAACATCCAACGCCTAACTCCTAATGCCTGACACATAATAGAAATGTGTAAGTCGTAAAGCAGTATGGCTAATATCTGATACCTAATGGCTGATACCTACTCCTGAACGCCTAATGACTATTGCCTTAAGGCTAATGACTAATACATGATTGACAACTGACCATCATTGATTGGTGACTGTTATTGGCCACTGACCACCGCTGATCAGTAAACATCAGTTGTCTCTATTCAGATTTTCACGCATGGTCTAGGGGTAGCGTCTTTGATTCGTAATTGAAACGTCCACGGTCCCGAGTTTGAAACCTGCTACTGCTTAATTTTGATAAATAATCAACATAGGCTGCCGAAGACTTCCGGCATAAGAAGTCACCCTCATTCTGTCGACGGCCTTCTCAAAGAGGGCGGAGGAGCGAGCAGAGCGTCAAGGCACTCTCTTGTCCTTGGGGTGGGAAACTGCCCCTAAAGGATGAAGAATCAGCAATGATCAACGGCATGAGGACGCGGAAAGCACTGGAAACCACTGCATTAAAAACACGTAATATGTTTCCACAAGATATGTGGCGTGTAACTGAAAAAGTGTCATGATGATCTCTAAATTGCCAAAATATTCTGGAATAGTCCCCCATTGTTATCTCCGGCAGGGGACTGCCCAGTGGGAGGTCACCATGAGAAGAATATTGATTACCCAACGAAAGAATAAGGTTCTACGAGTCCGGGTATGGAATGTGAGAAGCTTGAACATGGTAAGGAAGCTATAAAATCTTAAAAGTGAAATGGAAAGGCTAAATCTAGATATAGTGTGGGTTAGTGAAGTCAAATGGAAAGAATCCTAGGATTTCTGGTCAGATGACTATAGGGTAATATCAATAGCAGCAGAAAATGGTAGAACGGGACTGGGATGAATAGGAATCTAGGTGAGAGAGTGTGTCACTGTGAACAGTTCAGTGATAAAGTTGCTCTTATCAGAATCGACAGCAAACCAACACCGACATCGCAAGCTGAAGATGAAGAGATAGAGAAAGTATATGAGGTTATTGAAAGGGTAATACCGTACCAAAGTGAGGCGAAAATCTAATAGCCATGGGGTACTGGAATGCAGTTGTAGGGGAAGGAGTAGAAGAAACGTTTACAGGAGAATATGGGATACGGACAAGGAATGATAATGGAGAAAGACTCATTGAATTCTGTAATAAATTTCAGCTGGTAACAGCAAATACCCTTTTCAAGCATCACAGGAGAAGGGGAGGGGGTACATGTGGGACGTACTGGGTGATGCAGGAAGATTCAGTTAGATTATATCATAGTCAGAGATTCCGAAATCAGATACTGGATTGTAAGGTGTACCCAGCAGCAGATATAGACTCTGGTCAAAATGTACTGGTGGTGAAGAGTGGCTGAACTTTAAGAGACTAGTCAGGAAGAATCAATATGCAAATTAGTGGAATACAGAAATGATAAGGAATGATGAGAGACCCTTAAAGTTCTCTAAGGCTATAGATACAGCAATAAGGAGTAGCTCAGTAGGCTGTATAGTTGAAGAGGAATGGAAATTTCTAAAAAGAACAATCATGGAAATTGGAAAGAAAAATATAGGTACAAAGAAGGTAACAGCGAAGAAATCATGGGCAACAGAGCAAATACTTCAATAGACTGATGAAAGAAGGAAGTACAAAGATGTTCAGGGAATCTCAGGAACTCAGAAATACAAATCGCTGTGGGATGAAATAAATAGGTAGTGCGGGAAGCTAAGGCGAAATGACTGCATGAAAAAATGTGAAAAAATCGGAAAAGAAATGTATGTCAGAAGTGCGGACTCAGCATTTAGGAAAGTCAAAACAACATCTAGTGAAGTTAAGAACAAATTGCAATGGGTATTCCACTGTTAAGTGCAGACGAGAGAGCTGATAGGTGGTACTAAGTACCTCTATTAGGGGGAAGATATGTCTGACGTGACAGAAGAAGACACATTAGCCGATTTAGAGGAGGTAAGGGATCTAGTATTAGAATTTAAGAAAGCGTTGAAGGACTTAAGGCCAAATAACGGAGAAGGGATACATAACATCATAATTCCTAAAATCATTGGGGGAAGTGATAACAAAAACGACTATTCATGTTGGTGTGTACAATGTGTCTGGCGACATATCATCTGACTTCCGGAGAAATATCATCCACACAATTCCGAAGATTGCAAAGGCTGTCAAGCGTGAGAATGATGGCATGGTCAGCTTAACAGCTCATGCATCCAAGTTGCTAACAAGAATGATATACAGAAGAATGGAAAAGGAAACCGAGTACATGTTAGTTGACGATCTGTTTGGTTTTAGGAAAGGAAATGGCAGTAGAGTGGCAATTCTGTTGTTGCGGCTGCTAATGGAAGCAAGACTAAAGAAAAATCAAAACACATTCATAGGATTTACAGACCCAGAAAACGCGTCCGACAATGTAAAATGGTGCAAGATGTTCGAAGTTCCGAGGAAAATAGGGGCAGGCTATAGGGTGAGATTGGCAATATACATATGTACAAGGGGCAAGACGGAATTATAAGAGTGGAGGACCAAAAACTGTAATACCTCGATACAAAACTGCATCAAACACCATTAAAACTGTGTTAACTTGATCTATAATTTCTGTTGCATCTTCACAGCTGTTAACATTGCTAGTGCCTGTGCATACAAACTCAGGACCTCACTACACTGGGCTACCAAGTTTCACGTCTCTCTAGTGGTAATAACCAATCTGTGAGTATTTCATGATTGCTAAAAGCGAGAGAAATCTCACAGTAAAAGATAAATAATATTATTTATTTTCTGGCTATCGACTCTCACATTGTGTTTAGAGGTGTCACATTTCTCACTCTTATTATCTCCGGTCATCTGAATCATGATTGTGACTATAAACAGCCCGTATCGCTATACAGTTCAAGTTATATATCGTGATAAAACACCCGACAACTTCCTAAAATCGAACATGTGGTTACTTCCTTCCCTAAAGAAAATCATGTTGTATGTGTGGTGGTACTTTTTATTAGATGTTAGTGCAGATGACTACAAGTTTTATTTTAGACATCTATAGTATTCCAAGATGGTGCAGCAGTTTGCTTTAGTAATATTTGTCATCGATTGTAATTTTTGTTGTGGTGTATTAGCTTTATTAACCCACGACCCTAAACTGGTTTTGAAAGAAAGAAACGTTAGACCATGATGCTACACAGACACACACACACACACACACACACACACACACACACACACACATTACCAGGCTGAACACACTGTACATACTGTTTCAATTTACACATTACATTTTCTGAATCGTTTTAGAATATATTGTGACACCATAACAGAGGCAAAGTAATTAATCTGAGCCTAAAGCGTTTTTTCTTGTACTTAAATCCAACTGCATTCCCAGATTAACGATGTAAACAACGTACTTATTGCATTTACGACATGTTTTGCAAGCATTTTAGAATATTGTGACATGATAGATGTGCCTTAAACCAAGTGTAGTTCATAGATCTAACTATGATCGTTTTTACTGAATACAGTCACCTGTTGGTGAAGTGAGAACAACTTGTGATGCAGTCACCAAACTTTTGTCGCTTACGAACAGTGGAGCCATCTCTAAGAGCAGTTGATTTTTCTTTCCAGATTTCACAGTTTACAGAAGAGTACAAAAGGTAAAACTCATGTTCAACTACTTAATATTCCTAAGTCGTTATTTACATATTATAATAATTTATTTGCGGAAAATATGTTGCATACTTGTTCTAAAATTCTATAGCGACTCATATGTACCTTCGAATGAAATTTACTGGTGCGACTGGTGAGCCACTCCATAAACCAAGTTTTGGAAGTCAGTAATGAAGACATAGTTGATAACGTATTCAGTATTTAGTTAATTCAGACACTTTACTATATTTCTGAAAATTATTTCAGATACTTTTAAAAACACACAGATGGAGCTGTGTCAGAGGTACAATGTAACTTAACAGTATTTTTATGTCTTTTGGGGATAATGAACATCTTTTACTTTAGTGACACGGATAGGTAACATTTCCTGCATAGTTGGCACTATTTCAATACTACTCTGTGACTCGTTGGAGATAGGGAAGCGTAAATTGGAAATAATGTAATTTGACATTATTTAAATACTACTCTCTGATTGGTTGGAAAGAGGAGGAAGAATGGTGTATAAGACACACACAACTGGTCTACTTCCATCAACTTGGATTTTTAATACTGTGCTAAGATTGGCTGGGAATAAGGAGTGTTGCACAGTATGATTGTTTGGAAATAAGGGAAGGGATTTTTCCATTTATTTCCAGTGACGCAATTTTTCCCACCATCTTGGGTTTTTAAATACAGTGTTACAGTTGGTTGGAGATAAGGAGAACTGCAATGTGTGAATGGTGGCAGATATGGGAGAGGGTTTTTTTTTCTTTTCCACTAATGCAATTGCCCTATTTCCACAAGCTTGATTTTTTATGCTGTGCTCTGATTGGCTGGACATAAAGAGGGCATGACATCATTGGTAGCAGAGAGGATATCACGGATTGTGAAGATAACGCCACTAGGCCAATGACCTAGGTCACGTGTCCTCACATATGTAGGCAATGAAGATCAGGACGTCCACACCTATACTACTGAATGTAATATGACTAACCGCTCATATGTGCACAGTTTATTTCCATGAACACCGTGTAACCTGCCTCTGGATGAACGAAATGGGAGCTGTAGCCTCGAGTGGTAGTAATGTCGGCGAACATTGGAATTCACTGACAAAGATGAGAAGACTGTGTACTATTGTAATTCAAAAGACTGTAAACCAGCAGAAAAAATATTATCTCCTAAATGTTTAAAGAATGCTGCATAATTTACGCATTATGAGTAGGAACGGATCAACAAAATCAACATATTTGAATAGTAAAATTACCTTGTTTATTGTAAAATATACGAGTATATTTAATATTATAAAATAGTGCTTCGTAGTTGCGTAGTTTGTCATGTCGAAGGAAAAGGAGAGTGATCGTTAGTATGCCATTTTAATTGCATGCACTAATTGAAATATTGTAAAGCACAGCAAGTATTCTTAGTAAGAGGAAGTGAGTTTGGGCTGCGGGTGATGCTTATTGTGAAGATTTCTAGTTGTTTGTCGTCCATAGTGCTCTGGGCAGAACAACGTAGGCATAACTGAGCTATCATTGACATCAAGAATTGAAAAAACAGTAACTAATTTTTTTAGAAATTTCCTGAAAATATTGTTCATAGAATTACTGTTTAATCTGATATTCCCACCATTCGTCCTGTACTGCAAATGAAATGATAATGTGTACAATGAAGTAAATTATTGTAGTTTAGAAAAAATGGAACATTTATGTTTCAATATTTTCAAGCAAAGAATGTTTATTATTTAATTTTTACGGGTTTAAATCATAACAACAAGATTCTTCAGAATCATCGTTTAGGTAACGTCCAAGGAACTAAATACAATCTGAGAACTGAAGTTGTGAAAGCGTGCAGCTTTGTAGATGTATTTTATCTTGGTTTACGTATTTCATTTTAACTGCCAGAAAAAAATAGCAGGTAATGAAGCGCCTCTGCCCATACCAAATCTGTGTTGAAGCTTCGCGCTTAAGTCGGAGATTAATTCATTGAAAAAATATTTTATATGTTTTCATATAACAGTTTCCCCTGTTTTCCGTGTTGCTGGGCAGCTTTACGCGCGAGAATGCATACAAACAAAGATTTATTTTATGATTTTTGATTGCTCTGTGGTGTTGTGTAGTGACAAATTTGTATTCGTAGCGGATAATCTAAAAATATTATCAAACAGACCTGTTTACAATGGAAAAATATGTAAGGAGCCAGTTAAATAATAACAGTGATAAACAAGAGATTGTCTGCTAGCATAATTTTTTGCTTTCCTTTGAGGATGTCACTGTGCACGATGTGTGGTGACGACTGTGCGTTTCCGTACTATTCTGTGGCTCGTTGGCTGGATGACAGGTTCAAAAATATCAAATCTGCATCGCAACTTGCGAGTTACTGTAACAAACACTGGCAGATAGTACATGTAGACAGGAAATGCTTTGTGAATGGGAGATGTATAGGAGACTTTTATGTCAGTAAGAAAAATCAGCCACGTATGTAACTTCTAAAGTTACCCGCCTTACAGCTCGTCTGAATATCGATTTGTGCATTGTAGCATAGCGAGCGACACCATCGGTGAGTTATGAGAGTAAGTAAAACAATTTCTCTGATCACAAGAGCGGGTTGCCTTTGGCCTTTGCTTTGGGCCGCGGCAGTAGGTGTCTGTTGGCATAGAGGTTAGTGAGCGGTCATAGCGGTCGTAACACAGGTCGGTCGCGAGAACTGGAAATTATTCGTCTTTCGATGATACGAAAGTTGGTCGCCCGAAATGTTTCAGCGTTTCATTAAAAAAATTAATCACACAGCTCAGTTAAGAGCAGTGGCGCATCGTATTTAGTGATGCTTGATTGTCGTTGTTGTCGTCTTCAGTCCAGAGACTGGTTTGCTGCAGCTCTCCATGCCACTCTCTCGTGTGCAAGCTTCTTCATCTCCGAGCAACTACTGCAACTTACATACTACTTAATCTGCTTAGTGTATTCATCTCTTGGTCTCCCTCTACGGCTTTTACCCTCCACATTCCCTTCCAATACTAAACTGGTGGTCCCTTGATGCCTCAGAGCGTGTCCTATCGACCGACCCCTTCTTTTAGCCAGCTTGTGCCACAAATTCCGTTTCTCCCCAATTCTATTCAGTACCATTAGTTACGTTGTCTACCCATATAATCTGCAAAATTCTTCCGTAGCACCACATTTCGAAAGCTCCTATTCTCTTCCTGTCTAAACTATTTATCGTCCATGTTTCGCTTCCATTCATGGCTACACTCCATACAAATATTTTCAGAAAGGACTACCTGACACTCAAATTTATACCCAATGTTAACAAATTTCCCTTCTTCAGAAACGCTTTCCACGCCATTTCCAGTCTACATTTTATATCCTCTCTACTTCGCAGCATCACCCAATTTAATTCGACTACATTACATTATCCTCGTTTTGCTTTTGTTGATGTTCTTCTTATATCCTCAAAGATGCTAGGTTACAATGGCAAAAACCAACGACACCAGTAAAAGGTTATTACCAATGAGAATAATCGGAAATCTCGTGTAAGACCGTAAAATCAATTTTCCGATTCCAATAACATAGTTCTTTACGACAAAATAGAATGAAGACAAGTACGAGTTGCCAAACAAATTCAGTATAACGAAAGGTACGTCATAAAGTGATGATACCAACACGTGGAAAAATATGGACCAGTGGCCTTGGATATAAAATGGCAAATGCTGGTAATGAAGTATTAAAATGTAAGAATGCAGTTTAAATATGTCCAAGTTAGCTAGAATGTATACAATTCTATATATACTGAGATGGTATCTGTTCTTTCGGACATGTCCGAAAGAACAGATACCATCGGTGACCATGCAGCTCGTTAGAATGAAATTACAATGAAATGAACACCCTTAGCTGCTTACAGGCGTTGACATACGTCAACGGGGACAGATGAAAATGTGTGCCCCGACCGGGACTCGAACCCGGGATCTCCTGCTTACATGGCAGACGCTCTATCCATCCGAGCCACCGAGGACACAGAGGGTAGCGCGACTACAGGGATTTTTCTCTGGCACGTCTCCCGCGAAACCCATATTCTCAAAGTATTATCCCGCACTACATTCGTAGTACCCCCGCCCATTATCCCGGGTTCGAGTCTCGGTCGGGGCACACATGTTCATCTGTCCCCGTTGACGTATGTCAACGCCTGTAAGCAACTAAGGGTGTTCATTTCATTGTAATTGTATACAATTCTGCTCGATGTAGAAGGAACACAGATTAATTTGGAGACCACGTCTTGAAATGTTAAGAGCTACTAGGTGGTTTGTGATTACCTTTGGCTGTAGTGGTCTCCTCTCGTCCTATCTGGCTAAGAGATTAGATTTGTATTCAGGAGGACAGGAGTTCATATCTAGGCTTAGGTCCTTCTTTGCTTACCTAAACCATTTAAGGCAAAGGCAAGCATGGTTCCTTCTAAAAGGACACCACAAATTTCTTCCCTCATTCCGAGATTGTTTTCCACTTCGTTGTCAATGAGAATTTAAACCGTCATCTGCTTTTCTTCTTCCTTCGAATCGTGTGCGCCTGGTTTGGAACAGCTACACTGAATGTGTACTCGTGTGAAGCTGGACCATGCTACTCACCGGCTCGGACAATGACGTCCCTGCTGAGGACCGCGCCGCCCTGGTTGGAGGCCTTGCAGCGGTATGTGGCGGAGTGCACTTCCTCCCGGTAGTCTTCGGCGCGGAACGGCGGGAAGTACAGCGTGCCGTTGCTCAGGGTCTGCCTGGAAGAGCAAAACGTCCACCTTGACTGACAGCATCCTTTTTTACACAGCCGTAGCTATCTAAATACTAATTTTTTAATATTTTGATTCCCCTCTCTGGTGATCTTACGAGACGAAGCAACTGGATCAGCTAACGTCAGAAAAATATAGCAATATAAGGGCAGAGAAAATTGTGTCACGAAATTTAAACCCTGGATAGCTGAACCAAAATTACTAACGTTGTGTAGGCCGACAACGCACCATTTTTAAACTATGGAAACTTGGCGCCACGCGCTCCTATTGGCCGCGCGACTGCCCTGTTGCCGGATGCTCTGGACAACGCATGACCGCGAATGCCTTGCTTGCCAGAGATCGCGATGTATCCTAGGCGGGCCGCACGCTCGGTGGTGGCGCGCCAGCCTTCCACTCTGGAGGCCTGGGGGCGAATCCGCCGGTGTCAGAACACATCCATTGTAGTTTCATAAGACGTACTGGGAACAGCTCACTTACAGAAAGTCTTTTACAAATTGCGTCGGACCTAAAAAGGGCATTATTTGTAGCTAGGACATTGTTTACTTAAAGCAGGTGCCTGAACTGGCGACCCTCTGACGTGACACAAGCTTGGTATCGTCGAAAGGTGTTTTGCCGAACTCTTTCAAAGATTCCTGGCATTGCCCTGACGTGATTGTCGGCATTCTGAATGCGATCCATTAATTCCTCTTCGTTTCTAGGTGGTCCGCGTCCAGGTAGGTGAACTAGAACATTGAAGAATTCCCACAGGAAGAAGTCCGGTGGTGTGAGGTCTGGTAATCGCGCGGGCCATGTCCTACGAGCACCTTTGCCAATTAGCTGGCCGTCGAAGAGTTCATTTAAATATACGCGCACAGCACGACTGTTACGTGCGGGCGCCCCCTCATGCTGCAACCACATGCGTAGCCGTATGTCCAGGGGAACATCTTTCAGAAGGCCAGGTAGAGTTTCTTGCAAAAAGTGAAGATAATTTACACTGGTAAGCCGAGGGGGTAGACAGACCAGGACAATCAGATGGTCACCCACCGTGCCTGCCCAGATGCTGAGCGAAAACGTTCCTGGTGTCCGTGGACGTATCTGACGTGAAGATTTCTCCTTGCCCAGTAATGAACGTTTCGAGTGTTGTAAAGCCCGTCTCAATGGAAGGTGCACTCGTCGGTAAACAACACAATGGCGGGGTAGTCGGGATCTGTGCAACACGTCGCAGAAACCACCGGCAAAATCCTAACCTGTGTTCATAGTCCGCCACAGGATTTAGATCTTGGACAGGGTGGAAACTAAATGGATGCTGGCTGTCATCCCTCAAAACCACCCAGACTAACCGATGAGCGACCCCACTCTTAACTGTCGTACGTGATTCCTTGAAGCCCACGAGAACTGTCTCTTCAAATCCAGCATCCCGTCGTCTTTGAGCTCTTCCAGCTAACGAACCTGTTTCGCCAAGTCGCCGGTGGATTGCTATAAACGTTTGTGGGTGTTGGGGGCGTCTTGCTGGGCACAGTTCCTCATACAGCCGTCGAGCTTCATGCGCGTTACCGTCGGCTAGTCCATAAACAAAAACCTTATCTCGTTGTTCTTCAAACTAGTACTGTGCCGCCATGTTTACTGTATGACTAAATTGCAGGTGGTGTGTGTGTGTTCCAAAGCAAAGCTTGCGTGTGAATGCCTCTTAGGTGAGGTGGAGAGAAGCAGCAAGACATGTTCGACACCTGTGCGTATCACGCTGGGGCAGTGACGTGGCAAGGGACGTTTGTATGTGTGAACCGACAACCATAGCGCTGCCCGTCACCCGAGGAACGGCAACAGGACAATCCCACGGCCAATCGGAGTGCGTGGCGCCAAGTTTCCACAGTTTAAAAATGGTGCGTTGTCGACCTACACATTAGTAATTTTGGGACACAAAATTTCTCCACCCTGCATATAAGAGACAATTCTGTACACTATAGGTCTTTTAACTATTACAGAATGGAGGCCGTCCAACTAATATTTCAAAAGCTATGGTTTATAAATCAAATACTGCAGTTCCGTTGCAAGACTATAGTTGTTAAAAACGTAACTGCCTGATGACCCACTGAAGCTTTTTGGATCACGCTGTGATTATTTTTAAAGTTATTAGACCTTCTATTGGGAATTTTTTAATTCATAGTTACGACGATACGAAGATGTTGAGATAATGGAAATGTTTCCCACCTGATCATGATATGCTACGGCTGAAACTAGATGCATGAGTGTAGTGAACAATATACATGTCGTATGACAGTGTTTACTGGTAAAACGCTTGGGGAGGGGGAAGGGGGGAATTCAGCTGCCTGTCGGAAAGGACCTGTCGGAAAGGATGAGCTTCCCCCGAGACCAGTGACCGTTCTCGCTGCGAATAAGTGAAGTGATCTGTCGTATTTTTACCCCTGGAGTGATGGACAGTATAATGGATGGGTGTATAGGGTAGCGTCATGTTTGTGGTGCTTGACGACCATGAGGAAGGGAAGAGCTGAAACCCTTTGTCGGCAAATAGCTTAGTCACCGGGGATGGCAACGAGAGGACTGCCTGGTTTAACGTCCACGTACTGCGGTCGGATCAACATCCACATTGCCACATACACTCACTTCATGGGTTAGTACGGAGAAGTTTCCAATTTTATTCAGGACGTGGCGCGATGACTTGCAAACAGGAACTTCACGCTACCACTTCTCCTCTTGTCGGCAGAATGTGAAAAATTTCATACGGCGACAGAATTCTAACCGGCTTACGTCCGAGTCGAGCGGCACCGTAAAGCGTGTCTTACTGACTTCGGCTACCGATGCAGGGGAATAAGTATCATTGTCATAAAAGGTGAAGGAGGTTCAATAAGCTCAGATCAAGTTATGAAACGTGGAATCAAGTAATACCGCCAGACAACCACAGGGTGTAAATGTACCGTTGTAGAGCTACAGCTAGCAAACGGCATCCTGTCTGCGACAAATGAATGGATGTCAATACCAGCAGGGAGCTGGTAGCAAGAATTATCGAGGCAGCAATTTTAACTATTAACTGCAATCTTTAGAGTAAAAGGTGTTACCTGGGACAAGTTATGTTAAATGCAAACGTTTTCAAAGTGTCGTCGCTGATTGGCTCTCGTAGTGGTCTGTAAACTCATTAGTCAGTGAAGCCAAATATCAACAATACAACAACTGAAATTTCTTTTGAGAGCCAATTTTTTTTTAAATTTCAGTTATATAGTTAAGTATGTTGTTATTAACTTGAGTAGGGTACTCCTAAGCTGGCCTTTGCTAGAAATGTCCTCAGTCTGACCGAGGTACGTTCGCTGTGGTCGACCCTTTCCAGCTCTCCCATCGAGACTCGCACTGTATGCTACTTCCCTCTACCCCCTGTCGTTCGTCCTCTCTATAGGTCCAGACCATCTCAACACAAACCTTTCTCGATCCTCGACACTACATCTTCTTTCTTCCCCAAGCTCCCTAAAATTGACTTACTAAATTTTAGTTAAATTTTAAGTCTTGGATAAACTAGAGGCATGTCGAATAAAATTCTATATCATACTTAACAACGATATTACTTATTGATAAAATTTAATTGTAAGGTACCCATAAAATTAAATCATGACAATGACTGAAACATTAACGTGGTGAACAGTTGTCTTGAATCTTCTGGGAAAGGTTGGGTAAGTCAAGTCTGTGTGCTGCTGTTTTTTATTTAGGTTCTATTCCTGATTCTCATCAATAAAACGGCTTCTCAGTTTACTACTTGACACGGTTCATGTTTGGAAGTAATTGTTCGCGCGGGTGCATAGACCCGCATAAGGAAATAACGTAAGTCATTCATTTTTTTCAGGTGATTATATGTGCCAGAAGTAATACTTAATGTGTTAAAAATCACTATATCCTCCTTCTCCAGGGCTTTCGAAGCAGGTCACGTATGCTGTGGCCTAAGTCCACACTTCTTTTTCTCAAATACCTCTGTATCAGCACACAGGTGTTCAAATTTCGAAGACCGCAATTCTTTATTTATTTAGCCAGCAATTTCATTTAAAAGATGCCAATGTCATTATTAAAGGGAGAAACAATTAACTCCATTACAGTAGCATCAAGTTTCTCTATTTTTTTTTTTTAATGTTGATGCTGTATTGATGAGTCTGAATTCCTGCAATCTGTTGAGAAGGGTTTCCCCACATGTTTAAAGGTGCTGTTTTGCAATAGCAAATGACAATATCATAATTATTTTTTGCGGTGTTTCAACAGGGTTGGAAAATGAATACAAATTTCTGTTTGAAAACCTTAAACAAAAAGGGATAATATGTTTAGAATGAAACAACTTTTCCAACATCGAAAAAGTAGTGTTTTATTTCCCCTGTAGTTTACAATTAAGATGATTCCATAGTTGTGATACATTACATGTAAATTGGAGGTTGATGGAAGGATTAGATTAGATTAGTACTTGTTCCATAGATCATAAATACGACACTTAGTAGTGATGTGGAACGTGTCAGGTTTATAAAAGGTGTCTATACAAGATATTACTTTACACAAAATATTACATGACACTTAATGTTTTTTGGGTAGAGGGTGGGAAATTACCGACTTACTATATCCAAAAATTCATCTAATGAGTAGAAGGAGTTGCCATTCAGAAATTTTTTTAATTTCATTTTAAATGCTGTATGGCTATCTGTCAGACTTTTGATGCTATTAGGTAAGTGACCAAAGACTTTTGTGGCGGTATAATTTACCCCCTTCTGAGCCAAAGCTAGATTTAACCTTGAGTAGTGAAGATCATATTTTCTCCTAGTGTTGTAGCCATATACACTGCTATCACTTTTGAATTAGTTCGGACTGTTAATAACAAATTTCATAAGTGAATATATATATTGTGAGTCTAGAGTGAAGATACCTAGCTCTTTAAATAAGTGTGTGCAGGATGATCTTGGATAAGCTCCAGCAATTATTCTGATTACACGCTTTTGTGCAATGAACACTCCTTTACTGAATGATGAGTTACCCGAGAATATGATGCCATACGAAAGCAGAGAATGAAAATAGGTGTGGTAAGCTAATTTACTCAGATGTATATCGCCAAAATTTGCAGTGACCCTAATAGCATAAGTAGCTGAACTCAAATGTTTCAGCAGATTTTCAGTGTGTTTTTTCCAGTTCAACCCCTCATCAATGCATATGCCTAGAAATTTTGAATATTCTACCTTAGCTACCAGTTGCTGATCGAAGTGGGTATTTATTAATGGTGTCATTCCATTTACTGTGTGGAACTGTATATAGGAGGTGGGCGGGTGCCAAGGAATTACTGATGTCAGCTGCCTCGGGACATTACGCGGCATCGGCGGCGACGAGTGAAAATGTGTGGCGACTAGGATTCGAACAGAAGATTTCCTATTTACTAGGTAGGCGGGTTAACCAGTGCGTCATCTGGGACACCGTTCTTAACGAACACACACTGCCATACATATCGGTTGGAGTAGGTGGGCAATGGCGCCACCTTACCTTCTTCAGTGCGGATGCACAGCTACGTCCAACCGCCTGCGGGAATCCCAGAGTAGCGAGCATGGAGAAATGGACAGCGACTGTGGTTCAAAAATGGTTCAAATGGCTCTGAGCACTATGCGACTTAACGTCTGAGGTCATCAGTCGCCTAGAACTTAGAACTAATTAAACGTAACTAACCTAAGGACATCACACACATCCATGCCCAAGGCAGGATTCGAACCTGCGATAGGGACTGTGGATAGGTAGTGCTCGACGAGAGCGGGAACCGGTCGAGAGGCGTCTAGAGATATTCCGCGCCGTTGCAACAGCGTTTTGTTTTGGGTGGCGCAGTTTTTTAAGGCAATTGCGTAGTAAGCAAGAGATCCCGGATTCGATTCCTGATGTGACACATTTTTCACTCGTCGCTACTGATTCCGCGTAATCTCTCGCTAAAGCTTACAACAGTAAACCGTTTACTTTCTTTTCTCCCCCCCCCTCCCTCCCTCGCCCTTCGCAATTTACGTGTAAGATGCTTTAGATGAGTCGTAACATCTACCATAAAATAGAAGTTTTGCATCTAGTGATCATTCGACAGTTCTGGATAGTGAATACACTTCTTAAAGAGAAACGATTTAATTGTTGTTAATAAGGAAACTAAGCTTTTCAAAACTTTTAGTGTTGATAACCAATGTACCTTTTTATGCAGTGGAAGCCGTGCATAGTCATTCACAGTTTCAAGTGAGAATTCTTTTAACTGGCGATGATTCAGCGCTTTAGATACTATGGAGTTGATAATTTTAATCACCAGTTTCATAACATCGTGTGTTTCTTTTCAAAATGTATGCACAGAAAGCTTTTCTTAATGAATGATGCAAAGATTAGTAACTACATTGGGACTGATTTATTGTTTCCAAAAGCAACCAACTTGTTTCCTATGGTGGTCATACTTTTCACCACGTCTGTTGATACTGAGACAATTTTATCGAAAGCAGTAAAATTTTTTTAAAATGCACTCAACTACAGCATTTGCTTTATCCTGCACACGTATTTGACCTTTAAGTGGCTACAGTCCCGCAAGTTCTTGTTTAAAAGTTGTAGAAGAAATGAAATAGGTCAAATGGCTCTGAGCACTATGGGACTTAACGTCTAAGGTCATCAGTCCCCTAGAGCTTAGAACTACTTAAACCTAACTAACCTAAGGACATTACACACATCCATGCTCGAGGCAGGATTCGAACCTGGGACCGTAGCGGACGCGCGGTTCCAGACTGTAGCGCCTAGAACCGCTCGGCCACCGCGGTTGGCGTAGGTGAAATAAAAAGCACAAGAAATGATACTTGCGCTGCGTCGATTTTGTTAAAGGCTCAACTGCTACTGATAAAGCATACTTTTTTTTTTGAAGAGTCATACTCAGCAGGCCATAGAGCTGTATGTGGCTCGCGAGCGGCGGATTTCTAACCAATAGACGAGCGTTATGGCCATACGTCCAGAACAACTTGTTTCTGACAGCTGGCTGGCTGGAAAATATTTCCTCGATTTTGTATACTCGACCCAGCTACGAAATTCTATTGGTTTTTATGCACCCTGTGTATTCTAACGTTAATTATGCAGCAGGATAAATGTTACAGCACAGGAATACGTTAATGAGGAACGGAAACATCAGTGTTTGCATTTGTTACGTGCCAGATTCATAGACGGCTTTACGCAACAACAAAAAGAACGCTTTCCCATTTTTTTTTAGCGCTTGCCTCCGCTAATTCTGAAGTTGAAAAAATAAATTCGGGAAACACACACGTACGCACATACAGACAAAGAGAGAGAGAGAGAGAGAGAGAGAGAGGAATGGGTGCAGGGAGCGAAAGAAATATTTCACACCACCGTTGACTTAGAGAATGGACGTTTCCATTCCACCGCCCGCGTCCGATTTTTCCGTACGACTGGTCTGCTGAGAGACGCCAGCGAGATGTGCTACGTGACGCTGCCACACACCACCGTCACACACAGAACCCGTCGCTGCCGGTCGCCGGCATTGCTCCTTTGAGAGCAGTGCAGCCTGGGAGAGAAGAGATGAATCACATTCCGTGTCCGAGGACCGCCTGTGATCTGCGACCGCAAGACATTCCCAGACCAATCCCGTCAGGGCCCCAGGGATATTGGCATCAGAGCTATAGCAAACGCATTCCTTGAAGACAACGGATCTGTCGAACAGCCCCCCCCCCCCTGCATTTAATTAGATATCGAGGGAGAGACAGTGGATGTGACTACCGAGGCTATTGAACAATACAATAAAAATTATTTTGTTTTCGTATCTTCATTTGTATTTGTTGTAACGTATGTATCATTGCGTCATGTGGTCTTTTTTGAACGTCATCTATGTACGTTGATGGAACGGTATGTTTATTATGTGTGCTTGTAATGTAAGCGAATTGATTTTTCATCGTCATCTACGTACATACACTACTGCCCATTAAAATTGCTACACCAAGAAGAAATGTAGATGATAAACGAGTATTCATTGGACAAATACATTATACTAGGACTGACATGTGATTACATTTTCATGCAATTTGGGTACATAGATCCTGAGAAATCAGTACCCAGAACTATCACCTCTGGCCGTAATAACGGTCTTGATACGCCTGGGCATTGAGTCAAACAGAGCTTGGATGGCGTGTACACGTACAGCTGCCCATGCAGCTTCAACACGATACCACAGTTCATCAAGAGTAGTGACTGGCGCATTGTGACGAGCCAGTTGCTTGGCCACCATTGACGAGACATTTCCAATTGGTGAGAGATCTGGAGAATGTGCTGGCCAGGCAGCAGTCGAACATTTTCTGTATCCAGAAAGGCCCGTACAGGACCTGCAACATGCGGTCGTGAATTATTCTGCTGAAATGTTAGGGTTTCGCAGTGATCGAATGAAGGGTAGAGCCACGGGTAGTAACACATCTGAAATGTAACGTCAACTGTTCAAAGTGCGGTCAGTGCGAACAAGAGGTGACCGAGACGTGTAACCAATAGCACCCCATACCATCACGCCGGGTGATACGCCAGCGTGGCGATGACGAATACACGCTTCCAATGTGCGTTCACCGCGATGTCGCCAAACACGGATGCGACCACCATGATGCTGTAAACAGAACCTGGATTCATCCGAAAAAATGACGTTTTGCCATTCGTGCACCCAGGTTCGTCGTTGAGTACACCATCGCAGGCGCTCCTGTCTGTGATGCAGCCATGGTCTCCGAGCTGATAGTCCATGCTGTTGCAAACGTCGTCGAAGTGTTCGTGCAGATGGTTGTTGTCTTGCAAACGTCCCCATCTGTTGACTCTGGGATCGAGACGTGGCTGCACGATCCGTTACAGCCATGCGGATAAGATGCCTGTCATCTCGACTGCTAGCCATACGAGGCCGTTGGGGTCCAGCACGGAGTTCCGTATTACCCTCTTGAACCCACCGATTCCATATTCTGCTAACAGTCATTGGATCTCGACCAACGCGAGCAGCAATGTCGCGATACGATAAACCGCAATCGCGATAGGCTACAATTCGACCTTTATCAAAGTCGGAAACGTGATGGTACGCATTTCTCCTCCTTACGGAGGCATGACAACAACGTTTCACCAGGCAACGCCGGTCAACTGCTGTTTGTGTATGAGAAATCGGTTGGAAACTTACCTCATGTCAGCACGTTGTAGGTGTCGCCACCGGCGCCAACCTTGTGTGAATGCTCTGAAAAGCTAATCATTTGCATATGACAGCATCTTCTTCCTGTCGGTTAAATTTCGCGTCTGTAGAACGTCATCTTCGTGGTGTAGCAATTTTAATGGCCAGTAGTGTGCTTCGCAGGCCAACGTAAGCTGCATGGCGGAGGGTTCGACGTATTACTTACTACTAGTCATTTGCTATCTGTTGCATTCGCAAACAGAGCGAGGCAAAAACAGCTATCTATGAGCCTCCGTACGGGCCCTAATTTCTCTCACGTTGTCACAGTGGTCTTTAGGCGAAATGAACACTGGCGACTGTGCAATCGATCTGCGGGTGGCCTCAAATGTCAGTTTTCTTAATTTCAGCAATAGTGCCTCGTGAGAGGAGCGTCGTCTTCCCTGCAGGGATTCCCATTCGATCCCACGTTGCACTTGCCTGCTGATCTAACCTACCAGTAACAAAAATATAGCAGGACGCCTGTCAATTGGATCGATGTCTTCCTTTGAATCGACCTGGTGCGGATCACAAACACTCAAGCAGTACTCAAGAATGGGTCGCAAAAAGTGTTCTATACGCCGTCTCCTTTACTGGTGAGCTACACTTCCCGAAAATTCAGCCAATAAAACGAAGTTGAGCGTTTTCTTCCCTACAACCAACCCGACGTGCCCATTCCATTTGATATCGCTTTGCAACGTTGCTCCTACATATTTAATCGACATGACTGTGTCAAGAAGCGCACTACTGATGCAGGGAGTTACACCAGTGGCAAAAAACAGTCAATACCGTCACTACGCGATAGCGATGGAAATGTTACCGATGATGGTGTCACTGAAGCGGAGTTACTACATACAGTTTTCCGTAATTCCTTCACGAAA
Organism: Schistocerca nitens; assembly: GCF_023898315.1. Lineage (NCBI taxonomy): Eukaryota > Metazoa > Arthropoda > Insecta > Orthoptera > Acrididae > Schistocerca > Schistocerca nitens. The sequence goes on from NC_064614.1 coordinate 20,599,390, forward strand.
TAGGACGAAGTAAATATTGCAGAATTCTAAACCAGAACACCTGTTAGCATGAGTGACATAAAAGTAGATATCTTAGGTGTTGCGAAACAACTCAGATCACTTAAAGAAGGCAAGTCTTCAGGTCCAGATGGTATACCAGTCAGATTCCTTGCAGAGTATGCAGATACAACAGCGCCTTTCTTACCAATCATACGTATACAACCGCTCATTTGACGATAGGTCTCTTCCTAAAGACTGGAAAGTAGCACAGGTCACAGCATTATTCAAGAAAGGAAATAGGAGTAACCCATTGAATTACAGACCCATATCACTGACCTCAATTTGCAGTAGGATTTTGGAGCATATATTGTACTCGAACATTATGAATCACCTTGAAGAAAATGACTTATTGATACATAACCAATACGGATTCAGAAAATATCGTTCTTGTGCAACACAGCTAGCTGTTTATTCCCATGAAGTAATGAGTACTGTCGATAAGGGATCTCAGATCGATTCCATATTCCTAGATTTCCAGAAGGCTTTTGGTACCGGTCCTCTCAAGTGACTATTAATCAAATTGCGTGCATGTAGAGTATCGTCTTAGTTGTGTGACTGGATTCTTGATTTCCTCTCAGAGAGGTCACGGTTCGTAGTGATAGACGGTAAATCATGGAGTAGAACAGAAGTGATACCTGCCGTTCCGCAAGGTAGTGTCATAGGCCCTCTGCTGTTCCTGATTTACATAAACAATCTAGGTGATAATCTGAGCAGCCCCCTTAGATTGTTTGCAGATGACGCTGTAATTTACCGTCCTGTAAAATCATCAGACGATCAATTCCAATTACAAAATGATCAAGAGAGAATTTCTGTATGGTGCGAAAAGTGGCATTTGGCACGAAACAAAGAAAAGTGCGAGATCATCGACATGGGTACTAAAAGAAATGCAATAAATTTTGGGTATACGATAAATCACACAAATCTAAGGGCTGCCAATTCGACTAAATATCTAGGAATTACAATTACGAACAACTTAAATTGGAAAGGCTTCATAGGTAATATTATGGGGAAGGCGAAACAAAGACTGCGCTTTGTTGGCAGAACACTTAGAAGATGCGACAAACCCACTAAAGAGACAGCCTACATTACACTTGTCCGTCCTCTGCTGGAATATTGCTGAGCGGTGTGGGATTGACGGAGGACATCGAAAAGTGCAAAGAAGGGCAGCTCGTTTGGTGTTATCGCGCAATAGGGGTGAGGGTGTCACTGGTATGATACGCGAGTTGCGGTACCAGTCACTGAAACAAAGGCGATTTTCTTTGCGGCCAGATGTATTTACGAACTTTCAGTCACCAATTTTCTCTTCAGAATGCGAAAATATATTGTTGACACCCACCTACGCATGGAGATATGATCATCATAATAAAATAAGAGAAATCAGAGCTCGAACGGAAAGATTTAGGTGTTCCTTTTTCCCACGCGCCATTCAAGAGTGGAATGGTAGAGAAGTTGTATGCAAATGGTTCGATGAATCCTCTGCCAGGCACTTACGTGTGAATTGCAGAGTAACCATGCAGATGTAGATGTAGAAGTTACAGGATCGTTTTTTCATACTCGTCCGCATTAACGTACATTTTTTTACATTTATTTCAAGCTGCCATTAATAACACCAGAATCTGTCTCTCACCTCGTATCCTCCTACAGTCACTCAACGACGGCACGATGCCACACACCACAGCGTCCTCAGCAAAGAGCGACAAATTGCTGTTCACTCTGTCGTCATATCATTTGTGCACACAGAGAAAATGAACGGTCTTATGACATTTCCCTGGTGCTCACGCGACTGTCTTGGATGAACACTCGCCGTCGAGGACAACATATTGGCTTCTAATACTTAAAAAGCCTTCGAAACATTCACATATCTGGGAACGTAATTTGTATACTAGGGCATTCGTGAAGAGCATGCAGTGGGCACCCTGTAAAACGCTTACCAGAAATTTAGGAATGTGATAAAAAATTGTGCAATAAGCCGATGTGAAGGGTATTGGTCTGTAATCATTCGGGTCCGTTCTTTTAGCTCTGTATGAGCTGATAATAATGGGTTTAATCTCTGAACTTAGTTACAGACGACTGCGGTATCCTCCGTTTCGGTACACCTGCATAGCTATTCGACAACTGCTAGTTGACTTACTCATTTCTATGAAGTTTTCTAATACTGTCGTATTTCTATTATGAAAGAATGAAACCGCTTTTAGGATACTCCTACCGAGCCCGTAACTGTCAAATAAGGCTGTGCTAAGAGAAAGCATACTTTCTTTTAAGTGCTAATTTTAAAGTGATTTTTTCAATACGGTTAGATTTCGACTGATTTCACAAGCACACCAAATGAGCGTTAGTCGTCCTCACGAGTCATCTGGCCAACACCGTCTTATACTGCCCCTAGCCTTTATTTACCTTCATTTAGGCGAGAAAAGTTCACAAGTTTCTTTCGGTAATCCATATCCAGCTGCATCCAATCACTGACGATTACTTCCTGCAGTGCTACGACTTAGTGTTCCCAACAGCCGCAAATTTTTTCTATGGAATTAAGATTGACTTGCGAGATGCTGCCTGTCTGTTCGTCAAACCAGGAACGTACTCGTGCAATTTTTTCAGTATGACTGTTGTCATCTTGGAAGAAGGATGTCCACAGCATACTCATCACTTTGAACGAGACCATTAAGCTAAGGGTCCTGGTCCATGTTCGCGGTAGCCTGAAGAATGTTGCGAACAGTGGTACGAAAAACGCCAAAAACATCACAAAATCACCCACACACGCCTAGCGGAGTTGTTGGTCCAACTGAATGAAGCCTTACATGATTTGAAAAGTGTAAAATCGCTTCTCTTAGGACCACAATACACACGTCCAGTCATCCATTGTCCATTTTCAGTGCTGTGAGCAATGACCTTACGCGAGCTATTTTTGGCATCGGTCGTCTGAACGGTTTGATGCGACCTGTCACGAATTATACTCCTGCACAAACCTCTACATTTCGGTCTACCACTTGCACCCTACGTCCTAAATTATTTGTTGGATACCTTCTAATCTCCCCCCCCCCCCCATGAACCATTGACCTTGTCGTTGGTGGGGAGGCTTTCGTGCCTCAGCGATACAGATAGCCGTACCGTAGGTGCAACCACAACGGAGGGGTATCTGTTGAGAGGCCAGACAAACGTGTGGTTCCTGAAGAGGGGCAGCAGCCTTTTCAGTAGTTGCAGGGGCAACAGTCTGGATGATTGACTGATCTGGCCTTGTAACATTAACCAAAACAGCCTTGCTGTGCTGGTACTGCGAACGGCTGAAAGCAAGGGGAAACTACAGCCGTAATTTTTCCCGAGGACATGCAGCTTTACTGTATGATTAAATGATGATGGCATCCTCTTGGGTAAAATATTCCGGAGGTAAAATAGTCCCCCATTCGGATCTCCGAGCGGGGACTACTCACGAGGACGTCGTTATCAGGAGAAAGAAAACTGGCGTTCTACGGATCGGAGCGTGGAATGTCAGATCCCTTAATCGGGCAGGTAGGTTAGAAAATTTAAAAAGGGAAATGGACAGATGAAAGTTAGATATAGTGCGAATAAGTGAAGTTTAGTGGCAGGAAGGACAAGACTTCTGGTCAGGTGAATATAGGGCTATAAATACAAAATCAAATAGGGGTAATGCAGGAGTAGGTTTAATAATGAATAAAAAAATAGGAGTGGGGGTTAGCTACTACAAACAGCATTATTGTGGCCAAGATAGACACAAAGCCCATGCCTACTACAGTAGTACAAGTTTATATGCCAACTAGCTCTGCAGATGATGAAGAAATAGATGAAGTATGACGAGATAAAAGAAACTATTGAGGTAGTGAAGGGAGACGAAAATTTAATAGTCATGGGTGACTGGAATTCGTCAGTATGAAAAGGGAGAGAAGGAAACATAGTAGGTGAATATGGATTGGGGGCAAGAAATGGAAGAGGAAGCCGCCTTGTAGAATTTTGCACAGAGCATAACTTAATCATAGCTAACACTTGGTTCAAGAATCATAAAAGAAGGTTGTATACCTGGAAGAATCCTGGAGATACTAAAAGATATCAGATAGATTATATAATGGTAAGACAGAGATTTACGAACCAGGTTTTAAATTGTAAGACATTTCCAGGGGCAGATGTGTATTCTGACCACAATCTATTGGTTATGAACTGCAGATTGAAACTGAAGAAACTGCAAAAAGGTGGGAATTTAAGGTGATGGGACCTGGATTAACTGATAGAACCAGAGGTTTTAGAGAGTTTCAGGGAGAGCATAAGGGAACAATTGACAGGAATGGGGGAAGGAAATACAGTAGAAGAAGAATGGGTAGCTCTGAGGGATGAAGTAGTGAAGGCAGCAGACGATCAAGTAGGTAAAAAGACGAGGGCTAATAGAAATCCTTGGGTAACAGAAGAAATATTGAATTTAATTGATGAAAGGAGAAAATATAAAAATGCAGTAAATGAAGCAGGCAAAAAGAATACAATAGTCTCAAAAATGAGATCGACAGGAAGTGCAAAATGGCTAAGCAGGGATGGCTATAGGACAAATGTAAGGATGTAGAGGCTTGTCTCACTAGGGGTAAGATAGATACTGCCTACAGGAAAATTAAAGAGACCTTTGGAGAGAAGAGAACCACTTGTATGAATATCAAGAGCTCAGATGGCAACCCAGTTCTAAACAAAGAAGGGAAGGCAGAAAGGTGGAAGGAGTATATAGAGGGTTTATACAAGGGCGATGTACTTGAGGACAGTATTATGGAAATGGAAGAGGATGTAGATGAAGATGAAATGGGAGATAAGACACTCCGTGAAGAGTTTGACAGAGCACTGAAAGACCTGAGTCGAAACAAGGCCCCGGGAGTAGACAACATTCCATTAGAACTAGTGATGGCCTTGGGAGAGCCAGTCATGACAAAACTCTACCATCTGGTGAGCAAGATGTATGAGACAGGCGAAATACCCTCAGACTTCAAGAAGAATATAATAATTCCAATCCCAAAGAAAGGAGGTGTTGACAGATGTGAAAATTACCGAACTATCAGTTTAATAAATCACAGCTGCAAAATACTAACGCGAATTCTTTACAGACGAATGGAAAAACTGGTAGAAGCGGACCTCGGGGAAGATCAGTTTGGATTCCGTAGAAATGTTGGAACACGTGAGGCAATACTAACCTTACGACTTATCTTAGAAGAAAGATTAAGAAAAGGCAAACCTACGTTTCTAGCATTTGTAGACTTAGAGAAAGCTTTTGACAATGTTAACTGGAATACTCTCTTTCAAATTTTGAAGGTGGCAGGGGTAAAATATAGGGAGCGAAAGGCTATTTACAATTTGTACAGAAACCAGATGGCAGTTATAAGAGTCGAGGGGCATGAAAGGGAAGCAGTGGTTGGGAAAGGAGTGAGACAGGGTTGTAGCCTCTCCCCGATGTTATTCAATCTGTATATTGAGCAAGCAGTAAAGGAAACAAAAGAAAAATTCTTAGTAGCTATTAAAATTCATGGAGAAGAAGTAAAAGCTTTGAGGTTCGCCGATGACATTGTAATTCTGTCAGAAACAGCAAAGGACTTGGAAGAGCAGTTGAACTGAATGGACAGTGTCTTGAAAGGAGGATATAAGATGAACATCAACAAAAGCAAAACGAGGATAATGGAATGTAGTCAAATTAAATCGGGTGATCCTGAGGGAATTAGATTAGGAAATGAGACACTTAAAGTAGTAAAGGAGTTTTGCTATTTAGGGAGTAAAATAACCGATGATGGTCGAAGTAGAGAGGATATCAAATGTAGACTGGCAATGGCAAGGAAATCGTTTCTGAAGAAGTGAAATTTGTTAACATCGAGTATAGATTTAAGTGTCAGGAAGTCGTTTCTGAAAGTATTTGTATGGAGTGTAGCCATGTATGGAAGTGAAACATGGACGATAACTAGTTTGGACAAGAAGAGAATAGAAGCTTTCGAAATGTGGTGCTACAGAAGACTGCTGAAGATAAGGTGGGTAGATCACGTAACTAATGAGGAGGTATTGAATAGGATTGGGGAGAAGAGAAGTTTGTGGCACAACTTGACTAGAAGAAGGGATCGGTTGGTAGGACATGTTTTGAGGCATCAAGGGATCACAAATTTAGCATTGGAGGGCAGCGTGGAGGGTAAAAATCGTAGAGGGAGACCAAGAGATGAATACACTTAGCAGATTCAGAAGGATGTAGGTTGCAGTAAGTACTAGGAGATGAAGAAGCTTGCACAGATAGAGTAGCATGGAGAGCTGCATCAAACCAGTCTCAGGACTGAAGACCACAACAACAACAACAACAACCTTCTAATCTCTCTCTTGCCCTACTGTTTTTATTCCTTCCCCCCTCTGGTATCATGGATGTTATTCTCTGATGTCTTAACAATGTCATATCATCTTGTCTTTCTTTTTAGTTTTCCCTTATGCTCCTTTCTTCGCCGGTTCTACGGAGAACCTCCTTATTTCTTATCTTCTCAGCCACCTAATTTTCTACATTCTTCTGTTGCACCATGTCTTAAATGCTTCGATTCTCCTCTGTTCTGATTTTACCACTGTCCATGATTCATTACGATACAATGCTGTGCTCCGAACATATTATCTTAGCAGTTTTTTTTTTCGAATTAAGGCTTGAACTTCTCTTAGGCAGGATTCCCCTCTTTGCCTGCGCTAATGTGATTTTTACGTTCTCCTTACTTCTTCCATCATGGGTTATTTTGCTTACAAGGCAATTCCTTAACTTCATCTACTTCGTGATCACCAGTTTCTCTATTAAGTTTCTCGCTACTTTAATTCCTGTTACTCAATAGTTCTGTCTTTTCGGTTTACCCTCAATTCACATTCTGTAGTCATTAGACTTCTCATTCCATTCAACAGATCGTGTAATTCTTCTACACTTTTATTAAGGATAGCAGCGTCATCAGCCAATCTTTTCATTGATATCCTTTCACCCGGAATTTCAGTCCCTCTCTTGAACCTTCTTCAATGTACAGGGCTATTGCAAATGATTGAAGCAATTTCATAAATTCACTGTAGCTCCATTCATTGACATATGGTCACGACACACTACAGATACGTAGAAAAACTCATAAAGTTTTGTTCGGCTGAAGCCGCACTTCAGGTTTCTGCCGCCAGAGCACTCGAGAACGCAGTGAGACAAAATGGCGACAGGAGCCGAGAAAGCGTATGTCGTGCTTGAAATGCACTCACATCAGTCAGGCATAACAGCGCAACGACACTTCAGGACGAAGTTCAACAAACATCCACCAACTGCTAACTCCATTCGGCGATGGTATGCGCAGTTTAAAGCTTCTGGATGCCTCTGTAAGTGGAAATCAACGGGTCGGCCTGCAGTGAGCGAAGAAACGGTGGAACGCGTGCGGACATGTTTCACGCGTAGCCCGCGGAAGTCACGAATAAAGCAAGCAGGGAGCTAAACGTACCACAGACGACGGTTGGGAAAATCTTACGGAAAAGGCTAAAGCAGAAGCCTTACCGTTTACAATTGCTACAAGCCCTGACACCCGATGACAAAGTCAAACGCTTTGAATTTTCGGCGTGGTTGCAACAGCTCATGGAAGAGGATGCGTTCAGTGCGAAACTTGTTTTCAGTGATGAAGCAACGTTTTTTCTTAATGGTGAAGTGAACAGACACAATGTGCGAATCTGGGCGGTAGAGAATCCTTACGAATTCGTGCAGCAAATTCGCAATTCACCAAAAGTTAACGTGTTTTGTGCAATCTCACGGTTTAAAGTTTACGGCCCCTTTTTCTTCTGCGAAAAAAACGTTACAGGACACGTGTATCTGGACATGCTGGAAAATTGGCTCATGCCACAACTGGAGACCGACAGCGCCGACTTCATCTTTCAACAGGATGGTGCTCCACCGCACTTCCATCATGATGTTCGGCATTTCTTAAACAGGAGATTGGAAAACCGATGGATCGGTCGTGGTGGAGATCATGATCAGCAATTCATGTCATGGCCTCCACGCTCTCCCGACTTAACCCCATGCGATTTATTTCTGTGGGGTTATGTGAAAGATTCAGTGTTTAAACCTCATCTACCAAGAAACGTGCCAGAACTGCGAGCTCGCATCAACGATGCTTTCGAACTCATTGATGGAGACATGCAGCGCCGAGTGTGGGAGGAACTTGATTATCGGCTTGATGTCTGCCGAATTACTAAAGGGGCACATATCGAACATTTGTGAATGCCTAAAAACCTTTTTGAGTTTTTGTATGTGTGTGCAAAGCATTGTGAAAATATCTCAAATAATAAAGTTATTGTAGAGCTGTGAAATCGCTTCAATCATTTGTAATAACACTGTATATGTTGAACAGTAGTGGAGAAAGACTACAGCCGTCTTACACCCTTTGTAATCCGAGCACTTCGCTTACTGTCTCTCGGTTTCCATCCTCCCTCTTGGTTCTTGCATATATTATAAATTACCCGCGTCTCCCTTTAGCTTATTCTTCTTTTCCTCAGAATCTCGAAGATCTTCTGTTATACATTTTCGAACGCTTTTTTCTAGGTCGACAGATGCTATGAGGTTGTCCTGATTTTTCTTCAGTCTTGGTTCCGCCATCAAGTGCAACATCAGAACTGCCACTCTGCTGTCTTTACCTTGCCTAAGCCCAAACTGATCGACATCTAAAAGATCCACAATTTTCTTTTTCATTCTTCTTCATACTATGCTTGTCAACAGCTTGGATGCATTAGCTGTTAAGCTGATTTTGCGAGGTATCCAACTGCCCACTTCGCAGTCTTTGGTCGGAAACCGGTTGAGACGGGCCTACATTCAACTGTCGGTTTTACTATCAACAGTCACCGAGCAGCGGAGATACTCGTCGACGGTACCCGTTGGTCGGGGTCCTTTTTCGACTACTGCTCTTACACATTGTTAGGTGGCTATCAGTTGTGCTGTAATCCATGTGAACCACGTGAGATACTCCGTGTTGATACGCCTCCAAATCAGCGAACTTTATCCAGGTTAGGATCATGGGTACGTCCTAATATTCGGTCACACTTTCATGTCGATTAACATGACCTGCATTATTCGATAATTCGTACATAAACGCCAATACAGTGTCTTGCCTTACGTAACTGGTTGAGGTTCCCGTGACTGTGTAATGCCGGTTGTGCATTACCTAGAGCGCTCCAAGGGGAGCAGTCTACTCGTTTAGGGACGTCAGTAATATTTTGTCCGGTCAACATATGTAATGGTTGCTTGGAGAAAATGATTAAATAAACTTCGATGTGCACCATAGGTTTTTTACTCTTCTGTCTTGTTACACGTGGTATTTTGTGGTATGGCACGCTATGTCGGATGTGTCGCGTGTATCGATGTGTTCATTCGTAGCGCTGTATCTAGTTTCTGGGTCTTATGGAAGCACACAACGGTAAATGAGGTATATGTGTTGTAGCTATGTAGGCTAACAGTTGGCAGCAAACATTAGTGGTTTCGTGGCTACGGTTCAATATCCTGCACTGTAACTTCGTTCGCTGTTGGGTGTTTTGCTCCTTATTCTCATGGACGTTCCACAAGATCACACTCTTGAAGTACTTTAACCTAATGGGGAAAGACGTGTCGACAGGAACAGGTTAGAGTAGTTATAAACAGCTGTATATTTTGAGGGGTGGTAGTAAAAGCATGGGTCTGGGAAAACACACTTCCTGAGGTGAGAACACATATAGCAAATGGTTCAAATGGCTCTGAGCACTATGGGACTTAATATCTGAGGTCATCAGTCTCCTAGAACTTAGAACTACTTAAACCTAACTAACTTGAGGACATCACACACATCCATGCCCGAGGCAGGATTCGAACCTGCGACCGTAGCGGTCGCGCGTTCCAGATTGAAGCGCCTAGAACCGCTCGGCCACATCGGCCGGCCAACACATATAGCAGGAAATACAAGATGTTTAGTTGCGAATATGAACACAATCGTTGCACTGACAAACAGAAAATAGTGTAAACATAGTGTTTTGATGTCTATTTTGTCGTATTGCTCTAGGTACACATTAGTCTAAGCATTATGTTGTCTGTAATCAATTATGTGGTCCGATTTGTGTTTTACTGGGATTTAGGACGTTTCTAGTATATGTTATTTCAAGGTAAATTACTCGCACCCAATGGTTATCTATGGTGGTGACTTATCTACGTTCGCGAATGGCTTCAATTTTCTGTTTAATATTGTTGTATTGTTTATACGTTGGAATAGTTCAGAATATTTTCATTTCTTTCTTCGACCACTTGCCGGCAATGGAAAACAAATACATCAGGAATGATAAGGCGAGTATACATTTCCGGCAATCACTTTGAAGGGTTGATAATGACGCAAGTTTGCTTATTATACTCTGCGCACGACGATGAGAAATGTACCAAAATCGTTTTAATCGCTTCATATTTCATCGTGGACAGTAACTGAGATAAAAACGCTATCACTTCTCTGTAAGTATGAATATTTATAATTCTAACGTTATGAGACATTTATCTGGTAGGGGGAAAAACATTTCATTTGATAAAATTTTGTAGACCTTACAGATGCCTCAAGTGTTTAAATATCACGAGCTTTCGACCGAGTATTCCTCTGTTATTATCAGGCATACATAGGAAAACAAATCCACTACTGTACAGCTACACTATTAATGACAAACAGCTGGAGACAGCGTCTGCCGTAAAATATCTACGTGTAACTATCCAGAGCGACCTTAAGTGGAATGAACATATCAAACATATAGTGGAAAAAGCAGACACAAGACTCAGATTCATCGGAAGAATCTTAGGGAAGTGTAACTCATCCACGAAAGAAGTGGCTTATAAGGCGCTTGTTTGCCATATTCTTGAGTATTGTTCATTTATCCGGGATCGCTATCAGGTAGGACTGATAGAGGAGATAGAGAAAATCCAACGAAGAGCGGCGCGTTTCGTCACAGGATCGTTTAGCTGGCTAGAGATCGTTACGGAGATGCTAGACAAACTCCACTGGCAGACGTTACAAGAGAGTCGTTGTGCATCACGGAGAGATTTACTGTTGAAATTTCGGGACAGCGCTTTTCAGGAGGAGTCGGAAACACATTACTTTCCCCCACATACATCTCACGTATTGACCACGAGGAGAAAATTCGAGAAATTAGAGCTAATACAGAGGCTCACCGACAGTCATTCTTCCCACGCACTATTCGCGAGTGGAACAGGGTTGCAGGGATCAGATAGTGGTAGCGAAAGTGCCCTCCACCACACACCATTAGGTGGCTTGACGGAGTATGATGTAGATGTAGATGTATTGTATAATAGGAACAATATATGTTCAAATTTGTGAGCGATTAAGTACACATAGCTGCAGCCTCGGGCAGAAATGTAGCTCTAACCCGGATCGAAATGGTTCCAATGGCTCTGAGCACTATGGACTTAACAAAATGGTTCAAATGGCTCTTAGCACTATGGTACTTAACATCTGAGGTCATCAGTCCCCTAGACTGAGAACTACTTAAACCTAACTAAACACATCCATGCCCGAGGCAGGATCCGAACCTGCGACCTTAGCAGCAGCGCGGTTTCACCCGGATCACTTACTCCCAGGTTCTGAACAAGTAAATTGCTCGTCCCACATTCCACGTCTGCTCGTGGAGTGCTGGCTTGCAAGGCATCGTCCTGGAAGTAGGCCCCTCACAGACCACTGGCCTATACTCGGTGGCGTATACAACCCAAAGACAACTCGAAGATAAGTCGAAGACAACTCGGCAACAACTGGAAACAAGTCACTGTCCCCTACCCACCCGACGAGAGGAAGAGTTCTGTCAACTCTAATTAAGAGAACATGACTGCCATTGTGAAGTAGCGCTGCCACGACGCCGTTTAGCGGAGTTGGTGCCATTCGTTTGCCTGACTGGAACAATGTTGTGGTTAAGCCGTTTACGCCTGATGACGCGGCAACCCTACACACATGGCTGCAACGCGGGAGATTACAGTGCCCCTTGGATACAGCAGGTGTCAATGGGAAACGACGGATGAGAGTTTAAAAGGTCCACGCCTACTCTTCTGCCCATACTGTGGTCTTGAGGCTATCTTGTCAGTAATCAATCTGCAGTACGTGTGATCTGTCCATATGCTGCTCCCACGTCCCTCGTGCGAATGGTTTTACCTTTCTTAAACTCCGAAAGATGGCGATAATCAGCACGTTCACATCCTTTGGGCATGCTAGGTTGCAACTTATAACTGAAAAAATTCAATGTCGTTGGTCACTCGCAATAGTCATCATGTACTCATACCGCTCTTTATCTGTAGGAGTGGTTTTTAAACGATGTCTTTTCTCTGTCCTTTGTTGCAAAATAGATTAGCCACAAAATGTTCCGCTTTTCGGGAATGAATTTTCTTCGTAGACAATCCGTAAATTATTTTTGAAATTCCTTTTATGTCAACTGTCATCAACGTTATCTTCTTTCTGGAACGCTATATATACAGGTGCCTTGACTTTCTTCATACATCAATTGATTTTACTCACTTCAAACATGTTTTCTTCCAAAATGTTATACTTTCCATGATGAGCAGCCGGTTTTTGTTCCTTATTCCTTTCTTAGCTACACAAACGATTAAATAAATCCAAGAACGTTTTTACAATTTTGTGTGTAGTGTCAGATACTGTACCTTCTCCGCCTTAGCGGGTGAACTGAAAAGACCTACACAACGTAATTTTCTGTGTTATTATTATACTCTTATTGTTCTCAGTTGTCAGTCTTACTGTGTTTTCTATTTTTTCTTATAACTTATTAAAGTTTTGACAGCGTGATTTTGTGTGTAATTAACTGATTCAATTTTTAAGTTGTTTCTTGTATTGGATGTCCCGGAAATCTACATCTACATCAACATACATACTCCGCAATCCACCATACGGTGCGTGGCGGAGGGTACGTCGTACCACAACTAGCATCTTCTCTCCTTGTTCCACTCCCAAACAGAACGAGGGAAAATTGACTGCCTATATGCCTCTGTACGAGCCCTAATCTCTCTTATCTTATCTTTGTGGTCTTTCCGCGAAATATAAGTTGGCGGCTGTAAAATTATAGTGCAGTCAGCCTCAAATGCTGGTTCTCTAAATTTCCTCAGTAGCGATCCACGAAAAGAACGCCTCCTTTCGTCTAGAGACTCCCATCCGAGTTCCTGAAGCATTTCCGTAACACTCGCGTGATGATCAAACCTACCAGTAACAAATCTAGTAGCTCGCCTCTGAATTCCTTCTATGTCCTCCCTCAATCCAACCTGATAGGGATCCCAAACGCTCGAGCAGTACTCAAAAATAGGTCGTATTAGTGTTTTAGAAGCGGTCTCCTTTACAGATGAACCACATCTTCCCAAAATTCTACCAATGAACCGAAGACGACTCGCCTTCCCCACAACTGCCATTACATGCTTGTCCCACTTCATGTCGCTCTGCAATGTTACGCCCAAAATCGACGTGACTGTGTCAAGCATTACTGAATTCTTTTTCCTATTCATCTGCATTAATTTACATTTATCTATATTTAGAGTTAGCTGCCATTCTTTACACCAATCACAAATCCTGTCCAAGTCATCTTGTATCCTCCTACAGTGACTCAACGACGTAACCTTCCCGTAGACCACAGCATCATCAACAAACAGCCGCACATTGCTATCCACCCTATCCAAAAGATCATTTATGTAGATAGGAAACAACAGCGGAACTACCACACTTCCCTGGGGGAATCCAGATGATTCCCTCACCTCCGATGAACACTCACCATCGAGGACAACGTGCTGGGTTCTATTGCGTAAGAAGTCTTCGAGCCACTCACATATTGGGAACCAATCCCATATGCTCGTACCTTAGTTAGGAGTCTGCTGTGTGGCACCGAGTCAAACGCTTTCCGGAAGTCAAGGAATATGGCATCCGTCTGATACCCTTCATCCATGGTTCGCAAGATATCATGCGAAAAAAGGGCGAGTTGCATTTCGCAGGAGCGATTCTTTCTAAGGCCGTGCTGATGCATGGACAGCAACTTCTCTGTCTCAAGGAAATTCATTATATTACAACTGAAAATATGTTCGAGAATCCTGCAACAAACCGATGTTAAGGATATTGGTCCGTAATTTTGAGGACCCGTCCTTCTACCCTTCTTATATACAGACGTCACCTGCGCTTTTTCCAGTCGCTCGGGACTTTACGTTGGGCAAGAGATTCGCGATAAATGCAAGCTGTTGCGACAAACGTCGAGGGGTTGTACAGGGTGTCTTGAGGGAAAAGTCGATGATAGGAAACTGTGTCGGGAATCGTCATCCAACGACACTAGAGAGCGCCGAAACTATAGGCACCGGCGTCTGCACTGGCCAACCCCTTCGCCAGCAAACGTATCTTTGTACATTAGCGTACCGTAAGCGGAACGTCTCGCTATGTTGCTTGTTATTCATTGATCGTGACTGATTGTAGCGGTCGCCGTGGAGAAGATAGAGCTAGCTGCTGCATAGAAACGTATTGTCTCCTGTGAATGCGATGCTCTTTTGCTTAGTGGGTGACGGTTTCGGCCACAGCTTTCCATCCCTGATTATTTTTCTCCTGTACACCGGATAACATTGTAAATTTAAGAGGATCCCAGGAGAAAAACAATTGCGGATGGAAACTGTCCTGCACAGAGCGACAGAGCATCGCATTCGTTAAAGACAAGCCTTTCTACTAGCACCTAGCTCCATCTCCTCCACTGGCGATTGTGGTAATCAGTCGGAATCAATGAAGAACAGACAATACTGCGAGCTGTGCCGGCTGCGGTCCGTCAGCCAACAAAGACACATTAGTTGCCTAGTGACAGACGCCGGGGTCTATAGTTCCGGTGTTCTGTAACGACGATGCATGTTTACGGACAAGGGTTCCTATCTTCGATTTGTTCCTCAAGACACCCTCTACAAGCCCTCGAAGTTTGTCGGAACATTTCTAGGGCATCCTGAATAACTTACCTCTTGCCGATTTCTTCGACCTCTCACCTTCTGTTTAATAGCTGACTTTCCTTTTTTTGTTTGTTACAAATCCATAATTTTACTGTGTATCACATCATATTTTTTAAGTAGATAACCATCATATAAGTTCCTTCCATCTTCATTTAGTAATGTGCAGAACTAATTTAATTTGAATTAATGTGCGTCCCTTTGTATAAATGAATTTTCGTAATACAATTTTATGTTTTCGCCTGTGAAAGGTATTCTTCTTTCTTGCTTGGTATCTGTATTTGTAGTATATCTCAATTTCAAATTTAAGGTTTCGAAGTAAAAACCATGTGCAAATTATCAGGCGAGACAGAGAACAGCAAATGGACTGGATAAAGCAATGGAGTGGAAAACGATCTATGGCTGCGACGATATGCAAGGAGATGGGTTTACTTCCTCGATGCCAGTCTCCTAATTTTACTTTCTTCATTATTCTTGATCCAACTTTCTTCATTTGTTCTTCTACCATTTCTTTCCCAGTTCTGCGATATTTGGAAATAAAATTCTTCTCTATGATATGATTCCTTATCTTCGTCTTAGTCTCGCTTCTCGCTCGTTACGATTGACGGCTTTTAGCAGATGTTCCACTTCACTTATTCACACCACGTTTTTACAGACACTAAAAATAACTAAAAACTAATGTTTGTTACCAAGTACTTCAAGCCCTCGTGAAAATAATACGTTAGTCACAAATCGAAGACTCTGGTGGATATACCCGTATTTTAAGTCATTCAGTCCATTGCCTCTTCAGATGTGCGGTTCCAAGGCCGTTCTTCAGGTTTCCAGCTTGTCAATGAGTAACTTTTGAAAGATGTAAGCTGTACAACATGATACTATCCCACTTAATTCTTCATATATTGTTGACTGATTCTGAACCTAATGATAAAAATGTGATACCCTTACATAATGCAGTTCTCTCATACACTATGTAAACAAAGGTGTCCGGACACCTCGCTGAAAATGACTTTCGTGACGCCCTCCATCGCTAATGCTGGAATTCAATAAGGTGTTGACAAACCCTTAGCCTTGATGACAGCTTCCCTCTCACAGACATACGTTCCGTCAGGTGCTGGAAGGTTTCTTGGGGAATGGCAGCCCATTCTTCACGGAGTGCTGCACTGAGGAGAGGTATCGATGTCGGTCGGTGAGGCCTGGCACGAAGTCGGCGTTTCAAAACATCGCAAAGGTGTTCTGTAGTATTCAGGTGATGAATCTGTGCAGGCCAGTCCATTACAGGGATATTATTGTCGTGTAAGCACTCCGCCACAAACCGTGCGTTATGAACAGGTGCTCGTTCGTGTTGAAAGATGCAATCACGATCCCCGAATTGCTCTTCAACAGTGGGAACCAAGAAGGTGCTTAAAACATCAATGTAGGCCTGTGCTGTGATAGTGCCATGCCACGTAAAACAAAATGGGGTGCAAGCCCCCTCCATGAAAAACATGACCACACCGTAACACCACCGCCTACGAATTTTACTGTTGGGACTTCACACGCTGGCAGATGACGTTCATGACCTAGGGATGTTTAGGAGTGTGGAAACCTCGTGTACAGACGTATGACATAAGTGACACCCAATCACCTGACCACATTGGAAGTCCATGAGTTCCGCAGAGCGCCCCATTCTGCTCTCCCACGATGCATAATGACTACTGATTTCTCTGATATGGAGAACCTGGCAGTAGAAGGCAGCAAAATGCACCTAATATGAAAATCGTATGTTTACGGGGGTGCCCGGATGCTTTTGATCACATAGTGTGTATGCAGATTAAATATATATGGAGTTTTGAACTCCATTGACATGAGGACATAATAATAATAAGTATAACTATAATTGTATCACTAAAACAAAACATAATGGAAAAGTTCATCAGGGAATGGACCAGATCTCTACCAGGGAACACCGGACTGAGTGTGGAGATTAGAACAGAAACTTTCAACCTTAGGATAATATGCGAGAGGCCCGCACCCAACTGCAGGTACTGCATTTAGAAGCAGAGGACACAGGTTTATTGATCAGTATCGGAAATACCGCATTCACGAACAATATTAAAGACGCCTTTAGATCGATGAGAATCAATGCTACCAAGCATATCAAAATAACAAAAATCGTAAACTTCCTTGGAGTATGGATCTCAGAGGATTTCATTCAAATGTAGCCCTTGAAGAAAGGAAAATCAAATGAGATAGGACCTACAATCTGACTTTGAAAATTATCACCAACACAATTCCGACGACTGCAAGTGCTGTCAAGTGCGACAATTATCTCACACTCAGCCTAACAGCTCATGAATCAAGGATGCTAACAAGAATAATATACAGAAGAATGGAAAATAAAACTGAAGATGTTTTAGATGACGATCAGTTTGGCTTTAGGAAAGGAAAAGGCACCAGAGTGGCAATTCTGACGTTGTGGTTGATCATGGAAGCAAGACACATTCATAGAATTTATTGACAGGATTTGTCTACCTTGAAAAGGGTTGGACAATACGAAATTGTTTGAAATTCTGAGACAAATAGGAGGAAGCTAAAGAGAGAGACGCTAACACAGCCAAGAGGCAATAATAAGAGTGTATGACCAGGAACGAAATGCACGGATTAAAAAGGGGGTAAGACAGGGATGCAGTCTTTCGCCCCTACTGTTGAACCTGTACATCGAAGATGCAATGATGGAAATAAAAGATAGACTGGGGAGTGAAATTAAAATTCAAGGTGAAAGGATACCAATGATACGATTCTTTGATGACATTTGCTATTCTGAGTGAAAGTGAAGACGAATTATAGGTTCTTCTGGATGAAATGGTCTAATGAGTGTAGAATAGGGATTGAAGGTAAATCGAAGAAAGACGAAATTAATGAGAAGTAGCAGAAATGAGAACAGCTAGAAACTGAACATCAGAATTGATGGTCACGAAGTATATGAAGTTAAGGAATCCTACTACCTAGGTAGCTAAATAACCAATGACGGACGGAGTAAGGAAGACTTCAAAAGCAGACTAGCACTGGGAAAAAGGGCGTTCCTGAACACAAGACAATCGAAGCATTTGAAATGTGGCACTACAGACGAATGTTGAAAATTAGATGGACTGCTAAGGTAAGAAATGAGGAGGTTCTGCACAGAATCTAAGAGGAAAGGAATATGTGACAAACCAGACGAGGAGAAGGGCCAGAACGATATGACATCTGTTAAGACATTAGGGAATGACTTCTATGATACTAGAGGGAGCTCTAAAAGGCGAAAACTGTTTAGGATGACAGAGTATAGAATACATCCAACAAATAATTGAGGCTGCAAGTGCTACTCTGAGATGAAGAGGTTGGCAAAGGAGAGGAATTCGTGGCGGGCCTAATCAAACCAGTGAGAAGACTGATAACTCAAAGAAAAAGGCATAGTATGCATTTCGGGAAAATATTAAGCCTCGAATCATATATTAAAGTAAGACACTACTACACAGTAATCAGACCATCAACCCTGTACGCATCAGAGTGCCTGTCCCTAAACGAGAAGACTCCAATAAGAATGCTCGAAGCAGAAGACAAGAAATTCTTTTTAGTGGGATCAAGGATGGTACCAGATTTGAGACGATGGTACAAACCTCATTCTGAACTCTACCAACAAAACCTCACTGATTCTATCAGAAAAAGACGACCAGCTTTCTATGGCCATTTGTACAAAATAGACCGCTATAGGCTCTCCTGTAAGACCAAAGTAGCCAATAAGGGAAAAGCCATTGGATCCTTGCTCCTCAAAGAAATAGAAAAAGATCTTGCAGTACTTCATATAAGGGAAAACTGTATAAGTAACAGCGGTGAGTACCATTTATCTATTGAAACTAAGACCCTTTGTAACATCTTTTACAGAAGATAACCACAGTAATACCAGGAAACGGTCTTAGGGAAAGGCTGTAGATTTTTGCAGGAAAATGAAGGAATACTGTGCTAACAGCTGAGCTCTAAGTACTAACCAATAAATAGCTACTGAACTTGAACAAGAACACTAGAAGTGACAGATGTCAACAGCACACTGAAATCACGTACAGTGTGGATCACAAACGGAATTTTGTACTCATGGACAGCATATGACATGAGAAATATTAAAGAAACAAACAAACAGCCCTAAGGCGGCACTGTACGCTGGTTCAGAGGGGCGTGTGGTCAGCACACCTCTTTCCCGGCCGTAGTAAGTTTTCGGGATCGGAGCTGTTACTTCTCACTCAAGTAGTCCTCAGTTGGCCTCACAAGGCCAGAATGCATCTCGCGTGCCGACAGCACTCGGCAGATCCGGTCGCTGACCCATCCAAGTTTTGCCAAGCCCAACAGAGCTTAACTTCGGTGATGTGACGGGGACTGGTGTCACCACTGCGACAAGGCCGCTGTCATGTGAGATACTAACCTCGAATCAAATTTGATCTAGGCAGTGTGTATGAAAAAAATATGCATTTGGGTTTAGATATTTTAACTTATTCGCATTAATTAATATGCGGCACTGTGTGGGAAAGTAGTAGTGGTCTGAGCCCCCGCATTGATTCTGATAGATTAAGTATGACAATAAGTTGTTTCTAAGAAGAGTCTAAAACCAAGTGGCGCAATGTTTTTATATTGGGCTGGTTGAAATTAGTTCATGAGAGCTTTTTCCTACAAAATCTGATAATCCACTGTAAATGTCATGCACTGAGTAAATTACAGCAATGTTAGGCATAATTTCTAAGAAGGAAATGTAAAGTGAAAGCTTCTATAGTATAATGATAGCTCAGAAATATATGTGAAATGGTTAATATGGAAGGAACAGTAATTTTCCATCAGTTTCATATTGAAGTTCTAAGTACGTGTTCTGCATCATTTTTGATATGTGAAAATATAAGCCAGAGGAAAAAAAAGCCCTTATTCCAAAATAACTAACGAGTTATCGAAACGGTGCTTCCTACAGATCTTTGAATGTACAAAGTAGATTGGGATCTTCCAAAATTACAGTTAGGTAGTTCAGGTGCAGTACACAAATGTCGTAATAAACTGTAGGATTCCCGGTAGTATTGTTATCATTGGTAGGGTAAGAAAGATAAAAGAATTTGTGAGAGAGAAACTGGGAGCCAATAACTTCTCTTTATTTTATTTTTTATTTGTTTCTTTTGCACTCAATTACAATCACACATCGTTTAGTGTTAGTCACTTGCGTATTCTATATCCTTACAAAACATAAATTGCATTTATAAGTTATGAATTTACTTACTGGCATAAATTCTGCGCTTTTATATAAGAAAAGCAATTTCTTTTAATGCAAGTGTAGTTTACAGCTACAAACAGAAAAAAAATCTATAAAATTCTTCATCACGATCAAAGGCAAAGTTTTCTTGTTATTACTGATACATCGAAAGTTGTTTATGAATAACAGAAATATGTTTTATATATGCTCGATTGTATATAGAATGATGTTTGATTTGTTTTTGTTTTGAGTTTTCTTTATTTTTACAATGACAGTTTTGCTATAAATACTGTTTACTTTTAAGGAACAGACAAGAGGATAACTATGTAGAGCAAACATATTCCATACGTTATGCTGCTCATTATACAGGGTGAGTCACCTAACATTACCGCTAGATATATTTCGTAAAACACATCAAATACTGACGAATCGATACCACAGACCGAACGTGAGCAGAGGGGCTGGTGTAATTGGTTAATACAAACCATAAAAAAATTCACGGAAGTATGTTTTTTAACACAAACCTACGTTTTTTTAATGGAACCCCGTTAGTTTTGTTAGCACATGTGAACATATAAACAAATACGTAATCAGTGCCGTTTGTTGCATTGTAAAATGTTAATTACATCCGGAGATATTGTAACCTAAAGTTGATGCTTGAGTACCACTCCTCCGCTGTTCGATCGTGTGTATCGGAGAGCACCGAATTACGTAGGGATCCAAAGCGAACGGTGATGGACCTTAGGTACAGAAGAGTCTGCAACACCACATTACGTCCACATGCTAACACCTTTTTATTGGTCTTTTTCACTGACGCACATGTACATTACCATGAGGGGTGAGGCACACGTACACACGTGGTTTCCGTTTTCAATTACGGAGAGGAATAGAGTGTGTCCCGACATGTCAGGCCAATAGATGTTCAATGTGGTGGCCATCATTTGCTGCACACAATTGCAATCTCTGGCGTAATGAATGTCGTACGCGCCGCAGTACATCTGGTGCAATGTCGCCGCAGGCTGTCACAATACGTTGTTTCATATCCTCTGGGGTTGTAGGAACATCGAGGTACACATTCTCCTTTAACGTATCCCACAGAAAGAAGTCCAGAGGTGTAAGGTCAGGAGAACGGGCTGGCCAATTTATGCGTCCTCCACGTCCTATGAAACGCCCGCCGAACATCCTGTCAAGGGTCAGCCTAGTGTTAATTGCGGAATGTGCAGGTGCACCATCACGCTGATACCACATACGTCGACGCGTTTCCAGTGGGACATTTTCGAGCAACGTTGGTAGATCATTCTGTAGAAACGCGATGCATGTTGCAGCTGTTTGGGCCCCTGCAATGAAGTGAGGACCAATGAGGTGGTCGCCAATGATTCCGCACCATACATTTACAGTCCACGGTCGCTGTCGCTCTACCTGTCTCAGCCAGCGAGGATTGTCCACGGAGCAGTAATGCATGTTCCGTAGATCACTGCCCCGTGGTTTGTGAAACCCGCTTCATCGGTAAACAGGTAGAACTGCAACGCATTCTCTGTTAATGCCCATTGACAGAATTGCACTCGATGATTAAAGTCATCACCATGTAATTGCTGATGCAGCGACACATGAAACGGGTGAAAGCGGTGACGATGCAGTAAGCGCATGACACTACTTTGACTCAGTCCACCGGCTCTCGCAATGTCCCGTGTACTCATGTGTGGGTTCATGGCAACAACAGCTAACACACCAACTGCACCCGCTTCTCCTGTGACGGGCCTGTTACGGACCCGTTTGCGTGCTACGACCATACCTGTTGCATACAGTTGGCGGTAGATGTTTTGCAATGTGCGGCACGTTGGATGCTCTCTGTCCGGGTACCGTGCTGCATACACCCTGCAGGCTGCAGCTGCATTTCGTCGACACTCGCCATAGATGAGTATCATCTCCGCCTTTTCAGAGTTTGAATACACCATGGTCACAGTTCCTACATCACTAAACTATCACAGACGTCTGGTAACACGGTGTACTACGGTTGGTCTGCGTGCGGAGACGAATGCAGAATAACAATAGCAGCAAGCGCTACATGCGGACACTGCGACAGCTAGGCCAAACCACAACAGTGCGCTACATCCACACTCGTAAACACGGTCGGCATCGTGTACATGTCCCTGCAGATGCTGCTCGCCGACCGTGGCCCGTGTTTGTTACAACACGCAACTGAACGTCGGAGGTTTCAAGCGTCAACTTTAGGTTACAATATCTCAGGATGTAATTAACATTTTACAATGCAACAAACGGCACTGATTACGTATTTGTTTATATGTTCAGAAGTGCTAACAAAACTAACGTAGTTCCATTTAAAAAAACGTAGGTTTGTGTTAAAAAACATACTTCCGTGCATTTTTGTATGGTATGTATTAAACAATTACACTAGCCCCTCTCCTCACATTCAGTCTGTGGAATCGGTTCGTCAGTATTTGATGTGGTTTACGAAACATATCCAGCGGTAACGTTAGGTGACTCACCCTGTATATCCTCACCCAGTTTCTAAATGTTTCACTGCTTTCGTGATGGCATACGCAAAGAAAACGATCGAAAAAAAGGTAACGCCTGATAGGTATGCAACACACCTAGCTGACAGGTAACGCGGTTACGATATTAATTGACCAAGGCTACTAGGAGCACTACTGTAGCCTATGCCTACTTACGATAGGCTGCGGCCTGGAGCACTTTTACTGCTGTATTAGAGAGCGATGTATTTGGAGTTGTTTTATCGTTTACTGCTGATTATGCAGCCGATCCTCTGAAGATTACACAAATATATGCTTCAATATGGATGGCATTTTTCATGAACTGATTTGAAAAATAGAGAGAAGAATTTTTAAAGACAAGAAATGTAGTGGAAAGATATAGTGTTAATTAATACACTGTAAGCTAGTTTAAACGATCAGGGAGAGGTGAGCTTGTTTGTTGGCCTCCCTGGTCCCACGAGGGTAGAGACACAAATTTCTGTGGCACGCAGGGGGCGCAGCTGTGCGGCTGAGTTGTTTGAACGAGCTGCTGAACGAGCGCAATGAGCGGACGAGAAGCTCAGAAGGCAGGCTCACTGCGCTAGAGACGTCACCCGGTTCCGCCTGTGCCCTGGGTTTTACCCTTCCTCCTTGCCACATCTTCTCCCCCTATGTCTCTGACTCTCTCTGTCTCTCTTTCTTATTCACTCAGCCGTTCCGCCCCTTTCTCCCGGCTCGCTTAAGACGGCCGGTGGTCGAGGCGAGGTTGCCTTCATTTTCCTCCTCGACGCGTCGGGTTCCGCCCCACCTGCTACGGCGAACCGCTGTAATGGATGACGTGTTCATGTTACTGAAAACCGAGTCAGTCCTAAGGGGCAGGTTAGCGGCCGGGCGCCTCGCCGGCCCTGCAGCAGGCAGTCTGCCAGCTGGCTCGCAGAGGGCCGCTATTTCATCCACCTTCCAGATAAATGGGCGCAGATGGCTCTACTGCGTGTACAGCTCATCCAGCCATGCGTAATACACCGTTGTTTTACGTTTGTTCGGGTTTTATTACGTTGTCTCCAGTCAGTATACATAGCTCGCCAATCCCACACCCCTCGACGTGGTCTAATTAATCTACAATAGTTTCTTAAGGAGTTTTGTTCAGTCTGCATCAGAATATTGCACAGTACAGCGGTAACGAATTAACGTTTCGAAAATCAGAGTGACGGTGTGGTTCCATCTTGGAGGACTCTGAAGTCAGTAACTTGTGGGGGAAAAAAAAAAGTTTCTTCGTTGTGTACAAAAAAGATGAAGCTCGAACGTTTTCTTAATACTCGACAGAAGGAGCTGCCCGCCTCGGTAGAAAGGCGTAGCTCCTGAAGTACGCATGTTCCTAAAACTAGATGAACAGCTTTAAGCACCGTGATCTTCCCTTGGAAACAATGAAAAACCGATAAGGGAAGTAGACAGGGCTTTTCTACCGCGTGAGTAGACATGCAATACACAGATGACGGCTAAAGCAGTTTCTTGTACCTGAAGTTACTAGAATTATTTTTCAGTTTTAATGTATTAAAAGCTTTCCCCTGAACGCGACTGACAATTTTAATTCCAGGAAAACGACAACGTTTCTGTAACAAATTGTGCTATAACGCATGAAACATCTCATGTTCAAGCAGCGAACACGTAATGCAAGTGTAGGACTAGTCTGTACATGTGCAAATGGAATTGTTAGATCCGCAGTTTAATACCCGCTTAAAACAGAAGTTCTCTTACGTTAGAACTATCCAGGAGGTCTTCACTGGTTTCCTCCAGAAGAGTTTCCACGTTTCCTTATTGGGGTTACAAGCGTGATAAAATATTTCAATCAACATACGTGTGTAAAAGACATTTTTCGATTACGAAATTAAGTTAATCACCCTAATGTAGCAAACTAAGTGGGAAAATCTGTGAAATTGTCTAAATCTGTCCGCATGCCGACAGTTTATACCAGAGAAAAATTATGTCTTCAGCGGGCCAAAATTATTGAATAACACTGAAAATCACTTTTTTGGTGGTCTTTGGTGTTGAGGGATATGAAACCAATGAAATGAAGTCTTAGTCTGTGCGATTGCGCTGCCATTTACGTTAAGTGCGGTGTGCTCGCAGTTTTCTCCTCGTACCACTCCTCACACTTACACAGTGTATCGTGGCAGTGGGGAAAGTGTGCAGTCACGTGAGAGAGCTACAGCATGCGGAGTGATACTTGTGTGCTCAATTCTAGACAGTCTCTGACTTAAAGTGATGCATAACAGTCGTGAATTATTTTAAACATTTGTGAGATTTGCAAGATGATTAAAACAGGAAGAGTTCGCATATTTTTCGTAATAAAATCAGATCAGCCGTAAGTAATTTTGAAATCATGTTACTACGTATCTCAGAATTTTAATGATTTTGATGACAGACAACTGCCGTATTCGTTCAATTGTTATGGTTTGCAAAGATCCAAATTTTCAGTATTCATTATCGTATGTTTTGAATATTCCTAACAGATAAAGACTGTACAGTGCCCTTATCGACCAACCATCCAGCCAAGATTCAGTATCGGTCAATAGGTCACACAACTCAAGCATGCCGACAGGAAGTGGGCCCGATGCAAGTTTCTGTCTTCCGTCAAAAACTGGCAGACATTAGAGTTTAAACAGAGAGCTGGTGGTTCTGGTGGTATTTCAGTAAAGAAATAGCGCCACACCTTTTTCAATATTTCGCATTTTTGGGATTGCGTTTTAACCACATATTTCGATCACAATTGTCTGACAAACTCGACAGTCTTGTTTATGTAGTTGTGAGGTTTTTTGAATAGAGGACTGTCTGGTAAGATTTATCCAATCTGGATGCCGTCAGAGTGGTCGCTAACGAACTACTCTCCTGAAACTACTCGTAAGTGTCTTTCATATCCGAAAGTTCTACTGAAGATTGCAGCTGTTCACAGTAATTAAAAGAAGGGACGTAATCCTGCTTCCTGAATACACTGTAGTAGTACCCTGCAGCAAATATTCTGTAGCGGCTAGCAGTCGCTGGTAATATTATGCTATCTTCTCTGAGAATCTGTCTTGTATGGAATCTGTTACTCGTTCCCGAAGGCGTAAAGGCTTTAATTAAAGGGAACTCTACCTCTGCCAGTACAGCCACAGTATCATAAATACTTAATATTAAAAATTACGTCGTAGTCAGGTATGCTAATAATCTCGCACCACTTGGTACCATTGCCCTCCAATATCATCCTCCTAATTTGATATGTCCCTTGATTTCTTAAATCTGCCGTTTCCCTCTTTTCTTGGAATGGAAGTACGCAACTTTTGTGAGCCTTAATACCTAAACGTCTACACCGCATTCTTCTTTTCCCTTCCTCACTACGTTTCCACGTTTTTAAGTACTTGACTTGGAATTAAATCGTGTAGATCTTCAAAATTTACTTTCTCGTAATTTTTCCTCATTTTAGTAAGTCTTGCTTGTGTAGTTGACGTTTAAAATGACCTTTTCCTAGGCTATTCGCAATGAGATATTGCACTTACTTACCTTTCAACCTGGAGTTAGTCCTTGTGCCATAAGTTCTACTGGATTCCAGCATTTCATTTGCCAGTATCGCGCTGCTGTGACGTATTCCTGCATAAAATTGACAATTGACCGTCTGTATTGTGACCAACTGTAACACTGTACTTCATTAATTTTTGCCTGTGCATTTTTTTTTGGGGGGGGGGGGAGGGGGGTCATCGGTGTTCTGGCCGGTTTGATGCAGCCCGTCACGAGTTCCTCTCCTTTGCCAACCTCTTGGCCTCAGAGTAGCACTTGCAACCTACGTCCTCAATGATTTCCTGGATGTATTCTAATCTCTGTCTTCCTCTACAGTTTTTGCCCTCTACAGCTCCCCGTAGTACCGTAAAAGTCATTCCCTCATGTCTTAACAGATGTCTTACCAACCTGTACGTCCTGTCCGTTCTCCTTGTCAGTGTTTTCCATGTATTCCTTTCCTCTCCGATTCTGCGCAGAACCTCCCCATTCCTCACGTTATCAGTCCACCTACTTTTCAACATTCGTCTGTAGCATCACATCTGAAATGCTTCGATTCTCTTCTGTTCGGGTTTTTCCACAGTCCATGTTTCACTACCATACAATGCTGTACTTCAGGCGTACATTATCAGAAATTTCTTTCTCAAAATAAGGCCTATGTTTGATATTAGTAGTCTTCTCTTGGCGAGGAATGACTTTCTGCCATTGCTAATCTGCTTTTGATGTCCTCCATGCTCCACCCTTCATTGACTATTTCACTGCCACGGTAGCAGAATTCCTTAACTTCAACTACTTCGTTACCATAAATCCCGAAGTTAAGTTTCTCACTGTTATCATTTGTGCTACTTCTCATTACTTTCGTATTTCTTTGATTTAACTCAGTCCATATTCTGTACTCATTATACTGTTCATTCCATTCAGCAGATCGTGCAATTCTTCTACACTTTCACTGAGGGTAGCACTGTCATCAGCGAATCATATCACTGATATCCGTTCACCTTGAATTTTAATTCCACTCCTGAACTTTTATTTTGTGTCTCCTTGGATGTACAGACTGAACAATAGGAGGTGAAAGACTACATACCTGTGTTACACCCTTTTTATTCCAAGCTCTTGGTTCTTGGTGGTCCATTCTCGTTATTACTTCTTGGCTCTTGTACATATTGTATATAACCCGTTTCTCGCTATTAGAATATTTTGCATCATTTTACATTGACGAATGCTTTTCCTAGGTCGACAGTTCCTATGAGGGCGTCTTGATGTTTCTTTAGTCTTGCTTCCGTTATCAACCGCAACGTCTGAATTGCCTCTCTGGTGCCTTTATCTTTTCTAAAGAAAAACTGATCTTCATCTAGCACATCCTCAATTTTCTTTTCCGTTATTCTGTATATTATTCTTGTCAGCAACTTGAATACATGAGCAGTTAAGATGATTGTGCGATAATTCTCGCACTTGTTCGCTCTCGCAGTCTTCGGAATTGTGTGGATGACATTTTTTCCGAAAGTCAGACTATATGTCTCCAGACTCATACATTCTACACACCAACGTGAATAGTCACTTCGTTGCCACTTCCTCTCATGGTTTTACAAATTCTGATGGAATGGTATCTATCGCTTCTGCCTTATTTGATCTTAAGTTCTTCAAAGCACTTTTAAATTCTGATTCTAATACGGTATCCCCTATCTCCTCTAAATGGACTCCTGTTTCTTCTTCTATCACATCAGACAAATCTTCTCCCTCATAGAGCCCTTCAACTTACTCTTGTCACCTACTCGCTCACTCCTTTGCATTTAACAGTGTAATTCTCGTTGCACTCTAAATGTTATCACCCTCGCTTTTAATGTCACCATTCTTTTGACTTTCCTGTATGATGAGTTTGTCGTTCCGAATCATTTCTTTTTCTATTCCTTCACATTTTTCATGCAGCCATTTCGACTTAGCTTTCCAGCACTTCCTATTTATTTTATTCCTCAGCGACTTGTATTCCCATATTCCTGAGTTCCACGGATCATTTTTGCACTTCCTTCTTTCATCGATCAACTGAAGTATTTCTTCTGTTACCCATGGTTTCTTCGCAGTTACCTTCTTTGTACCTATGTCTTTCTTTCCAACTTCTGTGATTGTTTTTGCAGATTCCGTTTCTTGTCAACTGTACTGCCTACTGAGCTATTCCTTACTGCTGTATCTATGGCTTTATAGAATTTCAAGCGTATCTCATCATTCCTTTGTACTTCGGTATCCCACTTCTTTGCGTATTTATTCTTCCTGCTTAATCTCTTAAACTTGAGACTGCTCTTCATCACTAATACATTGTGATCTGAGTTTATTCCTGCTCCTGGGTATTCTCTAAAATCTAGTATCTGATTTCGCAATCTCTCTCTGACCATGATGTAGTCTAACTGAAGTCTTCCCGTATCACTCTGCCTTTTCCAAGTATACCTCGTCCTCTTGTGATTCTTGAACAGATTATTCGCTATTACTGGCTGAAATATGTTACAGAACTGAATTAGTCTTTGTCCTCTGTCATTTCTTTCCCAAGCCCATATTCTCCTATAATCTTTTCTTCTACTCCTTCCCCTAGAACTGAATTCCAGTTCCTCATGACTATTAGATTTTCATCTCCCTTTACGTACTGCATTACCCTTTCAATATCCTCATATAATTTCTCCATCTCTTCATCTTCAGCTTGTGATGTCTGCATGTATACCTGAACTATTGGTGTTGGTTTGCTGTCGATTCTGATAAGAACAACCATATTACTGAACTGTTCACAGTAACATACTTTCTACCGTATCTTGTTATTCATGACGAATCCTACTCCCGTTATACAATTTTCTGCTACTGTTGATATTAACCTAATCTCATATGACCAGAAATCCTTGTCTTCTTTCCATTTCACCTCACGTAGAGCTACTATATCTAGATTGAGTCTTTGCGTTTCCCTTTTCAGGTTTTCTAGTTTCCTTACCACGTTCAAGCTTGTGACGTTGAAAGGTGGCTACACTGAGCCACAGCGCCAGAGATCGCGCTAGAGAGTATTGTTCCGCCGCCTCCACTGGCAGTGATTATTGAGAACTCGTAGTGGGCAGTGCTTTGGGAGAACTCGTGGTAGAGTGCTTGTTAAGAATTCGTAGCAGAGAGTGTTTTTTGAGATGTGCTAGTAGGGAGTGCTTGCTGAGATGTGATACTGAAAAGTTCTTGTTGAGATGTGGTAATAGCGAGTCGGTGTGGAGATATATTGCAATGATCAGAGTGGTTTTGGTCAATATATGAAGGTAACGAAAAAAAACCACGTGCATGGGGGCTTAATTAAAATACAATGAAAATAATTTTAATTTTTTGGTTTAGTAGCTGTCTGTTCGGTTACGAAGTCTCGTAACGGTTGGCCCTGACTAGTATTATTACGCTATCTGACTGCATAGAACAATAACAAAGAATGAAATGGAAATTTTCATTAACACAATTAATTAATTAAGTCCCCAGCAACTATAAAACCTACGAAACCAAAGCACAAGTATAACTGTTCTGTGTGTGGAAGTATGACTCAACGTACGCATCTGGCACGGTTCTTCTTCAACAACACAAGAAATTTTAAATATCATTTATACTGAATAAATTAAAGGAAATAGAAATACCATAATTACTCAAGAAAACCAGAATTACACCCTAATCCCAGAACACAAGCCAAATGCTTTGTTGACTGAACCTGTAATGAAGCATTATTTACGACATTAAATAATGAAAAATAAATCAAGTTTCGTTACCTTCATATTGACCAAAATCACTCTAATCATTGCAATATATCTCCACACCGACTCGCTATTACCACATCTCAACAAGAACTTTTCAGTATCACATCTCAGCAAGCACTCCCTACTACCACATCTCAAAAAACACTCTCTGCTACGAGTTCTTAACAAGCACTCTACCACGAGTTCTCCCAAAGCACTGCCCACTACGACATCTCAATAATCACTGCCAGTGGAGGCGGCGGAACAATACTCTCCAGCGCGATCTCTGGCGCTGTGGCTCAGTGTAGCCACCTTTCAACGTTCCACGCCGTACTCGTAGAACGTGTGCTAGAAACGTTTTTATCTCTAAAATACCTGTGGGTAGAAATCCTACGTCAAGATGGCAAAATTTGCTCATGGATTACCGGTTTCGCCTAATTGACGAACCTTTCTCGGATCAGTGTAAAATGTTGTTCATTGTGTGACAATCATTTCATATCTTCGTATTCTTAGTGCAAGTCGCCCTAAAATGGAAAATCGTAGTTGTTTATGTAAAGTGAAAATGTTAATCACTATCGTCTCTATCTCTTGATTTTGTCTGCGCATGAAGCGAGGGTGTAACAGCAGCTAATTTTCTACAGAACAATTTTAAAGCTTGTCTAAGCTACCTAAACTGCACCTTTCTATTTAGATGACCCGTGTATCCGCAGTTGGCACAGAGTCAACGTTGACTGTCATAGGTAATCTAAGATCTAAACCAGTGCTTCAAGATATACGATGTTATAATGTACTGTAAAGCTGTCCAGAACAGAATGATTGGCTGTAACAAGGCCCCGCTTCAACAGGTACGGCCCATGGTACATGGTGGTGCTCCCTTTACCCTCCTTCCATCTTTAAGCCTTTGAGACGCTGTGGTTTCTTCCGCAACTCATCATTTCATTCATTTTGTTTTGAAGTACCACTACCCCTATCATTGGTGGTTTCACGCTAAAGGTACTGGCACTTCAAAAGAAAATGGTGAGTTGCGGAAGAAACCACTGCGCCTCTCAGAGAGCTGAACTGATTTAGTCGGCTAATTATAACCCACTTGGATGACGGCGCGCGATAACAAAAAACCCGCTTCCAGGATTCCAGCAGGCGTGCCGGCCTCGGTCGAATCTTCCCGACGGATGAACGACGAGGCCCGTGTGCCAGGCACCCTGGATGTGATTTGGGGCGGTTTCCAAATTCTACCAAGTGAATACCGCGCTAGTACCCAAGTCGTGCTTGTGTTACAGGATTCACAAACATTTCGAAATTGCACGCTTCCCAAAGGATAACTCTAGTCGCAGGTAGTTTTGTTGCATAAATTCCCAAACCCCATCCCGTCCAAAACGGGGGGGGGGGGAGTAGGGGGGGGGGTGGCAGCAGGAGGGACAACTGTACACCCAACTGTCCAGGCCTACTAGCTTGCCGACCCCATGCAGAAACGAGATAAGGCCAGGACAAAGAAGAAAAGGAAACACGGCAAATTATATTTTGGCTTATGGCTTGACGTGGGTTCTGAACTATGGTGTTGCTTAAAATGTTTAATATTAACGAATCGCCGCGAGAAACAGTCGTAAGTGACAAAAACAACTGTAGGAAGACCTGGGTATTGAACTTCAGACTAGAATTCGTAGTCTGACAATTCGCCTGAAAACTAGCAAACGCTGCAGGAAGTTTCATGGCAATTCAAAACTATTCTGATGTTTGTAACCCCGTTCCACTTTGAAACTGCAATAATTTGAGATATAGAGCGAAGAAACGCTCTTTCTTATACCTTTCCATCTCGCATGACAAATTACGTCTCGCATTGTTCTGAAACCCACACCTCTACGCCACCATCAGTGAAGAAACTTTGGGTACCGGATTAATAAGAAATAGGGAAAAGTTAAGAAGATGGCTTTAATGCCTCAGATGTTCTACATCGTCCCGTCCCCCTTCCTCGCCGCAGTTCAGTAAAATGCACAGAACGTTCATACAACGAAGTGTGTTTCCTTGGGATGTTGTTCAACTTGCCCTCTACATTGGCTTGATTGTATGCTACGTCGACAAGCGTTGACCCTTCGTGTGAACATCTGCACTATCTCGCTTTGTGGTAGATTCGTATTGATAACAAGTTTCGTAACCCGTGATGGTCCTTTCCAGAAATGAATTGTCCGCGTTTCGCATTTCAATCAAATTACGGGAGGCGCACGTCCGTCATTTCTGTTCGGGAGTCAAGGTGTGCGGTGCAGACTTTGCACACGCTTTTCTCTTCTTCAAGGCATTTTGGAGAATGTTTTGAACACTTGATTTAGGGTCGTTGCTCCACAGTGATTTGTGACAGAACTTCGACAAACTACGGCCGCACAAGCACTATTAAACAGTGCCTGCTAACAAACGACTGCTCGAACGTACATCTGTTGTCCACAATTGTTAGTTCAAGCTGCGCTCACGTCGCTTATACGCCAAGAATAAAGATCAGTCTCGGAACTTTTTGGGCGGACGGTGTACGTTAACAGTCGCTTTAACAATTTCATTGCTTGACAGAAAAATTAAAATAAATATCCAGCATGCTCCCCGTTATGTTTACGATAAAGTTATATTGTAGATACTTGCCATTCTCTCATTTGATAGAGACGTTGGCAAACGTCGACCAAATTGGGCCGTTTTTAACATACATTTTCTCACCGTGACTTCTTACTGAACAAAGCCAAATGAACTTACAAAACAAGAGTTCGGGAGCGGTCGAGACGATTCTGCTAGCCTCCTGTCATTAGGCTGCCTGGGGGCACCACCTTGTCAAACTCTCAAACTGTCGGACCGCTGATGCGGCCTACTATTACCTCCGTACACTGCAGCCAAAGATTCTCCCACGAGATATGTGTTAACGCTACCACGGGTGGGACGTAAAGAGTAAGGCAACTAAGACAGGCCGGCTCAAATACACTATGTGATCAAAAGTATCGGGACACCCGGCTGAAAACGACTTACTTACTTTGTGGCGCCCTCCATCGGTAGCGCTGGGATTAAATTTGGTGTTGGTCCACCCTTAGCCTTGATGACAGCTTCTACTTTGCAGGCGTACGTTCAATCAGGTGCTGGAAGGCTTCTTCGGGAATGGCAGCCCATTCTTCACGGAGTGCTGCACTGAGGATAGGTATCGATGTCGGCAAGTGAGACCTGGCACTAAGTTGGCGTTCCAAAACATCCCAAAGGTGTTCTATAGGATTCCGTTCAGGACTCTGTGAAGCTCAGTCCATGACAGGGATGTTATTGTAGTGTAACCACTTCGCCACAGGCCGTGCAGTATGAACAGGTGCTTGATCGTGTTGAAAGATGAAATCGCCATCCCAGAATTGCTCTTCAATAGTGGGAAGCAAGACGGTGCTTAAAACATCAATGTAGGCCTTTATTGTGATAGTGGCACGCAAAATAAGTCAGTCAACAGACGTGGTCGGCCTGTACGC
This sequence comes from Schistocerca nitens, assembly GCF_023898315.1. Lineage (NCBI taxonomy): Eukaryota > Metazoa > Arthropoda > Insecta > Orthoptera > Acrididae > Schistocerca > Schistocerca nitens. Next base: position 20,632,860 of record NC_064614.1, read on the forward strand.
TTTTGTGCTATACGTGTCCCTTCAATTTTCCACTTCACTTTCACATCGGAAACAGTGGACCTAGGGCTGTTGAGGAATCTCACGTACAGACGTATGACACAATTGACACCCAATCACCTGACCACGCTCAAAGCCCGTGAGTTCCTCAGAGCACCCCATTCTGCTCTCTCACGATATCTAATGACTACTAACATCGCTGATATTGAGTACCTGGCCGGCCGCTGGTGGCCGAGCGGTTCTGGCGCTACAGTCTGGAACCGCGCGACCGCTACGGTCGCAGGTTCGAATCCTGCCTCGGGCATGGATGTGTGTGTTGTCCTTAGGTTAGTTAGGTTTAAGTAGTTCTAAGTTCTAGGGGACTTATGACCTCAGCAGTTGAGTCCCATTGTGCTCAGGGCCAGCCATTGAGTACCTGGCAGGAGGTGGCAGCACAATGCATCTAATATGCAAAACGTATGTTTTTCGGGGTGTCTGGATACTTTTGATTACAAACTTTATATCCAGAATGAATAAAATATATCCATGTGCGGATTTCATTAAGTTGCAGTGGATTCTGACGAAGCAAGTGACTTTTAGCGATTACAGACGCCGTATTATGACAATGGGAAGCCTATAGAAAAAACACTAGCCGGGAAAGGCAAATCGACTATCCGCTGTGCGGGATGTGCTAAGGGTGGTTTATTCGCAGAGGAGCCCCGTTTGTAGGCCCACAGAGTCGTATCTAGATATCGAACTACGTGACGAAGTAGTTCTCCTTTTTAATTAACTGTTCGGGATAATTAAAAATTTTGTAATCTGACAGTAAGTCAGGAAGCGTGGTAAAGTACCTGTACTCAAGCAATTAATGTTAAATTACTAATTTGCAGTTCACTGTTGGCGCATGTACAGAGGTGTAGGTACATGTAGAAACGAAGGTACAGTTATTAATACTTGAGCAAGCTAGCCATGCTAACTAGCTCGCCGGCCGGTGTGGCCGAGCGGTTCTAGGCGCTTCAGCCTGGAACCGCGCGACCGCTACGGTCGCAGGTTCGAATCCTGCCGCGGGCATGGATGTGTGTGATGTCCTTAGGTTAGTTAGGTTTAAGTAGTTCTAAGTTCTAGGGGACTGATGACCTCAGATGTTAAGTCCCATACTCCTCAGAGCCATTTGAACCATTTTGAATCTAACTTGCTCAGTAAAATATATGTGCCGCGGTACGCTTCTCAGATTGCTAACCTCTCTGCCACTAGTGAACCCATATAACTGTTCGAATACTATGTCAACGTTTCGAACTTTTGCTAAGAGTTGATGGAAAGTAGATCTGTGTGTATACACGTCAGTAACTTGTCGATTAGGCGGAGAACTTTTGTTTAGTGAGACAGTGTTATTTTACTAGCTCAAAGTTAGTGTTTCTGGACCATGACGTTTCAACTACGACGTGGCTAAGTGATTCCTGTGCTTGGCGCATTTTTGAGTTTTTCGATGTACTAGTTTCCAAACAGCCTGATGCTCAGTTGGCTGCCTGATTAAAGTTATGTTTCCTGTTGCGATAACAATTCCAGGTAAGTCAAAGCGTCAGAGCGTTTTGTAGAAAGCTCGTGATGACGTTGTCTCTGCAGACAATTAAATTAAGGAGTTCCATTGTATTGTTTCTGTGTTTGTTGTGTTCCAACTAAGGCCATCTCTCTCTCTCTCTCTCTCTCTCTCTCTCTCTGTCTCTTCAAAAATGGTTCAAATGGATCTGAGCACTATGGGACTTAATTTCTAAGGTCATCAGCCCCTAGAACTTAGAACCACTTAAACCTAACTAACCTAAGGACATCACACAAATCCATGCCCGAGGCAGGATGGGAACCTGCGACCGTAGTGGTCGCGCGGTTCCAGACTGTGGCGCCTAGAACCGCTCGGCCACCCTAGCCGGCTCTCTCTCTCTCTATCTATCTCTCTCTCCCCTCCCCCCTCACGAGTATCACGCTTAATAATTTTCACAAGCGTGATTGACGGCTGTCTCGTTATACTGCAATGGGCAGGCGTATATCTATCAGCGACTTCCATACCCCCTCTCAACTCAGATGGCAAATAAATCTGCAATTATAAAGTTCTTATACCTGTGTATTGCAACTTTTGAGAAGACTACGTGACTCACCAGTCTTGGCTAGCTCACTGAATGACTTACCACTTCTTCCCTGACCTGGTCGTTTGCAACACTCGTTTAATTCTAATACAGAATGGATGGCCAAGCATGAATTATTGTAAGTGATGCTCTTTCGGTGTCAAGGCACTCACAGAACAACAGAGTGGATATGTGGGTGAACGGTGTACCGTGCCGTATAGGTAGCAAAGCACGAAAGAATCCAAGTTACTGGACAATGACACCGAGAAAACGTATGAGGTCAGTACTAGTAACGTTAATAGAATATTAGCACTATTCCAGGAACAGTAATACTTACTACAAGTCTATTAAGTACCAAGATATAGAATAAAGTAAAGGGAGTCAGAATATTTTAAGACACAAGGGATGTTACAGAGAATAAACCTCTTCATTCACTGACGGGACAACTGCACAATGAAAAAACTTACAACGTTTTAACTGTTGACTTGAGTTAGGAAGCAGCAAGGAAAAGCAACAGAAAATGTCGCCTTCGTGGTATGTTCTAATTCTCATCATTACTGCATAAATTACTTTTTTAGGTGAATTGCGAAAAGTTGCATGCCTTAAGTTTGGGGCAGGCGACACCACTGTTGAGCGTTTGTGTGGACCGACAACCATGCAGTCTGTGACTATTGTGTTCATGTTTTTATCTTGTTTTCACGTTTTTATTCGTATGCAGTAAATTAATCTCTTACTAAAAGGTTACAGTTTCGTGCAAATCTAAGCTAATCAGGTTCCACTATTAGCAATTCATTTATTTTTAATACGAGAATGCACACGTAGAGTATCAACTCTGAGAGTGGCCCATTAATCAGCAGCAGCTGACATGTCATACGTCACTAATTCAGAAGCGAGTAGTGTGTCATAAATTTTACTAATTAAGTGTGTGTGACCAGTAGCGTAATTTTAGGCGTTTTAGCGTGATGTTTGCAAATACGTGTCAGAAACTTTCTCAAAATACGGATTTCCCTCGCTGCCCCTCATCATGACACACCAAGTGTGTTGTGTCAACTACCACACATGCGGCGGGATAGGAAAAAAATAAAAATAAAATCTGGAAAAACTGAAATCTGGAAAAAATGAAATCTGGAAAAAATGAAATGGTGGTCATGGTCACAGGTTTGAAGCGAATTCTGGGATGATTCCATTGAAAGAGCACGGTTATTTCCTCCCCATCCGACGTTGTGCTCCATTTCTAATGACCTCGTTCAGGACAGAGATTTTTTATGTGGGGAGCGAAGTGGTTGCCCATTGCATGTGCGGCCCGCAACACTGCCCTTAATACATATTGCTACCCCAGATAATATCCATACCCTAAAGCTAAGGGGCAAGAAGAAAGTTTAGCGCTTAACACCCTGCCGACAACGAGATCATTAGAGACGAAGTCAGATGGGGGGAGGGGGGGGGGAGATCACCGTGCCCTGTGAATGAGACCATCCCGGCATTCGCCTCAAGCGATTTGATGAAATCACAGAAACGGGATTTTGATCCACCATCCACCAAAATGTAACATCTTCCGACTATGCTACCTCGCACGACTCTTAGTCTAAAGCATCATGCTTATAACGCTGAGAAATCACTGTGGTCGTGGGCACCATTTCATTCTTTCCAGATAAACTATGAGGCTCAGTACTCGCCACGAAGGTGATAATTTCTCTTGCACGCTTCTTCCTAGCATGTTTTGCAACCTGTATGTGTGTGTGTGTGTGTGTGTGTGTGTGTGTGTGTGTGTATGTGTGTGTGAGTGTGGTTTTCGTTGTCGTTTCCATCTTACGTAAGTAACCTTTTTGTTTGTAGCTGCTGAATTAAGACATCGTCAATTTTTAAAAATCGAGATACGCTCTTTTTTATGACATTGCACAGAGCCTTCGAAGAAAACTTCAACATGGGTGAGAAACAACGTGAGTGGATGTTGATCAAATAGAAACGAGGTAACAGCGCCGCAAACCAGCCCTCCGCTGCTAGGAGACCAGGCATCTCAAACATCTGTCCCACTGTACCAAATGTAAGCGGAAACGTAACTCAGGTGCGGTTTGTGTGTGCATCATTGTTGCTGTGATATTAGCTGTTTGAAAATGTTGATCTTGAGAATTTCAAACATCCTACAAAGCGAACGTGGACTGATGATTAAATTTCATCTAAACTTATTGCAGCAGAGAACCGAGTCTTTGGGAGTTGTCAGTGTTCCCTTGCAAAATTCTTGTATCAATTCACCCATAAACAAGAGCTTGCATAGGAATGCGCATCACTTTGAAGTTTTGGTGAAAACCATCCCTAGAACTGTGACCAGTTTTTAAAGACATTGCCATGATGCGCTTAATGGAGCGGCACGTCGAAAGGATGAAATGCGTTAAAATTTAATACTCGCGTAAGACTTCTTTTGCTGATCCCACCCGAAAAAAAAGCTGCCTCGAAGTGACATGTGGATCTCGTATTACCGCTGCTGAAATGTTAGTTGCATTTCCGTCATCAGTTACTGTTGTTCTCTGAAATTTGGGTTACACGAAAAAAAAAATTTCAAGGCTGGCGATTCGACTAAATACATAGACATTAAAATTGGCACCATCACAAACATGATGTTTTTGGAAGGTAAACCAAACCGTGCATTTTTGGCACAACACTTAGAAGAAGCAACAAATCTACGAAAGGGATTGCCTACACCATGCTTGTCCGTCCACTTCCAGATAGGGTTGAACAGTTCGAAGTGCAGTACCTAGTTCAGTATTACCGCGAAATAGGGAAAATAGTGTCACGGAAACAAAGTTGTTTCTCGTTACAACGAAATCTTTTCACGAAATCAGCAACTTCACTCACGGAAGCCAGAATGTTTTGTTGACCCGCTCCCGCGTATCGTGAAATGACCAGCCTTGTCGCACAGTCTTGTGTCGCAAATGATTACTAATGGAAGTAAATTTCCTGAATGTGTCCGAGATCGTTATGAACATATAGTGCATAAAACACTCCACACTTGATTCCTCGTTATGACACAGATTTTATTGACACTGACGCAGAAAGTTTTTTTACAACCTTTAAGTTTTGAGCTGTTATAAATAGTCGTACATTAAGCGACCTACACTGTTTTATTTGTAAAATGAGTATAAAATTGTTGAAGTGCGCGTGTGAGCAACAGAAGGATTATGTTCGTGCCGTTTCACCCGGTGGAAGGAACCCAGACATTTCCGGGCGAGTAATTCGTCGCTTCCCGCTTTAAACCTCTCTCCGCACAGTTCCGCCCTCCAGCACACGACGACACGAAATTCACATTTTACTGTTGAGTGCTTGCGACGGCAGAAGGTGGGCATCTTCAAGGGAAAGGAGTGCGCTTTCAGTCTGGCAGTCCTTCTGGCACGTGTTGGCCGGCTGCAGCAAAATTCAGCCGAATTACGCTGTTCTTTTATCCTGCTTCATCTGCTGAACTTCAGTTTTATTTGGCATAGTGTTCTGCTGGATTTTAAATTATTTCAGTCCGGAAAAAAGGACGTTTAGGTAGGACTGTTTTACTAAAGCACTCAGCCGATAAAAGAGGCATATTTAAAAAAAAACCCATGAACCATGGACCTTGCCGTTGGTGGGGAGGCTTGCGTGCCTCAGCGATACAGATGGCCGTACCGTAGGTGCAACCACAACGGAGGGGTATCTGTTGAGAGGCCAGACAAACATGTGGTTCCTGAAGAGGGGCAGCAGCCTTTTCAGTAGTTGAAGGGGCAACAGTCTGGATGATTGACTGATCTGGCCTTGCAACATTAACCAAAACGGCCTTGCTGTGCTGGTACTGCGAACGGCTGAAAGCAAGGGGAAACTACAGCCGTAATTTTTCCCGAGGACATGCAGCTCTACTGTATGATAAAATGATGATGGCGTCCTCTTGGGTAAAATATTCCGGAGGTAAAATAGTCCCCCATTCGGATCTCCGGGCGGGGACTACTCAGGAGGACGTCGTTATCAGGAGAAAGAAAACTGGCGTTCTACGGATCGGAGCGTGGAATGTCAGATCACTTAATCGGGCAGGTAGGTTAGAAAATTTAAAAAGGGAAATGGATAGGTTAAAGTTAGATATAGTGGGAATTAGTGAAGTTCGGTGGCAGGAGGAACAAGACTTTTGGTCAGGTGATTACAGGGTTATAAATACAAAATCAAATAGGGGTAATGCAGGAGTAGGTTTAATAATGAATAAAAAAATAGGAGTGCGGGTTAGCTACTACAAACAGCATAGTGAACGCATTATTGTGGCCAAGATAGACACAAAGCCCATGCCTACTACAGTAGTACAAGTTTATATGCCAACTAGCTCTGCAGATGATGAAGAAATAGATGAAATGTATGACGAAATAAAAGAAATTATTCAGGTAGTGAAAGGAGACGAAAATTTAATAGTCATGGGTGACTGGAATTCGTCAGTAGGAAAAGGGAGAGAAGGAAACATAGTAGGTGAATATGGATTGGGGGGAAGGAATGAAAGAGGATGCCGCCTTGTAGAATTTTGCACAGAGCATAACTTAATCATAGCTAACACTTGGTTCAAGAATCATGAAAGGACGCTGTATACATGGAAGAAGCCAGGAGATACTGACAGGTTTCAGATAGATTATATAATGGTAAGACAGAGATTTAGGAACCAGGTTTTAAATTGTAAGACATTTCCTGGGGCAGATGTGGATTCTGACCACAATCTATTGGTTATGAACTGCAGATTGAAACTGAAGAAACTGCAAAAAGGTGGGAATTTAAGGAGATGGAACCTGGATAAACTGAAAGAACCAGAGGTTGTAGAGAGTTTCAGGGAGAGCATAAGGGAACAATTGACAGGAATGGGGGAAAGAAATACAGTAGAAGAAGAATGGGTAGCTCTGAGGGATGAAGTGGTGAAGGCAGCAGACGATCAAGTAGGTAAAAAGACGAGGGCTAATAGAAATCCTTGGGTAACAGAAGAAATATTGAATTTAATTGATGAAAGGAGAAAATATAAAAATGCAGTAAATGAAGCAGGCAAAAAGGAATACAAACGTCTCAAAAATGAGATCGACAGGAAGTGCAAAATGGCTAAGCAGGGATGGCTAGAGGACAAATGTAAGGATGTAGAGGCTTGTCTCACTAGGGGTAAGATAGATACTGCCTACAGGAAAATTAAAGAGACCTTTGGAGAGAAGAGAACCACTTCTATGAATATCAAGAGCTCAGATGGAAACCCAGTTCTAAGCAAAGAAGGGAAGGTAGAAAGGTGGAAGGAGTATATAGAGGGTTTATACAAGGGAGATGTACTTGAGGACAATATTATGGAAATGGAAGAGGATGTAGATGAAGATGAAATAGGAGATATGATACTGCGTGAAGAGTTTGACAGAGCACTGAAAGACCTGAGTCGAAACAAGGCCCCGGGAGTAGACAACATTCCATTAGAACTACTGATGGCCCTGGGAGAGCCAGTCGTGACAAAACTGTACCATCTGGTGAGCACGATGTATGAGACAGGCGAAATACCCACAGACTTCAAGAAGAATATAATAATTCCAATCCCAAAGAAAGCAGGTGTTGACAGATGTGAAAATTACCGAACTATCAGTTTAATAAGTCACAGCTGCAAAATACTAACGCGAATTCTTTACAGACGAATGGAAAAACTGGTAGAAGCTGACCTCGGGGAAGATCAGTTTGGATTCCGTAGGAATGTTGGAACACGTGAGGCAATACTGACCTTACGACTTATCTTAGAAGAAAGATTAAGGAAAGGCAAACCTACGTTTCTAGCATTTGTAGACTTAGAGAAAGCTTTTGACAATGTTGACTGGAATACTCTCTTTCAAATTCTGAAGGTGGCAGGGGTAAAATACAGGGAGCGAAAGGCTATTTACAATTTGTACAGAAACCAGATGGCAGTTATAAGAGTCGAGGGGCATGAAAGGGAAGCAGTGGTTGGGAAAGGAGTGAGACAGGGTTGTAGCCTCTCCCCGATGTTATTCAATCTGTATATTGAGCAAGCAGTAAAGGAAACAAAAGAAAAATTCGGAGTAGGTATTAAAATTCATGGAGAAGAAGTAAAAACTTTGAGGTTCGCCGATGACATTGTAATTCTGTCAGAGACAGCAAAGGACTTGGAAGAGCAGTTGAACGGAATGGACAGTGTCTTGAAAGGAGGATATAAGATGAACATCAACAAAAGCAAAACGAGGATAATGGAATGTAGTCAAATTAAGTCGGGTGACGCTGAGGGAATTAGATTAGGAAATGAGACACTTAAAGTAGTAAAGGAGTTTTGCTATTTAGGGAGTAAAATAACCGATGATGGTCGAAGTAGAGAGGATATAAAATGTAGACTGGCAATGGCAAGGAAAGCGTTTCTCAAGAAGAGAAATTTGTTAACATCGAGTATAGATTTAGGTGTCAGGAAGTCGTTTCTGAAAGTATTTGTATGGAGTGTAGCCATGTATGGAAGTGAGACATGGACGATAACTAGTTTGGACAAGAAGAGAATAGAAGCTTTCGAAATGTGGTGCTACAGAAGAATGCTGAAGATAAGGTGGGTAGATCACGTAACTAATGAGGAGGTATTGAATAGGATTGGAGAGAAGAGAAGTTTGTGGCACAACTTGACTAGAAGAAGGGATCGGTTGGTAGGACATGTTTTGAGGCATCAAGGGATCACAAATTTAGCATTGGAGGGCAGCGTGGAGGGTAAAAATCGTAGAGGGAGACCAAGAGATGCATACACTAAGCAGATTCAGAAGGATGTAGGTTGCAGTAGGTACTGGGAGATGAAGAAGCTTGCACAGGATAGAGTAGCATGGAGAGCTGCATCAAACCAGTCTCAGGACTGAAGACCACAACAACAACATTTAAAAAAACGCACAAAATAAAATCAGCCGCAAGGCGTTGGAGGAAAGTAACACAGTGGACTATTGCGGTGAAGACACTGGTAAGACACGTGCTCTTTAATCAGCACCGCTAACCATTCTGCTGACAACGATTAATCTGTGACCTAATAATTTGTGCTCTCTCATAGCCAAAACTCGGAAACATAACAACATATACACCTGTATCAGTCAATTACGAAACCAGACACAGTCCTTTTTGTGGTTTAATGTAAAGTCTCTGTAATTTTTAAAACATTATCTGTTGTTTCAAGTGGGGCAAAGATATTAAAATGAATGCTATAATTTTAAAAAATGATTAAAATGGTTTTGAGCACTGTGTGACTTAAAATCTTTGGTCATCAGTCCCCTAGAACTTAGAACTACTTAAACCTAACTAACCTAAGGACATCACACACGTCCATGCTCGAGGCAGGATTTGAACCTGCGACCGTAGCAATCGCGCGGTTCCGGACTGAAGCGCCTAGAACCGCTAGGCCATTAAGGCCGGCTCTATAATTTTATTTTAGTTCACTTGATAGCAGTCATTTAGAAAGAAATTTGCTTGTGAAACGAACAGCAAAAATATATTTTGTCAGTGAAAAAAAAAATGTTCAAATGTATGTGAAATCTTATGAGACTCAACTGCTAAGGTCATCAGTCCCTAACCTTACACACTACTTAACCTAAATTATCCTAAGGACAAACACACACTCCCATGCCCGAGGGAGGTCTCCAACCTCCGCCGGGACCAGCCGCACAGTCCATGACTGCAGCGCCCTAGACCGCTCGGCTAATCCCGCGCGGCTTTCAGTGATATCATCTTCACAAACGGCACAAACCTGTAGTGATAATCGACTGTAGTACCTACGTTAGTAGTAACTCCTTGAGGCAATAATTTATATCAAACATGTTTCCGAACATTCTCTCCCGAAATGTGTCAATGTAAATTTTTTTCAGAAGTAAATTTTTATTGTTTACTCTTTTCGTAGCACCATGCATTCCGTTCGATTAATCTTTGAAATCCTATGCTTTCTCTGACAAAATTAGCAAGTCATCGGCACACCATAAATTTTTAATTATTCTCCTTAGACTCATTTACCATCCGAATTTCTCCTTAGTTTCCTTTACTGTTTGCCAGTGAAAAGGCTGAAGAACATGTTCTATTCCCTTTCCAACTCCTGCTTCTCCTTCGTGCCGTTGGAGACTAATCCATGTAATACGGTTTGTGGCCGTGCGGTTCTAGGCGCTACAGTCTGGAACCGCAGGACCGCTACGGTCGCAGGTTCGAATCCTGCCTCGGGCATGGATGTGTGTGATGTCCTTAGGTTAGTTAGGTTTAAGTAGTTCTAAGTTCTAGGGGACTGATGACCTTAGAAGTCCCATAGTGCTCAGAGCCATTTGTAATACGGTTTCCGCATCAATTTTAGATAAGCTTTCGCTCCATGAATTTGGTCTCTGAAAACTACGAAATTATGAGGAGTCTATTCTAGTCAATATTGTCAAAATATTATTTTTAAATTAAGTAACCAATTACGGAAAAGTAAAAGGTTTCTTGTCAGTGTGGTTAATCATATTTCATCCATACGTATCCTACAATTCTAGGCAGGCGGAATGTACACTACTGGCCATTAAAATTCCTACACCACGAAGATGACGTGCTACAGACGCGAAATTTAACCCTCAGGAAAAAGATGCTGTGATATGCAAATGATAAACTTTTCAGAGCATTCACACAAGGTTGGCGCCGGTGGCGACACCTACAACGTGCTGACATGAGGAAAGTTTCCAACTGATTTCTCATACACAAACAGCAGTGGAAGGGTGTTGCCTGGAAAACTTTGCTGTGATGCCTCATGTAAGGAGAAGAAATGCGTACCATCACGTTTCCGACTTTGATAAAGGTCGGATTGTAGCCTATCGCGATGGCGATTTATCGTATCGTGAGATTGCTGCTAGCGTTGCTCGAGATCCAATGACTGTTAGCAGAATATGGACTCGGTGGGTTTAGGAGGGTAATATGGAACGCCTTGCTGGATCCCAACGGCCTCGTATCACTAGCAGTCGAGATGACAGGCATCTTATCCGCATGGCTGTAACGGATCGTGCAGCCACGTCTCGATCCCTGAGTCAACAGATGGGACGTTTGCAAGACAACAACCATCTGAACGAACGGTTCGACGACGTTTGCAGCAGCATGGACTATCAGCTCTGAGACCATGGCTGCGGTTACCCTTGACGCTGCATCACAGACAGGAGCGCCTGCGATGGTGTACTGAACGACGAACCTGGGTGCACGAATGGCAAAACGTCATTTTTTCGGATGAATCCAGGTTCTGTTTACAGCATCATGATGGTCGCATGCGTGTTTGGCGACATCACGGTGAACGCACATTGGAAGCGTGTATTCGTCATCGCCATACTGGCGTATCACCCGGCGTGATGGTATAGGGTGCCATCGGTTACACGTCTCTGTCACCTGTTGTTTGCATTGGCGGCACTTTGAACAGTGGACGTTACATTTCAGATGTGTTACGACCCGTGGCTCTACCCTTCATTCGATCCCTGCAAAACCATACATTTCAGCAGAATAATGCACGACCCCATGTTGCAGTTCCTGTACGGGCCTTTCTGGATACAGAAAATGTTCGACTGCTGCCCTGGCCAACACATTCTCCAGATCTCTCACCAATTGAAAACGTCTCGTCAATGGTGGCCGAGCAACTGGCTCGTCACAATACGCCAGTCACTACTCTTGATGAACTGTGGTATCGTATTGAAGCTGCATGGGCAGTTGTACCTGTACACGCCATCCAAGCTCTGTTTGACTCAATGCCCAGGCGTATCAAGGCCGTTAATACGGCCAGAGGTGGTTGTTATGGGTACTGATTTCTCAGGATCTATGCACCCAAATTGCGTGAAAATATAATCACATGTCAGTTCTAGTATAATATATTTGTCCAATAAATACCCGTTTATCATCTGCATTTCTCCTTGGTGTAGCAATTTTAATGTCCAGTAGTGTACATCGACATCAGACCTGCACATTGAGGATAGTGATCAATTGCTTGTCTAGGTGTGCGTCACAGCGTGAAGTACGAAGAATTTGAGATCCTTTCAGCCATCATGGCCTGCTGGTATTAGATCGTAGAAGAAGCAGCAGAACTATGTATACTGAGAAAACATATGCGGAAATATATAGGATGTCATCTTAGAAAAGCTTGGTACCGGGCGATGGCATCGCTAAGACATGGTCGGTTGCAGAGAGCGCTGAAAGGAACTGAAAGCCAGCACGGTCTGGCGGCGCACTGGCCGAGCTGCTGACGCCACGGTCGGCATCTCTCCGTCGGATACACCCGCGTCAAGCAACGTGGCGGGATCCGCAGGCCCTTTGTCCCGTAAGGGTTCTGGATTGCACAGCGTGGAACTGGCCCGGAAAATATGTATGTGACTGACGCGGAACTGACTATTGTTAATGAGCATACACTGAAGAGCCAAAGAAACTGGTACACCTGCCTAATATCGTGTAGGGTCCCCGCGAGCAAGCGTAAGTGCCGCCACAAGAAGTGGCACGGACTAGACTGATATCTGAACTAGTGCTGGAGGGAAGTGACACCATAAAACCTCCAGGGCTGTCCGTAACTCCGTAAGAGTACGAGGGCCTGCAGGACTCTTCTGAACAGCACGTAGCAATGCATCCCAGATACGTTCAATAATGTTCATGTTTGGGGAGTTTCGTGGCCACCGGAAGTATTTAAACTCAAAAGAGTATTCCTTGAGCCACTCTGTAGCAATTCTGGATACGTGGGGTGTCGCGTTGTCCTGTTAAAATTGCCTAAGTCCTTCAAAATGCACAATGGACATGAATGGATGCAGGTGACCAGAGAGGATATTGACGTACGTGTCACATGTCACAGTCGTATCTAGACGTATTAGGAGTCCCATATCACTCCAGTTGCACGCGCCCCACACGCCCCACACCATTACAGAGCCTCCACCAGCTTGAACAACATGATGTTATCTCCATACCCGTACAAGTCCATCTGCTCTATAGAATTTGAAACGACACTCGTCTGACCAGGCAACATGTTTCCAGTCATCAACAGCCCAACCTCGACGTTGACAGGCCCAGGCAAGGCGTAAGGCTTTGTGTCGTGCAGTCATCAAGGATACACAAGTGGCCCATCGTCTCCGAAAGCCCATATCGGTGATGTTCCGTTTAATGACCCGCACGCTGACACGTGCTGATGGCCCAGCATTGAAAGCTGCAGCAATTTGCGAAAGGGTTGCCCTTCTGTCACGTTGAACGATTCTCTTCAGTCCTCGTTTGTACCGTTCTTGCAGGTCTTTTTCCGGACGCAGCGATGACGGAGATTCCTAATATTCATGGTACACTCGTGAAATGGAGGTACGGGAAAATCCCCACTTCATCGCTACTTCGGAGATGATGTGTCCCATCGCTCGAACGCCGACTGTAACACTATGTATGTTCAGACTCACTTAACTCTTGACACCCTGCCACTGAAGCAGCAGTTACCGTTCTAACAACCGCGCCAGATACTGTACTTGTTGTCCTGTATAGCCGTTGCCAACCGTAGCGCCGTGTTTTGCCTGTTCACAAATCTCTGTATTTGAATAGGCTTGCCTATACCAGTTTCTCTGGCACTTCAACGTGTACTGTAGCCTATACCCAACACAGAAAATGACAGAAACTATGATTTCGAAGCACAGATCGGTTATTGTCACATGTCTCCGCATACATATATTTCTCATTCTGTCCCGAGTGCTTCACTTTTTCACTACCGGTGGAGGAGCAGATGTTTTTAGTGACCGGTTGAATGAAACACAAAATGGTGCTCACGATAAGACAGTGCACGTTAACTGTCGACTGTTAAGCGAAACATAATTGAAGGAATACGTGTGCGCAAGAGTTTAAGACTGGATATGTTTTGGAAAAGCCTCCAGTAAGTCTGCACCGCAAAACGTAGTGCATAATTATGGACATTTCGGGCACGTTCTAAAATATTCATTAACAGCTCTGCATGTCTAATTGCAGATGCTTTCCGGTACACTTTCGTTTTTCCCAGTCAGTGCGTTGCCGTGTGGTGAAGCTACGCAGCATCTCGTGCTGTCCGTGTCTGATGTCTTAGAATAGTTCAGTACAGTTACATCAATACCTCAGGATGGATAATGTTATGCGACTTGAAGAAACATTGCGCAGCCTTTACAGATTCTGAAGTTTACTCCGCGAAAGCTTTAGACATTTGAAACTGATGATTTATAACCCAGCAACGATAGAAAAGTGTTAATAAAATAAAGTCAGAATTCCAAGAGAAATAACAGTTTTCAGATAGGGTTTGAGGCATGAGACAGCATTCATGAAAGTCTTTGAATAATCTACGACATTTTATTCCTATGGTACAACATAATGCAAACATTACAAATCAGCCTTTAGCAGAGGTTGAAAATACCGCTTCAGTTGTAAGGTTCTTTTTATTAAAAATGTTATAACATCTGATGATGGGCTTTTAAGACTCCGAAACAGGCCGTGTTTTAAATAAAAAGAATCTTACCACTCAATCGGTATTTTCAACCTCTGCTATGATCCCCAGTTGCAGGCGTTCGTCCGACAGGATTGATTTTAGTAAAATCAGGTTTTGCTGGAGGTAATTGGGTACGCCACGTGATGCCATTTTATTGTTTGGCCGTGTATTATATTGTAACAGGTGGGCACGAACTAGAGGGTGAATATAGTGACGATATAATTAGTAGTACATAGTACAAGCAATCTAAGCCCACCTGCAGGCCCTTCTCAGGCAGTGTGTAACATAATTGCAACATATTAAGTGCAGTGATCTCAGTGTAAAAGCGTTTAAACTCTGCATAATAATGCTATACCTTTTTGTTAGTCTAATTTCAGATGGAAGGTAGATAACTTCAACGTCTATAAATGGATGAGAAAAAATAAATGAGGAGAAATGGTCATTTCTTTAGATCCAGTCAACATTGTAGAACGACGGGAGTCTCAAATGTCATCAGACTATATGGTAATGAATGAGTGATGTAAGAGATTAAGGAAGGCACACTGTGCGCAAAGTGAAAAACAGAGATCAGAATGAGATACTTGTGACAACAGTACTTCAGTTGTAATTTTATGGTTATTGTCATTATTATTAGTAGTAGTATCAATAATGTTACTAGCAACTGAAGAAGGAATAGCTTTTCCACTTTTGATGCTGTATTCAGTAGTGATAGAAAGCAAAATAGAAAATTTAGCTGTTATTATGACAGATGAAATTGTAACTGTGTACTGTTTTGTGTCCAGGAATAAAATTTCCTTTCATGCTCGTGTAAGACACAGGGTAAAAACTACACTCCTGGAAATTGAAATAAGAACACCGTGAATTCATTGTCCCAGGAAGGGGAAACTTTATTGACACATTCCTGGGGTCAGATACATCACATGATCACACTGACAGAACCACAGGCACATAGACACAGGCAACAGAGCATGCACAATGTCGGCACTAGTACAGTGTATATCCACCTTTCGCAGCAATGCAGGCTGCTATTCTCCCATGGAGACGATCGTAGAGATGTTGGATGTAGTCCTGTGGAACGGCGTGCCATGCCATTTCCACCTGGCGCCTCAGTTGGACCAGCGTTCGTGCTGGACGTGCAGACCGCGTGAGACGACGCTTCATCCAGTCCCAAACATGCTCAATGGGGGACAGATCCGGAGACCTTGCTGGCCAGGGTAGTTGACTTACACCTTCTAGAGCACGTTGGGTGGCACGGGATACATGCGGACGTGCATTGTCCTGTTGGAACAGCAAGTTCCCTTGCCGGTCTAGGAATGGTAGAACGATGGGTTCGATGACGGTTTGGATGTACCGTGCACTATTCAGTGTCCCCTCGACGATCACCAGTGTAGGAGATCGCTCCCCACACCATGATGCCGGGTGTTGGCCCTGTGTGCCTCGGTCGTATGCAGTCCTGATTGTGGCGCTCACCTGCACGGCGCCAAACACGCATACGACCATCATTGGCACCAAGGCAGAAGCGACTCTCATCGCTGAGGACGACACGTCTCCATTCGTCCCTCCATTCACGCCTGTCGCGACACCACTGGAGGCGGGCTGCACGATGTTGGGGCGTGAGCGGAAGACGGCCTAACGGTGTGCGGGACCGTAGCCCAGCTTCATGGAGACGGTTGCGAATGGTCCTCGCCGATACCCCAGGAGCAACAGTGTCCCTAATTTGCTGGGAAGTGGCGGTGCGGTCCCCTACGGCACTGCGTAGGATCCTACGGTCTTGGCGTGCATCCGTGCGGTCCGGTTCCAGGTCGACGGGCACGTGCACCTTCCGCCGACCACTGGCGACAACATCGATGTACTGTGGAGACCTCACGCCCCACGTGTTGAGCAATTCGGCGGTACGTCCACCCGGCCTCCCGCATGCCCACTATACGCCCTCGCTCAAAGTCCGTCAACTGCACATACGGTTCACGTCCACGCTGTCGCGGCATGCTACCAGTGTTAAAGACTGCGATGGAGCTCCGTATGCCACGGCAAACTGGCTGACACTGACGGCGGCGGTGCACAAATGCTGCGCAGCTAGCGCCATTCGACGGCCAACACCGCGGGTCCTGGTGTGTCCGCTGTGCCGTGTGTGTGATCATTGCTTGTACAGCCCTCTCGCAGTGTCCGGAGCAAGTATGGTGGGTCTGACACACCGGTGTCAATGTGTTCTTTTTCCCATTTCCAGGAGTGTATATACAGGCTTAACGTAACAATAGTAGTTATATTAATCGCCTATTATCTAGTATAACACATAACAAATGTAAATACTATAAGATATTAATAATACACCAAGCATCTTCAATATCTATACCACAATAAACATGTCCACTTTAAATGAAGAAGTATGTTTACATGTAACTGTGAACATCAAAATCATGTCTGTATCTTGTAGCACAAACCTAACTAACGTCTAAATGGACCTTGGGTAAATTCCAGGTTGCTTCCTTTAAGAAGGATACTACCACATTCCTCCCCCATTTCAGTGCGTGATATAAGACATCATTACCAATCGTACATTGAATTCAAACAATCCTTCCATTTTATTCCGCCTGTCAAATGTTGTGAGTCACTTTCGCGGCACAATCCATTGGCCAGCTGCTGGATGTGGTGTGTGCTTACCTGAGTCCCGGCACGGAAGTGACAGGTGATCCGTCTGCATGCATCCACGCTATGCTCGGGGGCGGGCTGCCTCGTGCCGAGCAGCTCACTTGTGCCCCCGTTGAGTTGGAGAAGCGCAGCCGCGGCGGAGGCTCCTGCATCAGCACCGGAGCCTGCACGCCCAGCTGCCCGCGGCACACACCTGCAACAAGGATGGCGTCACCTGATGAAGGGCAGGCACATTTAGAAAGCTTGACAAGTATGCTAGTACTAGCAGCTACTACACCGGCACCAGAGCTACACAGCTGGCTGCCTGTGGCTCTTGGTAGCTACAATAGGAGGAGTACCTAATAAATTATTGCAGCTGTACAGAGATTCGGTTAATACATGGGAATACATAACTAGTTATGTGGGCCTTGTTTAAATAGAAATACAGTACATAGATTAACTGCGAAGCAATCCCTAGTAAACCACAATCATGGACTGCAATCGACTGAATGTGGTTACAGACAATGACAGAAGCATTGGAAGCTTAAATAATTTTTGCAGTTTCATACATAAACGATACACACTTCATACATACGTCAAATAAACGTATCTTTCAAATGTTAAGTGACTGTAGAGATCTAAAATATGGGACAGAGAAAAATATTTCACATTTGAAGTAATTTTATGGTATTTTTTCAGTACAGTTGATTAGAAGTGCTTTTACTTTCCGTTACTTTTACGTAAGTACATACTGCGGCAACAGGGTATCATCGATTTCCATGGTCAGAAATACATTGTTTTTGCTGCTGGACATATTATCTGTGTGAGTATAACGTTGCTAGAGTATTATGAAGCTTGAAAAGATATGAGCTGCTCATGATTTGCAGTGGGATCATGTCCAATGTGTGATTTCTTCTACCTTTCAGACTGACTGTAAAACACATGGTTTAAGTTCCATAGGTGAGTACGAGCCCACTGAGGTGACAAGGCCTTCGAGAGATTCTCCAGTGAAGATCCAAAATGATTCACTGTTGAGTTTTAACATTATGAGTACAACTGATGACGTTCTGAGCACGTTTTCATACAACTATCGGAAACTATTTCAGCACTTGATGAAACAGAAATGCGTGCCTTTATGAACATTCTCCACGCATAGTATTCTCATTATCAAAGTGTAATATGTGTCACAAGTTTTTAATCAAAGTTACGCTTTTTTCAACAGGTCTGTAAGAGACATCTCCGACTTTAGAGCTAGTTAGAAGGAACAAATGACGCAAAACTTACAGCCTGAACTGTACACTGTTGTGTAGTTAACTGACAGACAATAAAAGATTGCAAGTAAAAGTAAAGCTATTACCACTCTGTGAAATTTTGAATCCTGTACCCATCGATCTGGGGCTATTAATAAATAATTAAATGATGTCAGTTACATTGCTGTTGTGTCTAGAACTGCTACCGATATCCTCCAGAAGGACATAATTATTCCATTTGGTTATTGTTCTTAGCCAATTTACGATTGAGCGCTTGATCTCTGTAAATGACTCACCATTAGACGTAATAATCACGACCCACGTTATCACAACAATGTGTCGCTGGAGCTCCGAGAAGTTAAAAGACGATTTCTGGCTGATTCTAGATAAAGAGACCCTGGAAGTGCCACAGGAATGCAGTATAGTTATCGTTGGCGATCCCAGTGGTCATGTCGTGTTGAAGGCAGCAATGGAGCAGGTGTAAGACGGTAACAGAATTCTAGATTTTGCGGAGGCTCACAATTTAATTATCACCAACAAGTTTTTCAATTAACTAGCCTCACATCTTTAGTCTACTTCAGTATTAGCGTATCAACCAAACTGACGTCCTTATAATGTGAAAACATGATCAAAATCCAATTATAGTTGTAAAAACCATTTCTTACGAAACAGTGGCTCCTCGACACCACCCACTAATAATCGGAATGCGCTTCGAAATAATGACTCGAAAGAAGGAAGTATGAAATGACCCAGCATGGATTCAAAGAAATCTGCTTAGACATGGTTGTGGACAGGAGATGTTAAGAACAAAGTCGGAGCGAAAATGGGGTAAGGGGTAGAGTTGTACCTGGAGGGTAGTGTACGTAGGAACATATGATGTTTTCCTGGTCGATGTTTCAACCTAGTGACCGATTTTAGACTCATATTAGGGAATGAAAACTAGAAACCGCTATAAGCAGTTTCCAGCATTTTATACTGTTTTTGTCGTTGTAGGACATGAGGCTATGCTTTGTACAGCGTTTCTAATTATTGCGCGTTCTACATATTTAAGTGCTGTACAACGTATTAAATTTATCTGCAGGTTATAGCTGAATTTTTAGTCGCATAGTTTTATGGTGTGTAAAATTATGTATACTTTTTTCAAAAAATATGTATATTTTTTAGCTAAACCATATTTTGTCGATCGTACGCAATCTTGTGTTTTGAAAGAGATGGTCTACTAGTATGGAATACGTGATATTTGCAGAGGAACTGGGTTTCTTGAATGTACTGAAAATTTTCCCTGTGCTGTACTATTGCCAATACCTTCTATTTCAAAATATTTTAATTTGTAATTGGTTTTTGATAATACTTCTTCTTAATTTGATTTGACTTCGTGATTATTGATGTGTAGTAGAGTCAAAATGTAAAACGCAGACCATATAGTATTGACAATAATTTTGTCGATTGCAAGAGTTTTAAACATGAGTAAAATATTTGTTCCTAATTACATGATCATGTTACAGTTTGGAATAGTTTTTCATATTTGGAAAAACCTTACGTCACCAGAATAACTTTTGTAATTTCAGAAAAACATTGCAGCAGACATAAAGTAAATAGTATCCTTTAAAATACAGGGCGAAGTCCGAGAAGTGTTCGAATGTACAACACTCTCTAGTACTAAAACAAGTTAGTTGCTTCGAAAACATTGACACACCAGCTAGCGTGTTTGACACCAATCACTTGAAAAAGAAGCGGCATAGGTGCATGGCAGGCGTAGCGATGTTCTGTGGCAATTGTGACGAAGAAGTGAACTTATTGTTGACCAAAAGAATGCAGCAGAACGCTGGTGGACACACTTCGAAGCAGTCTCAAATGAAGAGTTCCCACATTCCACAATAAAACATTTAGTAACCATTCACGGACTCATCATGTTGATAAGCAAGCCTCAAATTCTAGAAACCATAGGGAAGATGATAGTTGGGGTAGCCAAGTGGGCCAGATACTCTGCCAGCAGAAGTATGGAGATCAAGGCACTAGCACGCAGCTGATTGGCTGGCAGTATGCTCAACAAAATCACTGAAAAGAGCAGTAAAGTCTCAAATTGGAAACAGAAGGTGAGTCCGACTGAATGTTCCAACTATGGAACTGTACGTCTCTTATCACAAACTATGGAGATCACAGACAGCAGAATACGCTACGTTGTCAGTATAACCGCCATTACGTGCGGCTTTGTGATAGGCTGTGGGACCACCGACGCCATCAATGCTACTCGTTTGCTCACCGGAAGAAGCATGTTCGCTTTCGTAGACCTCTGAAAGGCTTTTGGATAAGAAACACGGGACCTTATATGGTTTATCTGAAGAACTAATTGAATGGGTCTGTCTATCCCATCGCAGTCCCAGAAATCGGTTATCTGCTGCAGCTGAGGTATCAGACGTCTTTCCGGTTTCTATGGGTGTGCATCAGAGATCTCCTGTTTATCCCCTTCTATTGACCATGATAACTGATACGATCAGCAGAAATCTTCAGACATCAGCATCTTGGAGCCTTATCTCTTCTGTAGATGCTCTACTGGATACTGACAACACGAACGACCTTCAACGACACGTCCAAACATGGTAGAACCACCCTGAACCCTCCGAACTATTCTTCAATTTAAAGAATCTGAATACCTATCACACTAAAGATCCATGGTATAGATCGTCAAAGGCCGTCACCATTAAGTGCCTTGGCTACTTACGGTTCACTCCCTCCTGAAATTACAAACCGCATTAGTAATGCGTGGCTTAAATGGCGACCACTGACTGATGTGCTTTATGAACAGAAGATCCAGGAAAGAAAATTTACAGCCCTGCATTCCATCCAGTTGACTTGAACGGTGCAGAATGATGGTCCGCAACAAAGGAAGCAGAGCAACGCAGAGCAAAGACCTGCTGGAATGGAAACAAAAACGCTTAGAACGTGTGGTCTGACACATAATGATTGTGTGACCAGTTACAAAATATTCAGGTCGTACTTGGTGGCACATATCGCTGAGAAGATGAGGGAAATCTGTCTAGGTATGGGCTGTATTTCGAAGAGATCGAGATACAATAGCAAAATACGGATTTTCGTTGAAAGTCGACGTTATACGACCTTCTGCGTGACGGAGTTAGCGTTGCCTAGATACCATTCATGTAGAATTCAAAATAACGAGCCTCCATCACCCAGACCAAGCATGAGATCGCTTGAAGCAAAATCAGAAGGCCAAATGAGCAGACCTTGCTCCATTGCGGGACGAAGGCTGCGAAAGAAGAATGTGTAACCTTCGTGGGACAGCTGCATTCTGCAGGTGGTACCCTGCAGTGGTGCCAACAGTTAGTTGTTGAACATGCAAGGCACGTTGATAGAAACGACCTGGTTTTGCATTTGAGAGGATTGGTCGATAGACCTGGAGTGACGTGAGGGCTGAGTCGTCTAGCAGTTGAGCAAATTTCCATATGTCAGTAGTTGCCAACATTACGGCAGTGACGAATTTGAGAATCCACTGAAAATTTGTAAACATATAGGATACTAGGGGCAACGTAGCAGCTCCTCCATCGGTGTAACTACAGCAGTACAGACAGAGAGAAAGGAACAGCTTTCCATCAAGAAAAGGTTTGTCTCATGCCCCTACATTGTCAAAAAAATGTTCAAATTTGTGTGAATTCCTAAGGGGCCAAACTGCTGAGGTCATCGGGCCCTAGACTTACCCACTATATAAACTAACTTATGCTAAGAACAACACACACACTCATGCCCGAGGGAGGACTCGAATCTCCGGCGGGAGGGGCCGCGCAATCCGTGACATGGTGCCTCAAACCACACGGCCACTCCGCGCGGCCCTACATTGTCACCCAAGCCATACACCTCCTGCAGCCACCTCTTTAGGGTTTGATCTGTTTACGTCGTTAGATCTGTACATTTCAGCTGAATTGCACTGATTAAAATAAACTTAGGGGAGAGCGGACTAGTGCCGTTCAAAAAGAAGAAAATTGAAAATTAGGTCGACTGCTGAGGCAAGGAATGAGGAAGTTCTCCACAGAATCGGTAAAGGAAGAAATATATGGAAAACACTAACAACAAGTGGGTCAGGATGATAGAAAATCTATTAAGACATCAAGGAATAACACTAGTAAGACTTGTTGAGAGTAAAACTGTAGAGATTAAAATATGGAATACATTCAGCAAATAACTGAAGACGCACGTTGCAAGTACTACTCACAGATGAAAAGTAAGAAGGTTGATGACTCGGAAAAAATCGCCATTACGTCGAAATTGGGAGGTTTCTGATATGAGTTCGTCTGAAGTGCAGAAACGTGGGTGTGAGACGTGGAAAGTTGGAAATTCCGTGAAGAACGAACCTGAAGTATCTGAATTATGTTGCTGTCGAGGAAAGATAACCTGTAAGTCGACAAACAAGGTATTACATGAAAAAGAAGTATTTGGAGGGCCATTACCATAAGAATGGTTTTTACATCCTAAATGAATTTTCACTATGCAACGGAGTGTGGGCTAGTTTGAAACTTCCTGGCGTATTAAAGCTGCGGACTGGAACCCGGGAACTTTTTCTTTCTCCGACTGAACTGTCCAAGCACGACCCACGACACTCCCTCAGATATTCACTTCCGCCAGTACGTCTACCTTTTGACGAAAAATACCAATGTTTCAGGTTCGAGACTTCGTCCAGGACACATTTTTAATTCGGAAGGTTTCTCCTGTGTCATCGAGAAGGAATTAACATGGTGCTTGAAGCAACAATAGAGGGTGAAAGATAGTAAAACAAAAGCGGGAAAAAATAGTATAACGTCCCACTGACAGCGAGGGCATTAGAGACGGAAGTCAGATTATGAATGGAGCGGGAAAGAAATAAGATGCACTCTCTTCGAGCGAACCAACTCTCATTTGTCTGATCAATGTACGGAAATAATGGAAAACCTAAATCAGGATGGTCGGACGGGGACTTGAACCATCGTCCTCCCGAATGCGAGTCCAGTGTACTAACCAGTGCGCCACCAGACTCGGTTAAAGCTAGTAGGAAAAATATGGAAAACAGATTATAGTGAATGTTGGATGTTGCTGTTAACAGGAAAGTCAAATATTATTACCAGATAGGAAAATACGCAAAACAGCAGCACACAAGTCGAAAGGTTGATGATTCAAAAACATTGAAGTCTACATAAGTAAAGGATGTGACTAACCAAACCACCTGGCTGCAAAGACAAGTGGCTAAAGCAGGACCACAGATCTGTACCGAGAACACAAAAAATACGACGAAAATCAAGACAGAAGGAGGTAAAGTTCAGAAGACAGAGAAAATATGTAGGCTGGAACTTAAATAGTGGCAGCACTGCTATGGAGAGACTATGCAATGGAATCTAATATTGTCGCTGACAGTAGACGTTGTTGACAAACCTACCTTACCTCCGAGCAAATGGACTCGCCCGTCCCACGTCACCGGCGTTCGCACAATCGAGGGAAACACAGTCACCTGTGAGCGAGCGGTCTGATGTAATCATGTTTTCGAAACAGGAATAACGGTGTAGGAACAAGATTGAATGTGTCAGAGGTCTTACAGCGCGAATGGCGTCATTATGGGTCGCCGGAAAGTCGAAAGTGCGTCAGAGCCCCAGTATGGTGAAAGTTGTGGTGATTCTTGTGTACGACTGTGATGGTGTTATCCTAACGCATTACGTTCCTCCATGGCAGACAGTCAATGCACAGTATTACTGTTCGTTTTTGGAGCATCACCTACAACCAGCTCTGCGGAAGAAGCGGGGACACTTTCTGCGCAACCCACCCATCATTTTGCGCGACAATGCGCGGGCATGTACAGCACAAGCTGTGGCTGCTCCGTTTGGTCGATGGGACTGGGTATACTCTACCATCCACCATACTCCCCGGACTTAAGTCCTTGTGACTTTGATTTGATTCCGAATATGAAGTGACGACTTCGTGGCATTCGCTTCAGAACTGTTCCAGATATTCGACAGGCAGTAGGCCGCTTCATTCGCACCATCAACAGAACAGGCTCTACGCCTTCCACATCGCTGGTAATGTGTTCTACACAACGCTTCTGACTACTTTGAAGGACAGTAACAAGTGAAAACATGTAACCCTTTTGTATCGGTTGTGAATATGTAGTTTCCACTATTTAAGTTCCAACCCTCGTATAATACCCAATAAAATGGGCAGAAACTAGTTATAGGGAAATATTTTATGGGAGAATGAATAACCTAGATGAACTTTGCTCACAAATTCATTATGTCATTACGACAATTTGTAACATGAAGAATCTTTAGGTCAATGCGAAATTGAGGCGCTATTATACAGTGCTACATCTTGAAACCATACACACAGCAGAAAGTCTGAACCTCATAACAACGGAGCTATTTATGAGGCTAGAACTTGTGGAACGAAGGATTCTCAGAAAGCTACAAGAATCTCGCAGAACATAGCGGCTGTGCACGTGAACTAAGTGTATAAAGTTAACTAAACAACACTGTTACTGCTGTTCTAAAGGTTCATTAACTAACATCGGTTGATTAAGTCAGTTTACTCACCTGTCACTTTTCGTTTACTCTGTCTAAAACCAAATGTCCGACAGATGGCGCTTCATCCGATCAGAATAGCAATACTTAGCATAAAAAAGTAAGACAAAGCAAAGATGATGTTCGTTACAGGAAATGCTCAATATGTCCACCATCATTCCTCAACAATAGCTGTAGCCGAGGAATAATGTTGTGAACAGCACTGTAAAGCATGTCCAGAGTTATGGTGAGGCATTGGCGTCGGATGTTGTCTTTCAGCATCACCAGAGATGTCGGTCGATCACGATACACTTGCGACTTCAGGTAACCCCAAAGCCAATAATCGCAAGGACTGAGGTCTGGGGACCTGGGAGGTCAAGCATGTCGAAAGTGGCGGCTGAGCACACGATCATCACCAAACGACGCGCGCAAGAGATCTTTCACGCGTCTAGCAATACTTTTTTTTTTTTTGGTTCTAATAAAACCTCATGTCATTCCGAGCATGTGTGTCAATTTTTACCTCTCTATCTACATTATTCCGTGGTTTATTAAGTTTTCAAATTTATACTGACTTTTTGATCTCCAGGTATATATACAGCAGTGTTGCGCTATAACGAATTCCTGCTATAAAACGTAAGATACTTTGATTGATAACAAAGCAATCATGTCCGAGGTAACGACACTCGATCGGGCGTGATGAGTGTTGTGTGTGGAAGGCACGACATACGTGACGGGTTGGTATAGTGATTTCACGAGTAATGTAGTGCAGGACGTTAATGAGTGCATCTCGAGCGAGTAATATATATATATATATATGTTAGCTACATTTTGTATGCAGCGAAGTATGACCAAACAATGTATGACGCAAACACTTAGCGATTCCTACAGTTCATTGCAAACTCTTCGCATTTCGCGCATTAGGGTATTCAAAGCCCAAAAAGCACAATAACTGTGACCTTTAAGGAAACGGTCGGCAGTTCATAAAGAAGCTGATAATGAGATGAGAGGGAATCAAATTTTTGTACCGAGTACTTCCTTTAAAATCGTTTGCCAGAGATTTTAGAGCAGTCGGTATGCACACAACTCCCTTCCTGCTGTGTAGCAGAGTCGGCAACCGGGTATGCTGAAGTGGGTAGGGGGAAATATTTCCGCCACAAAGCCGGCCGGTGTGGCCGTGCGGTTCTAGGCGCTGCAGTCTGGAACCGCGTGACCGCTACGGTCGCAGGTTCGAATCCTGCCTCGGGCATGGATGTGTGTTATGTCCTTAGGTTAGTTAGGTTTAATTAGTTCTAAGTTCTAGGCGACTGATGACCTCAGAAGTTAAGTCGCATAGTGCTCAGAGCCATTTTTCCGCCATAACGAGTAAAATGCACAGGTGAGTAGCTGACATTAAACCTAGGCTGCCTGGTATTCAGAACAGAGAGATGGACTCACCCAGAGCTGGGAGTGAGAATACATTTCTTTACAGGGACATAGTTATCTTGCACTAGTTCTACCAGATGCATAACCAAACGTATTTCAAGGAGTTAGTCACATCGGGATGCCAGCATTCGTGTGACTGTATTTGCAACGAGTAACAACACAGGATTGAAGAGATACAACAGAATTTGGAAGCAATGAGAAAAGAGAGCAGAAATCTATAAACCAATTCTATTCTTTTGACGAGTTGTATTATGCACCTTGTGCAGAAGTGACAGGGGCCAAAATTACAGGCTATCCTTATCCAATTTGCGACAACTAGTGTGACAGGTCACTGCAGTTAAAAATATACAAGGTCCAAAGCGTCATGGATGGCATGGCAAAAAAAAAAAAAAAATTGCGAAGTACGAGAATGAAGTAAGGCTAAAAACATCTGACCTGAATTTATGTGGTTCTCACATAGCCTAAACGGAACGAAGAAAAATGATTCTTTGGAAACACGAAACAAACGGAACACTACGCTGTAGCAAAGCATTGTGGTTTCAACGAGGAAATTGTGAATTACTTTAGCTCGCATGCGAGAGCCAGAAGCGCCTCGCGCCTGGAGAGAGCAGTATGGAGTCTGGCGGGCACGGCTGTGATGGCGAGGAGCTCCCAAGTACCGCGCCCTGCGTTCCCGTGTGGGCCAGGATACACGGGAGCGCGCTGCGCGGGTTGCCGGGTAATCGGCTTACAGGGGCCGGCCTTCCGCGCTTTGTCTCTCCGGAGCTGCTGGCACAGCGCGCTCTTCACCGAAACTCAACCTGCAGCCTACCGCTCCTGTGATGGAGGTCTGCGTACCCCGGATGCGCGGTGTCAGCAGCACTTAGTCGGTGGTGCTATACTAAATTCGTTTTCCATGAGTTAGACTAATGGAATGGGTCTATGCACCCAGTAATGTTAACTAAATGTGGCGATTACGAAAGACTCCAGAACTGAAAAATTAGCTATCAAAAATGAAGTACAGAGGAGTATCGTGATGTGTTACACTACAACCTGCATGTTCTGTGACAACATGTGGACGTCTGACACCTTGACACCCATTCTTTTGTAATATCCACGAGATAAATTTTAGCTACAGTGCGACGAGAGGAAATTATGCCTCTACCAATTATAAACATTATCTATTCAACATATGAAGAAACAGTGAAAACGATGATAAATATTAATTCTTTATATCATATTTTATGATGTAATTGGACATATCGATGTGTATCGTACAAAGACTATGATAATTGTAAATTCCGTTTATGATCTGCGTTTGTCTTCCTTTTTTTTACCTTTTGTTGGTTGGCTTTTGTAGGTTTCGGACGCATATCAAACTGAGGTCTGTTATGAAATTGTAATTATTTGTTAATTATTATTTGAGAATAGAGTTTATTATTATTATAAATATGAATGAATAATTATTTGTAACTTTAATTCCTCTCTCAGTAAGCATTATCTGTGTTAATTATTTCTTTCCGCTGCAAGGAGCCCAGCCATTGGCGATAGCGATTTGTATCGCGTTTTTTTGTCTGTGTTTTCCTTAGAAAAAAATCAAATGTTTGCTTGATGAAGTCTAAATAGTGCACAATACGAAAGTAAATTTTAATAAGCATTTCAAATACTTATCCTATTTGCTCTAACAATAGAAAGTCTCTGTCAATTGTCTGCCGCCATCTTAACAATTTTCTCAGCGGCAAATTCAAATTACGCAACTCTGCAGACATAAATGCCGAAGGTAATAAAAATGTGTAAAAATAAATGTGCACCGGTGGTCCCGAACTCATTTTAATGAAAATAATTCGAACCAGATTGGTTCTTTAAAAACAGTGCTCATAGCACGATTCTTATAACAAACTTTTCTAGCTGATGTATGGAGCCGAAATTAATTACGCACGAGTTGCGACTTCTTTGGTGTGACGTCACGTGTGCTGCACTGTTGTTGAAATAGCTCGTTAATATTTTACAAATTTTAGACTTCATTTACTTATTTTAAAGTTTATTTGTTTTAATATTTGCCGTAAAAGTAACTTATTAGTGGATTTTCATTAATCTCAGTCTTTCTTCCTGTGTTATTGACTCGAGTGGTCTGTTATTTCTGAGTCTGCTTTCGTCGTTCGTCTAAGCCTCGCGCCTCAGTAGTGTGTTTACATTTTGCAGCGTGCACTGCAGCTGTAGCGGTTATAAGCTAAGTACTGACAAACTTATTTCTGATCTGTAATACAGTTATTAAATTTAATAATTTCAGCGGTGTTGCGTGCCGTTTGTGGCAAAATAACGACTTAATAAGCTTTCGTAATCGTTCGCTCGCTGTGTTTTAGAGAGTTTTCAGTGTGTTGAAGTCGTTAGTAATTTTAGTGCTTTAGTTTTCAACTGACGTTTATTATTCTTTCTACTGAAATATTTCAGTAAAATTTTCATATAGTGTTTTAACTTCGCTTAGTGTTACAGTGGTAGTTTTAATTTATTGGTTGTAGCTAATAATTTTGTGAAGTTTTGCTGGTATTGGTATCGGCTGTGTTGTAGTAGTATAAATACAAGTAGCTGCTTTCTTAGTAGGCAGAGAATTTCGAGACCATTATTGTTAGTTCTTAAATAGTTCTACTGGTGTAACTGAAGTTAGGTAACGTAGACGTGTAGTTTTTTTTCAGTAACTGTAAAATTTACCATGAGTGAAAAGTGTGGGCTCTGTCGTAGGTTTGTGAGTAGTGGATTACGGTGTGGGATTTGTTCAAAGTATTTTCATTGGGGGGAATGCAGTGGGGAAGCCAGTGGTCATTTTAGGGAGATCCTATCCTGGGAATGTAGAATCTGTAGTAGAAACAAGTTAATAGAGGAGCAGGAGCGTAGGATCTGTGCCCTTCAGGTGCAGTTACAATGCGCAAAGGAGGAACTAGATAGGTTGAGGAGGGTGAAGGGTGGTGGGGAATGGGAACTGGCAGTTGGCAAGAAGGTAGCTAGGAAGAGGAGGTACTCAGACAGTTTTACTTTGCGTACATGCAATAGATACGACCAACTGTCAGAGTGGAGAGGAGCCTCGTGTAGCCATAGATGTAGGTAACTTGCAGCAGTTCTCAGCAATTAGGAGGCCTAGGTTAGTTGCAAAGTCTAGCACAAAGAAGGTTCTGCTGCTAGGTAGTTCCCACGGTAGAGGTGTGGGCCAGCAGTTGCAGGAAGTGTTGGGGAGTGAGTACCAGGTCACCAGCATTGTGAAGTCTAGTGCAGGGTTGGCTCAGGTGACTGAAAGCATAGGGGAGTTATGTAAGAATTTTACGAAAGAGGATCAGGTAGTGATAGTGGGTGGAGCAGGGAACAGTCTCGATAGGGACGGGGAATATGTCAGTGGTGACTTGGTTAAGATAGCTACTCAAACTGGTGGTACTAATGTGCATTTCGTGCAACTGTTTCAGCGTCGTGATCGGCCTCACCTTAATGCTGCTGTTAGGCGCGTTAATCTGGGGCTGGGGAGGGCACTGATGGCGGAGGGCATGGATCACATCTCAGTGGTGCCAGTTGGGTCCGTCAGTAGATGGGGTTTGACTACGCATGGCCTGCAACTCAATAGGTATGGGAAGGGGAGGCTGGCTAAGCTTATAGGTGACAGTGTAGTGGGTGGTGGTGGTGGTGGTGGTGGTGGTGGTGGTGGTGGTGGTGGTGGTGGTGGTATCACTCATGGAAAAATTCCTATAGTAGTTGGTGTTAGAACTGCACCTTTTTTAGACTGAAGTCAGATGATAGGTATACCTGCTTAAAGGAAGTGCCTCTGACTAAGGGCTCACCTCCAGAGGATGTAATGTTTCCAAGTAGAGAAGGAATTAGCATATTCCATCAAAATATGAGAGGTATTAGAGATAAAGTTAGTTAACTGCTAATAGATGCTAACTCTGAAATTATTTGTATATCTGAGCACCACTTAAATAATTTGATAATTCAGAGGCTTCCCTTACCAGGCTACAGATTAGCTGGCTGTTTCTCAAGGAGTTCCTTGCGGGGTGGGGGAGTGGCTCTGTACGTAAAAAAACAGTATTTCATTTGACACCATAGACGTATAACGACACTGCACTGAACAGATATTTGAAAGTTGTGCAGCATTAGTTGAATTTAGTGAAACTAAACTTCTAATTGCTGTTGTTTATAGGTCCCCTAACTCCGACTTCAGAGCATTTTTGCTTAAGCTAGAGAGGGTTCTTGATTCACTTTGTAGGAAGTACCAGAAAGTAGTTCTATGTGGTGACTTCAATATTAATTTTGTACATGATTGTGCAAGAAAAAGGATGTTGGTAGATCTCCTAAATTCATATGATCTGATGCAAACTGTGTTTTTTCCAACTAGGGTGTAGGGGAACAGTAGCACCGTCATAGACAATATTTTTATTCATTCTTCATTACTAGATGGGCATTCTGTTAGTAAAAGGGTGAACGGCCTTTCAGACCATGATGCACAAATTTTAACACTAAACGGTCTTTGTACTCTAACGAATGTCGTCTTTAATTACAAACTACACTCCTGGAAATTGAAATAAGAACACCGTGAATTCATTGTCCCAGGAAGGGGAAACTTTATTGACACATTCCTGGGGTCAGATACATCACATGATCACACTGACAAAACCACAGGCACATAGACACAGGCAACAGAGCATGCACAATGTCGGCACTAGTACAGTGTATATCCACCTTTCGCAGCAATGCAGGCTGCTATTCTCCCATGGAGACGATCGTAGAGATGCTGGATGTAGTCCTGTGGAACGGCTTGCCATGCCATTTCCACCTGGCGCCTCAGTTGGACCAGCGTTCGTGCTGGACGTGCAGACCGCGTGAGACGACGCTTCATCCAGTCCCAAACATGCTCAATGGGGGACAGATCCGGAGATCTTGCTGGCCAGGGTAGTTGACTTACACCTTCTAGAGCACGTTGGGTGGCACGGGATACATGCGGACGTGCATTGTCCTGTTGGAACAGCAAGTTCCCTTGCCGGTCTAGGAATGGTAGAACGATGGGTTCGATGACGGTTTGGATGTACCGTGCACTATTCAGTGTCCCCTCGACGATCACCAGTGGTGTACGGCCAGTGTAGGAGATCGCTCCCCACACCATGATGCCGGGTGTTGGCCCTGTGTGCCTCGGTCGTATGCAGTCCTGATTGTGGCGCTCACCTGCACGGCGCCAAACACGCATACGACCATCATTGGCACCAAGGCAGAAGCGACTCTCATCGCTGAAGACGACACGTCTCCATTCGTCCCTCCATTCACGCCTGTCGCGACACCACTGGAGGCGGGCTGCACGATGTTGGGGCGTGAGCGGAAGACGGCCTAACGGTGTGCGGGACCGTAGCCCAGCTTCATGGAGACGGTTGCGAATGGTCCTCGCCGATACCCCAGGAGCAACAGTGTCCCTAATTTGCTGGGAAGTGGCGGTGCGGTCCCCTACGGCACTGCGTAGGATCCTACGGTCTTGGCGTGCATCCGTGCGTCGCTGCGGTCCGGTCCCAGGTCGACGGGCACGTGCACCTTCCGCCGACCACTGGCGACAACATCGATGTACTGTGGAGACCTCACGCCCCACGTGTTGAGCAATTCGGCGGTACGTCCACCCGGCCTCCCGCATGCCCACTATACGCCCTCGCTCAAAGTCCGTCAACTGCACATACGGTTCACGTCCACGCTGTCGCGGCATGCTACCAGTGACTGCGATGGAGCTCCGTATGCCACGGCAAACTGGCTGACACTGACGGCGGCGGTGCACAAATGCTGCGCAGCTAGCGCCATTCGACGGCCAACACCGCGGTTCCTGGTGTGTCCGCTGTGCCGTGCGTGTGATCATTGCTTGTACAGCCCTCTCGCAGTGTCCGGAGCAAGTATGGTGGGTCTGACACACCGGTGTCAATGTGTTCTTTTTTCCATTTCCAGGAGTGTATATACGAAAGTTAATCCAACAGCAATAGAGAGTTTTTCAAAACTTGTCAAGGAACAAGAGTGGCAAGATGTTTATAGTGCCGATAATATAGATGATAAATACAATGCTTTCCATAACACATTTCTCATTCTCTTTGAGAATTGCTTTCCATTATAACATTCTAAACGGGGTACTAGCAGTAACGGACAGCCCAGTTGGCTGACTAGTGGGATAAGGATATCATGTAGAACAAAGCGGGAATTATATCAAAATGTTAGAAGTAGTCACAATCAAGCTACGGTAGTCCATTACAAACAGTATTGTAAGGTGCTTAAAAATGTTATTAGCAAGGCAAAAAGTATGTGGTATGCAAATAGAATAGCTAATTCACAGGATAAAAATTAAAGCCATATGGTCAGTTGTCAAGGAAGTGTCTGGTCAGCAGCACAACGTTGACGATATAAAGTCAGTTTGCAGTAATAATGTTTCTGTTACTGATAAATCAGATATATGTACAGTATTTCTGAGCATTGCTGGTGAATTAAATAAAAATTTAGCATCTATAGGAAATCATAAATTTCTTAGCAAATGCCTTTCCGAGATTGACGTCTGAAATACTCCTCTGTGACACAGACAAGAGAGAGATTGAGACAATAATCAAGTCACTGAAGACTAAGGACTTTAATGGTTATGATGGAGTGTCTAGTAGAATATTAAAGTACTGTGCTGCACATGTTAGCCCTGTATTTAGCCATATTTGTAATTTTTCCTTTAGGAATGGTCAGTTTCCTGAGCGATTAAAGTACTCAGTAGTAAAGCCGCTTTATAAAAAAGGAGAAAGGGATAATGTAGATAATTTTAGACCTATTTCTATGCCATCAGTGTTTGCAAAAGTTATGGAAAAGGCTGTGTATGTAAGGTTAATTGATCATTTTATGTCACACGATTTGCTATCAAATGTACAGTTCGGCTTTAGAAGTCGTTTGACAACTGAAAATGCTATATTCTCTTTTCTCTGTGAGGTACTGGATGGGCTAAACAAAAAGTTTCGAACGCTTGGCGTATTTCTTGATTTAACAAAGGCATTTGACTGTGTTGATCACACAGTATTGCTCCAGAAGTGGGACCATTACGGAATAAGGGGAGTAGCTCACAATTGGTTCACCTCTTACTTTAGCAACAGGCAGCAAAAGGTCATTATTCACAATGTTGATAACGGCTGTGATGTGGGATCTGAGTGGGGTACTGTCAAGTGGGGGGTGCCCCAGGGATCAGTGTTGGGGCCGCTCCTGTTCCTTATTTATATAAATGATATGCCCTCTAGTATTATGGGTAACTCTAAACTATTTCTGTTTGCTGATGACACTAGCTTGGTAGTAAAGGATGTTGTGTGCAACATCGACTCGGTTTCAAGTACAGCAGTACATGACCTCAGTTCATAGCTTGTAGAACTAACCTTAAATCACAGTAAGACTCAGTTTTTACGGTTCCTAACACACAATTCAACAAAACCTGACGTTTTAATCTCACAGAACGGGCATATGATTAGTGAAACTCAACAGTTCAAATTCCTAGGTGTTCAGATAGATAGTAAGCTGTCGTGGAAGGCCCACGTTCAGGATCTTGTTCAAAGACGTAATACTGCCATTTTCACTATCCGAACGGTATCGAAAGTGAGTGATATTTCGACACGTAAATTAGTCTACTTTGCTTATTTTCATTCACTAATGTCGTGTGGTATGTTTTGGGGTAACTCTTCCCATTCTAGAAGGATATTTTTGGCTCAGAAACGGGCGGTTCGGGCAATAAGTGGTGTGAGTTCACGAACCTCTTGTCGACCTCTTTTCATGAGTCTGGGTATTTTGACATTGGCCTCTCAATATGTATATTCCTTATTGTCGTTTCTTGTTACCAATATTAGTTTATTTCCAAGAATAAGCAGCTTTCACTCTGTTAATACTCGCAGAAATGAAACCTCCATTTGGATCGGACTTCCTTAACTCTTGTGCAAAAAGGTGTGCAGTATGCTGCTGCATCAATTTTCAATAAGCTGCCACTCGAATTCAAAAATCTTAGCAGTAATCCACGCGCTTTCAAATCGAAACTGAAGAGTTTCCTCATGGGTCACTCCTTCTATTCTGTCGAGGAGTTCCTTGAAAAATTAAGATGATTCTCATTGTATTGCTCATAGCGTTCGCTTAAACTTATGAACTGATTTTCTTTCAGGTTCATGAACATTTTACTTTATCTGTTATTACTTTTTATGTTGTACGTTCATATATTGAAACGTTCCACGACCTTGGAGATTTGCTCCTCAATTTGGTCCTACGGAACTTGACATTTAAATAAATAAATAAATAAATAAATATTGTTTTAGGTAACATACGTCAGTGTTGTGCGCGGATGATATTCGGTGGTTTTAATGATCATTTTGCTGAAGATAATCATAATCAATAGTTGTATAGAATCTGTTGTATGAACTGTGATTTAGTGACACTTACACAACTTACAGACAACACTTAACACAACGTTAGGCCTAACTTGGAGTTCTTTAGCAACTTGACCAAATCTTTAGCCGGGAGAAAAATTATTTAGTAATTACTCACTGTAATAAATAAGATTATCATTTTCATTTACAAATTAGTTAAGTACCGAACCACTGAATAACACAGCGAACGCCACACTTTGTTCATGTAGTTTTTACATAGATGCTGACAACAGCAGAATGCGAGCAGCCGATCAGCTTCGCCGGGTCCAAAATATTCCACTCTTTCTCGAAGCTCCTAATGTCAGTGGATTTCCTCCTTCGCAGCCCGTATCTTCGATAAAACGGTACACTGAGCAGGCAGACATATTTCTGTTTTTTGGGGACATTTCATCCTCTACTAACTACAGTGTAGTTTTAACCCGAGGGCTTTGCCTTCGGTAGTCATGTGGTATATGATGTATTGTGTCTTGTGTCTAGTGTCTACTTGGTTGCAAGATGTGTCGAAAGTTGAACCTTCAAGCTCAGGAGGTGTCAGAAGTAATGCCGTCGTGATACTCATTGCTCCGTCCGTCTTGACCGACGACGCCTTTCCGAGTCATGGCATCTTTCAAAGACGTACGCCCCTGCAGAAAGTTTCCAGGGACGTTCAGCGACGTACGAAAGAAGAGTCGCAGGACCTCGTTCTGAATGATCTGCAGCCAGCTGGCTTGGCTGTACTTCACACGTGTAGTCCGTGATCTTCCATATTCTCATCCGGTAGATTTAGAGCAGACAATTTTCTAACAACAAAAACTTGGCATTTAGAATTGAGTAAAGCGCAAACAACCGCTGAGTCATTTGTTTGGGCACATGATATTCCTTTTATGTGAGCTTCTGGTCTAGATGTACATCCTGTTTCTGTCGACTGGATGCCTGAAGAGTTCTATGTTACGAATCTCTGGTTGGCCACGCCGGTTTAGGGTCATAACTTGGCTTTTGGTGGCGTTAAAACCTGTCCTCCAGTTTGCAGCTCATCTCCAAGTTACTGACGAGATTCTTGTTGATGCACGGGTATCGGCCGCCTCCAGTGGGAGAGCACTGGTGCCATCGCTGCGCTCATGATGATTCGTGACGATTTTGGGAGGTCTGCGGTCGAGAACAAAGGTCTGCGGTACCCTGCCATTGATGTCTCTTAGTGTTGACACCCCCCCCTCCCCCCCGCCCTGTCCAGCCCAGACTCGCTGTTGATGATAACTTTCGATGAATTTAACATGGATGGTAGGTCCTGTGTGAGTAGTTTATACAGGAGCCTTCGATGCCAATATACCTTCAAACGTCTTTGACACGTAGAAAAGATTACTCTGTAATGCACCTTGTTGTTTGATGCTAGTATGGCCTCTAGAACAACCCTTAGCATCTGATACGTGATAGAACGCTGTTGACGGAACACTGCTGACGAAATGGCTGCTTTGTGCCATCCATCGACTATGCCATGTGAGATATAAACGCTCAAAGATATTGCTTAACATCGGTAGGAGACCTCTGAGGCTATAAATGGCAGACTCCTTCCGGTTTTACGCTTCGGCGCAGTTAGCACGGTATCCCGTTTCTAAAATTGAGGCGGCCGGTGTGGCCGAGCGGTTCTAGGCGCTTCAGTCTGGAACCGCACGACCGCTACGGTCGCAGGTTCGAATCCTGCCTTGGGCATGGTTGTGTGTGATGTCCTTAGGTTAGTTAGGTTTAAGTAGTTCTAAGTTCTAGGGGACTGATGACCTCAGATGTTAAGTCCCATAGTGCTCAGAGCCATCTGAACCGTTTTTTCTAAAATTGAGGATACTATTTCTGGGCGAGGATGACACTGACTGACCTCGTTATGTACCTCCTGTGGCAGTCCCTTTTCCATATTGTCGTGCACGGGATTTCTTGTAGACGGGAGGCGTCGTGTATGGTATGTCTCATCTCTTTCAGTCGTTGGATGGTGACTCCATCAGGAGAGTCATCAGCGAAGAGTGCTAATAGTATTTCTCCAAACAGCTTCAAACGTTGATCATTAATTGGTCGTCCGAGAAGATGGAAGTGACTTCGGGAAACATCCGTCAATTCATGTGCTTTGGCCTTCGAAGAGTGTGCAGTGCCCTGCAGCGTATCCAGCAAAGGTAACCGTGGACTTTGTTAGGTAAAGTAACGGATCACTTCCCAGGATTGGGTGTCGGAAATGATCATGGCGAATTGGTCTTGCCAGCACTGGTTGTAATGTTCTGCGCTTTTACTTGTCTCCGCAGATTACTGGTTCTTCGGTTGGTGTCTGCAGCTCTAGTATTTAGGTGACAATCACTACTGAGTCTGTCCCTCTCACGAGTGAGATTCGAACATCGATGGCTAAATGTTATCCACAGTCCATGTCGTAGTTTGGAATCTTTTGACTCTTGACTTATCAAACTGCGCTGACGCTGGCTGGTTTGTGGTACCACTTCGTAAGACTGGAACTACGACGACGGCCATGGTGTTCAGGAGATTCTTCATTATTCCGTGGAGGTTTCCAGTGTATTCGTCACTGCATGAACTAGGGCTTCGACGTTGGTCACCTCGGTTGCAGACGCGAGAGCAGGGCTGCTAAAGTGCTGTTGACGTTGGTTGCGGTCGTGACAGTTCCGTGCGATGAAGTGCACGATGTCTTTCAGGAGTAGAGGTGGTTGCTTGCGAAAGTTCTTCTGGGTGGCGACGAGTTGTTTTTGACTTTTCTGTGGCGTTGGACCCGTGCTGGGCCAAAGTGAGCAGATATAGCAGGAACTTTCCCCAGAAGCTACTCCTTTAAATTTTTATACCTCTCTTGATACTGTAAGGTAATAGGTGCCAGTTTATGATGACGCTCCTGTCGTCATTGTTGCGAGAACACTAACACAATAGCTATTCTGCGTCTCAATAGGCTGAGGCGTTGGAAAAGTGTGTCGCTTAGATAGCCTCTTTCGCGGCAGTCTTCTGAAGCCAGCATCACTTGCAGCTGAAGATAGCTGCTGTAGACTGGCTCTTGGTTCATGCAACCTTACGTTCATTCTTCTGACGATTCTTCCGATGTAGCACACTTCTCATAGTCCATTCGGGAGTACAGGTTCATCGTAAATGAGCAGTCACTGGGATAAGCCCCGCGTGCATGTTTTTTATCTTTATTTTTATTTAGACTTTGGTAGCTAACGGCCATTTAGCCAGCTGCAGGCTATTTAAGAGACATACTGCACAAAATATAAATTTGCAATGTGATATGAAAGCATACAGATACATGTGATGTTTGAAGCTTTCCCGGCGTACTGATTGTTCCATGGGAGAACTGCCGGATATCAGTAACTTCCTGGCACGATATTTCGGCGCAGAGTCTTCTGGCCGTCTTCAGGTGAATGCCACTGTAGTAGTACTGGCGAGTACGCGCTGAGCTCCGCTATTTAAAGCCGTACTGAGGTGACATTGCGCATGCGCTGCTCAGCGCGCGCGTTGATAACGGCTCCGTGCGCTGCGCCTCGCGCCCTCCACTGTGAAAGCCTGGCGTATCGGTGTCAGGTCGATTTCCATCTTTATGCTGATAACTACGTCGACTAAAAAGTTTCTCTATAACAGGATTCCAAGCAGAGTACAGCTGATAACCGCTATCTCGATTGATGAGAGTCTCGTTGTCAGACAATCTTATTTCCACAGATTTTGGCCCATACATCAAACCTTTGGAGCTCGATTATCAATGAATCTGTGGAAATAAGATTGTCTGACAACGAGACTCTCATCAATCGAGATAGCGGTTATCAGCTGAACTCTGCTTGGAATCCTGTTATAGAGGAACTTCGTAGTCGACGTAGTTACCTGCATAAAGATGGAAATCGACCTGACACCGATACGCCAGGCTTTCACAGTGGAGGGCGCGAGGCGCAGCGCACGGAGCCGTTATGAACGCGCACGCTGAGCTGCGCATGCGCAATGTCACCTCAGAAGGCTTTAAATAGCGGAGCTCAGCGCGTACTCACCAGTACTACTACAGTGGCATTCACCTGAAGATGGCCAGAAGACTCTGCGCCGAAATATCGTGGCAGGTAGTTACTGATATCCGGCAGTTCTCCCGTGTTTTTATGGAACCATACAGATACAATTTTATCAAAGGGCATTTGAAGCCTGGTGTTGGTTGATATGCATGTAAGATATTTTGAAACAGGTTTCAGTAATTTAAAAGAAAATCTGGAAGAACAGTACGACAATATTAAAGATTAACAATAGTGTTCTGGCACAAATACCCCACGTCACTGGGATCTTCTGAAGAGGTTTACTCTATTTGTCAGTGAGCAAGTAATTTATTCGAAGTATTTCCTACTAAATATAATTTCAATTGTATGCATTTTCTCTGAAGTTTTGGTGGTCTTATTGTTTTCTGGTGTGTCAGTTTATTTACTGGTAGCTAATCTTCGGTTAGACCAGTAGGATCACGGGTCACTTAAAGTGGTCACTGTCTTCATTGCACTGGATAAGTGATTTGACAAACGTTGCAGCTTAAGAAAAAATTTCCGCCATATTGACCAGTACCACCTTCCATGGGTTGAGGGTCGATGTAGAACCCTTCTAGCTACAGCACCATTTGGTGTCTATTGCCACTAAGCGTTGACAGCCAGATGTCAGGGGCTGCTGTTTGCTTCCCAGATGACATCTTTTCTGTCACCAGCCCCCGTGGGGAAGGCCATCTGTTACCCCTGCTTGCGGCATACTGCCGTTGGACAGGAATATGGAAAAACGCAAAATATTGAAACACAGCAAGAAATCAATGATTAAACTTACATTCTGATGATGGCCAAGCTGTTGTATTTAACAGCGAATGGATTCTGTGCAATATCGTCAAGTTACAAGTGCCAGCCGTGGTTAGAGCAGTATTCTTCGTAATTGTGCGTGCTTTGTGTCGGAGCTAAATGGATTAGAATGTGGACACTTTGTTGATACTTGAATGATGTTGCTTTCGTAACCCAGTAGCCGAAATGTTTTGAGTTTCAAGAGGTACCGCATCGAAAATTAACACAACAAACAAAGAAATAGGAAAACAATCATCTGCCAAGTCGTAACTCGTGCCAAAGTTTGTGTTGAGTGACGTGACAGACAGTCATTGGAGACGGTTGTGGCGAAAAAATATTCGGACAGAAGCAGCACCAAAAAAAGCCCCGAAACAACACGAACGGAGCTCCATAAGCAGAGAATTATAGGGAAAGTTGGGATAGAAGAAAATCATCTGGTCGGATGAGTCTCGAATGTTCCTCTGAGATTAGAACTATGGACCGGACCGAGAACCGAACTCGGGACCTTTGCCTTCCAGGTGCAAGTGCTCTACCGACTGACCTACCAAAGCACGACTACCGGCTCCTCTTCGCAGCTGCACTTCTACTTTACTTACTTGTCTCCTACCTTTCACTTGCCGAGCTCGAGCAGCAATCCGGCACACAGTTTTAATCTGTCAGGAAGCTTCATATCAGTGCACACTCCGAAGCAAAGTGAAAGTTTCATTCCACATGAGACTTGTTTCACACTTTTTCCATCTTCTGTCCTAGCTTATGTCCCAAGAGTTCACCATGGTGGGGGTTCGGTGATTTGCATAACCATATTGTTGTATTCCATGGGACCCATGGTTGATCTGCAGGGTCGTAATACTACCAGGGATTACGTGGCTATTTTAGCTGATCAGGTCCAGTTCAAGTATACTGTTTGTTTACCAACGGTGATTATGTTTTCCAAGGCGACAGCAACCCTGTTCACACAACTTGCATCTAGAAGAGCGTAGCGTTCCAAAGGATTGGAAAAGGGCACAGGTCATCCACGTTTTCAAGAAGGGACGTCGAACAGATGTGCAGAACTATAGACCTATATCTCTAACGTCGATCAGTTGTAGAATTTTGGAACACGTATTATGTTCGAGTATAATTACTTTTCTGGAGACTAGAAATCTACTCTGTAGAAATCAGCATGGGTTTCGAAAAAGACGATCGTGTGAAACCCAGCTCGCGCTATTCGTCCACGAGACTCAGAGAGCCATAGACACGGGTTCCCAGGTAGATGCCGTGTTTCTTGACTTCCGCAAGGCGTTCGATACAGTTCCCAACAGTCGTTTAATGAACAAAGTAAGAGCATATGGACTATCAGACCAATTGTGTGATTGAATTGAAGAGTTCCTAGATAACAGAACGCAGCATGTCATTCACAATGGAGAGAAGTCTTCCGAAGTGAGAGTGATTTCAGATGTGCCGCAGGGGAGTGTCGTAGGACCGTTGCTATTCACAATATACATAAATGACCTTGTGGATGACCTCGGAAGTTCACTGAGGCTTTTTGCGGATGATGCTGTGGTGTATCGAGAGGTTGTAACAATGGAAAATTGTACTGAAATGCAGGAGGATCTGCAGCGAATTGACGCATGGTGCAGGGAATGGCAATTGAATCTCAATGTAGACAAGTGTAATGTGCTGCGAATACATAGAAAGAAAGATCCTTTATCATTTAGCTACAAAATAGCAGGTCAGCAACTGGAGCAGTTAATTCCATAAATTATCTGGGAGTACGCATTAGGAGTGATTTAAAATGGAATGATCATATAAAGTTGATCGTCGGTAAAGCAGATGCCAGACTGAGATTCATTGGAAGAATCCCAAGGAAATGCAATCCGAAAACAAAGGAAGTAGGTTACAGTACGCTTATTCGCCCTCTGCTTGCATACTGCTCAGCAGTGTGGGATCCGTACCAGATAGGGGTGATAGAAGAGATACAGAAGATCCAACGGAGAGCAGCGCGCTTCTTTACAGGATCATTTAGTAATCGCGAAAGCGTTACGGAAATGATAGATAAACTCCAGTGGAAGGCTCTGCAGGAGAGACGCTCAGTAGCTCGGTACGGGCTTTTGTTGAAGTTTCGAGAACATACCATCACCGAGGACTCAAGCAGTATATTGCTCCCTCCAACGTATGTCTCGCGAAGAGACCATGAGGATAAAATCAGAGAGATTAGAGCCCACACAGAAGCATACCGACAATCCTTCTTTCCACGAACAATACGAGACTGGAATAGAAGGGAGAACCGATAGAGGTACTCAAGGTACCCTCCGCCACACACCGTCAGGTGGCTTGCGGAGTATGGATGTAGATGGAGATGTAGATGTAGACCAGGACTGGTTTTGTGACCACGAGGACGAACTGCCGAATCTCAGTTGTCCACAACAGTCACCATATCTCAACATTTTTCAGCCTTTATGGTCTACTTTGGAGAGAAGGTTGCGTCCACCTCTTCCATCATTACCTCTTATAAGACTTCATCGAAAACCATACAAGACCTGTTTTCATTCATTCCAAGACGACTGGAGGCCATTTTGAATGATAACTGTACACCGTATTAGGTTTGGTAATGCGCAGTATCTTTTATGTTTATATATTCTTCTTGAGCCCCTGTGCTGCGCCGAAGGCCAACGTCAGAAACTGGCTGAGAACGTTTAATACACAAGATCGTTCTGCTTCCTAGCCAATCTGAACCTTCGCGGCAATAGGCAAGGATACGACGATTCATTGCTGCAGAGAAATAAAGGTTCGATAACCCTTCCCTCCTCCTCCCTCTCCGACACAGCCTGCTGGAGTGGTCACTGGACCTCAGTTGCAGGCTGAACCTAAGAAATAAATCAGCTGCTTCAAACGTGAACCCAGTGGATTTACCCTTGCTTTCCCGTAATGTCCAACATCC
The DNA here is from genome assembly GCF_023898315.1 of Schistocerca nitens. Taxonomy (NCBI): domain Eukaryota; kingdom Metazoa; phylum Arthropoda; class Insecta; order Orthoptera; family Acrididae; genus Schistocerca; species Schistocerca nitens. The sequence goes on from NC_064614.1 coordinate 20,675,328, forward strand.
TCGACCACAAGAGATGCCGCTGTCGTTAGTTCCCGTAATGTCCAACATCCTCGACCACAAGAGATGCCGCTGTCGTTAGCACGCTGGACTCGCATTCGGGAAGACGACAGTTCACATTTTCGTCCAACCATGTAGACTTAGGTTTTTCGTGATTTTGTCCAGAATTGCTCCAGGAAAATATTGGACAGTTCCACTCCACTGCAGGGTAAAAATCTCATTCTGGAAACATCCCCCAGGCTGTGGCTAAGCCATGTCTCCTCAATATCCTTTCTTTCAGGAGTGCTAGTTCTGCAAGGTCCGCAGGAGAGCTTCTGTAAAGTTTGGAAAGTAGGAGACGAGATACTGGCAGAAGTAAAGCTGTGAGGACGGGGCGTGAGTCGTGCTTGGGTAGCTCAGATGGTAGAGCACTTGCCGGAGAAAGGCAAAGGTCCCGAGTTCGAGTCTCGGTCCGGCACACAGTTTTAATCTACCAGGAAGTTTCATATCAGCGCACACTCCGCTGCAGAGTGAAAGTCTCATTCAGGAGACAATTGGTATCGTTAGCGAACTGTGACAAGCCGACTGCGTTGTTCCGGTGGCGTCAGGTTGCAGGCTTTTTCAGTTCCTACTTTGCTCTCACCACAACTTGTCGCGGAGCTCGGAGCACTAAGCAGAAGCGCTCGCGCTTTCTGGGTGTTGTTTGGCCAGGCCTGCACTAGCGGTGCGAGTGTCCACGTCTGCAAGAGGTGACGGTCACGGATAATCCCACTATTCACCCAATTCTAGGCTCCTTGTACTATATAGTCTCATATTAGACTGTCTTTTCAACGACACTAGGGTTGTTTTGGTGTTAAAACTCTCATTTGAGTAACTGTTTAGTACCTGCTCTCTGAACGGCAGTAGTGAGTAGCGTAGAGATGAGATAAATGATAATGTAGTAGTTTCACACAGTCTAATTTCAGAATAAATGTCCGTGAATTCTGGGAAAGAATTACGCTTTCTGAAGTCGCTGAGTGTAGCTAAATTACATATTTGTCGGACGGATCCTCATCATTTGACCGTCGTATTTCTGATGATTCCTCCTACCGTCTTAAGAAACTCTTGAACTTTTAGTGCAACTTTATGGGAGGCTGCAATATCAACCTGTTTGATCACCTCGTTGCCTCATACTTCCAACTGCCAACGATTATGACAAGACTACCCACATGAAAACCATACGTCACGTCTACTACATCGACTCCTCATTCTGCGTGGTCTTCAGTATCTACCTTTACTGATCAAATACCCATCACCTTATCATAAATCCAACTCAAAATCTCAATTATCTAGTATCGTAACTGTATCCATACATAAAAAAAGCACTCAGTGTGTCAAACTCCTTTTCCTGTGTCGCAGCTCGCTTCTGGAACTAGCAGGTGTAGATACTGCGCACAATTCGATGCCCTGAAGTATTCAGAAAAACAGTGAAGGTGTTCCCTTTTCCATGATCATGATATTCTCCCCGACAGCTGACATGTACGGCCACTTACTTCTGTCAGAGTATGAAACAAACGCTCACTTTATCTTCTCCTTTCATTCACTCAAACTGTGCTGTTTGCTCCCCTCTTTACAAGTTCTCTCTCTCTCTCTCTCTCTCTCTCTCTCTCTCTCTCTCTCTCTCTCTCTCCCTCCCCCCTCCCACTTTCTCTCTCCCTCTTCTCCTTACTCCGTTGTTTTATCTCACAGCCATTTCTACAACGGCGGGGCCTAAAACTACTTGACTATAAATTTATTATTATAATCGTCATAAGAAATATAGCTTTTCTGCTGTAGATTTTTCTGTGTTTTCACCGTTGCCGTGGTTAATATTTTTAATTTTTAGTCCTACAGTAGTTGAAGGATTGTAGCGAATGTGATGGAGCAAGTGAAGAATGCTTGATTAAATGTTACAGAGATCCGTACAGCGCTTTCCTGCAACAACAAATGAATAGGGAATGAAGGAGGTCTGTAACTTCATCTACCACGCAGACAAGCAGGTAATCAGAAACTGAACCTCTATTCCACTACCAAATCTATTTCTTCCACCACCGTGTGAAGTTAAACCCTAATTATCCTCCCTTATCTTCCGCCAGCAATGCTTGTACTGAAAGTTTGTGTCACCATCATTCAGCGCTTAATCACATTAGCCACAGTGTCATATGTTAATGGCGTAGCAACTGTCAAAAAATACATCTATTATTGCAACTGAAACATAACTTTAGTTTCTAAGACATGTCATATCTTGTGATACAGCTGTTATTCGGAAGCCTTACGGTTCTATATGTAGCCTCTAAAAATTCTCCTGCCGTTTCATACATTATTTAATAGCAGTCACAGACCGCACCAACAATACGTCACCTGTTGTCGGTAGGGCCAACGCAAACTGGCAAGAGTCACCTTCAGTTAAAATTCAGAAACTTGGTTTCTAAAATATCAGCCAATGAAGTATTGGAGCGAGGAGTTAATTTTAATACGGGGGAAGAGAACAGCTTTAAGAAATTACGCAGAAAGTCTCAAAAGTTTTAATTGTGAGTGACTGTATGCGAGAGGTCGTAGCACTCCAAATTGATTCATTAAACTGCAAGACTATTTTGTTGTTGAGCGTTCTCACAGCCCATTATCTGTATTCGGGATAAAACGAAACAAACAGCCGAGCTGCCGGGACGAAGTGGAGGCGGCAGCATTCCGTGGTGTTAATGAAGTTTATTCTGAGGGCAGAGAGTAAAGCAGGCACCGGGAGTTTCCTTTCTAAACTTTTAGAAGTATCATCCACGAGGCTGCAGGAGGAAGCACGACCGGGTGGCACTTACAGACAGCCTAAGCTCGTCGCTTCTGCAGGAAACACACTGCTCTTCCTCCACGACGGTCTTCCTCTGAAGCATTTAGTTCTCCAAGTTTCACAAGATAAATGAGTGCAAGAACTGCATAATCATGTTTATTAAGGTCATGTTTGGAACGTTTATTATTGCTTTTACAGGTTTTTAAAACAGTATTCAACACTCTTGTATACTACAGTACTGGTGAACGCTAGAATAAGATTCCATAACATATACCCCAAAAAGTACTCTATTTGTCGCATCAGAAGCGGTCAATGCTTAGTGCTGCAGGCTGGTCGCCTGATACGGTGCGTTTCTAATTTGTTAATGCTAAGGTTTGTCCCTGTACTTCGCCCAGTGACTAGTTTCTCGAAAATCGGTCATTGAAGCTTGTGCTAGTACCATAGCAAGATCACTGATTGCTAGGTATTTGAACTATCTGAACAATTAAATGTATTAATGAGTAACGTTACCCATTCAGGAAGATAATGGATGTGGTTTATGCACGGCGGTGCAAAAACCCATTTTCTGCGTCTGGTATGGCAGTTCCTAACACAGTGATGGATTGATAGAGGAGGTTCAGTAGTGTAGTCTTCCGACTAACTTGCCCTCAATCTCTTCGATACCATGCTATGCAGTCATTTAAAAGTGTCTGAGTAATTCACGCCCATGACCGATGTGCTCAAATTACAGAAGCATATGTTTCATACATTCAAATCCGAGAGTGGTCAGCCGTGTTTTCACGACTTCGTTTTACTACGAGGAGGAGGGCTGCAGGATATCTACGGAGTGTCAATCAAAAAGTGGCCCATCGGCCAACAATTACATGTCTGTAGGGCTTTTGTTTTTTCGTTTGAACGAGAACCAAGGCATTGCGTCTAGAGGTAACTTCTGTGTACAAAGGTAACACCCCGTTCACCATGACGTATGGAATGGTTGTGTGTGTTGGTTGGTTGGTTGTTTTGGGGAAGAGACCAAACAGCGAGGTCATCGGTCTCATCGGATTAGGGAAGGATGCGGAAGGAAGTCGGCCGTGCCCTTTCAAAGGAACCATCCCGGTATTTGCCTGGAGAGATTTAGGGAAATCACGGAAAACCTAAATCAGGATGGCCGGACGCGGGATTGAACCGACGTCCTCCCGAATGCGAGTCCAGTGTGCTAACCACTGCGCCACCTCGCTCGGTGTGTGTGTTGAGTGTCTGGGATGTCGTAAGAACTTGTACGGGACATCGCAGTGACAGTCGAGCTCAGCGAGGTCAAAGGACAGCTATTTTTCACTGGCTCATTGCTCGAATCGAATTGGATAATAAATTTATAGTACTGCTAGGTGAACCCTCGGCCATGCACTGTACAGCGGCTGCAGAGTGTAACTTATACTGGGTGTTACAGAATTATGCTTTAGAAATTTTGGAGATTGTGGAGGATTTTCAGTGTTCAGATATCAGGAACCTACTGTCGGAAATGAGAAACAAATTTTGTGGAGCTACCACTGCACGTTGAAAATCCACACACTACCTGTACGAGAGGCTACCAGTTGATATTCTCAGTGAACATTTATACTGGAATTCTTGGTGATCAACTGATTTGAGCACAAATCTTTCCAGATTGTTTCAATGATACACAGCATTTAAACGTTCTGGACAACGTCTTCCCTGAATTTCTGGATGAAGTTCCCTTGCAACTGCGAACTAGTTTGTGCTTTCTGAAAGGTGGACTGTGCTCCATGGCAATTTGATCGTCGGGCCAGTGGATGTTTCGCACACGGCTTCAGACAGGGAGTAGTTGGAAGGGGAAGCCTAGTCCCTTGACCTGTGTGCTCCCCTTATCTTACCCATCATGACTTTTTCCTCTGGGGTTACGTAAAGTACTCTGTGTGCTCATCGCCGCTAGGAATAGTGCCAGATTTTAATGTGTGCGACTTCACAGTGTTTCATACCATCAGCTTTCGTTTACAATACTTGACTGTACTCTACTGTCAATAAATGTTTTCCAAACTACACTACTGTAATACTTGATTTGTCCTACCAAATGCGTAGGAAGTGCTTATGCTATAGAAACTTTATTTCGCTTTTCAGGCCATAGATAGCCTATATCAAAACGTTCAAAATTTTATCCTCTACAATCTCCTAAATTTTCTTAAACATCATTCTGTAACGTCTTTTATGTATCTGTATACGTAAATTTTTTCCTCAAATTTGCACTGTGCATCAACACTAATTGATTTGTTTTTCGAAATCCCATAACTGTCTCCCATTGCGATGAGTTAGTTTGTAATTTTGCCGAAAATTGCCCACAAGCTTACTCTGTAATGGTGCAATGGCATGGCGCCCTGGGAAGTCACAGTTCAAACAGCAAACACCACCCAAGGGTTGTCATGTTGCCTAACACCCAGGCGCTGAGAAAAGTCACCAATCTGAACAGGTGTCAAAGTTTCCGACGGGAATATTTGTAACGTTCTCAACACAGCCGCGTGGGTGACACCGAGGGTATTGCCGTCCTGAGGGAGCGGGGGAGGGGTGTGGTCTTGGAGGGTCCGTTTGTCCTTTATACTGCACACGTTAATTTAAAAAAAATAGTTCAAATGGCTCTAAGCACTATGGGACTTAACATCGAGGTCATCTGTACCCTAGACCCAGAACTACTTAAACCTAACCAACCTAAAGACATCTCACACATTTATGTCCGAGGCAGGATTCGAACCTGCGACCGTAGCTAGAGGAGGGCGGAAAACAGAAGGGCTGAAAAAGCATAAGTACCCTTGAAAGGGTACAGTACCGCCCGACATTGAAAATAGTTACAACATACTTTATTATTTTTGTCAGAACAACACATTGTTTTGTAAAATAACTCAATTTCAATTAATACAGCGAAGCCGGATACCAGTATGGGAAAGAATGACAATTTATTTATTTGATCACATGTGCACTCCCACAAAATAAATCCCTACATCCAGTTTGGTGAGATCTGTGAAATGAATGAATGTATGGTCGTCTGCTAACCGCAGATAGTGAATGTGAATATATGATCATCTTTGAGACAATCCTTTGGCCACCTTTAGTGGGACCAAAGAGATGAAATTTACCTGAGCATTGAGCGCCTAAAATGTGGCTGACCAATACGGTAGCAAGGTGCTCCCCCACTTCGGCAGAGGTGCGAGAGGACCTGGAGAACGGCCTTGTTTCAGCACTCTGCCGCTGGATCTTGTGCTGTTAAGACCTGTCTTAGGTGTGCTCCGTAAAGACAAAAGAGTGGAGATCAAAAATGGATCAAATGGCTCTGAGCACTATGGGACTCAACTGCTGAAGTCATTAGTCCCCTAGAACTTAGAATTAGTTAAACCGAACTAACCTAAGGACATCACAAACATCCATGCCCGAGGCAGGATTCGAACCTGCGACTGTAGCGGTCTTGCGGAAAAGAGTGGAGACATGGTATGCATGTGGAATACTTAAGAGTAGTTTGAAATAATAATTTCTCCATTTCAGGAACTTTTGTGGGGAGAATTAAATGTCAGGCAGGTAATATTAATGGGATCATAGTAATCTTCGGAAGTGACCAACGATCACAATGAAACCACGTGTAGCAATAAGTTCAAATACTTCCGTGTGCTTAAGTTAAGCTGAATTACTAGCGTGTGTACTGTAAGTTGAAATATTTAAGAAATAGCGTGTGCAGGACTTGAAATTAGAGGCGAGTACTTCCACGTGGTGGGTACTGTGTGAGTCTCAATCTGTGTATGAGACAAAGGATAAAGAGAAGTACTCGTCCATGGTATCAGTTGAGGACTCGTGTGTGAGATGAATATGTTCTTAATATTACTTTGAGTGATATGTTTCCGTGTGACGCTGAATTCAAACTATAATACACTGAGAGAGAAGCAAGGTGGGTCAGCCGTCTATCCAGCAACGCCACTTGGCTTGCATTGCACAGGAAGACGTGCATATAACTCCAGAGTTCATAGTAGGAAAGTAGAATTACGAAGTGTGGCAGTGTCGTGTGAAACTGGGAAAATTATTTATTGAAGTGGGAAAGCTGAAAGTGATAATGTTGTGATTATTCCCTGTGTTGTATTTCATGTTGTAGTGTGGTGTATGTCACGTAATTTGAGTATGTGTGGTTTGCATGGGAGAGTAGCAAGGAAGTTTCAGAGGTAGTGGGTTATGCGTGTTCCTTTTGTACCGCTCGGTCTGTAGGAAAATTTCGTGATGATGGTTGTGAGAGTCGAAGTGTGAGATATAGCAAAAGATCCACCATCCTATCCAGAAAGTGCACTGTAGCGTTAAATAATTACGAGACCATAAGGTCGAGAATCACCAATGTAAAGGCATGCCCACTGGGTGGAATTTCTCATGTGTTGTTGTTTTAGGTTATAGAATTTGTGTGTTTAGGTTAGAGAATTTATCGGAATAAATATGATAGTGAAAAGAAAAAGATTGGTGGCCTTTTCCTTCGAATTGTATGTTGTCATGATATCCAGAATTTATAATGTGTGCGCCACTCATATTCAGTGCTATGGCCAGGTGTTGATAAAAGCCGTTAAATAAAAGACAAAAAGAAAATGTGGTATTGCCAGTGCGAAGTGAACAGAGTTCTGTAAATTACTGATAGTCAGATGTGCGTTTCCGTTGCGTGTTATTCATATAGGAGGATCATTTGTAACTTAATTGTGAGTACGAGAGTTCATGTTACTCGATAAATAAGAATGAATCCACTCGCTTGGCAGACCACTCATCTTGCAGGCCTGACTGCTTGATGCCACAGTATGAGCAAGGCATGTGGGTGCCTCTCACCCTTAGCTGCTTCGTTAAAATTTCTTTTAATGGTTTTGAACGGTCCCCTGTAGTTACAGGCTGTAAACGAGAACAAAAATTGCGGTTGCGCTGGGCTCCAAAGTGGTTAGATCAGGTTCAATGGATACAGCCCCACAGTGTCCTTGGAGAAGGATTCAAATGTCCGAGGCTGTCAGCACTGACGAAACTGTCGCTCATCGCTCTGCGAACTGTCGTTTTTTCGACCGCGAAATGTGTGGGAATCAACGCCCCAGGGAAAGGGGTGTTATCATTGAAGCTGTTTATGCCATCCTCTGAGACCTTTTAGCGTCGATTCTGAGCGGCAGTTTGTCTAAATTGTTTTTCTCGGACACTCATAAAAAACGGCGTGATTTAAACGCTGGTTGTCTCGCTTATGACCTGCATCGCAGAGACATCAAAAGGAGAGCTCGAATGCGGGTAAGTCGATGTGTGACGGCCTTCTCATCTTGATGGTGTTGGGCAGAATTTTGGCGAAATTTGGTGGCAATAGGACATCACGAACCAACCTTGCAGCCCACATAAACTTCCGAGCTGTGGCCTTTTTTTCGCCTGTGTCAACATCTTGCTGTTTGAAGTGTCACCGAACCAAAGGTTGACGTCGTAGGTGGCCACTCTTACAGATGTTGGTCGTATGCACCTTTGAGCGGCATTTCAAATTTATGTGTCGTAATGGGAAGCTATTCCTGGGTTTAGAAAAAATGATTGTGTAATTATGTGGCGCAGAGCATAAATTTCATCTTTTGCTGTCTTACATTCACTTTTTTGGCTCCCAGTAATTAAAACAGCTGATAGCCCAGGAGAGTAGAGCTCACGCAAAATCAAGGTGTGCACGTCGGGACTTCTAATTGGTATCCGTTCACTACATAGCAGCGCCCTATAGGTGCAGCGAAAACTCTTCATAATCAGGCATGTGTGATACACGCAACTCCATTAAATTTATGTCGTAAGAGGCAAAGGGGAAAGCAAAAGTCTCGATAAAGGCTTTGCTTTAGCACTGTGCACGAACCACCAGCTAATACAGCGGGACATAGGGAAAGTAAAGAGGCATTAAAAGATGTAGCTGCAAGAACTTTGCAAGGCTTCATTATTTCCGTAACGTGCGGAAGAAGGAAAGGCAATTTTTTTTGGTAATCTTGCCGAGCAGATTGTTCCGGCACTCACACATCATCTCCACGTGACTACTGTTTTGTATTCCTCGCTAAGATCGCAGTAAGCGACGTTGTCTCCTTGGTAAGGGGTGGACTGATTTGTTTTCCTTTGGTTGATCATTTGTATAAGCGACTAATCCTTTCTCGGTATTGTAGAAACAAACAAATCGACTTGGAGTGTCAATATTTGCGGATTATTGGTCGTATCTACCTAACCTGTCAATACGATCTTTTGCAGACTCACATGCTGTAGCTCCTATTACTACCTTTTCATTTACCTTAGCAAAAGATCTCGCTGAAAACCCAAGGAAATTCGGGGCTTACGTTAAATCGGTAAGCGGGTCGAAGGCTTCCATACAGTCACTCACTGATCAGTCTGGCCTGGCAACGGAAGACAGCAAAACGAAAGCTGAAATTTTAAATTTAGCATTTGAGAAATCTTTCACGCAGGAGGATCGTACAAACATACCGCCGTTTGAGTCTCGTACAGATTCCCGTATGGAGGACATAGTGATAGACATCCCTGGGGTTGTGAAGCAGCTGAATGGGTTGAAAATAAATAAATCGCCAGGTCCTGATGGGATTCCAATTCGGTTTTACAGAGAGTACTCTACTGCATTGGCTCCTTACTTAGCTTGCATTTATCGCGAATCTCTTGCCCAACGTAAAGTCCCGAGCGACTGGAAAAAAGCGCAGGTGACGCCTGTATATAAGAAGGGTAGAAGGATGTGTAACGCCGGAAATGCATATCCTCGTATTTCCATCTATTGTACTATAATTTGTTTTTCCTTATTTTGTTACCTGAACATATGACGTTTCTGTGTCTTTGTATATTGTAATTGTTTTACTATTTGTATATACATTCCTGGAAATGGAAAAAAGAACACATTGACACCGGTGTGTCAGACCCACCATACTTGCTCCGGACACTGCGAGAGGGCTGTACAAGCAATGATCACACGCACGGCACAGCGGACACACCAGGAACCGCGGTGTTGGCCGTCGAATGGCGCTAGCTGCGCAGCATTTGTGCACCGCCGCCGTCAGTGTCAGCCAGTTTGCCGTGGCATACGGAGCTCCATCGCAGTCTTTAACACTGGTAGCATGCCGCGACAGCGTGGACGTGAACCGTATGTGCAGTTGACGGACTTTGAGCGAGGGCGTATAGTGGGCATGCGGGAGGCCGGGTGGACGTACCGCCGAATTGCTCAACACGTGGGGCGTGAGGTCTCCACAGTACATCGATGTTGTCGCCAGTGGTCGGCGGAAGGTGCACGTGCCCGTCGACCTGGGACCGGACCGCAGCGACGCACGGATGCACGCCAAGACCGTAGGATCCTACGCAGTGCCGTAGGGGACCGCACCGCCACTTCCCAGCAAATTAGGGACACTGTTGCTCCTGGGGTATCGGCGAGGACCATTCGCAACCGTCTCCATGAAGCTGGGCTACGGTCCCGCACACCGTTAGGCCGTCTTCCGCTCACGCCCCAACATCGTGCAGCCCGCCTCCAGTGGTGTCGCGACAGGCGTGAATGGAGGGACGAATGGAGACGTGTCGTCTTCAGCGATGAGAGTCGCTTCTGCCTTGGTGCCAATGATGGTCGTATGCGTGTTTGGCGCCGTGCAGGTGAGCGCCACAATCAGGACTGCATACGACCGAGGCACACAGGGCCAACACCCGGCATCATGGTGTGGGGAGCGATCTCCTACACTGGCCGTACACCACTGGTGATCGTCGAGGGGACACTGAATAGTGCACGGTACATCCAAACCGTCATCGAACCCATCGTTCTACCATTCCTAGACCGGCAAGGGAACTTGCTGTTTCAACAGGACAATGCACGTCCGCATGTATCCCGTGCCACCCAACGTGCTCTAGAAGGTGTAAGTCAACTACCCTGGCCAGCAAGATCTCCGGATCTGTCCCCCATTGAGCATGTTTGGGACTGGATGAAGCGTCGTCTCACGCGGTCTGCACGTCCAGCACGAACGCTGGTCCAACTGAGGCGCCAGGTGGAAATGTCATGGCAAGCCGTTCCACAGGACTACATCCAGCATCTCTACGATCGTCTCCATGGGAGAATAGCAGCCTGCATTACTGCGAAAGGTGGATATACACTGTACTAGTGCCGACATTGTGCACGCTCTGTTGCCTGTGTCTATGTGCCTGTGGTTCTGTCAGTGTGATCATGTGAGGTATCTGACCCCAGGAATGTGTCAATAAAGTTTCCCCTTCCTGGGACAATGAATTCACGGTGTTCTTATTTCAATTTCCAGGAGTGTATATGCATTTATGTCGATGTATAATTGGTTTGTTGTGTAAAGATTATTTGTATTTATACCCTGGGTCTAGCCTAGGGAAAACTATACTATCGAACGAATACATCTATAGATCGTGTGGAGAACGAAAGTGTTTAGGATCTTGGGTAGTGTTAACTCTGCCGCGTGGAGCGCGGGCAGAGCAGGGGGAGTCTGGCTGGGGTGGTGCAGTGTAGCAGGTGTTTTGTTTGAAGCTCCCGCGAGTTGCCGCTCTTTCGGGGCTTGGCAGAATGTAATTGCGCTCGACTTGCGACGATAGTTTCTGACATGGTGTCGCGGACGGGAAGCAGTAGCTGGCGCACATCAAGAGCCCGTTTCGCCTGGTGACCGTGTCGAGAGGAAGGCGCGCCAACATCCAGCTCCTGCAACAGCGACGGGCGACAATGAGTGACTGTCGCCACCTCCTCGATCGACGGCTTCAAACCTTCAATCAACCAACAAGGAAGACTGGAAGCACGTAAAGTTTTAGAATTGTATGGCAGGCCTCAGCTTTTCAAACTTTTAAAATTGTTGCACCACAAAATTACAGCAACTTAGCATGAACGTTTGTTGCTCATTGTCCCAATTGCATTGCCAAGCAGGGTCCCTTCCTTTTCCGAAATGAACCCGAGTGTCGTTGAAATTCAAACGCCAGCATCATTCCATTTCACTGCTTTAATCTCAAAGTTCAGTTAAGGTATTCATAGCTGGCTACAATATTTAGATTACACAAGCACAAATTAAGAGTGCGAATTTTGTTAGCATATTTTAGCTTACCTGTAACTGCAGCTCAGCTTGGTACGTTCTAAATGTTACTATTGTTAATTGTTATGAATCATTTAATTCAAGTTCAAAGTTAAATCTCTTACTTCTAAATTGCGTAGATTCAAGTAGCTTTTGAAATGATTGTTGAGGTAGTCCAAGACTAACCGTATTTTACTGAATTTCGATGTGCTTCAGAAACAAAGCTCACTATTAACTTCAGTCACTAAATTAACTTTCGATTTTCCGGTTTTATTAATTCTTTTGCTAAATTAAGTCAGAGTGTAGCGAAATTTATTACTTCTGACAAACTTTCAGTTTTCACACTACACGTGTCAACCTTCAGTTGCCACGCTTCTAGTGCTAATTGTATGTGTAATAACCTTTCTTTTTCAGTTACTATAGTAATTGTCCTTAGGACTGGCGACCGTAATTTCCCCCAAATCTCAAATATCTAATTACCGCTAGTTAATTGTTAACGTAACGGCCGCACATTTACTTTCTTTATTAACTTTACCCCTTTTCAAAATTAATTTCCACCAGTTTCATTAGCATTTTCCCTTTCATTTAGATATAACCCTTTCCTCCCTCTTTACCGACAGATTAACTTCGGTGACGATTGCTTTTCCCAAATTTCCATTAGGTACACGCGGTTTAATTTTTCACTGTCATTAAGGTCGATAAGTGAGGGGGAGGTTACAGATGGATCCTCAAAATTACAGACCAATATCCTTAACATCGGTTTGTTGAAGGATTCTCGAACATATTCTCAGTTCGAATATAATGAATTTCCTTGAGACAGAGAAGTTGCTGTCCATGCATGAGCACGGCTTTAGAAAGCATCGCTCCTGCGAAACGCAACTCGCCCTTTTTTCACATGATATCTTGCGAACCATGGATGAAGGGTATCAGACGGATGCCATATTCCTTGATTTCGGGAAAGCGTTTGACTCGGTGCCCCACTGTAGACTCCTAACTAAGGTACGAGCATATGGGATTGGTTCCCAAGTATGTGAGTGGCTCGAAGACTTCTTAAGTAATAGAACCCAGTACGTTGTCCTCGATGGTGAGTGTTCATCGGAGGTGAGGGTATCATCTGGAGTGCCCCAGGGAAGTGTGGTAGGTCCGCTGTTGTTTTCTATCTACATAAATGATCTTCTGAATAGGGTGGATAGCAATGTGCGGCTGTTTGCTGAAGATGCTGTGGTGTACGAGAAGGTGTCGTCGTAGGAGGATACAAGATGACTTGGACAGGATTTGTCATTGATGTAAAGAATGGTAGCTAACTCTAAATATACACTCCTGGAAATGGAAAAAAGAACACATTGACACCGGTGTGTCAGACCCACCATACTTGCTCCGGACACTGCGAGAGGGCTGTACAAGCAATGATCACACGCACGGCACAGCGGACACACCAGGAACCGCGGTGTTGGCCGTCGAATGGCGCTAGCTGCGCAGCATTTGTGCACCGCCGCCGTCAGTGTCAGCCAGTTTGCCGTGGCATACGGAGCTCCATCGCAGTCTTTAACACTGGTAGCATGCCGCGACAGCGTGGACGTGAACCGTATGTGCAGTTGACGGACTTTGAGCGAGGGCGTATAGTGGGCATGCTGGAGGCCAGGTGGACGTACCGCCGAATTGCTCAACACGTGGGGCGTGAGGTCTCCACAGTACATCGATGTTGTCGCCAGTGGTCGGCGGAAGGTGCACGTGCCCGTCGACCTGGGACCGGACCGCAGCGACGCACGGATGCACGCCAAGACCGTAGGATCCTACGCAGTGCCGTAGGGGACCGCACCGCCACTTCCCAGCAAATTAGGGACACTGTTGCTCCTGGGGTATCGGCGAGGACCATTCGCAACCGTCTCCATGAAGCTGGGCTACGGTCCCGCACACCGTTAGGCCGTCTTCCGCTCACGCCCCAACATCGTGCAGCCCGCCTCCAGTGGTGTCGCGACAGGCGTGAATGGAGGGACGAATGGAGACGTGTCGTCTTCAGCGATGAGAGTCGCTTCTGCCTTGGTGCCAATGATGGTCGTATGCGTGTTTGGCGCCGTGCAGGTGAGCGCCACAATCAGGACTGCATACGACCGAGGCACACAGGGCCAACACCCGGCATCATGGTGTGGGGAGCGATCTCCTACACTGGCCGTACACCACTGGTGATCGTCGAGGGGACACTGAATAGTGCACGGTACATCCAAACCGTCATCGAACCCATCGTTCTACCATTCCTAGACCGGCAAGGGAACTTGCTGTTCCAACAGGACAATGCACGTCCGCATGTATCCCGTGCCACCCAACGTGCTCTAGAAGGTGTAAGTCAACTACCCTGGCCAGCAAGATCTCCGGATCTGTCCCCCATTGAGCATGTTTGGGACTGGATGAAGGGTCGTCTCACGCGGTCTGCACGTCCAGCACGAACGCTGGTCCAACTGAGGCACCAGGTGGAAATGGCATGGCAAGCCGTTCCACAGGACTACATCCAGCATCTCTACGATCGTCTCCATGGGAGAATAGCAGCCTGCATTACTGCGAAAGGTGGATATACACTGTACTAGTGCCGACATTGTGCATGCTCTGTTGCCTGTGTCTATGTGCCTGTCGTTCTGTCAGTGTGATCATGTGATGTATCTGACCCCATGAATGTGTCAATAAAGTTTCCCCTTCCTGGGACAATGAATTCACGGTGTTCTTATTTCAATTTCCAGGAGTGTAGATAAATGTAAATTAATGCAGATGAATAGGAAAAAGAATCCGGTAATGTTTGAATACTCCATTAGTAGTGTTGCACTTGACACAGTCACGTCGATTAAATATTTGGGCGTAACACTGAAGAGCGATATGAAGTGGGACAAGCATGTAATGGCAGTTGTGGGGAAGGCGGATAGTCGTCTTCGGTTCATTGGTAGAATTTTGGGAAGATGTGGTTCATCTGTAAAGGAGACCGCTTATGAAACACTAATACGACCTATTGTTGAATACTGCTGGAGCGTTTGGGATCCCTATTAGGTCGAATTGAGGGAGGATATAGAAGCAATTTAGAGGCGGGCTGCTAGATTTGTTACTGGTAGGCTTGATCATCACGCGAGTGTTACGGAAATGCTTCAGGAACTCGGGTGGGAGTCTCTGGAGGAAAGGAGGCGTTCTTTTCGTGAATCGCTACTGAGGAAATTTAGAGAACCAACATTTGAGGCTGATTGCAATACAATTTTACTGCCGCCAACTTATATTTCGCGGAAAGACCACAAAGATAAGATAACAGAGATTAGGGCTCGTACAGAGGCATATAGGCAGTCATTTTTCCCTCGCTCAGTTTGGGAGTGGAACAAGGAGAGAAGATGCTAGTTGTGGTACGAGCTACCCTCCACCACGCACCGTATGGTGGATTGCGGAGTATGTATGTAGATGTAGCCTTCACCTATCAAACTGCCCCTCCTTCACTGCACACGGTCGTCCAGGGCTGAGGTCCCCATCACCACCCCTCCTTCGGTATCATGCGGGGTCCCAGGTTCGATTCCTGGCGGGGTCAGGGATTTTGACCCGCCTCGAGATGACTGGGTTTTTGTGTTGTCCTCATCATTTCATCATCATTCATGAAAGTGGCGAGATTGGACTGAGCAAAGGTCGGGAATCTGTACGCGCACTGATAACCGCGCAGTTGAGCGCCCCACAAGCCAAATCGTCATCATCATCATCATCATCATCATCATCATCCCCTACCACGCCTCCTGCGCACATAGGATCCGACTGTTTTGTGAGCACGGCACCATATGATTTGTTTCCCAATGTCTGACCCAGAAAAGTGAACCATAACACTGAGAACAAGGGAACCCCGTGAACCGCATTGCGCTGTTAATACGTATTTTCTGTCTACAGCCAATATATAACACTGACCTGTGTCATCTTTAGTTGCCTTAGATAGTCAGTCAAAACATTTGTTCCATCTTCTTTAAATTGTAATCCACAGCTATCATGAGACCCACTTTTATATATGCGGGTATCCAAAATTCCACCAGAGAATTTTGTGTCATTGGAATTTATTTTAGACTATTTAAAATGAACTGTTTTATTACACGACATCAAAACATAACTTCGACTGTATTTTTTTTTCTTTTTTGGGCTGGGTGATATGCTGCAGTATACCAGTCCCACCTGCTGTGACAGCAGTATGTATTGTATGCCAGGCATGAATACCTGACAAAAGTTTAGAGTTGATACTCTGCCGAATTAGCCCCCTTCGTAATTCACAATTATCGAAAATACACTAAAGTGACTGAAATGAGGAGCTAGCGATATGCACATTTGCGGATGGCGTTAGTGTCGCATACACAAGGTATAAAAGGGCAGTACACTGGAGGAGATGTCAATTTTACTCAGTTGATGCATGTGAAAAGCACGTTATTCTGGCCACACGACGGGAAATAACGGACTTTGAATACGGATTTGTAGTTGGAACTAGAAGCATGGGATATCCCATTTCGAAAATCGGTAGGAAAGTCAGTGCAACGCCAATACCACATTTCAGACATTACCTCACGCCATCGACAAATGAATGACCGCGGCCTTCACTTAACGACCAAGAGTAGCGAATCCGTTGGGACAGTGCGACAGAATCTGGAGTTTATGTACTACGGCAGCAGACGACCGACGCGAGTGCCTTTGCTAACAGCACATAATCACCTACAGCACCTCTCCTGGACTTGTAACCATATCGGTTCGAAAGTAGATGACTGTAAAACCGTGGTCTGGCCAGATCAGTCCCCATTTCAGATCAAAAGAACTTATGGCAGGGTTCAATTGTGGTGCAAGCCCGATGAAGCCATGGGCCCAAGTTGTGAACAAGGCACTGTGCAAGTTGGTGATAGCTTCTTAGTCGTGGACTGAGTCGCATGGTCCAACTAAACTGATATTGAGTAGAAATGATCATGTGCTTGGAGACCTCTTACAGCCGTTCATGGACGTCATGTTTACAAACAACAACGGAATTGTTATGGATTACAATGCGCCAATTCACCGGGCCAGATATGTTCCTGGTTGATTTGAAGCATATTTTGGACAGTTCGCGAGATTTATTTGGCCATCCAGTTCGTCGGACATGAATCCCATCGGACATAACAGAGCGCCCACTTCGTGCACACAACTCTGCACCGGCAGCTCTTCCTCAGTTGTCGACAGTTGTAGAGGCAGCATGGTTCAATATTTCTGCAGCGGACTGCCAACAACTTTTTGAGACCGTGACACCTCGAGTTTCTGCACAACGCCTGGAAAAAGGATGTCCGACACGATATTAGAAGGTGCCCGATGACTTTTGTCACCTCAGTGAATCTTGTACGATGAATAGACCCTCATGAATGGAAAACAGCATGGGTCACTCCTGTTTACATAAAAGTTACAAATAGGATTAAATGAATTACAGACCACCATCGCCGAGGTCTGTCTATTGCAGATCTCAGCGCTCAAAAATATTGCTGGGTAAAACCACCCTCCCTCGAAGGATCAACAAGTGTTCACGAAAAAGCTCTTACATGTATGACAACCTACTTTATTCACACACGACATCCTGTTAACAATAGAGACAGTTGAACAGCTACATTCCATCTTCCTAGATTTCCGAAAAGCGTTCAACACTGTACCACACCACCAACTGCGAACAAGACACGATCATGCGGGGTATTTTCGCAGATATCTGATTGGCTCGAATAGTATCTCATAGAACTTAAGACGTAGTTAAGGTTGGCGAATGTTCTACAGAAATGACAGTAATGTGCTGCATGTCCTAAGGAAGCGTAATAGAACGTCTTAAGTTCCAGTACATAAAAAACAATTACAGGATGTGTTGAAGAGAATGAACACTCTAATGGGTACAAAATATGGATTGACAATGTATTGAAGAAAGGCGAAAGTAATAAGAAGTAGCAAAAACCGAGAACAGTGAAAAAGTTAACATCAAAACTGCCGATCAACAATTAGATGGAGTTCTGCTACCTAGGCAGTAAAATAACCCTTGACGGACGAAACAAGGAGAACATAAAAACAATCTATCAGTAGCAAAGACGACATTCCTGGTCAAGAGAACTGTACTAGTACCAAACATTTGTCTTAGTTTGAGGAAGAAATTTGTGAAGCTACAGGTGTAGAGCACAGCGTTCTATGGTAGTGAAACGAGGATTGTGGCAAAACTGGAACAGAAGAGAATGTGGTTCTACAGAAGTATGTTGAAGATTATATGGGCTGATAAGGTAAACAACTACGAGGTTCTCCGAGGAATTGGCGAGGAAAGGAATGTCCGGAAAACAATGACAAGAAGAAGGGACAGGATGACAGGACATCTGTTAATACATCGGGGAATGATGTTTATGTTACTACAGCAACCTATGACAGGCGAAATCTGTAGAGGAAGACAGAGGTTGGAAGATATCAAACAAATAATCAAGGAAGTTGGTTGCAAATGCTACTCTGAGGGTGAAGAGGCTGGAACAGGAAATGAATTAGTGGCGTGCCACATCAAACCAGTCGGAAGACTGATGACTATAAATCCATGTATATACAAGGTGAATCACCTAATCACCTAAATCGTGCTTCGGAAATATTGTGGAAATGGAAAGTGCTATTGATGTGCGGTTTTCACAGAATGGATTGGTAGTCAGGGGTCGTACTCTTAGCCAATCAACAGGTTATAATAATACTGAAAAAGTGCCCTTTTTGTTCAAACAAACACTTTATTAAGTGGAACAGTGCTTACTCACATTAACAAACCAAAAGCAAATTACACTACTGGACATTAAAATTACTACACCAAGAAGAAATGCAGATGATAAACGGGTATTCATTGGACAAATATATTATACTAGAACTGACATGTGATTACATTTTCACGCAATTTGGGTGCATAGATCCTGAGAAATCAGTACCCAGAAAAACCACCTCTGGCCGTAATAACGACCTTGATACGCCTGGGCATTGAGTCAAAACAGAGCTTGGATGGCGTGTACAGGTACAACTGGCCATGCAGCTTCAACACGATACCACAGTTCATCAAGAGTAGTGACTGGCGTATTGTGACGAGCCAGTTGCTCGACCACCATTGACCGGATGTTTTCAATTGGTAAGGGATCTGGAGTATGTGCTGACCAGGGCAGCAGTCGAACATTTTATGTATCCGGAAAGGCCCGTACAGAACCTGCAACATGCGGTCGTGCACTATCCTGCTGAAATGTAGGTTTTCGCAGGGATCGAATGAAGGGTAGAGCCACGGGTCGTATCACATCTGAAATGTAACGTCCACTGTTCAAAGTTCCGTCAACGCGAACAAGAGGTGACCGAGACGTGTAACCAATGGCACCCCATACCATCACGCCGGGTGATACGCCAGTATGGCGATGACGAATAGACGTTTCCAATGTCCGTTCACCGCGATGTCTCCAAACACGGATGCGACCATCATGATGCTGTAAACAGAACCTGGATTCATGCGAAAAAATGACGTTTTTGCCATTCGTGCACCCAGGTTCGTCGTTGAGCACACCATCGCAGGCGCTCCTGTCTGTGATTCAGCGTCAATAGTAACCGCAGCCACGGTCTCCTAGCTGATAGTCCATGCTGCGACAAACGTAGTCGAACTGTTCGTGCAGACGGTGGTTGTTGTCTTGCAGACGTCTCCATCTGTTGACTCAGGGATCGAGACGTGGCTGCACGATCCGTTACCGCCATGCAGATAGGATACCTGTCATCTCGACTGCTATTAATACGAGGCCGTTGGGATCTAGCACGGCGTTCCGTGTTACCCTCCTGAACCCACCGATTCCATATTCTGCTAAGTCATTGGATCTCGACCAACGCGAGCAGCAATTTCGCGATACGATAAACCGCTACCGCGATAGGCTACAATCTGACCTTTATCAAAGTCGAAACGTGATGGTACGTATTTCTTCTCCATACACGAGACATCACAACAACGTTTGACCAGGCAACGCCGGTCAACTGTAGTTTGTAAATGAGAAATGTGTTGGAAACTTTCCTCATGTCATCACGTTGTAGGTGTCGCCACCGGCGCCAACCTTGTGTGAATGCTCTGTAAAGCTAATCCTTTGCATATCACAGCATCATCTTCCTGTCGGTTAAATTTCGCGCCTGTAGCACGTCATCTTCGTGGTGTAGCAATTTTAATGGCCAGCAGTGTAAATTAGGATGCATTGGTGATTATTGGAGGATTTGGGTAAGAGTCGTTTACGGGATATAGTATTTTGAAAAGTTTGCACACGACACTTGTTTGTTTCATTCAACGTGCGGAGTTGTTATGTTTGCTCACAGTGTGCTTGTGTCTTCCTTGAGTGCACTGCGGCTTGCTAATCAGGTCGTGTGTGACAGTCCATGCAGTAAATCGAGAGTGGACGATGGAATTTACCAATGCAGAAAAAACCGACATGCTCATGGTGTATGAAGAGTGTAGCAAGACTGCAGTTCGTACTTGTACTGAGTATGTTGCAAGAAATCCCAACAGACGTCACACATCTTGGCAATTATTTATCAAGCTCTTAAACCAGTCACGTAAAAGTGGTACTGTATCATCCAGACAACATAACAGAACTAAACAAGTGACGACTGAAGAGAGAGAAATAAACGTTCTTCTGCTGCTGCTGCAGTTGATCCGCACGTTACCACCCGCGCAGTCACACGAGGAAGTGGCGAGAGTCCTACTCATTCTCCATGGTCATTGGTTCCATCCCTATCATATCTCCCTCCATCAAGTGCTGCATGGAAGTGATTACGAGAATCGTGTTAAGTTCTGTACATGGGCATTCAGAAAGAGTACTCCAGATGAGTCATGATCGTGTTTATTGATGAAGCCACATTTACCAACACGGCTTGGTAAACCGCCAAAACATGTACTATTGGTCCCTAGACAATCTACGCTACCAGATTTACGCTATGGCTCTTACAAAGAATGCAAACTTGAAGAACTGCTCTATCCAAGTGCACCACTAGGGAGCAGACGTGTCAGAATAAGTAGACAAAATTTCGGTTCCGTATTGTCCCATCGTGTTAGTTCACGACTTCAGATACACAACCCAATAACTTCAGCGAATTGCACACGCATTCTCTTACCCCTGTATTGACGTTTCCCACGTAACTCTTTGAGGGGCAGGTAAACACCACATAAATTTACCCTATTGGGGGAAGAAAAATTATTTGCAAATTTCAAATTTCTCTTACTTGTAACACATTTGTTTGATTGTTTTGATATGTTTTATACACTGAGTTTGTAAAAATTCGCTTAAACAACAACAAAATATTAACATTAAAAGTGGTCACTACAGGTAACCACCACCCCATTACAGTATACGAATTCGATCATTGGTGGTTGAACTTTGAAATAACTAGTTTTTAATTTTCGTGGTATGTCTTGAAACATCTCTTGCCTGCTCTCGGAGACAAAGGTACTTTGCACACTGAACACATCCACACTATCCGCACTGGATTTTTCTTTGAACTACAAACTGCGCATCTTCTAGATGAGTGAATTGGTTGATGTTTACTGCTTTCGTGGCGTATACTTTGGTCTACATATTTTTTGTGCGATTTGATCAGGGCTGCTATACTACTTTGGGGTACAGAAGCAAAATTAGCTGCCACTGAAACTATTTTTGGAGCCAACAAGATTTTGTACACCTCTCGACGGAAGTCTTTATTGGAGAACTAATCCATTTCGATTTCTTTGTGCATAATGAACGCGTTTGTCACACTGCAGTCTAAAGTGAAAAAAACAATCTCATCCACCATTTCTTGCTTTTTCTGTCAATAGCATAGTCTGACTTTAGTCGATCAAAATTATCCACATAGTTCATACTGGAATTGTAGTCTTCCAATGCAATTGGACAAGTGATACTGGTTATTGTTCCATCTTTCATTTTTCGAGTTACTGTGGACACATCTGATGGTGAATGACATGTTGAAATCAAGTTGACTGCCCTGTTAGCTTTCCATCTATAGATTACTATGCCATCATTGCTTATTTTGTAATCGAATTCCCCTCTTTCCAGTTCCTTTTGCTCCTTGAGTTTTGGCATGTTTTTCCTTCTGGGATTTATTGTTCCACAAGCGTACACACCATTGGATTTTAGGTCCTTGAACAGATCATATGATGTAAAATAATTGTCCATGAAAATAATATGATTCTTTCCATGAAGACCACTGGTTAAATTTAGAACCACTTTCGATCCTAGCCCCACTACTGGAGAGTGTGAAGCTTTTCCTATATAAACATCAAATTTAAGGTTGTATGACGACTGATCACACAACTTCCACACTTTGTACCCTCTTTCTATAATTTTGTCCCTCCTATATTGTTTGAGAGATGATCTGCCTTTGAATTTAACCATTGCTTCATCAATATGCAAGTTTCTGATGTGGTTTATAGCAATCCTGGAGCAGAAGGGCTGTGTTAGCAGCACTAACCACACAGAAATTTGTCTGTAAAACATGGAAAATTCTATTTTAATTTGAAGTTACATTACACGTAGACTTATATATGTTCAACACATAAATATAAGCAATTACTTACTAAAAATAGTCGTATAAAGAAGAGATACAGAGAATACTGCACGCCGCTTCCAAGAACAGTGCTAATAACGAAGAAGTATCAACTATTGTTCTGAATACGCGGTAAAAATTCGCGCGGAAGACCTGCACTGTCATCCAGCGGCATTTTAGGCAACAATTAGGTGGTTGGCAGAGAGACTACTGGCCCCTGAGCGGTGAAGGGAGAAAATATTATGTGGTTAGCCACAGTGACCACCGCCCATTGAAGCTGTCTACGTATGTGGCTAGTTACAGTTTTGCCTGCCCTTCAAAGAGGTAACAGAGTTAACTTGGAGAGGTGCCCTATCCACAAATATTTGGAAATTTTATTCATGAGATAGTTCCGCACAGTCGTCTTCTGCATTACTATGGATATATGATCATGAGGACGGGAGAACTAGAGTGTAGGTCACATACAGAGGCGTACCATCAGTCGTTTCTTCTTCAAGCCACACGCAAATAGAGAGGACAGGAGATCGACGATACTGGCATGACATACCCTCCACCTCGCACTGTACATTGTCGTGTGGTGTACATATGCAGACTCGAATTATATTTATTTTCCTCCAATGGACAAGTATTACATACTTTTTTAAGCTTTAAGGAGTGCCTCATATAAAGGAACAACCGAAACCATTCGGAAGAAAATAAAGTCTTATAGCGGCTTTTTGCTGGAATACACAAAAAAGAGTAATCCTTCGGTGTCAGCACAAAAGCAAGCATCTTTAGCAGCAGAGGTGTGACAGCGGCCTCGGGAAGCGCTCGGAGAGCGGCCGGGGGGCGTGTGCTTTGTGCTCTGTGGTGGCCCCCCTGCTGTTGAGGCACTTCTCGCGTCTCAGCCGCGGTGGCGGCAGTAGCCGGGGGGGTCGCGTTCTAATGATGGCGGCGGTCTGCTCAAGTGTCGTCTGCGCCGGCCGCGGCTCTGTGGCGTTGTCTGCTCCCCTCACCCAGCAGGCGGCGTGGGCACACAGGGGCGGGCAGGCCGCCCCAGTGTGTACAGACTCGCTGCTGTCACAGCTTACCGAGTGGCACTGTGCTGGATCATTGGGGAACCGACTTAACGCGTATGGCGATTTGGAATACGCGTACCAGCAAACATGCCGACCTAAGGTACTCACCGACATATCGACTACCGCTGTACGCGACGTATTTATTTTCTATTTTCTACCCCGCTCCTTTACCCTCCCCCCTCCTCCCCATGAACCATGGACCTTGCCGTTGGTGGGGAGGCTTGCGTGCATCAACGATACAGATAGCCGTACCGTGGTGCAACCACAACGGAGTGGTATCTGTTGAGAGGCCAGACAAACGTGTGGTTCCTGAAGAGGGGCAGCAGCCTTTTCAGTAGTTGCAGGGGCATCAGTCTTGATGATCGACTGATCTGGCCCTGTAACACTAACCAAAACGGCCTTGCTGTTGTGCTACTACGAACGGCTGAAAGCAAGGGGAAACTACAGCCGTAATTTTTCCCGAGGACATGCAGCTTTACTGTATGATTAAATGATCATGATGATGATGGCGTCCTCTAGGGTAAAATATTCCGGAGGTAAAATAGTCCCCTATTCGGATCTCCGGGCGGGGACTACTCAAGAGGATGTCGTTATCAGGAGAAAGAAAACTGGCGTTCTACGGGTCGGAGCGTGGAATGTCAGATCCCTTAATCGGGCAGGTAGGTTAGAAAATTTAAAAAGGGAAATGGATAGGTTAAAGTTAGATACAGTGGGAATTAGTGAAGTTCGGTGGCAGGAGGAACAAGACTTTTGCTCAGGTGAATACAGGATTATAAATACAAAATCAAATAGGGGTAAAGCAGGAGTAGGTTTAATAATAAATAAAAAAATAGGAGTGCGGGTAAGCTACTACAAACAGCATAGTGAACGCATTATTGTGACCAAGATAGACACTTGTACAGAGTTTCAGGGAGAGCATAAGGGAACAATTGACAGGAATGGGGCAAAGAAATACAATAGAAGAAGAATGGGTAGCTTTGAGAGATGAAGTAGTGAAGGCAGCAGAGGATCAAATAGGTAAAAAGACGAGGGCTAATATAAATCCTTAGGTAGCAGAAGATATACTGTATTTAATTGGTGAAAGGAGAAAATATAAAAATGCAGTCAATGAAGCAGGCAAAAAGGAATACAAACGTCTCAAAAATGAGATCGACAGGAAGTGCAAAATGTCTAAGCAGGGATGGCTCGAGGACAAATGTAAGTATGTAGAGGCTTATCTCACTATGGGTAAGATAGATACAGCCTACAGGAAAATTAAAGAGACCTTTGGAGAAAAGAGAACGACTTGTATGATTATCAAGAGCTCATATGGAAACCCAGTTCTAAGCAAAGAAGGGAAAGCAGAAAGGTCGAGGGAGTATATAGAGGGTCTATACAAGGTCGATGTACTTGAGGACAATATTATGGAGATGGAAGAGGATGTAGATAAAGATGAAACGGGAGATACGATACTGCGTGAAGACTTTGACAGAACACTGAAAGACCTGAGTCGAAACAAGGCTATGGGAGTAGACAACATTCCATTAGAACTACTGACGGCCTTGGAAGAGCCAGTCCTCACAAAACTCTACCATCTGCTGAGCAAGATGTATGAGACAGGCGAAATACCCTCAGACTTCAAGAAGAATATAATAATTCCTATCCCAAAGAAAGCAGGAGCTGACAGATGTGAAAATAACCGAACAATCAGTTTAATAAGTCTCGGATGCAAAATACTAACGCGAATTCTCTGCAGACGACCGGAAAAACTGGTAGAAGCCGACCTCGGGGAAGATCAGTTCGGATTCCGTAGAAATATTGGAACACGTGAGGCAATACTGACCGTACGACTTATCTTAGAAGCTAGATTAAGGAAAGGCAAACCCACGTTTCTAGCATTTGTAGACATAGAGAAAGATTTTGACAATGTTGAGTGGAATACCCTCTTTCAAATTCTGAGGGTGGCAGGGCTAAAATACAGGGAGCGAAAGGCTATTTACAATTTGTACAGAAACCAGATGGCAGTTATAAGAGTCGAGGGGCATGAAAGGGAAGCAGTGGTTGGGAAGGGAGTGAGACAGGGTTGTAGCCTCTCCCCGACGTTATTCAATCTGTATATTGAGCAAGCAGTGATGGAAACAAAACAATAATTTGGAGTAGGTATTAAAATCCATGGAGAAAAAATGAAAACTTGGAGGTTCGGCGATGACATTGTAATTCTGTCAGAGACAGCAAAGGACTTGGATGAGCAGTTGAACGGAATGGACAGTGTCTTGAAAGGAGGATATAAGATGAACATCAACAAAAGCAAAACGAGGATAATGGAATGTAATCGAATTAAGTCGGGTGATGCTGAGGGAATTAGATTTGGAAATGAGACAATTAAAGTAGTAAAGGAGTTTTGCTATTTGGAGAG
Organism: Schistocerca nitens; assembly: GCF_023898315.1. Taxonomy (NCBI): domain Eukaryota; kingdom Metazoa; phylum Arthropoda; class Insecta; order Orthoptera; family Acrididae; genus Schistocerca; species Schistocerca nitens. The sequence goes on from NC_064614.1 coordinate 20,701,149, forward strand.
CAAAATAACTGATGATGGTCGAAGTAGAGAGGATGAAAAATGTAGACTGGTAATGGCAAGGAAAGCGTTTCTGAAGAAGTGAAATTTTTTAACATCGAGTATGGATTTAAGTGTCAGGAAGTCGTTTCTGAAAGTATTTGTATGCAGTGTAGCCATGTATGGATGTGAAACATGGACGATAAATAGTTTAGACAAGAAATGTGGTGCTGCAGAAGAATGCTGAAGATTACATGGGTAGATCACATAACTAATGAAGAGGTACTGAACAGGATTGGGGAGAAGAGACGTTTGTGGCACATCTTGACTAGAAGAAGGGATCGGTTGGTAGGGCATGTTCTGAGGCATCAAGGGATCACCAATTTAATTTTGGAGGGCAGCGTGGAGGGTAAAAATCGTAGAGGGAGACCAAGAGATGAATACACTAAACAGATTCAGAAGGATGTAGGTTGCAGTAGGTATTGGGAGATGGAGAAGCTTGCACAGGATAGAGTAGCATGGAGAGCTGCATCAAACCAGTCTCAGGACTGAAGAGCACAACAACACCAACAACAACGGGTTACTGAAATTTGACAGTAGGAAAAGGGAGAGAAGGAAACGTTGTAGGTGAATATGGATTGGGGCTAAGAAATGAAAGAGGTAGCCGCCTGATAGAATTTTGCACAGAGCATAACTTAATCATAGCTAACACTTGGTTCAAGAATCATGAAAGAAGGTTGTATACGTGGAAGAACCCTGGAGATACTAAAAGGTTTCAGATAGATTATATAATGGTAAGACAGTGATTTAGGAACCATGTTTTAAACTGTAAGACATTTCTAGGGGCGGATGTGGAATCTGACCACAATCTACTGGTTATGAACTGTAGATTAAAACTGAAGATATTGCAAAAAAGGTGGTAATTTAAGGAGATGGGACCTGGATAAACTGAAAGAACAGGTGGTTGTACAGGGTTCCATGGAGAGAATAAAGTAACAATTGACAGGAATGGGGGAAAGAAATACAGTAGAAGAAGAATGTGTAGCTTTGAGGAATCAAATAGTGAAGGCAGCAGAGGTTCAAGCAGGTAAAAAGACGAGGGCTAGTAGAAGTCCTTGGAGATACTGTATTTAATTAATGAAAGGAGAAAATACAAAAATGCAGTAAGTGAAGCAGACAAAAAGGAATACAAACGTCTCAAAAATGAGATCGACAGGAAGTACAAAATGGCTAAGCAGGCATGGCTAGAGGACAAATGTAAGGATGTAGAGGCTTATCTCACGACGGGTATGATAGATACTGCCTACAGGAATATTAAAGAGACCGTTGGAGAAAAGAGAAACACTTGCATGAATATCAAGAACTAAGATGGAAACCCAGTTCTAAGCAAAGAAGGGAAAGTAGAAAGGTGGAAGGAGTATATAGAGGGTCTGTACAAGGGCGATGTACTTGAGGACAATATTATGGGAATGGAAGAGGATGTAGATGAAGATGAAATAGGAGATATGATTCTGCGTGAAGAGTTTGACAGAGCACTGAAAGACCTGAGTCGAAACAATGCCCTGGGAGTAGACAACATTCCATTAGAACTACTGACAGCCCTGGGAAAGCCAGTCCTGACAAAACTCAACCATCTGGTGAGCAAGATGTATGAGACAGGAGAAATACCCTCAGACTTCCAGGAGAATATAATAATTCCAATACCAAAGAAAGCAGGTGTTGACAGATGTGAAAATTACTGAACTATCATTTTAATAAGACATAGCTTCAAAATACTAACGCGAATTCTTTACAGACGAATGTAAAAACTGGTAGAAGCCGACCTCGGGGAAGATCAGTTTGGATACCGTAGAAATGTTGGAACACGTGACGCAATACTGACCTTACGACTTATCTTAGAAGAAAGATTGAGGATAGGCAAACCTACGTTTTTGACAATGGTGACTGGAATACTCTCTTTCAAATTTTATGTCCTTAGATTCTTATAACTGGCTTCTCGTTTCTGTACAAGTTATAAATAGCATTTTTACCGACCATACCTTCAGGATTTCAAGTAGAATATTCCAGTCAGTATTGTCAAAAGCTCTCTCTATGTTTGCAAATACTACAAACAAAGGTTTACCTTTCTTTCATTTATATGCGAAGCTCAGTCATAGGGACACTGTTGTCTCGTATGTTCCTCATTCCTTTGGAAATCAAACTTATTTTCGCCGAGTCTGTCTTTTGCCAGTTTATCCCTTCTTGTCTTTAAAATATGTGTCAAAAACTAAAGCTCTTGGATATACGCCATTTGTGTAATACCACACTCCATACTTTTCCGCTAATTTCTTCCGTGGTTGCAGTTTTGGTAAGTTCTTAAAGTCGAAACTCTTGAAGGAAATTATGTTTGATTAAAGCTAAACCATTCTTTAACTGCTGATTCACATAAAATTACTAAGTTTTTTATAAACTTTCTACGGTTTCAACAACCGTACAATTCTACAACACACACACACACACACACACACACACACACACACACACACACACGGCTGCGTAGCCTCCATTACAAAACTGTATCGTACTTTATAAAATGTTTCTTAGATTTTAAAATGCAGAAACATTTCTGGTTGATGCAGCCATGAACTATTTATTGTCAATCAAAGCACAATACCCATGCTACGTACTGTACAAGGCAGTTGACGTGAAAAATATTGGTAGGTGTATTTGACCTAGGAATGCTGCATTTTGCGTTCGACAAGGCACCGTAGGCACTCATGAAGTAATAAGTGCTACCGACAGAGGATGTCAAATTGATTCCATGTTTTTAGATTTCCAGGGGGCTGTCGACACCGTTCCTCACAAGCGTCTTTTAACCAAACTGCGGGCCTACGGAGTATCGCCTCAGTTGTTCGACTGGATTCGTGATTTCCTGTCAGAAAGGTCACAGTTCGTAGTAATACACGGAAAGTCATCGAGTAAAACAGAAGTAATATACGGCGTTCCCCAAGGAAGTGTTATAGGCCTCTATTGCTCCTCATCTACATTAACGACATATGAGACAATGTGAGTAGCCGTCTTAGATTGTTTACAGATGATGCTGTCATTTACAGTCTTGTAAAGTCATCAGATGATCAAAAAGACATGCAAACTGATCTAGATAAGATATCTGTATGGTGCGGAAAGTGACAATTGACCATGAATAAAGAAAAGTGTGAAGTTATTCACATGAGTACTACAACAAATCAGCTAAATTTCGATTACGCGGTAAGTCACACAAATCTGAAGGCTATAAATGCAGCAAAATACTTAGGGATTACAATTACAAATAATCCAAATTGGAACGATCACATAGATAATATTGTGGGTAGAGCCAACCAAAGACTGCGATTCATTGGCAGAACACTTTGAAGGTGCAATAGGTCTACCAAAGAGACTGCTTACACTACGCTTGTAGCCCTATTCTGGAGTATTGCTGTGCGCTGAGGGATCCGCATCAGATGAGACTGCCGGATGACATCGAAAAAGTACAAAGAAGGGCAGCTCGTTTTGTATTTTCACAAAATAGGGGAGATAGTGTCACATACATGATACGTGAATTGGAGTGGCAATCATTAAAACAAAGGCGTTTTTCGTTGCGACGGAACCTTCTCTTTGAAAGTCAATCACCAGTTTTCTCCTCCGATTGCGAAAGCATTATGTTGGCACCCACCTACAGAGGGAGAAACGATCATCACGATAAAATAAGAGAAATCAGGGCTCGCACAGAAAAAATTAAGTGCTCGTTTTTCCCGCATGCCATTCGAGAGTGGAACGGTAGAGAGACAGCCTGAAGGTGGTTCATATAACCCTCTGCCAAGCGCTTTATTGTGAATAGTAGAGTAATCACGTAGACGTAGATGTAAATGTAGATGTAGTTCAGTGGAATCTTTCACTTAGCTCACGTGGACATGCATAGCGATCGTTTGCTCTGGTTGGCTACTGCGTTATTGCATGAGTGCCAAAACACATAACTTCATTGCAGAAATTATTTATTATATAGAAAAACAAAACGGAATTTTCCTAAGCGTAAATCATCTCTCATCATTATAGCCATTTGGAAGTGTTAATGAAATTAATCTGACAATAACATTTGAAATACGATAAAAGTTATGAAAAGCCCAGATAACGTCGTAAATTGTCGTTTTGTCACGAACAATGCCCCACAATAGTGATCTGCACAGGCTGTGTGTAGTGTTCTAGACTTGTTGATGACCAGGGAAGCTGTGTATTTCAGGGGCTACGTGGTCAGAATTGCTGGCAGCCAGTAACTATGTATTTTGTATCGCGAGTCTGGGAACAATGCAGAACAATTACACATTAACAAAGTATTATTTATTGTTTATCTGCGTTTGGAAACCATGTTAATTGCATGTATGGATTAATTTCCATGTAGATTCGTAGATCAGTTATTGATGGGGCGCACAGGTTTTATTATTTCAACCCATGCTATGATCGTGAATAAAATAACTGGCATCCCTTTTGAAAATTCGACTACAGTAGTTAAGGTGTGACTCTGAATACTCGAGTCATATAGAGAAGTAATCCATTTCAGTCGTGATTAAGATCCGAAGCCTCACTTTTCATTGCTCAGGGACAACTACTTTTAGTGAAGACGCTTTGTCACTATAATTTACAAAACTGTGTGATCTATTGAGATGTGTTAATATGCAACTGCGACCCCCAGACAGACTGCAGTTTCAGTAGAAATGAGACCAGTACCGTGGACACAGTGAAGACATACTCAACCAGCAAATTCATCATATCAGACACAAAAAGATTCACCTGCTTTGGATGTTTGTATATAAGCAATGAAACGGGTAGCTGTTACCTAACAGCTGAAATCCACGTTTAGAATTGGGAAACAAAAAATTAAAAATAAAGAATGGTAACATATGAACGACCATGGGAACCTGAAAGCTTTTCATGAAAATTAAGGGTTGAGAACACTGACTTTCTTGTCTACAAACATTTAACATTCCCTAAACAAGATGTAAGCAGTTCACAGACAAAATATAAAGCAGCACAGTGGGTAGTAATCCCTGCCAACAGCTGTGGATCCGCAATCGAAAGCGACTGTCTTGAGCTATATATGAAGGCATACACACTTTTTCTAATACAAGCGGTATACTATAGTCTATCACAATACACACCGAGATCGTCCCCTGACTTACAAAGGATCTTTATGCTCTGACAGCCATGTGAATTTCAAAGTCACTCTATAACTCGTAATGATCATTATTAAATCTAAGTCAAATCCAGCTCCTGTCGTTTCTTTATATTTATTTAATTCAACTATCTGATCTAGATAAGTGAAGTTAGGACCGAGTAACAGTGCAACAACTACGCAAGAGCGCTGACTTACTTAGCAAAGAGCCAATAACATGACGTAATTGGCTGCACTGGAGTCTAAGTCCCGCATTATCCTGGCAGCGGGCGAAGATAATCCAGTACCCGCTCTCTCCGCGCGGCAGAGCCTTATCAGCGATCAAGGTCAATAGGCCACACAACGCCTTGCAATTGCTTATGCAATCTGTTGAACACACAGAAGGAGCCACAGGAGACGGGATACTGAGTCGGTGCAGGGCTAAAAACAATTATTCTCTACATAGCGGGCGGTTTTCAGGCACTCACAAAAGTCCGGTATGAGCTGTATTTATTGAATGGCAGCGAAACTTGAAAGATATTCTAATGCGCTAATGTGCAGCCGATTTACACTGAAGAAAAAGGTTCCAGTTTTAGCCACTACGTACGTATATGGCACTGTGAATACCAGGAAGTTGTACAGAAATGTTTCTGTCTGTAATTGATTTGGAACAGGATCTCATCAGGAAAGATCAAACAAGTGAGAAAGGCAAAAATGTTGATTTTATTACTAACCACGAATATGCAGTTTGTTCAATATGAGCACTGGAGATGAAGAGATGCTATATATCGCCAGATTTGCAGCTGGTGGCCAAAATTGGAACTAGCTTTTTCCAGCGTAAATTGGTTCTGTATTAATGCATTAACACATCTACAAAGTTCCGCTGCCGTATGATAATTACAGGCCACACTGGACTTTAATAATTACCACCCTGTGCATGAATGGTCTGACGGAAAGGATGAGCAGCAGTCTGCAGCAGTTTACCGATGACGCTGTGGTCTACGGGAAGGCGTCGATGTTGAGTGACCGTAGGAGAAGACAAGGTGACTTGGACAAAATTACTAGTTGCTGTGCTGAGTGGCAGTTAGTCAAGTTAATGCATACGAGTAAGGAAAAGCAGTTACGTAATGTTTCAATCCAGCGTTACAAACATACTGTCTGTACAGTGACGTGGATTAAATATGAGTATCTAGACGTAACGCTGCAGAGCGACTTGAAACGATGCGAGCACCATAAGGACGGTAGCAGGGAAGGAACTTTCGGTTTTTATTGAGAATTTTAGGAAAGAGTGCTTCATGTCAATAGCCAACAGCATGTAGAACACTAATGCGACCTATTCTTGAATACCGCTCGAGTGTTTGCTATCTCCACCAGGGTAGACCACACGAAGACATCGAAGTAGTTCAGTAGTAGGTTTCTAGATTTGTGGCCGGTAGGTCCAGTCAGCACACACTTATTATGGAGATGCTGCTTGAATTGAAGTGGGACTCTCTGAAGGGAAGATGACATTATTTTCGCTGAACATTCTAAATGTAGAAAACCGGCATTTCGAACGCACTGCAAGACCATTCTACTGCCACCAACGTACAGTTCGTGTAAGGAATAGAAACATAAGAGAAAATTGGGCTCCTAGGCTTGTAGCCTGTCCTATTTTCCTCGCTCTATTTGTGAGTGGAACAGGAAGAGTTATCACTAGTATTGGTACAAGGTACCCTGTGCCACGCACCATACTGTGATACTGTGGTTTACCGAGTATGTTCATAGATGTAAATGTAGCTATAGATTATGGACTCTTCAGTCTATAGTTTATCGTTCCACCACCTTTCTGGCCATGTTAATCAGCATCACAGGACTGATATGTGAATAGGCAATCTATGGTTATTGGGGGACGTTACTCAAAGCCATGCAGGAGCTCATCGTCCCCTTCTGACTAGCACCTGACAGAATGGTGTGCTCCAGGGCAGTGTTGGACACAACAGTGGCACCACATCGTCTTTTCAAATCAGTACAATCAACATGCTAGCAGCATGTATCCGTATATGGAGGCTCGAGGAGAACAGACGTTGCCAGACTCCATTTGTAATAGACACACAGGTTTAGCACCCAGTGTGACGGTATAGCGTGCTAGTGGGTACAGGACACCATTGGTTCTCTAAGGTGATAATTTACATAGCAGCAGTTATATTTCTGATGTGAAAAGCGTAGCGAGCCGCGCACTGCTCCCGTTTATCCCATTTATTGTTTGTCATCTTCTGTTACGGTACTGCCGCCTCATTTTCTTATTCCATTTACTGGCGCCACTAACTTCCTGCCTAACTTGCCCGTGAGCGGCAGCAGCAGCGCGTATCGATAAGTGCGCTGTCGCACCATCTCTGGAGCGACCAGTAATATTTCCGGGTCGTCGTGTGTCTGGCAGTCAGAGACGGACCAGCAGTGCAGTCGGGACGCAGCAGCTGTGAAGTCGGGGACGGAGCGTCGCTGAGGCGCCGACAGCCAGTGCTCGTCGACCGCTGGCGACACACATGAACTGTCCGACGGAGGAAGATTGGAGCGGGACGACCGTTGGTTGGTAGTTCGGTTGGTCGTCTCATCCGCCAGTATCTGCTCCTTTCACCGTTTCCGGGTCTGGGCTGTTGGTCGGTTGGCGTGGAGCAGCGAGGAAGTCTCCGTGGCGCGGGTCTGGCAGGGGCTGCTGACAGTGTCCAAGCGTGGTCGGACTCTGAGGGGCTGCTCCCATTGCTACGAGGTCCGCGGCTCACCGATCCCGGACACGAAAGATAAGTTATCCTATCGCTTGATCCGTTGACTGTCTGTCGGTTGGGTTCTCCTCGGATTGTCAATGGTTGGCCCGACTGCTTGTCTCACCTAAGCGAACGTTAGGCCGACTCTCGAACATCTGAGCGCCCTTGGGTGTAGTGCCTTTTTAAAAATTTGTACTTGTTGGATGGATGGATGTGCCTGAAATCTTATGTGACTTAACTGCTAAGGTCATCAGTCCCTAAGCTTACACACTACTTAACCTAAATTATCCTAAGGACAAACACACACACCCATGCCCGAGGGGGGACTCGAACCTCCGCCGGGACCAGCCGCACAGTCCATGACTGCAGCGCCTGAGACCACTCGGCTAATCCCGTGCGGCTGTTCTTGTTGTTTTTTACTTGTATGGCTTCTAGCCGTTTTTTTAAAAATTACCGTTGTTTTGCTTTTAAGGCCTTCAGCCTAGTTTATAGAACTGTTTCATGTAAGACCTTGGCTTTTTAAAGGTTTGTAATGTTGTTGAATGTTAAGTGTTGGCTTTCAGCCGATTGTGAGTTTGAGTTGTTTCTAAGGCCTTCGGCCTAAATTAAAGAACTGTTTCACGCAAGGCCTTTGGTATTTAAAACAAATTAATGTTATGGAGTTTTAAGTGTTTGGCCTTCAGCCAATTTCTATTTAACTTACTAGTTCAGCCTAACTAAACAACTGTTTTAAGATAAGGCTTGCCTTTTAAATTTCTGATTATGCCTGCGTTTTGAGTTAGTGGCCTTCAGCCGTTTTTAAATTAAAGTCCCAAAGATTAAATCTGTGTGTTTTTTTTTAATTGGTTTGGGATCTTGTAACGTTTGATCAGAAAAGAAGTTGTATGTTCGAGTCTATCTGACAGTGCCTTATTTTGGCCCCTTTCCACAATTTTAACTACCTGTCCTGTCTTGCGAGTTTAGCAGGGCGTCTCAGGTAATGTGTACACATCACCGGCAGTAACAAGATAGCGCAAAACCGCATGTTACCTCTTTTCAAAGTGTGTTCGATCGCTGCTATGGTCAAAGCGTTGAAAATATCGTTGTGGGTTGCATAATTGGATAACCCTGGCTTAGAGTTGAACCAGCATGGACTGAAGTAGCTGTTGTTGTAGTCTTCAGTCCTGAGACTGGTTTGATGCAGCTCTCCATGCTACTCTATCCTGTGCAAGCTTCTTCATCTCCCAGTACCTACTGCAACCTACATCCTTCTGAATCTGCTTAGTGTATTGATCTCTTGGTCTCCCTCTACGATTTTTACCCTCGAGGCTGCCCTCCAATGCTAAATTTGTGATCCCTTGATGCCTCAAAACATGTCCTACCAACCGATCCCTTCTTCTAGTCAAGTTGTGCCACAAACTTCTCTTCTCCCCAATCCTATTCAATACCTCCTCATTAGTTACGTGATCTACCCACCTTATCTTCAGCATTCTTCTGTAGCACCACATTTCGAAAGCTTCTATTCTCTTCTTGTCCAAACTGGTTATCGTCCATGTTTCACTTCCATACATGGCTACACTCCATACAAATACTTTCAGAAACGACTTCCTGACACTTAAATCTATACTCGATGTTAACAAATTTCTCTTCTTCAGAAACGATTTCCTTGCCATTGCCAGTCTACATTTTATATCCTCTCTACTTCGACCATCATCAGTTATTTTACTCCCTAAATAGCAAAACTCCTTTACTACTTTAAGTGTCTCACTTCCTAATCTAATCCCCTCAGCGTCACCCGATTTAATTAGACTACATTCCATTATCCTCGTTTTGCTTTTGTTGATGTTCATCTTATATCCTCCTTTCAAGACATTGTCCATTCCGTTCAACTGCTCTTCCAAGTCCTTTGCTGTCTCTGACAGAATTACAATGTCATCGGCGAACCTCAAAGTTTTTACTTCTTCTCCATGAATTTTAATACCTACTCCGAATTTTTCTTTTGTTTCCTTTACTGCTTGCTCAATATACAGATTGAATAACATCGGGGAGAGGCTACAACCCTGTCTCACTCCTTTCCCAACCACTGCTTCCCTTTCATGTCCCTCGACTCTTATAACTGCCATCTGGTTTCTGTACAAATTGTAAATAGCCTTTCGCTCCCTGTATTTTACCCCTGCCACCTTCAGAATTTGAAAGAGAGTATTCCAGTTAACGTTGTCAAAAGCTTTCTCTAAGTCTACAAATGCTAGAAACGTAGGTTTGCCTTTTCTTAATCTTTCTTCTAAGATAAGTCGTAAGGTTAGTATTGCCTCACGTGTTCCAACATTTCTACGGAATCCAAACTGATCTTCCCCGAGGTCCGCTTCTACCAGTTTTTCCATTCGTCTGTAAAGAATTCGCGTTAGTATTTTGCAGCTGTGACTTATTAAACTGATAGTTCGGTAGTTTTCACATCTGTCAACACCTGCTTTCTTTGGTATTGGAATTATTATATTCTTCTTGAAGTCTGTGGGGATTTCGCCTGTCTCATACATCTTGCTCACCAGATTGTAGAGTTTTGTCAGGACTGGCTCTCCCAAGGCCATCAGTAGTTCTAATGGAATGTTGTCTACTCCCGGGGCCTTGTTTCGACTCAGGTCTTTCAGTGCTCTGTCAAACTCTTCACGCAGTATCTTATCTCCCATTTCATCTTCATCTACATCCTCTTCCATTTCCATAATATTGTCCTCAAGTACTTCGCCCTTGTATAAACCCTCTATATACTCCTTCCACCTTTCTGCCTTCCCTTCTTTGCTTAGAACTGGGTTGCCATCTGAGCTCTTGATATTCATACAAGTGGTTCTCTTCTCTCCTAAGGTCTCTTTAATTTTCCTGTAGGCAGTATCTATCTTACCCCTAGTGAGACAAGCCTCTACATCCTTACATTTGTCCTCTAGCCATCCCTGCTTAGCCATTTTGCACTTTCTGTCGATCTCATTTTTGAGACGTTTGTATTCCCTTTTGCCTGCTTCATTTACTGCTTTTTTATATTTTCTCCTTTCATCAATTAAATTCAATATTTCTTCTGTTACCCAAGGATTTCTATTAGCTCTCGTCTTTTTACCTACTTGATCCTCTGCTGCCTTCACTACTTCATCCCTCAGAGCTACCCATTCTTCTTCTACTGTATTTCTTTCCCCCATTCCTGTCGATTGTTCCCTTATGCTCTCCCTGAAACTCTCTACAACCTCTGGTTCTTTCAGTTTATCCAGGTCTCATCTCCTTAAATTCCCACCTTTTTGCAGTTTCTTCAGTTTCAATCTGCAGTTCATAACCAATAGATTGTGGTCAGAATCCACATCTGCCCCTGGAAATGTCTTACAATTTAAAACCTGGTTCCTAAATCTCTGTCTTACCATTATATAATCTATCTGATACCTATTAGTATCTCCAGGATTCTTCCAGGTATACAACCTTCTTTTATGATTCTTGAACCAAGTGTTAGCTATGATTAAGTTATGCTCTGTGCAGAATTCTACAAGGCGGCTTCCTCTTTCATTTCTTCCCCCCAATCCATATTCACCTACTATGTTTCCTTCTCTCCCTTTTCCTACTGACGAATTCCAGTCACCCATGACTATTAAATTTTCATCTCCCTTCACTACCTGAATAATTTCTTTTATCTCGTCATACATTTCATCAATTTCTTCATCATCTGCAGAGCTAGTTGGCATATAAACTTGTACTACTGTAGTAGGCATGGGCTTTGTGTCTATCTTGGCCACAATAATGCGTTCACTATGCTGTTTGTAGTAGCTAACCCGCACTCCTATTTTTTTATTCATTATTAAACCTATTCCTTCATTACCCCTATTTGATTTTGTATTTATAACCCTGTAATCACCTGACCAAAAGTCTTGTTCCTCCTGCCACCGAACTTCACTAATTCCCACTATATCTAACTTTAACCTATCCATTTCCCTTTTTAAATTTTCTAACCTACCTGCCCGATTAAGGGATCTGACATTCCACGCTCCGATCCGTAGAATGCCAGTTTTCTTTCTCCTGGTAACGACGTCCTCCTGAGTAGTCCCCGCCCGGAGATCCGAATGGGGGACTATTTTACCTCCGGAATATTTTACCCAAGAGGACGCCATCATCAATTAATCATACAGTAAAGCTGCATGTCCTCGGGAAAAATTACGGCCGTAGTTTCCCCTTGCTTTCAGCCGTTCGCAGTACCAGCACAGCAAGGCCGTTTTGGTTAATGTTACAAGGTCAGATCAGTCAATCATCCAGACTGTTGCCCCTGCAACTACTGAAAAGGCTGCTGCCCCTCTTCAGGAACCACATGTTTGTCTGGCCTCTCAACAGATACCCCTCCGTTGTGGTAGCACCTACGGTACGGCCATCTGTATCGCTGAGGCACGCAAGCCTCCCCACCAACGGCAAGGTCCATGGTTCATGGGGGAAGCTGAAGTAGCTATAACTTGTAATATTAGAACCCAAGATCACTTAATGTGAAATAGTTTTCTTCGTGGCAAGTTTCGACAGTAGCTTGCTGTGCTCTTCGGATTCACAGATCAACCATAAATATAGCATGATCCAATTACAACAACACAGCCCCATCGGTTGCTGCCGAAACTGGCCATGGTTGGTTGGTTGATTTGCGTATTGGGACCAAGCGACGAGGTCATCCTTCCCATCGGATTAGGGAAGAATGGGGAAGGAAGTCGGCCGTGCCCTTTCAAAGGAACCATCCCGGCATTTGTCTGAAGTGATTTAGGGAAATCAGGTGAAACCTAAATCAGCATGGCCGGACGCGGGTTTGAACCGTCTTCCTCTCGAATGCAGTGTACTAACCACTGCACCACCACGATCGGTAAACTGGTAATGAAGTAAACTATTTCACATGAAGCGATGTTGGCTTCTAATATTACAAATTACAACATTAGATCGGCCCGACTAAAAGTGTAAATAATGTATGCGTAACTGTCATCTGAGCTCTGTTCGGCTCCATGTGCAACCTGGTTACCGCCATTTCCACCGTGCACCAGCGTGTACTAAATTTAGCAACCTATATTTCCACAAATCACTCAAAAATTCTACCACTTTTTTTTCTACTGTACTGTACATGCGCTATATGTAAAATTTCGTTATTTCCTTCCTGGCGTTTCAGTTTCGACGGACAGCAGCCTGCACTGGGCCGCAGTAGCCCTGCTGGGGCATCCATGGCCGACGCTGTTCCTCCGTTGTCTGCCGCCTAGGCGCATCCCGGCATCGCATTCAATTAGGATCGGCGCCGGAGGTAAGGGGGACCGGCGCAGGGTTAAAAGCAGAGCAGCGTCATACAGATAGCAGGCCAAGAGGGGGGCAGTGGTGGAGGAGGGGTGGCTGGAGTGGGGAGTGGTGGGGGGCACGGCAGTGGGGGTGGTGGTCGCCTGGCGCGCTGTCCTCTGCCAGGGGACGCTGCAGCCCGCCATCTGTAGCAGCAGCTGTGACGTCACCGTGTGCAGGGGCGAGATCACACTTGTAGTGCTCGTCAGTAGCACAGACTGGAAAAAACGAGAGCTCTGTTCTCGATAGCTAAAAGAAATCAAATACTTACGAGAGAACCGGGAATTTCATCCAGAACAGCAGACCACCTTCCGCCACCCTACTCTTTTTTTCACATGGTCCAAATTGCTCTGAGCTCTATCGGACTTAACATCTGAGGTCATCAGTCCCCTAGAACTTGGAACTACTTAAACCTAACTAACCTAAGGACTTCACACACATCCACGCCCGAGGCAGGATTCGAATCTGCGACCGTAGCCGTCCCGCGGTTCCAGACTGAAGCGCCTACAACCGCTCGGCCACACCGACCGGCTCCTCTTTTTTGCGTAGTGCATCCTTATGCGGTTAAAAGAAAGACGTATACATTCTAGAAGTTATAGTGCTGCAATCAAGGGTGAAATCGTACTACGGTAAAACGAGTGTTCTGCGAAAGGTAAATCACAATTGTTTATCTCTGCCAGTATTGTCTCCATTGCTTCTGAAATGTTTTAAAACTGCTGTCAAAGACAATACGTCTTTCACATTCAAAATTGTGTGTTCACAATGTGATCACGCTAGCTTCACCATCAAATTTTGAAACGCAGTTTTCGTAAATTACTCCTAAATTCCTGCATTCACTCTCACTCAACAAATTGAAGATAATACCTGAGATATTCCTAGACGAAGTGAAGATTATATCCAGGGAATTTATATGGAACTAGGTTACAATGAGTTAAGATTATACTCACAAGTTCAATTATATTTATACGTACACAGAACGAAAAGTGATATCTCAGAACATGATGGGGTTGTAAGCATAGAGTTGTATCGTTAAATATCGATAGTCGCCTCTCTGCCGAGCGCAGAGCACCAGTGGGGAGTGGTGGCGTAGCCTTCCTGGAGCGCGGGCGGAGCGTTGTGTTGATGCCGTGACTACAGCGATTGTCTTACACGTTAAGGTGAAATAACTGAAAATGTTTGCCACACAAGTTTTGCGTTTAATTTCAGTGTTCACGACGCAGTATCAATGTTTATCCAAAAGGTGATATTTCTCGGTTTCGTGTGTCGTGTCGGGAGGGAAACAATCAATCGCGTCGCGACTGTTCGGAAAAATAATGTGGACTGGTATGATTCTAACTGCAAGTTCTAAGTGAAAGAAACATATAACATTTTGACTGGTTAAATATCACGAACGCAGTTACTTTCTCGTTCGTATGTCCTACCCGAAGTTTTATGGAGCTCGTGTTGTAAGGTGTTGAATTGTTTAGTACTGTTGGAACAACTGTGCCAATCGTCGACTGATAAAACATTCGTTGAACACTGATTATTTTGTGTTCTACGCACCTTTTTTTTTGCACTGGATGCCATCATTTAGACAGCAACCTTGTACGTCACGACGGACACGTACTTGGAGTACAAATATTGATCGCGTCCATTGTGGACTAAAGTTAATTGTGAACAGTGCAGCCCCACCCTGTGCGTGAGTTTAACAGAATACAGTGAACTCTACCAGATCAGCTTGGTATTGTTGGTGTGAGTGGCTCCTCTCCCTGCTAGACAATAGTTATTACAGGACACATCATAGCTGGCAGTGCAGAGAGCAGCAGGTGTTGGCACGTGGACGTAATGTGCTGTTCCAGTCTCTTCTGTACCTAAGGTCCATCACCGTTCCCTTTGGATCCCTATGTAATTCGGTGCTCTCCGATACACACGATCGAACAGCGGTGGAGTGATACTCAAGCGTCAACTTTAGGTTACAATATCTCCGGATGTATTTAACATTTTACAATGCAACAAACGGCACTGATTACGTATTTGTTTATATGTTCAGATGTGCTAACAAAACTAGCGGGTTTCCATTTAACATACTTCCGTGCATTTTTTATGGTTTGTATTAACCAATTACACTAGCCCCTCTCCTCACGTTCGGTCTGTGGAATCGGTCCGTTAGTATTTGATGTGGTTTACGAAATATATCCAGCGGTAACGTTAGGTGACTCACACTGTATATTTGTTACTGCAGATATAATGCACTATATGTTTGTAATATGTCTTTCATTGCAATGTTCTAATTGACTTAACAAGTGAAAAAATCAGTTTCACCGAAATGCCTCTTATTAGAGGCAGCACTCACAAAATGGAAACAAATACAAATCCAAGAACCGACAACTTTGGTGTCGGTTTGGTCAACAGAAATGAACACACATCTGAGGACTGAAATGTGAGAAATGGGAAGTGAAGATTGAGAAACGAGAACAGGGAACCGAGAACTGAGGAACGAGAACAGAAAACTGAGAATAGAAAGCTAAGAAATGAGAAACTGAAAACCGAGAAACCGAAATCCCTGAATCTGGAAACTGAGAAACTGAAAACTGAGTAACCGAAACCCAACAACATCGAGAACCAAGACACAGAAAACCGACAAACAGAAATTGAAAAACTGAGAGCTGAGAACCGAAAATCGAGAACCGGAAAGGGAGAACCCGGAAGCGAGATCTCAGAAGCAATAACTCGAAAAAAGAGTCCCCAGAAAAGACAACTCTGAAATGAGAACTCAGAGGCGAAAATTCATGTTGGTTTCCGAGAACAACGAACTCTGGTTGGAATTGAGAACATCCCAGTTCTCGGATTACCACCGTTAGCCTTTTGTTTGGCCTTTCAGAAAATATTACAGCGATCGTGAGAGCCCTTTTCAGTAGCCAATGGATAATGCGCAAGAGGATA
Source organism: Schistocerca nitens (assembly GCF_023898315.1). Lineage (NCBI taxonomy): Eukaryota > Metazoa > Arthropoda > Insecta > Orthoptera > Acrididae > Schistocerca > Schistocerca nitens. Next base: position 20,717,247 of record NC_064614.1, read on the forward strand.
GCATCGATTTCCATTTCAAAGGGAAAGAGAAATGTTTTGTTTAATTTATGGGTTCTACGTAACGTTGTCACTAGTTTGCGATTTAGGTGGAGGAAAATAAGCGGGTAATCTTGTATTACTAAGAGCAAAAAGGAGACATTTGCATCGTCGGAAGTCATGTTAACTTATTTTCACTCCTGAGAAGTTGTGAGACGTTAATTTGGTACGATTTTGACCTATCACAAATGCTGGACCTCTCCATTGGAAACTATTCACCAGAGGACCAACTTCTACGAAATGTGGTCAAAACAAAGTATTTTTATCCAGGACAAACAGTGCTAAAGCTATGTCAGAGCCGTGAAATTTATTTAGAACTAATGTCTTAATCACGCCAAATGCTCTCATACGAGTAAAACAATAAACAATAGAAAAAAGTAAAAGGTACAATGGGATTGAAAGACATGAGCAGTCTTCATTATTTACCTTCAGTTTCCTTCTACAAATACTATGTGAGGATCTAGTATTTATATGATTATCTTATAAAGGCAGAATCCATAAACTACAGGTCAAGTACAGTGAAATTGTTATCAGACCTAACCCTTGCATTAGTCTCTCCATCCGACTACAGTACATACATAAAACACATTCCTCATACTCATTGCACTCATCACCATATCCACTTGCTAGCCAAATATATCACGTCTTACACTTGATAACAAACAAAATCATCCCTGACATATACCTTGGCTTCCGCAAAACAAATTCATGGACAAGAACATTGTAGCACGTGCATAGGGTCACTATTTTATGTAAACAAATTGCGTTATCAATTTAACAAACACAAGGGAGGTATAATTAACATGAAATGCTAACTTCCTGTGTTAGTTTTAAATTACTATCGATAGATACTGCAACAGTACTTTTGCTACGTATGGTGTCGTGTGAATTTTCAACTAAGATCAGCAGATGCTTACAGCAACTATTGTAACTTTAATGTACTAAAGAAGTGCCTTTGCTACAAGATAAATGCCTTATCTCCTTGACAGAACTCCAAGGCGAAAGTAAAGTGCATCAAACTGTGTGTAGCAAACAGCAACTGTGCTTTAAATTGGTAATTTATGTGGACATACTACGCAACCAGTCGCTATATTCAATTCTGATCCGCTCTATTGTTCTGTATCATTAACTAGTTTTCAAGCCACTACAGTTCTTCATCAGCTGAAGCGTTACAAGACAATATCTGTACCACGTGCAGCTATTTGCTATACTCGAGGTGCTGGAGGAAATAAGACAAATGTAGTTACTGGAAACGAAAAGCGTATTAAACGAAAAGATTTCGAAATTTAGCTTCACATGACAGATGATGTATCTGTACAACTTCCATTTGATAACGAGACTGCAGAGGTAAAGAAATAAATCGTATCAATTCATTTTAAAAGATTGGTGAGTGGTTGGATACTATGCCAGAATAAACCGCCAAATATTTTTGTTTCTCTACAAACTTTCTGTTGGAGCGTCCTTAAACAGCACTGGCCAGCAAACGACTGCAACTGTTACTGTTGATAGCAGCTATTGCAATTCTTTTGTCAAACCCATCCTACTATGGTGCAAATACAATTAGTTATGATTCTCTACGTCTAGTGGCCCCCCTTTCTTTCAGTAATTTTGCATTATTTATTCCAGCAGTTAACCTTTGTTTTTCAGCGGAGGATCTGCTGATTTTGCTGTTTTCCTTCTCTTCAAAACCTTGAAAATTCTTAATTTCAGATGTGACGTCATTCTGGTTTGGATGTGTTCTACACAAAGGAAAAGCTCTTCATCATTGCTCTAAGTGCGTATTAACATTTCCACCTGTTGCTAATTAGAACAGAAGCTTATAGTAATTCAATATTTTACTGGTGAATTCCTTTACTCTGTTCACATTGTTAATTAGTTATGTGTACGAAAGCTTATAGTAAGTCAGTATTATGGTTCAAATGGCTCTGAGAACTATGGGGCTTAGCATCTGAAGTCATCAGTCCCTAGAACTTAGAACTAGTTAAACCTAACTAACATAAGGACATCACACACATTCATGCCCGAGGCAGGATTCGAACCTGCGACCGTAGAAGCCGCGTGGTTCCGGACTGAAGCGCCTAGAACCGCTCAGCCACACTGGGCCAGTATTTTACTGATGAATTCCTTCACTCAATTCACATTTCAGCGACTTCTCCCACACATTAAGAACATTAGACTTAAGTTTTTTACTTCTTCAATGTTTACTCCTCACGCGTCCCTCCATTACGAAATCGGATATTCATTGATTTCTTAGGATATGAAGTCAGGTGGTGCCATAATGTTTTTTTCTTCCAAATTCGATTCACTGTTTATTCATTAGGTTTTCCTTCCGTGTAAAAGGCTACACACCAGACAAAGGCTTTTCTCAAAGCCTTGTTAAGAGTGAAATTTATATTGTGTATCAAAAGGTTCCTTCTTTTCCAAAATGCTTTCGTTGTAATTGCCACGCAACATTTCTCTATGTCTGCTAATATCAGAAATTTTGCTGTCCAAGTATCAAAACCCTCACACAATGAAGGCGTTCATCACCACATGCCATAGTTGCCGAGGAATCTTCCGGGCTGTAGGCCGTGGTTCGAAGAAACTTTTCGGTTGCTGACGTTTCATACAGAGCTGCGATGGACATCTTCGGAGGTGCTCCTGGCAGCGCTGACTCTTGCCCACACGACACAAATACTGTGTAAAGTAGGTGTGGTCGAGTTTACACACAGAACGTTTGTCAGAGATAAAACTTAACCATACATTTTCACCCGTCAGGGATAATTACTTATCTATTGATTCTGCAGAGCCACTGTCCATATGTCACTGAGTTTCGTGCTCATGATTGTCTATTAAAATTATCACTATCCTTACATATTTCGATGGATTCCGGATATAGTCGTGGATAATAGTTTGTCATAGGAGACAAAATTTTTATTTCGGAAAGTTTCCCTCCATGAGTTTCTGACACAGCGGATTTTTCTGTTAACTCTAGTCCGCAAAGACTTTACTATTCTTATAGTGTTGTATTCACGCTTCTTTTGATCTTTCCACACGTATACGGGATCTTATATACTCTACTTGCTGACAGAGGAGGCCATTTGTCATTTACAGATCGGAGTTCTTAACAAATTTTTTTGCTGGTCAAAGAAACGGTATGATGTCATGTTTCTGTACAATTTTGTCGAACTGATCAGTTACTTTTATCTCTGACAAAGATTGACTCTGCTGAACACATATAACCCCGACCACGCCCACTTTATGCAGTATTTATGGCGCTCTCCGATTTCCGACTCTTCGTGGACAAGACTCAGCGTCGCCAGGAGATCCTCCGAAGATGTGCGCTGCAGCTCTGAACAAAACGTCACGAACCGAAACGTTTCTTCGACCACAGCCATACAGTCCAGAATATTCATAGCAACTATCAAAAACCTGAAACTTCCTGGCCGATTAAAACTGTGTGCCGCACCGAGACTCGAACTCGGGACCTTTGCCTTTCGTCGGCAAATACTCTACCAACATAGCTACCCAGGCACGACTCACGACTAGTCCTCAGAACTCACAGTTGTGAGGACGGGTCGTGAGTCGAGCTTGGGTAACTCAGTTGGTAGAGCACTTGCCCGCGAAATTCAAAGGTCCCGAGTTCGAGTGTCGGTCTGGCACACAGTTTTAATCTGACAGGAAGTTTCATATCAGCACACACTCCGCTGCAGAGTGAAAATCTCATTATGAAAAACTCAGTTCCTAATTTAATTGCACCACCATCACACGAGAGCACTCGATATCCTAGAACCACTTCTTGAGATACTACCCACTTCGTTGAACTGATCTTTCAGGTCGTTTACCGTTTCTGATAGCACTACAATGCCATCAGAAAGTCTCAAAGCCCTCATTTCTTCTTCACGAATTTTAAACCCTTTTCTTCGGTTACCTCCAGTGCTTGCTGTACGAAGAGACTTAATAATGACAATAAGATACAGTTCTGCCTCTTTCTTCTCAACCAATGCTTCAATCATGTCCCTCGATTCTTACAAGCTTCTGAAATTAATGACCCTTTATAACAGTAAACACTTTCACAGCTTACGTATCTATTCACAAATATGCAAATGATCTACGCTGCAAGTTTTCGATGTTTCTTTTATTTTAATCGAGAGCGTCTGTAATAATTCGATGACCTAATTCGCAGGCAGGTACAGCAATTTAGGAAAATTGGAAAAGGTGATGTACGGAAGCCGTTACGCTGCGGGACACGGCCATTTGCTTGGCTGTAAGGCAGCTCTCGCCGCGATGGAGGCCGGATACAGTATTCATGACGCGCGCAGATGAGTATGGCGGGGACGAGGGTTGAGCCGCGTGGAACGGGCTGCGTGGCACAAAAGTGCCCGAGACTGCGACGTGTGTGTGTGTGTGTGTGTGTGTGTGTGTGTGTGTGTATGTATGTGTGTGTGTGTCCGTCCAGCGCCAGGTACATTTCCTGTTCAGTACTCACTCTGATAACTGTCCTCCATATGCAGTTTCTCATTTCACAGAATGCGATAGAAGAATCGTAAAGGATTATCGAATACCTGTGTTGTTCTCTGATGTTGTTTATCAGTCGTGTTATTATTCCAGAATACTTAGTTTGATGATCTTTTGGAATTATGGGAAAACCAGATAAATGGAATCCAAGCCTTTGGGATTAGGTGCTATGGAAGGATCTTGGAAATTAAGTGCACTGTTATGTATGAAATGTGAAGATTCTTCACAAAATTGATAAGGGAAGGAGCATGTGGAAAAGACTGACTCGAATGAGGGGCAGTAGTACAGGGCGTGGTTAAGCCATGAGACAGTAAATTCCATGATACTGGAGAGAACTGCAGGCCAAAAAAAAAAAAAAAACTGTTGTGGAGGATGAAAGTTGGAATGCATCCAACAAAAAATTGAAGTATTGCACGGAAGACTGTAAGATCTTCGTATGTTCTCTGCCACTGTAAGCAATTCAACTTTACTTTACTGGGGAACAGATGAATGAGCGCGCTGCACGACTAGTGAATAAGATCGTTGACTCTGTGTTGAATGTAATCCATTGTGCACTTGATCGCCAGTCAGTTGTGCAGCATTGGGGCATTCTTATTTGAAGCAATGTGGCGAACAATTGGTGTTAGAGATAGTAATTGGATATTTGTGAATCTGAGACTGATTATGTGTAATGCAGTTAACAACTTGTTTCTAAAGATATGTTATTGATTCTGTTGATGGAGATGATTTCTTGCAGTCATTTTTCAAGGTAACCAGTGAATTCGCAAGAATGAAATGTTTGTCAGAACTATCAAGTGAAGTAAATCTTTGTCCCTCAGATAAATAACATTTGTCTTTAGTGATAATTTGATCTTTTTGTTTACATTATGTCACAAATAATGCAATAGACTGGAATATCTGTGATTTTTGTATCGAGATATTTTTGTAATTGTTGGGATCTTCCAGCCGTGGCATTAGCCGAGCGGTCTTAGGCACTGCAGTCATGGGCTGTGAGGCTGGTCCCGGCGGAGGTCCGAGTCCTCCCTCGGGCATGGGTGTGTGTGTTTGTCCTTAGCATAATTTACATTAAGTAGTGTGTAAGCTTAGGGACTGATGACCTTAGAAGTTAAGTCTCATAAGATTTCACACACATTTTTGGCCGGCTGGAGTGGCCGAGCGGTTCTAGGCGCTACAGTCTGGAACGGCGCGACCGCTACGGTCGCAGGTTTGAATCCTGCCTCGGGCATGGATGTGTGTGATGTCCTTAGGTTAGTTCGGTTTAAGTAGTTCTAAGTTCTAGGGGACTGATGACCTCAGAAAAGTCCCATAGTGCTCAGAACCATTTTTTGTTGGGGTCTTTCAATGTTGTACAGTCGTTTTTGACAATAATCGGTGCTTAATATTGCAAGTATGAGTTTCTTCTTCATCAGTATTAGTAAAGTTTTGAATATTTTGCCGTGTGTGCATTGTACCTGATGCCAAACAAAGCCACAGACTGTTTCTGACAAGCCAAAACAAATTTTGTAATGAGCAGTTTACTTTTTCTTTAGCTGTTGATTTCTATTTGCCTTCGAGAACGTCAGTACACCAGATACAAAACGACATGCTGATCATGAGATAAGTTACTTTTAGTTCAGGGCAAATCTCATATTGCATTCTTATGAGGAAACAGTTTGTAGTCAGAAGTGTCTGGTGCTGTGCTAAGCAAGCACATTAAATTACAGTGAACAGTGTAGAGAATCTCAAACAGTTATTTTTTTCCGATATAGCAGTAATTTAGTTTTGTGGACATTTCAGGTCAGAAATTGAACTTCACATCACGCAGCTTTCATAACGTAATGCAACGTTGAGTTTCAGATCAATAGTTTTTACTGAGCAAACAGTTTAGTTACTTTTGGGATTTCATTATGTTAGTTTTCACTATGATAATTCAGTATTTTAGTAAGTTTAAAGTTTTGTTTCGCATGCGCAAACAGGGCCTAGGAACAATTGGTATTGCTCAGCAGTTGAATACGATATCTGAAGCACACGTTAGGTGAGGAGAAAGATTTTGAAGAAAGAATATTCAGTACTTACATTTATACATAAATTTTTATAGAAAGCTTAAAGGCGCTGCTATTAGGTGTAAAGTTTGGAACAGGAGAGGAAATCGTAACGGGTACTATTACACCAGCCAGAAGGCGATGACAAAAGTGAGCATATTATGACGACAGATTTACTACCAGCAAGTAATTACAGTAACTCGAGCGGCACTCATATCAGCTGAACAGATCTGGGTTTGTTCAGACTTGTGATATTAAATTTTTAGTGGTAATTTTGTTAGTACTTAGTTATTTAATAAATAGCTAATAAATGATAACACGACAGTATGCCGCATGACGATTTTATATCAAACGAATGTCTCGCCATTTTCAAGGAAGTGCAGTACGCCAAGCTTGAACAGGTACCAGCACGTCGTCAATCCCCAGACATGATGCAGACAGCCTAGAAGTGTCATCTAATGCATCCTCTGTCACCTGTCCGCTAAAAACATCACTTAACGTCACCGTAACATGTGTGACGAGGAAGTTCAGAGTAACGCGGGAAACTAGGTCCATCAGCAATGTAGAAGTTGTTATAATGAAGCGCATCCACTCACTTTCTACACCATGCGATCAGTACAACAGTGCCAGTATTGGTTATGTATACTTTAAATGTTAGAAATGAGGATTATTTGGAAACTAAGATATTCTCTGATTAAAATACGTGAGCGAACAACAAAAAATATTGGAACATCCGTTGAAAATATTGTAATAGGGTCATGAATTAGATGGCCTACCAGAAAGCAGGCAATGGGAGAAGACATACCTACCTCGAAGCAAGTGAAGGACATGAGGTAACCAAAGCAGACAAATAACTGAGGTACACTGATGTGCAAAACTTAAGGACGAATGTGACTTTCGTCACTGCACAGTAATATAGCTCTATGAAATTTGGACCACACTTAGAAGGAAAACTGCCACAGTGCTGTACAGAAGGTAACTGATAGAAAGAGGCAGTGAGACGAACATAAAGACAGCAGATTAAGTCACCGAGATTCATGGTTCTCCCCTGGAAATAAAGGCGACATTTGGTGCTCAGTAGGATATGTGGTCGTCAAGGGCGGCAGTGTACGTTCTGCAGCGTGCACCCACCCTGCCACGTTGGTAAGGAGTTCCTGTGGCAGGGCGTTGGATTCCACAGCTGCAGTTGACAACTGTTGGATGGTCACTGGTGCATGTGGATGTCCAAGGCATCCAATTTGTGCTCTATCGGATTTAGATTCGGGGAACTAGCAGACCAGTCCATTCGCTGGATATTTTCTCGTTCCAAGAGATCCCCCAACTGCACAGTTAGTTGCGGTCGTGCATTGTCATCCAAAACAGTCAAGGACGAAAGCATTCTTGAAGATACGTACATGGTGAACGAGTATATTTACCCATTTCTCTTTTGCCTTTTTTTTATCAGTCTTGTTACTGGTTTGATGCGGCCCACCACGAATTCCTCTCCTATGACAACCTCTTCATCTCAGAAGAATTTCCAACCTGTGTCTTGAATTACTTACTGGATGTAATGTGCCCTTTCTTCTTGTCAGTGTTTCGCGTATATTCCTTTCCTCGTTGATTCATCGGAGAACCTCGTCAATCCTTACTTTATCTCTCCACCCAAGTTTCAACATTCTTCTGTAGCACCACATCTCAAATGATTCGATTCTCTTCCGTTCTCGTTTTCCCACAGTCCATGTTTCACTACCATACACCGCTATTCTCAGAAATTTCTTCCTGAAATTAAATCATATGTCACAGTATGCCGTAATATTACAAGAGGTATAATGTTACGTAGGAGAACTGACCACCAAATCTTTGAACTCTCTTCACTCACCGTTCGAAGTTATACTGGCTCTATACTCATGAAGTTATTATTCAACAATCATTATATATTAATTCTCTGCTTTTGAAATCCGTTCAGTATTTGACGTGCACCTTTCTTTCAAGGCTCTTATAGAAACAAGATCATAATTATTGTGCTAGTTAAATGGTAAATCATCCTTAAATGCCAAGTCAGTTGCCTTCCGGTTGATGTGTGAGTGCAATAGTATTTTTCCAGGTGTGATCAGTACCAGTTTTAAACATTCTTCATTATTCCACTTCAGTAATTAGAATCTCTTACCCGCGTCAATCTGGAGTGTCCCAACAGCCTGACGGAACAATACCATATAACAACACGAACTTCCGCGTGAAACAGCAATCGGTCTCATGTTAAAAATCGATGAAGCAATAGTTACAAATATTGTTACTTATCCGAAACTACTAATTGCATTTTGAAGTGTGAAGTGTCATTGATTTTTTTTCTCTTTTAGAACTGCGATATTAGTACCAGGAGACACTATAGTTTCATTTGAAAATTTTAAGTGGCTACTAATACCGCTGTAATAACAAAGCTGAGAAAAGAGCCTGTACGTCATTTACGGAGAACCTTTTCACACATCGTTTGGGTATTAACAGAAATATTACGTCGTAAATGATTCAGGAAATATATGAAGTGATCAGCATAGTTGAGTCACCCTGGTGATTCTACATGTTTATGTGCAGCGCAGAAACTACGAAAGTATGATTTTATTCACAGCTGTTATTTACTCAGTTCCACAATTATTTTTATTTCGCTTTACCTGTTTCAACAAATTAATCTGCTGAAACCGATAAAGCGAAATGAAAATATTAAGAATATTACGAAGGTGTCATATTGTTTTCAAACGTATAGCACGTATACAATCCGATTAATTTTCTTATACTTGACGGTTACCTAAGTTGATTCCAACTTTTAGCACGTACTTTTCACAGATTGACCGTCTATGTTCCTCCCTCTGTGCTACGATTATTCTCACACATTTTTCGTCGTCCGCAACCAAGGATAAAAATGTAAGTTATGAGAAATTTACCACTATCTGAATGTCTATGGATATGTGAACTTGTAACAACTTCGCTGTAACCGTACATAAAACAAAAATCAGCTTTTCCTGTCATCAGTTTGTGGTATGACGTTTGCTAGGCAGTAAGCTTAATACTGCAACAGACAATCGACTTTTACACTAGGTGACTGCTGGACAATCGATGATATTTGCCTCGTTATCTCGGTATACAAGACTTAGGAGTATTAACTATACAACAAAATCACGTGCCCTGCTGCATATTATCATTTGCCGAACACCTCAATTCGATATAGCCCAGATCACTAAGGACAGAAACTGGAAATTGGAAGAGGATGTTGAAAGGTATGTGCTGAGATTCGATCAGGATAGAGCCAGTGAAAAATGTTGATAGTTCTCAACCGCAAGGTTGGACGAGTAGTACATCTTCGAGTAGTAATATCTTTGACAGCTAACAGAGCTAGGTGCACGCGGTAAAAGTTTGAGTAGTGGTGAGGAGATGCGTAGAGACAGCAGACGTGTTTCGAGTGGAGCTAGATGCCTGCAGGAGGCAGCCGGTTCGTGACAGCATCAAAGTAAGAATTGGCGCTACGCACATAATAAGCTATATATTGAGCGAAACTCGGCACATACCTGGGGAAACTAGAAAGAATAATTAATAAAATAAGTTTTCTTTGGTTAAATAATGTCTAAAAGCTAAATAGAAATCCCATTGTTGATGCAATAAGCGTTTTGTGAAACTTTCTCGTAAATCCATGCTATAGAAGTTTTTTTTAGTTTTTCACATGTGCCTTAAAAGTTTGAACAATAAATATTTTTTAGATAAAATTAGAGTTTCACCTCACACCTTATGTCGTTCTCTGCATCCTGTGCTTGCATTGAACCAAAACGTACATTAAAGTTCCCATGAGTAAAGCTAATAATTTCATTTATCAGAGTAAAATAATCTATACGCCATTGCACAGTTGGCAAATTATTCAGATCAGGACAGAATTTTTATTAAGTAACAAACAGGGCCGAAAGGAGTAAAGTTATCTAGAATGACAATTTTATGCCATTGCACTACGGCTGAGTTGAACATATGTTTTATTATCGGCTAAACGGGAAGGAGTGCACGAGCTAAGTCCACAGACGCAGTCAGATGCAGGTTGGTGACTTTCATTTATTTTTACCACTAAACTTTCATGCAGTCAGATGTGTATTTTGAGTATTAATTTTCCCACAATATTTTCATGCAGTCAGATAAAGTTCAGTTCAGTTATATACGCAGTCAGATGCAAGTTTTATTAAAGACTAAAACAGTCACATGAAGTTCAGTCTAGTTTAAATATAGAATTTTTATTAACAACACTTTCAATGTTGATATTATACTGTAAGCATTGTTTACGAAGTGTAAGTGGCGTGAATAAAAGGACGCTATGTGCAAGAAGCATGAAGCGCCCTTTGAATGTATCCTGATAGCTAAAAGAGCCACGCGCACTTTGAATGAGAAAATGCTACTTGACACTGAAATCAATATAAAAGATAGGGTCGCCACCAACTCTAGCCACACGACAAAGAAGAAGTAGCACTGAGTCGGAAAATAACTTAATTTATTAATAAGAGAAACTCACAAAAGAACATTCATTGTAACGTCATTGATAAAGAATGGGATGTAGTTATTAATATGATCCAGGCATTCTTCCCGTGAATCAAATATTGAGTAAAGTAAATAGGTCGTGAACACCATGCGTAAGTGCAGCCGGCAGCAAGATTCGTGAAAACACGATCTATTCCAGAGCACTTCTTTCAGATAAAAAAAATGACACTAATCACTACACCTGTGCACATGGAAACGCTATAGGTGGGCCAACAAGGAAAACTACAAGGTAAATGGCGAAGGTAACGGCGACGTAACATCGGTACACAAGATAAGATTGAAGGCAAAATTATTTATTCCTTAAAACATTGATGTAGTGCATCTATAGCCTGCTGTTGCATGCTAACTATATACAATTGCTTGTGAAATACGACACGTTTCATAACAGACTCACGTGTCCACTCGGTCCGCGGAGACAATTTCTATGGACCGTGGCCAAATTTTAATCACATGAGACAAAGAAAATTCACAAATACACAAAAATTACCAAGATCCGGAAAAGATTAGAAGCATACCCACACAATTGTAGGCACATAAACATTCACACTGAACCGAGGGCACTTCAACATATGCAACTCCTTTGTGCTGCGTTCCTCTCACGGATCAAAGTCAAGACTGCATTGGGAATCAAACTGAAATTCTACAAAAGCCTTGCATTCCCTGCTGCAACCCAGCAAGTAAATCTTTATAAGACGAAATTCGAGACCAAAAGCTAAAAGCTCCCCTCTCTATGTGACAACGCGCCACGCGGTCAGTCCAACTCACCCTTCTTCTACTGGAGCACAGTTGTGTACGCTTCCCGTACCGGCGGCAGACTGCCTCCCGCTTCTCCAGCCTCTTCCACGCTCCGCGTGGACCGGAAAACCCCAGGATGCCATTTCCGCCACCAACCTAACGCAGGTGGATTTCTCCCAAGTAGCGGAAACCTCTTTGCCGACTTGACCACTACGAGAGTTGGCAATGAAAGGTGGCTACAGGACCCTTTCATCACCCCAAACGTCCCGGAGAAGACTGTGCCGCGAATTTTCTCGCCATGCTAGGAGATTCGCCAACAGTCTTCGAAACAAACATACCCTAACGGGTAACAATTGCAACAGTAAACAGCAGCACAAAGGAGTTGATTAATCTCTTATATCCAAGTGAGCTTTATCTGACCTTAGTCAATAATTGTGACCTCATGCGGTCCGCAAAGCAAACAGAACAAATTAAATTAAGCGTGATATTCTACGCTAACATCATGCCATCTGACCTACTACGACCACAACCATGAGATATTATTTTAAAATTGCCTTAACCAACTATCAAAAGTTAACATAGAGACATAGGTGAACAGGTACATAATATATATAAATATATAAACAAATACAATGATGCAAAATCATTATCACGAACCAAAGCAGTATCATCTGGTGCTGACATATATAAAAACATGCAAGTGAAAGTGCAAAATACAATATTCACAACAAATACAGTGATACAAAATCATTAATGAACCCAATGGTATGACAGCTGGTAAATAATCACCTATGGAAAATAAGACATGAGTACAAAAACACATCCAGAAATCAACTCGTTGACACGCTGTCATTTTTCAGTTTCGCCACATGGTTGTTTCACTGGGTATTCTCTTTAGGTGCTGGGGTGGGCGTCTCTTCTAAAGGCGACTTGGAGGATAAGCTACTAGGGGACCACAACACTGAACTGGGGGGTTCACAGCGGTGTTGATTGTAACGTCCGTTGTAACCCAGGTTGTTCATCCTAGACAGCACCCCGCGACGTTGCCTCGTGCCCGTTTCCACCCTCTGCGTCCATACTGTGGGATGGTTCGGCGTTGCAGATTTGCAGGACATCGCCACTTGTGGGCCCTGCCTCATCATCGAGAAGGCGGCTTGGCGGTTGTCGTCCGTGTGTTGTGGAGGAATGTGTTTTACCGACACACGCCCCCGTCTCCTGTCGTGTCAATGGGGAGACACGCGCTCTTCTGCGTCGCATCGAGGTCGACGTAAACTCGTGCGGGTGTCGGGCTTGAGACCCGCTTATCACCTCTTTGCACCGTCTCAGCTGATGCGTCAGTGGTGGGACCCACGCCCCTCCGGGCAGTGGGCGTTACCTCACCGCAGCAGCCGTCTGGACTAGCGGCGCTCAGGAATCGGCGGCCTCGCCTGGTGTGCGTCATACTTTCCCTTTCGCTTGTCAGATGACTAGCGCATGGGGTAGAACGCCGGCCATCAGCTGGCGCTTTCGTGGTGACACGCCTGCGGGCTCCGGTGTGAGCCTGCGCCTGGGGGAAGACCAGCATCCCCTCCCCTCTGACGGGGAAACAGCTGTGACCGCTCGCCGCATCACTGCTTCGCCGTTGATACCAGGGTTCGGCAACGCCTGCCGGTGGACCAAGCCCTGTGCTTTCTGAGGCGGAGGCTCCCTAGGCGGCCTTGCACCCACTTAAGAACTGCGCTCACAGGGATCGTTACAAAATATCATGTGTACAGATTACCACAAAATCTTCGGAGTTTATCACTCCTGATCAATACATGGAATAGTGCCCAAAATTAACTTGACAAAAAGGGCCTTCTTAACATTACTAATAAGAAGAACAACGAAGAAAATTAAATAACCAATATTCAAACAAACAAAAAATCCTTTTTATAAAATATAGTTCCAGCATTACATCTGCTGTCAATCATTCAGGGTAGATCTTGTACAAGGTTTGGTCAGGATTTGGATAGGATTTGGCGCCGCTGCTAGCTACAGACACAAAACTCTACCTACTCCTAACTACGCTCTCACGCACAATCTACACAGCTCGTACTAGTCACCATCACCATATAGCCCGACTACAGTTCCCTCATATAAACAAAATATTCCTTTCAACGCCAATACCCATATCGTTGTTCATTGACTGCTCCTACAAGGTTTGCAGAACATGTTTGCTGATCTGTGAAAAATTTGCGAGACTTTTCTATGGACATGAGACACATGATTAATGAGACACAGAAGGTTCATTCAAGTCACATCTGGAATGGTAAATGTTTCAACATCTATTCATCAGACTAATGCAAAAGGTCAGTGGGCATAAAAATGGAAATAAAAATCATCCTATCCTATTAGCAAACACATAAACACTTCGTCCTATAAGTACATAAAAAAATACTGTCAAAAGAAATCCATTGTCCAGGGCCATGAGTACCCAACTTACTGCTATCATAAGATACTCATAATGATTACACACTTACTCACCACATGTCCCCAGGGATCCTCACCTACCGTCATGTTATTTCAGCTTGGAGGTAGTCGCACTGATTCTCTATTAAATATCAAGTTGCTTGAGTTAATAAGCTGTTTCCATTTACGTCTTCTGGGGTTTCACATTCTGGTGTCCTCAACCGTACCTAGTAGTATGTGACGGCAAGTTACACTTTCCTAATATCTTATAAGATGGCAACTCTGAAAATCAAACACTATTAGTCTCCCTTCATACACAAGTCCTTCACCTACAAGTCACCAAGTTGCTTCATTAACATCGCAGTACATTTGAAAAATCTCACTGAATCATGCTCACCTAAGGGGAATAAGAACACTAAAACTGTAAGTTATCATCAAGAATTACCTTACGACCATTGACTCGCCACGCCAACACACCCGATACCTTTTTAGTCATCAAAGAACGAAAGCCATCTTACTGTAATAGGAAACGCTTCATATGAGCCTCATAATCATTCACATTCAGATGTTTTGAAACTGCACAACACTACTCTTTTCTGCTCAGAAGAAGAAATAACTACACATATATTGGGGGACCCTTTACAATTCATAGAAAATATACACTTTAATTTTAATCACACCAGTGTGAATCAAAACATTGGAAAATATGCACTGTAATTTTACTCACAAAAGAATGGGTGCGAAAAAGCGTATGGGCAATACGTCATTCCGACCTCCGAGGGGCAAGATCTTCTGCTTCTTATTCAATGTAAGGTTTTACGTTGGAGATGTGGTGCAGGCCCTTCGACTTTCGAGAGCGGAGTGTTTCTACTTCAAGCGCATTCGGATGTGGAATCCGCTTGATTCTGTACGGCCCGTTGAATAAGAAGAAGAACTTCTTTGACAACCCAGCCCGTTTATTAGAGAGCTTGTGCGAGCGTACAAGTACTTTCTGGCCCACGTGAAAAGTTATATTCCGCACCTTCTTTTTGTAGGTTCTTATCCGAGCCTCGGCGGCACTCTTTATATTTTTCAGGGCAAGCTCCACAATCGCAGATCTTCGTAACCTGGGTTCTACTGGCCAGGGAACCACCTCTTTTATTTTACTCGGAGGCTCCTTGTTTTTCAGGACCAGAATCGGTGGCAACGTCGTCGAGGAATTTGGCAACTCATTTAGTATGTTCTGGAAACCGGCTAGTTTCGTGTCCCACGTCCGGTGGTCACGGTGGCAGTATAACCTACACAATTTTCCAATCTCCTTCATCCACCTTTCACAAGGATTTGCTGAAGGGCAGAAAAGGGAGATAAAGATCGGTTTCACTCGCTTTCTCCGAAGCATATGCTCCCAGTGACGTGACCCGAATTGTGGCCCGTTGTCCGAAATCACACGCTTCACAGTGCCAACCTCCCGTAAGAAGTGATTTGCGAACGCGGCAGCTACTGCCTTCCCGGTGGCCCTACGCAGCGGGGTGAGGCAGACGAATTTTGACGTCAGCTCTACTGCCACAAAAATGTACGCAAATCCGTTCCTAGAACGCACTAGCGGACCGAATAGATCTACTGCTGCGAGATCCCTGAGTTTATTGGGAACGATCGGGTGTATTGGTGCGGCAAACGACACAGTGGGCGGCTTGGCTTGCTGACAGGGCTTGCATACCCTAATTACTTTACGTATACGCCGAAGCATATTATTAAAGTAACAGGTTTCCCGCAGCTTCTCCAAGCATTTCCTCGCACCAAAGTGACCGTAGCTCAAATGCACGTACCACACGAGCTTGTTCACCAGTTCCTCCGGAATCGCTAACAGCCACCTGGAGTCATCCAGCGCTCGCCTCTTAAATAGGATGCCATTCCGGATAATATAATACTGCCTGATGGCCGCGTGGGATTTATCATGCCATTTCTCTTTGATGTCACGCAAGACTTCGTCCTTGTCTTGTTCCGCCCCGATATTGCCTAGTGACGTAGTGACATAATTCTCGAATGCCACATTTTGAAGGTATAACACACTGAAATTGTTTTCATCAATAGCGTTATCCTCAGCATGGGTGAGCCCGATAGGCATCCGAGATAGAGCGTCAGCAATGATGTTCTTGTGCCCCGGAATGTACTCTATCGTGAAGTGGTATTCCTGGAGGAACACCGTCCACCGTCCGAGTCTACCGTGATTGATTTTGGCGCTCATTAGGAATTGTAGTGCTCGGTGGTCACTGTACACCCTGGTCGTGCGCCCGAACAAATAGTAACGGAATTTCTTGAATGCCCAGACAATCGCCAGGGCTTCAAGCTCCGTGACAGAGTAGTTCCGTTCACTCCGCGAGAGCACACGGCTGGCGAACGAGATAGTTTTCCAGGTGGACGGGTCCTTTCCACCATCCGTCTGGAACAACACCGCTCCCAGCCCCGTCAGTGAACTATCTGTCATCAGGCAAAACTCCTGATTCAAATCCGGATGGGCGAGCAATGGAGCGTTAACGAGTGCATTCTTTAATTCGTCAAATTCGCTCTGTGCTTGTTCGTCCCACATCCAAACGGTGTTCTTACCCGTCAGTGCACATAAACGAGGGATGGACAAAACATTGAGATTTATAAATCTCTTGTAGAAATTGCAAAGCCCCAAATAACCCCTGAGCTGACGCTTTGACGTGGGCGTTGCGCACTGCGCAATTGCTGAAATTTTTTCGGGATCCGGATGAATTCCATCCGCCGACACAATATGACCCAGAAACTTTATGCTTTCACGCCCGAACTGGGATTTGTCCAGATTCACGGTCACCCCCGCTTTCTCGAATACTTCGAGCAATCGATTTAGAACCCGGTTGTGTTCCTCCCATGACTTCTCTGCAATTAGAATGTCGTCCACATACACAGTTACGCGCGCTCTTAGGTCGTCAGGTAGTATGCTATTCAGGCCTCTTATGAAGGCGGCTGAAGAAACATTCAACCCGAAAGGGAGACGTTTAAACTGGTAGCAGCTCCCATAGCAGAGGAAGGCAGTGTATTGCCTGCAAGACGAATCGAGCATAATTTGCCAATAGCTGTTTCGGAGGTCAACGGATGACAAAACTTTCACGCCATGAAACCTTTGCAGCAGTTCCTCCAATCCTTCTGGCCTATCTGTCTCAGACATGATTACCGTATTTATTTGTCGCGAGTCCAACACCAAACGCACGGACTTGTCCCGCTTTGGCACAACGAGTAATGGCGAGTTGTATGAACTCCTAGCTCGCTCTATTATACCCTGCTCCAGCATCCTACTTATTTCGGCTTCCACACTGCTCTTGTGCACCAGTGGGATGGGGTAGGGCTTAACAAAGAAAGGAAGATGCTCGCGCACCGTAAAGCGGTACAGAAATCCATCAATTGCCCCCGGTGAATCCGAAAATACTCGGGAATGGCTTCTCAGAACGCGACACAGTTCCATACGATTCGCTTCCGAGGCTCCCGCACCAGCAATACACCTTTTCACTGCGCTCGTGAAAACATCGTTCCTACCATACTCATTAGGTTGTGAATCTACGTCACTAATCAGATTGACCAAAACCTCCTGCCCAGGTCGCGACTCAGTCCTAACGTGAAATTTCAGACAGCTCACCTCAGACTCCTTGCGCAAAACACATTCCTCGAAAATTAGACTGACAGGGTTGCTCCCGGCAACGATAGTCATAACACCGCCAGCCACGTCGATTACGGCGCGGTGGGCATTCATGAAGTCAGTCCCCAATATCATCGCCACGCTCATCAGCGGCATCACAAAAAAATTGAATTCAAACTCATGTCCTTGACAGACGAAGTTTACTCGAGTCTGAACTTTAATTTTAACACTTTTTCCATATATCGCGCCCCTGACTGTAGTTCCTCTCACCCGGAAAGTTGGCCAACTCCCCGTTTCCTCAGACTTCCGAAACGCCGCCTCACTAATCAGCGAAAAGGGGCTGCCTGTATCGAGTACACATCTAAGACTGACTCCCCGAATGTAAACAGACACGACTGGGTTTACCGCGGGCACACCAATACTGTGGTCCTCCCTCAACAAATCTTCCCTAATATCGTCTTCCTCTATCAAATGCACATCAATATCACTGGTCCTCATTAAGTTGTCGCCAACCGAGTCAGCCGCTAGTCATTGATCCCTTTGATTAGGGTCATGTGGCGGATTGTGACGCGGGTTTGCGGGACGAATTTCAACACCCAATGGCGGACCACCCGTACTGTTTACAGCACCCCTGTTGTTGCTTGTTCGATAATTATTCTGTGGTCGGTCACGACTACCGTTCCTAGTTCCGCTATAATTACTCCAGTATCTCTGCTCATTACCATATCTTCTAAACTCCCGGGGGTGTCTTTGATTTACTCTCGGCGAATGATGACGATTGGCATCGTTCGTTCTGCCCGCGTTCCGTGAGGAATCGCGACGCTGCCAACGCTCGCGCGCCCTGTAACTCTGAAGCGACCCGTTACGTCTGGAGTGCCACCTGTCTCTACGGCTGCGGCTTCGCTCGCGCGGCCGCTGCTCGTAGGCGCTCTGACCGTAATTCTGCGTGGTGCCATTCGCATCGCACTCAAGCTCTAAAAGGAAATTGCGAAACCCCTCTACGTCATCCTTACATCGTCCTGCAAGGATAACGTGCCGCAACTGCATTGGAAACTTTCCCAGGCAAATACGAATAATTTCTGCAGGTCCATAAGGATCGTCAAGATTTTCATTCGCCTGCAGCATGTGCTCGAACATCTGCACAGGGCTGGAGAACTTTGACCTGTTTAACTCTGGTAGCATAATGAGTCCGTGTTTTACACGACTTTGCGCTGCCACTGACCAATATATCGACAGGAAGTGTTGACGAAACTCCCCAACAGTGTAGCAATTGCGTGCAATTGACCTCATCCGCGCCGCTGGCTCACCTTCGAGGTAGCCGCACATATACTCTATTTTGTGCGCACTGGGCCACGTAGGAGGGAGGGAGAACTCGAACTGCTGTAACCAGGCCCGCGGGTGAATCCCCGTAGCCGAGTTACGGAAGACTTCAAACTTCCTCACGGACAGAAAATGTTTAAAGTCAAATTCGTGAGTTTCCCTTGGCGAACGTTCCTGAGGGGATCCGCGCCGTTCCCACCTGGTACGAGATCCGAGATCATGACGATGATCAAATTCGCCATCGTTCCCGGAATCATCGTCGGAATAATGGCCCTTTCGTTCATTTCTTTCAACTTCATGGGCCTTTAACCCTTTTAGATGAAGTTCTAAACGGGCCATGCGCTCACATATTCCCTCGGTAACCCCTCTTTGTTGTATTTTTATTTCACACTGTCCACGCGGACATTTCGTTATCGACCGTATTTCGTCTGCATCCGCTGATGATGAGGTAATCGTTTCCCTATTATTGTCAGACTTACGCGCCACTGCGTCTGAGATCCTGGCTATTTCTTCTCGCATCTCTCGGTGGGCCGTGTCTTGTTTTGTTTGCGTAAGCCCTTGCTCTCGCTCGAGAGCTATTATCGCCTGGCTGAGGGTTTCTACCTGCGCGCTAATATGGACCGGGCACTTAGCCGCAGTGTCCTCTATTCGGCACACAAGAGCCGCGTGGTCACTCTGGCATTGTTCTGCTAACGCGCGGAGATCCCTGGCGGAATTTTGTCCTACTCGGGACTCAAGAGCCGCTCGTTCACTCTGGCATTGTTCTGCTAGTATACGTATATTCCCAGCGAACCTTTCTTCTTGCTCCATCACCTGCTTGCTAATGACTTGCTACCCCTCTTCTAAGGCGGAGATGCGTTGGTCAACGATCGCCAGTTTCTCCCCAACACCCTGTACTATTTCACTAGTCAATCTTTTATTTGCTTCCTCGATATGCCTCCTATTTTCTTCTGCTTGTTTTTTATTCACTTCCTCGCTATATCTCCTATTTTCTTCTGCTTGTTTTTTATTCACTTCCTCGCTATATCTCCTATTTTCTTCTGCTTGTTTTTTATTCACTTCCTCGATATGTCTCCTATTTTCTTCTGCTTGTTTTTTATTCACTTCCTCGATATGTCTCCTATTACTGTCTAGTAATTGTCGTAGCATAGCCTGTAATGAATTTGCATCTATCGAATGATTCAAAATCACTACAGCGGGCTCAGGATGGACAGCACTTGTACTTGCGTTTTCCGCGTTTCGTTCCTGGTCGGACTCGACGTTTTGACCTCGTCCTTGTTCAGGGTTATTTTCTGGCAGGTTTTTCCGATCGCGGCTCCCTGAACGGCTACGCGTCTCCATCATAAGGATAGTTACTCCGTGCTCCAAAATACAACAAGAATAATGCCAAAGTCTCCTAATGGACTCACAGTCCCCAAAAAGCACCCAAGATTTACTATATGACACCGGTACACGCCACAGGACAAGAATCAACCCAAACTTGTAACACAATTGAATACTAAATCACAATATTTATACAGTAATACATATACAAGATAAAACATGTAAGAAAATGCACACCTATATCACAAATTCACGTAAATTCAGTATCACAGAAAGACAATATACCAATTAGCACTTCCAACCGAAAATAACTAATCCTCACTGCGCATCAGAAGATCTCTGGTTTACCGAAATCCGTGAGCAGGGTAAGCCACGTGTAAGTGGCGTGAATAGAAGGACGCTATGTGCAAGAAGCATGAAGCGCCCTTTGAATGTATCCTTATAGCTAAAAGAGCCACGCGCACTTTGAATAAGTAAATGCTATTTGACACTGAAATCAATATAAAAGATAGGGTCGCCACCAACTCTAGCCACACGACAAAGAAGAAGTAGCACTGAGTCGGAAAATAACTTAATTTATTAATAAGAGAAACTCACAAAAGAACATTCATTGTAACGTCATTGATAAAGAATGGGATGTAGTTATTAATATGATCCAGGCATTCTTCCCGTGAATCAAATATTGAGTAAAGTAAATAGGTCGTGAACACCATGCGTAAGTGCAGCCGGCAGCAAGATTCGTGAAAACACGATCTATTCCAGAGCACTTCTTTCAGATAAAAAAATGACACTAATCACTACACCTGTGCACATGGAAACGCTATAGGTGGGCCAACAAGGAAAACTACAAGGTAAATGGCGAAGGTAACGGCGACGTAACATCGGTACACAAGATAAGATTGAAGGCAAAATTATTTATTCCTTAAAACATTGATGTAGTGCATCTATAGCCTGCTGTTGCATGCTAACTATATACAATTGCTTGTGAAATACGACACGTTTCATAACAGACTCGCGTGTCCACTCGGTCCGCGGAGACAATTTCTATGGACCGTGGCCACATTTTAATCACATGAGACAAAGAAAATTCACAAATACACAAAAATTACCAAGATCCGGAAAAGATTAGAAGCATACCCACACAATTGTAGGCACATAAACATTCACACTGAACCGAGGGCCCCACGCCCGGGTTCCCGGGTTCGATTCCCGGCGGGGTCAGGGATTTTCTCTGCCTCGTGATGGCTGGGTGTTGTGTGCTGTCCTTAGGTTAGTTAGGTTTAAGTAGTTCTAGGTTCTAGGGGACTGATGACCATAGATGTTAAGTCCCATAGTGCTCAGAGCCATTTGAACCATTTGAACCATTTTGAACCGAGGGCACTTCAACATATGCAACTCCTTTGTGCTGCGTTCCTCTCACGGATCAAAGTCAAGACTGCATTGGGAATCAAACTGAAATTCTACAAAAGCCTTGCATTCCCTGCTGCAACCCAGCAAGTAAACCTTTATAAGACGAAATTCGAGACCAAAAGCTAAAAGCTCCCCTCTCTATGTGACAACGCGCCACGCGGTCAGTCCAACTCACCCTTCTTCTACTGGAGCACAGTTGTGTACGCTTCCCGTACCGGCGGCAGACTGCCTCCCGCTTCTCCAGCCTCTTCCACGCTCCGCGTGGACCGGAAAACCCCAGGATGCCATTTCCGCCACCAACCTAACGCAGGTGGATTTCTCCCAAGTAGCGGAAACCTCTTTGCCGACTTGACCACTACGAGAGTTGGCAATGAAATGTGGCTACAGGACCCTTTCAGAAGGGATTGTTCGAAATTACACCCCAAGGAGGTGAAATAGGGGATTGAACGTTTTTGAAAATATGTCGCTATTAGAGCACTTTTGAAGCCAGACCTATGAAACTTGGTATTTGATTTCTCGGTCAGAAATAAATAAATCAGTGTTTCAGCATTTTTTGCAAATTCAGCCACTAAGAGAGTAATATATTGGGTGAAAGTTGTTTTGAAAATAATTCATTACTAAAGAGTTACCAGAGCCACATTAGAAAAGAATTACTGAAGTATTTTTTAAAGATACACCCATGAAAATTGTTATTTGACTTTTCAGTTGGAAATTAAAAAACACATGGTTTATTGTTTTGGGAAATTCAGCCCCATAGTGGGTGAAAGAGATGGTGAAAATTATTAAGAAACTATTTCGTCGTATTAAATAATTTGGAAAGCTGAATCTATGAATATTGGTATTTCTTTCTCGGTTGGATATAAATAAATATGTATTAGGGGATGGAAGTTCCTATGGAAATATCACTACAAGAACATAAAACGCATTATTAACAAACACCTTAGACTCCAGCTACCAGAATCGCTTTTTCGTCAATTCGGAAAAGGCAAGGCTTCTATGGCCTTAATTAGCGTGAAAACTTTAGAAGGTGTTGCAATTGTGAACAATCTAAAAATTTGATTAAAGGAAAGAAAAATGTGCAGACCATACAGACGACGCGTGCGAAGCAATAGGCGCTAAACTATATATAGGAGAACTGTAAGTCGGTTAATATTTGAAAATGCACTAACTCACGACATTACGTAGGTGGAGAGGAAAAACTTCAGACATGTGTCTGACATACGTGAGGTTCTATTGAAACCAAAACGAGTGCAAAAACCGGCCAACAGCTCGACAGTAACAAGTCAGTGACGCCGCGTGAGAAGTGTGTGTAAAACGAGTTATAGTGGCAGAAGGAGTGAGATGCGTAACCAATCGCGGTATGTTGACGTTACTAGAAACGGCACTGTTAGTGGAGCTCTATTATTACAACTGAGAATTCGCTACTGCAGCTTCACGATCCTATCGTTATAAGAAGGGTATACGAACGGGTAAAGGTCCGTGGCAAGTGTCGCTGTGAAGGGAACAAAACATCGTCCCTCGACTACAGGTATTGTTGATGAATGACGACTGACATGTTGACAATTTGTTAGAAACATCATCATCTTTGCTAAAAATCAATTTTTATTATAATTAATGCTTCGTATCGAATGAAGCGCCATCTGTTGGTCATTTTGTGCACTTTCTTGTGTTTCAATAAAACCCCATGCCATTTCAAGCATGTGTGTCAATTTTTACCTCTTTACCTATGTTGTTTCTTGAAGTGTTGAATTTTCAAATGCAAACGAACTTTTGGGTCACTCTGTATATCGTTCATTGCAACTATTTTGGCATGTTACGTTTATTGTAAGTACATATGTACATGTCGATCGCTTGACGATGGTTGCCTCAGTGAACCCAGACGTTTTCCATAGATTTTGGTGGTTTCATGTAGTAGTATTCCGAAATCATAGGAAGAAGGCGTAATCAACATAAATAAATTTACGTAATAAGCGAACGAGGTCTTCCATCGTGAAAAAGTTGTGAAAAAATAGTAAAAATACTGGCAAAGGCCGACAAATGTGGTTCACAGGTGGTGTAAATGAAAAAAAGGAATATTGTTATTTCTTACATGCACCTGCGATCTCCTTTTAACTTCGCTGCATCTTAAACAATGTAGCGAATATGGCAGTCAGGGAAAATACTGTTGCCAAAGGAAATTGTGGAGAAATAATGTTACTGCATATAACAAGAGCTGTGTCTCATAATTAAGGAAATTTACGTTATACTAATACCATCACTTACCTTGCTACCTGAGGAGTAGAGATTTTACGCTTTATTCTGCCTGTGTTTGAGGTCAGCGCGGTATAGACGAAAGCTTGCTTCAGAAGTTTCTGAAAGGGCTTGCATTGAATAGCAGACAGACAATTTAGCAAGTCAAACAAGTCCGTAAACTAAGTTTGCCACGCTGCTACTCCGCTGAAAAGGCGCTAACTTTCTGTTCGGCTCTTAGGGAGTCTCTGCGGTTCACTCCCTGCTCTGGTAATTATTGTGGCCTCGTTTCTCCTACCGAGAATTATTCTTGTTCACTGCTTCCACCGATAGAACAGCTCATTTAAATTGTACGTCCAGGAACCTCACATTCGGAAAAATCTTTTCGCTTCAAACCGAGACTAGGAATTTATTTATTGTAAACAAAATATTGTTACCATTACATTATAAAATCGCTATTTAAATGACAGAAGTTAAACAACTGTTTAACGCATCCTCGCTTTATATATATATATATATATATATATATATATATATATATATATATATATATATATATATTCTTCAGAATATAAGAATTTTTCTGATATAGGAAAATGTAAATGGTAACTGTGTGGATATACCATAGTAATTACTAAAATCTCTTATGTAAATGCGATGTTAAATTCTGGTTGAATCAATACGTATAGGTATATGAAGACTAATGTAAAAAAAAAAAAAATGGTTCAAATGGCTCTGAGCACTATGGGCCTTAACATCTGTGGTCATCAGTTCCCTAGAACTTAGAACTACTTAAACCTAACTAATGTTACTAGTGTTAACTCGTGGTCTAGGGGTAGCATCTTTGACTCATAATTAAAACGTCTTCGGTCCGGGGTTCGATCCCCGCCACTGCCTAAATTTTGATAAATAATCAGCATTGGCGGCCGAAGACTACCGGCATAAGAAGTCAGCCTCATTCTGCCAACGGCCTTGTCGAAGAGGGCGGAGGAGCGGATAGAGGTTCAGGGCACTCTCTTGTCCTAGGGGTGGGAAATTGCCCCTAAAGGCGGAAGAATCAGCAATGATCAACGACATGAGGATGCAGAAGGCAGAAGGCAATGGAAACCACTGAATTAAAGATACGTAACGTGTATCCACAGGACATGTGGCCTGTATTTGAAGAAGTGTCATGATAATGTCTACATTGGCAAAAGATTCCGGAATAGTACCCCATTCGGATCTCCGGGAGGGGACTGCCAAGGGGGAGGTTACCATGAGAAAAAGATTGAATAATCAACGAAAGGATAACGTTCTACGAGTCGGGGCGTGGAATGTCAGAAGCTTGAACGTGGTAGGGAAACTAGAAAATCTGAAAAGGGAAATGCAAAGGCTCAATCTAGATATAGTAGGGGTCAGTGAAGTGAAGTGGAAGGAAGACAAGGATTTCTGGTCAGATGAGTATCGGGTAATATCAACAGCATGGTCAGACAGAGATTCCGAAATCAGATACTGGATTGTAAGGCGTACCCAGGAGCAGATATAGACTCAGATCACAATATAGTAGTGATGAAGAGTAGGCTGAAGTTCAAGACATTAGTCAGGAAGAATCAATACGCTAAGAAGTGGGATACGGAAGTATTAAGGAATGACGAGACACGTTTGAAGTTCTCTAACGCTATAGATACAGCAATAAGGAATAGCGCAGTAGGCAGTACAGTTGAAGAGGAATGAACATCTCTAAAAAGGGCCACCACAGAAGTTGGGAAGGAAAACATAGGTACAAAGAAGGTAGCAGCGAAGAAACCATGGGTAACAGAAGAAATACTTCAGTTGATTGATGAAAGGAGGAAGTACAAACATGTTACGGGACAATGAAATAAATAGGAAGTGCAGGGAAGCTAAGACGAAATGGCTGCAGGAAAAATGTGAAGACATCGAAAAAGATATGATTGTCGGAAGGACAGACTCAGCATACAGGAAAGTCAAAACAACCTTTGGTGACATTAAAAGCAACGGTGGTTACATTAAAAGTGCAACGGGAATTCCACTCTTAAATGCAGTGGAGAGAGCACATAGGTGGAAAGAATACATTGAAAGCCTCTATGAGGGTGAAGATTTGTCTGTTGTGATAGAAGAAGAAACAGGAGTCGATTTAGAAGAGATAGAGGATCCAGTATTAGAATCGGAATTTAAAAGAGCTTTGGAGGACTTACGGTCAAATAAGGCAGAAGGGATAGATAACATTCCATCAGAATTTCTAAAATCATTGGGGGAAGTGGCAACAAAACGACTATTCACGTTGGTGTGTAGAATATATGAGTCTGGCGACATACCATCTGACTTTCGGAAAAGCATCATCCACACAATTCCGAAGACGGCAAGAACTGACAAGTGCGAGAATTATCGCACAATCAGCTTAACAGCTCATGCATCGAAGCTGCTTACAAGAATAATATACAGAAGAATGGAAAAGAAAATTGAGAATGCGCTAGGTGACGATCAGTTTGGCTTTAGGAAGAGTAAAGGGACGAGAGAGGCAATTCTGACGTTACGGCTAATAATGGAAGCAAGGCTAAAGAAAAAGAAAGACACTTTCATAGGATTTGTAGACCTGGAAAAAGCGTTCGACAATATAAAATGGTGCAAGCTGTTCGAGATTCTGAAAAAAGTAGGGGTAAGCTATAGGGAGAGACGGGTCATATACAATATGTACAACAACTAAGAGGGAATAATAAGAGTGGACGATCAAGAACGAAGTGCTCGTATTAAGAAGGGTGTAAGACAAGGCTGTAGCCTTTCGCCCCTACTCTTCAATCTGTACATCGAGGAAGCAATGATGGAAATAAAAGAAAGGTTCCGGAGTGGAATTAAAGTACACGGTGAAAGGATATCAATGATACGATTCGCTGATGACATTGCTATCCTGAGTGAAAGTGAAGAAGAATTAAATGATCTGCTGAACGGAATGAACAGTCTAATGAGTACACAGTATGGTTTGAGAGTAAATCGGAGAAAGACGAAGGTAATGAGAAGTAGTAGAAATGAGAACAGCGAGAAACTTAACATCAGGATTGATGGTCACGAAGTCAATGAAGTTAAGGAATTCTGCTACCTAGGCAGATGACTGACGGAGCAAGGAGGACATCAAATGCAGACTCGCTATGGCAAAAAAGGCATTTCTGGCCAAGAGAAGTCTACTAATATCAAATACCGGCCTTAATTTGAGGAAGAAATTTCTGAGGATGTACGTCTGGAGAACAGCATTGTATGGTAGTGAAACATGGGCTGTGGGAAAACCGGAACAGAAGAGAATCGAAGCATTTGAGATGTGGTGCTATAGACGAATGTTGAAAATTAGGTGGACTGATAAGGTAAGGAATGAGGAGGTTCTACGCAGAATCGGAGAGGAAAGGAATATGTGGAAAACACTGATAAGGAGAAGGGACAGTATGATAGGACATCTGCTAAGGCATAAGGGAATGACTTCCATGGTACTAGAGGGAGCTGTAGAGGGCAAAAACTGTGGAGGAAGACAGAGATTGGAATACGTCAAGCAAATAATTGAAGACGTAGGTTGCAAGTGCTACTCTGAGATGAAGAGGTTAGCACAGGAAAGGAATTCGTGGCGGGCCGCATCAAACAAGCAAACCAGTCAGTAGAGTGATGAAAAAAAACAAAAAAAAAAAAACAAAAAAAAACTAACGTAAGAACATCACACACATCCATGCCCGAGGCAGGATTCGAACCTGCGACCGTAGCAGTCAAGCGGTTCCAGACTGAAGCGCCTAGAACTTCAAGGCCACACCGGCCGTCAAGCCTAATGTATACGAAGCCTAATATCAGAAACTATTGTAGGGTCTTTAATAAGATTTCACTAATAGACAAACTGATTCTTGAGAAAAGTTTGTGTGTGTAATTCATAATTATAGTAATGATCAGTGTGTAATATATGTATCGTGATCTGTCCCGTATTTAATTTGCATTTGGAGTAACATCTCGTGGCAATGGTTGGAGCAACTAACTGGCCATCTGCAGAGGAAGCTATGACTGGTGGGAAAAGCAATAAAGTCAACAGCCGTCACAACATCATACAGCAGTGAAACGTGACCAGAATCTATACACCTGTACATAACTATCACTACGTATTACACTGAAGCGCCAAAGAAACTGGTATAGGCGTGCGTAAACACAGAGATATGTAAACTGGCAGAATACGGCGCTGTGGTCGGCAACACCTATACAAGACAACAAGTGTTTGGCGCAGTTTTTAGATCGGTTACTGCTCCTATAATGGCAGTTTCAACGTAATATCATAGTCGGCGCACGAGAGATGGGACACAGAATATCCGAGGTAGCGACGAAATGCGGATTTTCCCGTGCGACCATTTCACGAGTGTACCAGGAGTATCAGGAATTCGGTAAAACATCAAATCTCCGACATCGCTGCGGCCGGGAAAAGATCCTGCAAGTACGGGAAAAACGATGAGTGAAGAGAACTGTTCAACGCGACAGAAGTGAAACCCTTCCGCAAATTGCTTCGGATTTCAATGCTGGACTATCAACACATTTCAGCGTGCGAACCATTCAACGAAACATAATCGATTATGGACTTTCGGAGCCGAAGGCTCACTCGTGTACCCTTTATGACTGCACGACACAAGCTTTACGCATCGCCTGGGCCCGTCAACACCGATATTGGACTGTTGATGACTGGCACCATGTTGCCTGGTCGGACGAGTCTCTTTCCAAATTCTACCGAGTGGATGGACGTGTACGGATATGGAGACAACCTCATGAATCCATTGACCCTGCATGTCAGCTGGGGACTGTTCAAGCTGGTGGAGGCCTTGTAATGGTGTCGGGCGTGTGCAGTTGGAGTGATATGAGACTCATTGGTACCTCTAGATACGACTCTGACAGGTGACACGTACGTAAGCATCCCGTTTGATCACCTGCATCCATTCATGTCTAGTGCATTCCGACAGACTTGGGCATTTCCAGCAGGACAATGCGACGGCCCACACGTCCAGAACAACTACAGAGTGACTCGAAGAGTGCTCTTCTGAGTTTAAACACTTCCTCTGACCACCAAACTTGCCAGACACGAACATCTGGGATGCCTTGCAACGTGCTGTTCAGAAGAGATCTCCGCTCCCTCGTACTCTTACAGATTTATGAACAGTGGTGCAGAATTCATGGTGTGACATCCCTGCAACATTACTTCACACATTAGTCTAGTCCATGCCACGTCGTGATGCGGCACTTGTGTGTGCTCAGGGGGGGCCCTACACGATGCTAGGCAGGTGCGCCAGTTTCTTTGGCTTTTCAGTGCATAATTTAAGGTCCTCTGCCACGTTTCTCTGACTGTATGTCAAGGCCAATCTCAGAAACTGTTGTAGGAATTTTGACATGATTTTCAAAGGTTTGTGTACATAATTTACTATCGCTAAGCCAGTCAAGTCGTCTCTCCGAAGGTGCTTAGTGCTACCCGTGCGAAGCTGGGGCAGATCGTTAGTAAATTTATAATTCAAAGAACTACAAACGCCTTATTTGACAACTGCGTTGCTGTTATGCTTCTTGATTCCCACTGGAGGTTCAGTACGAAAAGAAATGTTCAAATATATGTGAAATCTTATGGGACTTAATTGCTAAGGTCATCAGTTCCTAAGCTTACACACTACTTAACCTAAAGTATCCTAAGGACAGAGACACACACCCAAGCCCGAGGAAGGATTCGAACCTCCGCCGAGACCAGCCGAACAGTCCATGACTGCAGCGCCCAAGACCGCTCGGCTAATCCCGCGCGGCGGTTCAGTACGCTTACATATAGTAAGAACAGATTGACGATTGGGCTGAAGATACTAAATCGAAGAGATCACCGTTCGCCGTATTTAATAGGACACATCGTCAGAAGTGAAGGAAGAATGCGAGGAAATCCTAGAAAATAAGACAGGACCATTACTCTTCACTGTACACACAAACCACATAGCGTACAATGATACAGTTCTTGGACCAGTTATATACAAGAAAGTTGCGTCATTCGAGAACTCGTAGGAAACGCTGAAAGATATGGAACTGCTTAGCGCTTAGTGCGCGTCAGTGTGGGAAAAAAAAACTGGTATAGGGATCAGTAGTCAGTTACTGTAATGAAATAGTTACAAGGATAGAAGTATCTCTCTGGATTCATACAATGTGGTGGGATGAGATAAATCTGGCTGTAAGGAAGTGAGAGAGAATTATCGCATATATACTGAGCATGCCTCACCCGCTGGTCATTCTTGAATATTCTTCATGGGGCTGAAAAACCTTGCCATCTAGGGTAAACGTGACGTTAAACCTTAATATTGTTTTAAGTTGGATTAACGAGAGAGAGAGAGAGAGAAGTAGAAGAAGTGGAAGGCTGTAGGAGTGTCATAGACATTCTAAAAAAATTACGATGTTGGAGAAAGCTTTGCTCTCAAAAATTCGTCGGCTCGTCTTGAGTTACGAGTGTACAACAATATTTAGTTACGTTTATAACTTTTAAGTAACAGCGATGGTAAAATGATAGAAATTAGATCGTATACAGAGTTTTATCGACATTCTTTCCGTGCATTATGTGCAAATGGAAAAGAAAATTGTTTTGACAGATCATTTACATTCCCACTTACATCTTAATGTGGCTTTTGGAATATTTGTTTATTTATTTTGCAGCTAATTCAATCTATACAGCATGTAGCCTCTTTACGTTGTAGCCTTTAAGGCTTTTGGAATGTAGATGTACATAAATACGAAAAGCTTCACGAGATATAGAGCTATAAACGACTCTGAAATGGACTGTAGTTTTAGTTCATATTATGATACAGAAACATCTACATGAGTCTTCGTAGATTAAGAATACAGGAGAAACCACTGTGTATCACATCCACAATTTCAATAAACAGTATGAGCACATGTAACTGACCTGTTACTTATGTGGGAGTAAGGAACATGTAAAGCGTAACCAGTGGTATTTGCCGGTGCGTAAGTCGCACACGTGTTAAAGATGCTTCTCACTTTTTTTAGGGAAAACTTTTATCGCTGAACACATCTACGGCAACACCATTACAGCACATACGTCCACGTGAATCAAATATCTAGGCAACATAAGTAAAGCCCGCATCTCGTGGTCGTGCGGTAGCGTTCTCGCTTCCCACGCCCGGGTTCCCGGGTTCGATTCCCGGCGGGGTCAGGGATTTTCTCTGTCTCGTGATGGCTGGGTGTTGTGTGCTGTCCTTAGGTTAGTTAGGTTTAAGTAGTTCTAAGTTCTAGGGGACTGATGACCATAGATGTTAAGTCCCATAGTGCTCAGAGCCATTTGAACCAACCACATAAGTAAGGAAAAGTGCTCACCTTTTAATTTTCATTCCCAAATCCACAAAATCCTCTCTCAGAGCTGAAGGAAGAAACTCTTAAAGCCGCCATGTCAGAATCTGAATACTTATACAGTAAATTTTCCACTGTATCATCCAGTGAATTACCTATTCCACACTTCTTAAAACGTTGAATCATTATTTCAATTTTTATAGAGTCCAAAGAAGCTTTGACCCATTTATAAACTTGAGGAATGCTAGGCCACTTCCTCCATTCTGACGGTGTAGTTTCGAAATCTGTACACTGTGTCCGTCTGTTCCACTCCTTCTTCCTAAGTTCATTTTATGACCAGTTGATACACACATCTAAAGGTTGAAGTAAACTATTTAGCCCTCCTGGAATCACAGCAGACTGACTCTTCAACTCATTCAGTTTATTTCTAATGTCTTCTGCTCCCATACAAACGGGACAGGCTTCTTCAGTAGGCCCCCTGCTCGACTAGACGCGTCTTCATTCCTTCTGCATCCATCCAGCCTTTATTGTGTGCAGAGAAAAATACTTCTTTCGGCAATGGTTCCTCAAGAGGCGTCTTTTAAAAATCGAAAGTTGCGGTATCAGCACCCCAGCATAAAATAACTGTGTAACGAGTCTTTTCATGCACTGAAGTTTAAACAATAGCGCTTTTTTGTGCACCTAGAATCCACAGTTCTGTTAAAAAGCACAGTGAAGGTCAGCTGAGTTTCGTCCATGTTTTCAGTTTGCTAAAGTTCAAACTTCTTTCTTTTCATTGCGTTAATGACAAATCGACGACTCTCACCAATTTGTTCCTCGTACTCGGCTGGCATCTTCTGTGACATGATGCGAAACGCCTTTCTGCAGCCATCTTTTCGTGCTCTTCAGTATATGGAATCACTTGCAGCTGAAGTGCAACAGCATAGCAAAGCCGTTTTTCAGCCATAGGTTGCCAACAAAACCACAATATAGGTACAACACAAGTGTATTTCCGCACTTAAAATAGCAATAACTGAATCTTGAGCGAACAACATAAAGACCGTTAACGACGGCGCATATGCATCGACTGAAATCTGTACAACTGGAACCATAAAACTACTTCAAACCGAAGTATAGAAATTTTGGGGAAATGTAGCTTATACACAGTCCTGAGGAGAGAGAGAAAGTGTGTGTGTGTGTGTGAGAGAGAGAGAGAGAGAGAGAGAGAGAGAGAGAGAGAGAGAGACGGCCCGGGGGAGGGGGGAAGTAGTGGGGCATGTCTCCTGGTAGTGCCCAAGTCTCCTGGGGCTCTCAGGTCTCTCAAGTGCTCGGATGACCCAGGATGCAAATTGGGCAAATAGGAGATCGTATTGTAAAATTAACTTTGTATCATACACCAAATAAAAGAACATTAATCCAGCTCCAGCATAGGCAATCCAGCTCTTCGTTTCCACTTTAGTTCTTCAGTTTTATGAGTCATACAGACCACTTGCATACAGTGCTATTTCGTATTTAATCTTGAATGAATTACGTGTTGCTTAGACATAGTGCACTAAAACCAACTTGTATGATTCTATTTCGTGTCTCATTTTGAATTTACTACGGTTTCTTTAGATATCGTGCCTGAAACCACCTCATATGGACTCGAAAATGCGTTTCCTTCTTGAAAATCCTACCAAAAAAATTTCCCCAACAAATGTACGCGGCAGCACCTGGGAAACGTTATAATTTGGTAGGTTTGTCAATATTCAAAGATAAGGCACTTCTGATGCTATCACGAGATGATTTTACACGAAAAGCGAGTATACAGAAAGATTTTGCATTCAACAGTAAATACAAAATAAAATGTTTATATTTGCATATAGCTGCCCTGGAAGAACAGTAAA
This sequence comes from Schistocerca nitens, assembly GCF_023898315.1. Lineage (NCBI taxonomy): Eukaryota > Metazoa > Arthropoda > Insecta > Orthoptera > Acrididae > Schistocerca > Schistocerca nitens. The sequence continues at coordinate 20,750,612 of NC_064614.1, forward strand.
AGTGAAAAAAAGAACTGACATGAAAGAGCTACATCGGACATACTGTTGCTACAAACCAAAGAGGTAATAAATATACTTTTCTTCGTCCGTTCAATAGCCAGCTTACGTGGGAACTCTCGTGTCAGTTGATGTGACATTATCTCTCAAAGAGGCTTGGCCTTTAGAGATTAAGCTCACATAATTGGAGATCCAAGTAATGGAAATTTCCATGTAATATTAGAGTTCTTAAGTCAGTGTCACCATTTTCTTATAAGACTCATTAGCAAGGTCAGAGCTCGACAAGCATCTGGAAAAGCAGTAACAAGTGCATTATCTGTCAAGCGATACTCAGAATGAACTGTCCCTATCATCCCAGGGGTGCCATCTTGGAATAGAGAGAAAACGGGAAGTATTATTCAATTACAGTTGATGCAACTCCTGATTAGAATCATACTGAACAAACGTCATTCATCCAGCATTATACTTACTTAAGGAAAGAAGATGATGAACATGAAATAAGTGAACGGCTTTTGGAATTAGTAGATTGTCTTCACAAAACGAGATTTAGGTCGAAGCTGAGTGAGACAGTGAACTCATCTGGTCGCGTATAACACGTGTGGGTGAAAAGAAGTTCATTGTTGGATGTTTTTACGGCCATCCGATTCTGCTGTGACAGTTCTACGGTCAATATCTCATAAATACCTAGATCATGCAATACTGGTTGGAGGCGACTTTAATCTAGCGAGTATAAACAGGGATATCTATGGATTCATTGCGGCGGGGTGCAGACAGACAGGCATGCGAAATACTTTTAAACGCGTTTTCTGAAAATTGCCTTGACCTGCTAGTACGGCAGCCCACGTGCAATGGATATATCTTACACCTTATAGCTTATCAACAATATCAGTATAGAAACTAGGATTAGCGATCATGATGTCATTGTAGAAACTATGATTGCGAAAGTTAATAAATCAGTCAAGAAGGCTAAGAGTGTTTCTGCTAGATAGGGCAGGTAAGCAGTTATTAACATCGCACTTAGACAATGAATAGGCATCACTTAGTCTCAGTTAGATGGGTGTGGAGGAATTAGGGCGAAGTTCAAGCAGACTATAAATCGTGGTCTGGAGAGTTATGTGACTAGTAAGAGGATGGTAAAGACACACCATGGTTTAATAACGAAATTGGTTGGATGTCGAGGAAGCAGAGGCTGTTGCACTCCTGGTTCCAAATGGAACGCATAAATGATGACTAGGGAAGGATAGTAGAGATTCGTGCGCTGTGAAAAGATCCAAGCGCAAATCATACAACAACTACCACCTTAGCAAAAGATCTGGCAGAGAATCCGAGAAAATTCCGGTCGTATATACGAGTACAACCGCTAAGCGGGTCTAAGGCTTCCATGCAATCCATTGTTGATCAGTCTGGTGTGGCAGTTGAAATTAGCGAAACGAAAGCTGAAGCTTTAAATTTCACGTTCAAAAAATGTTTCACACACGAGACTCATACAAACATACTCTCATTTGACCATCGGACATACTCCCGTATGGACAACAAAGTAATAAGCATACCTGGCGTAGAGAAACAACTGAAAATTTTGGAAGTAAATAAACCACCAGGTCCGGATAAAATCCCAAAAAATGGCTCTGAGCACTATGGGACTCAACTGCGGAGGTTATTAGTCCCCTAGAACTTAGAACTAGTTAAACCTAACTAACCTAAGGACATCACAAACATCCATGCCCGAGGCAGGATTCGAACCTGCGACCGTAGCGGTCTTGCGGTTCCAGACTGCAGCGCCTTTAACCGCACGGCTACTTCGGCCGGCTATAAAATCCCAGTTCGATTTTACAAAGAATACTCTACGACCCTGGCCCCTTACCTAGCTTGCATTCATCGTGAACCTCTCGCCCATCGCAAATTCCCAGGCTATTGGAAAAAAGCGCAGGTGACTATAGAAGATTAAAATAAAGGACCTGCAAAACTGTAGACCGACAACCCTAACTTCTGTTTGATGCCGGCCGGAATGGCCGAGCGGTTCTAGGCGCTTGAGTCTGGAACCGCGCGACCGCTACGGTCGCAGGTTCGAATCCTGCCTCGGGCATGGATGTGTGTGATGTCCTTAGGTTAGTTAGGTTTAAGTAGTTGCCGGTCTGTGTGGCCGTGCGGTTCTAGGCGCTTCAGTCTGGAACCGCGTGACCGCTACGGTCGCAGGTTCGAATCCTGCCTCGGGCATGGATGTGTGTGATGTCCTTAGGTTAGTTAGGTTTAGGTAGTTCTCAGTTATAGGGGACTGATGACCACAGATGTTAAGTCCCATAGTGCTCAGAGCCATTTGAACCATTTTTTTTAAGTAGTTCTAAGTTCTAGGGGACTGATGACCTCAGATGTTAAGTCCCATAGTGCTCAGAGCCATTTGAACCATTTTTTTTTTCTGTTTGATGCAGAATCCTTGAACATATTGTCAGATCGAATAGAACAAACTTTCTTGAGCCTGAGAAGCTCATGTGCATTAATCAGCATAGCTTTAGAAAGCATCGCTCGTGCGAAACTCAGCTTGCCCTTTTCTCACATGATATGCTGAGAACTACGGATTTAGGGCAACATGCAGATTCCATATTTCTTGATTTCCGGAAACTATTTGACACGGTGCGCGTTGCAGCCTGTCAACGAAGGTACGAACATATGGAATAAGTTGACAGATATGTGAGTGGCTCAAAGACTTCTGTCCGCAGCTCTTGGTCTCGCGGTGGCGTTCTCGCTTCCCGTGCACGGGGTCCCGGGTTCGGTTCCCGGCGGGGTCAGTGATTTTTCCTGCCCCGAGATAACTGGGTGTTTGTGTTATCCTCATCATTTCATCATCATTCCTGAAAAGTGGCGAGATTGGACTGAGCAAAGGTTGGGAATTTGTACGGGTGCTGATAACCGCGCAGTTGAGCGCCCCACAAACCAAACATCATCATCATCATCGAAGGCTTCTTAAATAATATATCCCAGTATGTTGTCCTCGTGTTCATCAGGGACAGGGGTACCGCCAGGAGTGCACCAGGGAAGTGTGACAGGACCGATGTACCTAAATCATTTGGCTGACAGGGTGGGCAGCAATCTTCGGTTGTTTGCTGATGAAGCTGTGGTGTACGGTAAGGTACCGAAGTCAAGTGACTGCGGGAAGTAACAAGACGACTTGGGCAATACTTCCGGTCGGTGTGATGAATGGCAGCTAGCCCTAAATGTGGAAAAATGTAAGTTCATGCGGATGAGGAGGAAGATCAAACCTGTAATGTTCGGGTACAGTATAACTAGTGTCCTGCTTGACGTAGTCAAGTTGTTTAAATATCTGGGCGTAACATCTGAAAAAGATATGAGGTAGAAGGAGCACGTGAGAACTGTGCTGGTGAAGGTGAAGGGCCGACTCTGGTTGATTGGGAGAATTTTAGGAAAGAGTGGGTCACCTGTAAAGGAAACCACGTGTAGGTGTTTGTGTGACCTATCCTTGAGTATTGCTGTAGTGTTTTTGATCCGTGTCTAGACGGATTGAAGGGAGACATAGAAACAATTCTGCGAAGTTTGGAAGGTAGGTTTAGATTAGATTAGTACTTGTTCCATAGATCATCAATACGACACTTCGTAATGATGTGGGACGTGTCAGGTTAATAAAAAGTGTCTATACAAGATATTACATTACACAAAATATTACATGACACTTAATATTTTTAATTTTTTTTGTGGGGTTTGGGGAAATTACTCACTTACTACATCCAAAAATTCATCTAATGAGTAGAAGGAGTTGCCATTAAGAAATTCTTTTAATTTTCTTTTAAATGCTATATGGCTATCTATCAGACTTTTGATGCTATTAGATAAGTGACCAAAGACTTTTGTGGCAGCATAATTTACCCCCTTCTGAGCCAAAGTTAGATTTAACCTTGAGTAGTGAAGATCATCCTTTCTCCTAGTGCCGTAGCCATGTATACTCCTATTACTTTTGAATTCGTTCGGATTGTTAATAACAAATTTAATAAGTGAATATATATATTGAGAGGCTACAGTGAAGATCCCTAGCTCTTTAAATAAATATCTGCAGGATGATCTTGGATGAGCCCCAGCAATTATTCTGATTACACACTATTGTACAATGAACACTCTTTTACTCAATGATGGGGTACTGGCAGAATTGAAGATGTGGGGGTGCGTCGTGAGTCGTGCTTGGGTAAGTCAGTCGGTAGAGCACTTGCCCGCTAAAGGCAAAGGTCCCGAGTTCGAGTCTCGGTCCGGCTCACATTTTTAATCTGCCAGGAGGTTTCATATCAGCGCTCACACCGCTGCAGTGAAAATTTCTTTCCAGGGAGGATTGCTAGATTTGTTACCGGTGGGTTCGAGCAACATGTAAGTGTTTACGGAGGTGCTTCGGGATTTCAAACGGGAATCCCTGGAGCTAAGGCGACGTTATTTTCCAGAAACGCTATTGAGAAAATTGAAGCTGACTGCCGAAAGCCAACATCCACTGCGCATAAGGATCACGAAGATAAGATACGAGAAATTAGGCCTCATACGGAGGCATACAAACAATCGTCTTTCCCTCGCTCTATTTGCGAGTGGAACATGAAAGGTAATGACAAGCAGTGGTACAGGGTACCCTCCACCACGCACCGTACAGTGGCTCCCTGAGTATCTATGTAGATGTAATTCGATCGGCATTTGTGAAACGACCAATGCTGAGGACAAGGTTATGATAACAGAAGTAATATCACAGAATCTTATAAAGGAGCTCAGGCACATTTTCTTCGGTGCTTGTCGTATCTTTATATGGAGTTGATGTAGCTGAGAGTAGTCTCGAAGCGGATGCTTTTTTCTGTGTGATTCAACGTCGTTGTAACTTGAGCAGTAGCAGTGCACAACGACTGTAAATTCTGAAACAGTGTGTTGGAAGTTCTTTACATTACATGTCTGATACCCGTTGCAGCGCTGGTTTTGATGCTGCAATACCAATCGCAGCTTACTTGCATACGATTGGCATTGCTGTTGAGGCTCTCAGTAAGTTCAGCTTTGTCAGCTGAAACACGTTCTGTGGTACGGGGTCCTTTGGATTATGTGACATCATTCAAGTCTTTAATCACGGCATCAGTTGAGCTAAAGCTTTTGCTAGCAATTGACTACAGAAGCAAATTACTACATGCTCGAAAAACGACCACTGATGTTGCTGAGAGATCATTAAATGAATTAACATATCTTTGCGAATATTCGGACGCCATTCTTCCTGTTCTAAAGTTATTACCAGTGCAGTTAATGTCAGTCCTGAATTTCCAGAGGTGCACACTAGGAAGAGGACATCATTTCATGGCAAAACCTTGAAACCTGGAATAAAGTGTCAGATGTGAATTCAGAAGATTTATTCAAGATAAGTAAAATTTTTGTTATTATTGGTAAACTAAGATCTAATTTAAAAACCGAGTAAGGAAACCTTAAGTTTTTAAATCTACATCTACATCTACATCTATACTCCGCGAGCCACCTTACGGTGTGTGGCGGAGGGTACTTATTGTACCACTATCTGATCCCCCTTCCCTGTTCCATTCACGAATTGTGCGTGGGAAGAACGACTGCTTGTAAGTCTCCGTATTTGCTCTAATTTCTCGGATCTTTTCGTTGTGATCATTACGCGAGATATATGTGGGCGGTAGTAATATGTTGCCCATCTCTTCCCGGAATGTGCTCTCTCGTAATTTCGATAATAAACCTCTCCGTATTGCGTAACGCCTTTCTTGAAGTGTCCGCCACTGGAGCTTGTTCAGCATCTCCGTAACGCTCTCGCGCTGACTAAATGTCCCCATGACGAATCGCGCTGCTTTTCGCTGGATCATGTCTATCTCTTCTATTAATCCAACCTGGTAAGGGTCCCATACTGATGAGCAATACTCAAGAATCGGACGAACAAGCGTTTTGTAAGCTACTTCTTTCGTCGATGAGTCACATTTTCTTAGAATTCTTCCTATGAATCTCAACCTGGCGCCTGCTTTTCCCACTATTTGTTTTATGTGATCATTCCACTTCAGATCGCTCCGGATAGTAACTCCTAAGTATTTTACGGTCGTTACCGCTTCCAATGATTTACCACCTATGGCATAATCGTACTGGAATGGATTTCTGCCCCTATGTATGCGCATTATATTACATTTATCTACGTTTAGGGAAAGCTGCCAGCTGTCGCACCATTCATTAATCCTCTGCAGGTCTTCCTGGAGTACGTACGAGTCTTCTGATGTTGCTACTTTCTTGTAGACAACCGTGTCATCTGCAAATAGCCTCACGGAGCTACCGATGTTGTCAACTAAGTCATTTATGTATATTGTAAACAATAAAGGTCCTATCACGCTTCCTTGCGGTACTCCCGAAATTACCTCTACATCTGCAGATTTTGAACCGTTAAGAATGACATGTTGTGTTCTTTCTTCTAGGAAATCCTGAATCCAATCACAAACCTGGTCCGATATTCCGTAAGCACGTATTTTTTTCACTAAACGTAAGTGCGGAACCGTATCAAATGCCTTCCTGAAGTCCAGGAATACGGCATCAATCTGCTCGCCAGTGTCTACGGCACTGTGAATTTCTTGGGCAAATAGGGCGAGCTGGGTTTCACATGATCTCTGTTTGCGGAATCCATGTTGGTTATGATGAAGGAGATTTGTATTATCTAAGAACGTCATAATACGAGAACACAAAACATGTTCCATTATTCTACAACAGATTGACGTAAGCGAAATAGGCCTATAATTATTCGCATCTGATTTATGACCCTTCTTGAAAATGGGAACGACCTGTGCTTTCTTCCAGTCGCTAGGTACTTTACGTTCTTCCAGAGATCTACGATAAATTGCTGATAGAAAGGGGGCAAGTTCTTTAGCATAATCACTGTAGAATCTTAAGGGTATCTCGTCTGGTCCGGATGCTTTTCCGCTACTAAGTGATAGCAGTTGTTTTTCAATTCCGATATCGTTTATTTCAATATTTTCCATTTTGGCGTCCGTGCGACGGCTGAAGTCAGGGACCGTGTTACGATTTTCCGCAGTGAAACAGTTTCGGAACACTGAATTCAGTATTTCTGCCTTTCTTCGGTCGTCCTCTGTTTCGGTGCCATCGTGGTCAACGAGTGACTGAATAGGGGATTTAGATCCGCTTACCGATTTTACATATGACCAAAACTTTTTAGGGTTCTTGTTTAGATTGTTTGCCAATGTTTTATGTTCGAATTCGTTGAATGCTTCTCTCATTGCTCTCTTTACGCTCTTTTTCGCTTCGTTCAGCTTTTCCTTATCAGCTATGATTCGACTACTCTTAAACCTATGGTGAAGCTTTCTTTGTTTCCGTAGTACCTTTCGTACATGATTGTTATACCACGGTGGATCTTTCCCCTCGCTTTGGACCTTAGTCGGTACGAACTTATCTAAGGCGTACTGGACGATGTTTCTGAATTTTTTCCATTTTTGTTCCACATCCTCTTCCTCAGAAATGAACGTTTGATGGTGGTCACTCAGATATTCTGCGATTTGTGCCCTATCACTCTTGTTAAGCAAATAGATTTTCCTTCCTTTCTTGGCATTTCTTATTACACTTGTAGTCATTGATGCAACCACTGACTTATGATCACTGATACCCTCTTCTACATTCACGGAGTCGAAAAGTTCCGGTCTATTTGTTGCTATGAGGTCTAAAACGTTAGCTTCACGAGTTGGTTCTCTAACTATCTGCTCGAAGTAATTCTCGGACAAGGCAGTCAGGATAATGTCACAAGAGTCTCTGTCCCTGGCTCCAGTTCTGATTGTGTGACTATCCCATTCTATACCTGGTAGATTGAAGTCTCCCCCTATTACAATAGTATGATCACGAAACTTCTTCACGACGTTCTGCAGGTTCTCTCTGAGGCGCTCAACTACTACGGTTGCTGATGCAGGTGGCCTATAGAAGCATCCGACTATCATATCTGACCCACCTTTGATACTTAACTTAACCCAGATTATTTCACATTCGCATTCGCTAATAACTTCACTGGATATTATTGAATTCTTTACTGCTATAAATACTCCTCCACCATTGGCGTTTATCCTATCCTTGCGGTATATATTCCATTCTGTGTCTAGGATTTCGTTACTGTTCACTTCCGGTTTTAACCAACTTTCCGTTCCTAATACTATATGCGCACTATTTCCTTCAATAAGAGATACTAATTCAGGAACCTTGCCCTGGATACTCCTGCAGTTTACCAATATTACGTTAACTTTTCCTGTTTTTGGTCTCTGAGGACGGACGTTCTTTATCAACGATGATAATGTTCTCTCTGGTAAGCCGTCAGGTATTTTATCGTTTCGCCCAAGGGGGGGTCCCTCTAACCTAAAAAACCCCCGTGTGCACGCCACACGTACTCTGCTACCCTAGTAGCTGCTTCCGGTGTGTAGTGCACGCCTGACCTGTCTAGGGGGGCCCTACAGTTCTCCACCCAATAACGGAGGTCGATGAATTTGCAACCATTATAGTCGCAGAGTCGTCTGAGCCTCTGGTTTAGACCCTCCACACGGCTCCAAACCAGAGGACCGCGATCGACTCTGGGCACTATGCTGCAGATATTAAGCTCAGCTTGCACTCCGCGTGCGATGCTGGTTGTCTTCACCAAATCAGCCAGCCGCCGGAAGGAACCAAGGATGGCCTCAGAACCCAAGCGGCAGGCGTCATTCGTTCCGTTTTTCCCCCGTTTCGGTTTTACGGACATAAAAATCGCTAACGATCACATCATTGAGATATGCAAGTTATTTATCGATAAACGGCATAATGATGTCACAACAAATTTACAGAACGAAATTAGATATTTGGAAACAATTAATACTTCAAACTGAAAACACATTACTGGACGACGGCACAAAGGGTCGGCTGCTCTCTGTAATAAAAAACTGAGTGACCCGATCAATAAAGAACCTGACTGGTTGTCATAGGACGTTCGCCCCCAACAAATTCAGCGAACAATATAGAACAAAATGAGACCTTAAAAAAAAAAAAGTAGGAGATCCCGGGTTTGAGTCCCGGTCGGGGCACACATTTTCAACTGTACCCATTGACTTATATCAACGCCTGTATGCAGCTAGGGGTATTCATTTCATTGAAATTTCGCTCTTGAATAGGATGCGCAAGCTTAAAATTTTAAGCTTGTTTCCGCAGCTTAGCGCATATTTTACACTCTTCCGTTGACTGTTGTCTCAGATCAGTTACACATCAACAACGTCTCACAGATTTAGGAACGTTGGTAACTGAATGTAATTTGGCAAGGCAAGTATACCCTGATGCTGTGATTGAAACGTTTCCTATATGAAAGGCTTGCAAAGCGCCATTGACAAAGCGCCATTGACAGTGTTATAGTGAAGTAGGTTATAATACGTTACCTGTTGCACGACTCATTGGGGTTTACATGCAAATGCGCTGATGCCGGTTTACTGAAATGTGTGGGCACACACGGGAACGAGTGCAGTCAGAACACTCCTACCGCAGTGGTACTGGCACCACACATTTCATCAATGTAGAAATCAGTATAGTACTTAGCCTTTTGTTTTAAGACAGGACGGAAGTAAAATAAAGCAGTTTAAAAAGTAAAATGAAATGGAGAATACATACATTTTACGCCTTGAAAAATCCGATTTCTGCGCACGGCGTTTTGAAACAGATTGGTACCGTGCGCTGTAATGCACGCAGCGACTGTAATTGTGAATATTTGATAAGTGTTCAATAAGAAATTATATTACTCTACATTTCATCCCTATGAGAAATTCTGGTGTACCTCCAATATTCCCTGAATTGCGTTAAGTTTAAAATCACGGCAAACGTTCTTTAAAATAAGAATATAATTGGGTTGCAGTGTATTGAGATGGGGCCCAGTCATACATCTTATTCCGGGCCCCGTCCTGGCTCTGATTGGCCCTGCTTCTATGTACCTATGTGTCTACCGTCGTATAAGACGCATCCAGTTTTTTGGCCTGTTTCGAAGGAAACCCTGCTTATTATACGGCGGCAAAACGGTAGCTGTGAATACTGCGACCCGCGTCTGGACGAGGAACGGTGTGGTGGTGAGGCTTGTGGTCACCGCAGCCGGCCGCTGTGGCCGAGAGGTTCTAGGCGCTTCAGTCCGGAACCGCGCTGCTGCTACGGTCGCAGGTTCGAATCCAGCCTCGGGCATGGATGTGTGTGCTGTCCTTAGGTTAGTTAGGTTGAATTAGTTCTAAGTTCTAGGGGACTGATGACCTCAGATAAGTCCCATAATGCTCAGAGCCATTTGAACCATTTGGTAGCTGTGATGAGAGTACGTGCATTTCTTCGAGAGTGCGTCCTTTTCTTCGAGAGTATGTGCTATTATTTGGGAGTGAAAAAATTGAAATTTAGAAAAGAGAGAAGGGTAGATTGCAAGTAATTTAATTCAAGGTTCCTTGAAGGAATTCCGAAAACATGAAATAAGCTAACAAGTGTAATACAATGGTAAACCACATTAAAATGAAATCTCGAGCTTCAGGGTAAAGTAGCGATTTTTAGTACCGCCATAAAAATAATTTAATAAAAAAATTATAGTCCACATACATACATTGAACTGTGTGCAAAAATCTGAAGTGCAGTATGTAGTAGGTAGCGTTACTGCGAAAGAAAATTTCAGAAATCACAATTCGAATCACGCGCCGAAAGAAATATGTTCGCCTCTGAGATAAACACTTTCAAAAATAACAGATTGAAAGAGATATTAGCAGTTAACTATCAGTGATATATCGCATACTAAAATAATTAAAAATTTAATTAATTAAAAGAAAATAATAACTTCAAGGTTTTTTTCAGAGATAAAAACAACTGTAAACAACTTGATACATCTGATATACATCTCGTAAGAAAAATCTTGTATTATTATAATAGCTACATGTATAGGCAACAAGACCTTGCGCTTCGCCCTGAGACCACATTGCCTCGTGTGTAACTTTATTGATTTCCTACTTTATGTAATGTGATACGGCAAATGGTCAACAGTAATTTCCATACAAATGATCATTTCTGGATGATTGGCCTGCCATTAATGCTATTCTTGATGCCTGACATTCTACTGTTTGACTGAAATGTCACAATAAAGAAGTGACATATAGATACTGTGCTTGAATATTATTATTTAAAAAGTTTTTAAAAACTGTGAGTTACCGCTCCTCGAAATGATAATTCACATTAGTAATGGTAGCTAACAGTTTTATTTTTATACTAGTCTCCATTTTGTCCTTAAAGACGACTCATTCGTGGTATGACTACAAATTTGTATAGAAAGAATATCTAAATAGATTTAATACTTTTCGCGACAAGTAAATACAAAACCAGCACAAATGATACGTTTATTCCTATGATATTTTGGGAACTTCCTAGTTTTAAAACGCGAAAGTGAAGGAAATAGGAAGCAAGCAATGAAATACAGTTCAATGTCGGAAGAGATGCTGTAACATTTTGTAAGTTATAGACGGATGAAACGTTGAGGCTTAGTTAAAAACTTGATTTTGGCATAGATATTTTAAACACCCCTGTAAGTAAGTAAAAATAAAAATCCTTGGAGAGTCAATTATCGCCTTTATTATGGGCAATCTATGTTTTTTGTCAGACTTAGGATGGTGTTTACCTTCGACAGTTTAAATGACTGAGTTCCACTTTAATAGGCTCCTTTGTTGTTCAGTTGGGGGATCGAAGTGGGACTTCTCACGACTCTATACAAGTTACCGTCAAATGCGCGGAAAGTTTCTGATTTTTTTAGGAGCCTTATTATTACATATTCTACTACTTACTGAAAATGTGCAGGCATATAAAAATGGATACTCCGGTACGTTTTTACAATAATAATTATGTAGACTACTAGATGTAAAGTTAGCATCTAGCATGTACAGTAATAACGCAGCTTTAATTTAATTCCATGAAATGCATTTCATTTCTGTTCATTTCCTGCGAAGTGGTGCAATTTCACGTCAAGGCAAATTGTAAACTGCTGTTCAGTTCCTGTGTTTGGTTATCGTATGAATTCCAGGGGAATAGCGAACTCGAAATGCTGCGCAAATTATACGAGTACTGGCCCCCCATGAGACCGTGCCTTCATGAAGTGGAGCGTACCGGACCGCAGCGTAATCACGGCAATTAGCTCTGGATTTAATTACTAGCCTTTGATAGAGTTCGAAGCAACGGGGATGTTACATTTGCACTTAATTTGCTAAGTCTGCCAATAAAGCTATCGGCATTTGTACACTACTGATGGGATGCTCATTTGTAACCCTGTTACGTGCAAATACAAGGTAATTGGCAAATGGGACGGAGAAGCTACTGTGGTAGATAGCAGAGGTATACATCTCTGCGTATCCTACATGTTTGATCTCTATATGTATGTCTTCGTGCTGGACGTGATTTAATAGATACGTATGTAGTGACAGTTGCACAAGGATAGAGAAAGCGACCCTTGTCGAAGTATACTAGAGAGCAGCCATACCGAACCAATGTGTACACTTTGTTCTGGAAATCAACATTCGATAACAGCTTCACATTTACACACCAAAAACCTTACTGCAGAGAAATCGAAAATCACGAACTTCGTGAGGGGTGTAGCCATGATTATTTTTGACGGCACCATTAATTTCGTTTATGTCATACAAATATTTGGGAGTAACCATGTTTGGAAAAATGAAATGGAAATATCCAAAGGCTCAGTTGTAGCGAAAACCAGACGAAAAATGTAATTTCTAATAATAAGGATTTCCCGAATTGCACAGGTCAGAAGAAATGTTGCGTTAGCGGATGTAGTAAAGAGAGCATTTCGCGTGTTGTTTTATCTCTTCCTCTGCCACAATTCAGTTGTCCCATAACTTCTTAACGAAAAAGTTGGCGATGATACGCGGTGTTCAAGAAATCTCTCCGCATTGCCGTATGATTGTTAGCCGCGCGTGCCGTACGTCGCAGTGAATATACAGAAATAGAACTCAATGAAATAAAAGTTATTAATTGATTGAACATTCATTTTTACTTACAAATTGTCACATTAAATGTTGAATGTGTCCCCCCTGTTGTTGAAAACACGATTCAATTCGTCTAATCATGTTTCCAAACACAAGCTGTAACATTTCTTCTGTAACAGAAGCAGTGAAAGTGGTTATTTCAATTTTCAGTTTCTCGATGGTTTTTATAGACAGTTGCTTTCGGTGCACCCCAGGAGAAAAAGGCAGGTGGTGTTAGGTCAGGCGATCGTGGAGGCCTAAGCATCTGTGAAATTGTGCGATCACCAAAAACATCAGCACGCAGTGAGACTGAAACGCGAGCTGTATGCGCACCTGCACCACCTTGTTGAAAATAACCGTTCAGTATTTCACTTAACACAAGTTCTCCTATGAATGGGTACAGAATATCACTGCAGTATCGTTCTCCGTTTCTTGTTTCGTTGAAAAATATGGATACCCATAGTCCGGCGTCTAGAAATTGCAATCCAAACTCCTATTTTCACAGAATGAAGTGGTTCCTCACGAATACACAATGGATTTACAGTACTCCACATACAAGAATTTTGCGAGTTCATGTACCCAGATAAATGAAACCACGGCTCATCAGTGAAAAACGTTTCATTAAGAATATCACTTCCATTTTGTTGACTGAAATTTCTGAACCATTGAGAATAATGCAGTCTCTTGCTACGATCAGTATTTTTCAGTTCTTGGACGACTGTCACTTTGTATGGGAAAAGTTCTATTTTTTTCTTACAGCTGTGCGGGCCGTTCTGACACTAACATCGATTTCCTGGGTGAGTTTTCTTACTGACTTGTTCGGACTCATGGACAATTTATCAGAAATATCGAGTAGTTTATCCTCAGAAAAACTCAATGACGCAATGATGACCATTTCTCGGTGCATCTGTCACTGAACCCGTACTTCGAAATTTGTTAATCGAATCTCGCGCAGTATCGCGATGTGGGAGTATTGTCTACGGGAAAACTGAATTAAATGTTTGACGAACTGCAACTGTGTATTTACCGCCAGGTCTGAACACTTGATCGACTAAAAACACACATTCTTCAATGGTTAGCATTTTAATAGTGACAAAAAGGAAACAAACGAACAAAGGAACTAAACATAAACGTTCACGTCAACACGTAACGAAACACACCAACGCTACTACTGACGCTGGCTGGGATAAACGAAACAGTGCAATGTTGGGAGAGTCCACTTGAAGGGAAGTAACACGGGTAGGTGAACAATCATACGGCTCGTGCGGCGAACAATCATACGGCACTGCGAGGAGACTTTTAGAACACCCCGTTTAGCACTTTTATTCTGGAATGAGATTTTCACTCTGCAGCGGAGTGTGCGCTGATATGAAACTTCCTGGTAGATTAAAACTGTGTACCGGACCGAGACTCGTACTCGGGACCTTTGCCTTTCGCGGGCAAGTGCTCTACCAACTGATCTACCCAAGCACGACTCACGCCCCGTCCTCACAGCTTTACTTCCGCCAGTATCTTGTCTCCTACTTTGCAAACTTTATAGAAGCTCTCCTGCGAACCTTGCAGAACTAGCGCTCCTGAAAGAAAGGATATTGCGGAGACATGGCTCAGCTACAGCCTGGGGGATGTTTCCAGAATGAGATTTTCACTCTGCAGCGGAGTGTGCGCTGATATGAAACTTCCTGGCAGATTAAAACTGTGTGCCGGACCGAGACTCGAACTCGGGACATTTACCTTTCGCGCGCAAATGGTAGAGCACTTGTCCGCGAAAGGCAGAGGTCCCAAGTTCGAGTCTCGGTCAGGCACACAGTTTTAATCTGCCAGGAAGTTTCACTTTGATTCGAGCTTGAAATAATAACAGACGTAATTCTGCGGGCCGGCTAAGCCATTTTGTCGAAGCTAATCGAACTACATTCGCACGATTCATGTAACGTGCTAATAATTGCTAATTTTGAAGACTGACTTGATAAATAGCGGACGAGTGAGCTTGTTGCATACTAAGTACAGATTTTTATTAATTTTTCACTGGAGTGACAAAAGTCATGGGATACCCCCCAACATAGTGTCGGAACTACTTGTGCGTGGTGTACATAAGCAGCTTGACGTGTTATAGACTCAGCAAGTCGTTGAAAGTCCCCTACAGAAATATTGAGCCGTACTGCCCTTATAGCCGTCCATAACTGCGAAAGCATTGCCCATGCAGGATTTCGAACACGAACTGACCTCTCCATTATGTTCCGTAAATATGAGCCTCAGCGATACAGATGGCCGTACCGTAGGTGCAACCACAACGGAGGGGTATCTGTTGAGAGGCCAGACAAACGTGTGGTTCCTGAAGAGGGGCAGCAGCCTTTTCAGTAGTTGCAGGGGCAACAGTCTGGATGATTGACTGATCTGACCTTGTAACACTAAACAAAACGGCCTTGCTGTGCTGGAACTGCGAACGGCTGAAAGCAATGGGAAATTACGGTCGTAATTATTCCCGAGGGCATGCAGCTTTACTGTATGGTTATGAAAGGAGAAAACATAAAAATGCAGTAAATGAAGCAGGCAAAAAGGAATACAAGCGTCTCAAAAATGAGATCGACAGGAAGTGCAAAATGGCTAAGCAGGGATGGCTAGAGGACAAATGTAAGGATGTAGAGCCATACCTCGCTAGGGGTAAGATAGACACTGCCTACAAGAAAATTAGAGAGACCTTTGGACAAAAGAGAGCCACTTGTATGAATATCGAGAGCTCAGATGGAAACCCAGTTCTAAGCAAAGAAGGGAAAGCAGGAAGGTGGATGGAGTATATAGAGGGTCTATAGAAAGGCGATGTACTTGAGGACAATATTGTGGGAATGGAAGAGGATGTAGATGAAGATGAAATAGGAGATATGATACTGTGTGAAGAGTTTGACAGAGCACTGAAAGACCTGAGTCAAAACAAGGCCGCGGGAGTAGACAACATTCCATTAGAACTACTGACAGCCTTGGGAGAGCCAGTCCTGACACCACCTACCATCTGGTCAGCAAGATGTAAGGCGAAATACCCTCAGACTTCAAGAAGAATATAATAATTCCAATCCCAAAGAAAGCACGCGTTGATAGATGTGAAAATTATCGAACTACCAGTTTAATAAGTCACAGCTGCAAAATACTAACACGAATTCTTTACAGACGAATGGAAAAACTGGTAGCAGCCGACCTCGGGGAAGATCAGTTTGGATTCCATAGAAATATTGGAACACGTGAGGCAATACTGACCCTACGACTTATGTTAGACCGAGCGAGGTGGCGGAGTGGTTAGACACTGGACTCGCATTCGGGAGGACGACGGTTCAATCCCGCGTCCGGCCATCCAGATTACGTTTTCCGTGATTTCCCTAAATCACTCCAGGTAAATGCCGGAATGGTTCCTCTGAAAGCGCACGGCCGACTTCCTTCCTCATCCTTCCCTAGTCCGATGAGACCGATGACCACGCTGTCTGGTCTCCTTCCCCAAACCAACCAACCAACCAACCAACTTATGTTAGAAGCTAGATTAAGGGAAGGCAAACCTACGTTTCTAGCATTTGTAGACTTAGAGAAAGCTTTTGACAATGTTGACTGGAATACTCTCTTTTAAATTCTAAAGGTGGCAGGGGTAAAATACAGGGAGCGAAAGGCTATTTACAATTTGTACTGAAACCAGATGGCAGTTATAAGAGTCGAGGGACATGAAAGGGAAGCAATGGTCGGGAAGGGAGTGAGACAGGGTTGTAGCCTTTCCCCGATGTTATTCAATCTGTATATTGAGCAAGCACTAAAGGAAACGAAAGAAAAATTCGGAGTAGATATTAAAATCCATGGAGAAGAAATAAATACTTTGAGGTTCGCCGATGACATTGTAATTCTGTCAGAGACAGCAAAGGACTTGGAAGAGCAGTTGAACGGAATGGACAGTGTCTTGAAAGGAGGATATGAGATGAACATCAACAAAAGGAAAATGAGGATAATGGAATGTAGTCGAATTAAGTCGGGTGATGCTGCGGGAATTAGATTAGGAAATGAGACACTTAAAGTAGTAAAGGGGTTTTGCTATTTGGGGAGAAAATTAACTATGATGGTCAAAGGAGAGAGGATATAAAATGTAGACTGGCAATGGCAAGGAAAGCGTTTGTGAAGAAGAGAAATTTGTTAACATCGAGTATAGATTTAAGTGTCAGGATGTCGTTTCTGAAAGTATTTGTGTGTAGTTTAGCCATGTATGGAAGTGAAACGTGGACAATAAATAGTTTGGACAAGAAGAGAATAGAAGCTTTCAAAATGTGGTGCTACAGAAGAATGCTGAAGATTAGATGGGTTGATCACATAACTAATGATGAAGTATTAAATAGAATTGGGGAGAAGAGGGGTTTGTGGCACAACTTGACAAAAAGAAGGAACCGGTTAGTAGGTCATATTCTGAGGCATGAAGGGATCACAAATTTAGCATTGGAGGGCAGCGTGGAGGGTAAAAATCATAGAGGGAGAGCAAGAGATGAATACACTAAGCAGATTCAGAAAGATGTAGGTTGCAGTAAGTAGTGGGAGATGAAGAGTCTTGCACAGGATAGGGTAGCATGGAGAGCAGCATCAAACCAGTCTCAGGACTGAAGACCACAACAACAACAAATATTCAGTGTGATTCGTGTACGGCGATCTGGGTAGTCAGACCATTGGCTCGAATGATTGAAAATGTTCCAGACCAACAGTGAAGAACTGTGGCCCTGTACAATGTCACAGGGACACACAAAGTTCTAACTGTGTTTGGGAACGTGACGTCCGTGAGTGGCTACATATGGTCTCCAACTAGCCGAATATCCAGAGGGACAAGTCCATTCCATGTAAACGCCGCCCACACCAATATGAAGCCACTACCAGCTTGCACATTGCCTTGTTGACCACCTGCGTCCTTTGCTTCATGGAGTGTGTGCCACACTCGAACCCTGCCATCGACTCTTACCATATGAAATCTGTGCCCATCTGACCAGGTCACTGTTTTCCAGTCTAGGGTCCAACCGATGTGGCCACGAGCCCAGGAGAGGCTTTGCGGGTGATGTCGTGCAGTTAGTGAAACCACTTGCGCGGGTCGTCTGGTGCCACAGCAGAGAAACGCGATATTTCGTCGCACTGTCCAAAGGGATGCGTTCTTCGTAAGTTACACATTTATTTTTGCGGCTATTTTACTCACAAGGGAACCTCCCCATCGCACCCCCCTCAGATTTAGTTATAAGTTGGCACAGTGGATAGGCCTTGATACACTGAACACAGATCAATTGAGAAAACAGGAAGAAGTTGTGTGGAACTGTGAAAAAATAAGCTAAATATACAAACTGAGTAGTTCATGGGAAGATAAGCAACATCATGAACACTGGGACCGCAGGAGCGCCGTGGTCTCGTGGTAACGTGAGCAGCTGCGGAACGGAAGGTCCAGGGTTCAAATCTTCCATCGAGTGAAAATTTTAATTTTTTTATTTTCAGTTTATGTGACAAACTCTTATGTTTTCATCACTTCTCTGGGAGTGATTATCACATCCACAAGAAAACCTAAATCGGGCAAGGTAGAAGAATCTTTTTACCCATTCGCAAAGTGTACAAGTTAGGTGGGTCGACAACATATTCCTGTCATGTGACGCACATGCCGTCACCAGTGTCGTATATAATATATCAGATGTGTTTTCCTGTGGAGGAATCGGTTGACCTATGACCTAGCGATCAAATGTTTTCGGTTCCCATTGGAGATGCACGTCCTTTCGTCTACTAATCGCACGGTTTTGCGGTGCGGTCGCAAAACACAGACACTAAACTTATTACAGTGAACAGAGACGTCAATGAACGAACTGACAGATAATAACTATGCAAAAATAAAGAAAGTAAAACTTTCAGTCGTGGGAAGACTTGAACCAAGGACCTCTCCTTCTGCAGCTGCTCACGCTACCACTGGACCACGGCGCTCCTGAGCTCACGTTCTCTTTGATGTTGCCTATGTGCGACATGCACTACTCAGTTTGGATATTTTGCTTATTTTTTCACAGTTCCACACAACTTCTTCCTGTTTTCTCAATTGATCTGTGTTCAGTTTATCAAGGCCTATCCACTGTGCCAACTTATAACTAAATCTGAGGGGGGTGCGATGGGGAGGTTCCCCTGTCAGTGTTGCCTGTCTGTTGGCACTGTCAACTCCACGCAAACGCCGCTGCTCTCGGTCGCCAGGCGAACGCCGTCGGCCGCTGCGTTCTCCACAGTGACAAGTAATGCCTCTGTTTTCCTCAGCATATTCTTGACGCTGTGGATCTTGTAATATTGAACACCGCAAGTATTTCCGAAATGGATGTCCCGGGCGTCTAGCTTAACTACCATTCGTTCTGTTAATTGCTGTCGTGCTGCCACCACGTCGGAAAACTTTTCAAATTAATTACCTGAGTACGAATGACAGCTTCGGCAATGCACTGTCCTTTATACCTAGTGTACCGATAGTACCGCCGTCTCCGTTTGTACATATCGCTATCCCATGATTTTTGTCACCTCAATGTCTATGTAAGATACAAATCCTTTTATTGCAAATTGTGATGAATTGCGAGGTGCCGATTTAGTTGCCGGCTGATAATCAGTTGCATCATTTTCGGACCCTGTTGTAATTGTTTTTCCAGTATAAGTAAAATAAAAAAATAAACTTATCGCTGACCATTAGCCTCCCACGGAACCGCGTAGAACTGGACATGATGTTAATCCAGCTATCCAGTACAATATGAACTGCTCTCACGTTTAAATTAGCAACGAATGAAATTCATAAGGCTGAAATAAAAAAAAAAGTCTGAGGCAGATTCAATGTATTTATAGTGGTGTACATTTCGGATTTCGATACATACGTATATCTTGCTTTATTTTTCTTTTAAATACCACTCTACAGGCTCCTGTTTATTAGTATGATACCCTGGAAATCACGTTTTGTCTACAAAAGAGATTACATACAAAACATGTGTGTAGCCCACATTTGGTTATTTCTCACGTGAATGGGACAATATGATGTGAGACCAAAACGGGACACCAGCATATATAATGAATGGCTGTGCTAATGGTCACAGACTGGGGACGCAATTAGAAAACCTTCGAGGAACTCTTTGGACACATTAGGCATGTAAGAGTACTCGATGATCGGATGCAGTTAATAGTTAAGCACAAAAAAGTCACAGTTTGCTGTAAACTTTTGTAATTAAAGATATACTGCCCGCAATTGCTTCGAAGTTGCAAACTATTCTAAGCTGTCATTCAGGGTAGGCCTTATGATATACGTCATTAACTTACACATCTATGACATAGAGATCGGACACACAAGTTTAGGTAAATGAGAGCTCGCGTGGATTCGTACAAGGAGTCATTATTCGCACGCTCTATCTGTGAATGGAACTGGAAGAAATCTTAGTACTGTAATGGTCGGCTGGGCTTTTACTAATAGAGGGTGCATTGAGAAGTAATGCCTCCCTTTATATGAAGACTTAAAGCTTTTTAAGTAAAACTAACATTATTAACATTCTACATCTTTATTCTTCGTGTCTATATATTCGCAGGCCTCGGACACTAGAGGTCCTGAATTTTAGCGCTTGACATGGCGGTCTGTAACGCAACTGTGCGTGGTAAATAGCGTGCTGTAATGAAATTTCTAATTTGAAGAGTTCGTCTACAAGCGGAGGGTCCTTTTCTTCCGTAAGACAATTACAGGTCACACAAGAGCGCTGCAACAACCTTCCACCTTTGGTTCACTGTCATCGATCATTATCCATACAGTTCCGACTTGGTCCTACGGGATTTTCATCGGTTTCCAGAACTTAAAGAGAACCTTCGAGAGCTTCATTTTGCAGTAATTAAGTGGTGGAAGCAGAGGTGAGATTGCGCTCCGTCAACAGTCAGACATTCTACAGTGATGGGATTAATATACTGGTCTCTCACTGGGAGAACCGTGTTCATAGCCAGGGTGACTATGTTAAGAAATAAATATGTAGACATGAAGAATAAAGATTTAGAATGTTAATAACATTTGTTTCATTTCAAAATCTTTGAGAGTTTTAATATTAACAAATCGAGCGCTTTACTTTTTATACACACTTGTAATATTTTAATTTTCATGTGGAAGTGGTATCTGCTTATTAAATAAAGCGGCTGGGAGCGCCAGCCTCAACAACGTGATTAGATTTGTTATAAACATCTTATTTGCAAACAAAAGTGCTTTGGACCACAGCTACGCATAGTTGTCCTAGAATTCGGTATTACTAATGTAGTAACATAATAGTATTATGAGTGACAACATTCTGAGGGTCGTTACTAGGGTTTTAAATAATGTCTACTAAGAGAAAAATGGAACTGGCCTTGATGAACTTCATTTGCCAGGCGAAGGTCAGGCTACATGTATGGTGGGAAGTGATTTTGTGATGGAGCAAGTCAAGTCTCGCCAAAACCGTTTTCGATGACTCCACTATCGATCCCGCTGGGAAGTGTCCCCTTTGCATTCTCCAAGTCAAGTCTACTTCCACGTCGATCTCTGCCTTTGCGCTCTGCACTGCTCCCCTCTTGGGCGTGGCCATGCACCCTTGATTTAAATTACTTGCAATCTACCCTTCTCTCTTTTCTAAATTTCAATTGTTTCACTCCCAAATAATAGCACATACTCTCAAAAAAAAAGGGACGCACTCTCGAAGAAACGCACGTACTCTCATCACAGCTACGAAATGGTTCAAATGGCTCTGAGCACTATAGGACTTAACATCTATGGTCATCAGTCCCCTAGAACTTATAACTACTTAAACCTAACTAACCTATGGACAGCACACAACACCCAGTCATCACGAGGCAGAGAAAATCCCTGACCCCGCCGGGAGCACCCATTTGACATCTCACATACTTCTTCTGGTCAGTCCACGTATTTTGTAGACGGCCGGCCCTGTGAACGTGTTGTAACAACAACGCTGTACTACTGTACATATAATAATTTTTTCTTCTGATTTTCGATAAATTAGTGTAATCGATGTTCTGATTTCATTTCTTGTTTGTTTCATGCCATTATGTTAAGGGAACTGTAAACAATTTTCAATCTGAATATTAATGTTTATGTCAAATTTTCAGCAATATTGCAATAGAATTGAAGTGTAACAATTGTTGAAACTCTTGTAAGATGTTAAAATTGTAATTGTGCGTCTGGTCCATACGTAGGCAATGTATTGGGATATGTAGAATGCAAAACCTCGGGTGAATAACCTGTCTGTAGGGGAGCGGAAAAAGGTGGATGGCAGGCGAGCGCGGGAAAATGCACACGGGCGCTGTACGGCATAACGGGCTCAGCAGTAGTAGTCGGAGTTGGCCATTGGTCTGAGCAACACGTTCTGGATCGAGGGGGCTCTCCTGGAACACGTGGTTTCATTGAGCTTCGGATAAGCCGTCCCAACGCCCTTACAGCATGGCAAAATTCCATAGGCACTAAATGGAAAAGTATTGCGACGCTAAGAAGAAGTAAAGTGCCGATACATCAAGAGCCATTGCTGTGGTTGTATGTGTGCTCTGTGCTCGCCATCTCGCCGCCCGCCAACTGCCGCATCGATACGAACAGGTTGAAACTTTTAGTACTGCATTCGTGTGGACCAGTGTTACTTTTGTTCCATACTGTTCAATAACAACTTAAATTTTACCAGAACTGTCCCATCATTTAATTATCCTCACAACTAACCTAGCCAGGGTCCTTTCCAAATGTTGTGCAATCCGAGTGTCCCGAAATGAAGAATTAAAGTTTATGTTAATAATAATTACCTGCAGACCTAGCTATGTTAGAAGATGTTTAAAGAACTTTTTTGTTAATGAATTAATAGACGAATAACAAAGGTCTGACAAAGTTGGAAGACAATTTTGAAATTGATTTAGTAATGAAGTTTAATTATTTCGAGACAGATATAATGGTATTTAAATGAGCAGGAAATAAGATAAAAAGAGTAGTAACTCATATATTGGAAATTTTGAGCACACAATGATTTCAGTAATTAAATTTTTTTTTACATTGATGATAACAGATTCAGGGTCCCCCCTTATTTTTATTCATTTGAATTCTGAAGTGTTCTAAACTGATTTGACCAGCAAAGTTAAAGCGAATATAAAAACCAAAATTTATCAGTGTTTTACCTTTATCAAAATTGACTTTGTGTGTTTCGAAAGTGCTATTTCTAGGGTAACCTATGCCCGATTTTAATCAGATCAATAGACAGTACGAAGTTTTGTAGTAAACATTATAGTGTAATGTTATGTATTTATGGTTTACCCATATTAGTACAGAAAGTGAAATTATCAGTTCAATAGACTTGCTGGTTCTAAAATTTACCATATTATGCAGTGTTACAACGTGTTGTTTTGTATGAACATACATCAACTTGTAAAGGGAAGAAACTCAGTTAATGCCTAATTAGGCTGGCGACCGTATTATTAACAAATTGGTAGCATCTTCTGTGTTGTTTCTTGTCCGTCCTGACGTGTAGTTGCATTTCGGGCTTGCTTGACGTATCATTGTTATTACAGAGTGGGTGTAAGTCTGATTTGCCTCCTTTTAGGTACACGCGGTCAATATCCAAACGAAAATCCTTTCTCATAAGGTGAAGCCCGTCAACTTACCATAGTACAGGCTTTAATGAGTATCGTGTGCCCCACGCGCGCGCGTTACAGTGTCCATTTGCTATCACTGCCTTTACAGTTACAAACAACCTCTATTGGCCCTGGTCCCACTTGGATGTTTTGGGGATGCGCTAACCGTGTCGTGTAGCGGATGCGTTACAATATATGGTCCATTAAAAAATATCTTCTGACTCATTCACAGTGGTTCAAAGAATAAAGATGTAGATGTAGTTTGCAGTGGAAGTGCTGGTGTTTTCGTGGAGTCTTGGCTGTCTTACCCACGTTGGAAAATGACTACATCATCGTACCACGAAACTGTATAATCATGTATTGTCGTGTAGAGCCATGAAGAGCGACGTCAGCTGAAGAACACTATGTATGAAGTATCTGTTCGTCTCCTTAATTATGTGGGAAACACTGACATACACGTGAGGGATATGAGATATAACTCCAGAATGGCAGCAGTGTTCAGTCCATTAGTTCCATACAGCATGATTCAGTTGCACCTACTGCTGGGCTTTATGCAATCCGCAACACTTTCAAATAGCATGTACAAGATTTTTATATTCTTTCACTTGCCATGTGCAAATTGTTACTCCTACAGATAAAAGAAGAGCACCTTTTTGTAGCAAATTCAATGTTGCTAAAATTTTTTGCTGGTATGCGCTTTCGCTAGGGGCCATAATTTTCGAATTATTCAAGAAAAACTTACAAAAGTGACCTTCAAACGTGGCGAACTCGAAAACTGTGGCCTCCAGCGAAAACGTATCCCATTACAAAATTTTAACAACATTGAATTTGCTACAGAAAGATGCTCTTCAATTTTTCCTGTAGGACTAGTAGTAGACACGTAGCGAGAAAGAGAATATGAATATGTTGCATACTATACGCATTGTTGGCTGCATATCTCAGAGGTAGGGACAGATAAATTATCCTATAAAACAGCTGAGCAATACTAAATGTGGGAGGTTCATGTTTTCTGTCTTACCTGTCTACAGAAAGCAGAATGTGTCAGTTCCACGTTGATCAGATAACAATAGACATGTGAAGTACTCAGACTTGTTGTAGCACATGGCTCCCTTTTCAATCCTCTCTTCTTTCTTATTCCGCTAACGTTACCAAAAGGCCTATATTCCTTTCTGTTTGTTGATGGTACAACAACACGAATAAAAAAGTGATAATGATGATGACTGAATGCAGAGGATGAATCCCAGTATCGTAATATACCTACCCCTCTCTAATTGCACCGAGGAACACCACCGAGCTTAATGTCTCCATTCGAGGGGCAGATACTTACCAAGAGAGTCACATGTTCTCATTCCATCAGCAACTCCGAGGGGGACTGAAATTTAATCCACCACTTTGTGGGAAACCTGCTGATCAAGAACTGTACAATAAAATCTGAACTTGCCTTGGTAGGCAAATACTAGCGGAGAAAATTTTTCCATCACATCTGTTTTTACCAGCAACATACAGGTTGCGAGACAACGTACACTACTTGCCATTAAAATTGCTACACCACAAAGAAGACTTGCTACAGACGCGAAATTTAACCGACAGGAAGAAGATGCTGTGATATGAAAATGATTAGCTTTTCAGAGCATTCACACATGGTTGGCGCCGATGGCGACACCTACAACGTGCTGACATGAGGGAAGTTTCCAACCGATTTCTCATACACAAACAGCAGTTGACCGGCGTTGCCTGGTGAAACGTTGTTGTGATGCCTCGTGTAAGGTGGAAAAATGCGTACCATTATGTTTCCGACTTTGATAAAGGTCGGATTGTGGCCTATCGCGATTGCGGTTTATCGTATCCCGACATTGCTGCTCTCGTTGGTCGAGATGCAATGACTGTTAGCAGAATATGGAATCTATGGGTTCAGGAGGGTAATACGGAACGCCGTGCTAGATCCCAACGGCCTCGTATCACTAGCAGTCGAGATGACAGGCATGTTATCCGCATGACTGTAACGGATCCTGCAGCCACGTCGCGATCCCTGAGTCAACAGATGGGGACGTTTGCAAGACAACAACCATCTGCACCAAAAGTTCGACGACGTTTGCAGCAGCATGGACTATCATCTCGGAGACCGTGGCTGCGGTTACTCTTGACGCTGCATCACAGACAGGAGCGCCTGTGATGTTGTGCTCAACGACGAACCTGGATGGACGAATGGCAAAACGTCATTTTTTTCTGATGAATCCAGGTTCTGTTTACAGCATCATGATGGTAGCATCCGTGTTTGGCGACATCGCGGTGAACGCACATTGGAAGCGTGTATTGGTCATCGCCATACTGGCGTATCACCCGGCGTGATGGTATGGGGTGCCATTGGTTACACGTCTCGGCCACCTCTTGTTCGCATTGACGGCACTTTGAACAGTGGACGTTACATTTCAGATGTGTTACGACCCGTGGCTCTACCCTTCAGTCGCTCCCTGCGAAACCCTACATTTCAGCAGTATAATGCACGACCGCATGTTGCACATCCTGTACGGGCCTTTCTGGATACAGAAAATGTTCGACTGCTGCCCTGGCCAGCACATTCTCCAGATCTCTCACCAGCTGAAAACGTCTGGTCAATGGTGGCCGAGCAACTGGCTCATCACAATACGCCAGTCACTACTCTTGATGAACTTTGGTATCGTGTTGAAGCTGCATGGGCAGTTGTACCTGTACACGCCATCCAAGATCTGTTTGACTCAATGCCCAGGCGTATCAAGGCCGTTATTACGGCCAGAGGTGGTTGTTCTGGGTACTGATTTCTCAGGATCTATGTACCCAAATTGCGTGAAAATGTAATCACATGTCAGTTCTAGTATAATATATTTGTCCAATGAATATCCGTTTATCATCCGCATTTTTTCTTGGTGTAGCAATTGTAATGGCCAGTAGTGTATATGCGTACTTGAGATACCGCAGGTACGGAGCCAGAAGTGAAGGAAAGAATGAATGAAGACAAACAGACACGCAGGGGTTGCAATTGGAATACAAGAGGCGAGCTAAATAATAATAAACATGGAGACTGTGCTACGGGTAAGCCGAAATGTCTGAGTAAATATCTATTGCTTACAACGCTTCTGAGTGAGCCATCCTACAATAATGTTCAAGTGCGGAGGGTCCATACCAGATAGGCCTAACAGCGGACACTGAAAGGGTAGAAAGAAGGGCGGAATGAATACTCACAGGTTGGTTTGACTCACAGGAGGTCGCGAAATTCATTAAAGTTATCAGACGAAAACGTATACACAAAACTTCAAGAATGAGACGAATTAGAGCACGCGCATCGCTATTGAAGCAGCCACTCCTCCAGTTCTCCAAACGCGACTGGAATGAGGAAAAATCATAAACAAGGTACCGTCCGGACGCGTATCACAGTGGTTTGCAATGAATGCAGACGTAGATGTTGTAAGCTACAAGTAGTAGTCTGGCTAACTTATTTAATGCAATATCAATAACTGCACAGAATGCTGTGATTTATTTCTGTTTGCACACTTCTCTTGAATTCTGCTGCTTCATTTTCCTGTGGGCTTTGAAGTAAAGTCATGTGAGTTATTAACTTATCCATCAGTGGGAACAAGTCGCTTCGCCACATACTCGTGTATCTCAGTTCATTAACAAAGCACTGTCTACAGCTCGTTTTTTACTGTAATGACTGGTGTAGGTCGACTGCGGCTATCTTCAGATCCAAAATAAGCCGACTACAAGCGGAAAAGCCGCTATTCTGTAGCCATGTAATCCATTAAAACTCTCCTATGCTATTACGTTCACAATATCAGGTCTCCACAAAGTCGCGTCGTTACTCACCGGGCAGAAGAGCCACGAAGATCGACGCCAGCAGCAGGCGAAGCCGACCGCTTGCTGGGCCGACAGTGGCTGCCATTACGGGAGGATGCAGCTTCCTGAAACAGGGAAGCCAGGCTTCTGCACTCTGCAAGCTAGCACTGATATCCCCGCACTGCGACTGTTGCCGCAAACGTGAGGTTCTAATGCAGATAAGAAATTCAAAGAGGAAATATTATTTTTGTGGTGAAACAAACGTGGTAAAAGAGAACTGGGAAACTTATAAGAACACAAAGACATTAAAAATGTGGATCCTTTCTTTCGATGTCTTTTCCAACATGTACATATGTACAACATATGGTGACAACGAAGGGCAGTATTTTCCGTTATTTTGATTAAATATTCCGTAAAATGTGTCGACCGCTAATCTTGGTTAATCTAAACTTTCCAGCTCATCTTTGCGTTTAAACATCGAGAAGGTCACTACAGCCGGCGCAGCAAAGGAAAATGTCGATAAAAACCATTCAACATACAAGATTGTATAAAACATTTTTTATTTCATTCTCTTTTTACGTTTAAAATACCATTCACTAAAGTAGCAAATTTTAAGTATAAAAAGAGGATTATTTACTATCTGTTGCATGGTTTAGATGTGAGAGCCATCTACTGGCTGCAAACACACTATTCAAAAGTTATATATGCAATGATAACTATCTGCTGTATCTTATACGCCATTCAAAGGAATTCGCCCGTTTACAATGCGTCCAGCATAAGCAAACAGTTGTGCTATTATGTACCGTGTTTGTATGATGAGACAAGCATCTGCGAAATATATATATATATATATATATATATATATATATATATATATATATATATATATATATATATATATATATATATATGGACATAGGTATTTTATGTTTCTAAATATTTTAGCGATGGTAAACCTCTCAAAATACACTATTTTTATCCACTTGATATCTTTTGCGTGACGTCAGCTTAAAA
The DNA here is from genome assembly GCF_023898315.1 of Schistocerca nitens. Taxonomy (NCBI): domain Eukaryota; kingdom Metazoa; phylum Arthropoda; class Insecta; order Orthoptera; family Acrididae; genus Schistocerca; species Schistocerca nitens. Next base: position 20,779,054 of record NC_064614.1, read on the forward strand.
TGAATATGTCTTACAACAAAAGATTATAAGGTACGTAAATTTACGGGTACACTTCCGGTTTTTATAATTCCAATGTAAATTTTTATAACAAATGTTACAGCTTAATTTATGGGACTTAGTAAATGTGCATGCACTTTCTTACAGACCTGAAGATCAGAGCATAGACTGTTGAAACAGGTTGTCTTATGTAAAAAGATATTTTATGCGATCTTGGTTGTTGAATGATTTTTAACAATTAAACAGATCGCCCTTCAGTTTTCTCAAAATGAGAAAATTCAAGGAAAACGTCGAAGGGTGAGAGTAGTTATTGACGCAGCAACTGCTTAAAGCATCTTTAAACTACGTAGTCCTATTTAACTAGGATAAAAGATTAACAAATCTGTTATTTAGTCGTTAATTCTAAAGCATTGTAACCACAGAGAGCATTTTAATACGTAGAGAAATCAGCATGCACTTTGGAAAATTGTACAATAATAAAGCACTAATTATCGTTTCTGGAGTTTTAGATACTATGATATAAAACTATTTGATTAACATTATTGTCTACTTTGACTGTTAAAAATTAAATTTTAAGATGCTGAAGCACAATATTTTCAAAGCTTTACAGCTGAATATTGCCGAAAGCCGAATGCAGTCGTGGACTTACGAAATATAATTTTGTTACTCGATGGAGACAATGATATCTTTACAAAGTACTAAACCAGCAAATGTTCTGCAAATACTAAATGTGTGTGGGAACTGGATATACTTCCTAATCTGGGGTATCGCTGGTAGTTGTGTCAGAACGTAAATTTTGGCTTTTAGTTGGGACTTCAACTAATTTGAAGTATGGAATTCAAAATTATAACACACCATAAAGAACATCAATAAAAACACTCCCTTGTTTTAGTTTCTTGTTTCTATTCTTTAAGGATTTTGTTTTTTAATTTTTTTGTACACAGTACAATTACAAAACTTCAGAACATACAACAGATTTCGATTTTTGGATAATAGGTTGTAAGGGCATGCACTGATTTTCTGAACTACCAGTTCGTGAAAGGGCATCGTACAATTCTCCAAGTAGTTAAAAATCCGGCTGCGAGGAAGAAATAAAACAGCTCAGCCATACTATTATATCCGTATTTTTGTGTGTACATTTGTTTTTTAAAAATGTGTACTCTATGTCCTAATAGTATATAGTTTGTTTTTGTGATACTGTGTGGTAAGAGCTATTGAAAGGGTGCATAAAACTGACCATGGTAAAAATGTTATAAGCATAAATTAATTCCAACGTATTTGAATGACCGACTTTGAGCATTCATTTTATTCCTCTAAACGAAATCTTAATGTGTTTAGAGTAAATGGGTAAATCGGTTGGGACCATTGGTATATGGAGGCCAGCTGCTGTAACTGCGAGAAAAATATCTTAAATAACATCGTTCCGCACAGTTTTATTTTGTGAACGGGTAGTATACAAAATTTTGAACGACATAGATATCGTGGTAGCCGATAAGCTTAAATTCTTGTAACACCGACTGTGAGGAAGGAAACAAAACAACAAGCGGTTGTGTACACAATTTTTCCTTAAAACTGTGTATAAGGGGAAACGATATGTACGGAAGAAACTATTTGTTTAATGTCATATGCCCGGCTGTTGTTGTTAAAACGGACTTCGAGAAAGAAAAGTAAGTCACGTTACCACTGTAAACGACAGTACAGGATTTCCTTTCTCGTAATCGGTTTCAATAGAAGATGTGTGTATTATTGATCGAAAAATACATAGGTTTCAGGTTTTTGATTGTTAATAGAATTGTTTTTACCGAAGCGTAGGTCGAAAGTCGGCTCTCGTGATTTCGTGTGTTTGAGGACGCAATTGTGTTTTTCAGCGACCCGCTCGCGGGCGATATTGGGTGACAGTAGAGAACAGTAACGGAATGCCAATAACCACTGAAGTCTAAAGACGACGTCCACATCAGGCACCAAAGTGAAATACCGGGAGGAGAAACATGCAAAACAGAGACGTCAGTGTCAACAAGTACTGGAGAAAATACAGAGATTTCAACGCCAAATATTTTAAGACACCGATGCAAACTCTGAAGTTTCAACCTCATCAGATACCCCTACCGCCACTGCAGTCACAAGTCGCCAAAGTACTAAGGACACAGCTGCTCACCTTCCGGTATTTCAGGATTATGAGGTTTTCCAACCTGTACATATGCAGAAGACTATCCGACAGAAGACAAGCGCAAACCCTGAAGCAAACCATCCACCAGCAATTGGAAATTACCCACAGATATTATTACTTTGAAAGAAGATCCACCATAGCAGTCTGAAACTGCCAAACCATAGCCCCCCACTGACGGCTCCGAAACTGCCAAAAGTCTCACTCACACTAATTTATAGTTGCTCATATCACGTATAACTGATGAAGAACTTTTTGTATTTCGTTTTGGGTCATCAGTCTTTTGACTGGTTTCAACCGGCCCGCCACGCCAATTTCTCTCCTGTGCCAACCTCTTCATCTCAGAGGAGCACTTGCAACCTACGTCCTCAGTTACCTGCTGGATGTATTCCAATATCTGTCTTCCTCTACAGTTTTAACCCTCTACAGCTCCCTCTAGTACCGTGGAGTCATTCCTTCACGTCTTAACAGATGTCCTGTCATCCTGTTCCTTCTCCTTATCAGCGTTTTCCACACATTCCTTTCCTCTCAGATTCTGCGCAGAATGTCCTCATTCCTTACCTTATCAGTCCACCTAATTTTCAACATTCGTCTGTATCATCATATCTCAAATGCTTCGATTCTCTTCTGTTCCGGTTTTTCCACAGTCCATGTTGAACTACCAAACAATGCTGTACTCCAGACGTACATTCTCAGAAACTTCTTCCTCAAATTAAAGCCTATGTATGATACTAGTAGACTTCTCTTGGCCAGGAATGCTAGTCTGCTTCTGATGTCCTCCTTGCTCCGTCCGTCACTGGTTATTTTACTGACTAGGTAGCTGAATTCCTTAACTTCATCTACTTCGTGATCATTGATCCTGACTTTAAGTTTCTCGTTGTTCTCATTTCTGCTACATCTCATTACTTTCGTCTTTCTTCGATTTACTCTCATTCCATATTCTGTTCTCATTAGATTGTCCATTCCAATCAGCATATCACGTAATTCTCCTTCACTTTGACTCGGGACAGCAATGTCATCAGTGGATCGCATCATCGATATCCTTTCACCATGAACTGTAATCCCACTCTAGAACCTTCCTATTATTTCCAAATTTGGTTCCTCTGTGTACAGACTGAACAACAGTGGTGAAAAATTGCACCACTTTTTAATCCGAGCACTTCGTTCTTGGTCGTCCACTCTTGTTATTCCCTTTTGGTTCTTTTACATATTGTATATTACCCGTTCTCCCTATAGCTTACGCCTATTTTTTTCAGAATTTCCAACATATTGCACAATTCAACACTGCCGAGCACTTTTTACAGGTCGACATGTCCTATGAAAGTGTCTTGATTTTTCGTTAGTCTTGTTCCCATTATCAACAGCAACGTCAGACTTGCCTCTCAGCTGCCTTTACCTTTTCTAAAGCCAAACTGATGGTCATCTAGCGCGTCCTTAGTTTGCTTTTCCATGCTTCTGTACACTATTCTTGTCAGCAACTTCGATTCATGTGCTGGTAAGGTGATTGTGCGATAATTCTCGCACTTGTCAGTTCTTGCAGTCTTCGGAGTTGTGTCGACGATATTATTCCGAACGTCAGATGGTATATCGCCAGACACATGCATTCTACACACCAACGTGAATAGTCGTTTTGTTGCCACTTTCTCCATTGATTTTAGAAATTCTGATGTAATGTTATCTATCCCTTCCGCTTCATTTGATCTTAAGTCCGCCAAAGCTCTTTTAAATTCTGTTCTAATACTGGATTATCTCTTCTAAATCGACTCCTGTTTCTTCTTGTATCACCTCAGAAAAATCTTCCTCCTCTTAGAGACCTTCAGTGTACTCTTTCCACGTATCCGCTCTCTCCTCTGCATTTAACAGTGGAATTCCAGCTGCATTCTTAAAGTTACCACCCTTGCTCTTTCATGTCAAGACGGTTGTTTTGACTTTCCTGTATGCTGTGTCTGACATCCCGACACTGATTCCTTTCCGATTTCTTCAGATTTTTCATGCAGCCATTCAGTATTAGCTTCCTTGCACTTCCTATTTATTTATTTCCTCAGCGACTTGTATTTATGCATTCCTGAGTTTCCCGGAACATTTGTGTACTTACTCCCTTCTTCGAATAACTTAAGTATTTCTTCTGTTATCCTTGATCTCTTCGTAGTTGCCTTCTTTGCACTCATGTTTTTCCTTCCAACATTCGTGATGGCCCTTCTTAGAGATGTCCATTCCTGTTCCACTTCACTGCTCCTAAGCTACTCCTTATTCCTGTATAGCCTTAGAGAACTTCAAGCGTATCTCGTCATTCCTTAGTACTTCCGTATCCCACTTCTTTGCGTATTTATTCTTCCTAACTAAGGTCTTAAACTTCAGCCCACTCTTCATCACTACTATTCTGTGATGTGAGTCTATATCTGCTCCTGCGTACGCCTTACAATCCAGTGTCTGATTTCGGAATCTCTGTCTATGGCGTAATTACCTGAAATATTCCTCTATAATCCGGCCTTTTCCAACTATACCTCCTCCTGTTGTGATTCTTGAACAGAATATTCGCTATTTCAGAACTGAATTAGTCCTTCTCATCTCTCGTTTCCTGTCCCTAGCCCATATTCTCCTGTAAACTTTTCTTCTACTCCTTTCCCTACAACTGCATTCCAGTCCCAATGACTTTTAGATTTTCACCTCCATTTACGTACTGTATTGCCCTGTAAATACCTTCATATAATTTCTCTGTCTCTTCATCTTCAGCGTGCATCGTCTGCATGCATACCAGAACTATCGTTGTCAGTGTTGGTTTGCTATGGATTTTGATACGAACAACCTATCACTGAACTGTTCACAAAATGTGGTTGGATGAACCCTCTGCCAGGCACTTAAATGTGATTTGCAGAGTATCCATGTAGATGTACATGTAGTAACAACCTTTCTGCCCTACCTTCCTATTCATAACGAATCCTACTCAAGTTTTATCATTTTCTGCTGCTGTTGATATTACCCTGTACTCATCTGATCATAAATCCTTGTCTTCTTTCCATTTCATTTTACTGACCCCTACTATATCTAGACTAAGCCTTTACATTTCTCTTATCAGGTTTTTTAGTTTCCCTATCACATTCAAGCTTCTGACATTTTACGTCCAACCTCGTAGAACGTTATCCTTTCGCTGATGATTGAATCTTTTTTAATGGTAACCTCCCCCTTGGCAGTCCCCTCCTGGATATTCGAATGGGGTATTCCGGAATCCTTCGCCAATGGAGAGATCATCATGAAACTTTTTCCTCATGCCTTTGATCATGGCTGATTCTTTCCACCCCAAGGACAAGAGTGTGCCCTGAACCTCTGTCCGCTCTTCCGCCATCTTTTACAAGGCCGCCAAATATGATTATTAATCAAAATTTAAGAGGTGGCGGGTTTCAAACCAGGGACCAAGGACTTTCTGATTACTTATGAAAGACGTTACCCATAGACCACGGACACAATAAATGAAGCGATCAGGAAGCGATGGACGAAATTACCTAATAAAGTAGACAACTTGAGAGGCTCAGTGTATCATATACGAACATTAGGTTGGGCACTGCCACTCCCATGGCACCGTTGTAAAATTCCACGATCGTTAGTACAATGGAAATATGAACTATTACATTAGCTGGAAGTATCTTACGGACCAACGAGAAGGCCTTGATAAGTTACCCACAAAAATTTACCAAAGAAATAAAGTACACAGATCCATATTTGAGATCGAGAAGTGTGGATCGTCGTTGTATTTTGAAAAATATTCACTTTACCAAGAATATTCTAGGTAGGTTTTAATCTTCCTGTCTTTCCTCACAAACAACTGAGTTTTTGTCATAAGCTGCTGTATAATACAAGAACTGTCTGTCGATTTTATGTCATTGTGAATGTATTGTTTCTAATACACTGATTATGACTTATTCTATGGTACTGAACGTAAATGACGAAAATGGAAAAAATAAAAATGCAGCCAAAGAAGCCAATGAAAATAAATATAGGCGTCATCAGAGACAGCCATAACAAAACTATTCCGCGTGGTGTGCAAGACACATGAGACTGGTGAAATACCCCAGATTCCAATTCCAAAAATTACTGGTGTTGAAAGATGTGATTATCACCGACCTATCGGTCCCACTTGCAAAATACAGGCACGAAGTATTTATAAAAGAATGAAAGAACTGGTCGGTGACGACCTTGAGGAGATCAGATCTGCTTCCAAAGAAACGATGCAACGCGCGAGACCATAGTGACACTACGACTTACAGTTAATTAAGAAAGGTATTTTTAATTCTAGAGAAAGCTTTTGCGAACACTGACTGGACTAAATGCTTTGAAATTCTGAAGGTAACACGGGTAAAATACAGAGAGAGAAAGGTTATTTACAACACATACATAAGCCAGACTGCAGTTAAAAATGTCAAAGGACATTCAAGGGAAGGAGTGGTTGAGACGTGATTGAGACAGGTTTGTGTACTACTACCGACGTTATCTGTACATTGAGCAAGGAGTAAAGGAAACCAAAGAAGAAGTTGGAGAAGGAACTACGAGGCAGAAAGTAGAGACAAAAACTTTGAGGTTTGCTGATGGCATTTCAGTAGTCACAGCGACTGCAAAGGACATTTAAGAGCAGCTGAACAAACGGATTCTGTTCTAAAAGAAGATTGTAAGCTGAACATGAATAAAAGTAAAACAAGAAGAAAAGAATGCAGCTGCTTAAATAAAACAGTGCAGAGGGAATTCGATTAGGAAACGAATCGCTAAGAGTAATAGATGGCCGAAGTAAGAAACACATAAAATGCGGACTGGCAATACCTAGAAAAGAATTTCTGAAGAAGAGGAATTTGTAGATACCGAATATAAATTTGAGTGTTAAGATTTTTTTTTCCTGACGGTATTTGTCTGGGGTATACCTTTTAAGGAAGCGAATAGATGTTCAACAGTTCAGACAAGAACAAAATTGAAATGTGGCACTACAGATAAATGTTGGTGATTATGTGGAAAGATCGAATAACTATTGAAGAAATAGAAATTAGTGGCACAGTGATTGAAATATGGGATTTGTTGGTCGGATACATCCCGAGGCATCAAGGATAGTGAATTTTGGTAATGGACGGAAGTCGTGCAGGTGGTGAAAATTGCATAGGGTGATCAAGACAGGAATACAGTAAGCAGGTTGAAATGTATGTTTGTTACAGTAGTTATTCGAAGATGAAGATTCTTGCAGAGAATGGACTAGTGTGGGAAGCTGCATAAAACTAGCCTTCGGACTGACGACCGCAACAAGAACGGCATGTTGATTTTACATTATTTTCATCCTGTAACAGTCCATCTTCATTTCTTTCAAACTCGCTCTGATAAGCTCATCGGTTGGATATAGGTAATGCAGAATCAACAGCAAAAGAAGGTGGTTCAGGTAATTTCCAGTAACACGGTTCCTCCTGAGCAAAACATTGGTGCTGCAGAGTCTTATAGCCTGTACCTAATTTTAACTGTGGATTTTCCAATAACGTATATATTCACAGGTTAAATCGATACTTTTTTTTCTCAAAAAGTGTTGGTAGGATAACTTGATATTGAGTCAAACGCTAACGCAAAAGTATGTAGGTAATCATAGGCATTTATATCCAAGTTTTCGGTCCATCACTTTTATAAATTCTGGAATAGCTTATTCACGAAATTCTCGTTGGATTAACATGTTTCAAACATGTATGACTCCAGAAGAGGTTTAGTGGCAGCAGAGAGGAGTGGATGAGAAGTGAAATCGCAGCGCTCTCTCAGGCTGTGAATTATTGAGCTAAACGGGAGTGCGTGGACTCTGAAGACGGCTGAATCGCCAGGTGCACTCCGTCACTGGCTGAACACTACAGCTGAACTCTGTCACTGGCTGTACACACACGCTAAAATACTTGATCCAAATGTAATGCTTTTACAAGAAAATAACTTCATAAACTCTATAATCTGTGATGGTAACGAATTATCATTATTCTGATCTGACGATCTCACTCACCATGGACTCCATTTTCCTGACGAACTGAAATTAGGGCATGAAGACGTGCGTGGGACATGGTAGAACATTGACAGACCTGGTGTCAGATTTACAAACAGACTGAAAGTAGTGTCAACGAGAGTAACAACATGTTCACGGTCCTAGAGTCACCAGCTGGTGTTCATAGTGTGTGCACCAATCCAGTGCAAAGCAATGTTTTGTGTTATAACTTATCTTGTCAGAATTGTGTGTTATCAGATCATTGCTTGGTGTGAACTAACCGAATGAGGGAGTGGAGTCCTATTCGGGAGGAAAGAGTTTGCTCTGTCCGACATCCTGATTTGCGTAGTGCCTAATTTTTTAAAATCATGCCAGACGAATACAGGGATGGTTCCTTCAGCAAGGGCACCGCAGACCACGTGTTCTGTTCTCGTGGAAATAGATGTAATCTTGTTTACGTATATTCGAGTTACTTATTCTCATTGTATTATGGTGAAAATTCTGTGTCACTGTAAGATAAGGGCCTAATAAATAAACAGACAGAATGAAATTTTCACTCTGCAGCGCCAGCCGGAGTGGCCGAGCGGTTCTAGGCGCTACAGTCTGGAACCGTGCGACCGCTACGCTCGCAGGTTCGAATCCTGCCTCGGGCATGGGTGTCTGTGATGTCCTTAGGTTAGTTAGGTTTGGGTAGTTCTAAGTTCTAGGGGACTGATGACCTCAGAAGTTAAGTCCCATAGTGCTCAGAGCCATTTGAATCAATTTCACTCTGCAGCAGAGTGCACGGTGATACGAAACTGCCCTGGCAGATGAAAGCTATGTGCCGGAGCGAGACTCCACCTCGGGACATTTGTCTTTCGTGGTCAAGTGCTCTATCGACTGAGCTACCCAGGCTCGACTCACGACCCACCTTCACAGCTTCAATTCTGCCAGTACCTCGTCTCCTACCTTCCAAACTTCACAGAATTGCTTCCGTGTCTCCCTTCAATCCGACTAGGTACGGATCCAAAACACTCGAGCAGTGCTCAAGAACAGGTCGCACAAACACCCAAGCACATCTACATCTATATCATACACCGCAAGCCACCTAATAGTGTGTGGCGGAGGGCACTTTCGGTACCACTATCTCATCCCTCCAACCCTGTTCGACTCGCGAGAAGTGCGTGGGAAGAATGATTGTCGGTAAGCCTCTGTATTGGCTCTAATTTCTCCAGTTTCCTCCTGTTAGTCAATACACGAAATGTATCTGGGGGAGAAGTAATATGTTGTCCGACTCCTCTAGAAAAGTGCTGTCCCGAAATTGCAGAAGTTAATTCGCATAGTGCTTAGAGCCATCTGAACATTTTTGTTTTTTTTTTTGGTATACACAACTGCATCATCTGCGAATAGCCTTAAAGAGCATCCGACGCTTTGTACTAGAACATTTATGTATACTGTAAACAGCAATGGTCCTATCACACTTTCCTGTGGTATTCCGGATATTACCTTTAATCTGTCGATTTGGTTCCGTTATGAGCGACGTTTCAAGTTCTGTCTGCTGGTAAGTCTCGTTTCTAACCGCATCTCTGCTCCGAAACTTGGTAAGTTCGTATTTTTGTCATGAAACGGCAATGCCGGACGGTGTCAAATGCCTCACTGAAATCAAAGAACACGGCATCAGCCCGAGCGCCGTTGTCCACTGCGCTGTGGATCTCATGGAGGAACAGAGCGAGCTGAGTTTCTGAGGATGTTTGCGGAATCCATGTTTATTTTCATAGATGAGATGTACGTTTTCCAAAAACGTCATAATTCTTGAGCATAAAACATGTTCTATAATTCTACGACAGACTGACGTGAACGTTATAGTTCTGTAATTGTGTGGACCTATCTTAGCGCCTTTCTTAAAAACGGGAATGACATGCTCTTTTTTCCAGTCGTTAGATACCTTTCTTTGCTCAAGCAATCTACGATAAATTACTGCTAGAAAGGGAGCAAGTTCTTTCCCGTAATCTTTATAGAATCTTACAGGTGTCTCACCTGGTCCTGACGCCTTTCCACTACTAAGCGACTGTAGCTGCTTTTCAGTTCCGCGATCGGTTATCTCAATATCTGCCTGAAAAGAATACATTGAAAGCCTCTATGAGGGTGAAGATTTGTCTGATGTGATAGAAGAAGAAACAGGAGTCGATTTAGAAGAGATAGGGGATCCAGTATTAGAATCGGAATTTAAAAGAGCTTTGGAGGACTCACGGTCAAATAAGGCAGAAGGGATAGATAACATTCCATAAGAATTTCTAAAATCATTGGGGGAAGTGGCAACAAAACGACTATTCACGTTGGTGTGTCGAATATATGAGTCTGGCGACATACCATCTGACTTTCGGAAAAGCATCATCCACACAATTCCGAAGACGGCAAGAGCTGACAAGTGCGAGAATTATCGCATAATCAGGTTAACAGCTAATGGATCGAAGCTGCTTACAAGAATAATATACAGAAGAATGGAAAAGAAAATTGAGAATGCGGCGTGCAATTATTGAAGTATTTGTGGTCTGTTCATAAGTTTCGATCTTTGGCAATAACATTTGACAGTCGGCAACAGAAATCAAAACATTGCATTAAAACAAGCGTTCACGTGCATTGTGTTGTGGAATGTGGAAAAAACCGCAAATTGGCGTTCATAAGAAGAAGAACAACACCAAAAATGTAACAGGAGCGTAATATGTAAGAAATTGTCCACGCAACCTGTAAGTACAGTTCAAAACATTACTACTTAATTGGAAATAGCAACCACCAGAACTGTTTATAACCTATAGGCACAGTGACATAAATGCAAATAAAATAGCTATCATATGTACATATTCCAGGCCACTGATGATGCCTTGCAGAAAATAAAGGCGAAACGCGTATGGCACTAAAATTGTGTTTTATTCAGTTGCTGTCAGACGGTCCATAAGTAAAAATTATCAATATACCGTTATATCAGTGACTTTGAGAGCATTTCATGATGTGTGGCTCCATAGCTCAGTCGCAGAGCACTTTCCCGTGAGTGGCAATTGTTGCAGCTTCGTGTCCCGGTCTGGTATTCAGCTTTAATCCGCCAGGTAGTTTCTACAGTCCGGTTCTGTCATGCCCTCTTCGTAATTTAGTCGAATTGTTTGTACAGTAGTATAGCACAACGTTTTCCTCCGACTACACAGTAATGAAATTCTCAACAGAGTACGTCGAATGCGGGCAATTTTAACCTTGCCTCTGTATGGCCTGCTGTTGGCGTTTCGTTACATACTTTTCTTATTTCTTCGGAAGCCTTATATCACTTCGCCTACTCTCGCGCAACTAGGAAAGATAGCCAGCCAGATTTCACAGAAACGAACAAATAATAAAAAGAAACAAAAAATACCACCTAAAAAATTACATGTAAAAGCGCACGGTCCTTACACATTATGACATTTTTCAAAAGCATTGCGTTTACCTCCGGACTTCAAGTGGTGTGGCAGTCCTCGATACAGGGTTTCTTGTTGCACCCTGTGAAGTGACAACCTGATTTATATGTACTGCACACACTACAGCGCAAGTTATTACAGTCCTAATTTATGAAGTTCATACTGTTAGTGGATTATCACGTTTGTGACATTGCCGGTTTAAGTTCTCATGTCCGGATTGAAGAGAAGTAAGTTGTTCTGTCGGTCGGTCCATGGCTTTCCCCTGATTGGGTTCCGACGGACCAAGTGTAGTTGGGCTCACCACCTGTCTCACCTAAGTGAACGAGGGCAGACCTACCTACTTGGAGGCCTTTTGAGTGCCATCGGTGTTTAGTTATCTGTTGTCAGCTATTTTAAATTTTATGCTTACGGTTATTCGTTTTGTTTTCTTAAAATTTTGCAAATTTAATTCTTAAATTTGTCTTTCTAGCTTAAACACTGTGGCCTTCTGCCTTTAAAGATTATGGTAATATATTTTAAAAGTTTGAAGTTTAACTGTAGCCCTCAGCCATTTATGTTGCACCTTGAATATGTTTTTTTTTTTTTTTGCGGGGGGGGGGGGGGGGGGGTTAAATTATTGTATTCCTATCTTCATTGAATTTTGAATTTTTTTTAGGATTTCTTGTTGGCCTTCTGCCTTTAAAGGTCTATGGTAATATATTATAAAATTTTGGAATTTAATTGTGGCCCTCAGCCATCGATAAAACTGTGTCGTATTCAAGGCTCAAACGAGTGGTGCAAAAATTTAAAACATAGATACACGGGACTACGCTGGCTAAGAAACATAAAACCCCTCCACACCTCTCCCCCCCACCCCTTCCCAACACGCACGCCGTGAACAAGTAGCGTCATCACACAACCAAAGATAAAGAACATGAGAAGTTGCCGACAGTGAATATTAATTACCAGTTGGTGAGCAAGTACCAACAACTGTGTCTCTTTGTTGCTTGACCAGGGAGGGAGCGGAATTCCAAGCAGAATTTAACCTACCTCTGTCTCTATTTATAAGGTCACTTCCTCATTTAACCGAGCGAGGTGGCGCAGTGGTTAGACACTGGACTCGCATTCGGGAGGACGACGGTTCAATCCCGCGTCCGGCCATCCTGATTTAGGTTTTCCGTGATTTCCCTAAATCGCTCCAGGCAAATGCCGGGATGGTTCCTTTCAAAGGGCACGGCCGACTTCCATCCCCATCCTTCGCTAATCCGATGAGACTGATGACCTCGCTGTCGGGCCTCCTTCCCTCAAAACCAACCAACCATCCTCATTTAATCTCGGCTCCTTCCCTAGCACACAGTGTTCTGACTCGAATTCGGGAAAGCAACTGTTCAAATTCCGATCCAGTCGTCGATAGTTAGGTTCTCCGCGATTTCTCTAGGCCGCTTAAGTCGAACGCCTCGATGGGTCCTTTGACAAGGGCGGTGTCGAGCTCCTTCCCAACCCTTTCCTAGTTCGAGCTTATGCTCCGTCCCAAATGAATCAGTATGGAAGTAAATTTCAAATGCACACCACTTCTGCATCACAGAATGCAGCGTACTACACGTAAATAACGTCGGAAATGGTGAAAGTCAAGTCACAAACAACTGAAGCTGTGACAATCAACTAGACTCGTCATCTGATCGGGAGATCGGTTAACCGTGAAGTGATAATAGCACGTCTTATTTCTTAGGAAGCGGAGCTGCTTTCTCTTAGACGAGCTTCACTTTCCCTGTACAAAAAAGGAAACAAAAGATAATGGTCGGAATGACGTAAGTGCTTATTTCTTCTATCGGGACATACTTGACCCGTGCTCTCTGTGGTTAGGCTAAAAATAAGCGTAATAAGAACGTTTCCAGATTCCGCTATCGCCCCCTTGCATGACGACGTGTAAGAAGCACACAACCACACAACTTCCCGCTGAAATTCGAGAAGGCTGTTTCTATGCTGGCTAAAACATCGTTATAATTTTATAGCAGTATGTCGTCGCACGTACTGTTGAATCTCACTGTTGAAAATACACTGACGGAAAGAAATTGCGAAGAGAAAGAATAATCAATGAAGAGTAATGATATTTCGGGAATACATTTGTCTAGGTAACATTTTATTTGATTAACATTGCAAGATCACTGGTTAATGTACGAGCGAGGTAAGCCATTGAAAATGTGAAATGCATTTGTAGGTCGAGCGTGCGAACAGGTAGGTTGCAGGCTCTCAACTGACCTCCTTCTAACCAACACGTGACCATCACTGGCGCCGAGGCAGGAGCAACATTTATCAGTAAACACAACAGGCTTCATCCCTACCATCGAATGAGCTCTCACATGATAACACTGAAGTCTCAAATGACGGTGGTTTGGGGTCAATCTAATACGCGTTACAGGACGTATGGCTCGGAGCCGTCGTTGAAGTAACCGATTTGTAACAGTTTGTTGTGTCGCTATGGCGCCATGTGCTGCTCAGATTGCTGCTTCAGATTCAGTATGATGTGGCAGAGCCGTACACTAAACACGATGGTCTTTCGGCAGTGCCACGAGGCCATTAGCAGCCCGGGCTTCTTGCTGCTGTACCATCACGTGACCAACGCTGCCAGCAATCGTGTACAGTGGCTACCTTCCTGGCAAATCTTTCTGCTGTATCGCAGAAGGGACATCCACATTCTAGTAGCCATATTACACGACCTCGTTCAAACTGAGTGAGGTGTTGATAAAGGCGTCTTTGTCGCTTTCAAGGTTGACTAACATGAACTCGCCATCTCCATTCTCAAAAGTAGCTAACTCTCACCACCGTTACAGCGCGAATTTAAAACAAACCTAATTTGCATCCTCATTGTGGCGCTACTAGAACCACTCTTACGCGATTGGCGCGAAATTTGAGCAGAAACACGGCGACGGAAGGAAGATTGGGTTTTAATGTCACGTCGACATCGAGTTCATTAGAGACGGAGAACAAGTTCGGATTGTGTCGGGGATGGGGAAGGAAATCGGCCATGCCCTTTCAAAGCTACGATCCCGGCATTTGCCCGTAGCGATTTACGGAAATCACGGAAAACCTAAATCTGGATGGTCGGACGCAGGTTTGAATCGTCACCTTCCCGAATGCGAGTCCACTCTGCTAACCACTGCGCCACCTCGCTCGGTAATAGAAACACACCTACAAACTTTTGTTTATTTCTGACATCTCCCTCTTGGTGTTGCGATTTTTTCCTGTCAGTGTATTTTCTTCATGCTACACAGACCGAATATAAAAACTAACGAAACTGAAAGGTTTAATATGAACAAAAGTAGTTTAAGGACTGCGGAAAGCTGGGAAAGATGAAAAATCAAATGGCTCAGAAGAGTGCGAAAACGATCTAAACTGTAAAATAACGATATTACCCGGAGGATCAGTGAGGAAATAAATGTTTAGGAAACGCTAACACGAGAAATACCACAACAGGTGAGACGAAACAAAAGCGATTTTAAAATTCGTAGCTATGTTTATTGCAACACCCATCAACGCGGAAGCAATGTTTGAAGGTTAACATTACAGGCAATACTAGTAGATTCATGACAAAACAAATTACACCTTATTTTCTCAAAATAGCTAAACAATGATATGAGGCACTGTACACCGAGGTAAGAAAAGCCATAGGATACATCGTTATATCGTATCGGACCTCCATTTGCCCTGCCTAATGTAGCAGCTGTATACAGCTAGGACTCAACAAATCGTTGGACATCCCTGCATAAATATTGAGCCATTCTGCCTCTATAACCGTCCACAATTCTGAAAGTATTACCAGTGCAGGATTTTGTGTACGAACTGCCCTCTCGATTATATCCCACATACGTTCGATGGGATTCATATCAAGCGATCTGGGTGGTCAGATTGTAAGTAGGCTGTTTAGGTTTTTATGTTGGTAACGCCACGTAGCGCTCTATATGAAAGTCACTGACTGTGCTGTGTGAAGCCTGTGGCTCGTTTGCATTGTTGGAATATTTGCTATTGTAGTGTTGGGCAGATGGATGTGAACAGCGCATAGCGTTGCGCAGTTGGAGGTGAGCCGCCAGCAGTGGTGGATGTGGGGAGAGAGATGGCAGAATTTTGAGAGTGGACGATCTGGACGTGTGTCCATCAGAAAGAGTAAATTTGTAATACTGGATATCATGACTTTTTAACATTAATAAGGTAAATACTTTGTTTGTTCTCTATCAAAATCTTTCATTTGCTAACTGTGCCTATCAGTAGTTAGTGCCTTCAGTAGATAGAATCTTTTATTTAGCTGGCAGTATTGGTGCTCGCTGTATTGCAGTAGTTTGAGTAACGAAGATTTTTGTCAGGTAAGTGATTCATGAAAGGTATAGGTTATTGTTAGTCAGGGCCATTCATTTGTAGGGATTACTGAAAGTCAGATTTGTTGCGCTAAAAATATTGTGTGTCAGTTTAGTGTTGGTCAGAATAAGTAAAGAGAGAAATGTCTGAGTACGGTCAGTTTTGCTCAGCTGTTTGAAAATCAAGTAACGTAAGGGGTTTACCAGCACAATCATTTATAAATTTTCCTAAGGGGATGTTTCAAAATCAGTCATCTGAATTGTCTAGAATTTCTTTAAACAAATCGCGAACGAATGTGACCCAGTGACATAGCTCATTTGCATCCGTAAAAGTTCCATCGTTGTTTGGGATCTTGAGGTACATGAATGGGTGCAAATTATCTCCAAGAAGCCGAATTTAACCATTTCCAGTCCATGACCCTACCCATTCCCCACAAGAACAGCTCACACCATTATGAAGCCACCGCCAGCTTGCACAGTGCCTTGTTGATAACATGGGTCCATGGCTTCGTGGAATCTAAAATCGGGACTCATCTAATCAGGTCACGGTTTTCCAGTCGCCTAGGGCCCAACCTGCATGGTCGTGAGCCTACGAGAGGTGCTGCAGGCGATGTCGTCCTGTTAGCAAAAGGCATTCGCGCCGGTCGTTCGCCGCCATAGCCTACTAAAACCAAATTTCTCCAAAGTGTCCTACCGGATACGTTCGACGTACGTCGCACATTGATTTCTGTGGTTATTTCACGCAGTGTTGCTTGTCTGTTAGCACTGACAACTCTACCCAAACGCCGCTGCTCTTGGTCGTTAAGTGAAGGCCGTCGGCCACTGAGTTGTTTGTGGTGAGAGGTTACGCCAAAATTTAGTACTCTCGGCACACTCTTGACATGGTGGAACTTGGAATCCCTAACGATTTCCGAAATGGCATTTCCATAATCAAGACGAAAACCTTTTCATTTGGATCACCTCACAAGGGAACCTCCCCATCGCACCCCCATCAGATGTAGTTATAAGTTGGCACAGTGGATAGGCCTTGATACACTGAACACACATCAATCGAGAAAACAGGAAGAAGTTGTGTGGAACTATGAATAAATAAGCAAAATATACAAACTGAGTAGTCTATGCGCAAGATAGGCAACATTAAGTGTACTGCGAGCGCAGGAGCGCCGTGGTCCCGGGGTTAGCGTGAGCAGCTGCGGAACGAGAGGTCCTTGGTTCGAGTCTTCCCTCGAGTCAAAAGTTTAATTTTTTATTTTCTGTTTATGTGACAAACTCTTATGTTTCCATCACTTTTTTTGGAGTGATTATCACATCCACAAGAAAACCTAAATCGGGCAAGGTAGAAGAATCTTTTTACCCATTCGCCAAGTGTGCAAGTTAGGTGGGTCGACAACATATTCCTGTCATGTGACGCACATGCCGTCACCAGTGTCGTATAGAATATATCAGACGTGTTTTCCTGTGGAGGAATCGGTTGACCTATGACCTAGCGATCAAATGTTTTCGGTTCCCATTGGAGATGCACGTCCTTTCGTCTACTAGTCGTACGGTTTTGCGGTGCGGTCGCAAAACACAGACACTAAACTTATTACAGTAAACAGAGACGTCAATGAACGAACGGACAGATCATAACTTTGTGAAAATAAAGAAAGTGAACTTTTCACTCGAGGGAAGACTTGAACCAAGGACCTCTCGTTACGCAGCTGCTCACGCTAACCACGGGACCACGGCGCTCCTATGCTCAAACTGTCCTTGATGTTGCCTATGTTGCGCATAGACTACTCAGTTTGTATATTTTGCTTATTTTTTCATAGTTCCACACAGCTTCTTCCTGTTTTCTTCATTGATGTGTGTTCAGTTTTTCAACGCCTATCCACTGTGCCAACTTATAACTAAATCTGAGGGGGGGAGGGGGGGGTGCGATGGGGAGGTTCCCTTGTCAGTATAAACTGCAGCTCCGCCTGTGAACTGCCCTTTTATATTTTGCGTACGCATATCGCTATCCCATGATTTTTGTCACCTCAGTGTAAATGAAATCTTATTTGGCAACCCAGCTAAACAACTATTTGAAACACTATATATTTGAGCCACGTAGTATTACAGAGTGATATTTCCAAAAGTAAAAGTTCAAGTCTCTAAGTACCTCTTTCTTTATCCGTCATTCTTCAATGAAGTAATTAGAACACAGCTGATTAGAACAGTATGAAAACTCGAGAGACTTGTGCGTATGCTAAATCAATAACTGTTTTTTCGCCTCGCAGTAGTCCGATATGAATAGCTATAGCGATCGTATTACCAAATGGTGCAACGTATCAAATTTGGAACTAGTTCCTTATCGCGCATAGCTACGAACCTCGGTGGGAGTAGAAGTTGGCAGTAGAAGATAGATGATGAAATATAGATCACGTAATATGACTTGCGGTATGACAGGTTGAAAACTTACGAAATCAGCAAGACATCAGTTACAAAGTTTGTGCAGTCTATAGAAACGTAATTGTCTACCATTCGGCATTGTTACAGATAAATGACTCTGAAAGATGGTCGAATGGACTCTTCTCCATATTCTGAAACATATTTTATTAAGTTTCAGCCGTTCGAGTTAGAGCATTTCCGTGAAAGCTGGAAAAATGACAGGACACGTATTAAGACATTAGAGAACAGATTTCATCTCACTATAAGGAACTTTGCGGGCTGAACGGAGACTGGAGTGTATACAAGAAGTAACTGACAAAAGCGTCGGGTGATTAGTACTGATCTGAGATAAAGACAAGGGCACAGGAATGCCGCATTAAACTACTCAAAAGAGTAATAAAAATATTGTAAGATACATGTTTCGAAATTATGGTTCCAGCACTGATCAAATATGATATTCTTAAATAAGGCAAAGAGCAATAGTCGTGGCGCGCTCCAAATTTTATTTGTCACTTAACTGCGAAATCATCCCGGTGTTCGTTCACCGATCGCTAGCGTAACAGAAGATACATACCCAGAGAGATGTACAGTTTGACAGGACAAATCGGAATCAGGATTTCTTGAGTCCTGTTTCGTCTAAAGTATGCCGGTTGTTTTTGTTACTCCTAAAGTCTTTCATGCTTTGATACACTCATATTAAAAAAAAATAGAAACCTTAAACGACTAGAGATAGGACATTCGTATTCATGGTACATGTACATTATTACTATGTTCTGCAGAAACGATTAGCATTTCAGTCGCTTCTTTTCAGCATGTGTTCTGCTCCTCATGAGGCACAGGGTCCACCATGGGCCCCGACAACTTGTTCCTTCTTCCTTGTGTGATGGAATCGACGAGTATAAGGCGCGAATGGCGTCCTGTGTTATAGCCGTCCATGCTGTATTCATGTGGTTCCAAAGTTCATCTGCGGTGGTTGCCATAGAGTCGCAGTGCCGCACTTGTCGTTTCACAACATCCCACGCATTTTAGATTGGTGACAAGTCTGGTGATTTGCGGGCTAGGGTAAAAGTCGGACATTCTATGATACCGAGAAGACACGTGTTCGTGCAGCGGCATGGGCTCTTGCATTGTTTTGCGGAGAAGTGGTGTCTGGGGTGCTGTGCAGAAAGGATATGGCTGTGGATCACAGGATGTCATTCTTTTAGATCGTACCAGTGTGATGCCTGCCCTGGATACGCACAAATTGTGATTTGTAGTTGCACTCAATAGCACCTCACACCATAAGCCCTTGAGTTGGCGCTGTATATCTTGTGTAATGTAATGCCGCTCCTCCTGTCTGCTGCGAACCAAAATGCGGTCATCAGTCTCAAGCAAACAGAACCTGGATACGCCCGAAACACTATATGATGCAAATCCTGTCCACAGCGACGTTGTTCTGCACACCCTTGCCGTCTAGCATGGTTTTGCTCATTCATCAAAGGTAGGCGGAGAAGTGGCACGTAATCCATGCGTAGTAAACGGCGAGGGATTCTCACTCCTGATAATGTACGATGTGTTACACTGTTCCATTGTTGCGCCAGACTCGAGGACGACGCAGGTCTGGTGCCCTGACCCATTTTATTGTGTTGTATGGTCTTCTGTGAACCATTCTGCACACAGGTCAGGCCTCTGCAGGTCAGCCCACTACAGGGATATTATTGTCGTACAACTACTCCGCCACAGGCAGTGCAATATGAACTGTTGCTCAGTCGTGTTGGGAGATACAATCGCCATTCCCGAATTACTCTTCAACAGAGGAAAGCAAGGAGGTGCTTAAAACACCAATGTAGGCCCGTGCTGTGATAATGTCACGCAAAACAGCAAGGGATGCAAGCCCGCTCCATGAAAAACACGACCACACCATAACACCACCGCCTCAGAATTTTACACCTGGCGCTACACATGCTGGCAGATGACGTTCACCGGGCATTTGCCATACCCACACCCTTCCATCAGATCGCCACAATGTGTACCGCGATTCGTCACTCCACACAACGTTTGCCCACTGTATAATCGTCCAATGTTTACGCTCGTTACACCAAGCGAGGCGTCTTTTGGCATTTACTGGCGTGATGTGTGGCTTATGAGCAGCTGCTCGACCATGAAATGCCAGTTTTCTCACTTCCAGCCCAACTGTCACAGTACTTGCAGTAAATCCTAATGCAGTTTGGAATTCCTTTGTGATGGTCTGGACAGATGGCTCCCTATTACACATGCGTACGGAACGATTTGAAGTGGAATGATCATATAAAATTAATTGTTGGTAAAGCGGGTTCCAGGTTGAGATTCATTGGGAGAGTCCTTAGAAAATGTAGTCCATCAACAAAGGAGGTGGCTTACAAAACACTCGTTCGACCTATACTTGAGTATTGCTCATCAGTGTGGGATCCGTACGAGGTCCGGTTGACAGAGGAGATAGAGAAGATCCAAAGAAGAGCGGCGCGTTTCGTCACACGGCTATTTGGTAAGCGTGATAGCGTTACGGAGATGTTTAGCAAACTCAAGTGGCAGACTCTACAAGAGAGGCGCTCTGCATCGCGGTGTAGCTTGCTCGCCAGGTTTCGAGAGGGTGCGTTTCTGGATGAGGTATCGAGTATATTGCTTCCCCGTACTTATACCTCCCGAGGAGATCACGAATGTAAAATTAGAGAGATTCGAGCGCACACGGAGGCTTTCCGGCAGTCGTTCTTCCCGCGAACCGTACGCGACTGGAACAGGAAAGGGAGGTAATGACAGTGGCACGTAAAGTGCCCTCCGCCACACACCGTTGGGTGGCTTGCGGTGTCTAAATGTAGATGTAGACCCAATGCACTGCCGAAACACTTCCTCCCACACGAGCAGCAGTTTCCCGGATGGATGCATCACATTCTTTCATGCCGATAATGCGCCCTCTTTCAAGCTCACTGATTTGACGGTACGGTTCGCGAATACGTCTACGAGGTATCCTGCACATCTGATCAACTCACATTGATACACTACCTTCGATCTATAGCGGCAATGAGAGCCTTAGGCACATTTTACCAGTAGGTGGTGTTGCTCCGTATTATCGGTGTTGAACTCACTGAGCGACGTGGTTGAAATGCTAATCATTTCTACAGAACATACTAATGTACTTGTCCCGAGAGTTGTTCAAGGTGTTCTGTCTTTTCTGAACATGATCTTATTTCTGTTTTCTTCCAAGCCTTCAAAATCAGCATGGGATCCACCAACAGTTGCTACAGGCGTTCTTGTGCTTACTGCAAGTTCTATATTCAAAAGCACGTAATACTCGAAATGGCAACCTATAGAAACATTTGTACCTCATTCTGCTCACTGGTTTGGAGCTCAACATGTTGCATCTAATGTAATTGTCTTCGAACATCTGTATATCTATATGTAAAACGATATAGTCAACAAGAATAACGTCGACAAGGCGCTAATATTGCTGTTTTCCGACCTAATGGGATGAAATGAACGTTTTCAGAGAACAGTGTATATCAATTACAGCCTCTTGAAAACCACTAAAATCGCATGGTCCTTATTGCTTGTCTTGTTTAGAATTACATTTTGACTGATGATGGACCCATGATCTCGAAACGTATAGCCTGCAGCTCAGTTATTGTAATTGTGATAAAGCTAATTTTTGTTCATATTAATATTTGAATGGCGTGGGCGTCTGTGTGAAGGGGAGGGGCAGGGGCAGAGTGAGTGTGAGTGTGTGTGTGTGTGTGTGTGTGTGTGTGTGTGTGTGTGCGATTGAGAGAGAGAGAGAGAGAGAGAGAGAGAAGAAAGAGGTGGGGGATAGAGAGATTGCGCGCTTCGCTTTCCCGCAAATGGAGCTTACGAGGGACGCTGACAACGAGCGTGTATGGTGCCCGTGATATCAAACGATTACCGCCCCCCTGCCATTTAATTAAGTGCTCATTGCATATTAAAGCATCATTTCCAATATGTAGTGTATCAAATGAGGGTAATTATTACAGGCGCGCAATTAGCAACCCATGTTGCTTTTCATTAATGTTAAAACATTAAAACGAGTGCAAATCGCGCCCTAAATCTCCTTTAAAATAGTTGGAGAAAAAAGAACAACAAGCGATGGACGAAATAATATGAACACTCCAGAGCAAATACATCATATTAGAAGCTCGTTTTCGGTCTGATATGTAACACACTGGCGTGCCTGTTTTATCCACTCACACCATAGCAATCGTGCAAGGATTCTGAATGCCAGGACGTCAGCAGTTTGTCGATTGCTAGCATTCTGCGTCTTAAAGAGTTTCAACGGTGGCAGACTGTTGCTGATGTTTAGCTGCTGCATCTGTGAGAAATGTCGCAAATCTACTACGAGTGGTTTCAACTGAGCATCTAGCGTTGTCTGAGCATTCAGAGCTAATGAGGGAACTTGATTTACTAAACAAAACAGTGGAAGAAAATTAAAAATAATAAGCAGAGGAGGACATTAAATTCTGTAAAGCATAAGAGAAAAAGTTGTCTTCAGTCCAATGAATTCTTTTTGTATACGTCTCCACAACATTAAGTCCTGCATAAGTCTCATCATCTCTAAGAACTCCTCCAATCTACAACCCTCTCAACCTGTTTAATGGGCTCGAGCGATTCTTTCCATCTACGCACACACACACACACACACACACACACACACACACACACACACACACACACACACACACACACAGAGTCTCTCTCTCCTTCTCTCTCTCCCTCACACAGACAATCTTCTCCATTTCTCCATTACAAAATTGACTATTAACTGGTAACTCATATCAGCATATCATCATATCCCTTACTTCAGTGAAGTCATGCCGTTACACTTTCCTCATTGATTCGAATGAGCACCGCTTCATCTCTTTTTGAACAAGTGCAGTGGATGTGAACCCTCTCCTAAATACACATTTAGAGAACACAGCTTCAACGAAAATTGTTCATCGGTAAGTATACAAAAAAAAAGCGTTCATGGTAAAAGTGCAGTTACCAAACACTATTGATCGACCCGTTGATTGGTCGCGGTTTAGACTGAGATTACCTTAGGGTGTTTAGAGAATCCAAAAGAAGAGTCCTGTCAACACTGCCGCATCACAAAAGTGAAGCACAGTTCTTGGGATGATCATGTCGTGGTCTCCAATGTGTCTCGTGATAATATTGATAGATAACTCACACCTTCTATAAACGAATGTAGACAATTTTTATTGAACAACGAGGATAGTGTTTGTAGTACGAATAGAATCTTACAAAATAGTAATGCTTTATCTCAGAGCTCATAATGATATTCCTTGTTTTGACGAGCGTAAGGAGATGATACCCCAGCTTTCCAACAACAGTCACGATTGCAGTATTGTCGTAAGAGTGTGGTCTTCACAGCAGAATGTGTTAATGACTCTACGACGAACCAAATGTAGACATGAACTGATATCAAAAAGTAATCGAGAGGACTTACGTTTTGGGGATGGCGATTTATGGGTGACATATAAAAAACAGCTTTGGACGGTTTGTGCCATGCCGTTAATTTTCTTTGATGTCTAAATGATTCCGGAACACCTAATAGACACCGCTGCAGCTTCAGCACGTACTGAACAACTACTAACAGGTGGAAGTGTGGAAGGGGGGAGGGGGGGGGCAGCGAGGGGGACTACTGTAGGAAAATTCGCTAGGAACTGACGCGAGTCCCATCAACATGACAGGCCAAGATATCCCCAACAAGTGTGAAGATTACTTTCAAGCCCTTGATGCTGGTGCATCTTCCGAATGACCATAGTCGGACTTTATCCACTCCTGGAGGACGTCTCCCAGAAGGCTGGAAGGAGAGTGTGTTTGTGAAAGCAAGATGCTAGGGCAGCTTGAAACTGGAGATCGTGCACCAGATGAAGAGAGCTGATGTAATTCACCGTTCATTTAACATTACGTAGACTTTCACGCGAGTGCCGCGGAGCCTCTTCGTCTCCTTACTGTAGCCACCGTGTAGCTTGTCAAGAGAATCGCCGCAAGTAGCTTCACACACCGCTGACAGGAACCTGCGGACGTGAGGCAGAGGCGCTCATTTCAGTTGCAGTTTTCGTATGCATATCAGGTCACTAGCTCTAAGCTGTATGCCCATTGTCGACTGTTTGTCATCAGATTGCAGTTCATCGTCATCAAATATAGTTTTAGTTTAGGCACTCTTGCCTGTTCGAGTTCGTATTCGCGAACCGTACCGTCAAATCAGTGAGCTTGAAAGAGGGCGCATTATCGGCATGAAAGAATGTGATGCATCCATCCGGGTAACTGCTACTCGTGTGGGAGGAAGTGTTTCGGCAGTGCATTGGGTCTACATCTACATCTACGAAGAAAACAGTGTCTGACAGTCCTAAGGTCACCAGGCGGCTACAAACTCCAGAAAAAAATAGTAAAGTGAGAAATGAACTGGGCGTCGAAAGCGTACTCAAGAATACAGACGAGTACAGGGGGAAGCGGCATGAATATATTGAAAAGATGTAACACGAATATCTAAATGAATATACAAATATACACCTAAGTGGAAAATAAGAGGTGAAAAGATCAGCTGCAGTCTGCTTTAAACTCTTCGTTAGATAGGCAAATAAAACCAGGTAAAGGAAATGAGTTGTTGGATTATTTGCAACATTTATGGGCAGGTGATTAGGCAAATCTGAAAACTGAAGTGAATGACGAGCACGTTGGTTTTACACCATTGGCCGGTCAACTGCTGTCATGTCAGCACGGTGTAGGTGTCGCCACCGGCGCCAACGTTGTGTGAATGCTCTGAAAAGCTAATCATTTGCATATCACAGCACCTTCTTCCTGTCGGTTAAATTTCGCGTCTCTAGCACGTTATCTTCGTGGTGTAGCAATTTTAATGGCCAGTAGTATATATATGTATATATAAAAGTTGAGAGTCAACCGAAAATCCTTGAATCCCCTGTAGTTTTCCTATGGCATTCAGTTGTTTCGAAATACCTCTTTACAATAACATCATTCAGTGTGGACAAGCTTCAACGAACTTGTGATGTTCTCGACTAGATGAAGGTGAACAATACATGCTACCTCACCTGCTTCCACTCGAAGTTATTTATCTTATGACTTTGACACTTTAACAATGGCGCAACCCCACTGCAAAATAACATGTGATGTCGATTTTCGGGCGATAATGGAACTGTCTACAAGCGGAATCGGAATCTGAAACCTTCACTATGTTTATCCGACTCCTATTTCAATTCTTCTCCGCACTTAAAATGTATTCTATTTGCACTCTTCATTCCTTTCTCTGTTTCAACTTTTCTCTCAGACGGCTTTTACTGCACGATGTGTGCCACTGATAAGTACGCGCATTTGTCGTATGGCGGTTACCCCGATTGACTGACAGCATCAAGGTGGACCAATGTGTCCCATTAGAAAATTAACGCAACCCGAAGACAATTTTATCTTTTATTTGAACGAATGCAACTTTTTTCTTGATGGCTGTAGTATATACTAACGCTTCACCTCCTTCCTACATTTCTATCCACGTGTGGTATGCCGTCGCTTTAACTTTCGGGATGTCAGATTCATTGAAATCAGAGCCAAAAAAAGTGTCTTTTCCGCGGTACTTTGTGAGTTGGTCAACGTACACATTTTGTTGAATGCTTTAGTGCGCTGGAATCCAGAGGAGGTTCGCACTAGTTTCATACTATTGTACCTCAATTACCTTTTAGGTTATAGGTTAGAAGTTGTTGTATCTTCATATTTTGTGTAGTCGATTGTACATATAATGAGTCTGACAGGACCATAATCTTGTTCAGCCAAGTGATATTATGCAACTTATGAGCTTGTACATTGAGGGGTACACGGCCTAAGTCACGTTTGTGTTTTGCTGTGTGTAAGATAAAGAACAAAGTGAGAGAAACAAAATGTTAATCATAAAGTTAAAAATTGGAAAGACAAGTTGATGGTAAAATGCGGATATTTACTTTTACATGATAATATATAGCAAACTAGCTTTCTGAATTATCGGCTGTTATTCTTGTTAACCACTTTTTATTAGATGACCTTACATTCATTCAGGCGAAGACCAGGACGAACAATCATCTTTTCGTCTCATAAACATATGTGAACGTTTGAAATATAGTTTCCAAGGAAATATTTAATTCTCCGAATGACGGTAAAACGGGTTTGTCATTGTGGAAGAAAGGTCATCCAGTCACAGACGTAAGCGCAAGCTGTCGATCGGAAATGGTTAGTACGTTCGGACGACGTATGGAAAATCGAATATTATGAAGAGTAAGTTTCTGTATCTAACATGCCACATGTCACGAAGGCAATAAGGAAGTAAGAGTGAATGAAAATACCTTTCTTACAACAGCTATGCAAAGACGGAAGGTAGAATTAATGAAATATAGCATTTTACTCTTATGTTTATGTACAGAGTAATAGCTTGAAAAATGTGTACTAGAAACAAAGGGAAATAAGTGGGGCTAGGGTCAAAATTTCTCAGCAAAACAAAAAGAAGAAACAAGAGAATATATTCATAGTATCCTTTATTGACTAAGGCCTATTCTGGCGCAACAGAAAGTAAGACACTTACAATAAAATTGAATGATGGGATTTATCATTTGACAATTCTGCTACTACCAGATATTTCCTCGAAAATGTTTCTTAAATTAGTAGACACTGGAGACTAGTTGAAAAACACGATCAAATATAAATAACGAAAGGAAACTGTAACTATAATACTGTAAGAAGGAGCTACTGACGGCAGACTTTGAGTAAGGAAATAAAATTTGTTTCACTGCTGGTAGACACGTCGAATATTGGGAACGAAACGAGTATCCAACGTGTGTGTCAACCATTACTGACGGCAAAGGATTCGGATTACAGTAGTCATGCTGAGACAACAGATTATGAAGGAATAAAATGTGTGTGAAATCTTATGAGACTTAACTGCTAAGCTTACACACTACTTAACCTAAATTATCTTAAGGACAAACACACACACACCCATGCCAGAGGGAGGACTTTTAACCTCCGTCGGGACCAGCCGCACAGTCCGGCTAATCCCGCGCGGCATTATGAAGGAACAGAAGATTGTTCAATTAATGAATAACGTGTCAAATTTTGGGTCAGAGTAATGTGTGTTTCGATCTCCCGCTGTGTGCTCGATTTGACTGACATCAGAAAGGACACTACCGTCTGTTTTGTGCACCAGTCTAAACAGGCTTTAGTTTAGACACTTTCTTACTTCTGAAGCAGAAACAGTAGCTGTTTAAAATTTTTACTTACAAAAGCGTGTACTCTTTGTAACTTAGAGTATTTTTAATTACAGTATGAGGTATATTATGTACAGAAATTATAATAAGATAAGAGAGACGAGTAAAACAAAAACTAGCAACGTGTTATTTAGCAATCAGATGACCAAAAGGTTTCTACTCTGGTTGGATTGTACACGAAGCATCACCAGTCCCTTAAAATAATGGAGAAGATGCGTCATTGTGACCAACAGACATGAACATCTCGAAGCAGGTAGTCTGGAGCAGAACATCACTGATAAAAAACCTGTAATAAAATCAATGCTACAAGAGTTACAAGGAACAATAAAAAAGGTACGAAAATATTTTCCCTTGGCAACAGAGACTAGAAACGAGTTACAGAGTTTGTGAGTAGTTGACATCAGATACGTAGCTCTGACGTGGAAAATATATGTCACAAATGGATAATGCTGAAAAGCATCGGTCAATTATCCATACATGAGTATGTGCCAGGAAACGTTTTGAGTGACCCTGAAGACCCACCATGTTTTAATAGACGTATTACAGAGTTGACGAGAAAGGAAAGAGAGCTTCAGTACAGTTTTAGTCTAAGTCAAAGCCTAGTTGACAAACAAAAGTTGAAAGAAGGCAACATGAGCGTAAGGAGAGCAATGCGAGAAGTTTCCAGTGAACACGAGGTTAATATTTATCTAAGTGACATGACCAGAAATAAAAAAAAATCGATAATATGGAAGTCAGTAGGTGGGTTTGAAACCCGCCCGGTTAGCCGTGCGGCCTAACGCTTTCCGGGCGGGAAGGAGCGCCTGGTCCCCGGCACGAATCCGCCCGGCGGATTTGTGTCGAGGTCCGGTGAACCGGCCAGTCTGTGGATGGTTTTTAGGCGATTTTCCATCTGCCTCGGCGAATGCGGTCTGGTTCCCCTTATTCTGCCTCAGTTACACTATGTCGCGCTATTTCTGCGCAAACAAGTTCTCCATGTACGCGTGCACCACCAGTACTCTACCACGCGAACGTAGGGGTTACACACGTCTCGTGTGAGACGTTGCCTGGGGGGGTCCACTAGGGGCCGAACCGCACAACAACCCTGGGTTCGGTGTGGGGCGGCGGAGGGGTGAAGTGGACTGAGGTAGTCGTCGTGGGGATGTGGATCACTGCGGCTGCGGCGGGAACGGAGCCTCTCCGTCGTTTCTAGGTCCCCGGTCAACATACAATACATACAATACAAGGGGTTTGAAACAATTTATTCACTCTCTCGTTGAACATACTAACACTAAATAACGGTGACAGTAGCTGCTGCTCGGAACACAAGCAAAATTACTTCAGACGGGACGGAAGTGACACAAAATGTACCAACGGAATTGCAGTAGGTTTCTCTTTTGAGATGACCCCAGATAGAAACGTCCCGAGGACTGAGCCAAAGTACAAGCCTGATCGACCTATCCGTCTTAGAACGTATTGGCTGTCGTTGAAAAACTATAAAAAAGAATTGTAAAGTCTTGTCAAACTTTGAGAGATGATCAGGGGGGGGGGGGGGGGACAGGTCTGAAAAGTTCTAAACTGAAAGGACCAAGTCCAAAGCACAACATGCACCCATAACATTCCTAATTGTATATCATAATTAAGAATTTTGTGAAAGATGTGTTGGGCTAGGGTATCACTGAAGCCCTGTTCTGCATCTACATTTATACTCCACAAGCCACCCATCGGTGTGTGGCGGAGGGCACTTTACGTGCCACTGTCATTATCTCCCGTTCCTGTTCCAGTCGCGTACGGTTCGTGGGAAGAACGACTGCCGGGAAGCCTACGTGCGCGCTCTAATCTCTCTAATTTTACATTCGTGATCTCCTCGAGAGGTATAAGTAGACGGAAGCAATACATTCGATACCTCATCCAGGAACGCACCCTCTCGAAACCTGGTCAGCAAGGTACACCGCGATGCAAAGCGCCTCTCTTGCAGAGTCTGCCGCTTGAGTTTGCTAAACATCTCCGTAACGCTATCACGCTTACCAAATAACCCTGTGACGAAACGCGCCGCTCTTCTTTGGATCTTCTCTATCTCCTCTGTCAACCCGACCTGGTACGGATCCCACACTGATGAGCAATACTCAAGTATAGGTCGAACGAGTGTTTTGTAAGCCACCTCCTTTGTTGATGGACTACATTTTCTAAGGACTTTCGCAATGAATCTCAACATGGCACCCGCCTTACCAACAATTAATTTTATGTGATCATTCCACTTCAAATCGTTCCGTACGCATTCTCCCAGATATTTTACAGAAGTAACTGCTACCAGTGTTTGTTTCGCTATCATATAATCATACAATAAAGGATAATTCTTTCTATGTATTTGCAATACATTACATTTGTCTATGTTAAGGGTCAGTTGCCACTCCCTGCACCAAGTGCCTATCCGCTGCAGATCTTC
Organism: Schistocerca nitens; assembly: GCF_023898315.1. Lineage (NCBI taxonomy): Eukaryota > Metazoa > Arthropoda > Insecta > Orthoptera > Acrididae > Schistocerca > Schistocerca nitens. The sequence goes on from NC_064614.1 coordinate 20,809,051, forward strand.
CTGCATTTCGCTGCAATTTTATAATGATGCAACTTCTCTGTATACTACAGCATCTTCCGAGAAAAGCCGCATGGAACTTCCGACACTATCTATTGTTTTTGACAGAACAACAGAGTTGGCATCCATTGATCTTTCTTGTCACTTCCGTATCTGTGGTACTGTTTTTCGAGTTTCTTCTTCCTCTTGTTCAACTACATCAATGTATTGTACGTATATTAGTAGAAACAACTGCATTTCATTATGGAACATATTATCAGCTAATTTATCAAATACAGCCCAGTTATTGGGACCCCTTATAAGTAGTACAATATTATTATTTTGTGAGACTTCAATTCTACCGTGGGTATACTTGTTCCAATGTACGAGGCGTATTCGGAAAGAAAGGCCTGTCCGGTTATAAAAAATGTGAACTTGCTGTTTCAGTTTCCTACAGGATATGCAACCGGGCTAGCCAGACAGAATCGACGCGCGCCACACACTCGACGCTTTCTCAGCCCTCCGGATCAACCCTACTGTATCATGTGTTGCCTCTGTCTGCAAATTCCAGTATTTCTCCTCCTGTATTACAACCTAGACTAAACATACAGCCGCAGATGAGCAGCAGATTCGAGGAATGTTCGAGCTTCCGTGTTTCTCTATAAGTACCCGTTTATACATTTTTTCATCCAAACAATTACAGAATACACATAGGTATCTTTTAATGAACATAAGATTGCGTGAGGTCGCAACGGGAATTGTAAAGTGTATCTCCGGTTAGGTTATTAATTTCCAGACAATAAAAATTAAATACGAGTTGGCCGAGGAGTTCAGTCAGAGTCCATCTTCGGAGGAGCATTGCCCCGTTCGCTGAAGTAATCTGCTCGCTCGCCGGCGATAAGTCCGACGAGAAGTCAGTAGCCCACGGACGACACGAGACATCGCCACGGAGCAGAGTCTACGCCGGAGAGCAGCAATTGTGGCTGGACGGGACACTGGCAGGCTACAAAGGATTGTACAAATGTCACTTAAAAGTTAAGTATTTGTGTTACTGAAAAAGTTAGTGTTTCGCTCACAGATATTTCAGTTGTTGTAGGAGGAGATTAGGAGGAGGAGGTTAGTGTATAACATCCCGTTGACCATGAGGTCATTAGAGACGGGGCGCAAGTTAGGATTAGAGAAGGGTTGGGAAGGAAATCGGCCATGTCCTTTCAAAGGAACCATCCCGGCATTTGCCTGCAACTATTTTTAGGAAAATCACGGAAAACCTGAGTCAGGATGGTCGGCCGCGGGATCGAACCGTCGTCCTCGCAAATACAAGTCCAGTGTGCTAACCATTGCGTCACCTCGCTCACTTCAATAGTTGTGATATTTATGTGCATGCGTGCATGGGACTGTTTGTTGGGGGTGGCTTCCCTCTTGATACAGACGTACCAGCGGTGCCTCTTAGGCTATTTTCAAATTACAGAAATCACAGTAGCCACATCGATTAACGAATAAGTGAAGTTACAACACAAACAAATAATGTGTAAGTTAAATATAGAGGAAAAATTGTACATATTTACAACGCAGGCGTAGAAAACATTAATGATTTCTTTCATTGAGGTGAAGCGTAAGAATCAGTGGATGGATATCAAAAGAAGGAGAAGTATAAAAGTAGTCCAGAGGGATTTTAGCAAGGAAATAAAGGTTTTGGAAATGTCTCCGGTACGTCTTAACATGGAAGTTGACTGTAGTTCTTTAGTACGAGTTACCGCTTGATACGAATGGTATGGACGTTCAATGAGAAAATTGATAAGCTGACGATTTCTAGGATACTGATGAATAAATGCATGTTGTTACCAGAAGTGACATGAAACTATTGAATGAATGCGAGAACGGATTGGAGAGGTAACATAATTATGACTGTAATGAAAGTTAACCCTTCCAGTTACTTGTGCCACATATCTCCTGTTTCCTCTCTTGGTCAACTCTTATTTTCTCATTTAGTTTATCTAACTAGCTCGAAGGTGGAAGAGGATTATTTCAACAGTGGAAAAAGCGGAAGAATCTAGGGGAGTAAACCGTGGATAAAAATGATGCAAGCTCAGAGGCATTAAGGCGGAGCCCCTCCACCGCACTTTCCGTGAGTGGCGCTCGTGCCACAACCAGGAAAAAAAAATACGTACCTGGCAGAGGCCAGAAAAGCCGAGGACCTAGTAATCGTTAATATTTAGACGAACTGGGAAAGAAAAATGACAAGAGATGGATTGCCGGAAAATTAGCTTTTCGACTCTGAAGGTTAGATAGTAAATGACAAAGAAAATGAACAAGTAAGATTCTGGAAAACTGCTAAGGTAGGTCTAGCATTTACCCCGGAAACAAAAGGAAGCTTAATGGTAGGAAATGTGTAGAGGATTTTATAATATTTTATAGTGGAATGACCCAGCAGCAGAGAACAAAGTAAGGCTTAGCAATCATAATAAAAGAACTTTTGAAAGAAAGAATTAAGAGCTATTAATTTATCTCAGAATTGTCCTCATACCAGTGAAACATCTAACAAGAATGATTACCCTAATGTGTGTCAAAGCCCCAGAGGAGGGGAAAACAGAAGAATAAGAATAATAATAAAACGTTACAAAAATTATTTAACAGATTTGCAAATTGTGATTAGCTTGTCATAGCTGGAGACTTTAAAGTATGAATAGGCAACAGATGCTTTCCTAATTGCATAACTTCTTTTGAAGAAAGCGCAAATAACAATATTGGAGAGATGCCAAGAGATTCTTTAACATCTTTCTTTAAGAAAAAAATGCACACAAATACACATGGCCGCAAGAGGTTTTAGATCAGTAATTGATTACATCATTACAAATAACAAAATAGCCTGACATGTTACCCACGTCAGAGCATACGGAGGTTAAGTTAGAAGCTGTCTTCTCCTATGCATCATTGAAACGTATGCTACATGGAAGAGACAAAGAAAAAATAAAAATTGACAAGGAGAAGTTTATAGAATATATACATTAAAAGAGATCAGTAAAGTATTTTCTCAAAAGTGACTGAATCAGGAGCTCCGTCAAAGACAAACAAAAAATGACGTAGAGTAGGAATGGAAGAGCACCTAGAATGCCATAAACAAAGTAGCCATGGAAGTTCCAGGAAGAAAAAAATTTTGGAGAGAGAAAGGCGTGAAGATCTTAAGAAATTCAAGAGGCTGTTGAGAAAAAGTGCACAGCAAAACGGACGCCTTTAGCAGAGAATTTGGAAGTCTAGAGGATAAATACTGCAAAGTAGCTGGTAAAGAAGTTCCAGGAAGATTTATAGGACAAATTTATTTCAGACATTCAGAACGATGTACATGATCGACAGTCTTTCTCTTACAAGCCACTGAAAATGCTATATAAATAACATAATGACACGGTGAAACTAAATGTGACTGAAGAGGAATCGTCGGCTCGTATGATGGAAATATTTGATACGAAAAACTCCGAAAAAAAAGATGGGGAAGTAGTAGGAAGAGACGAGGTTAATGCACAGTGCTAGAAATATGTCTGAAGCTTCTCACATGTTATACTCAAGCATCTGCTGAATATGCGCTGGAGATAAAGAAGAATATCTGAGAATTAGCTAAGAGTGGAGATCATCCATATTTACAACAAAGGTGACAGGAGTGAATTTGAAAATTATAGGCACGTTTGCGCCCAGTGCCTATAAAATATACCCTAGAATAATCGGTAGTAGGCTTAAGGGCATCATCATCAGCGAAAAACAATTGGGGTTTGTAGTCTGTCTGTAAACTCAAGAGCGAGCGGCGCTTTTGGTGGGGGAAGTGGCCTTTTCCGGAAGAACGCTGCCACAGGCCTACAGGGGCACCCAAAATCAGTTTCCCCTTACCTGTCTATAATGGTATAGACCGGCGTGCAGTGATGCATCGTTTCTGTTCACGGAATCTTAGTTGCCAGTGTCAATCAGATAACCTTCTATACCGACTGATATACTTCGGTATCCGGAAGAGATGAATGTTCGCCCTGCATTGCAAGAAAATGTGCAGAATATGAAGAAGAGGAGGTATTTGCCGAGCAACGAGCGTTCGATCGTCTCTAATGTTATTACAGAGTGTGTTAAACAGGCGACACAAAAAGAACTGTTGGTGCAATATTACGAGTCCCAATCAAAGGGCTGCAATTTATGCAAACGTCAGCCTCGCCACAATAGGACGCATAAGGAAGTAAAAGAAAAAATAAGCCGCATGCTCTACTGGAATCGTCACGAAAGAAAACTAATAATTTTGGAACGAAACCCATCGTTATAGACAGTTGCACAATCACGTAAAACCTTTGACGCTTATGAAAAAGCAGCAGTGTCACTAAACATCTATTTCGGTTACTATTCATCTGGTTCTAATACATATTGCTTAAAACATGTGAGCAATAGCCATTCTAAACACTGCTGAAATTTCCTTCGAAATATGTAAACCGATATTGGACTTCTAAGTAAAAAGCTTGACATACGAGATGGGTTAACATATGAATTTTTATTTTTTTCTAAGGACTTCATTTGTTAATCTACAGCAATGTTATCATCTTCAAAATATACCCCATTACATACTGTACACTTATGCCAGAGCTTTATCCAATTTCCGAAACATTTTAGGAACTGTTTCCTCAGAATAGTTTATAGGTCTCTTGACTGTGCATTTTTAATCTCATTTGTGCCTGTAAAACCGCTGTCCTTTAAGGCCTGCTTTGAAATGTTTATACCAGTTGTATGTCCTTGGTTTACTCGTAAAAGACACACCAAAAGCAATATTTAACATTTCGAAAAAGTTCATACACTTTATTCAGTTCTTGTAACAAAATTTAATACAGATTCTTTAATCTATTTTTATACAAAATAAATAATCGTTGGTGCTAACGAAACACATGTAGCATTTTTGACAGCTGACAACAGAGTAAATACCCAACATGCATAACATTTTTTACCGAACGAGGTGGCGCAGTGGTTAGACACTGGACTCGCATTCGGGAGGACGACGGTTCAATCCCGCCTCCGGCCATCCTGATTTCGGTTTTCCGTGATTTCCCTAAATCACTCCAGGCAAATGCCGGGATGGTTCCTCCGAAAGGGCACGGCCGACATCCTTCCCCATCCTTCCCTAATCCGATGAGACCGATGACCACGCTGTCTGGTCTCCTTCCCCAAACCAACCAACCAACCATAACATTTTTCATATACTTTTCAGACATGTTTACGAAGACAGTGAGAAAAAATGTACTGAAAATCTGACTAGTACAACACACAACATTATAAATTTTTAGTTACTTTTTAAACACTCTTCGTGTTGCAAGAATTGTCAAGTTTCATTGCAGACCTTCAAATAAAACTTCTTTTAGAAGAATCATAAAGTAAGAACAAGCCTTAAATTCTACAGACTGATTGCGTTACATAGAGTTCTTTTTACGAATAACAATAGAGGAACATACATTCACATGAACAGGCATTCGGTTCTATGTTTGTAGTAGAATCCTGGAAATTGGGAATTTGTGGCAAGTTCCTATGGGACAAAACTGCCAAGGTCCTCGGTCCCTAGGCTTACACACTGCTTAATCTAAATTAATCTAAATTAAACTAACTTACACTAAGGACAACACACACACACATGCCCACGGGAGGACTCGAAGCTCCGATGGGGGGAGCCGCGCGAACTGTGACAAGGCGCCACAGACCGCGAGGCTACCCCGCGCGGCGGTAGAATCCTGACTTCCGTTCTTATGTTAATATTATTTACTCTATAATGTCGTGTTTCGGAAGCAGCTGTCGTCTTCGTGTCCCTTTGGTCTTAACGCATTTGTCTAAAAGTAAAAGCAGCAGCCGGGACGTATCTGTACACGGCGTCGCCACAGATTTAAAGCGCGCGCCGTGGCAGGGCCGCAGTACGTTGTGGAACAGCCTGTAGAAGCGCCCTGTGACGTAGCTGGGTAGGCAGAGCGGTGACTCGTTCGCTCGTTCTTCAGTTTACCGACAGACTATAGAAGGGAACGCTTTACAGTAGCTGTAATTTTTTTTTAGTGAAACAAATGATTGAGAAAATGATGAAATTCAGTTTGTAAAGTCATACTGCCTTCATCGATTTTCAAAAGGCATCTCACTGACTGAATAAAGACGTACTATGGAAAATTTTGATCGCAAAGCTGTACCAGATAATCTACTAAGAACGATCAAAAGTGTGTATCAAAATGCTGCTGTGTTTATTGACATGTTTGTAACACAGAGCCTTTCCAGAGACGTTTAGAGCACGTGTCGAAGTCTCTATAACTCTCTAGCTCAAAAAGAGAGTGGCTAAAATAAGTTAAAACTGCTGTTCCAATCACAGATTTTGGCTGCTTACACGAATACGAATTCAGTGGTAGCAGGTTCGTGGATGCACATCGTTATATTAAAAAGACGATGAATTTAATTCGCATAATTATGCCTTAAAGATAATTTTCTCAGCCCATCCACAAACGCAACAGTCCTCATGTTGTTCCATTATGTGCCATGATCCCCATTTGAGGATTTGTCTTTGTAACGGAAATTTTGCATTTCTAATAATGCTGGCAGCGTATGCTACGATTTCCCATTGTTGTCCGGACCTTTGTCGAATGCTTGCATTGAAGTTTCATCAGTTGTTGTTAAACGAGTAAATCGTACACTTTTATTTTAGTGAAAAAAGCTACGTTTTTTCAGCGTTACAAGAGTTGCACACATTGAAAACAGCGTAAGTTATGTTATTATGTACAGAACTTCAAATATCTGTGTACAAGCATGTTCTGTAATGGTTTGAGAAGACGTTTATCGATCATTTATTTCAAAGAACTACACTCCTGGAAATGGAAAAAAGAACACATTGACACCGGTGTGTCAGACCCACCATACTTGCTCCGGACACTGCGAGAGGGCTGTACAAGCAATGATCACACGCACGGCACAGCGGACACACCAGGAACCGCGGTGTTGGCCGTCGAATGGCGCTAGCTGCGCAGCATTTGTGCACCGCCGCCGTCAGTGTCAGCCAGTTTGCCGTGGCATACGGAGCTCCATCGCAGTCTTTAACACTGGTAGCATGCCGCGACAGCGTGGACGTGAACCGTATGTGCAGTTGACGGACTTTGTGCGAGGGCGTATAGTGGGCATGCGGGAGGCCGGGTGGACGTACCGCCAAATTGCTCAACACGTGGGGCGTGAGGTCTCCACAGTACATCGATGTTGTCGCCAGTGGTCGGCGGAAGGTGCACGTGCCCGTCGACCTGGGACCGGACCGCAGCGACGCACGGATGCACGCCAAGACCGTAGGATCCTACGCAGTGCCGTAGGGGACCGCACCGCCACTTCCCAGCAAATTAGGGACACTGTTGCTCCTGGGGTATCGGCGAGGACCATTCGCAACCGTCTCCATGAAGCTGGGCTACGGTCCCGCACACCGTTAGGCCGTCTTCCGCTCACGCCCCAACATCGTGCAGCCCGCCTCCAGTGGTGTCGCGACAGGTGTGAATGGAGGGACGAATGGAGACGTGTCGTCTTCAGCGATGAGAGTCGCTTCTGCCTTGGTGCCAATGATGGTCGTATGCATGTTTGGCGCCGTGCAGGTGAGCGCCACAATCAGGACTGCATACGACCGAGGTACACAGGGCCAACACCCGGCATCATGGTGTGGGAAGTGATCTCCTACACTGGCCGTACACCACTGGTGATCGTCGAGGGGACACTGAATAGTGCACGGTACATCCAAACCGTCATCGAACCCATCGTTCTACCATTCCAAGACCGGCAAAGGAACTGGCTGTTCCAACAGGACAATGCACGTCCGCATGTATCCCGTGCCACCCAACGTGCTCTAGAAGGTGTAAGTCAACTACCCTGGCCAGCAAGATCTCCGGATCTGTCCCCCATTGAGCATGTTTGGGACTGGATGAAGCGTCGTCTCACGCGGTCTGCACGTCCAGCACGAACGCTGGTCCAACTGAGGCGCCAGGTGGAAATGGCATGGCAAGCCGTTCCACAGGACTACATCCAGCATCTCTACGATCGTCTCCATGGGAGAATAGCAGCCTGCATTGCTGCGAAAAGTGGATATACACTGTACTAGTGCCGACATTGTGCATGCTCTGTTGCCTGTGTCTATGTGCCTGTGGTTCTGTCAGTGTGATCATGTGATGTATCTGACCCCAGGAATGTGTCAATAAAGTTTCCACTTCCTGGGACAATGAATTCACGGTGTTCTTATTTCAATTTCCAGGAGTGTATTTCATTTCTGCATGACACCTGTCTGACCTTCGATCCCCATTTGGGTCTCATGGCATTTTCCTTGAAAAACTTTACTTTGCTTTTATTTGTTCCTCAGCCACAATCAGTCGCTATGAAGCGCCTTCTATGAGGGAAATTGAAGAAATTGTAAGTAACCGGAACTGCATGGATTCTTTTGGTGATGATGGTGATGTGAATGAGACCACTGAAATTGTCGAGCTCCCTCCAGATCGTATAGATGATATGTCTGACTGTGAAGCTATCGGCGAAAATATATTTGAAAATGCTGTTCAATCTGATGTGCCAGTTTCCTTGGAAATTAATGCAAATGGAGAAACGGAAAATGAGGAACATGCAGGCTAACGAAAGAAGAAAGTGAAAGCTATTATCACTTCTAATCGGACAACAGAAGATGCGACTTACTCTAAAAGCTGTCCTGATACAGGAGAAAATGAACAGCGAAAATGCAATATGGTAGCAGCACTAAAAGGAAAATCAGCTGTTGTGTGCTTTGAAGAATTTTTTGATGAACAGGTATTGAACGTGGTTGTCAGTGAAAGTGTCCGATATGCTACACAGAGCAATAATCACAGCCATGCGTTATCCAATAGATGGATAAAAAAGTTCATATACTACTCTTCAATGGATACCATCCTCTTCCACAGTAAAAGTTATAAAAGAATAAAGGTGGACTTCGATATAGGGTGTGTACGACAGTGTATGAGTCGCAACAGGTATCTGGAAACAAAGCGCCACCTTTATTTCAATGAAAACACACGTCTGAATAGAATTCCAGGTGAAGGGATAAAATTTTTAAAATTCGTACGTTGATGTATCTATTGAATAATAATTTCATGACATTTGAATTTTTTTCCAACATCCTAAGCAATGATAAACAATACAATATTTTCGACACCAATACCTAAAACAGTTCATTCACGGGTAACCGGCCAGCCGGTGTGGCCGAGCGGTTCTAGGCGCTACAGTCTGGAACCGCGAGACCGCTACGGTCTCAGGTTCGCATCCTGCCGCGGGCATGCATGTGTGTGATGTCCTTAGGTGATGTCCTTAGGTGATGTCCTTAGGTTAGTTAGGTGTAAGTAGTTCTAAGTTCTAGGGGACTGATGACTTCAGCAGATAAGTCCCATAGTGCTCAGAGCCATTTGAACCATTTTTGAATAACTGTCCAGTAGAATCTGAGAACAGCATGGGGAAGAAACGAAGAGGAGCGTATGACTATAGATTTGACAAGAATGTGGAGTTAATGGCAGTAATGTGGAAGGATAACAATTGGGTAAAGCTCTTGTCAAACCATGAGAAGAAGTTTAAATTCCACAGCCAAGAATAATTTCAGAATAATCATAAGGGAGTGTGGACAAACTAGACTGGAATGTGCAGAAATATCGTGTGAGAATTCGACGTAAGATATGGTACTTCCCATTGTTCAACGTTGGTCAACGAGCACATCTACTGCCTCTCGAATGGAAAAATTCCGCTGCTTCAATTCTGGAGAATGGTGGCAAGGGAATATCTTATTCAACATCTGCTGCTTCTGATCCGAGAAGGGCAAGACCTCCAACATACCCAAATTCATCGCTTTTACGTGTTCCAGTTGAACTCAGGACTTCTGGAAACGAACGTGTGACTGAACGCACAACACTGGGGAAACAAAGAAAATATGCAATTTGCAAGAAAAATGTGAGAAACAGTGTTCTGTGTGCAATGTGGGACTCCATACTGATTTTTTGTTGTCTGGCACAAAAAATAAATGACAATGTAAAAAGAGAGTGGCATATACCACGATCCCCATTTGGGGATCGATTAAAATAAATCAGGTATTTTAAGGTTATTGCATTTTTTAAAATTTTATATCCCTTTCTCTCATCTCTATGTCAATCAAGCACCACAGAAATAAAAGTAGATCGAAGAAGAGAATTTCGTACTTAATGGGTTATTGTGGGAGGTATGGTAAACAAGCAGCGTGGAGAAACTCACAAACCTGAACTAACCGGAGGACAGGTACTATTGGTGGTCTAACGAGAATCTCAAGACCTCACATCAGCCAGAGAGGGAAATCACTTACAACACATTGTTACGGTGCCGTAAGGTGATTGTGTGATTACCATTCCTGTTGGAGAGTACAAAGTTTCATTCAAAGAATATATTTTACAGAAACAGCTGCGCAATGCAGGCACTTATCGATAGTTGCATCAAGGGGCAATGTCGTATCTTCGGACTGCGAAGCTCCGAACGCTCTCTGGCTCGGTGGTCGGGCGTGAGGGAGGTGGCTGTTGACTGGAGTGGGGCAAGCCAGAAGTGTGACGGACACGGTGTGGCTGGTGGAACGGAGAAGCTGGCCGAGAACGAGAGGTGTGCTTAGTGACGTGCCCAAACAGTGTTGCTGCAGAAGTATCAGTGCTCGAACGGGAAACGTGATAACAGCATCTTGTGGCGACGTAAGCCAGTGCGAAGCCGACGTTTGAGTTAAAGTATGACTGTACTGCGCCTCTTCTGAGAGTTTACATAAGAAGCCTCTTTGAACTGTTCTCACTGTCTCTCTCTTGTTAAATACCGAGTACTGTTTCTGGTTCGGCAATAAGGTGCTGAATTCAATTGTGGTCAGTCGTTTGTAATGTGTCAATGATGTATGAAAAGGGAGACTGAAGACATCCTTACAAGGTGCAGCAGTAACAGACTGATGTTTATCTAACAGTTTTGTAGCAACCTGATGATACTGATTACGCTTTATTTCACGTCTATGGCCACAAACTTGTAGGTCCTCAGACTATCGGTTTCTGTCAGCAATGACCATCTTCATATCTGCAGCAAAATATGGGAAAAAACGCAAATACAACTAGTTAATTGTCTACAGCTTAAAGCAATAAACTAGACCAAGTATTACTGATACACACGTGAATTTATGCGCTTTAAATGTGACGAGACATGACTGTTCTATAAAAAGATTTCCTATTATACAGGAACCATAATGGCATCGTCGAATGCTAAACACAAGATAAGCGGCAGCACCGTCACACACATTTAAATAGTAGATGTACAGGAGACATCTTGTCAGCAGTATACTGTTCAAAACGAACTGCGCACAGTAGCCACAAATTGTTTGTGTTGCAAGCCCGCCAGATGTCGCAATTCTAGGCGTACACAAATGCTTCAGTGATAATTGCAGGATGTACAAAAAAGACAGATACAATCAGCAAGGTCTATAGTGGGCTTATAAGGCGTAAAAATCATTGGAGTAATGAAATGCAATGAATTAAGACATGACAAAAGTTAGATTGTTAAAGAGGCAAAAAGTTAAGCGACACTAATTCACAAGGGGAGGCCGCCAATTGTGAGATTCAGATTCGATTCATTCTGCGCATAATAAAAGCTCATGGCCAGAGGTGTAATGTGGCAAAGCACCAAGATGCACTTCTCAGGCGTTGTCGAGAAAATCGACAGTTAATAGAAACCGTTGCGGTGAAAGACTCACTACGATGTATAATTTGCTATAGCGTCGTGGCGCAGCGGTAAGTGCTTAGGTTCGTAAGTCAAAGGTCGCCGGATCGAATCTCGCGCCATGCAATTTTTTTTTAGTATTTGTTTTTTGTAATTCAAATATATATATATATATATATATATATATATATATATATATATATATATATATATATATATATATATATATATCATGAGGTCTCTAATTCGAACGTTTGAATTACACTATACGTATTCGTTTCGGAATATCGTTTCTACGTCTTCCGTTAACTACACGTGTAAACATTATGAAGACAGTTAATAACATTTGTGAAATACAACTTTGTTTGCAGAAAACATAATCATGTTCGAAGTCGCCAGTTTTTCCACGACAAACGACTTTCAACAACTTATTACATGCATAATTGTTGCAACTGATTGCCGTGAATTATATATATATGTTGTGTCGACAGAGGTGCCGACACAGTGTGTTTGAGGGGGCCGAAATGCACGCTATAAGCGCACGAAGGATGGCGTGAGGTCTGAAACAAGATACGTAATGAATGGTATAAAGAAAAGTACGTAGCTGCGGAAATACTTAACTTTATTCCATCCTTGTGGTACATCGCTCTTGACGAATCAAGTGAGACTCTTAAGATACATGCAATGTTACAAATGGCGCCTTGCTAGGTCGTAGCCATGGACTTAGCTGAAGGCTATTCTAACTGTCTCTCGGCAAATGAGAGAAAGGCTTCGTCAGTGTAGTCGCTAGCAAAGTCGTCCGTACAACTGGGGCCGAGTGCTAGTACGTCTCTCGAGACCTGCCGTGTGGTGGCGCTCGATCTGCGATCCTGACAGTGGCGACACGCGGGTCCGACATGTACTAATGGACCGCGGCCGATTTAAGCTACCACCTAGCAAGTGTGGTGTCTGGCGGTGACACCACAATATATATATATATATATATATATATATATATATATATATATATATATATATATATATATATATATATTTCAATTACAAATAACAAATACTAAAAAAAAGTTGCATGGTGCGAGATTCGATCCGGTGACCTTCGGATTACGAACCCGAGCGCTTACCGCTGCGCCACGACGCTGTAGGAAGTTACAAATCGTAGAGAGTATTTCACGTCAACGGTTTCTTTTAACTGTCGATTTTCTCGACAACGGCTGAGAAGTGCATCTTGGTGCTTTGCCACATTACACCTCTGGCTATGAGCTTTTATTATGCGGAATATGAATCGAATCTGAATTTCACAATTGGCGGCCTCCCCTTGTCAGATACGCTCAAATGGCGATATTTTAGACAATTACATAAATAATAAACAGCTTTCCAAGTGCACAGAATAATCTAAAAACTACAAAACAAATAGCTAAAGGAGCTCAATTAATGAAAACAGACGGCCGCACGTAATCAGCGCCCTGTGTTAGCGCTAACGCCAGCCACAACGCCGCATCGGCGAGAAGTGGCTACAGGAACATGACCGCCAGATTGCGCATAGTATCCTGTGACACGCCGTTCCATCAAAAGTGCATGAGCAAGATTATCTAGTTGATGAAGTATATTATACAAAGAGAGAAGGAGCTGTTCAGAGCCGTGTGGAGAGGCCGCGTGGTTAGAGGCCACGAAGGGCGCGGCCCCTCTCGCCGGAGGTTCGAGTCCTTCCTCGGGCATGGGTGTGTATGTGTTGACTTAGCGAAAGTTAGTTTAAGTTGGCTTAAGTAGTCTGGAAGTCTATGGACCAACGACCACACCAGTTTGGCCCCTTAGGAATTCACACATACACTTTTGAGGCGTTCAGTGACTAATGTAGAACCTTGGCAAACAAAGCCAAGTAGGCATTGGGTTCAAAATCGCTCCGCGAATAAGGCACATTTTTTGGCTCTTATTTTCCTACTTTACAAATCTCGAGGTTTTCCAATAAATTGAGAAAACGGCCTTTTTCCACCTTGTGTAGAATGCACATACTGTTCTCAATGTTCCACATAGAATGACCGGTTTCTGATAAATGCTGTCTCAAAGCCGTTTTGTTACATGGTTGTGATTGTTCTTTTATATACTTGTGACGATGCTGACGCTGATTTTGTATTTAGCATTTGATGATGCCACTATAGCTCCAATATATTAGGACATGTATGCCTAGTCATATTTAAAGCGCATAAATTCACATGTATCTCAATAACATTTTTCATCGTGGTCTATTTTATTGTTTTAAGCTGGAGACAATTTGCTAGTTGTATCTGTGTTTTCTTCCTATATGTTTCTGCAGATCTGAAGACGGCCATTGCTGACCAAAGCCGGTAGTCCGAGGACCTACAAAGTTTGTGACCATAGACGTGAAATAAAAGAAATTTATTCTACATTTTCCGATCACTGTTCCATTCGCAGCCATGTCGCAGCTTGTAGGCTACTGACTTCATTAAGGTGTTTTTATATTGTTTGTTAAGCTGATGAAGTGTTGTCGTTTCCAGTGTGTAACAATACCTGTTCAGGATAACAAACCAGTGTCTAAGGCCCATGTATGCGAGGGCACAGTCTGTGCCGACGAACTCCACGCACTGTTGCTTCTGTAAAAGCAAAATACGCTGTATACACGTTCTATGTTGCTAAATTACTGGACGGGATAGTGGCAGTGGTTGAGGCGTGCTGCAGCAGAAGGGAAGCATCAGTTTGGTATTATTACAGATTTCTGTATTTCTATGAAGGGAGTTCATCTATGGGGTTCCAAAGATATGGTTTGTTCGATAAAGGTGATAAATCGAGAGGACTGTATTATGGTCTTATAGATGTAATGATATCTGATTTTGTGTTTGTTGCTATTGTCTTACATTACCAGAAGCAATATTATGGATGTTAAAAGTTGGAAACTGTTTTCTGATATGGCTTTGTTGCAGTAATTCAATTTTTTGGTAGCTTTACCATGTTATGGGCATTTTTATAGTCACTTGCAGTTATTAAGCTGTACTAAGTATCCTACATTTTTGGGGCCACTATGGTGCGATCTGATAAATTTGACTTCGTATTGCCTACTCCAGTAATCTATTCCATGAGTAATTATCTTGGGCCCTACCTCCGTGCTTCCATAACACAACGATGAAAACAGATCCAAGTAGAAGCTTAAGCTATGAGGTAGGCACTTAACAGAATGGAGATGTAAGGAAGGAAAAGGACTAACGAACGTGAAGGGGAGGGGGGAGCAGGGGTACATAATAACCAACGAAACAGGAATAAACCTATGCAAGGTATAGGCATACTGCTAGAGAACCATGATGGTACAGAAGGGAACCACGTGTGTAAGCATAAACCAAAGGTTTTGAATACGAACAGAGTGGGTAACCAGAGAAAATACTAAGCCTTAACAACCGAGACGAACACTATGCTGGTGATGCAAGATCAAAGAAGAAAAGGTCCATACAGCTTCGTATCCCTTTGTGTTACAATTTATATGAGGTAGCCACCTTTGCGGATCTTGCTTTTTGTCTTTATTATTAACTTATGTTATTCAGAAGACAAACTCTGGTGGCTTGAAGAAAACTAAATAATAACTGATTGAAATTTGGCTGTTGTTCAGTTTTTGTTTTACATACTGTCTGATCAGCGGCTAACCCTAGTCCATGATGAATACAAGAATTATCACATGTGGGGTGCCTGAGCTTCAGACTATCAAATGGTGGACAGAATGCTGTGATCACCAATCAGTTCATTATATGTAAATTTAAGATGGTGGAAGGGGGGAGGGGCAGAAAAACGGAAAGGAAAGGAACTGGTTTGCATCGGAACTTTACGTGAAATCAGCAGCAACGAGTGAAAGTCTGTGTGCCGCACTAGGAATCGAACCCGGGATCCCCTGCTTACTAGGCAGTTGCGTTAACCCCTACTGGGCCACACAGGCACAGTGTTCATTACAACTTCGCGGACTATTCCGGCGCGCCCCTCTGCCGACACACAGTGCCACCTAGCGCCTCCTATCCGCTGTCCTTGTCCATTTCCTCCATGTTCGCTACTGCGAGATTTCCGCGGGAGTTCGAACGTACTTGTGAATCCTCAGTGATGAAGGTGCATTCGTTGCCCATCGAGGCGAATCAGTTGTATGAATGCGTGGTGCCTGTTCTTTCAGACATGTCCAGAAGAACAGACACCATGCATTCAAATAATCAGTTAATGCAAGAAGTCCTTAACATGGAGTATCACTGCAGAGGTTCCAGCGGCAATTTGTTTAAAAAATCCACTGTTTTGTGGAGGGACCCTTCCTCTCCGGTAGCCAAGCGCCTAGCAGCACATAAGTGAGACCCAACTGTGTGTGGGTTGGCATGACGACCACGACCCTGTGCTAAAAGCCTAAGGATCGTCGCTACTCCCTCGTCCACTCAAGTTAGCAATAGGTACCTATTGCTCTCGGAGGGAGCACACAGTGTGTGTGGATCTGACCTTACGAAAGAGCTGAGGGACGCCCTCTCAGGGTCAGTACTTGGTAGGCTTTACTTCGTAACCAGCAGCTGCGTAGTAGTAACCGCCATTTTGAGATCCATATTTTTGTTTCCTCCGCCTTGGAAGCAACAATGGACAGTTGAGCTCAGTTTTATCAAGTCATTCGCGGTAGAGCGCTCATAGTATAGCCTCAAGATGCAGGCACTCGATTTTTCCCGCGAGAGATGAGCTTCAATGTTAAATCGGTTTTCTACTCACGTCCCTTTAGCTTTATTGTGATTAAAATCCTCGAGTTCGTCTTTATTTCGCTGTACCAAAACTCTCTAGAGACTGGTACTGTTATTGTTACGTATTTTTTATATTTTACGTCTTTCCATGTACGTGTGGCGTGGCCCACAGCAAGTCTGCAGATCACCTGAGTAGTTCGAAACTTCCCGTCTATTTGTATCGAGACTGCCTCTCACTTCTGCTTTCCTTTTAGCTGTCTGACTGTTGCTGGTGTGTAGTCTCCGCTTGTTCTCTTCGTTAGTTAATTTCAACCAGCAAACGAAATGGCTGCAGCAGCTGAGGAAGAACGCAACATATCACGGTGCTGAGAGCATGAAAGTATCAGGTGAAGTCCTTCTAATATGATGGTAGGGAAGCCGTTGACCAGCAGAACTCATTTACGTCATTTCAGTCTCTGAGAAACCAAATCATTTAAATGGAATAATAACTACCAACACCAGCAAATTAAAAACAGGAGCTTCACAAGTACCGGGCGAGGTGGCACATTGGTTAGCAGCACACTGGCCTCGCATTCGGAAGGACGGTGGTTCAAATCTGTGTGCGGCCATCCTGATTTAGGTTTTCTGTGATTTCCCTAATTCGCTTCAGGCAAATGTCGAGGTGGTTCCTTTGAAAGGGCGCAGCGGACTTTCTTCCCTCTCATTTCCTAGTCGGCTCCGATCGATGACCTCGCTTTTTCGTCCCGTCCTCCAAGTCAACCAACGAAGCTCGCAAGTTTCATGTCCTTCCCAACATTTTTTAATATCTGTGTCTACGAAGTCATAATAAGGTGGAAACAGGCTTTCAAGTGTGGTATAATACTCTCGCCGCATAATAGTTAAAACAGTATTTTACATGCAACTATGTTATTACTATTCAATAGACAGAAAATGATTTACAAATTTTGCTATCAGCTGTAAGAAATACAGCAGAACGATATGAAATGATATCTTCATATCAATCAAAAGTAAAGGCATTTCCGGGATACATGATAAGTTCCACCACAGAGATCAATGGCAAATACTGGAGCAGTTATCCACCTGTAACTATCTTCGATACGAAATATCAACAAGTACAGATAACGATGTAGAACCAATACATTGACAGTTTAAACATATGTGGAGATCAGTTCATAGAACTCTGAAATGGAAAACGATAAAAGAAACTGAGCTGAATCTTTATAAAACAATAGTCGTAGTGTCAATGAAAATTGCACCAGCTGAGATGAATTTTCTGAGGGGAGTAAAAGGCTGCACAACATGCGAGAAACAGAAATAAGGCAGGAGAGAGAGACAAGATTTGAAATATTAAGTCAACTGATGTAATCATTTAGAAAGAATGCAGCAAGATCCTGTAGAAAATGTTGTGCGTAACGCTAACAAAAACTGCGTTTTGTTGGCAGGATACTTGGAAAATGTAACAGATCTACTAAGGAGACTGCCGTCCTCTTTTAGAATACTGCTGCTGCGTGTGGGATCCTTACCAGATAGAAATGACGGAGTACATCGAAAAAGTTCAAAGAAGGGCAGCACGTTTTGTATTATCGCGAAATATGGGAGAGAGTGTCACAGAAATGATACAGGATTTGGGGTGGACATCATTAAAAGAAGGTCTTTTTTCGTTGCGACGGTATCTTCTCACGAAATTCCAATCACCAACTTTCTCCTCCGAATGCGAAAATATTTTGTTGACACCGACCTACGTAGGGAGGAACGATGACCACGATAAAATAAGGGAAATCAGAGCTCGTACGGAAAGATATACGTGTTCGTTCTTTCCACGCGCTAGACGAGATTGGAATAACAGAGAGTTGTGAAGGTGGTTCGCTGAACCCTTTGGCAGGCACTTAAATGTAATTTGCAGAGTATCCATGTAAATGAAGATGTAGATCTAGAATCGTCCACTGGACAGCGAAAGGTCGGAAGTACGACAAGATCGTTTCCGGAATACATGGTCCAGTCTAGTAAATGAAGTGAAGATGGCGATGATGATGTAAATGACATGATAGTGGGAAGATGGCAGTAAATGGAAGGTAGGTGGATTAAGAAATTTCCTTGCTACATTACATGAAAACGTTCGATGTGACGACACACGAAACATGCCACACCATTTCCAAAGCTTAGATGCCGCTGCTGATCTTGGGCAAGGAGGTGTTACACTGCTGCGTATCAGGGCATTTGGGAATTTGGGTAAATGAGTTCGAGGATGTAGCCACGGGTGTCCGCAAAAATTTATCCAGGAGGAAGGGGAAGGGGAGGCAGTAGCAACCAAGGAGGCATTCAGTAAGTATCAGGTAGTTCCGTATGACTTTCTCGTACATCCTATCATCTCACTGTTGAGGCAGAGATCCATATGTAGACGGGAAGAAGAATAGGTGGAAGTGACGGACACAAAACCTACGGATAGTGGTCAACAATGCAGATGCGATGTATCTACGCATGGCTACCTTACTTGTCTCACAGTGCGTCAGATTCTAGGCCCACTGTGTTTTCTATCCAGCTAAAAATGTACCAGATAAATTAACTGTACGTCTACCATATATTTCAGCTGACACTGAGGCGAATGTTAACATTCTGTGAAATGTAAGGTTTTATTTCTATATTGTAATGTACGCATACAGCCGAACGCCGAAATATTTGGAAACGTCCAGAGGAGATGTCCATCCGATACTGGACGTTCACTGACTGACGATAACGGCAGACGTATATCTACAGCTTCAGATGCTCACGCCCACCTGATTTATTAGTGTATGACGTTTCAAAACTTCTGTTCGCAGACTGTGTGCGGAAACCTGATTTGCTAAATGCAGCGGAATAAGTTGACACATATACCTAGCAAGAATAGACCGGAATGGAAGGCAGTAGACGTAGGTCAAGTAATTTGATGCTTTGTTTCTTGCCTCCCAGAAAGCCTCCTATACAATTCTGCGCGGTCACCGTCACCACGGAATTTCCAAATATATGTACTACTGGGTTAAAAATACACAGATAATTAGAGTGTGTCGTTCTTCATGGAAGGGCATCGTCGGAACGAGAGATAGCGTCTGGCATGACTTAGTGCGACATAGGCGTTGCTATTCACGATTTGTTCAAACACCCGTCGGATAACGTCTATAGCCCTATGTGGCTGTTCGCTGTGAATTGGAGTGTTGCGTTACAGCAGAATGTGCTTGTGTATCCCTGGTCACAGCGGCGCATGGGGCAGAACTCGCAATATCAGATCAGCACAGGCCAGCATCCAGTCCCACTTCGGCGACGGTGACGAGGAGGTGCGAGTTGGAATGTGCTGCATAACAAGTGATTACAGTTCCGTAAACAGTGCTGATGCTTTCCCGACACTGTTTTTGGACACACACACACACACACACACACAAATGTAATTGCTACGGCAGAGATAGAACAGTAACTTGCTCTGACCTCATTACACAGCATATACCTATTTGTATTGCTTACGGGAGATAGTACTTATTATTTTTTCTGTGTCCGTAACCCTATTCTTTAGAATCTAGTGCGAAATGGTCCATACTATTAAATATCATCTGTCCTGTAATTATTCTTCTCTTAAACTTTAATTTTCTCTACTTTTAGCCAATATATATGCATATAGTCTCTCAACTAATGTTAGTACTGACACGAAATACGTTCATAAATATATATACATTTATTACCATTACTTAGTTACTATTACTATGACTCATACTATCAATATTATTATTTCTATTACTATCCTGAAACATGGCTTTCTAATCACTAAACATATAAAAAAGAACTTCAAAAATGTTTTAAAAATACGACATATTGGATAAACAGAGGGAGTCGGTCTAAAGGAAGCGTCAAGCTATATATAAATCAAAATAAATAAGCGGAAAATGTTCAGAGACAGCGCAGTTGTTTACGAGGAGATAACACAGTTAGAAAGTTGTTACGATATGCAGAGTGACCTATAGACCTTGTTCAAAGATTATGTCGAGATTACGAACATTTTTTGTGCGTTAATAGAGGGGTAAACCTAGTATCGTTTGATGACGTGATCGGCGATTTACCACTGCAATGAGTCAAAACGTTTCTTACAAGCTCAATTATTATTCTCTCCCTCTCTCACTCCGTCGAAGCAGGCCTCGGAAGGACCAACGGGACCGACCGAGCGCCCTGCCATCCTCAGCCATTTGACGTCATTTCATGTATTCTGATACCTAGGCAGCAAAATAACCCAAGAAGGACGGAGCAAGGGTGACATCAAAATCACACTAGCACTAGGAAAAATGGAATTCCTGAAATTGCCGGCCGGAGTGGCCGAGCGGTTAAAGGCGCTACAGTCTGGAACCGCACGATCGCTACGGTCGCAGGTTCGAATCCTGCCTCGGGCATGGATGTGTGTGATGTCCTTAGGTTAGTTAGGTTTAAGTAGTTCTAAGTTCTAGGGGACTTATGACCACAGCAGTTGAGTCCCATAGTGCTCAGAGCCATTTGAACCATTTTTGAATTCCTGAAATTAAGGCATTTGTTTCGAGGAAGAAATTTCTGAGAATGTATGTTTGGAGCGCAGCATTGTATGGTAGTGAAACATGGATTGTGGGAAAACTGGAGCAGAAGAGAATCGAAACATTTTAGATATAGTGCTAGAGACGAATGTTGAAAATTAGGTGGACTGATAAGACAAGGAATGAAGAGGTTCTGCGCCGAATCGGAGAGGAAAGGAACATGCGGAATAAAATGACAAGGGGAAGAGACAGGATTATGGGACATACGTTAAGACATCAGGGAATAACTTCCATGGAGCTAGAGGGATCTGTAGAGGAAGAGAGAGATTGGAATACAGCTAGCAAATAATTGGGGACGTAGGTTCCAAGTGTTACTCAGAGATGAAGAGGTTGGCACAGGAGAGGAATTTGTGGCCAAGCTACATGAAACCAGTCTGAAGACTGATGACTGAAAAAAAAAAGTATGGAGGGGCATGTGGTCAGCACACCATTCTCTCGGCCATTGTCAGTTTTAGTGGCCGGAGCCGGTACTTATAAATCAAGTAGCCCAGCAAATGGCTTCACAACGTCTGAGTGCAACCCGTTTGCCAAGAGCAATCGCTAGATCCGGACGGTCGCACATTCCAGTGCTAGTCAATCCTTTGATGATCTGATAAGAACTGGTGTTACCACTGCGTCAAGGTCTTTTATTGCATAAAAATTATTGTGCCGTAATACTGATCATTTGACATCAGTATTGCGTCACATTTTAAAAAAGACTGCAAAGTTTTAAAAATATTGAGGCTTGTTCAGTATATTGCGTAATAAATGGCACCATGTGAGGATGGTACTGTACAAAACACGTCACATCAATTTACTTTCAATAGATTTCCACAATGCAGAGTATAAAGTTAATGACAGAAGAAGGGAGGTGAGTATGGATGCTCCATGTAGTACTTTGAGGAAATGGTGTTCCTCATTGATCATGAAACGGAACGTACCTTGCTGTTCACAACAGACGAGGAAATTGAACACCACAGCGTTCTCGCACTAAGCAGAAATGTTTGTTTTAGTGTTGTCAGAACCGAGAAATAAGATCAGGTCACCTTTCCTGTGAATAAGTGAATATACGTGTATAATTTTCTTGCAATAGTTCTCAGAGTACATACATAAGACCATACATGCGTGTGAACGCACAGTTCCAACTGACACGTTCCGGGCACATATATTGTGCAATAATATCGATCCCTTAATCGGGCAGGTAGGTTAGAAAATTTAAAAAGGGAAATGGATAGGTTAAAGTTAGATATAGTGGGAATTAGTGAAGTTCGGTGGAAGGAGGAACAAGACTTTTGGTCAGGTGATTACAGGGCTATAAATACAAAATCAAATAGAGGTAATGCAGGAGTAGGTTTAATAATGAATAAAAAAATAGGAGTGCGGGTTAGCTACTACAAACAGCATAGAGTGAACGCATTATTGCGGCCAAGATAGACACAAAGCCCATGCCTACTACAGTAGTGCAAGTTTATATGCCAACTAGCTCTGCACATGATGAAGAAATTGATGAATGTATGACGAGATAAAAGAAATTATTCAGGTAGTGAAGGGAAACGAAAATTTAATAGTCATGGGTGACTGGAATTCGTCAGTAGGAAAAGGGAGAGACGGAAACATAGTAGGTGAATATGGATTGGGGGGAAGAAATGAAAGAGGGAGCCGCCTTGTAGAATTTTGGACAGAGCATAACTTAACCATAGCTAACACTTGGTTCAAGAATCATAAAAGAGGGTTGTATACCTGGAAGGATCCTGGAGATACTAAAAGGTAACAGATAGATTATATAATGGTAAGACAGAGATTTAGGAACCAGGTTTTAAATTGTAAGACATTTCCAGGGGCAGATGTGGATTCTGACCACAATCTATTGGTTATGAACTGCAGATTGAAACTGAGGAAACTACAAAAAGGTGGGAATTTAAGGAGATTGGACCTGAATAAACTGAAAGAACCAGAGGTTGTTGAGAGTTTCAGGGAGAGCATAAGGGAACAATTGATAGGAATGGGGGAAAGAAATACAGTAGAAGAAGAATGGGTAGCTCTGAGGGATGAAGTAGTGAAAGCAGCAGACGATCAAGTAGGTAAAAAGACGAGGGCTAATAGAAATCCTTGGGTAACAGAAGAAATATTGAATTTAATTGATGAAAGGAGAAAATATAAAAATGCAGTAAATGAAGCAGGCCAAAAGGAATACAAACGTCTCAAAAATGAGATCGACAGGAAGTGCAAAATGGTTAAGCAGGGATGGCTAGAGGACAACTGTAAGGATGTAGAGGCTTGTCTCACTAGGGGTAAGATAGATACTGCCTACAGGAAAATTAAACAGACCTTTGGAGAGAAGAGAACCACTTGTATGAATATCAAGAGCTCAGATGGCAACCCAGTTCTAAGCAAAGAAGGGAAGGCAGAAAGGTGGAAGGAGTATATAGAGGGTTTATCCAAGGGCGATGTACTTGAGGACAATATTATGGAAATGGAAGAGGATGTAGATGAAGATGAAATGGGAGATACGATACTCCGTGAAGAGTTTGACAGAGCACTGAAAGACCTGAGTCGAAACAAGGCCCCGGGAGTAGACAACATTCCATTAGAACTACTGACGGCCTTGGGAGAGCCAGTCCTGACAAAACTCTACCATCTGGTGAGCAAGATGTATGAGACAGGTGAAATACCCTCAGACTTCAAGAAGAATATAATAATTCCAATCCCAAAGAAAGCAGGTGTTCACAGATGTGAAAATTACCGAGCTATCAGTTTAATAAGTCACAGCTGCAAAATACTAACGCGAATTCTTTACAGACGAATGGAAAAACTGGTAGAAGCGGACCTCGGGGAAGATCAGTTTGGATTCCGTAGAAAAGTTGGAACACTTGAGGCAATACTAACCTTACGACTTATCTTAGAAGAAAGATTACGAAAAGGCAAACCTACGTTTCTAGCATTTGTAGACTTAGAGAAAGCTTTTGACAATGTTGACTGGAATACTCTCTTTCAAATTCTAAAGGTGGCAGGGGTAAAATACAGGGAGCGAAAGGCTATTTACAATTTGTACAGAAACCAGATGGCAGTTATAAGAGTCGAGGGACATGAAAGGGAAGCAGTGGTTGGGAAGGGAGTAAGACAGGGTTGTAGCCTCTCCCCGATGTTATTCAATCTGTATATTGAGCAAGCAGTAAAGGAAACAAAAGAAAAATTCGGAGTAGGTATTAAAATTCATGGAGAAGACGTAAAAACTATGAGGTTCGCCGATGACATTGTAATTCTGTCAGAGACAGCAAAGGACTTGGAAGAGCAGTTGAACGGAATGGTCAGTGTCTTGAAAGGAGGATATAAGATGAACATCAACAAAAGCAAAACGAGGATAATGGAATGTAGTCAAATTAAATCGGGTGATGCTGAGGGAATTAGATCAGGAAATGAGACACTTAAAGTAGTAAAGGAGTTTTGCTATTTAGGGAGTAAAATAACTGATGATGGTCGAAGTAGAGAGGATATAAAATGTAGACTGGCAATGGCAAGGAAATCGTTTCTGAAGAAGAGAAATTTGTTAACATCGAGTATAGATTTAAGTATCAGGAAGTCGTTTCTGAAAGTATTTGTATGGAGTGTGGCCATGTATGGAAGTGAAACATGGACGATAAATAGTTTCGACAAGAGGAGAATAGAAGCTTTCGAAATGTGGTGCTACAGAAGAATGCTGAAGATAAGGTGGGTAGATCACGTAACTAATGAGGAGGTATTGAATAGGATTGGGGAGAAGTTTGTGGCACAACTTGACTAGAAGAAGGGATCGGTTGGTAGGACATGTTTTGAGGCATCAAGGGATCACAAATTTAGCATTGGAGGGCAGCGAGGAGGGTAAAAATTGTAGAGGGAGACCAAGAGATGAATACACTAAGCAGATTCAGAAGGATGTAGGTTGCAGTAGGTACTGGGAGATGAAGAAGCTTGCACTGGATAGAGTAGCATGGAGAGCTGCTTCAAACCAGTCTCAGGACTGAAGACCACAACAACAACAACAACAATATCGTTCCATTCTTGGCCTCGTACCTTTGGGCCGCATGTGGACATACTACTACTGTGCAATAATACCGAGCGTGTGGGGGCCGCTTAAGTGTTTCTGGCCGGCGCGGTTTAAGGTGAAACGACCATACGAATGGATAGGTGTCGACGGCAGGTAATAGGTTCAGATTTATTGCAAGAATGTTATGGAAGTGTAATTGATGCAGGAATGAAAGGGTTTACAGACCCTCCATTAACCAGTCCATGAATACTGTTCGTCGGTCAGGGACCATTATCACACTGGATTTAAGGAAGTTATAGAAAAAAATTAAAAGAATTATTGCACGACTTGTGATGATATCGTTTGCCATACGACAACAGCAGAAATTTTCAAAATGATATTAAAAGAAGGGAAATACTTGCACACCTAGACGGATGACGATAATATTTATTCCAGTACCTTTACAATCAGTGAACTGTAAATGTGTGTGGACAGAGGAGTATGGGGGAGGGAAGACACTGATACTACTACACTACGTATCCTCAGCTACACACCATTTGGTGACTTGCGAATTCCAGATAAAGGTACATAAAGCAATGATGCTAAATACACTAGTGAGAGCGATGATGGGAAAGTTGTGAGATAAGTTGCGTCAGGATTAACACAATGAACGATTTAACATGAGTAGCACTACGGATTATTGTAAATGTGGGGACTAAAGCCCAATGCTAGTCGTCACAGCAACCCACGATTTGCCACTCTGGAAAATCTCGACAATTTTCTTCGATATATATATAAAAAAAAACCATGAATCAAATGAAAACAAATTATCAGACTGGCCGGGAGAAACGATGAAGATAAATTTGAAGCTGACCTTATTACAGTAAATTCGAGGAGAATTCGTAAAACGTTCCAGGAAGTGTTGGTGCGTCTGCCTGCATAATTTCTCGCCCGATAATCTTTATGGAGCGGAGTGATGATGTCGTTCGAAGATATCTGGCGTGGTCTTACTCCAGTGCGGTTTCTTACGCCTAACACTTTAGATGGACCAAAAGGCGTTCTACAATTTTAAACATGGCTGACAACAGTAACCGTAAATGAATTTTCAGTTCATATTTTTTTTTTATATATTAGTAAGATATTCCATTACAGAAACAGACAAAGAGGCGTAGTTGGTAAATAACTCTGCCCATAAAAAAGACACTAACATGAGCCACGGAACAGCATCCATCTCATCAACCAAACCCTTAAAAACTGGGAACGACAAAGTGCTGAAAGAAGCGGAGAGTGATTACGCAGAGTGGTCGAAGCAATGAAGATATCAGAAGCTTTCTTTACTGAAACTCTACTGGTATTAGGTTTCATGTGGCAGTCAGGAAGAGGTTCATGAAGATGTGCAGGTCGCTCTCAGCATTGATTGGAAATGAACTGTGAATCACGGGGAACCATGAGCACAAGAAGTTTGTAGCGTCTGAAAAGTGGTGGTATTACATTCATACGCCACAAGCGCCCTTTCAGAATGTCGATCTGACGGTATTTTTGGTACAACTGCCATTTTCCACATTCCCTCTTTCATTCGTGACTGGTGCTGCATGAGAAGAACGAATATCGATACACTTTCGTATGAACTCTGGTTTCTGTGGACTTCTCGTGGTAACCATTCCGCGAGACGTACGTTGCCCGAATCTTCTTGGAACGTACTTTCTCGAAGTTTCAACAGAGAACATCCCCATTATGCAGGACGCCTCTCCTGCAGAGTCTGCCATTGGATTTTATCAAGCAACCTCATAGTGCCCTAGCTCTCACTAAATGATCCAGTGATAAACGCGCAGTTCATAGTTGGAACTTATGTATACATTCTATTAATCTATCCTGGTAAGTGTTTCAGACTGAGGAGAAATACTTAAGAAGCGGTCTGAAAAGGGTTTTGTAAGGCACTCAATTCGCGAATAACGAAGGTAAAAATTCAGTGGAAAGATAAATTGAGAAATGGAGTAGTTCTACAAATAACAGTGAGAAACAAATCTGAAGGACGCGCTCCAGGTGAGGGACAGTTTCGTGGTACATCTTCTACGGAATCTAGGACTACTTAACTCAATGCTAACAAATAGGGCAGAAAAAGACTAGAACACAAAAATAGTGTAGTTACATGTAGATGAAAATATTAACACAACAGAAAAACGTACGAAAAAAGCAGGACTCGATCAAACCGACTGACAGATAACTGAAAGAAAAAACAAAATAAATTAGTTGATATGTGGTAGGGGCTATTATCAAATGATTTATCGTAGTATAGGAGTAGTTTTATGTTATATTCTAATATGTACAGTCATTGAAATTGTGAACGTCTGTTCTCGATGAACCGCTTAAACGTTTCCCACTTCGCATCTTTGCCCCTCTTCACCCACCATATACATATCTCGTACCGCACATTGTCGTCCAACAGGGAATCTTTGATTAACTCGCAGCTAATTTCCCTTAAAGATCCCAGATTTGATAGTAACTGAGTATTGCTCTAAAGCAAATCGGAAACACCAGTCTCTGCCACAATCTAATATCCTGGTCTCTTCTACTCACCTTCATACAAGTCTGTTAATCTCCTCGAGAAGTTAAGACAGAGTACCACCAATGTACAGTCCAGCGCAAAAGTACGCCGTTATCTGCGGTACTTCATTGTTGCCAGAATTCACTAAAGTAGTGTAATGTACTGATTATCTACGACGACTTAGCAGTTGAATGGACAATCAATTAATGTAAAAAAAGTAGTAGAAATAAATGTAAGACATTGCTTGTTTCCTTCAAATAATCGGCAGTAATTAAATGAGAAAACATCGTTTCTGCTACAGAAGGAGAAGAAGCAGAAATTGTGATGATAACTTTCTATCGCTGAGCAGTTTCTGCGTGTTTCGGAAGTTGTAACTGAAAAAAGTACTTGTTAAAGAAAACACAAAGCATGCTGTATGATATCGGAGAGCAAACGCAATTTTTGTTTTCATTCATAAACATGAAATTGTTTTATCAAACAGCAACGGAGAAAAGAATTTGCATTTAATAACATATTCAAGTTGCTTCCTACGCAAAAAGTTCTTCAAAACTGGAGAAAACATACAACGATTTGAGCGACACAAGATTCCTCTCTTCAGCTCTCGGTGAAGATGACATGCTGAGACAATGCATGGGGACAGCAGGAAATTTGACTCTAAGGTGCGGAAATCTTGGTTTACGTTTCAAGTAGCGGAAACGAAAACTATGCATTAATATGATGAAATAAATATTTGGTGTAATGATTATTTCGTTAATGTTGTATCAAAACGACATAAATAGCAATTTTAAGATCGATAAACTGATAAAAATTTAAATTTAACTTTTCTTAGTCTCACAGCTTATCAGGAAATAATGAAATAAAAGAATTCGGTCTTCCTAGAAGAATCAACTTGGTATCCATTTAAAGAGAAACTTCGAATATCCGAATGTAAACTGAGGAAGGTATTAACCCCACACTACTATGTCTTAGGTCCTCTGTCACGTCTCTCCACGATAAAATGATGTCGCAGTGGCTACATATCTAAAATTAAACAGCGAGCTTACCTCATCCAAGCAAACTCCCGTTCTCAGCCCTCTTCTGCAGGAAAAATTCTTGTGTATGTTCTGTCACGATAGATGGTCCAGTTACAACACTGCAACACGAGAAGTTCACAGCAGCTGGGACACTTAAGATTAGCCGAGGAGATGAAAGATAATCGATGAATAAAATCGAAATGATGTTGCCGCCAGTGTCAGAAATATTGTCACATAACTATTGCGAGCTGCATCTTTGACAAGCAACGGATCCAACAGGTGTGAAACGGGGAAAAATTCTTTTTCACACTGGTAATGTAGTATAGTTCATAGACAGATTGCAAACTGGGCAGGACGTGCCGCTGACCCTACAGTGGCAGGCGGTAGCTGCCAAGTTGTAGCGGCGTCGCTGCGCTGCCGACACCGCGACTGAGCTCGCGGCGCTGTGTCTCTGGCCACACGCAGCAAGCACGCACCGCGACGCTGCACGCCCGGCGTCAGGCGCCTTACTGGAACCGGAGGCAGGGTGTCCGCCGCTGCCGCCGCCGCCGCCGCCGCCCGCCACGCACAGCGGGCGCCGTAGCGCCCCCAGCGGCCGTCCCCGGGACTTCGCTAGCGGCTCCTAGCGACGGCCCGGGCAACTACGGCACCGACTCGAAACAGGACCAGGAATCACGTACAGTACATTCGTCACAGCTGGTACCGGTGAAACTTGTTCGGCGATAACCTGCTTCAGATACACTATTCTTATTTTCGCTTTCACATTAAAGAACTCAGAATGAAATTTTCACTCTACAGTGGACTGTTCGCTGATATGAACATTCCTGGCAGATTAAAACTGTGTGCCGGGCCCAGACTCGAACTCGGGACCTTTGCCTTTTGGGGGCAAGTGCTCTACCAACTGAGCTACCCAAGCACAACTCACACCCCGTCCTCACAGCTTTAATTCCGCCAGTACCTCGTCTCCTACCTTCAGAACTTCACAGAAGCTCTCCTGCACTTGCTCGCGAAAGGCAAAGGTCCCGAGTTCGAGTGTCGGCCCGGCACACAGTTTTAATCTGCCATGAAGTTTCATTAAAGAACTTGTTGAAGAAGCTAACTCACCTCCATGCTTCCTCAAGAGCTCCTTCATGAAACTCATTCTTTTTTTCCCCGCATGGACTTTGCATCCTTCAACACCACCCCACCACTCTCTCCACATCCCCTCTCAACGGAAGTAGCAGAATCTACTTCTCTTCCCCTTGTCATGGCTCCTTTCCTCACCGCTCCCCTGCACTCACACTCAAAGACTTCGTTCGAAACCTACCCCTCATTCTGTCCCAAATAATTCAGCCTAACATCAACCTATATTAAAACCCATGTTACACTCCATCCAAAACCTACAAAATTCATAATACCTTTTCCCCTGGCAGTCTACATCCAAATATTGGCACTTTTTACGACTGAACGACGATCTGGAAATTGTTCCCAGATGAGGCGAAACACATTCCGCCGTTTCAGAAGGGGTCCTCATGTAGATTTCTGTGAAGCCTCCTCTAAGCTCGGTATCAGCTAGGCCCGGGAAAACATTTCACTGGAATGAATGAAATGTCGTGACTCTGCACGATGCTGGACAGGCGCTTTTTGAGGTCATAGGCGCGTGAGCCGCGGTCTTTCCTGTGTTTGCAAAATAATTGTGTTGATTGGGATGTGGACTGTGACATCAGAAAACGTAACAGTCGACACCATTTCGATGCGTCGAGATGTATCAGGATTAGAGGATCAGTTTTTCCCTGCCTGTGGACGGATGCTGGATGGTACCTGAAGTTATTTGCGATCATCGCAGGAGTTATTTATCAGCTTTCAGTTGATAATTTTAGATTTTTGATGCAAATTCCACGCGGAGCTTTTGTGGGACTTGGATGGATGTAATGTGTGGAGGTAGAGAGAGCAAACTGCGGAGGGGAGTAGATAATTCGGTCTTGGAGAAGAGATATGGTTTTAGACACGGAGACTGGGCGCGGAGATGGAGACGTAGGTTTGCCGTTCGACCTGGCGCCGGAGTGCACTGGGGACAGTATCTCAAAATTTCTACATATAATTGTAAGGATTTCACAGTACCGGCACTAGTAATCTTTAGAGTGAATATATCTGACTTCAATGAATGCTCACAGCAGCAGCAGCCGCTGTCCGATTTAAGCATATTGTGGTAGTTAGTTTCAGGAGACAGTTCACAATCACTGTGTTTCGTAGTCTATTAATAGCCGTCAGATTGAGTTATCCATTTTTCTAATATCAGAATGAGAATCAAGTCATCATCCTTTGTCCAACTTTGTCAACTGTCTATCAGACCACTTCACTTTATGAATATGATGAAGAATATGATCAACGTGTTACGCTGACCCATGTTCCATACAATTGGTATCTTTCAGAAATAAATCTGTCGTGATATTGATTGCTATCTGTTGTTCATGTAGACAAGAACCCTTGATCATCTTCATTAATTTTAGTTATCTATGTGGGAAATAGTAGTGTATACTTATCTGATATGTTGATGTATCAGTGTAGACTGTACAACGTGTGTGCAAAAATCTGACATAACACTGGCAACCATGTAACATAGCGTACGAATAGACGCCGTAAAAAAATACTAAACGACAGGAAACAGATAAAGCGCTCACACATCGTCAATGACAGTCCATTAAAAAACCCACACAAATTGCTGCTGTCTGTAAATATAGTTCCATCTCAACCAGTTTCCGTGTGGACACTACGAAGGGGACTGCATGCAACGAACACTTACCACTGGGGACGTCGCAAAAGCACATTTTCAACAGCGCTATATAAAACGGCACTTATTCTCTGGGTCAAGCAACACAAAACTAGACATCAGATGACTGGAAGCCTGTAGTGTGGTCCGCCGAGTCGCGATTTTAACTCTTTTCAAATAAAGCAAGGCGTTGGGTGCAGTGACGCTCCAGCGAGTCGTTTAACCTGCTGTATGTGGATGATGAAGTGATATTCACATACCTTCCCTCATTCGTATCTTACGTATCTGATGTGTGAAAGCTGTTATCAAGTTCTGAACTGCATTTTGTGACGGTACTAACCCGTCACGACGCGCTGAATTCAAAACTACCGCTGCTTCTCTGGGCGCTAGCTGCGCGCGCTGTCCGCGGTTATGTTCTGCCCGTTGGCGCTTCCCCCCTCGCCCCCCTCCCGCCCCCCACGTGACGGTACACTGACGTGATGATGATGATGTCTGGTTTGTGGGGCCCTCAACTGCGCGGTCATCAGCGCCCATACAAAGTCCCAATTTTCATACAGTCCAATTTTTTTCACAGTCCAGTCTAGACACTGTCAGGACTGATGATGATGTTGAAATGATGACGACAGCACAGACACCCAGTCCCCGGGGCAGAGAAAATCGCCAACCTGGCTGGGAATCGAACCCGGGACCCCGTGATCCAGAAGCAGCAACGCTAGCCACTGGACCATGAGGTGACAAAAGTCATGGGATGCCTTCTAATATAGTGTCAGACCACCTTTTTCTCAGAGTAACAACTCGACGTGGCATGGACTCAACAAGTCATTTGGGCTGCAGAAATATTGAACCGCACAGCCTCCACTGCTGTCCATAACTGAGGAAATGTTGCCTGTGCTGGATTTTGTACATGAACCGACTTGTCGATTATGTCCCATAAATGTTCAAAAATGGTTCAAATGGCTGTGAGCACTATGGGAGTTAACATCAGAGGTCATCAGTCCCCTAGAACGTAGAACTACTAAAACCTAACTAACCTAAGCACATCACACACATCCATGCCCGAGGCAGGATTCGAACCTGCGCCGTAGTGGTCACGCAGTTCCAGACAGAAGCGCCTAGAGTCGCTGGGCCACACCGGCTGGCTCATAAATGTTCGATGCGATTCATGTCGGATGATCTGAGTGACCAAATTATTCGCACGACTTATCCAGAACGTCCTTCAGACCAATCACGAACAACTGTGGTCCTGTGACGCGGCGCATTGTCATCCATAAAACGTCCATTGCAGTCTGGGAACATGAAGTCCATGAATGCCTGAAAATACTCTCCAAGTAGTCGGAACATTACCATTTCCAGTCAATGATCGGTTGCGTTGGACCACAGAAGGCAGTCAGTTCTATGTATATATACAATTATGGAGCCAACATGGGCTTGCACAGTGCCTTGTTCGCAACTTCGGCCTACGACTTCGCGGGGTCGTAACTTACCGACGGAAACCGGGACTCATCTGACGAGGCTACGCTTTGCCAGCCGTCTAGGGTCCAGTCTTTGTGGCCATGAGCCCAGAAGAGGCGCTGCAGGCAATGTCGTGCTCTTATCAACGGCACTCGCGTCGGCTGTTTACTGCCATAGCCCATTAACACCAAATTTCGCCGCACTGTCCTAAGGGATACGTTCGTCGTTCGTCCCACATTGATTTCGGAAGTTATTTCAAATACTGTGCCTTGTCTGTTACCACTGTCGACTCTATGCAAACGCCGCTCCTCTTGGTCGTTAAGTGAATCCGTCGGCCACTGAATTGTCCCTGGAGAGAGGTAACGTCTGAAATCTGATGTTCTCGACACACTATTGATACTGTGACTCTCGGAATATTATATTCTCTAGCGAGTTCTGAAATGCAATGTCCCTTGCATCTAGCTCCGCGTTCAGTCAGTGAATTCCCACGGTGCGGCCGTGATCGCGTCGGAAACCTTTCCACGTGAATCACCAGAGTACAAACGACAGCTTTGCCGATGCACTCTCCTGTTATGCATTGTGTACACGGGACTGTCGCCACCTGTATATGTGCGTATCGCTCCCCCATCACTTTGTCATTTCACGGTACATCGCCTGGGATGATTGTGGAGTCTCAAGACGTCTCCACCACGTGCCGAGTCGCCGTCTACCTGGACCCATCGGCTGCACTTATTAATAACAAGCTGCTTTGGGTCGATATCGATCTGCTCCACTTTCTGTGCTATAGAAAACTTTGCGTAACGAGGAAGCTCTTTTGTCTTGTAGGGCCCCATATTCGTTCGGTTGCTGCTTAGTTTTGAAGCTGATTACTTCTGCAGAAATCGTCGAACATTAGTTTGTGTTAGACTGCTTAGTTCACCGTGGACCAGTGGCCATACAGATCTTTATAATTGAATTTGAGTCACTCTTCACTAGCGGACACAAGTTTTCTCGGAAGAGTGGTATTTGCTGTCGGCCTCACACAGATTTCTGTAAATTATTTATTACGTTGTTGCACAGTGTCGTTAATGTTAGTTCTAGTTATTCCATATTTTGGCCCCCTTCCCTTTGGTGGTTCAAAATTAGTGTGTGTGTATGTGCATTTCTATACCAAGAACAACACACACACACCCATGCCCGAGGGAGGACTCGAAACTCCGGCGGGAGGGGCCGAGCAATCAGCGACATGGTGCCTGAGACCGCGCGGCAGGTTCATAATTAGTACAAGGTAGAATCGGTGGCTTTGATATTTGCTGCTTTACTTGCTAATAACTCCTGACTTACTTGGGTGAATTTCAGAAACCGTTTCGAGAGCTTTAAGAGACTGATAATATTTAAAATAAACTCATTCTAGGCATTAATCCGGTATTCTTGATCTAATTCTTCAAGCTACGAGAGAGAATTTTATTTGTTTGAAAATAATATCACTTAACGGATTAATCTATTATTCTTGAGCTATTGTTATTGGAGATTGTATTAGTGCACTTGTGTTGGTATTTTACGTGTATTTTTTTGGTTGTAACATTTTAAATGTAAAACATACTTGTAAATGGTAACCTAAAGCACACCCCTTCTGAGAGGTATTTGATTCATTCTTTTGAGTGTAAAGAAATGGTTTTTGAAATTTTGCACGCGCTTCTCAATCCAGTAGCATCACTCCATACTCTAGTTGTGCTACACAAGTAACGACTCCTGTCAAATGTTAATAAGAATAACTGCCAAAGAAACTCCCTTTAAAACATAGCTGATTTGATGCACATCATTATAATATCATAACCTCATTTTGCTCCAATAGAGAGTTGCGGCCGGCCGATGTGGCCGAGTGGTTCTAGGTGCTACAGTCTGGAACCATACGACCACTACGTTCACAGGTTCGAATCTTGCCTCGGGCATGGATGTGTGTGATGTCCTTAGGTTAGTTAGGTTTAAGTAGTTCTAAGTCTAGGGGACTGATGACCTCAGATGTTAAGTCCCATAGTGCTCAGGGTCACTTGAACCAGAGTACTGCGTTCCTTCATACTTTGCAAAATTGTTAGCTGATTACCTTTAGAATTAATTAACATGCGAGGCTCTTTGTAATGTGTTTTTTTTCTTTTCTTTTCAACTAGCTGCTAGGTGTGTGGGCAAATGGTGTGCATTGTAAAGCTTAATTGCCAATGGAGCGTATAGTCACGTAAATTCATCAATTGTTTCAAATAAACTTTTATTGGTGACGCTCTTTTCTCACAGTCTTCATTTGCCTAAAACCTTTTAATTATTCTCTAACAAATAATTTAAAATACTGTAAACAAACTGAACTTGGGTTTATAAGCGCAGAAAACTGTACGTGTGTTGTGTGACGTCCATACTACTGTAGTATTTCGCTGTAATATGTCATCGGCGAGGCTACGTCGGCACATAAATTTTCTACCCGCTATATAAATCGATTGCCTTGTTTCTGTGTTAAACAATCCTTTTATTCGTTTAGAATCTACGTACTTCGTAACCACAGCTCTAAAGCAAAGAAGCAGCGAAAGTATTAATTACTACAAAGCGTTTTTATCGTTTGCATTTGATTTAAAAAATCAAATGATTACACCTGGGGAATTCTGCGCTGCATCGGTGCATCAGTGAACATAAAGTATTGGTGTTATGAATATAGAGACAGAAAAAGGAGCCACAAAGTACACAATAGAATCTCAGCATTCAAAATGCAGTTGAGATAAACGTGGACGTGATGAGGAACTAAACGTATTACATAAGTTCAACATGACTGAAATCCCGAAACGATCCATTGCATTAAATTAAGGAATACAAAAATGTAATTAATTGCTGTATTTCTTCAAGTACCATTTTTATGATTTTAATACTGTACACAGAAAGTTCACTTAAATTTCACTTCAGCAGAAATTTAATAGGTCAGTTCGAAGAATAGAATGAATCCAAAGGAATGTACAGGGATTTGAACCCTGATCCAAATTCGAATCATGTGTCTTAACCATTGCAGTATCCACTTTGTATAGGTGGGCACATGAGCTACCGCAACAGCGTCGTTTCGTCTATGTGCGGCTATCGATCCGTTCGTCAACCCGATGAGGGAGAGTTTATAACGATAAAGCTTTAACCTTAATTAACTAACTCTTTTTACTTGATTTTCAACTCACTGCGCTAGCAAATTAAATCGCTTGTAAGTTTTCCTTGCCAACGACGTACGCGAACACGTTCGCTTTAATAATTGAGCAATGTGAACGTAAACAAAGAGAAATTTTATAGTATTTAATTACAGTTTGTTAACATGCTGTAATACGTTCCTATCTACAGAATGTTATTGTGATAACTGTTTTGGAAAATGGTGTATGTATAAATACGAAGTAGATAAAAGAGAAGTGTGCCTGTGTGTATTCTGTATTGCAGGACAACGAAATCCAGTTATCATTTTCAACATCAGCTGCGTCCATTTCCAGAACCAAGTGTAAAGATTAGCTCTTTTATTCATTACGTGAAGTAACTTGTTTCATTTGTAAGTAGGCTGTTTAGGTTTTTTTATTGGTAACGCCACCTCTGTATGAAAATCACCGGCTGTGCTGTGTGCAGTCTGTGGCTGCTTTGCATTGTTGTAATACTCGCCATTGTAGTGTTAGGCAGCTGGCTGTGAACAGCGCGTAGCGTTGCGCAGTTGGAGGTGAGCCGCCAGCAGTGGTGGATGTGGGGAGAGAGATGGCGGAGTTTTGAAATTTGTCATGAACTGCTATATATATTATGACTATTGAGGTAAATACATTGGTTGTTCTCTATTAATATCTTTCATTTGCTAACTATCCCTATCAGTAGTTAGTGCCTTCCATAATTTGAATCTTTTATTTAGCTGGCAGTAGTGGCGCTAGCTTTATTGCAGTAGTGGGAGTAACCAAGATTTTTGTGAGGTAAGTGATTTGTGAAAAGTACAGGTTAATTTTAGTCAGGGCCATTCTCTTGTAGAGATTATTTAAAGTCAGATTGCGTTGCGCTAAAAATATTGTGCGTCAGTTTAAGCACAGTAGTGTACTATTATTGAAAGGGGACGTTTCACATGACAGACTTGTAAACATCTTTCGGACTAGTTTTATCTCAGTGACATTATGTATAGGTGAGAGGGCTGTCTATGTTTGGTGTTGAATACATTTAAAACAGTTCTTGTACATAAAACCACTCTGCAGTCACTGAAAGAAGATACATAGCACCAATATTAGCGATTAATTATTAGGTCCATGAAACATTTTAAAATATCGTTATAAGTGAAAGGCTAAACATAACTTTAAAAGTGATTGAATAGGGGAAAGACGAACTCTGAAAATTCATTTTTGATGTGATACTTGGGATATAGTTTGGAAAACTGCCGACAGGGGCATCACCGACCGCAGTTGCTGAAACTGGGGGGTGAACTAGGCAGAGAAAGCAGTTTGTTTGCTGGATTTTGTCCGTTGCCAGTTGGTACTGAATGTGCAAACAGCTTTCCGTGAAATGTTTCACAAGACGCCACCAGTATACAACGTTATAGTGAAGCGGTACAATTATTTCAAGGAGGAAGGTTTCTGTGAGATGCAAATCGTTAGGCCCGATCATGCGCGTCAGAACGGGGAATGGACCGTGATAGAGACGTGTGTTGCGAAGTCCACCTATCGAGGTAGTGCAGAATTGAGCACGAAAGTGTGAAAAATCCTTCGAATGCGATTAAGAGTGAAATCGCACAAATTGTAGCTTCTGCATTTCCTTGTGGCCTCTTTACTGTAGGGGGCTGAGTCCAAACTGACAGCTGCTCCCTTCAGACTGCTGCTACACTTCGTGGCGGGTTCAATGATGATGAAATTCCGTTGCTGCTTCCAAATAACTGGGGCACCGCTGAAGACAAACCCTCTGTTGATACGCTGGATCGCATGTTATAAAGCCCCTCGTACTGATACATCTAATCCCTGTGACTGGCTGAGGCCAAAAGGTGATAACATGCATCCCGCTCATGCCACCACCTTGCCGTGTTATCAGGCGATAACAGCGTCACCTGGCGAGGAAGGACTGCTAGTCAGACACACGCATGGTGCACGTAGTATCATTGAGCATTCTGCCTGTGTGTAGAACTGGGGAGGTTCTTGAGCTGTCTGAGTCTGACCGAGGACAGACTGTGATGGCCCGGAGACTCAGCATGAGCATTTTTGAAAATGCAAGACTTGGTGTTCGAGAAGTGCTGTGGTGAGAGTGTCTTCAACACAAGGTGAAACCATGTCCATGGGTCGTGGTGTTAGGCTGCCAGAAGTTAGATTAGATTAGATTAGCTCAATTATTCTTTCCGTAGACCCACAAAAGCGGGGATCCTCCTGGGTGTGGAACATGTCAGATAAACACATCACAAAATGTAATTAGAGAAACTTGAGTTTCATTAATTTTAATGATCCTCAGTCAATAAACTGTAAAATTATGTACATGAATTAAAATTAAACTTCTAATATTTACAGTTTTAATACTTACATCTGCTTTCATGAAAACCATCATTCACATAGTAGCTAGTTACTTGGCTGTTACAACCAAGTATTGTCAAAAATTAAAGTAAAGTATTCATTTCAATGGTCCTCAGTTGATATAACAGCCACGATGTATATATTTTTTTATTACGAGTGGAATATGAACGTGTGGAAAATTACGTAACTCAATAATGTTCATTCAATTACGTAATTATTTCTTAAAAAGATGATAATTATGTAAAACAGAGACAATATTTGTTTCACATTCTTTGTTAATCTATGTCATTCTTTTCTTTTGTTTTGTACCATTTCGTCGTCTTCTTCTGATGTACGTCGCCGACGCAAGACGCGAATCGATTTGAGGTCTGTTGAATGAAAAACATTTAATCTAAAATTATTGTACTTTTATGTTCATTTGCTGGTAAAAAAACAAATAGAGCCAAATGCGTTAAAACTATTTATGATTAATTATTGAAAAATCACTTCCTCTTTTAATTATAATTTTGTATTAATTGTTTTATCATAGCTCCAAGAAGGGCAGCCATTGTTAGTTGCGATTATATAGCAAATTCGTTTGTACTTCTAGTTGAAAATAGCATGGGTTTGTGTTAAACTAATTTGCAAAACAATTTAATAATTTTTTATTGGTGGCATCAATTTAAATGATTAATTATTTATTGAGCAAAGGAAAATCTTAATTAAAAAAGAAATCCTCTATCATTTGTTAGCCGCCATCTTAACTTTTATTACAGTGGCAAATTTAAATTACTTGAAACTGCAAACAATATTCCGATGTGTAAGAAGTAAACGTGCACCAGTGGTACTGAACTCTATTTATAAAAGAAAAAATTAATCGAATCAGATTGCATTTTCTAAGAACAGTGCTGATGGTATTTATTGTTGAACAAGATTTCATTGCTGATGTATGAGGCCAAAATTAAACTACAGACGAATCACGGAGAAAAATATTTCTGGTAGTATACGTCATGCAACTTTACTGTATGATTAAATGATGATGGCGTCCTCTTGGGTAAAATATTCCGGAGGTAAAATAGTCCCCCATTCGGATCTCTGGGAGGGGACTACTCAAGAGGACGTCATTATCAGGAGAAAGGAAACTGGCGTTCTACGGATCGGAGCGTGGAATGTCAGATCCCTTAATCGGGCAGGTAGGTTAGAAAATTTAAAAAGGGAAATGGATAGGTTAAAGTTAGATATAGTGGGAATTAGTGAAGTTCGGTGGCAGGAGGAACAAGACTTTTGGTCAGGTGATTACAGGGTTATAAATACAAAATCAAATAGAGGTAATGCAGGAGTAGGTTTAATAATGAATAAAAAAAATAGGAGTGCGGGTTAGCTACTACAAACAGCATAGTGAACGCATTATTGTGGCCAAGATAGACACAAAGCCCATACCTACTACAGTAGTACAAGTTTATATGCCAACTAGCTCTGCAGATGATGAAGAAATTGACGAAATGTATGACGAGATAAAAGAAATTATTCAGGTAGTGAAGGGAGACGAAAATTTAATAGTCATGGGTGAGTGGAATTCGTCAGTAGGAAAAGGGAGAGAAGGAAACATAGTAGGTGAATATGGATTGGGGGGAAGGAATGAAAGAGGAAGCCGCCTTGTAGAATTTCGCACAGAGCATAACTTAATCATAGCTAACACTTGGTTCAAGAATCATAAAAGAGGGTTGTATACCTGGAAGAATCCTGGAGATACTAAAAGGTATCAGATAGATTATATAATGGTAAGACAGAGATTTAGGAACCAGGTTTTAAATTGTAAGACATTTCCAGGGGCAGATATGGATTCTGACCACAATCTCTTGGTTATGAACTGCAGATTGAAACTGAAGAAACTGCAAAAAGGTGGGAATTTAAGGAGATGGGACCTGGATAAACTGAAAGAACCAGAGGTTGTTGAGAGTTTCAGGGAGAGCATAAGGGAACAATTGACAGGAATGGGGGAAAGAAATACAGTAGAAGAATGGGTAGCTCTGAGGGATGAAGTAGTGAAAGCAGCAGACGATCAAGTCGGTAAAAAGACGAGGGCTAATAGAAATCCTTGGGTAACAGAAGAAATATTGAATTTAATTGATGAAAGGAGAAAATATAAAAATCCAGTAAATGAAGCAGGCAAAAAGGAATACAAACGTCTCAAAAATGAGATCGACAGGAAGTGCAAAATGGCTAAGCAGGGATGGCTAGAAGACAATTGTGAGGATGTAGAGGCTTGTCTCACTAGGGGTAAGATAGATACTGCCTACAGGAAAATTAAAGAGACCTTTGGAGAACAGAGAACCACTTGTATGAATATCAAGAGCTCAGATGGCAACCCAGTTCTAAGCAAAGAAGGTAAGGCAGAAAGGTGGAAGGAGTATATAGAGGGTTTATACAAGTGCGATGTACTTGAGGACAATATTATGGAAATGGAAGAGGATGTAGATGAAGATGAAATGGGAGATACGATACTGCGTGAAGAGTTTGACAGAGCACTGAAAGACCTGAGTCGAAACAGGGCCCCAGGAGTAGACAACATTCCATTAGAACTACTGACGGCCTTGGGAGAGCCAGTCCTGACAAAACTCTACCATCTGGTGAGCAAGATGTATGAGACAGGTGAAATACCCTCGACTTCAAGAAGAATATAGTAATTCCAATCCCAAAGAAAGCAGGTGTTGACAGATGTGAAAATTACCGAACTAGCAGTTTAATAAGTCACAGCTGCAAAATACTAACGCGAATGCTTTACAGACGAATGGAAAAACTGGTAGAAGCGGACCTCGGGGAAGATCAGTTTGGATTCCGTAGAAATGTTGGAACACGTGAGGCAATACTAACCTTACGACTTATCTTAGAAGAAAGATTAAGAAAAGGCAAACCTACGTTTCTAGCATTTGTAGACTTAGAGAAAGCTAGTAAAAACTTTGAGGTTCGCCGATGACATTGTAATTCTGTCAGAGACAGCAAAGGACTTGGAAGAGCAGTTGAACGGAATGGACAGTGTCTTGAAAGGAGGATATAAGATGAACATCAACAAAAGCAAAACGAGGATAATGGAATGTATAATATTCTCAGTATCATTTACAAAACCAAATCAATGCAACTGCTAAAAAAAACAGAGTGAATTCAAACCGCAGAATACCATAGAGTATCGTATCATCATTATTCATTGCATTTGTCCATGTTGATGATACACAAAAACCGCCACATTAAGAACAAGTCAAATTATGTACAAGATTTAAAATTAAACTTCCACTATTTACAGACTTAAGACTTACATCTGCTTTCCATACATCCATCATTCACACAGTGAGAAGTTACTTGGCTGTTAAAACCAAGTATTTTCAAAAATTAAAGTATAATAAATTTTCATTAAAATGGTCTACTGCACTTGTTGAGAAATTCATTGATGGAATAGAAGGAGTTGGTCACCAAAAATTATTTTAAATTATGTTTAAATTGTGCTTTGTCTGAAACTATACTCTTAATGGTTGCTGGTAACTTATTGAGAATATGCACTGCTGAATACTGGACTCCTTTCTGGGCAATAGTAAGTGATTTTAAATCTTTATGTATATTGTTCTTATTTCTAGTATTGGTACTGTGTACTAAGCAGTTAGTTGGAAAAAGAGATGTATTATTTACAACAAACTTCATTAAGGAATAAATATACTGAGAAGCTGTGGTTAGTATGCTTAATTCTTTGAAAGGGTTTCGACATGATGTTCTTGGATTTACACTACACATTACTGTTATTATACACCTCCGTACTCAGTAGCGAGTTCCATTTGATGTGATGGCCTCCAATTCGCCAGATCTGAACCCGATCAAACACATCTGGGATGTGATAGTACTTGACTTCAGAGCTTATCGCCCCCTTCCCCGGAAATTTAGGGAATTAGGTGACATCTACATCTACATCTACATTTATACTCCGCAAGCCACCCAACGGTGTGTGGCAGCTCCCTCCAGCGACCTACTAAGACCATACCATGAGCAGTCGCCGCTGTTATACGTGCCAAAAGTGGACGTACTGCCTATTAGGTAGGTGGCCATGATATTCTGGGTGATCGGTGTGTGTAGCACTGTTTATGGTAGTTTTAGAGGAGCTCATATAGCTTTGAAGTCGAATATCACATCCATTGGGCTCAGTATCATCTAACATTGCTTTATCATCTTGATAAAGGACACTGTAAACAGTTTCAAAATCATTGGCCATACTCCCTACGTCACCAGTGCAGGTAGAGTACATGACGTTGTGACATTATTTGCATAAACAAACCCCTGCGTTATGAGCCTTTTTCCGACAGAACAACCAAGTGATGTGTTTTTAAAGCAATGATCATCTATCATGAGTTACAAAGCAATGAGCACTACTTTTAACTTTAGAAGATTGATGCTCAGCAGATTTTGATTTTCCCCTTTTATGTGGGAGAGCTATTTCTAGACGGGGGTTACCGTCTTGTTTGCCCTTCCGAATGGAAGACGCGTCTTCACCCTGAAAGTATTTGTTGAAAACCTCGATTCCCCGACGTTTGGGAGTTTGCTCTGTTTGATTGTTCCTGTCAAAGACTTGAATAACAGATAAACATCTCTAGTGTCAGATATAAGTGGAAAGTGGTAATTTTCCGTAGTTCAAAAGACTCATATATGGCTACAATATTCAAACACAAAATGTGCTTAATAAAAACAGAATAATATAAAATTTAGATAGATTTTAATGTAGCCGTACAATTGACGAGTAGGTAACGATATAACAATCAGAACATTGGGCATAATGCCCTTATTATGCAAGATAATTGAAAACTAGCGAAGCCATGTAGTAATCAACCAACTAGTGAACAAAACTACAACCTATTCTACTGCAACCACCAACACAAACAACTAGAACGCCGTCTGCCAGCGACATTAGCAATCCACCCACGCTCACGTCCAAAGAAATAGTTATCAGATTAGATTAGATTAGATTTACTTTCATTCCAAATGATCCGTAGTGAGGAGGTCCTCCAGGATGTAGAACATGTCAGTTACGTGACAGTCTATTCATATAAGGCAACACAAAAAGATCTTAGCACACACCAGTGAACCGCTGATAGACACACAAGGAATGAGTACAGAATCAATTCCGAACACTACTGCCAATAACTGACTCACTGTCGTAGCGAAAGAGAATGAACCTTTGAGAAACCAATATAGAATCAGTTCTCAACCGGCAAGCTGCTACTAATCACTCGCAAGCAGTATCACAACTGGACCGCAGCACACTATCTACCTCAGGAATTGACGGCCATCCCTCTTCTAGTACAGCCCAAGCCGCCAGCCTAGACTACCCTGCCACAGTCCTTCGTGCTTCCAGGACACGTTCCTCTCTCCACAGAGTCCAGGTGAGTGCCCACCGCTGTCCACGGCTGTACCTACCTTGGCTACGGTGACGCTCGCGTCCATCATGTGCCCGCCGCAGTTCCCCCTGGTGGCTGACTATTATCTCTGGCGCCAAGGGCTATAGCCGTACCACTGTACGTGGTATAAATTCTCCCCTCCTTCCTGAAACGTCTTCTCCTCCACCAGCAGAAGGGGGCACTGTAATACTGCAATATAATGATAATATTAAATAAACATTGCCAACGAAACCGGACATGTAAAATAACAATTATTTTTCTTAGTTTGGTTTTAGCTGAGAGATGAGTGCTTGCCTTCCTTATCAGTAGATACATCTTATTTTACCATCATAACCAGAGTTATAACTGCACATCCTGAAACTCTCCTAAAGCATGGCAAGAGCTTTTCTGTCAGCTTGGTCTCTGCCCCTCTCAGCTACAGGTGTATCCAATTGAATATAAAAGGAAAATGTTCTCTTACAAAATAGGAAAGTAAAGTGGTGTTGGGCCCAATTCGGAATCCATTCGGTTTTTCTAATCGCGTCCAACCACA
Organism: Schistocerca nitens; assembly: GCF_023898315.1. Lineage (NCBI taxonomy): Eukaryota > Metazoa > Arthropoda > Insecta > Orthoptera > Acrididae > Schistocerca > Schistocerca nitens. The sequence goes on from NC_064614.1 coordinate 20,853,219, forward strand.
GAATTACCTCAGTTGATAGCCACTCTGCTAGCCATAATTCTACCTTCCGTGTAAACTCACATATTCTCAAATCAACCAAAATCCATCCCAATATCTGCAATTCACAGGAACTGACAGCTACGTATGGGGCGTCCTTCGCATTGAAACTCGACCAGCCACCACTGTTTGGTGAGTATCAAACCACTCCTTACTTATGAGGGTGGCAGAACTACCAGTATCTAATAACCCACATACCAGCTTGTGATTAATTTCACAGCAGGCAAATCTTTTATGTTGCTGATGCCAAAGTATAGCTTTTATTCCACCTGGTGTGATGATAGAACTGATCTGCTTCGCTGCCACATTTGGACACGGTTTACGCGGTCCTCAGTCCAAAAAAAAAGGTTTCATGTAGCTCTCCATGCTATCCTGTGCGACCCTCTTGGTCCCCGTATAACTACTGCAACCTACATCCCTCTGAATCTGCTAATTATATTCATCTCGTGATCTACTCTAAGATTTTTACCCCCCCCCCCACATTACCCTCCAGTACTAAATTCGTGATGCCCTCTTTTGATATAATTGCGCCTGTCTCACCAATTCTATTCAGTACCTCTTAATTAGTTACGTGATTTACCAATCTAATCTTCATCCTTCTCTGGCACTACATTTCGAAATCTTCGATTCTATTTTTGTCAATACTGTTTATCGGCCATGTGAAACTTTTACGTTTTTACTTAATCTGCTGAATACAACTGAACCTTCCGAGTGAAACTTCTAGTCTTTACCACGAGATGAAGTTGCTGAGTGAAATAGAACCTACTGTCTCTTTGCTTGTATTTTCAATTCACTGACCTACAGAATTTTCCCTGACAAATACCACTCAAACTTCTCCTATACACTCATTGCCCACAGTATACGCAATCTGACTGCAAATAATTAATATACAAAATGGCCTTGAATTAGAAGAAACCCTAACAGTAAACAGTACATTTCATAAGTCAATTACCTTACAGAAAATCTTCATGACATGAACTACAGCAAATACCGCAAGCAGCAACTACAGCCAGCTAAATAAAAAGATTTTAACTACTGTAGGCTCTAACTAATAGTAGGCATGTGGTTAGCAAGGGAAGATTTTCTTGCAGAGCAAACAATGTATATATCAGATTTTACCTTAAACATGTGACATCCAGTTCCAAACTTATGTAATCATCTGTAATTCCACTATCCAAACATTAGCAGATGCATCAATCATCATTTTTGAATCCATTTCCAACCAAAACTAAATCTCCATGACGGAAACAAGTTCAGACGCTTGCGTGAAGACTGCTAACCTTCAACACTGCTAACTATTAACTTCTAGCTGTGAGTCCGTCCAGCCACAGAGTCTCTTAGCGAGGGCGCAGAGCGCTGTCAGTGATATTAATGCAGTCTATAGCGCTGCCAACATACAGACATATAAACAGGCGACTTACATAGTTTCACTTCTTTACATGGATACACACCAGACAAATACCTTCAGAACATACTTCCTAACACTTCAATTTATATTCGATGTTAGCAAATTTCTCTTCTTCAGAAATGCTTTTGTTGTCAATGCCAGTCTACATTTTACATCGTTTCTAGTTGGACCACCATCAATTATTTTACTACCCAGACAGCAAAACTCAGCTACTACTTGAAGTTTCTTGTCTCCTAATCTAACTCCCTTAGCGGCACTTCGCTTAATTCGACTACATCACTTTATCGTTATTTCACTTTTGTTGATGTTCATCTTGTATCCTCCTTTCAAGACACTGTCCACTCCTTTCAGCCGCTCTTCTACGAGTAAGTCCTTTGCAGTCTCCAAGAGAATTACAATGTCATCGGCAAACCTCAAAGCTTTTATTTCTTCTCCCTGAACTGTAATTCATAAACCAAATTTTTCTTTGTTTTCTTTTACTGCTTGTGCAGTGTACAGATTGAATGACACTGGAGACAGCCTACAACTCTGTCTCACTCCCTTCTCAACCACTGCTTCCCTTTCGTACACCTCGAATTTTGTAACTGCCGTCTGGTTTCTGTACAAGTTGTAAATAACCATAAGTTACCTGTATTTTACCCCTACCCCCTAGAATTTCGAAGCCAGAATTCCAGTCAACATTGTCAAAAGATTTTTCTAAGTCTACTACTGCTAAGAACGTAGGCTTGCCCTTCCTTAACCTACACTACTGGCCAATAAAATTGCTACACCAAGAAGAAAAGCAGATGATAAACAGGTATTCATTGGACAAATATATTATTCTAGAAATGACATGTGATTACATTTTCACGCAGTTTGGGTGCATAGATCCTGAGAAATCAGTACCCAGAACAACCGCCTCTGGCCGTAATAACGGCCTTGATACGCCTGGGCATTGAGTCAACCAGAGCTTGGATGGCGTGTAGAGGTACAGCTGCCCATGCAGCTTCAACACGATACCACAGTTCATCAACAGTAGTGACTGGCGTATTGTGACGAGCCAGTTGCTCGGCCTTCATTGACCAGACATTTTCAATTGGTGAGAGATCTAGAGAATGTGCTGGCCAGGGCAGCAGTCGAATATTTTCTGTATACAGAAAGGCCCATACAGGACCTGCAACATGCGGTCGCGCATTATCCTGCTGAAATGTAGGGTTTCTCAGGGATCGAATGAAGGGCAGAGCCACGGGTCGTAACACATCTGAAATGTAACGTCCACTTTTCAAAGCGCCGTCAATGCGAACAAGAGGTGACCGAGACGTGTAATCAATGGCCCCCATACCATCACGCCGCGTGGTACGCCGGTATGGCGATGACGAATACATGCTTACAATGTGCGTTCACCACAATGTCGCCAAACACGGATGCGACCATCATAATGCTGTAAACAGAACCTGGATTCATCCGAAAAAATGACGTTTTGCCATTCGTGCACCCAGGTTCGTCGTTGAGTACACCATCGCAGGCGCTCCTGTTTGTGATGCAGCGTGAAGGGTAACCGCAGCCATGGTCTCCGAGCTGATAGTCCGTGCTGCTGCAAACGTCCTCGAACTGTTCGTGCAAATGGTTGTTGTCTTGCAAACGTCCCCATCTGTTGACTCAAGGTTCGAGACGTGGCTGCACGATCCGTTACAGCTATGCGGATAAGATCCCTGTCATCTCGAGTGCTAGTGATACGAGGTCGTTGGGATCCAGCACTGCGTTCCGTATTACCCTCCTGAACTCACCGATTCCATATTCTGCTAACAGTCATTGGATCTCGACCAACGCGAGCTGCAATGTCGCGATACGATAAACCGCAATCGCGATAGGCTATAATCCAACCTTTATCAAAGTCTGAAACGTGATGGTACACATTTCTCCTCCTTACACGAGGCACCACAACAACGTTTCACCAGGCAACGCCGGTCAACTGCTATTTGTATATGAGAAATCGCTTGGAAACTTTCCTCGTGGCAGAACGTTTTAGGTGTCGCCACCGGCGCCAAACTTGTGTGAATGCTCTGAAAAGCTAATCATTTGCATATCACAGCATCTTTTTACTGTCGGTTAAATTTCGCGTCTGTAACACGTCATCTTCGTGGCGTACCAAATTTATTGGCCAGTAGTGTATGTTCTAAGATAAGACGTAGTGTCAGTGTTGCCTCAAGTGTTCCTACACTTCTCCAGAATCCAAACTGATCTCCGGGAAGATACTCCTTCCACCTTTCAGCTTTCCATTCTTTGCTTGGGACTTGTTTTCCATCCGATCTCTTGTTATTCATACAGCTGCTTCTGTTTTCCCCAAAGGCTTCTTTAATTTTCCTATACGCCCTATATATATTTTTTCCCTGCTGCTAAGTCCTTCCATTTGTCCTCTAGCTATTCCTGCTTAGCCATTTTGCACTTCATGTGAGTCTCATTTTTTAGACATTTCTATTCCCCTTCGCCTTATTTACTTGGTGAATTTTAAAATTTCCTCCCTTCATCATTTAAATTCAATATCTCTTGTGTTATCCAGGGATTTCTGCTAGGGCTTGTCAGTATTACATCTCTTAAAACTACCCATTCGTATTCTACCGTATTCCTTTCCGCTGTTCTAGCACCCATTGCCTAATGATCCCTCTGTAACTCTCAGCAACCTCTGCTTCTTTCAACTTATCCAGGCCTATATCCTTAATTTCCTGGCCTTTTCCAAATTATGCAATTTAATCTCCAGTTCATAATCAATAAATTGTCGTCAGACTCCACACCTGCCTCTGGAAATGTCTTACAATTTAAAATCTGGTTCCTAAATCTCTGTCTAACCATTATACAGGGTGATTCAAAAATAATACCACAATTTTAAAAATGTGTATTTAATGAAAGAAACATTATATAACCTTCTGTTATACATCATTACAAAGAGTATTTAAAAAGGTTTTTTTTCACTCAAAAACAAGTTCAGAGATGTTCAATATGACCCCCTCCAGACACACGAGCAATATCAACCCGATACTCCATCTCGTTCCACACTCTCTGTAGCATATCAGGCGTAACAGTTTGGATAGCTGCTGTTATTTCTCGTTTCAAATCATCAATGGTGGCTGGGAGAGGTGGCCGAAACACCATATCCTTAACATACCCCCATAAGAAAAAATCGCAGGGGGTAAGATCAGGGCTTCTTGGAGGCCAGTGATGAAGTGCTCTGTCACGGGCTGCCTGGCGGCCGATCCATCGCCTCGGGTAGTTGACGTTCAGGTAGTTACGGACAGATAAGTGCCAATGTGGTGGCGCTCCATCCTGCTGAAATATGAATTGTTGTGCTTCTTGTTCGAGCTGAGGGAACAGCCAATTCTCTAACATCTCCAGATACTGTAGTCCAGTTACAGTAGCACCTTCGAAGAAAAAGGGACCAAAAACTTTATTGGCTGAAATGGCAGAGAAAACGTTCACCTTAGGCGAGTCACGTTCATACTGAGTTGTTTCCCGCGGATTCTCAGTGCCCCATATACAGACATTGTGACGGTTGACTTTCCCGTTAGTGTGGAAAGTTGATTCATCACTAAACACAATCTTTGAAACGAAAGATTCATCTGTTTCCATTTGAGCAAGGATAAAATCACAGAAATCGATTCTTTTAATCTTATCAGCTGCAGACAGTGCTTGAACCAATTTCAGACGATAAGGTTTCATAACTAACCTTTTTCGTAGGACTCTCCAAACAGTTGATTGTGGAATTTGCAGCTCTCTGCTAGCTCTGCGAGTCGATTTTCCTGGGCTGCGAACAAATGCTTGCTGGATGCGTGCTACATTTTCATCACTCGGTCTCGGCCGTCCAGAACTTTTCCCTTTGCACAAACACCCATTCTCTGTAAACTGTTTATACCAACGTTTAATACACCACCTATCAGGAGGCTTAACACCATACTTCGTTCGAAATGCACGCTGAACAACTGTCGTCGATTCACTTCTGCCGTACTCAATAACACAAAAAGCTTTCTGTTGAGCGGTCGCCATCTTAGCATCAACTGACGCTGACGCCTAGTCAACAGCGCCTCAAGCGAACAAATGTACAACTAAATCAAACTTTATAGCTCCCTTAATTCGCCGACAGATAGTGCTTAGCTCTGCCTTTTGTCGTTGCAGAGTTTTAAATTCCTAAAGTTGTGGTATTCTTTTTGAATCACCCTGTATAATCAATCTGAAACCTTCCCGTGTCCAGGTCAACGTTCTTTTATGGTTCTTGAACAAAGTCTTAGCGATGATTAAATAATGCTCGGTGCAAAATTCTACCAGGCGGCTTCGTCATTACTTTGTCCCAGTGCATATTGACCTACTACTTTGATTCTCTTCCTTTTCCTACTATCAAATCCCGGCCTCCCATCACAATTAAATTTTCATTTCCTTTAACTATCTGCATAATTTCTTTTATTTCATCATACATTTGTTCAATGTTTGCATCACTTGCGGATCTAACCGGCAAATAAGCTCGCACTATAGCGGTAGGCGTGGCCTTTGTGTCTCTCTGTGCTAAAATAAGGCGTTCACAATGCTATTCGTAGTAACTTACCCTCATTACTGTTTTCTTATTCATAATTGAACCTATTCGGGCGTTACATCTATCTGAATTTGTATAGTCCTGTATTCACCCAATGAGATGTCTTGTTACTCCTGTCTCCGGATTCCATTAATTCTCATTACATCTAAGTGTAACCTATCCACTTCCCTTTTTAAATATTCTAACCTACCCGCTTAATTAAGGCATCTGACATTTCACGCTCCAATTCGTAGAATGTGTTTTGTTTCTCATGATAACAACATTCTCCCGAATAGCACCCGCCTGGAGATCCGAATGGGGAACTACTTTAAATCTGGAAAATTTTACCAAAGAAAACGTCATAATCATTTAAATATACAATAGAGCTGCATGCCCTCGGGAAAATTTACGGCTGTAGTTTCACCTTGCTTTCAGCGGTTCGCAGTACCAGCACAGAAAGACAGCTTTAGTTGACGTTACAATGCCGAATCAGTCAGTCATCCAGTCTGTTGCCCCCGCAACTACTGAAAAGGCTGCTACCCTCCTTCAGGAATCGTATGTTTGTCTGGCATCTCAACAGATACCTCTCCGTTGTGGTTGAACCTACGGTACGGCTATCTGTATCGCTGAGCCACCCAAGTCACTCCACCGACGGCAATGTCTGTGTTTCATGGGGCGCTGTTACAACTAACGACTTCTTTTACAGCTGATACTCTCTCCAGAAACGTCGAGTTCCACCACACAAAAATGCACGTTAGTGTTTCATACACTTCATCCATGAACCATTATTATCTATTGCACTCGCTCGAGGTTCACGCTCTCTCCTTTGGTCTACGTATCGGAATCTCCCAGTCTGATACACTAAGTCTTCTAAGTCACCGAATTTACTTGGGACTCACGTGAACATCATTCACTGGTTTGATGCCTTCTGAAAAACATTATCCACCGCCTCAGCCTCTTTGGCTGGAGTACAAAACGTGAATACAGCAGTGTGAACGCTGTTAACGTGTCATCCAAGCTGTTTATTTATTACTTGCTCGCATCAGTAATGTGACTCAGTCACCTTCCTCATAACATGAGCAGGTACCACACTTTTTTTACAGTTGTTCACGAACAACGTATAACATTCGACTATGGATCTTCCTGTCCCCCTTAGCGTTTGGGTGCACTAAGATTTATATGTACTACAAGTTAAAAATTGCCTTCTGCTCCGCCAGCCGTATCACACTGTAAGACATTTCACAGTATCGGGTATGGAGTAAATATAGAAATTATTATTATTAAACGCAGGTGGGCAATTCTGGCCAAATGTGTCTTCCACTCTACAGTTTTTCCTCCTGACAATTATACCTTGATATCTTAGATAAATCTGTGAACCCTTACTCTGTTTAAATCGGTACGACTCCTTTGCACTGAATACATTGACAATAAAACAATGATTATTACTTCTAACCTTGCCAACCTCTCATTTAATTCACTTAACAGAACTTTTCTCTTGTCCAAAGATTCCTAACTGGTCACCAGTCCTACTCTTACAATGTGTAAGCCTAGACTGTAAAGTAGGCACCTGGTGCTGCGAAAGTGATTCACACCGCAAGGACTTGAGTTTTAGTTCAGGTTCTGTGAGGACCAAACTGACAACGCTGATAGCGCTAATCAAGTTCTTGTGCTGGACTTGAGTAACCTGCACTGGCTCACCCATAACCTTCCATACCTGCTGGGCCAGCTGTGACACAGTACTAGCTGGAACGTGGCTGCCACTTTTTACTAAAACTCATCCTCCTAAGCCAAGCTGAGCCTGTCAGTGCCCTCACTGCCATGACTGAAACACGATACAGGAAAACTAGGCACTGTCACCAATAATATTCTAAGACTATCAGACAACGTCCTCACTGGCACAACGCAAAACCATGCTCTGCTACCAAAATGTAGAGTGGCGTATAAATGAAATGATGTTTGTGATGGGGGCTGTGGACATGTGTGTCCTCATTTTAGCAGGATTTTACTGAACATCAAAAGTTTTAAGTGATAAAATATAAAACATTTGAGTATCGCAATATAATTTTCTGAAGTGCAGAAGACTTAAGTAGCTCTAGAATATTCAAACAATAAATAACCTTAATGAAAGCAGAACAAAGTAAAATAGAGATAAATTTCAATCTGGCAATTCAATGGGCGACTACATAACAATATTGAAATGCCTGAGGTTGCAGGACAGAGCGAATGAGGTTGCGGAAAGGGGCCAAAATAAGTTGCTGTCGGTTGCACTCAACATACAAACTTTATTTAAAAACACACAATATTACAACAAGGATTAAAAACACTCAAAACTTTAATCGACCTCCTTTGATTAACCTCAGATCGGCTGACGGCCACACTCAGAATCCGAGACACAAGGCCTAAGCAATAAATTGAAATACAAGGTTCTTCTGGAAGTCTCACCCAAAAATATTTTACAAATCTTCAATCTAAACAGGCTGAAGGCCTTAGCAATTTAATTTTAATGGAACTTGGCTGAAGGCCGCATATTAAGCAATAAGAAGAGTATCAATCAAAAGGCAGAAGGCTTTATCTTAAAACATCTCTTGTAAAATTCGGTTGAAGGCCCCATATAAAAGAATAACAATCTCATGCCTTAAGGGCAAGACAAGAACTTTAAGAGATATTGATACTCGGCTGAAGGCCACACATGAAACGAATAATTAAAACCCAAACAGAGAAATTGCTTTGTAACACACAAGGAACGGCGCTCAGAAGTTTCCAAGCGTCGGCCTGAGACTGTAAGACTAACGCCCGTTTAGGTGAGACAGACAGCCTGTCCAAAGGTTCTTAATCTGAAGGCAACCCAACCGACAGACAGCCGACCAACCAATCAACAAGATCAGTTCCGCTCCACGTAACCAGCAAAATGACCACAAGATTTCAATACAACGACGCACAGAATACTGGCGTCCACAACGACCAACAACACCTTAACTTCGAACTACACGCCACGCTGGACAGCAACAACACGACAAGGAAAATACACTGCTGAAAATTACGTCAACGACCAGGGGATGGTAACTGGAACGTCAACCGCCACAAGGCAGAAATGAATACACACACGTTGTTGCTCGCAGGAACGTCCCCAAGCGCGACAACCAGGATCAAATGATGTAAACAGGTGGGGCTCGATAGTAAGTTAAGTGAGGACTCAACTTTCATGTCCAAGGTCGGTGGGCGACGAACTTCGAGGCAGTCGCAAGCAGCACCTCACGCTCCAACCGCGCGTGGACACGGCCAGCGGCCTCGGCCAGAGTACGCGCGACGGAGGCTTCGTCGCTGCTTCACGCCAACCAACCGACTGCCCAGGCTCGGAAACGGTGAAAGGACTAAATATACCGCTGGCCGATGAGACAACCGACTGAACGACCAACCAACGGTTTTCCCGCTCCAATCTGCCTCCGTCGGACAGTTTATTTGTGACGCCAGCGCTCGGCGAGCACTGGCTGTCCTCGTCTTACCGGCGCTCTCTCCCCGACTTCACTGCTGCTGCCTCCCGACAGCACTGCCGGTCCGTCTCCAACTGACTGCCAGACACACGACGACCCGGAAATACTATCGCTCGCTCCAGAGATGGTACGGCAGTGCATCGATACGCGCTGCTGCTGCTGACGGGCAAGTAAGGCAGGAATTTAGTGACGCCAGTAAATGGAATAAGGAAACGAGGCGGCAGTACCGTAACAGAAGATGACAAACAGTAAATGGGATAAACGCGAGCTGTGCACGGCTCAAGTATAACGATTTAAAGCTTTAGACACACTGCCCTCATTACATAAGGTAACTGAAAACTTATGAAGGCAGATAAAACTTGTCTATGGTAAAAGATATGACCTCTAACTCTGCCTCTTCTATCAACAGCGACAAGTTGTACGCTTTGTACCCATAATATTAACAAGCTACAAAACCTGATAACTAAATAGTTATCTCGTTACATACATGGAAGTTCATTCATATAATGCAATATAAGCCTAGCATACACACAAGAAATCAGTACAGAATCATTTCCGGAAATCACTGGTAATAATCTGACCCAATGTTGTGAAAAACAATAAACTTCTGAGAAAAACTTCAATTGACTGATAACAACACTGACAGACTCCAGAACAAATAACAAATCTTTATACAATTTGCTTAATTACTCCTGCGGCATGTACTGTCCAATCAGGCCTGCTCTCTCACACGACACACACTCGCATACCCTGTGTGTCATATGCAGAGACAAGCTGTTATTCGGCACTCACTAGCTTCCGTTCAGGAGAGCATTTACAAGTGGACACACTTAGTGCGTGTTCCTACACGACGCCCTGCACAACCTCAAACAAAAGACTACCAAGGCTCCACCATTAACTGTGAAAGCACTCAAACTGTGCTCGTTGTGATCTAACGAAGCAGTTTCCTCGCCTGCAGCGCAAGGCTGTGCTTCCCACCAGGAAACACAGCAACCACTTTGACAAAAAAACCAAGCAATGTTTTCGTAAAACTAATATTAGAATTGGTTACCAGACAATAATTTCGCTTAGGTCACGCTTAAGATACCAAATAGGCCCGAAAGACAACCAGTTCAATAATTCGTGAGTTTACAAGATCAATTTTAACGGCTGCGACATCTACTAATCTGCCGGCCGCGGTGGCCGTGCGGATCTAGGCGCTGCAGTCCGGAACTGCGGGACTGCTACGGTCGCAGGTTCGAATCTTGCCTCGGGCATGGATGTGTGTGATGTCCTTAGGTAAGTTCGGTTTAAGTAGTTGTAAGTTCTAGGGGACTGATGACCTAAGATGTTAAGTCCCATAGTGCTCAGAGCCATTTGAACCATTTTGCCATCTACTAATCTTCTATATCGCCTTGATGAGCCGCATCTTTGATGTACGCTTTAGGGAACATATCTATCCCCAAAATAGGACAGCTTTCCGTACGCACATCGCTATGGTCAAACACACGGTGCAGCACTTGGAGGTGTTCTATGATGAGGCTAAAGGAAGGAAGATTTACTTGAAGAATTGGAGATTTTTCTACGAAGAGGGCCCGTAATCGAGTATTAAACGAGGACATAGAGTTTAATCAGAATTACTTCCTTTGTATTTTTGGCGAACTGCTGTATAATTTTCGGCAAATTATACTGACCGTAGACTACATTATCGCTGGTCCGAAGACTGTGTGATTGTACTCCTGCCTTTCGCCATCAAACTGCGCCCACACGACCGGACTGCAAGACGGATTGCCTTCGTATCACTTCCGATGGCGACTTATCTGCATCAGCCGTCTTCTCGTCCTAGCTGTTAATTTGATTTTATGAAAGCTCTTTCTATGTTCTGACAATAGGTCATATTGCTGTATCACATGCTGCTGTTGTGGTCTTCAGTCTAGACAATGGCTTGATGCAGCTCTCTATGCTACCCTATCCTGTGTAAGCTTCTTCATCACCTACTGCAACCTACATCCTTCTGAATCCGCTTAGTGTATTCATCTCTTGGTCTCCCTCTACGATTTTTACACTCCACGCTGCCCTCCAGTACTAAATTGGTGATCCCTTGATGCCTCAGAACATGTCCTACCAATCGATCCCCTGTTCTAGTCAAGTTGTGCCACAAACTCCTCTTCTCCCCAATTCTATTCAATACCTCCTCATCAGTTATGTGATCTATCCATCTAATCTTCAGCATTATTCTGTAGCACCACAATTACAAAGCCTCTATTCTTTTGTTGTCTAAACTATTTATCGTCCATGTTTCAATCCCATACATGGCTACGCTCCATACAAATACTCTCAGTAAAGACCTCCTAACACTTAAATATATACTTATATACTCGATGTTAACAAATTTCTCTTCTTCAGAAACGCTTTCCTTGCCATTGCCAGTCTACATTTTATATCCTCTCTTCTTGCTCCCCAAATAGCAAAACTCATCTACCACTTTAAGTGTGTCATCTCCTAATCTAATTCCCTCAGCATCACCTCACTTAATTGGACTACATTCTATTATACTCGTTTTGCTTTTGTTGATGTTCATCTTATATCCTCCTCTCAACACACTGTCCATTCCCTTCAACTGCTCTTCCAGGTCCTTTCCCGTCTCTGACAGAATTACAATGTCATCGGCAAACCTCAAAGTTTTTATTTCTTCTCCGTAGATTTTAATTCCTAATCCAACTTTTTCTTTTGTTTCCTCTACTGCTTGCCCAATATATAGATTACAGATTGAACAACATCAGGGATAGGCTACAACCCTGTCTTACTCCCTTCCCAACCACTGTTTCACTTTCGTGCTCCTCGACTCTTATAACCGTCATCTGGTTTTTGTGAAATAAAATGAGCTTATGGCATCGGTGGCCGATGACACATTGGGCGACTTGCACGCCGGTGATGAGGATGAAATGATGATGAGAACAACACAACGCCTAGTCCCCGAGGGGAGACTGTTTTGGTTGGCAGGAGAGCCAACACCGTGTTACTAGAGGAGGCCGATAGGCACTCGTTTTAGCTCACGCAGGCTGGCGTGAGGTCTGGAACAGGACAAGGAAATTAGAATTCAGAAAAAAGGACGTAGCTGGTGGAATACTTAACTTTAATCCATTAATGGTGAACGTCGGTCTGGACGGTACATGATTCACAATATCAATAGTAACTGATAATGGCGCCTTGCTAGGTCGTAGCAAATGACGTAGCTGAAGGCTATGCTAAACTATCGTCTCGGCAAATGAGAGCGTATTTTGTCAGTGAACCATCGGTAGCAAAGTCGGTTGTACACCTGGGGCGAGTGCTAGGAAGTCTCTCTAGACCTGTCGTGTGGCGGAGCTCGGTCTGCAATCACTGATAGTGGCGACACGCGGGTCCGACGTATACTAACGGACCGCGGCCGATTTAAAGGCTACCACGTAGCAAGTGTGGTGTCTGGCGGTGACACCACAGAGACAATCTCCAACCCGGACGGGAATCGAACCCTGGCCCGCTTGTACGGGAGGCGAGCACGTTACCGCCCAGCTAAGCAGGATCGAGTCTCGCTCCGGCACAAATTTTTGGTTTCTGTACAAATTGTAAATAGCCTTTCGTTCCCTCTATTTGACCCATGAAATCTTCAGAATTTGGAGACTATTCCAGTCAACATTGTCAAAAGTTTTCTCTAAGTCTACAAATGCTAGAAACGTGGGTTTGCCTTTCCTTAATCTACCTTCTAAGGTAAGTCGCAGGGTTAGTATTTCTACGAAATCCAAACAGATCTTACCCAAGGTCCGCTTCTACCAGTTTTTCCATTCATCTGTAAAGAATTCGTGTTAGCATTCTGCAGCCGTGACTTATTAAACTGATATTTTTGTAATTTTCACACCTGTCAACACCTGCTTTCTTTGGGACTGATATTATTATATTCTTCTTGAAGTCTGAGAGTCTTTCGCCTGTTTCGTACATCTTGCTCGCCAGATAGTAGAGTTTTGTCAGGGCTGGCCCTCCCAAGGCTGTCAGTAGTTCTACTGGAATGTTGTTTACTCCCGGAGACTTGTTGCGACTCAGGTCTTTCAGTGCTCTGTCAAACTAGTCACACAGTATCGTATCTGACATTTCATCTTCATATCACTTGAGATGGCACTTACCTGCATCAGTCGTCTTCTCGTCCTAGCTGTTAACCACATACTGCTTATAATTTTCTTGTTACTGTTACTGACTCAGTTTTCTGGTCTCTGTTTTTTGTATAATGTGATTTCCTTGAAGTAATTTTAGATACTACATTACTCTTTCTACAAGCAACTGTAACATTTTATTGTCGATGTATGTAACGGTATACAGCTGCGGACCGCTTTCTAGATCTTCAGTCACTTTCTCCTTCCGTTTGCGTGAGTGCATGCTGCGTACCGTTATGTTATGGCTGTTAGTAAGTAAATGTCAAGTTATCGATTTTGGTCCCATAAATTTGTTTTGCTATCGACAAGTTACACCGTATAACGATTTTTTTTGTGTTTTACGTTTAAATTCGAGTGTATTACCTATGGCATGTTCTTCCTCTTGAATAATATCACACTCTTAACTTAAAATTTCATGTCTTTGTATTTACTAGATACTCATTTCGTTCATTATTCCTGCAGGAGTGGAGCGTCTCGTGTTTGGTGTGCTTTTACAACCAAATCTGTCTTTCAACTTGCCCGTCATACAAATGCAAGTTATTGAATGGTTCGTTTATTACTGGTACAAGTAGTTTTTGTTCAAATTGCGTCTCACACGAATATGCTAACATTAAAATTTTTGCCGTTAACTCTGTGTAGTTTGTTGTAATTCGAGGACACATAATATTTATATATGTTGCTCGTTCTGCACGTTGCATTCTGACGTTCTACCATGATTGGTATTTGTGTATCCCTTCAAACATTTTAAGGCTGAAGATTCTATATAAAAAAAAAAAAACTTTTTCATTAGGCCGCTTTTCGTTTTTGTGCTTGCTTTTGGATCTGAGGATGGTGGCACAGGGAACTGAAACTAGTCTAGTAATTATATGAATTTTTTTATATGTGTATACGAGCTAGGCAATTAAAAGATTTGTGAAAAAAGGGTTTCTTTTCAGTTTTAACACATTTAAGTAAGATCATTCTCATCTTCCTTCGTAATGTCGGGCTTTACTAAACTTTCCCGAGCAGCACGAGTCGACTGCAGGAGGTTAAGTATTTATAATGTAAAAGCAATCTTCCTCATCATCTGGAATGGTGAGCAGACACGCCATTGTCCTCAGCCAAAGTCCAAAACGAGAAAATAACAGGCGTGATTGGAAGGTCGAACAAAAAAATACGCAACAGAAAAATATCCGGGAAGCAAATAACAAGAAAATTTCCACAACAAAATGTGGACAAGAAAATTCCAACCTAAAAAAAGCCAAGTCATAGAATTTGGAATAGAACGATGCCAAAGATCACTAATAGCCAGACCGGCTTGCAGAAAAAATAATTTTGAAGGGACGTTGAGGTTTGTGACTGTCGATCTTAGTTATTCGATAAGTTAATACACGTGTAATAGAAAAAATGGTAAAAGGCTGTAATAATTGCTTACTGCATCCACAGCATCCTTTAGTGTGACCATCAGTCATTAACCCACACGTAACTGCATCGTGTAAAACAATCATGAAGATTCATTTAGCTATATTGATGTCTCAATTTTCTAAGTATTTAGCGTGATAAATCTACTCTAAGTAAGCCTTTGCATTAGAACCACTTAGATTAGCAAAAGACTTACAGAATAAACCAGTTAAAGATTGTAACTAGGCCTCTGGCCGTAAGTTCTGGGAGTAAAACTTTTAAACTGCACGTGAGCCGTGCTCGTCACATCTTAGGGAGGTCCCACCGAGGAAATTACTCTGCAGCAGCATCTGGCGACTTCCCGTGCAGGACCAAAAGGAGGAACGCCGCCACTTCCAACCTGTCGGTGGCACACGGTGTCCTCTGACGCCACGTGACTTGTGGTTACGGCCGTTTAGTGGCTGGGGGGGGGGGGGCGGGGGGCGGGGGAGTGGGGGGACGATACCCGCCTCCTCTGCTGCAGCGGACGACTCTCGAAGTTTAACTGGCGTGACAGGAGCTGCGGAAGGCTCTCGCTCTCTCTCTCTCTCTCTCTCTCTCTCTCTCTCGCCCTCTTTCTCAAAAATGGTTCAAATGGCTCTGAGCACTATGGGACTTAACATCTTAGGTCATCAGTCCCCTAGAACTTAGAACTACATAAACCTAACTAACCTAAGGACACCACACACATCCATGCCCGAGGCAGGATTCGAACCTGCGACCGTAGCAGTCCCGCGGTTCCGGACTGTAGCGCCTAGAACCGCACGGCCACCGCGGCCGGCCTCTCTCTCTCTCTCTCTCTCTCTCTCTCTCTCTCTCACACATACATACAGGCTTTCAAAAGTTCAGTATAGGAAGAGCTAAGGTTAGGCACTGCAGCAAAGCTTCCAAAGGCTCTTAACCATATTTACTGGTCCTACCGATTAAATTGTTACTGCTTTACGAAATAATTTTGATGAATCTCTAACTCGCAATTAACTGGTTAGCATTGTGTGCTGTTATGAAATAAATGAAAATCTCTGTAGTATTTTTTAAGAAAAACGATCGCCTTTTAATAATTTTATTTATGCGGTGTGTGTTCTTTCCAACAACTCCGAAAGCACAGAAACTATTTTGATTCAGCCGCCACTATGAATTAAGACAAAAAGGAATTACAGACATCGGCTTGGAGTAACCAGTGATATACATAAATGGAGAAAGTTGAAAATATGTATGAGACTGCGATTCGAACCTGGGTCTTTTGCTTGCCAGACAGGTGGAATAACCACGACACCAACCAGACACAGTGGTAATCGCAAATGCACGGACTACACTGGCCAAGCCTTCCATCATATTCAAATTCTCAACTTGTTACTCACGGCTTTGGCCGATCCCCATGAGACATCTAGCCTGGTGTCCGTCCGTAATGACGAGAACGTTGCTCGCGTATAATGGGTGAAGAAAGATTCGCACACTCGGCCTTTGGTGCACGATTCCTCAGATACTGGCAAAAAAAAAAAAAAAAAAAAAAAAAAAAATTATCTCACACGAAATACCGTCCTGCGCGTATTTCGGGCAATAAATCAACGTTAAAGATTGGCCATTTGGCAACACTGTAAACACGTGTACGGTAACTATCTTTGTGTACTACCGCTGTGCAGTTGGCAGGGCATAGCGTTTTGAGCTAAGATGCAGGAGGTAGAGGGTTCGATTCTGGTTTAAGCATATGTGTTTTTATTTGCTGAAAGTAGTCTCTTGGAACCGTCTCTGGCGTCATAATCGTCATACACCGATTACAGTGGGTCTTCTACAAAGCATTTGCAGTTACGTACTACGAACACAGAGAAGCAAATACAGTCGTTTTCATGGTCAGCTTCTAATGAAACTTTTCTCCCGGCGTGGATGCGAACTGTTTCGCGCCGCTGCATCTACTAGATTCCAAATTTGTTTTGTGTGTGCCTTTCCCCAACGGGGTCATCGATTAATACCAACTATTATCCTTGCCACGTTCAGGTCAATTACATTTCGTTAGGGTCTTACGTCACCGGTAGGGCTAGCAATGTGCTTAACAAGTAATTTCGATGGGACAAATTGAGGGAGGGTACACAATAAACAGGTTTGGAATCTAGTAGATGCAGTGGCGCCAAAAAGTTTGCGTCCACGGCGTGCAAAAGTCTTCTTTAAAAGCTGACCAATGGAAACAATTGTACTTCAGTTTCTGTTTTCGTAGTACGTAACTGCAAATGTTTTGTAGAAGACCCGCTGCAATCGCTGTATGACAATTGAGATGCCAGATACCGTAGCGACTGTTTTAGGAAATAAAAACAAATAAGTGTCGACTCAGAATCGAACTCTCGACCTCCTGCATGCTAACCCAAAACGCTATCTATTGCACCAACAGCACAGCACTGTCACGCCTCCTGATCTACAGCGTGAGGCCCTTGGTTTGATTCACGGCAGAGTCGGAGATTCTCTTTGTTCAGTGACTGGGCATACGCGTTTCCTTAGTAACTTCATCCCGTCCTAATGGGCGTACAACGTGCAAATCGCTGAAGAGGCGTCAAAAAGAAACACTTGCACGAAGCGGCCGAACTACACAGGACGGGATCTCCCGGCCAATAATGCCATTCCAGCGATTACAGTGTGACTCATCGACATTGTAGGCATACTTTTCCAGTGTTGGTGAAGTGCAGAATTATACCTTCATGTACGAGGGTTGTTTTTTAAGTAAGGGCCGTTTTTATTTTTTTTAAAAAGATACAAATACTTTTGTAAAAACACCTTTATTTTCTGATTCTACACACTTTTACCTATTTTTCTACATAGTTGCCTTGTTTATTTAAGCACTTGTCATACCGTACAACTAAGTTTTTAATTCCCTCTTCAAAGAATTCGGCCGCCTGCTCCGACAGCCAAGAGTTCACGGCCGCTTTCACTTCATCGTCGTCATTGAAGCGCTGCCCGCCAAGATGGTGTTTCAAGTACCGGAAAAGGTGAAAATCGCTAGGAACAAGGTCGGAGCTGTATGGTGCATGGTCCAAAACTTCCCAGCCAAAAGAATCAATCAAATCCCGAGTCTTTTGAGAGGTGTGAGGCCTAGCGTTGTCGTGCAGGAGCAAAACTCCTTTTGTCAGCATGCCGCGCCTTTTGTTTTGGATTGCTCTGCGGAGCTTCTTTAGAGTTGCACAGTAGGCATCTGAGTTGATTGTCGTTCCTCGTGGCATAAAGTCCACTAGCAAAACACCGCGCCGGTCCAAGAACACAGTTGCCATAATCTTGCGCTTTGACAGCGTCTGTTTGGCTTTGACCTTGACGGGTGAGGTTGTGTGTCGCCATTCCATCGATTGTCGCTTGCTTTCGGGAGTGATATGGGATACCCATGTTTCATCTCCAGTGACAATTTGACTCAACATGTCATCCCCCTCTTCCTCGTAACGAATCAAAAAGTCCAATGAAGTGGCAAATCTCTTCCCTTTGTGGTCCTCTGTGAGGAGTCTGGGTACCCACCGAGAACACAGTTTCATAAAGTTTAGGTTTTCAGACATAATTTTGTACAAAACCGATCTTGAAACTTGTGGAAATTCCAAAGAAAGAGTGGAAATTGTGAATCTTCTGTCCTCACGAATCATTGTTTCGACTGCAGCCACTAAATCATCAGTGATCACAGAGGGCCGGCCTGAGCGTTCTTCGTCATGGACCTTTTGACGGCCATTTTTAAACTCTCTAACCCATTGACGCACTTTACCTTCACTCATTGCATTCAAGCCATAAACTTCTGTTAACTGACGATGAATTTCTGCAGCTGATAGGCTTCTCGCGGTCAAAAAACGTATCTCTGACCGTATCTCACACGCGGCGGGCGATTCAATAATCGTAAACATTATAAAGTAGCACAGCGATGCGTACACGTCAGCTACAAAGCTGCAACTTGCATCAGTGTGAACGGGAAGGACGCCCGCAAGTGACGCGGTGGCTTGTTGCGGCGTCCGCGCGAACTACGGGACTATACGCGCGAACGGCCCTAACTTAAAAAACAACCCTCGTATATTTAGAGCAAATTGACAGTCTTTGCATAATTTTGAAGTCTTCTCCTGTTCTGGGTGGATAGTTATCTCATATAATACTTCATTATAGATAAGTGCTTCATCTGCAAAATGGCCGAGGTTAGCATTAAGGTTGTCTGTCAGATAACAACAGACAATATGAACAGCAGGGACCCGAAAAAAATTCCCGGGTCCACGCTTTATGTTTGTTTTTCTTCCACTGATAACTCTTCATCCACGATAACATAATTGCGCCGTCCCCAGAAAAACCCTGAAATCAGGTCACAAATTTTATTTATTGCTCCATATGATGGTAGTCGCGTCAATTAATTTTCCTGTGGTGTTGAGTAAGATGCTTCCTGGAAGGTAACAAAAGTTACATCCGTGTGTCCCCCTCTATCCATGTCTTTCAGCACCTTAACTGAGAAAAGGATGACATAGTTTTCACATGACCCATGTTTTCAAATTCAGTACTAGTTGGTACGGAGGAGATCGTTCTGTCGGTGCAACATTTATCGCGCTACACAGAGAAATGTTGTCAACTGCATTATGATGTCAGCAGCAACATTATTGAAGCAGAGTGACAGATGTCTAGACTTGAGTTGTTAAAAGATCTCAATGAAACGCGATTTCCATATAGCCTCTCCTAATATTAGTGTGCTCTTCAATTTATGGAGATGTTTTAGCTTCTTGAATTCGACTTCCACCTGTAGGTACCAGCTTCATTTATACCTACACCCTCTGTCTAGAATACAAGTATAATTGATTTCCTTTTTATATTGTTTCGTGATATACTCTGGCATCGGAAAATGACTATGTGAAGGTGATAAAACACCGATATAATTGACACACTATTTTCTATCGAGGAGTGCAGCGTCACTGCGTACATTCTGACTGTTTGTGTGTTTCACTGTTATATTACGAAATTATGAAAGCAGAGCTAAGCTACATTTACTTCTTAACCAGGCCGTGGCTCAAACAGAGGTAGCGGCTTTGGCAGCTTTGATTACTGTACATTCTGAAAGGAATTGTTGGCGTCGGCGAAAAACTTTGTGTTATGCGATATGTTGTGTTCATATACTGTTCAATAATTATTGCACGCTAGGGTTGTGTATCCCTACACAGCATTACTGCCTCGTGGTAAATAAGGGTAGTACTATATCAAGGATATTCAGCTTGGCTATCAATCCTGTGATTATTCCCACAACATGCTTCGGTACAACATTATCCCGTTTTCAATTGTGAAAAACAAGGAAACCAGGTAAAACAATCCTCCTATAACTGGCATAAATACACTCCTGGAAATGGAAAAAAGAACACATTGACACCGGTGTGTCAGACCCACCATACTTGCTCCGGACACTGCGAGAGGGCTGTACAAGCAATGATCCCACGCACGGCACAGCGGACACACCAGGAACCGCGGTGTTGGCCGTCGAATGGCGCTAGCTGCGCAGCATTTGTGCACCGCCGCCGTCAGTGTCAGCCAGTTTGCCGTGGCATACGGAGCTCCATCGCAGTCTTTAACACTGGTAGCATGCCGCGACAGCGTGGACGTGAACCGTATGTGCAGTTGACGGACTTTGAGCGAGGGCGTATAGTGGGCATGCGGGAGGCCGGGTGGACGTACCGCCGAATTGCTCAACACGTGGGGCGTGAGGTCTCCACAGTACATCGATGTTGTCGCCAGTGGTCGGCGGAAGGTGCACGTGCCCGTCGACCTGGGACCGGACCGCAGCGACGCACGGATGCACGCCAAGACCGTAGGATCCTACGCAGTGCCGTAGGGGACCGCACCGCCACTTCCCAGCAAATTAGGGACACTGTTGCTCCTGGGGTATCGGCGAGGACCATTCGCAACCGTCTCCATGAAGCTGGGCTACGGTCCAGCACACCGTTAGGCCGTCTTCCGCTCACGCCCCAACATCGTGCAGCCCGCCTCCAGTGGTGTCGCGACAGGCGTGAATGGAGGGACGAATGGAGACGTGTCGTCTTCAGCGATGGGAGTCGCTTCTGCCTTGGTGCCAATGATGGTCGTATGCGTGTTTGGCGCCGTGCAGGTGAGCGCCACAATCAGGACTGCATACGACCGAGGCACACAGGGCCAACACCCGGCATCATGGTGTGGGGAGCGATCTCCTACACTGGCCGTACACCACTGGTGATCGTCGAGTGGACACTGAATAGTGCACGGTACATCCAAACCGTCATCGAACCCATCGTTCTACCATTCCTAGACCGGCAAGGGAACTTGCTGTTCCAACAGGACAATGCACGTCCGCATGTATCCCGTGCCACCCAACGTGCTCTAGAAGGTGTAAGTCAACTACCCTGGCCAGCAAGATCTCCGGATCTGTCCCCCATTGAGCATGTTTGGGACTGGATGAAGCGTCGTCTCACGCGGTCTGCACGTCCAGCACGAACGCTGGTCCAACTGAGGCGCCAGGTGGAAATGGCATGGCAAGCCGTTCTACAGGAATACATCCAGCATCTCTACGATCGTCTCCATGGGAGAATAGCAGCCTGCATTGCTGCGAAAGGTGGATATACACTGTACTAGTGCCGACATTGTGCATGCTGTGTTGCCTGTGTCTATGTGCCTGTGGTTCTGTCAGTGTGATCATGTGATGCATCTGACCCCAGGAATGTGTCAATAAAGTTTCCCCTTCCTGGGACAATGAATTCACGGTGTTCTTATTTCAATTTCTAGGAGTGTATATAGAATACAGACATCCTGAGTTACAACCTACCTTAAAATTTTACTTTAAGGAAAAAGAAGTAGAAAGAAAAACATAGGTACAAGAAAGTTAACAGCGAAGAAACCGTGTGCAACGGAAAAAATACTGCCATTGATCGAGGAAATAAAGAAATACGAAAACCATGAAAAATGTGAAGAAATCGGAAAAGAAATGATTATCGAAAGGAATGACTCCTCAAAGGAAAAGTAGAAACAGCTTTCGATTAAATTAAAATCAAGGGCGGTAACATTAAGTGTGCAACGGGAATTCCACAGTTAAATGCAGAGAAGGAGGAAAGAGTACGATGAAGGCCAATATGAGGGGAAGAACTTGTCGGATGATGTGATAGAAGCAGAAGAAGAGACAGGAGTCTATAGGGAAGAGATAGGGAATCCAGGAACCGAATCAGAATTTAAAAGAGCCTTGAAAGACTTAAGATCAAAAAAGAATCAAGGGACACATAACATTCACTAGATTTTCCAAGCTAGAAAAACGTGTGATATAAAATGTAGCAAGATGTTCGAAATTATCGGAAAAATAGGGGTAAGCTATAGGGAAAGACGGGTAGCATACACCATGTATAAGACTCAAGAGGGAAAAGGGTGAAAGACCAAGAACAAAGTGCAAGGATTAAAAAGGATATACGATAGGGATTTAGTGTTTTTACACAACTTTTCAATATACACATTGTAAATGGACCGCCAAAAAGTCGTCGTAGATATCTTTTGCTAATTGCTGATAAACGCACTATTTCACTCCCATTTACGGAGCTTGTTAGCACTTGATGTTAGGTTGGCGCCATTACAATGTATTGTATTGTAGTAATCGCTGCTGCTTGCTGGATCGCTGCTGTGTCTCGTTGCTGATGCTGGCTCTAAATCTGGTTGTCTAGGGTTAAAACATGAGATCCCGTGTTTTTCATGTGCTTTTGATGATAAAGAACAAACGAAACCAACACATATGTAAACATCAAATATTTATTACTTTGGTGGCCATCTTAATTCCACTGTCCACCAAAGACCATAACACAACACAAAGTAGTACTTCCTTTACATGTTCTTTGCATTGTTTTTCCAAACAATAACACAGAAACACACTTCACCAAAGTGACATTCCGACTGACCCGACTGCCTCCGACTGCCCTACTGCCTCCGACTGCTCTCTCGACCCTTCAAGCTGCTTGTATTTATAACATTGTCAAAGAACTACTAAAAAGAGATATAGTTTATGAGTCACATGTACATCTGTTATCATAATTTGTGCAGAAAAGTTATTAATTTGCATCGAGTGACATAATTTAACATGTTATTAAAATGACAGACAGATTTGTTGACTTGACAGAATAATTCTTTGTTACAAAAAGGTCGTTTTTTAGAAGTTTGTCAATTGACTTCCCTAATTTGCATAAATAAGTAAGTAACGTGAATTATGAAGAATTACATAGGTTTTCGTCTAAAATAGGATTGATTACGTGAATACTGAGTGAAAACGCTCCTAGTGAACAAATAGGTTTCACTGGGCGATTTTTATTTAAGGAGATCCAAAATACGTAAGTTGGCCACTATTTCTCGTACTTCATATTAATTATTTAAGATGAACTTAGTGTTTTTACATGATGACATTTGCTGTATCAGTGATCAAGTGATATTAACTTTTGTGTGGGTCAGTTATTCAGTATAATTTAATGGGTTGACTGTTTATGGAGACATGTTGTGCAATCATTGTTAACATACACAATAACTTTTCTATAATCATAAATACTCATTAAACTGGTTGAATTTGGAAGGGATCGCATACTTCATTAAAGTAAAGCCTTTAATATGTATCGTTACAATACCCCCCTCGGGTAATATCATTTACAGAATGTTAATGATATTAGCCGACTAGGACAAATGTGTCAATTACTGTGCATAATGTGTATGTATACAACAACCGTTACACCGTTTCAAAATGACTTTTTCCTGCAAATATTTTAGTTGTGTTGTTTGAAATGCACTTTGTGTTATGTCAATCAGTATGACAGCATAATAAAATTATTTAGTAATATATGAAAGTAAAAAAATTGTTAATCTTTGCTCCCAGTGAGCCACATGGAAAATGATCAAAAACAGACACAAATATATCACATGCGATTTTAAGATATATAAAAAATAAATATGTAAATTATTTCAAAGTCAGCTCTCATTGCGTCACAGATTAGTCAAGATAATAGAAGGAACATAAATATATTACATAGATGGACAGGTCATATGTCCATAAGAAAATTTTGCAACTGTCTTTTTCTTTTGAGCCACATAAAAGAAATGAAAACCAAGAACATAATTATAAGTATGGACATGATATATAAATACACACACTAGTGAAGTCACATGTATGAATATAATATGCATTTAAAAAGGAAATGAAATATTTAAAAAACTTGTCTCCCATTGAGACACATAGTCAAGATAGTACAAGAACATATGAATACTAAAATTGGACACTTAATTTGGTCACAACATAACACAAACATCAAACTTGGTAAACATCTGATTAGCTGTACAAAATTGTACACAAATCTTATGCCTAAGAAAAGAATAGTAACAAAATGATGGGTTTTGCACAACAATTTTTACATTGTCTTTTATATTTGGTGCAAGTATGTCCCATATTCAACAATACAAAAAGAAAGTAATAAATGTTGGTCACCTTCTTGCCCATTGCAAGTAAAGAAGATATCACAATATTTAATATTCAATAGTGACAATAAAAATATAAAAACATTCTCTCAGAAATCTGGAACTTTTCCAGGGTCTGTAGTATGAGTGGTAGTTGCTACTTGACACATCCAGTAAAAATCTTTGCTGATCACATGCTTTATGGAAAATGGGTAAGTAACTGTATTTAAACAGGGAAATGTGCTTAATCATGTTTATATGGTTTCAATTCAGTGATGTTTCTTAATCCAAATAACCTTCTTGATCTGGGGAAGATAAGTCTATACGCATTAGGATGTGGGCTTTCTTTTATTTCAAATGGACCAATGTAAATATCAAAAAACTTTTTAAGTTCAGCGGACAATAATTTTGATTTCTCTTGTGTCTTGACGAGTACAAGGTCCCCAGGTTTGAACTGCGTAGCTTTTCCTTTGGCTGCATGTCGCCTTTTTCTCAATTCCCCTTGTTTTTTCATGGTTTCCCGTACACAGTCTTCTCTTTCTTGGGGTGACATAATTTTGCAAGGTGGATACTCTATGTTTTCAGTGAAGAAACTAGCGGGGTATTGGTTGGTTGGTTGGTTTTTGGGGAAGGAGACCAGACAGCGTGGTCATCGGTCTCATCGGATTACGGAAGGATGGGGAAGGAAGTCGGCCGTGCCCTTTCAGAGGAACCATCCCGGCATTTGCCTGGAGTGATTTAGGGAAATCACGGAAAACCTAAATCAGGATGGCCGGACGCGGGATTGAACCGTCGTCCTCCCGAATGCGAGTCCAGTGTCTTACCACTGCGCCACCTCGCTCGGTAGCGGGGTATTGGTTGTACATTATTTCGTGTGGGGAAAATCCAGTGGAAGAGTGCTGTAAGCTGTTCATTATTTCTTCAAAACTATTTATGTACTCTAACCAATTAGTGTGGTTCTGGCTACAGTAGGTTCTGCACAGTCTTCCAATTTCTCTCATGTATCTCTCAGCCGGGTTGCTTGACGGGTGGTAAGCAGATATTAAAATGTGTTTAATTCCCGTGTCTTCAATAAAAGTTTTCCAGTATTTAGAGGTGAACTGAGACCCATTGTCTGAAAGTATTGCCTTAGGTTTTCCCACAGTGTTGAAATAATTACTTGTAATTTTTGAAACTATCTGTTTGCTGGTAGCTTTCCTCAAGGGATAAAGCTTTATAAATTTGGAGAAGATGTCTACCATGACATAAATATAACTGTAACCCCCCCTTGTCTTGGGTAATGGTCCGTAGATGTCAGTTGCAACGAGATCGAGTTTATTTGTGGGTAATATGTTCTGCATTATTCCCCTGGTTGTTTGGTTAGTCACTTTTACCCTCTGACATCTGTCACATGTTGATAACCTTTTCTTTACTCTTCTGCTAATGTTGTAAAAATAAATGTTCTCCTGTATTTTCTGAATACACTTTGTGGTGCCACAGTGGCCAAAGCTTTCATGTACATAAGTAATGAGCGTATCAATTTGTTGCTCAGGCCAACATAGTTTCCAATAGTCTAAATCCGGTTTAGGTCTTCTGAATAGTATCCCCTTGTGTACTTTATAATATGCTTCTACCTTTTCTCCTCCAGTTTTTCCTATGTAACTTTTGACTAGTTTCCAGTTCTCATCGTGATTCTGAAACCTCCTAATGTCGTTACAGATCTTTTGTATTTCCTTTTCCTCTTTAATGCCCTTTAGATACATAATTTTGAAAATTCTCTCATCCTCTCCACTACTTCCCTCCAAATTACTTCCCAAAGGTAGTCTTGATAAAGCGTCTGCTACCACATTTTGTTTTCCCTGAATGTACCTCACTTCGTAATCAAACTGCTGGAGAAACATGGCCCATCTGGTGAGTCTGTTATGGTATAACCTGCACTCTTGGAGATAGCTTAATGCTTTGTGGTCTGTCTGTACTATTACTTTATGTCCCAAGAGGTAATTTCTAAATTTTGTAAAACCCCAATGTATAGCTAGTAATTCCTTTTCTGTCACTGTGTAGTGTTTTTCATGTTTTTGAAGAATTCTGCTGGCAAATGCGATTGTTTGGTGTTCCATTTTTCCATTTACTTCCTTTTCTTGAAATAAATGTACTCCTAACCCTGCATCGCTGCTGTCAGTAGCTAGCCAGAAAGGACTTGACATGTCTGGTCTATGTAGAAGTTGGCTGTTACATAGCTGAGATTTGATTTTGTTAAAAGCATCTTCACATTCTGGTGTCCAATCCCACACTACATTTTTCTTAAGTAAGTTGTACAAACAAACTGCATTTAATGCTTGATTACTGATGAATTTTCTGTAAAACCCTGTGAAGCCGAAAAATGATTTGAGTTGTTTCTTGTTTCTAGGTGTTGGAAAATTTTCTATGGCTTTTATTTTGTCTTTGTCTGGCAAAATCCCTTGTTCTGTAATTATGTGTCCCAAAAATTTTAACTCCTCTAGCCCAAATTTACATTTTTCTAATTTTAATGTCATTCCTCCCTTTCTGAGTTTCATAAATACTTCCCTTAATAGTTCAAGGTGTTCTTCCCAAGTTTTCCCAGTGATTAAAATGTCATCTACATAAATGGTTAATTTTGAACTAGTTTCATGACCAAGTACAACATCTAATGCTCTGATGAATTCCGCAACTGATACATTGAGACCAAATGGTACGACTGTATACTGATAACATTTACCATTATATAAAAAGGCTGTATATTTTCTCGAATCAGGACTAAGTTCAACTTGATGAAAACCAGCGGTGAGATCTAGGCTTGTCATATGTTTGACACACTCAAATTTACCTAACAGCTCATCTATACTTTCTGGGTGGTCATTCTCTCTGATGAGATACTTGTTCAGATGTCTGGAGTCTAATACAATCCTAACGCTATTGTCTCCCTTTTTTACAATGACCAACGGGTTGTTGTAGGCACTGCAACTTCTTTCTATAACTTCCCAATTTTCCATTTTTTGTATTTCTTTTTCCACAGCGTCTCTTTTTGCAAATGGTATTCCATATGGTTTTATAAAGAAAGGCTCATGCGGTTTTAACTGTAATTTACATTGATAATATTTCACTCTACCAGGTCTATCATCAAACACATCTTGGAATTCCCATAATAACTCTTTTAATTTTTCCTTCTGTGTAATATTTAGGCTTTCAGCTTCCCCCAGTTTTTTCTCTACTAACTTCTCAAACTCTTGACCCTCTGCATCTTCCTCTAAGTTCTCATCCAGGTAATAAACATCCTCCTTTTCATGATACACTGATTGAATGTGGTTACAGCTGTCACCACAGTTTAAAATTAACAAATTCACTGCACAGCTTTGTTGTGTAACAGGTTCTATAATACACATTTGTTTTGCTGTAAAATTAAGCTCTGCATTCACTTTTAATATCCAATCCATACCTAAAATGAAATTTTCATTCAGGTCATCTACTACTAAGCATCCATGTTCAAAATTTAGGTTATCAATTTTAAAAGTAAGTAACACTTGTTTCTTAACTACCTTGCTGGCTCTGCCTGTAGCTCCTTTCACTTTTAATCCAACAACTGGCATCTCGGGAAAATGTTGATAATTTCTGAGCTTATCTCTAAGTCTAGAAGTGATGGCAGAAACAGGACTTCCTGTGTCTACTAACACTCTCCCTTCCCACTTGTCAATGTTTACTTTAACATATGGACAACCTAGCTCAACATCTTTGTCTATTTCAGTATTTTCAAACAATAGATCATTTTCAATTTCTTTAGTCCCTAAGTCTAATGTCTCTTTCCTACACTTAGACACATCCCTCTCTGTTTGCAAAGCATTGACATTTAAACATAAACCTTTGTTTTCATCTGTTCCTCTTAACACTGTGTTGTCACTTAACAAACTATTGTTTTCACCCCATTTTTTATAAAGTCCACTACGGATTCTTGTCCACCATGTAGGATACAAGGTTGCACTTACCTTTGCTAATTCTTTCCAAAAAGCATCTTTGTTTATACAGTTTCCATAGTTGTTCCACAAAACTTCTAAAAACTTTTCCCCTTTTTCTTGAAAACACACATTTACATTCCATCCGTTTATATTTTCTTTAATATTATTATTATTACCATTCTCATAGATTAGCGTTTCATAGTTCCCAATAGGCAATAGCTTGTCCTCAGATACACATTCCCTAGTCTGCATTTCACTTAAATTAACCTCATTATTACCCATGTTCGTCACATCACTTACCTTTATCTCATCATCACTTTTCAATTCTACAAATACTTTTATTTCTTCCTCTACACTCTCATCAATAACATCACTTGATTTAGGATCATTATTTAAATGTCCCTCTATTACTTCTTCCTTCTCCTCCACAATTACCTCATCTTCAGTTTCCCCCCTATGTATCTGAATCTCAGCAATTGAGTCTTTGGCTCCATTAAACACTTCGTCATCCCCCTTCATATCAAATAAACCCCCCAAAATAGATTCTACTTGTGGTGTGTCTGACTTGTTATTCACACCAGTATCTTTTTCAGCCCAACTATGGAACTCTGCAATACCTTCAACTTCTGTACTTTCACCATCTACCTGTGCTTGAACACTGTTTTTATTAACTGTATCACTTTTACTCATAGTATCCCAAAACCTTTTATTAAATTCTAATTTATTCATTCTAACAACTTCAGTATTTTCATGGTAATTACTCTTTACATTGTATCCTCTCCTTTTCCAGTTTCGGTTATGTGTTGTCCTGTCATAATATTGTCTAGCCCCAAAACTACGGACATCTAGTGGGACTGTCCACCGTTTCCCGGCTGGTTTCCTCGGTCTGTCCGTTTGTAGCTGTCGTTTTGTTCACTAGTTTCAACAAACCCCCTTCTATCTTGTTCTCTTCCCCAATACCTATTTCTATCATTCCTGTTATCTCTCCTCCATCCTCCCTCCTGCGTATTGTTTCTGAAATCATTTTCATATCTCCTATCTCCCCTATTTGGAGCATTATTTCCAGAATTTTCAAAGTCTCTCCTCCCATAATAATCTCTATTTACATTCCTGTTCCACCCCCCATACTGGTTGTTGCCAGAGCCAAAACTTTGGTTACTTTCTCTTTCCAAGGCCCTATCTAATCTATCTACAAATTTCAGGAACTCTTCCATTGAATCGTCTGGTCCATGGACCAATTCCCACTGCAGTCTCTCTGGTAATCTTCTTTTTAAAACATCAATTTGTGTCATAATATCAAAAGAGTTATTTAAGTGAGCAAGTTTTTTCAATTGATCTCTGCAAAATTTTTGCATTCCCCCTACTTTCCCTCTATACACTGGTCCATTTAGAAATTCTGACTTTAATCTGGCTTGTATGGACTGTGACCAAAATTTACAAATAAATTTGGCTTCAAACTCTTCAAACGTATTCCAAGAATCATTATTCTCATTTGCCCAGGATAGGGCCTCCCCTTCTAGAAACCGTTTTACTAACTTAATTTTTATGTTGTCTGACATTCCTACAACAAACATATCCTTACATTGGTGAATAAAGTCAACAGGGTGCAGATTTTCACCAGGAAAGCATTTCACTTGGATGTGCCCATACATTGTATTTTGATTGTAAATCGTTTGTTTGGACATCAATGCATCTTCCAATTGTGAATATTTAGTGTGCATATTTTCTACTTTTGTATCTACATTAGTGGTGTACAGGTTGTATTCCTGTTTAAGGTCTTCTGATGTTTTGTCTATTCTTTGATCTAATCTTTTAGCTTCAGCATCTACTCTGTTGTAGATGACAGCAATGCTGTCTGTGTTAGCTTGTATGTTTTCATTTAAACTTTCAACTTTAACTTGAAATTCTTTTCTGAAGTGTATCAACTGTTCGCTAGTGTTCTTACTGAGGGTAGTTTTAATTTCCTCGCACTTCTAATTGAGATGAGTACTTAATAGATCAAAATCCAAACTTAACTTATTCAGTCTATCTGTGTTTTCTTCAAGTTTCAAACTTACTTGTTCACTTAATTGTTGAAAATCCAAACTTACTTTCTCACTTGCTTGTTTAGAATCCAAACTTAACTTATTCAGTCTATCTGTGTTTTCTTCATGTTTCAAACTTACTTGTTCACTTAATTGTTGAAAATCAAAACTTACTTTCTCACTTGATTGTTTAAGTTGCGAGCTTATTTGAGATGCAAACCCTGTTAGCCACTCTGTTAAGTTTAATTGTTCACCCTCCCCTGGTTCAATTTTTACATTTCCTAAGCTCTCATCCCTCTCAGGTAGAGACATGCTAACAATAAATTATTTTAAATGACAACAACAAAATACCTTGCTTTATGCTATGATGTCGTGATCGGTGTTCTTGTTGGCTTTCTTCACTTCTATTCAGTTTTATCGAAGCTGAAGTCTTGATTGATGAAATCCATTGACATAATCCAGACGGTAATCTTCCGAGCGGTGTGATGATAGTTCTTCGTAGTCGCACAAACACACTTTATTTATTTATTTTTGACATATTTTCACTGTTGCCACACTGCACAAATAAACTTTTTTTTTGGAATGCTAAGCACTTACGAAATTTATCGCTGCACTATTATCATCGATGCACTTAAAGATCCCAGGCGAGCCCCCACTTTTGTAAATGGACCGCCAAAAAGTCGTCGTAGATATCTTTTGCTAATTGCTGATAAACGCACTATTTCACTCCCATTTACGGAGCTTGTTAGCACTTGATGTTAGGTTGGCGCCATTACAATGTATTGTATTGTAGTAATCGCTGCTGCTTGCTGGATCGCTGCTGTGTCTCGTTGCTGATGCTGGCTCTAAATCTGGTTGTCTAGGGTTAAAACATGAGATCCCGTGTTTTTCATGTGCTTTTGATGATAAAGAACAAACGAAACCAACACATATGTAAACATCAAATATTTATTACTTTGGTGGCCATCTTAATTCCACTGTCCACCAAAGACCATAACACAACACAAAGTAGTACTTCCTTTACATGTTCTTTGCATTGTTTTTCCAAACAATAACACAGAAACACACTTCACCAAAGTGACATTCCGACTGACCCGACTGCCTCCGACTGCCCTACTGCCTCCGACTGCTCTCTCGACCCTTCAAGCTGCTTGTATTTATAACATTGTCAAAGAACTACTAAAAAGAGATATAGTTTATGAGTCACATGTACATCTGTTATCATAATTTGTGCAGAAAAGTTATTAATTTGCATCGAGTGACATAATTTAACATGTTAT
Source organism: Schistocerca nitens (assembly GCF_023898315.1). Taxonomy (NCBI): domain Eukaryota; kingdom Metazoa; phylum Arthropoda; class Insecta; order Orthoptera; family Acrididae; genus Schistocerca; species Schistocerca nitens. Next base: position 20,884,941 of record NC_064614.1, read on the forward strand.
TAAAATGACAGACAGATTTGTTGACTTGACAGAATAATTCTTTGTTACAAAAAGGTCGTTTTTTAGAAGTTTGTCAATTGACTTCCCTAATTTGCATAAATAAGTAAGTAACGTGAATTATGAAGAATTACATAGGTTTTCGTCTAAAATAGGATTGATTACGTGAATACTGAGTGAAAACGCTCCTAGTGAACAAATAGGTTTCACTGGGCGATTTTTATTTAAGGAGATCCAAAATACGTAAGTTGGCCACTATTTCTCGTACTTCATATTAATTATTTAAGATGAACTTAGTGTTTTTACATGATGACATTTGCTGTATCAGTGATCAAGTGATATTAACTTTTGTGTGGGTCAGTTATTCAGTATAATTTAATGGGTTGACTGTTTATGGAGACATGTTGTGCAATCATTGTTAACATACACAATAACTTTTCTATAATCATAAATACTCATTAAACTGGTTGAATTTGGAAGGGATCGCATACTTCATTAAAGTAAAGCCTTTAATATGTATCGTTACAACATCGAAGAAGCTAAGTCGAAAATAGAGGAAAAGTTGAAGTGTGCGACTGAAACTCATGGTGAAAGGCTATCTGTGATTAGGTTCCCTGATGACATTGCTATCCCCAGTGAAAGTGAGAAAGAATTACTGTATCTGTTGAAAGGAACTGCACTTCGACTGAGTACAGAATAGAGTTTTAGAGTAAATTGCAGAAAGACGAATGTAATGAAAGAAAAGGTGGAATGAGAATAGTGAGCTACTTAAGATCAGAATTCGTCACCACGAAGTGGACGACATTAAGGAATATTGGTACCTAGGCAGCAAAACATCCCGTGACAGACGAAGCACTTAGGACATAAAAAGCACATTAGCACTGGGAAAAAGGGCGTTCCTGTACTAGATAAGTCTACGACTATCAAACATCTTCGTTTATTTCAGGAAGTTATTTCTGTAAATGTATATTTGGAGCATTGTATGATGGTGAAACATGGGCAACGTGGAAACCGGAACAGAAGGGAATCGGAGCCATTGAAATGTGGTGCTACAAAAGAAAGTTGAAAATTAGATGGACTGATGAGGTAAGGAACGGGGTTTTCCGCAGAATTGGCGATGAAAGCAATATGTGGAAAACACGAACAAGGAGAAGAGACAGGATGATAGGACATATATGAAGATGCCAGGAATAACTTCCATGGTACTGTGGGGAGGCGGGTAGGATTATAGTTGATTTAAAATTTTGTAGAATGTTTTGTAATGTGATGTAGAAACACTGCATTTCCCTGCCGTTTTAACCATATGTGGGGCGGCAGGTGGAAATTAATTGTTCTATAAATGTTCCCATTATTTATGCTGTTGTTTTGCCGTTCTCAACACTGGCTCTCTAACTACAATTTTGGCAACCAGAAAGTGATTAGCAAAACGTGAAACCTGTAATTAGAATTCCTAGTGCCCACTTCATCTGAGAAATACACTTATAGCTACAGCTTATAGCTCTGGGGGTTTTAGGAAATTGTCTGAGATTCATAATCAAAAACGATCGAAAAAAAACCGTTCTCTAAATTCTGAAAGCCACAGATGACAAAAAAAAAAAAAGAATCCACACAATCTGACTAACAGAGCAGTTCAGAGTCTAATGCGCTGATGCAACTATAACTGTCCAAATTAAATGTTTAAGTGAATGCTCGCCATAATTTGATGATTAGGTTCATCAAACGCCACGCTAAATAATGGTAGAATGTCTGTCCCGCGGCGGCACGTGAAAATACGACATACGCAAACTGAAGATAGATAATTAAAGTCATCCCAAAATTAACACTTCACTCGAAAATGATTTCATGGTTACGCGTATCCCGAGGAACTTAATACCGCATCCGAGGCTGTTTATAGCAATGATACCGACGCGACGCGACTCCCGACTCAGATGGTGTGCTATTCAGCGTCTGGAGAGAACTGGGGCCTTTCTTCCTCTCGCAGCGTTCTTATACACTCCTGGAAATTGAAATAAGAACACCATGAATTCATTGTCCCAGGAAGGGGAAACTTTATTGACACATTCCTGGGGTCAGATACATCACATGATCACACTGACAGAACCACAGGCACATAGACACAGGCAACACAGCATGCACAATGTCGGCACTAGTACAGTGTATATCCACCTTTCGCAGCAATGCAGGCTGCTATTCTCCCATGGAGACGATCGTAGAGATGCTGGAGGTAGTCCTGTGGAACGGCTTGCCATGCCATTTCCACCTGGCGCCTCAGTTGGACCAGCGTTCGTGCTGGACGTGCAGACCGCGTGAGACGACGCTTCATCCAGTCCCAAACATGCTCAATGGGGGACAGATCCGGAGATCTTGCTGGCCAGGGTAGTTGACTTACACCTTCTAGAGCACGTTGGGTGGCACGGGATACATGCGGACGTGCATTGTCCTGTTGGAACAGCAAGTTCCCTTGCCGGTCTAGGAATGGTAGAACGATGGGTTCGATGACGGTTTGGATGTACCGTGCACTATTCAGTGTCCCCTCGACGATCACCAGTGGTGTACGGCCAGTGTAGGAGATCGCTCCCCACACCATGATGCTGGGTGTTGGCCCTGTGTGCCTCGGTCGTATGCAGTCCTGATTGTGGCGCTCACCTGCACGGCGCCAAACACGCATACGACCATCATTGGCACCAAGGCAGAAGCGACTCTCATCGCTGAAGACGACACGTCTCCATTCGTCCCTCCATTCACGCCTAACGCAACACCACTGGAGGCGGGCTGCACGATGTTGGGGCGTGAGCGGAAGACGGCCTAACGGTGTGCGAGACCGTAGCCCAGCTTCATGGAGACTGTTGCGAATGGTCCTCGCCGATACCCCAGGAGCAACAGTGTCCCTATTTTGCTGGGAAGTGGCGGTGCGGTCCCCTACGGCACTGCGTAGGATCCTACGGTCTTGGCGTGCATCCGTGCGTCGCTGCGGTCCGGTCCCAGGTCGACGGGCACGTGCACCTTCCGCCGACCACTGGCGACAACATCGATGTACTGTGGAGACCTCACGCCCCACGTGTTGAGCAATTCGGCGGTACGTCCACCCGGCCTCCCGCATGCCCACTATACGCCCTCGCTCAAAGTCCGTCAACTGCACATACGGTTCACGTCCACACTGTCGCGGCATGCTACCAGTGTTAAAGACTGCGATGGAGCTCCGTATGCCACGGCAAACTGGCTGACACTGACGGCGGCGGTGCACAAATGCTGCGCAGCTAGCGCCATTCGACGGCCAACACCGCGGTTCCTGGTGTGTCCGCTGTGCCGTGCGTGTGATTATTGCTTGTACAGCCCTCTCGCAGTGTCCGGAGCAAGTATGGTGGGTCTGACACACCGGTGTCAATGTGTTCTTTTTTCCATTTCCAGGAGTGTATATAAAGCCGCGGTGCGGACGGCTAAGGGAACGCCTGATCAAATCGGCTCTCCCGACTAGCCGCTGGGCTAGTAATGCACCACTTTAAGTTACCGAATAAATCATAGCTTCTTTTGCTGATGGCCGATGAAACTCTCAATTTAAATGTGCATTCAACATACAGGTAAGTTATCATAATAAAAGTTTGTCGTGGCTAAGTTAAATATTTTGGGCGAGAGAATTAATTTAATTATACTGCACGCGGTAGACGAGCTCTGAACTTGCCCTGTGGAGATACGCTATCACTATAGTTTTATAGTTATTCAAATGAAACTTCTCACTTCTTTATGGTTATAGCGGTTCTCCATTCTACTTAAATATAAACATCCTAGCCTTATTTATTAGCCTACTTAATCAATCTTGCTTCCTTAATTTTTAAGACAAAAACCAGAAAATTATGAATTGCAACTAAAATCTTAATTTGTGAGATCCAAAGTACTGTTTCTATTAAATTATTATGGAAAAGGAATCTAAATATAAATTTTTAAGTCTCTAGCTCTTTTCTGTTGCGCCAATGATTTTTACAGAAAAACGTCCAAATTTCGAAAATGGTTAAAGTTATCAAACTGATATTCAACACATATTAATTTAGTATTACTCCTGACATGCTAGAACCGTTTCAGGTTATTTACTTGATTTTAAAAGTATTGCGCAACATTTACGACGTGAGAGCTAGTTACAGCGGACTGGCTGGCACACAATGGAAAGACTGATGTGAATTTACTATGGCGTGAGTAGGCTGCTTTCCTACAGTACTGGAGGTAACTATAGAGGGTAAAAAATCAGAGGAAAACAGAGATTTCAACACATCAAGCAAATAATTTGAGGACGTGTGTTGCAAGTACTACTCTGGGATGGAAAGTTTGGCACAGGAAGGAATTCGTGACGGGCAGCATCAAACCAGTGAGAAATCTGGTCATGATGACTCAAGCAGACAGAATGAAGACAGGTTAGGATGAATTAGAATTACAGGACACAGTTTAAACTGTCAGACAAAAGGTTTGAATTACCAACGCAAGCCATAAAATATGTAATAACGTATTTCGAGTCCAACACTGGTTCCCCCGAGTGACGAAGAAGAGTATCGCAGGCAGTGATTCCTCTTTGAAAACACCACGCCGCCGTGGTTAAATTAATCGCTTTCCTATAGACTCGCCAAGAGAGGCCGCAGAGACTCTGTTGTTGCGATGTATATAAATTGCCTCATCACAAAGTATGAACTGCCCCGGCACACATGTATTTCCTGAGGGAATACCGCGCCTCCACGGCAGGTCAGCAAACGACACGTGGCTAAAGGTATAAAAGTCGTATAATTAACACACAAGCTGATAAAATATGTGGTTTGAGGGCAAATATTTTATGGAAATCGAAAATGTATACATCAAAATGGTGCCTAGTAATGAAAGAAACTTGAGGACTGACGTTCATTTTACATAAACATACGAATAAATACATATCTAAACACAGAATTAAAAAATAAATGCATTTGATAAAAGTTTTAAATATGGGCTCCAAAAATCGTGTTTCATTTGCTTGACAATTTAAATTTCTTTGAAAATCAGAAATGTCTTCTTGAAAATGTACAACAATTTGTAATCTTTGCTACTGATGATTTAAAAAGATATTATAATGAAATTTAATGGGTGATTAAAATAGTGGTGTAAATATTATGTTTAATGTTTACTTATATAAATTACCTGTCTGAAATTCGGCATAAATATTGTGAAAAAAGAAGGTCCGTGTGTTACATACATTTCTTCATTGACGCACATATATATCACTCATTAAAATGCGTGTGAATACCTTTGTTTAACATATGAGTGCTATTTTTTTCAACCTGTGAACGGCTGTGAAATTAAAATCACAGTTACAATCCATTGAAGCTATACACAGATGTATTGCGCACTGACTATAGTATACCCATCTATAGCGTCATGTCGCACTTTTTCAGTTGTGAGCAGACAATGAGCAAGTAAAGTTGCCTACGACAACAGTGTCTCAGATGAGGTGTGAAGCGCTTATTGAGAGGCTTCGCCTCATTTCGTGTAGTTCACGTAACTGCCATGCTTTCACATCCTCATGAAAATTATAGGCTGCACAGTGCAGCCCAGGCTGTATGGTGTTTCCTTTTTTTTATCTCTTCCCTCAGCGATGGATATGGGGGCAGCATTTTGACATAGACACCAACGTCCCAGGTTTGAGTCTCGGTCCAGCACACAGTTTCAATCTGTCATCAAGTTTCAAATCATTCCGGAATCATCATTTGTCGAAGAATCACTGACTGAAGATCTCAGGCGGTAAAGAGAATTAAGTGGAAACACACTGCAATGCGTTTTTGTCAGCTTTCTCTCATTGGTCATAAATGGATCCTCTAAGACAGGGCATCACAACATACGTGCTCGCGGAGCAAGCTGTGAGCAGCAAGGCGCAAGCACGGAGCAGCGCGAGCACGCTACCCCCACTACCGGACCAGAGCGGAGAGTGGGGAGAGTCACGTGGGGTACACAACAGCTGCCGCCAGTCGATGTAAATCCGCGGCCACCTGCAGGGATATCACTCACGAATTATTACTGCGACAAATGAAACAAATAATGGAGAATGTACACGTGCCACATAATTTTATTAGCTTAGTGTATGCCTCTACCATCTGTAGACACTGAAACTAAAGAATTCCACGACAATCCTATATTTTCAACACTTTCTTCAACACTACTTAAAATATCACCTCCGGTTGTAGTGTTCTTCATGGCTGCTACATCGAGGAGCTCCTCCCTCACCTGAAGATCTCTATTAACACCTCTAATAAATATGGCAAGCTGCGCTGTTCCAGTGATATCAACACTTTCGTCCAGAGCTAGAGAATACGTCATAAAATCTTTACAGATATTTGCAAGCTGGCTCTGGACGTCGTCTGCCATGTCCTGTATGCGACGCATAATGGTCATGTTAGATAATGGCACAATCTGAAACTGTTCAACTTGAGATGGACACAAATGTTCTGCTGCAACTACCAAACATTCTTTTATTAAATCGCCATCAGTTACGGGGCGCAGGGATTTTGCTAAAAGCAAAGCAATTTTGTAACCCACTCTGAGAGCTGCCTCAGTTGATTTTTCTTAGTCGTCCAGATCTTCGGATAGCTTCCTTTTAAGTTTAATAACTTCCTGTGCACGATCTGGTCAATCACATTTTCCACGTCCGTAGTCTTTCGCGTGGTACGAAATATAATGTCGCTGCAAATTAAATTTCGTAAAAGAATTCAGCGTTTTGTGACATACTAAACATTTTGCAACACCATCTTTTTCTGTGAACAGATGCAATTCCTCCCAATGGGGGTTGAACTGCGAAAACATGGTTGGGGTTACACAACGGCGACTTCACATGATTCTTAACCAGCGAAGTGACTGCTAAGAGCTGATCGTAGTACTTTAAACGTTACACAGTCGGCGCGAATTCAATAGGCATGCTGCGGCCCTATTCAAACGTGCGCGCGCATTTCCCCTCCCTCCCCTCCCTCCCTCAGTACTCAACGACCTTGCAGCTGCTCGCGAGCACGTTCCTGAGCAGGCGCGAGTACTCGCGCTCAAAACCGGCCAGTTGTTAAGCCCTGCTCTAAGACCAGTAAACAACTGAAAACATCTTTCACGTTTTTGAACCCAGTAACTTTTTCTTAAATAACGAACCTTGATGGTCTGTGAAATATTTGTTGTCATTAGATTAGATTAGTTTTTCGTTCCATAGATTCGAGCTGAGAAGATCCTCATGTGGAACATGTCAAATATTTCTTTTTTAAAAAAAGCTGAAATAACAATATTAATAGTATGAATATATACAATACATAATTTGTTTCTATTAAAAAATTCGTCAATGGAGTAGAAGGAGTTGGCAACTAGTAAGTCTTTCAGGCTCCTTTTAAACTGTTGTTTATTTGTAACTAAATTTGTGTGCTTCTTGATCTACTTCTGATAACATTCAGTTGTTTCGGATCCATCAAACTACAGTTTATCGACATATGCTGGGTAGAAAGTCAGACCTTACATCGAATTTTCGATACTGTATGGTTCTAAATGTGTAATTTTACTTCCATTTCAACTTGAATTAATTCAGAGAATAATACGGAAATTTGCATGACAACGTTTGGATCATGGATATACTTGAAACTTTGTACACTTTTAGTAGTCCATTAGAACAAAATAATGTGCAAGTAGTAAGGCCTACTACTTACACGAATTAGAGAAAATTGAAAGAGAAGTTTCAGGTGTCAGTGATGCGCCGGCTGTTACTACCCTGAACACAAGGTAGCGGCCGTCATGTGGTCAGCGTTCAAGCTCGGCTGTTCTTCGACAGCGGCGGTGCGTCATGGATGGCTGTTAATGTCCATGCCATGGAGAGCAGCAACTGCGAGGCTCGTAGAAGTGGGCCGGTTGGTGGTACCAACAGCCGCTTTTGTCCACGGTATCCAAGGCGACGAGGGCTCGATACAGCTTTCGGACATGCCTACTGTCGTACGACCGCACCAAAATGGTGAAACAAAGGACGGTGCACACGATCAAATGACTGCTTTCTTCGTACAGGAGTAGATGAACGCGAACAGGCAGACGATCACGACGCCACGTTGCAGAGTACTGAGATCTCCGACAGCGACCGACATGACATCACCGAATTTTATGGTCTTCTCCAGGAAGAACCTTAATCCAGATGTCTGTGATGTCCCAGAATTCGGCACAGTAGAGGAAGACACGGCCAGCTGAGTCTACGAACGTGCAGCCGCAGGATTCTTCTTGGCAGAACCGGAGCGATGACAGGGAAGAAAAGCAGCCGCCTACATTCGCGGGTGTCACGGTTGAGGCGAACCCCCCGCCCCCCGCCATCGAACCCACATAATAACTGACGATGGCCAGTTCACTGACGCCACCAAAGTAGACCGCCCCTACGAGGACAAAGTGCACCTTCCACTTACGCCCCACAACACGTAGGACGTCAACAGGCGTTCTTCTACATCGCACTCATTAAACCTAATACCATAAGATCATGGATCAAGACGACCTTAATCAAAGATATGCTACATGCGACGGATGTAGATACCACTCTTTTAAAAAATGTATACGTCGACGAATTCCCATCCCATTACGACAACTAGATGTCACCAGCTTCAGAAACCGGTAGTGGCATGGCGATATTCCTTAAGGTAGGCATCGCAATGGAGGATCACTTATTTGCCATCGACACACGGAATAGCTCCAACACTTGTAGTGTGGCTTATCAACATCCATGCGCCTTCATGTACCGACAAACGAAGAGAATGATCGCGCCTCTTCGCGGAAGGAATAGCCCTACACTTACTAGGACAGCCCATTCATTACATCCACGGCGGCAACTTCAACTGAGTGCTGGAACCGAGGGATTCATACCAATGTTATAGCTCTTGCACAGAACTGAGAACATTTGTAAGAAATCTGCAGTTGTTAGATTCGTAAGATCATGTCTATAGACACCGAACCAGATATATGCACGTAACTGGCTATCCCACCAAGCCCATCGAACGCATCTACACCACTCACTGCCTCCAACCTGACGTTCAAGAAGCAGGACTGTGGCCGGTAGCCCTCACCGACCACACGGTATATATCACCAGGACCACCCTCCAGAGACAGCAGATTTGGTGAAGCTGCGGCATATGGAAAATTATGTGGCACACATTACAGCACCAGAGTGTCACCAAGTAAATGAAGTTTGGCAGTCATGTGAAGGGGGTGGACACCTGAAGATCTGACACAAGGCGGTACTATCCGAAAAAACAAAGGTGAACTGTAACTTCCTGGCAGATTAAAACTGTGTGCCGGACCGAGACTGGAACTCGGGACCTTTGCCTTTCGCGGGCAAGTGCTCCACCAGTTGAGCTACCCACGACCCGTCCCCACAGCCTCAATTCTACATGTACCTCGTCTCGTATCGTCTACATTGATTGAGCACTTGCCCGCGAAAGGCAAAGGCTCCGAGTCCGACTGTCGGTCCGGCACACAGTTTTAATCTGCCATGAAGTTTCATATCAGCGCACACTCCGCTGCAGAGTGAAAATCTCATTCTGGAAAGGTGAACTGCCTGCCGATTTTATTACACCTAAAGGACCTGAAGTATATATTATTTGGTTTTCAATCAAATGTAATGATAGCCTCTTACATTCCTAAGAAAAACAAAGTTGTTACTGTCTTTAGCTCTCTTCATGACCAACCAACGGTGTCGTAATCACAAGTAAAGAAGCCTGAAGTTATAATGACACAGAATGCCATCAACTGCGGCGTTGACACAATGGACCAGAAGACGTGATGCTACAGAGTGAAAAACAAGGCACTAGCCATTGATGGTTTTCTACTACATGATAGCTATAATGAATGCATACGTAATTTCTATGAAGCTGGCTACCAATAAAAACTGAGACTTCGGACATTCATCATCAATTTCGGGAAAGCAACTACCAGGTTGGAAGTCAATGAATTCATTCGCGGTACTGCATCCAGGAAGGGCAGTGAAACCACAAGCTAAGAAAAGAAGATGACGTGCATAGTGTATAGAGGAGAAAGAAAAAGTCAAATTACACGCTATAAGTGCACCAAACCTGTATGTTAGAAATATTCTGCTATTGTCAGTAGACCCTGCGCCAATTTGAGGTAAGAATAAAGTGACAAGTAAGAGTATAAAAATTGTGCTTTTTTAAAATGTGAGCTTTACTACATTTTATTTATTTATCTTACACGTGTAGTTCCGTAGAGCAAATTGAGGAGCCAATCTCCGTAACCATGGGTAGTGTTAGTACACGAAATTGCAACAGAAAAGTTACAATAGGCAAAATAAAATGTTTATGAATCCTAGCAATATGTCAAGCCGTGAGTTTATGTTAACCCAATCAACAATATAATACGGGTATCTGCTTAATTTTTCAAGGAACTCGTGGACAGAATAGAAGGAGGGACCCATGAGAAACTCTTCAGTTTAGATTTGAAAGCGCTTGGATTACTATTAATTCTTGTGGTAGCTTATTGAAAATGGATGCCGCAGAATACTACACTCCTTTCTGCTCAATAGTCAAGGAAGTCCGATCCAAATGCAGATGGGACCTCTGCCTAGTATTAACTGAGTGAAAGCTGCTAACTCTTGGGAATGAAGCTGATATTATTAACAAGAAACGACGATAAGGCGAGAGAGAGAGAGAGAGACAGAGAGAGACAGAGAGAGAGAGAGCGGTGGTGGTGGTTAGTGTTTAACGTCCCGTCGACAACGAGGTCATTAGAGACGGAGCGCAAGCTCGGGTTAGGGAAGGATTGGGAAGGAAATCGGCCGTGCCCTTTCAAAGGAACCATCCCGGCATTTGCCTGAAACGATTTAGGGAAATCACGGAAAACCTAAATCAGGATGGCTGGAGACGGGATTGAACCGTCGTCCTCCCGAATGCGAGTCCAGTGTGCTAACCACTGCGCCACCTCGCTCGGTAGAGAGAGAGAGAGATGCCAATATCAGACTACCCAGACTTATGAACAGGGGCGACGAGAAGTTCGCGTGCTTATACCACTTATTGCCCAAACCACCCGTTTCCGAGTCAAAAGTACTATTTGAGAATGGGAAGAGTTACCCCAAAATAATACATCATACGTGATAAGCGAATGAAAATAAGCATAGTAGACTACTATTCTCACATTGAAGATGGCATCATTACGTCAAGGAACAAGATCCTGAACATGGGCTTTCCACGACGGTTTACTATCAATCTGAACATTAAGAAATTTGAACTGTTCAGTTACATTAATTATATGACCATTCTGTGAAATTAGAACATCAGGTTATGTTAAATTGCATGTTGGAAAGTGTAAAAACTGAGTCTTACTGTGATTTAGCGTTAGTTTATTTTCTACTAGCCATAGACTTACCTTCTGAACTGCACTGTTTGAAACCGTGTCAACGCTGCACACAACATCCTTTAGTTATAAGCAAGTGTCATCAGCAGAGAGAAATATTTTAGAATCACCTATAATACTGGAGGGTATATCCCCCCCCCCCCACTTGACTGTGACCCACTCAGACCCCACATCATAGCCGTCTCAGTACTTTGGAGAATGACCTTTCGATGTCTGTTCTTAACGTAAGAGGTGAACCAATAGTGACTGCTCGCCGTATCCTATAATGGCCCAACTTCTGGAGCGATATTTTTTGTCGACACAATCAAACGCCTCAGATAATGAAGAGAGGTGCCTAGCGTTCGAAATATTTTGTTTAATCCATCCAGTACCTCCGGGAGGAAAGAGAATACAGCGTTTACAATTGTTAAACCATTTTCAAAACCAAACTGTAGATTTGATAGAAAATTTTATGAAACAAAATGATCAATTATCCTTACACACACCCTTTAGCAAACACTGATTGGATTATGTTGTATTATCCTTTACTGCCTTTTATAAAGCGGCTTTGGTACTGAGTACTTTAATCGTTCAGAGAACTGACCATTCCTGAACGAAAAATTACGAATACGGCTAAGCACAGAGCTAACATCTGCAGCACAGTACTGTAGTGTTCTGTTAGATGGGTCATCATATCCTTGAGAGTCCTCAGTCTTCAGTGATTTAATCGTTGACTCAGTCTTCCCTTGTCAGTATCACAGAGGATTACTTCAAATACCAGTCTCGGAAAAGCATTTTGCAATATAGTTATATGATTCCCTTTAGAAACTAAAATTTTTATTTAATTGACCAACGATGTTTACAAAGTGATTATCAAATACTATACACCTGACTTATCAGCAACAGAATATTTTTTCAAAAGTATTTATACCTCAAAAGTCGGTCACATTATAAGGAGCCAAAATCGTATCAGTTTTTGATTTAAACAACAACGTAGGCACCGCTATACAGATTTTCTGGCTAGCAGAGGGTTAGTAGGAGTGGCCCATGCGTTTGTTCTTTACTATGAAACTTGTCATATAAATGGCACGTCAGTCCAGGGCGCTCGCTATATGCGTCACACTAAAATGTACATGTGAAAAGTAATGATCTGCGCCGTAGTGTGCTTTACGATTTATTCATAAGCTTTAAGTCTCTGGCTTCCAGTTAGGGATTTCACTATAGTTCTGTACTGCTTCATTTCAATGTGTTCCTTTACCACTCATAATGTACTCTTAACGCTTTTCATCCAATTTTTTGTAATTTTTTTTCGTTTTGCACTTAAATCACTAATTTAAATTGTGAACGGTTCAGCTAGTTAGTCCCACGTAGTTCTTCCCGTCAACAGATGCAAATCTAGTTTACCAGTTTGCTTTATCCGTGTTCGCTACTCAGTTGTTTGCGCTTTCTGGTCGTACACCGCGTCCTGTACTCTCCGTCTCGGCGCCCAGGGTCACAGCACAAAATGTAGGGTGTCCTGGTGTTTATTCCACGCGTCATTATCCAGAAAGTCGTCCATTGTATTGTCTGGTGTCACTTTATGTTTTACTCAGTTTACCGCTGTTTTTTAATGTTATACGATACTTCTTTTTTTGTTTTATCATGTGTGGTAAAGCGTGAGAAATTATTATTCCCTTCGGTCCGGTGTTTATTTTCAGTATTACACCTGATGACGGGCATGTAATAGCCCGAAACCGGTCGTGGTCTAAGCGTGGAAATAAAAACAAAATCTTTCAACTCTTCAACTCTTTAGCTCTTCAGCTCTTTCAGTCTTTGCTATACTGCTTAGTTGCGGATATTCCTTCGGCACGAATGTTCCTTACAAGGGGAGGCCGCCAATTGTGAAATTCAGATTCGATTCATACTGCGCATAATAAAAGCTCATAGCCAGAGGTGTAATGTGGCAAAGCACCAAGATGCACTTCTCAGCCGTTGTCGAGAAAATCATCAGTTAAAAGAAACCGTTGAGGTGAAATACTCTCTACGATTTGTAACTTCCTACAGCGTCGTGGCGCAGCGGTAAGCGCTCGGGATCGTAATCCGAAGGTCACCGAATCGATTCTCGCACCATGCAACTTTTTTTTAGTATTTGTTATTTGTAATATATATATATATATATATATATATATATATATATATATATATAAAATTCACAGCAATCAGTTGCAACAATTATGCATATAATAAGTTGTTGAAAGTCGTTTGTCGTGGAAAAACTAGCGACTTCGAACATGATTATGTTTTCTGCAAACAAAGTTGTATTTCACAAATGTTATTAATTGTCTTCATAATGTTTACACGTGTAGTTAACGGAAGACGTAGAAACGATATTCCGAAACGAATACGTATAGTGTAAGTCAAACGTTCGAATTAGAGACCCCATGATATATATATATATATATATATATATATATATATATATATATATATATATATATATATATATATATATATGAATTACAAAAAACAAATACTAAAAAAAAATTGCATGGCGCGAGATTCGATCCGGCGACCTTCGAACCCAGGCACATACCGCTGCGCCACGACGCAATACGAAGTTATACATCGTAGAGAGTATTTCACGGCAACGGTTTCTATTAACTGTCGATTTTCTCGACAACGGCTGAGAAGTGCATCTTGGTGCTTTGCCACATTACACCTCTGGCCATGAGCTTTTATTATGCGCAGTATGAATCGAATCTGAATTTCACAATTGGCGGCCTCCCCTTGTTAGTATTTCGTAAAAAGCAGACTTAGAGACGTCCGCAGCTACTTTAAAGAAGATATCCTGTATATTATAAACTTAAATGCCTACAAGCAAACCTGTCTGGAAAGCGCGGAATTACCCCAGAAAGTACATCTACTTAATTAACTTTACATATACGTCTAGTAACAACAAATAATTTACATATATTGATACTTTACGTCGTATCGCTATTTTCTGACATACAGATTGAGCACTTCTCAACACAACTGAAACGGATGACCTTTGATCCAGCGGAATTAAAAATTAGCACTCTTTGGACCCACGTAAAACTACCCAACTGTAGTTCATTATATTCGTTGAGTTAGCATTTTAAAGATATTAGCACTCTTTCAGTCCACGTTACGAACGAACCCCAGTTATCTCTCTTTCTTTTTTTATCAATTTTTCCTGTGACCTTTCCACTAAGCGATACGAAAATTAAATAAGTAAATGAAAGATAAAAGCAAATGGCGTTTTTTATTACAAGACACGTGGACGCAACCTCGAGAATCTGAACAGGTACCGACACTGTAATCAAAGGTCACGAGACAGAGTTGGTAGCCTTTAAAGTATATGGTTCGGTGTCTCCACGTGTGACAGACCGCAACCGAGTTCTATATAAACGTGTTAGGTTGGCAGCGCTCTGGACCAGTCCGCTGTAAAGACCTCGTTCTGTTAAAGAATCCGATGCTATACGACGGGTAGTCTCAAAACTTCAGTTATCACGTCGAGAAAATAATGTTAGTGTTTGTTTGCAAGTGCATGTCTGCTGTTCTCGTACACACTGAAATCCTCATAGCATCCTACCATAGCGTACTGCTAGACGATCTTTCAAGGTCTTGCGGAGAAGGCTGTGACCTGCAGACAGCACACTATCGGAAATTTCTCCTTACAAGGTAATGCTGTACATGAGACGGCGAAGCATGTCATCATTTCATTTCTCGCGCCTCCATGCAGCAACAGCCTTTGTTAAATTCTGTTCTTCCTTATGTAAGAGGACATGCAGATATGACGGGGTGTTTGAGTCGTAGCATGAAGTAAAATCTTTTTATTCATTCCTTTATCTGCTTTATAGTTTGTCTCATTAACTGACAGGTGAGTATCTTGTACATGCTTTCGATGTATAAAATGTTGTTCTTTGTGACTTAAAGGTAGTAGAACATTGTGTGTAGAATTCCATCTTGTCTCTGTAAATCATCAGAAACATAGGGACCCTATAACAGGATTGTTTACAATCCTCTGTTGGTCCGAGGATTGTTTAGTCCCTTGTCACTTCTCTGTACTCTGTAAATGATTTGTACATGTGAAAAATAGTGATATGCACCGTAGCGTGGATCCCACGTTATACAGGGTGATTATAATTAAAGTTTCAAACCGTTGCAGAAATAACGCCACTGGTCAGAATGACGTCAAATTGTAACGGAATATTATCGGAGAAGGGAGAAGACGTATGGCAGAAGAAAAACAAATAGTTACAAAATGTAGCAATAGATGGCGCTGTAAGCATCATAATTTAACTGTGGTCGACTACAAATGACAAATGAATCATGCAACAATGCCAAAGGTGTACGATTGACGTTAAACAAACTGTACTGCTCAGTGTGCATGAGTGAACAGGTGTGATACTGTCAGCTACGGCAAGATCAAATCACATCGGATGGGAAAAATCGGTTTTCAGTTGTCCTGAGGCCGAAGACGGCATAAAAAGCATCAATCAAAATCAAATTGGACTATTAATTTCCGCGTGACTAGGGCAAAACCTGTTCAATATGCTGTCCACCATTTTCTGCAACAAGTTGTCTTCGAGAAACAGCATGTTCTACAACTGATCGAAGTGTTTACGGAGTCACGTTCAGAATGTGTTGTGCAATGCGTGCCTTCAGTGCATCTAATTTTGCATTAGGAACACTTAACACAACATCTTTCAGATAGCCCCACAGCCGGAAGTCACACGGATTAACTTCAAGTGATCGGGGCGGCTAGGGTGTAGGGAATTGGCAGCTGATAATTCTAGCGTTTCCGAAATAGCGCTTAAGCAGTTGCTTAACTGGATTTGCGATGTGCATACAAATGATTCCATACACTCATCCACGCTATTGGAGAGCTGGAATGACATGGTTGCGAAACAGACACTCATAGCGTGTAACCTCCCCCTCTCTTATCGACCTTAATGACAGTGAAAAATTAAACCGCGTGTACCTAATGGAAATTTGGGAAAAGCAATCGTCACCGAAGTTAATTTGTCGGTAAAGAGGGAGGAAAGGGTTACATCTTAATGAAAGGAAAAATGCAAATGAAACTGGTGGAAATTAATTTTGAAAAGGGTAAAGTTAGTAAAGAAAGTAAATGTGCGGCCGTTACTTCAACAATTAACTAGCGGTAATTAGATATTTGAGATTTTGGGGGAAATTACGGTCGCCAGTTCTAAGGACAATTACTATAGTAACTGAAAAAGAAAGGTTATTACACATATAATTAGCACTAGAAGCGTGGCAACTGAAGGTTGACACGTGTAGTGTGAAAACTGAAAGTTTGTCAGAAGTAATAAATTTCGCTGCACTCTGACTTAATTTAGCCAAAGAATTAATAAAACCGGAAAATTGAAAGTTAATTTAGTGACTGAAGTTAATAGTGAGCTTTGTTTCTGAAGCACATCCAAATTCAGTAAAATACGGTTAGTCTTGGGCTACCTCTACAATCATTTCAAAAGCTACTTGAATCCACGCAATTTAGAAATAAGAGATTTAATTTTGAACTTGAATTAAATGATTGTGAACAATTAACAACAGTAAAATTTAGTACGTACCAAGCTGAGCTGCATTCACAGGTAAGCTAAAATACGGTAACAAAACTCGCACTCTTAATTTGTGCTTGTGTAATCTAAATATTGTAGCCAGCTATGAATACCTTAACTGAACTTTGAAATTAAAGCAGTGAAATCGAATGATGCTATTTTAATGCTGGCATTTGAATTTCAACGACACTCGGGTTCATTTCGGAAAAGGAAGGGACCCTCCTTGGCAATGCAATTGGGATAATGAGCAACAAAGGTTCATGCTAAGGTGCTGTAATTTTGTGATGCAACAATTTTAAAAGCTGAGGTCTGCCATACAGTTCTAAAACTTTACGTGCTTCCAGTCTTCCTTGTTGGTTGATTGAAGGTTTGGAGCCGTCGATCGAGGAGGTGGCGACAGTCACTCATTGTCTGCCGTCGCTGTTGCAGAAGCTGGATGTTGGCGCGCCTCCTTCTCGACACGGTCACCAGGCGAAACGGGCTCTTGATGTGCGCCAGCTAATGATTCCCGTCCGCGACACCATGTCAGAAACTATCATAGCAAGTCGAGCGCAATTACATGCTGCCAAACCCTGAAAGCGCAGCAACTCGCCGGGAGCGTCACACAACACACCTGCTCCACTGCACTACCCCAGCCAGACCCTTTCTGCCCGCGCTCCACGCGGCAGAGTTAACACTACCAAAGATCCTAAACACTTTCTGTTATATCCTAGCCAGTAATGCCAACCGAGCCCGCTGCCAAAAAGGTTGGCAGCATCAAAGTCCGGACGCCGTCCGCATAAGCAGCGCCACCGATACAGGAAATCGCCGCAAGTCTGCGCGCGCCACCGCTGGCTTCTGGCTTCTTAAGCGCTGGAGTCGCGAGCGCTAGGACAGTTCTGGATTCGCCGCTCAGTTGTAGACTCGCCACCGAATTGTGTACTTGCTAGTCAGTTGTGTGTTCATCACAGCAGAGTTGTTGTTTGTCGTCAGCCGACGCTGACCTAGCCGCTCCGACTCGAACTAGACAGATTTCTGTAGACCATGTTCACCACTGTGTTCTGTATCGTCGTTAATAAAGATAAGTACCGACTTTCATTTAATCCGAGTGTTTGGGTTTTCAGCTTTCTGTTCACTGTTCCAGCGGACCGGTCGGCCCGCTATTAAAAGTGTGGCGGTGACTTCGTAGGCCGTTTCTACAGCAAAGTGTTGTCGCTACGAAGGCCGTCACAAAACTTTCGTTCTCCACACGACCTATCGATGTATTCGTTCGATAGTATAGTTTTCCCTAGGCCAGACCCAGCGTGTAAATACAAATAATATTCACAAAACAAACCAATTATACATCGACATAAATGCATAAATATATATATATACAAATAGTAAAACAATTACAATATACAAAGACACAGAAATGTTATATCTTCACGTAACAAAATAAGGAAAAAATTTGCAGTGCAATAGATGGAAACAGGAGGATATGCATTTCCGGCGTTACAAGCGCTTACCAGTGACGGTACAGGTAACAGGACGGGAAGCACCTGTAATTTCCTGAAAATAAGGCCCTATGATAAATGATGCCGTAAACCCGCACCACACAGTGATCATTTCAGGATGAAGTGGTACTGGTTGTGTGTGGATTTTCCATTGCCCATATTCGACATTTCTGTGTATTGACATATCCTGTCTGATGTAAGTGGGCTTCGTCTGTCCACAAAATCTTGCACGGCCAGTCATTGATCATTTCCATGCAAGTAAGACATTCTATAGCAAAGGTCTCTCTTGCTGGCAGGTTAACAGGAAGCAGCTAGTCCACATGGGTAATTTTGATTGGATAGGATTAGAAGCAGTTTCGTAGGATTGTACGCACTATGATCACGGGTATGTCCAATATTCTCGCAATTCTCCGTGCACTACACGTTTGCACACCGCCACTCGTCTCCTCCTGCAATGCTGTGGCCATTACTTCCACCGACGTCGAATCAATTCGTTTCCTCCCTCTACCAGGTTGCACACCAAAAGAACCCGTCTTTTCGAATTTCCGAATTATTTTCCCAGACCCACTGCATTCATCGGACCAACACCTTTTTTCAAACTTCTCAGTGTCCGAAACTTCTGCAGAGCGACATGTGCAGTCATCATTCTTGTAAAACAGCTTTACAAGCAGAGCGCTGTCCTGTATTGAGACAGTCACGGCGAACGTCGCAGACTCGAAAGGAGGAGAAGCCATTTACCCGGCGTGTTTAAACCAGCTTCAATGGGTCGTGCGCATGACAGGTGTTTTCATTTACATATTCTGACATAAACAGTGCCATCTATTGATCAATTTTCACACTAATTGTTTTTCTTCTCCCATAACATACCGTTGTAATTTGAAGTCATTCTGACCATTGGTGTTATTTCCACAGCGTTTTGAAAGTTTAATTATAATCTGTGGTGTCACCGCTAGACACCACACTTGCTAGGTGGTAACTTAAATCGGCCGCGGTCCTGTAGTACATGTCGGACCCGCGTGTCGCCACTGTGTAATCGCAATCCTAGCGCCACCACATGGCAGGTCACAACACACGAACTAGACCTCGCCCCAGTTGTACGGACGACATAGCTTGCGACCAGACCTACCAAGTCTTCCTCTCATTTGCCGAGAGACTGATAGAATAGCCTTCAGCTTATTCCATAGCTACTACCTAGCAAGGCGCCATTTGTATCAGTGCTTATAGCTTACTACTATTCAAGAGATGTATTACAACAAGAGAATAAAGTTAAGTATATTATTCCAGCTACGTACTTTTCTTCTTATTCATTAATAAGTCTTATGTTCCAGTACTTCACGCCCGTCTGCGTTAGTTTAGCGTGCACTTTCAGCCACTTCATTCTACAAGGTGTTGGCCCAGCTGCCGACACATCACATGGCGACGAGAGAAAGTGTTTTTTCTGCTTTGGACTGATTTGTTCTTTTTCCCTTTTTGTGCTCTGATTTGCTTGTGTCATGGCTTCGCCACAATCTCCAGATGTACTGTCCGAATTTTTTCGCTTGCAGAATCAGCAGACGCAGGCGTTATTGGAAGCCCTTGGACAGCTCGTCCAGGGTCAACGTGCGCTGCAAACCGATGCGGCAGCCGCCGCTTCATCGCTACCGCAGCCACACAACGCTGTCGCACCGCCATTTAGGCCCTTTGAGGCCGAGTGCGAAACCTGGACTGAGTGGGCCAGCCAGTTCCAGTTTCATCTCGCCGCGTACAGAATACAAGGTAAAGAGCGGCAGCCGTTTTTGCTTTCTTGTGTCGGTGTGTCTACCTACCGTGTGATAGTGAAATTGTTTCCCCGACGCGACGTAGCAACTCTGACCTACGAGGAAATTTTGTCGGCTTTAGATGCCTATTTCAAAGAAACAGTAAATGTAGTTGCAAAACGGTATACGTTCTTTCGTACAAAACGTACGGCCGGTCAGACTAATAGGGAGTGGGTTGCAACTTTGCAAGGCCTTACTAGAGACTGCGCGTTTGCCTGTGAATGTGGCCTCCCATATTCCGATACAATGGTGCGTGATGCAATAGCACAGAACGTTTCTGATGTTCGCATACGGGAACAGATTTTGAAACTCGTAAATCCCTCCCTTCAACAAGTGATAGACATATTGGATAGGCAAGACACACTTGACTTTGCTCAGGACTCATTTGAAACTTCGCCAGCAGTGTGTCACATTAATCAGCCCGCCGGGCCCGCTGCACGGGACGCTAAGCGGCCCTCGCGCCCGTCGCAGCCTCGCTCGCAAACACGTGCGCCGCGTAAGCAAGCAACTGCAGTGAAATCATGCCCGCGGTGTGCAACTAGACATTCGCGTGAAAATTGCCCGTCACGCCAAGCTATTTGCTTTTACTGTCAAAAGAAAGGACATGTACAAAGTGTTTGCCAGAAAAAGCTTAGATCAGACAATCGCAATAATTCCAGGCCTTTTGCTTCGCGCCGGAATCGCACCCAGGACAATCAGGCTCGTGGACCTTCGCCCATGGACATTAATGTAGTTCATTCCCACCCGTCCAGTGACACTTTAGCTAACAGTGACTGTGTTCGTCCCACCCAAAGTGTGTGTCGACGTCGCAGGAAATCCCGTAAAGTCGCAAGTGCTTCTGTACCTGTATCAGTTCAATTTGCACGTGACAGTCGCTCTTGTCGTCAGCAGGACAATAAACTTTTTGTGGACCTAGACTTTGAAGGCAAAGTGATCCCATTCCAGCTCGATACCGGAGCTGCAGTTTCATTGCTCAATCACGACACGTACAAACAACTGGGCAAACCGCCATTGCGTGCCGCAAATGTTAAGTTAACTAGTTACTCAGGACAACAGATCCCTGTGTTAGGACAGTGCAGCCTTCTTGCAACATACAAGGGACAAACAAAACTTGTATCATTTTACGTTCTTCGTTCTTCTACTGCAGTGAACTTGTTTGGCTTAGATTTGTTTCAATTGTTTAATTTGTCTATAGTAAATCAGGTCCTATCAGTGAATCAGACTGTGCCTTCCGCCAGTGTTTCTAGTCTTTGTGAAGAATTTGCAGACATTTTTGCACCGGGCCTTGGTTGCGCTAAGAACTATGCTGCACATTTGGAATTGAAAGACAACGCGCAACCGAAATTTTTCAGAGCGCGCAATGTTCCCTACGCATTGCGTGATGAGGTCGCAAGAACATTGCACGATTTAGAATCTCAAGGTGTAATTGAACGTGTGCAGGCTTCTCTCTGGGCCTCACCCTTAGTAATTTTGCCAAAACCTTCCGGAAAACTGAGACTTTGTGTGGACTTCAAGGCCACTGTGAATCCACAACTTGTGACTGCTTCTTTTCCTTTGCCCCGCCCGGAAGATCTTTTTGACAAACTGTGCCCGGGAAAATATTTTTCCAAATTGGACCTAGCTGATGCGTACTTGCAGATACCTGTGGACGAAGAATCCCAGCGCGTCTTGGTGGTAAACACGCATCTTGGCTTGTATCGCTTCAAAAGACTGCCATTCGGGTGTGCATCCGCCCCTGCATTGTTTCAGCAATATTTACAAACTATTTGTGCGTCGGTCCCTACTGCTGCGAACTATCTGGACGATATTGTGATCTCCGGACAGACAGACGCCGAACATTTGCAAAATCTCCGAACATTATTTCAGGTATTGCGTCAGAATGGTCTTCGCTTGAGAAAGGACAAATGTGTGTTCTTTGCTCGGGACTTACCCTACCTGGGGCATGTCATAAATGCCCAAGGTATACATCCGAGTCCAGAGCACCTCCGTGCCATACAGGACTTACCTGCTCCGCAGAATTTGAAACAGCTACAGAGTGTGTTGGGTAAAATAAATTATTATCATAAATTTTTGCGCAATGCTTCTTCCATTTCAGCTCCGCTTCATCGCTTACGCCGTAAAGGTGTTCCGTTCGTCTGGACGACGGAATGCGAACGCGCCTTTCGCCAGTTGAAATCGGCGTTACTTTCAAATACTTGCCTTACGCCATTCGATCCCCGAAAACCCCTTTTGTTGATGGTAGATGCATCGGATTTCGGGATCGGTGCTGTGCTTGCGCACAAGGATGGCTCGCATGATCGCCCTATTGCCTTTGCGTCCAAATTGCTCTCCTCTGCGCAAAGAAATTATTCACAAATAGAGAAAGAAGCTTTAGCTCTCGTGTTTGGTGTTACCAAGTTCCATGACTTCTTGTATGGTCGTCACTTTACAATCATCACCGACCACAAACCTTTGACATCGCTTTTTCATCCGACCAGGCCTGTACCTCCACGTACAGCGCAGAAATTCATTCGCTGGTCACTTTTTCTCTCGCAGTACCGCTACGATATCTTGTATCGGTCCACTGCTAAGCACGGAAACGCTGATGCGTTGTCCCGTTTGCCTGTTGCTGAGGATAAAGCATTCGATTCTTCCGAACTTGCTTGCATGTTCATTGATTCGGAAACCGATGACGTGGTCGAATCGTTTCCGATTGATTTTCGTCGTGTGGCTACAGCCACAGCTGCTGACCCTGTCCTTGCTACTGTCTTGCGTTTTGTTGCTACGCAATGGCCCTTGTCAAAGTCACGGATCGAGGATCCTTTAGTTCGCCGTTTTTTTGCTCACAAGGAGAGACTTTTTGTACGACGTGGTGTTTTGTTGTTGCGTTCCGATAATGATCAGTCCAGAGTCGTGGTCCCACGTGCGTTACAGTCCTCTGTCTTAAAGCTTCTCCACCTCGGACATTGGGGTCTCGTGCGAACGAAACAGCTTGCTCGTCAGCACTGTACTTGGTTCGGAATCGATGCTGCGATTACGAATATGTGCTCCTCTTGCGTGGCGTGTGCAGAACAACAATCCGCACCGCCGCGGAAATTCTTTGCATGGCCGAAAGCCACTTCCCCTTGGCAACGCTTGCACATCGATTTTGCTGGTCCGTTCTGGAATGCTCGATGGTTGGTTGTGGTCGATGCTTTCAGTAATTTTCCTTTTGTTGTCCGGATGTCTTCCACGACGTCTTCTGCCACAATCCAAGCCTTGTCTGCTATCTTTTGCATTGAAGGTCTTCCGCAGACTCTTGTTTCCGACAATGGCCCACAATTCATGTCCGCAGACTTTCAGTCATTCTGCAAGGCCAATGGTATTCAACATCTGACATCCGCGCCGTTTTCGCCTCAGTCCAACGGTGCCGCGGAACGATTGGTCCGGACTTTCAAGTCACGGATGTTGAAATTGAAAGAATCGCATTCTCGGGAGGACGCTTTGTTACTCTTTTTGTCATCGTATCGCTCTCAGCCCCGCGATGGTCGCTCGCCGGCTGAATTGCTCCATGGTCGATCTCATCGCACCCTGATGTCTTTGCTGCATCCGCCACGTCAGGTTCCTGTGCAGCGGCAGACTCCGGTTTTTGCTCCTGGCGACGTTGTCTATTATCGCAACTATCGCGGTTCACAGCGCTGGCTCGCAGGGCGCATTCTTCGCTGCCTCGGCCGCGCGATGTATTTGGTTTTGGGGGCCTCTGGTGAGGTGCGTCGGCATCTCAATCAGCTGCGCCTCTGTCGTCGCCTGGGTTCTGCCGCTCCCCGTCTGCTTTCAGCGACGGAGCCGTCAGGTCAGCGCCCTGGGGACCCATCTACTGGCTCGCCTCATCCCCAGGTGTTACCGACGCTGCCTTCCATTTTGCCCCATGGCGTCGCGCCGCCGCCGCAGCCGCCGCCGGCGCCGCCCACAGTGGACGCGTCGCTGCAACCGCCTGGCGCCTCCCTGGGTCACGCGCCGCCGCTCGCTTCCCGTGACCAGCCGTCCTCCGCCATGGACCTCTTGCCCGCTCCGGACCAGATGTCGTATTCGCCCGTCGGGTGCTCCGACCACATGGAGGTCGACCCTTTTCTCTCATTACGTGCGCATACACCTCATGTTGACGTGCACCCTGGACTAGGTTTGCAGGCGTTTCCTAGCTCCCCTCGGACCGAATGGCCGGGTGCGGGTGGCACAGCCTCGCCTGTTGTTAGGCTCCCCACCTCATCGCATACGTCAACATGGGGTCCTCCCCACGGCGGGCGGAAGCCTTATCTCACGACCGTTCGCCGATTTGCGGGGGAGGAATGTGGTGTCACCGCTAGACACCACACTTGCTAGGTGGTAACTTAAATCGGCCGCGGTCCTGTAGTACATGTCGGACCCGCGTGTCGCCACTGTGTAATCGCAATCCTAGCGCCACCACATGGCAGGTCACAACACACGAACTAGACCTCGCCCCAGTTGTACGGACGACATAGCTTGCGACCAGACCTACCAAGTCTTCCTCTCATTTGCCGAGAGACTGATAGAATAGCCTTCAGCTTATTCCATAGCTACTACCTAGCAAGGCGCCATTTGTATCAGTGCTTATAGCTTACTACTATTCAAGAGATGTATTACAACAAGAGAATAAAGTTAAGTATATTATTCCAGCTACGTACTTTTCTTCTTATTCATTAATAAGTCTTATGTTCCAGTACTTCACGCCCGTCTGCGTTAGTTTAGCGTGCACTTTCAGCCACTTCATTCTACAAGGTGTTGGCCCAGCTGCCGACACATCATAATCAGCCTGTACTCTAAGTGACTAACTGGTTTGCTAAGACATTTCGAGCGCCATATAGTAAGGCAAGGATACGTCGGCTGTAACAGAACAATGTCAAATAAATCATCCTATTGCTGAAATTATCTGGCTAAGGGGACTGTTCAGTAACTGTCTTTGGCGCCCAAACAGGGGCGTGTTTGGGGAGTGTAGCAAAGTGTTGTTTTCGACTAAGGGTTGATGGGCTGAAATAAATTTATTTTTCAGTTTCTAATTTTTCTCCTATTGAAATTAATTAATATGAGTTGCGATCCGACGATAGCTGCTACCACCTGATGACCTTGGAGAGACGCGAGAATCTGGCCGTGTCTGAGAGCACGTTGTCGGTTGCAAGCACGGCGCACGCTTCTCAGCTGTTCAACTGTTCAACTGTGTGTGAAATCTTATGGGACTTAACTGCTAAGGTCATCAGTCCCTAAGCTTACACACTACTTAATCTAAATTATCCTAAGGACAAACACACACACCCATGTCCGAGGGAGGACTCGAACCTCCGCCGGGACCAGCCGCACAGTCCATGACTGCATCGCCTCTGACCGCTCGGCTAAACCCGCGCGGCGCCTCTCACAAGGGAACTCCCCATCGCACCCCCCTCAGATTTAGTTATAAGTTGGCACAGTGGATAGGCCTTGAAAAACTAAACACAGATCAATCGAGAAAACAGGAAGAAGTTGTGTGGAAGTATGAAAAAATAAGCAAAATACACAAACTGAATAGTCCATGTACAAGATATGCAACATCAAGGCGAATGTGAGCTCAGGCGCGCCGTGGTCTCGTGGTTAGCGATAGCAGCTGCGGAATGAGAGGTCCTTGGTTCAAGTCTACCCTCGGGAGAAAAGTTTACTTCCTTTATTTTCGCAAAGTTATGATCTGTCCGTTCGTTCATTGAGGTCTCTTTTCACAGTAATAAATTTAGTGTCTGTGTTTTGCGACCGCACCTCAAAACCGTGCGATTAGTAGACGAAAGGACGTGCATCTCCAATGGGAACCGAAAACATTTGATCGCAAGGTCATAGGTCAACCGATTCCTCCACAGGAAAACACGTCTGATATATTCTATACGACACTGGTGACGGCATGTGCGTCACATGACAGGAACATGTTGTCGACCCACCTAACTTGTACACTTGGCGAATGGGTAAAAAGATTCTTCTACCTTGCCCGATTTAGGTTTTCTTGTGGATGTGACAATCACTCCAAAAAAGTGATGAAAACATAAGCGTTTGTCACATAAACTGAAAAAAAAGTTAAACTTTTCACTCGAGGGAAGGCTTGAACCAAGGACCTCTCCTTCCGCAGTTGCTCACGCTAACCACGGGACCACGGCACTCCTATACTTGCTGTTTCCTTGTCCTTGACTATCTTGCACATGGACTACTCAGTTTGTATATTTTGCTTATTTTTTCATAGTTCCACACAACTTCTTCCTGTTTTCTCGATTGATCTGTGTTCAGTTTTTCAAGGCCTATCCACTGTGCGAACTTATAACTAAATCTGAGGGGGGTGCGATGGGGAGGTTCCCTTGTCAGCTGCTGAGAGTAGACGACCAGTGGGAAGCGGAAGCTCTGAAACATATCTGTACAGCGAAGGTGATATTACTTCTAACACCACCAGCTGACAACTTTTAAAACAACCAAGTGTCCCATCTAAAAAGTTCTACACTTGAACAAAATGAGCTGAACAATCATTCAATAAAGAGTTCAAAATTTCTGGCCTAGTAAAATATGAAATAGGAAAGGATCATGCACTTTGCTTAAGAAACTATGTTGATATCAAAACCGTTAGGAAAGTAACAAACAAAAAATGCTTACATACGTAGTAGCCACTTCCACGTACCCAGTTAGTACTAAAATTCACTACACATTTGTACCGGCCGCACTAGGGAGCGCTCACCTACTGTTCGTTAACTTTCAAGATCTTAATATCACTTACAATTGTGCCCGTGGGCTTTTATCATATTATTCAGCTATCGTGTGTCACCCGATTATGCTAATCGGCCCTAGCCGAAGCATAATCTACGCTTCCAGTTTAGTAGTGGTACAATGCACGCTCCACCACGAACTGCACGGTGGCTTGCCAAATATGTACGTAGTAGATCTATATGTAGAACCTGTTCAGTGCACCTCACTGTCCCCTAGCCCGCACAAGCATCACCACGACGTCAAGGTCACATGCCCACATTATTTTTTAAACTTTTTCAAGTTTTTAATATTTTTATTGTTTTGTTTAATATCTTTTAATTTTTCAATTTTATTTACTTTTTTATTTTTTGTTTCCTAGTTACAGATATCTTATTCACGTACTCGCATGATATTGTATACGCAAACACATGAAAAATAGCCGTAATTACTAAATACAGTGCACAAAATAACAGCAAACATAAATACGATACTGAAAATGATATTAAATATTGTGTCAACTTCATGATAATAATGTACGTAAATTGTTTAAATTATGGAGGTAAACACACGATACGATCTAATTACATGGATAAACTTACTTAAAACCTTACTATAGAGCAAGTTGAACGATTCCAGCAACATATAATAAGCTATTTGAAACCATACATATTATTATTATCTCGTAACTCAAAATTCTTGTCATTGTTTATTTAAAATATGCAATAACAAAAGTTGAAAATCAAGAAACGGCCGTCAGAAAAAGTCCCGTGAATTATTTTGGCGCTGAATGTTGCAACAACCAATCCGAATTAAGTATGTGTATGATTGGCTGGAATAAGCAGAAGACCTGTGTAACAATATATGCACAATAAAATACTGTCAGCTATTCAGTCCTGTACGAAAATTGATGAATTTTAACTTGTTTTGTCCCCAGCAAATTTTCTACAAGTTACCATAGTGGTTTTTGAAGACAATAGAGTGAACCACTTCTTTTGCTAGAAATACGGTAGCCTTTAATACTATTACTTTTATCGTAATTTTCTGGATAGGTTAATATTCTGCGTGGTCATAGATAAAACTTTAAATGCTCGATGAAGCCATTCTGTTCAGGGCTGGGCAAAATTCTTATCTGATACATGTATTGTCTTGCAAGTCCAAAGATTCATCGATTTATCGATTTTAACCCACTGTTAATAAAATATTTAACGTATAAACAATTTTTTAAAATTATATCAAAATACAACCCTTAAAATGCCACAGATTTCTAAGAAAATATTTTCATGTACAGACGCTTGACTTTTCTCATCTAGGACCCAAACGTTGAACGATTTTTGTCACGCTTATTGTAGTTACTGTAAAAATATATTTTTTATTATCCTTCCTATCACTTCAGCATTTGCATAGAACCGCATTTTACGTGCATTTATTTGCAACTTTAGACCGTTATATCGAGGCAACGAGTGAAGCCTTGACAAAACGAGAGCATAACCATAAATTACACAGACTATTAGACTGCCTTCTTACAAAATTTGAATCGATTCACATTAGTTTGTAACAAAGAAGTGGCAAGCGTAAGAAAAAAGTAAAGTGTTTTTTGTACGTCAAATCCGAATGAAGCTAGATTTTTGAAAGCGAGTTTTTAATTTCATCGAAACAGTGGAATTTTTATTCCATTCCCGCCCTTTCAGTTCACTTAAGAACGAATTTTACATGCTACACGTGGCTCGTATCTCGGCAACGGACACTGGTTATTGCTCGAACAAATTTCGTTTTGACTTGGTCCGTTTATCTACCTTCGTGCAGAGTTTCAACCGATTCGTATTACATTAAAGAATGAAATGGAAATGAGCGTATGGGGTTATTGGTCGGGAAGCCCCTTAGGGGGCAGGTCCGGCCGCCTTGGTGCAGGTCTTATTACATTCGACGCCACATTGGGCGACCTGCGCGCCGGATGGGGATGAAATGATGATGAAGACAACACAACACCCAGTCATTAAACGGAGAAAATCCCCGACCCAGCTGGGAATGGAACCCGGGGCGGTAGGACGGCAATCCGTCACTCTGACCACGCTGCTATCGGAGCGGTCTTTAAAGAACAGAACAGGCGTGCTTCAAAAGTTTCCACAAAAACGTGTTTTTGTTCTTAATATCCGAACGAGGAGATTGTTTTTGCGCAAAAAAACTGAACGTTGCAATGCTATTAGCTGAGCATTAATTTCAAGACAGTTAAAATCTTTTGGAAAAGGAATTAACCGATTGCCACATGGCACGAGCTCCGGTTCATTGCTCAAATCTTGCTTAATATACTGTAACTACACAAATTACCGCTGGTCCGGGTTAAACCAGAAGCATTTTATCTCATATTCCTAGCTCAAATAGGACCCAGGTACCAATCTCCCGTCCACCGCACCCTCCTCACACACATAAGCACAAACATCGATTCTGCGCGCCACCAAGAGCAGTTGAACGGAATGGATATAAGATGAACATCAACAAAAGCAAAACGAGGATAATGGAATGTAGTCGAATTAAGTCGGGCGATGCTGAGGGAATTAGATTAGGAAATGAGACACTTAAAGTAGTAAAGGAGTTTCGCTATTTGGGGAGCAAAAGAACTGATGATGGTCGAAGTAGAGAGGATATAAAATGTAGACTGGCAATGGGAAGGAAAGCGTTTCTGAAGAAGAGAAATTTGTTTACATCGAATATAGATTTACGTGTCAGGAAGTCGTTTCTGAAAGTATTTGTATGGAGTGTAGCCATGTATGGAAGCGCAACATGGACGATAAATACTTTAAACAAGAAGAGAATAGAAGCTTTCGAAATGTGGTGCTACAGAAGAATGCTGAAGATTAGTTGGGTAGATCACATAACGAATGATGAGGTTTTGAATAGGACTGGGGAGAAGAGAAGTTTGTGGCAAAACTTGACTAGAAGAAGGGATCGGTTGGTAGGACATGTTCTGAGGCACCAAGGGATCACCAATTTAGTATTGGAGGGCAGCGTGGAGGGTAAAAATCGTAGAGGGAGACCAAGAGATGAATACACTAAGCAGATTCAGAAGTATGTAGGCTGCAGTAAGTACTGGGAGATGAAGAAGCTTCCACAGGATAGGGTAGCATGGAGAGCTGCATCAAACCAGTCTCTGGACTGAAGACCACAACAACAACAACAAATTGTTACAGCGCTTCCGCGCTGTGTCGATAATCCAGTTCGTTAGTAGCCGCATTCATAGATGAAACACAAGCAATTACTGTGTTTCTTAGTCTAATCACGAGAAAGATATCGTGTTCTGCAATTATAAACGTAAAGGCCACCATAGTAGCATTCGTACAATAAGTGGAAAATATTTAGCGGTACGGACTAAACTGTTTCCTCTCAATGACGGAAGAGATGTCCACAGAGCAGACAGATATATACCTGACTTTCTCTTTTTCACCGCCAGTGCAAGTTTGCTGGAAGTAGACGTGGTGGAATGTGTGCACGAAAGACGTCCAGGTTTGCCTCATTTAAACATTTTCCGCTTTGAACTTTTATGTGGCGCTCTGCCCCAACCACAAAGTTTTTGTAAACGAACTGGCAGATGAGCGCTTAGCCCAACCTCTGCCGTTTTTTAAGTCAAACAGGTGGAGATTAAAAGTAAATAGTCGCGGTGGCGCAGAGATACTGCGGTGAGAAGAAGAGCAGCCGCGCCGGTTCCACCATCTGCTGTCTGTCAACAGGAGGAACAACATGGCCGTCATTCTGGAATGGAATTTGTTCAGTGCAGCACATAATAACAATTGTTTTCGTGGCACCATCACTGCGATACAAAGCGTCGCCTATTTTAGATTTTATTATGATCGGACTACCTGTATTATTTACATTACATTATGATCAGACTATCTGTATTAGGTTAGTTTTGTTTTGATTTTTGAAATGGATTTAAAGTCATACTGTAATCACCGCACTACAGATAAGTTATGTTAGCGAGGGAATGCGTGAACCAGGACATACTATTTGCCGTGTTTAATTTGGTTCTTAAAACTAAAATTTATATTGGCTTAAGCATTAAAAATCTGTCAGCAGGATCATACTGATTGGTTTTTCACAACCCTGGAAGTGTAAAAAACGTATATAAGCTGCGTTTTCACTTTTGTAATTACGACTTTCAAAATGAATATGTAAGACATTCACGGTTTTCTTGCCGCGTCAATTCGGGATAAAATCTCGAGCTTTCGACGATAGCCTCCATCATAATCGTCAGAAGCAACTGACTGTCTTCATTGCTTTTTTTTCTTTATTGGATTTCAATTCCCCCGCCCCTCCCCCCACCCCCCCAGGTGAGGAGGAGGAGCGGGGGAAAGCAGGCTGGCAGTAGCGTAATATGCTGCCTATAGCGAACAGAAAAGTTAAAAAACATAATGAGAATAGAAATAAACAAGAAAAACAAGCGATTAAACGGTGATATTGTAAAAAAAACCTGTAAAACGGCGGAAAGCTGCGGCATTTAAAATATAAAAACACTGTGGTGACGATGCGGATGAAGACACAAGTAGACAGGCATAATTAGAAAACGCAGCGACGGTCTAGTTTCTGTGTGCACAAGATAAAAATCGCAACTAGTGACATTATGGTGGCTGCTCACAACACTGACAGGGGATGCACAACACTGAACACTCAACTGAACAGCACTATACAGGTGACACGATGGCAGATGGGGGGGGGGGGGGAGGAATCGAACCTATGAGGGGGAAAAGGGGGAAGGAGAGGAAAAGAAAAAGGAGCCAATGGAGGGATTGGACATAGAAAAAGGGGGGGGGGGCTGGGCGGACGCGAGAAGGAGTGGGAAAGGAAGTGGAGGGTAGAGCAGAAAGGACTCAGGGGAGAGAAGGGAGGCAGAGAGAGGGAAGGCGGGGAAAAATAGGATGGAACGGGGGGAAGAGGGAGTCTGGGGAAAGGAAAGAGGAAAGAAGCAGGAGGTGAGGATCAGAGTTGAAAGGAGGGATAAATGGAGGGACAGAGGGCACCATCCGGAAGGGGGAGTCAATGGAAGCCACCTTGGGAAAGGGGTTGAGGGGTGTAGAGGTGTAGGGTAGAGGGACACAAGGTGTGGCAGAGGGTGGGGTTTGGAGAGGAGAGGAGAGGAGCAATCAGGGGGTGAGGGGGATCAAGGCGGTGGGAGGTGTAGAGGATTCAGATATGTTCGAGGAAAGGAGCAGATGGGGGAAAGGAATCAGGTCATAGAGGATCCGCATGGGGGATGGGAGGCGTATACAGAAGGTGAGGCAGAGTGCATGGTGCTCGAAGATCTGAAGGGACTTTTAGAATTTGGGGGGGGGGAGGGGCGGATATCTAGGTGGGACTGGGATAACAGAGGATGAGATGGATCAAGGATGTGTAGGCGTGGGGGATTGTAGAGGGGTTCAACCCCCATGTCCAGCCAGAGAGGAGTTTGAGGAGCCTGGGGCGGTTGTGGGCTTTGGATTGGATAGAGCGGAGAAGAGGTATCCAAGTGAGGTGACGGTCAATGGTGGGGCCAAGGTAGGTGAGGGTGAGGGTGAGGCGGACAGGACGGGCGCAGATGGTAGGGGAGAAATCAATGAGCCGGAAGGAGAAGGTGGTACGACTTACGATGATTGCCTGGGTCCTGGAAGGATTGATTTTCAGGAGCCACTGGTTACACTATGTGTGGACAAGGTGATTCTGTGTCTCCACTGCTGCTGTGGGGGCCTTTTTATAGCCCGTGGACGGCTTCTGATTGGTCGGCTTCTGATTGGTCGGCGATTATGTACTGCTGTCGCAGACGGTGTCAATGTGTGCGCTGGTGGCGCCACCGCTTCCGTTGGAACGTAAATCTTGGAAGGAATGTCTCTGTTGCTTCTCTGCATCGAGCGCTCGTTTACACACACCATTCAGATAGTATTCGCCATCATGGTTAAAGCTCTTCTCGCTCATTCTTATTTCAACAGCCTCCTTGATAACAGTATCCCAATAGGCGGAGGCATGGGACAGAAATTTTATTTCATCAAACAGTATTTTATGTTTGTTCGTGCGGCTGTGCTCCGAAATTGCCGATTTCTCCAGTTCTCTGTTTTGAATACGGCTTTGGTCAAATTTTGTTAAAGTAGTTTTGAATTTTCAAAGATACGAAAGGAAGCACATGGACCTTTTCGTGTACAATTTGAGGTGCGGAATCTACAGTTATTTTTATTATTATTGTTATTATTAGCCGGCCGCGGTGGTCTAGCGGTTCTGGCGCTGCAGTCTGGAACCGCGGGACTGCTACGGTCGCAGGTTCGAATCCTGCCTCGGGCATGGGTGTGTGTGATGTCCTTAGGTTAGTTAGGTTTAAGTAGTTCTAAGTTCTAGGGGACTTATGACCTAAGATGTTGAGTCCCATAGTGCTCAGAGCCATTTGAACCATTTTTTGTTATTATTATTATTATACGGAAATATTCTTGTTTATGTAGAAGATTCATTTAAGATAATTTGCATTTTCCAGTTAACCAATTAGAAAAGGGATTTTTGCAAAGTTCGGCAAAACATCGTCGAGGGTAAGAAATACAGGCAAAATAGAACATATAATAATTTGCATAGGGAATTATAGCGCAGGGAGTAGATATAAAATTGTTGACATTGTAATTATGGAAGGGATTCAGTAATAAAAGAATAACGTGATTACCTAAGAAAATTCAATGATCTTACAAACATCATTAGTTTTGATTAGCATTCATTGTGTAAACTGTAAAATATTGTGGCAAGCGAAAAACCAAAGGTTATAACTTAACTTTGGTGGTATGTCACTGTACCATAAGAGATGACGTGAAATGTGCATCCGGTCTTGTATATTGCTAGGGCAGCAATGAGGTGGCGTCGGTGATGGATACTGTGTATGTACAGTGACGGAGAGACACGAAAGGGAAGCAGTAGAATATAGGGATGTGAGAAAAGTTAGAGACGGTGCCTTTTGTTGATCAGTCTGCATATGGAGCAAGTAGTATAGGACACGAATGAGGAATTTGGATAGAGAATTTTGGTGCAGTGAGAAGATATAAAATTGATGACATTGTAATTATGGCAGAGATGAGAAAAGATTTAGAAGATCAGATTATATAGTCTATATGGTGAAAAGAAGTTATAGGTTGAATACAAAAGTTGAACATCAACAAAAGTAAAACTTGGGTAATGTAATGGAATCACATTATATTAGGTGATGCTGAGGCAATTCATTAACAAATGAGACAGTAAAGGCAGTAGATGTGTTTCGCCATTCAGATATTTGGTTAAAAAAAGTGAAGGGTTTGATTACTGTTTGCTATGAATCAAGGCAAGCATTGTCTCCTGGAAAGTTACCGACTGAAATTATAAGTTATTTAAGCATGTATGCTACTTAGCCGCTGCCTCTATGTGTATGTGGTCTGAGACGTGATACTTCAAGCAAAAGAAAGAAGAAATAAAGCACTGTAAGACTATGAAATCAAGAATAGATGTAAAGAAGATGCTGAGCTACAATTTTAGTCTGAATGCTCTGACGTCTTTTATACCACTAATTTTCCGTCCGTATGCTCAGTCGCTCGCAGTGTAGCGTTTAGCGTCCCTGCCTTTACGTCACAGCTCCCGGCTTCGCTTCACAACTTGGTCAGATATTTTTTTCGCCCAGATATTAGGAGTTTGTGTAGTCCTGATTATTTCATCCTCATCTTCGTAAATTTGACTTCAGTCAGGCAGTTTATATCAAGAGTTACAATTTATTGAACTGTGCTTGAAAAATCTGGGAAGGAAGAAAGTAAGCGGTACACTGTTGAGTTATACACAGATTGAAGAAAATCAGACGACGGAGGGGATTCAGAAATCTTTCTCAACAAGAAGCTTACTCATCAGTTACAAGTCAAACTGAGGACTACGTGACATTCTAAATGTGCATGTGTCGATGAACAAATTAACTAATATCGACAGAGCTGTATAAATTTACACTGGCATCAGAATGATATTGGATTCGTCAAGAACAGACAAATCGGATGAAAGAAATTTTGTGTGCAAATGTTGGATACAAAAGAGGTTCTAAGGGCCATACATTGGACACAATATGACGCATGTTGGTAGTAATGTCGTGTTCGTGAGCTGTTTGGCTTTTCTAGCCGCCGTATATTATACCTTTTACAGAAGCTTTTTGTAACTTATTATACAATTTTCATATTTTTATTTGCTTACGGGGAGGTAACTGCAAGAAAAGTACACTAAACATGAGTATCGTATTCCTCAGCTGGCTTCGTGACTTGTGTAAGACCAGGAGGGTGCAAGTTTGAATATAACTGTGGCCTCATTTAATATCAGTTTCTCTGAACATGTTTTATATCTCACAAAGCTGTTAGATCGATTTATTTATACTCATTTGTTCCTTTTTTTAAATTTACGCCTTCATAACTTTTGATTGTGCATTCTTTCCCTGTTCCACATACCTCTACTGAAAGAGAGATAGCGGTAATGTAATGTCAATATAACTTTAATTTATGCCCAGATAGGGCACACCATATTTTATTGTAATATTTTCACTCCTTTATTTTTAATATTGTACTTTTCGCTGTTGTATGGAATTGTAAATGGATCATCTTCCATTAGTTTGTAATGAAAACACATTACACACTATCCCGTATTTATTTTTATCAGCGTGGTAGTCTTGTGGCTCCAAGTACAGGGGATAGGCAAAATAATGTGAACACCTTACTTGGGAATGGTTTATTAATAAGAACCGGCCCGGAGTGGCCATGCGGCTCTAGGCGTTACAGTCTGGAACCGAGCGATCGCTACGTTCGCAGGTTCGAATCCTGCCTCGGGCATGGATGTGTGTGATGTCCTTAGGTTAGTTAGGAATAATTAGTTCTAAGTTCTAGGCGACTGATGACCTGAGAAGTTAAGTCGCATAGTGCTCAGAGCCATTTGAACCATTAATAAGGGGTTGCACCCCTATTTGCGCTTAACACAGCTGCGATTCTTCTTGGAATACTGGCATATAATGATTGTATAGTCTCCACTGGAATGCTATGCGACTCTTCGATCAGAACTTCTTATAACCCCTGCAGTGCGAGGGAAGCGGAAATCTGCTGCTGACTCTGCGATCCAATGCCGCTCAGAAGGTTTCGGTAATGTTCAAGTCTGGGGACTACGCTGGCCAGGGAAGGCGCTGCGGTTCTGTTCCATGCCCCTCATGCCACGACTGTACTGCTCTGGCTGTGTGAATGGATTCATTATCGCCCTGAAATGCGGCATCATTGTTGGGGAACAACATTTTAAGCATGGGGTGCATGGGATGACCTAAAATATTCACTTAATCAATGATAATTAATTGGTGTTATTGATATACTTCGATGGGGACAGCTGAAAATGTGTGCCCCGAAGTATATCAACAACACCTGTCGGCAGCTGAGGGTTTCAACTATCATGTATTCTAGAGAAGCTGCACGGTCATCAATGGTGTCTGTTCTTTCGAGAGCAGTTACTATCTTGATATTCACATAATCGATGGCTATAACACGGCCTTTGAGAGTAATGATGGGACTAGCAAAATACCATGATATGGCTGCCCACACCATCACACTTCCACCTGCATGCTTAACCGTTTGAATCAAGAAATCATGACTGTAGGCTTCTTTTGGCGTTCTCAGACGTAAACCCTGCTCTTTGTAGGAAATAACGGAAACGTTGACTCGTCGGACAATATGACTTGTTTCCACTGATAAGCTGTCCCTGATTTATGCTCCTGACGCCAAGTTTTACGCTTCTTTGCGTTGGTTGTTGTCACTAATGGTTTCGGTATAGCAGATCCTCCACGAATATTCGCTTTATGGAGTTCTCGGCGGAAAGTGTCGATACATAAGGCGTCTCGAGGGTGGTGGCTACGGAGCTCTGCAGCCACTTTAGCCGTCGTAGTTTTGTGTTGTTTTGCAGCAATTCGTGTTAGCGTACGACGATCTCTTTCATTTTATTTTGATTAGCGCCCACTATTACGTTTACACAATGATGTGTATCTACGTTTTGAGTAGCCTCTGATGACTGTTGAAACAGTTGCTCTCGAGACATTTAATAAGCTGGCTGTCTTGGTTCCTGATGTTCCAGCAAATCGGGGCCCCGGAATCTGCTCTGCTTGGAACTCTGTTAGGTCTTTCATTGCACGTCGACCTCGGCATCTGAATGCAGATACGAATTGTGCACTACTCGTAAATAGCCTGCACCGACGCCCAGCCCGTACAGAACACACACAGTCCATGGCGACACGTGCATTACCTGAGTTGTTGACCCTCAGACTCAACCATACCGTTACTGCCGCTGTTCTCATTATTTTGTCTATCCCCTGTATGTAGATTAGTTTCTATTGTCTAACCATTACTTGTAGTTTTATTGTTCAGCACATCATTTTAAATTTGGTTAAATAATAATATTTCTTCGCCAGTACTCAATTATTCACCAGTACCTCAGTAGAGAACACCACATATATCTGACGCCACATCTTGTTCCTGTTCCGTCAGGTGTGTTACGGTTTCAGTTCACGTCAGACTCCTGTATGTTCTACGTCAAACAATATCGCTTACTACCTGACACTTTGGACTAATGTCACCTGTTATTATGTGGTATGTAACTGTTTTATGCGTATGTTTGCACTTACGATACTTTGTTAACTATTCCATATTTTTTACCGAATCTCCAGCTTTGTAATTTTTAGCACTCAAGGTGTCTATGTAATAGCTGGAATCTAGGTCTACAGCAATGAAACGACGTATTTTGCCCTCGATAGCTGTTCTTTTTTTCGATTTGTCTGTCATGTAAGCGATTAATCAAATAAATAAGGAATTTAAGTTTAATTACGTAGTGTCTAAGTTGCGGATTTGTGCCATGCTTTCTACGGCAGTTGAGCCGTAGGTGGGAGAGTCTGCGGTTTTGTGTGGCAGCGAGGGAACGCAGCTGCATCAGTTAGGGCGCCCGTGGAGAGTAATTTGCTAATACGGTGAACGGCGCTGTTTGCGGTTAATAGCCGGCTGGTTAGCGGCCGCTGGTACCACACAGTGGTCAGCTTTGCAGGGGACCCCCAGGCAGGACAGAGCGCCCGCCCGACACGGCAGGTCCACCCGGCCGTAATATGGTGCGCTAACGGCCGCCGCTGGCAGCAGTAAATTCATACACTGGGCCATCTACGCCACCGCGCGCTGACACAAGGGGAACGACGGGGTAACGAGAAAATATTTCTATGCAGTGGTGTTGACCTTGCTAACAGACCAACACGATTTTCACTAAGCGGCACCTCCAGTTACACAAAAAGAAAGAAAAAAAATACACCGCTATGTTTGACCTTTGAGTCATTCTGAAGTGTTCGGAACTGACTGTAAACGACAGACAAAAAGTGTCTAAAAATAAGGCATCAGCTATACACAGTACAATTGTGAATAGTACTGCATATTGACTCGTCACAAGTAACAGATACATCTACCACATCATAAGTAAAATACAGGGTAATTTAGTAGCCCCTACCACTGAGTTTTACGCAACCCTCAACACCTTCAAAAACTGTATGTGAAGTTTTCATATTTTCCAACTCGCTTCATGCAAACTATTAATCCTTAAGGGGGGTAGAACGTCAAACGGGCCGACTTGGAGCAGGAGAGGCACCACAGGACATTTTAATTTCCACTGTCTACACTTTTATAAATAAATTCATAAAACTTTGTCAGTATGACCAGGAAGGATTCATGATCGACTCTCATAGCAGTGGAAGTTCAGAAACACGACAAAATAATTTGTTTATATGTGAAATTTCATCATTTTTTCACTTACTATTGGCTGCATTTGTTGCTGTAGATACACTTTTCTTCATAAGTAAGAGAGATTCTTTGGTGAATTTTTCACAGCATACCAACCATACTTACAGGTGAGTGAAACTGTAAAATTTATTTAATTTATGAAATAATTAATGATGTGTTACATTTTAAACCTCATGTTTAGAAAAACTCAAATTTTATAGTTAATTATCTCAATTTTTAGCACAGTTTTTAATAGATCAGAAAAATTCTAGAGTTTCATACACCTGTAAGTATTTTTTGCATGCTGTGCAAAATTCATCGAAGAATCTCTCTTACTTACGAAGAAAAGTGTACCTACAGCAACAAATGCAGCTAGTAGTAAGTGAAAAAATGATGAAATTTCACGTGTAAAAAAATTAGTTTTCTTCGGTTTTGAACTTCCACTGCTATGAAGGTGAATCCTGAATCCTTCCTGGTCATTCCGACAAAGTTTTATGAATTTATTTGTAAAAGTATATACAGTGGAAATTAAAATGTCTTGTGGTGCCTCTCCTGCACCAAGTCGGCCCATTTGACGTCCTACCCCCGTTAAGACAACACGAACAGGACTTGTTTTTAGGAAATTTATGCAGCTTAATTTTGTACTGTGATATACTTTAGGTGGAAGCAATACTTTGCAGTTTATTCAGAAAAACATATTTGAAGGTCACTTTTGTAGGTTTCTCTTGAGTAATTCGAAAAGTACAGCCTGTAGCGAAAACGTATTCCAGTACAAAATTTGCTGCAGTAAATGTCCTGCAAAAATGTGTTGTTCATTTTTTTCTGTTCTTGTATGAATAACATTTTGCATGCATCAAGTGAGAGAATACGTAAGTCTTGCACATGTTATTTGAAGGTCTTGCGGGTTGCATACATAATAGCCAGCAGTAGAGGCAGCTGAAACACCTTGTATATGCTGACAATGCTACGAAACTTACACAACAGGAGTATTTTAGTCAGTTGGACTGTTCAAGAAACACTGATGGTATTTGAACTTAACTTCAGTATCTCTATTACAAATAACATCCAAAGTCAATCATTCAGTGTCTATCGCTAGTGTATCACAAACTTCGTCATAATATGTAATAATTCTTCTCATCCAAAATGACATAAAAGTCATTCTTTCAGACAATGATTCGAAGGTTGCTGAAGCAGAGTTTAAATGGGAAATAAGGAACTAGAGATTTTACGGCCAATTATAAACAACTGAGAGTCTTTATACTATGAAATATACGGGATGTAAAAAGTACTATGTATACAGTTCTTTAAGGTTATTGGAGGAAAGAAAAGAAAATACTTTTGCTACGTGACGCAAATATCGTAGGAGCACCGTTTCCCTGTAAGGTGCCTTTGAAGCGTTTCAGGCTTGAATTAACCTTGGGCAAACCTTCACATGTGTTTTCACTCCTTTCTATGCAACACGTTGACACTGGAATCTGATGCGCAATACAGCTGCCTCTTACATCTAGCACTGTCCACGTCCCTGGATAATCAATTTCGTTATCATTGAAACTTCCTGACTGATAAAAACTGTGTGACAGAGCGAGACACGAACTTTTAACCTTTGACTTTCACGGGCAAGTACAATATCGACTGAGCTACCCAAGCACAATCCTTCCTCACAGTTTTACTTCCGCCAATACTGCATTTCCTACAGTCCAAACTTCATAGAACTTCTCCTGTCAATCTTACAGGAGAAGGACTGTTGGAAGAAAGGATATTGCAGAAACACGACTTAGCCACAGCCTGGTGGATGTTTCCAGAAATAAATTTCCACTTTCCAGTGGAGTGTCAACTGATATGAAACTTCCTGGCAGATTATAACTGTGTGATTGACAGATATTATTATAATTTATGCTACTGAGACGGACCGAATTAATACAAGAAAAAAAGTGAAGAAAATTATAGAATTACAGTTCGAATAAAAATCAATAGCATACCACGATCAGCAAAAGTTAAACATACAATTGTTAAAAAAGACACAAAGAAGAGTATTCATGAAGAATAGCAAGGAATATAGGGGTATATGAAAAGAGCAGCAGATGAAAGGTTAGACAAACAAATCTGTGGGAAATGGAAGGACCTCATGGATAAGCATATAGCATTTGAAAAGTACGCACAGTTAGGAAGCTACACAAATTTATGTAGCTTCAAGAACTAATGCAAAAACTTGAACCAGAAGGGCACCTCGAGACAACTGGGAAAAAGGCGTGATGATGTAGAACACGATGTATCTGAGACACAAGAAATTGTTGATAAATTGTTAAAGAATTTAAATAAACGAGAAAGGGACAACGCACAAAATACAAATTGTGTCACATGAAGAGTGAATTGAACATTGTGAAAAAATTTGGTTTAATCCTAAGGAAGACATTTCTATTAATATCGAAGGCAGGACCGGAGACTTAGTAAGAAAAATCTTAACTTACTTACTTTAAGAGAGTCAGAGGCAGTAATAAGAAAACAAAAGAATAAAAAATCGCCAGGACCAGAGGTTATACAGGGGGGGGGGGGGGGGGGCACTAACTATTGCCACCAAGAATAACTCCGAAAGTATGATGGAGCTGAATAGTTTGTGGGACAAATGTTGCATGGGAGAACGGGGCCATAGTATGACGTTGGCTTTTTGTTGCTAGGTGGGTCACTTCAGAGATATGAAAGTCAACTTTGTTTTTTTAAATAGGATGTTATAGTTTCGTTCTTACATTCTGATAGCGCCTATCGAGACAAATCCAATAATGTGTAGAAGTAAGGCCTTTGAAGATCAACAAAGGTTATAAGGGTGGCCTGAACGTCCATTTACAGAGTGCCCGAAGTAATGACCACTGGTATCAATGCGGTGCTGCAATCTTCTCTATATTTAGGAAACAGCAAAAAAAAAAAAAAAAAAAAAGCTACACAGATGTTGTTGTTGTCTTCAGTCCTGAGACTGGTTTGATGCAGCTCTCCATGCTACTCTATCCCGTGCAAGCTTCTTCATCTCCCAGTACCTACTGCAACCTACATCCTTCTGAATCTGCTTAGTGTATTCATCTCTTGGTCTCCCCCTACGATTTTTACCCTCCACGCTGCCCTCCAATACTAAATTGGTGATCCCTTGATGCCTCAGAACATGTCCTACCAACCGATCCCTTCTTCTGGTCAAGTTGTGCCACAAACTCCTCTTCTCCCCAATCCTATTCAGTACCTCCTCATTAGTTATGTGATCTACCCATTTAATCTTCAGCATTCTTCTGTAGCACCACATTTCGAAAGCTTCTATTCTCTTCTTGTCCAAAATATTTATCGTCCATGTTTCACTTCCATACATGGCTACACTCCATACAAATACTTTCAGAAAAGACTTCCTGACACTTAAATCTATACTCGATGTTAACAAATTTCTCTTCTTCAGAAACGCTTTCCTTGCCATTGCCAGTCTACATTTTATATCCTCTCTACTTCGACCATCATCAGTTATTTTGCTCCCCAAATAGCAAAACTCCTTTACTACTTTAAGTGTCTCATTTCCTAATCTAATACCCTCAACATCACCCGACTTAATTCGACTACATTCCATTATCCTCGTTTTGCTTTTGTTGATGTTCATCTTATATCCTCCCTTCAAGACACCATTCATTCCGTTCAACTGATCTTCCAAGTCTTTTGCTGTCTCTGACAGAATTACAATGTCATCGGCGAACCTCAAAGTTTTTATTTCTTCTCCATGGATTTTAATACCTACTCCGAATTTTTCTTTTGTTTCGTTTACTGCTTGCTCAATATACAGATTGAATAACATCGGGGAGAGGCTACAACCCTGTCTTACTCCCTTCCCAACCACTGCTTCCCTTTCATGTCCCTCGACTCTTATAACTGCCATCTGGTTTCTGTACAAATTGTAAATAGCCTTTCGCTCCCTGTATTTTACCCCTGCCACCTTTAGAATTTGAAAGAGAGTATTCCAGTCAACATTGTCAAAAGCTAGAAACGTAGGTTTGCCTTTCCTTAATCTTTCGTCTAAGATAAGGCGTAAGGTCAGTATTGCCTCACGTGTTCCAGTATTTCTACGGAATCCAAACTGATCTTCCCCAAGGCCGGCTTCTACTAGTTTTTCCATTCGTCTGTAAAGAATTCGTGTTAGTATTTTGCAGCTGTGGCTTACTAAACTGATTGTCCGGTAATTTTCACATCTGTCAACACCTGCTTTCTTTGGGATTGGAATTATTATATTCTTCTTGAAGTCTGAGGGTATTTCGCCTGTTTCATACATCTTGCTCACCAGATGGTAGAGTTTTGTCAGGACTGGCTCTCCCAAGGCCGTCAGTAGTTCCAATGGAATGTTGTCTACTCCGGGGGCCTTGTTTCGACTCAGGTCTTTCAGTGCTCTGTCAAACTCTTCACGCAGTATCGTATCTCCCATTTCATCTTCATCTACATACTCTTCCATTTCCATAATATTGTCCTCAAGTACATCGCCCTTGTATAGACCCTCTATATACTCATTCCACCTTTCTCCTTTCCCTTCTTTGCTTAGAACTGGGTTTCCATCTGAGCTCTTGATGTTCATACAACTGGTTCTCTTATCTCCAAAGGTCTCTTTAATTTTCCTGTAGGCAGTATCTATCTTACCCCTAGTGAGAAAAGCCTCTACATCCTTACATTTGTCCTCTAGCCATCCCTGCTTAGCCATTTTGCACTTCCTGTCGATCTCATTTTTGAGACGTTTGTATTCCTTTTTGTCTGCTTCATTTACTGCATTTTTATATTTTCTCCTTTCATCAATTAAATTCAATATTTCTTCTGTTACCCAAGGATTTCTACTAGCCCTCGTCTTTTTACCTATTTGATCCTCTGCTGCCTTCACTACTTCATCCCTCAAAGCTACCCATTCCTCTTCTACTGTATTTCTTTCCCCCATTCCTGTCAATTGTTCCCTTATGCTCTCCCTGTAACTCTGTACAACCTCTGGTTCTTTCAGTTTATCCAGGTCCCATTTCCTTAAATTTCCACCTTTTTGCAGTTTCTTCAGTTTTAATCTACAGGTCATAACCAATAGATTGTGGTCAGAGTCCACATCTGCCCCTGGAAATGTCTTACAATTTAAAACCTGGTTCCTAAATCTCTGTCTTACCATTATATAATCTATCTGATACCTTTTAGTATCTCCAGGGTTCTTCCATGTATACAACCTTCTATCATG
This sequence comes from Schistocerca nitens, assembly GCF_023898315.1. NCBI lineage: Eukaryota > Metazoa > Arthropoda > Insecta > Orthoptera > Acrididae > Schistocerca > Schistocerca nitens. The sequence continues at coordinate 20,928,843 of NC_064614.1, forward strand.
ATTCTTAAACCAGGTGTTAGCTATGATTAAGTTGTACTCTGTGCAAAATTCTACAAGGCGGCTTCCTCTTTCATTTCTTCCCCCCAAACCATATTCACCTACTACGTTTCCGTCTCTCCCTTTTCCTACACTCGAATTCCAGTCACCCATGACTATTAAATTTTCGTCTCCCTTCACTATCTGAATAATTTCTTTTATTTCATCATACATTTCTTCAATTTCTTCGTCCTCTGCAGAGCTAGTTGGCATATAAACTTGTACTACTGTAGTAGGTGTGGGCTTCGTATCTATCTTGGCCACAATAATGCGTTCACTATGCTGTTTGTAGTAGCTTACCCGCATTCCTATTTTCCTATTCATTATTAAACCTACTCCTGCATTACCCCTATTTGACTTTGTGTTGATAACCCTGTAGTCACCTGACCAGAAGTCTTGTTCCTCCTGCCACCGAACTTCACTAATTCCCACTATATCTAACTTTAACCTATCCATTTCCCTTTTTAAATTTTCTAACCTACCTGCCCGATTAGGGGATCTGACATTCCACGCTCCGATCCGTAGAAAGCCAGTTTTCTTTCTCCTGATAACGACATCCTCTTATTTAGCCCCCGCCCGGAGATCCGAATGGGGGACTATTTTATCTCCGGAATATTTTACCCAAGAGGACGCCATCATCATTTAATCATACAGTAAAGCTGCATGCCCTCGGGAACAATTACGGCCGTAGTTTCCCCTTGCTTTCAGCCGTTCGCAGTACCAGCACAGCAAGGCCGTTTTGGTTATTGTTACAAGGACAGATCAGTCTAATCTATTACTTAAAATACAGAGAGAAAGTATCATTATCAAATGCAGTAAAGCTACGTTAAGAGCGTTACGAGAATGGTAGCAAAATATTCAAACTGAGTAGTCATCAAAGATACGTGAAAACGTAGTCCATTTCGTAACCACAGCGCACGAAATATTCACCAGCTCAAAACAATACAGTTTTCAATGTTATGATTTACAAATTAATACACGCGAAGGGAAGAATAGTAACTCATACTCTATTTTCAATGCCGTAAGACTAGGGGAAAAAGTTAGATTCCTACTCTGGAGCACATTCAAACCTCTCAAAATACGAAGTCCTTCAAAAGTAAGGTACGATAGCGGCCGTTCACCTCCCAGACTCAAACAGCTCTACGATTAGATACCACTCGTTACCAACGACAGACTACCTCCTAGAACTCTCGTAAAAGTGTCAAGAATCGCTCCCTTGAGCTCTTCTCTTTAAAAGGTCATATCTTATCGTTCTGATGTTCTACATGCATAGCCGAGCGGTCTAAGGCACTGCAGTCATGGACTGTGCGGCTGGTTCCGGCGGAGGTTCGAGTCCTCCCTCGGGCAAGGATGTGTGTGTTTGTCCTTAGGATAATTTAGGATAAGTAGTGTGTAAGCTTAGGGACTGATGACCTTAGCAGTTAAAGCCCATAAGATTTCACACACATTTGAACATTTTTTTTCTACATACATCATTTGATTCAACAAGACCACTTTAGAGACTAAAGTAATGTATTTCCACGACATTTAAATAATGATATGTTGTAACCTTTCGGTCACATTCACAAGGGGAAGCCACGACGTCGAAATCTAACTTTGTACACCTTTATTAGGCCCTTAAAACAAAATTATGTGCAAATAGTAAGGTGTACTACTTTGGCAGTTCCGAGAAAATCGAAATCTTTACGTGCGTATTACGTAACGGAAGTGTTTGTGCGTAGCTGCCGTTCGTTGGAGTTCGTTAGCGTTCGAGCTTCGCAAGACGAATGTCTTTGGGGCGACGATTCGACTACCGCTCAAATCTTCATTTCTTCAGTACAATTGCGCTTTCTATGACATTCAAAAAAATTGCACCTACAGTATTCGTTCTTGCTACATCAGCAACTCCTCACCGCTACGCAGATTAACTGCCAAATGAGGCCTACCTGTGTGTCAGCAACTCGAAGCGTCGAGGTGCGAAGTACACTCCTGGAAATGGAAAAAAGAACACATTGACACCGGTGTGTCAGACCCACCATACTTGCTCCGGACACTGCGAGAGGGCTGTACAAGCAATGATCACACGCACGGCACAGCGGACACACCAGGACCCGCGGTGTTGGCCGTCGAATGGCGCTATCTGCGCAGCATTTGTGCACCGCCGCCGTCAGTGTCAGCCAGTTTGCCGTCGCATACGGAGCTCCATCGCAGTCTTTAACACTGGTAGCATGCCGCGACAGCGTGGACGTGAACCGTATGTGCAGTTGACGGACTTTGAGCGAGGGCGTATAGTATACATGCGGGAGGCCAGGTGGACACCGCCGAATTGCTCAACACGTGGGGCGTGAGGTCTCCACAGTACATCGATGTTGTCGCCAGTGGTCGGCGGAAGGTGCACGTGCCCGTCGACCTGGGACCGGACCGCAGCGACGCACGGATGCACGCCAAGACCGTAGGATCCTACGCAGTGCCGTAGGGGACCGCACCGCCACTTCCCAGCAAATTAGGGACACTGTTGCTCCTGGGGTATCGGCGAGGACCATTCGCAACCGTCTCCATGAAGCTGGGCTACGGACCCGCACACCGTTAGGCCGTCTTCCGCTCACGCCCCAACATCGTGCAGCCCGTCTCCAGTGGTGTCGCGACAGGCGTGAATGGAGGGACGAATGGAGACGTGTCGTCTTCAGCGATGAGAGTCGCTTCTGCCTTGGTGCCAATGATGGTCGTATGCGTGTTTGGCGCCGTGCAGGTGAGCGCCACAATCAGGACTGCATACGACCGAGGCACACAGGGCCAACACCCGGCATCATGGTGTGGGGAGCGATCTCCTACACTGGCCGTACACCACTGGTGATCGTCGAGGGGACACTGAATAGTGCACGGTACATCCAAACCGTCATCGAACCCATCGTTCTACCATTCCTAGACTGGCAAGGGAACTTGCTGTTCCAACAGGACAATGCACGTCCGCATGTATCCCGTGCCACCCAACGTGCTCTAGAAGGTGTAAGTCAACTACCCTGGCCAGCAAGATCTCCGGATCTGTCCCCCATTGAGCATGTTTGGGACTGGATGAAGCGTCGTCTCACGCGGTCTGCACGTCCAGCACGAAAGCTGGTCCAACTGAGGCGCCAGGTGGAAATTGTATGGCAAGCCGTTCCACAGGACTACATCCAGCATCTCTACGATCGTCTCCATGGGAGAATAGCAGCCTGCATTGCTGCGAAAGGTGGATATACACTGTACTAGTGCCGACATTGTGCATGCTCTGTTGCCTGTGTCTATGTGCCTGTGGTTCTGTCAGTGTGATCATGTGATGTATCTGACCCCAAGAATGTGTCAATAAAGTATCCCCTTCCTGGGACAATGAATTCACGGTGTTCTTATTTCAATTTCCAGGAGTGTAGTTCCAGGTGCCTTGCCAGACTTGCCTGTGTAAGGGATTTCACAAAACACGACACGCAGACATTTTCAGGAAGACTCTGTCCGTTTCTTCATTTACTTGTCGATAGTTCTAAATGTGTGTATTTTGATAACTAAATTTCATTATAAACAGTAAGCAGTTAAATAACACGAATTTAACTAAAACTTCACGCAAATACACGTGGTTTTTTAAATTATATTAACTCTGAACGTCATATAAATTAAATAATATAACAAGTGATGGAAAAGACACATGAACTCTAGCATCCAACACGTATGCTCAGATACATCCGTTACATAATAGAAGCGTGAAACCTCTCTTGCGATTTTCTCTGAATTTCCACAGTAGTCAACTTACTGCTTGCACATTATGTTGTTTTAATGGCCTACTAAAATATACAAAATTTGAAGGAAAATTTGATATCTCAACGTCGTGCCCCCACTCCCTTTCGTCAGACAATTCACAATCAATATCAATAAAGGTTTTTCCATAAATAAATAATTCCTTATTTTTGTGCAAGTGCACTCATGATTAATAATCATAGACTGTCGTTAAAAATCTTTTAAATAATTGCTTAACTATGCTTGTCAGAAGCGTCTATTCACACTCTTTACAAAGGTGGTGTCAGCTAGCAAATGCAATTAATTACATCTTATATTACGATGATTTGTATTATCACTTCGTAATTAATTTTATAGAAACTTACTGGCAAAATAGTAAACTGTTCATTAAATAAATACTCAGGTGCGACAAAATGTAAGGTATTCATCCTGTATTCATCTGCTGTGTAATTATGGAGTATATGATGTTCCGACAAACATTTTCATAGTAAAAAAGGTACGAAAGACGTCGTAAATCAGTGAATAAAACAGCTAGAGATACGTGGCTTTCAGAGATGATAGCTACAGTACAGTCTAAGATGATAAGACTACACTGCATATGCTGCAAATACACCAAGCGCTTAAAAGTTGTTAACCCGGAGGTTCACTGTAAAAATGTATAATCATTATGAAATATTAACTTCGGTAGTTTTAAAGGCATTGAAGTTATTGATGTGTCTTCGGATGCACCTCATTTTTCTGAAATAGATAGTCCACGTTTTCAGATTGGCTTTAATATGTAACTGTGATTTATTGTCGAACTTCAGAGAGCTGTAACTTAGCCATCTTTAAGGTTGTCTGGCACTCCACCAGCACTCTAAAGCAACCAATTGTGTGCAAAATCCCCATACGGGGATTCATCCACATCCAACCCTATGCTGACGCCCACGCATCTGGCTTGCCTGCGGCGGCCGCTTCAACTTGCCTCGCCATGGTGCATTCTGGGCTCTGGCAGCTGTCAGCTCTGCAACAACTCCACTTCTCCTCATACCACCTCCAGATGACCAAATCGCTAGCCTATATACACTACTGGCCATTAAAATTGCTACAGCACGAAGATGTGCTGCAGGTGCGAAAATTAACCGACAGGAAGAAGATGCTGTGATATGCAAATGATTAGCTTTTCAGAGCATTCACACAAGGTTGGAGCCGGTGGTGACACCTGCAACGTGCTGAGATGAGGAAAGTTTCCAACCGATTTCTCATACGCAAACAGCAGTTGACCGGCGTTGCCTGGTGAAACGTTGTTGTGATGCCTCTCCGTGCTGGATTCCAACGGCCTCGTATCACTAGCAGTTGAGATGACAGGCATCTTATCTGCATGGCTGCAACAGATCGTGCAGCCACCTCTCGATCCCTGAGTCAACAGACGGGGACGTTTACAAGACAACAACCATCTGCACGAAGAGTTCGACGACGTTTGCAGTAGTATGGACTATCAGCTCGGAGACCATGGCTGCGGTTACCCTTGACGCTGCATCACAGACAGGAGTGCCTGCGATGGTGTACTCAACGACGAATCTGGGTGCACGAATGGCAAAACGACATTTTTCACATGAATCCAGGTTCTGTTTACAGCATCATGATGGTCGCATCCGTGTTTGGCTACACTGCGGTGAACGCACATTGGAAGCGTGTATTGGTCTTCGCCATACTGGCGTATCACCTGGCGTGATGGTATGGGGTGCCACTGGTTACACGTCTCGGTCACCCCTTGTTCGCATTCACGGCACTTTGAACAGTGGACGTTACATTTCATATGTGCTACGACCCGTGGCTCTACGCTTCAGTCGATCCCTGTGAAACCCTACATTTCAGCAGGACAATGCACGACCGTATGTTGCAGGTCCTGTACAGGCCTTTCTGGATATAGAAAATGTTCGACTGCTGCCCTGGCCAGCACATTCTCCAGATCTCTCAGCAACTGAAAACCTCTGGTCAATGGTGGCCGAGCAACTTGCTCGTCACAATACTCCAGTCACAACTCTTGATGAACTGTGGTATAGTGTTGAAGCTGCATGGGCAGCTGTGCCTGTACATGCCATCCAAGCTCTGTTTAACTCAATGTCCAGGCGTATCAAGGCCGTTATTACGGCCAGAGGTGGTTGTTCTGGGTACTGATTTCTCAGGATCTATGCACCCAAACTGCGTGAAAATGTAATCACATATCAGTTCTAGTATAATATATCTGTCCAATGAATATCCGTTTATCATCTGCATTTCTTTTTGGTGTAGCAATTTTAATGGCCAGTAATGAATGTGTAACGTTACACACTACCACTTAACGTGACAAATTAGCTCACTAACTTCGCACGTTAATTCACTCCATATTTTACATAGTTACTCGTACATAACATAATAAATACGTACATAATATATTCTTGCGTATCAGAACAATAGTGTAAGTATCTTTGTGGTGGTGTATGAAACAGCAGATACCTCCAAGGACATGACATAACGCATTATAAGCATTGATTTACTAAAAACAAATTATAAAATTTACAGCATACTATTGAAATGTCCAAATGAACATAAATCATAAAATTTATGAAAAAGTTTAATATAAGTCGACTTTTGTTCATTTGAAATATCATTTTGCTTTGAGCACTCCTTCGTAGCATTACGGTAACTTAAACACAGCACATACTCGTATCAGTTTTCTGGCATCGAAACTTTGATGGTTCGCAGTCCCGCCGCCTCCGTAGAATTTCATGTCCGCTGGGTCACGAATAAGCGTCAGTCTGCAGTCACCATCTGTTCTGAAGGACGACAGCTGTCTATGTACGAGTCTAGTGTAGTTACCAGTAATCATATGACTTCCCGGATCCTCAGAGATCAGGCACCGGTCGATACTTTCACAAATAGGATAGCAAGGAAAAACTGTTGTATAGCATATCTGAACAGTTGTTTCAGCTCTAAATTTCAAGCACTCTGTCCACGTTCCCAAGACAAAAATATCTTTAGTGCGATAAAATTTGTTCGATCGAGTGTCGTTGAAAACCTTAAAACTAATGCTACGTTGTGCAGAAATCGGTCATTTGTCTTTCATTTCAACCTAACAGAAAACAGCATTTTAAATTCATCAATATCCCATTTGCATAATGAAACCCTTTTCCTCAGAATTATTCTCTTAACCACATTTCTAAATTGTACCTATAGACTTCCACGCATCATATTTTGTGCAAACAGTAGTTACAAATGAACTACACATAATACACGAGAAACCCATCGACAATACTACAGACAACACATTTATATAACCCCTAGAAGTTGTCCCTCAAATCTTACATAAGGGATTTCATATACCTGTCCTACGTAAATAAAGAAATTTGGCAATCTCTGCACACCAAGAGCTTTGCGCCCAATATATACTCCGTTATTTCAATGAATTGTGTTTCCCACCTTCATTGCATACATTTTACGTTCACCAACATTTTACACAAAACAAAATAACGGCCAAAAACTACACATGAAAACACGTTTATTAACACACTTATATTAATACATGCCGTTCCTCTCCTACAAGGTGCAATTCTGCCACCGTTGCCACTTATAACATTCATCTACCCGTGTGAATATGTTTTGAATCTCAATTCTTTATGTTTCTTGAACTGCTTAAATTGGAGGCCTCTTTCCTCATTAACCAACGGACTCTTAAATTTACAGATAAAATTTATGACTACCACTGAAACAATGTTTTTAGATTCGAGAAACGCACACTTTCTTTCTTCATCAACATCGTTTATTTCATTAACAGGATAAACATTTTTAATTTCACCCCTCTCGAAACGCTTTTCCCTCAAAAGACCATTTTCAACGTCCGTTACCTTCTCCTCCCCATTAATGTTACACATTGCATCAGACCAACACTCAATCTCATTATCACTATGAAACAACTCATTATACATTTCCTTCGCCCCGGTTTCATCTTTCCTCCCTTCAAGACCCCTTGCTACTTTATATTTAACTTGTGGTTACCAGTGAAGTAGTAATGATTTCAGTATTTTTCCATACCATGTCCAATCGTTTACAGAGTAGTCACTTTCTTCCGTGCCGTACCAATCAGTACTAACATCGTCTCCTAAATAAATACTTGTCCCGTTATCCATTTTTATACCGTCCCGATCCAATTATAAATCATTTGTAGGCTTTAAATCACCCTCAAAATCCTTCGTTCATAATCCTCGTAAACATCAAATACACTCCTGGAAATTGAAATTAGAACACCGTGAATTCATTGTCCCAGGAAGGGGAAACTTTATTGACACATTCCTGGGGTCAGATACATCACATGATCACACTGACAGAACCACAGGCACATAGACACAGGCAACAGAGCATGCACAATGTCGGCACTAGTACAGTGTATATCCACCTTTCGCAGCAATGCAGCCTGCTATTCTCCCATGGAGACGATCGTAGAGATGCTGGATGTAGTCCTGTGGAACGGCTTGCCATGCCATTTCCACCTGGCGCCTCAGTTGGACCAGCGTTCGTGCTGGACGTGCAGACCGCGTGAGACGACGCTTCATCCAGTCCCAAACATGCTCAATGGGGGACAGATCCGGAGATCTTGCTGGCCAGGGTAGTTGACTTACACCTTCTAGAGCACGTTGGGTGGCACGGGATACATGCGGACGTGCATTGTCCTGTTGGAACAGCAAGTTCCCTTGCCGGTCTAGGAATGGTAGAACGATGGGTTCGATGACGGTTTGGATGTACCGTGCACTATTCAGTGTCCCCTCGACGATCACCAGTGGTGTACGGCCAGTGTAGGAGATCGCTCCCCACACCATGATGCTGGGTGTTGGCCCTGTGTGCCTCGGTCGTATGCAGTCCTGATTGTGGCGCTCACCTGCACGGCGCCAAACACGCATACGACCATCATTGGCACCAAGGCAGAAGCGACTCTCATCGCTGAAGACGACACGTCTCCATTCGTCCCTCCATTCACGCCTGTCGCGACACCACTGGAGGCGGGCTGCACGATGTTGGGGCGTGAGCGGAAGACGGCCTAACGGTGTGCGGGACCGTAGCCCAGCTTCATGGAGACGGTTGCGAATGGTCCTCGCCGATACCCCAGGAGCAACAGTGTCCCTAATTTGCTGGGAAGTGGCGGTGCGGTCCCCTACGGCACTGCGTAGGATCCTACGGTCTTGGCGTGCATCCGTGCGTCGCTGCGGTCTGGTCCCAGGTCGACGGGCACGTGCACCTTCCGCCGACCACTGGCGACAACATCGATGTACTGTGGAGACCTCACGCCCCACGTGTTGAGCAATTCGGCGGTACGTCCACCCGGCCTCCCGCATGCCCACTATACGCCCTCGCTCAAAGTCCGTCAACTGCACATACGGTTAACGTCCACGCTGTCGCGGCATGCTACCAGTGTTAAAGACTGCGATGGAGCTCCGTATGCGACGGCAAACTGGCTGACACTGACGGCGGCGGTGCACAAATGCTGCGCAGCTAGCGCCATTCGACGGCCAACACCGCGGTTCCTGGTGTGTCCGCTGTGCCGTGCGTGTGATCATTGCTTGTACAGCCCTCTCGCAGTGTCCGGAGCAAGTATGGTGGGTCTGACACACCGGTGTCAATGTGTTCTTTTTTCCATTTCCAGGAGTGTATACTGTTCCCTACCTCCGAATTAACGATACCAGTAACTACAACATTCTCACAATTAACCACACAACTTAAAGCTTTGCCTCTCTCTTAAACAAATTCTCGTTTATTTCCACCGAAGCAGTAATTACTTCATCAAAATTAACTCCGTTGACATACACGGATAACTTTACTTAAAATATCTATTACGTCCGTCGATACGCTACTGGATTCATCACCAATAACTCCACCGATCCCACATATAAACTTCCGCTACTACATCGTTTCACATTAGAATTCTCAATACACTCGAATTGTGCAAAATTCTGATCTATCTTTGTTCCCGTTACATTTTCGCTACTCTAAGAAGATTCCTCCGACACTCGGGATTCTGATGTACTGCCAACACATTACTTTCAAATTCATCTTTCCAAATCCAATCTTAATTCATGCTTATCAAGAGCCATCAGTTCACTTCCATCAATAGAAATAAACGCACAGATTTCTTCCTCCGAGATATCTAGATCAGTAGGTTCAACCTTCGCAAATTCATCACCTAAAACATCACCTTTATTTCCCATTTAACGGTATATCATCCACATCCGCCGACACATAATAAAATTCATCACCAGCTGACGAGACGACTGATTCACCGCTTTCAGAAATACTTCATACAGCTTCACCATCTTGACAGATAGCTGCATCTACGCCCTCCGATACAAAATCATCTAGATTTCTTTCATCTAAATTACTATAGTTGTTGCTACAGACTAGTAACTTATCATAATTCGTCATACTTTCCACCTCGACCAAATTTAGATCCACCTCAGCCAGTCTTCTGATTACAAAAACTTTCAACAAATATGAATTCATTCCTTCATTCACTTCCCTTTTAAAAAATAAATTTTTCAGCCGCATATGCTCATTATCAAATTTCTCTACACATTTAATAACCTTTCGTGTGTCCTCTTTATTGTTCTGCTGCTTACAAGTATTCACCATTTTATTCTTATTTGTTCTAACCTCCATCTTCAACATTTGTGGCTTCATTACCGAATTTTCGACACCACAGGATTCTTAAAATAACGTGTCCTGTTCAGTACCGGTTTATTTCGCCACCTACGGACCTGAGATGTGGTGGCCCTAATTTCTCGACCTTTTATTCTGGCGTTACACTTGGTCGGGCTTCTGTCACTTAAGTCTTCATTCACGGTTTTGATTTCCATTTTATGAATTCCTTTTTCCAGGATTAAAAAAATTGTGCCCATCTAAAGATCCGAACCTACGACCTCCTCTATACAGAGCTGTTAGACTATCCATTACACCACACAATCAGCCTATGTAAGGTATATTTTTAACGCTATTGGCTATTACACAAAATTCAGAATTTTTTTTTCGTCATTAGTTGCAAACTAGGACCAACCAGGGTGAATGGCTGCAATATGTGATACATGGGATCTGAACTACCGTAACTGTATAGATAGTTTCAAAAACTATCAACATGATATAACGTGGCCGTGGTTTTCCAGAACATAAAGTTTTTTCCTTGTCACAATATGATTCAACAGAAACCAGTAAAAGAGTAACACTGTAATGCACTTTAATTTTTATAGGACGAAGTCATGCTGCATAGTGCACATTTATACAGTTTAATGAATCACTTTCTGGGGGTTAGAGTAATCACTTAATCAGCAGAAAAAGGCTGGTGCATAAATAGATTCTTAATTTCGTTATCATAATCTGAAATTTTTTACATACGTCGCTAAGTTGCAGGAGCACTTGAGAATAGCCAAAGTATCTGGACTGCAACCGTGCATTGAAAAAAAAAGGAACATTATAGTCAACTGTGGAAATATTGCGCCTTTGAGAAATTTCATTTTTACTGTACACCCCAGACAGTGGACACCAGTAGTTATACATTTCATAACATATGCTGAATCATCCTAACAGCCATCTGAAAAACCTGATTTTGTCTCTTGGCCTGGAGACCAATGTAATAACTACACGTAAAAAGTATTTCTTATTGGATAAAATGAAACGTAAGGTACTGATCACAGAATACTTCTTCTGTGATAGTAAGTTTAATTATATTAAGATCGTTGGGTTAAATAAATTTCAAGTTTGCTCGGACACAACTTACTCTAACTGTTCGGTTTCAACAGTTTTACCTACTGATTTGACATAAAGTTTCAGTTTATAGTTTGTATATTTTTCCTTATGCTAATCTTTTCTGCATCAAACGCCCTGAACGTGTTTTGAAAGCTGCTACAGCTGTCCTGGGGAGGGGGGTTCTCGTCCTTGAAAGATAAATTTGTAATCTACCTATGAATAATCACTGGTTTTACTGTACTCAACGTTTGCATCACCTGTTCAGATGGAAATGTTCTCATTTGGGGACATCCCTGTAATCTTGAAGAGTTAAGGTTCTAGGAACTTGGTTCAATGGTTAAGGTGTACAACGTCGTCAGAGAAGGGAGCAATGAGGGAGGGATGTTTATTGACGAAGTTTTATACTGAATTTGAAGTAAAGATATGAGTTTAGTAAGGTGTCCATCGCTCACTGTTGCAGACTGGAAATTACATCACATCCATTAGAATCCAATGTTTAGCGGCTACCATCCCAAGTGGAAGTTGATCATTCTGTAATTATAGCCGTCAAGAACACGATTTTCCTTTTTTTTATTTATTGCCCTTTGGTACTAACCGTTTAGCCAGAGAAGTGAGTAACTACAGATTTGGTACTCAACGTGATATGTACAGCGTAGGTATTAGAAAATACGTTAACTTCGTGGAAGACTCGGTACATTCATACACTCAATACAGTCCATATATCACCACTTCTTAAGCTTGAATCTTTGTGTCTGACTTGTAACTGGATAAATGCTTCTTGCAAAAACCGCGAGATACTGACATAGTCCGTTGTGATCAGCTGTCGAAACAGTTCTGTCATAGATGTAGGATCGGGAATTTCTGATCTGGTCAAGACCTTAAGGAACTTTCTGTGTTGTCTGTCATAGCTTGAACGCCCTAGTATCACATGGTGGAGGTCTGAAATCTGAGCTGGATGGTCTTCGCAGTATGGAACAGGTTTTTGTGCGACGTTACTTAAGCACTAGAGCATAGCCATATATAAACCAGTTCGGTAGAAGATGAAGAGTGATATATCTGCAGAGCGTGTCTGCCTTCATGAAGTACTGTACTGTACAGAGCGCCTACTTAGAATAATTTCTTTCCGTATCGGATAAGGAAAACTTTCATTACGTCGTTTTGGACTTGTACCGCTTGAGACAATCTGAGGTCATCAAAAAGGCTGTAGACTTCAACCAGTTGTCACACTCGCTTTCAGTAAGGGCAATATCTATTGGGCTTCATATTCTGCAGGCTAAGCAGTCTGATGCTGGGGGTCTTCCAATGGTGAGCTGGATTCTAATGGACTGGCTTGTCATCAGTGGTGAGAGTAGTGCAGGCGGTGATCATCAGATTCTGCAGTGTGCCCAACCGCAGCAAGTGTGTCCATCACGAGGTCACCGAGAGACAGACCTGATGATAAAAGGATTGGATCAGAATTGTAACAATTGTGCTACTAAATGTAACTGGGTTTTCTCTTTTGATGGTAGTCAATTGTCAGGATGAGCATTCTAAAGCATTATGTCAGGGTGAAAATACTAAATTAATTAATTTTTCTCTCTTAACAACTTGTGGGCAGGGTGGGTTCTTCCTTGGATCGGGTATGAGGTCGAATGAAACATCATTTTTACGTAAGATAACTTTTATTGAAGATTTGTACAACTGTTTCTTACTCGATGTTCTGGCTCGGAGAGCGGCAGCTGTGTCGTTTGCGAAGTCTTCTGCTGCGGCAGCGGCGACGGCGGCGTCTGATTACGCGTGGCAGTGTGTATCTCGTGTCGCCGTATCGCCCAGCTGACTGGAGACGCGCAGCGCGAGGTGGCCCGTTTAATTATTGCGAGCGAAGTCGTGCATCGAATGGTGATACCTTGGATGTGGCGTCCCAGTGTTTCTCTTCTCTAAGCGGCCGCGTGTGCGTCGGCCCGCGGAGCGGCGCGGCGGGGGAAGGCCAGTGTCCTGGACTCGAACAACGGACTCCCGCTTGCCAGTCTTCGGCTGTCAGATCTTCATCCCAGCTCACAGGTGACTGCTGATGTGAGACCGTCTCCTTCCCGTCCTCACGAGTCACCCGGGTATGTAAAAATCAGACTTCAAATACCTTTTAACTTCTGTCTTCTGGCGCCGAGGCTGCTGCTTGCTATGCCATTACAGCGACGGACTTGGTGCGTCTGTGCATGATGCAGTCTCTTCTTGCATGACGGTCTTCAGCACCGAAACTGACTGAAAACTACTGCCTCTTCTTCCTTCGTCTCTCGTCTTCATCTTCGTCTTCGTATTCGTCTGTCAGGCCACTGCGTCTCGCGTATTTATTCACTTCAGTTTGGTGGAGGTGAACGACTTCACGGTCATTGCCTCGTCTGTCACGTTGAAAAGCTTCTCGAAGAATCTTCTTAACGTCGATCATTGGCTCTTGGAATGTAGGCGAGGGCCTTTGCTCACATGCGACAACTGAGAAACACGTGAGCCGGTCGGGCGATGCCGTGACGGCTGAATCGACAGCGCCCGCTTATGTGGAACTTGCTGACTTCACGGTCATTGTCTCTTCTGTTCTGCTGTTTTGCCCGCTGTTTGCCAGTATGTAACTCTCGAAACTAAACCAAGTTTTTCATTTATATTCTAATTTCTACTTCACTTTGATTTCACTAATTTATTTACTTAAGTACCACTCAACAGAATGTTGTCAGACTGCTGTGCCTTCTCATGGAAAAGGTGAGCAGCCTAACGATAGTGATTTTGCAAGAGTGAGATGCCAGTATATTCATGGACGAAGTTGTCACGTGGGAGTGCAAGTCGAAGTGCAGAGACGGGCTCTGCACTGTTGTCAGGTTGCATGTAGGTCGGAGCAGTGTTGTCCCTCCAAGACCAATGTAATCTGGAACCTGAAGAGTCAGCACCAGGTATATTGTACACCACGGTGTGGAAGAAGCATTGACGCAGGGTTTAGGAGTGGATATAACGTGTGGAGACGTGACATTGCCTTGTTTCTGGTGAGGATTTAGTTAAACTTCGATCCTGGATCACCCCTAGTTACTTGTTGGGCGTGTGTCTCTGTGAGATCGTGTTTGAAGCCAAGGCAATAAGCAGAAACGTTAGAGTGAACCCAAGGGTCTGACGCTTGGTGGTGCTAAATTTTAGGCTTTGATGACCACACACCAAGAACGTCGCAGGCAGTGGCGAAGCATCTCTGCATTCAAGTGCGGTGTCGTCTATGTAGAGCGCAAGCTGAATGTGCACATCCTGGAAACATTGGCTGAGTACAGCAGGGGGCAAAGGAACAACCCCTATGGCACTCCAATCCGCATGTCCCATCTTAGACACCGCACCCTCCATGCTAACGTGGAATGGTCTCTAAGCGACGCAGGAGCAGAGTAGCCCCAGTGTCGTCGAAAACCTGCATACAAAGAGCTTGTGCTCGAGGCTGTCACACCACACATAGTCGAACATCCATGGAGGACTGCTTGTAGGTACTCATGGAACCCTAGAGCTTTCTTGGCCTGCTCCACAAACTGCAACCCCTGATAGAATATCAATTGGTCCGTACAGAAATTGAACAGCTCAACCAAGATGAGTCCCTCAACAATGAAGTGGTGAAGAAGCTACATTGGAGAAGGGCAGCACAAAACTGATCGACTGGTAGAGCTGTGGCAGTTGACGATCATTGCTGCCCTTCAGAACAGCCACCACCATCACATGTTTCCAGGTAGGAGGGTAGTCATCTGACTGAAGATCGACATTTAAGATGGCAGCAGGCAGATGATGAGTGACAGGAGGCAGTTGCCGCAAGGATGGCGTTGAAGTAGCAGCCCTACCTGATCCTTGTGATGGGCTTGATGAAGTTGGCTGTTAGGAAACTAGGCATGCAGCCTTCTACCAGCCAGATATGCTTATAGACGACCAGAGCTATCAATGGTGTGGTCCATGAAGGAGTCAGGCAAGACACTGGCCAGGCCATCAAGTTTGCCTCAAAATTCTTTTCCTGCCTGTACCGATTGAGCGAGGTGGCGCAATGGGTAGCACAATGGACTCGCATTCAGGAGAGCGACGGCTAAAGCCCACATCCAGCTATCCTGATATAGATTTTCTATGAGTTCCCCAAAGTACTCCAGGCAAATGCTGGGCTGGTTGCTTTGAAAGGTCATGGCCGTCCTCCTTCAACATCATTCCCTAAACCACTGGGACTGATGACCTCGCTATTTGATCCCCTTCCCAAAATCAACGAACCAACCAACCTGCACCAAATGGAAACTGCTGCTCCCAAAGGAACCGCTTCGTGAGTCACCAGGCGCTGCCATAGTCAAAGTCGAGAGTGGCAATTTAGGCTGGACAGTCTCGTTATTAGTGCTCATCGATCGCTACCTGAATGTCCCAACAGAGTGTTGAGGAGTACTTGATCGCCAGATGACATATCGGGTGCCACTGTTGGAAGGCCCAATTCTTCTCCTTGATGACCTCAAGGATGGGAGGTGGCAGCTTGGTGGTGTGTGCCATCAACATCCATATGAAGCAGCACCAGAAGATGCTCAGACAATAGAGTGTGGTGCTTCAGTACATACATGTTCTGCCAACCCCCTAACGTCGAGCACATCAGGTGGACCACAGATGGGGTTGATGTTGGGATTGTATGACTTGAGGGTGATCGCACCATGTTGCTGGGAGACACAAAGTAGACGCTGGTCACGTTATTTGTGTACACACAAATCCCATTCCATAAGGTTAATATTAAGGGCACCTGCACTGAGCAGCTTGTCTCACATCGATAGGAGAGTGTCGAAGTCTGCTTCCTCGAGAGTCCCTCTATGCAGGTGTTAGACTTCAGTGGAGCTGACGAGCAAAGCTGAAGTGTGGACAAATCTCTAGTGTAGTCAGGGCCTCTTGACATAGTTTGCGGTGCTAGAATCTGCCATCAGGCTATCATTTCGGTAGTTGGAGTAATTCGCTGCTTGCAAAAAATGGTTCAAATGGCTCTGCGCACTATGGGACTTAACGTCTGAGGTCATCAGTCCCCTAGAACTTAGAACTACTTAAGGGGCTCCGGAAAGGCTCAAATTCATGAAAAGTTCAATTTTTACTTTTTTTGCGTTTTCTGAATCTGCAGACTATTACCTTTTAATAGATATATAATTTATTCAATTCCGAAGACTACAACAATTTTTAAATTTTTTTTGAAATGTGTTCTACATTGGCGTGACCCACTGTGGGGCTGTTAAACTGCTGTCAAATGGTGTTATTATGCAATATTATGCAATCATGGAGGTGATAAAACCTATTTTCAGAGACTTAGCAGCACCTGAACTGTTGAAAAAGTGTATTCACGGAAAACTCAAAACCCCAATGAAAGTGTAAATAGTGTTATATGGTCGAGAATCCCAAAGACTGTATTTGTTGGAATAGAAACACTTCACTTTGGTGTGTATGATGCTGTTGCGACTTTCAATGAAGGCAACATTGTAAGGTGAAAAGTTTTTAGAAATATGGGAATGAAGATAGGTTCTAACATGGTACGAGCGATGCTCGCTTTAGACAAGGAACGCCTTCGGGCTGCAGACAGGGCTGTAAAGAGTCTAGAAATACAAGCAAGAGCAAACAGGAGGAGGAACAAGAGGAAGCTGGAGGAGGAGTTTGCAGAGGATGAAGATAATCCATCCTATGGACCTGGAATGCACTAAAAAGTTAATCCAATCTTTGTCGCTCGATTCCCAAAACTTTTATTTTCTCATACTAATTACATGTTTTCTAAGGATCTTCCAAACATATTTGTTTCAAACTTTCAGGAAATGTTACACAATACCTTCTGCATAATTTAACACAGCCTTTTTCCAAAAAACTGTATATTTTTGAATATATAAATAAAAAATTGCAAAAAAATGTTGTGAATTTTCATTACAATTGAAAAAAAATCATCTTTAATAACTGAACTAAAATTGTGTAAAATCCCTGTGTTAAGTTGTAGCCCATATTCCAATAAATAATCTGTAAAAAGTTCAACTTCCTACCTCAAATACTTTGTGGGGAAAAATGTAATTTATAAGCGTTATTTTAACATTGGAAGTATAGGGCGTTCCGGAGCCCCTTAAACCCAACTAATCGCAAGATCACACAATGCTGGAAGTTTCTCTACTTGGTTTGAAATGCACTCATCTTAAAGCTTGCTGGATTCGATTTACGACGAGGTCGTGCACCCTCGTGACCACAGCCCTTCCATCCGGCAGTCCATACGTGCCGCCAGCGGTCCCGGCGTGTTCTGACACTGTGCAGACCTGGCTCCTGAGTTTCCAACCGAACTCGCCCTCTCACACGACCCGGAAAAACAACGACGGCGTCCGAAAGATAGGGCGGCAGTTACTACATATCGATAACCGCCGCTGCTGCCACAAGCGGACTGCCGCAGCCCCTCTCAATTATTAAATAAATTGGGCAACGTTAAAACATATATCAATAAGTGCAAACACGCCCAGCCGGCTTCCATTAACAGAAAATTTGTAACATAAGCTAATGAAACTCTTAGTAAAGAGTAACACTTGCGCTCTTCGCAATTTAATAAAGATATATAAATACAACTAGAACCAGAACGACGCAGTAGCCTCTGTTAAGACAACAAAATAGAACTTTTATGGACCTGAGCACGTGCTACAGGCGAACTCTCACTGTTCGTGGGATATCGACACTGCACAATGCGCAAATTCCACAGATGCACGTAAATGTACGGTGTAATCCCGTTCACAAACGTAACTGCCGGTAAGCGCACCTTAGCAAGTGGATCAACTGAAGCACAGAGTACAAGCACCCTTGAGCACAGAATTACAGGCTTACAAATTCCACATGCTTCCACCGCGCCACTCCCCATGTGTATCGGCACTTAACAATCGTTAGGCTGACGCCAGGGCCATCTTGTAATTCGAGCGCCGTGTTTCCCAGCCAGGTGAATTGGGAAATTCAAGATTTCCTCTCCGACTACGATCCCATTCCGGCAGATGCTTTCACCCGTTATGTTCCACATAAGTTCCAGCTGGAGTTGTTTGACGCCCTTCTTCCTGCTAGCGCCATGCAACGATTGAGAACGAGGCGATCCACGGAGGTGTTAACACTCCAGACCGCTCACGTGTCCATGGCTTCACGCTGAGGGGAATGTTCCTTAGTGACCGGCAGAGATTTTACACTGAACTTTTGAATAGATACAGAAAGCTCATACGGCTCAGTCATATCCATTTTTAGAGGCTCTGATGAGTATGTATATCAATGGAAAGCGTCCTTGTAGCTGAGCTCCATCTCCTTGCAGCAGTAGTCAGCAGTGTATAGGGCGATTTTGAAGATGTCGAGCCCAGAGACATGGACAGAAGACCGCATCGCCGTTCTCTTGATTTTCAGTTTCAACTGGATGACGACAGGCGACAGGAAAGCATCTTTCCCCGTCTCTGGGGCAGTGTCACAGTCGCTGACTGAATCTGGGTTGAAAGGGTTGTCCTGCTGCACAGGGGGGAACTAGTCAAACACAGAAGACCTACAAGTATGTTTGGACTGGAGTACGAGAACCCCTATCCCTGACACGGCAGCGCAAGAGATTTAGACAGCTTGACGCATTTTTCTTCATACGCGGCGACGTGTGTGAACGAGTATTAGAAGTGGTGGCAGACTGGGATGATGATGATGATGGTTTGTGGGGCGCTCAACATCATGGGCATCAGCGCCTGTACAAGTTCAAAATCTTTCCATTTCCAGCCTTGCCACGTCTCGTTTGATGATGAAAAAAATGGTTCATATGACTCCGAGCACTATGGGACTTAACTTCTGAGGTCATCAGTCCCCTAGGACGTAGAACTACTTAAACCTCACTAACCTAAGGACATCACACACATCCATGCCCGAGGCAGGATTCGAACCGGCGACCGTAGCGGTCGCGCGGTTCCAGACTGAAGCGCCAAGAGTCGCTCGACCACTCCGTCCGGCTGTGATGGTGAGATGATGATGAGGACAACACAAACACCCAGTCTCCAGACGGAGAAAATCCGCGACTCGACTGGGAATAGAATCCGGGACCCCGTGGAAGGATGAGTCGTACTCTTTGGCAGCGGCTTGACGCTCTTTGGCCTACACCATGTCCGTGTAGTCTTCTGGAGGCCCTCTCTCGACTAGGAGTGCACTGAAGACAGCGGGTTTTGGTTCAAGATATGTCGGCCACAGCAGGGCTCCGGTCCACGGCAGATTTGGCGACGATACACGAAGACGTAATAGGATCGCCAGCGGCGGGTGCAGGAGAATGCTCTCGAGTAACCGCCGACATGGCACGTGCGAGACTTTAATCTCGGCCAGATCGTGACGGCATTGGCGTCAACCGGTGGCGTGGCGATGAGAAACAGTGTACATGAATTGTGACGAGTGCGCAGTAAGGTCCGGTGAACGTGCGCCCTATGTTGCCGACGCGCGTGGGTAAGGGCCTTTCGTCATACCGATTTCGCGATCGTGAATTCTCATCCAAATCTTTGTCCGAGTGCCGCGTTGTCGTAAGTTGTAAGTGGGGACGGATGGGCTGCAGGTTCCGGACGGCGTCGGCCATGAAGGAAGCTTCGCCAGACCACCACCCGCCACACTCCTTCCGCTCTCCTTGGTTCCAGTCCACACTCTTCCGCTTCGTAACTCCAAAAGAAGGGATGAGTCACAAGTGGCGTTGCACCGCTATTTACACTACTGGCCATTAAAATTGCAACACCACGAAGATGACGTGCTACAGACGCTAAATTTAACCGACAGGAAGAAGATGCTGTGATATGCAAATGATTAGCTTTTCAGAGCATTCACACAAGGTTGGCGCCGGTGGCGACTCCTACAACAAGCTGACTTGAGGAAAGTATCCAACCGATTTATCATACACAAACATCAATTGACGGGCGTTGACTGGTGAAACGTAATTGTGATGCCGCGTGTAAGGAGGATAAATGCGTACCATCACGTTTCCGACTTTGATAAAGGACGGATTGTAGCTTATCGCGATTGCAGTTTATCGTATCGCGACGTTCTTGTTCGCGTTGGTCGAGATCCAATGACTGTTAGCAGCATATGGAATCGGTGGGTCTAGGAGGGTAATACGGAACGCCGTGCTGGGTCCCAACGGCCTCGTATCACTAGCAGTTGAGATGACAGGCATCTTATCCGCATGGCTATAACGGATCGTGCAGCCACGACGTTTGCAAGACAACAACCATCTGAAGGAACAGTTCGTGGACGTTTGCAGCAGCATGGACTATCAGCTCGGAGACCATGGCTGCGGTTACCCTTGACGCTGCATCACAGACCGGAGCGCCTTCGATGGTGTACTCGACGACGAACCTAGGTGCACGAATGGCGAAACGTCATTTTTTTCGGATGAATCCAGGTTCTGTTTACAGCATCATGATGGTCGCATCCGTGTTTGGCGACTTCGCGGTGAACGCACATTGGAAGCGTGTATTCGTCATCGCTATACTAGCGTATCACCCGGCGTGATGGTATGGGGTGCCATTGGATACACGTCTCGGTCACCTCTTATTTGCATTGACGACACTTTAAACAGTGGACGTTACATTTGAGATGTGTTAAGACCCGTGACTCTACCCTTCATTCGATCGCTGCGAAACCCTACATTTCAGCAGGATAATGCACGACCGCATGTTGCAGGTCCTGTACGGGCCTTTCTGGATACAGAAAATGTTCGACTGCTGCCCTGGCCAGCACATTCTCCAGATGTCTCACGAATTGAAAACGTCTGACGAATGGTGGCCGAGCAACTGGCTCGTCGCAATACGCCAGTCACTACTCCTGATGAACTGTGGTATCGTGTTGAAGCTGCATGGGCAGCTGTACCTGTACACGCCATCCAAGCTCTGTTTGACTCAATGCCCAGGCGTATCGATGCTTTTATTACGGTCAGAGGTGGTTCTTCTGGGTACTGATTTCTCAGGATTTATGCACCCAAATTACGTGAAAATGTAATCATATTTCAGTTATAGTATAATATATTCGTCCAATGAATATCCGTTATCATCTGAATTTCTTCTTGGTGTAGCAATTTTAATGGCCAGTAGCGTATATATTTGTTCGGCTTGGTGCTTGGATCGTAACGGCCGTATCTTTGGCCATAGGGTTTACCTCGGCGGTCTCTTCGGTGAGTGATTTCTTCGGTTTTGCCTCTTTTTCAGAGGGAGCGATCGCGAAGTTATGTGGTGAGTACTGAGAGGGGGGTTCGATTCCCGGCGGGGTCAGGGATTTTCTCTGCCTCGTGATGGCTGGGTGTTGTGTGCTGTCCTTAGGTTAGTTAGGTTTAAGTAGTTCTAAGTTCTAGGGGACTGATGACCATAGATGTTAAGTCCCATAGTGCTCAGAGCCATTTGAACCATACTGAGAGGGAGCTGGAGGAGAGCCGGTGATCGCCAGCGACTCATAGAGTGGAGTGCGGGCTGCTGGTGGAACGGCCGCGTGTTTAAAGAGTGGAGGGTCTTTGCGGAGGCAAGAAGTGTGTGCCCGGCGTGAGTGGTGTCTTTGAAGCGGCCAGTTGCTCTCCAAACGTCTTGCACGAGCTGCGCCTCATATGGTGGAAGTGGCTGTCTTCACGGCAATGTGTGTCGTCTCATGGAATTGTTTCCAGTGTAGTGTCCATGTGAGCTGCTCTGTTGACTACTACCCTGATTGGTGAGCCATTTTATTTGAACGTTACTGGTTTCGTAATTCGGTTTTCCCTGTAGTGGTTACTGTTAAAACCCTCCTGTCAGCAGTGCACTGCGTCTTCCTACACCACGTCAGCGTCCTTGTTATTAGATTTAGCTTGCCTGTGCCCGAGTACTTAGCGCCCTCCAGCATGCCACGTTCTACAGATCTTCCGGCATGTTAATTCATCGTTGATAACTGTAATTCCGCAACTTCTGCTCTGAACTGTGGGGGGGAGGGTGGGGCGGGGGGGTCTGGAAGTTAAAATGCTCGCCATTTGAGGTAGTTTAATGTAGTCTTAGTATTGTGAATTTGTTTAATTGAACACTTATTTAAAAGTTTATTTCACTGTTCTAAATTTGCTTCAGCTTTAGAGAGATTTTCAAATTCAATTTAAAAGGAGCCTCAGGATAAATTTTTGCCATAGTGATCCACCCATTAAAGGTAGTGTAGAGTAATTTAAGGGGGTTAGGACGTCAAACGGGACCATTTGGAGCAGGAGAGACACCACACGAATTTTTAATTTCCACTGTCTATACTTTTAAAAATAAATTCATAAAACTTTGTCAGAATAACCAGAAAGGATTCAGGATTTACACTTATAGTGGTGGAAGTTCAAAAATATATGAAAATAATTTATTTTTTTACATTTGTATTTAACCTTTTCTTCACTTACCATTGGTTGCATTTGTTGCTATAGGTACACTTTTCTTCATAACTAAGGGAGATTCTTCGATGAATTTTGCACAGCATACAAACCATACTTACAGCTGTATGAAACTCTAGAATTTTCCAAATCTATTAAAAATTCTGGTAAAAAGTGAGATAATTAACTATAAAATTTGAGTTTTTTCTAAACATGAAGTTTAAAATATAACAACACATTCATTTTTTCATAATTTAAATAATTTCTAGAGTTTCATACACCTGTAAGTATGGTTTGTATGCTGTGCAAAATTCATCGAAGTATCTCTCTTTCTTATGAAGAAATGTGTACCTATAGCAACAAACGCAGCCAATAGAAGTGAAGAAATGATGAACTTTCACACTTAAAAAAATTGTTTTGTTATGTTTTTGAACTTCGCTGCTGTGATTATGAAACCTGAATCCTTGCTGGTCATGCTGACAAAGTTTTATGAATTTATTCCTAAAAGTATAGACAGAGGAGGTTAAAATGCCCTGTGGTGCCTCTACTGCTCCAAGACGGCCCGTTTCACGTCCTACCCCCCTTAAATTAAAATGTGGAAAACGTTTCGTCCATCCTTTAAAAGGGCCTCAGTCTGCATTGTGCTCTACCGTAAGCATTCGTTGAAAGTAAAATTAACTTTTTCCTTGTGCTGTGGTTAGTGGCAGTGTTAAGCGTAAATGTTGATCACTTGCCCATTAGGTCAACTAAAGAGACGAACGCGCGACCGCTATGTTATACGATGCGCTTACCCTTGTTGAAAAATTTCCTTCTATCTGTATCCTAAGTAAAGCTATGAAATTGGTCTGCATATTTATTTTCGGGTATCTGAAATTGCACAGTTTTCTTACATTCCGCAACTTTTATTAGTTTTAGATTTACAGTCAAATTTTGTTTTACTTAAAGTTTTTCTGAAAGTTTGTAATGAGTCTGTTTTACTAGTCATATTGCTGATCCTGCCTGCACACTCATATTATGCTTAATTGTTTCAAGTTTAATTTTTTCCAGAATTGAAGTCTGTCTAAACATCTGTTCTGAATCTCAATTGTTCTGCTCCGATTGATGACCTAGTCTCTAAAACCACAAACTGCTTAGTTGTTCTCTGTATCCTACCACTGTATAGTGTATGGTCAAACAAAAGGAAAACTAAAACATTTTTGCTGTACCCTCGACTTGGGTTTGGCACCACCACTCCAGCAGCCCATGTCCTCCTATCCTCCCCTACCAACGGTTATTTGCTTTTCGCAACCCGGACTGTTATTCTGTGAAATGTACATCTCTCGTGGGCGTGGCTCGTATTTCATTTCATGATTATATTCGAGGCAGTAATCAGCAACAGCTGATTTGCTATCGTTGTTTTTTTTCGGGTGTGAGCTGATTGTCATTGTGTCTATGAACATCAGAATGTCCTAGGGACGGCGACACTAACAGTAAGTCACTGATTCTGAGGAAGATTAACGGGAGGCCTCCTCTGACGATCAGACGAATGCGGAAACTGAAAATCCACTCTCAAATATTCCCAATTTGGGCCCACTGCCTATCTCCAGACTGTTGGCATATCTGGCTTAAAAGAACGAAACTCTACCAGGACCCTCTAAGTACTAATGAGTGGGTAATGAGTGGCAGTACACACAAGAACACAGCTCGTAGCACATGAATAAGTCGACTCGTTCGGTCGTCGAAATTTCGTTTAAAAAATGGAAATAACAATCCCACTAAACATCCTAAATTATACAGGGTGTTTCAAAAAGGACTTAACAACTTTAAAAATCCATATAAATTTACTGAAAGAAGATACAGAGCTGGGTTTAGTGTTATTTCGTAGGGAAACATATCAAGTTTTTTTACCTTAAATTAAAGATGTCATATCTGGCTTCCGTTGATTATCGTGCACACATCCGCTCAGAAATCAATTTCTTCCGAAGCTCGCTGTAGTATTGCAGGTGTAACTTGTTTCAATGGCGGCGTAAATTCTTGCTCTAATTTCAGGTAGAGAAACCGGCAAAGAAGGTACAAACACGATATCCTCGTGGAATCCTGTTGGTAAAACTTTGTCTCACTTGCTTAATGACGTCGTCCTGTTTGTACAAACATTTATGCTTCTCATAAATTGTAGGCCTACTCGGAGGATGTTTAACGTACTTGGTATAGAAATTACTCTGAACTGTTGTCACCGACCTCGATTCTTCAAACCAAAACACACAGCTAGCGTGCTCGGGTCCAGTGAAGGCAGCCATCTTTAACGCAACTACCGCTAGAGCTCCTTACGGTGCGATTCGACACTAGCGAACTACGCGAGAAAAAACGTGATGTGTTTCCCTGCCAATGCACACTACAATCACCTCTGTAGGTACAATGAATTAATTTATATGACTTTTCAAAGTTGTCAAGGCCTTTGCGAAACACCCTGTACTATTTATCAAACACGCTGAGAAAACTTGGTCATCAGTTACCTGGTGATTTTTAAGTCTCTTCTCGCCACCCGTATAGCTTGACACTCAAATACTATTTTCGTGTCTACAGTAACTGACGTTATCACAACCTTCGTTGTTTAGTTGGATAAGTTTTGTATTATGAAATGTACCACTGCATGTCGTTTTAACCGCCATCCCCCACCGTTTTTCCTACTCGGCATTTGATCTGGGCGGACGTCGCATGATACCCCTTCAAGTTAATCGTTGAATGCACTCAGTTTTTTTTTTTAATACAGAGGGCAGCCATCCCTCTGACCGAAGACGCTGAACTACCCTGCATGGCTCAGGGGCAGACCCAAACACGCGTACGTCCCAGCATCTGCTACCCATAGTGGTCGCACAATTACATGATATCAGCACAGCAAGGAACAGACGTTTTTAGTTTTCTCGTCACATGGCCTTGTCTTTGCCGTGAAATACATAGTGCAGTGTCTGAATTTGACAGTGTCTCTAAAGTTCGGTGCAATATTCTTTCGGACGTCCATGCAAATACAGACATTGTACTAATCCATTTCGTGCCAAAGGCTAGGCAATTTGAAGAGAAAACTAAATAAGTCTCTCCTTGCGCGGGAATGACATAGTGCGAGCACTATGGGAAGGAGACACTATGGTATATGGAGGTTTGGGTCTGTCCCTGAAGTGGACTAAGTGGGTGGTTAAGGTGACCTCACGCGTAAAGCGGGATAACCGGGTTTAGGCCCCAATCCGGCACAAATTTTCATTTGTTTCCAGCTTTCAAATACATTTGCTGATTTAATACAGCTATAAATCGTGATCAGTGTCTATTCCTTCGGACATGCATGCATGTCCGAAGAAACATTGCATCCAACTTTACAGCGTCAAATACAGACACCGCTCTAATGTGAGAAATGTATCAGTTACCAGAGTCCCACTAAGTCACTTTCAAATTAATGCCACTCTTTCACCCTGCAAATGGCCCTGCTTTACATATTGTTCAAAAGGTTCAAATGTGTGTGAATTTCTAAGGGTCAAATGGTTCAAATGGCTCTGAGCACTATGGGACTTAACATCGGAGGTCATCAGTCCCCTAGAACTTACCTAAGGACGTCACACACATCCATGCCCGGGGCAGGATTCGAACCTGCGATAGTAGGGGACGCGCGGTTCCAGACTGAAGTGCCTAGAACCGCTCGGCCATAGCGGCCGGCAATTCCTAAGGGACCAAACTGCAGAGGTCATCGGTACCTAGACTTACACTCTACTTAAACTAACTTATGCTACGAACAACACACACTCCCATGGCCGAAGGAGGACTCGAACCTCCGGCGGGAGTTACATATTATAGCAGAGAGATGGTACGTATTGAGATATTGCTCCCTACTTGAAACACCATCTCGCTGACCTCGCTTACACGTCCTAGTAGTTTGTAATTCAGTAACACATTGTGTTAGAGAAAATGAATACCAAGTACATTTAATACCTACAGTAGCTAAGTAGATTGTTCTTATTCACTGCGTTCTTCTCGACCTAAACGTACTGACTGTTTCTTGAGAAAAACATATTCAGCATTGTGGAACGGAGATCTGAATTTCTGCTCTTTCTGGGTCAAAGTCCTGGGGTTTTTCACGACTGAACCACCTCACACAGCTTACAGTAAGATCTTCCAGACGATAACCAGTATGGTAAGGATACAAAAGCGTCGTGAAATCTGCATGTGGCTCTAAGTCAATCTTGTGGCACGATTAAGCCCTGATAATACTTCAATTTTTCTCATCGCCACGATGGCTGCTGTGATTTTGTATTTTGTACAGTCTCAATATTTTTGTGGAGAAAACATATAAATATATATTATTTTACAAGAACAAAAGAAGCAAGTATCATTTGGGAAATTGCATCTTCTGCGGCAATGCGGTTTTTTATTACATAGAAATATTTCAGCGAACAGAAAGTGACTAATGCAGAAGTTTTGTTTTGTACGGTGCAAAACTGCGGGACGGCCATCGGAAAACAGTAATTTCTCATATTTCAACCTTAATCCGCAGCAGGATATAAGTCTCCATTCCGGTGCGCTGTAATCCCGGAGGCTGGATCACAAAGCCGCAGCATGACTGATGCTCCGAGTCCCGCATCGAACCCCCCACCCCCTTCACATCGCGGCGGTCAGCGAATGAGGCCGCCTCAACATGTCGCCCTCTCATCTCATGAAAACCCCCCCACCCTCACCTCCTCCATCCTTCAGTTTCTGCTACTGTATTCCACGGGTTGTAGAATGGACTAAACAGATATCAAGGAACCAATTTTCACTTCCACAGCTCCCCCCATTCGTTGAGAGCTATTGCATCCACTTGAGAAATTCAGTGAAACTGTGATACGATACCACTGCTATAAACATTTCAATTTTGTCCCGACTTACTTATTTATGCTCCTGATACAATGAAGCAGTCCATTGATGGTTCAAATGCCTCTGAGCACTATGGGACTTAACATCTGATGACATCAGTCCCCAAGACTTAGAACTACTTAAACCTAACTAACCTAAGGACATCACACACATCCATGCCAGAGGCAGGATTCCAACCTACGACCGTAGCGGTCTTGCGGTTCCAGACTGAAGCGCCAAGAACCGCTCGACCACAGCGGCCGGCAGTCCATCGATGGGAATTAGAAGCCGGACCCTAGTCTTCAGAGGCATTGTTCATAGCAATGTTACATTTATTTCTAAATGCAGAGTAGCGTTCAGTTGGCAACTGGCACTGGAACATGACACTACCAACCTTCCAACGGAAAATCCACAATGACTTGTAACTGTCAACTGACCATAGATGGGCATTGCACTCTTCCACCATCCTCCACACTTACAAAAAATTGATCCAACCTATCCCATACTACGACAACGATACCTGAATATCCACTCTCAAATCATTGAACGCCGCACCTTGCCTTGAGAATATCCTATCACTCCTCACTCCCCTCCACCTTTCTCTTTCTGTTCGATCCCTGATCTACTCGTTAAATTTTACACGTTTTCTTTCCTACAATGATCGTCTCCTTACATCCTACACAATCCACGGCTCCATCTGTCCATGCACCCTCTTCCATAAAATCTACATGCAAATGAACAATACATGGCAACGATTTAATTACATTCGTTTTCAATTATAGCCGATATAATATACTGACTGACATAATTTATAAGACTTTACGTGTTCAGAAAGCTTAACTGGCATAATTATGTATTGCAATGTGGCTGCTCTTTTTCTAATTGAACAACTAGTGCAAGTAGAGCAATCAAGCTACCAATTAGTGAAAGTACAGTTTGTTATAAACAAATTCATGGGCCAGTAATAAATAAATGAATGCTAATTATAATAACGCAAACGAATTTAAATGTGCAGGACACGCTTACATAATTCGCGCAGCTTAAGTATTTGTATGGAGTGCAGCCATGTATGCAACTGAAACGTGTACGATAAATAGTTTGGACAAGAAGAGAATAGAAGCTATCGAAATGTGATGCTACAGAAGAATGCTGATGATTAGATGGGTAGATCACATAACTAATGAGGAGGTATTGAATAGAATTCGGGAGAAGAGAAATTTGTGGCACAACTTGAGTAGAAGAAGGGATCGGTTGGTACGACATGTTCTGAGGCATCAAGGGTTCGCCAATTTAGTACTGGAGGGCAGCGTGGAGGTTAAAAATCGTAGAGGGAGACCAAGAGATGAATACACTAAGCAGATTCGGAAGGATGTAAGTTGCAATAGGTACTGGGAGATGAAGAAGCTTGCACACGTTAGAGTAGCATGGAGAGCTGCATCAAACCAGTCTCTGGACTGAAGACCACAACAACAACAACAACAACAATAAATGCAGGTGTATTATGAATACTCGATCTTCAGTGAAAGTAAAAGTCACTCGTAAGAGCCTGCCAGAAGCGTAGTAGGGAACAGTATGTAGTAAATCACTGTGCATTCGAGATCGAAGTCTCCTCCTGTAATCCCAAAACTCAGGTATGGAATGAGGTGCCCACAGGAACGATTTGAATATGCCTCAGTCACCAGGTAATACTAACAATACATGCGTAATACTCTCCGTTGTTTAGTTTGTGTAACACGAAGAAATACGCTCGATAGAGTCAGCCACAGTAGCTCTCTGCTTAGCGACCGACGTTAAGCCTTCGCTTCTCTGCTGAAATCAGCATGCATCAGGTAGGGATACGCATTGTACGCTTTGTTGTAATTGTGGGAAACTATCTGAGATATTAAATAGTTGTTATTTTAGCATGTGCAGCAGTTGTTTCAGGCAAAGGTGACACCTTGTATCACGCGATAACGAAATGGCCACAGAAAAAGAATATACAGTGATTGAATTAGGAAGAGGCAAGCAAGAAGAAGCACGTGCAGTTAAATTATATAATTCCTTTCAGGTCAAGTGCATATAATACGCAGTCCATTTCGCATCCAAAAGACACTTGCAACGAAGTCAGATATACCAGCAATCACAGAAATTCAATTCTATGAACAACTTACAGAAACTCACATAGAATATAGTAAGTTGAAGATGAGAGTAGTTGAGCTGACGAGATAATGTTTCGGAGTGAACAACAAGATCATGAATCTATTATTAGCTGTAAGGAAATAGAATTCACAAAGGCACGGAACTTCAGTGACACAACACACAGGGATACCAGAGCAGGTTTGCAGATGACAGGAAGTGTAGCACATGATGATATTGAAAAGTAGCCGTGGGATGGAAAGACAATACGAATGATTTAAGAGAAAACCTTATATAAGACCGATACGTCAAAGAACTGCATTAAATGCAACTCTGTCACCAAAACTGTAGACCCGTTACCACTGTATCTGATTCCAATCAAGCCGTATAGCCAATTCAAGCGCCCCACGAACGTGTATTTTGTATTCGTGAGCATGGTCACCCAATAGCCTGAATGCTGCCTGACCTCGTCCCTGAAACCTGTGACCGAAAGCTTCCGCCCAACAACTCAGAGAAACAACCTACACTGTGTAATATGTCGATATTAGTCACAGAAACATTTCTACAAAGTAATAGTTAATGACAGTCTATCGCTGGAAAACTGCAAATGGCCGATTATAAGGAAAATTTCGACACCTTGATGAAGCTGATAGTGAATTGATACATGTTCAGAATCATTTAATTCAAGTTCGAAGTTAAATCTCTTATTTCTAAATTGCGGTGATTCAAGTAGCTTTTGAAATGATTGTTGAGGTAGCCCAAGACTAACTGTATTTTACTGAATTTCGATATGCTTCAGATACAAACCTCACTATTAATTTCAGTCACTAAATTAACTTTCAGTTTTCCAGTTTTATTAATTCTTTTGCTAAATTAAGTCAGGGTGTACCGAAATTTATTACTTCAGATAAACATTCAGTTTTCACACATGTGTCAAACTTCAGTTGCCACGCTTTTAGTGCTAATTATATGTGCAATAACCTTTCTTTTTCAGTTATTATAGTAATTGTCCATAGGACTGGCGACCGTAATTTTCCCCAAATCTCAAATATCTAATTACCGCTAGTTAATTGTTAACGTAACGGCCGCACATTTACTTTCTTTATTAACTTTACCCCTTTTCAAAATTAATTTCCACCAGTTTCATTTGCATTTTTCTTTTCATTTAGATGTAACCCTTTCCTCCCTCTTTACCGACAGATTAACTTCGGTGACGATTGCTTTTCCCAAATTTACATTAGGTACATGCGGTTTAATTTTTTACTGTCATTAAGGTCGATAAGTGAGGGGGAGGTTACAAGTGGACGTTTCATTTCAGATGTGTTACGACCCGTGGCTCAACCCTACATGCGATCGCTGCGAAACCCTATATTTCAGCAGGTTAATGCACGACCGCATGTTGCAGGTCCTGTACGGGCCTTTCTGGATACAGAAAATGTTCGACTGCTGCCCTGGCCAACACATTCTCCAGGTCTCTCACCAATTGAAAACGTGTGGCAATGGTGACCGAGCAACTGGCTCGTCACAATACGCCAGTCACTACTCTTGATGAACTGTGGTATCGTGTTGAAGCTGCATGGGCAGCTGTACCTGCACATGCTATCCAAGCTCTGTTTGACTCAATGCCCGGGTGTATCAAGGCCGCTATTATGGCCACAGGTGGTTGTTTTTGGTACGGATTTCTCAGGATCTATGCACCCAAATTTCGTGAAAATTTAATCACATGTCACTTCTAGTATAATATATTTGTACGATGAATACCCGTTTATCATCTGCATTTCCTCTTGGCGGAGCAATTTTAATGGCCAGTGGTGTAGTTCGGCCAACACGCCAATACTTGTTCACTTCCTGCTATCGTTCTCCTCCACATTCGCCAGCTACCATGAGCTACTAACCCCATGTATGAAATCTCAGGCATTACTGTTGTCTTAATGAATGCTGAGGTCGCTCACGGAATTCTGTGGGTGTACAAAATGTTGCACTTGATGACAAACTAGCTTCCTAGAAAGTTCACCAGTAAGAGACGATGGCAGGTGTACGAAATAAGTTTGTTTTTCTGTTTTTGGTCATCAGTTCTTTGAATCCACGATGCCCATCTTGACTAACTCTTCCTTGTCAGTATCTTCATCTACGACAGGCTCATCCAAGAATTGCGCTCGGCGGTCGCGCCCGCGCCCGCGGGCGCAAGACAGTGTAGTTCAGCGCCCCGTCCGCGACCGTGTGTCGCTAGTGTCGCCATAGGAGCGAGAGAGAGAGAGAGAGAGAGAGAGAGAGAGAGAGAGAGAGAGAGAGAGAGAGAGAGAGCGAGAGCGAGAGAGCGAGAGCGAGAGAGAGCTGCAGAGCGAGTGAGACCGCACAGCACTGCTCTGCGCTGGGCCGTCCCGCGGTCAGTTCAAACGTAAACAAAATATTATTTTTTTAGAATTAATTTTGTGTAGTAGTTACAAGTAAGTATTTTTTTATACTTCGTGCTACAATTTTTTGTATCCCTTTTCAGAGTTTTAAAATCGGATCCTTAGTTTGCTGTTTTGTACGTAATAATTTTAACTGACAAAGTTGGAAAACTTATTAAAATAGAATTAAGGTTATAAAGCTCTTTTAATTCTTACAGTCAAAATTGTTAAAGAAGACAATTAACATTTTACAAGTTTTTCTTTTTCAAGGAAACGATTTTGTCTAGGTTTGGAACAATATTCCGTGAGACAGCTTACCTCGAAGAAAAGGTCAAATTTTTATCGCCAAGGAATGAAAGGTTCTTAGTTTTAGCAAGCTTTAAAAGAGAGAAAAAGCGCTCACAAATATACGTGGAACCAAACATTGAGAGAACTTTGGCTGCATGCTTGTGCAAAAGAGGATATTTCTTTCGTGGAAGACAGCTGTAATAGTCATCCAAGGTTTTACACATAAGAAAGCGGTCCTTCAGGCGGATACGGCACTGCAGGTAAATCAGCTCAGCACTTGTGAGTCGTGCTCGCCAGCCACGGTGGCCGAGCGGTTCTGCGCGATTCAGTCCAGAACCGCGCGACTGCTACGGTCGCAGGTTCGAATCCTGCCTCGTTCATGGATGCGTGTGATGTCCTTAGGTTAGTTAGGTTTAAGTAGTTCTCAGTTCTAGGGGACTGATGACCTCAGATGTTAAGTCTCATAGGGCTCAGAGCCATTGGAACCATTTGAGATGTCCTCTGCCCAAAGGGAAAACGGGCGAACAAATATGTCTGTCGGCTGTCGTTCGGGCGGTCCGCACGGCCAGCTAAGCGGCACGGCTGGGCCACTGCAGCAACGTACGAATTCGCCCGGGGCGCTGGCCACGGGCGATCGCAGGCGCTGGCCCCCCAGGGGCACAGTTTGGACGAGCCCGATCTACGAGTAGAAGTTACACCGAACACTCTCAATTATTTATTGGCTTTTATTCCAGTCTCTGTGTCTCTGGTCAATTTTTGCACGGTCTTGCTACATTTAGTGTCACGAGTATTATTCCCTAATTTCTTTAGCACATGTCGTATAATTCTACCGTCCTGATTAATGTTTTCTAGATCCTGCAAAGAGGATAATGGAATGTAGTCAAATTAAATCAGGTGATGCTGAGGGAATTAGATTAGGAAATGAGACACTTAAAGTAGTAAAGGAGTTTTGGTATTTAGGGAGCAAAATAACTGATGATGGCCGAAGTAGAGAGGATATAAAATGTAGACTGGCAATGCGAAGGAAAACGTTTCTGAAGAAGAGAAATTTGTTAACATCGAGTATAGATTTAAGTGTCACGAAGTCGTTTCTCAAAGTATTTGTATGGAGTGTAGCCATGTATGGAAGTGAAACATGGACGATAAATAGTTTGCACAAGAAGAGAATAGAAGCTTTCGAAATTTGGTGCTACAGAAGAATGCTGAAGATAAGGTGGGTAGATCACGTAACTAATGAGGAGGTATTGAATAGAATTGGGGAGAAGAGAAGTTTGTGGCACAACTTGACTAGAAGAAGGGATCGGTTGGTAGGACATGTTTTGAGGCATCAAGGGATCACAAATTTAGCATTGGAGGGCACCGTGGAGGGTAAAATCGTAGAGGGAGACCAAGAGATGAATACACTAAGCAGATTCAGAAGGATGTAGGTTGCAGTAAGTACTGGGAGATGAAGAAGCTTGCAGAGGATAGAGTAGCATGGAGAGCTGCATCAAACCAGTCTCAGGACTGAAGACCACAACAACAACAGATCCTCTGCTCTCCGATACTGCGGAGAACATCGTCGTTTCAGTCGTCCTATCCCCTCTCACTTTTGTACTTGGCATTTGAATTCCTTTTGCACTCTTTTTTTCTTTTATTCGACGCTGTATTAACGTCCCCATGTAGGCTGTTGCAAATAATTGTCTACATTTATATCCTCTCTCTCTCTCTCTCTCTCTCTCTCTCTCTCACACACACACACACACACACACACACACACACACACCGCAAGACACCATATTTTTTCTTGGTGAAGAGTACCTTGTACTAATATTAGTTATTCGTTGAGCCCTAATGTTCATCTGAAGATGGAAACCGGTAGGAAATAAAGAGTAATTTGTCAACAGCTCTTGGCGGTTAAAAGATATTTTTCAGTTACTTAGGCGCTTTGGGGTACCACATGAACAAAACATTCTCCCTAACGATATCTGAAGGAGAAACCACGGGGTAAACAATCTTTCGCAGCTAAAGGAAGAGGACGTGTCTGGCACGTGTCATGGAGACACATGTCCCCCCCCCCTCCCTCTTTCCCTTCCGCTTCCGCCTATGGCGCTGTCTGGTTTCGCCACCCCCGTTGACAGTGAAGCGTGAAGTGATTTTTCAGCCGCGGCCGGCGTTATAGATTTTTGCATTATCCCGCGTTCCCTACGGCAGCTGGCGGTGCGGCGCGGGCCGTAACGATTTTAAGCCAATCGTAAACGCCACGAGATGCCGGGGGGGGGGGGGGGGGACTAGGGCGGCTGAGCCGCGGCTGATCCGAGGATGGGCGATTGGATTCCATTCAGCTGCTCAGTGGATTCCAATTCACCAGGTTGAGTTCTACTCACTCTGCGTCAACATTCACCGTAACATTCAAAATGCTCAAGTCTCGGTTACGCATCATAATAACGTTCTGTTGAAACGTCCTGTATGGTTAGCGCCTCCAGTCTTGGGTGGGAACTATGTTCGTAGTACTTTGATGGTTAACCTTAACATAACATTAAGCCACAGACAGGTCAGAATATACCTCTCTGCTACTTTCTTACTTTTTTCCCTTGAGCACTGGAAGGCGATGAGTGCTACATTGCAAACAGTAGATTGAACGCGTATTGAGGGTTCTGTTTCGCCATTAGGGGAAAGCTCACGTAAATGTTCGATAGCAGCGATTGCTACAATCTACTGAATTTAGAAGATGTCACAGATAAATTAATCATGATTAGGTAAATAAGATAAAAGATAATACGCTGCGTACTCAAATATCTTTATGCGAATCTTCAAGAGAAAATAAACTCTAAAAGACATATTGAAAATTGTCTTAATATTTTACGAACAATATTAATGCTATTTACAGTTGTCTACCCAGGGACTGCGTCACTACCACACTGCAAACTATTCTGTATAAGATTTGCTCCATATTTTTCCTGGGGCGCGTGGTTCGTAGAGTAGAAATTCAAGGATGGATTTTATACTTTCAGGGCGCAAATCGATGGTGGGGTGCCACTGTTTGTTACCTCCATTTCCATCTTCATATAACTTGACGAATCGACCTGTTTTAACTTAGCACAAATGCTTAGGATTTTAAGAAAAAAATATCAACGAAATATTGAAAATATTTTAACAATAATTGTTTACGGTAGTGCTTAACATGTGACAAAATCAGCAGATTGCTGTTCAGAATATAAAAGTCATTTTCAAAGCATTCGTCTGGAAATTAGGCGACTTCATGTGTCACTCAGTTCACGGTCTGTGATAGCAACATATTTTCAACACATCCACAGCACCGTAATTTATAAGATATAAAATCGAAGTGTAAAGTCACTATTATTACTATTTCACTGAATACTACAGTAGG
The DNA here is from genome assembly GCF_023898315.1 of Schistocerca nitens. Taxonomy (NCBI): domain Eukaryota; kingdom Metazoa; phylum Arthropoda; class Insecta; order Orthoptera; family Acrididae; genus Schistocerca; species Schistocerca nitens. Next base: position 20,964,727 of record NC_064614.1, read on the forward strand.
AAACACATGTGTCTATTTTCTTCGCTCAACTTTCTGCCGTTTGATGGTTCCACTTACGAACTCTCCAACCGTGATTTATTTGTTGTTGACATCATGTATGGGAAGACACTAAATGAGTGTCTTCTTTGGGTTATGTGTTTCATGATCCACAAAATATACCTACCAGTAATAAAATTGTATTTTTATTTTGTAATAAATTAACTTTAGTTTCTAAATATTTCTGTCTTTCATCACAGATTTTCTCGAATTTACTTCCTAAGTATCGTTTTGATTAAAATCGCAACTTCAGTGGCTAATATACAGGGTAATTCAAAAAGAATACCACAACTTTAAAAATGTGTATTTAATGAAAGAAACATAATATAACCTTCAGTTATACATCATTACAAAGAGTATTTAAAAAGGTTTTTTTTTTCACTCAAAAACAAGTTCAGAGATGTTCAATATGGCCCCCTCCAGACACACGAGCAATATCAACCCGATACTCCAACTCGTTCCACACTCTCTGTAGCATATCAGGCATAACAGTTTGGATAGCTGCTGTTATTTCTCGTTTCAAATCATCAATGGTGGCTGGGAGAGGTGGCCGAAACATCATATCCTTAACGTACCCCCATAAGAAAAAATCGCAGGGGGTAAGATCAGGGCTTCTTGGAGGCCAGTGATGAAGTGCTCTGTCACGGGCTGCCTGGCGGCCGATCCATCGCCTCGGGTAGTTGACGTTCAGGTTTCATAACTAACCTTTTTCGTAGGACTCTCCATACAGTTGATTGTGGAGAATTTGCAGCTCTCTGCTAGCTCTGCGAGTCGATTTTCCTGGGCTGCGAACAAATGCTTGCTGGATGCGTGCTACATTTTCATCACTCGTTCTCGGCCGTTCAGAACTTTTCCCTTTGCACAAACACCCATTCTCTGTAAACTGTTTATTCCAACGTTTAATACACCACCTATCAGGAGGTATAACACCATACTTCGTTCGAAATGCACGCTGAACAACTGTCGTCGATTCACTTCTGCCGTACTCAATAACACAAAAAGCTTTCTGTTGAGCGGTCGCCATCTTAGCATCAACTGACGCTGACGCCTAGTCAACAGCGCCTCAAGCGAACAAATGTACAACTAAATGAAACTTTATAGCTCCCTTAATTCGCCGACAGATAGTGCTTAGCTCTGCCTTTTGTCGTTGCAGAGTTTTAAATTCCTAAAGTTGTGGTATTCTTTTTGAATCACCCTGTACATACCGAGTTTTAGGAAAATGGTTACAAATGCTTTAGTTACATGTTTTGTGGTTAAAAACTGTTATTGAGGCTTAGTTTTGTGGCTAAAAACCGTTATTAAGGGTTGTTGTTGTTGTGGTCTTCAGTCCTGAGACTGGATTGATGTAGCTCTCCATGCTACTCTATCCTGTGCAAGCTTCTTCATCTCCCAGTACCTACTGCAACCTACATCCTTCTGAATCTGCTTAGTGTATGCATCTCTTGGTGTCCTCCTACGATTTTTACCCTCCACGCTGCCCTCCAATACTAAAGTGGTGATCCCTTGATGCCTCAGAACATGTCCTACCAACCGATCCCTTCTTCTGGTCAAGTTGTGCCACAAACTCCTCTTCTCCCCAATCCTATTCAGTACCTCCTCATTAGTTATGTGATCTACCCATCTAATCTTCAGCATTCTTCTGTAGCACCACATTTCGAAAGCTTCTATTCTCTTCTTGTCCAAACTATTTATCGTCCATGTTTCACTTCCATACATGGCTACACTCCATACAAATACTTTCAGAAAAGTCTTCCTGACACTTATATCTATACTCAATGTTAACAAATTTCTCTTCTTCAGAAACGCTTTCCTTGCCATTGCCAGTCTACATTTTATATCCTCTCTACTTCGACCATCATCAGTTATTTTGCTCCCCAAATAGCAAAACTCCTTTACTACTTTAAGTGTCTCATTTCCTAATCTAATACCCTCAACATCACCCGACTTAATTCGACTACATTCCATTATCCTCGTTTTGCTTTTGTTGATTATCATCTTATATCCTCCCTTCAAGACACCATCCATTCTGTTCAACTGCTCTTCCAAGTCCTTTGCTGTCTCTGACAGAATTACAATGTCATCGGCGAACCTCAAAGTTTTTATTTCTTCTCCATGGATTTTAATACCTACTCCGAATTTTTCTTTTGTTTCCCTTACTGCTTGCTCAATATACAGATTGAATAACATCGGGGAAAGGCTACAACCCGGTCTCACTCCCTTCCCGACCACTGCTTCCCTTTCATGTCCCTCGACTCTTATAACTGCCATCTGGTTTCTGTACAAATTGTAAATAGCCTTTCGCTCCCTGTATTTTACCCCTGCCACCTTTAGAATTTGAAAGAGAGTATTCCAGTCAACATTGTCAAAAGCTTTCTCTAAGTCTACAAATGCTAGAAACGTAGGGTTGCCTTTCCTTAATCTTTCTTCTAAGATAAGTCGTAAGGTCAGTATTGCCTCACGTGTTCCAGTATTTCTACGGAACACAAACTGATCTTCCCCGAGGTCGCCTTCTACTAGTTTTTCCATTCGTCTGTAAAGAATTCGTGTTAGTATTTCGCAGCTGTGGCTTATTAAACTGATTGTTCGGTAATTCTCACATCTGTCAACACCTGCATTCTTTGGGATTGGAATTATTATATTCTTCTTGAAGTCTGAGGGTATTTCGCCTGTTTCATACATCTTGCTCACCAGATGGTAGTGTTTTGTCAGGACTGGCTCTTCCAAGGCCGTCAGTAGTTCCAATGGAATGTTGTCTACGCCGGGGGCCTTGTTTCGACTCAGGTCTTTCAGTGCTCTGTCAAACTCTTCACGCAGTATCGTATCTCCCATTTCATCTTCATCTACATCCTCTTCCATTTCCATAATATTGTCCTCAAGTACATCGCCCTTGTATATACTCCTTCCACCTTACTGCTTTCCCTTCTTTGCTTAGAACTGGGTTTCCATCTGAGCTCTTGATGTTCATACAAGTGGTTCCCTTATCTCCAAAGGTCTCTTTAATTTTCCTGTAGGCAGTATCTATCTTACCCATAGTGAGATAAGCCTCTACATCCTTACATTTGTCCTCTAGCCATCCCTGCTTAGCCATTTTGCACTTCCTGTCGATCTCATTTTTGAGACGTTTGTATTCCTTTTTGCCTGCTTCATTTACTGCATTTTTATATTTTTTCCTTTCATCAATTAAATTCAATATTTCTTCTGTTACCCAAGGATTTATATTAGCCCTCGTCTTTTTACCTATTTGATCCTCTGCTCTTCACTACTTCATCTCTCAAAGCTACCCATTCTTCTTCTACTGTATTTCTTACCCCCATTCCTGTCAATTGTTCCCTTATGCTCTCCCTGAAACTCTGTACAACCTCTGGTTGTTTCAGTTTATCCAGGTCCCATCTCCTTAAATTCCCACCTTTTTGCAGTTTCTTCAGTTTTAATCTACAGGTCGTAACCAATAGATTGTGGTCAGAGTCCACATCTGCCCCTGGAAATGTCTTACAATTTAAAACCTGGTTCCTAAATCTCTGTCTTACCATTATATAATCTATCTGATACCTTTTAGTATCTCCAGGGTTCTTCCATGTATACAACCTTCTATCATGATTCTTAAACCAAGTGTTAGCTATGATTAAGTTGTGCTCTGTGCAAAATTCTACCAGGCGGCTTCCTCTTTCATTTCTTAGCCCCAATCCATATTCACCTATTACGTTTCCTTCTCTCCCTTTTCCTACACTCGAATTCCAGTCAGCCATGATTATTAAATTTTCGTCTCCCTTCACTATCTGAATAATTTCTTTTATTTCATCATACATCAATTTCTTCGTCATCTGCAGAGCTAGTTGGCATATAAACTTGTACTACTGTAGTAGGTGTGGGCTTCGTATCTATCTTGGCCACAATAATGCGTTCACTAAGCTGTTTGTAGTAGCTTACCCGTGTTCCTATTTTCCTATTCATTATTAAACCTACTCCTGCATTACCCCTATTTGACTTTGTGTTTATAACCCTGTAGTCACCTGACCAGAAGTCTAGTTGCTCCTGCCACCGATCTTCACTAATTCCCACTGTATCTACCTTTAACCTATCCATTTCCCTTTTCAAATTTTCTAACCTACCTGCCTGATTAAGGGACCTGACATTCCACGCTCCGATCCGTAGAACGCCAGTTTTCTTTCTCCTGATAACGACATCCTCTTGAGTAGTCCCCGCCCGGAGATCCGAATGGGGGACTATTTTACCTCCGGAATATTTTACCCAAGAGGACGCCATCATCATTTAATCATACAGTAAAGCTGCATGCCCTCGGGAAAAATTACGGCCGTAGTTTCCCCTTGCTTTCAGCCGTTCGCAGTACCAGCACAGCAAGGCCGTTTTGATTATTGTTACAAGGCCAGATCAGTCAATCATCCAGACTGTTGCCCTTGCAACTACTGAACAGGCTGCTGCCCCTCTTCAGGAACCACACGTTTGTCTGGCCTCTCAACAGATACCCCTCCGTTGTGGTTGTACCTACGGTACGGCTATCTGTATCGCTGAGGCACGCAAGCCTCCCCACAAACGGCAAGGTCCATGGTTCATGGGGGGGGGGGGGGGGGGGGGGGTTACCCCATCTAAAACGTACTCAGTTTTAATAGCTCACAAAAATTTATCACTCCTTAGTTCTGAGAATGTCTTCCGCCTTTAATCCTAAATATCACAAAAACAACATTTTCTTTTTCCGCGGAGAACTTGGGGACAATTCTGGACCATTACTTAGACTGGACAGAAATCATAACTGTGAGAAACTGTCAGAGTCACTTCACTCACTTCATAAATATAAAAAAAGTCCCTTTCAAGCTGAAAAAGTTGGTTATGTTGATCCTGTTCTCCAAGGGCTTTCGTATGGAATCTCACACCGTCTGGAACTGGATCACGGAGTCGCGGGTTCGATTCCCGGCCGGGCTGGGGATTTTCTCCGCCGGGGGACTGGGTATTTGTGTTGTCCTCATCATTTATTCATCATTCGTGAAAATGAAGAGATTGGACTGTGTAAAGATTGGGAATTTGTACGGGCACTGACAACGCGCGGTTGAGCGCCCCACAAACCAAATATCGTATCATAATCATCATTCTCAACATCATATCATAATCATCATTCTCAATCACTGCACTCCGTCTTACGTTCAACTCTTACATTAATGTCTGGACAGCACAACACTACATAACACTGCCATGTTCTCTAAATCACTTCTGTATCAGGAACCCGACTTCGGAACAAGCTTCCTCAACATATCAGAGAAATTCCTTTCTAACTTCAAAAGACAGCTTAGGGTCCACCCTCTCTGCAGCTCACAATCGTCAACCCCAATCCTCCCCAATAACTTCTCGCTCCCGCCTGCCTACGGAGTTTTCTATGTAAACTCTGTTCTTCCTTACCAACTATTGTCAAATTCATTTGTATCTATCCGTCTTTCATTATCCCTACCTCAATTAGTAATTCTTAATGCACTTTATTATTATTATTATTATTATTATTATAACTATTGCTAATTATTGTTATTTTAGCTGTTATCATTGTAAATGTGTAGTTATATATTTGGTACGAGTTGTTCCTTGTTGGATGTAAAAGCTGCCTTAAAGCCATTATCTGGTCAGGCTCAATAAGCACTAAATAGATATTTTAGAGCTCTTGAAATATTGTCTCACGACCACATTCTTCAAATTGTACGACTTGTTTCACCAACAAACAGATCGCGAGTCCATGTGGACAAATTACTTCAGAAAAAAAAAATCGAAGAACAGGCACTCAGACCTAAATACCTTACGTTATCGAGACAGATTCGGGGAACTAACACCTTAAAATGATCAGTCCGAAGATTTATTTCACAGTTCAGGAGAAGGTAGGTTCTAGGTTGAATTTTTCTGGAAAGTAGCTTGGGTCTGCATCTACATCTACATCTACATTTATACTCCACAAGCCACCCGACACTGTGTGGCGGAGGGCACTTTAAGTGCCACTGTCATTACCACCCTTTCCTGTTCCAGTAGCGTATGGTTCGCGGGAAGAACGACTGCCGGAAAGCCTCCGTGCGCTCTCGAATCTCTCTAATTATACATTCGTGATCTCATCGGGAGGTGTAAGTAGGGGGAAGCAATATATTCGATACCTCATCCAGAAACGCACCCTCTCGAAACCTGGCGAGCAAGCTACACCGCGATGCACAGCGCCTCTCTTGCAGTGTCTGCCACTTGAGTTTGCTAAACATCTCCGTAACGCTATCACACTTAAGAAATAACCCTGTGACGAAATGCGCCGCTCGTCTTTGGATCTTCTCTATCTCCTCTGTCAACCCGACCTCGTACGGATCCCACACTGATGAGCAATACTCAAGTGTACGTCGAACGAGTGTTTTGTAAGCCACCTCCTTTGTTGATGGACTACATTTTCTAATGACTCTCTCAATGAATCTCATCTTGGCACCCGCCTTACCAACAATTAATTTCATATGATCATTCCACTTCAAATCGTTCTGCACGCATGCTCCCAGATATTTTACAGAAGTAACTGCTACCAGTGTTTATTCCGCTATTATATAATCATACAATAAATGATCCTTCTTTCTGTGTATTCGCAATACATTACATTTGTCTATGTTAAGGGACAGTTGCCACTCCCTGCACCAAGTGCCTATCCGCTGCAGATCTTCCTGCATTTCGCTGCAATTTTCTAATGCTGCAACTTCTCTGTATACTACAGCATCATCCGCGAAAAGCCGCATGGAACTTCCGACACTATCTACTAGGTCATTTATATATATTGTGAAAAGCAATCGTCCGATAACACTCCCCTGTGGCACGCCAGAGGTTACCTTAACGTCTGTAGACGTCTCTCCATTGATAACAACACGCTGTGTTCTATTTGCTAAAAACTCTTCAATCCGGCCACACAGCTGGACTGATATTCTATAGGCTCTTACTTTGTTTATCAGGCGACAGTGCGGAACTTTATAGAACGCTTTCCGGAACCAATGAAAATGGCATCTACCTGTGAGCCTGTATCTAATATTTTCTGGGTCTCATGAACAAATAAAGCGAGTTGGGTCTCACACGATCGCTGTTTACGGAATCCAAGTTGATTCCTACAGAGTAGATTCTGGATTTCCAGAAATGACATGATACGCGAGCAAAAAGCATGTTCTAAAATTCTACAGATCGATGTCAGAGATATAGGCCTATAGTTTTTCGCATCTCCTTGTCAACCCTTTTTGAAAACTGGGACTATCTGTGCTCTTTTGCAATCATTTGGAACCTTCCGTTCCTCTAGAGACTAGCGGTACACGGCTGTTAGAAGGGGGGCAAGTTCTTTTGCATACTCTGTATAGAATCGAATTGGTACCCCGTCAGGTCCAGTAGACGTTCCTCTGTTGAGTGATTTTAGTTGCTTTTCTATTCCGTGGATACTTATTTCGATGCCAGCCATTTTTTCGTTCATGCGAGGATTTAGTGAAGGAACTGCAGTGCCGTCTTCCTCTGTGAAACAGCTTTGGAAAAAAGTGTTCAGTATTTCAGCTTTACGCGTGTCATCTTCTGTTTCAATGCCATCATCATCCCAAAGTGTCTGGATATGCTGTATCGATCCACTTACTGATTTAACGTAAGACCAGAACTTCCTAGGATTTTCTGTCAAGTCGGTACATGGAATTTTACTTTCGAATTCACTGAACGCTTCACGCATAGCCGTCCGTACGCTAACTTTGACATCGTTTAGCTTCTGTTTGTCTGAGAGGTTTTGGCTGCTTTTAAATTTGCAGTGGAGCTCTCTTTGCTTTCGCAGTAGTTTCCTAACTTTGTTGTTGTACCACGGTGGGTTTTTCCCTTCCCTCACAGTTTTACTCGGCAGGTACCTGTCTAAAACGCATTTTACGATTGCCTTGACCTTTTACCATAAACACTCAACATTGTCAGTGTCGGAACAGAAATTTTCGTTTTGAGATGTTAGGTACTCTGAAATCTGCCTCCTATTACTCTTACTGAACAGATAAACTTTGCTCCCTTTTTTTATATTCCTATTAACTTCCATATTCAGGGATGCTGCAACGGCCTTATGATCCCTGATTCCCTGTTCTGTGCTTAAAGAGTCGCAAAGTTCGGGTCTGTTTGTTATCAGTAGGTCCAAGATGTTATCTCCACGAGTCGGTTCTCTGTTTAATTGCTCGAGGTAATTTTCGGATAGTGCACTCAGTATAATGTCACTCGATGTACTAAAAATACACGGATAATTGTCTACACCAGCTTTCAAACTACCATCCGTGACAAAAGAGTGCGCTACTATAAAACTTCAACCGATAGAGCGAGAAACATACGTAAACCACACTTGCTCGAAGCAGATTAGGATGTTGGTGATTAATGCATATTCATTCATTCAAATAAAATGAGCGTTAAGACCGTCACCTAAAGATCATATTGACATATATCTCTCTTCGAAATCCGAAGTTTCCAAACGGAAAATTAAAGACGTTACTGACGGCATGGAGAAAATCTTGAAGAAACTGAGTATCACCGCAAAGACACAAAAACACTTGCGGTTGGCAAGGTTCCTCGCAAATCACTGTAGGAGACAAGAATTTACAGGATGCAGTATAGCTGTGGAGAGTTGTGCATGTGTGCTACAAAACCTACGGATAAACGACTTGAAGAACATAAGAGAACCTTTAAAATGGGAGAAGCGGGTCATCTGTTGTGAAATACACTTCGCAATCAGAGACCATCAGAATCGATTTGATAAGTCTCGGATCCTGGGTGCCACGTATTAGGACAGTCTATACAAAGGCGACACGTATTATTAAACACGACAATTTTTTGTAAGCGGAATCAGGCAGGCGTGAAACCGAATGGTATCTGGATTCCAGCGCTGAAAAAATGTGTACTTGTATTCCACCAAAAAGTAATAATAACAGCCGGCGATAGTAACCAAAATTAGCCAAAGACGCACTAGTTTTTAGAATTGTGACAAACGCCACTGTGCGGGAGCACACGGAAACGAAACTTCACTTCAGACTGTAACGAGCTAGGGATTAAATCGAACACTGATAGATGCCACAAACCCTCCCGCAGATAGGGACGAAATGTTGGGTTTTTGCAGAAAATTTGTAAGACCGTGGCATAATAGAACGGATTATTCAAAAATGGTTCAAATGGCTCTGAGTACTACGGGACGTCTATGGTCATCAGTCCCCCAGAACTTAGAACTACTTAAACCTAACTAACCTAAGGACATCACACAACACCCAGTCATCACGAGGCAGAGCAAATCCCTGACCCCGCCGGGAATCGAACCCGGGAACCCGGGCGCAGGAAGCGAGAACGCTACCGCACGACCAAGAGCTGCGGACAGACCGGATTATTCTATGTTGCTAGGAAATATGGGAGTGAAGCGTGGTTTCGTTTTTTTTTTCTGAATTTCGGACTGTGCCCATACGGCCATCTGAATTGTAGAATGTCAGGATAGTACGAACGTGTGGACAACACAACATCCAATCACCGTATGGAGAAGATCTCCAACCCGGCCGAGAGTCGAACTCAGACCACTTCGGTTACAGATCCGTCTCGCTGACGGCGCGGCTACCGAGCCGGACAACTTGGTGGGTTGGGTGGCTGTAAATTCTTAATAAAACGAAAGTCAATTTATTACAGAATATAATAACTCAGAAGAGATCTAGGAGAAGTAGCAAACAAATACCGTATGACAAAAGAGCCTTCATTCAGTAGTATAATACATTTTGAAATATTTGCCCCTCTGGGATTGCAAAGGGGGCATGAACACACATATCAAAATAACAAAGAGTTAACGTGAGACAACAGCATAAAATATTAATAATACAGCTTCTCTGTTACATAAAATGAACTTTATAATATAGAGACCACCAATTAATATACATCAGGGGGAGCACAAGTATAAGCAGTAAAGATCTTAGGCTAGTACGTGATATACAATGAAGCCAACCATAGCGAATACAAAGTTAGCACCAGACAGACAGCATAAAAATACACAAATAGACGGGCCGGCCGAAGTGGCCGTGCGGTTAAAGGCGCTGCAGTCTGGAACCGCAGAACCGCTACGGTCGCAGGTTCGAATCCTGCCTCGGGCATGGATGTTTGTGATGTCCTTAGGTTAGTTAGGTTTAACTAGTTCTAAGTTCTAGGGGACTAATGACCTCAGCAGTTGAGTCCCATAGTGCTCAGAGCCATTTGAACCATTTGAACACAAATAGACACACACACACATAATCAATAGCAAGACATTAACGAGATGTATATACTGCAACAGGCAAGACGAAGAAAGGCAGCAGAAAGAAACAGAGAAATTTGAACCCAATGTAATCAGAAGGAGCTTTCCTTTATAATTTCTTGTATGTATCTTTTCGATCCATCGATAGCTACGCTGAGACTCTTGGGACAGTCTGTCTTCACAAGAGAGCTTGTGCGAAAATATGGAGGTTCTTTATTAAATAAGTTTCCTTTAATTTACATCAATGGTCACAGACATTTTGTTAACAGATTACCGGTTTCGGTCTATATTGACCATCATCAGATCTGTTTTATAAAAACAAAGTCTGCAGTACATTGGGACTTTGTTTTCGTAAAACAGATCTGATGATGGTCATTATACACCAAAACCGGTAATCTGTTAACAAAACGTTTGTGACCATTGATGTAAATTATATACGGGTCACTGTTTTATTCGCCACAATGTCGCAGCTTGCTCTTTATGAAGTCGTGCTAAGCTCTCAGCGTGTGGATTCTGATAGCTGCAGACTGGACGGAGCGCACGTCAGGCTGGTGCGTGGCGTCCTCCATGGACGTTGGACATGCTCTTCCCTGAGCTAGCGAAGCGCGAGCCAGAGGCATCAGCCGAGGAGGGGCAGCGGCGATGTCGCTGTGAGCGAGGACGTACACCGCAGATTACTGCGACCCGCGTCTGCACGAGGAACGGTGTCGTAGTGGGGGGAGGTGTGGTCACCGCATGAAGCCGAAGGCCGCGATGTTAATAGCCGTCTTGATGATCTGTAATTGGTGAACATCTGCCGGATTTTTTTGTTTCCTGCAAAGACGACGTTTTCTCCAGCTGTGACTTCGATAGTTAACACAGATAGTTTCCAGTGCCCTTGTGTAGATTGTGTCTTGAACATTTGTTTACGATGAACGGTAGACTCTAGTATCACTCACAAGGGAACCTCCCCATCGCACCCCCCTCAGATTTAGTTGTAAGTTGGCACAGTGGATAGGCCTTGAAAAACTGAACACAGATCAATTGAGAAAACAGGAAGAAGTTGTGTGGAACTGTGAAAAAATAAGCAAAATATACAAACTGAGTAGTTCATGGGAGGATAAGCGACATCAAGGACTCTAAGAACACAGGAGCGCCGTGGTCTCGTGGTAACGTGAGCGGCTGCGGAACGAGATGTCCTTGCTTCAAATCCTCCATCGAGTAAAAAGTTTAATTTTTTTATTTTCAGTTTGTGTGACAAACTATTGTGTTTTCATCACTTTTTTGGGAGTGATTATCACATCCACAAGAAAACCTAAATCGGGCAAGGTAGAAGAATCTTTTTACCCATTCGCCAAGTGTACAAGTTAGTTGGGTCGAAAACATATTCCTGTCATGTGACGCACATGCCGTTACCAGTGTCGTATAGAATATATCAGATGTGTTTTCCTGTGGAGGAATCGGTTGACCTATGACCTTGCGATCAAATGTTTTCGGTTCCCATTGGAGAGGCACGTCCTTTTGTCTACTAATCGCACGGTTTTGCGATGTGGTCGCAAGACACAGACACTAAACTTATTACAGTGAACAGAGACGTCAATGAACGAACGGACAGATAATAACGATGTAAAAATAAAGAAAGTAAAATTCTCACTGGAGGGAAGACTTGAACCAAGGACCTTTCGTTCTACAGCTGCTCACGCTACCACGAGACCACGAGACCACGGCACTCCTGAGCTCACATTATCCATGATGTTGCCTATGTGGCCCATGGACTACTGAGTGTATATTTTGCTTATTTTCTCACAGTTCCACGCAACTTCTTCCTGTTTTCTCAATTGATCTGTGTTCAGTTTATCAAGGCCTATCCACTGTGCCAACTTATAACTAAATCTGAGGGGGGGGGGGGGGGGTGCGATGTGGGGGGGGGGTTCCCTTGTCAGTATAAATCGTCCAAAGGAAAGTAAAAATTCCGCTTACGTCCATAAGGTTCCAATCTACTGAGTGGTTGCCAATCTCACGATCGTTAGGGGAGTTATTGCATGCGTTATTTGATTCAGTATTAAACTGTGCACTATTATTTTTCTCCATTGGCTTAAGTAAATCAGTCTTGTTATTTATGTGCCATTTCTCGTGAGGTACGTTAGGGCAAGTTTCTGGTGTACATGATATGCTTCAGCATTAAACTGTGCGCCATTACCTTGTTGTGTCTGCTAAAACTAAATCATTTTCTCGTTTATGTGTTCAGAAGAGGAAGATTTCGATGTACAGGGTGATTATAATTAAACTTTAAAAACGCTGTAGAAAACACAGAATGACGTTAAATTGCCACGAAATATTACCGGAGTAGGGAGAAAAAGTATGGGAGAAGAAAAAAAATAGTGAAAATTGATCAATAGATGGCGCTGTATGTGTCAGAATACGTAAATGAAAACACATATCATGTTCACGGCCCATTGAAGTTGGTATAAACACGCCGGATACACGGATTTCCCTCCTTTTGCGACTGAGACGTTCGCCACGACTGTCTCACTGCAGGATCGCGCTCTGCCTGTAAAGCTGTATTACAACAATGTGCACAAGTTACTCTGCGAAAGTTCCGGACACTGAAGGCTCTGGAGAAAATGATTCGTAAATTCGAAAATACGGGTTCTTTTGGTGTGCAACCTGGCAGAGGGAGGAAACGAATTGATTCGACGTCAGTGGAAGTAGTGGCCACAGAAATGCAGTAGGAGACGAGTGGTGGTGTGCAAAGGTGTAATACGCGGAAAAATGCCCGAAAATTGGACATACCCGTGAGAAAAGTGCGTAAAATCCTACGAAACATCCTTCTTTGCTGTCCAATCAAAATTAAACATGTGCACGAGCTGCTCCCTGTTAACCTGCCAGCAACAGAGATTTTTGCTTTAGAATTTCTTGCTCGCATGGAAGTGGACAATGATTGCCCGTGGAAGATTTTGTGTACAGACGATGCACACTTCCATCTGACAGCACATGTCAATACACAGGAATGTCGAATGTGGGCCACGGAAAATCCACACGCAAATCAACCAGTACCACTTCATCCTTAAAAGATCACTGTGTGGTGCGGGTTTACGGCATCGTTTATGATAGGGCCATATTTCTTCGAAGAGACAGGTGCTTGCAGTCCTGTTACCTGTACTATCAATGGCAAGCGCTATGATTGTTTCTCGCGCAACCACGTCATTCCACCTCTGCAACAGCGTGTATGTGTGGATGGGCTTATTTTTATGCAAGAAGGCGCACCTCCGCCCATTGAAAATGCAATTAAGCAGCTGCTGAAGCGACATTTCAGAAACACTAGAATTATGAGCCTCCATTTCCCTGCAACCTGGCCGTCCCGCTCACCTGATCTTAATCCGTGTGACTTCTGACCGTGGGGTTATCTGAAAGATGTTGTGTCCAGTGTTCCGATTGCAAAACTTAGCTGCATAGAAGGCACGCATTGCGCAACACATTCTGACCGTGATCCTGGAACACTTCGATCAGTTGTGGCACATGCTGTTTTTCCATTTCAGTTGGATGCAGAAAATCGTGGACAGCATATTGAACATGTTTTGCGCCAGTCACAAGGGTATTAATAATCCGATTTGATTTTGTCTGACGCTTTTTATGCGGTTTTTGACCTCAGGACAATTAAAAGCCGATGTGAGTGATGCTTTTTATGCGGTTTTTCGCCTGAGGGCAATTAAAAACCAATTTTTCCCATCCGATGTGATATGACCTTGCCGTGGTGGAAGGGCTTATGTAACAAACAGTATCACACCTGTACACCAGTGTACACTGAGTAGTACAGTTTGTTTAACGTCAGACATACACCTTAGGCACTCTTTTATGATTCATTTGTTATTTGTAGTCGATCACTATTAAATTATGATGCTTACAACGCCATCTATTGCTACATTTTGTAACTATTTGTTTGTCTTCTGCCTTACGTTTTCCCCACTTTTCCGATAATATTCCGTTACAATTTGACGTCATTCTGGCCAGTATTGTTATTTCAACAGCGGTTTGAATGTTTAATTCTAATCACCCTGTATATGACTGCTTTGTCATGTCATGTCATGTAAGCTTAGTATGTTTTTTCTTTGTTACAGTGGTTAATCTGTATATTGTGTGTCGTAAAACTTCCCGACAAAGGGTATGGTCTCACGGGAACGTTTTACTTGCGTGCTGGTTACGGAGGTTGACTTCGGCCTGGTACGCCGCTTTCACGAGCAACGGCCGCCGCTGCGTTAACCTTAAGGATTGTTACATTAACATCGTGTCTGCACGTTTTGTATCTAAGACTGGCCAGAACACTAAAATTGTACCTGAACATTTTGGGCAGTCAGACAGTTTACTTCCTTTTGAATTTTGAAATGTTTTTATTGCAAATTTTCAGTTGCGTGAAAAGTTTTAGTCAATCTACTTACTACTGAATAAAAAATTTATAATGATTATTGTCAATTATGCCTAAAATATTTAGTCAGTTTCTTTGCCCATCAAGTTAAAATAATTTTACTTGCAATTTCCTGAAAAATTTCGTATTGGATTAAAAGTTTTGTGACTGCCTTTATAATTCCGCCTCAAAGATTTCTGGCTAATTAATGTGTTCTTTTCTGGAGTTATGTTGTACAAGTGCCAGTGTACGCAAGAATTCAACATTCAATAAATGGTTGTAAACGAAATTTTAAACAGAAGGCTTGTCACCTAAGGACACGTGTATCCTGGCTGCCCCGCTCAACCGCACTTGGTGCGAATCAATTTCCAGGAATAACAGCGGCCTACTTTTAGTTCATCCGTTTTCGTGACCATGTAACACTAGTCACCTCATACACTACTTTCTCACTGTCATAGCAGCGATCTCTCTACAGCAAGCGCTTCCTTGCTAGTACTTGCACCGTCCTCCCTGGATGCTGCAAGTCAAACACCATTCTTGCCGCACGCTGATCGGTGTCCCCTGTTGACAGCAACAGCGTCGGCTGCCGATCCTCCTAGTTGCCTTAATTCAGGCTTCGACCCTAGGCGGCAGCCGACGTATCTCTCATGCTTTCGCTGTTCTACCACAACCGCCTCTGCTCCACAGCGATTGTCTCGACATCGACCACTTTTGATGCTCGCAGCAGCCACAGCGAGCTGCGGGCGATCTCTCTCGTGTCCCACCTCCAAATCAAGCTGAACATGCGCCGCCAGGAGCGGTAGAGAAAAATGTGCCGCAAATCACTGGACAATTTTAATAGTCTTATAAAAATCAGAAGAGGAAGAAAAAGAGGCTAGGGCACATCCAAATGTTACGATGGATGGAAACTGACGTTGTCATTCTGGGTGAGAGCAAGCGAGAATTATTTTAAGATAGTGGATGACATTGGAAAGTCTTCTGTACACAGTTATGAAAAAAATTACCAAAGTGTTATTGATGTAGATAAATTACAAGAGTGATGCGAGGAGGATGTAAAGCCTAGAGCAGAACAAAGTAAACAGGCTCTTTGCTGACGTGAAATACTTTGCCACAACGTAAGAAGTGTTAATCCATACCCGTTCGTTATAGTACTATGCGGAAGCAAAGCGTGGTGGAGTTAAAGAAAAAGGAACAGAGTACATTTCCTATAACATGCCCAACATGATATAAAATGAGGGTACAGAATATAATGAGTAATCATTAAAGTAGCTCAAGAAATGCGTGCAAAGAAAACATTTGTAGGAGGGGAGATCACATTAATGAGATATGTTTTCACATATTGTTAATTTCTATCCAGTCTCCGACGCAAGAGGATCCATTTCTTAAAAATGTATCTATTTTTATGAAAGAAGATTTGTTCTATATGTCTTTTTTTGCTTTCATCATAGAATTTCATGGCTGATATCAAAATACATTAGTTCTTAGGTCTGTCCTTAAACTGCTACACTTTAACCTATATTTTGGAAATGGAAATACTGTAACTTACAATCTTCACGTATTTTTTGACTGATATTTTAAACATGAAAATAATATTGTGACGCTTGACATAAACGTTGTATGTTGTTATCTTCCTCCCTTGCTAATATGGTGCTTCTTCGAGTGTGGTTTTGTTCAAACTCTTATTTAGGCCTATAAGGTAATATCAGATGCCGGCTTAGCATGCTGCATGTATTTTGTACAGCTGGGAGCTATAGGATAATTTAGAAGTGGAATAAACATTGTGGCAACTAATTTTACAGTTCAGAGTTATGCCTTAGGCACTAACTCTTTTCTTCCAGTAGCTGAATGTAATTCAGACTGCAGTATCGTTGGGTCACGGTGCGTTTGAGAGGTGGTCATTGGCTGCAGTGTTAATGCGTGAATATTTGCGTTGCGAATTTTGTTCGGTTGTTTTCTACACACGGTTGTAAGTGCAAATTTTTACGCGAATGGTACGCAAACTGTTCAGCCATAGTGCTCTGTCGACGACATGTGAGAATAGATAACAAACGTAAATTTTAAATCGCAGAATGTAACATCGAAATGGCATCGGCAGTAGAACAACAAGATGATGATGATACGTGTTCTGAGGCGAGCAGCGCACTACACAATGGTTCAGTGATTTCCACAATTCCTGATCGTCACGGATTTCTTGGAGGTTCACAGTACATACCTATCCGAAATTGACTGTTCCTCCAAGCGTAATAGTTCGCCGTGAAATAAAATGGCTGCACGTGCTCAACAAATGATGATGATGATGATGACGCTCAACAATTGGGAGAAAATGATGAACAAACACTATAGGAAGGTGAGAGAACGCTGTCGCAAAGGTATCCCTCCATCAGTCCGACCACGTGCCTGGCTCTATCTTTGTGGTGGCAAACTAGTTCAAGATCAGTGTCGAGTGCAATATGCAGCCCCCATTAAACAAGAAGGAGATCCTAACTGGGCTGATGATATACGCAAAGACCTTCACCGGCAGTTTCCATACCATGAGATGTTTGTTGACTAGAATGGACTTGGGCAGCAAGAACTTTTCCAAGTACTGAAGGCATACTTAATCATGAATAAAACTGTTGGCTACTGCCAGGCACAAGCTCCAATTGCAGCTTTCCTGCTAATGCACATGCCAGCTGAACAAGCATTTTGATGCCTAGTCTCCATTTGCGACAAGTATCTTGTGGGCTACTACAGTCAAGGAATGGAAACACTGCAGCTAGATGGTGACATTTTGTTTGGACTACTTAGGCAACAGGTGTCTTGTTAGTTATAGATTTGGTCAGGTGTGTTCTAGTACGTAACCACATTTAGGCTTAAAAAATAAACGTGAAATGCCTCCTTAGCACGTTATTTTTTAGCCACGTGCGTTTTCTAAAAACTGTGCCTTACGTTAAGTGTGGTAGAGATTTAGAACCAGAGATGATCTCAAGTACTGGTTAATCAATAAGTTCATGGCATACACAACGTTTGCGTGTGGGTGTGCATGCGTGTGTTCAAATGGTTCAAATGGCTCTGAGCACTATGGGACTCAACATCTTAGGTCATAAGTCCCCTAGAACTTAGAACTACTTAAACCTCACTAACCTAAGGACATCACACACACCCATGCCCGAGGCAGGATTCGAACCTGCGACCGTAGCAGTCCCGCGGTTCCGGACTGCAGCGCCAGAACCGCTAGACCACCGCGGCCGGCCATGCGTGTGTATGTGTGTATTTTGCTGACGACGATCTTACGAATTTTAGATGTAGAAATAGTACAGGTTGAATCCTTCATTTTTTTTAAATCTTACATTCGAACATGATGAAAAAAATTCAGATTGTATCGATACTATTGAATAAGGGCAATATGCCAATTCCGAGGATACATTATGACTGACTGTTTCATTTCGATGGATGGTTAAGTACTGGCAAGTTGTTTCTTTTTGATTTCTGCCAACACTGCAAGAAATTATGTTTGGTTCGTTCCACTGTGAATGACGTTGTAGATAATGAGGCTTGATTTGTCACATGACAATTATGATGTCATAGATAAGAGGGCATGGTCTGAAATGTCAAGCATTTGCGCATGGCGTGCAGGCAATCGGACAGTCGAAGATCAATGTAGGCCAGGTTGCCCATAGTCCTACTACTAAACAGCACACAGTTACGCATATGCTTCTTTTATTATAAATATTTCCGTTGCAGCACATGGGTGGTGTCTCTACCTTCCACTTTTTATAGACAACAGGATGTTTTTAAAAAGGGGGGGGGTGGAGGAACTTGTGAAAGTATTAAGTTCTATGTAATTTCTATTTGACGAATCGCCGTCCTTACAGAACTTTGACCGTTCATAGCATTCTGCGAGCATGGCACGATTATGGAGTTTTGGAGCAGCGACAGTGTGGATATGAATTCGCTATTCTGGACTGCTCAAACTGAGCTGAATTAATATTTGTAGTAGTGGTTGAAGCTCTAATAAAACACGAGTGCATACGCACAAATTGTTAGCACAAGCTACAATTATCTTTCACAATAGGCTATCAGTTTATTCTTGACAGTAAAATGGGAATTGTGTAACTATAGGACATTGCGATTTATTTGAGAATAAGTAATTAAAATTCAGAAGTTAATCAGCGTTGCACTAAACGTCTACGAGAGGTCTTTTCCTTCTGATAAAAAGTAATTCAGTCTTCTAATTACGGTCAGCAGTCCAGAAGGAACATTTTTTATGGAAGGCATATTGATTTTTTTAAAGGCCAAGAAGTGGAATTGATAGCCTTTTACTCGAATTTTAACCGTTTTCACCCTAAATTGCTTTGTACCCATGAAGCCATGATTCTGCAGGGTGTGCGAAATTACTTACATTTATCCTTCCAATTGATTAATAATAAGGTATGTTTCGATATTTACAGGAAACCTACTGCTAGCTCTTCAGTGATTCTCTCTCCATCAGCCCACCCAAGATATTTTAAGTTAAGCCTTTTTAGGTGGCCGATTGCTCGAATTTTTGGAGTTCCTCTCACCTTGGAATCTATTGAAAAAGAAGTTAGTAACTTTTCGTATAAAGCAGACGTAAATGGTTTTCGTGCGTCTTTGGTCCGTCGTTTATACAACGAATACCAGGAACGAGTGGAGCTTAAGACCACGAGTTCACAATCACAAGCAGTTGGGGCTGATGTGCGTTTAGCTACTCCCTTTTCTGGGCCCTCCTCTTATGACCTGGCCAATCTATTTAGGAATACTAAGTTACAAAACATGTTCCTTAGAAGTTTGAGAACATAATTCCTGCTTCCTCACAATGAGAAAACCTGTTTTTCGTCTTTTCAAGTACAGGAGTGTATACAATTAAGTGTCTTGATTGTGATGCACACTATATAGGCCAGGTGTGGATGTCATCTATAGCCCGCTTCAGTGACCATCTTTTAACAAGAAAAGGGCAACTTAAAAAATTAACTCCCTTCGCCCAACATTTGAAAACTTCCCTCCCTCACCCACCATGATCTCGATATTATGCATGTTGTACAAAAAGGGCAAGAAGGTGAACATCCTCGAAGAATTTGAAATTTCGAAAAGAGCGTACCTTAAGAGCACAGGCCAGCTTAACGAACAACCTACCTTTTGTAGTCAGGGTTACTTCGAGGCTATGATGTTACTCTTTAATTAAATGCCTATGCACACGTGGCTTTGTTTTGTACGTCGATATTGTCTCATTATGCTTCCTTGTTTTTACCTTATATGATGGATCTAGGTTTATTGTTACTCCTGAGACAGATTCTCTGTTTTCCCGTCTGGTGGCGCCAGCTAGTGCCGTGTCGGGCTTTTTGATTCATAACTCTGTATTAGGGGCTGTAAACATGTGCCATAAGGACGCTATATACACCTGGTCCATGTTGTAAACATGCCGTGCGTTGTATTAAGAGCAAATACGTGTAAAAAAAGGTAGCGTGTGACTCTTGTACAATTTTATTTCTTATTTTTTACTCACATACTCTGACCCATGCCCCAGGGGACTTCAGCCAGAAGTACGCGGGTGGCGTCCGCGGGCACCCGAGCTGAGTCTGACGTTGCTTCCACTTGCTTGTGTCAGGCTCCCTCTTTCTCCTTCCCTGTCGGCCTCTCTTGGCCAATTCTTGCTCTTTCGACCCCAACGGTATTACGTTTCAAGGCCCGAGGGTGTATTTCCAATTGTCCCATTCCTACTTCTAACCCAACACGCCAGGGGAGCCCTCCCCTTAAGAAAAGCCAGCAGTCCTCTAAGCTGTGAGGGTAACACCGCAGGTTGGACGAGAGGCCAGCACCCCCTCTTTGTAAAAAATTAAACATTCTTTCAAGACTACAAGTAAGCCTCGGAACATTACTGACAAAAATAGACGACGTCAATGGCAAAGAAACGGTATACGATTTGCAACGTGGAATGTAAGGAGTCTCTACAAGACAGGAGCTGCAATCGGTGTGGTCAAAGAAATTCAGAGTTACGAACTAGACCCAGCTGCACTGTAAGAAATCCAGTGGGATGATGCTGGCAGTATTGATGTTGAAAGCTGTACTATTCTGTATAGAGTCTGTAAACGAGGTTATCTGTTAGGCACTGGCTTCTGCGTCAATAAGACTTTGGCTACTAATGTTTCAGAGTTCGTTTGAGTCAACGTAAGAATATCTGTTCTAACACTGGACGTACAGCATATTAAGGCGACTTTTGTGAACTGTCATGCTCCCACGGAGGAGACCGGAAGTGAACGACGAGTTCTATGCACAGCTCAGGCCGTGGTTTCCCAGTTGCTTTATTTAAATGACGGTGTAGCTTTATCGCGGATTCCTGGCTCATAAATTAGTACTGAGGAAACTTGTCTTTCTCCCATATGTCGGAATATGCTCCTGTGAGAGTGAAGCGCGTTACAAATTAAATAAATAAAAAATCATTTTTCAACCGAGACTGCTTATTCTTTCTTGAATTTTGGTAATAGTTCCTTTCATTGAACTTTAAATAGTTAATGAATTTGTCTTTGAATGAGTGCAACTTTAGTTTCAGTACCAGGAATTAAATTGACAGTGAATACAAACAGTGAATAAAACAAGCAGCTTCACGAAACACTTCCAAATAAAATTGGAATAAATTTGAAATAGTCATTATTATCAGATTCAACTCGGTTTCATCTTGACAAGATAAGCATATTATCTTAATCAAGACCTGTTACAATATGACCCATTACCCTTGCATGTCTTTACTTCCTTATACAAACTAACCACACGAATTTTCTGTTAACTGCAATCCATTTTTCTGTTAACCAATAATATTTTTGCATAGGACTGAAGGAAAAGTAACTGTAAAGTAATTGTAAAACTAATATAACAATGAAACACTTTTGACAATTGTATTGATGCCAAATAACAATCATTGCACTTTGTTTGGAAAGAAGGTACCTCTGTCCTTTTATGATACTAAGCACGAAACAGCTTGCCTTTTCAGCCACAGTTCAATTAAGAATATTGTCGAAGCTGTGGTGCATTAAAGGTAGCGCGGATACTAGCGTCGCTGTCTGGTCTGGTGTTGGTCACCAGTTTAAACGCAGCCACCAGTAGCTCCTTGTCATCTTGTATTTGTCATTTATGAATGAGATTAACATGATTGTCACTTATCGCATTGCGATTTTGTTTCAGCTCTGTTACTGTTATGGGACAATGAACTGTGTGAGATTGGTACATTATGATGGGAGTTGGTCTTGGAAGACTCGACAGTCTCATGGTGCCCGTAGAAGGCCGTCCAGGGTTTCTCGAAAGCAAGGAGCGAGAGCCAGTTTTCGTGGAAATGGTTCTGTTTCACGAAATACTTAATGTGGCTTTTTCCTGGCGCCAGTTCGTTTGCTACAGGCACATTGTCACTAGCCGCCACAGATTCAGGCTAAAATTTGCACGAGGAAGTTCGTTGCTTCCCTCCAGAATTACGGACCATCCAATCCAAAGTAAAGCCTCCGCTACCATACACAGTACACATGGGGGTTGACCAATGGAGAGAAACTTCGAAACCAGTACCAAGGTATTGAATTGTAATGATGGTTTTTGCGAAGTTTGAGTAGAAAGCCGTAGCTGTGGGAATAGCGAGACTTTAGCAGAAAAAGTACAAGGTACTTGTAAATAATGTAAATCTTTTGACAGTAAATTGTCGCTTTATTGTTCTCAAAAAACTATCACCATGCTCTGTTTCGATAAACGTATGTTTGTCCTGCTACAATACTAAGTATGAAGTAAACTGTCAGTAGTTTGCCTTTTCGTACACAGAGCAGTTGCGAATATGGTGCAAATTTGCTTTCACACTGTGTTCACATCTTATATTGTTCATGTAGTCCAAGCGTGCCGTATTTTCTACCTGTTGGTACCATTCTTGCAGTAATGATGATGCACTTGTAGCAGCGTCATATTTTGCCAGGAAATATCTTACATAGAAGGTTACAATTTAGGTGAGACTACTTTTTACTGCAAAACTGATAATCAAAACTTTCATCCATAAACTGTAGTATATTTAGCAGAAAATTTCAAAATCTTGTAGAGCGAACTACAGATAGAATCTTACTCAGCCACTGCTCAGTGACTATTCCCTCCTTCGAAATCTGTCAGCCGCACATTTCTTCTAAAGAGGAACAGTACCAAGCAAGGAAAAGACCTGATAACCTGATATCGACGCCGTCGCTGGGCATTACTCCCAAAAGAATTTCACGAAACGGAAACGTCAAGGTAAAAACTCGACATTCTGTAGCTGAACACCGAGTTTTTAGGGTAGAATAACACGGGTGTAGAAAAATTTCGAGTCCATGTGTACTTGATCTGAACAACGTCCCAGTTAATACAAGGAAGAATACAGAGAACCGTTATACGGTGTATAAAGTGATAAATGTGATAGTACATCAGAAAATTAGAAATCGTTTCGGAAAAGCCTGTTCTTACTAGTTGTACTCCGTGCCTGGATCCCTGTCTGAAACACACAAAATTCTGACTAAAAATCGTACGGTGCGGAGTAATGTGCAGGAGCCGAATAATCCACGATGAAAACACAGTACCCTTTGTTAAATTCTTCTGTTGTTCTGAGAAACATATTGACAGGTAGAGATGCGTAAAGAGCAATAAATATTAAGAAACAATTGAGAGCGAATGCATATTAATGACGCCTATTGAAACAGAGAAGAACAGATTCTGCCAGTGATTGATTATCAGAAATCGACAGCGTGAATGACAGATTGTCACAGCAGTAGAAAGGCATACAGCAGAAGGCAGGATGGGGTTAGTGCAGAGAAGACCATATGCCAACGTAGCTGCTCCTGCTCTTCAACTGATGCTTCACATACACTATTTTCCTCACATGTGAATGCCGTTAATCTAATCATTCTCTTCCGCAGCTTAAATAAAGTTAGTTATTTTGTTCAAAATTTTCCTCTCGACGCAGGGCTTCCGCGACTGTCAGTAAAATTTACACCCAACTTTCTCCGTTAACGGTTTAATCAATTTGGTCATTTTAAATTGTTCACAACTGAATAACAGGAGCCTTTTGTCATTTGGTGTGTATCCCGTGCGCTCCATCTAATAGAGCTACTATTGATGTGATACGGGACGACACTGGTCGTCGGAATATTTTCGTGGATCCGGTGCTCTGATTCGTTAGAGTAAAGTAGCTTTCTGCTAGGCAGCGGGTTAGTAAATTTACGTGAGGGAGAATCTTCACCTTGAGCCCTGTCCGTTGCAAAACTAAGAGAGATTTCCTGTCCCTGTCTTGATTACATAAGACAATCGAATTCGTCCCCAGTTGCTGGAGTTTGTGAACATATAAACTGAGGAAGTAAACACGTTGATGGAGGTCTCAACACAAAAAAGGAAGGGTTATTAAAAAGATATTGATGTATTGGAAACGATAACTTATACATTGCCGACAACAGCCGGCACAAAAGTAAGATTGCGACCAAAATCCCGACACTTAAAGGGAAAAAGGCTAAGTTAGTATATTTACGAACAAGTAATGGTTACAGAAGGGGCAGACAACGTGCCGTTACTTTAAAGCTTAAATTTAATCCCTACAGTGTTGTGCGTAAGATTACTCAATTATTCAACGAATCATTCCTTGTATGTATGCTATTCATTGTCTTTGTCTGCAAATTTTGGCCTTTATTATCTTTGAAGTTACTCCCTGTTGTCTTAATACAATGCCTTATTGTAATATAACGACAGAACACACACGCATATAACTGACAATATACCGGTATGTTCTTGCAAAAGGTGTTCTGCGTTACAAAAAATGATTACAATGTAGTCCACATGTCAACCGACTACAGTTATTCTTCCATTTCGAATATTAAATCCCTCTGATGGAAGAATATTGAATCTAGTAGGTTAAAATAAAGGTCGCCCTAGGATCTGGCAATGAACTGCCAGATTTAATACCCTAGAAACATACAAATATTTATTTTGAGATTGGTCGTATTTAGCTTCGTAGAAATTTAAATGTATTGTGGTCTGGTGACTGAAAGCTGAGGACCTTTTCCAGTTGTAAATATTAAAATCATTCACGATTCCTTTTAGTTTTGTAAGGGGAGATCATCTTTATTTCTTTCTCTTCATCGTTTCCGAAGAAAGTGATACATGTTCATTTTAACATCTTACATGTCTGTATGTATCTGTTGAGACCTGTATTTTCTACATAACCCCTCTCTTGCTACATACTTAATGCCTAATAGTTTCATGTTTAGGAAAAAGTTATTTGTGTCTCATAATTGAATTATTATGGCCAATATTTTTGTGTCATTTAGCACTTTCAATAATCAAATTTAATCTAGAGGAGACAAACTATATCTGTACTAAACGTCCTCATTTAAACCAAGCAATTTTATGTTGGTATTGAGTTCTTAGTGACATAGCTTGGGTCTTGTTTGTACTGTACTTCACCCATCCTTCCCTAATAATTACACCTGTTTTTTCTGAGAATTTCAAACATCTTGCACCATTTTACGTTATCGAACGTTTTTCCTAGGTGGATCAATCTAATTTCTGTGTCCTTTATCCATAACACAGGCCAACGATGGAAAAACGTTTTTGCTGAAGATACCTTATTCTTATGTTCTTTAAGGTGGGAAATGCAAATATGATACTTAAAAAACTGCATCGGCCACCATTTCTTCACATTTTACGGTTAAATTTATTAAATTAATCTATTTTTAAAGAATTTAAGAGCTTTTGTGTAGTTAAAATAATTTAAAAAGGAATGGTAGCACTGCTGAAACCATTTTCAGGCAGGAAAAGGTCGATTCTGTTTTTGTGTTAACAGATGGTGCTTCGTTTTCTGTCAACCTAACCTCACTTTCCCGTTTCCTGTACATGTGCTCAGTACAATGTCTAATCGTGGTTGTAAAAACTCTGCTGACAGTTTTTGTTATATTTGTGGTGAATTTGTGATTAAAAAACACCAACAAAATATTACAGACTTGGTTAAAAATGTTATCTAGCATACTTTGGATCTAAACTTGGTGATCAAGATAAATCTTGGGCTCCACATAGGATATGTTATATGTGCATTGAAGATCTGAGAAAATGCTCAAAAAAGGAGAAAAAAGCTTTTAGATTTGCTGTTCCTATGATATGGAAGAAGCCAAGAAATCATTCTGATGATTGCTACTTTTTCAGTGTTGATATTACTGGCCATAATTCGAAAGAAAAGGTAATAAGCTACAATAACCTTCCATCCGCCATGTGACCAGTGGGGCATGGTGTAGATTTGGCAGTTCCTGAACCGCTAGATGATTTAAATTCTATTCCAACAGAACTATTTTCTGATGTACAATGTGATTTAGATGAACCAGATGATGATGAATTCCGTTGTAATACAGAAATTCTAGAGCCCAAATTGTTTACTCGGACCGATATTAACAATTTGGTTAGGGATCTGGGCTTAACTAACGAAAGAGCTGAATTGCTTGGCTCTAGATTAAAAGAAAAGAACTTATTGGCAGTTGGAACCAGCATATACATGTATGGAAAGTGAGAGCAGCAATTTTACATGTTTTTTTCAACAAGAAGGTGATTTCGTGTACTGCTCAGACATTCCCAGTCTGATGAATGTGTTTGGTATTGAATACAAAAAGGAAGACTGGTGGCTGTTTATTGATTTATCCAAAACTAGTGTAAAGGCTGTTTTATTACACAATGGTGACATATATGTGTCTACAACTGTTGGACATTCGGTACATATGAATGAAAGCTATGAAAATTTAGAAACAGTGCTCAATAAAATAGGCTATTCTGCTCATGGTTGGATGATATGTGCTGATTTAAAGCTCCTTGGTCTGCAAGGTGGCTTTACCAAAATTTGCATGTTTCTTGTGTGAAAGGGACAGTAGGGCTACGGATCAACATTGGTAAAGAAAGAATTGGCCTGTGAGGGAGTCTTTAAAACCTAGTGAGAAGAGCATTTACTCAGAAACCTTGTAGATCCAAAAAACGTACTCCTACCACCTCTACTTTAAAGGTAGGCCCAACAGTTTGAAAAGGCTTTGCCTGAAGATGGACCATGTGTTAAGTATCCCTGCCAAAAGTTTCCAAACCTTTCAGAAGCTAAACTAAAAGAAGGCGTCTTCGTCGGACATGACATTAGAAAATTGATGTTTGATGTTAACTTTGAATCCACAAGGACCTTAAATGAGAAAGAAGCAAACCGTTACAAAGTTCTAAGGACATGAAAAGGACACAGGATACGTTTCTATTATAGGTATTATGTTGAAGAAGTTTTAAACTTTAGGATGTTTAATGAGCCTGAAAGTTCACTTTAATTACTTCCTGGACATTATGGGAAATGTTATTGACGAACAAGGAGAGCTTTTTCACCAGGATATTAAAATGATGGAAAAACGCTACTAAGGCCGCTGGAACACCAACACGACGGGGGACCACTGTTTGTCAGTTCATCGAGAAGTTCAGCAAGCGATTCATCATAGAAACAGTTACACAAGAAGCTTACAAGAAAAAAGAGAAAGAAAATACAAACCAATTCCAGCTGACAAGTGAAACCTCTATTAACACATGTTGTTGTTGTTGTTGTCTTCAGTCCTGAGACTGGTTTGATGCAGCTCTCCATGCTACTCTATCCTGTGCAAGCTTCTTCATCTCCCAGTACTTACTGCAACATACATCCTTCTGAATCTGCTTAGTGTATTCATCTCTTGGTCTCCCTCTACGACTTTTACCCTCCACACTGCCCTCCAATGCTAAATTGGTGATCCCTTGATGCCTCAGAACATGTCCTACTAACCGGTCCCTTCTTCTAGTCAAGTTGTGCCACAAACTCCTCTTCTCCCCAATGCTATTCAATACTTCATCATTAGTTATGTGATCTACCCATCTAATCTTCAGCATTCTTCTGTAGCACCACATTTCGAAAGCTTCTATTCTCTTCTTGTCCAAACTATTTATCGTCCATGTTTCACTTCCATACATGGCTACACTCCATGCAAATACTTTCAGAAACGGCATCCTGACACTTAAATCAATACTCGATGCTAACAAATTTCTCTTCTTCAGAAACGCTTTCCTTGCCATTGCCAGTCTACATTTTATATCCTCTCTACTTCGACCATCACCAGTTCTATTGCTCCCCAAATAGCAAAACTCCTTTACTACTTTAAGTGTCTCATTTCCTAATCTAATTCCCTCAGCATCGCCCGACTTAATTCGACTACATTCCATTATCCTCGTTTTGCTTTTGTTGATGTTCATCTTATACCCTCCTTTCAACACACTGTCCATTCCGTGCAGCTGCTCTTTCAGGTCCTTTGCTGTCTCTGACAGAATTACAATGTCATCGGCGAACCTCAAAGTTTTTATTTCTTCTCCATGGATTTTAATACCCTTTTGTTTCCTTTACGGCTTGCTCAGTATACATATTGAATAACATGGGGGATAAGCTACAACCCTGTCTCACTCCCTTCCCAACCACTGGTTCCCTTTCATGCCCCTCGACTCTTATAACTGCCATCTGGTTTCTGTACAAATTGTAAATAGCCTTTCGCTCCCTGTATTTCACCCCTGCCACCTTTAGAATTTGAAAGAGAGTATTCCAGTCAACATTGTCAAAAGCCTTCTCTATGTCTACAAATGCTAGAAATGTAGGTTTGCATTTCCTTAATCTATTTTCTAAGATAAGTCGTAGGGTCAGTATTGCCTCACATATTACAACATTTCTGCGGAAATATATTAACACATATCATTGTTTTACATAGCTTACTGTAAATACAAACCATGTTTATGTTGTAAAAAATCGTTTCATTAATTTCCCCACTTAGCGTACAGCATAGGATTTTATACTATAGAATAAAAAGCATATTGCTCGAAAACTATGGCTGATACATAAAAGCTGAGGCTAGATTTGGTTTAATCTCATAAAAATCTATAAAGATCAGCTATCAAAGTAAGAAACTTTTTTAAAAAAAATTTTCGTTGGCCTGTGTTATTTGGGCAGTCAGAGCTGCTACTCTGGTGTCTTTACTTTTTTTAAGTCCAAACTAACACTCCATTTTCTTTTCGATAGTTCTGTATGTTATTCTTGTCAGCTACTTAGAGACATAAAGTGTATTTACTGTTGTGTTGCAGTAATATGTTCATGATGAACATATGTGATGAATGCAGGTACGGTAATATATTAGCTGCTAAATACGCCATACTGTAAGTTAATGGTTTCGCACAGTGGACAACGTCAGTCATATTACGTATCTTCCATTTGTATTCGTATCCTGGAACACGATAACTGACCTATAAGTTCAGAAATAAGTTTTTTCGACGATGACATGTCACAGATAGGTCAGGCATATTTTAGCATTTCAACAAGAACTTCAGATTAGCTCCAAAGGCCGAAATCATAATTGTGTAAAATAAAAGAACAATGAACAGTGAAACGGCGGAAATTTAGGTTCCCACCAAACGATTCAGTTAAACCCCACAAAACGGATATAGTGCTACGTTCGCAACGGTTGCTCACAGTGGTGTTCGGTAATATCTACGTATCACACCACCACGCAACGGATTTCTTCAAACAATGTCACACACAGAATTGTTTACCAGTAGAATCTCTTCAGTACATTTCTATTCGAGATGTTAGGTTATAAAGTTGAATGGCAAATAACATGTTATGACCGTACGTATCACTGTTCATTGAATTAAAGAAAAATTGTCGCTTTTTCTGTATAACTATAAGTCATGTTACTCGAAAGTACCGTCGGCTACAAACTATATGTCGGTCCATTCACTATAAA
The DNA here is from genome assembly GCF_023898315.1 of Schistocerca nitens. NCBI lineage: Eukaryota > Metazoa > Arthropoda > Insecta > Orthoptera > Acrididae > Schistocerca > Schistocerca nitens. Next base: position 20,994,200 of record NC_064614.1, read on the forward strand.
AATGAGGGTTTTTAAATCATTTTTCTTACGAATCTACTCCGCACATAACGTGAAACCTTGTTTCATTGTTTAAGACAATGATGAACACTGCTGTCGACTCTGGTTGTATTGTTCCATGTTACATTCAAGGCGGTCATTAATTAACCTCCCAGTGGCGCCCGAAGTTTCTAAGATATTCTAGCCTTAACAAAGCCTGTAAGAAACTTTTAAAGGGCCCGTCTTAGCTACGTAAGAGCTGGTCTCTCTTCGTCAGCAGTCACAAACTTCGTCCTCCACTTTATGCCAAAAGTTTAACACCAGACGCGCTTCTTTATTACTCTTTCAAAATTATAAATTTATTAATGGAGAAACTTTGGTGTGTTACTTGTGTCCATTTGCAGTTTCGTTATGATTCAGTGATTCGATGTATTGCTGCAACAAATGCAGTTTGTAACATTACAGCTCAGTATCACAGATACAACAAACATAATTTCTTTTGCCTTACGCGGAAGTATTCTGTGTTGCATTCAAGGTGTTAGTAATAGTTTTTATGCTTAAACTTGCAACAATGATTGCCAAAGTACAAAGGACAAATAAAACTAGCAGAGAGACATATATGTTCAGTAAACTAGATAAAAAATCAATAGTGTCATATCTGAGAGAGAAACTGAAACTTTCAGCTAAAGGTAGGAGCATGTAGAGGAAATATAGATCAAGTTTAAAAGAATAGTTGACAATGCACTGGATAGATATGTACCCCATAGAACAATTCGTAAAGGCAGGCAAGCTCCACGGTATACAAAAAAAATGGTTCAAATGGCTCTGAGCACTATGGGACTCAACTGCTGTGGTCATCAGTCCCCTAGAACTTAGAACTACTTAAACCTAACTAACCTAATGACATCACACACATCCATGCCCGAGGCAGGATTCGAACCTGCGACCGTAGCAGTCGCACGGTTCCTGACTGCGCGCCTAGAACCGCGAGACCACCGCGGCCGGCCCACGGTATACAGTCACTGTAAAGAAATATGCAGTCACTGTAAAGAAACTTCTAAAGAAACACAGACTACTGCGTAATGGGTGTAAAAAGAAGCATAAGACTATATGCAGAAATGCCGAAGGAAACGCGTTTGGCTGTCAAGAAAGCAAAGTGTGGTACCATCAGTGACTACAGTATTCTCAAATTATATTTCACAAACTCGAAGAAATTTCGGTTGTGTGTAAAGTAGGTTAGTGGCATCAAAGTTAATTTCGGTCCCTAGCGAATGAGACAGGAACTGAAATTGAGGGTAGCAAAGCACAAGATACCTATAATCTATCGTAAATCCCTTTGATAAAAACTGTGCGCAGTCCTTGAAGAAACAAATTACAAGTCATACCTTCTACAAGAAGAGCAATAGAAGTGATCGACAAAACTATCGGCCAGTACCTTTGAAACAGTTTTTTTGTAGAATCTTAGATTATATTCTGATCTCAAATATAATGAGATATCTTGAACAGAATGACGTCCTCAATGCCAACAAGCATCGATGATGATAAACACCACTCGCACTTTTCTCACATGACATACTGAAAGCAGTGAGGCAGATGCAGTATTTGTTGATTTCTGAAAAGCATTTGCCTGAGTACCACATCTACGCTTGTTGTCGATATTACGATCATATGGAATATCAAGTGAAGTCTGTGACTATGGGAATGGATTGAGGACTTTTTGTTAGGGAGGACGCAGCATGTTGTCTTGGATAGAGAGTCATCTTCGGATGTAGAATTAACATCAGGTGTTTCCCAGGGAACTGTGTTCGGACTCTTACTGTTCATGTTGTAAATTAATGACCTTGCACATAGTATTCATCGCAACCTCAGATATTTTACCGACGAAGTAGTTATCAGTAATGAAATACTATCTCAAAGAAGCTGCATAAATATTCAGTCAGATTCTGATACATTTGAAAGTGGTGCAGAGACTGCCAACTTTCTTAAAAAGTTCAGAAATGTAAAACTATGCACTTCACTAAAAGAAAAAAAAAACACAATATCCTAGGATTATAATATGAATACGGCACTGTTGGAATAGGCCAGCTCTTACGACAACCTGGGCTTAACACGTTACAGGGATAAGAAATGGAATGATGACATAAGCTCAGCAGAGGTAAAAGCAGTGGTACACTTCGGTTTATTTATAGAATACTGGGGATGTGCGATTAATCTACAAGGGAGATTGCTTACAAATTACTCATGCGACCTGTTCTAGGATACTGCTCAAGTGTGTAGGACTGAAAGGGCGGCACAAATGGTCACAGGCTTGTTTGACCCGTGGGAGAGCGTCACTCAGACATTGAAAGAACCGTAGTGGAAGACTCTTGAAGACTCTAGAGAGAAAGTCGGTTAAACAAGTTTTAAGAATTGGCTTTTAACGGTGACTCTGGGAATATACTACAAACACCTACCTGTCGTCCACACAGGGGTCGTGAGGATAAGATTGGAATAATTACTGCACGTGCAAAGGGATTCAAACAATCATTCTCCCCGCACTCCGTACGTAAATGGCACGGGAATAAATCCTAAATGTGATGTACCCTTTGCCATGCACCTCACAGTGGTTTGCAGAGTATAGGTGTATAAACGTTGTTTCACGAGTACGAGGCTGGTGATGGTGTTAACCCTTCTCTACATGTTTACCCTTCAGTATGACACAGTTTCCCACAAGATGGACAACTTGGTGCAGCCCTTGGTAGTAGTAGTCCGCACGTTAGCTATTCAGGAACATTCCCACATGAACAACGTCAACGACATACTAGAAATGCCTGCCACGCAATGGTTTCTTCTTAGAAGGAGGGGTGGAGGAGGAAGTCTCGAGGTGCCGCATCAGAAGGAGCGGGGGTCTATTCGGTCTGCTCGATCACCAGATATCTCTTCAATCGAGCACTTGTTGGATATCACTGGAAATCAATTCCAGCGTCAGAGTCATAAACAACTACCATTAATCGTCCATATATTGACCGATGGAGTGCAACGAGCAAGGAACTCCACCCCACAAACCATGCACGTTTGCCTGCTTGCATTCAGCATTCTGAAGGATACCCCAGTTATTAATGTATCAGCATTTCACCTTCGCAATTGCGTATCTCGCACTTGCTTTAACCTGTGATCTTGCAGTTTTATTAGTAATTCAAATTTATCCCCGAACTTTCTTTTATCTATGTTAATTACATTTTGGTGTTACGATTTTTTTCCGGTACCGTACTAGTTGGGAAAGCCAGTTCACAACGAATTATCAAACAACTGGACCACATGGGCTGTGCATTGTGGTTTTTAATATGTCTATGTCCCGCCACGTTCTGACGGAATGTTCTATAAATATTATAAAATCCATATATTGAACCATAAATGGTCAGTTATAGTAAGACTGGAATAATCTGGACTCGTATTCAGAACTAATGATGCCAAGTTTAAGAAGATATTCAATGCAGTTTCTGTAGACATCAGGAGGTTTGGAAGACCAAAGGCAAAATGAGAAGAAGGTATCAGAGAGGCCCAAACGAAAATTGAAATTAAGAACTTGAGGAGCTCAGCACTAAAGAGGAAGGAATGTAATAAGTTTCTACAGAAGGCCAAGGCTTTTAGATAAATGTCGCACCACCGATGATGATGATTGTGACTATGATTATGGTGGACACTTCTTATCGTTGTAGTGAAATTCAAAATGTGAATCCACCGAACATAAAATAAATAATGACTACTATTTGTTTCACATCTCTAAAATATGTATTTTAGCGCATCTTGATGTATTTAAGGAGAAAATATCTTTTGCAGAGATTCAGTTTCTAAATAGCTTGAGTAGGAACTAGTGAGCAGATGAAACTGCGATTAGACAAAAAAATGTATTTTCAAGAACAGGAAAGAGATGATCTCTAAAAACTGGAAAAAAGAAATTTTTAATCATTTAAATCTGAGGTATTAATTTCACACGAGTTTCAGAAATTCATTAAGTGACCCACGACGATAGTGGAAACTATAAGACGTGACTGCAATGAGCTGTCGATTACTGCAACAATTACCAGAGTTAGTTGTATTACTTGTTCTCCTTCAATTTTTTTGTGTGTAATACATTCATTTATTAGGGCAAATTTCAGTCAACTGCAAACTATCAGTGGGCAAGTGAGAAATAGCGGCCCTACAGCCTGTGGTTATTACGAACTTGAGTGCGCTGTGCGCCCTTCAAGGAATTGTTTTACGGCGGTACGTAGTGGGCAACAGTTTTATGTTCTTCTGTCTGAAGACTGGTTTGATGGACTTCTCCATGCTGCTCTATCCTGAGCAAGCCTCTTCATCTCCGAATAACTTATGCAACCTATATACTCTTCTGTATTCATCTCTTGGTCTCCCTCTTCGATTTTTACCCTCCGGACACACTGAGGTGACAGAAGTCATGGGAGACCACCTAATATCGTATCGGATCTCCTTTGTTCTGTGTAGTGCAGCAAATGTACGTGGCGTGGACTCAACGAGTCGTTGGAAGTCCTCTGCATTAATATTGAGCTACCTCTACAGCCACTCAGCATCAAATAGCAGACAAACTTCTAAGTCAGTCTTGGAGCAAATCCGAGCTACGTCCTTCTCTGGCATGTTAATTGATATACTAGAGAATCACACAGCAGATCAAAGTGATATTCCAACGCTCATAGCGCACACGTCCTACATGACTCGCAGAAATGGCCCTTGGATGGCCTTCCTGCAGTTACCAGTGCAGAGCGATTAATTGTAAGCTCATGCCCATCGCCTTTAAGTCGGCACGGCAGATAGCACGCATTTCCCATGGCGGGAATCGAAGGAGACAGATGCCTAGTTACACAGACAAGAAGATTACATCACGCTTTGGATTTCATATCGAAGCACCGCATGGGTCAGTAGTTGCGTGGTACTCATACATATTGCCGGATTGTCGAACACATAGGCAGCCATCTCACTTCAACTGACACGCTGAATCACTCCCTCTGAATCTAATGGAAAAGAGCTTGGGCTATCTGGAACAGCAGCTGAAACGTAGCAATCAGTGTTCCAGCAGTGTGATAGTTTTATGAGATCTAATCATTAACGAATGGATTCATCTGGAAATGGAACAGCTGTAGAATATATGAAATCGAGGCCACCGAGGAAGCTATACGTGGAGTTGTTTGGTATTAGTGTCGTGTCACCTGAGCTAATTGTTTGTCCATTGTGCTTACCCCATCAGTCAAAAATATTTCTAAACTGAATTAACAAAAAATGGATAAAAGTTAAGATTATGATTTTAATGCTTCAGGTATTTTAAGTAGCCTCCTCCCACTTGAGTGCAAACCATAGAACTTTAATATAACCCAATGAAACAGTCAGAAAACTACTCTGAGATGTCGTTCAACTCGCATGGCTTGAATATCGGAGATGCCGTGAAAAAGTTGACCCTTCATACGAATTTCTGCACTTTATCGTTTTGTAGTACGTTGGTGTTGATAATACATGGTCTCCCCGCTCTTGACACTTTTCTTCATTTTGTATTTCAGTGAAGTGTCTGCAGGTGTCTACGCGTCATTTTTGTTCGTGACTCAACGTGTACAGGACAAAATTTGCACACACGTATATTTTCTTTAAAGCATTCTGAAAAAAATGTATTGAATATATAAGCGCGTTGCTGGATTGCGATTTTCAACACATCAACGTTGACACATTACGGCCGCTAGTCCACTACTTATCACTGCCTGCTCATAACTGACTGGTCGAATGCACTCATGTTGTTTACAGTTGTTACTTAAAACTGTCACCGTAGATACTGCAATGACGTCATCTGAAGGCTACGTATAAATTCAGTGTCGGATTTTATAGGACATTCGGAGCATTCCAGTTAATCTCGTAGACTCTCTGCCTGTGCAATGAATCGACAACATCTGTGGGAATTCCAAAAACATTTAAATTGCCTTCCTTCTACGATAGACGTAATGGCTATTCGACGAAGAGATTTCTCTGTACGATAGGTAACAGCCTATGCTAATGGTAGAAGCACAGTACTGGATTATTCCTCTTTTGGCTCCTGTTGTTTCTAGACTTGAATTTATTAATATTTAATTCTCCCTAATCATATCTCTGTATGCCCTACGAATTTTCTTCAACGTTATACGCATCGCTGGTTCAGTGTGCACTTTGGGTCAACGTATGTAATATTCAATGTTAATGCTTTGGATGGTGGTGAGGCATATAGATAGAAAAGTATTAAATTAGAGGCATCTTGCTATCACAAAGATAATACATTATCCTTTCCACGGTTACCGTAGCCTAATCGTATCGAAAGACCCTTTACAAAACCCAAGCAAATTGCGATCATATGTAAACGCTGTCAGGTACACCAAAATTAGTGTCCTCATACACAGGGATGGCAGGAAAGGTGAAACTGAGAGCTTCGAAACTAAAACAAATATTTTACCATTTTCAAATGTTACTTTACAAAGAAAATTCCAGTAGCAATATCCCAGTTTAATTCGTGAGACACTACAATGATCAGTAACATAAATATTATGGTGTTAGTGGCGCTCAGAAACAGCTGAATCGCTAAAGTGGGATCAAGCTCCAAGATCTTATGGCGTTCCTTTCGTATTCTATCGAAACTTTCTGCTTAATTAGCCCCTCCTTTAGTCATAATGTACTGTATGTTACTCGAATAAAAAGTGTCACCATCAGTTTGAAAATAGCGTAAGCTACGCTCATCCACAAGAAGGGTAGCAAAAGTGATCCACAAAATGACTGACCAGTATCTTTGACATCCATCTATTGCAGAATTCTTGAACACATTCTGGACTCAGAGTTAATGAGGTAACTTGAACAGAATGATTTTCTTCGTGTTAACCAGAACAGATTCTGCAAAAATCGTTCACGCGAATCTCAACTGGCGTTTTCTCCACAGGACGTCCTGAAAGCCGTGGAACAAGACAGGTTGTTAACTGTTATATTTCGTCATTTATGAAAAGCATTTGAAGCATATCACACAAACGGCTGTTACTGAAAGAATGATTTCATGGGACATTCAACAAAATTTGCAAGTGGAGTGAGGATTTTTGGAAAGGAGGACGCAGAATTTTGAATCAAGAGTCATTCACAGATGCAACTTGAGATTTGTCTCAGTGGAAAGTGTTGGGAGCTTTGTTCTTCATACTGTACATTAAGTACCTGGCAATATTAGCAATATCACATTTCTTATAAATGTAGCCGTTGTCTGTAATGAAAAACTGTCTGAGAAAGATACAGAAATGTTCAGATAAATCTCGATTGGATTTCAGAGTGATTCAGAGTTTGTCATCACGCATTAACAGATCAAAATTGTAAAATTGTGCACTTTACACAACGAAAAAAGGTAGTATCCGAAGAACGCAACATCAGTGAGTCAGAACTGGATCAGTCAACTCATAAAAATGCCTAGGTTTAATAATTTTCTGGGATATGAAATGGAATAATTAGTCCTTCCACAGCTAAGTTTATTATCGGACACTGTAGGTGCCCGACTAACTTGTCTGTTCATCTGATACGGATCATCCATAGATCTATTACTCCCTACATATTCTCCTTACTTTTTCCTCATTTCGCATGTTGTCTACCTACTTCACTTTTATCATTCCTCGACAGGACGTTATATGAAATGCTTCAACTTTCGTCTGCTATCGGTTTCCAATGGACCATGCTCCACGTTTATATATTGCAGTGCTCCAGACGAACTCATTTCCATATCAACACTTAACAGCAGTCCAGTTACATTATTGAAGAAATATTTATTTGCCCATTACGTTCTACGTCTGTCATTTTCGATGCTTCAGCCCTCCTATGTAGTTTCTCTCTTTATACGGGATAAACGAGAGAGTTCCAGCTGCATGGAATGTCGTACCTCTGTCTGTAATCCATGCTCAGGTCGAATCAGTCAGGTGCTGTTAGTCAGTGAAAATGTACTGTAGTTTGATATTGTTCATAAAAATGGCGTAAATGTCATTTGCTTGATCGGCGGGTATGAGCCATGTGATGATGACCTATATGTATGTGTCATATCATTAAATTTTTACACGTTCTAAAGCTGGAAACCATCGTTTTCCACATGAAAATCATTAATGGTGGAAAGAGTAATCCTGAATTTTAAAAATAAATTATTTTAACGAGCGAGGGTGAGAATGTTATATTTTTAAAATACCAAATTTCCAAAATCTAGTGGATCTGTGCTGCAGCTAATGTGCTGGTTTGCCGGCTACTATTATTTTTTGCCATTATAATCAAAACTGTCTAAATTATTCGAACAATTCCATTGCACTTTCTATGCCTTTTACTAACACGTTCTTGTGCTGAATCTCATATTAGTCAACGATTTCCAGGCAGCATGCATAACTTGGCTTGTTTTCCAGCTCCCTTCTAAGCTTACGAGTTGTTTCAAGAGCATTGTCATTTTTATTATCATAATAATAACAATGTTAATAGCTACTGTTATTAAATATCTGGAAATGTGTTACATTTGTGAAAACGGAATTTTCTTCTTTCTTTCTTTTGTCCACCTGATGAGCACTCGTTTAAATTTGATGCTTGGTTTGATGGTCTTTGTTCTTCATCCAAATATTACTATTTTGTGGTGAGTCATATATTTTACGATTTTTCAGTTTATGCAACGGAATTCTCATATCAAAAGAGTTGTTACACCGTTCACAATGAACTCCAATGGTACAAAATACACCATGTTTGAAAATTTAGTGTGGGCTAAAAGTCATGTAGGTGTTAAAGTGTGAATAACTTTTCTTCTTATCATTAGTTTTCATTGACATATCACCAACTCGAAGAAGAAGAATTGGAGGTTGTTTACACTTATGTATGAAAAAAAACCAAAGGAAAAAGAATAAATAAAGTTGTGCAAGGTTGAAACCCCTTCCGGCCTCTGTGGCCGAACGGTTCTAGGCTCTTCAGTCCGGAACCGCGCTGCTGTTAGCTTAGTTAGGTTTAAGTAGTTCTAAGTTAGGGGACTGAGGACCTCAGATGGTAAGTCCCATAGTGCTTGGAGCCATTTGAACCATGTTTTTGAAACCCCTTATTGACTTCGTAACATTTGGTCCAGCCTGTATAAATAAACATCTAAACTGAATGCAATGGTAATGGTCACACTTCAATGAAGTGAATAATAGCTTTCAGTGAGGACCCTGTATCTCTCGAATTATACCGTACTATGTTCTAAAGCACAATTCGTCAGGCCATCCTGCAACTTTAATAGAGAAGAGACCATCAGAATTGTCTGAAGGAGGGTATTGTACAGAAACGAGTGGGTAAAAATGTCAAGGAGCCCAAATCCCTTTACGCACGTTGAAAATCCGTCTCTAGAGAACAGATACATGTTCTCGCTAGAGGGGGAGTTGCAGAGGTGGCTTCAAAACTTGGACAGCGGGGCATGGGGAGCGCTTCCTGCATGCTCCAAGTGGTTACTTTTGCGTCCTCCGCTCTGTGACTTTGTCATCGCCGGATGCTCATAAAATGCTTTCTAGATATTCACTAGAACAGAAGGTTGCCGGAGCAAAGGAGGAGAGGGAAATTCATGGCAGGAGCTGTTGTCGGAGTAAAAGCGGTAAGGGGCGAGAGGACGGGGGAGGGGTTACTTTGAACGTGACAGCAGCGAAGGGTGGGGAGGTCGCATCCGCGACGTCAGACGCCTCCACCGTCAGCGCTTTTACAGGAGGAACTGGAAGCTGAAAGTCTACAGCTTAACGAAGGCTGACTTACGCAACATCGCAGCTCCTGTCCTGCGCCAAAGAGCTCTCTCGACCGTTGTTAACTTTGGCTTGTCTCTGAGTGACGGGTAATTTCATTCTTTTATTGATTTTTAGATTAAAACTAAAGAAATTGCAAAAAGGTAGGCAATTATGTATTTGGGACCTGGATAAGTTGATAGATTGAGAGGATGTTAGTAGTTTCAGAGGGAGTATTAGGCAACAAGTGACTAAAACAGGGTAAAGGCACACTAACAAGACGAATGGGTAACTTTGAGAGATGAAATAATGAAGGCAGCTGAGTATTGAAAACAAGACAAGGCCTAATAGAAAGCCTTGGATATCACCGTAGATACTGAATTTAATAGATGATAGGAGAAAATATAAAGATGCAGGAAGTGATGCAGGCGAAAGATAATATAAACGTCTAAAAACTGAGGTTGACAGAAAGTGCAAAATCGCTAAGTAATAGTGGCTAAAAGACAAATGTAAGGATTTCGAAGCATATTTTACAAGCGGGAAGATAGATACCGACTATAGGCAAACTAAAGAGGCCTTTGTAGAAAAGAGAAGCGACTGTATAAATATCAAGAGCTTGGATGAAAATTCAGTGCTAAGCAATGAAAGGAAAGCTGAAAGGTGGAAGGAGTACATAGAGGGTCTACACAAGGGAGATTATTTTGAAGTCAATATTATAGAAATAGAACAGGACGTAGATGAAGATTCAATGAAAGATGTGATACTTCGAGATGAATTTGACAGAGCGATAAAAGATCCAAGTGGAAACAAGTCTCCCTGCAATACGAAACTGTTCCATCTGGTGTGCAAGATCTTTGAGACAGGCGAACTACCCTCAGACTTTAAGAAGAATTTAATAATTCTAATTCCAAAGGAAGCTGCTACTGACTAGTTGTGAAAATTGTCGAACTATCAGTTTGATAAGTCAAGGTTGAAAAATACTACGAAACGTGTTCTTATGAAGGAGGGCACTAAGTTACTGAAATCGCCTAAGGAAACTGACTTCCGATTATTTCGATGAGAAAATACTAACGCAAATTCTTTACAGAAGAATGGTAAAACTGGCAGAAGCCAACCTCGGAGAAGACCGGTTTTGATTCCGGAGATATGTAGGAACATACAAGGAAATACTGACCACACGACGTACCTTAGGAGACAGGTTAAGGAAAGGCAAACCTACTTTGATAGCATTTGTAGACTTAGAGAAAGCTTTTGACAATATTGACTGAAATACTTACTTTGAAATTCTGCAGATAGCAGGGTGTGAAAGGGTATTTACAGCTGGTACAGAAACAAGAAAGCAGTTATAAGAGTCGAGGGGCATGGAAGAGAAGGAGACAGTTGTAGCCTATACGCGATGTTATTCAGTGTGTACATTGAGCAAGCGGTTAAGAAAACCAAAGAAAAATTTGGAGTAGGAATTAAAGTTCAGGGAGAGGAAATAAAAAGGTTGAGGACGTCCGACGACGAAATTCTGTCACAGACAACAAAGGACTTCGATCAGCTGTTAAACGGAATGGACAATGTGTTGAAACAAGGATATAAAATGAAGACCCAAAAAAGCAAAACTAGGAAAACGGAATATAATCGAATTAAATCAGGTGATAAGGGAATTAGATTAGGAAACGAGACACTTAAAGTAGCAGATGAGTTTTGTTATCTGAGCAGCAAAATTACTAATGATAGGCGACATAGTGCGGATATAAAGTGTAAACTAGAAGTGGCAAGAGAAACATTTCTGAAGAAGAGAAATTTGTTAACTTCGAATTTAGATTTGAGTGTTAAGAAGTCTTTTCGGAAAGTATTTATGCAGAGTGTAGCCATCTATGGAAATGGAACACGAACGAAGAACAGTTTAGACAAGAAGAGAGTAGACGTATTTTAAATTTGGCGTTACATAAATGCTCCAAATTAGATGCGTAGATCACGTAGCCAATGGGAAGAAAAGAAATATGTGCCACTACCTCACTAGAAGAAGAAATCGGTTCGTAGGACACATTCTGGTAATGGAGATGAGTGGGTGGGGGGGGGGGAGGGGAGGTAAAATTGTAGAGGGAAACCAAGAGAGGAATACAGTAAGCAGATTCAGAAGGATATGTGGCTTTAGTGACTCTGAGATGACTAGTGAGAATTCGCAAAGAAATTTAGAGACCTTGTTTCTTTAACAGATAAGGCATGAGAATACAATTCCTACCGACAGGTGTGGTTATGTGCTATTCCGTATATGTAATTATATACTTATGATCAGAAAAGGGAAATAGAGATACTGGGCTCTGTTCTCAAGACGCAGATTTTACGATATTAAATAAACGATAGGTAGAAAGATTCGTTACTCTGTTCTTAAAAGTAGATTCAACTGTGGGTTTTCTGTGAAACATTTTGTACTGTATTAACCAAACGAAACCCTTTATAGGCCTGTGTCGCAAACTTTATTAGTATTGTACACTCTAGATTCAGTTTATAAGACCATTTTCAAGTACTCATCTTTGGGATCAGTTATGTACTAGAAAATGGACTGAAGACCCGTAATCTAGATCGTACGGTAATAATAAAGTTTGTGAAACAAGGCTAAATAAGTTTTTCATTTAGTTAATACTTAAAAATAGAGATATATTCTGTAGACTATAGTTATTTCATGTATTAACTTTTCCAATCTGTTCTCATCCAGTGGGGCTCACACTTCGCCTGTAGCCGATGGCTAGGGAATGTGGCAGATGCATGGTGGCGCAAGAGTATAATAAGGATATACGGTCTACGATCGATAGGTCGAGAAGGACCTTCGCCTGCAAGATAACCCGATGTGAATGAGAACTGAACAGCGCCCACATTGAAATGGCTGATGAAGTGGAGCTCGGGTGTAACCTCCCAACAGAAAAAATATATAATTATACTTATAACATTCACGTTTAGTGTAACCTCCCAACAGTTCATCATTCCGTAACCTCGCAATAATAACGTGACTAACCTCGCACTAAAATAAATGTGACTCATATATAATCTTTCAATAATTATCTGACTGTGAATCTAAACTGGTAAATTTTGACTTCAGCAGTGCTGCGTCGTGGCCCTGAAAGATCATTCTGAATAAACTGAAAATTCTTACCTCAATGAAGTCGCCGGATAACGCGTATATATCTGCTCCTATAAGAAATTTTTCTGGCACAGCCCAGTGCAATGCTGGCCGATAGATTTGTCATGTATAAAAAGAAACAACTGATTTTTTTACGATAATCGGGATAACCATGAATTGCAGAAATTGGTTAATTCTTTAAATTCAGATGAATGATTGTCAAAAGTTAATTTTATAAGTGAGATTATTATTAAAAGATTTTCTTAAAAAACATTTACATGGAACTTGATATGACAATAGTACAGATTTAGTTGTAACATATTAGATATGCGTGCGGCTGCTTTCACCTTATACTATATCGCTCAGGCACTACCAGCTCAACCGGCCCGCCCGACTGCGAGGTACCACTACCACTGCCACCTACTACTACTACTGCTGCTGTCGACACGGCTCCCTGGTCTGTGATTCTATTGTAGCTTTCATATCGCAGGCAGCGCGTGAGCAATCAATCGAAATTACATCAGCTCGAGCGCACTAGCAATAAATTCCGTACTCATGGACGTCTTACGCGGGTTATAGTCTTGAGCAGCTTTTCAAGATGATCCGGGGAAATGCGAAAGAATCCACACCTCACTGCAGAGACGAGTAGGATACCTCGTGGCAGTCGAGGACGACACAAAGCAAAGTAATCTTAAGACGGACGAGAGTACAGCAAACGGGTGTATGTAACGTGCTGACCTTTTTTGCCTGACAAACGTAAAACATCCGGAAGACATGGTCGGATGTGAACGTAACTTCCTCTACGTACACAATTTCGGCGTGTATATACACTACTGGCCATTAAAACTGCTACACCAAGAAGAAATGCAGATGATAAACGGGTATTCATTGGACAAATATATTATACTAGAACTGACATGTTATTACATTTTCACGCAGTTTGGAAGCATAGACCCTGAGAAGTCAGTACCCAGATTAACCACCTCTGGCCGTAATAACAGCCTTGATACGCCTGGGCATTGAGTCAAGCAGAGCTTGGATGGCGTGTAGAGGTACAGCTGCCCATGCAGCTTCAACACGATACCAAAGTTCATCAAGAGTAGTGACTGGCGTATTGTCACGAGCCAGTTGCTCGGCCACCACTGACCAGACTTTTTCAGTTGGTGAGAGATCTGGAGAATGTGCTGGCCAGGGCAGCAGCCGAACATTTTCTGTATCCAGAAAGGCCCGTACAGGACCTGCAACATGCGGTCGTGCATTATCCTGCTGAAATGTAGGGTTTCGCAGGGATCGAATGAAGGGTAGAGCCACGGGTCGTAACACATCTAAATGTGACGTTCAAAGTGCCGTCAATGCGAACGAGAGGTGACCGAGGCGTGTAACCAATGGCACCCCATACCATCATGCCGGGTGATACGCTAGTATGGCGATGACGAAACACGGATGCGACCATCATGATGCTGTAAACAGAACCAAGGTTCGTCGTTGAGTACACCATCGCAGCCATGGTCTCCGAGCTGATAGTCCATGCTGCTGCAAACGTCGTCGAACTGTTCGTGCAAATGGTTGTTGTCTTGCAAACGTCCCCATCTGTTGTCTCAGGGACTGAGACGTGGCTGCACGATCAGTTACAGCCATGCGGATAAGATGCCTGTCATCTCGGCTAGTAGGGATCCCATAGTGCTCAGAGCCATCGGCTGCTAGTGACACGAGGCCGTTGGGATCCAGCACGGCGTTCCGTATTACCCTCATGAACCCACCGATTCCATATTCTGCTAACAGTCATTGGATCTCGACCAACGCGAGCAGCAATGTCGCGATGCGATAAACCGCAATCGCGATAGGCTACAATCCGACCTTTATCAAAGTTGGAAATGTGATGGTACGCATTTCTCCTCCTTAGACGAGGCATCATAACAAAGTTTCACCAGGCAACGTCGGTGAACTGCTGTTTGTGTATAAGATATCGGTTGGAAAGTTTCCTCATGCCAGCACGTTGTAGGTGTCACCACCGGCGCCAACCTTGTGTGAATGCTCTGAAAAGCTAATCATTTGCATATCAGAGGATGTTATTCCTATTGGTTAAATTTCGCGTCTGTAGCACATCTTCGTGGTGTAGCAATTTTAATCTCCAGTAGTGTAAATGATTGGAGCTGCATTTTTCCGTGACAGGTAGAACGGCCACAAGAGCGCCTTAGAATTATTCGAGTTCAGTGTTGTGACAGAGAGTTACGGGATATAAGGGGCATAAACAGTGTCCGTTGTTAACTGTTCACTTTAATAGAGACGGGGACGCCGCACACTCGTGTGAGGCAGCATTTGAAAGGGGCCTCATGCTGTGTCTCCATTTGGTCAGCGGATATTTGGGGCATATGGATGTGGCATTGATCAGATTCTAGACAGTCTGCGTGGGGACGTGGGGGCAGGCATGGTCGTCATAAGAGTTCTGGGCGACCACGAGGGAGGATTTGTAAGAAAATGAAATGCTTATAGCCCTCTTTACGATCTTATTTACTGCTTCAATGAGCCATCTTCAGACCTTAATTGATGCGGGAGGGGCTATCACGATCCATATACACTTTTCATGAGTGATCAACGTAACTCCAACCAATTGTCAACTGACTCAGCATCAACTAACGCTTGAAGAAGGCACATTGAAGCGCTTAACTGGTAGCTGCACACTAAATAATTTCATAAGGACGGCGTAGGCATTTTATTTTCTTACAATAGTAAACGGCCGTCGTCCCCAAGACCTCCAAACAAAAGGACCGACATACAAATGCAATTGAGGATCATTGTATCGTACATCAAGCAATTCGTAGCCCTATTAAGTAGGCGCCTACCATCCGAGGGAGAAAAACTGCCTCCAGACCAGGGAATCGAGGTGCCGTGCGTAGGCTGCCGTTAACATCAGACCGTAGACTTCAGCGTTTGGAGTGGTAGCATATCAGTGGATTGCATTGCTAATGATCGGCATCGTATCTTGGTCACACACGAATCACTGTTCTCCGTAACACGGTTTACCGTCGTCGGAACCGAGCGAGGTGGCGCAGTGGTTAGCACACTGGACTCGCATTCGGGAGGACGGCGGTTCAAACCCGCGTCCGGCCTTCCTGATTTAGGTTTACCGTGATTTCCCCAAATCGTGCCAGGCAAATGCCGGGATGGTTGCTTTGAAAGGGCACGGCTGACTTACTTCCCCGTCCTTCCATAATCCGATGAGACCGATGACCTCGCTGTCTGGTCTCCTCCCCCAAAAGCAACCCAACAACACAACCATCGTCGGTGAGTATAGCGGCAACCTGGGAAGATGTTCCTTTCTTCCAGTGTTTTGAAAAGGCACAACGGTGTTCTCCTGCAGCCATGGTGTGGGGAGAGTTGAGGTATGACTGTCGGTACTCTGATCCCCTGTAGAAGCTGTCTGCGACTAGCTCGGACGTCAACTCCGTCTCTTTGGCAGGATCCAGGATGCCAAGGACCAGCTACAACAGCTTGCCTGAGGATACATTGGCTTTATGACAACGTTCCCGTCGGCATCAGTCAATGCGCCCATGTCAGATGAATTAATAAGTCTTACTGATATTTGGCCCATAGTGACAAGTTTTTTTGTTTTGTTTTGTAAATTTGACGGTATTTTTAATCACTGAAATACCATCACACATACTTTCATCTCCTCCTCCCCTTCTGAGTGCTTCAATTTTTTGTCAGGAAGTGTAATATTGTATTTCTTTTTAAGGTTGGTCGTGCGTCAAACTAGAAACCAGTCAGATGGGGACTTAATCGAAAATTTTACATTTCAAATGGAAAATTACGAGTACTCTACAAACTCAATAGCGTCAGTATGCCACTTTCTGGTCAGATTACAAAATTAAACACATTGAAATTGGATTTAATATAGAATCACTTAGTTGCGCTGAGACGCACGAGGGAGTAATTGAGCAATGACTTCAGCGACGAAATTGAAATGCGCGTTACTAGCTGATCACGCGCTTTGTTGGCAAGGAAATGTCTGACTGCGGCGGCTCTTACTTCGTGCTGCTTGTTCTAAAGATCGGACACAAGTGGTGCAGGGACGCTGAGGTTAGGCGCATAAAAAATCAGGGAGTGTCCACGACGCGCGAGGAACGCAAAGTTGTACAACCTGCTCAATAGGCACCATGAAAGGTTCTCCTAGTGGAAGTCTATAGATCGACAGGGAAGGCAGCCTCTCTCTCAAGCTTCTGTATCCGGCAACAATCCACACACGTAAACGACTCTCAGCAAAGTGTATGTTCGCTTAATCCGGAAAGAAAGTCCGTTTTGAGATACGACGGCAGGCAAATCAGAACACTATCTGGTGAACGGCGATAGCCTTCCTACTTCACCACGATACGCTGACATTACGGTATCTGGTGATCACGCTCTTTCTCTCTCTGGTGGCAACATACAGTATTCCCATATTAAAATGAAAGTGTTATCAAAGAATTATTCAGTAAAAATTGTAAATACTACGAAATTTTTCGATTTACGTGGACCTCGGTTACTGGCCTGAGTATACACAGTTCTTCCGAAACGTTCTAAGACTAATTTTATTCCTGTCGTACAAGTGACGTCAGCGCACTAACTATGGTGTAAGCTTCAACTAGGAACTGTAAACATAAGTATCTTTATTCCAGCTTCAACTAGGAACTATAATCAACATAAGTATCTTTATTCCATGAGTCAGTTGCGAAGAGGCAGTGTGTCAACGTTGGTGTTCCACGAATCGCAGGGGAGTAACGTCTCTAAATCAAGTGTTCAAGATATTGTCAACAATGTTTTCAAGAAGAGAGAGGTGTTTTCAAAGTTTTTTGCGCTTACATTGAGTCCCGAGCAAAATCGAGAACGTGTGGTAGCTTGCCGCTGCGTCACTGAAATGCAAAACATGGGCAAATCTTTTCTGGAAATAATCAACACTGGTGAAGTGACTTGGTGCTATCAATATGAACCTGCCACAAAACGACAAAGCACAGAAATTCGCATGAAGACTCAGTGCTTTGACGATGTACGAAATTAGATTCAATTTGACGCCCAAATTGAAGAATACCCAACGACGGACTCTGATAGTTTCGCGTCGTTGTATGAAAGTTCTGTGCATTGTTCTCATGTAGGGAGAAGTGTGTTTTCGTGAGGCGGAGGGGGGGGGGGGCAGAAGTAAAGCTGTGAGGACGGGGCGTGAGTCGTGCTTGGGTAGCTCAGTTGGTAGAGCACCGTCTCGCGAAAGGCAAAGTTCCCGAGTTCGAGTCTCGGTACGAAACACAGTTTTAATCTGCCAGGAAGTTTCATGCTTATTATTCATTACTTCTGTTACATTATTGACCAAAACCGTAGTCAGTGTAACAGAAGTAATTCTTTGCCGCTATGAAATATTGACGTAGGTGTTAGTAAGCTCCTTATTCTCCATGGGCAATTGTTAGACATTGTCGTTCTTTGTAGAAAACGCTCATTTGCGTTTTATCTATTCTTTATTGGTAAACCTGAGTTCAGTCCAGATATTTTCCATGTCTATGGACGGGGTCGTTTATACAGTAATTACCTACAGTGTTTGAGATGTGTGCAACTGAATGGTAAATATAGTTACAAAATGGTTCATGTGGCTCTGAGAACTATGGGACTTAACGTCTAAGGTCATCAGTCCCCTAGAACTTTGAACTACTTAAACCTAACTATCCTAAGGACATCACACACATCCATGCCCGAGGCAGGATTCGAACCTGCGACCGTAGCGGTCACGCGGTTCCAGACTGTAGCGCCTAGAACCGCATGGCCACCCCAGCCGGATATAGATAAAATCTCCAGCTGTTTCAACAGATCATTACAATAATTCGGATTAGTGTTGTCGGTATTTATCCTTATGGGACTTTTTCTGTGGCCGGAAAACTGCGCTCATACTTTGCACGTTTGTTCCCCAAAAAAGAATTTCATAGCTAAGAATGTGTATACGCATGAATAGCATGTAACGGAACGATACTGGATGTTATACACTGATGGAAGGACTCAAAAACCATAACATGGTGACGACATTCTGTTTGCAAGTATCTTTGAGAGTACACGCCACTTCAACAGAGAATCAGTATTCATACTTACATATTCTGTAATTCTTGTGCTCTCTAGAGATTTACTATCTACATTTCGGTTTACAGTGTCATTTTCCTTCTTCAAACTGAAATTCATGGCATTGGTTTTCTTTACGGTCAATGCCACTTTACTGCATACTGACCAGTTGTAAACTTCTTGACGTTTCATTTGCTTTCTCTTCAAGAGCTCTAAGGCTTTTTCCGTCAATAAAACTGCTTTAACCAGCAAACAGACATTTTGTCTATAATCTACTGGGTAAATCATTTACATGTATCCGTAACAATAGTGGTCGTAATATACTTCGTGAGGAACCCATGTGTTAAGGTATTTTGGTCCTGATAAGTGTTTGAATAGAAG
The DNA here is from genome assembly GCF_023898315.1 of Schistocerca nitens. NCBI lineage: Eukaryota > Metazoa > Arthropoda > Insecta > Orthoptera > Acrididae > Schistocerca > Schistocerca nitens. The sequence goes on from NC_064614.1 coordinate 21,013,472, forward strand.
TTTTGCCTTATTTGAGTTATGTGTTGTCTCTACGTTTTGTAACCCACGTTCTAGGGATTGTAGCCAGATATTTGCTACACCTCTTATTCCTAATGATTCTAGCTTATTTAGTAATTTTTTTTTGGTCAGTACTATCAAGAACTATAGAGAGATCCTAAACAGCTGATTTTGTACTTCTACCACATAGGAAACCGAACCGTAATACACCTAGAACGTTAACTGATCCCTAAAATTTCTGGCATGCAGTCACATAAATTCGACTTCTTCTAATATTTCGGCTGAATACCGTCCAGTCATCTTCAGAGTGAGCTGAGGTGACTGCCGCTCCAGCACTTGCTTCGTCCTTTTAAATCCGTGGACCGCACCACTACGCATGCGGCCACAGGTCACAGATATACAAGGCGCCAGACACGTTGATCGGCGGCAAAGAGGTATGACGTATGCATGGAATTACATCTATGGCTACGGAGTCGATCCACACGGTGATGTCGATTTATTACAGAAATTGCCGGATTCCATGATTTGTCGAAGCTGAAGCCGCTGCAGCACTTGCTTCTTCCTAACATTTTGCTCATGCCTAGGCTTGCTAATCTCGACTGAGGTATACTGCACATTTCCTGTTCCTAGTCCTGCCAATTGCTCTTTTCCGCTTAAGTCTGGCAGCGGTAGGTAAATTTTATTATTGTTGGTAACAAAAGTATCAGATCTCATTCCCTTTCTCCATGACTTCCTACCAATTGCCATTTCAACATTATATATACCACATTATGTTTGAGTTCGTAATATGTTGCCTGACACCGCGTTGACTCTACACGGCTTGTTCTAATTATCGTTTATAAATTATCAGAACATTTGAAACTGGAGTTAAGTATTTCTACTTTTGCTTTGAGACCCTTAATTTCGGCTCCTGTCTCGTCCGTGGTTAACAGGACACATTGGTTCCACTAACAGCGTTTGTATACGATCAGAACTTTTTGGGTTTTGCGAAAGATCTCGACAATATTCTGTTAATGTGGTCACTGAAGACATCATGCATTGCTTTCTTCACAGATATACTCGTTTCATTCATCGTTTCTCAATCTGCTTCATACTTTGGTGATCATTCTTACTACAACTGCCTCATGTCGATATCCCGACACTTCGCCTGAAGATGATGGAGACGCATTCCATCGAATCGTCGCTGCGAGACAACGACGCTACTTGGCTGACAACCCGTGAAGACTTCATATATAACTGCCTCATGGTCACTGATACTAGTTTCTGGGTGTACATCCTCAAAGACGTCACGTATGGTTTTTTTTTTTTTTTCATTAGAATTAATACATTTCCATGTTCAGTTGGGCGCAGAGCGGTCTGCTCTAGTTAGTTTTCAGGAAAGATATTTAGTAAAGTTGTCATGCATACAACCAATAAAACTGGAATAATCCTAACTGACTGTTAGAGGATAAAGTCTCCTCCGAGAATTAGTGTGATTGGGGTTATTACTTCTTAGTGGACTGAGATTTTCTTTGAAGTTTTCGAATCCATCAGGATACAAGAATCCAGTTACAGTTTTATGCCAAAGTCTTGCCCAAATAATATCACATGCAGCTTCAATTTTATTTCTGCAGATTTGAGTTTTCTGTATACTGCGAAGTGTACATCACCTCCATTTCCGATTACCCTTTCCTTTCGATTTATGCTTAAATTTTTCCTAAGAGCCTCAGTGTTGTTTACAGATTTTAACCAAGTTTCTGTAATTCGTTGTGAATGCCTTGACAGTTCACTACAATGATTTTAATTGTCTCGCCTGTGGGGGAAGCTTAATTGGATCTTATGCTAATACTTCTGGCTCGCTTACAGCTCTCGTTATCTGGACTGGATGTAGAGTCACCTAGTCTCCCGGCTGGGTGACAAACTTCGAATAGCAGATCTTTTTCTGATACAGCTAGAAACAAAGAAAACCAGAAGACAATGGGTAGTCTATCCGGAAGAAAGCTAACAAACTTATTATCATATTCAAAAAGAATCACTTAACTATATTCTCTGCTTTCGTCTTATTCATTGACTCGACTATTTTTTCATGTACGGAAAATTACTCTTAGCAGTTTACCAAGTTATCAAACCAAGATCACAAGGTTAATACTGCACAGTTTTATTTTTCTTGTTTCTCCTTCGTCGCTAGTGTACGTACTGTCCATGCAGCGAGCGACACCTGCAGGCCACAACTCCTGAACTGGCTGTGCCGTAGCTGCAACCACAATTTGCAGAAGTTGGCCTCCTACAGTGTTCAGAAAATTTGTCTTTTAGATTCATTATAATTTACAGTTTTGGTGTCGGGATATTTGGCTAACATTTTTTTGTATTTGTATGTTGATAGAAACTAGTGATAAATAACAAATATTTGGTCGAAGATCGATACAAATTCTAGAAATAAGAAAATGGGTCCATGACCTGCATTTAATAACAAATGGCATGGTAATTTAAAACATCTGCTCGTAAAACATTTATGTACATATCTCTACATAAATGTGTAAATGATGTATAACCTTAAGTCTTCAACGAGAAGCTTTAATAGGAGACAAATTAGTGGTTACGATTAATGTTTTCATATATAGTTACAGAGACATTAAATCATGCTTAAGCTTACACAGAGCATTTAAAGAATCTTTAGATGGGCGTACCAAAGCCGAGTAAGTGACAAAAATTTTATGGAACTACGGAAGTTGTTACACTCATTTAGGAGTATTTGAATCTGATAGTAAGCAAAAACTAAGAACCAAGATAGCAAAACGACGTTTCTGGAACTTGCTATTTGCGCCCAATAATATGACAGGAAGCAGCAGGTCCTTAATTACGAAACATACACAGCTTGTATTGAACAATGTTTATTAGCTTGCACAATTTAAATATAACAAATTCGAACAGTTTAAGAACCACAATTAAAATTTTTCTTAAATCCCTGTTGAAATCTGCATAACAAATGCATAAAACATTAAGAAAATTTCCGTTGATGTAAACACTTTATACAATCAAAACTTGCCGAACTCTGGACCTGCAAGACTATCCTGTACAATGGCTCCTCCTTTGCAATTTAAATTCATACCAAGGTATAACATTAACGCATAACATAGTAGAAATCCTTGGACTAGCAGGACAGAGCGGGTGAGGTTAATATTTGTGGAAAGGGGCCAAAATAATTTGCTGTCAGTTACACTCAACATTAAATGTTATTAGTTAAAACACGCAATAGCATAAGAAAGAATTAAAAACTCAAGGTTTTAACAAAAGAGCTCCTTTGATTCGATTTAAATCGTCTGAAAGCCTCATAAGAAAATCCAGCGCCCAGGGCCTAAGCAAGGAATTGAGGTACAGGAATTCTTCTGGAAGTTTCACTTCTTTCAAAAAAAAGTTTTGTATTTAAATAAAAATAGGCTGAAAGCCACGGATTAAGCATGAATAGTGTTACAGCTTAAGACCAAAACAAAGATTTTCAATGTTAATTCTAAGTAGGCTGAAACCCGGCTGAAAGCCACACGTCAACCAAACAATTTAACAGCTTAAAGCCTAAGAAAAAGGGCTTCCAATTTAACAGGCTGAGGGCCTTAGCTTAAAACATTACATGCAAGCTCGGATGAAGGCCTCATACCCAAAAAAATAACAATGTTATGACTTAAGGGCAAGAGAGTTTAAAACTCAGTTGAAGGCCACACACCATGGAGAAAATTTCACGGCTTAAGGCCTAAAGAGAAAAAAGCTTACAATTTTAATAATCTAAAACTCGGCTGAAGGCCATACAGTACACTGAAGACTAAAAGGAAATCACTATGTAAAACACAAGGTGCGGCGCTCAAGAGGTTCCAAGGGTCGGCCCGGGAAGTAACACTAACGCACGTTTAGGTGACACAGGCAGCCAGACCGACAACCTCTTAATCGGAAGGCAACCCAACCAAAGGCCAGCCGACAAACCAACCAAATCAGTTCTGCTCCAGCTGATGAGCAAAACGACAACAAGATGTCAATAGCAAAACGTTCTGGATACTGGTGCCCAATCCAACCAAGTCAGAATAAACGCCCAAAACTACCAACAACACCTCAGCTGTCGAACTACACGCCGTGCTGGACAGCAACAACACGACGAGGAAAATACACTGCCAAAAATTACGTCAATGCCCAGGACAGGTAACCGGAACGTTAACGGCCACAAGGCAGAAGATACCGCTGGTGTACTTTATTAATGAAGGAGTAAATTAAGTTAAACCACATGCAAGAAAACGGCTGCAATTCTAGCCGACTGACGTGCACACAAAAAAAGTGTTCGAATCGTTGTGAAAACGTATGGGACTTAACTGCTAAGGTCATCAGTCCCAAAGCTTACACATTACTTAACCTAAATTATCCTAAGGACCAACACACACACACCCATGCCCGAGGGATGACTCGAACCTCTGCCGGGACCAGCCACACAGTCCATGACTGCAGCGCCATAGACCGCTCGGCTAATCCCGCGCGGCTAAATGCACGTACGTTGTTGCTCGCGGGCATCTCGCAGAAAGCAACAACCAGGACCAGAGGAAGAGAAGTGATAGCAGTTGAGGCTTGATAGTAGGCTAAGTGAGCAGTAAACTTTAGAGTCCAAAATCGGTGGGCGACGAACTTCGTAACCCCCGCAAGAAGCGCATCAGAACTCGAACCGCCCGTGCACGCCGCCAGCGGCTCCGGCTGCCCTGCACCAACTGACCAGCTGCCACACACCGCACACCCGGAAAATATATCCTCCACCCCAAAGATAGTACAGCAGTCTTAGTATCGATGCACACTACTGCCACTCACGGAGAGAAGACAGCAAGGTTATGGCAGTAACCGAAGAAGAAATAAGATATGACAGGACTGCAACCAATGATAAAAATAAATTAAAAAAGTGACGCGAGCCAGCCACAGCTCAATAATGCACACAAGTAACAATACGGCAACTTCTGAAACTTGAACGCTCAGCAATGAAGACACTGGGGACATGAACTTCTGACTAAGGAATAATCCAGTTGATGCCCGTACAGGAAGGCGTTAATTAAAAAAAAAAAAAAAAAAAAACAGCGCCTCGGCATCTAAACATACCCTGAGAACATACGCACATGAAACCCTCCTTTATAAAAATTAAACTTGACAATCAGCATACAATGTACAGATATGATACAAATGGCTGATAAGGGAATACAGAATTAATAAGGCGGAGTCTGCAGCAACGTGATCGGGCACCAATTAGAAAGTGACCCAGTGTTATAAAATTCATATTACGAGCGAAAGGTGCATTCGCCAAGGCGGCGGAGGAACGAGCTACAAATGTTAACGACCTGACAGCCAGGAACAAAGACAACAGCAATACTCAAGGACGAGATCGAGACAGAAGAACAGGGACATGGAGCCCGGTCTAACGAATCACAGTTCCACTGGCAACGGCCAAGTCGTCAAGCCACCGTGCTATGTCACACCGTACCGGAGGAAATACACTGCGCTCCTCCCAACTGGAACATAAAGTAACTACAACACACTTGTGATTGAACATTCAAATTAGATGAAAGAATAAAACATTGAGACAAGAAGGCTCGTCAAAAACTTTTATTCTTACACTTAACTCTTAAGAATTCATTTAAACACTGCAATAAGGTCGGCCACTATGGCCGAGTGATTCTACGCCCTTCACTCCGGAATCGCGCTACTGCTACGTCGCAGGTTCGAATCCTGCCTCGGGCATGGATGTGTGTGATGTCCTTAGGTTAATTAGCCTTAAGTAGTTCTAAGTTCTAGGGGACTGGTGACCTCAGATGTTAAGTCCCATAGCGCTTAGAGCCATTTGAACTGCAATAAACGTGGAAATGAGATTGTTCCTTGAAACGTAATAGGCACATATGCTCACCAGAACTGCACTTTCATGGAATAGTATTTTGTTACTCTATAACTAAGGCGCAAATTTTGGTGCTTAATCACCAAGGGTACCACAATTTCAGAAATACCATCACTCAATAACAAGGAACTCACCGGATTTCCTTACGTTTAGCTGCATACACATCATCAAGTGGTAGGAAACTAAGATGGAAAGTCCAAGACCCGTTATCACGTCACGTGTGACATACGTTTGATATATCAGACTCGTCACTCAAGACAACATTAGTTAACCATTCACAAACATAGCGCACAATTGCACCTGTTTAATCGCACACACACCATATGCCCACATGAACCGTTAATTCCACGCGACGCTCCGGCAAGCTCTTCTTCTCAACATGCACTGCGTGGCGAAAAAAGCCAAAATAGCACTCCTCATGCCGGGACTTAAAACCTTTACGGCGTCTACAGCCGCATCACTACAGTAATACCACGCGCAATGAGCTTACGCACCAAGTAAGAGCCAAACTCCCTACTGTGTTGTAACCACAACCGACAGCCCACACACAGTCAGCCCCGCTGCCTCGACCCTAAAGACGTAAATAGCCGAACCCGCGATCAACAACTGACTCGCGGCCGGCCAAACCGAAATCGATGGCAACGATGACACTACAAGAAAAGGGGTACTGGCGCCAGCTACGCTACATACAGTTTCATTAAACACGGAACGTTATCGTTTTCCAATAAGAAAACATATAACTCAGTTTAGGTTAACTAGCACTGCAGAAAGATATCATATCTATACAAATTGTAAATAGACGTTCGCTATCTGTAATTTTCCCATGCCACCTTCAGAAATTGAAAGAGAGTTTCCAGTCAACATTGTCAAAAGCTTTCTCTAAGTCTACAAATGCTAGAAACGTAGGTTTGCCTTTCCTTAGTCTATTTTCCAAGATAAGACGTAGGGTCAGTGTTGCCTCACGTGTTCCAACATTTCTAGGGAATCCAAACTGATCTTCCCCGAGGTCGGTTTATATCAGTTTTTCCATTTGTCTGTAAAGAATTCGTGTTAGTATTTTGCAGCCGTGGCTTATTAAAGTGATAGTTCGTTAATTTTCACATCTGCCAACACCTGCTTTCTTTAGGATTTGAATTATTATATTCTTCTTGAAGTCTGAGGGTACTTCGCCTGTCTCATACATCTAGCTCACCAGAAGGTAAAGTTTTGTCAGGGCTGGCTCTCCCAAGGCTGTCACGAGTTCTAATGGAATGTTGTCTACTCACAGGGCCTTGTTTTGGCTTAGGTCTTTCAGTGCTCTGTCGAACGCTTCAAGCATTATCATATCTCCAATTTCATCCACATGCTCTTCCATTTCCATAATATTGTCCTCAAGTACATCACCCTTGTACAGACCCTCTATATACTCCTTCCACCGTTCTGCTTTCTCTTCTTTGCTTAGAACTGGTTTTCCATCTGAGATCTTTATATTCATACAAGTGGCTCTCTTTTCTCCAATAGTATCTTTAATTTTCGTGTTATGTATGTCTCTACTTCCCTACATTTGTCCTCTAGCCATACCTGCTTAGCCATTTTGCACTTCTTGTCGATCGCATTTTTGAGACGTTTGTATTCCTTTTTGCCTGCTTCATTTACTGCATTTTTAATATTTTCTCCTTTCATCAGTTAAATTCAATATTTCTTTTGTTACCCAAGGATTTCTACTAGCCCTCGTCTTTTTACCTACTTGATCCTCTGCTGCCTTCACTATTTCATCCCTCAAAGCTACTCATTCTCCTTCTACTGTATTTCTTTCCCCCATTCCTGTCAGTCGTTCACTAATTTTCTCCCTGAAACTCTCTACAACCTCTGGTTCTGTCAGTTTATCCAGATCCCATCTCCTTAAATTCCCACCTTTTCGCAGTTTCTTCAGTTTTAATCTACAGTTAATAACCAATAGATTGTGGTCAGAGTTCACATCTGCCCCTGGAAATGTCTTACAATTTAAAACCTGTTTCCTAAATCTCTGTCTTACCGTTATGTAATCTATATGAAACCTTCGAGTATCTCCAGGCTTCTTCCATGTATACATCTTTCTTTTATGATTCTTGAACCAAGTGTTAGCTAAGTTGTGCTCTTTGCAACATTCTACCAGACGGCTCCCTCTTTCATATCTTACCCCCATTCCACATTCACCTACTACGTTTCCTTCTCTTCCTTTTCCTACTATCGAATTCCAGTCACCCAAGACTATTAGATTTTCCTCTCTCTCTCTCCAATCTGAATAATTTCTTTTATCTCATCATACATTTCATACATCTCTTCATCACCTGCGGAGCTAGTCGGAATATAAACTTGTACTACTGTCTTAGGCGTGGGCTTCGTATCTATCTTGGCCACAATAATGGGTTCACTATGCTGTTTGTACTAGCTTACCCTCACTCCGATTTTTTTAAAGATTAGTCATTGATAATTGTCAGTATGTAATGTATGGTAAAAACCTATAAAAATGGCGATAGAAGAAGGCCATAGAGAAAACGGAAAGATTCATTTCGAAATACCCGCATATCTGCGGAAAGTAGTGACATATCTTTCAACTTACAGTCTAGGAAAATAAGCGTATAGCAATTGTCCTGATTAATTTTTATACACCAGTATAGCAGTTGTCCTGATTAATTTTTATACGCCAGTCTATTTCATTCTTGTCATCAATTGGATGAGAAGCCACCAACGACCTCTCTTTCTTCGTACACTCAAGGTGTTTCCTCCTATTAGTACGTTACTCCTAGTGCAAATGTTTGCTAATGTATGTGTGCTAGTGCTTTATACATTTTGTAGACAATATTATGAAAAGGATAGTTCCTACTTTACCATGTAGTGGAGATGCTGAGACACAGGCTGGTACAACAAACAGACTGTCAGCAAGAGAGCTTTCGGTTAAGAAGCCCTTCATCAGAAATACACACACACACACACACACATACTCACACACACACACACACACATACTCACGCAAATGCATCTCTAGAGCAGCTAGGTGCGAGCGGAGTTTAGATGATGAGCAAGGGGGTGGGGGTGGGGGGGGGAGGGAGCGCAGCAGAAAAGGACAGAAGTAAAAAGACTGTGGGTGTGTTGGTGGAACTGAGGGCTGTGTAGTACTGGAATGGGCATAAGGAAGGGCCTAGGTGGGTTAGAACGAGGACTAACGAAGGCTGAGGCCAGGAGGGTTACAGGAATGTAGGATATGTTGCAGGGAGAGTTCCTACCTACCCACTTCAGAAAAGTTGGATTTTTTGGGGAGAATCCAGATGGCACAGGCTGTGAAGCAATCATTTCAGTGACAGTCATTAAAGCGACTGCTTCACAATCAACTTGAACAGTCGTTAGGTTTTCACCTACTCCTCCCCCCCCCCCCCTTACGATTTTCGAAATTCCAAACGTATGTTACCTACCCGTTCTGCCTTACGTATGCAGGTTGTATATAGGACATTGCAGACGCTTAGACGTCAGTCGCATAGCCAATATCTGCGACAGTATATCTCTAAGTGAACATAGTTACATTTCCTACATTTTAACACCACAAATTTTTTATCTGTTTAACGTTTCTAATCAGATGAAAATGGAAACGATGTACAGTCGATCGGTTAATCTTACGACAGAAGTGGTAGTGTGTATTGTCATTCTTAAGTCACCATTGTTGAGGCTACATTAAACCAATTTTTAATACAACAAACGCCAAATCCTGCTTAAAAATACTCGCAATAGCGACGATCAGTACAAATATTTTTACTGTTAAAGCCTGAAGAAGCAAATTTTGAACTTACACCGGAGAGAGTGCAGATTTTAAATATCTATCTAACAATCGTAGTTACAAATGACTCATTAACTTTGCTTTAATTTAATTTGTTCAACAATATGATTGTGATTATTTAAAGTAGCCGAGCGGTCTAAGGCGCTGCAGTCATGGACTGCGCGGCTGGTCCCGGCGGAGGTTCGAGTCCTGCCTCGGACATGGGTGTGTGTATTTGTCCTTAGGATAGTTTAGGTTAAGTAGTGTGTAAGCTTAGGGACTGCTGACTTTAGCAGTTAAGTCCCATAAGATATCACACATTTTTTTTGGATTATTTGAATGTGCTTTCATACCCAATAGTTCCCCAAATAACAATTTAAAAATGGAAGAGTGTTGCACATTCACAAAACAGCTTGTTCTGGAGTGCACGTTCAACCTAGGAGATGGTGGTAACAACATCGTCTTTGTGTTTCAAGGCACCAGTGCCTCAAACATGGCAAACAATATACAGAGTCCTGAGATTAGTACAAGTCATTACAGCAAAATGTGCAAAAAAATTTTGAGGCTTCATTTTCCGTCTATTCAGATTGACAGAAAATCTACACGACCGTAAATGAGCTTCGTATGACAGTAGTACACCTACTTGCTATTGAGCACTACCGAGGCGAAAATAGCCTGCTGGTCGTAGTTGGATTCCGATTTTTAAAATTTATAAGAGAAAATGCAGTCTGTTTCACGTCCACATGCACTCTTCAATGATTGAAATTGAAAAAGTCGCTCTCCGAGTTACGTGAATCACAATTACGTAGCCTATTATTCACTCGGTGCAAACTATCAGATTCAAAATAATGAAGGAAAAGACAGTAAATTGTTAACTGTGTAGCACGATGTTACACAGTAACACAAACTCTATCGTAGGTAACACCCTTCACAGGGTTCAACTGCTGAACAAGCTCTAGAGGCTAAAATCACACCACCCTGTAATATCGCCTCTGGTGTTGGTAATTATTTCGATACAATGTGGATGAGGATGAGTCCACAAGTTTTTGTTGGTATGCCACCTCCTATTAGATGTACTTATGTGAGATCAGATCCCGTACAGGTATCAAATTACGGGGACGTTAATCGCTTCCCTTCACTCATTGTACCAAATGAGTCCAGACTTTTCTACGGTGTCTAAATGGGGCGATTTTTCGGATCAGACGAGGAGCAATCTCCTTCTGGCGTGTAGCGGCTCCAGTTAGGTGACTTGCGTGTCGATGATGATGAAGTGATGATAAAGACAACACAGCACCCAGTCCGCGAGCGGAATAGATTCTCAACATTGCCAGAAATCGAACCCAGTCCGCTTCGGTTGGCATTCAGCCACAATGAATCTGCAGCTGCCGAGGCGGACACGAGATCCGATGAGATGCCTCACTAGATCCATTTTCGGGCTGTACTACGCTCTCCACACTGCAGGTTGTGTATTCAGTATAAAAATATCGCGTCAATAGTGTCAAAAGCCTATGTGAATGCTTGGTGTCTATTCTTTTGGACATGTCCAAAAGAAGAGATACCATGTATTCATTTAACTGATTCGCCTCAATAGGTAAGGAAGCCACCTACTTCAGTGATGGTGAATAATATCGTTTGACCTCCAGCGGGAATTTATATTTAGCAGGACATGGACAGGAACTGGATGGGTGATCCTAGATGGGAGCGTGAGTCGACCAGGGAGTGTGCCGGGACAGTCCGCGCATTTCCGGTACCCGTTGTGTCCCGATGGCGCAGTGCTTAACGAAACTGGCATATGAGCAGGAGATCCCGGGTTAGAATCCCGATACGGCACAAATTTTCACTCGTCGCCGCTAATTCCGCATAAAGTCCCGTTGCAGCTGTCGTCATCAGTTCCTCCTCTTTCCTTTCCTTTCTCCCCTTCCGTCTTCATTTCACAAAAGCTTAGTTCTGTGGACCGTATCTGGTTTATGAAGCGGGCTCAAGACTATTTTTAATCATCTATTTGTTACTAATCCAGTCATAGTCCTCAACTGCTCTGAATAAGAAAACTACAGTTCTTTGATTTCATTGTCGACTAGCTCTATTTCACTTTCTACAGCGCCAGTTTTATGATATCTGGTTTTCAGGCATACTTTCAAACCGCACCAGAGACAAGAATTACAATGTCGCCAGCTAAGTGGAGATGGTTCAGGAACGTTTCGTTGATGCGAATTCCTTCTGCTTGGTAATCTGAATACTTACTATAGGACTGTAGAGAATAATTTTAATCATATGGATTTCTCCTATCAATTCGAGCTCTGTAGTCTTCAGTATTCTAATGAAATATAATGAAAACTGTGGAACTTTTGTTTACAGCCTTCCGTTGAACAAGGTAGATTCAATTCCTGGGTCCTAGAAGGCTACTAACACAGATTTTGTTGAAAGGGATTCCAAAGCTTTGAATTTCAGTTAAACTGATAATATGTATCATTCACGTACCCCTAAATTACTCGTAGGACATGCAAATGATTTACAGTGGTGTATACACTTTGAAAGTCTACCTGTTAATTTGAATGGTTGAAAAACAATGAAGTTCTTCTACACAGTTGATGATAAGAATTATGAATACCTTGTATTTTACGGAAAGGAGGCTGATAACCTCATAGATTTTAAGTGTTGTATGCTTTCTTTTTCCAGTTTTAAAGGCATTAAATAACTTTTCATTTTCTTTTCACAGCACTTTCTGCGCAACGCACAAGGCCGCACTCGTAAAGTTTGGAATACACGGGCATCAACAGCGAAGCTGCAAAGACTGTGAACTCAGACGCCGCCCTCTCAGGAGGACTGCGCCAGACTGTGACCAGGGCACCACTCCAATGTTCAAATGTGTGTGAAATCTTATGGGACTTAACTGCTAAGGTCATCAGTCTCTAAGCTTACACACTACTTAACCCAAAGTATCCTAAGGACAAACACACCACCCATTCCCGAGGGAGGACTCGAACATCCGCCGGGACCAGCCGCACAGTCCATGACTGCAGCGCCTGAGACCGCTCGGCTAATCTTGCGCGGCGCACCACTCCAATTAACGTGTCATGTCTGTGACACTGTCTCCCCTATTTCGCGATAATACAAAATGAGCTGCCCTTCTTTGTGTTTTTTCGATGTCATCCGTCAGTCCCATCTGATCCGGATCCCACACCGCACACTAGTACTCCCGAATACGGTGGACAAACGTGGTGTAAGCTGTCTCTTTAGCAGACCTGTTGTACCTTCTAAGTGTTCTGCCAATGAATCGCAGTCTTTGGCTTGCTCTACCCGCAGTATTATCTATGTGATCGTTCCAATTTACGTTAATTTTAATTTTAATCCCTAAGTACTTAGCCCAGTTTACTGCCTTTACATTTGTGTGACTTATCGCATAATCGAAATTTAGTTGATTTCCTTAAGTACTCATATGAATAACTTCTCACTTTTCCTTATTCAGGGTCAATTGCCACTTTTCGCACCATACAGATACCTTATCCAAATCATTCTGCAAGTCGTTCTGATCATCTTATGACTTTACAAGACGGTAAATGACAGTATCATCTGCAAACTATCTAAGACGGCTACTCAGATTGTCTCCTATGTCATTAATACAGATCAGGAACAATAGAGGGCCTATAACACTTCCTTGGGGAACGCCGGATATTACTTCTGTTTTACTCGATGACTTTCCGTCTATTCCTACGATCTGTGATCTTTCTGACAGGAAACCATGAATCCAGTCGCACAAATGAGGCGATACTCCGTAGGCACGCAGGTTGGTTAGAAGACGCTTGTGAGGAACGGTGTCGAAAGCCTTACGGAAATGTAAAAATATGGAATCTGTTTGACATCCCCCGTCGATAGTACTTATTACTTCATGAGTATAAAGAGCTAGTTGTGTTTCACAAGAACGGAGAAACGGCAAGCCAAGTCAGAGTCGTAGTATGCCAGACAAACAGTTCTTGGAACAAGAAACATCTAGAGAATAGCCGGGTCGGTGTAATGGTTATGATACGGCGTGTAGCGATTAGCTCCATACTGAGCTTTATGACTTCTGTGGGCACTGCAGCCGGCTTTGTAGCATGGCGTCCTGCAGAGAGCGGTGTTAACACAGCCGCTTCTTGTGCCCCCTTGCGGTACGGGCTTCCACTCGAGATCGCCGCAGCTCGCGGGTGTATCAGTATTGACTGCATCGTGCGACGACGGTACAAGTTTTCTTCTGTAGCTTTAACCCTTGTGTCCATACTCAAAAACTGTACTCTGTTCTATAACCACGCTACCGAGGTAACCCAATAAATTTACACTTGTTTTGTAAATAAAACTGCCTTATTTACAAAACAAGTATCTATATGCTTGATGCAGAGGATGGCCACACAAACAATGAATTTATTGTCGTACAGTCACAGTTGGAAAAATTCAGCTTGTGACCTCCCCCTCACTTATCGACCTTACTGACAGTAAAAATTACACCGCGTCTACCTAATGTAAATCTGGGAAAAGCAATCGTCACCAAAGTTAATCTGTCGGTAAAGAGGGAGGAAAGGGTTACGTCTATACGAAAAGAAAAATGAAAATGAAACTGGTGGAAATTAATTTTGAAAAAGGGTAAAGTTAATAAAGAAAGTAAATGTGGGAAAATTACGGTCGCCAGTCCTATGGACAACTACTATAATAACCGAAAAAGAAAGGGTATTGTACATATAATTAGAACTAAAAGCGTGGCAACTGAAGGTTGACACGTGTTGTGTGAAAACTGAATGTTTGTCAGAAGTAATAAATTTCGCTACACTCTGACTTAATTTAGCAAAAGAATTAATAAAACCGGAAAATTGAAAGTTAATTTAGTGACTGAAATTAATAGTGAACTTTGTTTCTGAAGACCTACGAAATTCAATAAAATAATGTTAGTCTTGGGCTACCTCAACAATCATTTCAAAAGCTATTTGAAATCTACACAATTTAGAAATAAGAGATTTAACTTTGAACTATAATTAAATGTTCTGACCAATTAACAATAGTAAAATTTAGTACGTACCAAGCTGAGCTGTAGTCACAGGTAAGCTAAAATATGGTAACAAAACTCGCACTCTTAATTTGTGCTTGTGTAATCTAAATATTGTAGCCAGCTATGAATACCTTAACTGAACTTTGAAATTAAAGCAGTGACATCGAATGATTGTACTTTAATGCTGGCGTTTGAATTTCAACGACACTCGGGTTCATTCCGGAAAAGGAAGGGACCCTGCTTGGTAATGCAATTGGGGCAATGAGCAACAAAGGTTCATGCTGTGTTGCTGTATTTTAGTGATGCTAATGGAAGCGTTTGAAAAGCTGAGGTCTGCCATACAGTTCTAAAACTTTACGTGCTTTCAGTCTTCCTTGTTGGTTGATTGAAGGTTTGAAGTCGTTGATCGAGGAGGTGGCCGACAGTCACTCATTGTCGGCCGTCGATGTTGCAGAAGCTTGATGTTGGCGCGCCTTCTTCTCGACACAGTCACCAGGCGAAACGGGCTCTTGATGTGTGCCAGCTAATGTTTCCCGTCCGCGACACCGTGCCACAAACTATCACAGCAATTCGAGCGCAATTACATGCTGCCAAACCCCGAAAGCGCGGCAACTCGCGGGAGCGTCACACCACACACCTGCTCCGCCGCCCTACTCCAGCCAGACTCTGCTCTGCCTGCGCTCCACGCGGCAGAGTTAACGCTACCAAAGATCCTAAACACTTTGGTTCTCCACACGACCTATCGATGTAATCGTTCGACAGCATAGTTTTCCCATACGAAATCGTTGCAACAAGGCATTCTAACTGTTGATGGCTACTGTTCTACTGTTTTTACTGTTGCACAACATTATGAGTTTTTCATAAGTGTGTAAGATTTGCTACTGTCAACCTCAACTGTGCAGTGTCAAGGATGATAAACCGGAACTCTCTAAATCTGAATACAGGAGATTAAGCTACATAGCGAAAGAAGAGTACATCATAATGTTATTGCGTACTGTTGATCAGAAGACGATGATGCTACAGACTTCAGCGACGAAAATTCTACAGACGAATGGATTCCGAGTAAGAAAGCAGCTGCTGCTTCAGATTATTGAAGATGGTATTGGTACTTGTAGTGATGTTGAAGTATAAAAAGAGACAAGTCATAATAGTTGCGATGAAAATGACAGAGCTGACTAAAGCAGTGAAAGGATTGTTCTTCTGCAGTCATTCCGCGTGGTAAAGATGGAGCTAAATAAGGAAACGTTTGGAACAAGAAAGTTTCTTAAGCATAATATTCTGCTGGTAAGGGCCGGTCCAACACGAACTACAAAACTCCTTTCTATGAAAGGTACCTTCAAGACTATATTTACATAAGAAATGGATGATATAATAGTACTTGAAACCAACAGGAAGGAAAATCGGGTGTTTAAAAACTATGACATCAATTCAGAAGGAACAGCGAAAGTGTGGAAGCCATTGGCAGCTGAAGAATTTGATGGATATCTTGGCATACCGGTTACAGTTGGAGTAAGATTCTCTTACACTAGTCCAGTAGAATTAGCATTCAAATCGGAAATAATTGCTACAAAAGGTTTTATTATTTTAATGGCTTCATTTGTGTCCCAGTATGACTATCCTAGGTTTTCCCCGTCGGCGGAGTTGTGGAAAAGTGTTGGGGGGGGGGGGGAGGGGGCAAAAATGTACCCAAAAAAGGGGTATTTTTCGGGTTTGTCATTATATCTCATACATGACTCACTATATCGAAAACATAGCGGGATTAAAAATTGTAGGGCATGAAATTCTGCATTGAATGAGACCATCCTCATATTTTTTGGAGCACCCGTTTCCATACTAGTGCTCTTCAAAATTGGTCCAATTTTACATGTTCATGAACAATTTTCGTTTTAACCTCTGTTTTTTGGTAATATCGTTGAAACTAACCAACCTATCAATAATGTCGCTCATAAAAAATATGTGTAGGGATGAATTCTGCATTCGATGGAACCAAAAGTGAATTTATTGGACCACCCATTTGTGTACAGCTCCTCATGAAAGTTGGACCATTTCTCATCAATGAGGACAATTTCAAATGTAGCTCTTCAGTAATTCTTACGTACACTCTTTTAAATACACAACTATAGCAACCCATTGTCTTGTTCTTATTTAATATATTAATAGAATAAAAATATTAAAATTTAGTAAAATTT
Organism: Schistocerca nitens; assembly: GCF_023898315.1. Taxonomy (NCBI): domain Eukaryota; kingdom Metazoa; phylum Arthropoda; class Insecta; order Orthoptera; family Acrididae; genus Schistocerca; species Schistocerca nitens. The sequence goes on from NC_064614.1 coordinate 21,030,325, forward strand.
GAAAAATAGTATTAACAATGTTTTTAATATATGGAGGGTTAAGAACTGAGACCTCGTATCTGACAGATGTCAGAAAAAGTCCTGGCTCAAAAAAACTTGTAAATGAAAGAAATATATGTTATAACAAAATGAAGCAAAAAAGACAATGCACAACCTGAGAGTAATAAATAATTATGCTCTAAATAAAAAAATCAAAGCAATCAAAATTTTTACTAAAAAGGTATGAATCTGGATTTCACAATTGCTTTGGAAAACAGCTCGAATCGCAATTTGTCTAAAGTGTCTCCAGCCGTACCTCCATAGAGGGTTATTAAAAATCGGAGGCCAGCTTCGACTATAGCTTCAGCTTGAGTGTCATGCTCTAAGAAAGGTTTGATATCTTCCAGAAGACATTTAGTTTTGACCAGTAGATTGACCACCTTCTTCTTGCCCTGACCGAAGAGTGCTGAAGTTGTGTCACATCCACTTAAGGTGTAGAGAAATATGAGTGGCCTTCTGATGTTGTTTGCCAGTTTGAAACTGCTGGACCCAAATACTTTTGATGAGGTCTTTCCTGTTCCAGGTTTCAAGAAATATATATTTGCTGATGGTGTGGCTAGGGCATTGAGCATGATGAGAATGTCCGTATCCTCACCAAAAACCACAACCTTCTCATGTTCCTGTGATACCTCAAGCGCAGTGGCAACAATTAGGTGGTCTGCGTCTTCAGTGGCTTGCCTTACTGAGAAGCCTTCATCTTGAAGCCTCGAAATAAGCAAGCTAATGAGATGTGCTTTATTTGTGGCATTGGAAAGGAATTTCTCCTGAATCATAGTCACCATCATTAACGCGGTAAAGATAACCTTAGGAATAGTATGTCATTTGCTTCGGCAGAGGTGCTCAGCACATTTGATGCTCTTGGTGGGCTTACCTTCTGGGTAGCCATCGAACACTATACTTGTCGCACTTCCGCTGTAGTGTCTTTTTAAACTGCACACTCACATTATGCACAATATTCTAGTAAAGCAAAAGCTGCTCTTCCAAATGGTGCAGTTTAAATTAAAATCAGAGGTGACCTATATAAATATATTTGCCTCCAAATTTGGTCAAATGTAGGGTTCTGATTTTTTGAAAGTAACTTTCTGAACGATCACCTTAGGATTTACAAAAAATACACTTTTGTCATGATTACACTGGCTGCCAGGCAGAACATATACACAAAGGCAGAATAACAAGGTGCAAAAAGTCTTTGCAGTTTAATAAGGGATTGCCAAAGTTGACCTTAAATTTCTTGTCACGGAATTTACCCCTGACTTTGAACAGTCTTTTAAAATTATTTTTCAATCTTTACTCATGATAATGTTATCTTTGAGTTCTCTGAGTAAAAATGATCTAGAGACCTAGATTTGTAAATGTGAAGTACCTTACATGCATAGCAATGAAAGTACAAACTTAGCCGTACAAAAACGTGTGGTCCATTTCAAATTTGGTCTCATAAAACGCAGGATTTATTCCTCTATCTCGTTTGTAAGAACCACTTTATTGATGGCTGGGTTAGTTTCAACGATATTTCAAAAAAACAGAGGTTAAAACGAAAGTGTTTCATGAACATGTAAGATTGGTCCAAATTTGAAGAGCACTAGTATGGAAACATGTGGTCCAAAAAATATGCGGATGGTCTCATTCAATGCAAAATTTCATGCCATACAGTTTTCCACTATATTTTCGATATTGTGAGTCATGTACGAGATATAATCACAAAACCGGAAAAATACCCCTTTTTCGGATACATTTTTACCCCCTCCCCCACCACTTTTCCACAACTCTGCCGAGGGGAAATGCCTAGGATAGTCATATTGGGCCACACATGAAGCCATTAAAACAATTAAACAGTTTGTAGCAATTATTTCCGATTTGCCTAATTTTTAGGGTTAACCCTAGTGGACAAAGGAAATGCGGAAAACAAATGCATTCCCACTTTATCCTGCAAGCTTATCATTTAACAGGTTTCGGAAGATAAACAGATTTATAAGACTTGACATTGTGAACACTAGATCTGAGAGTCTGAAAAGTGACAAAGCAGCTGAAATACTTGACATATTTGAAATGATAAATTCAAATCTTTTGTTACTAGTTGTCTTTCTAATTGCCTTACTGCTCATGAGGAGCTTTTAGCTTACAAAGAAAAGGCCAGGCAAACACGGCTTGAAGGTTTAATAGGTTTGTGATTCGCGAAATTCTGTTGCAATAGCTGGGCAAACTTATAGAGGCAAATCAGCTTCCGGAACAGCAGCTAACCAAGGATAGAGGGTAGTAAAAGATTTATGTTAGCATTTCAAACGTACTGGCATAAGTGTAGTCACTGACAATTTTTTCACAACTCCAACAATGTCAAGGCTGTTGATGACGTGTGATTTGTCCAGAGTTGGTACTGTGAAAAGAAACAAGACCTATAGACTGTCAGAAATGCAACCTTCTTCTTCACGAAAAGAATTGGCGCCTATCTTTGGATTCAATGAAGATAGCGCTTCTCTGTGTCGATTTATTCCAGAGAAGAAGAAAGCACCTCTAATGTTATCCACAACGCTTTATGATGCATCCACTTCTGGCCTTCCTTCAAAGCCAGATGTTATACACTACTGGCCATTAAAATTGCTATACCAAGAAGGAATGCAGATGATAAACGAGTATTCATTAGACAAATATATTGTACTAGAACTGACATATGATTACATTACGCAATTTTAGTGCATAGATCCTAAGAAATCAGTACCCACAACAACTACGTCTGACCGTAATAACGGCCTTGATACGCCTAGGCATTGAGTCAAACACAACTTGGATGGCGTGTACAGGTACGGCTGCCCATGCACCTTCAACACGATACCACAGTTCATCAAGAGTAGCGACAGGCGAATTGTGAAGAGATCTGGAGAATGTGCTGGACAGGGCAGCACTCGAACAATTTCTGTATCCATAAAGACCCGTGAAGGACCTGCAACGTGCGGTCGTGCATTATCCTGCTGAAATGTAGGGTTTCGCTGGGATCGAATGAAGGGTAGAGCCACGGGTCGTAACACATCTGAAATGCAACGTCCACTGTTCAAAGTGCCGTCAATGCGAACAAGAGGTGACCGAGACGTGTAACCAATGGCACCCCATACCATTACGCCGGGTGATACGCCAGTATGGCGATTACGAATACACGCTTCCAATGTGCGTTCACCGCGATGTCGCCAAACACGGATGCGACCATCATGATGCTGTAAACGGAACCTGGATTCATCCGAAAAAATGACGTTTTGCCATTCGTGCACCCAGGTTCGTCGTTGAGTACAACAACGCAGGCGCTCCTGTCTGTGATGCAGCATCAAGGGTAACCGCAGCCATGGTCTCCGAGCTGATAGTCCATGCTGCTGCAAACGTCGTCGAACTGTTCGTGGAGATGGTTGTTGTCTTGCAAACGTCCCCATCTGTTGACTCAGGGATCGAGACGTGGCTGCACGATCCGTTACAGCCATGCGGTTAAGATGCCTGTCATCTCGACTGCTAGTAGTACGAGTCCGTTGGGATCCAGTACGGCGTTCCGTATTACCCTCCTGAACCCACCGATTCCACATTCTGCTAACAGTCAGTGGATCTCGCACAACGCGAGCAGCAATGTCGCGATACGCGATACGATAAACCGCAATCGCGATAGGCTACAATCCGAGCTTTATCAAAGTTGGAAACGTGATGGTACACATTTCTCCTCCTTACACGAGACATCACAACAACGTTTCACAGGCAACGCCGGTCAACTGCTGTTTGTGTATGAGAAATCGGTTGGAAACTTTCCTCATGTCAGCACGTTGTAGGTGTCGCCACCGGCGCCAACCATGTGTGAAAGCTCTGAAAAGCTAATCATTTTCATATCACAGCATCTTCTTCCTGTCGGTTAAATTTAGTGCCTGTGGCACGTCATCTTCGTGGTGTAGCAATTTTAATGGCCAGTAAGTAGTATCCATTATTATAACAGCCCAAAATTGAAATTTGATAATGTGTACAAGTAGTGTTACAATTACAGTTCAAAGGGGACACAGAGATGGCCGATGGCTTTTTTTACGGCATTCTGGATATTGCTTGCACGGCGATATACAATATTTACACTGGAAACAATCCACAAGCAAAAAATATCACTCATAGAAGCAGACTATTTCTACTTGATCTCGGAAAATATTTGGCAGCGCCTTCCATTGTCTCTAGATTGTCAAATCCTAACTGCATGAGAAAATGTTTCGTGAAATCACGTATTGAGTACGTGATAAGATGAGCTCTAATTCTGGTTCGTGAACAAGTGGAGGCTCAGCCAAAACGAGATGTTTCTGGATGACTGAAAATCATTGGTGACTGTTTCGTAAGCAAATCTCAATCAAACAAAAGGAAGATGAAAACACTGCTGTTATTTACATACGGGCAGAATCTCTTTGCGTTTAATACCAGATTTCAAGATGAAGTTTCGTTATGGAAACTATTAAAGGCATCTCGCATTGAAGTTCGTGCTATATTTCGAGGTTCTGTAAAACTTTTCCAGTCTCGGAGATTTTACGTCCTTTTAATTTTGTCGTGTTGTTTCTGTTGCTTCTTCTGAAATAGTGTTCTGACCTGTTTTGTGTACCATGGGGGATCAGTACCATCTCTTACTAATTTATTTGGTGTATATCTCTCAATTTCCATCGTTACTATTTCTTTGAATCCAAACCGCATCTGGTGTACACTTACATAGTCAGATTGGAAGGAGTGGAAACTATCTCTTATTAAGGTGTCAAGTGAATTTTTATCTTCTTACTTAAATAGATATATTTTACTTTTATGTTTCGTGGGTTTGAATGTTATGGTATTCAGTCCAGCTACAACAATCTCAAGGTCACTAATTCCTGTATCTGTCATGATGCTTGCTATATGGCCAGGATTATTAGTTGGCAAGAGATCAAGTATGTTTTCGCAACCATTTACACATCCATTCGGCTTCTGAATTGGATATACAAAATAATTTACTGAGAAGAATTGCAGTACGATATCACACGGCGTTTTATGCCTGCTACCGACTATAACATTTATTACCACCAACATATTGCGGGTAGATCCACGTCACCACCAACTATAATTGTATGAGTGGGTTTCTTATTTGAAATGACATTCCATTTTTTTTAAACTGTTCAGAAACTGTATCATCTTAGTCGGTGCGTCGGTAAAAGGAACCAACCATTAATTTATGCCAATTGTCAAGTATAACTTGCACCCATACTAACAGGAACCATCTACTTCAATTTCACTACAATGCAAAATATATTCTTTCTGAAAATGGTTAGGTACTATATGAAAGTTTCGGCTGAACCTATTTCTGGCTTTAGCAAGCTTTCCATACCTGTAACGATTTGAGCTTCAGTGCTTTCTGTTAGTGCCTAGAACTTTGGTCCTTTACCTACACAGCTATGAATGACAGTGTACAGCTACAATACTGATAGGTCCTGTGTCCCCTGTTATCGCTCTATTAAGTTGTTAGGAACTTAGTCGGTGTCGTAATTTTGAAATAAGAGTTAGTATGAATGTCACGTAGTAAATATTTCGTATGAAGCGCCGTTGCGACACGGGCAAAGGTCAGTTATGGAAACTAAGCCGCTGAATATTAAAAGTAACGTTATTAAGGAATACATCCCAATGACTACACAAAATAAAAGGGCACGTACATTCGCGAGTGAGTGGTCCAAAATAAGAATTAATACTGTATGGGAAAGGGGTCACAAGTATAGTGACGTCGGCACACTCAATTGTATGCGAACGCACGTTCGGGATAGAGGCACGTGCATTCTAAGTACTAAGTACTATCTGGGTAAAAAGAATTGTGGTTAAAATGTATTTATTCATCTGAGAAAGAAAATAATCGTACCTCGTAATTAAATGAAAAGAAAGATTTCAGGTTCTGAATGTCACGGCAAATATGACCTATGTATTGAAATTGACAATGGCGACCACGAAGGGAAAGAGATGAACACACTCACGTACCTCTATTGTTGAGCAGGGTTGTCGTGAAGATCGTCTCCTCCATCGAAATTCTCCATCCAGAATTAAAATAATAATAATCTTCCAGAGTTACAGGAGCTGGGATCCATGGTATCCTAAATGAGAAAATCATATTGCTTCAGAAGTTGCTTTCATTATTTAGTACAATTTCATTTGACAATACTGAGCACTTCGATTATACGTCTAATCTCCAGGATATGAGAACAACGAAAATTAATTGTTACTAAACATAATAAACGAAGAGCGTAAATCCTCTTTTGTCCGTCAGTGTTAAGTATTTTTCAAATTAATCTTTGGTATGAGAGTAGAATTATTATCTATACATTTATCAATAAGAAAAAGATTATTAAGTTCCTGTGTTCTTGCTGCACCCTTTGAAAGTGAAGCCCTTAATGCGCTTTCCCGAGGCCCTCTAACCTAAAAAAAACCGCCCAGTCCCCTCCACGTAGTACTTGCCACCCATGTAGCCCCTTCCTGCGTTTTGTGAACTTCTCAACTATTTAACGGAACCCGGAAACCAACCACGCCATGTGCTAGTCGAGGAATTTGCACGTCCGAGCCTCTGATTCAGACGTTCCACTCGGCTCTGTACCAAGGGACGACACTCAGTCCTATCGACGATGCTACAGATGGAATGCTGCACCTGCATCTTGCAGGCAAGACGGGCATTCTTTATAACTTCTGATTGCCGCCTGAAACCAGAAAGAATATCTTCCAATCTAAATCGACACACATTGTTAGTGCCAACAGGAGTCGCTGCCTGCAGATGGCTGCAAGCTAAGCATTGGATGGCTTCCAAAAGCACACGTTCGACATCTGCAATAAACACCCCTGGATGCACGCAGTGTGGACACTAGATTCTTTCCTCTCATTCGGAGCTATACTCCTACGGGGTCCCATTATGTGCCTAACAATTGATCTCTTAACTTCCAGTATTCTCACACTCTGTGAATGACCAGACCTTGCAGGTTGAGAGGATTCCTCTGGAACTGGGCGAGTGACTTCATCTGGTTCAGGGACTTTGGGAGCCACAGATGGCACCCGAAATCTGTTCATCTGACGAACCAATGAGGCTCTCTGATCAGCGCCTCGGAAAGCCTTATACTGCCAGCCACACCTTGGAACGATCCCCTACTCAACCACAGGCCAGGGATCAACCTCAGTGCCTGCATTAAACGGAGTAACCACAGTAGTGGACCGATAGGGGGAGACTTGCGTCATACTGGACGTCCCTCAGGTCGCCCTGTCCGGTTCCTGTCCCCCTCTCACCCACTTCTCACAGTGATGCCCACTGGCAACAGCCTCAAGCACCGCATACCAGCTGGAGCTGTGAGCGAACGGTCACCAAATCGGCTCACTCCTGAACACAACGATCACAGTTCCTGTTCCTACTAAAGACTCTCTGATAAATAAATAGGGGATGAAGCTGAAGGACATTGACAAAACCTAAAGTAAGTCACATTCTTATGAGAAACTGTTCAACTCACACTTCCCTGAAGAGCTGCTGCTGCTATTGATGTGTGAGCTAACACTCTACTGGGGGATGCAACTACCACAAGTGGATCCTGAAACGCAAAATAAAGTCCTGTCACGATGCAAACAGCTGTTCTATTCACCATACAATTAACTAAGGATGAAACTGTGTATCATAGATAAATAGCCTCCTCTACTAAACATGTCGTCATAGTTCTTAATGTATGCATTTTAGATTCCATGTTTTGTATATTTTTTGCTTCGAACGATCATTCTTATCATGTCTGTAAGGACTAACGATTCCTCTTCGGACGTTCTGTATCAGCGATTATTTGGCACTGGATTATACATTAGGCTAACTAGATGTATTATAACAAAAAGCTTTGTGGGGATATTTTACACGTAGATCTAAGAAGAAACACACACGCCTGGAATTAAGAAGTAGTGACGCAATATATCAGGGTACAGACAAAACCAGGAGACTAATATCAAAATCACAGTAAAATTAAGAAGTAGGAGAATGATCCAGAATGAGCTCCACCCAGGCTGTGGCTAAGCCATGTCTTCGCAATATCCTTTCTTTCAGGACTGCTAGTTCTGCAAGGTCCGCAGGTTAGCTTCTGTAAAGTTTGGAAGGTAGGAGACGAGGTAGTGGCAGAAGTGAAGCTGTGACGACGGGGCGTGAGTCGTCCCTGGGTAGCTCAGATGGTAAAGCACTTGCCCACGAAAAGCAAAGTTCCCGAGTAGGAGTCTCGGTCCGGCACGCAATTTTAATCTGCCAGGAAGTTTCAGGAGATTGATATTTGTGGGATATCTGTACTGAAAGAACCAGAGTAGGATACGAAGGTCTAAACGAAAGTATCTCTGGGGCCCGAAATGAATAATCACTTGGATACAAGAAATTAAAAAAAAATTAGAAATACCAAACAAAATACCAGAAAAATACTTTCAAACGGAGAGAGTTAAAATTAGGATTCCGAGTTATAAGTGACTGAATATAGAGACATCATGTATAGCTGATAGAATATGAAAGGAGGAGGAAACCGAAAGTGACAAGGAACTGAAATTTGCTCTTGGTCCTGTGTTGGCCTCACTGAAATTTAAGCAAGTAAATAAAAAGTAATTGCGTAATTTCACGTGCACTGAACCGTTGCGATATCGACAGCTCATGGAACACAATCTTTGGCGTGAAGGGGGCTTGGCACGTTTGCCGCGAGTGCCGTTGCGGCCGCTCTTCGGGTAGAGGCAGCGGGTGAGGCAGACCAGAGAGCGAGGTCTGTGGGACAACAGGCCGGCTGTTTGCTCTGCCGCCCGTGTCGCTTCAGAGTTGGCCTGGCTGAGACTCTTCCGGACACGAGGGACTCGCATCGGAAACGGGACTGGACACATTGCTCCTTTATGATATTGCAGTGTTTGCATATCCTGAATTACTACGGCGACTACAGCCATTTTGAAATACATTACATGTTTTCGCAGTTGCTAATATGGATAACCATCAGCTGTAGATTGGAATTACGATAACGAAAATTTGTCCCGGTCTGGGAATCGAAACCGGATTTCCCATTTATCGCGAGCGGTCGTCCTACCATTCGTATATCTGCGCACGACTCGCGGCCAACACCAAACATCCGTATGTCGTCAATCATTATTACATGTCTAAAGGAACTTCGCTGCGTAATTTAGAATAACAACTACACTGCAATTCCGTATTTATCCGCCTATAACACTGCAACTGCGTTTTACGTACTGTGTGCAATCAAATACCAAATTTGGTATATTACATACTATGCCCCAACAGAACAAACAGTCCTGTCACGGAAAAGCCAAATATAACACTACCGTGTACTATACCATAACCTTAAAGTCGGAGGCAGTTCGTATAATGAAATTATCTTGATTGAAGCAGTTATGGTATAAAGCAACAGAGCAGTGTTCCTCTCTGAGAGTAATTTCGTTACGTTGACCGTGTTGTACATAACGGAGGTGGCTTATCGGAAGTGAAAGTCAGAATTACGTAAATATTTAAACAGTAACAAACAATAATTTGCCTATCCATTGTGTCCAAATGATAGAAACAACGGTCACCAACCTAATAAGGTGTAAGAATGAGTAAAATTCCTGTTTAAGAAAGTAGGTATGAGTAACTTTAACGGACAAACACAACCTATATTTTGCCACACGCTAGTGCAATGAACTCTGACACCTGCATGTATTAACGTTAAGTTTGGAGTTGACAGCTAGAGCAGAATAAACTATTTGCATGAATATAACAGATAACGACACAGACTACTATCTTCAGGGCTTAGTCAAACTGAGTGGTTTCAAAAATATAACTATTACAGTGCACTTTAGAATCAAAATTTGGACATGGGTTCAATGTTACTTTTCAAACATATTCCTATCTGACATGAAATATAGATATGGTGTACAGCAAAATTAGTTATTCTGCATAGATTAAGTCTCTCACTACTAAACACCTTTTTATTTAGAATGAAAATTAAATGGAATTCACTAACAGATTACTTCTCACTGTCTTTTTAATAAAGAAGTTACTCTTTTCATAGATAGTTGTCTTTCTATTAATCGTTATCTAGCATGGACATAATACACAAACCGAGCGAGGTGGCGCAGTGGTTAGACACTGGACTCGCATTCGGGAGTACGACGGTTCAATCCCGCGTCCGGCCATCCTGATTTAGGTTTTCCGTGATTTCCCTAAATCGCTCCAGGCAAATGCCGGGATGGTTCCTTTCAAAGGGCACGGCCGACTTCCTTCCCCATCCTTCCCTAATCCGATGAGACCGATGACCTCGCTGTCTGGTCTCCTTCCCCAAACCAACCAACCAACCATAATACACAAAGTGTGGATCCTGACACACCATTAATATGCATTTTTAATACACAAGAGGAACCCAATATTGTACAGAATTTGACTTGAATAGCAAGAGTAATTGAAACTTTCTGTAATTAAGTAAATTTGTGCATTTGAACTACTTTCAGTGGATGGGGGCCCTTAATTTTGTCCACTGTAGCTGAGCAAACTAAACATACATCAGTGAAACAAGCACTTAAAAGCATGAACATATAACTCTCAACAGTTGCAGTTCTGGACTTTTACTGCACTGAAACACAAAATTGAGATATTTGTAAGAGCCTTTCGACAAAGAATATTAAATTTAGCACACTCTATTGCCATATTAATTTTAATATTCTTTGAATAAAGGACACTCGGTAATCACTTTACTTCAAACGGAGAGGAACCTGAGAGGTGTTATGATAAGGAAAAAATCGAGGTAGGTACTTAAAATTCATTTATAAATTACCTTATATTTGAGTACACTATAACATCCTATCAGCTGCTCCTTGACTGTACATTACTGTAGTGTTCCATTACAGTGATTGCGCAATGTGTTGGCGATTGCATGTTGGTAGGTGGATTTGTAGGCAGAATTGCTGGACTCTGTCATTTCTTGGAGGCGATGATACATACCAATTTCAGAATAGTTCCAGCTCTTTACCCATCCATCCGAGGCATTGGAAAGCGTCAGGAAAAGCCTCTCTCGGAAACAGCACAATTTACAAATTTCACACAAGTAGTTGATAGTTTGGTACCTAGTCCCCGACTGACTCTTGGTTCCGCCTTTTCTACCTAGCCAACCACAATTTGCGCGCGCTACACAATTACGTTCCCGAGGAGAGCCACAACACCTTTTATATGGAAAAAAACTAAGAACCCTAAGTGTAAGATCAGCAGTTTACATAACAGGAAACATACATATTAAATAAAACAGAACATTTGCTTATATTAGTTTTTTTTTTTTTTTTGTCATCAGTCTACTGACTGGTTTGAAGCGGCCCGCCACGAATTCCTTTCCTGTGCTAACCTCTTCATCTCAGAGTAGCACTTGCAACCTACGTCCTCAATTATTTGCTTCACGTATTCCAATCTCTGTCTTCCTCTACAGTTTTTGCCCTCTACAGCTCCATCTAGTACCATGGAAGCCATTCCATCATGTCTTAGCAGATGTCCTATCATCCTGTCCCTTCTCCTTATCAGTGTTTTCCACATATTCCTTTCCGCTCCGACTCTGCATAGAACCTCCTCATTCCTTACCTTATCAGTCCACCTAATTTTCAACATTCGTCTATAGCACCACATCTCAAATGCTTCGATTCTCTTCTGTTCCGGTTTTCCCACAGTCCATGTTTCATTACCATACAATGCTGTATTCCAGACGTACATCCTCAGAAATTTCTTCCTCAAATTAAGGCCGATATTTGATATTAGTAGACTTCTCTTGGCCAGAAATGCCTTTTTTGCCATAGCGAGTCTGCTTTTGATGTCCTCCTTGCTCCGTCCGTCATTGGTTATTTTACTGCCTAGGTAGCAGAATTCCTTAACTTCGTTGACTTCGTGACCATCAATCCTGATGTTAAGTTTCTCGCTGTTCTCATTTCTACTACTAGTCATTACCTTCGTCTTTCTCCGATTTACTCTCAAACCATACTGTGTACTCATTAGACTGTTCATTCTGTTCAGCAGATAATTTAATTCTTCTTCACTTTCACTCAGGATAGCAATGTCATCAGCGAATCGTATCATTGATATCCTTTCACCTTGTATTTTAATTCCACTCCTGAACCTTTCTTTTATTTCCATCATTGCTTCCTCGATGTACAGATTGAAGAGTAGGGGCGAAAGGCTACAGCCTTGTCTTACACCCTTCTTAATACGAGCACTTCGTTCTTGATCGTCCACTCTTATTATTCCCTCTTAGTTGTTGTACGTATTGTATATGACCCGTCTCTCCCTATAGCTTACCCCTACTTTTCTCAGAATCTCGAACAGCTTGCACTATTTTATGTTGTCGAACGCTTTTTCCGGGTCGACAAATCCTATGAAAGTGTCTTGATTTTTCTTTAGCCTTGCTTCCATTATTAGCCGTAACGTCAGAATTGCCTCTCTCGTCCCTTTACTTTTCCTAAAGCCAAACTGATAGTCACCTAGCGCATTCTCAATTTTCTTTTCCTTTCTTCTGTATATTATTCTTGTAAGCAGCTTCGATGCATGAGCTGTTAAGCTGATTGTGCGATAATTCTCGCACTTGTCAGCTCTTGCCGTCTTCGGAATTGTGTGGATGATGCTTTTCCGAAAGTCAGATGGTATGTCGCCAGACTCATATATTCTGCACACCAACGTGAATAGTCGTTTTGTTGCCACTTCCCCCAATGATTTTAGAAATTCTGATGGAATGTTATCTATCCCTTCTGCCTTATTTGACCGTAAGTCCTCCAAAGCTCTTTTAAATTCCGATTCTAATACTGGATCCCCTATCTCTTCTAAATCGACTCCTGTTTCTTCTTCTATCACATCAGACAAATCTTCACCCTCATAGAGGCTTTCAATGTATTCTTTCCACCTATCTGCTCTCTCCTCTGCATTTAACAGTGGAATTCCCGTTGCACTCTTAATATTACCACTGTTGCTTTTAATGTCACCAAAGGTTGTTTTGACTTTCCTGTATGCTGAGTCTGTCCTTCCGACAATCATATCTTTTTCGATGTCTTCACATTTTTCCTGCAGCCATTTCGTCCTAGCTTCCCTGCACTTCCTATTTATTTCATTCCTCAGCGACTTGTATTTCTGTATTCCTGATTTTCCCAGAACATGTTTGTACATCCTCCTTTCATCAAACAACTGAAGTATTTCTTCTGTTACCCATGGTTTCTTCGCAGCTACCTTCTTTGTACCTATGTTTTCCTTCCCAACTTCTGTGATGGCCCTTTTTAGAGATGTCCATTCCGCTTCAACTGTACTGCCTACTGCGCTATTCCTTATTGCTGTATCTATAGCGTTAGAGAACTTCAAACGTATCTCGTCATTCCTTAGTACTTCCGTATCCCACTTCTTTGCGTATTGATTCATCCTGACTAATGTCTTGAACTTCAGCCTACTCTTCATCACTACTATATTGCTATCTGAGTCTATATCTGCTCCTGGGTACGCCTTACAATCCAGTATCTGATTTCGGAATCTGTGTCTGACCATGATGTAATTTAATTGAAATCTTCCCGTATCTCCAGGCCTTTTCCAAGTATACCTCCTCCCGTTGTGATTCTTGAACAGAGTATTCGCAATTACTAGTTGAAACCTGTTACAGAACTCAATTAGTCTTTCTCCTCTTTCATTCCTTGCCCCAAGCCCATATTCTCCTGTAACCTTTTCTTCTACTGCTTCCCCTACAATTGCATTCCAGTCGCCCATGACTATTAGGTTTTCGTCCCCCTTTACATACTGCATTACCCTTTCAATATCCTCATACACTTTCTCTATCTGTTCATCTTCAGCTTGCGACGTCGGCATGTATACCTGAACTATCATTGTCGGTGTTGGTCTGCTGTCGATTCTGATTAGAACAACGCGGTTACTGAACTGTTCACAGCAACACATCCTCTGCCCTACCTTCGTATTCATAACGAATGCTGCACCTGTTATACCATTTTCTGCTGCTGTTGATGTTACCCGATACTCATCTGACCAGAAATCCTTGTCTTCCTTCCACTTCACCTCACTGACCCCTACTATATCTAGATTGAGCCTTTGCATTTCCCTTTTCAGATTTTCTAGTTGCCCTACCACGTTCAAGCTTCTGACATTCCACGCCCCGACTCGTAGAAAGTTATCCTTTCGTTGATTATTCAATCTTTTTCTCATGGTAACCTCCCCCTTGGCAGTCCCCTTCCGGAGATCCGAATGGGGGACTATTCCGGAATCTTTTGCCAATGGAGAGATCATCATGACACTTCTTCAATTACAGGCCACATGTCCTGTGGATACACGTTACGTGTCTTTAATGCAGTGGTTTCCATTGCCTTCTGCATCCTCATGTCGTTGATCATTGCTGGTTCTTCCGCCTTTAGGGGCAATTTCCCACCCATAGGACAAGAGAGTGCCCTGAACCTCTATCCGCTCCTCCGCCCTCTTTGACAAGGCCGCTGGCAGAATGAGGCTGACTTCTTATGCCGGAAGTCTTCGGCCGCCAATGCTGATTATTTATCAAAATTTAGGCGTTGGCGGGGATCGAACCCGGGACCGAAGACGTTTTGATTATGAATTTTAAATCTCATTTTGTTCGCTTTTGTTCGTTGCATCTGCCCGTGGCGGATGTCGAGACAGCCGTTTAGGTTCGTTGATGATGGATTAACTCAGTTTTTTTATTACAGAGGGCTGATAACCCGCTGACCGAACACGCTGAGCTACCGTGCCGGCACCCCTAGACCACGGGTACCTGTATTAGTAGTCCTACACAAAATTATTTAAATTAAATTATTTAATTTTAAAGATAACCGAAAACATTATATGACAAAGACAAAACATATAATTGTTCATATTGTCCATATTACAGAGATTACACTTCCTAATCTCTAAAAGACATCAAAGTTTTTGAAAGAAAGGAGTATACAATTTTGTGTAATCAGTTCAATCAAACACATTTACATAATCTCAACGATGTAACATTAAATAAAAAAAGGCAAAATAAATCAGTAGAGGATTAGAGCTATGGTGTTACACGCCGACACCGGGAAAGTGAGTTTCAAGTAAAATGACTCAACCATACGGGAATATACATAGTGGAACAACAACTACACGTTATAGATGCGTGGTTGACGACGTATAGAGACTTGTGTGTGGCCGTAAGTCGTACACGGATAGCCAAATGATAAGGCGGGAAAATCGGGTTCGAGTGCCGGTCGACGATAAAGTTTCAGCTTCGTGCATCCATATTTTAATTGCATGATGGTGAGTCATCAGCTGGTATAATTTTTATTAAAAATGAAACTCCTCCAGCAGTACCTAAGATGTCGTATTTATTTGGCTACTAGTTTCGACGTTGCGTCAACCCCATCTTCAGGCCCGTACACTTTGATGATATCAATTGTGTGTGGCTGAGTACTAGAAGTCCTACGTGCTCCACATGGATGGCGGTCAGTAACTAGCACGTATTAGCCTCACAGCGGTTTTCTAGTACTCAGCCAAACGCAATTGATGTTATCAAAGTGTACGGGCCTGAAGTGGCGCTGACGCAAATCAATACGAAATCTTAAGTACAGCTGGAGGAGTTTCATTTTTAATATAAATTTTCACTGCCGTCATTTCATTTTATAGCTTATTGTCATCCACATTCTCAATTACGAATATATTTAATGCGTTATTCCCGACCAGGTCTGGAGGCGAGTGTAGGGTCGTCGTCGTCCTCACATTTTCTGGCGGCTCCGTGTTTTTGCACTGTGTGTCATCACAGAGTGGCCTTGTATGCTGGATGAGCTACTGTTAGTTGGAGATTCGCTGCCGAGACCACGCGGCAATGGTGAGGTTGATCTTGCTCTCCGCTGTGAGCGCGATAGTGTGGCTGGTTCGCTTCCTACGCATGTTTGTGACCTGCTGCCTCTGTATCCCATTCGATTCAGCCTTCTGTTGCTGTTGTTCTCTGTTCGTGAGTCTGGCCTTGTGATATGAGGAGCGTGTCTCTCGTATCAAACAACAATAACTTTCATTTGGTACTTGTCGTAACGTTGTTTTTGACGGTGTGTTTTAAATTATTGGGCTTTTGTAAATTGCTTTAATGTTTAATGCCTCATTGTTTAGGACGTTAAAAGTATTTTCTGTATGGTACGTTGTGCACTATATGGCCATGTTTCCTTCTTTGTTGTTTGGAGGTCTGTAGATTATGGGCCTTACTTCTTGTTGCATGTAGTTTATTAGGTTATCCTTCCAAACCAAGCTTGTGTTTACATAGGTAAGGTTCATCAAGACGACCGTCCGCATCTTTCTTTCATCTTCGTTTTCCGTCCAGTGTCAAGGTAAAGTCAACCATATTTTCCGTCTCGTGGCGCGATTTGAAGTTAAATGTTGGTTAGCCGCTGATCTTCTTCAGCATCAGATGTAAGTGGGGGCGGTTGCCTTGGCCAGTTATCTTATTATCTTTTAGAAACGTTTCACAATAGTTTTATGTGCAATGCTAGCGTGTAATATGATGAGTTATGCTTTCACTTACTTTACTGAAAAACTGCTTCTCTGTTCATCAGGCTATCATTGCGTGCCTACACCTTGGGGTGTGTCTCCACTGCTTGTTTACGAAAGGAGGAGTGCGGTGCAGAGCGAATCGGGTCTGCCCTAAGTAATTTCAGGTCCGTTCGTGCGGACCACGTTGCCCGACGTGTGGTAGTTTCAAATTGAACAGCTTTAATGGTTTTCTGTTTCCATTTAATGGTCTTATTTGTAGATAAATCTCAATTATTGGTTTGCATTTTAGTCAAAACACATTCTAAAGATGTTTGTAGTGTACGTGTATGAAGACTGTTTTCTCAGGACCTTTGGAGAGATTATTACGTAAATTCAGTTGGTTAAATATTACCTTGCTTCTCTTATTAAGATTTTCTGTAAATATTTCAGCAATAGTAACCAGCGGCACAAAAGATTTGTAAATTTTTGGAAAATGAGTGACATTTATTGTAAATTTAATTTTTCATACTTCATGTTGACATGAATAACTTTTGGAGAGAATTTGGATTAACACTATAACTTTCGTTCTTGGAAGTCACAGGAGTATTTGATAAATTGTTGATCGATTATCAGTAAATGCTCTTAAGAAATTTTATTTAATAAGTCAAGATCTTGTTTTAAATAAAAATCTTCAACCGAATAATGTTCATTCCGTAACTGTCCCGGTCTTCCACTCCCACGCAAAATTACTCCAGTAGTGCGTACCATGTACGTCACCAGGATGACTGAAAAGAAATTGTTGTTTAACAACTATGTGCGTGGTGTCTTTCCTCTCAGAATATTGGGGGGCTGAGATATCCCACATAGGTAAGCTTCGCCGAGCAGAGAGTAGCCAGAACTTGCAGTGAGCTGCAGGTGGTAATTGATGGGCCTGTTTGTCCATAATACGGGCCGGCACACCTGGTGACGCGCGATAGCGCGTTATCCCGCCTCTCTGCTTTGTCCCGCAGGCTCTGCTGCGTAATGGCCGGATCTATACAAGCCATAGAAGCTGCGCAGATGATGAGGGCTACATTAGATAGCCGCTCTGCGATATCACAATAGCGTATCCGAAACGTATGGGTGATCCACTAGCTGGGACCCTTCTATTTACCTCACAAAGCACAGTTTTCTATTGCAAGTCGTAGAGAAACGTCCCCTAAGAAAAGTTTTTGAATTACTGTGCTGGATAAACTCTTTCGTTATTGGATACAAAGACAGCTGAGTAAAACTGAACATACTCACACATTTCTCTCTTTACTTATTCTGATCAACACTAAACCTACACACAATATTTTTACCGCAATGCAATCTGACTTTCAATAATCCCTGCAAAAGAATGGCCCTGGCTGACAATAACCTATACCTTTCATGATTCACTTACCTCACAAACATCTTCGTTACTGGAACTACTGCAATACAGTGAGAGCCAATACTGACAGCTAAATGAAAGATTCTAACTACTGAAGCCACTAACTACTGATAGGCATAGTTAGCAAATGAAAGATTTTGATAGAGAACAAACAATGTATTTGACTTAATAATGTTCAAAAGTCATCATATATATATATATATATATATATATATATATATATATATATATATATATATATATATATATATACTCCCACCATACTCCTGGAAATGGAAAAAAGAACACATTGACACCGGTGTGTCAGACCCACCATACTTGCTCCGGACACTGCGAGAGGGCTGTACAAGCAATGATCACACGCACGGCACAGCGGACACACCAGGAACCGCGGTGTTGGCCGTCGAATGGCGCTAGCTGCGCAGCATTTGTGCACCGCCGCCGTCAGTGTCAGCCAGTTTGCCGTGGCATACGGAGCTCCATCGCAGTCTTTAACACTGGTAGCATGCCGCGACAGCGTGGACGTGAACCGTATGTGCAGTTGACGGACTTCGAGCGAGGGCGTATAGTGGGCATGCGGGAGGCCGGGTGGACGTACCGCCGAATTGCTCAACACGTGGGGCGTGAGGTCTCCACAATACATCGATGTTGTCGCCAGTGGTCGGCGGAAGGTGCACGTGCCCGTCGACCTGGGACCGGACCGCAGCGACGCACGGATGCACGCCAAGACCGTAGGATCCTACGCAGTGCCGTAGGGGACCGCACCGCCACTTCCCAGCAAATTAGGGACACTGTTGCTCCTGGGGTATCGGCGAGGACCATTCGCGACCGTCTCAATGAAGCTGGGCTACGGTCCCGCACACCGTTAGGCCGTCTTCCGCTCACGCCCCAACATCGTGCAGCCCGCCTCCAGTGGTGTCGCGACAGGCGTGAATGGAGGGACGAATGGAGACGTCTTCAGCGATGAGATTCGCTTCTGCCTTGGTGCCAATGATGGTCGTATGCGTGTTTGGCGCCGTGCAGGTGAGCGCCACAATCAGGACTGCATACGGCCGAGGCACACAGGGCCAACACCCGGCATCATGGTGTGGGGAGCGATCTCCTACACTGGCCGTACACCACTGGTGATCGTCGAGGGGACACTGAATAGTGCACGGTACATCCAAACCGTCATCGAACCCATCGTTCTACCATTCCTAGACCGGCAAGGGAACTTGCTGTTCCAACGACAATGCACGTCCGCATGTATCCCGTGCCACCCAACGTTATCTAGAAGGTGTAAGTCAACTACCCTGGCCAGCAAGATCTCCGGATCTGTCCCCCATTGAGCATGTTTGAGACTGGATGAAGCGTCGTCTCACGCGGTCTGCACGTCCAGCACGAATGCTGGTCCAACTGAGGCGCCAGGTGGAAATGGCATGGCAAGCCGTTCCACAGGACTACATCCAGCATCTCTACGATCGTCTCCGTGGGAGAATAGCAGCCTGCATTGCTGCGAAAGGTGGATATACACTGTACTGGTGCCGACATTGTGCATGCTCTGTTGCCTGTGTGTATGTGCCTGTGGTTCTGTCAGTGTGATCATGTGATGTATCTGACCCCAGGAATGTGTGAATAAAGTTTCCCCTTCCTGGGACAATGAATTCACGGTGTTCTTATTTCAATTTCCAGGAGTGTATATCAGTTCACGATATCCAGTTTTACAAATTTCCTTTTTCTGACGGACACACGTGTAGATCGTCCACTCTCAAAATTTAGCCATCTCTCTCCCCACATCCACCACTGCTGGCGGGTCACCTCCAACTACGCAACGCTACGCGCTCTTCACGTTCAGCTGCCCAACACTACAATAACGAATATTCCAATAATGTCAACCAGCCACAGATTGCACACAGCACCGTCAGTGATTTTCATACAGAGCGCTACGTGGCGTTATCAACATAAAAACCTAAACAGCCCACTTAAAGTAGGTGATAAAATATTTCTTTTAATGAAACTTGGTGTAACAGTCCGCTAACTTACCTTACCCACAGAATTATGGAAACAAGATTTAAAGAAATGAAGTTTCCCCGCTGTGAAATTTATTTTCTGATTTTTCTCTCTTTTGATAAGGTTTCTGAGGCCATTACTTCATCATCAAACGTTTCTATCGCTTTATGTCGTATTTATTCAAGATAGCTTTTTACTGAAGATTCAATTGTTCTGAAAAAATAAAGCACAGATACTAAATTTTGCTCTTACAAAAATTTAAATGTGATAACGAAAGAAATTTTCTTAAATATTGTCTTAACCTGGAGAATATTTCAGATGTTGGAGGTAACACAGAGGACCCAAAGTCGACTCTAAAATGGAGACTGGGTATTCAGTACCTCACCTGTCATACACGTGGTTAAATGAAAAAATACTGCAATACAATGTCGATTTGCTTTAGGAATGAAGAGGCTTCTGACATCCGACCATCCAGATTTACATTATCCATGAATTTCCCTAAACCGCTCCAGGGAAATGAAAGAGCACGGCCAATTGCTTTCCTCGTCCTTGACACAATCTGAGCTTGTGCTCCGATTCTAATGACCTCCATGACGACGGAACATTGAAACCCTAATCTTCCTGCCGATCTCTATAATTAGACAAAAAGAAATTGGATGTAGTGTACCATAGCCACTGAGAAGTATCATAGGTCTTGTCGCATTTTCCATTTATGATTGTCCATTTATACTAATCAACCCAAATCCTGAATCAAAATGAAAAGTGTGTGAGACAATAG
The DNA here is from genome assembly GCF_023898315.1 of Schistocerca nitens. Taxonomy (NCBI): domain Eukaryota; kingdom Metazoa; phylum Arthropoda; class Insecta; order Orthoptera; family Acrididae; genus Schistocerca; species Schistocerca nitens. The sequence continues at coordinate 21,051,022 of NC_064614.1, forward strand.
TTGTTTAGCTACCAGGGGGACATTAAGCTGTACGAGTGCCTTTCTTGAATGAAGATATAAAGGCCAATATGTCTTTTTTTTAAACAGCATCCTATCCTGCTCTTTCGGTAGTCCTCAAGACGTGTTCTAAAGCGTACCACAGTCTACAATTCACGTAAACATGATGTTATTACACTAGTACAAGGTGTAGAATCCAAGGGTAACATAACTCGCCCACTTGGTGAAGTTGGCAGTTAACAAATGGAAATAATGAAAAAACACACCGGTCATTCAGTTAACCGTGCACCAATGAAGTGTGTACCAATGAAGAAATGGTATAAATGCTACTGATCTTGAACTGAAAGCGGTTGACTGAACGACTGGTGTGAATTTCCTTTGTGCTTTCATTTGTCTGCTGTCAGCAATCCAGCTGAAATATTCCTGTGTCTCTGGACCGTTCCCAAGTATCTTGTGAATTATGAATATTGTTTCGCTATTACTAGCTGAAATTGTGCTTGATCTCGATTGATCATTCTCCTCTCTCATTATTACTATCGGAAACACATTCTCCCACACAGTTTTCTTCTGTTCCTTCCCCTATTACAGCGTTCCAATTACCCATGATTAGTAGGTTGCCTTCTCCCTTCATTCACTGAATTACCTGTAGAACAGCCTCACACATTTCCTCTGTCTCTTTATGTTCTGCTTGTGACGTCACCATGTATACCTAAAGTGTTGCTACTAGTTCAAAATGGTTCAAATGGCTCTGAGCACTATGTGACTTAACATATGAGGTCATCAGTCCCCTATCCTTAGAACTACTTAAACCTAACTAACCTAAGGACATCACACGCATCCATGGCCGAGGCAGGAGTCGAACCTGCGACCGTAGCAGCCACGTGGTTCCCGACTGAAGCGCCTAGAACCGCTCGGTCACAGCGGCCGGCGTTTTACTGGTGTTGGTTTTCTGTCGATTCTGATGAGAGCAACCTAAACTGTTCACATTAGCTCACCCTCTGCCGTTCCTTCCCGTTGATTATGAACTATAACCCCGTCACACTATTTTCTGCGGCTGTTGATATCCATATATAATACAAAAATTGGTGTTTGTGTGTATTCCACAACTTCTAAATCAATGATCGACTTCAACCAAACATATTATACATACCCTTTAGAGTCAGGCAAAAATCATTGTGTGCATAAGAACCATCTACCTATGATAGTTCAGGAGATATGACGTCATAAACACTGAGATGCGTGAAACAATTCCTTAGCATTCATGAGTTTGATTACTTCTTTACTACTAACACAATTCGCAACAAATTTCGCAGAATGTATCCAGTGAAGATGGACCCAGGTCGTGGGAGGAGAAGGTGAACAGAGAGAAGGGAGGAGAAAATGAAGGAAAGAGGACGAATGAGGCGGCGGACAGAGAGAGTGGGGAGGTAGAAATGGACCGAGACAGGGGACGGTGAGGAGTTGGACAGACGGGGAAGGAGGAACTGAACTTACAGAATTGGAATATACACGCGGTCAACGCCGAATACTCAGTTAGTTACACTATATTCGTATGATCAGAAACCTTTATCTTCTTTTCATTTCACTTCACTGATCCCATAATATCTAGAGTGAAACTTGGCGTTTTTCAGATGCTGTGACACCGCTACCGCACACAAATTTCTGAGAGTTTACCCTCTAACTCGTAGAATGTTACATTTAGCGCAGATAACAAAAAAATAAAATAAAAAAAACAGTGTGTACATTGTCTCTCAAATGTGATCCTACAAAAAAATTTCAAATGTATGTGAAATCTTATGGGACTTAACTGCTAAGGTCATCAGCCCCTAAGCTTACACACAACCTAAACTATCCTAAGGACAAACACACACACCCATGCCCGAGGGAGGACTCGAACCTCCGCCGGGACCAGCCGCACAGTCCATGACTGCAGCGCCTTACACCGCTCGGTTAATACTGTGCGGCTGTGATCCTACACGTCTTTAAAATTTCAGTACTGTGGAAGAAAACATAACTTGCCTAGACGCCCTGGAAATGTAACTTTAGGATGGGTTGATTTGGGGGAAGGAAGAGATCAAACAGCGAGGTCATCAGTCTCATTGGATTAGGGAAGAATGGGGAAGGAAGTAGGCTGTGCCCTGTCTAAGGAACCATCCTGGAATTTGCCTGAAGCGATTTAAGAAAATCATGGAAAACCTTAATCAGGATGGCCGAAACTGGGATTGAATCGTCATCCTCCCGAATGAGAGTCCAGTGTGCTCACCAGAGCGCCACACCGCTCGGTGTGTAACTTCGGTAAACGATAATTACGACACAAAGAAAATTTATTGATAGGTATTTAGGAGGAAACCAATGAGAAAAGTGAGTCGTGCTGGCTTTCGTCCTATAGATTCTCGTCAGGAGATCGTACCCTTTCGGCCGTCGTGATGCGGTCGCGAGGTTGCGCGCACGAGGGGGGATCGGCCGAGCGAACGTGACGAGTGTTGTTGATAGTGGACACGAGAGGCGACCTTGGTGGCGAATACTGTAACTACGAAATCGTCCGTTCGGGTCGACGCTGGCTGCATTGGTCGCGTTTTCGGATGGACCGCGTTGTGAATAACTTTGGTGGTCGTTACTGATTATTTGTTGTTGCGGGTCCTGACTCATGACCTACCTTTCCGATGCTGTTTGACACGGGCTTCAGCTGACGCAATAAGGTGATGTCATTGTAATTACGTCATTCTTTGGCAACACATTTTCTCCACTCTGTGTTGGAAGCGTGATGAATCTGAGAGAGATTACTGGTTGGTTCTCAATGACGATACTCTGCGTACAAGTTACCTTGTGGTTCGCCCTTATGAAACTTATTGTGCAATTCTGACTGTAGTAATTCGTAATAGCATCTGATTGCTTCGATATTCTGGTTTACCGTTTAAAACCCAGGGCTCACTGAGTATTATTTCTTAATCTTAGTGTTTAGTCTGTTCCAGAAAGCACTGAGTAACACTGAACAGACCGATGAACCAATGTATTGTAATTCAGCCAGGTGTTTCTGCGGAGCCTTGAATGTTTGGTCCATCAAGGACGCCTAATTATTGTTCGGGATAAATTATCATTTTACATCTTTCCTTGACATAATCTTATGTTAGTGTGATTTGATTTACTTGTTTAAAATACCTGGGGTTTTGGTGTGATTTCGTTACTGTTTGGCATCAGTGACAGTTTGTTTAACGTGTTTTGGCAGTAATTTTATGTTGTTTTCTCTTATATTGTTCTAAGCGCACTGCTTTGGGTTTAGTAGGATAGGATTATTTATTTTAGTAGTTTAAGTTGTACCATGTTCGTTATCGCATTGGGAGGCGCGATTTATTGAATCGTAATTTTTTACTATTTGTTGTATCTCTCAGCCTGGGTTGTGGGTTTCACCTGCGCCTTCGTCCCCTTGCGTGTCTTTCTTCTTTAGTACGCTCTAACGTTCCGTTTATGCTTCAGGTACATCCAGTAACAGTTGCCTTTTTTGAAACTAATACAGTGTGAGGAAGTATATGTGAAACAAATTCGGTCTGAGACTTGTATACGTCGCACTATTGGTCGGGACGACAGTTGGTGGTCGAGCGGCACATTTGGACCTCATCCACACTGCCTGTTGTGTAAGGCATTCGTGTCTGTACCTTGTTGGAGCCTGGAGCTCAGATATATTTATAGGATCAGTGTCGTTTATTGGTGCAAATCCACACACTTAAAAGGAATTTTTGTACACGTAATTAGTGCCATCCATTTTCAGGCGTTAGCAAAGTTCCACGTTTAAATTGCTTATTCTATTTATTCAGTTACGAATGCATTTACCAAATATATAATTTACTGCTTGTAAGTCTATCTATCACTATTCAGTTTGTCTTCTGTCTACTTCTCGATGTACTTAAAACTAAAAGTATTTAATTGTAATCACATTATTATAATCCTATGAAATTTGCATTAACCTAAATTGGTTTCTGCCGTTTGATCTGTAACGATTGATCCCTATGATTCTATTGTTAATCATGGTACAGTAATCCCATGAAAGTTGCATTAGCGTAAATCGGCTGCTGCCTTCTGATGTGTAACTAGTAATCACTGTAACGACAAGCTGTTCAAGGAATTCATATTTAATCCTAGTTTTTTGTTCTTACTGATTGCATCTCTATCACAATTATTGTCTCAAGAGCCAACTTGTGTCTGTTTCATTATCTGCTAACCACTCATTTGTCAAAATTTGCCATTAAAATTGTTATTTGATTTAACTGTTTACATGAATAAATCTTTGTGTTCAGTAAGAGGTGAAGAAGTTCTCCCTCCTACAAGGTCCATTCCTGTCACTTAGTCCTTTATGGTGGTTTTATGAGGCGCCGATGTATCCCCTTATCACAAAGAAACCAGACTAAAACTATTCAGACCTTTGGGAATTCATTTACACACATTAAATTTTAAGAAATCTGTTGAAATAGAAAATTTTTGGAAATAAAAATAAAGTTAAGGCAAGAAAGAAGACCGTAGTTCACCTACGGAACGTAATAAATGTCAAATCTTTGAGAGCTAAACACAAAAGTGAGAAGAGTGGTTGTAACAAGGCCTTAGAAATTACTGACACTTATTATATAGCCTTGGAGAAGTAACTGGTGCACATTTCATACGGCAGTTAGAATGGTATAATGTGACAGTGCATTTCACAACTGAAGTTGATAGAACATTAACTGGTTGTAAACATTCATTTAACATTGCTTTGCAGTAAGAATCGTAATCACTCCTCACGCAAACTTCGCTGCAATTTCGACTGGTTGATTTTCTTGGACTGCTTAGCAGATGTTAAGAGCTTGAAAAATGGTTTTTTAACTTGCTTTTGTGACTAATAACGACATTTCAAGTAAGTCAGTTTTTATCACTTCATCGGAAACATCTTGTCAAAATTATCAGGAATTTTTACAGATGGACACTGCATAGCAGATTACAGCTAAAGGCTTCGTCATCAGGGTGAATAGTGAGGTCATAAAGATCGTGATTCGTAGGTTGGAACATTATACGAGGCGCGTTCAGAAAGTAAGCTCCGATCGGTCGCGAAATGGAAACGACTATGAAAATCCGATCAAGCTTTGCACAGATGTGTTGGATAGTGTCTCTAGTATAACCCCAGTTAGCATCACGTCGGTCTTCTCATTTCTAAGCTCGCAGTGAGTGCGTAAAGATGTCTAGAAAATAGTGTCTGCCGCCAAGTACGAGGGCCTGGTGAGAAATTTCGCCTGAAGCTATGCAGCTAACATTACATAACTGTCGTGCTGTTTCTTCTTCAAGACAATTCTCAGCCGCATTCTGCAGGGTCAATGAAGATGCTCCTGCATCGTTTTCAAATGGAAATGTGAGATTACCCACAATACAGTCCGCAATTGTCTCCCCCTGAGTTTCATCTCTGGTCACATGAACCGCTGTCTTTGAAGACAACATTTTGACACAGACAACGAGGTGTAGGCCAGCGTGGAGAATTGGCGGAAAGCACTGGCGGCTGCCTTCTATGATGAGCCTATTGAAAAGTTGGTACAACGCTATGACAAAAGTCTAAGTCAGAACGGCGACTACGTAGAGAAGTAGCTGAAAGGTGTAGCTAATTGTTACAAGTAAAACATTTCTGATGTTCACTGTGGTTTCAATTTGGCAATCAATCGGAGCTTACTTTCTGAACAGGCCTCGTAATGGTGGCAAATTTACAAGCTATGCAAAATAGACACATGTTTCAAAGTTTCACTGTCTTTCACAGTAATCAACTGCATTGTATATGAACTGCTGCCACCCAAGTGGAAGTCGTGTAATGCCCATAGGATCGACAGTTGTGTTGACAGTTCGATTGAAGGGATCTATTGCTCGATATCTGTTGCCCGATGAATCTCAGTAACAATCCTGAAGTTAATGCCATGAAGAGCTTCCTTCTATGTAGAAATCAAGTTGAAGTCACACGGGCTTAAGTCAACGGATTGTGGTAAATGGTACAGCATTCCCTAGCCCCATAGATCGAACAAACCAGTCGCCTCTTCTTTCTCTCAGCTATTCATTTTTGGAACAAAGCTTGCGACCAGCTTCAGAGCTGTTGAGAGAGATTCGTCGGGCAACTGACCGCCCCACTCGAACTATCAACACAACTGGCGCTCCCAAGGCTCTCCTTCGAGTTTCTCGTCGCCGGCAGCGGGCTATACACAAAACTGCTGAATAATTTGGAGGACAGTAGAACTTTGAAATGCATATCTATTTTACAACTTGAAAGTAAGTAGTTGCACTAGTAAAGTTCCAACACTAGTACTTTGAGAAACAATTACAGGCTGCAGGCAAAGTGTTCTCTAATATATCGTATGATTTGACGACTATTGAGATCCTAGCTCATGTTCAGACGAAAGAATGACAGTTAACTTTGTTGGACACTTACAGGGCAATCAAAATAAAAAATGGCGCGATCGAAACGTTGAAGAATGCAGCTGACGAATCTTGTCATGAGATAGGTAAGCGTGAGGAAGAATTCAGAATGAAACAGTTTCTTGAATATACTATCATTGCGCAGTACGGAAATGCAGAAAGTCCAGTCCTCTTATAACTACAGGAACAAGGCATATCATGCCTTGTAGGAAGAATTTAATGTTTGATGCCCTCTAAGCAATATTTCGTAACGACCTCGCCGTAGTGAAAAAGAGGAGGGAGAGATTGCCAGTTTGTTTTCCGACGTTCCTAATTCTCCATGAATATTCAAGCGCCTCCATATTCATAGCTCCGCAGACAGTAGGGGTGTATGGAGGAAGGGACGGGGGGTTAAATGGGGGGGGAGGGGGGAGGGAGAGTTCTGTTCTGTGACCCCTGCAGCAGCCGCAGAGGCTTGGTGCCAACCGAAGAGTATAGTCTCCAAGACAGGGTACAAACAGAAAGCGTCTAATAATATTATAGGCTGATTGCGCATCAATAATATTCGCAGCTAATTTCGCACATTTCAATAAATTTTATAGTGGGCGAATATACTGAAGATATTTCTGTATACCTTATCTATAGTAACACTGTATGTAACTCTTTGTCATGGCGAGGAGCAATATGTTAATAAAACACACAAGTATTTTATTGAACACCGTGGTTTTTACCCACCTGAGTAGTAAAAAATGTCAGTAACTGGTACATGCTGGATTCTCAGGGACTCTTTTGCGAGTTTCTGCGCTGAGTTACAGGTACACATCGCTAATGTGGATTTGCAGCAGGGTTTTGGAACGTACGCTGCGTTCGAGAATTATGTGTTACCTCGAATGGAACGATGTATTGATAAAGAGCCAACACGGATTTAGAAAATATCATTCTTTTGAAACTCGACTAGCTCTTTAATTTCAGCAGTTAATGAGTGCTATCGACAGGGGTGACTAACTGCTCCCATCTTTGTAGATTTAGAGAAGTTTTTTGACACTGCTCTTGACAACCGACTTCTAATCAAAGTGCTTGCCTTGGAGTATCGTCTCCGTTGTGTCATTTGATTCGCGATTCCTGTCAGATGTAACATGTGGCATGTCCCAAGGAAGCGTTATAGGTCCTTTATGTTCCGGATCTACATAAGCGGAAGCGGTTTAGGAGACAATCTGAGCAGCCTTCTTAAATTGTTTGCACGTGACACCGTTATTTACCAAGTTATCAGATGATCCAAACAAATTCCCAAGTGGCAGTAGACAAAATAATGAAAAGTGTGATGTCATCCACATCAGCACTAAAAGTAATCCGCTAAATTTCGGTTACAGGATAAAACACAAATCTGAATGCTGTAAATTACTCTAAATGCTCATGGATTACTGTTACGAACATCTTAAACTGGAACCATCTCATAGATAATGTTATTGGTAAAGCAAAGCAAGGACTACCGAAGTGACCAGTGTACTGAGGTGGCAGCCATTAACGCAAAGGTGTATTTCGTTGTGGCAGGATCTTCTCATAAAATTTCAATCACCAACCTTCTCCCGATTCTGTGAAAATACTTTGTTGATCCCCACGTACACAGAGAGGAATGATCATCATAATAACATAAGCGAAATCAGATCTCTCACGTTTTTCCCGTGCACTGTTCGAGAGTGGAACGGTTGAATATGTTTCCATGAACTCTCTGACAGACACTTAATGTGAATTCCAGAGTGAACATATAGATGTAAAAGTAAATGTAGAGTTATTTATCTCTCTTCCAAAGGTCTTCTTAAGGACCGAAATCGTCCCAGAACGTTCTCGAACATTCTGGCAGTATGCCAGCGTCTACTAGTCACTTTGGCACCTGAATGAGTCCACGGTTAGCCTTTATAGCGCCGCCGTTTTCACAGAAGACACTCAAAGTGTCTTACTTCATACGGCTGACTGGCCCGCTTGCTACTGTCCATCTGACATCATGTCCTATGTGTTGTGTTAATACTCCTTGTAATAGAGTTTCTCTCTTTTCTCTCAGCCATTATTAAAATTTTTAAGCTATGACACTCCATTACTGAGATGTACCTTATATATATGTATATATTATGGAAGATGTAAATAAATAAAACAAACTGAATTCATGAAACGTGTACCTCGTGCTATGAAATTAACGAATGTGAGGGTGGTACCTGCTTTTGTAGGGGACGGTTTCCAACAATGCTTGCAATATGAAACCCTTTAGCATGAAAAAAATCTAGTTTCCCACTTGCCTGTAAACATCTTTATTTGGTTGCATATAAAATAACTGTCGATGTCAAAATAGTTTTGCTGTTTTGAGGTTGAATATACCGGGTAATATCTACTCTTACATTCTTTTCTTGTATTCAATGAAAGTACAGCTATCCTATGCGACTAAATATTAGATATATGGAATATTTCTCCAAAAATATGTGTATCTCCTTTGTGTTACCCTACAATTCCCATTTGCTTTCACCATATCAGTGTTGTGGACCACCTTTGTTTGCCTTGTCTCCATTTAATTTCTGTCCACTTTGTTTTTAGCAGAAGTTTATTAACCGGTGTAGACAGAATGAGATTTTACAAATACATTAAGGAGTTTTATTATAAGATTAATTTTGTATAATTAGTATAGTTGAAGGTTTGGTATTTAATATTGAGCTTATTGGTTATGGTAAAATTCAATATTTATTTTATCTGCATCCTTCAATCATTACTCCAAGAAATTACAATGATTACTTAAGTAATCGCTGTTTTAATGATTTTGGCGCATTAAAATTGGCAGTCAGTCAATTTGTTAATGTTCGTGAGGTCTATATGTCTTATTTCGTGTAAAGATTTTCCAAATAATAATTTAAATAATGGCTGAATTTGTTTCTTTACTAAAAGTATGTAAATGGTCTACTCTCCATCACTACTAGGTTGTAATCTGGGTCAATATCCCATCCTTGTTAAGCCCTCCATGCAGACACCACATTTCGTAGCCTCTGTCTGACCATGATATAATCCAACTGGGATCGTTCCTTGTCTCCAGGTCGTTTATATCCGTACCTCCTCCTCTTGTGGTTTATCCTCTATTATTTCCTGCAAAGTAGTGGAGTATGTAGAGGTACTGGTGAAGTAAAGCTGTGAGGACGGGGCGTAAGTAGTGCTTGGGTAGCTCAGATGGTAGAGCACTTGCCCGCCAAAGGCAAAGGTCCCGAGTTCGAGTCTCGGTGAGGCACACAGATTTAATCTGCCAGAAAGTTTCAATGGAGTATGTAGTCTTTCTGCTCTCGGAATTTTCCCCTAACTCTGTTATCTTACTCTTCCCCCTACTCGAGCGTTTCATTCATCTACGATTATTACATTTTCATCTTCATTTACACATAGAATTACAGTTTCATTGTCTTCGTACATATCTCCATCTCCTCATCTTCTACGTGTGAAGTCAGCACGTATAACTGAAATATTGTCCGCCTCGATAGCAGTGCGCTATCTCAGGGAATCTTGTCACGGTTCGAGCCGCTGCTCGCCCCCCCCCCCCCCCCCCTCCCGTCGGAGGTTCGAGTCCTACCTCGGGCATTGGTGTGTGTGTTGTCCTCTTAGCGTAAGTTAGGGTAAGTTGTGTGTAAGCTTAGCGACCGATGACATAAGCAGTTTGGTCCCATAAGATCTTACCACAAATTTCCAAATTTTTTCCGCCTCGATAGCTGAGTGGAGCCGGCACGGTAACTCGGCGTGTCCGGTCAGAGGGTTAGCTGCCCTCTGTAATAAAAATTAACTCAGTAAATGGATCAACTATGAACTTCAACGGGTGTCATGGGACATCCGCGCCGAACAAAAGCAACGAAAAATATCGAACATAATAAGACTTAAGAAAAAAAGTGGTCAGCGCGGCGGAATGCCATGCAAAGGGGCCCGCGTTCGAATCCCGGCTGGGTCGGAGATTTTCAACGATCAGGGACTGGGTGTTGTGTTGTCCTTAGCATCATTATTTCATCCCCATCGACATGCAAGTCGGCGAAGTGGCGTAAAATAAAAAGACTTGCACCAGGCGAACGGCCTACCCGACGGGAGACCCTAGCCACACGACATTTAATTTCATTTCTACTGAAAGATTGTTGTTGGAACTGACCTGCTTTCGACTATGATGAGAATAATTCTATCACGAAGGTGTTTACGGTAAGCAACTCTCTGTCCAACCTTTCTACTCACGATGAAGCTTCCTCCCATTACTCTTTTCTCCTCAAAGTTTGATTTTACCCTTTATTTATCTACCCATCATTATCTTCTATCCATTTCATTTGGTTGTCCCCCACTATATACTGAATAAGCCTTTGCATTTCCCTTTTCAGATTTTATAGCTTCCGTACTGCTTGCAGACTTCTGACATTTCATGTTTCGACTCGTAGAAAGTTACCCTATTGTGGGTTATTCAGTCTCTTTCACATGGTTTCGTCCCTCTTGGGAACTCCACCCGAAGATTTGAGTGGGGATTTAATCTGTGACCACCTATTAATTGGGAGATCATCACGACATTTTTTCAATACCTATCCAGATCTCCTGTGGATGCACAGCATGTATCTTCAGTGCAGTGGTTTGCACTGCTTCCACCTGACTCTTTATTAAACTAATTTTGTGGCCTGTGGATTTTTGCTGCTTTGTGCTTCAACTGTATTTACTTTTACCTCTTTTAAACAAGACTGTAAGATGTTCCAATTTATCATGTTCAAATTACATTATTCATGGTAACAGAGTGTCGTTCTCTGTGTTGTTTTGCGCTAAGTCCTCCTACATCAAGGGCATGTCAGATAACACGTTTCTGGTTTCTTCTTGGATGTAAATGGCTATTGTTTTGGAAAAATTCTCTAGTTATCTACAGTTTTCATTGCTGATATTTCATTTAGAACCTTTTGTCTAAATACCTTTGTTTTTGAATATAATTGAAATTTAGTGATACAGAAACTTTTCTTCTTATTAGAGGTTTTATAATATCCAAGAAGTGGCCTTCAGTTGATGTTCTTGACTCATTAGTATTGGTAGAACTAATCACAGTACCTCTGGCAGTGATGGATCGTCCTCAGTGAAGTATTTTTTTCCTACTCTTGTTAGATAAATCATTATTTTTAAAATTTGGGCCATTTATGTAATAGTGAAACTTTCTGGCAGATTAAAACTGTGTGCCCGACCGAGACTCGTACTCGGGACCTTTGCCTTTTGCGGGCAAGTGCTCTACCAACTGAGCTACCGAAGCACGACTCGCGCCCGGTACTCACAGCTTTACTTCTGCCAGTATCTCGTGTTCTACCTTCCAAACTTTACAGAAGCTCTCCTGCGAAACATGCAGAACTAGCACTCCTGCGGAGACATGGCTTAGCCACAGCCTAGGGGATGTTTCCAGAATGAGATTTTCACTCTGCAGCGGAGTGTGCGCTGATATGAAACTTTCTAGCAGATTAAAACTGTGTGCCCGACCGAGACTCGAAGTCGGGACCTTTGCCTTTCGCGGGCAAGTGCTCTACCAACTTTTTTTTTTATGGCAGACGCTCTATCCATCTTTTTTTTTTAAGATGCTACCCCTAGACCACTATTTTATTTTATTTTTATTTTTATTTTTTTTGAAGGAAAGTAAACATTTGCTCCAATTTGTAATGAGAATAGAATGAACAAAGTATATATCATTTATAGGCTGCCGTTGCGCAATATAAGAAATGAAATGTCTTCTTGAGTTTTTTTTTGTTTTTTTTTTTTGTTTTGCGCCAAGTAGTAAACAGAAACTTTTATGGTGCACAAAAGACTATCACTTCATAGTTGAAGGAAAGTTGCTCCGCTGCTCTGCGAGAGAAGGGAAATGTGAAAAAACGAAAATGGGAAAGAAAAAAATGCCTTCTGCATTGATGAGCATCTGAATAGTATCGTAAAATTCCGGCAAGAACTAAAGTCCCAGGAAGCAAATAGGATTCATACATACAGGTCACTGGCAAACTCTGCTATCCGAAATATTGTATTTGAAGCATTTAACCGTTAATTATGATTTTCAGCATATTTCCAAATATCCTCCGGTAGTCACTATGTTGTCTCATTTTAAAGTGTTCAATTTCTATGTAAGAATAATAAAAATGGTTCAAATGGCTCTGAGCACTGTGGGACTCAACTGCTGTGGTCATAAGTCCCCTAGAACTTAGAACTACTTAAACCTAACTAACCTAAGGACAGCACACAACACCCAGCCATCACGAGGCAGAGAAAATCCCTGACCCCGCCGGGAATCGAACCCGGGAACCCGGGCGTGGGAAGCGAGAACGCTACCGCACGACCACGAGATGCGGGCGTAAGAATAATAGTCGAGGAAAGTAGCATGCTTATTCTGCATAACAAACGATGCTGTGTGGCCCATGATCCACGTTGCAGCGTTGGTTTTTGCTCGTGGATATCTCAGTTTTTGTGGCTGAATGATCTCTAAAAGGTCTACACCACAGGGCGTCGTACGGTCTATCACCGACAATCGTTGACGAAGAAATGTAGTAATTTCTTCTGCAAGTCCGCTCGTGAACCTATGAAGAAGCGTATCGACTCTTCCGCATGCGTCACAGTTGGGCGTTGGATGAAGGCCAATTTTATGTAGCTTTTCATTCGTTGCTACTTTATCGTTGACTGTTAGATACCAGTCGGCTATGACGCGTGACGGTAACATGTCGCTGTGCACATTCCGCCATACTATTCTCCAATGTGTATGTGGATGTTTTTCTTCGAGACGATTCCTGTGGTTTGTTGTCATGAGAAGGCCGTAAAGCTTCCTGTTCGTCAGGCTTCCGTTATCGACGATGTTGTGTCGAATGTAGCTCATTTCCATGTAGTACAGTCGCACATGTCGGTAAGAAAGTGGAATGCCGGCGATATTAACGGGTGGGTCAAGGCTATGAGGCTTCCACCGCTGAATGAGGTTTGCGATGATACTGGTCCTCCGGGTACGGAACTCCTTCCTGATGCAATTTAGGAGCAGGGTGACACATGTTTTGTGTACTTTAATGAGGTTAAGGCCACCTTTGAACGAAGGTAAGGTTAAGGTATCGAACTGAACTTTGAAAATGTGCCCACCTGAAAAGAAACCAACATAAAGCTTGTTATATACTCTTGGCTAGATGGTCGGAGATTGGAAGAATTTGCGCCAAATAATTCATCTTGCTCGTAATGGCGATCTCGATGGTCTTAACTTTCTGTAGTATGTTCAAGTCACGGTCGGAGTGAAGTATCAAAGCAGCACGTAATTTATTAAGCATGTGTGACCAGTTCTTCGTCAGGAATTTGTCTGGTTTGGCCTCAAACGTAACACCGAGGGTTGTGTGATAATCCTTGACCTTGCACCAGGTAATATGGGATATGTCTCCGATACCGCCACCGATCTGCAAAGCTGTGGTTTTAGTTCTGTTTAGTATTGCTCCTGAAAGAAATGTGAATGTTTGTAAAAGAGTTTCCGCTGAGAGAAGTTGTTGCGATGATGACACAGTTACGCATATATCGTCAGCATACGCAATGCAGGGGATAGTGACAGACTCGACGCTAATCCCGATCCCGCTATGCGCTAAGTTGTTCAGTAGCGGCTCCACTGCAATGGCGTAAAAAATCATTGACAGAGGACAACCTTGGCGGATGGATTGCTCAATGGAAACTTCTTTTGTAAAATGACCATTAATGAGAATCCGTGAAGAGGCGTTTGTAGTAAGTTTGCGAATTAATTCTATGAGATGAGGTCCAAATCCAAGTTTCTTCATGCTTTTAAAGAGGAAGTCATGACGTACACGGTCATAAGCCTTCTCAAAATCTAGAAAGATCAGAGCGCCCTGTCCTTTGGTTTCAGCATATGAACAGATGATGTCCCTCAAATCGCAGGCAGCTGAGATTGCACTTCGGCCTGGCACTGCACTGTACTGGTAACTGCCTAAAACCTTGTACATAACGGTTTGCATCCTTAGCTTAATCGATCTGGTGATTTTGAAATCGGCACTCAGGAGTGTGATGGGTCGCATGTTTTCGACCTTCCTGCTGTTCCCTTTTTTCGGTAAGGGCAGGATGATACCTGCCGTAAATGCCTTGGGTATGACTTCAAGGTGCCAGAGTTCATTCGCTATCTCGAGGAGTGTCGGACCGAGGAGGTTCCAGTAACGCTGGTAAAACTCAGCGCTGAGACCGTCGGGTCCTGGGGACTTCCCTTTCTTTCCACTGTGGACCGCCAGTCGGATTTCGTCCTCTGTGAAAACAGATGCCAGATTTGCATTATCCTGTTGTGACAAGCGACAGCTCAAGGTCCTAAGAAAATCGTCGCACGAGTGTTCATCAACGGATTGCTTCTTGTAAAGTTGACTGTAATAGTCGTAGACGTGCGAGATGATGTCACGTTGCTTCGTGATGGCATTCTCAGCGTCATCAACGACGGCTTCAATCAACATGGCTTTACACCGTTTCGTCGTTCTCAGGATGTGGTACAGAGAGGCCCGTTATTCGGCGGCAACGTCCTTGGGATGGGCTCGCACGATGATGCCTTGCATTCGTTGTCGTTGTATCGCCGTGATTTTCGCTTTGTATCGTTTGATCTTTACGTCGATATCGCGAGAAGGATTGTTAGAGCGACTGTACAGTTCTCTCAAACAGCGATAATAAAACTCAATAGTCTGTTTCTGCCAATAGTTTTTTTGACGGGCGTAGCTCATGATGGTGAGGCGTAATTTAGGCTTAGCACACTGAATCCACCACTGGAGAACGCTATCGTAACGACGTCGTTGCCGCTGGAGCTGTTGCCACGTTATGTTCACCTCCTCTTCAAGTTGGGCATCCTGCAGAAGGCTGACATTCAATTTCCAGTAGCCTTTCCCGCGGTAAATTTGGTGGCGTTGTAGGTTAAGGTAACACTGATACGCACAATGGTCGGAGATGTTGACAGGAGCTATGTCACAGTTCACAGTGTGTCGCTGGAGGGCATCGGACACATGGATCCTATCCAGCCGACTGGCAGAATGACTGGTTACGAAGGTGTACGATACCCGTTCACCGTGCAGTTGTGCCATGTATCGTGAAGACGCATGCCATGAATTAAATGTTCTAGTTCGATACATCTGTTCGTATTAGGGGTTTGGTCTCTGTCGTTAAGCACACAATTGAAGTCACCACCGAGGATGAGATGTGCACCATAAGCGCTAAGAAGAATGGGAACCTCGTTTTTATAAAATTTTGAACGATCTCTCTTATGAGTGCTACCTGAGGGGGCGTACACGTTAACAATCTGCACACCATTCACTCGAAGAGAAATGCCACGACCACTAGGCAGCCGCTGCACATCCGAAAATGGGATACCGGCGCGCAGAAGTATGGCAGTGCCTACAGCATCCTGGAGATTGATGTTATCAATGAGAACGTAACCGGGCACTTCTAAGACTGTGACTACCTCCTGTAGGAGGGCAATGTCAACGCTGGTACCATACAAGAAATCAGTTAGCGAACGGAGTTTCACCGCACTTTGAATTCTATTGACGTTAAGTGTGGTAACGTTGTAGGTTTGGCTGTCACACATGATGGTTCAAAGGACAATGAGCTCTGAGTGTTGGATCGTCCTTCTCGACGGCTTTGAACAAAAACTCGTCGGGAACGTCTGGAGTACGAAGCGAAATGTCAAAACCAATAACGGGTCAGGGAGTGGAAAGGTCGCAGCGCGATGGTCATGCGCGAGAGCAGCTACTGCTGCATCTCCTCGTCCTGCCGCCACCACGGCTCATTGCTGTCGGGGTGCTGCGCGGTGCGCGCGCCGCCCTGCCCGCCACCGCCGGCTGAGTCTGTCAACGTGGTCGCGTCCGCCTGGCCACCACGCGGGGCTGCGACTGACGTCATAGAGTTCCTGCGGGAGCGCTGCTGCAGCTGCTCGCTACTCTGTTCGCTCTTCCTCTTAGCCGCTACGGTGCTCTGTTCCCTCTCAGCGCTCAGTAGTGCCTTCAGGTGTTTGGTTTGTTCACGGACGCGGTCTTGCCTCGCGGTGTCCTCGCAGCGCACGGAGCAAGAGGATTGAGGTTCAGTCTCGCTGCCACTTTCTGACTTGTGTACGGGTCTCAAATCATCCGACTTTTCCTCTTTGCTACTATTCCCTTTGCTTCTCCTTCGGCGGCCTTTCTTCGTGTCTGCTGCAGTCTCTACCGATAGGGGTGGTTCAGGCAAACTGATCTGCACCTGCTCCTGTATCTCACACGGCTTGGTTGCAGAGGTGGCTGGCTCATCGTTGCTATCCAGCGGTAACTGCCCCGGTGAGGATGACGGTGCCGAATCGACGTCCGTCCTACCGCGAATGTCTTTGGCACTTCATTCCACCTGAACTGGCATCTCCGCCTCGCTAACACGTTCCGGCTGCCGGGGTGGTTGTACAGTCCCCGCGACTACCTCACTCAATAGCGGAACAAGCTTTTCACTACCGTCTGCAGGACGTTCCCGTGGAAGTTGAAATGGACGTCGACGTGTACAGTTCATCCGCAGATGTTCTGTTGAATGGCAGATCGGACACGTAGGGGGTTGTCCAATGTAAGTTACCTGTGCACGACAGCCACCAATGGTAACATACGAAGGTATATGCTTTTTTAAGTCTACACGTACACTTCGCACCCCGCTGTTAACTTGGAAGCGATATGCACTCGACCATTTTTCATTTTAAACTGACAAAACAGCGCCGCACAGCGACAGAGAACGTGCAATTAGATCATTAGGTCACTCAGGTGGCACATTAAATAGCCTGACGGTTCTCACTCCGTATCCCGAAGGCACGATTTGGACATTACTAATACTGACATCATTATGACGGAATGGTCTCACACCAGCATGCTCCTCAACGAATTTCTCATAAGTGTCACTCGAAATAAATTTGATAAATAACGAGTACTGCACAAAGTCCAACTGGAACGTGTCGACTATATCTTCAGCCAATTTCAGATCCTCAAAGGTCCACTCGTGAATGTCAAAAGCCGTCGGTCGCAAGGCAGCGCGATCGAAAACACACTGAACGCTGTTCGCTCTGTTAATTGTCGACATCTTACTTACAACAGTTATACAGAAAGAAACGTTAACAGCGCTCGCACTCGCTGCTCAGCTCTCCACCTCAGCACTGCTCGCCACGTAAACACCGGCACACGCGACCGCCCGTCACCGCGCGATGTGCACTGGCCGAGTGCCGGAACAACGACTGCGAGCTACCGAAGCACCACTCACGCCCGGTACTCACAGCTTTACTTCTGCCAGTATCTCGTCTCCTACCTTCCAAACTTTACAGAAGCTCTCCTGCGAAACGTGCAGAACTAGCACTCCTGAAAGAAAGGATACTGCGGAGACATGGCTTAGCCACAGCCTAGGGGATGTTTCCAGAATGAGATTTTCACTCTGCAGCGGAGTGTGCGCTGATATGAAACTTCCTGGCAGATTAAAACTGTGTGCCCGTAGGAGACGAGATACTGGCAGAAGTAAAGCTGTGAGTACCGGGTCGATTCCCGGCGGGGTCAGGGATTTTCTCTGCCTCGTGATGGCTGGGTGTTGTGTGCTGTCCTTAGGTTAGTTAGGTTTAAGTAGTTCTAAGTTCTAGGGGACTGATGACCATAGATGTTAAGTCCCATAGTGCTCAGAGCCATTTGAACCATTTTTGAGTACCGGGCGTGAGTCGTGCTTCGGTAGCTCAGTTGGTAGAGCACTTGTCCGCGAAACGCAAAGGTCCCGAGTTCGAGTCTCGGTCGGGCACACAGTTTTAAGCTGCCAGAAAGTTTCATATCAGCGCACACTCCGCTGCAGAGTGAAAATCTCAGGCGGCCGCGGTGGTCTCGCGGTTCTAGGCGCGCAGTCCGGAACCGTGGGACTGCTACGGTCGCAGGTTCGAATCCTGCCTCGGGCATGGATGTGTGTGATGTCCTTAGGTTAGTTAGGTTTAAGTAGCTCTAAGTTCTAGGGGACTGATAACCACAGCAGTTGAGTCCCATAGTGCTCAGAGCCATTTGAACCATTTGAAAATCTCATTATGTAATAGTGCGTCTGACCCCATGCCATATAACAACCTAAAAGTAAAGAAAATGTTGTCTTGAAACATAATATTGCTAACAAAATTATGGGGGAAACTGACAGGGCCGCGCGGGATTAGCCGAGCGGTCTCAGGCGCTGCAGTCATGGACTGTGCGGCTGGTCCCGGTGGAGGTTCGAGTCTTCCCTCGGGCATGGGTGTGTGTGTTTGTCCTTAGGATAATTTGGGTTAAGTTGTGTGTAAGCTTAGGGAGTGATGACCTTAGCAGTTAAGTCCCATAAGATTTCATACACATTTGAACATTTTTGAAACTGACAGGCTAACAAAAAATGGTTCAAATGGCTCTGAGCACTATGGGACTCAACTGCTGTGGTCATAAGTCCCCTAGAACTTAGAACTACTTAAACCTAACTAACCTAAGGACAGCACACAACACCCAGCCATCACGAGGCAGAGAAAATCCCTGACCCCGCCGGGAATCGAACCCGGGAACCCGGGCGTGGGAAGCGAGAACGCTACCGCACGACCACGAGATGCGGGCACAGGGTAACAGAGAAATCGTTTATAACATAAATTAATTCCTGAAATGGATACCTGTGGATTGTGAATTTTAAAGAAAAAGACCTAATTTTTGAATGTTTGGCTTAATGCTTTCGTGGGACCCTATTCTGAGATTTTTAAAAGTTAATTAATAGTGAATGTGCTACACGGCGAAACTGAAAGAGGAATGTCTTGACAACCGAAGTACATCGGCATCTACATCCACATGTAGACAGCACTGTGAACTGTATGCCAGCTATTACACTAGATAGCAGCAGCTATTAGGACGTCTTCGTGTTCCATCCCCATACAAACACGGGAAGAGTGATTGTTTAAAAGCGTCTCTCCCTCGCGGTGATTACAATAATCTTGTCGGCGTAATCCGCATGAGATAGGGGGTTTCAGTATATTCCTCACTTAAAACTGGTTCATTAGAGCTGTACACTGGTAGATGTTAACAGAAAGTAAGCGTCTGTCTTCCAAGCGTGTGCCAGTTCCGTTTTTCAAGCATCTCCCCTCACGTATCAAACCAACCCTTGACTATTAGTGCTACCATTCTTTGTGTACTTCCAGTGCCCCCTGTTAATTACGTCTGGCGGTAAATTTTGTAAGGAATGGCTTCTGTAGAGTAACTGATTTCTGCTAATAATCCGAAGTCTGGTACCGACGTTACCTACGAGTCAGCCTACGTGATCGTTCCTTTTAATATCGATACAAGTTGCTCCTCATAGGTATTTATATGAACTGACCGATTTCAAGTAAGACTCGCTAATAGTCTAGTCATAGGACGCCACGTCTTTTTCGTTTTATGAAGTGTACACTTATATGTTTCTGAACATTTGAACTGAGTAGCCATTGTTTAGACCACTTTGAAATCTTACCAAAGTCCCACTATATATTCTAAACTAAACTAAACTCTGCCCGAACATGTCATGAAGGCCCATTGGTACTGACCGGCCGCCGTGTCATCCTCAGCCCACAGGCATCACTGGATGCAGATTGGAGGGGCATGTGGTCAGAACACCACCCACCCGGCCGTGTGTCAACTTAACAAACCGGAACCACTACTTAGCAGTCAGGTAGCCCCTCCGTTTGCCTCACAACGTCTGAGGGCATTCCGCTTGCCAACAGTGCTCGGCAGACCGGATGGTCACCCTTCAAGTGCTAGCCCACCCCGACAGCGCTTAACTTCGATGATCTGACGGGAGTCGGCGTTACCACTGCGGCAAGGCCGTTGACCTACTGGATATTCAGGCAGTATGTAATTACAGGTAATCTCTTCGTCTGCAGAAAGTATGAGATCACTAAAAAATTACCTGCGCAGTCACTAATGCACAGCACGAACAGACGGTAATTTTTCCAAGTTACTTCCGTGGATCGCACCTGAAATTACGTCTGCGTCGCCCCTTGCAGTCGTATTTCCGATCATTACCACGAAGTGTTCACCTGGCGAGGTTACCCGCTCCGCGGCAACTGCACCTGCTCGTGTGTACAGAGCCTGCGTGTTAGCTGGGGGCCACGTGACAGCCTTGGTGCGCCTGCCTGCGGCCTCCCACACCCCCTGCAGCGTGTACACAGCGCTCGGACCCTGGGAGCCCCTGCAGGGGGACAGCTGGCCGGAGGGAGCCAGGCACTCGCCTGTGTAGCGGGTGGCCACCTTTCCAGGGGATGCACCTGGCGTCAAACGTTACTGGCCTCCAGATGGTGCAAACAGCGCCACGTCTTGCCATAGTTCGAACCCGGCCACACTGTCTGAGGTATGTATGGGTCCAGCCACCCTAATCTGTTAATAAATTGAGTAATCTCGTACATAAATTCGTCATATTCAGGAACAAAAATGGGTGTTGTTGAAAAGCTTATGTTATAATCTAAAAATGTTTAAGTCTTGCAATTTTTACTACTAAGCGAGGAAGAGTAATATTAGAAATACTTGCCTTACACACACAGGAGTGGTGAACAGTGTATGCATTCTTATACCAAGCAAGAGATGAAACCAAGTAAATACACTATGGGCCATTAAAATTGCTACACCAAGAAGAAATGCAGATGATAAACGGGTATTCATCGTACAAATATATTATACTAGAATTGATATGTGATTACATTTTCACGAAATTTGGGTGCATAGATCCTGAGAAATCAGTACCCAGAACAACCACCTCTGCCCGTAATAACGGGTTTGGTACGCCTGGGCATTGAGTCAAACAGAGCTTGGATGGCGCGTACAGGTATAGCTGCCCATGCAGCTTAAACACGATACCACAGTTCATTAAGGGTAGTGACTGGCGTATTGTGACGAGCCAGTTGCTCGGTCACCATTGACCAGATGTTTTCAGTTGGTGAGAGATCTGGAGAATGTGTTGGCCAGGGCAGCAGTCGAACCTTTTCTGTAACCAGAAAGACACCTACAGGACCAGCAACATGCGGTCGTGCATTATCCTGCTGAAATGTAAGGTTTCGCAGGGAACGATGAAGGGTAGGGCCACGGGTTGTAACACATCTGAAATGTAACGTCCACTGTTCAAAGTGACGTCAATGCGAACAAGATGTGACCGAGACGTGTAACCAATTTCACCCCATACCATCACGCTGGCTGATACGCCAGTATGGCGATGACGAATACACGCTTCCAACGTGCGTTCACAGCGATGTCGCCAAACACGGATGCGACCGTCATGATGCTGTAAACAGAACCTGGATTCAGCCGAAAAAATGACGTTTTGCCATTCGTGCACCCAGGTTCGTCGTTGAGTACACCATCGCAGGCGCTCCTGTCTGTGATGCAGCGTCAAGGGTAACCGCAGTAATGGTCTCCGAGCTGATAGTCCATGCTGCTGCAAACGTCGTCGAACTGTTCGTGCAGATTGTTGTTGTCTTGCAAACGTCCCCATATGTTGACTCAGGGATCGAGACGTGGCTGACGATCCGTTACATCCAAGCGGAAAAGATGCCTGTTATCTCGACTTCTAGTGATACGAGGCCGTTGGGATCCGGCACGGCGTTCCATATTGCCCTTCTGAACCCACCGATTCCATATTCTGCTAACAGTCACTGGATTTCGACCAACGCGAGCAGCAATGTCGCGATACGATAAACCGCCATCGCGATAGGCTACTATCCGATTTTTATCAAAGTCGGAAACGTGATGGTACGCATTTCTCCTCCTTACACGAGGCATCACAACGACGTTTCACCAGGCAACGCCGGTCAACTGCTGTTTGTGTATGAGAAATCGGTTGGAAACTTTCCTCATGTCAGCACGTTGTTAGTGTCGCCACCGGCGCCAACCTTTTGTGAATGCTCTGAAAAGATAATCATTTGCATATCACATTATCTTCTTCCTGTCGGTTAAATTTCACGTCTGTAGCACGTCATCTTCGTGGTGTATCAATTTTAATGGCCAGTAGTGTACAATATTATCGATGTTATCAATAAATTATTTTGTTAATATCTGCCTTTTTTTGTACTTTAATGTTATTTATACATAATATTTTTTCTTATTTTTTTTAACCTTGTAATGATTTGAGATTGTCCTTCCGGCAACAAGGTCGTTCTAAGAATCATACATGCCATATTCATATAGACTGCATGCCACATAACCAATAAAAGATTTGTGGAAATTAGAAGCTTTGTCTGCAATGAATGGACGAGTAGAACTTATTTTTCGTTGTAAATGAAAGACCAAATTATATGACGATTACAATAGTATCAGGCGTAAAAGAACAGTTAGAGTACAAAACTGGTGAATAGCAAGCAGGTTTCAGGCCTGGTCGTTCATGAACATAACAAATCGTCAATCTGAAAACAGTTCGAAAATACAAGGCTACCGGGAATATTCCAGTATTTTGCACCTTCATAGATTTTAAGAAGTAATATCATTCTATTTACTGAAAATCCTTGTTCAATGCCTCAGAGAATAGCGGCTTGATCCAAAAACACTAGGTTTAATCAAACAGTCTTTGGCTGGCTCAAAATCGAAAATGTAATTCATGGGTGACATCTCTGAGCTTTTCATGATCAAAACATTAGTACGGCAATGCGACGGATTATCCCAACTATTGTTCGCCCTAGTCGTGGACAAAGTAATGAAGAAATAGGAAAAGGAATTGAAAATGCAAGGACACTGGAAACCAACACGACTGGAACGATCCTGGTACAAAGTTATTTCCAACATAGCTTTCGCAGACAATCTGGTCATAATGTGAGATAACGAAGCAACAGCAGCCAGACAAATCAAAATACTAAAATAATGTGCAGGAAAAAGTTGACATGCAAATATATTTCCAGAATTCTCCTGCTCAAAACTAAACACACAAAAAGTAGACAGAAAATACCGCAAGATAAACAGCGTTACACATTTGAAATACCTAAGTGCAATCCTCGAACTTATAGGAGGCGAAAAGACCTCGCAGAATACCGACTACAAAAAACGAAGAGAGCTTACGGCAAGGCACAAGATGTATATAATAAGAAAAGCAGGACCATTCAGAGAAAGACCAGAAACTGCAGTACTTTATGCAAGTAAGGTACAAACACTCCAAACGTAAATCTAAATGGAAGGCATACTGAAGGAGGGTGGCATAATAGTGAGAAAACTTTTCGCCCCATAGGTGACAGAAGAGGGATGTAGATTACACTCAAGGAAAATCACAGGGAAGATGTCAGACCTAGCAGCAGTTGTCAGAACGTCAAAGATTCATCAGCAGGCTGCCACCAACAAGACTCACCAACATAATTCTGCCACACATACAAGGGGTCAACTCAACGATACCGCGGACCACATAAGTAAAACTTGACGTACAAGAAACACAAATCGATCCAGCAGACTCTGATGACAGGAACGTATACAGAGGTCAGATGCAAAAATATAATGGGAGGTCAGAGACTGAAGACCAAAAGGAACCAGGTACAAAGTGGACTGAAAATAGAAAGAGACTCCATGGAGAAAAAAAAAAGAGAGAATCGCGGGAATAAGAAATAATACTCAAATGAAGTAGAATGTTTTGCGCGATACTACAGAGTCTCGACGCAAATAATTATGTACAGGCCAGGCTTACTTTTGTCGTATACGGGATGATTAATAGATTCTTCGTATAAACGTCTCACAAAAAGAATTGTGTAAGATAAATCAATCACCTTTGTATGCCAGTGGCGCAGTTTTCACGCAGTTTTTAGCGTCCGCTGTAAGCTATGGTACACTCTTATTAGTCAAAGAGAATAATAAAAATGTTAAACTAAAAATTACTGGCACTGCATTTGAAACGAACTTCCACTAATAACACAGAATTCGAAATCCAGCATGGTGCCCCTTAGGGTATGCTGCAATTCTATCCGAGACAGGAAAGAACTTCGAAGAGCAGCTGAATGCACTGGATAGCGTCTTGAACAGACGGTAGAAGATGAGCATAAAAAAAAGACACGGTAAATGGAATGTAGTGCAATTGAATCGGCGATGCTGAAGGAATTTGATAGAGAAAAAACGCACTAAAAGCGATAGATGAGTTTTGCTATTTGGGCAGCAGAACAAGTGATTACTGCCGAGGTGGAAAGGAGTCACTGAGGGAGCAGGACGGAATCAACTGTGGATTGTGGCTCCAGCGACTGGCACAGGTTGACAATACCAGGTTTACACAGTAAATCTGCTGCTGTTTCTGCCTGTAAACATTAGAAGTGAAGCCCATGATATTCAGGATCCTGTTTCGGCGTCAATATAAAATGACTTTTTTTAATAAATAAATTGTCTTTTTTTTTTAGAGTCCGTACTCAAAGATTCACAACTACTATCGTTGCAGGGATTGCGCGCTAAAGTGTTTGTTGCTGTCCAGCTGCGCTTCACTTCACTTCAAGTACTTTTTGGATCAAATTTACCTTTATGGTATTTACATACATTACTGAGCTTTTCAGAATAAAATAAGACACAAATTAGTTTAAAAAAAAGAGGCAGTGCGTCTCACATAACATTACATGCCTTCATTTGGAACTACCTGGCAGATTGAAACTGTATGCTGGACTAGCACCCGAAACTGGGGTCTTCGCGTTTCACAGTTTCCCCGCGAAAGGCAAAGGTCTCGGTTTCGAGCTCTGGTCCGGCCTACAGTTTTGATCTTACAATCAGTTTTTAATCAGCGTACACATCTCTGCAGGATGAAAATTCATTCTGGAAACAATCCCCTAAGCTGCTGCTAGGCCACGGTTCCACAATATCCTTTGTTCTAAGACTGCTAGTCATCAGTGTACGCAGGATAAGTTTTGTGAAGCTTGGAAGGTAGAAGATGAGGTACTGCCGTAAGTAAAGCAATGAGGAGGCGTCTGGGGTATTGCTTGGATAGTTCGGTAAGTAGAGCACTTTCCCGCGAAAGGCGAAGGTCTCAGGTTTGAATCCCAGTTTGTCACAGTTTTAATCTGAAAAGAAGTTTCAACGCCATCTTTGAGTTTCCACGAAGCTCACGATTGCAACACTGTCCCTAGAACAGATCGTGGCCCTCTAGTTCTTTATCGAGTGCAAGGCTTTAACCAGAGACTGCGAAAGGTCTAATGACAAGCTAGGCTACGACTTCCTAGACTTGTGCCAGAGGGTTAAGAAGCGTAGGTTTCCCCCAAACCGATGTTGTGTGCTCTAAACATAGCAAAGTTTGCAATATGATGTTTACAATTGTCACGTCAATGTGGACGTAAAGTAACATCTACTTTTTATGTGTAGTACAACAATAATTTGACAATTACGACATGTAATACGTGATAATACATATATGTTGAGCTCTCATTATCTGGGTTATGGAGAGTCACTTGGTCTGAAATCCATTGTTTGCTCCCTACATACATTCAGATACCCGAGTAGCAGCCTGTGAGGAGCAGAAGTTTGTTTTTGTCGGGATAAACAGCCTCCAAATGCATAGTAAAAGGAAACATGGTGAACAGTAGGTTGTAATGTAGACTATCTTTATTGATATCGTTCTGTTAGCTAATATCATTCACTAGTAATTTTCAATCATATATGTATATATATATAGTGATAGTACATATATGATTGAAAATTACTAGTGCATGATATTAGCTAACAGCACGATTTAAATAAAGATAGTCTACTTTACAATCTACTGTTCACCATGCTTCCTTTTATTATGCATTTGGAGAATGTTTATCCCAACAAAAACAAAATTCTGCACCTGAGAGGCTGCTACTCAGGTATCTGAATGTATGTAGGGAGCAAACAATGGATTTCAGACTAAGCGACTCTCCATAACCGAGATAATGAGAGCTGTAGGAGACACAGAAGTAGCAGTGTAAGGTCGAAAGAAACGCCTCCGAGAGCAGAGAGTTTTAAATTGCTAGTAGTTAACAGTTGAATAGAATGAAATTATCACTTTACAGCGGAGTGTGCGCTGATATGAAACTTCGTGGCAGATTATAACTGTGTGCCGGACCGAGACTCGAAGTCGGACCTTTGCCTTTTGCGGGCAAGTGCTCCACCAACTGAGCCACCCATGCACGACTCACGGCTCGCCCTCACAGCTTTAATTCCGCCAGTACCTCGTCTCCTACCTTCCAAACTTCAAAAAAGGTCTCCTACCAACCTAGCGGATCTAGCACTCCTGGAAGAAAGGATATTGCGGAGACATGGCTTAGCCACAGCCTAGGGGATGTTTCTAGAATGAAATTATCAGTCTACAGCGGTGTGTGCGCTGATATGAAACAGGAGAGCTTCTGTAAAGTTTGGAAGGTAGGAGACGAGGTACCGGCGGAATTAAAGCTGCGAGGGCGGGGCCTGAGTCGTGCTTGGGTAGCTCAGTTGGTAGAGCACTTGTCCGCGAAAGGCAAAGGTCCCGAGTTCGAGTCTCGGTCCGGACACAGTTTTAATCAGCTAGAAATGTTTCTTAACAGTTGAATAATTTGGAGCAAAGAGAGTTGGAGGGCGCCTTAAAACTCACTTAGTATTAGCTACAGAAAGCTGGTTACAGCCAGAAATTGAAAGTAATGAGATTTTTGTGGTAGATTTAAGCGTATATCGAAAGGTTAGGTTAATAGGAAATGGAAGTGGTGTATTTGTCACAGGAGACAAGAAAAATTCCATAAATTCCCTATGACAGGAACTGAAGCTAGAGACGAGACTCTTTCTGTAAGACTCAATGTCAGTTATGACCGTAAAATTATAACTGGGTCCTCCTGTCAGCCCCCAGACACACATCTTATTTAAGCTATAGAGAAGATCTCAGTTCTCTAAAACATAAATTCCCCAGTCATACTGCAATCATATGAAGATACTTCAGTCATCCGCCAATCAATAGGGACATTTACAATTTTGTTTGTGGTGAGCGTAACTGCATATACTGTGAAACATTACTATATGCGTTCTCCGTGGAATACCTTCAGCAGGTATTTCGGAATGTCACTCCTGATGGAAATATAATGGATCTAATGCCAACAAATGTACTTGATATCTTAGAGGATGTCTATATTTAAATATGCGAGTGTGGCTATGTGGTAGCTGTAGCAAAAATGATTACAAAAGCACAAATAGAAACTGGAACAAGTAGATTCACACGTAAAGCAAACTAGATAAGGCAGATGTAGTGTCATACCTCAATGAGAAAGTTGAAATTTGTGGATCTGAACAAGACCATGTAGATAAATTGTGTCTCACTTTTAAAAGAGTAATGATCTTATGACATTTATTGGCCGGGATATCCCCTTCGGGGTTTGGCCGCCGTACTGCAAGTCTTTCCTGTTTGTTGACGCCACTTCGGCGACTTACGTGTCAATGCTGATGAAGGACACACAACAACCAGTCCCCTGCCGGGAATCTAACCCGGGCCCCCTTGATAGGTATGCGGTAACGCTACCGCTACGCTACGGAGGCGGACAGTTACTGAGGTGAACTGGAGAATACTGTACATGACTCGTAGAATAATTCATGATGGGACGGACCCTCCATGGTATACAGTCGCTGTAAAGAAACTTCTAAAGTAACAACGATTCATACATAACAAGTGTAAAAGAAAGCATAGGGCTCTCCAATGGGTGAAGTCGTCGGTCACAACCGTAGCCGAATATTATCAAAGATTCTCTCACAAAACCGGAAGAAAGTCTGATCACGTAGACAGGCTCTTAGTGGGCCAAAGCTAGTGTCCAGGCACTCATGGACAAAACAGAAACTGAAAGTGACTCTGCAAAATAAGATATGCGTGGCTCTATTTTCAAATGTTTATTTGCGAAGGGAAACCGAAGAATAATGTTCCCGCTAAATTCTCATATCTCTGCAAAGATAAGAGAAATATACTAGCGTCAGTGATGTTAAGAAACAGGGACTGTTAAGACTGCATAAAGCTCTACGATGTGACGGAATGCCCATCAGGTATTAAACCGCTACTTGTGGCCCAGTTATCTTCTCTTTTAACCACACAGAGGGCCCTTCGTACAACAAAGTGTGCCCAGTGGTTGCAAGAAAGCACAGGTATCACCTGTCTACAAGAAGGGCGGCAGAACCTGTCTGACAACCCTGACATCCATTTGTTGTAGAACCTTAGAACTTATTATCAGCTCATACGTAATGCGGTATCGCGAGCAGGCGAGAGCACGGATTCAGGATATATGTCACCTCAAGTCCAACTTGAGCAATTCACGCATAAAATCCTGAAAATTGCTGATGAAAGTAGATGCAATAGAAGTAGTTTCTTGACTTCCGAAGGCGTTTCACTCAGTACTACACATAAGCTTATTATCGAATGTAGGTTCATATGAGGTATCAAGCGAAGTCTGTAGCTGGATAAGGGGTTTCTTGGTGGGGAGGGACATAGTACGTTATGTTGGGCGGAGAATCAGTGAAAGATGTAGTTGTAACTTCAGGTGTGCCCTAGGAAAGTGCGCTGCGACCCATGATGTGCACGTCGTACATTAATAACTTTGATAACAATATTAATAGTAACCTTAGACTTTTTGCATATACTGCAGTTACGTTCAAATGTGTGTGAAATCTTATGGGACTTAACTGCTAAGGTCATCAGTCCCTAAGCTTACACACTACTTACCCTACATTATCCTAAGGACAAACACACACACCCATGCCAGAGGGAGGACTCGAACCTCCGCCGGGACCAGCCGCGCAGTCCATGACTGCAGCGCCTTAGACCGCTCGGCAGTGCAGTTATATCTAAAGAAGTGCTATCTGAAAAAAGCTGTCCTAGTATTTAGTGCGGGTCTGACAAGATTTCGAAGTGGTGAAACAGGGAAACTCGCTTTAAATAATGTAATACTGTGCGTTTCACGAAACAAAAGAAACGTACTATTCTACGAGCGACATTTGGAAGTGGTCACCCCTTAGAAACAGCTGAATATAACAATTTGTAGTACCAATTTGTAGGGATATGGATCTGAAATGGAACGATCACATTGTCTCAGTCGTGGGTAAAGCAGGTGGAGGACTGTGGTTCGTTGACAGTATGCCAGGGAAATGCAATTAGTCTAGAAAGGAGACTGCACACAAAACACTTGGGTGACCCAGCCTAAAATATTACTCAAATGTGTGTACCCCGCACCAGATAGTATTTAAGAGCCGGCCGGTGTGGCCGTGCGGTTCCAGGCGCTTCAGTCTGGAACCGCGTGACCACTACTGTCACAGGTTCGAATTCTGTCTCGGGTATGGATGTGTTTGATGTCCTTAGGTTAGTTAGGTTTAAGTAGTTCTAGGGGACTGAGGACCACAGATGTTAAGTCCCATAGTGCTCAGAGCCATAGTATTTAAGAGATTAGTTTAGGAACATACTACAGCCCCCTATGTATCGCTCGTGTAGAGATCGCGCAGGCAAGGTCGGCCTAATTATTGCGCCTACTGATGCTGTGTGACGTATCCTCTCTGGTGCTCTCGACAGTGCTTTGCAGAGTACATGTAAATGCAGATGTAGATCTCATGGTGGTTAATTGTCCAAGTTACGGGTCCAAAGGTGTCCTTTCAGGTTTGAGGTGATCTGGGCTTTATAAATAACCGGCAAAAACTTTGAGAATTATTTATTGTTGTTCCGTACAAGAAGAATAACTCGAGTGATATGCACTGGAAAATTTCGCTGCATCGTTGTTGCCACTGTCACTTTGGGAGGAAGCATTACAGCGCACTCTCGAAAACATGCACATCTCTAGCTATCAGAGCGACTGCTTGCTACACCTGTCGATGCCGTAGCAAGGACCTCACTCACTACGACCGTAATTACTGCATACCATCAGCTGAAGCTGCTGCATTAATCTAGTGGCTTCTGACGTATTACCATGGCGCTAAACAAGTCTTACTTCAGATTTCTTACGAATAATACTGCCATACAGATTTAAGCAATGCCGATGGCCAACTATACACACAATTCATTGCATTCAAATGACACTTAGACTTCCTCACAAACGCATGGAAATCGTATTTAATATATTTAGCCTGTACCTGGTACAAATGAAGTCGAAAGTTTGAAAAACAAAAATTGCTAGAAAAATCCATACATATAAAAATTTACGTATGTATGTATGTCTGTGTGTTCAACATCTCCTCCTGATCCACTGGACCGATTTCAACCAAGTTTGGTACACATATCACATACTGTCTGGAAAAATCACTGTTTGGGAGAGAACTACCTATCTATCAAAGGGTGGAGGGGAGAAAAGCAACGTAGCCTTCGAAGCTAATTTAGTCATCCCGTATTTGAAATGAGAGCACTTAGTGACATGTAACAAACTTTACACAAATGTCATGCTTTTCAAACCTTTTCTTTTTGACAACCCCCTAAAACGAAAGAAAAAGTTTACTGTTTACTACATTTTTGCTGTCCATGCAGTAAAACTGCCGTATGAAGAATGACGTTTCAACTTCCTTACTACTAACTGTATTCACGACACAGTTTGAAGACAATATTCACATATATCACTGAACGTACCAGCAAATTTCTATCATTGTACGCCACATAGTTCAGGAGATAAAACACAAATATTGAGCAGCGTGAAAATTAAAACGTAGCGGGAAATTTAGTAGAGACACAGGTGAATTATGTGCACAAATACGTGTGAATTACGTTCAACACAAATAAAATACGTTTGACATGTGCACACGGGCAAAGCCACGGGCCAGAAGCTTGTCCCAAAACATTGCAACGGTTTCAACCAAATTTAATACACATGTTATTGAGAAATAGTGTGTGGGTAAAGACCATCAGCCTCCCATTGCACTGAGCGTGACAACGTGGAGAGAGAAGGTGGGAGAAGGATGTGGACAGAGAGGGCGCAGAAGGAGATGGAATTAAGAAGCAGGAAGAGATCTACAGAGGGGAAACGAGCAGATAAATAGAGAAGGAAGAAGCAGCTGGAACGAGAGAGAAAGGAGGAGCAGATGAATAGAGGGGGTGAAGGAATAGATGAACAGATAAATGTGGAAGGAGGAGATGTATAATAGAAGAATGGAATATATACATACCGGGACAAAGCCAGGTACTCCAAGTAGTATCCAAAATAAATATCAAATAGAATCTTGTTGTCATGTACATCAAGTCAGTGATTCCGTACCTTAAATTGAATTTTGCCTAGACAAAGTACTGCGGAAGTTATCGATGTATTTTAATCGACGTTTTAATTAATTGGTAACTATTGAAACCTCGTATTTTGAGTGAAACTACGAAGCGAAATCGAGATATTCTGATCTCATTCCTCACCACTTGCTTTAAAACATTTCTTTTGTTTTTTCTTCATCAAAAATTAGATGATCGCTTCATGGAAGCTGTCACCGAAGAAATTTATTTTGTCACTGCGAATAAGAGGTGGTTCTGACTTCCGTGGGGATAATTTTTAAAAGATGAAACAAATGCGAAAATATTAACCACATGAAGAAAGCTGACGGAGTAGATAGAAGTGAAAAGATCGAAAAGGAAAGAAACGGATGGTTACAGGCAGTTTCATTTACATAACAACGTAACAAAGTAGCAACCAGGTTTTATTCTGCAAGAACATGAGATACTGTTTGCAAAGGAGTTTTCATCAGAAGCGGTAGATCTGGAGTAAGTCACGTGGTCGCACTCGATCTATGATTTATGGAAAGGGTGCTTGTTTTAGTAGCGTTATGTCGTCGTCTGCACAAAAGTCTAAAGATTTAGAAAAGAGAAGAACGGTTTATAAAGTTATGTTGAAGAACGAACTAAGTAATCCCTGGCCAAACAGTGCTCCTACTTACCGTCCCCAACGCAGCAGCGCGTCCGGCTGACAGTGAGAGGGGAGGAGAAAAACGAAAAGGGGAGCCTCACCCGGATGCAGCGGGAGTAAGGTAGTCACCTAGCTACACGCAATACCAGTAATGCTGAATTAGATTTACCTCTTGCGTTAGTAGCACTACAGTGCCAACGAACTTGTCTAAAAAAAGAACTAAAAGTGGGAAGCCATGTCGTTCAATGTGGAATAGGAATTGCTTTACTTTTCGTATTGTTTAATGACCATTTAAAGTGCTAAATATACCATCAAAGTATTATTAGCTGGAAAAAACGCTCACTGGATCGGCACTATAGCACCAGCCATAAAGACGATATGATGCCCATGTGTTCTGACGAATGCAAGCCACTTTACGCTGAATTGGAGGCGGACACAAGGAAAGAACTTAATTAGGAGCGATAAAGACTTTTATGATAGCCATCACCAGGTTTTTGATTAATAATGTCTCTCATTGCAAGGATAAAGTCGTTTGGTAAAATATATGAAGTACAAGATTGACGCTACGAAATAGAAGCTAATTGTATGTGGAAATCAGTTTGAAGTTGATGACATGGAACGTTTCCTGGAACTTAGTGGATTGAACAGGACTGATTAACGTTCAGTAATTGAAGCATTACATTGTGAGATGCTGAAGTCCCAAATAAATTCCAAGATTTCGAATGACTGAGGATTGCGTTCGTTGCATTTGCCAGACCATTCTCTCTTTCGGCCACTGGTGGACCTCTTTACTTCCATCATTAGCTGACAAACATAGTGTGCAATAATTATTCCATCGACATGTTCATGAAATCCATGAATTTACAAGACATCTATAAAATGTTACCGCTGGACTAATATCCTTAACTTCATAGATAAGCTGCTGAAGTTATTTCAGCTTTCGGTTCAATATACGTGTGCGTATGCGTTTTCTTCCTTTATGAAATAAATTCTCACCAACGTTCGGGTCTAATAGACTTTATCCTCCGTAATTCCACGTTTTTGATTGTATGCCAAAGCATAGTTCCAGATACACTCTGTAGTCTAAAGTCGACCTGTATGAAAATACATAAACATCGTAACAGAATGTTAAGTGTCTCTATGTAAATCTTTTTTTAATAAAAAGGATGTGCCTTTCTCCTCACCGTACTAAAATTTACTAGTATAGCTATTTAATTAAGTAATAAATTTGCTAGTTTGGGGAAAAACAAAAAATTGAAAATAAACGCCAGATTTAAAGTCCTGCTTATATATGTTGAGATATTCACGTCTTAGACATAGTCGCACTGTGATCCAAACACATCCTCCTGACTTAACCTCTTGTGCAGAATTCGGCTTGTAGCCGCCTCACTTACTCACCTGCTCCGAATGACGCAGAGGTGGGTGTGCCGGAACGCTTGGCAGACTCGGCTGCGCATCTGTTGTGCGGGCGCTCACGGGAGCTCCTGTTTTCGCCAGGCCTGTTATACACCAGCTGGTAGAGTTAATGCTGAACGCTGATCACCCGAAATAAACTACAAAGACAAGTCATTTTAAAGAAGGTAATTCATCCTGTGAAAAATACATGGGCCTATGAGAGGCTTTTAGGACTTCAGTGAAATACTGCAGCGTATACAAGGAAAATAAATTGTAAAACTCACTAAATTTCAGAAAATACGCTGATCAGAACACAGGGAGTGGATGGGAGGCAGATTGCAGCAAGATGGCTGTATGATATGTCGGCTGATCATACCAAGATGCCGATCGGGTTCTGAAAGAGAAAAGCATAGAAGACTCAATGAAGATAGACTACTAAGGACACCAATGCCCACCAAAGGCTATAGTATCACAGAATTGTCCACCTAATGAGCTTTAGTAAGCCTTTGGTACGTGTGAGAATGATACTGCGTCACAAAAGACCAGGAAAAGCTGTTTATGCTTTCTCTTTTGGACTTCAGTAGCACTGGCAGAAAATTGTGACTGTGGTAACGCCACACAGTAACCGTTTTTTGTTTGGATGGTCTGTCTCCTGACTGGTTTGATGCTACTGTCAACAATTTCTCTCGTGCGCCTTGGTTGGCTCAATGCACTGAAAAATAATAGCATCGATAGTGGCTTCTAAAGTACCTTAGGATAGCTCTCAAGTCACTCATATCACGCAGTCCGATACATGTTCCTGCAACACAGTCTGATCAATTCATAAAACGAACTCTTATCCCCATTAATACAGTTGTGTGTAAAAAATGAAACCAATTGTCTGTCAAATGTTTCGCAAAATGATTCGTCGGAAAGTAATAAATGAAATACATTAGACAAGCATTTGACCCTGAGCATCACAAAACGCGAGCCAATGTTTCTCTGATCTATTCTACACATATAAAAAAGTTTTGCATCACCTAGGTTCCGAGAGTTCCGAAACCTGTAAAGAAGATTGGAATAGAGATCAACATAAACATCATTTTTGACCTTTTTATTGTTCATGAAAACCATACATTGCATGTTGTACCTCCATACAGCGAGACCCTCAGAGGTGGTGGTCCAGCTTGCTGTACGCGCTAGTACCTCTAATACCTAGTAGCACGTCCTCTTGCATTCATGCTTGCCTGTATTCGTCGTGGCATACTATCAACAAGTTTATCAAGGCACTGTTGGTCCAGATTGTACCACTCCTCAACGGCGATTCGGCGTAGATCCCTCAGAGTGGTTGGTGGTTCACGTCGCCCATAAGCAGCCCTTTTCAATCTACCCCAAGCATATTCGACAGGGTTTATGCCTGGAGAACATGCTGGCTACTTTAGTCGAGCGATGCCCTTATCCTGAAGGAAGTAATTCACAAGATGTGCACGATGGGGGCGCTAATTATCGTCCATGAAGACGAATGCCTTGCCAGTATGCTGCTGAAATGGTTGCACTATCGGTCGGAGAATGGCATTCACGTATCGTACAGTCGTTACGGCGCCTTCCATGACCACCAGCGGCGTACGTCGGCCTCACGTATTTATTTATTTACACGTAAAGTTCCAATGTCAAAATATCCAGAGTCGTGAATAGGGATAGACAAAAGGTTCGTGAACTAACACCACTTATTGCCCGAACCGAATGTTTCTGAGCCAAAAATATCCTTTTAGAATGGGAAGAGTTACCCCAAAATATAATACCATACGACATAAGCGAATGAAAATAAGAAAAGTAGACCAATTTTCGTGTCGAACGATCACTCACTTCTGATACCATTCTAATAGTAAAAACGGCAGTATTAAGTCTTTGAACAAGATCCTGAATGTTGGCTTTCCACGACAGCTTACTATCTATCTGAACACCTACAAATCTGAACTGTTCAGTTTCACTAATCATATTCCCGTTTTGTGAAATTAGAATGTCAGGTTTTGTAGAATTGTGTGTTAGAAACTGTAATAATTGTGTCTCTTTGTGATTCAGGGTTAGTTTATTTTCTACAAACCATGAACTTAGGTCATGTACTGCACTATTTGAAACCGAGCCAATGTTGCATACAACATCCTTTACTAACAAGCTAGTGTCAACAGCAATCAGAAATATTTTAGAGTTACCCATAATACTAGAGGGCATACCAGTTATATAAATAAGGAACAGCAGAGGCCCTAACACTGATCCCTGGGGCACCCCACATTTGACAGTACCCCACTCAGACCCCACATTACAGCCGTTATCAACATTGTGAATAATGACCCTTTGCTGCCTGTTGCTAAAGTAAGAGGTGAGCTACTTCCCGTATTCTGTAATAGTCCTATTTCTGGAGCAATGTTTTGTGATCAACACAATCAGTTGCCTTAGTTAAATAAAAAAATATGCCAAGTGTTCGAAAACTTTTGTTTAACCCATACAGTACCTCACAGAGAAAAGAGATTATAGTATTTTCAGTTGTTAAACGACCTCTAATGCCAAAATTTACATTTGATACCAAATCGTGTGATATAAAATGATTAATTATCCTTACATAAACAGCCTTTTCAATAACTTTTGCTAACACTGATGGCATAGAAATAGGTCTAAAATTATCTACAGTATACCTTTCTCCCTTTTTATAAAGTGACTTTACTACTGAGTACTTTAATCGCTCAGGGAATAGACCATTCCTAAAGGAAAAATTACAAATATGGCTAAATACAGGGCTAACATGTGTAGCACAATAGTTTAATATTCTGCTAGACACCCCATCATAACCATGAGAGTCCTTAGTCTTCAGTGATTTAGATATTGACTCAATATTCCTCTTGTCTGTATCACAGAGGTGTATTTCAGACATCAATCTTGGAAAGGCATTTGCCAAGAAATTTATATGATTTCCTGTAGAAACTGAAGTTTTATTTAATTCACCAGCAATTCTCAGAAAATGATTGTTAAATACTGTACATACATCTGATTTATCAGTAACAGAAATATTTTTACTGCAAATTGACTTTCTATTGCCGACCTTGTTCTGCTGACATGACACTTCCTTCACAACTGACCATATGGTTTTGATTTTATCCTATGAATTAGCTATTCTATTTGCATACCACACACTCTTTGCCTTCCTAATAACATTTTTAAGCACCTTCCAATGCTGTTTGTAATGGGCTACTGTGGCTTGATTGTGACTACTGCTAACATTTTGAAATAATTCATATTTTGTTCTACAAGATATCCTTATCCCATTAGTCAGCCATCTGGGCTGTCTATTACTGCTAGTACCCCGTTTAGAGCATTCTAATGGAAAGTATCTCTCAAGGAGCATGAGAAATGTGTTAAGGAAAGCACTGTATTTATCATCAATGTTATTGGCACTATAAACAACCTGCCTTAACTTTTCTACGTAGTTTGTAATTAAATATGACATTGGTTTAAGTACAAAAGCCTTTTAGTGCTAAAATTTGTGCATCATGGTCTGAAAGGCCATTCACGCTTTTACTAACAGAATGCCCATCTGATAATGAAGAATGAATCAAAACATTTTCTATGGCTGTGCTACTGTTCC
The DNA here is from genome assembly GCF_023898315.1 of Schistocerca nitens. Classification (NCBI taxonomy): domain Eukaryota; kingdom Metazoa; phylum Arthropoda; class Insecta; order Orthoptera; family Acrididae; genus Schistocerca; species Schistocerca nitens. Next base: position 21,088,176 of record NC_064614.1, read on the forward strand.
CCTGCACCCTAGCTGGGAAAAACACAGACTGCATCAGATCATATGAATTTAGGAGATCAACGAACATCCTTTTTCTGGCACCATCATGTTCAAAATTAATACTGAATTCACCACAAATAACTAATTTCTCGTACTTCCTGCAAAGTGAATCAAGAACTCTCTCTAGCTTGAGCAGAAATACTCTGAAGTTGAAGTTAGGGGACCTACAAACAACAATAATTAGAAGTTTAGCTTCACTAAATTCAACTGCCCCTGCAAAACATTCAAATATCTGTTCAGTGCAGTGTTATGATACGTCAATGAATTCAAATGGAATACTGTTTTCTAAGTACATAGCCACTCCCCCCGCCCTCAAGGAACTCCTTGCGAAATAGCCAGCTAATCTATATCCTGGTAAAAGAAGCCTCTCTATTGCCAAATTATTTAAGTGGTGCTCCAATATACCAATAATCTCAGTCAACATGTATGAGCAGTTCACTAACGTTATCTCTCATACCTCTTATATTTTGATGAAATATGCTAGTTACATCTCTACTTGGAAACATTACATCCTCGGAACTTGAATCCTTAGTTAGAGGGACTTCCTTTAAGCAGGTGTACCTATCAGCTGACTTCAGTCTAAAAAAGGTGTAGCTCTAACATCAACTACTACAGGAATTTTTCATGAGTGACCCCACCACCACCACCTCACCACCCACTACACTGTCACCTATAAGCGTAGCCAGCCTCCCCTTCCCATATCTATTGATGTGTAGACCATGCCTAGTGAAACCCGATCTACTGATCGACCCAACTCGCACCACTGAGATGTGACCCATGCCCTCTGACGTCAGCGCCCTCCCCAGCCCCATGTTAACGCACCTAACAGCCGCATTAAGGTGAGGCCGATCATTACGCTGAAACAGCTGCACGAAATGCACATTTGTGCCACCAGTTTCAACACCTATCTTTACCAGATCACCACCGACGTCATATTCCCCACCCCTGTCAAGACCCCTGCTCCTCCCACTATCACTACCTGATCCTCCTTGCTGTCAGTCACTTGAGCCAACCCTGCACTGGCCTTCACAATGCTGGTGACCTGGTACTCACACCCCAACACTTCCAGCAACTGCTGGACCACACCGCTACCGTGAGAACTACCTAGCAGCTGAACCTACTTCCTTCTGTTAGACTTTGGAACTATCCTAGGCCTCCTAATTGCTGAGGACTGCTGCATGTTCCCTACATCTACAGCTACACGAGGCTCCTCTCCACTCAGTTCTGATAGTTGGTCAAATCTATTGCAATATGCAAAGTATAACTGTCAGATTACCTCCTCTTCCTAGCTGCCTTCCTGCCAACTGCCACCCCAAAACACCGGAGAACCTCCACCTTGCTGCACTCGCTGGACAGTGTGTCTAAGGCGTTCATCCTGACTGGGTTGCCTCCAAGCACATGTCCGACGATTGTCTGATTGAGGGCATATGAGATATTCATCGGTGAAGGGAACGTGATGCCAGTCCTGAGCGGTCCATTTGGCATGTTGTTGGGCTCATCTGTACCGTTGCTGCATAGTGTCGTGCTTGCAAAGATGGATCTCGCCATGGACGTCGGGAGTGAAGTCGCGCGTCATGTAGCCTATTGCGCACAGTTTGACATAACACGACGTCCTGTGGCTGCACGAAAAGCATTATTCAACATGGTGGCGTTGCTCAGTGTTCCTCTGAGCCATAATCCGTAGGTATCGGTCATCCACTGCAGTAGTAGCGCTTTGGCGGCCTGAGCAAGGCATGTAATCCACAGTTCCTGACTCTCTGTATCTCCCCCATGTTCGAACAACATCGCTTTGGTTCACTCCGAGATGCCTGGACACTTCCCTTGTTGAGGGCCCTTGCTGTCACAAAGTAACAATGCAGACGACATCGAATCGCAGCTTTGACCGTTTAGGCATGGTTGAACTACAGACAACGCGACCCGTGTACCTCCTTCCTTGTGTGATGACTGGACCCGACCGGGATCGACTGTCGGACCCCCCTCTGTCTAATAGGCGCTGCTCATGCATGGTTGTTTACATCATTGGGTGAGTTTAGCGACGTCTCTGAACAGTCAAAGGGACTGTGACTTTGATACAATATCCACAATCAACATTATCTTCAGGAGTTCTTGGAACCAGGGTGCTGCAAAACTTTTTTTGATGTGTGTATTTCTTACTTCTTGACAAATCATATCACAAAACATTTGATCAATCTTTTATTCCTTATTGTTTTGAAATTTTGAGTCAGAAAACGTGTTATTAATGTAGCTCATTTGCTTACTTACTTTCTTTTGGTGTCGAAATGATGTAAATTTAGAACTTAATTCAATCTTTTTAATAAAGCAAACATTAACATTTTGCATATTTATTCTTTATGTCTACATATTTATTTCTCAATGTTGTCATCCTATCAAGGAACACATTAATGCCAACTAGGGACCATTTTGTTGATGCCCTGACAATAGAATGTCTGACTTAGTTGACAGAGCCACAACATCACTTCTGCATGCACCGACCCATCCCTATCAAAGTGAAGTATTCGACAGGTGTTCTTTAAGTTTTGGAAACAGCTGAATATCGGATGGGGAGAAGTCGGGACCGTATGGACGATGATCGGTGACAGTGAACCCAATTCTTCAGATCGTTGCAGATGTCACAGTTCTCGTGCGTGCATTGTCATGCTGAAGGAAAGCATGCTACTTGTGTGAACGAGCTCTTTGAATTAGAAACTTGATTACAGCATACTGTTTCTCATGCACCGACCTAGATACAGTACACACTGCCATGTTACACGCTACAGTTGAACCCTTTATCAGCAGAAGGTTGCAAATATGTAGAAACGAAGAAGGGAGATATGCAACATCAAGAGCGTTTGTTTTATTTTAAATCCTTAAGAGTTTTCACGTAAAATAATCGCACTGCTCTTCAGCAAGCCCTGGTAGATTCTCGTCGGGTCACACTAGGAATAGGCTGAAAGCCATTTCACCATAAGCATAATGCTACTAAAGATTTTGTTTCCCAGTGCCATGTTTTGCAGTCAGCACCTTGTTGGCCCAGACGACACAATGGACAGACCTTGAGACCAATGAAGCTGACATCACGTCACTAATCTACCTCACAGAACAGAGAAAAATACAACAACATTTGGGTGTGCGTTCAAAGACCCTTCGAGAGGAATAGAGAGTAGAAGGAGCAAATCTCTGTTCGTCTGAACACTTCGAACACCTAAAGTAGTAACAGCTATGATGTACTTACCAGTATATGTTGGAAGTAATTTGTTTCATAGCAAATGTTAAAGTGACGAAAATTTAATTTTCTTTTTTCCTTCCAATACAGCGCATTTATTGTATTATTTCAGTTTTCGTAGGCAGACGTGTCTACCTACTGCTTTATCTCATTCTGGCTCCCTCTCGCCGCTGGGCGGTCCCGGCACGGTCGCCAGTGCCAGCCACGGCCTGTCGTCCACCCTTACCCGTCCTAAGTGCGTGCGCAGCGCCGCCTGGGATTTACTGCCTCCGCAGACTTCTCCCGCCCCGGAACTCCAACACCCGAAGGCGCCTGCAGCGCCGGTTCCGCTCCAGAGCCGTATATCCGCCCAGGGTCTCTCTGAGTGGGCGTGAGAACTGAGATACTCTCCCGCCAAGACTCGCCCTATCTTTATAGCCCAAGGCTTGGAGAAATCTAAACACTGCCAGCGTGTGGAGACGTTATTGTTTGTAGAAATGAAATGGAGGTAATACTGGCGGAGACAAAATAAAGTCGAATAGCACCAGCAGTTCACATATATAAGGTCAATTTGAATCTGAATGATCTTAAGAAGATTTGTAGATATGTAGCTCTTTATCTCTGCATCCGCTACAAAAGAACTGGTTTCTATTTTGCTTCCATTTTCGTCCGTAACGCTAGTACTTTTTTGTATGTGTGGTGTGCGTACTGTAAGACCTTCGGTACACACACCATCAGATTATTTGACTTGTCGCTCTAACGAAGTAGGCGAGTGTCAGCAATATGTCTCGTGGTCTTATCGTGGCGTGTTTATCTTCTGCCGTTAGGTCAGACGATAGAAATGCCACTTGCACACTTAGAGTTGCAGATTGACGGTGACCAACATTAAACAGAACTTGATTAATTTTCACATACATTTATTCAAATAATAACAAGCATAAAAATAACTTAACTTGGTTCTGGATGCTATTTACAATTGACAATCTGAAGTTCCTTTGGGTCTTCATGGCTATGTACAGGAATATGATAATCTTATTAGGCGCAGAATGAAACTTGTCTATAGGCTGGTACAGACAAATGCAGACTAATGCAGAATAATGCAGACTGACTAATCGGAGGTCTGTACAGTCATTATAATACCTCGTGTGTTCTGGTATCACTGCGCGAGTGTGATCCACGAGGAGAAAAGGTTCTACCTTAGCAGCAATCTCATTGGCTGCGTTACATATTAATACGCGGATCAGCAGCAGCAGGATTTGGTCTGTCTCTCAGGCGGCGCCATCTCGTAGTGTGGAGACGGATGAGCGCTGCGCCTGTGCTGTTGTGCTTAGCGGGGCGCGCTCTAGTGGGAAAGTTGTGTACGCGCTGACTACGCGGAACTATGTACACAACAGTATGTATGTATTAAAGCTGGCGTACTCCACATTATGTTTTAAATATTATTATCTTTGTCTACTTCCAACATTTTTCTTCTCTATGACTCACAATTCCTGGACGACTAAGCAGATCTCTAAAAAAATGGTTCAAATGGCTCTGAGCACTATGGGACTCAACTGCTGAGGTTATTAGTCCCCTAGAACTTAGAACTAGTTAAACCTAACTAACCTAAGGACATCACAAACATCCATGCCCGAGGCAGGATTCGAACCTGCGACCGTAGCGGTCTTGCGGTTCCAGACTGCAGCGCCTTTAACCGCACGGCCACTTCGGCCGGCTAGATCTCTCACTAACCTGTTTGTCCTTCTGTTGTGAGTTTGCTAAGTCGTGTGTTTGTGTAATGAGTGGGACACATCATAAGTCAACTCGTTTCTATATCTGTTATGAAGTTTTCACTGGAAACATATGCTATATGCAGCTAACATGGTTGTTTCCGTCTAATACCTCTTGATATATTGGCCTCTGATTTCAACATTATCATATATATTGGCCTCTGCTCAATTATATTTAACATTCTACCATAACACCATTTTTAAAATGTTTCCATCTTCTTTCCATTTTTCTCTCGTTCCATGTTTCTATTTCTGTTTAGTGCTCTATTCAAGAGTTTCGAATATACGAACCTATTTCGTACACTCACACACACAACTAGCTGTCTTTTGCTGAAGGGAGCTGTCATCTCCTGTCTCAATCTACCTGTACTTCCACTATTAGGTTCACATTGATCAATCTGTAGAATTTTGTTTTCTAGAGAACACATGTTCTGTATTGTGTCTTCCCTAATTTTAGGGTAAAGTTAGTGACTTGTCCACATTTTAGTAATATCCGAGTGGTTGCCTTAGTATTTCTTATGTTAATGCGGTCACTGAGCAGCTTCATCTGATGTTGAGCATGAGGGTACGAACGCGCCGTGAAACTTCGTGAAATTGCTAGTGCTGGCGTTTTTGGCGTTGTCGTAATGTAGCCTATGTCTTAAAGTGTACACACGTTTTCCTAAATTGTGATTGTCACGTGGTATCAGGCAGAAATATTGATGGTAAATGAGAGTGTAAAATGGAGCAGTTTGTGATACACGAGACTCTGCGTCTTACGCTAACTGCACAAATGTTAGGGGGCTCTCGGAATGGGAAAGCCCGGCCGAGTTATCCCTCGGGCAGGACGTGGACGTGGTTTAGCTACAGTGGGCGAGCCGCATTGTCTGTGCTGGCGCGCCGTTGCAGGCTGGCGGCCGTTTGCGCTGCCAGCTGCCGGCTGGGGTTATTTTCCGCGCGGCCGCCGCTGCCCCAGCAAGTGTTTGCCGTCAGCCGGAGGCCATTTGCCGCTCTGGCTGTCCTCTGCAGACGTAAGGGGGCGGGGAGGGGGGGGGGGGATGTACGCAGACTGGGAACGCCAGCAGTGCACCCGTCCTACGTCTGCATCTACATACATACTCCGAAAGTGACTGTACAGTTCATGGTCGAGCGTACTTCCTTCTTTTCTGTTGCGATCTATTCGTTTATTGAACGAAGGAAAAATTACTACCTTTATGCCCCTGCAGCAGAAGTAATTGCCAACATATTTTTCGAAAAATTGTGAGAGGAGGATGTATACCTCGGAAACTCTAGGAGATACGGGAAGATACCAACTGGGATTTTATTTATTTAAGGTTTCTACATCTGATTCCTCAGTCTTGTAGATTAAGGCAGGTTGTTACGCGCTATACATTCAATATTTATCTCATTATGACAATGAATATGTCATGGCAATCATCTACAGCAAAATTCTACAGCCTTATCATTTAAAAAAGTACAAAAATGGAAGAAAGTGAGAAGAGTCAAGTAAATGTGAAAGAGAATTCCACCACCAAAAGAGCCTCTGTTCCTATTCCGCTACAACGGTAATCAGCAAGCTTGGAATCGCTTAAGATTGTTGACCATGAAATTCTCTATATCTAAGTTTTTCCCTATGTCTAACTACTGCCAAATGACACTCCAGTGCCCGGCTACCTTCACTTTACCATTTGGTTTCATATGACAAACTTTTTGTGCATTTTAATAAATCCCATTCCGATGAGTCTCCTTTCGAACTTGGAAAGTCAGATGTGCTTTCGTCCTCATTATTCCATTATTAAAATCCTTCTCGAGGTTACTCTGCTGCTGCTGCTGTTCTTAGTGTACCCATATTGTCGAAACATCTTTGATCTTCACCAATTTGGTGACGACGCAGTAGTTTATGATCAATATCCCTATGTTCCCTATAGCAAAACTCTTACTGCAGTGCTCTTGATTTTCCATTGGCAGCGGAGAAAAATAACTTACATTCTTCTGTGTCTTGACCAAGTCTGTCCAAGTTCAAATTATTTCCTTTCTAGTTGGTGTAAATGTGGCGTTCCAATTTCTCTGCTGTCGCGGGGAGTGTTGCCCATATTCCCATGTAAGTGGATGGGGTAAGGACCATGTCCAGCAATGATGTGTACAATACCTTACTAGGGTCACTTAGGTGCATTTGTTTACTGTGTTTAACACTTCAGAGAAAGCTAGACACACGCTTACTGGTGAACCTAATCCTCTGTCATTCATGTGTTCTCCAGACCTAGAGCTCAGTTTTGTTATAAATGTTCATTCCTGAAAGGTACTCAGTCGAGTCTGCCTTGACTTAAGCCGTAGCACGCTGGTCGTTATCGTACTTGAATGGATTACATCATGATGAGACAAAGGTTTAGAAATCGGATAATATATTGTAAGGCTCATCTAGGAGCAAATATCTTCTGCGCTATCGGACTTGTAAGAGCTACATTCGGGTATGGCCTACGTCCGGCGCAGGTACTTGCGGCAGGATGATTAGAGGATAATGCAGGTCGGTCACGTGAGCTTCCGTAGCGGGCAAGTAAATATAACGTTGCCAGCGGGGGAATCTATATCAGTTACTGTTATACGATTTTGCTTCTACGAGTTAATTATTAATGCTACTGCTGTTTACCTGGACGGACTTAGACCTATGTGGCATAGTACTTTGACTTAAGAGCCTTTGATTTCTACAGCTGAGAGTTTAACTGGAATATTGCTTAATATAATAAGTACTACACGGGCTCATAGCGAATTGGTGATCTTCAGACTTACATCAGTTCCAGTCACGAACGACTACATATTAGTTTCTTTGTGGAACTTTGACTTACCTTAATCTCAGTCAAGAACTTTTACTGTCTGGTTTCCTGGAATAACTGACAGCTTTAATCCCTTGTTACAGAATTTTATTTCTGGTCAATACATGTCGTTAGTCGTAAAAAGAGGATTACAACACACTCAGATCACAATTTACTAACAATGAAAATAAGACTGAAGTTTAAAATGACCAACAGGAAAGATCAGCGTGAGGGGAAATTGAATAATGAAATTTTGGGATATGATATGAATAATTTTATAACACTGCAACAGCATTTACATAGCTTGTGCAATGGAATACCAAATTTGGCTTATTACGTACTATGCCCCAACAGAACAAATCAATCCTGTCACGGAAAAGCCACGTATAACACTACAGTCCGCTGCTGCTATACCATAACCTCAAAGCTGGAGGCAGTTCGTACAGTGAAATTATTTTTATTCAAGTTAGTATGAAGAAGCAGAGCAGTGTTACCCTCTGAAAGGATTTTAGTTGTGGGTGGCTTATCGGAAGTGAAAGTCAGAAGAACGTAAATATTTAAATAGTAATAAACAACATTTAACCTATTCACACTGTTCAAAGGATAAAGGAAAGGGTCGCCGACCTAATTAGGCAGGAGAATGATTGACATTCTTGTTCAAGAAAATAGGGATGAGTAACTTTAACGGACAAACAAAATCTGTACTTTGCCACACGAGAGTGCAATAAACTCAGGCACCTGAATACAGTATGTTCACGTTAAGGTTGGAGCTAACAGATCAGAACAAACTATTTACATAAATATAACAGATAACAAAACACACTATTACCTTGAGGACTTACTCAAAGTAAATGGTCTCAATAACGTTATTATTAATATTCACTGCAGAATCGTAATCCGGACATAGGTTTAATACCACTTTTCAAACAAATTACTATCTGACATGAAATATCGATATGGTCCACAGAAAATTTAGTTACTGTGCATAGATTAAGTCTTTCACTACTAAAAACCTTTCTACTTAGAACGAAAATTAAATGGAATTCACTAACATATGACTTCTCACTGTCTTTTGAATAAAGAAGTTACTGTTTTCATAGATAGTTGTCTTTCTATTAATCGTTATGTAGTATGAACAAAATAGACAAACTGTGGATTGTGTTACAACATTAATATGCACTTTTAATACTCAAGAGGAACCCAATACTGCACATAATTTGACTTGAAAAGCAAGAGTAATTGAAACTTTCCATAATTAAGTAAATTTGTGCATCTGAACTACTTTCAATGGAGGGACACTCGGTAATCACTTTAGCATGGGAAGGACCCTAAGTGGTTGTGGGACTAGGGATAAAAAAATCAAGATAGGTATAAAACTTCGAGTACAACTTATATTTGCGCACACTAAAACGTCCAATGAGCTGATCCTTCAGTGTAAATTACTGTAGTGTTCCATTACAGTGATTGCGCAATGTTATGGCGATTGCATGTTGGTAGGTGGATTTGCAGGTAGAATTGCTGGACTCTGTCATTTCTTGATGGCGATGATAGATACCAATTCCAGAATAGTTCAAGCACTTTATCCATCCATCCGAGGCATTGGAAGGCGTCAGGAAAAGCCTCTCTCGGAACCAGGACAATACACGACTTTTACATGAGCAGTTGATAGTTCGGTAACTCGTCCCCGACTGACTCTTGGTTCCACCTTTTCTACCTAGGACAACCAATTTGCGCGCGCTACACGGTTCCGTTCCCGAGGGGAACCACAACAACTTTTACATACAAAATAACTAAGAACCCTTAAGTGATGGTCAGCAGTTTACATAACAGCAACCAAACATATCAAATAAAACAGAACCTTTGCAAATATTGACATTTCTATAAAAAATTATCGAAACAAAATTACAATTATATACAGTAAGTTTTGTCTCCCTCCAAATGAGACAAAGAATTTAAAGGATAGATACACTACATTGCATAGAATAAAACCATGGCATCAAAGTTTTTTCACAGAAAAGAATAACCACTCTCATGGTATAGATTCAATCCAACGTTTACAGAAACTCAACGATATAACACTAAACAAAACAAAAGGCAAAATAAATCATTAGAGCATTAGAGCTACGGTGTTACAAGTTCTCTGAATCAGTATATATTCTGACAATGGATACCATACTAGAAAGCACACTTGAGGAAGAATGGACACCTGCAAAAACGACCGTCAAGGACATTGGACAGATAAGTGTAGGTACAAGGAACCTAACGGCGAAGAATCCTTGGGAACCAGAAGGGATAATTCAATAGATCGATGACATAAGATAAAGCAGAAATTTTAGTAAATAGACTGGAGTATAGCAAGGAGTAACTTCAATTAGAATTACAAACAGAAAGTGTGGTCGGTAAAAAAAAACCGCGATTCATTGGCAGAACATTTAGAAAATGCAACAGGACTACCGAGAACAAGGCCAAAGGTCAAAGAAGGCAGCTCGACTTGTTCTATCGCGAAATAGGGGAGAGAGTGCCACGGATATGATACGACAATTGGGGTGGCAAACATTAAAGCAAAGGCGTTTTTCCTTATGGCAGGATCTTCAAATGAAATTTCAGTCTCAAATTTTCTCCTCAGTGTGTAAAACTATTTTTTTGGCGCCCATCTACAATGGGAAGAATGATTATCATGATAAAATGGAAGGTACCAGAGCTAGCAGGTATGTATTTAACTGTTCGTTTTTTCCGCGCTCTGCACGAGAGTGGAACGGCAGAGAAATAGCTTGAACAGCTGCCAGGTACTTAATTGTGAACTGGAATGCAATGATGTAGTTGTTGATGCATATATCTCACTTGGGTATGGAATCAGAGAGAAGAACAAAGAATCCAAATGTACGCAGTGAAGTAACCGGAAATTGTGTGGCGGAAAGACAGATTCATAACACAAGAAAGTCAAAATAACTTTCATTTGCAAATATCACATCCTACTGTTTCTAGATCCAAGATGATGCACAAACTACGAAGTACAGCCACATGTTATACAAGCTGAACAGCATGTAATTTTGTTAATAGTTGGATGGGTAACACTTGAGACTGATAAATCCAAATATGTGGAGGATTCATGTGGAAGTGAAACCGCTCGTTAAAAAATTAATGCAATCAAGACGTAAAATATGTGTTTGAAAGCCAGGCATATCACTGGGTTGTTCAAAATGGCGAACACCTCAGCGAGCTCAGTATTCGTTTGGTTGATATGGGCTCGGCGAACCAGTGTTTACTGAACTTGGGCATTGGTGAGCGCTACCAATTCTCTGTGACCGTAATCACTAGACAAGCTTCACAGACACCGAGCGGGCCGCCGGTAGATAGTTGTTCCTCGCTTAATCACCCGAATCACGATGATGCTAATACTCAATGTACATTATAAAAGTAAACATGCAACGTTAGTTCCGCTAAAACTCAGAAACGAGTGCTGATATAATCAAGGGAGTTATATGGTGTGATAGCTGTCTACGTCCCATCCATGAAGAAGATTCTCGTTTTTACCTGAGGGACATGCTTTTGAAGATATGAGGTCTGGAAAGTTTCGCCATCTAGAAATTTCTGAAACATTCCAGACCATTTGAGAGTATTTTAGGACATTACAGAACATTCGAGAGTATTCTAGAGCATTCCAAAACATTCGAGACTATTCTAGAGCATCCACAACATTCCAGAACGTTTCAGAATGTTCCACAATCATCCGGGATGTTCTGCAATATTCGGGAATAGTCTGGAAGATTCGAGAAGGTTCCAGAATGTTTGGGAACATCCTGGAACATCACAGATTATTGTGAAACATTAAATAATACTGTAGAATGTTGTGGAATATTCTGGAACATTGTGGGCCATTGGAACACTTTTTGGTACGTTCTGAAATTCGCCACTATTGGGGCTACCCATTGCTAGGAGTATATAAAGCAAGACACGTCGCCGGTTCGGACGTCACTTTCTTGTCTTTGACGAAGGGAGGAACCGAAAAGTAGTGGAGTGAGCGCGTAACAATAAACAGTGAAGTGTCGGCCGGAGTGGCTGTGTGGTTCTAGGAGCTTCAGTCTGGAACTGAGTGACCGCTACGGTCGCAGGTTGTAATCCTGCCTCGGGCATGGATGTGTGTGATGTCCTTAGGTTAGTTAGGTTTAAGGAGTTCTAAGTTCTAGGGGACTGATGACCTCAGCTGTTATGTCCCATAGTGCTCAAAGCCATTTGAACCAAACAGTGAAGTGTGAATAGTGAAAGTGATAGCGTGACTGAACACAAATCGACAACAAAGTGTGTGCAGTGTACTTAGCGTAGTAGTGGAGGAGTAAAAGTATCGCATGAGACTACTTACAGAATTCGTGGCATATCTTGCAAACGGAAGGCACATATACCACTGAAAGTAACTTCAAAATTATATCATTGCACGACACGGTTCGTGATGTATGACATCATAAACAATGAGATGCGTTAGAAACAGTCGCGTCCAGAATGAGATTTTCACTCTGCAGCGGAGTGTGCTCTGATATGAAACTTCCTGACAGATTAAAACTGTGTGCCGGACCGAGACTCGACGTCGTGACGTTTGCCTTTCGCGGGCAAGTGCTGCACTATCTGAGCTACCCAAGCACGACTCATGACACGTCCTCACAGCTTCAGTTCTGCCAGTACCTCGTGTCCTACCTTCCAAACTTCACAGAAGGTCTTCTGCGAACCATGCATAAGTAGCTCTCCACGAAAAAGGATATTGCGGATACATGGCTTAGCCACAGCCTAGGGGATGTCTCCAGAATGAAATTTTCACTCTGCAGCGGAGTGCTCGCTGATGTGAAACTTCCTGGCAGAATAAAACTGTGTGCCGGACCCAGACTCTTACTCGGGACCTTTGCCTTTCGCGGGCAAGTGCTCTACCAACTGAGCTACCCAAGCACGACTCACGCCCCGTCCTCACAGCTTCAATTGTTCTTAGCAATCATATACAACCGCTCACTTGACGAAAAGTCTGTTCCTAGAGACTGGAACGTAGCACAGGTCACACCAATGTTCAAGAAAGGAAATAGGATTAACCCATTGAATTACAGACCCGTATCACTGACCTCAATTTGCAGTAGGATTTTGGAGCATATACTGTACTCGAACATTATGAATCACCTTGAAGAAAATGACTTATTGATACATAACCAATACGGATTCAGAAAATATCGTTCTTGTGCAACACAGCTAGCTGTTTATTCCCATGAAGTAATGAGTGCTGTCGATAAGGGCTCTCAGATAGATTCCATATTCCTATATTTCCAGAAGGCTTTACGTACCGTTCCGCACAAGCGACTATTAATAAAATTGCGTGCATATGGAGTATCGTCTCAGTTGTGTGATTGGATTCGTGATTTCCTCTCAGAGAGGTCACAGTTCGTAGTGATAGATGGTAAATCATCGAGTAGAACAGAAGTGACATCTGGCGTTCCACAAGGTAGTGTCCTAGGCCCTCTACTGTTCCTCATTTACATAAATGATCTAGGTGATGATCTGAGCAGCCCCCTTAGATTGTTTGCAGATGACGCTGTAATTTATTGTCTAGTAAAATTATCAGACAATCAATTCCAATTACAAAATGATCTAGAGAGAATTTCTGTATGGTGCGAAAAATGGCAATTGGCACTAAACAAAGAAAAGTGCGAGGTCATGCACATGGGTAATAAAAGAAATCCGATAAATTTTGGTTATACGATAAATCGCACAATTCGTCTACATACCGAGGAATTACAGTTACGAGCAACTTACATTGGAAAGGCCACATACATAATATCGTGGGGAAGTCGAAACAAAGACTAGGCTTAGTTGGTAGAACACTTAGAAGACACGTCTAACCCACTAAGGAGACAGCCTACGTTACACTTTTCCGTCCTCTGCTAGAATGTTGCTGCGCGGTATGAGATCCTTACCAGGTAGAATTGACGGAGGACATCGAAAAAGCGCAAAGAAAGGCAACTAGTTTCGTGTTATCGCGCGATAGGGATGAGAGTGTCAGTGACGTGACACGCGAATTAGGGTGGCAGTCACTGAAACAAGGGCGGTTTTCTTCGCGGCGAGAACTATTTGCGAAATTTCAATCACCAACTTTCTCTTTCGAATGCGAAAATATTTTGTTGACACCCACCTACGTAGGGAGAATTCATCATCATAAAATAAGAGAAATTAGAGCTCGAACGGAAAGATTGAGGTGGTCCTTTTACTACGCGCCATTCGAGAGTGGAATGGTAGAGAAGCGGTTTGAAAATGATTCGATGAACCCTCTGCCAGGCACTTACGTGTGAATTGCAGAGTAACCATGTACATGTAGATGTAGATGAATGATTGAAATGTATAGTATACACGTAAAAGTCTATTATGCGCTTGAGAAACGGTACACTGATGTTTGAGACAGTCACATTACGTCAAGCTGAGCTGCTACACAATTTGAAAACTCTTATGTGATACCAAATTGTTCCTGAAGTACACAATATTGTTAATTTTACCATGACGGTTGTGAAACTGATGTAAATAGATACAGAGAGAAGAAGGAAGTGTGGGAAAACGCAGGCGTCACAGACGTCAGAAATGAAATGAAGCGAATAAATGACGGATTAGAAGATACCGCCACATTTACCGTACTCTTCAGTTTCCGAGTGTTGCCTGAGCGCATTGGAGCGTGGCCCACCCATCTGTAACTGTGGCCACACATAGAGCCATCTTGATGGGTACACAACGGATTGGTAGCTTGTGGAGACAGTGGCCAAAGTGCAAACGAAAATTGGAGCACACGTTCACCTATCCCGGTCTGTATGAATTGTAAAGGCAACCATGTTGTACCGAGTCCTTAATTTGGTATTCCTGGGAAGAAAGAAGATTCAGAAGATAAAAGTCGCGGGGAGAGCACCCTCCTCCGGCTCGCCTCCCCGTTATTACATTTGCTACAACGGCCAAAAGATTTCAGGAAAGTGTTTTCTCAGGAGAGAATCTTCTAACGGTGGCCACAAACACTTGCAAATACAAGTGCTCTTGCATACAACCAACAAAGGCCACAAACAAACGATTTCCTTAACCTCCAAATCCGTGTATAAAGGTGCAGTTTGTCCACAATAGTAAAATCAAAGCTTTAATAAAGGTGCAGTTTGTCCACAATAGTAAAATCAAAGCTTTAAATCTAAGGTGAAATGTGTGGTTGAAACGTTTAGATAGAAAAAAAAAAGTAACCCGAATCCATCAAACAATGTTGAGCTCGTATTTTGTGGTGAATGTTATGTGAATGTTATGCAAACTACAGAAAATACGGATACTGAAATTGCCTCACGGAACCAATAAGACCTCCAACAAACTCCCTTTTCTCGCGACATCCTTACCTAGATGGAAAGATAATGGTAAAGGAAGAAATATTTCTCAGCATGAGAGTGGCTCGTATTTTACAGGGGAACATACATGGGCTAGGCTACACTTGGAAGAAGGCACACTCCTAGCACAGAGAAGAGTTTTTTTGTTGTGTTTAATAAAAACAAATAAATTATCTGATGCCTTTGAGCTAAGGTGATATAACTCCCTACAGAAAAGACGATCTAACGGAGATGATACAGACCATTCCTCGCCTCTCCATGTGCACACCAACCTCCAAGCGTTGCTGTTGCTGTGCATGTGCAAAATAAAGTATTTTCCATCTAAGTGTGTTCTATCTAACAGACTTCTGATCCAGTTGACCAGGAGACTCTTACTCCATCTTCTCACGTTACTTACCTGGCTTTTCTTCGCCTGCAGGGGTTTTAAGGTATAACATGCCTTTTTTTTTTTGTCATCAGTCTACTGACTGGTTTGATGCGGCCCGCCGCGAATTTCTTTCCTGTGCTAACCTCTTCATCTCAGAGTAGCACTTGCAACCTACGTCCTCAATTATTTGCTTGACGTATTCCAATCTCTGTCTTCCTCTACAGCTTTTGCCCTCTACAGCTACCTGTAGTACCATGGAAGTAATTCCCTCATGTCTTTACAGATGTCCTATCATCCTGTCCCATCTCCTTATCAGTGTTTTCCACATATTCCTTTCCTCTCCGATTCTGCGTAGAACCTCTTCATTCCTTACCTTATCAGTCCAGCTAATTTTCAACATTCGTCTATAGCACCACATCTCAAATGCTTCGATTCTCTTCTGTTCCGGTTTTCCCACAATCCATGTTTCACTACCATACAATGGTGTGCTCCAGACGTACATCCTCAGAAATTTCTTCCTCAAATTAAGGCCGGTATATGATATTAGTAGAGTTCTCTTGGCCAGAAATGCCTTTTTTGCCATAGCGAGTCTGCTTTTGATGTCCTCCTTGCTCCGTCCGTCATTGATTATTTTACTGCCTAGGTAGCAGAATTCCTTAACTTCATTGACTTTGTGACCATCAATCCTGATGTTAAGTCTCTCGCTGTTCTCATTTCTACTACTTCTCATTTCCTTTGTCTTTCTCCGATTAACTCTGAAACCATACTGTGTACTCATTAGACTGTTCATTCTGTTCAGCAGATCATTTAATTCTTCTTCATTTTCACTCAGGATAGCAATGTCATCAGCGAATCGTATCATTGATATCCTTTCACCTTGTATTTTAATTCCACTCCTGAACCTTTCTTTTGTTTCCATCATTGCTTCCTCGATGTACAGATTGAAGAGTAGGGGCGAAAGGCTACAGCCTTGTCTTACACCCTTCTTAATACGAGCACTTCGTTCTTGATTGTCCACTCTTAGGTTAGTGTTGTTTTAACGTCTCGTCGACAACGAGGTCATTAGAGACGGAGCGCAAGCTCGGGTTAGGGAAGGATGGGGAAGGAAATCGGCCGTGCCCTTTCAAAGGAACCATCACGGCATTTGTCTGAAACGATTTAGGGAAATCACGGAAAACCTAAACCAGGATGGCTGGAGACGGGATTGAACCGTCGTCCTCCCGAATGATTGTCCACTCTTATTATTCCCTCTTGGTTGTTGTACATATTGTATATGACCCGTCTCTCCATATAGCTTAACCCTACTTTTTTCAGAATGCCCTAGTGAGTTCTTCTACGGCAAGGTCCAGGGGATCCTTTGTTGTTGAGAGTCTATGCTGTACCAGGAGGCCGCCCCCTGTTATGTAGGTGGCTACGGAAGCGCAGCGTTATGCCACTGCATATGGAAGTCGAGCTGATCACAGCGGCACACGGCTGCATTGCACAATGCTACAGCAAAAGTACCCTAGCGCCTAGCGAAGGAATGTTGTACGTGGCTCCCCTGCACGCCCCTCGACTGGTAGTGAACTCTGGTCTGTGGTTGTTGGGAAAGCAAGCACCTTAGCACTGCTACACGGTCGTTGTCTAGCATCTATTTTTCACTATGTTTAACCACTCTCGAGTACACCGCTTTGTGTGGGTTGTGTACATACCAGCGACTACAACCTGATCTGGATTCACTTGCCGGGAAGAGAAGTCGCCTAGACACGCCTGCAAAGATAAGTTCTCTGCAACGCAGACTAGACATTATATAGCCAGATTGCAGTATTCGAAGACTGAGGTAGTGTCAAAGAATCGTTAGATAGCGTCACAAGCATGATTCACCACCTCATACACCCATTACTAATACATGTCTTAGGGCACCTATTAAAACAGCCTGTCGCGTGTTGGCACGAAGAAAGTCGACCCATTTTCAGGAACAGGGACACGAAACTGCATACGTTCCAGTCAAGGTCATTAGGTAAAAACTTCGCTGTCTTTAATGAACAAAGTAAGAGCATATGGATTATCAGACCAATTGTGTGATTGGATTGAGGAGTTCCTAGATAACAGAACGCAGCATGTCATTCTGAATGGAGAGAAGTCTTCCGAAGTAAGAGCGATTTTAGGTGTGCCACAGGGGAGTGTCATGGGACCGTTGCTGTTCACAATATACATAAATGACCTGGTGGATGACATCGGAAGTTCACTGAGGCTTTTTGCAGATGATGCTGTGGTGTATCGAGAGGTTGTAACAATGGAAAATTGTACTCAAATGCAGGAGGATCTGCAGCGAATTGACGCATGGTGCAGGGAATGGCAATTGAATCTCAATGTAGACAAGTGTAATGTGCTGCGATTACATAGGAAGATAGATCCCTTATCATTTAGCTACAAAATAGCAGGTCAGCAACTGGAAGCAGTTAATTCCATAAATTATCTGGGAGTACGCATTAGGAGTGATTTAAAATGGAATGATCATATAAAGTTGATCGTCGGTAAAGCAGATGCCAGACTGAGATTCATTGGAAGAATCCTAAGGAAATGCAATCCGAAAACAAAGGAAGTAGGCTACAGTACGCTTGTTCGCCCACTGCTTGAATACTGCTCAGCGGTGTGGGATCCGTACCAGATAGGGTTGATAGAAGAGATAGAGAAGATCTAACGGAGAGCAGCACGCTTCGTTACAGGATCATTTAGTAATCGAGAAAGCGTTACGGAGATGATAGATACACTCCAGTGGAAGACTCTGCAGGAGAGACGCTCAGTAGCTCGGTACGGGCTTTTGTTAAAGTTTCGAGAACATACCTTCACCGAAGAGTCCAGCAGTATGTTGCTCCCTCCTACGTATATCTCGCGAAGAGACCATGAGGACAAAATCAGAGAGATTAGAGCCCACACAGAGGCATACAGACAATCCTTCTTTCCACGAACAATACGAGACTGGAATAGAAGGGAGAACCGATAGAGGTACTCAGGGTACCCTCCGCCACACACCGTCAGGTGGCTTGCGGAGTATGGATATAGATGTAGATGTAGGGAACGGAATTCTGTTGTATTAGAAAAGAGAATTAAATTTTTGAAAATTTAACCTCCATTTGACTGTTTTGTTCCTCATTCTAGATTTCGGCCTTAGACAATTTTCAAGGGTTACAAGTATCAAAAATCATTAGACTTGAGTAAAAAACAGTAATGGCTGCTCAGAAACAGTGTAGCAAAGATTAACCATCCAGAGTTAGAGTGCTGACACCTAAGTTTTCAGATTATCTGCGTATCCAGTTATACTGGCCACCTTCCGCATCAACTATTGCCTGAAGATGGCGCATTGGCGCATGGCTCATGGCGCCGAAACTGGTTACAACAAAATAAAAAAATCATAGGGACGGCTGTAGGCGTTTTATTTTCTCACAATAGTAAACTGCAATCATCCAAAAGACCTCCTGCCAAAAGGATGGACACACAAAAACTTGAATTAATGCATGTCTTCCTTAGACATCATGAATAGAATATACTACATCTAGTGCCGGCTATAAACCCTTTCAAGCAAAGTTTACGCTAGCTCTACAATTTTATTCCAGCTTACATTACTGGGTCTAAGCGGGAAGACACATGTGGTTGCTGTGTAATTTTTTCCTGGATACGTATTCATGATTCGCTGACCAAACGAATTGTATGATACTGAAAGCACTAGTGCAGGTGAAACATGATAGAGAGAAGAATTTTCTCATCTGCTCAGACTCCCTCAGCGTCTGCTAGTGATTTTTAAATGTAGCCTGCTGACAGAAAGCACTGATTCAGGACGTCTGATCCTTCTTCGCGGTGGAAGGAGGTCGAAATATTCTTCTAGATACCAGCACACGTCTGAATCCAGGGAAATGATGACGCTGACGCACCGCAACCAGACAAACCTTGTGCGGGACACACATTAGAGTGCAAGCACTGCCCCAGAAAGAGATTTTTCATCACGGCTGAGCCAAAGTATCGTAAGCCAGTGAGAGGCAGACCGGCTTGAAGTGTTGAGAAATAAGCTAAAGACTGAAAACAACTGCCCGGCCTCAGCAAGGAAATGACGTGCCCGCTTTCGCCTTTGAGCCATTTATTCAGTTAAAGAAAAGACAAAAAATTCGCTTTGTCTGGTAATATAAATATTCATTCAAATTTAGTTGCTGCGTAGGAACACGTTAGGAATCAAAGTTTTGACCATTTTTAGCTGATGTGGTAGCAATATCTGAACTGTGAAATTAAATATATGGTAAATAGTTCGTGAATATTCTGATTAGGAATGATAATTACAAATTTTATCGAGAAGGATCTATTACTTACTAATTCCTCTCGTATATCCTTTCATTGCTGCTGTTGCTAAATACATGATAGTGAAATTAGTTTTGTGAACAACAGAAACCGTGAATAATGAAGTCACAAATATCCGGGGAGAAGTGACCGTCTCGATTACACAAATTCAATGATAGAACTATTTTGTAGATATGATAACACATCACGGAATAGGGAAGTACTTAAAATTGCGATTTGGCCTCTCCAAACGTGCTTCGTCAACGTAGATGTTTAATCAACAACATTAAACACATCAACGGGTTTGAACAAAGTAAGTCGCAGCAACGTCTGCACGGATCAGGTTTATTTTTATCTTACTGAGTCTTAACTACGAGGTCGGGGTTGGAGGAAGGGAAGATATGTGGCCCTTCCAGACCCTATCGTCCCCCCATCCCTTTTTATAGGTACTCCTTATATTGCTCATAATAATCAATAAATATAAAAATGTATTTATGTGTATATATATGTATGTACCGCATCTTCTCCTAAACCACTGGACCGACTTCAACCAAACTTGTTACACATATCCCTTTCTGTAAAGAAACAATGTCTGTGAGCTAAGAAGCGCTTACCTATCATAGTTCAAGAGATAAGACGTCATAGACAATGAGATGTGCGAGATCTTTCGCATCATTTATGACGTTTAAGTTTTGTTATTTGTTTGGTACCCGCCCTATTCGCAATAAATGTCGCCCATACTACCCAAAAATTCCACTTCATTCAGCTACAAAATTTGTCATAAGCACTGAAATGCGTGGAAAATTACAACATTGTGCATGACATCTAAATTTATTACTTCTTTGTTAATAACTCTATTTGTAACACATTTCGCAGACAGTATCGTCTTGCCGTTGAATGTACCTACAAAATTATGTTATTGTATGACATATAGAACAGGAGGTGTGAGGCTATAAACACTGAGATACGTAAAAAGCTGATCATCAAGCATGACATTTAAATTTATTTCGTCTTTGCTACTAAATTTATTCGCAACATATTTCGCAGACAGTATGAACATACGCAGCTGAGCGATCCCTTCTAACAGCCGTGTACCGCAAGTCTCTAGAGTAACGGAAGGTTCCAAATGATTGGAAAAGAGCACAGGTGGTTCCAGTTTTCAAGAAGGGTCGTCGAGCAGATGGGCAAAATATATAGATGAATTCGATCTGTTGTATCTCGCGTATCATGTCATTTCAGGAAACCCAGAATCTACTATGCAGGAATCAACATGGATTCCAGAAACAGCGATCGTGTGAGACCCAACTCGCTTTATTTGTTCATGAGACCTAGAAAATATTAGATACAGGCCCCCAGGTAGACGCCATTTTCCTTGACTTTCGGAAGGCGTTCGATACAGTTCCGCACTGTTGCGTGATACACAAAGTAAGAGCCTACGGAATATCAGACCAGCTGTGTGGCTGGATTGAAGAGTTTTTAGCAAACAGAACACAGCATGTTGTTCTCAATCGAGAGACGTCTACAGACGTTAAAGCAACCTCTGGCGTGACACAGGGGAGTGTTATGGCACCACTGCATTTCGCAATATATATATATATATATAAATGACCTGGTAGATACTGTCGGAAGTTCCATGCGAATTTTCGCGGATGATGCTATACTATACAGAGAAGTTGCAGCATTAAAAAATTGCAGCGAAATGCAGGAATATCTGCAGCGGATACATAGAAAGGAGGATCCTTTATTGTATGATTATATGAATATCGGAACAAACACTGGTAGCAGTTACTTCTGTAAAATATCTGGGAGTATGCGTACGGAACGATATGAAGTGGAATGATCATATAAAATTAATTGTTGCTAAGGCGGGTGCCAGGTTGAGTTCATTGGGAGAGTCCTTCGAAAATGTAGTCCATGAACAAAACACTCGTTCGACCTATACTTCAGTATTGCTCGTCAGTGTGGGATCCGTACCAGGTCGGGTTGACAGAGGAGGTAGAGAAGATCCAAAGAAGAGCGGCGCGTTTAGTCACAGGGTTATTTGGTAAGCGTGATAGCTTTACCGAGATGTTTAGCAAACTGAAGTGGCAGACTCTGCAAGAGAGGCGCTCTGCATCCGGTGTAGCTTGGTGTCCAGGATTCGAGAGGGTGCGTTTCTGGATGAGGTATCGAATATATTGCTTCCCCGTGCTTGTACCTCCCGACGAGATCACGAATGTAAAATTAGAGAGATTCGAGCGCGTACGGAGGCTTTCCGGCAGTCGTTCTTCCCGCGAAACATACGCGACAGGAACAGAAAATGGAGGTAATTATAGTTGCACGTAAAGTGCCCTCCGCCACACACCGTTGGGTGGCTTGCGGAGTATAAATGTAGATGTAGATATGACGTCATCGTCATTAATATGCGTGAAAAAATGCAGCATTATGTATCGAGTTTTAATAAATTTGTTCCGTACTACTAAGTCACTCCTACAGGCGAGCCAAGGAAATGATTAACACCTGGCAGCGCTTTTGACAGCTTTCAACTGCGATGCGCAAACGGCTGTAGGCGAAAACAAAAGCCGTCTAAGGAGCTCTGAAGAGGCACTGGCAGAGTGACGTTTACAAAATCGCATTGTAGACACGCGAAGAAGTTGCAAGCAGCATACGGAACCTGCCTAAGATTATATTACACCCAGTGTACTCCAAGAGTACGTATAAGGTTTTGTTTCTTTTAGAAATATGTGTACCCGGGAAACGCCGTATTGGTCAGCCAGTACTGAAATAAATATGCAACCGAAGTGCTGAATGTTGACCATATTGAGATAATATTGAGGCCATTTGTAGTTGGTTTGTGTAGCCCCTGCGGGGTAGTCCACCAACGGCGCACGGGGCCGTGAACAGTGCAGAGACGGCGAGTTCAGTGCGGAGTGCTGCTGCCCTCTCTGTGAACAGCTTGCAGTCAGCGCCGCTCTGCTCCTAAGTAAACACCGGCCAGCGTTTCTGAGGGGAATACAGTGCAAACACGCCGCCAGCGCGCTCTGCAATATGCAAGTAGCCCGCCAACTCTCTGAACGCCATCCTCCTGCCTGCCTTACCGCCACTAATCCACCTGCTGCTCGCAACAAGTAGGATCTGCTGTGTTGGTTCGAGCTGAAGTTCAAGTTTTAATGAACTGTTGTTCATCATTTGGCTACACATAGGGCGCCATCAACTGAAAACAAGAGGCTCGAGAGCGAAGCCCACGGTATTTCAATAACGAACAAGTCTAGTCTGTGTAATGTGTCTAATGGCACCACCTGAGGCGCAAATTGTTCCTGTATTTTGATTAAGCCATACTGTTTTAATGGCTAGGAACTGCCAGTCCGCTTAGATCAAATCGTTTAAATTTATTGAAAGGGAAGAGATTAGGTGAGGGAAACGCGGCTAACTGGGACCCTCATATATTAAAAACATTAATTGATTGATATTTTCACTGTAACAAGAATTTAAATAATTGCTCAATCCTGTGATAATAAGGTCTGGCATGTCGTATCGTGAGTGTGTGTGAGGCTTCCAGCCTTGCAGAAACCACTGGATCCATATCTGTCTTATATTACACAATCGTCACCCTCGTCTACTTTCACATATGTGACTTGCTGTAAAATGAACGCACCGCCGTACCCCATAACACTTTCTAAACAAGTTCAGCGGGACTAGTTAAAAGCAATGTCACCAATGATCTCCCTATCTGGAGTAACTGATTCATCTGAATACCGATTCAATTTGAACACTGATCTTTTAAATCTATATCGGTCAACCTAAAGTGCATTTACGGAATTAACTTCGCTTAAGCATTATTCCTTACCGTCTCTGCTATTCTATACGCTATTATTTTCTATGTAGGAAGCCCAGTCTGTATCTACATCATATTCCAAAAGCCACCTAATGGTGTGTGACGGAGGGTACCTCCACTATCACTAACTCATACCCTCCTACCCTGTTTCACTCGCGAATGGCGTGTGGGAAGAATGATTGTCGGTAAGACTCTATGTTGGCTCTAATTTCCTCTGCAGTGAAGACGTAGTATGCGTTTGGAAGTGAATATCTTGCGAGCTATGTTGTTGTTCATAACTAATTACTTGAAGTATGTATCTACTGTTTCCCTGTTATTCAACTTACATTTTCTTTAACTGCTGGACCATCTACAGTAATAAACGGCATTCGTAAAGTCGTTAAGATAGTCGGCCTGTGTGGCCGAGCGATTCTACGCGCTGCAGCCTGGAACCGCGCGACCGCTACGGTCGCAGGTTCGAATCATGCCCCGGGCATGGATGTGTGTGATGTCCTTAGGTCAGTTAGGTGTAAAT
This sequence comes from Schistocerca nitens, assembly GCF_023898315.1. Taxonomy (NCBI): domain Eukaryota; kingdom Metazoa; phylum Arthropoda; class Insecta; order Orthoptera; family Acrididae; genus Schistocerca; species Schistocerca nitens. Next base: position 21,112,351 of record NC_064614.1, read on the forward strand.
AGTTATAAGCTCTAGAGGACTGACGACCTCAGATGTTAAGTATCATAGTGCTCAGAGACAATTTTCGTTAAGATAGTACCTGCAGAGTTCTTTTAATTGGAAACTTTCATTTATAAATTACTATGTTGCATTAAAAATGGGCAATTGCCGAGTGATAGGAACGTTCGACAGTTCTATTCATCATGTGTGTATTCATATTGTATACTGTAGACTCAGCAGTATTTGGCCCGTAATGCGGCAACAACGTATCCCAGCCCCTAGACAACGAAACCAGCCAAACCTTTTAATATTTTAACTCTGAGTCACAGGGTACGTAGTTGAGAGCCACCACATCATTTTATTAGAAAGCCCGCAAGGTCATAAAACGTTACAAATTGTGTAAAGATATATAGGTATAATAAAAGAGGATATGGAATAAAGTGGTAGAATAGCGGATTATAATGTAGGGGAGCCAGCTAGTAACTTATGAGATGAATTTTATAACAGGTAACATGAGATGATAAAAGCCGTGAGTCTTACCTTACAACTGATCATTTAGATGCCTACCATTATTACCAGCTAAGTGTACAGAAACTTCCATCTGTTCAAGTAAGATCTAATTTCCCCTTTTTAAAAGGACGCCCTGGGATTTTATTTTTGTGTGAGTATGCTCTTGATTATTAAGCAAAATGTGATAAAGCCTTAAACTAGCGAAACGCGTTATCTGTAATAAAAATAACTTTGCAACTGAAAGTGTTTCTTTATAGAATCACCAGAAACGATTACTGTACCAATCAGCCTGTCATGGAATGGAATAAACCTATATATCTACACGATAGAAAAAAAATTGTATCTCTGGTAAATTAGTAGAAACCTGTGTTTATAACAAAGAAAAGAGTGACTTTCATATCTTTACCTATCTAAATGAATGTTCCTCTCACCAGTTATTTTATACGCTACGGAGAAAGACACCTTATTCGGAACATCCTGCTTGTGTTCCGTTCTATTACACTATGTACCAAAATACCTGGCATGCAGAGACGTTTACTTGTGTGTTAAATTTTCCGTCTGGGCCTCTGAATACAGTTGCGTGCTGCGGCGTACAGTATGTTACAAACGTTCCTCCAGGTTGGAGTCATCTGCCTCTAAAACCTGGGAGCGCTCCCTTCAAGGAGCTGGAGATGCAGCATTTTCCACTCCACTGAAGTCTTAAATATAATGTCCACTCAGACTCCTGAGAGGGCGGCGAGGGCCATCGCTCGGGGCAGCCAATGGGGACGAAATATCAGTGAGAGAAACGTCTGGTATGTCATAATAGGTCACCTTGTGTGAGCAGAACTTCGTTATTTGATTTCCACTCTTCTGTTCCTCCCAGGGCAACACATTTTATCCATTTTATCCCAGTCATGTGTTTCTTGTTTCTGCCTCTGCTATGCTTTTCGCAATAGTGTCTGCACCCTTACAACACCCCATAGAGCCATGGAAGCTATTCCCTTACGTCTTAATACATATCCTATCATCCTCTTTGCCAGTGAAATATTAGCAACATGTGAACCTGCCTCACATGTAGCCCAACTTTTTCACAAGTCTACTTGTAGAATTCCGCCGGCCGCGGTGGTCTAGCGGTTCTGGCGCTGCAGTCCGGAACCGCGGGACTGCTACGGTCGCAGGTTCGAATCCTGCCTCGGGCATGGGTGTGTGTGATGTCCTTAGGTTAGTTAGGTTTAAGTAGTTCTAAGTTCTAGGGGACTTATGACCTAAGATGTTGAGTCCCATAGTGCTCAGAGCCATTTGAACCATTTGAACCATTTGTAGAATTCCACCCCTACTCTTCGGTTACTCTAATGGAAATTAGAGGTAGCTACCGTAAGTTGTTTAGTTAGTTGGAAAGCAAGAACTCATCTAGTTGTCAATACATGAAGGTATAGAGCTGTGACCGCGTCCATAGATCCATCTCGTGTGCCTGTTCGAGTATAATACAGTTACATTATTATTCATTTCAATTAAAAGAGATAATAGAATGCACATAGTTTATATTCAGTAACTGAAACACATGCAGATTGGAGAATAGCCATTGTATTTATTAAACCAACATTTCCACCCTAATAATTCCAGCTCGCACTCGAACTCGTTGCTGTCGATAAAAAACTCTTTTCACTCCGATTGATGTCGTTCTGGAACACGCCCTGTGAAAATCACGAACATTTAGATGAAATATTATACAGGAATATTACTGTTCGGTAGTGTCAATGTTTGATTCTTGACCTTAACTACATGGCCCAATTTAACACAAAAAATATTTGACAGCTCCGTGTTACCATATTTTCATCAGTAAATGGTTGAAATGGCTCTGAGCACTATGGGACTTAGCTGCTGAGGTCATCAGTCCCCTAGAACTTAGAACTACTTAAACCTAACTAACCTAAGGACATCACACACATCCATGCCCGAGGCGGGATTCGAACCTGCGACCGTAGCGGTCGCGCGGTTCCAGACTGTAGCGCCTAGAACCGCTCGGTCACTCCGGCCGGCTTTCATCAGTATTACTATATAATATCCTTCCTCACAACACCTTACTGCTGACTATTGGAGATCAGAAATTAGTGTCACTATATATTTTGCTACCCGCGGTCTAGGGGTAATCAAAGCGTCTTCAGTCCTGGGTTCGACACCCGCCATTGCTTCAATTTTGAATAAAAATCATCAATAGTGGCGAAGATATCCAGTATAAGAAGTCAACGTAGCTCTGCCAACGGCCTTGTCAAAGAGGGCGGAGGAGAGGACGAACATTTAGGTCACTCTCTTGCCCTTGGTGTAGGAAACTCACCCTCAAGGCGGAAGAACCAATAGTGATCCACGGCATGAGGATGCAGAAAGTAATGGAAATCATTGCATTAAAGACACACAATGTGTATCCATAAGACACATGGCCCGTAATTGGAAAGTGTCAAGATGATCTCACCATTGGCAAGATTCCAGAGTAGTCCCCCATTTGGATCTCAGGGAGGGGACTGCCAAGGTGGTGTTGACCGTGAGAAAAAGTTTGAATAACCAACGAAAGGACAACATTCTACGAGTCAGGGAATGGGGTGTCACATGCTTGAACGTGACACGGAAGCTAGAAAAGCTGAAAATGGAAATGATAAGGCACATTCTAGATATTATGTGGGTTAGTGAAGTGAAATGTAAAAAAGGCAAGGATTACTCGCCAGATGAGTATAGGATAATACCAATACCAGCAGAAAATGGTATAACTGGAGTAAGAGTCGTTATGAATAAGGAAGTAGGGCAGAAAATGTGTTGCTGTGAACAGTTCAGTGATAGGGTTGTTCTTATCAGAATCGACAGCAAATCGACATAGATAGCTCAGATACACATGCCAACATCGCAAGCGGAAAATGAAGAGATAAAGGAAGTATAAGAAGATATCGAACGGGTAATTCAATACCTAAAGGGAGATGAAAATCTAATAGTCATGTGACATCGGAACATGGTTGTAGGTGAAGGAGTAGATGAAAGGTTACCGGATAGTATAGACTTGGTACAAGGAATGAGAAACGGGAAAGACTAATTCAGTCCAGTAGTAAATTTCAGCCTGTAATAGGGAATACTCTCTTCAGAAATCACAAGAGGAGCAGGTACACTCGGAAAAGGCCGGGAGATATGGGAAGATTTCATTTAGACTATATCATGGTCAGACACAGAATCCGAAATCAGATATTGGATAGTATGGTGTACCCATGAGAAGATATAGATTCAGATCACCATTTAGTAGCGATGAAGAGCAGGCTGAAATTTAAGATATTAGTCAGTGCCCAAAGAAGTGGGATACGGAAATACTAAAGAATGAAGAGATGAGCTTGAAGTTCTCTGAGGCTATAGATACTGCGATAGAGAAGAGCTTAGTAGGCAGTTCAGTTGAAGAATAATGGACATCTCTAAAAAGCGCAATCACAGAACCTGGAGAGCAAAACATAGGTACAAAGAAGGTAACTGTGAAGAAACTGCAGGTAACAGAAGAAATACTTTATATGATTGATGAAAGGAGGAAGTATAAAAATGTTTCGGGAAACCCAGGAATACAGAGGTACAAGTCGCTGAGGAATGAAATAAATAGGAAGTGCAGGGAAGCTAAGATGAAATGCATGCATGAAAAAGGTGAAGAAATCGAAAAAGAAATGATTGTCAGAAGTACTGTATCAGCATACAGAAAAGTCAGAAAACCTTCTGTGAAATTAAAAGCAAGAATGGTAACGTAATTCCACTGTTAAATACAGAGAAGAGAACTGATAGATGGAAAGAGTACACTGAAAGCATCTGTGAGGGGGAATATCTGTCTCATGAGGTAATAGAAGAAGAAAGAGGGGTCGATATAGAGGAAATAGATTGCAGCAACCGGCAAGTGCAAGAATCATCGCACTATCAGCTTAACAGCTCTTGCAGCCAAGTTGTTGACAAGACAGATATGTAGAATAATGGAAGAGATAGTTGAAGATATGTTAGATGACGATCACTTTGGTTTTAGGAAAAATTAAAGGAACCAGAGAGGCAGTTCTGACGTAACGGTTGTTAGTGGAAGCAAGACTGAAGAAAAATAGGATTTGTCGAGCTGGAAAAAGGGATTCGAAAATGACAAATGGTGCTAGAGTTCGAAATTCTGAGAAAAACAAGGGTAACCCATAGCGAAATGTGGATAATAAACAATATGTACTACAGCTAAGAGGGAACAATGATAGTCGAAGACCAAGAACAAAGTGCTGGGATTGAAAAGGGTGTTAAGACAGGATGTAGTCTTTCGCCACTTCTGTTAAATCTATACATCGAAGAAGTAATGAAGCAAATAAAAGAAAGATTCACGAGTGGGATTGAAAGTCATGGTGAAGGAATACCAATGATGTTATTCGCTGACGACATTGCTTTCTTCAGTGAAAGTGAAGAAGAAGACGAGTAAACAGAAGAAAGACGAAAGTAATGAGAAACAGCAAAAATCAGAACAGCGAGAAATTTAACCTCAAGGTTGGCGACCACAAAGTAACTAGAGTTAAGGAATTCTCCTATCTAGGCAACAAAATAACCCGTGACGGACGGTGAGAGGTAAACATATAGAGCAGATTTTTACTGGCAAAAAGGGCATTCCTGACTAAGAAAAGTCTGCTAGTATCAAAACATAGACCTTGATTTGAGGAAGAAATTTCTGGGAAAGTACGTTTCGAGAAAGTCATTGTATGGTTGTGAAACGTGGCTGGGGGAAATCCGGAAATATGCGAAGCATTTTAGATGTAGTTCCACAGAAAAATGTTGACATTTAAATGGGCTAGTAAGATAAGGAATGAGAAGGTTCTGGGCAGAATAGGAGAGGAAAGGAATATGTGGAAAACACTGACAAGGAGAAGAGCATGATGATAGGGTATGGATGATAGGCCGAATATTCCACGGTACAAGGGGGAGCTGTAGAGGGAAAAAAGTGAAGAGGAAGACAGAGATTGGAATACATCCGGTAAATAACTGAGGATATAGATTACAAGTGTTACTTTGAGATGAAACGGTTAGCACAGAAGAAGAATTCGAGGCAGGACGCATCAAACCAGGCAGAAGACTGACGTCAAAAAAAAAAAAAAAATCACCGGCTCTGCCCAACTGCCTACTTGTCACCTCTGTCTGTCGTCGGGTACAAGTGGGCGTAAATTACTACTCTACTACTCATTTATTTCACAGAGTCATGGTTTCGGATTAATAGCCATTCTCACGTGCAAGCTGAAGTATCACTAAATGTCCGACCTGCCTTAGTGACAGAAGCAAACTATATACCAAAATGATGATGATTGGTCAGCAGTGATTATTGTTCTGTTTATACATATATGTAAGTGGATAAAATATTTCTGATGACTGTTGTCAATTTATGTTAACATTAAATATTTATTCAGGGAATGTCTATCAACTACGATAACATAGGTTTTCGAGGCATTATCGAATGTGTAACGACGTACAAGAAAACATGACATGAGGGTGAAGTGCAATCCCTAAATGGTCATTAATTACTAAAATAAATTACAGAAATGAATGGTAACCTACGCAACTCAATGTCAGCCCATAAACGCAAGTGCCCATGACTAAATGAATACAGAAATACCGTGCTTCTTTTGTTGCAACACATATGTTTTCTCACGATGGGTTTGGAATAAACAAGAATGCAACTATTTTGTTTGTAGTGGAAGATGTTTGTATGATTTTCATCTGAGTCGTAGACAAGAACAAGAAACTTACTTCAGATAACAAATGGTTCAAATGCCTCTGAGAACTATCGGACTCAACTTCTGAGGTCATTAGTTCCCTAGAACTTAGAACTAGTTAAACCTAACCGAAGGACATCACACAAATCCATGTCCGATGCAGGATTCGAACCTGCGACTGAAGCGGTCTCACGGTTCCAGACTGCAGCGCCTAGAACCTCACGGCCACGTCGGCGGGCACTTCAGATAACACTCCTCCTCTAATAGAAGAGATATACAATTATCCCCTTTGCATCAGTTCGTTTTAGTATTACACGCTCCACTGTTTCACAAAACACAACACCGTTAATGGCCATCTGATCCCGGCAGTCGGTCATATCGCCATTCAGTCTACTTTACGAAAGCAAAACTATGTATTCATCTTCCATACTAACAGTAGACTAAGTCATGGTTACCATTACAATACCCCCACCAAAAATAAACGAGTGGACAAGAAGGAAGCGACCGCATTGCCACAGTTCTCACATTCGCCATACTAGCGGAACTACAGCGGGAACGAACGAAATCTGTTAGCACTGATGTAACAGCGGCACCATCATTCGCAGAATACGCAACCCCAACGCTATACTCGTTCTCCGTTTCTGAACCCTGCTGGCCTACCTGTAGTGTACATTAATTGCAATTTTATGTTAATTAATAATCCAGCTGAATCCAGTCTAAAATTCTGCTTCCACTACATTCCAGCGACTCCGTCTGACTAACTCACGAAAAGACACTCCCGTTCAAACTCAAAATTTTGGATTGTCATAATCATTATGTCCCATGCCTGTCGGCCAGCAGTGAAATTGGCTCCGGTAGATACAGCAGACTTAAAACTCTTCGATATTGGTTAGCCGGCTGGAGTGGCCGTGCGGTTCTAGGCGCTACAGTCTGGAGCCGAGCGACCGCTACGGTCGCTGGTTCGAATCCTGCCTCGGGCATGGATGTATGTGATGTCCTTAGGGTAGTTAGGTTTAATTAGTTCTAAGTTCTAGGCGTCTGATGACCTCAGAAGTTAAGGCGCATAGTGCTCAGAGCCATTTGAACCATTTGATATTGGTTAACACAAAAATTCATAATAGATCGAAAATTAATCACATAACTCGTTGTGATAGCTGTAATGCCATTTCTTTGCAAGTCAAATGACAAATACTGTATAATATGTTTTTTTATCGTTGAGTGCAGTTCTGCATTTCTAATCACAGCTTCCCCTTCAGTGCTCTAGCTGTAGCGCCGAAGAAACGGCCACACCTACAGATGCGAAATGGCACGAAAAAATCAGGTTAGGCTGTCGACGAAATTTGTCAGCTAAATCACAAGACTATATATTAACACCGCTGGCCAAACGTAGTTCTTTCTTCCCCGTGAAACAATAATGTGAGTGCAGATTAGCATAAAAGATAGCCAAACTGTAAAAAATGTAATCTCTGTAAAGTGGAATAATTACTGTAATTGCTGTAAAGTCGAATGATTTTCTTTAAAATAAATAGGTTATGAATGAGCGTCAATCTTTAACATACCGTGAAATCACAACAAAGTCAATTTAAGAGAATTTATTTATAGATGGAGAGGATCGTAAAAATAACAAAAAGGTATAAGAAGGCAGCGACCTACACATCAACGTGTGAACCCTTCAGCCTCTTGCTTAGTAACGTGCAAAATAAGACACGCTCTGTTCTCTAGGTAACTATAACGCTCTCATGTACCCCTCCCGCGGTTATCCGTTGCGCCATTTCCATTCAGGGCTAGTTGCAATGACTACCTCTTTTAGTAATGCCGATGTCAGGTGTCGGTTTCCGCCTGGTTGTGGACCAGTATAGAAACAAGAACATCCACCAAAATAACGAGGATTGCGTAAAGCAGAAATATGAGCGTTGCCAGGGGCTTTTAGGCAAGTACAGGCTGAGGCGTCGCAGCTAGTGCGCGATCGCCAATTTGTCTATTAAAGTTTTCTTGTATGAATGTATGTGGGCTCCAGTGTAAGCAGTCAGAATCTTATACGATCAGCAACGGGCGAGCTGTGTCCTGCAGACGTGTGTCATGACCATATGGCGTGACTGCAGCGTGTGAAAGTAGCGGAGAGGCGCATACAGAGTAGTTACATTCTCTGGAACTATAAAAATTAATAACTGATCTAGAAATAGCCTGAGGAACTTCATATTAGGTACATAACCTTCTGTTGTGTAAAGGAACAACCTGTCAAAATCTGAAGACAATAACTGTTATAATTTGGAAGTTACAAGAAAAAAAGAAAAATCAGTAAAAAACGTAATTCTCCGACACTTAAAAAACTAAATCAATAATATATAAATATAAGTTCACCGTTCACCAACTATGACTATTTGAAAAGATATGATAAGACCTTCAGAGTTTAGATCCAAATTTGGAAACTTGTCATTTTAGAAAACCTTTCGTAATTTTGCTGTAGTAATAACTTTAAGAATTTCAAGTAGATATTTATGTTTTGTGTTAGGGTGAGTGTGAAAGAGAGTACTTGTGTGAGTGTATGTGGCACATTCGCCAATATTAAATTTTCGGTTTGTAATTATCTATAGGAACTTGCAAGTGTTCCAGCTTTGTATCGTGGGAACGAATCCACCAGTGGTTCCCTACTAGTGTAGTGTAGTGCAGTGTAGTGTAGTGTAGTGGATGACGGATGTCCAAGCATGTTTGAATATGTAAGAGACAGCCAGAACGTTCGCGACTCTTTTGTTAAATTCCAGACGTTACGTACAGTTTAAAGTTTGTTTCATTTTATTTGTTTAACAAGAAAGTTTTGAGTTGCTTATTTTAATGACGTAAATGAGCTGAGAGCAGTGGTTGTTTCCTGCTAGATTGTGGCCCGAGCCGCGGCCTGGAAGCCACTTCTGATTGGCTGTAATTCTGTACAGCCAATAAGAAGTGAGACACCCAACGCATGAGATAGAGGTGCTTGTAGAGGCAGAGAGAAGAAGGAAGTGCTGGACTGACTTTCGAAGGAGCCGGTCATGCTGAAAGTGTCTGAACGCATTACGTGTGAAATGAAGTGATATTGTGACTTCCTCGTTTCGGTACAGTGACAAAGGTATCTGGTGTTTACCATCAATTATTTGTGAAATTTTAAGGGTTGAGAGATATTTTGTTCTCGAGAAAATCGCGTGTGCAAACTTTGAACTAATAGCATGGCGGTACTAAGTAAATTTTATAAATGGCGAGCAAAAACTTTATTTAAAGACAACCACTGAATGCCGAGTGCAAAAGTAAATAGCAGTTTATTGACTGTGTTACTCTCGTAAATGATTTCGGAATTGGATAGGAAAAGTTCTGGCTGTTTGAGTGTGACGAGGACTGTGAACAGGAACTTTAATGATCTGAACACATGTGGGTCGATGGTCTTGCTTAATAGCGATAAAAAAATCCTAATGCAGGTTTAAACGGACCTTTGAACTTAGCAATTTGAACAGCAACCAATTTCCGATTTATTTTTTAGAGTTCACAAGACTATTTTCAGCTTTTTGTACTTATAGCGGCCTCCGACGTGTAGTTATGAAAGCTCACTTTCTTCAACACTGCTTTTCTGAGATCTCGTAAGTAGCTGCTGTCAGGAGTTACGTGTGCAGATCTGCATCAGTATTGAGGTAGATGGACAATTTATGTTGCAGAACCGCCGTCTACGTGCGAAAGAGCGCGTTATGCCGCAAGGCAAAAGCATAGTTTTCTCTCCTCCACAGTAACACAGTTAACTTTCATCTGGCGTCCTCTGCTAGGTTTATTGTAAGAAAGTTTGTTGGATTGCCACAAAGCAGACGGTACTCTTTCACCTGACGCCCCTTTTCCACGATTCCCGCGAAGCAGACGGTAATCTTTCAACATCACTTGTGTCACATTTTAATATGATTGAATCGGAAGAATCCAGAATGAAATTACGGTTTCTGAAAAGCGAATTAAGATTCAGAGAATGCAAGTGACCCTCCAGCACAATGTGACTTCACGACAGCAGCCGGAGTCAACCTCGAAATGGCTATTACCAATCTTTCTTAAAACATTATTCCCTGTTTCTCACCGCGAATCTCGCTCTAGAGCGGTGTCCCACTCAGAAATCTGTTGGAATTCATTTGCAAAAGAGGAAGTCGAGATTCTGCTAGAACGCAATAATTGCGATGGATGTCTGAGAGTGGACGTCGTGCAGCAGTTGTCGAGCACATCTCATTTAAACTAAATTATTTACTCAGAAAATATGATCAATTAGGAAAGAGCATCCTTCTTGCAGAGACTTGCTCTAAAATCTTAAAATCTTCTAGATTTTGTACTCTTAACATCGTTTCTAGAAAACTTATCTGGTTCGAATCAGTTATTCTAATCTGATCTGTCTACTGCTTTTCGGCTTTTGCAGTAATGCAAAGAACACATGAAAGAGCAAATCGGTTCAATCTGTGCAAGTTATATATATAAAAAAAAAGGAGAGAGACAAGATAAATCCTCAAAACGACTACTACATACACTTTTTGGATGAAAACGTATACATATGTTGGCTCGACGCAACTGGAAAATTGTTGGGCGTCAATCTGATGATGGTCATTGTCACGTCGGAGGCTCTCGCCTAACAGATTGGCAACCCTTCGCGCAACTCCACCACGCGGGCAGCCGTATCTGCTCCTGCAAGTGTCAGCATCTCAAATACGACACGACGAGGTTAAAAACCGACTACCAGAAGGCGAGACCGGCGACTGTAGAAGGCGCCGCCAGCACGGAACCTACTCCCGTCCGCGCGCCAAGTGACAGGGAAACAATTCCAGCAGTATTCCACAGCAGGTAGCTTTAAAAGCCGGCGGCAGGACAGCACGAGTCAGTCAGGCTTCGAGAGCCCCTCCTGGTCCAGTTGACACAGGTGCTGCTCGCCCCACCAAACAGGATTGTTCTCGAAGTCTGCCGTGCCCGGAAAACACCGCTGTTAGAAATGATCGTCGTTCCTTCTCCCGGACTCTCAAGCAGGGTGATATCCAGGGACATTAGCTTTTTCAACAGCAAAGCGTATTCATCAAAATGGTTCAAATGGCCCTGAGCACTATGGGACTTAACTTCTGAGGTCAGCAGTCCCCTAGAACTTAGAACTACAACTAAGCTAAGGACATCACACACATCCATGCCCGAGGCAGGATTCGAACCTGCGACCGTAGCGGTCTCGCGGTTCCAGACTTTAGCGCCTAGAATCGCTCGGCTACTCCGACTGGCGCGTGTTCATCCTTGGCAACATTATTCTGAATGGACGTTCCGGCTTTCTGCCCCATGTATTATGTCACTGAACCAGTCTTCATCCTCGGAGTCAGACTTACAGGCCACAGATTTAGCATCCAGCCAGTGATCAATGCCGAACTCAGCGTCCAGCAAGTGCTCATTTCCATCTTGGCTCCAGACAGTGTTTAGTTCCGAACGGAGCATCTCGCCAGTCTTTTCTCTGTGAATTTAGTCTCCCACAAGTTGCCTCGGCACTTATTGCCAGTCTGACCTTATTGTGATCCACAGTTATTGTGTACCTATTATGTTAGTCTTGTTACTGTACTCTTAACCTTTATTTCCGTACCGCCGAAGCATAAATTTCGGATTTGTTCCATAAACTAAATCCTGGATGGTGCTTTCCTATGTCACGAAGCGCGGCACTTGAGTTATCATTCACAGAAATTAATTACTTGGTGTGAAATGTTGTGGTTCGCAAATATAAAAATACCTTTCTGGATTGGTGTGCACCTCCGCCGGTACTATGTCGCAACTCGTTATATGTAGGAGGTATCGGGGGCCTTGCCTCCTTTAATACATAGATTCTCGTCAGACAACCGAAGTTAAGTAATTTTCGGCGTGGTGAGTACCTGAGTGGGTAACCAACTGGGTACACCACCGCGTTCTGTTGACTGCTTCCCCTTCGCCTTCGCGGCAAAGGGGAGGAGGGCTGGTGACATAACGTTCCTGGCCAGCAGACTTTGAGCCAATGACCTGCTTTAAGTTTCAAACCTCTCCGCAGTGTCACATGAAGGGAGGCCACGGGACAACTGTTAATGCTGATACGTCCGTCGGATGGGGATATGAAGCTCGGCAACCCCTTGTTGCTGGTCAACATGGTATCTGCCGGCACCGTGTTTCATCCTCTCATTTCATCCAACACTAACATGACTCCGCACTACACACACATACACTACTGGCCATTAAAATTGCTACACCACGAAGATGACGTGCTACAGACGCGAAATTTAACCGACAGGAAGAAGATGCTGTGATATGCAAATGATTAGCTTTTCAGAGCATTCACACAAGGTTGGCGCCGGTGGCGACACCTACAAAGTGCTGACATGAGGAAAGTTTCCAACCAATTTCTCATATACAGACAGCAGTTGAGCGGCGTTGCCTGGTGAAACGTTGTTGTGATGCCTCGTGTAAGGAGGAGAAATGCGTACCATCACGTTTCCGTCTTTGATAAAGGTCGTATTGTAGCCTATCGCGATTGCTGTTTATCGTATCGCGACACTGCTGCTCGCGTTGGTCGAGATCCAATGACTGTTAGCACAATTTGGAATCGGTGGGTTCAGGAGGGTAATACGGAACGATGTGCTGGATCCCAATGGCCTCTTATCACTAGGAGTCGTGATGACAGGCATCTTATCCGCATGGCTTTAACGGATCGTGCAGCCACGTCTCGATTCGTGAGTCAACGGATGGGGACGTTTGCAAGACAACAACCATCTGCACGAACATTTCGACGACGTTTGCAGCAGTATGGACTATCGGCTCGGATACCAAGGCTACGGTTACCCTTGACACTGCATCACAGACAGGAGCGCCTTCGATGGTGTACTCAACGACGAACCTGGGTGCACGAATGGCAAAACCCGTTAATCATCTGCATTTATTCTTGGTGCAGCAATTTTACTGGCCAGTAGCGTATGAGTCATCAGCACATACGAGACACACTCTCCTCACACGACGCGAAGGAATGATGCTATGGCGCTTAGGTAAGGAAAACCTTTCCAATTAGGTGGCTGCACCTGCCTTTCGGGTCTCCTCTGTCAACAGTACAATACGATTTTACTTTCCTTTATATATGTAAGAGTTCACGACCACTAAAACATGCTTATAATCCTGGCCATAGTCGAGCGTCATCTATCATAACTGTGGGCGGGTTACATTCCCGCTCACAAGGAAACTAAAAACGTTTTGCAAACAAGGGAAACTCCAGCACTGGTTGCATAAAACTGAATTCGTATTTTTGTTATTGCACATCGATTTCAGTCATAGAGTGTTCATCTTCATTGGACTCAGTCTTGTAATGAAGATGATCATCTCTGTGAGTGAAATCGAAATGCTTTAATAACAGTGATAATAATAATAAGAAGATTTCCCTTGTTTGCAACACTTGTTGTGTGGTCGTGGTGTACAAACTCCTAAAGGAATGCAACCTTAATAAGAATGTGTCACCGCTCTTCTGTGGTGTAGCACTATGGTTTAGCGTGTTCCTACAGTATTTTGGAATTCAAACCCCAGCTCTACTTCTACCAGTGGTTGCATTCTTCAGTGGTAAACTCAGTGGTATTCGTCTGTTCATGAGTATATTGAAACGTTTATCTCGCCTTATTCGAACGAATATTTTAAATAATGTGTTAAGAAAACGTGAGTGTGTTTATTAAATTCTTGGTATTTCTAAGTTATTCTTTCAGTGATGGTGTATCAACTACACAGCTGATTACTGTCCTCAAGCCACATCTTGTTACAATATAGATTCAGCTTTCAGAAAGTACAAAATGAAAGTGAACTAGGAGTACTGCATGCAGGGGAGTATGGCATTACGCTGTCAGGTGGGGCTCGATACAGAGCAATGTATTCTCCCTTGTCAGTTCTTGCTTTTCAGTTCTCGGATGTGTTTTCGTTTCCGTTGTCCACAATCAGTTTTCGGTTCTCAGATTTGTATTTGTTTCATTATGTCCCTGCTGCCTTTTCCAACATGCATTTAGCCATCATGAAGCGTTCACTTGTTCAACAAACTAGAACGTTCCACTGAAAGGTATACTAAAAGCATTTAGTGTACTACACTCGAAACCAAAAATGTACAGAATTACTCCACGAAATATTCTATTAGGTTTCAGTAATGATTATGAAAATGCAAAAAGGTAAGTATTTTGAAAACAGGCTGTGATGGAACTTATGAAGTCGTTAAACTAACAGTAGTACGGTAGGCCGCAGCACTCACGTGTGCGCCGAACAAACGAGTGAATGCCGTCTGGGAACATCATGGCGGTCTGCCCAGGCGAGGTGGCGCGGTGCAATTGCAAGACTAGGGATCGCGTCTGCCAGTTCTACGTGAGTCTGTGTACCGTTGCTGGGTGTAATCTTTGTATGGTTTAGAACGACAGCATCAACCAACGTCGATGTTGTGTGTATGTAAAAACACGAGGTGGAAATAACGCATAACATCTGGCGTATAATTCCTCAGTGATTAGTAGATTCAAATGAATGTATGTAATTATATGTCCCTGTAAAGATTGGAGCAATATTAACTGGAGCATATACTAATTTCAAATAAAGGATTATGAGGTAGTATTGTCTTGGAAGTCTTAGGGGGAAGGGGGAGGGGGGAGAGGCGAGAGGCAACGGTAGTAATAGGAAGAAGGTAGCATGTAGCGCAAAAAATTGGTGTTAGTGACAAATCCACAATTTTAAGTGACACTAGGCCGTGAGATGGCATGCCCGGTGAAATTTTTTCAAAATTTATTCGAATAAAACGTTCTATAAATATTTAGAAACGAAATCTTATACAAGTAACAGAAATGTAAGATATTTTTCACGCAATTACGATCTGAGAAAGCATTCACTTTCCTATAGCCGTCTGGGGTGGCCGAGCGGCTCTAGGCGCTGCAGTCTGGAACCGCGCGACCGCTACGGTCGCAGGTTCGAATTCTGCCTTGGGCATGGATGTGTGTGATGTCCTTAGGTTAGTTAGGTTTAAGTAGTTCTAAGTTCTAGGGGACTGATGACCTTAGAAGTTAAGTCCCTTAGTGCTCAGAGCCATTTGCACCATTTTTGAACCTTCCTATACACATCAAACATACGTGAATATAGTCTTTATTAACAGAACTTCATTTCCATAGAAATTCCTCATTTATTATTTCGACTTCCCTAGGAGCAGCTCAGGAATTACCTTCAATTTGTTGAGTGAGAGTGACCACAGGAAATTAGGAGCAATTTAGTAACAGTGTACTTAATAGTTTTGGTGGTGAAGTTGGTGTAATCGTACTGCAAGAATTCATGTTTAATGCGAAAATACATTGCCATTAGCAGTACTTTCATTGATATCTTACAGCAGGACTGACACAGACAAATTATCTTTCGCTGAACACTCGTTATAATGCAGTAATACTGCAACGTCGATTACAGCACTATAGCGTCTCGGCAGAAAAATATAGTTCTTGTAAGTACAAAACAGACACAGATATGCAAGTTGGTTCACAAAGGGGCAAAACAGGCGCTCTGCAGTACCTGATGGAAGTCTTGGTTCTCGGATGGTGTATTCGATTTCGTTTAGTTCCTGAAGTTCTCGTTTTCGTTTATCTGTAGCCTGAACACTGTGCACTGGCTACCGAGCAGTCTCGGGTTCGCTGACAAAGCCAGCTGCCAGCTAATAAGGTCGTTAGCCTCGTGCAAGCCGATACCTGCCACTCCACTCTGGCAACGAGACGCGCCTCCTGCAGGTCGATATCTCTGGTCGACGCGTCCGCCACAAGTGGTGACGTGAACGCCTCTGCTGCGGCTCCGTTCTCTCTGTGCACCCTTCTGTCGTTCTCTTTGTCCTTCTCCCCTCTCCCCAATCCCCATTACCCCCCCCCCCACACACACACACACAAGTGCGAACATTTCACGTAGAAATGCTCATCAGTTACGACTTTTTTGCTATCATTTTCTACGAATTGCCTACTTGCCGTAACTCAGTGCCGGAAGAGTTGGATACGTACGAGGTTTGCTTCAATTTGAGGCAACTAAATGTCTCGAAAACGACGCATCGTGGGCAAAAACTGTTCTAGCTGGAAAGTTAATATTAGTCTGTGCTACTAGCCACCTCATAATCATCCCTCATCCGTGGGCTGGATCAACTCTGTATTTTTCGATGGGAACATTATATTAGCTATGGTTCAAATGGCTCTGAGCACTATGGGACTCAACTTCTGAGGTCATTAGTCCCCTAGAACTTAGAACTAGTTAAACCTAACTAACCTAAGGACATCACTCACATCCATGCCCGAGGCAGGATTCGAACCTGCGACCGTAGCGGTCTTGCGGTTCCAGACTGCAGCTCCTTTAACCGCACGGCCACTTCGGCCGGCTATTAGCTAAGGGGGGTATGTGTCTATGCTACGGCTGGTTTGGAGGTGTCCTAACCACCTCTCCCGCGTGAGCGGAGATAACTTTCTATTTTCAAAACGGGACCCCTTCCCCAATGTTATTCCATATTCGGACGCCAAACTGCTGCTTTCCACTCATGTTTTACTCAAACCGCTACTTTACATTCGTCTTAGATGGCGATGTAATTGACATATATTAAATATGCGTATTTTTGGAACTAAGAATCGATGCATTTCATTCTACATTTCATTTACGATGTGAAAGTAAATCATCTGCACTAACCGGTGATATTAATGATCAAATGTTACTTGAGTATTGCAGATTTGATTATAGAGTACAGTATGATTATCCGTTTCAATTTTTTGTCAGAAATTATATTTATTGTAATCCAGGAACGACGACATGGATGTAACAGTTCTCTGTTCCCATCGGGACCCTTGATTTAGGTGAGTTCCTTTGTCTCTCAACATGGAATGAATGGTTTCGGTGACTCCCCTGGCCTCCCACCATTGGGATACTCGATTTCGGAGAGTATCTATGATAGGTGCTCCTGTCACTGTTACTTAATGGGCAGTTTACATCATTATAACTGTTGTGTCGGCTACTATGGGAGTCAGCACAAACACAAGCAAGGAAGGACAGAAGTTGCGATGGCCTGTGCCAGGAATCCAAAATGATCTGTACATTAAACTTGAAGTTTAACTGAACACTTTATTTCTAAAAAGAAAATAAACGAAACTTCTCTTTCTGAAGTGGCTTTCTGTGTCTCGTACTTGCAAGTACTTTAGCGGCTATTACTACTCTTAGAACGCAGGCTAATATCGTCTTCCCGTCACTCGGTAATGATGCTCTCGAAGACTGCGGCTGAACTGCGCTGATCAGCGATGGGCGGCTGGTTAAATCAGCGTTGACAGTGAGCGCTGAACTCTGTCTTCGTGGAAGTGTGGCGTTGCAAATTATTCCCATTGGTGCGTGTGTCAGAGCCTTCTTGATGCCGTGTCTCGGCCTTCCGCTAGTCGGTGTGCAGTCGATGAACTAGGACTGCACAATAATGGTTTTTGTTTGTATTGCACTGGTAGCCACTTAGCGGCCAGCGCGAGAGTTACTGCTGTTTGATGGAAATTTTTATTTTTAACTTTTCAGAAAGAACAATTTTTTCGTTCGATTTTTGTTTTAGAAACATTTAGTTTTCTCAAGTTAAAGTAAACACCTTGCAACACACGCACACACAGGCACGCGCGCGCGCTCGTAATGCGCATTTCAATTAAATTACGGGACGGAAGTCTGTAGGCGTGCAACCGACGCCCAATAGCGTCCCAGGGGTGTTCCATTTCGCCCAGACCAATCAAATTTGGTGGTGGAGACACAAGGTAAGTTCATAGTCACGGTCTTTAAACCACTGTCAGTACGATTCTGGAATTGCGGCATGGACAACTTCCTGCTGGAAGATGTTATCATCATCAGAAAACATTGCAAGCCTTAAGAGAAGCTGGTGGTTCGAAATAATACTGATAGATGTCATGATGCCTTCAGTTACAACCATAGCTCTCGTGGAATTCCAGGTGAATCTCAAGAGTAGCATAACACTGTTCCCACCGATCTGCGTCCTTGGCGCGGTACATGCTTCGAGCATCCGCTCATTTAGAAACGGCATATCTTTACACAAACATCGTCTTGGTGCAACAAGAACCTATTCTCGTTACATTGGACGGAAGATAAAATCTCGACGACCCCATGTCCACTCCAAACGTAATTGAAAACGTGATAGGGTTAACAAGAGAACACATAAAAGTCATTGGCTGCAGAGCCCCAATACATAAGGGTTAGCATAAATAATGGGAAGTTACTCTGAAATATAAAACACAAACTTATGTAACACAAGACAGGTATAGAGCATAAAACATTTTCTAACGATACCTGGCTCAGAAACTATCTTTCGTAAATGTGTCTATGTACATGTGGGCTCGCCACATAACATTTCTCACTCTTCACATTACAGTGTTCCTCGCTTTCATACTTCAGAGGGAGTTACATTCACTTTAGAGCTGAACGATGCGTCTATCCAGACGTTCTGATTACTGCGTCCCGCTGGCTGGGAACGAATTCTCAGCCACTACTACAGTAATCGTCAGCAACTGAGTATCAGAAGAGTGTTAAGTATGAGCCGCACATTTGTGGAATTCGTGAAGTGGCATTTAGGCGAGAGAACTGTCGCTTTCTTGTACTTATCTGGATCTTTTCTTGAGGCTATCTACTTTTATAGCAATCACTGGGGATTTTCGTGAACACCATTTCCGAATCATTCTATCACAAACCCAACCACCCTCGTCAAAATCTTTCGTACATGTCTTTACATCCTTGTATGACTTTGTAGTTATTTTTAATCTTTAGTGCTTCATTAGAATGACATAAATGCATCTAGAAATAAATCGGATTGTTACAGTGACCTTCAGTTTCATTTATTTGCTTGAAGGAAGCCCTTATCAATATTTCTATGTGATGTGTTACACATATTTCATGTTCGGATGGACCACTTCTGTTTAATCCAGATAGTGAGTTAGTTACTCGTTCTACGACATTGCATTTTCATTTCACATTATCTCAGAAGGAGCCGAAAGTTCCTCATATAGTTCACTGGGTTCCTATCTTTTAGCATCTCAGGAATACGCTAAGTTCTCAACGGACACCTCTCACACTGAACACTAGTCTATTCGCCGGAATCCTCTTTGCCTCTACATAACTACTGAAAGCTACACTGGAAGTTCCACCTGCTTACTGTATTCAACTCGTGGTCTCCCCCCCAAGCTTCACTCTCCACTTTCTCTTCCGTTACCTAATTGACGATACCTTAATGCCTCAGAATGTGTCGTATCCGCTGATATATATTTTATTCATCCTGTGTCGCAAATACCCTATCTCCCATATTAGATTCAACAAGTTTAGTAATTATTCGATCTGCCCATCTAATCTTCAGCACTCCTCAAAAGCTCCTATTCTCTTCTTGACTGAACTGTTTACCGTCGAAGTTTCCTTCCGTATATGACTATTGTCCATTGCATAAAATATTTCCGGAAACAAATTTATACTCCATATTTATAAATTTCTCTGTTCCAGTTACTCGTTTCTTGCTGCTGCCAGTCTGTATTTTATGTCCTCTCTACTTCGATCAACATAAGTCAATTTGTGTCCAAATAGAAAATGTTATTTATTACCGTAATTCAACAATCTTATTTCCTAACCTAATTAATTCAGCATCGTCTGGTTTAATTCAACTACATTGCATTACCCGTGTTTAACATTTGTTGGCATTCATCTAGTAATCTCTTTTGATGTCATTATTGGTTCTGTTCAAATTATCTTCCAAGGCGTTCGCCATCCCTGAGATCATTAAAATGTCATCGGTTAACTCCAGAGCTGTTATTTCTTCTCTGTGATGTTTAATTCTTTGTCCAAATGCTTGGTTTCATGTACTGGCTGCTCAGTTTGCAAAATACCACTGGGGAGTTTCTAGAACGGTCTTTCTCCATTGTCAACTACGCTATCCTACATGTTCTTCGACTCTTATTCCTGCAGTCTGGTTTCCTCGCAAATTGTACATAACATTTTACTCCGTGTATTTTACCCCTGCTAGATTCAGAATTTCAGAAAGTCTGTTCCAATAACCATTTCGAAAAGCTTTATATTAATTTACAAATCCCATGAACGTAGCATTGTTTCACTTCTCTGAACCTTCTAAGAAGAGTTGTGTGGTCTGTACTGCCTCACCTTTTCCTCTGTCTCTGCCGAACTCACCTTCCCCGAGATTGACTTCTTCCAGTTTTGAATTATTCTGTAAATATTATTAAACTCATAGTTTATCGTTATTCACATCTGTCAACAGCAGCTGCCTTTGGAGAAGGAATTATTCGTCCTTGAAGTCTGAGGGAATATTGCCTGTGTAACGCTGCTTTTGTTGCTGTCTTTCAGCTTCTCCTTTTTTGCTTAGCACCGGTTTGCCATAAGAGTAGCTTATTTTCATACAGATTCTTCCTTCTCTTGAAGCCTCTTTAATTTTCCTGTAGGCGACATCTACCCTTATAGTCACGCACGATTTTACAGCCTTGCACTCGTCGTATAGTAAATCCTCCTCTGCCGATTTACACTTCCTGCCAATCTCATTTTTTAGACGTCCGTATTCATTTATGCCTGCTTCATTTGCTGCATCTTTATAACTTCTGCTTCCGCCAATTAGATTCCATAACTCGGATTTATCCAAGAACGTCTGCCGGGCCTTAACGTATTGCCTACATGATCATTTGCTGCCTTTACTATTTCACCTCCCAAAAAAGTTGCTCATTCGTCTTTTATTGTATTTCTTTCCAATATTTACCTCAATCGTTGCCTAATGACTTCTTTGAAACTATCAACAGCCCACATTCAATTCATTCAGGCCCCATCTTCTGAATTTCATGCCTTTCTGCGGTATCTTCAGTTTTAATGTGCAGTTCTTAAGCAATAAATTTTGGCCAGAATTCACATTTGCCTCTAAAAATGTTTTGCGGTTTTAAACACTGGTTTAGATATTTCTGAATTATCCTAATGGATCGTACCTGAAACTTTGTGATGCTTCTTCCACGAATATAGCATTCTTTGGAAGTATTAGTAATGATGAAACTATGCTGTTGCGAAAATCCTGTCAGACGGCTTCCTCTTCCATTCCACATTTCCCATCCAGCATGGTTTCACAGTTGAAACTGCGGTACAGTAAAAGAAAATGAAAGGATATGTTAACCCACTGACAGCGAGTGTGGCCCATTGTTAAACCCTAAATATTTAAAATATATATTTTGAAAGTTTTAGTAGCAATTTGTCACATTTTTAACTTGTTTGAATCCATTAATGATCTTGAGGTCCAAAAATAAAATATTGATAAGTAGCTATCTAAATAGACAACATGTTTTAAAATGTGTAGAGTTTAAAATTTTTACAACTGTATGTGACTCTTCACGAGCTGTGTAGAGTTAAAATATTTTATAGAAGAACACAATCATTAGCGGTGTACTAAAAGGAACAACTCTGTACCACACTTGTAAAACATCACTGGTAGCCGAAATTTTACCTGATCAATTTACCTTATAATTACATTAAACCTAAAACATTTGAGAATGCAGATTTCACATGCACCTACTATTCATACGTAGGAAATCGTGCTAAAAGTCATTATTAAATTAAAACTAAAACACTGCGAACATGCAAACTTCACTGTAAGGTGTCGAAGGAGTGTGTTTCTGCTTGTTTATTCTGGACTAAAACGGCCATTGTGACGCCGCTTGCAAGAGGAGTGCGCTGATAAAGTCGTCTTCCGTCGAGAGGGGCTGCAGCAAACACGGAGAATCGCTGCAGACGGAGCTGGCTGAGTATATCTTTCAAATTCTTCGAGTACACTGAATTCTTCAGGTCTACTGGTGACTGATTATTTTAGTTGGTTGAAATACAGAAGTAAGAACTTTAGTAGTCAAGATTGCTATTTATAACTTTATTTATGTTGAACGGTCGGGAAATCTAAGTTGCCATTATCAGATTTTATGCCATGGCAACTTTGATTTGCCGAAAGTGGTCATCATAAATAAAATTATACTGTCAATCTGAAGTTCTTATTTCATACTGTTCTATCTCGTCCACGTACTTCAGTGATGTCAAGCATATATGAAATACTTTAGTTGGCTTTTTCAGCTACTTCCAGGATGTTCAAAACACGTCAAATATTGGTCGTATGTAAAATCTGAAGATGTGTCTCTATTCTTCCTACCGAATGTTTAGCTAGATCATCTCCAGACCTCTTGTTATCTCGTAATGAAGAATGTCCTTTAAAATGGATCTCCAAAGTTCTGCCTGTCTGATCTATATACTGCTTAGGACAGTTGCCGCAGTTAATAAAGCTCCCACCTGATTCACTAAACTTAAACTTTATTTATTTCTTCTATGTTTTAGTTTAAAAAGTGAATTTCGCTTGTGCCAAAGCGTATTTGTAGCCCAGATTTTCGAAGTTACTGCGCAATTGTATGCCACATACTTTCGTTGTATACTACAGGCAAATATACAAATTTTTAGCACTTAGTTTCTTTCTTTGGACATCATAATTTAATTGTAAGTGCTTTCAGAATAGTGTGACACATGTTTGTGGGAAGCTCACAATACGTAACAGATCTATGAACGCTATGATCGTTAAACATAGGACTGAAATACACAGGATAATAAGTGAGATAAGAGAAGCATATCGATGGGTTAAAGAGCAGTATCAATTTGTTGGATCTGAAAATTCTTGTTAAAATGGATTGTTTGCAGTTTCATGAATATAATGAAAAAGTCGAAGAAGCTGTAGGCAATAAGTACAGATTTTTTCTGAAGCATGATAGCAAAATTAAGATTATATTGGAGGAACGATGATAAAATAGTGTTAAAAAGTCCATTCTTTTCGCAACAGAATTTTTGAACGGGCTAACATATGCGTTAAAGGGATGAAATGATACGAATTAACGTTTCTAGTTTGCCCCATATGCCTCCCTTTCTGATGCTGATGTGTCAGAAACCGCAGCTGAGGCGAACGCGGTTTGTGCACACGGTAAACTCAATAACATAGAAGAAACGAGTATAGCTGTTAAGATGCAAGAACTTCTGTCTCGGTAACGAATGAAAGATTAACGTCACAAGGGGAAGAATTTTTTTTTTTTTGTCATCAGTCTACTGACTAGTTTGATGCGGCCCGCCACGAATTCCTTTCCTGTGCTAACCTCTTCATCTCAGAGTAGCACTTGCAACCTACGTCCTCAATTATTTGCTTGACGTATTCCAATCTCTGTCTTCCTCTACAGTTTTTGCCCTCTACAGCCCCCTCTAGTACCATGGAAGTCATTGCCTCATGTCTTAGCAGATGTCCTATTATCCTGTCCCTTCACCTTATCAGTGTTTTCCACATATTCCTTACCTCTCCGATTCTGCATAGAACCTCCTCATTCCATACCTTATCAGTCCACCTAATTTTCAACATTCGTCTATAGCACCACATCTCAAATGCTTCGATTCTCTTCTGTTCCGGTTTTCCCACAGTCCATGTTTCACTACCTTACAATGCTGTACTCCAGACGTACATCCTCAGAAATTTCTTCCTCAAATTAAGGGCGGTATTTGAAATTAGTAGACTTCTCTTGGCCAGAAATGCCTTTGGTTATTTTACTGCCTAGGTAGCAGAATTCCTTAACTTCATTGACTTCGTGACCATCAATCCTGATGTTAAGTTTCTCGCTGTTCTCATTTCTACTACTTCTCATTACCTTCGTCTTTCTCCGATTTACTCTCAAACCATACTGTGTACTCATTAGACTGTTCATTCCGTTCAACAGGTCATTTAATTCTTTTTCACTTTCACTCAGGATAGCAATGTCATCAGCGAATCGTATCATTGATATCCTTTCACCTTGTATTTTAATTCCACTCCTGTACCTTTCTTTTATTTCCATCATTGCTTCCTCGATGTACAGATTGAAGAGTAGGGGCGAAAGGCTACAGCCTTGTCTTACACCCTTCTTAATACGAACACTTCTTTCCTGATCGTCCACTCTTATTATTCCCTCTTGGTTGTTGTACATATTGTATATGACTCGTCTCTCCCTATAGCTTACCCCTACTTTTCTTCAGAATCTCGAACAGCTTGCACCATTTTATATTGTCGAACGCTTTTTCCAGGTCGACAAATCCTATGAAAGTGTCTTGATTTTTCTTTAGCCTTGCTTCCATTATTAGCCGTAACGTCAGAATTGCCCCTCTCGTCCCTTTACTTTTCCTAAAGCCAAACTGATCGTCACCTAGCGCATTCTCAATTTTCTTTTCCATTCTTCTGTATATTATTCTTGTAAGCAGCTTCGATGCATGAGCTGTTAAGCTGATTGTGCGAAAATTCTCGCACTTGTCAGCTCTTGCCGTCTTCGGAATTGTGTGGATGATGCTTTTCCGAAAGTCAGACGGTATGTCACCAGACTCATATATTCTGCACATCAACGTGAATAGTCGTTTTGTTGCCACTTCCCCCAATGATTTTAGAAAATCTGATGGAATGTTATCTATCCCTTCTGCCTAATTTGACCGTAAGTCCTCTAAAGCTCTTTTAAATTCCGATTCTAATACTGGATCCCCTATCACTTCTAAATCGACTCCTGTTTCTTCTTCTATCACATCAGACAAATCTTCACCATCATAGAGGCTTTCAATGTATTCTTTCCACCTATCTGCTCTCTCCTCTGCATTTAACAGTGGAATTCCCGTTGCACTCTTAATGTTACCACCGCTGCTTTTAATGTCACCAAAGGTTGTTTTGACTTTCCTGTATGCTGAGTCTGTCCTTCCGACAATCATATTTTTTTCGATGTCTTCACATTTTTCCTGCAGCCATTTCGTCTTAGCTTCCCTGCACTTCCTATTTATTTCATTCCTCAGCGACTTGTATTTCTGTATTCCTGATTTTCCCGGAACATGTTTGTACTTCCTCCTTTCATCAATCAACTGAAGTATTTCTTCTGTTACCCATGGTTTCTTCGCAGCTACCTTCTTTGTACCTATGTTTTCCTTCCCAACTTCTGTGATGGCCCTTTTTAGGGATGTGCATTCCTCTTCAACTGTACTGTCTACTGCGCTATTCCTTATTGCTGTATCTATAGCGTCAGAGAACTTCTCACGTATCTCGTCATTCCTTAGTACTTCCGTATCCCACTTCTTTGCGTTTGATTCTTCCTGACTAATGTCTTGAACTTCAGCCTACTCTTCATCACTACTATATTGTGATCTGAGTCTTTATGTGCTCCTGGGTATGCCTTATAGTCCAGTATCTGATTTCGGAATCTCTCTCTGACCATGATGTAATCTAATTGAAATCTTCCCGTATCTCCCGGCCTTTTCCAAGATTACCTCCTCCTCTTGTGATTCTTGAACAGGGTATTCTCTATTACTAGCTGAAACTTGTTACAGAACTCAATTAGTCTTTCTCCTCTTTCATTCCTTGTCCCAAGCCCATATTCTCCTGTAACCTTTTCTTCTACTCCTTCCCCTACAACTGCATTCCAGTCGCCCATGTCTATTTGATTTTCGTCCCCCTTTACATACTGCATTACCCTTTCAATATCCTCATACACTTTCTCTATCTGTTCATCTTCAGCTTGCGATGTCGGCATGTATACCTGAACTATCGTTGTCGGTGTTGGTCTGGTGTCGATTCTGATTAGAACAACCCGGTCACTGAACTGTTCACAGTAACACACCCTCTGCCCTACCTTCCTATTCATAACGAATCCTACACCTGTTATACCATTTTCTGCTGCTGTTGATATTACCCGATACTCATCTGACCTGAAATCCTTGTCTTCCTTCCACTTCACTTCACTGACCCCCACTATATCTAGATTGAGCCTTTGCATTTCCCTTTTCAGATTTTCTAGTTTCCCTACCACGTTCAAGCTTCTGACATTCAACGCCCCGACTCGTAGAACGTTATCCTTTCGTAGATTATTCAATCTTTTTCTCATGGTAACCTCCCCCTTGGCAGTCCCCTTTAATGCAGTGGTTTCCATTGCCTTCTGCATCCTCATGTCGTTGATAATTGCTGTTTCTTCCGCCTTTAGGGGCAATTTCCCACCCCTAGGACAAGAGAGTGCCCTGAACCTCTATCCTCTCCTCCGCCCTCTTTTGACAAGACCGTTGGCAGAATGAGTTTGACTTCTTATGCCGGAAGTCTTCGGCCGCCAATACTGATTATTTATCAAAATTTAGGCAGTGGCGGGGATGGAACCCGGGACCGAAGACATTTTGATTATGAATCAAAGACGCTACCCCTAGTCCACGGGTTAAACGTACTCCGTGTAAAATCTAACTGGTATCACATCAGGTCCAGCGGCCTTTCCTCTTTTGAGCGATTTTAATTGTTTCTCTATCCCTCTGTCGTCTATTTCGATATCTACCATTTTGTCATCTGTGCGACAATCTAGAACAGGGACTACAGTGCAGTCTTCCTCTGTGAAACAGCTTTGGAAAAAGACATTTAGTATTTCGGCTTTTAGTCTGTCATCCTCTGTTTCAGTAGCATTTTGGTCACAGTGTGTCTGGACATTTTGTTTTCATCCACCTACCGCTTTGACGTAAGACCAAAATTTCTTAGGATTTTCTGCCAAGTCAGTACATAGAACTTTACTTTCGAATTCATTGAACGCTTCTCGCATAGCCCTCCTCACACTACATTTCGCTTCGCGTAATTTTTGTTTGTCTGCTAGGCTTTGGCTATGTTTATGTTTGCTGTGAAGTTCCCTTTGCTTCCGCAGCAGTTTTCTAACTCTGTTGTTGTACCACGGTGGCTCTTTTCCACCTCTTACGATCTTGCTTGGCACATACTCATCTAACGCATATTGTACGATGGTTTTGAACTTTGTCCACTGATCCTCAACACTATCTGTACTTGAGACAAAACTTTTGTGTTGAGCCGTCAGGTACTCTGAAATCTGCTTTTTGTCACTTTTGCTACAAAGAAACATCTTCCTACCTTTTTTAATATTTCTATTTACGGCTGAAATCATCGATGCCGTAAGCGCTTTATGATCGCTGATTCCCTGTTCTGCGTTAACTGTTTCAAATAGTTCGTGTCTGTCACCAGAAGGTCTAATATTTTATCGCCACGAGTCGGTTCTCTAACTGCTCAAGGTAGTTTTCAAATAAAGCACTTAAAAAAACTTCGCTGGATTCTTTGTCCCTGCCACCCGTTATGAACGTTTGAGTCTCCCAGTCTATATCCGACAAATTAAAATCTCCACCCAGAACTATAACATGGTGGGGAAATCTACTCGAAATATTTTCCAAATTATCCTTCAGGTGCTCAGCCACAACAGCTGATGAGCTAGGGGGCCTATAGAGACATCCAGTTACCATGTCTGAACATGCTTTAACTGTGACCTTCACCCAAATCATTTCACATTTCGGATCTCCGTCAATTTCCTTCGATACTATTGCACTTCTTATCGCTATAAACACGCCTCCCCCTTCACCGTCCAGCCTGTCTCTGCGGTAGGCATTCCAATCTGAGTTTAGGATTTCATTACTGTTTACGTCTGGTTTCAGCCAACTTTCTGTCCCTAGTACTATATGGGCGTTGTGACCATTTATTATTGAGAGCATTTCTGGGACCTTTCTATAGACGCTCCTGCAGTTTATTATTAGCACATTAATATTGTTATTCCCTGTTGCATTTTGCCTACTCCTACCTTGCCGCGTCTCAGGAGGCGTCTTGTCGAGCCTGGGGAGGGAATTCTCTAACCTTAAAAACCCCAATGTGCACTCCACACGTACTCCGCTACCCTTGTAGCCGCTTCCGGCGTGTAGGGCACGCCTGACCTATTCAGGGGGACCCTACATTTCTCCACCCGATAGCGGAGGTCGAGAAATTTGCACCCCAGATCTCCGCAGAATCGTGTGAGCCTCTGGTTTCAGCCTTCCACTCGGCTCCAAACCAGAGGACCGCGATCGGTTCTGGGAACGATACTACAAATAGCTCTGATTCCACCCCGCGAGCGAGGCTTTCCGCCATCACCAATTCCGCCAACCGCCTGTACGAACTGAGGATGACCTCTGATCCCAGACGGCAGGAGTCATTGGTGCCGACATGAGCAACAATTTGCAGTCGGGTGCACCCAGTGCTCTCTATCGCCGCCGGCAGGGCCTCCTCCACATCTCGGATGAGACCCCCCGGCAAGCAGACACTGGCCTTCTTCCCCGACCTTTCAGCTATTCCCCTAAGGGGCTCCATCACCCGCCTAACGTTGGAGCTCCCAATCACTAATAAACCCCTCCTCCCCGTGTGCCTGCTCGGACCTTGCTGAAGGAGCAGCCACATGTCCACTCACAGGCAGAGCGGGCGATGCCACACGGCCGGCCTCCACATTTACTCTCCGCCTCGTGCGCCGCGAACGCCGCTGAACCCGCCACTCCCTTTGGGGAGAGGGTGGCCCAACCGCGCCCGGTACCCGCGAAGATGTCTCGACAGCAGGGACAGTGGGTGAAGCATGTAACACCTGGAGTGTACCTCGCGACGCACCAGACTCCCCACTGCCGCTACACTCCGAGGCAGCAGCCTGAAGACGGCTGACCGCGGCCATCAACACGTTCAGCTGTTCGCGAACAGTGGCCAGCTCCTCCTGCGTCCGTACACAGCAGTCACACATCCTATCCATCCTAAGGAAACAATTTACTGAAGAGAGTTAATCAACTTTTAACTAGAATGCTAATTCACTAAAGGCGGCTGATTATTGACTAAACTGTGACTGCCAGCCACTTCTTGTAGAAAACAATGAAAGTAGCACTACCTGTCTCTGGACTGTATTGAAAACAAACACTAGCACTACTGGCACTATGGTTGAGTAAAGGGACTCTCTCTGACTGTATTCAAAACAAACACGAAATCTATGGAACACTATTAATAGCACTCGACAATTAAAGCTTCCTAAAAGCAAAAACACACGGAAGAAGAAGTGACAAGTAAGAAAAATACAGTTAACACTTAAATTAAGGTAGCTCGCTTCACAGCAGACGTGAACAATTTTGGAATTTTGCAGAGAATTTCAGTGTTAGAGTGACACAACATAGAAGAAAAGACGAAGAAATTACAGAGTGCGAACAAATTTCATCCACATTATTTTACGAAAAGAATCTGGAGATACATCAGTGGACATTAATAGGGGAGGGGGGGGGGGGGGTTAGTCCCGCTGTTGCCTCTATAACGGCTTGACACTGCCGGGGGCACATTCAGTGAGGTGGCTGAATGCCTGTGCAGACGAAACAAGGGAGGGTAGGGATGTTTGACGGTGGGATAGTTCTACGTAACTCAGCCCAAAAGTGTCTCGTAGGATTCATGTCGGAAGACCAGTCAATTTCAGGAATGTTATTCTCCACAAATCGTTGCCTAACAGTACTGCGTTATGGCAGGGTGCATTATTATCCTGATATAAAAGATCGTCGTCTCTGGACAGCTCCTCTCCTGTATGCAGCACACAATGCCGTAAAACCTGTTCACATTATTCCGCGTTTAACACTTTCTTAAGGACGATAAGGGGACTACTCCGTAACCTCGAAAAGCCCACCCTACCATAACACTACCTATTCCATATTTCACTGCTGCCACCACACACGATGGCAGATAGCGTCTTCCTCCATCAGAAAGATGTAGTGAGGTTCGTCACTGCAATATCTTCATTTCCAGTCATACAGTGCTCAGCGGCGTCACTGTCAACGTCACTCCAAGTGTTGCTTGGGACTGACTGCAGAAATGTGCGGTTCATGAGGAGATGCGCAACAATTTGCCCTCTTCTTTATAGCTCCGTAAGAACAGTCTATTTTTTACAGTGACCCTCAACAATACTTGACAGTCCATGTCCATAAGTACATGAGTTCTGCCCGGTCTTGGTTCAGCTGGGCTTCGTACTTCGCACTTCTTCTTCACAGCACACCAATAACAGTAGACTTACTCAGCTTTAGGAGGGATGAAATGTCCCTGATGGATATGGTACTCAGGCGACATCTAACGACCAGTCCACGTTGGAAGCCACTGACCTCTCCTGATCGACCCGTTCTGCTGTCAGTGCTTGTCACGTGACAGTACAGTACTTCCCAGCTCCCTTTACAGCTACGGGCCCGGCTCTCGCTGTCAGTTTCGCATTACATAGGGATCTCAGGACACTTCTGATCAGACAGCCTCTCCTGGTAACGAGTTCTGTTCGTGATATCTAGCGGTTAATTTCGCATGACATAGGGATGTCAGGATACTTTTGATCACAAAGCCTATCTACAGCCTCGAAGCTAAAGCACACTTATACAGCTAAGCTCTCGAAGAGAAATTCAGTGTGATCACGTAACCTTTTCATACAAACTTTATCCCGGACAGCAGCGGAAGTGACACGTCCCCCGCTGTTATAAAGTCTGCCTCCCGCCGCTTGATGGCTGCTGCCCCCTGCCCCTCCGCCTACGGCTCGCAAAGCGGCAGCCCATTATCCCGGTCTGCTCCCGCCCCCACTCAGTAGATGGGTTACGGGGTGGCGGGGTGAGAAGGGGCAGGCCGCTGTAAAAACGCCGGCGTGGGCGGGCATCGCCCCCCCCCCCCCACTCTTTCCCTTCATCGACGCGGCCCGGTTTAGGAGGCAACAAATTTTAATGAACGCAGCTTAATGGAATAACTGAGGCGCTCAGTCCGCCATCAGACCCGTAGCGATGGAGCTGCTGCCTCAGTCGATGTCGGAGCACAGATCGCTGCCGGTGGCTTCGGCGCTCCTATTGTAGCTAGCCAAATAATGACGTGTTTCGAACATCACCAGAAATGTTACAGTACCGTAATCTGAAAGCTGTCACCAGTGTTTCGAAAGATAGCCTGCAGGACGTCCTAAACCTTCTTTCGAGGAATCGGCTATTCGCCTGTTGATGCCGAGGTTTCATTATGTCCATACAACCCTGTTAGGGGTATAAGTGAAAATACGTCTGTTTTTGGTCCCTAGTTACTTAATTTGCGGACTAATAATTCTACTGCGTGATCAAAAAGTCAGTATAAATTTGAAAACTTAATAAATCACGGAATAATGTAGATAGAGAGGTAAAAATTGACACACATGCTTGGAATGACATGGGGTTTTATTAGAACAAAAAAAAAAAAAACAAAGTTCACAAAATGTATGACAGATGGCCCTGGACGGGTGAGAGGTACGCCGATATGTTACAGAACCGCATCATCCCCAGCCTGGCTGATAAACACCTGCTCGAAC
This sequence comes from Schistocerca nitens, assembly GCF_023898315.1. Lineage (NCBI taxonomy): Eukaryota > Metazoa > Arthropoda > Insecta > Orthoptera > Acrididae > Schistocerca > Schistocerca nitens. The sequence continues at coordinate 21,143,771 of NC_064614.1, forward strand.
GTAGGATGTTTATGCAGGATGGCGCTCCACCCCATATTGCTAGACACGTGAAACATCTCTTGCGCGCGTGGTTTGGTGATGATCGTGTGCTCAGCCGCCACTTCCGTCATGCTTGGCCTCCCAGGTCCCCAGACCTCAGTCCGTGCGATTATTGGCTTTGGGGTTACCTGAAGTCGCAAGTGTATCGTGATCGACCGACATCTCTAGGGATGCTGAAAGACAACATCCGACGCCAATGCCTCACCATAACTCCGGACATGCTTTACAGTGCTGTTCACAACATTATTCCTCGACTACAGCTATTGTTGAGGAATGGTGGTGGACATATTGAGCATTTCATGTAAAGTCGGTTCAAATGGCTCTGAGCACTATGGGACTTAACATCTGAGATCATCAGTCCCCTAGAACTTAGAACTACTTAAACCTACTTAACCTAAGGACATCACACACATCCATGCCCAACGCAGGATTCGAACCTGCGACCGTAGCAGTCGCGCGATTCCGGACTGAAGCGCCTAGAACCGCTCGACTACCGCGGCCGGCTTCATGTAAAGAACATCATCTTTGCTTTGTCTTACTTTGTTACACTAATCATTGCTATTCTGATCAGATGAAGCGCCATTTGTCGGACAATTTTTTGAACGTTTGTATTTTCTTGGTTCTAATAAAACCCCATGTCATTTCAAGCATGTGTGTCAATTTGTACCTCTCTATCTACATTATTCTGTTATTTATTCAGTTCTCAAATTTATACCGACTTTTTGCTCACCCGATGAGTGGTTTCTTTTTTATGTTGGTTAGCACCTCCATGAACTCGTAGCACAAGCCATTAATGTGTATTATCTCCTTGGTAGCAGGTCAGATATTGTAGTGTGTATAGTTGAAACGTCCCCTTAGAAAAATTATACATTACTGTGTTTAAACTGACACACAATATTTTTTAGCGCAACGCAATCTGACTTTCAATAATCTCTACAAAAGAATGGCCCTGACTAACATTAATCTATACGTTTCACAAATCACTTACCTCACAAAAATCTTCGTTACTCGAACTACTGCAAATCAGCGAGCGCCACTACTGCCAACTAAATAAAAGATTCAAACTACGGAAGGCACTAACTACTGATAGGCATAGTTAGCAAATGAAAGATTTTAATAGAGAACACACAATGTATTTACCTTAATAGTGTTGAAAAATCATAATATACATAGCAGTTCATGACATCCAGTCTTACAAATTTCAAAACTCCGCCATTTCTCTCCCCACATCCACCACTGCTGGCGGCTCACCTCCAACTGCGCAACGCTACGCGCTGTTAACATCCAGCTGCCCAACATTACAATGGCAGACAACAATGCAAACTAGCCACAGACTGCACACAGCACAGCCAGTGATTTTCATACAGAGCGCTACGTGGCGTTAACAATATAAAAACCTAAACAGCCTACTTACATAGCATATAGATGTATAGCCTATACATAGGTACAGTCTATTTCGTGAGGGTATTACAACCACGTACATTGTGTGATGTGTTTGTGGGAACACTGCTGGACACAGAGAAAAAACAAATAACATCTTGAAGTGGGTACATACTAAGGTACCAATTATCTGTACCTATATCTCTTGAAACCTAGTTAGTGGCTTTTATGTCGTCTCGTTGTCTCTGTAGAGCTTTTCCGTGGGAAGCAAGTAGAGGATGTTGGTTGGTGGGCGGTATCCTCGTTCTGTAAAACAAACTGCAAACAATTAACAACTGGGTTCTTTATTCATAAATAAAGAGCTACTTAAGTGAAGCTTCCATGTGCTGTGGTACAATCTCTCTTCTGTATAGTCCACATAGTATCAACGCTGTTGAAGTAGAAGTCCGCTATGTTCACTATAAGGCTGCTATGCGCTGTCTGTCTCTGTCCCGGTGAAATGTGGAACCACACGGCGTACAGACTCTAACTAACCTAACTGCAACTAACTAACTAACTAAGTAACTAACTGGCCCTCCGGTCCCCGGCGGCGACCTAAATGCTGGCGGCGGAGAGAGAGTTGGCAGCGCGTTTCCAGCGAATCTATCGTTGGCCTCTATCGATATTGTCGTAACCTGTATGCCGCATGGTGTGCTGACGCCGGCGTGCGCCAGCACAGTATCCATAATACCATGTAGAGAAAATTTTGTTTTCGTATTCTACATCTAGTGACTATCTGTCTGCCACTGTATTTGCCTTGACATCTGTGATCATTCTCTTATGATCCGTACAAGAAATACACACTGGTGGCAGCATAATAGTCACCCAGTCATCTTCGAATATATGTTCTCTAAATTTACACAATACAGTTTCACGAGATATACATTAATCTTTTCATTATTTTCAATTTATGCACATTATTTCCTCCACAGATCAAGTTGTCTTCTTGAGGTGCTGAAAGACGTGTGGTCGTGTGTACTCACTGCCCATATTTGCAGCGACGATCGGTTGCCGAGCCTCACTACGCCGTTCGATACTCTTTTAATGTACACACTCCGAACTGACATTCCGTGAAACGAATATTCTGCCAGGTTATCCCAACTCTGGTAGATTCGATAGCCGGCGAAATCATAATAAATTGAGTCTGGGACCCCGAGGCTTCTTTAAAGTGGATCCTCCGTCCCTTTTATTAGGTTTTCAGTACCTTACCTTTACTTTCACAGGTTCCTTGTTTATGCTGTCCCAGACACTACGCGTTTGCATCACGATACTAGTCTCATCGAGTTTGAATGCATGGTCATAGCCGAGGCTGTGCTAGGCGACGGTTGGTTTGCTTAGTTAATTTAATCTGGTATGTTCTTGATAATCCCTGTATGTCTCATCGATTCTTCTGATAACCTGCTCCACACAAGACATCCTGCGTTCGTACAGAATGCGGCACACACTCGGCTTTCTCGCACATACCCGTCTTCATCATCACAACGAGTCCTTTCCTCTGTTTTTTAAGCGGAAGTGAACTACACCTAATGGTATGCTTCTGCAGAATACCACTGACCTTCCCCGATAATGGGCCAGCATAACGTATATGTTTCTGCCTCAATCTCACAAGAGGACCACCAGACTTGTTAATCACTGGTTAGATATGCTGTAGAGATACCAGACCTGAGTGCCTAGCTAGCGGATTTTCATGCTACAGTCTATATTGCCGAGAAAGTCGACGTTGAAATTCTACTCGTACCTTCGATATCCGTTACTTGAAATATATTATTAATAGCAAGCCTAGTGAGTGTTCAAGTTTCACGGATACCGCGCTGGAGGTACAGACTCAAACCGTAGCTGTATACCTTTTTCTCAATTTCATGGTAAAGGATATCATTAAATAATGTATCTCATGTAAAATTATTCAAAAATAGTCATTCCGCACTAGTGATCCAATTGCTAAATTGATATTTATAGAAAACTTGCTTCAAATGTGTATTCCGTTTGTGGTTCGTCCTTAAAATTCCAAATATCTGAACAGCTCCAACAGATCTCATAGTGGGACGCAGCATTAGCAGCTGCGGAAAGAGATCAGATACAAGCGAAAATACATATCCCTGATTTTGTCCTCGATACTGTAATTAATATCGATCAAGTCGGTTGCTGGTAGAATCGATCTTGCATGACAAAGATCGAAAACCGATTTGTATATAATTAGTTATTCGTTCACAGCACTGTATACTGTAATTGTGGCAGGAAAGATATTCCCTTACGCTTTCTTATGTATTGGAGGACCATCTGGGAAATCTTGTCAGATTCGAAAAGAAGTTGACGGCTTGACTCATAAAAAAAAAAAAAAAACGTAATCGTGACCTGCATAAAATTAGAGAAGTTATCGGAAATGCTGGCCAAAGGGTTTCTAACATCTATCATTCTTCCATACGTGAGACATGAAAAATTTCTTTACATTACTGTTTCGCGGGAGGCCAGGCTCATCGGACGCTTTACAAACAAATCTTTGTAGATGAAAGAAAAGCATGCACCTTCACCGTAAAAATTATCCAGCTTCGAATGTACCCCTAGGCTGTCAATTCAGTGATGTTTATTTTTACAGGCAGAAATTTTCAAGGAAAAAATTCAGTATTTTCGCGACTTGCTAAAGACTAACAAAGATATCTTTGGAAGGTAGATTCCATTAAAATACATCCTTTAATTCTACATCAATGTAGTGCATCTGATTCACAGGAGTGATTAGATACGTGTGGTTCGCACTCAGTAAATGGAAGAAAGAGCAATATTTTCAACTTTAAAGAACTGGGTGTTCCGGTATCGCTTCTGAAAAATCCGTGTGTCTGCAAGGCAGTAGCTTACATTAAATGTGCGTGGGGTTCTACGAATTTGTGTTGCGGTTGCTTTTGCTGTAACTACGATCCGGAATTCTGTTCTAGCACAGCAAGCTATAGGGAGAAGACGATTCTGTAAATTAGTCTGCAATAAAAGGAATAAACATTTGAAGGTGTTATCTATACTGATTGACTAATTTATGAAATAACTACCGTGGAAATTACAATTTTTGAATAATTTTTCACCACATACACTAACAATATTTTGTATGACTAAACTGAAAAGTACTAAAACAAGATAAACCAACATGGTTTGAATCCGTACCGTCAGCGTGGTATCCGAAAACCTTAGTGTCTGCACTACGGCTGCTCAGTCGAAACATAAATGAAACTAAGGATATAGGAGGAACTCCAACATCGAATTTCTCGGTAACTACAGCCTTCCGCAAGAAAGGCCGCTCGCTGGATACTCAGAACATGTAGCTGTACAATATGCGCAAGAATCAAAATTCATGGATATCAGGTCTCATGGTTCTCTTGTCAGTCCCAGCCTTAACCTCTGTTTCATGGGTTCTTGATTTTGACAGCAGTGACCACTTAAATTCATGAAATTCCTGAGAGATTGTCATCCTTCTGCCAGTGGTTCCCGCTTTAGTTCTTCGATCATTTTTCTTAGACTTTCATATAGACTCCACTACACTACTGGCCATTAAAATTGCTGCACCACGAAGATGACGTGCTACAGACGCGAAATTTAACCGACGGGAAGAAGATGCTGTGATATGCAAATGATTAGCTTTTCAGAGCATTCACACAAGGTTGGCGCCGGTGGCGACACCTACAACGTGCTGATATGAGGAAAGTTTCCAACCGATTTCTCATACACAAACAGCAGTTGACCGGCGTTGCCTGGTGAAACGTTGTTGTGATGCCTCGTGTAAGGAGGAGAAATGCGTACCATCACGTTTCCGACTTTGATAAAGGTCGGATTGTAGCCTATCGCGATTGCGGTTTATCGTATCGCGACATTTCTGCTCGCGTTGGGCGAGATCCAATGACTGTTAGCACAATATGGAATCGCAGGGTTCAGGAGGGTAATACGGAACGCCGTGCTGGATTCCAACGGTCTCGTATCACTAGCAGTCGAGATGACAGGCACCTTATCCGCATGGCTGTAACGGATCGTGCAGCCACGTCTCGATCCCTGAGTCAACAGATGGGGACGTTTGCAAGACAGCAACCATCTGCACGAGCAGTTCGACGACGTTTGCAGCAGCATGGACTATCAGCTCGGAGACCATGGCTGCGGTTACCCTTGACGCTGCATCACAGACAGGAACGCCTGCGATGGTGTACTCAACGACGAACCTGGGTGCACGAATGGCAAAACGTCATTTTTTCGTATGAATCCAGGTTCTGTTTACAGCATCGTGATGGTCGCATTCGGGTTTGGCGACATCGCGGTGAACGCACATTGGGAGCGTGTATCCGTCATCGCCATACTGGCGTATCACCGGGCGTGAAGGTATGGGGTGCCATTGGTTACTCGTCTGGGTCCGCTCTCGTCGCATTGACGGCACTGTGAACAGTGGACGTTACATTTCAGATGTGTTACGACTCGTGGCTCTACCCTTCATTCGGTCCCTGCAAAACCCTACATTTCAGCAGGATAATGCACGACCGCATGTTGCAGGTCCTGTATGGGCCTTTCTGGATACAGAAAATGTTCGACTGCTGCCCTGGCTAGCACATTCTCCAGATCTCTCATTGAAAACGTCTGGTCAATGGTGGCCGAGGAACTGGCTCTTCACAATACGCCAGTCACTACTCTTGATGAACCGTGGTATCGTGTTGAAGCTGCATTGTCAGCTGCACCTGTGCACACCATCCAAGCACTGTTTGACTCAATTCCCAGGCGTATCAAGGCCGTTATTACGGCCAGATGTGGTTGTTCTGGGTACTGATTTCTCTGGATCAATGCACCCAAATTGCGTGAAGATGTAATCACATGTCAGTTCTAGTATAATATATTTGTCCAATGAATACCCGTTTATCATCTGCATTTCTTCTTCGTGCAGCAATTTTAATGGCCAGTAGTGTAGTTTGTAACGATCACAGCTGAACATCCCTTAATTCGTTTGAAAGACGTCCTGTTTCATGTCTACTGTGTAAGAACTATAAACATTGGAACAGTTTCATTACAAATGTGTGTTGTATGCGATTTCCTTTACAGATGCGCGCTTCTGCAGAATCCTTCCAAGCCTTCAATTCACTTTTCATAAGGCTGAGTTTCGTAGCGCTTCTTAGTAATACACCTAAGTACGTTACCCCTAAATACTTATACGATGTGACAGACACAAGATAATTGTCATAAATCTTGCAATCAGTTACTATACGTTTATTTGTCTTTGTTGTAGGCTTTTATCCACATTCTCTTCTTTCACTCTGTTCAGGGTTAAGAAGAATGTTCCTTTATTTCAGTGCCGCGCGGGGTAGCCGAGAGGTCTTAAGCGCCTTGTCACGGTCCGCGCGGCTCCCCACGTCGGAGGCTCGAGTCCTCCCTCGGGCATGGGTGTAAACTTAGGGACCGATAACCTCAGCAGTTTGGTCCCATAAGACCTTACCACAAATTTCCAATTTTATTTTAGTTGGTTCTATGTCCGTTAGAAATATATCCAGACAGCGTCATCTTTAAATTTCTCCATCCAGTTATAGCATTTCAACGTTCTGAGGAACGTCATTCATGAATATTTATCGTTACTCAAGTCTCAGCGCAGTACATCAAAACTGGCAGTCATCATGTTATGAAATATATTTTTTTTCTTGTTTCCTCGTTTACCTGCATAATGTTCTTCAGATTATTACGCTTATGAGCTGGTTCTCACCCAGTTTGTAATTGATATTATAACCAGTGTCTTAAGTTAAGTCACAGCCAAAATATTTGAGGTGAGAGTCTTGCTAAGTAGGTCTGTTTTGATTCGAAATGAGATAATTGTGGAAACGCGCGGCAGAGTGGTCGTCGTTCAATTACTAGCTCTGAGCACCATGGGACTCAACTGCTGTGGTCATCAGTCCCCTAGAACTTAGAACTACTTAAACCTAAATAACCTAAGGACATCACACACATCCATGCCCGAGGCAGGATTCGAACCTGCGACCGTAGCAGTCGCACGGTTCCGGACTGCGAGCCTAGAACTGCGAGACCACCGCGGCCGGCGTTCAATTACTGCATATTCATTCTGTAGGAGGGTCAAAGACCAAGCCACGATTTGTTATCGCCGCCCAGAGTGTAGCATGTGTACTACATTTCAACGTTGTCGCATTGCGGGGCGGGGGGGGGGGGGGGGGGCACGTACATGGGATACTAGCGTTTCTATAACTAATGCCCACAGAAAAGACAGGCAGATGCACGGGCAGGGGTGCAACAAGTCCTAACTACGCCGTGGGGAGATGGTGGCCGTCGTGTACATACCTAAACGTTACCATTAGGCTACCCGAGTCCTCTCCACGGCTAGACCCAAGCTTCCTTCGTCAACCGTGTGACTACAACCTGCACTCGCACATCCAGTATGTATATTCCGTACAGATGAGACATTTTAAGTGAAAATCACTTGCCCTGTGTCGGCAGATAAAAACGATATTCCAACACTTGTGTTTTTCAAAAGTACAATGCAATGTTCTTTCGCAAATGAGTGAAAGTCCGAAAGGCAATGCCTGCAGCGACTACAGCCGTTAAAAATTTCATGATTTGTAATCTCAGTTGCGAATATGGACAACCCTCAGATGTATAAAGAAATGGCGACAACGAAAAGCTGCATGGTGAAAAGAACAGTTAACAAGCGTGAGAGAAGACGAGGAATCTGAAGACGATCCTATAATGTGGTCAAATTTGAACGAATACTAAATTGCGTGAACTCATATAATATGAATTAGAAGCCGTAGAACTGACTCGAAGTATAGAAAATAGAAAGTTATTTTCAGTAGTGCCTAACATCTTTTAACTTAGCATATTACGATTAGTTTTAGCATTACTTCAACGAAATAAATGTGAAAGCTATCGCCTAATAAACCAAAAATACATTCAGCATTTTATTTGTTACCTTGTCTTGAAAAATTTCAACGTAGAGAGTTCCAGCACAACTCCTATGCTGTGATACATGTAGTGGCTACAGCGATATCTTCAGAACGATGTTGGCAGTGAAACACCACGAAGACGACAGGCAATGAATGTAATTTAATGTTAGTGTTTAAAATATCTTCCTTATTTCACAGGAGATGCTAATTTAAACAGTTTGAGTTATAATTTATGAAATTTAATATGAAAAACAAAATGTATCATTATGATAACTGTGGAAAGAGATATTAAAGAGAGTTTCATAACACACATTAAAACTATGTGCTGTGTGCTCTAATATCTATGCATCACAAGCCTAGCCCATGCACCTGCCATGCCTCCCTCCTCGTTTCCTGGCCACCAAACCACCTGGCCCTGAGCAGCTAGCTACTCAACCCCAACCCCTCTTCTTGCCTCCTACCTCTCTCCCTGTACCCAAAAATACATCCATCTCACCCTTGTTCCCCTGCCAAAGTTTATTCCAAAAGATAGCAAGTTTTCTTTCTCTTATGTGTGTGCCCGTTGAAAAAAATGGCTCTGAGCACTATGGGACTCAACTGCTGAGGTCAGTAGTCCCCTAGAACTTAGAACTAGTTAAACCTAACTAACCTAAGGACATCACAAACATCCATGCCCGAGGCAGGATTCGAACCTGCGACCGTAGCGGTCTTGCGGTTCCAGACTGCAGCGCTTTTAACCGCACGGCCACTTCGGCCGGCGGTGCCCGTTGAATCAATGCTTCTGCTACTTGGTGCGCAACAGGATTGGATATGCAGATGATAAGCATTCAGTGCAATGTTAAAAAGATGGTAGGAGAAGTATATTGGGAAAGACTGCAAAGAGGTTTTTTCATCCGAAAGTCATACTTATGAGGGGCGCTCAGTAAGTAATGCAACATACTTTATCTGAAATCAGGACGGTTTTATTCAGTATTACAGCACACTATGTTATTCCCACTCTACTGGCTACAAAACGCTATTTTTCACATAATGTCCGTCCAGTGAGATGGCCTTACGCCACCTTATTGGGAGGACCCATGCGCTCGCATAGTACCACTCTGCTGGTCGACGGGGAGACAACGTCTTGCTGCATCAATAACCTCCCTATGTCCTCGTACTGATTCACGCGCAGTGCACCCTTCATTGTACCAAACAGACGGAAGTAGGAATGTGCGACATGCGAGCTGTAGGATGGGTTGGAGCAGCCCAATGAAGTTTTGTGCGCTCCTCTGGGGAGCGCAGAACTATGTGTTCTTGCGTTGTCACGGAAATGTGAATATCGTTTGCATTTCTGTGGCGACGAACGCACTGAGGTTTCTCCACTCTCCTGAGAATACCACAATACATTTCAGAAGGCGTTGCATCATGTCGGAGGATATAAATCAGAATAACCCCTTAAGAATCCCAGAAAACCGTCGCCATGACTTTATCGGCTGAAGGTGCAGTGTTGAACTATTGCTTCGGAGAAAATGTGGTGTGGCACCAGTGTTTGTATTGCCGTTTTCTTTTCGGTACCATGTGATGAACCCATGTTTTATCGCATGTGATAATGTTGGACAAAAATTGTCACGATGAGCTTCGAAATGCGCAAGGAATTCTGCAGAGGTGGTCATTCGTTGCTCTTTGACGTCTTCTGTTACGCGGCGACGAACCCAGCAGGAAGATACCTTTGAGTATCCTAACTGGTCCACGAATGTGCCAGCACTACCGAGAGAGGTATCCAGTTGTGCAGCGAGGTGTTTTATTGTGATCCGTCGGCCACCTCGAATAGAAGTGTCTGCTCGTTCCTACATTTGAAGTGTCTTAGCTGTGCGTGGTCGACCGGCAGGAGGGAAATTGGACAGTTTTGCGTAACCTTGTTGCCATGATGACGCATGCCTCACCCAACAGTTCACCGAACTTTTGTTCATTGCTAGGTGGAATTTAAATTCAAGGTGAAAGGATATCGATGATAATATTCGGTGTTGACATTGCTATCCTGAGTGAAAGTGAAGAAGAGTTACATGATCTGCTGAATGGAATGAACAATCTAATGAGTACGGAATTTGGACTGAGAGTAAATCGGAGAAAGTAAAGAGAAGCAACAGAAATGAACAGCAAGAAACTTAACATAGGGATTGATGATCACGGAGTACGTGTATTTAAGGAATTCTGCTACCTAGGCAGTAAAATAACCAATGATGGAAGGAGCAAGGACGAAATCAAAATCAGACTAGCAATGGAAAAAAGGGCATTCACGGCCAAGAGAAGTCTACTAGTATCAAACATAGACCTTAATTTGAGGAAGAAATTTCTGAGACTGTACGTTTGGAATACAGCATTGTATGGTAGGGAAACTTTGACTGTGGGAAAACCAGAAGAGAATCGAAGCATTTGAGATTTGGTGCTATAGACGAACGTTGAAAATAGGGTCACTGATAAGGTAAGGAATGAGGAGGTTCTGCGCAGAATCGTAGAGGAAATGAATATGTGGAAAACACTGATATGGAGAAGGGGAGGATGATAGCACATCTGTTAAGACATGAGGGAATGACTTCCATGGTACTAGAGGAAGCTGTAGAGGGCAAAAACTGTAGAGGAAGATAGGATACATCCAGCTCTTAATTGAGGACGTAGGTTGCAAGTGCTACTCTGAGATGAAGAGGTTGGCACAGGAGAGGAATTCGTGGCGGGCCATCAAACCAGTCAGAAGACTGGATGACCCCCCAAAAAAGGTCCTCGTAGACATTCCGAGAGCGCCTATGAACATCTCTGATTTTCAAGTTCCCCGTCAAAAGAAAGTCTCCGTTGCAGAAGTCATTTTGAAAGCTACATATACCGTCGCCAGCTATCGAACTTGATGAAACGATAGGGGCTCAAGCGGGAATATTTCGCGATGTCCCACAATAAATTCAGCATTTTTTAAACCGAAATTTGTCGAGAAAAAATGTTTTGCATTACTTATCGAAAGCTCTCGTAGATGTTCGTTTCTTGTGAGAAGATCGTATTATTCTTCGCGTAACAAGCAGGTAAACTTACCAGCACTTGGCACAACAGACAGCTGCAGGACCGTAGCCTTTCGGAACCGCAGTTTACCGTCCCACGACATTTCTGCTCGCATTAGTTTGGGACCCACGACCGTCAAGTGAATATGGAGTGAATATTGAATCAGTGCGTTCAGGGGGGACATAAGGCCATGCCAACCCTGGAAAATAGCGTCTGAGAGGACAAATATAGTGCACTCTCCACGGAGCCTGATCATACAGCGAGAGCTTGTACTTCTAATGGAATGGAATTGTTTGCTGCAAGACAAGTATCCATCCACACGGGCGGTGCGACGACATCTGGCGCACCACAAACAGTCGCTGCGTCGACCATTATTGCATTTTTCCTTAATGCTGCGGGAGCGAGAGAGAGAGGCACACCGACATTGAGCAGCAGCGACTGCACTGGATTCAGGAGTGAAAGCACGTCGTCTTGTCAGACGAATTGTTGTTCTGCGCACAGCATCACGCTAGACGTACTCCAGTGTGTTACTTTCGAAGGGCACAAACGTTGCCAGATTGTATTCGTGGTTGCCATATTGGGAGTGTTTGAGTGAAGGTCGTTGAGTACATGAAACGATCAAATGTGAATCGCACAGCTCGTAATCTTTCAACAAGATAATGCAAGACCGCATGACGCTCATACTGCCATAATGTATCTCGACACAGTTGGTGTTTGACTGTTGCCCTGGTAAGTATGTTCTCCAGACTCTCACCCAGAGAAAACGTCACGGGTTGTGGGCAGACTCGAAGACCCCCACTTGCCAGGCACTACGATTGATGAAAACTGGCAGAGGGTGGAAGCAGTTTAGAATGACGTACCCGAATCTGCCATTTAACATCAGTTGAACCATGGGTAATCGTGTATTCATTTCAGTATACTGTAAACGTAAAGTATGTGGTTCAAATGGCTCTAAGTACTATGGGACTTAGCATCTGAGGTCATCAGTCCCCTAGACTTAGAACTACTTAAACCTAACTAACCTAACGAAATCACACATATCCATGTCCGAGGTAGGATTCGAACCTGCGGCCGTAGCAGCCCCGTGATTCCGGACTGAAGTTCCTAGAACCGCTCGACCACAACGGCCGGCTAAAGAATGTGGGATTTCGTTACATGCTATACTTTCTTGTGTTGAAATTTTAATGGCTAGCTGTGCAGTAACTTTAGCGCAGCTCTCTGCAACAACAGACAAACTAAAATAGAATTGAAACTACGTGGCAGATTAAACCGTGGGCGGACCTAGACTAGTAGTCACCTTTGCCTTTCGCGAGCGAGTGCTCTACTGCCTATCCCGTTTTTAAATTATTTTTTATCCTTAATTTTGTTCGTTATTTTTCTCGGCATTTGCTCTGGACGGACGTCACATGACGCCTGTTCAAGCTGATCGTTGAATACTTCACTCAGTTTTTTATTATTATTACTAGAGAAGGCAGCTAGCCCTCTGACCGAAAACGCCGAGCTATTATGCCGGCACCGACGGAGCTACCTAAGCGCTAGTGTCTCATGTTATACCTCCCTGACTCCGAAGAGGTTGTGCTGCGAAACTTGCAGGACTATCACTCCTAAGACAAAGGATAATCAGGAGTCATGGGTTAGCCACAATCTTGGCGGAATTTCTCAGAACGGCTATTCACTGTGCAGCGGACTATACGGTGATATGAAACTTCCTGCCGGATTACAACTGCGTGCCGGACCCAGGCTCGAATTCGAGACCTTTGTTTTGAGCGGCGAGTGGTCCACCTACTGAGCTACCCAAGCACGACTCAGTCTGTTCTCACAGCTTTACTTCCGCCAGTACCTCGTCTCAAACCTTCCTAACTTCACAGTTCTCCTGCGAATCCTGTAGGACTAGCAGTTCTGGAAGGAAGGATATCGCGGAGTCGTGGCTTAGTCACAGCTTGGGGGATGTTTCCAGAATCAAATTAGGAAGGTAGGAGTTGAGATACTGGAAGAAGTACGGCTGTGAGGAGCGGTTCTGTGTCGTGCTTCGGTAGAACACATACTTGCAGAAGGTAAAGTACCCGAGTTCAAGTGTAAGTCCGGCACACATCTACAGTGTACTAGGACATTTCATATCGATGCACACTCCCATGTAGAGTGAAAAATCCACTTTAAATACAATTCAATTATGGATCTTGATGGTACAATCGTTTGATATGATAACCAAGTTACACTGAAGCAGTTTGTCAACATTATGTAAATCCCACGCCACGTAACATTACCTCACCAGACCAGTCCACTGTTACGTCAGAGAACTCATTCGTGGCAGTCAGTTAACTCAAACAAAATGTGCCTTGACCACAGAGGAAAACATGTAAATAAATGGCGCCAAGAGGAAATGAAAGCCAAGAGAAGCCTCCGGGAACAATCTAAAGTTACAGATGTTATTGTGGCTGTAATGAAAACGAAATTGAGGTGGATGGAACATGCAACCAGGCGAGTGAATAGACCAAAGAAGTTCGTTGTTGCATTGCAGAAGATAAGGTATTCGGAGGGCATCTCTATGGAAATAGTCGATATGACGGAAGTCATAGTCGCGCGGTCTCGAGCGTCTCGCCACTGTCCGCTCGGTTCCCCCCGTCGGGCATAGGTGTGTGTGTTGTCCTTAGCGTAAGTTAGTTTAAGTTAGATTAAGTAGTGCGTAAGCTTACGGACCGATGACCTCAGCAGTTTGGTCCCATAACACCTTACCACAAACTTCCAAAACTTCCAGAAGTTGCACTTGCTGCAAGGTTGCTCCTTACATCGTCATCAGTGTTAAAATTACTACTATACAATGGCTTCTTCATTCGAGGCAAGAGGAAGAAGTTAGTAAGTGCCGTATCAGCAGCATATAGAGGTGTGCCTGCGTATTGAAGCAAAATTGCCTACCCCAAGCAAAAAAAAAAAAAAAAAAAAAAAAAAATGAATGCATGACAGTGCTGTCTGCAGAATGAGCTGGACCATTTTATTGGAGTGCAAACACGATCTTACACACAATCCCACAACCTCGTCCATAAATTAGTAGCATCCCTCTGCATCACCTTGCCTGTAGATCGTTGCTTCTTCATGCTCCACATCTTTCTACTTCTCGTTATGTTCCTTTATCTCTGGGTCATACTGAAACACTCACACGGTAATCTTGCAGGTAAATGCATCGTCTGTACTACCTGCCATGTTCACGATGTTGTGCAATAGGTTGAAAACTAATCAGAGACTGATTTTCATTTTTTGCACTAAAGTGTTGATTCTTATACGCCGATCTTCGAGCACCAGCCGTTGTAACCGCTTGGTAGTCGATTCCTCCACACACCAGGGAGGCTGTGCGGGTAGCCGACTCGCCAGGAGGACGGGCCTAAACAGCTCTCGTCAAAAGAAAAGTATTTTCGTTGTAGTGTCTGGGCTGTTTACCACGAAGTTGGCCGTCGCCTCCACAGGGTCTGAGGCGGCAACCTCGCTGACAGGCAATGTGCCTGCCACAGTAGAGAGCGTTGTCGGCAGGGTAATATTTTGCTATGCCAGGTCACGTGCCTCACAGCCCAACGTCGATAACCATCCACTCCCAACTGCACACGTCAAAAACAGTTTTGCGTGACCTCGGTTCCAAGAGTTCCGGAACCTGTACAGAAAGTAGGAATGGACATCAACATAAACATCATTTCCGCCCTTTCTAATTCTCATGAAAAAAAACACATTGCATATTGTACCAATTAGGTTCCTTTCGGAGTATGCTGATCCATTAGCTCCATACTTAACAATCATAAACAACCGTTTACTCTACAAAAGATCGGTACCCAAAGACTGGAAAGTTGCACAGGTCACACCAATATTCAAGAAAGGTAGTAGGAGTAATCCACTGAATTACAGGCCCATATCGTTAACGTCGAAATGCAGCAGGATTTTGGAACATATATTGTGTTCAAACATTATGAATTACCTCGAAGAAAACTGTCTACTGACACACAGTCAACATGGGTTTAGAAAACATCGTTCCTATGCAACACAACTAGCCATTTATTCACATGAAGTGTTGAGTACTGTTGACAAGGGATCGATGTCGTATTTCTCGATTTCCAGATTTGACATTGTACCACTCAAGCATCTTATTGTGAAATTACGGGCTTATGGAATATCGTCTCAGTTTTGCGACTGTACTTGTGGCTTCCTGTCAGAGAGGTCACACTTCTTAGTTACTGACGGAAAGTCATCGAGTTAAACAGAAGTGATTTCTGGTGTTCCCCATGGTAGTGTTATAGGCCCTTTGCTGTTCCTTGTCGATATAAAGGATTTTGGAGACAATCTGAGCAGCCGTCTTAGGGTGTTTGCAGATAACACTGTCATTTATTGACTACTAAAGTCATCAGAAGATCAAAAAAAATTGCAAAAGGATTTAGAAAAGATATCTGAATGGTACGAAAATTGCCAGTTGACCCTAAATAACGAAAAGTGTGAGATCATCCACATGAGTGCTAAAAGTAATTCGTTAAACTTCGGTTACACGAAAACTCAGTCTAATCTCAAAGCCGTAAATTCAACTAAATACCTAGGCATTACAATTACAAACAACTTAAATTGGAAGAAACACATAGAAAATGCTGTGGGGAAAGCTAATCAAAGACTGCGTTTTATTGCCAGAACACTTAGAAAATGTAACAGATCAACTACGGAGACTGCCTACACTACGCTTGTCTGTCCTCTTTCAGAATACTGCTGCGCGGTGTGGGATCCTTGAAAAATAGGACTGACGGAGTACATCTAAAAAGTTCAAAGAAGGGCAGCACGTTTTGTATTATCGGGAAATATGGGAGACAGAGTCACAGAAATGATGGAGTAAGTGAGGTGGACATCATTACAAGAAAGGCATATTGCGTTGCGACGGAATCTTCTCAAAATTCCAATCACCAACTTTTTCCTCCGAATGCAAAAATATTGTGTTGACCTACATAGGGAGAAACGATGCCCACAATAGAAAAGGGAAATCAGAGCTCGTACGGAAAGATATAGGTGTTCGTTCTTTCCGCGTGCTGTACGAGATTGGAATAATAGAGAATTGTGAAGGTGGTTCGATGAACCCTCTGCCAGGCACTTACATGTGATTTGAAGAGTATCCATGTAGTTGTAGATGTAGATGCACCAGCATGTAGTGAGACTTTCGGAGGCGGTTGTGCAGATTGCTGTACACATCAGTACGTCTAGTACTCAGTGGCACGTTCTCTTGCATTGGTGCATGCTTATAATCGTCGTGAAATACTATCCACAAGTTCATCAAGGCACTGTAGGTCCAGATTGTCCACTCTTCAACGAAGATACGGCGTAGATCCCTCAGAGTTCAAATGGTTCAAATGGCTCTGAGCACTATATGACTTAACATCTGAGGTCATCAGTCCCCTAGGACTAAAAACTACTGAAACCTAAC
The DNA here is from genome assembly GCF_023898315.1 of Schistocerca nitens. Taxonomy (NCBI): domain Eukaryota; kingdom Metazoa; phylum Arthropoda; class Insecta; order Orthoptera; family Acrididae; genus Schistocerca; species Schistocerca nitens. Next base: position 21,160,586 of record NC_064614.1, read on the forward strand.
TAACCTAAGGACATCATACACATCCATACCCGAGGCAGGATTCGAACTTGCGAGCGTAGCAGTCGCGCGGTTCCGCACTGAAGCGCCTATAACCGCTCGGCCACCGCGGCCGTGTCCCTCGGAGTGGCTGGTGGGTAACGTCGTCCGTAAACAGCCATTTTCAGTGTATCACAGGCATGTTCAATAGGGTTCATGTCTGGAGAACGTGCCAGCCACTCTAGTCGAGCGATGTCGTTATCCTGAAGGAAGTCATTCTAAAGATGTGCACGATGGGGACGCCAATTGTTGTCCATGACAACGAATGCCTCTGCAATATGCTGCCGATACGGTTAGAGTATCGGTCGGAGGATGCATCGTACAGACATAACGGCACTTTCCATGGTGACCAGCGCTGTACGTCGGCTCCACATAATGCCACCCCAAAACAGCAGGAATCCTCCACCTCGCTGCACTCGATTGACAATGTGTCTATGGCGTTAAGCCTGACCGGGTTGCCTCCAAACAAGTCTCCGAAGATTGTGTGGTTGAAGGCATATGCGACATCATCGGTGAAGAGAACGTGATGCAAATCCTGAGCGGTCCATTCGGCATGTTTTTGGAGCCATGTGTACCGTGATGCATGGTGTTGTGGTTGCAAGGACGGACCTCGCCATGGACGTCGGGAGTGAAGTTGCACACCATGCAACCTATTGGGCACTGATTGAGTTGTAACACGACGTCCTGTGGCTGCACGAATTGCATTATGCAACATGGTGGCGTTGTTGTCGGGGCTCCTCCGGGCCATAGTCTGTAGGCAGTGGTCATCCACTGCAGTAGTGGCTCTTGGGCGGCCTGAGAGAGGCACGTCATACTCGCCCTGTTGAGAGCCCTTCCTGGCACTAAGTAACAATGCGGACGTGATCGAACCGCTGTGCAGACTGTCTAGGCATGGTTGAACTGCAGACAACACGAGCCGTGAATCTCCTTGTAGTTGGAATGAGTGGAACTGATCGGCTGTCGCACCCCCTCCGTGTAACAGGCGCTGCACGTGCATGATTGTCTACATCTTTGGGCGGATTTAGTGACGTCTCTGAGCAGTCAAAGGGACTGTGCCTGTGATACAATATCCACAGTCAACGTCTATCTTCAGGAGTTCTGGGAACTTCGTCGATGTGTGAATTTAGGCCACCGTCGGACGGTGCGAAGTGATTTAATCTCTACACCTCAAGTCGGCAGTGCCATTAGTTCCGTCCCGCTTTATCACCAGTTCAGTCTCTGAGCTGCAAGTTGGCCTCACCAGAAGATTCTTCTCAGAGCTCCACACTAAGACTTGACCCAGTTCTCAGTGGTCTTTACTAGGAGTGCGTCAGCCGTTAAAAGCCGGCATTACCGGCCCATTAACGCTCCAGGTCTTCACGCTCCCGTCTGCCACGACTGTAGTGCTCACCGTGCAAGCACATCACACACAACGTCTCAGGACAGACGTTTTTGTTGTGCATAGTTGCGTGATTATTCATCCAAGGACATCATAAATGAGTTTCGTTTTGTAAATAAAGTTATTCTTTTGAAATGTCTTGGATCACTGCTCAGCACGAGGATACTCCACCAGCAGCCAGCTCTCCCAGTTCTACAGAGAGAAGTGCCTCCGCCACTGCGTTCTTCGTCTTTGAAACTTGTATGAATACACTAAAAGGTCGGGCTCTAAAACCACTGCTCCGCATGATAGGGCACTGCTGCAGTACGCTTCCAATGGAATGCCTTATTGTTGCCCTCTATACGTAAAAACTCTATTATTGTACAAAGCACAACTTCTTAACTAGGCTGTGCCATTTTATTTGTCTCCTCTAGCGGGGTTCTGCGGAACGGGGATTCCAATTTGTACCGAAACTGTACAGAAGTATACTGACAGCACAAAAAATGGCCACGGCTGAATTTTGAAGTACCCTCCATGTTGTGCAGAAGCCAGTTGCATTACGAGGTGTGTAGGTCAGCTCATGGGAGCAACAAGGCCTGTAGTATTGAGTTACGTACTGGGATTAACAGCATTTTGACACTTAGCATAAGGACTCACCCTTTAAAAACATATAAGAAAACAACGCAGAGTGATTAGTAGAATTTTAAATCGACAAAAGGCACTTCATTTCGTGAAGTGATGTTAAGAGTGCTACTGTGTACGTACAGAATGAGGCAAATAGAAGTGGCACGGACGAGTGGATAAGATTGGACATGAATGTATGCACATAACCACACCCCGTGATGCGCACACCACGCGTACGCCCGCCATGTGATCCACACTCAGAGCGTAGTGCGGGCTGTGTCAGTGTTAGTACACTACTGGCCATTAAAACTGCTACACCACGAAGATGACGTGCTACAGACGTGAAATTTAACCGACAGGACGAGGATGCTGTGATATGCAAATGATTATCTTTTCAGAGCATTCACACGAGGTTGGCGCCGCTGGCGACACCTACAACGTGCTGACATGAGGGAAGATTCAAACCGATTTCTCATACACAAATAGCAGTTGACCGGCGTTGCCAGGTGAAACGTAGTTGTGCTGCCTTGTGCAAGGAGGAGGAATGCGTACCATCACGTTTCCGACTTTGATAAAGGTCCGATTGTAGCCTATCTTGATTGCGGTTTATCGTAGCGCGACATTGCTGCTCGCGTTGGTCGAGATCCAATGACTGTTAGCAGAATATGGAATCAGTGGGTTTAGGAGGGTAATACGCAACGCCGTGCTCGATCTCAACGGCCTCATATCACTAGCAGTCGAGATGACAGCCATCTTATCCGCATGTCTGTAACGGATCATGCAGCCACGTCTCGATCCCTTAGTCGACAGATGGGGACGTCTGCAATACAACAACCATCTGCACGAATAGTTCGACGACGTGTGCAGCAGCATGAACTATCAGCTCGGAGACCATTGCTGCGGCTACCCTTGACGCTGCATCACAGACAGGAGCGCCTGCGATGGTGTACCCAACGACGAACATGGGTGCACGAACGACAAAACGTCATTTTTTCGGGTGAATCCAGGTTCTGTTTACAGCATCATGATGGTCGCGTCCGTGCTTGGCGACATCGCGGTGAACGCACATTGGAAGCGTGTATTCGCCATCGCCATACTAGCGTATCACCCGGCGTGATGGTATGGGGTGCCATTGGTTACACGTCTGAGTCCGCTCTTGTCGCATTGACGGCACTTTGAACAGTGGACGTTACATTTCAGATTTGTTACGACCCGTGGCTCTACCCTTCATTCGATCCCTGCGAAACCCTACATTTCAGCAGGATAATGCACGCCAGAAAGTTGTAGGTCCTGTACGGCCTTTCTGGATACAGAAAATGTTCGACTGCTGCCCTGGCCAGCACATTCTCCAGATCCCTCACCAATTGAAAACGTCTGGTCAATGGTGGCCGATCAACTGGCTCGTCACAATACGCCTGTCACTACTCTTGATGAACTGTGGTATGGTGTTAAAGCTGTATGGGCAGCTGTACGTGTACACGCCATCCAAGCTCTGTTCGACTCAATGTCCAGGCGTATCAAGGCCGTTATTATGGCCAGAGGTGGTTGTTCTGGGTACTGATTTTTCAGAATCTACGCACTCAAATTGGGTGAAAATATAATCACATGTCAGTTGTAGTATAATATATTTGTCCAATGAATACCCGTTTATCATCTGCATTTCTTCTTGGTGTAGCAATTTTAATGGCCAGTAGTGCAGTACTCAGAGTGGAGCAGTGGGTGAACGTTATGGACACTTACGTGACAACAAAGTCGTGGGAACGGTGTGGGCAGTGCTTTGCTGAGAAGTTAATAATGGTGTCAAAGTGACAACAATGAGTGCCATAGAAACCTTAGTCAGAAAATAGCGTTAGACAGCACCTGCTCCGAAGAAGTTAAAAAAAAAAAGATTCCGAAATGTGTCCGCACACCAGAAAATATTGCTGCAGTTCACCAGAAAATGCTTCACAGTCCTACCAAATCAACCCGACGTCTGTCGGAAGAGACCGGCATATCACATCCATCATGCGGACGAATACTCCACCTGGAATTGTACGTGCATCCTTACCGACTGTCTGTTGTTAATGCATTAAAGCCAACAGATGCTCCTCAGAGCCTCCAGTTCTGTGAGTGGTCAGCAGCTCTTGGTCTCACGGTTGTGTTCTCGCTTCCCGAGCACTTGGTCCCTGGTTCGATTCCTGGCGGGTCAGGGATTTTCACGTGCCCCGAGATGACTGGGTGTTAGTGTTGTCCGTTTCATCATCATTCATGCACCTGGCGAGATTGGACTGGGCAAAGGTTGGCAATTTGTCCGGCCGCCCCACAAACCACATATCATCACCACCATCATCAGTTTTGTGAGCGGCTGTTCACTGAGAGAATAGTGAATGATTTGGACATAGATCTGTTCTTTATGTCTGATGAAGCCTGGTTTCACCTGAGTGATTATGTCACAGAATCGTAGATTCTGGGCAGCACAGAAACAGTATAACTTCCACGGCACACCACTGCATGATCAGAAGGTTGGCGATTCGTATGCAATGTCTCTGCAAGCAGGACTAATGGTTTCATCTTCTTTCATCAGACGCTGACTTAGACTCGTTACAGTGACAACATTTTGAAACCATTTGTAGCAGCGTTAAAGGAGGAGGAGAAGATCTACAGTTACTTCCAACAGGATGCCTACACAGCCGGCCGAACCTTGGAGTACGTTTAGACAAACTTCACGCCCGACAGAGTTGTTAGCAGAGGTCAGTCTGGTTGCGGCCCTAGCTGGCCACCAGTGTCACCTGACCTGTCAATGTGCCATTGCTTCGTGTGGGGAGCAACAACCTTCATAAATCTTCAAGAACTGAAGCAGAACCTTTTGGATGAGACCCCCAGCAGTTCCAGCAATCCAGCTTCGATCCGCCTTCACCAACTTGCTGACCAGGGCCCAAAACTGCGAAGAGACGAATTGTGTTCACTTTCAACATCTGCTACAGACTTTTTAGTGCTGTATTTTCTCCCCTCTGCTGTCATTCTTTGTAACCTGGAAAACTGTTATCCGAGCCACTATTATTCGCCCCACCCTGTAAATGGCTGTAGATGTAATGCATTCGTAACTCTGTGGCGTATTCAAATGGTTCAAATGGCTCTGAGCACTATGGGACTTAACATCTGACGTCATCAGTCCCCTATAACTTAGAACTACTTCAACCAAACTAACCTAAGGGCCATCACACACATCCATGCTCGAGGCAGGATTCGAACCTGCGACCGTAGCGGTCCCGCTGTTCCAGACTGAAGCGCCTAGAACCGCTCGGGCACTGCGGCCGGCTGTGGCGTATTCGTCGGTCTTGTAGACAACTCCCTGGCGACAGGACTTGGTTCGTATTTGGTTCAGCCAACTTCTGGCTTCGTTCTATCAATTACTTTACTCAGCAGAAGTTACGAAATTAATAGAACGAGAAGTTCACGATTATTATAAGGATACGTCAAGCCGTCAAAAGAGAACAGCATGATATATCTTTACCACTCAGTACCCAGTTCATAGGCGTTCAACATCAATGACTGTTTGGCGTCTGCGATGCAAGGAGTCTATAAGGGAACCACTCATTTTCTGCCACGTACCACCGCTTCCCAGGGAGCTTCAATGACGTTTCAAAGACCATCAAGGGTTTCCGGCTTGGTGTCAGGCGAGCTTCCTTACCTGGTACGTTTCGTCTCTCGCCATAAGTTTTCAGCAGGCTTTAGGTCTGATGCACAAGAAGGCCGATCAACAGGAGAAATCTCATTCTGTTCTGTAAACCACTCCTGCCCCATGTTTGACATGTATACAAGAGAGTATTCCCACTGGGACCAGGTTGTTCCTTCACCAAAAAACTGAACGTAGTATTATTCATAATGTTTGTATCCTGGGCACCAGGAATTGGAACATCTGTCCATTGAAGCATTACCAGTCCATGGGAACAAGCTCAGTCTCAAACTATTACCGGCACACGTCCACTGCGAGATTACTCATGACTTTATTTGTGGTCGAACCGGGCATCTTGGGCCCTGTATACTCGTACTGGAACATCAGTTGCTGAGGACGAAACCAATTCGTTGGAAGTATTACGTTCCTCCACTCCCGATTACTTGATGGTCGCACATTTGCTGAGTATCCCTGTCTCCCGAAGCCGGTGCCGAAACGCTTCGACCGACCCGGTAAACACAATGGTGAGTGTCAACGGCAGCGCGTTTAGAAAGGTGTTATGCGGTGACGTGTTGACAAGTTCTTCATCTTGAACAGGTGTTGTAACGTGCCAAAGACCCGTTCCCACACGCCTGCTGGATTCTCCAGTACCTAGGTAACGTCTTATCCATCGTCATGCTGTGCGCTCAGGAACGCCATACAGTGTCTCGAACTCTGACGCCATCAAATTTCCTTCCTACGCAATAGTAATGACGCTATCATGAGTAGCCTGTTGACAATGAGGTGGCTATGAGGCACGGCATATGAATAAGGTGACTCGAATTAAAGCGAATTGATGCAGGTTTTCGACCTCACTGCTGTAGCATAATTAGTTATTTTAGGACATACTTTTCGCTTACAAAACTGACTCACCTGACATGCTATCACTCTGTTACTCTGTAATATCAACGGAACTGTGTGAATAATTCTCACTTTTCTTTTTGTAGTCAGCCCTCTGGTTTCATGATGCAGCCCTTTCCTATGGCAAACATTTAATCTCAGAGTATCAGTTGCAACCTACTTCCTTAGGCATTTTCTGGATATATTCCAATCTCTGTCTTCCTCTGTAGTTTTCGCCCTCTACAGCTCCATCTACTACCATGTAAGTTTTCCCTAACGTTTTAACATATGTTCTGTCATCCTTTCCCTCTTGTCGTGTTTTCCACACATTCCTTTCCTCGTCGATTCTCAGGAGAACCTTCTCATTCCTTACCTTTTCAGTCCATCTAATTTTCAATATGCTTCTGTAGCACCACATCTCAGATGCTTGGATTCTCTTTTTTTTTCGGTTTTCCCACAGTCGATGTCTCACTGACATACAGCACTGTGCTCCAAACGTATATTCTCGGAAATTTCTTCCTCAGCTATGTTTGATACTGGTATACTTATCTAGACCAGGAATGTCCTATTTGCCATTTCTAGTCTGTTTTTTACATCCTCCTTGCTCCGTTCGTCATAGGTTATTTTGCTGCTTAGGTAGCAGCATTCCTTAACTTCATGTACTCTGTGATCACCAGTAGTGATGTTACGTCTCTCGGTTTTCTCATTTCTGCTACATCTCATCACTTTCGTCTTTCTTCGATTTACTCTCAATACATTTTCTGTACTCATTTTACTATCCATTCCAATGAACAGATCATTTAATCCTTTAGACTTCCACTGATGATAGCTATATCATCAGGGAATGCTAACGTCGATATTCTTTGACCAGTCTTGAACGTTTTACTTCCGTCATTGCTTCTTCGGCGTATAGACTGAACAGCAGGGGTGAAAGACTACATACCTTTCTTATCCGTTTTAATTTGTGCACTCTATTCTTCCACTGTTACTGTTCCCTCTTGGTTCTTGAACATATTGTATATTATCCGTCTTTCCCTATAGCTTACCTCCATTTTTGTCAGAATCTCGCATAACTTGTACCGTTTCACATTGTTGAACGCTTTTTCCAGAAATACTAAGAACGTCTCTTGTGTTTTCTTCAGTCTTGCTGTCAATGTGAACAGAAACGTCATAACTGCCTCTCTGGTGCCTTTTTCTTTCCTAAACCTAAACTAAGCGTCGTTCTCCCGTATTGTTACGAACAGTGGAAGAAACTTTAATTTTTAGACCTCAGAGTGGTCATTCTCGATCAGAAGTGACTGTCATCGTAGCCTAAAGTCTGTTGCAACTTCTGTGGGTAATCAGCAGAAAATCATCTAAACTTATTTGGAATAATACAATGGAGGGCTTCACACAAAAGAAATTTGGAAATCAGAAGACTGTATCTCTTACGGCGGTGAGAAAACATTCACATTGATTCCAAACTGAGACATGTTACTCATGAAGCCTGCACATTGTCTATTCAGCTACAGTGGACATTCGCGAATGCATATTCATTCAGTAGGATGCATTGTATCTACAGATCATAACACATATATCATTTTCAGAAAAGCTTTGGATCCTAAGAAGATGAGTTTCTATAAACTTTTGAAGTAATATGTCCTCGCATTTTTGGTGTCGAGTAATATGTCTTCGTGTGCATATTTGCAAGGTTAATAGAAAGTTGCTACAAGCCGACCACAGGAAAGATCAGTTTGGATTCCGTGAAATGTTGAAACACGTGAGGCCATACTGACCTTACGACATGTCTTAGAAAATAGATTAAGAAAAGGCAAACCTACGTTTCTATCATTTGTAGGCTTAGAGAAAGTTTTTGACTACGTTGACTGGAATACTCTCTTTAAAATTATGAAGATGGTAGGGGTAAAATACAGGGAGCGAAAGGCTATTTACAATTTGTGTAGAAACCAGATGGATGTTATATGAGTCGAGGGGCATGAAAGGGAAGCAGTGGTTGGGAAGGGAATGAGACAGGGTTGTAGCCTCTCCCCGATGTTATTCAATCTGTATATTGAGCAAGCAGTAAAAGAAACAAAAGAAAAATTTGGAGTAGGTATTAATATCCAGCGTGAAGAAATTAAAAACTTTGAGGTTCGCCGATGACATTGTAATTCTGTCAGAGACAGCAAAGTACTTGGAAGAGCAGTAGAATGGAATGGACAGTGTCTTGAAAGGAGGATATAAGATGAACATCAACAAAAGCAAAACAAGGATAATGGAATGTAATCGAATTAAGTCGGGTGATGCTGAGGGAATTAGATTAGGAAATGAGACACTTAAAGTAGTAAAGGAGTTTTGCTATTTGGGGAGCAAAATAACTGATGATGGTCGAAGTAGAGAGGATATAAAATGTAGACTGGCAATGGCAAAGAAAGCGTTTCTGAAGAAGAGAAGTTTGTTAACATCGAGTATAGATTTAAGTGTCAGGAAGTCTTTTCTGAAAGTATTTGTATGGAGCGTAGCCATGTATGGAAGTGAAACCTGGACGATAAATAGTTCAGACAAGAAGTGAATAGAAGCTTTCGAAATGTGGTGCTACAGAAGAATGCTGAAGTTTAGATGGGTAGATCAGATAACTAAAGAGGAGGTATGGGATCGGTTGGTGGGGCATATTCTGAGGTATCAAGGGATCACCAGTTTAGTATTGAAGGGCAGGGTGAAGGGTAAAAATCGTAGAGGGAGATCAAGAGATGAACACACTAAGGAGATTCAGAAGGATGTAGGTTGAAGTAGGTACGGGGAGATGAAGAAGCTTGCACAGGATAGTGTAGCATGGAGAGCTGCATCAGAACAGTCACTGGACTGAAGACCACAACAACAACAATAGAAAGTTTTAGCATGTTGTCTTTCGTACACGTCAGAGCTGGCTGCGATCTTTGCTAGCCACTTTTTTTTTTGGTCGTTCAGGGCACTTTGCAAAGAAGCAAAAAATCAATTACTTAAATAACGTAAATGAAATACTTTGATTTTACACTGTGAAATGATTAGACTCCTGTCTGTACAGGAACGTTGGGATAATATCGCCTGGGGATCTATGAGTGAACAGGAGTTAGTGCTTCCCGGTGAGCGCAGTGCCCAGCCGGCAATATCAGATTTCAGTGCGCGGCCTCGGCTGCAGATAGTGTGCCGGCAGCGAGATCCGGCGTGGTGTGTGTCCGAGGGGGGAGTAATCAGAGCAGGGCAGGGCAGAGCGGAGCCCGCCACGCCATCTGCAGATTACACGCCGCGGGCGGTCACTTGGGAGACACGGCGTAGAGGCCCTCTAACGTGGCCTCTCTCTGGTTCTTAAATAAAGCAGCACAGTACGTGTCTGCGAGGAGAACTGCTCCGCTCCACCAGTCTTCCGACTTGTATTTTTCAAGAGGCCCCTTGCTTAATATTGTCATTGCTCAGGGTACAGCGTTAGTCACTAAAATTGCAACACTATGACGTCAGCATGCAACAATTTGGCATGAAATGTACTACATGCTCATTTTCACATATGATTAGAATATCAGCTCAATCATCCATTGTAGGCGGGATAACGTCATTCATATTCTGAATAAGCGAATTGCCCTCAATAAACAATGTACCACATTTTTTTTCTCGTACAATTCGCTTGAAAAAGTGTGTAATTTGTTGTGCAGCACCGTTTCATGGACTTTCGAGAGGTGCCGGAGCGATACGTAGCCCTCAAAATAGCGTCTGTATCGAAAGTGCGTTTCAAGCCAAGGGTTCCCATTCAGCAGCGAAACGCCACCTCTCTTCCGAAGACAAAGTTCAAAGACGCACCCTTAGCTCGTGAAGTCTTCTGGGGCCCTGAAAGGCTTCTCCTGTTTGATGTCCTCCCTCATGGTGCAGAGAATCAACTCTGAATTGTGTTGTGCTACGCTCAGGAAACTGAAGAAACGAGTTCAGGGTACTCGCCGCCACAAAAATGCAAACGAACTTCTCCCTCTCTCTGACAACGCCAGGCCTCACACAAGTCTGCGTACCCGAGAGCAGCTCACAAAACTTCATTGGGCTGTTCTTCCTCAGCCACTCTACAGCCCGAATCTTGCACCTTCAGGCTTCTATGTGTATGGCACAGTGAAAGTTGCACTCCGCAGCAAGCAGTACTTCGATGACGGGGAGGTTATGCAGAGTTATTTATGGAGCAAGACAACGGTTTTGACGTCGACCAATAGTGATATCCGGCGGGGATACAGGCTCTCCCAATAAGCTGCCGTAACGTATCGCACTGAACGGGGATTATGTTGAAAAAAAGGATTTTGCAGACAAAAGAATGGGAAATAATGTGCTGTACTAGAACCCTGAATAAAAACTGTTTTGTTTTACTTATTGAACGAGCATTGCATTTTGTTTGTTATTTAGCGTGTTTGGTGTCTATCTGTGCGCAAGTAGCAGCAAGTGGCTTATTTAGCGTTCATTTAAGTGTTGTAGTCAAGTTGAAAATTTGTGTGTTCTTAGCGCACTTGTTCAGTTAAATCCGTCAAATCATCGTGTAGTTTAGTATTTAGCAGGGGCAGATTTGCATTTTAATAGCTGTGACGTGTAAAGTCGCGTAGTCACTGTCATTTGTTTATTTCTTTCAAATAGTCTTTGTACGTTACTGACAGTACAGTTGGCCTTCTGCCGCCGAGCAGTGTGTCAGCAGTGCGCAAGTAGTAGCATTACTGCATTTACTAGGCAGTCCTATATTTTAATAACCGTTTAAATTTTGTGTCGAGTTGTTTGTGCTCTCTGTAGATTAGTTCAGACGTTCATTGCACAACAGTATTTAGTATGGATAGGGACTGCGACTGCTGTGTTCGGATGCGGGCTGAGTTGGCATCCCTTCGCTCCCAACTTCAGGCAGTGTTGGCTTCAATCACACAGCTTGAGGCTGTTGCTAATGGGCATCACTGTGGGGGTCCGGATGGGGGTTTGTCGGGGACGTCCAGCTCGTCCCACGCATCCCCCGATCGGACTACGGCTGTGGCTGCCCGGGATACTGCCCACACTGAGGCTGATCAATCACCTGTGGTAGAGTGGGAGGTCGTTTCGAGGTGTGGCAGGGGGCGAAAGACATTCCAGAGGGCTGAACAGAAGGCCTCTCCAGTTTGTCTGACAAACCGGTTTCAGGCTCTGTCTCCGGCTGATACTGATCTTCAGCCGGACATGGCTGCTTGTCCTGTTCCAGAGGTTGACCCTCAGTCTGCAAGATCCGGGCAGTCGCAGAGGGTGGGCTTACTGGTAGTTGGGAGCTCCAACGTCAGGCGCGTAATGGGTCCCCTTAGGCATATGACTGCAAGGGAGGGGAAGAAAACCAATGTGCACTCCGTGTGCATACCGGAGGGAGACATTACAGATGTGGAAAGGGTCCTTCCGGATGCAATGAAGGGTTCAGGGTGCACCCATTTGCAGATGGTCGCTCATGTAGGCACCAATGATGTGTATCGCTATGGATCAGAGGAAATCCTCAGTGGTTTCCGGCGGCTATCTGATTTGGTGAAGACTGCCAGTCTCGCTAGCGGGATGAAAGCAGAGCTCACCATCTGCAGCATCGTCGACAGGACTGACTACGGACCTTTGGAGCAGAGCAGAGTGGAGGGTCTGAATCAGAGGCTGAGACAGTTCTGCGACCGTGTGGGCTGCAGATTTCTCGACTTGCGCCAGAGGGTGGTGGGGTTTCGGGTTCTGCTGGATAGATCAGGGGTCCACTACACACAGCAGGCGGCTACAGGGGTAGCAGTGGTTGTGTGGCGTGGACTGGGCGGTTATTTAGGTAAGATGGCTTCGGGCAAGTACAGAAGGGTCAACAGCCTCAAAGGGTGAGGGGCAAAGTCAGGACATGCGGGGACCAAGCAGCAGTCGGTATTGTAATTGTAAACTGTCGAAGCTGCCTTGGTGAACTACTGGAACTACAAGCGCTGATAGAAAGCACCGAAGCTGAAATCGTTATAGGTACGGAAAGCTGGCTGAAGCCAGAGATAAATTCTGCTGAAATTTTAACAAAGGCACAGACGGTGTTTAGAAAGAATAGATTGCATGCAACCGGTGGTGGCGTGTTTGTCGCTGTTAATAGTAGTTTATCCTGTAGTGAAGTAGAAGTGGATACTTCCTGTGAATTATTATGGGTGGAGGTTACACTCAACAACCAAGTTAGGTAAATAATTGACTCCTTTACCGACCTCCTGACTCAGCAGCATTAATGGAAGAACAACTGAGAGAAAATCTGGAATACATTTCACATAAATTTCCTCAGCATGTTATAGTCTTAAGTGGAGATTTCAATTTACCAGATATAGACTGGGAAACTCAGATGTTTAGGACGGGTGGTAGGGACAGAGCATCGAGTGACATTATACTGAGTGCACTATCCGAAAATTACCTCGAGCAATTAAACAGAGAACCAACTTGTGGAGTTAACATCTCCTACTGATAACAAACAGACCCGAACTTTTCGACTCTGTAAGAGCAGAACAGGTAATCAGTGATCATAAGGCCGTTGCAACATCCCTGAATATGGAAGTAAGTAGGAATATGAAAAAGGGAGGAAGGTTTATCTGTTTAGCAAGAGTAATAGGAGGCAGATTTCAGACTGCCTAACAGATCAAAACGAAAATTTCTGTTCCGACACTGACAATGTTGAGTGTTTAAGGAAAAAGTTCAAGGCAATCGTAAAATGCGTTTTAGACAGGTACGTGCCGAGTAAAACTGTGAGCGACGGGAAAAAACCACCGTGGTTCAACAACAAAGTTGGGAAACTACTGCGACAGCAAAGAGACCTTCACTGCAAATTTAAACGCAGCCAAAAGCTCTCAGACAAACAGAAGCTAAACGATGTCAAAATTAGCGTAAGGAGGGCTATGCGTGAAGCATTCAGTGAATTCGAAAGTAAAATTCTATGTACCGACTTGACAGAAAATCCTAGGAAGTACTGGTAAATCAGTAAGTGGATCGAAACAGCATATCCAGACACTCTGGGATAGTAATGGCATTGAAACAGAGGATGACTCGCGTAAAGCTGAAATACTAAACACCTTTTTCCAAAGCTGTTTCATAGAGGAAGACCGCACTGCAGTTCCTTCTCTAAATCCTTGCACGAACTAAAAAATGGCTGACATCGAAATAAGTGTCCAAGGAATAGAAAAGCAACTGAAATCACTCAACAGAGGAAAGTCCAATGGACCTGACGGGATACCAATTCGGTTCTACAAAGAATACGCGAAAGAACTTGCCCCCTTCTAACAGCCGTGTACCGCAAGTCTCTAGAGGAACGTAAGGTTCCAAATGATTGGAAAAGAGCACAGGTAGTTCCACTTTTGAAGAAGGGTTGTCGAGCAGATGCGCAAAGGTATAGGCTTATATCTCTGACATCGATCTGTTGTAGAATTTTAGAACATGTTTTTTGCTCGCGTATCATGTCATTTCTGGAAACCCAGAATCTACTCTGTAGGAATAGCCATGGATTCCGGAAACAGCGGTCGTGTGAGACCCAACTCACTTTATTTGTTCATGAGACCCAGAAAAAATTATTTACAAGCTCCCAGGTAGATGCAATTTTCCTTGACTTCCGGGAGGCGTTCGATACAGTTCCTCACTGTCACCTCATAAACAAAGTAAGAGCCTACGGAATATGAGACCAGCTGTGTGGCTGGATTGAAGGGTTTTTAGCAAACAGAACGTAGCATGTTGTTCTCAATGGAGACACGTCTAAGACGTTAAAGTAACCTCTGACGTGCCACAGGGGAGATTTATGGGACCATTGCTTATCACAATATATGTAAATGAGCTAGGAGATAGTGTCAGAAGTTCCATGCGGCTTTTAGCGGATGATGCTGTAGTATACAGAGAAGTTGCAGCATTAGAAAATTGCAGCGAAATGCAGGAAGATCTGCAGCGGATAGGCGCTTGGTGCAGGGATTGGCAACTGATCCTTAACATAGACAAATGTAATGTATTTCGCATAGATAGAAAGAAGAATCCTTTATTGTATGATTAAATGAAAGCGGAACAAACACTGGTAGCAGTTACTTCTGTAAAATATCTGGGAGTATGCGTACGGAACGATTTGACGTGGAATGATCATATAAAATTAGCTGTTGGTTAGGCGGGTGCCAGGTTGAGATTCATTGGGACAGTCCATAGAAAATGTAGTTCACCAACAAAGGAGGTGCCTTACAATACACTCGTTCGACCTATACTTGAGTATTGCTCATCAGTTTGGAATCCGTACCAGGTCGGGTTGATATAGGAGATAGAGAATATCCAAAGAAGAGCGGCGCGTTTCGTCACAGGGTTATTTGGTAACCGTGATAGCGTTACGGAGATGTTTAGCAAACTCAAGTGGCAGGCTCTGCAAGAGAGGCGCTCTGCATCGCGATGTAGCTTGCTGTCCAGGTTTCGAGAGAGTGCGTTTCTGGATGAGGTATCGAATATATCGGTTCCCCCTACTTATACCTCCCGAGGAGATCACGAATGTAAAATTATAGAGGTTCGAGCGCGCACGGAGGCTTTCCGCCAGTCGTTCTTCCAACGAACCATACGTGACTGGAACATTAAACGGAGGTCATGATAGTGGCACGTAAAGTGCCACTTGGGTGGCTTGTGGAGTATAAATGTAGATGTAGATGTGCCGCCGCTTGTGAGATTTGACATTGGGAGTGTAGGGCGTTAAATTCGAGGATACCATTTACTTTCTATATCTACATACATACTCTGCACGGCAAGGTACCGTGCGTGGCGGAGGATTCCTCGTACCACTACCAAAAATTTCCATTCCTGTCCGACTCGCAAACAGAGCGAGGGAAAAACGACTGTCCATATACCTCCATACGAAACTAATTCCTGTTATCTCTGTCGTCCTTATGCGAAATGAACGTTGGTGGCAGTAGAATCGTTCTGCAGTAACCTTCAAATATCGATACTCTAAATTTCCTGAATAGTTCAAGAAGATTCTCCTTAATACTCGCTTGTTGACGACCGACCGATTTTTTTTTTTTGAGATTTCATTCTACGGACTGGTTTGATGGTTTGATGCGGCCTGCCACGAATTACTCTCCTGTGCCAGTCTCTTCATCTCAGAATAACGCTTCCAACCCATGTCCCCAATTATTTGATCGATATATTCCAATCTCTGTTTTCCTGTACAGTTTATACTCCCTGGAGCTTTCTCTAGTGTCGTGAAAGTTATTCCCCGGTACTTAACAGATATTACAGCAACTTGCCCCTACTTCTCGCCAGTGTTTTCCATATATTCCACGCCGATTCTGCGGAGAACCTCCTTATTCATTACCTTACCGGATCACCTACTTTTCAACATTCTTCTGTAGCACCACATCTCAAATGCGTCTATTCCCCTCCTTACCGATTATCCCACTGTTCATGTCTCACTGTCATGCAGTGCTGTGCTCGTAAAATACATTCTCAGAAATTTCTTTCTCAAAATTAAGACATACACTATGTGATCTAAAGCATCCGGACACCGGGCTGAAAATGACTTGCAAGTTCGTGGCGGCCTCCTTCTATAATGCTGGAATTCAATATTGTGTTGGCCCAACCTTAGCTTTGATGACAGCTTCTACTCTCGCAGGCATACGTCCAATTAGGTACTGGATGGTTTCTTAGGGAATGGCAGCCCATTCTTCACGGAGTGCTGCACTGAGGAGAGGTATTGATGCCGGTCGGTGAGGCCGGGCACAAATTTGGCGTTCCGAATCAACCCAAGGGTATACTATAGGATTCAGGTCAGGACTCTGTGTGGGACAGATGTTATTGTCGTGTAACCACTCTGCCAGTGGCCGTGCATTATGAACAGGTGCTCGATCGTGTTGAAAGATGCAATCGCCATCCCCGAATTGCTCTTCAACGACGGGAAGCAAGAAAGCACTTAAAACATCAATGTAGGCCTGTGCTGTGATAGTGACACGCAAAACAACAAGGGGTGCAAACCCTGTCCATGAAAAACAAGACCATACCATAACAACACCGCCTCCGAATTTTACTGTTGGCACTACACACGATGGCAGATGCCGTTCACCGGGCATTCGCCATACCCACACCTTCCCATCGGATCGTCACATTGTGTACACCAGGCGAGGCGTCTTTCCGCATTTACCGAAGTAATGTGTGGCTTATGAGCAGCCGCTAGACCATGAAATCCACGTTTTCTCACCTCCCGCCTAACTGTCATAGTACTTGCAGTGGATCCTGATGCAGTTTGGAATCCTGTGTGATGGTCTGGATAGATGTCTGCCTATTACACATTACGACCCTCTTCAGCTATTGGTTGGTGGTCTCTGTCAGTGAACAGACGAGATCGGACTGTACGCTTTTGTGTTGTACGTGTCCCTTCACGTTTTCACTCCACTATCACATCGGAAACAGTTGACCTAGGGATATTTAAGAGTGTGGAAATCTCGCATACAGACGTATGACACAACTGACACCCAGTCACCTGACCACGTTCGAAGTCCGTGAGTTCCGCGGGGCGCCCCATTCTGCTCTCTCACGATGTCTAATGACTACTGAGGTCTCTGATATGGAGTACCTGGCAGCAGGTGGCAGCACAATGCACCTAATATGAAAAAGTAAGTTTTTAGGGGTGTCCGGATACTTTTGATGACATAGTGTATGTTTGACACCAGTAGACCTCTCTTGGCTACGAATGCCGTATCTGCCAGTGCTAGTCTGGTTTCACTGGCCTACTTGCTCCGTCCGTCATGGGTTATTTTGCTGCCTAGGTAACAGAATTCCTTAGCTTCACCTACTTCGTAATCACCAAGTGAGGCCTTACTTTTCTTGGTGTTCTCAGTTCTGCTGCTTCTCAGTACTTTCGTCTTTCTTTGATTTACTCTAAATCCAAGTTCTGTGTTCGTTAGACTTTTCATTCCACTCAATAGATTCTGCAGTTCTTCTTTACTTTCTCTGAGTATAGCAATGTCATCAGCGAATCTTAACATTGATATTGCTTCACATTCAGTTTTAGTCAACCTTTTGAACTTTTGTTATATTTCCATCATTACTGCTTCGGTTAACAGATTGGACAGCAGGGGCGAAAGTCTTACACGCTTTTTGATCCGTGCATTTCGTTGTTGGTCTTCCACCGTCATCGTTCTCTATTGGTTCATGTACATATTGTATGTTATCCGTCTTTCCCTATAGCTTATCCCTATTTTCCGATATCCTTGCACCATTTTACATTCTCGAACATTTTTACATGTCGAAGAACCCTATGAAAATTTCTTGATTTTTCGTTAGTCTTGTTTCCACTATCAACCGTGACGTCAGAATTATCTCTCTGGTGCCTTTTATCTTTCCTAAAGCCAAACTGATCGTCATCTAGCACTTCCTCAATTCTCTTTTCCAATCTTCTGTTTGTTCGTCTTGTCTGCAACTTGGATGCTTGAGCTGCTGAGCTGTTTGTGCGATAATTCTCGTACTTGCTGGCTGTTGCAATGTTCAGAATAGTGTGGATGATGTTTTCCTGAAAGTGAGATGGTATATCACAAGAGTCACACGTTCTATTCACCAACGTGAGAAATCGTTTTGTTTCCATTTTCCCCGATGTTTTCAGAAATTCCGATGGAATGTTATCTATCCCTTCTGCCTTATTTCATTTGAAGTCTTTCAAAGCTCTTCTAAATTCTCATTCTAATACTGGATGCCGCACCCCTTCTCCACTGGCTCCTGTTTCTTCTTCTACCACATCATCAGGTAAGTCCTTCTCCTCATAAGGCCCTCAATGTACCGCGGTGCTGCTACGGTCGCAGGTTCGAATCCTGCCTCGGGCATGGATGTGTGTGAGGTCCTTAGGTTAGTTAGATTTAAGTAGTTCTAAGTCCAGATGACTGATGACCTCAGATGTTAAGTCCCATAGTGCTTAGAGCTATTCGAACCATTTAACCCTCAATGTACTATCGTGCTCAAAAGTATCCGAATAACCGGAATTGCATTGCGGTTGATTTGCATTCCACTCTGTAATGTAACTGCCTTGCTGGTCCTCTGGTCTCTTTGCGATACAGTCGTTTGACTACACAAAATGATTACTTCAAGGGGCCGCAATAGATATCTGATCTGTATTACTATCAATTCAGATGCAAATACCACAAAATACGTTATTTCAGAGATGGCACAACCATTACGCTACGCTTGCAGACTCAACTCTATTGCATTAAATAACATATGAAAACCAAGTTTCATCCAGAAATTACTTTCCGAATATTTTTTACCCCCCCCCCCCCGTAATTTTTTCCAGTAACGAGCTGATTGAAACTGAAATGACGAGACAAGTTTCGACTTCTGGGATTTGAATCCGGCACCTATCATCATTGACTCCTAGTCAGAAATAGACATTAAAAATCGCTTTGTTTCGCCAGTAGTGAGATGTGCTCGTGTCTGAGATGGAAATAACATGACGCAAAGTACTGTGCTGACGAAGTCTAACCCTGCATATATCATTGTTGCTATTTATAGGTCCTCTAGCTCTGACTTCACTGCGTTTCTGCTCAAGCTAGAGAAGATTCTTGGTTCACTTTATAGCAAGTACCAAAACTTTGTTGTATGTGGTGACTTCAATATTAATTTTGTGTATGATTCTTCAAGAAAAAAGCAGTTGGAAGATATCTACATCTACATCTACATCCATACTCCGCAAGCCATCTGACGGTGTGAACTGTTGCACACTATTTTTTCCAACCAGAGTGCTGGGGAACAGTAACTGAAACGTAGACCATATTTTTATTCATTTTTCATTATTAGATGGGCACTCTGTGAGAAAAGAGTGAGTGGTCTTTCAGACAATGATGTACAAATGTAACACTAAAAGGTTTTTGCACTCAAACAAATGGTACATATAATTAAAAACTATGTAGAAAAGCTAATCCAACGGCAATAGCAAGTTATTTAAAATTCGTTTAGGAACAAGATTGGTAGGACGTTTATAGTGCTAGTAACATATTTCTCCTGTTGTTTAGAAGTTTCTTTCTATTAGAACGTTCAGAACAGGGAACCATCAGTAAAAGGGATACTGAGTGGCTGGCTACTGTGATATCTCTTAGCACAAAGTGGTAATTGTATCAAAATGTTAGAAATAGTCACAATAAGGCTAGCCCATTACAAACAGTACTGTAAAGTGCTTAAAAACGGTATTATGAAAGCAAAGAGTATGTGGTACGCTAATAGAATTGCTCATTCACAGGATAAAATTAAAACCATATGGTCAGCCGTGAAGAAAGTGTCTTGTCAGTAGCATAAGGTCAAGGATATAAACTCAGTATGTAGTGATAATGTTTCTGTTACTGATGAGTCAGATATATGTTCTGTATTTAACAATCAATTTCTGAATGTAACTGGTGATTTAAATAAAAACATACTTTCTGCAGGGAATCACACAGCTCTCCTGGAAAATGGCTTTCTAAGAGTGACGTCTGGAATACTAGAAAAAATGGTTCAAATGGCTCTGAGCACTATGGGACTCAACTGCCGAGGTCATTAGTCCCCTAGAACTTAGAACTAGTTAAACCTAACTAACCTAAGGACATCACAAACATCCATGCCCGAGGCAGGATTCGAACCTGCGACCGTAGCGGTCTTGCGGTTCCAGACTGCAGCGCCTTTAACCGCACGGCCACTTCGGCCGGCTGTCTGGAATACTACTCGGTGGTACTGACAAGGAGGAGAGTGCGTCAATATTTAAACCACTGAAGAGTAAGGGCTCTAAAGGATATGATGGAGTAGCTAGCAGAATACAAAGAACTTTGCTGCTTACGTTAGCCCTGTCAGGACTGGTTAGTTTCCTGAACGATTAAGTACTCAGTAATGAAGTCGCTTTAAAAATAAAAAAGGAGAAAGGAGTAATGCAGACTATTTTAAACCTATTTCTTTGCCGTCAGTGTTTGCTGAAGTTGTTGAAAGGGTTATGTATGTAAAGATAAATGATCATTTCATTTCACATAATTTGCTGTGAAATGTACAGTTCGGTTTTAGAAGTGATTTAACATGTGAAAATGTTATATTGTCTTTTCTCTCTGAAGTACTAGATTAAGGAATATCTTTCGACGATAGGCATCTTTTTTATTTTACTTAAGTGTTTGATTGTGTTGATGACAAAATATTGCTGTAGAAGTTGGACCATTATGGAATACGGGGAGTAGCTCACAACTGGCTTACCTCTTACTTTAAGAACAAACAATGAAAGCTCATTGTCCACAGTAAAAGGTCAATCTCCACATTATTGAGAAAGGCTGTGATGTGGGGCGTCTGAGTGGGGTACAGTTAAATGGTGGGTGCCCCAGGGATCAGTGCTAGGGTCACTGCTGTTCCGTGTATATATAAATAATATTTTATAGTATTCTAGTTTCTAATGAAACTAGCTTGGCGCTTTTCCAAATAGCGCAGTTCACGGTATCAGCTCACGGCCTGTAGAAAGTGAACTAATTCTAAACACAGTAAGACTCAGTTTTTACAGTTTCTAACATACAGTTCAACAACACCTGACGTTTTAACTATCTAGAATGGACATATGATTAGGAAGATTGAACACTTCTAATTTCTAGGTGCTCAGATAGATAGTAAACTGCCGCGAAAAGCCTATGTTCAGAACATTGACAGAGACTTAATGCTGCCACTTTAACTATTACAACTTTATCTGAAGTAAGTGATGGTTCGGCGAGAATAGTAGTCTACTTTGCTTATTTTCGTTCGCGTATGACGTATGGTGTTACATTTGGAGGTAACTCTTCCAATTGGCTCGGAAATGGCAATAAGTACTGTTAAGTTCGCGAACCTCTTGTCGACCGCTATTCATTAGTTTGGGTACTCTGACTATGGCCTCCCAATATTTGTGTTCTTTAATGTAGTTACTTTTTAACAATATCAGCATATTCCCAAGAACTAGTAGTTTCATTCAGTTAGTACTAGACAGAAATCCAATCTGCATCGCACCTCTTGTGCACAAAGGTGTGCAGTACGCTACTTCAGCCATTTTCAGTAAGCTACCACAAGAATTCAAAAACTCATAATAGTAATCCACGCACTTTGAAAACTAAAACGATAAATTTCTTCCAAGATCACTCCTTGTATTCTGTCGATGAGTTCCAAGACAAATTAAATTGTTTCCTGTGTTTCACTGTTGATTGCGTTAAATAAACTTACAACTTGTCTTCTTTTTAGCATTTATAAACATTTTATTTTATCTAGGATTACTTTGCTGTTGTAATTTCGTGTACTGGCACGTTTCATTACCATGGAGATTTTCCCATCTATTTGATCCCGCGAAACTATACGTGTAAAATAAAATAAAAATAAAAATAAAGATGGTCGTCGTGGACAACACACGAGTAACTGACATTGGCCTGCTTGAACCTGAAACGATGTAACGAAACGTTCTGTGTCTGACTGGGAGTCGGAAGAGGTACCAACTGGTGTTGTTAAAAACGCAGGGAGATACATTAAAAATCATAAACATTTGTCAGCTGTATTCTGGTGTAGTCTTGGTCCGGCAAAAATCTTCAATCAGCGGCGAGGACGTTTGCTGCGTCCTGCCAGCGAGTCCGCACGCGAGTAATTAGTGTTACATCCTCGTCGCTCGCGGATTAGTTTTGTTCCTACGGTCAGCGCGCTGAGGCACACTTCTATAGGCAGGACACAATAAAGACCTCGTTTCAGCCGGACCACGCCGGACCAAGTGCTTTCGTGAGCTGTACGTTCGAGACCATCTCAGACAGGATTCATATGTCATTGCGGACATTTTTTCCATCACCGCCAGTATAGTTTATGTAAAGTGACATCTGCGGCCATGTACACTGTCGTGGTCAATAAATACGCCAAACCCTCTAAATTCGGACACTCCATCGGTAATATCTCAGCCATCACCGTGGAACACGCGGGACCTGGTCCACCGACACTGCGAGTATCTGAGCTTGCTCTTGATGTGCCGGAAACGTTAAGGCAGTTTCATGACCATGTGGCATTGTAATCAACCATGTGGCGGCAAAATGGCGACGTAAAAAGTCTACAACGGAGTAAGGCGGCGAAAGGAAACAGTAGTTTCAGGAGGGCAGGACGCCACTACGTCGGAGCTTCACATGACTGCGACGGTGACTACTACGACCACCAACCACCTGTCATTCTATCTCAGGAGGAGATGGACGTGGACTCCAGGGTAATGAGGTACTAACGGAACGTCCACCGCACACCGATACTGACGTTCATTTCCGAAAACAACATTCACATCAGCGCCACCAAAAAAAGAAACAGCGCCAGTACCCTTCTGACGAACGTCTCCTTCGCACGTTTGGACTAAAAGAGGACGACGATGATGATGGTAGTGTGTGAATGCTACAACCTGAAATGACGCCAGACCAGCATTCAAACCACGACACCCATTCTTCATGCAGACTTTAAGGAGTTAGGTATCTTGAGGTAACAATGAAATAACGGAACTGCATCAGACCGAACCAAAGGAAATATCCCAGTTAGAATCCCAGTCCAGAATCAATATATTCAACATCCCAAAATCAGATACCATTAGAAATATGGGCCTGTTGACTATACATAGCGGTTCACCCATAAAAATATATATTCAAAGATGTAAACAACCATTCATGAGAAGCGCGTGTTAGACGGAGGGGGTCCGACAGCCGATCAGTTCCAGTCATTCCACCAGGAAGGGGGTACACTGCTCGTGTTGTGTGTAGTTCAGCCTTGCCTAGACGGTCTATACCGCAGTTCGATCGAGTCCGCATTGTTACAAGTGCCAGGTAGGGCTCTCAACAAGGGAAGTGTCCAGGCGTCTCGGAGTGAACCAAATCGATGTTTTTCGGACATGGAGGAGATGCAGAGAGACAGGGACTGTCGATGTCATGCCTCACTCAGGCCGCCCAAGGGCCACTACTGCAGCGGATGACTGCTACCTACGGAATATGGCTCCGAGGAACTCTGACAACAACGCCACCATGTTGAATAATGCTTTTCGTGCAGCCAGAGGACGTCATGTTACGACTCAAACCGTGTGCAACAGGCTGCATGATGCGCAGCTTCACACCTGACGTCCATGGTGATGTCTTTCATTACAACCACGACACCATGCAGCGCGGTACAGATGGGCGTACCAACAAGCCGAATGGAACGCTCAGGATTGGCATCACCGATGAGTGTCGCGTATGCCTTCAACCAGACAATCGTCAGAGGCGTGTTTGGGTGCAGCAAGGTGCAGCAAAGTGGAGGTTCCCTGCTGTTTTGGGGTGGCATTATGTGGCGCCGACGTACGCCGCTGTTAGTCATGGACAGCGCCATAACGGCTGTACGAAATGTGAATGCCATCCCCCGACCGATAGTGAAACCATATCGCAACATATTGGCAAGGCATTCGTCTTCAGGGACGACAATTCGCACCCCCATCGTGCACATATTGTGAATGACTTCCTTCACGATAACGACATCGCTCGACTAGAGTGGCCAGTATGTTCTCCAGACATGAACCCTATCGGACATGTGTGGGATGGATTCAAAAGGGCTGTTTGTGGACGACGTGACTCGCCAGCCACTCTGAAGGATCTACGCTGAATCGCCGTTGAGAAGTGGGACAATCTGGAGGAACAGTGCCTTGATGAACCTGTGGATAGTATGCCACGACGCATACAGGCATGCATAAATGCAAGAGGTTTCCTCCCTCCCAACAACCCAGCCAAACCCAATCCGTGGTTTCCATGCTAGAGACCATTTACTTAATCATACTTTGTTACAGAGGCGGCGGTTCTTTACGTACTATACCATGCAGTCACAATGTGTCTAATAGTGTATATTAAATACCACAGTATGCCATCTTAGTCACTCTATAACATTAAAACACTTGATAATGGCATTTTAAGCCGAAATCATCATCGTGTAAATGTAACGCTGGAAATAAAAAAAAAAAACAGTCGAACGGCGGTACTGACGTTAAAGCAAAAAAGGAGTAAGAAAGAGATGATCGTAGGATTCTTGTATGGCGCAGACCCCAACAAGCCATGATAAGGCACTGCGCAAGCTGGTGGTGCCTCCATAATAGTGTGGCCTTTGTTTGCGTGGAGCAGACGGGGTTCTCTGGTCCAGCTGAACCAGTAATGACTGGAAATGTTTATTTTCAGCTACCTGGATGCCATTTACTGCCATTTATGGGCTTCACGTTTCCAAATAACGATGAAATTTCTATGAGCGAGAATGCGCGATGGCACCAAGCCACAACAGTTTGCAATAGGTTTGAAGAACATTCTGGACAGTTCGAATGAATGATTCGGCTAACCAGATTGCCCGGCATGAATCACATCTATCATTTATGGGACATAATCGAGAGCTCAGCTCATGCATAAGATACTGCACCGGCGACAATGTCGCAATTATGGAAGGCTACAGAGGCAGCATGGCTCAATATTTCTGAGGAGACTTCCAGCGAGCTGTTGAGTCCATGCCACGTGTAGCTGCTGCACAATGGAGGGCAAGAGGACACGATATTAGGAGACATCCCATGAGTTTTGTCACCTCGGTGTTTCGTCGACACACAAGGACGGAAGTGGAAAATGTTACACCATGGTAACCTCGACCGAACCCTTCCAAATGATGATATGGAATTTCTATTGCGGTTGGGCATGTTTATGAAAATTTTATCCACGTTCTCAGCATCTTTAGTACAGAAATAAGTCATTGCTACAGATGGAGAATGGCGTGAGCACATGATGGTTATAGCGTGTACGTCACGTTAGTAGAATCGTTCAGGGGAAGCCGCCGGACAGCTTCGTTAACGGTCGCGCACTTGCACCTTATCCACATCTTTTGGACTTCGAGAAATTTCCAATTATTGGCAGGAAGTGCATGGGAGCTTCATACTTACATACCGCACAAAGGGCTGTAGAAAGCTTATACCAGCCGGCCGGTGTGGCCGCAGGTTCGAATCCTGCCTCGGGCATGGATGTGTGTGATGTCCTTAGGTTAGGTTTACGTAGTTCTAAGTTCTAGGGGACTGATGACCTCAGATGTTAAGTCCCATAGTGCTGAGAGCCATTTTGAAAGCTTATACCGATGTAACGAGAAGAGTAGGCAAGGGCCCTTGGAACAGGGCTACCCACAACTAGAAAGTTGTAGAATACCCGACAGGTTCTGTAGAATAGATGAGTAACAACAGCTGAATTAGTTACAGAGGTTACAGGCAAAGTGCTTCCACGAATCTTGAGGAATAGATTTCTTGAAGTAGGAGTGAAGTCTATTGTTGCCACTAGTCGTTTACCGCTAATACCTTGTCACAGAGCCTGCCATGTTGTAGAGCCAGAGTGAACAGGAACTGTAAGTGACATTTTTGGGTGTTCACCGATAAGCCTCCCGTCTGTTCAGTCAGATCGACACCAAGGTACCTGTAGACAACCTGAAGAAATGGCACTAGCAGCAGCGAGTATTGATACACGTTTTTAACCAAGCAATTACGGTGTGTGGAACTATTTGATACAACAGGACTGATTCGGTAGCTGAAGTGAGGCTGAATGTTGGACGGTTTACCACAACTGTGGTAGCTCGTGTCGTCAGAATCCTGAGGACCAGAGAGAGCAGCACAAGAAATTGTACTGCAGTTCCACCTTAGACACCTCGAGGAAGGTACACATCCTTGAGCAGCCCACTCGACCGCTTGATTTTTCACCCTTAAAGCATGCTTTGGATGCAAGGAGAAGATATACTATAATACTAGCCTCCAACCAGCAATCGTGATGAAGTCATACTGCATGGGAGTCAGTCATGACAGTAAATTCCTCAAAATGACGTTCGGAGGCTGTTTGTTTCCATTCCACATTGAACGTAAGAGGCTACTCGTGTCACTGGCGTCACACCAGTTGGTGGTGCAGCAAAAGGGTACCAATACCCGTAATTCCTACTAAATATTTTTGTTGTTTGGTTGATTTGGGGGAAGGGACCAAACAGCGAGGTCATCGCTCCCATCGGAAGGGAAGGAGGGGGAAGGAAGTCGGCTGCCCCTTATCAAAGGAACTATCCCAGCATTTGCCTGAAGCGATTTAGGGAAATCACGGAAAACCTAAATCACGACGGCCGGACTTGGGTTTAAACCGCCATACTCCCGCATGTAAGTCCAGTGCGCTAATAGCGGCGTCACTTCCTTCGGTGATTTTTATTGTTTAAGCAACCGGCTTCGACAACAAGTATCCTGCGTTTGGAGGGTACACGTTGACAAAACGGAACTCCATGGTATCCAGTACAGTAAACAAAAAAATGGTTCAAATGATTATTAACATCTGAGGTCATCAGTCCCCTAGAACTCAGAACTACTTAAACCTAACTAACCTAAGGACATCACACACATCCATGCACGTGGCAGGATTAGAACCTGCGACCTTAGTGGTTGTGCGGTTCCAGACTGAAGCGCCTAGAACCGCTCGGCCACATCGGCCGGCTTCAGTAAACACTGACGGAAATCACATGAATGAATTTCTCTAATAACATACATAAGTGGTTAACTTTGGAGTAACACAGATTAATGCAAGCGATAAGTAAGCCATTGAATATGTGAAATGATCATACATTAATAAGCGGTGTAACCGCAATGTTGAATGCAAACATGGAAACGTACATGCATTGTGTTATACAGGTGGTGGGTGTCAGTTTGTGTTTCCATACCTGTTGCACTTGGCCGGTCATTGCATGGACGGTTAATGCTGGTTGTGGATGACGCTGGAGCTGTAGTCCAATGATGTCTCAAATGTGCTCGATTGAAGACAGATCTAGTGATCGATTACGCCAAGGCAACATGTCGACTCTACTTGGAGCATGTTCAGTGTAACAATAATGATTTTATTTTCATTAATATAAGCTCAAGAAACAACAAGAAATTTAGCCTGGGTTCATAATGACCACAGTGCTACTCTGTGCAAAAAATCATGACTAAGTTTTAGTTTGTTGTATGAACCAAGTATTGTTGTATGTAAACTGTCTCAGAGGGAGAAAGTCTTACATCGTGAAAAAAAGCATTAAAAACAAGAGTGATATGATTTTCCACGTGCTTATGGGGTCATATGTACTAGGAAGGGTAAAACAGCTGATGGAAGAAACCCTAACAACAGGTACAAAAATAAGAAGGCAATAATATTTTTAATTATTATGAGTGTTTCATACAGCAGCTATTCAGCATAGCATTCATCATTCTATTTGCATTAAAAAAACAACGAATTTAAGTTGGGGTCACATGGACCCCAGTGGTACTCAGAGCGAAAATCATCAATAAAATTTAATGTGTTGTAAATAAAAATGAATGGAAATATCATAGGATGCAATTCACTCATAGAGAGAAAGTAATATATTTTGAAAATAATTGTTTTGAAAACAAGGGAGACACACACATCCAAGGTGTTTAAGGGTCATATTGATCCCAGTGGTGCTCAGAGGATCAAATAATAAAAATTTGGTATTCTTTTTCTACGAGTTTTTTGATCAGCTGCAGTGCTGCATCCACATGATGGATCTACAGAAAATAATGACAGTGACGCTGATGAGGGATCTCAATTCCGAATTTAATGAATGTTTGAGTCATTGAATACCTGTTACGTGACTAATATCTCCAAAAATTTTGATAGATGTCGGACACGGGGCAGTGTTTCTGTTTCCGTCAGAGAAACGTGATATAATTTTTTTTTCTACTGCAACACTTTACCTCCCATTCGTATGTAGCCATCCTTTCGCATAATTAAAACCTGTGATCGTAGATTATACTAAAAGACCTTGCTGTGTAGTAACACGTCATTGTTGATGATATCTTCTGGGATCTGGCTGCACACTGCAGAATTCCATCACGGAAGAAGGCCTCAGCAAGAAGACTGAAACGTTAGATCGGAAAATTTTGAAAGACTGACACAGTACCAATACCCAAGAGTTTATAATAGCATCGAGAACGCCGTGAAAGCTTCTTTTAAAACTTTAGCTATTGTTTTGATCATATAAATCAATGCATACTGCCAACCGACAATTCTGTTTTTTACGGTACCCTAATTATTTTCATAGGAATGCGGAGAAATCAGATTAATTTAAATGCTTTTATTTGTTACCCCACAACTGGATATCTGTGGTCTATAATGGAGTTCCACTTATCAAAGAATGCGTAATCCTGCAAAGCACTTGCAGTAAAGTCAGACGAACTGGTTTGTTTTCATGTCATTCCTAGCAAATTCTCAACATTGAGCCTTGTATTGCTCATTGAGCAGACCTCAGTTTTTGAGTAAATTTTGCTCCAAAAGTTACTGTCTCGCTGCTGTGAGTCAAAACTGATAACATATGCCACACCCTAATTTAAGTTTCCAGTGTGAGACACATCGAAAACCAAGTTTAGCAAATTCTCTTTTGCTTACTAAATATTGTCCAACTCATTGCGACTCTTCTCTTTATTTATTTTACGTCTAACTAGGATTTGGCGGCCGAAGACTTCCGGCATAAGAAGTCAGCCTCATTCTGCCAAAGGCCTTTTCAAAGAGGGTGGAGGAGCGGATAGAGGTACAGGGCACTCTCTTGTCCTAGGGGTGGGAAATTGCCCCTAAAGGCTGAAGAATCAGCAATGATCAACGACATGAGGATGCAGAAGGCAATGGAAACCACTGCATTAAAGACAGGTAACGTGTATCCACAGGACATGTGGCCTGTAATTGAAGAAGTGTCATGATGATCTCTCCATTGGCAAAAGATTCCGGAATAGTCCCCCATTCGGATCTCTGGGAGAGGACTGCCAAGGGGGAGGTTACTATGAGAAAGAGATTGAATAATCAACGAAAGGATAACGTTCTACGAGTCGGGGCGTGGAATGTCAGAAGCTTGAACGTCGTAGGGAAACTAGAAAATCTGAAAAGGGAAATGCAAAGGCTCAATCTAGATATAGTAGGGGTCAGTGAAGTGAAGTGGAAGGAAGACAAGGATTTCTGGTCAGATGAGTAGCCGGTAATATCAACAGCAGCAGATGGTTCAAATGGTTCTGAGCACTATGGGACTCAACTTCTGACGTCATTAGTCCCCTAGAACGTAGAACTAGTTAAACCTAACTAACCTAAGGACATCACACACACCCATGCCCGAGGCAGGATTCGAACCTGCGACCGTAGCGGTCCCGCGGTTCCAGACTGCAGCGCCTAGAACCGCACGGCCACTTCGGCCGGCTACAGCAACAGAAAATGGTGTAACAGGTGTAGGATTCGTTATGAATAGGAAGGTAGGGCAGAGGGTGTGTTACTTTGAACAGCTCAGTGACCGGGTTGTTCTAATCAGAATCGACAGCACACCAACACCGACAACGATAATTCAGGTATACATGCCGACGTCGCAAGCTGAAGATGAACAGATAGAGAATGTGTATGAGGATATTGAAAGGGTAATGCAGTATGTAAAGGGGGACGAAAATCTAATAGTCATGGGCGACTGGAATGCAGTTGTAGGGGAAGGAGTAGAAGAAAAGGTTGCAGGAGAATATGGGCTTGGGACAAGAAATGAAAGAGGAGAAAGACTTAGTTCTGTAACAAGTTTGAGCTAGTAATAGCGAATACCCTGTTCAAGAATCACAAGAGGAGGAGGTATACTAGGAAAAGGCCGGGAGATACGGGAAGATTTCAATTAGATTACATCATGGTCAGACAGAGATTGCGAAATCAGATACTGGATTGTAAGGCGTACCCAGGGGCAGATATAGACTCAGATCACAATATAGTAGTGATGAAGAGTAGGCTGAAGTTCAAGACATTACTCAGGAAGAATCAATACGCAAAGAAGTGGGATACGGAAGTACTAAGGAATGACGAGATAAGTTTGAAGTTCTCTAACGCTATACATACAGCAATAAGGAATAGCGCAGTAGGCAGTACAGTTGAAGAGGAATGGACATCTCTAACAATGGCCATCACAGAAGTTGGGAAGGAAAACATAGGTACAAAGAAGGTAGCTGTGAAGAAACCATGGGTAACAGAAGAAATACTTCAGTTGATTGATGAAAGGAGGGAGTACAAACATGTTCCGGGAAAATCAGGAACACAGAAATACAAGTCGTTGAGGAATGAAATAAATAGGAAGTGCATGGAAGCTAAGACGAAATGGCTGCAGGAAAAATGTGAAGACATCGAAAAGATATGATTGTCGGGAGGACAGACTCAGCATACAGGAAAGTCAAAACAACCTTTGGTGACATTAAAAGCAACGGTGGTAACATTAAGAGTGCAACGGGAATTCCACTGTTAAATGTACAGGAGAGAGCGGATAGGTGGAAAGAATACATTGAAAGCCTCTATGAGGGTGCAGATTTGTCTGATGTGATAGAAGAAGAAACAAGAGTCGATTTAGACGAGATAGGGGATCCAGTATTAGAATCGGAATTTAAAAGAGCTTTGGAGGACTTACGGTCAAATAAGGCAGAAGGGACAGATAACATTTCATCAGAATTTATAAAATCGTTGGGGGAAGTGGCAACAAAACGACTATTCACGTTGGTGTGTAGAATATATGAGTCTGGCGACATACCATCTGACTTTCGGAAAAGCATCATCCACACAATTCCGAAGACGGCAAGAGCTGACAAGTGCGAGAACTATCGCACAATCAGCTTAACAGCTCATGCATCGAAGCTACTTACAAGAATAACATACAGGAGAATGGAAAAGAAAATTGAGAATGCGCTAGGTGACGATCAGTTTGGCTTTAGGAAAAGTAAAGGGGCGAGAGGGGCAATTCTGACGTTACGGCTAATAATGGAAGCAAGGCTAAAGAAAAATCAAGACACTTTCATAGGATTTGTCGACATGGAAAAAGCGTTCGACAATATAAAATGGTGCAAGCTGTTCGAGATTCTGAAAAAAGTAGGGGTAAGCTATAGGGAGAGACGGGTCATATACAATATGTACAACAACCGAGAGGGAATAATAAGAGTGGACGATCAAGAACGAAGTTCTCGTATTAAGAAGGGTGTAAGACAAGGCTGTAGCCTTTCGCCCCTACTCTTCAATCTGTACATCGAGGAAACAATGATGGAAATAAGAGAAAGGTTCAGGAGTGGAATTAAAATACAAGGTGAAAGGATATCAATGATACGATTCGCTGATGACATTGCTATCCTGAATGAAAGTGAAGAAGATTTAAATGATCTGCTGAACGGAAGGAACAGTCTAATGAGTACACAGTATGGTTTGAGAGTAAATCGGAGAAAGACGAAGGTAATGAGAAGTAGTAGAAATGAGAACAGCGAGAAACTTAACATAAGGATTGATGGTCACGAAGTCAATGAAGTTAAGGAATTCTGCTACCTAGGCAGTAAAATAACCAATGACGGACGGAGGAAGGAGGACATCAAAAGCAGACTCGCTATGGCAAAAAAGGCTATTCTGGCCAAGAGAAGGCTACTAATATCAAATACCGGCCCTAATTTGAGGAAGAAATTTCTGAGGATGTACGTCTGGAGTACAGCATTGTATGGTAGTGGAACATGGATTGTGGGAAAACCGGAACAGAAGAGAATCGAAGCATTTGAGATGTGGTGCTATAGACGAATGTTGAAAATTACGTGGACTGATAAGGTAAGGAATGTGGAGGTTCTACGCAGAATCGGAGAGGAAAGGAATATGTGGAAAACACTGATAAGGAGAAGCGACAGGATGATAGGACAACTGCTAAGACATGAGGGAATGACTTCCATGGTACTAGAGGGAGCTGTAGAGGGCAAAAACTGTAGAGGAAGACAGAGATTGGAATACGTCAAGCAAATAATTGAGGACGTAGGTTGCAAGTGCTACTCTGAGATGAAGAGGTTAGCACAGGAAAGGAATTCGTGGCGGGCCGCATCAAACCAGTCAGTAGACTGATGACCAAAAAAAAAAAAAGGCTTTGTTTTCAGCCACTCCAACTTAAAAACTTATTAACTGAACCCATAGCTTCGTTGTTAGTTTCTACTTTTTCCTTTCTCAAGAAGTGACTAAATTTTATTACTATTTCACTGTAAATTTTTCAAATTTCCAGTAAGATTTCTTGTGTTACGCACGAGTGTCTCCATTAACTATGGAATTTCGTATGCCCAGAGACAAACTGTGCAATGTCATCTCAATATTAGTCATAAAAACGCACACAATGCGCGTCAAGGCTTTGGATGCTGTACTGAACCGAAAGTGCTGTGTTACTACTACTACCGATCCGTCTCCAA
This sequence comes from Schistocerca nitens, assembly GCF_023898315.1. Taxonomy (NCBI): domain Eukaryota; kingdom Metazoa; phylum Arthropoda; class Insecta; order Orthoptera; family Acrididae; genus Schistocerca; species Schistocerca nitens. Next base: position 21,193,328 of record NC_064614.1, read on the forward strand.
ATTAAATGTTTGAAGTTTTGGATCAGATTACTTGTAGATAAGTGAGTCTATTACATCCCTAAAACCCTGTTCTCATTTGCGTAGCACAAGTATATTATCTCTTCGTAAATGTGCCTGTGTTGTCGGTGACCACGCGGTAGTGTGCGTGTCGTGCGGGCTGATTTCACATCCAGCGCGTGTGACAGTGACGGAGCGGCCACATTCAGACTCTGACTGAGATGAATGGCGCACCTCTGTAACCGAATAAGCCAGCCAGAACGCCATTCCGCATCAAAACAGTAAACGTCACCCAAAAATTTGTTTTGCTGCCACTATCTCGCGCAATGCTGATGAATGTAACAGGAGCAAATTTCGAGCAGGGTACACTCATTACGAAATATTCAGCTGATAAAAAATGTAAAACTGCACACAAACGGTAAAAAAGACATTTCGACAGGAAATGCCAACTACGATTCCACCGAACATCTATATTCAAGTAAAATATTACTTTCTGGAATATCTATTGTTGTATTAAGGCCTTGACCTGTGTCTATCAGAACATGATCTTGGAGGATTATGAAACCTGTAATTACCAGCTCGTTGATTCATTTTATATTTAACTAAAAGCAAGCGTAAAGTAATATTTGTCAGGGTACTTTTCGCACGGAGTAATATACTGAATAGAATGAAATTCCGCAGGGTTCGATACTGTGTCCGATCAAAATTTCGCTATGTATAATTGGTAACCCCTATTACACTGATAAATCACAAACAGTTCCCTTTGTTGATGATGAAAGATTTATAATCGCTATCATTACCTCAGCACAAGAGAAGTAAAGCTCAAGAAATACACTCCTGGAAATTGAAATAAGAACACCGTGAATTCATTGTCCCAGGAAGGGGAAACTTTATTGACACATTCCTGGGGTCAGATACATCACATGATCACACTGACAGAACCACAGGCACACAGACACAGGCAACAGAGCATGCACAATGTCGGCACTAGTACAGTGTATATCCACCTTTCGCAGCAATGCAGGCTGCTATTCTCCCATGGAGACGATCGTAGAGATGCTGGATGTAGTCCTGTGGAACGGCTTGCCATACCATTTCCACCTGGCGCCTCAGTTGGACCAGCGTTCGTGCTGGACGTGCAGACCGCGTGAGACGACGCTTCATCCAGTCCCAAACATGCTCAATGGGGGACAGATCCGGAGATCTTGCTAGCCAGGGTAGTTGACTCACACCTTCTAGAGCACGTTGGGTGGCACGGGATACATGCGGACGTGCATTGTCCTGTTGGAACAGCAAGTTCCCTTGCCGGTCTAGGAATGGTAGAACGATGGGTTCGATGACGGTTTGGATGTACCGTGCATTATTCAGTGTCCCCTCGACGATCACCAGTGGTGTACGGCCAGTGTAGGAGATCGCTCCCCACACCATGATGCCGGGTGTTGGCCCTGTGTGCCTCGGTCGTATGCAGTCCTGATTGTGGCGCTCACCTGCACGGCGCCAAACACGCATACGACCATCATTGGCACCAAGGCAGAAGCGACTCTCATCGCTGAAGACGACACGTCTCCATTCGTCCCTCCATTCACGCCTGTCGCGACACCACTGGAGGCGGGCTGCACGATGTTGGGGCGTGAGCGGAAGACGGCCTAACGGTGTGCGGGACCGTAGCCCAGCTTCATGGAGACGGTTGCGAATGGTCCTCGCCGATACCCCAGGAGCAACAGTGTCCCTAATTTGCTGGGAAGTGGCGGTGCGGTCCCCTACGGCACTGCGTAGGATCCTACGGTCTTGGCGTGCATCCGTGCGTCGCTGCGGTCCGGTCCCAGGTCGACGGGCACGTGCACCTTCCGCCGACCACTGGCGACAACATCGATGTACTGTGGAAACCTCACGCCCCACGTGTTGAGCAATTCGGCGGTACGTCCACCCGGCCTCCCGCATGCCCACTATACGCCCCCGCTCAAAGTCCGTCAACTGCACATACGGTTCACGTCCACGCTGTCGCGGCGTGCTACCAGTGTTAAAGACTGCGATGGAGCTCCGTATGCCACGGCAAACTGGCTGACACTGACGGCGGCGGTGCACAAATGCTGCGCAGCTAGCGCCATTCGACGGCCAAGACCGCGGTTCCTGGTGTGTCCGCTGTGCCGTGCGTGTGATCATTGCTTGTACAGCCCTCTCGCAGTGTCCGGAGCAAGTATGGTGGGTCTGACACACCGGTGTCAATGTGTTCTTTTTTCCATTTCCAGGAGTGTATAATTGATTGGTGTGATTCTTCAGTTTCTCCCGGCGAATTTGTTGATCGACAGTCCACGGTTGTACTGCCGGTTCATAATTTACATCGGTCACAACACTTCAGCAATGAGACATGTCGCCATTATGTGGAAGGCATCTGGCCCCAAGGAAGGGTCGATACCGTTGACTTCTTTACACAACTTCATACAACCCAACATCAAATTCGCTATGGAGACCCAAGCAGAAGGAAGATTACCATTCGTGGACGTCTTGGTCACCTGAGCCACGGTGTGTGTCGGAAGCTGTACTTACATGCAGACAGCTGCCACCACCCTTCTCACAGGGGTACCAAGAACACTACTACACAGAGTGCGAACCATTTCAGACGCAGACAGTCTGCCGCAGGAAAAATCGGCCATTGCAGAACACAGCATAAATGAAGAACACATCTTCAACTTCGAAAACACGGAGGTAGTTTGCCGAGCATCTGGCTTCTGGGAAAGCGTTATCAGAGAATCCATAGAAATAAGGATTCACGTCAATCTGGTCAATAAAGATGAGGGATACCAACAGAGCGCGGCATGGAATCCTGCAGTAGCGGCAATCCGTCCGGCTAGAGACCCGAGAAACCTTCATCAAGAGGAACTTATTTTCACAATAAAACACTTTGAAAGGTAAAAACACTGTGTTCGACCGAGGCCCAAATAGGTGTCTTTGGGGACAAACCTTACGGCTTCAATCTATCATGTCTTCAGTTCCCTAATATCCAAACCCCTGCGTTCCTTGCTCGTATAGTGTCCTCGAACGTAGAAAGAATATGAGGAGAGAGGTAAGCAAGGGCCTTTATTTTGTTTCCAGAACAAATAACTGCAGCAGACTGAAGAATAAACTGCTATGAGAAACTAAGTTCTTTCCATTTCTTGTTTCTTTTCCGTTTCAACAAAAACTAGCTCGCATACTTCCGTTAGATTCTAAGTTCGGTTCTAGACATCTACCCAAAAATATGGGAGAGAGAGAGAGAGCTAGAGAGATAGAAAGAGACAGGGAGAGAGAGACAGAGAGAGAGAGAGAGAGACGGAAGTGATAGACACATGATCGTGCATCTTCCCCTTTTCTTCTTCCCCTTCTCCTTCTTCCTTGCTTTTTACTCCCTATCCCTTTCGGGTGGCCCTTCTTGTCTTGTTATGCCATCCTGAACGTTTTAGCGTCACATCAGGCTGCAGTCCCACAATTTTCAAGTCCTATTCCATGTATCCGTTGGGGGCTCAGAGACTCCTTCGCTTCTTTTATGTCACTTATCGTTCGGGAGGGGACTACCAAGGGGGAGGTTACTGTGAGAAAAAGATTCAATAATCAACGGAAGGATAACGTTCTATGAGTTAGGGCGTGGAATGTCAGAAGGTTGAACGTGGAATGGAAACTAGAAAAACTGGAAAGCGAAATGCAGAGGCTCAGTCTAGATATGGTAGGAGTCAGTGGTGGTGGTGGTGGTTAGTGTTTAACGTCCCGTCGACAACGAGGTCATTAGAGACGGAGCGCAAGCTCGGGTTAGGGAAGGACTGGGAACGAAATCGGCTGTGCTCTTTCAAAGGAACCATCCCGGCATTTGCCTGAAACGATATAGGGAAATCACGGAAAACCTAAATCAGGATGGCTGGAGACGGGATTGAACCGTCGTCCTCCCGAATGCGAGTCCAGTGTGCTAACCACTGCGCCACCTCGCTCGGTGTAGGAGTCAGTGAAATGAAGTGAAAAGAAGAGAAGGATTTCAGGTCAGATGAGTATAGGGTAACATCAACAGCAGCAGAAAATGTCATAACAGGAATAGGATTCGTTACGAATAGGAAGGTAGGGTAGAGAGTATGTTACTGTGAACAGTTCAGTGACAGGGTCGTTCTTATCGGAATCGACAGTAAACCAACACCAACAACGATAGTTCAGGTATATGTGCCGACGTCGCAAGCTGAAGATACTAGATTGTAAGACGTACCCAGGAGCAGATATAGACTCACATCACAATACACACTCATGCTCATAAATTTAGGATAATGCTGATACATGGTGAAACAAAGCTCTGGTGGGCGGTTTGCCGGTTTAAATCAGCTGGGGGTATTACCATGCAGTGTATTTAACCCGCGGTCGTCGCATGGTGGCGCTGGCAGCAGTCCACATGCGCAGAGGTGTGAAGGCGCATGTCAGAGTACGGGCAGCGAGTAAGTGTGCAGACGTTTCAGGCGTCCTAATGGTGACTGTGTGTTGAAAATGGCTCAGAGAACACATATTGATGACGTTATGTGGAGTAGAATACTAGGCGGATTGGAGGCTGGTCAAACACAGGAGGTCGTAGCACGGGCCGCCCGTGTGCCACAAAGTGTGATCTCAAGATTGTGGCAACGATTCCAACAGACAGGAAACGTGTCCAGGCGCTGCAGTACGGGACGTCCACAGTGTACAACACCACAAGAAGACCGATATATCACAATCAGTGCCCGCAGACGGCCACAGAATACTGCAGGTAGCCTTGCTCAGGACCTTACCGCAGCCACTGGAACAGTTATCTCCAGACACACAGTCTACAGACGACTGAACAGACTGGTTTATTCGCCCGGAGACCTGCAAGGTGCATTCCACTGACCCCTGGTCAGAGGAGAGCCCATAAAGCTTGGTGTCAAGAACACAGTACATGGTTATGGTGACGGACGAGTCCAGGTATAGTCTGAAGAGTGATTGTCACCGGGTGTTCATCTGGCGTGAACCAGGAACCAGATACCAATCCCTTAATGTCCTAGAAAGGTACCTGTATAGAGGTCGTGGTTTGATGGTTTGGGGTGAGATTATTATTGGTGCACGTACACCCCTGCATGTCTTTCACAGAGGAACTGTAACAGGTCAGATGTATCGGGACGTCATTTTGCACCAGTATGTCTTCCAGTGGGTCACACATTCCTCCTGATGGGTGATAACGCACGGCCCCACCGAGCTGCCGTCGTGGAGGAGAACCTTGTAACAGAGGATATCAGGTGAATGGGGTGCCCCGCCTGTTCTCCAAACCTAAATCCCATCGAGCACGTCTGGGATGCTCTTGGTCGACGTATCGCTGCACGTCTTCAAACCCCTACGACACTTCAGGAGCTCCGACAGGCGCTGGTGCAAGAATGGGAGGCTATACCCCAGCGGCTGCTCGACCACCTGATCCAGAGTATTCCAGCCCGTTGTGCGGCCTATGTATGTGTGCATGGTGATCATATCCCATATTGACGTCAGGGTACATGCGCAGGCAACAGTGGCGTTTTGTAGAACATGTGTTTCCGGACGGTTTGCTCAACTGATCACCAATATCGTGGACTTACAGATCTGTGTCGTGTGTGTTGCCTATGTGCCTATGTTTTTAGCGCCAGTTTTGTGTAGTGCCACATTGTGTGGCACCACATTCTGCAATTATCATTAATTTATGAGCATGAGTATAGTAGTGACGAAGAGCAGACTGAAGTTTAAGACCTTAGTCAGGAAGAGTCAGGACGCAAAGAAGTGTGATACGTAAGTACTAGGGAATGATGAGATACTCTTGAAGTTCTCTAAGGTTATAGATACAGCAATGAGGACTAGCTCAATAGGCAGTATAGTCGAAGAAGAATGGACATCTTTAAAAAGGGCCGTCACAGAAGTTGGGAAGGAAAACATAGGTACTAAGAAGGTAACTGCGAAGAAACCATGGGTAACAAAAGAAATTGATTATTGATTGATGAAAGGAGGAAGTACGAATATGTTCCGGGAAACTCAGTAATACAGAAATACAAGTCGCTGAGGAATGAAATAAACAGGAAGTGCAGGGGAGCTAAGACGAAATGGCTGCAGGAAAAAAAAATGTGAAGAAATTGAAAGAGAAATGATTGTTGGAGGGACTCACTCAGCATATAGGAAAGTCAAAAGAACCTTCGGTGACATTAAAAGCAAGGGATATAACATTAAGAGTGCAACGGGAATTCCACTGTTAAATGCAGAGGAGAGAGCGGATAGGTGGAAAGAATACTTTGAAAGCCTCTATGAGGGGGAATATTTGTCTGATGTGATAGAAGAAGAAACAGGACTCGATTTAGAAGAGATAGGGGATCCAGTATTAGAATCACAATTTAAAAGAGCTTTGGAGAACTTCAGGTCAAATAAGGCAGAAGGGATAGATAAAATTGCATTAGCATTTCTAAATTCATTGGGGAAAGTAGCAACAAAACGACTATTCACGTTGGTGTGTAGAATGTAGAAGTCTGGCTACATACCATCTGACTTTCGGAAAAGCATCATCCACACAATTCCGAAGACGGCAAGAGCTGACAAGTGCGAGAATTATTGCACAATCAGCTTAACAGCTCATGCATCCAAATTCCTTACAAGAATAATATACAGAAGAATGGAAAAAAAAATTGAGGATGCAGCAGATGACGATCAGGTTGGCTTTAGGAAAAGTAAGGGTACGAGAGAGGTAATTCTGACGTTGCTGTTAACAATTGAAGCAGGACTAAAGAAAAATCAAGACACATTCATAGGATATGTCGACCTGGAAAGAGCGTTCGACAATGTAAAATGGTACAAGATGTTCTAAATTCTGAAAAAAGTAGGGGTAAGCTATAGGGAGAGACGGGTCATATACAATATATACAACAGCCAAGAGGAAGTAATAAGAATGGACGACCTAGAACGAAGTGCTCGTATTGAAAAGAATGTAAGACAAGGATGTAGCCTTTCACCCCTACTGTTCACTCTGTACATCGACGAAGCAGTGATGGAAATAAAAGAAAGTTTCAGGAGTGGAATTAATATTGAAGATGAAAGGATATCAATGATACGATTCGCTGATGACTTTGCTAACCTGAGTGAAAGTGAAGAGGAAGTACATGATCTGCTGAACGGAATGAACAGTCTAATGAATACACAGTATGGACTGAGATTATATCGAAGAAAGACGAAGGTAATGAGAGATACTAAAAATGATAACAGAGAGAAACTTAACATCAGGATTGATGGTTACGAAGTAGATGAAGCTAAGGAATTCTGCTACCTAGGCAGTAAAATACCCAATGACGGACGGAGCAAGGAAGACATCAAAAGCAGACTAGCTACGGCAAAAAGTCATTTCTGGCCAAGAGAAGTCTACTAATATAAAATATCGGCCTTAATTGGAGGGATCAATTTTGAGACTATACGTCTGGATAACAGCATTGTATGGTAGTGAAACATGGACTGTGGGAAAGCCGGAACAGAAGAGAATCGAAGCATTTGACATGTGGTGCTACGGACGAATGTTGAAAATTAGGTGGTCTGATAAGGAATGAGGAAGTTCTACGCAGAATCGAGGAAGAAAGGAATGTGTGGAAAACACTGATAAGGAGAAGGGAGAAGGGATTGGCCTTGCGGTTCTAGGCGCTACAGTCTGGAACCGAGCGACCGCTCCTGTCGCAGGTTCGAATCCTGCCACGGACATGGATATGTGCCATGTACTTAGATTAGTTTGGTTTAAGTAGTTCTAGGGGACTGATGACCTCAGACGTTAAGTCCCATAGTGCTCCGAGCCATTTGATCCATTTGAAGACATGAGGGAATGGCTTTCCATGATACTAGAGGGAGCTGTAGAGGGAAAAAACTACAGAGGTAGACAGAGATTGGAATACATCCAGCAAATAATTGAGGACGTATGTTGCATGTTCTACTCTGAGATTTCTTGCATTTGCTTAGGCTCATGACACATTGCATGTCTGTACGAGCATAGGGGATTCTCTTAAAATAGCCACAGTTCTGCTTGTTTCTTATCCTGTCGATTAGAGTAACTTCTTCGCACTGTCATAGCAATCTAGTCTCTGTCACCTGGTGCATTCATTCAGCATGATTCAACATTTTAACCGTATGTTGGACTGGTGTTATTGCTTGTTTGTGTACATGTCCTTTGACACTGTGGGAAAGTACGTGTCTTAGCTGCCTAGCAACACTATCTAGTTAAGACGAAGAGAGAGGAACTTAACATATTTTCCCACCAAGCCCCAGTTTCAAGCCAAGCTCGCACACCTAACTATTCAAGCCGAATCCGCAGCTCGTGGTCGTGCGGTAGCGTTCTCGCTTCCCACGCCCGGGTTCCCGGGTTCGATTCCCGGCGGGGTCAGGGATTTTCTCTGCCTCGTGAAGACTGGGTGTTTTGTGATGTCCTTAGGTTAGTTAGGTTTAAGTGGTTCTAAGATCTAGGGGACTGATGGCCATAGATGTTAAGTCCCATAGTGCTCAGAGCCATTTTTTTATTCAAGGCGGTGAGATAGCGTTACGTCACTTGGTAACTGTTGTGTACATAGTTCCGTGTAGTCAGCGCGTACACAACTTTCGCACTAGAGCGCGCCCCACTAAGCACAACAGTGCAGGCGCAGCGCTCGTCCGTCTCCGCACTACGAGATGGCGCTGTCTTAGAGACAGACCAAATTCTGCTTCCGCCGATCCGCGTATTAATATGTAACGCAGCCAATGAGATTGCTGCTGACGTAGAACCTTTTCTCCTCGCGGATCACACTCGCGCAGTGATACATGAACGCGCGAGGTATTATAACCAGTGTACTGACCTCCGATTATTCATTCTGCATTAGTCTGTACCAGTATATAGTCAAGTTTCAGTGTGCGCCTAGTAAGATTATCATATTCCTGTACGTAGCGATGAAGATAAATGTACGGACACTTTGTCAAGTATCAGAAATTGTGAGAATAAGATTAACGTACCAAGACCAAAGGAACTTGAGCTTGTCAATTGTAAATAGCTTCTAGAATCAAGTTAAGTAAGGTTTATGATTGTTATTATTTTAATAAATGTGTGTGAAAGTTAATCAAGTTCTGTTTAAAGTTGGTCACCGTCAATCTGCTACTCTAAGCGTGCAAGTGGCATTTCTATCGTCTGACCTAACGGCAGAAGATAAACACGCTACGATAAGACCACGAGACATATTGCTGACACTCGCCTACTTCGTTAGAGGGACAAGTCAAATAATCTGATGGTGTGTGTACCGAAGGTCTTACAGTACGCACACCACAGTAACAGAAAATTTTCATGTTATTATAATCATGTAATTTGTTAGTAGAATGTTGTAGAAGTAGCGAATACTGAGCCTGAGCTTCATTAAACAAATATTTTTACCCAAATTGGATATTTTACAAAGTTATACATCCACCTGTGTTTTACGATGTGGTTTTAAAATTTTTATAATATGTGTAATGTGATTTAAAAATATGATTATAAGAGTTCTGTGAAGTTACCATCTGTCATACTTGAGTTTGTGAAGAAAACTGCGCTAAAATTCAGCAAAAATGTAGTAGAGTACTGAAAATGTAGGTCCAAGCTGGAGTATACAGTAGAGGCAATGATTACGATGAACCAATGTTTTCACAAGGATACAGAGCTGACAGAATGGGCGGTTCAGAGGGTAAAGACTACTTAAAGTTCCATTTGTAAAACAGCACGAAATAAATTAGTTAAGACAGAAAAATGAAATTGAAATGAAATGCTCCTTAAAAGTGTCTATACAGCAGGAAACATCAGAGACAATAAAATCGCAGCTGTAAATTTTATTAGTGACTAATTGCGCCGAGTGGACGCTGAAAGACAGAGGCATTTTTAAAGGCGTTAGTTGCGTTTGCCGATCGCACCTGGGACATGTAAGCGACTACGGAGCTTGGCAGGTCCCTTAATGTGAGGATGGACCAAGGGCTACCGACCAAAAAGCAGATACGTACACGAGTGCCGCAGGGGTCAGTCCTCCGGCCCTTGCTCTACTCGCTCTACACCGCCACCACACCGCAGGTGGCAGGTGTGCATCTGGAACTCTACGCCTACAGCAGTACGAAAGTCAACTCTACAGGACACCGCCTCCATCGTGGGTGTGATGCCTTAGGCACCTGCCTTACAGAATCACGGTACAAGTTTAATGCTGCAAAGAGCCAAATCCGCCAGCAGGCAACATCGCTGGAGGCTCCATCCCGGGGCAAGACAGAAACCTTTCTCGGAGTCAAATTCGAAAACAGACTCTCCTTTTTGCCCCACGTAATCAGAGAAGTAGCTGTGGGGTGCCTGCGCGCTCCGTACCCTGTTCTCAACATGGAGTCGACGCTCCCTCCTCAGCTTGGCATCACGCTCCGTCTAACACTGGTTCGACCGGTGTTGGAATACGCAGCCGTGGTGTGGGGATGTGCCATAGACTCACACATTGCTACCAACCAGAGGGTACAAAATCGGGTGCTTAAATTAGTACTGCGACGTCCCAGGCTTTACTACAGACTCAAGCTCCACTTGAGCACGGACATTTCCCTGTTGCGGGTCTATTCCGACAGTCAGCCAATGTGTTTTCTGAACAGGTGGCACACTCCCGGCACCGGCCATTGACTCTTTAGCAGCTTGGGGGCAAAAACAGTAGAATCGGCCGACAACCCGTTGGACGGACCTGTTGCGGGAGTAATTCTCCCCGCATCAACATAGGAACTTAGGTCACTCCGTACTACACCAGAGATCAATTCACAAAGAATGGTCACATAACCAAACCCAGTTAGGAAAAGCAGGAACAGAACTCAATCGTTTACTCTGTAACGGGACCTGCAAGGTTTACTCGGCTAGTAACACGACTATGACCACTTGTGCCTTCATTCGCTCAAGGTCTGTTTTCCAACAGTGTGTGTCGCTGTTGAACAAGTGCGCTGTTCTCGTATGCTACCCGCAACCAGGGACATGAGAATAAAATCCGCATTCATTTGCCTACACACACACACTCACTCACACACACACACACACACACACACACACTCACACACACACACACACACACACACACACACATATATATATATATATATATATATATATATATATATATATATACTCACCGACACAACATATTCGTTAGTATATGTCGGACCCGCGTGTCGCCACTGTCAGTGATTGCAGACCGAGCGCCGCCACACGGCAGGTCTAGAGAGACTTCCTAGCACTCTCCCCAGTTGTACAGCAGACTTTGCTAAGAATGGATCACTGACAAATACGCTCTCATTTGCCGAGACGATAGTTAGCATAGCCTTCAGCTACGTCATTTGCTACGACCTAGCAAGGCGCCATTACCAGTTTATATTGAGATTGTAATTATGTATCATCAAGAGCGATGTTCTCCAATTATGGATTAAAGTTAAGTATTCCAGCAACTACGTTCTTTTCTTACTAGACTCAACTACTTTACCTTGTTCCAGACCTCACGCCAGCCTGCGTGAGCTTAAACGCGTGCATTTCGGCCTCCTCTAGCAACACGGTGTTGGCTCTTCTGCCAACACATCACATATAACCCAGGATAACAACATACACTAACTAGGTATACATGATGATTCTGATTAACGTTTAAAAATCTCCAAGGCGATGTGGATGACGCAGAGAAAATTAATTTAATATGAGAGAGATGTGGTTGCAAATGTTGGGAAATAACCGCAAAGTGGATGACACAGAACGTACTTCGCCACACGTACAGCAGCTAAGCCTGTCGGTCTGAGGCAAGTGATTATCCCAAAGGAAGTCGAGTATTCCCTTCGGTGTGGCTCTGGGCCCAGGTGCGTGTCTTTAGCGCGTGGGGCTCAGCGTTCGAGTCTTGCGCCTGGCAGACATTATGAGTATCTTCTTCATTACGTTAGACAATCAAGTGTTTTCGATGAGGTAAGATTTATTATTATACCTACCACTCTCGCGCTCTTCGCTGGCTTATTCCGAAGTAGAGTACAACAAAAACTTAGTATAAGCTTCCGAACGGCATTGTTATTGCCAAATTATCTACATTTTCCTTACTAAATAACATCTGTAAACAAAAAGAAAGAAGGAACGAAAGGAAAGAAACTCAAACTGGGACAGATTTTACTTTATTACAGCGAGGACAACAATTTTGTAGTATCTGCGTTTACAACAGATCACACTCACGTAAGGTGTCGAAAATCTGGGCCGTTTGCTCGAATGCAAGTACTGCACCTCTCAATCAACCCTTCGAGCCCAATCCCAACCACTGCACATGCGGCAAGGTACATTTACTGGTGTAGTCACATTTTCAACATTACACATCTACTTTCGGGGTATTTCCTGACATTTGCGAACCTATGTGTGTTAAATTACCTGTCTCATCGACATCTACGTCACTTTAGGGATTTTTAAACGTTAGCAAGAATCACCCTGTAAGGGACTTTTAAACGTTAGCAAGAATCACCCTGTATATGTACAAATCTGTTTTCGAAATGTGTGAATACTTAGTAAGAAAAAACTTAAATTTTGTACGTGTGCAATTTGTAAACAGAATTTTTTCTGTGTAATAGAAAGAAAATAAAAGCTCACTGACGATGCTCAACTTCGGCGAAACATATTTGGGTAACAGGAAGAGAGAAATGAAATTATGTTTTGCTCAAGGCATATCTCCTCCAACAGCAAACGTTTTTGTTGTGTAACACTCTTTGAAACAATTTTTGGTTGTTGTTGTAAGTAGGTTTTTGACGTCAATGTGTCACCAGCATGTGTCTTCGGCGTTCGCTTGCTACCGCTAATTTCTGTATAGTACTTCTTCAGCTGTAGACATTATGTAGCTGTGGGAATCTTCTTAAACAGTGTAAATGTCTTTCCCGCTACTTCTGTATCTATTCAATACTCTTCTGTGCCATCGGTATTGCTTATTAACTTTTATTCATCATCAGATTTTCTTTTTGTGTGCTCTATTCAAAAAGGGCTTTCCCGCTCATTTCATGTTTCTCTATATATTCAGTACTCCTATATGCCATCGGTATTGTTTATTAACTTTTATTCATCGTCTGATTTTCTTTTTGTGTGCTCTATTCCGAAATGGCATTTTTATACTGGCTATCAAGAGTCGGTATCGTGAGGTTAATGGCTGCCCTGGGATCAGGAACTGTTGCTGATGTGTTATCTATATGAGATACAGATATGAAACTTTTATCAGTGGAAGGGATGGGGAGGGGGAGGGGTAAGGTATTAATGTTTGACAGACAACAATGATAGCAAACTCTAGGTGTACATGGCGCCTGAGGGGCATAAGTAGATATTATGGTTAAGCAAGACTGGTTGTCAAGATCCGGTCGCTGTGTCTATCCAAGGATATCGTACCTTGCTTCATTGTTAGTTCAAGAATTATGCATACGCTGTTTATGGTATTTGTAGAGCCATGACATATTAGCTGCTAGTTAATCAAAGGCCATTCTAGATAATAATCGACACACATCATCATCTCGTCTGGGCTGGAACTCCAGAGTTCATAACGCTACTCATGGCCGACAGTACCCGACGAGTAGAAGTACCTTAGATTGTTTGTGTATACAATTATTGAACTATATGAAATAAAATCGTCATAACTTCTGAACGGTTTGCGTTAGGGCGTTCAGACTGCACGGTTGGTCACGAATCATGATGAGAATTAGTATACGCGTGCTTGGTTCGGTTCAGCGACGAAGCCCACTTTCATTTGGATGGGTTCGTCAATACGCTTAATTGGCGCATTTGGGGAACTGACAATCCGCATTTCGCTATCGCGTAGTCCCTTCACCTTCAACGGGTGACCCTGTGGTGTGCAGTGTCTTTTCACGGAATAACGGGTGCGATATTTCTTGATGGCACGGTGGCCACCGAACGGTACGTGAAGGTTATGGAAGATGATTTCATCCACATTATCCAAAGTGACCCTGATGTCGACAAGATGTGGTTCATGCAAGACGGAGCTCGACCACATCGAAGCAGGGGAGTGTTTGCTGTCCTGGAGGAGCAGGCAGGGTACCACATTCTGGCTCTGGGGTACCCAGAGGCCTCGATTGGCCGCCATATTCTCCGGATCTGAACACATGTGACTCATTTTTTGTGGGGCTATATTAAAGACAAGGTGTACAGCAATAATCCCGAAACCATTGCTGAGCTGAAAACAGCCATTCATGATGTCATCGATAGCTTCGATATTAAGGCATTTCAGGGGTCATGCACAATTTCACTAATCGTCCGCGCCACATCATCTCCAATGATGGCAGACATATCGAACCTGTCGTATCCTTAATCCGAATATCCGTATGACGTTTACATGCTGAATAAAGTGTCTGCACGCCGTAGTTTGTAACTAATTTACGTTTATTTTCATGTACTTCAATAACTGTCAAGCCATGTATGTTACCAATAAACTTTCATAACAAGGCCTATACAGAAAATGTCCCTGAATAGAAACTGTTTTCGGTACCGTAAAATTGGACAACATTGTGACACTTTCAACCTGTTTTTGATATAACTTATAAAACTATGTATTGCGACATTTAATTTCCACATAGCTGGAATTTTATAGGCCTTGGCCTTTAATTTTGACGGCAGTGGCGTTTGTATGTCCAATGAAGTAGTCAGACTATGGAATATTAATGTAATTGTCAAAAAGTTCCCCCCCACAAACCCCCTAGCTCAGACAACGTTGCGACATGAGGTCCACGCCAGGGAAAGTAGACTTAAATTCATCTGTCGAAAAGTTAACCAAATGTTTCTTTTTACATACAGTTATAACTTCGTTATTAATTTCCACACTTTTTATGAGTTTTTTTCATCAACACAGAGGAAAAAAATTGTCAGAATGTTTATCAGTCAAGTGAGATTTATCTTTCTAATTTTCTTAAAATGGAAATTACTATAGGCCTATCCCCACTGAAGCGACATAAGAATGAAAAGTGAGCCAATCTACATTAAAGCAAGTAATAAAATAAAATTTTTACACACTTATTTACATATATGTTCAGTGGAACCGTGCGAGGAAAGAACAGTCACAACACTTAGAACTAAAATGGTATGCCCTGAGCAAGGTAGTTAGATGAAAGTGTTTTAAACTTAGTTACAAAGTCAGCCAAAATACATTTAATACGATATCATGAACAACAGAATGTTATATTGAGAAAGAGTTTGTTGAGAAATGAAATTTGATCTTTTTTTTTAACACAGCTGTTCACTGCTAACAAAATGGCTTTTTGGCCACTTTAGATGTAATGCAGTTTTAGCGTGCATCACTAACAGCAACACTATGCAAGTACATACTGCGGCAGAGCTATTTGTTGAATATTGACCCGAGTTACAACACTTAAGAATAAAAAGTTATACCGCGCTGTTCTCACATAGTACCTATTTCACCAAGCTGGCCATTGTTATGGTAATTTGTTAATGAGATTATTGAATTATAGAAAGAAATTGCTTTCACAAGTCAGACTGACTGAATTTCCAGGAAAATCTTCAATTAAAAAGTCTTAAAAATGTTTGATTAGCGACATTACATTTCACGAGATCGAGCAGCATTTCTCTATATGAATACTCAAATGCAGATTGAGTGTAAAAAGTAAAATTTGAATTGACAAAGGAAAGCGCTGTGTGAAATCAAAAGTGGAGCCCTCGTGCTAAATGATATCTGAACTATGAGACAGACTGCGAAATTAATGTTGAAAAATAGATCTTAGAAAAATATGACAAAATAACTTACTATTAATCGAACTGCTATTAAATGCAATATTAAAGACAGTTGGTTTACCTGATGTAGGAATGGTAATCAATATCGTTACATTCAATGGGCGTATTGCTCTGTATTCGACAGCGGCGGCTACATCGCAGTGTAACTCGGTGGATCGTAAAAAAGAACAAAACCACTCTCTTATAACATTTGATAGAGAGCTCTTCGTGAAAAAAAAAATCGTAAAGCTTGCCAAGAAATCAACGCTACCGTCTGTTGATGGTCTCAGACTCGAAATTAGTAACAGCACAAAAAATCAATCATGTCTAAAAGAACTTGTGGCTGGCTGCAGTATTACCTACAGTGCAACTTAAATTCAGACTCTACAGCGATGTTTCAAATACCAATTTGAGGGGTATGTGCATGTGCCTGTGTGTGTGTGTGTGTGTGTGTGTGTGTGTGTGTGTGTGTGTGTGTGTGTGTGTGTGTGTGCGTGTGTGTTTGTGTGTGTCTGGCTTCTTCACACAACATGCAATGCAAACAAACCGTACCTGCATAGCCATACATTTACTGCAAAAGGGTAAATCGTTAGCGACCATTGGTATATGGGCCATGTGAGTGATCGCTCCATCTGCTGGAATTGAGGATAGTAGCTTCTATGACATTATTTATCATAGTTTCAATCTGTTTATGGGTACCATTACAACATGTCTGCCCATTCAAGTAGTGTTGTTGTTTATGTAGCATAACGTTGTACTTCAACGTTATTAGATATACCGTTACATTCAGAATATCAACTTCATTTTAGTGTCCTGGTTACACTACAACATCGGTTAACCAAACGGTTAGAGAGGGAGAGGGGGGGTGGGGGCGGCAGGGGAATCCGTTTCGTATAACAATGTTTTTCGGTTAAGAAGTGAACATTTAAGATGTACTGAAGTATTATGCACTGCAATTAAAGTATGCATTTTTTAAAAGTTTTGAAAGTCAAACGAATTGAAAGGTCTCTTCGTAGGTTTTGCTTATGTCTTTTATTAAATGTTAGGATTACATTTTTAGGATCAGTCTATTAATGTACAGTATACTGTAATTAACACTGTAATTTTTGTCACGAGAATTACATATTCAACTAATTCAGTAATTTTTGTTTGTTTTTGGCTCTGTATTATTGAAGAAATCTTAGGGCAATCTATAATAACGCTTGTACTGTAATTTTTGTGTTATAGTATACTCAGCAGATTTTTGAAACGTAAGTGCTTACTAAAGTATCACCTGTGTTACCTCTAGTGCTCCAAAACCAACATCTCTTCGAGTGACTGCGACACTGTTTCTACAGTTTCTTGGTCCGTCATTCCTTGCGAACTGTCCACGACAATCGCTCATTCACCTCGCTCTTATCCACGCCTTCGCATCCGGGAATTCTTTCTGCCGATTTGTCAAGTTTTCTATACTTAATGTCTTGTCTCCTTCAATCTCATCATATGGATTTCTGCATCGCTATTGAAAAGTTCCTGATTTCATGTTATGAAAGGACTGTGCAAAACAGTTAACTACATATTTAAAATCTATTGCCTTCAGTGAATCATTCGTTGTTTTTGTTCTAACACACACTTAATTCTCACACATTCAGAAATAGCCAACGATTGTGCCGTTGAAATGTCGGTATTACGCCCTCAACCGGTGGCTGAATTCGACTGGTAAAGTTGGGTGAAGGAAACGCACAGCAATATTATCACATTTTAAATTGCAAGGTTGTGTAGGCGCATTGTCAATTAATAATATGACTTTTCTTGGCGGATCTTTTTCCGTTAGAAACTGTGTGAAGTTGATCAGTTTCTGATTCTTCATTTCCGATGAAACATGCTTACAGAATTTTATGTTCTTCGTTGGGTAATGATGGTAATGATCCCCTGTTGTGATGGATTTGTTGTAGGATGGAAGAAAATAATTGATTTCATGTCTGTTAGTGTTGATCGGAGGGACACGAAATGAAGTCATTTAGAAGCACTCGTTGTACGCTTTTGTATTTAGAAGCAAGTGTTTTGGTTCTGGAGCTTCGCCGTTCACGTAATGGAAAAATTCCTGCTTAGGTTCTTCCAGTGGTGATAATCGAATTTTTCCAATCATGCAACAGAATGCTGGTGTTTCTCTACTGAATTTTTTCGCGTTGGGAATTTGGCAGATGTTATCCATTTTTCCGATTACGAGGTGTTTATGTTTGTTATATTCTTTCGTAGGATGGTAATGGATTGCTTAATTTGTTAGGTTATACCGTTTACTTGTCCTTGTCCACGCTTTTTGTGGGGTGGTATTTTCACGTCTGGCGTAAGATCGCAGTCTTTTATTATAAGACTGTGTCGCAATTCTTGATTCTGCAGTTCGTTAATTTCATTGTTCTTCGGTTTCTCTGCTTATCATAGTACTCATTGTCGTTCGTTGGGAACTTAGAAAAGTACTTCGTGCTCTTCATTTGTTTTGTTTTTTCGATGTTCTTTTTGTTTACGCCTTTTTGCTTCAGAATTGTCAAGATCGCCTCCTCTTTCACGTTTGGGAATTGTCTAAAATATCAATCAAATCAACTTTTTACTAAAAAATACACTAATTACATTTTACACACTCTTCACATTATATTTTCTATTTATACTCAGTCATTGTATCACTGTTTCCACTCATGCTTTACTCTTTGTTTTTGTTCAATCACTGCACGATTTCTTCTGTTCCTTCCTTCGTCACGTATAAGAAACTGACGTTCGAACGCACGACGCCTCTTACTTTATATTCCTCTACCAAAGGGTAGCCCCACCAGTGGTAAATTCCAGAACATACCAAAAAGGTTTCGAATGGTCCACAATGTACCAGAACATTCCACAACATTGAACACTGTTCTGGAATTTTCTATAATAATCTGGGATGTTCTCGAACATTCTGGAATCATACAGAATGTTCTATACTATTCCCGAACATTTCAGAACACCCAGGATCATTCAGGACATTCCGGAACATTCTGGAATGTTGTGGAATGCTTTCGAATTCTCTCGAATGATAGGGAATATTTTTAAATACTCTGCAATGTTCTAGAAATTTCTAGAGGACGAAACTTCCCAGCCCTTGTACTCCAAGACACGCCGCTTGAGGTAAAAAAGGGTCCTTTCTTTATGGATGGGTGATAGAATGCTACCACACAATTTAACTCCCTTGATTGTACCGGGACTCGTTTCTGAATCTTAGTGGCACGCACATTGTACTCTTACTTTTATAATATGTACTGATTACACAGGCCAATGAAATTTTTTTAAATTTTTGACTTTGATAGCTGACCTTTACATATTTTTATGAGCTGAATCCCAATCTACCCTCACTTTTTTTATCAAACATAGTTTTCGAGCAATATGCTTTTCGTTATATAGTATAAAAATCGTATTCTATACAGTAAACGGGAAAGTTAATGAAACGCTTTGTTATAACATAAGCATTGTTTGCATTTACAGTAAGATACTTAAAACAATGATACGTGTTAATAGAGGTTTCACTTATCAGCTGTAACTGGTTTGAATTTTCTTTCTCTTTTTTCTTTGAAGTTTCTTGTGTAGCTTTTTCTACGATGAGTCGCTTGCTGAACTTCTCGGTGAAGTGACCATCAGTAGTGCTCCATCATGTTGGTGTTCCAGCGGCCTTGGTAGCGTTTTGCCATCACTTTAATGTCATGGTGAAAACGCTCTCCTAGCTCCTCACTAACGTCTCCCATATTGTCTGGAAAGAAATCAAGTTGACTGTTAAAAAAGTGAACTTTCAGGCTTATTAAACATCCTAAAGTTTTAAAGTTCTTTAACACTGTAGCTACAATAGAAACATATTCTGGGTCTTTTTCATCTCCTAAGAACTTTGTAACGACTTCCTTGAATGATACCCATGCTTCTTTCTCATTTAAGGTCATCGTGGATTCAGAGTTACATCAAACATCAGTTTTGTAACGTCAGGTCCGACAAAGACGCCTTTCTTTAGTTTAGCCTCCGAAAGGTGTGGAAACTTTTGGCAGAGATACCTAAAACACTGTCCATCTTCAGGCAAAGCCTTTACAAACTGTTTCAGTAGGCGTACCTCTATATGTAGAGGGGGTAGGAGTACGTTTTTTGGATCTATAAGGTTTTTGCGGAGAATGTTCTTCTCACCAGACCTCGCAGGTCTGTTCTTTCTGCACCAGTGTTGATCCCTAGCCCTACTGTCCCGATCATGCAAGAAACACGGAAATTTGGTAAAGCCACCTTGCTGACCGAGGAACACGCATGTTACTTTTAGATCGCCACATATCATCCAACCATGAGCAGAACAGCCTATTTTATTTAGAGCTATTTCTAGGTTTTCA
The DNA here is from genome assembly GCF_023898315.1 of Schistocerca nitens. NCBI lineage: Eukaryota > Metazoa > Arthropoda > Insecta > Orthoptera > Acrididae > Schistocerca > Schistocerca nitens. Next base: position 21,213,419 of record NC_064614.1, read on the forward strand.
TAGCTTTCTTTCATATGTACAGAATGTCCAACAGGTTTAGATGCATACATGTTACCACTGTGTAATAAAACAGCCTTTAACTAGTTTTGGATGAATCAATAAACAGCCTCCAGTATTCCTTTTTATATTCAATACCAAACCCATTCATCAGACCGGGAATGTCTGAGCAGTACACTAAATCACGTTCTTGTTCAAAAAACTTGGAATAAATATATATATATATATATATATATATATATATATATATATATATATATATATATATACAGTTTCCAATTGCCAATAAGTTATTTTCTTTTAATCTAGAGCCAAGCAATTCAGCTATTTCTTTCGTTAAGCCTGGATTCCTAACCAAATCGTTAAGGTCGATCTGAGTAAACAATTTGGGCTCTAGACGTTCTGTATTACAATGTAATTTATCACCATCTGGTTCACCTAAATCAGACTGTACATCAGAAAATACTTCTGTTGGAATTGAATTTAAATCATCTGTTGGTTCAGGAACCGTCGAATCTACACCATGCCCTACTGGTCAGATGGTGGACGGAAGGTTGTGTTTCGAATTATGACCAATAATATCAACAATGCAAAAGTAGGAATCATCAGAATGATTTCTTGGCTCCCTCCATATCATAGGAACAGAAAATAATATAAAGGCTTTTTTCTCCTTTTTGAACCATTTTCTCAGATCTTCAACACACACATAACATACCAGCTGCAGCGCCCATGATTTATCTCGATCACCAAGTTTAGATCCAAAGTATGATAGATAAACTTTTTTCACACAGCCGGTAATGTTTTTTGGTATTTTTTAATCACAAATATAACAAAAACTGTCAGCAGAGTTTTTACAACCACGATTAGCCATTGTATTAAGCACCTGTACGGGATACGGGAAAATGAGGTTGGATTGACATTAAACAAAACAACATCTGTTATACAAAAATAGAATCGACCTTTCTTTGCTAGCGAACGTTTTTCAACAGTGCTACCAACGTCATCTACATTCCTTTTTAAATTATTTTAACAACATAAAAGATGTTAAATTCTGTAAGAAATCGCTTAATTTGATAAATTTAACAGTAAAATGTGATGCAATGGTAGGTGATACAGTTTTTAAGTATCATATTTGGATTTCCCTCCCTAAAAAAACGCAAGAAGAAGGTATTTTCAGCAAAAAGCAAAAAGGATACACCAGGCCTGTGTTATCGGTTTCGGTAAGCATAGCTACCATCTTCATCTAGTGTAGAAGACGTGTAATAACCTTTCATCGAGATCTGAGGATGGTAACCATGCTTATCGAAACCGGTAATGAACAATATGGGTGGTTTACAAGCGATTTTGGCTAAGACGTTCAACTTCTCTCACGTAATTAATACAGATCGCCACATATCACTATCACATAAACTAATCTATATGAAAAATGTCCTTAACACTATTTTCATAAGGGTGACATTACAATAATCTCTATGTCCTTTACGACAGACTTTTAAAAATACTTTGCCCATAATAGATCGTTATGGTAAGACGACGAGGAAAATTTAAATACTTTGGTCTCCTAGACTGTAACGAATTAACATGTTTCTGACAAGTACCCTCACTGCCTACGCTTCTAGATATTTTGATTTTGTGTCTGTCATTTTGCGACTGCAGCAGTAGCAAATGCGTTGCGTATGCTTTCATTGTCAATACGAAAATGTGGACATTCGATGCCAGCTATAATTTGCCACAGCTAATGTCATAACGGAAATTGAACCTAAAACAGCTGAATGCGCTTCAGTGTTTAGTGACCAGCTATGGTGATATGTGAGCGACGTATACGAACGACAGCTAATCACGTGTAGTTATTACCGGAACTCAGTATCTTTGCGTTCACGAGTCAATTATCTGTTCTGTTGATTACGTAATAACGGAGAAATTAAAGGACACGAGCAACATGACCTTATTCTGGATTATGACCGTCGAGCACAGAAATTAACAGTAGATAACACTCACATTACAACGAGGAACGTTTCGCCAATAGAGTATGCATCGTCACATCGCCCAGTTTCCGACAATGTTGACAGTGAGTTCCGGAGAGGTGCTGCAGAGGTAGTAATGGAAAAACAAACACAAGGATACACCAGGGTTGGCGTTTTGTTTTATACTCTGCCAAACACTAGCGTTCTGTTTTCACTCTGTGCACTTTAAAAATTTAATTACAGGAGATCATGATTTAAGAACGAGTCTGGGATAACTATCTTTGAGGACATCCTCAGAAATCGTGAAATGTGGTTGCAGTGAGAATCTTATGTAATATTCCATATAGGTGCCGGGCGGGTAAAGCGAATAAGTAATTTAATATTCGAACATTGCTCTTACAGCTGCCACTATTAAATCACTGTGATGCAGAATAAATACTGCTCAAGAATGTGGCAACCTAACCAGCAATAGTTACTTTTTTTATCTGGAACATTTTTCGGATACATGATTTCGGTGATACAATTACAGACAGGATTATAATATCGAAAAAGTGCTCAGCACTTTTATATTGATCAAATCTGAACATCCTTATCAATAAGGAGTGATCCGTAATCCTTATTTATAGAAAAATGAACTTTGTTCTGCCTGTTGATCGTTCCTCATCTAAAGGTACCAACAGCTTCTTAAATTTTAGAATATAACGTTGACTTAAGATGATGGAAGACTTGCTGCATGAAATATGAGTTTAATTCAGTAAAGAGCTCTCTCAAAACAGGGGGGAGAGCAGCAAAGTGGAAAGACCTTCAGGGAGTTCCAAAACCGTTTCCAGCGAGCGTCATCCCTCTCCATCAAGTACGCCTCCTCGAGATATCGCAGACTTTCTGCAGATACAGATAGAGACTAAAATCACGGTTAACTATCAATGCCTCATAGGCCTGCTACAAGTAGAACGTCGAAGTGAAAACACCGCATAAAGCTCAGAAATTTATCAACTGAAGACATAAAGTCCGCGATCATTTTGTTTTGAGCACTTTTATTTTCACAAGTCCGTCTTGATCACATAGATTTCTTTACACTTTATGACTGGTTTCGGCTTATCGCCATCTTCAGATCTGTTGTAAATATAAATATTGTGTAAGCGACCAGGTTCAATTAATTAAGATTACATCTATACAAGTCTTAGTGATGCAGGAAATATAAAATATTTATAGCCATGTATGGTAGTCATACGTACCGTAAAAGTATTCTGATACAAATCATCGTCAAGTCAAACATGTGCGTGCTAATACTCAGATTGCGTCAGTATTTATACAAAAACCTAATGCCAGCAGAGGGAACTTTAGCCAGAGTACATAGCAGATCAGTGTCGCCAATACGAAGATTAAAATGCGGTATGCATTGTCTTTAGTTTAAAAAAAATCCCTTTGGCTAAACGAGCTTCTGTCATTAAACACATATACTGATATACCATCTATGAAATTAGACTCATACTGGAAATCCACAAAAATTACAAATAATATACATTACAGCCGTTAGCCTGGTTAGGTAACATACAACTTTTATGAATGCCAGTAAAAAAGTGTAAAATAAAAAATATGAAAATAAAATAATTACAAAATCTTCTATCCTAAAATCAGTTAACAGTGAACGAAATCGTAATACAATTAATAAATTAGTGACCCTTAATTAAAAATAGAAAATTGATAATCGATATCATATTAGAGTGCAGTATCGATGGCGAAAATATCGTGGCTTCCCTGCATGACTTCCTTGTTTTCCTGCGGTTGAGCTCACGGAGGACGGCCCAGTCTCCTCGTCGCCGGCGGCAAAAAATATGACGTCAGTGTAATGTCCCTTTTCACCGCAAAGTCAAATATTTTTATCAAAGAAATCTGACAAATATTTGATCATATTTCTTTGTCAAAGAAATACGATAGTGTAATACCCGCTATAACGCCTCGGGGAAGGCTACTGGCAATGGGGAATATTTGCCAGATTTTGTCTTTGTTGCCAGCACTAAAAAGTGCCAGTTACTCAAGCAGAGTCAGGGTTAGTAATGAGTGGTGCCGGATGGAAATGTGAAAATCATTGGTGGATGTCACAAGGCTTCAGATAATACGTTTGGGCCGCGCGGGATTAGTCGAGCGGTCTTAGGCGCTGCAGTCATGGACTGTGCGGCTGGTCCCGGCGGAGGTTCGAGTCCTCCCTCGAGCATGGGTGTGTGTGTTTGTCCTTAGGATAATTTAGGTTAAGTAGTGTGTAAGCTTAGGGACTGATGACCTTCGCAGTTAAGTCCCATAAAATTTCACACACAGTTGAACATTTTGAACAATGCGTTTTGTTGATAAGTGCAGTGAATACGGGGAAGAATCAAATGAATAGGCTTTATTGGACCCTGTAGCAATCTCTCTATAGCTGGGTGAAGGCAAGGACATAACACTGCCATAGGAACATGCCAAGTAAAGCATGGTGTCTTTAAACCAACCTCTGTGTTTATAGCAGCTTTATCTGTTTTTTAGGACAACAAGCAAGAACGACAGATACAAACAAGTAAGAGAAACCAGTAAGCGAAAATTAATAATGAGTACATTTTATCAACATTTTCTCACTTTTGTAAGAGTTCCGTATGGTAGACCAAATGTAAAACTGCCTTGTAAGCTTATACGGATATTTCCAGTACGTTTTCAACGTCTTAGCCGAAATAATATCCAATAAGATCGGCAAATTTAAACGCAGCCAAAACCTCTCAGACAAACAGAAGCTAAACGATGTCAAAGTTAGCGTAAGGAGGGCTATGCGTGAAGCGTTCAGTGAATTCGAAAGTAAAATTCTATGTATCGAGATGACAGAAAATCCTAGGAAGTTCTGGTCTTACGTTAAATCAGTAAGTGGATCGAAACAGCATATCCAGACACTCTGGAATGATAATGGCATTGAAACAGAGGATGACACGCGTAAAGCTGAAGTAATAAACATCTTTCTCCAAAGCTGTTTCACAGAGGAAGACCGCACTGCGTTCCTTCCGTAAATCCTCCCACGAACGAAAAAATGGCTGACATCGAAATAAGTGTCCAAGGAATAGAAAAGGAACTGAAATCACTCAACAGAGGAAAGTCCGCTGGACCTGACGGGATACCAATTCGATTCTACACAGAGTACGCGAAAGAACTTGGCCCCCTTCTAACAGCCCGGTACCGCAAGTCTCTAGAGGAACGGAGGATTCCAAATTATTGGAAAAGAGCACAGGTAGTCCCAGTCTTCAAGAAGGGCCGTCGAGCAGCATCGATTTGTTGTAGAATTTTAGAACATGTGTTTTGCTCGTGTATCATGTCATTTCTGGAAACCAGGAATCTACTCTGTAGGAATCAACACAGATTGCGGAAACAGCGATCGTGTGAGCCCCAAATAACTTTATTTTTTCATGAGACCCAGAAAATATTAGATACAGGCTCCCAGGTAGATGCAATTTTCCTTGACTTCCGGAAGGCGTTCGATACAGTTCCGCATTGCCGCCTGATAAACAAAGTCTCTACGGAATATCAGACCAGCTGCGTTTTTAGCAAACAGAACACAGCATGTTGTTCTCAATGGAGAGACGTCTACAGACGTTAAAGTAACCTCTGGCTTGCCACAGGGGACTGTTATGGGACCATTCCCTTTCACAATATATATAAATGACCTAGTAGATAGTGTCGGAAGTTCCATGCTGCTTTTCGCGGATGATGCCGTAGTATACAGAGAAGTTGCAGCATTAGGAAATTGTAGTGAAATGCAGGAAGATCTGCAGCGGATAGGCACTTGGTGCAGAGAGTGGCAACTGACCCTTAACATAGACAAAAGTAATGTATTGCGAATATATAGAAAGAAGGATCTTTTATTGTATGATTATATGATAGCGGAACAAACACTTGTAGCAGTTACTTCTGTAAAATATCTGGGAGTATGCGTACGGAACGGTTTGAAGTGGAATGGTCATATAAAATTAATTGTTGGTAAGGCGGGTGCCAGGTTGAGATTAATTGGGAGAGTCCACAGAAAATATAGTCCATCAACAAAGGAGGTGGCTTACAAAACACTCGTTCGACCTATAATTGAGTATTGCTCATCAGTGTGGGATCCGTACCATGTCGGGTTGCCAGAGGAGATAGAGAAGATCCAAAGAAGAGCGACGCGTTCATCACAGGGTTATTTGGTAAGCGTGATAGCGTTACGGAGATGTTTAGCAAACCCAAGTGGCAGACTCTGCAAGAGAGGCGCTCCGCGGTGTAGGTTGTTGTCCAGGATTCGAGAGGGTGCGTTTCTGGATGAGGTATCGAATACATTGCTTCCCCCAACTTATACCTCCCGAAGAAATCACGAATGTAAAATTAGAGAGATTCGAGCGCGCACGGAGGCTTTCCGCCAGTTCATACGCAACTGGAACAGGAAAGGGAGGTAATGACAGTGGCACATAAAGTGCCCTCCGCCACACACTACTGGGTGGCTTTCGGAGCATAAATGTAGATGTAGATGTAGATAATCTGTAATTCATTCATGCTCGACAGTTTCGAAGACGTATTTTCCCTAAAAAGCAAACGTCGCATAAGGCGCTAAAAGACCTGCTACATTAAAAGAACACTGAGTGCAGGAATTAAGTTGTTCCGCAGGATATGCGGATGACGCATTGTACGCACAATCTGAAAGAGCCCACACACCTCGTAATTGCTCGCCGCGTCGTTGCTTTAATTGAAATGAAATTCCCCGCAGCCAGCTCGGCTCTCTGAACAAACCGACTGCTCACACCGACCGCCTCGCGCTTTATTTCGGGCCGGCGGTGCTTCCTCGCGCCTCATTTGTCGCCACAGTTCTTTGTCTCTCGCCTCCTCCTCCTCCTCCACTCCCTCCCTCCCCTTCACACGCTTCCGTATTTACCTGCCGCCGCTTCCGCAGTAAAACCCGCGCTTACAGGGGCGTTTACACTGCTGATTGCGGTCTGTTTACCAAACATGGCGACGCGTCGGCAGCGTCAATTATGCCGCGGCTCACCCCACTCTGGCTGTCTGAGGGATCGCCGAGCGTTCGCGTGGCGGTGTGGGGACCAGTCTGCAGTAGACACGCCCTCAGACACCACCTCACAGGCGATTACAGAATTTTTGTGGCTGTCAGTATGAAAATAATTTATTTTCATCAGTAAGCGGGCAGCTGAAAAAGTTGCCTTTTACTTTACATCGCCGGCCGGGGTGGCCGAGCGGTTCTAGTTAAAACCCCCCCGCTTCCCGGGATTTACGAAATTACTAGTTGACAATGACCGTGAATTATGAATTTTGACCCGCGTCGGGATAAGGCATCCGAATCCGAAATAAATAATGATTATTTCGCGGGAAACAGGTGACGTTATAACTTGATCGTTATTAAATGAGTAATTTAATTCTTCTTCTTTCGTTTCACCCTCTTTGGGGTACGCTGGATCAATCATTTCTTTGTGCGTAGCCGGCCGCGGTCGTCTAGCGGTTCTAGGCGCACAGTCCGGAGCCGCTCGACCGCTACGGTCGCAGGTTCGAATCCTGCCTCGGGCATGGATGTGTGTCATGTCCTTAGGTTAGTTAGGTTTAAGTAGTTCTAAGTTCTAGGGGACTGATGACCACAGATGTTAAGTCCCATAGTGCTCAGAGCCATTTGAACCAATCTTTGTGCGTTGTTCTTTTCTTGGGGCCCAGTATTTCTTCATTCTTTCTGATCTTCTTCTCCTCTCTTCTTCCGAGATGAAGGGTTTGGACTTTTGTGTGGATTTGTCTTGGAACCTTATGTTTTCATCTTTAGTAATTAATTTAGCAGTTCGATTAATAAGTGAGTTTTCTGAAATCTTTAATTCCACTAGGTCTTTCTCAGTTTCTTGAAACCAGTTGGGCTTCGTTTTTCGGTTACAGAAGAAGTCAAAGATTTGTTTAGTTAATCTGTTGGAATTCATCCTGAGAAGATGACCATAAAAATTTATTCTCCTTTTTCGCATAGAATATGAAAGTTTTTCAATTTTCTTGTAGAGAGTTTGATTTTTGATGTATATAATCTTATTGTCTCGAAATTTTGGCCCAATGATTTTTCTTAAAATTTTTCTTTCTTTAATTTCATTCAATAACGATCGGTAAATGAAATAATGGAAATATTTTGGAAATAAATTTTGCCAGTGGAAATTTTGCCCAAAGAAATGATTAAGTTGTAAAAGCAATTAAAAATCGGTCGCCAGCTCAACTGATGAGCGACAGTACTGTTAAGTACGTGAACAATTGTGTCAAAAATAAAGTTTACCTGTTTGTAGCGCAGCTGGTGGAACGGGAACTTTTACGTAAATGCTGTGTCAGGCTCAGTAGTCACATAAAAAATGTCAAAGAAATCTAACTACACTTACTCATTAATGGTTAACTTTCAATAAGTATTTTGATGATTATTTTGTTCATAATTTGTCAGCTAAGTGCAATGCTGACAACTCAGATTATTATCTATCAAGATTTTGAGTAATGGACAGTCATTCTGTTTTGAAAATTAGGTACTTTTCACAGTTTAATCTATTGATAATGAAATATATTCCCAATAACTGATTAACGTGATGCTCTTAACAGATTTTTGGACCACAACTGTCTTCATCCCCGTATCAAATTTACTATGGAGGTTGAAAATGATGGAATGCTTACATTTTTAGACGTTATGGTTTACAAAAAACAAGATGTAACTTTGTGAGACAGTGTTCACCGAAAGCCGACACACACAGATTGGTATCTGCATCCTAAGAGTTGTCATCCGCCACACTAACGTAGTGGCGTCCTTAGGACTTTGTTCCCGGGTTCGATTCTCGGCGGGGTCAGGGATTTTCTCTGCCTCGTGATGACTGGGTGTTGTGTGCTGTCCTTAGGTTAGTTAGGTTTAAGTAGTTCTAAGTTCTAGGCGACTGATGACCAAAGATGTTAAGTCCCCTAGTGCTCAGAGAGCCTTAGGACTTTGGTACGGAGAGCATATGCCATTTCCGACGCAGACAGCTTAACCCAAGAACTTGAGCGTTTGATGACGGTATTTAAGGAAAATGGATACACCGAGAAACCGATTCGTCGGGCTATGGAATTTGGACCATCTCCGGAGGTGTACGAAGAGGAACATAGATCTGTGGCCTTTCTTCCTTATGCTGGAGGCTTATCGTTTAAGATTGGACGAATTTTAAGGAATTTTAACATTAAGAGTGTGTTCCGTCCACCTTCTAAGATTAGGGCTCTGCTCGGCTCTGTGAAGGATGATTTGGAACTTAGGAAACCCGGGGTGTACAAAATCCCGTGTCAATGTGGGAAAGCGTACGTTGGCCGTTCTATTCGGACAGTGCATGACAGGTGTGTGGAACATCGCCGTCACACGAGGCTACAACAGCCGGAAAAATCGGCTGTAGCAGAACACTGCCTAAATGAGGGACACAAAATGAAATTTGAGGAAACTGTTGTGATTGCCAACATTTCCGGTTTTTCGAATAGTGTCTATAAAGAGGCGATTGAAATTAGGTTGGATGATAATTTAATCAACAGAGACAATGGGTTTCCTCTTTGCAAAACGTGGAATCCTGTATTATCTGGTATCAAAACTGAACGTTCTTCGGTGCGGCCTTGATTGCGATGTATCGTTGCCAGCAGTGTTTCAATAAGGGCGGCGCCACCTCCCTGTTTTGGAAGGCAGAAACCGTGATGGGCGGCGCATGCGCCGTGTACTGAACGGTGGCCTATATAGGACGTCGGATTGCAATCTTGCGTCAGTTCTCAGCGGGACTCATCAGCAGAAGCAGCATTTTCCTGAAGATGGCGAACAGTTGGATCGCCGAAATATCGAGTCAAGTTGATTTTAGGATCCGGCAGCAAACCCGAAGAGACTTTCAAGACTTATTACGCCGGGAAAGCCTACGTAATCACATTGATTAACTATGTTTTGAATGATCAGAATTCATTAATTGGGGCATTCTCAGGTGGAATAAGCTTTATAGTTTCATGAAATATCCTTGAACTAACTTCAGCTGAATATGCATTGAAATAAATCTTAATAATCAAATTTATTACTTCAGTCTATTATTAAGTTACTACAGTTGGCGTAAGCTTATTAAGTGCAACAATTAGCTACGATAACCAGTCTGAAATTTACTCTTCGCCGTCTGTGCAAATAATTTGATAATTAACATATTTTCTCTTGATGATGGCGTGACACACTCGGTTCAATAAGGTAAGGCTCGGAAGGAACCTACTTGGTGTTGTTGTCGGGTGGAATGTAACTGCAACATTTCGATTATAAAGCGCTTGTTATTAATTGTTCAACTTCAGAGAAAAGCACAGTCACTGGCAAGCCCACAATTTTATCCTACGAAAATTACGTAGATCTTACTTCCTTCGTTGTCGGTGGATCGACGGAAGTCCACGGCGGCGACAGAATGTGGCAGCGGGCTTTCACTGTTGCGACTTGGGCCCAGAGTGCGCTTCATATTTAAGTTCTCGTTTCTTCAGCACTGTGCCCATTAATCCATAATAACTTGCCCGGCGATGCTTTCAGATATGCCGACCATTACTTTCCCATCGTACTTAGATCCATACACCAGCCGTTCGATGTAACACAGCGAGGACGAGCAGCACTCGACTGTACGTCTTACTCCGAGCACGGCGTCACTGCTACTACTGCCCGCTGGCGCGCTCCCGTGCCCAGCGACACGACAAAACAATCTCTCTGACTTCAACGTCAGCGAAATATGCCCTGACTTGCCAGTGTTAAATAACATAATTTAAACATAGTATTTATAATACATATTTACACTAGACAAAGCCGGCCGCAGTGGCCGTGCGGTTAAAGGCGCTGCAGTCTGGAACCGCAAGACCGCTACGGTCGCAGGTTCGAATCCTGCCTCGGGCATGGATGTTTGTGATGTCCTTAGGTTAGTTAGGTTTAACTAGTTCTAAGTTCTAGGGGACTAATGACCTCAGCAGTTGAGTCCCATAGTGCTCAGAGCCATACACTAGACAATACATCGTATACAAACAGTTTCCTGTGTTAAGTAAGCGAAAAAATTCATAGCAAGGACTGCGTTGTAGCGTCACACTAGGCGATACAGTCTGGAACCTCGCGACCGCTACGGTCGCAGGTTCGAATGCTCTCTCGGGCATGGATGTGTGTGATGTCCTTAGGTTACTTAGGTTTAATTGGTTCTAGGTTTTAGGGGACTGATGACCTCAGAAGTTAACTCCCATAGCGCTCAGAGCCTACTTTACATCGTTTCGTAATTAGTGTTGTAATTTGGCTGCTAAGTCCAATGGAATTTTTCTAAAGCAACGAACGGAGAAATACGGTTACAGTGTGGAAAAATGTTTGTTGGTTGAGTTCTGCACAGTGCTGACTTTGCTGGACTGCGCGGCTCCCCATGCTGTTTCAGCGTCGGTGCTCATTTAACTCCGAGTCACAATTATTATGGAATGGTGTAGCAAATATTTCTCAATGACGCGGTAAGCAAACGTAAAATAGCACACTCGCAGCCTGGGACTGCTGCTAATGGTCTCTGCCAGGTAACTTACAGTCATACTACGCTTCACCGCTGACGCTGGCAGATAAATGCTGTGTGCAGTAGTAGCAATCAGTAAAATGGCAGGGTTCCTACGAAAGTAATACACTATGTCTGAAACATACATGTATCGAAGCCGCGTGGAGTACCGCGTGGTCTAGGGCATCTTGTCACGGACCACGTGGCTTCCCCCGTCTCAGGTTCGAGTCCTCCCTCGGACTTGGTTGTGTGTGACTTCCTTAAGCCGTCGGCACACGGACCGTGCTGTCGACCGTCAACGTTGAGCGTGACAAATTCAACGTCTTGCTGAACGCTCAGGAACGATGCGACTTGTGCATACGGTACGTGGGACCCAACGTGGAATACGCGATCGCAACGCAGTCCAGTGGCAGTTGAGGGACGTTTCTAATTCGTATATCACATTTATTTACTGAACGGGCGCGCGTAAAATTCCCACGTTACCTTTATTAAAACGCGCATTTCCTCCATCGTCCACGAAAAGGAAAGTACAATGTCCAATCAATAAGGACACAGACTTATAAGAGTTCCATTACAAACGGTGTGGTACAAATTCGGAATACTTATCCGCATAAGATAAACATTATTTCATAATTCCCACATTTTAGTAAAACCCCAAAGTCAGTCTTACTTGATCACTGTTCCTACTCAGTAGCAAAATCTTTGCAACATGTGAATTACGAAGCCTAAAAGAAAATGGAGCAAAATATCTTTATACAAGTAGCGCAAGCTGTCCTGCAGATTAAGCCAATCGAACAAAGTCACCCCGCAAAAAACGGTGAACTTATATTTTCATAACATCAACTATTAAAGTATATACCTACATTAAACTGATAATAAAATATCAGAACCTAATAAAAACGGTAATGTTAGGGAAAAAAAAATTTGGAAGTGTCAAGACGTGAACCACCGCCCCAACAAAGAACTCAACACAGAAGATGAGGGCTACTCATTATGACAAACCAACACTACAACCATGGCATCTAATATTATTATGTTATGCCTTGCTGAAAATCTTAATCATACATGTGTTACTAAGCCGGCCGAAGTGGCCGTGCGGTTAAAGGCGCTGCAGTCTGGAACCGCAGGACCGCTACGGTCGCAGGTTCGAATCCTGCCTCGGGCATGGATGTTTGTGATGTCCTTAGGTTAGTTAGGTTTAACTAGTTCTATGTTCTAGGGGACTAATGACCTCAGCAGTTGAGTCCCATAGTGCTCAGAGCCATATGTTACTAATTGAAATTTAATTATAACAAATTGTTCCATGAAAAATGCGTTTTGGGTGGATCTTCAGTGTGTCGCTGCCTTCAAATAGCTTACTCTCATATCACGCAGGTTACAATAACACTTTTGCCACGAATATGATGTGTCTCATTACTTTATTTGAACGAATCACACAATTAACAACGGGTTTTCCAGTGATTCCCAATTTTCTGTGCTCAGAAACGGCATATATACATATAGGCTTGAAATGAATGCCAATATGGCGCCTCACAACTGGTGTGCTTGTGACGTGTGTGGCGTTGTCCCTTCTCATTGGTCAACGCTCAGACGCACGCTCAGGATATCTGAGATGCCAGATATTGCTCTGCACATTCGGAAAGACTCCCGAACATGCTGTTCCACGCTATGACGTCAGAAACTCGGCACGCTCAACGCTCAACGTTCGGATGCACGGTCCGTGGTCCGACGGCTTTAGCGTAAGTTAGTTTACGTTAGATGAAATAGTGCATATAAGACATAAACAGTCAAGAAGGAATTACATAGTTTGTTTGAGAACACGTGTAACAGAATTAGTCGTTGGCATTTCCTGCGTGGAAACTGGTATAAAGGCAGTCACCGTCCTGTTCTGTAATTGCATTGTTAGCACTTCTTCCAACCTCCGTTCTTCCTAATTACCTAAGAAATTCTCTTCGGCATCCATTTTGTTAGGGTTTGTAGTTCTTGCAGCGAAATCATAGCCCAGTATCGTGCTTTTCACCTCACATACGGGCTCAAACTGCCTTTCAGTGCCATAAACACGTCTTGTAAGTACTCTCCAAAAGTTTCTCAGGCTACCTGCAGGCCAGGACAAAACATCCATCCCTGTATCTTCAAACCACTTTCCTGTTGTAGCAGAAACATGTACCGATGCATTATTTTGTTGGAACATTAGACTTTCGTCACGTAGGTCCTCATACATTTTAAACCATTCGGTCTCTAGTATCTTAGTGTAGATACTAGAGTTCATGCTAGTTTTCACCCAAGAAATGCCTCATTTACCTTTAGTGCAGAAGGCTGCTCAATTAATAACATTTCCAGCTCCAAAATTTCTGCCCATTCTTACCTGCTGCTCTGTTCTCAGATCATGCCAGTCATAGTGAACTCCATATGGATTATCTGGAGATCACTTAATCCTATTCTCATGTCCGTGACATAAATTGTTCAGAAAATTACAGTCGAACTGTTTATGTTGGATATTAGAACAGGTTTCTGCAGCCAGTATGATTCCACTTTTTGTCAACTCGCAACCGGGAGCTCAGCGGCCTGAATAGCTACAAGGTATGATAGCTGCGACCTTTGCCTACGGCACTGTATACATGTTTTCAAAAAGTGCGTCCCACCGCTGGGGATATCTCCTTCTGGAATGATTTGCAACAGCAGGTGAAATATAGCTGTCAACATCCCTGCAATTTGGTAGTCAGCTGGATCTAATTATAACAGCAGTTGAAATATAGTAATCAACATCCCTGCAATTTGGCAATCACCTTGTAATGGTCCGCCTAGTCGTTGATATCGCTAATTGCTGTAATCGCGCTATTTCACTCCAATTTACGGAGCTTGTTAGCACTTGATGTTAGGTTGGCGCCATTTAAATGCATTGTATTGTAGTAATCGCTGCTGCTTGCTGGATCGCTGCTGTGCCTCGATGCTGATGCTGGCTCTAAATCTGGTTGTCTAGGGTTAAAAACATGAGGTTCCGTGTTTTTCCATGTGCTTTTGATGATAAAGAACGAGCGAAACCAACACATATGTAAACATCAAATATTTATTACTTTGGTGGCCATATTAATTCCACTGTCCACCAAAGACCATAACACAACACAAAGTAGTACTTCCTTTACATGTTCTTTGCATTGTTTTTCCATCCCAAACAATAACACAGAAACACACTTCACCAAAGTGACATTCCGACTGCCTCCGACTGCCTCCGACTGCCTCTCGACCCTTCTCGCTGCTTGTATTTATAACATTGTCAAAGAACTACTAAAAAGAGATATAGTTTATAAGTCACATGTACATCTGTTATCATAATTTGTGCAGAAAAGTTATTAATTTGCATCGAGTGACATAATTTAACATGTTATGAAAATGACAGACAGATTTGTTGACTTGACAGAATAATTCTGTGTTACAAAAAGGCCGTTTTTTAGAAGTTTGTCAATTGACTTCTCTAATTTGCATAAATAAGTAAGTAACATGAATTATTAAGAATTACATTGGTTTTCGTCTAAAATAGGATTGATTATGTGAATACTGAGTGAAAACGCTCCTAGTGAACAAATAGGTTTCACTGGGTGATTTTTATTTAAGGAGATCCAAAATACCTAAGTTGGCCACTATTTTTCGTACTTCATATTAATTATTTAAGATGAACTTAGCGTTTTTACATGATGAGATTTGCTGTATCAGTGATCAAGTGATATTAACTTTTGTGTGGGTCAGTTATTCATTATAATTTAATGGGTTGACTGTTTATGGAGACATGTTATGCAATCATTGTTAACATACACAATAACTTTTCTATAATCATAACTACTCATTAAACTGGTTGAATTTGGAGGGTATCGCATACTTCTGGAAAGTAAAGCCTTTAATATGTTCCGTTACATAACCCCCCCCTTCCGGGTAATATCATTTACAGAATGTTAATGATATTAGCCGACTAGGACAAATGTGTCAATTACTATGCATAATGTGTATGTATACAACAACCGTTACACCATTTCAAAATGACTTTTTCCTGCAAATATTTTAGTTGTGTTGTTTCAAATGCACTTTGTGTTATGGCTCTCAGTATGACAGCATGATAAAAATATTTAGTAATATATGAAAGTAAAAGAAATTGTTAATCTTTGCTCCCAGTGAGCCACATGGAAAATGATCAAAAACAGACATAAATATATCACATACGATTTTAAGATATATAAAAAATATATGTAAATTATTTCAAAGTCAGTTCTCATTGAGTCACAGATTAATCAAGGTAATAGAAGGAACATAGATGGACAGGTCATATGTCCATAGGAAAATATTGCAACTGTCTGCTCTTTTTGAGCCACATAAAAGAAATGAAAACAAAGAACATAATTATAAGTATGGACATGATATATAAACACAAACACTAGAGAAGTCACATGTATGAATATAATATGCATTTAAAAAAAAAGAAAATATTTAAAAAAACTTGTCTCCCATTGAGACACATAGTCAAGATAGTACAAGAACATATTAATACCAAAATTGCACACTTAAATTGGTCACAACATAACACAAACATCAAACTTGGTGAACATCTGATTAGCTGTAGAAAATTGTACACAAATCTTATGCCTAAGAAAAGAATAGTAACAAAATGATGGGTCTTGCACAACAATTTTTTACATTGTCTTTTACATTTGGTGCAAGTATGTCCCATATTCAACGATACAAAAAGAAAGTAATAAATGTTTGTCACCTCTTTGGGTGCATGGTTAAACTTGCCCCTTGCAAGTAAAGAAGAAGTCTCCAAATTTAATATTCAATAGTGACAATAAAAATATAAAAACATTCTCTCAGAGATCTGGAACTTTTCCAGGATCTATAGAATGAGTGGTAGTTGCTATTTGACACACCCAGTAAAAATCTTTGCTGATAACATGCTTTACAGAAAATGGGTAAGTAACTGTATTCAAACAGGGAAATGTGCTTAATCATGTTTATATGGTTTCAATTCAGTGATGTTTCTTAATCCAAATAACCTTCTTGATCTGGGAAAGATAAGTCTATACGCATTCGGATGTGGGCTTTCTTTTATTTCAAATGGACAAATGTCAATGTTTACTTTAACATATGGATAACCTAGCTCAACATCTTTGTCTATTTCAGTATTTTCAAACAATACATCATTTTCAATTTCTTTAGTACCTAAGTCTAATCCCTCTTTCCTACACTTAGACACATCCCTCTCTGTTTGCAAAGCATTGACATTTAAATAGAAACCTTTGTTTTTATGTGTTCCTCTTAACACTGTGTTGCCACTCAACAAACTACTGTTTTTACCCCATTTTTTATAAAGTCCACTACGGATTCTTATCCACCATATAGGATACAAGGTTGCACTTACCTTTGCTAATTCTTTCCAAAAGGCATCTTTCTTCATACAGTTTCCATAGTTGTTCCACAAAACTTCTAAAAACTTTTCCCCTTTTTCTTGAAAACACACATTTACATTCCATCCCTTTATATTTTCTTTAAAATTATTATTATTACCATTCTCAAAGATTAGTGTTTCATAGTTCCCAATAGGCAATAGCTTGTCCTTAGATACACATTCCCTAGTCTGCATTTCACTTAAATTGACCTCATTATTACCCATGTTTGTCACATCACTTACCTTTACCACATAATCACTTTTCAATTCTACAAATACTTTTATTTCTTCCTCCACACTCTCATCAATAACTTCACTTGATTTAGGATCATTATTTAAATGTCCCTCTATTACTTCTTCCTCCTCCTCCACAACAACCTCATCTTCAGTTTCCCCCCTATGTATCTGAATCTCAGGAATTGAGTCTTTGGCTCCATTAAACACTTTGTCATCCCCCTTCTTATCAAATAAACCCCCCAAAATAGATTCTACTTGTGGTGTGTCTGACTTGTTATTAACACCAGTATCTTTTTCAGCCCAACTATGGAACTCTGCAATACCTTCAACTTCTGCACTTTCACTAACCACCTGTGCTTGAACACTGTTTTTATTAACTGTATCACCTTTACTCATAGTATCCCAAAACCTTTTATTAAATTCTAATTTATTCATTCTAACAACATCAGTATTTTCATGGTATTTACTCTTTACATTGTATCCTCTCCTTTTCCAGTTTCGGTTATGTGTTGTCCTGTCATAATATTGTCTAGCCCCAAAACTACGGACATCTAGTGGGACTGTCCACTGTTTCCCGGCTGGTTCCCTCGGTCTGTCCGTTTGTAGCTGTCGTTTTGTTCACTAGTTTCAACAAACCCCCTTCTATCTTGTTCTCTTCCCCAATACCTATTTCTATCATTCCTGTTATCTCTCCTCCATCCTCCCTCCTGTGTATTGTTTCTGAAATCATTTTCATATCTCCTATCTCCCCTATTTGGAGCATTATTTCCAGAATTTTCAAAGTCTCTCCTCCCATAATAATCTCTATTTACATTCCTGTTCCACCCCCCATACTGGTTGTTGCCAGAACCAAAACTTTGGTTATTTTCTCTTTCCAAGGCCGTATCTAATCTATCTACAAATTTCTGGAACTCTTCCATTGAATCGTCTGGTCCATGGACCAATTCCCACTGCAGTCTCTCTGGTAACCTCCTTTTTAAAACATCAATTTGTGTCATAATATCAAAAGAGTTATTCAAATGAGCAAGTTTTTTCAACTGATCTCTGCAAAATTTTTGCATTCCCCCTACTTTCCCTCTATACACTGGTCCATTTAGAAATTCTGACTTTAATCTGGCTTGTATGGACTGTGACCAAAATTTACAAACAAATTTAGCTTCAAACTCTTCAAAAGTATTCCAAGAATCATTATTCTCATTTGCCCAGGATAGGGCCTCCCCTTCTAGAAACCGTTTAACTAACTTAATTTTTATGTTATCTGACATTCCTACAACAAACATATCTTTACATTGGTGAATAAAGTCAATAGGGTGCAGATTTTCACCAGGAAAGCATTTCACTTGGATGTGCCCATACATTGTATTTTGATTGTATAACATTTGTTTTGACATTAATGCATCTTCCAATTGTGTATATTTAGTGTGTATATTTTCTACTTTTGTATCTACATTAGTGGTATACAGGTTGTATTCTTGTTTAAGGTTTTCAGATGTTTTGTCTATTCTCTGATCTAATCTTTCAACTTCAGTATCTACTCTGTTGTAGATGACAGCAATGCTGTCTGTGTTCGCTTGTATGTTTTCATTTAAACTTTCAACTTTAACTTGAAATTCTTTTCTGAAGTGTATCAACTGTTCGCTAGTGTTCTTACTGAGGGTAGTTTTAATTTCCTCACACTTCTCATTGAGATGAGTACTTAATAGATCAAAATCCAAACTTAACTTATCCAGTCTATCTGTGTTTTCTTTAAGTTTCAAACTTACTTGTTCATTTGATTGTTTAAAATCCAAACGTACTTGTTCACTTGATTGTTTAGAATCCAAACTTAACTTATCCAGTCTATCTGTGTTTTCTTTAAGTTTCAAACTTACTTGTTCACTTGATTGTTTAAGTTGCGAACTTATTTGAGTTGCAAACTCTGCTAGCCACTCTGTTAAGTTTAATTGTTCACCATCCCCTGGTTCAATTTTTACATTTACTACGATCTCATCCCTCTCAGGTAGAGACATGTTCACTATTAATTATTTTAAATGACAACAACAAAATACCTTGCTTTATGTAGATATGCTATGATGTCGTGATCGGTGTTCTTGTTGGCTTTCTTCACGTCTATTCGGTTTTATAGAAGCTGAAGTCTTGATTGATTGATTTATTTATTTATTTAGCGTATGGCAAGTACAAATCACGTATGAGAAATCTAAAAGTACATAACACACAAAACAGTTACAATATCACAAACAAACATCTAGGTTAGAAATATAATCGATTGCACTGTTAGTCGCATCCATGAAGTCCCTTGTTGGCCCAGGGTAGGCCCTCAGAGGGCATTCTACCACGATATGGTGAATTGTCTGCCTGTCAGCGCCGCAGTCGCACTGTGGTGATGGCACTATGCTCCATTTGTACAAGGAGTCCGCACAACGGCCGTGGCTCGTCCTGATCCTGTTAAGGGTAGACCAGATTTTGCGGGGCAAATCAAAGCCCCGAGGTCTGTTAGATGTTCCCAATAAGGTGTTAACCTGAGGCGGTGTCTTTTCCTCCCATTCTTCTCTCCAGCGGTCCTCAAGAATAAAAGCGTTCTTTACCAGATCTTTGGCACTTGCGAGAGGGGGGTGTCTGGATTTCAATCTCTTTTGCTCAATTCCATTAGTCAGGGTGTGGATAGGAAGATCTGGGCTATTTTGGATTTTTCGACACTCCCTGACAAGTGCGTGTTCTCTGCGCAAATGTGGCGGCGGGATATGGCTCAATACAGGCAGCCATTGGACAGGAGTTGACCTGATCGTTCCAGAGATAATCCTCATCGTTTGGTTCAAGACTGCATCCACCTTCTTGATGTGAGCACTATTTAACCATATTGGGGAACAGTACTCTGCTGCAAAGTAGACAAGTCCTAGTGCAGAGCTACGCAGAACGGAGGCAGTGGACCCCCAACTAGTGCCACAAAGCTTTTGGACAATGTTGTTTCTAGTTCTGACTTTTTCAGCAGTGTTTACAAGATGTTGTTTATAGCTCAATGTTCTATCGAGTGTCACGCCCAGATACTTTGGTGTTCTATTATATGGAAGAATGCCGCCATCAAAGCGGATCTTGAGCTCTTTGTTTGCTAATTTGTTATTCAGGTGGAAACAAGTGGCCTCTGTTTTGGATGGGCTGGGTTGGAGCCTCCAGTCACGGAAGTATTTTCCTAGAGTGGTCAAATCGCTGGATAGTGTGATCTCAGTTTCCTCCATCACTCGGTGTTGTGTGGCCAAGGCCCAGTCGTCCGCATATCCGAACATTTTGGATCTCGTCTTAGGCATATCGGCTATATACATGCTGAAAAGCAGTGGAGCCAGTACTGAACCTTGGGGCAGGCCATTATTAAGTTTCATGGATTTACTTCTGTTGTTGCCGATGACA
Organism: Schistocerca nitens; assembly: GCF_023898315.1. NCBI lineage: Eukaryota > Metazoa > Arthropoda > Insecta > Orthoptera > Acrididae > Schistocerca > Schistocerca nitens. The sequence goes on from NC_064614.1 coordinate 21,233,974, forward strand.
ACCTGGTATGGTCTATTGCAGAGCATTTCGTTGATAAGGTTAGCCGTTTTTAGACATGGCACGATGCGGAGGAGCTTATAAATCAGGCCCTGTCTCCAGACAGTGTCGAACGCCGCCGTCAGGTCAACAAATACCACTGATGTTTTTTGCTGTCTTTGGAAGCCCGCCTCGATGTAGGTTGTTAGAGCGAGGACCTGATCCGTGCAGCTTCTTTTCGGCCGGAAGCCCGCCTGTTCTACCGGTACAGCCTCCAGGATGACTTCGCTCATTCTGTTGTACATAAGTCTCTCCAGTAATTTATAGATCATGCTGAGTAAGGCGATTGGGCGGTAGCTCTGAGGTTGGTCACTCGGTTTGCCCGGTTTTAATATGGCAACAATTTTAGCCTTTTTGAGAGTGTGCGGAATTTTTCCAGTTTGCAACACGTTAGAGAAGAATCGCGCAAGCCAAAATCTTGCAAATTTACCACAGTGGAGCAGAAATTCTGGGTGAATCCCATCAAACCCTGGGGCCTTTCCTGGTTTCATATCGTTCAGGGCCATATTTAACTCTTCGACTGAAAAGGGTTGGGAATAAGATGTATTGTTCTCTGCTGTCGATTTTAGCTCTTTAAGCTCCTTTTTAATTTTTATAGTATGGGTTCGTTCCTTTGGGGCCCTGGACGTCTTGCTGATGTGAACCGCAACTGTATTTGGGGACATAGCGCTGGTCATTCGCAGATTTTTACCTCCACCTCCAAGTCTCCGAAGCAAAGACCACGCCCTTCTGCTTGATCTTGTAAAATCCATTTGTTCCACGGTCTCCATCCACTTAGCACGCCTGGCCGCGTCTAGGCTATGTAATAGATCGTCTGCAATTTCTTTATTCCCATTGTCCAGAAACTGTCTATAAAGCCGTTCACTTTCCTCGCTCCATCCTGGCACATATTCGTTTCTGAATCCTCTGGGCATACTAACTTTAGCTGAGCTGATGACGGCTCCAACAAATCTTTCGTAGTTCTTATACGTTGGGGGTATCCATCCAAGGCATTTATCAAGTTTCTCCGAGAAAGCAGCCCAATCTGCCCTCCCAAAGTTCCATCTTGGACGAGGATAAGAGGATATCAGGGGAATAATAAGACCTATTTCTAAGAGCACTGGACGATGCTGAGAGTGGGGGAAATCCTCAAGTACCCTGCGAGAGACCGGCAGGGGTTTGTTGTTCTTGTCAGTTGTAACAAAACTGAGGTCAGGGCAGGTCTCAGTTAGCCAAGCGGCTGATTTAAATGTACCTCGGTCTTTGGCGTCAAGGATTAGTTGAGTATTATGACCTTCTGTCCATTTCACCAGGTCTTCGCCGTTTTGGTCAGATATTCGATATTTCCACAGTTCATGGTGGCTATTAAAGTCACCCACGTATATTGCTGGGTGGGGCAGGATTTGAAGGGCTTGTGTGGGCCACGATTGCCCTGGAGGCTTGTATATATTATTTATTGTGACTTCACCCACTTTTATAATGACTTCGTGAATCTCGTTTGTGGTAGATGTTGATACGAGAGCCACTTCTTCGATAACTCTCCTGACGTATGTTGCCGTGCCATAATGTCTGTGGTGTGTGGCGCCTATTAGGTCATAGCCAGATATTATGCCCCTTGATCTTAGCTGCTCGTCATCTTCAGTATGGGTCTCCTGAATTGCGACTACGTCAATGTCGTTCTTTGTTAAAACTTTATGCAAGTACATGCATTTGGCTCTACTTATGCCTTCAATATTCAGATGGCAGACTCGAATCAGCGATCCGAGTTCTCTAGTCAAAGGGTTCGTTTTGCTAGAATTCATCGTGATTTGCCGTGACCAGGAGATCAACTAAGGATTATCTGGTCGCCTGTACTTTGCTAGTTCATTTAGCGTTACCCAGGGTGCACGTGTAGTATTCTACTACGGACGCGAACTAGCTTTACACCCCTCTTGATTGATGATTTCCATTGACATAATCCAGACGTTAATCTTCCGAGCGGTGAGATGATAGTTTTTCGTAGTCGCACAAACACACTTTATTTATTTATTTATTTTTGACATATTTTCACTGTTGACACACTGCACAAATAAACTCTTTTGGAATGCTAAGCACTTACGAAATTTATCGCTGCACTATTATCATCGATGCACTTAAAGATCCCGGACGAGCCCCCATTTTTTGTAATGGTCCGCCTAGTCGTAGATATCAATAATTGCTGTAATCGCGCTATTTCACTCCAATTTACGGAGCTTGTTAGCACTTGATGTTAGGTTGGCGCCATTTAAATGCATTGTATTGTAGTAATCGCTGCTGCTTGCTGGATCGCTGCTGTGCCTCGATGCTGATGCTGGCTCTAAATCTGGTTGTCTAGGGTTAAAAACATGAGGTTCCGTGTTTTTCCATGTGCTTTTGATGATAAAGAACGAGCGAAACCAACACATATGTAAACATCAAATATTTATTACTTTGGTGGCCATATTAATTCCACTGTCCACCAAAGACCATAACACAACACAAAGTAGTACTTCCTTTACATGTTCTTTGCATTGTTTTTCCATCCCAAACAATAACACAGAAACACACTTCACCAAAGTGACATTCCGACTGCCTCCGACTGCCTCCGACTGCCTCTCGACCCTTCTCGCTGCTTGTATTTATAACATTGTCAAAGAACTACTAAAAAGAGATATAGTTTATAAGTCACATGTACATCTGTTATCATAATTTGTGCAGAAAAGTTATTAATTTGCATCGAGTGACATAATTTAACATGTTATGAAAATGACAGACAGATTTGTTGACTTGACAGAATAATTCTGTGTTACAAAAAGGCCGTTTTTTAGAAGTTTGTCAATTGACTTCTCTAATTTGCATAAATAAGTAAGTAACATGAATTATTAAGAATTACATTGGTTTTCGTCTAAAATAGGATTGATTATGTAAATACTGAGTGAAAACGCTCCTAGTGAACAAATAGGTTTCACTGGGTGATTTTTATTTAAGGAGATCCAAAATACCTAAGTTGGCCACTATTTTTCGTACTTCATATTAATTATTTAAGATGAACTTAGCGTTTTTACATGATGAGATTTGCTGTATCAGTGATCAAGTGATATTAACTTTTGTGTGGGTCAGTTATTCATTATAATTTAATGGGTTGACTGTTTATGGAGACATGTTATGCAATCATTGTTAACATACACAATAACTTTTCTATAATCATAAATACTCATTAAACTGGTTGAATTTGGAGGGTATCGCATACTTCGGGAAAGTAAAGCCTTTAATATGTTCCGTTACAACCTGGATCTAATTATCAATATAGCTGCTTCAATTTTAAACAGCACATTTGAAGAAGCTAGTAGAGTCTCTTCCTTTCAAAATGAGACAGTAGTAGTAAGGCTAACAAGTACCTCGCACACTTCGACCTTCAGTTAACTTTCAAACTCATCATGTTATCACCTCATGATCATGAAGGTCATGCATAACATCACCAATGACCTTGATGCATGCATGCATAACTTCATCAAGCAGTACCCACTCCCAAGCCCATCTCCTCCTCACCTCATTTCCAGGCAATCACAACGTAGTTCTTAAAATGAAACCACTAATCAGACTGCAATATCATAGAATTAGCCCTGTGGGAATATTAAAAAAAGTAAAAACCACATCCCCTTCGCCCTCTTCAGCCTATAACAGTGTAGTACAAAAATCAGACAACCAAGGCAGTTGGAGAGGAAGGAGAGGAGGTTAGGCAGAGGGGTGGGGATGTTGGCTTGATGACGTGATGCAAGCATGTGACACGTTTATTGATAACATCATGCATAAACTTCATGATCATGTGACAACCACCTTATTTCCTTGAAGCTGAAATGAAAATCAGAGTGAGCGAGATAGCTGGTAGCTATACTAATGATAGGTTATAAAGACTGGAACCTGTTCCGCATTACGTTAGTGTGTTGTTCCCAGAGGTGAGGGGTTATTAATCTTTTCCTCTGTGCAAAAAATTATATAATTACACTACTGGCCATTAAAATTGCTAAACCACAAAGATGACGTGATACAGACGCGAAATTTAGCCGACAGGGAGAAGATGCTGTGATATGCAAATGATTAGATTCTCAGAGCATTCACACAAGGTTGACGCCGGTGGCGACACCTACAACGTGTTGACATGAGGAAAGTTTCCATCCGATTTCTCATACACAAACAGCAGTTCACCGGCGTTGCCTCGTGAAACGTTGTTGTGATGCCTCGTATACGGAGGAAACATGTGTACCATCACGTTTCCGACTTTGATAAAGGTCTGATTGTAGCCTATCCCGATTGCGGTTTATCGTATCGTGACATTACTGCACGCGTTGGTCGAGATCCAATGACTGTTAGCAGAATATGGAATCGGTGGGTTCAGAAGGGTAATACGGAACGCCGTGCTGGATCCCAACGGCCTCGTATCACTAGCAGTCGAGATGACAGGCATCTTATCCGCATGGCTGTAACGGATCGTGCAGCCACGTCTCGATCCCTGAGTCAACAGATGGGGACGTTTGCAAGACAACAACCATATGCACGAACAGTTCGACGACGTTTGCAGCAGCATGGACTATCTGCTCGAAGACAATGGCTGCGGTTACCCTTGACGCTGCATCACAGACAGGAGCGCCTACGATGGTGTACTCAACGACGAACCTGGGTGCACGAATGGCAAAACGTAATTTTTTCGGATGAATCCAGGTTCTGTTTACAGCATCATGATGGTCGCATCCGTGTTTGACGACATCGCGGTCAAAGCGCATTGGAAGCGTGTATTCTTCATCGCCATACTGGCGTATCACCCGGCGTGATGGTATGGGGTGCCACTGGTTACACGTCTCGATCACCCCCTGTTCCGATTGACGGCACTTCGAACAGTGGACGTTACATTTCAGATGTGTTACGACCCGTGTCTCTACCCTTCATTTGATACCTGCGAAACCCTACATTTCAGCTGGATAATGCACGACCGCATGTTGCAGGTCCTGTAGGGGCCTTTCTGGATAAAGAAAATGTTCGACTGCTGCCCTGGCCAGCACATTCTCCAGATCTCTCACCAAGTGAAAACGTCTGGTCAATGGTGGCCGAGCAACTGGCTCGTCACAATACTCCAGTCACTACTCTTGATGAACTGTGATATCGTGTTGAAGCTGCATCGGCAGCTGTAACTGTACACGCCATCCAAGCTCTGTTTGACTCAATGGCCAGGCGTATCGAGGCCTTTATTACGGCCAGAGGTGGTTGTTCTGGGTACTGATTTCTCAGGATCTATGCATCCAAATTGTGTGAAAATGTAATCACATGTCAGTTCTAGTATAATATATCTGTCCAATGAATACCCGTTTATCATCTGCATTTCTTCTTGGTGTATCAATTTTAATGGCCAGTAGTGTACCTCTCGATGGACTATTGACAGTACCATAAAGAAATAGTGGAGGACAGAAACTGACTCCCATCGATATCAACTGAGATACCATAATACAAATGTGCTACCTAATATTTTGGAAGCTATGTCTGTTGTGAATATGATGTAATTGTTTTATTCTGTAAACTTTTATATACTATGTGTTAATTAGAAATGTCATATGCATTGCAACCTGTCAAAATTTTTCTGTATTATGACGTAATTATTCTGCGTTAATGCCGTTAGGGAACTCGCGTAGGGGCACTCTCTTTGGACGCGAGTGTGAGGTCAGAGCTGAGCGTGCAGAAGACTGAGTTGGCTTTGAGACGTTAGAGTAAACTCACCAAGTTAGGCGTACTGTGGAAAGTGGGGCTTATGTGAGCCGGAATTGTTACTTTCAGGTAATGGCAGGGCGGATGTAACAGGCTCCAATAACATCAAGGTCCTCGCCCATTACTCGTCATTGCTGATCGAGGTGCGCTCGAAATATTACATGGAGCAACAGGGACATTGTCGTCGACCACGAGACGCCTTCGTAACATCTACAACGAATTGTAATATCGTTTAATTTTCATTCACATTTAAAATTTTGTGAGGCATTACCGAATGACATAGATGCCTAATATTGTCATTGTCCCACTATTTTCGCTTTCTTAGGGTCACCTTCCTTTCCGGCTATTGAGTACGCCAGCATCGTTGATTGAAGCTAAAAGAAGACTATTAAAAGGCTGTCGTTGCCAGCTTTGTCTGCTTGCTATGAGGATAACTGAAAGTAACTGATAATAAAGCATCAATACATTATCTATGTTGTTTATTAATATTCAGAGGCAAAGTTAGTCTTGTCAGTTAAATAAAGATAAAGCCACTAAAGTAATTCTGACAATCTCAAACTGAAGAAAAGAATAAGTTGATAGATTTCATCTCTGTGTCTGTTGTAATAATATTGTTGTGTACTGACTCGGGTCGTATTTCGGCGTTGCGAATCTGTTGAAAGCCACCATTTGCTTGTTCACGCCAGTAAATGTTAATAGAAATTCCGATCCACTCAAAGTACGTAGCTTGCAATATCCAGAAATATAGTCAATGTAACTCTGAATATTAACGACCTAAGACACTTGTCTTTTTTGTTCGTTATTAGTTCGTAAGATGTTGTGCTTGTCAAAAAAGTATGTCAACCTTTTGTCGCCACACATTCTGTTAAACAGTTTCGTTTTCACGGCTGTCCGCATTATCGCTTACATATTGATGAGACACACCACACAAACGGGATGGAGACCGTATTAATTAATTTCTGCATTATTTCAACTAGATTTGCTGTGGACTCTTTGACTTATGTGGTACCTACTTTTGTTTCGTACTTCACGTGAGTGACGACACTGTTTTAAATACTGTACGAAATTCATATTAGTAGAAAGTTTTGCGGTATAATAGGCTGCTCACTAGAATAACTTGCACACTTTTCTCCACTGGCTTGTCAAATATTTTTCGGAGACAATAGTCTTGTCCAAAATCAAATTCATTAGGCATTCACGATCACGGTCAATTATTGCATTAATTGAATTCGAACCTGCGACCGTAGCGCCTAGAACCGCTCGGCCACTCCGGCCGGCCAAGCCATCCTTATGGTATGTAACTTGAACTTGTATGCCAACTGATGGCAAGCGAGACCTCTGGCAATGATCCTGACGCCATTCATCAGCGGATACGCCTTTCGCAACAACAATATGTTGTTCTGACTTGGCAAGACAGCCAAGCCACTAACTATGGGAGGAAGCCGAAAGGCACGCGTTTAAGCTCACGCAGGCTGGCGTGACGTCTGGAACAGTTAAAGGAGTTGAGTCTAGTAAAAAAAGTACGTAGCTGCTGGAATACTTAACTTTAATTCATAGTTGGTGAACATCGGTCTGACGGTACATGCATCACAAGATAACTAGCAAATGATAATGGCGCCTTGCTAGGTCGTAGCAAATGACGTAGCTGAAGGCTTTGCTAAGTATCGTCTCGGCAAATGAGAGCGTAATTTGTCAGTGAACCATCACTAGCAAAGTCGGCTGTTCAACTGGGGCGAGTGCTAGGAAGTCTCTCTAGACCTGTCGTGTGGCGACGCTCGGTCTGCAATCACTGACAGTGGCGACACGCGGGTCCGACGTATACTACCGGACCGCTGCCGATTTAAAAGCTACCACCTAACAAGTGTGGTGTCTGGCGCTTTTTCCTACATTTTCCCGCTACTAATTAATTTTTTAAGTTTTATAACGATTTCCACTTATAAACTACGTTTTGAAATTGAAGTAACCACTGAATAAAAGAAGTTTCTCTCATTTTTTAAAACTTTTTACTAACCGTCAAGTTAGATAACTTTTTCCATCAGTGAATTGTGGATTCTCTTTCTGTCAGAGGGAAAGGTAGGATACCCCTGCTCTCTAATCCCTAGAAGTTGAAAGGAACTGTTTTGTTACACCCTGTTTGTATAAAGATAGACTTTCTAAACAATCACAATAAATTTAAAATAATTTGCACTAGAAACTGAAAGGAAATTATAGAAATTAATAATGAAGTCACAGAGGAAGTTGTTCAGTTTTCGCATGTTAGGTAGTTGAATGCTACGACTGGATGAACAGATGAAAAACAGATGAACAACGTCATACTGAAGATTAATAATGGTGTGAAAGACTTCGGGAAACTTACAGAACGCTCTAATATGTCTGAAACAGCAAGTTTACAACAAATATAGCGTCGAAACTTCCTGGCAGATTAAAACTGTGTGCCGGACCGAGACTAGAACTCGGGACCTTTGCCTTTCGCGGGCAAGTGCTCTACCATCTGAGCTACCCAAGCACGACTCACGCCCCGTCCTCACAGCTTTACTTCTGCCAGCACCTCGTCTCCTACCTTCCAAACTTTACAGAAGCTCTCCTGCGAACCTTGCAGAACTAGCACTCTTGAAAGAAAGGAGAGTGAAAATCTCATCCTGGAAACATCCCCCAGGCTGTGGCTAAGCCATGTCTCCGCAATATACTTTCTTTCAGGAGTGCTAGTTCTGCAAGGTTCGCAGGAGAGCTTCTGTATAGTCTAGAAGGTAGGAGACGAGGTACTGGTGGAAGTAAAGCTGTGAGGACGGGCCGTGAGTCGTGCTTAGGTAGCTCAGATGGTAGAGCACTTACCCGCGAAAGGCAAACTTCCCGAGTTCGAGTCTCCGTCCAGCACACAGTTTTAATCTGCCAGGAAGTTTCATATCAGCGCACACTCCGCTGCAGAGTGAAAATCTCATTCTGGAAATATAACGTCTTTTTTATGTCTTTGATACATTGACTTTTTATGCGAGAACATTCAAAACCTGATGATTTCTTTGGGAGCAATGGAGAGATGCATGTGTGGAGTTGCCGGGAGGCACAGGAAAACAAGCGAAAGGATTAACAAAGACTGGGGTGGAAGTCATAATTTCTATTCTAAGGAAAATTAACTTCAGCGATCGTGTACTACAGAAGTCATTATATTTTTGTATTCCAACAAAATTCTAAGGAAAGTGTGCCCAATGCGTGAGAGATAGAGAGCAGAAACCATGAATAATCTAAATGATTGTTTATGGCTCAACACCGTAACAAGTGGTGAAGTGTAGGGGAAGACTTTGTCGAGCAGTCGATATACAACACATAATGATAATGATGATGATCATGATTAATAATGTTATTATTTAATACTAAATACCCCAGGCGAGATGTCTTATTGAGTCCTGTAATCTTAATCAAATATGCACAGTTACTCACGTATCAGTTCTGTAAACTTTATTTCATTTTGGGGCATCTTCATGATGTTGCTATTTTCCTGAACGTTGTTGGACACCATTTCTGCCAGAGTCTACTTCCTGCCTTATACTTCCACCAAGTATCGCCATTGTGCAGTGGGAAGAAGGTATTTCTGCACGCGGACCCACGTGTTTGGACTGGGGAGTGAGCGAGGAGTTTTGCCGGCTCACGTACTGCGGGGACTCACCTCTGCTGGTCGATGTCAGTCCTGTGACAGTGACAGAGAAGCCGCATTACTGCTCTGACTGAGATGAATGGCGAGCATTTTCGACCGCACTGTATCCTGTGCTATTACATTACAAAACATCGGAGCCATTACGAAAAAGGAAAGGTGACCATCTGATATGCCTAGAATTTGTGACCCTCATTTGTGGGTGATCGGCTGTTTACTTTCCTGCCCAAAATTTATAAGAGTGTCATGGGAAAATGTAAGGTGAGACGAGAAGCAACAAAGTTACATTGTAGCTTCCTATAGCTACAACCTTAGCTGTGCTTGCCTACATTCAGTACTAATTACGAGAAATGTCCAAAAATTTTGTACTAATTTTTCCTTAATGTTATAGATGATGTATTCTGTATGGCCTTATAAATACTTTACATTTATTTTAAATCATATCTTCGTTGTAGAAAATCTTTATATCCTGGTACATTGGGACGATCACATAGATAACATTCTGGAAAATGTGAACCTAATGTTTATTGGTAGAACATGATGGATGATACACAGAGCTACTAAAGAGACTGCCTACACTACGCTTGTCCTTTTTCATCTGAACTGTTGTTACACGATGTGGGGTACGTATTAGGTAGGATTGATAACGGACATCGAAAAAGTCCAAAGAAGGGCAGATAGTTTTGTATAAGTGCGAAACAGGGGAGAGAATATCACAGTATTGTGGTGGCAAACAGAAAAACAAAGCCATTTTGAGTTGCAGGGGGATATTCTCATGATATTTCAGTCACAAACTTCCTCCTCCAAATGGGAAAATATTCTTCTGGCACCAACCTACATGAGGAGTTATGATGATTGTCATAAAATGAAAGAAATCAGAGCTCGACGGAAAGACTTAACTGCTCGCTTTTCCCGCGCTGTTCGAGAGTGAGGGATAGAGCAATAACTTGAAGGCTGATCGATGAACCCTCTGTCAAGAACTTAATTGTGAATTGTATACTAGTCATGTAGATGTAGATGTACGTGGAGTGATAATGATCATCACCAAGGGTTGGTTGGGTTGTTTGGGGGAGGAGGAGACCAGACAGCGAGGTCATCGGTCTCATCGGATTAGGGAAGGACGGGGAAGGAAGTCAGCCGTGCCCTTTCAAAGGAACCATCCCGGCATTTGCCTGGAGCGATTTAGGGAAATCACGGAAAACCTAAATCAGGATGGCCGGACGCGTTATTGAACCGTAGTTCTCCCGAATACCAATGCAGGGTGCTAGCCACTGCGCCACCTCGCTCGGTCAGTGATAATGATATCAGAAGTATAACTAAAGGAAACAGAGCACTGATTTAATATTCTACAGTATCGTAAAATATAAGCGTTGCGTGTGTTTCATTCGTTACATATAATATATTCTACAGAGAACCGACATAGCAGTACATCAATGCAAGAGGAGTACTCAACCGAGTGAGGTGGCACAGTGGCAGCACACTGGACTCTCATGCAGGAGGTCGACGGTTCAAACCTGCGTCGGGCCAGTCTCATTTAGCTTTTCCGTGATTTCTCCAAATCATTCTAGGCAAATGCTGGGATGTTTCCTTTGAAAGGGCACGGCCGATTTGCTTCCCTATCCAATGGGGACCGTACTCATGTTGTTTGGTGTTTTGTCCCCTCCCCAGAAAAAGCAACCGAGAGAATTAGATGTACAGTAATGTACAGGATGCAGTAAAACCTGTCTACCATTTTCAGAACTAGATTTATGGAACCATTTCTGTCCATTACGTTATGGAGACAACATATAAAGTTCCAGACCTCACTCATAGATGTCAGCGACATTAATGGAGCATTTTAGAAATCATATCGTAACCCGAAATGCATCGCTACGTACTCAAAAGCTCACTCCCACATCAAAATGTCGCGGAATTTTGTCTCTGATAGAGACCCGTGGTCTACGGGTAGCGTCTTTGATTAGTAATCAGAACATCCTCGGCCCCATGTTCCAGACTGCCACCGCTTAATTTTCGATTAATAATCAACTTTCGTAGCCGAAGACTTCCGGCATAAGAAGTCACCCTCATTCTGCCAACGGCCTTGTCAAAGAGGACGGCGGAGCGGACAGAGGTTCAGGGCACTCTCCTGCCCTTCAGGTGGGAAACTGCCCCTAAAGGCGGAAGAATCAGTAATGATCAACGGCAAGAGCATGTAGAAGGCAATGGAAACCACTGCATTAAAGACATACCCCTAACGTGTAGTCACAGGACAAATGGTCTGTAATTGAAAAACTCTCAAGATGATCTCCCCACTGGCAAAAAATTCCGGAACAGTCCCCATTCTGACTTCTGGGACGGGACTGGCAACGGGGAGGTGACCATGAGAAAATATTTGATTAACTAACGAAAGTATGATGTTCTACGAGTCAGAGGTGGAATGTCAAAAACTCTAATGATGTGGGGAAGCTAGAAAATCTGAAAAGGGAAACGCAAAGCCTCTATGTAAATACAGTAGGGGTCATTGAAGTGAAATGGAAAGAAGACAAGGATTTCCAGTCAGATGAGTATGTGGTAATATCGACAGCAGGAGAAAATGGTATAACGGGAGTAGGATTCGTTATGAATAGAGAGGTACGACAGATAGTGTGTTACTATGAACAGTTCAGTGATATTGTTGTTCTTATCTGAAGCGACACCAAACCAGCATGAACAACGATAGCTCAGGCATGCATGCCGACGTCGCAAGCTGAAGATGGAGAAAGTATATGAGGATACTGATAGGGTAATACCGTAAGTAAAGGAAGATGAAAATACACTCCTGGAAATTGAAATAAGAACACCGTGAATTGTCCCAGGAAGGGGAAACTTTATTGACACATTCCTGGGGTCAGATACATCACATGATCACACTGACAGAACCACAGGCACATAGACACAGGCAACAGAGCATGCACAATGTCGGCACTAGTACAGTGTATATCCACCTTTCGCAGCAATGCAGGCTGCTATTCTCCCATGGAGACGATCGTAGAGATGCTGGATGTAGTCCCGTGGAACGGCTTGCCATGCCATTTCCACCTGGCGCCTCAGTTGGACCAGCGTTCGTGCTGGACGTGCAGACCGCGTGAGACGACGCTTCATCCAGTCCCAAACATGCTCAATGGGGGACAGATCCGGAGATCTTGCTGGCCAGGGTAGTTGACTTACACCTTCTAGAGCACGTTGGGTGGCACGGGATACATGCGGACGTGCATTGTCCTGTTGGAACAGCAAGTTCCCTTGCCGGTCTAGGAATGGTAGAACGATGGGTTCGATGACGGTTTGGATGTACCGTGCACTATTCAGTGTCCCCTCGACGAACACCAGTGGTGTACGGCCAGTGTAGGAGATCGCTCCCCACACCATGATGCCGGGTGTTGGCCCTGTGTGCCTCGGTCGTATGCAGTCCTGATTGTGGCGCTCACCTGCACGGCGCCAAACACGCATACGACCATCATTGGCACCAAGGCAGAAGCGACTCTCATCGCTGAAGACGACACGTCTCCATTCGTCCCTCCATTCACGCCTGTCGCGACACCACTGGAGGCGGGCTGCACGATGTTGGGGCGTGAGCGGAAGACGGCCTAACGGTGTGCGGGACCGTAGCCCAGCTTCATGGAGACGGTTGCGAATGGTCCTCGCCGATACCCCAGGAGCAACAGTGTCTCTAATTTGCTGGGAAGTGGCGGTGCGGTCCCCTACGGCACTGCGTAGGATCCTACGGTCTTGGCGTGCATCCGTGCGTCGCTGCGGTCCGGTCTTAGGTCGACGGGCACGTGCACCTTCCGCCGACCACTGGCGACAACATCGATGTACTGTGGAGACCTCACGCCCCACGTGTTGAGCAATTCGGCGGTACGTCCACCCGGCCTCCCGCATGCCCACTATACACCCTCGCTCAAAGTCCGTCAACTGCACATACAGTTCACGTCCACGCTGTCGCGGCATGCTACCAGTGTTAAAGACTGCGATGGAGCTCCGTATGCCACGGCAAACTGGCTGACACTGACGGCGGCGGTGCACAAATGCTGCGCAGCTGGCGCCATTCGACGGCCAACACCGCGGTTCCTGGTGTGTCCGCTGTGCCGTGCGTGTGATCATTGCTTGTACAGCCCTCTCGCAGTGTCCGGAGCAAGTATGGTGGGTCTGACACACCGGTGTCAATGTGTTCTTTTTTCCATTTCCAGGAGTGTATAATACTTATGGGGGACTGGAATACAGTTGTAGGGGAAGAGCAGAACAAATGTTTACAGGAGAAATGGGCTTGGGACAAGGAATGAGAGGGGAGAAAGTCCAGTTCCGTAATAAATTTCAGATAGTAACAGCGAATACTCTATTTAAAAATCACAATAGAAGGACGTGTACATGGAAAAGGCCCGGTGATACGGGAAGATTTCAGTTAGACTACATCATGGTGAGACGGAGATTCCGAAATAAGATACTGGATTCTAAGGCGTACCCAGGAGCAGGTAAATACTCAGGTCACAATTTAGTAGTGATGAAGAGTACGCTAAACTTCAAGAGATTAGTCAGGAAGAATCAATACGCAATGAAGTGGGATATGGAAGTACTAAGGAATGACAAGATACGCTTCAAGTTCACTAAGACTACAAATACAGAAATTCGGAATAGCTCAGTAGAGAGCACAGTTGAAGGCGAACTGACATCTGTAAAAAGGTGCACAGTCACAGAAGATGGAAAGAAAGCCATAGGTTCACAGAAGGTAACTGCGATGAAAGCATAGGTAACAGAAGAAATACAAGGGATATACAAATATGTTCAGGGAAATTCAGAAATATAGAAATACAAGTCGCTAAATAGGAAGTGCAGCCAAGCTGAGACGAAATCGCTGCATGAACAACGTAAAGAAACAGAAAGAGAAATGATTGTTGGAAGGACTCACAGAGCATATAGGACAGTCAAAACAATCTTCGATGAAATTAAATGCAAGGGTGGTAACATAAAAAGTGCAACGGGAATTCCACTGCTAAACCTCAGAGGAGAGAGAGGTAGATGGAAAGAGTACACTGAAGGCCGCTATGACGAAATATTTGCCTGATGTGATACAAGAAGAAACAGAGGAGTCGACTCAGAAGAGATATGGGAACCAGTATTAGAATAAGAATTTAGAAGGTCTTTGGACTTAAGATAAAATTAAGGCAGAAGAGATAGGTAACAATCCATCAGAATTTCTACAATCATGGGGGGAAGAGGAAGCAAAATGATTTGTAAGGTGTCAGGCAAATCCAACACCTTCCATGAAAACCCTGACATGACAAGCAAATCCAGTAGTATGTCACATAGCTCCGAATAAATCGTGACATTAAATTAACCAAAGTAATACGAGTAACGAGTGAGCAAATGTAATACCACAGACTAACACAAGAATGCCTAAATGCATGTCATACCTTCCCACCGTGAGACAGACGCAGTTCGGAGGGGAGAAACGAGAACAGAAGCCGAGAGCAGAACCGTGTTAAACAAAAAGGGCTACCCCAGCTGCAAGTTTTAGCGTGAGACTTTTTCGAGTCTATGTTACGTCAGGACCACCCCCAGCCCATGTTAAAAGATAGAGCCCTCCAGAAGAACAGTATAGATATTACGATAACGCTAAAAGGGCCACACCAGCTGCAAGTTTTAGCGTGAGACTTTTTCGCGTCTCTGTTACGTTGCAAACTTCAAAACATTGCCCCGCCACGAAAAGTATAACGTTTCTCATTGGATGGACAGAATTTTTGTAGGCGGAGCTTAAGGTTAACATTGAGACCCTGATTGGTCAGATGAAAACACAGCCAGATAGTTTTTTTTTAAACCAACTTCGGTAAATTGTAGTAAGGGGAAGTTAGCACGAGAGTTGCTTCCGAGACGGCGAGGTGAGCGGAGCTGTGCTTTCCGCCGCCCCCTGACGAACATCGACAAGGTAATGAACGCACGCGACGCTGCATAACAGCGCATAAAGCTTCACTCAGAACTGCAGAAGTCTCATCTATTACACCCCCTTTTTGCGAAATACTAGTGTCGATCGTCAATTAAAGCTCACGGTGTTCACATTTGCCACTTGAAGTAAAAATCTGAAATGCGATGATTTTTCTGTTATATAGTTATTGAGAAGCCACATCAGCCACTGTAATTTACGACAAGTTAGATAAGTAATTAAAGATAATTGAGGGTCACTGTACACCATTTTGATAGTTTTCTCTTTTGTGAAACTTAATTTAAACCTAGATTATAGATGTGATATGGCATAGGTCATCCTTCGATCCATTGTAGAAGTTGGAAACCCATTCAGGGAATATTCGTTCACATTTTCGTTGAACGCAGTTGGTTTTTACCATCCTGTATTAAAACATTTCTTTCTATCAATAGTGCAATTTATAAACAATGTTTTGTGAGTAGAATACAATTTCCAATGGTAAACTTAACTGCTTTTTCGACGTTATTTTACCAGCTAACGAAAAATAGGAAAGCCCTGAACCCCTTCCACTAAATTTAGTTAGTATTAAGATTCTTTCACAGGGAGTGCAGTGGAGCTGATGCTGAAATCATTAAGTATTTGGTTATATCATCGCTAGTCTCACTGAACTCTTCTGAACTCTACATGTCATGTGTGGTCTGCCGTCTCCTTACCAGCAACAGGTCCCAGGTTCAAACTAGTCAATTCCCTAAAAACACGCTCAGTGCGTCGTTGCGCGAAAGTGGTAGGGAGACACGATATAGAACAAGCAGACACCACGCAGAATGTTAGAGATTATTCAAATTGCTGTGCAGAATACTTGAATCTAGCGACATACCATCTGACATTCGGGAACATATCATCCATACAATTGCGAAGACTGCAGCAGCTGACAAGCGCGAGATTTATCGCACGATCATATTAACAGTTGATGCATCCAGATTGCTGAGAAGAATAATATACAAATGAATGGAGAAGAAAATTGAGGATGTGTTAGATGACGATCAGTTTGGCTTTAATAAAGGTAAAGCTACCAGAGAGGCAATTCTGACGTTTCTGTTGATAAAGGAAGCAAGACCAAAAAAATCAAGATAAGTTCATAGGATTTGTCAACCTGGAAAAAGGATTCAACAACGTAAAATGGTGCAAATTGTTCGAAATATTTGGGAAAATAGGGGTAAGCTATTGGAAGATTTAGGAGTGGAATTAAAGTTTTGGGTGAAAGTATATCAATGAAACGATTCTTTGATAACGGTGCTATCCTGAGTGACAGTGAAGAAGAATTACATAATCTGTTGGATGGAATGAACAATGTAATGAGCACAGAATATGAACTGAGGGAATACGAAGAAAGACGAAAGTAATGAGAAGTATCAGAAATAAGAACATCGTGAAACTTAACATCAGGACTGATGGTCATGAAGTAGCTGAAGTTAAAGAATTCTGCTACCTAGACGCCAAAATAATCAATGACGGACTGAGCAAGGAGAACATCAAAAGTAAACTAGCACTGGCAAAAGCACACACCTGACGAAGAGAAGTCTACTAGTATCAAGCATATTCCTTAATTCGAGGAAGAATTTCCTGAGAATGTACGTTTGGAGCACACTATTCTATGGTAGTGAAAAACGGACTGTGGGAAAACCGAAACAGAAGAGAAACGAAGTATTTGAGATGTGGTGATACAGACGAATGTTTAAATTATTCGAACTGTTAATGTGAGGAATGAGGAGATTCTGCGCAGAATTGGAGAGGAAAGGAAAACACTGACAAGGAGCAGGGGCAGGATGATTCTATATCTCCTAAGACAGCAGGGAACGACTTCCATGGTACCAGACGGAGCAGTAGAGGGCAAAAACTGTACAGGAAGACAGGGATTGGAATACGTCCTACAAGTTATTGAGGGCATAGGTTGAACGTGCTACTGTGAGATGAAGAAGAGGGGGAGAGGAATACATGGCAGCCGCATAAAACCAGTCAGAAAAATGATGGCCCTATATATATATATATATATATATATATGGTGTTCCAGCTATCTTGTCCACCCAAAATATCTCTGGAACAATAAAAGCTATTGGAAAACGACTTTCACCGGTATCAATGTAGGGCTGGGGCCCATGAATGTACGAATTTGCAAACATTCTAAAACGAAAACATATGTGTTTTTTAAAACAAACATGTTTTTTTAAATGGACCTCCTATATGTTCTTCAGCAATCCATAGCATGACAAAGCACATACACAATGGCGTTGATTGCATCGCAATATTCCCATTACATCCCGAGACATTAAGACGCGAAGTTGACGCTTGAAACACCCGACAAGCGCTGCTAGCGCACGTCCTGAGGCTCAGGCGTGAACCCCATGCTGCCCGTAATCGCGGTGTGATTGACATGCGTGTGATTACGGGCTCATAGTGGCACTACTAACTCCACTAATATGCGACTGGCGCGAAAGTGTTTCAAAAAATGGCTCTGATCACTATGGGACTTAACATCTGAGGTCATCAGCCCCTAGAACTTAGAACTACTTAAACCTAACTAACCAAAGGACATCACACACGTCCGTGCCCGAGACAGGATTCGAACCTGCGACCGTAGCAGCAGCTCGGTTCCTGACTGAAGCGCCTAGAACCGTTCGGCCACAACGGCCGGCAAAACTGTTTATTATGTGTGTGCATGTTACCACCAATAGTGGCGAGTTCGTGGTTGCGTTAATCGCATGGTGAATTAACAGACTAATTCAGCGACCGAAATAACTTGAAAACCCTCTAATGAACAGAGTTTCTTCATCGTTGTGCATGAGAGACATCATAAATCGCTCGTGTAAAGCTGAGTGTTGGCAACAATAGTAACAACGTCCAACTATCCAGTGGCCTATAATACTCCACTGATGAAATCGTCGCCGAGTGGAAAATAGAATGCCAAGTTGAGATAATCCTTCTGCAGCATATACTCTCGACGGAGCTGATTTCAACACCGCGTCTGCGACGATAAGCTGCCAATGACATTGCACCTCACCGCCTTCATTGTAACAGATAAGAGTAGATGCTGTAGCTCTCGTCAAAGGCTAAAACAACTACTAAAATTTTAAACTTTCTATTTGGAACTTGATCAAAGAAACTAGTCTTTAATTTGCTTCTTCTTTAAATTAAAAGTCATGTTAGGAAATTTTGTTATTAATGTAGACATTGTTGACCTATATTAGTGTAGTTGTTTCCAAACGTATGCCTATTTCTTTCGTTCATAATTTTAGCGCTGCTGCCACTGCCTACTATTTTAAATACCTTTTGGTGAGTGTGAGATATGTGTGCACCGTAATTTCTGTGAACGAATTTATTGTGCAATTATTGAAGCATTGTATTTGTTCGAATTTTGGTGTCCACCATTAGGCTGAATGCAACAGCCAATGACAATAGAGCTGCTTTCATCCAGTTGGTGCAATAAACGCAGATTCAAGTAAACGTAATAACAAATGTCAGACAGAGCACTCTGTGTTCACTTAGAAGTAAGTGTCCTATTGCCACATCATCATAACCGTATATGCATGCAGTTCTACCGTACCTAACTGTGTATGCTGAGATAAATGTGAGGCAAAACGGTCAAATTTTTGTTAGTAGAAATCAGAGAGTGTTTTTTCCACATCAGATTTGAAAAGAGCAGGATTTACTCTGTTTCTTGTGATGGTTTGGTGAAAATTTAGTGGCGGGGCTGAGTCACCGTCACTACGTTTGGCTTGATTCATAACTGAACTAGGTAGAATAGCAGATTAGGTATTAATTTTGTTATCTGTGTGTGGCTGGATCACTACAGGCTCCTCACTCCAGACGTCTCTCTTCTCTATCGGATCGCTTTCCAATCCAACCTGGACACCTACTGATACCTCTAGCGCCGCAGTTGCCCTCGCAGCTCCTCTCCATCGGCTGCCCAGCGTTGGCTCGACGGGGAAACTACTCCTCTCCTCAAGAGTCTCTCCTCGTCTGCTGGTTCGACCGTTTGGCACCTGTTCCATCTGTAACCGTACTGGTCCGCCCTTGACCAGTAGATTTGTTGCATAATCCAAAAATGCTTTTAAACTTCCGCAGATGCCTCTGCCTAAGAATCCACCAGACGGGGCATCTAACAGTCCTCCACTGTATGAAACTTCTGTTCCACACATACATACATTGTCGGGTGTCCTCAGCATTAACAACACAGCTCCAGGCTTCCCTAGTAGCTCTTTATTGATCCCTCTAAGTTTCAATATTTTGTCAAGATTACTGCCCAGCGTATTCTTCAATGCTGATTCCTTTATTACTCTGACCTGAGAAACTTGTGCTTCCTGCATTTCCCTCCGCGTATCGTATACCAACGAAATCATTCATCCCCTGACAGTCGACTGAGTATTTTGGGGCACAGGTGAACTGCATACTCGTTCGTCCTTTCGGTTCCCTGCTTCTGAGTTTCGTAATAGCTAGCGTAGCATCAGTATTACACTGTCAGACTAAGCGTCCTGGTTGTTTACAAACGTAATATATGACGGGTCTCACTTTATAACGTGGCCCTGGATGGCCTTGAAGATCGCGTTGACTATACACCGTCGGTTTTATGCTTGCAAATTCCCTGTGATGACCTCTGCATCGAGTTTCCTCTATCCTTCTCGGCGGTGGTGGAAGAAGGGATGCCCGTTTCTCTGATCCACAGCAACTCGGCAGCATGGCGGCTTTTTTCTTGATATATCTCTCCATACTGCACTTCCATGCATGATGGCCTCCTTTTACACCTAAAGCAAGTAATCTCTCGGGCGACTGGATACACCGAACGTTTCTTTACGAGAGGTCATGGATGCTTCTGTTCTTGCTCGATCTACTGCTTGGGCTAGCGTTAAATCCTCTCCTCTTGCTCTCACTATGGTATTAATACTCTCTTCTTTGACTGAGGAGAATGATTTTGTTAGTATTCAAATAAGATACAGTTCTCAGGTGGAAAATGTAGTGCTACGTGTATTGCCTCCAGTATCAGAATGTCTGTGAGTGAAACAAAGATAAGAAGTGTCTAAAAGATTGCAAGAGCTTCGATAAACGGCTGCAGCATTTCACTGAGTTGGAAATCTTCGAATATGATACCCTCTTCTCGAGTTTGAAGTTGTATTTACAGTACACGGTTAACTCGGTCTAAAGCTTTGCAATATGAAGCACATTATGGACAGCTGATGCAGTAAATGAAGCACACAATTCAGGTCTTCATTAACTGTGAAATCAATACTATCCGTATCCACAGAGTACTTTAGCTGGCTAACGCGTAAATGGCATGCTTCGCAAAGTCACATGTAAAGCGTTATTTTGAAACGTTACATCAATAGATACATCTAATGAACGTCAACAACTTGTATATGAATAGTTCTCAGTTTCCTTGAGTGTGCACAAAATAAAATAACACATGATAACAAAACTCAGACAAAATGACTGAAAGCCACCAAACTATCATGCACCCTATGGAAAATAATCACAACACAAAGCAGCAGTTGTGCAACGTGAACGAAAATTGTTAGGAGTGTTTATGCAGCTGAAAGATGATGCCTATTCAGATTTCACGCAGTCGCATAAGAGTGGTACTATGAGGATGCAAATCAGGTTTGCTTCAAATACATGGTGCAATGGTGGTGAGCGTTAGTTACCTTTGAGATTCGACATGGTGAGCTGATGTTAGTCAAGAATACCTTTAAGACGACAAAGACACTGTGGAGCGGCGGATAGAATTATGATTGCTGTATAAAAATTCTGTAGAATGTAGAAACATTGCATTTCCCGGCCGATGCACCATATGTGGGGCGGCTGATAGAATTAATTATTTAAAATGTTCCTATTATTTAGAATGTTATTTATGCTGTCTTTCGCCGTTCTCAACACTGGCCTTCTAACTACAATATTGGCAACCAGAAAGTGATTAGCAAAACGTGAAGCCTGTAATTAGAATTCCTAGTGCCCACTTCATCTGAGAATACACTTATAGTTACAGCTTATAGCTCTGAGGAATTAGGAGATTGTCAGGGATTTATAATAAAAAACGGTCTTGAAAAAAAAAAAAAAACGTTCTGTATTCTGAAAGTCACAGATGAAAACAAAAGAATCCACACCATCTAACTAACAGAGCAGTTCAGAGTCTAATGCGCTGATGCAACTGTAAATGTCCAAATTAAATGTTTAAATGAATGCTCTCCATAATTTGATGATTAGTTTCATCAAACGCCACGCAAAATAATGGTAGAATGTTTGTCCCGCGGCGGCACGTGAAAATACGACAATACGCAAACTGAAGATCGATAATTAAAGTTATCCCAGAATTAACATTCACTCGAAAATTATTTCATGGTTACGCGTATTCCGAGTAACTTAATACGGCATCCGAGGCTATTTGTAGCAATGATATCGACGCGACGCGACTCCCGACACAGATGACGTGCTATTCAGCGTCTGGAGAGAACTGGGGACCTGCTTCCTCGCGCAGCCTTCTTACATATATGGCCGCGGTGCGGACGGCTAAGGGAACGCCTGATCAAATCGGCTCTCCCGACTAGCCGCTGGGCTAGTAATGCACCACATTAAGTTATTGAATAAATCATAGCTTCTTTTGCTGATGGCAAATGAAGCTCTCAATTTATATGTGCATTCAGCACGCAGGTAAGTATTGATAATAAAATTTTGACGTGGCTAAGTTAAATATTTTGGGCGAGAGAATTAATTTAATTACACTGCACGCAGTAGACGAGCTCTGAACTGGCCCTTTGGAGATACGCTATCGCTATAGTTTTATAGGTATTCAAATGAAACTTCTCACATCTTCATAGTTATAGCGGAACTCCAAACTACTTAAATATAAACATCCTAGCCTTATTTATTAGCCTACTTAATCTACCTTGCTTCCTTAATTTTAAATACAAAAACCAGAAAATCATGAATTTCCACAAAAATTTTAATTTGTGAAATCCAAAGTACTGTTTTTATTAAATTATTATGAAAAAGGAATCTAATTATCAATTTTGAAGTTTCTAGCTCTTTTCTGTTGCGCCAATGATTTATACAGAAAAACGTCCAAATTTCGAAAATGGTTAAAGTTATCGAACTGATATTCAACACATATTAATTTAGTATTACTCCTGACATGCTAGAAATGTTTTAGGTTATTTGCTTGATTTTTAAAGTATTGCGCAACCTTTATGACGTCAGAGCTAGTTACAGCGGACTGGCTGGCACACAATGGAAAGACTGATGTGAATTTACTATAGCGTTAGTAGGCTGCTTCCCTATAACACCATTATCAAAAGCTCACTGTTATGCAACGAGCTCGTGTAGTGTGGCTACGATGAGCTGGATGTTCCTTCTGCAATACTGCAGAAAGACGTGGCAGGAATGTAGTCACTGTACACGATTGCTGCCAGCGGTGGTCACGGGAATGTACGAGTCGAAGAACACTGTACTCCGGACGCCCACGTGGCACTACCGAGAGGGAAGATCATCAATTTTGGTGTATGGCTCTAACGCATAGTACCGGATTTGCAGCGGCAATCTGTGTTGTATTTGGCACCACTGTGACACAACGAACTTTTATGAATCGGTTACTTCAAGGACATCTCCGAGCCTGATGCCCTGTAACGTGCATTCCATTGACTCTATACCATCACCGTTTGCGACCTTCGTGGTGTCAAGGAAGAGCTCATTGGAGGCAGGGTGGAGGTATGTTGTGTTTTCTGCTGAAAGCTGGTTCTGCCTTGGTGCCAATGATGGCGGTGTGTTGGAGGCCCATTGAGGGCCCAAAAACATTGAAGTTACACGTGGAGTTATGGTCAGCAGTGAATTTCTTGTGACAGCAGGAGCAGTCTCATAGTTATCCCGTGCACCCTGGCTGCAAATTTGTAAGTAAATTTGGTGATTCGACTTCTTTCAATGTCATTCGTGAACAGCATTCCAGGGGGTGTTTTCCAACAGGATACCACTCGCTCATACAACCGGTGTTGTAACCCAACATGCTCTACGGAGTGTCGACATGTTGCCTTAGACTGGTCGGTCATCACATCAGTCTCCAATTGAGAATACATGGGAAATCATCGGACAGTTTCAGCATCATCCTCAAACAGCATTAACAGTCGACTTATTGACCGAAGAAATGCAACAGGCATGGAAATCCCTCCCACAAACTGACATTTGACACATCTACAACAACATTCGTGCACGTTTACATGCTGGTATTCAACATTCTTGGGTGACACCGGTTATTAATGTGCCACAATTTCAAAATTTTAATAACTTATCATTCTGTGTGATCTTGCAATGTTAATCACTTCATCTAGACAGATGTATTCCCAGAATTTCATTACTCTACATTAATTACTTTTTGGTGTTCCGATATTTTGGCGTTGTTTAACATACAGTGGAAACGGGCGTGTTAGTAATAAAAAGTCTTCATGCGGGTCAGTATAGCAAAATACCCTTAATAACATAGCAATGTACACATAAGAGAGAGCTGTTACACCCTGTGATATGAGTTTCCACCCATTAATACACCTCAGTGGTTTGGGAATATTTTAGCCATGGAGTTTTTGAAATATGCATATGCAGCCTACGACAATTTCGTTTCCTACGCCAACCTCTTCATCTAACAGTTGTTCGTCCATCGAACGTCGTCAACTGTTCGTTGTACGTATTCAAATCTATGCCTTCTCCGACAATTTCTGCCCTTCGCGGCTTCCTATGGAACCATAGAAGTTATTCCCTGATGTTTTAACACCTGTCCTATTACAATGTCCATTTCTGTGGTTAGCTCTTTCCACATTTTCCCTTACTTTTCCAATTCTGCAGAGCAGCCTCATTTCTTATGTTAAAAGTAGATTTAGGTTTCAAAGTTACTGTCTAACAGGAACCCTCCAACGCTTCAAATGTCGCTGTTTTCTTATATATGTATCCCTGTCTCTTCATTATGTTTGTACTACTAATTTCTGTCGATGTGGAACAGATTAGTGGAATCAAACAACTGCAGATTTAGAAATTATTTTGAAGCTGTGCATTTGGTACTTGGATTTTTTGCTTTTTATTGTGACGAGTTCGGAGACCTGTGCCAACCACTTGATACCGTCTTTGGCGATTGAGATTCGGGCGTATAAGTAACACAGAAAAATGGTGTTCGTAATAAAGGAACTCGGCAATAAGTATTACATCCTCGCTGCGTGGAATCCAGGCTGTGATGTTGGAACCTCCGTTCACACCAAGCAGACGTTTGCGCGGCTTGGTGGTAGCCACCTATCCGACCCCAGTAGAGTGTCATGCACTGTCTGCGGCTGGCAGCAGGCTCACATATCTCGTTTGTCGGTGCCACAGGCCTCGGTGAAGCCGTCACGTGACAGATAAACCTAATTTATCTCGCGTGCTGCTCCGCTCTCGCTACTTTTCCGAGACATTTGCTGCGTTTTACTGGCCATTTAACTCGCTCCGGAAGTATTAAGCCAAAAAAATGTTGCGAGTCCGCCTCCATATATCAGCTGAGAAATTTCTAGAAAACTTATGTTTCTTTTCCTCCGTACGGTGATCAAAGGAAGAGAAATATGATTCGGTGATCTACATAATTAAAGTCATTTCGTGTGTCACATAAAAATGAAGAGGAGCAATATTGGAGCTGGAACACGGCTATCTAAATGACGACATTGTAAAAGCGGGAAGTTCCTTCGAATCTTCTTAGTAATCAACGTAAAATGGTTTGTCTCGTTGATAAGAGTACTTATAACTGGTCGTTTGCTAGCGAATTTTATTATTGCTTTTAACCTAACGTGTCATATCCTCTATGGTCTACAGATGTGATTATTATAATTCAGCTAATATTACAATGAAGGTTTCGTTTCGATTCGCATCAGTTTATGTATGCAGTGTTTCATAGCACTTATTTAAGGTTAACTCGTTATTTAAATTAGTTGCACTTCCAGTAAGTAGCTTGAAACTTGCTTTGATTTCTTTCATGTGCGTCCATTGGCTCTTTCAGTTAGCGTCTCAAGTAAAACTACTTAATGTAAAGTTTCCACTGATGTATATTTCACTACACTGGACGTTCCGAGATGTGGGATTGTGTCAAAGAAACACGCGAAATTTCTTTCAAACATATCTAATGAAATGATTAGTGGCTATTGCCCCATTATCTGCCGGCCGGTGTGGCCGAGCGGTTCTAGGCGCTACAGTCTGGAACCGCGCGACCGCTACGGTCGCAGGTTCGAATCCTGCCTCGAGCGTAGATGGGTGTGATATCCTTAGGTTAGTTAGGTTTAAGTAGTTCTAAGTTCTAGGGGACTCATGACCTCAGAAGTTAAGTAGCATAGTGCTCAGAGACATTTGAACCATTTTTGAACCCATTGGCTCCAAAGTGAAAGTACACTGTTAAAACGACTGATTGCTTACTTTTTGCCAACTCCTTCTTGTGTTCGTTGATTATTGTGATGATAATGGTCAAATTAGGTAAAATTTTTAAAATTACTTTTTTATGTGGTTAGGACTCAAACCGTCAATGGAGCCCATTATGGCGGTCTGATATTAATTGTGTTATATATCTTTATTATATTGTCAAGAGCGCATTTGGCATACGTTACTGTCTTATTTGTTTATGTTACAAATATTCGGTTAGGTGGAAGGCTCTGGCTCTGAGCACTATGGGACTTAACATCTGTAGTCATCAGTCCCCTATAACTCAGAACTACTTAAACCTAACTAACCTAATCACAAACATCCATGCCAGAGGCAGGATTCGAACAGGCGACCGTAGCAGTCGCGCGGTTCCGGACTGAGCGCCTAGAATAGGTGGAAGGCAGTTGGGTGTTTTGCATTTATTGATATGTCTCTTATACCTACGCAGTTTATTTAATACTGTTCTCTGTTAATTGGAACTTCGTGGGGTTTAGTTCAGATTAATTGCAGTTGCTAATTACTTGCCAGTGAAACCAGTTGGACGTTTAAGTGGGCGCTCTGGTTCAAGTTAGTTCTAAGTGCGCACATGTATATATTTTACCTTTGTTCACTTCTCTTTCGTTTAAAGTTAATTGTTAGTGTCTATGAGTTGTTACTAAAATAATTAGGCGCTGTGTTGCGAATTTTACTGTTATTAGTTTTAATCATTGCCTCTGTCCTTATAGTATTGGGAACTGTGACTCCATGTGTGGTCTCAGCCGATGACCAAACGTCCATTTGTATTAGCTTCATTAGGAGGTTATTCACTACTGAAGATGCTTTCCTCTTTTTTGCAGTGCATAGGGCTAGCCCAATAGAGGCTATGTCAGGGCCAAGTGTGAGTTTAAAATCACCTGACGTTGAACTGTACAATTTAAAGGTGCAAGACTTTATTATCTACCTGATTGTACGTATTAAAGCTCTCATACTTGTTGTGGGTGTGCTAATACAATAGAGTTCGTATTTGATGATTATAAATAAATGTTTATCCTAGTACAAGAGTTATTTGACTATTTACCCGACACTAAACTACTTCAGGCTCCTCGCTAGCTACGATGTTTCAGTGGATGCAGAAAATGGTTATGAGATGTCTGAATTGTAATACCAGAAAAGACATAAGTGATTAAATTTATTGTTGTAAAGTTCTTTGCGTTTTGTGTTTTTGCTTATGTATACTGTTCGACTGTTTTCACTACGCAGATGATTTCGTTTGCAAGAATGGAGGCCATGGATGCGCTTGGACATTTTGAGAACGAATGTCTATTCCATGCGTTAAAGATTCACGGGGAGCAGCTGGAAGGCAGGTAACGCGTTGTTCTAGCGCCTCCGGGGCCCGGTCGGCTGTCTGATGCACTCGCTATTCCTGGCAGGACAGGCCTAGCCACGCTTCGTCTGGAGTCGTTAGCCGATGTGCAGAATAACATCGAGTTCTTTAGGATGGTTTTCCTTCGCCGTCTCAGTTATTCCAGGTGCATGCACGTCTTGATCATTTGCGTAATCGAGCACACTGTTTACGTAAGAGTAATACCGATATCAAGCAGGAAGCAGAAACTGAAGACATGCCTCAAAGAGTAGAGAACTCCAACAAAGCGTTAACCTATAGCAGTGGAAGGAGAATTCTAACGACAGACAGATAAGGGTAGAGGATAATCAGGATTCTAAGTGTATTATGTCTATTATAAAAAGGATTACGAAGTTGTCAGTGGAGACTCGTGAACAAATTGTAGAATTTTTTATTTGTCGGTTAAGTTACAGTAGGACGCTACTGTCTTTGAGGTCCTGAACTTGTGGTTCTTCAGTTCATTTACCCTCTTATCAGGGGCAGGTTGGCTGATGTTGTTGATCAGGTTATTCGAAAAAGGGCTGCATTGAGTTTGCTGCGCAGCAGAATTGTTTGTTAACCGTGGTTTGTGAGATAGACTGAGAAAAGAGTTAATTAACAAACATTGTTTTCGGGTACAGAGTCAACGAGAAACTTCGTGAATTACGTTGACAGTATCAGGTGTCCTCAGTTAATATTGTG
This sequence comes from Schistocerca nitens, assembly GCF_023898315.1. Taxonomy (NCBI): domain Eukaryota; kingdom Metazoa; phylum Arthropoda; class Insecta; order Orthoptera; family Acrididae; genus Schistocerca; species Schistocerca nitens. The sequence continues at coordinate 21,261,835 of NC_064614.1, forward strand.
TGTTTTGTGCCAGAAAACTAAGTTTGTCGGTAATAAACTGAAGGAGTGCGGATGGAATACTGTACATGAACGGATTTTGGTAATAGACCTATTAGTTTCTTTGATTTGGCTCAATAGTGCGAGAAACAGAGTGTATTAGTTTTGCTGATCTGAAAAGAAGGGTTGCTGCCCAAGAAAATTGATTGCTGGTTATCTCTTCCCTCCAATTTCACGGGAGTCGCCAAACTTGACGAGCTAGCGGATGAAGTTTTACGTGTAAAATGGCAGGACATTTCGTTCGGGAATCCAGTAGGCTGCAGAGAGAGCAATGGCAGATAACATTTATGTAAATGGGGTTGGGGAAGACTAGCAGGTTGGTCATCTGCGGTATGGAGCAAGCTAAGTCCTCTCCCCTTGTATCTGTGTCTACCTTAACAATGAACCAGTCTGTGGATTGCTGGAGTCTCACAATAATATTTCTTTGCTCAGTTATTCTTTGTAATTCAGTAACATGCATATTTGTAAATTTCAGTTTCAGAGCCACTGGAAGAAAAGGTTCGTAATGTTATGTCCAGTCTAAATCCTTTTGAGGCGAAGTATGCGCTAATTTAAATATTCAGCAATTCTCATTGTCTGTTAAATCATATTGACCGTAGATTTGTCTGTCGCTTTGTTACAGACTGCGCGGTAAATGAGTTTACATTTAAGTTTCATCTGAATTAGCATTATCCATTATGTAGTCATGGCCAACTTCTTGCTGTTAGTAATGCTAATGCAAGGTATTTCACATTTGATGTCGATCATTTGCGCGAACATGAAACCAGCAGTTACTAACTTTGTTAGGCCAATTACCTGATGTTATGAGAGGACCTTGCCGTTGGTGGGGAGGCTTGCGTGCCTCAGCGATACAGATGGCCGTACCGTAGGTGCAACCACAACGGAGCGGTATCTGTTGAGAGGCCAGACAAACATGTGGTTGACAAAATGCCTATTGGCATCTGTCTCGGGTTCTTCGGCCGACGTTCATCTAATGATTTTTCTGACGTTTCGCCAGCACGAGTGGCTGGCATTGTCAAAGCTTCACCCTCCATTGCCGGTGGTGAACTGGAGGCGAGCTCGCGGCCGCAGACTATATGTACCTGGCGCGCCAACGTCCGAGGGCTTCTCCGCGGTCATTTCCGGTGCGGTTCTCCTCTTGCTACCTGCGACGGTCGTTCGCTGCAGTACGGGAAGCCAGTATCCGTTTACCTTAAGGCTTTCCTCTTTCTTGTTGAAACTGTTCGCGTGTTTTTGGATTTCTACAGCTTCTCTGAACAAGCGCGTGTGATAGTGCTTCTCTACAGCCAGAACTTCCGTGTCGGCGAATTTTATTACGTGGTCGGTCTCATTCAGTGCGTGCTCTGCCACGGCCGATTTCTCCACCTGCCCCAACCTGCAATGTCGCTTATGCTCTTTGATCCTGGTGTTAATGGATCGTCCAGTCATTCCGACATAAACTTTTCCGCATGTGCAAGGTATACGGTATATTCCCGACATTGCAAGTGGGTCTCTTTTCTCCTTCGCCGATCTAAGACACTCTTTGATCTTCCTTGTCGGTTTGAAAATCGTCTTTACGCCGTGTTTGCGCAATATACAGCCGATTCTGTCCGTCACTCTGGGAATGTATGGCAGAAAGGCCGTACCCGACATTTCTTTTTCTGGTTCCTTACTTCGCCGAGTGTTTAGCTCTGTTACACTTCTAATGTAATTTGTGGAGTACCCATTGCTCCTCAGAACAGTTTCCAGGTGTTGCATTTCTCGTTTGAGGTGTTGAGGCTCACATATTCGTCCTGCTCTCGTTACGAGCGTACTAATCATGCCTCTTTTCTGGCTCGGGTGGTGGTTTGACAGTTTGTGCAGGTATCGGTCCGTGTGTGTCGGTTTTCGATACACGCTGTGTCCCAGGTTTTCGCCGTCCCTTGTGACCAGCACATCTAGAAATGGCAGTTTCCTATCCTTTTCTACCTCCATGGTAAATGTTACGTTGGCATGGAGGCTATTCAAGTGTCTCAGGAATTCACCGAGCTGTTCTTCACCATGGCTCCACACCACGAGAGTATCATCGACGTACCTGTACCACACCTTAGGTTTGCAAGTCGCCGAGTCCAGTGCCTGTGCTTCGAATTGTTCCATGAAGAAGTTGGCCACCACTGGACTGAGAGGACTACCCATGGCGACGCCTTCCAGCTGTTCGTAGAAATCGCCATTCCACGTGAAATAGCTCGTGGTGAGACATGCATGGAAGAGCTTTTTGATGTCTTGCGGGAACATGGAACCGATGTGCTCCAGAGCGTCGCTGAGTGGCACTTTCGTAAATAACGAAACAACATCAAAGCTGACCAGGATGTCGTTTGGCGCAAGTTTCAGTTTCTTCAGCTTCTCAATGAAATGTCCTGAGTCCTTAATGTATGTGTCGGTCTTTCCCACGTGTGGCTGGAGCAGAGAGGCCAAGTGTTTCGCCAGTTTATACGTTGGTGAGCCCGGTGCGCTAACGATCGGTCTCAGTGGAACGTTGTTCTTATGGATCTTAGGTAATCCATACAGCCGAGGTGGTAGGGCTTCTGTGTTGCGCAGGTTTCTCTGTATGTCCGCCGGCAGAGAAGACGCCTTGATTAATCGATTCGTATTCCGAGTGATACGCTGCGTCGGATCTGCGCTTAGTTTTTGGTACGTCGTCGGATCTAATAGGTACAAGCCATTAAGAATCTCAACGCCGACAAGAGTATACTGGTACTGCCTGCCGATAAGGGGAATCCGACCGTCGTAATGAAGACCGAAGATTATGAGCAAAAGATCCGAGACCTATCAGATCCGACGACGTACCGAAAACTAAGCGCAGATCCGACGCAGCGTATCACTCGGAATACGAATCGATTAATCAAGGCGTCTTCTCTGCCGGCGGACATACAGAGAAACCTGCGCAACACAGAAGCCCTACCACCTCGGCTGTATGGATTACCCAAGATCCATAAGAACAACGTTCCACTGAGACCGATCGTTAAGCGCTCCTGGCTCACCAACGTATAAACTGGCGAAACACTTGGCCTCTCTGCTCCAGCCACACGTGGGAAAGACCGACACATACATTAAGGACTCAGGACATTTCATTGAGAAGCTGAAGAAACTGAAACTGTAAGTAGGCTGTTTAGGTTTTTTATTGGTAACGCCACCTCTGTATGAAAATCACTGGCTGTGCTGTGTGCAGTCTGTGGCTGCTTTGCATTGTTGTAATACTCGCCATTGTAGTGTTGGGCTGTTGGCTGTTAACAGCGCGTAGCGTTGCGCAGTTGGAGGTGAGCCGCCAGCAGTGGTGGATGTGGGGAGAGAGATGGCGGAGTTCTGAAATTTGTCATGAACTGCTATATTTATATATGATGATGTCAAGGTAAATACATTGTTTGTTCTCTATTAATATCTTTCATTTGCTAACTATCCGTATCAGTAGTTATTGCGTTCCATAGTTTGAATCTTTTATTTAGCTGGCAGTAGTGGCGCTTGCTGTATTGCAGTAGTGGGAGAAACGAAGATTATTGTGAGGTAAGTGATTTAGTGATTTGTGAAAGGTATAGTTTAATGTTAGTCAGGGCTATTCTTTTGTAGAGATTTTTGAAAGTCAGATTGCGTTGCGCTAAGAACCAAGAGAATTTATTTCAACAGAAATTACGAATGCATTGTTATAGTGAAGAGACGACACAGTGTTGTTATTTGTACATTCTTGTTTGTTAGTTGCATGATTACGTAACGACTATAAGGCTCACATACTTAGAACATTTACCAGTACTGCTAATGAGATTTTAATGCAACATTTTGGTTTACTTGAAAATACATTCAGGATTTAAAGTACTTTCAGTGAGATACCAGATGACACAGTGGTTAGTTTATGTGACAGCTACACGATTTTATCACGACACTACTAATGAGTGACAATTTACCTGCACAGTTTTTCTGTATTGTTCTGGAAAGTAAAACATGTTTTAGTAGTAACTTTTGTGGTATAGCTACAATGAGACAGCCTTTTCTGTAGCACAACAATACGTTACATTATAGTACTTTCTTGATCACGGTAAGGTACGTAATAACTACGATATCTATAAGCAAAGCATTTCACTTTCGTTTATGATGAGGTAAGTACATTGACTTCAGCAGAACTTTGCTTACAGAGGACGATAACTACGACAGTTCTACAGAATTATCTTACAGCAAGACGCACATTTAGCACTACAGGACACGCATTTGAGTGATTAATTTTGTACTTAAACCATTTATTTTTCAAGATTTTTGAATTACAAAAAAAGTTTTCCCTGATACATTTCATTCCATTGCAATAATCTGTAACACCTGCGGGTATAATTACATTAATCCTCAGGGGGGTACACGCTTACTTTGTGTACCATGTGTTTGGCGAGCACAAGGAGCCCTAGCTAATATGGTATTTGCTTATACAACTTTACACATCGGTACCTTATTTCTCTAACACAGAATTACACAGCTATCTGATTATTTACCTGAGAGAGACAAACATTTATTTTACTACATCAGTGACAGACGTTTACGTAATTACACCCCCATGAACCATGGACCTTGCCGTTGGTGGGGAGGCTTGCGTGCCTCAGCGATACAGATAGCCGTACCGTAGGTACAACCACAACGGAGGGGTATCTGTTGAGAGGCCAGACAAACGTGTGGTTCCTGAAGAGGGGCAGCAGCCTTTTCAGTAGTTGCAAGGGCAACAGTCTGGATGATTGACTGATCTGGCCTTGTAACAATAACCAAAACGGCCTTGCTGTGCTGGTACTGCGAACGGCTGAAAGCAAGGGGAAACTACGGCCGTAATTTTTCCCGAGGGCATGCAGCTTTACTGTATGATTAAATGATGATGGCGTCCTCTTGGGTAAAATATTCCGGAGGTAAAATAGTCCCCCATTCGGATCTCCGGGCGGGGACTACTCAAGAGGATGTCGTTATCAGGAGAAAGAAAACTGGCGTTCTATGGATCGGAGCGTGGAATGTCAGGTCCCTTAATCGGGCAGGTAGGTTAGAAAATTTGAAAAGGGAAATGGATAGGTTAAAGTTAGATATAGTGGGAATTAGTGAAGTTCGGTGGCGGGAGGAACAAGACTTCTGGTCAGGAGACTACAGGGTTATAAACACAAAGTCAAATAGGGGTAATGCAGGAGTAGGTTTAATAATGAATAGGAAAATAGCAACGCGGGTAAGCTACTACAAACAGCTTAGTGAACGCATTATTGTGGCCAAGATAGATACGAAGCCCACACCTACTACAGTAGTACAAGTTTATATGCCAACTAGCTCTGCAGATGACGAAGAAATTGAAGAAATGTATGATGAAATAAAAGAAATTATTCAGATAGTGAAGGGAGACGAAAATTTAATAGTCATGGGTGACTGGAATTCGAGTGTAGGAAAAGGGAGAGAAGGAAACGTAGTAGGTGAATATGGATTGGGGCTAAGAAATGAAAGAGGAAGCCGCCTGGTAGAATTTTGCACAGAGCACAACTTAATCATAGCTAACACTTGGTTTAAGAATCATGATAGAAGGTTGTATACATGGAAGAACCCTGGAGATACTAAAAGGTATCAGATAGATTATATAATGGTAAGACAGAGATTTAGGAACCAGGTTTTAAATTGTAAGACATTTCCAGGGGCAGATGTGGACTCTGACCACAATCTATTGGTTATGACATGTAGATTAAAACTGAAGAAACTGCAAAAAGGTGGGAATTTAATGAGATGGGACCTGGATAAACTGAAAGAACCAGAGGTTGTACAGAGTTTCAGGGAGAGCATAAGGGAACAATTGACAGGAATGGGGGAAAGAAATACAGTAGAAGAAGAATGGGTAGCTTTGAGGGATGAAGTAGTGAAGGCAGCAGAGGATAAAGTAGGTAAAAAGACGAGGGCTAGTAGAAATCCTTGGGTAACAGAAGAAATATTGAGTCTAATTGATGAAAGGAGAAAATATAAAAATGCAGTAAATGAAGCAGGCAAAAAGGAATACAAACGTCTCAAAAATGAGATTGACAGGAGGTGCAAAGTGGCTAAGCAGGGATGGCTAGAGGACAAATGTAAGGATGTAGAGGCTTATCTCACTAGGGGTAAGATAGATACTGCCTACAGGAAAATTAAAGAGACCTTTGGAGATAAGAGAACCACTTGTATGAACATCAAGAGCTCAGATGGAAACCCAGTTCTAAGCAAAGAAGGGAAAGCAGAAAGGTGGAAGGAGTATATAGAGGGTCTATACAAGGGCGATGTACTTGAGGACAATATTATGGAAATGGAAGAGGATGTAGATGAAGATGAAATGGGAGATACGATACTGCGTGAAGAGTTTGACAGAGCACTGAAAGACCTGAGTCGAAACAAGGCCCCCGGAGTAGACAACATTCCATTGGAACTACTGACGGCCTTGGGAGAGCCAGTCCTGACAAAACTCTACCATCTGGTGAGCAAGATGTATGAAACAGGCGAAATACCCTCAGACTTCAAGAAGAATATAATAATTCCAATCCCAAAGAAAGCAGGTGTTGACAGATGTGAGAATTACCGAACAATCAGTTTAATAAGCCACAGCTGCAAAATACTAACACGAATTCTTTACAGACGAATGGAAAAACTGGTAGAAGCCGACCTCGGGGAAGATCAGTTTGGATTCCGTAGAAATACTGGAACACGTGAGGCAATACTGACCTTACGACTTATCTTAGAAGAAAGATTAAGGAAAGGCAAACCTACGTTTCTAGCATTTGTAGACTTAGAGAAAGCTTTTGACAATGTTGACTGGAATACTCTCTTTCAAATTCTAAAGGTGGCAGGGGTAAAATACAGGGAGCGAAAGGCTATTTACAATTTGTACAGAAACCAGATGGCAGTTATAAGAGTCGAGGGACACGAAAGGGAAGCAGTGGTTGGGAAGGGAGTAAGACAGGGTTGTAGCCTCTCCCCGATGTTATTCAATCTGTATATTGAGCAAGCAGTGAAGGAAACAAAAGAAAAATTCGGAGTAGGTATTAAAATCCATGGAGAAGAAATAAAAACTTTGAGGTTCGCCGATGACATTGTAATTCTGTCAGAGACAGCAAAGGACTTGGAAGAGCAGTTGAACGGAATGGATGGTGTCTTGAAGGGAGGATATAAGATGAACATCAACAAAAGCAAAACGAGGATAATGGAATGTAGTCGAAGTAAGTCGGGTGATGTTGAGGGTATTAGATTAGGAAATGAGACACTTAAAGTAGTAAAGGAGTTTTGCTATTTGGGGAGCAAAATAACCGATGATGGTCGAAGTAGAGAGGATATAAAATGTAGACTGGCAATGGCAAGGAAAGCGTTTCTGAAGAAGAGAAATTTGTTAACATCGAGTATAGATTTAAGTGTCAGGAAGTCTTTTCTGAAAGTATTTGTATGGAGTGTAGCCATGTATGGAAGTGAAACATGGACGATAAATAGTTTGGACAAGAAGAGAATAGAAGCTTTCGAAATGTGGTGCTACAGAAGAATGCTGAAGATTAGATGGGTAGATCACATAACTAATGAGGAGGTACTGAATCGGATTGGGGAGAAGAGGAGTTTGTGGCACAACTTGACCAGAAGAAGGGATCGGTTGGTAGGACATGTTCTGAGGCATCAAGGGATCACCAATTTAGTATTGGAGGGCAGCGTGGAGGGTAAAAATCGTAGGGGGAGACCAAGAGATGCATACACTAAGCAGATTCAGAAGGATGTAGGTTGCAGTAGGTACTGGGAGATGAAGAAGCTTGCACAGGATAGAGTAGCATGGAGAGCTGCATCAAACCAGTCTCAGGACTGAAGACCACAACAACAAACAACAACAACCGTTGGATAACTTCACACTTATGAAATTGTATTTTGTCAGTACTTTGTGAACTGTTCATATTTTTTCGGAGCCATTGTGGTACTATGAGAGCTTTGAATGATGTATTTGGTATGGGATCATGATTTTTAAAGTACGTTTGAGGTTGATGACACTATTGAAATGAGCAGAGAATTTGTTTAGGTTTTGAAACTATTGGAGGAAGCTACGACGATTTTGAGAGTTGACTGAGGTGATATGATGTTATTTTTACGACGACGGTGTGTATTATGCTGCTGAGGTATGTTTATGGTCAAGAAGCTGATGCTATATGAGGAATTTGACTATGCTACATATTTCATATAATGAAATATTAAAGAAGCGTCGACGAATATATATATGTGTAATAAGGTAAGGAGTAATGAGTAGTGGTTAGGGACACTGACTTGTGAAAAAGGATGTTGGAAACCAAGAATCGTACTTTAAGAGGTAGGAAATGTGTGTAAATGCGTGAATGTATCACAATGCCGGCGAAACATTTTTGGACACTGTTATATTTATAGGATTTTGTTTCTACACATTTGTAACGCAAATTTTCGACCTGTGAATTTTTTATATGAGACTGTCACTGTAGCGAAAACTGCTGTCGTAAATATTTCGGTATGAAAGGTAAGTGACCGTGACGTAATTCGTTGTGAGCGGCCAGGTGTGCCAACCGCCTTGAGAAAAAGCCATTAGGTGGTAGAAAAAAATAAAGGGAGGCCATTATCCTTGCTATTGACATTCCTTTGTAGAAAGCATCGTAAATACGACACGCTAATAATAACTTGGAAACATTCTTACAACTGCACACCTGATTAGGACAAGTGTCTTTCTACGAGAGTTGAGAGAATTTCTACTAACTTATGAAATGTCACATGACTATTGAATGATGCTTTTATGCTTTGGTTTGCGTAATTGCTTATTTCATTTGATATCTGGTTTCCAGCTGTCTTGCAGCATTGGTTTCATAAAATAAAATTGAATGCATTTGCTAATGTGAACACTTTCTGTCAACAGATCTATTAAATAATTACTTTATGATCCACATTCTTCGAAAAAGGAGCTCTTGGAATGGAAAGAACAATAAGAAGGGACTAGTAACAGGAACTGCATACATAATTTTCTTTTCAACTACTTGGTAATTTTTTTGGTAGAGTAAGTTATCGTGATGCATCACTCTAGTGTTAAGATGTGACATAGGTATTAGACATGGCCATTTTTAGTGTAATATTTTTTCTGCTTGAGCTATGTCATGTTTAGAGATAAGTTTTTTTTTTTTTTTTTTTTTTTTTTTTTTTTTTTTTGCTGCTGCTGTTTGCCAGGCATAGTGCTACTGAATTTTAATTTGTGGTACTCTGTTAAGCCAGTTTTACTACTGATTTATTTTTCTTGTTTGCTGCTCATTGCCTTACATTAGTTATAATTTATGCTGCTTGCTACGCCATTTGTATTTTTGATCATTGCTGTTTGTGTTAATTGTTTTGTGCTGCTGCATTGCCTTGTTCCTTAGTTTAGCATCTGAGCTCAGTAAATTTAAGTTAGCTTAAGAGGGGGCAGACTATATAAGAGAATGAGTTGCTATGAATTGGTAGAAATGCATTGAGAAGTCATACGAAAAAAGTACAGAAAGCAGGTATAGGTAGGATTTTCTTGGAAATAAATAATGATGTAAGAAATATGTGAAATAAGTACAGAAAGCATGCTTGGATAGGATTTTTTTTGGTGGAAGCAAAGGTTGAAATAAGACGAAACATCTATGGAATGAAGTTTTGGGTTGGACTGCAGTACCAAATGTTACACTGAAAACAAACCCTGTCCTTTCCTTTTGTGTTATCCCACTATGTGTTTGTGTATCCTTGTGTATTTGTTTTCTTCCTGTCTCTGTGTAGTTTCATTGAATTTTTTCTCTTCTAATACTAAGCTACATTCACTATGATGAGGAATACTGTTATCCTCAAATATAATTTGCATTAATAATTTGTTATTTTCTTTGTAAAGATGTTTCGACATTATTTATTCGGTTTTGTTTTAAGGCTCATGTGTGAAGTTGATATTCCAAAAGTTATTCTGATCTTTCATGTATGTACTTACGTCATAATTCCTGTGACACTGATGTATATGTTATTTCTATTCTTTTGTAAAGCCCATATTACTACAAATGTTATATGTATTGTTATGTTCTTTAATGATGTATTTTGTACCTTTGTAATTGTATTCTTATGTTATAAAGTTGTAATTGACACCAGTTCATCAAATTAAGTAATGCTAAAGTTACATTTCACTGCACACGTTTCTGTTGGTCATAGTACATGGACAATATGTGAGAAGTAGGGACTGTTAGTGTTTGCGCATGTGTTAATAATTCAGCAAGGGACTGGTTAACAGCATTGCTGGTTCTCAGGACAATTCAAAAACTTTGTGAATGCACAAGTGGTGGTTATGGACTTGCTCTATTATCTGCAAGACTTTTCAATGGTGATTGTGCACCTGCACAGTCACAACAGATGGCTGCTGGCCATTTCTACAAGGACTGCAGTGGGTCTGCACCTCTGGTGGCCCACCAGTACCATTATCTCTACAAGGACTACAGTGGGTCTGCGTCTTTGCTGACTCACCAGTACCATTATCTCTACAAGGACTACAGTGGGACTGCGTCTTTGCTGACTCACCAGTACCATTATTTCTACAAGGACTGCAGTGGGTCTCCACCTCTGGTGGCCCACCAATACCGTAATCTCTACCAGGACTACAGTAGGTCTGCTCTGTGATGACCTACCCACCAATACTCTTCAAAACTTCGACTGACTCCACTGTGGGTTTGCTCTGTTGTGGCCCATTACCTGTCAGCATGTCAAGAGTCAGCACTGTCTTTCCGTTGGAAGGACAATGCTACTTCTTCAAGACTGCATGGAAATCCACTACTTCCGTGTGCATTTTCTTTTACTGCTCAGACTTTGAGAAAAACACTGCAATGTGATGAATGACCAGGACTGTCTTTATGCACTGTGAGAAAATTTTAGCTTTTGACCAACATTGTATCAATAAGTGTGTGCATTTGATTTCTTTGTTATTGTAATTGTGAAAAAAAATTTTAACAAATATGTATTGGCCAGTGCCCAAAAAAATTTGTAAAATTTTTTGTGGGGAGCATGGGGGCTATGTAAGTAGGCTGTTTAGGTTTTTTATTGGTAACGCCACCTCTGTATGAAAAACACTGGCTGTGCTGTGTGCAGTCTGTGGCTGCTTTGCATTGTTGTAATACTCGCCATTGTAGTGTTGGGCTGTTGGCTGTTAACAGCGTGTAGCGTTGCGCAGTTGGAGGTGAGCCGCCAGCAGTGGTGGATGTGGGGAGAGAGATGGCGGAGTTCTGAAATTTGTCATGAACTGCTATATTTATATATGATGATGTCAAGGTAAATACATTGTTTGTTCTCTATTAATATCTTTCATTTGCTAACTATCCGTATCAGTAGTTATTGCGTTCCATAGTTTGAATCTTTTATTTAGCTGGCAGTAGTGGCGCTTGCTGTATTGCAGTAGTGGGAGAAACGAAGATTATTGTGAGGTAAGTGATTTAGTGATTTGTGAAAGGTATAGTTTAATGTTAGTCAGGGCTATTCTTTTGTAGAGATTTTTGAAAGTCAGATTGCGTTGCGCTAAAAAAATATTGTTCGTCAGTTTAAGCACAGTCGAGTATAATTGTTCAAAAGGGGACGTTTCAAAACTTGCGCCAAACGACATTCTGGTCAGTTTTGGTGTTGTTTCGTTATTTACGAAAGTGCCACTCAGCGACGCTCTGGAGCACATCGGCTCCATGTTCCCGCAAGACATCAAAAAGCTCTTCCATGCATGTCTCACCACGAGCTATTTCACGTGGAATGGCGATTTCTACGAACAGCTGGAAGGCGTCGCCATGGGTAGTCCTCTCAGTCCAGTGGTGGCCAACTTCTTCATGGAACAATTCGAAGCACAGGCACTGGACTCGGCGACTTGCAAACCTAAGGTGTGGTACAGGTACGTCGATGATACTCTCGTGGTGTGGAGCCATGGTGAAGAACAGCTCGGTGAATTCCTGAGACACTTGAACAGCCTCCATGCCAACATAACATTTACCATGGAGGTAGAAAAGGATAGGAAACTGCCATTTCTAGATGTGCTGGTCACAAGGGACGGCGAAAACCTGGGACACAGCATGTATCGAAAACCGACACACACGGACCGATACCTGCACAAACTGTCAAACCACCACCCGAGCCAGAAAAGAGGCATGATTAGTACGCTCGTAACGAGAGCAGGACGAATATGTGAGCCTCAACACCTCAAACGAGAAATGCAACACCTGGAAACTGTTCTGAGGAGCAATGGGTACTCCACAAATTACATTAGAAGTGTAACAGAGCTAAACACTCGGCGAAGTAAGGAACCAGAAAAAGAAATGTCGGGTACGGCCTTTCTTCCATACATTCTCAGAGTGACGGACAGAATCGGCCGTATATCACGCAAACACGGCGTAAAGACGATTTTCAAACCGACAAGGAAGATCAAAGAGTGTCTTAGATCGGCGAAGGAGAAAAGAGACCCACTTGCAATGTCGGGAATATACCGTATACCTTGCACATGCGGAAAAGTTTATGTCGGAATGACTGGACGATCCATTAACACCAGGATCAAAGAGCATAAGCGACATTGCAGGTTGGGGCAGGTGGAGAAATCGGACGTGGCAGAACACGCACTGAATGAGACCGACCACGTAATAAAAGTCGCCGACACGGAAGTTCTGGCTGTAGAGAAGCACTATCACACGCGCTTGTTCAGAGAAGCTGTAGAAATCCAAAAACACGCGAACAGTTGCAACAAGAAAGAGGAAAGCCTTTAGGTAAACGGATCCTGGCTTCCTGTACAGCAGCGAACGACCGTCGCAGGTAGCAAGAGGAGAACCGCACCGGAAATGACCGCGGAGAAGCCCTCGGACGTTGGCGCGCCAGGTACATATAGTCTGCGCCCGCGAGCTCGGCTCCAGTTCACCACCGGCAATGGAGGGTGAAGCTTTGACAATGCCAGCCACTCGTGCTGGCGAAACGTCAGAAAAATCATTAGATGAACGTCGGCCGAAGAACCCGAGACATAAGCCAATAGGCAGTTTGTCAACAAGTGGCCACGAAAGCCTTAACAATTTTGTAAACATGTGGTTCCTGAAGAGGGGCAGCAGCCTTTTCAGTAGTTGCAGGGGCAACAGTCTGGATGATTGACTGATCTGGCCTTGTAACATTAACCAAAACGGCCTTGCTGTGCTGGTAGTGTGAACGGCTGAAAGCAAGGGGAAACTACAGCCGTATTTTTTCCCGAGGACATGCAGCTTTACTGTATGATTAAATGATGATGGCGTCCTCTTGAGTAAAATATTCCGGAGGTAAAATAGTCCCCCATTCGGATCTCCGGGCGGGGACTACTCAGGAGGACGTCGTTATCAGGAGAAATAGGATTGGGGAGAGGAGAAGTTTGAGGCGCAACTTGACTAGAAGAAGGGATCGGTTGGTAGGACATGTTTTGAGGCATCAAGGAATCACAAATTTAGCATTGGACGGCAGAGTGGAGGGTAAAAATCGTAGAGGGAGACCAAGAGATGAATACACTAAGCAGATTCAGAAGGATGTAGGTTGCAGTAAGTACTGGGAGATGAAGAAGCTTTCACAGGATAGAGTAGCATGGAGAGCTGCATCAAACCAGTCTCAGGACTGAAGACCACAACAACAACATGAGAGGACAGGTGGATGTAACCGATAAAAATGCGTATCAGATCCAATTCACTGATCAGGTTCCAATGCGCCATTCCTTTTACTTTTTGTGACAACCAAAGACACAAGAGTTAAGGAAGCATGTCGAAAAGTTGCTAGTGAGTGAATAGGGCTTGTATCTTTTTGGTTAGCAAAGGCAGTGGTGAAGGGTATAGGCCCATGGTCGACTACAGAGTCTTAAATCAGATGGAAATGTTGTCCGCGGTGCTCTTGCCTGATTTTCACACGTGCTCCACCCGAACAGCCGGGTTCCTCTCTTTTACGGTTTCTGATCTGAATCAGGTTTGCTACCAGGTACCTGTAGTGGGGGAATCGAAGCCTCTGCTGAGATTTCTTTCCTAGGTCACCTTTTCTCCGCCAGGGCATTAATATCGATAATTATCCACCAAGTGTATTCATAATTTTCCATATAATCGCAATAAGATGTAAATTACATGCTTGGTTGACATGGTGAACTCTTGCAGAAAGTTGTGAACTAGTTGCTCCTTAGAACCATGACGGAGAGGCAATCAGGTCTACATCTACATCTACATCTACATGATTACTCTGCAATTCACATTTAAGTGCTTGGCAGAGGGTTCATCGAACCACAATCATACTATCTCCCTACCATTCCACTCCCGAACAGCGCGCGGGAAAAACGAACACCTAAACCTTTGTGTTCGAGCTCTGATTTCTATTATTTTATTTTGTTGATCATTCCTACCTATGTAGGTTGGGCTCAACAAAATATTTTCGCATTCGGAAGAGAAAGTTGGTGACTGAAATTTCGTGCCGGCCGCGGTGGTCTAGCGGTTCTAGGCGCTCAGTCCGGAACCGCGCGACTGCTACGGTCGCAGGTTCGAATCCTGCCTCGGGCATGGATGTGTGTGATGTCCTTAGGTTAGTTAGGTTTAAGTAGTTCTAAGTTCTAGGGCACTGATGACCACAGATGTTTAGTCCCATAGTGCTCAGAGCCAGTTGAACCAGTTGAGATTTCGTAAATACATGACTTCCATCCCAACTCGCGTGTCATATCTGCCACACTCTCTCCCCTATTACGTGATAATACAAAACGAGCTGCCCTTTTTTGCACCCTTTCGATGTCCTCCGTCAATCCCACCTGGTAAGGATCCCACACCGCGCAGCAATATTCTAACAGAGGACGAATGCGTGTAGTGTAAGCTGTCTCTTTAGTGGACTTGTTGCATCTTCTAAGTGTCCTGCCAATGAAACGCAGCCGTGGCTCGCCTTCCCCACAATATTATCTATGTGGTCTTTCCAACTGAAATTGTTGGTAATTTTTTCACCCAAGTACTTAGTTGAATAGACAGCCTTGAGAATTGTACTATTTATCGAGTAATCGGATTCCAACGGAGTTCTTTTGGAACTCATGTGGATCACCTCACACTTTTCGTTATTTAGCGTCAACTGCCACCTGCCACACCATACAGCAATCTTTTCTAAATCGCTTCGCAACTGATACTGGTCTTCGGATGACCTTACTAGACGGTAAATTACAGCATCATCTGCGAACAACCTAAGAGAACTGCTCAGATTGTCACCCAGGTCATTTATATAGATCAGGAACAGCAGAGGTCCCAGGACGCTTCCGTGGGGAACACCTGATATCAGTTCAGTTATACTCGATGATTTGCCGTCTATTACTACGAACTGCGACCTTCCTGACAGGAAATCACGAATCCAGTCGCACAACTGAGACGATACCCCATAGGCCCGCAGCTTGATTAGAAGTCGCTTGTGAGGAACAGTGTCAAAAGCTTTCGGGAATTCTAGAAACACGGAATCAACTTGAGAGGTCAGATTTTAATGTATTGAAACAAGTTCTCAGTACCAACCCCATGCTAGCCATTCCTGAATTCTTGAACCACTTTATCGTCCAGCCTCATGCCTCCAATTCTGGAGTCACTGCTGTCCCACTATCAGAATTTGACGACGATCACAGACGCCTCTGGTGCTTTGTCAGCAGCAGAAGTGGAATACTGCTTATACGAGTTGGAGTCATTGACGGTTGTATGTACGGAAGAGAATTTTGACTTGTATTTGTAACATAAGATTTCTTTTGCAAAATGACCATTAGGGACTATACTGGGTGCTAACTAGGTGGCATAAGACTTCCAGGATAGCAATGTGGGCAGTCAGGTTTCAGTGTTGTGCTTTTGGTAAAGCATACAAAAGTTTTGGGCAATCAGTTGAACAACGTGCTCAGCCGTATGTTTACCAAAGATCGGAGACTTAAGTTACGAAGTTAGATGGTAATTACCAATGTAGTGAAGTTATACTAACTGAGATCCTTTCTGGGATCTGGAGGAACAGCGGGAATGTGATACGATGCTTAAGGAACTTAAATATCGGCTGCAAAGAAGGCAGCTGGGTATCAAGTTGTCAAAGGCCTCATATTTTGTAGCGATCACTGCAATCGAAAATAAAAAATACGCATTCCTAAAGAGTTAGTCCCAGACGTGTTCAACTTCCTTTTATCACTCCCTGTATGGAGTCGTTTAGGGAACTTTAAATCCATCCTGAAAATTGAATAATACTCGACGTAGCTATTACTCAGTTCAGATGCTAGGAAACTGGTCCAGCAGTGTTAGGAATGTAAGTCAGCGAAGCCAAACCCCACACACTCTTCATAGTTTGTGGCGCTCTAATCGGGACCAGAGGCTGATGGACAAATTGTTCATGGACTATCTAGGGTCACTTCGTCACACGAGCAGTGGCAACAAGTACATTTTCGTTCCGATGGACGCCATCATTCGCTTTGTACTGCTTGGTCCAAATAAGGTAACTGGTATGTTGTCGAAAGTCGACATGTTGAGAAATGTGGCTGTTGTACTTAAGGTTTATAATTTATATAAAAAACAGCTACCAGCCACATGTATGGTTTAAAAAAGGTTTATTATCTTCAGACCATGACCGGTTTCGGATTTTTCTTTACAAATCCATCTTCAGATGGAAGATTACAAGCATTCTTAGTTGGAGCTAGTTTTGTTTGTGTTATTCGTTTGCTGCAGAGCAGGCAGAACTACACAGCTCTGCAGCAAACGAATAACACAAACAAAACTAGGTCCAACTAAGAATGCTTGTAATCTTCCATCTGAAGATGGATTTGTAAAGAAAAATCCGAAACCGGTCATGGTCTGAAGGTAATAAACCTTTTTTAAACCATACATGTGTCTGGTAGCTGTTTTTTATATAAATTATAAACCTTAAGGTAACTGAGCCGCGGGGGAGTCACTGGTGCCAGAGATTCTCTTATCTAGTAGGGGCAGTAATCCTCTTATTTCTGGCATCGTTTTCTCTTTGGTTTTCCTCTTCTGGCTGCTATTTAAGCAAGGCGCTTCTGGCTCTGCTCTCTTGGTTTTCTGCTCACTGTTAAGACAGTGTGCTTGTAACGTTACTTGAGTGTCTTATGTGGTCTCCGTTTGAAGGGGCAGTGTCTTTGATGTCTTGTATTATGGCTTTTTGTGCTCTTGGTTCGGCAGGCCGTTAACTGCTCCAGGCTTTACGCTTGTTACTGGGGTCTGCCTGTAAGAGTAAAGAATTATGAGCTGTAAGAAGTGAATAATTTGTTTGAGGTGTTGCATGTGTTAAGGGTATTAAATTTAAATGAGGGAGGACATATGTCAGAGTCTCCCCAGTAGTTGACAGAAGTTGAGTATTTTATCTCGTAATAATTGGAGATTCCTCTCGTTAATGCGCTGAGGCTGTGCCAAGGTGCGTCCCCTGCTCCTAGTAGTTTGCTCACTCTTGTATTAGGATTGGTCATCCGTTGGGGTGTGCCCACTGTTTCATGGAACTTAAACTGACTATTGAGATATCTATCTTTTCTGCCTAGATATTGTTGTTATACTTGAAAGGAATTTCACGAGTGAGTTCAGAGGACTAAGTCACTATATAGTTCGTCGAATTCCGTTGTTCTATGATCTGTTTATTGGTCTAAGGTTCCCTTTGGGAATTTGCTCTTTTACTTAAAATTTGTTATTTAATATTCTGTAGTGCTGCTTGTTTCACCAATTGGGATTCGGTCCCGGTAAATTCCTGTTACATTTATAGGCAATTATGCTTGTCATCTATATTTATCTGGGGCTATTTGTTATTTAGTTAAAAGGAAGGATCTTTGTTCAACTATTTCATTCCATATACTTTTGTAAGACTGTATAAACATTTTAATTATGTTTGTTATTGGTGGCTATTGCATGGCTGGTTTTGCAAAAGATTTGGTAAAACTGTTTTTGGGGATTTGTGTAATAAATCTTTGTGAAGTACAAGCGTGTGTTTGCGATTACTAATGATTGCCCATTGCGAATGTTTTGAGGATTATAAGCTTCGTGTCCCATATATTAGGCTCGTTGTTATTTTCAATCATACGTGCATAGCTGCAAGAGATCCATAATGTGAATATGTATCGGCCGAACTATACGTTTTTAATCATTTTGCAGTATGGCATTTCACATGTACATTTAGCTGTATTCATTTAGCTGGCATTCATGTATGGGCAACTGGATACTTTGTTCTATAGTGTACTTTCTCTCTCCTGTACTGTAGTCAGTATTCATAGCAGCCTGTGTATCACCTTTGAGGCCTTTCAAATTTTAAACTTCCTCTTCAGCAGTCCTTTTATGCTAGGGCGTCCGATCTGTGAGTCAGAACATGCAATGTTTTAGGAACGCAACTGCCCACTGACCTGGACAAAAGGGCGAAAAGGAACAATGGTAGGGCGCCAGCGTGCCATCATTCAGTCTACCGCCCTCCGGCCTTTACGCGCCGGTGGAGTAATTGAACGCTGCTGCCCAGGGAGGGAGGGACGCGGGAGGCGTCAGAGAGCGTCCGACCGTTGTGCGCGCGCCGTTGGCAGCCCTGCATTATGCATGGCCGCCGCTGCTTCCGCTTCCTGTGCGGGATGGACGCAGCGCGGCGCTGGTGTCCCAGCAGACAGTGCGCTCTGTCGGATCTACGGCTTTACATCCATCGGGATTCGAACAGTTACCACAGTCTAATATATACAGTCGCGACAGTCTGGCTGATTTTTGTTATACACCGCGACAACAGCGCCCCAAGCGGTGGAGAAGCTGCGCTGCTGAATACGGTATTCAGTAAATGTAAACAGTATCGTTTATATTCATTTTTAACATGGTTTTTACGAAAGGCAGCGTATGTAGCGTAATCAATTGCAGTTATAGGAAGAAGACACCACATTTGTCATTCTTAGGGTTTCCTAAGAACCCTGAGAAGTGTGAAACATCACAGTAGAGCGCTCATTATTTACGATTTTTTTTTCTAAACTGTATTGAATTACTGTATTTGTTTTTCTTATGTAGGAGTAAGAAATGGTTAATAAATAGTAGAAGACAGGACCTGCTGCAAAAAGATGTCGTTTATTTGCACAATAACGTGAAGTTTTGTGCATTACATTTCGAGTCAAACTAGTTCATGAGCGTCGAAAAAAAGACATTGGTATGGAATGCAGTTCCTACGTTATTTGACGTGCCGAATAAAGCCATAACTAGTGACGATGAAGAGAAAATTGCCATACAAACATGAAAGTGTTACTGCAAATACAATAAAACGGTCTCCTGACACAAAAGGAACAGCTACCACAAGTGTTCCTACACGAGAGACATATATAAAATCATTAACAACGGAATCTGCTTCACAGACATCTTTTGAAGACGAAATGCTTAGATTACGTGAAATTATTCGCGTGTTGGAAACTCGTGTGAAATATAAAAACGTGCAAATCATTAGACTTCGTACAAAATTGCTACGTGATAAGGAAAGTGCCCATTGTAAGAATAAAGCCAATACTTAAATGCAAATGACAAAGTTTTTGTCATTTTAAAAGTTATGAAGGCAACTTTGGAAGCCTATTTATTTGTACAGAGGATGTCAAAGAATTCTTAACTCATTGTGAGACTAAGATGACTTCTACTTTTGATGAATATACTCACATAAGTAATTGTGGTGCTTTCTTTGTGAACATGTTGATGGACATCCCCAGCTTTCTACCTGGGTGCTCTGCTGAAACCAAGCTACTGTTAATAAGACTGTTTGTGAAAGTGAGGCTCTTTTACACTATTAAATTCAGGATTCAAGACTTAGTCAGTAGGAGCAAGAGAAGAGAGAAAAAAGTTATGAAGCTGGCACATTTGGGTTGCTAAAGTGTTAGGACTGACTCATTCATTTAATTTTATTTTCGTTAAATGTATCAATGGGATATAATAAAGTTTTAAGACAGTCATGCTATTCATTGAGATAACCTGATACCACAAAGAATAAGATGGAAATTGTATTTTTGGAAACAGGCTTCCTGCAAAGCAGAACGTAATGAAAAGTGATTTGTCGCTTCATTTTTACTCAAGGAAGAGCATCTTTGTACTTCATATATGGGTTATACATTGTGTATTCTCTTACGTTCAGTGGAATAAGTGCGATTGTATGCTACTCTTTAATTATTTCTTCAAGAATATATTGCAGATTATGTCGCTTCATTCAATAGTTCGTGCTCTTTTTACTTATATTTCACGATCATTTATGTCTCTCGCTGTTCTCCTAACACTTGTGACGCAAAAAGATACTGACTATTTTGTAAATTACGCACAAAACGAATCAAAAACAAACATTATTTTTACGTCGCATCTGCCGTCAGAGGAAGGCAAGCTTTCTGGCCGCTAGGGGCGCTAGTGTCACTTGAACTGTCAAATGGTAACAACTTTTACAACAGTGAGTGTCGCGACTGTGTATATTAGACTGCGCAGTTACCATGATTAGTGCGTAATATTTTCAGCTATTAAGTATATCTACTAGTTCGAATATGATGTGGTACAGAACAGGTAAATCTAATAACACATTTATTTTCACTAAAAAAACAGGAACAAAACGAACACAGTTAACAATTAAAGGTGTTGATTTGACATTGTTATGTTTCACCTTACGTTCCAGTTCAGGATATTATTTTCTCAACACCATACAGGAAGCCAAAATACCGTGACCTATCCTCTAATGGACACAAAAGTTCTGCATCTTAAATGCACATAAGGCTTGAATTTGCCGCATAATTACTATGCATGAAGTTACATATGGTTAAGGGGTTGTATTAGTTCACTGATCTGGGAGCAAAGTTGTATGCTACAAGCTTATTACAATATGTTATAGTGTACAGTTCTAAAACAGAATATACCAGAAATCAGACAGTGGAATAAAAGATATTGGAAAATGGAGTATTATCGTTGTAAAGTATAGGGTATCCAACAATATGGAAACACTAAAAACAGATTTCATTGCCTTGAATAATAGGGTGTAGGAAAACCGTTGGCATTCAAAATAGCTTCCAGTAGTCTCAGAATGGGTAAATGCAGGTCCTGTGCGGTTTTCGAGGGAATGTCAAGCCATTATTTCTGCAGATTAGTGGCAAGTTCAGATAACGATGATGGAGGTGGAAACGATCACTCTTCGCCTCCCTACAGAGCAGACCATGAAGGCTGAATAATACTGAGGCCAGGTGACCAGGGAAGATGCGACAAATCGTTCTCGTGATGGCGAAACCAACCTTGGACGATGCGAGCTTTGTTAACAAGGCCCTTCTCGTCTTGGATCACAGTGTCTTTATTGAGAAACAATCATTGTACCATTGGATGAACCTGATCAGCCAAAATGGTCACTTAGGTCTTGAGAGTAATGCGACCTTGCAGAGTAACCATGCGGCGCATGGAATACCCCAGTGCGGCTGCCCAAACCATCACGGAACTCCAGCCATATTTCACACTTCTGACGTAAGCTCGCCCAGTAGTTGGGAACAGTGTGAAACAAGACTCACTCAACCAAATAACTTCCTTCCACTGCTCCATAGGCCTGGTGTTATGGCTTCGGCACTACGTCTTCCTGTTACGTGCATCTGAGTCACTGACGAGTGGCTTGGAATTCCAGCTCGCCATATAATTCGCCGGTTATGGTGCTCCCTTCCTGCTGTTTTGGTGCTGACAGTGTTCGCGAGTGCGACATTCAGTTCCGAAGCTACTTTTACAGCTGCCCTAGTGTAGTTTTTGGTTACAGTCCTCATATGACCGCCAGTTTCGATCACTCAACGCACACTTTCGTCCACCTCGTGAACAGCGGGTGACGTTTGCGGTGTAAATCTGCGATGTGGTGTCCCTTGAAATACTAAACACTTCGGCTGCCTTTGTTACTGAAGTATCCACTATACGGGCACCAACAGATTGATCACGTTTGAATGCACTGATCTACAATACACAGCACTCACAACCACAAGGAACATCGTTCTGATACCGACTGACACTTGCAACGTATTGAGCACATTGGACAGGTGCCTTCCGTGGTGAAATACAACTGCGCAAATCGCAGGTTTGGCTAGCATCCGGCATTTATGTTCAAGTATGCACTTCTCGCGGTGTTTCCATTTCTTTTATCCATTGCCTCTATATGTAATATAACACTAGAATTAGGCATGAAGGATATGATCAAATCTCTGTAACCAATTACTCATTCAGAAAGATAAATATTGACTGTCTTCTCAGGGAGGAAGGTGCTCACTCGCGTAATTTTGCCCTGGACAACTCTGCAGACGTATACGAGCTTCCGAAAAGGCTAAGGGTTAGCACCATTGTTGAGATAGGTCCATGACGCATTGACAGAGGCAGCTCATCGAGATCTCCATTGGAAGAAGGATCTACGATGCCATGAGCGACACAGGGGGGACAAGGTTGCAGTGGACCTTGGCAAAGCTACAATTTCAGTGCAGCAGTGGCTAGTGAGGCATCGTGACTCCTCGATAACTCATGCGGAACAGCACTGTGTATTCTTCTCCAAGACTCCAGTGGAACAGAACACTCCCACAGAGCTTTCCTCATACACTGTTCTTTTGTTCACAGGGTATTCATTCATTGCTTCGTCAGCAACAGATGATCCTGCCAATGGGTGTACCTTAAAAACTTGTAGACTGCATTAGATTACCGTGGTACGACTTTTCTCACCTGAGAAATAAACTCCCACGAAAAATTTCATGATCGGAATTTCCATTTATGGCTGCCACAAGGTTTTTAGCTGTAGGAAATTTCCTATGAGTGCCTCAGAGCTTCGTCGCGCTATTTCCCGGTGGCGTTGTAAGTGCTTGTGCCGCTCTGCCAGCGCCATTCTGCAGAGATGGATGTTCCCTATCTGCAAGATGGCGGCTTAGAGCTTATCCTCCACATACACGCACTTCTGTTGGGTGAGCATAGTAGTGATGGAATATCGTGTAGCAAATAACGATATACTGAAAAAAGAAAAAAAAAACTTCAATGTATTACAGCATGAGGTTGCGCTTGTCAAGCATGTTTGCGAAATTCATGAACTTCTCATAGATGAAAGCAATGTAATAGTTGTTTAAATGAAGACATGTAAGAGGAATTTACATTAACGTGTCCTGGATGCTGGCACTGGAATGGAGATTATATCAGAGTTACTCACCCATGTTCGATTGGAGACAAATCTGGTGATCTTGCTGGTCACAGGAGTACCCCGGCACCATCTAGACGGTTCAGAAAGACACGTGTCATTTATGAACCAGCACTGCCCAGTTGAAAAATGGCACTGCGACACTGTCGCATGAGAGGTAACACGTGAGAACGCCAGATGTCCGCGACGTGGCGTTGTGACAGCCGAGTTCCCTCAGTTACTACCGGCCATGACCTGAACAGATACACGATGTTTATTTGTACTACACATGAACAAAGGACTAAGTAAATAAACAAATACCAGCTGATTCTACACACAGTGACGCAAGGAGGAACGTCGCTGTGCGTCTCCAAAACTTTAGATGATTGGAACCTGTCACTGGTTGCCCAGAATAGTCAACCGGGCTAAGGCGGAAACACAATTTATCGTTGAACACAACGTGAATTATAAAGAAACTGGTTCTCTACTTCTGAAAAAAAAGACATTTTAAATAATAAAACATGACCTATACTAGGAATCTTACTACCCCTGTTAGTCATGGAAGAAAAAAAAAATTGGCTGTCTTTGTCAGAACGTGCAGAATCTTATGTGGGGCCAGTAAGACGTCAATTTTAATCTAAATGTGGTATGCCAATGGCTCAAATGGCTCTGAGCACTATGGGACTTAACTTCTGAGGTCATCAGTCCCCTAGAACTTAGAACTACTTAAACCTAACTAACCTAAAGACATCACACACATCCATGCCGGAGGCAGGATTCGAACCTGCGACCGTAGCGGTCGCGCGGTTCCAGACTGTAGCGCCTAGAACCGCTCGCCCACCCCGGTCGGCGGTATGCCAATGTTTACGTAATAAGAAAATAAATTAGGTAATTCAGTACAATTATTATATAGATGCGATACATCACTTGAACGGGGCCCAAATGAACAGTTAAAGTCAATATAATTCCAGTAAACCTGCAAAAGTAAAACAAAATTATTGTAGGGGTCTACATAGACATCGCGCATCTGCTAGATGCCCACGAAATACGTAATTCTGTTTGAAGCTGACAGCCAATGGGAAAAAAGGTGCAAAATACAACTGGTCAGTTTTCAACCAATAATGGCGGACAGCATCAGCTGGTAATTTACGTAATTTTATGGTAGCTAATTTTACTGCACACAAAATAAAATATGTACTCCATCCAAAAGGAGTTACGCACTAAACATTAAAATAAAATCATGATGAGCAGCAAAATGTCTGAGAAGAATTTTGAAAGAAAATTATTAATTGAACTTTAATTTGGCGGATTTTCAACACTGTCAACAAGACGAAATAATGGAAAGAATATTTATTGGAACTAAACAAAATGACAGTATTTTTAAAATAGATAATTTAACCGCAATTGTCTTTCATTTTGAAGTGAGGGAGAGCGTAATAATTTTCTTTTAATGTCTTAACTGTTGCTGCAGCCAATGCGATGACGTCAGCGGTGGTCCGCGCGGGCGATGTGTGAAGTTAATTCCGGTTCGTGGAGTGAAAATAATGACGGAACCTCCTGTTTAATTGGTATTCCACTTACGGTGGTGGTCCACGTCTCCGTTGTAATCGCATCAGCTGGCAGCACTGGCGCGATAATAATAGTACCAGTGTGTGCGTTGTCGTTACGCGCGCGACGTTTTATTATTAAAAGTTGTTTAATCACTCGGTGCGGGTGGGTCGGAATTATGGAATGTCTTTAGTATTTACGATATATAGCCGGTTAATGCCAATACTTCGCACAGTTCTTTAACCGTGTTGCCACAGGAAAACAGTCACAGATGTTTATCACTATAATAGTCCGTTAAACATCAGTTCAATTTACGTCGTCGTCTTTAAGACAGTTTGGATGATATAATAAACGTTTCTTTATCAAATCACAGCACTGTTCTTTTACTTAACATTTTGGTTTGTTCCACTTTCGCGCAATTCTAACAGTTAGTGTCTCCAAACTACAATGGTGTCTGGTTCACAGCTGATTGTCACAAGTTCACACGTTACGTAAAATCGTGACCGCAAACACTCGATATACTTTTCAGGTTTTACTGGTCACTTAATAATGCACGATCTCCTATTAACACAGCGGACGCACTGTAATTAATTGTTCCTCCGTGTATCACCGTCTTTCACACCGAAATTAGCAACGTTTTCCACCCGCCAACCGGCCACGGTACCAGAACAACTCGCGCGCTCTCTATCGATAGTCGCTCTCTCTCTCTCTCTCTCTCTCTCTTACACAGTACTTCCCCTAGCCTAACCAAAGATTTACAAAGCATATAAAACCAGAGCATTCATATTCGTACAATATAAAATATAAAACAGTAGTAAAATGAATGAAGAAACAATGTGACGGTTCAAATGGCTCTGAGCACTATGGGACTTAACTTCTGAGGTCATCAGTCCCCTAGAACTTAGAACTACTTAAACCTAACTAACCTAAGGACATCACACACATCCATGCCCGAGGCAGGATTCGAACCTGCGACCGTAGCGGACACGCAGTTCCAAACTGAAGCGCTTAGAACAGCACGGCCACAAAACAATGTGGCGTATTAACAAATAAAGAATAGTTGAAATAGATGATACATACGTACTATGACAAGGTAATGCACAAAAGAAAAAAAATAGTATCGACTTTCGGGGAATGTAATGTCGTCACAGACTCCACTCATCAGCAGCCCATGTTTCCCCGTCACGGCTCTACCCCAAACACAGCCGTTTGTTTTGTGACGTTGACGGCATCCTGCGCATAGGAACGACAATTACGTACTCAGTGTGCCGCCAGTCTCAGGCCAATCGTGTGTGAAGACACAGTATGCTGCGTGGAATCCGTCACTTGTTACTAAATGGAAGGCACTGATATATGGGGATCACAACGTGTTTCTTGCTCATTACAGCGATCCTCCCTTGAGGTCGGGTTCGATTCCCGGCGGAGTCAGGGATTTTCACCTGCGTCTGACTGGGTGTTCGTGTTGTCCTCATCATTTCATCATCATTCATGAAAGTGGCGAGCTTGGACTGAGCAGAGGTTGGGAATTTGTACGGGCAACGATAGCCGCGCAGTTGAGCGCCCCACAAACCAAACATCATCATCATCATCACCCCTTGAGGTGCTCAGATGTTGTCGACCTGTACCTTGATGACGAGTATGCACACCCTCAGGTTCATACGCTGGCCAACATCAGGCTGCCCCACAAATCTTGATTCTGAACGATTCGACAAGCCAGCCAAGTCGAGACCCACAACGAGGTCTCTTTCTACATCTACATCTACATAGATACTCCGCGAGCAACTACACTGTGCGTGGCAGATGGTACCCTGTACATCATCTAGTTGTTTTCTATCCGCGCTGATAGAGACAGGCGAAAATGACTATCTATATGCCTCCCTACGAGCATCAGTTTCTCGTATCTTATCTTCGTGGTCCCTACGCGAAATGTACACTACTAGTCATTAAAATTGCTACACCACGAAGATGACGTGCTACACACGTGAAATTTAACGGACAGGAAGAAGATGCTGTGATATGCAAATGATTAGCTTTTCAGACCATTCACACATGGTTCGCGCCGGGGACGACACCTACAACATGCTGACATGAGGAAAGTTTCCAACCGATTTCTCATACACAAACAGCAGTTGACCGGCGTTGCCTTGTGAAATGTTGTTGTGATGCCTCGTGTAAGGAGGACAAATGCGTAGCATCACGTTTCCGACTTTGATAAAGGTCGGATTGTAGCCTATCGCGATTGCGGTTTATCGTATCGCGACATTGCTACTCGCATTGGTCGAGATCCAATGACTGTTAGCAGAACATGCAATCGGTGGGTTCAGGAGAGTAATACGGAACGCCGTACTGGATCCCAACGGCCTCGTATCAATCACTAGCAGTCGAGATGGCAGGCATCTTATCCGCATGGCTGTAACGGATCGTGCAGCCACGTCTCGATCTCTGAGTCAACAGATGGGGACGTTGGCAAGACAACAACCATCTTCACGAACAGTTCGACGTCGTTTGCAGCAGCATGGGCTATTAGCTCTGAGACCATGACTGCAGTTACCCTTGACGCTGCATGACAGACAGGAGCACCTGCGATGGTGTACTCAACGACGAACCTGGGTGCGCGAATGGCAAAACGTCATTTTTTCGGATGAATCCAGGTTCTGTTTACAGCATCATGATGGTCGCATCCGTGTTTGGCGACATCGCGGTGAACGCACATTGGAAGCGTGTATTCGTCATCGCCATACTGGAGTATCACTCGGCGTGATGGTATGGCGTGTCATTGGTTACACGTCTCGGTCACCTCTTTTTCACATTGACGGTACTTTGAACGGTGGACGTTACGTTTCAGATGTGCTACGACCCGTGGCTCTACCCTTCATTCGATCCCTGCGAAAACCTACATTTCAGCAGGATAGTGCACGATCGCATGTTGCAGGTCCTGTACGGGCCTTTCTTGATACAGAAAATGTTCGACTGCTGCCCTGGCCAGCACATTCTCCAGATCTCTCACCAATTGAAAACGTCTGGTCAATGGTGGCCGATTAACTGGCTCGTCACAATACGCCAGTCACTACTCTTGCTGCACTGTGGTATCGTGTTGAAGCTGCATGGGCAGCTGTATATATACACGCCATCCAAGCTCTGTTTGACTGAATGCCCAGGCGTGTCAAGGCCGTTATTACGGCCAGAGGTGGTTGTTTTGGGTACTGATTTCTCAGGATCTATACATCCAAATTGCGTGTAAATGTAATCCTATGTCAGTTCTGGTATAATATATTTGTACAATGAATACCCGTTTATCATCTGCATTTCGTCTTGGTGTAGCAGTTTTAATGGCCAGTAGTATAAATAGGGTTAGCACAAGACAGATAAACATGGACAGTATTAAACTGGTCGAGAGACTGAGGACATAAAAATAAATTTAGAAGTGCTCTAGCACGCGAAAAGGGCAAGAAAAAGCGAGAAAAGCCAGTTCTCAGCTAAAGCGAGTAAACCACAGCCTCCTGTTTGTAGAAGCGCTCAATCAATACTGGATTATTTTCCAGCCTCTCTCGCAAGTTTTGCTGCTCTTTTTTCCCTTTACCACAAACAGTTGGCTGCATGGCAGTCCCGACGGTACTTCTAAGGACGTTCGCGGCAATAAAAGAGGGAGGATTGGCAGGCCGGGAGTCAGCGGCTTTGACTTAAAGCGGTTGTGTTTGTGTTCGCCACAGAAGTTTCCGCTTACAAGACTCCTTTCCGCCAGCTGTCTCGGTAATAAGGCAGTGGTAAACTGCAGGGCGAAGAGGCCGAGCGGTCGCGTAATTATAAAGCGCCCTGGCTGCACTCTCTCGCTGTCTTTGGTGCGTTTACCGCGCTTCGGCTATGTTTCAGGCGTAGCAGTTCTTTCACTGAAAAGAAGAACTCAGGAGAAACTGTGCTGCACGCTGAATACCGCCTGAGAAATGCTACAGGAAATCAATGTTATGCTTCCTTTCTGTGAGGTAAATGTGGTACACTATACTGAAACTTAACTTTTGGTATCTTCTTTACATTAAACGTTAACGGTGTAAATCATCACAATAGCTCATGGAAACTTGTTTCTGACTTTAACTTCTCTTGATAGGGAAATGTTTTTTCTAGTAGAGTACACTATATTTGCAAGATGATTTTATGAAAGGTGTTAACTGATATGTGGGAAACCGCTGGGGGATTAAGAACTTAAAAGAAGCAAAAAATTTTCGTATATACTAACATACCCAAAAGTATCCAAACGACCTGAATTACGTTTCGAATTATTTGGATGCACACTACATAACATAGCTGTCTTGCAGGTCCTCTAACTAACGTCTATTTAGCACAACCGTTTGACAACAGTAAATGGATACCAGAAGAGATGTGTAGAGAAAACTGTTCTTTAAGGCAATCTGTCCACATGTAGGTCAACACCACAATACTGCAAATACCACGAAACGCATAATTGGAAATGAGACAGCCCTTAACGCTCGTAAATGCAATTTTAATACAGTAAGTGACTAATACAGTAAGTGACTATTTAGGGAGTAAAATAACTGATGATGGTCGAAGTAGAGAGGATATAAAATGTAGACTGGCAATGGCAAGGAAATCGTTTCTGAAGAAGAGAAATTTGTTAACATCGAGTATAGATTTAAGTGTCAGGAAGTCGTTTCTGAAAGTATTTGTATGGAAGTGAAACATGGACGATAAATAGTTTGGACAAGAAGAGAATAGAAGCTTTCGAAATGTGGTGCTACAGAAGAATGCTGAAGATTAGATGGGTGGATCATATAACTAATGATGAGGTATTGAATACGATTGGGGAGAAGAGAAATTTGTGGCACAGCTTGACTAGAAGAGGGGATCGGTTGGTAGGACATGTTCTGAGGCATCAAGGGATCACAAATTTAGCATTGGAGGGCAGCGTGGAGGGTAAAAATCGTAGAGGGAGACCAAGAGATCAATACACTAAGCAGATTCAGAAGGATGTAGGTTGCAGTAGGTACTGGGAGATGAAGAAGCTTGCACAGGATAGAGTAGCATGGAGAGCTGCATCAAACCAGTCTCAGGACTGAAGACCACAACAACAACAACAAGTGACATTTCAAAATCACCACACTCAATCGAGTTTTAGTTAACAAACTCCGTCACATGAGTCATTCTAGCAAATTTTCAGGCAAAATGAAACACTTTTGTGAACAAGATAGTTTGAAGCAATATGTGGACTCGTAAAACTCTATGTCAATTCGACGTACTTTTGCTCGTTAAAAGGTTTTCCCGCACATGATATGAATGGTTGATCATAATATGGATGTTGAACTAACCAGTCAAATGCAACACTGTACGGAAACCTCAAAACTAACATCGTACCACCAGTAATTTATCTGTATTCATGACTGAACAACTCTTCGTGGAAATTTTCGATCTTTAAATGACGAACTATTTCATTCTCCATCTGTATAGGAACCAAACAGCTATCAACCAAAGTTTTCGTGCCTGACTGACACTCGATCATACCAAACGTTCGTCACTGGTGACTAGGCGTAAGGAGTCGAGGAATATCGAAGTGTCCACCATGTCAGTTAGCAAATCTGAACCTGACAATTTTTGTGCTCTATCTGGAATCTTGTCAATATCCTTATCTCCCTGTTAACTAACCACGAATAATGTTAATGTAATGTTACGTAACGAAGTTTCCACGCATTTAAAATGAAGTCATGATGTAAGTTTTTGTTATGCGGACTCGCAGTCTCGTACCCAGAACGGAATCGGATTGTTAAGCAAAATCAGATGCTAAATATCGAATTTTTTCGCCAGCAGTGAGCTGTTTGATTTTGAAAGGAGAATACAATTTCTTTACCGGACCGGGAATCAAACACGGCATCTGTAGCCGTTGATTTCAGTTCACGAACTGTTTGCTCACAAGTGGTGAGATGTGTACATGTTCGACTAGAAATAACGGCACCTAGCGATATTGCTGACAACATATGAAAGGACATTAAAACTGAAAATTATTTATCACTAGAAATTCGGTATGGAAGTTCTAGGGCTTGAAATGAAACCATTAATACTTTTGTGCAAGGCTAGATTCGATCCCAATGATCGAACAATATCGTTCTGCAAGGATCAGGTACCACAAAAGGCAAGATCCGAATTAAAATCCTAGTCTAGCACCAAATTTTTCAACTTCTGAAGTTAAGTAACATAAGAGCCCTGTGACCTTAAATAACTATAGGATCGACAAAGAAACTAAAGTTTGTAGTGTAAGAAAGCTCAGTGGTGGCAGAGATTCTGTTCGCCGCAACTTCTGCCTCTGCCATGACCCAACATAAGCCGGGACTGCCACAGTTGATAGCGAAGTGATATGATGTTTATAATGCGGATTCTGAACTACGGTGCAACCTGATTTTGTTCATTTGGCATCACTAGAGGTAAAGGAACTATGTTAGTATTTAGAATTAGATTTTCACTCTGCAGCGGAGTGTGCGCTGATATGAAACTTCCTGGCAGATTAAAACTGTGTGCCCGACCGAGACTCGAAATGGGGACCTTCGCCTTTCGCGGGCAAGTGCTCTACCATCTGAGCTACCGAAGCACGACTCACGCCCGGTACTCACAGCTTTACTTCTGCCAGTATCTCGTCTCCTACCTTCCAAACTTTAAAGAAGCTCTCCTGCGAACCTTGCAGAACTAGCACTTCTGAAGGAAAGGATACTGCGGAGACATGGCTTAGCCACAGCCTGGGGGAGGTTTCCAGAATGAGATTTTCACTCTGCAGCGGAGTTCAAATGGTTCAAATGGCTCTGAGCACTATGGGACTTAACATCTGTGGTCATCAGTCCCCTATAACTTAGAACTACTTAAACCTAACCAACCTAAGGACATCACACACATCCATGCCCGAGGCAGGATTCGAACCTGCGGCCGCAGCAGTCGCGCTGTTCCGGACTGAGCGCCTAGAACCGTGCAGCGGAGTGTGCGCTGATATGATACTGGCAGAAGTAAAGCTGTGAGTACCGGGCGTGAGTCGTGCTTCGGCAGCTCAGATGGTAGAGCACTTGCCCGCGAAAGGCAAAGGTCCCGAGTTCGAGTCTCGGTCGGGCACACAGTTTTAATCTGCCAGGAAGTTTCATATGTTAGTATCTGTTTAAAATACATGCCTAAAGTGGGATTCGGGCCAAAACTTAGCATTTAGAAAACTAGGGCCAATGCACGAGACCACTGAATTTCCCATATACTACGAGGGTTGCCCAGAAAGCAAAGCACTGCACGTTTTTCTTCAACAATTCTTTATTGAACATCATGAGAATTACACACACGAAAGAATGGTATTTTATCTACACACCCTATTTTTCACCTAATCTATCTCCATGCCCTTCCTTGTCACGGTGGCTGTCCGAATCACACCTTCATTGTCCTCAAAATGTCTTCCACGAAGGCATCCTTTAATGGTCCAAACTCTCGATGACAATATCAGCCCGCTGCAAAATGTCAAGTGTGACAGCCATGGATGGTCTCCCCGACCGGTGCAAATCGTGGAGCTCCGCCGCATCGCGTTACGATGACCTCAGCCCCCCGTGCCCAGCGACTAATTGTACTTCTGTCGACAGCAGATGCGCCACAGACTTTTCACAAGCGTTTGTGGATATTCCCCAGTTTCTTTCTCCGCAGTGAGAAATTCATCGACGGCACGTTGCTTGTAACGTACGTCACCTAGAGACGCCATTTTGAAACTGCCCTGCCGCTAGATCTGTCGGAAGTGATGGAAACTTAGCGCGCGCAGTCAGGAGACTTCAAATAAAACGTACGTAATGTTTTGCATTCGTAGCATTGTTTTCGACTGAGAAAAAAGTGCGGTGCATTACCTTCTGGGCAGCCGTCGTACATTTATCATTGTATCGCAACGTATGATACGCTTAGGTTACAAATTGGACACGATGAAAAAAATTCGGTGCTCCATTAATTGGATAGTGATCAGCAAGCTTCTGAAAAGGGAAGTATGCTAGTCTCTTTGATCGGGATTTAAAGACGCTTTTAGCCATCATAGGCTCTATTCGGAGACATTTTGAAATTTTTACAACTTCAAGAAATATCTTAGATCGAAAAATAACGTTGCACAATATGAACTTGCCAGATACTTCCACCATGACGGTAATTATCGTTATGAACTTTTTCATTCTGATGCTGCTACAGGCGTTCTTCAAGTAAGAATTTATTGCTTCTTGGATATTTTTAGAAGTAGTTGCCCGAAAACAGGTAAATATTTAGTTCTCAGCAAATATTAATATCGGACATCTAAAATTATTTGCAGATTATATTAAAACTAAATTAAAGGATGAAGACGTTATTTCATCACAGAAATTGTGTTGCATTACTTCGATAGTTGCGCTAGGAAACGACGCTTGTAAAATGCTAAAACTGGCTGTAGCCTCAACTTTAAAATCCAGAGGATGTTAATGTCTTCTGTTTAATAGCACGATCATTTTCTCCTGATGACTTGGTTGATGTCGCCTATTTCAAGTAGCATTTTCGCAGAATTGAACTACATCATCATCTTTAACAATGTAGGAAAATATTTCAACCTTGCAAAACTCACATCCGACTCAGAGGTTCAAAAATGGTTCAAATGGCTCTGAGGACTATGGGACTTAACATCTCAGGTCATCAGTCCCCTAGAACTTAGAACTACTTAAACCTAACTAACCTAAGGATATCACACACAACCATGCCCGAGGCAGGATTCGAACCTGCAACAGTAGCGATCGCGCAGTTCCAGACTGAAGCGCCTAGAACCGCTAGGCCACCAGCGGCCGGCCGACTCAGAGGCATAACACTTAGTCGCATAACAGAAATTCTACCCCTGTGGAACACCAGTTTCAATAATCTGGTGTGAGGAAGGCTGTTTACCACTGCAATTTGCCGCGCGGGGTAGCCGCGCGGTCTTGGGATCCTTGTCACGCGGCTCCCCCTGTCAGAGGTTCGAGTCCTCCCTCGGGCATGGGTGTGTGTGTTGTTCTTAGCGTAGGTTGGTTTAAGTCAGATTAAGTAGTGCGTAAGCTTAGGGACCGATGACCTGTGCAGTTTGCACCCATAAGACACTGCCACAAATTTCCAAATACCACTGCAATTTCTATCTGAAAACCGCGCAATTTACGTATTGGGCTCTGTACTGTACTGCAACAGTAATTTCACGAAGAAGCAAAGCATACTAAATGAAGAATTTAACAGTGCCGTGACTTCCACCTCTATAAACTCCTGACGTAAACTGGCTCCACATCTCAGTCTCCCGCTACTGCAACGTCATACTGACACTAACAGTGTGCTTGTACTGCCAGTTTTATTCATCGTTCCACTTAACTTTGTAATCACCGAAATAGAAGCCACATGACCTCTCAACACTATAAAGTTTTCATTTTGTTCATCCTTTCCTTCTGGGAGACTAGCCTCAGGTCAGTACGCTTATCCCCTTATAATGCGAGAAATGCGGCAAAATGCAGGTAAAAGTATTTGCATTACAAACCGCTATTTACTGCTGTTAAAAAGGTTTCCTTTAACGATACCGTAGGCAAAGGAATTTAGTTTAATCTTGAAACATCTTAAGCAGCAACGTTCATAATTTCAACGTATAGGAAAAGATTACTGTCCAGGTAGGAAATGGTTTAAAACAAAGTCTGTGCAGACTCGGCCAGCATGATCTTTTCCTCTTAAAGCACTGCATTATGGTTCACCTAAGAGGCATAACAAGTTGTATTCCTGTAGCTGTGGAAATTATTAGTTGAAACAGAGTTTAAAATCTGATGGTATGGTACTGCTAATTGTACAAAACTATTAAGAGCAGGGCTGAGTTAATCCTCAACCTGATGCGATTTTTATTAAGGAAACCAGGGGGGATTATTCATCATTGGCTTCATCCAACGAGCATCCACGAATATTTACAATAGGATGATTAATGTGAAGGTTACAGCTGACGTAGTTCTCCTAAACTAACAGATCTTTTTTTTTTTTAAAAAAAAAAACAAGATTTAAGCTTTGCAGGAGCGGCAAGATTCGAACACGACATAAGGAGAGTACAAACTCATTGCTTTAACTTCTTCACTATCCAACCAAGTGCTTGAAGCGCTGGTACAGACTGCTGTGGTGTGATATGTGGGGTCCACAGCTGACTAAAATACTGTTGCGGGAGTAACATGACAAGCACCTCAACGTGATTCTAAATTTTACTTACTTCAATCTATGTATTTCGACTAAGTCGAGCGATATTCAACAGAAAATTTGCCCAGTAGAGGCAAAGACTAGGCCGAACTGCTGTCACAGTTTGGGTATGAATGTCGTCAAATGGTTGCTGTATTACGAGCAAACTGGACCGTCTTTTTTTTTTTCTAGCCACTATTACTGCGAAATATTGGAGAATGTAATGCTACCTTCTGTTCTTCAGAGTTTTTCGGGATACAGATAAACCTTCCATAATGATCTGTCCACACAGAGAACTCTGTAAGAAACTGATATATTATGAACGAAGATACTGAGCTCTTGGACTGCCCTCTAAGAAGTTGCTCACCTCAGTCCCATACAGCACGAGACGGAGAAAACACTTAGGTGTAGAAGACCAGCACCGACAAACAAGCCAGCGTTGTCCAAAGCTGTGCATGACGCATTTGCAATCGATGCTGTGTTGTCGTGTTATCATTTGTGTGCTTGTCTTTCACGGATAGTACCGCTGACATCGATCTCAAGAAAAGTATTTTCAAAGCTTTTATTATTAAAAGAATTTGTTGCTTACTCATAACGTTTTCAGTATAACTACCGGAGATGTTCTAAACGTGTGAACCATGTCTGGCGATGAGTATTTTAGTTTCAATACGCATAAGACAGAATAATTCATTGTGACTGATAACGATTTGTGTTGTTTAGTTTGCAGTCGGTGCATCTGAGTATTATTAGTGACGACAACCTAGTCCCTAAACCCAGTTACACAAACGCAAATAAGACTCACTGACATATACTTTCGGTATTTCGGCGCGATGTCTATGAGGCACGAACTGAAGTTTATTCCTAGATCGCTCAAGGGTAGTAACCTCCCTGCCAGAAGTGTAACTGAAACTGGGCAACAATGCGGGATACGTCTGGCAACCCTGCGACAGAGGAGTTGCTTCCTGGACGACAGAGAATCAGCCTACAAACATTCGTATAGTTTCCATTTAGTAATCCAAGTGATTTTCACGCAAGATGTGAAATACGGTTAACAATTTGTGGTTTGGAATAAAGTAAAGTAATTTGTCGTGGAAATTGCACTTAATCTGTGTTTTTCGTTGTGTGGTTATATGACATAGCCAGCAATGTTGCAGTAAGGGTGAACACAACGCTGCAAGATTCCGCCTGCTGTAAGGTGACGTGTTCTCCAGTACAGTTGAGGCTGCTTCGTTTCACTCTTCCAGTCTCGCTGAATGATAGATTTTCAGACATTTCATGACAGATCTGTGAGCAGTCAGATCGCAAATTAATAAGGAAGCCTTATTTATTCTATTTAGTGAATGCCACATTTTCATACTACCTCGTTGTGACGCAGGACTAGAAGTAAACAGATGGGTTCAAAGTCAAGAACGAGTGACATCTTACTAATTCGTGCTCCTGTTACAAATACTTTATGTTTTATTAGTATAGACATCCGTCATAAGATTATCGTGGTAGTTTGAATTCCATTTGATTTATTACAGAAAATATTTTAATTACGTTTTCCATTATTTTATTGAACATAACAGTAAACACCAGAGAGAAATTAATCGTCAACTTTATATTCACTCGCATTAAAGTAAAACAGTGTGTCAACAAAGCTTAAGTAGTTTACTTGTAACGCCGGAAATGCATATCCTTCTTTTTCCATCTATTGTACTATAGATTTTTCCTTATTTTGTTACCCGAAGATATGACATTTCTGTGTCTTCATGTATTGTAATTGTTTTACTATTTGTATATATATATTTATGCATTTATGTCGATGTATAATTGGTTTGTTTTGTAAATATTATTTGTATTTTACGCTGGGTCTTGCCTAGGGAAAACTATGCTATCGAACGAATACATCGATAGGTCGTGTGGAGAACCAAAGTGTTTAGGATCTTTGGTAGTGTGAACTCTGCCGCGTGGAGCGCGGGCAGAGGGAGTCTGGCGAGGGAGTAGTGCTGTGGAGCAGGTGTGTGGTGTGACGCTCCCGCGAGTTGCCGCGCATTCGGGGTTTGGCAGCGTGTAATTGCGCTCGACTTGCTATGTTAGTTTCTGACACGGCGTCACGGACAGGAAGCATTAGCTGGCGCACATCAAGAGCCCGTTTCGCCTGGTGACCGCGTCGAGAAGAAGGCGCGCCAACATCCAGCTTCTGCAACAGAGACGGCCGACAATGAATGACTGTCGCCACCTCCTCGATCGACGACTTCAAACCAATCAACCAACAAGGAAGACTAAAAGCATGTAAAGTTTCAGAACTGTATGGCAGACCTCAGCTTTTAAAATTGTTGCATCACAAAATTACAGCAACTTAGCATGAACCTTTGTTGCTCATTGTCCCAATTGCATTGCCAAGCAGGGTCCCTTCCTTTTCCGAAATGAACCCGAGTGTCGTTGAAATTCGAACGCCAGCATTAAAGTAATATCATTCCATTTCACTGCTTTAATTTCGAAGTTCTGTTAAGGTATTCATAGCTGGCTACAATATTTAGATTACACGAGCACAAATTAAGAGTGCGAGTTTTGTTAGCATAGTTTAGCATACCTGTGACTGCAGCTCAGCTTGGTACGTACTCAATTTTACTATTGTTAATTGTTCAGAATCATTTAATTCGAGTTCAAAATTAAATCTCTTATTTCTAAATTGCATAGATTCAAGTAGCTTTTGAAATGATTGTTGAGGTAGCCCAAGACTAACTGTATTTTACTTAATATCGATATGCTTCAGAATCAAAGTTCACTATTAATCTCAGTCGCTAAATTAACTTTCAATTTTCCGGTTTTATTAATTCTTTTGCTAAATTAAGTCAGAGTGTAGCGAAATTTATTACTTCTGACAAACTTTCAGTTTTCACACTACACGTGTCAACCTTCAGTTGCCACGCTTCTAGTGCTAATTATATGTGTAATAACCTTTCTTTTTCAGTTACTATAGTAACTGTCCTTAAGCCTGGCGACCGTAATTTCCCCCAAATCTCAAATATCTAATTACCGCTAGTTAATTGTTGACGTAACGGCCGCACATTTACTTTCTTTATTAACTTTACCCATTTTCAAAATTAATTTCCACTAGTTTCATTTGCATTTTTCCTTTCATTAAGATATAACCCTTTCCTCCCTCTTTACCGACAAATTAACTTCGGTGACGATTGCTTTTCCCAAATTTCCATTAGGTGCACGCGGTTTAATTTTTCACTGTCATTAAGGTCGATAAGTGAGGGGGAGGTTACACGTGGCGACCTGGTGACAGGACAATCTTCAGATTTGAGGTTGTTCTGGACACGAATTTTGTATGGTGCAAATGTCGTAACAAAGTATTGGTTACGAACAGATAGTTACGTCAGCGAGATTAAGTAGTGGGAGGAATCCTAATTAGATTTGAGATTTGTTATTTATATTGAAAATTATTAAAATGAGTGAAGGCAAAAATTACCAAAATTTGGTGGACTAGGATATGGAACAATCGGTCGAACAGTGGGAAACGCTCACCGCGGTACCCATTGTTCAGGGGCAGGCGGCTAGCATGAAAGACGCGACCGCCGAAACGCAACAAAGAGCAGAAATGGAATTCCAAGCTTTAGAAAATGTTTCGTAATCGGAAGTGAATATCAAATCTGAACCCCTTGATGACGAATACGGGGGGACAATTAAAGAGGAAGCCGCTACGGAAGTAAAACCGGTAGTTTCCGGGAATTTAACTGATTTATTGAATGTTTTGATTAATGAAATCAAGAGTCAATCGGCAGAAATTAAAGCTCAGGCTGCCAAGCAAGAAGCTCAGTATGAAAAAATTGGACAGAAGCTAGACAATCAGAACAAAGCTATTAATGTTGTTAACAACAATGTTGGAGTTGTTAACACAAAAGTTGATAAAATGAAAGAAGATATTGTTGTAATTAATACCGAAATCGGTAATCTTAAACAGGAAATGATAAGCGTTCAGGCGGAAGTTGCGAGCATAAATACTCGTTTTAATTCCGAAATTAGCAGTATCGAGAAAATTGTAGGAGAAGCAGTTGCTCGGGTCATCGAGAATAAGGTGACGGAACAAATTCAATTAGTGAAAAAAGAGGATCAACAGAAGGTGGAAACTTTAAAGGCGTTAGTGTCCGAGGTTGATGCTAAAGTGACGAAGCAGGCTAATACCTGCGAAGAGAAAAAAAGGGAAGCAGAAACGCTTGCGACAACCACTTGCCAAGTAATTACGAGAGTTTCTGAATAAGAAAAGAAACTTGACGAAAAACAGAGCTATGTGCCAATCTGTGCACATAGTTCGGCATTGTTGACGAAAGAGGAGCGGTTCGACCCCTTGAAAAAAGGCGGTATACACCCGACGGATTTCATTAAAAATTGTGAAAGAGTTTTACCCAGATCATGGACTAATGAGAGTGTAAGTAGGCTGTTTAGGTTTTTTGATTGATAACGCCACCTCTGTATGAAAATCACTGGCTGTGCTGTTTGCAGTCTGTGGCTGCTTTTCTTTGTTGTAATACTCGCCATTGTAGTGTTAGGCAGCTGGCTGTGAACAGCGCGTAGCGTTGCGCAGTTGGAGGTGAGCCGCCAGCAGTGGTGGATGTGGGGAGAGAGATGGCGGAGCTTTGTAATTTGTCATGAACTGCTATATATATGATGATATCAAGGAAAATACATTGTTTGTTCTCTATTAATATCTTTCATTTGCTAACTATCCCTATCAGTAGTTAGTGCCTTCCATAGTTTGAATCTTTTATTTAGCTGGCAGTAGTGGTGCTCGCTGTATTGCAGTAGCTTGAGCAGCGAAGATTTTTGTGAGGTAAGTGATTTGTGAAAAGTACAGGTTAATGTTAGTCAGGGCCATTCTATTGTAGAGATTATTTAAAGTCAGATTGTGTTGCGCTAAAAAAATATTGTGCATCAGTTTAAGCACAGTCGTGTAAAATTGTTTAAAGGGGACGTTTCATCAGTCCTGTAAAAATTGTTTAAAGGGGACGTTTCATATGGCGACCCTGCCAGGATTCGAACCTGGAATCTACTGATTTTTTTTTTCTTGTAGTTTGTGTAATTAGTGTAGATTTTGTTTATTGCTAGCGCGTAATTGTAGAGAGAATCTCCATTGTAGTTCTAGTTTTTCATTGTTGTACAGTAAAACAGTTGTGGCATGCATATAGATTTGCACCAAGTATTTCGCAGCTGCAATTAACTAGATATTATTTTCAGTGTTGTGTTAATGTGTTCTATTATTTTTGCTCTTCAAATTGTGTTTTTCTGTGTTGTCGTGTGAAATATTGTGACAATAATGGCGTGTGAAAAACGTAACACTAGGCTCCAAAGCAAACTGAGAAATAATAGTGACGACGAGCGTAGCTTGCCAGCACCACTGTGTAATGAATTAACAAATGTTCAAAGTAGTAATTTGGTAATTGTGCATAGGGAAATGGAGCGGGTGGCAAACAATGGCGTAGACAGTGAAACAATCAGTGAGCAGGAAAGCATTATCGATAGGTCGGTCGGCAACAGCTCACCTCAGGAATCCGAAATGACAGGACACAATTTTTCAAATATTGTAGACTCAGGTTTTGGGTCCTCACCGTTTTCTCAAATGAGTCAAGACACATTTTCTGCTTGTCAAAATGTGAATGTTGCCGGTGCAACTTCATTGCCGAATAGCACTGAGGAACATGTTTCAGACACCAGTGCACTGTTATTACAATTAATGCAACAAATGGGACAAAAGCTTCAAAAGTTAGACATAATGGAACAAAATCTTCAAAAGTTAGACACAATGGAACAAAATGAGAGACAAATACAGCAACAGTTAGACAGAATGGGACAAAATCTTCAAAAGTTAGACACAATGGAACAACACCAGAGACAAACACAGCAACAGTTAGACGCAATGGAACAAAATCTTCACACCACGCTTGAACAAACACGTGAAGATTTAACTACTGAGTTACATAACATCGAATCGAAATGGCAAAAAGTCTGTAATGACGTAAAAACACAAATTTGTGAGCATTTTCAACCTATTTTTTCGCGGCATGAAAATGCATTACAGAATCACGAAGCAGCCATAAAAGAACTGCAAACCATTGTTCATGAAAACCATGAGACCTTGTCGGCTAAAATTGACTCAGTTGCATCTACCGATTCGGTTACGCAACTTGCAAAAACTCAAGAAAACTTAAAGGACACAGTAGATTCGATTTCAACACAAATGGACACTCTGAAACTTGGTTCAGAAAAACACACTGAGGAAATGTGTTCACTATCGGAGAAAGTAGCCGAACTTTCGGATCAGTTCACTAACTTATATACGAAGGTAGATGATAATCTGAACGACACAAAACCGGTAGTCTTTAATGACACAGAAGAGTGCGAACAAATTAGGAAACTGAAACAAAATCTGAATCAAATTAATACGCAACACCAAAGAGAAATCCGGGAAGTACAAGATCAGTTGGCACAAGTAATACAAAAATTACAAATTTCAGAAGACACTCGCGCTCCAACACGGGAAGAGGGACTTAGAAATACAGAAAAGACGCAAAATAATAACACAGGGCACTTCGGAAATTATGAAAGAAATTGGCAAGGTACAGCGAATTTTGAGATGAAACCGCCGAAACGACGTAACAATGACCGACATGCGACTCGCCGACACGATGATCTTGACTATAAGCTGTTCAAAAAAAAAAAAAAAAAGGGAGGCAGAATAACTTCTGACGCAACAGTTCGGCGGACAGTTACGATTCAGGGAAAAATTCTCCACCACGTGACGGACAAGGAAGAAATTATGAAATCTACCGACAGACCTGAATTTCATCAGAACTGGCGGGATTTAAACAGGGCTGGGCCCTCTGGGCAACGTGAATTTGTAGAAGTTAGGTCTCCTAATCCCAATAACGACGCGCGCCAACAAAGGGACAGACAATGACTCGCACTGCAGGCAGCTGCGTACGCCGGCTGGCTCCGAGATAAATAACATAGACGCTAACCTTGAGAAAAATTCCAGTGTTCCTTACCGACGTATACCGCATGACAATTGCATTCAAGTTCAAACTCTGAGTACTATGAAGAGTAAAGGATTTCACCACACTTCACATATAAAACCGCTTATTGAAAGATAATCTGCTTTTAAACTTAGTCTTTGCCATAAAATTTTTCACTTCACATTTCTAGTATGCTTTGTCAGACTTAAGAAACTGTTAACATGCAACAATGTTTGAAGTTACACATCCAGTCCAGAACCTAGGGAACATTTTTAAACAGAAATTACGAATGTATTGTTATAGTGAACAGACGACACAGTGTTGTATTTGTACATTCTTGCTTGTTTGTTGCACGATTACGTAACGACTATAAGGCTCACATACTTAGAACATTTACCAGTACTGCTAATGAGATTTAAATGCAACATTTTGGTTTATTTGAAAATACATTCTGGATTTAAAGTACTTTCTGTGAGATACCAGAGGACACAGTGGTTAGTTTATGTGACAGCTACACGATTTTTATCACGACGCTACTAATGAGTGACAGTTTACAATGTTGCTGTTGCAGTGTTTCTGTTTTATACCTGCACAGTTTTTCTGTATTGTTCTGAAAAGTAAAACATGTTTTAGTAGTAACTTTTGTGGTATAGCAACAATGAGACAGCCTTTTTCGTAGCACAACAATACGTTACAGTACAGTACTTTCCTGATCATGGTAAGGTACGTAATAACTAAGATATCTATACGCAAAGCATTTCACTTTTGTGTATCATGAGGTAAGTACATTGACTTCTGCAGAACTTAGCTTTTGGAGGACGATAACTACGACACTTCCACAGAATTATCTTACAAGAAGACGCACATTTAGCGCTACAGGACACGTATTTGAGTGATTAATCTTATACTTAAAACACTTAATTACAAAGAAAGTTTCCGTGATACATTTCATTCCATTGCTGTAATTTGTAACACCTGAGGGTATAATTACATTTATCCTCAGGGGGGTACACGCTTACTTTGTGTACCATGTGTTTGGCGAGCACAAGGAGCCCTAGCTAATATGGTATTTGCTTATACAACTTTACACATCGGTACCATATTTCTCTAACACACAAATTACACAGCTATCCGATTATTTAACAAAGAAACAAACATTTATTTTACCACGTCAATGACAGATGTTTA
Organism: Schistocerca nitens; assembly: GCF_023898315.1. Lineage (NCBI taxonomy): Eukaryota > Metazoa > Arthropoda > Insecta > Orthoptera > Acrididae > Schistocerca > Schistocerca nitens. The sequence continues at coordinate 21,304,881 of NC_064614.1, forward strand.
CGCAATTACGCAGTTGGATACCTTCACACTTATGAAATTGTATTTTGTCTGTACTTTGTGAAATGCTCATATTTTTTCGGAACCATTGTGATACTATGAGAGCGGTGAATGATGTATTTGGTATGGGATCATAATTTTTAAAGTACGTTTGAGGTAGATGACACTATTGAAATGAGCAGAGAATTTTTTTAGGTTTTGAAATTATTGGAGGAAGCTACGACGATTTTGAGAATTGACTGAGATGTTATGATATTTTTACGACGACGATGTGTATTATGCTGCTGAGGTATGTTTATGGTCAAGAAGCTGATGCTATATGAGGAATTTGATTATGCTACGTATTTCATATGATGAATTATTAAAGAAGCGTCGACGAATATATATATGTGTAATAAGGTAAGGAGTAATGAGTAGCGGTTAGGAACTCTGCCTTGTGAAGACGTATGTTGGAAACCGAGAATCGTACTTTTAGAATTATGAAATGTGTGTAAATGTGTGAATGTATCACAATGCTGACGAATATTTTTTTTGGACACTTATATTTATAGGATTTTGTTTCTACACATTTGTAACGCAAATTTTCGACCTGTGAATTTTTTATATGAGACTGTCACTGTAGCGAAAACTGCTGTCGTAAATATTTAGGTATGAAAGGTAAGCGACCGTGACGTAATTCGTTGTGAGCGGCCAGGTGTGCCAGCCACCTTGAGAAAAGGCCATTAGGTGGTAGAAAAAAAAAGGGAGGCCATTATCCTCGCTATTGACATTCCTTTGTAGAAAGCATCGTAAATACGACACGCTAATAATAACTTGGAAACATTCTTACAACTGCACACCTGATTAGGACAAGTGTCTTTCTACGAGAGTTGAGAGAATTTCTACTAACTTGTGAAATGTCACATGACTATTGAATGATATTTTTATGCCTTGGTTTGCGTAATTGCTTATTTCATTTGATATCTGGTTTACAGCTGTCTTGCAGCATTGGTTTCATAAAATAAAATTAAATGTATTTGCTAATGTGAACACTTCCTGTCAACAGATCTATTAAATAATTACTTTATGATCCACATTCTTCGAAAAAGGAGCTCTTGGAATGGAAAGAACAATAAGAAGGGACTAGTAACAGGAACTGCATACATAATTTTCTTTTCAACTACTTGGTAGTTTTTTTGGTAGAGTAAGTTATCGTGATGCATCACTCTAGTGTTAAGATGTGACATAGGTATTAGACATGGCCATTTTTAGTGTAATATTTTTTCTGCTTGAGCTATGTCATGTTTAGAGATAAGTTTGTTTTTTTTTTGCTGCTGCTGTTTGCCAGGCATAGTGCTACTGAATTTTAATTTGTGTTACTCTGCTAAGCCAGATTTATTTTTCTTGTTTGCTGCTCATTGCCTTATGTTAGTTGTAATTTATGTTGCTTGCTTCGCCATTTGTATTTTTGATCATTGCTGTTTGTATTAATTGTTTTGTGCTACTGCATTGCCTCGTCCCTTAGTTTAGCATCTGAGCTCAGTAGATTTAAGTTAGCTTAAGAGGGGGTAGACTATATAAGAACCTAACTATGGAGAATAGGGAAAGAATGCATTGAAAGTTATATGAAAACGATGTAGGCCAAAATGAGTATTGTACAATGAGCCATAATTATTTTGAAAGCAATATGGTTAGAATACTGAAAACAGGTATAGATAGGACTTTTTGGAAATGGTGAGGAACGAAGGGAGATCTCCGAGAAGTAAAGAAAGTTTTGTTTGCAAAATACTGCAGTTAAAGAAACCCTGTCCTTTCCTTGTGTTATCCCACTATGTGTTTGTGTTCCCTTGTGTATTTATGTTTTTCCTGTATTTATATGTTTATCTGATAAGACTTATGTTGCAGAATTTTTCTAATACTAAGCTACATTCACTATGATGAGGAATACTGTTATCCTCAAATATAATTGGCATTAATAATATGTTATTTAACTTGTAAATATGCTTAGACTTTATTTATTCTATTTTGTTTGAATGCTCATGTGTGAAGTTGATGTTTCGAAAGTTATTCTGATCTTTTATGTAGGTACTTATAATTCCTGTAACATTGATGTATATGTTTATTTCTATTCTTTTGTAAAGCCCCTATTACCGCAAATGTTATTTGTATTGTTATGTTCTTTACTGATGTGTTTTGTACCTTTGTTATTGTGTTCTTATGTTATAAAATTGTACTTGTCACCAGTTCATCATATTATTAACTTGTAAGTTACATTTCACTGCACACGTTTCTGTTGGTCATAGTATATGGACAATATGTGAGAAGTAGGGACTGTTAGTCTTTGCACGTGTGTTAATAATTCAGCAAGGGACTGGATAACAGCATTGCTGGTTCTAAGGACAATTCCAAAAACTTTGTGAGTGCACAAGTGGTGGTTATGGACTTGCTATATTGTCCGCAAGACTCTTCAATGGTGATTGTGCACCTGCATAGTCACAACAGATGGCTGCTCGCCATCTCTACAAGGACTAAAGTGGGTCTGCATCTTTGATGATCCATCAATACCATTATTTCTACAAGGACTGCAGTGGGTCTGCACCTCTGGTGGCCCACCAATACTGTAATCTCTACCAGGACTACAGTGGGTCTGCTCTGTGATGACCTACCCACCAATACTCTTCAAAACTTCGACTGACTCCGCTGTGGGTTTGCTCTGTTGTGGCCCATTACCTGTCAGCATGTCAAGAGTCAGCACTGTCTTTCCGTTGGAAGGACAACACTACTTCTTCAAGACTGTATGGAAATCCACTACTTCTGTATACATTTTCTTTTACTGCTCAGACTTTGAGAAAAACACTGCAATGTGATGAATGATCAGGACTGTCTTTATGGACTGTGAAAAAATTTTAGCTTTTGACCAACATTGTATCAATAAGTGTGTGCATTTGATTTCTTTGTTATTGTAATTATGAAAAATATTTTCAAATCTGTATTGGCCACTGCCCAAACCAATTTGTAAAATTTTTTGTGGGGAGCATGGGGGCTATGTAAGTAGGCTGTTTAGGTTTTTTTATTGATAACGCCACCTCTGTATGAAAATCACTGGCTGTGCTGTGTGCAGTCTGTGGCTGCTTTTCATTGTTGTAATACTCGCCATTGTAGTGTTAGGCAGCTGGCTGTGAACAGCGCGTAGCGTTGCACAGTTGGAGGTGAGCCGCCAGCAGTGGTGGATGTGGGGAGAGAGATGGCGGAGCTTTGTAATTTGTCATGAACTGCTATATATATGATGATATCAAGGTAAATACATTGTTTGTTCTCTATTAATATCTTTCATTTGCTAACTATCCCTATCAGTAGTTAGTGCCTTCCATAGTTTGAATCTTTTATTTAGCTGGCAGTAGTGGTGCTCGCTGTATTGCAGTAGCTTGAGCAGCGAAGATTTTTGTGAGGTAAGTGATTTGTGAAAAGTACAGGTTAATGTTAGTCAGGGCCATTCTATTGTAGAGATTATTTAAAGTCAGACTGCGTTGCGCTAAAAAAATATTGTGTGTCAGTTTAAGCACAGTCGTGTAAAATTGTTTAAAGGGGACGTTTCATCAGTCCTGTAAAAATTGTTTAAAGGGGACGTTTCAAGAGAAAAATTAATGTGGTTATTGATGTGTTGGCTGGTGATGCCAAGCGTTGGGGCTTAAACTTGAACATTACGAACCTGACTTTTGACGAGTTTAAAAATTTGTTTCTGGCTGAATACTGGTCAGAGCAAAAACAGCAAAGTTTCTGGCGCGAATTTGTCGTATCGAGACCTTTTGATGCGAATTCGCGCGGTTCGATGAAGCAGTTTTGTGAGGGCTGGATCCGCAAGTTGGAATATTTGCGTGATCGCCGCACGGAATCCGAAATAGTCTGGGAACTCTATAAGAAGCTTCCAGATGATACAAAACGCTACATAGGAAGCAATTACAGGATAATCAATGATTTCCTGGAAAGAGTTGAGGACAGTGGTAGAGGTTGTGGTAACATCAACGGGTACCACAGCAACCACAACAACGATAACCATGGGAATAATGCATACCGCAACCATGGCAGTAATAACAATAATGGTTCGGACCGTAATAACAATCGGTACAATGCAAATAATAACAGGAATGACGGAAACCAGTATCATACTAACGTGATACGGGCTTCACAGGATAGTAATAACGCCAGAGGGTGTGATCAGCCGCCTCAGTAGCAACCGGGGAGCGTAACTGCTGGGACGAGACAGAGAAACCATTAGCCGCGCTGGTGAGGGGCCGACCGGGCGTGGAGAAATTTTGGCGGCCCAATAACAGGAGAAAACCGAGGTGTCGTCGTTATGAAAATTTCGTGTGGAATAATCAACGGCGGGAGAGTGTGCCAGTGTTAGGAGAAAGGAGTGCGACCACAAGTAGTAGATCAGCTGTAGACACGGCAGTAGAAAATACATTCACTGTCAGTGAGAACAATTTAAGTAGTGTTCCGGAAATCGATTATAAAGTGGCAGCTGTAACACCCACAGTGGAAATGGAGATTGAGTTTAAGAATGATTCGCAATTGTTGACAGAAGATCAGATGTCGGATAAAACGTCCGTCATCGAGCGAGGCGATGCAGAGAGGGATGAGGTCTGGTTAAGGCAGTTCGGTCGCTTATACGACGAACTAAGATATTATAGGGGCCTCTACGGGAGAAGTGGTTCAAATGGCTCTGAGCACTTTGGGACTCAACTGCTGAGGTCATTAGTCCCCTAGAACTTAGAACTAGTTAAACCTAACTAACCTAAGGACATCACACACATCCATGCCCGAGGCAGGATTCGAACCTGCGACCGTAGCGGTCTCGCGGCACCAGACTGCAGCGCCAGAACCGCGCGGCCACTTCGGCCGGCGCGGGAGAAGTGTTTATGGGGAGCGCGGGCAGGATTTGCCGCGTCTCGTCCCACAGGAAGATAGTATTTGTGAAGTGATAGAAAGTTCTGGCCCTAACCGGCAGACTTTACTAGAAACAGTTGTTGTTAATGGGGAGCACGAGCAAGATTCGTCGTGTTTCGTCCCGCAAGAGTTTGATGTTGAAGTAGTAACGGAAAGTTCTGGCCCTAACCGGCAGACTTTATCGAAAGTTATAGTGGTAGAAGTAGCCGATCCATCCGACGCAAACCTCCAGTTTAAGCATTGCGAGAGTATTAAGGAGAAATGTTACAAAATTTTAGTGATAGCCGGACACGATTGGTAGAAAAGCACATACACTCCTGGAAATGGAAAAAAGAACACATTGACACCGGTGTGTCAGACCCACCATAATTGCTCCGGACACTGCGAGAGGGCTGTACAAGCAATGATCACACGCACGGCACAGCGGACACACCAGAAACCGCGGTGTTGGCCGTCGAATGGCGCTAGCTGCGCAGCATTTGTGCACCGCCGCCGTCAGTGTCAGCCAGTTTGCCGTGGCATACGGAGCTCCATCGCAGTCTTTAACACTGGTAGCATTCCGCGACAGCGTGGACGTGAACCGTATGTGCAGTTGACGGACTTTGAGCGAGGGCGTATAGTGGGCATGCGGGAGGCCGGGTGGACGTACCGCCGAATTGCTCAACACGTGGGGCGTGAGGTCTCCACAGTACATCGATGTTGTCGCCAGTGGTCGGCGGAAGGTGCACGTGCCCGTTGACCTGGGACCGGACCGCAGCGACGCACGGATGCACGCCAAGACCGTAGGATCCTACGCAGTGCCGTAGGGGACCGCACCGCCACTTCCCAGCAAATTAGGGACACTGTTGCTCCTGGGGTATCGGCGAGGACCATTCGCAACCGTCTCCATGAAGCTGGGCTACGGTCCCGCACACCGTTAGACCGTCTTCCTCTCACGCCCCAACATCGTGCAGCCCGCCTCCAGTGGTGTCGCGACAGGCGTGAATGGAGGGACGAATGGATACGTGTCGTCTTTAGCGATGAGAGTCGCTTCTGCCTTGGTGCCAATGATGGTCGTATGCGTGTTTGGCGCCGTGCAGGTGAGCGCCACAATCAGGACTGCATACGACCGAGGCACACAGGGCCAACACCCGGCATCATGGTGTGGGGAGTGATCTCCTACACTGGCCGTACACCACTGGTGATCGTCGAGGGGACACTGAATAGTGCACGGTACATCCAAACCGTCATCGAACCCATCGTTCTACCATTCCTAGACCGGCAAGGGAACTTGCTGTTCCAACAGGACAATGCACGTCCGCATGTATCCCGTGCCACCCAACGTGCTCTAGAAGGTGTAAGTCAACTACCCTGGCCAGCAAGATCTCCGGATCTGTCCCCCATTGAGCATGTTTGGGACTGGATGAAGCGTCGTCTCACGCGGTCTGCACGTCCAGCACGAACGCTGGTCCAACTGAGGCGCCAGGTGGAAATGGCATGGCAAGCCGTTCCACAGGACTACATCCAGCATCTCTACGATCGTCTCCATGGGAGAATAGCAGCCTGCATTGCTGCGAAAGGTGGATATACACTGTACTAGTGCCGACATTGTGCATGCTCTGTTGCCTGTGTCTATGTGCCTGTGGTTCTGTCAGTGTGATCATGTGATGTATCTGACCCCAGGAATGTGTCAATAAAGTTTCCCCTTCCTGGGACAATGAATTCACGGTGTTCTTATTTCAATTTCCAGGAGTGTAGATTACAGCGTGTATGAGGTGACAGCTGACGTTATACGGTCAGACGGTAGCAGTGTGGTTTGCGCAGATCCAGAGGAAGTAATTGCAGATACTACTGGGTACATTCCTCCAGGTAGATTGGCAAATGAGATCAATCTGGCCAAAGAGGAATCAACGAAGGTGACAATTTATGAATTGATAGCAAAGCAACACTCACTAGTTGACGAGTTACAGGAAAAGGTTTCGGTATTGGAGGCGAAGCTACAGACTAAGCCTCAGGACAAACGTCTTGAAATTAAAACTGTATGTGAACAGAGGCTGAAAAAGCCGCCAGATAAGCCGGATTTAGGGTCAAGGCCGGATGGTTTTTTCTGGAATGACCTGGATATAGACGAGGATTAACTGTGGGAAAATAAAGAAACAGTCGAGGACAAGTGTAGACAGATAGTAGCGTCTGTTAATATGCACGACCTACAACTAAACGTGTTGATTGACACCGGTGGAGAATTGAGTGCTGTATCTGGGAAAATATTTGATTTACTGAAAGACAGACCTGGCATCGTAGTTATGCCAGTAACAGGAGTGAAAATTATCGGTGCTACTGGGAAGGCCAGTAAACCGGTCACAAAACAGATTTTTGTCAACTTCGAGATATGTGGGGCACGATACGAACAAGAGTTTGTCGTCGTGCCAGACTTAACTACGGAAGTAATTATCGGGTTAGATTGGCTATTAAAGTACCGTGCAGTGATTAATTGCGAAAGCAAAACTTTGACATCTACGTCACAAGTTAAAGCAATAGTAGTTAGTTTTGACGAGGCAGGAGACGGTGTGCATAGGCAATACCAGCCTATACACATTTGTTAACTGGCCGGATGACATTGACGTAGGAATGAATTTGAACTGCCGTAATGTGAGGAATCTCGGGATTGACAAAAGTGTAGAAAGTGAATTGGAAGAGATAATCAAATTCCCTCCACGGATTGTCATTAGTATTGGTGTGAAAAAAAGATCGTTTGCGAGAAGTAATGAAGCTAAACGCCGATGCTCGCATACGTCGTCATGACGCTAAAGTGCGTTTTGCTAAGTTTGCAATCGGAGGCTTAGTACTTGTAAAAGCTCATGAGAAATCGAGCGAGATAGACAATGAAATCTCTAAATTTAAGTTTGTTAATAATGGACCATATAAAGTCGTTAGTATACCGCACACAAATGCTTATTGCTTACAGTATCCAAGCTCTGGAAAACGATTGGGTATACGGAACATTGTAGACTTGAAATTGTACCAACCAATGATTGATTAATACCACAGTATGGGTAATTTCTACAGTACGAAATTATAGAGTGTAAGATTTAAGGTTTGCTAGATTGCCATTCTTTTGGCTGACCAAGAGAACATTAAAGAAGTTGTAATTAATAAGTAATTAAGTTTTACTAAATGATTTAAGAGAGAGTGATTATTTATCAATTGAAAAATCCAAGCTGCTAGTTTAAGTTTTCAGCTGAGTCACGGTTGATTAAGCAGTGTGAATATGATTTTTTAACTAGCTGTAAGATGTCATAAATATGAGGTTTACTAGTCATTGCCAATGTACTTAGACGCTGTTTTAAGTTTCAGGCTAGTACATGCGTGTGATGATGGACAGTGTTGAGTTATCTACTGTGATAGTGTTAATGGACTCCTTGAGATTACTCGGGAGTGAGTTTTTCCGAAAGAATTCAGTGAAACGGACGTTCTGGAAGTGCCGTTACAAGGGCGAGTGAGATCAAGCGTGCCGCACTGGCGGGCACAACAATACTGGCGAGGCGGAGCCGCTGTCGGCTCTTGTGCCGCTGTCGGCTCTTGTGCCGCTGTCGGCATTCTTTGTACTTGCGAGTACGGAAGGTGGAGTAGTTTTTCTTCCCGGACAGCTGGTGTGGAATAATTCTGCGGTCAATAGTTATGTTTTTGCTGTACATTATTTTCTTGATTAGCCTTAAGTGGACTCTCATGACGAGAATATTAATTATGAAAAGGTTATATAAAATGTGTATTCTATGTAATTAATTATTAATTTGCGTTTTTTGATATACCTGTTTTTTATGACCATGTACTCTGGTTAATTTTGTAAACAGAATTCCATTTCTTGATACTGTTAGGAATTTTGATGATTTTGGATAGCTAAACCACTTTCTATGTTTTCTATGAATTTTAATATATTGTCAACCTGTTTTCTTTTGTGCAAGATGACAGAGTGGAATAAGATTAGGAGTGTCTCCACTCAATTATTATGGTCTAAAAATTGATTTATGGTTAATTAGACGAATGCTAAATTTGGTTGATGTTTTGAGCATATGCATTTCCGCTGTTTCTTTTTTGGGATATTTTCTGAGTCTGTTTACGTTACACGAACATCCTCAGACAATGTGGGGCACGTGTAACATCGGAAATGCATATCTTTCTATTTCCATCTATTGTACTATAGATTTTTCCTTATTTTGTTACCCGAAGATATGACATTTCTGTGTCTTCATATATTGTAATTGTTTTACTATTTGTATATATATATTTATGCATTTATGTCGATGTATAATTGGTTTGTTTTGTAAATATTATTTGTATTTTACGCTGGGTCTTGCCTAGGGAAAACTATGCTATCGAACGAATACATCGATAGGTCGTGTGAAGAACGAAAGTGTTTAGGATCTTTGGTAGTGTGAACTCTGTCGCGTGGAGCGCGGGCAGAGGGAGTCTGGCGAGGGAGTAGTGAGTGGAGCAGGTGTGTTGTGTGACGCTCCCGCGAGTTGCCGCGCATTCGGGGTTTGGCAGCATGTAATTGCGCTCGACTTTCTATGATAGTTTCTGACACGGTGTCGCGGACGGGAAGCATTAGCTGGCGCACATCAAGAGCCCGTTTCGCCTGGTGACCGTGTCGAGAAGAAGGCGCGCCAACATCCAGCTTCTGCAACAGCGACGGCCGACAATGAATGACTGTCGCCACCTCCTCGATCGACGACTTCAAACCTTCAATCAACCAACAAGGAAGACTAAAAGCACGTAAAGCTTCAGAACTGTATGGCAGACCTCAGCTTTTAAAATTGTTGCATCACAAAATTACAGCAACTTAGCATGAACCTTTGTTGCTCATTGTCCCAATTGCATTGCCAAGCAGGGTCCCTTCCTTTTCCGAAATGAACCCGAGTGTCGTTGAAATTCAAACGCCAGCATTAAAATAATATAACTCGATTTCACTGCTTTAATTTCAAAGTTCAGTTAAAGTATTCATAGCTGGCTACAATATTTAGATTACACGAGCACAAATTAAGAGTGCGAGTTTTGTTAGCATAGTTTAGCTTACCTGTGACTGCAGCTCAGCTTGGTACGTACTAAATTTTACTATTGTTAATTGTTCTGAATGCAAAACATTATGTTCGCACTGCCCTTTACTCGTGTATATGTCTTTTGTTAGGTCTCAGATATTAATTCTCCTTAAGAAGGTATAACTAGTCACCACCAGGAATATTGCACTGGAATTTTCAATGAGCCAACTAATGACGATCAAGTAGAAATGTGTTAATAGTCACCTCTTCAATTTTTGTTCTTTTAAATTAGAATTTTCAGTACTACTACACCCGACTTTTGAACCTTGCCTATTGAAAGCAATTGCACGGGCTTCCTAAATGCGCAAAATCATTAATGCCAGAACCATCCTTCTTGAAGCAAAAAAACATCTTACTGACGTGTTCTGACTTAAATCACTCCTCGCACATACAACTGAAGAGTTCAGAGCTGCCTCTGTAGTGTTCACCCCCTCGCCTAAACCTACAGCGAACAATATGTCGCAAATGTTAGACCCATTCCCAGTTTAGACTATATTTTATCACACTCGAACAAGCTCAATTCGTCACTACGAAGGAATACGAAAAAATCAAATAAGAAAATGACGATTTACTCATAGCGTCGTGACACATTCACCTGGTCGGTGGCGTCTGACGTTGGTGGGGGGCGGCGTATGGGTTGTTGCAGCTGAGGGGCCAGGAAACTCTCCAGAGTCAACTATTATGATCTTGAAACGGCTACCAGATACTTAGCGGAAATTTTTGTGGAACATTTTACTATTACATGTCGATTGGGAAATGAAACGTACTATATCCGTTTGAAACGTACTATATCCGAAGTTCCATCAGATTGATAATTTCATATGCGACTTAAGGGAACATCGGAATAGGGTCGGACTCGAAGGCACAACTTCGTGTTTAGAGAGTACGAAGCTTATCACTTTTTGTTCTTTTTGCTGTCGAGACTGCTACCTCTCCTTCATCCCGTCCTTGCGGTCGCCTGACTTCATTGACTTTAGAGCTCTTCTCTCGGACCGTAAAATGATAGGTTACATTCTTCACTCTTGAAATTGTAAGTACAAACATATATAAATTAATTTTTTTCCTAACAAAGAATCTAATATCCGTTACACAGATTAACTCAAACACTTCTTGGAATTTTTTTTATTTATTTTTGAAATTGTTTTTACTCTTCCGTGTTGTGGCTTCTGCCGAAATCAGAATACTCCTGAGGCAATATTACTTGGCAAAAACATCATTTTTTGTGCCACATTAATTAAAATGTCGCACACAGCGTAGCAGCTCTATTGACTCAAGTGCGCCAACCATAAATTACCTTTTCTTTACGGTGAAATATGAAGTAGAAGTTTTTCAATCAAAGCTTCTTTTGTGTTATGATGCTCTTCCATTACATATTGTAGGTACTCGCCTATACTCACATTTTCGGTTGTGGTTCCCTACACGAGCAATAGCCACAAGAGTAACTTCGCCATCACTATGTCGAAATTTTATGACACTTGTGTTAGCAACATGTTCTCTCACGGCTTCTCCAGAACAAGCAGATCTGAAGAAAGTTAACCGAATATCTACTGTGTCACTTTCAATAAGCAACGTTTTTCATAACTGCGTTGATGGAAGTAAAAATCAGAAAGAGTGTCTGCATTTACGTCGAAGACACAATATCCCGCTTCCACTCGGTGTAGGATTTCTTTTTGATGGAAAAGGTCTCACATCACAGACCATATCACATCATTTCGTAAATGTAACTTCAGCAGCTCCATTAAGTTTCGGGAATGCAGCCGCATGTATTCTGCTTCTTCTTCTAATATTTCGGCTGTATACCTTTCAGCCATCTTCAGAGAGAGCCGTACGACTGACGCTCCAGCGCTCGCTCCATCCTTTTAAACTCGCGGACCGCGCCACTGCGCATGCGGCCACAGATAAACAAGGCGCCAGTGATGTTGATTGGCGGCAAAGACGTACAATATGCATGAGTTACGTCTGTGACTGCGCATTCGATCCATGCTGGGAGGTCGATATATTACTGGGAGCTGAACTGTAGCGACGTCTTTGTAAGTTCAATATTGAAAGTGCCGGATTCCATGATTTATCTAATGTGAAACCGCTGTCTCTATTAATTAAATTCTTTGTCAAGCGGATTTCAATGGCCTCTTTTACTACGGAGTCCCAGAAAGATGAAACAGAAGCCAGAATTTCGACATTTTCATATACCATAGAGTTTTCTGGGACTCCGTAGTAAAAGAGGCCATTGAAATCCGCTTGACAAAGAATTTAATTAATAGAGACAGCGGTTTCACATTAGATAAATCATGGAATCCGGCACTTTCAATATTGAACTTACAAAGACGTCGCTACAGTTCAGCTCCCAGTAATATATCGACCTCCCAGCATGGATCGAATGCGCAGTCACAGACGTAACTCATGCATATTGTACGTCTTTGCCGCCAATCAACATCACTGGCGCCTTGTTTATCTGTGGCCGCATGCGCAGTGGCGCGGTCCGCGAGTTTAAAAGGATGGAGCGAGCGCTGGAGCGTCAGTCGTACGGCTCTCTCTGAAGATGGCTGAAAGGTATACAGCCGAAATATTAGAAGAAGAAGCAGAATACATGCGGCTGCATTCCCGAAACTTAATGGAGCAGTCATTGCGCCGCGAAAACCTGAAGACTCACATCGTAACTTCAGCAGTTGGCAGAATGGCGTAATGATTAAGGGGTGTATCATATCTCTCTCTCTCTCTCTCTCTTTCTATTTCTCTCTCTCTCTTTCTCTCGCTCTCTCTTCCTTTTTCATATGAAAATGCTTTAATTTTTTTAATGTAGCATGCGGTCAGGATTGCTGGAAAAAAGGTAAAGGATGTTTAATTTACTGTCGGCGTAGCGTATATTCTGCACGTTCGTCATTGCGGTTTACATATATGCCGACGATAATCAAGGTTGCTACGCAGGCACAAATATTAGTAAAAGCGGATACAGTTTAACTTGCAATGGTTTATTTACTTCATTTAATCTTGCAGCCAGATCAAACAGAATCACACGTAGCATGAAACTATTATTGTCATTGCCCGTTAAATTAATTGTTCTGCGCGCTACAGTCTGGAACCGCGCCACCGCTACGGTCGCAGGTTCGAATCTTGCCTCGGATATGGATGTGTGTGATGTCCTTAGATTAGTTAGGTTTAAGTAGTTCTAAGTTTTAGGGGACTGATGACCTCAGAAGTTAAGTCCCATAGTGCTCAGAGCCATTTGAACCAATCAATTGTTGAGAAGAGAGAGACGATATAAGCAATTACGTAGCGTAAGGATTTTTCCTCACGACAAATAATTTTTATTGAGAGCAAGTGAGCTTAATTTTAGCTTAATAATTTCCTTGACGGAAATAAACTTAATTGCAAACTCAAGGATGTCGTAAGACTAATCTGAGCCTGGTTCCCCACTGCAGTTAAATATATCCATGCAATACAGTAAACATTCTGATAAAATGAACTTGGAAATATAAATAGCTTGAAAATTACTATCAGTATTCAAAGTATTTATAATGTTAAGTTGAGGGTGAATCCGGATATTGAGCATTTAATGAAACACTACGTAATGACTAGCAGTGCTCCAGTACGACAGAATAATGCCAGATGGGCAACCTTCTACACAACTCATATTAAATAATTATTTTTACCAGTCTACTACACAACTCAGTTTAAGAAATTATTTTGCGCTTAAATGTTTCCAAAGGCAGCTGAAGCTTTTGAATAAGAACAGGAGAAATCCACTTTTTACCGTCTATTATAAAATGAAATGCTTACTCCAAATACTTAGTGCGTCGGAACAGCTAAGCGACGTAATTCTTCAACCGCAGAGGCAAAAGGTAGTCGTCGATTTTTGAACCAAATCTTTTTTAAGCTTAATGAAATAAGATATCCATGGTTACGAAGAATGTCTTTACATAGTATAGTTACTATCTGAAACTAAAACATATATTTCATTTACATATTTAACACAAAAATATCTATTGACGAATTGTAGGTTTTGTCGTATTAGCTACGGTTTTATCGACAGAAATACACTCAGTTTTGTACCTTTTTTTTACTTCACATTTACACGCCTGGTATAGGTTTAGTTGAATTTTTATTGGGCTTTCCAGGATGCGTAACACGGGCCAGTTTCTAATCTGCAGGTAGGGGACTCGAATCCTGTGACATCCACGAATTTTAATTCCTGCTAAGAGTTATTAGTTTAGGAGGGCAACGAGAGTTATTAAATTTTCATAATTTTAAAGTATTCAGAAGTAAATAACTGAGGGTTTAGTGGACTCAAACGCTTGACTTCACGTCTACGCCCTGGCCCTGCACCACTATTTCTCTTTTCATGTATTGTGATTTCTGATTTTGATTGGAGGAAAATTGCGTATTCTTTGGGCTTTCGTCGGTATTGGTGTCCTGTTTGCATGTAAATAAAGAGACCACAACCAATATGTAGCTTTTCCTGGGGTAAAAAAAAAACTAAATACTTTCTCTTTGATGCCTTCATCGGCAATGACGTCATGCGCCATGTGACCAGAAACAATCAGTTTCTATTTGTCTCAACTTTTCAGATCAGTGGTCGTGAAACTATTTCAAACTGTATACTGGTAAAAATTCATATCGTTTTGTTACATATAGTAGTCCAGAGAAATCTATCCCACTGAATAAAGTAACATCTTGGACTAGTAATAAGGAGGAATGTGGTGCCCGTAATACTGTGTTTCAGACTAACCCATTTTATGTAGGTGTACTTGTTACAGGTAGTGAACCTAAGGCAGATGAACAGAGTGAAATAGACGACTTCTTATGTATCATGTACTCCTCTTTTTTTTTTAAAGGGATAAGGCAAAACAAATTTCCTCCACTTCGAGGGAAAACAAACTATACCACACTGTACCACACAAGCGGCTCGTAGTGAAATTGCGTGCTTATGGAATATCGTCTCAGTTATGTGACTGGATTTGGGATTTCTTGTCAGAGAGGTCACAGTTCGTAGTAACTGACGTAAACTAATCGATTAAAACAGAAGTGATTTCTGGCGTTCCCCAAGGTGGTGTTATATGCCCTTTGCTGCTTCTTATCTATGTAAACGATTTGGGAGACAATCTGAGCAGCCGTCTTCGGTTGTTTGCAGATGACGCTGTCGTTTATCGACTAATAATGTCATCAGAAGATCAAAACAACCTGAAGAACGATTTAGAAAAAATATCTGAATGGTGCGAAAAGTGGCAGTTGACCCTAAATAACGAAAAGTGTGGGGTCATCCACATGAGCGCTAAAACTAACTCGTTGAACTTCGGTTACACGATAAATCAGTCTAAAAGCTGTAAATTCAACTAAATGCCTACGTATTACAATTACGAACAACTTGAATTGGAAGGAACACATAGAAAATGTTGTGGGGAAGGCTAACCAAAGACTGCGTTTTATTTCCAGGACACTTAGAACATGTAACAGACCCACCAAGGAGACTGCCTACACTACGCTTGTCCGTCCTCTCTTAGAATACTGCTGCACGGTATGGAATGCTTACCAGATAGGTCCTCAGTCCCCTAGAACTTAGAACTACTTAAACCTAACTAACCTAAGGACATCACACACATCGATGCCCGAGGCAGGATTCGAACCTGCGACCGTAGCGGTCGCGCGGTTCCAGACTGTAGCGCATAGAACCGCTCGCCCACCCCAGCCTGCGTTCAAAGAAAGGCAGCACGTTTTGTATTATCGCGAAATATGGGAGAGAGTGTCAGAAATGATACAGGATTTGGGCTGGAAATCGTTAAAGGAAAAACTTTTTCGTTGCGACGAAATCTTCTCACGAAATTCCAATCACCAACTTTCTCCTCCGAATACGAAAATATTTTGTTGACACTGACCTACAGAGGGGAAAACTATCACCACGATAAAATAAGGGAAATCAGAACTCGTAGGGAAAGATATAGGTGTTCGTTCTCTCCGTGCGTTATACGAGATTGGTTGTTATTGTTGTGGTCTTCAGTCCAGAGATTGGTTTGATGCAGCTCTCCGTGCTACTCTATCCTGTGTAAGCTTCTTCATCTCCCAGTACCTACTGCAACCTGCATCCTTCTAAATACACTCCTGGAAATGGAAAAAAGAACACATTGACACCGGTGAGTCAGACCCACCATACTTGCTCCGGACACTGCGAGAGGGCTGTACAAGCAATGATCACACGCACGGCACAGCGGACACACCAGGACCCGCGGTGTTGGCCGTCGAATGGCGCTAGCTGCGCAGCATTTGTGCACCGCCGCCGTCAGTGTCAGCCAGTTTGCCGTGGCATACGGAGCTCCATCGCAGTCTTTAACACTGGTAGCATGCCGCGACAGCGTGGACGTGAACCGTATGTGCAGTTGACGGCTTTGAGCGAGGGCGTATAGTGGGCATGCGGGAGGCCAGGTGGACGTACCGCCGAATTGCTCAACACGTGGTGCGTGAGGTCTCCACAGTACATCGATGTTGTCGCCAGTGGTCGGCGGAAGGTGCACGTGCCCGTCGACCTGGGACCGGACCGCAGCGACGCACGGATGCACGCCAAGACCGTAGGATCCTACGCAGTGCCGTAGGGGACCGCACCGCCACTTCCCAGCAAATTAGGGACACTGTTGCTCCTGGGGTATCGGCGAGGACCATTCGCAACCGTCTCCATGAAGCTGGGCTACGGTCCCGCACACCATTAGGCCGTCTTCCGCTCACGCCCCAACATCGTGCAGCCCGCCTCCAGTGGTGTCGCGACAGGCGTGAATGGAGGGACGAATGGAGACGTGTCGTCTTCAGCGATGAGAGTCGCTTCTGCCTTGGTGCCAATGATGGTCGTATGCGTGTTTGGCGCCGTGCAGGTGAGCGCCACAATCAGGACCGCATACGACCGAGGCACACAGGGCCAACACCCGGCATCATGGTGTGGGGAGCGATCTCCTACACTGGCCGTACACCACTGGTGATCGTCGAGGGGACACTGAATAGTGCACGGTACATCCAAACCGTCATCGAACCCATCGTTCTACCATTCCTAGACCGGCAAGGGAACTTGCTGTTCCAACAGGACAATGCACGTCCGCATGTATCCCGTGCCACCCAACGTGCTCTAGAAGGTGTAAGTCAACTACCCTGGCCAGCAAGATCTCCGGATCTGTCCCCCATTGAGCATGTTTGGGACTGGATGAAGCGTCGTCTCACGCGGTCTGCACGTCCAGCATGAACGCTGGTCCAACTGAGGCGCCAGGTGGAAATGGCATGGCAAGCCGTTCCACAGGACTACATCCAGCATCTCTACGATCGTCTCCATGGGAGAATAGCAGCCTGCATTGCTGCGAAAGGTGGATATACACTGTACTAGTGCCGACATTGTGCATGATCTGTTGCCTGTGTCTATGTGCCTGTGGTTCTGTCAGTGTGATCATGTGATGTATCTGACCCCAGGAATGTGTCAATAAAGTTTCCCCTTCCTGGGACAATGAATTCACGGTGTTCTTATTTCAATTTCCAGGAGTGTATGTTTAGTGTATTGATCTCTTGGTCTCCCTCGTCAATTTTTACCCTCTGCGTTACCCTCCAGTACCTCAGAATATGTCGTACCAACCGATCCCTCCTTCTAGTCAAGTTGTGCCACAAATGTCCCTTCTCCCCAATTCTATTCAATACCTCCTTGAGCCGTGGTAAAAATTGCTGCTTTGAAGAGCGCGCCGCAGCGCGTAGTGTGAAGCAGTCGCCCTCCGTTTCTGGCGGTGGCGCCGCTGTGGCAATCGCAGCTTTGGTGTCTCCCTCTGGTGGGAAAGGGGAAAGGTTGCCTGTTCACGTGCATTTAAGGGGCGCTATGAGCTCGTCAGGGAGTTAGTCAGTCGGAGTGAGTCTGAGTCGACGAGTCTGGTCAGTTGGTCAGCCGGGTCAGTGAGGGGCAGTCAGTGTCTGTCGGTCGTCCGGAGCGCTAGTATGTGTTAGGCCGCCAGTCTGCTCGAGTTTGTTTAGGCAGTGGTCATTGGCGGTTGGATCGATCGGTTGGAGGGTCGCGCACTGAGATACAAGATGACTTGTCCGCCTTGAGCGTCGGCGCATGTGAGGTCGCCTCGTGAATCCAGTAGGCCGCGCCGTATAGCGAGGAGTAGTGGCTTCGCGGGTGACACGAGAGCAACAGGAGTCAACCCACGACATCGGTCTGGCCGGCGCGAGGTGCGACGCCGTGAGACGGGAGATCGGCGCGCCTTCCTGCGTCCGTTGAAGCGGCTGGCAGCAGACGATTCGGGAGAGCGTTTTGGGGATGCTGCGCCAGGTCTTCGCCAAACATCGCAGTTTATCATAAGGTAAGTGATTCCTGATATGTTGTTTCATTTACTTGTTAAATTCTACTTTTGTTGGTCAGTCTCTCGTCCCCAGCCTGATCATCTGTCTCCCGTCCGCATTTGTAAGGCAGTTAGTGTCTGTCTGTCGGTTTGCCGTACGTTAATAGCTGCCTCTGTCATGTTTGTCCCATTCGGTGTTAACGAATTTATTCCTTGAAGTGTAACGGTCGAATTCCTGAAATATGTTTTCATCTTGCCTATCATCTTGAGAGGCGGTATATGTGTAATGTAGAGCATGTTTGTATATTTTACGTAAGACTGCATTTCATGGGTTTTTATTTAAATGGTCATTTTAGTATATAAAGTTGTCACCCTTCCACCGTAAGGGTTTTCTTTTAAAAACAAGTTGCACTTTCGGTGGCAAGTAATTTTTATTAATGGGTTTTGTACCATTTCCATCCCTCCTACGGGGTGCATAGTTTATGTGTTTGTGTGAGTTGTTAAAATTTTTAGTTTAAAGTAATCTGGTGTGTCGCAGATTTGCATCAGTGTAGTCTTTCAGAGTTTGTTGTGAGCGGTCGTGACTACGGCCGTGTTAAAAGGGAGCGGCAAGGTTCTCAGCCCGAAAGCTCATACTGTCAACAAAAAAAAAAAAAAAATTGTTATTTATGCCTCTGAATAAATTGTAACTTGATATTTAGAGGGTGCTTTCTGACTATAATTTTTAAATCTGTCTTTAAAAAAAAAGTTAAACGGTTTTGAGGAATAAAATTTCCATTTGTTGAAAGAAATTTGTTTTCATCAGTTACCCACTTGCAACTACTTTCACGCTCAAATAATGTGATTAAATGTGTTAATGTTCTTGATGAATAGCTAGTAAATAAAGTAAATTCTTTAAGAAAAGATTTTGAAAGTAAATTCACGGTTCACTCCTAATTAGTTACGTGATCTACCCATCTAATCTTCAGCATCCTGCTGTAGCACCACATTTCGGAAGCTTCTATTCTCTTTTGGTCCAACCTATTTATCATCCACATTTCACTTCCATACATGGCTACACTCCATACAAATACTTTCAGAAAAGACTTCCTCACACTTAAATCTATACTCGGTGTTAACAAATTTCTCTTCTTAAGAAACGCTTTCCTTGCCATTGCCAGTCTATATTTTATATCCTCTCTACTTCGACCATCATCAGTTATTTTGCTCCACAAATAGCAAAACTCCTTTACTACTTTAAGTGTCTCATTTCCTAATCTAATTCCCTCAGCATCACCTGATTTAATTCAACTATAGCCCATTATCCTCGCTTTGCTTTTGTTCATGTTCATCTTATACCCTCCTTTCAAGACACTGTCCATTCCGTTCAACCACTCTTCCAGGTCCTTTGCTGTCTTTGACAGAATTGCAATGTCATCGACAACCTCAATGTTTTTATTTCTTCTCCATGGATATTAATTCCTAGTCGAAAGTTTTATTTTGTTTCCTTTACTAGTTACTCAGTATACAGATTGAATAACATCAGGGACAAACTACAAATCTGTATCACTCCCTTCCCAACCGCTGCTGCTCTTTCATGCCCCTCGACTCTTACAACTTCCATCTGGTTTCTGTTCAAATTGTAAACAGCCTGTCGCTCCCTGTATTTGACCCCTGCCACCTTCAGAATTTGAAAGAGATTCTTCCAGTCAATAATAGAGAATTGTGAAGGTGGTTCGATGAACCCTCTGTCAGGCACTTAAATGTGATTTGCAGAGTATCCATGTAGATCGTGTATGTAGATATAGAAAATATTCATTTGACATAACACAATTTCCTCCCTAACAAAACAATAATTCAGCACCATGTACAGCTACTGTTCTCCTCTAGAACTCCATTTAGCCGCCGGAGAGTAAAGGCCACAAGTTTGAGGAAGAATCTGTTATAGACAGCTCCTCCCATGATTCATGAACTGCTTCAAACAGTGCTCGCTTTTTTGTCGGTGCTGGTCTTCTACACCTGATAATTTTCTCCATCTCGTGTTGTATGGGGCTGAGGTGAACAATTTCGTGGAGGGCAGACCAACAGCTGAACGTCACCGTTCATTTGAGGTCCGTTTCTTTGCAGAGTTCTCTGTGTGGTCAGGAGAACGGTGAAGAAGAAAGATTATTCTGCCTCTCGAAAATCTCGACGAACATAAGGAAGCATTACGTTTCCTAGTATTTCGCAGCAGTAGTGACTAGAAAACGGACGGTCCAGTCGGCACACAACACCGTAATTACTTAGAGATATCCATCCCCAAACTGTGACAACAGTTCGGCCATGTCTTTGCCTCTTGTGAACAGATTTTCGGTCGAATCTCGCTCCACTTAGTCGACACACGTTAACTGAAGTATTTAGTGAATCAGAAAAGACCTTCTCGTCCGTAAATATGACTTGTTTCCCATATGAAAGCGATTTCCTTCTGTACACCAATGCTAGGTATAATTTGACATACCTATGTCGTTCCTTTCATTAACCGCCAATTTTCGCCCATACCTTCTTTTCTCTTTGAGATGACGACGAATGGTCGACATGTTTACAATGAGCTGCACGTTGTTGTATTTTGTCTCTAAACGTCATGGAAATAATACTGACACTGTTTTCGAATACACTACTGGCCATTAAAATTACTACACCAAGAAGAAATGGAGATGATAAACGGGTATTCATTGGACAAATATACTATACTAGAACTGACATAGGATTACATTTACACGCAATTTGGATGCATAGATCCTGAGAAATCAGTACCCAAAACAACCACCTCTGGCCGTAACAACGGCCTTGATACGCCTGGGCATTGAGTCAAACAGAGCTTGGATGGCGTGTACAGGTACAGTCCATGCAGCTTCAACACGATACCACAGTTCATCAAGAGTAGTGACTGGCGTATTGTGACGAGCCAGTTGCTCGGCCACCATTGACCAGACGTTTTCAATTGTTGAGAGATCTGGGGAATGTGCTGGCCATGGCAGCAGTCGAACATTTTATGTATCCACAAAGGCCCGTACAGGACCTGCAACATGCGTTCGTGCATTGTTCTGCTGAAATGTAGGGTTTCGCAGGGATCGAATAAAGGGTAGAGCCACGGGTCGTAACACATCTGAAATGTAGCCGTCAATGCGAACAAGAGGTGACCGAGACTTGTAACCAATGGCACCCCATACCATCACGCTGGTGATACGCCAGTATGGCGATGACGAATACACGGTTCCAATGTGCGTTCACCGCGATGTCGCCAAACACGGATGCGACTATCATGATGCTGTAAACAGAACCTGGATTCATCCGAAAAAACGACGTTTTGCTGTTCGTGCACCCAGGTTCGTCGTTGAGTACACCTTCGCAGGCGCTCCTGTCTGTGATGCAGTGTCATGGGTAACCGCAGCCATGGTCTCCGAGCTGATAGTCCATGCTGCAGTAAACGTCGTCGGACTGTTCGTGCAGATGGTTGTTGTCTTCCAAACGTCCCCATCTCTTGACTCAGGGATCGAGACGTTGCTGCACGATCCAATACAGGCATGCGGATAAGATGCCTGTCATCTCGACTGCTAGTGATACAAGGCCGTTTGGATATAGCACGGCGTTCCGTATTACCCTCCTGAACCCACCGATTCCATATTCTGCTAACTGTCACTGGATCTCGACCAGCACGAGCAGCAATGTTGCGATACGATGAACCGCAATCGCGATAGGCTACAATCAGACCTTTATCAGGGTCGGAAACGTGATGGTACGCATTTCTCGTCCTTACACGAGGCATCACAATAACGTTTCACCAGGCAACGCCGATCAACTGCTGTTTGGGTACGATAAACCGGTTGGAAACTTTCCTCATGTCAGCACGTTGTAGGTGTCGCCACCGGCGCCAACCTTGTGTGAATGATCTGTAAAACTAATCATTTGCATATCACAGCATCTTCTTCCTGTCGGTTAAATTTCACGTCTGTAGCACGTAATCTTCGTTGTGTAGCAATTTTAATGTCCAGTAGTATATTAAATTTAAAATTTAGATTCACATTCTGATGCTGGTCATGTTACTACGACTACAGTACTTTAGTCACCTCTGTTACCCCACATATCACACCACAGTCTCCTGTTACAGCACTTCATGAGAGTAGTAGGGTAGTAGAGCAGGTAAACCGATGAGTTTGTCTACTCTTGTTTCGGGTTCGAATCCCTCCGCTTCGACAAATGCTAATCCGTTGTAAGCAAAGGACAATGCCAGTTGGAACGTTCAAATTAATCGTATTATTATAAATATTTGCCTATACGGCTTCGAATGCTCGTTGGAGGGAGGTAAGTGTGCACAGTCTCCCCTGATTTCCCTATTATAAATACACCTTAGTTTGTGGATGATTTCACCCCTCTGTTGTTAATCGTTTCATATTATTAGCAGTACCATACCGTCAGAAGTTACACTCGGTTTCAACAAACAGCTACAGGAACACAACGTGTGATACCTCTTAGACAAACCACAATGCTGAGCTGTCGGACGAAATGATCGATCTGGCCCAGACTATTCAGGCTTTTTTTTATGAACCTCTTCCTTCATGGACAGTTATCTCTTCCTATCCGGCGAAATTGTGAACGTTGCTGCTTAAGATGTTTAATGATTAAACCAAATTTCTTTGCCTACGATATCGTTAAAATAAATCTTATTAGCAGCACCAAATATCGGTTTTTGAAGCGAATACTTGCCTCATTTTGTCGCATTTCGCTGGTTAGAAAGGAAAAACCGTGTTCATCAGATGCTAATCTCCCAGACTCTTATGTCACTGATTACAAAATCAAGTGGAACGAAGAACGAAGTTTGCAGTACGACCACGGTGTCGGCGTCAGTATGACGTTGCAGTACGTGCGGCCTGAAATGATGCAGATCCAGATTAGGTCAGGAATATACGGAGCTGGAAGCCACGCCACTCTTAACTTCCTCATTTAGTTTGCATTGCTTGCTCACGAAATTACTGTTGCACTATATTTATAGACCCCAATAAGTCAACTGCATATTTTTTGGTGAGAAAAATCTGTTAACTGGAACTGGTGTCCCATAGAATAGGAATTCCTGATTGGTGACCAAGTCTAAGATTTCTGAGTCGAATATCAGTTTTGAAACGTTGAAATATTGTTTAACACTGTTGACTAATTCCGCGACAGTGTGGACTTAGGCTGGATAGAATGAGTTTACTGTTGCAGAAAATGTCGACCTTATGCATTTCTGGACTTGTTCTACTTGAAACAGGCGAAGTCGACCATTTCGTCAGGAGACAATGACCATGATATTTAACAAAAGACATTCTCCAGCTTTGAAAGTGGCGTTTACCCAAAAGTTTTAGTATTTAGTCGGTTCTAAGTGCACATACTGGGTGGTTATAATTATACTTTCCCTATTTAACACGAACAACTAATTACAGTACGAGTATAAAACTTGGTAGTGTCAATGTCCAGAGCATGGGATGCACGAATTCCACGCGTCATAGCGCCACCGTCCAGTTCCAACTACGGCTACCAGGTGTCGTGATCAGTCATCGTGAATCATTGTCTCACTCACCTGACCAGTCACAGTGCACTTGTTGACGTGTCAACATGAGCTTGGACAAAAGGAGCAGGGCATTAATGGTGAAGTTATATTATCAAAAGAATCGTAATGCTGCAGCTGCACTTCAAGAATATCTCCAGCTGAAAGAATCACGGAAAGTCCCCCTTTCCCCACATGCTGTGCTGAGCGTGATGAAGAAGTTCAAATCAACTGGAGAACTGGGCGGCGCTCCGGGAAGAGATTGACGACCGGTTGCACCTCAGGTGGTTGATGAAATCGCTGTTGCTATGGTAGACAACGATGCGCGCAGTTATAGATCGTCAGGGAGTGCGCGTGCTGTGTCACGACAGTTGAACATTCCTGGGTCAACTGTACGGAAGGTTCTTGGAATAATTCTCAAATGATATCCGTACAGAAAGCAGTTTGCACCACAGGACGCACAATGGCGGGTTGACTTCGCTCTCCACTTTCTCGCAAGGACTGAAGTTGACGAGGCCTGGCCCTGCACCGTAATACAGACAGACGTTTTTCTCTGACGGGTGAGGTGAACACATACAATTGGCGAGTGTGGAGATCTTCAACTGCAACGACTGTTTACGAAGTTCCTCTGTAAGGTGAACGTGTCACCGTATGTTGTGGCTTCACAGCTACATTCATTATTGGCAGCTTCTTTTTGAACAAGATGGCACTCAAGGACTAAAGACGTGCAATGTGACTGGCCATCGTTAATGCGATATGCTTCTCCAGCGTGACACACCCGCCCTACAGGGGAGAGACGCATAGAACTCAACAGTTTTCAAGAAAGATGGGGCCCCATTGGACATCGCTCGTGAAGTTCACCTGCTTCTCCGAAACACATTTGGAAACGATCGAATTATCAGCCGATAGTTTCCAAATACTTGGCCGGCACGATCACATCATCTCAATCTCTTTGATTTCTGGTTGTGGCGCTATCTGAAGGACACAGCTTACCGGGGGAACATTCACACGTATGCTGATATGTAGTGCAGCATATTAAGAGAGCTAGCCAGCATACCTACTGACATGCTTCTTTCTGCTGTGCGGAATGCAGTCCTGCGCTTTCCTACTCATCTGCAAATTGATGGGCGCCATATCGAGTCCCTTTTGCAGCAGTAATGGTATGACCTACCGTAGCAGCACATTAAATTGTGTCAATTATATGGAGTCTATATTATTTCTGTTTTCCATGTCCTTGATATTAATGCTATCAAATATTAGTAGGGTAATTATTTTTCGTATTATAACCTGTTAAGTAGGGATTAATTACAGGTACTCGGTATGTGAGGTGATGCAACAGTATTTCCTTTATGAAGCAATGCCTTCATGAGCTAATTTACTTTTAATGTAATCTACGGATAATTGGGGATGTCCGATTTTAACTAGAAGAGCATTCCCTAGCTTGTAAAGAACTAAACAACTACTATTAACATCCCAGTCGCCACAAAACGCAGCAACTATTTGCTGCGAAACTAAATCTCCTGCTTTTGGGCAACTGCTTCTAAAAAATTACTGAGAAGCAATAATCGCTTCCTTCAAGCATACCTGCGGCAGCAGCAAAATGAAGAAGTTAATAGCGATAGTGGCAGTAATAATCTATTCTGTAACTTTCTATTCTGCAATGGTATTTCTCGATTTAAGAAATTTCGTGAAATGCTGAACAGTTGAAAATGCCTTTTAATCGAGACTATGATGACTAAAAGTTTCTTTACATCCCGATGAATTGAGACTAGCATTATTTCCGTGTGAGAAGGTGGCTGATAATACCAGTTAGTCGAGAACCGAATTTTTTCACCGTGTCTAATTTTTAACCTGAAGGTATCACACATCGTGACACAACGATTACTGTAGCATATGTCTAGTGGATTGACTCTAGTTTCTTAGCTGCTAAGTTTTGGTTCGATTCCCACAACTCCTTCATCGCTAGTGATGCCAAGGGAAGAACATCAAGTTACACGATAATTCATAATCCTCATTATACATATCATGTCCCTTCGCTACGTACTGGGGCAGGGCCGGTTTAGGTTGGGCCATAACAAAGGCGGAAGTCGCGGCAAACAGAAACTCTGTCCCCAGCGAACTTCCTTACTTCACAAACTTTGTCTTATTTGGCGAGCCAATGGTCAGATTAAATTACAGGGCTTTTATTTTGCTTCACGCTGAAAAATTTGGTGCCGGACTAGAATTTGAACTTTGATCTCCTCTATCGTCCTATCTGATCCACACAGAACGATATAGTTCGGTCACTTCGTTGTGTCCTCCTAGATTGTTTAAGTCCCCTACGTCTCCACGAGAGGCACGTGGGTTCGAATACTGGACCAGCGCTAAATTATTAATGGTTTCATTTCAAGCCCTAGCATATGCACACCGAACTACTAGTGACAAATAATTTTCATTTATAATGTATCTTCATTCGTCGTCAATAACGTCGATAGGTACCTTTATTTACAGTCAAGCACGCACACATCTCACTACTGCTGGACAAACAACTCATGGATAGAAAACAACGGTGGTAGGTGGCGGGTCCGATTCCCAGTTAGGCAAAGATATTGTATCGTAATTTCAAATTCAAACATCTCTCTGTTGATGAAAACATTCGACATCTAACATATGATTTTACTTTGTTAACATTCTGATTATGTGCTGTGTTCGAGTTCCTGTCACAATACTGTGTATTATCACATGTCGTTTTAAAAACGAGCAATCTTTGTGACTTAAACGTCTTTCGTGATTAGTTAACAAAGATATAAGATCCGTGACAGGATTCCAGGCAGAGAACAAAAATTTTTCAGTTCGAATTTGCTAAACGATATGGTGAACATTTCGGTATTTCTTGACTCTTTATGCCGAGTAGTCACCAATGACAAACTATGCTATCATCGAGCCTCGGTCAGGCATGAAAACTTTGGTTAGTTACAATGGCTGTAGGTGTTTCGTTTTAGCCTAGGCCCAGAACAAAGCGGTTCCTCTGTCGTTTGAAATTCACGAATGTGGATAAGCATTTGTTCAGTCATTAGTACAGAGAAATTACTGGTGATACGATGTTAATTTTGAATAGAGCGCATGCCGCTGTCACGGGCGCTGCTTTTAACTGGTTAGTTCAACATCTATATTATGACCAACCGCTCGTATCAGAAAATACGTTTCACAGGTGTGTGAAAAGATTTTAAAGAACAAAAGTACTTCGAACTGTCATAGAACTTTACGAATACAGATATTGTTTCAAAATCCCTTGTTCATAAAAATATTTAAATTTGCCTCAAGAATGCTGGAACGACTCATGTGACGGAGTTAGGTAACTCAAGTTCAGATGAGTGGAGTGTGATGATTTTGAAATGCCAGTTACTGTAATAAAATTGCGTTTACAAACGTTAAGGCCTGTCTCATCTCTAATGACGCATCTCCTAGTATTTGCAATATTGTGGTGTTAATTCACATTTGGAAATTTTTGGAAATTTGTGGTGAAGTCTTATGGGACCAAATTGCTGAGGTCGTCGGTCCCTAAGCTTACACACTACTTAATGTAACTTAAACTAATTTACGCTAAGGACGACACACGCACCCATGCCCGAGGGAGGACTCGAACGTCCCACAGGGGCAACGGTTCGGACCATGACAAGACGCCTCAGACCGCGAAACTACCCCGCGCGGCCTTCACATTTGGACTGGTTGCCTTAAAGAACAGTGTTCGCCATCGATCTCTTGCAGTTTCCACTTCATATAGCCAAACGACATTAGAGGACCTGCAAGACAGGTACATTTTATGGGATGCGTGTAAATCAGGCGATACGCAATTAAAGTCGTTCGGATACTTTTGGGTATGATAGTATGTATTATATTTTTTACACTTTCTTTTAGTTACAAACTTTTTTTTTGATTTTACATGTTTGATTTATTCATATCAGGAGACAGAGCAGATAAAGATGTCAGTCCAATGTAATTTTGTTTTTGGGTTAATTTAAGGAACATAATTGATTCAAGATCTACTGCGAATGCTGAAACTTTCTCCCAGTGTGTTCAAAAAGGATTTCAGGAGATATAGCAAATACCTTGAATATGGCATCGAGAAAGGAAATTTATGATGCTGCGTTTGGAAGTTTGTGTTAGAGATAATGGAAGAAATTTTGAGCATTTCATTTAGTATCAGAAAACAGCATTTGAAAAGAAATATCTGTAAGACCGAGCTGGATATTTGTAAGACATAACACAGAAAGATCTAAACATGTAGCAACAGAAAAATGCCTGTAGTTAAGAAAATAAAAAAAAAATATCCATTGACCATATCTACGGCGTACAGACGAACTTATTTTGCATCTTTTTAAGTCCTATACTTGTTGCTCAGCGGTTTTCCACCTATTATTAACGACCTATATAATGCTACATAACAACAATTTAGATCAAGGACACAGAGACCGATACACAACGATTGCGCTATGTGCTGGTAAGATTAAGTAAATAATAGGCGTAGAAGATTATCTCAGCTTTTTATCATGATGACCTTTTCTGATCAGGTTACACTGCGTTTCAAAATACAAGTGCCTTACAGGTACATTTGCAGAAAGATATTGCTGTAAGTATCGACTACTTTCAGTTGAACAAAAATTATATAAATCAATACTTAAAACGGTGCTAGTGTGAAATTTATTAACTTAATTCGCCAGATTCCGTCATAGCATGTGAGCCTCCTCATTTCAGCAAAACTACCATTTTAACCCATATATTACTAAACTGACGATTCCTTGATGCCTCACGACGCTTTCCGTCATTCGATCCCTTCTTTTAGTGAAGGTATTTAGTAAGTTTCTTGTCTTCCCCAATATGAGTCAGTGCCTCTAGTGAATCGATATAGGCATCTAACTCACTTTTCATCATTCCAAAAGGTCAAGTCCACCATCAGTTTATATTTCATTTAGAGTATGTGCGTTTCTCATATTTGGTTTACAATGTATACACTGTAGTGGAACTGACAATAAATAATAAAGAAATAAAAAAGTCATATTTCCGAAAGAAAGTTTGTATTTCATTAGTATGCTGTAAGCTAGTGTCCCGTGATGTGCTGCAGTGTCACAAGTTGACTGAAAGACATACGTTGGGTTCCTCACCGTTATCGTCATTGCCTCCGTCTTAGCAACCGCACCACCTCCATCTGTGTTTTATAGTGTATCATCAAAAGGAATAATTTTTATTGTGTTTTAATTCTGTTATCTTAAAAATTTTACTTAAAATCTGTATGTAGATATATTACGTCATGTTGCTGAAGAAGAGCAATATGGTTGCTGATACGTCCCCCACATCGGGTGTGACGGTACGTCACATAAATGGACATTTGGAAAAAGGGAAGGGAAGTTTTTGTTATGAGACGTGTGAATTATAAATTATTTCAAGACTGTGCACGTGTGCGCGATGTATAACAAATAGTAAAGAACGTAAGTTATTATTATCAAAACACAAATATCGATGTAATTAACAAGACACAGTTTTTTTCGTTTAATCTCTGTGTAACATAGCCAACGAAGATCAGAGACAATGCTTTGTTTGAACTAACTCTCCTGTTTTGTTTCGTCTAGCGGTAGGCCGCCATTGTAGTGCTGTCTAATAATTAACGTTAAGTTTTATCTGTATTTTTGAAAAATATAATAGAAATTGTCATTAGAAAGTGTGTATTATTGACTTAGTTGTCACCTCTCATGATTGCAACAATTAATTGTAATTAACAAAGTCTTTACAGTACTTCGTAGTGCAGGGAGCTCATCTCCCCTAACAGGATTTAGTCGGCCATTATGCTGACGATTCATGTTATTAAATGTAAATGCGAGAGACTTCTCAGTTTTGATCTTTCATTAATTTCGAAGTTAAAATTAATTTCAGTTACCAAAATTCACAGCACTAATGAGTTTAGTATGTTTCATTTTGGCCGCCTAACGGCAGACGCGATTCTCTCCAGTTTTCCCTTGCAAATAATGAACAAGAAATACTGAAAATTATTACGTTCCGCAAAATCTCATTTAATCTTTATGTAATTTGGTACATAAATAACCAGTAGCCCCTGAGACCCATATTAATAATTACAGTTTACGTAAGAATACGCAGATTTTCCTTACTAAATAGCAGCGCTCACGCAAACTATTTATTAGAAGGCGGTGAGTCGCGCGCTGTGTTTAAAAAATATTATATCCTACGTACTTTGGGGCAGCCGATGTCCGTACGAGTGTTATCGCGGTATAAGTTAATTAAAAGTCCCGTGCTACCCCACAATATTTAAAGCCACCCCAACAAAAATTATAAAATATATAATTATAAAAATAAAAATATACACTTAAACAGTCATAGGGGGAAAGAAATGATTAATATAGAAAAAAGCTCCTACTCAACACGAACGTCTAATGACCGATGATAGTGAATAATTGATGTGGGCCCTAAACAGGAAGAATATGTTTCCGGTAATTACAGTACTAGTCTTGATTCTCAGCTACGTTTCTCTTGATACACCTCCTCGGCAGTTGAGCTACGCATCGAATCCTAGCCTTAATCTTCGATTAATCGGAGACAGCTTTGAGCCAGGGTACTTTCAATACGAGAGAGATTCCGCTGCGGCGGTAACACGGGGCTACTCCGAACGGCCGGATCAAAAGGCCGCCGTTTGAATCGGCTCCTGCATTCCTTCCCTTTCGGCGGAAACCTGACGATCTGAAAGGCAGCCCGCCTTGAATAACGGGTCCGCCATGCGACGTGCCTCGTGGAATGTCTTTTCGTCCGAGCGGCCTTTACACGATCCGCATTCACGGAGGGAGCGGATTCCGGAAGCGCAGCAGGCCTCGCTTTCAAATTACCTCGGAGGGCGAAAATGTGACGTGATCTCTGCTGCGTTGAGTGCTTTGGAACAGGGGAAAGATGCTCGGCTCATCTTTCAGGAAATTCCAGCTCCGATTCCTTTCCGCTCATCATGTCTATGTATATGTAAAGTATTCGTTAGCTACATACGTTTTCTTTTACCGTTTTTACCATCTGCAGATGGTGTACGGAAAGGGGGATAGTCGCTCCATCTCCACCTCGGACTTCCTATACATTAAAAGGAACCTTCATTAAACGAGATGTACACGAGAATTAGGACTCTACTGGCAGCAGCGCTCCTCCCTCGGAACAGTGCAGTCGTCTTTTGTAGCCAAAAAGCCAAGAGACGGCGAGAGTCATATGCAATCACAATACCCCCCTCAGTGTCCAGAAATAGGACGGATAGTACATAAGGGGAACGATGGAGTGCATTGTGGAATGTGGCAGACAAAAACAAGTGTTATGCTAATGGTAAATAGGAGGGAAACTACACAACTGGCCATTAAAATTGCTACACTAAGAAAAAATGCAGATGATAAACGGGTATTCATTGGACAAATATACTATACTAGAACTGACATTTGATTACATTTACACGCAAGTTGGGTGCATAAATCCTGAGAAAAAATGGCTGGATCAAATGGCTCTGAGCACTATGTGACTTAACTTATGAGATCATCAGTTCCCTAGAACTTAGAACTACTTAAACCGAACTAACCTAAGGACGTCACACACATCCATGCCCAAGGCAGCATTCGAACCTGCGACCGCTGCAGCAGCGCGGTTCCAGACTATAGCGCCTAGAACCGCTCGGCCACTCGGCCACTCAGGCCGGCCTGAGAAATCAGTACCCAGAACAACCACCTCTGGCCGTAATAACGGCCTTGATACGCCTGGGCATTGAGTCAAAAAGATCTTGGATGGCATGTACAGGTACAGCTGTCCATGCAGCTTCAACACGATACCACAGTTCATCGAGAGTAGTGCCTGGCGTATGGTGACGAGCCACCATTGACCAGACGTTTTCAGTTGGTGAGAGATCTGGAGAATGTGCCAGCCAGGGCTGGCTGGCTCTGAGCACTATGGGACTTAACAGCTATGGTCATCAGTCCCCTAGAACTTAGAACTACTTAAACCTAACTAACCTAAGGACATCACACAACACCCAGCCATCACGAGGCAGAGAAAATCCCTGACCCCGCCGGGAATCGAACCCGGGAACCCGGGCGTGGGAAGCGAGAACGCTACCGCACGACCACGAGATGCGGGCAGCCAGGGCAGCAGTCGAACATTTTCTGTATCCAGAAAGGCCCGTACAGGAACTGCAACATGCGATAGTGCATTATCCTGCTGAAATGTAGGGTTTCGCAGGGATCGAATGAAGGGTGGAGCCACGGGTCGTAACACATCTGAAATATAACGTCCACTGTTCAAAGTGCCGTCAATGTGAACAAAAGGTGGCCGAGACGTGTAACCAATGGGACCCCATACGATCACGCCGGGTGATACGCCAGTATGTCGATGACGAATACACGCTTCCAATGTGCGTTCACCGCGATGTCGCCAAACACGGATGCGACCATCATGATGCTGTAAACGGAACCTGGATTCATCCGGAAAATGACATTTTGCCATTCGTGAACCCAGGTTCGTCGTTGAGTATACCATCGCTCCTGTCTGTGACGCAGCGTCAAGGGTAACCGCAGCCGTGGTCTCCGAGCTGATAGTTCATGCTATTGCAAACGTCGTCGAACTGTTCGTGCAGAAGGTTGTTGTCTTGCAAATGTCCCTATCTGTAGACTCAGGGATCTAGACGTGGCTGCACGATCCGTTACAGCCATGCAGGTAAGATGCCTGTCATCTGACTGCTAGTGATACAAAGCCGTTGGGATCCAGCACGGCGTTCCGTACTACTCTCCTGAACCCAGCGATTCCATATTCTGCTAACAGTCATTGGATCTCGATCAACGCGAGCAGCAATGTCGCGATACGATAAACAGCAATTGCGATAGGCAAGAATCCGACCTTTATCAAAGCCAGAAACGTGATGGGACGCATTTCTTCTCCTTACACGAGGCAACACAACAACGTTTCACCAGGCACCGACGGTCAGCTGCTGTTTGTGAATGAGACATCGGTTGGAAACTTTCCTCATGCCAGCACGTTGTAGGTGTTGCCATCGGCGCCAACGTTGTGTGAATGCTGTGAAAAGCTAATCATTTGCATATCACAGCATCTTCTTCCAGTCGGTTATATTTCGCGTCTGTAGCACGTCATCTTCCTGGTGTAACAATTTTAATGGCCAGTAGTGTATTTGGGGGTAATAATAATGGTAGAAATTCCTAGGTATGGCAGTGTGTATGGGCTTCATTAAATGTAGACACAGCTGTGGTGACGAGAAGTAGTGTTGTGTTAGATGTTATAATGCTTACTGTGTAATTAGCTCTCGATGTATATTAGAGAGATGCTGTTGATACCGTTAGAAAGAGTGCAACCTGCGCTGAAATCATAGGTAGCACGCTACAGTGTAATAAATAGATCTCTCGAAATTTTGAGAATAAACCTCCCTGAAATGTGATAACCACTTCAGGTCACTGCGTGCTTTTGGGTCAGGTCATGTGCTGGGTTAGTGCCAAGGTAGATCGCTCAGGTTTTCTCCCAAACTTTTGTACCAAACAGTACGATGGGACAAGAATGGAAGTTGCACTCCGTAGTGTTGTGTGCGCTGCTTTGAAACTTCAGGACCGATTAAATCCCTTTGCTGTAACTAATCGGTTGCTTTGCGACCTTCCAGGACTCTTAGTCCAGCAGAGTATGCTGGAAAACGTGTGAGAGCTTTGGAAAGCTGTGAGGGCGGACCGTGAACAACTGAGTCGCTAATAGCATTTCCTTTCAAGTACAAGGCTCAGAGTTCGAAACCCGGTTCATCAGACAGTTTAAACTTCCTTGAGTATTTAGTCCTCAAAGATATTTCGGGCAATAGTTTTCTAACAGGTTTCATTCGTCTATTCCCCACTCTGTTCAGATCTCATTATCCTACGTTTATTTGAAGAAGGTTGTACTCATTCCAGTTCCAAAGGAGTCAGTTATTGACCCAAGTGAAATACTGGCGAATTATCAGTTTAATAAGTTTTGGCTGCAATATATGAACACGAATTACAGAATTACGGAAAAAAACTGGTAGAAACCGGCGTTGGTGAATATCAGTTTGGGCTCCAGAAAAATGTACAAACACGTGAGGCAATGCTGTCACTACGGCTAATCTTTCTTCTAGAAATGTTGAAAAAGACAAATATTTGTTTATAGAACTTGCAGGTTTAGAGAAAACCCTCGATGAGTTGACTAAACCAGACTCTTTGCAGTTTTCAGGGTATCAAGGATGAAGTATACGAAGCAAAAGATCATCTGCGATTATAAAAATCGAAGGGGGCATGAAACAGAAGTAGTGGCTAAGATGTCGTAGCCCATCCGCAATGTTATTAAAACCGTTCATTGAGAAAGCAGTGAAGGAAACCAAGGACAGATTTGGATAGGCAGTTAAAGTTCAAGCAGATGATAGTGTAATTTATCGGTTACGTCAAAGGACTTGGAAGAACAGTAGAATGAAATACATAGTGTCTTGCAAAGCTGCTATAAGATGCGTTTGGAAGCTCTTCGATGAACTGCTGCTTCGTAGCAACAGATGTCACGACCCAGGGGGAAGCTAATATTGGAATTTCGACCTGCCTTTAAAAATGACAGCGCTTGGCAGGATGGTATGTGCGAACATAATCTATTATAATTAAAGCATCGTTTTGTCTTTCATATTGTTGGTACTATCCAATGATGTTACTATTTTACCATCAAACAAGTAAATCATTAATCAACTTTAGCGTAAAGGGTAGGTATAATGGCAGTTTCTTTCTGCAAACAGCGTGAAGCAGTTGGAACGTCAAAATACGTACTGAGCTGTTGCTCACCAAATAACTGGTTTCCACAACGCTACCACAACCCCAAGCATATACTGCTGACATACGAAGTTCACCTTTTAGTATTTTTTTACTAACAGCCGCCCACATGGTTGCAGATGACACGATGTTCGCTAAGTAAAAAGACGGCAACAGAAGAGAAAGAGCACAGAAAATATGTCGCAAACAAGGCCAATAATTGCTTAAAACATGCTGTAACACACAATAAATAAAGTAGTATGAAAGTATCAATAGAAAACTGTATTTCAAAAGACGAATTGTAAACATGTAATAATGTTTTGCTGTGTTTGTACAACAATGCCATTTTCTGGATGTTTCAGATTAATAAACCCCACTTATTATGTTCATATTTGCCGCCGAAACTAGTCTGGGATAATAAAGAAATAAACGAATAACAAGTTGTTTTGCATCAACGCGGGCTCAAAAATGGTTCAAATGGCTCTGAGCACTATGGGACTTAACTGCTGTGGTCATCAGTCCCTTAGATCTTAGAACTACTTAAAGCTAACTAACCTAAGGACATCACACACATCCATGCCCGATGCAGGATTCGAACCTGCGACCGTAGCGGTCGAGCGGTTTTATAGAGTAGCGCCTAGAACCGATCGGCCGCTCCGGCCGGCAAGGCGGACTCAATTTCTGATATTACTGTTTTTCTATGCAAACACGGACCAAATGGAAGAGTTCCAAGATAATATTATTTCGAAATTTTATGAACTATTCAAAGTTAATATAACATGTAACCACAGTAATAATAATATCGGGAGCTAAATTAACGACCCATAAATGATGTAGGCCACACAGTTGCGGTTATTTAGAATAATGTTTATTCAGATAACACACTAATAGCGAAAGTGCTGATATTTAGATTTACTGTTACACTCGAGCGCATATACCTTTGACACAGTTCGATCATTCACAATCTCATAGCGAAATACAAGTCCAAGTTATTTACGCGAAAAGTTTGAGTTCACACCAGGCGTGCGGCTGCTGACCGCTCAGAGACTAAGCTCCGCGATACCACGCAAGGCGAAAGTTTCTAAGTCGTTTCACTTCCTAACTATCTAAAGACCGACTGTCCGCTTTCGCGTCTCAATCTGATTTGTGCCCTTTGGTGTCTCCAGCACTCCCTCTGCCCCTCCCCAGCCACATTTCCCGCATGCCGAATATCCTCCCTCAATTGACTAGGGCAGTTCACTTTCCTGAAGCCATCCTTCTGATTGGCTACAGCTTATCCACATTATATTTTAACATATTTAAATAATCAAAGCTTGACCACTTTGACGTTCTAAACAAAGTAACAATAATGTTCATTAAATAATAAACGTTAAATTCTATTACATGAAACCAGTACAATTTCCTTCTTAGATTTGAATGCCACGGCCAGTAGCCTTGCACCAATGTGCTCTCTGATAAATAAATAAAGAACAAAAGTAACTATTATGCACTAAACTTCACAACAAATATTCTATTACCTAATGATTCAGTAAGGTGTCATGCTGCCATCTTTCAACGTGTTTTGTGTGGAGGAAATGATGATCTGATGCTTAACTGAAAATACTGATAATTTAAATTCACTATATCTTTTAAACAAATGGAGTTACACAGTTGATATTTACAACATTTGTCATCTTAATGATGTGCTTCTATATGACATGACGATCTTTAACATCGACCAAAGTGTTCAGATTATAGCATTTAGCTCCTTGTTACAAAACATGTTAATTTAACTTTAACAGTAAATCCTAAACTATTATAGATATGATCAATATACAAGTTTTATTGGCATCACCATGAAAAATCTATGAAGCATGATAGATTGAAATTACTGTGGTTTCATTCCCTGAATTACTACTTCATTAAATAGTTTTCATAAATGTTTCCCCTTACGGCTGATCTTAGGTCCGCCATATTTAACACTGCTACGCCTCCTTGGTCACAGCTTCTAAAGGTCTACCCTATGACGTAGGTTCTCGTCTGTTTCACTTGCACGCTACAACACTTAGGCCTCATCCAGCACTATAGACGCCTGTGAGTTTCCCCATCTCGTGGCGAATCCGCGCTCTTTGTGGCACACGGTCCTGGACGACAGGGTTCGTTCCACAATTCCTGAGGGCTGACTCTTTCGGCCATATATTGAACTGAGAGCGAAACGGTCGCTAACTCACAAATAGTCGCTTGTCGCTTTTATTTATAAAACATCCTCCGTGGTTGTTCTGTAAATTGGATACATACGTTTGTACATTTTTGCTTGTTTGGGTTAAAAAAAGCGTTTTCTTTTTAATGTTTGCCTGCAAGGTATTTACAGTGTTTCTTTACATATTCTGCTCCTTACCTCCTAGCTAGCAGCGGTTGGTGTCGAAAGGCTTCATTTTACTCTCTCTTTACAACTCCTCCTATTCCACAGAAGATAATCTATGTAATGTTCAGATGGTGATGGGCGGAATCTACTGACTAAGATCTGTCTGTTTTTAATTAAAAAAGAAAACAACCAGTAAACGGTCAGCATTGAGGCCTATTTACAAAAGTTGATGTTAATATAAAATGACTCGTTCCACATGATTACGATATCTCGTGCAAATGATACGAGTACATAAAACATGAAACTGGCTAACTAACTAACTTACTATTGGAGGGTCTCAAAACATGGAATACATATTTGTGAAACTGAAAATGAAATTAAAAAGAAAAATGAATCAGACGATCATAGTAGACGTACATTACACTAGTGATATGTTTGGCTATTCCTGAAAAACTGCTGGAGTTATTGGCGAGAAACATTCCGAAAAAAGAAGCAAGTAGGCTACTGTTGCGAAGGTAGGAAAAAGCAAAGTATCCATTGTACGGTGTCGAAGCGTTTGAGACATTTCCCTTAATAACATTTATATTACGGCACAATGCTATAAATGATGTTTTTTTTTAAAAAAAAAAATACATGTTTATTTGCCCTGCAGATTGTTTTTATTCGTCTGACACTGAATGAAGCATCGTAGGTAAGGTTTCAAAGTGATAATGGTTGTTAACCACAGTGAAACTAATACACTGGCAATCTAATGAAACAAGAACGCTTTTCTGAATGGAGGTACACCTCCATGCAGCTCTGTTTTTTCGACATTTCAGGAATCTTCCTGTTACTTGATACGCACAAGATACAATAGCGTGCCTTGCTTCTTTTCTCATTGGACACATTCATGAGCTAGCATAGAACTCGTATATAGGTTTTCTGCAAACTTGAACATTAAAAATGTTGTGCATACGAATTTAAAGTTGGAAAGTAACGAACAAGAAGCAGTAATAGTAAGCAAACAAGCATTGGTTTCGATGTTACAGCTTCGTTTGTATTGATACAAATGTAGTAAACGTGCAATTAAATGAATTACGAAACCATGATATTCACACATCACTTCCTTCTCGTCTTGATTATTCGAAATGTACCAACAAAAACAAGCTTTATTAACCAGACCAAATGAGTCGTATTACTAAAGCAAATACGCATTCAGGAAAAGAAAAGCGTTCGATATTGAATTCCTGTCACTATATTATTCATGTAAGTAATGTAATTTTTAGTAATCAAAACAGTTATTGCGCACACAAGAAGAAGAATCAGTCGTAAACAGTAGTCCGCTAATGTTTTGGGCTATGTAAGATGATATAATGGATGAGGCTGGTCTCCCATTTCAACCGGCAAATTGTGTCGAATCGCTGCCAGCATGGAACTTCGCAGCCCATTCCACAACGATGGTTTTCGACACACATGCTGCCCCATACACATTCCTCATTCTCCCGTGGATGTCCACGTTTGTATGTCTTTTGTTAGCCAAGAGAGTTATAGCAGCACGTTGACCCTGTTGGGACGCATTTGGTGAAAACGGACCATAATTCACATTTGCGCATTTGCCGCACGCACGTCCAAAAAATAGTATTGCTACAGTAATCCTTCGGCTACACGTCTGTGGTTATATACCCGCATCAGATTCGCACTACGATGCTTACACGCTGCAGCAACGCCGTAGAACGGAAATTATATCATCTGCAAGTAATGGGATGTCAGAGCAGAAAACAGAATGGAAACAGAGAGGATTCACTACACCTGTAGAGAAAAGTTGTTAGGTGATAGGTACAAACAATGTTACGTGGTTGCACGGACGACAGATACCAAATCTCTCGTATAAATTGGTTGTTGCACTTGGCAATGCTCAATACTGCAAAGTCCATGGAAGAAGAAGCGCGTAAGATTTCAACTCTTTGATATCAAAATGGTTCAAATGGCTCTGAGCACTATGCGACTTAACTTCTGAGGTCATCAGTCGCCTAGAACTTAGAACTAATTAAACCTAACTAGCCTAAGGACATCACACACATCCATGCCCGAGGCAGGATTCGAACCTGCGAGCGTAGCGGTCATGCGGTTCCAGACTGAAGCGCCCTTAACCGCACGGCCACACCGGCCGGCCTCTTTGATATCGTTAGCGCAATTAATATGAGACCCTGTACAATGTGGGTACCATTTCCATTTGGTGAAACGTGTCTGCAACACTGAAATATAAGACGAATTGAAATATTTTGGAATATAATCAGACAAAGTGTAGCGTCAGGAATATCTACAACCCTTCATTGTAATATTTGAAGGGATTGACCCAAAGCTGCATAAAAATACGAATTTGAGTCTGGCCTAAAGCATGCTCAAACCATGGTAATATTGTAAAGAAATATTGCAATCGTAATTGAGCTATAGCTGGCTCATGTTATGCTTTGGATTAAACCTTGGCTGCTATTCTGTGTTTAGTCTCCCGCAGTTATCGCTATTATGCTATTATCCTCTCCCTCCGCAAGTAGCAGCAGCTGTGTGTATCGTTATTCGCACCTTGTACTATCTTTGGCCTGGCACTTATAGTTTTCGTCTGTGCTGTATGCGACCAGTTGGCCGGTTGGAGTGGAGCAGCGAGGAAATCTCCGTGGCGCGTGGTTTGGCCGGGGCCGCTGGCGGCGTCTACACACAGTTGCAGTGTGTGGTGCTGTTGCCATTGCTACGAGGTCCGTGGCTCACCGATACTGAACACGAAAGATGAGTTATGACTTAATCTCCTAGCAAGTCACGGCTGTTCACAGTGTGTCGTTTAGAGTTCGTTGTCAGCTGTTGGCACATTCCCGCGAGCAACAATGTGTGCTTTCAAGCAGGCAAATTTTGGCCACCCTCCGGTGGAGTTTAACTGTACTTGGTTATTTGGAATTGAAGAGCACCAGCGGAATCTTCTGCCTTGTGGCCGTTAGCGTTCTGGTTACCTGCCCTGACCGTTGACGTAAATTCAGGCAGTGTATTTTCCTCATCGTGTTGTGGCTGTCCAGCATGGCGTGTAGCTTGACAGCTGAATGTGTAATTCGTTGTGGGCGCCGATACCTCCTGCGTTCTTCCATTCCATTGAACTCCCTGTTGTGTGCTGGTCGGGTGGAGCAGAAGTTATCTCGTCGGTGGGTCCGTTGTCTGTCTGTCGTTTGGGTTGTCGTCGGATCGAAAATGGTGGGCTTTCTGCTAGTCTCACCTAAGCGAGCGTTAGTGTTAGAATTCCAGGCTGACCCTTGGGACTTCTTAGCGCCATTCGGTGTACTGCTTTTTCTTATTTGTTCTTGTTGTTTGTATTCGTAAGGCTTCCAGCCGATTTTTAAATTAAGATTGTTTTGCCCTTCGCTGTAATATTGTTTGGTCCTTCAGCCTAATTTGAAGAACTGTTTTACGTAAGGCCTTTGGCCTTTTTCAAAATTTAATTTCGTTGAGTCTTAAGTGATGGGCCTTAAGCCGATTTTGAATTAAAGTTGTTTTGCTCTTAAAGTGTCAGATTGTTTGCGTCTTCAGCATAATTAAAGAAATGTATTGAGATAATGCCTTTGCCTTTGAAAATTTCTGATTTTGGTTTGAGTCTTAAGTTACTGGCTTTCAGCCGCTTTCAATTAAACTGGTCTTGCCCTTAAGGCATGAGATTTTATGGCGTATTCAGCCAGTTATTAAGTTCTTAAAGTTAATGCTGTCTTTTTTTATATTTTGTTGGCCCTTCTAATGTTTAGCCAAATAAATAAACTCGTATGTTCGAGTACAACTGACAGCCGCTTAAGGCGGCCGCGGTGGCCGTGCGGTTCTAGGCGTTGCAGTCCGGAGCCGCGGGACTGCTACGGTCGCAGGTTCGAATCCTGCCTCGGACATGGATGTGTGTGATGTCCTTAGGTTGGTTAAGTTTAAGTAGTTCTAAGTTCTAGGGGACTGATGACCTAAGATGTTAAGTCCCATAGTGCTCCAAGCCCTTTGAACAGCCGCTTATTTTGGTCCATTCCCACAATTTAAACTACTTGTCCTGTACTGCTGGTTTAACAGGGCGTCTCAGCAATACTGGAATCGTCTTGCTGTGATGCATTGGGAAGTTAAAAGTTTGTAATACATGTTGGATGTGATATCTCCTCGCAAAGACATTGGCTCAGCTCATCGGCAGACACTTCTATCAACACGACAGCAGAGTTTGTTATGAACTTCCTGCATGCTGGAGTAGCTTGGATCAGTAGTTTCTATATATCAGTAGAACGAAAAACCAGTCAAAGTTGCAGATTTCCACTGTTTATTCATTCGATGACTAGTTTTTGGCCCAGACCCATTTTCAAATCATCATAACAAAGTCTAAAATACCATTTCTGGATATGCAAAAATGTGCAATGGACATTTACAGTGGATATAGATAACTATCATACCTGATCAAGCATAATTTCAAGGACTCAAGATTTGAAAACAGGACTCAGTACAGAAGGAAGTTTTCAGGTTAAGGTACTCTTGGCATTTCTTGTTATGACTTACAGGAATGCGATATGCAGTATGTGTTCCTGAACAGTGGCGAATTTAAAGATTTTGCGCCCCTAGGCACAACATATTATATGCCCCCCCCCCCCAAAGAAAAGCACGTTTCAAATAATAACTACTACCCGATCACTTCACAATTGCCGTTTTGGGTCTGAGGGCTGTGAGGTGTTTCCGTACTCTTCGTTGATCTGAAGGCGGTCTAGTCACGCTCAATCAAAATGTAATATGGTTCCTGAACTGTACTTGGTGTACAGCAGCGGATGAAACAGACTTAAAACTGCATTGTGTTAATACATTCTTCTGTCGAAAGACAACAGAAACGAACACAAGAAAAATAAGTTGTCATTTATGGCCTAAAAATTCAGCGAAGCGTGTAGGAGACAACGGATTTTTGTTATGCATTCACTTTTAATACGTTCTTTTACACGAAACCGTTGAAAATTAAAATAAAAAAAAGTTGTATTACGATCTAAAAATTGATGCGGACGTGTCATACATTAGAAATAAATACGTACGTTTATAGAGATGCTTCAAAATTAAATTTAAACTGTCGTTTTACGATCTAATAACTTGAATGTGAAGCAGATAAAAAAAAACACTTTATATTAATACGTGAATCTATAGGAAAATGAAATACAGATTTCGGGGCACGAATTACACTACTGGCCATTAAAATTGCTACACCGAGAAGAAATGCGGATGATAAACGGGTATTAATCATTTTATTATGCTACAATTGGCATGTGATTACAGTTTCACGCAATTTGGGTTCACGGATCCTGAGAAGTCAGTACGCAGAACAACCACCTCTGGCCGTAATAACGGCCTTGATATGCCTGGGCATTGAGTCAAACAGAGCTCGAGTGGTGTGTGCAGGAACAGCTGCCCATGCAGCTTCAACATGATACCACCCACCAGGGGGTCCACAACTCTTTTGTGAATACGTGCGTAGCGAGTATGGGACCCCGAGCTAATGTGGCCCTCCTTCCTTTCTGGGCTGCATACCTTCCCTATCCCCCATCTTCGGCCCCCCTCTCCTCACCTCTGACTCTTTCCTTCCCTTTGTCCCCCTCTGGGAGTATGGTTTGTGCCTACGTCCGGAGACGGACGCTCGTAAATTTAACGCATTCTTCGCCTTCCATGCTTGTATGTCTTCATCCTTCCTTTGTCCTTCTCTTTTCCTTACCTCTTCTCTTTACCCTTTTCTCCGCTGTGGCGTTTGAGACCTCTCTTCTTTCCTTTCGCTTTCCTTGTTTTTCCCTTTCTCTTTCTTCCTCCCTGTGCGTGTCTGAAGGCCGACCCATGCATTTTCGTGCGTAGCCGGTGACGCGTAATTCCCCGCCCCGGGTAGACAGGTAGGACACGTACGTACCCCCTGGTAACGGCCAGGCCCAGGGAGGGGTGATTACCCGAGCTGATACCTTCCGAAAGTGCCGATTGGTCCTTCTGTCCGTTTTTCGGGAGGTGTGACCTGAGGTGTGAACAATCACCTAAGGCGGGAGTGCCCTCAGAGAGGGCCCCCACAAGGGAGGAGCGCGTCATCGGAGACGCCGGTAATCATGGGGGATTCTTCCGCAATGGTTTCCTCACCTTCCACTATGTCTGCTCACAAGCGTAAGTTCACTGAGTCTCAGCCACAGACAGTTCTTCCATCGTTGCCACAGTTCCTTGTTGTTTCTCGGTCTGACGAAGGTCACGACTTCTCCACGGTCAACCCTTTCGTTATTCAGAAAGGTGTCGACGCAATTGCAGGTCCTGTAAAGTCTTGTTCCAGATTACGGAATGGCACCTTGTTGTTAGAAACAGTCAGTGCCCTCCAGGCACAAAAATTGCTGCGTACTTCACTGCTCCACACCTTCCCTGTTCGGGTCGAAGCGCACCGCACTTTAAATTCCTTGCGTGGAGTCGTTTATACACGCTCCCTCGATGGATTGTCTGACGAAGAAATTCAGCACTACCTATCTGACCAGGGCGTAACGGCTGTTCATAGAGTTATGAAAAGGGTTGACACGAACATCATTCCAACCCGCACTGTCTTCTTGACATTTGACAAAGTTCAACTCCCATCGAAAATCAAAGCAGGCTATGAGATAATTTCCGTTCGCCCTTACGTCCCAAACCCTACGCGTTGCTATCGGTGTCAGTGGTTCAATCACACCAACCAGTCCTGTTCCAATCCGGCCAAATGTGTTACGTGTGGCAAGGATGCCCATGAGGGTGCTTGTCCACCTCCATCCCCTCGCTGCATCAACTGTATGGGTGACCACGCTGCTTCCTCTCGAGATTACCCCGTTTTTAAAGACGAAAAGCTCATCCAGGAAATCAGAGTGAAGGGAAAGGTGTCGACCTTTGCTGCTCGAAAATTATTCGCCAGTCGCCAGCCCACCGTGCCTCAGACAGGAAAATAGAGCACTGTCCTTGCTTCTCCTCGGCCAACAAAGGAGGCGGCCACACAGACTTGCGACCTCACCTTTAGTGCCACGATCGTCAGATAGGCCAGTACAAAGATCGCCCGTTCAACCTCACCACTTTCGCCTGCCCACTCTATGGCTCACCCTTCATCGGGTTCTGCTAAATCTCGAGCCCAAAAGTCAGACACCCGGACTTCCAAAAAAGAGCACACTCATGAAGATTTTTCACGTACCCCAACTTCGCAATCATCGGTTCCTCCTCCATCTATACATCATACTTCCAAGAAGGCTACAAGGATACCCAGTTCC
Source organism: Schistocerca nitens (assembly GCF_023898315.1). NCBI lineage: Eukaryota > Metazoa > Arthropoda > Insecta > Orthoptera > Acrididae > Schistocerca > Schistocerca nitens. The sequence continues at coordinate 21,349,108 of NC_064614.1, forward strand.
TCTCCTCCTCCGCCAAGGCGTGTCACATCTACAGCACCACCTGGCGGAAGTCGCCCTCGGCCGTCTTCTGTGTCGCCGAGGCGCACTGCTGGCGGCCGATCAACCGGCCGGTCGCTGGTGGCAGGAGCTGCTCCTGAACAACCTATGGGTCAGGATCTTCTGCCTTCGGCTGAATGCCATTCCATGCTGTCGGTCGCAAGCTCTGAGCAGTCGATGAGTTGACAGCAACCTTGGTCACATTCCTCCATTTTCTGTTCACCCTATGTCCATTATCCACTGGAATATCCGCGTCATTCGAGCCAATCGGGATGAATTGTTGATCCTCTTACGATCCTACTCGCCGGTCATCTTCTGTCTTCAGAAAACAAAGCTGCGTCCCCATGACCGCTTTTTTCTCCCCCATTTTCAGTCCGTCCGATTTGATCTCCCTTCTGTTGAAGGCACTCCAGCCCATGGAGGACTCATGATTCTTCTCCATGATACTCTCCATTATCACCCAATCCACTTAAACACTTCCTTCCAAGCTGTCGCTGTCCGTCTTTCCCTTTCGGGATGTAGCTTTTCTCTTTGTACTGTATACATTCCATCGTCCACACCAATGGCACGAGCTGATCTCCTTCATCTTCTTGGTCAGCTTCCACCCCCCTATTTGCTGGTTGGGGACTTCAATGCCCACCACCCGCTTTGGGGATCTCTACATCCTTGTCCACGTGGCTCACTATTGCTAGACGTCTTCCACCAAGCGGATCTAGTTTGCGTCAACACTGGGGTCCCTACATTTTTGTCTGCCTCCACGACAGATTTATCTCACTTGGACCTTTCGGTCGGTACTGTTCCGCTAGCTCGGCGCTTCGAATGGTTCGCCCTTGACGATACACACTCGAGTGACCACTTTCCATGTGTCCTTAGACTGCAGCCTCAACTGCCATGTATGCGCCCGCGACGCTGGAAGTTTGCCCAAGCCGATTGGACACTTTTTTCGTCTCTAGCGACATTTGATGACCATCACTTTCCCAGCGTCGACGATGAGGTCACACATATTACCAACGTTATTCTTACAGCTGCGGAACGTTCAATACCACGCACCTCCGAATTGCCCCGGCGCCCCCCAGTTCCTTGGTGGAACGAGGCGTGCCGTGACGCAATACGTGAGCGGCGACGTGCTCTTCGCGTTTTCCGCCACCATCCTACTTTGGCCAACTGTATCCGCTATAAGCAGTTCCGTGCGCGATGCCGTCGCGTCATCCGCGATAGCACGAAGGCAAGCTGGAAATTCTTCATTAGCTCATTTAACACCTTCACTCCCTCCTCGGAAGTTTGGAGTCGGCTTCAGCGGTTATCAGGCGCGCCTAGTTTCTCCCCGGTCTCTGGGCTCACTGTCGCGCATGATACATTAGTGGACCCCGTCGCAATTTCTAACTCATTGGGTCAACACTTTGCTGAGATTTCGAGCTCTTCAAATTACCCGCCAGCGTTTCTCCCAAAGAAACGTGCAGCGGAAGTGCGACCTCTTGCTTTCTCCTCTCAAAATCGCGAAAGCTACAATACTGTTTTCTCCATGCGGGAACTCCAACATGCACTCTCTTCTTCTCGCTCCTCCGCCCCAGGACTGGATGGTATCCACGTCCAAATGTTGCTGCATTTACCAACCCATAGTCTGCGTTACCTCCTTCGCCTTTATAATCGAATTTGGACCGACAGTACTTTTCCCAGACGATGGTGGGAAGCTATCGTCGTTCCTGTTCCGAAACCTGGAAAGGACAAACATCTCCCCTCTAGCTATCGCCCCATTTCTCTCACGAGTAGTGTATGTAAGGTTTTGGAGCGTATGGTGAATTGCCGTTTAGCTTGGTGGCTGGAGTCCCGAAGTCTTTTAACACCTGCCCAATGCGGATTCCGAAAGCATCGTTCTGCAGTTGACCATCTTGTTGCTCTCTCCACTTATATCATGAACAATTTTCTCCGGAAAAGCCAAACAGGAGGAATATTGTTTGATCTGGAGAGAGCAGACGATACCTGTTGGAGGACAGGCATCCTCCGCACACTGTTCTCTTGGGGCTTTCGAGGTCGGCTGCCCCTTTTTCTTCGCGAATTTATGGCAGAGCGCACATTCAGAATGCGGGTGAACACTACTCTCTCACGTACTTTCTCCCAAGAAAACGGGGTACCCCAGTGCTCCGTGCTGAGTGTTGTACAGTTTGCCATTGCTAAAAATCTAATTATGGATTGTCTCCTTCCTGATGTCTCGGGCTCCCTCTTTGTGGACGATTTTGCGATCTACTACAGCTCTCAACGGACCAGCCTTGTTGAACGACGTCTTCAAGGATATCTCGATCGCCTCCACTTTTGGAGCATCGAAACCGGCTTCCATTTTTCTCCCAGTAAGACCGTCTGTGTTAATTTTTGGCGACGTAAGGAGTTTCTTCCACCCTCATTACATCTAGGATCTGTCAATCTTCCGTTTTCGGACGTCGCTAAATTCTTGGGTCTTATGTTTGATAGAAAACTGTGCTAGTCCTCCCACGTTTCCAATCTTTCGGCTCGCTGTCTGCGATCCCTCAACACCCTCGGTGTCCTGAATGGTACCTCCTGGGGAGCGGACCGAGTGGTCCTTCTCCGCCTCTATCGCGCCTTAGTGCGCTCGAAATTGGACTACGGAAGCATAGTTTACTCCTCTGCTCGGCCGTCTATTCTTCGTCGTCTCGACTCTATCCACCACCGTGGATTACGTTTAGTGTCTGGAGCTTTTTACACCAGCCCTGTGGAAAGCCTTTATGCTGAGACTGCTGAACCTCCTCTGTCCAATCGGCGAGCAGTCCTTCTGAGTCGTTATGCTAGCCATCTGTCTTCCATGCCTGCTAATCCAGCCCATGACATTTTTTTCGACGCCTCCTTTGATGTAGGGTATGCAGGCCGCCCCTCCTCCCTACTACCACCGGGAGTCCGCTTCCGTCAACTGCTCCATTCTCTTTCCTTCCGCTTTCCTAAAACCTTCTTGACAGCTTGGGGTACAACACCGCCTTGGCTCCGTCCCCGGATCTGCCTGGTCCGTGACCTTTGTCAGTTTCCCAAGGATGGTACCCCTTCACTTGTTTATCGTCGGGCATTTTCTGCTCTATGTGCACAAATGACGGAAGCCACATTTATTTACACTGATGGCTCAAAAACATCGTTTGGTGTAGGGAGTGCCTATATTGTTGGCGACACCCCAAATCAATTTCGGCTTCCCGACCAGTGTTCGGTTTATACTGCGGAGCTTTACGCTGTTCTCCAGGCTGTCCACTACACCCGCCGCCATCAGCGGATACAGTATGTTATCTGCTCCGATTCTCTCAGCTCTCTCCTCAGTCTCCAAGCTCTTTACCCTGTCCGCCCTCTGGTCCACCGGATTCGGGACTGTCTGCGCTTGCTCCACCTGGGGGGCGTCTCGGTGGCGTTCCTCTGGCTCCCGGGACACGTTGGTATATGTGGAAATGAGGCGGCCGATATAGCGGCCAAGGCTGCAGTCTCTCTTCCTCGGTCAGCTATTCAATCGATTCCCTTCGCCGATCTACGGAGCGTTTTATGCCGTCGTGTTGTTCTTTTATTGCACGCACATTGGTCGACACTTCCTCATAATAAATTGCGGGACGTGAAAGCTCTTCCTTGTGCTTGGACCTCTTCCTCCCGAACGCGTCGTCGGGAGGAGGTAATTTTAACGCGCCTCCGGATAGGGCACTGTCTTTTTAGCCATCGACATCTTTTAAGCGGTGATCCTCCCCCACTCCGTCCCCACTGCTCTCAGCTGTGGACGGTAAGACACATTTTAATTGAGTGCCCCTATTTTACTCCGTTACGCGCCCGTCTACAGCTGTCGCCTGATATATCGTCAATTTTTAGCAGATGACACGCGCTCGGTCGATCGCGTTCTCGAGTTTATTAGTGACAGTGAAATGACGTCAGTCATTTGAAGCTTTTTTTGGGGACAACCAACCCCTTTCTGTAGTGGATTATTAAGCCTTCCTTCTGCTTTTAGTTTCTCCAATTTTTTGAGTTTCGCTCCCATTGCTGCTGGTCTCCATTTTCGGTTTTTTACTGTTTCCTAAGTCACGGACCAGGCGCTAATGACCATAGCAGTTTTGCGCCCTAAAAAACCAAAACAAAACAAAAACAAAACACGATACCACAGTTCATCAAGAGTAGTGACTGGCGTATTGTGACGAGCCAGTTGCTCGGCCACCATTGACCAGACGTTTTCAATTGGTGAGATATCTGGAGAATATGCTGGCCAGGGCAGCAGTCGAACATCTTCTGTATCCAGAAAGGCCCGTACAGGACCTGCAACATGAGGTCGTGCATTATCCTGCTGAAATGTAGGGTTTCGCAGGGATCGAATGAAGGGTAGAGCCACGGGTCGTAATACATCTGAAATGTAACGTCCACTGTTCAAAGTGCCGTCAATGCGAACAAGAGGTGACCGAGACGTGTAACCAGTGGCACCCCATACCATCACGCCGTGTGATACGCCAGTATGGCGATGACGAATACACGCTTCCAATGTGCGTTCACCGCGATGTCGCCAAACACGGATGCGACCATCATGATGCTATAAACGGAACCTGGATTCATCCGAAAAAATGACGTTTTGCCATTCGTGCACTCAGGTTCGTCGTTGAGTTCACCATCGCAGGCCCTCTTGTCTGTAATGCAGCGTCAAGGGTAACCGCAGCCATAGTCTCCGAGCTGATAGTCCATGCTGCTGCAAACGTCGTCGAACTGTTCGTGCAGATGGTTGTTTCCTGCAAACGTCCCCATCTGTTGACTCAGGGATCGAGACGTGGCTGCACGATCCGTTACAGCCATGCGAATAAGATGCCCTTCATCTCGACTGCTAGTGATACGAGGCCGTTGGGATCCAGCACGGCGTTCCGTATTACCCTCCTGAAACCACCGATTCCACATTCTACTAACAGTCGTTGGATCTCGACCAACGCGAGCAGCAAGGTCGCGATACGCTAAACCGCAATCGCGATAGGCTACAATCCGACCGTTATCAAAGTCGGAAAAATGATGGTACGCATTTCTCCTCCTTACACGAGGCATCACAACAACGTTTCACCAGGCAACGCCGGTCAACTACTGTTTGTGTATGAGAAATCGGTTGGAAACTTTCCTCATTTGAGCACGTTGTAGCTGTTGCCACCGTTGCCAACCTTGTGTGAATGCTCTGAAAAGCTAATCATTTGCATATCACAGCATCTACTTCCTGTCGGTTAAATATCGCGTCTGTAGGACGTCATCTCCGTGGTGTAGCAATTTTAATGAACAGTAGTGTAGTAACTAAATACAGACGAACAAAACATAACTGGATTTGCTATTACATAACATTGCTCACTAGTGTGGAAAAATCAAATTTGTTTTGTAATCCAATAGTTAACGTGTAAAGTATTAGGGTATGTGTAGATAGATGCTGCATAATAAGTGTACACAATACCCTTAATCCATGTAAGGGCTGAACAGTTTTGTACTGCATCTACTGCTCTCACCATAGCTTTTTCTAACGGCATTAGAAAAGCTTTCACGTATTTATCGATAGAACTGAACTACGTTGTTTGTCAACACTTTATCATCTGTGCGTCCTTTTCCTCAAAACCTATACATTTCAGCAGACGCCAAGAATACGCATCAGTTGTAATATACTACAGTATCAGTATGACTTGACTGTACAGCGCAGAGCGGCCTGGGTCATTCCGGTATTGTCGGGCGCCTTCGGTCACATTTGCACGTAAATGAGGTTTAGTTCCGCGTTCTGCCATCGGCAGTTGTAAACAGGTAATACGTAGTTTGTAAATCCAATGAATGTGCTCCAAGTTATAATAAAAATCAGAATATAATCTTAAGTTCTTATAACTAATATGAATAAATAAACAAAATCACCAGTCAGAAAAGTTTGCATCTGGCTTCGATGGCAGAGAACTCGTTGATCATATCTTCATAGTTCAGATGGTTATCAGTTAACAGGTCGGCTTCGATGTGGGGAACGGACAATGGGTTCACTCTCTCCTCAGACAACGTAGAACATAGGTACGATTTCAGTGTTTTAAGAGCCGGAAACGAGTGTTCTGCTGAACAGTTTTTAAGTGCCATACATAGAAATATTCTAGGGGCAATGTCAACATTCGGAGACAAGGACTGTAACCTCTCTTTTCGTAAACATTTACTCATTTCGACTGGTACATCACTAGTCTCAGAAGATTTCAAAAGTTCCGCGAAATGTACACATTCACTAGGGAAGGAAGGCTCTAGATCTGTGTCACATGATGGTTGGAGTTTTCCTGCACGTTCAGCAATATCGTCAGGTGAACTGTTATTAAGGTTACTGAAAACTGTGAAGGAGTACAGAAGTGTTCTATAGCTTTCCTTCCTCCTCACTAATTCGGTATAAAAGCTGTCGAGTACAGGGAGAAATGTATCGACTCTGAAGTTTTCCCTTACAGTCAGAAAAACTTCTTCAGAATCCGCTTCATCAACATGAAGTTTGCGTTTTCGTGATCTTTTGTAGGTGAATTCATAGTCTATATCAGTCACAATCTCCATGGATTTATTTTCATAATAGCCCAACATACCACGAATTTAGTATAAATATTTACACTTAGCCATTCAGATTTACAGTATTGAATCTTTGGAGTATGTCTATACAAACAGTCATTAAAAAAATGGTTCAAATGGCTCTGAGCACTATGGGACTTAACATCTACGGCCATCAGTCACCTAGAACTTAGATCTACTTAAACCTAACTAATCTAAGGACATCACACACATCCATGCCCGAGGCAGGATTCGAACCTGCGACCATAGCGGTCACGCGGTTCCAGACTGAAGCGCCTAGAACCGCAAGGCCACATCGGCCGGCAAACTGTCATCATGAATAGTATTTCTAGTATACTGAGTTGATTCAATAAAGCTGAAGCCTCATTTCGTACAAGTGGTTGCCAAACGCATTATTGGCAATATGTGTGAGTGCATTGATAACGCCTTCCCAGTTTCCATACAGACTTACACACCCTTACTCTCTTGCTGACCAAAGTGTTTTTGATAAACTTTTTACTGTTTTGCTTCATGGTTTCTTGAAAAAAAAGAAGTTTATCCAACTGCTGTGTAGAAGTGGAGAAAAAATTATAAAGCTTTTGCACTACATTGAAAAATTAACGTGCTTCCCGACAGCAGCTTGCAGTACTAGTGCCGACAAAATGTAAAGAATGTGCTGTACAAGGCACATAATCCGCTTTCGGATTTCATTCGTTAATGTGTGCGTGCAAACCAGTGTAGGTTCCTGACATATTGTTAGCGTTTTCATATTGTTTGCGTTGTCATATGACTGGCCTCTACGTCAGTAATATCAATGGACTTTTAGTACAGCTTCAGCTAAGTTTTCGGACTGGTGTCCCGGGTGTGGTAAAAACAGAATGAAGCTTTCAACAGATTCACGATTCTAGTTCACATACCTTAATATCAATGATAACTGATCAATATGTGAAGTGTCCGCAGTAGAATCTACTATTATAAAGAAATATTTCGCCTGTTTCATTTCACTTATGATAATTCTTTTTATTCGTTCAGAAAGAAGCTCTATTATTATAGCACAGATTGTTGAAGAAAGATAACTTGCGTGTCCCTGCCCTGGATTTCCGTATCGTTCAATGTGCTCCGCGAGAAAAGGATCAAACTCGGCTATAAGTTCAAGAGACATCATAAATTGACTATTATGTAGTAAATGGAATCTTTCAATGTGTCCACGTAGGGAAGCCCACGACTTGTTAGCTTCTTCACTTCTGCAAACACCCTTTTCAACACATTGCACCAGTAAATTTTTTCTGTCTCAACAGATGACTCGAAATGGTTATCTATTGTTCCAAGTGACTTTTTTCTTGTTAAGACTGATAACTCAGAATTTTTGCGTTCAAGTGAATTCTCATGATGAGATAAAATATTAGTAATATTTTTCGAATCTGCAGTACCATTAGTAGCAATCGCGGCCTTACCTCCGAACAATTTATGGCTCTGAGCACTATGGGACTTAACAGCTATGGTCATCAGTCCCCTAGAACTTAGAACTACTTAAACCTAACTAACCTAAGGACATCACACAACACCCAGTCATCACGAGGCAGAGAAAATCCCTGACCCCGCCGGGAATCGAACCCGGGAACCCGGGCGTGGGAAGCGAGAACGCTACCGCACGACCACGAGCTGCGGACGAACAATTTATATGGAGCACAAGAAACAACACCGATGCCATAAGAGTATACTAGAATATCACCCAGAGTTGATTCACCATTTACGATAAAATACGTTTTTCTTCAAATACCTGGTTTTACCGTCTATTAATCTGCTTGAATTAGAAAAATCACAGTTACAACTTCGATTAATGTCACGTTGAAAGAGAATGTCGATTGTTGGTTCATTGACACACCATTCTGCAGGATCATCTCTAACGAGATTATTTCTTTTTGTAATGTCTGACACAACACTTAATTTTTCGTGACAATCAAAATAAATAACAATTAGCTTTTCTTCATTTTTAACTGTTGTTTCGTCTGTAGTTACTTCTTTTACTACAGCTGCATTGCCAGAAATATCATCCGTACTACTTGAACTCGAAGTCGAAGCAGCAACATTTCTTGCGAAAAGGTTATCTACTCTGCCAAGCGTTTTCAGAACATTGAGTTCTCGTTCTGCCTTTCCTTCGATAATTTCCGAAATGCTGCCTAAATTTTGCACGTTTGCTTTTTTCACTGTTATTCATGTTAAGGCACTTAGAAAACTGTCAACCAACAGACAAAACAAAAGAAATAAAATTATAAAAGGAAAGAAAGAAAGACTGTATTCAGTTCCAATCGTACTACACTGCACATGAGCACAAAGCTTTTTACTTTAAACACGGCACACGAGCACAAAAATTGTTCCTTTAAACATGGAGCGTTGAACTGACCAACTCGGATTACTCGACGTAACTGTGCTATGAAAGAACGACAATGCAGAATAATTTTATTTCACTTTCGCCTGTTTTTCTGTTGTCAGTGAAGAGTAGAAGCACACCTGCCGGCTGGAATTCGTCTCGTAAAGAAAACGAGACAGCACCGTTTTTGGCTTCTGTTTCCCCCGTCAACGGAATTTAAACTGACACGCAAATATATTCTGTATATTCTTGACACTGTCTTTCTAATTTAAAAAACCAATAATTTTTGCAGTTTCTTGCAGTGAGGTGTGCTGGGCCGACTCTTAGTCCGCTTATTCTTGTGACATTTTAGCGGTTTCTGTGGGCAGAGAAGACAGACTACAAAGTTTAACTAGTCTCGTTGACAGTTTATGTGGTCTGTTGTCATTTTTGTGAACACTGCTGTTATGTCTACACGCAAATGCCCCATTTGTTCCAACATAAAATAAAAATAGCCTTTTCTCGAAGAAAAAAAGCTTAGTTAAGAAGATTAATATAAAATTTGCAATGCCGCGTACTATTCGATTGCACAGAGTGGGAACTTTGCTATCGTGCAGGCTGCAACACGATAAATGAGACAAATGAAAGTTGGTTTCTTCTTTTTTTCGCCAAGAAAAGTAACTAAATAAATAAGTAAATAAAAATTTTAGATTGTTGTGTATCACACATATTATTAGATATTCTGCTTATGTTTTTTTCATATAAATAAGTGTTTAAAAATGTAAAACATTCCAGTATCAACATGTTTGTTGAACGGTTGTTATGAAATCAAAGCTCAGCTATTGAAGACCATAGAGCTTTCACATTAGTTACAGCCACAGAGGGCTTCATACTTCCCTGTAATTTCTACAAGAAATTTAAGCAGAGTCGGGTTTTACATACTGAGGCCCAAACATGTTACAGTATTTAAGAAACAGCTGATTAGCTTAACGCAGTTTTTCAGGAGTCCCGGTATTTTCAGGGGGGAAACATGGCAGGGTTAAGTAGAAGCTGACAACTTTCTCGCAATAACAGAGTTTCAAACATTGTATTGTAGATTGCCGTCCTGACAGCTTACTTGAAAATGTTTTGAACAGTGATGATGAAGATGATCCCATACAGAAACCCAATATTACATTTCCATTCAGTCACCAAGTAAACTATGTACAGGGTGGCGCACGAAATGTGTTACCACTTTGTTTTTTAATATAAACTTTACTGTCAATAGAATCTGAAAGGAACATATACTACAAACAAGAGCTGTCCATGGAGATTTGTTCTAACTCAACACATACTCAATATGTCCACTATTCCGTTTCCTAACTTCCCTCAAACGAACACTGAAGTTAGTGATTACCCTACGGCACATGTCTCCCGTAATTTCACTGCAAGCTTGAAGAATAAGTCTTCTGAGCTCCAGTAAATCACGTGGACGTTTCGGGAAAATTTTTTCCTTTACGTACCCCCAAAGAAAAAAGTCACATGGATTGAGGTCTGAACTATTGCGGGGCCAATTTTGTCCGTCATTGAAGTGACGTGGAAACCTGACTGAAATGATCCGCATGTCGAAATGCTCGTGTAAAACCTCCAACACAGTGTTTGGAGAATGTGGCCTTTCTCCATCTTGCATGAACCACTGCGTGTTGAAGGGCAAGGCAGTAGCAAGAAGCTGTGGAATGAAGCTATTGCGAAGCATGCTCGAATAACGCTCGCTGTTCACAGTTTCTTCAAAGAAAAAGGGTCCAGTAAATCCGTGACTGGAAACTGCTGCCCACGCTGTAATCCTCGAAGCATAATGTTGTCGTTCATGAAGCACTTGTGGGTTTTCAGTGGCCCAAAAGCGTACATTTTGTTTGTTAACCACACCGTCTAAATGAAAATGCGCCTCGTCTGAAAACCAAACGTTGTTGAGAGTTTCTTCCCTATCCTCCGCCCACTGAGCAAACAATAGCCTCTGCTGCGTGCGTTCTTCAATGAGCTTCTGTGAACAGGTCATCTTGTATGGGTAGATATGGAGGTAATTTTTAAGAATGCGTTGAACGGAGCGTCTGGATATTCCCAGTTGCACCGCTGCCTTTCTACACGATTTCCCGGGACCTCTCTGTACAGCAACTCGTACCGCTTCAACATTTTCCGGCGAACAAACAGGCTTAGACCGAGGTCGCTTCGCTTCCAATGCTGTTTCTTCCTGTACAAATTTATCGTACAACCTGTGGATGGTTTTCTTGCAAGGGACCCATCGTGTGTTAAACTGTTGTCGAAAACGCCTCTGAGTCACAACAAGGCTTTTCGTTTCATGAAAAAGTAACACAATTGTCAATCGTTACTGTGTCGTCAGTCTTCCATTGTCAGCCATTGCTACTTACTAGTCTCCTAGCGGCAGTATCGTGAATTACACGCCATTTCGTGACTCATTTGTTTTTCCAAGCTCTGCTGGTACTGCTGCAGAGATCCCAGCGGGATATCTAATGTGCGTCGTAAATTGTGAGAGAAGAAATTGGTAACACATTTCGTGCGCCACCCTGTATATTTCCAAGCTTATATAGTCGAATTTCGTTCTTAAGACTTATTTAAACTAGAAAGTTGTTCAATATTTTTAAAAATTTTTGTCGTTTGGAAACGCAGTTACTTTAAAACGTAAAAGGTTAATATGAGTAGAGAGAGAGAAATGCCGATCCCTTTAAGGTGCCGCCCTAGGCCCGTGTCTAGTGGGCCCATATGTAAATCCGCCACTGTTCGTAAAGTTTCGTAAAGCAGAGCTCCTGTTTGTTTATAACGACAAAATGTTTTCAAACTAGCATCACCCGTTGTACAGCGGTTACGCGACCTCTAAGTCGAGAAACGGCAGCAGCTCCGCTACTGAGCTGTAAAGTTAAGTCAGACGAACATTGCTTCCCACACAGTGGATCAGCCACCCTGCATCCGTACCTATCCATTTTACCAGCGCGTTCCTTTCACATGAGATCGACATCGACGCAGAGCACTGATTCACGCAGACCTCCGCTTTTATTCCCTCTATTGTTCTCACAGAGTATAAAAATCCACGGCCGCACACATTATTTCAATACCAATACCGCAAAAAGCACCGTGCTTTATTTATGTTCCACCTCTGTTCCATTTTTTTCATACGTCACCAAATATACTCGGAAACGTGAGATATCAATGTGTATAGCTCATGTGGAGTAAATTACTATCCGAATTTTTCCCCTTTGTGACACTTTTTCAGTTTGCACGAAGAGTGCTAACCCACACATTGTCTCGTGCTTGTTCTGTAGCTATAAATCTCTGGCCGCTGAATGGCCGCCACTGTGCGTCGGTTACTATTGTAAAAAGCAGCTGAGCGGATCGCCCGGGACTGTTGCCTGTGGTCTTCCAGAGTTGGTGAACAATTGCGTGACAGGACGCACAGCGAACTGGTTTCAACCGCGGAAACACATAAGCATTCCCGGTTACGGACAAAGCACATACAGCCATCGAGTCCTAATTTTTATCTTTCCTAATTCGTCAGTGTCCTCGTAGTCCTAATGTAAGATACTTTCGTGGGTTTTATCACCATAGCAAAAGCGATCCAGAAATGGTGCAAGATATTTTAATGCATCAGCAACATAGTTATAAGTCTTAATGATAAGGAATAATATACAATACGTACAGGAACCAAGAGGAAAGTTTTAGAATGGACGACCAAGGAAGAAGCGCTGAGATTATAATTATTGGAAGGCTGAGGTTCAGAAGTGGCCTTAAAATAGGAAAGAAATGATGTCATTATTATGGTTCACCTGTTGAAATAGATGGCGTATTAAGACCAGAATATAGATTAAGAGTAAAACAAAGAAGGAACAGAAGATTGAATATCAGAATTAGTGATATTTCCAGCAAACTTAGCATCAAAATGGGGGACCATGTATTAGACGAAGTGAGTAAATCTTGCTATCCTGGATACAAGATAATGGATGATGGACGAATAAGAAGGGTATAAGAAGTAACCTATCACAGGGAAAGAGATAATTCCTTCCCAGAATAAATCTTTCAGTATCAACACGGTACTTGGAGACAAATTCAAGAGACTGTAGTATCGACAATGGCTTCTTCTTGAAGTTGACCATGGACCGTGCGAAAACCGAAAAGAGACTCGAGGCGTGTGAGATCTAGTATTACCGAAGCATGCTGAAGTCAAGTGGACTGAGAGGGTAGGAAATGAAAAAAAAAAGTGTGGTAAACAGTTTATCAGCCTGTACTGAGACATTGCGGAAAAGCTATTGTGGTACTGAAAGTAGCTGTAGAGGATAAAAACTACAGACTTAAACACAACCGACAATACTGGGTGTTAGTAGTGCTTCGAGCTGTAGACTTTCTCACAGACGAGAAAACAACACTGAGTTTCTGAGGCCAAATTACCAAATTATGATACGCCTTACAGGACTTCGACAAATGATTCCATTGTTTATCCTAGTGGCAACGAGCCAACGCTTCATTTCTGTCATAACCGTGCACCATTTCATTTCACATCAACCACAGCAATCAGCAACACTACAGTTGTCGTAATTCATATTCACAGCTTCTTTATGTGAAAAGTGTAGTTCTCGCACAGGCTGTGGTGCGACATTGTGCTAATCTTGTGATGTGGTGCCCACATCACAAGATCTTGATCTTCTCATTATTCTGACACTTTTTACTGATGAAGAGTAAAATGGTATGAATTAGATGTATTTCAGAAAATATTAAGCCATTTAATTTAAGAGTTTATTTGGTTCTAGTGTGTATGTTGAAGCAATTAGGTCTGGAGAACAATGAAAAGAGATAGTATCGGTTTCATTTAGTAATTTAGGTACAAGAGCTTGTTTCATTTTTTTTATTTTTTACTGTCTCTTTGGGTACTGAATGAATTTTCTATATTAACACCACAATAGTCGTATCTTTAAGTTTATGAAATAGCGTAACTACTGTGTACCACATGTTTGCAGTAACAGGCAGACAAGGAGTTTTCAACTGTCACTTGTAGTTGTTAATCTCAATATTTAAATCTTTCAACATAGCTGGGTTTCATAGTCTGAGAGATACAAATCTGCTAGAAGAGCAGAAATACCTGCACCCGCTTAATTTGTTTTGTTTTCTGCATTCAGATTTCTTTGGATGATCGTGTATTGATTCTGATTAACTTGGTTGTTAAGCGTCTTAAGGTGCTGGAATTTTGCGGATAAGAAGTACCTCGCATTTTTTTGTATTTGTTGAGATTAGCGTGTTCGTTTCTTGGCAGCAGACGGAAGGCTTGACTCACAAATGAACTGGTCAGAATATGCTGCTAAATGAATTGGTTTGGTGGTTTACGAGAAATGTGCAATTAAGTAGTTCGAAAATAAGAAAGTGCTTCGCTAGGCAGTAGTGTTATAAGCGCAGCAACGTGCACTATACCTTTATGAGCACATTGTTTTGTTAAGAAACTTACAAGACCAACTGCATCTACTTCAATTTCTTGGCGAAGTTAATTAATATTAATTAAAAATGGACATCATGCGTACAGAGAGGAACACTTGTGTTATGATGGAAATATAAAATCATTTGTCATCTGTTTCATATCGCTGTTTACGAATATTTCCTTGTTTTGCGCAGTAACAATATATACTGTTGAATGTTTTATTTAGATTAGCTGCATAAGCTATCGATACGGTAAGCACACATACGTTTAGGCTAAGAAGTAAAGTTGATCAGATTTAAGAACTTGCCTTTTCGTTCACCGTGTACCATACACATATGAATTCACTCTTATTTCCTGTGCAGAAGAACTGAATGTCATTGTAACAGTACTTATAAATCTTTGCAAGATTTTTTCTGAACTGGCGGTTGACTTTGTGCTGCGCTATACATTTCAGCTATGAATTTCAGCCAAGCATGGCTTGTCGGGTTTATGACGATAGATTATGGTACTGTAAAGTATTGGCTGCCTACCTTAACGATATTAAAATTACAGCTCCTTAATAAACTACATGAAAATGTTACTCGTAAATCATTGTGTTACTGACTGTCAGTTTGGAGTTTGTGTAGTCTTCCTACGCAGGGTGAGCAAAAGCTCTTGGAATTGTTAACGAAGGAAGTTTGGGATAGAATAGGGAAAAGTGCTAACTGGCATCTAATGTTCCCTGTATGAAACACGGTGAGTTGCAGCAACAGTAAGAAGCAGACTCAGACTAGGACGGCTTTAAAGATTAAACAGATTAAATTGCAGGTTACTAGAAACATTTGACAATGTTTACTGTAGTGATACTTAAATCAAAATGAATTCGTTGCTAGAATATTTTCATACAACCATCTTTAGCAACTGAACGGGCGTCAGATTATTTATGTTTTAAAGATGTTTTGATTTTCAGTACACTCATAAAATACAGAAAGCTCGAAAGAGCACAGTTTAAAATGCACAATCGTCTTCAACTACTATTCTAAAGCTGTATCCGCGTCCTTCCATCGTGTCATTAACCTTGTAGCAGACAAAACACATGGCGGTAATTCATGTTTTCCCAGATCACTGCTTTCATGTCTCTCTCTCTCTCTTTCATTCTCATTCAACCTCTTTCTGTCACTATCAGAGTTGCTTTGGAGAAGTGAGGGCTCCTTTCAGGGAGCTGGAGCATCTCTGAGTTCCATGAAGGATAGTGCATCTCGAGCTTTTTTCACGAGTGAAAATCTTTCCTCCTGTGAATCATTTCCATTCAGATTTGACACAGTTGCAATGCAGTTGGCGGGAATTTACTACAGCGTGAGCTGATAGATAATGCCAAACGAGCCGTTTTCGAGTGGGATCAGCAGCAGGTGGCATCTGTAGCCTTCATTCGGATATTCAAAGTTGTTCAGAATACCACTATCGAGGCGTTGGCTTGTTGCATAGTGAAATATCTACCTTGGTCCTTATCTAGGTGTAGGCATTCCAAGATTAAGAGTGCCTTCAAAACAAACGTGGTATTCTAAGAATGAGGATCCGTTGTGAATGTTCATGCGATGAACTTACTGCGTTGCCTAGTAGAATTTTTACCGAACCATTTGTGGTTAATGTTTATGTTTTGGACATTTCTGAGTTAAATGTGTGTATTAGCCTTCAGCTTTCTTACGCCTATGCCTGTCAGCACATCACTGTACTTTAAATTGCAAGCCTTCCGTCGTTCATCGCAAATGTTAGGCTTCGGTAAATCAATTTTCTGTGTGAATTATATTTATTTTCATCAATCGTGCAACAGTGATCGAGCATGCTTGAGATGTAAAATAGAGGCCTTCTGCAATTTTCATGCGTCACATTCCATTGCCTCTTTCTCGGTTCCCATTGATTCACGTTCTCGTATCTTAAATCATTCCATTTTTCTATTTCTTTACGAACTCTACGTGTGTATTTCAGCCCTTAGATGAGTCACAAAAGGCTTCTTCAAGCGACTCTCGTTCCGTATTCTGTCTAAACGTATCAATAGGAAAATTCTACTTTCTACGAGAATGTCAATTACACAAGCTACGGTGGTTACAGTGCGTGATTGGCGGTCGAGATAAACAGCAATTTCGCCCTTGTTTGTGGCGTCAACAAATCATGCCTTGTGGAACGGAACCCCTTTGCGGTGTACACACGGTGCCCCCACAAGCTGCAAGGACCACGTCTCTCACACAGTTAGCTCTACACGATCTTCAAAGACTAATCTGGAATTATTTACTTCTAGTATTCATTTTGATGCACATAAGAAACATGAGATAGTGAAAAGTATTCAACAAACACTGTGCCAAAGTAAAACCTCACTGAAGTGACTACTCGTAAGAGAATTTATCGAAATGTAGGCACCAGGGTACTCCATGGCTAAGTGGCTCACCTCAGTTAAACGTATCTGTGGTAAGCAATGTCTGCTTCACCTTTAAAATACAAACACGGTTAAAATGGCAAAATAAACTGGTGTACTATACTATTGGACAATATGAAATGAGAAAAACTGGCCAGTCGAATCTCACAATTTCTTGTTTGTTCTTCAAAGTCTGATGCTCAGATCGCAGAAACACATACTAAATTTAGAAATAATTATTTCGTCTTTCATACAACTAAATATATTCAACATTCTAGTTGTTGGTATAGTAAAAAAGAAACATTTATACAAGAAAATGGAAACTTTTGAAACACCCAAAAAACAGAAAAAATCCAACAAAAAACTTTTCTGGCGGCGGTTAAACCACCAACTTGCTTTTTAAGAGACAATAATCCAAATTTTTAATTTTAGAAAATTACGTCCTGTAGAGGATGGCGTTCTGTATGTATACATTAATCCTATCTGTTCTTGAGGTTTCTCATTGATTTCTGCGACATCTCAACTGGGCTATCACGAATTCTTCGATTCAAATAATTCAGTGTTCTTCGCCGAATGAAATAGACCCGACTCTTAATGTAGCCCCACAAGAATAAATCACAATGTTTGGGGCGGGGAATACCATCGAAATTGAAGATGACACGGTTACAAAATAACGGTCGGACATCTGACATTCACTACCTCGCACCAGCCTGTCGAAACCGGGTTTCGTGAAGTTGTGGAATACTGGTAAATGCAGGACAAAAGAAGATCGCAACATATCAACATATTGATCCGAAGTGACAGTCACTGAGATTCGGTCTTCATTTTTGAAAACGTATTGTCCGATGACCCCTGTGACGAAACTGTGCCCCACACCGTCACCTTGTTGATGTATAAAGGTCGTTAGTGAACTTAATTACAGTTTCTGCCTGCTCGGAATGGTAGTTCTGCTCATCACTTAACCTGACAGGTCAAAATGGGCCGCACCTGGCATGCAAAACTCTTCCAGAATTCCATTGTCCTCTTTCACGCTTGTCGTAACTTGCTAACAGAATTCTAACTGCAACTGGTGTTCGTTCTTCTTCAGATGTTGGAGAATTCAGAGAACACTCTCTCGGTACACTGCGCTAGCAGCTGCTTGCTTACCAACTGAATGCCATGGGGTCAGTAAGCTGAAACACCTACAGCTTGGATATTCCGTTGAATACGAGAAATTCTCTATCTCACTACCTCTTTTTTTAGAACAGAGCCAATCTCCTTAAAATTTTAATCCAAGTTTTTATCTCGTGTCTCGACGCCCTGTGTTGAGAAAACGTCGGAAATCCATCTCAGAAATTCTTCCAAATTGTCATGTGTTTTGTAAAACATTTTTATGGCAGAAGCACGCTGTTGAGCGTTTATCTGATGCGTGGTTACTAAATGACAGGATCGTTTAGAGTTCAAGTTCCCTGTTCGCAGTGCTGCCAACTGTTTATGTCTGCCACCGCGTATTTCAAAAGTTCACGTTTTTCTGCGTCAGCCTATTTTTATGAGAAAAAAATAGATTAGATCATTTGGTACCTTACACGAAATGTACTTATAGCTGCTATTTTGCAGTAATTGAAATAAAGACTGACGGCTCAAATAAATTGGTCAGAGCGCAAATTGCTGTTGTTAAGTACTCATACCGCTTTCTACAGTAAGTTTATATCAATTACATGCGCGTACCTCACATTTAATCCGAAATAATACAAATAAAATCCGACTCTTCTTTTTGAGCAAGTTTCGCCCTTCGCCATACAGTTTCCACCGCTGGAAAACAATACTCACGGCTCTCCACATGTGTGATCCAAGCAACTTCTTTCAACTCATCCCTCCATCTAATTCCCAAAATCCCCATTACCAGCGTCTACACCTACACTTCGCAAGCTCCATGTCTTCCTCAGTTTGTAACGCCGGAAATGCATATCCTCCTCCTATTTCCATCTATTGTACTAAATTGTTACCTGAAGGTATGAAATTTCTGTGTTTTATATACTGTAATTGTTTTTATATACAGGGTGATTCAAAAAGAATACCACAACTTTAGGAATTTAAAACTCTGCAACGACAAAAGGCAGAGCTAAGCACTATCTGTCGGCGAATTAAGGGAGCTATAAAGTTTCATTTGGTTGTACATTTGTTCGCTTGAGACGCTGTTGACTAGGCGTCAGCGTCAGTTGATGCTAAGATGGCGACCGCTCAACAGAAAGCTTTTTGTGTTATTGAGTACGGCAGAAGTGAATCGACGACAGTTGTTCAGCGTGCATTTCGAACGAAGTATGGTGTTAAACCTCCTGATAGGTAGTGTATTAAACGTTGGTATAAACAGTTTACAGAGAATGGGTGTTTGTGCAAAGGGAAAAGTTCTGGACGGCCGAGAACGAGTGATGAAAATGTAGCACGCATCCAGCAAGCAGTAACTGGACTACAGTATCTGTAGATGTTAGAGAATTGGCTGTTCCCTCAGCTCGAACAAGAAGCACAACAATTCATATTTCAGCAGGATGGAGCGCCACCACATTGGCACTTATCTGTCCGTAACTACCTGAACGTCAACTACCCGAGGCGATGGATCGGCCACCAGGCAGGCCGTGACAGAGCACTTCATCACTGGCCTCCAAGAAGCCCTGATCTTACCCCTCTTATGGGGGTATGTTAAGGGTATGGTGTTTCGGCCACCTCTCCCAGCCACCATTGATGATTTGAAACGAGAAATAACAGCAGCTATCCAAACTGTTACGCCTGATATGCTACAGAGAGTGTGGAACGAGTTGGAGTATCGGGTTGATATTGCTCGAGTGTCTGGAGGGGGCCATATTGAACATCTCTGAACTTGTTTTTGAGTGAAAAATACCTTTTTAAATACTCTTTGTAATGATGTATAACAGAAGGTTATATTATGTTTCTTTCATTAAATACACATTTTTAAAGTTGTGGTATTCTTTTTGAATCACCCTGTATATCGATGTATAATTAGTTTGTTTTGTAAATATTATTTGTATTTTTACGCTGGGTCTTGCCTAGGGAAAACTATGCTATAGAACGATTACATCGATAGGTCGTGTGGAGAACCAAAGTATTTAAGATCTTGGGTAGTGTTGGCTCTGCCGGGTGGAGCGCGGGCAGAGCGGAGTCTGGCTGGAGCAGGTGTGTTGAGTGACGCTCCTGTGAGTTGCGGCGCTTTCGGGGTTTGGCGGCATTTAATTGCGCTGACTTGCTATGATAGTTTCTGACACGGTGTCGCGGACGGGAAACATTAGCTGGCACACATCAAGAGCCCGTTTCGCCTGGTGACCGTATCGAAAAGAAGGCGCGCCAACATCCAGCTTCTGCAACAGCGACGGCCGACAATAAGTGATTGTCGCTACTTCCTCGATCGACGACTTCAAACATTCAGTCAACCAAAAAGGAAGACTCAAAGCACGTAAAGTTTTAGAACTGTATGGCAGACCTCAGCTTTTCAAACTGTTCCATTTGCATCACTAAAATACAGCAACTTAGCATGAACCTGTGTCGCTCATTGTCCCAATTGCATTACCAAGCAGGATCCCGTCCTTTTCCGAAATGAACCCGAGTGTCGTTGAAATTCAAACGCCAGCATTAAAGTAATATCATTCCATTTCACTGCTTTAATTTCAAAGTTCAGTTAAAATATTCATAGCTGGCTACAATAAACAAACAGAACTATATTTAGATTACACAAGCACAAATTACGAGTGCGAGTTTTGTTACCATGTTTTAGCTTACCTGTGACTGCAGCTCAGCTTGGTAAGTACTAAGTTTTACTATTGTTAATTGTTCAGAATCATTTAATTCAAGTTCAAAGTTAAATCTCTTATTTCTAAATTGCGTAGATTCAAGTTGCTTTTGAGATGATTGTTGCGGTAGCCCAAGACTAGCCTTATTTTATTTCTTAGTGCTTCAGAACAAAAAAGTTCACTATTAATTTCAGTCACTAAATTAACTTTCAAATTTCCGGTTTTATTAATTCTTTTGCTAAATTAAGTCAGAGTGTAGCGAAATTGATTACTACTGACAAACATTCAGTTTTCACAGAACAGTTGTCACGCTTTTAGTGCTCATTATATGCGCATTAACCTTTCTTTTTCGGTTATTATAGTAGTTGTCCGTAGGACTGGCGACCGTAATTTTCCACAAATCTCAAATATCTAATTAACGCCAGTTAATTGTTAACGTAACGACCGCACATTTACTTTCTTTATTAACTTTACCCTTTTTCAAAATTAATTTCCACCAATTTCATTTGCATTTTCCCTTTCATTCAGATGTAACCGTTCCTCCCTCTTTACCGACGGATTAACTTCGGCGACGGTTGCTTTCCCAAATTTCCATTAGGTACACGCGGTTTAATTTATCACTGTCATTAAGGTCGATAAGGGAGGGGGAGCTTACACGTTCCCTGTTCCATTACTAAAGAGTGTTTGCGAATAATATTGCCGTTAAGTCTTCGCATGTGCTCTAATTCTTGGTCGGAAAGATGTAAAACGTTTCCCGACTATTGTCAGAACGTACGCCATCTAGCAGAAGAGATCAGAAGCGGGGCGAGTATGAAATTAATGTTCCGGGTTGCATATTGTAGAAATCGAGATGCCACTGTTGACGTCAGTGCTGTAGTGACATCTCTGGTTCGCGCTGTAGTTTCGCGAATATGACGAGCCTGAGGACAGTGGCGTTGTGGCCGCTTCATACTCGACGATTCGTTCTCTCTCACTGAACCGTACTGTACTATCATCTCAGTACAGAATTTGGCTGCACAATCACATTGTTGTGAAGGAGCACCGACATTGCGAGATGACCAATTGCAGAAATCAAATGTCCTCTAACGAATCTGTGTTGTGAGACTGTGGAGGGTGGAAGACGAAAATCATGTGGTACAGGGTATAATGCTGCTTCTCTGCACCGTTAGAGGTAGACCGATGTCTGGCAAAAGTTCGATGCTTTTGAGTTGTCTGTTTGTGTGATGCACCTCTGTCTTAGATTTTACACGGATCATTTTTACTATTTACTAAGCCTTATGGCTATGCCATAAGCATTTATATGATTTATTTAACTGTCGACTAAAGCCTTACGATTTCGTTTCTCTTCTCACACATTTAACAAGCGCCTTATGAGGAAGACGGGTTTACAACTGTCAAAATCTAACAAAGGTTTGAATAAACTTTTGACATGCAATTGGTTGGCTGTATGACACCTTATATATCCATATTTCATCATATTGTGCTGCATTTTAACACTGTCAACCATCACCCAACTTATTGTTTTCCTACAGCGATCTCTGCGCCTGGTTTCGTCATAACGGGAAAAATATTGATGACAATGCATAGGACAAGCTTCAGCGAGTATTTTGTTCAAATCATACGTTAACTACAAACCAAACATGATAATTTTCACTCCCACTGCAGCCCTTTTGATTTTATCCAATCTCGTAACAAATTAGTATTCTAAGGCACAATACAATGCATCATTTTATCTTTATATTGATGTGTTTTACAGGATAAAAAAGACACTGGCGACCATGACAGGACATTGTATAAATTTTATTAATATTATGTATTCATTAAATGTTATTGTATTGTTGCAATTTTTCTACATTGGTTTCATGTTCAATACCCAACGCATATTACGGGAGAGAACTGGTAACAAGTATCACAGTAGACTGTAAAGAGCAATAAATATAAATACCAGCAGTAAGTTTTATTGGAGTAATGACAAAGTTATGACGTCAGAAGAAATGCTGATTGTGTCATTTTCAGTTGGCTCTTATTCAGCAGGTTTGCTTATCACAGCAGAATTTTTAATTTCCATAGTAACATGTTCTAATAACAGTCAGTAATTAGTTTGTACAAATCGGCTGAACTCAGTTCGGAACACTTAGTGCTGAAGTACTGTTTCACAGTTTAACCTTAGCAATATTGTAGTGCAAGAACGTTCTAGCTCAATAGAACGAATTACTTGGAGTCTGAGTTTATTTGAATTACCTTACATATAAAATGTATGGGTTAAGTCATATTGTATTATAAACATATAAAGATAGCAAAATGCAGCACAATGGAGCCACGAACGCAACATAATAATGAATCAGGTGCTGATGGGAATGAGACAGATGATGTAGTTGTAAATGGCACCAGCTCTTTAACATCAGAAGTTGATACGAGAGCTGAAAGCAAAGTGGTTAATTCCGCAGTTCATCCCATAATTAACAATATAACTAATCCAAACACTAGTCAAATACAAGATACAAATACAGCTCAGTTTCCCAATTTACGGGATATTCTGAAACAATTGTAACCTGAAATACGTGACGAAATATCCACCTTACGTAAAGAAGTGTGTACTAGCTGTGATAAGTCTAACAAATTTGATTAATTGTCCTTTAAATTTTCGATGAAAGTTGCCACCAAACATGGTGAGTTTTTAGTGAAATTTGTGCCGAAATAATAAGTCTATCTACACAAATATCAAAGATAACGTAGCAGTGTAATATCCTCACAACCGATGTAGCAAATTTTTCTTTGCAAAAAACTACCACATTCTCATACACTGACGAAGCTGCATTGAAGTACACAAAGATTTTCCCGGCAAAATGAAGTACTTGTCTATGGGCATACAATTCACTACAGAACAACAAGCTAGCATTAACCTGCAATTAGCTACACAACTAGGGAATTTTGATAGACTTCTCTGAGTGAATTTCTACTAAAAATAAATTTGTAAATTAGTGTTTAGATTCTGAACTGCCACACATCGTTTAGAAATCTGTCAATGAGCTGTTCCAAAATGAGGTAATTTAGGAGAAGTTGTTAACAGAAAGTTAAGACAGTTAAAGGTCACAGTGGACAAAGTTTCGCCACAATAATGAGAGAAACTCGCATTGCAAGTAAAAGAGATTCGGAAACATTATGAAATGTGTCAATAATAAGTCTCCCACTATTGTTAGAGCAGACATAAATATTAGTCCTATGATTTGTGGGCAAGAGTATGGGAATAAAGGAAATCATAATGGGATGTCACATGACCATGTTTCGTATGGTATGGACAGCATGACAATTTTCATCTGTCCTTCTGAATGAAAGCAGTTTCAAGTATTAATATCTGAAGAAAAAGGTATGCATTCTGATGTGTTCATGAACATTTTAAAAAGGTGCTATGCATGTCATGGAGCGATAAAGAAAGAACTCAACAGATTACAGGCTTATCCAAAGGGAACCGACCTTTAGGCCACAGACACACCTGAGAACCATGAAGATGAATACTCAATTTGTGTTCTCAGTTTTAGCAAAGTACTATTCTGGATCTGTGGAGGAAAGACTCAGGAAGGAGGTATTTAATGTGGAGCCCTTTAACAGCAAATAGGGTAGCCCCTGCAAGTACTTCGAAAGGTATATAAACAAGACCACATACAGGGAGGAGCCTGTCTCTAACCGTGATGTTCTCAGAATTTTGAAGACCAAACTACAAATGGAACTTCTGAATAAATTCGTACAAGTACCAGAAACTTTCCTTAATAAGTTTATTTCGGTCGGTCTCGAATGCTCTTCGTCTCGTACAAGAGGCTTCGAATACCACAATACACTACTAGCCATTAAAATTGCTACACCAAGAAGAAATGCAGATGATAAACGTGTATTCATTGGACAAATGTATAATAGTAGAACTGACATGTGATTACATTTTCACGCAATTTGGGTGCATAGATCCTGAGGAATCAGTACCCAGAACAACCATCTCTGGCCGTAATAACTGCTTTCATACGCCTAGGCATTGAGTCACACAGAGCTTGGATGGCGTGTACATGGTACAGCTGCCCATAAAGCTTCAACACGATACCACAGTTCATCAAGAGTAGTGACTGGCGTATTGTGACGAGCCAGTTGCTCGGTCACCATTGACCATACGTTTTCAGTTGGTGAGAGATCTGGAGAATGTGCTGGCCAGGGCAGCAGTCGAACATTTTCTGTATCCAGAAAGGCCCTTACACGATCTGCAACATGCGGTCGTGCATCATCCTGCTGAAATGTAGGGTTTCGCAGGGGTCGAATGCAGGGTAGAGCCACGGGTCGTAACACATCTGAAATGTAACGTCCACTGTTCAAAGTGCCGTCAATGCGAACAACAGGTGACCGAGACGTGTAACAAATGGCACCCCATACCATCAAGCCGGGTGATACGCCAGTATAGCGATGACGAATACTCGCTTCCAATGTGTGTTCACCGCGATGTCACCAAAAACGGATGAAACCATCATGATGCTGTAAACAGAACCTGGATTCATCCGAAAAAATGACGTTTTGCCATTCGTGCACCCAGGTTCGTCGTTGAGTACACCACCGTAGGCGCTCCTGTCTGTGATGCAGCGTCAAGGGTAACCGCAGCCATTGTCTCCGAGCTGGTAGTCCATGCGAGTGCAAACGTCGTCGAACTGTTCGTGCAGATGGTTGTTGTTTGTCTTGCAAACGTCCCCATCTGTTGACTCAGGGATCGAGACATGGCTGCGCGATATGTTAAAGTCATGTGGATAAGATGCCTGTCATCTCGACTGCTAGCGATACGAGGCCGTTGGGATCCAGCACGGCGTTCCGCATTACCCTCCTGAACCCACCGATTCCATATTCTGCTAACAGTCATTGGATCTCGACCAACGCGAGCAGCAATGCCGCGACACGGTAAACCGCAATCGTGACCTTCATCAAAGTCGGAAATGTGATGGTACGAATTTCTCCTCCTTACACGAGGCATCACAACAACGTTTCACCAGGCAACGCCGGCCAACTGCTGTTTGTGTATGAGAAACCGGTTGGAAACTTTCCTCATGTCAGCACGTTGCAGATGTCGCCGCCGGAGCCAACCTTGTGTGAATGCTCTGGAAAGCTAATCATTTGCATATCACAGCATCTTCTTCCTGTCGGTTAAATTTCGTGTCTGTAGCACGTCATCTTCGTGGTGTAGCAATTTTTTAATGGCCACTAGTGTAGTTACAACAGTAACAGTGTAGCACAATTTTCTACACTGAGGGCACAGTGGTACAACCGCAGTAGCGCAAGAGACAGTAGAATACAGGATGTGACTCAGCCAGGAGCACCTCTCATGGCAAATTCGCCACATATACATCTTGGAACACTTGTGTTTAATAAACGAAAGCAAGATGAAAACCGACATTCTTTCAGGATATTATATAAATTGCTACTAGCAAAACCACCATGATAACTGAAATAATGACATCAACTAATGTGATCTACCTATGCCAGGTCATGACCAACAACAAAGACATCATCGTAATAACAGAAATAACATGCGTGAGCTCCAATGGGTACTCATACTATTGAAGGTAACAACGAAGTAGGCACAGCCATGCTCAGGACTGAAAGGCTGACTGCGGCTTGATTGAGGGGCAATGAAGAAAATTCCAATAAATATACTTTGTCATAATGACGATAACAAAATCGGAGAGGAGTTTCACACAGATCAGTTGAAATGCAATAAGAAGACTACCAAAGATGTCTTGGTAGGAGATCTACCAACTGAAGTTGTGATTAATGGAGGTGCTATGGTAGATATTATGTCAGTTAGTTTATACAATAAAATTCCCAAGGTTACAAGCGTGTCTACGTATCTTGTCCAGAACTGTAGAATCCTGTGCACCACTGGAATTAAAAAGTAGATTGGCAGGATCCCCACACCGGCAGAAGTAAGGTTAGCAAGTGGAGTCGTAAAAATGCCCATTTTTAAGCACAGGTGGCCTAACAGTCGTATTATTTTGGGCCTTGACATTTTATGAGAGAAGGACACAATGATAGACTTCTCTGTAAGTAAATACTATTTGCATGTTGATAACCACACGATCAGAATCGATATGGTGAAGAAACAAGGGGACAATGGTAACGACTGCCAAGCATTAAAATTAAAATTAACTAAAATGAAGACAGCAACTACCTGTAGCACATATGTACAAAGTAATCATGTTTAAGATACTCAAACCCAAATATTTGTCAAAGTAATTGAGTATGCCACCACTGAGTCATCACAGTGAGCTAAGTTAGAAAATTTATCATTAAAGTATTGAGTAAAAAGCTAATATCATACTTATCAGATCATATGGAAGTTCACCCCCTCCCATCAGATGTATTGATACGATACCTATTCCATCCCTAGGAAAGAAGCAGCTTATAGTGAAGTAAGATAGGCACTTGAGTGGCATATAATAGAACCATCTGTGTCGTCCTATTGCAGTTCTCCGTTAGCTGTGCAAAACCTGGTGGTAATTTTCATTTAGTTTTGGATGCAAGGGAAATGAACAAAATTATCATGTCTGTATAAACTCACCCAGAGAATATGGGTGAATAATTAGAGAAATTTCTTAGTATTAAATTCCTCACCAGTATCGATTCACGAAGTTCATTCCGGCAGGTAAGACTTACCAAAGACTTTAGGAAATACACTGCCTTTATTTCCAGCGGAAGAAGCTATCAGTTCTGTGTATTGCCATTTAGTTTAAATGTGAGTTCAAGAGTGGTTATAACGACGCTAGATACTGCGTTAGGAGCTAAACTGCTTGACCAAGTTACACTGCATGTTGATAATTTACCAGTAGCAACTCATACATGGCAATAACAGGCACCATTAATTGAAAAAAAACATTACACAAATTATTAGTGGTAGGAATGACATGCTATTTTCGAAAGTCTAAATCTATTAAGGAAGAGGTTAAGTTTCTTGGTAACGTCATTATCCTTACTCAATAACACCTGATCCTGATAAGATTAGTGCCATCATCTCAAAACTTCCATCTGGCTGATAACTCGCAAGCACATATTTTACTGTTTTCGTATTCATTATTAGGCATATTCCATCATTACATCTACTTGTTTTTGTGTCAATAATTCCGTACTGATTTGATCAGAAGTCCTCCTCATCTTACCTCCACAATTCACAGATTGTTATTGGATCCAACTTCAACCTATCCATTACTGTTTCCAAATATTTAACCTATCCAGTCGATTAAAGTATCTAACATTGTACACTCCTGTTAATAGAATGCATTCTTATTTCTCCTGATTATAACACTCTCGTGAGTAGTTCCTATCCGAAGTTTTCAATGGACGACTGTTCTGTCTCTAGAATATTTTACCCACAAGTATGCCGTCAGGACTGAACAATGCAGTTGAGGTGCTTTTGAACAGGAATATCATGGCTCTGGTTCCCCACTGATCTCATCCATTCGTCATATCAACATAGCGAGTTCATGTAGGCCCATGTTACAATCCCTGATCAATCAATTATCCTGGCCAGTGTCCCTGCAACCGAAAAGGCTGCTGTCCTTCAGCTGCCTCTCGACCAATGTCCCTCAGGTGTGGTTTCCCAAATGGTAAGGCTGTGATCACAATATTGTAAAAGAAAATGGGTCCTCTACTATTGCTGTCAGAAATGAATGGAGATGATTTGAAACTTAATGAAAGACACTAAATTGCTGCAAAATATATCTTTAGTGTTTCATGCAAACTTTGAAGGTGTTGACACAAAGCGTATGACGTACGGTTAGTGCAACACAAATTACAGTAGTACTCTTCTGGCAAAAAAAAAAAAAAAAAAAAAAAAAAAATTCTGATACGTATACGGAGTAGCGACTAAAAAAGCCCTAAATTTATTTAATTTGAGACAGTGGAACAACAAACGCCACCTGTGTGTCTATGACAGTATTATGAGGTGGTTTCAATGACTGGATGGTTTCTATCACTATACAATAGTTCGGCGACCTCACATACACTGATCAATTCAGAATGGGGGTTTTTAACAATCTGTGTCAGATTTTCAGCGATTTCCTCTGGTCATGAACTACAGGCCGATTTTCCTCAGGAAAACAAATTAAGTTAAGGACATCATCTTTACGCTAGTGACTATTATACGTTTTTATTACACTATTTCAGTTTCGGCCTTAGGCCATTATCAGGTGCTGATATTATCTCCATAATATCAGCACTTGGTAATGGTCTAAGGCCGAAATTGCTATGTTGATGTTGTGGTCTTCAGTCCTGAGACTGGTTTGATGCAGCTATCCATGCTACTCTACCCTGTGCAAGCTTCTTCATCTCCCAGTACTTACTGCAACCTACATCCTTCTGAATCTGCTTAGTGTATTCATCTCTTGGTCTCCCTCTAAGATTTTTACCCTCCACGCTGCCCTCCAATGCTAAATGCGTGATCCCTTGATGCCTCAAAACATGTCCTACCAACCGGTCCCTTCTGTTTGTCAAGTTGTGCCACAAACTCCTCTTCTCCCCAAATTCTATTCAATACCTCCTCATTAGTTATGTGATCTACCCATATAATCTTCAGAGTTCTTCTGTAGCACCACATTTCGAAAGCTTCTATTCTCTTCTTGTCCAAACTATTTATGGTCCATGTTTCACTTCCATACATGGCCACACTCCATACAAATATTTTCAGAAACGACTTCCTGACACTTAAACCTATACTCGATGTTAACAAATTTCTCTTCTTCACAAACGATTTCCTTGCCATTGCCAGTCTACATTTTATATCCTCTCTACTTCGACCTTCATCAGTTATTTTACTCCCTAAATAGCAAAACTCCTTTACTACTTTAAGTATCTCATTTCCTAATCTAATTCGCTCAGCATCACGCGATTTAATTTGACTACATTCCATTATCCTCGTTTTGCTTTTGTTGATGTTTATCTTATATACTCCTTTCAAGACACTGTCCATTCCGTTCAACTGCTCTTCCAAGTCCTTTGCTGTCTCTGACAGAATTACAATGTCATCAACCTCAAAGTTTTTATTTCTTCTCCATGATTTTTAATACTTACTCAAAATTATTCTTTTGTTTCATTCACTGCTTGCTCTATATACAGATTGAATAACATCGGGGAGAGGCTACAACCCTGTCTCACTCCCTTCCCAACCACTGCTTCCCTTTCATACCCCTCGACTCTTATAACTGCCATCTGGTTACTGTACAAATTGTAAATAGCCTTTCGCTCCCTGTATTTTACCCCTGCCACCTTCAGAATTTGAAAGAGAGTATTCCAGTTAACATTATGAAAAGCTTTCTCTAAGTCTACAAATGCTAGAAACGTAGGTTTGCCTTTTCTTAATCTTTCTTCAAAGATAAGTCGTAAGGTTAGTATTGCCTCACGTGTTACAACATTTCTACGGAAGCGAGACTGATCTTCCCCGAGGTCCGCTCCTACCAGTTTTTCCATTCGTCTGTTAAGAATTCGCGTTAGTATTTTGCAGCTGTGACTTATTAAACTGATAGTTCGGTAATTTTCACATCTGTCAACACCTGCTTTCTTTGGGATTGGAATTATTATATTCTTCTTGAAGTCTGAGTGTATTTCGCCTGTCTCATACATCTTGCTCACCAGATGGTAGAGTTTTGTCATGACCAAGTCTCCCAACGCTGTCAGTAGTTCTAATGGAATGTTGTCCACTCCCGGGGCCATGTTTCGACTCAGGTCTTTTTGTGCTCTGTCAAACTCTTCACGCAGTATCTTATCTCCCATTTCGTCTTCATCTACATCCTCTTCCATTTCGATAATATTGTCCTCAAGTACATCGCCCTTGTATAGACCCTCTATATACTCCTTCCACCTTTCTGCCTACCCTTCTTTGTTTAGAACTGGGTTTCCATCTGAGTTCTTGATATTCATACAAGTGGTTCTCTTCTCTCCAAAGGTCTCTTTAATTTTCCTGTAGGCAGTACCTGTCTTACCCCTAGTGAGATAAGCCTCTACATCCTTACATTTGTCCTCTAGCCATCCCTGCTTTTTTTGCACTTCCTGTCGATCTCATTTTTGAGACGTTTGTATTCCTTTTTGCCCGCTTCATTTACTGCATTTTTATATTTTCTCCTTTCATCAATTAAATTCAATATTTCTTCTGTTACCCAAGGATTTCTATTAGCCCTCGTCCTTTTACCTACTTGATCGTCTGCTGCCTTCACTACTTCATCCCTCTGAGCTGCCCATTCTTCTTCTACTGTATTTCTTTCCCCCATTCCTGTCAATTGTTCCCTCATGCTCTCCCTGAAACTCTCTACAACCTCTGGTTTAGTCAGTTTATCCAGGTCCCATCTCCTTAAATTAGCACCTTTTGTGGTTTCTTCAGTATTAATCCACAGTTCATAACCAATAGATTGTGGTCAGAGTCCACATCTGCCCCTGGAAATGTCTTACAATTTAAAACCTGGTTACTAAATCTCTGTCTTACCATAATATAATCTATCTGATACCTTTTAGTATCTCCAGGATTATTCCATGTATACAACCTTCTTTTATGATTCTTGAACCAAGTGTTAGCTATGATTAAGTTATGGTCTGTGCAAAAGGCGGCTTCGTCTTTCATTTGTTCCCCCCAATCCATATTCACCTACTATGTTTCCTTCTCCCCTTTTTCCTACTGACGAATTCCAGTCACCCATGACTATTAAATTATCGTCTCCCTTCACTACCTGAATAATTTCTTTTATCTCATCATACATTTCATCAATTTCTTCATCATCTGCAGAGCTAGTTGGCATATAAACTTGTACTACTGTAGTAGGCTTGGGCTTTGTGTCTATCTTGGCCACAATAATGCGTTCACTATGCTGTTTGTAGTAGCTTACCCGCACCCCTACTTTTTTATTCATTATTAAACCTACTCCTGCATTACCCCTATTTGATTTTGTATTTATAACCCTGTATTCACCTTACCAAAAGTCTTGTTCCTCCTGCCACCGAACTTCACTAATTCCCACTATATCTAACTTTAACCTATCCATTTCCCTTTTTAAATTTTCTAACCTACCTGCCTGATTAAGGGATCTGATATTCCACGCTCCGATCCGTAGAACGCCAGTTTTCTTTCTCCTGATAACGACGTCCTCGTGAGTAGTCCCCGCCCGGAGATCCGAATGGGGGACTATTTTACCTCCGGAATATTTTACCCAAGAGGACGCCATCATCATTTAATCATACAGTAAAGCTGCATGCCCTCGGGTAAAATTACGGCTGTAGTTTCCCCTTGGTTTCAGCCATTCGCAGTACCAACACACGAAGGCCGTAATGTTACAAGGCCAGATCAGTCAATCATCCAGACTGTTGCCCCGGCAACTACTGAAAAGGCTGCTGCCCCTTTTCAGGAACCACACGTTTGTCTGGCCTCTCAACAGATACCCCTCCGTTGTGGTTGCTCCTACGGTACGGCCATCTGTATCGCTGAGGCCCGCAAGGCCCCCACCAACGGCAAGGTCCATGGTTCATGGGGAGAAGGAATTTGCAGTAGTGTAATAAAAACCCATAACAATCACTGGTGTAAAGATGATGTCCTTAAAAAATTTTTTATGACTGTGAATCCCAGCTACAACAAGTGTATTCAAATTACGGTAAGTACTTAATATTTCAGCCATGTCTCTAATGGTTTCAATACTGTTAGGGTCATAGAATATCTAGACAGATGACTGTCACTAATATAGCGATTTTCTGTCACGTAGGGATATAAAATTTTAATGATGTAATGTAGGGATGACCATGGGTGGTTAGAATTTTACTTTCGAATCCGTTGAACGCCTGAGGCTTTCCATAAAGTTAGTTCTTTCTGTTTTCGTCTACCCACGAGGCATAGCACTCATTTACGGTGAAGCTATCCTCGCTTTCCGAGCAGCTTACCAGCACAACTGTAAAATCGTGGAATGTCTTTCCAATCCCACATAACTTCGCTTGGTACATACCTTGTGGAAGGCGCTTGTGAAATTTTATACTTTTCTCATGCAGATAATTTAAATATGATTCTTTTCGTTGTTTTACGCAGAATAATCTCCGTATCTTTGTTCACATTCTAACTGACAGTCTGTGATACCATGGCGTTGACGAGGTGACAAGTTTTATTCGTGAAGTTCACATTGATGTTATCTGACTACCATGAGAAGTTATATTATTGTTTTTGAGATGAAGATTTACTTGACAAGACCCAGATGGCTTTATTATAACTTATCTTTTCAATACAACATGCAGTAAGTCAGACGATTTCTTTCTGGAGAAGATAATTTTATGATTATCGAAACCTAGGTCAAGGGCTGTAATAAACCAATGTTACGCAACTGGTTGGCTGACTTTTTTTCTTTCTTTCCAAGATGCTATCGGAAACTTACGCCTATATTGTGACTTGTGAGTGGTGTACTTTCATTGGAATCCATAATGAAATATCCTAAATTGGCCTATACAGCCGATATAAGAAAATGATCACCCATCAAAACAATGATAAAAGATCTCACCTGACAACGAAATTAGACGATGATCTCAGCGAACTCAGTTTATTACACATGTACATAATTAAATTCGCAATAAATGAATGGAACTAACATTACAAGAATAGACTAGTGCTTTGGCAATGAGGGGAGGGGATCTAAAATGTGATTCAAGTGAAGGCTTAGCTGGACAGAGCGTTTACTTTCTTTGGAATCCCACCGTGACTGTTGATGGTTGTACGTCCACATCCACATCTATACTCCATAAGCCACCTTACGGTATGTGGCGGAGAGTCCTTTGTTCATCCGTGTCATTTCCCTCTTCTTCTGTCCGAGTCATGTATTGTTCGCGGTAAGAACGATTGCTGGCAAGTCCCCGTGTGGGATCGCATCTCTCTACTTTCTTCTTCATGGTCTTTATGCGAGATATACGTTGGTGAAAGCAATACATTATTTGGCTCATTTATGAATGTACGCTCTCGAAACTTCAGAAATAACAATAAATAACGCCTCCTCAGCAGCAGCTGCCACTGAAGCTGCCTGAGCATATCCGTGGCGCTTTCGCACTTACCAAATGACCCTGCAACAATATATACTGCTCTTCTTTGGACGTTCTCTGTTTCCACTGCCACTCCTATCTGGTACGAATCCCACACTTCCGTTCAGTATTTAAGTACTGGTCGAACAACTGTTTTGTACGATACTTCCTTTGTTGATGAACTACATTTCCTGTGGTTTCTCCCAGTTAATCTGTCTGGCAACTGTCTTACTGCCGACTACTTTTACGCGATGTTCCCCATCAGACTGCTCCGTACACATCGTCCTAGATATTTTGTTGTGGGTTGGCAGGAGAGCCAACACCGAGTTACAAGAGGAAGCCGAAAGGCACGCGTTTTAGCTCACGCAGGCTGGCGTGAGGTCTGGAACAGGACAAGGAAATTAGAATTTAGAAAAACGGACGTAGCTGGTGGAATACTTAACTTTAATCCATAAATGGTGAACGTCGGTCTTGACGGTACATGATTACAGTATCAATAGTAACTGGTACTGGCGCCTTGCTAGGTCGTAGCAAATGACGTAGCTGAAGGCTATGCCAACTATCGTCTCGGCAAATGAGAGCGTATTTTGTCAGTGAACCATCGCTAGCAAAGTCGGTTGTACAACTGGGGCGAGTGCTAGGAAGTCTCTCTAGACCTGCCGTGTGGCGGCGCTCGGTCTGCAATCACTGATAGTGGCGACACGCGGGTCCGACGTATACTAACGGACCGCGGCCGATTTAAAGGCTACCACCTAGCAAGTGTGGGGTCTGGCGGTGACACCACATATTTCATGGCTGCAAATGCTATCAGTAATTGTTCTGCAATTTTGTAATCACACAATAAAGGGTCTTCCTGCCTCTGTATGCGCAATGCGTTACATTTGTTTATGTTGAGGGTCACTTGCCACTCCCTGCACCATGCATGGATCCTCTGCATGTCTTCCTACATTTTTCTATAATTTTCTAGCATCGCGACTCCTCTACATACAATATCACCTGCGAAAAGCTTCATGGAAATTCCAATGCTATCTACAAGGTAATTGATACGTAATGTGAAAAGTAATGCTCCTGTAATACTCCCCTGGGGTACACCCGAACTGACTTTTGTTTCCAAAGTCTTATCTCTGTTCAGAATGACAAGCAGTGTTCTGTTTACTAGCAGCTCTACTGTTCTGTTTCATAGTTGGTCTGATATTTCATAGTCTCGTAATTTATTCACTAGGCGGTTGTTCGGAACCGCACCAATAGCCTTTCGGAAGTCAAGGAACACGGTATCTACGTGGGCGCCTGTGCCTACTGCTTCCTGTGTGTCGTGGATGAACAGAGCGAGCTGTGCTTGACGAGACAGTTGCTTTCCGAACCCATGTTGATTCTTACAGACGAGATTTTTGATTTCCAGAAACAGCATAGTACGGGAGAGTAAGACATGTTCGAAAATCCTACAACATACTGACGTCAGAGACATAGGCCATTAGTTTTCTGCATCTGTTGTGCAGCACTTTTTGAAAACGTAAACGAATTGTGCTTTCCTCCAATCGCTAGGAACGCTTCGCTCCTCAAAAGACCTACAGTATACTGTTGCTAGAAGAGGGGCAAGTTATTTCGTATACTCTGCGTAGGGTCAAACTGGCATCTTGTCAGACGCAGTGGCTTTTCCTCTATTGAGCTGTGTATTTCGATATATGTCATTCTGTCGTTCGTGTGCGGCTGAAAGAGGGTACTAAATTGAGATCTTTGTCTGTGAAATAGTCTTGTAAAAGGACGTGTAAGATTTCGACCATTCCTGGGTCATCCTCTGGTTCAGTGCCATTATGGTCTGGACAGAACGCATCGACCTGTTTACTGATTTAACATGAGACTAGAACTAGTAAGAATTTTCAGTCAAGTTGCTAGCTAGAGTTGTAATTTCGTATTGGTTGAAAGTTTCAAGCATTGGGCTCCAACGGCTAATTTTGACTTCGTTTAATTTATCTGTAAGGCTTTGGCTACATTTCAATTTGCAGTGAAGTTCTCTTTGCATGTTCCTTCTACCAGTCAGTTATGAGTAGGCAGTTTTAAGTAGTAGACGTTGCGGGCTTTCAAAAATAGTAAAACTAAATGAGTGGTGTGTCGCCCTCAACCACCTACATTCTGACACAGAGTTGAAATATTAAAAGTTGTGGCTGGTTTCGTTGTCTAGGCGCTGGGATACGTAGTTGCCGCACTACAAGCCAAGCTGAGTCTACAGTATACAATATGAATACACACAAGAATGGAATGGTCAAAGGTTTCTATCACTCGGCAATTGCGAATTATGAATTTAAGAGATAAATTTATAAATGAAAGATTGCAATTAAACAAAATCCGCAGGCACTATTGTAACGACTTCAAATGATGAGTACGATAGTAGAAGTACTTTTGAGAATGCTGTAAATTTCTGCAAAACACTTATTGGTGTCGATGGTCCAGCAATTAAATAAAATATAAGTTGAATAACAGGAGCCGACCGGTGTGGCTGAGCGGTTCTAGACGCTGCAATCTGGAACCACGCGACCGCTACGGTCGCGGGTTCGAATCCTGCTTCGAGCACGGATGTGTGTGATGTCCTTAGGTTGGTTAGGTTAAAGTAGTTCTGAGTTCTAGGGGACTGATGACCTCAGATGTTAAGTCCCATAGTGCTCAGAGCCATTTGAACTATTTTTGAATAACAGGAAAACAATAGATTCCTACTGCACGTAATTAGTTATGAACAACAACAAAGCTCGCGAGAAATTCACTTCTAAACCCACACTAAGACTTCACTGTTGAAGCCACGGAAATCTCACAAGTGCACAAGTCTGCACTACGAAATATTTCTATCTCCCGCGACCACGCACAAAACGGCTCCACACTCCAAGCCTCTCTCGCGACTCTCCCTCCGTCATGCCGTACTGCCCAAGACTCTCCGTCCAGCACCTCCCGTGTCATGTGCCGTACCGTTATGAACTGCCCTCCTGCCCAGAACTTTTCTCCCGCTTACATCCAGTCTCCCCATTCACGAGTGCTGTGGTTGGCTAGAGCATTGCCACCCTGTCTTCAAGCCAACGCACACTCACAGACATAATGAAACACATTCGAAATACTAGATTTACATTTAAATACTTGAAATTAAATAAATATTCCTTTGGCTGCACTATAAACACGCTCTAACACTCCTTATTAAATACATAAACAATTAAATAAACATATATCAAAAGAAGTAGAACAAAAGGTAGGCCTGCAGCCTAATGTCTCAGTGCTTTCTAAAAAACAGTAAATATTTAACTAATTTCTTCATGAATCGAATATGTCGGATATAAAGAAAGACATAGATGAATAAATATAGTGTTCAAATGTGTGTGAAATCTTATGGGACTTAACTGCTTAGGCCATCAGTCCCTAAGCTTACACACTACTTAACCTAAATTATCCTAAGGACAAACACAGACACCCATGCCCGAGGCAGGACTCGAATCTTCGCCAGGGCCAGCCGCACAGTCCATGACTGTAGCGCCTAGACCGCTCGGCTAATCCCGGAATAAATATATTTATAAGCATGCTGCTACCGTTTTTCCGTGTACCTGTGGAGTACTTACGGCCTGACCCGATCGATAGTAATCACCCAATTTGACCACCAATAACTCATGTACTATTCAAGTTACATGTCTGTACTTCATACCAATTTAGGTTTACACTAATTGCTTTCTAAAAAGACGCAGATAGACAAAATCGGATGAACCGTTTAGATTTTGGAAATACGTCACTGGGTGTTACTTGTATAATTTACAGTGAGATACTAAACTTTAAACTGATATATATTTTGAAAATTGTATTACGCCATCAGAACTGTCGTGCAAATAATGGTAATGTACATGTTTCTTTTTGAGGTATCATAGCTCATTTGGCTGTGAAATGTCTGCTGTGGCGGTTTCACAAAGTCGGCCATCTTTGGCACTCCCGACGTGTCTCCTTCATCGACACAGCGTCACCATGGAATTCCCAGCCACGTGCTCGATGGTCCGGCCATTGTGCGGCATCAAAGGCCTGCTGACTCGCCCCGCCTTGCCGAGCGGCCCGAGCGCTGGTGGCCAACTCTGAACTTAGAATATTTTCAGGGCGCCACAACTCGCGCGTTACCTCACACCGTGTGGCCACAGTGTGTGAACGTTGTTGGGTCACAGATTGCAATGAGGCAACTTCACAAAATCAAATGTTCCGGTTACTCTCCAAAATGTTTTGAGGAAGAGAAAAGTGTGTGCAAAGTTTGCCCTACACGTCTCGACTCCAAAACAACACGAATGAGGCATGGACGCTTGCCACGACTTGACTGATTTTTTTTTTTTTTCTGGATTAAAATTGTGTGCCGGACCGAGACTCGGACTCGGGACGTTTGCCTTTCCCGGGCAAGTGCTCTACCAACTGAGCTACCCAAGCACGAATCACGCCCAGTCCTCACAGCTTTACTTCTGCCAGTGCCTCGTCTCCTACTTTCCAAACTTTACAGAAGCTCTCCTGCCAGGAAGTTTCATATCAGTGCACACTCCGCTGCAGAGTGAAAATCTCATTCTGGAAACATCCCCCAGACTGTGGCTAAGCCACGTCTCCGCAATATCCTTTCTTTCAGGAGTGCTAGTTCTGCAAGTTTCGCAGGAGAGCTTCTGTAAAGTTTGGAAAGTAGGAGACGAGGTACTGGCAGAAGTAAAGCTGTGAGGACGGGGCGTGAGTCGTGCTTGGGTAGCTCAGTTGGTAGAGCACTTGCCCGCGAAAGGCAAAGATCCCGAGTTCGAGTCTCGGTCCGGCACACAGTATTAATCTGCCAGGACGTTTCATCCTCTGAAGTGGTAGCAATAGGAACAGCAAGGTCTCTAAGGTTGACGTTTACACGCCACTCTTTATTGTCGTGTTTAGAGGTGAGAACATTATCGAGAAGTAAATACAACCTGCAGCAACGGAAAGCAGAGCCAGGCAGGAACGCTGGGCAGCTCTTTTGTCAGGGTGAGTGTCCCAGCGGCCCTGGGACTCTCAGGGGCCGGTGCGGCGTGGCCCCCCGTGGCTCCTGCATTATGCATGCGCGCCGCCGAGCTGCGGCGGCCACCCCGTCGCGGCTGCCACGTGAGGACCGAAAAGTTGGCAGACCCCAAGTCGCCAGCTGCTCCGCGCACCTGTAGAATTTCCGACTCTGTGAGTGGCTGTCAGCCACTGAAGAGATTAGTCTAGTCAGGTGACTCACTGTCGGTCCAGAACTTACACGAACTCCGGTGGTTGGTGATTTTCACCCGTACAAGTGACATTGTTGTGACCCAATGAACTGTTTCAGGGTAAGAGGAAAGCTGACCTTCTGCTACGCACTGCGAAATGTTGTCCAGAACGTTCTGCATACCACCATATTTGTTCTAAGCTAGACGTGTAGCATTGATAAGAGTCGCCCTGCTGGGTAACGATACCATGCTGGAGATTTCGTGGAACTCTGGGGGTACACTGGAGAAAGTCGAGAGGTATTGTTCGTCTGATTCAACAGTAATAGACATCAGATAAGTGACATGTTGGTTCAATTTACAGTTTTGTGCAGTTTTTCTGCAATTTGTTCGTTCCTTTAATGTCTTTGAGAAGGCCTTAAAACTCAAATATAATATCACGTTACCTTCCATTCAGAAGGCTGTTGCACGCAGCAACTCTTTTATTGACTTGTAAATAATAGATTTCAGCTATCAGTGGTCCTTTTAAAATTTTATTGGCAGATCTAGATTTCAGCTAGAAACTAATAATTCTCAATGAC
Source organism: Schistocerca nitens (assembly GCF_023898315.1). Lineage (NCBI taxonomy): Eukaryota > Metazoa > Arthropoda > Insecta > Orthoptera > Acrididae > Schistocerca > Schistocerca nitens. The sequence goes on from NC_064614.1 coordinate 21,388,465, forward strand.
TATCATTTTTGATGAATGAACTGTGGATGAAGGCCGACTAACAGGCATTATATGCATTGATCAAAAATGATAGTGCACTGATAATTACTAGTTTCTAGCTGAAATCTAGATCTGCCAATAAAATTTTAAAAGGACGACTGACAGCTGAAATCTATTATTTACAAGTCAAGTATAATGTATCTCAAGTCCAATTGCTTTTCCGAGAATGTGGCCTCCACAGACAAATATTAATAGAGAGTAGTAGTCTTTTGGTAATGATCTTGAGAGATGAGGTAGATCATTGTAGCCGAAGTAACTAATGGCTTTTAACTAAATACGGATACAAAATTGTTAAGGCTTTCGTGGCCACTTGTTGACAAACTGCCTATTGGCTTCAGTCTCGGGTTCTTCGGCCGACGTTCATCTAATGATTTTTCTGACGTTTCCCCAGCACGAGTGGCTGGCATTGTCAAAGTTTCACCCTCCATTGCCGGTGGTGAACTTGAGCCGAGCTCGCGGCCGCAGACTATATATACCTGGCGCGCCAACGTCCGAGGGCTTCTCCGCGGTCATTTCCGGTGCGGTTCTCCTCTTGCTACCTGCGACGGTCGTTCGCTGCAGTACGGGAAGCCAGGATCCGTTTACCTTAAGGCTTTCCTCTTTCTTGTTGAAACTGTTCGCGTGTTTTTGTATTTCTACAGCTTCTCTAAACAAGCGCATGTGATAGTGCTTCTCTACAGCCAGAACTTCCATGTCGGCGAATTTTATTACGTGGTCGGTCTCATTCAGCGCGTGCTCTGCCACGGCCGATTTCTCCACCTGCCCCAACCTGCAATGTCGCTTATGCTCTTTGATCCTGGTGTTAATTGATCGTCCAGTCATTCCGACATGAACTTTTCCGCATGTGCATGGTATACGGTATATTCCCGACATTGCAAGTGGGTCTCTTTTCTCTTTCGCCTATTTAAGACACCCTTTGATCTTGCTTGTCGGTTTGAAAATCGTCTTTACGCCATGTTTGCGCAATATACGGCCGATTGTGTCCGTCACTCTGGGAATGTATGGCAGAACGGCCGTACCCGACACTTCATTTTTTGGTTCCTTACTTCGCCGAGTGTTTGGCTCTGTTACACTTCTAATGTAATTTGTGGAGTACCCATTGCTACTCAGAACAGTTTCCAGGTGTTGCATTTCTCGTTTGAGGTGTTGCGGCTCACATATTCGTGCTGCTCTTGTTACGAGCGTACTAATGATGCCTCTTTTCTGGCTCGGGTGGTGGTTTGACAGTTTGTGCAGGTATCGGTCCGTGTGTGTCGGTTTTCGATACACTCTGTGTCCCAGGTTTTCGCCGTCCCTTGTGGCCAGCACATCTAGAAATGGCAGTTTCTTGTCTTTTTCTACTTCCATGGTAAATGTTATGTTGGCATGGAGGCTGTTCAAGTGACTTAGGAAGTCACCGAGCTGTTCTTCACCATGGCTCCACACCACGAAAGTATCATCGACGTACTTGTACCACACCTTAAGTTTGCAAGTCGCCGAGTCCAGTTCCTGTCCTTGGAATTGTTCCATGAAGCAGTTGGCCACCACTGGACTGAGAGGACTACCCATGGCGACGCCTTCCAGCTGTTGGTAGAAATCACCATTCCACGTGAAATAGCTCGTGGTGAGACATGAATGGAAGGGCTTTTTGATGTCTTGCGGGAACATGGAACCGATTTGCTCCAGAGCGTCACTGAGTGGCACTTTCGTAAATAACGAAACAACATCAAAGCTGACCGGTAAGTCGTTTGGTGCAAGATTCAGTTCCTTCAGCTTCTCAATGAAATGTCCTGAGTTCTTAATGTATGTGTCGGTCTTCCCCACGTGTGGCTGGAGCAGAGAGGCCAAGTGTTTCGCCAGTTTATACGTTGGTGAGCCAGGAGCGCTAACGATCGGTCTCAGTGGAACGTTGTTCTTATGGATCTTGGGTAATCCATACAGCCGAGGTGGTAGGGCTTCTGTGTTGCGCAGGTTTCTCTGTATGTCCGCTGGCAGAGAATACGCCTTGATTAATCGATTCGTATTCCGAGTGATACGCTGCGTCGGATCTGCACTTAGTTTTCGGTACGTCGTCGGATCTAATAGGTCTCGGATCTTTTGCTCATAATCTTCGGTCTTCATTACGACGGTCGCATTCCCGTTATTGGCAGGCAGTACCAATATACTCTTGTCGGCGTTGAGATTCTTAATGGCTTGTACCTCTTCTGTCTTCAGGTTGCAAGCTGGTGGTTTTGCTCGGCGCAGTATCCTGGCTGTTTCAGTCCGTATTTCCTCTGCCCTTTCACAAGGAAGGGTCCGAATGGCTGCTTCGGTGTTGGCAGTGATGCCTCCATAAGTATAGTTCCCGGGACGATAGCGAAATTCCCTCCTTTTTGAAGAACAGACACTTCCTCTTCGGTCAATTGTCGTTCAGTGAGGTTGACAACTGTGTGTGACATGTCGGGAATCGCCTTGTCGGTCTGCTTCCGGCATCTTTCAAACTTTTTCTTCTGCCGCTCGGTGCAGCGCTCGAGTTCGTTCTGCATGCTCCTGTGAGTGATGCTGTCGATCTTGTCCCAGTCGTCTCGATGCATTCTGCTACTTAGTTGACAGAAAATGTCCAGAAGTTCCTGGTCCGTTCTTGCCAAGTCTCTCCGTGTTGTATGTATTCGCTCACGAAGAAAAGCTCGTTCCATTCTGTCGTAGATACGATGTGCTTGGGCGGTGGTGAATAGGCGCTTACATCTCAAGAACTTCGGTGTAGCACATTCATCTCGGCATCGTGACAGAAAGGCGAGAGAGGACATCAGTCGCGCTCTCTTCTTCCGTCATTGGTCAAGGCGTCGGACCAATCTGCAAATCTCCTCCCCATAGAGGCGTAATACAAAATTCTTAAGCCTTTCGTGGCCACTTGTTGACAAACTGCCTATTGACTTCTGTCTCGGGTTCTTCGGCCGACGTTCATCTAAAGATTTTTCTGACGTTTCCCCAGCACGAGTGGCTGGCATTGTCAAAGCTTCACCCTCCATTGCCGGTGGTGAACTTGAGCCGAGCTCGCGGCCGCAGACTATATGTACTTGGCGCGCCAACGTCCGAAAGCTTCTCCGCGGTCATTTCCGATGCGGTTCTCCTCTTGCTACCTGCGACGGTCGTTCGCTGCAGTACGGGAAGCCAGGATCCGTTTACCTTAAGGCTTTCCTCTTTCTTGTTGAAACTGTTCGCGTGTTTTTGTATTTCTACAGCTTCTCTAAACAAGCGCATGTGATAGTGCTTCTCTACAGCCAGAACTTCCGTGTCGGCGAATTTTATTACGTGGTCGGTCTCATTCAGCGCGTGCTCTGCCACGGCCGATTTCTCCACCTGCCCCAACCTGCAATGTCGCTTATGCTCTTTGATCCTGGTGTTAATGGATCGTCCAGTCAAAATGGTTCAAATGGCTCTGAGCACTATGGGACTCAACTGCTGAGGTCATTAGTCCCCTAGAACTTAGAACTAGTTAAACCTAACTAACCTAAGGACATCACAAACAGCCATGCCCGAGGCAGGATTGGATCGTCCAGTCATTCCGACATGAACTTTTCCGCATGTGCATGGTATACGGTATATTCCCGACATTGCAAGTGGGTCTCTTTTCTCCTTCGCCTATTTAAGACACTCTTTGATCTTCCTTGTCGGTTTGAAAATCGTCTTTACGCCATGTTTGCGCAATATACGGCCGATTGTGTCCGTCACTCTGGGAATGTATGGCAGAACGGCCGTACCCGACACTTCTTTTTTTGGTTCCTTACTTCGCCGAGTGTTTGGCTCTGTTACACTTCTAATGTAATTTGTGGAGTACCCATTGCTACTCAGAACAGTTTCCAGGTGTTGCATTTCTCGTTTGAGGTGTTGCGGCTCACATTCGTCCTGCTCTCGTTATGAGCGTACTAATGATGCCTCTTTTCTGGCTCGGGTGGTGGTTTGACAGTTTGTGCAGGTATCGGTCCGTCTGTGTCGGTTTTCGATACACGCTGTGTCCCAGGTTTTCGCCGTCCCTTGTGGCCAGCACATCTAGAAATGGCAGTTTCTTGTCTTTTTCTACTTCCATGGTAAATGTTATGTTTGCATGGAGGCTGTTCAAGTGCCAAACCTAAGGTGTGGTACAGGTACGTCGATGATACTTTCCTGGTGTGGCACCATGGTGAAGAACAGCTCGGTGGCTTCCTAAGGGAGAAGTGTCGGGTACGGCCGTTCTGCCATACATTCCCAGAGTGACGGACACAATCGGCCGTATATTGCGCTAACATGGCGTAAAGACGATTTTCAAACCGACAAGCAAGATCAAAGAGTGTCTTAGATCGCCGAAGGAGAAAAGAGACCCACTTGCGATGTCGGGAATATACCGTATACCATGCACATGCGGAAAAGTTCATGTCGGAATGACTGGACGATCCATTAACACCAGGATCAAAGAGCATAAGCGACATTGCAGGTTGGGGCAGGTGGAGAAATCGGCCGTGGCAGAGCACGCACTGAATGAGACCGACCACGTAATAAAATTCGCCGGCACGGAAGTTCTGGCTGTAGAGAAGCACAATCACATGCGCTTGTTTAGAGAAGCTGTAGAAATACAAAAACACGCGAACAGTTTCAACAAGAAAGAGGAAAGCCTTAAGGTAAACGGATCCTGGCTTCCCGTACTGCAGCGAACGACCGTCGCAGGTAGCAAGAGGAGAACCGCACCGGAAATGACCGCGGAGAAGCCCTCGGACGTTGGCGCGCCAGGTACATATAGTCTGCGGCCGCGAGCTCGGCTCCAGTTCACCACCGGCAATGGAGGGTGAAGCTATGACAATGCCAGCCACTCGTGCTGGGGAAACGTGAGAAAAATCATTAGATGAACGTGTGCCGAAGAACCCGAGACAGAAGCCAATAGGCAGTTTGAAAATACGGATAGAATATATACGAGAAAAAGGACTCGAAGAAGAAAGACCTCACTGAAGGTTCTAGATTTCTGAGAAAAGAAATGAAGTAGCTACACAATGACAAGAATCTATTTCATTACTGGGGATTCAACAACGCAGTGGGAAAAGTCACGGGACACACATCCTAATTTCATGTCGGACCTCCTTTTCCCCGGCGTAGTACATCAACTCGACGTGGCGAGGACCTAACAAGTCGTTGGAAATCCCATGGAGAGATATGGAGCCATGCTGCCTTTAGAGTAATCCATAATTGCTAAAGCGTAGCCGGTACAGGATTTTGTGCACGAACGGGCCTCTAGTTGCATGTATGTGGGATTCATGACGGGCCATCAGGGGAGCCCAAATCAATCGCTCGAATTCTCCAAAATGTGCTTCAAAAAAATCGCGAATATCTGTGGCTCGGTGGCACGTCTCTCCGTCTTCCATAACAATTCAATAGTTGTTTGGGAACATGAAGTCCATGAATGGGCGAACATAACCATTTCCAGTAAATGACCACGGGACCGACCACATAAATGCAACCACACATTTATGGAGACACCACCAGAGCCTCGTCGGCAGATGAGTCTACGGAACTAAATTTGCTAAGACTTTATGCCCAGGTATCGACACGTGTCATGTTTAGTATCCTTATTTGCTCTGCGCCAAAGTTTACAATTTTGCATTTTCCATCGATACCTGTATGAATGTCAGTCTGTGAGCAATTTGTATATATCTTTCGTGGTGCTTCGTTTCTTTGTCTTAGAGCGTATTTCATGGTCCAGCTGTCTGGACAAATAGGATTCCAGTTAACGCTCAGCTTGTTATCGTAGTACTTTCCCCAATGCCATATACAACGAACAGCTGTGGTTCACAGATTTTGTGCTTCGTGCGTATCTCGTTTAAATACCACCTAATATCTGTACGACATGGCCAAATTCCCAAAAACTTGAGAAGCTTTGCGACTCAGCACGGTAGATGAAGATCATCTGGACGTCTCTCAAGAAAATCCAGTGTGAAAGACGTTAAGGAACTCGTAGTGGCATGGGAGCTCTATGGCTACGTGACTGTGACCCTTGTTCTGTGCTGACAGCCGTCCATGGATTTTTTGAAGTGATACCGAAAAATATGATACTCTGCACCCAAGACAGGCGAGGTAGATTTACCCAGCATCTAACGTTAACTGGGACATATTGGACATTGAGTCAACTAAAGACAAAATCCATATGACAGTTTTCAGTGCCCAAAAGGACAAGAGTGGGGAAGAAGAACGAACGAGGAGTGTCACTCTGGATGTTTTTTCTGCACTCTTTAAGAGATGATTTCGGAGACGGGATTCAGTTCATTCGAGGTCATGCAGAGAGATTCACATGCTGGTTCGCACACGGTGCACCAGACACCCAAGCTACAGATTTCAGGTTAACCTGTCACAAAAAAAGTGAAATATGCAGATCATATAGTAGTAATTGCTGTCAAACGGAACAAGTTGCTAGGGATAGGAAGCTATTACAACAACGCGTAGTACTAATTTGGGGTCACCAGTAAACCACAGAACTGCTACATCTTCAGATGAAAGTTTTCAAGTTTTTCTTCTACTATGTAGACACGAATGACTCCAAACAGATTCACAAGTGTTCCATCTTGTTCTTTAACATGTTCCCTAACTCATCACTAACGACAACAGAGAAAAGTGATACCACGACGAAGAAATGAAGTACTTATGGCTCTAACCTCAAGTAGCTCTCGTCCTTGGGAAATAAAGCTTGCTTATTTCTATTATGTAATTGGTAATAAGGGGACATGAATTTAAAATAGATCAATGAAAATAATTAAATGTAGAACAAACCAGCAAAAAGATATCTGATATAGTCTCCAATGGATGGGGAACGTGCGGGAACTGTGAGGAAAAATAAGTCCCTTGGGGTCGGGCAGTAGGAAGCACGTGTGCTCGGTCACGATTCTCGGATTTCATTTCAGACCACGGAGGCGGCTGTATATTGGACCGAAGAAGGCGATTTCCTCTACTGGGTCTCAACTGGTTGAAATAAAATTGTGTGTGCGCGTGCGTATGAGCGCGAATGTGGAACACGAATCATCGTTCTGCTACGTAAATTCACGAGACTATATATCTTTTTGCTTGCTATATTTACTTATTTCCCTTAAACAATTGGCAAATCAAGTCCCCTTAATATGGCTCACATCATCGGAATAAGCACGTTTTATTTAACAGGGACGAGAGCTAAATTTGAAGAATGAAGGAAATTGAAATATCGTTGTTACAGCCGTAATTACTTCACTTCTTGGTCGTGATATGTGTAAAACAAGAGTATTCATATATGTATATATATATATATATATATATATATATATATATATATATATGATTATATCGACATTAAAGCGTCAAGAGCAAGATGTATGAGACACGTGAAATACCCTCAGACTTCAAGAGGAATATAATAATTCTAATCCCAAGGAATGCAGGTGTTGGCAGATGTGAAAATTACCGAACTATTAGTTTAACACCTGCAAAATACTAATACGAATACTTTACAGACGAATGGAAAAACTGGCAGAAGCAGAACGTTTCTAGCATTTGTAGACTTAGAGAAAGCTTTTGATAATGATGACTGGAATACTCTCTTTCAAATTCTAAAGGTGGCAGGGGTAAAATACAGGGAGCGAAAGGCTATTTACAATTTGTACAGAAACCATATGGCAGTTACAACAGTCGAGGGGCTAGAAAAGGAAGCAGTGGTTGGGAAGGGAGTGAGACAGGGTTGTAGACTCTACCCGATGTTATTCAATGTGTATATTGATCAAGCAGTAAAGGAAAAAAAAGAAAAATTCGGAGTAGGTATTAAAATCCATTGAGAAGAGATAAAAATTTTGAGGTTCGCTGATGACATTGTAATTCTGTCAGAGACAGCAAAGGACTTGGAAGAGCAGTTGACCGGAATGGACAGTGTTTTGAAAGGAGGATATAAGAAGAACATCAACAAAAGCAAAACGAGGATAATGAAATGTAGTCGAATTAAGTCAGGGGATGTTGAGGGAATTAGATTAGGAAATGAGACACTTAAAGTAGTAAAGGAGTTTTGCTATTTGAGAAGCAAAATAATTGATGATGTTCGAAGTGGAGAAGATATAAAATGTACACTGGCAATGGCAAGGAAAGCGTTTCTGAAGAAGAGAAATTTGTTAACATCGAGTGTAGATTGAAGTGTCAGGAAGCCGTATCTGAAAGTATTTGTATGGAGTGTAGCCTTGTATGAAAGTGAAACATGGACCAAAAATAGTTTAGACAAGAAGAGAGTAGAAGCTTTCGAAATGTGTTGCTACAGAAGAATGCTGAAGATTAGATGGGTAGATCACATAACTAATAAGAAGGTATTGAATAAAATTGCAGAGAAGAGGAGTTTGTGGCACAACTTGACAAGAAGAAGGGACCGGTTGGTAGGGCATTTTCTGAGGCATCAAGGGATCACAAATTTAGGATTGGAGGGCAGCGTGGAGGGTAAAAATCGTAGAGGGAGCTACGAGATGAATACACTAAGCAGATTCAGAAGGGTGTAGGTTGCAGTAGGTACTGGGAGATGAAGAAGCTTGCACAGGATAGAGTAGCATGGATAGCTGCATCAAACCAGTCTCAGGACTGAAGACCACAACAACAAAGAGTCAATGACTTACGTTGATGTATGTTCACGTAGCAAACTGTGAATTTTGTACTGCGTTATTCAAGTGGCAACGAAAGTAGAAGAGTGGATTATTTGCTGTTGATTTGTTGATGTAGAGGAACAATGACGAAGAAGTACAGATGCATTTAAATGTTGTGGAAAATTATGGTGTACAATCCAATGGAAAGACGTGTCAGCTTATGATCATAATGGAAACATATTGTAGGCATAGAGTAAATATGGCAGTGGGAGGAAAGCAGTTGGTTACGAAGGAAAACCTCACATACAGGAAAATAAAAGTGACAAAGAGTGAAACATCCCCTTTTTAACAATTATACGCGAGACTGTGCTTAACCTGACACACAATATTTTTTTAGCGCAACGCAATCTGACTTTCAAAAAAAAATCCCTACAAAAGAATGGCCCTGACTAACATTAACCTGTACTTTTCACAAATCACTTACCTCACAAAAATCTTGGTTACTCCCACTACTGCAATACAGCTAGCGCCACTACTGCCAGCTAAATAAAAGATTAAAACTATAGAAGGCACTAACTACTGATAGGGATAGTTAGCAAATGAAAGATATTAATAGAGAACAAACAAAGTATTTACCTTGATATCATAACATATATATATATATATATATATATATATATATATATATATATATATATATATATATATATATATATAGCAGTTCATGACAAATTTCAAAACTCCGCCATCTCTCTCCCCACATCCACCACTGCTGGCGGCTCACCTCCAACTGCGCAATGCTGCGCGCTGTTCACAGCCAGCTGCCTAACACTACAATGGCGAGTATTACAACAGTGCAAAGCAGCCACAGACTGCACACAGCACAGCCAGTGATTTTCATACAGAGGTGCCGTTACCAATAAAAAAACGTAAACAGCCTACTTACATAGCCCCCATGCTCCCCACAAAAAATTTTACAAATTGGTTTGGGCAGTGGCCAATACAGATTTGAAAAAAATTTTTTTATAATTACAATAACAAAGAAATCAAATGCACACACTTATTGATACAATGTTGGTCAAAAGCTAAAATGTTCTCACAGTCCATAAAGACAGTCCTGATCATTCATCACATCGCAGTGTTTTTTCTCAAAGTCTGAGCAGGAAAAGAAAATGCACACGGAAGTAGTGGATTTCCATGCAATCTTGAAGAAGTAGCGTTGTCCTTCCTACAGAAAGACAGTGCTGACTCTCGACATGCAGACAGGTCATAGGCCACAACAGAGCAAACCCACAGCGGAGTCAGTCGACGTTTTGAAGAGTATTGGTGGATAGGTCATCACAGAGCAGACCCACTGTAGTCCTGGTAGAGATTACGGTATTGGTGGGCCACCAGAGGTGCAGACCCAATGCAGTCCTTGTAGAGATAATGGTACTGATGGATCATCAAAGATGTAGACCCACTGTAGTCCTTGTAGAGATAATGGTACTGGTGGGTCATCAAAGATGCAGACCCACTGTAGTCCTTGTAGAGATGGCCAGCAGCCATCTGTTGTGACTGTGCAGGTGCACAATCACCATTGAAGAGTCTTGCGGATAATATAGCAAGTCCATAACCACCACTTGTGCACTCACAAAGTTTTTGAATTGTCCTGAGAACCAGCAATGCTGTTAACCAGTCCCTTGCCGAATTATTAACACACGTGCAAACACTAACAGTCCCTACTTCTCACATATTGTCCATATACTATGACCAATAGAAACGTGTGCAGTGAAATGTAACTTACAAGTTACTTAATTTGATGAACTGCTGTCAATTACAATTTTATAACATAAGAATACAATAACAAGGTACAAAATACATCATTCAAGAACACAACAATACAGATAACATTTGTAGTACAGGCTTTACAACAGAATAGAAATAAACATATACATCAATGTTACAGGAACTATGAGATAAGTAGATACATAAAAGTTCAGAATAACTTTCGAAACATCAACTTCACACATGAGCATTAAAACAGAACAGAATAAATAATATCTAAGCATATTTACAAGTTACATAACATATTATTAAAACCAATTATATTTGAGGATAACAGTATTCCTCATCATAGGCGATAGTATTAGAAAAAAAATTCTATGAAACCACACAGAGACAGGAAGAAAACAAATACACAAGGGTACACAAACACATAGGGGGATAACACAATGGAAAGGACAGGGTTCGTTTTCAGTTTAAATTTTGGTACTGCAGTATTTTGCGAACAAAACATTTTTTGTTCTTGGAGATCTCCCTTCGTTCATCATTATTCCCAAAAAGTCCTATCTGTACCTCTTTTCTGTATTCTAACCATATTTCTTTCAAAATAAATATGGCTCATTATACAATACTCATTTAGGCCCAAATCGTTTTCATATAACTTTCAAAGCATTCTTTCCCTATTCTCTATAGTTAGGTTCTTATATAGTCTACCCCCTCTTAAGCTAACTTAAATCTACTGAGCTCAGATATTAAACTAAGGGACGAGGCAATGCAGCAGCACAAAACAATTAACACAAACAGCAGTGACAAAAAAACATGGAAATTTGCAAAGCAAGCTACAGTAAATCTAAATTACCAAGCAATTCACATGACAACTAATATGAGGCAATGCGCAGCAAACAAGAAAAATAAATCTGGCTTAGCAGAGTAACACAAATTCAAATTCAGCAACACTTTGCCTGGCAAACAGCAGCAGAAAATGAAATACCTAAACATTACATAGCTCAAGCAAAAAAAATAGTACACTAAAGATAACAATGCAGATAAGGGAAATATATAATCACATCTTAATGTCTAAGTAATTAAAGTGGTGCACCACAAGAAGTTATTCTACCAAAAATTTACCCAGTAGTTGAAAAGAAAATTCCATATGCAATTCCTGTGAAGGGAAATATCTTTTTATGCTCCTTCGTTTTTTTGAATAGATCATAAAATTATTTACTGGATCTGTAGGCATAAAATATTTATATTAGTACATCTATTAAATTTTATTTTAACCAATGCTGCAGTGCAGCCAGAAACGAGATATTAAACAAAATGAGTTTATAAATACATAAAGCAAGCCATATGGCATTTCTCTCAACTAGCACGACAATAGCCGTGAAATGTTTCTCATCCTTTCATTAGGCATTTTAGTAAATATCATAAATTAAGAGCTCCACAGTATAAACATATGTTTTCAAGTTCAACCGTGTCGTTTTTGCGATGCTCTCTACAAAGGAACGTCAATAGCGAGGATAATGGCCTCCCTTTTTTTTTCTGTGCCGCTGAAAAGGGCTCGCAATAATGGCATTTTCTCCAGGCGTCTGACACACCTGGCCGCTCAGCTGGGTGCCCACGACGCATTACGTGCAGGTGGTCACTGAACTTTCTTACCGAAATATTTACGACACCAGTTTCCGCTACAGTGACAGTCTCATATAAAAATATTTCACAGGTCAAGAATTTGGGTTACAAATCTGTAGAAACAAAATCCTATAAATATAACAGCGTCCAAAAAAATTTCGCCAGCATTGTGATACATTTACGCATTTACACACATTTCCTACCTCTTAAAGTACGATTCTTGGTTTCCAACATCCTTTTTTACAAGTCAGTGTCCCTAACCGCTACTCATTACTCCTTACCTTATTACACATATATATATTCGTCAACACTTCTTTAATATTTCATTATATGAAATATGTAGCATAATCAAATTCCTCATATAGCATCAGCTTCTTGACCATAAACATACCTCAGCAGCATAATACACATCGTCGTCGTACAAATAACATCATAACACCTCAGTCAACTCTCAAAATCGTCGTAGCTTCCTCCAATAGTTTCAAAACCTAAAAAAATTCTCTGCTCATTTCAATAGTGTCATCAACCTCAAACGTACTTTAAAAATCATGATCCCATACCAAATACATTATTCAAAGCTCTCATAGTATCACAATGGTTCCGAAAAAATATGAACAGTTCACAAAGTACTGACAAAATACAATTTCATAAGTGTGAAGTTATCCAACGGTGTAATTACATAAACATCTGTCACTGACGTAAAATAAATGTTTGTCTCTCTCAGTTAAATGATCAGATAGCTGTGTAATTCTGTGTTAGAGAAATATGGTACCGATGTGTAAAGTTGTATAAGCAAATACCATATTAGCTAGGGCTCCTTGTGCTTGCCAAACACATGGTACACAAAGTAGGCGTGTACCCCCCTGAGGATTAATGTAATTATACCCTCAGGTGTTACAGATTACAGCAATGGAATGAAATGTATCACGGAAAACCCTTGTATCATTGGACTTCAAATATCTTTAAAAAAATGTTTTTAAGTGCGAAATTAATCACTCAAATACGTGTACTGTAGCGCTAAACTGTGCATCATGTTGTAAGATAATCTCTGTGGAAGTCTCGTATTTATCGTCCTCCGAAAGCTAAGTTCTGCAGAAGTCAATGTACTTACCTCATGATAAACAAAAGTGAAATGCTTCGAGTATAGATATCGTAGTTATTATGCTTATTGGCGTGATGAAGAAAGTACTGTACAATAACGTATTGTTGTGCCACGAAAAAGGCTGTCTCATTGCTGCTATACCACAAAAGTTACTACTAAAATATGTTTTACTTTCCAGAATAATACATAAAACTGTGCAGATATAAAACAGAAACACTCCAAAAGCAACATTGTAAATTGTCACTCATTAGTAGCGTCGTGATAAAATCGTGTAGCTGTCACATAAACTAACCACTGTGTCATCTGGTATCTCTCAGAAAGCACTTTAAATTCAGAATGTATTTTCAAATAAACCAAAATGTTGCATTAAAATCTCATTAGCAGTACTGGTAAATGTTCTAAGTATGTAAGCCTTATAGTCGTTACGTAATCGTGCAACAAACAAGCAAGAATGCACACACACAATAACACTGTGTCGTCTGTTCACAATAACAATGCATTCGTAATTTCTGTTTAAATAAGTTCTCTTGGTTCTTGACTGGATATTTAACTTCAAACATTGTTACATGTTAACAGCTTCTTAAGTCTTACAAAGCATACTAGTAATGTAAAGTTATATGGCAAAGACAAAGTTAAAAAGCAGATTATCTTTCAATAAACGATTTTACATGTGAAATGTGGTGTAAACCTTTACTCTTTCTAGTACGCAGACTTTCAACTGAAAAGCAATTGTCCTGTTTTATACGTCGGTAAGGAATGCTAAATCTTTTTCACAAGGCTAGCGTCTTATGTTATTTTTCTCGGAGCCAGCGGGCGCACGCGGCTGCCTGCTGTGCGAGTCATTGTCCGACTCTTTGTTGGCGCGCGCCGTTATTGGGATTAGGAGACTTAACTTCTACAAATTCACTCTGACGAGAAGGCCCTGCCCTGTTTAAATCCCGCCAGTTCTGATGCAATTCAGGTCTGTCGTTATGTCGGTAGTTTACATAGTTTCTTTTCTCTCTGTCATGTGGTGGAGAATTTCTCCTGGAATCGTAACTGTGCGCCGAACTGTTGCGTCTGAAGTTATTCTGTCTCCCTTGATAATAATTATTTTGGTTCCCATATTGTCTGTTTCTCTGATTGTCTCTGTGATAGTCATTACCGCGGAGAGGTGATCTTTCCCTGTAATTATTACTACTCTGCCAACGGTTGTCGTAGGGGTGGTGTCTGTTTCGGTCACGATTTGTGTTGTGAGAATAGCCTTGTCGCGTCCAGTTATTATTTCTTTCATCGCGGAATTGCGACGGATGTGATCTGTAATTGTTGTGCTCCTGCGTTCCGCGATTGTCAGTGTCAATTTCCAGTTCTTGTAACAGTCCCTGAAAAGCTTCAATGTCATCTTTGCAACGTCCTGCCAAAATAATATGTCGTAAATGTTCAGGTAATTTGATTAAGCAAATGCGGATGAGTTCTGAAGGGCTGTATGGGTTTGAAAGATATTGGTTCTTGTGCAACATGTCTTCAAAATATTTCACAAGACTGGAAAATTCAGATTGTTCGAAACATTTCATCATTATGATGGTATGTTTTACTCGGTCTTGTGTAGCTTGAGGCCAATATGCTGAGAGGAAGGCATGATAAAAATCTCCTTCACTGTGACAATCGTGAATGACCGATCGCATTCTTACAGCTGGTTCATTCTCCAAGTAGCCACACATAAATTCTAACCTGTGCTCTAATGACCAGTTGGGAGGAAAACAATGAGAGAATTGATGAAGCCACGCTTGTGGATGAATGTCGTTGTCAGAATTCTTAAATATTTTGAATTTACGTGTAGTAATGAACAGCATATAGTCAAAATCATCGTGTCGGCGAGTCGCATATCGGTCATTGTTACGTCGTGTCGGCGGTTCCATCTCAAAATCCAATGCGCCTTGCCAATTTCTTTCATAATTTCCGAAGTGTCCTGTGTTATTATTTTGTGGTTGTTCCGTATTTCTATGTCCCTCTTCCCGTGTTGGAGCGCGAGTGTCCTCTGAAATACGTAATTCTTGTATTACATGTGTCAGCTGATCTTGTACTTCCCGGATTTCTACTTGGTGTTGCGTATTAATTTGATTCAGATTTTGTTTCAGTTTCCTAATTTGATCGCTCTCTTCTGTGTCATTAAAGACTACCGGTTTTGTGTCATTCAGATTATCATCTACCTTCGTAGATAAATTATTTAGCTGATCCGAAAGTTCAACTACTTTCTCTGATAATGTACTAATTTCCTCCATGTGTCTTTCTACTGTGTCCTTTAAGTTTTCCTGGGTTTTTGCAAGTTGCGTAACCGAATCGGTAGATGCAACTGAGTCAATTTTAGCTTGCAAGGTCTCATGATTTTCATGAACAATAATTTGCAGTTCTTTTATGGCTGCTTCGTGATTCTGTAATGCATTTTCATGCCGCGAAAAAATAGGTTGAAAATGCTCACAAAATTGTGTTTTTACATCATTACAGACTTTTTGACATTTCGATTCAATGTTATGTAACTCGGTAGTTAAATCTTCACGTGTTTGTTCAAGCTTATTTTCCACTGAGTCTAACTTTTGAAGCTTTTGTTCCAATGTGTCTAATTTTTGAAGCTTTTGCTGTGTTTGTCTCTGATTTTGTTCCATTATGTCTAATTTTTCAAGCTTTTGCTGTGTTTGTCTCTGATTTTGTTCCATTTGTTGCATTAATTGAAATAATAATGTATTAGTGTCCGGAATCTGTTTCTCTATGCTTTTTGGCAGTGCATTTTCACCGGCAACATTCACATTTTGACAAGCAGAAAATGTGTCTTGACTCATTTGAGAAAACGGTGAGGACCCAAAACCTAAGTCTACAGTATTTGCAATATTGTGTTCTGTCATTCCCGATTCCTGAGGCGAGCTGATGCCGACTGATCGATCGATAATGCTTCCCTCTTCACTAATTGTTTCCCTGTCCACGCCATTGTTTGCCGCACGCTCCATTTCCCTATGCACAATTACCAAATTACTAATTTGAACATCAGTTAATTCATTACTCGGTGGCGCTAACACACTGCTTTCATTTTGACTGTCATTTCTCAGTTTACTTTGGAGCCTAGTATTACGTTTTTCACACGCCATTATTGTCACAGTATTTCACACGACAACACAGAAAAACACAATTTGAGGAGCAAAAATAGGGGAACACATTAACATAGCACTGAAAATAATATCTAGTTAATTGCAGCTGCGAAATACTTGGTGCAAATCTACATGCATACCACAACTGTTTTACTGTACAACAATGACAGACTGTAACTACAAAGGAGATTTTCTCTACAATTACGCACTAGCAATAAACAAAAGCTACACTAATTACACAAACTACAAGAAAAAAATCAGAAGATTCCAGTGAGGTATCCTCGGCTAAGGGTCGACATATGAAACATCCCCTTTTTAACAATTATACGCGAGACTGTGCTTAACCTGACACACAATATTTTTTTAGCGCAACGCAATCTGACTTTCAAAAAAAAATCCCTACAAAAGAATGGCCCTGACTAACATTAACCTGTACTTTTCACAAATCACTTACCTCACAAAAATCTTGGTTACTCCCACTACTGCAATACAGCGAGCGCCACTACTGCCAGCTAAATAAAAGATTCAAACTATGGAAGGCACTAACTACTGATAGGGATAGTTAGCAAATGAAAGATATTAATAGAGAACAAACAAAGTATTTACCTTGATATCATCACACACACACACACACACACACACACACACACACACACATATATATATATATATATATATATATATATATATATATATATATATATATATATATATATATATATATATATATAGAGCAGTTCATGACAAATTTCAAAACTCCGCCATCTCTCTCCCCACATCCACCACTGCTGGCGGCTCACCTCCAACTGCACAACGCTACGCGCTGTTCACAGCCAGCTGCCTAACACTACAATGGCGAGTATTACAACAATGCAAAGCAGCCACAGACTGCACACAGCACAGCCAGTGATTTTCATACAGAGGTGACGTTACCAATAAAAAAACCTAAACAGCCTACTTACAAGAGAGATGTGAAAGTGAGACTCGATCTGACATATTTATATGAAGTGTGAAAAAAATGGTGCGGAACGAGGAAGACCCCTAGAAAAGTAGGAAGATTTTACACCAGAAGTATTATACGCCTCTTCTGTTCTGCTCTGTAGAAAGCTAGGTCATGTAGGAAAGGAAAAATGTGAGACCCGAGACAGTTTACAGAAGTAATTGGGAAGCAGAATAGGTAGAATAAAAATTGGAACGAATAGGAATGAAAGTGACACCGAGATAACATGTGATAAACCCCTACAAGCAATAAACATATTAAAATGGTATAGGCCTAAGAAAAGTTCACGAGATGAAGGCAGTGGACAAGAGACTCAATGGAAGACAGATAGTGGCCCAAAGGAGTGGAAAAAATCATTAAAAGGAGATAAACTGAGCCAGCTTAGCGTCAGAGAGATGGAGGGAGGTTTGTGTTACAAGAATATTTTCTGCCAGCGGCGAGAAGCTAATGAGGAAGATACTGTGCTGTAAGATCAAATCGTACGAATGACAAAACGCAATCATGAAAAGAAGCACATATCATAATAGGAGCATCATTTTCTTCACTATGAAAGCATCTCATACCAGTGAATTACGTAAATGAGTATGATACTTACTAAGTATAGGAATAATAACGAAAATAAGGGTAATTATAATAACGTCAGTTTTGCTAGCATATATAAGTAACACGTCGTTTATATGAACTAACAGCAGTGTGCGTACTTTACCTGTGGTAACTTTAAGAGGATACTACCGTATTTAGTCATATCCAGACGATTTCATTTGATTTATTGCTGATTTAGATACCTGTCGCCTTTCATTTTATAACAGGTCGTTCATTTTTAAGGTTCTCAGGTAGATTACAGAACGTATTGCATATTACAAACAGAAATTAGTGTTTTCGGCAAATACAAACAAGTAGTAATAAATTTAAAAAATGGTTCAAATGGATTTAAGCATTATGGGACTTAACATCTGAGGTCATCAGTCCCATAAACTTTGAACTACTTAGAACTAACTAACCTAAGGACATCACACGCATCCATCCCCGGGGCAGGATTCGAACCTGCGACCGTAGCGGTCGCTCGGTTCCAGACTGTAGCGCCTAGAACCGCACGGCCAATTAGGCCGGCAATAAATTAAAAATACATTAGAAATTAAAAGAAAAAAAGGCAAAAAATTATTCAGATTTTAAGAACATAGGACGATAGATGATAGGAAGGACTTCAATTGAAAGATAGAAATTATCTACATGGCCACAAGAAACGAAGCCAGGTCACTGCTTCTTCCATTGCTTTCTATCGCCTGACATGTTCTCATGGGCACCCAGGCCGCTGACTCCTTAACTGCCATTCCATATTAGGCTACCGTGGGGACTCTTTTCTTGTGAATTTCCTTCTAGCACTCATCCACTGACAGGAAATTGCCAGTCATTAAATTTCAGTGATCCTAATTACTGACAAGAGTTTGCCTCATTAATCTAACTTTTTCACTTTCCGAAACTTCAAGCTCAAGCGCTGAATCAAACTTTTTTCCTTAAAAAACCTGTTTAAAAAATATGTAAATTCTCCTCACTACCTTCCAGCTCAGTGTCCATGTCTCGGGCCAATATCTTAAGACTGGCCGTGAAGGTGTCTTACTAATACAGATTATTGTTAGCAGATTAGTGGTGTATAGTTCATTCAGCGCAAACACACATCTCTACAGATTTTATACGGGTCATTACCTATTTCTCCATGCTACATTCCAGGTAACAAAGCTTCCTAGCTATCCAAAGGAACCCCTCGCGTTAGACAGCATGCATTATACCTTCAGCGTTCCATCCGCTTCCCGCTTTTTCATGACCTCCCGTTGTTATAACAGTACACACTGTCTTCTCTTCGTTGACATTCAGACTAACATTTTGAGAAGAAATAGAAATTGAAGTTTTCGACAATATTTACGAAAACGGTAAGATCTCTTACGTTACGTTAGATAAGGACGAAATTGAGTGTGAATGACCTCGGGAAAGGCCAGTTTGGATTCCGGAGAAATGCTGGAACACGCGAGGCAGTGTCGACTCTATGGCTTCTCTTGGAAAGTAGATTAAGGAAAGGCAAACCTACGTTTATAGCCATTGTAACCTCCCCACAATAAAAGTAATTATGTATAATAACCTCCCAACAGTAAAAAATATAATTATATACTTCACATTCAGTGTAATTGCCCAACAGTAAAAGTTCCGAAACCTCCCAACAGTAAAAAATATAACCATAACATTGACATTTAGCGTAACCTAACAACAAATAAATTCCGTAACCTACCAAATAATACAGTGTCACTGATGTTGTTGAGGTCTTCAGTTTTGAGACTGGTTTGATGCAGCTCTCCATGCTACTCTATCCTGTGCAAGCTTCTTCATCTCCCAGTACCTACTGCAGCCTACATCCTGAATCTGCTTAGTGTATTCGTCTCTTGGTCACCCTCTACGATTTTTACCCTCCACGCTGCCTTCCGATGGTAAATTTGTGATCCCTTGATGCCTCAAAACATGTCCTACCAACCGGTCCCTTCTTTTTGTCAAGTTGTGCCGCAAACTTCTCTTCTCCCCAATTCTATTCAATACCTCCTAATTAGTTATGTGATCTACCCATCTAATCATCAGCATTCTTCTGTAGCACCACATTTCGAAAGCTTCTATTCTCTTCTTGTCGAAACTATTTATCGTCCATGTTTCACTTCCATACATGGCTACACTCCATACAAATACTTTCAGAAACGACTTCCTAACACTTAAATCATTACTCGATGTTAACAAATTTCTCTTCTTCAGAAACGCTTTCCTTGCCATTGCCAGTCTACATTTTATATCCTCTCTACTTCGACCTTGATCAGTTATTTTACTCCCTAAATAGCAAAACTCCTTTACTACTTTAAGTGTCTCATTTCCTAATCTGATTCCCTCAGCATCACGCGATTTAATTCGACTACATTCCATTATCCTTGTTTTGCTTTTGTTGATGTTCATCTTATATCCTCCATTCAAGACACTGTCCATTACGTTAAACTGCCCTACCAAGTCCTATGCTGTCTCTGACAGAATTACAATGTCATCGGCGAACCTCAAAATTTATATTTCATCTCCATGAATTTTAATACCTACTCAAAATTTTTCTTTTGTTTCCTTTACTGCTTGCTCAATATACAGATTGAATAACATCGGGGATAGGCTAAAACCCTGTCCCACTCCCTTCCCAACCACTGCTTCCCTTTCATGCCCCTCGATTCTTATAACTGCCATCTGGTTTCTGTACAAATTGTAAATAGCCTTTCGATCCCTGTATTTTACCCTGCCACATTCAGAATTTGAAAGAGAATATTCCATTTAATATTGTCAAAAGCTTTCTTTAAGTCTACAAATGCTAGAAACGTAGGTCGTAAGGTTAGTATTGCCTCACGTGTTTCAACTTTTCTACGGAATCCAAACTGATCTTCCCCGAGGTCCGCTTCTACCAGTTTTTCCATTCGTCTGTAAAGAATTCGCGTTAGTATTTTGCAGCTGTGACTTATTAAAATGATAGTTCGCTAATTTTCACATCTGTCAACGCCTGCTTTCTTTGGGATTGGAATTATTATATTCTTCTTGAAGTCTGAGGGTATTTCGCCTGTCTCATACATCTTGCTCACCAGATTTTAGAGTTTTGTCAGGACTGGCTCTACCAAGGCTGTCAGTGGTTCTAATGGAATGTTGTCTACTCCTGGGTCTTGTTTCGACTCAGGTCTTTCAGTGCTCTGTCAAACACTTCACGCCGTATCTTATCTCCCATTTCGTCTTCATCTACATCCTCTTCCATTTCCATAATATTGTCCTCAAGTGCATCGCCCTTGTATAAACCGTATATATACTCCTTCCACCTTTCTGCCTTCCCTTCTTTGTTTAGAACTGGGTTTCCATCTGAGCTCTTGATATTCATACAAGTCGTTCTCTTCTCTCCGAAGGTCGCTTTATTTTCCTGTAGGCAGTATCTATCTTACCCCTAGTGAGATAAGCTTCTACATCCTTACATTTGTCCTCTAGTCATCCCTGCTTTTTTTGCACTTCCTGTCGATCTCATTTTTGAGACGTTTGTATTCGTTTCGCCCGCTTCATTTACTGCATTTTATATTTTCTCCTTTCATCAATTAAATTCAATATTTCTTCTGTTACCCAAGGATTTCTATTAGCCCTCGTCTTTTTACCCACTTGATCGTCTGCTGCCTTCACTACTTCATCCCTCTGAGCTACCCATTCTTCTTCTACTGTATTTCTTTCCCCAATTCCTGTCAATTGTTCCCTTATGCTCTCCCTGAAACTCTCTACAACCTCTGGTTTAGTCAGTTTATCCAGGTTCCATTTCCTTAAACTAGCACCTTTTTGTAGTTTCTTCAGTTTTAATCTACAGCTCATAACCAATAGATTGTGGACAGAGTTAACATCTGCCCCTGGAAATGTCTTAGAATTTAAAACCTGGTTCCTAAATCTCTGTTTTACCGTTATATAATCTGATACCTTTTAGTATCTCCAGGATTCTTCCATGTACACAAACTTCTTTTACGCTTCTTGAAGCAAGTGTTAGCTATGATTAACTTATGCTCCGTGCCAAATTCTACCAGACGGCTTCGGCTTCGTCTTTCATTTCTTCCCCCCAATCCATATTTACCTACTATGTTTCCTTCTCTCCCTTTTCCTACTCTCGAATTCCAGTCATCCATGACTATTAAATTTTCGTCTCCCTTCACTGCCTGAATAATTTCTTTTATCTCATCATACATTTCATCAATTTCTTCATCATCTGTAGAGCTAGTTGGCATATAAACTTGTATTACTGTAGTAGGCATGGGCTTTGTTTCTATCTTGGCCACAATAATGCGTTCACGTTGCTGTTTGTAGTAGCTTACCCGCACTCCTATTTTTTATTCATTATTAAACCTACTCCTGCATTACCCCTATTTGATTTTGTATTTATAACCCTATATTCACCTGACCAATAGTCTTGTTCCTCCTGCCACCGAATTTCACTAATTCCCACTATATCTAACTTTAACCTATCCATTTCCCTTTTTAAATTTTCTAACCTACCTGCCCGACTAAGGGATCTGATATTCCACTCTCTGATCTGTAGAACGCCAGTTTTCTTTCTCCTGATAACGACGTCCTCTTGAGTAGTCCCCGCCCATAGATCCGAATGGGGGACTATGTTACCTCCGGAATATTTTACCCAAGAGGACGACATCATCATTTAATCATACAGTAAAGCTGCATGCCCTCGGGAAAAATTACGGCTGTAGTTTCCCTTTGCTTTCAGCCGTTCGTCGTACCAGCACAGCAAGGCCGTTTTGGTTAATGTTACAAGACCAGATCAGTCAATCACCCAGACTGATGCCCCTTCAACTACTGAAAAGGCTGCTGCCCCTCTTCAGGAACCACACGTTTGTCTGGCCTCTCAACAGATACCCCTCGGTTGTGGTTGCACCTACGTTACGGCCATCTGTTCGCTGAGGCACGCAAGCCTCCCCACCAACGGCAAGGTCCATGGTTCATGGGGGAAACCTAACCTCTCAATAAAATTGTCGCTCAATTATAACCTTTCAATAATGACTGTGAATTTAAACTGGTAAATTTAGGACGCCAGCAGTGCTGCGTCATGGTTCTGAAAATTCATTCTGAATAAATTGAAAAATCTTACCTCAATTAGGTCGCCGGCTAACGCGTATATATCTGCTCCTATAAGAAATTTTTCTGGCGCAGCTCTGTGCAATGCTGCCCGATAGATTTGTTATGTATAATAATCGGGATGACCAAGGATTGGAGAAATTAGTAAATTCTTTAAATTGAAATGAATGATTGTCAAAAGTTACTTTTTTTGAGAAACATTATTATTAAGAGATTTTTTTTAAACATTTACATGGGACATGATATAACAATACTACATATGGGCGAGGCTGCTTTTACCTTATATTATATCGCTCAGGCTCCGCCATCGCTCCCCACTACCGGCCCAGCCAACACGATACACCAGACTGCTCGCAACTACTACACAGTTCCTACTGCATACAACACTGCTCTCTGGTCTGAGATTCTCTTATACCTTACATATCACAGGCAGCGCGTGAGCAATCCATCGAAATTACATCTGCTCGAGTGCGCTAGCAACAAATTCCTTAATCGTGGGCCTCTTACATAACCCTCCACTGGGGGGGGGGGGGGGGGCGAAAATTTGGCAGCAATGGTCAGTCAATTGGACTTGCCATGAGCAACAAAATTTTCTATAATCTATTTAGTTACTTATTCTACAGTCACAGAGTATATACATTATTGATAAATGCAGAACGTATTAGGAAATGAAATAGAGTGCACATGCACTGAGTTCAGAACATATTAAGAAATGACAAAATGGGCTGGCCGAAGTGGTCGTGCGGTTAAAGGCGCTGCAGTCTGGAACCGCAAGACCGCTACGGTCGTAGGTTCGAATCCTGCCTCGGGCATGGATGTTTGTGATGTCCTTAGGTTAGTTAGGTTTAACTAGTTCTAAGTTCTAGGGGACTAATGACCTCAGCAGTTGAGTCCCATAGTGCTCAGTGCCCAATTTAAATGACAAAATGTATACAGAATGAGTACAAAATATGTTAACAAATGACATAAAGTGCACACACACTGTATAAGTCTTTAGCATTTTTTACAAGAACTGAATACATTAAGAAACGAAATAAAGTGAACACACACTGTAAAAGTCTTTAGCATTTTTACAACAATTAAACATATCAAGGAGTGAAATAATGTGTACACGCACTGTAGAAGTCTATAGCATATTTAGGACAACTGATTTTATTAACAAATGAAATGAAGTGCACACGCACTGTATATGTCCTTATCATTTTGCAAGAATTTAAACGCACTGTATAAGTCTTTACCGTTTTATAAGAACTAGGAAAGGAATGGGAAGGATTGCATCATGGTTGTAGCACAGTAGGTTGCATGTAGCTTCATTGAAAGTCCATATCTTTCTACAGAAGCACAATACCAAGTGAGCCACTCCCAAGTTCTCTTCCATGAAGTATTTATCAGTGTAGCCAAGACACTGAAATGTTGTATTAATATTCAATGTTATCATTTTGGTAGTACATTAGGTACACCAAACAGTAGGACCATAATAACATCTCCATCATTCAGGCTGGTGCACAGCTTGATGTGTCAACACCACATTCTTGTAGAATCCATACTCTTTCACCAACGTAGAATTAGTGCTAAAACCAAATATAGCGCTCCATGATCATGAGGATGGGCAGGACATACGGATATAGCAGTAATTGGTGGTAATTAGGTCACAATGTGAAAGACATTAAGACTTATGCTAGTCATCATTTAGAATTACATTAGTGTATCAACTGATGTGAATAATTGTTGGCACTCATTGGCTAGTTACTAAAGATGTAGTAAGTATTGAGTATCACAAAACACTATTCATAAGTCATCTCATTACAGCATTCATTGGCATAGCATTTATGCATAAGTCATGGCATTACAGTAATTATTGGCATTTATTTATGCAGTGTTACAAAACATCATTCATAATTCATCTCATTACACTAATCATTGGCATAGCATTTATACATGTCATCTCATTACAGTAATTATTACACAACATTTATGCATAAGTCATCTCGTTACAGTAATCATTGGCATAGCATTTATGCACAAGTCATCTAATTATAGTAATCATTGGCATCATAAGCCATCTCATTACAGTTTACAGTAATCATTGGCATAGCATTTATGCATAAGTCATCTCGTTACAGTAATCATTGGCATCATAAGACATCTCATTACAGTAATTATTGGCATTCATTGGCCAGTGACAAGGCATTTATTATGCATTATTCAGAAGTCATAATCCAAAACAGGAGTTATTGCGTGTAGCATCAAATTGTAGTATTTATATATGATATCACGCAAGTGACATAAGACATATTTAAAACGTAACACATTGTAACTATTACTCAAGGTCTGTAGTCCAATAATACGTAAATATAATGGATTCAGTACAACAGAGAAATTTTATTATATTTAGGACTAGAAATATATCTTAAACTGGTAGCATTATTTAGTTGTATACCGGTAATAGTTGGGACTGGTAATAATTTTTTTTTTTGCTAGCAATGCATTGCGTTGGGATCAATAATTAATCGCTGGGGCATAAAAATATTTGCTTTTAACTTGTTGCTGGAAATAAGGATTAATAATGTCATTCGTCATGAGTCAGCTGTAGCAAGGTTATGAAAGAAGTACAGTATATGTGATCACATTCATTAATGATAGACACAACTGGTAAAAAATGCAAGTACTAGAACAGATTTAATAATTAAGTGCTATAGCATATTAGTATCATGAAAAGCTTCTCCCGGAAAAAATACAAAGTGGATTATTGAGCTGAAAGAAGAAACGCATATTATGCTGAAAAGTAGTGAACTTCGAATTAAGAGGTACTGAAACGTGTACTTAATATGTTTGTACTCTAGCTGTCTTTCCCAAAACATTCAGTAATTATACTCTGCGACATAAGACATCCTGTCAAAAGGAACTGCAACAAATACTTAAATAACTACATAGCATTTCTTAACTAATAGAAAATATATAAACTTCATCATTATCATTGTCTGCAAAGAAAAACTTCATTATTCATATTACCCTATTCATCATCATTTATTATCAACTGCAAAAAATAGACACTTCATTATTCAAATTCATTTACCATTTACTTCATACAACTATTCATTATCATTCATTATGTCCTATAGTATAGAGTTTCTTACTTCTAGCATATTTCATCACTAAAATTAACATGTGTAGTTCTGTCTGACAGCTTGCATCAATCGCCTCGTATTCTGAAAGAAAATAATTAGTTAAGACTGCTGTTATACAGTGTGCATAGTATATTCTTGTTAATGCTTGTTAATTTTGATCCATTTACTCTTCATGACACAGTATTGCATTTTCTTTCGTTCATTCCGATGGTGAAATTTCCATTTCATAGTAAGCCACTGTGGTTTGTTTAACTTATTTCTTTTACACGTTATTGCTTTCTGAAAATGATGAATAAGGATTAATATCTTGGATTTAAATCATATACCCATTAAATAAAAACTTGTTTCTAGAGATATGACTAAGCATACAGCATAGCATGACAGAAAACATATTATGTCAAAAACATAGACAGTTTTCAAGTGCAAAAAATGTACAGACAGTATCACAATGTAGTAGCAAAAAATGTAGAATAGTCAAGATGTTGAGATATCATAGGGCAAAATGTCAATGTCAACTGGTGTTTGTTACATCTTAAACATTTCATAGTGCGTACAGACAAAAATTCTACTTTCGATAGGAAAACAATCATACATACACAAAGAAATGGAAAATGTGCACGGTCTGATGTGTAACGACAAGAAAAGCGACCTGCTAACCTTTCCTTGCGGGGCACTTGCCAAGAAAAAACATAATCATCATGAGTAAGTAGTCACATAGATATAATTCCATAAGTGGCCATATAAATATCGCAAATGGCATTACAGTGTGATAAATCATAAAGTATGTTCATTTAATAAAGGGTTTAATATTGGAGACATGGTAATTGCCCTTGCTTTTTCTGGTTCTCAAAGTTTCGACGTGCACTACATTAGTTGGAGGAATGCTTCGTATTCTATATGGACCTGCGTATAGAAGTTCAAATTTACTGCATCTACTCTTTCCTTTGTTGGATAAATAATGCGTGCGTACTAATATCTCCTGTCCAATGTGAAAGACACGGCGTGTACAAACCTGTTTTTGCTGTCTCCTCCGGCACTCTGCGGCACGTTTGATGTTGTTCAGCGCAATGTCAGTTATTTCATGGTGACGTAGTCGACGAGATGTAGAAAAGGATACTAATCGGTCGGAGATAGCAAAGTGGATTCATTTGGTATGGAGTTAATTACATCCTGGAATGAGAGTATGTGTGTATCCCAATCAATATGTTTTTTATGGCAGTATATTCTACATAGTTTACCATTTTCTTTCATTAGTCGTTCACAAGGATTCGAAGAAACGTGATACTTGGATATATAGATCGGAGAAATATTTCTAGCTCGTAAAATTGTCGGAAATTACTTTCAATACATGCCCTATTTGAAATAGAAAATATTTTACAAATGCATTCGAAACAGATTTAGCAGTATCTTTGCGTAACGGAGTGAAAGTAACAAATTTCGAAGTGAGTTCAACAGCGACAAAGATGTAACAAAAACCTCTATTAGATCTGGGAATCGGACCAAAAATGTCTACAGCGGCCATGTGTCTCAATTTAACGGGTACAATGGGATGTAACGGTGGAATATGCGAAGTCGTGTCTGATTTAGCTTTCTGGCAGGTTTTACATGTCGCTAAATCTTGTCGAATACGTTTCTCCATGTTGGCAAAATAACAGTTCTGTCTCAGTATAAGAAAACATTTTCTGGCTCCATAATGTGCGTAACTTAAATGAGTATACCAAATTAATTTGTTAACAAGTTCTTCAGGAATGCATAATAACCAGTTGTTGCTGTTAGGGCGAGGGCGGCGAAACAGAATGTTATTGCGTACAGTGTAATGGTTTCTGATGGTAACATTATTCCTATCTTGCCAAAGGTGTTTAATTTCTTTCCACACGTTGTCTTTACTCTGCTCTTGCGCTATGTCTCGTAATGACGATGAAATGAAATTTTCAAATGCAACCTGTTGAATATACATGGATGCTAGAATTTGCTTGGCAGAAGTTGGTTGCGATGTCTTGCTGATTGTTGCTGAGAGAACGTGATAGTGCGTCTCCTACAACATTTTGTGTACCGGGAATGTGAACAATTGTAAAATTAAATTCCTGTGAATAAAGTTTCCATCTGCTTAACCTGTCATGTGTAAATTTAGCTGAAAGTAAAAACCGTATATCTCTATTATCTGTGTAAACGGTAGTATGTCTTCCATAAAGAAAATGCCTGAATCTCGCAAATGCCCATACAACACATAATGTTTCAAGCTCTGTAACAGAATAATTGCGTTCAGCAGGTGACAGAATGCGACTTGCAAAGGCGATGTTTTTAATTACTGTAGTGCCATTTCTTCAATTTCCTGAAAAACGTGTACACCTAAAGCGGTGTTAGAACTGTCGGTCCAATGGAAAAATTTCTGGGAGGATCTGGGTGTGATAAAAGTGGTGCGTTCAACAAAGCTTCTTTCAGATTGACAAATTCAGATTGTGCTTGGCTATCCCAGGACCAAATAGCGTTTTTACCCGTCAACTGGCATAATCTAGGGGTGTCTAAAGCAGTGTAATGAATAAATTTACGGAAAAATTTAATTAATCCCAAAAAGTTGCGTAGTTGTTTCTTCGTCGTTGGAACAGTAATGTCACGTAAAGCTTGAAGTTTTTTCCGGGTCAGGCGCAATGGCTTCTGCTGAAATTACATTTCCAAAAAATTTTATAGAAGTTTTGCCAAAGTGTGATTTGCTAAGATTAACTGTCAGTCCTTGTACACGAAAAGTTTGAAATAGTTGTTCCAGAGTCAAATTGTGTTCAGACCAGTTAGCTTCTGCAATAAGGATGTCGTCTACATACGTTGTGATTCTGTCTTTAAGTTCTGTCGGAAGTGTACTATTCAAACCGCGAATAAATGCTGCTGAAGAAATTGTTAAACCGAACGGTAATTTGCAAAACTGGTAACAGTCACCAAAACAGAAAAATGCTGTGTACTTTCTGCAGTTCGGATTGAGCTGAATTTGCCAAAATCCCGATTTCAAATCTAATGTGGAATAAATAGCAGTACCATGAAATTTCTGTAGATGTTCTTCTAGTGTCCGTGAGCGATCTGTTTCATTAACAATAATGTCGTTGATGTGACGCGAATCAAGTACAAGTCGAATTGAACTATCCTTTTTCTTAACAATATGGAGCTGGTTTATGTACGGACTAAATGCCGGTTCAATAATTCCTTGATCTAGCATAGCTTGTAATTCTTTCTTAACGTGTTCTCTGTGAATATAAGGAATAGGGTAATGTTTGGCTTTAAATGTGTCGTGCTGTTTAACTTGAAATTCATACATGAAACCGGACACAGTACCAGGGATGTTGTCAAGAACTGGAGCTTGCTGTGAAAGAATTTTGCGTAGCTCTGTACGTTCGTCTTCTGAATTTGCATTGCTTTGCTTTACTTTCTCAGAAATCATTTGCATAACGTCATAGTCGGCTTCGTCTGGTGTATTGTAGTTGTGTACGTACGTATCCGTGAACAATGTGGAATGACAGTCTATATTACGCGATGTCGAAATGACCTCTGTTCGATTAATTGCTTGTTCTTCTGCAGATTAAGCGTGCTGAAATTCGAATGCCAGGTGTATATTTTCATCCTTTAACATTAAATAGCAATTTTGAAAGGCAACAATTGCGTCATGTTGTACCAAAAAATTCGTACCTAAAATAACGTCTGTTGTCAATAAGGGAACAATCCAAAAATTTGAGTGCAACGTATGGCCTGCAATACAAAATGATAAGTGTGTCTGTAATTTTACATCTACTCCTTTACCAGATACTGCTCCTTTTACTTTGGTTTTGCCTAATGGTAACGTAGGATAGGTGCTCTCTTTGTTACATTCGTTGAAAGTTTCTTCATTTATAACCGACATAGGTGATCCAGAATCGATTACTGCTGAAAATGTGGATGATCCAATCTTCACTTCAATGACAGGGTGGGAAATGGTTTTCTGAATAACTGGTTTTTCATGCAAAATTGTGTCTCGGATGTCGCCAAAAGTAATAACATGTTCGTGAACAAGAGTCTGTGTATCAAAAGTATTGCTTACGTTTCTGGAAGATTCAATCTGTACTGTATCTAGTCAAATTCTTTCTGACGCGCTATTATTTGCGGGAGGATGCTGTGGCATTTCGACTATTTGCACTGTTCTGTTATTTCTTCGTGACGTATTAAGTTCGGGATGATACCGGCTATCTGATTCATTCATGATAATCTGTTGTTGTGGTTGATTATGCTGCTGGTAAGATCGACTGTTATTAAACGTACGCTGAAAACTGTGCTCTTTACTTTTACATCTGTCATAATAATCATTGCTGTACGGCGCATTGCGATAGGAATTGAAATGATGTGTTTTCTGTACGTAGTGATTTCCTTGTTGCTGTACGTTACTATTTGGAGGGGCCGACGCGGCGTGTACGTGGCGAAACATTAAAGCTTGGTTGACCTTGCAGACTACATTGTTGGTTAGGTATGCTAACCGGCTGGTTTTGTTGCTGTAGTGCGGAAAAGCCTCTATTGTTGCGTAAATGTGTCTGCGATTGCTGATAATTTTGCACATACTGATGATAATTTTGTTCGTTATTAAAATTATGCTAACTGTCATTTCGGAAGTGTCTAATGAAAACTGTCTCTTTCCGGTAAAACTTGTCATATCAGGTTTTCTTTACTCATTCTTAATCCTAGATAGATCGATAGTTGAAGAGCTGTTTTGATAGATATAAAGAATAGTAAAAGAGTAGACAGCAGTGCAGAAAACTAAAGACGAAATAGCACTACTACGGCTCGGGGCCCTGTGCACGCTACGGCACATATTCATCGAAGTGTAATGAATGCCCTGAGGTCACTTACGCGCTGCAAATAAATTTTGGTTTCTGCATTACAGGCGAAGCCGGTGGAAATGCAAAACTAAATTGTTGTAGCCAATCCAAGGGGTGAATCTGTGTTCTGTCATTATTGAATACCTTAAATTTCCTAACGGATAGAAAGTGCTTGTAATCAAAATTATCGTCTCTGAATGTCTGAGCAGGTTCACGATTGCATGAGAATCTGTTTGTATGTGTGTGTTCGGAATCTAAGTCACTTACTTTCTGTAAATTACCTAAGTTACACTGGCTGTGTGAGTCTGACAAATGTTCAAGATGTGGCATATGCTGTGACGTGTTAAAGACTTTAATACGTTCGTCAATTTGGCTGCTCTGTTGTACAAATTTCTTATCAACATTCGCATCCAGAGTGCGTGAAAGTTCTGCTGACATTAATTTAAACTCGTTGCGTAACTGTGTTGCGTTTTCTGAACATTGTTTAGCAACTGCACTAATTTCATCTATAAGTAAATGTGTTGTGTCTGCATGCATATTATGTAATTCCTGTGCAACAGATCTGATTTATTTACTACTATTCCTAGCACAAGCCTTAATTTTCTCACATAATTGTTATTTAGTACAATGACATTGCACATCAACGGCTGCAATCTGTTCATTAATCTGTTTAAAGTTCTCATTAATTTGTTTGATCGACCAGTCGTGTTTTTCATTCGATTGTTTGAAACTTTCATTAAGTTGTTTGATTTTGTTGTCGTGTTTTTCATTCGACTGTCTGAGATTTTCATTAGGTTGTTTGAAATTGTTGTCTTGTTTTTCATTTGACTGTTTGAGATTTTCATTAAGTTGTTTGTACGATTCATTAAGTTGTTTGAAATGGTTGTTTAGTATTTCATTCCGCTGTTTGAGATCTTCATTAAGTTGTAGCAATAATGCCATAACTTGATCCAAGCCAAAATTAGCGACTCTATTCCCTGTACTGTGTGATGGTGTATCTACGTTTGTCACGTTTTGTGTAATCATTTGGTCATTGTCTGATTCACGAAAATGTTTGCTAATTGGATGAGCACTGTTCGTCACTATACTGCAATCAAATAAATCTGACGCACATTGAGTACATTGTTCACCTTCGTTAGAATCATTTATCTGTTCACTATGTAAATTTTGCAAATCAGGCGTGTCAAACCGGTCAGCGTTCATTGTAACGGAACGTGCCGCGTCATCAATTGTGGTTAAATTAAGTGTGGACATGATTGAATTTGTTTGCTCAACATTAGGACTAAAGTCATTACTAGTGGTCGGTACGCACTGATCATCTGTAATTAGAGGATTATCACTATGAGACTGAGCGTCGCTAGTATTATTGGTCAAATTATTCGAGTCAGCTTTTTCACTCATTGCACGTCGCGATGTACTGTTAGCAGTTTTTCGTGACAATTTCACAAATCAAAGTTAAGCACAAAATGAAACAAAGACAAAGCAAAAATGGAACAAATACAATTACAACAAAGAGCAATAAATTGCCGATGATCTGTGAAAGAAAGAGTGACAAGTTAGTAAATGCGTTGCGCCAGATGCAAACTCCATTTAACATTAAGTAAATAAGAGCAGATATACAGGGTGAGTCACCTAACGTTACCGCTGGATATATTTCGTAAACCACATCAAATACTGACGAACCGATTCCACAGACCGAACGTGAGGAGAGGGGCTAATGTAATTGGTTAATACAAACCATATAAAAATGCACGGAAGTATGTTTTTTAACACAAACATACGTTTTTTTAAACGAAACCCCGTTAGTTTTGTTAGCACATCTAAACAAGTTAAACAAATACGTAATCAGTGCCGTTTGTTTCATTGTAAAATGTTTACATCCGGAGATATTGCAACCTAAAGTTGACGCTTGAGTACCACTCCTCCGCTGTTCGATCGTGTGTATCGGAGAGCACCGAATTACGTAGGGATCCAAAGGGAACGGTGATGGACCTTAGGTACAGAAGAGACTGGAACAGCACATTACGTCCACATGCTAACACCTTTTTATTGGTCTTTTTCACTGCCGCACATGTACATTACCATGAGGGGTGAGGTACAGGTACACACGTGGTTTCCGTTTCCGTTTTCAATTACGGAGTGGAATAGAATGTGACCTGTCATGTCAGCCAATAGATGTTCAATGTGGTGGCCATCATTTGCTGCACACAATTGCAATCTCTGGCGTAATGAATGTCGTACACGCCGCAGTACATCTGGTGTAATGTCGCCGCAGGCTGGCACAATACGTTGTTTCATATCCTCTGGGGTTGTAGGCACATCACGGTACACATTCTCCTTTAACGTACCGAACAGAAAGAAGTCCAGAGGTATAAGATCAGGAGAAAGGGCAGGCCAATTTATGCATCCTCCACGTCCTATGAAACGCCCGTCGAATACCCTGTCAAGGGTCAGCCTAGTGTTAATTGCGGAATGTGCAGGTGCACCATCATGCTGATACCACATACGTCGACGCGTTTCCAGTGGAACATTTTCGAGCAACGTTGGCAGATCATTCTGTAGAAACGCGATGTATGTTGCAGTGCTCTCCGATACACACGATCGAACGGCGGAGGAGTGGTACTCAAGCGTCAACTTAATGTTACAATATCTCCGGATGTAATTAACATTTTACAATGCAATAAACGGCACTGATTACGTATTTGTTTATATGTTCAGATGTGCTAAGAAAACTAACGTGGTTCCATTTAAAAAAACGTTGGTTTGTGTTAAAAAACATACTTCCGTGCATTTTTGTATGGTTTGTATTAAACAATTACACTAGCCCCTCTCCTCACGTTCGGTCTGTGGAATCGATTCGTCAGTATTTGATGTGGTTTACGAAATATATCCAGCGGTAACGTTAGGTGACTCACCCTGTATAACTGACTACTTCTCAGAAATTCACAAAAAATACGATCCTGGCCGGTTGTCGACAAGTGTAACCTCCCCACAATAAAAATAATTATATAATAACCTCCCAACAGTAAAAAATATAACCATAACATTGACATTTAGCGTAACCTACCAACAGGTAAATTCCGTAACCTACCAATATTACAATGTGACTAATCTCTCAATAAAACTGTCGCTCAATTATAACCTTTCAATAAAGACTGTGAATTTAAACTGGTAAATTTAGGACGACAGCAGCGCTGTGTCATAGCCCTGAAAGCTCATTCTGAATAAATTGAAAAATCTTACCTCAATTAGGTCGCCGGATAGCGCATATATATCTGCTCCTATAAGCAATTTTTCTGGCGCAGCTCTGTGCAATGCTGCCCGATAGATTTGTCATGTATAAAAAGAAACAACTGATTTTTCCTTTCAATAATCGGGATGACCAAGGATTGGAGAAATTAGTAAATTCTTTAAATTGAAATGAATGACTGTCAAAAGTTACTTTTTATGAGAAAGATTATTATTGAGAAATTTTTTTAAACATTTACATGGGACATGATATAACAATACTACATATGGGCGAGGCTGCTTTTACCTTATATTATATCGCTCAGGCTCCGCCATCGCTCCCCACGACCGGCCCAGCCAACACGATACACCAGACTGCTCGCAGCTACTACACAGTTCCTACTGCATACAACACTGCTCTCTGGTCTGAGATTCTCTTATACCTTACATATCGCAGGCAGCGCGTGAGCAATCCATCGAAATTACATCTGCTCGAGTGCGCTAGCAACAAATTCATTAATCATGGGCCTCTTACACCATTATAGACCTACAGAAAGCCTTCTAGAGTGCTATATGCAGGGAGAATTAGGCTATTTACAACTTGTTCAGAACCCAGTCGTAAAAGTGGAGGGACATGAAAGGAAGGGGTAGCTGAAGGGAGAGTGAGGAAAGACTGTAGCGTATACCAGATATTATTCAGTTTGGTGACTGAACAAGCAGTAAAGAAACCAAAGAACATTAGGAATACGAACTAAAATTCATGGGTAATGAATAAAACCTTTGGTAATGTAGACTTTCCCGGTTTATACAGTTGATGAAAATCCCCCAAGTTTCCAGCCGGGTGGCAGTATTATGAAACCGCGATGTTTCGAAGAGTGACATACTCATCATCTTCTGGCGAAGTGCCGAGATCTTCTACATCTACATCTACATCTACATACATACTCCGCAATACACCATACGGTGCGTGGCGGAGGGTACCTCGTAACACAACTAGCATCTTCTCTCCTTGTTCCACTCCCAAACAGAACGAGGGAAAAATGACCGACTATATGCCTCTGTACGAGCCCTAATCTCTCTTATCTTATCTTTGTGCTCTCTGCGAAACGTAAGTTGGTGGTTGGTTCAAATGGCTCTGAGCACTATGGGACTCAACTGCTGAGGTTATTAGTCCCCTAGAACTTAGAACTAGTTAAACCTAACTAACCTAAGGACATCACACACATCCATGCCCGAGGCAGGATTCGAACCTGCGACCGTAGCGGTCTCGCGGTTCCAGACTGCAGCGCCAGAACCGCGCGGCCACTTCGGCCGGCTAAGTTGGTGGCAGTAAGATTGTACTGCAGTGAGCCTCAAATGCTGGTTCTCTAAATTTCCTCAGTAGCGATTCACGAAAAGTACGCCTCCTTTCCTCTAGAGATTCCCACCCGAGTTCCTGAAGCATTTCCGTAACACTCGCGTGATGATCAAACCTACCAGTAACAAATCTAGCGGCCCGACTCTGTATTGCCTCTATGTGCCCCCTCAATCCGACCTCATAGGGATCCCAAACGCTCGAGCTGAAGAATAGGTCTCCTTTACAGATGAACCACGCCTTCCCAAGCTGTGTCAAGCACTACACTACTAATGGAGTATTGAAACATTACAGGATTTTTTTTCCTATTCATCTGCATTAATTTACATTTATCTATTTTTCTTGCAGTTGCCATCCTGCTTATATCTGCTGTGTGCTTCCTGCACCCGGCTTCGGGACGCTGGGTGCAGTGATGCAGGCGGGCGGGATGAGGGGGTGAAGTCGCGGTGGTGGGGGTAGCAGTCGCGCCGTTCGCATCTCTGTCATAGCATTCTGGCTCTGTTCCGTGAGGAGAACGGTGGTGGGCACATCCTCGATTAATTGCCGCTATCGCTTGATTCTATGCCGCACGCAGTTAGAATCCTTCGTGTCTGTCTACAAGATTCTCGTGAATCGGATTTTCGGTGGACTCTGTTATGACGCTGTCCCAATAGGAGGCGATTAGGCGCAGCACCTTCATCTTCGAGAAGTCAAATTTGTGGTCTTCCTTGATGTTGTTTTCTGTTATCACTTATTTCTTCCTTTGTACCAGCCGCAAATGACTTGCATGTTCCTCACAGAGTTTAGAAATGCGTCGACTGTGCTCGGAAGACTGTATTGGTTTTATTAGATATTTCCAGAAGCCGTTTTGGCTGTCAGCGTCCCAAATACGGACGAAAAGCGAGTTTCTTGTCATCTCCCTCTGTTGCGTGAGGGGTCAACAATCCGTCGTTGTCTCTGTGCACGCTACTAATTAGAAATCCACCTACCTCAGAACAGCGTCTGCCCCATGTCCCTTCTCTCGGCACCGTACTTACAAGATGATGTAAAAGCAGCGATGATAAAATACACCATCTAATATCTACAGTTACTGAGGCTACGCAACTCTAGTAATGAAATAAAGTTCTGTAGAAAAACTGTCAATAAAAAAATTAATCAGCGGTAGGATAATGGATTGGCTTCTGGAAAATAATGTCCAAAATTTGCACACAAAAATGTTTATTTGTTCTTATAACGAAAGAAACGCTACTATTCAGACCAAATTTCAACTATTGCTTACTATCGTCAAGTTCACAATTCATACACTGATTTCACATGCACAGTAGCTAGAAATGCGTCCAAATCAGACCCGAGTTCAACAACGTTTCCATAGTCATTAATTCGACCACTAACATGACTTATTACATTTAGTCCTTCTGGTGGATTTCAAAAAAAGAAATTGCTCGCCAAAAATGCTCAATGGGTGAATACTGAAACATGACACATGGACATTACGAAGGCCAAATTTTAACACGCGAATGTCATTCCAACAATACAGTTCTAAAACTTTCAAATGTCACAAAACTGTTTGTAAGTACATCAGCGTTACTCACGGCACGTATCAAATTGCGAAGAACTCAATAATCCTTCACTTTACACATTATTTTGATTCGCACTAGTAATATGACTGTCCGCGGTCAAAGCTAGCGAGAGACTCCATTCTTGCAGCCTCACTCTCCGTTTAAATATCAGGTAACGAGTGGGAACCGTCTCAATTCTGTTTGGCTAACCATACTCGCTGCCAATCAGAATTCTCTTGCCAAAACTGGCCTGCACCAATCCTTATACACAGATGCATTAACGTCATTCTGACATACAAATATTAAAGTAATGTTTAATAAACGAAAACGAAAAGAGAATAATTCTGGAAATATTCTTTAGATACAGATAATACTCCATCTGACGTTCTGGCTGCTGTGTTACAATAGCAATCACACCTAGACATACGTCATCATCATTTTCCCACGACAGGCTTGCATAACTCTTCTAGGTTATTTAAGACAGTATATAATGCAACTTACAATTTGATGAATGTCCCATGTCCACACTCTCATTCACTCACATTTACTACAACAATTTTGTCTTATTTTTAGATTATGACAACGAAAAATAATTAAAGTTTTAATATGGAAATCTCAATCAATTAATTCTGCACACTGAGAGTTCTGCTTACGTTCTCCAGTTATACCAATAGATAAACTATTATATTTCCAAAATGAATTTAGTTTCCTAAGTGTCGGTTTTAGACTTTTTTAGCAAATTTTTCCATCCCTAAGACTATGATAGTTATAAAGCTGAAATATGGATACAATCTGCTCCTGAATGTCAAAAGGGAGTGTACCGATTTTGAAAATGATTGGCTAATATTTAATATCATTTATTTAGGTCCTTATATGTGGTGAATGTACGCGTCCAGTAAGAGACAATGGATAGCATTCCCATGGCAGGCAGAGACAGATGCACGTGTGCCTCCCGGTTAGGCCAGCAGATGTCAGCCCCCGAAATTACATGCAGCTAGCTATCCTAAAACAAATGTTCGCTCGGAACAACTTGTGACGCTACACACCCCCTACAACCAAAAATGTCTCGCGAGTATTTTTTATAGTTCTTATTGCGGACAAGTTTTTTAGTAAAGATTTCGTTAGCTCCACCAACACTTTTAATCAAAATTCGTTTTCCTCAATTCACTAAATATCTAAACTACATGACAGTATTATATACCATTACATCGAATATCAAAGCTAGGACTGAATAGCATACAATCACATCAATTTATATAAAACTTCTATTTTTCTCTAAAATCACATTTTTCTCACAAAATTATTCTTGAACTTCTTTTTCTCAAACTTGAATTAACAAAAAATATTTACATCAGACCAATTTTATATTTGCTGCTAAAACTATAAACTTTCTTCTCCAAACAAATTGTTCTTAATCTTCATAATGAATTTAAGCAAAAAAATTAATTAACACTCAGCTCTCTCAGCGTCCAAATAAATCCTCAATATAATATATGCACTTCAACATGGTGGTTGTCTCTTTACCTATCATTACTCTGACCACATGTTGGGGTTCTGACAACTGCCTCCGATGAATAAAATGGGTGCGGATCACTTGTATTCAGCACTTAGATATGGGTCACATCATGGGCTCACCATTATGATACAGCATCCAGCTGTGTCTCAAACTTGGTTCTCTCTCAATCTCGTATCAGGTTCTGTCATATTGTCGTACTTGCAATATACAATACGTCAAAGAGTCCATTCTTAATCTATACATCCTACCCTAACACACATATATACTCTAATCAGCAATTTCTGCTCTCAAATTCAACAGCAAAGAACTCCATGAAAAAATTTTTGGAAAACTTTACTGTCCTTCACAATTTATTTCTTATTTTACTCAAAAAATTCTTTCTCAGGCAAATTCATATTTCATTGCAGTAGGTACATTTAATACTAATCCTCTCAGTAAAAAATGAATTAACTGTCCCTCAAAACAAAACAAAAATCAATGGCACCCCAAAATTGGCACCATCACTGATAATTTTTTCAAAATCTGTTAACAATTAAGCAAGTTACCTTTACAAAATCAGCTGCTTCATAAAAAAACACTCTTTCTTTACTCTTTTTCAGAAAAACAAATTTACTGCCTGACTTCACACAATAATCTATTATACATCAAGAAAAAACACATCATCATTAGATACACTGCAAAATTATCTCCGCCACCATCTGTGGCTCTGAAAATCATCATTACACATTACATAAAAAATACAAAATTATTGAGCACTGAAAATCATTCAGTGCACCTCCTTCAGTCCTGCAGCTGATTCTATATACATTTTACAAAAAGGGAAAAACAATTTTATAAAATCACTGAAATTACTCATGCCTTACATGTTACTATTAACAAATAACCTCTATTCTACAAAAAATCCTCATAAGGTCTCTAATAAATATCCTCCGTAGCTTTAACAAAGTCCTTACATTTATCCTATATACAAAATTTACCATATTGTGGTAACAGACTGAAAATCCTTTACGCCATCTTCTGTGGCTCTCAAACCCATATGGTACACTACATTCAAGAAAACTTAAATTATATAAAATACACGTAAGTCCACCTCTCTGTGGCTTTCAAGTCATCTCGAATACAAAACTTCTTTCTCCCCTTTAGGCAGGCAATCCTCTTTTGCCTCTGAACACATTACCTTTACAATAACGTTTCTTCCAGTTACATAAAACTCTGGGAAAATTAGATATCTTAAGCTCACCTGTGTGGCTTTCAAAACACATCACATTTTAGACCTTACTTCCTTGAATAGGCTCCCTCTTCCCTTAAACCCATTTCTTATGCTGCAACATCTTTACTGGTTACAAAAACTATTACTCTTCATATTACCAAAGCCACCTTAAAGTAATCTTTTCAGTCATTAACAGGCAATTCTCTCTTATCTGATTAGTAACTTCTTAGTTTCTACTGGGACACTAGCTCTCTGTACAGTTTGTATCACTCCACAAACTCTCTTCCAACACTATTTACAATGATAGGGAAGAAAGAAAGATGATAGACATTAGTTCTGAATGATGAAGAGGAAGATTGAGAACACAAAAAGAAGTGGAAATAGTATTTGTCAATAACTCGAGCACCTAGTGTTCGTCAAAACCCTAGCATATCATAGAGTGCAACAATCTCTCTGGCTTTACTTTGCCTCTACTACTATAAACTAAACTCTACAAACTCTGTTTACTCATAGGGAAGAAGGAAAGACGATAACAAAGTTGTGAATGAAGGTTGGTTAGTTGGTTGTTTTGGGGAAGGAGACCAGACAGCGAGGTCATCGGTCTCACCGGATTAGGGAAGGACGAGGAAGGAAATCGGCCGTGCGCTTTGAAAGGAACCATCCCGGCATTTGCCTGGAGCGATTTAGGGAAATCACGGAAAACCTAAATCAGGATGGCCGGACGCGGGATTGAACCGTCGTCCTCCCGAATGCGAGTCCAGTGTCTAACCACTGCGCCACCTCGCTCGGTGTGAATGAAGGAAGAGTGGCAATACAGAAGGAAAATGAAAGAGCATTGTCAATAATTCGAGTACCTAGTGTTCGTCAAACACTTAGTATTGCATAGAATGAGCGTTTGGCGTCATTGGCCTGGAGGCCCCTTACAGGCCGGGTCCAGCCGCCAGGTCTTATTACAGTCCACGCCACATTTGGCAACCTGCCCGCCAGATGGGGATGAAATGATGATGAAGACAACACGCAGTCCCTGAGCTTAGAAAATCCCCAAACCAACTGGGAATTGAACCCAGGCCCGTAGGATGTCAATCCCTCATGCTGACCACTCGGCTATCGGGGCGGACATGGGTACTATTAACTCTTGCTTAACTACCTTTTTTCTTCTACCAGTGGCCACAATAATGTTTAACCGACTCACTGGCACAATAGTTACTTATTTTCTTTCAGGGAGAGCATTCACAAATTCCAGTGACACTCCATACACTTCAGAACCACTGTTAACCAGACACTTAACTTTATCATTAAAAACCATTACCTCAGTTATAGGTTGTCTAGGATTAATTTTTAGAAATTCAGATTCAGGCTCGTCTGGCAAATCGTGCAGCACCTCTCATCTGTCGAAACCTGCCCCTCCTGTGGAAATTAACTGTACATTTACTCTGCTCCTCTTATTTCTACTACTACTAGCCTCTTTCACTAAATTACTCATAATGGAAAAACACCTCTGTCTTTTCCCTCCTCTCCATCTGAAATATGTTCTATTTCTGCGGCCCTATCCAAGGTGTTGACAGAATTATCTATATTACCCCCTTCTTCTCCCTCTCCTGATTCCTCGCTTTCACATTCTGAAAAAAAACTACACTTACTTTATTCAAAATCTCAACACTGTCATCCTCTTCCTTCTGCATTTCCATAATATTTATTCAACAACCTCCAGGTAGCCTCTCATCTGCTCTGCGGTGCTGATCCACCCCCAACT
This sequence comes from Schistocerca nitens, assembly GCF_023898315.1. Taxonomy (NCBI): domain Eukaryota; kingdom Metazoa; phylum Arthropoda; class Insecta; order Orthoptera; family Acrididae; genus Schistocerca; species Schistocerca nitens. The sequence goes on from NC_064614.1 coordinate 21,429,902, forward strand.
CCTGATCTCCAAATGTTCTTTAAAATGGTTCTGCTGATACCTGTCTGCACTTTCACTGTCACAAAATGCTACATCCTTTTCTAAAGACACAAATTGTTTAGCAGTGTTACTCTCCTTAGCCCTTCTATTTGCGTTAACATTACATTCAAAACACTGTTTGGGTTTGCTAACTGGTTTAACTTATGTGATTTCAGTCTGCAAACGCTAGTATCATTACAGACTGCTAACAGTTTTCCTCCTGTGTGACGTCATTGCCTCTGACGTTTCTGTCACCTTTCTTGTCACTCCTACCTGTTACGTCATCAGACTGCAGCTGACGGCAATCAAAGTATCATGGTCATTGAACCTATTTCCAACATAGGCCCCTCTCCCCCGGTATCTGCCTCTATGTTACCTCTTTGTATGCCTATTCTGTTTAAATTGACTTCTCGTTGTTGTCATTTGACCTAACACGAGGTCTCCTCTTCTTTCAAGATGTTTTCTACGCGCTCAAGAAAATGAGTAAAACGGTAAATGTCATCCCTAGGTTCCGAAATGATTTTATTTCGCCAGCTCAATGGCACTTTGCTTTCAATACCCTTGATTATCTGTTCTGTGTCTACTTTTGTATTTAAATAAGTTAAGGTAGTTACCCACTTTTGTACGAATCTTTTAATGTAATCTCTCTTGGAATCATATTTTACTCCAACCAAATTTTATTTAAAACCTCCATTTGTTTCTTTTTTCCCCAATATTCTCAAAGAAAAGGTCTGTCTGAAGTCTGCCTACTTACCATACTTATCAGAAGCAAACTTACCCCAAATTCCAGCTTCTCCCCTTAAATTAGATCTAACAAAACTTACTATTTGCTTGTCATCCATACTTACGTAATACATCATCAAAGTCGCTCCAGAATTCTTTGGGTGAACATTCTTGTTGGGGTCAAATTTCGAAAATGGTCAATGAGTTACATATGCAATTTCAGATGATTCTTCTACACTATGTTACTACACAGCCACTATGGTTGTTAACATTTTACTCTACTTGGGTTAGTCTACCCTCATGCTCACACAATTGCTCATTCATATTGGTACTGAATTGCTGGATATTAATTTCAGTGATAGTAAGTTTACTAGCCATTTGCACGCCAATCTTTTCACACACATCTTTTTCTTCTTTGATTTTACTTGGTAATACAGTGTGACTTTCCTCACAGTGCTTTTCTACATTATGAACCTATTCATTAACTTTCTCTAATTCTAAATGTAACTGTCGCTTTGACTGTTCGTTGTCCTCAGCAACTTGCTCAATCTGTAAGTTCAGTTATCACTCTTACAGTACCAGTGTTACATTCTTTTCAAACCAGATTAACCTCACTTTTCATATTATTACGAAACAAAGCCATATCATTTTTCGAAGTTCCCCTCAAATTCGAAATTTTATCTTCCATTTTGGATTCCATCTCAGCTGACAAATTGTTGAACCCTTGGTTAACCTCCAACATTAACTCATCTACTTCAGTGTGTAACTCAATTATTTCTGAACTTAAGGAAATTTTTATATCTGAACCCATTTTATTAATTTTGGAATCCATATGACTCATTTTAGCGTCAATATTTAATCCCATTTTACTTATTTTTGCGTCAATATCAGAACTGAATGACGTTTTAATTTTGGAACCCAACCCATTCTTCTTGGTCAAAATGTTCATTAACATCCCTGACACACTGTCTTTTGCTTCGCAATCAACTGACTCTGGTTCCTTTTTTATTTCTTTAACCGTAACCAGTGTATGTTTAGCATCGGCTTCCACCACACTCAGTTCATTATCTACACCATAGTTAGATGACCTTCACTCAGGTAATCCACTGTCATTATATTGCAATACATCAAAACTAAAATTACCTGTCCTTGAATCATCTTTGTAATTTACATAACCCAAATCTAGCTTCAGTTTCACATCTACATTTTGCTGATTCTTTTCAACCATTCTGAAAAGTTTCTTGGCACGCACACAAAACTTTAAGTAGAACACTACTTATCTTTTGCCTCGTCTGGATGACTGCACAAGTGGCCGTGCGGTTAAAGGCGCTGCAGTCTGGAACCGCAAGACCGCTACGGTCGCAGGTTCGAATCCTGCCTCGGGCATGGATGTTTGTGATGTCCTTAGGTTAGTTAGGTTTAACTAGTTCTAAGTTCTAGGGGACTAATGACCTCAGCAGTTGAGTCCCATAGTGCTCAGAGCCATTTGAACCATTTTTGATGACTGCACGACGAGGTGATACCGTGGGTTCGTTCTCCAGGCCTTGCTTCCACCGAACCAGTTTACAGTCCAGCACTCCATCCACAGCTGCCAGCTGCTCCATCCACCGGTTTGCTGCTGTAACGTGACGCCTGTCGATCTTCAGCTGTCAACACGTAGTCTGCTATTGCGGACTGTCAGATGTTCTCGCTGCCTTGTACACTTCACTAGTAACTTCGCACTCGAGTTCTTTGCTGAAGCATTCCAGCTACAGTCCATTAGCACATGTGTCTATCGTCTCACAATAGTTCCTTTATCACTTGTATATGAATACTTTACGAGTCCTTTTAAACACTGCTGCTTTTCATAAAGATCCTACACACCCGAACTTTAGTAATGTTTTTCCCGGAAAATGATGCACTAATTGTGGCGTGGCTGCTTAGCAATCCATCATTGTCTCCGTTCAGGCTACCAATTAGAAATTCACCTACCTCAGAACGACGTCTGTTCGATGCCCCTTCACTCGGCAATGTAGATACTTACAAGAGGACGTCTGCGTCTTCCTCTATACTGAATGACCTAGTGTGCCATTTACCTTCTGCCTTATTAGCATATCCAGAAATGGGAGATAGCAATTCTCTGTTTCCATAGTGAAGGCGATGTTTTCATTGATGCTGTTAAAGTGGACCATAAACTCATCTAGTGCTTTTCTGCCATGCTCCCAAAAATCCTCTTCCGACCACCGCCGAAGACGAAAGGGTGGCTTGGCTCTGCGAAAAACCCACTGAACGTACCAGGAATTTACAGAATCGCCTGAGCATGGAATCGACAGTACACTGGAGAAACGCAGCGATGTATTACTAAACGCTGCCAGAAACATATCGGGCATTTGCGACTGGGACAGACGGATAAATCGGCGATAGCAGAACACAGCATCAAGAAAGACCACGCGTTTGACTTCCAGAACATCAAGTTGCTCTGCTGGGCAGCCAACTATTGAGACAGCGTCGTAGAAGAGTCCATCGAAATTAGGATTCAAGAGACTTTTCTAAATAGAGACGAAGGATATCAGCTGAGTGCGGCATAGAATCCAGCCACGAGAGAGCGCGTCCACTACCGTCCAACTCGCGAGACAGTGCCGGAATGCTCTGACTGAGGTTCGAACGTCGTGCCCACTACCCCCACCACCTCGAATTCAACCCCCCACCTCCACACTACCCGCCTGATTCCCTGAGCCAGGTGGAAGGAGGCACACCGCAGATATACGTAGTATGGCCTTCGTAAAATATAAGCACTTCGCCAGAAGATGAAGAGTATTTCACTCGTCGAAATATCTTAGTTTCGTAATACTGCCACTCGGCTGGCAATCAGACAGCTTTTGAAGATCGCCAACAACATAGTAACTGTGTCAGGGAGAGGGGTTGGGTTGGGCTGGGGTTGGGTTGTTTGGGGAAGGAGACCAGACAGCGAGGTCATCGGTCTCATCGGATTAGGGAAGGATGTGGAAGGAAGTCGGCCGTGCCCTTTTAGACGAACCATCCCGGCATTTGCCTGGAGTGATTTAGGGAAATCACGGGAAACCTAAATCAGGATGGCCGGACGTGGGATTGAACCGTCGTCCTCCCGAAGGCGAGTCCTGTGTGCTAACCACTGCGCCACCTCGCTCGGTGTTTCAGGGAGAGCAAAGGACTTGAAAGAGCAGATGAACGGATTGGACGGTGTCTTGAAGTAGGATATAAGAGGAACATTAACAAGAGCAAAACAGTTGTAATAGAATGTAATACAACGAAATCAGGCAAAGTTGAGGTAATTAGATTAGGAAACGATGCGCTAAAAACAGTAGATTAATTTTTCTATCTGGTCAGTTAAATAACTGATGATGTATAAACCACAGAGGATGTATCATGTAGGTTGGCAACGGCAAGAAACGCGTTTCTGCAATAAAGAAAGTTGTGAACATCCATAGTAGATGTAAATGTTAGGAAGTGTTCTCTTAAGGTTTCTGTCTGGAGTGTAACCTTATATGGAACTGAAACGTGCTCATAAACAGTTAGGCAAGACGAGAATAGAAGCTTTTGAAATGTAGTGCAAGAGAAGAAAGCTGAAGATCGGATGGGTAGATCATGTAACCAATATAGTTGTTGTTGTTGTTTTTTGGGGAAAGAGACCAGACAGCGAGGTCATCGATCTCATCGGATTAGGGAAGGAAGGTGAAGGAAGGCGGCCGTGCCCTTTCAAAGGAACCATCCCGGCACTGACCTGGAGCGATTTAGGGAAATCACGGGAAACCTAAATCAGGATGGCCGGACGCGAGATTGAACCGCCGTCCTCCCGAAGGCGAGTCCAGTGTGCTAACCACTCCACCACCTCGCTCTGTTGTAACCAACGAAGAGATACTGAATAAAACTGGGGAGAAAAGAAATTTGTGTTGACTAAAAGACGGGACTGGTTCATAGGACACATTCTGGGCCATCAAGGGATCATCAATTTAGTATAAGAGGGAAGTGTGGGTGGCAAAAATTGTAGAGGAATGCCAACAAATGAATAGAATAAGTTGGTTCAAAAGGATATGTAGATTGCAGTAGTTAGTTGAAAATGAAGATACTTTCACACGACAGATTATCCTGGAGAGGTGCATCAAACCAGTCTTCGGACTGAAGGCCGTGACAACAACATAAGAAATGTCTATAATCGCTTATCACATACTGAATATTATTGACGGTGTAACAGTCTTACAAAATCAAGAAATTTCTATTATCTTAAAAACACTTGATATTTCTGCACTTTTTAATAAATATGGGTTCAACTCTTTCGTTTTCTTTTTCGTGTGTGTCGAAACGTTTTTCTTGATCTATTTTTGTGTCTTGGTTACGGGCTTAGAAGCACTTAAAATTTTTTCACGAACCGACGGAGTGCTTGGTTCAAATGGTTCTGAGCACTATGGGACTTAACTTCTGAGGTCATCAGTCCCCTAGAACTTACAACTACTTAAACCTAACTAACCTAAGGGCATCACACACATCCATACCTGAGGCAGGATTCGAACCTGCGACACAGCGCCTGGAACCGCTAGGCCACACCGGCCGGCGAGAGAGTGCTTAATGAAGACAGGAAAAGAAAATGATTAGAGACAAATTATTACAAAATCACAAAAATACATTTGGAAATGGTTTGTTATACGCGGAAAATACTTCGTTCGACGTTCGCTGCGTGGAGAGTGTTGTCCATCCCGAGGCACGTAAGAGACACAGTGAAACAGTAGCTGGACACCGCTATAGGCAACGCAAATCTGTTTGCCGCTGCACCACACCGGCTGGATTCAATTACGCGGAGTGTTGCACCCACTGTTCCGCGCATCAGACACACTCTAGCAAACAGCGGTCGGTGGGAGTATACGAGATTGCCGGACCGTTCTGCCTCCAGCTGGACGTGGTGGGGGACGAGGGAGGGGGGGGGGGGAGTCGTGTGTTCCAGCACTTCCAGAAGGAGTTACGGCCTACAGCGCGGGTCTCTGTTGCCACCCAGCGCTATTATTATCACAACCAGACAGTGACGAATGTTTAATTCAATCTTTGCTTTCCAAATTTTCAGTACTTCACATGGATTTCCACAGTCTGCGACGTATTCGGTGAAACTCTACCTGTGAACATCAAAACGGCCAAACTAGTACTTAGTTAGGAAAAACTGACGGTGTTTTCATTGGAGTAGTCACTGATTTACGCTAACAGTTACTATTTCTACAGGTAATGACACTCATTTTCATATTTTCACAGCTTAGTAGAACCGGTTGTTGCTGATCTTCCTCAAAATTAAAAGTTAAATATTACTGCATAATCTTACCCAACTACTTCATATACATTGAGAGTAAAAAAGAAGTGCCCTAGGAATGCAAGTAAACTTTCTCCATCTTATGGAGTGTACAATTTTCATACCCTCGTACAGGTAAATGCAAAACGCCTCTAGCAGCCTTGAAGTCATTCATGTAACAATAAAATCGGAGATCATTTACTTTCCGTTCGAGGCAAACACTGTCTTACACCAAATTTATCATGCTATTGTGCTGCTGTGATTCCATCAACGATGGGACGTTTAAATACTTAAAATATCACAAACACATTAAACCATGTTGTCATACCATCCTACAAAAACAGCATGTAGTGACTGTAACGTTGGATGCTCCCGTGGAGACTGTTCCTCTTCTTATGAAATTTATCAATCTCACGAATCTTAAGAGAACAGCGTCCAGCGTGGTGCCCGAATACGCATCAAACAGCTGTTATGTCGAGAAGGCCTTGAAACAGCGCAGCATGAACAGGTCAAGAGTTGTCACAGGCTATTGTTGATGGTGTTTAGTGTTATTGAAGCACATTAAGCAGCACTTACAAATAAGGTATGTACGCTTCAATTCCGGCATAACGTTTTTCGAGCGTCAGCTACCTCCTTGCGGCTTGACAAATCAAAATGGTTCAAATGGCTGAGCACTATGGGACTTAACTTCGGAGGTCATCAGTCTCCTAGAACTTACAACTACTTGATCCTAACTAACCTAAGGACATCACACATATCCACGCCCGAGGCAGGATTCGAACCTGCGACCGTCGTGGTCGCGTGGTTCCAGACTCTAGCGCCTAGAACCGCTCGGCCACCCAGGCCGGCGCTTGACAAATCGATTGGATTTCATGAGTTTAGCTAATGTGGAATCCTCGCGCCTATGCCGCATTCCACAGTTCACAAAATAAATTCTTATCTTAAAATTAGTATATGAGCTCGTCAGTACATATTGAATGTTGTGTAAAACTTACGGGCGAAAGTATTTCTTGCTTGATGTGTCACTGACAAGTGGCATGGCTCAGTGAAACTTGAACCATACATAGAAAGAACTTCTGCAGTATGGTACAGCAGGTAACTGAACGAAATACTTAATGAGATGAACAGTAATGATGCTTTTATTCAAAGACAATAATTACGCTGAAGTCACTGCGATTCATGACGCATCCCTGGATACAACAACATTCCAGACATGGTTCTTAATAAGAAGTGAACCGTGATTTATTTTCAAAGAATATTCGTAAGAATTTACTTTATTTACTAGCGATTCATCAAGAACATTAACACATTTAATCACACTATGTAAGCGTGGAAGTAGTTGCCTGGGATTAACTGATGAAATCATAACCAAATTCCTTTTAACAAATGGGAATTTCGTTCATTTTAATAATGCCTAAAAGCATTTTTTAAAAGAAACAGATTTAAAATTATAATCAGAAAGCACCCTCTAAATACCAAAGTTAAAATTTATTCAGAGGCAGAAAGAAACAAGTTTTGACTGTATGAGCTTTCTGGCAGAGAACCTTGCCGCTCCCTTTTGACACGGACGTAATTACGACCGCTCACAACAGCCTCTGAAAGACTACACCGGTGCAAATCTGCAACACAAGACTTTTAACAATTTACGCAAGCACACAAACTATGCACCCTACCCCCAACCCTTCCCCCCCCCCCCCCCCCGTAGGAGGGATGGAAATGGTACAAAACACTAACAGTTAAAATATTATTAACCTTGCCACCGAAGGTGCAACTTGATTTTAACTTCTAAGAAAAGTCTTACGGTGGAAGGTTGGCAACCTTATATACTAAAACGATCATTTAAATAAGAGACCATGAAATGCAATCCTATATAAAGTTCTACAAGGTTGTCCAAACAATAGTTAAGATGCTCTACAGTAGAAAGATACCGCCTATCGAGATCATAGGCTATAATATCAAAGTTTCCAAAGATCAAAACATATACCAGGTCTTAGGCCGTTACACTCCAAGCAATAAATTCGTTAACACACCAAATTTAGTTAGGTTTAACTAGTTCTGAGTTCTAGGGGACTAATGACCTCAGCAGTTGAGTCCCATAGTGCTCAGAGCCATTTGAACCATTTGAACACACCAAATCCGACAAACATGACAGAGGCAGCTACTAACGTACGGTAGACTGATAGGGAGATTACCGAACAACCCGATCCGCAGGTTGCTCTAACCCGCCCCTACTCCACTAGGGAAAAACGGACCACCCAAATTATAAACAACCCCCTTCCCGCGGGTGGGCAAACGGAGAAGAATGGTGGGACGACCCCAAAGCAAAACGGCTGGTAACCTCACCAAGAAAACAAGTACAATTTAACAAGAGTAGATCAACAACATATCACCAATCACTTAGTCGGCCGGAGTGGCCGAGCGGTTCTAGGCGCTACAGTCTGGAACCGCGTTCCAGGTTCGAATCTGCCTCGGGTATGGATGTGTGTGATGTCCTTAGCTTGGTTAGTTTTAAGTAGTTCTAAGTTCTAGGGGACTGATGACCTCAGAAGTCAAGTCCCATAGTGCTCAGAGCCATCTGAACCAATCACTTAACTTCTAATAAACAGCGATTTATTGAGAAGACCTGGCGCATCACCCCCAAATCGCTCTCCCTAACCGTCCGCTGCCATCCGCTTCAACAAACGCACGAAGGCGCACCAATCTCCCGTCTCATGGCGTCGCAGCTCGCACCGGCAAGACTGATGTCTTGGGTTGACTCCTGTTGCCGTCGTGTCGACCGCGAAGCCACTATCCCTCGCTATACGCCGTGGCCCACTGGACTCACGTGGCGACCTCATACGCGCCGACGCTCAAGACGGACAAGTCATCTTGTGTCTCAGTTCGCGACCGACCAACCGATCGATCCAACCGCCAATGACCATTGCCTGAGCAAACTCGAGCAGACTGGCGGCCTAACGCGCAGACTCAGATGCACGAACTAAGTCCCGACCGGGCGACCACTCGCGGAGTTCTCTTACTGGCGAAGTGGAAAGACTCACATTTGTCGGCTTTAAAGGTTGATCCGAACGACAGACAGACACAAATGCGGACAAGAGACCGACTAGCAGGCTGGGAACCAGAGACTGACCCAGACTGACCGACTGTCAAGCTCATAGCGCCCCTTAAATGCACGTGAACAGGCAACCTTTCCCCTTCCCACCAGTGGAAGACACCAAAGCTGCGATTGCCACAGCGGCACCACCGCCAGAAACGGAGGGCGACTGCTTCACACTACGTGCTGCGGCGCGCTCTTCAAAACAGCAATTTTTACCACGGCTCAGGAAGTATGATCGCTAAGGACGGCAATGCATGCTACATGGACACTCTGCAAATCACATATAAGTGCCTGGCAGAGGGTTCATGGAACCACCTGCGAAATTCTCTATTATTCCAGTTTCGTATTCCGCGCAAAAAGACGAACAACTATACCTTTCCGTTCGAGGTCTCATTTCCCTTATCTTATCATGGTGATCGTTTCTCCCTATGTAGGTTGGTGTCAACAAAATATTTTCGCATTCGGAGAAGAAAGTTGGTGATAGGAATTTCGTGAGAAGAGTCTTCTGCAACGAAAAACGCCTTTTTTTCTAATGATGTCCACCCCAAATCCTTTCATCATTTCAGTGACACTTTCGCCCTTATTTCGCGAGAATACAAAACAGTGCTGCCCTTCTTTGAACTTTTTCGACGTACCTCGTCAATCCTATCTGTTAAGGATCCCATACCGCGCAGCAGTATTCTAAAGCAGGACGGACAAGCGTAGTGCAGGAAGTATCCGTAGTAGATCTGTTACTGTTTCTAAGTGTCTTGCCATTAAAACGCAGTCTTTGGTTAGCCTTCGTCACAACATTGTTTATATGATCCTTCCAATTTAAGTTGTTCTTAATTCTAATTCCTAGGTATTTAGTTGAATTTACTGCCTTTATATTTGACTGATATATCGTGCAACCGACTTTTGACGGATTCCTTTTAGCACTCATGTGGATGACCTCACACCTTTCGGTATTTAGGGTCAACTGCCAATTTTCGCACCAGATATCTTTTCTAAATCGTTTTGCAATTTGTTATGACCTTCTGATGACTTTATCAGTCGATAAACGACAGCGTCATCTGCCAACAACCTAAGACGGCTGCTCAGATTGTCTCCCAAATCCAAAAAATTGCATGTCCATATCATTAACCTCGATACGCAGCAGGATTTTGGAACATATATTGTGTTCGAACATAACGAATTAACGCGAAGAAAACGGTCTATTGGCACACACAGTCAACACGGAGTTAGAAAACATCGTTCTTGTGAAACACAACTAGTCCTTTACTCGCATGAAGTGTTGAGTGCTATTGAGAAGGGATTTGAAATATATTCCGTATTTCTGGATTGCCGGAAGGCTTTTGACACTGTACCACACAAGCCGCTTGTAGTGAAATTGCGTGCTTATGGAATATCGTCTCAGTTACGTGACTGGATTCCTGATTTCCTGTCAGAGAGGTTACAGTTCATAGTAACTGACGGAAAGTCATCAACAGAAGTGATTTCTGGCGTTCCCCAAGGTACTGTTATAGGACCTTTGCTGTTCCATGCTCTGTAACGAGGTCCCATGTTGGGCACATGGTTGGTAAGGGGTCCTTTTGATAGGGCGTTCCGTTTCGCCATCAGGGCCGTTGACAAGTGTTGTACATGGGGTCATGCTTCAATACGTCCCTGAGCTGTGGCGGCTTGTTTTCTGTATTAATATAGATATGCTCTTACTTTTGGCTGTAAAATGTTGCCCAGCAAAAGTAACTCCTTCTGGCGCTGCCTGGATGACCGGCTTGCTGGACTCGCAAGTGCAATACGAGAGTTAGTATGATCAGCGGAGCGATCAATCGGAAAAGAGGCCATTTGTTGCCACCCACCTGTCTCTGCATTGGTGTGAACCGGGAAGGATCTGCAGGGATAATATTGGCCTGTATTTGGCTTGCAGTGTCGAGAAATCCACCGAGCTGTCAGAAGTGTGTTTATCGAATTTTATGGATTTCCCGGTTCTAGTCATTGGTATTGAAGTCCGTGCCTCCATTAAATTTGCAGGACGAATGATATGAGCAAGAAATTATCTGTTAAGAAGGTCCGGTAAATATTTTTATTAGATCTTTGTACATTGCATCTTACTGGAAGCGTGATCTGTCAATTTTAAGTGACCGTGGAGCCTTTAATTCGGGTTAATGTTAGTGTCCGCCTCTACAAGGAAGCCTGTTGTGAATTCGTCTGCAGTGCGGTAGTCATGTGTGTTTAAATACCTCTCTCTGTTCGTTATTATTCTCGCCGTTCGCGGTCTGAGGTGCCTTGTAACGGTTCGCGCGGCTCCCTCTGTCGGAGGTTGGAGTCCTCCCTCGGGCATGGGTGTTTGTGTTGTCCTTAGCGTAGGTTACTTTAAGTTAGGTTACGTAGTGTGTAAGCATAGGGACCGATGACTTCAGCAGTTTGGTAACACAAATTTTCAAATTTCTTGACGCAAAGAACTATCAGCTGATATTAGTCCTTGGTACGGTATTTGTGGATGTTTAATGTTACCACAGATAGTCTACTCCTGGTGTGAAAGTGGAACTTCGAGCTGCGCGAATGTTATCAGGGTCAGTGTTTGGACCAGTGTGACTAACGTTTAACTTGACCATTTTGGGTAAATGCTGTGCTCTATTTCTAGTTGTCGTTTGGCGGAACTTTAACCATCTTTCGGGACATGTCTCCCCTGTGTCTTATCCACTGAGACTAACGTACTGCTTGTTCTGATTCAGGTTATGTACACTCCTGGAAATGGAAAAAAGAACACATTGACACCGGTGTGTCAGACCCACCATACTTGCTCCGGACACTGCGAGAGGGCTGTACAAGCAATGATCACACGCACGGCACAGCGGACACACCAGGAACCGCGGTGTTGGCCGTCGAATGGCGCTAGCTGCGCAGCATTTGTGCACCGCCGCCGTCAGTGTCAGCCAGTTTGCCGTGGCATACGGAGCTCCATCGCAGTCTTTAACACTGGTAGCATGCCGCGACAGCGTGGACGTGAACCGTATGTGCAGTTGACGGACTTTGAGCGAGGGCGTATAGTGGGCATGCGGGAGGCCGGGTGGACGTACCGCCGAATTGCTCAACACGTGGGGCGTGAGGTCTCCACAGTACATCGATGTTGTCGCCAGTGGTCGGCGGAAGGTACACATGCCCGTCGACCTGGGACCGGACCGCAGCGACGCATGGATGCACGCCAAGACCGTAGGATCCTACGCAGTGCCGTAGGGGACCGCACCGCCACTTCCCAGCAAATTAGGGACACTGTTGCTCCTGGGGTATCGGCGAGGACCATTCGCAACCGTCTCCATGAAGCTGGGCTACGGTCCCGCACACCGTTAGGCCGTCTTCCGCTCACGCCCCAACATCGTGCAGCCCGCCTCCAGTGGTGTCGCGACAGGCGTGAATGGAGGGACGAATGGAGACGTGTCGTCTTCAGCGATGAGAGTCGCTTCTGCCTTGGTGCCAATGATGGTCGTATGCGTATTTGGCGCCGTGCAGGTGAGCGCCACAATCAGGACTGCATACGACTGAGGCACACAGGGCCAACACCCGGCATCATGGTGTGGGGAGCGATCTCCTACACTGGCCGTACACCACTGGTGACACTGAATAGTGCACGGTACATCCAAACCGTAATCGAACCCATCGTTCTACCATTCCTAGACCGGCAAGGGAACTTGCTGTTCCAACAGGACAATGCACGTCCGCATGTATCCCGTGCCACCCAACGTGCTCTAGAAGGTGTAAGTCAACTACCCTGGCCAGCAAGATCTCCGGATCTGTCCCCCATTGAGCATGTTTGGGACTGGATGAAGCGTCGTCTCACGCGGTCTGCACGTCCAGCACGAACGCTGGTCCAACTGAGGCGCCAGGTGGAAATGGCATGGCAAGCCGTTCCACAGGACTACATCCAGCATCTCTACGATCGTCTCCATGGGAGAATAGCAGCCTGCATTGCTGCGAAAGGTGGATATACACTGTACTAGTGCCGACATTGTGCATGCTCTGTTGCCTGTGTCTATGTGCCTGTGGTTCTGTCAGTGTGATCATGTGATGTATCTGACCCCAGGAATGTGTCAATAAAGTTTCCCCTTCCTGGGGCAATGAATTCACGGTGTTCTTATTTCAATTTCCAGGAGTGTATATCGTGTGATTATTTTATGTAAGTGGTATATATATATATTTAGGACACTTTGACCGTTCTGAGCTTGGCGTGGACGGTGTACGAATTTAGAAGCCGTAGAATATAAGGTAATTGGCTTTGCGGTTGGCTTAACCGTTTGTTCTTGCAGGATTTGGTATAGTTATTTAATTCAGAAATTGCCTTTAGGCAACTGGTAGTGGTATCTTAAATTTTCTGCTAACTTCTTGCAAGACTGTTAAATTTAGAGCGCCGCTCCGTAAGAAATTGCATTAATTATTGTGAGCGTAACCCTTATTATAATCTTCGCTATGCTTGCACTTAACAGAATTTATTTGCGCTGCAGGGAATTTTGTTAAGACTGCTAGTCCTCTGCCGTCGGTGCTGTTTACCGTCCCTCTTCAGGCCCACTCATTCAGGGCACAGTCGGCTTACACAGCCGCCTCCTGTTTACGCGATTTGTGCACAAGCCTTGAGGAGCGAAAGCTCTCGTTGCCAGTCTTCCACAGTATTATTTCTTCCAAGCGCAGCCGTGCCTTTAAAGCTGCTGTTTAAAGGTGAAATTTTAGAGAAATTCTGAGTCGTTGTATTTATTACTTAAGAAAGGCTACCTTTTCATAACTTCATTGCTTCTTTATATAGGGTGAAAAGTATTTAAACCGACAACCTCTAGGAGGTTGTAGGGGACATCAAAACACATGTTTTTCCCCAATGTCATTTCTTCCTATGAGGGGTATTTAAACCGGTAGAGGAAGATTTCTCTGGCGGCAAATTAATTAAACCAACAAACACTTTTCAATTTTTTTTATGACCAAGAGACAACACATTAACACAACCCAATTTTAATTACAGTAGATTTTCAAAAATGCGTCCATTGACAGGTAAACAAAGGTTACACCGTCGGATCATGTTCTGCTTGACATGGGGTAGTGTATCCTGAATTGTTCCTGCTACTGCTACTATCCGGGCAACCAGATCCTCTTCTGATGCAACAGGAGTTGCGTAAACAAGGTTCCGCAACTCTCCCCACACAAAAAAGTGCAGAGGGGAGATGTCTGGGGATGGAGCAGGCCGTCGTACGGGACCACCTCTGCCAATCCACGTTTCTGGGAACCGTCGGTCCAGGAATCGACACACACGACGACTGAAACGTGCCGGTGCCCCGTCATGTTGGAACCACATGCTTTATCTTGTAGGGAGCGGGACGTCTTGCAGCAATTCTGGCAATGCTCTGGCGAGAAAATTGTAATAGTGCCTGCCCATTTAATGGCCTAGGTAGCAGATACGGCCCAATTAAACAGTCCCCAGCAACACCGACCCACACACTAACGAAGAACTGCACATGATGAGCGCTAGTAACTGTGGCATATGGGCTGTCCTCACACCAAACGTGCAAATTGTGCATGTTGAAGACTCCATCACGCCCGAACATTGCTTCGTCGGTAAACAACATAGAGGATGGAAATGTAGGATGCATTTCACACTGTTCCAGGTACCACTGCGAAAACTGAGCTCTGGGTAGATAATCACCTGGTTCCAGGTTGTGGACACACTGTAAGAGAAATGGACGTAACAATTGCTCTCGAAGGACTTTTCTTACATTCGTCTGATTCGTCCCCATGTTACGTGCAATTGCACGAGTGCTGATTGAAGGATCCTGCTCCACATGCTGCAAGACAGCTTCCTCAAATTGCAGCGTTCTTACCGTGCGACGGCGTCCCTGTCCAGGTATTCTGCTAAATGATCCGGTCTCACGTAGACGTTGGTACACAGCAGCAGAGGTCGTATGATGCGGGATACGGCGATTAGGATATTGTTGTTGATAAACCCGCTGTGCAGCTCGTCCGTTGTGGTGCGCTACGTAGTACGCACCAACCATATCAGTGTACTCACTCCAGGTGTATCGCTCCATTAGTAAACAGACACAATGCACTACAACACTGGTGGACAGCAGTTGCCTACAACTGAAGAGCTTAATACGCCCTCTAACAACTGAACATCGTAATACGGTCTCTAACAACTGAAGAGCGTAATACCGCCTCCACCTGTTTAAATAACCCTCATAGGAAAAAATGACATTAGGGAAAATATTTGTTTTGATGTCCCCTACAACCTCCCAGAGTTTGTCGGTTTAAATACTTTTCACCCTGTATTAACATTTTAGTAATGGTTGACAGCTCAGTGGTAAATGAAATGATGGTATGGCAATTATTGGCCGGGATGTCCCCTTTCGGGGTTCTCCCGTCGTATTGCAAGTCTTTTTAGTCGACGCCACTTCGGCGACTTGCGTGTCAATGATGATGGAAATGGAAATGAGCGTTTGGCGTCATTGGCCGGGAGGCCCCTTGCGGGCCAGTTCCAGCCGCCTAGGCCCAGGTTTTATTACATTCGACGCCACATTGGGCGACCTGCGCGCCGAATGGGGATGAAATGATGATGGGGACAGCACAACACCAAGCCCCTGAGCGGAGAAAATCCCCGACCCAGCCGGGAATCGAACCCGGGCCCGTAGGACGGCACTCCGTCACGCTGACCACTCAGCTATCGGGGCAGACGTCAGGGATGATGAAGGACAAACAATACCCCGTCCCCACCAGGAATCGAACCCGGGCCCCCTTGCGTGGAAGGGGGTAACGCTACCGCTGTGCCGGCCGAAGTGGCCGTGCGGTTAAAGGCGCTGCAGTCTGGAACCGCGAGACCGCTACGGTCGCAGGTTCGAATCCTGCCTCGGGCATGGATGTTTGTGATGTCCTTAGGTTAGTTAGGTTTAACTAGTTCTAAGTTCTAGGGGACTAATGACCTCAGCAGTTGAGTCCCATAGTGCTCAGAGCCATTTTTGCTAGCGCTGCGCTACGGAGGCGGACAGCTCAATGGTGATCCTTATTTAATGTAAATTTTAATTATTTATTGTTGAGGGACTATGTAAGCCTAGATACCATGCCCGTGTTATGAGGTTTTAAACCTTTTGTTCTCCTTCTTTGGGCGCTTTGAATTTTAGAATAAGAATTATTTGGCAATGGCCTATTACGTTGCCGGTTCAGTTTTATTGAATCTTTTATTGGCGTTTGTGCTCACAATTTTTAGCCGTGCGGGGTTAGCCGAGCCGTCTGGGGCGCTGCAGTCATGGGCTGTGCGACTGGTCCCGGCGGAGGTTCGAGTCCTCCCTCGGGCATGGGTGTGTGTGTGTGTGTGTTTGTCCTTAGGATAATTTAGGATAAGTAGTGTGTAAGCTTTGGGACTGATGATCTTAGCAGTTAAGTCCCATAAGATTTCACACACATTTGACCTTTCTTTTTTGGATAATTTTTATATCTGTTTACATTTGGGTTAAGGTTTGCATCATTAGCCTTTTATATGATGGTCAGACAAACAGTAGTTATAATTCACATTTTTTGCCATCACTGAGTTTTGTTGGGTATTCAAATTAATTGTGGTTTATTTAAATTCTTAATTTGGTTTCATGAAATTCAGTCTATGCAAAATAAATTTGTAGGCTGTACCAGTGAATGAACTAAGCCATATCCCTGTTGGTCTAGCCCATCCTCGTTTTCCTTCCTGGTCAAATTCGCAGACCGTATTTTCACATTTCAGTCCCCGCAACGCATCCTATTCGCGCGATGGGTTTTAAGCCGGGGGAACGGAGGGGCCAGTCCGTTCGCCGCTTATCCTCTACTTTCAGGAGACCTCCGCCTGAGTAGATCGATGCGGTCGCTCAATGACATCCATAAAAATGAAGACGGAGACGAATGCGTCGCTGAAAAGATCCACATGTGGAAGGAATGCAGTGTCGCAATACCATTTGCTGATGAGTATACCGTCTTCAGTAATCTGGTAGTCAATACCACACTGCAACGTTACGCCTCCCCACATCAAAACGATCTTGTTCGACAATGATTGCACACACCCTCATAAGTGGTAGGAAGACGTAATGCTCCCAGGAATACTGTCGAGCCGGCCGGTGTGGCCGTGCGGTTCTAGGCGCTTCAGTCTCGAACCACGTGACCGCTACGGTCGCAGGTTCGAATCCTGCCTCGGGCATGGATGTGTATGATGTCCTTAGGTTGGTTCGGTTTAAGTAGTTCTAAGTTCTAGGGGACTTATGACCTCAGATGTTAAGGCCCATAGTGCTCAGAGCGATTTGAACCATTTGAACCAATACTGTCGAGGCTGTTGCACCGTAGTTCGGAGTCAACTTGAACTATACACCTCCTCTAACTGACTGGAGAAAGTCAGTGGCATATCACCTTCAATAACGACAATGCCTGGTGCTTCAATGGGGAGGCTGACGACACCTTTACTTTTCCTTTTACTTAAACGGCAACATTTCTCGGAAATGAAGAATGTAATTATTTTTGTCTTAAATCAAGCAGCAGTCTGCACAATAACTAAAGCCAATACGCCAGGCGCCATAACCCAGAGGGACGCACGGGAAACAATATTTTTCCCCCACAACTTGTAATAGCATTCAGACTCGTGTTATTTGAAGACGTAAGAGGCGCAGCTTTGGAGTACATGGACTGATGAGAAAGACGCCACGTAAATTGAATGTGTGCACCTGGAAACACTATTGGACGAGTAGAATATTCTAGAACATTGTATTAACTGACTTCCGTTTTCCCGAACAGGTAAAATGCAAAAAAGGGATCTGAAGACATACCTCGTCTGGGAGGGTGGACTAGTCCGTTACACATGAGTGCGAAAGGTAGAATAACAGTGCAATATCAATTAATGATTTTGGCGAAGAAATGAAGGAAAAATAAATTTCGCAGTATCTTCATGTTGAAGCCAAACGCCTAGTAGAGGTGCCACTAACTATTAATTTAGTCACTTGTATGGGGCTCGGCTTGCGGGCAGCCTAGTGACAAATTTGGTAGGGGGGGGGCGGGGGGGGCTGCCGCGACTGCGCGAAGTTTTCATCGTTTGCGAGGAATATGCCCAGTCAGGTAGAATTCAAATTGCTTTCAAAATTTTAGTTTGTCCTGAAGTGAGGTTTAAGTAACGGACAATAAAAGTTCAAAGGGCTCTGAGCACTATGGGACTAACATCTATGGTCATCAGTCCCCTAGAACTACTTAAACCGAACTAACCTAAGGACAGCACACAACACCCAGTCATCGCGAGGCAGAGAAAATCCCTGACTTCACAGCGCGCTTTAGGTGGTGCGAAGGAAGTCTTTTCCTCGTCAATCTCGCCAACCTCAGTTTGGAAGTACCCCCTCTACATGTCGACAGCTGATCTTTTCAAACTGTCTAGGGGGATCATCAACACGGGGCAAGTGGTTGGCATATTTTTCGTGATTTTTTTTCAGTCGTCGGTAGAAAACATAGAAGCACGGTTTGCTGTCCTCCTTTGTCACAGAGTCCACAGCAGAAGGCCTGAAGGTTCAACGATGAAGGTTCAAAGATATGTCTGAGCTTCATCTCCACTTCCAGCACCTGACAACGCCCTATACCAGGGGTCTCCAGAATACGTCCCGCGAGCCGCATCCGGCCCACAAAGGGATTTAATCCTGCCCGCGCTTGAGCGAAAGTTTTTTTAAAGAAAGGCGCGATGTTTCCTGCTAGTTTAACTCAAAAAAAAAGAAAAAAAAAAGAAGGACGCAAGGAATACTGCTTTCACTTGTTCAAAAATAACGGGATGCCAGCATGAGTGCTCTGCCTGCAGCTGAATGTGGCTACTTGGCTGTTTTTACTGTGTTGTTTTTCAAGTTTTATTTCTTTCGAACACGTGTGCAATATCTCCGTTGTATTAAAAAAAGGAAAATGTAGATAGCGAGTGTCGTGTCTTCAATTCAAGGCGCCGTGAAGTATTTCGGAGAAAGATAACAGACCAATATGTTATCTGTAAAGAAGGTATTGCTGTTCTCAAGGAGTACAATATTCGTCACCACTACGAATAAAAGCAATTTGAACAGTTTGATAAATTCAAGAACAAGGTACATAATATTTAATTCTGGACTTTGCTTGTGACAAAACATTTTTAAGAAAACCGTTTAGCAAAGTGATGCCATTACAATAGCAGATTTACAAACTGCCAATGAAATCACAAGGCATTCTCTGACAGTGATTACAAAAAAAAAAAAAAAAAAAAAAAACCTGCATTTAATACAGCCGAAGAACCACTTCCTGACAAAACTGTGTAACGCCGGAAATGCATATCCTCCTATTTCCATCTATTGTACTGTAAGTTTTTTCCTTAATTTGTTACCTGAATATATGACATTTCTGTGCCTTTATATATTGTAATTGGTTTACTATTTATATATATATATATATATATATATATATATATATATATATATATATATATATATATGTATGTATGTATGTATGTATGCATTTATGTCGGTGTATAATTGGTTTGTTTCGTAAATATTATTTGTATTTTTACGCTGGGTCTTGCCTAGGGAAAACTGCTATCGAACGATTACATCGATAGGTCGTGTGAAGAATCAAAGTGTGTAGGATCTTTGGTAGTGTTAACTCTGCCGCGTGGAGCGCGGGCAGGGCAGTTGGGGTCTGGCTGGAGTAGCGAGTGGAGCAGGTGTGTGGTGTGACGCTCCCGCGAGTTGCCGGGCTTTCGGGGTTTAGCAGCATGTAATTGCTCTCGACTTGCTATGTTAGTTTCTGGCACGGTGTCGCGGACGGGAAGCATTAGCCGGCGCACATCAAGAGCCCGTTTCGTTTGGTGACCGTGTCGAGAAGAAGGCGCGCCAACATCCAGCTTCTGCAACAGCGACGGCCGACAATGAGTGACCGTCGCCACCTCCTCGATCGACGGCTTCAAAACTTCAGTCAACTAACAAGGAAGACTAAAAGCACGTAAAGTTTCAGAACTGTATGGCAGACCTCAGCTTTTCAAATTGTTCCATTTGCCTCGCAAAATTACAGCAACTCAGCATGAACCTTTGTTGCTCATTGTCCCAATTGCATTACCAAGCAGGGTCCCTTCCTTTTCCGAAATGAAACCGAGTGTCGTTGAAATTCAGACGCCAGCATTAAAGTACTATCATTGCATTTCATTACTTTAGTTTCCAAGTGCAGTTAAAGCATAGCTGGGTACAATGGTTAGATTACATAAGCACAAATTAAGAGTGCGAGTTTTGTTAGCATATTTTAGCTTACCTGTGACTGCAGCTCAGCTTGGTACGTACTAAATTTTATTATTGTTAATTATTCAGAATCATTTAATTCAAGTTCAAAGTTAAATCTCCTGTTTCTAAATTGCGTAGAGTCAAGTTGCTTTTGAAACGATTGTTGAGGTAGTCCAAGACTAACCGTATTCTGCTGGATTTCGATGTGCTTCAGAAAGAAAGCTCACTATTAACTTCAGTCACTAAATTAGCTTTCGATTTTCCGGTTTTATTAATTCTTTTGCAAAATTAAGTCTGAGTGTAGCGAAATTTATTACTTCTGACAAACTTTCAGTTTTCACACTACACGTGTCAACCTTCAGTTGCCACGCTTCTACTGCTAATTATATGTGTAATAACCTTTCTTTTTCAGTTACCATAGTACTTGTCCTTAGGACTGGCGACCGTGATTTCCCCCAAATCTCAAATATCTAATTACCGCTAGTTAATTGTTGACGTAACGGCCGCACATTTACTTTCTTTATTAACTTTACCCCTTTTCAAAATTAATTTCCACCAGTTTCATTTGCATTTTTCCTTTCATTTAGATGTAACCCTTTCCTCCCTCTTTACCGACAGATTAACTTCGGTGACGATTGCTTTCCCAAATTTCCCATTAGGTACACGCGGTTTAATTTTTCACTGTCATTAAGGTCGATAAGTGAGAGGGGGAGGTTACACGTGGCGACCTGGTGACAGGACAATCTTCAAATTTGAGGTTGTTCTGGACACGAATTTTGCATTGTGCAAATCTCGTAACAAAGTACTGGTTACGAAATGGTCGATACGTCAGCGAGAATATTAGTCTGAGGAATCCTAATTAGTTTTGAGATTTGTTATTAAAATTGAAAATTATTAAAATGAGTGAAGGCAACAATTACCAAAATTTGGTAGACTTTGGTACGGAACAATCGGTCGAACAGTGGGAAACACGCACCGCGGTACCCATTGTTCAGGGGCAGGCGGCTAGCATGAAAGACGCGACCGCCGAGAGGCAACAAAGAGCAGAAATGGAATTCCAAACATTAGAAAATGTTTCGGAATCGGAAGTGAAAATCAAATCGGAATCCCTTGATGACGAATATGGGGGGACAATTAAAGAGGAAGCCGCTACGGAAGTAAAACCGGTAGTTTCCGGGAATTTAACTGATTTATTGAATGTTTTGATTAACGAAATCAAGGCTCAGTCTAGCAAGATAGAAACTCAATCGGCAGAAATTAAAGCTCAGTCTGGAAAAATTGATAGGAAGCTAGACAATCAGAACAAAGCTATTGATGTTGTTAACAGCAATGTTGGAGTTGTTAACACAAAAGTTGATAAAATCAAAGAAGATATTGTTGTGATTAATACCGAAATCGGTAATCTTAAACAGGAAATGATAGGCGTTCAGGCGGAAATTGCGAGCATAAATACGCGTTTTAATTCCGAAATTAGCAGAATCGAGAAAAGTGTAGGAGACGCAGTTGCTCCGATCATCGAGAATAAGGTGACGGAACAAGTTCAATTAGTGAGAAAAGACGATCAACAGAAGGTGGAAACTTTAAAGGTTTTAGTATCCGAAGTAGATACCAAAGTGAGGAAGCAGGCTAATACCTGCGAAGAGAAAAAGAGGGAAGTGGAAACGCTTGCGACAACCACTTGCCAAGTGATTACGAGAGTGTCGGAATTAGAAAAGAAACTTGAAGAAAAACAGAGCTATGTGCCAATCTGTGCACATAGTTCGGAATTGTTGACGAAAGAGGAGCGGTTCGACCCCTTGAAAAAAGGCGGTATACACGCGACGGATTTCATTAAAAACTGTGAAAGAGTTTTACCCAGATCATGGACTAATGAGAGAAAAATTAATGCGGTTATTGATGTGTTGGCTGGTGATGCCAAGCGTTGGGGCTTAAACCTCAACATTACGAACCTGACCTTTGACGAGTTTAAAAATTTGTTTCTGGCTGAATACTGGTCAGAGCAAAAACAGCAAAGTGTCTGGCGCGAATTTGTCGTATCGAGGCCTTTCGATGCGAATTCGCGCGGCTCGATGAAGGAGTTTTGTGAGGGCTGGATCCGCAAGTTGGAATATTTGCGTGATCGCCGCACGGAATCCGAAATAGTCTGGGAACTCTACAAGAAGCTTCCAGATGATACAAAACGCTACGTAGGAAGCAATTACAGGACAATCAATCATTTCCTGGAAAGAGTTGAGGACGAGGACAATTGGCGCAATAATCGCGATACTGGTAGAGGCCGTGGTAACAACAACGGGTACCACAGCAACCACAACAATCATAACTATGGGAATAATGCATACCGCAATCTTGGCAGCAATAACAATAGTGTTTCGGGCCGTAATGACAATCGATACACTGCAAATAATAACAGGAATGACGGAAACCAGTATCATACTAGCGTGATACGGGCTTCGCACAATAGTAATAACGCCAGAGTGTGTGATCAGCCGCCTCAGCAGCATCCGGGGAGCGTATCTGCTGGGACGAGACAGGGAAACCATTAGCCGCGCCGGTGAGGGGCCGACCGGGCGTGGAGAAATTTTGGCGGCCCAATAACAGTAGAAAACCCAGGTGTCGTCGTTATGAAAATTCCGTGTGGAATAATCAACGGCGGGAGAGTGTGCCAGTGTTAGGAGAAAGGAGTGCGCCCACAAGTAGTAAATCAGCTGTATACACGGCGGTGGGAAGTACATTCACTGTCAGTGAGAACAATTTAAGTAGTGTTCCGGAAATCGATTATAAAGTGGCAGCTGTAATACCCACAGCGGAACTGGAGATTGAGTTTAAGAATGATTCGCAAGTGTTGAGAGAAGATCAGATGTCGGATAAAACGTCCGTCATCGAGCGAGGGGATGCAGAGAGGGATGAGGTCTGGTTAAGGCAGTTCGGTCGCTTATACGACGAACTAAGAGATTATAGGGGTCTGTATGGGAGAAGCGTTTATGGGGAGCGCGGGCAGGATTTGCCGCGTCTCGTCCCGTAGGTAGATAGTGTTTGTGAAGTGATAGGAAGTTCTGGCCCTAACCGGCAGACTTTACTAGAAATAGTTGATGTTAATGGGGAGCACGAGCAAGATTCGTCGTGTTTCGTCCCGCAGGAGTTAGATGTTGAAGTAGTAACGGAAAGTTCTGGCCCTAACCGGCAGACTTTACCGAAAGTTATAGTGTTAGAAGTGGCGGACCCATCCGACGCAAAACTCCAGTTTAAACATTGCGAAAGTATTGAGGAGAACGATTAAGAGAATTTTAGTGATAGCCGGACACGATTGGTAGAAAAGCACGTAGATTACAGCGTGTATGAGGTTAGAGCTGACGTTATACGGTCAGACGGTAGCAATGTGGGTTGCGCAGATCTAGAGGAAGTAATTGCAGATACTACTGGGCACATTTCTCCAGGTAGATTGGCAGATGAGATCAATCTGATTAAAGAGGAATCAACGAAGGTGACAATTAGTGAATTGATAGCAAAGCAACACTCACTAGTTGACGAGTTACAGGATAAGGTTTCGGTATTGGAGGCGAAGCTACAGACTAAGCCTCAGGACAAACGTGTTGAAATTAAAACTGTATATGAACAGAGAATGAAAAAGCCGCCAGATAAACCGGATTTAGGATCAAAGCCGGATGGTTTATTCTGGAATGACCTGGATATAGACGAGGATTTACTGTGGGAAAATAAAGAAACAGTCGAGGACAAGTGTAGACAGATAGTAGTGTCTGTTAATATGCACGACCTACAACTAAACGTGTTAATTGACACCGGTGCAGAATTGAGTGCTGTATCTGGGAAAATATTTGAGTTACTGAAAGACAGACCTGGTATCGTAGTTATGCCAGTAACAGGAGTGAAAATTATCGGTGCTACTGGGAAGGCCAGTAAACCGGTCACAAAACAGATTTTTGTCAACTTCGAGATATGTGGGGCACGATTTGAGCAAGAGTTTGTCGTCGTGCCAGACTTAACTACGGAAGTAATTATCGGGTTAGATTGGCTATTAAAGTACCGTGCAGTGATTAATTGCGGAAGCAAAACTTTGACATGTACGTCACAAGATAAAACAATAGTAGTTAGCTTTGACGAGGCAGGAGACGGTGTGCATAGGCAATACCAGCCTATACACATTGTTAACTGGCCGAATGGTATTGATGTAGGTATGAATTTGAACTACTGTAATGTGAGGAATCTCGGCATTGACAATAGTGTAGAAACTGCATTGGAAAGTATTGTAGACGGTGTATCAAACGTAACACACGAACAAAGACGAGGCCTGTATGAAGTGATAATGAGGAATAAGAGTGTGTTTTCAGACAAACCGGGACTTGTGGAAGGGTATAAATGCAAGTTGCATGTAATTCCGCACGAACCATTCTTCGTGAGACCGTATGCTATACCGCTGTCCAAAAAGGAAGCAGTGCAACGGGAGATAGATAATATGATCGAATGGGGAGTGATTGAAAGAAGTACGAGTCCATACAATAACGGTTTGGTCATTGTAGCAAAACGGGATGGTAGTGTGCGTATTGTGATTGACGCACGCACGTTGAATAGGGTCGTTCAACGTGAAACAGACAGACCAGAGAGTATGGAGGAGATTTTGCAACGTTTTCATGACGTTAAGTTCATGACTAGCCTCGATCTGACGGCTAGTTACTGGCAAATAGAACTCGAAGAAGAATCTAGGCCATACACTGCCTTCTTGTTTGCGGGCAGGTGTTATCAGTATAGAGTACTGCCGTTTGGACTTAATATATCTGTGTCCGTATTCATCAGGGCCCTAGGTAAAGTGCTAGGATCGGCTTTGAGTTCAAGGTTAACTGTATATGTTGACGACCTATTGTTGGCCAATGCCACTTGGCATGACCATTGTGACCTGTTAGATGAAGTTTTTAGAGCATTGCGCCGTGGCGGAATGACTCTAAAGCTAAAGAAATGCGAATTTGTAAAGCAGGAACTGAAATTTTTAGGGCATGTAATTACCACTGCTGGTATTACGAAGGACCCAGAGAAACTAGAGGCAATAAGGAATTGTCCTCCACCCAAGTCTAGGAAACAGTTAAAAAGTTTTCTAGGGCTCACAGGATTTTACCGTAAATTCGTAAAAGGACAAGTGTTTAATGATGAAAATTTGAATAACCTCTTACGCAAAAATGTTCCGTTTGTGTGGACTGACGGGTGTCAGGCCGCTTTCGAGAAATTAAAAGACGAGTTGTTAAGATCTAACATACTATTTCATCCTGATTTATCGCTACCCTTCCATCTGGGAACGGATTCGTCGAATTACGGGGTGGGGGTAGAACTGTTCCAAGAAGTTGGTAAAGGAGAGGATAAGGAACACCGGACGATAGCGTTCGCGAGTCGAACTTTATCAAAAAGTGAGCGAAACTACACGATTTCTGAGAAAGAGTGTCTCGCTATCGTGTGGGGATTCAAGAAGTTCAAGGGTTACCTATGGGACCGTAAGGTGATTATTCATACGGACCATAAGGCGCTCACTTATCTGAAGGATTGTAAACTCCTTCACGAAAGACTGACTAGGTGGTCGCTGTATTTACAGCAATTTAACTATGACATCTGTTACGTAAAAGGGACCGACAATTGCGTTGCGGATGCGCTGTCGCGGTTGCCCGAGTCTAATCAAGATGTATTGAAAGAGGAGTCAGATGGAGTGGTCAAATTATACTATTTTAAAGAAGTTGAGGGACGCAAATTAATAGTGAACATCTGTAAGAATCTACGTCGTCATCAGAACGAGGATGGTTGTTTAAATATGGTGAAAACCCGATATGACGAAAGGAGTCCAGAAGGAGAGAAATTAAGGAAGTATTACAAGATATACGATCATATCTTGTACATA
The DNA here is from genome assembly GCF_023898315.1 of Schistocerca nitens. Lineage (NCBI taxonomy): Eukaryota > Metazoa > Arthropoda > Insecta > Orthoptera > Acrididae > Schistocerca > Schistocerca nitens. Next base: position 21,456,142 of record NC_064614.1, read on the forward strand.
CGTAAGGGTGAAGATAGTAATATTTGGCGGGTATGCTGGCCCACCAAATTCGTCACGGAAATAATAGACTACTACCATTTGGCGTATGGTCACTGTGGACCGAAGAAATGTACGGAAAAGCTGTATGAAGTAGTGCATTTTAACAACATGTTAAAACGCGTTACTGACAGAGTGAAAACTTGCGATTTATGTCAGAAGGTGAAGGTTACCAACTGTACGAGTCGTGGTCCTATGCAAAGTATAAGGCCTAACGACACCTTTGGATTACTGTGCGTGGACTTGTACGGCCTTTGCCCAAGTCATCAGGAAACTTTGCCTACATTTTAGTAGTGCTAGAAGCTTTTTCCAAGTTCATCAAGCTATACCCGATTAGGAAAGCTACAGCCAAAGCGGTCTATAGCAAGCTTGTGAACGATTATTTTGTTCATATTGGTAAGCCCAAGGCGATTCTATCAGACAATGGGGCACAATTTACTTCTAAGTTGTGGAATGAAGGCATGGAAAGTAATGGGGTCGAGGTGATCCATATTTCAGCTTATTGTCCGGCTGGGAATCCCGCTGAGAGGTATATGCGCGAGCTAGGCCGACTTTGCCGTACCTATTGCCATCACAACCATAGGGCATGGGGCAAATATGTAGCAGTATTTGAGAGAATTATGAACACCTTGAGACGTGAATCTACGGGATTTTCTCCAGAGGAAATCCTGTTGGATGACAGAAGTAAAAGTTTAGTGGAAGAGATAATCAAATTCCCTCCACGGATTGACATTAGTATTGGTGTGAAAAAAGATCGTTTGCGAGAAGTAATGAAGCTAAAAGCTGATGCTCGCATACGTCGTCATGACGCTAAAGCGCGTTTTGCTAAGTTTGCAATCGGAGACTTAGTTCTTGTAAAAGCTCACGAGAAATCGAGCGAGATAGACAATGAAATCTCTAAATTTAAGTTTGTGTATAATGGACCATATAAAGTCATTGGTATACCTCACACAAATGCTTATTGCTTAGAGTATCCAAGCTCTGGAAAACGATTAGGTATACGGAATATTGTAGACTTGAAATTGTACCAACCTAGGATTGATTAATACCACAGAATGGGTAATTTGTACAGTATGTAATATAGAGTGTAAGATTTAAGGATGTGCCATGTTGCGATGCTTTTGCCTGACCTAGAGGTCATTAAAGAACTTGTAATTAACAAGTAATTAATTTTTGATTAGACGTTTTAACCAATTGAAAAATCCAAGCTGCTAGTTTAAGTTTTCAGCTGAGTCACAGTAGATTAAGGAATGTAAATATGCTTTTGTAACTAGCTGTCAGATTTCATGAATGTGTGTTTTACTAGTCATTGCCGATGTACTTAGACGCTGTTTTAAGTTTCAGGCTAGTACATGCGTGTGATGATGGACAGTGTTGAGTTATCCACTGTGATAGTATTAAGGGACTCCTTGAGTTTACTCGGGAGTGAGTTTTCCTAAAGAATTCAGTGAAACGGACGTTCTGGAAATGCCGCTACACAGGTGAGTGAGATCAAGCGTGCCGCACAGGCGGGCGCAACAATACTGGCAAGGTGGAGCCGCTGTCGGCTCTTGGGTCGCTGTCGGCTCTTGTGCCGCTGTCGGCATTCTTTGTACTTGCGAGTACGGAAGGCGGAGTTGTTTTTCTTCCCGGACAGCTGATATGAAAGAATTCTGTTGTCAACATTTATGTTTTTGTCGATCTGCTGTATATTATTTTCTTGTTTAGCGTCAAGTGCACACTCATGACGAGAATATTAATTATGAAAAGTTTATATAAAATACGTATTCTATGTAATTAATTATTAATTTGCGTATTTTGATATACCTGTTTTCTATGACCATGTAAATTGATTAATTTTGTAAATAGTATTCCATTTCTTGATACTGCTAGGAATTTAGATTTTTAGGATAGCTAAACCATTTTCTATGCTTTCTATGAATTTTAATATGTCGTCAACCTGTTTCATTTTGTGCAAGATGACAGAGTGGAATAAGATTAGGACTGTCTCCACTCAAATTTTATGGTCTAAAAAATTGATTTATGCTTAATTAGACGAATGCTAAATTTTGATGATGTTTTGAGCATATGCATTTCCGCTGTTTATTTTTTGGGACATTTTCTGAGTCTGTTTAGGTTACACGAACATCCTCAGACAATGTGGGGCACGTGTAACGCCGGAAATGCATATCCTCCTATTTCCATCTATTGTACTGTAAGTTTTTTCCTTAATTTGTTACCTGAATATATGACATTTCTGTGCCTTTATATATTGTAATTGGTTTACTATATATATATATATATATATATATATATATATATATATATATATATATATATATATATGTGTGTGTGTGTGTGTGTGTGTGTGTGTGTGTATATATATATGTATGCATTTATGTCGGTGTATAATTGGTTTGTTTCGTAAATATTATTTGTATTTTTACGCTGGGTCTTGCCTAGGGAAAACTGCTATCGAACGATTACATCGATAGGTCGTGTGAAGAATCAAAGTGTGTAGGATCTTTGGTAGTGTTAACTCTGCCGCGTGGAGCGCGGGCAGGGCAGTTGGGGTCTGGCTGGAGTAGCGAGTGGAGCAGGTGTGTGGTGTGACGCTCCCGCGAGTTGCCGCGCTTTCGGGGTTTAGCAGCATGTAATTGCGCTCGACTTGCTATGTTAGTTTCTGGCACGGTGTCGCGGACGGGAAGCATTAGCCGGCGCACATCAAGAGCCCGTTTCGTTTGGTGACCGTGTCGAGAAGAAGGCGCGCCAACATCCAGCTTCTGCAACAGCGACGGCCGACAATGAGTGACTGTCGCCACCTCCTCGATCGACGGCTTCAAACCTTCAATCAACTAACAAGGAAGACCAAAAGCACGTAAAGTTTCAGAACTGTATGGCAGACCTCAGCTTTTCAAATTGTTCCATTTGTCTCGCAAAATTACAGCAACTTAGCATGAACCTTTGTTGCTCATTGTCCCAATTGCATTACCAAGCAGGGTCCCTTCCTTTTCCGAAATGAAACCGAGCGTCGTTGGAATTCAGACGCCAGCATTAAAGTACTGTCATTGCATTTCATTACTTTAGTTTCAAAGTGCAGTTAAAGCATAGCTGGCTACAATAGTTAGATTACACAAGCACAAATTAAGAGTGCGAGCTTTGTTAGCATATTTTAGCTTACCTGTGACTGCAGCTCAGCTTGGTACGTACTAAATTTTACTATTGTTAATTATTCAGAATCATTTAATTCAAGTTCAAAGTTAAATCTCTTGTTTCTAAATTGCGTAGAGTCAAGTTGCTTTTGAAATGATTGTTGAGGTAGTCCAAGACTAACCGTATTCTGCTGGATTTCGATGTGCTTCAGAAAGAAAGCTCACTATTAACTTCAGTCACTAAATTAGCTTTCGATTTTCCGGTTTTATTAATTCTTTTGCAAAATTAAGTCAAGAGTGTAGCGAAATTTATTACTTCTGACAAACTTTCAGTTTTCACACTACACGTGTCAACCTTCAGTTGCCACGCTTCTACTGCTAATTATATGTGTAATAACCTTTCTTTTTCAGTTACTATAGTACTTGTCCTTAGGACTGGCGACCGTGATTTCCCCCAAATCTCAAATATCTAATTACCGCTAGTTAATTGTTGACGTAACGGCCGCACATTTACTTTCTTTATTAACTTTACCCCTTTTCAAAATTAATTTCCACCAGTTTCATTTGCATTTTTTCTTTCATTTAGATGTAACCCTTTCCTCCCTCTTTACCGACAGATTAACTTCGGTGACGATTGCTTTTCCAAAATTCCCATTAGGTACACGCGGTTTAATTTTTCACTGTCATTAAGGTCGATAAGTGAGAGGGGGAGGTTACAACTGAGCAATGTAAAGCAGTTACTTCTACAGTAAATACGCTGGACACTGAAGATATTACTTGTAATTTATCAAATGAGTTACAAGAAACGCGTGGTTACCCCCGTCGGAGGTTCGAGTTCTCCCTCGGGCATGGGTGTGTGTGTTGTCCTTAGCGCAAGTTAGTTTAAGTTAGATTAAACAGTGTGTAAGCTTAGGGACGGATTACCTCAGCAGTTTGGTCCCATAAGACCCTACCACAAATTTCCATGTTACAAGGAAAGGTATGTAAGTTCGCTTGGTACTCGAGCTGTTAACAACGACTTCGAAGTTACTGAAGACTTAGCAGATCTGATTTCCTTGTACGGTACAACAGGTGAGGAAAATTTTCAAGGGGTAAAGTAATTTGTGGCTGGAAAGCAAATCTTCCTCTTTCGGACCTGAAATGTGTTACAACGGATGTGTAAGAAATATGTGTACAAATTTGCAGGTTTCGTTTGCAGACTAAATTGAGGACGTGAAGCCAGAGGTCTCGAACGGCTACCACACGCTTGTGTTATTCGTTTGTCAACGCGTTTACCATGTTGAAGCCATGACGTCAAACAATTGAGACAGTGATATGATGCTGTGTGGGTTTTCTAACATGTGTTATAGTTTATCTCTCAAGAAATGAAAATCCTTGCAGATTTCTCTGTCCACATCCTACTCGTTCTAGCTTCTGAAAATACCGCTCTAATGTTTTGTCAGAGTAAAACCTCAACTAGATGCGCTCAAAGTTGAGAAAGTATTGACATGTCGTAAAACAGAAATACTGATGTCAATAAATTTACTAGAAAAGTAGGTAACCATTTAAAAACGGTGATGTAATCTGATGAAATCACGACCGAAACATTATTAGCTATGGGAGAAAACGTTGATTGTATAAGTTCTCTCATTTAACAGACGATGACTGCGAGCTAACATCCCAAAGGTATTCAAGCTCACATGCGGTGCCTCTTCGTCGAAATGTCTTGGCTCAAACTCGTCTAGGGGTTGAACCGCACGTGTCGCATTACATGCCATAAATTAGACACTTGTGACCTTTTGGTTAAATTGTCTGGCTGATGGCAAGTTTGCAAAATTGTATAAACATACAACGTTATTAAAACATATAACAACAGTAACAATAATATCGGGAGCTAAATTAACGACCCATGTATGATGTAGGCCACACAGTCGCGATTTGATTAGAATAATGTTTATTCAGAAAGCAAACAAATAGCGACATTGGTCATATTTAGAATTACTATTACACACCAGCGCATATCCATTTGACACAGTACGATCATTCACACTCGCATCGCGAATTACAAGTCCATTAGTCCACCTCGGTAACTACGCGGGAAGTTAGAGTTCGCACAAGGGGCGCGGCTGCTCACCGCTCAGAGACCAAGTCCCGCGATACCATGCAACGCGCAATTTTCTAAGTCGGTTCACTACCTAGTTACCTAAAGACAAGACTGACCATCCGCTTTCGCGTCTCCACCAGAATTGTCCCCTCTGCCCGTCCCCGGCCGCTTTTCTCACGCGCCGTATACCCTCGCTCAACTGACTACGAGCCGGCCGAAGTGGCCGTGCGGTTAAAGGCGCTGCAGTCTGGAACCGCAAGACCGCTTCGGTCGCAGGTTCGAATCCTGCCTCGGGCATGGTTGTTTGTGATGTCCTTAGGTTAGTTAGGTTTAACTAGTTCTAAGTTCTAGGGGACTAATGACCTCAGCAGTTGAGTCCCATAGTGCTCAGAGCCATTTTTTGAACTGACTACGGCAGTTCTCTTTTATGAAGCCGTTCATCTGATAGGCTACGGCTTATTCTATATTACTTTAATTTTAACATATCTAAATAATCCAAGGTTGACCACTTTCACGTCTTAAATAAAGTAACAGTAATATCAATAACATAATAAGCGATAAATTCATTTACATAGAACCAATACAATTTCCTTCTTAACTTTGAATGTCACGACCAGTACCCTTGCACCAATGTGCTTTCTGATAAATCAATAAACAACAAATGTAACTATTACGCACTAAACCTTACAACAAATATTCTATTTCCTAATGATTCAATCAAGTATCATGCTGTCATCGTTCAATGTGTTTTGTGTGGAGGAAATGATAATCTAATGCTTAACTGAAAATACCGATAATTTAAAAGGACTATATCTTTTAATGAAACAAAGTTACAGAGTTGATATTTACAACATTTGTCATTTTAATGATGCTCTTCAACATGAAATGTCGATCGTTAAGATCGACCGAAGCGTTCAGATTTTAGCATTCAGGTTTTGTTATAAAATTTGTTAATTTCACTTTAACAGTAGATCGTAAACTATTATATTTATGATCAGTATTCAAGTTTCGTTGGGGCGAACATGAAAATTTATGAAGGATGTTAGACTGAAATTACTGTGGATTCATTCCGTGAATTACTACAGAATTAAATAATTTTCATAAATGTTTCCCTTTATGGCCGATCTTAGGTCCGCCATGTATATAACTGCTACGCCTCCTTGGTCACAAACAGCTACTACGGGGTTTCCCTATGATGTAGGTTCTCGTCTGTCTCACTCGCACACTACATTGCTTAGGCCTCATTCAGCGCAATAGACGTCTGTGAATTTCCCCATCTCGTGGCCACGTTGCTGCTACGGTCGCAGGTTCGAATCCTGCCTCAGGCATGGATTCGTGTGATGTCCTTAAGTTAGTCAGGTTTAAGTAGTTCTAAGTCTAGGGACTGATAACGTCAGACGTTAAGTCCCATAGTGCTTAGAGCCATTTGAACAATTTGAACCGGCTACTCATACTACATTTTGACAAAATTTATGTAATATTTCTTGTTCTCATTACACTGACATGAAAAATCTTAAAAAATCGGTAGCAAGGTAGGGACGATTAACGATTTACTTCCGATCACGGAAGACGTCAATAGAGATATATCACATGGTCAGACTGAAGAAGGATTGGGTCGGAAGGACCCTCGGCTCAACCATTTCAAAGTAGTCATTCCAGCATTTTTCTTCTTCTTACTGCTTACTTTGCTGAAAAGCTCCGAACTCCTCGGTCCGAACATGCCTTGAAAGATTCATCGGTACCGACCGGCCTTCGTGTCATCATCAGCCCACAGGCGTCACTGGATGCTGATATGGAGGGACATGTGGTCAGCACACCTCTCTCCCGGCCGTATGTCGGTTTATGATACCACTGCGGCAAGTCCGTTGGATAGTCGAGAACAATATTCTCGTACTTTTGACAATTTAACCGAAAAAGCTAATGCTCTGTTTTAAGAACAAGAATTTATTTAAGAATAGTATAAACACATTTAGAGATAAAGTGATGGACCGTCTTCATTCTGGCCTTATCGTTCTCAAATGTTCTTCTGATGATACTGGGTTGTCACAGCTGGCGTCGCGGCTGCAGTCTCTAATTTAAGGGTGATGCCACCTGGTGGAATTACCCATTGGTCGAGACGCGGCCGTCAGAATATTACTACATCACAAAAGACTGGAATGCAAACGAAAAACATCAGCACTCTCACCTGATGGCGAATGTGCTTTGGTAACGGGAAAAACGAGGAATAGAACTATGGGAAATTCCGTCATAGTTACCATATACGGTTTCCTTGCCTTGTACCTTCCCCCGCGTATAAACTATTGTGTGGCTAGATAAAGGCTTCAAGTCATCATGAGTCACTAGGAAAACGTCGAGTTTCAGACGCCCGCTTTATGTGTGTGTGAAAAAATTCCTTAGAAAGCTGCTGTGACAACATCGTTCATTTTCTCCTTGACTTGGAATTTCATCGTAATACTGTTCCTCCATTATTTTCTCTGTAAGCAACAACTGTCTTTCTACAGTTTTTTTAGAATATGTAATTATGTCTGTTCAATGTTGTATTGAAATTTATGATTGCTTGCACTTTCCATTACGTAACGTGGCACCGTCTAAGATATAATTTCAAAGTTAAACCAATATTTCAAAAAGGTTCTGTTGCACAGGAAGTACAGTTAGGAGCTGACAATGGCAACGGGAATGCGCCATTTGAGACAACGACCCAGTGTGGGGCTGCAATTCATCCACGCCATCGAACAGACATTAATCCTGATGCTGCACTGCACTGCTTTTAGCTGATTGCTTGTCGGAGCTTAGGTGAGTAATTGGCGGACTGACCAAGAGCACTGCGGTTTTCGCTCCTGTAACCTCTCAACAAGGGGTTTGCAGGCCAGCGCTGCAGAAGAGTAATGCTCTCTTAATAAGGCATTATGAGGGGTCCTCGTCTCCTACCGAGAGCGCAGTATTTATTTTTAAAATATAATTTGTTCAAACCGGACACCCATATATAATGCAGCACCGCGAAACTGACCTCTAGAAGCCACGAGAGGCGTATCCGCCATTTGAATAGGAGGCTCTAAATATGTGTTGCCAGTAGAGAGTAAGTGGCAGCAGAATGTGTCTGCCGCGGGAGCTCGGTGACTCGATGTCACCTGAGTGACCGGTCCATCAGGGCAGTTCAACGATTCTGAAGCTGCCCAGGTGGACTGTTGTGAGGTGGAAATGCGGAGGACAAACACAGCTAAGCCGAGACCAGGGAAGGTCTCGTGTACTGAACGACAGGGTCCATCGAGCACGAAACCAGTGGGAGGAGGAATCACTCGTCAGCTCCAATGTACTACTATCAGTCTAGCTAGCTTAATGGCACAGGTTTCGGAGTGGAAAGTAATGGCATGTAATGGTCGAGCAGCTCCTCATAAGCGACACATTTGCGCAGTCTACGCCAGGCGACACTTGAAGTAGTGTAAAGGGCAACTACAGTGGACAGTAGATGACGAAACGAGTGATTTAGAGTGGCGAATCACGCTACACCCTTTGGCAATCGACTGAAAGTGTATGAGTGTGGCGAATGCCTGGAAAAAGTTTCCAGACATCAAGTGTAGTTCCAACAGTAAGGTACAAAGGAAGTACCGGGTGAGGCACGAAGCAAGGGCGATCTTTAACAAAGCAAAATACAATATATCGTTACTTACCCTTCAAAAAAATTTTTTTAACTGAATAATACTGAAATGGTGTTGCCATTTTACAAAATTAATGCTTGAAAACCAAATCTCCGCAGGCCGGAGTGGCCGAGCGGTTCTAGGCGCTACAGTCTGGAACCGCGCGACCGCTACGGTCGCACGTTCGAATGCTGCCTCGGGCATAGATGCGTGTGATGTCCTTAGGTTAGTTAGGTTTAAGTACTTCTAAGTTCTAGGGGACTAATAACCTCAGCAGTTGAGTCCCATAGTGCTCAGAGCCATTTGAGCCAACCAAATCTCCCAGTTGATGGCAAGTTGCTTCCTGCAGTTCTTTAAGTGTACACGGTTTGTGTAGGCATACACGTTACTTGTCGCACATGGACTAGTCTGGGGAAAGAAGTCGCCAACTAATATCACCAAACCGGGAAATGACTCATCCACGAAAAACAGTTCAGCATAGGTTTCATTGACATTCTTACTATGTCAGCTCTAGCTCCGTATTGCTGAAACCAAACTCGCCAGATAGGAATACGTTTTCTTCTTAGTTCAGGTAAGAATATTTCAGTGGTCATCTGTCAATAACGTTCCGATATTACAGTCACAGTGTTCCCCTTATCGTCTTGGAAAAAGAATGAACCAGTATCTGTACCAGTTACAAGATACTAGACAATCGCCTTGGGCCCATGTAATCGTCTCTGCATTTTCACTGGTCCAATAACGACAGTTCTGATGATTTACCATGCTGTTCAAATGAAAAAGTATTTCGTCACTCATAAACCAAATAATGTTGTCATTTTGCTCAAGTATGTCCTGCATTTCTTGAGCAAAATTTAGCCCCTGAATACAATCTCTAGGTTTCAATTTTTGCATCACAGCCATTTTGTAGGGATGAAGTCCTAGATCAAAACGCAAAATACGCCTTGCTGGGCGATTACTGAGTCGTAGTTGAGCAGAATGTCTCCTACCATATCGACCAGGACTACAGAGTATGGCTTGCCGAACTCTTTCAACATTTTCTGCACTGTGTACTGAGCGAGGAGACCCTGGCGGCTTTCTGTTCATCATTGCTCCTCGTGTCCGCCTCGATGGCTCAGTGTTCAGCGCGACGGAACGCCATGCCAAGGCGCCCGGGTTCGATTCCTGGATGGGTCGGAGATTTTCTCGTAGTCTCGTAAGGAACGTCGCCGCGATCATTCAAGTTAACAGCGTAACATGGTAGTACTGCAAGCTGTTACTGATCTCTAATATTTGCTACATTTACAGTTGAATTTCGGTGAATCTCTCCAACCTTAGCAGCAACAAGCTGCCATGAAACCACGATGTTCACTAAATACGTCGTGAAACTCTACAAAAAGTGACCCACTCAAGTTCGGTTACGTGTGAGTTACGTCAGAGAGCAAGTTACCGTGGCCTAGCACAGAACACTAGAAGCTCGCAAGGAGCGACTTGTTTGTAGTGCCAACATTCTTGGCCATTTAGTGAACTGACAAGGAGGAGGAATTTTTTTTTAATAAGTTGCTGCCCTAACAGCGGGCTGGATAGGTATCCTTCCGAAAAAGAGGGAAAAACGGTCAGCAGTATCCTTAATTAAAGGGTAATTAACGAACAAACATATCTTGTTGTTGTGGTCTTCAGTCCTGAGACTGGTTTGATGCAGCTCTCCATGCTACTCTATCCTGTGCAAGCTTCTTCATCTCCCAGTACCTACTGCAACCTACATCCTTCTGAATCTGCTTAGTGTATTGATCTCTTGGTCTCCCTCTACGATTTTTACCCTCCACGCTGCCCTCCAATGCTAAATTTGTGATCCCTTGATGCCTCAAAACATGTCCTACCAACCGATCCCTTCTTCTAGTCAAGTTGTGCCACAAACTTCTCTTCTCTCCAATCCTATTCAATACCTCCTCATTAGTTACGTGATCTACCCACCTTATCTTCAGCATTCTTCTGTAGCACCACATTTCGAAAGCTTCTATTCTCTTCTTGTCCAAACTAGTTATCGTCCATGTCTCACTTCCATACATGGCTACACTCCATACAAATACTTTCAGAAACGACTTCCTGACACCTAAATCTATACTCGATGTTAACAAATTTCTCTTCTTGAGAAACGGTTTCCTTGCCATTGCCAGTCTACATTTTATATCCTCTCTACTTCGACCATCATCGGTTATTTTACTCCCTAAATAGCAAAACTCCTTTACTACTTTAAGTGTCTCATTTCCTAATCTAATTCCCTCAGCATCACCCGACTTAATTTGACTACATTCCATTATCCTCGTTTTGCTTTTGTTGATGTTCATCTTATATCCTCCTTTCAAGACACTGTCCATTCCGTTCAACTGCTCTTCCAAGTCCTTTGCTGTCTCTGACAGAATTACAATGTCATCGGCGAACCTCAAAGTTTTTACTTCTTCTCCATGAATTTTAATACCTACTCCGAATTTTTCTTTTGTTTCCTTTACTGCTTGCTCAATATACAGATTGAATAACATCGGGGAGAGGCTACAACCCTGTCTCACTCCTTTCCCAACCACTGCTTCTCTTTCATGCCCCTCGACTCTTATAACTGCCATCTGGTTTCTGTACAAATTGTAAATAGCCTTTCGCTCCCTGTATTTTACCCCTGCCACCTTCAGAATTTGAAAGAGAGTATTCCAGTCAACATTGTCAAAAGCTTTCTCTAAGTCTACAAATGCTAGAAACGTAGGTTTGCCTTTTCTTAATCTTTCTTCCAAGATAAGTCGTAGGGTCAGTATTGCCTCACGTGTTCCAACATTCCTACGGAATCCAAACTGATCTTCCCCGAGGTCAGCTTCTACCAGTTTTTCCATTCGTCTGTAAAGAATTCGCGTTAGTATTTTGCAGCTGTGACTTATTAAACTGATAGTTCGGTAATTTTCACATTTGTGAACACCTGCTTTCTTTGGGATTGGAATTATTATATTCTTCTTGAAGTCTGAGGGTATTTCGCCTGTCTCATACATCGTGCTCACCAGATGGTAGAGTTTTGTCATGACTGGCTCTCCCGAGGCCATCAGTAGTTCTAGTGGAATGTTGTCTACTCCCGGGGCCTTGTTTCGACTCAGGTCTTTCAGTGCTCTGTCAAACTCTTCACGCAGTATCTTATCTCCCATTTCGTCTTCATCTACATCCTCTTCCATTTCCATAATATTGTCCTCAAGTACATCTCCCTTGTATAAACCCTCTATATACTCCTTCCACCTTTCTACCTTCCCTTCTTTGCTTAGAACTGGGTTTCCATCTGAGCTCTTGATATTCATACAAGTGGTTCTCTTCTCTCCAAAGGTCTCTTTAATTTTCCTGTAGGCAGTATCTATCTTACCCCTAGTGAGACAAGCCTCTACATCCTTACATTTGTCCTCTAGCCATCCCTGCTTAGCCATTTTGCACTTCCTGTCGATCTCATTTTTGAGATGTTTGTATTCCTTTTTGCCTGCTTCATTTACTGCATTTTTATATTTTCTCCTTTCATCAATTAAATTCAATATTTCTTCTGTTACCCAAGGATTTCTATTAGCCCTCGTCTTTTTACCTACTTGATCGTCTGCTGCCTTCACCACTTCATCCCTCAGAGCTACCCATTCTTCTTCTACTGTATTTCTTTCCCCCATTCCTGTCAATTGTTCCCTTATGCTCTCCCTGAAACTCTCTACAACCTCTGGTTCTTTCAGTTTATCCAGGTCCCATCTCCTTAAATTCCCACCTTTTTGCAGTTTCTTCAGTTTCAATCTGCAGTTCATAACCAATAGATTGTGGTCAGAATCCACATCTGCCCCAGGAAATGTCTTACAGTTTAAAACCTGGTTCCTAAATCTCTGTCTTACCATTATATAATCTATCTGAAACCTGTCAGTATCTCCTGGCTTCTTCCATGTATACAGCCTCCTTTCATGATTCTTGAACCAAGTGTTAGCTATGATTAAGTTATGATCTGTGCAAAATTCTACAAGGCGGCTTCCTCTTTCATTCCTTCCCCCCAATCCATATTCACCTACTATGTTTCCTTCTCTCCCTTTTCCTACTGACGAATTCCAGTCACCCATGACTATTAAATTTTCGTCTCCCTTCACTACCTGAATAATTTCTTTTATCTCGTCATACATTTCATCTATTTCTTCAACATCTGCAGAGCTAGTTGGCATATAAACTTGTACTACTGTAGTAGGCATGGGCTTTGTGTCTATCTTGGCCACAATAATGCGTTCACTATGCTGTTTGTAGTAGCTAACCCGCACTCCTATTTTTTTATTCATTATTAAACCCACTCCTGCATTACCCCTATTTGATTTTGTATTTATAACCCTGTAATCACCTGACCAAAAGTCTTGTTCCTCCTGCCACCGAACTTCACTAATTCCCACTATATCTAACTTTAACCTATCCATTTCCCTTTTTAAATTTTCTAACCTACCTGCCCGATTAAGTGATCTGACATTCCACGCTCCGATCCGTAGAACGCCAGTTTTCTTTCTCCTGATAACGACGTCCTCTTGAGTAGTCCCCGCCCGGAGATCCGAATGGGGGACTATTTTACCTCCGGAATATTTTACCCAAGAGGACACCATCATCATTTAATCATACAGTAGAGCTGCATGTCCTCGGGAAAAATTACGGCTGTAGTTTCCCCTTGCTTTCAGCCGTTCGCAGTACCAGCACAGCAAGGCCGTTTTGGTTAATGTTACAAGGCCAGATCAGTCAATCATCCAGACTGTTGCCCCTGCAACTACTGAAAAGGCTGCTGCCCCTCTTCAGGAACCACATGTTTGTCTGGCCTCTCAACAGATACCCCTCCGTTGTGGTTGCACCTACGGTACGGCCATCTGTATCGCTGAGGCACGCAAGCCTCCCCACCAATGGCAAGGTCCATGGTTCATGTGTAATAACATTCAAAAACATCATATAGAACCTGTTCAAGGAATAGGATATTCTAACCACTGCTTCTCAGATATTTATTCTACAACGAAATTTGTTGCAAATAATATGTCTCTATTTCCAGCCAATAGCTCAATACATAGTAGCAGCACTAGGAATAAGAACCATCTACATCAAAAATTAAAATCACTTATCTTGGTCCAAAAAGGGGTCCAATATGCAGGAACACACATTCTCAATAAATTGCCAGCAACCATTAAAGACTTGGTTTCAAATAAACTGCAGTTTAAACAAAGTCTGAAAGACTTTTTGGTAGGCAGTTCCTTCTGCACTGAAGATGAATATCTTAACAGGGACTGTTAGACCAGCTTAAGTAAAAATGTCCATTAGATTTCAGTATTGACAGCACTTGGTCACAACAGTCAAGATTAAGTATTTACAGCATGATAAATTTGTTAAAAATGCATAATTATGCTTCATTCTGACAGTGTATTAATTCTGTTAATATTAGCAGTTCCTACTTACTGTAATGTACTGACCTATTTTGACAATCCCCTGACAAATGATTAGAGAAGTGAGAATTATATCAAAAAAGTGACTGGTTGCATAATACAGTATACTTAAATAAGTCAACAATTTAAATCACAGTTGTAGTTCACTATTCAGAATAGCACTCCGTCTTCAGGCCACAAGTGGCCCATCGGGACCATCCAACCACCGTGTCATCCTCAGTGAGGATGCGGATAGGAGGGGCGTGTGGTCAGCACACCGCTCTCCCAGTCGTTATGATGGTTTTCTTTGACCGGAGCCGCTACTATTCGGTCAAGTAGCTCCTCAATTGGCATCACGAGGCTGAATGCACCCCGAAAAATGGCAACGGCACATGGCGGCTGGATGGTCACGCATCCAAGTGCCGGCCACGCCCGACAGCGTTTAACTTCGGTGATCTCACGGGAACCGGTGTATCCACTGCGGCAAGGCCGTTGCCACTATCCAGAATGGGTATAATGAAATTCTGTTTTGTACAGATAAATATTACATATCAGTTTACCTAGCTATACTGCCTGATTTGTGAGTTTATCATTTATGCAGCATCTTAATGTATTTAGCAAACAGTTAACATTTCTATAAGCTGTGTGATATTATTAAATGAATGAAAAGACTTTATTTACTTTGTAATTCTGCTGCAAACATAATCCATTCAGTCCAGAGAGTTTGTAGAGCTATAAAATGAATATGATGCAAAACTGAAGTCATGGACATACAAGTAGAAGATTTTAGGAACTTAATGACACTAGGGCTCCATGTTGAGAAACTTTCTGTATATCTCCTGACCCTACACTTCCATCTGTACTGTTTATGAGTCTCATAGGTAAAGAGATTGCATAAATCAATAGCATTAATGTTGTCATGGATTATGTTGTGGTTTTTTGAAACAGTCAGGTTACAACACTTTGTAGTGTAGCAGAAGGGTGCAAGACAAAAGCTGATCAACTATGAAACGCCACTTAAGATGGGGTAGTCAGCTATGATACACCACTTACGATGAGGCAGTTCCATGGGTGCTTGAAAGCACAAATATTGGGAATGCATTCTGGGATGATTTTGCTAAAAGGGGACAAACTGCAGGAAACAATTCCTGAGAGGACAAGGAGCAAAAAATTTCACATGGACAAATGGCTGGAAATGTGTTCCAACGGAGGTACTCATACTCAGTGACCGAAAGCGCACAGGAGCGCACACCATGCAAGTGTGAATGTTCTGTCTATACTAATGTTTGTGCTCCATGCTCATGAGGACGGTAATGTTGTCCACGATAGTAGCGCACTCACACATCAGTATTAGAGACATCTGCTTCACTGTCGTTGCTAACTCATTCCGATGTGAACAAGTGTCGTGTAGAGCAGTGTCAAGAGATGATGGTCTGGTATACCAACCAGAGACAAGCCAACATGCTCCTTACATACAAACAGGCAAATGGAAATTGGTGCATGGCACTACAGCTGGATTACGAGATGCATCCTTGCCGATAGCAACTGCACAATAAACTTCTGGCAACAGTGTTTCATCATTTGTGTGAAGCTGGCATGTTTACAGGAATGGGTAACCATGAAAGGTGAATAAGCCCAGTAAATACACAGGTCCTGGAGGAACAGGTGTTGAACACTATAGTATATGATGGCAGCATCAGCACCAGGCACTTGGCCTGCTAGCACAGGGTAAGCCAAACGGTTGTATGGATGGATCTTTCTCCATGACAAGTGCCACAATCTACACCACTTCCAAGCTTTGTTGCAGGTTTTATATATGGACAAGGCAAAAAATTCCCAGATTTTTCCTGGATTTCTCAGTTAAAAATACATTGTACCCCGTATGATCTCCCTGACCGCTACAAATTGTGGAGCTCTGCTGAACCCACTTCTGATGATCTCACCCTCTGTGTCCAGTGACTAACCCAAGTAAAAATATACGAGGGTTGCCCAGAAAGTACTGCATCACATTTTTTTTTCTTCAACAATTCTTTATTGAACATAATGAGAATTACACACAAAAAGGAATGGTATTTTGTCTACACACCCCATTTTTCCATGTAATCTCCATCCTGTAGAGATGGGGGATCCGCTCTTGAACTAATTCATAGAGTTGAATCTTTCAAAGGAGTGAACAATCAGTGATTCAGAAAAAAAGAACGGTAGCTCCAAACGTTTCCCACAGCAGAGAGAGAGAGAGAGACAGAGCATATCAGCAGCGCCTCTGCTGGTCAGAGCACAGTGCACGCCACACAACACAGCCAGCGCCGGCCTCTGCCCTGCTTCTACCTTGGCTGCCTGCATTGTGCAGTGCCCCATTGGATTTTGTGTTTCACATATGCCGTGCCGTCTCTGTGCGTCGTCTGCCGTGTGCAGTGTCTGGCGCAGCTTAACTTCGCATCGCACTCTGTCGGCGATCGTTTCAGTCGCACGTCCTGCCCTCTGGGCAGTTGATGCGAGCAACAGGACAGAGAGCCACTTAGCGGATAACATAGGAACTACTTGCAAAAACCTGCTCGCAAGGGAACGGACGATTTGTCTCGGAGCGGGTGAGTTCACCGCTCCCCTCACCCTCGGAACTCGCCCGCTCAACGCTCACCCCACCGTCTCGACTCTAGCCAGAGCGTTGAGCAAAGCGACTCAGGTGTCACTCTGGTCTTTGCGGTCTCAGCTCATGCAGTAATACAGCTCGCGGCTCGACCTGCTCGACTCAGCGCCTCTGCATCGGAGTTCGTCCCCACTGGATATTGTTCTTCGTAGTAATACCGCTATGTATATTACATTATTATGTTATGTATACATCAATCGTTTTTATTTTATTTTTATTTGTTTAAACTGATTAGATTAGGTTCCTGATGACTCTTCTTACCATAGGATTTTTATTATGGACACTCGAATTTACGCTTTAATTACGAGCGAACCGATAAACGTATTGCAAAATGTGATACACCAATATTTTCCTTGTTTTATTCTGCGTAAGGCTATATGCAGCACTTTCGTTTTACAGTCAAATTTATATTTTTTTCCTTATTCTGGTACGGATTTTGCGATTTTAGGCGTCTTCGGAAGGAAACGTTCACTTTAAAAATATATGGCTTGCGATGTATTTGTATGAGGTTAATGAAATTTTAATACATTATAGCCAAATATATTGTTAATGTAAATCTCAAGTTACATTTTCCGATCACTCAAAAAACCACAATAGTGCAAAATAAATCAGTAATCAAAAACTTTGTCATATCGTGGAAATTTCAATAAACAATACAAAATTCTTACTCATTATCTGTGTTACTTCAAAATAGGATCAAATAAGATCAAAATACAGGTATAGTACTGGAATAAACCAAGTTTAAAGGGCAATGTGCCTTCCATTTATTTTCTATTGTAAATGAGTGGTGAGTCATGAAAAAGAGCTAATTCATTTCAGGGAGTGAACAGTTCTGATCCAATCTCTGAAAAGAACAGTTTTGCCCATCTCTACCATCCTGTTCTATGGCCTATCTCCAGTGCAAAACAAGAGCCTGTATTCCCTGTCGGTAACAATCCTTGTCCTGGTAGCTGAGTCAGTGCTTCACTGTGTGAATTACCTCCTCATCATCCTCAAAATGTCTTCCATGAATGGCATCCTTTAGTGGCCCAAACAAGTGGAAGTCCGAGGGGGCTGTGTCAGGTGTGACAGCCACAGATGATCTCCCTGACCGCTACAAATCGTGGAGCTCTGCCGAATCACCTTCTAATGATCTCACTCTCTGTGCCCAGTGACTAACTGTACTTCTGTCAACAGCAGATGCTTCACAGACTTTGCACAAGTGTTTGTGAATATCCGCCACAGTTTCTTTCTCTGCAGGGAGAAATTCAATGACGGCATGTTGCTTGCAACGTATATCACCTGCAGAGACCATTTTAAAACTGTCCTGCAGCTAATCTATCTGTTGGAAGTGATGGAAACTGCTGTACACACTCAGGAGACTTCAAATAATACATATGTAACGTTTTGCATTTGTAGCATATCTATCTACTTGAAAATAAAATGAATATTCCTTCTTATATATATATACTATATTCATTGAAATTTCGACAGCGTTAATGATTATAATAAGAATTATTGTTTAGTTATTAACATTTAATTCTAAGCTATTTTGTTTTTTGCATGTAATGGTTCAGTAACTTCTTGGCTAACTTAATATTCGTACAGTTACATTTAAATGATTTAGATGGAACATTAAATTTCAAATCTTCTTTGAGCTATGTTTATGAATTGGTTCTTTTGTCAGAACGTCTCGACTAAAACTTCTTTTGCATGTAAGATTTCAATGAACTGCATTTCATCACATTGCTGTTCCTGTACTTCACGTTACGTCTAGCACTGAAGCAGCAACAGCTGCACCAAGCTAACTTACCTTAAGAGAGACTGACTTTCTTTTATGAGGGTACTCTAAAGTAACAATTTTCACGACGAAAAGATCTGGCTGCGGAAATGATACGTTGTGATGGTGTTAGACTTCCTGTGCGTACTCACCCTCGAAAGCGGTACGTTTTCCCTCACTACGCATGTTCTAATCATCATCTTGGTAGTAAAAAACTGAGTTTTGGCTGTTCGCGGAACGTCCAACCATAAAAACCATTCCATTACTGTTGTGAAAATTATTATCACAAAATTGTTTCTTCATGCGATCAAGGAAGTCACTAGGTGCCATACCAGAAAAAGACCGAGGGTGTTGGTCGGTGCTGAGTCAGAATTATATTGCCCCAATGATCTGAGGTATTTTCTTGGAACAAGCACGTCATCTTTGTGGTGTCACCGCCGGACACCACACTTGCTAGTTGGTAGCCTTTAAATCGGCTGCGGTCCATTAGTATACGCCGGACCCGCGTGTCACCACTGTCAGTGATTGCAGACCGAGCGCCGCCACACGGCAGGTCTAGAGAGACTTACTAGCACTCGCCCCAGTTGTACAACCGACTATGCTAGGAAAGGTTCACTGACAAATACGCTCTCAGTTGCCGGGACGATAGTTAGCATAGCCTTCAGCTACGTCATTTTCTACGACCTAGCAAGGCGCCTTAGCATTTGATAATTAATATTGTGAAGCTTGTACAGTAACGAGATATGGATTAAAGTTAAGTATTCCAACAGCTACGTACTTTATTTGCTAGACTCAAATCCTTTAACTGTTCCAGAACTCATGCCAAACTGCGTGAGCTTAAAAGCGTGCATTTCGGCCTCCTCTAGCAACACGGTGTTGGCTCTTCTGCCAACACTACAATCTTGGACAGCTTCCTGTGACTCTTCGCCTTGAAGGCCTCCTCAAACCTTGTCACGGGATGTCAGTAGAACGCTCATGTGACAGCTCGCCCTTGCCACCCTAATGTTTGTACCACACGACGGTGTCGCTAAGATACTCTCTGTATCGTCTTGAACAACGATGGTTGGGTCTTCGCCTCTTTCGGCGGTGGGTATCCACAAGTTTACACTTCATGATTTGTTCTTCTGACTCGGAATTATAACAGGTCTGGCACTCGTCCACGGAGACTAGGTGGTTGAAAAGTTATGTGGACTGGCCTCACCCAAAACCAATGTTAGCAGCCCTGTACCGGTTCACCGGAGTTTTGAATTTGTGTAAATGAAAAGTCGCCACGCTTAGCGAGTAACGATCATACTCATATTCGAAATGCAATGCGACCACAATGAAAGCGTCTGCGCTACACCATTTGTCATGTGATGGTGAATTCTTGCCGCATACTCCACTGTCTTGCTACGGGTTGTTGCAGCGTTGTTCCATTCAAACGCAGAACTAAAATTCTTCCTTGATACTCCTTTTTAATAACTGCTTACACCGTTTCAAGGGGTCTGCAATTAAGCGGACTGCTAGTATTTCCTGTCTAGGATATTGGTATGCAACTTTCGAGTCTCTGGGTACGGATCTTTTCTCGAGCGAGCAGTTGCATATGACTGATAACTATGGGGCTATTGTATTAGCATAGTCTGAAAAAAACCTGATTGGTACAGAATCTGGCCTTGCCTTTATTGTTTTAAGGTGCGTCACTAAAGCGAGGATATCTGCTTGCAAGTTTCTAGCCGTAGGTGGTGGCCGAGCAGTTCTAGGCGCTTCAGTCCGGAACCGCGCGACTGCTACGGTCGCAGGTTCGAATCCTGCCTCGGGCATGGATGTGTGTGATGTCTTAGGTTAGTTAGGTTTAAGTAGTTCTAAGTTCTAGAGGACTGATGACCTCAGATGTTAAGTCCCATAGTGCTCAGAGCCATTTGAACCATTTTTTTGCAAGTTACTCGGGTTGGCAGTTGTTCTAGTTTAGTATTCTGGAATACTTACTACTCTTCTTTTATGAACAAATTTCGTAGTGTTTAGTAGCTCTGCTTTAGTGGCACTGTCATCAGCGACAGTGAAGGAACTACTTTCGTCTTTTCGCGGGTGTGGATTACCTATGACAGAATCTTTTTGCGTTTTCAACCAGATTTCGTGAGAGAGTTTGGTTGTGGAAACCATTAAGGGCTTGTCGTATTGAAGTTCGTGCTAAATTTTGAGCCTCTGTAAAACTTCGCCAGTCTTCGGCCTTTATATCCCCGTGACGATAAACAATATAATTATGTCCTGCCTGTGGATAATTGTTTACGCTACTGCAACAGCCTGTCGTAGCGCCGACTTGCTAGCACAGGCGTTCTGCTCAGCTTTATTGGAGAGCCGACTGTCTGGACACAGTGGTCGTCCGATAGCTAATGCGGCCGTGAACACCAGCAGAGTCCTGTGTGGCGTGCAGTGACGTCACAGGCACGTCCGGCCGAAAAGCATGCGGGCCGCGCTGCCAATGTGATTAGGCGGACACGCGGCAAATTACACGTCAGTAACGAACTGTGCCACGACATCCCGAGCGAGACGTCGAATACGGAGCTACACTGGCTTATGATACAGGTACTGCACCACTGGTACGGCTTCCAGGTTTCCAGTGAACACGATGTAGAACATAATTGTAATCAGAGATCGTATTTTGCGTTCCTTACATATGACGCGTTTCAGTAATCATCAATTTCTTATATTTTGATAAAAGCAAAGGAGCTGAAAGATACTCTACTTATCAAAAAATGAAATCAAGCAGTAGATGAATACATAATAATATGCTTCCGAGCATCAATTAAATGAGCATTTTCTGGAAGAAATGTCCACTGGTACATGTGCCTTTTTTCGGGAGATTGTTTACAATTAATCGGCCGGCTATGTAAAGTATTTTACTAAGATTTTCATTACCTCAGTGCTAGAGGACAGGGCGACGTTTCCTTGATGCATGTGCGCTGCGCACAGCACTTCTCATTCAGTTTAATGTAGGGAGTTCTTATGACCCGGTCAGAAGCATTTTGTTCTCAAATACAAAGCAGGTGGTTCAGTATTAGGCTCACTAACACACAAAAGTCCATATACATCACTACGGCCTTGCAAACAGAAATACAGTAATGAATAATTGAAAAACCTGAGACTATCAACGGCGGCGTTCAACCCAGTAAAGCGAGAAAACGAAAAGGATGTCAGGGATCTGTTTACGTACACAGATGATGAAAGTAGTTCATGGTTACACAGTACGCTTGATAATAGTCACCAGCACCCAGTTCTCGTCTCGAAAACAGCAATCCATGCAGGATAGAAGAAAAAGGACGAGAAACGAATTGTTTTTCAATACCTAGGAACTATACCAGAGAAATTGTTCATCATAATGTATGGACCACAGGACAGAACAATTGTATTTTATTTCTTTAGTTTTATTTTGTTATCAATTTACTTTCTGTTAATGTATTTTTCTACCTTTATAAGGTTCAAAATGGCTCTGAGCACTATGGGACTCAACTGCTGAGGTCATTAGTCCCCTAGAACTTAGAACTAGTTAAACCTAACTAACCTAAGGACATCACAAACATCCATGCCCAAGGCAAGATTCGAACCTGCGACCGTAGCGGTCTTGCGGTTCCAGACTGCAGCGCCTTTAACCGCACGGCCACTTCGGCCGGCACCTTTATAAGGGTTCCCTGATCGTAAATACTATGAAGAACAATATTGCTGTTGTTTTTTATCGTGTTCTTACGGTTAAAATAACATTTGCTGAAAAAAATGTCGGCACATTATAACTTAATGACACTGATATATGGGAAAAGACATTATATGTTTATCAGAAATATGGGAAACCTGGTTGGTAGGTACTCAGAGAGCGCACAGGATAGGGTTACGATTGTGGATGGGACCGTAAACAGTTACTGTGAGTTGCACAATCAAACACAAAAGAAACACTTATTTACACATTGCTTTAAAGATCACAATTAACAATACGGCTGAAGGCCTAGTTAAAGAAAACTTGAGATGCTTTCTGGGCTGAAGGCCCAAAACCATACCAAAAACAAGAACGGCTGAAGACCTGGCGTAGAAATCAAAAGCAATTAAAAACAAAAGGTTAAAATATCTTTTTTAAAAAAGAAAAGAAAAAGCAAGCAATTGAACAACTCGCGTATCGTATCAGTGACACTCTCACCCCTATTGCGCGTCCACCCCGATAGCCGAGTGGCCTCTCTGTAATTAAAAAAAATAAAAAATAATGAGTCAAGGGACCAACGATTAAATTGAACGGATGTCTTGTGACGTCCACCCAGAACAAATGCAACGAACTATATTGAAAAAAAAAAACAAAAAAAAGTGTTCAGCGTGACGGATTGCCGTCCTACAGGCCCGGGTTCGATTCCCAGCTGGGTCGGAGATCTTCTTCGCTCAGAGTCTGCGTGTTGTGTTGTCTTCAACATTATTTCGTCCCCATCCGGCCCGCAGGTCGCCCAATGTGGCGTCGAATGTCATAAGACCTGCACCAAGACGGCCGGACCTGCCCCGCAAGGGGCCTCCCGGCCAATGACGCCAAACGCTTATTTCCATTACCCCTATTGCGCAATAACACGAAACGAGCTGCCCTTCTTTGCACTTTTTCGAGTTTTTCCGTCAATCCTACCTGGTAAGGACCCACACCGCGCAGCAATATTCCAGCAGAGGACGGATAAGTGTATTGTAGGCTCTCTCTTTAATGGGTTTATCGCATCTTCTTAGTGTTCTGCCGACAAAGCGCAGTCTTTGTTTAGCGTTCCCCACAATATTATCTATGTGGTCTTTCCAATTTAAGTTGCCCGTAATTGTAATTCTTAGGTATTTAGTTGAATTGACAGCCCTAGATTTGTGCAATTTATCGTATACCCAAAATTCATTGGATTTCTTTTAGTACCCATGTGGATGACCTCGCATATTTCTTTGTTTCGTGCCAATTGCCACTTCTCGCACCATGCAGAAATTCTCTCTAGATCATTTTGTAATTGGAACTGATCGTCTGACGATTGTACTAGACGGTAAATTACAGCGTCATCTGCAAACAATGTAAGGGGGCTGCTCAGATTATCACCTAGATCATTTATGTAAATCAGGAACAGCAGAAGGCCTATGACATTACCTTGCGGAACGCCAGATATAGCTTCTGTTCTACTCGATGATTTATCATCTATCATTACGAACTGTGACCTCTCTGAAATGAAATCACGAATCCAGTCCCAAAACTGAGACGATACCCCATATGGACGCAATTTTTTAAATAGTCACTTGTGAGGAACGGTATCAAAAGCATTCTGGAAATCTGTACTACTGGCCATTAAAATTGCTAACCACGAAGGTGGCGTGCTACAGACGCAAAGTTTAACCGACAGGAGGAAGATGCTGTGATATGCAATTGATTAGCTTTTCAGAGCATTCACACAAGGTTAGCGCCGGTGGCAACACCTACAACGTGCCACATGAGGAAAGTTTCCAACCGATTTCTCATACACAAACAGCAGTTGACCGGCGTTGCCTGATGAAACGTTGTTGCCATGCCTCGTGTAAGGAGGAGAAATGCGTACCATCACGTTTCCGACTTTGATAAAGGTCGGATTGTAGCCTATCGCGATTGCGGTTTATGGTATCGCGACATTGCAGCTCACGTTGGTCGAGATCCAATGACTATTAGCAGAATATGGAATCGGTGGGTTCAGGAGGGTAATACGGAATGTCGTGATGGATCCCAACGGCCTCGTATCACTAGCAGTCGAGATGACAGGCATCTTATCCGCATGGTTGTCATGGATCGTGCAGCCACGTCTCGATCCCTGAGTCAACAGATGGGGACGTTTGGAAGACAACAACCATCTGCACGAACAGTTTGCAGCAGCATGGGCTATCAGCTTGGAGACCATGGCTGCGGTTACCCTTGACGCTGCATCACAGAGAGGAGTGCCTGCGATGGCGTACTCAGCGACGAACCTGGGTGCACGAGTGGCAAAACGGCATTTTTTCGGATGAATCCAGGTTCTGTTTACAGCATCATGATGGTCGCATCCGAGTGTGGTGACATCGCGGTGAACGCACATTGAAAGTGTGTATTCGTCATCGCCATACTGGCGTATCACCTGGCGGGATGGTACGGGGTGCCATTGTTTACACGTCTCGGTCACCTCTTGTTCGCATTGACGGCACTTTGAACAGTGGACACTACATTTCAGATGTGCTACTACCCGAGGCTCTACCCTTCATTCGATTCCTGCGAAACCCTACATTTCGCCGGCCGCGGTGGTCTAGCGGTTCTGGCGCTGCAGTCCGGAACCGCGGGACTGCTACGGTCGCAGGTTCGAATCCTGCCTCGGGCATGGTTGTGTGTGATGTCCTTAGGTTAGTTAGGTTTAAGTAGTTCTAAGTTCTAGGGGACTTATGACCTAAGATGTTGAGTCCCATAGTGCTCAGAGCCATTTGAACCATTTGAACCCTACATTTCAGCAGGATAATGCACGACGGTATGTTGCAGGTCCTGTACAGGCCTTTCTGAATACAGAACGACTCCTGCCCTGGCCAGCACATTCTCCAGACCTCTCACCAATTGAAAACGTGTGGTCAAGGGTGGCCGAGCAACTGACTCGTCACAATAAGCCAATCTCTACTCTTGGTGAACTGTGGTATCGTGTTGAAGCTGCATGGGCCGCTGCAGCTGAACACGTCATCCAAGCTCTGTTTGACTCAATGCCCAGGCGTATCAAGGCCGTTATTAAGGCCAGGGGTGGTTGTTCTGGGTACTGATTTCTCCGGATCCATGCAACAAAATTGCGTGAAAATGTAATTACATGTCAGTTCTAGTATAATATATTTGTCCAATGAATACACATTCATCATCTGCATTTCTTCTAGGTGTAGCAATTTTAATGGCCAGTAGTGTAGGAATAAGTAATCGATCTGATATCCCTTATCACTTTACTTACTTTATGGGAACAAAGAGCTAGTTACGTTGCACAAGAGTGATCTCTTCGAAATCCGTGTTGGTTACGTATTAAGAAGTCATTTTCTTCAAGGTGATTCATAATGGTCGAGTACAGTATATGCACCAAAACCTACTGGAAATTGAGGTCAGTGATATGGGTCTGTAATTCAGTGGGTTACTCCTATTTCCTTTCTTGAATATTAGTGTGATCTGTACAACTTTCCAGTCTTTAGGAACCGACTTTTCGTCAAGTGAGCGGTTGTATATGATTGCTATTGTGTCTGCATAGTCTGAAGGGAACCTGATTGATATACCATCTGGACCGGAAGACGTGCTTTTATTAAGAGATTTGAGCTGTTTCGACCTTTGCTGATCATCTTTTAACAGAGAACCATCCATATGATGTAGAAAGTGGACTTCTATATCCTGACAAAATAAAGCGGAAAGCTGACCCTACTGGGAATAATGGAAATCACCGAACACATAATACAAAATGTCAGCCTAGTATTATACGATCAGACTCAGTTTCCATTTTCTCTCACGTTAAGTTTTCATTACAAATACTGGATTCAAACTGTATATTCATTTTATTTCTCATCATTTGTTATATATATATATATATATATATATATATATATATATATATATATAAACATCGTTTATCTCCTTTTATAGTTAATACAATTACTGTAACATTTTTCGTGTGTATTCTGTGCAAATACTTTGTCACTTTTTTATTTTCTGTACGAATAGTATCTGTGCAAGTCGCACATCATGATTATCTGTGTTTGCGAAATTCATTTGTCACCTGAGGATGGCCTGAGGAGCCTAAAGTTGGTTGGTGACAAAGTAAATATATTCTTGGGGAACATTAGGTGGTATTTTCTTTTTAATAGTCATTTATTTTGTTCCTAAAAGTATTTGCTAACTTTCCTAAAATTGAGGATCCCATGGACAACTCTTCTTCTTGTAGGTACAATTCGTTGTTGAATTCAATAATTTTGGTAATAAATGATGTGCGGGAGTCTGATGATCTCCTTTATGCGTTCCTTTCGTAGCAGACTGTTAGTATCTAGGTCTTGTTCTGTTACCTTCATTGTTTCGTTGACTACGATTGTGGAGTACATGTTTTCTACAAACTGAAGCTAACTTAGCTGTTTCTGAAAGATATATGCCTTTAATGTGATTTATTAGTTAGTATATAAAATACTATCAGCCTCGATTGCGATAATGAAACCAATCTTTATCTGATTCTATAATATTTCTACGAGGGCATGGTCTAGAAATAACACTAAAACAGCCTGAATAGTTTTATTTCGAGACCATCCCCTCGTAGACATACTATCGAATCAGGTATATCTTCTGAAGAAGACTCAATTACTTGGGCTGAAACTAAGTAAAGGTTGGTTTCATTACCGCAATCGAGGCTGATAGTTTCTTATATATTAGATTATCACGACTGCTGACTGGGCTGCAATGGTGGCAAATTCCCCAAATACTATTTAAACATCACTGGTACACAGAATCCCATTCCGTGCAACTGAACACTAAGTATTCAACAGCTCATAAATAGATAAAGTCCACTGTGGCGATAAATGCATTAGAACTTGGGATATCATGAGAGGATTCCCACAGGCTATTCAGTGTTATTTCCAAGATACAGTCGAAATAACTTAAACTTCAATGACGCACATTATCAGCACATGTCAGACTTTCAAGCAAATCTCAGAGTTCCAGTTCCACATGGCTTGGAACTTTTCTAACTACGAAGCAATTTTAGACTGATCGCGAGGCCACTTTCTACCCATAAAGTACTAGTTTTAATAGTCTGCAAACGCACTATCAGCTCTCCAACTCATTACCTCAAGATATATACGTACAGACAGGCCATCAGACATAGAATGAGCAGGAGCGACTGCCGGTTCACACTTTGCCCTCCAGAATGCACAACCTTCCTAAAATATACTAAGTGGACTACCATTCAAAATATATGCAAGTTACAAATATTAAATTATTCTTCTTCTTTTGCTTGTGCCTTGTCCCACAGTTTTTCGCAGGGTCGGCATGGTTATAATCGGATTTGGCATGGTGAATTAGAAAGGGTGGCCAGATTTCCTGCCTGCTGCCACCCCGTACTCCCACGATGGAATCAGTGTACCCCAGCTGTCTGCAGCTAGTGTAAATTATGAAAGAGGGCGAATGTGTTGCAAATGTCTGCGAGTCGTGGAACTGAGGCGGGACATGGCGACCAGCCCAGTATTCACCGAGTGAGATGTGGAAAACCGCCTAAAAACCACTGGCCAGAACACCAGCCCTCGTCGTTAATGTGCCGGGCGTATTCGATTCGGGGCTGGCGCGCCTACCCGAGTCCAAATAGCAGTGCAATCGCGCTCTCGGCTAACCTGGTGGGTTAAGTTACAAATATGACATTTATGTTAAATGAAAGATCTTTCTCGCTGGTCTTCCTCAGACCAAACAATGTTCTATATCTAAAAAATGTAAGCATAATCAAGCAAATCGTGGCTTCTGCGCATGTACGCTTGCGACGAATAACAGAGAAACAGTAGTTAAAAGATCTAAAGCAGTAATATTGGCCAGCTCCATAGATTCTCTCTTTATATTCTATTCAGTGTTTGTATCAAAATCAAGCAAAAGATGCAGTAGGGGAAGGTATCAGGACTGAGAATACGATGATCCGACACATTTAAATAATTAAAAAGTCTTAATAACTGAAGATATAAAATACTTATAAATGTGTGGATTTCAGAGATGAAAGTTAATGTCATAATCTATCACCAGTACCTTGCTTTTGTTTTAGAAGGAAATCCGACTTGAGCAAAATATTATCTTTTTCTCTCTTTACCCAGACTTGTTTCACTAAAAATTCAGCATCGTCAGTGAGTATTTATTTTCTTTCTTGTTACTACCTGCTGTGGTTTTTCTGTTCCTTTTCTTCATCATTACGTTAATTATACTTGCTTTACATTCACCTCCGCTCTGCGTAGCCGCGTGGTCTGTGGTGCTTCGCCACGGTTCGCGCAGCTCCCCTCGTCGGAGGTTCGAGTCCTCCCTCGGACATACGTGTGTTTGTGTGTGTTGTCCTTAGCGTAAGTTAGATTAAGCAGTGTGTAAGCCTAGGGACCGATGGACCGATGACCTCTGCAGTTTTGTCCCATAGGAACTTACCATAAAGTTAAACAAAATCAATTTCGCCATTTGTCATTTTTCCCCATTGTCTTCACTGTGAAAAACTGCATTGTCACCGTTTACAACCTAGGAGAATAAGATAAGGAAGAATCAATAGTCAAAGAAGTGGGGTACGGAAGTACTGAGGAATGTAGAAATACGCTTGAAGTTCTTTAAAGCTACAGATATTGCGATAAGGAATAGCTCATTAAGCAGTTCAGTTGAAGAGGAATGGGAATCTCTAAAAAGGACAATCAGAGAAATTGGAAAGAAAAACACAGATACCAAGAAGATAACTGTGAACAAACTGTGAGTAAGAGAAGAAATAGTTCAGTTGGTAGAGGAAAGAATGACGTGAAAAAATGTTCAGGAAATTCAGCAATGCAGAAATGCAAGCCAGTTAGGTATGAATTAAATCGGAAATGCTGTACAGCTAGAGCGAAGTTCCAGCATGAAAAATCTGAAGAAATTGAAAAAGAAATGATCATCGGCTGGACTGACTCAGCAGAGAGAAATGAAAAAAGAAAAAAAAAACTTTAGTTGAAAGTAAAATCAAGAGTCGTAACATTAAGAGTGCAACGGAAATCCTTTCTTGGATGCAGAGGGCAGAGCACACAGGCGGAAAGAGTACCTTGAGGGCCCGTATGAGGGTGTGACTTCTCTGATGGTGTAATAGAAAAAGAAACAGGAGCCGATCCGATATTGAAGACAGATGGAATCCAGTATTAGAATAAGAATATAAATGAGCCTTTGGAAGAGCTAAGATCAAATTAGGCTGAAGGGATAGACGCATACCATCAAAATTTCAAAAATAATTGAGGAAGTTGGCGGATCTACCATCTGACTTCCGGAAAAATATCATCCACACCATTCCGAAGACTGCATGGACTGACAAGTGCGAGAATTATCTCACAATCAGCTTAACGGCCCATGTCACCAGTTTGCAGACGCCTATAATATACAGAAGAGGGGGAAAAACTGAGGATGTGTTACATGACGATCAGTTTAGCTTTAGCAAAAGTGCCGGCACCAGAGGAATTTTTGACATTACGTTCTATAATGGAACTAAGACTAAAGGAAAATAACGACATATTCATAGGAATTGTCGTTCTTGATAAAGCATTAGAGATTGCAAAATGGTGGTGGATCTTCGAAAATCTCAGAAAACTATTGGGCAATATACAACATGTACACGAACTAAGAAGGGACAAGAAGAGTGGGAGACCAAGAAGAAAGTGCTCGAATTAAAAAAGGTGTAAGGCAGGAATGTGATGTTTCTCCCCTACTGTTCAATCTACACATCGAAGAATCAATGACAGAAATAAAAGAAGGTTCAAAAATGTCGACAGGATATCAGTGATAAGATTCGCTGACCACAGTGCTATCCTCAGTGAAAGTGAAGAATTACAGAGGCTGCTGAATGGAATGAACAGTCTGATGAGTAAATAGTATGGACTGAGAGTAATTTAGAGGAACACGAAAGTAATAACAAGTAGCAGAAATGATATTACCAAGAAACTTAACATAAAGATTAGTGGTCACGTAGTAGATGAAGTTAAAGAACCCTGCCATCTAGGCGCCAAATTAACCAATGATGGACAGAGCAAAGAGGACATAAAAAGGAGACTAGCATTGACTGGAAGGTCATTACTGGTCAAACGAAGTCTATTAATATCAAATATATAGCTTTAATTACAGGAAGAAATTTCTGAGGCTGTACGTTTGGATCATAGCATTGTATGGTAGTGAAAGGACTATAGGAAAACAAGAAGAAAAGAGAGTAGAAGTATTTGAAATTTGGTGCTACGGAAGAATGTTGAAACTTAAGTGCATTGATAAGGTAAGGAATAAGGAGGAGGAGAACAGAATAGGAGTGGAAAGTAGCATGTGGAAAACAGAGACAAGAAGGACAGGATGATAGGACATCTGTAAAGGTATCAGGGAATAACTTCTACGATACTACAGGGAACTCTAGAGGGTAAACAACTGTAGAGGAAGAAAGATACTGGAATACATCCAGCAGATAATTGAGGACGTTGGTTGCAAATGCTAATCTGAGATGAAGAGGTTGGCACGGGAGAGGAATTCGTGAGGAACCGCGTCATACCAGTCAGAAGACTGATGACTCAAAGAAAAAACGAATTAGCCTATAAACTCACAATGCCTCACAAAACTGTTGGTTTCTTTAGGCGTTAATTTTGTTAGTTTCATCTAAACACTTGCAGTAATTATTAATTTATTAAGAACACACGTAAACTGCAACTGGCGGTTACGTGACTACGTGGGTTGTTTAAAATTTCGGTCTCGGAAGCAGGTACGATGTGTGTAGCGAGGGCTGTGCCAGTCAGCAAGCTGTTCGAGAGGCATGCGTTTGGACCGTGCTGCTGGAACACTCAGATCATCAATAACTAATGCATAGAGTGGAACTGTCATAGCGGACAGTACATTTTGTAAGCGGCGTGTGATGTTACATTACTGCCGAGTGCAGATAAATCAGTAAATGAATGCATAAGTGATAGCCCTGTCGACGTGTTACGAGCCATACGTGTTTTCACATTGGACTCAAAACCGATCATATTTGTCAGCGAACCACCCTCGTCCAGCAGGAAGCTGTCAGTACCACTATAACATGCAGACGACGTTCTGAAAATGGGAAACTGCTGAGTGACTTTTCTAAAACTTGTCGAAAGCCACCCAACTACTCGAATACGAAACGTTCACAATGCGAAGGTAAGTTCAACAGGAGGAACATCTGTGGAATGTTGCGTAAAATTACAATTTAGAAAGGTTCTGAGAGTCCTTTTGGAAATGAGAAGTTGCTGCTAACTATCAAGCACCTCTGACGAGTGCGTTGCGATGTATTTCCAGTAATTTGTAGATGATCACATATAACATGTCGACTGTGCGAAGAAGCAAAATATTTGACATACTCCTGTACAGTTGAATATTTTGGCTCAAAATCTAAGTTAACAGAGTATTTAGGTTCAGTAATGTCGGTACGTGAAGTGTAGTATTGAGAACACTACAAATTAGCTCAAAATTTTCTGCATTGTTTGATTCCACACTAACAGACAAACCTCCGTATATCTGTGAGTTAATCTAGTGTACATTGCCAGTTCTGTTTTTACTGTACACGTCAAATTTCGCTAATGATTATTGGATGACTGGATAACATATCGATCATAGTGACGTAATAGTTTATATGGGCAACTACGTCATTATGCTGCCCTATCAAACCTGATATGAGATGAGCAGCATTTAATTACATTGTACAGTTTCTTTCACGTAACACAGTGACTGTGATTTCACACACGACCCAGAGTCATAAATTACTTATACAAAAGCAAGTGAGTGCAATAAAACCTCACACTTAAGAAACATCCATAATGGGAAAATTTTGAAGCTCAAAACACCCTATACAATTATAAAGTGGACGTTCCCTCTTACTTTTTGTAAAATTTAGTACGCTTGTAAACATAGGCTTTCCCGCAGTTGTCGATGTCCATAAAATTTTTGCGGAATGTGACCGCATTGTGAATATGTGACATTCCTCTAACACTTCAGCCACTGTTGTAGACGGCCTTCCTCAGGTTGTTTTTTTTTTTTTTTTTACATCCGGAACAAGACCGTTTGCAACAGTGGCCGAAACGTCGGAAGAATTTTACATTACTACACTTGATTTATTTACGTTAGTGATTATACATTTCTCCCTAACGCACATCAGATCAGTTCTGGAGTAGGGACGTATAACAAATCTCATGTGCAAGGCTGACTGACACATGAATGTTTGGTTGTGTTGCACGTGCTTATCTTAAAGGTTGGTTTCGGTGAAACTAATTGGAACAAGAAACTGAGGTAAACCTTATGGCTGAAATCCTACATAAAATAGTACTTCTATTTTTCTTGAAAATATAAAGAAAATATCTTCGGTACCCAATCAGATCGCTAAATGGTAAGTAACTATTGCTTAAGTTCTCTCGCATAAGACCATTACTAAATTATATATGAAGAGAAGAAAAATTTTTAGTTGCAGTTGTAAATATAATAGTTACTCTAAAACTTATTTGATTCAGAAGTAAATTTCCGTATCAGCAACGTCTGGTTTCAAAACCTGTTCACAATTAAATTGTTAACGGTCAAAGTTATTTAACTTCCAGTTCATTTATCTTCCATTAATTACCTGATACTTGAAACTTCCTGGCAGATTGAAACTGTGTGCCGGACCGAGACTCGAACTCGGGACCTTTACCTTTCGTGGGCAAGTGCTTTATCAACTGAGCTACCCAAGCACGATTCACGCCCCGTTCTCACAGCTTTACTTCTGCCAGTACCTCGTCTCCTACCTTCCAAACTTTACAGAAGCTCTCCAGCGAAACTTGCAGAACTAGCACTCCTGAAAGAAAGGATATTGCGGAGTTGGTAGAGCACTTGCCCGCGAAAGGCAAAGGTCCCGAGTTCGAGTCTCGGTCCGGCACACAGTTTTAATCTGCCAGGAAGTTTCATATCAGCGCACACTCCGCTGAAGAGTGAAAATCTCATCCTGGAAACATCCCCCAGGCTGTGGCTAGGCCATGTCTCCGCAATATCCTTTCTTTCAGGAGTGCTAGTTCTGCAAGTTTCGCAGGAGAGCTTCTATAAAGTTTAGAAGGTAGGAGACGAGGTACTGGCAGAAGTAAAGCTGTGAGGACGGGGCGTGAGTCATGCTTGGGTAGTTGGTAGAGCACTTGCCCGCGAAAGGCGAAGGTCCCGAGTTCGAGTCTCAGTCCGGCACACAGTTTTAATCTGCCAGGAAGTTCCATATCAGCGCACACTCCGCTGCAGAGTGAAAATCTCATTCTGGATACCTGATACTTTAGTGGGAACTAGTCTGTATATAAACTGTATGATAAACAATGGCAAAGTCAAGAAATAATCCTCGACTTCTGGAAGAGACGGCGTGACATTAAAGCCTGAAAATCGAACGTGTTGTAAATTCAAAAGGAATAAATGAGAAGCTTCCGTCACTAGGTCCTCCAAGGCACTTAAATATCTTCCGTGTGCCCAATCTGTCGAACTAGCCCAGCTCCAGTGAACAATCGACGATACGTAACCACGCTATGGAGTTTTCATACTACGCGAAAACTTCCTGTCTTCCTTCACTCATTCTCACGCTGTTTTTCTTTGTTGCAGTTCCTGACGCTGGCTGCAGTGTCGCTGGGGAATTGTGTTTCACTAGGCACTGCTGCAAGTGTGTTTTGGTATTCGTGGGTTGCGAAGACAGAAGCCAATCAATTACAAACCCGTTTGTTTCTAACGGGCATTCCTGGGCTGCACTGAACTTTCTCATGACTCGCCAGCATCCCTCTTACTGTCAGACCTGCCAAGCGAGGCAGGAACTTCAGTTAAGCCATCCCTATCTGGATTTTCGGAAAGTCTCAAGTACTAGTTCCTACTTAAGCGTCCCTCTTTGTCCAAAGTGCTTGATGGAAAAGTAGTATAGCGGATTTTAGTGAGCTACACATGCGCGCCCATTCATTGTCGTCCAGTACATAGCGGTGTTTCTATTTCATCATTTTCTTACTCAGAGGTCTTAATATTTACTTAATTGCATTTAAATGTTGCAGGTGTGAAAGAAAGCGGAAGAAATGGCATTCTTACAAAAGCTAGCAGAAGTATGCATTAACATATAATTTTACAATTTCAATTACGAGACAAATGAGATGTTTTGATAATTAAAGCTCGTACATGGTGCCTTTTTTTGCAAACCCATATCATTGAAACTAAATCTAAAACTGGCCATTATCTAACGATAAATTAACTTACTATCTTTTCATTCGAAATTTAAGGACATCGTTACTGAGATGACTCCAAGCAGAAGTGTTTCAGATAGTGAGTTAACTGAAGATTAGCTCTGATACGGAGCTGTCGTGTGTCGGTTATACGAGGCCCAGGAATTACTGTCTGCCAGAGCCCATATGATCTCGAATTTCTCTGATTTTGCCGTTGTGACCATATCATAAGATATGTGTAGGATTCACTCTTTATGTCGCAATTATTCGCAGAATATAATCTTCAAAACTAATCGTGATTCAAGGGACCAGGTTTGTAAAGTGTACCACCGGAATTAGGTAAAAATTATTGTTACGTTGTCACCATTAACAATGCTGAGAACCACGTTCTTCGTTAGATGCTGACAGACTCGCCTCTTTGCCTGCGCTGGTCTGCTTTTTATGTCCTCCTTGATTAGTCCATCATGTGCTATCTTACTCCCAAGATAAAGGAATTCCTTAACTTCGTCTACTACGTGGTCACCAATTCGGAAATTTTTAGTTTATGAATTATGTCATATACAGTACTCCCCATTACATTCGTCTTTCTTCAGTTTACTCTACATCAATTTCAGTGCCAAGACCATTCCAATCAACAGATGCTATACAACTTCTTCAGTTTAACTGAGGACAGCAGTATCATCAGCAAATCATATCATTGACGTCCACTCATGATTAACTTTAAATTCCATTGCTGCAATTTTTTGTTATTTCACTTATTTCGATGTATAGATTAAACAGTAATTGCGAAAGACCGCACCCCTTTTAATCCGTGCATGGTGCTCTTGTTCTTCCATTCTTATTGTTCCTTCAAATTCTTGTCCGTATTGTGTATTATTAGCATTTCCTGGGTACTTACTCCAATTCTTCTGAGAATTTTGAACACCTTGCCCCATTTTACACCTCCGAACGCTTTTTCCAAGTCGACAAATTCTATGAACGTGTCCGATCTGTCTTAACTCTTCCTTCCCTTATCAGTTGATAAGTGAGATGTGCCTCTCTCTTGAGCTTACTTTTCCGAAAGGCAAACTTGTTTTGCACGCCACCTGACGACAGTGTGGACGACCTTCCAGTTAAGGACTTTGTGGTTTATCCTTCAAGTACGTCGTTACCTACGGGACAGTTCCAGAACTGCGACTAGAACAAAAAGAAATATATAAATATTTGTCATGTATTATTGTTTCTCTGACATGTTCTGTATCCTCGAGGACCTCCTCACTACGGATCAATTGGAATGAAAGTTAATTTAATTTTCGTGTAACGTTTCGTCGATTTTCTTATTCAGTATTCCGTGTACCATTCTCGTCTGCAATTTGGTTTCATGAGTTATTCAGCTGACTGTACGATAGCCCTTGCACTTTAGGGATTGTGTGGATGATATTTTTCAGACAGGCTACTGGTATATCTCCAGTCTCACAGATCCAACACACCAATAAGAATAGTCGTTTGGTTGCCGTTTACGGGATAGATTTTAAGACTTCCGAAGGAATATTATGTATGTGTTCTGCCGTATTTGGTCACGAGTCTTCTAAAGCTCTGTTAAACTCAGTAACACTAGACCCTCTATCTCTCCCATATGGACTCTTACTTCTCTCATGTCATGAGAAATGACCTCCCCATCGTAGCGTCATCAGTTTACTGCTTCCATTTATCCGCTTTCTCCTCTACATCTAGCGTGTAACTCCTCTTGGAGTTTTAATGTTGACACATTTTCTTTGCTGCATTTCCTATTTATTTTATTCCTAAATGATTTATATTGGGTATTCGCATCTTTTTCTGAAAATTTTCGTACTTCCTTGCTTCGTCTCAATTGAAGTATTTTTTCTGTTATCCATGGCTTATTCACAGTGATGTTCCTTACTAAACTCTTGAATGCTTGGTGCTTCTCAGCCTTAATACATTTTTTAAAGGACGTCATGTGATATGCACATGAAACGTTGATTTACCAAACCGATATTTTGGTGTTAAATTCGTCGTCAGTGCCAATTGGTAGAAAGGAACAAACAACTGTATACACATCAATTTATACATGGCAACTGTAAATATGTAGTTGAAGAAATATGTGTCTACTTACAATTTGTATCGCTATAGGAATGAGATGCGTATGTGTGTGTGTGTGTGTGTGTATGCATGTGTTATAGTTAATTAGTTAGTTGGTAAAGTGGACCATTTTGCACCAGAGATCATAATGATGAGGGGTGAGTCATTATACATTCACATCGCATATTAATTTCTACATACGGTTACATTCTGAACATTTGGATTTTTTTTGTTTTTTTGCGGAAAGAGGGAGAACGATATACAGATGTGAGTTAGTAATTCCTCTGTACCACCTTTTATGCGTTACAATAATAGAAACTTCCTCAGTTTGTAATCAAATTTTACTTTGCTGTCTGTCAGACATTTTGTATCAATAGATAAATAATCAAAAATTTTTGTTCCACAATTGTGGACCGCTTTTTGTGCTAAAGACAAACTTAATGTAGAGTGATGAATGTCATTTTTTCTTCTGGTATCGTAACTGCGTACCTGATTGTTACTGTTGAACTGTAGCTGATTATTTACAACAAACTTCATGAGGGAATAAATATAATGTGAAGCAGGAGCCAGAATGACCAAGTCCTTAAACAGACAGCTACAAGATGATCGTGGGTGAGCACCACATATTAGCCTCACAGCACGTTTTTGCACAGTGAAGACTTTCTTTCTTGAAGATGAGTTACCCCACAACATTATTCCATATGACATTATTGAATGAAATTATGCAAAATACGTCAACTTACGCAAGCACAAATGTGACTGAACTTTCTTTTAGGAGTTCCAAAATGTGTTTTCTTTCCAATTTAATTTCTCATCAGTATGGACCCCTAAGAATTTTGAAGTTCCCACCCTAATTATTATTTGCTCAACATGTGTTATATTTATCAATGGTGTAGTGTCTAAAGATGTGCAGAGCTGAATATGTTGGGTCTTTCTGAAATTGAGGTGGAGGCCATTTAAAGAAAACCAATAATACTTTTAACAAATTTGTTTACAATTTCTTCTGTTTTAGTATGTATGCTTACAACACTAGAGTCATGTGCAAAAAAACATTAATTCTCCTTGTTCTATGCTGGATGGAAGATCATTACATATATAAGGAACAGTACTGGACTGAAGATTGAACCTTAGGGAACCCCATACGTGATTTCTACCTGGTCAGAACAATGTCTCTGGACTACATTGCATGAATTACGAAGTACAGCTTTCTGCATTCTTTTGCTGAGCTTATTATATGGGAACAAATTTTTAGTACTCTATTAGAAACACCATCAAAACCAGATAAATTTTTATTTTTGAGAAAATCTATAATTTTCTTAATATCAGAAGTTGATTACACAGTGATGTGATTGAATTTTATGAAAGTTACGTTTGCTGCATACTGCTGTGATTTTGTTCTTGAACTGTTTGTCTATACAGTTTCTGTTATAGTTAAGAAATGATATTTAAATGCACTTTATACCTGTAACTCGTCGTTTATAGCCCTTCCATTCATTTCAATAATGCTGTTGTCTTTTTTTTAATTGTCCTGTCTATCTTCACTGTATTCCATATTGCCTTAAGTCTGTTGCTGGAAGCACTGATTTCTGACATTATGTGCATGTTGTTTGATTTTGTGTAATTTTTCTCAGTAATTTTGAATATTTTTTGTAGTGTGCAACTACTGAAGGATCCCTACTTGTTCTTGCCAAAATACACAGTTCCCTGTTCTTTTCACAAGACACTTTAACGACTCTAGTGATTCATAGTTTTTTACCTGGCTGTTCAATGTCCTTTCTGAGAAGCTTATGGGGAATGCTACCTTCAAATAATGATATGAATTTGTCATGGAGTACATTAAATTTTATATTAATATTTGATTCATTATAAAGTACATCAATTGTCATCTGTTTTAAACTATTCTAATAAATATTTGTTCTTGTGTCATGAATTGTGCCAACTGATTTCCACTGAGGAGATCCATATTGTAGGGTGCTACATCATTTATCCTAACCAACAGTGCATCAT
The DNA here is from genome assembly GCF_023898315.1 of Schistocerca nitens. Taxonomy (NCBI): domain Eukaryota; kingdom Metazoa; phylum Arthropoda; class Insecta; order Orthoptera; family Acrididae; genus Schistocerca; species Schistocerca nitens. The sequence goes on from NC_064614.1 coordinate 21,494,824, forward strand.
AATCATTGAGAGCATGTGTTACTGTGTAAACATTTATTTTCTCACTCAATCCAGGAGAACACTGCCGACTGTCTTTATCCACCTGTGTGGGAAAGTTAATTTCTGAGACGAACTTTTACGATCCAAGTAAGGTTTCCAAAACACTTTTCCTGTCACCGTCTACTACAAAATGTACACTGAAGTCACCACAGATTATTAACTACTTGTTGCTCTCTGACAGAAAGCACAGTAAGGATTCCATATTCCTCATAAATAGTTTAAAATTTCCCATTTGTGATCTACATACAGTTAAAATTAAAACTGAACTATTTTTCAGCATTAATTCACAAGTACACACGTCTATGTGCTGATCACTACAAAATCTACTTGTTCCAATGTTTTTGAACTTGTCTTCTGTCTTAATGTATGTAACAATTTCTCCTTTTCAGCATGAGTAAACTGCAACAGTGTAATCTTTTATATGTAACTTATCCTCTTTGGTTATGTGGTGTTCAACCCCAGGATGTCTATCTTTTCAGAGAACTCTGATTACATCTGTGATGTGATGTGAAACATAATCTTGTAACTTTTGGTATATGAATATACAGAGGGTATAAAATTGCTAAATTAGATAATTTTACACGTGAGAGGACAGTGCAACGTAACGTTTCATACAGAGCACAGATAAAAGCAAAAAAAAGGTGGGGTTGTTGTTGTGGTCTTCAGTCCTGAGACTGGTTTGATGCAGCTCTCCATGCTACCCTATCCTGTGCAAGGTTCTTAATCTCTCAGTACTTACTGAAACCTACATCCTTCTGAATCTGCTTAGTGTATTCATCTCTTGGTCTCCCTCTACGATTTTTACCCTCCACGCAGCCCTCCAATGCTAAATTGGAGACCCCTTGATGCCTCAGAACATGTCCTACTAACCGGTCCATTCTTGTACTCAAGTTGTGCCACAAACTCCTCTTCTCCCCAGTTCTATTCAATACTTCATCATTAGTTATGTAATCTACCCATCTAATCTTCAGCATTCTTCTGTAGCACCACATTTCGGGAGCTTATATTCTCTTCTTGTCCAAACTATTTATCGTCCATGTTTCACTTCCATACATGGCTACACTCCATACAAATACTTTCAGAAACGACTTCCTGACACTTAAATCTATACTCAATGTTGACAAATTTCTCTTCTTCAAAAACGCTTTCCTTGCCATTGCCAGTCTACGTTTTATATCCTCTCTACTTCGACCATCATCAGTTATTTTGCTCCCCAAGTAGCAAAACTCCTAATCTAATTCCCTCAGCATCACCCGACTTAATTTGACTACATTCCATTATCCTCGTTTTGCTTTTGTTTATGTTCATCTTATATCCTCCTTTCAAGACACTGTCCATTCCGTTCAACTGCTCTTCCAAGTCCTTTGCTGTCTCTGACAGAATTACAATGTCATCGGTGAACCTTAAACTTTTTATTTGTTCTCCATGGATTTTAATAACTACTCCGAATTTTTATTTTGTTTCATTCACTGCTTGCTCAATAAACAGGTTGAATAACATCGGGGAGAGGATGCAACCCTGTCTCACTCCCTTACCAACCGCTGCTTCCCTTTCATGTCCCTCGACTCTTGTAACTGCGATCTGGTTTCTGTACAAATTGTAAATAGCCTTTTGCTCGCTGTATTTTACCCCTGCCACCATTAGAATTTGAAAGAGAATATTCCAGTCAACATTGTCAAAAGCTTTCTCTAAGTCTACAAATGCTAGAAACATAGGTTTGCCTTTCCTTAATATTCCTTCTAAGATAAGTCGTTAAAGTCAGTATTGCCTCACGTGTTCCAGTATTTCTTTGAAATCCAAACGGATCTTCCACGAGGTCGGCTTCTACCAGGTTTTCCATTCGTCTGTTGAGAATTCGTGTTAGTATTTTGCAGCTGTGACTTATTAAACTGATACATAATTTTCACATCTGTCAACACCTGCCTTCTTTGGGATTGGAATTATTATATTCTTCTTGAAGTCTGAGGGTATTTCGCCTGTCTCATACATCTTGCACACCAGATGGTAGAGTTTTGTAACGACTGGCTCCCCCAAGGCCGTCAGTAGTTCTAATGGAATGTTGTCTACTCCTGGGGCCTTGTATATAAAATAATATGTAAAAAATGTCTTAAATTTTATGCCTCGTAAATAGGCAGAAACTTCGAAACGAGATTTAGAGAATATACTAATGTCAGTGAGGCCAATCCCTCAGCATTGAGCGCTCGTTTACGAGAAGACAAGCATTTTCTTGCGACAGTTAGAAAAACATAACCATGCCTCATGAAGCAGCAAAAGACGAGTTATTAAATGCTCTAGAACAAATTGAAATATATTCACACATGTCGAAACAGCTGGACAACATACTAGAACAAACAGAGTTGTGAAATAATTTGTAAATACAAAATTTCAACAGTATTTTGAGTGGACTTCACAATTTCTCCATATCCTGCAAGTGAAATTTTCTAAATTGACGTGGTGTGTTGAAATACTTTGTAGTTTTATAGTTTTTGTATAGTCTGCCTTCATATGACCTTTTTCCAAAGAATGTATTTCACATACATGAGTGCATGTCACAAATGAATATAAATATGATCGTAGAAACAGTAGAAGAGTGGTAATGGAGGCTTTTCGACCTGCTAGTTCCATGTTTACCCTGTATGATGACAGAAATCAAGAATTATCTCTTCCGAAGATGTGACAGTTACAACAAATTCAACAATATGTGTACTATGTGATATGACTGTTTTTCATATCCTACAATATCAAATGGCACTCATGTCATTATTACTAAGATATATAATGTATGTAGACTTATATTTGTAATTTTCAATGTAGAATTGTCATGTTGTAGAAACTGACGTATATACAGCTGTTCGTTTCGCTGTATCAGATGCTTCTGACGACTGATATCGGTTTGCTAAATAGTTTCAAGTGCAGTTCATGGTGTTTAGAAGATGTCCTTTAATATAGACCTTTCTCGTGCCTAGCCTTGTGTTTACAGCTTCTTTCATTACCTTTATCAGCTGTAGTCAATCCCTCTTCAACGTAACTGCGTACTTGGTAGTGCTTCTCGCAATGTCTACCGTACAGAACTCGAAACGGTAATAATACGTAGCCAGTTAGTTGCTAGATATAGAACGATAGATCAGACTCTAATACTCCAGCGCCTACGATGGGGATCTGATTCATATGTCTTCCTACATTGTATCTCTTATTTTCGATTTCTATCTTTTACTTAAATTTTAATTTCAGTTTTCCGCATGGTTCGTCTTTTTCTGATTAAATAGCAATGTGTTGTGTAGACCTTCGAAAGAGCTATTTTCGTTCAGGTTAATACATCTGCATCTACATTTATACTCCGCAAGCCACCCAACGGTGTGTGGCAACAACAAATCGTGACAGTAAGTCATGATCGTGCTTTTTAATATTATTACAATTTTATTATGAATAGAATGCACGAACACCTACAGAATGTCGCAAAATAGATGTTATATAATTTATGTCTACTGCGACATAGTGTGGAGTAATGTATTCTTGTTACCATATTTATAATATAGCAGGCAGCCTGTAATTTAGTAGCAAATATTTTGAAAGTGCGTTACTTCTACAGGAACTAGTGCGCAGAGTCTTGAACCGAATTCCGTGATGAACTACCAAATATCTCCATTTTCGAATGTAAACATCTTTCTGGAAATTGCAGTATGGGGATTCTGGAGGATTGCAGAATGCATCTTGGAAGACCCAATCCTTTAGACAGTCCCAAAAGATATAATCATACGGGTTGAGATCTGGACTGTAAGGGCAGCATTCCACAGCATATCCAGTCTCTTTAGCTTGCGGACTCACAGTATCCCAGTTGAGCCAGTTCTGTTCGTTGACGCCCCATTGGAGATAGAAGTGTGTCTCATCTCTAAATCTGACAATGACGACTGTTCATTTTGAAAGGCCTCATTTGCTAATCAGTACTGTCATTCCAAAGTACAACAGTTGAAATTATAAGCGAAAAGGCTGTTTCTGTATCACTGCATTCAGCGGTTACGTTGAATATCTTTTTTGATGGAGTGGACTCTTTACTGAGTAGGGTTTCAGCTGAGGCTGGTCCTCCCGAGTGGCCTTTTCTTGAGTCATGTAGGTAACCAGTGTCTACAAAACATTCTATCAACCCGTAAAAAATGGTTATCATCACACAAAATCCGTATCAGAGGATGTTTGCGGTACAAATACGCTCTTCCGCTGTTTATGCTTTAATTCCGAAAAGTTAAGTCAGATATTGCTTAGTGAGCTATAAAGCATTTTCAGAGCTACAGTGTAACAATGTCAGAAGGAGACTCATTTCTGGCGTAAAATTACACTACAGTAAACAGACACGTTCTAACAACGTTTTACGCACTCCTCTACCTCTAGACGGAGGACCACAGCAATCGTGTAGCAAATGTGAAGTACCAATGTCACATATTCGCCCCTAGAGATGACTGTTATATGTTAACTACTCCGGAAATTTGAAATCTGTTAATTGCCACGATTTTCCTAACTATTTAAATATATCTTTTGACACGCGCACAAGCTATGCTGTACATAGTCCCATTTATCTTGAGTACTCCGATGTCTTCTCCAGCTACAAAATAAAAAGAATATCAAACAAATGCTGTGTAGCTATCAGGAAGAAAATTAACCAGCATAATTTATTTTCTTGTATCTTTGTTCGTTAGGAATATATGCACAGAGGTCCGTTATCTTTTTAAAATGCTAGCCTATAGTCCATTTCCTCTCCTGACGACCAGCCCCAAAACGTACGTCAGTGTTCCATTGACATAAATACGATGTTGTTAAAAACTAACGCAAAATGGGCTTTGACTCACCTACTCTAGCAAACAATGCAGGTATGTGGGATAACACTTCTGCTTGATGGAGGTGACACTAAACAAATGGAAACACAAGGAAAGAGCACACCAGTCATGCTGAACATGACATGGACGGAAGGCATTAAGTGCTGGACGTCCATCGTGAATTCATATTCAAGTGTTTGGAATGCTGTGAAACGTTTATGAACAAGTGTTGGAAAGAGGAAGTAAATTATTGAAGAAAAATGTACGGTAATATTTAAAAAAAGACGCATTGCTGTTCATGTTTTCGTAAACACCAAAATTACGAGAAAGGGAATAATGATGGTTAATGTTCCACTGTTAGCTACACATTATTCACTTGCTGCAGTTTTAATTTGCTTGTTGACAAGGTTTTATTGCACGAGAAGTGTTCAATAAGTAACGCAACGTATTTGTTTTACGAAATCAGGTTGGTTTTATTCACAGTTCCAATAGACCGTATTATTATTCTCCAAAATTTTGACTACAAAACCCTATTTTTCAACCCAGTCTCCGTACAGTGCAGCGGGCTTACGCCATATTAGTGGCAGGACCTATATCGTGGCACCTCTCTACTAGTCAAAGTCGGAGCCAGCGTCGCCGGCCACTGTGGCCGAGCGGTTCTAGGCTCTTCAGTCCGGAACCGCGCTGTTGCTACGGTCGCAGGTTCGAATCCTGCATCGCGCACGGATGTGTGTGATGTCCTTAGGTAATTTAGGTTTAAGTAGTTCTAAGTCTAAGGGACTGATGACGTCAGATGTTAAGTCCCATAGTGCTCAGATCCATTTGAACCATTTGAGCCAGCGTCTTTCTCCGTCAGTACCCCTTGTCCCCCCCCCCCTCCCCCCAATCATCCACGTACTGCTTCTCGCGGAGTACTTCCTTCATTGGGCCAAAGAGATGGAGGTCGGAAGGTGCGAGATACAGGGTGTTGGGTGGACTAGGGAGAAAAGTCCTGTGAAGTTTTATGACGGTGATCGACAAAACAATTTCACGGTCAGCCATGTAACGTGCAAGCAGTTCCGCACAGATGGTCCTTCCTTGCTCTTTATGATCGTCTGCTAGGGGGCGAGGAAGCCATTAGTCACATAACTTTGAGTATCCCAACTATGAACGAGTGTGTCAACACTGGAAACAGAGACACACAGTTGCACAGCGATGTGTTTAATTGTGATCCATCGGCCACTCGAATGAGAGTGACCAGATTCTCCAAAATTGAAGGAGTCACGGCCGACACAATGGAGATGGGACAGGTGTGCGACAACATCGTTGCGATAATGACAGACGCCTCGCCCAGTGACTCACCGTGCTTTTGTTCACTGCCAGGTTTCCGTAGACATTCTCCAAGCGCCAAATGATATTCAATCTGCTTGGGCGCAGTTCCGTTGCAGACGCCATTTTGGAGGCTACATATAGTGCCGCCAGCTACTGGAAGTTTATGAAACTGTGGAGACTGCAGCTGGTGTGTCCCGCGATGTCCCCAAACAAGTGTCACATTTCTTCAACCGAAAATAGCCGAGGAAAAAGAAAATGTGATGCGTACTTATTAAATGTTGCACGTACATCATCGTGGACACTAATTCCGTCTCAACAGTAACAGAATCAAACTGACCTGTTCTGTTTGTCACTAAGAGAACTAAGACTTTTCAGCTCGCCTGTGACTAACTGTTTAATGGAATCTCCAGAAAAGAGGTTAAGAGCTACCACGGACGAGTAGCTATATTTCAACCACTTGAATATCACAGGCGTGTCTGATAATTCGATGCCGCGCGGGAATAGCCGAGCGGTTTCAGGCGCTGCAGTAATGGACTGTGCGGCTGGTCTTGGCGGGGGTTCGACTCCTCCCTCGGGCATGGGTGTGTGTGTTTGTCCTTAGGATGATTTAGTTTAAGTAGTGTGTAAGCTTAGGGACTAGTGTACTTAACAGTTAAGTACCATAAGATTTCACACACATTTGAACAATTCGATAATTCGAAATCCCCCCAAATGACATTAGTATGATAATGAAGTTAATGAGAAGGATTCTTTAAGTTTTCTACCTCTCTAGGTCGTCGGACAAGTTATCTATAGAAGCATTATACTGCTTGACGTTTACATTCATCCAAATCGTTTCTCATTATGTGTCTGTAGTAGCTACAGTTTATATTCTCAAGTTATTTGCAGCAATAACGACGGCGACGGAGATTACAGCCACTGCACAGTAAATCTACGTTTATATACGGCGGTCCGGAGTTATTCCGGTCGTGAACGGTTGTAACTCAGAGCCATTCATCACGCCGAGCACAGCAGGATGATGGAAGATATGAGGAAGGAACGTAAACGCTTTCGACTGAGGCAGACTAGGAACTGACTTCATTTTTGGAGCTCAGGGGGAGGAAGTGTACCCTATAGCCATCGCCGCCAATGATGGAGTGTCCAGTAGAGTCTACAGAAGGAAATATGAACTGGAATGTGGTACAGCTGACACAACACAGTACGAGGAGTTTTACAAAAGTTAATTCGATTTCAGAAGACTTCTTCCAGTCAATGAAAAGAAAACTTGATGTGTATTCTAAGTTTGGCAACCGTACCTAGATGTTTACGTCGGCTCCAGTTGGCAGTTGCCGGTTGATGTTGTTGCAGGTAGGCATCCCTGATCACAACATTCAACTCGTTCACCTTCTTGTTTGCCGACCACTCGGCGTTGGTCGAGCTTATTAGGATCCTGCATCATCACATGTCCGAAATATTAGCTGTTACGACGGGCGTTCAATAAATAATGCAATACATTTTTTCCTGGAAGCAGGTCGCTTTTATTCAGGATTCCTGTACACTATACTATTCCCCAGTGTTTTGGCTACAAAACATTGTTTCTCAACATAATCTTCGTTGAATGCGACGGTCTTATGCTAATTTACTGTGAGGGCCTGTATGCCCGCTTGGTACCGCTCTGCTGGTCGACTTTGGAGGCAACTTGCCGACTCTGTAGTCTCCTCTCATCCACGTAGTTATTCCCACCTTCCCATGAAGAGATAAACTTCTAGGTACGGTGTGAAAATTAGAACACACATCAAGCTTTTCTTTTCATTTATTGGAAGATAGTCTTCTGAAATCGGATTAATCTTGCTGAAAAGGCTCGTAATGTGTTGTGTCAAACAGATTAAAGTCGATAGGTGTAAGTTCCGGATTGTACGGTGGATGAGGTAGAATAGTCCAGTTAAGTTTTGGGAGCTCCACAAACTGTGGACAAGTGTGTCAACACTACCAACAAAGAAGTGAAGCGAAGTGTTTGACTGTATCCGTCGATCACCCCGAAAGAGAGTGTCCGCACGTCCCAAAACTGTATGAGTCACAGCTGCGTGCCACCGTCCGACACGCGGGTGACTTTTCTGCGATGAAGGCAGACACGTCGCACAACGACTCACCGTGCTTTTGTTCACTGACAGGTCTCTGTAGACGGTCTGTTAGCACCTACGAATATCTGCAATGCTCTGATTTTCCGTCAAAAGAGACTCAGTGATAGATCTCTGTATGAAAAGCACCTCCGTTTTGAAGGCTGTAAATAGCGGCATTACCTTTCGAAATTTCATGATACTATAGGCGCTGAAGTGAGAAAATTCTATGATGTCCCAAGATATATTTCAAGTTTTTTTAACCTAAACTGACTGAGAACACAAAATAATGTCTTGCTACCGAAGCACGACTCACGCCCCGTCCTCACAGCTTTAATTCCGCCAGTACCTCGTCTCCTATCTTCCAAACTTCACAGAAGCTCTCCTGCGAACCTTGCAGAACTAGCACTCGTGGAAGAAAGGATATTGCGGGGACATGGCTTAGCCACAGCCTGGAGTATGAGTGGAAAATTCATTCTATGTTTTCAATGGTTTGTGTTTGTCGTTGACAATTTCCCATAATTTTGCCTTATGTTTTTGGTTTTTTAAATGTAAGTAAAATGAGGATATGTTGCTTTCACAGTTTTCTGTATGCTTCCTAAGTATATTCTGAAGTTCGTACCTTTTCATCCGATATAAAATTTCTTACAATATTACAAGTGAGCAACATTTTATTTATATTTCAAAATCCGAAAACACTTGGCAGAAAATACTGACGATGCCTAAAAATTCTACACAAGTTATCTAAATGACATAAAATGAATATTTCAGAGGAAGTGGAATTTTACACTCATAGAGGAAAAAGCGTCGATAACGGACAAACAAATTTTATACATAAGTTATACCTGGAAAATTTTATTGACACTATAAACGAAAACGGGGTAAATTACGACAACATAACATTTACTATTTACGTAAAACCACAATATATAGCGTCTGAAAATTAAACCTAATACCTGACATTCCGCGAAATATTTTCCGTTGTAAACATGCAGCATCCATATCGCCGGTGCTGTCAAAAATGGCGTCAAAATTTTACCGAGATCACGCAAATAAAAGTACGTAGAACTAATGTAATCATGATATAACTGAAAGACAACTGAAACATACCCTCGAAGATGCAATATGCACTGCGTCGCGCCCGCTAAGACGTTAGCATAATATGCCATACGCAGACACAGAAACTAAAATAGATGTAGCGAACAATATTATATCTACTATACCAACTGTGCAGGTGCTATTCGGGCCCACTAGAAAAGAAATTGTGTAGGGCTTTATTATTTAATTCTGCTTGAGGAGATGGAAGATAACAGTTTCCTTTCACGATTAGTGCTGAGCGATGGTGTTCATTAAGTGGACAAGTGACCTGCTTAAACGTAAGGATATGACGTCTGCATCAGCCACGTGACGCAGTCGAGCACGAGAGGCTGTTTTACAGTGTTTTCTGAGAAGAGATAAACGTGGCGTTCTTTTTAGGATTATGTACGTCAGTCGAAAAACGTGGAATCCTTATTTGGTCACTTTTTTCTCCGTCTGTCTGTCTGACCGACTGTTAAAAACTCTTTCCCCAGGAACGGGTCGGCGTATCACGTTGAAATTTATGTCACGTACAAAGGCCTACGGTCTCCTGACGATGTACAAAATTGTAGTTTCGTCAATGAAATATAAAGATATGGCTATTACGTCACATATTCTGACACCAGCAAACACACTCATCGTAAACTATGGGGAACTTCCCGTTGAGCTAGAATCACGAAATTTGGCGAGAAGCAAGATTTCACAGTACAACCATAGGAAAAATCCGAAAACCGAAGATTTGTGATATATCACAGGAAATTTTTCTTGTCGTTTCATATCTCTCTGTCTGTCGTCAGTCTGCTGAAACCCGTTTTTCTTAGCAACAGGTTTACGTATGACGTTGAAATTTATGTCACATACTATGATCCATGGTCCCTTGACGGTATAATAAACGTTAGCTTCTGATACTTGATATTACCAAACTCACATATTAAAACCTATGGTACTTCCCGTTGACATAAATTCATGAAATTTGACAAGAGGGAAATTTCATAGTAGAAATAAAGCGAAAAACCCGAAAGTTGTTAATTTGTAATTATATCACACGAAGAAACTACTTCTTTCGTCATTTATCATCCGACATCAATCTTGAAATTAAAACTGTCAATAGATCTACATTCAGGCCGTCTGGGTCACGGCAGTAAAAGTCAGACATAAGGCAAGGAATGATTTTACTGTTCGTATGACGAGTTTCGAAATTTGCCCATCATCAGATATCCAGAAGCGATTGCTGCTCGTAGGTATGGCGTTTCAATTTGCGTGTGAAACAATTGTTCGCAGACTAGTCAGCACTATATGAGCAATGAAGTCGTTCCTTCCCTGATGTTTGACTTTTACCTGTGTGATCCACTCTTATTCAATGGAGAACTACTGATTATTATAATAGTCGTAAGCTTCCTGCACGACTTTATAACACAGTTATATTATTGAAAATCTGGAAATCCCTGCGACCAATATATTGCCAACATCAGTTTCGATAACAAGCAAATAAGGTAGAGCTTGTCGATACCCGGAATAGATGAACTGCCTGTATATATGATTAAGTTTGTACTGAATCCTCAGCGCGCCACTGCTACTAGAACCTGACCAATTTTTGAGGAAAAGACCGCACTGAAGTCATATACCTGCATGCATTGGGGCTCAGCCCGTTTTCCTATTCTGAGAACATGGTGAAACTTATATTTTTCAACAGGACGCAGCAACATTCCGTTAACACATGCGTGGAAAAGTATTTATAAACAATGAGGTGCCTTAAGGATCTTGTGTCTGTAAACGGCGTATGGAATTGGTGTTGCAGCCTTCTCCTCCAGGGTCGCATGATCTCACAGAAAGTGGCGTTTTAGTAAGTTTTAGTATAAGACTCCGCCAGCGTGAAAAATTCTGGGTGAAATGGAGAGCCGAACAGCAACAAGAGCGAATGCAGTACTTCAAGACTCGCTTGGAAATGTAGGGTGTGAGTCTAAGTAGCATGTTTATGTCTTGGATGCGTCCGATGAAGGACAAATGGAACGTACGTGAAAGGTAATTGAAAACTTTGATGCTAACCGCTATAATTCAAAGAACCAAAATCCTTGTGAAACGCGGTGGTGCTTTTGAAAATAAAACTTTCTTAATTATGTGAGTGGAAACACTCTAGTTTTCAAATTTAATCGAAGCGGAAGGGAAAGTATTTCTGAAACTCTCTGTACCTTTTAGTGATTGTCTCTGCATGTCCATTTTTTTTTAGAGATGGTTGCGGAACTCGGCTGTTGGATAGAGGAAGTCAAATTAAATATCTTTCATGCGTCGATTTTTAACCTTATTTTATTTGGCAACCAGTTTCAGCCTTTTCCTAACAGTCGGCAGGTGATGGTTAAAGTGATCACTGTAGCAAATATCTACTAATACTAGTATTGCTGGCCCCTTTTTTGATCTCAAACAAAGTAGATTCTTGAAATTTTCTGGCAGATTAAAACTGTGTGCCGGACCGAGACTCGAACTCGGGACCTTTGCCTTTCGCGGGCAAGTGCTCTACCAGGTTAGCAGGAGAGCTTCTGTAAAGTCTGGAAGGTAGGAGACGAAATACTGGCAGAAGTAAAGCTGTGAGGACGGGGCGTGAGTCGTGCTTGAGTAGCTCAGTTGGTAGAGCACTTGCCCGCGAAAGGCAAAGGTCCCGAGGTCGAGTCTCGGTCCGGCACACAGTTTTAATCTGCCAGAAAGTTTCATATCAGCGGACACTCAACTGCAGAGTGAAAATCTCATTCTCAAGGTAGATTGTTCCCACACGTCGATCAGGGGCCTGAAGATGGCGCAGTAAAACGCGGAAACTGGTTGCCACATAAAATAAAGTTGAAAATTGACGGCTGAAAGGAGTTTAATTTGACTTCGTCTTGTAGCGATTGGACTTCGAGCGAACACATATTGCAGTGGATCCGACACTAGAAATGGAAAACGGAAAAGAATGTGTGAGAGAGAGAGAGAAAGATAGAGACATAAAACGTGAAAGAAAGGAGGGTGAGGGGAGTTGAGTTTGATGATGGGGTGGAGGGGAAGGCTGATCAGTCTAACAGAGTTAAGAGCAGGCACAAAATCCCCGTTAGAGAAAAGAATCTGCTTCATGGGCATCGACGACGATTACTGATATGAGATTCTGCAGTTGGCTGATTGTCCTTATAACGTGAAATGCTTTTAATAGCTTCTACGACAAATTTCAATCTCGAAATCTCGCAGAAAACCCCGAAAGTTCTGGTGATATGTAAAGTACACCAGTGGCAAGACACAATCAATACCTTCACTGCTCGATTACAATGATGATGTTATTGATGACTAAAGCAGAGTTTTCTGCAATTCCTTCACAAAAGAAGACTAAGTAAGTACTCCACATTTCGAATCAAGAACAACTGCCAACATGAGTAACTTCGAAGTAGATAACCTCGGTGTAGCAAAGCAGCATAAAACACTTAAGAAAGGCAAGGCTTTCGGTCGAGACTGTATACCATTAGTGCAGCGCGCCAGGGACGCAGGATGGAGGGAGCAGTATTGTCCTGCGGGAGACACTCTCCTGCGCTTACCACGCTGAGTGGCCGCGAGGTTTGAGGCGCCATGTCACGGATTGAGCGGTCGCTTCCGCCGGAAGTTCGAGTTCTCCCTTGGGCATGGGTGTGTGTGTGTTGTTCTTAGCATAAGTTAGTTTAAGCCAGTTTTGTGTATAAATCTAGGGACCGACGACATCAGCAGTTTGGTTCCTTAGGAATTCACACACATTTGAACTTTTTCTTTTCCTGCGTTGGCGTGGGACCTGTGATAGTAATCTAAGACATGCTGACAGCGGCGAATCACCTGCATCCCTTTATGCTTGATACCTGCCACAACGGTGATATCATATTTCAGTAGTATAACTGTCAATGTCGCGGAGCCAGAACCGTGCGACAGTAGTTGAGGAGCATCGTAGTGGACTCACGTTGATATATCGGCGACCAAATTCGTCTAATGTAAATGCTATGGAGGCCATCTGGGTCGCTTTCTGGTGCCATCACCACATACGCAAATCAGCGATCCTTTATTTTCACGACTTACATGACCTGTCTGTAGACAGACATCTAACACCACATACCTCCACAAAACCACCAACAAACTGTCGGATCCCTGATACGAAGAATCAGTGATGTATTTCGTTCCAAAGACGGACAAACACGCTATTAAGTAGGGGGTCATGATGTTTCGGCTTATAAGTGTTCACTACGCTTCCCCGCGTCAGATAGGATTCGCGGAAGACATCGAGAAAGTTCAAAGAAGGGCAACTCTTTTTGTATTATCGCGAAATATGGGAGAGAGCCCCACGGATATGATACACCATTTGGGGTCGCAGTCATTAAAACAAAGGCTCGCCGCGCCGGGCAGCCACGCGGTCTAGGGGCCTTGTCACGGTTCGCGCAGCTCCCCCCGTCCGAGGTTCGAGTCCTCCCTCGGGCATGAGTGTGTCTGGTTGTCCTTAGCGTAAGTTAGTTTAAGTTATAATAAGTAGTGTGTAAAGCTAAGGACAGATCACCTCAGCAATTTGATCCCAGAGGAACTTAACACAAAAGAAAAGCGTTTTTGACGGCAGCAGGAAAATTAAATTACCAACTTTCTCCCCAGAATGTGACAATATTTTCTTGGTGCTCACCAACATAGGTCGATATAATCATCATAATAAAAGAAGAGAAACCAGAGGTCGCGCGTAAAGATTTCAGTGTTCGTGCTTCCTTGCGTTGTTCCGACAGCGGAACGGTAGAGAATTAGGTCAAAAGTGCTTCGATGAACCCTGTGCCAGACACTTAATTGTAGATTGCAGAGAAATCATGTATATGCAAATGTAGGTAATAGATTAGTCGCAAGTGTCGTTGAATTCATTCTGACGATTACAAAGGGACTGCGGTCGACTTGTGCTCATAACTTTCAGGCAGCATCTTACATACGCAAGTTTTTGAAGAAGTGCTGTCCCAGTAGGTTCTTTTCACATTCAGTGAAGGATAGGTAGCAACAACGACCTCAACATATCTTTGTTTGCAGTGGAAACAGATTTGAGAAAATATGGGAAATGGTAAGCTCGCTGATACACACAACAAATAATTCGAGAAAGTACTTGAGAGTTCAGCTGATTTACCTAATGTCAGTTTACGTGTTTTAGTGTGTTAATTACAGTAACACTGTTTAGTGTATTGAAATGACAAAAAATCAATAAGACGGTTCAAGTGGTAAGTGAAAGTGATGAAAGATGACCTTCAAAATGTCAGGCTGATCGATGATCGCTACTCAGGTTTTACTTCATATGAGATTACAATTCAGGCATTCAGTAGCAAGTAAAGTGTTCAGTGCAATTTTGTCATATGATGACATGATAGAGACCGTGGCTGTTATTTGAAGACAAATGTTGATGGTGTGAGGACAGCAACCAGCCACAAATTTACTTTCAGTTCCTTTATTCAAAGGGTACCGTTACCGGTTTCGAATCGTTGTGATTCATCTTCAGACGGTGTACACGCTTTCCTTATGACATGTGGTGTGTTTTTTACAGATTACTTGTCCTAAAATATAAGTAATACATAATTATAAGCACTCCATACACTGATGGTTGCGTTACAGATTTTCGTTGCATGTGACTTACTTGAATTGTCGGTTTGGAGTGTTTGTTTTCATAACATGCGTCCAACAGATGTGAATACATTCCCATTGCATTCTTATTGTTGCACACGTAAATTTTTCTCACTGAACACTTTAGATTTGTCACCGAGAAGATTTCCACCACGAACAACATGTTTTGATACATACAAAGAACTTACAAACATATGAGTATCAAAGATGCTATGATATATCGTGATATTTGAAGATGTCCTATGTTTGGAAAGGATCATATATTCACTTATGCAGCTGAAATGCCTTTTACACTAGTACAGAGACATTGATTTTTTAAGTTGATACTGTTACATTAATTATAATGTTTTTCTAGTACTGTATAGGTAAAATAGTACATTATTTAATTACATTTAGCATCATGAGAATTATAGTAACATATAAATTTGCTACTTGATCTGCAGATAGGCGTACTACTATTATTTGCTTTAGAGGTTGGAAAATAATTTTTGGAAATTTTTCAGGAAAAGGGTGTCAGCTAACTCTGTTTTTTCATAAAGGATATAGTCTGGGGCGCTGTTTTGGAGTGTGTGTATTTCTATTTCTTCTAATATATTCATAGTGGCTCCTTTTTCATCTAAATGTAAATTTTTTATTTGTTCTCATTGTTTCCCACTGAATGGTTTTCTTCAGCAATATGGGCTGCAAATGCATATTTGTTCAAGTTACCACGTCTTAAAGCATAAATGTGTTCTTTGCATCTAATTTCAAAACTTTTGCCCATCTGTCCAATGTAGAATTTTGGGCAGATATCACATTTGAGTTTGTGTGTTCCTGATTTAAGGTAGGGACTCTTGGAGGTATTTACATCATGGATTACTTTTTGTTCTAATTTATTATTTGTGGAAAAGCTGATTGTGATATTTTTCCTTTGAAATAAGTTCGCTATTTGGTATGATAGTGGGCCTATGTATGGGAGAGCAGCATATTTAGGTTTGGCTTCTGTGGCACACTGATTTGGCTTGGAGTGACCGCTGGAAGTGGATCTGTGGTTTTTGTCTGCATTTTGTTGTAGAGTTTTCCTATTATTATGGGTTTATATCCATTATTATGAGCAACTGTTTTAACTTTATTGATTTCATTTTGATGGACTGTGTCACTCATTGGTACTTTTTTTATTCGGTGTAGCATCGGTCTGAAATATGCCATTTTTTGTTAGTGGGGGTGGCAAGATGTGTTGTCAGTACCTACATCTGTGGTTGTAGATTTTCTGTAAAATTCTAAATTGATGTTTATTGTTTCTATTACAAATTTTCAGGTCAAGAAAGTTAATGCTTTTATTAATTTCATGTTCCACTGTGAATTTAATATTTTTGTGCACTTTGCTGCTAATGAATCTATTTTATTGCTTGTACCATCAAAAAGCAAGATTGTATCATCAACATGTCTTCTGCAGTAGATTATTTTGTTTGAGATGTCTGGTTGGCTGAGAAGAATTTTTGTTCCATATTGTTGATGCAAATGTCAGCTAAGCTACTTCCTGTTGCCAAACCATCTTGTTGTTGAAGCTAAAGTAATTATGCTCTAGAATAAGTGAAAGTATTTCTATGAGTGCACAGATGTCTTTAATATTAATTTTCCTTTATTGAAACAGATAGTTTCTTATAATGTTAAAAGTCTCATTGATAGGGATGTTCGTGTATAGGTTGACAATGTTTAATGATGCTAATTTTGCTGTTGGTGGGATTTGGATGTCTTTAATTCAGCTTATGAGTCTATGTGTGTTACGTACATTGTAGTTATTTTCAAATGTATACTATTTGATAATGAGGACTTTTAGTTTACGGCTTATGAAGTATGCAGGGCTGTTTCTTGAGTTAACAATAGGGTGAATGGGACAATATTCTTTATGAACCTTTGGCTTTGCACACTGTTTTGGTGCTGAGGGATTCATTGCTATGCAGTTACGTATTTCATATTTGTTTAGTAAAGAGTTACAGTTTTGTAGCAGCTTTCTAAGTTTAGTTTGGAATTTTATTGTAGGATCTGACTTTATTTCAGTAATATTGTTCTATGGAAAAATTGCAAGGTTTTCTCTACATATTCACTTTCATGCATTACGATTAAAGAATTTCCTTTGTCAGCTTTTACTATAAGTTCTTCACTTTCAGACAGTTTGCTGTTAATACTTTTCAAATCTTTAAGTTCAGTGTTTTTGCGGGTGTTATATGTTTGTAATTGTTTCATTATCAGTTTACTTGTTTTGTATGCAAGTGCATTTTTCTCACATGTGTCTAGTTTTTCTGTGTCACAAGCAAGTTTTGTGCATGCTATGAGATTTTTAATACTGTGATTATTGAGATTTGTTCCAAGATTATGATTCAGACCTTTACTTAATAAAGTGAGTTCACTGCTGCTAAATTCGATGTCAGTTGTATTAATAACTCCATCAAAAAGTTTGTGTTGGCTTAGCTGTTTGTTTTTATCCCACTCTGAATTGTTCAGAGATTTTAAGGCTTCTATTTCCTTTTTGTGTTTGGATAGGATAATCTTATGTTCTTTATCTTCTTTATCGTCTATGTGCTGTAGAATGTGTGAGAATTGTAAAGGTGAGAGGCTGTGTCCTAGCTGCAGATGCAAGTTGTAGATGATGTTATTTTTCTTTTTTCTTGTATTGCATTTTTATCTCTGTTTTTAGCCATAAATTTTCACATTTTTGCTTAGCAAATCTGGCAACTTTAATTCTGCAGTTAATTTTGACTATGACACATTTCGGAACTATTTTAAGCGACGTACACTCTTTGTCGAATATGATGTTAAGAGATGTTTTCATCAGGTTAATTTTATGTTTCTTGAAAGAATGCATATTTCTCATTACCTGGCGAGGTAAGCTTAATGCAATTTTGTCATATGATGACATGTGTTCAGTATCAAAGGCAAAATACGAACTAATAATTTTTACTGAGAGGAGTCAATGTAATTCTATGAAAATCTGTCTGGATACTTTTTTAGTACCTGTCTCATAATGGAACTCCTGCAGTATATGTTTAAACAAATAAATATCAAATTTGTCCATTCTACATCGGCGGCTGCAAATCCAAGATTATAAACAACGGATTTCAGACTTCCATTCGTGTTAATGGTTCAAATGGCTCTGAGCACTATGGGACTTAACTGCTAAGGTCTTCAGTCCCCTAGAACTTAGAACTACTTAAACCTAACTAACCTAAGGACATCACACACATCGATGGCCGAGGCAGGATTTGAACCTGCGATCGTAGCGGTGGCGCGCTTCCAGACTGTAGCGCCTAGAACCGCACGGCCACCACGGCCGGCCAATCGTGTTAAGTTTTCGAATACGTTCGCTCCGTCACAGAAACTGCAATAAAGCTCATCTCTTTAATATCTCTGTTTGCGGTTTGTTTAGCATCTCCGTAATGCTCTCTTGCCAGCTAAACGATCCCTTGAGGAAACGCGCCGCTCTTCGTTGGATCTTCTCTACCTCCTCTATCAGTCCTACCTGATAGGAAGAAAATGCATGTGTTGAGGAAATTCAAACAATTTGGGAAGGTGCAGTCTTTGAACCCTATATATCAGTTCCATCAATAGTATATGGCTCCATCCCAGATTGCCTTCTCTAATTGAAACTCCTTAACACTCAAACATCAATTTAACTAAAGCTCCAACCAAAACGCTGTCATGTAAAAACCAGTGCTAGACTACTGCTGATGTATTATTTTAGACCACTGAAATTATAGTGTTATACATTGTTTTGTAAAGAACTACTTTGATTGTAAAGTGATTTACATGATTTGTTTACTGATGAAATTGTTTTACACGATGTCACGATGAAAATGTAGAAGTAAACAAACAAACGCATCATGTGCCACGTATCCAGTGCTGCCTAGCGGCTTAGTCCACTTTGCCTCCAATTTGTCCCTTGGTACTAATTTGAACTTTTCTCGTGATTGAGAACGCTGACGAGATACGAAGTACCTAATGAACAATTTTATGTGATTGACGTAACACTGGTAAGCCATATTCTACTCATTGTAATGTCTCTAATGTAACAAGTTGTCATAGCTTCTGATGCCAGTTTTGTGTGATATTTTATAGCCTTTGAAAACGAGAGAATGTGGAAACGCATAAGCTGATTTTGGAAATAATAAAAAGCTGCTGAAGACATTACAAAACTTATTCAAATATATCAGTAACTTTCTCCCTTGTATCCTTGTTACATTAAAAATATTTCGTTTTACACTAAATACAATAGTCTGACAATAAATGTGTTATTTCTGATTAAGAAAAAGCTTTTGCATGTGAGACTTGCTGTAACAATTCGTAGTGTCTGAAGTAATCAGTTTAGAAACTGTTATCGACGTATAACGATATCCATCTTTTGTCTGACATTGTTACGTTCCTCTTCACCCTTCCTGTTCCTAGCGGCAAGCCGTTAAGGCGCATGTAGCAACGTAAGTTTCCTTCAATCGAGAACAATACTCATTTTTGCTCAAACATTGTGCCATGTCATTTTATTTTGTGCACCTAATACCCTTGATATGCTACTCATAGGTTTTACAGTGGAAATGCGGGTCAGTCTGTATGAAGGCGAATATCCGGCTTGCACGATGTCTGTTGAGCCATCATTACGGCTGTCTCATTCAGATCACTACATGTTGTTGTTGTTGTGGTCTTCAGTCCTGAGACTGGTTTGATGCAGCTCTCCATGCTACTCTATCCTGTGCAAGCTTCTTCATCTCCCAGTACCTACTGCAACCTACATCCTTCTGAATCTGCTTAGTGTATTGATCTCTTGGTCTCCCCCTACGATTTTTACCCTCCACGCTGCGCTCCAATACTAAATTGGTGATCCCTTGATGCCTCAGAACATGTCCTACCAACCGATCCCTTCTTCTGGTCAAGTTGTACCACAAACTCCTCTTCTCCCCAATCCTATTCAGTACCTCCTCATTAGTTATGTGATCTACCCATCTAATCTTCAGCATTCTTCTGTAGCACCACATTTCGAAAGCTTTTATTCTCTTCTTGTCCAAAGTATTTACCGTCCATGTTTCACTTCCATACATGGCTACACTCCATACAA
This sequence comes from Schistocerca nitens, assembly GCF_023898315.1. Lineage (NCBI taxonomy): Eukaryota > Metazoa > Arthropoda > Insecta > Orthoptera > Acrididae > Schistocerca > Schistocerca nitens. The sequence goes on from NC_064614.1 coordinate 21,514,848, forward strand.
ATACTTTCAGAAATGACTTCCTGACATTTAAATCTATACTCGATATTAACAAATTTCTCTTCTTCAGAAACGCTTTCCTTGCCATTGCCAGTCTACATTTTATATCTTCTCTACTTCGACCATCATCAGTTATTTTGCTCCCCAAATAGCAAAACTCCTTTACTACTTTAAGTGTCTCATTTCCTAATCTAATACCCTCAGCATCACCCGATTTAATTTGACTACATTCCATTATCCTCGTTTTGCTTTTCTTGATGTTCATCTTATATCCTCCCTTCAAGACACCATCCATTCCGTTCAACTGCTCTTCCAAGTCCTTTGCTGTCTCTGACAGAATTACAATGTCATCGGCGAACCTCAAAGTTTTTATTTCTTCTCCATGGATTTTAATACCTACTCCGAATTTTTCTTTTGTTTCCTTTACTGCATGCTCAATATACAGATTGAATAACATCGGGGAGAGGCTACAACCCTGTCTTACTCCTTTCCCAACCACTGCTTCCCTTTCATGTCCCTCGACTCTTATAACTGCCATCTGGTTTCTGTACAAATTGTAAATAGCCTTTCGCTCCCTGTATTTTACCCCTGCCACCTTCAGAATTTGAAAGAGAGTATTCCAGTCAACATTGTCAGAAGCTTTCTCTAAGTCTACAAATGCTAGAAACGTAGGTTTGCCTTTCCTTAATCTTCCTTCTAAGATAAGTCGTAAGGTCAGTATTGCCTCACGTGTTCCAGTATTTCTACGGAATCCAAACTGATCTTCCCCGAGGTCGGCTTCTACTAGATTTTCCATTCGTCTGTAAAGAATTCGTGTTAGTATTTTGCAGCTGTGGCTTATTAAACTGATTGTTCGGTAATTCTCACATCTGTCAACACCTGCTTTCTTTGGGATTGGAATTATTATATTCTTCTTGAAGTCTGAGGGTATTTCGCCTGTTTCATACATCTTGCTCACCAAATGGTAGAGTTTTGTCAGGACTGGCTCTCCCAAGGCCGTCAGTAGTTCCAATGGAATCACTACATAGTGTAGTAATTATTCAGAACCTGCCAAATTTTCAATTCGCGGAGCCCGATTTACAATATTGGCGCACTTGAGAGACTGGAAGATGATACGGTCTTGAAAATGAGAAGGACTTTATTCCCGCAACTTGATATTTCAGCACCTGTATTGCCAAAGTAAAAAAAAAAAAAGTGGTTAAAAAAGTAGGTTTACGGTATTCAAAATAACACAGATGCGGAGCCATCTGTCCGTCCTCTACGACACGGGGGAAAAGTGGGCGATGTGGAAATGTTTGCAATACAGGTGATTATTTTACGTTGAGAGTGGCAATCCAAATATGTGGGAAGTGGTACTGTGTGTTTAACGCAATGGTTCTGCAAATGAGCTGCGGGAAATTACAGCAGAGAAATATTATATCAGTAGCACTGAATCTCAAAAGATACCACCGCTACAACCTCTGGTAACACATGCCAACAGAGAAAAATGTACGTGGGACGAAACAAATACCTTTTAACTATATTAACCACTCTGATAATGAGAACGACAGTGAAAAACTTAAATTAGCTGAAACTTGAGTAGGGACAGTTAATTATTATAATTATATTTTATTAGTTTCATTGTCAATCCCGTCCCATTTAGGCTTCGAAACCCCACTGATGGTAGACAGAGTGATGGCGTTTCATGCAGCAGTAGCTATGTGTATTTTGTCGCTATTTTTAGCACGGTCTCATAGCATCAAGCGAAAGGGGAACGGGGAGTAAGGAGCGGAGCAGGTTTCATAGGAGCGGAGCACGTTTCATTAAGGGTAGTTGCAGTCTATTACAAGCTGTGATCTGTTCGTCTGCTGGAAGATCATATTACTGAAGTGTAGTTTGTGCACATGGTCATTGTAAGTTCTGTGATTCAATATGCCTTTCAAATGTGTAACAGTTCTCACAATTTTGGCTACATTTGTGGACAGACTACACTGTAATCGCAAATGAGGCCAAAAACGCCATATAATAGGAAGGCGTGCAGATTGTGCTTTGGATGGGAAATTGGGGACCAGGGCAAGTCCTGGTATCCTCATGTATGTTGCATATCTTGAGTCTCGAGTCTTCATTCGTGGGTGCAACGAAAAGTTCTTCCAAGGGATTTCATACAGCCATTATCTGGCGAGAACCATCATACCATGTGAATATCTGTTACTTATTTATGACTACTCCATCAACACATGGTATTTCCAGCAAAAAAAGTCTTCCTTGACATCCCATAACGTACCTAAACATACAGAGATCTTGATAGTGAAACTAGTGCTGCAACGTCCCTTTTCAAAGCCTTATTCTTCGGAAGATCTTGATTTTGTGTGTACCGATGAGTCTACAGAGATTCACAAAATGCCACTGTGTGAGCTTAATATCCTAGTGAGAGATCTGAAACTGCCGAAAGATGAAGGTGAACTGTTGGTCTCAAGGCTACAACAGTGGAATTGTCTTGGGAAATGTGACGGCAGTCTGAATCCGTTATATATCATTCCTTCCAGTTTTTGGAAATTGGTACTTTGTTGTGATGCAAGGGGAATAATGGCATCTATGGAAATTGACTGTAAAACTGATCCGCGTGGCTTATTTATCTACTCCTCCAAATTAAGTCTCAAATCTGTGCTACTGTATAACGGCAATTTGTTACCATCAATTCCGATTGGGTATGCACATTACATGAAAGAAACATATGGCAACATGAAATAATTAGTATTGCAATTGAAATATGACAATTTTAAACGTCAGATTTCCGGGATCAAAAGTCACAGGTATATTCCTGTACATGGGATACAACACGGCTATACGAAATTCTATTGCTTCCTGTGCCTCTGCAACAGTCATGCCAAAGCACTTCATTGTAAAAAGGAAGACTGGTCTAAGCGCCAATCACTTGAATCAGATCACACTATGTTATGCACGGAGCACTTGCCAAATCGAAGAACATGATTCTCCCTACTTTTCATATAACTTCGTTAAGGCCAAGGGGAAAACTGGTGAAGCATTGCTCCCTCTGAGCGAGAGATTTCCATTCCTAGCGATGCGAAAATAAGAGAGGGGATTTTCTTGTGTCGCCACATACGCAAACTGCACAAAAATAAGCATTTCAACGCCAACCTGACAGGTGATGAGAAGTTATCTTGCGATGCATTGGTCGAAAATCAACAAACTTTCTAGGACATAAGAGCGCAGAAAACTATAACGTTCTTGTAGCAAATCTTCTGCACAGCTAAAGTAAACTGGGGTTCTACACGTTCTTTTCCTACATTCCCACTCGGACATCTTTCTTGACAACTGTGATAGTGTAACCGACGAGGTGGGTGCACGCATCCACCAGCAAATTTAAGACATTGAAATATGATACCGGGGAAAGCGGAGTGCATCATTGTTAGCCGATTACTGCTGGACACTAACAAGGGGAGGCCGCCAATTGTGAAATTCAGATTCGATTCATACTGCGCATAATAAAAGCTCATGGCCAGAGGTGTAATGTGACAAAGCACCAAGATGCACTACTCAGCCGTTGTCGAGAAAATCGACAGTTAAAAGAAACCGTTGCGGTGAAACTCTCTCTACGATTAATAATTTTCTACAGGGTCTTACCATTATATAATCTATCTGATACCTTGTAGTATATCCAGGCTTTTTCCATGTATACAACATCCTTTTATGATTCTTGATCGAAGTGTTGGCTATGATTAAGTTATGCTCTGTGCAAAAGTCAACCAGGCGGCTTCCTCTTTCATTTCTTATCCCCAATCCATATTCACCTACTACGTTTCCTTCTCTCCAATTTCCTACTATCGAATTCCAGTCACCCATGACTATTAAATTTTCGTCTCCCTTCACTACCTGAATAATTTCTTTTATCTCATCGTACATTTCATCAATTTCAATTTTTCGATAACGTTGGAGAAATCCTTCTTGGATTATTTTGTGACCTACTTTCTGCTCTTCACTCAGATCGTGTGGAATCTATCTGGATTCAACTTTTCTCATCTTTAACTTCTCTATTATGATTCTATAAAGTTACGTGAAGGGCATTTTGGCCTCATATGCAATTTCGTCATATGTTTTTGGTCGCTCTCTCAAAACGTCATTAACAGTTACTTGATAGGCACAGATTCTTGTAGTTGATGGCCTTCCACTGCTTGGGCTGTCCATAGAGCTTAGCTGACCTTCGTGGAAATAAGCAAACCACAGTGATACTGTGCGACAATTTCTGTACGTTTCTTTCCAGGTAGGGATGTGATTTTTATGTAGGAACGCTGGCAACTGCGTGTAATATGACCTGATTTCGTTTCAGCTCCCTCTTTAAAACTACGAGTAACTTATTCACGACACAGTCACGCGAACCAACAAACACATATCTATATCTCTGTATCTAAGCTGAATGAGTCGGAATACATCACTGGTAACGTTTTATGAGTATCATAATATGGCCTGCAGTACGGCAGTAGTCTTTAACATGATATGTGAAACGTAAAACTCGTAAATTTTGTGCTTTTCCCTGGATGATAGTTGAACAGCGAAACCTGTCGGGATAAAAGGTAAAATTCCATACAGCAAAGTAAGCATTTTCTAAAATATATATGACCGTCACGCCCAAAGTTTTACGAATAACTGAGATGAATTTCATCTTGATCACGTGTTCGTAACGGTCGTGCATGCGCAGTGTGACCCCCGTAGCTGACACAGTGAAGTTGTAAGTACTGTGTTTGTATGTTGGCTGCGCTTTAGACTGTTAATGTCGCTGACAGCGTTCTGCGCCCTCGGCAAGAGATTCTGTGGTTGGACGGACTGGCAGTTAGCGAGTGAATAGGGAAGTGTATGGACACGATTTTCTTACTGGAGACTCTGTGTTGGCAGGACATGCATTGTAAAGTGAGATGATATGATGTGTTTATAATAAAATACGCATGGAAATGTATGAGGATGGATATATGGTTGATAATACAGTATTTCGGCAGTGGAATTATTGACAGCCGGCCGGAGTGGTCGTGCGGTTCTAAGCGCTACAGTCTGGAGCCGAGCGACCGCTACGGTCGCAGGTTCGAATCCTGCCTCGGGCATCGATGTGTGTGGTGTCCTTAGGTTAGTTAGGTTTAAGTAGTTTTAAGTTCTAGGGGACTGATGCCCTCAGCAGTTAAGTCCCATACTGCTCACAGCCATTTGAACCAATTATTGACAACTATAATTTTAGGAACTGGATGTCACATGAAGAAGGTAAATTTTTCTAAATACATTGTTTGCTCTTGAACAAAATCATCCTTTTGGTAACCATATGCCTCTTAGTAGTTAGAATCGTTTTAGTTACTATGAAGATTTTCTGTAAGGTAAGTGACTTATGAAAAATAATTGGATTTCCACTTTAGTGATTTGTGACTGGAATGAGTTTAGGCAATTAACAGAGTTAGGGGTAGTTACGAAGTGTCTGCAGAGACACAAATTACTAAGGTAGAATAGATTAAACACCAGCTTAGCTAAAATGGATTATACACAGGAAAATGTATCTTAAGACTCCTGTGGTAAGTTTTTCTAAAACGTACGTAATATTCCTGTAGCTAATTTTGGTCAGGTGCAGGGCGAATCGGCCACATAATATTGAGAAGCCGGTACTAAAATAAGTACAGGAAGAATCACTAGCACAGGCTGTAATGCCATAACACCAGACAAGCTATTTCACGATACAGTTTAGAGGCTTCTGTTAAACTGTGAGGTTTACTTAGCAGTTTCTCTTTCTTTAGCAGGCAGGATACAAATGGTGGCAGAGGATTTCGGGAGTGGAACTTTCATCGATCGACAGCTGTCTGTTGCTCGGCAAATCGGCTCCGCGTGGATAATGGAAAGCGACAAGACTGTTAACTTCATTTTCTGAAATTTATGTCCGTAGCTATGATGGATACGCTTCCACCATTCATAGCGGCCAGTACCACTGAGGATCCTGTGGGATTAAAGGTGCCCGTAGTAAAATCTTATGACTTGGTACCCGGCAGTTCATGACCTTCAGAAATTTCTCGTAAATGGAGCAGAATCCTAAAAAGATATTTTTTAAATGCTAAGTCTTTTGACTTTTTTTTCGTTCTGTTCCGTTTTTCCACACATTGTCCTGATTGTTTTCATCTCTGCGGTATTACGACACCAAACGCACTATATAATATGCTTTGAATATTTCAGTCTTGTTTGGTTCAAATAGTTCAAATGGCTCTGAGGACTATGGGACTTAACATCTATGGTCATCAGTCCCCTAGAACTTAGAACTACTTAAACCTAACTAACCTAAGGACATCACACAACACCCAGTCATCACAAGGCAGAGAAAATCCCTGACCCCGCCGGGAATCGAACCCGGGAACCCGGGCGCGGGAAGCGAGAACGCTACCGCACGTCCACGAGCTGCGGACAGTCTTGTTTGGTCCATGGTGTTTGCCACCTCTACTGTTCCTTCCAGTACAAAGTTAAGAAGGTTCCACTGAAAGTCCACGAGTCATTTTAATTCTGGTATCTTAATCTTCTAGTTAGGCATTAGTGCCATTTTCACGTAAAATTTTTAACATTCCAATTAGTTTTCTTCCACAGCAACCCTTGGTACTTGACACATTGAAAACTTCCCGTCTCCTCTATATATCTCTTTTGTTACGCAACCTTCCCTTTTACAATATCCTATGAAACCTTCCCTTTGGATTTCTACCTCTTGCTTAATAATAGCAATTGAAATCTTCCCTTTGAAATTAATTCTCTTTCTCAATCTTCGCATACAAATTTAAATGCTGCTTATTAAAATTTATTTTCTGATTATTTCGGCGAAACATAGAATGTGTCCTCGTCGTGGCCCTCAGTCGTTATCTACAATAACCCAAAACTGTTCCTTACCTTTTTTTTTACTGTTACTGGATCGCCATCTGACTCCTACATCGAACTGCGACATGAATATACTTACTCTGTTTTACTATACTCTATTAGCTGCTGGTGGGATTTCATAATAAGTGGCTGTATTTAATACCAAAGCTGGCGTTATTCTTTAATAGCAAAGCTGACGGTATTCTATAATTAATTTGACTGAAATTACGTAATTCATAGTTAAACTTTTTCTTGAATGAAATATTGTAAAGTTTTACGTTGATGGTTTTTGGGATGGATTGTAATCAGTAATGTAATATTGCTGCCAAAAATTAATTATATTGTGAATGAAATAATTTTACAAACGTTCAAATGGGACTTACTCTTTTCAATAATCTTACAAATAGCAATGCGCAAACATACCTTCAGTAGTCTCGAGTACCTCAAAAAAATTAATTCAAAAATATTAGTTGCTCTTATGATAATACACTGCCGGCCACCGTAAATGCAACACCCTGAAGGAAGCATCCGAATCAAGTGAAATTTACACCATGGGTTTGCAGCGATGAGATATGCAACTGATTAGAATTTCAGCGCAGACGCACATCACGCGCGCCTGTGGCGCCACCTCATAGCGCCATTTAAGGCTTGACGATTTCGACGAGTGTACGTTCGGCACGTGTGTTTACCTTGTGGTTGTTTCACAAGACGATCGGTTATGCCTCGTAGACAACGGCGAACATCTTTTGATCAAGTATCCGAGTTCGACTGAGGAAGGCTAGTGGCTTACCGAGATTGTGGATTATCATACAGAGAAATCGCTAGTCGTGTTGGACGAAACCAAACAACTGTAATGCGGATATGTGACCGTTGGATGCAGGAGGGTACGACGGACCGACGTGGTCGATCGCATTCACCTCGGTGCACCACTGCACGTGCTGATAGGCAAATTGTGCGCATGGCAGTGACGGATCGCTCAGTGACATCCCGAACCATAGCACAGCACATTGCGTCTGTAACGCATCATCCAGTGTCTGCGCGTACCATTCGACGCCGTTTACAGCAGAGTGGTCTGTCCGCAAGACGTCCATTTCTTCGTCTACCAATGACGCTGAACAACAGACGTCTCCGTCGCCAATGGTGTGATGACAGACGGATGTGGACGGCAGAATGGAATGACGTTGTCTTTACTGACGAGGCACGCTTCTGTCTGCAGCACCACGATGGTCGGATTCGAGTGTGGAGACAGCGTGGAGAGAGGATGCTGGACAGCTGCATTATGCACCGCCACACTGGTCTTGCACCGGGTATTATGGTATGGGGCGGTATTGGATATTACTCTCGCACGCCTCTAGTACGCATTGCCGGCACTTTAAATAGCCGGCGCTACATATCCGAGGTGCTGGAGCCAGTTGTCCTTCCTTACATTCAGGGCTCGGCCACAGCCATATTTCAACAGGATAATGCGCGACCACACGTGGCACGCATTGTCCAAAGGTTCTTCGTCAATAACCAGATTGAAGTGCTTCCCTGGCCGGCTCGCTGTCCGGATATTTCTCCGATAGAAAACATGTGGTCCATGGTTGCTCAACGAGTGACCCAGATTACATCCCCAGCTGCCACACCAGATGATCTTTGGCAACGTGTGGAAGCTTCTTGGGCTGCTGTACCCCAGGAACACATCCAACGTCTCTTTGACTCAATGCCGAGACGTGTGGCAGCGGTGATCTCCAACAATGGCGGCTACTCTGGCTACTGATTCTGGCAGGAACCACATGTCACAGACGTCTGTAAACGTAATCATTTGATACTTGGTCAACAAGTTATCTACAAAATAAATTTTGTTGTGCTACCTCTTGTCTTTCTTGGTGTTGCATTTACGGTGGCCAGCAGTGTAGTTAGTTGATGTCTCTGTACATCCGTTTATAATCTCTTGTAAATCATAGCTAGTGGCTGGCAGGCACACCGCTCCGCTCAATCTCTCGCTTCAGACCTGCTACCGACTCACTTCACATCTCGCTTACTACTGACTTCCTACGAACGCTAAAGTGCGGTCTCTCCTGCCAACAATGCTTTCTGGTGCAGACAGTCCCTGCTACCACTACAAAATGTATCAATGCGCGGTCTTTCGCGCTCTTTTCTTAAAATGTATCCATACGCTGTCTCTCCTACCCTTTTTAAAATTATATCAATGTGCGGTCTCTCTTGCCAACAATACTTTGGTGCAGACATTGCCTGCTACCACAATTATTTCCAAAATGACAAATATTAATTATTCCTACTTAATCCTATTAATAAAATATAAACTTCTTTCATAAACTGGGGTTTGACAATACAGAATAGAAATACACACGTCTTACAACATGTAACACAAGACGAGTGATACGCCTCCTTAATGTACTGCAGTCACCTGAAAATAAACTGACAGTTCGAAGGAGGTAGTACCAACCAAAAATAAAATGAATTTAATATGAATCATATTCCTTCGTGAAAGATATGTCAGCTGGTTGTTGTTGTTGTGGTCTTCAGTCCTGAGACTGGTTTGATGCAGCTCTCCATGCTACTCTATCCTGTGCAAGCTTCTTCATCTCCCAGTACCTACTGCTACCTACATCCTCCTGAATCTGCTTAGTGTATTGATCTCTTGGTCTCCCTCTACGATTTTTACCCTCCACGCTGCCCTCCAATACTAAATTTGTGATCCCTTGATGCCTCAAAACATGTCCTACCAACCGATCCCTTCTTCTAGTCAAGTTGTGCCACAAACTTCTCTTCTCCCCAATCCAATTCAATACCTCCTCATTAGTTACGTGATCTACCCACCTTATCTTCAGCATTCTTCTGTAGCACCACATTTCGAAAGCTTCTATTCTCTTCTTGTCCAAACTGGTTATCGTCCATGTTTCACTTCCATACATGGCTACACTTCATACAAATACTTTCAGAAACGACTTCCTGACACTTAAATCTATACTCGATGTTAACAAATTTCTCTTCTTCAGAAACGATTTCCTTGCCATTGCCAGTCTACATTTTATATCCTCTCTACTTCGACCATCATCAGTTATTTTACTCCCTAAATAGCAAAACTCCTTTACTACTTTAAGTGTCTCATTTCGTAATCTAATCCCCTCAGCATCACCCGATTTAATTTGACTACATTCCATTATCCTCGTTTTGCTTTTGTTGATGTTCATCTTATATCCTCCTTTCAAGACACTGTCCATTCCGTTCAACTGCTCTTCCAAGTCCTTTGCTGTCTCTGACAGAATTATAATGTCATCGGCGAACCTCAAAGTTTTTACTTCTTCTCCATGAATTTTAATACCTACTCCGAATTTTTCTTTTGTTTCCTTTACTGCTTGCTCAATATACAGACTGAATAACATCGGGGAGATGCCACAACCCTGTCTCACTCCTTTCCCAACCACTGCCTCCCTTTCATGCCCCTCGACTCTTATAACTGCCATCTGGCTTCTGGACAAATTGTAAATAGCCTTTCGCTCCCTGTATTTTACCCCTGCCACCTTAAGAATTTGAAAGAGATTATTCCAGTTAACGTTGTCAAAAGCTTTCTTTAAGTCTACAAATGCTAGAAACGTAGGTTTGCCTTTTCTTAATCTTTCTTCTAAAGTAAGTCGTAAGGTTAGTATTGCCTCACGTGTTCCAACATTTCTACAGAATCCAAACTGGTCTTCCCCGAGGTCCGCTTCTACCAGTTTCTCCATTCGTCTGTAAAGAATTCGCGTTAGTATGTCAGCTGGTATGTTTTAAGGAAAGTTAATTTACATTCTCTAGTGAATGTTATATATGGTCGATGACTAGTTTCAGTGTCCATCTTATTATCTGATCATTCATCAAACGAAATCACTTAGGTGAAAGTGTTCATCTAGGAATTATAAAACAAAGGAATTCTATTACACCAGTCTCAGAACGCTAATCGTCGTTTTTTTTAATCACTAAAGCCAGTTAGATGAACTGAACTGCTATCAGTAATATATAGTGTACTAACAGAGACGGTCGTAAAGATCTGAAGTGAACTGAACTGGATTTTGTAATATGTTATGCAGAATAGGAAACGGCCACAGAAGTTGTACGGCTGGTGTGTCGGACCTCTTATATCTCATAAGTTTTAACTGATCACCGTTTGTTGAAACTAAGATCTGAAGGTGATTATTGATTGATTATTGATGATGGATGCTTGTTCTCTTTCATTTACGATATGCAACTGAGTCCGTGAAAATAGTATTTTCTTAAAGGGATTGAAATATTTCAGCAGTTTTGCGACGGATAGCTGTTCACAACTTTCAACATAATTTCCGTGGTGTCATCATGCTTGACGGCAACACCTAACAATCACTAATGCGTCATACTTTCCGCCAGCGACTTTTTTCAGCGATGAGGTCACATGATGTTGTTTCATGAAGCATACCTTGACTTTTGCCTGTATTAGATTTAATATGTTCGTCAAATAATGGCAGAATATTTTACAAAATACAGGAGTGCATAGGAATCGTTTATGGGTCCACTTCAGAGCTAACAACATGAACCCAAACACGTTGTCCCCGTAGCCACTATTTTCTGCATCGTTATCTACTTTCAGAACCTCTGAGCCCGTTAACGCATGCGCCTATAATAGACAGATTACTCTTTTAAAGGCTTACTTACTTCTGAAATGTATATTTCTTGATATTTTACTTAGTTTTATGCTACGATGTAAATAGGCATTTACGATTATTTTAAAATCACCTCGTTTATGATAAAGGGAATGGCTGAATTTTCAGTGCTTTTCATGTTGTCAAACTGTATTACGAAAAAGAACTAAAGACATCCTGTGTCTTTGCATGTGGACACAGACAAGATAAAACCGCATTAAAGTAAACAGAAATAAGAATCATTTGCTTCAACGTGATCTACATGTTTGACAGTATTTGAGATTATTTGTAGAATTCTGTGCACATTAAAGTTATAACTGTATTGAATAGATTCATATATTCATGGAGTTGTGGAGTTGTGAGTCACGTTTCTTAAAACTTATAAAATGTCACGATGACCATGTTATAGTTTAGGAATGTTCTGTCTTCCAAAGCCTAATGACCCCTTGGATTCGTAACATTCCAATACTGCATCACAAAATTTATTTATATGAGGCATTTATAAGGAATAAGGACATTAGTATGAACAAATGCAGTGGTGGTGATTTCTGTGGTAAATATCAATGTACACCCTTACATATGTTTTTCAGAAAACCTGGAATTTTTTATGCAGTTTTTAATATCGAGAAAATTTTCCTAATAAGACCACTTTTTTACTTGAAAGAGATTATGATTTTCATTTAGGTTGCAGTTAAAGAAAGTGTCATTTCTGAAGAGTACTACCAGATAAATTTAGCACTGGTGGAACTGATCCATCAGAATCTTGTTGATCTGTCTAGAAATTTAGAATAATGTTGCAGTCCAGCTTGTACAGTTATTGTACATCTGTGTTGCGCCGCGGCCCCTGGAATCTACTTTTCCGTTATCGCAGGGATTACAACGCCACTACGGCCGCACGGTGATTATGCTTCTGGATTATTCATGTTGTTAGCAATTTGCTACCCCATGCCAGGGCACATAACTTTCACGTAATTGCGTAGTCGCAGAATGCCACGGGGCACGAAAAGATCATGATATATATTTCAGAAGAAGTTTTATAATAGCAAGTAAAGAGAAGATATCTTGCCATCTCATTCCTTTACTTCCTCCGATCTTCCTGCTCTTGTTAGTCTCTGTTTACAGAATTCTAAAAATTAAAAACGCGCTTACGGAAATGCAAAAAAAAAAAAAAAGATAGTGCAGTGTACTTTTAGCCGTTGCACTGTACATTTCAGTACGAAACCTAATTGCCTAATTGTATTGAATGCACATATAAATTGCAAACGGTGTCCACTATGACGTAAGAGAGGACTCAGGATGCCTGATTTTTTTAGTTTAAACAAATGCAGAAATACTTAGAAAGTTTACATGTTATTCAGAAATTCACATTACAAACTTCTAGGACTTCAAGACGGGAGCGTGAGCATAATATTCTGAATAGAATCCATGTCCAGAAATGTATCATTTACGTTGTATGACAGTTTCAGTTCAGAGGTTTAACTCATCCACTTCTGCATGAGGAATCGAATTAGGCTTGACGCAGTACAGTTATTAGGTAACAATTCGAAAGGAAACATAACGAAACATTCAGTAATCATTTAAGCACATTCGCCTGTATCGGGTTCTTTTTTGTTTTGGAATAATGTAAACTGAACACGTGATGTTTCAGTGTTAATACAAAGAGGGGTGTGCATAAGTCATAAATGGACGTTTCGTTACGTTTCTTTTAGAAATGTTACCTCTTAATTGTACTCGTCACGCCTATTTCAGTTCGTCAAGCAGAAGTGGAGAAATTAAACATCTGAATTGATACCGCTTAGAACGGAAATTGTACGTTTCAGGACGCGTGTTGCTATTCGAAATGTTATGTACTCACTCCCCTTTATTCAAGACCTAGAAGTTAGTACGGGGAATTTCCGAACACCCTGTACAAATAAACAACGATGTAATAGTGCAAGTTAAATTTTGTATATAGTAGCCGGTCTTCCTATTAGAAACATGAGATAATTGCATTGAGTCACTGTGAGGTATTGTCAGATATTAGAATGAGAACTTTTACATGAAATTACGTGTACAATCTTTGTTGCTACACAGTCTAGTCAATCACAGGCGAAGCTTTGTATTAGTTAAGGAACTACAGTTCCTTATTTCTTCGTTCAAAGGAAGTAGAAAACTGATCCGATTCAGCATCATCTGATAAATGGTTTCGTCTGAAGAATCAAATTGCTCATTTGATACTTCTGGCTTATGAACATAACAAATGTAACAAAGCTACGGAAAGTATCACGTTTAAATTCGTACAACTTAGGAAACCTGTTTTCAATTTAAAAACCTCTAGTTATGTAGTTAATTGGCAGTGAGGAAGAACATCCCACAGTGTTGGTGTTTGGAGCACACTATTTCGAGGAACAGAAACATGGATCGTCGGAACTCGAGGGGACAGGTAACTAGCAACATCGCGAAATTGTGCTACTACTTTGATGATATTACTGGGAAGTTGCATGCCGCGTCCAGGGACGTGGTCGTCTTTCCCACCGGCAGAGTGTAATTTTGAGTGCGTTGTCGAGCTGGAGGCTTGAGAGTGGGCGGTTTAGTCAGCTGCTGCACGAAGATCTGCAGCAGATAGGCACTTGGTGCAGAGAGTCGCAACTGACCCTTAACATAGACAAATGTAATGTATTGCGAATACATAGAAAGAAGGATCCTTTATTGTATGATTATGTGATAGAAGAACAGACACTGGTAGCAGTTACTTGTGTAAAATATCTGGGAGTATGCGTGCGGAACGATTTGAAGTGAAATGATCATATACAATTAATTGTTGGTAAGGCGGGTGCCAGGTTGAGATTGCCGGCCGCGGTGGTCTAGCGGTTCTAGGCGCTCCGTCCGGAACCGCGCGACTGCTACGGTCGCAGGTTCGAATCCTGCCTCGGGCATGGATGTGTATGATGTCCTTGGGTTAGTTAGGTTTAAGTAGTTCTAAGTTCTAGGGGACTGATGACCACAGATGTTAAGTACCATAGTGCGCAGAGCCATTTGAACCATTTGAACCAGGTTGAGATTCATTGGGAAAGTTCTTAGAAAGTGTACTCCATCAAAAATGGAGGTGGCTTACAAAACACTCTTTCGACCTATACTTGAGTATTGCTCACCAGTGTGGGATCCGTACCAGGTCTGGTTGACAGAGGAGATAGAGAAGATCCAAAGAAGAGCGGCGCGTTTCGACACGGGGTTATTTGGTAAGGTTGATAGCGTTACGGAGATGTTTAGCAAACTCAAGTGGCAGACTGCAACAGAGGCGCTCTGCATCGCGGTGTAGCTTGCTGTCCAGGTTTCGAGAGTGTGCGTTTCTGGATGAGGTATCGAATATACACTCCTGGAAATGGAAAAAAGAACACATTGACACCGGTGTGTCAGACCCACCATACTTGCTCCGGACACTGCGAGAGGGCTGTACAAGCAATGATCACACGCACGCCACAGCGGACACACCAGGAACCGCGGTGTTGGCCGTCGAATGGCGCTAGCTGCGCAGCATTTGTGCACCGCCGCCGTCAGTGTCAGCCAGTTTGCCGTGGCATACGGAGCTCCATCGCAGTCTTTAACACTGGTAGCATGCCGCGACAGCGTGGACGTGAACCGTATGTGCAGTTGACGGACTTTGAGCGAGGGCGGATAGTGGGCATGCGGGAGGCCGGGTGGACGTACCGCCGAATTGCTCAACACGTGGGGCGTGAGGTCTCCACAGTACATCGATGTTGTCGCCAGTGGTCGGCGGAAGGTGCACGTGCCCGTCGACCTGGGACTGGACCGCAGCGACGCATGGATGCACGCCAAGACCGTAGGATCCTACGCAGTGCCGTAGGGGACCGCACCGCCACTTCCCAGCAAATTAGAGACACTGTTGCCCTGGGGTATCGGCGAGGACCATTCGCAACCGTCTCCATGAAGCTGGGCTACTGTCCCGCACACCGTTAGGCCGTCTTCCGCTCACGCCCCAACATCGTGCAGCCCGCCTCCAGTGGTGTCGCGACAGGCGTGAATGGAGGGACGAATGGAGACGTGTCGTCTTCAGCGATGAGAGTCGCTTCTGCCTTGGTGCCAATGATGGTCGTATGCGTGTTTGGCGCCGTGTAGGTGAGCACCACAATCAGGACTGCATACGACCGAGGCACACAGGGCCAACACCCGGCATCATGGTGTGGGGAGCGATCTCCTACACTGGCCGTACACCACTGGTGATCGTCGAGGGGACACTGAATAGTGCACGGTACATCCAAACCGTCATCGAACCCATCGTTCTACCATTCCTAGACCGGCAAGGGAACTTGCTGTTCCAACAGGACAATGCACGTCCGCATGTATCCCGTGCCACCCAACGTGCTCTAGAAGGTGTAAGTCAACTACCCTGGCCAGCAAGATCTCCGGATCTGTCCCCCATTGAGCATGTTTGGGACTGGATGAAGCGTCGTCTCACGCGGTCTGCAGGTCCAGCACGAACGCTGGTCCAACTGAGGCGCCAGGTGTAAATGGCATGGCAAGCCGTTCCACAGGACTACATCCAGCATCTCTACGATCGTCTCCATGGGAGAATAGCAGCCTGCATTGCTGCGAAAGGTGGATATACACTGTACTAGTGCCGACATTGTGCATGCTCTGTTGCCTGTGTCTATGTGCCTGTGGTTCTGTCAGTGTGATCATGTGCTGTATCTGACTCCAGGAATGTGTCAATAAAGTTTCCCCTTCCTGGGACAATGAATTCACGGTGTTCTTATTTCAGTTTCCAGGAGTGTATTACTTCGCCCTACTTATAGCTCCCGAGGAGATCACGAATGTAAAATTAGAGAGGTTCGATCGCGCACGGAGGCTTTCCGGCAGTCGTTCTTCCCGCGAAGCATGCGCGACTGGAACAGGAAAGGGCGGTAATGACAGTGGCACGTAAAATGTGCCCTGCGCCACACACCGTTGGGTGGCTTGCGGAGTATAAATGTAGATGTAGATGTAGAATCAGCGAGTTCTGGGCAAACCCAAGCGCGAAGGCCTTGAGAAGTTGACCAGCTGGGCGTCACCACGGCCAGTGCGGGACGTGTTTGCTGTGTGGTGTCTTTTCCTGGATGGACAGACGGCGAGATTCTTCACAGAGGTCCGTGGTTGCTATGTGAAAAGTTGTGGTTGTATATTACTTGCCAGCAGCCAATGCGGGTGTGTTCGCAGCGACCGGTGGCAATCTTGTCAGCTTAAAATACAGTTGGGGAGCTCGTCAGACGTATTCCACTGAGAATTGTCTCCCCTCTTTTAATAAGTTTAGGGAAGAAAAGTTTTGTCAGGGCTGCAGCGATCTTATTCCGTTTATTTGGGTTATCACAATTTATTGATGAGGGACGCAGTTGATTGTAGTTAAGACATTACTACAAGTACACCAAAATCAATCTGCGCCTGTTTCTCTTACGGTGGAGCAGAGCATTCTTATATCAGTGCCTGGTATTTACCATTTCATTCAAAGTATTATTTCAGTGACACTTGGGGTGTTTTTCAGTTCCACACAGATTATTTCTTTGGTACGTTCTAATTGTGTAAAGTAGATTATCTTACGTTAACATTATGTGTCCCCCCCCCCTCCCCCCCCCCCCATGATCCAAGGACCTTGCCGCTGGTGGAGAGGCTAGGGTGCCTCAGCGGTACAGATGGGCGTACCGTAGGTGCCACCACAACGGAGGTGTATCTGTTGAGAGGCCAGACAAACGTGTGGTTCCTGAGGACGGGCAGCAGCCTTTTCAGTAGTTGCAGGGGCAACAGTCTGGATGAGTGACTGATCTGGCCCTGTAACAATAACCAAAACGGCCTTGCTGTGCTGGTACTGCGAACGGCTTAGAGTATGGGGAAACTACAGCCGCAATTTTTCCCGAGAGCATGCAGCTTTACTGTATGGTTAAATGATGATGGCGTCCTCTTGGAAAAATATTCCGGAGGTAAAATAGTCCCACTTTCGGATCTCCGGGAGAGGACTACTCACGAGGACGTCGTTATCAGCAGAAAGAAAACTGGCGTACTACGGATCGGAGCGTGGAATGTCAGATCCCTTAATCGAGCAGGAAGGTTAGAAAATTTAAAAAGGGAAATGGATAGGTTAAAGTTAGATATAGTGGGAATGACAATGTCTTGAAAGGAGGATATTAGATGAACTTCAACAAAAGCAAAACGAGGATAATGGAATGTAGTCGAATTAAGTCGGGTGATGCAGAGGGAATTCGATTAGGAAATGAGACACTTAAAGTGGTAAAGGAGTTTTGCTATTTGGGGAGCAAAATAACTGATGCTGGTCGAAGTAGAGAAGATATAAATTGTAGACTGGCAATGGCAAGGAAAGCGTTTCTGAAGAAGAGAAATTTGATAACATCAAGTATAAATTTCAGTGTCAGGAATTCGTTTCTGGAAGTATTTGTATGGAGTGCAGCTATGTATGGAAGTGAAACATGGACGATAAATAGTTTGGACAGGAAGAGAATAGAAGCTTTCGAAATGTGGTGTTACAGAAGAATGCTGAAGATGAGATGGGTAGATCACATAACTAATGAGGAGGTTTTGTATGGAATTGGGGAGAAGAGGAATTTGTGGCACAACTTGACTACAAGAAGTGACCGGTTAGTAGGACATGTTCTGAGGCATCAAGGGATCACAAATTTAGCATTGGAGGGCAGCGTGGAGGATAAAATCGTAAAGGGAGACCAAGAGATGAATGCACTAAGCAGATTCAGAAGGATGTAGGTTGGAGTAGGTACTAGGAGATGAAGAAACTTGCACAGGATAAGGTAGCATGGAGAGCTGTTTACTGAAGACCACAACAACAACATCAACAACGTTAGGTGTAGTTGAACTTAATGGTTTTGTTGCGAGGCACTGCTTGATAAACATGGTTACCTATCGCGTTCCTTTAAATTACTTTTGGCCTAAATGTAATTACCTACTAATATCCATCATTTTCAAGTGATCTGAAGCTATATCTCAATATTTTATTGCTAGTATATTTTCACTTATGGCCCGAGTGCGGCATCAGTTTGATTATCTCTGGCTTTATATAAAATCTCAATCGTCTCTGAATGTAGCTGACATAGCGTATGTGATCCATTGCCATTCATTTAGCGTGATTATGAACTTGTAGGATACCACAGAAGCAGAGATTTCTATACTTAGAAGGAGTACTAGAAAAAAATTCCCACGTTTTAGCTGAAGAATCACAGCCACGCAGCAACAAAACGCCGAAATTTTATCGGTATTCCACAGTCAACATTCTTTTTCTCTTCATTTTTTTTTTGCCACGGGAGCGGAGGCGACCACTAGATACGACGTGTTCCTCCCTCCCTCCCTTCCCCCCTTCCCACTTCCCACTACTCGTTTTTCAGGCAGGCATCGCTTTGAAGTTTGCCGCTGCTGGGCTGTTCCCAAACTGGCCGCATTTCGCTTGAGCGCCCTTTTAATATTGGCTGTGGCGCGTCTCCGTACACAAGTGCACGGCCCTTTGAGCACCGCGCTGTTCTGCTGTGACGTGATGTGATGTGACGGTACAGCGTGGCTCCCGTGGGTCGTGGTGGGTACACATGCACACTTTTTGCATCTCTGCCATTGATTACCCACTTCCTCCAAAAATAAGACGAATGTCGCTCGTTCCTGGTTGACGAATTTCTGGTCGACAACACTGCAGGAGAATAATTGGAAACACTTTTACCTGACATCTTACGCGCCCTGTTCTTTACACGTAACGTTAATCATGCATTTTCGGAATGTGTTACGAATGTACTTACTGAAACACTTTATACAATATGAATTTGCTTAAAATAGAGTAGGGTAATATTCAAGAAAACGTACTGAAATTATTCTTTTTTCGTTTGTTTGTGTGTTAATACATTAATAAAAGCACTCAGAAACAATATCAGCGGATGAAAAAGCGATCTGTTAATACTGTAAAAGAAAACAGTGATACGAATGTAACTGTCTTATTTGCAGGACCACCCCGCTCCCTCACACACACACACATACACACACACACACACACACACACCCGCAATAGGCAACGCGTGCACTACACGCAGGAAGTAGTTACGAGGGTAGCGGAGTACATGTCGCGTCAACATGTGGGGTTTTAGGAGAAAGAAGTACCTCCACAGTTCTAATAAGATGCGTTAGGATACCAAAAACGGTCACTTTCGTCATGAAGCTCAGAGAAAGAAAATGTTAAGATACTCATAGTATTAGTGACTCGTAGGAGGGTCTACGGTAATGTCCACGTCTTAATCTCACTTATAAATGGTAAAAATGTTCACATAGTTACAGTGACAGAAAGCTGGCCGAGACTAAATGTCACCAAGAAATTCTAAATTCTTATTGGAATTTATTTTGTAAAGACAGGTTGAGCACTAGTGATGGGTGCGTGTTTATAGCCACAAAACTATGTTTGTTGTAATTTTGGTCTTCATACCTGAGACTGGTTTGATGCAGCTCTCCATGCTACTCTATCCTGTGCAAGCCTCTCCCAGTACCTACTGCAGCCTACCTCCTTCTGAATCTACTTAGTGTATTCATTTCTTCGGCTCCCTCTACGATTTTTACCCTCCATGCTGCCATCCAGCACAAAATTGGTTATCCCTTGATGACTCAGAACATGTCCTAGCAACCGATCCCTTCTTCTAGTCAAGTTGTGCCACAAACTCCTCTTCTCCCCAATTCTATTCAATACCTTCTCATTAGTTATGTGATCTACCCACCTAATCTTCAGCATTCTTCTGTAGCACCACATTTCGAAAGCTTCTATACTCTACTTGTGTAAACTATTTATCGTCCATGTTTCACTTCCGTACATGGCTACACTCCATAAAAATACTTTCAGAAACGACTTCCTGACACTTAAATCAATACTGGATGTTAACAAATTTCTCTTCTGCAGAAACTCTTTCCTTGCCATTGCCGGTCTACATTTTATATCCTCTCTACCTCGACCACCATCAGTTATTTTGCTCCCCAAATAGCAAAACTCCTTCACTACTTTAAGTGTCTCATTTCCTAATCTAATTCCCTCAACATCACCCGACTTAATTCGACTACATTCCATTATCCTCGTTTTGCTTTTGTTGATGTTCATCTTATATCCTCCTTTCAAGACACTGTCCATTCCGTTCAACTGCTCTTCCAAGTCCTTTGCTGTCTCTGACAGAATTACAATGTCATCGGTGAACGTCAAAGTTTTTATTTCTTCTCCAATACCTACTCCGAACTTTTCTTTCGTTTCCTTTACTGCTTGCTCAATCTACAGATTGAATAGCATCGGGGAGAGGCTACAACCCTGTCTCACTCCCTTCACAACCACTGCTTCCCTTTCATGTCCTTCGACTCTTATAACTGCCATCTGTTTTCTGTACAAATTGTAAATAGCCTTTCGCTCCCTGTATTTTACCCCTGCCATCTTCAGATTTTGAAAGAGAGTATACCAGTCAACATTGTCAAAAGCTTTCTCTAAGTCTACAAATGCTAGAAACGTAGGTTTGCCTTTCCTTAATCTTTCTTCTAAGATAAGTCGTAGAGTCAGTATTGCCCACGTGTTCCACCATTTCTACGGAATCCAAGAATTCGTGTTAGTATTTTGCAGCTGTGACTTATTAAACTGATACTTCGGTAATTTTCACATCTGTCAACAGCTGCTTTCTTTGGGATTGGAATTATTATATTCTTCTCGAAGTCCGAGGGTATTTCGCCTGTCTCATATATCTAGCTCACCAGATGGTAGAGTTTTGTCAGGACTGCTTCTCCCAAGGCTGTCCGTAGTTCTAATGGAATGTTGTCTACTCCCGGGGCCTTGTTTTGGCTTACGTCTTTCAGTGCTCTGTCAAACTGTTCACGCAGTATCATATATCCCATTTCATCTTCATCTACCTCCTCTTCCATTTCCATAATATTGTTCTCAAGAATATCGCCCCTGTATAGACCCTCTATATACTCCTTCCACCTTTCTGCCTTCCCTTATTTGCTTAGAACTTGGTTTGCATCTGAGCTCTTGATATTCATGCAAGTAGTTCTCTTCTCTCCGAAGGTCTCTTTAATTTTCCTGTAGGCAGTATCTATCTTACCCCTCATGAGATACGCCTCTACATCCTTACATTTGTCCTCTAATCATCCGTGCTTATCCTTTCTGCACTTCTTGTCGATCTCATTTTTGAGACGTTTGTATTCCTTTTTGCCTGCTTCACTTGCTGCATTTATGTATTTTCTCCTTTCATCAATTAAATTCAGTATCTCTTCTGTTACCCAAGGATTTCTACTAGCCCTCGTCTTTTTACCAACTTGATCCTCTGCTGCCTTCACTATTTCATTCCTCAAAGCTACCCATTCTTCTTCTACTGTATTTCTTTCCCCCATTCCTGTCAATTGTTCCCTTATACTCTCCCTGAAACTCTCTACAACCTCTGGTTCTTTCAGTTTATCCAGGTCCCATCTCCTTAAATTCCCACCTTTTTTGCAGTTTCTTTAGTTTTAATCTACAGTTCATAACCAATAGATTGTGGTCAGAGTCTACATCTGCCCCTGGAAATGTCTTACAATTTAAAACCTGGTTTCTAAATCTCTGTCTTACCATTGTATAATCTATCTGATACCTTCTAGTATCTCCAGGGTTCTTCCATGTATACAACCTTCTTTTATGATTCTTGAACCAAGTGTTAGCTATGATTAAGTTATGCTCTGTGCCAAATTCTACCAGGCGGCTTCCTGTTTCATTTCTTAGCCCCAACCCATATTCACCGACTACGTTTCCTTCCTTTCCTTTTCCTACTCTCGAATTCTATTAAATTTTCGTCTCCCTTCAATACCCGAATAATTTCTTTTATCTCATCATACATTTCATCAATTTCTTCATCATCTGCAGAGCTAGTTGGCGTATAAACTTGTACTACTGTAGTAGGCGTGGACATCGTGTCTATCTTGGCCACAATAATGCATTCACTATGCTGTTTGTAGTAGCTTACCCGCACTCCTCTTTTTTTATTCATTATTAAACCAATCCTGCATTACCCCTATTTGAGTTTGTATTTATAACCCTGTATTCACGTGACCAAAAGCCTTGTTCCTCCTGCCACCGAACTTCAATAATTCCCACTATATCTAACTTGAACATATCCATTTCCCTTTTTAAATTTTCTAACCTACCTGCCCGATTAAGGGATCTGACATACCACGCTCCGATCCGAAGAACGGCAGATTTCTTTCTCCTGATGACAATGTCCTCTTGAGTAGTCCCCGCACGGAGATCCGAAAGTGGGACTATTTTACCTCCGGAATATTTGACCGAAGAGGACGCCATCAGCAGTTAATCATACAGTAAAGCTGTATGCCGTCGGGAAAAATTACGGCTGTAGTTTCCCCATACTTTCAGCCATTCGCAATACCAGCACAGCAAGGCCGTTTTGGTTAGTGTTACAGGGCCAGGCTGATGCCCCTCTTCAGGAACCACACGTTTGTCTGGCCTCTCAACAGATACCCCTTCATTGCAGTTGCACCTACGGTACTGCTACCTGTATAGTTGAGGCCTGCAAGCATCCCCACCAACGGCAAGGTCCCTGGTTCATGGGGGAAAACTATGATAATAAGTATTAAAATCAGTACAGATTCAGAATACGAAATAATTTAAATGAAGACAGTATTAAACTTGGATGGAACACGGTCGTCGGATGCTTTTACTGAATGCCTGTCTTAGGAGCAGTAGAGTCGAAGATTTGAGAGGAGAGGTAGAGAGTAATTTGCGTAAACTTCGTGATCATCTTGTAGTATTAGGCGCAGATTCAAACGTACCAGGTATAGACTCATTGTCGGGCCAGGATGGTGGCAGCTATTTGCACGTAAATACAAATCTGTGTGCGTCGGTTTACGATGAGTGTTCTCCGAACTTTGACCCATAGAGCGCATATCATTTCTTACGAAAGCAGTCTGCAAGGTGAAATTTCCCACTTACAAAGAGTGCTTGAAGGCAATGGGTACTCCGCACAGAAAACACAAAAGGCACTGAAAATGAAACCGAAATAAGCCACAAAGACACCAGAAGAAGACGAAGAAACCTTTACATCGATGGCTTTCCTGCCATATGGGGGTAACCTCTCATCAAAAATAGGACATATTCTCAGCAGAAACAAAGTAAAAGCGATTTTTCGTCCTCCACCCAAGACAGCTGCACTCGTGGGCTCCGTCAAAGATGATTTGTTGCTCCGAAACTCTGGAGTTTACAAAATTCCATGCGAAAGTGGCCTTTCTTACAGTGGACAAACAACTCATGCTGTCCAAGAAAGATATACAGAACACCGGAGGTACACACGACTTTTGCAAACTAACAAGTCGGCTGTAGCAGAGCATTGTATTGACAGTGGTCACTGTATGTTGAATGACAACGTCGAAATTCAGGCAACTGCATCATCTTTTTAGACTCGATAGTGAGGGAGGCAATTGAGATTCGCTTGACGTCGACTGTAATTAATAGGGATAGTGGTTTTACCCTTGATAAATCATGGAATCTGGCACTTGCTGTAATAAACGAACAAAGACGTCGTCACAGTGCAGGTCACAATGAAATATCGACATGCCAACACAGATCGACAGCGGGGTCATAGATGTAACTCGCGCATTGTGCACGCCTCTGCCGCCAACCAACGTCTCCGGCGAATTTGTATATGTGGCCGCATGCGCAGTTGCGCGGTACACGAGTATAAAGGGGCGAAGTGAGCGCGGGAGCTGCAAATTCTACAAGTCCCTCCCGATCCTTGAGCGTCATGCACTCTGCCTCGCCTTCTGTATACGCCTCCCCTCCCCCACGCGGATCCTCGGATCCGCTATGATCTCATTCTTTTCCCCCATCTGCTCCTATTCCTCGAACATATCCGCCTCCTCTACACCTCCAGCCGCCTTGATCCCCCTCACCCCCTGGTTGTTCCTCTCCTCTCCCATCCCTGCCCCCTGACATGTCTTCACTGTTGTGTCCCTCCTACCCTCCATCTCTACACCCTACATCTCCTTTCCCAAGGTGGCTTCCACCAACCCCCCTCCCAGATGATGCCCTCTCTCCCTCCATTCATCCCTCCTATCAACTCTGATCCTCACTCCCCCTCCTTTCCTCTTTCCTTTTCCCGGGCTCCCTCTCCCCCCCTTCCATCCTCTTTTTTCCCCACCTACCCTCTCTCTGCCCCCTTCTCTCCCCCGAGTCCTTTTGCATTTCCCTCCTCTGCCTTTTCCCTGTCGTGCCTGCTCTGCCCCTATCCCCCTTATGAGTCCTCTCCCTCCTTTGGTTCACCCCCTTTTCCGTTTTTTCCTCTCCTCCCTCCTTGTTTTCGACCTCATCTGTCCAGTCCCCCCCCCCCCCCCCCCACTCATCATCCCTTGGCTAGGGAGTGTCATCTTTGTGCCGACCTTTTTGTGCAGTGTTTTACAGTGAGTGGTCAGTGTTGTGTGTCTTTTGGGAAGTGTTGGAATGGACGTCGTACTGTCGCTGGGTGTGATTTTTTTTATCTCTTGCGAACAGAAACCAGACTGTCACCATGATTTTTTAATTGTGTGTCTACTATGTTGCTTGTCTGATACCTGTGTATTTTATTAGCCCTGCCAACGCCTTTGCTTTATTTTTAACTTTCCACAATTTTCCGTCGTTTTACGATTTAAGTCACCGTTTTATCGCCTGCTTTTATTGTTTCTTTTCTTCTTAAGTTTTTAAAAAGTCTGTAGGCTGTAGAGCAGCGTACTAAGCTGCTGCCAGCCCGCCCCCTTCAGGGGGAATCGAAAATCAATAAAGGAAAACAAAGGGCGGCAGCGGCAGTCTTGCGGCTCACTCTGAAGATGTCTGAACGTTATAGAGCCAAAATATTATAAGAAGAAGGAGAATTCTAGCGACGAAAGTAATGAGAAGTAGGAGAAATGAAAACAGTGAGAAACTTAACATCAGAACTGATGGTCACGAAGTAGATGAAGTTAACGATTTCTCCTACATAGGCAGTAAACTAACCAATGACAGACGGATTAAAGAGGTCACTAAACATAAACTAGCAGTGGTAAAATGGGCATTCCTGGCCGAAACGAGTCTGCAGATATCAAACACAGGCATTAATTTGTGAAGGAAATTCCTGAGAATTGACGTATCAAGTACGGCATTGTAAGGTAGTGAAAAATGGACTTTTGGAAAACCGGAACGGAAGAGAATCGAAATATTTGAGATGTGGCTCTGTAGAAGAATGTTGAAAAGTAAGTGAAATGAGGATATTCTGCGCCGAATCGGAGAGGAAAGGAATATGCAGAAAACACTGACAAGGAGAAGGCTCAGGACGATTCGGTTAAGACGTGAGGAAATGACTTCAAAGGTACTATAGGGAGCTGCAGAGGGCAAAACCTGTAGAGGAAGACAGAGATTGGAATACATCCAGCAGATAATTGCGGATGTAGGTTGCAAGTGCTACTCTGAGAGGAAGAGGCTGATACAGGAGAGGAATTCGTGGAGGGCCACATCGCACCAGTCAGAAGACTGATAAAATAAATAAATAAAAAGATACATGACGAAATTGTAATTTCGAATTTTGCCGCAATTGCGCATAGAAATAAACTGAACGGCGGCAAGTGAAGATATGTTCTAAATTAGGACTATTCTTTCCTTGATAGCTATGTCACTACGCTTCACATCGAGCCTACATTCGCAGCTACTAACATACTATTGATGTAGCGTGGTGAGGTAGCGAAGTGGTTAACGTGACCGCTCGTGAAAAGCTAGAATTCCAATCTGGCGTAAAATTTCACTCGTCCCTACTGAATTTATTTCAATACCCGTTTGCACTATGTGATCAAAAGTATCCGGACACCCCCAAAAACATACGTTTTTCTTATCAGGTGCATTGTGCTGCCACCTACTACCAGTTACTCCGTACCAGCGACCTCAGTAGTCGTTAGACATCGTGAGAGATCAGAATGGGGCGTTCAGCGGAACTCACGGACTTCGAACGTGGTCAGGTGATTGAGTGTCACATACACGTCTGTACGCGAGGTTTCCACACTCCTAAACATCCCTAGGTACACTGTGAAGGGGAAGTGGAAACGTGAAGGAACACGTACAGCATAAAAGCGTACAGGCCGACCTCGTCTGTTGACTGACGGAGACCGCCGACAGTTGAAGAGGGTCGTAACGTGTAATAGGCAGACATCTATCCAGACCATCACACAGGAATTCCAAACTGCATCAGGATCCACTGCAAGTGCTATGACAGTCAGGCGGGAGGTGAGGAAACTTGGGATTTCATGGTCGAGCGGATGCTCACAAGGGAACCTCCCCACCGCACCCCCCTCAGATTTAGTTATAAGTTGGCACAGTGGATAGGCCTTGATAAACTGAACACAGATCAATTGAGAAAACAGGAAGAAGTTGTGTGGAACTGTGAAAAAATAAGCAAAATATACAAACTGAGTAGTCCATGGGCGACATATGCAACATCATGGACAATGTGAGCTCAGGAGCGCCGTGGTCCCGTGGTAGCGTGAGCAGCAGCAGAACGAGAAGTCCTTGGTTCGAGTCTTCCCTCGAGTGAAAATTTTACATTCTTTATTTTTGCGTAGTTATTATCTGTCCGTTCGTTCATTGATGTCTCTGTTCACTGTAATAAGTTTAGTGTCTGTGTTTTGCGACCGCATCGCGAAACCGTGCGATTAGTAGACGAAAGGACGTGCCTCTCCAATGGGAACCGAAAACATTTGATCGCAAGGTCATAGGGCAAACGATTCCTCCACAGGAAAACACATCTGATATATTCTATACGACACTGGTGACGGCATGTGCGTCACATGACAGGAATATGTTGTCGACCCACCTAACTTGTACACTTGGTGAATGGGTAAAAATATTCTTCTACCTTGCCCGATTTAGGTTTTGTTGTGGATGTGATAATCACTCCCAAAAAAGTGATGAAAACATAAGAGTTTGTCACATAAACTGAAAATAAAAAATTAAACTTTTCACTCGATGGAAGATTTGAACCAAGGACCTTTTGTTCGGCAGCTACTCACGTTACCACGAGACCACGGCGCTCCTGCGGTCCCAGTGTCCTTGATGTTGCGTATCTTCCCATGAACTACTCAGTTTGTATATTTTGCTTATTTTTTCACAGTTCCACACAACTTCCTCCTGTTTTCTCAATTGATCTGTGTTCAGTTTTTCAAGGCCTATCCACTGTGCCAACTTATAACTATATCTGAGGGGGGTGCGATGGGGAGGTTCCCTTGTCAGAAGCTACACATCACGCCAGTAAATGCCAGACGACGCCTCGCTTGGTGTAAGGAGCGATTGAACAGTGGAAAAACGTTTTGTGGAGTGACGAATCACGGTACACAGTGTGGCGATCCGATGGCAGGATGTGCGTATGGCTATGATTATGATGATATTTGGTTTGTGGGGCGCTAGACTGCACGGTCATCAGCGCCCATGAAAAGTTGTACTTGTTACCCAGTACAATTTTTCACAGTCCACTCTAGCCACTGCCGCAAATAGTGATGATGATGATGATGATGATGATGATGAAATGATGAGCACAACACAAACACCTAGTCCGCAGGCAGAGAAAATCCCCAACCCGGCCGTGAATCGAACCCAGGACCTCGTGATCCAGAGGCAGCAGTGGCTATGGCGAATGCTTTGTGAATGTCTTCTGTCAGCGTGTGTAGTGCGAACAGCAAAAATTCGGAAGCGGTGGCGTTATAGTGTGGTTGTAAGTTTCGTAGAGGGTGATTACACCCCTTGTTGTTTTGCGTGGCACTATCATAGCACATGTTTTAAGCACCTTCTTGCTTCCCACTGTTAAAGAACAATTCGGGGATGGCGATTGCATCTTTTAACACGATCAAGCACCTGTTGATAATGGACGGCCTGTGGCGGATTGGTTACTCGACAATAACATCCCTGTAATGGACTGACCTGCACAGTGTCCTGACCTGAATCCTATAGAACACCTTTGCGATGTTTTGGATCGCCGACTTCTTGCCAGGTCTCACCGACCGACATCGATACCTCTCCTCAGTGCAGCACTCCGTGTAGAATGGGCTGCCATTCTCCAAGAAAACTTCCAGCACGTGATTGAACGTATGTGTGCGAGAGTGGAAGCGGTCATACAGGTTAAGGGTGGGCCAGCACGATACCGATGGAGGACGCCAGGAACTTGTAAGTAATTTTCAGCCAGGTGTCCGGATAGTTTTGATCTCATGGTATATTTACAGCTGTGGGATCATAAAAATGATGTCTGTTCACCTGGCCATGCCAGAAAAGTGAGAAAAAAAAAAAAACAGGCAGGACCCACACAATTTCTTTTTATTTCTGGAAATTAATTTCTTGTTGTACATGTTTACTTAAATCACATGATTGTTCGTCTTACTAATTGTTACATCATTTATCACTTGTAAAATAGGCTGTGGGATCACCTATTCACGCCAGAAAAAAACCAGGCAGGACACACATAATTTCTTTTTATTTCTGGAGATTAATTTCTTGGTCCGCAGCTCGTGGTCGTGCGGTAGCGTTCTCGCTTCCGGCGCCCGGGTTCCCGGGTTTGATTACCGGCGGGGTCAGGGATTTTCTCTACCTCGTGATGACGGGGTGTTGTGTGATGTCCTTAGGTTAGTTAGGTTTAAGTAGTTCTAAGTTCTAGGGGACTGATGACCATAGATGTTAAGTCCCATAGTGCTCAGAGCCATTTGAACCATTTTGATTCAATTTCTTGTTGTATATGTTTAGTTAAATAACATGCTCTTTCATTTTACTAATTCGTACATCATTTATGACTTGCAAAATATTGTGGTAAATTCTGTTGCATGTTTTCTGTAAGATACTTGAATTTAGTTAATTATTCTCTTCTAACGAAGTTTATTTTATGTTTATTCATACACTTGCTCTATTATTATCATTAGTTATGTTTATTTCGTCTGAATTTCATGGTCCAGTCACCGTGATATGACTACCGCCTATATTCGACGTCCTAATGGGCGTGATCATTGTCTTTCAGAACAAGGATGGAAGCATTTACAACGCGGTTAAGTTTGTAAACTGTTTACGTGCCGCCATTGTTAAGGTATACCACAGAAGCGAAATGGCATCCAAACCCGGTACTTAGGCAACTGTGGTACACAATTGGCCATAGATGAACCGGACGAACGAGGGCTGTGGAGATGTGTACGTATGAGCCGACGTGCGAATGTTTTGACAACTGACCGTCCAGCTGAACCGAGGGAGTGCTAGTAGCGTCTCACCAATGAAGCGAACGTTGGTGAGTGCACTTTGTCGGCGAAGAAGGCTAGAATTTGCACGCCAGAACCGCAAATGGACGTGGTTGCCTTTTCAGATGAATCATGTTTTATGCTTTTTTGCACATCACTGTACTCTGTGTGTGTGCATAAAAGTGTGTTGTGGGAAGCTTAAGAAATGCGTGGTGCTGCAAAACATCTAAAAATCAGACCAAAATTATCAGTGTCTAACGCAATAAAGCAGCGATGAACTAGCAGACGGCATTTCCCGTAGTAAGCAAGAAATCATCCGAAAAGCACCATCTCGAACCCCTAAACTGCTATCCCATCCCCTCCTCAGCTCAGCCACCTCCTTACCCCCCACCATGAACGCTGCTTCTCCCATCATGCACAGTTGCTCACAGCCTGGCCTTGGTAGCCTGACACAGTGTTCATGTGTGTCACTCCAGAAGAAGACCTTTTGGCCCAAAGCTTACTTTTTTAGTCGTCCTTCTGTTGAAGCATTCTATCTTTTTCATAATACTGTCATTCGTAATTGAGAGATTCTCTGTTTCTTTGTTGTAATTGGACAGACATTTTCATTAGTTTCATGATAATTGAAACTATTAATCTGTAGATTAATTAAAGACATTAAGGTGTAGGGAAGTATGGCAACCCCTTCTGGGAACAGCATTCAGAATCGTGTCAAAGGGTATATGAAGAGCAACCTTGTCGTAGGGGTAGACTAGAAGATGTCCACGTCGAATCTCTGACCAGGGCGCTAAGAATGTTCTTCTCAGCGCAGTGCCGTAATTCCATAAACGTTCTAGGAAATTAGCGTAAGTGGACATCAGCTTTCCAGAAAACGTAACATGCAGTTTATGTGAAAAGACACCCCTCAACCTGGAGGCGGAGGGTGTATTCACTATTGGCTATGAAATTGGTATGGAAGGAAAAGCAGTGTGATACGGAGTTATAATTTTGACAGCGAAATAATACAATGTGTAATTGATCTCTAATGCCGAACAAAGTTGGTAATGACTAACTATGTGTCCGTCACAGTATTTGTGTCGATGACATACGAGGATCATTCTAAAGGTAAAGAGCAGTTTCGTGTCCAAATATTTTTTCTAGATAAGAAATTAAATTTTGTGGGACAACATATTTTGAAATCTTTGTTTTCTTCGACGTAGTTTGCATTCAAACTTAAACCTTCGGCATAGCACTGCGCAAGCATTACAATGCTTTTTGCTTACTAAGTTGCCGCCAAGGTGCTGAAAAATTCAGTTCTCCTTCTGTTCATTGCAACTTCCATAGTGATTTTCGCCCAAAAATCCTTCAAATTGCAAAAAAGATGGCATTCACTCGCAGACAGTTCATGGCTATAAGACAGCTGACCAATAATATCCCATTTAAACCGCCAACGCAAATATTCCGTCATTGCGGTAAATGCGGGAGAGCATTATCATGAAGAAACACAGCACCAGTGGACAACAATTCACTGTTTTGAACTGCAAGGCGTACTCGGTGACGGGTCTTGAGATGTGGTTGTGATACGCTATTACGCCGACCACACACATTTTCGAATGAGAGTATTACGTAATCTAGTAATAGATGATTTTCTGATGGAAATCCCAAATATATGTTTCGTTTAATTTGCAAATTGATTGGTCCAGACCACATATAAATCGTATAATTGGAGCGCCAGTTACGTGAATTCTAATTGGATAACGTACGAGAATTTGGCACGCTACACGGCAGCCATATTCATTATTTTACACGCTGTTAAGCGCAGTTCGCTCTAAGAACACGGAAGTCACACACTTGGGGAAATAGTACGGGATTGTACAGAGGCAAAAGCGAAGCAGTTTCAGTGGAAGACACTCCATGGCATCATTCGAATAGGCTCTTCCTTGACGCTGAAGGTGGGAGTTCTGTAGTAAAAATATGTTTCGAAGTAGACAGAGTGATTGCATAATTACTATAAGAAACATTATGAGAGAGTTTACGAGTGAGGAACAAGTGTGGTGCATCAGATATAAAATATATGTATATTAGGAAAAGTGACACGTGTAAGGTCACAGTCTGCTGAAAAGTTATTAAATACGGGTCATAGTCCTTATCCTCGCCAGATCGTGAAAGTTGTTTAGTACTTGTTTTCCACCCTGTAAGGGACAAATATTCAGATGGGCAAAAAAAAAAAAGAAAAAAAATACAGAAACAAGCTTTCATCTTTTTACTAGGTACAAATTAAAAACAAATTTTTTGTGATTTATCGTTCTTTATTATATTTTAATGAAGATAAGTAAGTTTTAACAGGTTTTCGTTTGATTATACATATTTAAAAACTCAATGAAGCTATCAACATAGTTAAAAATGGTGATTACTTCGGGGTACATTTATTTCGTGCATCAATACTTTTTAATGCCATCTTTGACAAGTACCCTTCTACAAAGCAGTTGGAATTAAGGATACTAACGATGAACGATAAGACGTGAAAAATGTTAGGGATTTCACTGTTTGAAAACCATTCCATGATTTCCTTCCATTTCTCAATCGTGCCCTTATTTTGCTCATCAGAAGACTGTGCCATGTCCAGGCTTATTTCAGTTATTTGAAATTATTCGTGTAAGGAGTCCATGTATAATACATCGATCCTTAAAATTTCCACAACTTTTTGGAAATTGTAATTTATTGGTGATATTAAGCTTCAAAATAGCATTTTAGAAAGGATGTTGTTTTCTAAGGAATCATATTGTGGTCACAAATACCATTAAAATGGGTGCAGAACTGTAGAAAACCGTTCTGCTTAGATTCTTTTGCCTTAGTACTTAATTCACCCATTATTTCTCTTGTCTTACGCCGGAAAATGTTATCTTTATTCTTTGCTCAATCTTTTTGCAAATACCGTACACTTCCGCTGCGTCTCAACGACTGGCAGAACATCTTCCTCATTGTTGTTTCTACTGACATCACATCGTTCAGAAACGACAAATACGCCAAAGGTTTTATTATCTGCTTCTTCAAATGTGATTACCTTTTCTAATAGACGAGGACATTCATTACGGAATTCCAGAAAATGAAGTTTCATATACAGTCTAGTTTTTGATGTTTTAACCCTCTTTCGACAACAGGACCAAGAGATAAAAGCCTCTAATTGCATCTCATTCGCTTGAAACTGGAGTTGCAAATCCGCTCAAAGTTTCGAAGATCTACTGAAGCATATTTTCGGTATCAAACTTTCAGCATCCGCTCTCAGTTTATAAGAACTGCGTTTTACAGCACTGTGGAGAATATGGACAGTTTTGTCATTTTCAACTAAAAGAAGTGCATAAATGGAATGGTTTCTGCCGAAAGCTATTGTTGTGAGAGACGAATGCCGAAACTTTATTTAAAGACAATTCGGTTTTCTCCAATGATTCTGCTGTTGTTGTTGTTGTTGTTGTGGTCTTCAGTCCTGAGACTGGTTTGATGCAGCTCTCTATGCTACTCTATCCTGTGCAAGCTTCTTCGTCTCCCAGTGCCTACTGCAACCTACATCCTTCTGAATCTGCTTAGTGTATTCATTTCTTGGTATGCCTCTACGATTTTTACCCTCCACGCTGCCCTACAATACCAAACGTGTAATCCCTTGACGCCTCAGAACATGTCCCACCAACCAATCCCTTTTTTATAGTCAAGTTGTACCACAAATTTCTCTTCTCCCCAATTTTAATCAGTACCTCCTCATTACCTATGATTCTCTTATTAACTTCGAAACATGATATGCACATTCGCCGTTACATTCTACAAAGTCCAGTGGATGGTTTATAACCCCAGTATCATGATCAAAGTATTGAAAGCGAATTGGAAACGTTTTTCTTTCTTTTATTACTTGCTTGTGTCGCTATAGAAAGGTATAGATTTATTTGTAGGATGATCTTTAAAGTATTTACACAGATTCCTTGGCCAATACCTCATATACATTAGTTTCCGCTTTTGTTCATCCGCTGCTAATACTTTGAGCAATTTTCGAATCACTCCAGTTATATGCTAATAATTTGTGTGAACAATCCGTACTGTTGTAACCAAGACAATTCTTTATCGTGTGATAAACAAATGCGAGTTCTCCATCAGTAATTTGGTCCGTCTCCGAAGGAGATGGATCAGGATTCGAAAAATATTTGGGTATAGTACTTGATGCTTTATTGCTAGCAACAGTCATGTGAGATTTAGTAGATGAATGTTGTTTTACATCAGCAACTCCTCCATAAGTTCACAAGAAATGTTTATCGCACAGAACCCAGTATGCCTTGTACGAATTCTTTCACTTGTCCTAAACAGGAATACTTTCCCAGTTTGGTTTACACTTAGTAAGCCTCTTGGCTTCAAACCACTTCTAGCTGAAATCTCTGTGTCACTGTCACTCAAATCACACATTTTGTTTATAATTTTAGAAATAATTCACAAACGTAACACGTTCAACCCCCCAACATTTCTCGAAAAACCTAAAGTTTGAACTAGAATGCCAGTCAAGAATGGAATTGAAAAATCCTTCCTGTATTGTTAACATGTGTTAACACAGCAATGAAACAATCAGCCAACGATCGAAAATGTTAAACACAAAATTGTAGTAAGAAAGTGAGATGGATAACAAAGTAGCAAAATAATGTAAAACGTGCAGATAACAACGGTGAAGTCACTGATGACAGTGCCACCGAAGAGAGTTATGAAACACGGTTTTCCGAAACTGCTTCACCAAAGAACACGAAGTAAATATTCCCGAATTCCAATCAAAAACAACTGCGAAGATGAGAAACATAGAAGTAGATATCCTCAGTCTAGCAAAGCAGCTTAAATCACTTAATACAGACAAGGCTTCCGGTCCAGATGGTATGCCAGTCAGGTTCCTTTCAGAGTATGCTGATACAATAGCTCCTTATTTAGCAATTATACACATAACTCGCTCACAGAAAGTTCACGGCAGTACACCGCAGCGTCTGGGCTGCGCTTAATGTTGATGAAATCGTATTTCCAGAACTATGTCATACCACGGTATAATATTGTAGATACATTCGGTGGCCTGTGTCGATACTGTCTACGAAATTTATGGGTAACAGAGTTAGTAGCAAAGAAGTAATATATTTAAACGTTATGCATGATGCTGCAGTTTTTTACGCGTCTCATTGTTTACGACGCCATATCTCTTGAACTACATGTCGTGGAATGACATACTTTTGCAGGTGCATTCAGTGGTAAATGTACATGTTGCCTGCAAAATGTGTCGCTGATACAGATAGCAGTAAAACATAACGTCGTGATTCAGGCTGTGCTTGTACTGCATGAACGACGGAAAAGTAGTAAACGATAAACATTTTTCCTTTTATCAGTTTGTAGGGATTTCTAGCGAGAAGAAATTTCGTAACGGTTTGAAACGGTGTGTTTGTAGTCTCACTCACAAATACTGGAAGGTAAAGCCTAGGAATTCACTAGTCACGGACTATGCTTCATTTTCACCCCCACTCCTTTGAAAGGCAAGTGGTGTTTACCCCCATAGAGACTGTCGTCTGACAGTATGATATATGTGTACAATTTTGTTTGAAATCGGACCAGTGGCCTAGGATGTGGTGTGGAATACACACACACACACACACACACACACACACACACACAAACAACATCAAACTTTTTTACTCTGTCATGCAATTTCACTTCTTTTCCCTCTTGAGTAGCCCACAACACATCTTCTTATCACACTTCTTCTCAAATGACAGCACGTGCATTGGGAAACGAGCCCATGGTATTTTTTTGTTAAAGGTCACTTATGTGTGCTATTCGCTGTGGTTTACCACTGATGTTCACCAGCGAACATAATACGCACTGTGCATTCTTTAGCCTTTCTTTCTTTCAGCTACCCCGTGTCATGTGGCCCGTGCTTCGCTTTACAAAGCGTTTAAGAGCTAGAAACTGAACTCAATCCAACAATAAACTGAAGCGCACATATGCGAGCTGAGATCGTCACACGGTTTAAATAATATATTAACTTCGTAGGACTACAGCTCGTCTTTAGATGCGTTTGGATTCATTGGAGTTCACTACGCCTTGACAATATAGTTTGTTAGGTACTTACACACATCAACAATGGTTTGTATCACCCCGTTTCCAAGAACTCCTAAAGATAGACGTTGACTGTGGATTTTGTATCACAGACACAGTCCCTTTGGCTGTTCAGAGATGTCACTAAACCCAAAGATGTAAACAACCATGCGTGAGCAGCGCCTATTAGACGGAGGGGGTCCCGCAGCCGATTAGTTCCAGTCTTTCCACCAGGAAGGAGGTACACGTCTCGCGTTGTCTGCAGTTCAACCATGCCTAGACGGCCAATACTGCGGTTCTTTCGCATTGTTACTCTCTCCCAGGACAGGCCCTCAACAAGGGAAGTGGCCAAGCGTCTCGGAGTGAACCAAAGCGATGTTGTTCGGACGTGGAGGAGATACAGACAGACAGGAACATGCCTCGCTCAGGCCGCCCAAGGGCTGCTACTGCAGTGGATGACCGCTACCTCTGCATTATGGCTCGGAGGAACCCTGATAGCAACGCCACCATGTTGAATAACGCTTGTCGTGCAGCCACAGGACGTCGTGTCACGACTCAAACTGTGCACAACAGGCTGCGTGATGAGCAACTTCAATCTTTGCAACCACGACACCATGCAGCGCAGTACAGATGAGCCTATCAACATTCCGAATGGACCGCTCAGAATTGGCATCACTATCCCTTCACCGACGAGTGTCACATATGCCTTGAACCAGACAATCATCGGAGACGTGTTTGGAGGCAACCCGTTCAGGTTGAACGACTTAGGCACACTATCCAGCGAGTGCAGCAAGGTGGAGGTTCCCTGCCGTTTTGGGGTCGCATTATGTGAGGCCGACGTACGCCACTTGTGCTCATGGAAGGCGCCGTAACGGCTGTACGATACGTGAATGCCATCCTCCTACCGACCGTGCAACCATATCGGCAGCCTATTCGCGAGGCATTCGTCTTCATTGACGACAATTCGCGCCCCTATCGTGCACATCTTGTGAATGACTTCCTTCAGGATATCAGCATCATTCGACTGGGGTGGCCAGAATGATCTCCAGACATGAACCCTATCGAACATGCCTGGGATAGACTGAAAACAACTGTTTATGGGCGACGTGTCCCACCATCTACTCTGAGGGATCTACGCCGAATCGCCGTTGAGGAGTGGGACAATATGGACCAACAGTACCTTGATGAAATTGTGGATAGTATGCCTCAACGAATACAATCATACATCAGTGTAAATGGACGTGCTACTGGGTATTAGAGGTACCGGTGTGTACAGCAGTCTCGACCACTACCTCTGAAGGTCTCGCTGTATGGTGGTACAACATGCAGTATGTAGTTTTCGTGAGCAATAAAAAGGGAGGAAATGATGTTTATGTTCATCTCTAATCTGTAGACGTTCTGGAACTCTCGGAACCGAGGTGATGCAAAACATTTTTTGATGTGTGTATTTGCAGATCAATTACACTCTTCCTTGGTCTTCCTTGTAATGCAAAGACTGTACATATAACACCAGTTGAAGCAGAGCTTCAGGAGAAGTGCAGACTAGGTAGAGCAGGTGGGATTTAAGCCATGCAGCAGTGCTGATCTGCTCTGACAGAACGCAGTATGCAGGTAGGCCTCTGGGATACCAAGTGTATGCGCCTGTTATGTCATCAGTTTGACGCATAGCTATTTCACTCCACCTATTAAAAAAATCTAAGTTGATGTATTAATCGGTACGGAGAACTCGGTCACAGGGTGAAAGTAGCCAGATGCATTTATGGCTCTTCGTCCAGGCATAAATCACATGAGGCGAAAGCCTTAGGATCACTAAAACAAAATGGTCTTAACGTTCCTGATGTTCAGAACTATGTTAAATCGCAATTGAAATTACTCCATAGGATTGAGATTTTTTAAGTCTTTTATGCGAAACCTAGGTCTCGTCACAAGTAACAATGTAGTTTAAAAACTCGTCGCCATCCTTGTCGAAAAGACAGAGAAGTGTCAGAGCAGTTTCCAAACGTAGTTACTCGAGTTCATCAGTCAAAAGTGGAGGAACCCAAGTGGCACACACTTTTCTGCACTGATGCACCAAAGAAACTGGTATAGGCATGCGTATTCAAACACAGAGTTTTGTAAACAGGGAGAATACGATGCTGTGGTAGGCAATGCCTATTTAAGACAAGTTTCTGGCGCAATTGTTAAATCAGTTACTACTGCTACAATGGCAGCTTATCAAGATTTAAATGAGTTTGAACGAGGTGTTATAGTCGTCGCACGAGCGTTGGGACACAGCAGCTCCGAGGCTGCGATGAAGCGGGTATTTTCCCGTACGACCATTTAAAAGGTGTACCGTGAATATCAGGAATCCGGTAAGACGTCAAATCTCCGACATCGCTGCGGCCGGAAGATGATCCTGCAAGAACGGGACCGACGAAGAATGAAGAGAATCGTTCAACTTGACAGAAGTGTTACCCTTCCGAAAACTGCTGCAGATTTCATTGCTGAGCCATCAAAAAGTGTCAGCGTGCAAACCATTCAACGAAACATCATCGATATGGGCCTTCGGAGGCGAAGGTCAACTCGTGTACCCTCTACGACTGCACAACACAAAGCTTTACGCCTCTGCTGGGCTTGTTAACACCGACATTGGATTGCTGATGACCGGAAACGTATTTCCTGGTGGGAGGAGTCTCGTTTCAAATTGTATCGATCGGATTGATGTGTGTGGGTACGGAGACAACATTATTGAACCTGCATGTCAGTAGGAGACTGTTCAAGCTGGTGGAGGCTCTGTAATGGTGTGGGGAGTGTACAGTCGGAATGATATGGGACCGCTGATACATTTAGATGCGACTCTGGCAGGTGACACGTACTTAAGTATCCTGTCTGATTAACTGCGTCCATTCCTGTCCATTGTGCACTCTGACGGACTTGGCAATTCCAGCAGGACAATGCGACACCCCACACGTCCAGATTTGCAGCAGAGTGGCTCCAGGGACACTCTTCTAGGTTTAAACACTTCCCATGACTTCCCCAGTCATGATCATTATCAAGCGTATCTGGGATGCCTTGTTACGTGCTGTTTAGAAGAGATCTCGACTCCCTCGTACTCTTAACGGATTTATGGACAGCCCTGCAGGATTCATTGTGTCAATTTTCTCCAACACTACTTCAAACAATAGTCGAGACCATGCCACGTCGTGTTGCGGCACTTCTGCGTGCTCGCGGAGGCTTGACACGATATTAGACAGGTGTACCAGTTTCTCTGGGTCTTCAGTTTGTACCCAAAACCACTACTCACAATATGAAAAAGATATTTCAGGAAAGCTCAGTCTCAATCCAAGAAGAGTGAAACGTATATCTTGCTGAAATTTTCCTCAGACTTTGATTTCATAATTTCGTCAGTCGCAACTGAACGCCGGCCTGACCATCTTCGTCCGCCATTAAACGTGATACACCATTTTCGAAAAAGTTTCTCTCATCACATTTTCTTAAATTCTGGTTATTTGTCTGTAAATTTCAATAGGGTGGACTTTGAATAATTATACATCTACGAAGTGTCAGGATCATGCTGCTGCCTCAAAACCAAAGTGATTATTTCGTGAGAATTGATTTATGGAATATCGAAGTAAACATGTCGTTCCTCCAGTAATAGCATGAAGTCCATGGAATCCTGTTGTAACAAAGAATTTGATCCATAGGCCACGTCGGAGATATTAAAGTTTGCGTCTCAATATTGGTTCAAATGGCTCTGAGCACTATGGGACTTAACAGCTATGGTCATCAGTCCCCTAGAACTTAGAACTACTTAAACCTAACTAACCTAAGGACAGCACACAACACCCAGCCATCACGAGGCAGAGAAAAATCCCTGACCCCGCCGGGAATCGAACCCGGGAACCCGGGCGTGGGAAGCGAGAACGCTACCGCACGACCACGAGATGCGGGCGTCTCAATATTCATATGCTTCAAGTGTGGTGAAGTATAGCCCTAATAGAACTGTAAGGAATAAGCAGTTTAATGCTGGGGTACGGTTAGATTCTATAAGTCAGTGGTGTGCTCATGTTGCTTGTCATTCAGAAACTGTATTACACTACGAACCTCACAATTGGCGGGATCTTTAACTGTGTCACATATTTTATAATCCCACTAACAATAAATAAATGATATTTCCTGCTCGCTGTTAGCGTCATATTGGCGCCAGAATTTAGAAAGATCTGTGGCCCAACAGCTGGGATGGGGGGAGAAACGGGAGGCTCATAAGAACCTTACATTTACAGTGATACTCCTACTTTGCATGGATTGGTCCGAGATAAAAAATTTGGAAGACATCCACGTATGCGGATGACTGGCACTCTGCTAGTTGACGGCGTGGGGACTCGATTGGTGGGCAGTGGAGAGAGAAAAGCGGGGTGCTGAGAAGGCAACCAGTAATGTCCGCTAAGACGCTTAGCAGTCTCAGTAGATATCCTGTACGAGCAGCGGTTGATAGCTTTGTAAAATTTAGTTAGGTTTTAAGTGAACTTTCAACAATGAACAATGGAGCTAGAGAGCGATTTGCTCATGAGACATGGTACTTCCACTCAGACCATCTAAGTACGCCTATGCTAAGCACTCTATCTCGTCGTGTTTCTTATCGAAAAGCACATACAGAAAAATAAATCAACTTACTCTCTCTCCGTTGACCTGGGACAGGCATCTGATATATTCATCTGGCAGGAGATGTTCGGTGTCGTGGAAAATGTAGGTCTAAAATACAAAGACACGTGCGTGATGCTCATTTCTATAAGAACGAATTGGTAGTGATAATTAGCAAACGGGCCAAACAAGATGTGCTCTCTATCCTCTCATATTCGAAACTTACACTGAAGAAGCAATAGACCAACTTCGCGAATGAGGGATTCAGAATCACTGGGCAGAAGACAGACATGCTACATCTTGCGTGTGATACTGCTGTGGTTGAAAGAAAATCAAGAGAAGGTTTTCAGGACAATGGAGAGCATTTTCTACAATCAGTGTTGTATGAGAATAAACAAGTAAAAGCCTAAAGTGATGGTATGCACCTATAAAAATAGGAATTGGACGAAAGAAGCTAGAAGTGAAAGAATACCTGTTTGGGAAGCAGGATCACAAATGATGGTAGAAGACAGAAAGAAATTGTGAGCAGAATACAGCATGTCAAAACTGCATTTAATTTGTGGAAGAAGTTACCCACCAGCAAAGTCATCAGTTTGGAAGTAGGGAAAAGGACCATGAATACATTCGTTTGGAGTATCGATCTACATGGTGTGGGGCGGCGAGTGTGAATTGAATAATAATAATTGCTGTTCAAAAGTTTGCATGTTGAATCAGTCTCTGGCTATTAGAATGTTGTTAATGCTGTCCTTCGCCGTTCTCAACACTGGCTCTCTATTTACTTTTTAGGCACCCAGAAAGTGATTTAACAAAACGTGAAGCCTGTAATTAGAGTTCCTAGTGCCCACTTCATCTGAGAATCCCATTATAGCTGCAGCTTATAGCTCTGAGGAATTAGGAGATTGTCCGGGATTTCTAATCAAAAACGATTTTCCAAAATAGTTGAGTATATTCTCAAAGTCACAAATAAAAAACACAAGTATCCCTACAACCTAATTAACAGAGCAGTCCAGAGTCTAACGCGCTGATGCAACTATAAATGTCCGAATTAAATGTTGAAATGAATGCTCGCCATAATTTGATGAGAGTATTTCATTAAACGCCACGCTAAATTGTTGGTAGAATGTCTGTCCCGCGATGGCACGTGAAAATACGACAATACGCAAACTGAAGCTAGAAAAAGAAAATCACTTGAAATGATTTCATGGTTACGCGCATCTCGAGTAACTGAATACGGCATCCGAGGCTGTTAGTAGCAGTGATACCGACGCGACGCGGCTGCCGACACAGATGGCGTGTTATTCAGCGTCTGGAGAGAACTGGGGCCTTGCTTCCTCGCGCAACGTTCTTATATATAAAGCCGCGGTGCGGACGGCTAAGGGAACGCCTGATCAAATCGGCTCTCCCGACTAGCCGCTGGGCTAGTAACGCATCACTTCAAGTTACATAATAAATTATAGCTTCTTTTGCTGATGGCCGATGAAGCTCTTAATTTAAATGTGCATTCAGCACGCAGGTAAGTATTGATAATAAAATTTTGACGTGGCTAACTTAAATATTTTGGGCGAGAGAATTAATTTAATTGCACTGCACGCAGCAGATGAGCTCTGAACTGGTCCTTTTGAGATCCGCTATCGCTATAATTTTATAGGTATTCAAAAGAAACTTTTCACATCTTCATAGTCATAGCGGACCTCCAACCAATTTAAATCTAAACATCCTAGCCTTATTTATTGGCCTACTTAATCTATCTTGCTTCCTTCAGTTTTGAGACGAAAACCAGAAAATCATGAATTTCCACTAAAATCTTAATTTGTGAAATCCAAAGTACTGTTTTTATTAAATCATTATGAAAGATGAATCTAAATATAAATTTTGAAGTCTCTAACTCTTTTCTGTTGCGCCAATGATTTTTACAGAAAAACGTCCAAATTTCGTAAATGGCTGAAGTTATCGAACTGATATTTAACACACATTAATTTAGTCTTACTTACGACATGACAGAAAAGTTTTAGGTTATTTGCTTTATTTTTAAGGTATTGCGCAACATTTATGACGTCAGAGCTAGTTACAGCAGACTGGCTGGCACACAATGGAATCTGATGTGAATTTACTACAGCGTGAGTAGGCTGCTTCCCTACATCACCCTCTACTTAAATTTTTTGTTTATGAATGTTAATGAATGAAAAAAAATAATTACAAAAAGGGAAGCAAGAGTACAGTTTAACTCCCTATGAAAAATAAAAATTGAAATGTAAATATGTAGAAACATTAAAAGAAAACTGATTACCTGATTAACTATTTAAATTGTGGGCATGTTCACTGCCTTTTAAACAATATCATTCGAATTTCAAGCAAAGTCAATGAAATATTTTGGCATACATATTGCCTTAGACAAACAAACACCTACAAATTGAAAAATTATGAAAATCTTAGATCCATTAAATACATTTTTACATACACAAATTCAAAGAAAATAACATGATACATAAACAGATGATTATCTCTTAGCAGTCTTTTCTAAACCTGAAAGAAAAGTTCATACATAATTTTTACACACGTGGTTGTAGCCGCTTTGGCTGGCGTCCTACACTTCCATTTACAAGGGCAGAGGAGGGGAAGTTGCTATGGTGTGCGTCCTTCACGTTCTCTCTAAATTACATGGGGAAAGGGGAGGGGTCACTGTGAGTTGTGTCCAAGTCACTCCACGCTTTCACGCAGCTACCAGGCTGCCATTATCTGGTTTGTCCTGTAGAACAAACAAAAAGAGTGCCTCAGACTCTTTTCACTTAATCTCTAAGGGTTGGTCACAATGAAATGGGGATATATACATTTTATCCTTCAATATTTTGTTGGAACAAGTTAACAGAACTTCTTCAATTTTTACTCTTACAGTTACTTAACTGTCATAAAATCGGTAAACAAATTGCTCAAAACGCCGTTAGTCACGTACTAGAGAATTTATATGCTCCTAAGGCATACAATCATAAATCATATTAAATCTGAATTTATTATTTCTGGGCCGGAACACTGAACCAATGCTCGGTACATTCCTGATACATTTGTATTTTAAGCACTTAACTGACTCATCTTTGATTACCTTATTCTTAGAGATAGTATGAGTATGATTAGTGGTTGTTTTCTCAGCTTCTTTGTACATGTGAGTAACTTTTGGTAATAGTACAGTTGTGAGTGTTCAAAACACAGTACGTTTAGTTGACTACTAAATCCACTTATAGGTCCTCTGCTGTTGCCAGTTCCACATCTGCAATTAGGTACTTACTTACTTTGAAGTGTATTTATGCTGACTTAAAATAATGTTTTACGTCTGCCATTATGTTACTTATTTACTTTGCTAGTGTATGTACTTATTTAACACTCACTCTATTAATCCACTCGATCGGACGCTGAAACCACAGGTAGTCTCTCTCGACTTACCACTAAAATGCATCAAGTAATTATGGACGAGCGTAATGCTAATTTCCTTAAACCTATAGGACACCATGAGCTGCTCTGTCTCATCTAACATAAGGGTACCTATGGTCGCATTCACGCCTCCAACTCATAACCCCAATACGTGTAGGTGTGTCCTGTCACACACTACACCAAAATAACGGCCAGCTCCAACCTTATAAATAGTTCAGGGACGTGTCCTTCACGTCTCAACCACAAACACTGCCCAAATCTATTACACTGCCTTTCCTTGCTACACCAGGTGAGTTTATTCTTACAACTTATCTGCATATTTTTCCTAACACTAAGCAATCTCTTTTACTATTTCTTAGTTACCTCTAATGCATACACTAGGTTTCACTACCACTTCAGATCCTGCTTGTACATGAATTCGTACATCTTTTTAAATTACTATTGTGGGACCATTTCCAATAAAACAATACTTTGTACTTACAATATTATCAGGGTTCTATACATACTTGTTACTCAAATACATTTTATCTTAATTACGTCATACT
This sequence comes from Schistocerca nitens, assembly GCF_023898315.1. NCBI lineage: Eukaryota > Metazoa > Arthropoda > Insecta > Orthoptera > Acrididae > Schistocerca > Schistocerca nitens. The sequence goes on from NC_064614.1 coordinate 21,559,267, forward strand.
TCTCTATTGTTTGTCACTATTAGGTTTGTCATATCAGGTACTTTTCTTCACTAATCGGTAGATAGAATGGTTACAGAACTCATGGCTTGATAGCCATAACGGAAAATTTAATTTGTTGGAAAGAAGGGGTCGAAAGTTTTGTAGATAGAAAGATGAAGATTGAGTGAGACCTGAAATGGGAAAGAAGATCTCACACAGCTGGGACTGCACAGCCGCCACACTGTGTAGAGGTTATAGAACAGCCTCCTCCCTACAGCATTCATTGGTTTAATGCTGTATTGATAACCATACCGGAAAATTTAATGTATGAAAGAAGCGGTCGAAATTTTTGTGGATAGGAAAGATGAAGAGTGAGTGAGACCTGAAACGGGAAAGAAGATCTCACACAGCTGGGACTGCACAGCTGCCACACTGTGTAGAGGTTATAGAACAACCTCCTCCCTACAGCATTCATTCACTACCTATGACCACGCCACGTCGATCTGAAAATACACTCCTGGAAATTGAAATAAGAACACCGTGAATTCATTGTCCCAGGAAGGGGAAACTTTATTGACACATTCCTGGGGTCAGATACATCACATGATCACACTGACAGAACCACAGGCACATAGACACAGGCAACAGAGCATGCACAATGTCGGCACTAGTACAGTGTATATCCACCTTTCGCAGCAATGCAGGCTGCTATTCTCCCATGGAGACGATCGTAGAGATGCTGGATGTAGTCCTGTGGAACGGCTTGCCATACCATTTCCACCTAGCGCCTCAGTTGGACCAGCGTTCGTGCTGGACGTGCAGACCGCGTGAGACGACGCTTCATCCAGTCCCAAACATGCTCAATGGGGGACAGATCCGGAGATCTTGCTGGCCAGGGTAGTTGACTTACACCTTCTAGAGCACGTTGGGTGCCACGGGATACATGCGGACGTGCATTGTCCTGTTGGAACAGCAATTTCCCTTGCCGGTCTAGGAATGGTAGAACGATGGGTTCGATGACGGTTTGGATGTACCGTGCACTATTCAGTGTCCCCTCGACGATCACCAGTGGTGTACGGCCAGTGTAGGAGATCGCTCCCCACACCATGATGCCGGGTGTTGGCCCTGTGTGCCTCGGTCGTATGCAGTCCTGATTGTGGCGCTCACCTGCACGGCGCCAAACACGCATACGACCATCATTGGCACCAAGGCAGAAGCGACTCTCATCGCTGAAGACGACACGTCTCCATTCGTCCCTCCATTCACGCCTGTCGCGACCCCACTGGAGGCGGGCTGCACGATGATGGGGCGTGAGCGGAAGACGGCCTAACGGTGTGCGGGACCGTAGGCCAGCTTCATGGAGACGGTTGCGAATGGTCCTCGCCGATACCCCAGGAGCAACAGTGTCCCTAATTTGCTGGGAAGTGGCGGTGCGGTCCCCTACGGCACTGCGTAGGATCCTACGGTCTTGGCGTGCATCCGTGCGTCGCTGCGGTCCGGTCCCAGGTCGACGGGCACGTGCACCTTCCGCCGACCACTGGCGACAACATCGATGTACTGTGGAGACCTCACGCCCCACGTGTTGAGCAATTCGACGGTACGTCCACCCGGCCTGCCGCATGCCCACTATACGCCCTCGCTCAAAGTCCGTCAACTGCACATACGGTTCACGTCCACGCTGTCGCGGCATGCTACCAGTGTTAAAGACTGCGATGGAGCTCCGTATGCCACGGCAAACTGGCTGACACTGACGGCGGCGGTGCACAAATGCTGCGCAGCTAGCGCCATTCGAGGGCCAGCACCGCGGTTTCTGGTGTGTCCGCTGTGCCGTGCGTGTGATCATTGCTTGTACAGCCCTCTCGCAGTGTCCGGAGCAAGTATGGTGGGTCTGACACACCGGTGTCAATGTGTTCTTTTTTCCATTTCCTGGAGTGTACTTTATGATACCTTTTTAGAACCTGTCTCAGTTCTTCCTTCTGATTGGCGGAAATTTTATCGATTTCCTGCAATTTAGCCTCTATTTTGTCTAAAATAATTGCTTCTTCTTCTTCTTCTGTCTTTAGCTTACTTGTACTAAGATTAACATCCTCGTCCCAATACCTCCTATTTTTCAGAACTCGTATAGGCAGCTCCCAAGTTTCATCATCAGTTACTACATGTTTATCACTAAAAGGTATTATAATTTCTCCGGTTATTGGCAAGACCATTTTTAACTGGCTTCTTTCAAAGTCAACAACACCCTGATATTTTGACAAGAAATCTATGTCAATTAAAACCTCAATACTCAGATTGTTTACAATTAAACATGGGTGATCAATTAAATTACCATTAATGTTAAAGGGCAGCAAAGCTTCTTGCTTTATCGTTTTTGACACCTTGCCAGTAGCACCAATTATTCTTAGTCCTGATACTCTCATTACTGTAAGCTTGTCTTTACCTGGTAATGCATCAAAGAAGGACTGTGATATTGCACTCACCTCACTTCCACTAAGAGGCAACGTACATTGATACCCAACATATTCACTATTATTATAGGGTGGCTTATTCTAGGTTGTACAGGTGGTTCCTCAAATTCATCTAATAGTTCCTTTTGGATTTGTCTCCAACTAAAGTGATCAACATCTGTCTTCATTACATTTAGGTCACAGTGTGTAGGGGTTTCCTGAATTACATTTTCAGCTGCCTTTTCCAGTCAGTCTATTAATTTTAAATCGAAACACCGCACGACTTCATTACATTTAGTTTGCTGAACATGACCCAAATTACTGTAGTCTGAGCGATTCTACGCCTCCAGACCGGGCATAACACTAGTTACAGCTAAACCACTTTCACCATTATCGTCGGTTTCCTTCTCCAGTGACAACTGGTCACAGCTACTGGGTTCATCGACCCTCAACAGCCTACCCTCTACATTCTCACTTATCTCCTGTCCTAAATCTATTAGTACATTATCAACATCCTGCACAGGAACTTTAGATAAGAGCACATCATCCTCATCGTAAATATAAGCATGAATTTCTTCTGCTTCTTCACCTGACAATTCAGTATTTTGTAGCTCCTCCCTATCGTTACACTGCTGCGCCTTCTCTTGCTCTTCCCACTTAGAAAGCGTCTCTAACACGGTATCTATCAAATACTGTGAGTGATCTAATAATTCTGTTGTATCCTTAGGTGCTACCGACTCTTCATCCACATGTTCAGTTTGAGTATTCTGATCTGTCTTACCAATTCCCTTAACTACTGGCTTAGGAAAAGTAACCGCCTGGTGAGCGCCAGTGTCCTCATAGACGGGAACTAGTTTTCCTGCCTCGGCCTACTGCTGTTTCCTTTAGTTTCATTATAGTTAGCTGGCATAGCATTGCTTTCCGCGCTGTTGTTTACCTGCATAATTCTGTTTGGAACAACATTACTGTCATTTGGATGCCATTGTTTGTTCTGATAATTATTTCCCCAACTCCTACCTCTCTTAGGATGGCGAACACCTACTGTTCTGATGTTCACATTGCCATTTTGCTCGTTCCTAAAATTACTACTATTATTATTAGCATATCTATTATTACGTGCTTGCTCCTCATTGGCAGCAACACGTTCTACACGTTCGAGATACTCAATGAAACGATCAAGATTGTCTCTAGGGGCAGATATAATTCTAGTTTGATAATACCACGGCAGTTTGGCTTCAAGACCTAGTATAATCATTTCTGGTTTTAGCTTTTCCGCCAAATGTGACAAACGTGAGATCCATGACCTAGCAAACTCTTTAATAGATTCCTTGCCTGCATTGAAGCGTTTTCCACTCCAAAATTCTCTCAACACTTCATTTTGCTTATTGCTAGACCAATACTCATTAATGAAAGCAGTTTTAAACTCCGCTAATGTTTTACGCTTCAACATAACATCAGCTGACCAACGCATGGCGTCACCCGCTAAATGGCTTCTAATAAATGAGATTTTCTCTCGTTCAGACCAAGTTGGTGGAAACACATCTTCAAAATCGTTCCAGAAATCTAGCGGGTGGATATTTTTATCTGGATCGAACCGCAAGAATTGCCGACACCCGATAAAAGTGGCGTTTGCAGCTACAACTTGTTGTATACTACCATTACCAGAAGCTACTGAAGCTACTTTACTCTCAATGTTAGCAGTGTTAGTACTTATAATTTCTACTTACATTTCAACATTATCTACTTTTTGCACAATATGAGTAGTATCAGTTTTGATTGCGTCTACTTCAGCTTGACATATGTTTACCTTTATATTAACATCTTTAAATCTATCTGAGCACAGTTCACATTCCGCCTCGATCTTTTCTGTTAACTTGTGCTCCAGCTTCGCATCTTCCATTTGGAAGTCTTTGCGAACCTCAGCAACTTCGGATTTAACTGTTTTATACATTTCAGAAAACTGTTGAGCAACCTTTTTCTTAATATCCTCATGATTGTAATCAATTTTATAATTCAAACTGTCTAGATCATCTTTCAACTTATTGCAACCAGCCTTGAAGGTATTGTCCATTTCCTCCAATCGTTTATTAAAATTAGTTTGGCTGGCCACAATTTCAGACTTTAATTCAGCTGTCATTTTTGCATTACTGGCTGACATTTTTGCATTACTGTTTTGACCTCAGTTATTTCAGACTTTAATTCAGCATTACTGCTTTTGACCTGTTGAATTATTTCAGACTTTAATTCAGCATTATTGGATTCTAATTTATTGTCCATTGCCTCAAACCGTTTATTAAAATTTGTTTGGCTCGCCACAATTCTGTTATTTACCTCAGTTATATCAGATTTTAAATCAGCAGTCATTTGAGCGTTTCTGGCAGCTATTGCTTGTAATATAACATTTAAATCAATAGCCCCAGCATCTTTGGGTTGCTTACTAGCTGGCTTTTTGTCACACTCAGGTGACGAAAAACTAGCTCCAACACCAGAATCATCAAAACTAAATGAAACTTCTGATTGATTAGTCATATCTAACTTCTCCTGTTTAAATTCTACTATCTCTGATGACTGTTTCATTTTTAATTCATCAGAGAAACTATCCTCAAATAAATTTACAATTTCTATTTTCTGCTTTACTACAGGGGTCTCTATTATTGAATCATTGCCCCTTTTTAAACTACTGTCAGGAGACAATATTAAATGTTTCACCTTAACATTACTACTTTCATGCATATTTACACTTAAACCGTTGTCTGAATTTACAGTTCCCTCAACAGACATAGGTTCTAATTTAAGTTTAAACTCGGTTTCTTTTGGCGTTTCCATCACCGACAATCTTTTAGTGCAGGATAGTAAAATTTTTAACAGCTTTTCACTTAACTTAGTTCCTTCTGCACGACGTTGTCGGCGCGGCGTACCAGGATTACTGAGGCGACGTGGCACGTTGAACTGCAGACGGCACTCCGACGGCTGTTGTGTGTTTGCGTGGCCCGTAACTACAGGCGCGATTCCGGCTGCTCCAGCGGACGACTGCGGTACGGCGAAACTGGCTTCTCGCGATGCCGGCAGCACCGCTAGACTCAGTGCCAGCTCCGTCAATCCAGATGCGTTGTTAATCCAATTGCGTCATCCACATGCACACGTAACACTTTCACTGTTCTATTACTCAGCTGCGTGTCGCATTTCACTCGCGAATCCGAATAGTTAAAAATCAATTTCCCGGCCGATGCACCATATGTGGGGCGGCGCTTTTTGTTGAAAAATAATAATTGCTGTTCAAAAGTTTGCATGTTGAATCAGTTTCTGGCTATTAGAATGTTGTTATTGCTGTCTTTCGCCGTTCTCAACACTGGCTCTCTATATACTTTTTAGGCGCCCAGAAAGTGATTTAACAAAACGTGAAGCCTGTAATTAGAGTTCCTAGTGCCCACTTCATCTGAGAATCCCATTATAAATGGCTCTGAGCACTATGGGACTCAACTGCTGAGGTCATTAGTCCCCTAGAACTTAGAACTAGTTAAACCTAACTAACCTAAGGACATCACAAACATCCATGCCCGAGGCAGGATTCGAACCTGCGACCGTAGCGGTCTTGCGGTTCCAGAATGCAGCGCCTTTAACCGCACGGCCACTTTGGCCGGCGAATCCCATTATAGCTGCAGCTTATAGCTCTGAGGAATTAGGAGATTGTCCGGGATTTCTAATCAAAAACGATTTTCCAAAATAGTTGAGTATATTCTCAAAGTCACAAATAAAAAACACAAGTATCCCTACAACCTAATTAACAGAGCAGTCCAGAGTCTAATGCGCTGATGCAACTATAAATGTCTGAATTAAGTGTTGAAATGAATGCTCGCCATAATTTGATGAGAGTATTTCATTAAACGCCACGCTAAATTATTGGTAGAATGTCTGTCCCGCGACGGCACGTGAAAATACGACAATACGCAAACTGAAGCTAGAAAAAGAAAATCACTTGAAATGATTTCATGGTTACACGCATCTCGAGTAACTGAATACGGCATCCGAGGCTGTTAGTAGCAGTGATACTGACGCGACGCGACTGCCGACACAGATGGCGTGTTATTCAGCGTCTGGAGAGAACTGGGGCCCTGCTTCCTCACGCAACGTTCTTATATATAAAGCCGCGGTGCGGACGGCTAAGGGAACGCCTGATCAAATCGGCTCTCCCGACTAGCCGCTGGGCTAGTAACGCACCACTTCAAGTTACATAATAAATTATAGCTTCTTTTGCTGATGGCCGATGAAGCTCTTAATTTAAATGTGCATTCAGCACGCAGGTAAGTATTGATAATAAAATTTTGACGTGGCTAACTTAAATATTTTGGGCGAGAGAATTAATTTAATTGCACTGCACGCAGCAGATGAGCTCTGAACTGGTCCTTTTGAGATCCGCTATCGCTATAATTTTATAGGTATTCAAAAGAAACTTTTCAAATCTTCATAGTCATAGCGGACCTCCAACCTATTTAAATCTAAACATCCTAGCCTTATTTATTAGCCTACTTAATCTATCTTGCTTCCTTCAGTTTTGAGACGAAAACCAGAAAATCATGTATTTCCACTAAAATCATAATTTGTGAAATCCAAAGTACTATTTTTATTAAATCATTATGAAAGATGAATCTAAATATAAATTTTGAAGTCTCTAGCTCTTTTCTGTTGCGCCAATAATTTTTACAGAAAAACGTCCAAATTTCGTAAATGGCTGAAGTTATCGAACTGATATTTAACACACATTAATTTAGTCTTACTTATGACATGATAGAAAAGTTTTAGGTTATTTGCTTTATTTTTAAGGTATTGCGCAACATTTATGACGTCAGAGCTAGTTACAGCAGACTGGCTGGCACACAATGGAATCTGATGTGAATTTATTACAGCGTGAGTAGGCTGCTTCCCTACAATGGGCGTGAAAATTGGATAATAGGAATACAAGAGAGGAGACGGCTAGAAGACCTGAAGGTTTTATACTACAGAAAGATGATGGAGATCAGCTAGAGAGACAAAGTATTGTGCAACGTACAGGAAACCAGACATATGTGTGGGTATATCCAAACAAGATAAAGTCATAGGATACTTTTTAAGACACAACAGCATCGCCGGGGACGATCAAGGATGTCATTCATCCACAGGTAATGAATGATGTAGGATGCATTAGTACGTGGAAGTGAAGAGGAAGGGAAACTGAGAGTGGAACACTAGAGAGAGAGAGAGAGAGAGAGAGAATATTGTAGGCGTGATGTTTAGTATGGTAGGTGGAGTATTCTGAATCCATTGCAGTCTCACTTAATGAACCGCATGGTGGAAAAGGTCTTTACAGCCGAGTTTTGATGCTCGCTGCTGTTAAAATTATTTATTCCGTGGTTTGTTTGAAGTTGTGTGGTGGTGGTGGTGGTTAGTGTTTAACGTCCCGTCGACAACGAGGTCATTAGAGACGGAGCGCAAGCTCGGGTTAGGGAAGGATTGGGAAGGAAATCGGCCGTGCCCATTCAAAGGAACCATCCCGGCATTTGCCTGAAACGATTTAGGGAAATCACGGAAAACCTAAATCAGGATGGCCGGAGACGGAATTGAACCGTCGTCCTCCCGAATGCGAGTCCATTGTGCTAACCACTGCGCCACCTCGTTCGGTGAAGTTGTGTGGAATCCGTAGGGAAGGTAAGTTCTGACTACATGGTTTGCCAACATGCCTATATGCGATCTGCTGCGATATAGCGTAACGTGTGTCAAGCGGTAGTAATAGGGGCCAGAGCTCTTTTATATCAAAATTTCATTGCACCATAATAGCTTGTAGACCTTCCCCGACCGCTATTAATCGAGGCTGTAATGTGAGTTGCTGTGTTGTATGAGTCGGGTTTGAGCTTAACGTCTGGCACCAGCAGGCAGGGTAGGAGAGCGTAATTCTAGCACAGCTATCGCTCCAAAGGTCCATCTCACACACGAGGTGACAAAAGTCATGGGGCACCTCCTTACGCCACGTCGGACCTCTTTTGCGCAATGCAGTACAGTAACCTGACGTAGCATGGATTCAACAGGTCGTTGGACGTCCCCTGCAGAAATATAACGTCTCATTAATGTTCGATGGGATTCATGTCAGAAGATCTGGATGGCCAAATCATTTGCTCGAATTGCCCAGAAGGTCCTTCAAACTAATCGCGAACTATTGGGACCCGGTGACACAGCAGGTTGTCATCTATAGCACGAAGTCCATGAATGACTGCAAATGGTCTACAAGTAGCTGAACGTAACCATTCTCAGTCGTGGATCGGTTCAGATCGACCAGAGGCCGCAGTCCATTCCAAGTTAACACAATATACGCCATTATGGAGCCACTACCAGTGAGCCACGCTGCGGCTTGAGTTGATGCTGTTTGTAGGTTTCTGTCCTCGGATGGAGGCCAGACCGTATCGTTTAGTTGACATGGTTGCGGTTGTTTGTCTTCTTCTCGTGTTGACTGGCGCCACTTGGTTTTGCAAGCGTTACCTATCCGCTAGTGGCAGCAGCGGTGGTTATAGATATTTAACAACTGCGGCGCTATCTTTGGGGCGACATTGTGGTTCTTCCGGGTCGTGTCAGTGGGGAGTTCGGTTGAGGACTCAGGAGTAGCCAGGTCCATGCAGTGCGTGAATAGGCCGGGGCCGCTGGCGGCGGGCGTGTACTGCCGGATGGGAGGGCTGTGGTCACGAGGGTGCACGACCTCATCGTAAACCGGATTCTGCAAGCTTGAGTGTATTTGGATTCAAGTAGATAAACCTCCACCATTGTGAGATCTTGCGATTCTCCAGTAACTAGGTTTTGTGTTGCTGCTCATAGTACTACCGAGGCGAAGAGCAGCGAGTGGAGTGCTTGGGTTAGGCGCATCTGATTAGCTTTCCTGGACTTCTAATTACTATTTATTGCGTTCAGTTTGTTACCATTTGTTAAGTTCAACCAGCGATATTTTTCCTGCCCCGTGGCCGCTAACGCCCCAGTCACCTGCCCTGGGGGTTAGTGTGTGTAATGGCAGTGTACGTTTCCTCGCCTTGCCGCTGCTGTCCGGTGAGGCGTGTAGTTTTAACAGCTTTCTTGATTGTAGGTTGGTTGGTGATTCTTCTACTCTGGTGGTAGTGACTCCTTACTCGTTCCGGGCGCTCTAAGCACAGTATTCTGTGGGCGGAGTCCAGACCGCCCGTTCCGGCTTTGGCGTATTTTTACATCTTGCATTTGGTTTATTGGACGTCAGGTAGCCTCAGCAAGATTATCATTAGTCATTCGTTAGACTGCCACTAGTCTGAGTTACCATCTTGTGAAGTGAATGTAACTCTTGGCTGCCTATCTAATAACAGCGCAAGGTTTTCTTTTTTTTTTTTTTTATTTTGACAGACCTACAGAGAGGTCAATCCCTGGTACACCGTCTGTGACTGGCCCTTGTGTTTTACTATTGTCTTTACTGTTTTGTTGTATGTTTGTAAAATTTTTAATATAAATGCCATTGTTGGCGTTACAGCAGGTTTAAATGATTGTGCTAACATCTTTTATCTCACTTGTTTGCTGATCAGTTGCTTGTCCTTTCAATTTAACCTTTGCTGTATGTTTTTTTAAATTTTTTATATAGTTGCCATTCTTGTCATTACACCAGGTTTAAATGGTTGTGTTACGAAGTTTACCATCATTTTGCCTCACCCGTTTGGTGATCAGTTCCCTGTGTTTTTATATTATCCTTGCTATTGCACTCCCGATTTGCAGTATGTTTCTTAATTTTTTTTTTATAATTGCCGTTCTTGGCGTTAAAGGCCTTCAACCGTGACTGTTGTTACTTGCCTTAAAATTCTAATTGGGATCATAATGGCTTGTATTTAAAACATTATTTGCTATGTCTGTATTTTATGCTCATCTGGTAAATTCTAACGCACTGAAGGCACTATTAATTACACAGTTGTTTATTCCTTCATTAATAACGTGTGATATCTTATTTGCTACTGAGTTTGAAATTACCGTTTTAAAATAAATGCGTGTAATTGCGAAAGGGAACTAACAGCAACTAATTACGACCCCTTTCGAATCCTGCTTTCCTTGACTACCTGGTTTTAACCAGCTTGCACGGTGCTTGTTGATAGCTTTGGTCTATGGCTTTGTGCGGCCTGTGTCACACTCGAATCATACCATTATCTCTTACCAACTGGAATCGGGACTTGTTTAACTAGGCCATGGTTTTCCAGTCGTCTATTATCCAAATTATATAGTCACAAGCCCAGGGCAGGCGCTGCAGCCAATGTCGTGTTGTTAACACAGGCACTCGCATCTGTTGTCGGACGACGGTTCAATCCCGTCTCCGGCCATCCTGATTTAGGTTTTCCGTGATTTCCCTAAATCGTTTCAGGCAAATGCCGGGATGGTTCCTTTGAAAGGGCACGGCCGATTTTCTTCCCCATCCTTCCGTAACCCGAGTTTGCGCTCCGTCTCTAACGACCTCGTTGTCGACGGGACGTTAAAAAACACTAACCTAGCCTAACCAACTGTTGTCTGGTGCCGTAGCCCATAAAACGCTAAATTTCGCCACACTGTCCTAAGGGATACGTTCGTAGGTACGTCCCACATTGATTTCTGCAATTGTTTCACTCGGTGTTGCTTGTCTGCTAGTATCGACAACTCTAAGCAAACACCACTGCTCGTGGTCGTTAAGGGAAAGTAGTCTTCTCGGCACGCTCTTGACACTGTGGGTCTCCGTGTTTTGAATTTCCTGACGATTTCCGAAATGGAATGTCCAATGCGTCTAGCTCCAACTACCATTCCGTGTTCAAAGTTTGTTAATTTCCGTTGTGCGTCCATAATCGCGTCGGGGGCCTTTTCACATGAATCGCCTGAGTAGAAATGACAGCTGCACCAATACACCGCCCTTTTATACCGGTACTATAGCGAGGGGGAGTTGCTGTGTTATTTGTGGTTTCTGACACCTAAGTAGGGATGGAAGAAGCCTGGAGATACTGACAGGTTTCAGATAGATTATATAATGGTAAGACAGAGATTTAGGAACCAGGTTTTAAATTGTAAGACATTTCCAGGGGCAGATGTGGATTCTGACCACAATCTATTGGTTATGAACTGCAGATTGAAACTGAAGAAACTGCAAAAAGGTGGGAATTTAAGGAGATGGGATCTGGATAAACTGAAAGAACCAGAGGTTGTACAGAGTTTCAGGGAGAGCATAAGGGAACAATTGACAGGAATGGGGGAAAGAAATACAGTAGAAGAAGAATGGGTAGCTCTGAGGGATGAAGTGGTGAAGGCAGCAGACGATCAAGTAGGTAAAAAGACGAGGGCTAATAGAAATCCTTGGGTAACAGAAGAAATATTGAATTTAATTGATGAAAGGAGAAAATATAAAAATGCAGTAAATGAAGCAGGCAAAAAGGAATACAAACGTCTCAAAAATGAAATCGACAGGAAGTGCAAAATGGCTAAGCAGGGATGGCTAGAGGACAAATGTAAGGATGTAGAGGCTTGTCTCACTAGGGGTAAGATAGATACTGCCTACAGGAAAATTAAAGAGACCTTTGGAGAGAAGAGAACCACTTGTATGAATATCAAGAGCTCAGATGGAAACCCAGTTCTAAGCAAAGAAGGGAAGGCAGAAAGGTGGAAGGAGTATATAGAGGGTTTATACAAGGGAGATGTACTTGAGGAAAATATTATGGAAATGGAAGAGGATGTAGATGAAGATGAAATGGGAGATAAGATACTGCGTGAAGAGTTTGACAGAGCACTGAAAGACCTGAGTCGAAACAAGGCCCCGGGAGTAGACAACATTCCATTAGAACTACTGATGGCCTCGGGAGAGCCAGTCCTGACAAAACTCTACCATCTGGTGAGCAAGATGTATGAGACAGGCGAAATACCCTCAGACTTCAAGAAGAATATAATAATTCCAATCCCAAAGAAAGCAGGTGTTGACAGATGTGAAAATTACCGAACTATCAGTTTAATAAGTCACAGCTGCAAAATACTAACGCGAATTCTTTACAGACGAATGGAAAAACTGGTAGAAGCCGACCTCGGGGATGATCAGTTTGGATTCCGTAGAAATGTTGGAACACGCGAGGCAATACTGACCTTACGACTTATCTTGGAAAAAAGATTAAGAAAAGGCAAACCTACGTTTCTAGCATTTGTAGACTTGTTGTTGTTGTTGTTGTGGTCTTCAGTCCTGAGACTGGTTTGATGCAGCTCTCCATGCTACTCTATCCTGTGCAAGCTTCTTCATCTCCCAGTACCTACTGCAACCTACATCCTTCTGAATCTGCTTAGTGTATTGATCTCTTGGTCTCCCTCTACGATTTTTACCCTCCACGCTGCCCTCCAATGCTAAATTTGTGATCCCTTGATGCCGCAAAACATGTCCGACCAACCGATCCCTTCTTCTAGTCAAGTTGTGCCACAAACGTCTCTTCTCCCCAATCCTATTCAATACCTCCTCATTAGTTATGTGATCTACCCACCTTATCTTCAGCATTCTTCTGTAGCACCACATTTCGAAAGCTTCTATTCGATTCTTGTCCAAACTGGTTATCGTCCATGTTTCACTTCCATACATGGCTACACTCCATACAACTACTTTCAGAAACGACTTCCTGACACCTAAATCTATACTCGATGTTAACAAATTTCTCTTCTTGAGAAACGATTTCCTTGCCATTGCCAGTCTACATTTTATATCCTCTCTACTTCGACCATCATCGGTTATTTTACTCCCTAAATAGCAAAACTCCTTTACTACTTTAAGTGTCTCATTTCCTAATCTAATTCCCTCAGCATCACCCGACTTAATTTGACTACATTCCATTATCCTCGTTTTGCTTTTGTTGATGTTCATCTTATATCCTCCTTTCAAGACACTGTCCATTCCGTTCAACTGCTCTTCCAAGTCCTTTGCTGTCTCTGACAGAATTACAATGTCATCGGCGAACCTCAAAGTTTTTACTTCTTCTCCATGAATTTTAATACCTACTCCGAATTTTTCTTTTGTTTCCTTTACTGCTTGCTCAATATACAGATTGAATAACGTCGGGGAGAGGCTACAACCCTGTCTCACTCCCTTCCCAACCACTACTTCCCTTTCATGCCCCTCGACTCTTATAACTGCCATGTGGTTTCTGTACAAATTGTAAATAGCCTTTCGCTCCCTGTATTTTACCCCTGCCACCTTCAGAATTTGAAAGAGAGTATTCCAGTCAACGTTGTTAAAAGCTTTCTCTAAGTCTACAAATGCTAGAAACGTAGGTTTGCCTTTTCTTAATCTTTCTTCCAAGATAAGTCGTAAGGTCAGTATTGCCTCGCGTGTTCCAACATTTCTACGGAATCCAAACTGATCATCCCCGAGGTCGGCTTCTACCAGTTTTTCCATTCGTCTGTAAAGAATTCGCGTTAGTATTTTGCAGCTGTGACTTATTAAACTGATAGTTCGGTAATTTTCACATCTGTCAACACCTGCTTTCTTTGGGATTGGAATTATTATATTCTTCTTGAAGTCTGAGGGTATTTCGCCTGTCTCATACATCTTGCTCACCAGATGGTAGAGTTTTGTCAGGACTGGCTCTCCCAAGGCTGTCAGTAGTTCTAATGGAATGTTGTCTACTCCCGGGGCCTTGTTTCGACTCAGGTCTTTCAGTGCTCTGTCAAACTCTTCACGCAGTATCGTATCTCCCATTTCATCTTCATCTACCTCCTCTTCCATTTCCATAATATTTTCCTGAAGTACATCTCCCTTGTATAAACCCTCTATATACTCCTTCCACCTTTCTGCCTTCCCTTCTTTGCTTAGAACTGGGTTTCCATCTGAGTTCTTCATATTCATACAAGTGGTTCTCTTCTCTCCAAAGGTCTCTTTAATTTTCCTGTAGGCAGTATCTATCTTACCCCTAGACTTAGAGAAAGCTTTTGACAATGTTGACTGGAATACTCTCTTTCAAATTCTGAAGGTGGCAGGGGTAAAATACAGGGAGCGAAAGGCTATTTACAATTTGTACAGAAACCAGATGGCAGTTATAAGAGTCGAGGGGCATGAAAGGGAAGCAGTGGTTGGGAAGGGAGTGAGACAGGGTTGTAGCCTCTCCCCGATGTTATTCAATCTGTATATTGAGCAGGCAGTAAAGGAAACAAAAGAAAAATTCGGAGTAGGTATTAAAATTCATGGAGAAGAAGTAATAACTTTGAGGTTCGCCGATGACATTGTAATTCTGTCAGAGACAGCAAAGGACTTGGAAGAGCAGTTGAACGGAATGGACAGTGTCTTGAAAGGAGGATATAAGATGAACATCAACAAAAGCAAAACGAGGATAATGGAATGTAGTCAAATTAAGTCGGGTGTTGCTGAGGGAATTAGATTAGGAAATGAGACACTTAAAGTAGTAAAGGAGTTTTGCTATTTAGGTAGTAAAATAACCGATGATGGTCGAAGTAGAGAGGATATAAAATGTAGACTGGCAATGGCAAGGAAATCGTTTCTGAGGAAGAGAACTTTGTTAACATCGAGTATAGATTTAGGTGTCAGGAAGTCGTTTCTGAAAGTATTTGTATGGAGTGTAGCCATGTATGGAAGTGAAACATGGACGATAACCAGTTTGGACAAGAATCGAATAGAAGCTTTCGAAATGTGGTGCTACAGAAGAATGCTGAAGATAAGGTGGGTAGATCACGTAACTAATGAGGAGATATTGAATAGGATTGGGGAGAAGAGAAGCTTGTGGCACAACTTGACTAGAAGAAGGGATCGGTTGGTAGGACATGTTTTGAGGCATCAAGGGATCACAAATTTAGCATTGGAGGGCAGCGTGGAGGGTAAAAATCGTAGAGGGAGACCAAGAGATCAATACACTAAGCAGATTCAGAAGGATGTAGGTTGCAGTAGGTACTGGGAGATGAAGAAGCTTGCACAGGATAGAGTAGCATGGAGAGCTGCATCAAACCAGTCTCAGGACTGAAGACCACAACAACAACAACAAGTAGGGATAGGCGAGACGGTGCTACTTGAAAGTTCACACTATAATTACCCTATGCGTAGGCTGGTATCCATCTATTACACAATATCAAGCGGTCCCTGAACAGTGCGGTGCACATTACGCAGTCAATAATACGACACCACCCTCAGTTTACGTCTGTGTTGTTGCGTCACGCTTGAATCTGCACGTGGACTGGATCTGCTCTCGGGACGACCCACGCTCTGTGTGGCAGGCCTACCAGAGGCGCCGCCTGGCAGTCCTCGATACCTGGAACCGTCACTGGTCGGGGCGAGCGGGTAATTTGCATATAAATCTGATACGTAGCGCGCTCATCAGTTCGGCAGATGCAGCGCGTAATTACTGGAGTGCGGCCGCGTCAGCACCGGCGGCCACAACACCACGGCCTGGCACGCCTGACACGTCGTATCGTACCGAGGGAGGCCCGTGAGAAAGACAGGCCGAGGTACATCGTGCGTTAAAGATTGCCAGCAGCCGTCTCCCGTCGTGAGCGAGCAACTATTTCACACTAGTTTAATAATTTTTGGCTGCGTGTTTAAATACAAACAAGTGCTCGATAACACACGACAAAAATTAAGACCTTTGGCAGGTACCTTTCCAATGAAATATTGGTTTCCAGAAGGCCCTGCACAGGACTGAGCGTCCTCGAAGTGTGGCGGACAACCAGACTAGTGTGACGTCACCAGTTCATTGCAGGGCCCAATATATCTATACTCATGTTCATAAAGTAAGGATAATGCTGATACATGGTGAAACAACGCTCTGGTCGGCGGTTTGCGTGTTTAAGGGGGGGTAGAACGTGAAACGGGCCAACTTGGAGCAGGAGAGACACCACAGGACATTTTAATTTACACTATACTTTTAGAAATAAATTCATAAAACTTTGTTAGCATGACCAGGAAGGATTCAGGATTCACACTCATAGCAGTGGAAGTTCAAAAACATAACAAAACAAATTTTTTTTACATGTGAAATTTCATCATTTTTTCACTTGGTATTGGCTGCATTTGTTGCAGTAGGTACACTTTTCTTCATAAGTAAGAGAGATTCTTCGATGAATTTTGCACAGCATACAACCCATACTTACAGGTGTATGAAACTCTACAATTTCTCAAATCTGTTAAAAACTGTGGTAAACATTGAGATAATTAACTATAAAATTCGAATTTTCTCTAAACACGAAGCTTAAAACGTAACAGCCCATTCATTTTTGCATAGATTAAATAAATTCCAGAGTTTCATACACCTGTAAGTATGTTTTGTAAGCTGTGCAAAATTCATCGAAGAACCTCTCTTACTTATCAAGAAAAGTGTACCTGTAGCAACAAATGCAGCCAACAGTAAGTGAAAAAAATGATATTTCACATTTAAAAAATATTATTTTTTCGTGTTTTTGAACTTCCACTGCTATGAATGTGAGTCCTGAATCCTTCCTGGTCATGCTGACAAAGTTTTATGAATTTATTTGTAAAAGTATAGACAGTGCAAATTAAAATGCCCTGTGGTGCCTCTCCTTCTCGAAGTCGGCCCGTTTGACGTCCTACCCCCCTTAAATCACGTCGGGGTATGACCATGCGGTGCATTTGATCTGCGGTCGTCGCACGGTGGCGCTGGCAGCAATCCACATACGCAGAGGCGTTTTGGTGCATGTCAGAGTGCGGTGCAGCGAGTAAGTGTGCAGACCTTTTCAGACGTGCTAATGATGACTGGGTGTTGAAAAAGGGTCAGTGAACACATATTGATGACGTTTTGAGGGGTAGAATACTAGGGCGACTGGAGACTGGTCAAACACAGCAGGTCGTAGCATGGGCCCTCCGTGTGCCGCAAAGTGTGATCTCAGGATTACGGCAACGATTCCAGCACACAGGAGACGTGTCCAGGCGCCACAGTACAGTACGTCCACAGTGTACAACGCCACAAGAAGACCGATATCTCACCATCAGTGCCAGCAGACGGCCACGGGGTACTGCAGGTAGCCTTGCTCGGGACCTTACCGCAGCAACCGCAACAGTTGTCTCCAGGTACACAGTCTACAGACGACTCAACACACATGGTTTATTCGCCTGGAGACCTGCAAGGTGCATTCCACTGACCACTGGTCACAGGAGAGCCCGTAAAGCCTGGTGTCAAGAACACAGTACGTAATTGGAACTGTGGTCCCCAGTTACGTTCGTGGACAAGTCCAGGTATAAAACTTCCTGGCAGATTAAAACTGTGTGCCCGACCGAGACTTGAACTCGGGACCTTTGCCTTTCGCGGGCAAGTTCTCTACCATCTGAGCTACCGAAGCACGACTCACGCCCGGTCTCACAGCTTTACGTCTGCCAGTATCTCGTCTCCTACCTTCCAAACTTTACAGAAGCTCTCCTGCGAACCTTGCAGGACTAGCACCCCTGAAAGAAAGGATATTGCGAAGACATGGCTTTGCCACAGCCTGGGGGATGTTTCCAGAATGAGATTTTCACTCTGCAGCGGAGTGTGCGCTGATATGAAACTTCCTGGCGGATTAAAACTGTGTGCCCGACCGAGACTCGAACTCGGTATCTATATACTGGCAGAAGTAAAGCTGTGAGACCGGGCGAGAGTCGTGCTTCGGTAGCTCAGATGGTAGAGCACTTGCCCGCGAAAGGCAAAGGTCCCGAGATCGAGTCTCGGTCGGGCACACAGTTTTAATCTGCGAGGAAGTTTCATATCAGCGCACATTCCGCTGCAGAGTGAAAATCTCATTCTGAAGTCCAGGTATAGTCTGAACAGTGATTCTCACCGGGTTTTCATCTGCGCGTGAACCTTAAACCATATACCAACCCCTTAATGTCCTTGCAATGGACCTGTATAGAGACCGTAGTTTCATGGTGTGGGGTGGGATTATGATTGGTGCACGTACCCCCTGCATGTCTTGGACAGAGGAACTGTAACAGGTCAGGTCTATCGGGACGTCATTTTGCACCAGTATGTCCGCCTTTTCAGGGGTGCAGTGGGTCCCACCTTCCTCCTGATGGATGATAACGCACGGCCCCACCGAGCTGCCACCGTGGATCTGATATCTTCTATCAGGCGAATGGAGTGGCCTGCCTGTTCTCCAGACCTACACCCCATCGAGCACGTCTGGGATGCTCTCGGTCGACGTATCGCTGCGCGTCTTCAAACCCCTAGGACACTTCAGGAGCTCCGAAAGGCACCGGTGCAAGAATGGGAGGCTATATCCCAGCAGCTGCTCGACTACCTGATCCAGAGTACGCCAATCCGTTGTGCCGCATTTGTACGTGTGCATGGTGATCAAATCCCATATTGATGTTGGGGTACATGCGCAGGAAAATTGGTTCAAATGGCTCAGAGCACTATGGAACTTAACTTCTGAGGTCATCAGTCCCCTTTAACTTAAAACTACTTAAACCTAACAAACCTAAGGACATCACACACATCCATGCGTGAGGCAGGATTCTAACCTGCGACCGTAGCGGTCGCGCGGTTCCAGACTAAAGCGCCTAGAACCGCTCGGCCACCCTTGCACAGGAAACAGCTGTGTTTTGTAGCACATGTGTTTCGGGACGGTTTCAATACCGTGGACTTACAGATCTGTGTCGTGTGTGTTCTCTACGTGCCTATGCTATTAGTACCAGTTTTGTGTAGTGCCACGTTGTGCGGCACCACAGTCTGCAATTACCCTTAATTTATGAGCCTGAGCGTAGTTGGCCGCCGTACCATGCCTACTCTCTCTGAAAATTGGGATCTGAAGTTTCCCATGACTGATTGTTATTTGGTAAAAAACTGTCTATATCCAGGATTGTATAGATACTACTCTGTTTTCGACAACAGGTTTCGACAGACTTTGCTGTCGCCTTCTGGTCTTCAAAAGTATTTATGACAGCAATGTCTGTCGAAACCGGTCGTCGAAAATAAAGAAATATTTATGCATCTTGGTTATAGATAGTTTTTTTATCAAATAAAACAGGTCGCTCCTTTTCGGTTCTCAGCATGAGAAATTTCAGTTATTTTTATTTGTTTTATCTATTTTCTTTTATTTGTCAGTTTAAAATCATACGACTTCCTATGAACAATAATAAAACAACTCAGCTGTGATTTCCTCTCAGAGAGGTCACAGTTCGTAGCGATAGACGGTAAATCATCGAGTAAAACAGAAGTGATATCTGGCGTTCCGCAAGGTAGTCTCACAAGCCCTCTGCTGTTCCTGATTTACATAAATGATCTAGGTGATAATCTCAGCAGCCCCCTTACATTGTTTGCAGATGACGCTTTAATCTACTGTCTAGTAAAATCGTCAGACAATCAATTCCTATTACAAAATGGTCAAGAGAAAATTTCTGTATGAAGCGAAAAGTGACAATTGACACTAAACAAAGAAAAGTGCTAGGTCATCCACATGGGTACTAAAAGAAATCCGATAAATTTTGGGTCTACGATAAATCATACAAATCTAAGGGCTGTCAAATCGACTAAATATCTAGGAATTACAATTACGAGCAACTTATATTAGAAAACACATAGATAATATTGTGGGGAAGGTGGGCTGCGCTTTTCTCCAACTGCGACATGGTCCCGTATAGAAACAGTGATCCAACACTGTCAAATGCTTTTTATTCCAGTCTCTGATCACAATATGAATTCTTTAGACGATGGCCGGACTCAGTCCGTAATGACCATCCTCAGATCTTTTTTACACCATGTCCTAAAGTGATAAGGCCAGAATGGTATCCTCAAAACATATAAATATAATCAGCACAGCATCTTCATATAGAACTAAAATAAGGTGTAGAATAGGCCGCATCGTTATTTGTTTTGACGATGCCGTTGTGGCCTTATCACTTTAGGACATGGTGTAAAAAAGATCTGAGGAAGGTTGAAACGTCCCCTTTGAAAAATTATACAAGACTGTGCTTAACCTGACACACAATAGTTTTAGCGCAACGCAACCTGACTTTCAAAAATCCCTACAAAAGAATGGCCCTGACTAACATTAACCTATACCTTTCACAAATCACTTACCTCACCAAAAATCTTCGTTACTCGAACTACTGCAAAACAGCGAGCGCCACTACTGCCAGCTAAATAAAAGATTCAAACTACGGAAGGCACTAACTACTGATAGGCATAGTTAGGAAATGAAAGATTTTATTAGAGAACAAACAATGTATTTACCTTAATAGTCATAATATATATAGCAGTTC
This sequence comes from Schistocerca nitens, assembly GCF_023898315.1. NCBI lineage: Eukaryota > Metazoa > Arthropoda > Insecta > Orthoptera > Acrididae > Schistocerca > Schistocerca nitens. Next base: position 21,579,892 of record NC_064614.1, read on the forward strand.
ATTACAAATTACAAAACTCCGCCATCTCTCTCCCCACGTCCACCACTGCTGGCGGCTCACCTCCAACTGCGCAACGCTACGCGCTGTTAACATCCAGCTGCCGCTGCCCAACACTACAATGGCAGACAGCAATGCAAACTATCCACAGACTTCACACAGCACAGCCAGTGATTTTCATACAGAGCGCTACGTAACGTTGCCAATAAGAAAACATAAACAGCCTACTTACAAGGTCATTATGGACTGAGACCAGTCATTGTCTAAAGAATTCATATTGTGATCAAAGACTGTAATCAAAAACATTTGAAAGGCTGCGCTTTTGGGAGAACACTTAGAAGATGCGACAAACCCACTAAAGAGACAACCTACATTACACTTGCCCGTCCTCTGCTGGAATATTGCTGCGCAGTGTGGGATCCTTACCAGGTAGGATTGATGGAGGACATCGAAAAAGTGCAGTGAATGGCAGCCCGTTTCATGTTATCGCACAATAGCGGTGAGACTGTCACTGATATGATACGCGAGTTGGGGTGGCAGCTACTGAAACAAAGACAGTTTTCTTTGCGGCGGGATCTGTTTACGAAATTTCAATCACCAACTTTCTCTTCCGAATGCGAAAATATTTTGTGGACAACGACCTAGGCAGTGAGAAATGATCATCATAATAAAATAAAAGAAATCCGAGTTCGAACAAAAGGATTTACGTGTTCCTTTTTCCCACGCGTCATTCGAGAGTGGAATGGTAGAGAAGTAGTATGAAAATGGTTCGATGAACCCTCTACCAGGCACTTGCATGTGAATTTCAGAGTAACCATGTAGATGTAGACGTAATATCGTGTACAGTCGTCGATGTTTCTACATCTAGTGAATATACAACTCCGCTTCTATCGTCGTTTGTGGAAGTTCGAGGCTTCACTATAAACAGCTTACAAAAATACGATATGAAGTGTGTTTTTCGACCAGTACCGAAAATTAGGATCCCTTTAGGCTCTATAAAGGATGATCTTGGTTCGTGCAAAGCTCGTGTGTATTGCACCCCATTAACTTCGTGGTATCTCAGACATCGGCCACCCTGTCGGGACCGTCGATGAACGGTGCATTGGACATATACGTCATCCACGCACACAACTGCCGATTAAATCTGCGGTCGCATAACATTGCTCGGGTATCGTTCATCCGATGCTATGGAAACACAGTTCCAGTTACTGCGACAATATTATTAAGGAAGCTGTTAGGATTACGAAGCGTCCTTATAAATACACCTTCTCTCTGCATGGTCAGTCAAAGGAGCGACAGATTTTAGGTCACGTGCTCACGGTCACTTGGTCACGGTCAGGGCGCGCGTGCGCGAGTTGGTTGGTTGGTTGGGTCCGTGGATACAACATATTAACAATGTACACACTTCTATCAATGCTTGCCCATGCTGATAACTTCCTGTCAAGTCACAAACACCATGTCTTGGGTGAAAAATCATTTTTAAATTGTACCCTTGAATATGCAGAATAGTGAGAGAGTGACACATCCTCTCTCATTGTTCACTAGGGGGTGTTACCGATGATGGAAAGGCATGTTACCAACCTGCTCCCATGCTGCCCACAAGAGCTCTTGTGACAGGGCGTTCCATTGCTCCAGTGGCGTGATTGACAGCTGCTAGACTGTCGTTGGTACAACTGTAATAGGTCTTGCATTATGTCTCCCTAATGCAACCCACAACATGCTCAGGGAAACGAGGAGGCCAGTCAATTCGTTGAATATCCTCTCTTTCCAAGAGCTACACCACCTGCTCTGATTTGTGTGATTATGCATTGTCATCCATAAAAATTAAGTAATAGGTGTTGCATTATGACTCCCTAATGTAACCCACACATACTCAGGGAAACGAAGAGGCCAGTCAATTCGTTGAATACCCTCTCGTTCCAAGAGCTACACCACCTGCTCTGATTTGTGCGATTATGCATTGTCATCCATAAAAATTAAGTAAGGACCGAGTGCTTCGATTCTATTCTGTTCCTGTGTTAGCATTCTCCATGCTGAAATCCAGATGTACTTCTCAGGCCGACGGTTAATGTTAGTTTACTTCTCTTCGGCAGTAATGTTCCCTTTTCTTGGGCTAATGGGCATTTTATGTCTTCGTTGTTTTGTCCACCATGTATTATTTTGCTTCAAAGGTAGTAGAATACCTCAACTCTATCTGCTTCATGGTCCACTGTTTGCCTCTAACATCACTTCTGCTACCCTTAATTAAATTCGTCTTTTTTTTTGGGTGATTTCGGGCCATGTCCTCTGTAGTCAGTTTCACTCATTGTGTTCTGCAATTCTTCCTCGCATTGACTGAGGACAGCAATGTCTTCAGCGAATCAATATTTTGTTTCTCACACTACTGCTTCGGTATGCAAATTGAACAGTACTGATGAAAGACAGCATTTCTGTCTTTTACCTATTCTAATCCGAGCATTTCGTTACTCATCCCCCTTTCTTATTGTTCCTACTTGGTTCCTGTACACACAGTGTGAGAGGTGGCATGAGCCCCCTCTCATATTTCTATCTTACGATTCTCCTCTCTAATTGCATGCGGTGGAAAGTTGCTATTCTTTCACACGCGGACTTCCCACGCAGCGTCTCTCGTCACCCGGGTGGTCCGGTGACAGGCGGGCTCTGCTGATTTTGAAAGGGTGTGAGGGAGTCGAGTGAATGCTTTCCAGACGCCGACATTGTCAAAAGACACGCCCGGAGGGGCCTGAAGTAGCGGCTGGGCTAGAGGTTCCGTTACTTCGCAGAAACTTAGCGAAAACACTTTCTGGCGGGCTACCAGCGAGGCGTGGGAATGACTTGTGTACCCAGGCAGTTGTGGCGGGAAAATTCCCACGCTTTCTGCAAAATAGTAACTGGGATTGGCTTGCTCAGGGCATAGCTCCGTGACGTAGCAAAATCAACGCAGAAATTGACGCCAAGAATCTCCATTGGTGGGATGGTAGTGCTCCGGCAATGGAGTGGAATTTTCCGCCGGTTTTCGAGTTGCTGATTGGAACGTTTAACCACGGCCACTGTCGTTGGGGCGGGAATGTTCGGTGTTCAGCATGTACGGGTGCTCTAGATGAGTCGGCTCTCGCTTTTCGGTCGAGGACGTCAAAGCAACCAGTCATCGCCTCCGGTACGCCAGATCGTGTTCTGGCAGTTAAGAAGACAGTTTGGTAATGTATGTCCGCAGCACCGGCAGATAGGGATTTTCCTAGGTGATAATCAGAGCTCAGCAGAGCGCGCCTGTTCGTCTTTTTCTAATTTTGTTCTGTCTTGGGTAGCAGCAATTAATGTGGGGTTAGCTGTGTGTCTCTCTTAAGATTTGAGTGGCAAGGAATTGGCTCCACATACCACTTCATCATAAAGCTCACAATCTAGTTTAGGGACAACTTCACCTTCACAGCGTTTGTTTGAGTATCCAATTTGAGCCAATTTGATGTATTATAAATGTTTCATGTGTTTTTGTTTATTATTTTGTGTTTAGTCTTAATAAATCATATTGTTATTTTGGTCAGAACTTTCATTCTGTTAATCGGTAGAGCAACCCATCATTTCTCACTACGTTAATGAAACCTTCCTTTATTTAACTTATTTATCAAATTAAATTATTGCAGGTGCCAAACTCTTTTCTACTCCACTTGCAGGGTTGATTACAGTCAGTTCGCGTATATTTTTTAATCCATGTGCAACAGCAAAAGTCGGAGTTAGAATAGGGGGGGCTTAGAGCATCATTTACATATGTAGATTCTAGAAGAATTTAGTGTTAAATACACTGCTTGCCATGGCACCTTGCATAAAATGGCGACCCTTAGCCTCGGACCTTTCCTGTGAATCGCTGATAAGCAAGTATTATTAGTAGTAGGGACATTCAGAATTTTTTTTGCTTAATTTTTTTATTCATTAATACCCAAGTTTTTTCTGGTAGTTCCGCGTTTAGTTTCATGTAGCGGCGTATGATTATAGTTTTTGTTTTCAGTGTATATATACTTTTGTTCATTGTTTTTGTGGTCCTTTGATGGTGTGTCCGTATCACATCCCACTTTGTCGGGTTTGTGTGCGGTTTCTGTACCACAACAAATCGTGCGTATAATTACAGCGTTGGAGAGGCGTTGTTGAAATTTTATGACTATGTGTAAAAATATATGGACTAGGTTAATTTTAATGTGCATTTTAGATAAATTTGTTTTTCGTGAATGATAACGAGAAGTAAGGCACGACTATTATCGAGCGAAGCTAAACAAAAGAGGATAGCATAATGGATAAGGGGCAGTTTACTGACGGGGATAGGTTCGGAGATGAGATGGGCACATTTTTAGCAGGACAGGACGCCAGGGTCATTGATGAGGAAGGTGATTTGGACGCGATCTTAGAGCAGCGTTGCGGCCGTGATTATGATAGTGAAGTAGAGGTTGAAACAGAGACAGGCACACAGGTCGAGACGGTAGCAGAAATTTATAATCAAACAAACGAGGGCAGACAGGGTCCAGCTCGGCCACGTCAGAGCTCTAGCGCCCAGGTGTCCAGAGTTACATCGCCCATGTTTGAAGAGGATCAAATAGATGACGTAAACCCAATACTGAGCTTCCCACGATCAGTGAAAGAAGAAGCTGAAGCACAGCGTAAGAAGGAGAAGGAAGAAGCTGACGAATAGCGTAAGAAGGACACTGAGGCAATAATTTCGCATATAGGGGAAATTCGTGGGGAATTACTAACAATAAAGAAAGAATGTGGAGAAGCAAAACAAATGTCAATTGTAGCACAAAAAGCAGCAGGCCTAGCCAAAATGGCAGCAAAAGGGGCAATGAAAATCGCAAAAGCAACTTCTCAACTCGCAGGGCGCTTGCGACGTGCGACACAGGCCCACTCAAAATCCCTAGCGGTCTTAAAAACTCAATGTTATATTGCGGTTACGAACATCACGAAACGAATGAAAGAAGTAGAGAGTCGAATAGCAAAACTAGAGCGAAACGGGCACACGAGCACTGCGCGTTCGGATTCCAATGGTGGAGTACACAGAATTGTGTCTCCGAGGAAAAGCCTGCCGTGCTCTAGCCCAATGACCGAGTGCGGAACTAACAATGCACAAGCAGAAACAGCGAATAATAGCTCCAATAATTATAGCCCACTTAGGAGAGTGAATTCTGAGTGCCACTTCCACTGTGATACAGAGGTAGCACATCACAGTTATCAGCAAGATAGAACAGGACACTCAGCAGACGTGCAAGTATCGGAAACGAGTGACAACACCAGTGCGAGGATCAGACAGGATTTTGATCACAATCACTTCCTGTCGATACTAAAATTCCAGAAGTTCAAAGAAAATGGAGGGTCGATGCATCCGAAGAGCTGGGTGATGCAGTTTACAAATTCATTACCGGCATCATGGCCAACCCAGGCAAAATTAGAATTCATGTGTGGACACATCGAAGGCCAAGCCGCGGAAAAGATGCGGGGTGTGGCAGTGACGTGTCGGACTTATCAGGAATTTGTTGGTGCATTCCTGGGGACCTACTGGTCAAAGGAAACGCAAGACAGGATTAAAGAGGAAATAATATTTTGTCCTGAACTGGAAGTATCCGGGCATTGGAGCGCAACCAAATTTCTTGATGATTTACTCAAGAAGAATCAATTTTTAGATAGTCCATATAGCAACGGAGAAATCATTAAATTTTGCTTTTCCAAGTTGCCAGTTAGGTACCAACAGACACTTGTCGGGAAGTGTGGATCTGACATAGAAGCATTCAAGAGTCTATTGCGCGAACTCGAAGTATTCTTTGATAAACAAGACGCAAAGGACAGGAAGAAGGGGCAAAGTAACAAATAACACGGGCCAGGAAGGGAAGGCGACAACAGATCGCATAATCGCACTGGTCAGTTAGGAAACCAGGGTTACGGAAGTCAAGGTTACGCTATTCAAGGTTATGGAAACCAAAGACACGGAAACCAGAACGTCAGGGAGCAGGGTCAATCTAGACAAGGAATCTGGGATAGGAGGAATAACGAACGGCAAAGCGACCGTAATTGGAGAGAGCGGAACCAAGGACAACAGTGGAACCAGAAGATTGAAACTAGACCCGCAAATCCTAATGCACGTCAGAGGAGGGGGAGCTTAACAAGGGATTGACGCCAGACTAGTGCGAACACAGGCCGCCGGAATTTCGCACGTAATATCGGACCTGGCCAACTACGTATGATACATTACGAAGATTTATCAGAAATCCTGCTCGAGGAACATAAAGCAACTCCTCGACAAGATCGGCAGCCTCTTATCACAGTAGCAATAGCTGAAAAGAGTATGAATGCGATAATAGATAGTGGAAGCTACATAACAGCAATATCTGAGGCAGCATACAAGAGGTGCTCTCAGGAGATGGACTGGCCTGTCCTATCGGTTAAGAAAACCAAAATAAAAGGGGCATTAGCGGGTAAATGTACGGAGGTCACCCAACAAACAAGACTGGAATTCTCCTGCCAAGGACACAAAGTAGAGTCTAACTTCTGGATCGTGCCAAATCTGGCGATCGACATGATAATAGGAACGGACTTCCTAAATGAACATGAAGCGATAGTTGATCTAGGACGAGATGAAGTGGTTTTGAGTAAAAGGGAATCCCGTCCACATTAAGGTCGACGACCAGCTGATCCCAGCTCAACTACCGTCTAACTGTGTACGGATAAACTATGCGTGTCTGAAAGACAGAAAGGAAGAACAGGTCGACGTTGCGGGTAGGGGAGAGGACACGGATGAGAATGAAGTCGGAATAATGGGAGAAATAAAGGAGAAAATAGGAGAAAAAGTGGAAGCAATAAAGAATATAAGGTGCGACCACCGCAAGAACTTCATAAATTACTAGTAGAACATGCGGAGGTCTTCCTTCCCAAGACAGGATCAATAAAGAACTTCCAATATGAATTTCGTGTACGTCGGCACAACCAGTTTCGTGTGCCACCCTATCCAATCCCCTTGGCATATCGACAGAAAGTAGCAGCTGAAATTACGCGAATGCTGAGTGAAGGAATAATAGAACCTACGGCTTCAGCCTATAATAAACCGTTAAGAGTAGTCGAGAAGGCAGATGGTAGTATTCGTTTAGTCTTGGACTCGCGACAAATTAATACCTTAATAGAACCCGAAACAGACAGACCGGAACGATTAGAGGAACTCTTACAAAACTTCCATGGAATATCAATCTTCTCATCAGTTGATCTAAAATCGAGTTTCTGGCAGATCGAGCTCCATCCAAATTGCAGACAGTACACAGCCTTATTAGCATTTGGAAGATGTTACCGGTTTCGTCGTCTACCATTTGGTTTGAACGTTTCATCTGCCGCATTCATTCGGGGACTGGACGGCATACTAAGCGATAATTTGAAACGTCATGTCACCAGCTATGTGGACGATTTGCTGATCGCGGAGAAATCTTGGGGAGAGCACAATGCGGTCCTCGGTGAACTCCTTGCGACATTCAAGGAATACAGAGTGACTATCAATATCGAAAAATCGAATTTTGGGACGTCCTCTGTCAAATTTCTGGGACATATCATCACGGGTGAGGGCATTGCGCCAAATCCCAAGAAGATCGAAGCGATTGAAAAGTTTCCCATTCCTACGACAAAGATGTAGTTAAGGGGGTTCTTGGGGATCATAAATTTTTACAACCGCTTTATACATGTCAAAACTCAGAGCAGTCCTAGGTTGCATCAACTTACAGGAAAGAAGATTCCTTGGGAATGGGATGAGGCGGCCGAATCCGAATGGAAAGCATTAAAATTCGCATTATTACAAGCACCCATCCTATCACACCCTAATTTAGCGGAAGAGATTTGCATAGTAACGGACAGTTCATACTCAGGTCTGGGTGTCATGGTGTTCCAAGACTATGTACATGAAGGAAACAGGGTGTGGAAGACAATTGCGTTTGGTACCAGAGTACTAGCCAAGAGTGAGAGGAATTACTCAGTAACCGAGTTAGAGGCGCTGGCTATTGTATGGGCGTTTGAAAAATTCAGATACCTTCTGTTTGGTCGCAAGACGAGGGTCTACACAGACCACAAGGCACTCGAGTTCTTGATGACTGCAAAGCTTAATCACAGGCGGCTCATTAGGTGGACATCATATCTGCAGCAGTGCAATTTTTCGATAGAATATATCCCCGGCAGTCAGAACATTATTGCAGACGCCTTATCACGGTCACCGATCGGATTTGAGCACAACATGGAAGAAGATCTGGAGGAAAATCACTACTGCCTTTTCTATATGCAGAAAGTAGCCTTTGAAAATTTTATTACCTGTAGTTGCAGGACATCAAGAAGGAGCAAGACAAGGACCCTGCCCTAGTGTTATTGAAACAGAAATGGATAGACAGAAGACACGCCACCATCAGGCAGTTCTACCTCTTGCGGAAAGGCATAATTTTCCACCGAAATTATTCCAATGACACTGAATGGGGGGAATGCATCCCTGAACACCTAATAAACAAGTTTATATGGCATACTCACCTCAGCTACGGACACTTCGGACCACGCAAGTACAATCTCAAGCTAAGGACCATGTGTTACTTTCGAAACATGGAGCGTCGAATTCGGAGGGTACTGTCGGTGTGTAAAGACTGCCAAAAGGCTAAGCACACCACTGTGAGCATGCAGGCACCATTATACCCAATCGTACTGACCAAATTAAGACAATTAGCAGCAACAGATTTGATGGGACCTTTGCCAAGAACAAGAAGAGGATATACTTACGTATTAGTGTTTGTTGAACTAACGTCCAAATACGTTACCTTTACGCCACTGAAGAGGGCGACAGGACGAACTGTATCACGAGCCCTAATCCGGGATTTCCTACCACAGGTTGGTCATGTGAGTAAAATTATTTCTGATAACGGGCCACAGTTTAAGTCAAAAACATGGAAGGAGACGTTGCGTGGTTGTAAAATTGATCCCATTTTTATATCTTAACACCATCCGCGCTCGAATGCTGCAGAACGGGTTATTAAGGAACTCGGAAACTTGTGCCGGTTGTACTGTAACAAACAGCACACGACATGGGACGTTTTCCTTAAAGACTTCCAGGAGGTGATCAATGAGGCACCCCATGTGATAACAAAATTGGCACCCATTACAGTACTGAAAAACCCGATTCCTAAGGACTTGATAACCGAGGTCGTAAACTTCCCACCAAGGGCGCGAACGCAGCACCAAGCCATAGTGGATTTGGCTCTCAAGAGGATACCGGCTGCAGCAGAGATCAGGAAGAGACGTGCCGACAGGGGAGCTCGTCTACGACACTTCCAAATTGGACAAAAGGTGCTCGTGAAGTCTTTCCGACTTTCGAACAAACTAAAAATGAAATGCCAAAAATTCTATTCTGTTTACAACGGCCCGTACCGTATAAGGAGAGCAGCTCACCACAATGCTTATGAATTGGAGACGCTGAAAGGAAAGAAGTCCATAGGACTCCACCACATCTCTCACATAAAGGAGTTCGTGGAATAGTAGTAGTGTAAGTGGTGTACATAGTAGAATGGGCAAATACATGAACCTAGCTATAGTTGTAAAGTGGTGTACATAGTAGAATAGGCAAATATATGAACCTTTCTTCGGGGAACGATAATCGTTGCATTAATAGATTAAGATTGCTAAAGTATTAACACGCTGCGTTGTCTCGCATAAGAATTTACTGCTGCTATCCTTTTTTTGTTTCTGTTCGCGACTTCCAATGTCGGTGGAGTAGGAGACACTATCTTTCCATGAGCAATGTTTTAGGCCTTTCCTGTCTGGTGTCCATGTTGAGGGATAATGATGAGTGAGGAGATGTCGCACAAACGGGCGCATACAAGAACGTGCTCTTAGAAACGTTCTGAGAAGTCGTGATACGCTCCATAGCGGCCACAACCAGTTCGTGAGACGTTCATACCAATGCTTGCAGGCACGCGTCAGTGCACTGCAAGATCGTGGTATATTGCGTGATTTCGAGGATGAACATGGGCAGTATAGTTTTGACAGTGATGCGCCAGCATCGTTGTCTTGCAAGTCGGGGTGAACCTGTGAGCGTTTGACTCCAATGGTGCCCTAGGGCCTAGACGGTAGAAATGCGGGCATAAAGCCTACCATGCCAATGTGCTGGTTGGGGATTTAGCGTGCTGCTTGGGACTGTCACAGATGAATAACCAAGGAATTATACTTGGAAATTCGTGACATACTGTGTAGCTGGTGTGTGGTGGGCACCGGAATCCTCAACAGGAACCAGTCCTGGCTTGGTCATATTACATTGCCTCTGGAAAGGTGTGCTTTGATCGCGAATACTGCATAACATAGAAAAAGAAGTTGCAACTATAAATTTATTGTCTTGTACAGCCATGGCTAACCCAGTCTCTGGAGTTTCAGTGAGGCATAGTGAGAACTCGGAGGCCATGTCGTACGGCGCGCACATCACTGTCGTCAATAGCGGCGAGCAGCGAGACATCTCAGCGTAACAGGAATTATGTAAGAGTGTTGTATAAGGTAAAAAAAATAGAGAGAGTACCATATACTAGGATAAATTAAAGTTTAGGATTTTACAATAACTAGATCCTTAATATTGTGGCGGTTTTCTACAAGTGTTTGGCGCGCGCCTGTTGGGATGCTATTTTTCAGGTCACCAAACCACAGACCCGAGATGGAGGGACGACGGGCGAGCGAAAGTAGAATAGTTGCATGTTCTTTATAGCACAGTAAAACTTCGACCTGCATAATAACATAATTAATTCAAAAGACATAGAATGTAGATCGTTGGCAAATGGTAGTTAATTCTTGAGCATGTCTACTGTCGACCTGTATAATTATTAGTAATATTAGTGCGGGCCTGCACATTTAGTTGTTCATCCAATATAGCGTCACAGACCATGTACAGTAGTGAGATCAGTCTCTACACAAATATCAAGATAGATTATTTCCACGTCTAGCTTAGATACACCAAGATTTGGTTATAGTGATAGCCGTAGATTGATAACTATAAAATTAAAATAAGTGTCTGAAATGACAGACCATCAATGTATCGTTATGTAAATTTATTATAACATAGAAGGTCATGGGAAAAAGTTAGGCATAAGATTTTTGTCAGAACTGTGCAGATGACGGGAATTGTGGCAGTGCAGAGGCCAGGCGGAGCAAAAACAAGAGGTCATCGGCTACCTGCAAGGAGAGCGTCAGCGCGCCACCTGACGTGAAGGGCGCGAGAGCATCTGGTCCTACAAGCTGACAGTTACCGGGCCGTATACCTGAGGGATTAGGCGGCAGACAGCCCTCGCCGGGCCACAAGCGAAAGTGAGGCTGGCTGTTGACTCTGACGCGACCCACACGCGACAGCCAGCTAGCTCTCCGGACGCGGCAGCCATTTGGAGGGATTCCCTGCGGCAGACCACGTTGTCGTGAATACACGAAGAAGATAACATATGGTGTCATAACCGGCGTCTCATGTGCCTCAGGACCGAAAGGGACGCTATATACTCACCTGTTTGGGTTTATACAACTCACCAGCATTGGCCGATCTGCATACACAAAGCAGTATCCTGCCACAAACTCTAACAAATGAATTGTCTCATTTCTAACTTCTCCTCCATATTAGATAGCAGTTATAGCACTCGTCGCTACTAGTTCGATCCTGTATGGATGACCTCACACACTTATGAAGTCACTCCACGTGCCATCATCCCTCGTCGAACTGCAATATTGAGAAACGTAAAGTACTGTCCAGCGAAAGAAGAGACCTAGACTAGTGATGTATCCCAACAAGTAGACCTCAGAGACAATTAATCGATGTGAGGAGAGCCTATTACTATGTCTTCCTACCGTACTGCCGTGATCATATCCGTGGGTCTTGCTGCAATCTCAACAGAGTACTGCAGATGCTCCAGCACACCCTATTGCTGTTGCAACAACGTAGCAACAACACCCGGCGTTTAGCCCTATGTGATGTCAGTACTGTGGAATTTGTGAAGTGCTTCGAATATTTCTAACAATGTGATTTAGTGCCTCATTCTCAGCACAGTCGTGAACACTGTGCAATGTGCACGCACAACTTGATGCCCCATGAACCTTGTTTTTTTTCTTAAATTTCTTTCTCTAGTGTTCTTTTTGTAATGTATGTTATACCTTATATGTGTTTGTGTGCCCGCATCTCGTGGTCGTGCGGTAGCGTTCTCGCTTCCCACGCCCGGGTTCCCGGGTTCGATTCCCGGCGGGGTCAGGGATTTTCTCTGCCTCGTGATGGCTGGGTGTTGTGTGCTGTCCTTAGGTTAGTTAGGTTTAAGTAGTTTTAAGTTCTAGGGGACTTATGACCGCAGCAGTTGAGTCCCATAGTGCTCAGAGCCATTTGAACCATTTTTGTGTTTGTGTTTTACACTGTAATTCTTATGTAAGTGATAGAGTAGGGCGCACAAATTACAAATTACTGTATTGTTCTCCACACAATGTTGTTTTTTTGTATTTTTGTATTTATTGTTGTATGTATGCAAACAGTGTGCCTGAAGTCCCCATAAACTGAAGCAGATACCACCACTGTCATTGTGAATGGACCATCAGTTCTGGGAACATTTTGTAAAGGTTATTCTTGCTGCAGGGAGACAGAATGAATCGCAGGTTGTAATTAGATTCTGAAAGTTCACAAAGAGATTGTTAACTTAAATAGTATCATGTGTGAGTGAGTTCAGGTTAGTTTAATGATACAAATTGTTGTAACATCTTGGGCATTTAATTACGGAGCACTCCAACTCTGATTGTAAAGAATAAACTGCTCCAAATTTGGCTCACATGCCCGGGCCATATTTAGAGCGTGAAAGTCGGTGTGAATCAGTGTTTGGAAGGGGCTCCCTGGGTATGGATGTGTGATGTGAGTGTTAGAGTTCCATATTAAGAAGGTGAAGTTGGCTGCATCATAAATAATCCTCCCTCTATGAGCTGCATTTTTCAGTTGCAGTGATTTTCTTTATATAGTGCGGCATGTGGAGTCAGTTTGCAAGATTGTTCTTGGGCGATTGACTCACCACCTTGCTCCTAAGTGAGCCAACCGCACACCAATTACAATCTAAAATGGCGTAGGGGCAATGAGAGGTGGCATGAGTCCCCTCTTATATTTATATCTTACGATTCTCCTCTCTAATTGCATGCAGTGGAAAGTTGCTATTCCTTCACACGCGGACTTCCCACGCAGCGTCTCTCGTCACCCGGGTGGTCCGGTGACAGGCGGGCTCTGCTGATTTTGGAAGGGTGTGAGGGAGTCGAGTGAATGCTTTCCAGACGCCGACATTGTCAAGAGACACGCCCGCCGGGGCCTGAAGTAGCGGCTGGGCTAGAGGTTCCATTACTTCGCAGAAACTTAGCGAAAACACTTTCTGGCGGGCTACCAGCGAGGCGTGGGAATGACTTGTGTACCCAGGCAGTTGTGGCGGGAAAATTCCCACGCTTTCTGCAAAATAGTAACTGTGATTGGCTTGCTCAGGGCATAGCTCCGTGACGTAGCAAAATCAACGCAGAAATTGGCGCCAAGAATCTCCATTTGTGGAATGGTAGTGCTCCGGCAATGGAGTGGAATTTTCCGCCGGTTTTCGAGTTGCTGATTGGAACGTTTAACCACGGCCACTGTCGTTGGGGCGGGAATGTTCGGTGTTCGGCATGTACGGGTGCTCTAGAGGAGTCGGCTCTCGCTTTTCGGTCGAGGACGTCAAAGCAACCAGTCATCGCCTCCGGTACGCCAGATCGTGTTCAAAAATGGTTCAAATGGCTCTGAGCACTATGGGACTCAACTGCTGAGGTCATTAGTCCCCTAGAACTTAGAACTAGTTAAACCTAACTAACCTAAGGACATCACAAACATCCATGCCCGAGGCAGGATTCGAACCTGCGACCGTAGCGGTCTTGCAGTTCCAAACTGCAGCGCCTTTAACCGCACGGCCACTTCGGCCGGCCCAGATCGTGTTCTGGCAGTTAAGAAGACAGTTTGGTAATGTATGTCCGCAGCACCGGCAGATAGGGATTTTCCTAGGTGATAATCAGAGCTCAGCAGAGCGCGCCTGTTCGTCTTTTTCTAATTTTGTTCTGTCTTGGGTAGCAGCAATTAATGTGGGGTTAGCTGTGTGTCTCTCTTAAGATTTGAGTGGCAAGGAATTGGCTCCACATACCACTTCGTCATAAAGCTCACAATCTAGTTTAGGGACAACTTCACCTTCACAGCGTTTGTTTGAGTATCCAATTTGAGCCAGTTTGATGTATTATAAATGTTTCATGTGTTTTTGTTTATTATTTTGTGTTTAGTCTTAATAAATCATATTGTTATTTTGGACAGAACTTTCATTCTGTTAATCGGTAGAGCAACCCATCATTTCTCACTACGTTAATGAAACCTTCCTTTATTTAACTTATTTATCAAATTAAATTATTGCAGGTGCCAAACTCTTTTCTACTCCACTTGCAGGGTTGATTACAGTCAGTTCGCGTATATTTTTTAATCCATGTGCAACAGCAAAAGTCGGAGTTAGAATAGGGGGGGCTTAGAGCATCATTTACATATGTAGATTCTAGAAGAATTTAGTGTTAAATACACTGCTTGCCCCAGCTCCTCGCAAGTGTACTATCCGTTTTTCCCTACAACTTACTCGAATTTTTCTGAGAATTAAGAAAATCTTGTATCATTTTACGTCCTTGAACGTTTTTCTAGACCGACAAATCCTGTACGTATATTTTGATTTTTCTTGAGTCTTGTTTCCATTATCATGCGCAATGCAGCCTCTCTGGTGCCTCTGGACCTTATCCTAAGGCCTAAATGAACTGTGTGTGCATGCCACCCGATACCTGCAATTCATTAAACTTCCCTGTATTTCGTATCAAAGCGACGAGTTCGCCGGCGTTCCACAAGGGGCAGCATAGCTGCACATGGAGACCACTTAACAACACATACGCTCTCTAATGTAAGGAATGTTTCCTTGCTTTCCCGCATGGTTATCGTAGTTGATCATCGATGACTGAATTTCAGTCTTCGTGCTGCAGATGATGATCCTTGACTGTGACACTGAAGAATTTAAAGAATTCCTTCTTCACTCTGTCTTCGTGGTCACAGGTCCACATACTCATACTCAACACTCTTCGTATTTCTACTGCTTTGGTTTGTGGTATGGCTGGGCGTTAAAAGCTTGATCTTTTTTGGATTGTATGTTTCCTTTTCAAGCCCATGTGTAACAACGGTAATGAAACGTTGATCTTTTAAAGCCCTTGTTCACTTTAAGTACTCATTTATTAAAATGGAATGAATATTTTCAAATTACTGAATCAAAATACTGAAAACTTTGTTCATAGTTAAAGCCTGAAACAGCCTTACGTGATCTTTCGCCATGTTAACTGTAACCCATTTCTGTTGACAGCTTGTAGGTATGTAATTTTGAATTTTACCTTGTGTGTGTTTTAAAATTCTTAGTCTGGGCTGAATGAAGAGACAGAGCGATGTCTGGACTAAGCTGAAGCCGGTCGCCCTATGTCAATGACTCTTAATTAATCGAAAGTATTTGTTTTCATCTCCTTGAATTATGATTTATTACTTTCACCGTTTTCATTTTTTAACTTCATTTTTAACAACATTCCATATAACACCTTCTCTTTATGTTTTTTCCTTCTTTTTTCCTTTCTAGAAATACTTACCCCCAAGCTATGCATAGCACAATACTAACACCTCATCGTCTTTCTGAGCTCAACATCTTACTCACTATGGAGGGATGCTGACTCAGTTTTTCAGGATACCAAATGGGAAGTTGCGCTACAGAAAATGGCCCAAAAATCACCAGTGTGTGTGTGTGTGTGTGTGTGTGTGTGTGTGTGTGTGTGTGTGCGTGCGTGCGTGCGTGCGTCTGTGTGTGTGTGTGTGTGTGTGTGTGTGTGTCTGTAGTGAGTGAAGTGTTATGAAACAATGTGTGTATAGTGTCTGCAGTGACTGATAGTGAGATATGAGTGAACAATGTGGCTTTACATTATTTAATAAGTTATTTGTAAAAAAAAAGTATAGTATACCAAGAGTAAATCTAATGATTGCCTCTAAGTCCCTAACTAGACGTCTTTAAATGTATGTGCACACCAATTAGCTTATTTTAAATTGATCTAAATTTCTAAATAATTTGGCATGTCCTATATCCTTGTAAAAAGAGATCTACGGATGAATACAGCTAGGTTCTACTACTACTACTACTACTAACTTCTGTTAATATCTTCTTCCTGACTTTTAATCGGGATTTGAACCTCATATTGGCACAATTTCAAAATTTTCTTTTAATATTTGAAGGACCATCTTCAAGTGTCATTTTGATTGAATGTTTAATGAATAACTTTATGGTGGCGCTTATAAAGTCCGTTTTGGATTATTAATATTACCAGCGTTTTTTAAATGCCGGTGATTCCAGCACCTTACCTCTAGCAGCTGCATGCTATCCGCCATTTAACTAACTCTGGCAGAACCTCACTTACCTTTTCGGTTATTCTGTCATAACTCTCATCACTGACTTGGATGAATGATCTGTTAAGTTCACAGTGGTATAATTCTTGCCCTTACCTGCCTTTTCTATCCTCGGGATGAGAATATTGATGTACCTGTCATATTTTCAGCCACCTGTCTCTTCGTGGGTGTCGGCTGTTGCGTATGTATTGCACATACGTTGTAAGGTTTTTATCGTCCTAGTTGCGTAAGTTCATTCTTACAGTCCATACTCGTAGAACTTGCTACATTCACCACACGCTTGTCTGTAACAGACTGCTGATACGCTGCACATACCAACAACACTTAGGTGTAATTCACGACACATCATAGAATAGTACGTACCTTCCCGTTACTCTACGCCACACCGTTTATAACGACCTGAAGAAGGGAGACAAGGAGCACCGGTAAACAGAAGAAAACGATTATTATAACGAGGGTATGCAGGTGCTGACTACAGGGCTTTATTAAACAAAAGACTGGCAGTGATGGTCGTCCACGGCGCTTCTCCCTGCGGTCGACACCAACTTCGCTCTCATTTGGACGAGCGCCGCGTCTGTACTCGGCAGTTTTAACGACTTGTTTACGCAAGTTAAAACAATTAGAGGGAACTGTGGCGCGAACGGAACGGCGAACACCCCCGCACACTGCCTCGCCCCCTCCCTTCTCGTGATGCCGGGACGCTTGTTCTATTAAGCCCTCATTTGTGGCTACGTTGCGGCGAGCTTCATTTCCTTGTTTAGAGAGTGGAGGGGACTCCATAATCCGGCCTGGAACCGTTCGCGTAATATTGATGAGGTGTTCAGTGGAAACGACACCCCTGGGGCTAGTTGGAAGAAACGCGCAACGCCCGTAGCCAGGCGTTCGGCTGTGTGGGGCAAAGGAGGGCACGCAAGAACGAACGCCGTTCTTTCCTTTCTACATCCACTTCTTCATTTTCATCCATAACGTGCGAATCACTGTGAATTACGTGGCAGAGGGTATTTCCCCCTGTACCGTGTATTTATTACTCTTTCTATTCCATTCGCCAATAGAATAGGAGAGGAGTGATTGCTTAAAGTTGGTTAGTTACATGTTTCGTAGACCATTTGAAAGATTTTATTTATCGAAATGACGTGGAACAAGTCAGTTTACAAGATACATATCTACGATTAGTGATAACACTGGTGAACACAATATTCGTTTGGTCCTACTAATGCAAATTCACTAAAAAAAGAAGTCTTTATGTAGAAACTCATCAATGAAATGTAAGGAGTTGTCCGGAAGAAATGATTATAATTTAGATATAAAACTTGTTTTGCTACCTGTCATATAGTTTATGCAATTGAGCATATGACAAAAAATTGTAATTCTTATTGCTGCATATTGAACTGCTTTCTGAACTGCTGAAAGCTTTAATGATGGATAGTAAAGATCATTTATCCAGTGTTGTTGACATGGACTCTTCTCAAATTGTGACGGATGATTTATGACGAAATTATGTATTGTAGCGGATCTGTTAAAACGCCTGCCTCCTTGAAGAGGTACGTGCATGACATCCGTAGGTGATCACCACATCTCATTCTTACTGTTCGCTTTTGTGGAATCAATACTTTCTAAGATCAGTTACCCGAGTAAATTATTCCGTAAGACATTGCTGAGTGGAAATGTGCAAAAACTGTTAGGAGTTTGTTTCCAAGCTTAGAAAATATATGAAGAGCAAAAGAAGCTGAACGTAATTATTTTGGAAACTAAGTAACATGTTGCTTCTAGTTCAAGTTCTCGTCAGTACGTACACTCACAAATCAGAAGGATTCTACCTATTTTCTGATTCTTGCTCATGTACTAAATCAATTGTTAGAGTGACTCTATTTATTGTACAGAACTGAACATAGGGTGTTCTATCAAAATTTAAGGAGGGTTCACTTTCTGAGAACCACTTCATAATTCTTTGCATAATAACATTCACAGTCTTTCGGGTTGTTTTCTCTATAATGGGATGTATTATAAAACTAATAGCTCCAAAAATTACCAGTTTTGCTTCCTGAATTTTAAGTGGAAGGTAATTCACATATAGGCCTATAAGGAATAGGAATGGACCCAAAATTGAACCATGCGTTTGTGTTTTTTCCCAGTCATTAAAATTTTGCACTCTTCTGAAATTGTCGGAATTATGCTTCTATACGAGTTTTAGTTACAATGGACAGTCATAAACCTTAAATTATCACGTTGAGGAAAAGGAGAGAGAGAGGGGAGAGACAGAGGGGGGGGGGGGGAGGGAGGGAGAAAATAAGATGCGATCATGAAACTTCATGATAGTGCTTGCCTTTCTCTGCATATCTACCCTTCAAGCGACTTATTAGTCGAAAATGTGGATGACTCGTCGCAGACGTTAGCAGTTTAAGTCCGGAGATTGGTCGTTCCGGGAACATTTCATCTGAAAGGTCTCTTCGTCATCTGAGAAAGGAGGAAGTGACTGGTTGCCACTTCGGAGGACAGCACGAAGAAGCGCTCGCTGTGTGTGTGTCCTATGTAACACGTGATGGAGAGAAGTTGTAAAGGAAAAACTGTCTCTTGAGCAGCATCCGTGACACTCATTTTTAAAGCGTCCTGTAGCCTCGTCAGGAAACTTCAGTAGTATGCTCCTGAGACAGATTTATTCTTGAAAGCATAATAATTTAGCAAAACACCGTGGCAGTCTCAAAACACATTTAGTATTCCCGATGATGTTTGAGATGTCGTCTTTTCGACGAATGAATCAACACGTTGCCACTGCCTGCTTTATTCCTTTGCCTCGGGGTCATAGTAGCACGCAACGTATGTTAATGGTGATTAGACTGGTAAAGAAGTAATCTGAGTCGGACTGACACAACTGTAATATTTCCTTGTCTGCGGGTCTTTGAGGCACTGTGTGCAAGGGCATCGTCGTTTGTGGAAACCAGCGGGCGACATTCTATGCCTTGTTCAAAATTAGGTGTCATATGTTGAAAAATGATCCTTAACTGATTTCCCCTCCTATTCATTATCGTCTCGAATGTGAACGCGTGTTTTAATGAAACACACCCTGCACTGCTCTTGCGATTACCGTTCATTTGTAGAGTGTTGGTCTGCCACTTCGTTTGTCGGCACTCACACTTGTTCGACAACCGTCCACGCCAACTAATTAATCTTTCATATGATGGTGATTTGTTTTCGAGCAATTTATCCAGCGAAGCACGACGGGTGCAACGTTACTTCCCTTCAAATGCCGAAAGCGAATTACCATGGGTTACTGTGCTTAACACATGAGCTCCTCAATGTTTTTTGGCTATTCAAACAGCTTGGTATCTTACCAGTGCGAGAATTTCAATTTTAGTAAGACTGCAGATATGAACCACAAACAAATAAAAATTATTTACATGTATTTTTGTTGAAGTGTAATTAAGACTTGATGTCTGTCCTCAAAGACCGGTATTGTTATTACGGTCACTACAGGGGCGTTACATAAAGGGTTGTGACATAATCCTACGTTCCTCACATTATAATTTTTGCTGGAATCTTATATCAGATTTCGTGGGACAGCTGGTCACTATCTTCAAGCATCTGACAGTTCAGGTGTTGTAGTATCTCATAATTCTCCCTCGTCGGTCAAACAAATTATTACCATTTGTGTTAACTATCCTTTCATATGCTTAATATCCGTAGTTATTATTATTTAGAATGAGACCCACAAACTTGAGCTACATTGAAGAATTCATCGCCATTGTAACGTATGCAATCGCCTGTGTTGTGTCACTGAATTGTTCCACTATTCCATTAATGAACAGAAGTCTAACACTACCTACAATTTGGCCCATGTGTTCATTCCACTTCGTATGCCTACAAGTCGCGAAGCCTAGTTTGATTCGAACTGTGCAACATATTTCAGGTAGTATTTCATTATATATTACTACATCATCCGCACAAACTCTGAGCTTATTATTAATGTTGTCCTCCAGGTTATCAATACACGACACAAATGGTTCAAATGGCTCTGAGCACTATGGGACTTAACATCTGAGGTCATCAGTCCCATAGACTTAGAACTACTTAAACCTGACTAACTTAAGGACATCACACACATCCATACCCGAGGTAGGATTCGAACCTGCGACCGTTGCAGCCGTTCCAGACTGTAGCTCCTAGAACCGCTCGGCCACCCCGGCCGGCGTTTGTTAGTTAAGCCGCCCTGAGATTCCTATGGTGAATCTGCTAAAATGGGAATGTTCTTTTCCACTGTAGTTTTTACAGACAGCCTGATAAAACAAGTTTGACATCTGAGATTCGGTTGCTTAGCTATTTGAAATAGTGTAGTTTACTTTGGTAAGACCTGTCCGATTCTTTACCTTCGGCTAGTATGTTACTGCAAAACATACCAGTTGTTAAGTGCTTTGTTGCCCATCAGCGCATCCGCTAATCGGGCAGATGCTTTTTATTTATTTATGTTTGGATCTTAAAAGATAATGTCATGAATTTTATGCTGCCCTTTGTAAAGCAGTGTATTGTTACAAGTTGTATAAGATTAGCTTCTAGCTTGTTGTAATTCACGTTATACGGGACCTTGTAACCTCCCCCTCACTTCTCGACCTTAATGACAGTGAAAAATTAAACCGCGTGTACCTAATGGAAATTTGGGAAAGCAATCGTCACCGAAGTTAATCTGTCGGTAAAGAGTGAGGAAAGGGTTACATCTAAATGAAAGGAAAAATGCAAATGAAACTGGTGGAAATTAATTTTGAAAAGGGGTAAAGTTAATAAAGAAAGTAAATGTGCGGCCGTTACGTTAACAATTAACTAGCGGTAATTAGATATTTGAGATTTGGGGGAAATCACGGTCGGCAGTCCTAAGGACAATTACTATAGTAACTGAAAAAGAAAGGTTATTACACATATAATTAGCACTAGAAGCGTGGCAACTGAAGGTTGACACGTGTAGTGTGAAAACTGAAAGTTTGTCAGAAGTAATAAATTTCGCTACACTCTGACCTAATTTAGCAAAAGAATTAATAAAACCGGAAAATCGAAAGTTAATTTAGTGACTGAAGTTAATAGTGAGCTTTCTTTCTGAAGCACATTGAAATCCAGTAAAATACGGTTAGTCTTGGACTACCTCAACAATCATTTCAAAAGCAACTTGACTCTACGCAATTTAGAAACAAGAGATTTAACTTTGAACTTGAATTAAATGATTCTGAACAGTTAACAATAGTAAAATTTAGTACGTACCAAGCTGAGCTGCAGTCACAGGTAAGCTAAAATATGCTAACAAAACTCGCACTCTTGTGCTCGTGTAATCTAAATATTGTAGCCAGCTATGAATACTTTAACTGAACTTTGAAATTCAAGCAGTGAAATCTATTTATTTTATTTTAATGGTGGCGTTTGAATTTGAACGGCACTCGGGTTCATTTCGGAAAAGGAAGGCACCCTGCTTGGCAATGCAATTGGGACAATGAGCAACAAAGCTTCATGCTAAGTTGCTGTAATTTTGCGAGGCAAATTGAACAATTTGAAAAGCTGAGGTCTGCCATACAGTTCTGAAACTTTACGTGCTTTTAGTCTTCCTTGTTGGTTGATTGAAGGTTTGAAGCCGTCGATCGAGGAGGTGGCGACAGTCACTCATTGTCGGCCGTCGCTGTTGCAGAAGCTGGATGCTGGCGCGCCTTCTTCTCGACACGGTCACCAGACGAAACGGGCTCTTGATGTGCGCCAGCGAATGCTTCCCGTCCGCGACACCATGTCAGAAAGTATCATAGCAAGTCGAGCGCAATTACATGCTGCTAAACCCCGAAAGCGCGGCAACTCGCGGGAGCGTCACTCAACACACCTGCTCCACTCGCTACTCCAGCCAGACTCCCCCTCTGCTCGCGCTCCGCGCGGCAGAGTTCACACTCCCAAAGATCCTACACACTTTGATTCTTCACACGACCTATCGATGTAATCGTTCGATAGCAGTTTTCCCTAGGCAAGACCCAGCGTAAAAATACAAATAATATTTACGAAACAAATACATCGACATAAATGCATATATATATATATATATATATATATATATATATATATATATATATATATATACACACAAATAGTAAAACAATTACAATATATAAAGGCACAGAAATGTCATATATTCAGGTAACAAAATAAGGAAAAAACTTACAGTACTATAGATGGAAATAGGAGGATATGCATTTCCGGCGTTACAACCTGCCCCATCCACCAGCGCACGCATGGGTGGCGACTCCACACCGCACTCCCTGGCCGTTGGGTTATCCCGCCTATCGCGGGGCTGAATTGTATCTGTAATTGTTTAAAACACCTTTTGATGAGGTCAATTGCTAAGCTCATTTCCTCATTAATATTCGACATGTTGTTTGGTTTCTTAATTGTTTTTAAAAGCTATTTTACTAACGTCATAATGTAGTTGACATTCATTTGAATAGATTATGCATGTTTTCAACTGTGAACGCTGTTTTCTTGGCTTCTGGTCCAGCCCTGCCGCTCAACAGCGTATTAAGCTGCTTTAGGATAACTACACCCAGTTCCGGGAAAATCAGGAATACAGAAATACAAGTCGCTGAGGAATGAAATAAATAGGAAGTGCAGGGAAGCTAAGACGAAATGGCTGCAGGAAAAATGTGAAGACATCGAAAAAGATATGATTGTCGGAAGGACAGACTCAGCATACAGGAAAGTCAAAACAACCTTTGGTGACATTAAAAGCAACGGTGGTAAAATTAAGAGTGCAACGGGAATTCCACTGTTAAATGCAGAGGAGAGAGCAGATAGGTGGAAAGAATACATTGAAAGCCTCTATGAGGGTGACGATTTGTCTGATGTGATAGAAGAAGAAACAGGAGTCGATTTAGAAGAGATAGGGGATCCAATATTACAATCGGAATTTAAAAGAGCTTTGGAGGACTTACGGTCAAATGAGGCAGAAGGGATAGATAACATTCCATCAGAATTTCTAAAATCATTGGGGGAAGTGGCAACAAAACGACTATTCACGTTGGTGTGTAGAATATATGAGTCTGGCGATGCACCATCTGACTTTCGGAAAAGCATCATCCACACAATTCCGAAGACGGCAAGAGCTGACAAGTGCGAGAATTATCGCACAATCATCTTAACAGCTCATGCATCGAAGCTGCTTACAAGAATAATATACAGAAGAATGGAAAAGAAAATTGAGAATGCGCTAGGTGACGATCAGTTTCGCTTTAGGAAAAGTAAAGGGACGAGAGAGGCAATTCTGACGTTACGGTTAATAATGGAAGCAAGGCTAAAGAAAAATCAAGACATTTTCATAGGATTTGTCGACCTGGAAAAAGCGTTCGACAGTATAAAATGGTGCAAGCTGTTCGAGATTCTGAAAAAAGTAGGGGTAAGCTATAGGGAGAGACGGGTCATATACAATATGTACAACAACCAAGAGGGAATAATAAGAGTGGACGATCAAGAACGAAGTGCTCGTATTAATAAGGGTGTAAGACAAGGCTGTAGCCTTTCGCCCCTACTCTTCAATCTGTACATCGAGGAAGCAATGATGGAAATAAAAGAAAGTTTCAGGAGTGGAATTAAAATACAAGATGAAAGGATATCAATGATACGATTCGCTGATGACATTGCTATCCTGAGTGAAAGTGAAGAAGAATTAAATGATCTGCTGAACGGAATGAACAGTCTAATGAGTACACAGTATGGTTTGAGAGTAAATCGGAGAAAGACGAAGGTAATGAGAAGTAATAGAAATGAGATCAGCGAGAAACTTAACATAAGGATTGATGGTCACGAACTCAATGAAGGTAAGGAATTCTGCTACCTAGGCAGTAAAATAACCAATGACGGACGGAGCAAGGAGGACATCAAAAGCAGACTCGCTATGGAAAAAAAAGCATTTCTGGCCAAGAGAAGTCTACTAATACCAAATACCGGCCTTAATTTGAGGAAGAAATTTCTGAGGATGTACGTCTGGAGTACAGCATTGTATGGTAGTGAAACATGGACTGTGGGAAAACCGGAACTGAAGAGAATCGAAGCATTTGAGATGTGGTGCTATAGACGAATGTTGAAAATTAGATGGACTGATAAAGTAAGGAATGAGGAGGTTCTACGCAGAATCGGAGAGGAAAGGAATATGTGGAAAACACTGATAAGGAGAAGGGACAGGATGATGGGACATCTGCTAAGACATGAGGGAATGAGTTCCATGGTACAAGAGGGAGCTGTAGAGGACAAAAACTGTAGAGGAATACAGATATTGGAATACGTCAAGCAAATAATTGAGGACGTAGGTTGCAAGTGCTACTCTGAGATGAAGAGGTTAGCACAGGAAAGGAACTCGCGGCGGGCCGCATCAAACCAGTCAGTAGACTGATGACCATAAAAAAAACATCCAGTTCACTCAACAGATATCGGTTTGTGGAACTTCAAAGCCATTGTCCAAAAGTTTAATAAACGCACGCGAGAGAGACTATAGTCGTCAATAATATATTCTCTGTCACTTTTTATGACAATTTGCCAAGTCTGAGGTACTTTTTCGATTCTGCTACTGTAGAAATTACGTGGTTTATTCGCAAAGCACTCGTGGAGCCATGTTCAGAGCGTACTTTCATCCCGAAGGGAGTTACTTGAAGGTTGTTAGAGAGCGGAAAAGGTGACGCTATGAGGGTGCTAAATCAGGTGAATAAGGTTGATGCGGAATGACTTCCCAATCGCACTCCTGCGTAGTACTCATAGTACGTTTTGTCAATCCAGCATAGTGAGACGGGCGTATTGTGTAGTAACATCACTTCAGGAAGTATTGCTGGTCGTTGAACTTGGATTGCGTCTGCAAGACGTCTAAATTGTTGACAATAAATGAAGACTACACAAAAAGAAGAGGTTAAGTCCAGATCTCATGAAAATAAGTTGGTGGTATCATTTTGAAGTTCCTCAAATGTGCTTTCAGTTCTGTGAACTTCAATGAATGTGATTTGTATAGTCACGGATTTGTATCCAGATTACAATATGGAATACACAGAGAAAACGAGTCACGACCATCGAATACACGGGGGTGAAGTCCAGTAGGTGTGGATTTCTGAGTTGTATTGATTTTTTTTTGTCTGCTTTTATGGAAGTCTCATGGTTGACACTGTTAAATGCAATGTCATTGTTGATCTTTCTTATGTATTATCGAAGCTAATACGGAGCAGATTAATCACTAGCCTCTTTATTTTGTGCTGTCGTGGAAGTGAATTTCGTGCCGTAATTTGTGGTAACACAAAGCATCCTTGACAATCGCGTCAGCGCTTTGTAGTGTGGATGATAGAATTGAATTTCGTGTAAAATCTGAGGTCGGTGTTTCAACTGGTGATGAAATATCCAGAATCGAGCTGCAGTGATAAGTCTGGAAAAAAAAATAGAACAACGGTAGACAATCTCAAGTACCTGTAAAGCTATAAACAATGTCACATGATATTGGAGAGCATTGTAACTGCAAGAAGAATTGTACTGATTTGCTAACTGACGCAGGGAAGTCTACATTAATATCTAATTTCAGTTTGCTGCTGGATTGGAATGAGCAAGGTTGCCACCTGACAGGACTAATTTCTGTTGACAATGTACAACTCTGAAGGCCTTGCAGAGATGAGACAGTAGCTACTTTGCGTGATTATACATTTCATTATAAGGTCAGAATAATGAGAGACAATACTGTGACAGAATAGTCGGTTTGTCAAAAGGCCTTTATACCACTGCATGGTATTTAAAAGAAAAGATTAGAAACTATCAGACATTTTTTAAAAATGAAGGCACTGCGCCAGTTGATAAAAGAAGGAAACACAGAAACCAAGTTCATAAACTTTCAACAGAAACAGAGCAAAACGTCTGCGCTCACAACATGCCATTTAAAGGACGGTCCTGCCCGCATCTCGTGGTCGTGCGGTAGCGTTCTCGCTTCTCACGCCCGGGTTCCCGGGTTCGATTCCCGGCGGGGTCAGGGATTTTCTTTGCCTCGTGATGGCTGGGTGTTGTGTGCTGTCCTTAGGTTAGTTAGGTTTAAGTAGTTCTAAGATGTTAAGTCCCATAGTGCTCAGAGCCATTTGAACCATTTTTTGAAAGGACGGTCCAGTCACTACAGCATAAATAATACACTGTATTTGCCTGAAGAACTCACAATCAAGATGATGTTCAAGATGTTTCAAGAGATACCTTCTACTTGTTTCTTCTGATATGAAACTTATCGTAAAATATTTAATACGTAATTTAATATCTCATTCGGTTTCCCTCGAAGTGATACACGCAGAACTTGTGATAAGTTTTCTGTAACTTTCAAAGCTCTAGAGGCACAAATCACACACGCGACAGACGGGAAGGAAAGACCTGGCGTTCAAAGTAATATTAAGAGAGAGAAGATTGAATATAAACTATACCGCCGTAAATCTGATGCATTCGATCAGCGTAAAAGACCATCTCGACAGAGAAGCAGAACGTTTACAAACACAGAATCGATATGTATGGATTTCCAGCGAAATCTTCCATGTCTAAACATCAACACCAACATTGTCTACTATAAGCGACAGCTTTCTCTATATCTATTGAACATACATCGATTCTCAGACAGTAATGCAGTGTCTTATGCTTATCCTGAAACTATAGGGAAGAAAGGTTTAAATGAAGTAGTTTCTTTGCTGCATCATTATATTGCCTCGTTTCTGGATTCTGAGGTTAAATATTTGGAAATCTGCTCTGAATAATGTGATGGTAAAAATAAAATCCACGACCTTTTCAGGCCCATTCATTATCTTGTCCATCACGCAAAGCGATTTGAATCAATTTGTGTGACATTCCCAGTACGAGGATATTCATACCTGGAAAGTGAGAAAGACATGGGCCTCGTCAGACGTAAAAACAAAAGCTGAGCTCTCAGAAGACTGGACAGACGTAAAGATGCCCGTGCGAAACTCCCTCCTTTTCGGACTGTTGAAGTTGATGGCTCAATGATCCCTGACTGGACTGAGTTCTTGCAACCACGATACCGACCAAAATGTCCATTCCCATCGCGAATTATTAAGAGATGAAGACAGAACGTCACCATCCAAGGCTTATTACACATCGTGACACTTACGATGGATTTTGGATCACATCAGTTGTTACTGCTCCTGCTTCACGAATGAAAGAGGAACCATAACTTGCAGAAGCAGAGTTTTTGTTCCCTTCCCCCTGTTAGGAAGGTAGGGTGGTAAAGACTTTACTCACAGTAATTAAATGGTACTAGATCACATCAGTGTGTGAAATAGCAGATCCTGCTTTATTACAACAAACCTATCGAAATACCTTGTTAATAAGAGGTCGCATACCCAATGTTTCAGGAGTGCTGCCTATCACAAGGAAAAGTATCGTGATCTGCAAGAAATGAAGGTGTTTTGTGGCACACGGGCCGAAGAGTAATATTCAAATATTCCTTTCCGGCAGTGAATTTAAAAACACGTTTTGTGTTATTTGTTTCTAGCAAGTAAAATGTGAGAAATGAAAACTGTGGGTTATAAAAACTGTGATTTATGCTGATAACGGAAATTATGTCCTATTAACTATATTTTTAATGTATGTGTTGTAACTATTTACTGAATAATTGTTGGTAGTTGTGCACCAGGTGATTTAAATGGTTCAAATGGCTCTGAGCACTATGGGACTCAACTGCTGAGGTCATTAGTCCCCTAGAACTTAGAACTAGTTAAACCTAACTAACCTAAGGACATCACAAACATCCATGCCCGAGGCAGGATTCGAACCTGCGACCGTAGCGGTCTTGCGGTTCCAGACTGCAACGCCTTTAACCGCACGGCCACTTCGGCCGGCGTGATTTAAGGATACAGAAGTTGAGACATGGGCTTATTAATAATTTTAATTTACATGAACTCAGTAAAAATAAAAGCAGGATATTGATAAACACTATTGTTGCTGAAACGTCATTAGTCATCAACCTCCTGTATAACAGAAGCTAGACTCAAAGATGAATAGATCCTTGTTAAAGGAGTTGCAAGGAAGTTTTATAGTGAGGTATCATCCCAATATCACATTACATTCTGACTTTTACAATCTGATTAGTGCATTATACTAAGGCTCTAAAAATAGACATTCAGATAAAAAGACAAAAAAGTGGTTCAAATGGCTCTGCGCACTGTGGGACTTAACTTCTGAGGTGATCAATCCCCTAGAAATTAGAACTACTTAAACCTAACTAACCTAAGGACATCACAGACATCCATGCCCAAGGTAGGATTCGAACCCGCGACCGTAGCGATCGCGCAGTTCCAGACTGTAGCACCTAGAACCGCTCGGCCACTCCGGCCGGCGATATAAAGATACATAGAGGGTCCAATTTTTACTAGTATTTTTTTCCAGTTTTATTTCTAAGGAAAAGGTACTATATAAATTACAAAAGTATATTTCAATAACCAACGAAAATATAATGTTTTAAACTTTAAAATTGCTCTCTTGAAAAATCTCTGATATGGACTTAACCCGTTCTTTCGGAGTGGTGTTCAAATATCAGGAATGATGATTCCACCTCATGGAATCAATTCGTAATACGAAGTACCATCGCTGTTCCGCCAGATTCACAACATTAAGTTTTCCGAATGTGTGAAGGTCTTTGTTTTGGGAGTCGCTGCTTTGTTTGTCCTCAGCCATTCCTTTGTTATGTTAGCATAAAGACATAGTTTCTCGTCATCAGTAATGATACAGGATAGCAATGGTCGTTGTTGCTGAAAAGACAACTGAAGAAGCACATATGGCCTCTCGCTAATTTATGTGAATTTGGCTTAGAGCATGCAGTAACTATACACCCGCTTTTTTAACCTCCCAGTCGCATGAAAATGTCGCACGATGGTGGAATGATCACAGTTAAACATATTTGCTAGCACTGAAGTACACATACGTGGATCATTATGGATTATTGCCGTTAAACAATCTTCATCAAACCCCGAAGGTCTTCCTGAATGTGGAGAATCACTTAAGTTAACACGACCCTCCTTAAAACGAGAAAACCATTTTCTTGCCGTGGTCTGTCACATGGCATTATCCACATACACGGCGCAAAATGTTTATGGACACCCTGTCCAGTGAAATTATCCACATTCGTGGCGCAAATGTTTGTGGCTGCCTCCGCTTATATCACCCCTCCACTGAGCTCAAACAGAAGAATATTTCGGTAATGTCCCGATTTCTCCACTTGGCATTCCATTTTATAGCGTCCACAGTTCCACTCACTGTGTCCAGATGACAAATGACAATATATAAACTCAAACAGCAACCGCCAACATTTTTTTTGAGTCATCAGTCTTCTGTGTGGTTTGCTACGGCCCACCACGAATTGCTCTCCTGTGCCAACCACTTGCAAATTACGTCCACAAAAATTTTCTAGATGTATTCCAATCTCTGCCTTCCTCTACAGTTTTTGCCCTCTACAGCTCCCTGTAGTACCATGTAAGTTATTCACTGATGTTATAAGAGTTATCCTATCATCCTGCGTCTTCTCCTTCTAAGTGTTTTCCAAATATTCCTTATCCTCTCCGTGTCTGCGCAGTACCTCGTCATTCCTTACCAACCCTCCTTTTGTTTCCATCATTGCTTCTTGTATTTACAGATTGACAAGTAGTAGTGAAAGTCTACACCTCTATGTTACAATCTTTTGAATTCGAGCGCTTTGTTCTTGGTCGTCCACTCTTATTATTCTCTCTTGGCATGTTGTATGTTACTCGTCTCTCCCTCTATCTTACCCCTATTTTTGACAGAATTTCAAAAATTTTGCACTATTTTACGCTCTGGAACGCTGTTTCCGGGTCGACAAATCTTATGAATGTGTCTTAATTTCTCTTTAGTCTTGCTTCCATTATCAATTACAACGTCAGAATTGCCTCTCTGGTGCCTTTACCTTTCCTAAAGGCAAACTGATCGACATCTATCACACCGTCGATTATCATTTCCATTCTTCTGTGCATCGTTCATGTCGGCAGCTTTGATGCATGAGCTGTTAATCTGATTGTGCGATAATTGCACATGTTGGTTCTTCGGAACTGCTTAGATGATATTTTTTTGAAAGTCAGATAGTAAGTCCCCAGTCTCATACATTATACACACCAACGTGAATAGTCGTTTTGTTGCCACATCCCCCAATGATTTTTGAAATTCTGATGATATGTTATCTATTCCTTCTGTCTCATTTGGTCTTAGGTCCTCCAAAGCTCTCTTAATTTGTTATTCTAATATCCAATGCCCTGTCTTTTCTAACGCGACTCCTGTTTCTTCTTCTATCACATCAGACAAATCTTCCCCCTCACAGAGTTCTTCAGTGTACTTTTTCCACCTACCCGCTCTTTCCTCTGCATCTAACAGTGAAATCTCCTTTGCACTCTTAATGTTACCAACCTAGCTTTTAATTTTGCCGAAGATTGTTTTGACTCGATCTGCTGAGTTAGTCCCTTCCGACAATCATTTCTTTTTCAGTGTCTTCACGTTTCTCATGCAGCCGTTTCGTCTTAGCTTCCTTACACTTTCTATATTAGGAGTATTTCATTGCTCGGCGACTTGCATTTATATATTCCTGAATTTTCCTGAACATGAAACTTCCAGGCAGATTATAATTGTATGCCGGACAGAGACTCGAACTAGGGACTTTTGACTTTCGTGGGAAAGTGCTCTACCATCTGAGCTGTCCAAGCACGAATCACGCTGTGAGGACGATCTCGTGAGTCGTGCTTGGGTAGCTCAGATGGTAGAGCACTTCCCCGCGAAAGCCAAAGGTCGCGAGTTCGAGTCTCGGTCCGGCACACAGTTTTAATCTGCCAGGAAGTTTCGTATAAGCGCACACTCCCCTGCAGAGTGAAAATCTCATTCTGGAAACTTCTTTGAACATGAAACTACCTGGCCGATTAAAACTGTGTGCCCGACCGTGACTCGAACTCGGGACCTTTGCCTTTCGCGGGCAAGTGCTCTACCATCTGAGCTACCGAAGCACGACTCACGTCCGGTACTCACAGCTTTACTTCTGCCAGTACCTCGTCTCCTACCTTCCAAACTTTACAGAAGCTCTCCTGCGAACCTTGCAGAACTAGCACTCCTGAAAGAAAGGATATTGCGGAGACATGGCTTAGCCACAGCCTGGGGGATGTTTCCAGAATGAGATTTTTCACTCTGCAGCGGAGTGTGCGCTGATATGAAACTTCCTAGCAGATTAAAACTGTGTGCCCGACCGAGACTCGAACTCGGGACCTTTGCCTTTCGCGGGCAAGTGCTCTACCAACTGAGCTACCGAAGCACGACTCACGCCCGGTACTCACAGCTTTACTTCTGCCAGTACCTCGTCTCCTACCTTCCAAACGTTACAGAAGCTTTGAACATGTTTGTACTTCCTTCTTTCATTGATCGACTGAAGTATTTCTTCTCTTACCCGTGGTTTCTTCGCAGATACGTACTTTGTACCTATGTTTTTCATTCCAAATGCTGCGATGGCCCTTTTTAGAGATGTCCATTCCTCTTCAACTGTACTGCCTACTCAGCTATTCGTTATTAATTTGTCTACTGCCTTACAGAACAGCAAGCGTATCTCGTCATTTCTTAGTACTTTCATATCCCACTTCTTTGCACACTGATTGTTCCTGACTAATCTGTTAAACTTCAGCCTACTCTTCATCACAACTAGTTGTCATCTGAGTCTGTTTCTGCTCCTGGGTACGTCTCACAATCCAGTATCTGGTTTCGGAATCTGTCTGACCATGGCCGGCCAGCGTGGCCGAGCGGTTCTAGGCGCTACAGTCTGGAACCGCGCGACCTCCACGGTCGCAGGTTCGAATCCTGCCACGGGAATGGATGTGTGTGATGTCCGTAGGTTAGTTAGGCTTAAGTAGCTCTAAGTTCTAGGGGACTGATGACCTCAGAAGTTAAGTCCCGTAGTGTTCAGAGCCATTTTAACCATTTTTGTCTGACCATGATGTAATCTAACTTAATTCCCAATAAAAATGATACTAGATGAATAAATTCATAGCAACCGGAATACTAACAGGCAAAACAAAAAAACGCTCTGAACTTACGCAGCAACGTAGTAAGAGTGACGGAAGACATTGAAAAATTCAAATAGCAGCTCGCTTTATATTATACCGTAGGAAAATAATCTGAAGATGGTTTGCTGAACCCGCTGTCTGGCACTTAAAGATGAATTTGTGGAGCAGTCATGTAGATGTAGACGTAGACGCAGGAAGTAAGGTAAGGTATAGAAGATGACTAACCGGCAAATATGGACTATATATAGGAATGGGAGAACAAATATATTTTAAGTCCTTAGTGCGTCCGTTAACTTGAAACGGTACAGTAGTTTCCGGTCTAGAAGCAGCAGGTTTCGCTGCTCGCTCGCACCGGGAAATACAAACAGAGGCGGCTCCGCAGTCAATTTTATTACACGTCGCGGCCGGCCGCGGGTGCAACAGAACCCATGTGGACGGGTGGAAAGAAATGTGTCAGGCTTCATAATACGTATTTATATGTGTCGTGTATTATGCATTTCTTGTATGTGAATGTGAATCTGCACATGAACTTTCCTAATCCTCCTCACACCTTTCCAAAGCGTGGCCAAATCTTAGTTGGGAAGTAGTTCTGTAGTATAGTAGTGCCAACCTCACTACTGGGTGGGGGATCAGAGAGACATCACAGGCAGGTAAAAGTCAAAGACTTTCCAGTGTCACAAGATTTGGGGTGGAGCGGTTGGTCACGGCCAAGTGGTTCGACCACCCCCTCCACCGGAGCCCAGGAAGACCTCCGGGTGGCCGCCATATTCGTAGAGTGTTACACAAGACGGGTAAGTGAGCAGACGTGCCCTCAGTGCGTCTGCCTCAATGTTCACGCATGGAAGAGAGGTATTTGAATATTTGTACTAATTCTTTTATTTCCAGCTTCGGATTGTGTAAGGTAATGAATGTGCTCGTTTAATTCCGGAAATTTGACCCCCTGCGTTAAAGTATCTGGTCCGCAGTTTGCCTGTTATCCTCCTCACATAGTGAATGTCCTATGTAAAATATTGGGAGACTTTGGTGGTATACATTTGGCCAAAACAATTCCGTCTTACCCGTAGAAATGTGCGTGCAGATTAGTATATAATATACCCGAGCTACAAGTTGTAAAATTGTAATATCTGTAAACTGAAACAATTGCTGCTATCGCTGTAAAGTCGAGTGATAATGTTTAAAATAAATAGGTAATCAACTGTCATCAATCTTTAACATACCTTAAAAAATCACAAAGAAATCAAGTTAAAGGAATTTATTTAAAATAAAAGCTATATAGTGCAGGGACCCACACATCAGCGTGTGAGCCCTCCAGCCCCTTGCCTAGTATCGTACAGAAAGGACACGCTCTCTAGGTAGCGCTCTCAAGCTCCTCTCCCCAGTTATCCGTTGCGCAGTTTTGATTCAGGGCTTGACGACATCAACTTTCATCTGGCGTCCCTAGGCAAGGAGGTGAGACGGTAAACTTTCAAACTGTTACAGAGTTTTCAAAGTAACACAATTCCTTAACGTCGGCTATATCGTGTCCACCAATTTTGATTTTAAGTTCATCGAGAATCTCATTTCTGCTGCTCCTCTTTAATTTTTTTCTCTCTCAGTCGGTGTTCTGTTCTCATTGTACTGTTCTTTCAGTTCACCAGTCCCTGTTTGTTCATTCTCACTTTCACTGAGCATAGCAGTATCATCAGTGAATATTATCACTGTCGTCCTTTCATATTCCATTTCACAGTTGTATTTGTAGCAGAGTCTGCCTACAGATGTTTTACCAGTAGTGTTTCTAAAGTAACTCGCACTTCACCCCTACCGTTCCAACAATGCACTGCTCTTAAGACATGCCAAATTTGCATGGAATGAGACACACACACTCGGCTTTCAATGACCCATGTCGTCTTTGACATTACAAACGTGACTTTTCATCTTTGTTGATATTATCGAAATACATTCGATTCAGTACTTTCGTAAGAGTCTACCGATCTCTCCGGAGACTGGCAAAGCAAATGGCTGATAAGCCGTCGGCTTACTTTTTTCTGTCTCTGATGGACAACACAATGGCGTGGCCATCCGTAGTCCGTTATTGCCTGTCGTGGTGGTCCGACAGGTGGAAGATTTTAAAGGAAACCCAGTAAAGTCCACCAAGTTCTAAGCGCCTTATTTCTGTCGATTCGTGGAAGACACTTTTATTGTTTGGCCTCGTGGATACTAAAGATGGTAAGGGATCCATGGTCCCACGGACATAGATATTAATATCCGACACCCAGGTCGATAGCAAACTGGAGTCGATTGTCGAACGCTGCAGGAGGCAGTGAGACGACTGTCGAGTGAGCATTAGTACTGGAGAGACGGGTAAGAATGGTGGTCGAGTGAGTAGTAAACGGTAAATTCACCGGAGTATGACAAATGAGCGCGTACCCCTGATCATCGTGGGGTGGACCCTCATCGATACCGATTCGCGAGTGAAACGAAACCAAAAGTGACAAGTGCCGAATTACGTGTTTCCCGTCAACCGCGTCGGCCAGCAACTACCATGGATTGTAGTGAGGATTGTTGTGAATGTTAACCACCTTCATTGCGTGTGACGAAGTACTGAAAATCAGCAACCAATAATAGATATAACCGTAATTAGACGTGTAAGGCGAAGGTAGCAACTGCCTCAGAATTTGTGTGTTAATTGATAATACATATCAGTTTGTACATCGCAACCTTTGTGGTCCTTAATAATAGACAAACTTTCAATCATTCCACTATTCAGTCTCAAAACAGCCGCACTCGGTTGAAATACCCCCGAAACCACAGTGTAAAACCGACAGCCTTTCATCCATTAAGCACACAGCCATATAATCATAATAATTATCTGTTTGGCGGTTTCGGTAAATCACGCAAAACCCAATAAAGGAATTTAAACGGGGGTGTTTCAAGATGCTTGAAGAGCTCCTGAAACATCCGCATTTCTTAACGTGAAATTTATGATGGAACTTCAAACAGTGGGTCAGCTACCTACCTTCAGCATACCTGTTACGGAAATAACGAATGGATCCCTTGACCACAGAGCACATAGAATACCAACGCACATTGACCTCTATCATCACGCCTCGTGCCATCACTACCAGTCACAAAGAAATTTCGCACTAAATACTCAATATTCTTGTCCATAAAGTTCGAACTCCATCAGATAAGCAGAGCGTTGTCGAATGTTAACACCTACGAATTGCGTTCATAACAAATAGGTCCACAGACGGGCAAATTGTGTGGGCGTTGTGATCGAAGTTAACAATGACTGAAAAAGCGGTTGAGACTCAGGTGACGGTTCCTGCAGCGTGGAGTTCTAGCCAGAGCCAGAGTGAATGTTCAGCCTGCTCTGGGTGAGCCGCAGTGTGCACGACCTCTCCGGCCCCTGTAAGCGGATTGCTCCGCATCCCGCGCAACACCGCTTCTCGCCCTACCGGCTGGTGTCTGCTCTGTGCTCTGAGACCCGTATACAGATCTCCATTGTCTGTCCCCTTCAGGCGTTTCGCTGACACGTTCTCTCTAACGGTTCTATGTTCCTCGGTATCGTATGCAGGACACCTCAGATTCAAACCAACGCTATACACAGGACTCTATGGGCGGTAATACGGGATGCTTCCAAAACATATATCCGATTTCACTAGATAATATCTCCAATATGAATGAAGATAAAATCCCGAGGTGAATTTTAACTTATACCTCGAATTCGAAGATTTACATTGGATCCTATCATAAGTTATTTGGTCATGGCGTACCCTACAGGAGTCTGCCAGAGCTCGGTCGCTCATTGAGTGTCCAACGTGCGGTGCGTAGATGTGCCGAAAACACGTAGATAAAAAGCGTTTTCTTTCTCGATTTCAGTGGGACCAAATCACGATCTTCGTCGAGAATGCGGCATTGCTGCTTCTACAGCGTAAACCACATGACAGTGGCACTGGCAACTTGCAGACCCAATGTTTTATACGAGTATAAGAACAACTAACATGCCATCCACGTGTGCTCACCCAAGAGGTGGAGCACATTTACCAAACGTCTGCATGTCGACCGAGGCAGTCTACCAGCTGTGCCAGCCTAGAGTCAGCTGTTTCTCATGTGTCTGCCACGCGGCTTGTAGTGAAACAAGCGCTGTATCGTTTGTGAGATACAGAGGCAAGCGAGTATGCCGGACTTACCCCACTTCACTGCTAGTAGCGCCAAGTCACCATAACGCGTCTGCGCGTAGCGCCCAAGTGTTGCTTCATAATTAATAATAAAATTAAAACCTAATATTGCTTTTTCAAAGTTTGTCAACATATTCTTTAATGTCAAAATGTTTTAAGGGTCAAGTCTTAGAGTGATTGGCTCAATAGTTTTCACAAATACACCGTTTTAAGAAAAAAAGAAGTGGCGCTAAATAATGAAGCTAGAGAGCCAAAAATTGGTAATAATGTGCGAATGTATGTCAAAATTAACTAGTGCAATTCTAAGCAGGATAAAATAAAAACTGTGGGCAGAATCCATTTTTTTAAGAAATATTGAAGGCGCTAAATATTAGACCAAAAAATGTAAGAATTTGTACGATGCTTCAGTTCAACCTAAAAATAATAAGTAACCACATTATGCTACCTCTAGTAGTGTTCGAGTAATTTAATGAAAACTAAATATGTAACTAAAGTATCACCATTTGTAGTAAATTAAGTATGCTAGAAAATTTTGGTTACAGCACATGATAAAACCTATTAAATAATAAAGCTATTACAAGTTTTAGGACCATACTGTTAATAACAACCAATACAAGGTCTCTTAAAGTTATACTTCAGAGGTAACGATATACTGCCAGTTCCACTCTAAAAATTCTAGGAGGCAAAGTTTTTAAACAAGCGAAATGAAACTTTTTCTGTGATTTCAACCAACTTACCTACGTGCATGTGAAAAGTAAGAAGATGCTTAAGTAATTCGTAACTTTGTTATTAAATATTGTGTGTGTGAGGAACCGGCCGTTTAGGGACTGCTGCCGCGCGCTTAAGGCGGCTGACAGAAAGTCTTTGCTTGGCCGCCCGTTGCGCCACATATATAAATACAGCCCGAGAGGCAAGACGAGGCTTCCTTTCGCACCTTCGCCACTGTAAGATCTGCGTTTGTCAAATGGCGGAGTGCGCGCTGCCTCGGATGACGTCAGAGAAAGACTGTGAGAAAACATGTATTTTCTGTAATAATTGATAGTGAACTCGCGAGGACTGTTCACTGTCCTGGATCGATTAGATTTTCGCTAAAGTAACTCTTAGTGTGCCGTCCGTGATATTCACAAATCCGCGTGGCAAGTGGTGACAGCTATTTTCCACTTTTGTGGCGAGCATTTAATATGAGTGTCGGTAGTCAATATGAAAGACAATTTGGTAGAAACTTATGGCCTCTGAACTGCTTTTTGTGCTGTTTAGGATAGAGAGATTTACTGTCAGTATGAACATAATGAATACTTCATGTTGTGCGGCAGAAACTTTGTTAAACATATGTATCAACTGGAATTCGAAATCTTCATTTATAATCATAGTCCTGATCCCGCTAAGCAAATAGAGAACAGTAACATTCCTTTCAGTGGGCTGGACAGGAATGTGGACTTGCGGACTAGGAAGTATGGTCAGCATGTTCTCCATCGTTTTCTGGAGGACCATAAAAATAGTTTCCACGCTCGAGTAATAAGACGGCGAAACCAATTTTTAGTTTTAATCCGCCGCCCCCACAATGGCGTTCCAAATCATAGAGCATTCCTTTCCTTCAATCCCTTCTTCTTGGTGGTACATAACTAATGTGTCTATAATTTTCAGTAAACGCATGAAGTTTCTAAGTGCATGCATGTACAGAATAGTCCACATAAGATCGTGTCGATCATTTGGAATTGAAAACTCTGTAGTCCTTTTCCTATGTTAAAAGTTATCACGAATTTCAGAATCCATTATAATAGAGAATATAATATGAACCCTGATGCATCTTTCTTAATGTGCCACGATGGCAGTGAGCAACAGCAGGTGGTCGCTGCATAACGAGTAGTATATAGTCTCACTTGTGCATTACTGTGTCATGTGCACGTGACTTCTTTGGGGCTCACTAATCGACTGTACGTGCCTTGCGTATGTCTTTACTCGTTGCTGGGATATCGGACAACGCATGGACTGTTGGAGGTCTGGATTTACCGAGGACGTGTGAGCTCTCTGTTGGACCGAACATAGCTGGAAGGCGGCGACTGACCTGTCGAGTGTTGCTGACGCTATCGCACGGGGCAGAGCTTAACCGTCAGCAACTCTACCGTTGCAGAAAGTGAGGCTGTTCGGGAATCTGTTGCGTGCCTATCTTGTAGACTACGATGAGACCTTCTTTTTGCGTGCAGTAGCTTCGTGGTTTGCTTATGTGTGCATCCTAGCCCCTTTCGTGTCTATCTGACATTTGTGGTCGCCCCTCCGATCCCTCGTTGTCAGCGAAGGCTCTAGTGTGTATTTTTCTGCCGCTTTGTGTGTAGTTGGTTTTTCTGGACACATATTCGCGATTTGTGGCGAACGTTAGTTTTTGTACCCTACTCTCAATGTCACTTGGTTACGTGGATCTGTTCTTTGTGTACGAAAGACTGCGCTCCCTGTCAAGTCTAATTGCAAGCTACCTGTCTGGAATGTTATTTATTCAGTGTTCGCCAGCCCTCTTTTCATTCATAAGTGTTTTGCATTTTATTGCAATGTTTAATGCACTTACTGTTAAGGTTAATTGTAAGCTACTTGCATTCAGTGTTTACCAGTCTTGTTTTATTCATTAGCGTTTTGTATTTTATTGGAATAGTCTTGCTTGCCAAACATGTTTTATTTATTGGTGTTTGTATTTTATTAGAGTAGTATTTAATTCTGCTCACGCAGATGAGTCATTATTCAGTACTTTATTTATCGAATCCAGGGGAAACACAGAAAGTTGCATCACCATATGCTTTGGTTGCTCTTGTGGCATTCACCGAATCATTTTGTAAATTCTCGAAAAATCTGTGAAGAGATATCTAGTTTGCTATGGCAGCTGGCCAGTCGATTCAAGTAAATCCACATCACCTGTCATTAGCTGTTTTCTGAATTAGTCGCTTGTTTACTAACTACCTTGTGATTCGTTCATTCGCCGAGTGTTCCCACCAGGCTTAGCTCTTTCCATTTGTGCATCTGGTTAGCTGTTGGCGTTGTTTGCTTACCTATTGCCCCAGAGGTTAAGCGTTCTCCTCGCTTTGATGTTTTATATTTCAGTTGTATATGAATTAATATAATTTAATGAAGCTGGTTCTTCTAAACGCCACTTACTAAATCTAAGCAACAATGTCTATAGTCGACCTTTAGCATACGTTCAGCCTCCTGTTCTGATAGGCCATTGCGCCATAAACTCACTGTGTTTATAATCCCATGAACCATGGACCTTGCCGTTGGTGGGGAGACTTGCGTGCCTCAGCGATACAGATGGCCGTACCGTAGGTGCAACCACAACGGAGGGGTATCTGTTGAGAGGCCAGACAAACATGTGGTTCCTGAAGAGGGGCAGCGGCCTTTTCAGTAGTTGCAGGGGCAACAGTCTGGATGATTGACTAATCTGGCCTTGTAACATTAACCAAAACGGCCTTGCTGTGCTGGTACTGCGAACGGCTGAAAGCAAGGGGAAACTACAGCCGTAATTTTTCCCGAGGGCATGCAGCTTTACTGTATGATTAAATGATGATGGCGTCCTCTTGGGTAAAATATTCCGGAGATAAAATAGTCCCCCATTCGGATCTCCGGGTGGGGACTACTCAAGAGGACGTCGTTATCAGGAGAAAGAAAACTGGCGTTCTACAGATCGGAGCGTGGAATGTCAGATCCCTTAATCGGGCAGGTAGGTTAGAACATTTAAAAAGGGAAATGGATAGGTTAAAGTTAGATATAGTGGTAATTAGTGAAGTTCGGTGGCAGGAGGAACAAGACTTTTGGTCAGGTGATTACAGGGTTATAAATACAAAATCAAATAGGGGTAATGCAGGAGTAGGTTTAATAATAAATAAAAAAATAGGAGTGCGGGTAAGCTACTACAAACAGCATAGTGAACGCATTATTGTGGCCAAGATAGACACAAAGCTCATGCCTACTACAGTAGTACAAGTTTATATGCCAACTAGCTCTGCAGATGATGAAGAAATTGATGAAATGTATGACGAGATAAAAGAAATTATTCAGGTAGTGAAGGGAGACGAAAATTTAATAGTCATGGGTGACTGGAATTCGTCAGTAGGAAAAGGGAGAGAAGGAAACATAGTAGGTGAATATGGGTTGGGGGGAAGAAATGAAAGAGGAAGCCGCCTGGTAGAATTTTGCACAGAGCATAACTTAATCATAGCTAACACTTGGTTCAAGAATCATAAAAGAAGGTTGTATACCTGGAAGAATCCTGGAGATACTAAAAGGTATCAGATAGATTATATAATGGTAAGACAGAGATTTAGGAACCAGGTTTTAAATTGTAGGACATTTCCAGGGGCAGATGTGGATTCTGACCACAATCTATTGGTTATGAACTGCAGATTGAAACTGAAGAAACTGCAAAAAGGTGGGAATTTAAGGAGATGGGACCTGGATAAACTGAAAGAACCAGAGGTTGTAGAGAGTTTCAGGGAGAGCATAAGGGAACAATTGACAGGAATGGGGGAGAGAAATACAGTACAAGAAGAATGGGTAGCTCTGAGGGATGAAGTAGTGAAGGCAGCAGAGGATCAAGTAGGTAAAAAGACGAGGGCTAATAGAAATCCTTGGGTAACAGAAGAAATATTGAATTTAATTGATGAAAGGAGAAAATATTGCAGTAAATGAAGCAGGCAAAAAGGAATACAAACGTCTCAAAAATGAGATCGACAGGAAGTGCAAAATGGCTAAGCAGGGATGGCTAGAAGACAAATGTAAGGATGTAGAGGCTTGTCTCACTACGGGTAAGATAGATACTGCCTACAGGAAAATTAAAGAGACCTTTGGAGAGAAGAGAACCACTTGTATGAATATCAAGAGCTCAGATGGCAAGCCAGTTCTAAGCAAAAAAGGGAAGGCAGAAAGGTGGAAGGAGTATATAGAGGGTTTATACAAGGGCGATGTACTTGAGGACAATATTATTGAAATGGAAGAGGATGTAGATGAAGATGAAATGGGAGATTAGATACTGCGTGAAGAGTTTGACAGAGCACTGAAAGACCTGAGTCGAAACAAGGCCCCCAGAGTAGACAACATTCCATTAGAACTACTGATGGCCTTGGGAGAGCCAGTCATGACAAAACTCTAGCATCTGGTGAGCAAGATGTATGAGACAGGCGAAATACCCACAGACTTCAAGAAGAATATAATAATTCCAATCCCAAAGAAAGCAGGTGTTGACAGATGTGAAAATTACCGAACTATCAGTTTAATTAGTCACAGCTGCAAAATACTAACGCGAATTCTTTACAGACTAATGGAAAAACTGGTAGAAGCCGACCTCGGGGAAGATCAGTTTGGATTCCGTAGAAATGTTGGAACACGTGAGGCAATACTAACCATACGACTTATCTTAGAAGAAAGATTAAGAAAAGGCAAACCTACGTTTCTAGCATTTGTAGACTTAGAGAAAGCTTTTGACAACGTTAACTGGAATACTCTCATTCAAATTCTAAAGGTGGAAAGGCTAAAATACAGGGAGCGAAAGGCTATTTACAAACCAGATGGCAGCTATAAGAGTCGAGGGGCATGAAAGGGAAGCAGTGGTTGGGAAAGGAGTGAGACAGGGTTGTAGCCTCTCCCCGATGTTATTCAATCTGTATATTGAGCAAGCAGTAAAGGAAACAAAAGAAAAATTCGGAGTAGGTATTAAAATTCATGGAGAAGAAGTAAAAACTTTGAGGTTCGCCGATGACATTGTAATTCTGTCAGAGACAGCAAAGGACTTGGAAGAGCAGTTGAACGGAATGGATGGTGTCTTGAAAGGAGGATATAAGATGATCATTAACAAAAGCAAAGCGAGGATAATGGAATGCAGTCAAATTAAATCGGGTGATGCTGAGGGGATTAGATTAGGAAATGAGACACTTAAAGTAGTAAAGGAGTTTTGCTATTTAGGGAGTAAAATAACTGATGATGGTCGAAGTAGAGAGGATATAAAATGCAGACTGGCAATGACAAGGAAAGCGTTTCTGAAGAAGAGAAATTTGTTAACATCGAGGATAGATTCAAGTGTCAGGAAGTAGTTTCTGAAAGTATTTATATAGAGTGTAGCCATGTATGGAAGTGAATCATGGACGATAAATAGTTTGGATAAGAAGAGAATAGAAGCTTTCGAAATGTGGTGCTACAGAAGAA
Source organism: Schistocerca nitens (assembly GCF_023898315.1). NCBI lineage: Eukaryota > Metazoa > Arthropoda > Insecta > Orthoptera > Acrididae > Schistocerca > Schistocerca nitens. The sequence continues at coordinate 21,622,779 of NC_064614.1, forward strand.
TGCTGAAGATAAGGTGGGTAGATCATGTAACTAATGAGGAGGTATTGAATAGGATTGGGGAGAAGAGAAGTTTGTGGCACAACTTGACTAGAAGAAGGGATCGGTTGGTAGGACATGTTTTGAGGCATCAAGGGATTACAAATTTAGCATTGGAGGGCAGCGTGGAGGGTAAAAATCGTAGAGGGAGACCAAGAGATCAATACACTAAGCAGATTCAGAAGGATGTAGGTTGCAGTAGGTACTGGGAGATGAAGAAGCTTGCACAGGATAGAGTAGCATGGAGAGCTGCATCAAACCAGTCTCAGAACTGAAGACCACAACAACAACAACCATTTCCCTCCTTATAGAGGAGATTCTGACGTAAGCTTAAGATCCCTCAAAATAGTTTCTAATGGATTTAGTGTATTTTAGCCAAAGTCCGTGTAAATCCTAAATCACCGTCACAAATTGTAATAGTTGTTTGCATACCGCCAACCATCAGTTCATTTACCCTGTACTTGTCTTAAATGCTATTAAATTCCCTTCAGTGAAATTCTGCTCACATACTTTTGGTCAGGGTTGTCTTAAACTGGTCTTTATGGCCGAGGCATCGTGCTCCTTAGCGAAATTTGTGTAAAAAAATATATTACTTGAATTGGCTTCACCGTGACCTACATTTGTGGTTGAGCCTTAAGCCGCTTGTGAAGTTGCTGAGTCTAATTATTTCTCTACTCAATTGACGTTCTTGACCGGTAATTGTCAGTTAAGACTTTGCAGCAACTGCTTAATACATTAAATTATCTTAGCTTCTCCGTGACAGACATATGTCATTGAGTCACAAGCTATTTGTGCAGTAACTAAATATTATTATTTGCTTCACCTATTGATATTGTTGACCTGTAATAGTCTGTTAACGAGCAACGCCACATGGAAAGTAATAACTACGTTGCAAATACATAGTACTTTGAGTTATATTGATAATTTCAGTTTTTCCTGCCAATGTGGGGTCATTTTGCTTTTTTTATCATTTTCTCCCATGTACTCGTATTTCAAAAATTGTATTTAGCTGTGTATTTTCTCGCTGTAAACATTTTTTCTCTTAATAAACTGTTGTTCAAGTATATTTTTTGCTCTTAATGCCTTATCATTTGCTCTGATCCCTACAGGTTCGATTACAATGAATAGAAGACCATTATTTTTTCACAAAAAGCCGCAATTGAAGGTTATTGACCAAATACTACAACAAATCTAATTATGTAATCGATTTAGTAAAATGCTTACAAATAGCGATGGTGATATAGTTTCGAAACATAGACCTAGAAAACGTTTACAATGGTTTTGCGAGTCTATCGAGTAAATGAGGATCTAAAATTGGTAGTCTTAACATAAATTTACGGTTCGAACACCAAAATAGCAATTAAGGTTTAGGGACTATTTTAGTCTGTTCGACTTTTGTGATGGTTGATTGTCCCAGTTATACATCTCGATTTCTATTCAGTTAAACTCCATGTTGTGGAAATGCTATTGCAGTTTCTACAGCCTAAGAGAACTTGAAAAGCACCCAATCATTCCTCTGTATTTCAGTAACATTACCAATGGTGACATCAGGTGTAAGAAGTCATTCATGTGCCGACAACGGCCTTATAGAGAGGGCGAAGGAGCATTCGAATTTAAAGGGAATTTGTTGCACTTCGGTGGGAAACTACTCCGAAAACGGAGAAGAATCAGTAATGATCAAAGGCATTAGGGGGTAGAAATCAAAGGGAGCTGCTACATTAAAGACACATACAGTGTATCCATTAGAAATGTGGCTTGTAAGTAAAAAGTGTCATTACACTCTCTCCTTTGTCAAAATATTTCGGATAAATCCACCATTCGCATCTCCAGGAGCGGACTGCTGTGAGCATGTAACCATGTACAAAAGGAAAGAGGAATCACCATCGAAGGATAACATTCTAATCATTGTAGCGTGGAATGTCAGAAGTTGTTTGGCTCAATGTAGATATTTTTGGGGCAGTGAAGTGGTTTGGGATGAAGACAATGATATCTGCTATGACGAAAATCTGCGTGTAATGTCAACAGCAGTAGTGAATGGTATAACAAGAATAGGGGTCGTTATGAACAGGAAAGTAGGAGAGAGACTGAACACACAGCCGATCTCTTTCGGAAACTCATACGATGGGTTGTACTTTTATGGCACTGAATTCACTCTATTTTTTAACTGCTCGGTTAAGCGTTTTGTTCTTACTTTTCCACCATGGTCCATAAGTTCAACTGCATGTAGTAAATCAGCAAATAATCAAATAAGTTTCCTCATTTGTGTTGATGAAGAACGTGTTCGTGCAATCAATGTAGAATTCATTCCCCACTTTTCCACTTTACTCCCTCACCACCCTGTTCAAAATGGCTCTGAGCACTATGGGACTTAACATCTATGGTCATCAGTCCCCTAGAACTTAGAACTACTTAAACCTAACTAACCTAAGGACAGCACACAACACCCAGCCATCACGAGGCAGGGAAAATCCCTGACCCCGCCGGGAATCGAACCCGGGAACCCGGGCGTGGGAAGCGAGAACGCTACCGCACGACCACGAGATGCGGGCCCACCACCCTGTAATCTGACCTCATGCTGACAACGAAAAATTCCACTTTCTGTGTCTCTTTGGTGACACTGACCAGCAAATCTTGAGTCAAGGTAGTATCAGAGCTTAGTATTAAGGCTGTTTCTAGTTTTCACATAATCGGCTTCTCGGTCGTACCATATTGGACTATCTACAATAAGTCATCATTCCTTAATACACACAGCTTTACTGAACATTTAATAATTTACACAACACATAATGAAATATTTAAGTGATAAAAAATTACCGCTTGGTGTTTCTGCGACTTATCGCAGGCATCCAGTCATATTATTTGACTAGATAAGTTTTTATGTAGTAGTTCAGAACATTCCTGGATTATTTCTTATGTAAGACACACAATGCAGAACGATTCAGTAGGCCAAAAAGAGGACGCTACGAAAGGAAACCCTAGAGCGTTGGTCTAATACTATAGAAGAAGAAACAGAAGTTGATGTAGAAGAGATAGGCGATCCAGTATTAAAATCAGAATTTAATACAGCTTTGAAAGAATTAAGAGCAAATAAGGCAGAAGGGATAGATAACGTTCCATCAGAATTTCTAAAATCATTGGGATAAATGGCTACAAAACGATTATTCACAATGATGTGTAGAGTGTATGAGTGTGGCGATATGCCATCTGACTTTCGGAAAACTTTATCCACACAATGCCGAAGACTGCAAGAGCTGAAAATTGCGAGAATTATCGCACAATCGACTTAACAGTTGATCTATTGACGTTGTTGACAAGATTAGTACGCAGAAGAATGGAAAAGAAAGTTGAGGATGTGTTAAATGACGATCAGTTTGGCTTTAGCAGAGCTTAAGTCACCAGAGAGGCAGTTCCCCCTCTGCTCTTTCTTATTAGCTACCGTCTTCGTACCTACATATTTCTTTCAGACTTACGTCACTGCAGCCTTTAGAGACGTTCATTCCGTTAAAACTGTGCTGTCTTTTGAGCAATTCCTTATTGCAGTATCTATAGCCTTCGAGAACGTGAAGCCTATCTCTTCATTCCTCAGTACTTCCGTATCCTACTTCTTTGCGATTGATTCTTCCTGACTAATCTCATAAACTTCAGCCTGCTCTTCATCACTACTATTTTGTGATCTGAGTCTACATCTGCTCCTGCGTACGCCTTAATATCCAGTGTCTGGATATCTAACTGAAATCTTCCCATATCACCGGGCCTCTTCCACGTACACCTCCTTATCTTGTGGTTCTTGAAGAGAGGGATCGTTATTACAAGCTGAAATGTATTACAGAACTCAATTAGTCTTTCTCATTCCTAGTACCAAGTCAAGCCTTTGAACCCTTTATTATAATCCTTCCTCTACAACCTCATTCCAGTCTCCCGTGACTATTACATTTTCTTCACCCTTTACATACTGCTGTACCCATTCAGTATCCTCATCTAATTTGCCTATCTCTTCATCTCAGCTTGCGACGTCGGTATGTTTACTAGGGGTACCGTTGTCAGTGCTGGTTTCCTGTCGATTCTGATGACAACAACCGTATCACACGACTGTTCACAGTAACACGCTCTCTGTTCTACCTTCCTGTTCATAATGAACCCTACTCCAGTTACACCATTATGTTCTGCTGTTGATATTACATTATACTCATCTGTCCAGAAGTCCTTGTCGTCTCTCCATTTCACTCCACTGAACCCCACTACATCTAGAGTGAGTCTTCATTTCCCTTTCCCGAGTTTCTAGCTTCCCTACCGTGTTCAAGCTTCCGACATTATACGTACCGCCTCGTTGGTTAATTAATCTTATTCTCGTGGTCACCTGCCCCTTGGTAACTCTCCCAGAGACCCAAAAGGAGGGCTAGTCCGGAATCTTTATGCAATGGAGAGACAATCATGAAGCTTTTTTAATTATAGGACGCATGTCCTGTGGATAACATTGTGTGGCTTTAATACAGTGGTTTCCATTGCCGTCTGCATCCTCATGCTATTTATCTTGCTGATTCTTCCGCCTATTAGGAGTAGTTCCCCCCACAAGTGCTCTTCGGCCTCGAATCTCATTGACTGGAGTAGATTTATCCTCAGCCTTAAGGTATTCGCGTCAGCTCCCCAAGACGTATGTGCTACTTTTTGTGTTATATTTATTCTGATTTTTACTTTAACTGAGACATTTTTCACATGTTGTTAGTAGGAAAGTATCCGGTAGTGCGTTACTCCCATTTAGAGTACGGATTGTGTCTTAAGGTGTTGCCTTCGGAGTATATTCTCAGTTGAAAGTGGGCCTGTCTTTTATTTCGATCGAAGGTTGAAGCTTCTGTTTTATTCAGATTTGGCGTAAGTCCAAATTTACTAAAATATTCATTTATTATTTGGACGTCTTGGGTGAATGTGGTCTGTGTGTGGGCTTAGTTCGCTGTTTGTATTACTATGGCTATATCATCTATGCACTTGATCTTTCGAAACTTTTTGCGGGCTACGGAATTTGCTGTTCCTTCCGCTTTACATTACGTGAAAGGTTCTGTCGCAGACTTTTTCAGTCATACGCTGGAGACAAGCTTTGCAGGGTACTAAGGTGTAGTTTTACCAACAGGCCCTCCTTCCAGACTGTAGGCACAGGTTAGGTCAATGAAAGCGGCTACCGCCTTGAGTTGCTTCTGAAAGCCATTATGGAAGTGAGTTGTCACGGCTAATACTTCTTAGCAGGAATTTCTCCATGGCATGAGGCCTCCTTGTTCGATGAGTATGCGCTTTTAAACGATAGAAAGGAGTATGTTATACATATTTCTAAGGGGGGCACTGGTCTGTAGCTCCCAGGGAGTGAATCATCTTTTCCCGGTTTGGCAATTTTGCTTATTTAAAGAAAGATGGAAGTTTATGTCTCGCTCTTAGGAAATTGTAGAAATTAAGAGCCCACTGCCGAATTTTGGGGCCAGTATTACTTATGAACTCTGAGAATATGTAGTCTACACCTGCTACTTCCCGACACTTCACCTGTTGCAGAGCAGCGTCCACTTTTGGCTTCGACAGGGAGCATAACTGGTAAGGCTTGTTGAAGGCTTCGTCGTATTTCGGTGGGTTGGTGAGTGACCTGCCCTTTCTGCTTCTTATCGATGGTCGGCTTTGAGAGGCTTTTTTCATTTGGCTTTGTACTTTGCTTTGGGGGTGCCGCACTGCTTTGTTCAGGCTGTACATCCCCAGTATAATTTCCTCAGAAATCTTCAAGTTGTTCGGTTGCTGTGGGCAAAATTAAAATAATCGTTTCCTTTCATCTGGACGTTCTGTTGTTGCTTAATGTCTCTAAGAGTTGTTCGCAAGCATCTCAGTATGCTGTTTTTTCATATTCGACGTGCAGCTCCTCACATTTTTCTCTCTGGCATAGTATGAATTTTTCTAACACCACGGGGTATGTGCCATCAAGGGTAAGACTACTATTTATGTATCGTGCCACAAAAGACGACGAGTACAAAAATGAACTATTTTTTTCTGTTTCCGCTGTTACCACTTTCAATGTTTCTACAAAGAGTATTACTAAGTTTTGGTTTCTACGCTGTATAGAAGATATCTTATAACATGTCCGTCACAATGAATACAGCATAAAACAGCACTCACATCTGGAGAAACTATTACTTGTCTAAATAACATATGGTGTCCTTAGATATTTCATACTGTTAATGAACTGAGAGGATAACACGCGTGTGTAAGAAAGGTCGCATTCTGTCCATTGAACTCCCAGTTCAGTTTCAGAGAATCTAAAGCGAGCAGTCAAGCATCGCGTGCTGTGCTCCGGATGAAGTTGAGACGCAAGATAATGTCGCCCTGTTACGGCCCCGGACCGGGGTTGGGATAACGGACCGTCGGTAAAGTTTGTTGGCGAAGGAAACTGGCAAGTTTACGGCACTTCGAGGGGCAGAAGACAGATTTGCAAACTTCCGGAAGTATCATCTACACAGCACGGCGAGGATGGGAGGTCGTGACGCTAATTATATGCTTCGCTTAAGTCTTTCGCCTGGATGGCAAATACTACTTTCTTATTCAGTACTGAAGATCGTGTTTCGAAAGCATGCCATCCATAATTCGGAACCATCAGTCTTTATAGTTCAGTTATACACAGGCTATTTAGACCTATATAGCATTTCTGTAAAGGTACGCATATACATACAATTTTGTTTTGTTATTTTTATACACTGACCCATCTCGTGTGCTGATGCTTTCCTCTTCTTATTTTTTGCAGTACGAGAGTCACACTGTTCCCTTTTCGATGCTCTCGAACTTCAATAAAAATGTGAGGATTCTCACCCAGTTCATAAGAAGCAGCAGAAGTAATTCGTTAACAAAAGAAAAACTTTAGGACAGTATTGTCTGCAGTAGCAATTGTCATCAGCCAAAATCCAAGCTCATCTGTGAAATATGAACTGAGAAATGAATGCCTAAATAATTAGTAAGAGGAGTATGACATTTTAAAGACTCGCGTCAAACATAATACTTTACATGGCTGACAAAGAACAGTAGTAACAAGTGTCGGACTTAAAACACCACTATATTCTTTGATGAATCTTAAATATCACAATAGTATAAATGGAAATATAAGAAATGAAATTAAGACAGTGCAAAAGAATTCGTTTATTTGAACATTTCTGAAGATGAAAACTATACTTTACGCTTTTTCTGACAAAAGTTCTATCGAATTGATGTTTCTTTAATTTTTCTCCAGACGTTTACCCCCTCCCATGGCCGTCCTTGCGCTCATCAGTTTTCGTTTTCATCGCCTAGCTTCCTTCAAATATATTTTCCTCAACTGAATTCCTCTTCCTCTTAAAACGTAAACTTTTTTCTCCTTAAAGGTACTTCATTCGTCGCAGCTTAGAAGATTTAATAGTAACGTATGTTTTAACTTTATTTGAAACTTTTTAACTAAACTGTACTACACAACCCCGAATCTTAGAGCTCTGAAAGGCAAATTTTTGTTACATTTTTAAAATGTCCTTGTATTTATAAATAAAATTCATGAATGAGACAAATTTTTCCATTTCCCAGCTACTGTGCACAATTTTGCCCCTTTCGTGGTTCAGCTACAGTTTGAATTCAATTAAACGTTCATCTCCACCGCAGATGACGTACTTTATACCGGAACATAAAGAGGGTGGACAAAAACATGGGAAAACCTAAAATACAACACATTACTGTGCCTAGCACGGTACAGGAAACATGTTGTCATTCAAAACTACTTCGAGTTGTCTCGGAATGGATAAATACAGGTCCTGTAAGGTTTTCGAGAGAATCATATCTTCCTTTCTGCAAAACAATGGCAAGTCCAGATAGCGACGAGAGGGGGGGGGGGGGCGGGGGGTAGCGATCACGCAGCCTTCACTCCAAAACTGACCACAAGGGCTCCGTAACGTCGATCAGTTGTAGAATTTTGGAACACGTATAATGTTCGAGTATAATGACTTTTCTGGAGACTAGAAATCTATTCTGTAGGAATCAGCATGGGTTTAGAAAAAGACGGTCGTGTGAAACCCAGCTCGCGCTATTTGTCCACGAGACTCAGAGGGTCATAGACACGGGTTCACAGGTAGTTACCGTGTTTCTTGACTTCCGCAAGGCGTTCGATACAGTTCCCCACAGTCGTTTAATGAACAAAGTAAGAGCATATGGACTAACAGACCAATTGTGTGATTGGATTGAAGAGTTCCTAGATAATAGAACGCAGCATGTCATTCTCAATGGAGAGAAGTCTTCCGAAGTAAGAGTGACTTCAGGTGTGCCGCAAGGGAGTGTCATAGGACCGTTGGTATTCACAATATACATAAATGACCTTGTGGATGACATCGGAAGTTCACTGATGCTTTTTGCAGATCATGCTGTGGTGTATCGAGAGGTTGTAACAATGGAAAACTGTACTGAAATGCAGGAGGATCTGCAGCGAATTGACGCATGGTGCAGGGAATGGCAACTGAATCTCAATGTAGACAAGTGTAATGTGCTGCGAATACGTAGAAAGATAGTTCCCTTATCATTTAGCTACAAAATAGCAGGGCAGCAACTGGAAGCAGTTAATTCCATAAATTATCTGGGAGTACGCATTAGGAGTGATTTAAAATGGAATGATCATATAAAGTTGATCGTCGGTAAAGCAGATGCCAGACTGAGATTCATTGGAAGAACCCTATGGAAATGCAATCCGAAAACAAAGGAAGTGGGTTACAGTACGCTTGTTCGTCCACTGCTTGAATACTGCTCAGCAGTGTGGGATCCGTACCAGATAGGGTTGATAGAAGAGATAGAGAAGATCCAACGGAGAGCAGCGCGCTTCGTTACAGGATCATTTAGTAATCGCGAAAGCGTTACGGAGGTGTTACGGAGGTGATAGATAAACACCAGTGGAAGACACTGCAAGAGAGACGCTCGGTAGCTCGGTACGCGCTTTTGTTAAAGTTCCGAGAACATACCTTCACCGAGGAGTCAAGCAGTATATTGCTCCCTCCTACGTATATCTCGCGAAGAGACCATGAGGATAAAATCAGAGATATTAGAGCCCACACAGAGGCATACCTACAATCCTTCTTTCCACGAACAATGTGAGACTGGAATAGAAGGGAGAACCGGTAGAGGTACTCAGGGTACCCTCCGCCACACACCGCCGGGTGGCTTGCGGAGTATGGATGTAGATGTAGATGCAGATGTTTTGATCGTAGTGGCCGACGGCGATGCGACAATTTACTCTCGCGCTCACAAAACCAGTTCCGGGTGATGAAAGCTCTACGAGCAGGTGCCCTGTCGTCTTAGAAACAGAATCATCATTGAGGAATAAATCTTGTTCCTTGGGATGGACCAGATCAGCCAAAATGGACACATAATCCTTAGCAGTAATGCGACATTGCGTTATAACCATGGGGCCCATGGACTGTCACGATCCGTCAGCTCGAATCATCATCGAACTCCCACCATGTTTACACTCAGCCACACGAGACTCATCTCACCAAACGACCTTTTTCCATTTCTCCACAGTCCAGATTTTAATGGATTCGACACCACGTTTTCCTGTTACAGGCATTTGGCATCACTCAGGTGTGGTTTAGGAATTCCAGCTCACCCTTCAATTCCCGGCTTATCGATCTCCATTCCTGTTGATTTGATGTTGATAGTGTTCGCAAGTGCGACATTCAGTTCTGCAGTGATTTTGCAGCCGTCGTCCTCTTCATTTTTTGTCACAATCCTCTTCAATGACCGTCTATTACAGTCACTCAGTACACACTTTAGGTCGCATTATGACTTTGTGGATGATGTTTTTCCGCTCTTACCATAAGCCGTGTAAATCTTGGACGCGGTGCCTCTTCAAAGACCAATCACTTTGGCTCTCTTGTTTACGTAAATACCCTCCACACGAGCACCAACAGCTTAACAACAACCGAATTTATAAGCTCCGACATAATGCACTCAAAGCAACATAAACACTTGGAAAGTTAAGAACACTGCAAAGGTGCCGTTTGTGTTGAAACCTTCCCGTCTCCTGCATCTCTCTTTTGTTCCGCAACCTTCCCTTTTGCAGTAACCTATGAAAACTTCCCTTTGGATTTCTACCTCTTGCATAATAATAACAAATGAAACCTTCCCTTTGAAATTAATTCTTTTCTCAAACTTCGCATACAATTTTAAATGCTGCTTATTAAAAGTTATTTTCTGATTATTTCGACGAAACATAGAATGTGTCGTCGTCGTGGCCCTCAGTCGTTATCTGCAATAACCCAAAACTGTTCCTTACCTTTTTTACTGTCACTGGATCGCCACCTGACTGCTACATCGAACTGCGACATGTATATACTTACTCTGTTTTACTATACTCTATTAGATGTTGGTGGGCTGTCATAATAAGTGGCTGTATTTATCACCAAAGCTGAAGTTAATCTTTAATAGCAAAGTTGACGATATTTTTTAATTAATATGACTGAAGTTACGTATTTCATAGTTAAACTGTTCCTTGACAACAATAAAATTTTGCAAAGTTTTACGTTGATGGTTTTTGGGATGGATTATTATCAATAATGCAATATTGCTGGCAAAGATTAATTATATTCTGAATGAAACGATTTTAGAAACGTTCAAATGGGACTTACTTTTTACAATTATCTTACAAGTAGCATTGCGCAAACATACCTTCAGTAGTCTTGAGTTTCTCAAAAAATCAATTCAATAATATTAGTTCCTCTTATGATAATAATTAACTGATGTCTCTGTACATCCGTTTATAATCTCTTGTAAATCATAGCTACTGGCTGGCAGGCACACCGCTCCTCTCAACCTCTCGCTTCAGACCTGCTACCGACTCGCTTCACATCTCGCTTACTACTGACTTCCTACGAACGCTAAAGTGCGGTCTCTCCTGCCAGCAATGCTTTCTGGTGCAGACATTCCCTGCTACCATTACAAAATGTATCAATGCGCGGTATTTCCCGCTCTTTTCTTAAAATGTATCCATATGCGGTCTCTCCCACCCTTTTTAAAATTATATCAATGTGCGGTCCCTCTTGCCAACAATACTTTGGAGCAGATATTCCCTGCTACCACAATTATTTCCAAAATGACAAATATTAATTATTCCTACTTAATCCTATTAATAAAATATAAACATCTTTCATAAATTGTGGTTTGACAATAGACAATAGAAATATATACGTCTTACAGTGGTCAAATACGAGTTCTTCAACATTCTTTCTTGAACGTAATGACAATTACACATGCGAGGGAATAGTGTTTTATCTACACACCCTATTTTTCCACGTAATCTCTAACCCGTTCTACGGTCCTTCCGCCGGCCTTGGTGGCCGTGCGGTTCTAGGCGCTGCAGTCCGGAACCGCGAGACTGCTACGGTCGCAGGTTCGAATGCTGCCTCGGGCATGGTTGTGTGTGATGTCTTTAGGTTAGTTAGGTTTAAGTAGTTCTAAGTTCTAGGGGACTGATGACCTAAGATGTTAAGTCCCATAGTGCTCAGAGCCATTTATTTGAACGGTCCTTCCCCAGCGCAAAACAGAGGCGTGTATGCCCTGACGGTACCAATCCTTGTCCTGCTGCCGGAACCAGTGCTTCACTGCGTGAATCACCTCCTGAAAATGTCTTCTGCGAAAGGTATCCTGCAAAGGCCAAAACAAGTGGAAGTCTTAGGGGGATATATCTAGGCTGTAGGGTGGATGGAGTACTCTGTCCAACCCAGTTTTGCGATGTGTTCAGCAGTTCTCAGACTTGTGTGGGACCGAGCCATATCGTGCTGCAGAAAAACATCTCCTGGGTTGCTTTGGCGCCGAAGTCGCCAGAAGCGCGTCTTTTGTTAATGTGTTGACATATGCTTCTGAATTAATATTGGCATCACATCAATGGGAATCACACCTTCACAGTCCCAAAACACGGTGATCATGACCTTACAGGAGGAAGCAGTTGCTTTGAATTTGTTGTTCTGTAGGGAATGGGAATGGCGCAATTCCATCGACTGTCGTTTTGATTCGGCTCAAAATGGTGAACTCAAGTTTCGTCACCTGTCACAATGCGGGACAAGGCCTCTCCCTCAGCTTCAAAACGTTGCAACAAATCAAGACAATTTTTCTGTGCGATTTGTTATCCACCGTGAGATACCGCAGGACCAATCTTGCACATACTTTTGAATATCCAAGAGTGGGGATAGTTGCATCCACACTTCCTGTGCTGATTGACAGATGCAGCACCAACTGCCGAGTTTTAATCTACATCTACATCTACATCTACATTTATACTCCGCAAGCCACCCAACGGTGTGTGGCGGAGGGCACTTTACGTGCCACTGTCATTACCTCCCTTTCCTGTTCCAGTCGCGTATGGTTCGCGGGAAGAACGACTGTCTGAAAGCCTCCGTGCGCGCTCTAATCTCTCTAATTTTACATTCGTGATCTCCTCGGGAGGTATAAGTAGGGGGAAGCAATATATTCGATACCTCATCCAGAAACGCACCCTCTCGAAACCTGGCGAGCAAGCTACACCGCGATGCAGAGCGCCTCTCTTGCAGAGTCTGCCACTTGAGTTTATTAAACATCTCCGTAACGCTATCACGGTTACCAAATAACCCTGTGATGAAACGCGCCGCTCTTCTTTGGATCTTCTCTATCTCCTCCGTCAACCCGATCTGGTACGGATCCCACACTGATGAGCAATACTCAAGTATAGGTCGAACGAGTGTTTTGTAAGCCACCTCCTTTGTTGATGGACTACATTTTCTAAGCACTCTCCCAATGAATCTCAACCTGGTACCCGCCTTACCAACAATTAATTTTATATGATCATTCCACTTCAAATCGTTCCGCACGCATACTCCCAGATATTTTACAGAAGTAACTGCTACCTGTGTTTGTTCTGCTATCATATAATCATACAATAAAGGATCCTTCTTTCTATGTATTCGCAATACATTACATTTGTCTATGTTAAGGGACAGTTGCCACTCCCTGCACCAAGTGCCTATCCGCTGCAGATCTTCCTGCATTTCGCTACAATTTTCTAATGCTGCAACTTCTCTGTATACTACAGCGTCATCCGCGAAAAGCCGCATGGAACTTCCGACACTATCTACTAGGTCATTTATATATATTGTGAAAAGCAATGGTCCCATAACACTCCCCTGTGGCACGCCAGAGGTTACTTTAACGTCTGTAGACGTCTCTCCATTGATAACAACATGCTGTGTTCTGTTTGCTAAAAATTCTTCAATCCAGTTACACAGCCGGTATGATACTCCGCAGACTCTTACTTTGTTTATCAGGCGACAGTGCGGAACTGTATCGAACGCCTTCCGGAAGTCAAGAAAAATAGCATCTACCTGGGAGCCGGTAGCTAATATTTTCTGGGTCTCATGAACAAATAAAGCGAGTTGGGTCTCACACGATCGCTGTTTACGGAATCCATGTTGATTCCTACATAGTAGATTCTGGGTTTCCAAAAACGACATGATACTCGAGCAAAAAACATGTTCTAAAATTCTACAACAGATCGACGTCAGAGATATAGGTCTATAGTTTTGCGCATCTGCTCGACGACCCCGCGAATGACAGCACTAGCTCGCTGCAACACGCCGGGTGTGACAGCCGTGCATGGTCTCCCCGACCGCTGCAAATCGTGGAGCTCCGCCGAACCGCCTTCTGATGACCTCGCCCTCCGTGCCCAACGACTAACTGAACTTCTGTCCACAGTACATGCTCCACAGACTTTGGGACCCGCAGTTCCTTTCTCCGCAGTGAGAAATTCAATGATGGCACGTTGCTTGTAATGTAGATCACCTATAGAAGCCACTTCGAAACTGTCCTGCAGCTACGCGATCTGTCAGAACTGACGGAAACATGGCGCGCTCACTCAGCAGACTTCAGACGATACATACGCAACGTTTAAAATTCATAGCAATGTTTTTGGCTGAGAAAAAAATGCATTGCGCTAATTTCTGGGCACCCCTCGTTGCACGCTTGGCTAGCATCTGCATTTATGCTCAAGTGTGCGTTTCTCACAATGTTTCAGTATTTTTGTCCAATCTTGTACATCGACTGAGCTATCGAGTCAATACTCACCACCCTTCCGAAAAACCTCACTTCCACCAGTACGTCTCTACACGCGATAAGAGAGAGAGATCCGAGTTCGAGTCACGGTTCGGCACGAAATTCCATGTGTCGCAAATTGCTGACGTCAGTGTATAGTTTCAGTATGCGAATCTGTTTCATAATGTTAACCACAACTGTAATCATCAAGGACAGAGTCCGTTCCTCCATAAATTGTACTGCGAAGGTGCAGGCGCTGTATAAAACCATACATTGTAACCATCAATGGTGTATCGTTGTTGGGCGTGACTTGCGTCACAAAATTCGTGGGATAGCAGTATGCACGTATACAGTCGACGATAATATAGCGTGCACAAGGTATAAAAGGACAGCGCATTAGCGGAGCTGTCATTTCTACTCAGGTGATTCATGTGAAAAGGTCACTCACGTGATTACGGCTGCATTAAGAGAATTAAGAGTTTGAACGCGGAACGGTAGCTGGAGCTAGATACATGGGACATTCCATTTCGAAGCTCGTTAAGCATTCAATATTCCGGAATCGACACTGTCAGGAGCGATTCAGGCATTATCTCTCCTCCCGCAAAACGCAGTGACCAACGGCAATCGATTAACGACCAAGAGCAGTGACGTTTGCATAGACTTGTCAGTGATGACAGTCAAGCAACACTGCATGAAATAACCGCAAAATCAGTTTGGGACGTACGACGAAGTTTTCCGTTAGGACAATGCGGCGAAGTTTGGCGTTGATGGACTTTGGCAGCAGACGACCGACGCGAGTGCCTTTGCAAACAGCACGAAATCGTCTGCAGCGCCTCTCCTGGGCCCGTTAGGTTAGTGTTGTTTAACGTCCCGTCGACAACGAGGTCATTAGAGACGGAGCGCAAGCTCGGGTTAGGGAAGGATGGGGAAGGAAATCGGCCGTGCCCTTTCAAAGGAACCATCCCGGCATTTGCCTGAAACGATTTAGGGAAATCACGGAAAACCTAAATCAGGATGGCTGGAGACGGGATTGAACCGTCGTCCTCCCGAATGCTCCTGGGCCCGTGACCATATTGGTTGGACCTTAGACGACTGGAAAACCATGACCTGGTCATATGGGTACCGGTTTCATTTAGTAAGAGCTGATGGTAGGCTTCGAGTTCGGCGCTGAACCCACGAAGCCAAGGAGCCAAGTTATCAACAAGGCACTGTGCAAGAGGGCGGTGACTCCATAATTGTGTGGGCTGTGTTTACGTGGAATGGACTGGATGGACTGGTCCAGCTGAACCGATTGGTGACTGGAAATTATTTTCGGCTACTTGGAGACTGTATGCAGCCATTCATGGACTTCATGGCCGCGCGGGATTAGCCGAGCGGTCTATGGCACTGCAGTCATGGAATGGTTCAAATGGTTCAAATCGCTCTGAGCACTATGGGACTCAACATCTTAGGTCATCAGTCCCCTAGAACTTAGAACTACTTAAAGCTAACTAACCTGAGGACATCACACACACCCATGCCCGAGGCAGGATTCGAACCTGCGACCGTAGCAGTCCCGCGGTTCCGGACTGCAGCACCAGAACCGCACGGCCACCGCGGCCGGCTGCTGTCATGGACTGTGCGGCTGGTCCCGGTGGAGGTTCGAGTCCTCCCTCGGGAATGGGTGTGTGTGTTTGTCCTTTGGATAATTTAGATTAAGTAGTGTGTAAGCTTAGGGACTAATGACCTTAGCAATTAAGTCCCATAAGATGTCACACACATTTGAACCTTTTTTTTTTTTTTTTTTTTTTTTGGACTTCATGTTCCCAAACAACAATGGAAACAATATTTCTGTTGGGGACTGCCAATGAATCCAGGGCACATCTAGTTGCACCCTACGCAGGGCAAAAGGAGGTCCCACCCGATATTGAGATACTTTCGTCACGTCACTGCAGACCGCAATATTAATTCAGCTAAAGTAAATATATAACACTTTATTTTAAAAAATATGAAAGTTAGCTTTGGATAAATCATGGAATACGTTTGACAACTGAAAAAATAATTATAAAGCAATACTTTTCCAGAGGTGTTGCAGAGACTTCCGATTAATTAATGACGCCATATGTCTCAATGAAATAGCGATAACCGAAATCTGCATAGCCAAGATTTGGACCTCCCTTTAGTGTTATGTAGTTCTTTGTACAGAGAGAGAGAGAGAGAGATAAACTTTGGAGAAGTATTACAAAGCTACAGCCCATTCACCTCGATTTTCATCTTCATGAAGAGGATGAATCTCACTAATCTACATGTACTTAGTACGGAGGGTGGCGAACAACTGCCACGTTGTTCCCCGTGAAAACTATCTGACAAGGGAACCTCCCCATCGCACCCACCTCAGATTTAGTTATAAATTGGCACAGTGGATAGGTCTTGATAAACTGAACACAGATCAATTGAGAAAACAGGAAGAAGTTGTGTGGAACTGTGAAAAAATAAACAAAATATACAAACTGAGTAGTCCATGGGCCACATAGGCAACATCATGGAGACTGTGGGCTCAGGAGCGCCGTGGTCGCGTGGTAGCGTGAGCAGCTGCAGAACGAGAGGTCCTTGGTTCAAGTCTTCCCCCGAGTGAAAATTTTACTTTCTTTATTTTTGCATAGTTATTATCTGTCCGTTCGTTCATTGACGTCTCCGTTCACTGTATAAGTTTAGTGTCTGTGTTTTGCGACCGCATCGCAAAACCGTGCGATTAGTAGACGAAAGGACGTGTCTCTCCAATGGGAACCGAAAACATTTGATCGCCAGGTCATAGGTCAACCGATTCCTCCACAGGAAAACACATCTGATATATTCTATACGACACTGGTGACGGCATGTGCGTCACATGACAGGAATATGTTGTCGACCCACCTAGCTTGTACACTTGGCGAATTGGTAAAAAGATTCTTCTACCTTGCCCGATTTAGGTTTTCTTGTGGATCTGATAATCACTCCCAAAAAAGTGATGAAAACATAAGAGCTTGTCACATAAACTGAAAATAAAAAATTAAACTTTTTACTCGATGGAACATTTGAACCAAGGACCTTTCGTTCCGCAGCTGCTGACGCTACCACGAGACCACGGCGCTCCTGCGTTCCCAGTCTCCTTGATGTTGCTTATCGTCTCATGAACTATTCAGTTTGTATATTTAGCTTATTTTTTCACAGTTCCACACAACTTCTTCCTGTTTTCTCAATTGATCTGTGTTCAGTTTTTCAACGCCTATCCACTGTGCCAACATATAACTAAATCTGAGGGGTGTGCGATGGGGAGGTTCCCTTGTGAGTGCCATTGTTCGTAATTTTCGTATTAATGCGGTAGTGCGCAGTCGTTTTCGTACGAGATATAGACATTTTCTTTTCATGTCCTTCACCAAAAGTTTTTAGAGCATTGAGAGAGAACTTATATTGACTCTCTGACCAGGAGGGACTAAACAATGGTCAACGAGGACTTAGTGTCACCTTACAATTGTCGAACTTCTTGTGGCTGATGTGTAGAAGCACTCTTACATTGCAACTGCTGCTTAATTTCTGGAAGATAAATATAAACCCAATTTTCCTAAACCGTGG
Organism: Schistocerca nitens; assembly: GCF_023898315.1. Lineage (NCBI taxonomy): Eukaryota > Metazoa > Arthropoda > Insecta > Orthoptera > Acrididae > Schistocerca > Schistocerca nitens. Next base: position 21,640,485 of record NC_064614.1, read on the forward strand.
CAACCTTAGAAATAAAGTTTCGGTCGTAGAGAAGCAGTTGTTTAGATTCCCTGCAGACGTCCACGTGCTGTTTCTTCTGATCGTGTTGAAGCATGTGCGTCTAGAACTTCGCCATAATATTTCTCATTTCACTTTTAATTCATCTGACAGGATACGTTCACAATGTACGATTATTTAGTCCCGAGGTTTTATATTTTAGCAAGCAAGGTTCAGAAGAAGAGTTTAGCTGCTGTACTTACGACGGGCGTGCTTTTAAGGGGACTTCATGTAGAGTCTCAGTGCTGTCTGTGTTAGTTGAGATGTTCCCGTTCAGGTGGGTGCGACTGTTACCCAAGTAACAAGCAAGTCTCTCTGAAGCTTGCGTTGAAGGACACTTACGACTTAAATCAACAACTTAATTTCCAGTTGAGATGTGGAGAATCCAGAAATACGGTTTTTGTCCATATTCAAACAACAATACGATCAGCCCTTGCTGCAAGTAAAAACTGGGCCAAAGCCACGAAACAAAAAGAAAACACAGAACGAGGTTATAATACTGGACTTCGAGATAGAAAAAGGTAAAATTGTTAATGAAATTCATCAAAACACAACAGAAAGTTAAACAAACCACGCGAAGACAGTTCAAAAGGCAAAGTGTTGTTGCCGATCTCCCAGGAAATGCGAACATAGATGATGTAACGCAACGTGTGATCAGACCACTGATCGGAGAATCGAGGCATGGAAGCAGTTAAGCAGTAATAGGAAAACAGAAAAATGTCAGGAATTCCACTAACTCCAGGAACCAGCCTCGAAAGGTTTTACAAGAGTGCAAAGCGCATACGATAAAAGTAGACTAGGTGAAATCGAGGAAGACTTCACGAGAAGTAAGAGAGAAATTTCGACAGCATATGCAGCGAAAATATAAAGGGCCGCTAGCCTCCAAATAACTGCATTGTTTGTAGAAGCTGCTTCAACAGAACACACTGATCTCTATAAACAAATACTATAGCAAACTTCAAAATTCTCAACAAAATACTTTGATAAACTCCTCAACTGCGAATAAACTAAAGGTACATTAAAATTCACCAAAACGATACCATATGCAGAATCGAAACTACTCTCTATCACTGAGCTAGGGGAGATCATAAAGCAACTTAAAATAACAGAGTTGCAGGACAAGATGGCATTTTCGTTGAAACCTGGACACTAAAAGACCAAAGCACCACAAAGAAAATTCCTAAAGTTACAATAGAAATTTGAATTACATACAAAATCTCAGAGGGATGGAAATACAAGTTGATACACCATTGCACAAATAGGTCGATAAAATAGAGCTGATGACTACAGAGGTATCTCAATGATTACCGGTCACTTACAAAATGCTCTTCATAGCACTACCCAACAGATTAGAACCACAAGCTGATACAAAGATGGGAGAGTAACAAGCAGGCTTCAGAAAAGAGAAAGAAGGCCTCTGCGACGGTGGACACTTGTGTAATGACGTGATAGAAGAAGAAACGGGAGTCGATAGGCAAGAGATAGGAGTCTAGTACTAAAGGTAAAAGTAGAATTTAGATGAGCTTTGGAAGACTTAATATAAAGTAAATGCAGTAGGAACGGACAACATTCCTTTGGCATTTCTAAAGTCATTGGGTCACATTGGCAACAAAGCGTCTATTCCCTTTACTGTGTACAATGTAAGAGACCGGCGATATAACATCAGACTTTCGGAAACACTTTATCCGTACAATTCTAGAGACAGCACGTGCCGACTAGTGCGAGAATTATTGCACAATCAACCTAACAGCTCATGCGTCCAAGTTTCTGATAAGAATAATCTACGTGTTTCTCGCTCCTCCAAGTGATCACTTTTAAACCATACCCTGCATTCTGTTGCCTCGGTTAAGGCAGCACAAAATTTCATCCCGCATGCGTCCTTGTGTTACGTCGTCTCGTACTTTTATACTGAATTAATTATCAGACTACTTTTGTCGATAAATGCGAAGTGGGTACATGAAACCATTCAGATTAACGTGATATTTTGTCTCGAATCATTAACGTGGTTATACCCTTTCCTTTAAAATGAAATTGAAGATTAATAGAATGAAGATAACTGGACAGCTACGCTGTGTAGTACAGCACATGCAGAAAGGGCCTTTCATTTAGCTACATAAACAGACTACATCCGCAAGATGATAATAATACAGGGTGTTTCAAAAATGACCGGTATATTTGAAACGGCAATAAAAACTAAGCGAGCAGCAATAGAAATACACCGTTTGTTGCAATATGCTTGGGACAACAGTACATTTTCAGGCAGACAAACTTTCGAAATTACAGTAGTTATAATTTTCAACAACAGATGGCGCTGCGGTCTGGGAAACTCTATAGTACGATATTTCCCACATATCCACCATGCGTAGCAATAATATGGCGTAGTCTCTGAATGAAATTACCCGAAACCTTTGACAACATGTCTGGCGGAATGGCTTCACATGCAGATGAGATGTACTGCTTCAGCTGTTCAATTGTTTCTGGATTCTGGCGGTACACCTGGTCTTTCAAGTGTCCCCACAGAAAGAAGCCACAGGGGTTCATGTCTGGCGAATAGGGAGGCCAATCCACGCCGCCTCCTGTATGTTTCGGATAGCCCAAAGCAATCACACGATCATCGAAATATTCATTCAGGAAATTAAAGACGTCGGCCGTGCGATGTGGCCGGGCACCATCTTGCATAAACCACGAGGTGTTCGCAGTGTCGTCTAAGGCAGTTTGTACCGCCACAAATTCACGAAGAATGTCCAGATAGCGTGATGCAGTAATCGTTTCGGATCTGAAAAATGGGCCAATGATTCCTTTGGAAGAAATGGCGGCCCAGACCAGTACTTTTTGAGGATGCAGGGACAATGGGACTGTAACATGGGGCTTTTCGGTTCCCCATTTGCGCCAGTTCTGTTTATTGACGAAGCCGTCCAGGTAAAAATAAGCTTCGTCAGTAAACCAAATGCTGCCCACATGCATATCGCCGTCATCAATCCTGTGCACTATATCGTTAGCGAATGTCTCTCGTGCAGCAATGGTAGTGGCGCTGAGGGGTTGCCGCGTTTGAATTTTGTATGGATAGAGGTGTAAACTCTGGCGCATGAGACGATACGTGGACGTTGGCGTCATTTGGACCGCAGCTGCAACACCGCGAACGGAAACCCGAGGCCGCTATTGGATCAGCTGCTGCACTAGCTGCGCGTTGCCCTCTGTGGTTGCGTACGCGGTCGCCCTACTTTTCCAGCACGTTCATCCGTCACGTTCCCTGTCCGTTGAAATTTTTCAAACATATCCTTTATTGTATCGCTTTTCGGTCCTTTGGTTACATTAAACCTCCGTTGAAAACTTCGTCTTGTTGCAACAACACTGTGTTCTAGGCGGTGGAATTCTAACACCAGAAAAATCCTCTGTTCTAAGGAATAAACCATGTTGTCTACAGCACACTTGCACGTTGTGAACAGCACACGCTTACAGCGGAAAGACGACGTACAGAATGGCGCACCCACAGACTGCGTTGTCTTCTATATCTTTCACATCACTTGCAGCGCCATCTGTTGTTGAAAATTGTAACTACTGTAATTTCGAAAGTTTGTCCGCCTGAAAATGTACTGTTGTCCCAAGCATATTGCAACAAACGGTGTATTTCTATCGCTGCTCGTTTAGTTTTTATTGCCGTTTCAAAAATACCGGTCATTTTTGAAACACCCTGTATAATTACATTGAGGTCACAGAGTTTACGGGATGGCGATATCCACATGTAGAGACGGTGGTAGCATCGCATGCTGTGTGTTGGCGGAGCATTCATTTGTACTCAAGTGATTCATGTGGAGAAGTTAACGACGTCTTTATGGCTCCACGACGGGAATTAAGAGACTTTGAACGAGGAATGCTAGTTGGAGCTAGAGGCTTGGTACATTCAGTTTCGGAAATCGTTAAAGAATTCAGTATTCCGAGATTCACACCGCTAAGAGTGTGCCCAGAAAACTCAGTGGTCAATGGCCTGTCCTTAGCTATCGACAACAGCGGCATTTGCATAGACTTGTCGCTACTAGCAAACAATCAACACTGTGTGAAATAACAACAGACATCAATGCGTAATGTACGACAAACATATCAGTTAGGACAGTGCGGCGAAATCTGGCGTTACTGGGCTGTGGCAGCAGACGAGTGACGCGAGTGCATCTGCTGACGGCGCAGCGTCGCCTGCAGCGCCTCTCCTGCGCTCGTGACATTATCGGATGGACCCTAGACGAATGGGAAACCATGGCATGGTCAGAAGAGCTGATGGTAGAGTTAGAGTGTGGGGCAGACTCCCTGAAGCCATGAATCCAAGTCGTGAACAAAATGTACTACTTGGTGATGGTGTGGGGCGGCGATAGAAAAATTATGTTGTTTAAAATGAATATGTTTGAATGTAGAAACACCGCATTTCCCGGCCGATGCACCATATGTGGGGTGGCGGGTGGAATTATTGTTGTTAAAAATGTTCCTATTATATAGAATGTTATTTATGCTGTCTTTCGCCGTTCTCAACACTGCATCTCTAACTACAATATTGGCAACCAGAAAGTGATTAGCAAAACGTGAAGCCTGTAATTAGAATTCCTAGTGCCCACTTCATCTGAGAATACACCTGTAGTTACAGCTTATAGCTCTGAGGAATTAGGAGATTGTCCGGGATTTATAATCAAAAACGGTCGTGAAAAAACGTTCTGTATTCTGAAAGTCACAGATGAAAACACAAGAATCCACACAATCTGACTAACAGAGCAGTTCAGAGTCTAATGCGCTGATGCAACTATAAATGTCCAAATTAAATGTTTAAATGAATGCTCGCCATAATTTGATGATAAGGTTCATCAAACGCCACGCTAAATAATGGTAGAATGTTTGTCGCGCGGCGGCACGTGAAAATACGACAATACGCAAACTGAAGATCGATAATTATAGTCATCCCAGAATTAACACTTCACTCGACAATGATTCCATGGTTACGCGTATCTAGAGTAACTTAATAAGGCATCCGAGGCTGTTTGTAGCAATGATGCCGACGCGACGCGACTCCCGACACAGATGGCGTGCTATTCAGCGTCTGGAGAGAACTGGGGCCCTGCTTCCTCGCGCAGCGTTCTTATATATAACGCCGCGGTGCGGACGGCTAAGGGAACGCCTGATCAAATCGGCTCTCCCGACTAGCCACTGGGCTAGTAATGCACCACATTAAGTTATTGAATAAATCATAGCTTCTTTTGCTGATGGTCGATGAAGCTCTCAATTTAAATGTGCATTCAACATCCATCTAAGTACTCATAATAAAAGTTTGACGTGGCTAAGTTAAATATTTTGGGCGAGAGAATTAATTTAATTACACTGCACGCAGTAGACGAGCTCTGAACTGGCCCTTTGGAGACACGCTATCGCTATAGTTTTATAGGTATTCAAATGAAACTTCTCACATCCTTATGGTGATAGCAGATCTCCATTCTACTTAAATACAAACAGCCTAGCCTTATTTATTAGCCTACTTAATCTATCTTGCTTCCTTAATTTTAAAGACGAAAACCAGAAAATCATGAATTTCCACTAAAATTTTAATTTGTGAAATCCAAAGTACTGTTTATATTAAATAATTATGAAAAATGAATCTAATTATAAATTTTGCACTCTCTAGCTCTTTTCTGTTGCGCCAATGGTTTTTACAGAGAAACGTCCAAATTTCGAAAATGGCTAAAGTTATCGAACTGATATTCAACACACATGAATTTAGTATTACTCCTGACATGCTAGAAATGTTTTAGGTTATTTGTTTGATTTTTTAAGTATTGCGCAACATTTATGACGTCAGAGCTAGTTACAGCAGACTGGCTGGCACACAATGGAAAGACTGATGTGAATTTACTACAGCGTGAGTAGGCTGCTTCCCTACAATGGCTCTTAATGTTGTTGGCTGTGGTTACTTGGAATGGACTTGGTCCTCTGGTCCAGTTGAACCGATCATTGAAATGATTATGTTAGGCAACTAGGAGACCATATGCTGCCATTTATGGACTTCATGTTCGCAAACGACGATGGAAATTTTATGGATGACAATCCGCCATGTCAGCGGGCCATAATGTCTCGTGATTGCTTTGAGGGAAATTCCGGAAAGTTCGAGTGAATGATTCGTTCATCCCGATCGCCCGACATGTGCCCCGTCGAGCATATTTGAGAAATAATCGAGTTTGGAGCACAAAACCCTGTACCGGAAACACTTTCGAAATTATCGACGACTATACAGGCAGCACGGCTGAATATTTCTGCAGAGGGCTTGCAACGACTTGAGTTCATGCCACGTCGTGTTCCTGGAATACGCCAGGCAAAAGGAGGCCGAACACGATATTAGCAGGGATACCGTAATTTTTTCCCCTTAGTGTATACTTGTTTAATGAAAAACTTTGTCACGCACGTCTTGCTTCTGGGGCTGCGTCGTTAAATAGACCGTATAGATCAGAATGTGCAACAATACCTCCAAGACACACAGCGCAGTATGCAACGAGGCTTCCGACGTTGAGAGGCTGCACAGAAATTTTCCGAATTGTTTATGCTCTAACGGGCGCCCTTTGTATCACAGACTTGGGCATAACAGATCTGAATAAAAGGGTTCTCCCTCGACGAGACGAGGAAAAAAATACATGGAAAGCACTAACTCTGAGGAGGTGGAGGACGATTAGGCATAGACTGAGACATCACAGAGTTGCGTACTTAGTATTAGATGGAGCTGTAGAGGGAGAGAAATTGGAGAGCAGACAGGGACTGGAAAATACACAACAAATAACTAAGGACCTTCGGTGGAACTGCTAAATTCAGGTGACGGGAACCACAGTGGGCAGCATCACACCATTCAAGGATTGTTGTTGTTCTGGTCTTCAGTCCTGAGACTGGTTTGATGCAGCTCTCCATGCTACTCTATCCTGTGCAAACTTCTTCATCTCCCAGTACTTACTGCAACCTACATCCTTCTCAATCTGCTTAGTGTATCCATCTCTTCGTCTCCCTCTACGATTTCTACACTCCACCCTGCCCTCCAATGCAAAATTTGTGATCCCCTGATGCCTCAGAACATGTCCTACTAACCGGTCTCTTCTTCTTGTCTCCACAATTCTATTCAGTACCCCCTCATTAGTTATGTGATGTACCCATCTAATCTTCAGCATTATTCTGTAGCACCACATTAAGAAACCTTCTATTGTCTTCTTGTCCAAACTATTTATCGTCCAGGTTTCACTTCCATACATGGCTTCACTCCATACAAATACTTTCAGAAACGACTTCCTGAGACTTGAATCTATACTCGATGTTAACAAGTTTCTCTTCTTCAGAAACGCTTTCCTAGCCATTGCCAGTCTACATTTTAATCCTGTCTACTTCGACCATCATCAGTTATTTTGCTCCCCAAATAGCAAAACTCCTTTACTACTTTAAGTGTCTCATTTCATAATCTAATTCCCTCTGCATCACCCGACTTAATTCGACTACATTCCATTATCTTCGTTTTGCTATTGTTGATGTCCAGGGATTAATGTTCGAAAAATTGATTCAAGACGACCACTGCAGTGAGGATAGTTATTTGAAACTGGCGAAGAAAATGTGGGTCTTCGACAAGAGCTTGGATTTTCAATGTAATCTGTCGTGGTTAGAGGACCAAAAATGTTTTTACGGCACAGATCTTTTCCTTTGTATATTGATTTTACATATAATGTCTGGTACCAGTCAACGCGGAGGTTTTATGCCCGCTAGAAGAGATGGAAGTACAAAGACCACACAGCGCTGTGCTCACCCGGCGGGAGAGCCACCGTCTCGCCGGATGAAAACGGCGGCCGATGGCATTCAACGCAGCTTGTATACAAGCCGTTGCCCAAAGCACAACTGGTCAGCTTCATGCTCGCACTTGACGTTGGCGGATATATCTTCGCTGTACTAGGCCTGCTTGGCAACTACCCTGCATGTCACCCAGTTACTCATTTCGGTCGAGTCTTGCATTCGTTTCTCCCCTGCTCTTGCCCTTGTTGTCATCGGTATGGCGAAGGCTTCGCTTAGCGCTTTATTGTTTGTTCTGATCTTGGTCTGCTGTCTTGTCCGGACTCCGTCTGTTGCGTTTCCTTCGCCTACCGTTAGTAGGCGGCTCTCGCTCCTGGAGGCTTCCTCCGTTACTCCACTTCCTACGCAGCTCCGACGAGCGCGCTGATGTACAGCTACCCGTGGATACAACGTTATGGTACTGGAGGCGGATGTTGACGAGCGAAGAGTAATTCGACTTTGCACTCAGGGTGTCCGAAAGAGGCACTGAGATACCGACGTTCATACCTTTTAAATTTTCGCAACAAATGACAGCCATAACGAGAAGACCAAAACAGTCGACATAAAAAAGCGACGCCAAGTGCTACCATTCAGACTTGATTGAACCTCTTTTGGTTAATCTACATCTTACACCCGTACTCTAAAAACCACTTTGATTAATCCACATCTTTAACCATACTCTGAAGACCACTGCGAAGTGCACGACATTGTTACAAGTGCTTGCCATTGTATCAGGTAGAGGATTTCTTCCCGAAAAACTTTAGTAAAGTGTGCAGGAACAGTGACTGTTTACTCGCTTCAGTACGGACTGCAGATGGTCTAATAACTGGTCTAATTTTGTATCCGTGGCCGCAACGGTAGCATACACGAAACGCTGTACTACATTCCACGAGTACTCCACACTGGTTCTTGAAACTGTAAAATGGTCTCCACGGGACATTTGTATTCTATGGTGGCTGCCTTTTCAGGGATTCCAGCATTCTCTCTACAGATGGACAAACAAAGCTTACGAACGAATGTAGCTCTCGCCTGATGTATCACTGGCAAGTAACACTGCTCGATGAAGCTTGGACCTTACATAGGAAGAACTACTATAGTGTAGTACAGAAGGTAACTGAAAGAAATACGCAGTGAGACGAACAGAAAAGACAATATTTACAGTGAAGTCTGCATTGTTTCTGAGATTTCGTGACAATTGTAGACAGGAGAACATTGTTCTTCACAGGGTGTGTGATCACGATGGTGGGCAAAGCATGCCCTGCAGCAAGCTCCCACGCTGCCCACTAGGTTGGTAAAGGGTTCTAACAGTAGTGCGTTCCCTCCCTCCACAAACTCGGTTGAAATCTCCTGGACTCGGTGCAAGTGGACACCCAGCAGTAATCTGTCCCACGTATCTGACATGTGCTCGATGGTACGTAAGTTGGGGCTCCGGGCAGAGCAGGCCATTTATTTAATATCCTTTCGTTGCAAGTGCATCTGCATTTGCTCTGTTCGACGCGTCAATCCTTGAATATGGCGTTCATCAGTAAGCGTACGGTGTTCAAAGTTTTGGAAGTCAGTGTCCCACATCATAACGTGGACAACTCAAACGGACATGTTAGACGATGTTGGACGTGCCCTCATGCGCGGAGAGGTAAGCATATGTAATGCATTCAGAAACACTGTCAAACGCTATCGTTTTGATATGTATGGGACTGATGGGCAAAAAGTCACTTGACGTACTGGGCTCAAAGTCCTTAAACACAGTACATTCAGCAGTCGGCGCTATTTGACACTCTACTCTCCCCAGGTGTGCTTCCTTTCAAGAGTGCATTCAGCCTTGTCTTCCTATTTATGGATGGCAATGCGCGACAGAAACAACAGGGCTGGTGAAGGAGCTCTTGGAACTAGAGGAAATTAGGCCAGTGGGCTGGCCTGGCCGTTGTCTCGACTTGAATCACACCTAGTACGTGTGGCATACCTTGGGGAGGTGTACGGCAGCGCTTCCACATGGACCAATGATCATTCAATGTTGTGAATGCGTAAGTCGAGGAATGGAACGCCCCACCAAAACAGCTCCTTGGCTGGCTCTGAGCACTATGCGACTTAACTTCTGAGATCATCAGTTGCCTAGAACTTAGAACTAATTGAACCTAACTAACCTAAGGACATCACACACATCCACGCCCGAGGCAAGATTCGAACCTGCGACCGGAGCGTTCGCTCGGTTCCAGACTGCAGCGCCTAGAACCGCACGGCCACTCCGGCCGGCTAAAACAACTCCATACAACCTTGCGAATTGCATGGGAGCAAATTACAGAGCATGCAATGCCTTCCTTGGTGGCCTCGTTGTTGTTGTGGTCTTCAGTCCTGAGACTGGTTTGATGCAGCTCTCCATGCTACTCTATCCTGTGCAAGCTTCTGCATCTCCCAGTACCTATTGCAACCTACATCCTTCTGAATCTGCTTAGTGTATTCATCTGTTGGTCTCCATCTATGATTTTTACCCTCCGCGCTGCCTTCCAATGCTAAATTTGTGATCCCTTTGTAAGTAGGCTGTTTAGGTTTTTTTATTGGTAACGCCACCTCTGTATGAAAAACACTGGCTGTGCTGTGTGCAGTCTGTGGCTGCTTTGCATTGTTGTAATACTCGCCATTGTAGTGTTAGGCAGCTGGCTGTGAACAGCGCGTAGCGTTGCATAGTTGGAGGTGAGCCGCCAGCAGTGGTGGATGTGGGGAGAGAGATGGCGGAGTTTTGAAATTTGTCATGAACTGCTACATATATTATGACTATTGAGGTAAATACATTGGTTGTTCTCTATCAAAATCTTTCATTTGCTAACTATGCCTATCAGTAGTTAGCGCCCTCAGTAGTTTGAATCTTTTATTTAACTGGCAGTAGTGGCGCTCGCTGTATTGCAGTAGCTTGCGTAGCGAAGATTTTTGTGAAGTAAGTGATTTGTGAAAGGTATAGTTTAATGTTAGTCAGGGCCATTCTTTTGTAGGGAATATTGAAAGTCAGATTGTGTTGCGCTAAAAAATACTGTGTGTCAGTTTAAGCACAGTCGTGTATAATTGTTCAAAGGGGACGTTTCACCTTGATGCCTCAGAACATGTCCTATGAACCGACCCCTTCTTCTAGTCAAGTTGTATCACAAATTTCTCTTCTCCCCAATTCTGTTCAATACCTCCTCATTAGTTATGTGGTCTACCCATCTAATCTTCAGCATTATTCTGTAGCACCACATTTCGAAAGCTTCTATTGTCTTCTTGTCCAAACTATTGATTGTCCAGGTTTCACTTCCAGACATGGCTACACTCCATACAAATATTTTCAGAAATGACTTACTGACACTTAAATCTGTACTCGATGTTAACAAATTTCTCTTCTTCTGAAACGCTTTCCTAGCCATTGCCAGTCTACATTTTATATCCTCTCTACTCCGACCATCATCAGTTATTTTGCTCCCAAAATAGCAAAACTCCTTTACTATTTTGTCTCATACCCAACTAAGAACCATGTCCCGCCTTTTGTAGCGTCCTGGCGAGGATCATGAGTGGTGACGACTCCATTAAAATTATGGTATTTGAATAAATGTATCTTTACTGTTATTTATTTCATTTATCTTCTGCGCTGTACAGTAGCATCTCTTTCTGTGTATGGTCCAAGTTTCTTCAATCTTTCGTACTTTGTAGTGGAACATGAAGCGAGACCTACTTTCGTCCGTAGGTTTTGCACTCTAGTGTTTAATGTTTTGAGGTTAATTTCATATCAGGTTTAGAATTGGGGTTAATCATCGACACTAATGGAAACAGGTGTCATAGTGAAGTTAGGCGAAGTTGTAGTGCGGCGGTATAGCTAGTGTCACTATATTCAGTTTTCAGAGATCTTTCGTTCACTCGTCGTAATTGATGAATTGGCTGTAGTAGCTTAAGAAGTAATAGCTACAGTGACTCATCGTTACGTATTTTCTATTCAAATAAATTACATGTTTCAACATAGGATTAAACAGCCAACCGGTTGCACATAAACGGTAGGTACATTGACCTAGGTTTCGACACCCACTACGGGTGTCTTATCACTATAAACGTTGCTAAGTCGTAAAATTACATTGTTAATAAGCAGTCGTCAGAATTTGGAGCAGCTATGCTGCTATCAAAACTAAAATATAACGTTGTAGCCATTGCCTTTCACTACATATTCCCTGCTTGTTTTTTTTTTTTTTTAAATGAGGTTAAGCATTCTTAATACTTTGATTTTAAAATTAACTTTCTTTTGCTTCAAGTAGGTCTCCTATAATATTTCAAATGGGCACACGTTACTGTCCGCGCCTTCTAGGCCGCGCAACTCGTGTTGTTTTCGTGGCAGCAGTGTGACCCAGTGGGCCGATCAGTCTGATGTTGCCAATCTCTGCACACGTGGCAAAGGCTAGAATGTTATATTTTACTTTTAACAGGAGCATAGCTGCTCAAAATTGTGTCTATTGCTTTTTCGCAATGTAATTGTACATAAATGACCTTTTTGCGTCATGAAAATTGTCATCTTGATTAATGTGCTTTTGGTCATACCTCATTTTCTATGCACGGAAGTTGGATGAAAAGTAATGCCTCGATCTTCTTTAATTGGGTTTAGATGCGAATATTTTAATAAATCAAACGCAGAAGTGATCCTTAGAATGTGATCTTTAATAACCAATACAATAATGTTTTAAATTTGTTGTGTAAGGTTATATTTAGTATATTCCAGATATTATTTATTCATGATGGTGTAAGTCATAATATTGGTGCGATTAATAATAATCCTAGGAATGTTCTAGTTCAATTTAATTACAAGTTGAAGATATTAGTTGACGGATTAAATGTTGAGAATAAGTTTGTTATCATTTTCAATTTAGATTTTTTATCTCAATTATTCTTTTTTCTGCTCTTTTAATAAGATTAGGTTTAAATGAGAAAAAGTTTATTTGATTAAATAGAATTAAAGTGGCTGAAAATATTATGAATAGAGTGAATCATATGAGTGGAAATATTTGAGGGATTTGGATTCTAATTTCCCCATCACAAGTAGTCGTTAATTTACTATTATTTGGTTTAAGAAACCATTACTTACTTTCAGTTGTCTGATGTTTCAAGGTGTGCTAATTGTTTAGTTATTTTAGATTGACATTCTAATGTATATATATATATATATATATATATATATATATATATATATATATATATATATATATATATCACCAGCCAGTGTGATACATTTCTGCCAACGATGAACAAGTTTTCTGAAGCCACCACGGAAGAGGTTGACATTCTGTTTCCCCAACCATACTCTCACAGTTCTCTCAACATCTTCATCAGAAGCAACATGATGTCCCAGCAGATCGTCTTTCATTATCGGGAACAGATGGAAGTCAGAAGGCGCTAAATCTGGACTGTATAGACGATGCCATGCAGTGGTGAGATTCAGTCTCTGAAGTTGTGCTGTGATGTCACGTGAAGTGTGTGGTTAGGCATTATGCTGCAGGAAAACATTTACCTTTCCCTTTCGGACCCTTGTTAGCTGTCGTTTCAGAGTTTGCAGCGCTGTGATATGACGCTCTGAAGTTATTGTTGTTCCATGATCAAGGAAATCAACACGCATAACACCATCTCCGTCTCAGAACACTGTGGCCATGATTTCTCCAGCTGAGGGCTCCGTCTTGAATTTCTTACTCGGTCAACGACGCATAGTACTCACATCAACACAGTCACCATAAATGATTTCATTGTCTGGTGAATCTCCTTTGGGGTGACACCTTCTGCTGTCAAGCATTCAATGACTGCACGTCGCTTAAACCGCATTCACGGGCCGTCAGCACAGGGTTGCATACTTTACACTGTAACAACACAACTGTTCAATGTTAAGGTTTCCTGACAAATGGAGCTGTAGAGAAAAGGCTACGGAACAAGCCAGTACCCGCCGCATAACACTGCTGCCAATTGTTCAAGAGTTACGAAGGTGGCATTATTTTTCACTCAACTCTCGTATAATTTTGTAGCATTTAGGAAAGACACCCCTAGTAGGTGTCGAAACCTAGGTCATTGTACCTACCGTTTATGTGCAACCAGTTGGCTGTTTAATTCTGCGTTGAAAGATTATTAGCACATAATATTACATATGTATAGGCTTCCGAAACATGAATGAATTCGAGAAACATTATTCTGGGTGCATGGATCACGGTGTGAAGTGTACAGTATCCGTTACTCTTGTAGATTACCCTCATGAGGCTACTGTGTATATTTGTAATAGTGGACAAAATAGTATTATGTGTTCTGCATTGCATAAGCATCGTTCTAAATTTTTTTTGCATTGTTATGGCATTATCAAGAACGTCGACAGACTAGTAAAGATCAACGTTTTTAAACAGTATTCCTCGTGGAAAGTGGCCGAATGTTTCTTCAGCTGTGACGTGAGAGTTTAAGTACGGTTGCCAGCACTCCAGATTTTCCAGCGAAGCGGGCACCAAAAAGAGCGGAAAAGGGGAGACTTTCCCTTTGATTCGTCTTAACGCTCGGTGATGACAGCCAACGAACTGCGAAGGCAGGAGGTAGAGGAGGGGGGCTTGTAGCATGATCGAGCGACAGGCGTTCACGCGGTCGTGGAGGTTAGGAGTGAGGGGGTGGGCTTTCAGAGCGAAGGAGGGGGTGGGTCGTCGGTAGAGGGACAAAACGAGGTTAGGGGTTGTCACCCGCGCGAGCAGAGGGGTGGAGGGAGAGTCCGGACTCCGAGAGGCGCGCCCAGCAGCCAGCAGCCACCAGTCCGCCAGCGGCGCGGAAACATAATTTGTCAGCCTCGTCTGCATCGCCTGAGAGCAGCGTTGCGAACGTCAGGGGAAGCTAAAGAGGAAAAAAATATCTGTAAGAGCCAGCGAGTTAGTGGCACGTCTGTAGGGACTCACACTGCGTGACTACAAGGCCGCGATCCGTAAAGCCACTTCCTGCACTACTGATGTACAGGTCATTCGGAGGCTTGCATTACTAAAACACAACGAAAATAATGAAGATTTAGAGTATTTACAAACGCACATTTTACATCTTACGTTTGCTTATTCGTCGCTAGAAAATGGTGACTTCTAACTGTAGTGGTAGGATGAGACATCAGATTATCCGCATAATCCGAAAATATGGGAGGTAATCATCAGAATAAACGACAAAGCAAAACTTACCACACTTGTTCAGGTATACATGCAGACGTCGCAAGCGGAAGATGGATAGATGGAGAAAATATATGCGGATACTGAATGGGTCGTTCAGTACATAAAGGGATATGAAAATGTAATTCTGAAAATGTAATTCTGATTCAAAAAGGGCATTTTTGGCTCAAAAACGGGCTGTTCGAGCTGTGGTGAAAGTTCGAGAACTTCTTCTCGACCCCTATTCTTAGTTTGGAAATTCTGACAGTGCCCTCACAGTATATATTTTCTTTAAAGTCGTTTGTTGTTAGAAATATTAGCTTATTCCCAAGAGTTAGCAGCTTTCACTCAGTTAATACTAGGCAGAAATCAAATCTGCATGTGAAATGCACTTCGTTGACTCTTGTGCAGAACGGAGTGCACTATCCTGCTGCATCCATTTTCAATAACCTACCACAAGAACTCAAAAATCTTAGCAGTAGCCCAAACGCTTTTAAGTGTAAACTGAAGAGTTTCCTCATGGCTCACTCCTTCTATTCTGTCGAGGAGCTCCTGGAAGAGCTGAAAAATTAAGCAAATTCCAGTGTTACATTGTTGATTTTCTTTATTTAAACTTGCGAATTGTCGCCTAAATACGTTTCTGTATTTCATTTTATCTGTTTCTACTATCGTGTTATAATTTCATGTGTTGACTCGTCCCATGACCATGGAGACTTCTCCTTAATTTGGTCCCACGGATCAATAAATAAATAAATAAATGATAAATAATAGTCACGAGAGACTGGAATGTGCTTGCAGGGAAGGAGAAGAAGAAAGGGTTAAGGGAGAATTCGGGCTTGGTATCAGCGAACAGGCAGGAGAATAACTAATTGAGTTCTGTGAATAAATTTCAGGTAGTATCAGCGAATACTCTGTTTAAGTCTCACAAGATGAGGAAGAATACTTGGGAAGGCCAGGAGAGTAAGGGCTTGGTAGCAGCAAAGAGGCAGGAGAAAAACTGAGTTCTGTAAATAAAGCTCTTGGTAGTCACAGCGAATACTCTGTTCAAGACTCACAAGAGGAGGAAGTATACTTGTGAAAGGCCTGGAGATACGGCCAGATTCCTCGTGTCTTACAACATTGTCACGTCCGAATTCAGATATGGAAAGGTAAGACGTATCCAGGGCCAGATACAGACTCAGATCATAATTTAGAAATGATGAAGAGTAAACTGAAATTTAAGAGACTAGTCAGGAAGAATCAGTGTGCATAGAGGTGGAATATAGAAGAACTAAGGAATGAAGAGATACGCTCGAAGTTCTGTGAGGCTGTAGTTATTGCAATAATTAATAGTTCAATAAGCACTTCGGTTGTAGAGGAATGGACAATCTTAGAGCGCGAGCACAGAAGTTGGGAAGAAAAACATAGTTGTAAGGGAGCCAATTGGAGAGAAACAATGGGTAATGTGGTATCGATAGTAACGATGCCACATAGTTTCAAAGGTTGGCACTACCGCGAGACACCGACGGCAGCGCCCTCTAGCTGGTGCTGTGCAGGTCGACGAGCGCCGCTACAGATTCTGCCCATTTTCATCAGATGCAGCCAGCCAAGATGCTTCGATTCAGTTTCGCACCACCTTGCAAGTTATGTAATATGTTTGCATACGTTTATCCACTAGTAAAGGTTCTTAAACAGTATTTGCAGTACCGAGAGATTAGTACCTTTTCCTGTTCCTGTTCCTTACCCACGCACCGCCTCCCAGGGGGGATACAAAAGGTAACAGAAGAAATACTTCAGTTTAGTGATGAAATTTGCATGTACAGAAACGTTCTGGGAGATTCAGGAATACAGAAATACAGGACAGCTAGGAATGAAGCAAATAAGTACAGGGAAGCTAAGGCAAAATGGCTGCACGAAAAATTTGAAGAATTCGAAAAGGGAATTATTGGATGAAGGGCTGCCTCAGCCTAGAGAATTATAGTGAAATTAAAAGCACGGATGGTAACATTAAGAATGCAACAGGAATTCCACTGTTAAATGGAAAGGAGAGAGCGGATAGGTGAAGACAGTACATTGAAGGCCTCTCCATCAGGGGGTACATTTTTCCAAAGACGTCGTGGAATAAAAAACAGGAGTCAACATTGAAGACACAGAGGATCCTCTATCAGAATTGTAATTTAAAAGAGTTTTGGACAACTTAAGATTAAATAAGGCAGGAGGGATTGTTAAAATTTCATCGGAATTCCTAAAATCGTTGAAAGAAGTGGCAACCGAGTACTCACGTTGGTGCGCAGAATGTATGAGAGGCGATATACCATCAGACCTTCCGAAAAACATTACTCACACAATTTCGAAGACAGTGAGACCCGATAAATGCGAGAATCATCACACAATCAGCTTGACAGCTCATGCATCCGAAGTGCAAACACACCACAGTCCTCATTGCTACCCAATAGTAGGTGGCTGGCCCGGTTTAAGTGAAAGTATAATCACGATACGATGTAGATACTTCAAAAAACATTTCCAAATAAACTCTTTTGTCAAGAATGGTAAACTGCTGAGGGTCAAGCCCGTGGTGTTGGGGCACAGTTAACAATACGTACTACAGGCGGCCTTCCACCATTACATCGTGTCCTGCTCTCTTAGATCTCTCACAGCGACTTCCCTGCACACTGCCAGCAATTCGCTTACTAACGGTTGCTGTATCTCTCTGGCACTCACGGCACTCGAATGTCGATATCTAGTTTACCTCGACCCGTTTCTACGGCAGGGGCCGTCGACACTATACATCCCCAACCCAAAGGAGCTTCTTTGCAGCTGGAGCAAGAAGAATATACTAAAAGTTAATACAGCTTCAGAAATACGAAGTAATTAAATGTAAGCACTCACTGAAGTTATAAAATAACGAGTAAATTTCCTCTAACCCCGGCCACATTATAATAAAATGTTACACAAAAAACTCAACATGTCTCATTCTAAGAACAGGAAACAGATTACACAAATTCTTTAAATTAAGTGCAATAAATTTCTCTCTTCCAGGATTTGTTTGTGCCGTAAAACGCTAGATATATATTTCTCAGCACAGCATAGAAGAGATTACTAACTTTATTTCAGCTACCCGTTTGGTTTACCGTCCTTTCAGCAGGGGTTGCCATCCAAAAACACTGTCACTATCATCTCAGTTCAGCACCACTCAAGAAGGAGAGGAAATACCTGACTGTTCGGTACATCTAATGCACTTGAAACCAAGATATATTAAACTACATATAATAATAAAAATAATTAGCACTGCCATAGTCCTTACGACATTATGCAAATGTAAGTCCATCACTAATGTGGTTGTCTCAGAACCAGTTTCGGGAGGACGACGGTTCAATCCCGCGTCCGGCCAACCTGATTTAGGTTTTCCGTGATTTCCCTAAATCACTCCAGGCAAATGCCGGGATGGTTCCATTCAAAGGGCACGGCCGACTTCCTTCCCTAATCCGATGAGACCGATGACCTTGCTGTCTGGTCTCCTTCCCCAAACCAACCAATCAGAACCAGTTTCCAAGAAGATGGCTATATTACTCCATCCTAGACAGCGTCATTAAAACTGCACATAGACTGATGAATATCTTTTGTTACATAGATTCAAAATTTGAAATATCAGTTATCATCGTTTACCACATACCTTTGCACTCAATCTAAGAACATAAATCATCAACTTCAGGAGATAATTAGACCATTGCATCATTATTTCTCTACTCTTCATGAGTTATTCTCCACTTATAATCAACATACCTCTTTCATCATTGCAACTTACAACAGGTGTTACATGCTTCATACTCCATACATTTTATATGTTATATGAGCCACCATGAACATATACATATCTAACTCAATTCAATATCACTTTTACTTCAAATACACATTCCTTCATCAGCTACTAATCAAATTCATTAATCTCCATAAATGCACAAAAATCTCTACACCCCTTCATTAACTCCCTACATATTATAAACCACATTAACTTCATAACATCATAACACCTTTCTGTATCTCAATATTATTCACATAGACCATTACTTGTCAATTACATGCCACTATACTCATTCTCCTATTGACCAGCTGCTATTTAGCTACAATTCATTACAGGTTTTTTACTCTTTCATTACTCATAAGACAAAAACTACAGGATTATATAAAACTCCTTGCTGATAACATTACCTATTTTCCATATTTAAACAAATGTTTATCCCCATGAAGTAATTTAACTTCCAAACATGACTTCTTTGATACTACACATTTATTTCTTATTATTGTAATGCAACATATCATGAGTACTAATAACTGGTTTCGGTTGGAATGCCTGGACAACTGCAACGACTATGGCAACGCCATAATTTATACAATAACTCCTACTACATTCTAAATGTTGTCTGAATAAGCACTAGTATAATCCATTTATTGACCTAATGAATTAACTGTACTACTTACGTAATTGCTTCTTAGTTATAGACGGGATTTGCTAATCATCCAACGAATTAATGCCTAAAGACAGGAAAGGTAGTAGAGCAGTGAGACTTGAAAAAGTAATAAAACTTTCACCCAGTTGGAAGCACACCAATCGCCTCTTGGAACACAGATGAAAGAGCTGCCTGTTCTCTATGCATAACCTTCCTTGGTCATTCCTTATGCAAAACTGACTACCGTATCCTGTGTTCCCATACCCATGACCACCTTCTCTTCCTCAGTGGGATGGTTGGTTACCACAGTGATTTAGTTGGCAATCATCTCCTCCTACTTTTTGCTCAGTCACCCGGCTATCTTGTTATGCACATGTTGATTAACTGCTCAAGTACGTCCACCAGTGCACGTCTATCCTCGATCAAGCTTACAGTACGTTCGCTTGCATTTTTCTACTCAATCTTCTCTTAATAGCAGACAGCGTTATATCCTCATTTAACAGTTGCTCCAAACTTTCATTCAGTTCCCTCAAATATTCAACAAATTCCCACAGGGACCTATCCAACTGTTAAGCATTCTACGAATAGTAAGTCTTCCAACACTGCACACTGATGACTCCTCGACCAGCTCTTCTTTAGAGATTCCCCTTCAAATTAATCGTAACTGTTAATTTCTTCTTTCTTGCTCACTCCATCCCTCCCTTCCCCGCAGCGTGAAAGCTTCACCTCCAGTTTCTAGCTATCACATACCGAATCTTGTACCTGTTCTCGAAATGTGCAGGGAAAATTCCCTTTAACCATTGTGTAAATATCATTGGGTGCAAGATTCCTTTAAGTTTATATCTTTGTCATACATGAGGCTGAGTGTACCTGTTATCACCATTTATCAGGCTGGGTATACGTATTTTCTTTTTTGGCACCATAGTAACTATACCCTCCCCCACTGCTAACACTGCACTACCAATCTTCTGCATCAACATCATCAGTTTTCGTTTCTAGTTGTTGGAGTTATGCCAGAAAATGCTGGGTTCACATGTAATCTTCTGATAATCTTCTCTTCTTTGCACTGCAACTGCATTTTTAAAAATTTTTATCGAGTTTAGTTTGCCTAGCCTCAAGTCCCTGAATAGCAGCATCATTGTCGTTGCTTCTGTGTCACCTCTTCGATCCATTGGTTAAAATATGTATCGACTTCTAGGATCTTCCCCTCCAATTCCTTAACAACTTTCTCAATATTACTTGTCACCTTTCGTCTTGCCCATATCTGCTCAGAGTTGTTTCAGGTTTTTCTGCAGTTAGCTCTTTCATCGAACGCTCTCTTCATCTCTTCCTTTAACTTCTGCAACCATGTCTTCAAGTAACAGTCTTCTTCTTGTAATACCTTCTGAAATCTTTCCTCATTCTTCTGGTCATCTTTTCGTAACATTTCTTAATTTTTCTGGTCCACTTTCGGGAATCCTTCTTCATTCTTGGGATAAGATTCTTTACTACTTAGCAGAATTGCTACCATCACTGACTGCATCTTTTTCCATCTCTCCTCCTCTAGATCTCGTTTGTTGCCACTGTGCTCCTGTACTCCCTCCTTCGTCCCAAGTTCGACCTCCAGAACGTCTTGCTTAGCCACAGTAGATATTTTTGGTCGCATATTACACACAGGCAAGCAGTATAAGATAATTTTTGGTAAGCCACAAACTTATAATTATAAAAAAATTAAACACTGACACTAGTACCTACAAAAATCAACATCAGTGACAACTTTCAGCAGGTTTTACAAAACACGTTTTACCGCACACATATACCTGTAATTAACAACTGGAGTGATAGCATTTGCATTGAAGTTGTTCGTAACATAGTGTCCATTTGTGGTCTGAATAACAGAGTTTGCTTAAAACTAGTTCAAGATTTTCGTAACATTCTTTTAAGTGAACCGAGTGTCCACCTGGTATAGAAGCATACTTATTGCCATCGTGTAGACGTATTGCTTTGAGGCTTCTTTTTGAAGAATCAATAAAAAGTCTCCACTCATCAGGAGCGTATTCTATTTGAAGTCCAGGAACTTCACTGCAAAACAACAGGTCACCTTCTTGAGAGGAGAAAGATACAAACTCCTTTTCCCTCGATCGATACCAAGAAAAGGATGTACCTGGAGCCAAAATACGTTGATCTTTCAGTCTAGATCCTAAAACCTCTGCCGATTCTTTAGAAAGGCCTATGTCTCTAACTAAATCGTTGAGTTCCGATTGTGAGAATGGAATGGGATCGGTTGTGCCAGGATCGTAGCAATCTCTGTCTTCTTCACTATCACCTCGCTGAGCTGATGACTCGTGATCATCTATATCATCCAAAGAATCTGGAGGAGAGGGTATTGGTACTTCAGGTTAATGAGGAACAGGACGAATGGCTGGTTGAATGTTAGAGTAAGAAATATCCTTTATGTTTTTCAAATTGAAACCTCGTACTTTGCAAGATCAAAAATAGCTGTCATCACTATGACTTTTGGGCTTCCTCGACACCATTGATATTCCAAAACGTAAGGACTGCTTTCCACGTTGAAACCATTGCCGCAGTTCTTCAACACACGCTGAACAAACTTTGTGTGGTGCCCAAAGCTTATCTTGATCACCTAACTTTACACCAAAATAGGCGAAATATAATTATCAAACAAAATCGGAAATACCAGAATGAGACTTTCACTCTGCAGCGGAGTGTGCGCTGATATGAAACTTCCTGGCAGATTCAAACTGTGTGCCGGACCGAGACTCGAACTCGCGACCTTTGCCTTTCGAGAAATGCCAAGGTACCGAGTTCGAGTCTCGGTCCGGCACACAGTTTTAATCTACCAGGAAGTTTCAAAATCGGAAATATTTCTTTGTTGCTTTGTAACTGTATAGTTACCACAAATGTATCAGAAGCAATCTGGCGAATTTATACATCCTCTGGTAGCCATTGTCCATTGTCAAAAAAAAAAACTTCGCAACACAAGAAAACTACTGTAATTCAGTAGTAACAACAACACGTGAACAGCACAGAGTGAAGAGGTACTGTGAACTGAATGCCAATTGCAGAAGCTCTCTGCTTGATGATGGCGGGGGAAGGGGCAGCGCGACAGACAGGCACTGACGTGAAAATATTGCTGGTTTCTCCTAGTTACTCTTTACTTTACGAATATATAGTATAAGAACGGTTAAATAACAGTTTATGGAGATCCTAAAAACCAAAATTCAAACTCACTAGAGTGCTGAAATGTCGAAAAAAGCTAAAACCAGACAAGCAGTTTGTGAAATAACTGTACGTGATGGAATGTTTTCACTATTTTTCCCGAAATCAGCGTTGGAAACACTATGAAAATCACTTAATAAATTTGAAACAATTTTTATGTCGCAGATCTGTGATGTGTAGATAAGAAACAGCGTACCAAGTTTTCTCGATGTAGGCGATACTACATTGACGAGATATTGTGTAAAGACCCCCATTTAATAACGATTCACATGACCGAGCAAAGACACAGTCATCGTAGCATTGAGCAAGGAGATGTTTCTGTGACAGAGGCTCGTGGAGTGACCGTTCAACCTTAGGAGACGCGGTGTCAGTGGCCTGCGAGCCAGACAACATAAACAACGGCCTGGCCTATTTGTGCCGCTGTGCTCCATGTAAGTGGCACGCGGCAAGTGCCTTGCGGTTTCAGCAGAGGCTCCACAAATGTCAACGCAGGGCGGCGCTGCGGCGTGTGCAAACAGAGGAGCCGACGGAGGGCTGGCTTTGTATTTGGTGCTTGTCCCCCTGCCTACTTGCCGCGGCCGCCCTAGCACCGCGGGACACACGGCCCCTTTGTACGGCCTCAGCAGCGGAGGTACTGTATTGTGTATTGTGGGCCGCTCAAGGGCCCGGCCCTTCGCGAGCAGCCACTCTGTCCCTCAGGGGAGGTGTACCCTTCACGCCGCGAGCTGACTCACTACACCACCACAGTCTTACACCACCTCCAAATGAGATCGTGGAAATCACAACTCCCTGTTCTGTATCTGCGTCTACATTACAAGTCTGCTATTCATACTGTAGTGTTTGTCAGAGGGGTCATAAATCCACATGCAGAAGATTTCTCGACCGTTCGATCCGTGATGGATCAACAAGATTTCTCGTCCGTTCGACTACGGAATACCAAGTGGAAAAAATGAACACGTAGATGTTTCTGTAGACCGTTGACATTGTTTTATTACGCTGGCCATTTTTTGATTTGTAGGTGGGAATCAACAAAATATTTTCAGAGGAAGTTGGCAATTGAAATTTGGTGAAAAGTTCCAGCGTCAACGAAAAACGCCATTGTTGTAATGGCTGTCACCCCCATTCGAGCATCATTTCCGTGACACTCTCTACCCATTTCACGATAATGCAGCACTAGCTGCCCTTCTTGTAACTTTCTCGATCTTCTCCGTGAGTCCTGGCTAGGAAGAATTTTATAACACGCAGCAACACTCCAGGAGGGGACGAACAAACTTGGTCTAGGTATTCTCTTCAATAGATTCCTTCCATTTTATTTCTGCCAAGAAAACGTTCAGTGACCGGCCGGAGTTGCCGAGCGGTTCTAGGCGCTACAGTCTGGAACCGCGCGACCGCTACGGTCGCAGGTTCGAATCCTGCCTCGGGCATGGATGTGTGTGATGTCCGTAGGTTAGTTACGTTTATGTAGTTCTAAGTTCGAGGGGACTGATGTCCTCAGAAGTTAAGTCCCATAATGCTCAGAGCCATTTGCACCAAAACGTTCAGTTTTAGTTCCTAGTTAGGTATTTAGCTGAATCGACAAACACCAAAATTGGGTTAGTTATCAAGTAACAGAAACGTTATGATTTTTTTTTTGTACTGGTGAGGTCTTCCTCACAACAACAACAACAAAAAAAAAAAATGGGAAGACAAACATCCCAGTGTTACTCGATAACTAAGCAGATTAATAGGTGGTAGTCATTAAAACAAAGGCGTTTTTCGTTGACGCTGCGCCTTTTCGTGAAATTTCAGTTGGTAACTTGCTTCGAAAATATTTTCTTGACTCCCATCTAATGTATCGCATCATGTCGATATCTTGTCTAATCAACTTTTGTCTTCGACCTGATCGCCTCAGAGTTTTACTGGACAGTAAATGAAAGTATTCATTGGAAACACTCTGAGAGGGCTGATCAGATTGTCTCCTAAATCATATATGTGAAGAACAGGAGAGGGCCTAAAACACTATCTTGCGGAATCCCAAACATATCACTTCTGTTTGTCAGGATGTAATTTCGTCAACTACCAATAACTGTGGCCGGCCGCTGTGGCAGAGCGGTTCTAGGCGCTTCAGTCCTAAACCACGCGGTTGCTACGGTCGCATGTTCGAATCCTGCCTCGGCCATGGGTGTGTGTGATGTCCTTAGGTTAGTTAGGTTTACGTAGTTCTAAGTCTAGGGGACTGATGACCTCAGATGTGAAGTCCCATAGTGCTTACCGCCATTTGAACCAAGAACTGTGATCTTTCTGACAGGAAATGAAGAATCTAGTCGCACAGCTAAGACGATAGGCACATCATTTCATTAGCAGTTTCTTGTGAGGAATGGTATCAAAAGCCTTCTGAAATCAAGAAACTTCGAATTTCCAGAATGAGATTTTCACTCTGCAGCGGAGTGTGCGCTGATATGAAACTTCCTGGCAGATTAAAACTGTGTGCCCGACCGAGACTCGATCTCGGGACCTTTGCCTTTCGCGGGCAAGTGCTCTACCATCTGAGCTACTGAAGCACGACTCACGCCCGGTACTCACAGCTACTGGCAGATACTGGCAGAAGTCAAGCTGTGAGTACCGGGCGTGAGTCGTGCTTCAGTAGCTCAGATGGTGGAGCACTTGCCCGCGAAAGGCAAAGGTCCCGAGTTCGAGTCTCGGTCGGGCACACAGTTTTAATCTGCCAGGAAGTTTCAACTTCGAATTTGTTTGATAACCCCTGTCAACAGCACACGTTACTTCGTGAGAATGAGCCAGTCGTGTTTCACAAGAACGATGGTTTCTGAATCCGCACTTCTTACGAGGTATGTCATAATGTTCGAGCACAGATTACGTTCCAAAATTCCACTGCAAACTGTTCTCAACGACACGGGTCTATAATTCGTCGGATTACCGCTGTTTCCATAATGGTTCTGTTGTGACCTGTGCTGATACTTTTCCATCTATAGGTGCAGATCTTTCGCCAACCGAGCAATTAAACAAAATATGGAGATATTTTATCAGCATACTGCGAAATGACCGAACTGGTCTACAGTCTGATTCGGAAGACTTGCGTTTTCTTCGCTACATCGAGAGCACCTACTTCTAAATTACACATAGTAAGACCTCTTTCTGATTCACGTTCCGCAATGTTTACTGCCATTAATTTGGTGAAGGAACTTAGGACAACGGTGCTTAGTAACTCTGCTTCAGTGGCGCTCTAATCGTAATATTACTATTGCCATCGCAAAGTCAAGGTATTGAATGTGTCCCATCGCTGGTATACTTTACATACGACGACAGTCTCTTTGTAGTTTCTTCCAGTTTTTCAGACAGAGTTTTGTCCTGGAAACTATTAAATGCATCTCACCTATAAGTCAAATTTTTCGAGTTTCCTTAAGCTTTCGCCAGACTTGGAGATTCTGCGTTCATTTAAATCTGGTATGCTTTCTTCGTTACAGTAACAGCATCCTGAATTGTTTTCTGTTTTGTGTGCCATGGGGGTTCTGCTAGGTCTCTTATTACGTTACTTGGTATGAAATACCACTTCTTCGAATGTAAACCACAACTTGCCAATGGTTATACAGTTCCTTTCGGATAAATGGAGACTCTTCGAAAACCGTAAAGCGAATTTTTGTCTGCATTTTATAAACGTATATTTTGCTTTGATTTACTCTGGATTTAAGTGTTATGTTACTCAGTCTCACCACAGCGACATGGTGGTGGTTAATTTCTATATCAGACATTTGCTAATTCTGTCAGGGTACACATTCTGCTTCGACACTACTCTCACCGAAAGCACTATCTATTGGGGTTGGTGTCACAGCAGCCACATTTTTTATTCATTTCGTTCCCTAAGGTCCACGTCAATAACTGGTTCTAACTAAATAACTACTTGACTTTAACCATCATGGTTGGGAGTGTCAGTGATCTAACTTGTGTTAATTAATTACGAAGAAACAGTACCATCGCACGACATCACTTATTTAAAATGACCGGTTTCGGCACGTACAGTAGGCCGTTTTCAGATTGATTGCACTGTAACGATTATAAAACAGCACGCGATTAGGGAAGTAAGTCCGGCATAAAATGTACAAAAAATAAAGTAACAGGTCAGGATGTTCCACCCATTTACTAGAGCTGTACCGTGCTGAGTAACTACGTGCTGTCAACACGATAACTACTCTTAGTGGCTCTACTGCCATTCCTTAAACAGTGCTTGATAGCGCACCTATTTGCTGCATTACGTCAGCTGCAGCCAGTGGGACCTAACTGTACGAAAGATTATTTATGACGTACAAATGAAGTATAAAATTATCAGTACAGCTATATGTGTATCAATACACAAATGCTGCTCTTTAAATGAATAGTGCAGGTCGTTAATAGAATTAATTAACTCCAAATGAACTTTAAATACAAGTGCAACAATACAAAATGTTGTGCGAACTTTGAACGCCAGCTGGTGGTGCCTGTTGGTACTTCAAGACGACGCCGCTTCCATGGAAATGGCGATGTGTTAGCTGTTGCTTGTCAGAAACCGTGCTGCAGTGCGGTGCTGCATAGGCGACGTATTATGCCTCTTAGCGTCCACAGATGCATGTAGACTACGATGTTCCCGTAAAGATGTTGTCAAAGACCATTGCTACGCGACGCTGTGTTGAGTCTGTTGGCTTCCACAGATGTATGTAGATTACGCTGTTCTCATGCAGACGTTTTTCAGATGGTCTTTATATTTTTTCCTTTATTTTTTCCTGTTGTTTTGGGCTCAAAAACAATTGAGGTCATAAGCATCCATGTCATAAACTTGGAACACTAATTAGAAAGAAAAGTATAAAACAATTACACCTGAAGCCCAATCGAAGGAAGGAAAGAGAGCTAAAAATAAGGACTTTCTCCTGGAGAAATGTCCACAAAATACGCCGTATAGACAGTGGAGGTCCCGAACCAGAAATTAAATGTCCTTCACCGTAATGATACGACGGATTGAGCTGTAGTAAAGTTAGCTTTGAAAAGCGCGCCGCAGAGCGTAGCGTGAAGCAGTCACCGTTTTCTGGCGATGGCGCAATTGAAGGCTTCGGTGTCTCCCTCTAACGGGAAAGAGCAAAAGTGGCTGTTCGCGTGGGTTTAAGAGGTGGCTGTACGGGCTCTCGTGGAGAGCTGGCAGTCGGGGCATCAAGAAGCGACCACTCTGCCGGTGCTAGAGGGACAGCACGCAGACCGCGGCATCAGCGTAAGCGACGCGAGCAGCGACTCCATGGTATGGGGCGTTAACTGCTCGTCGCGAAGGGAATTTTCTTGAGCGTGGGTCCGGAAGGGGCGTAATTTGCAGTTCGGACGTATGCTGTCGACCGGCGAGGAGGTTCTGAAAATAGGCGCGCCTTCCCGCGTCCGTTGAAAAGGCTGGCAGCGGGCGGCTCGGCATAGCCTTTGGAGGTGTTGCATTGGTTGTCCTGGGAGTTGTAACGCACCAGAAGTTGAGTATTGATCGTTAACATATTTTATGGAGTTTAATTGAATTCAATTTACTTATTGTTGTTAATTATACCAGCCGTATTTTTTGGGGGTGGGGGTGGGAGGGGGGGCTTTCCCGCCATTCTCGTCTGCCCACCCACGGGAAGGTGGTAATATTAGAAAGGGTGGTCCGTTTGTCCCCTTTTGAGGACGAAAGGGGGGGGAGAGTCAGAGTAAATCTGTGGTTTGGGTTCTTTCTTTCCCCTCCCAGCTTACCTACGGGTTTATTCGACTGTTACCCTTTGCAATGTCTGTGAAAGTCTAAGGCACCAATGGCTGTACTGTTTAAAATGCAAGGCACTAACACCTGATCCATTCTCTCGCCTGCCATAACTAGTACTACTAGACTCACGTGTGAAAGGTACTCTAAGAAAGAGGAAAAATTCCTTTTGCCTCGTGCTAAGAACTAGTCAATTGCATAACGAATTCCTGCTCATCTAGAAGCTGTAACTTACGTAAATTTGTGTTTATTGTATATTTGGCTACAGGTGAGCAAGGTTGTTAATGTACGCCGTAGTGGATTTTTTTTTTATATTGTTTCTAGTCAGGAAAAACTGTTGTGTGTTTTTCCAGTTCAATACATTTTAAGGCTTTTACTCAACGTGCTTATGTGTTTTATACAGGTAGTCGCTTATTAGTATGTTTACTTGCCATGCAAAAATCGCTATTTAATTACGGGTAGAAGTTGTTGCCTTTAAAGGAGAATGTTGTAGAAGTTCGCAAGTCCTACCTGGCGAGCTTGTATGTTTGCCGTAAGTTAACTGGCAGAAAATTGGAAAATTTGTTTTTTTATATGTTTTGGAAATATTAGTGTTATTAACTGTGAGTGTCCCCCCGTGTGCATGACTCATGCATTTTGGTTTTTCTATTTTGATAACTTTTGTAATCAGGATTGTCTTTATATGTTGCAGACAAGTTGGAGTCTGCACCGTTTAATGAATGGAGTGAAATTCACCTGTAATTTAGCTGAGCTTGAAACATTATAAAGTGTTGTGTTGTATACGTTAAATTGCTTGCCTCTACTTCCTTTTTACTGGCGTGGAAATTTTTTTATAATAATTTAATAATGTAAAGGTCCTTTCCTTTCGTAAATTTTGACTTATTTGTTAAAGGACTGTTGTTTTTTAAATATCGTAAAGTCTTGCACCAAATTTGAACAAAAAAGTGTTACTGAAAATTGTGTGTAATTTCACCAGTTATTCCATGGCACCTTCTTCCACTTGGTGGCCAATACGCAGCCTAGCTAAAACGATCTCCTAACGGCGAGAGGGCCGAGAGGATGGCGGCGAAAGCGTTGCTTGACAGTTTAATTCTCCGTAGCTTGTTTCCGTGAAGAGAAGACCAGTCGTGATGCCAAAGTGCCATCACCTGCCAACAGACGGCAAAACTGAGATCATTCGAAGGAATGGAAGAGGTAGCAGACCGCGGCAGGAGGACTGCAGTCCTTGCAGTAGCATCAGCAATCTCATTTCCCGCCAGACCGATGTGACCAGGAGCCCACACGAACATCATAGTGGCTCCCTCAACAGGAGTAAGTGGAAGCTTTTCTTGGACCCGTTGCAGTAATGGATGGGCGGTGTATAGCACAAGGAGGCTCTGCAGGGCACTGAGATAATCAGAGCGTATGACATAACCAAGAAGAACGTGTCGCCGTATGTACTGGGCGGTCATACCGAAAATGGTTGGTGCCAATGGCGAATGTACACACGACACACGGTCAGTCTTAGAGCCATCAGTACACATTAAAGTGCTACCGCTAAGCTGTGAGCGAAGGTCGAGAAACTT
The DNA here is from genome assembly GCF_023898315.1 of Schistocerca nitens. Classification (NCBI taxonomy): domain Eukaryota; kingdom Metazoa; phylum Arthropoda; class Insecta; order Orthoptera; family Acrididae; genus Schistocerca; species Schistocerca nitens. The sequence continues at coordinate 21,670,432 of NC_064614.1, forward strand.
ACAGCGATAGATTGACTCCGGCCTTGTTTCCTTGGGAAGCAAATGAAGTCCAAGATGAATGCGGGCCGCCGCACGATCTTAAGGCGGTGACGGGTTCACACCCATGGGGAATGTGTCCCACGTAACTTGGTAACGTTTCTGTATCCAGTAAGAAAAGATATATCGAAGTTTTCACTCAGCAAGTGTCCATCCATTAATCGCTGGGTTAACCTGATACCCGAAAACATGTTATGTAACTTCTAGAGGTGCGTAGTGTGTTAGTTCCCGGTATAGCTTTCTTCAGTCAAAGAACATCAATCATTTTCTAACAGACATTTGTGTTGAGTAGAATTCAGAAGAAAGAAATATGCTACAAGGTAAGTAGAAATGTTTTCTGGAAGATGAATAATAATATCTCCCCCTTTGCATTATGATGTTCATTGTTCCTGCTGTAATTTTGTTGCTCTAATTTGTTCTGAAAGCGGTGCTGATAGACAATAAAAGTCGGTTAAAAGCTGTGAGCTGTCTGGGGAAGTTAACCTTGCATTACTGCGCAACTGTTTCACCAGGTATCCAGTCTAGCTTACCAAATTCACAACCAGACTAACATTAATTATAGTCTTTTAATAGTCATACGACAACCGCTGATATATACATAAAAAAAGAGAATTTCAATAAAAAGAAATAAATCAGTTTTTATTTGAAAATTTATTTTAACATTGATCATTGAAATTTCTGCATATTAAACTTGATTCATAACTAAATTGGTGCCTTATTTAGGATTGTGAAAATGTGAATTTGTAATCTTACGGAACACATCAAATATGGAGACAGGATTGGGAGACTGCATACAACACTGCATTCATAAAATAACACACAAAGAACGTTGAAACATATACAAGAGGAAATTAACCACAACCAACCGATTCAATTTTCACCCGAAGAAGTTACGTTTGTAGCGCAATCCTGTCCGTCATGAAATTACCACACACTGGTATACTAAATTCATACTAACTCTCTGTGAAATCTTCCCGAAAAGAATAGCTGAGGGCTACTTTGATGCTTACACCACATGCTTCATGTGGTCAACTTGGTTTACACAAAGAGTTTAACTCCACACTAAAATAAATTACATCGAAACGCAATTTACTAAAGAAAAACCTCGAACTGGTTACTATCGTCTTATTATTAACCTGATGGGTCAAACAATTGTATAAGCACGTGGTACTGGTCTCACAAAGTACACCCCACGTGGGTTGAACATAAAGAAAAGTTGCTATATTGAAAATATTGTCAAGACGAGACGTTATAATCTCACGCACATTCGCATTTAAGATTGATGATCTTAGTTAGAGTTACTGATCAACACGTGGTTCCACTTTACTCACAAAGTAGTGACAAAGCAACTACCGGAAGATATTCTGAACTTCACACTCGAATTACACTGCGTTGCAATTTAAGATAACATTAGATATTTTAGAGCTAAACCTGAAATAAAGGTGATTAAATTTTCAGTTAGGCTGAACTTAAGAAATCCATTGTCCTACGGACTTGGCAGACACGCGCTTAGCCGGAGATCTTACCACTTCTGACGCTCGCCGCGGACAGACTGCCGTGGTCCCTTCCTGAGGGTGGCTCACAAATACAAACGGAAGTGGCCAGAGAGGCAGCTTCCTATACCAACATGACAAGGGACGGACAGGACCATACCAAGAATAGAAACCTCTCTGCTTTTAGAAAGCGTAGCTACCTGTTCCGACGTTGGTCCTACTGTTCTCTAGCAGACAGGCTTGTCTACTACCATCAAGCATGCAACTAGAAATACATTTGCTCATTCATCCTCTCACACAGAAGGGAAGGGAGATCACAGTATCTTATCATATTCAGTATATAAAAGAAAGCGGATGTAGGTTCCGTATGAGACTGTGTGACATGAATTTAAAGTGTAGCAGTGTGACAGATCGTTCTTGTTTATGTGTAAAAGTAACACGTTTCACTGCTCAGTTTCCTCCCAGATAGTCAGAAACACCACAGTAAATTTAGAAGAGGAATTTATGCCGTAAATGACAACAGATTTAAGAAATTAACATGAAAGGAATCCAACAGAGACCTTTCACTGCTTCGTTCTTTTGTTATTTGTTGTGTACAAAATTTAAAAATGATTGCAGCGTAAGTAGAGACATGACATGGCATGACATGACATCACTAAAAGTAGGAAAACAAAGACATCTTGCAAATCTGTAGATTGAAGGCGCTGGCCACAATGGTCGTGCGAGAAGAGGATGAGGGAGAGTTTGAGAAACACGATAGAAAACGATTCATAAAGGAAGGAGGAAATAAGGAGGCGTAAATGACGTAGAACAAGAACCGAAGAAATATCATATAGGAAGGGTGGACATATTTACTTTACGTTAGACAGAGAGAAACTGGCAATAAACATTAATTTTTTATCGGTACGTTACGAGGTTGACACAGGAAATCACTTTGTAAGTTTCTTAATTGTGCGCTGAATTGTGTGCAGAGTGCAGGACAGCTTCTTCCAGAGGAGTTCAGCAGAAACAGAGGAGTTACGAAAACGGTTGGTTAACGGGCGGATTTTCTTTTTTTTTTTTTTCTCATGAGTCTTCTGACTGGTTTCATGCGGCCCGCCTCGAATTCCTCTTCTGTTCTAACTTCTTCATCTCAGAGTAGCAATTGCGACCTACGTCCTCAGTTATTTGCTGGATGTATTCTAATCTCTGTCTTCCTCTACAGTTCCCTCTAGTACCTTGGAAGTCATTCCCTCATGTCTTAACAGATGTTGTATCACCCAGTCCCTTCTCCTTATCGGAGTTTTCCACGTACTCCTTTTCTCTCCGAACGGTGGATACTGCTACTATATTTGATAAATCAGATCTGGTGTCACGGTTTTATCGACAAGTATTTGATCCCTGATGTGAAGTATGGGGGGCGCATACCCCGTCATGAACGAAAGGTAGGCACACAGCTTGTCTCGTCGCAGCCAGCTTATCTTTGCATATGAATCATTGCCATCGTCAAATAGGATATTGAAAATGTAAAGTGCTGAATCGTGCATAGATATTTCCTACCGCCTAGTTTTCACTATCGCGAGATTTTAAAGGGACGTTAGGCCAAAACAATATCAATGTGTAAATCACTTCTACAAGAGACATGCATAAATAAGAACCCAATGGAAGAGGTAGGTGAATCTTAAGGGCATCACCATGTGGGAAAAGTTGCAAAAGCCTCGTTCGAACGCTCTGGAATTATTTGGAATAACTTTCTTTCAACAAATTTCAGTGATAACTTTAATAACGACAGATTGAAATACATCATAGTTATCCCCTTCAAATATTCCGCACCCTGAGATTAAGGGTCGGAGTGAAGTCAGAAACTTATCATTATACAATTTTTGTTTTTCAGAGTTTCACGAAGTCGATAAAGGAGAATGTTGACACTCTTCATTTAAAAATTGTCACGCGCGTTCCGTTCATCTATGTGAACTATCTTTCCTCCAACTCACCTGATAGCCGTACTCCATTAGTTCTTGTTCTTCTCCGAGCCAAGCAATTCCTCCTCTAGGTTAGATTGCTTTTGCGCTGTGTGGCGTTCTCTGTGTTATTCAGTGGTTTGGTATTTAACTAATTTGTAAATGAAAATGATAATATTATTTTATTACATGAGTAGTTACTAAATAATTTTTCTCCCGGCTAAAGATTTGATCAAGTTGCTAAAGAACTCCAAGTTAACGTTGTTTTAAAGTGTTGTCTATATGTTGTGTAAGTGTCACTAAATCACAGTTCGTGCAACAGATTTTATTCAACTATTGATTATAATGGAAACAGTTATCTTCAGCAAAATGATCATTAAAACCACCGAATATTAGCCGCGCACAACGCTGACGTATGTTACCTGATACAATATTCTACGCAACTCGTGAGTAATTAATTTCGAGTCCATACATCAGCAAGAAAAGTTTGTTATATGGATCGTGCTATGAGCACTGTTATTAATGCACCAATCTGATTGGAATTATTTTCATTAAAATGAGTTGAGACCTACCGGTACACATTTATTTTTACACATTTTTATTACCTTCAGCGTTTATGTCTGCATAGTTGCGTAATTAGACTTTGCCGCTGAGATAATTGTTAAGATGGCGGCAGACATTTGATAGAAATTTTCTATTGTTAGAGCAAATAGGATAAGTATTTGAAATTCTTATTACACTTCACTTTCGTATTGTGCACTATTTAGACTTCATCAAGCAAACATTTGATTTTTTTCTAAGGAAAACACAGACAAAAACGCGATACAAATCGCTATCATCAATGGCTGCGCTCCTTGCAGCGGAAAGAAATAATTAACACAGGTAATGCTTACTGAGAGAAGAATGAAAGTATCAAATAATTATTCACTCATATTTATAATAATAATGAACTCTATTCTGAAGTAATAATTAACAAATAATTACAATATCTTAACAGACCTCAGTTTGATATGCGTCTTGCGTGCTGAAGCTACAAAAGCCAACCAACAAAAGGTAAAAAAAAAGAAGAAGACAAACGCAGATCATAAAAGTAATTTACAATGTCTTTGTATGATACACATCGATATGTCCAAATACATCATAAAATATTATAAAACTAATAATTAATATTTATCATCGTTTTCACTGTTTTTTCATAAGTCGAACAGATAATGTTTATAACTGTTAGAGGCATAATTTCCTCTCGTCACACTGTAGCTAAAATTTATCTCGTGAATGTTTCAACCGTTCATCTATGTAAACTATGTTTCCTCCAACTCACCTGATAGTCGTACTCCGTTCGTTCTCGTTCTTCTCCGAGCCAAGCAATTCCTCCTCTAGGTTAGATTGCTTTTGCGCTGCTCCGAAACTTTTGTCTTGGATGTCGTTACTCACCATAATGTAATGAGCAAGATACTTAACACAGTATCAGTGCAAGTCAGTTACACTTATTTACAGAGTACGGTGACGAATCGCCACGCCAAAATTTTTCGATGTGGACGACTTTTCTCAATTACGCTCAGCAGTGCACTGAAAGATGTAGTGCGTAGCAAGTTGAAAGAACTCCGTCCTGATCCCACGCTTTCCATCCGAATCAGAGGGGGAAAGAACGTTGTCCACCCAATGCTGAAGCCATCTAGCTGTTCCTTTGTTCGCTTTCGTTCCGTTCCGATGCGATATCCCATTCAATTAGGATCCAAGCCGAGAGTGGGTAGTGGGAAGGGCTAAGAGCGCCAGCATTAAAAGCGAAACTGGGCGGGGCGCGCCTCTACAGCTGCAGAGTGTGACGTCAATAGTGGCAGTGGCCTGCTGGTTCGGCAACATCACACCTGAAAGAACCCCGTGGAGCAGGAAGCCCTAGGGAAACGAGTCTCAATGCTTCCGTTTCATCATGATCAAAACGAGTAAATTAAGAGTAATCTTCTCCGCACAATATACAGGGTTATTACAAATGATTGAAGCGATTTCACAGCTCTACAATAACTTTATTATTTGAGATATTTTCACAATGCTTTGCACACACATACAAAAACTCAAAAAAGTTTTTTTAGGCATTCACAAATGTTCGATATGTGCCCCTTTAGTGATTCGGCAGACATCAAGCCGAAAATCAAGTTCCTCCCCGTAGCCTGTCCCCCTCAATGAGTTCGAAAGCATCGTTGATGCGAGCTCGCAGTTCTGGCACGTTTCTTGGTAGAGGAGGTTTAAACACTGAATCTTTCACATAACCCCACAGAAAGAAATCGCATGGGGTTAAGTTGGGAGAGCGTGGAGGCCATGACATGAATTGCTGATCATGATCTCCACCACGACCGATCCATCGGTTTTCCAATCTCCTGTTTAAGAAATGCCGAACATCATGATGGAAGTGCGGTGGAGCACCATCCTGTTGAAAGATGAAGTCGGCGCCGTCGGTCTCCAGTTGTGGCATGAGCCAATTTTACGGCATGTCCAGATACACGTGTCCTGTAACGTTTTTTTCGCAGAAGAAAAAGGGGCCGTAAACTTTAAACCGTGAGATTGCACAAAACACGTTAACTTTTGGCGAATTGCACATTGTGTCTGTTCACTTCACCATTAAGAAAAAATGTTGCTTCATCACTGAAAACAAGTTTCGCACTGAACGCATCCTCTTCCATGAGCTGTTGCAACCGCGCCGAAAATTCAAAGCGTTTGACTTTGTCATCGGGTGTCAGGGCTTGTAGCAATTGTAAACGGTAAGGCTTCTGCTTTAGCCTTTTCCGTAAGATTTTCCAAACCGTCGGCTGTGGTACGTTTAGCTCCCTGCTTGCTTTATTCGTCAACTTCCGCGGGCTACGCGTGAAACTTGCCCGCACGCGTTCAACCGTTTCTTCGTTCACTGCAGGCCGACCCGTTGATTTCCCCTTACAGAGGCATACAGAAGCTTTAAACTGCGCACACCATCGCCGAATGGAGTTAGCAGTTGGTGGATCTTTGTTGAACTTCGTCCTGAAGTGTCGTTGCACTGTTATGACTGACTGATGTGAGTGCATTTCAAGCACGACATAGGCTTTCTCGGCTCCTGTCGCCATTTTGTCTCACTGCGCTCTCGAGCGCTCTGGCGGCTGAAACCTGAAGTGCGGCTTCAGCCGAACAAAACATTATGAGTTTTTCTACATATCTGTAGTGTGTCATGACCATATGTCAATGAATGGAGCTACAGTGAATTTATGAAATCGCTTCAATCATTTGTAATAGCCCTGTACAATTCCTTGTGATGTCCTCCTAAGAAAAAAATCAAATTTCTCGAATTTTTCAATAAAGGACTATTTTTTCTATCAGACTAAACTCTTCTATCATCTGACTGTTCTTTTTTACGTCCCATCGCACACCATCGAAATTTCGGCTCGTGTTCAATTTCAAATGATTCGCTATTATCCCAAGGAAATTCGTTTGCAACATCCGCCCATGTCAACACCACTTTCATGGAATGTCAAACAAACACAAGGTCCAAGTTCAACTTCAGTTCTTTTCATAACTTAAAATCGTGTAGTAACAGACATATTTCACTGTGGACACAGCATGAAGTGAAATAACCGTAAAACATATTACCTTTCCAATTGGATTTTTGTTCAGTTGGGAACTGCGTATCAAAACGTTGAACATGATGCCTCGACCTGTGATACGACATCCACAGGATAATAATGAATCACATTAGCATGGATGTAGACTTGAAGTTGCAATAGAATCCAACAGGAAAAAAAAATGCGTAAAATAACGAAATTGTTGCCATTTACACACTTCTTCGACAAATCTGATCAGGGACTAAACGATAACTGTTGACTACATCTGAGATCTAACTGACTTAAAGTTTTGGGTTTTGTTCTAATTTTTGGCTATTATCTTCTTTGTTAACGTTTTCAGCGTCAAATATGCTCAATAAATGTCAGCTGATCTCCTAGTACGTAAAGTATCAGGCACTTTGTACACATTTCTTCTCTGTATCTAATGCACTGCAGCCCAAAGACCGTTTTTACTTAAGCTGAGATGCGGATGTTAGTTTAACAAGTGGCAACAAAATTATTTGGTGTGACTCTTTCGTCTAGGCCTTCATTGAATTATATTTTTTTATAAAAATGTTTTACAGTGTTTCAAAGTGTTTCTCCACAAATTTTTCCACATTTAATTTGCTTCATGTCAAAATTGTTAATTTAGTTTAATTTTTTAAATATTGGCATCAGTTTTATACTTAAAAATCATTTGTGTTGATGTTAGTGGTAATGAGGACATTGCTCTAACTCCTCTGTAAACAGCAACTTCAATTAGATTCTCACGACATATGTCTTAATGATGCATAATAACATGTGTTGTCACAAGCTTGACGAATCTATATGACTCGATTTAAATGATATGTTGTGTAACTTTGTCGCTACTATTGTGCAATGTGATTGTAGTTTACATCTTTCAAGTGACGACATTGCATTCCTTTAACAACCTACATCAGGATTCAGCTCACTCAGCTATGCGGTGGAATGGTGGATAAAACGTGGTAACAACAGCATCATTCACGGTTCAACACATACAACAGTTTATTTAACAAAATAGGCAGCAAAATATTCCAAGACATGATACGACTGCAGCTTAGTGAATCAGTGAGGTGACAGTGACGAATTATTGCCAGAAAATCATACTGCTATTGTTTGGATTAATTCTCATAAACTGAAGATGTTTCTACTTGAAGTTCAAAACCATTTACAGCTGTTAAGATGGTAAATATAACAAATAAAACAGCAAACAAAATTCAGAATCATAAATAATAACTAGATTATTGCAGCCAAATAGCCATGCAACTTCAAAGTACTTTTATGATAAAATACGAAACTAGAAATTTTACGTATTGTGGTTTGCATAGTCATTTACTGACCGTGCCCTTTTGCTACAGAGTACTAGATGGTAGCGTTCGCATATTCGATGACACAGGTTAAACTCACACATTTCGTCTGGTTCATTACATTCTTGCAAATAAAATTGTGGAAACCATCGATTTCCGTTCTGGTGATCATGGGTCTCCTCTCTAAGTTTTCCTTTGTCCATGTTCGTGCTTTACGAAGCACTGGTGTTGGGTAGCATCAGGTTTGTCTCAAGTGACTAAGGATTCCCTCGCCAGCAGGTGTACAACTCTGGAGCGTGTCGTTCTGGACACTCCGATTGCTCTCTTTATATAGGTAACTCTAATTATTGTAGTATCGTTAGGTTTTTCACTCTGAGATGTGGTCCGATAACTACGTACGCCACTACGGAGGAGATTTTAGCTCTAAATAGTGCCATTGCTGTCTGTAGAATGAGAGACCTAGTGTGTTCTATTTCATGGATAGCCATTGTTGCTTGCATTGTTTTCTCTGTGTCGTCAAACATCTTGCACTTGTTTGTATCGTGACCCCTAGGTACTTGAAGCCTGGTACAATTCTCAGTTTTCTCTCCAGCATGAAGATCTCAGTTGATGAAGGTGCTGTTTCTCTGTTTATTTGGATCATCATTTCTGTTTCTGCCACAATTATCTCACAGCCGTCTTCGCCCCAGCAATCTCCCATATCGTTTATTGCTTCTTGTAGCTCGTCAATGTCCTTGGAGCCTACTGCAATATCGTCTGCATGTGCGTATGACATTACACACACACTCTCTCTCTCTCTCTCTGGGGTATTCTTATTATTATTCTTATTCGTTGCAAGGATAAGTGACAGAGGACTCGTTTCGTCTCCCTGAAGTGCTCCGTTTGAGTGGAGTATCGGTCCTAATAGGGAGACTTTGACATCTTTATTTCGTTCCCTTGCACTATCGCATTTCTGATTCGTGTCCATATGATGTTTTCACTTAGTGTTTCATCTAGTGTTTTGACAGTAGCGTTCTGTTCATAAAGTCAAAGACTTTTGTGGACTCTACAAATACTACATGAAACTTTTACGTGTCTTCAAGGCCATCCCAAAATTTCTCTAGCAAGAGTTCTGTTGCGGTCAGAGTTGATTTTAGTTTCCTGAATCTCATTTGGTTTTAGGTGAGGTTTATGTTATTTGTTTGTTTTATTCTTTCCGTTATTGCTTTCTCCGAATTCTTTGGAAGGCAAGCTTTCAGTTCTATGCTTTTGTATTTGCTAGGGTTCTTGGGGCTCTCCTTCCCCTTAACACAGCAGTTGTATTACTGATCGTCTCCGCTGTTCTGGAATGGAAGCAGTTTCTATTCAGTAACTGTAAAGTTTTTTTTTTTTTCCGCGTTGACGTTAGCATTTGTGTAGTGTCCTATAAATATTCGCTATACGAATCTGTCAGCCCTGAAGCTTTTTGGTTCTTGGTGCTGTTAATGGCATCTTTGACCTCTTTTATGGTCAAAGGGACCCTTTCAGTAATTGTTTGTGGTAATGTCTTCTATTTGCCCTCTAGTGGGCTTTTAGCACTTCCTTGTTCACTATGTTGTCAAAGTGCGTCTCCCATTCTTTCATATCGATGTAATGTGTTTGGGTTCACTTTCTCGGGCGCAGTGCAATATGTGGGTGCGTTGTGTCTTCCTCTACTAGTTTCTTTCCTTCTTTTTCCCTGGATGTTCTTTTCTTTTCTTTTGGTGTTATGTTCTAGATATACCATTTTTCGGCGTAAGCTCTGACGAATGTAGGGCTCTCTGCTCACCGTTTTAGTTATGCAGCCTTTCTAGAACATCGTCTCTTAGCCTGAAACACGCCATGTCGAACCATTTTTTCGCTCTGCTTTTGCACCTGGGATTTGTGGCTTGCTTAGGAGTTCTCCTACCGCTTTCGTTGCTTTCTCTAGTCGTGAATTGTCTTTTAGCATTTCAGTTTTTTTTATATCGTCTGATTTTGCCTCAACTTTGTCGATTTCTATTGTTCTCGAAAGTGCTTGTTTCTTTGTTTAATTTTTCTTGTGCTTTTTGCCATTCTCCGTTTATGAATACAACCTCTTTTGCCATTGTGGGAAGTGTATGTAGATATGCTGGGATTGTTTAATGGAATAAAGCCTTCTTCCTGCTATTTCTTCGGTATTATTTTTACTTTGTAGTTTTGTATATCCATTCTGCATTTCATGGCTTATTATGTTTACTCTGAGTAATCAGCTGGCCTGTTTCATCAATGACTATTTCGTTCGATTGGAAGTATGCTGACAGTAATTCAATGTGCTCCGTTTCTGTCAAGAGTGTATGTTCCTGGCTGACAGTTGTAATTATTGGTGCTAATTCCGGTTTTATGAGGACTGCTATTCCTTCCATGGGTCTTCCTCTGTCGTCTTGTTTCGCTTGGCAGATATGTTCAGTAAAATGCTGGCTGTTGCCAGTTTTCGGTAAAAAAAATTATGTTAGTATTTATAAGTCATATTGCTGTTGAAAATCTCTTTGAGCGATATTCACTGCACTTTCTAGACCTTCTGTATTCCATAGGAGGATCTTTAAGGATGCAACTGCTACTGCTTCTTTGTATTTTCTTGGGCTGTGTTCTTGTGTCTTATGGAAGAGACACCCATCAATTTTCTTGAAAAAAAACAAAAAAAAAAAAAAACGGGGAGAGCAAAGTGTCTGACAGTGACTCCTGGTGGCCAGAAATCGGCTTTATTCACCAAATCTGAGTTTTGAAAGTGGATGTCTACAATAAATTTCACCTTTTCTTTGAGTCTTTCCAAAAAAGGGAGCTAGCTGCATCAACAAATCATAAGTTTGACTCATAATGAACAACTGAATGAAATGGCTAAGTAAACATTATCATGATTAAAATTAACATTAAAGGAAATAGAGCACTAATAGAATGTCCAAGGAAACTGCTTGGTTGGCCAAGGCTCCGTATGAAGCCGCAGCGACGGTGCAGACAGGTAGGACACTAACAGCACCGCAGGGGAAGCAACGGCCGCGTCCGAGCGCCAAGGCAAGTTAACTACCAGCCGGAGCAGACAGAGCACTACCTAAATCTATAAGAAAACTAAAGTTATGCTACACAATTAGAATCCGATTAACACACAAAGCATTGCACCGTCAGAAGAAGGCCCAGAGAGGGGGCTGATACTAAATTGGCCTGTTTCAACTGTGAAGTTATACGTAAGTTGAGGGTGGAGAGGGGAAGGTAGGGAAGGAAAGCGACTGTCAATGTCAGTTGCATCGGAACTTGACGCGGAATCATCATCGACAAGTGAAAATGCCTGGCGGAACGGGAGTCGAACCCGGGATCTCCTGCTTTCTAGGCATTTGCGTTAACCACTGCGCCACCCGGACACAGTGTGTGTCGCAACTGCGCGGACTGTCTCGGCACACACCTAGGCCGACCCACACTCCCACCTAGGACCACCAATCTGCAATCCCTGCAGGAGATCAGACGTAACTGTGCATCCGCACTGAAGAAGGTGGATTCGTTGCCCAACGAGGCGAGTCAGTTATTTGAAGGCGTGGTGTCTGTTCTTACAGACAAGAAGCCTTTTAAGATTTATGGGTGATCCTCAAGAATTAATAAAAAATAGTCGAAAGGTGATTACCTTATGTGCCAGACTGTGATGGGCTTAAATAAGAGGCCTAAATATTTCGTCAACTAGCAGCAAATTTATAATTACAGGATGGGTAGTTTTTCAGAGAGCAGTTACTACCGATAAGTAATAAGAATAATTCGGCCGGCAGCTAATGGCCGCTGGGCAAGCGTAAACAGCAGACCCCACCATGCTCACGCTCATATCGTAGTTTACTGACGACCGTGGATCCACGATGTAACGAACGGCCAGAAAGCTTAATCAATATGCTTTTTGAACCTGCTTATACAATTGAGAAGCGAATATTTCAAATGTTCCAGGCCCTTAAAAACAGCCCACAATAAGACGGCCGTTACGGTCTGTACTGCTGTACCCGTCAAGCAAGTAGAACAGTACTTTAAAGTCACAAATTCACTCGGGTGCAGTAGAGTTTAGAATTGGCACGCTCTATTACCTACCCTGATACAACGCCTTGCTGTCCAACAAACAATAATTGCATACAATTTAATGACCACGAGGACGATATAGCAGGTAAAAAATTTATTTCGCTGAGGCAAGATTCAAAGAGCACCATCGCAAGGCACCAACTGTCCACACTGTAAAACAGAGCCTTAAATTGTTCGCCGTGTTTTTAATTCTTTGATTTATTTATTGACAACGGGAACTGGCCGCTCACATCTGGCAGGGAACGGCCACTGTTGTGTCTAGTCCATACAGTCTAGACACAATGAGGTAGCTAGGTGCACGCTAAACTAACGCAGACGGGCTTGAAGTTCTGGAACATGAGACTTATTAATGAATAAGAAGAAAAGTACGTAGATATAGGTTACTTAACTTTTATTCTCTTGTTGGAATACATCTCTTGAATATTAGTACGCTATAAGCACTGATACAAATGGCGCCTTGCTAGGTAGTAGCTATGGACTAAGCTGAAGGCTATTCAATCTGTCTCTCGGCAAATGAGAGGAAAGCTTCGTACGTCTGGTCGCAAGCTATGTCTTCCGTACAACTGGGGCGAGGTCTAGTCCGTGTCTTGTGACCTGCCATGTGGTGGCGCTAGGTTGCGATTACACAGTGGCGACACGCGGGTCCAACATGTACTACAGGACCGCGGCCGATTTAAGTTACCACCTAGCAAGTGTGGTGTCTAGCGGTGACACCACAGCCACAAATCCACGTTTCAGGTTGACACTCATAAGTTTGTGTGTTGTATATTGTATGTTAACCGGGGACCTACAAACGACAGAGAGGGTCTGTCGCCGCCACAGCTGCAGTGGTCCAAAACCCAACGACGACTACCGCAGTCCACCCCACACCGAACCCAGGGTTATTGTGTTGTTCGGCCCCCAGAGATAGGGCAGCTAACCTACCTGAAATTTAGCAACGACCTCACCACAGTCGATCGACTGGTTCCATCACATCACCGAAGTTAAGGGCTGTCGGGCGTGGCCGGATGGGTGACCATACGGGCCGCCGTGCGCTGTTGCCATTTTTCGGGGAGCACTCAGCCTCGTGATGGCAATTGAAGAGCTACTCGACCGAATAGTAGCGGCTGCAGTCAAAGAAGACCATCATAACGACCGGGAGAGCAGTGTGCTGAACACACGCCCGTCCTATCCACATCCTCAGCTGAGGATGACACGGCGGTCGGATGGTCCCGATGGGCCACTAGTGGCCTGACAAAGCAATGCTGCCTGAAATTTATTAAGGCTCATTAAATTAATTTTGAGTTTGCTGTTGAAAATGGAAGGAAGACTAAAGAAAAATCAAGGTACTTTCACATGATTCGTCGACCTAGAAAACGCGTTCGACGGTGTAAAATGGTGCCAGATGTTCGAAGTTCTAGCAAAAGTAGGGGTAAGCTGTAGGGAGAGGCGGGTAATATACAACATGTACAAGAACTAAGAGGGAATAGTAATAGTGGACGACCAAGAACAAAACACTAGGATTAGAAAGGGTGTAACAAAGGAATGTAGTCTTTCTCCCCCTACTGTTCAATCTGCACATCCAAGAAGCTAGATGAAACTAAAAGGAAGGTTCAGGTGTGGAATTAAAATTCCAGGTCAAAGGATATGGATGATACGATTTGCTAATGACATTACTATCCTGAGTGAAAGTTAACAAGAATTGCATTATTTGGTGAATTAACTAGACAGTCTAGTGAGTACAGAAGATGGACGGAGAGTAAATCGAAGTAAGGCGGAAGCCATGAGAAGTAGCAGAAATGAGGAGAGCGAGAAACTTAACATCATGATTGATGGTCACGAAGTAGATGAAATTAAGGGATTCTCCTACCTAGAAAACAAAATAACCAGTGACGTACAAGCAATAAGGGCATCAAATGCAGACTAGGAATGGCAAATTGGTCCTGGCCAAGAGAAATCGATTAGTATGAAACATAGGCCTTGATTTGAGGCATAAATTTCTGAGAATGTACGTTTGGAGCACGGCATTGTATGGTAGTGAAACATGGACTGTGGGAAAACCGGAACAGAAGAGAATCGAAGCTTCTGACATGCGGTGCTAGAGGCGAAGGTGGAAAGCTAGGCAGACTGATACGCAAGTAATGAGGATATTCTGCGCAGAATCAGGAAGGAAAGCAATATGGGGAAAACGCTGACAAGGAGATAGGATAAGATGATATAACATGTTAAGACATCAGGGACTGACTCCCATGGTACAGGAGGCAACTGTACAGGGTAAAATCAACAGAGGAAGACATACATTGGAATACATTCAGCAGAGAATAGAAGACATAGGTTGCAAGTGCTACTCTGAGACGAAGAGGCTGGCGTATGAGAGAAAGCTGGCCACTGTGGCCGAGCGGTTCTAGGCGCTTCAGTCCGGAACGGCGCTACTGCTACGGACGCAGTTCGAATCCTGAATCGGGCATGGATGCGTGTGATGCCCTTAGGTTAGTTAGGTTTAAGTAGTTCTAAGTCTAGGGGACTGATGACCTCAGATGTTAAGTGCCATAGTGCTTAGTGGTATTAGATTTTATCTGTAAGTGGAACAGACAACAGAACGAGTGGTAATGGATAGGGTACTTTCCACCACGCACCGTACGGTAGCTTGCGGAGCATATATGTAGATGCAAATACAGACCTTTCCTATCGAGGGCTACCCCCGGAACCTCGTGAAGGAAAACGGTCGGAAATTTGTGTCGCGGAAGTTTGAAGATTTTTGCATTCGCAACCCTATCCAGCATCTGATTTCCGCTCCGTTTCACCCAGTTTGCAACTGTGGACTGGAACGCTTCGTACGAGAGTTGAAGACACAAATAAAGAAGTCTTTGGTTATTTAAAACGTAATAAACAGTGTGCCGGCCGCGGTGGCCGTGCGGTTCTAGGCACTTCCGTCCGGAACCGCGTGACTGCTACGGTCGCACGTTCGAATCCTGCCTCGGGAATGGATGTGTGTGATGTCCTTAGGTTGGTTAGGTTTAAGTAGTTCTAAGTTCTAGGGGACTGATGACCTCAGATGTTGAGTCCCATGGTGCTCAGAGCCATTTGAACCATTTGATTTTTAATAAACAGTGAATGCCGCATAAAATACTTCACTTTTAGAAAACGGTGATCGGTTTCGTCCAATATCCGATCATCCTGAGACCGTTATATACTACTTGCTGTCTGGTGGAGCTGGTGGCATGGAACCCTAACTCCTCTAAGCTGATGTGAAGAGCAGTCAGCAAGGGGTGTGTAAAGGTCAGAGGATTATTTACCAGGGATCTAAAATGGTCACAATGTTTTTTGAATGAAGTATTTTATGTGGTCATGATTGGTTTTATTACGATTTTGATAGTCCCTCATGACCTTTGACATTTACTAAAACAATGTTTCGAAACATTTTGAGTCTTCGTCTGCCTTGTCCCACGATGCTGCACTGTGTGGTTTTTCGTGCCACGTGCCGGGTGATGCTGTTTATTGGGTGCAGCCAGACGGAGCATTCCTATGGATGCCAGCCACCGGTCGTTTTGAATGAGTTGCACCCTGAGTAACCCGCCCTGCACAGTAGCGGCCCTCACGGGGCTACCTTGTGGCCGTGTGGCCCCTGTCTTTCAGACGGCAGGGTGGGTGGCTGCCAAGTGAAGATGGGCTACCAAGGTCGGCGTTTGTCATGGATGTCGGTCTGGAGTAGCGGGACCAATCTTATCTTTCCAGTTGCATCTGCGATCTGATGGACCCGCGAAGTCACCGACCTCGTATCAGTTGGGCGTTCTCCCAGTAGGAGACGCCCAATTGTCATACCCGCTGCCATTCCCACCGTGCCTTCCGTCGTAATATTTTCGCTCGTAGAGTGCGCTGGAGTTGCTCGCTCCTGCGAGTCCAACTGCGGAGTCCGTGGAATTGGAACGTTCCCAGTCGCCCAAAGTATCGTTTGGGCTGAACTACTGTCCAAGGCTATCCCCGGCGGCGGCGATAGACTAGGCATGTCAGTTCATATGGTGATTTTAACTACTTCAGCTAGCGCCATGCTCTCTTTCTGTGTGTTAAGCTGCCGATACACGTTAAGAGCTGACGTTGACGTTGTGCTGAACGAGTTTTGTGACGTCACTTCCTGCTGTTTCACGTTGAGGAGCCCTCTCGCGTCGTGAAACACACTGTACAACCAATAGGAAGCAGATCGCGCCTTACATCACAAGCAGAAAGTCTGATGTCCATGGAAAGTAAGACGCCATATTGTATTTGACATGTTCAGAAGAGTCCCATATTCGGAGAGTTTTATGTTGATTTGTCACGTACAGTAGAACCAGAAGGAAGCAAGATCACTTCCTACGTCACAAGCAGAAAGCCTTATACCCACAAGAAGCAAGACACCAAACTGTATTTGATATGTTCCATAAAAACACGGGAGAACTGCCGGATATCAGTAACTTCCTGCCACGATATTTCGGCGCAGAGTCTTCTGGCCATCTTCAGGTGAATGCCACTGCAGTAGTACTTTGATATGTTCAGAAGAGTCCCATATTCTGTGGGTTTTGTGTTACACCTTACACCCCATGAATATATGATGTTTCTAAGCACCATAACATTAAACTTATCGAGATCGAATCTTACTGGTACGATTTGTTGCAATAAGGCAATGGAAAACGTTATATTGGTTTCATATTTAGTTATTATCGCGTAATAACACTCTTGTTATGTGAATAACTCATTATAAGGCAACAGTATGTTGGAGATTTATCAAAAAGTCTTTCTTGTTAGAGTATATTACTTATAACTAAATGTAACATTTCAGCGGTTAAACCCTATAGAGCGTCATAACACGAAATGCATAGTCGCTCCTTACGAAACTACAGCTTAGCGTAATGAGTAGAGGTGCCACGTTACAAGATCGAGGTTGGGTTGGTAGAGGGTTCGATCCTGTTGGATCTAATTTTGTTTCTCACCTTTACGTTTTATAAATGGTTGTAGGACTTCTTTACGAAACTAATAGAAGTAATTTCTCTAATACTTGATGTTCTGTGGCACGAGTGAGTTTGTTCGATGTGGTGAACTTTCCTAAGCTGATGGCCTTACGGACTGGACAAGTACTTTTCGTTTTGTCCTATTACATGGTCACAGATCTTCAAGTTGCTATTTATAAATACCACAGACAAGACAACAAGACTAGCCTATGGAACAAGTTAGGAAATGTGTGTTTTATAGAGCTAACGTAGGGATATTATGCGCGTCCATTTTCGTGGACAAACTGTATTGCTTGGGAGCCAAATAAATCCAACAACTGCCGTTGGAGAGCGCTGAGGTTTCAACATCTCGTTAACCTGATCGCTCGTATGTTGATGGCGCTGTCTCTCGTAGCTTTGAATATCGCACCTGCATGCTCCTCAACGTTACCTACCTCGCAACATATGTCGACACCTTTAGTGTTCAGTCATTCGCACTCGCCGTGTTCTGTATTAATCTTCCTGCTCATCTCTACTATCCCACAGACCGAGTCGCGCGTCGAGTTTCGTTTCTTCCTCTGCAGTTCAGCTGTCCGTCTTTGCCCTCGATCATGTCCGAAGGAACAGACACCTCGCACTCACATAACTGATTCGCCTGGATGGGCAATGGATCCGTCTTCTTCAGTGCAGATGCACAAGGAAGTCTGACTTCCTGGGGTAATCTCAGAATAGCGAGCATGGCGAAATAGACACGCCTTGCAGAAAGGTAACTCTCGGTGGGAGTGTGGTCCGGCCGTGAGGCGTGTCGAGATATTCTGCCCAGATTCGATATCCCGGACAGTGCAGTGGTTAACACACCTGCCTAATAAGCACAAGACCTCCAGATCGAATCCTGGTGCGGCACACATTTTCACTCGTCGTCGCTGATTCCGCGGAATGTCCCGATTCAGCTCTCATCAGAAATCCGTCTCCTTTCCTTTCTCCGCCCCTCCACCTATAATGTACATACAGTACTGCCAAAAGTGACGGTTTCGTGGTGGTGTTACGCCCTGTGGAGATACAAACCTTACATTTGAAGATTAGAAAGATATTACGCCCCTCCAACCATCTGGTTATTCAAGCATATATTCAGAAGGATAGAGAAGCAGTTCGGCTGTGACCTTTTTGAATTGTTCACACCGGCATTTCCCGCAAGCATTTTGGGAAAACTAAGGAACATATGAATCCTGATCGTTGGCCGACAATATGAAGCGCCGGCCTTTCGAATTGTAGTCCAGAGCGCTGAACACAGTGCCATGTCGCTCAAACACAGTTCTGAGAAACGTTTGTATGTGAGACAGTATTACTAAAAACGCTTTCACCAAAGAGAAATAAGCAGCATCATCATCATTATTTTCTTTGGGCCTTTGTCCCACTTCAACGCGGGTCGGCCTTGTTACTATGGAGCCGGCCGATGTGGGCGAGCGGTTCTAGGCGCTACAGTCTGGAACCGTGCGACAGCTACGGTCGCATGTTCGAATCCTGCCTCGAGCATGGATGTATGTGATGTCCTTAGGTTAGTTAGGTTTAAGTAGTTCTAAGTTCTAGGAGACTGATGAGCTCAGCAGTTAAGTCCCTTGCCGGCCGCTGGTGGCCGAGCGGTTCTGGCGCTACAGTCTGGAACCGCGCGACCGCTACGGTCGCAGGTTCGAATCCTGCCTCGGGCATGGATGTGTGTGATGTCCTTAGGTTAGTTAGGTTTAAGTAGTTCTAAGTTCTAGGGAACTTATGACCTCAGCAGTTGAGTCCCATAGTACTCAGAGCCATTAGAACCATTAGTTAAGTCCCTTAGTGCTCAGAGCCATTTGAACCATTGTTGTTACTTTAGATTTGGCGATGTTAGTGGTAGTGGGTTGCCAGATGCCTTTCTTGTCGTCACCCTGTGCTCCCCTCGATGGACGCAGTGTACCCCAAATGTCTGGATCTAGTGTAAGCCATGAAATAGTGCGAACGTTTTCAAATGTGTGCGAGTCATGTGATGAGGCGGGACGTGGGGACCAACCCGGTATTCACATAGAGGGGGTGTAATAAAACCGCCTAAAAACCACATCCAGGCTGTCTGGCAGAACGGCCCTCATCGTTAATCCACTAGGCGAATTCGATCTGGGGCCGGCGCGCCTACCCGAGTCCAGTGAGCATCGCATTAGCGCCCTCAGCTGACCTGGCAGGTAAAGACAAATAAGCAAACAACCAAGATATGGCAAATGCAAATGCTATATGCCTCTGTGCAGGAAAATTATATACATTTTTTTAAGATGGGTGTGGTATCTCTCCTGTAATGGGAGGTACTCTTGCTATATGCTTTTGTGATTCCTGTTGTTTCTCAGAGGTATATTGGGGGATTGTACTTACCAAGTCTGGCCGAATATCTGTTTCTGTTACCACACATCTAACGGTGGAGCTCTCAGCGTTAAAACCACCTCCGATGCCGGCCAGCCAACATCACTGCAATTGGGAAGCTGCGCAAAGAGCGCCACTGCTGGAGATTATCCGCACGTGGAGTCGGGCTGTGTGGAGTGTCGGTGCATTTGGCAGTGGAGAGGAGAGAGCTTTGCGGCGGCCATTAGCCGGATAATGCTGGAACAGCAGCACTGCGAAAAACGCCGGCCGTACAGCAGGGGTGATTGCTGCGGCCCGTGTTGTTGGTTCAGTGGCGCCCGGCTGTTTTCCCGGCTAATCGGGACACAGTACCGCGTAAATTCCGGAACATAAGCCTGGGAGCAAACGGTCGGGTCTTTCTGCTATTTCGGGAAATAAAACTGTTATTTCAGCGCACTTTCTGTGTTATTGTTTCTTTTGTGAAGTGTCAGTGTTACTTGTCAAACTGTCGGAATGACAAGGAACTTCGCTTTCCACACAGCAGCCATTTGCCTCTAACGAGGGTCTGATTTTGTATATTGCATGACTGACTGTCCAGGTAACATACATTGAATAATTATCCAGGACAAATTAAGGTCTGACAAATATCTGTGCATGGGGCGACACCGATATACCAGAACATATTGTTCTAGGATATGCAGCCTACGAAGATTTACGGACGGGAACAACTGACATTGGTGTTCAAAGGGACATTGTTAGAGACGAATACTAATCGTAAATAGTGAAAGAGGTAACAAACAGGACATCTAGGAGGGAAATTCTAAAATATTAAGACTAAGAAAAACCCAGTTGAGAGAGATAATGCTATAGTGAATAATGTGGATCAGTGATTGAATATCACCGCGAATTCACCGACGCCAAAGTTCATTTCTACACAGAGAACGACCATAATCAGTGCATATGTCACTTATAACATGGTGACTGTGGCAGAATGAATGGGTGTGGTGTCTCAACAAGAGAAGGCAACGGAGGGGGGCTGGTGTGGCGGACCCGAGATGTTCCATTAGTAGACTAAGACTGTCAAAGAAGGCGCTGCCTCACCAGTGGTCTCACCTCTTGGGTGACGAAAGGTGATTTCGAGGTTGTATTCACTTTTATTCACATAAATTAATCACACGGAAGTCACCGTGTGTCGTAATGGTCCCTGGACATTACGAAGGGTGGAACACGGTTCGCCGGCCGCTGTGACAGAGCGGTTCTAGGCGCATCAGTCAGGAACTGCGCGGCTGCTACGGTCGCAGTTTCAAATCCTGCCTCGGGCATGGATGTGTGTGATGTCCTTGGGTTATGAAGGTGTAAGTAGTTCTAAATCTAGGAGACTGATGACCTCAGATGTTAAGTCCCATCGTGCTCAGAGACATTGAACCATTTGAACACGCTTCTTCATTGGATGTGTGGTCATCACGGACGAGATTGTCTACGAGATGGGTAAGCAATTTTGTGATGGGGCCTTCCATTCCTCCATAAGCGATTGACAACTGATGGATGGTCGTCGGTGAATGTCGACGCTCTGCAGTACATCTCCCGAAAGCCCTCCAGAAACGCCCATGGGAATTAAGGCTGGGGAACAGGTAGGCCAGTTTATTTTCCGTGTATCCTCTCGTTCCAATAGCCTCTCCTACTGAGTAATTTGATGCTGTCGCCCAGTTTCATCTAGAAATGAAGTCAGGGCCAGGTACACCCCTGGAAAGATGCCCACGAGGAAGGAGTACAGTGTCACAATACTGTTAACGATTGGGCTCCCTCGCTTTCAGTAGCATAGATGACTGCAAGTAAACGCACATCGGCTACCGCCATCGTGCGTCCCCTGTATTGATCACGTAAGACGGATTATGTCTCATAAGGCGTTAAGGGAATAGGATAGAATATCGTTAATATTAATACGAATTACCATCGACACTCACTGTAAATGATTGAGGGATACACAGAGTGGTCAGAAACAATTTGCAAAGCTTGTGTGTTGCAGGCTAAGTTACACTGAGAAAAAACAGTTACGAAAAAACATTCAATACGTAGCGCCGTTTCCGAATTACACACATCAAAAAAAGATCTGCATCACCCCAGTTCCCAGAACTCCTGAAGATAGACGTTGATTGTGGATAATGTATCACCGACACAGTCCCTCTGACTGTTCAGAGATGTCACTAAACCAGCCCAAAGATGTAAACAACCATGCATGATCAGCGCCTATTAGATGGAGGGGGTCCGACAGCCGTTTCAGTTCCAATCATTCCACCCGGAAGAAGGCGGTTGGGGATCTGGGGAGGGCTTGTTTGGGGGAAGAGACCAAATAGCGAGGTCTCCGGTCTCATCGGATTAGGCAAGGACAGGGAAGGAAGCCGCCCATGCCCTTTCAAACGAGCCATCCCGGCATTTGCCTGGAGTGATTTAGAGTAATCACGGAAAACCTGGAACAGGATGGCCAGACGCGAGATTGAACCATCGACCTCCCAAATGCGAGCAGGAAGGACGTACACGGCTCGTGTTGTCTGCAGTTCAACCATGCCTAGACAGTCAATATCGCGGTTCGGTCCCGTCCGCATTGCTATGTTGTGCCAGTATGGGCTGTCAACAAGGGAAGTTCAAAATGGTTCAAATGGCTCGGAGCACTATGGGACTTAACTTCTGAGGTCATTAGTCCCCTAGAACTTAAACCTAACTAACCTAAGGACATCACACAAATCCATGCCCGTGGCAGGATCGACCCTGCGGCCGTAACGGTGACGTGGCCCCAGACTGTAGCGCCTAGAACCGCTCGGCCACTCCGGCCGGCAACAAGGGAAGTGTCCAGGCGTTTTGGAGTGAACCAAAACGATGTTTTTCGAACATGGAGGAGATACAGAGAGTCAGGGACTGTCGATGACATGCCTCGCTCAGGCCACCCAAGTGCTACTACTGCAGTAGATGACTACTACGTACGGATTATGGCGCAGAGGAACCCTGCCAACAACGCCACCATGTCGAATAATGCTTTTAGTGCAGCCACAGGGCGTTGTGTTATGACTCAAACTGTGCACAATAGGCTGCATATGCGCAACTTCCTCCCGACGTCCATGACGAGGTTCATCTTTGCAACTATGACACCATGCAGTGCGGTACAGATGGACCCAACAACATGCCGAATGGACCGCTCAGCACTGACATCATGTTCTCTTCCCCGATGAGTGTCGCATATGCCGCCAGCCAGATAATCATCGGAAATGTGTTTGCAGGCAACGCCTTAGACACACTGTCCAGCGAGTGCAGCAAGGTGGAGGTTCCCTGCTGTTTTGCGGTGGCATTATGTGGGGCCGACGTACCTGCAAGTGGTCAGGAAAGGCGCTGTAACGGCTGCACGATACGTGAACGCTATCAGCCGACCTATAGTGCAACCATATCGGCAATATATTGACGAGGCATTCATCCTCATGGACGACAATTCGCACTCTCATCGTGCACATCTTGTGAATGACTTCCGGATAGCAACATCGGTCGATTAGGGTGGCAAGCATGTTCTACAGACATGAACCCTCTCGAACATGCCTGGGATACATTGAAACGGCTGTTTGTGGTCGACGTGGCGCACCAACCACTCTGAGGGATCTACGCCAAATCGCCTTTGAGGGGTGGGACAATCAGGAGCAACAGTGCCTTTATGTACTTGTGGATAGTATGCCATGAGATATACAGGCATGTATTAGTGGAAGAGCACGTGCTACTGCGTCTTAGAGGCGCTGGTGTGTACAGCAATCTGGACCTCTGAAGGTCTCTCTGAATGGTGGTACAACATGCAATGTGTGGTTTTCGTGAGCATTAAAATGGTCGGAAATGATGTTCAGGTTGATCTCTATTCCAATTTTCTTTACAGGTTCCGGAACACTCAGAACCAAGGTAATGCAAAACTAATTTTGACATGTGTAATTAGCGTCAATTTTAGCCAATCAGGCCTTGTAGACGCCAATTCAAGCGGTCCGCCAGATACAATTAGTGTCATGCTCTCATAGCGTAGGCGGTAGCAAACGCAACTGCTGCCGCCGCAAATCCAATTTTTATATCGCTCTCTTGTTCGAATTTAGGAAACCAAACACGGAACGTGTCCGACGGACGGCTTGAATATGACGTGCGTCGGTCTCATTGGCTAATTGCTATGCTTATTAACTCGGAAACGGCGCAACGTATCGACATTTTAGAATTTTTTTCTTAATAATTATTTCTCAGCACAACCTACGCTGCAAAACCTTTACAAGCGTTTCAGACTGTTTCTGACCATCCTGTACACATTGACGAAAAAAAATTAAAAGTAGAACACAATCAAAGAATTTGGGGTAATGGAGATGTACTAATAATCGTCTCAACGCCATCTGTTTCTACCCTTTAAAAGGGACTGCTAATGACCAAGAGGCTCAGTGTGGAGCCAGCAGGTATTGTGTCACAGAGACCACTGGTGATTCATGCAATCGACTTAGCTTTTTTGAGATGGTTCATTTGGGGCCTACCGAGAGGTGGGATGGTGGTTTAGGAGAATTGCCAGAAGGAATAATAATTAAATGATTGTATGTCATTGATAAGTTGGACTGATAAGGTAAGGAATGAGGAGAATCCGAGTGGAAAGGAATATGTGGAAAACAATGACAGGGAGAAGGGACAGGGCGGTAGTACATCTGTTAAGACCAGAGGTAACTATTTCGAGGTAACTATTTCCATGTTATTAGAGGGAGCTGTAGAGAGCAAAAACTGTAGAAGAAGATAGAGATTGGCATATAGCCAGCAAATAATTGACGTAGGCTGCAAGTGCTACTATGAGATGAAGAGATTGGCACAGGAGAAGAATTCATGGCGGGCCGCATCAGACCAGTCAGAAGACTTATAACCCCCCCCCCCCCCCCTCCCAAAAAAAAGGACAAGAAAAGAAAGAGTTCTGCCACAGAGTTGCTAGTGTTTTCAGTGGGCGCCACACTGCGCCACTAGTGTGTCTACGATGATGAAATAGTGTTGAAGACAACGCAACACCGACTCACAGAGAGGAATCCGCTCCAGCCCATGGCTGCTGCATGCGACGACCACTCAGCTAAGGGGGCGGTTTTAGCCACGCCCTCTGAACGTGCCAAATCAGTTGCGCTGTGTTGCTGGCAACAGTGCATATGTGAGCATTCTCGCTCTCTCAGACGAAATTCTGGACGTCAATACAGCGACGATGCCCTCCAAGAACATCGTACTGTAAGGGCAGCAGGAGCAGATCGCTCTACTGCCACAACACAGATGTGAGCAAATGCGACATCACCAGTGTCAACAGCAACGGTTACTAACCGGTTGCTAGCAGTGGAGCTGCGAGCACGCTCACTTCTGGCCCGTCTTTTCCTTTCAAGCCGCGGCATCGACGCCCACGGTTCGACAGGTGCCAACAGAGGGTCGCCAGGAGGGACAGTACCGCGCCGTGCTCTTCAGATATAAATGCCGATTGTACCTGAGTGCAAGTGATGCTCGTTCGGACGTACGACGTAAACTTAAAGAGCAATGTTTTCGACAGTGCATTCGTGTGAGACTCTCTAGTCTCATGCCGAACCAAATGGCCTGGGATGCGATAAGGTACAAGTCTCATTCACCTGTCGTGTATGTTGAGGTATCACTGACCAGCTGCCTTAACTCTGCCTGTGAAACTGAAGGTGTTCTGCAGGTCTCGCAGCAGCCTCCCTAAAAATGGTTCAAATGGCTCTGAGCACTATGGGACTTAACTGCTGTGGTCATCAGTCCCCTAGAACTCAGAACTACTTAAACCTAACTAACCTAAGGACATCACACACATCCATGCCCGAGGCAGGATTCGAACCTGCGACTGTAGCGGTCGCGCGGTTCCAGACTGTAGCGCCTAGAACCACTCGGCCACCGCGGCCGGCCAGCCTCCCTAGCCGGCACTATCTGTCTCCAGTCGAACAGCTGCTGGACATGATGAGACCACTACTGGCTCTTGCGACACGTCCACAACTCGTACACCAAGCGAACAGATCTAGCATGTGTGGAAAAGGTTATTCCAAGACAGTATTGGTGACGTTTACGATCAATTATGTCAGCGTCAGCACCTGCATTGTCGCCTGTGGACAGCACCACCTCCTTTTTCCTGTCCTTATCCCGTTTCTTCGTCGGGTCGGCATGTTAATCTGAATTTTGCAGTTCACAACTAAATTAATGGTTGAGAGTGGCCGAATGTCCTACCGGTCGCACTTCTCCACCCGCCTCCCCCCATCTGCCCCCCTCCATCCCCCCCCCCACTCACCGGAAGGACATGTATACACCCCCCACCCTTTTCTACGACTTGTGTTATCCCACATGAAAGTGTCTGAAGCTTGGCTGCAAGTGTACAACCGACCGAGATACCCAAGTACTGCTCACGAACCGTCCTCACAGCTTTACTTCTGCCAGTACATCGTCTTCTACCTTCGAAACTTCACGGGAGCTCTCTTGCGAAACTTGCAAATTTAGAATTCCTGGAAGAACGGGTGTTGCGGGGACATGGTTTAGCCACAGACTGGGTGGAGCACTTTCTCAAAAAAGGCAAATGTCGCCAGTTGATGTCCCGCTTCGACACACAGTTTTAATCTGACAGAAAGTTTCACATCGGCGCACGCTTCGGTGCCAAGTGAAAATTTCATTGTAGTGTAAGAATAGATTTCATAGTATTTGTGAATTTTGTAACTGTGGCAGAGCATTGGTGCCATCCCAGTACTGTGCTAGTGGAATGTGGGAAGCGGCCAAAGGACCACGTGTAGTCCGGCCGGCACAACGGCTTTCGTTGTTAATCCACTGGGGTGCTGGGGCGTCCATTACAAGAACTGCAGCTTTCATACTAACGTACCAAGTACCTGATTAGTGTGACACAGTACGGCGATACAGTGCTTGTGCAAGGAAACTAGGCATTCATCTGAATTAATGGAATGAAAATTATTAAGGGTACACTAAAATCCACACCGGTTCCTTGGCTGCACACCATCAGTAACAGAACACCAACCGAATTGTAACGTCAAGAAGCAACCAATCGAGAGTGGAAAAAGCTGCAACGTCCCGACTACACCCAAGGTCTTCCAATGATCCTCCTCCAGGCTGCTTGATACCAACCACTATACTCTTGTTACACAATGGAAGAAACAGCAAGAAGTTTGACACTAAAGAAGAGCGGTGCAAGAGATAGAATGATGCAACAATAAAAAAGGTATTCAAGATCCATCTGCCAGTGTACCAGGATTTTATCTGAAGAGAAGTGAGTGGGCAAGACTTAACAGGATAAGAACCGGTAATACCAGGTGCAATGATATGATAGGCAAGTGGGCACTCCGAAACTCTCAAGCTTGTGATCGTGGGGGGCAAGAATAAACCGTTTATCATGTTGCCAAATACTGCCCTCCAAGAAAGTACCCAAGACCATTCAGAAACTTTATTAATACTGCTCCCTCGGCAATCAGTTCCTTCATTCACTAGATGTTGAATTATGTTGAATGGTATCTGTTTTATAATCCTAATTTTATAGTTTAAATGTTCTCTTGGAATTATTAATTTACAATATTTAAATATATTAGTTTTGTGCCTAAACCCTTAAATTTGTAAATGTGAACTATGTGCATTTCTTAATATTTACTGCTGTCGTTATACGCTAAATGCTATACTACACAGGTGAGTACTGTTAGCTACAGCTTATAACAACATAAACTACTGTAATAATAAATGTAATCTTTCCATGTACCTCATTGTATTGTTTTTACAATAAATTTTCAATGAATGGGAAAATTGACAATGGAAGTTTGAAATTCTTTTCCACCAGTGTATGTAGATGTGGAGCATACCCCACATGAGTGACGTCGTATTGTTTAGTTTCGAGATAATTCGACAAAAGGGATACCGTTCCAGTGATTGCTTTGGTGCGTGACGTCAGCAGTAATTCAAAATGTGGCTGCCGACGCTGCCTGGCCTACCACATTTCTTCTTTTCTGTTTGGTTGTGGCCCTCCTGAGGGAGACGCAAATAAAGCCCTTTTGCTGGAGTGTATCAAATTCCAACGGCGCAGACTCCATGCAAAGCAAATTAGCGGACAGTGCTGTAATCACGGCAATTAGTTTAAGATCCAATTACCGGCCTTTGATTGAATTCCGAAGCAATGAGCGATTTGTATTTGCACATAATTTGTTCTCAATCAGTCAATAAAGCTTTGCGAATTTGCCGAATTCGATGCTCATTTCAAATGCATTCAACTGCTGCGACATACTTGCATGACGTCGGTATGGGGAAGTTTCACAGTGACGCAGTATGTTTGGTGGCACGAGCTATGTCCAAAATAGTTTTTGTATCAATCTGTTTTATTGAAACCAACTTACTTCCTTCGACATACTGCTTCTTGAGCGACTGAATCATCAGTTGCATGATTTCTTTCCCATAAAGTCAGTGAATTGTGGATATTTATATAGGGCACGTTTCCTGCCCGTTTCATTTCTGACGACTAGTCACTAGCAGCACAGAAGCATTAAGAACATGATAAAACGATAAAGAAGTGGGTTTACACAACCCCTGTTGTAGGTCCATTCGTGTGGAAAACATTTGCAAAATTATTATCCAGTTAAGTGTTTAACTGCATACAAAAAATGGCTCTGAGCACTATGGGACTCAACTGCTGAGGTCATTAGTCCCCTAGAACTTAGAACTAGTTAAACCTAACTAACCTAAGGACATCACAAACATCCATGCCCGAGGCAGGATTCGAACCTGCGACCGTAGCGGTCTTGCGGTTCCAGACTGCAGCGCCTTTAACCGCACGGCCACTTCGGCCGGCGCAACTGCATACATATTCTGTAAACATGTCCTAATAGTTTGCCATGAGGTGGAACATCACGGCTCGTTTGTATAAACAATTCATTTCCCTACTGTTTGTATGGCCACACGCTGGTTATTTAGATGAGAGCTTTGCATGCGTATGTACAAAACTAATTACAGTTTTACATTTGTGTACAAGGAACTCCTTGTCATGTTCTCTGTTGAAAACTTTCATAAATTCATGGGAAGATGTGATCGATTGGAAAAATTTTAGTTTCTCCTTATAATTAAAGTAACTCTTTGTCGGTAACTTTGATTATGTAACACGGTAGCAAAAATTTTATTATCTCGATAGTTCGTTCTTTGCGTGCACAATTGTGATTATTAATATGATATTTTAGTCGACACTAGTTATTTGCTGACTGTTATTTGTTGCAATATCGCAATGACCATCTTCATAAATTAAAGTACGCTGTTGCAAAAATTTATTGTAAACCGGTGACAGAGTGAAGAACCGTAGTGACTCTCTCGGAGAATGAACACAATTCAAAATCGATCAGTCACGGTTAGTGTTCATTTAAATACTACGTCTATATAAAAAATGAACAATAGTCCGTAACATTTCGAGGACATTACTGCAAAAAGCAAGTTGTTTAGTGCAAACATAACCATTGTAACTGTTACTAAGACACAAATCCAGCAGGTTAGAAAATGGATTTCCACTCGTTTTCATTCTCTAGCAGACCGAGGACAAGACGGTGTGATCGAAACAGAAGGTGTCTGTCATTCTCTACTGTCGACAATCGAAAGTGTATCGTCATCTTTTTAACTGAACTTACTGTGAGCTATTTGTGAAGCACAGCAAAAACCAACACACAAAAAAGGTTTTTGCATATGTCTCAATTTTTTTTTTTGTGAGATCGCATTCATAATTACTAGAAATCAGATTCTAAACTCGAAATCTAGGTTAGTAGTATGTATAAATTATGTATAAACATAAGAAAGAAGTGCCTTTTCAATTGCAGTATCTTACATTTACAATTTGTGTTTCACCTAAGGCATGTGTTACAACTTGTTGAGAATTTCAGCGATTATTTAAATAACAATCAAGGTCATACCTTGTATCCTACATCTCCAACCGGTATATGCATCGTGTGAACTTGCTGATCGGTTTTATTTATTTACATGCATTTATCTCATAGAGAATTCTTCTAGACAATATGTAAAAGGAGAACAATGTTGATTGGCGTTTCGTTAAAAGGACAAAAATTTTAACTGCAGTTGTAGAAACAAAGGTTCGAAGTGTAGCTCAGCATTTTAAATAGCTAACAGGGGACACTCCTCATTGGATTCCCCTGAAATTTGGTGGTAGGGTGGCCTAGTGGAAAGCACACCAAAAACTGAGAGCACACATGAAAACAGGTAGGAGATGTACTGAACTGTAAAAAAAGAAGCAAAGTAGAAACGGTGAACGGTCTAAGTTCAAGATATGCAACATGAAGCACATATGAAGAACCATGGCGTCGTGGTTAGTAGTAGTAGTAGTAGCTTTATTCATCCGAAGATCTCTTTTTACAAGGCTATAGGACATGTCAAAGTATTTACAAATTTAGATCAATTTCAAATGAGCTAATTCGCATAGACATATATGTACAGAGTTCTAGTTAGATTTACTCCTGGTATACAGTACTTTTTTTACAAAGAGTTTATTAAATAATGTAATGCCACACTGTTCACTCATACCTCTCATTATCAGTCACTGCACACACTATACACACATTGCTTCATAACACTGCATTCGCCACACACACACACACTAACACACACACACACACACACACACACACACACACACACACACACAGGTGATCTCTCTGGGCCATTTTCTGTACTGCAACTTCCTATTTGCTATCCTGAAAAACTCAGTCAGCATCCTCCATAATGAGTGACATGTTGAGCCCAGAAAGAGGAAGAGGTGTTAGTATTGTGCTATGCATAGTTTGGGGGTAAGTATTTCTAGAAAGGGAAAAAGAAGGAAAAAAACGTAAAGCGAAGGTGTTATGTGGAATATGATTATTATTATTATTATTATTTATTCGTATAACATTTTTTATCAAACCCCTACTCTGTTTCAGCTAAGCAATCCTTCAATGCATGAAATGTATTCCATAATGGATACTTTTTTGCTGACCTTTTAAATAAGTGTACTTTTGCAGTTTCTTTAATCTCTTTTGGTAATTTATTGTACAGTTTTATTTCTTGACAGAAAATGCTTTTTTGAACAGATCTTTACAATGCGCTCGACTAGTATTTTTGATTATTATTCTTATGGCTCTTTCCTGGAGTATTAAAATTGTGTTCATATTTTGTGCGTTTGTTCCCCAAAAAAGAATGCTGTAGTGGAGAATTGAGGGTACATATGAATAATATGTAAATAAAAGACACTGCATGTTACACACTGATGACAGGATTCTTAGGGCATAACTTGCTGATGACATTCTGTTTGCAAGTATCTTTGTGTGTTCACACCAGTTCAACTGACAATCAATATTCATTCCTAGAAATTTTGCATTTGTTACTCAGTCTATATAGGTGCCATTTACGTTTAATTTAACATTGCCTTTTTTCCTCTTCGAACTGAAATTCATGGCGTTAGTTTTCATTATTGCTAATTGACCAATCATAAACTTTCTTCAGAATTTTATTTGCTTTTTCCGCAAGGAGTTCTGTTGTTTTCTACGTGATTATAATATTGCTGTCATCAGCGAAGAGAATTTTTTCACCGTGAGTAACAGTACTGGGAAAGTCATTGACGTATATCAGGAACAGTATTGGTCCTAATATGCTGCCTTGCGGAACCCCTATATTAATGTATTTTGGTTCTGATAAGTGTTTTACTAAATGTTAAATCTATTTGAAGTATGTGTTATCTCTACTCTTTGTACTGTTAGGTATGATCGAAACCAGTCATTAGCTACCCTTCTTGTTCCTAATGCTTATAATTTATTTAATAGAATCCTGTGGTCGACTGTATCAAGCACCTTAGAAAGATCCAAAAATATACCTGTGACACACTCACCTTTATCAAGAGCATCAAGTACAACTTTTGTGAATTCTGCTATGGCTGACTCCGTATTTTTGACACTTCGGAAACCAAACTGTGATTCGCTTAAAATATTGTATTTATTAAGGTAATTCATTTATTTTGTCTTTCAGAATTGCTTCTATTATTTTTGAGAATGGTGACAGCAGTGTAATGGGCCAGTAATTTTCTATGTCTTCTGCATTATCTTTCTTGAGCAAAGGCACAACTCTTGCCTGTTTTAACTGCTCTGGAAATGTCCCTGATGTAGTCACTATGGTAGACTTAAAAGCTGGATGTCATTGTACAAATCTCCCTCGTGCCACCTTTTCTTTCACAAAATTATGAACTGTCCGTCCTGTCATTCGCCTGCCTATTCGCTGTATTGAAATTTGTGCCTGTTTCGTGGAGTAACGTCCGTTTGCAGCAGCGAGATATAAGGAAGAGGATCTATGATGACAGTTGATTGTGCACAACCACTCTATTAGCAGCAGAAAGGAAGTGGCTCTCTAACGGGAATCGCAAGCGTTTGACGACAAGGCGAAAAGCCAACTGAATCCTCCACCGGAAAACACGTCTGGTGTGTCATACACGGCATAGTGACAGTACGTGTCATGTGATAGGAATATCTTAATGACAACCGTAACTTGTATGCCTAGTGAATCAGTGAGATATGCCTCGTAGCCCGACTTGCGTGTTCCTATGGATGTGAATGTAATCGCTCCGAAAGAATTCATAAACATATAATAGTTTGTCACATAAGCTGCAATAAATGAACGCAACGGTTTCACAATTACACAGTTTTTCTTGTGCTTTATCAAACCATATCTTTTCAATGTTTTTGAAGTTTGAGTCTTGAATTCCTTTGTTGTAACATAGTTCACACCCATTTACTTGTTTTCATTTCTGTGAGAGATCTATGTGGTATGTGGCCTGCTCTCACTATTCATCACATTTACTTCTGGTGGTGATATGTCCTTACCACATGACTCATATTCTATAACCAATGTACAATATGACAACTCCAGGACTATATAAAGGGGACACGTCACTGATCGGACGAACATTCATAATTTTATGAAAAAGAAAAAAAACCATTGGCACGAGGAAGATTTAAACACGGATCCTCTGCTTTGGAGTCTAACACGGCCACCACATTACCATAACGCTGTTGCTTTTCCAGTTCGTTCGATGTTGCACATCTTGAGCTTGAACCATCCACTGTTTCTATTTTGCTTCTGTTTTCACAGTTCAGTACATCTTCTTCCTGTTTCCATGCTTGATCTGTTTTCAATTTTTGACGGGTTATCTGTTGGGGCGTCTTACCACTAAATCTGAGGGGGATGGGACGAGGAGTTTCTCTTGTATAAGAATGCTCCGGTAAAGGTAAATATTAGCGTTCCGTTTCCCTCACTCACTCTCGTGTTGTGTGTCCCGTTCCCCGTGCGCTCTCACAGACGTCTCCGTATGGCACAGACCGCGTGGTGGCAACACTGCAGAGCACGTGGCGTGTTTAAGGGCTGGTAGGGCTGCGTCCCGGAGGCGGCCGTAATTAATAAAGGGCTCTCCACGCACGGCCGACTCCTCAAGACAACACCCCACTGTACTCCTTGCCGAAATGCAAGGGCAGGATAATTTACTTTACGAAACCAGGGCGTTCCTCCCAAATAATTATTTGCGCATTTACCTGTGGTTATTTCCGCACACGGATGACATATGAAAACGAAAGTGTGTGCCTGATCCTCGTGAGAAGTCAAGCAACCGTTACAGTGTTCTATCATTAGATTATTCGACTCAGACTTCAAATATTCGACTTTTACAATTCATCTAAGACTCAGTTACATACAATAATAATTAACAAATTAGAAGCAGTCATCTGACAATCACTGGTGGATAAAGAATTCCTCTAGACTGGTTCATGTGCTACACCAAAACCTTCTGTCACGTCTACGCCATATTCTATCTCTATTTTCGTTTCCTGTGATTTCTTTATAAAGTTAAAAATTTTTAATTACTAGGTGATATTTATTTGCGGATACTGAAGGCAATGCCAATACATTGCATATATTTTTCTAGTCTAATCCAAGGATAGGATGTATCAACGGCAAGGAAAAGAATTAGGAACTCCGTCTGTGCTGTGGCGGTGCTAAAAGGCCAAAGAGAAGGAGCAAAAACAATTAATTCAGAGTAATTACACTACTGGACATTAAAATTGCTACAGCAAGAAGAAATTCAGATGGTAAATGGGTACTCATTGGACAAATACATTATACTACAACTGGCATGTGATTACATATTCATGCAATTTGGGTGCATAGATCCTGAGAAATCAGTACCCAGAACAACCACCTCTGGCCGGAATAACGGCCGTGATACGCCTGGGCATTGAGTCAACCACAGCTTGGATGGCGTGTACAGGTACAGCTACCCATGCAGCTTCAACACGATACCACAGGTAATCAAGAGTTGCAACTGGCGTATTGTGACGAGCCAGCTGCTCGGCCACCATTGACCAGACGTTTTCAATTGGTGAGAGATCTGGAGAACGTGCTGGCCACGGCAGCAGTCGAACATTTCTTGTATCCAGAAAGGTCCGTACAGGACCTGCAACATGCGGTCGAATATTATCCTGCTGAAATGTAGAGTTTCGCAGAGATCGAATGAAGGGTCGAGCCACGGGTCGTAACACATCTGGAATGTAACGTCCACTGTTCAAAGTGCCCTCAATGCGAACAAGAGGTGACCGAGACGTGTAAACAGTGGCACCCCTTACCATCACGCCGGGTGATACGCCAGTATGACGACGATAAATACACGCTTCCAAAGTGCGTTCACCGCAAATCGCCAAACACGGATGCGACCATCATGATGCTGTAAACAGAACCTGGATTCATCCGAAAAAAAAATGACGTTTTGCCATTCGTGCGCCCAGGTTTATCGTTGAGTACACCATCGCAGGCGTTCCTGTCTGTGATGCAGCGTCAAGGGTAACCGCAGCCATGGTCTCCGAGCTGATAGTCCATGCTGCTGCAAACGTCGTCGAACTGTTCGTGCAGATGGTTGTTGTCTTGCAAACGTCCCCATCTGTTAGCTCAGGGATCGAGACGTAGCTGCACGATCCGTTACAGCCATGCGGATAAGACGCCTGTCATCTCAACTGCTAGTGATACGAGGCCGTTGGGATGCAGCACGGCGTACAGTATTACCCTCCTGAATCCACCGCTTCCATATTATGCTAACAGTCACTGGATCTCGACCAACGCGAGCAACAATGTCGCGAGACGATAATTCGCAATCGCGATAGGCTACCTTTATCGAAGTCGGAAATGTGATAGTACGCATTTCCCCTCCTTACACGAGGCATCACAACAATGTTTCACCAGGCAACGCCGGTCAGCTGCTGTCTGTGTATGAGAAATCGGTTGGAAACTTTCCTCATGTCTGCACGTTGTAGGTGTCGCCACTGGCGCCAATCTTGTGTCAATGCTCTGAAAAGCTAATCATTTGTATATCACAGCATCTTCTTCCTGTCGTTAAAGTTTCGCGTCTGTAGCACGTCATCTTCGTGGTGTAGCAATTTTAATGGCCAGTAGTGTAAATTTATGGAATGCATTTGTTAGGTAACATATTTAACCTATTAACATTGCAGAATCGCAGGTTAATGTAAGCGCGAGATGTCATTGCAAATGTGAAACGCTGGTGTATTAACTGGTGTAATCGCTAGTATGTTGAATAGAAATATGCACACTTGGATGAATTATGTTATGGATGACGCTAGAGTTAATGTCTCATATGTGCTCGATTGGATACAGACCTGGTGTTCGAGCAGGACATCTCAACGTGTCGACACTATGTAGACCATGCTAGGCTACAACAGTGGTATATGGGCGAGTGTTACCCTAATGGAAAAGACTCATAGGAGTGCTTTTAATGAATGGCAGCATAATAGATCGATTCATTAGACTGACGTGTAAATTAGTAGTCAGACTGCGTGGGAAAAC
Organism: Schistocerca nitens; assembly: GCF_023898315.1. NCBI lineage: Eukaryota > Metazoa > Arthropoda > Insecta > Orthoptera > Acrididae > Schistocerca > Schistocerca nitens. The sequence continues at coordinate 21,706,067 of NC_064614.1, forward strand.
CACGGAAGTGCTTCTGCTGTCATACGAAGTCGCATTCCAGACGAAGTGGGATGGTTGGTTGCAGGCCTTCAGCTGGTCTCATTTTTACCAACAGACGACCATCACTGGTGCCGAGGCAGAACCAGCTTTCGTCAGAAAACGCAAGGGGCCTACACCCTACCCTACTATGAGCTCTCTCTTGATGCTGCTGGATTCGCAAATGCCGGTGGTTTGGGGTAGGTGGGATTCACGTTACAGGGCGTCTGTCTCGGAGCTCTCCTTGAAGTGACCGATTTGTAACAGTTCGTTGTGTCACTGTGGTGCCAAGTGCTGCTCAAATTGCAGTTATAGATGCAGTGTAGTGCACCAGAGCCAAGAGCCTAGCACGAAGGTCTTCCCTCTCGGTAGTGCCACGTGGCCATCCGGAGCCTGGTCTTCCTACGACCGAAAATTTCCGTAACCACCGCATGCTAGTAATCATGTACAGTGGTTACATTTCTGTCAAGTCTTTCTGCAATATCACAGAAGCCGCATACAACTTTCCATAGCCCTGTTCCGCAACTTCGTTCAAAATCAGTGCGGTGTTGGCATTGCGTCTTTGTCGCCTTAAAGGCATTATTGACTAGCATCGATTCACCACATACAATCTCAAAGGTAGCTAACGCTTACGACCGTTAAATCGTTTAGCCGCGCGGTGTAGCCGCGTGGTCTACGGTGCCTTGTCACGGTCCGTGCGGGTCTCCCCATCGGAGGTTCGAGTCCATCCAAGGGCATGGGTGTTTGCGTTGTCCTTAGCGTAAGTTAGTTTAAGTTAAATAGTGTGTAGGCTTAGGGACCGATGACATAAGTAATTTCGTCCCATAAGACGTTACCACGTTGGAGGGTTTATTTAAAGAAAACCTGATTTGCATCCTCATAATGGCGATACTGGGGCCACCGCTGTTTGAGTGGCACTAAATCTGAGTACACATCTTCTTTCAGTTGTAGCAACACGCCTCCAAATTTGGTTTATGTCGCACTACTCCTTCCTGGTGTCGCTTTTTTTTTTTCGTCATCGTATATTGATAAATGGTATAGATACACCAGACGCACAATTTAGCCTTGTACCTACCGTCACTGGCGTGGTCAGGATCAACTCATTAAACCTACGGTGTACTGAACGGAAAAATCTAACTTTCCTCAACATCTTAAACCCTGACTTGTTATACTCATTGGACGAAGTGATAACATTACAAAAAGACTAATTTCCACAGGAAAAATGTTCCAGCAATTCAGCGCTACAAAGGTGTGGTCCAAAATCACTACTTTGCCGGCCGATGTGGCCGAGCGGTTCTAGGCGCTTCAGTCCGGAACCGCGCTGCTACTACGGTCGTAGGTTCCAATCCTGCCTCGGGCATGGATGTGTGTAATGTCCTTAGGTTAGTTAGATTGAAGTAGGTGTAAATCTAGGGGACTGATGACCTCAGATGTTAAGTCCCATAGTGCTCGGAGCCATTTGAACCATTTCTCAACATCACGACTTTAAGCGTTACCACTTCCCGTGTTGCCACGGTTCTATTAACTTTCTGTGCATTCTGCTTTTGTTTGAGACGTAAAATCACTCATCCTGCTGAGTCATCAGTATATCAAACACCTGTTGAGTGGCTGAATAGTATCAATAAGGAAAAAAAGGGATAATATAAAATACAATTGTAATCTTGTATTAGAGTGTAACGGCTCGACAGGGACAAAATAGGATTCAGAAACAAAGTAAATATTTCATGAGTAAGCATTTTCAAACATTTGAACAATAAGAAATTGTACAGTGTGCATTTTTTTCCAAGCGAAATGATGGAAGATTAAATGATCCGAAACCTGTCATGTATACAATTAAATACTGTTGCTTCAGCAACTTCTCTGCGTTTCATCATTTTATAAGTGTAATTATGTATGTGATATATATGTCATGAGATTGTTCCAAAGGTAAAGTAACGAAACTTTCTCCGCGGAAAGATATCACGGACAAGTATAAGATTTTCTTAAAGTTTTCTCCAGCCGGGGCTAAACCATGTCAGACATGGCCAACCCAGTATGTAGCAATCAGAGTGACAATCAGGGGAGCCGATAATGCAAATACTATGGCACACCCACCGAGGAAGCTGTTTCTTCGACTTGCTCTTGCGAGAAGTCTGAATCGTTAATTATGCAACATGACCTCACTAAGAAGGGATCATAATTTCATTCCGACAGCACAGCATGATACTGCACGAACGAAGAGCTCGCTTATCAGTTTGCTGGCTGGCGGAAGCGCACCAATGTGAAGCACTGAAAGCCACTGTTGTGACATCGAGGTGCGGCGGAGAACGCTGATGAGTTCCGGATACGAGGACACATGCTGTCACCGTTGGCAAGACATAACACCAAACGCAAAGAAATTAATACTGAGGCTTCCAAGCCCGTATCTGCTTCAGCTACATTAAGCTAGCTACGACGCAGCCCCAGCGACATGCTGCCTACCATTCGCCAGATCGCCTCTACCTTCGAGACTGCTGCCTGCCCGGTCTGTCGAACCTGGTCGCTGTGAGCTACCAAAGTCTCATCCGCTGATGTGAAGCCTTATACCTCCGGCCTGCTGGGAGCTGAACTGGTGGTGTCCCTTGCACTGTCGACCTGTGGCTCTATCCGGCAGACGTGCTAAAGGCTATTGCCCTTGACCTGTGTCTGTGGGCAGACTGCGGCGTAAACGGCCTACTTCTGGTGAGAGGCCACACCGTAACTGTGCACTGCCATCTACACTCGGCGAAGAGCTGCTGGAATTTACTCGGACACAACCATTCGATGTCCAGGAGAGTGTCACAGTAACAAAACGACGACCACATCATGATCGACGTCAACATCTACGCCGCCTCCCGCTACCCAGAGTGGAGCTGGGATGTCCGCAACAGAGAGAACGGCTCGATAATGCTCGAAGGTGGACAACTCGAAACGTCGGCTGTTTGGAGAAAAACGACGCGACCTAACGACCCAGAACATTTCAACTTCAGTGGCAATGGCCTGGAAGCCTGCTGACTTACATAAAACATGGCTTGTTGATTAATTTACCTCTTACGTTTACTGTCTCGTTCAGCAAAAAAATGGAAAAAGCTATTAAAATATGTACGGTACTAATACAAGCTATTTACAGTTCACCACGTTAGCTTTATGGCGGAAGTCTATTTTACTAACCCATGAATAACCAGTAACATGAGCGTGCCTACATAATCGTGAGTTAGTACGATGTTACGCACTTCGGACATTGAAACGGGAGGTGTGTGTGTGCTGTCCTGTGTCATACTGAAGTAGTGTCGAAAATTGGTGGTTGAAATAGATCCATAGAAAAGTCTAGTTAAATAATTATTCAGAGAAATAAATAAAATTTATGTCTCCACAAAAACAAAAAGTTGTCAGCAAAGTAGAAAACAATGATAGGTCTTGGCCAAAACATTGAGCGTTAACTTATTACTGATTTCTTGTTTCATCTAGATTTTCACCTCAATCCATACTTTCAGTCATGTGACTGGTTTGATGGGGCTCACCAAGAACTCCTCACCTGTGATAACCTCTTCATCTCAGAGCAGCACTTGCATCCTATGTCCTCAGCGTCCTCAATCAATTTACTGGATGTATCCCTGTCTTCCTCTACAGTTTTTATCCTCTACAGCTCCCTATAGTACCACAGAAGTCATTCTCTGGTATCTTAACAGATACCTTGCAATCCTGTCCGTTCTTCTTGTCAGTGGTTTCCCATACATTCCCCTTCCCGCCGATTCTGCAGAGAACCTCTTTTTTCCTTATCTTATCACTCCACCTAAATTACAACATTCTTGTGTAGTACCGCATCCCAAACGCATGAGTTTTCTTCAGTTCCGTTTTTCCCACAATCCACATCTTAGAATCATGCAATGCTTCGCTCATCACTTAAATTCTCAGCAATATCTTCCACAAATTAAACCTATGTTTGCTACTACCAGACTTCTTTTGCCAGGAATGCCCTTTTTCCACTGCCAGTCTGCTTTTTTGTCCTTCCACGACACATCCATCACTGGTTATTTTGCTGCATATGCAGCAGAATTCCTTAAGTTAGCTACTTCTTGTTCACCAATTCTGACGCCAAGTCTCTCACTGCTCTCATTAATGCTACTTCTCATTACTTTAGTCATTCTTCGATTTACTCTCAGTCCATGTTCTGCACTCACTGGACTGTCGTCAGTTCCATTCAAAAGAGCAGGTAATTTATCTTCATTTTTACTGAAGACAGTAATGTCATCAGAAAACTTATCATTGATATCCTTTAGCTTCAATTTTAATCCCACTCTCGAAACTTTCTTGTATGTCCGTCATTTCTTGTTCGATGTATACATTGATGATGCTGTTTAGTTTGTGGGGCGCACAACTGCGCGGTTATCAGCGCCCGTACAAAGTGCCAACCTTTGCTCTGTCCAATCTCACCACCTTCATGAATGATGAGGAAACACAAAAAAAAAAAACAGTCATCTCGGAAAATGTGAAAATCCCTGACCCCGCCGTGAATTGAAATCGGGGCCCCGTGCTCGGGATCGAGAACTCTACCGCGAGACCACGAGCTGCGGACCGTGTATAGATTGATCAGAAGGGCTGAAAGACTACATCCTGTCTTATGCCCACTTTAACTAGAGGCCTTCGAATTTGCCCTTTCACACATATTGTCCTCTCCTGGTTCTTTTCACATATTGTATATTAGCTGTCATACCACATAGCTTTCTCCTATTTTTCTCAGAATTAAGAACATTGAGGCGCCCCCTAAACCCGCTGGGCAGAACAGGTAATAGAATTGTGGAAAGGGCCAAGGGTTGAGATCACTTTCTGCTTCTAATTGTCATTTATTGTAATTTAATAACCTTTACAACCAAAGCGGCTCGTAGCCGAATATTTACCAAATGCAATTCTTACACGGTTGAAGGCCTCCACAGTAAATCTTAACTAGAAAAAAATCCAATTACGATAGCAATAAGTAATTCAAAAAACAACACACGCTAACGCTAGGTGAAACACAAATGACAGAGGGCCACAATGAAATTCTAAAATTTTAGGACACATTACCGTAGACCTTTAAAGGCAGAAGGCCAACAAGAAATCTTAAAAAATCAAACATTCAGTTAAGAGAACAATGAAATAATTTAAAACCCAAAAAAGCAACACATGCAAGGTGCAACACAAATGACTGAGGGTCACAATTAAATTACAAAACTTCAGAATATATTACCACAGACCCTTAAAAGCAGAAGGCCAGCATATTTATCAACAATAAATGTTAAAATCCAATTAAGATAGCAATAAAATAACTTAAAGAAGCAACATATGCAAGGTGCAATACCAATGGCTGAGGGCCACAATTAAACTTCAAAATCTTTAAAATATATTACGATAACCTGTAAAGGCAGAAGGCCGCAGTGTTTAAGCTTGAAAGATAAATTGAAAAAAGTTATATTGCAAAATGTTAAGAACACAAAACAAATAACCATAGGCCAAAAATTAACGTTAGGAGATGACTTCCCTGGTTCGCAGCAACCGACCGACTGCCTGCTGGTCCGTCCGCGACAGCTGCTCGGTCGTGACTGCATTGCTGGTGCGTCTCCCACACACTTCCAGACACACGACGGCGGAAATACTGGCTCGGGCCCAACCATGCGGAGGAATCACGCCCACTGGCTAAACGACATCGCTGAATCAGGAAATGACCGACCCAGTTTGTACAAGATGGTAATGGAAGGGGCCCAGGAGCGCTTGGAGAAGCAGCTACACGTCGACCGATGAGACGATCGACCTCTCAGAGCCAATACGCCAACACTTATAATAACTTGTAAAACGAAATCACGCCAACTACACACACAATCTGAGAAACACTCACACGAAGATCTGAAAAGTACACAACAGTAACTAAGCACGCACGAAGACAAATCGGGAGTCGATGCGCACACGCACACACACACATGCGTGGTGGCAATGGTCGGGCGAGCCATATCGACGCAGACCTCACTGCTGCTCCAACCCGAATGCACTAGTGACGCATTGCAACTCCCCGACTGGCAGGTCCGGACCGCGCTCCAGACGAGTTATAACTGACTGGCAGACCCGAACTCGCAACCCGAACTGCCTTACGACCGACAACGACCGGGAAGTAATAGCAGTCGAGCAAAGATACTACCAGAGGGGATATATCGATACGCGCTGCTAACGCCGCTCGCCGTCAAGCAAAGCAGCAACTCGGTCACAGTAGTAATTTGAATTAACGTAGTAAGGTAGAAGTACGTTAGAAACAGGGTATAAAATAGATGATGGGGCGAACACGAGCCACACACGGCTCAAAGATCTGTCATCAAATGACAATGAACTCTTTTCCCAGATTGACAAATCCTATGAACGTGTCCTGTTTCTTCTTCTGTCTTACATTCATAATCAAATCAACCGAGACGTCAGAACTGCCTTCCTGGTACTTTTCTAAAGCCAAACTGTTCGTCACATAACAGATCATCAGTTTTGTTTTCCACTCTCCAGTATATTATTCTTGTGAACAACGTGGGTACATGGGCTGTTAAACTGACGGTGCACTTGTCGGCTCTTACTGTCTTGGAATTGTGTGGGTGCTGTTTTTCCGAAAGACTAATGGTATATCGCCACTCTCATACATTCTGCACACCAATCCGAGCAGTCGTTTTGTTGCCACTTGCCCCAATGATTTCAGAAATTGCTGGGTTCTTTCGGATTCATTTGATCATCAGTCCTCCAAACCTCTTTTAAAATCTGATTCTAATACTGGATTCTCTATCACTTCCCTACAGACTCCGATATCTTGTTCTATCACGTCAAATGGAGATTTTCAATGTACTCTTTCCATCTATCCGCTCCTTGTTCCCTCCACTCCCTCTTCGACATTTAGCAGTGGAATTCACGTTGCACTCTTAATGTTACCACCCTTGCTTTTAATTTCACCGAAGGTTTTTTTGTCTTTTCTACATGCTGACTGAGTCCTTCCTAGAATCATTTCTTTTTAGATTTCTTCACGTTTTTTCAAGAAGCTATTTTGTCTTGGCTTCCACGCTAATCCTATTCATTTCACTCCACAGTGATTTGTATGATTTGTATTCCTGTATTCCTGAATTTCGCTGAACGTTTATGTACTTTGTTCTTTCGTCGAGCACCTAAAGTATTTCTTCTGTTCTCGATGGTTTCTTCGCAGATACCTTTCTTGTATCGATGATTTGCTTCCTGATTTCTGCCCCTTTTGTAGTATCCATACCTGTTCAGTGGAACTGCCTTCTGAGCTATTCATTATCGCAGTATGTATAGCCATAGAGAATATTCATTCCTTAATATTTCCGTGTCTCACTTGTTTGCGAGTTGAGTGTTCCTGACTTGCGTTTTAAATTTCAGCCGACTCTTCGTCATTTCTAAATTGTGATCTGAGTCTGTATCTGCTCCTGGGTGCCCCTTGGAATCCAATATCTGACAACGATGTGATTTAACTGGGATCATCCTGTACCTGCGAGCCATATCCGGGTATACCTCCTACTCTTATGATTCTTGAACAGAGTATTTGCAATTACTAGCTGAAATTTATTGCACAAATCAGTTTTTCTTCTCTCTGATTCCTTCTATCAACCTACATTCTCCCGTAACCATTTCTTTTACTCCTTACTCCACAACCGAATTCTAATCCCCATTAAATATTTAATTTCAATCTCCCTATACTCACCGAAATACCATTTCAATATCTTCATATACTTCCTCTATGTCTTCATCTTCTGATTGCGACATTTGCATGTATACATGAAGTATTATTGTTGCTGTTGATTTGCTGTCGATTCTGATGAGAAAACATCTGTCACTAAACTCTTCACTGTAACTCACTCTCTGTCGTTCCTTCGTATTCAGAACGAATCCCTTTCCTGTTATACCATTTTCTGCTGCTGTTGATATTCCCTATACTCATCCAACCGGATATCGTTGTCATCTTTCTGTTTCACTTCACTTACCCCATTGTATCTGGATTGGACCTTAGTATTTTCATTTTCTAATTTTCCCGCTTCCCTGGCCCATTTAAACTTTTGACAATTGTTGTTCAGCCTTGTAGAGGGTTATCCTTTCTTTGGTTATTCAATATTTTTCTCCTAATAGGTTGTATTAAATACGTTTTTGGTTGCACCTTTATTCACGGGAACTTAGGTATTACTTTTCTTGTGAGACACTGTTTATTGGGTCTTATGCTTTCTTCAGTTTTTGGAATTTTCGTTTTACGGCGTAAGAATTGCAAAATGGTGCTCTAGTTCATATTGGTAGTACTAGTAATTCGAAACGCTACTTTTCAGATGGGCCCACGGCACATACTATGTCAATGCATGAAATATTAAATGTCTTTTTGTTTTCTGCTGCGCTATGATTATGTTACCTCGCTATTTACATACAAGACGAGTCTTGTTTCGTCAGTTTCCTATTTTCAAGTAACCCTGTCGTATAGAATAATTGTTAGAACTTTAGTATTGCGTATAGTTTTCTATTGGCACTTACATTACTTTGAGAGCACGGTTCACTCCATTGGCACACATAAAACTACAGTTCACATTTGCAGAATTTGAGTGATAATAGCTACATACAAAGATCATTTTATTCTAAGCTTTCACGTACTGTGAAAGAATATAAATTGTGTTGAGATTCCACTGGTCTTATTTAATTCATAGAATTGTGAGGTGCTGAAAATTATCCTTTCTGTTTTTTTGGAAGTCAGTACAGTTTTCTAAATATTGCTTGTGCATAAGTTACACATAAGAATTAGTAATTTTGTTTTTCCTCATTGTATTTTCGTTTACAAAGTGATACAGGTACGAAACGCCATTTTAGCTTTCGCCCTTTGAAATATTTTATTGAATTTTCCTGAAATCAGACCAACATGTGGAGCTGTTAGTATGCTTTCTGCGACTTTTTCTTCCCCTAATACCCTTATTTATGTACTTATGTTTGGAGTTTTTCGGTTGTATACATTGCAGGTACCACTGTTAGGTTAAAAGCAATCTCTTGTGCTATTTATCATGATGCTTCATATTTTTTCTGTGTTGTGTCTGTGTGAAATGGTGAGTTTGTGATCGGTTGATCATTGTCCAAACAATTTAGGTTTACGTAGTTCTGGGTCGCAGGAGTGATTATTAATAATAATGTCTGTTTTGGCAGGTTTCTTGTAATTGCTTATTGTTTGATGCAGAAAGGTGATTGACTTCTTTTACATACACTTATGCGACCATAAACACGAAGGGGAACAAATCTGTAAGGTATATGTAAAGGAAACATAATGAATATTTTGAAAGACCTCGAAATTTATATCTACACGGACGCATTTGCAGATATAATTCTGAATGAGCAAACAGAACTAAAGCAGAAGAAATATTCATAGAACTAATGAATTCCTAAAAGAAGAAGGAGAATTTCCAGCATCTCGCATAGAATAATATGACCTTTTTATATACCTATTATCGTTCGCTGAAATTCTAAGAATTTGAATTGCAATATATATATATATATATATATATATATATATATATATATCAATTGAGTGGATTGTGCTGTCAAACTAATATAAGTGAATTAAAAATGACACATAAAGACGTAAATATGTACAAAAATAGATGTAAACCAACTGACTTATATTTTCTAATTTTAGAAGAAAAAATTGTGTATTGTGTATTGCGGTATTACAGGACAATGTGTGCCAGGGCTTACCACATTTCATTGCTGCCAGCGACACGTCACCATAACGCGCCTGTGCTTAACGTACAAAGGATTACACCATAATCTGAGAGTGAAATTAAAAATTAAAATAACTCTTGCGACCTTTGTCAGTGTATGTTTCAGTGTATTAATGTTAACACTCTGAGGTCAAAGAAAGATCAAACGGATTTATTATAAAAGTATACAATCTTAGAAAAAGGAAGCTACGTTAAATAATAAAACCAGAAGTCTAAAATTTGGTCAAAATATGCAAAAGTATGTCACAATTAAAAGTTACATCTCTCAAATTGATAAGAGCAAAAGGTTACAAATATTTAACTCATAAAGATCAAGTTTCACATGTAGCCTCAGTTTGATACAAAAACGTTAGCTATTTGACACTATAAGCTACCTCTCTTAGTTTTCAAGTTATTTACTAAAATCTAAATTTGGAATAAAAACTTCCTTATTTATAATAGATTAAATTTCATTTGTGTTTGTAATAGAAACTTATAATTACAGCAGTTGATTACAGTCATGCTGTAATTGATATGCACCAAGTTTCAAGACTTTATTGTAAGTAATAATGATTACAAGATATCTTACAGAGGCAGTTCAGAGGTCACGTTCTACTCTCGGTTCCGTTCTAAAAAGTATAGCCGGCAAAGTGAAATTTCAGTCGAGCAATAACCATTTCAGTAACTAAAGTAAACTTGACAATATTTATATAAAAATTTAGAAGATCATCAGTTGTTAAACAACATTCAGATGCTGCTACCTGTGCGTAGGGTGGTTGATAGCAGATGTTCAGTTTGGCGGTCCGCTGCGCCCATGTATACGAGGTTCATTCAAATGAAACCTGGCCAGTGCATCTACCTTTGTCTTATACGTATGGTGGCAGCACGTAATTGTGGGTATGGTGGCGCTACCTATTGGTAGAGAGACTGACGCGTGTGCATCGTTCGATGTTACATTGCGCCACTGTGGTTTCAAGCCGAAGTGAAAGTGGGCGCATAAGTTATCGTCCATTACAGTACATTCAGGCGAGTAAGCAGGAACAACGAGGAGTGATTCGATTTTTGGCGGCGGAGGCCGTGAAATGTATCGGCGGATGACGGCTGTGTACGGTGAGTACAGGCCGAGTCGTTCAGGGCGCAAACGATTCCTTGAGCGGTGCGAGTCACTGGAAGACGATGCTCGTCCTGGACAGGGTCATCGTTCCATCACACCTGTAATGGCTGTGGAATTGAATGCTTTAGTCTCGGACAACCGCAGAATCACCGTGGACGAGATCCATCGGTTACTGGATATTAGCGTAGGCACCGCCCACACCATAATGCATCAACACTTGAACTTTCGAAAAATCTGTGCGCAGTGCGTTCCCCACCAACTGACCGCCGAACAGCGCAATACTCGGATGGCGCTATCTTTGAGTCACCTGCAACATTATAATGAGGAGGAATACGGCTTTCTGACGCGTATTGTCACAGGTGACGAAACATGTTGTCACCATTTTGAACCGGAAAAGAAGCGTCAGAGCAAGCAGTGGAAACATGCGACTTCACTACCTCCAAAGAAATCGAAGGCCGTGCACACCAGTTCTGGTAAGGTAATGATGCCCTTCTTTTTTGACCACAAGAGCCCACTGCTTGTCGAGTTCGTAGCCACTTTACAAAACCTTAGACGAGCCATGAAGTTGAAACGCCTAGGCACGTTGTCCAGCGGCGTTATCCTCCTGAATGATAATGCCCGCCCACACACGGCCAGTGCGGTGAAGACGACATTGCAGCAGTTTCAGTGGGAATCGCTGGAACAATCACCGTACAGTCCCGACCGTTAGCCGTGTGACTTTCATGTGTTTGGACCTCTAAAACAAGCTATTCGCGGACATCGATTTGCAACGGACAACGAAGTGTGTGACAGGGTCCAGGCCTGAATCCGCTAGCAGCCCACTAGCTTCTTCAAGGATGGAATCGACCGGTTAATGTCGCAATGGGATAAATGTGCCAACAGTTTCGGCGACTATTTTTCAGTATTTGTACTGTGTATAACTACATTTTTAAGTCAATAAAATCGTTACCGTTACTTTATACTAGTGACCACATTTCATTTGAATGCCGCTTATGAATATGGCTAGAGAGGCAGTGAAGAGAGACATTTCATAATGAGTCGCCAATCCGCTCGCGTCAGTCAAACGACTGTCTCGGATGACGTCAGAGCTGAACAGACTTGAAGGTGTTTTCGATAAAGGTAGGAAGTGAACTCGTGATGACTGTACACAGTCCTGGATCGCTTAGATTTCAGGGAAGTAGCTGTTTCTGTGCCGCCTGTACTTTTGACAAAACCATGTGGCAAGCGGCGAGATAATTTTCCACTTTAAGGAGAGCTGTTAACTTTTGATTATAAGTGAAGGCGATAGACTGTTTTAGTTGGAACTTCTCGTAGAGGTTTCCTCTAAATTGTTAATAGTGCTGATCCTACGGCGTAATTAGCGAGTGCAAATATTTTCTTTCAGTAAGCACAATCAAGAATTTGGACATGCCGACTGGAAATCATGGTCAGTATGCTCTCCATCGCTTTCTGGCTGACTGCAAAAATCGTTTCCGGGTTCTTGCAAACGGCGGAGATAGGTGCAAAACACGCACGGAAAATATAAGTATCTTTTTGTAACGACACAACGAAACAACGACCATTTCTACACTCCTGGAAATGGAGAAAAGAACACATTGACACCGGTGTGTCAGACCCACCATACTTGCTCCGGACACTGCGAGAGGGCTGTACAAGCAATGATCACACGCACGGCACAGCGGACACACCAGGAACCGCGGTGTTGGCCGTCGAATGGCGCTAGCTGCGCAGCATTTGTGCACCGCCGCCGTCAGTGTCAGCCAGTTTGCCGTGGCATACGGAGCTCCATCGCAGTCTTTAACACTGGTAGCATGCCGCGACAGCGTGGACGTGAACCGTATGTGCAGTTGACGGACTTTGAGCGAGGGCGTATAGTGGGCATGCGGGAGACCGGGTGGACGTACCGCCGAATTGCTCAACACGTGGGGCGTGAGGTCTCCACAGTACATCGATGTTGTCGCCAGTGGTCGGCGGAAGGTGCACGTGCCCGTCGACCTGGGACCGGACCGCAGCGACGCACGGATGCACGCCAAGACCGTAGGATCCTACGCAGTGCCGTAGGGGACCGCACCGCCACTTCCCAGCAAATTAGGGACACTGTTGCTCCTGGGGTATCGGCGGGGACCATTCGCAACCGTCTCCATGAAGCTGGGCTACGGTCCCGCACACCGTTAGGCCGTCTTCCGCTCACGCCCCAACATCGTGCAGCCCGCCTCCAGTGGTGTCGCGACAGGCGTGAATGGAGGGACGAATGGAGACGTGTCGTCTTCAGCGATGAGAGTCGCTTCTGCCTTGGTGCCAATGATGGTCGTATGCGTGTTTGGCGCCGTGCAGGTGAGCGCCACAATCAGGACTGCATACGACCGAGGCACACAGGGCCAACACCCGGCATCATGGTGTGGGGAGCGATCTCCTACACTGGCCGTACACCACTGGTGATCGTCGAGGGGACACTGAATAGTGCACGGTACATCCAAACCGTCATCGAACCCATCGTTCTACCATTCCTAGACCGGCAAGGGAACTTGCTGTTCCAACAGGACAATGCACGTCCGCATGTATCCCGTGCCACCCAACGTGCTCTAGAAGGTGTAAGTCAACTACCCTGGCCAGCAAGATCTCCGGATCTGTCCCCCATTGAGCATGTTTGGGACTGGATGAAGTGTCGTCTCACGCGGTCTGCACGTCCAGCACGAACGCTGGTCCAACTGAGGCGCCAGGTGGAAATGGCATGGCAAGCCGTTCCACAGGACTACATCCAGCATCTCTACGATCGTCTCCATGGGAGAATAGCAGCCTGCATTGCTGCGAAAGGTGGATATACACTGTACTAGTGCCGACATTGTGCATGCTCTGTTGCCGGTGTCTATGTGCCTGTGGTTCTGTCAGTGTGATCATGTTATGTATCTGACCCCAGGAATGTGTCAATAAAGTTTCCCCTTCCTGGGACAATGAATTCACGGTGTTCTTGTTTCAATTTCCAGGAGTGTATTATTGATCCGCCGTCCCGTAAGACCCATCTTGTATGTAAATAACATGCTAATAAATTCAGTGCGCAGCAGAAAACGGGAAATATTTCATATGTCAAAATTAATTTTGTTGAGCCGCCACAATTCGCATGTACCTTTTTATTTGTTTTGCATTTTTCACTCAACGAATGTAAGCAGTTTCAGTAATTACGTAATTGAGCACCACATGGTTCAAATATCATCACCATACATTTCATTCACTGACCTAATGAACGCTGCCAGCACACCTGAAACAAGAATGTGGAATAACTATCAAGTTCAACGACAGGGATCATCACGCAATATTTATGTCTTAAAACGGAATGGTAAAACTTCTAGAAAGCATAAGATACATCAAACAGTGGCTCTGAAAGAAAGTAGGCCTAAATATATGTGTGCAGAAGTGCAAGCAAAAACTAAGTCATCATATTAGGAGGCTTGGGGCAGAAACATACATGAAACAAGAAAGCAGAAAATTTAATTACCAACTTTGGAGTATCGCAGAGTTTTCGAACTAACAGTGTATGGTACAGCAGAAAGCCAGAGAACTTGTTATCGAGACGTGTTCCTATGTTATCCTTGATGATTTTCGATCTGGCTGATGGAAGATCTGTCGCAGAATAGGTACAAAATTTGCCACAATTGACTGGAACAGCCGGCCGAGGTGGCAAAGCGGTTCTAGGCGTTTCAGTCTGGAGCCACGCGACCTCTACGGTCTCAGGTTCGAATCCTGCCTCGGACGTGGATGTGTGTAATGTCCTTAGGTTAGTTACGTTTAAGTAGTTCTAAGTTCTAGGGGACTGATGACCTCAGAAGTTAAGTCTCATAGTGCACAGAGACATTTGAATCATTCGACTGGAACAAAGGCCAAACGCTTAGTTTACGGCGTGTCTATTACCTCAGAACTAGCGGAAATCTAAGGCATTCGTCTGCCCCATACTGCCCCAGTGGTGGCTAGAACAGATAAATCGCAATGTTAAAGATGAAAATAGTTGCAATTTCCGCATGGAACGAGTTCCATGGTCTCGAAAGTAACCCGATGTCAAACCATAACTGAAAATCACTTAGGTTATTCAGTGGATATGAGAACACAATATCGACTTAATTTTTTTACAATGATCTTAAGTTGTAGTTGTATTCCCAGCACGAAGAAGTTGTTTCACCAGCCGATATGTTCCTTGAGAGGGCGCAAATGTGTCTGGTGCTGATGCCTGAAAGACGTAGCCACCAAGGAGCAGACTATCAAATGTATATGTCAATGAGTTTTATTCCATTGCTGTAGCTGTGTTTAGGGTCTAGAGCGTAGCTATTAATAATAATCACACGCATCAGCTGCAAACCAAATATCATAAATCAAAAACTGTCACAACCTTTTCTTCTTTCTGACGTTTACTGGGAAGTGAAAAGCTAGTTCACCAGACGCGATTAATCGGTTTGGAGTCTCTCCAGTTCTTATTCTGTAAACATTATGATTACGCAACACGTTTTCTAATCATTATGGGCTTATAAAATGTTTTTCATAAGAACTCCGTCATTGGTACTATCCTCAAAACAGTAGAACACAAATGAAAAGACGGCAACAAAACCTAACAACCCACTGAAAGAGTTCACAAGTTAAGAATAACGCAATGTTCCAAATCAAAAAGGGCGGAAAACGTTGGCTCAAAAAGTTGTGGGGAAGTTGAATCCAGTGAATATGTGCAATGTAAGTTCGTTTCCAGCTTCTGCGGACATGAAAGAAGAAGCAGTTGCCATCAGAACATAGAACAAGGACCACCAACTACTGACAGTACTGTCTGGAATAAATCATCCTTAAGCATAACTGTCAATTTATAAATACTGAAAGGACAGGCATCATCTGCTTTTAATCATTACAACATAGCCGCTGCTGATGCTTTGACAATAAAAACGATGAGCATCTATGTTGAAGAGCTTTTCGACTAACAGAATTCCTTAGACAGAGAGAGCCTGAAATAACAATAGAATTTTCAACATGATCGTGGTGTAAATTTTTTATGTATCGTTTTTACAACTGTACAGAATGTTATTCATTTAATCCATCAGATGAGAATTATTGAGGTGTAGTGTAACGGCACTGAAGGACGAATGATTATATTATTTTCTGAGTCATAACAACTACGTCAGCTTGTAGCCCAGCCTTAATATCTGCCTACAGTGGCTGTACAGTATCAATACTCCTGCATCCACACACAACAGAGAGACTTTATATACCATATACCAGTTAATCTCAACAAAATGAACCGCCCCCCCCCCCCCCCCCCGCATAGACACAATGCGGATATGTCGAAAATTATGACACTGGACGTAGATTTATAACTATCAGCTTTTCTGAATGGATAACCTGCTGATGTCCCGAAATGAAATGAAATGACCGTGTGGCATTGTTGGCCGGGAGGCTCCAGCTGCGGGAGTTTGGCCGCTAAGTGCAAGTGTTAATTCAGTCGACGCCACATTGGATGACTTACGCGTCGGTGAGGAGGAGGAAATGATGATGAGGAAAACACAACACCCAGTCCACGAGCGAAGAAAATTTCCAACCCGGCCGGGAGTCGAGCCCGGGTCCATTGCGTGGGATGCAAGCACGTTACCACTCAGCGACGCAGGCAGACTGATATTTCAAAGATGTATAGTTAAGGCAAATACGAATATTACGTGTGGTGACCACCTAATGTTTCTGTCTTCCTACTCCATCATTCAAAAATTATTGAAAATAAGCTACAGAAAAACGCCTATGAACAATAAATAGTAATAAATTAACAATTACGCTTGGAAAACGCCAGCTGCTTGATTTATTTACACAGCACTGCAGAATGAACTCCAGGGTTTGTTAGGTCTCCGTTACTTAATTTCGCTGTGGTCATTTTAAATTACAGGAAAGGAAGAGGAAAAACATTTGAGTTTATACTTTCCTGTGAGAGTTGATTCTAAAAAATATGCACTTCGACGTAAAATATTTTAGCTACATCATAGTGCCTAGCATAGTAACTATCTACCTTGTCACTAAGACAACTAAGCGTTGTTAATGACAAGAAGCAACACAGCTGAAATCAGAAGTAGGATGCTAATTACATGACGAGATGAAACAAATCTGAATTTGAATTATGTCGAAAGCGAAAAACTAATGCAAACAAAAGCAAAGGATAACACGAGAAATATTGAGTGCAACGCACACACAAGATGTTGTAATCAGGAACAGAATGCGGTACAGTTAGGTTCTGCCTAATAAGAAACTAAAACATGTATGGCAGACATTCAATCACCCAATAAGAATCTGAGATGATGCAGTGGTAAACTTGCACCGCTCCAAATGGCCCGGCAGAAAAACCAAGGTTGCGGTGGTGGAAGTCGTTATATGAGTGTATTATTATAGTTGAGTGTATTACTATAGTTGATTTACATTATGATAATTAATAGCACAGGATGAATGTTTTTCTTACAGAGAACCGGATAATACTAACACAAGATAATATACATATGTTACTGTGAACATTATTTTTGTTAAGGAAGAACTCTAGAACCACGCAGGTATTTTTGTTGTTACCTAACCAACAATGGACAAGTTTTGGAAAAAAATAATAATAGTAAATTTGAAATTCATCTTATAAGTCCATCACATAAACTTTGGCCTTCTATGTAGTATTAAATATAACGAACGTTTTTAATATCAAGGAAAGGGTGGTCAGTGTCATTAATGTCGGTGACTGTCACTCATTGTTGGAAATGTTAATGTGGTACGCATTGGTAAGTCCACCGCAGCAGCAAACGCGTTATCAAATTCGTATGGCAGTCGCAGACACCGACTCGTATAATAGGAATGCATTTGAGTTAAAAATTTTGTGTTACAGTATATCGGTTCAGTTTACAGTGAACATAACACTGATTTAACATGTAATGTATCAGAGGCTCTGTTGCCTCATCCCCTATACTAATGTAAATGTGAAATATTTTTGAGAGTTGCGTTGGTTTTTATTAAAAGAAAATGAAAGCACGAATTTTTTAAGGCTGTGTGTGTACCTTTATTTTTACTGGTTCGGAATGTTTTCCCTAGAGAGCGCTAATAACGCATACGGTGGATTTCATACAGGCTTCCATTGAAAACCCGCAATTTCCAATTTTTCATCCGTAATACGGAGATAAAAATGTCGGTGGCCGACAGCATCTGCCCGCTGCAGTAATCCCAGAGCGGCCGTCCTGTGAAACCCCATCGTGCCTGCTCACCCCCATCCCTCCGCCCGCTAGAATCGCCCCACCCCCCACCCCCTGGAACAACCCGGGACCTCCTTCATCATCCGACTCTTTGTTGTCGATCACACAATCCGTCTACGATCCTAAGCTCAGACCCCCTTTATTCCTACGTGAAAGACAGCAGGGTCTCTGAAGGTGGTCATTCATCATCTATAAGATGTTAAGATGCTCGCTTTTGTTACAGCGGATGGCGATTGTCTGGAGAAGCTAGATAATTTTGATTGGCTTTCTAATGAAGGATACCTACCGAAATTCTGGACAAGAATACGCTTTTCACCTCACATTTGTGTGCCGAAAGAAGATCAACTACGGCTTATATGTTTTGCAGAGGTCTGAAATAAAAAATAAAGGGACGCTATTTGGATTTGCGAACTATCATTTGTAAAACTATCCCAAACTCTTATACCCTTACGTAAGCCATGCCAGTATATAAGCATCCACCTTCCCAAAACGGTGTAATTAACTCTGATTATAGCCGGCCGAAGTGGCCGTGCGGTTAAAGGCGCTGCAGTCTGGAACCGCAAGACCGCTACGGTCGCAGGTTCGAATCCCGCCTCGGGCATGGATATTTGTGATGTCCTTAGGTTAGTTAGGTTTAACTAGTTCTAAGTTCTAGGGGACTAATGACCTCAGCAGTTGAGTCCCATAGTGCTCAGAGCCATTTGAACCATTTTTTTGAACTCTGATTATTAATTGATCAACATACCATAGCTAAAGGATTTTTAGTTTTCCCCCATTATGAGCTTAGTCAGAGCTACGCGGGTGTTGCATATTTCAGGCATATTCACACGACGGCGCGTGATATGTGGACAGAATATGGATGTGGTTGTCGGGGTCGTTGGACGTTAGAAATACGACGAAAATATCTGCGTTCATTGCTTTTTATGGTCTGCATTTACATCCTCCAGGATGGATGTACTTATATCATATACCAGTTGCATTCATGACATTGATTAGAGGCCAAAAGTTGAAAGAAATTAAAAGAGGAAGAGTTTTCTTGAGGTGATAATTAAATGGACACCCTAGCTGCAAACAGGCGTTGATGTACTTCATTGGGGACATGTTGAAAATGTGTGCCCCGGCCGGGACTCGAACCCGGGATCTCCTGCTTACATGGCAGACGCTCTATCCATCTGAGCCACCGCGGGCACAGAGGATAGTGCGTCTGCAGGGACTTATCCCTTGCACGCTCCCCGTGATATCCACATTCCCAACATGTCCACACCACTACATTCGTAGTGCGCCTAATAGATGTTTGCCCATCATACTCATTACTCGTGGCAGATTAATCTACCAAGTCCCGTACGAGTTCGGGCATAGCGTGTGCTTTCGCACAAGAAGGTCAATGGCCGGGAAGCCGTATTTTAACTATATATGACGGTAGTATCTGTTCCCGAAAGAACAGTTACCGTGGATGACCATGCAGCTTTGCTAGAAATGAAATGATAATTAAATGGACACCCTAGCTGCAAACAGGCGTTGATGTACTTCATTGGGGACATGTTGAAAATGTGTGCCCCGGCCGGGACTCGAACCCGGGATCTCCTGCTTTCTTGAGGTGTTTCGTGAGGTGTTTCCTGGGGAAATGTGTATTCTGATCCCCTGTAAAAACCTTGACTCTACTGGGTTCAGTGAAAGATGACCTAGGCCTTCGAAAACCAGGCGTTTATCAAATTCAATGTCAGTGCGGAAAATCATACGTTGGGGAGACAGTCCGCACTGGAGAAGAGGGGTGCCGTGAGCACAAGCGCCGTACCGGATTACGCCAGGCCACTAAATCAGCCGTGGCTGACCATTGTATAAAGACTGGCCATACAATGGACTAAGAAAAAACAAAAACACTCTGTCAGTCCTACTTCTGGGACTGCGTTACTAAAGAGGCCATCGAAATCGGACTACATGACGATCTAATTAATGAAGACAGCCGCCTTCAACTTAGTCAGGCTTGGAACCCTGCACTCAGCCTGGTCCCAGAGATCGAGGATCGCCCCGACGGCGGCAGCAGGGAGACTGCAGACCCCAGTCCAAACCCAGGCGCCGTTTCTATGAATCTCAGTCTGGCAGCAGCTTTTCCTTCTACAGGTTGAATCAACAGTCGCAGTATACCATGTTACGTCAAAAACACTCCAGTGATATGGAAACCTGAATATTCCAGTAAGGAAGCGTGAGATTGTCTATCCTTTACGGCATACGCCAAACATTGTCCCCATCTTAAAATCAGCCATATTGAATCTAAGTTTCTTTTAATGGTAAAGGGTCGTGTGATATACCAAATAACACTAGTATTCTCTCACGAGCTCTTTCCGGAAAACAGATTCGAAGTAGCAGTTATGGTTCAAAAGTTACAACACATTTTTTGTTGCTGGTAACTGGACATGGATTTGACCAAGGAGGAAAGAACTGAGGTTATTTCGATGACTGGTGAAGGGAGTTTCCTTATCACAGCGACAGATTTTAACAACCGGCACCCAAGAAGACCTCCAATTTCACCCCACACTGTCAGGTGCTTAATTTCCAAATTCAGTGAAACTGGGACTGTGGCTGACAAGGTGCGGAGTGGCCGTTCAAAAAGTACTACTGACGAGACAACCTCAACAATGGTTTCGGGGTATTTCATGAAGAGCCCACACCGTAGCACATAAAATTTGTCAGCAAAATGTGGAATCAGCCAGTCATCGATCGTACGAACCCTTCATGCTTATCAATGACACACATTCAGGATCCAGCTACTCCAATACCTAGCAGAGGATGACAAAGACCCACATATGCAGATTTATAAGTGAGCTCTAGAGAAAATTCAACAAGATCCCTCTTTTGCACAAGGTATCGGCTTCAGCGGTGAGGCAGAATTCGTTGTCATTTGTGATGTCAACTGTCACAACTACAGATACTGGAATGACCAGAATCCACAGTGGATGGAATCTTCCAAGCCACACCATAACCTTTACGTCACCAACTATCTTGGAAGGTTCCATCCAGTGTTTCGCTTAGTTCCAAATGAAGATCGCAGCTTTCCCTACTACTTTCAACAGGACAGGGCTCTACCAAACAACGGAGTAGTTGTTCGTCAGTGGTTAGATGGTCAGTTACCTGGTCACTGGTTTGCCTGACGTGGTCAAGTGATATGACTTTTGTCATTAGGATCATTTAAAGCAATTCGTAAATGTAGAGAAAATAAGAAATAGACACCATCTCAAGCAGCTGACTCAAGAAGCACGTGCGAGCATTTCTGCGGAAATACTTCTACGAGTTCATGAAGAGTGGATTGGGCGCCTTCAAATGTCCATTGACCGAAAGGGACTCGATTCAGAACATATTAAATGACTGTCCTTTATCCAGAGCAGTCCAAACTTCAATTCCAACCAAAATTTGTTGTAACTTTTGAACCATAACCTAGAATGTGTTGACAAGAATGAACTTCAGAAAATGGTAATTTTATACTATATTTCACACGACCATATTTCCATTTAAAAAACTGACTTAGATTCAAGACGGCCGATTTCAAGTCGGCGCACATGTTGAGTAAGTACGATAAAAGATTGACCACCTCACCAATATCTTACTGGAATATTCAGGTCACTCCATTCCTGCGGGGATTTTGGCATAACAGGGTATACTGCGTCTTCTATGTCGTTATTCTGCTTAAGGTCTCTCTGGATGGTTACTCTTAGATATTTTACTGTAGATACTGTTTGCAGCAGTTTGTCATCGATAGTGTAGTTGTACAGTAGTGCATTCCTTTCCTGTATATGCGCAATGTGTTAATTTATTTTCGTTTAGGGTCAACTGCAAGAGCCTGCACTATTCATGAATCCTCTGCAGATCGCTTTACAAATCGGTACTGTCTTCTGGCCTTGCTACTTTCTCATAGAAAACTGCATCATCTGCTAACAGTCTGAAGGAGCAATCTGCGCTTTGTACTAGATCATTTATGTATGTAGTAAACAGAAACGGTCCTATCACACATCTTTGGGTTGCTATGGAAATTATCTTCACATCTTTATATTTAGTTCCATTAACATTGACATTGTAATTCTGTCAGAGACAGCAAAGGACTTGGAAGAGCAGTTGAACGGAATAGACAGTGTCTTGAAAGGGGGGTATAAGATGAACATGAACAAAAGCAAAACGAGGATAATGGAATGTAGTCGAATTAAGTCGGGTGATGCTGAGGGAATTATATCAGGAAATGAGACACTTAAAGTAGTAAAGGAGTTTTGCTATTTGGGGAGCAGAATAACTGATGATGGTCGAAGTAGAGAGGATATTAAATGTAGACTGGCAATGGCAAGGAAAGCGTTTCTGAAGAAGAAAAATTTGTTAACTTCGGGTATAGATTTAAATGTCAGGAAGTCGTTTCTGAAAGTATTTGTATGGAGTGTAGCCATGTATGGAAGTGAAACGTGGACGATAAATTGTTTGGACAAAAAGAGAATAGAAGCTTTCGAAATGTGGTGCTACAGAAGAATGCTGAAGATTAGATGGGTAGATCACATAACTAATGAGGAGTTATTGAATAGAACTGGGGAGAAGAGGAGCTTGTGGCAAAACTTGACTAGAAGAAGGGATCGGTTGATAGGACATGTTCTGAGACATCGAGGGATCACCAATTTAGTATTGGAGGGCAGCGTGGAGGGTAAAAACCATAGAGGGAGACAAAGAGATGAATACACTAAGCAGATTCAGAAGGATGTAGGCTGCAGTAGGTACTGGGAGATGAAGAAGCTTGCACAGGATAGAGTAGCATGGAGAGCTGCATCAAACCAGTCTCAGGACTGAAGACCACAACAACAACAACAAGAGTGACGTGTTGATTTCTATACGCAAGTCAGTCCTGAATCTAAATCTGGTCCGATATTCGACTAGGTGGTATGTTTTTCCACTAAACGGTAGTGGGGGACAAAGTGAAATGTCCCTGACTTCAAGGAACACGTATTATTGGTATCGCTTTTTGGCCTTCTGTATGGCTACCGAGTTTGCCTTTTTTGTATTAACATCTGCGTTTTAAATAGAGCTATGTTGCCCAAATGATGTTCTCCGTAGCTGTAAAAGTTGGACCATGGTAATGAGCTTTTTCGTCTTTGAAACTAGGCATTGCATCGCTTATAATACGGTTCTTCCATTCTGATGTTTTGAAGTTACCCTGATTTTGGAGTTGCTGTTTCAGTTTGTCCCTCCATCCGAAATCCTCAATTTCCGGCAGTTGTCCTGTTAATATCAACATTTATTAATAAGAATAACTGTTGTAGGTTACATTTATATTTGTGCACCACTGAAACAGTTGCCTTTTTGAAGTCATGTTACGACGTCATTGGCCAAAGTCAATAGATGTTATCGAAGGTTCTGATTTATCCCATTTAGGTACGTACACTGAGATGAAACGATAGGCTCTCGATAGGGAGTGATGGGGGACAGCATGGAGGCGATCGAATGACGTAATGAGAAAAGTATGAATGGGAAAAGCAGAGGGGGAGAGATTTGTCGAGCTACGGCAGGGAGAAGTTGTGCGTGACTGATTGCTGGTAGCGGCCACCATTCATCCCCTGCTCGCTACCCCCTCTCCAGACCCCTGCCAGCAGGGTTTCCTGCAGCCGTACGTCTGCACTGAAGACCCTGCCGCAGGCAATTTTTCGCTCGCGCGGGGCGTTATCGACTTTGCATTAGCAGTCACTCGTTCCGCCAACTTCCATCGCCGTATAAGATTTTAAGCTGTTCGTAACCGTCACGGGATTTCGGTGGTAGAGGGGCTGGAGAGGCGGCCGGGAACTCCTGCTGTGAGGTGCACGCGGTGCAAGGAGGTACAAAACTTCAGAAGAAAATTAAAATCTTTTTCTTTTAGTTTTGGAAATAGCTAAAAATATATGCCTGAATAAGCTCAGTTGATCAGCGTACGAAAGTATGCGAAAATACTTTGTTGACACCGATCTACGTAGGGAGAAACGATCATCATAATAAAATAAGAGAAATCAGAGATCGAACGGAAAGATTTAGGTGTTCCTTTTTCCCACTCGCCATTCGAGAGTGGAATGGTACAGAAGTAGTATAAAAATGGTTCAAAAATGGTTCAAATGGCTCTGAGCACTATGGGACTCAACTGCTGAGGTCATTAGTCCCCTAGAACTTAGAACTAGTTAAACCTAACTAACCTAAGGACATCACAAACATCCATGCCCGAGGCAGGATTCGAACCGGCGACCGTAGCGGTCTTGCGGTTCCAGACTGCAGCGCCTTTAACCGCACGGCCACTTTGGCCGGCTAAAAATGGTTCGATGAACCCTCTGCCAGGCACTGAAGAGTGAAATGCAGAGTAACCATGTAGATGTACATGTAAATGTAGCTCATTTGAAACGGATTCTTTTCAGAGCCTATGATAATAACATATATTCGCATGTGACGAATCAGGATGCTAACCTGGGATATGTCCCAATCAATATACCACAAAATACAAATAAATCATGCATGATAAGCAATCTACGTTTTGGGACAAAAAGTAATAGTTAGTGCTCAAAATGGCGTCAGGTAAAAGAGCTGTATTGAAGAAGCCCTGAGTCCTATATACCAAGATGGATTAAGTTGTGGGCTGTTTCTAGACCTATCTATAAACTATAACCTGATCAGTGACGATCACTTCATAGTAAATTATACAAATATGGTACCTGAGGAGTTCCCTACAACTGATTTAAATAGTAAGCAGTCAACAGAAATACAAACATGTCACGAAGATAAAACTTACTTTTCACCATGCAGTACACATAGTCATGGGTAAACTCATGACACTGTGTTACTCTTGTTAATGAATTCACGTATCACTTGCCAGCAGAAGGTGGTTCAAATGGCTCTGAGCATTATGGGACTTAACATCTCACGTCACCAGTCCCCTAGAACTTAGAACTACTTGTTGTTGTTGTTGTGGTCTTCAGTCCTGAGACTGGTTTGATGCAGCTCTCCATGCTACTCTATCCTGTGCAAGCTGCTTCATCTCCCAGTACCTACTGCAACCTACATCCTTCTGAATCTGCTTAGTGTATTGATCTCTTGGTCTCCCTCTACGATTTTTACCCTCCACGCTGCCCTCCAATGCTAAATTTGTGATCCCTTGATGCCTCAAAACATGTCCTACCAACCGATCCCTTCTTCTAGTCAAGTTGTGCCACAAACTTCTCTTCTCCCCAATCCTATTCAATACCTCCTCATTAGTTACGTGATCTACCCACCTTATCTTCAGCATTCTTCTGTAGCACCACATTTCGAAAGCTTCTATTCTCTTCTTGTCCAAACTAGTTATCGTCCATGTCTCACTTCCATACATGGCTACACTCCATACAAATACTTTCAGAAACGACTTCCTGACACCTAAATCTATACTCGATGTTAACAAATTTCTCTTCTTGAGAAACGCTTTCCTTGCCATTGCCAGTCTACATTTTATATCCTCTCTACTTCGACCATCATCGGTTATTTTACTCCCTAAATAGCAAAACTCCTTTACTACTTTAAGTGTCTCATTTCCTAATCTAATTCCCTCAGCATCACCCGACTTAATTTGACTACATTCCATTATCCTCGTTTTGCTTTTGTTGATGTTCATCTTATATCCTCCATTCAAGACACTGTCCATTCCGTTCAACTGCTCTTCCAAGTCCTTTGCTGTCTCTGACAGAATTACAATGTCATCGGCGAACCTCAAAGTTTTTACTTCTTCTCCATGAATTTTAATACCTACTCCGAATTTTTCTTTTGTTTCCTTTACTGCTTGCTCAATATACAGATTGAATAACATCGGGGAGAGGCTACAACCCTGTCTCACTCCTTTCCCAACCACTGCTTCCCTTTCATGCCCCTCGACTCTTATAACTGCCATCTGGTTTCTGTACAAATTGTAAATAGCCTTTCGTTCCCTGTATTTTACCCCTGCCACCTTCAGAATTTGAAAGAGAGTATTCCAGTCAACATTGTCAAAAGCTTTCTCTAAGTCTACAAATGCTAGAAACGTAGGTTTGCCTTTTCTTAATCTTTCTTCCAAGATAAGTCGTAAGGTCAGTATTGCCTCACGTGTTCCAACATTCCTACGGAATCCAAACTGATCTTCCCCGAGGTCAGCTTCTACCAGTTTTTCCATTCGTCTGTAAAGAATTCGCGTTAGTATTTTGCAGCTGTGACTTATTAAACTGATAGTTCGGTAATTTTCACATCTGTCAACACCTGCTTTCTTTGGGATTGGAATTATTATATTCTTCTTGAAGTCTGAGGGTATTTCGCCTGTCTCATACATCGTGCTCACCAGATGGTAGAGTTTTGTCATGACTGGCTCTCCCGAGGCCATCAGTAGTTCTAGTGGAATGTTGTCTACTCCCGGGGCCTTGTTTCGACTCAGGTCTTTCAGTGCTCTGTCAAACTCTTCACGCAGTATCTTATCTCCCATTTCGTCTTCATCTACATCCTCTTCCATTTCCATAATATTGTCCTCAAGTACATCTCCCTTGTATAAACCCTCTATATACTCCTTCCACCTTTCTACCTTCCCTTCTTTGCTTAGAACTGGGTTTCCATCTGAGCTCTTGATATTCTTACAAGTGGTTCTCTTCTCTCCAAAGGTCTCTTTAATTTTCCTGTAGGCAGTATCTGTCTTACCCCTAGTGAGACAAGCCTCTACATCCTTACATTTGTCCTCTAGCCATCCCTGCTTAGCCATTTTGCACTTCCTGTCGATCTCATTTTTGAGACGTTTGTATTCCTTTTTGCCTGCTTCATTTACTGCATTTTTATATTTTCTCCTTTCATCAATTAAATTCAATATTTCTTCTGTTACCCAAGGATTTCTATTAGCCCTAGTCTTTTTACCTACTTGATCGTCTGCTGCCTTCACCACTTCATCCCTCAGAGCTACCCATTCTTCTTCTACTGTATTTCTTTCCCCCATTCCTGTCAATTGTTCCCTTATGCTCTCCCTGAAACTCTCTACAACCTCTGGTTCTTTCAGTTTATCCAGGTCCCATCTCCTTAAATTCCCACCTTTTTGCAGTTTCTTCAGTTTCAATCTGCAGTTCATAACCAATAGATTGTGGTCAGAGTCCACATCTGCCCCAGGAAATGTCTTACAATTTAAAACCTGGTTCCTAAATCTCTGTCTTACCATTATATAATCTATCTGAAACTTGTCAGTATCTCCTGGCTTCTTCCATGTATACAGCCTCCTTTCATGATTCTTGAACCAAGTGTTAGCTATGATTAAGTTATGCTCTGTGCAAAATTCTACAAGGCGGCTTCCTCTTTCATTCCTTCCCCCAATCCATATTCACCTACTATGTTTCCTTCTCTCCCTTTTCCTATTGACGAATTCCAGTCACCCATGACTATTAAATTTTCGTCTCCCTTCACTACCTGAATAATTTCTTTTATCTCGTCATACATTTCATCTACACTCCTGGAAATGGAAAAAAGAACACATTGACACCGGTGTGTGAGACCCACCATACTTGCTCCGGACACTGCGAGAGGGCTGTACAAGCAATGATCACACGCACAGCACAGCGGACACACCAGGACCCGCGGTGTTGGCCGTCGAATGGCGCTAGCTGCGCAGCATTTGTGCACCGCCGCCGTCAGTGTCAGCCAGTTTGCCGTGGCATACGGAGCTCCATCGCAGTCTTTAACACTGGTAGCATGCCGCGACAGCGTGGACGTGAACCGCATGTGCAGTTGACGGACTTTGAGCGAGGGCGTATAGTGGGCATGCGGGAGGCCGGGTGGACGTACCGCCGAATTGCTCAACACGTGGGGCCTGAGGTCTCCACAGTACATCGATGTTGTCGCCAGTGGTCGGCGGAAGGTGCACGTGCCCGTCGACCTGCGACCGGACCGCAGCGACGCACGGATGCACGCCAAGACCGTAGGATCCTACGCAGTGCCGTAGGGGACCGCACCGCCACTTCCCAGCAAATTAGGGACACTGTTGCTCCTGGGGTATCGGCGAGGACCATTCGCAACCGTCTCCATGAAGCTGGGCTACGGTCCCGCACACCGTTAGGCCGTCTTCCGCTCACGCCCCAACATCGTGCAGCCCGCCTCCAGTGGTGTCGCGACAGGCGTGAATGGAGGGACGAATGGAGACGTGTCGTCTTCAGCGATGAGAGTCGCTTCTGCCTTGGTGCCAATGATGGTCGTATGCGTGTTTGGCGCCGTGCAGGTGAGCGCCACAATCAGGACTGCATACGACCGAGGCACACAGGGCCAACACCCGGCATCATGGTGTGGGGAGCGATCTCCTACACTGGCCGTACACCACTGGTGATCGTCGAGGGGACACTGAATAGTGCACGGTACATCCAAACCGTCATCGAACCCATCGTTCTACCATTCCTAGACTGGCAAGGGAACTTGCTGTTCCAACAGGACAATGCACGTCCGCATGTATCCCGTGCCACCCAACGTGCTCTAGAAGGTGTAAGTCAACTACCCTGGCCAGCAAGATATCCGGATCTGTCCCCCATTGAGCATGTTTGGGACTGGATGAAGCGTCGTCTCACGCGGTCTGCACGTCCAGCACGAACGCTGGTCCAACTGAGGCGCCAGGTGGAAATGGCATGGCAAGCCGTTCCACAGGACTACATCCAGCATCTCTACGATCGTCTCCATGGGAGAATAGCAGCCTGCATTGCTGCGAAAGGTGGATATACACTGTACTAGTGCCGACATTGTGCATGCTCTGTTGCCTGTGTCTATGTGCCTGTGGTTCTGTCAGTGTGATCATGTGATGTATCTGACCCCAGGAATGTGTCAATAAAGTTTCCCCTTCCTGGGACAATGAATTCACGGTGTTCTTATTTCAATTTCCAGGAGTGTATTTCTTCATCATCTGCAGAGCTAGTTGGCATATAAACTTGTACTACTGTAGTAGGCATGGGCTTTGTGTCTATCTTGGCCACAATAATGCGTTCACTATGCTGTTTGTAGTAGCTAACCCGCACTCCTATTTTTTTATTCATTATTAAACCTACTCCTGCATTACCCCTATTTGATTTTGTATTTATAACCCTGTAATCACCTGACCAAAAGTCTTGTTCCTCCTGCCACCGAACTTCACTAATTCCCACTATATCTAACTTTAACCTATCCATTTCCCTTTTTAAATTTTCTAACCTACCTGCCCGATTAAGTGATCTGACATTCCACGCTCCGATCCGTAGAACGCCAGTTTTCTTTCTCCTGATAACGACGTCCTCTTCAGTAGTCCCCGCCCGGAGATCCGAATGGGGGACTATTTTACCTCCGGAATATTTTACCCAAGAGGACGCCGTCATCATTTAATCATACAGTAGAGCTGCATGTCCTCGGGAAAAATTACGGCTGTAGTTTCCCCTTGCTTTCAGCCGTTCGCAGTACCAGCACAGCAAGGCCGTTTTGGTTAATGTTACAAGGTCAGATCAGTCAATCATCCAGACTGTTGCCCCTGCAACTACTGAAAAGGCTGCTGCCCCTCTTCAGGAACCACATGTTTGTCTGGCCTCTCAACAGATACCCCTCCGTTATGGTTGCACCTACGGTACGGCCATCTGTATCGCTGAGGCACGCAAGCCTCCCCACCAACGGCAAGGTCCATGGTTCATGGGGGGGGGGGGGTAGAACTACTTAAACCTAACTAACCTAAGGACATCACACGCATCCATGCCCGAGGCAGGATTCGAACCTGCGACCGCAGCAGCAGCGCGGCTCTGGACTGAGGTGCCTAGAACCACTCGACCACAGCGGCCGGTCGGCAGTAGAAAGGCCAATATTTGTACCCAAATGACAGTGGGCGCAATGAAGCGGATTTACAACACAAGTTCTCTAAGACAATAGAAGAAGCATAAAGATGGTTCATAGGCAGCTGTATAAAGGTAAATGAGACAAAAATCAGCATGGACGAGCGTTACAGATATAAGAGTAAAAGCCTGAAGCAACATAATCCAATGGTTAGGGAGTCTTAGGAAGTACTAAATGCTGAAGTATCAGATATATTATGGCAATGTTGTAGTGGCTTTCCTCAGTCTACACCCAGCGAGGCCCGTTGCAAAGAGGCCAAAACATTGAATATTTTGAGTATTGCATCATATTAGTACATTATAAGACGACATGGCAGTAAAGCGAAAGCATACGTTCTTACGTCTCACAGAAAGTTGCAAGGAATTTACTTTCATGGTAATAGAAGATGATATAAAGATGCCAGACTACTGAAGAAAAGATTCGCCAAATACTGTTATATCTTAAGAATGGGTAGGAAGTAGTGTAACACTGAAATAGTATTGAAAGTTTGGTATGCAAATGTGCGTTGTGTGTTTCGCCACGGTGTGATGTTGCGAAACACGAATGTTATAGTGAAAATTGAACATTAAGAAGTGTAACCACTAGTATGGAACATTTCTTAGGAAATTAAAATTTTTGAATCTTGTGCAGTTGTATTCACACTGTCGGAAAAAATTCGCAACACCAAAAAGGAGTTGTGCAACATAAACGAATGATGTCCGTCACACGTCATTCGCATAAGAGTGGCGTTAATGGTGCCACTGTAAGGACGAAAATCAGGTTCTCTTTAAATGCACGCTTTAACAGTTGTGAGCGTTCGTTGGCTTTCAGATTGAACGCGGTTAGTTGATGTTAGTCAGGAATGCCTTTAAGGCGACAGAGATGCCATTATCAACACCTCACTGAGTTAGAACGTGGTCGTGTAACAGGGCTGCGAGAAGTTGGATCTCCTTCTGCGACATTGCAGAAAGACTTGGCGGGAATGTAGCCGTTGTAAATGACTGCTGGCACCGGTGGTCACGAGAATGTACGGTCGCAAGAAGTCAGGACTCTGGACGACCACGCGGCGCTACCAAGACTGAACGTCATCGCGTTCGGCATATGGTTCTGGCGCAGGGTACTCCGTCTGCAGCAGCAATCTGACAACAGTCTGCGCAACAGTGACACAACGAACTGTTACAAACTTGTTACTTCAAGAACTGTTCCGAGCCGGACCCCCTGTAGCGTGCATTTCTCTTACCCTAAATCACCGCCATCTGGGACTTCAGTGGTGAAAAGCGAGAGCCCACTGGAGAGCGGGTGGCAGTCTGTTGTGTATTCTGATGAAAGCTGGTTCTCTCTTGGTGCCAGTGGTGACCATGTATTTTATAGAAGATGGCCAATGTACGTCATGCAACCAACCTCTCACCGTGCCGGACACACTGGACTTACACCATGAGTTATGGTTTGGGGTGCGATTTCGTATGACACTAGGAACACTCTTGTTGTTATCCCACGCATCATGACTCCCAGTTTGTACATTAGTCTGGTGATTCGCTCTGTTGTGCTCCCTGTTATGTACAGCATTCCTGGGGGTGTTTTACCAACACGATAACGCCCACCCACATACCGCTGTTGTAACGTAACACAATCTGCAGAGAGTCAACATGTTGTCTTGGCCTGCTCGATCAGCAGATTTTTCTCCAGTCGAACACATATAAGACATAATCGAACGGCAATTACAGCGCCACCTGCAAACAGCGATAGCCGTCCCTCTATTGAGTGAGCAACTGCGACAGGTATTAACTCCGTCCGACAAACTGACACCTGTACAATAAAATGCATGAATGCTTGCATGCTTGCATTCAACACTCTGTCGGTTACAAAGGTTATTATTTTACCAGCATTTCACATTTGCTATGGTTTATCTCTCGCTTACATTAACCTTTGATCTGGTAATGTTAATCACTCAAATATATCACGTAGACAAATGTATTCCCGAAATTTCATATTATTAATTTGCAAATTTGTGGTACGGTCTTACGGGACCAAACTGCTGAGGTCATCGGTGTCTAGGCCTACACATCACTTAATCTAACTTAAACTAACTTAAGCTAAAGACAACACACACACACCCAGGCCCGAGGCAGGACTCGAACCTCCGACCGGGAGAGCCGCGCGGACCGTGACAAGGCGCCCGAGACCGCGCGGCTACTCTTCATTAGTTATTTTTTGGTGTTGAGGTTGTTCTTCCCGACTACTGATTGTCATAATAACGCACTTACCAAATCCCTGTACCAGTAAATTATGCTACATAAAATAATCTTCAGTAGATTGGTTGCAGAAATAAGTAAAGTGTTAATGTTAGGCATATTTGTGAAAGAGTTGAAAACATTGCTAATACCAAATTTTCCCTATAAAACTGAGTAATACGTAAACTACTTGCATCATGGAAGTCTTCCACTTTGTTCCGTAATACCCATGATACGTTATTCTACGTGTTTTTACTGCCACTACATCTCTGTTTTGATTGTTTCAGGTCATCGAGCCAGTAAGGGTGGTGGGGAGGGGGGGGCGAGGGGATTACCCATTTTTCTCACAGTATGTTAGGATCGGCAGTACAAGAGAGTCTTTGGGCGGGCATGCTGTGTCGAATTCCACCTGTGTTACAGTGTATTGTGTGGACATTGTTTGACAGCCTGCGGTTTTTATCTACACATCACTGTATACGTTTGGATATATGGGGAAGGCTAGGAGCAGCTTAACCTGCGTCTTGTCCGCAGCTTCCCCTTTAACCAGTCACCAGGTAAAACAGCCAGCCGGCGGTTGGCGAAACATTGTTGTCTTGACCACAGTGGCTGTCTGCCGCCTCCTGTTGCTCATGTGATGCTTGTTGTCTTCAGTAATTAGACCAAAGAGGTGGCGTCCAAGTGATGTTTCAAGATGTAGGTCAGAAGTAGGAACTTACTCGAATGTTCATCGGTATGAATGTTAGACCAAAAGGAAAAGCAATCCATCACGGAACGGAAATCGAGGATGTTACAAAATTATGACAGACATTGGGGTGAATATGTAAAACATATACAAAGTCTGAAAACTTAAGTGGAAAACAGACTGACATTTTTACAGAAAGTAACTTCAGATTACTCTAAGCAAAACAACAATCAAAATTACCCAGATTATATCGAATTCATACCATGAAACACCCATGGTCGGGAATATCTTTTTTTTCTCCCTGCTATTCTCCCTCATGGTGCTTAAGTTCCTGTCGTATCGTCTTGGTGGACTCCATTTGCTATGTCCCCCATTGAACAATCGACGCAGAGTAGCTCTACCCTGCGAGACATGATTACGGGGTAGCAGGCTTCCCGATCCTGTTTCGAAAATCCCTCGATTCTTGTCTGCAGTGGGGGAAGCCTCCTATCATCAGTTACTGGTGCTGTGTGTGAAAACTCGCCTCCCAGTGAGCATTCCCTGGTAACTCACGCACTAGATTTTTTCATAAACATTTAGGTTTGACTTCAGGTGTTCGTTACCTGCATTTCTGAGTTAGAGCTTAAGAACAGATTGTTTGTAAAGGAAAAATCGTCTAAGCCACTGTAGTGTCCCTTTTGCAATATTCACCATTATCGAGGTGAAATATAAATAAAAATGATTGTATGTGACTCAAAATGAATTGCAAAAATTGATTTATCTGCGAAAGGTAATAACACTAACTGTAAAAATATACAATATAGATCGATAAATGAAGAAAAGACATTATTTTTATTGTATGAGATTATAATGTGATTATCTTTGTAAAAGTATAAAATAAAATGCAATGCTCATTCTTCTGTCTAGTCTGTTTTGCTCTGTTCGTTCTGGTGTTAGCTGGAATAAGGTACGCAAGCTATTGTGCTGCGCTAGCACTTGTTTCTGTCGTAACGTAATTGCAAATATTTAATGGTGTAAACTGTGTCCTAGTAAGAATATATTAGTGTAAAATGATCTCCGTGTGTTATTTCAAGAACCTACGCCACATTTATCTTATGAAAAGAATATTTAATGAAAATTATTTAGCATGTTCCCAGCTGCTGCGGAGCGAGTAACAGTGATCTCTGATTGTTAACAATTAGCCGCCATTACGCGGTACATTTAAAAATATTTTTTCACAGCACAATGTCTGATAGCCGGAGCGGAAGAAATTATGAAAAAATATTCAGTGAGATTAATTGAAGTAATCCAGTGAAATAATTTTATTAAAACTTGTCTCTTTTCTGTGATAGTGAAGTGGAGCTGAGTAATACTACGCTATTGCATTTACAGTAATTTGTAGGGAGCCTGGCGCTCGATAAAACCAGATATAATACGTAATTGGCAACCTACGAAATTCATTATTTTGCTTATTATATCTCTTTTGTATTTTTTTGAAAGCTAAACGTAAAAACTAACTTCACTAAAAATCAGTAACAGATCACGATAAATCAAAGAACAAACAAATTTACTAGGAGAGTGTTTCCTCTAAATAAATAGTTACATTATTTTTTTTAAGAGATATAATACCCCCCTTCCCAAAACTCTTCTCCACTCACCTGTCCCAGGTCCCTGGGAACGTAGCCCTTAGTTGTAAGTCAATCTTAAAATTGAACGCACCTTTCAAAGTGCTGCAGAATAGTTGTAAACAGCACCTGCCCGTTTCTGTGGCTTTGGTGAAAGTGTCGCAACAGGTGTGGCTACAGTTCATAGCGTCAGGTCACGAAGTATTACATTAAGAGTTAGAGCATAAGATTTTCGTTCTTTTGTACTCAGTTTAGATTTCTTCTTTCTGCATTATGTGATTCGATGTATTACATACCTCTTTTAGTTACTTATCAACATCATCATAGAATAAATAACCATTATTATTACTGTGTTGCTAATACTGGAAGGAAATTATTAGATTAGTTCAAGAACGTGCTGACTTCGATTTACTTTTTATTCAATTGCCCAACTCTGAACTGACAGACGGTGTCCAATTGGATACTCCCATGTCATCCATTGACGAGTAATGTAAGATTTCCAGGAGACAACACTCTATTCGACAGGGTTAAACCATAAGCGTTTTTGGCCTTTGCGGCCTGACTCCACGGCACTGCACCGAGGTGCTCTAAATCGCTCAAGGAAAGTAACAGGATCGCTGTAAGTGGGGAAGTTATACATCGAACGTATTTGTCGCACTGCAGAAGACAAATGCACTAAACATCGGTGCCCCTCTCCCTCTCAGACAACTACAAAAATATGCAGTGCTCAACTGTTGTCTCAGTACAGGGTGCAACATGGATTACAAAGGTACAAAAATTGTCTCATAGGTGTCTTGTTACTTGGTGACGTAGCTAAAGAAGCGGCAGAAATTCACCGCTCATAAACGTCGGCGATAGAGATACAGGTACTCAACTTAGTGCAATATGGACAGCAATCATAAACGTAAGCTTCTCGTCACCCAAGGGATTACGCTTCTGTGGCCCACTTTAATATTAGGATAACAGTAACGACGATGGATGCGTACCACCGTGGACTATTTACGCATGCGGCTTCAAATCATACACTTCTGGAAATGGAAAAAATAACACATTGACACCGGTGTGTCAGACCCACCATACTTGCTCCGGACACTGCGAGAGGGCTGTACAAGCAATGATCACACGCACGGCACAGCGGACACACCAGGAACCGCGGTGTTGGCCGTCGAATGGCGCTAGCTGCGCAGCATTTGTGCACCGCCGCCGTCAGTGTCACCCAGTTTGCCGTGGCATACGGAGCTCCATCGCAGTCTTTAACACTGGTAGCATGCCGCGACAGCGTGGACGTGAACCGTATGTGCAGTTGACGGACTTTGAGCGAGGGCGTATAGTGGGCATGCGGGAGGCCGGGTGGACGTACCGCCGAATTGCTCAACACGTGGGGCGTGAGGTCTCCACAGTACATCGATGTTGTCGCCAGTGGTCGGCGGAAGGTGCACGTGCCCGTCGACCTGGGACCGGACCGCAGCGACGCACGGATGCACGCCAAGACCGTAGGATCCTACGCAGTGCCGTAGGGGACCGCACCCCCACTTCCCAGCAAATTAGGGACACTGTTGCTCCTGGGGTATCGGCGAGGACCATTCGCAACCGTCTCCATGAAGCTGGGCTACGGTCCCGCACACCGTTAGGCCGTCTTCCGCTCACGCCCCAACATCGTGCAGCCCGCCTCCAGTGGTGTCGCGACAGGCGTGAATGGAGGGACGAATGGAGACGTGTCGTCTTCAGCGATGAGAGTCGCTTCTGCCTTGGTGCCAATGATGGTCGTATGCGTGTTTGGCGTCGTGCAGGTGAGCGCCACAATCAGGACTGCATACGACCGAGGCACACAGGGCCAACACCCGGCATCATGGTGTGGGGAGCGATCTCCTACACTGGCCGTACACCACTGGTGATCGTCGAGGGGACACTGAATAGTGCACGGTACATCCAAACCATCATCGAACCCATCGTTCTACCATTCCTAGACCGGCAAGGGAAATTGCTGTTCCAACAGGACAATGCACGTCCGCATGTATCCCGTGCCACCCAACGTGCTCTAGAAGGTGTAAGTCAACTACCCTGGCCAGCAAGATCTCCGGATCTGTCCCCGATTGAGCATGTTTGGGACTGGATGAAGCGTCGTCTCACGCGGTCTGCACGTCCAGCACGAACGCTGGTCCAACTGAGGCGCCAGGTGGAAATGGCATGGCAAGCCGTTCCACAGGACTACATCCAGCATCTCTACGATCGTCTCCATGGGAGAATAGCAGCCTGCATTGCTGCGAAAGGTGGATATACACTGTACTAGTGCCGACATTGTGCATGCTCTGTTGCCTGTGTCTATGTGCCTGTGGTTCTGTCAGTGTGATCGTGTGATGTATCTGACCCCAGGAATGTGTCAATAAAGTTTGCCCTTCCTGGGACAATGAATTCACGGTGTTCTTATTTCAATTTCCAGGAGTGTATTTGCAGGGCGGCATGGCGGTGGTGCGCCGATTAAACAATAGCTTTTGTACTGCTGCCCATGCCTATGGTTTGTCGTCATACAGGTAACGTTGCTGTTCTCGTCAGCCGATCAGCAATGCTAGGCAATCGGCTACCGAATTTTGCGCCTTCAGGTCCAAGCTTTTCCCATCTGGACAGAAATAAGTAAAATAAAGGTACAGTCATAGCTGAGAAGTATGTTCGTCACACCTGAAGCTGTTGGTTAGTTGCGCCGATAGAAACTGGAAAAATTTCCCAACAACATGCGACGTCCCGGCTGAAAATTACTTCTAAAATTATTATTATTCTAAATAATTTTGCGCCGAAATTGCGAAGTCGATATAAATGGTTCAAATGGCTCTGAGCACTATGGGACTTAACATCTGAGGTCATCAGTCCCCTAGAACTTAGGACTACTTAAACCTAACTAACCTAAGGACATCACACACATCCATGCCCGAGGCAGGATTCGAACCTGCGACCGGAGCGGTCACGCGGTTCCAGACTGAAGCGCCTAGAACCGCACGGCCACCACTGCCGGCGAAGTCGATATACTTCGTATAACTTGTTTAATCCTGTATGATATACTTCTGTAATTAAGGCGAAAACTTTGTGTGGCTCAATGGACGGTTGCACGAGTTCCGACTGGACGCCACTTCGGCGACTTTAGTGTGTCTAACCCACCCAAGTTATTCAATTGGGCAAACGGGACCAGCAGTTTACCGTGAAATCCGAACCAAGTATCGTAGCGACTCCTCACTTCGTTGAGAGATGAGGGCTAGGTTAAAGGTTGATTTAAAATTGACCGGTAGTCGATCCAGGAGCCTCTTGGTTTCATGCGCCTTACCACTCGACCACCAGGACTGACTTTTTGCGGTATTTCAGGGACGATGGAAAATTTAATATTTTTAGTAGGTAAGTATGTTCTGGAAACGACGTATTTGTAAGTTGCGAAGCCAATGGAATACGGCAACCTATGGATCATAGTTTGTAGTCCGCAATGAATTTAGAAATTCGAAAAACAGAAAAGAAAAGATGCACCACGAAGGAACTATCCAGGTAGGACGGGAATCGGTAGACATGATTTACACAAGCAGACATAAAAATGATTAAAATTTTTGAAGAATTGAATGATTTATTTAACACAAGGAGTTCCACAGTGTTAGCAAGTCAATTAATCGTTGGTCCCCCTCTGGCTCTAATAAAAGCAGTTATACGGCTTGGCATTTATTGACAGAACTGTTGGATGTCCTCCCGTTCAGTCGCTGTTAGAGCATCAAAATCTGGAACTCGTTGGAAGACCCCTGCCAATAATGCTCGAAACATTCGCAACTGAGAAGTGACCTGGCAACCATTCTGGCCAAGCAGTGTTCGATAAACATGAAGACAAGCAATAGACACTCTCGCTGTTTTTGGGCAGGCATTACCTTGCTGAAATGCAAAGCCAAGAGACTTGCTATGACAGGCAGTAAAGCGGGGCGTAGAACATAGCCTACGTATTGTAGGCGCCCCGGTGGTCCCGGCCGCCTACGGTGGACTGGAGGCCGAGCGGTTACCTCTCCACTTGTCAGGATGCTAGGAAATGACTGGACACATCAGAAACGCCAAAGAAACATTATTAATTCATAACACCTTTATTCCAGCAGAGTACAATGTGGCCAGCGTAACACAGGCTGGCAGAGCTTGGTGATGTAAACGACCTTCCCCAGGCCCTCGCTGACTCGTAGCGATGACACCAGCTATGGGCCGCACCAGTCTTGCTAGCGCAGCGCCGGGTGCTGTGACGTAGCGGAGGAATGCCCTTACTTCGGCCGTGCGTGGCTGGCGGCGTCCGGCTGACCGGCCGGCTCGGCGGCGGACAGCAAGCCGCTGCGCGTAGGAGGCTCCGGGTTGGTGTCCCGGCGCTGTCGGCAGGAGAGGCGTTCTCGTAGGGCGGAGTGTACTCTATCCCACCCCGTCTTCTTCCCTGCTCCTCTTGGTGGCTCGTCCGCGGTGGACGGCCGGAACGGGCTGCAGTCCCCCAGCGTCGTCGGCTCATCTGGTTGTGACGGCGGATGCACAGGGCCTAGGCCCCGCACGATCTCGACGACGGCTCACTGATGTGGTCAGCATTGGCGGTGAGCGAGTCTGCCGCGATGTCTGCTAATCCTGGGTTGATGATTGACAGCGGCAACAGAGAGGACCAGAGCCAAAGTGCAAAATCATCTGGGC
This sequence comes from Schistocerca nitens, assembly GCF_023898315.1. NCBI lineage: Eukaryota > Metazoa > Arthropoda > Insecta > Orthoptera > Acrididae > Schistocerca > Schistocerca nitens. Next base: position 21,745,179 of record NC_064614.1, read on the forward strand.
CGTTGTTCAATACAACAGTCACTCAGAACCATAAGAAACTGTTGTCGGCGAATGGTTTATCATCCGTTGATACCTTGCCGACAGAAGGAACTGGAGCATGGCCAGGTGTAACAATATTCATATATCTAAGCCAAGTCTACTAAAATGTCCGCCATGAAAATAGATTTATTCCAATGAAATGATACGCATGGATCTTTTAATATGATACGTACTCATACAAATCGTCGAGAGCTCCTTCTCAGCTACCGACGTTGGAAGTTTTTGCTATTACCCGTTACGATATGATATTAAGAACAGGGTGAAATATATCGGAAAGTCGTGCCCAGTTCAGGACTACCCAACGGCACAAGAGAATAAAAATTCTTGACATCGTGAGCCAGGGCACTAAGACAACAGGCTCACTCTCCGAGAACTACTCATTAATTCATAGGAAAACCGTCAACATCTTAGGCGTTTAGCTCGTAAAAAAAAGATAAAGAAAAGAAACGCTGTGCATACCTCATTTTCAGCATAAGCCAGCAACGCCAATATGCTGCTAAAGTAAACTTACTATGAAATACCATCTAGCAGACACGAAATATTCGGCAACAATACCCTTTTGCGTAAAATGGATCGATTTTAAAACAGCACTTTTCACGTTACCAACATTTTGACTAACATTGTTGTTAACAAGGACCAGTAACGTACAGAAGTAAATTAATCGCTTCATATGGAGTCTCTCACAGAATGCTATTTCCTTTCGTATGAAGCCGTTATTTACAGTAATTAGATTGAATACGGTTTACAAGGGGAGGACCAAATGGGCGATATTTAAAAACCGAAGGAGCTGTAGAAATAGTTTGCTGATGTATGCACCACGAACGTTTCTGACACTAAAACGTAAGGACATAATTCAGGCAGCAATGTGACTATACTAGTTAATACAGTTTTGCCTAAAATGTAAACTTTTAAGGGAATTTGATTATTTCTACTTGACGCGTCAAGGCTAACATCGCTTGACAGTCTAATAGCTGTGGCCGGGTCACCAGATAAATGTCACCGAAGACAATCAGAAAGATTTACCATTGGTATTATATGGTCTGCAGTAGAAATTTAACGTGCGCTACAAAATAATTATAATTTGCTGTAGTGAGTTCATGCAGCAGAACTATTTTCTATAACCTCCTACTGATTATGGCAATTAAATCTTATGTTCCAATGATAATACGTGCCCCAAATAGTTTTCATTCAGGCCAACCTAATTTGTAAGCAGGAGTCCAAGCCCCTTCCTTCGTAATGCGTATATGGTTCTTGTCTTACAGCAGTGCATGCATTTTCAGATGTAGATGTCAAATTACGTTCATTAGGAGATTTTGTGCACTTAAGAATATGCTACGTTATCTGTTTGCGCAAATATGTGTAGTTTATGAAACCAAATGCGTTAACAGACGCGTTCGACGCCAAAATCAGTACCGGGTGCAGCAGCTGTTCCGGCAACGCAGTCCCCAACTCCCACGTAACGGAGATTGTAGGTCCAGAGGCAACTGGAGGCTGCGTTTGTGATACGGACGGGATTTTGCGGTCCGCTATCGTCTCTGTGTTGGACAATATGAAGTTCCGAGAAGCAACATGAATTTTTTGGGGGACCATGCATATCAAAAGGCATGAGCTTGGCTTCTCGGTGTGACAGTGCAGGGATGGAAGAAAAATTTAAATTTGTAATGCAGTTCTGTTCTTGGACAGGAGCCACTGCTGCTTACGATATACGAAAAAGACCTCGCTGCTCACTTATACAGCTTATCTATATTATTAACATAGTATGTACCTCTGTGAAGCTGTTCACAGACGATATATGTCTATACAGAAAAGGGATATCGCTTGGAATATGTTACCAAATGTGGAGAGACTGGGAAACCTTATACGATTGGAACCTGGAGCAGTGGCTGACAGCTGACTCCAATAATAAATAACTGAAATGTAATACGCACAAGTAAATGAAAAGAGACGACATCGTTTGATCAACCGATCGGGCGGGTCAGACACAACCTTCAAGTGTCTATGTGATTTAAAATGGAAGGATCCACAAATCGAGCCCTAGAAAATATATCCAGCTCTAGAAACGATAGGAAAGGTGCCTACCAGACTCTTATTTATTGGAAGAAATCCTTGGATGTGTCAATCACACATGAAAGTGATCGCAACAGTTCGTGAGTAAAACGTGTGGATAAAAATCCTAAGTGAAGTTAGCTAAAAATTCTTTTTTGATTACTAGTCTCAGCTCATTGACGAGTAATCTTCAGGCCAATAAGAATTATTATTTAATTCGGTGTGTATTAGCCACCAGACATTACATACACATTGTCATGATCTGTTGAGCTGAACCGCTCTCGTCGTCATGTACACACTAAAGTCAGTCGTCATGGTTACATAATGTACAATGTTAGTCATATATACATCCAGTGTTTTACTGCCACACTTGTGTTTAACTGGGAAGTGACTGACAGTGGTAACTATCATACAGTCCATGTGTAGATATAAAGATTGTGTATCATTCCCAACGCTACAGGGAGAAGGAAGTGCGTTTAAAAATATCGGTAGCAAGTGGAACAATAAATATCGAGTGGAATGACAAGGAAAGAGGTAAGGTTTTGGTGCCACGATTTTTCTAAGGGCAGAAAAGATATGCGAGACCATGAAATGTTAGGGAGACACAAAGACTTCCTTTGACACCTTGAGCCGTGTCGAAGGGTAGAAGAAAGCCTATCTTTGCATTCGTGTGAGGCAGACTGCACAGAAACTCAACACCACTGTTACCAGCTGATAGCCTGCTTAACACATTGGACTATCGGGGGACGCGTTCTCGCAGAACACCGTAGCTACTCTATGTTATGAACAATCCCAGGCGAAGAGGGTTGTCTCTCATGCACTTAATGTGTTATCAGATGGGAGGCGTACCATTCCTTTGCCGTATAGTCACAGTGGACCGATTGTGAGGGTGATACGTCGTGTTATGGCAAAACGTAACCAAAACGTAAGCTAAGCAGAGCTCAAAGGCTGTAGAAAGTGAAAGCGTACACCCAAATGAGTTTACAGTTTCAAATACAATTTAATTGTATTAAACATTAAAAAAAACACTTGTTCACTCGTACACACACACACACACACACAATATAAAATTTTAAACTCCTGGCCTGAAGGGCCGCTGAATATTCACAACAGTAATGTCAGACTGACAACCTTAAGATTCAAGCATAAGACATAATCACGGTCTGAAGGACCCAACACTTTTGATTAATTATTGACCAATACAATAAGTTACTGAAATGAATGACTAATCATTCGGCCAGAAGGGCCAATCAAATATAACTACAAATGCTGTTTTGATAATGCTACAAGAATGCAAAACCAACAATTTATTTCGTCCAAAGGAGCAGTAAAGACCGAAAGACAAATTCATATACCAAAGTTTTTTTTTAATGAAACAAGCGAACAAGAGAAAATTAATAACTAAAAGAGGGTAGTGACGTCACCACTCGGCCTGAAGGGCCTGAATATCAGTAGTAATGAATATTTGAGAATGGTTGAAGTTAGTGAGTTAGCATTTAAAACCAGCCTGTGCTCCTCACCACTAGAAAAAATTTACAATCAGCTGTGCTAGGACTGCCTGCTTTAGCAATATGGCACAGACCAGCAGAACAACCAGATACTTCAACGTGGCGAATCGTCGACATATGGCATAACAGCAACACTCTATAACACATAAAATAAAAATTACTAAACACTGAAACACATGGTTCAAAATATAGCGTCTATCTAGGCAGCAACTGTTAATGACGCCCACTGGCCTTCGTAAATGATAGACTTATTTATTTTTTATTTATTTATTGTTCGGTGGGACCAAATTATGGAGAAGTCTCCATGGTCATGGAACGAGTCAATACATGAAATAACACGATAGTAGAAACAGATAAAGTGAAATATAAAAAACATTCAGGCGACAAGTCTTAAGTTTAAATAAAGTAAATCAACAATGTAACACTGGAATTTGCTTAATTTTTTAGCTCTTCCAGGAGCTCCTCGACAGAATAGAAGGAGTGAGACATGAGGAAACTCTTCAGTTTGGACTTAAAAGAGTTTGGGCTACTGCTAAGATTTTTGAGTTCTTGTGGTAGCTTATTGAAAATGGATGCAGCAGAATACTGCACTCCTTTCTGCACAAGAGTCAAGGAAGTGCATTCCACATGCAGATTTGATTTCTGCCTAGTATTAACTGAGTGAAAGCTGCTAACTCTTGGGAATAAGCTAATATTGCTAACAACAAACGACATTAAAGAAAATACATACTGTGAGGGCAATGTCAAAATTCCCAGACTATTGAATAGGGGTCGACAAGTGGTTTTCGAACTTACACCATACATAGCTCGAACAGCCCGTTTTTGAGCCAAAAATACCCTTTTTGAATCAGAAGAATTACCCCAAAAAATAATACCATATGACATAAGCGTATGAAAATATGCGAAGTATACTACTTTTCGTGTTGAAATGTCACTTATTTCAGATACTGTTCTAATGGTAAATAAAGCGGCATTTAGTTTCTGAACAAGATCCTGAACATGGGCTTTCCACAACAGCTTACTATCTATCCATACGCCTAGGAACTTGAACTGTTCCGTCTCGCTTATAACATGCCCATTCTGTCTGATTAAAATGTCAGTTCTTGTTAAATTGTGAGTTAGAAACTGTAAAAACTGAGTCTTACTGTGATTTAGCATCAAATTATTTTCCACAAGCCACGAACTTATATCATGAACTACATTATTTGATAATGTTTCAATATTACACACAAGATCCTTCACTACCAAGGTGGCGTCATCAGCAAACAGAAATATTTTTGAATCACCTGTAATACTAGAAGGCATATCATTTATATAAATAAGAAACAGCAGTGGCCCCAGCACCGACCCTTGGGGAACGCCCCATTTAACAGTGCCCCATTGGGACTGAACATCATTACCACTCTCAGTATTGCGGAGGATTACCTTCTGCTTTCTGTTCTTAAAGTAGGAGGCGAACCAATTGTAAGCTACTCCCCTTACTCCATAATGTTCCAACTTCTGCAGTAATACACTCCTGGAAATGGAAAAAAGAACACATTGACACCGGTGTGTCAGACCCACCATACTTGCTCCGGACACTGCGAGAGGGCTGTACAAGCAATGATCACACGCACGGCACAGCGGACACACCAGGAACCGCGGTGTTGGCCGTCGAATGGCGCTAGCTGCGCAGCATTTGTGCACCGCCGCCGTCAGTGTCAGCCAGTTTGCCGTGGCATACGGAGCTCCATCGCAGTCTTTAACACTGGTAGCATGCCGCGACAGCGTGGACGTGAACCGTATGTGCAGTTGACGGACTTTGAGCGAGGGCGTATAGTGGGCATGCGGGAGGCCGGGTGGACGTACCGCCGAATTGCTCAACACGTGGGGCGTGAGGTCTCCACAGTACATCGATGTTGTCGCCAGTGGTCGGCGGAAGGTGCACGTGCCCGTCGACCTGGGACCGGACCGCAGCGACGCACGGATGCACGCCAAGACCGTAGGATCCTACGCAGTGCCGTAGGGGACCGCACCGCCACTTCCCAGCAAATTAGGGACACTGTTGCTCCTGGAGTATCGGCGAGGACAATTCGCAACCGTCTCCATGAGGCTGGGCTACGGTCCCGCACACCGTTAGGCCGTCTTCCGCTCACGCCCCAACATCGTGCAGCCCGCCTCCAGTGGTGTCGCGACAGGCGTGAATGGAGGGACGAATGGAGACGTGTCGTCTTCAGCGATGAGAGTCGCTTCTGCCTTGGTGCCAATGATGGTCGTATGCGTGTTTGGCGCCGTGCAGGTGAGCGCCACAATCAGGACTGCATACGACCGAGGCACACAGGGCCAACACCCGGCATCATGCTGTGGGGAGCGATCTCCTACACTGGCCGTACACCACTGGTGATCGTCGAGGGGACACTGAATAGTGCACGGTACATCCAAACCGTCATCGAACCCATCGTTCTACCATTCCTAGACCGGCAAGGGAACTTGCTGTTCCAACAGGACAATGCACGTCCGCATGTATCCCGTGCCACCCAACGTGCTCTAGAAGGTGTAAGTCAACTACCCTGGCCAGCAAGATCTCCGGATCTGTCCCCCATTGAGCATGTTTGGGCCTGGATGAAGCGTCGTCTCACGCGGTCTGCACGTCCAGCACGAACGCTGGTCCAACTGAGGCGCCAGGTGGAAATGGCATGACAAGCCGTTCCACATGACTACATCCAGCATCTCTACGATCGTCTCCATGGGAGATTAGCAGCCTGCATTGCTGCGAAAGGTGGATATACACTGTACTAGTGCCGACATTGTGCATGCTCTGTTGCCTGTGTCTATGTGCCTGTGGTTCTGTCAGTGTGATCATGTGATGTATCTGACCCCAGGAATGTGTCAATAAAGTTTCCCCTTCCTGGGACAATGAAATCACGGTGTTCTTATTTCAATTTCCAGGAGTGTATTTTGTGGTCAACACAGTCAAAAGCCTTCGTTAAATCAAAGAAAACGTCTAACGTTCGCAACCTTTTATTTAATCCGTCCAAAACCTCACAGAGAAAAGAGACTATAGCATTTTCAGTTGTTAAGCCATTTCTAAAACCAAACTGTACATTTGACAGCAAATTATGTGAATTTAAATGCTGCAGTAACCTTGTATATACAACCCTCTCGATAACTTTAGCAAACACCGATGGCATAGAAATAGATCTATAATTGTCAACATTATCCCTGTCTCCCTTTTTATAAAGTGGCTTCACTAACGAGTACTTTAATCGGTCAGGAAACCGACCACTCCTAAAGGAAAAGTTACAGATATGGCTAAGTGCTGAGCTAACATACGTGGAACAATACTTCAGTATTCTGCTAGATACCCCGTCATATCCATGAGAGTTCTTGGTCTTTAGTGATTTAATTATTAACTCAATCTCCCTCTTGTCAGTATCATGGAGGAGCATTTCAAGTAACAGTCTCGGAACACTTTTTTCTAAGAGCGCTATATGATTCCCTGTTGGGACTAGGTTTCTATTTAGTTCACCTGCTATATTCAGAAAGTGATTATTAAGTACTGTACATATATGCGACTTATCAGTAACACGGACATCCCCACTACGCACTGATTCTATATTCTCGATCTGTCTCTGCAGACCAGCCACTTCCTTTACGACTGACCATATGGTTTTAATTTTATCCTGAGACTTAGCTATTCTATCTGCATACCACATACTTTTTGCCTTCCTAATAACTTTTTTAAGCACCTTACAAAACTGTTTGTAATGGGCTGCTGCATTTAGATTGTGACTGTTTCTAACGTTTTGATATAATGGCCACTTTGTTCTACAAGATATTCTTATCCCTTTTGTCAGCCACCCAGGCTGCCTGTTTGTGCTAGTACCCTGTTTTGAACGTTCTAACGGAAAGCAACTTTCAAAGAGCACGAGAAAAGTCTTGAGAAAAGCATTATATTTATCGTCTACTGTATCAGCACTATAAACATCTTGCCACTCTTGTTCCTTGATAAGGTTTACAAAAGTCTGTACAGCAACTGGATCAGCTTTCCTGAACAGAGCTTTCTTGAACAGAGTATTTGCAATTACTAGCTGAAATTTATTGCAGAAATCAGTTTTTCTTCTCTCTGATTCCTTCTATCAACCTACATTCTCCCGTAACCATTTCTTTTACTCCTTACTCCACAACCGCATTCTAATCCCCATTAACTATTTAATTTCAGTGTCCCGATACTCACCGAAATACCATTTCAGTATCTTCATATACTTCCTCTATGTCTTCATCTTCTGATTGCGACATTTGCATGTATACCTGAAATATTATTGTTGATGTTGATTTGCTGTCGATTCTGATGAGAAAACATGTGTCACTAAACTCTTCACTGTAACTCACTCTCTGTCGTTCCTTCGTATTCAGAACGAATCCCTTTCCTGTTATACCATTTTCTGCTGCTGTTGATATTCCCTATACTCATCCAACCAGATATCGTTGTCATCTTTCTGTTTCACTTCACTTACCCCATTGTATCTAGATTGGACCTTAGTATTTTCCTTTTCTAATTTTCCAGCTTCCCTGTCCCATTTAAACTTTTGACAGTTGTTGATCAGCCTTGTAGAGCGTTATCCTTTCGTTGGTTATTCAATATTTTTCTCCTAATAGGTTGTATTAAATAAGTTTTTGCTTGCACCTTTATTCACAGGAACTTAGGTATTACTTTTCTTGTGAGACACTGTTTATTAGGTCTTATGCTTTCTTCAGTTTTTGGAATTTTCGTTTTACGGCGTAAGAATTGCAAAAATGGTGCTCTAGTTCATATTGGTAGTACTAGTAATTCGAAACGCTACTTTTCAGATGGGCCCACGGCACGTACTATGTCAACGCATGAAATATTAAATGGCTTTTTGTTTTCTGCTGTACTATGATTATGTTACCTCGCTATTTACATACAAGACGAGTCTTGTTTCGTCAGTTTCCTATTTTCAAGTAACCCTGTCGTATAGAATAATTGTTAGAACTTTAGTATTGCGTATAGTTTTCTATTGGCACTTACATTACTTTGAGAGCACGGTCCACTCCACTGGCACACATAAAACTACAGTTCACATTTGCAGAATTTGAGTGATAATAGCTACATACAAAGATCATTGTATTCTAAGCTTTCACGTACTGTGAAAGAATATAGATTGTGTTGGGATTCCACTGGTCTTATTTAATTCATAAAATTGTGAGGTGCAGAAAATTATCCTTTCTGTTTTTTTGGAAGTCAGTACAGATTTCTAAATATTGCTTGTGCATAAGTTACATATAAGAATTAGTAATTTTGTTTCTCCTCATTGTATTTTCGTTTACAAAGTGATACAGGTACGAAACGCCATTTTCGCTTTCGCCCTTTGAAATATTTTATTGAATTTTCCTGAAATCAGACCAACATGTGGAGCTGTTAGTATGCTTTCTGCGACTTTTTCTTCCCCTAATACCCTTATTTATGTACTTATGTTTGGAGTTTTTCGGTTGTATACATTGCAGCTACCACTGTTAGGTTAAAAGCAATCTCTTGTGCTATTTATCATGATGCTTCATATTTTTTCTGTGTTGTGTCTGTGTGAAATGGTCAGTTCGTGATCGGTTGATCATTGTTGAAACAATTTAGGTTTACGTGGTTCTGGGTCACAGGAGTGATTATTAATAATAATGTCTGTTTTGGCAGGTTTCTTGTAATTGCTTATTGTTAGATGCAGAAAGGTGATTGACTTCTTTTACATACACTTATGCGACCATAAACACGAAGGAGAACAAATCTGTAAGGTATATGTAAAGGAACCCCCCCATGAACCATGGACCTTGCCGTTGGTGGAGAGGCTTGCGTGCCTCAGCGATACAGATAGCCGTACCGTAGGTACAACCACAACGGAGGGGTATCTGTTGAGAGGCCAGACAAACTTGTAGTTCCTGAAGAGGGGCAGCAGCCTTTTCAGTAGTTGCAAGGGCAACAGTCTGGATGATTGACTGATCTGGCCTTGTAACAATAACCAAAACGGCCTTGCTGTGCTGGTACTGCGAACGGCTGAAAGCAAGGGGAAACTACGGCCGTAATTTTTCCCGAGGGCATGCAGCTTTACTGTATGATTAAATGATGATGGCGTCCTCTTGGGTAAAATATTCCGGAGGTAAAATAGTCCCCCATTCGGATCTCCGGGCGGGGACTACGAAGAGGATGTCGTTATCAGGAGAAAGAAAACTGGCGTTCTACGGATCGGAGCGTGGAATGTCAGGTCCCTTAATCGGGCAGGTAGGTTAGAAAATTTGAAAAGGGAAATGGATAGGTTAAAGTTAGATATAGTGGGAATTAGTGAAGTTCGGTGGCAGGAGGAACAAGACTTCTGGTCAGGTGACTACAGGGTTATAAACACAAAGTCAAATAGGGGTAATGCAGGAGTAGGTTTAATAATGAATAGGAAAATAGGAACGCGGGTAAGCTACTACAAACAGCTTAGTGAACGCATTATTGTGGCCAAGATAGATACGAAGCCCACACCTACTACAGTAGTACAAGTTTATATGCCAACTAGCTCTGCAGATGACGAAGAAATTGAAGAAATGTATGATGAAATAAAAGAAATTATTCAGATAGTGCAGGGAGACGAAAATTTAATAGTCATGGGTGACTGGAATTCGAGTGTAGGAAAAGGGAGAGAAGGAAACGTAGTAGGTGAATATGGATTGGGGCTAAGAAATGAAAGAGGAAACGGCCTGGTAGAATTTTGCACAGAGCACAATTTAATCATAGCTAACACTTGGTTTAAGAATCATGATAGAAGGTTGTATATATGGAAGAACCCTGGAGATACTAAAAGGTATCAGATTGATTATATAATGGTAAGACAGAGATTTAGGAACCAGGTTTTAAATTGTAAGACATTTCCAGGGGCAGATGTGGACTCTGACCACAATCTATTGTTTATGACCTGTAGATTAAAAATGAAGAAACTGCAAAAAGGTGGGAATTTAAGGAGATGGGACCTGGATAAACTGAAAGAACCAGAGGTTGTACAGAGTTTCAGGGAGAGCATAAGGGAACAATTGACAGGAATGGGGGAAAGAAATACAGTAGAAGAAGAATGGGTAGCTTTGAGGGATGAAGTAGTGAAGGCAGCAGAGGATCAAGTAGGTAAAAAGACGAGGGCTAGTAGAAATCCTTGGGTAACAGAAGAAATATTGAATTTAATTGATGAAAGGAGAAAATATAGAAATGCACTAAATGAAGCAGGCAAAAAGGAATACAAACGTCTCAAAAATGAGATCGACAGGAAGTGCAAAATGGCTAAGCAGGGATGGCTAGAGGACAAATGTAAGGATGTAGAGGCTTATCTTACTAGGGGTAAGATAGATACTGCCTACAGGAAAGTTAAAGAGACCTTTGGAGATAAGAGAACCACTTGTATGAACATCAAGAGCTCAGATGGAAACCCAGTTCTAAGCAAAGAAGGGAAAGCAGAAAGGTGGAAGGAGTATATAGAGGGTCTATACAAGGGCGATGTACTTGAGGACAATATTATGGAAATGGAAGAGGATGTAGATGAAGATGAAATGGGAGATACGATACTGCGTGAAGAGTTTGACAGAGCACTGAAAGACCTGAGTCGAAACAAGGCCCCCGGAGTAGACAACATTCCATTGGAACTACTGACGGCCTTGGGAGAGCCAGTCCTGACAAAACTCTACCATCTGGTGAGCAAGATGTATGAAACAGGCGAAATACCCTCAGACTTCAAGAAGAATATAATAATTCCAATCTCAAAGAAAGCAGGTGTTGACAGATGTGAGAATTACCGAACAATCAGTTTAATAAGCCACAGCTGCAAAATACTAACACGAATTCTTTACAGACGAATGGAAAAACTAGTAGAAGCCGACCTCGTGGAAGATCAGTTTGGATTCCGTAGAAATACTGGGACACGTGAGGCAATACTGACCTTACGACTTATCTTAGAAGAAAGATTAAGGAAAGGCAAACCTACGTTTCTAGCATTTGTAGACTTAGAGAAAGCTTTTGACAATGTTGACTGGAATACTCTCTTTCAAATTCTAAAGGTGGCAGGGGTAAAATACAGGGAGCGAAAGGCTATTTACAATTTGTACAGAAACCAGATGGCAGTTATAAGAGTCGAGGGACATGAAAGGGAAGCAGTGGTTGGGAAAGGAGTAAGACAGGGTTGTAGCCTCTCCCCGATGTTGTTCAATCTGTATATTGAGCAAGCAGTAAAGGAAAGAAAAGAAAAATTCGGAGTAGGTATTAAAATCCATGGAGAAGAAATAAAAACTTTGAGGTTCGCCGATGACATTGTAATTCTGTCAGAGACAGCAAAGGACTTGGAAGAGCAGTTGAATGAAATCGATGGTGTCTTGAAGGGAGGATATAAGATGAACATCAACAAAAGCAAAACGAGGATAATGGAATGTAGTCGAATTAAGTCGGGTGATGTTGAGGGTATTAGATTAGGAAATGAGACACTTAAAGTAGTAAAGGAGTTTTGCTATTTGGGGAGCAAAATAACTGATGATGGTCGAAGTAGGGAAGATATAAAATGTAGACTGGCAATGGCAAGGAAAGCGTTTCTGAAGAAGAGAAATTTGTTAACATCGAGTATAGATATAAGTGTCAGGAAGTCTTTTCTGAAAGTATTTGTATGGAGTGTAGCCATGTATGGAAGTGAAACATGGACGATAACCAGTTTGAACAAGAAGAGAATAGAAGCTTTCGAAATGTGGTGCTACAGAAGACTGCTGAAGATTAGATGGGTAGATCACATAACTAATGAGGAGGTACTGAACAGGATTGGGGAGAAGAGGAGTTTGTGGCACAACTTGACCAGAAGAAGGGATCGGTTGGTAGGACATGTTTTGAGGCATCAAGGGATCACCAATTTAGTATTGGAGGGCAGCGTGGAGGGTAAAAATCGTAGGGGAGACCAAGAGATGCATACACTAAGCAAATTCAGAAGGATGTAGGTTGCAGTAGGTACTGGGAGATGAAGAAGCTTGCACAGGATAGAGTAGCATGGAGAGCTGCATCAAACCAGTCTCAGGACTGAAGACCACAACAACATGTAAAGGAAACATAATGAATATTTTGAAAGACCTCGAAATTTATATCTACACGGACGCATTTGCAGACATAATTCTGAATGAGCAAACAGAACTAAAGCACAAGAAATATTCATAAAACTAATGAATTCCTAAAAGAGGAAGGAGAATTTCCAGCATCTCGCATAGAATAATATGACCTTTTTATATACCTATTATCGTTCACTGAAATTCTAAGAATTTGAATTGCAAATATATATATATATATATATATATATATATATATATATATATATATATATATATATGTGTGTGTGTGTGTGTGTGTGTGTGTGTGTGAGTATAAAGTGAGGGGATTGTGCTGTCAAACTAATATAAGTGCAATTAAAAATGTGCATGCAATACATAAAGTTGTAACAAGCCTCAACAGCAGGAAAAATGAGAAACAATCTCAACAGACACTCCAAGACACTGTATTCTGACACATACAGACGTAAATATGCACAAAAATAGATGTAAACCAACAGACTTATATTTTCTAATTTTTGAAGGAAAGATTGTGTATTGTGTATTGCGGTATTACAGGACAATGTGTGCCAGGGCTTACCACATTTCATTGCTGCCAGCGATACGTCACCATAACGCGCCTGTGCTTAACGTACAAAGGATTACACCATAATCTAAGAGTGAAATTAAAAATTAAAATAACTCTTGCGAACTTTGTCAGTGTATGCTTCAGTGTATTAATGTTAACACTCTGAGGTCATAGAAAGATCAAACGTATTTAGTATAAAACTATACAATCTTAGAAAAAGGAAGCTACGTTAAATAATAAAACCAGAAGTCTAAAATTTGGTCAAAATATGCAAAAGTATGTCACAATTGAAAGTTACATCTCTCAAATTGATAAGAGCAAAAGGTTACAAATATTAAACTCATAAAGATCAAGTTTCACATGTAGCCTCAGTCTGATATAAAAACGTTAGCTATTTGACACTATAAGCTACCTCTCTTAGTTTTCCAGTTATTTACTAAAATCTAAATTTGGAATAAAAACTTCCTTATTTGTAATAGATTAAATTTCATTTGTGTTTGTAATAGAAACTTATAATTACAGCAGTTGATTACAGTCATGCTGTAATTGATATGCACCAAGTTTCAAGACTTTATTGTAAGTAATAATGATTACAAGATATCTTACAGAGGCAGTTCAGAGGTCACGTTCTACTCTCGGTTCCGTTCTAAAAAGTATAGCCGGCAAAGTGAAATTTCAGTCGAGCAATAACCATTTCAGTAACTAAAGTAAACTTGACAATATTTATATAAAAATTTAGAAGATCATCAGTTGTTAAACAACATTCAGATGCTGCTACCTGTGCGTAGGGTGGTTGATAGCAGATGTTCGGTTTGGCGGTCCGCTGCGCCCATGTATACGAGGTTCATTCAAATAAAACCTGGCCAGTGCGTCTACCTTTGTTTTATACGTATGGTAGCAGCACGTAATTGCGGGTATGGTGGCGCTACCTATTGGTAGAGAGACTGACGCGTGTGCATAGTTCGATGTTACATTGCGCCACTGTGGTTTCAAGCCGAAGTGAAAGTGGGCGCATAAGTTATCGTCCATTACAGTACATTCAGGCGAGTAAGCAGGAACAACGAGGAGTGATTCGATTTTTGGCGGCGGAGGCCGTGAAATGTATCGGCGGATGACGACTGTGTACGGTGAGTACAGGCCGAGTCGTTCAAGGCGCAAACGATTCCTTGAGCGGTGCGAGTCACTGGATGACGATGCTCGTCCTGGACAGGGTCATCGTGCCATCACACCTGTAATGGCTGTGGAAGTGAATGCATTAGTCTCGGACAACCGCAGAATCGCCGTGGACGAGATCCATCGGTTACTGGATATTAGCGTAGGCACCGCCCACATCATAATGCATCAACACTTGAACTTTCGAAAAATCTGCGCGCAGTGGGTTCCCCACCAACTGACCGCCGAACAGCGCAATACTCGGATGGCGCTATCTTTCAGTCACCTGCAACATTATAATGAGGAGGAATACGGCTTTTTGACGCGTATTGTCACAGGTGACGAAACATGTTGTCACCATTTTGAACCGCAAAACAAGCGTCTGAGCAAGCAGTGGAAACATGCGACTTCACTACCTCCAAAGAAATCGAAGGCCGTGCACACCAGTTCTGGTAAGGTAATGATGCCCTTCTTTTTTGACCACAAGAGCCCACTGCTTGTCGAGTTCGTAGAACGGGAAACCACCATCAGTGCCCAGCTTTATCAAGCCACTTTACAAAACCTTAGACGAGCCATGAAGTTGAAACGCCTAGGCACGTTGTCCAGCGGCGTTATCCTCCTGAATGATAATGCCCGCCCACACACGGCCAGTGCGGTGAAGACGACATTGCAGCAGTTTCAGTGGGAATCGCTGGAACAATCACCGTACAGTCCCGGCCGTTAGCCGTGTGACTTTCATGTGTTTGGACCTCTAAAACAAGCTATTCGCGGACATCGATTTGCAACGGACAACGAAGTGTGTGACAGGGTCCAGGCCTGAATCCGCTAGCAGCCCACTAGCTTCTTCAAGGATGGAATCGACCGGTTAATGTCGCAATGGGATAAATGTGCCAACAGTTTCGGCGACTATTTTTGAGTATTTGTACTGTGTATAACTACATTTTTGAGTCAATAAAATCGTTACCGTTACTTTATACTAGTGACCGGATTTCATTTGAATGCCGCTTAAAAATATGGCTAGAGAGGCAGTGAAGAGAGACATTTCATAATGAGTCGCCAATCCGCTCGCGTCAGTCAAACGACTCTCTCGGATGACGTCAGAGCTGAACAGACTTGAAGGTGTTTTCGATAAAGGTAGGAAGTGAACTCGTGATGACTGTACACAGTCTTGGATCGCTTAGATTTCACGGAAGTAGCTGTTTCTGTGCCGCCCGTACTTTTGACAAAACCATGTGCCAAGCGGCGAGATGATTTTCCACTTTAAGGAGAGCTGTTAACTTTTGTTGATTATAAGTGAAGGCGATAGACTGTTTTAGTTGGAACTTCTCGTAGAGGTTTCCTCTAAATTGTTAATAGTGCTGATCCTACGGCGTAATTAGCGAGTGCAAATATTTTCTTTCAGTAAGCACAATCAAGAATTTGGACATGCCGACTGGAAATCATGGTCAGTATGCTCTCCATCGCTTTCTGGCTGACTGCAAAAATAGTTTCCGGGTTCTTGCAAACGGCGGAGATAGGTGCAAAACACGCACGGAAAATATAAGTGTCTTTTTGTAACGACACAACGAAACAAAAAAATGGTTCAAATGGCTCTGAGCACTATGGGACTCAACTGCTGAGGTCATTAGTCCCCTAGAACTTAGAACTAGTTAAACCTAACTAACCTAAGAACATCACAAACATCCATGCCCGAGGCAGGATTCGAACCTGCGACCGTAGCGGTCTTGCGGTTCCAGACTGCAGCGCCTTTAACCGCACGGCCACTTCGGCCGGCCACAACGAAACAACGACCATTTCTATTATTGATCCGCCGTCCCGTAAGACTCATCTTGTATGTAAATAACATGCTAATAAATTCAGTGCGCAGCAGAAAACGGGAAATATTTCATATGTCAAAATTAATTTTGTTGAGCCGCCACAATTCGCATGTACCTTTTTATTTGTTTTGCATTTTTCACTCAACGAATGTAAGCATTTTCTGTAATTACGTAATTGAGCACCACATGGTTCAAATATCATCACCATACATGTCATTCACTGACCTAATGAACGCTGCCAGCACACCTGAAACAAGAATGTGGAATAACTATCAAGTTCAAGGACAGGGATCATCACGCAATATTTATGTCTTAAAACGGAATGGTAAAACTTCTAGAAAGCATAAGATACATCAAACAGTGGCTCTGAAAGAAAGTAGGCCTAAATATATGTGTGCAGAAGTGCAAGCAAAAACTAAGTCATCATATTAGGAGGCTTGGGGCAGAAATATACATGAAACAAGAAAGCAGAATATGTAATTACCAACTTTGGAGTATCGCAGAGTTTTCGAACTGACAGTGTATGGTACAGCAGAAAGCCAGAGAACTTGTTATCGAGACGTGTTCCTATGTTATCCTTGATGATTTTCGATCTGGCTGATGGAAGATCTGTCGCAGAATAGGTACAAAATTTGCCACAATTGACTGGAACAGCCGGCCGAGGTGGCAAAGCGGTTCTAGGCGTTTCAGTCTGGAGCCACGCGACCTCTACGGTCGCAGGTTCGAATCCTGCCTCGGACATGGATGTGTGTGATGTCCTTAGGTTAGTTAGGTTTAAGTAGTTCTAAGTTCTAGGGGACTGATGACCTCAGAAGTTAAGTCTCATAGTGCTCAGAGACATTTGAACCATTCGACTGGAACAAAGGCCAAACGCTTAGTTTACGGCGTGTCTGTTACCTCAGAACTAGCGGAAATCTAAGGCATTCGTCTGCCCCATACTGCGCCAGTGGTGGCTAGAACAGATAAATCGCAATGTTAAAGATGAAAATAGTTGCAATTTCCGCATGGAACGAGTTCCATGGTCACGAAAGTAACCCGATGTCAAACCATAACCGAAAATCACTTAGGTTATTCAGTGGATATGAGAACACAATATCGATTTAATTTTTTTACAATGTTCTTAAGTTGTAGTTGTATTCCCAGCACGAAGAAGTTGTTTCACCAGCCGATATGTTCCTTGAGAGGGCGCAAATGTGTCTGGTGCTGATGCCTGAAAGACGTAGCCACCAAGGAGCAGACTATCAAATGTATATGTCAATGAGTTTTATTCCATTTCTGTAGCTGTGTTTAGGGTCTAGAGCGTAGTTATTAATAATAATCACACGCATCAGCTGCAAACTAAATATCATAAATCAAAAACTGTCACAACCTTTTCTTCTTTCTGACGTTTACTGGGAAGTGAAAAGCTAGTTCACCAGACGCGATTAATCGGTTTGGAGTCTTTCCAGTTCTTATTCTGTAAACATTATGATTAGGCAATACGTTTTCTGATCATTATGGGCTTATAAAATGTTTTTCATAAGAACTCCGTCATTGGTACAATCCTCAAAACAGTAGAACACAAATGAAAAGACGGCAACAAAACCTAACAACCCACTGAAAGAGTTCACAAGTTAAGAATAACGCAATGTTCCAAATCAAAAAGGGCGGAAAACGTTGGCTCAAAAAGTTGTGGGGAAGTTGAATCCAGTGAATATGTGCAATGTAAGTTCGTTTCCAGCTTCTGCGGATATGAAAGAAGAAGCAGTTGCCATCAGAACATAGAACAAGGACCACCAACTACTGACAGAAGTGTATGGAATAAATCATCCTTAAGCATAACTGTCAATTTATAAATACTGAAAGGACAGCTATCATCTGCTTGTAATCATTACAACATAGCCGCTGCTGATGCTTTGACAATAAAAACGAAGGGTATCTATGTTGAAGAGCTTTTCGACTAACAGAATTCCTAAGACAGAGAGAGCCTGAAATAACAATAGATTTTTCAACATGATTGTGGTGTAAATTTTTTATGTATCGTTTTTACAACTGTAAAGAATGTTATTCATTTAATCCATCAGATGAGGATTATTGAGGTGTAGTGTAACGGCACTGAAGGACGAATGATTATATTATTTTCTGAGACGCTGCTGAGTCGTAACAACTACGTCAGCTTGTAGCCCAGCCTTAATATCTGCCTACAGTGGCTGTACAGTATCAATACTCCTGCATCCACACACAACACAGAGACTTTATATACCATATACCAGTTAATCTCAACAAAATGAACCGCCCCCCCCCCCTCCCGCATAGACACAATGCGGATATGTCAAAAATTATGACACTGGACGTAGATTTATAACTATCAGCTTTTCTGAATGGATAACCTGCTGATGTCCCGAAATGAAATGAAATGACCGTGTGGCATTGTTGGCCCGGAGGCTCCAGCTGGGGGAGTTTGGCCGCTAAGTGCAAGTGTTAATTCAGTCGACGCCACATTGGATGACTTACGCGTCGGTGAGGAGGAGGAAATGATGATGAGGAAAACACAACACCCAGTCCACGAGCGAAGAAAATTTCCAACCCGGCCGGGAGTCGAGCCCGGGTCCATTGCATGGGATGCAAGCACGTTACCACTCAGCGACGCAGGCAGACTGATATTTCAAAGATGTATAGTTAAGGCAAATACGAATATTACGTGTGGTGACCACCTAATGTTTCTGTCTTCCTACTCCATCATTCAAAAATTATTGAAAATAAGCTACAGAAAAACGGCTATGAACAATAAATAATAATAAAGTAACAATTACGTTTGGAAAACGCCATCATTCCTCTGAAGATGATGAAAAGCTGCTTGATTTATTTACACAGTACTGCAGAATGAACTCCAGGGTTTGTTAGGTCTCCGTTACTTAATTTCGCTGTGGTCATTTTAAATTACAGGAAAGGAAGAGGAAAAACATTTGAGTTTATACTTTCCTGTGAGAGTTGATTCTAAAAAATATGCACTTCGACGTAAAATATTTTAGCTACATCATTGTACCTAGCATAGTAACTATCTACCTTGTCACTAAGACAACTAAGCGTTGTTAATGGCAAGAAGCAACACAGCTGAAATCAGAAGTAGGATGCTAATTACATGACGAGATGAAACAAATCTGAATTTGAATTATGTCAAAAGCGAAAAACTAATGCAAACAAAAGCAAAGGATAACACGAGAAATATTGAGTGCAACGCACACATAAGAAGTTGTAATGAGGAACAGAATGCGGTACAGTTAGGTTCTGCTTAATATGAAACTAAAACATGTATGGCAGACATTCAATCACCCAATAATAATCTGAGATGATGCACCGCTCCAAATGGCCTGGCAGAAAAACCAAGGTTGCGGTGGTGGAAGTCGTTATATGAGTGTATTGTTATAGTTGAGTGTATTACTATAGTTGATTTACATTATGATAATTAATAGCACAGGATGAATGTTTTTCTTACAGAGAACCGGATAATACTAACACAAGATAATATACATATGTTACTGTGAACATTATTTTTGTTAAGGAAGAACTCTAGAACCACGCAGGTATTTTTGTTGTTACCTAACCAACAATGGGCAAGTTTTGGAAAAAAATAATAATAGTAAATTTGAAATTCATCTTATAAGTCCATCACAAAAACTTTGGCCTTCTATGTAGTATTAAATATAACGATCGTTTTTAATATCAAGGAAAGGGTGGTCAGTGTCATTAATGTCGGTGACTGTCACTCATTGTTGGAAATGTTAATGTGGTACGCATTGGTAAGTCCACGGCAGCAGCAAACGCGTTATCAAATTCGTATGGCAGTCGCAGACACCGACTCGTATAATAGGAATGCATTTGAGTTAAAAATTTTGTGTTACAGTATATCGGTTCAGTTTACAGTGAACATAACACTGATTTAACACGTAATGTATCAGAGCCTCTGTTGCCTCATCCCCTATACTAATGTAAATGTGAAATATTTTTGAGAGTTGCGTTGGTTTTTATTAACAGAAAATGAAAGCACGAATTTTTTAAGGCTGTGTGTGTACCTTTTTTTTTTTACTGGTTCGGAATGTTTTCCCTAGAGAGCGCTAATAACGCATACGGTGGATTTCATACAGGCTTCCATTGAAAACCCGCAATTTCCAATTTTTCATCCGTAATACGGAGATAAAAATGTCGGTGGCCGACAGCATCTGCCCGCTGCAGTAATCCCAGAGCGGCCGTCCTGTGAAACCCCATCGTGCCTGCTCACCCCCATCCCTCCGCTAGCTAGAATCGCCCCGCCCCCCACCCCCTGGAACAACCCGGGACCTCCTTCATCATCCGACTCTTTGTTGTCGATCACACAATCCGTCTACGATCCTAAGCTCAGACCCCCTTTATTCCTACGTGAAAGACAGCAGGGTCTCTGAAGGTGGTCATTCATCATCTATAAGATGTTAAGATGCTCGCTTTTGTTACAGCGGATGGCGATTGTCTGGAGAAGCAAGATAATTTTGATTGGCTTTCTAATGAAGGATAGCCACCGAAATTCTGGACAAGAACACGCTTTTCACCACACATTTGTGTGCCGAAAGAAGATCAACTACGGCTTATATGTTTTGCAGAGGTCTGAAATAAAAAATAAAGGGACGCTATTTGGATTTGCGAACTATCATTTGTAAAACTATCCCAAACTCTTATACCCTTACGTAAGCCATGCCAGTATATAAGCATCCACCTTTCCAAAACGGTGTAATTAACTCTGATTATTAATTGATCAACATACCATAGCTAAAGGATTTTTAGTTTTCCCCCATTATGAGCTTAGTCAGAGCTACGCGGGTGTTGCATATTTCAGGCATATTCACACGACGGCGCGTGATATGTGGACAGAATATGGATGTGGTTGTCGGGATCGTTCGACGTTAGAAATACGACGAAAATATCTGCGTTCATTGCTTTTTATGGTCTGCATTTACATCCTCCAGGATGGATGTACTTATATCATATACCAGTTGCATTCATGACATTGATTAGAGGCCAAAAGTTGAAAGAAATTAAAAGAGGAAGAGTTTTCTTGATGTGATAATTAAATGGACACCCTAGCTGCAAACAGGCGTTGATGTACTTCATTGGGGACATGTTGAAAATGTGTGCCCCGGCCGGGACTCGAACCCGGGATCTCCTGCTTTCTTGAGGTGTTTCGTGAGGTGTTTCCTGGGGAAATGTGTATTCTGATCACCTGCAAAAACCTTGACTCTACTGGGTTCAGTGAAAGATGACCAAGGCCTTCGAAAACCAGGCGTTTATCAAATTCAATGTCAGTGCGGAAAATCATACGTTGGGGAGACAGTCCGCACTGGAGAAGAGGGGTGCTGTGAGCACAAGCGCCGTACCGGATTACGCCAGGCCACTAAATCAGCCGTGGCTGACCATTGTATAAAGACTGGCCATACTATGGACTAAGAAAAAACAAAAATACTCTGTCAGTCCTACTTCTGGGACTGCGTTACTAAAGAGGCCATCGAAATCGTACTACATGACGATCTAATTAATGAAGACAGCCGCCTTCAACTTAGTCAGGCTTGGAACCCTGCACTCAGCCTGGTCCCAGAGATCGAGGACCGCCCCCGACGGCGGCAGACCCCAGTCCAAACCCAGGCGCCGTTTCTATGAATCTCAGTCTGGCAGCAGCTTTTCCTTCTACATGTTGAATCAACAGTCGCCGTATACCATGTTACGTCAAAAACACTCCAGTGATATGGAAACCTGAATATTCCAGTAAGGTAAGCGTGAGATTGTCTATCCTTTACGGCATACGCCAAACATTGTCCCCATCTTAAAATCAGCCATATTGAATCTAAGTTTCTTTTAATGGTAAAGGGTCGTGTGATATACCAAATAACACTAGTATTCTCTCACGAGCTCTTTCCAGAAAACAGATTCGAAGTAGCAGTTATGGTTCAAAACTTACAACACATTTTTTGTTGCTGGTAACTGGACATGGATTTGACCAAGGAGGAAAGAACTGAGGTCATTTAGATGTCTGGTGAAGGGAGTTTCCTTATCACAGCGACAGATTTTAACAACCGGCACCCAAGAAGACCTCCAATTTCACCCCACACTGTCAGGTGCTTAATTTCCAAATTCAGTGAAACTGGGACTGTGGCTGACAAGGTGCGGAGTGGCCGTTCAAAAAGTACTACTGACGAGACAACCTCAACAATGGTTTCGGGGTATTTCATGAAGAGCCCACACCGTAGCACATAAAATTTGTCAGCAAAATGTGGAATCAGCCAGTCATCGATCGTACGAACCCTTCATGCTTATCAATGACACACATTCAGGATCCAGCTACTCCAATACCTAGCAGAGGATGACAAAGACACACATATTCAGATTTATAAGTGAGCTCTAGAGCAAATTCAACAAGATCCCTCCCTTCAGTGGTGAGGCAGACTTCGTTGTCATTTGTGATGTCAACTGTCACAACTACAGATACTGGAATGACCAGAATCCACAGTGGATGGAATCTTCCAAGCCACACCATAACCTTTACGTCACCAACTATCTTGGAAGGTTCCATCCAGTGTTTCTCTTAGTTCCAAATGAAGATCGCAGCTTTCCCTGCTACTTTCAACAGGGCAGGGCTCTACCAAACAACGGAGTAGTTGTTCGTCAGTGATTAGATGGTCAATTTCCTGGTCACTGGTTTGCCTGACGTGGTCAAGTGATATGACGTTTGTCAGTAGGATCATTTAAAGCAATTCGTAAATGTAGAGAAAATAAGAAATAGACACCATCTCAAGCAGCTGACTCAAGAAGCACGTGCCAACATTTCTGCGGAAATACTTCTACGAGTTGATGAAGAGTGGATTGGGCGCCTTCAAATGTCCATTGACCGAGAGGGACTCGATGCAGAACATATTAAATGACTGTCCTTTATGCAGAGCAGTCCAGCCTTCAATTCCAACCAAAATTTGTTGTAACTTTTGAACCATAACCTAGAATGTGTTGACAAGAATGAACTTCAGAAAATGGTAATTTTATACTATATTTCACACGACCATATTTCCATTTAAAAAACTCACTTAGATTCAAGACGGCCGATTTCAAGTCGGCGCACATGTTGAGTAAGTACGATAAAAGATTGACCACCTCACCCACATCTTACTGGAATATTCTGGTCACTCCATTGCTGCGGGGATTTTGGCATAACAGGGTATACTGCGTCTTCTATGTCGTTATTCTGCCTAGGGTCTCTCTGGATGGTTACTCTTAGATATTTTACTGTAGATACTGTTTGCGGCCGTTTGTCATCGATAGTGTAGTTGTACAGTAGTGTATTCCTTTCCTGTATATGCGCAATGTGTTAATTTATTGCCGGCCGAAGTGGCCGTGCGGTTAAAGGCGCTGCAGCCTGGAACCGCAAGACCGCTACGGTCGCAGGTTCGAATCCTGCCTCGGGCATGGATGTTTGTGATGTCCTTAGGTTAGTTAGGTTTAACTAGTTCTAAGTTCTAGGGGACTAATGACCTCAGCAGTTGAGTCCCATAGTGCTCAGAGCCATTTGAACCATTTGTTAATTTATTTACGTTTAGGGTTAACTGCAAGAGCCTGCACTATTCATGAATCCTCTGCAGATCGCTTTACAAATCGGTACTGTCTTCTGGCCTTGCTACTTTCTCATAGAAAACTGCATCATCTGCTAACACTCTGAAGGAGCAATCTGCGCTTTGTACTAGATCATTTATGTATGTAGTAAACAGAAACGGTCCTATCACACATCCTTGGGTTGCTACGGAAATTATCTTCACATCTTTATATTTTGTTCCATTAACATTGACATTGTAATTCTGTCAGAGACAGCAAAGGACTTGGAAGAGCAGTTGAACGGAATAGACAGTGTCTTGAAAGGAGGGTATAAGATGAACATCAACAAAAGCAAAACGAGGATAATGGAATGTAGTCGAATTAAGTCGGGTGATGCTGAGGGAATTATATCAGGAAATGAGACACTTAAAGTAGTAAAGGAGTTTTGCTATTTGGGGAGCAAAATAACTGATGATGGTCGAAGTAGAGAGGATATAAAATGTAGACTGGCAATGGGAAGGAAAGCGTTTCTGAAGAAGAAAAATTTGTTAACTTCGAGTATAGATTTAAATGTCAGGAAGTCGTTTCTGAAAGTATTTGTATGGAGTGTAGCCATGTATGGAAGTGAAACGTGGACGATAAATAGTTTAGGGAAAAAGAGAATAGAAGCTTTCGAAATGTGGTGCTACAGAAGAATGCTGAAGATTAGATGGGTAGATCACATAACTAATGAGGAGTTATTGAATAGAACTGGGCAGAAGAGGAGCTTGTGGCAAAACTTGACTAGAAGAAGGGATCGGTTGATAGGACATGTTCTGAGACATCGAGGGATCACTAATTTAGTATTGGAGGGCAGCGTGGAGGGTAAAAACCATAGAGGGAGACAAAGAGATGAATACACTAAGCAGATTCAGAAGGATGTAGGCTGCAGTAGGTACTGGGAGAAGAAGAAGCTTGCACAGGATAGAGTAGCATGGAGAGCTGCATCAAACCAGTCTCAGGACTGAAGACCACAACAACAACAAGAGTGACATGTTGAGTTCTATACGCAAGTAAGTCCTGAATCCAAATCTGGTCCGATATTCGACTAGGTGGTATGTTTTTCCACTAAACGGTAGTGGGGGACAAAGTGAAATGTCCCTGACTTCAAGGAACACGTATTATTGGTATCGCTTTTTGGCCTTCTGTATGGCTACCGAGTTTGCCTTTTTTGTATTAACATCTGCGTTTTAAATAGAGCTACGAGGGCTATTCGGAAAGTAAGGTCCGATAGGTTGCGAAATGGAAACCACGGTAAAAATCAAAAATGTTTTATTTGCAACAGTTAGATACATCTTGCAGCTACTTATCTCCATAGTCGCCGATCTTACTTAGACGTGTATCGTAGCGTTGTACCAACTTTCCAATACCCTCGCTATAGAAGGCAGCCGCCAGTGCTTTCCGCCAATTCTCTACGCTGGCCTACGGCTCGTTGTCTTGTGCCAAAATCTTGTCTTCATAGCCAGCGGTTAGTGTGAGCAGAGATGAAACTCAGAGGGAGACAATTACGGGCTGTATTGTGGGTAACCAAACATTTCCAATTGAAACGATGCAGGAGCATCTTCATTGCCCCTGCAGAATGAGGCTGCGAATTGTCTTGAAGAAGAAACAGCACGACAGTTATGTAATGTTAGCTGCATAGCTTCAGGCGAAATTTCTCACCAGGCCCTCGTACTTGGCGGCAGACACTATTTTCTAGACAACTTTACGCACTCACTGCGAGCTCAGAAATGAGAAGAGCGACGTGATGCTAACTGTTGTTATACTAGAGACACTACCCAACACATCTGTGCAAAGCTTTATCGGATTTTCATAGTCGTTTCCATTTCGCGACCGATCGGACCTTACTTTCCGAACAGCCCTCGTATATTGCTCAAATGATGTTCTCCATAGCTGTAAAAGTTGGACCATGCTAATGAGCTTTTTCGTCTTTGAAACTAGGCATTGCATCGCTTTTATATGATTCTTCCATTTTGATGTTTTGAAGTTACCCTGATTTTGGAGTTGCTGTTTCAGTTTGTCCCTCCATCCGAAATCCTCAATTTCCGGCAGTTGTCCTGTTAATATCAACATTTATTAATAAGAATAACTGTTGTAGGTTACATTTATATTTGTGCACCACTGAAACAGTTGCCTTTTTGAAGTCATGTTACGACGTCATTGGCCAAAGTCAATAGATGCTATCGAAGGTTCTGATTTATCCCATTTAGGTACGTACACTGAGATGAAACGATAGGCTCTCGATAGGGAGTGATGGGGGACAGCATGGAGGCGATCGACTGACGTAATGAGAAAAGTATGAATGGGAAAAGCAGAGGGGGAGAGATTTGTCGAGCTACGGCAGGGAGAAGTTGTGCGTGACTGATTGCTGGTAGCGGCCACCATTCATCCCCTCCTCGCTACCCCCTCTCCAGACCCCTGCCAGCAGGGTTTCCTGCAGCCGTACGTCTGCACTGAAGACCCTGCCGCAGGCAATTTTTCGCTCGCGCGGGGCGTTATCGACTTTGCATTAGCTGTCACTCGTTCCGCCAACTTCCATCGCCGTATAAGATTTTAAGCTGTTCGTAACCGTCACGGGATTTCGGTGGTAGAGGGGCTGGAGAGGCGGCCGGGAACCCCTACTGTGACGTGCACGCGGTGCAAAGAGGTACAAAACTTCAGAAGAAAATTAAAATCTTTTAGCTAAAAATATATGCCTGAATAATCTCAGTTGATCAGCGTACGAAAGTATGCGAAAATACTTTGTTGACACCCATCTACGTAGGGAGAAACGATCATCATAATAAAATAAGTGAAATCAGAGCTCGAACGGAAAGATTTAGGTGTTCCTTTTTCCAACTCGCCATTCGAGAGTGGAATGGTACAGAAGTAGTATAAAAATGGTTCGATGAACCCTCTGCCAGACACTGAAGAGTGAAATGCAGAATAACCATGTAGATGTACATGTAAATGCAGCTCATTTGTAACGGATTCTGTTCAGAGCCTATGATGAT
Organism: Schistocerca nitens; assembly: GCF_023898315.1. Lineage (NCBI taxonomy): Eukaryota > Metazoa > Arthropoda > Insecta > Orthoptera > Acrididae > Schistocerca > Schistocerca nitens. Next base: position 21,772,012 of record NC_064614.1, read on the forward strand.
AACATATATTCGCATGTGACGAATCAGGATGCAAACCTGGGATATGTCCCAATCAATATACCACAAAATACAAATGAATCATGCATGATAAGCAATCTACGTTTAGGGACAAAAAGTAATAGTTAATGCTCAAAATGGCGTCAGGTAAAAGAGCTGTATTGAAGAATCCCTGAGTCCTATATACCAAGATGGATTAAGTTGTGGGCTGTTTCTAGACCTATCTATAAACTATAACCTGATCAGTGATGATCACTTCATAGTAAATTATACAAATATGGTACCCGAGGAGTTCCCTACAACTGATTTAAATAGTAAGCAGTCAACAGAAATACAAACATGTCACGAAGATAAAACTTACTTTTCACCATGCAGTAAGCATAGTTATGGGTAACCTCATGACAGTGTGTTACTCTTGTTAATGAATTCACGTATCACTTGCCAGCAGAAGGTGGTTCGAGTGGCTCTGAGCACTATGGGACTTAACATCTTACGTCACCAGTCCCCTAGAACTTAGAACTACTTAAACCTAACTAAGGACATCACACGCATCCATGCCCGAGGCAGGATTCGAACCTGCGACCGCAGCAGCAGCGCGGCTCTGGACTGAGGTGTCTAGAACCACTCGACCACAGCGGCCGGCCGGCAGTAGAAAGGCCAATATTTGTACCCAAATGACAGTGGGCGCAATGAAGCGGATTTACAACACAAGTTCTCTAAGACAATAGAAGAAGCATAAAGATGGTTCATAGGCAGCTGTATAAAGGTAAATGAGACAAAAATCAGCATGGATGAGCGTTATAGATATAAGAGTAAAAGCCTGAAGCAACATAATCCAAGGGTTAGGGAGTCTTAGGAAGTACTAAATGCTGAAGTATCAGATATATTATGGCAATGTTGAAGTGGCTTTCCTCAGTCTACACCCAGCGAGGCCCGTTGCAAAGAGGCCAAAACATTGAATATTTTGAGTACTGCATCATATTAGTACATTATAAGACGACATGGCAGTAAAGCGAAAGCATACGTTCTTACGTCTCACAGAAAGTTGCAAGGAATTTACTTTCATGGTAATAGAAGATGATATAAAGATGCCAGACTACTGAAGAAAAGATTCGCCAGATACTGTTATATCTTAAGAATGGGTAGGAACTACTGTAACACTGAAATAGTATTGAAAGTTTGGTATGCAAATGTGCGTTGTGTATTTCGCCACGGTGTGATGTTGCAAAACACGAATGTTATATCGAAAATTGAACATTAAGAAGTGTAACCACTAGTATGGAACATTTCTTAGGAAATTAAAATTTTTGAATCTTGTGCAGTTGTATTCACACTGTCGGAAAAAATTTGCAACACCAAAAAGGAGTTGTGCAACATAAACGAATGATGTCCGTCACACGTCAGTCGCATAAGAGTGGCGTTAATGGTGCCACTGTAAGGACGAAAATCAGGTTTTCTTTAAATGCACCCTTTAACAGTTGTGAGCGTTCGTTGGCTTTCAGATTGAACGCGGTTAGTTGATGTTAGTCAGGAATGCCTTTAAGGCGACAGAGATGCCATTATCAACACCTCACTGAGTTAGAACGTGGTCGTGTAACAGGGCTGCGAGAAGTTGGATCTCCTTCTGCGACATTGCAGAAATACTTGGCGGGAATGTAGCCGTTGTAAATGACTGCTGGCACCGGCGGTCACGAGAATGTACGGTCGCAAGAAGTCAGGACTCTGGACGACCACGCGGCGCTACCAAGACTGAACGTCATCGCGTTCGGCATATGGTTCTGGCGCAGGGTACTCCATCTGCAGCAGCAATCCGAGCAACAGTCTGCGCAACATTGACACAACGAACTGTTACAAACTTGTTACTTCAAGAACTGTTCCGAGCCGGACCCCCTGTAGCGTGCATTTCTCTTACCCTAAATCACCGCCATCTGGGACTTCAGTGGTGTAAAGCGAGAGCCCACTGGAGAGCGGGGTGGGAGTCTGTTGTGTATTCTGATGAAAGCTGGTTCTCTCTAGGTGCCAGTGATGACCATGTGTTTTATAGAAGAAGGCCAATGTACGTCATGCAACCAACCTCTCACCGTGCCGGTCACACTGGACTTACACCATGAGTTATGGTTTGGGGTGCGATTTCGTATGACAGTAGGAACACTCTTGTTGTTATCCCACGCATCATGACTCCCAGTTTGTACATTAGTCTGGCGATTCGCTCTGTTGTGCTCCCTTTTATGTACAGCATTCCTGGGGGTGTTTTACCAATACGATAACGCCCACCCACATACCGCTGTTGTAACGTAACACAATCTGCAGAGTGTCAACATGTTGCCTTGGCCTGCGCGATCAGCAGATTTTTCTCCAGTCGAACACATATAAGACATAACGAACGACAATTACAGCGCCACCTGCAAACAGCGATAGGCGTCCCTCTATTGAGTGAGCAACTGCGACAGGTACGAGGGCAGTTCAATAACTAATGCAACACATTTTTTTTCTGAAACAGGGGTTGTTTTATTCAGCATTGGAATACACCAGGTTATTCCCCAATCTTTTAGCTACACAACACTATTTTTCAACGTAATCTCCATTCAATGCTACGGCCTTACGCCACCTTGAAATGAGGGCGTGTATGCCTGCACGGTCGATGTCGGAGCCAACGTCGTACTGCATCAATAACTTCTTCATCATCCGCGTAGTGCGTCCCACGGATTGCGTCCTTCATTGGGCCAAACATATGGAAATCCGACGGTGCGAGATCGGGGCTGTAGGGTGCATGAGGAAGAACAGTCCACTGAAGTTTTGTGAGCTCCTCTCGGGTACGAAGACTTGTGTGAGGTCTTGCGTTGTCATGAAGAAGGAGAAGTTCGTTCTGATTTTTGTGCCTACGAACACGCTGAAGTCGTTTCTTCAATTTCTGAAGAGTACCACAATACACTTCAGAGTTGATCGTTTGACCATGGGGAAGGCCATCGAACAGAATAACCCATTCAGCGTCCCAGAAGACTGTAACCATGACTTTACCGGCTGAGGGTATGGCTTTAAACTTTTTCTTGGTAGGGGAGTGGGTGTGGCACCACTCCATTGATTGCCGTTTTGTTTCAGGTTCGAAGTGATGAACCCATGTTTCATCGCCTGTAACAATCTTTGACAAGAAATTGTACCCTCAGCCACATGACGAGCAAGCAATTCCGCACAGATGGTTCTCCTTTGCTCTTTATGGTGTTCGGTTAGACAACGAGGGACCCAGCGGGAACAAACCTTTGAATATCCCAACTGGTGAACAATTGTGACAACACTACCAACAGAGATGTCAAGTTGAGCACTGAGTTGTTTGATGGTGATCCGTCGATCATCTCGAACGAGTGTGTTCGCACGCTCCGCCATTGCAGGAGTCACAGCTGTGCACGGCCGGCCCGCACGCGGGAGATCAGACAGTCTTGCTTGACCTTGCGGCGATGATGACACACGCTTTGCCCAACGACTCACCGTGCTTTTGTCCACCGCCAGATCACCGTAGACATTCTGCAAGCGCCTATGAATATCTGAGATGCCCTGGTTTTCCGCCAAAAGAAACTCGATCACTGCCCGTTGTTTGCAACGCACATCCGTTACAGACGCCATTTTAACAGCTCCGTACAGGGCTGCCACCTGTCGGAAGTCAATGAAACTATACAAGACGAAGCGGGAATGTTTGAAAATATTCCACAAGAAATTTCCGGTTTTTTCAACCAAAATTGGCAGAGAAAAAAAAGTGTTGCATTACTTATTGAACTGCCCTCGTATTAACTCCGTCCGACAAACTGACACCTGTACAATAAAATGCATGAATGCTTGCATGCTTGCATTCAACACTCTGTCGGTTACAAAGGTTATTAATTTACCAGCATTTCAAATTTGCTATGGTTTATCTCTCGCTTACATTAACCCTTGATCTGCTAATGTTAATCACTCAAATATATCACGTAGACAAATGTATTCCCGAAATTTCATATTATTAATTTGCAAATTTGTGGTACGGTCTTACGGGACCAAACTGCTGAGGTCATCGGTGTCTAGGCCTACACATCACTTAATCTAACTTAAACTAACTTAAGCTAAAGACAACACACACACACCCAGGCCCGAGGCAGGAATCGAACCTCCGACCGGGAGAGCCGCGCGGACCGTGACAAGGCGCCCTAGACCGCGCGGCTACTCTCCATTAGTTATTTTTTGGTGTTGAGGTTGTTCTTCCCGACTACTGATTGTCATAATAACGCACTTACCAAATCCCTGTACCAGTAAATTATGCTACATAAAATAATCTTCAGTATATTGGTTGCAGAAATAAGTAAAGTATTAATGTTAGGCATATTTGTGAAAGAGTTGAAAACATTGCTAATACCAAATTTTCCCTATAAAACTGAGTAATACGTAAACTACTTGCATCATGGAAGTCTTCCACTTTGTTCCGTAATACCTATGATACGTTATTCTACGTGTTTTTACTGCCACTACATCTCTGTTTTGATTGTTTCAGGTCATCGAGCCAGTAAGTGGGGAGGGGAGGGGGGGGCGAGGGGATTACCCATTTTTCTCACAGTATGTTAGTATCGGCAGTACAAGAGATAGACGGCTGTCTTTGGGCGGGCATGCTGGGTCGAATTCCAGCTGTGTTAGAGTGTATTGTGTGGACATTGTTTGACAGCCTGCGGTTTTTATCTACACATCACTGTACACGTTTGGATATATGGGGAAGGCTAGGAGCAGCTTAACCTGCGTCTTCTCCGCAGCTTCCCCTTTAACCAGTCACCAGGTAAAACAGCCAGCCGGCGGTTGGCGAAACATTGTTGTCTTGACCACAGTGGCTGTCTGCCGCCTCCTGTTGCTCATGTGATGCCTGTTGTCTTCAGTAATTAGACCAAAGAGGTGGCGTCCAAGTGATGTTTCAAGATGTAGGTCAGGAGTAGGAACTTACTCGAATGTTCATCGGTATGAATGTTAGACCAAAAGGAAAAGCAATCCATCATGGAACGGAAATGGAGGATGTTACAAAATTATGACAGAAATTGGGGTGAATATGTAAACCATACTCAAAGTCTGAAAACTTAAGTGGAAAACAGACTGACATTTTTACAGAAAGTAACTTCAGATTACTCTAAGCAAAACAACAATCAAAATTACCCAGAGTATATCGAATTCATACCATGAAACACCCATGGCCGGGAATATCTTTTTTTTTCTCCCTGCTAGTCTCCCTCATGGTGCTTAAGTTCCTGTCGTATCGTCTTGGTGGACTCCATTTGCTATGTCCCCCATTGAACAATCGACGCAGAGTAGCTCTACCCTGCTCTACCCTGCGAGACAGGGTAGCAGGCTTCCCGATCCTGCTTCGAAAATCCCTCGATTCTTGTCTGCAGTGGGGGAAGCCTCCTATCATCAGTTACTGGTGCTGTGTGTGAAAACTCGCCTCCCAGTGAGCATTCCCTGGTAACTCACGCACTAGATTTTTTCATAAACATTTAGGTTTGACTTCAGGTGTTCGTTACCTGCATTTCTGAGTTGGAGCTTAAGAACAGATGTTTGTAAAGGAAAAATCGTCTAAGCCACTGTAGTGTCCCTTTTGCAATATTCACCATTATCGAGGTGAAATATAAATAAAAATGACTGTATGTGACTCAAAATGAATTGCAAAAATTGATTTATCTGCGAAAGGTAATAACACTAACTGTAAAAATATACAATATAGATCGATAAATGCAGAAAAGACATTATTTTTATTGTATGAGATTATAATGTGATTATCTTTGTAAGAGTATAAAATACAATGCAATGCTCATTCTTCTGTCTAGTCTGTTTTGCTCTGTTCGTTCTGGTGTTAGCTGGAATAAGGTACGCAAGCTATTGTGCTGCGCTAGCACTTGTTTCTGTCGTAACGTAATTGCAAATATTTAATAGTGTAAACTGTGTCCTAGTAAGAATATATTAGTATAAAGTGATCTCCGTGTGTTATTTCAAGAACCTACGCCACATTTATCTTATGAAAAGAATATTTAATGAAAATTATTTAGCATGTTCCCAGCTGCTGCGGAGCGAGTAACAGTGATCTCTGATTGTTAACAATTAGCCGCCATTACGCGGTACATTTAAAAATATTTTTTCACAGCACAATGTCTGATAGCCGGAGCGGAAGAAATTATGTAAAAATATTCAGTGAGATTAACTGAAGTAATCCAGTGAAATAATTTTATTAAAACTTGTCTATTTTCTGTGATAGTGAACTGGAGCTGAGTAATACTACGGTATTGCATTTACAGTAATTTGTAGGGAGCCTGGCGCTCGATAAAACCAGATATAATACGTCATTGGCAACCTACGAAATTCATTATTTTGCTTATTATATCTCTTTTGTATTTTTTTGAAAGCTAAACGTAAAAACTAACTTCACTAAAAATCAGTAACAGATCACGATAAATCAAAGAACAAACAAATTTACTAGGAGAGTGTTTCCTCTAAATAAATAGTTACATTATTTTTTTTAAGAGATATAATACCCCCCTTCCCAAAACTCTTCTCCATTCACCTGTCCCAGGTCCCTGGGAACGTAGCCCTTAGTTGTAAGTCAATCTTAAAATTGAACGCACCTTTCAAAGTGCTGCAGAATAGTTGTAAACAGCACCTGCCCGTTTCTGTGGCTTTGGTGAAAGTGCCGCAACAGGTGTGGCTACAGTTCATAGCGTCAGGTCACGAAGTATTACATTAAGTGTGAGAGCATAAGATTTTCGTTCTTTTGTACTCAGTTTAGATTTCTTCTTTCTGCATTATGTGATTCGATGTATTACATACCTCTTTTAGTTACTTATCAACATCATCATAGAATAAATAACCATTATTATTACTTTGTTGCTAATACTGGAAGGAAATTATTAGATTAGTTCAAGAACGTGCTGACTTCGATTTACTTTTTATTCAATTGCCCAACTCTGAACTGACAGACGGTGTCCAATTGGATACTCCCATGTCATCCATTGGCGAGTAATGTAAGATTTCCAGGAGACAACACTCTATTCGACAGGGTTAAGGGGATACGGAATCGGATTTTGGGTTAAAAAATCGAATTTTTTTTTATTGGCGTATTATATTCTGCCATGTTTCCTCTTTAAAATGACGTATCATACATAGCTCTACTACAATTATAACTATTTTATTTTTATATATTTGTGAGATCGGGTATTGCGCTTTAGTTATACACGTCTCTCGTGGCTGACCATGAACTTTTTGGCAGTACCTTTAAAGTGACATGAATTCAAATATCCCGGTTTCCAGCGACTATTTATACACTAGTTGCCCGAAAATGTTTCTCTCTGGTTTCCTCAAGTTACTCTTTGACTTTGTGGCGGGACTGTTTTGTAAACAGTGTGATATAAGAAAGTAGTTGTTGTTGAGTTATTTCGTATTTAGTGCTTCATTTTTCGCAGTGAAAATGCCTAGAGCTAAAGCAAAAGTATTTAAAAAGCGTGTGAACTGGCAAAAGAAAAGAAATAATGATTCATTAGCAAAGCAAAGCAGTTCATCATCATCACTGTTGGAAAATGTGAATCCACTTATTACTGATTTGCCGAACGAACTTACACCAAATGAAAACAGTGCTTCTCATAAAAAACTAAGAGATTTGGAAGAGAAATATAATTTACTTGATAGAGGGAATGAAGTTTTTGAACTCATTGATACGAATATATTGTGTGAAGCTCTTGAAAACAGTTTGTGCTGCAAAAAAGTCATGGAAACGTTTCTCTGAAAGTAGAATCCCATGTTGGCCTGGCTGCCCAGTTTAATTTAATATGCAGTGTTTGTAAATACAGCTGTAAGTTTCCAAGTTCGGTTTCAGTAACTGTAAATAATGGATACAAGAAAACTGAACTTTATAGTGTAAATATTAGGTTAGTTTATGGATTGCGAGCAATTGGTAAGGGCAAAGCAGCTGGTGATATGCTATGTGGTGTTCTAAATCTTCCAAGTGCACCTTCAAAGTTTGAAGCTTACAATTATGTACTAGGATCTGCAGTTGAAGATGTAGCACAGAAGTCAATGCAGGTTGCTGTGGAAGAAGCAGTGGAAGAAAATGACGGCAGTCGTGACCTCACAGTGGCGTTTGATGGCACGTGGCAGAAAAGGGGCCACACCTCCAACAATGGTGTTGTAACAGCAACTAGTGTTGATACTGGCAAGGTTATTGATGTTGCAATAATGTCTAAATACTGTAGGTGCACAGGCAGGCTGAAAAATGAACACAGTGATGACTGTATTGCTAATTATTATGGTAGTAGTGGTGGCATGGAGGTTGCTGGGGTGAAGAAAATTTTTCATCGCTCTTCACAGTGGTATAATGTTCGCTATGTCAAATATCTGGGAGATGGTGACTCTAAAGCATTCAAAGAAGTTTTGGAAAGCAAACCATATGGGAACAGTGTAAATATAAGCAAACTTGAATGTATAGGACATGTGCAGAAGAGAATGGGTGCCAGGCTGAGAAGGTTAAAATCAGTTATGAAAGGGAAAAAACTAGATGATGGGAAAACCTTGGATGGCAGAGGAAGATTGACTGATTCCATAATAGACCACATTCAGAACTGCTATGGCCTTGCAATCAGGCAAAATACAGGCAATCTTGAAGAAATGAGGAGAGCTATATGGGCTTTATATTTCCACACCGCATCCACGGATGAGCATCCACAACATGGTTTGTGCCCCAAAGGTGAAAACAGCTGGTGTAAATACAATAGGGGACTAACAACAGGAGAGAAATACATTCACCACCACAGTCTACCATCAGCCATCATGGCAGAAATAAAGCCCATTTTCAGAGATCTGGCTGACAGAAGTCTTCTGATGAAATGTCTTCACGGAAAAACGCAGAACCCCAACGAGTGCTTGAATAGTGTGATATGGCATCGTCTCCCAAAAACAGTGTTTGTCGGAATTAATACACTACATTTTGGTGTGTATGATGCTGTGGCAACCTTCAATCTTGGAAATATAACTAAATGCCAGGTCCTTCAAAAGTTGGGTATGTGTGTTGGTTCCCGTACGGTACGTGCTATGTTCTTTTTAGATCAGCACAGACTAAGGCATGCTGATAATATAATCAAGACATTAGTGAAAAAAGCAAGACAGGTGCAGAGGGGTGCCAAAAGAAGACTTGAAGATGATTATGAAGACTGTGAAGGGGGTATTAGCTACGGATCAGGAATGTTTTAATCTTCTTTCTCCGTTTCCCGTAAGTTTACTTTTTACTTCATCTAGGAACATTATCTCAGGTACTGGTCAACCTAGAAGTCTGAAATTTTTATGACGTAGTGACATAGGTCCCTATTACATACTGAAACAACGATTTTTTAATTACTTGATTTACAAAAGACTTAGGGGTGATAGTCTAGTAAAAAGCGATGGAAAAAATTTACTTAAAAATAAATGTACAATATCTCTGTAAGAAAATACTTTGACAATAAACTGTTGTTTCAGTATTGTTGTAACATATGAATGCACATACAGTAAAATTTTTACCTCTCTGTCTCCAGTAGTTTGTGAGAAAATGTTCCCTATAGTAGGCATATATTAACATTGCGGGGATAGGTGATTCCGTATCCCCTTAAACCATAAGCGTTTTTGGCCTTTGCGGCCTGACTCCACGGCACTGCACCGAATGAGGTGGCAGAGCCACTGAGTGCTCTAAATCGCTCAAGGAAAGTAACAGGATCGCTGTAAGTGGGGAAGTTATACATCGAACATATTTGTCGCACTGCAGAAAACAAATGCACTAAACATCGGTGCCCCTCTCCCTCTCAGACAACTAGAAAAATATGCAGTGCTCAACTGTTGTCTCAGTACAGGGTGCAACATGGATTACAAAGGTACAAAAATTGTCTCATAGGTGTCTTGTTACTTGGTGACGTAGCTAAAGAAGCGGCAGAAATTCGCCGCTCATAAACGTCGGCGACAGAGATACAGGTACTCAACTTAGTGCAATATGGACAGCAATCATAAACGTAAGCTACTCGTCACCCAAGGGATTACGCTTCTGTGGCCCACTTTAATATTCGGATAACAGTGACGACGATGGCTGCGTACCACCGTGGGCTATTTACGCATGCGGCTTCAAATCATATTTGCAGGGCGGCATGGCGGTAGTGCGCCGATTAAGCAATAGCTTTTGCACTGCTGCCCATGCCTTTGGTTTGTCGTCATACAGGTAACGTTGCTGTTCTCGTCAGCCGATCAGCAATGCTAGGCTATCGGCTACCGAATTTTGCGCCTTCAGGTCCAAGCTTTTCCCATCTGGACAGAAATAAGTAAAATAAAGGTACAGTCATAGCTGAGAAGTATGTTCGTCACACCTGAAACTGTTGGTTAGTTGCGCCGATAGAAACCGGAAAAATTTCGCAACAACATGCGACGTCCCGGCTGAAAATTACTTCTAAAATTATTATTACTCTAAATAATTTTGCGCCGAAATTGCGAAGTCGATATAAATGGTTCAAATGGCTCTGAGCACTATGGGACTTAACATCTGAGGTCATCAGTCCCCTAGAACTTAGAACTACTTAAACCTAACTAACCTACGGACATCACACACATCCATGCCCGAGGCAGGATTCGAACCTGCGACCGGAGCGGTCACGCGGTTCCAGACTGAAGCGCCTAGAACCGCACGGCCACCACGGCCGGCGAAGTCGATATACTTCGTATAACTTGTTTAATCCTGTATGATATACTTCTGTAATTAAGGCGAAAACTTTGTGTGGCTCAATGGACGGTTGCACGAGTTCCGACTGGACGCCACTTCGGCGACTTCAGTGTGTCTAACCCACCCAAGTTATTCAATTGGGCAAACGGGACCAGCAGTTTACCGTGAAATCCGAACCAAGTATCGTAGCGACTCCTCACTTCGTTGAGAGATGAGGGCTAGGTTGAAGGTTGATTTAAAATTCACGTGGTTTGACCGGTAGTCGATCCAGGAGCCTCTTGGTTTCATGCGCCTTACCACTCGACCACCAGGACTGACTTTTTGCGGTATTTCAGGGACGATGGAAAATTTAATATTTTTAGTAGTTCTGTATGTTCTGGAAACGACGTATTTGAAAGTTGCGAAGCCAATGGAATACGGCAACCTATGGATCATAGTTTGTAGTCCGCAATGAATTTAGAAATTCGAAAAACAGAAAAGAAAAGATGCACCATGAAGGAACTATCCAGGTAGGACGGGAATCGGTAGACATGATTTACACAAGCAGACATAAAAATGATTAAAATTTTTGAAGAATTGAATGATTTATTTAACACAAGGAGTTCCACAGTGTTAGCAAGTCAATTACTCGTTGGTCCCCGTCTGGCTCTAATAAAAGCAGTTATACGGCTTGGCATTTATTGACAGAATTGTTGGATGTCCTCCCGTTCAGTCGCTGTTAGAGCATCAAAATCTGGAACTCGTTGGAAGACCCCTGCCAATAATGCTCGAAACATTCGCAACTGAGAAGTGACCTGGCAACCATTCTGGCCAAGTAGTGTTCGATAAACATGAAGACAAGCAATAGACACTCTCGCTGTTTTTGGGCAGGCATTACCTTGCTGAAATGCAAAGCCAGGAGACTTGCTATGACAGGCAGTAAAGCGGGGCGTAGAATATAGCCTACGTATTGTAGGCGCCCCGGTGGTCCCGGCCGCCTACGGTGGACTGGAGGCCGAGCGGTTACCTCTCCACTTGTCAGGATGCTAGGAAATGACTGGACACATCAGAAACGCCAAATAAACATTATTAATTCATAACATCTTTATTCCAGCAGAGTACAATGTGGCCAGCGTAACACAGGCTGGCAGAGCTTGGTGATGTAAACGACCTTCCCCAGGCCCTCGCTGACTCGTAGCGATGACACCAGCTATGGGCCGCACCAGTCTTGCTAGCGCAGCGCCGGGTGCTGTGACGTAGCGGAGGAATGCCCTTACTTCGGCCGTGCGTGGCTGGCGGCGTCCAGCTGGCCGGCCGGCTCGGCGGCGGACAGCAAGCCGCTGCGCGTAGGAGGCTCCGGGTTGGTGTCCCGGCGCTGTCGGCAGGAGAGGCGTTCTCGTAGGGCGGAGTGTACTCTATCCCACCCCGTCTTCTTCCCTGCTCCTCTTGGTGGCTCGTCCGCGGTGGACGGCCGGAACGGGCTGCAGTCCCCCAGCGTCGTCGGCTCACCCGGTTGTGACGGCGGATGCACAGGGCCTAGGCCCCGCACGATCTCGACGACGGCTCACTGATGTGGTCAGCATTGGCGGCGAGCGAGTCTGCCGCGATGTCTGCTAATCCTGGGTCGACGATTGACAGCGGCGACAGAGAGGACCAGAGCTGGTACTGTCCCCTCACGTCTGCTGCTGGATGGGCCGCCCTTACTGCAACATCTCCTTAATAAAGAGTAACAGGTCGATCACCGAGCTGAGCGCTACGCAGCGACCCAGTACACATCTAACTGCAAGTCTAGCTGCGAGTGCCTTGTTGCTATCAAAGCTGGCCCGAGCGACGCCCTGACGTCTTGCTCGTTTGAAATGAACGCATTCGTTCCACTTATACTGCTGATTCATCTGCCGCACTCGCCCCTTAGGTGTTCTTGCGACAGAGTTACGTGTTGGTACGGCAGACTTACGTGAAGTTGTGAAATGCAGTACAGCTGACACTATACCTCTGTCTTACACTCTACGAAAGTCTCCGTCTAACACAAACCCGCATGATAAGCAATTCTCTCTCGCCTGTTGTGTTTAACCAGGCCATTGCCCCTGTGTGACGTCACATTCCGATATATGTGCAATCCTCTTACCTTTTGGCTAACCTACTGCCTCTGGCTCTCAGCATAGGCAACGAAACTTTGACAATATTCCACGTATCCATCTCTTTACCATTCCGCGACACTACAGTACCGCTGCGCTGAAAGGATGCCGCGGATGGCAAGCAAAGGGATACCCAGACCGTCATTCATAGTTGTCAGGCTGCCCACATTGTTATCCTTCCGCTGTCCAGGGAATCTCCAGACACGTCTGCGCTTATCATCGGGGCTCTGTAGACAGTTCTACTCCTGTTAATGAGATTCCAAGCTGGAAGTGTCTGGAAACACCCAGGACTGAAGTCGCACACCAACATGAGCCTCGCCCACCATTCGGTCCGACAACCAAGAGTGATGGTCTAGGGTGCTACTTCTTTTCACAGCAGGGCCCCATTGGTTGTCATCGACGGCACCCTTATAGTATAGAGGTATGTCGACGATATTCTGTGTTTCCCCTCATGCCGAGCTATCCTGGCCTCACATTTCTCAAGATAATGCCAGCCCAAACACGGCCAGGGTCTCTACTGCTTGTCTTCGTGCATGCCAAACCCTAACTTCGACAGCAAGTTGGCCGGATTTCTCTACAGCTGAGAACGTTTGGTGAACTGTGGGCAGGGATCTACAACCAGCTCGGATTTTGACGATCTAACGCTTCAATTGGACATAATTTTCACGATGTCTCTTAGGAAGACTACTAATAGCTCTAACAATCAGTGCCAAGCTGTATAACTGCTCGTATAGGGGACAGAGGGAGACCAAAGTGTTATTGTTGGAATTGTGAAGCTCTCTTGAGTAAATCATCCAAATTTTTTAAAATTATAATCATTTGTTTTCCTGTAAATGTACATCACATCCACTGATTTCCGTCCCATCCCAATAACTTTTTCGTTGTGCATTTTTTTCTTTTCCTTGTTCTTTTTTTGCTGAAATTTTATGGTAAAGGAACCATATCATCTAGTAGTAGTAGGTGTGCATTGTGGGTGGTGGAGGGGTGGGGGGGAGGGCTGAGGACTGGAAAATCTGCTATTGCTTTGTGGAGTCATATACACACTCCTGATGCCTGATGTAACGGCAGGGGGGAGATTGTAATCTGCATTTGGAAGTACATAGTCGATTAGCGCAAGTGATAGATGACGTACCCTGATATGCAATTATCAGATTTGTTTGACATGCACATACATGCAAATTCAAACTGATTGGAAGCTGAAAGCCTATATCGGGCCTAAACCTCACGTAGGAGAAAACCGACGAATATCTTTTTAAAAATATACTCGGTCCGTTTCACCGAATGATTTTGATTATTAGTCCGCCCCATGTGGCGTCGAATGCAATAAGTACTTGCCCTATGGGGCAGAACTTCCCCGAACAGGGTACTCCCGGTTCAAAATACCGTACGCTCATTTCCATTTTTTGATTACAAGAACAATTGCTCCGTATGCTGTCCGCACACAGCGCATCTGCATGACATCAGATTCATTGTACAATAATTCTGCAGTTGCAATAACTGTTTTTATGGTAGTATTTCCATCATTAAATTGTGATGGATGGAAAGAAATATCATTCTGCATAACATCAAAAAGATGAAGTGACTGTTTTGGGATAATTCACTTATTTTCCGATGTCGTTTATGAGTGGTAGGCAATTAAGATAGAAAGTTCAGATTGTGAATAACACGTAATCTGAAACGTAACATGCTTTCGTTACGAATATATGTAGTACCAGTAACACATCCGTTGAAATTACTGGTTTATTCATATGTTACCTGTATCCGGTTACAGTACCTCAGATGATAGGAAGTTTTGTCGGCGCCGATCGTTTCTGGACCTTCAGTTAGTATGGTGACGACTCCCGTTATCAACGCGATCTCCAAGAATAAAGGAAAAGAAGCAGATTATTGTAATTCCGATACCAATCGCATATAAAGAAACAGTAAATACAGCTGATCATCTTACTGATACGTCGTGTGAGATATAAGAACCCCGTGTCCACAGAAAGACGGATGTACCAAGATGTTTACAGTTTGGAATCAGTAATCCTACAAAAACGTAATATTCTATAGACATTTATTTCACAATGTGTAGCGGCTTTTGACCACTGGATCACCAATATTATAGGCACGATCCACTAAGAAGGAAGTAAGTAGGCGTTCGCGTAAAGTCTTTAAAAACATTCATGTAGGTTTATCTTGAAAGGTTTCTCCTACGTTTTGCTACATTGCATTCAGGAAATCATTAACCTCCATTATCTGATCACTGCAAAGTGCAAAACGGGAAGGTCATATTTAGTTTTAATGATCAGAAGGAGTATACAGTAGTTACTAGAGGCAGTTGCGGACACCAGCTGTTCGTAATTGGGTGTTCCATGCCTCAGATGCACAATACATATAATGTCGGTAGACTTCAGAGAGTAAGAGATCTTAACCATGCAGAAAGACACACAAATTCATATTCACAAAATTACGAAAATAATTACACACAAAGACATGACGGTTTCGACCACAAGCATTTCCTTTCAGTGAGAAAGTTTAAAACATTTAAAAACGACAGGACGCAAATACATCCACTGGACTGGATCCAACAATTCAATGCGGCACTCCCACCATCATGGCCAGTTCAACATAAGCTAGAATTTATTATTAGTTTTCTTGAAGGGGAACCAGCGAGAAGAGTGCAACCAATTGCTAGATAATGTTTTTTCAGTAGAAGCATTCCAGGAAGCATTTCTAGCAGAATATTGGTCAGATACCACACAGAGTAGCATTAAAGATCTGCTAGTTAGTCTACCAAATTTCGAGAATTCTACTTTCCCAACAATCACACAATTTTTCGAGTATATGGTTGATCAAAACCAATACCTCAATGAGCCATACAGTCAATCCGCATACTCCCCAGAGCATTGAAAGTGTCATTATTAACAGGCCAGTAAAAGGACAGCGTGTACGCATTTAGAGACATCCTGCAATTGCTAGAGGTACACCAGGCAGATTATGCGTTTGTTAATAAGAACTTTTCACGACATAACGCAAACCAGACAAACAATAATAATTTTGAGCAAACACGATTTGGCAATAACAATCATAATAAACGCTTTCGCAGCGAAAATGAAAACTTTAATCGATAATACACACAGGGATTCAATGAACAGCAGTATAATAACAATGTACATTACAGTTCAAGACAACAACAAAGTCATCCAAATAACACGACACATATACGTCAGGAAATGCCGAACCGGTCAAACTTTCACATGATTCATCGCCAAGAAAAGGCGACAGGTGCAAACAATAACATGTGTCAGCCGAAAATACACGAAACGAACAAAGACAGCCTTTTCAGAGAAACACGCGTGCCTCGCCGCATAACTACAGTTATGACGACAGAAGGAGAGAAAACGAACACCGACCGCAAAGGACATTCTACAATGATAATTTTCATAGAAATTCAAACAGTGCACAACAACCAAGTTATCGTATGAATGTACCAGACACAAGATTTCATCCACCACCTACCGCTAATAATCAAAACGCTAGAACAGTGCAGCTCATAGAAAACACACAACACTCCCCAACAGAAAATGAAATGTCAGCACATTTATGACTAGAGATAGCCTGTGATGAATCTCTAAATGACGACACTATGGATAAGGACAGAGAAAAGATAACGATAGAGAATGCCATTACATTCGACGGCGTGCGAGACACATTGTTACAAGAAAAACCGATCATGCAAAAATCTATATGCCACCCAATAATCCAGATAAATTTAAAGTCACAAAATATTTTAGCAATAATTGATTCAGGCTCACCAATGTGCGTAATTAACGAAGACACATTTAACAGATGCAATAGCGATAATGATTATCCAGTATTCCCGTTACACAAAACTAAAGTTAAGGGAGCATTTCCAGGAAAAATCATTGAAGTCAAAAGACAGACACAATTAACGTTTGTTTTTGCAGGGCAAACTTTCCACAGCAATTGTTGGATAGTTCCACATTTAACAACTGATATAATATTAGGAATGAATTTTCTCGTACAGTACGACGCAAAGATTGACTTTAAATCGTCATACCTAACATTACAGAAGGAAGACTGTGAAGTGGTAGTGAGATTTGAAAACACAGTATCTTCAGAAGAACAAAATATGCCCAGGATCGAGATTATTGCAGATTCTAAAGATAACGATTGTTATCTCACACTATACACGAATACACATAATAACGACATAGCAGAGGAACAGGAGTATAATGTATTAGAGGCAATTACACGCAAGGTTGGAGACGGTATAGGAAAAGACGACAGAGAGCGCACAGAATTAGAAAATATTCTTGTGCAACATGAAACAGTTTTTAACAATGTTCCAGGAACGAGGACAGGATATATGTACGAATTTCAGGTGAAACCACACGAGTAGCCGGCCGGAGTGGCCGTGCGGTTCTAGGCGCTACAGTCTAGAGCCGGGCGACCGCTACGGTCGCAGGTTCGAATCCTGCCTCGGGCATGGATGTGTGTGATGTCCTTAGGTTAGTTAGGTTTAATTAGTTCTAAGTTCTAGGCGACTGATGACCTCAGAAGTTAAGTCGCATAGTGCTCAGAACCATTTGAACCATCTGAACCACACGAGACTTTCAAAGCAAAACACTATCCAATCCGGCATATATACACAGAAGGAGTTAAGAAAGAGTTACGAGCAATGAGGAGCAATGATTGATCAGGGTATAATTGAACCAGCAGCAAGCCAATATATAAATCCAGTACACATCGTTGAAAAGAAGGATGGATCACTCCGTTTAGTTTTGGATTCACGTGAGGTTAATAAAATAATCATTACAGAAACTGACCGACAACAGACGTTAGAAGAGTTACTGCAAAAGTTACATGGCACCTCTATATATACCACCATCGATCTCAAATCAGGATTTTGGCAAATCCAGTTGCATCAAAATTGCCGAAAGTATACAGCATCCTTTGCTTTGGTGAATGTTACCAATTTTGTAAACCTCCGTTTGGACTAAAGATTTCGTCTGCAGCCTTTATACGAGGCATGAATACAATTCTCCCACAGGATCTTAAAAACAAAATTAGTACACATGTAGATGACATTCTAATCGCAGCATAAAACTGGGAACAGCACAACCACACCCTTCAACAATTACTGAATACATTCGAGCAAAATGGTATAACTATAAACCTCCGTAAATCTGAATTTGGAAAAGCCTCAGTAAAATTTCTGGGTCATCGCACCCTGACCCAACACAAAACTTTTCCATTGCAACAGATAGTTCAACTGCAGCACTAGGAGTACATATTTTCCAGGAAGGAGAGGAGGACGATAAGACAATCGTTAAACATATTGCGTTTGCAAGCAAGATACTTTCTCCAGCAGAGCGCAATTACTCTGTAACAGAATTAGAGACGCTATGTGTAGTATGGGCATTTAAGAGATTCCGTTATTATCTATATGGAAAACACACCACAGTATATACCGATCACCGAGCAATCCAGTTTTTATTATCAGCAAAACTTACGCATGATAGATTAAGCCGTTGGAAATTATATCTACAAGAGTTCGATTTTACTATTGTACACATTCCAGGCACGCAGAATATTGTTGCCGACGCACTATCGAGATCTATTCAGCATAAATGACTAGAGAAAGAAAATACCTTTTGCTACAAGAACCATAGTATTATGTGCATCAAACAAGTAGCTTTCGAAAACTGTTTATCATCAGCATTACGGGACATAGAGAGAGAACAGCAGAAAGATGAAACACTAAAAGAGATTTTAACGCTTTGGCGAGACAAAAGCAACGCAAAAATCAGACATAATTACACTATACATCAAAATATTCTGTTTATTCGCTCGTACCCAGACGGCAACAATTAGCTTTTATGCATTCCAGAAGGGATCAGAAACAAATTGATATGGTATACGCACTTAAGCTATGCACTTTACGGAGCTAGGAAATGCTTTCTAATTCTTCGACAAAATTGTCACTTCAACAATATGGGAAAACGCATTCGCAAAGTTATAGCATCGTGCAAGATATGTCAGAAATCTAAATCATCTACAGTATCACGTATTCCACCACTGTATCCCACCATACCGGGTACGTTAAGACACATTGCAGCAGTAGATCTTTTCGGTCAAATCCCCAGAACAAGTAAAGGTTATAGTTATATTCTAGTAGCCGTAGAACTGACATCCAAATTTGTAACATTTTCTCCACTAAGGAAAGCAAAAGCTAGATCAGTATCGAGTGCATTTGTAAGAGATTTTCTATCAATAGTAGGACATGTACAGAAGGTTATTTCAGATAATGGACCGCAGTTTAGGTCAGACATATGGAAACAAATGTTAGAGAGTAAGAACATAACACCAATTTACGTATCAAGATATCACAGTTCTTCTAACCCGGCAGAAAGAATAATGAAAGAGATCGGGAAACTTTGTAGAATTTATTGCCACAGAAAGCATACAACATGGGACGAATACATTTCACAGTTTCAGGAAGTAATAATTGCAATACCTAATGAGTCAACGACGCTCTCACCAACTGTAATACTGACGAATAAAGACCCACCGACTAAACTTACTGAAATGATTACTTTTCCAAAGAAGCGTAGACTTCGTCATTGTGAGATAATAGATATGGCATTAGCGAACATTAAACGAGCTGCAGATCGTCGGAAGAGACAGCAGAAGCAGGTAAGTAGATTACGCAAGTACGCGATTGGCGATAAGGTACTAGTGCGCACCCATTATCTGTCACATAAGGGGAAGAACCGACGCAAAAAATTTGAACTTCTATACGCAGGACTGTACAGAATTCGAAATATTCCGCACGCTAATGTAGTACACATTGAGACACTCAGAACAAAAAAATCGAGAGGAAACCATCATATGTCAAGCATAAAGAAATTCTTAAAATAGAAAACCTTCTTACAGGGACACTTATAGACAGAGTATAACAATGAGCTTTTTCACCCATTCCAGCAAGCCCGAATACAGTGAGCTACTAATGGGTTATTTACTTGCACAACAGGTCACCTCGATTCGACCGCAGATAAATACACTGAACATTAATAGCAGTCTTAGAAGCGTTCTCGCAGGACATTTATTTCACATTATGTAAGGTAAGTGAAGCAATTAACAGGGCTACTTTGAAAGTAAATGTATAACACGTACAAATAATTTTCGTACAGTCGTAGCAATTAGATGTATTCTTTAACCCGTGCATGCAGCATTGTTGTCACAGTTCACCAAAATAAACGTAGTTCTAATTTTAAATATTGAATATGGAGAAATGTGGATAAATGCTTTACAGGTCATGCCGAGAGCTGACGCTTTTTTCCAGATGCAGAGAGATGTTGAAGTCATGCCATGTGCTGATGATTATTAACCATGAATATTTTGTTATAGGTAATACAGAGAGATATTGACGTCATGCTGTGTGCTGATGATTACTAACAATGAATATTTTATTATAGGCTATGCAGAGAGATGACATGAGGTACAAAGGAGAGAGGAGAATGAAGATGTTAGTATGTAAGGAATATAATTTAGTAATGGTTTATTTTGATAACAGGTGACACAGCGCAGCGCAGCACTACGGATGGAGAAACCACATTAAATTGGTTACTATATGCACTTTGCTATTCGAAAAATTTTTTCTGCATTGAACATGATATCTTTTACATAAGATACATACATAGGAAAAACAGATCACACCAAATGTCAACATACCGATTCGCACTCTACGTAAAATACAAATGTTTTCTCTTAAATAACAATGGCGATGTGTGCTACACAACTCAAACATAGTATATTGTCGACTGCCAGTATGACTCGTAACTGACGACCACATTACCGAACATACTGAAGTCACAGAAAGTGACATATTTTGCCAAAATGTACTTTCATATTTCAAAAACTGTGAATTTACAACCTGTGAAGTAATATAACAGTGTCTATATGAAATTATTTATATGAGCACCAGATTATAATTTATTTAGAGTCACAGAAAGTGACACAGTTTGTATAAAGGTACTTGTCTATTTTATTTAAAATGTTGATGCCTAAATGTACTACTAAATTCCACTTACAGAAATATTTGTTTATGTTATTGACTGTCACGTTTAATAAGCAGCAATTAAATTTGTATGCAAAGATAGAGAAAGAGAATAAATTTCAAAGGGAAGATTTCATTTGTTATTATTAAGCAAGAGATAGAAATCCTAAGAAAAGGTTACATAATTTGTTGTAAAATGGAAGGTTATCAATAACAAACGAGATATAGAGGAGACTGGAAGGTTTCAATATGACACGCAATCTTATGGTTTAAGGTCACAATCTTTTTAATTTTTAAACAGTTGAAGGGTCATGGTTTACAACACAACTTCGCTAAATTTTCAAAAGGCAGAAAGCGCAAGGTTTTATCCTCAAATATTATTTCAAATTAGGCTCAAGGCTCAAACAATGTAAGACTTGGCAAGGAATTCTACTTTTAAAATGGCTGAAGGCCCATGATTCAAAACACAACTACAATAAATTTTTACAAGTTAGAAGGTCCTTAAATATTTTTTTTTAATGAGGCTGAAAGCTACAACAATCTGAGATTTAACAAGTAAGGAATTTTAATTTCAAGACGGCTGAAAGCCCATGATTGAGAAACACAAGTTCAATGAATTTCCAAATGGCAGAAGACTCAAAGCTTTACCCAAAACAAAAAAAAAAATCTTTTAAATGCGGCTGAAGGCCCAAACAATGCAAGACTTGACAAGTAAGGTACTTTCAATTTTAAAACGGCTGAAGGCCCGTTATTTAAAACCCAACTAAAAGCATACAGATTCAAACCATCGGCCATGAGCCATTAAAAAAACGATCAGACACCAATAACAAAAGGCAGTACAGCCTGCGGCGCTCAGAAGTTTCCGGGGGTCGGTCTGCACTTGAAATATTAACGTTCGCTTAGGAGGGACGGGTACTCAGCCAAACTATATCCCATCCGCCGGCAACTCAACCAAGAGACAGTCAACGGACCCACCGACAAGACGACTTGTTTTCTACCCAACCAGCAGACAAGGAACTCCAAAGCCAAAATGTAAAAGGCTTTGCCGCCCACAACCAAGTATGCATAAGCTTTCAAAACTATATACGAGGTGTGGCTAGAAAAAAACCGGACTAGTACTGGTGAAACAATAAAACGAATGCAATAAGGCTGAAAGTCGCGTGGCCTGTCACGTGACTCTCGCTCCGCCTACTGCTCGAGTTTCATCTGCCTCCTGCACTCAGTCTGCCCGTGGCGTCTGTTTTAAGTAGTTGACGTTTTGTCTGTGCATCGGAAAATGTTGAGTGTACAGAAAGAACAGCGTGTTAACATCAAATTTTGTTTCAAACTAGGAAAATCTGCAAGTGAAACGTTTTTAATGTTACAACAAGTGTGCGGCGATGATTGTTTATCGCGAACACAAGTGTTTGAGTGGTTTAAACGATTTAAAGATGGCCGCGAAGACACCAGTGATGACACTCGCACTGGCAGACCATTGTCAGCAAAAACTGATGCAAACATTGAAAAAATCGGTAAACTTGTTCGACAAGATCGCCGTTTAACAATCAGAGCAGTGTCTGAGTTAACAGGAGTTGACAAGGAAAGTGTTAGGCAGATTCTTCATGAAAGTTTCAACATGAACAAAGTGTGTTCAAAAATGGTTCCAAAGTGTCTCACAATTGAACAGAAGGAACGCTGAAGAATGATTTGTTTTGACATCCTGGAAAACATTGAAAGTGATCCCACCTTCTTACAAAATTTTATTACTTGCGATTAATCGTGGTTTTTACTTACGATCCCGAAACTAAACGCCAATCGATGCATTGGAAAACTCCTGGTTCTCCACGACAAAAAAAAAAGCACGAATGTCAAAATCGAAATTCAAGGCACTGATGATTGTTTTTTTTTGTTTTGACATCAAAGGGATTGTGCACATTGATTGGGTACCAGAGGGACAAACAGTGAATCAGCATTACTACATTAGCGTCCTGGCTACCCTACGTGAGCGAGTACGGAGAAAACGGAACGAATTGTGGAGAAAAAAGTCATGGATCCTTCACCAAGTCAATGCCCCAGGTCACAGTGCGTTGTCAGTAAAGACGTTTTTGGCAAAACACAACATTCCCATCTTAGATCATCCACCCTACTCACCTGATTTGGCCCCCTGTGACTTTTTTCTTTTCCCTAAAGTCAAGTCAGCTTTGAAAGGAACTAGATTTGAGACTGTTGAAGCAGTAAAAGAAAAAGCGACGGAAGTAATGTATGGACTTACCGAAAATGATCTGAAGCACTGCTATGAACAGTGGAAAATTCGTATGGAGCGGTGTAGAGACCGAGGAGCAGAGTACATTGAAGGAGATAACATGAAATTGTAAATAAATTTTTTTTCCAGCATCAGTCCGGTTTTTTTCTAGCCGCACCTCGTACACGTGTTGGACAGCGAAAACATGGTAAGGAAAGGACACTACCTTAATTTACATCAGCGGCTAGGACAGGTAACCGGAACGCTAACGGCCACAACGCAGAAAATTCCGCTCGTGTACTTGGACTTCAAATAACCAAAATACAGTTAGACTCCACCGGATGGAGGCCAAGCGTTCACCAAGTGGAACACTCGCTGTTACTTACGGGAGCACCCCCAACAGCCAGCCATGAAACCAATGGCACAGCGTGAACAAACTGGCTTCGGTAATTAAATCACCACTCAACTTTGATGTCCTGGGTCGGTTAGCCACGAACCTCGTAGCAATCGGAATAGCTCCCACACACTCCGACACTGCACAGAGACCGCCAGCGGGCCCGGCCCACTGTGGCGCGCTGAGATTTCCTGGCTCATCCACACCAACCGACCGACTGCCACACACCGGCTAGCCGTAAACTATAAGCACCAGACCAAAGATAGTACACGGTGCGAATATCGATACACACTGCTGCTGCCACACACAAAATTTGGAAGAACAAAGGCATAACCGCAATAACCGTGGGAAACCAAATGCAGAGTAACAGCCAAAGCTTAAACCAACTAACGGCTCATGTGACACTGGCACCCCATGCACAAACAGCTTGTACAGAACGTCGTTGTGCCATACGCAGTCGAAGGCGCCGGCGACGTCCAGAAGCTTCCAGGTACTCGCTTCACTCCAGCGCCCCTACTGCCTGCCCCACAAGCCGCAGCAGCTGCTGTTGTGTTGAGTGTCCTCTACGAAACCCGATTTGCTCGTCGGAAAGCAGGCCTACTGGAGGGCGCATACCAACGGCCCATCCGTCAGACATAACTCCCAAGGAGAGGAGAATGGTACAGGATTTACCGGCTGGCATTGCCTACATTCATCAGAGAACAGAGCTGGTGTTGAACTTCTTTATTTGTGATATTGCATCTTGTCATGTGGGATTATAAAATCATATTGATAAGGGAGGAACTGCAAGCAGCGTCCATTTGGTGCACCCCCGGTTACTCAGCGCTCGAGGAGTGCAACGGGCTGCTGATAGCGGTCACAAGCATCTTGAGGAGCGCCAACTTCTCGGATGAGGGGATTGGCAGAGGTGTGCGACTGTCTGTAGAAACGGCTGGCAGTCTTCTGGATGCAGAGCATCACTTCCAATTCGTCGGCTTCTCAGTGGAGGTAGCGACGCGGGAACTGCGGGTGAACATGAAATACCCGGCAGAGGATCTTCTTCAGCTGCGCCCTGAGACGCTGGATATGGGTGTGGGCCGCATTGCCCCAGGCCTCACACGTGTAGTCAACAATCGGACGAATAAATAACCGGAAAATGAGGAGGCCATTCCGGACAGAGAGTTCAGACCCCTCATTGAGGAATGGGTAAAGCGCGCCCATCCTCTGGTGGACCTTAGCACGGGCAGCATCGATGTGCGGCTTCCAGAGTAGTCCATCATCCATGATGACGCCCAGGCACTGGACAGTCTTCTGCCAGGGGAGGGCGGTCCTGTAAAGGCGAAGGGGTGGGGCCGGCATCGTTGTCTTCCGCGTAAAGACGATGGCCTGTGTCTTCATGGGGTTGAAACAGATGCGCCAGCGTGCCGCTCAAAGTTCCAGATCGTGGCACGCCCGCTGCAGCCGGGAATGCATGGCTGCATGCCACCGGCTCCTGGTGTAGAGCATCATATCATCCGCATAGACAGTTTTATCCACACGGGCCTATGTCGGAAGGCCCGAAGTAAATATAGTGTAAAGGACGGGGCCCAGGACGGAGCCTTGCAGCACCCCGGCGATGATAGGCCTGGCGGTGGAGATGGCCGATTTAATGCAGACTGCGAAGGTTCGTTGCTTCAGGTACGACGCAATGAGGCGCACATACACCCAGGGAAATCCAAAGTGGTCCATCTTCCACAGCAGACCAGCATGTCAAACACTGTCAGACGCCTTGGTGGGATCAAGAAGGACTGCTCCACAGTACTCACGGTTGTTGAAGGCGCGGGTGATGTACTCAACAACATGGACGATCTGCTGGGTCGTGGAATGGCCGCTGCGGAAGCCAAATTGTTCAGGTGCGAGTATTTCCCGAATGTCCAGGAAGGCCCATAGTCAGTGAAGAAGAAGCTGCTCGAACAGCTTGCTGATATGCGGAAGCAAACTGATGGGCCGGTAATTTTTTGGGTCCTTCCGATCATTTCCCGGCTTTGGGACAGCAATGACGAAGGAGTGCTTCCATGCTGAGGGGTAGGTGAGAGTCCGTAGAACCCAATTGCAGATGGCAGTGAGATGAACAATCGCCAGGAGCTGCAGGTTCTTAAGGACCCGGCCAGTGATGTTGTCGACACCCAGAGCCTTGGACTCCGGGAGAGACTTGATGCTCACGCATACTTCAGCAACGGAAATAGCCGGTATGTTGGCGTGGTCCTCCTCCTCGTCCCCGTGGAGGATGGTCTGCACTTCCGCTTCAGTCCGGTCGATGTGCAGCTGGTCCACACCATCTTGAAGTGGAGTAAAATTCTCCTGAAAGACTTCCACGAGGAGATTCGCCTTATCAGCATGGAGATAGGCCGTCCCAGTCAGGGTCACAAGAGGGGGTATCTGCGTGTTGTGTTTCATAAAGAAGTGGACCGCATTCCAGTGCATGGGGTCTGGGGTCGACGCCTGCAATTTCTCAGCCCAGCGTTGATTCTTATGCTGGACAATCGCCGCCTTGATGTCACGGCGCAGGCTGCTGATGTGGCGCTTCAGCTTTGGGTCCCGGGTGACATGCCAGTCCTTGCAGAGGTGGTTACGAGTGCGTATGTCCTGGAGGAATTCCGCCGGGAGAGCGGAAGTCGCGAACGTGCCGGAGTGCGGGCGGGGCGTCGTCCCCTCCAGAGCTGCAGTGATAGTATCAGCCAACTGTGCCACAGAGGCCTCGTTAACGTCAACGCCATCCAACTGTTGCTGCAGGGTTGCAGTAACTTGCCGCTGGAAGCAGTGCCAATCCATGCGGTTGAGACTGAGGCGGCCCGAACTCTGCGCCAGGGTGACATCCAGTTGAAAGAGAACAGGCAGATGGTCGGAGTTCATGGCGTGGATGACTTCAGCCGTCAGGAACTATTTAAGCCCTCGGGTAATGGCGATATCAAGACTGTCGGACCTCCCTCTGCTGGGATAACACGTCGGCTCCACGGGACCACAGACATATGCATTAACTTCTTCAGTTGCCTGGAGGAGAAGCCGCCCATTAAGGTTGGTGTCCAAGGAATTCCAGGCAGCATGTTTACAGTTGAGGTCACCAGCGATGAAATATTTGCCAGGAGTCTGGAGAAGGAGACGTGTATCATCGATGAGGAGCTGGCATCGAGGGCTCCGGTAAACAGCCATAAATGTGACCAGTCCAGTAGCTGTGTCAACTTGTACGGCAGTGACTCCGATAGTCCCAATGGCAGGCAGTTGAACTTCACAATGCTGGATGGAGGAGCGGTTGAAGATGGTCGTACCGCCCCCTGTGTCGACCTGTCGTTCCGAAAGCATCGGTAATTGGCAATATTGGAGCGGATGCCTGGTTTAAGAAAGGTCTCATTGACCAGGCAAATGTCCACATCTTGATCAAACAAAAATTGCTGGAGCTCCTCAAGGTCGTAAGTGAGGTTAGCTGTGTTGTACGCCATGATGCGGAGATCATCCAGGAGGCGGTGCCTAGGCATGCTGGGCGACTGTGGTGACGTCAGTGTGAGCCCGGAGGGTGCGTGCGATCGTCTACTCAACTGTGGCGGCGATGGTAGCAGGCAAGTTGACGATGCCGGTGCTCAACTCAGTCATCATTGAGGTCAGGTGTTGCATCAGCTGGAAGATGTCCTGAAGGCCAACTGAAGGCGCTGCTGTGGTCGGAGGAGAAGCTGGCTGGCGGCCCTGGCAGTGTGGAGATGGTGGTATGCTTGGCACGTCTGCAGTCAGGGTAGCCTGGGGGTAGGAGACGCCCTTCAGTGCATCTGCCACAGAGACATCTGGCTGAATGCTCGCCGAACGGCGTTCCATCTGGGAGGGCCATATGCGCTTGTCGTTGTCCGGACGGGTGGGCGGTGGTTGACGCCTCCGGTGGTTATCGGTACGTCGGGAGGGCTGGACAGGCGGAAGACCCCGTTGCCGACAGCTAGCCTCCTTGTGCTTGACGCAGGAGCGAAAATGGGCAGGATGGCTGCCTCCGCACAGGCCACAGACAGGCGGGTCATCCTTACTCCGTGGACATAAGCGGCTGTCGTGGTCAGCACCACACTTTACGCACACAGAGTGCAGTGGCGAGGCACGTGGTTAAAGCCATGGCACCGGAAGCATTGGACCGGGCCGCGGGACTTCCGCAGACGTTCCACTGTGATGGAGAGATCGTAAATTCGGGTGAGCAGGAAGATCTCCCGATACCGAGGAGTATCCTGCAGGACGACGACGCGGTGACCGGTGAGCTTATTGGTCCCGTGCATACGATGGTAGTCCATCAGCGTCGCCACGAAGCCGAGGTACTCCAGTTCTTCCTTCAGGTCGTCATGTGTGAGAGACGCCGGAACTTGCTTGAAGAGCGCCTTCAGGGTCGGTGGACGGACCACCGGATAGGTATACATCGGTATACCCTCTCGCCCAACCATATCCATAACAGCCACATAATCCTCAGTGCAGGAGAGGCTGAGTTTGAGGGTATCAGCCGGCTGCGGTAGTCTAGCGGTTCTAGGCGCTGAGTCCGGAACCGCGCGACTGCTACGGTCGCAGTGTGGGACGGCGGGTGGAAATTATTTGTTGTATAAAATTTTGTAGAAACACTGTATTTCCCGGCCGATGCACTATATGTGGGGCGGCGGTGAGGTTTATGATTGCTGTATAAAAATTCTGTAGAATGTTGAAACACTGCAATTCCCGGCCGATGAACCATATGTGGGGCGGCTGGTTGGAAAATATGTTGTTGTATATATAAATATGATTGAATGGATGTAGAAACACTGCATTTCCCTGCCGTTTTAACCATATGTGCGGCGGTGGGTGGAATTATTGTTGTTAAAAATGTTCCTATTTTTAGAATGTTATTTATGCTGTGTTTCGCCGTTCTCAACACTGGCTCTCTAACTACAATATTGGCAACCAGAAAGTGATTAGCAAAATGTGAAGCCTGTAATTAGAATTCCTAGTGCCCACTTCATCTGAGAATACACTTATAGTTACAGCTTATAGCTCTGAGGAATTAGGAGATTATCCGGGATTTATAATCAAAAACGGTCGTGAAAAAAAAAAACGTTAAGTATTCTGAAAGTCACAGATGAAAACAAAAGAATCCACACAATCTAACTAACAGAGCAGTTCAGAGTCTAATGCGCTGATGCCACTATAACTGTCCAAATTAAATATTTAAATGAATGCTCGCCATAATTTGATGATAAGGTTCATCAAACGCCACGCTAAATAATGGTAGAATGTTTTTAATACGGCATCCGAGGCTGTTTGTAGCAATGATACCGACGCGACGCGACTCCCGACACACATGGCGTGCTATTCAGCGTCTGGAGAGAACTGGGGCCTTGCTTCCTCGCGCAGCGTTCTTATATATAAAGCCGCGGTGCGGACGGCTAACGGAACGCCTGATCAAATCGGCTCTCCCGACTAGCTGCTGGCTAGTAATGCACCACTTTAAGTCACCTAATAAATAATAGCTTCTCTTGCTGGTGGCCGATGAAGCTCTTAATTTAAATGTGCATTCAATACACAGGTAAGTAATGATAATAAAATTTTGACGTGGCTAAGTTAAATATTTTCGGCGAGAGAATTAATTTAATTACACTGCACGCAGTAGACGAGCTCTGAACTGGCCCTTTGGAGATATACTATCGCTATAGTTTTATAGGTATTCAAATGAAACTTCTCACATCTTCATAGTTATAGCGGATCTCCAATCCACTTAAATATAAACATCCTAGCCTTATTTATTAGCCTACTTAATCCATCTTGCTTCCTTAAGTTTTAAGACGAAAACCAGAAAATCATGAATTTCCACTAAAATTTTAATTTGTGAAATCCAAAGTACTGTTTTTATTAAATAATTATGAAAAATGAATCTAATTATAAATTTTTAACTTTCTAGCTCTTTTCTGTTGCGCCAAAGATTTTTACAGAAAAACGTCCAAATTTCGAAAATGGCTAAAGTTATCGAACTGATATTCGACACACATTAATTTAGTATTACTCCTGACATGCTAGAAATGTTTTAGGTTATTTGCTTGATTTTTAAAGTATTGCGCAACATTTATGACGTCAGAGCTAGTTACAGCAGACTGGCTGGCACACAATGGAAAGACTGCTGTGAATTTACTATAGCGTGAGTAGGCTGCTTACCTACAGGAGGTTCGAATCCTGCCTCGGGCATGGATGTGTGTGATGTTCTTAGGTTAGTTAGGTTTAAGTAGTTATAAGTTGTAGGGGACTGATGACCACAGATGTTACGTCCCATAGTGCTGCGAGCCATTTTTGAGGGTATCACCGCCAGTCTGTTTGGCAGTGAATGACTGCTTGCAATGTTCATTTAGCCACGTGTGCAGTTGCTTGAACTGCAACACAGTGGGCAGCACCTTCCGCTGTGGCTGGGGCTGGGATGGTTGCTGCTGCGCCCCCTGCTGCTGCTGGGGTGGTTGAACTGCGTCCGCGTCATCCTGGATGACGTCATAGCGGTTGGACGTCGGCACCGCGTCCGTGTCAGGCCGCTGCTGCGGCTGCTTCGAGATGTTCTTCTTTGGCGGCTTTCGAAATCCCTCGTCCACCCCGGTGGTGGCTGCGCCAGTCGGCTTGCGGCTATTCTGCTGGTGGCCGTCGTCATCTCCGCCCGACGAGTCACGAGTACAGTCCATAGTAATATCCAAAGTCCTTGCAGAGGTCGTCAGCAGATCATTCCCGCGTTGTCTTTGCCTGGTCATCATAGGTGGCGTGGCCGGATGAGGCCGCCGACGAAGTATTCTCCGCCGGACGGCGATCCGCCACACCCTCAGCCGAAGTAGCGTCCGTAGACATCAGGATCTCGCGCGCGACACGTCTGCTCCCGACGGAAGACTGCATACCGACGGCGCATGCCACGGGCAGAGCACGTGACGCGGCGCGGACCGCACAGGGAGAGCCTTGCACGACACAGGCACAAATGCCGGACTCGTTCCACACTGGAATCAGTTTCAGACAGCATCTGAAGAAGACTGCGAGTCACACAGTTGAAATATCGTCCAGGTGAATAACAGGCAGAAACCCGATTATTCAAAATGACAGCGTCTCACCGTGAAAACCTGAAGAACTATATACACTCCTGGAAATGGAAAAAAGAACACATTGACACCGGTTTGTCAGACCCACCATACTTGCTCCGGACACTGCGAGAGGGCTGTACAAGCAATGATCACACGCACGGCACAGCGGACACACCAGGAACCGCGGTGTTGGCCGTCGAATGGCGCTAGCTGCGCAGCATTTGTGCACCGCCGCCGTCAGTGTCAGCCACTTTGCCGTGGCATACGGAGCTCCATCGCAGTCTTTAACACTGGTAGCATGCCGCGACAGCGTGGACGTGAACCGTATGTGCAGTTGACGGACTTTGAGCGACGGCGTATAGTGGGCATGCGGGAGGCCGGGTGGACGTACCGCCGAATTGCTCAACACGTGGGGCGTGAGGTCTCCACAGTACATCGATGTTGTCGCCAGTGGTCGGCGGAAGGTGCACGTGCCCGTCGACCTGGGACCGGACCGCAGCGACGCACGGATGCACGCCAAGACCGTAGGATCCTACGCAGTGCCGTAGGGGACCGCACCGCCACTTCCCGGCAAATTAGGGACACTGTTGCTCCTGGGGTATCGGCGAGGACCATTCGCAACCGTCTCCATGAAGCTGGGCAACGGCCCCGCACACCGTTAGGCCGTCTTCCGCTCACGCCCCAACATCGTGCAGCCCGCCTCCAGTGGTGTCGCGACAGGCGTGAATGGAGGGACGAATGGAGACGTGTCGTCTTCAGCGATGAGAGTCGCTTCTGCCTTGGTGCCAATGATGGTCGTATGCGTGTTTGGCGCCGTGCAGGTGAGCGCCACAATCAGGACTGCATACGACCGAGGCACACAGGGCCAACACCCGGCATCATGGTGTGGGGAGCGATCTCCTACACTGGCCGTACACCACTGGTGATCGTCGAGGGGACACTGAATAGTGCACGGTACATCCAAACCGTCATCGAACCCATCGTTCTACCATTCCTAGACCGGCAAGGGAACTTGCTGTTCCAACAGGACAATGCACGTCCGCATGTATCCCGTGCCACCCAACGTGCTCTAGAAGGTGTAAGTCAACTACCCTGGCCAGCAAGATCTCCGGATCTGTCCCCCATTGAGCATGTTTGGGACTGGATGAAGCGTCGTCTCACGCGGTCTGCACGTCCAGCTCTAACGCTGGTCCAACTGAGGCGCCAGGTGGAAATGGCATGGCATGCCGTTCCACAGGACTACATCCAGCATCTCTACGATCGTCTCCATGGGAGAATAGCAGCCTGCATTGCTGCGAAAGGTGGATATACACTGTACTAGTGCCGACATTGTGCATGCTCTGTTGCCTGTGTCTATGTGCCTGTGGTTCTGTCAGTGTGATCGTGTGATGTATCTGACCCCAGGAATGTGTCAATAAAGTTTCCCCTTCCTGGGACAATGAATTCACGGTGTTCTTATTTCAATTTCCAGGAGTGTATTTTCACTTGGTCCGACCTTAGTTTACCAGATTTCTATGCCGTCAGAAGAACATTTGGAGATGCATTCTCCGTCCAAACTCTCCATTACTTTCTCATAAATTAAAAGAAGGATGTCAGTGCGAAAAAATAAGAAACGTTTTGCTCGTCGAACTCGAGGACAAGGAATGTGTTTATCTGGTGATACCAAGCTTCTCGACGGAAAAGCTGCATCCAAGAGCCGTATACGGCTTTTGATACCTCAAGAACTTTGTAAGAATATTTTCAAATCCAGTTCTGGTGAATAATTGTGATGTCAATCTCTACTTGAGAAACAATTTGAACAAACTGGAGGCACCAGTACACAATAAACTATTTTCCCAAGGTTTTCCTATGTACTGACATTAGCCTTGCACAAATCAGGATATCTAAAGGATCACCTGTCACAATTTAAGGATCCTGCTGTATTTTCTTTTGTATTATGTGACCCGCACGGTGTAGTATGTGAAGAAATGTTGTTCATTTTACGTGCATGGTGTAAAAAAAAGATATGTTTTAAGCGATTATGCAGAGATTATTCTTAATGTAATTATTTAGTATCATAATAGTGACTACATATTGTTTTAAATTAGCAGAATTAAGGTGTGTGAAGTGGTAAGGTAAAGAAAAAACGTAGCTGTAAAACGTAAAATACC
This sequence comes from Schistocerca nitens, assembly GCF_023898315.1. Taxonomy (NCBI): domain Eukaryota; kingdom Metazoa; phylum Arthropoda; class Insecta; order Orthoptera; family Acrididae; genus Schistocerca; species Schistocerca nitens. The sequence continues at coordinate 21,804,722 of NC_064614.1, forward strand.
ATTTAAAACGTAAAAAAACAAGTGAAATAAAGAATTAGAATAGTAGTGGACGTTTAGATATTTTAATTAGGTATGTTGGAAACACTCTGACAGCACACTGTGTACAGCTTATTTTAGATAAAACTGTATTTCGGAAACTATCTTTAATACATATGGCTGTACGTGACGTGAAAGCTTCTTTAATTTATGTTTACAAAATTATTTAATGGTGGTGGTGAGGCCGCATCCCTATTCCCACGGCCCTACAAATTGTCATAGACATGTGACTTCTAGTGTCGGCACGAGAACCACGTCGACTCGTACAATGGCGTGGACCTCCATTCACAGACTGCAGCTGAGAGAATGCATACATCTATCTAAAAATGAGTATTGGTCCTATCTTGAGGCGTTCTTGCCTTCCCAAAGCACTTCTTTCAATCAACTATCCCCTGCAGAGTCTGTGACCTGGGCTTGACGTAATGAGGCTTCTGCGCTGCAGTAATTCAGTCTTTCTGCTGTGTGGATGGTACGATGATGACCATGTAACGTTGTTGCTTTAATTTGCTATGAAAGCGGTACTGATAGACAATAAAAGCAGGTTAAAGCTGTGAGCTGTCTGGGGAAGTTAACCTAGCATTACTGAGCAACTGTTTCACCAGGCATCCAGTCTAGCTTGCCGAATTCCCAACCAGACTAACATTAATTATAATCTTTTAATCGTCATACGACAACCGGTGATATATATATATATATATATATATATATATATATATATATATATATATATATATATATATGTATGTATATTCCTGGAAATGGAAAAAAGAACACATTGACACCGGTGTGTCAGACCCACCATACTTGCTCCGGACACTGCGAGAGGGCTGTACAAGCAATGATCACACGCACGGCACAGCGGACACACCAGGAACCGCGGTGTTGGCCGTCGAATGGCGCTAGCTGCGCAGCATTTGTGCACCGCCGCCGTCAGTGTCAGCCAGTTTGCCGTGGCATACGGAGCTCCATCGCAGTCTTTAACACTGGTAGCATGCCGCGACAGCGTGGACGTGAACCGTATGTGCAGTTGACGGACTTTGAGCGAGGGCGTATAGTGGGCATGCGGGAGGCCGGGTGGACGTACCGCCGAATTGCTCAACACGTGGGGCGTGAGGTCTCCACAGTACATCGATGTTGTCGCCAGTGGTCGGCGGAAGGTGCACGTGCCCGTCGACCTGGGACCGGACCGCAGCGACGCACGGATGCACGCCAAGACCGTAGGATCCTACGCAGTGCCGTAGGGGACCGCACCGCCACTTCCCAGCAAATTAGGGACACTGTTGCTCCTGGGGTATCGGCGAGGACCATTCGCAACCGTCTCCATGAAGCTGGGCTACGGTCCCGCACACCGTTAGGCCGTCTTCCGCTCACGCCCCAACAACGTGCGGTCCGCCTCCAGTGGTGTCGCGACAGGAGTGAATGGAGGGACGAATGGAGACGTGTCGTCTTCAGCGATGAGAGTCGCTTCTGCCTTGGTGCCAATGATGGTCGTATGCGTGTTTGGCGCCGTGCAGGTGAGCGCCACAATCAGGACTGCATACGACCGAGGCACACAGGGCCAACACCCGGCATCATGGTGTGGGGAGTGATCTCCTACACTGGCCGTACACCACTGGTGATCATCGAGGGGACACTGAATAGTGCACGGTACATCCAAACCGTCATCGAACCCATCGTTCTACCATTCCTAGACCGGCAAGGGAACTTGCTGTTCCAACAGGACAATGCACGTCCGCATGTATCCCGTGCCACCCAACGTGCTCTAGAAGGTGTAAGTCAACTACCCTGGCCAGCAGGATCTCCGGATCTGTCCCCCATTGAGCATGTTTGGGACTGGATGAAGCGTCGTCTCACGCGGTCTGCACGTCCAGCACGAACGCTGGTCCAACTGAGGCGCCAGGTGGAAATGGCATGGCAAGCCGTTCCACAGGACTACATCCAGCATCTCTACGATCGTCTCCATGGGAGAATAGCAGCCTGCATTGCTGCGAAAGGTGGATATACACTGTACTAGTGCCGACATTGTGCATGCTCTGTTGCCTGTGTCTATGTGCCTGTGGTTCTGTCAGTGTGATCATGTGATGTATCTGACCCCAGGAATGTGTCAATAAAGTTTCCCCTTCCTGGGACAATGAATTCACGGTGTTCTTATTTCAATTTCCAGGAGTGTATAAAATATAATTTAAATAAAAAGAAATAAACCAGTTTATATTTGGAAATTTATTTTAACACTGATCATTGAAATTTCAGCATATTAAACGTGAGTCATAACTAAGCTGGTGCCTTATTTAGGACTGTGAAAATGTGAGTTTATAATCTTACGGAACACATCAAATAGGGAGCCAAGATTGGGAGACTACATACAACACTGCATTCATAAAATAACACACAAAGAACGTTGAAACATATGCAAGAGGAAATTAACCACAACCAACCAATTCAATTTTCACCCGAAGAAGCGCAATCCTGTCCGTCATGTAATTACCGCACACTGGTATACTAAATTCATACTAACTCCCTGTGAAATCTTCCCGAAAAGAATAGCTGAGGGCTACGTTGATGCTTTCACCACATGTTTCACGTGGTGAACTTGGTTTACACAAAGAGTGTAACTCCACAATAATTTTGATAATTAAAATAAATTACATCGAAACGCAATTTACTAAAGAAAAACCTTGAACTGGTTACTATCGTCGTACTATGAACCTGATGGGTCAAACAGTTATATAGGCACGTGGTACTGGTCTCGCAAAGTACACCCCACGTGGGTTGAACATAAAGAAAAGTTGCTATATTGAAAAATATTGTCAAGGCGAGACGTTATAATCACAGTAGCATTCGCATTGAAGATTGGTGATCTTAGAGTTACTGATCAACACGTGGTTCCACTTTACTCACAAAGTAGTGACAAAGCAACTACCGGAAGATATTCTGAACTTCACACGCGAATTACACTGCGTTGCAATTTAAGATAACATTAGATATTTTAGAGATGAACCTGAAATAAAGGTGATTAAATTTTCAGTTAGGCTGAACTTAAGAAATCCATTGTCCTGCGGACTTAGCAGACACGCGCTTAACCGGAGATCTTACCACTTCAGACGCTCGCCGCGGACAGACTGACCTGCGCTCCTACCGAGCGTGCTTCCCAGATACAAACGGAAGTGACCAGAGAGACAGCTTCTTATGCCAACACGACAAGGGACAGACAGGACCATAATAAGCATAGAAACCTCTCTGCTTTTAGAAAGCGTAGCTACCTGTTCCTACGTTGGTCCGACTGTTCTCTAGCAGACAGGCTTGTCTGCTACCATCCAGCATGCAACTACAAATACATTTGCTCATTCATCCTCTCACACAGAAGGGTAGGAGGATGACAGTATTTTATCATATACAGTATATAAAAGAAAGCGGATGTAGATTCCGTATCAGACTGTGTGACATGAATTACATATAAACTGTGTTTTAAAGTGTAGTAGTGTGACAGATCGTTCTTGTTTATGTGTAAAAGTAACACGTTTCACTGCTCAGTCTCCTCCCAGATAGTCAGAAACACCACAGTAAATTTAGAAGAGGAATTTATGCCGTAAATGACAACATATTTAAGAAATTAACATGAAAGGAATCCAACAGAGACCTTTCAACCACTTGCCTGGCTAATGACGTGATAACTGCCCCATGTCACAGAGACGGTTCTTGCTACATGTCCGAATACACAGGGTGGAGAAAAATTGTGTCACAAAATTTTAACCCTGGATAATCGATGCCAGTAAGAACCAAACTTACTAATGTTGTGTACGTTGATAAAGCACCACTTTTAAACTACAGAAACTTGACGCCACGCATTCCGATTGACCGCTAGATTGCCCTGTTGCCAGATGCTCTGGATACCACACCTGTGAATATCAGGTTGGGGCAGTGACGCGTCGAGAGACGTTTGTATGTGTGAACCGACAACCATAGCGCTGCCCGTCAACCGACGAGCGGCAACAGGGCAATCCAACGGCCAATCGGAGCGCTGGGCGCTAAGTTTCAGTAGTTTAAAAATGGTGCGTTGTCGACCCACACAACATGAGTATTTTTGGTTCCTAGGGGGGCCCATTGATCGTGACCGGGCCAAATATCTCATGAAATAAGCGTCAAACGAAGAAACTACAAAGAACGAAACTTGTCTAGCTTAAAGGGGGAAACCAGATGGCACTACGCTTGGCCCGCTAGATGGCGCTGCCATAGGTCAAACGGATATCAACTGCGTTTCTTTAAATAGGAACCCCCATTTTTATTACATATTCGTATAGTACGTAAAGAAATATGAATGATTTAGTTGGACCACTTTTTTCGCTTTGTCATAGATGGCGCTGTAATAGTCACAAACATATGGCTCACAATTTTAGACGAACAGTTGGTAACAGGTTGATTTCTAAAATTAAAATTCAGAGCGTAGGTACGTTTGAACATTTTATTTCGTTGTTCCAATGTGATACATGTTCCTTTGTGGACTTATTATTTCTGAGAACGCATGCAGTTACAGCGTGATTACCTGTAAATACCTCATTAATGCAATAAATGCTCAGAATGATGTCCGTCAACCCCAATGCATTTGGCAATACGTGTAACGACATTCCTCTCAACAGCGAGTAGTTCGCGCATGCATTGACGATGCACTGACGCATGTTGTCAGGCGTTATCGGTGGATCACGATGGCAAATATCCTTCAACTTTCCCCACAGAAAGAAATCCGGGGATGTCAGATCCGGTGAACGTGAGGGCCATTGTATGGTGCTTTGACGACCAATCCACCTGTCATGAAATATGCTATTCAATACCGCTTCAACCGCACGTGAGCTACGTGCCGGATATCCATCATGTTTGAAGTACATCGCCTTTCTGTCATGCAGTGAAACATCTTGTAGTAACATCGGTAGAACATTACGTAGGAAATCAGCAGACATTGCACCATTTAGATTGCCATCGATAAAATGGGGGCCAATTATCCTTCCTACCATAATGCCGCACCATACATTAACCCGCCAAGGTCACTCACGTTCCACTTGTCGCAGCCATCGTGGATTTTCCGTTGCCCAATAGTGCATATTATGCCGGTTTACGTTACCGCTCTTGCTTAATGACGCTTCGTCGCTAAATAGAACGCATGCAAAAAAATTTTCATTGTCCCGTAATTTCTCTTGTGAGCAGTGGCAGAACCGTACACGACGTTCAAAGTCGTCGCCGTGCAATTCCTGGTGCATAGAAATATGGTACGGGTGCAACCGATGTTGATGTAGCATTCTCAACACTGACGTTTCTGAGATTCCCGATTCTCGCGCAATTTGTCTGCTACTGATGTGCGGATTAGCCGCGACAGCAGCTAAAACACCTACTTCGGCATCATCATTTGTTGAAGGTCGTAGTTGACGTTTCACATGTGGCTGAACACTTCCTGTTTCCTTAAATAACGTAACTGTCCGGCGAACGTTCCGGACACTTGGATGATGTCGTCCAGAATACCGAGCAGTGTACATAGCACACGCCCGTTGGGCATTTTGATCACAATAGCCATACATCAACACGATATCGACCTTTTCCGCAATTGGTAATCGATCCATTTTAACACGGGTAATATATCACAAACCAAAAACCGTCCACGCTGGCGGAATGTTACGTGATACCACGTACTTACACGTTTGTGACTATTACAGCGCCGTCGCTCGCAAAGCGTAAAAAGTGGTCCAACTAAAACATTCATATTTCTTTACGTACTACACGAATATCTAATAAAAAGTGGGGGTTCCTATTCAAAAAAACGCTGTTGATATCCGTTTTACCTACGGCAGCGCCATCTAGTGGGCCAAACATAGCGGCATCTGGTTTCCCTCTTCAAGCTAGACGAGTTTCATTCTTTTTAGTATTTTTCGTTTGATACTTATTTCGCGAGATATGTGGCCCGGTCACTATCAATGGACCACCCTCTTTATATAAAATGAAACCCGCCAGGGGGAGCCGAGAGCACTAATGCACTGATTGCTGGGCTCAGCGAGGCACACTGGCCGCAGATCGCATCCTCCCGATGAGGACAGCCTGAGTCTGGTTTTTAGACGGTTTTCCACATTGCGATAGTTCAATACCAGACTGATCCCCACGTTCCACCTCAGTTACACAACTCGCAGACATTTGAATAACGTTCACACTATTACATGGCTTACACTAGACGCAGATAGCTCGGGTAGACTAATTCTCTCCTGGGGAGGAAAGAATTAGGGCAACCGGCCACCTTCTGCAACTAACACTGCCCAATCAATAGTAAAAAGTCCCACCCCGGGTATATATATATATATATATATATATATATATATATATATATATATATATATATATATATATATATATATATATATAATGATAGGACTGCCAACGCTACATAAGTAGTGTTTGTAGGAGGATTTGCGTCTGATGGTGATGGGAGGCGTTGTAGGTGTAACGTTCCCTGGCAACACTCACACTATTAATAAATTAAATTTTAATTGTACTATATACGCCGCTATGAAGCAATTTGTATATACTGTAATTATTTAAAAAAAATATTATTTAATTTTGTGTAAAGGACATTCGTTATTATTGTAATATTTTCTGTAGTAATATTCTCAATGTATTTATGATTGTAATATTTCTATACTCATATTGTAATTGCGAAATGTGTCAATATCTGCGATAACAAAAATGTTAAATTCAGCCACAGAGGAAAATAATGTTGTAAGATTACAAAGAGATGTTAATGGTCAGCAGTAGTATAAAAAGCACCACGTAGTGTGTATTCTTTGTCGTCTTCCTCGAAAGCTGAGAGTGAGAGGAAGCTGTGACGTAGCATTTTATGAATGGGTAGACTTCTTTTGTCTGTATCTAGATTTACCCGCCATTAGAGGAGAAATTACAAACTAATGTAAGTTGAATTATTGTTGTGGTCTAAATACATTATAATTTATCAAAAGTGTGTATTATTAATGTAAATAAGCTTGCCCATGTCATCTATAATATTTCTTTAAAGAATTGTCAGCATTTTAGGCGGTGTTGCTGGGCTGTGCCGCGACCGAACGATTTGCAGCGGCGGCACATAAAAAAAATTGTTCCGCTAAGAAAAATTAACCAAACCCGTAAATCGGGAGCAGATAAAAATTAGCAGTGAATTAAGAAAATGTTTTTCTTTTACAGCGATTCTGAGACTGACGGAATTTATTACTAGTTTCACATTTGTGCATTCATAGGCGGATACTTAACGTTGAAATTTAACAATTTTGGTTCTTTCAAATAACTTAAATATATAGTGAAGTGTGTTTTATCAATGATAATTAAACGTCGGCTTGGCAATATTTAACCATTTTCTGCTAATAGAGACAGTCTTGTGTTCCATAGCTAACGCCGGGAAAGAATTCAGTAAATATTTAAAAAAAAAACCACTGCATTTAGAAAATGTGTGCCAAGGCCGAATTATGTAAAGGATTTAATTCTCAACTAAATATTCTTAATCAGTTAATATGAATTCAGCATGAGAGGGTTGACTAAGTTCACGTAATTTTAAATGTACTTAATTCTGTCTAAATAAATTTTTATTACCACACGTAAATAAGGCGTTCTACAACAAAGTTCGTACGTACAGAAGGAAAGAAAAGCAAATTAACTAAAAAGAAATTTAAAAAAAGTAACTGATTATTCTTTAATGTAATTTCATTAAATAGGGAAGCAGCCTACTAACGCCATATACAATTCATATGCTTTACATTGTGTGCCAGCCTAGTCCATTGTAACTAGCTACAACATCACGAATGTGGCGCAATACCTTAAAAGTAAAGTAAATGATCTGAAACGTTAATAGCATATCAGGAGCGATCCTAAAAGAATAATGTGTTAAGTTTCAGTTTAGTAACTTTAACAGTTTTCGAAATTTGTACGTGTTACGTAAAAATCATCGGCGAAACAGGGAGGAGCTAGAAACTTCAAAATTTATATTCGGATTCCGTTTTCATTTTCATTTAATGAAAACAGCATGCTGGATCTCACAAAGTGATATTTTGGTTGAAATTCATGATTTTCTGTTTTTGTGTCCTAAATGTACGGAAGCAAGATAGATTATGTAAGTGATTGGATAAAGCTAGGATGTTTAGATTTAGGTACAATGGAGATACGCTATAATAACAAAGATATGAGAAGTTTCCAAAAGGTAGCCATAAAAATATAGCTGTAGCATCTCTCCAAAGGGCCAGTTCAGAGCTCATCTATTGCATGCAGTGCAACTAAAATAATTCTCTCACCAAAAGTATTTAACCTAGCCTCATCAGAATTTTATTATATATACTTACCTGTGTCCTGATTGCACAAGTACATTGAGAGATTCATTGTCCTTCAGCGAATGAAGCAATTAATTATTTATTGATTGGCGACTCCATAGTGTCCTGTGCACTACGACCAGATAATGGGTATACTTGAAAGGGGAGACAGCATTGGTCGTATATTTTTGTTTATTATCGCAAAATCGATTTTCGGTCACTTAGTGACCATCTTCAGTGCTGTAATATATAACTTAAATTAGTAAGCACTGGTGTCAATAAGCTTACGGCGATCACATAGTCTATGTGTCTACGACCAATGCTGTCTCTCCTTTCAAGTATACAAATTAATTATTTAGTAACTTGAAGTGGTGTTCTGCTAGCCCCAGCGGCTAGTGAGGAAGGCAAATGTTCTCGGCTGCGCCCTCGGCGGTCCGCACCTCGGCTAAATAAATAAGAGCGCTTCGAGCAAGAGTAAGGCCCCAGTTCTCTTCTAGATTCGTATCAGCGCGCACTCTGTGTCGGAAGCCGCGTCGCGTCTGTGCAGCTGCAAGGAACAGCCTTGGGTGCCGTATTACGTAACTCGGTATGCATCTAACAATGAGTTGACATAGGGGTAAAGTGTTAATTGTGGAACGACGTCAGTGATTTATTTTCAGTTTCTGTATGTCGTATTTTCACGTGTCGCCACAGGACAGACCTTCTACCATTACTAGCGTGGCATTTGATGAGTATTAAAATCAAATTTTGGCGAGCAATCACTTTGAACATTTACATCGATAACGACTATTGAACAGTTTCGTTATCTAGGGATAATAGGATCCGCGCAATAGACTCTGAAAAGCTTTGATAGTACAAACAAAGTAAGAGCCTGCGGAATATCAGATCAGCTGTGTGGCTGGATTGAAGAGTTTTTAGCAAACAGAACACAGTATATTGTTCTCAATGGGGGGGGGGGGGGACGTCTACAAACGTTAGAGTGACCTCTGATGTGCCACAGGGGAGTGTTATGGGACCATTGCTTTTCACAATATATATAAATGACCTAGTAGATAGTGTCGGAAGTTCCATGCGGCTTTTCGCGGATGCGGTAGCGTTCTCGCTTCCCACGCCCGGGTTCCCGGGTTCGATTCCCGGCGGGGTCAGGGATTTTCCCTTCCTCGTGATGATTGGGTGTTGTGTGATGTCCTTAGGTTAGTTAGGTTTAGTTAGTTCTAAGTTCTAGGGGACTGATGACCATAGATGTTAAGTCCCATAGTGCTCAGAGCCATTTGAACCACTTTTTTCGCGGATGATGCTGTAGTATACAGAGAAATTGCAGCATTAGAAAATTGCGGCGAAGTACAAGAATATCTGCAGCGGATAGGCACTTGGTGCAGCGAGTGGCAACTGATACTTAACATAGACAAATGTAATGTATAGCGAATACCTAGAGAGAAGAATCCTTTATTGTATGATTGTATGATAGCGGAACAAACACTGGTAGCAGTTACTTCTGTAAAATATCTGGGAGTATGTGTGCGGAACGATTTGAAGTGGCATGTTCATATAAAATTAATTGTTGGTAAAGCGGGTGAGATTCATTGGGAGAGTGCTTAGAAAATGTAGTCCATCAACAAAGGAGGTGGTTTACAAAACACTCGTTCGACCTATGCTTGAGTATTGCTCATCAGTGTGGGATCCGTAGCAGGTCGGGTTGACAGAGGAGATAGAGAAGATCCAAAGAAGAGCGGCGCGTTTCGTCACAGGGTTATTTGGTAAGAGTGATAGCGTTACGGAGATGTTTAGCAAACTCAAGTGGCAAACTCTGCAAGAGAGGCGCTCTGCATCGCTGTGTAGCTTGCTGTCCAGGTTTCGAGAGGGTGCGTTCCTGAATGAGGGATCGAATATATTGCTTCCCCCTACTTATACCTCCCGAGGAGATCACGAACATAAAATTAGAGAGATTCGAGTGCGCACGGAGGCTTTCCTGCAGTCGTTCTTCCCGCAAACCATACGCGACTGGAACAGGAAAGGGAGATAATGACAGCGGCACGTAAAGTGCCCTCCGCCACGCACTGTTGGGTGGCTTGCGGAGTATAAACGTAGATGTAGATGAATAGCTGATAGTAGCATTACTTGGGTAAACATTTGTCTGGAACTTTACGATTTATCGTTTTCAGAATACAGTGAAAATTGTTATAGTATACTGCATTTTCTATGAATCCCCGACATAATGCTAAATCCTCAGCGTAATGAACTTCAATGATCAATAAATTTATTTCTCCATCAGAGTGGGCACAGTGAACTTTAATTACAGGCACCACGTTTTTGCCAACATTGTTATTAGATAGCATGTGTTGAGAACGGCAACAACAGACAAAATTTTCCACGTGTCACCCCACAGCGTCCGAGGATGGTCAGCGCAGCTGCGCTGAGCACTCAGCCCAGATGGCATAGTGGTTATTGCATCTGCGTAGTTGGGAGGAATCACAGTGCTGCACAAATTTTAAACTTTCCCGATTGATTTGAATCAATGACCACTGGCATCTAATGCCATCAATCACTTTGTGTCTTGACGACATAGTTTTCATGACAAAGAACCTATGACCCAGAGATATCTGTTGAACTATACAAACTTATAGATGACAGCCTGGCCTTGCGACATTGCTTCGTTTGCAATTGTATCACCCAACTGACAGAAAGTTGCACTGAGCTCCACTGTGCACTTTTCCAAACATCAATCCCAGTACTATGTTGGTATATCAATCCTAGTACGATGTTTGTCGAGAAAATCTAGCTCGAGAATCAGTTAATGTCCTTCACCCACACATGATAAAACTTCCACGAGCTATGTAAACTTAGTTTTCCCAGTTGTAGAATATAGTCGTAGCCAACGATTCTAGACTACTGTCGCCAACACCACATAGCCAGCTTATATCGTTCCTCCTACTTCCAGGTCCAGACCGTGTCTAGAAGGAACCTCTCTTCCACGTCACTAAGCCCTGTACGCAGCATTCTGTCTGTGCACTATCGTGTGAATTTAACGGCTGCTTACCTTGATGATGCTTCCAGTTCCTCCTGTCTAGACAGTTCGATGTTTGGGGGCCCACTACCACACAAGTGTATCACTAAGGTTACCTAAATTTTTTCAGTATACCGGGTGATCAAAAAGTCAGTATAAATTTGAAAACGTAATAAACCACGGAATAATGTACACAGAGAGGTAAAAATTGACACACATGCTTGGAATGACATGGGGTTGTATTAGAACAAAAAAAAAAAAAGAATCAAAGGTCACAAAATGTCCAACAGATGGCGCTGGGCAACAAAACTGCTACCGTGACGGGTAAGAGGTACGTCGATATGTTACAGAATCGCATCAACCCCAGCCTGGCTGACAAACACCTGCTGGAACGTAGGATGTTTACGCAGGATGGCGCTCCACCCCATATTGCTAGACGCGTGAACGATGTCTTGCGCGCGTCGTTTGGTGATGATCGTGTGCTCAGCCGCTACTTTCGTCATGCTTGGCCTCCCAGGTCCCCAGATCTCAGTCCGTGCGATTATTGGCTTTGGGGTTACCGGAAGTCGCAATGTATCGTGATCGACCGACATCTCTAGGGATGCTGAAAGACAACATCCAACGCCAATGCCTCACCATAACTCCGGACATGCTTTACAGTGCTGTTCACATCATTATTCCTCGACTACAGCTATTGTTGAGGAATGATGGTGGACATATTGAGCATTTCCTGTAATTTCCTGCAAAGAACATCATCTTTGCTTTGTCTTTCTTTGTTATGCTAATTATTGCTATTCTGATCAGATGAAGCGCCATCTGGCTGACATTTTTTGAACTTTTGTATTTTTTTGGTTCTAATAAAACCCCATGTCATTCCAAGCATGTGTGTCAATTTGTACCTCTCTATCTACATTATTCCGTGAATTATTCATTTTTCAAATTTATACTGACTTTTTGATCACCCGGTATGACCCTTACGTCCACACCCGTAACAATTGACTTCCGAAGCGAATACACGGTCATCTGCCCGTTGCTTCATGGCAAGATCTATCTTCTCCAATTGCGCTGCAATTCTAAGAGCTGCTGTGAAATCATTCGGTTTCTCAATGCGAATTCTTCGTGACATTTCGAGCAAAAAAACATCAACGCTCTGTTTTCTCCTTGCTGCAGTAACACCTTATTAGCCTTTTTATTCTGGTTAGGCACATACGTCTGCGCATTTACTTCGCGAAGCCCGTGTGAATCATTAAAAGTACTAAGCTTCTCGCGAAAGAAACTGCGTGCTCTTTCGTTTTCGGTGAATTTGTTGTGGTCCAGCGACAAAATGCCGAAGCGACTGTGCTTCATTAAAAGGCTCGTGATACAATTCATGTGTGTACGGCTTCCCCTCTGTACCATGCTCAGCCCTATCGTTGTATTTCCTACATTCTCCGTCGATGCTGAAGTGACCTCTCGGACTGAAGTGAGGCTTCATCTGTGACAGCGTAGCGAACGAAGAGCAGCAGAAACGGCGAGTAGGCAACAAGTGCGCGTCTCGATGTTTGCACGGTCTGCGCAGCAACTTGTTTACTTGGCTCTAGACGGAAGGGGTCGTGCTCCGTCTTAATGGATATCACCATTGTGTGTACTGGTCAGAAGCACTGCAGTTCGTTCAAAATGGTTCAAATGGCTCTGAGAACTATGGAACTTAACATCTGAGGTCATGAGTCCCCTAGAACTTAGAACTACACTCCTGGAAATTGAAATAAGAACACCGTGAATTCATTGTCCCAGGAAGAGGAAACTTTATTGACACATTCGTGGGGTCAGATACATCACATGATCACACTGACAGAACCACAGGCACATAGACACAGGCAACAGAGCATGCACAATGTCGGCACTAGTACAGTGTATATCCACCTTTCGCAGCAATGCAGGCTGCTATTCTCCCATGGAGACGATCGTAGAGATGCTGGATGTAGTCCTGTGGAACGGCTTGCCATGCCATTTCCACCTGGCGCCTCAGTTGGACCAGCGTTCGTGCTGGACGTGCAGACCGCGTGAGACGACGCTTCATCCAGTCCCAAACATGCTCAATGGGGGACAGATCCGGAGATCTTGCTGGCCAGGGTAGTTGACTTACACCTTCTAGAGCACGTTGGGTGGCACGGGATACATGCGGACGTGCATTGTCCTGTTGGAACAGCAAGTTCCCTTGCCGGTCTAGGAATGGTAGAACGATGGGTTCGATGACGGTTTGGATGTACCGTGCACTATTCAGTGTCCCCTCGACGATCACCAGTGGTGTACGGCCAGTGTAGGAGATCGCTCCCCACACCATGATGCCGGGTGTTGGCCCTGTGTGCCTCGGTCGTATGCAGTCCTGATTGTGGCGCTCACCTGCACGGCGCCAAACACGCATACGACCATCATTGGCACCAAGGTAGAAGCGACTCTCATCGCTCAAGACGACACGTCTCCATTCGTCCCTCCATTCACGCCTGTCGCGACACCACTGGAGGCGGGCTGCACGATGTTGGGGCGTGAGCGGAAGACGGCCTAACGGTGTGCGGGACCGTAGCCCAGCTTCATGGAGACGGTTGCGAATGGTCCTCGCCGAAACCCCAGGAGCAACAGTGTCCCTTATTTGCTGGGAAGTGGCGGTGCGGTCCCCTACGGCACTGCGTAGGATCCTACGGTCTTGGCGTGCATCCGTGCGTCGCTGCGGTCCGGTCCCAGGTCGACGGGCACGTGCACCTTCCGCCGACCACTGGCGACAACATCGATGTACTGTGGAGACCTCACGCCCCACGTGTTGAGCAATTCGGCGGTACGTCCACCCGGCCTCCCGCATGCTCACTATACGCCCTCGCTCAAAGTCCGTCAGCTGCACATACGGTTCACGTCCACGCTGTCGCGGCATGCTACCAGTGTTAAAGACTGCGATGGAGCTCCGTATGCCACGGCAAACTGACTGACACTGACGGCGGCGGTGCACAAATGCTGCGCAGCTAGCGCCATTCGACGGCCAACACCGCGGTTCCTGGTGTGTCGGCTGTGCCGTGCGTGTGATCATTGCTTGTACAGCCCTCTCGCAGTGTCCGGAGCAAGTATGGTGGGTCTGACACACCGGTGTCAATGTGTTCTTTTTTCCATTTCGAGGAGTGTACTTCAACCTAACTAACCTAAGGATATCACACACATCCATGCCCGAGGCAGGATTCGATCCTGCAACCGTAGCAGTCGCAAGGATCCGGACTGAAGTGCCTAGAACCGCTCGGCTACCGTGGCCGTCACAGTTTGTTAAAGAGTAAGACTTGTACAAATTGTCTTATCTTAACGGTGTTGGAGACCCGGTTTTCACGCGCACTATGATTATTTTGTATACTCTACAAGGGATTGGTGGAGCGATCAAACGAGTATTTGCATGTGATGAACGGCACCAGAAAATTGAACGAGTGTCCCCGAAGGGAAGATACCATTTATGATAATTTTGGTCGCTAATAATAATTTTTAATGTTCATCTGGTTGTCAGATGAAGTGGCAGAATTTGCTCAAGATAGGGCGGTGCTCATTACTGGTTAGTGTTATGAGTACAACCAGTGTAATATACTGACATGTTAAAATCTATTTGGTGGAACCATAACTTACGTTTATAGCGGAGTTTTCTTGTAAAATTGCAACCCAGGTAGAATGATCAATGTACAAGTACATAACCCAAAGATTGGTGTTCGAAGTTTAATTTCAAGTCAGGCAACGTACTTGAATCTGTTGTGAATAACTTTATTGTGTTCAATTGATTTTCAATTCGGTCAGCTTCTTTGCTGCTGGATCAATAACTGTTTAAAGAGCTGTTTAATAACCTTGCGCTACTGCTGGTTTGAATAATTCTTACCTTCCAGCACAATAATTTGGTCTCACGAGATGTTAGGTAATCAAATTCCATTTCCCTCTGGGACGCACTATTGTAATTCGCTGAGCTGTGAATTTCTTTTTAATAAATGTGGTTTACATAATGTCTCTGTCACTCAGTCAATCGTTTCCCCTTTTCTAATCTATGGGTACCAATGATTCAGCACACCAGTTTACAACCAAGTTAGCCACACGGAGGGTTACTTCGTCTCAAAAAATGTTCAGATATGTGTGAAATATTATGGGACTTAACTGCTAAGGTCATCAGTCCCTAAGCTTACACACTACTTAACCGAAACTATCCTAAGGACAAACACACACACCCATGCCCGAGGGAGGGCTCGAACCTCCGCCGGGACCAGCCGCACAGTCCATGACTGCAGCGCCCCTGACCGCTCGGCTCATCCCGTGCGGCGGTTACTTCGTCTGACCAACCGCTTATGCAGCAGTACCTGTTACATCATTAATGGATATCGCCACATCTTTTACCCGAAAGGGACTGATAAGTGTGTCTACAGACGGATGAAATAAAAAAGGAGCCACCCCCTACCTTATTTTCCCCTGACTCAGACTGTGATTGAACCTCAACGGCCGGCTGGAGTGGCCGAGCGGTTCTAGGCGCTACAGTCTGGAACCGCGCGACCGCTACGGTCGCAGGTTCGAATCCTGCCTCGGGCATGGATGTGTGTGATGTCCTTTGGTTAGTTAGGTTTAAGTAGTTCTAAGTTTTAGGGGACTGGTGACCTCAGATGTTAAGTCCCATAGTGCTCAGAGCCATTTGAACCATTTTTGAACATGAAAGGACTCCCAAGCTTCAAGTCTATGGAGGAGGTCCTCGAGGTCCGGCTGCTGGAGGAAATTTTCATTTCTTAACACAAAAACTAGCACCGTTAGAGCAGCAGCAGACTCTGCAGTGATAGGAGCGCATGTTTCTATCATTCTGCGTATTGTCAGTCCCCACCGGTAGACTAGAAAAGTGCTGAATGAAGTTTGAGTGTCTGGAGGTCGCAAGGGAGAGCGCGCCACCAGCCGGGTTGTAGACACCCTGCAGCTCCCCGCATTAGTGTCATTGCCGTGGTCTCACAGCAGCCACGCTACAGGTACGGTGCATCTTTTGCCAGAACTGATGAATAATTAATCAGTGGATATGTTATCAGCTGATCTTCATCACCCAGTGCTACCCGTAGCTTCTCTGAAATTCGAAAGCACATCATTCTGTCTTGTTCAAGACACACACAGAATGGCAGCAAGACTGAATGCTTTGAGCCGTAAGCTCTATTATTTTAACCCCTATAGCTACGCTTCTGACGTAGGCTTACTGAAGCAGGACGAGTAGGTTGGCCATTTACTTGTTCTGTCAGGTTCCCAAAGTTCGCACCGACCTGAGAAAAGGTTGCCAGACTGGAATAAATTTGCAATGTGTGAATCTCCCGATAGCAACAAGTGTTGGCACTTACAAAATGTTACTTCAATCTTGGTCACAGTCTGCTGTGACGTTCGCTGTTCTATGGGCCTCGCCCGTGACCAGTGTAGCAGACCGTATCTAGAAGGAATGTTTTGACGTTATGTCGACAATACTGCCCAGTGGCTCACTTGACTAACACATCGACCGAACGGGCCTCGACTACCTGGCAGCGGCTGGAATTAAACTTTAAAAATTTAAGATACTGCAGTGCTTGTCTTATCCCGAATTACCATGCAGTGTTCCTTCGGACAGGATGCATGTCCAAAGGAATAGGCACTGCGGCAACTACACCTGTTATGAAATACGAGAAATGTATTCACAATTGCAAATATATACAGCTGATGGTGGTCCAAATAGCTTTGCTCAGTAGAGTACTAACTGGGGACGAACCAAATACCATGTTGCAGTATTTGCCAAATTTAATGAAAGGATGCGGTAGAAGAAGAAAGGAAGGAAGGAAGATCTGGCTTTAATGGGCCGTCCACATCGAGGTCCTTATGAGATGGTACACAAGTTCGGATTGTCTCGAGGATGGGGAGGGGAATACGCAGCGCTCCTTCAAATCAACCATCCAAACATTTAGCTGGCTCGCTCGACGCAAAAAATGATAAGGCTGGGTGGGAATGGGTAGCAAATATACAGGGTGTTTCAAAAATGACCGGTATATTTGAAACGGTAATAAAAACTAAACGAACAGCGATAGAAATACACCGTTTGTTGCAATATGCTTGGGACAACAGTACATTTTCAGGCAGACAAACTTTCGAAATTACAGTAGTTACAATTGTCAACAACAGATGGCGCTGTGGTCTGGGAAACTCTATAGTACGATATTTTCCACATATCCACCATGCGTAGCAATAGTATGGCGTAGTCTCTGAATGAAATTACCCGAAACCTTTGACAACGTGTCTGGCGGAATGGCTTCACATGCAGATGAGATGTACTGCTTCAGCTGTTCAATTGTTTCTGGATTCTGGCGGTACACCTGGTCTTTCAAGTGTCCCCACAAAAAGAAGTCACAGGGGCTCATGTCTGGCGAATAGGGAGGCCAATCCACGCCGCCTCCTGTATGTTTCGGATAGCCCAAAGCAATCACACGATCATCGAAGTATTCATTTAGGAAATTAAAGACGTCGGCCGTGCGATGTGGCCGGGCACCATCTTGCATAAACCACGAGGTGTTCGCAGTGTCGTCTAAGGCAGTTTGTACCGCCACAAATTCACGAAGAATGTCCAGATAGCGTGATGCAGAAATCGTTTCGGATCTGAAAAATGGGCCAATCATTCCTTTGGAGGAAATGGCGTCCCAGACCAGTACTTTTTGAGGATGCAGGGACGATGGGACTGCAACTTGGGGCTTTTCGGTTCCCCATATGCGCCAGTTCTGTTTATTGACGAAGCCGTCCAGATAAGAATAAGCTTCGTCAGTAAACCAAATGCTGCCCACATGCATATCGCCGTCATCAATCCTGTGCACTATATCGTTAGCGAATGTCTCTCGTGCAGCAATGGTAGCGGCACTGAGGGGTTGTCGCGTTTGAATTTTGTATGGATAGAGGTGTAAACTCTGGCGCATGAGACGATACGTGGACGTTGGCGTCATTTGGACCGCAGCTGCAACACGGCGAACGGAAACCCGAGGCCGCTGTTGGATCACCTGCTGCACTAGCTGCACGTTGCCCTCTGTGGTTGCCGTACGCGGTCGCCCTACCTTTCCAGCACGTTCATCCCTCACGTTCCCAGTCCGTTGAAATTTTTCAAACAGATCCTTTTTTTGTATCGCTTTTCGGTCCTTTGGTTACATTAAACCTCCGTTGAAAACTTCGTCTTGTTGCAACAACACTGTGTTCTAGGCGGTGGAATTCCAACACCAGAAGAATCCTCTGTTCTAAGGAATAAACCATGTTGTCCACAGCACACTTGCACGTTGTGAACAGCACACGCTTACAGCAGAAAGACGACGTACAGAATGGCGCACCCACAGACTGCGTTGTCTTCTATATCTTTCACATCACTTGCAGCACCATCTGTTGTTGAAAATTGTAACTACTGTAATTTCGAAAGTGTGTCCGCCTGAAAATGTACTCTTGTCCCAAGCATATTGCAACAAACGGTGTATTTCTATCGCTGCTCGTTTAGTTTTTATTACCGTTTCAAATATACCGGTCATTTTTGAAACACCCTGTAAGTACTGTGAACATACTGAATTCATAAAAGAGCACGCCTGTATATTAGCGTCCTACGGATTTTTTTTCATTTATTACAGATGAACCCAATACTGCACAAGTTACTTTCTCCTGACTATTACTGCTATTAGATTTTGCATAAATTCTTCTTATATTGTTGGAAAACCATTTTCCAAAACTGGAGTTCATTTTCTTATTTCATGCAACCACAATCAACAATTCTAAAAAAATCCTTAATTCATGGATTATGAGTAAAATATACGAGTATAATCTGATACAACGCTCTTTTTGATGTAGGTGGCCCTCTACCTACAGGAGGTCTCCATTTGAAATGAATGATGATGTTGAGGATATTGTGGGGCGGCGGGTGGAATAATTGTTAATGTTCCTATTATTTATGTAATGCTGTTGTTTGCCGTTCTCAACACTGGCTCTCTAACTACAATATTGGCAACCAGAAAGAGATTAGCAAAACGTGAAGGCTGTAATTAGAATTCCTAGTGCCCACTTCACCTGAGAAATACATTTATAGCTATAGCTTATAGCTCTGAGGAATTAGGATATTGTCTGGGATTCATAATCAAAAACCATTCTCTCTAAAATGTTCACTATATTCTGAAAGTCACAGACCAAAAAGAATCCACACAATCCAACTACCAGAGCAGTTTAGAGTCTAATGCGCTGATGCAACTATAACTGTTCAAATTAAATGTTTAGGTGAATGCTCGCCATAATTTGATGATAATGTTCATCAAACGCCATGCTAATAATGGCAGAATGTCTGTCATACGGCGGCACGTGAAAATACGACATACACAAACTAAAGATAGATCATTAACGTCATCCCAAAATAAACACTTCACTCGGAAACGATTTCATGGTTACACGTATCCCGAGTAACTTATTACTGCATCCGAGGCTGTTTATATCAATGATACCGACGCGACGCGACTCCCGACACAGATGGCGTGTTATTCAGCGTCTGGAGAGAACTGGGGCCTTCTTTCTCGCGCAGCGTTCTTACATATAAAGCCGCGGTGCGGACGGCTAAAGGAACGCCTGATCAAATCTGCTCTCCCGACTAGCCACTGGGCTAGTAATGCACCACTTTAAGTTATCGAATAAATCATTGCTTCCTTTGCTGATGGCCGATAAAGCTTTCAATTTAATTGGGCAATCAGCACACAAGTAAGTAATCATAATAAAAGTCTGATGTGGCTAAGTCAAGTATTTGTGGCGAGAGAATTAATTTAATTACCCTACACGCTGTAGACGAGCTCTGAACTTGCCCTTTCGAGATACACTGTAGCTATAGTTTTATAGTTATTCTGTTGAAACTTCTCACATTTTTATGATTATAGCAGCTCTCCCTTCTACTTAAATTTAAACATCCTAGCTTTATTTATTCGCCTACTTAATCAATCTTGCTTCCTTAATTTCTAAGACAAAAACCAGAAAATTTCAAGTAAAATTTTAATTTGTGAGATCCAGAATACTGTTTCTACTAAATTATTATGCAAAAGGAATCTAAATGTAAATTTTTAAGTTTCTAGCTCTTTTCTGTTGCGCCAATGATTTTTACAGAAAAACATCCAAATTTCGAAAATGGTTGAAGTTATTGAACTGATATCCAACACATATTGATTTTGTATTACTCCTGACATGCTAGAAACGTTTCAGGCTATTTACTTCATTTTAAAGTATTGCGCAATATTTATGACGTCAGAGCTAGTTACAGGGGACTAGGCTGGCACACAATGGACAGACTGATGTGAATTTTATGCAGCGTGAGTATGCTGGTTCCCTACAATGTCTTCACCAATAACACCAGTAACAAGAATCATGTCGCAATGCAAGAAAGGCAGGCTGCTATTGCATTGCAGCATTAAATGCTCGCCTCTTTATTCGACTTGATGCAGGAAGAAGAGTCTCGTCCAAATACACGATGCGAGCATACATGAATATGGATTACCCAAGGTGCACAAACCACATGTCATCCGCACACGAGTTATCTAGAAAAATGGTTCAAAGGGCTCTGAGCACTATGGGACTTAACTTCTGAGGCCATCAGTCCCATAGAACTTATTACTACTTAAACCTAACTAACCTAAGGACATCACACACATCAATGCCCAAGGCAGGATCCGAACCTGCGACCGTAGTGGTCGCGCGGTTCCAGACTGTAGCGTCTAGAACCGCTAGGCCAACCCGGCCGGCAGTTGTCTAGGCACCTTGCCTCACTGCTCCAACATTGTGTAGGTGGAACTGACACTCATATAAAAAAGTCATATCGTTTGATTGACAAATTGAAGTAAATGTACATGCAATGTGACATCCTCGTTAGTTGTTACGTTGTGTCTTTTTTTACCATGACTCAGATGAACAAAGTTGTCTCATGCACAGCGGATATTTCTCCAAACAGATTCTGTGGACCTGTTCGAACACTGCCTTTCCACATCCTATTTTCAGTGTAACTGTGATTTTTTTTTTGAAAAAACTGAAGGGGTGACTGTAGGCAGTCCTCTTAATCTGGCTGTGGCTAATTTCATATGGACACTGATAAACGGACGTTGCAGTCTGGCAGTAAAAGATCGGCTAGGTGATCCCGCTATCTCAATAATACTTTTCTGGTATGAACACCTGGTGCAGAGGAGTTGGATACCTTGCTGATTCAAGTCAGTAGTGTCAGTCCGAATGCCAAATTTACTATGGAAACGGAGAATAATGCACTAATGAATTTTTTGGATGTGCCAATTATTCAGCAACGGGACGGGACGTTGGGCAATTACCTTCATAAATATTCTAACCACCTCTCCAGACAAAAAATAAAAACTTAGTGGACAGGGCATACAAAATTTTTGAGCCGATTTATTTAAAAGATGAGGTCGACATTAAAGAAGAATGCTACAACAAGGACACAGATCGACCACGTCGCCCTATGGAGAGAATCAGGATCAATGAAGAAAATCGGGCGACCAAGGCGAAATGTTTCCTTTCGTACATTACTAAGATTACAGATCGCTTTGGGAAAGCATTTAGCAAGCAGTGTGTGGAAACTATCTTCAAACCCACCAGGAGGATAAAAGAATATTTAAGATCAGCAAAAGATGTATGGCATCCCTTGGCTACACCGGGTGTATATAAAATTCCTTGTAGTTTATGATTGGTTTATATTAGTACCAAGGAAAGAAGTATTAACAGTCGTCTGGTTGATCACAACTGGATTTTTGACGTGGTACATACGGATATATCGGCCGTAGTGGAACACGTTTACCAAAAAGGTGATAATGAAACAACATTCGGTGAGCATATTATAGTCATAAAAGTAAAATGTTCGAAACGTCAATACGGTAAGAGAATTTGTTTTAAAGCTTTATGAAATTTCTCACCTCTAACAACGCCTTTCTGTTGTTTTCAATACCTTAGTATTAATTTACATCTGTGTCCTTTGTCATATGGAACACGGTTCCCAGGCGGTCTCCTGTGGTACTAATATAGCTTAGTCACATAATTTTACCCAAGTGGTTAGAAAACCCGAGCGAAAGCCTTATTATATGGATCGCTTGTAAGCTATATTATGTGTTTCGCCCAAGAACTTGGTTATCGTAATTCACATTGCTTGGATATGTTGTGTATGACTGACTATACACTTAGTACGGACGTGTTATGAGAAGAAAGTGCTTACGTCAGATATTGAGCTCAGAAAGCTGTAATAAACGTCTAAATGGCGAAAATTGGTAGAAAGAACAATATCAACTAGTTTTCCAGAAGAGATAGTGAGAGATATCTGCATCCTCGCAAATGAGACTACAAAGAACGATAAAATTGAGGATGATGAAAAGAGCAGATTCAGGCACAGCCAATAAATTATGCCACACAATAAATCTACTAGTCTGAATAGAGCGTAACGTTTCTGAATCTCTTAATAATCTGTGGCACTGAAACAATGAGCCAGGGAACTGGTAAAGAATAAATTGGAGCCATTAAGTTTGTTTAACTGCAGATGGACGTTACAACTTAAGAATGCAGTTAAGTAATCCACAATGAAATGCTATCGCTAACAGCACAGAACTTTAAGTGCCTTTAGTACAAGCTTTACAAAAATATCCCTCTGACAATACTATACCGGCTCTACTCATAGCTTTACACTTTGAACTCTCGGGTTGTACGGAACATTTAACACTGTTTGTGGCCATATAGAAACAGAATGAGGAATTAAGAAACTGTATTTAAACTATTCTAAATATAAGAGGAGCAAAACGAAACCGACAGTCTGACTGAGGTCAAATGATTAAAAAAATCGCTGGAAAATTAATCATTCGCCGAAGTTTCTATAGGAGGCTTTCTAAAAATTAATAGTCTTAGCTGCTTAGAGAGTCATGTGTCAATGATCGTCCAGTTTTCGATGTGTCTGCTGACCGTAGTCATCAGGGGTCAGCTACCAGAATATGCTACTGCGACAAGTAAGTTCTAAACTAATAAAGCAACTTTTGACGGCGTAAGATTAACCATAAAGTCGGGGACGGAATTCATTACGCTGACGAAGATTTAGCGTGCACAGAATTATTTCCTGAGTAGTGAAGTCGAGACTTTTTAGAGCCCGGTTCCACCCGGATTAGTGGCTGAGTTATTAGGAAACTTCTTGACGTGCTGAAGCTATTAACCAGGAATACATCAAGCGTGACAAGCAGCGAAAAGTAAAATGTGATTGGTAAAAAAAAACTGAAAGTGATCTTGCATCTTTGGCATTTAAAACAATACTGTTTACGTACATAGGTAGACAATATGGCTCACTAGTTATAGGTTCCGCCTTGTTTAGCTTTGGGTATGCTTATAAGAACTCGAAGGCTAACTTTCTGTACTAAGGAAGTGGTACAGAAAATGTTAACCACTTGTCTCAGTGACAGAACTTTTAGCCACATTTGTTGTCCGCAGTTAACCACTAACTCATCGCTATGTATTATATGTAATTCCATAGATTCTCTGCATGCCATTGCGACATAAAAATGCGACGACGATGTTGAACTCGTTGTGTAAGAGATGATAACTAAAACAGTTACTGCCATTTTAATTAATAAAAATAATGATGCCTTAATCTGATTTCAGTAATGTTAGATTGAGTATAGATGCACCGATCTAAATAAAGGTCCTTGACTAGAAACTGTTGAAGTTCAGTAATGAAGTATATTCTCCAGTTTCACATGTACAGAATGTAGACTACTAAAAAACCAAATAAAATGTCATATTACACTTCATTCTGTGTAAAGCTGTTTTTCCACAAATTAAAGTTAAATAAAGTAATATTTTAATTACAGTGACTAAATTCAGTTTACGCTGTGGTGCCTTGAATAACTGTTGTACGAAAATGTGTGGCATCACCTTCTCAAAGGAATAGACCAGTTCCTTCCACTGCTGCAATTAGAATAAATATAACCCCAACCAGTTTTAAGTTAAGGGCCAAACTACGTAAAATAGTAAGTAATTAATTAGAACAACAATTCAAAATATAATTTTGTAAAGTAAATGTTGTTGTTGATGCGTTTCTACATCTGCCCACATGTACTTCCTTTCTGCAAGTGTAACTATTTTGGCGTATAAAATCTTCTCATTTTAAACAAATGTCTCATTACAATTTCTCTCAAGGTTAGTTATTACGTTAGTTATTATGTTGGTGCAGAATTGCGAATCGTTTTTGTTTTTCAAGTTGGTATTCCGATTGCTATTGGCTTATTTATCGATTTTTTTTAAATTTTTAGTTCACAGTTGCTGTTTAAGTTAAAAAATTACCATCTTGTCATTTGGATATAGTGAGTGGAGTTCTGGATGCAAGAAAATGGAGTGCCAAGTGTAGAAATCGGAACGCTTCCGACGTATTTTTCTGTTTGAGTTCAGTAGAGGGGTGACAGCAGCTGAGGGAGCCAGAAACATTTGCCCCTTGTATGGGGATAACGTCATTGGAGAGAGCTATGAGGATCGCTTTGACACTAATGACTCTCCGCGTCCAAGAAGACTTTCGATGTTTGATGGAGGTCGTTTAAAAGTGTTAATCCTCAATGATCTGCATCAGTGTACTCGAGAACTTGTAAATGTGATCAGTCCACCATCGTGGGGACATTTTCGTGCTTATGTAGAGGTTTAAAAAATCGGGTATGTGGGTATCGCCTGCTCTAAGCCAAAATCACAAAAATCTGTGGGTGACCCTCAGTGCATCTCTGCTTCATCGTCATCAATTGGCTCGTTAACAACACCGAAGTTTCTTATCCTGTATCGTTATTGGTGACGAGAAATGATGCCTTTATGCTGACATAAGAAAACAAATGAATAGCTGAGCCCAAGGAAAGCAGCAACCACCGAACAAAAACCTGCTTGCATCCACAAAAGATGATGTTATTCATCTGGTGGAACAAAGACGGTGTGGTGTTCTACGAATTACTTACCCGACATGTAACGGTTACTGCTGACATTTGTTATCAACAACTGAGATGTCTTGCAGACGCAGTCAAAACCGACAACCAGGAAGACTGCTTGATGTGATGCTAATCCAAGATAAGGTCCATCCGCATTCTGCTAAACTGACAAAACGCACTATTGAGAAAGTAGGTTGGGGAGTTATTCAGCACCCACTTTATTATTCACACTGTCACCTTTTCCTCTCTCTATCGAGCAACTTTCAAGGAACTTCCTTTGTGGATGAAGACGCGCTCCGAATGGCTCGACCATTTCTTCACCTTAAAACCGCCGGTGAATCGAAAAGTTACCCCAGCATTGAAAGGCTGTTGTAAATAGTGTAGGATGATGTATCATTGTTAGTTAAAATCTGTGATGTATGTATGAGTTGTGTTTTTTTAAGTTTATGGAACAATGCTACGAACGTATGCACTGACCCAATATTTAAGTAATGGGGCAAGTAACTAGTCAATCAATGCTTATCGACGATCACTTTTGCGGAGTTAAAATTAGAGACCTCTCTGTAAGGCAGAAAGCGACCTTCAGATCAGACGACAGGTAATAATGCAAGTTCTGGCACAAGTGTTCCAGAGCACACCGTTCGGTGCACATTGTTGAACGTGTGGTCCTGCTGCAGATGGGGTACGTGTTGCCGTGTGGACCCGTGCTGATTACATAGCTCCATAATTAGCAATTATATAAAACCACTCGCTCACAAAAGGTACGTACCTAAAGACTGCAAAATTGCTCAACTCACACCAATACACAAAAAAGGGGAGTAGGACTAATCCACCTAATTACAGGCCTATATCACTAACGTCAATTTTCAGTAGGGTTTTAGAACATGTACTGTATTCGAACATTATGAAGTACCTCGAAGAAAACGATTTATTGACATATAGTCAGCACGGATTCAGAAAATATCGTTCTTGTGAAACAACTAGCTCTTTATACTCATGAACTAATAAGTGCAATCGACAGGAGATGTCAAATTGATTCCATATTTTTAGATTTCCAGAAGGCTTTCGACACCGTTCCTCACAAGCGTCTACTAATCAAACTGCATGCCTACGGAGTATCGCCTCAATTGTGCGACTGGATTCGTGATTTCCTGTCAGAAAGGTCCAGTTCGTAGTAATAGATGGGAAGTCATCGAGTAAAACAGAAGTAATATCCGGCGTTCCCCAAGGAAGTGTTATAGGCCCTCTATTGTTCCTGATCACTATTAACGACATAGGAGACAATCTGAGTAGCCGTCTTAGATAGTTTGCAGATGATGCTGTCATTCACCTCTTGTAAAGTCATCAGATGGTCAAAACGACTTGCAAAATGATTTAGATAAGATATCTATATGGTGCGAAAATTGGCAATTGACCCTGAATAAAGAAAAGTGTGAAGTTATTCACAGGAGTACTAAAAGAAATCAGCTAAATTTCGATTACGCGATAAGTCACA
Organism: Schistocerca nitens; assembly: GCF_023898315.1. NCBI lineage: Eukaryota > Metazoa > Arthropoda > Insecta > Orthoptera > Acrididae > Schistocerca > Schistocerca nitens. The sequence continues at coordinate 21,831,530 of NC_064614.1, forward strand.
CTAATCTGAGGGCTGTAAATTCAACTAAATACTTAGGGATTACAATTACAAATAACCTAAATTGGAACGATCACATAGATAATATTGTGGGTAGACCAAACCAAAGACTGCGATTCATTGGTTCAAATGGCTCTGAGCACTATGGGACTTAACATCTGAGGTCATCAGTCCCCTAGAACTTAGAACTACTTAAACCTACTAAGGACATCACACACATCCATGCCCGAGGCAGGATTCGAACCTGCGACCGTAGCAGTCGCGCCGTTCCGGACTTGCGATTCATTGGCAGAACACTTAGAATGTGTAACAGGTCTACCAAAGAGACTGCTTACACTACGCTTGTCCGCCCTATTCTCGAGTACTGCTGTGCGGTGTGAGATCCGCATCAGGTGGAACTGACCGATGACATCAAAAAAGTACAAAGAAGGGCAGCTCGTTTTGTATTGTCGCGAAATAGGGGAGATAGTGTCACAGACATGATACGTGAATTGGAGTGGTGATCATTAAAACAAAGGCGTTTTTCGTTGCGACGGGAACTTCTCATGAAATTTCAATCACCAGTTTTCTCCTCCGATTGCGAAAACATTCTTTTGGCACCCACCTACATAGGGAGAAATGATAATCACGATAAAATAAGAGAAATCAGGGCTCGCACGGAAAAATTTAAGCACTTGTTTTTCCCGCGTGTCATTCGAGAGAGGAACGGTAGAGAGACAGCATGAATGTAGTTCAGTGATCCCTCTAGCAGGCACTTTATTGTGAATAGCAGAGTAATCACGTAGATGTAGATGTAGATGTAGATGTACATCGCTAGTCGCGATTGCAGTAGGCACGGGATTATCGAGACTGGATCATGGATCAGGAAGTAGAAGAGAGTGCTGTACCCTGGAATACTTTTCAGACTTTAGCGTTTAGCTATCCCTGTAACACGCATTTAGTATACATTCCTACTCCGTTTCAAAAAATAGCATTCACTTTGTTTGATGCAGACTTTTCCTGAAATAGTAAAATTACTCCTGAAAAATAAGGTTCCTCCAAATTTGTAAGGCTGTTCGAAGGTACAACGTCGTCATACACATAGGAAAGAACGTTCTATTCAAATTTAAAACTGTTCTAATCGAGAAAATCTTATCAATATTGTATTTAACAGTCTATGTGTTACATTATTATTCTACTACACAGCAATAATCAGTAAGCGCTTTCAAATTAAGAAGTACTATAAAAACCAGTACCAAGTTAAAAGCGTTTGGAAATAGAAACTATTGGCGGCGTATCCATATTTCCATTTTCAAGACAAGGAGAACTGGTGAGACGTTAAAGAAACTCATTTCATTTGAAATATCACGTGTTACTTGCTAAAAGAACCTTTGGATTAAAGGTTCAAAATGGTGCACGACTCGCAAAGTATAGCTTAATTGTTAATAAGTCATGTAACCGGTTTTAAAATATAAGTAATTTTACTGATCACAAAACTGTGTAACAGAAGAATTAACAGTATCTTCAAGCTTGGTTTGATACAGGGTGTTCCAGGAGGAATGGTAAATATCTGAGCATATTACAGGAATTATCATTCGAAGCGAAGAAGTGCAGTAAACATGGACTCTAAAATGCATACCTTAAGAGTTGCGTGCACCACATCTTTATCATCGGTTCTGTAAGGCAAATCACTTCTACTGCAAGATCTTTGCTTTTCATATTTTGCTTGGAGGTAATCTGCACCAAAACAAGAAAAAACGAGCACTTGTGCAGTAGGAGTGGTGTGTTTCACAACAGCGAAAATGAACAAATGCTCATAGCTCTTAAGGTATGCAATTTGGAGTCCATGTTTACTAGTTCCTCTTTTCTCGTTTTGGTTCATATCAATTTCTTTATTGTCAGTAGTCTGACTAATCTGAACTGATGCTGTCACGAATTCCACTCCTGGGTCAACCTGTTCATTTCGAAGTAGCAATTGCAACCTACACTCTCAGTTAGTTGCCAGAGGTACTAAAGGCTCTGTTTCTCCTATAGCTTTTACGGTCTATAATTCGCCATAGTACCACGGAGGTTACTCCGTGATGCGTTAACAGGTGTTTTACCATCCTGTCCCTTCTTGTTCACAGTGTTTTCCGTATGTTCCTTGAATCATGATTCTGCTGCGAATGACGTCCCCATTCCATACCCTATCAGTCCACCTAATTTTCAATACTCTTTTACATTATCAGATGTCAAACGCGTCGATTCCCTTGCGTTCCGGTTCTCCTACTGTCCACGATTCACAACCGTACGTAGATTCTCAGAAACTGCTTCTTCAAATTATGGGCAACGTTTGGTACTAGCAGACTTCACCTGCCCAGAGATTCCATCTTTGCATGTGCCACTCTGCTTCTTACGTCTTCCTTGCTTCATCCGTAATGCTTTATTTTGCTTCCAAGACAGAAGACTTCATTAAATTCGTCTACTTCGTTACAACCTCTTTTGTCTTTTTCCGGTTTTCACTCAATCCATTTTCTGTATTCGTCTGACTGTTCATTACAATCACCATTACCGGATTTCTTCTTCATTTCCACTGAGGATAGCAATATCATGAGCGAATTTTATCGTTAATATTCTTCCTCCCTGAATTTTAATCGCACTGTTGAAGCCTACTTTTATTTCCATCACTGCTTCTTCGATCTTCATACTGAACAGACGGGCGAAAGACTGCAGCCCTATACTGTATACGTTTTAATCCGAACGCTTGGTTGTTCTTTCAGTTCTCTTGTTCCTTCTTGGTTCTTGTACATGTTGTATGTTATACATACTATATATCTTCAATGCAGTGCGTTGTGCATCATGCCACTGACCGTTGCTGCTTCGTTGTTGGGGCAGTTCCCCCACCCCAAAGCCAAGAGAGAGTCCTGAATCCGTGTGCGCTCTTCCACCGTCTGTGATCAGGCCGTTGACAGAAGGAGAGGCACTTCTTATGCCTGAATCCTTAGGCCACCATTGTTGATGACTTTTATTCAAAATACTACAAGTATGAAAGTATAGAAAGCAAAGAGCTGGCAGTAGAAGAGATTTGCTTCACAGTCTCAAAGATGAAGAATTGTTCTTCCAGTACGTATTTTTTAGAGCTCATGTTTACTAGACATTTTTCTTCGAGTGATCGTTCCTGTTATATCCCTGAATAGTTATCATTGCTCCTGTTCCTGTATATTATACAGAACTTATATGTGTGGTGTCACAGCCAGACACCACACGTGCTAGGTGGTAGCTTAAATCGGCCGCGGTCCTATAGTACATGTCGGACCCGCGTGTCGCCACTGTGTGATCGCAAACCTAGCGCCACCACAAGGCAGGTCTCGAGAGACTGACTCGAACTCAGCCCAGTTGTACGGACGACAGAGCTAGCGACTAGACGTACGAAGCCTTTCTCTCTCATTAGCCGAGAGACAGAATAGCCTTCAGCTAAGTTAATGGCTACGAACTAGCAAGGCGCCATTAGCCTTACAGTGATTGTAATTAGAGTCTCACTTGTGTTCACCATAGAGATGTACAAGAAGAAATTAAAGATAAGTATATGAGAAGTTCCGTTCTTTTCTTCATAGCCTTAATTACGTATCCTGTTACAGTACTTCAAGCCCGTCTGCGTTAGTCTAGCGTGCCTTTTAAGCCACCTCTATCTACAAGGTGTTGGCCCAGCTGCCGACACATCAATATGCGTAAAAGTTATAATATTTACTAAATTCACCCTCATTTCACAAAACAACAAAAACAGTAAAGAGTGCCGGAGACTGCTTACGCGGCTTCTAGTGAGCATTCCTTCGTGTGAGTCTAAAATCGGTCACTAGATTGGAACACCGACCAGGAAACCTCATGCGGTCCTACGTAATTTTTCTCCAGGTATCACACTGTCCACACTGATGTTCGATGCATCTCGGTGCTGACGCAGACAGGGGCAGTAATTCACTATGTGGGACATTCACTTCGGCTTCCATGTGACCCGCGGTAGCAGTCGAATGCACCATTCAAGCTATTGACAACGTGAACATTACTGTGGGTGACCCGCATCCGGCCGGCTGAAGTGGCGGTTCTACGCGCTACAGTTTGGAACCGCGCGACCGCTACTGTCGCAGGCTCGAATCCTGCCTCGGGCATGGATGTGTGTGATGTCCTTAGGTTAGTTAGGTTTAAGTAGTTCTAAGTTCTAGGGGACTGATGACCATAGATGTTAAGTCCCATAGTGCTCAGAGCCATTTGAACCATTTGAACCATCCAGTCACATAAATGTCACCACCTATCAAAACCCTGCATAATTACATTTTTCAGCGCAGACATGGGAGAAGAGTCATTGAGGTTCTAAAAGGTACAGATGGAGATGTGGAGCCCCGCGGATTATAGTCCCGTGGCCGGCTGCACTAGGTTTCTCGGCTGAGGATCCATGTTCCGAATAGCCCGATCGAGGAGGTCCCACGGATTCTCAGTTGGGTTTAAATCCGGGGAGCTTGGTGGCCAGGGGAGTACGCTAAACTCACCTTCGCGCTCTTCGAGGCACTCACGTATAACCGCTAGCTGCATGACACGTTGCGTCGTCCCGCAGTCGTGAGAAGGAAAAATCAGACTGCATGCGGGGAAGGACATGGTCCCCCCACGATAGATGCACACTTGTGCTGATCCATTGCGCCTTCCATAATGCCGAGGTTACCCAGGGAATGCTACGAAAGCTCTCCCCAAACCATATCGCACTCCCTTGGGACCTGGAACCTGCTGACGATAGCTGCTAGGCTGTACACGCCAGCTGCCATCTTAAGACGTGGTCCCTCTGAGATCGCCTGTCGCCACGCAGCGGACGTCCAGTTCCGCCGGCACTGGCGTGCAGATTCCAGTCTTTGTCACCGATTGACAGCGGGCACCATGGGTTCAAGCACCACGCATCTTTTTTTTTTTTTGTCATCGACTATAAGAAAGAAAACACGCAAAGCATTTTCGTCACCTGCTGTGTTTTAGACTCTTTCACAAATACTCGATACTTAATTTGTCTGTAAAAGTAACAGTACTATTAGTACTCACAAACATGTTTTGTTGTGTTTCAGCCTTTTTATAAAGAGAAACATTGCAATAATGTTTCACCTACTTGTTTCAATGATGACTGATGAAAGACAGTGGAATTTCTTCTGTTAAATTCAAAATAAAAAAGTTTGTTTCTGAAAATCTATGTTTTACAGTGTACTGTTCACTTTAGATACCGAACTATCCTTTAATGATCGAAGCAGACGAAATTAATTTAAATCTGTGCTGCAGTCGGGACTCGAACCCTGCCGCAGAACAAATTTTAATTCATTTCGTCTGCTTCGATAATTATCGTACACAATAAAACTAGACTTATATGTCACAGGGAAACATTTAATTATAGGATCACCAATGGTACAAGGACGTCCCATTACGTCCAATGCTGAGGTGCTTGCCAATGTCGGAGAGCCCTGGCAGTAGCGACAATATGAAAGGAAAAAATTAATTGAAGCTTGTGGTGGGGAGGGCACTCAGCTTAGGTAGTTTGTGCAGCAACGTTGATCATCGTGCTGTGGTGGTGTAATAGTTAGCATTTCTGCCTAGCAAGCAAGAATACTCAGGTTAGAGTCCCGGCGGCAGCACAAATTTTAATTCATTTCGTCTGTTTTGATCATTATCGTCGATAGTAAAAAGAGACTTAAATGTCTCAGGGAAACATTTAATTACAAATATTATCCTTCCATTTTCCTGAACCAACTGGCACACAAAGCACCACCAAAATGTGAACAAAACGGTGGTTTCCTACTGTGAGTCAATAGTGACCCACACGGTACTACTAGGGGTACACGGAAATCCGGTAATTCTAGTGTTAATTTAAAAATAGACGTTCCTCAGTATCTCGGTTGATACAGAAGTTATAAGTATTAACACAAAAATTACAAATGCTTCACCGTCAACCATCTGCCAGAAACCTCGAGTAGATCTCTTGCACAGTCAACAAAACAAAAGGATTGTTATTTCTCATGTTACTGACCTGGTACACTGAGAACAATAATAATCCACAAGTTGGGTTGTTGAACAGCCTGATAGAGTTCGTTAAGTTACCGTGAAGATCATCACTATCACCCTCATGATCGTCATCTTTTTGGAGGATTTGATTTTTCGTCCCGTTCTAGCTCAGAATTATTCACGGTATTCTTTTAAAGGAGAACCAAGATTGATCTTCCCTGTGGGTTATACAGTACTGCAGTTTCAGTTTTCCTGTTACTGTTAGATATACGTGAACATAGTGTTTTTCAATTTCGGTGTTTACTATTCAGTTATGGTTGTAATGGGTCCAACGTGTAGTTTTTATCTAACATCATTGACTTTGGTGGTCCAGTGACGAATATACCACGTTAAAGTTGTGAAACCCCATCACTGATGATTCGATTGGTCGCAATTGACCAAATGTTAGGGCGCAACCCGGCTACAAACAGCAAGAAAGAAAGGCCGTTACCCTGAAATGTTTCATTCCATGCGTTAGGTTTTCTTGTACGTTGTATGGTCCCACAGAAATATTTGAGTTTGGCCAATTTTACCTCTTCATCATCTGACTTAAAAATTGCGCCGTACATATTTAAACTTACTTGCCCAATTATTTGCCAATATATAGCAATGTCAACTCTTAAGTGTCCCTGTCCTTCAAATACCATCACATTAGTTTTACGTGTTAATATTCTCCAACCGTGTTCAGCGGCAATTTTACTCAACTTATGCACTCCATTTACAACCTTAAAAGTGGGAGCACCAACTGTCCTTAACCTGCGCAGCGTTTGCGACGCGGGCAGGGGACACTCAAATTGCCGAAAATCAAACGGATATTTCATGCTCACTCATTAGATCACATATTTACGGCGTTCACTTTACCTGAAGACACTGAAACATCAAAACGAGTTACAGTTCCAATTTGTATCCAGGGGGACATCCAACGATACCGCACTCGAACTTCCACCCTACCCTGTACGTGGGTGGCGGAAGGTAATTTTGAAATCTTCAGTGGAAACCGCCACCCTTTATAGCACATTACGATTCTACAACAAAATCTATATACGTCTTAACTGAAGCATTTCGTTTCGCACTGACGGCGTTGCAATCGGAGGAACAGAAATATCTAAACAGTCGTCATTTACGACATGTTTCTCAACGGCCCTTGAATATCCAGTGGCACGTGGGACATCACCTGAATGCTGCAAGTGTAGGACTTGGAAACCCCATTCGCGACGTCGTATTACTCTGACATATCGAACAGGGGACCAGTCGACGTGCAACTAAAGCTGTGGGTCGAGGTATACACTACTTAACTTTTCGCATTAGAGTAAGTGTTCCGCTTTTCAGACGACCGTATACACAGGATAGAAGCATATCTGCGGGAATGTCAACACAGGCGTTTCTGATGCGGTAGACCATGTCCTCACGGCCTGTTGGCACTTGCTGGTATACCTTATCTTTTGAACATCCCTACAGAAACAAATGCGGCGATGTCAAATATGGTCACCTAGCAGGCCAATTAATAGGCCCACCTCTGCCGATCCACCGACCAGCGGAAACACGGTCTAGTTAATGCCGTAGTTCAGTTGCGTAATGCTCTGCTCAAACAACATAGGTTGTTGAGCGTCCAGAGCAGCATCCTGCAGCAGTACACGTAGTTCCTGTTCCAAAACGTTCGATATTTGCGTTCATTCCACGTGCCGTCGATAAAATACGGAATAGTGAATTTGCCTGAAGGCCGCACCACACGTTTACATACCAACAGACTACGGACATTGATGGTCAACTTACCGTAATCAGCGAAGATTGTCTACACTGAAATGCTGGTTAACGCTACAATGGTTTGTGAATAGTACCTCGGCAAAGAAAGAGGGTGTCGTTTGCGTTTGCTGATGTGTCCATTCATAAAACACTGTCCGGTTACGAAAATGGGCACCATGAAGTTCTTGATGCAGTGACAGTATGGATGATACTTACGACGAAGCAATATTGTGACATACTGGAATCGCGATGTACTTGCCGCGCTTATTCGTTGGTTGTGGTGCTCTGCCGCTAGTACAGCTATTTCATTAGCTTCTCCTGTAAAACGCTTGTTTCGTTTCGTTCTGTAAGTCTGTACTCTGCTATTACGCATAAAGCGATCAACAACCTTGTAAAAGAACGAACTAGAGCGAGCATTCTCTGGAAAACGCTCGGCATTCAAAGCAAAAGCAGCTTTAGTATCTCTCCTACATTCTTCGCAAATCAGGATCATTTCAGTCCTTTCTTCTGTGGTTTCAACATTCATCGTCCACTTGCAAGTCTGATCTCCGAGTGATAGGTATGTGTACAAGTATTGCAATTTTTGGAGACGCTATCTGTTCTACGTCTACAAGATACGTGAGTTTCAGTCGCAGTATCAGAGGAATACAAAGTTGCGAATGGGGCTTCCAATTCGAAGTTTGGAAATACTGGCCTCTCCTAACATCGCAGTATAGAGATGGGTGTCCCAGGTGCCAATAAACATCCAAGGGCTTATGGATAGCAAGTACTATATTACGATTGTGTACCCATATCTATTCCTCCTATTACAGCGCCATCTTTGTAAAACGAAGAAAATGATTCAGACAAGACATATGTAGATTTTTCATTCTTCGCAAATCAGGATCATTTCAGTCCTTTCTTCTGTGGTTTCAACATTCATCGTCCACTTGCATGCCTGATCTCCGAGTGATAGGTAGGTGTACAAGTACTGCAATTTTTGGAGACGCTATCTGTTCTACGTCTGCAAGATACGTGAGTTTCAGTCGCAGTATCAGAGAAATACAAAGTTGCGAATGGGGCTCCTATAAAAAAGCGGGGGTTAACACTGAAGATTTTAAAGCTGCCCCCGCCATCCACGCACAGGGTGGGGTAGGGGTCGAGTTTGATATCACTGTATATCGCCTATCAGGACGTCCATACGTGGGACGTGTGAGGCCTGTATCACGGTCCAGAACCCTAATTTCGAACACCTTCTTTTATGACGATTGTTTTCTGTTTTTGCTATGACTTTTTGGTTTCTGCTGTACCTAACAAGATAACATATTTCTTTACCCTGTACAGGTTCTTCCTTTCTTGTGGTTTGTGTCGTCAGAACTGCAGCAGGAAAATCGTGCACTGCTGTGTGATTTTCCACTCTTGAAATTTTCCACTCTTGAAATTTTGTAAGCGCTGTGCTGAAACACTAGGTATGTTGTAAACATCAACCGTCCTACAGCAGTCCTTTTGGATATGCCCGATGTTCAATTGATGTCTTTGGCTTTTTGTCCTTTAAGAATGTTATGGTATTTGCTAGGAGCTCTTCGACTAAATCATAAAGTTGGTCTGATGTACCGTTCTGTTCTGTTTGCTTGGTCGCAATGAGTGTGCCGAACGGTCACCGGAATTCGGCAAAACTTAGACGCCTGTGTCTACCGCTAGTTAAGTTGCATGGACAAACGAGCTGCGTCTCACACGACGCGCTTTTCGGAGTCCTCCATTACGAGTCGCCCTGCACCACATACCTGCTCGGAAGCAATTCAGCTGTCTGTCCATTTGTCCCCCTGGAAGTCGTGGCCGCCGTGGATGTGGCGGGCACAGCCAGCCGGTAGCTGCTCCTGCACTGTGGGAGAGGCACACAGCCCTGGGCTAGGAGAGGAGACGGCAGGAGCGGCAACTGCTCGCTTTGAAGCGCCGCCAACTTCGCCGCCGGGGAAATCAGACTACGCCACTGAGACGCGCGGCCCTACCCCGGCTTCCTACCGAGGCGGATGCCACCGCGCCTGGTAAACACGGCCGCAAGTTCCCTCATAAGCCGCGGGCGCAGGCGGCGCGAACTACTTGCTGCTAGGCTTGTAGTGCTCCACTCAGCAAACAGTGCCGTAAGTGATCCATTAGATTTCAAGCGTACGGGACAAGAATTATCTGGTCGCGTGGGCCATGTCTGGCATCAGTGTCTAGCACATTATTTCCTGCACGCGCCTGTGTGCTCAGCTTGTGGCTGTTACGTAAGCCAGGACAGACCTCCCATGGAAGGAGGTCTTTGTCCAGTCTGAAGAGAAAGGGCCGGTCTGCCAATAAGCTTGATAGGATGGTGGTGTGGTCAGACTATGCTGTTTCCAAAGGAGGAGTAATTTCCTCACTATGGCCGGTGTTTTCCAATAACTAGTGCAAATAATATTTAAGAGTCCCTGAAGTAGGCAGTATTGTGTCTCACTGTTTAGAGGCACAAAACGCGTGGGTGTTTTCAGCTCTTTACTAAATGCAAATGAGTAGGAGGTGTCCAGGTTGCCATAATGTGCGGTATGGCACAGTGTCAGAGAGAAGGATTATTATTCAAGAAACACACAGTACAATGAAATTGTACAGGGTGATTCAAAAAGAATACCACAACTTTAAAAATGTGTATTTAATGAAAGAAACATAATATAACCTTCTGTTATACATCATTACAAAGAGTATTTAAAAAGGTTTTTTTTCACTCAAAAACAAGTTCAGAGATGTTCAATATGGCCCCCTCCAGACACACGAGCAATATCAACCCGATACTCCAACTCGTTCCACACTCTCTGTAGCATATCAGGCGTAACAGTTTGGATAGCTGCTGTTATTTCTCGTTTCAAATCATCAATGGTGGCTGGGAGAGGTGGCCGAAACACCATATCCTTAACATACCCCCATAAGAAAAAATCGCAGGGGGTAAGATCAGGGCTTCTTGGAGGCCAGTGATGAAGTGCTCTGTCACGGGCTGCCTGGCGGCCGATCCATCGCCTCGGGTAGTTGACGTTCAGGTAGCTACGGACAGATAAGTGCCAATGTGGTGGCGCTCCATCCTGCTGAAATATGAATTGTTGTGCTTCTTGTTCGAGCTGAGGGAACAGCAAATTCTATAACATCTCCAGATACTGTAGTCCAGTTACAATAGCACCTTCGAAGAGAAAGGGACCAAAAACTTTATTGGCTGAAATGGCACAGAAAACGTTCACCTTAGGCGAGTCACGTTCATACTGAGTTGTTTCCCGCGGATTCTCAGTGCCCCATATACAGACATTGTGACGGTTGACTTTCCCGTTAGTGTGGAAAGTTGCTTCATCACTAAACACAATCTTTGAAACGAAAGATTCATCTGTTTCCATTTGAGCAAGGATAAAATCACAGAAATCGATTCTTTTAATCTTATCAGCTGCAGACAGTGCTTGAACCAATTTCAGACGATAAGGTTTCATAACTAACCTTTTTCGTAGGACTCTCCATACAGTTGATTGTGGAATTTGCAGCTCTCTGCTAGCTCTGCGAGTCGATTTTCCTGGGCTGCGAACAAATGCTTGCTGGATGCGTGCTACATTTTCATCACTCGTTCTCGGCCGTCCAGAACTTTTCCCTTTGTACAAACACCCATTCTCTGTAAACTGTTTATACCAACGTTTAATACACCACCTATCAGGAGGTTTAACACCATACTTCGTTCGAAATGCACGCTGAACAACTGTCGTCGATTCACTTCTGCCGTACTCGATAACACAAAAAGCTTTCTGTTGAGCGGTCGCCATCTTAGCATCAACTGACGCTGACGCCTAGTCAACAGCGCCTCAAGCAAACAAATGTACAACTAAATGAAACTTTATAGCTCCCTTAATTCGCCGACAGATAGTGCTTAGCTCTGCCTTTTGTCGTTGCAGAGTTTTAAATTCCTAAAGTTGTGGTATTCTTTTTGAATCACCCTGTATATCTTCAGTAGTTTGTAGGACTGCAGCTGCGTCTATGAACTGACAGTCTCGTAACATGGAATACCATGAACTAATACAACATATTTTCAGGGATTAAGCCTGATGGGCCCTCCTCAGAGGATCAATCCAAACATTACAGAAATGGCTGAGGGCCGATTACGAAAGTACGTCTGCCTGGGTTGAAATCTAGCTAAGAGGTGAACGAGGCACAGTCCATTTCCGTCGAGCGCTGCACAGCCCGCTAGAGTGCGCTGTGCTCGGCAGACGACGGGCTGCCAACCTTGTGTTGGCGCGGCGTTGTAGTAGTATCTGTGGCAATGGTACCACAGGCAGCTATTTGGTAAGTTCTATTAATGGGAAAAAGTTTTGGGAAACTTGTGGTAAGTTCCTATGGGATCAAGCGGCTGAGGACATCGGTCCCTAGGCTTACACCCTACTAAATCTAACATAAAATAATACAACACACACACCCATGCCCGAGGGAGGACTCGAACCTCCGACTGGGGGAGCCGTGCCAGCCGTGGCAAGGCGCTCTTAATGGGAGCAGAAAAGAGCCACTGAAAATGTTTGAATTTTGTTCCTGAGTTTTACTGACCGAAAGGCTCCATTGTTAAAAATTCACTCTAAGCAAAAACCAAACAAATAGAAAAGAAGACGCGCCGCAAAGGAATTATTCGAATGGCACGGAAATCGGTAGACATCATGTACAGAGAAACAAATGATTACCATTACGGCGAGACTGAATGATTTATTCGGGCGAAAGAGCTTCAGAAATTGGGAAAGTCAATAAAACTTTGATCCACCTCTAACCTTTACACAAGCAGTTATTGGGTTTGGCATTGATTGATAAAGTTGTTGGATGGCTTACTGAGGGATATCTTGCCGAATTCTGTTCAATCTATGGTCGCAGGTTCGAATCCTGCCTCCGGCATGGATGTGTGTGATGTCCTTAGGTTAGTTAGGTTTAAGTAGTTCTACGTTCTAGGGGACTGAAGACCTTAGAAGTTAAGTCCTATAGTGCACAGAGCCATTTGAACCTTTTTTTCTGTTCAATCGGCGCCTTAGACTGAGAAAATCCCGAGTGGGTTGGAGGCCACGCCCATAATGTGGGAAACGTTCTCAACAGGGGAGATATTTGGTGACTTTCCTGGACAAGGTAGGGTTTGGCAAACATCAAGACAAGGAGTAGAAACTCTCGCCGTTTGTGTATGGCCTTTATCTGCTATAATATTAGACCAGGAAGGTTGGCCTTGAAAGGGTACAAAACGGATCGCAGAATATCGTAGACGAATATCTGGGTTGCTAGGGTGCCGCAGATGAAAACCAAACTTGTCTTGCTATGAAAAGAAGTGGCAGCCCAGATCATCACTCCTGGGTGTCAGGCCGTATGGCGGTCGAAAGTCAAGTTGTTATCCCACCACTGTCCACGGCGACTCCAAACACGTCTTCACTGGCCTTTGCAGTTGTTGGTGCTTCAGTCCCGAACCGCGCTACTGCTACGGTCGCAGGTCCGAATCCTGCCTCGGGCGTGGATGTTTGTGATGTCCTTAGGTCAGTTAGGTTTAAATAGTTCTAAGTTCTAGGAAACTGATGACCTCAGATTTTAAGTCCCATAGTGGTCAGAGCCATTTGAACCATTTGGTCTTTGCGGCTCAGTTCGAAGAGGCATCCACCACTCGTGACAATTCTGCTCCGGTCAACGGGATTACATGCCGAATATGTGTCTGGTGACATCGGTGGGACCCCAACTGGACTGTCGCCCAGCATACAGTCCCATATCCAAGAGCTATGGTCTGGGATGCCGTTTCTGTTCATAGCAGGACCCCTTTGGTTTTCAGCGGTGGCACTCTTACAGGGCACTGGTGCATGTATGATATTCTAAGGCCCGTTTTGTCCCTTCGGGGGGAGCCACTCTGGGCTTACGTTTCAGCAAGGTAATGCCTGCTCACAAACAGCAAGAGTTTCTACTGCTTGTCCTGGTGCTTGCAGAATCCTAGCTTGGCCGGCAAGGTTGCTGGGCCTCCCAAGTTGAGAACGTTTGACGCATTATGGTCACAGCCTTCTAACAAGCTCGCGAGTTTGACGACTTAACGCTCCAAATGGACAGAATACTAAGCCCCGTTTTGTCCCTTTGGGGGGAGCCACTATGGGCTTACGTTTCAGCAAGATAATTCCCGTTCACAAACAGCAAGAGTTTCTACTGCTTATCCTGGTGCTTGCCAAACCCTAGCTTGATCAGTAATGTTGCTGGATCTCCCCAGCTGAGAACGTTTGAGGCATTATGAACACGGCCCTCTAACAAGCTCGCGAGTTTGACGACTTGACGCTATAAATTGACTGAATTTGGTACGATACCCTTCAGGAGAACATCCAACAACCCTGTCAATCAATACCATGCCGAATAACTGCATGCATAATGGGCAGAGGCGAACCAACGCGCTGCTGACTTTCTCATTTTGTGAAGCCCTTTTCTTTAATACATCATCCAATTTTTCTGGAAATGTAATCATTTGTTTGTCTGTAAAGGTACACACCCCATATATCGATTTCCCATCCACCGATTTCCTTCCCATTCAGGTAATTCTTTCGTGGGGTGTCGGATTCTTTTTTTCGTTAGCGTGTAATTATGCAGAGCTGTTTAAGAGGTCGTGAAATGTGAGACCGTGGGCAGCCCTTGTGACGGTGGAGCTACTGTTTGTGTCGCGCCTATCACATCCGAATGAGCGATTTTTAGTGATCTGCACCTAACATTGGTCTGCCTGCGCGGAAAGCTTCGGAAGAGTTCGCAGCTGGGGATGGGAACCGCCTTGTTAACTTTCCAGTTTTCTTGGTGAGTGCTGCACTTTTGTTGAAGTACATATACTCCGCAGGAACGAGCCACGTTGCTGAGCGGGGCTGTGTGGGGGGAAAAGGGTATTAGGTAACTGGTTTAACGATCTAGGCTGACTTCAATGTGAAGTCTAATAGAAAAAAAAATCCTGTTTCCAGCCGCAACTTGAAGTGTGGTGCCTTGGTGTGTGCCCCATTCATTTTCTACTTTACAGTGGTATCCAATTCTCCTTAAGGAGGAATTTCTTGGCATCAGTTTCTGGATACTTTGGACAGGGGTTTAGTACGTGTTTGAGTTCTTTTATCTAGTGGTCGCATCTGATATTCAACTGAAAGTAATTGGGCTGGTACGGGGTACTTCCGAGTGATATGGAAATTATGACTTTTGAACTCTGTTTGGATGTTTAAAGCGAGAATGACAACCCACCTGACATAAGAAAACAAGAAAATCGGTTGCCACTGAGCACCGACTCGAAATTAATCATCAAATGAATTAAACGTGTGCAGTTTACAGTACTCTAACTGGTCTGATGTGACCCACCATGAATTCATCTCTTGTGGACATTTCTTCGTCCCAAAGTAGCACTTTCTAAAAACGTCCTTAGTTATTGGGTGTATTTAGATAATTATTTTCTGCTATAGGCTTTTCCCCCCTACAGCTCCCACAGGTACTATGCAAGTTATTGCTTGATGTCCAAACACACGTCTGTTCATTTTGACAGTGGTTCCCCTTCACTCACACTCTGTAGAGAGCCGCATTTCTTATCAG
Source organism: Schistocerca nitens (assembly GCF_023898315.1). Lineage (NCBI taxonomy): Eukaryota > Metazoa > Arthropoda > Insecta > Orthoptera > Acrididae > Schistocerca > Schistocerca nitens. The sequence goes on from NC_064614.1 coordinate 21,846,854, forward strand.
TTCGCTTAATTGCAACAAGGATAGCATCAAATCTCGAACGTTCCTTCCCACCGCCTACGATTTACTTCCATACTATAATGTGCTCCAAACTTACCCCCAATGCAGTCCTGAAATTAAGCCTTATGTTTGATATTAGTAGACTTCTTTTGGCAACGAATATCCTCTTTCCTGGTGGTAGTCTGCTTTTTATGTCATCCTTGGTTCTTCCATTGTGCTATTTTGTTTCAAAGGTTGGAGAATTCCTTCGACTACTTCGTGGTCCCCAATTCTGGTGTTATGTTTATCGCTAATATCGCTTCCATTACTTTCCATTACTGCTGACCTCTTTTAGCTCACATCCAGTCACTATTGGCTGTTCGTTAGACTGTTCACTCCTTCAAAAGGTCCAGCATTTCTTCCTCGTTTTCACTGATGATAACTACGTCACCAGCGGATCTTATCTATGATATCCTTTCATTCTGGTATCGAATCCCATACCTTCCTATCATTTGCGTCACTGCTTCTTGGATGGGCAGATGAACGACAGGGGTGAAAGACAACATCGCTCTCCTATTCCATTTCCAACCAAAGAATTTCATAGGTGCTCGTATTTTCTCCTCTTGGTTCTTGTACATGTTGCATATCTCAAGTGTACAGACTCGTGGAACGAACCATTTGTTCGATTTTACATTGTCGCTCTCTTTTTCTAGGCCTGCATATCCTGTGGACATACCTTTATTTTCCTTAAGTCTTGGTTTCATTATCAAGCGTAACGTCACAACTGCCTCCGTGCTGCCTTTACCTAAGGCGAAAGTGAATCTTATCCAAGAAAACCTGAGTTCTTTTTTCATTCGTCTATTTGATATTCATGGTAGGAACTTAATGGAAGAGCTGGTTAGCAGATTGAGTGATAGCTCCCGCAGATATCTGCCGTTGCTTTTCTTGGGATTGTATGGGTGGTATTTTTTCGAAAGTCTGTTGACATGCGTCCAGACGCAAAAGTTTTATAAACCAACTCGAATAGAAATTTGTTTGCCTCTTCACCCACAATTTCCTTAGTTGGTCGCAAGACCCATAACTCTGTTGAGTTCTAATAACTGATCCCCAACGTCTCCAAGTAGGAGGTCTATTTGAATTTTGGGTAACAGTTGACGTCGGTCGTCAACACTCTCCCTCTACCCCTCTCCCTCCCACTAACCACCCCAGACAGAACCTCGCCCTCCCCTCCGTCTCACATATCCTCTCCCCAGCTTCCCATGACATAGTCTTCCAGTGGTGATAGCACTTGCTAAGCAACTGCGTATTGTATCCATGTGGCTGAATTCTTTCCTGGGAGTTGTCCAGCATGCAGGTTGTAGCAAGCACGTTCTTCGCTTGTCTGCTCTCACCCAAGCTGTTACACTGTGTGGAATACTGTGTCTTACGAAGTACTCTATTTAACGAAAGTTATCATGTGTTATTATCTAGGTAATAATATGCATGCACGAAAGAGACGGACTATCCTGTCATTCATGTAAGGCACTCGTTCCGTCGGGACAGGTAAAGATTACAAGAAAATCACAGAGAAATAGATCAGTCTGTTATGGAACATCTTTGGATACATTGTCAAACGTGTGTGAACAGTATACTGTTGGGATTGTGTTATGGATGAAGAGAAAGGAGAGGGTGAAACATGGTGCTCGCATATAGCTTGCTCATCTCGAATAGCACCAAGCGCCCGCCGGCCTCAGCGTCCCCATCCGACGGGTGAATCACCGTCGTCGGTGTCACATGCCCTCAATGCAGCAGACACTGCGGAGAGGTTTCGAATTTATTGGAGGACATTGGCACAAAGACGGGTTATCAGGAACTTTAAGCTACGCCCTCTCCTCTCATAGCCACATACTGTCAGTGCAAATTTTCCATCACCAGGGTTCGAACCAGCATGCCTCAAAGTCGGGCACCAAAGCGCAATCGTGCGTTAGCGACCTCGGTTACGGAGACAGCTAGATTAAAATTACTTTTTCCTAATACATCTACAACCAGTGTGAAAAATCGTAGTATGATATATTACAATAATATATTATGATAAAAAACTGCAATTCGTAGATTACTATTTCAGTACGGTACATTAACATTTTCATAAATCATCGGCCGGCCGGTGTGGCCGTACGGTTCTAGGCGCTTCAGTCTGGAACCGCGAGACCGCTACGGTCGCACGTTCGAATCCTGCCTCGGGCATGGATGTGTGAGATGTCCTTAGGTTAGTTAGGTTTAAGTAGTTATAAGTTGCTCAAACAATGTAGGTATTCTTCCTCAAGTGCTGGTTTCCTAACAGCTTCGCTTAACCTTAAAAACGTATCACTTCCCCAGTTTCATCATGATGGACATTTTGCAGTAACATCAATGCTCCCCGACCAGACTAAACGCTCTGTTTCACTACACACATCAGCAACACTACACATTCCCCCTAACTAGACATTTAACCTAGAAGTTCGTGTAACCTACCACCTGATAATTTACTTTAACTACAGCAATGTTTCCTTCATATTCCTAAGTAAGCCTCTTACATGAATCCACGAACTTCTCTGAATTCAATCACGATGTTGCTAAATGTATTCTGGTGAAGACAAACCGAACCTAAACATACACTACTCACTCCGTCTTGAGGACACAAGTTGCCCATCGGGACCATCCGACCGCCGTGTCATCCTAAGTGGAGGATGTGGATAGGAGGGGCGTGTGGTGAGCACACCGCTCTTCCGGTCATCACGATGGTATTCTTGACCGAAACCGCTACTAATCGGTCGAGTAGCTACTCAATTGGCATCACAAGGCTGAGTGTACCCCGAAAAATGGCAACACTGCGTGGAGGCCTGGATGGTCACCCATCCAAGTGTGGCCAAGGCCGACAGCGCTTAACTTCAGTGATCTTACGAAATGGTGTATCCACTGCGGCAAGGCCGTTGCCGAACATACGCTACTAGCCATTAAAATTGCTGTACCATGAAGATGACGTGACGCAGACGCAAAATTTAAGCGACAGGAAGATGTTGTGATATGCAAATGATTGGCTCTTCAGAGCATTCACACAAGGTTGGCGCCGGTGGCGACAACTACAACGTACTGACACGAGGAAAGTTTCCAACCGATTTCTCATACACAAACAGCAGTTCACCGGAATTGCCTGGTGAAGCGTTGTTGTGATGCCTCGTGTAAGGAGGAGAAATGCGTACCATCACGTTTCCGACTTTGATAAAGGTCGGGTTGTAGCCTATTGCGATGACGGTTTATCGCATCGCGACATTGCTGCTCGCGTTGGTCGAGATCCAATGACAGTTACCAGAATATGGAATCCGTGGGTTCAGGAGGGTAATACGGAACGCCGTGCTGGATCCCAACGGCCTCGTATCACTAGCAGTCGAGATGACAGGCATCTTATCCGCATGGCTGTAATGGATCGTGTAGCCACGTCTCGATCCCTGAGTCAACAGATGGGGACGTTTGTAAGACAACAAGCATCTTCACGAAAAGTTTGACGACGTTTGCAGCAGCATGGACTATCAGCTCGGAGACCATGGCTGCGGTTACCTTTGATGGTGCATCACAGACAGGAGCGCCTGCGATGGTGTACTCGACGACGAATCTGAGTGCACGAATGGCAAAACGTAATTTTTTCGGATTAATCCAGGTTCTGTTTACAGCATCATGATGGTCGCATCCGTGTTTGGTGACATCGCGGTGAAGGAACATTAGAAGCGTGTATTCGTCATCGCCATACTGGCGTATCACCCGGCGTGATGGTATGGGGTGCCATTGGTTACACGTCTCTGTCACCTCTTGTTCGCATTGACGGTTATTTGAACAGTGGACGTTACATTTCTGATGTGTTACGACCCGTGGCTCTACCCTTCATTCGATCCCTGCGAAACCCTACATTTCAGCAGTGTTGCAGGTCCTGTACGGGCCTATCTGGATACAGATTCAAATGGTTCAAATGGCTCTTTGCACTATGGGACTTAACATCTTAGGTCATCAGTCACCTAGAACTTAGAACTACTTAAACCTAACCAACCTAAGCACATCACACACGTGCATGCCCGAGGCAGGATTCGAAACTGCGACCGTAGCAGTCACGCGGTTCCGGAATGAAGCGCCTAGAACCGCACGGCCACTGCGGCCGGCTCTGGATACAGAAAATGTTCGACTGCTGCCCAGGCCAGCACATTCTCCAGATCTCTCACCAATTGAAAACGTCTGGTCAATGGTGGCCGAGCAACTGGCTCGTCACATTACGCGAGTCACTACTGTTTATGAACTGTGGTATCGTGTTGAAGCCGCATGGCCAGCTGTACCTGTACACCCCATCCAAACTCTGTTTGTCTCAATGCCCAGGCGTTTCAAGGCCGTTATTACGGCCAGAGGTGGTTGTTGTGGGTACTGATTTCCCAGGATCTATGCATCCAAGTTGCGTGAAAATATAATCACATCTCAATTCTAGTATAATATATTTGTCCAATGAATATCCGTTTATCATCTGCATTTATTCTTGGTGTAGCAATTTTAATGGCCAGTAGTGTATACACAATGATCAGAATTTGAGTTTAACCTAAACTATTAACGAAGACTAAATAATCCGCGGTAGAGTAACTAAAGCCGCGTCGTATTGCCCATAAGACCCGGAGAACTATCACATAAACCTAAATTTGCATCTTTCACCCCGAGGAATATATACTCAATGAGCCCTGCGGTCCCACTATTGCATTTAACCCCAGGTGATTTCCTGCTACAGTCTACGTCCGTTAATACCACGCAACAATATTCCGTAACACCTGTAATTCATAGCTCTCAACTATATCATCTTAACGATAAATCCTCACTACTTCATAATATCCTCCAATATCTCAATACACAACAGCCTGAGAGACTAGTCAATTGTATCTCTCAGTATGAGGTCACCGATATCACCAAAAGCACCTTCCCAGCTCCAGCATGTGTCTCTTACAACACCTACGACATTCCACAAAAATTCCCAGTACGTAATACCTTTTCCCTTAAACTGACTCTGACCGCTGTCCTAGGCACATTTCCTGGAATCATGTGCACGGTTTCTCGGTGTACCTGGCGCAGTTTAACTGACGAAGTCCAGGCCTATCAGATCTGCTGGGCGCCCTTTTCTGCTTTGAGGCTGTGCCACGTGATGCAAAGACAAAAAACCCAAGCATTGCGGTACGGCAGCGGCACTGAGCTACGTTTCACGTTGTCAGCACTGTCCCACAGCTTACAGCTACTTTAGAAAATAGAGTAAGCAGTGGGAGTCCGGAGCATAAACGGGAAAAGAAAAGTTTCCCACGCAATTTAGACTCTCTGTGGACGTCGTACGACTAATCTACACGGCTAGATCTACCTGTTCTCGCTTCCCACGCCCGGGTTCCGCGGTTCGATTCCCGGCGGGGTCAAGGATTTTCTCTGCCTCGTGATGACTGGGTGTTTAGTGATGTCCTTAGGTTAGTTAGGTTTAAGTAGTTCTAAGTTCTAGGGGACTGATGACCATAGATGTTAAGCCCCATAGTGCTCAGAGCCATTTGAACGATTTTACGCAGTCCTGTCCAACTTACACTTGCCTGTACCTCCCTAACAAGAACTCACCTTAACTGCTCATAATTTATGCACTGAAAGAGTAAAAAGAGGACAGAAACAAAACCAGAAATAATTGTAACAAGAGCCCCACGAGCTGTTTCAGTGAAGACATGCTGTTATGTAATTGTATTCCTGAGGATCGTAGCACCTTTTCCAGTCCAGATACTGTCACCAAATGGTAGCGGTTGCATATCCCAGTAGGGCCAAGATATTGCATAGTCGCCATATCTTGGTAGTGCCTCGTCAGGTGTCGCTGCCCTGTGTTGTTAGCTGCTGGTGGGGTGGTTGTGTCCTACACTGATTATGTGAGCCCCTTGATTGGTTAGTTTGGTGGTTGATTTTGTGAGAGGGGACCAAGCAACGAGGTCATCGGTCCCATGGATTAGGGAAGGGCAGGGAAGGAAGTCGGCTGTGCCCTTACAAAGTAACCATCTCGTAATTTGACTGGGGAGATTTAGCGAAATCACGGAAAACCTAAATCAGGATGGCCGAACGCGGGTTTGAACCGGGAGGCCCTTGTCGCCTAATTCGGCAGCAGTCTGCAACGAGAAGATCGTTCAGGACTTCGCGACAGGGACGTCGATTGTAAGACCGGCTGCGCCGGGGATGACCAGCCTGGCCGAAAGGACTGCTTTTCCACAATGCACGGCAGCTCTTGCTGCAGTTCAGGTCACGTACACAGCGCGCGAAGCGTCGTCAAAATGTCACGAAACGACTGTTATTGCCCCAGCGACGGACGAAGCTGCTTGTACGGTGTGAGTGCTAAACGTGCAGTGTCAGCAAGATTTCGGATTTCGGCATCGGGCCACGTTTAACGTCCATGCAGCTACAGTATGGAGAAAATTATGTGTGATATATGAGATTTAGCGATGGATATATGCGTTATAAATCGGTAAGAATGGTAGAAATGGTGGAACATCAGCCAACCTGCTGAAAGACAAAGATGGAATACTTGCCACAAAAATCCACATACTTGTAGGTAAGATTTATAGACAACAGAAATTTTCTGAGCTATCAAAAGTTTAATAGTCCTTCAAAAGAACTGTCAGATGATACATAATTGCATTAAAATCTTCTCTGAATTCATACCATGTCTCACAAAACACTTTATCACAGATATACTGTGGTAAAGAGGTATCCAGTTACGAAATTCCGGAAAAGAGAACAGCTTTCACGTCGAACAATTCGGTGCACAAAAGTTCCACATCCACGTAATCCATCTCGTAGTTAACCTCTAGATTTAATTTGACAGTTACAATAGTCCAAATCTAACCAACGTCACACGCGAATTTGGTAGCCCTAACAAGGCATAGGGTCGCACCGACTGTATCCTTCACTCTGCATAATGGCGGTCCGCCGTTCACCTTTCGTTGTTGTAAATTTGCTTTTACTCTTCTTTAATTTTGAAGCAGATCTGTTTCATTTCTATCATTTTGACGGTAGAAACAAATGTAAATTATTGGTAGATAATACATTAAAATGCGATAGCCTCTATGAGTTAACTTCCTTAATCAAAATTAACAAAGAATAAAATAGGAGCCCCTTGACAAATGGCAGCGTGAAGTCGGTTCCGCGCTTGTCTACGGTAAAAAATCGAGCCAAACGTCAAAATAATTGTGAAATTAAGGGAGCCCCATGTCTCAAATTAAATTGCACAAATAATATCTATGTAAGAATGCATTCTTATAATCATATTTGTTAAATCCAAAAGATATTTTTGAAACAAATGATGCTAGGTAATTGTGTATATTTACCAACGACTTATTTCATTTTAAGTAGACAATCAGTTTCGACATCTCAATAATGCTATTTTCAGGCCCCAAATGCACCACATGTGTGATCAACCAGATGAATCGGTATTAGCATACAGGAGTCATCATTATCTGGATACCGTGAATTTGTGATTTGGGTGTTCCCTTCGAAGACTTGACAGCAACTAACCGCATCGACAGTGGATCAACAGAGAGTTATGTATACTTATTTTTAGTTTCCTAATCCATGCGGCCCTTACGTAGTCACAGCGAATGATCTTCGGTCCGCGGTTCTAGCAGATGTGTGGACCCCTGGTCTAAATCATAAGCTACTATTTTTCGTAAGTATTAGCACCGTTTTTATTTATTCTGTGATTAATGTTTTGAAACTCAGGAGATGATATACCCTTGCAGACTGAATTTCGTCCATGATTTGCTTATTAGTACGTTCCAACATTCATTTTTATCTTTGTAGTCTTTTTGGCGTTTGCGCTGATTCGAGTAGGAGTAAATCGCTTGCTGTGGGTAACTAAGCACCTTTTCTTTGCGTATTACATGAATTTCACTTCTAAGAGGTCATGAGGCGCAGTCTTCTCTGTAATATATCCTGTATGTTGTTAACGTCTAGCAGCATTAAAAGGATATTCTGTTATACTACAGCTGCATCTACGCCGTTATTAAATGTATGCCATTATTTTGTAAATCTATGCCATTATTATATCTAATTCTTTCTTATCAATTGAAGACATGAAGTCTGTATATGAGTCCGTGATCATTCTATTTTCAGCACTTTTATTTTCACAAGTCCGTCTTGATCATATAGATTCCTTTACTCTTTATGACCGGTTTCGGCTTATCGCCGTCTTCAGACCTGTTGTAGATATAAATATTGTGTGAGCGACCAGGTTCAATTAGTTAAAATTAAATCTATACAAGTCTTAGTGATGCATGAAATATAAAATATAAAAATATTTATAGCCACGTACGGCAGCAATACATACCGTTAAAATATTCTGATGTAAGTCGTCGTCAAGTTAAACATGTGTGTGCTAATACTCAGATTGCGTCAGTATTTACACAAATACCTAATGGTATCAGAGGGCACTTTAGCCAGAGTACATAGTAAATCTGAGTATTAGCACGCAGATGTTTAACTTGACGATGATTTATATGAGAATATTTTAACGGAATGTATGGCTGCCACACATGGCTATAAATATTTTTATGTTTTATATTTCATGCATCACTAAGAATTGTATAGATTTATAGTTAACTAATTGAACCTGATCGCTCACACAATATTTATATTTACAACAGATATGAAGGTGGCGAAAAGGCGAAACCGGTCATAAAGTTTAAAGAAATCTATGTTATCAAGACGGACTTGTGAAAACAAAAGTGCTAATTCTTTCTGTTTGCTTAATATTGTAGTTTCTTGCAATAAAAAGCGTTACTCAGTTGCCAGAACGGTCTGGTAAAGTTTATTGCAGCACGTCTATTTATTCGCTGGATGCATTGTTGTTAACGTTAAATATGCCTGAAATCTTTTAACCGTCGAAACTCATTTGGACTGTGCAGTCACATTAAAGTGACCACATGTCAAAAACCTCAATAATCAACTTTTTTTAACAGTGTTGACCACCGTGAGACGCGCAGAAAGAGTGAACCACGTTTTGGAAGATGCCGACGGGGTTGTGGAGCCATGTAAAACTTAAGCGCCGCCGCCAGCCGCGCTAGGTTTCTCGCTTGCGGATCCATGGCGCGAACACACCGACCGAGGTGCTCCCACAAATTCTCAACTGGGTTTAAATCCGTGGAGCTTGGTGGTCAGTGGAGCACGGAAACCTCATCCTGGTGCTCTTTGAACCACGCACGTACACTGCGAGGTGTGTGACACGTTGCATTGTTCTGCTGGTAGCTGCCAGCAAACAGCGTGTAGGATGGACGTGGTCGCCAAGGATACACACGTTCTTGTGTTGACTGTGTTTTCCAGAATTAGAAGGTCACCAAGAAATGCCACGAAAACATTCCCCATAGCATAACGCTCTCTTTTCTGGCTTGAATCCTTCCGACGATTGTTGCAGGGTGTTCGCTTTATGTCCGATGGCGCGTAAAACGTGATTCATACGAAAAGGTCACTTGTTGTTACTCAGTGTATAACACTGCAACAGCATATTTACGTAGCTTACGTTATCAAATACCAAATTTGGTTTATTACTTATTATGCCCCAACAGAACAAATAGTCCTGTCACGGAAAAGCCACGTATAACACTCCTAACTGCTACTGCTATACCTTAACCTCAAAACTGGAAACAGGCTTTGAAATAAAACTATTTTGTTATAGCAATTATGATATAAAGCAAAAGAGCAGTGTTACCCTCTGGGAGGATTTTTGTTAAGTTGACCGTGTTGTACCTAACGGAAATTGCTTACCGTAAATGAAAGTCAGAATTACGTAAATATTTGAACAGTACCAAACAAAATTTTGCCTATCTGCACTGTTCAACGGATAAAGAAAACGGCCGCCAGCCTAACTAGGCAAGAGAATGATTAACATTCTCGTTTAAGAACGTAAGTATAAGTAACTATAACGGACAAACACAACCTAGACTTGACCACACGCGAGTGCAATGAACTCTGACACACACATGTTTTAAGATTGAAGCTAACAACTGGAGCAGCACAAACTATTTGCAAAATTATAACACGTACAGGAAAACACTATCACTTTCAAGGCTTACACAAACTGAATGGTCTTTATACTGTTAATATGCACACAAGAGAGACAAACACTTAGTAATCAAGAACATATAATTTCCTACCATGCAATTTTCCACTTTTACTACCATGAGACATAAAATTAACATTTATGTAAGATACTAACTCACTTTCTGCGATTAACAACAGGTAGTAATGTGATCATTTACTGAGCAAAACTTTATAAGCCTCAGTCTTGAGAAATTTTAATTTGAAATTGGCAACAACACATTAATAATCAGTTTTACTTGGAAATTTATTTCAGCAAGCATCATTAACTCTAACTCACTCTCTTGCCACATTAACTTTAACTTTCACTTTACTATGTTCAAGAGGCATTAATTAGAAAATTGGATTTTTAACGTACTTTCAGTAAGGACACTCGGCAATCACTTTAGTTCAAACGGAGAGGACCCTGAGAGGTGTTATGATGAGGAGAAAAATCAAGGTAGGTACATAAATTCAGATAAAAATTACCTTGTATTTGAGCACACTAACACATCCATTAAGCTGATCCTTCACTGTACATCATTATAGTGTTACGTTGCAATGATTGCGGAATGTGGTGGCAACTGCATGTTGGTAGGTGGAATTGCAGGCAGAATTGCTGGACTCTGCCATTTCTTGGTGGCGAAGATAGATACAAATTCCAGAATAGTCCAGCTATTTATCCATCCATCCGAGGCATTGGAAAATAACAGAAAAGCCTCTCTCGAAACCAGCACTATGCAACTTTTACACGGCAGTGCACGGACTCGTAGCTCATGTCTGACTGCTGGCTCGTCCCCGACTGCTTGCTCGTCCTCGACTCGTAACTCGCCTCCGACTGACTATCGGTTCCACCTTTACCACCTAGGCCAACCACAATTTGCGCGCGCTACACAGTTCCGTTCCCGAGGGGAACCACTACACCTTTTACATACAGAATAACTAAGAGCCCTAAGTGAAGGTCAGCAGTGTACATAACAGCAAACAAACACATTAAATAAAACAGAACATTTTCACATATTGACACTTCTACAAAAAAATTATTTACACAGGATTACAATCATATACAGTAAGTTTTGTTCCCTCCAAATGGGACAAATTATTTACAGTACAGATACACTACTTTGCATTGAATCAAACTACGACATCAAAGATTTAACAAAGAAAAGAGTATACAATTTTGTGTTATCTATTCAATCAAAAACATTTACAGGTTCTTAACGATGTAATATTAAATAAAAAAAAAGCAAAATAGATGAGTAGAGCATTTGAGCCATGGTGTTACAAGTGGACGTTCGGTTGTGATACTGGCGTGAAAATTCCAGTGTTCGGTGCTGGTGAACAGCACTCAGCATGGGTGCATGAAGCAGGCGCATCCAGCGGAGTCCCCTACGCAGCAACCCTCGCTGAACGCTCATTGAGCAGACACTGTTCATAGCGCCTTGGTTCATCTGGACGGTCAGTCGCTCAGAAGCTGCAGTTCTGCTCGCCTGTACATATCTCTGCAGTCGTCGTTGGCCACGGTGGTTGACGACACCACAGTCGCCTCAGCGACAGTTTTGGGTATCACCATTTTGCTATGCGCTGTGTAGTTTAACCACGGCAGTACGCGAAAAGTTTTCAGTCTCACCCATTTTGGTTCAAATGGTTCAAATGGCTCTGAGCCTTATGGGACTTCAAATCTGAGGTCATCAGTCCCATGGATTTAGAACTAAGTAAACCTAAATAAGGACATCACACACATCCATGCCGAGGCAGGATTCGAACCTGCGACCGCCGCAGCAGCGTGGTTCCAGACTGAAGAGCCTAGAACCGCTCGGCCACAGCGGCCGGCTACCCATTTTGCGAATGCTTCCACCTTTTGCCCGATAGCCGACGATTCGAACCTGCGACCGTCGCAGCCGCGTGGTTCCGGACTGAAGCGCTAAGAACCGCTCGGCCACAGCGGCCGGCTACCCATTTTGGAAATGCTTCCACCTTTTGCCCGATAGCCGACGATTGTCCCCTTCTGATCGTTAGATAAATCGCTCCGTTTCCGCATTAGGACAACTACTGCACTTTTTTCGGCGTTCCGAGTCATACTTTAAGTACCATCACCTGCCAGTGCTGCCACTTGCTGTCTGTGTGTGATTACCGACATCAAACATAGCCGATGGTCATATTATTGTGACTGGTCCGAACTGTTGTTGATGGATTTGACTCATCTGAGACTAAATGAATATTTAATGTGTAGCACTTTTCTTGAGACGTTTAACTGACTTTGAAATTGTTTTGGTACTGTGGTTTCGTGAAAATATCGTTCCTTTCCATTTTCTTTGTCGTTTTTGTCAAACACTCTTTCTCAGTTTCTGCATTTCTCATTTTTTTTTTTCTTAAGACATCTTCACACTTTCGTCCGTCTTGTAATTCCTCTAAACGTAACGCTTTCCTTCTCAAAACATCTCTCTCGGCGACTTTATCTGATTTTATGGCGTGCATTTCTAAATCTTTCTTTGCGACGTATTGGATCCAGAGATACTTGAAAACTAATTTTGTCACCCTATAAAAATACCCCAAAAATATGTTTCCTTTTTATTGTTTCTGCAATTATCTGTCTACTTCGATGTATTCATAATTGTTTCTGAGTTTCCTCGCTTCAATGCTTATAATTTAACCGTGAAGTTTCCTCAGTTCAAATGGCTCTGAGATCTATGGGACTTAACTTCTGAGGTCATCAGTCCCCTAGAACTTAGAACTACTGAAACCTAACTAAGGACATCACACACATCCATTCCCGAGGCAGGATTCGAACCTACGACCGTAGCGGTCTCGCGGTTCCAGACAGTAGCGCCTAGAACCGCTCTGCCATCCCGGCCAGCCCTCAGTTCAAGATTCTTCTCTTCACTATAGCTATTTTAATTTATTGTTACGTGCTAATCACTGATTATTGCATGTACATTATGGCTTTATAATAATTTATTTTTACATTTCTTGATATTCACCTTTTGTTATAAACATTTTTTGGTTCTCTATATACCCTTTTCATTTTTATACCTTTACACATGTGGTCAACTTTTCAAATCCATTTTCTTCAATTATCTCACCCACATACTTTTTCTGTTTGACCTGTGTGTTTTTCTTCATTTAATGTTATTAAAATAGAATAAATTAATTATGATGGCAACGAAATTCAGATATACGGAACAGCATTTGAGAAAATCCCAGAGTTCAAGATAACTTAAACAGTCCCCACTCAGTTTCAGCTAGAAGTTCGAATGGTTCAAATGGCTCTGAGCACTATAGGACTTAACATCTGACGTGATCAGTCCCCTGGAACTTAGAACTACTTAAACCTAACTAACCTAAAGACATCACACACATCGATGGGCGAGGCAGGATTCGAACCTCCGACCGTAGCAGTCGCCCGGTTCCGGACTGAAGCGACTAGAAGAGCTCTGCCTCCCCGACCGGCTAGCTAGAAGTATGACCTTATTTAACTTTAGGTGTAAACAGTTACGCCGGGAAAAGAGATAGAAAAGCAACATGGTTACACTTTTGCTTACTCCTTCCATCTCGGGAAGTAAGAGTGTAAGGGACAAAATCCCTATTTTATTGCTGTTGCAATGGCACTGTGAGCTGAGCATTATCGTACGTTCCGTAATTGGGTTCTACATCTACATACATACTTCGCAATCCACCATACGGTGCGTGGCGGAGGGTACCTCGTACCACAACTAGCATCTTCTCTCCCTGTTCCACTCCCAAACAGAACGAGGGAAAAATGACTGCCTATATGCCTCTATACGATCCCTAATCTCTCTTGTCTTTGTGGTCTTTCCGCGAACTGTAAGTTGACGGCAGTAAAATTGTACTTCAGTCAGCCTCAAATGCTGGTTCTCTAAATTTCCTCAGTAGCGATTCACGAAAAGAACGCCTCCTTTGCTCCAGAGACTCCCACCCGAGTTCCTGAAGCATTTCCGTAACAGTCGCGTGATGATCAAACCTACCAGTAACAAATCTAGCAGCCCGCCTCTCAATTGCTTCTATGTCCTCCCTCAATCCGACCTGATAGGGATCCCAAACGCTCGATCAGTACTCAAGTATAGGTCATATTAGTCTTTTATAAGCGGTCTCCTTTACAGATGAACCATATCTTCCCATAATTCTACCAATGAACCGAAGACGACTATCCGGCTTTCCCACAAATGCCATTACACGCTTGTCCTACTTCATATCGCTCTGCAATGTTACACCAAAATATTTAATCGACGTGACTGTGTCAAGCGCTACACTACTAATGGAGTATTCAAACTTTACAGGATTCTTCTTACTATTCACCTGCATTAATTTACATTTTCTGCATTTAAAGTTAGCTGCCATTCTTTACACCAATCACAAATGCTGTGCAAGTCATCTTGTATCCTCCTACAGTCACTCAACGACGACACCTTCCCGTACACCACAGCATCATCAACAAACAGCAGCACATTGCTATTCACTCTATCTTAAAGATCATTTTTGTACATAGAAAACAACAGCGGACCTACCACAATTCCCTGGGGCACTCCAGATGATACCCTCACCTCCGATGAACACTCACCATCGAGGACAACGTAACGCGACATCCTCGCTGAAATATGAGATAGTGCATTGTACTGTTTAATCTGCCAAGCATGTCAGTCTTAGACCCTCATCTACAGGGGTTCAGCCGTTCTCGAAGAGCACAACACAGCTTCTAGCGGGCGTCCGCCAGATTACTGTGTGTACAAGCCGGGACGTCACCGGCTTGGTGTGCTGCCGTTCTAATCAGCTTAGAGGCGGTCAGATCACAGGCCTCGCCCCGGGCTTCTAATTACGCAGCGACAGCAACAGGAGGGGGAGGGGAAGACACCACACTGCACCGTACCTCACCACAGAGACAGCTCAGGTGAGGACTTCCTGACAACAGGTGAAACGTCCCCTTAGAATAATTGTACAAGACTGTGCTTAAACAGACACACAATATTTTTGGCGCAACACAATCTGACTTTCAGTAATCCCTACAAAAGAATGGCCCTGACTAACATTAACCTATACGTTTCACAAATCACTTACCTCACAAAAATCTTCGTTACTCGAACTACTGCAAAACAGCCAGCGCCACTACTGCCAGCTAAATGAAAGATTCAAACTGCGGAAGGCACTAACTACTGATAGGCATAGTCAGCAAATGAAAGATTTTAATAGAGAACAAACAATGTGTTTACCTTAACAGTGTTGAAAAATCATAATATACATAGCAGTTCATGACATCCAGTCTTACAAATTTCAAAACTCCGCCATTTTTATCCCCACATCACCACTGCTGGCGGCTCACCTCCAACTGCGCAACGCTACGCGCTGTTCACATCCAGCTGCCCAACACTACAATGGCAGACAACAATGCAAACTGGCCACAGACTGCACACAGCACAGCCAGTGATTTTCATACAGAGCGCTACGTAACGTTGCCAACAAGAAAACATAAACAGCCTACTTACGCAGGCACAGTCTAGCCCGTACACTGGTATGCACTTCTTCCTCACGCGCGTGCAGGTGCCTAGGTAGAAGGCCAATCATAAGATCTTCGCTGTCATCACTTACTACGAGGAGATATTATAGAATCGACTGAATGGAACGAACAGTATAGCGCACGCTGAAAATATATTTAGAGCCTGCTAAAGTAAAAGGAATGTAATGTAAACAAGAATGAGATTAAGAGTGAACTTAACATCAAAGTTGGAAATCAATTACTGCTGGAAGAAGTGAAGGAACTGATGTACACTACTGGCCATTAAACTTGCTACACCAAGAGGAAATGCAGATGATAAACGGGTATCCATTGGACAAATATATTATACTAGAATTGACATGTGATTACATTTTGACGCAATTTCGGTGCATAGATCCTGAGAAATCAGTACCCAGAACAACCATCTCTGGCCGTAATAATGGCCTTGATGCGCCTGGGGATTGACTCAAACAGAGCTTGGATGGCGTGTACAGGTACAGCTGGTCATGCAGCTTCAACACGATACCACAGTTCATCAATAGTACTGACTGGCGTTTGTGACGAGCCAGTTGCTCGGCCACCATTGACCAGAGGTTTTCAGCCGGTGAGAGATCTGGAGAATGTGCTGGGCAGGGCAGCAGTCGAACATTTTCTGTATCCACAAAGGCCCGTACGGGACCTGAAACATGAGATCGTGCATTATCCTGCTGAAATGTACGGTTCGAATCAAAAATAGAGCCACCGGTCGTAACACAACTGAAATTTAACGTCCACTGTTCAAAGTTCCGTCAATGCGAATAAGAGGTGCCCGAGACGTGTAACCAATGGCACCCCACACCATCACGCCGGGTTCAAATGTTCAAACGTGTGTGAAATCTTATGAGACTTAACTGCTAAGGTCACCAGCCCCTAAGCTTACACACTACTTAACCTAAATTATCCTAAGGACAAACACGCACACCCATGCCCAAGGTAGGACTCGAACTTCCGTCGGGACTAGCCGCACAGTCTATGACTGCAGTGTGTTAGACCGCTCATCTAATCCCGCGCGGCTCACGTCGGGTGATACGCCAGTATGGCGATGACGAATACACGACTCCAATGTGCGTTCTCCGCAATGTCGCCAAACATGGTTACGACCATTATGATGCTGTAAACAGAACCTGGATTCATCCGAGAAAATGACGTTTTGCCATTCGTGCACCCAGGTTCGTCGTTGAGTACACCAATGCAGGCGCTCCTGTCTGTGATGCAGCGTCAAGGGTAACCGCAGCCATGGTCTGCGAGCAGATAGTCCAAGCTGCTACAAACGTCGTAGAACTGTTCGTGCAGATGGTTGTTGTGTTGCAAACGTCCCCATCTGTTGACTCAGGGATCGAGAATTGGCTGCACGATCCGTTACAGCCATGCGGATAAGATGCCTATCATCTCGACTGATAGTGATACAAGACCGATGGGATCCAGCATGGCGTTCCGTATTACCTTTTTGAACCCACCGATTCCATTTTCTCCTAACAGTCAATGGTTCTCGAGCAACGCGAGCAGAATGACGCGATACGACAAACCACAATTGCGACAGGCTACAATACGACTTTTATTAAAGTGGGAAACGTGATGTTACGCGTTTCTGGTCCTTACAGGAGGCATCACAACAACGTTTCACCAGGAAACGCCCGTCAACTGCTGTTTGTGTGTGAGAAATCGGTAAGAATCTTTCCTGATGTCAGCGCGTTGTAGGTGTGGCCACCGGCGCCAACCTTGTGTGAATGCTCTGAAAAGCTAATCATTTGCATATCACAGCATCTTCCTCCTGTCGGTTAAATTTCGCGTCCGTGGTACATCATCTTCGTGGTGTAGCAATTTTAATGGCCAGTAGTCTATATGGAAAACAAAATAATGCGTGAAGTACGAAGCAAGGTGGACGTACAGAGCACACTGCTACAGGCAAAGACAGCAAATAAAGTCAATAAATAAAACACAGGTCTTAATTTGAGGCAGATATTTTTGATACCTGTAGTTCGAACAAGGTACTGCATCAAAGTGAAGGTAAGAAATAGTTGATTCTCAGTAGAAAGGAGCGTGTGGGGTGCACTGGAAGAAGCGACAGGATGACAGGAGACGAATGAAGACATCAGGGAATATCTTACACTGTACGAGGAAAGCCGTAGAGGGAAAAAAATTGTAAGGGGATAATGATAGGGATATACGCAACATATGACCGGTCGTTAGTTGTAACTGCTACTCTAAGATGAGATTGGCCTTGGAGAGAAAGTCGTTGAGTGCCGCAGCGCATCAGTCCAAAGAGTAGTGAGAAAGAAGAGTTCTCTTCAAGCCGCCAAGTGAAAGCTTTTCCTGCAGGTAATCCCTCTTAATCAAACCCTTTATCCTTCTAGCTTTTCCTTAGAAAATGTTTCTGTAGTTACTATCAACTGTCCAAAGCCTGTAACTTTACCGCGTGACGATGACTCTCCTTTAAGTTTATTAAAGAACAAGCCCTGGGGAAACGCATGAGCTACACTAATGCTTCATGTCAGTGCATAAATTAGACACGGAGAGTAGTGTGTTATTGCAAGATTATACGAACATGTAGTCTAATAGACAGCGATGGTATGACAATAAAGGCATCTTCAGATAGTTATTGTGCGCTTTCTAATAAAAAACCACTAGTAAATTCGCGTCTGATGTGCTAATCAGAGCGACAAATAAGCCCTTCGTTGGACACAGGTGCAATCAACGTTAAATAGCTTACTCCAACTACAATGGTTTACACTTTAACTAATAAAAGTTAATTGTCTTTGAAACTGACACATTAATTTGTGCGCTTGTATATGATGTGATAATTGCTTGAAAAGCGTCAAAGCTTTTCATGTTTATAATTAAGGGAGATAATTGCATTTAAAGTAAGTGATTAGTTTATTGCAATATATGAAGTGTGATGGAGGTGAATTATTGTGTCATTATTCATCGGTACAGGGCTACGATTCTTCTCTTTACAAACTTGGTACACTTCGTGCATGAAAGGAATTCTTCTGATGCGTTCCTAGCTGGGAAGCCCGGCGACCAGGTGGACACAGGTAGTGCGCCCACGGGCGAGCGGCGGCCGCGCGCCTATGTCGGCACGCTTCACAGAGGGCAGGCCCCCAGAGGATTAGCGACAGGCGAAGACGCTGCATACATCAACAAGCTGCGAAGGGAAGCCGTGGGCATTCGCACGTGTGCCCGAGGCAGTGGAAACTTCAAACTTAGAGCGAAAACCAGTTTTGTCACGATTCTAGGTAACGCGGACAGAGTGGCGAGTTGAATAGCAACAGCACGACTTGGTTGCCCAAGAATCTCAAGTGGCCCGGGGAATTTTGGCCGTTTCCCGCGAGCAGAACACCTGGGTACGTAGCGGCAATACTCAAAGGGAGAAGTCTTGGTTTATTTGTATACTCTGTCTCACACGGGGTATCGCTCTCTTTCCCTCGAGGAATGTGACGGCTAGGAGGGAGGAAATTTGGAAAGGGACCTCTTCATTGGCAAGAATCCTATGTTCGCTTTGAAAAATAGTACGAGCTACGTAATCTGCGGAAGGACGGAGACGAGACGCTGCAGGGGAGCCGCTCTCTCTCTCCAGGTGCGAGGAGCGCACTAGTATTGGGCATTCCAAATATTGCTTCTGAGGAGGCAGGAGTTCACTCTTGATTGCTTCCGATAATTCACAAGGATTCTCTTATAGCTTGTCATAAGACAATGCACTTTGCATTCGTCGCAAACAGCGTAGAGAGCGAAGTTTGTTAGATCCAAGTAGGCGAGCTTCACTCACTGTGCGCGTCATCAAGAGCTTAACTCAGGATCACATTTTGATTTACTACATGTCCGATGACTGTAGTACTGTTAGAACAGTTCTGAGCTTTGTTTAATGCAGTTTCACGTAGGTTTGCACTTGCAGATGGACGCATACCGTCGTCCAGTAATGATAACTTCCAGTAGCAGGTTTCGGTCACCATTTATAGCGTAGGATATGTTAGACGCTATCAACTACGTCGACGGCAGAGTCTTGATGCAGCCGCACGAAATCAGCCGACTCCACCGCCACGCCGCACACGCTATGAACATGGTAATACTGAAAACGCCCTCTTTCCTAGCTGCGCATTCTTCTTTCGCTTTTCTTCAATTTCTTTTCAATGTGTTAGATGCTCATAAAGACGCAAGGCACAGTATTCACCGTTTGCCCGCTAGGAGAGGCATACGTTCAGCTGTTTTTCTTTATTTTTTTTATTCCTTCCACATTTATTACACCAGGTCAACCCATCTCGTGTAATTTATTTATATGTTAAATTAGAATGAAGTTATATAATGTTAATGTTAAAAGGCAAATACCGGGGCAGGCACCTTATATAATTCACTTGTTGTGAGCTCTTGGTGCCAATTCAATACTATTTGTTTTTTTTTTTATTTTCTACAGTATCTGGCGACCCAAATTTTTTAGTTTTGTTTTACATTATTTGACTAATTTGTGAGTGATTGTTAAGGAATTTGATAAAAGTTCAATAATTATTGCATATGCAGTTAAATGCAGTTTCACTGAATAAACAACTTATATGTTGAACAGCACTCCTTGCGTTTCATTTATAGAATTTAAATAAAATTCACATCCCCTTCTCCCTCCCACACGTGGTATCTTGCAAGCTCGGGCTCTGATATAGTGGTTAGCGTACACATTATATAGAAATGATAAATAAAAATAGCTGGAAAGAACAGTTAGTCTTCATATATCCGTAATTGAAATGGACGATTTGGGACGTCAGCTAGTATAATATATGTTAAAAAATGACGAAATTCCTCCAGCTGTATTAAGGTGTTGGTTTTATTGGCGACATCGAAACTAGTCGCCAATAAAACCAACACTTTAATACAGCTGGAGGAATTTCGACATTTTTTAACATACAGAGTGATTAAAAAGTCAGTATAAATTTAAAAACTTAATAAACCACGGAACAATGTAGATAGAGAGGTAAAAATTGACACACATGCTTGGAATGACATAGGGTTTTTAGAACAAAAAAAAACAAGTTCAAAAAATGTCCGACAGATGGCGCTGGACAGCAAAACGAATTTGGGCTACTGAAAATCCTCGAATTGTCGTGGAAACTCCATTGCACGACGAGAAAGTCACGGTATGGGTTGGATTTACCACATCCACCGTTATCGGGCCTCTTTTCTTGGAGGAAATGCGTGATTCTGGGTTTATAACTGCTACCGTGACGGATGAGAGGTACGCCGATATGTTACAGAATCACATCACCCCAGCCTAGCTGATAAACACATGCTGGAACGTACGATGCTTATGCAGGATGGCGCTCCACTCCATTTTGCTAGACGCATGAAAGATAGCTTGCGCGCGTAGTTTGGTGATGATCGTGTGCTCAGATGCCACTTCCGTTGTGCTTGGCCTCCCAGGTCCCCAGACGTCATTCCGTGCGATTATTGGCTTTGGGGTTACCTGAAGTCGCAAGTGCATCGTGATTGACGACGTCTCTAGGGATGCTGAAAGACAACATCCGACGCCAACTCCGGACATGCTTTACAGTGCTGTTCACAACATTATTCCTCGACTACAGCTGTTGTTGAGGGATGATGGTGGACATATTGAGCATTTCCTGTAAAGAACATCATCTTTGCTTTATCTTACTTTGTTATGCTAATTATTGCTATTCTGATCAGATGAAGCGCCATCTGTCTTACATTTTTGAACTCTTGTATTCCTTTTGGTTCTAATAAAACCTCATGTCATTCCAAGCATGTGTGTTAATTTGTACCTCTCTATCTACATTATTCCGTGATTTATTCAGTTTTTAAATTTATTCTGACTTTTTGATCACCATGTATAACACAGATAGTGTCCCCAACAAAAATTTAAGAGAAGCAAAAGTCCGCTCAAAGTCAATTAAATAGGAGTCTACTGGCACACAATGGACTAAACCTAAATTTCGCTAAGCAACAGAAAATGGGCATAGCTACACACTGACAAACGGTGTTAAAATCCAGATTCAGTGGACAAAATTCAGAGTTATAATAAACGTCACATACAAAAACATCAGTTTTGCTGATCTGCTGGAAGAAATAAATCAGAGTCGCGCATGCGATATATTTGAGAGTGCCGCGACTGACGACGCGAAAAATTTCTGTGTGCCTCTTCATGATGGCCGAGCGACCTTCTATGGCCACGGAAAGACCTTTCTTGTAGATCACGTAATGACTGTGTGCTTTCATCGACCTGATCCACAAGTTTTTATACTTAAAGGATATCATAAATATAACTGCCCCATTAAATACATGCTAAAATTCTTACCGAAGCTGATACCCCACACTTAATTTTATGTGCGTCTCTTCGCCCAAAATTTAAATTTAAGCAAACTCAAAGATTTATGGCAGTGCTGAAGATCAGTTCATAATCCATGTGCCGCCATCATTTCAGTAAACATGGACATGGTACCACATTAATTTTGGACTTATCATTCTGTTTACATCGAAGCAATCAGAAGAGTATTAAGTTAGGTAGTTTTTAAGTTACGGGCGAAACTATACAATTTATGAACAATACGAAAAATCAATATTTAATTATGATGTGGTACATGCTAGAAGTTCAACCGATGCACACTTCTGATAGTTACAATTTCAGTACTTTATGTCTTTTGTACTATAATTATTATAAACGTCGTTGAAAAATTGCTGAATTTCAATTACAAAAATCATCTCGGTGCTGTGATTTTCCACATATATTTATTACAAATCATATCTGCATACTGATATAACTATTTGGATCTCCACTTCAATTTCACTTATCATAATTCACTGTTTCTATTGCGGTGTGCACTGTAGGTGCACGAATGCGTTCAGTATAAAAGAACACTTTGTGCCTGCTAGAGGCAGAACTGACGTCATGTCCGCTAGTTTGAATCGGACAGCTGTACATGAATTGGCCACCCAACCACCATTAGCCGGCCGCGGTGGTCTCGCGGTTCTAGGCGGGCAGTCCGGGACCGTGCGACTGCTTCGGTCGCAGGTTCGAATCCTGCCTCGGGCATGGATGTGTGTGATGTCCTTAGGTTAGTTAGGTTTAAGTAGTTCTCAGTTCTAGGGGACTGATGACCACAGCAGTTGAGTCCCATAGTGCTCAGAGCCATTTGAACCCAACCACCATCGGTCAGGCACGCCATTTCTGCAGGCCACGGACACACCCACCACAGTCCTGCCTGAGTTCACACACGTCCCGTCACAAAATGGTGACAGGTAACAGTCGTCAGGATGCTGAAAGTTAAGTGGACTATAAAGTTACGTAAAGAACAGATTCTTAGGACAACTGGTGATCAAAATATTAACTAGAAATATAGCATCAGAGAAGATATTGTAAGATATTATCAAATGGCTTCCAAGCTATTAGAGGAAGTCATAGAGGAAAACAACTGCAAAAGATGGCAGAGGTTGGTAAATATACAAAAAAATTGAGGATGTTATGTTTAAGTGTCTCTGTGATAAGTAAAATACTACAGTTAGAGCCCCTAAAACTAAATAAAAGTTACTTTTCAAAAAACTCATTTTTCAACGACTATTAAGACTATTGAGGCTTAAAGTCGCTAAAGAAATCTGTACTACCCAACGGGAAGTTAGGAACATCCGACTCACAACAGCGTTAAATTAGGCATTATTTGGCGACAGCTAAGAATTTGCTTAAAATGTTATAAGCTAACACATGCATTACCGAGCCATATTTCCCAAATGGCTCTGAGCACTATGGGACTTAACTTCTGAGGTCATCAGTCCCCTAGAACTTAGAACTACTTAAACCTAACTAATCTAAGGACATCACACACATCCATGCGCGAGGTAGGATTCGAACCTGCGACCGTAGCGGTCGCGTGGTTCCAGACTGTAGCGCCTAGAACCGCTCGGTCACCACGGCCGGCCATATTTCACAGAATGGAAACTGCTGTGTTGTATGTTCATCCATAATTTGTCATCAAAGAGCAGCTGTGTCGATTTAGTGGAATGTTTAAAACAGATCTGGATGGAACATATAGCGTCCCAAGTGAAATAATAAGAAAAGACTTAGAAAACAGTATTTATAAAGAAGAGACATATAAAACTTGAATAATATACATTTTTCTCATGTATCCGTATCCTCCCCCCTCCGCCCCCCCCCCCTTCCCACCATGAACCATGGACCTTGCCGTTGGTGGGGAGGCTTGCGTGCCTCGTCGATACAGATAGCCGCACCGCTGGTACAACCACAACCGAAGGGGGGGGGGGGGGTATTTGTTGAGAGGACAGACATACGTGTGGTTCCTGAAGGGGGCAGCAGCCTTTTCAGTAGTTGCAGGGGCAACAGTCTCGATGATTGACTGACCTGGCCTTTTAACACTAACCAAACTGGCCTTGCAGTGCTGGTACTGCGAACGACTGAATGCAAGGGGAAGCTACAGCCGTAATTTTTAAGGAGTGCATGCAGCTTCACTGTTTGGGATAGAGTAGCATGGAGATCTGCATCAAACCGGTCTCTGGACTGAAGACCACAACAGCAACAACACCCGTATTATAGTAATTTCTCTGTGTTAGTTTAGCTGCGCGGGGTTAGCCGAGCGGTCTCAGGCGCTGCAGTCATGGACTGTGAGGCTGGTCCCGGCGGAGATTCGAGTCCTCCCTCGGGCATGGGTGTGTGTGTTTGTCCTTAGTATAATTTAGGTTAAGTAGTGTGTAAGCTTAGGGACTGATGACCTTAGCAGTTAAGTCCCATAAGGACTGTTTTCATGCTTGAACTGTTTACAGTTTTGACGGACTGTCCACTGGGCCCTCTTACCACTAAATCTGAGGGGGCTGCGATAGGGAAGTTTCCATTGTTTGACTTGAGGGCTCCCCACACAAAGTAATCGGACACTGATATATCAGGTGACGTGGGTGACCAGCTAGCGCAGCAACTAGACTGACCTCTGATAACAGTTCAACCAGGCCTGAAGGCTGTGTAAATGTGATCCAAGATTCGCTAAGCTGAGTGGGCAGTTCCTCGATCCTGTTGGAAGTAACTGTAGGTTTTTTCTTCCTCGACTGGTGGCCGCTTCTATTTGCCCCAGCCTGCATAACTACTTTTGGTTAGTAACAAGATCTGTGAATGGGAGAGTCAGCCTCAATCTGGTAACCTCTGCAGAAATAAATTTCATGTTAGTGCATCTGAGACGGACAAAATAAAAAATTAGAAAATTTTCCTCCATAGTGTACAGTTGCAGATCTGTCATCTCCAAGTGGCATGCCTCAAATCAGCGGAAAACTGACAATGGACAAATTGGAAGAGATATAAGGTGCATAAAGAGAATAGTAAGAAATGCATTTCTGAAAAAAGAGGAATTTATTAACGTCTAATACGAGGGTTTGGAACTTTAATAGTGGCAACTTTTTGTTGACAGCTTGTACAAAATAGATACGTGTTTCAAAGCCTTACTGACCTTCAAAGTAGTCACCAGCATTGTTTATAACCCGTTGCCAGCGATGTGGAAGTCGTACGATACTCTTAGGAGTGCCAGTTGTGTTGACAGTTCGATCGCCGCTGTCTATTGCCCGACGAATTTGTGGCAGTTCTAAAGCGAGTGCCGTGAAGTGTTTCCTTCTGTTTAGAAATCGAATTGAACTCACGAGTGCTTAAATGAGAGGAGTGCAGTAGGTGGTATTGCACTTAGCAGCCCCATAAGTCACACAAATTAGTAACAGCTTGCACTGTACGTGCTTGAACATTGTCCTGCAAAATGATGGTCAGGTCCTGCAGAAAGTGTCATCACTTCTGTCTCCATGCTGTTCATTTTTGGAACGCAGCCTACGAACAGCATAGAGTCATAAGTGATGACACTTTCCGCTACGGTCGCAGGTTCGAATCCTGCCTCGGAAATGGATGTGTGTGATGTCCTCAGGTTAGTTAGGTTTAAGTAGTTCTAAGTTCTAGGGGACTGAAGACTTCAGAAGTTAAGTCCCATAGTGCTCAGAGCCATTTCAACAATTTTTGCTCAAGCACGTACAGTGCAAGCTGTTACTGATTTGTGTGACTGATGGAGCTGTTAAGTGCTATACCACCTACTGCACTCATCTGACTTAAGCCTTCGTGAGTTCAGCTCGATTTCTAAACTGAAGGAAACACGTCACGGCATTCGCTTCAGAACTGCTACAAATGCGTCGGGTAATAGACCGTGCCGCTCGAACGGTCAACACAACTGGCACTGCTGAGAAAAAAGTGGTTCAAATGGCTCTGAGCACTATGGGACTCAACTTCTGAGGTCATTAGTCCCCTAGAACTTAGAACTAGTTAAACCTAACTAACCTAAGGACATCACAAACATCCATGCCCGAGGCAGGATTCGAACCTGCGACCGTAGCGGTCTTGCGGTTCCAGGCTGCAGCGCACTGCTGAGAGTATCCTACGACTTCCACATCGCTGGCAACGGGCTATACACAATGCTGGTGACTACTTTGAAGGTCAGTAAAACTTTTAAACATGTATCTATTTTGTACGAGCTGTAAATAAATAGTTGCCACTATTAAAGTTCCAATCCAGGAAGACATTTTTGAAAGTAACTATCTGCCATGAAGATTTGTACAAAGTTGAACGTGGACGAAAATTAGTTCATACAAAAGGAATACCAGTTTTTGAAGTGTGGTGCAACAAAAGGCTGAGTTTAGATGGGCAAATTGCATAAATAATGAGCAGGTACTGAATCTAATATGGGAAGAAAGATATTCAGGCACTCTTTTACGAACGGCAGAATCGGTTGGTAGTTCAAGGAATCGTAATCTGGTAATGGAGGGAACCGCGAGGGTAAAATTTGTATAGGGAGACCTACGCATGAATAGAATAGGCAAGATCAAATGTCAAATGCATGTAGGTTAGAGTAATTAAGCAGTGGTGAATAGGCTTTCACAGGACATACTACCCGGGAAAACTGCATCAAACCATTCTGAGGATTGAAGACAACAACAACAACAACAACGACGACGACGACTCACATTCGACAGTCTTGATCCGCAAATAAAGTGGTAAACTTCAGTGTGAAAACATGACAGAGGATTCTTTATTGTTTTTCAAGGAGGCATCACCGACGTCGATGCGGTAGGCATTTGTTTGTTATGAAATAAATGCAATTCACGAAAATGTACACTGCTCATTTACCACATCGTAGCCCTTAAAATATTCATTTTCGGACATTGATTCGCTAGAGAAGTGACTCTTTATCTAAAAGTATACGTTTTAGAGTCCTCTAACACAGCTTTGATAGGGAAAAGAAAGTCACTAACCACCGACAGTGATGCTCCAACCTCTGCTGTATGCACTCGTACAAGCGAGAAATTTAAACCAGTTTTGTTTCCTTTTTTTCCAAGGCATTGAGAAATTAACAGCATGTTATAAATTGACGTCCGCTGGAATGCTAGACACATGTTTGAAAATAGCTACCTAGGCTTCCGCGACCCGACTCTGGGGACAAAAATATTTTTCTGACTATAGCGCCGCGTTATACATTACTATTATTGGAGAAACAGTAAAAGTTTTTTTTTTAAGTTATCATAATCAAAAACGTTTATGCCAACTATTTGAGTGTCCAGCCACAGTGGAAGTCGCTGAATAGTCAGATTTTGCATGCGCTATCAGTAGCTGCTATTGCCCCTTCTTCATAAAAAGCTGCTGCACAGGCGTTATATGCAGGTTGGACCCCCACTCACAAAAGTTTAATAATTTCAATAGACGGTACTTAAAAATCGTTCCCTCAATGAACCAAGACCTTTGCCGAAGCCGTTGGTGGTTGCTACTACAAGGTGTTTCACCAATCAACAATTGCCCTCCCAGAACCTACAGTCATAGTGGTTCTCCGCGGTTCCATCCGTGACTCATAGACTTTGGCGAGGTGAAGAGACTTGCGAGTCTCAACGATATAGGCAGCTATGCAGTGGTTGCAACCACAACGGACGGGTGTCTATCGAGGGCCAGACAGATCTATGGTTCCTGAAGGGAAGCATTTTCAGTGGTTGCAGCGGTAAGAGTCTGGATAACTGACTGATCTGGCCTTGTAATATTAACCAATATGCACTTATTATGCTGGCCTAGCGAAAGGCTGAAAGCAATGGGGAAAATACAGCCGTTATTTTTTTTTTTTTACAGGGCATGCACCTCTGCTGTGTGGTTAAATGATGTTGTAATCCTCTTGGGTAAAATAATCTGGCGGTAAAATAGTGCCCCGTTTGTATCTTCAGGCAGGAAACACTCAGGGTGACGTCGTCATCAGAAAAACCATGCTGGTGTACTACAGGTCGGATAATGCGATGTTTAATCCCTTAATCTGGGCCGGCCGGAATCGCCATGCCGTTCTAGGCGCTACAGTCTGGAACCGCGCGACCGCTACGGTCGCAGGTTCGAATCCTGCCTCGGGCATGGATGTGTGTGATGCCCTTAGGTTCGTTAGGTTTAAGTAGTTCTAAGTTCTAGGGGACTGATGACCTAAGAAGTTAAGTCCCATAGTGCTCAGAGCCGCTTGAACCATTTTAATCTGGTATGTGGGTTAGAGATTTTGAAAAGGGAAATGGATAGATTGTGACTGTTGGATTATTATTAGCGACGTGCGGTGGCAAGAGTGACAGCGTTTCCTGATTAGGTGAGTACAGGGTTACGAACGTTAAATCAAATAGGGGTAGTGAAGAAGGCGGTGCAATAGTGAATAAGAAAGTAGGAATAGATATAACCTACTATGAACAGCACAGTGAATACATTATCGAAGATACGAAGCTGGGATAGTCACGAAACAAACACTTACAACAGCAATACCTGTTTATGTGACAATTATATCAAGGTACACACTCCGCAAGATACCGTATGATGTACGGTTGACGGTAACTTCAACCATGAGAGGTCATCTCCTTTCCTGTTCTACTTGCAGATGGAGCGAGGGAAAATGTCTCTGTATCTCTCACCTTGCCTTAGCGATCCTTACGCGGAATGTACGTTGGCAGCAATAGAATCGTTCTGCAGTCAGCTGCAAATGCCTACACCGCTGATAGTGAAGGAGTTTGAAAGAATGTGTCACGGTGAAAATCAAATTATTGATGCAGTTAAGGAAGACGAAAATATAATTGCAATGGAGTACTGCAATTGGATAGTAAGAAAAAGAAGAGAAAGTAAAATGGTAGGAGAACATGGATTGTGGGGAATGGATTAAGGGGAGGTTTACTATCTTTGGCCTGAAAAAAGCATGTTGTTTGACAATTTGTTTCTCGGGATCGGTTATAGATATCAATGTCTAATTCGGTCAACGTTTATTCATATTTACAAACTGGAATTTTTTCGCCCAGAAATGACCAAGAGCAAAGGCCGAAGTGCCTTCGGAACGAAACAAAATTTCGATGTAGACCTTGACACGCGGTATGTCACAGGTCAGCCGACTCGTCTGAAATCAAAACTGAGTGTACGTTAGTGAAGTATATAAGATTCTTTAGGAGCTGTACCTCGCTTATTTGGACCAAAGGAAACGAAATGGCGGCCATTTGAAAAAAAAAAAATAGGGTTTCTTTCACCGATTTTTCGACTTCGTCGGCGAAGTAAAAATATTTATAGCTGATGGATCGGAATAAAAGTGGTACAACTCCTAGACAGTTTAGTTAAAGTCGTCGGAAACAAAGAATCATGCCAATCGGTTCAGTAGATTTGAAGCTACCATTCGATCTGCGCCGTCCTGCACTGCTCCAGAGCTGCTGGTACGGCCGGTGACAAGCGGTTTTCAGTCGTTTGAATCCGCTGGTCGTCCGAATGCTTGGCAAACTGCGTCGAACAGAGTCCCAGGGTGACGTCCATCGTTGTCATGGTCCTCAGAATTGCTGAATAACCTTCCTTGAAGCTGCACACTGCCAGGAAAGTCGCAATCTCCACAGTCTTCGCACCAGAATGCAAATGCTTGGGGGCTAACTGCCAAACACACGCGTTCAAACTTTCATTTGAATTTTATGTGTTTCCTTCCCGGTACATCAACTCGTCCTCCGAAAGAAAAAAACTGGTGAGTGAAGAAGGCCGATTTCAGGCAGGTGCATTTTCTTTGTTTAGCCGCGAATAACAAACATTTCCGTTCCGTATTCGGAAAAACCGTTTCAGGGATGAATTCTAAACACTTTTATGGATCCAAAAATGCGATTAAAAATTGATTTTTTACCAAAAGATAGTAAATCTTTCCTTGATGTGGAATTCGTTGGCAGAATTTCGCACAGGCCATAATTTATTCATGGCTAACGTTTGTGTACATGGAAGAACTCCTAGAAACTGGAAGATCGATTATATAATAGTAAGACAGATATTTCGAAACCAGTTTTCAATTTGCAAGACCCAGCGAGGAGGCGCAGTTATTAGCACACTGGACTCGCATTCGGTAGGACGACGGTTCAAGCCCGCGGCCGGCCATCCTTATTCTGGTTTTCCGCGATTTCCCTGAATCGCTACGGGCAAACGGGTGACGATTCCTTTGTAAGGGCATGACCGACTTCCTTCCCCCTCCCCCCTAATCCGATGGAACTGATACCCTCACTGTTTGGACCCATCCGCAGAATCAATCATCCAACAAATCAAACTGTAAGATGTTTGCAGGGCCAGATATCAGAGCTACTTAAAATTTAATGTTTATAAATTACAGATTAAATCTGAAGAAATTAAGGAGACATGACCTGCATAAACTAAAAGAATCAAAGGTTGTTGAGAGTCTCTGTATGTCCATCCTTTCAGAGATAGTTTTGGGACTCGGCTGCTATTTAGTCTTAAATCACCATTATTGCGTCACATGAAGATCCAACGTACTTAACAGGTCTCTATGGGTTTAACTGAATTCGTAGTGAGAGATGACATACGCAGAGTAGACGTCACGTTTTCTAGTACCAATAACAATTCAATTAATGGTGGAAGGTACACAGAGTCTACTCTGTAAAGTCTGCACTTTCCCAACTGATAAACTCCTTTATTAGAGTATCATCTTCAACCGTCTGAATCCAGTACTAGAGAAACCTGTACACTTCTCTGTGCACCTTTATCTTCAGCTGTACACATCCACGTTGCTCCCTCATATTTTCTAATTTATGTTACTCACCTTTTGTTAAATCGCTACCGGAGGACTTCCATATTTCATAGACTCCGTCACAAGAGCTTCATTCGTCCATTAGCCATTCATTCACCTGTCTATGTGGTTTGCCCAAATTCATTTAGTTTGGTTGTGTCAATGATTAAAATCTTCCATTCCTACCGATTACTTGATCCAACTGCTTGTTTCCATGTCTCTCTCTTACTAATTCTAGGAGTGCATCTCCCCAGCGTTCGCCGGGAAATACTCAGATTGTGAAGTTGTCTCGTTAAACGACAACATCCTTTGTTCGTAAGTCAAAACAGGTACCGCATGCTCTTCGTAATCATTCAGTCGACACGCATTGGAAGTTTTGTGTTGAAAACACTATTTAGTCTACCTAAAGCGTTCTAGGACCTTTTTACTCTCTTTTGAAAACCTTTCCTCTTACTAGACCTCTCAAGTAATACGGTGTACGAGCAACTCGTGATTTACCGAATAATAATGATAATTTTGTGTGGCTCAACGGCCTTGTACAAGTCTGTCAATTAGGTGCCACTTCCTTAACATGCCGAATATATGACTGTGTCAGCCACCTCATTAAATGATTACCTTTGGTTTAGTAAAACAACTCTACAAAAACGTTCTGTAGGTTTGAACGTAAACGGTCATTTATTTTCCTTCGCTCTAAAAGTAGGGATTATTTTAATCAAAAATTTAGTTAGACGCTGTAATTATTTGTCCGTAATGATTGATACGGCATGAGATGAATTGAAAGCGACTGTTGTCAAACAAACTTTCCTTAACAACAGTTTCAATGGCAAGTGTATCAGGCGTAAGAGAATGTTATCAGCACTTTTATTTGCCACATACCCAGCGTCGTTCTAATAATTTTTAATAAATGCGGGAACACCGGAAAGAGAACCGAAACGGACAGGGAATATTCTCTGGTCAAGAATCACACAATTCCAGCTTCATGTTTGAAAGGATCTCATCGTTTCGCTAATTAATACGTGGTAAGTAATTAGGCAAGTGGAAATGAAATAACTTTGAGTTCGGATACGTAAAGTGAAAATTTATACAAAGAACCCGACCAGCAGTGCGAATGATATTCCACTTTAATTAACTCAGCAGAATACGTCCCTGGTTCATTCTACATTATTTTTCTGGCAGCTGCTTTCACACCATGGCCGCCAGAGTTGTGTCCAAGATAACGATCCTCCCTTTCGCTTCCTTTGTCTCGTTCCATTCCCGATATTTCTGAAAGAGAGAGAGAGAGAGAGAGAAAGAGAGAGAGAGAGAGCAGTCCTATACCGGTCCGACTGAAACAAAACTAAACAGGCGACCTTGTATATGATTTGCCAAATACATGAATGTTGCAGGACACCATGGATAAAAAATGATTATATAGATAGTGTTAGTGTGGTTGAAAGTTTCCGAGTTCACATTGCGCTGCCATTATATTTGTCTCGATTGATTAATTAAAGTAGGCTTTTGCTGGAGATATTCCATGTCGCCTTCAAAAGTGGTTATATTTAAGATACGTCTCGCCAACCTCTTTAATCTGACAGAAATATCGTTGGAGTGTGATCTTTGGTAAACTAGTTACTAATCTCATAAAATCTGATCCTAATCTTTCGTTTAGTCTTATTGAATCCGTTCAGCTTATTTGATATCGATACTAATGGTGTAGCTAACTGTTCAGCACTTAGTATTCTTTACAACACTCGTATCGTATTTGACTGCGTCTCCAGGGTTCCTACTGGGCACGCTTATAGTCCACGACTCCCAGAGACAATCAGCTCTGACAGGAGAAGCATGTGGAGAAACTGCAGTGACCCAATTTATCTGTATTCTCTCATGTAACGTTTCAATCAAACATGTTGCCACGCTCACCTCATGTACGCTTCTCGAGTATATACAAGTGGTATTTTAATTACTACCGAAAATGTTGATGACAAAATATGGCAATAGAAGCGAAAAAGTTGCGGTAAACTTGTATTTGTAACGAGCCTTGGGCGTGATAGTTACGAATGTGTGGTTATAAGGCTCCAAGGATTTAAGTTAAGTACGACAGTACTTAATACAAATACAGTTGATATTTTTACTGTTCGACTATCCCTAGCTACTTCGGCTACCTTCGATGACTCCTTGGTCAGACATCGAGTGTGGCCGAGCGGTTCTAGGCGCTTCAGTCTGGAACCGCGCGACCGCTACGGTCGCAGGTTCGAATCCTGCCTCGGGTATGAATGTGTGTGATGTCAGGTTAGTTAGGTTTAAGTAGTTCTAAGTTCTAGGGGACTGATGACCTCAGATGTTAAGTCCCATAGTTCTCAGAGCCATTTGAACCATTCAGACAATGAAAACTCATGCAGACTATACTTTCATGGAAAGAAGTCACTAAACAACCAAAACGACATACGTCCAATTGCAATGCTGAGGACTCAACATGTACTTACAGTATGGCGCAGGAATCGATGGGAATGGAAAGGGTTGGAAGTAGGATGGCAGTAAATCCTTGACAAGCTTTAAATAGATATATTAACAATAAAACTCAATAATCAGAGTGAATGAATAAGCTCAAACGTAAGTAAAATAGCCAGTGCTTAATTCACATTTATAAATAACTTAATATCTAGTACAACATAAGAAACAGTAAAATCGTCTGCCCCTTAGAAACCTTCAGCTTCACTATAATGAGAGCAGAGACCAATAAACGAGCATACCGTAAATCTACATCTACATCTACACGGATACTCTGCAAATCACATTGAAGTGCCTGGCTGAGGGTTCATCGAACCACCTTCACAATTCTCTCTTATTCCAATCTCGTATGGCACTCGGAGAGAACGATCATCTATATCTTTCTGTACGAGCTCTGATATCCCTTATTTTATCGTGGTCATCATTTTTTTCCTATGTACATCGGTGTCAACAAAATATTTTCGCATTCGGAGGAGAAAGTTGACGATTGGAATTTCGTGAGAAGTTTTCGCCGCAACGATAAACGCCTTTGTTTTACGTTAGTGATGTCCACCACAAATCCTACATCATTTCAGTAACACTCTTTCCCCTATGTCGCGATAATACAAAACGCGTTGTCCTACTTCGAACTTTTTCTGTGTACTCCGTCAATCCCGTATGGTAAGGATCCCACACCGCGCAGCAGTATTCTAAAAGAGGACGGACAAGCGTAGTTTAGGCTGTCTCCTTAGTAGATCTGTTACATTTTCTAAATTTCCTGCCAATAAAACGCAGCCTTTGGTTAGTCTTTTTCGATGTACTCTGTCAGTCCTATCTGGTAATGATAAATAAGTATTCTAAAAGAGGACGGACAAGCGTAGTGTAGGCAGTTTCTTTAGTAGGTCTGTTACATTTTCTAAGTGTCCTGCCAATAAAACGCAGTCTTTGGTTAGCCTTCCCCACAACATTTTATATGTGTTCCATCCAATTTAAGTTGTTCGTAATTACAATTTTTACGTACTTAGTTGTATTTACGGCCTTTAGATTTCACAGATGTGTCGTGTAACCGAAGTCTAGTGGATTCCTTTCAGCACTCATGTGGATGTTGACCTCACACCTCTCCTTATTTAGGGTCAATTACCAATTTTAGCATCATACAGATATCTTTTCTAAAACGTTTTGCAATTTGTTTTGATATTCAGATTACTTTATTAGTCGAGAAACGACGGCGTCATCTGCAAACAACCTAACAGGGCTGCTCAGATTGTCTCGCAAATCGTTTATATAGAAATGAACCGCAAAGGTCCTCTAATCCTATCTTGGGGTACGCCAGAAGTCACTTCTGCTCTGCTCAACGACTTTCCATCTGTTGCTACGAACTGTGACGTCGTCGCTGACAGGAAATGACGAATCCAGTCACATAACTGAGACTATATTCCATAAGCACGCAATTTCACTATAAGCCACTTGTGTGGTACAGTGTCAAAAGCCTTCCGGAAATCCATAAATACGGACTCATTCTGAAATCCTTTGTGAAAAGCGCTCAACACATCATGCAAGTTAAAAGCAATTTGTGTTTCAGAAGAACGATGTTTTCTAAATCCATGTTGGCTTTGTATCACGTTACCCTAAAAGTACGAACTGTAAATAAATGACAAGGAACAAATAAAATAATTGAATTCTAGCTAAGGACAGATGAACCCACCACACGAGAGCCCGAAAATGGTATGCATAGAGTGAAACAGTAAATAGATAACTAAAACACAATGAAACAGGCTGCCCTCTGCTCACTACTGACAAGGGAACCTCCCCATCGCACCCCCCTCAGATTTAGTTATAAGTTGGCACAGGGATAGGCCATGAAAAACTGAACACAGATCAATCGAGAAAACAGGAAGAAGTTGTATGGAAGTATGAAAAAAATAAGCAAAATATACAAACTGAGTGGTCCGTGTGCAAGATAAGCCACATCAAGGTACCTGTTCACTGAGGAGCACCGTGGTCCCGTGGTTACCGTGAGCAGCTACGAAACGGAAGGTCCCTGGTTCGAACCTCCCTCGAGTGAAAAGTTTTAATTTTTTATTTTCAGACAATTATCAAAGTTAACGCACTCAGACATGATCAACTTTTCTCTCCAAAATTCCAGGACATGTTCAGATTTGCTTGGACACATGCAGGATTTGACGGTCTACACACGGAAAAACTTGAAAACGTTAAAAACGTATATTTTGACAGAGCACAGGGAAAACTGTGCGACTGTGAAACTGTTGCATTCATTTGTTGCCGTTTATGTGACAAACTCTTATGTTTTCATCACTTTTTTGGGAGTGATTATCACATCCACAAGAGAACCTAAATCGGGCAAGGTAGAAGAATCTTTTTACGCATTCGCCAAGTGTGCAAGTTAGGTAGGTCGACAACATATTCCTGTCATGTGACGCACATGCCCCCACCAGTGTCCTACAGAATATTTCAGACGTGTTTTCCTGTGGAGGAATCGGTTGACCTATGAATTTGCGATCAAATGTTTTCGGTTCCTATTGGAGAGGCACGTCCTTTCGTATACCAATCGCACGGTTTTGTGGTGCGGTCGCAAAACACAGATACTAAACTTATTACAGTGAACAGAGACGTCAATGAATGAACGGTCAGATCGTAACTTTGCGAAAATAAAGTAAGTAAAATTTTTACTCGAGGGAGGGCTCGAACCAAGGACCTCTCGTGTCGCAGTTGCTTACTCTAACCACGGGACCACGGCGCTCTTCAGCTTACACAGTCATTGATGTTGGATATCTTACACTTGGACTACTCAGTTTGTATATTTTGCTTATTTTTTCATAGTTCCACACAACTTCTTCCTGTTTTCTCGATTGATCTGTGTTCAGTTTTTCAAGGCCTATCCACTGTGTCAATTTATAACTAAATCTGAGGGGGGTGCGATTGGGAGGTTCCCTTGTGAGCACAGAGAATAATTCAACAAACACGAGCAGTAAAAGGCAGAACAGAAAATTCTTTGAGCATAGTTGACAAAAAACATGCAGATACCTTAGGTCGTGCTGATATGCCAGTGTAATAACTTGTATAACTGATACTGAAATCCAGCCCAACATAGGCATTTGCACAACCAAAGTTTTGTACTGAACTCAACTTGCACATCTTCTAACAACGTCATGACCAGACACACACAGCAGTCAATACCTGCTTTTATCTTGTCAGCAATATCTCTCTGCACCCGAAATGCGACGCACCATCCATTTGTCGAACAGGTACTGATATTCGTTGCTGACAGCAGGCCACAGCAAGCTCAGACTCCATCAGGTTGCCTCTATTGCTTTGCTGCACAAACTCGATGCCCTACATCATCCAGCAGACTACCTTCTCAGACAATCGCGTCCTATAGAGTCTTCTCGTAGGCTGTCTTCATACTAGCACTTCCGCTGAGGCTCCTCCCCATCCTAATGACGCCAGCAGTTTCCTCGTCCTCTATATCCAAGGGGGCGCTGGCACTGCCTGTCAAATGCCAACTGCCACCCACTCTCCCAGGCACCGCCACTCGCAAGCCAACTCCCTGAACGAGGTACGCCGGTTCATAAACAAGATTGGACCGTGTACCAGCGATGTTGCATGTCCACATAAAATGAATATAGTAACCGATAATCTATATCCAATTTTAAAAAAGTGTATCACGTTAGCCTAAAAGTATACCATGTTATACCAACCGTATCAAATTACATACAAAGAGTATTAAATTATCCCTGCAAACTGATTTAGGCTTTATGCATTAGGTGTAATTGTTCGTAATTGCTCAGGTAGTGTAAACTCTTCAAAATTACTGATGACTTTTTCTTGACTAATGTAACTACCGAGATATTAGGGAAACTTGAAACTTTCGATAGGCGTTGGACTTTATAAATTAACCATTCGACATTTTTTATTAGGCATTAGATGTTACTGGATACTAATAAGTACTCTAACACCAGTTGAATGTTAGTTACGTCCTTACATAATGTTGCTGTCTGGAGGTGATGTGTTATCCATTAGGTATTGGGTTTTAGGTGTTAGGTGTCACAGGATTGTGACTGTTATTGTATTACTAGAGGCTGCAAGTTAGATCTGCAGACGTATGTAATGCTACGAGTATTTTAATAAGTCATACAGACAATTTCAGTGTGGAAATATTTAATTTACTTGCAGAGAGTGTGGAACTTTCGGCATTTTTAGACATGGTGCATTTTAAACTGGAAGACAGATCTTCTGCAGTGCCATGTTCAGCCAGTTTTTAGGTATTCAGGTAAATTTCATGCTATCGAAATACTTTCATCTGTTAACCTGCAATTTATTTAAGCAATACTGACAATTTGTGAGTGTAATTATTTAGTTTCATGCCTCATTGAGCTAGAAAAGTATGCGAAATCATACATGTAATACAACTTCATCTTTACTCTAATTTTGGTAGAGGTCCTCCACTGTACGATGAGCATTCGAGCTGTGCATTTTAATGAGTTACACAGACAACTTAAAAGAGTGAATATTTAGTTTAAAGACAAATAGAATATCCAAGTGTGGTACGAAAATCGAACTTTTGACGAAAACTGTGTAATGATTAACCTAAAACATCTTATCAGCAGTGACAATAAGTCATCTTTCTGCATTTTGAAAAGTAATACAGATTTTTAGACGCGGAAATATTTAATTTTCCTGCAATGAGAGCAAAATCACAAATTGAATTATAAATAGTTTTTCTTCCGGATACCGAGTCTGACATTGTCTTCGGAGATATTACATTTCTCTGTTACCATCTTCGCTATATTGTAAGTGTGTATAAATTAAGCACGTCATTCTGCAGTTTGAGTACCATCCTTCGTAAAACTGTGGTGATAAAAATATAATTTTTCCTTGCTAATACAACGTTTTCCTTTATTCTGTTACGTGTTTTTCAACAACGTATATTTTTATTAGATGACAGTCTTATTTAACAACTGATTACAGGAAATACTGTCTGTACATTGGCACCACAATTCTGACCGCGAATTTCTTTCAGGGTGTTATTGTAGGTAACCTCCAGTAGGCCTGTGTTATTTGCAATATTAGCCATACTTGTAATGGTTACATTTTTATTATGTACAAGATGACACATTATCTTAATCGTTCCTGAAATAGTGCTTGAGAACAGTCTAGATGGAGAAATATTTACTTATGTGGCTGTATTGTGACTTAGATCAAGACTAGGTCTAATTACATTCAGACTGTTTATGTTTGCGTGCTGACATTTTTAGTGTAGTGCTATATTAACAAACATTTTCTGCAGTTATAAGCGTGCTTAGGACAGTTTTGTGATACTAGTGCATTAGGCCTAAATTCTAAAAGTAAACTGTTATTTGGAGATAATTAGGTACGGAAATAACACTGAAGTACTTAGTTTAGAGTTGGTAGTCATTTTTAAGCACCAATTTGACGATTATGTGTGTATCTGGAAATGAACGTTTTGATAGCTGGCGCAAACACTACACTTATACTTGGAGAGACTATTGTGATATCTGACAAGCATCACAAATGGATAAAGGAATTAATTTAAGCCTGTGTTATATCTTATACCAAGCATTCCACAAAGTTCGAAAATTTAACTTTTTTACTAGTGCAGATATCTGCTAATGACAATGAGCATCTCATAGCAAAAAAATCGTTTGACATTTTTGACAGTGAAGCCATCTCTTGGCGACTGTAAGTTACTTGTAAATAAAAGAGCAGCTGGCTTTATTTCGCATTTTCGGGGTCTGTGGAATACTATTTAGAGTAAAAGATATGTCGAAGAATTATGTATTACTAATTTGTTAATTACACTTCAGGAGCAAATGTTTGTTTTTAATTATTTACAGAGAGTATGTTATATATAATTCCAAATTATATAGTGAGTGATGTATAGCTTCGAATGAAACATACTGATGTGACTAGCGGAATTCCATTAACAGTTTCTGGTAGTCAGTAATGAAAATTTAGTTATTCACTGTTATACAGTTCAGACACATCGACATATCTTTTGATAAATATCTGTGATTCAGTGATAGGGATTTTCTCACCGGAACTGACAGCAAACAAGCACTGACATCAATGGTTCAGGTATACATTAGGGTGTTACAAGGAAAAGTATGTGAAGCAGTTGAGCGGGTAATTCGGTACATGAAAGGAGATCTAAATGTGAAATTCATGGGGGATTGGATTGCGTTGTAGAGGAGGAAGTAGAAGAAAGGTTTTCAGGAAAATTTGCGATTGGTAGCAAGAACGAGAGAGGAGAAAGACTGAATTCTAAGATAAATATCAGTTAGTAATAGAGAGCACGCTGTTCAAGAATCATAAGAGGGGGGAGGTTTAATCGTAAAAGCAGGGAGATGCGACGATATTTCAGTTACATTACATCACAGTAAGGCAGATATTCCTAAATCAAATATTGGATTGTAAAGCCTACCCAGGAGCAGATATAGATCCAGAGCACAATTTAGTAATGATGAAGAAGGGGCTGAGTTTTCAGAGACTTGTCAGAAATTATCAAAGTACAAAGAAGTGGGTTACGGAAGTACCAAGGCATGAACAGACAAGACAGAAGTTCTCCTAGACTATAGATGATGAATTCCCATACTCCTTGACAGCGTAGGGGAACGATGTGGAAGACCCACACCGCCGTACTAGGCAACGTCCTAGTGGAGGTGGTTTGCCATTGCCTTCCTCCGACCGTAATGGCGATGAATGATGATGATGAAGGCGACACAACAACACCCAGTCATCTCGAGGCAGGTGAAAAACCCCTGACCCTGCCGGGAATCGAACCAGGGTCCCAGTGCTCGGGAAGCGAGAAGGCTACCGCGAGACAGAAATAAAAACATAAGTACAAGAAATGCAATCGCGAAGAAACTGCGCGTAACAGATGAAACACTTCGACAGATCGACGACAGATAGAAGTAAAACGTGTTCATGGAACTTCAGGGATACAGAATTACAAGTGACTTAGGAACGAAATAAGTAGGAAATTCGGGGAGCTAAGGCGAAATGGTTACATGAAAAATGTAAAGAAATCACCTATATCAAATTCACCTATATAATAAATCATCTATATAATAAATGTGAATAAATCACTTATATCAAAGTCAAAACAACCTTCGGTGAAATTAAAAGGCAAGGCAGTAACATCAAACGCACAATGGAAATTCCACTGTTAAGTGCAGAGAAGAGAGCAGGTAGGTATAAATAGTACATTGAAGGTCTGTGCGAGGGGAAAGACCTGTCTGATGAAGTGGTAGGAGAAGGAACAGGTGTCGACAGGGAAGAGATAGAAGATCCAGTATCAGAATCAGAATTTAAAAAGGCTTTGGAAAACTTAAGATCAAATAAAGCAGGAGGGATATACAAAATTCCATCGGAATTTCTAAAATAATTGGGAGAAGTGGAAACATAACGATTATTTCCATTTTTTTGTGTAGGATGTATAAGTCTGGCGTTACACCATCAGACTTCCGGGAAAATGATACCCAGCCAATTCTGAAGCCAGCAAGAGCCGACAAGTGCGAGAATTATCGCACAATCAGGAACAGCTCATGAAGTCACGTTGCTGAGAAGATAATATAGAGAAGAAAATTGAGGCTCTGTTGGATGGCGATCACTTTGGCTTTAGGATACGTAAAGGCACCAGAGGGGCAATTCTGACGTTGCGTTTGGTAATGGAAGCAAGACGGTAGAAAAATCTGGAACCATTCATAGGATTTGGCGACCTGGAAAAAGTATTCGACAATGCCAAGTGATACAATATTTTCTAAATTCTGAAAAAAAGTAGGGGTGAGCTAAGGGGAAATACGGGTAGTATTCCATACGTACAAGGACTAAGAAGGAACAATAAAACTAGAAGATTAAGGTGAAGTTCTAGTATTGAAATCAGGGAAGTATTCTTTCCCCCATAGTGTTCAGCTTACACATCGAAGAAGCAACGACGGAAATAGAAGAAAGGTCTAACAGTGGATTAGAATGCAGGGTGACATGATGTCAGTGATATGATTCGTTGATGAGATTGCTGTTCTGAGTGAAAGTGATGAAGAATTACGAGAAGGTGTTGAATGGAGTGAACATTCTAATGAGTGCAGAGTACGAATTGAGAGTAAATTGAAGACAGACTTAAGTAATGAGAAGCAGCAGAACTGAAAACTGCGAGAAACTTCACATCTCACTTAGGGATCTTGAAGTAGGCGAAGTTGAGGGATTGTGCTACCTACGCAGTAAAATAAGCCGTGATGGACGGAACAAGGAGGGCATAAAAAGCAGACAGTCACTGAAAAAGAAGGGCTTTCCTGGCCCAGAGAAGGTTGCTCGTATCAAACATAGATCATAATTTGAGGAAGTAATTTTTAAGAGTGTCATATTTGCAGCGCAACATACTGTGGAATGTGGGAAAACCAGAACAGTCGATGAATCGAAACCTCTGAGAGGGGTGCTATAGTAGAATGTTGAAAATTAGGTGCAGTGATACGATAAGGAATGATGAGGTTCCTCACAGAATCTGGGGCAAAGTAATTTATGGAAAACACTAATAAGAAAGAGGGAGAGAATGATAGGACATCTGTTAAGACATCAGGGAATATGTGGTGTCACCGCCAGACACCACACTTGCTAGGTGGTAGCCTTTAAATCGGCCGCGGTCCGTTAGTATACGTCGGACCCGCGTGTCGCCACTATCAGTGATTGCAGACCGAGCGCCGCCACACGGCAGGTGTACTCTAGAGAGACTCCCTAGCACTCGCCCCAGTTCTACAGCCGACTTTGCTAGCGATGGTTCACTGTCTACATACGCTCTCATTTGCCGAGACGACAGTTTGGCATAGCCTTCGGCTACGTTATTTGCTACGACCTAGCAAGGCGCCATATTCAATTACTGTAATCTGAACAGATAATATTGTGAATCATGTACCGTCAAAAGCGACGTTCATCATTAATGGATTAAAGTTAAGTATCAAACTAATTACGTCCGCTTTCTGAATTCTAATTCCTTGTCATGTTCCAGACCTCACGTCAGTACAGTCCTTCCCTCCTCACGCCAGCCTGCGTGAGCTAAAACGCGTGCATTTCGGCCTCCTCTAATAACACGGCGTTGGCTCTTCTGCCAACACAACAGAATAACTGCCGTAGTACCAGAGGGTTAAAACGAAGACAGAGATTGGAATACATCCAACATATGATTGATGACGTATGTTGCAATTGCTACTGTGAGATGAAACGTTTGGGACAGGAGAGGAAATCGCTGCGGGCTGCACAAGTCCAGTCAGAAGAGTGATGACGAAAAAAAAAATTATCCAGGTAGTTTGGGCACAGCGCAGCTGCAGCTACAGTGTAATGATAATATTAAACTCTTGATTAGAGGAAATGAGAGATAAATGTGTTCTATTTTTTTAAATTTTTTATATAAATAAAATGCATAGTTCACCTACGTTAGAGGACGGACAAGTGGAGATTCATTCTGATTGGATCTTTCATTTTAATAATAGCTTCTGACTGGAGGAGAGGAAAAGAAGCTGTGTGATGTACTTTTTGATACATAATTCAGGGTGTTCCGATACTTTTGAACAAGGCGAAGATGGAGTGTCTTTGTGACTGAATCTTTCGTCTTAATACTTAGCTCTAATTGGACTTAAGTAATGAGAGGAGGGGCATGGGAGGTGGTACATTGCGGACTGTATGTGAGCTGCTTGACATAAATCTTTGATTTTGTAACTATTTTAATATGACATCAGATGTATGTTTGAGTATGTAAATAATGCAACATGACACTGTATTTGTACATAATTTTAATGTGATGTCAATGTTTGTATGTGAACGTAAATAATGTAATTTGACACAATTTTTACGCAAGAGGGAAGGCTTCATGAAATACTGAGTATCTTTGACTTTAGTCTGAGATTTACGTAATTTTTACAGCATATTTGGTTCTACTTTCAATACTATGCACTGACTGGTTGGAGATAGGGAGGACGGATGGAGGAAGTGTACATCAGACATAGTGTATTTCATTACTATTTTAGATACAATGTAAATAGTACACGTTGACTGGTTGGAAAGAGGTTGGAGCGTGGGTTATGAACCACAACTGGTTTATTTCCTTCACTTTCAGTTTTTAATACTGCGTGATTGGCTGGAATAAGAAGAGGGAGATGTTTTCCAATTTTCCTTTAGTAAAATTGTGGTACTTTCTCTAATTATACTTTAATTGGTTAAAAAGGGAGGATTAAGAGTGCGAAAAGTACAATTGGTCTATGTCCATTATCTTGGATTTTTTTTCGTTTTAATACTGCCCTATGATTGAGGGAGGGGAGGGGTGAGGGACTTTAATTTCCCATTGACGCAGTTGGGTTATTTCGACCATCTTAGAGTTTTTCACTGAATTTGTTAGTTTTTATACTGTGCTGTGATTGGTTGGAGGTGTTGAGGCGAAAGTGTTTTAATTTCGAAGTATTGATTTATTAATTTCATTGACTAAAGATGTCATGAATGATGATGACGTGGCTTGACTCTTCACGTCAGAGGCAGAGACAATGAGTGTACACAAATAGTTTTAATGTTTTAAGTTACTTCACTGAAGATGGCACACAGCGACTAAAATCTAGACATGCAATAAACATCATTTATGATTGATTATTGTAGTCTTTAACACTTAACACGAATACAGCCGCTGACCACAGCTGTTCCCCTATGATATCAAACCTGATCTAATGTATGTCTTACATCTTAACTTTTCAGGTGTATAGACAACTGATGACTATCTGTGTAGCGTTTTGTAAATACTTTGTTTGAAGTAATAGCTGCTGAGTAGTACAGGAGAATGAGCAGTAGCTTTTCTCAAACTAGATGCTGTGTTTCTAGAATACATATTGAGAATAGTCTCGAAAACAGTTCGGAAGCAGATGTGA
Organism: Schistocerca nitens; assembly: GCF_023898315.1. Taxonomy (NCBI): domain Eukaryota; kingdom Metazoa; phylum Arthropoda; class Insecta; order Orthoptera; family Acrididae; genus Schistocerca; species Schistocerca nitens. Next base: position 21,890,959 of record NC_064614.1, read on the forward strand.
GGTCGGCAGTGGCCACAAAATGTTTGGAAAACTGCCTAGGCCACAATGAATTCTTCAAACCTCACACCTCCATTAACGCCAGTGGAGTTAACGGAATGGGCGGTGTTTTTTTGTCACTATTTGTCTCTTCCATTACGCGGTTTTCTTTTTAAATGCATTCCCATATAATTAGAAATTAGCTGTTTCTCGCTTTGCATTGCCTTTCTGTGGACAGCACTCTGTCAAATCCACTTAAAATGCGACGTCTGCAATTCTCAGTCAGCCTTCGACAGATACTGCATGACTGACAGACAACCATCATTCGCACACAATAATTACATTGGTTGTAAACGTATTACTTACATCACGATGTGCTCCCACCATTGCCGTTAGCTGTCACTCGAAACGTCAGTTCAGTGTGGACCACATAACATTCCTGCCTTCAGTCAACTTTCCTGGCGAGCGCTCCTTACATCACGTATGTTGTATGATAGTGATGATATTCAGTTATAAAATTTGTTGTGTGATATTTATTCATAGCTCGACAGAGTGGTCAGCAAACAAAATACGCTACATCACCTGTCTGGCCGTTGGCGCTCAATTTAACCCGTGCGAAGTTGGGCTGGGTTGCTAGTATATTATGTACACATACCTTCTTCGAAATCCTCATCAAAATCCATACAACAGTTCCCAAAGTCAGCCTTCGCATACATGTAGAAAACGTGGCGGGTAATCCATATATATTATAAAAAAGAATGCATTTGAAAAAAGAAAGCATGTGTGTGTATGTTTGTTTGTTTGTGTGTGTGTGGGTGTGTGTTCAAGATCTCCTACGCCACTGTACCGATTTTAGCCAAACTTGATACACATGTACTTTACAGCCCGACGACAATCGGTATGGGATAAGAAACACCTACTTTTCATGGGGGTCAGGGCACGTGAAAAGCTAGCGTAGTCCGCGACGCACATACGGGTATTTCATGCAAAAAGTTGGCCAAAATTAGTGTTTGGTATTTTCTGTACTATGAAACGCTAGAGACTATACTCGTATTTGTAGGATAATAATCTACATACATACTCTGTAAAATAAATTACTACGAAATTAAGTTTTTAATAGATTCTTTATATCTTAACACAATACTATGTACTATTCCGATGATGCCTCCCATTCTAGATCATCTGCGCAATCTGTTTCTATTGCGGTCTGCTCTCCATCACCACTCTCAGCTTGAGGCACATTCCTAACTCATCTTTCGACTGACAAGGGGACGCCGCCAATTGTGAAATTCAGATTCGATTCATGCTGCGCATAATAAAAGCTCATGGCCAGAGGTGTAATGTGGCAAAGCACCAAGATGCACTTCTCAGCCGTTGTCGAGAAAATCGACACTTAAAAGAAACCGTTGTGGTGAAATACTCTCTACGATTAATTATTCTCCACAGCGGCGTGGCGCAGCGGTAAGCGCTCGGGTTCGTAATCCGAAGGTCGCCGGATCGAATCTCGCGCCATGGAATTTTTTTAATTATTAGTTTTTTGTAATATATATATATATATATATATATATATATATATATATATATATATATATATATATATATACTATTAATGAATTGCTTATGCATGTTGGTGAAGGCGGATCACCCTCCAATTGTACCGCCTCCATTTTTCCGTTTGTTTAACAGGGTGTACCAAAGCTCTCACGTCCGCACTGATTTTCGACGATGTTATAAGTTGCGCTAGGGACCGCATCTACCTTCTTTCGAAGTTAGCAGGTTACTACGCTGTTATGCGGCAGCTCGTTTCGGCCCATTCAACATCTGTCCTTCAAGTGTAACGAGCGAGTAACGGAGTTTATATTTCATACCTGCCACAGCAAATTTGTGTTCCTGGAGTCTCTATTCCAATTCGAACGTTTGACTTACGCTATACGTATTCGTTTCGGAATATCGTTTCTACGTCTTCCGTTAACTATACGTGTTTAACATTATGAAGACAATTAGTAACATTTGTGAAATACAACTTTGCGGAAAACATAATGACGTTCGAAGTCGCCAGTTTTTCCACGACAAACGACGTTCAACAACTTATTATATGCATAATCGTTGCAACTGATTGCCAGGAATTATATGTATGTGTGTGTGTGTGTGTGTGTGTGTGTGTGTATACACATTTGAATTACAAAAAACAAATACTAAAAAAAAGGTTACATGGCGTGAGATTCGATCCGGCGACCTTCGGATTACGAATCCGAGCGCTTACCGCTGCGCCACGACGCTGTGGAGAACAATTAATCGTAGAGAGTATTTCACCACAACGGTTTCTTTTAAGTGTCGATTTTCTCGACAACGGCTGAGAAGTGCATCTTCGTGCTTTGCCACATTACACCTCTGGCCATGAGCTTTTATTATGCGCAGTATGAACCGAATCTGAATTTCACAATTGGCGGCCTCCCCTTGTGAGAAAAGCCCATGTATTTCTTTTAGGAAAGGTTTCCTGGTTTTGTTTGTCTTCGGTCTCATACTTCGTATTGATGGTTCGGATGTCAATTTCAGCCTATTTATTATGTCCATATTGCATTCTTCTCGTAAGAACTTCCTGGGAAACGTTTGTCTGTACAGACGAAAGTGCTTATGCGAGGCTGGGCTGCTTTTTCTCATAAACTGCCGCTGAGTAAAGGTGCATGTTCAATAACAATTGGACCAAGCACGAAAATCTTGTGTTTACTGGGAGACATAGGATTACATGGAACTAAATGAATACACAGTCTTGCTGTTTCGCCAGTATAAGCAGCAAATATTTTCTATGTCTACCTTAAGCTATTGGAAATAGCTTCTAGAGTAACCCTGAATAGATGAGAAGCAGATCTATACATGTTATTTCTGCTGAAGGTTCAGAGTTTGCAAAAAACCTTCTACTGGTATTTCTGTCATTTCTATTTCCATAGCCTTGTTTGGCAACATGTGTAATTAATCTCAATCGATTTCTGAACATTCTTTTCGTGACTTTTTTCGTGCCTTACACCAATTCCTTTTCCTCTTTCTAACGGGTTTGCCACTGCTTACTGTTTATTGTATAGGAAAAATGCGAAAAGAAATCAAAACATCGAATTCGGGCATGGAGTGTAGACAGGCTCAAATGAAGACCTTCTGCATTTATTACTTTTGTTTTCGACAAGTCAATGAAGTCTTTTTCAGAAGACTTGCAAATGCAGCGTCTCATTGTCGACGCTGTTTCCATTACTGCCTTTCAGACCTTTGTATCTACCATAGTCATCAACAGTGTGGGTTTTATTGATGAATCACCCTCCGTTCTTGCAAATTTGTTTCTCGTAATGTTTCAATTTCCATATTGTTACAACAGTTTCTTCATTAGTAACATCAGCTATTTCAGGAATAACTCTACTTCGTATTGCTCTACTACAGTGAGGAGACGATATTGTAGGATTGCTCCCAACAACTAGGTCTTCAATCAGGCGACTAATAAGTGAGGGAGGCACTAAAGATAACGGAAATATTGTTGTTTTCAGATTTTGATTCAAACTGAATTCGCTGTGAACCATAACAACCCCATTTATAAATAAGTTCCAATGCATTTATATCATCATTTGGAAAAGCATTAAAAATCTCTTCCTGGACAGCACTGCTTTTTATCCTCTTGAAGGATACAGTAAGAGGGATAGACATTCCTATCCGTTGTTCGAAATAGCCGGCCGCTGTGGCCTAGCGGTTCTAGGCGCTTCAGTCTGGAACCGCGCGGCCACTACGGTCGCAGGTTCGAATCCTGCCTTGGGCACGGATGTGAGTGATGTCCTTAGGTTAGTTAGGTTTAAGTAGTTGTACGTTGTAGGGGAATGATGACCTCAGATGTTAAGCCCCATAATGCTCAGAGCTATTTGAACCATTTTTGTGGTTCCAAAATTGTTTCTCAATGGTTGTCTTTCACATTTTAGATCGTTCTCTTTACGAACAACTTGATGGCCTACCAGCCAGAGTATCGCAACACAGAATTTAAATGGAACTTTGCAGCCACTTAAGTTTTTCTTTAGGAAGATACTTTCAACTTAGCGAAAAACAACGATCTTTTGTGACTTTATGTACGTTACAATATTTCTTTATTTTATCAGTGATGCGGGGATCTGATAGTATAAAATTTTTCTTTAGGTTAAATTTTTTTACAAAATCTTTTTCAGAACATATTTTCATATGCCCCCCCCCCCCCCCCATGAACCATGGACCTTGCTGTTGGTGGGGAGGCTTGCGTGCCTCAGCGATACTGATAGACGTACCGTAGGTGCAACAGAGGAGTTTCTGTTGAGAGGCCAGACAAACATGTTGTTCCTGAAGAGGGGCAGCAGCCTTTTCAGTAGTTGCAGGGGCAACAGTCTTGATGATTGACTGATTTGGCCTTGTAACACTAACCGAAGCGGCCTTGCTGTGCTGGTACTGCGAACGGGCTGAAAGCAAGGGGAAACTACAGCCGCAATTTTTCCCGAGGTCATGCAGCTTTACTGTATAGTTAAATGATGATGGCGTCCTCTTGGGTAAAATATTCCTTAGGTAAAATAGTCACCTATTCGGATCTCCGGGCGGGGACTAAACAAGAGGACGTCGTTATCAGGAGAAAGAAAACTGGCATTCTACGGATCGGAGCGTGGAATGTCAGATCACTTAATCGGGCAGGTAGGTTAGAAAATTTAAAAAGGGAAATGGATAGGTTAAAGTTAGATAAGTGGGAATTAGTGAGGTTCGGTGGCAGGAGAAACAAGACTCTGGTCAGGCGAATACAGGGTTATAAATACAAAATCAAACAGGGGTAATGCAGGGGCAGGTTTAACAATGAATAAAAAAAAAAGGAGTGCTGGTAAGCTACTAAAAACAACATAGTGAACGCATTATTGCTTCCAAGATGGACACGAAGCCCACGCCTACTACAATAGTAAAAGTTTATATGCCAACTAGCTCCGCAGATGACGAAGAAATTCAAGAAAAGTATGATGAAATACAAGAAATTATTCAGATAGTGAAGGGAGACGAAAATTTGTCATGGGTGACAGGAAAATTAAAGAGACCTTTGTAGAAAAGGGAACCACTTGTGTGAATATCAAGAGCTTATATTCCATTAGAACTGCTGACGGCCTTGGGAGAGCCAGTCCTGACAAAACTCTACCATCTGGTGAGCAAGATGTGTGAGACAGGTGAAATAACCTCAGACTTCAAGAAGAATATAATAATTCCAACCCCAAAGAAAGCAGGTGTAGACAGATGGGAAAATTACCGAACTATCAGTTTAATAAGTCATGGCTGCAAAATATTAACGCGAATTCTTTACAGACGAATGGAAAAACTAGTAGAAGCCGACCTCGGGGAAGATCAGTTTGGATTCCGTAGAAATATTGGAACCCGTGAGGCAGTACTGACCCTACGACTCATCTTAAAAGCTAGATTAAGGAAACGCAAACCTACGTTTCTAGCATTTGTAGACTTAGAGAAAGCTTTTGACAATGTTGACTGGAATACTCTCTTTCAAATTCTGAAGGTGGCAGGGGTAAAGGATAGGGAGCGAAAGGCTGTTTACAATTTGTACAGAAATCAGATGGAAGTTATAAGAGTCGAGAGACATGAAAGGGAAGCAGTGGTTGGGAAGGGAGTGAGACAAGGTCGTAGTCTCTCCCCGTATATTGAGCAACCCGTGAAGGAAACAAAAGAAAAATTTGGAGTAGATATTAGAATCCATGGAGAAGAAGTAAAAACTTTGAGGTTCGCCGACGACATTGTAATTCTTTCAGAAACAGCAAGGGACCTGCAAGAGCAGTTGAACGGAATGGACAGTTTCTTGAAAGGAGGATATAAGATGAACATCATCAAAAGCAAAACGAGGATAATGGAATGTAGTCGAATTAAGTCGGGTGATGCTGAGGGAATTAGATTAGGAAATGAGACACTTAAAGTAGTATAGGAGTTTTGCTATTTCGGGAGCAAAATAACTGCTGATGGTCGAAGTAGAGAGGATATAAAATGTAGAGTGGCAATGGGAAGGAAAGCGTTTGTGAAGAAGAGAAAGTTTTTAACATCGAGTATGGATTTAAGTGTCAGGAAGCCGTTTCTGAAAGTATTTGTATGGACTGTAGCCATGTATGGAAATAAAACATGGATGATAAATAGTTAAGACAAGAAGGGAACAGAAGCTTTCGAAATGTGGTGCTACAGAAGAGTGCTGAAGATTAGATGGGTAGATCACATAACTTATGAGGAAGTAATGAATAGGATTGGGGAGGAGAGAAGTTTGTGGCACAACTTGACTAGAAGGAGGAATCTGTTGGTAGAACATGTTCTGAGGCATCAAGGGATCACCAAATTAGTATTGGATGGCAGCGTGGAGGGTAAAAAGTGTAGAGGGAGACCAAGAGATGAATACACTAAGCAGATTCAGAAGGATGTAGGCTGCAGTAAATACTGGGAGATGAAGAAGTTTGCACAGGATAGAGTAGCATGGAGAGCTGCATCAAACCAGTCTCAGGACTGAAGACCACGACAACAACAACATTTTCATGAGTCATAGAGGCCTTTTCTTGGCATAATTTTGACTTTCGAAGAAGCTAAGAAAAAAGCAAAATGGTTGCAGATCTAATTTCGGAGCTGAAGTTGTTTATAACTGGCCACTCATTAATACATAACAATCGAACAAAAGCAAACTGATGTATTCAGCGGCTACATCTTTAAATTTCCAATAGAGGAAAGATTTTTCTATCACGCTGTACTAACAATTACGACTGGGAACACCCTCAACCGAAACAAAAAGAAACTAATTAAAGTAGTAAATAATGTGAATGAAAATAATAATAAATAACGGTATATACCCGAATTTTCCTTTGCACCACACTTCAAGTGAAGACGTAGTTTAACAACCAACTGCAGACTGATTTCATTCCAGTAGACAAGCTTCGGGCACACTGGAAGAGAGATGTAAATCGAGATTAACTCTATCACCTATCAGTGCACAATAAGCTAATAACACACTGCCTAATCTAACAACGCACTGCTTAATCAATGCCCCATCTATCAGACTGTCACAGAAAGTTATGCATTCTGGAAATCATGCACATTTGAAAAGTGAACTTCTGGACAGCCTGTAGGGCGAAATACCCCAATGTGCGACGCGTGAATTCTGCAATCATATTCATCCAGTACTTGAGAATGAGAGCACTTAATGACTTGCGGCAAACTTTACACGTAATTTCAAATATTTGCGAAATTTTTCCTCGCTGACAGCTCCTATAAAATGATGAAAGGAAAAACGTTGATCGGATACTACTTCTGCGATATTCTTGGAGTAAAGGTACCGCGTGAAGAACGGCGTTATAATTTAACACTTCTTTCCTACTAACTGTATTTGCGACACACTTTTACAGACTGTTTGCACATATACACTGAATGTAACTGCGAAGTTATATCACTGTACCACACATAGTTCGGGAAATATGATGTTATAAACAGTGAGACTCATGAACAACTGCAGCAGAATGCACGATGTTTAAATGTAGTACTTCTTTGCTACTAACTCCATTCGCAACACATTTTTCAGGCAGTATCCACGTTTGGCGCTCAATGTACCTACAAAATTATATCATTGAACAATACGTAATTCAAGAGGTATGACATCATAAACATTAAGCATAGGCACAGACGCTGGCACTGGCGTGGGCATACAGCTGTAAACACACTACTGGCCATTAAAATTGCTACACCACGAAGATGACGTGCTACAGAAACGAAATTTAACCGACAGGAAGAAGATGCTGTGATATGCAAATGATTAGCTTTTCAGAGCATTCACACAAGGTTGGCGCCGGTGGCGACACCTACAACGTGCTGACATGAGGAAAGTTTCCAACCGATTTCTCATACACAAACAGCAGTTGACGGGCGTTGCCTGGTGAAACGTTGTTGTTGTGATGCCTCGTGTAAAAAGGAGAAACGTGTACCATCACATTTCCGACTCTGATAAAGGTCGTATTGTTGCCTATCGCGATTGCGGTTTATCGTATCGCGACACTGCTGCTCGCGTTGGTCGAGATCCAATGACTGTTAGCAGAATATGGAATCGGTGGGTTCAGGAGGGTTATACGGAACGCCGTGCTGGATCCCAACGGCCTCGTATCACTAGCAGTCGAGATGACAGGCATCTTATCCGCATGACTGTAACGGATCGTTCAGCCACGTCTCGATCTCTGAGTCAACGGATGGGGACGTTTGCAAGACAACAACTATTTGCACGAACAGTTCGATAACGTTTGCAGCAGCATGGACTATCGGATCGGAGACCATGGCTGCGGTTACCCTTGACGCTGCATCACAGACAAGAGCGCCTGCGATGGTGTACTCGACGACAAACCTGGGTGCACAAATGGCAAAACATTTTTTCGCCTGAATCCACGTTCCGTTTACAGCGTCATGACGGTCGCATCCGTGTTTGGTGACATCGCGGTGAACGCACATTGGAAGCTTGTATTCTTCATCGCCATACTGGCGTATCACCCGGCGTGATGGCATGGTGTGCCATTGGTTACACGTCTCGGTCACCTCTTGTTTACATTGGCGGCACTATGAATTGAACAGTGGCCGTTCCGTTTCAGATGTGTTTCGATCCCTGCGAAACTCTACATTTCAGCAGGATAATGGACGACCCGCATGTTGCAGGTCCTGTACGGGCCTTTCTGGATACAGAAAATGTTCGACTGCTGCCCTGGCCAGGACATTCTCCAGATCTCTCACCAATTGAAAACGTCTGGTCAATGGTGGCCGAGCAACTGGCGCGTCACAATACGCCAGTCACTACTCTTGATGAACTGTGGTATCGTGTTGAAGCTGCATGGGCAGTTGTACCTGTACACGCCATCCAACCTCTGTTTGACTCAATGCCCAGGCGTATCAAGGTCGTTATTATGGCTAGAGGTGGTAGTTCTGGGTACTTATTTTTCAGGATCTATGTTCCCAAATTGTGTGAAAATGTAATCACACGTCTGTTCTAGTATAATATTTTTGTCCAATGAATACCCATTTATCGCCGGACGGAGTGGGCGAGCGGTTCTAGGCGCTACAGTCTGGAACTGCGCGACCGCTACGGTCGCAGGTTCGAATCCTGCCTCGGGCATGGATGTGTGTGATGTCCTTAGGTTAGTTAGGTTTAAGTAGTTCTTAGTTCTAGGGGACTGATGACCTCAGCAGTTAAGTCCCATAGTGTTCAGAGCCAATACCCATTTATCATCTGCATTTCTTCTTGATGTAGCAATTTTAATGGCCAGTAGTTTAAATACCTGGGCAACGCCGAGTTTTCCGCCATTCTATACATAATTCCTAGCACTGTGCGTATATCAGAACGAGTCATAATTTGTTCTTCCTCTACTTTGTAGAACGTAGGTACTAGTGGTAGTCTCTGTCGGTTAATGTAGAACTAGATTCGTTCCTCATCCCTGCAGCCTCTCCTTGATCGCAGAATTTACGGAACACGTTGTGTTGGTGAATGAATAAACGAACTGTTTAATTCTGTAGGGTAAGTCCTGAATGGCGCATACTGATAATGGACAACAAAACTTCTTTGTCTGTCTAGTACGCACACAAAGCGGTGAGAACACATCTCTGAATAATAACACCATTATCTGCACGGGGAAGCTGGGAGCCTTTCACCTGCAGTATTCGTTTATTAAAGGCCCTCCTGCAAAGTTGGTGGTTTCCGCAGGAGCGGCGGCGCTGCCTCTCGCAGTTAGTGCAGGGTGCGGCGCTCCACGAGTGGATGCGGTGCTCTGCGCTGAGCGGCTTTATATTCGTCGGCCGCTCGTTTCCTTCACTTCCCCGGTGCCCAGACGGTCGTTACGAAGTCGGCTGCAGAAGGGAGGAGAGTAAATGGGAAACTTCTGCCCGAGAGTGTGGACACCCTGAGCGAAGCCTGGCGCGAGCTGAATGCTGCAGGTGGGGCGTCACGTTGCAGAGTTGGCAACTGCGCCACTTTTTTATTACGGCACACAAACCCGTAAAAGAACTGCCACAGAAACGAGTCCCGAGTTAAACGTAGACAATAGGAGAAAAAAAGCTGGTGACAATGAATATTTAAATCACAGGAAAATTTATATTTTGAGATTTCTCCATGAGGTTTCAGAGTAATTCTTCAGTGATCGTGTGGTGTTCTTACTTATTACATATTACTACTTAGTTACTTGTAGCGCTAATATCAGCTTCTATTCACGATATCTGGGAGTTCTCACGGTGTAGGCAAACCTACATCCTGGGAACTCTGACCGAATCTGGCTGTATTGAGGAACGTCGGGAAATAATAAATATACTTATTGTTTCCTAGATTAGATGGGTAGATCACATAACAAATGAGGAGGTATTGAATAGCATTGGAGAAAAGAGAAATTTGTGGCGCAACTTGACTAGAAGAAGGGATCGGTTAGTAGGGAATATCCTGAGGCATCAAGGGATCATGAATTTAGTACTGGAGGGCAACGTGGAGGGTAAAAGTCGTAGAGGGAGACCAAGAGATGAATACACTAAACAGATTCAGAAGGATGTAGGTTGCAGTAGATACTGGGAGATGAAGAAGCTTGCACAGGATAGAGTAGCATGGAGAGCTGCATCAAACCAGTCTCAGGACTGAAGACCACAACAACAACAACAACATTGTTTCCTAGTGTCTATATGTTATACGACGTCTGTGAATCCCATGCCATTAAATTTTCTGTTTGGCTAGCAGCATACACAGAATCAAAATTACTCTTTTATTGACAGTTTAAAGAGTTATTTATCCTCAATGAAATATTTCACATGCAAAGATGCGCACAGATAAATAATATTTGGCGAACCATTCCGTAAATACAATGCGTTTCACAATTCCTATTACAGGTTTCTAGACGTTGCAGAGGACACTTCGTAGACAAAATTTCATAAGAAACCCATGTCCAGAAATGTACTACCAGTATGTAAAATAAGTTTGAAGACCAGACCTCGTTTAAATCTTTTGTTTCGCGGTAGTCACACAGAAAAGTCAATTAACTCTAACCTGTGTGATGTACAGGAGCAAATGGCATGGATGAAGTTTTGAATACTCGTCATAGGGTTTTCTTCTAAGTCCTTTACAAAGTTGAAAGTGTGGCACTTCCGTGTATCACCTCAGTGAAACCTAGTGGCGAATATATCCGTTTCTCGCAGTCGTTATTCTAATGAGGCGAGAATAGAATGATAAGTCATAATTACAAAATGAATTAACGACACCTCCCTCTTCTCGGTTTGTATGCGTACTGCGAAGCATCGGATTTGAGACTGATCCCATAGTCACACTCGAGATCCAAGTAGTACATTTGTGGATTTGAGTTCCTCATCAAAAACTTGTGTACAAAGTCCCATCTAAAACCGTTGTGGGCCACATGCGTTTTCGATGCCTAGTCGAAAGTGCAATGTAACCTTCCTTCTGGTCGCCCAGCAACGTCGGAGTCCGGAGAGAGGGTGCACTCACAGCAAGGCGCGTTCACGTAACGCCCCGTAAGATCGGCTCGTGGGCTGTTGTTTCTCATCGCCTAACGTAGGAAGACCATAGGGCAGCTGCGAGAGACTATTATGTGGTCTGGAAGGCCAAAAGCACCTCTAATAACCGGGCGGTCTGTTGGACAAACGTTTGCATTGCCAAACTGCCACTGATGGGAAAGACGGTACTCGAAATGCAACACGGGCTTGGTTCGAACCTACTTTAGTACCCTGTGGGTACACAGGAAGGGAGGAGCAGTGGAAACATGTGAATTTGTTTCGTACGTATTGTGTGCCGTCGGGTGCATGTATTCGTTGCTTCACTTAAGCCACATGCTAAGAAGAGTTATTGGTAGCTACTTTCGTGAATTTGATTTGACATTTCGCTTCTGTGATCAACCGAATCCTCCTCTAGTGTGTTTTGGATAATTTACAATGATTGTGATTTGGTTGCAAATCGTATTATCGTGCAGCAAGGCGATTTTCTCTTTTTAATTGGGACGTTCTCCATTTCATTGTACTCCAACTATTGTAATTAATTTATATGGAGTTCAATTACATTTTACTAAGAATCTTATCTGTTTGTGTTTTACAATTTTTTGATCGGAGGTTCAACATGATGTATAATTATATTACTTGTTCTGGCTTGGATTAAAATACACTCCTGGAAATGGAAAAAAGAACACATTGAAACCGGTGTGTCAGACCCACCATACTTGCTCCGGACACTGCGAGAGGGCTGTACAAGCAATGATCACACGCACGGCACAGCGGACACACCAGGAACCGCGGTGTTGGCCGTCGAATGGCGCTAGCTGCACAGCATTTGTGCACCGCCGCCGTCAGTGTCAGCCAGTTTGCCGTGGCATACGGAGCTCCATCGCAGTCTTAAACACTGGTAGCATGCCGCGACAGCGTGGACGTGAACCGTATGTGCAGTTGACGGACTTTGAGCGAGGGCGTATAGTGGGCATGCGGGAGGCCGGGTGGACGTACCACCGAATTGCTCAACACGTGGGGCGTGAGGTCTCCACAGTACATCGATGTTGTCGCCAGTGGTCGGCGGAAGGTGCACGTGCCCGTCGACCTGGGACCGGACCGCAGCGACGCACGGATGCACGCCAAGACCGTAGGATCCTACGCAGTGCCGTAGGGGACCGCACCGCCACTTCCCAGCAAATTAGGGACACTGTTGCTCCTGGGGTATCGGCGAGGACCATTCGCAACCGTCTCCATGAAGCTGGGCTACGGTCCCGCACACCGTTAGGCCGTCTTCCGCTCACGCCCCAACATCGTGCAGCCCGCCTCCAGTGGTGTCGCGACAGGCGCGAATGGAGGGACGAATGGAGACGTGTCGTCTTCAGCGATGAGAGTCGCTTGTGCCTTGGTGCCAATGATGGTCGTATGCGTGTTTGGCGCCGTGCAGGTGAGCGCCACAATCAGGACTGCATACGACCGAGGCACACAGGGCCAACACCCGGCATCATGGTGTGGGGAGCAATCTCCTACACTGGCCGTACACCACTGGTGATCGTCGAGGGGACACTGAATAGTGCACGGTACATCCAAACCGTCATCGAACCCATCGTTCTACCATTCCTAGACCGGCAAGGGAACTTGCTGTTCCAACAGGACAATGCACGTCCGCATGTATCCCGTGCCACCCAACGTGCTCTAGAAGGTGTAAGTCAACTACCCTGGCAGCAAGATCTCTGGATCTGTCCCCCATTGAGCATGTTTGGGACTGGATGAAGCGTCGTCTCACGCGGTCTGCACGTCCAGCACGAACGCTGGTCCAACTGAGGCGCCAGGTGGAAATGGCATGGCAAGCCGTTCCACAGGACTACATCCAGCATCTCTACGATCGTCTCCATGGGAGAATAGCAGCCTGCATTGCTGCGAAAGGTGGATATACACTGTACTAGTGCCGACATTGTGCATGCTCTGTTGCCTGTGTCTATGTGCCTGTGGTTCTGTCAGTGTGATCATGTGATGTATCTGACCCCAGGGATGTGTCAATAAAGCTTCCCCTTCCTGGGACAATGAATTCACGGTGTTCTTATTTCAATTTCCAGGAGTGTATTTTGCTAGCGGAAGCCGGCTGATTTAATTTATTGATAACATTGGACGATGGATTTGTATCTCTGATTGTCATTGGAAAGTCAATTGCTAATTTAACCGTAAATTGAATAACAACTGCTCGGTTGGACTCCAGCCCTTGAGCATTTATTATACATGTTTATCATTGTGGAGGTTTGGCTACAGTTTATTATTTGTGCCCATACGTATCGCAGCAGTCAGGGAGACCTTATGTCTTGGATTGCACCTGTAAATGTTTTAACTGCACTCTTCTCTTGTACTATTTTGCAGTTATGGGCTGATATGGGCCGCAGATTAAACTTTCTCTTGTGTTTGTGTCATTAGTACAAGTTGCCTAATGAAGACCCTCTTCTCTATTTCAGTGCAGATGTGTTTGCCCAACACAAGCGGAAGCAAAGATATGGGAAAGCTTTAAAGTTTTGTTCCGGTTAATTATTATCTTTACAGTAATTATTACACTAATAGATTGTGTTGTCCTCCCACACTTGTCATTTTACTAAAGTTGTACTGTACAATAAGATACATTGGTACAGAAATAGCACTGATCTATATTTGTCAATAAATGTCTTTTCTGATACAGATGTCACATTTTACTACCCAGCAACTTACCGCTCCAAGCACCTCCGTGGAATCCCATAATAGGAATTGTGAAACAACACTTATTTTTGTATATTTCCTGCCTGATGCAGAATGACTTTCTAGACTTCTGCCTGAAGATCAGTAATACTCGAAAATGAAATCACAATAAGCAGAAAAACAGAGTAATTTTTTGTTCTGGCGTAGACAAAAGCGCCAGAACAAAGAACGATGCGAGACCAGAGAACACTGTGAAATGACGTCGGCCAAATAGAACCGCACCACTACAGGAGCGCCCTAAATTCAAAGTGACTATAAGCGGGGGTCCTGCCAGCCTCGGCCGCTCAGATCGGCTCGGTGTATGGACATTAGTGGGAAAAAAAATGGCTCTGAGCACTATGGGACTTATCATCTGAGGTCATCAGTCCCCTAGAACTTAGAACTACTTAAACCTAACTAACCTAAGGACATCACACACATCCATGCCCGAGGCAGGATTCGAACCTGCGACCGTAGCAGTCGCGCGGTTCCGGACTGAGCGCCTAGAACCGCTCGGCCACCGAGGACGGCCATTAGTGGACAGTGTAGGCACAGTTGTAGACTGGCACTCGCAGATGAGTTATTATTGACGTGTGTTCAAACTTGGAGGAACACTGCATATAGCAAAGGACTCTGAATTATATTGCACGTCGCCCATCGTTTGCGACAAAATTTAGTACATTCAAGTTAAGTATTGCTAAATCTGCTTTATGGAAATATAACTACTAATGTTATAAGCTTGAATTGTTGTATAGTATTCCGAGAACGCAGCATCCCTTAGGCTCCCTATAGGAGACCAGTGGACAGGACCCAACAACGAATACCTACATCTACATCTACGTGGATACTCTGCTAATCACATTCAGGTGCCTGGCACAGGGTTCATCGAACCACCTTCACAATTCTCTATTCTTCCATTCTCGTATAGCTCGCGGAAAGAATGAACACCTATATCTTTCCGTACGAGCTCTGATTTCCCTAATTTAATGGTGGTGATCGTTCCGCCCTATGTAGGTCGGTGTCAACAAAATATTTCCGCATTCGGAGGAGGAAGTTGGTGATTGGAATTTCGTGAGAAGATTCCGTCGGAACGAAAAACGCCTTTCTTTTTTTTGATTTCCAGTCCAAATCCTGTATCATTCTGTGACACTCCCATATTTCGCGATATTACAAAACATGCTGCCTTTCTTTGAACTTTTTCGATGTACTCAGTCAGTCCTATCAGGTAAGGATCTCACACCGCGCAGCAGTATTCTAAAATAGGACGGACAAGCGTAGTGTAGGCAGTCTCCTTAGTAGGTCTGTTAAATTTTCTAAGTGTCCTGCCAATAAAACGCAGTCTTTGGTTAGCCTTCTCCACAACATTTTGCGTGTGTTCCTTCCAATTTAAGTTGTTCGTAATTGTAATACCTATGCCGAGTTCCTTTTAGCACTGATGTGGATGACCTCCCACTTTTCCTTATTTTGGGTCAACTGACACTTTTCGCACCATTCAGATATCTTTTGTAAATCGTTTTGCAGATTGTTTTGATCTACTGATGACTTTATTAGTCGATAAACGACAGTGTCATCTGCAAACAACCGAAGAGGGCTGCTCAGATTATCTCCAAAATCGTTTACATAGATAAGGAACAGCAAAGGGCCTGTAACACTACCTTGTGGAACGAGAGAAATCACTTCTGTTGTATTGGCCGAACTCCATGCCTGGCGGTCACGGCATTTCGTGTATATTCAGCTGGTGCCTTAATTCTCTCATGTCTTTACTTCGCAGGGGCACCTATTGCTTTAACTGTTTCTTGCCGTTTTTGCTAATCAGTGTTTTCAGATGGGCGTTGCAGAACCTTTCTCTGTACATAATTTTGTCTGTTGCATTTGTATGTTAAAAAAATGTGTGTGAAATATTATGGGACTTAACTGCTAAGGTCATCAGTCCCTAAGCTTACACACTACTTAACCTGAATTATCCTAAGGACAAACAGACACACCCGTCCCCGAGGTAGGACTCGAACCTCGGCCGGGACCAGCCGCACAGTCCATGACTGCAGCGCCCTAGACCGCTCGGCTAATATCGGGCAGCTTTTGTATCTTCCAACATGACCACACCACCTGTCCCGCCCCCTGCTCAGGCGCCACAGCCGCAAGCGTTAGATGCCACACAGCTAATGCAGATGTTTCCGTTTCAGATGCAGCAGATCTCAGCATTACTCAACACGGTGCAGCAGCTACTGGCCAACGCTGCGCGCCCGACGGAACAAGCACCGCCTACTACAGGTGCTGTACCACCTTCTCGACAGTTTTGTGAACAGGAAGAGGAACGGCTAGAGTTGCTGCACCAGTTCAGTGCACATATGCTAGCTCACAACGTCCCAGGTACTGTGAAACGTCCATATCTATTATCTACAGTAGGAAGTGCAGTGTTCAGTTTAATCCCAAACCTCATTCCTAAAGCCACTCCGAGTGATTTTGCGTATTACAATCTCTTCGCTGAGTAACTGTTATGTCCAACAAGTGAATGTGGTAGCAGCTAGGTATCAGTTCTTTAGTTGCAAAAAGCGACCAGAACAAACGTATCGCGAGTGGGTAACAGATTTGCAGGGAATGATAAGGAAATGCAAATTCAAATGTGCTTTCGGTGCTTTGTATTCAGATGTTATGTTGCATGGTGCGAGCTTGCACCATGTACCTGATGTCAAACTTAAAGAACAAATTTTGAAACAGTCCGATTCGCCGGCCGGAGTGGCTGTGCGGTTCTAGGCGCTACAGTCTGGAACTGAGAGACCGCTACGTTCGCAGGTTCGAATCCTGCCTCGCGCATGGATGTGTGTGATGTCCTTAAGTTAGTTAGGTTTAAGTAGTTCTAAGTTCTAGGGGACTGATGACCTCAGATGTTAAGTCCCATAGTGCTCAGAGCCATTTGAACCATTTGAACAGTCCGATCCATTGTACTACTGCAATGGTACTCACCTGAAGATGGCCAGAAGACTGCGCCGAAATATCGTGGCAGTACGTTACTGACACCCGGCAGTTCTCACGTGTTTTTATGGAACAGTCCGATCTATCATTTCAGCAGGTAGTGCAAATATTAGATCAGTACGATTCCGGTGCCTTGTCGGCTCATACGTTTGAGTGGCCAGCTATTTGCCAGGTGGGGTCGCTTGCTCGCATCGCCCCATTCCGCACTGGCACGTTGCGCTAGCCAAGCCGCGTAAACAACGCTGCACGCCGTGTAAGCATTTCGGTAACAGCCAGTTACACAAGCGAAGAGAATTGACTCTTGCCCTCGCTGTTATTCACGGCAGAAACGCCAAGACTGCCCCTCCCGACAAGCTTGTGGTGCGAAAGGATATGTGCAATCCGTATGTTTGCAACGGAACAAACATAACAATTCGGCCCACTCACAAAACTCTCGTCACAAAAATAAATGCAGTAGCCCCGCACGGTCTGAGGCGCCTTATCCTGGTCCATGCGGTTCCCTCCGTCGGAGGTTAGAGTCCTCCCTCGGGCATGTTGTGTGTATTGTCCTTAGCATAAGTTAAAGTTAGATTAAGTAGTGCGTAAGCTTAGGGACCGATGACCTCATCAGTTTGGTCCCATAAGACCTTATGACAAATTTCCAAAAATAAATACAGTATATTCCAAGTCTGCAGCTAGAAAGCGTGTAGTTTCGTCAGTGACATGCCAGTCAGACAAACGTTTTGTTTATTTACTTCTTTGTGGGAGACGTGGGAAATTTCAGTTGCACACGGGTGCCTCTGTCACATTGATAAATCGTCACACATATGAACCTTTACGCTCCCCATGCCTGTCTAAAACTAACACGCAACTGACGGTTTATAATTGACACGACATTCCCGTTCTCGGAACATGTACTTTGCCTGAGATGTATCGCTCGCATACGCGAACAGTGACCTTCACAGTCGCGTGAGTGTCAGAACATATTTGGTCATCATTCTTTTGATTTGTTTGGCTTTAACATTCAGGACACTGTGTTGTCAGTGTCTGCATTCAATGCAAACGACAGTGTAGCTAGCTTTCTAAAAGAATTCCCAGAACTCTGTTCTGAAAGCTTAGGCACAGCTAACAATATTGAATAGGGGGACTGTGATTTTAGTTTCGATTGTGCCCACTAGAGTGCACTAAAGTAATTGAATGTTTTTCATAAACTGTTCTAGTATTTTCATAAAGTGTTATTATTTCCTTTTGTGTATGTAAAATGTTATAAAAGTGTTTTAGCAGTATGAATGATGCGAGAGTGTGGTTTAAGGTTAATATCAAGACAATTGTTTAAGGAGTTATGTAGTAGGATTTAGTGTGGGAACATTTCGAAGAAGTATGGATATGAACAAAGGGGATCTTTGTAAAATAGATTTGTAAAGTAAGTTTATGGTAAAGGGAAAGTTAATTCAGTTATAAATAACAATAGCAAATAAGTTTATGCATAAGAAAAACTTCAGCATATTAGATAATTACGTTGGTAAAAAGTGCAGTCATGAGGTTTACTATTTTACGATTGGTTATGGATGAAAGGCGCGGACTGACGCGGGAGAATGTTGTTTTGCTATTGGCTGTTAAGTAAACTGACCAATGGTAAAGCAATATTCTTCGCGCACCTTTCTCTGCTGGTAGAGAAGACTTAGAGTATTCTAGAGGAGAGTGGGAGCCTAGCCACGAAACAGATCGGACGTGTGTAGCAGCAGTTTCGATGGAAACTATAAGTTGCCGGATCTAGCAGTGTTTCATACATCAAAAGTGTTGGAAAGTGACGGCATAATTATTCCGATGGGCGTGTAGAAATTTCGGAATTTTTAAGTGAATTTTGTGATGAGAAAAGACATATATTCCGCGTGGCGTATTGAGCAGGTCGGTGGCTAAAAACTGTGACTGCATTTGGTACCGACAGACTTAATATTTGGCGAGTGTTCTAAATCAAAAACAATTAGTGTTTTTGTAGCTATTACGTTTCCGGGAAATGCAACATCATAAACTAGCTAACGTGAGTGAAAGGGATTGTGAGTGACTGTGTTAAGACTAGCACGGGCTTGGCAGTGATACTTGTTCACCTAAGTTTCAGAATATATTAATTGAGGACAAAATTCCCAACCTTTCATTTCGTGTTTCTCCCGAAACGTAGATTAGTGATTTGAATTGCAGCCTGGTTCACGTCGAAGTACAGTAGGTTTTACTCGGCTTTCCTACTGATGATCTGCTGAGACAATGTTGACAGGTAGGTGCAGGTCCGTCGTAAAGGGACGGAAAGAACCGCGCCGCCGCAACATCGTTCCGGGAACGCAGCTTCCCTTAGGCAGCCTACGCAAGACGACTGGGCAGGCCCCAACATTTTTCATGGCAGAAATAACCATGTACAATAATTACAAGGCTAGGTGGTTGGTTTTGGGGAGGGGACCAAACAGCGAGGTCATCAGACCAATGGGATTAGGGAAGGATCAGGAAGGAAGCCGGCCGGTGCCGTTTCAGAGGACAATAATTACATGAAGGCTAATCGCACATTAAGATATTGTCTATCTGCTACTGGACAACGTCGATTGCTTGTTAATGATAAGCCAGTCACATTTTCCTGAATAATTTCATTTAGCCTCTGTTCTATAGTTCAGTAGAATTTTAATAGGGAATTGAGGATTCTTCCTTGTTGTGTATAATGGACTTTGAATGAAAATGAAAGAGTTTGACTGTAAGCTTAAGCGAAATTGTATTTTATGCAAGTTTAATTTTAACCACATTCCTTTCCGATTGTTCTAAAAATGGTTCAAATGGGTCTGAGCACTATGGGACATAACGTCTAAAGTCATCAGTCCCCTAGAACTTTGAACTACTTAAACCTAAGTAACCTAAGAACATCAGACACACCCATGCCCGAGGATGCGAACCTGTGATCGTAGCGGTCGCGTGGTTCCAAACTGTAGCGCCTAGAACCGGTCGGCCACCCGGGCCGGCGATTGTTTTAAGGAGATCGTTCTAAATCAACACTGAGTTTCTTGATCCCCAAAACACACATACATACACACGCACATAACATCGAAATATGATGTCATGGAAGCTACTTGTGCCCAGAAGATAATTGTCCTCCGTGGTCAGATACCACTGTATCATATCCGTCGACAACTGTTGGATAGTTATTTCCAGGGTTCTGTTTGCGATACATTTGTGATGTACGCTATTTCGACCATATCACTCCTGCCTATGAACAATATCATGGCTACGTGGCAATACTCTATGTTTGCTACATCTTCATCCAAATAACTGCACTGCTTTCAATTTATCTTCACCCGTTACAGTTGTATCTGCCCTATTCATCTTCGACTCTTACACTATCTGAACAACACAGCAAAAGCACTCGTTCTCAACGAAGTACAATCCTCTCTGACCGCAACACTGCCATCACCTCTAAATCATTCTCTGTGTCAGGAACACGACTTTGGGAGAATCTTCCTTAAAATATTAGAAAAATTAAAATGATTTCAAACTTCAAAGACAGATAATGACTTACGTTCTGTCGCCACAGCTATCTCTTCTGCAGCTCACTTTCGTCAGTCCTCTTTCGCACAACACTTTTCCCTCCTCTTATCTACAGAGTTCTCTATCGAAGTGCAGTCTTTTCGCAGCAGGAATTCTCCTTCCGCTTCTTCTAACACTCAACAAGACACCAAAACTGCTAAACTAATCAGGGTCACCCTTAATACCTATACTATTTTATTTTTCTTAACAATTACTACATTTTATTAATAATGCAAATTATTATTACTGTGTTTGTCTCATAATAAATAAGCAGTATCATTCATAATTCTTACATAATTTTATCATCATTGCTGGTATATTATTATTACTATTATTATTATTACTGACCATTTTTACTTCTGTTAATAATAAAAATTATTATTATTGTGAATCATATTTAATGTTTTTTGTGTATGTTTTGTTCCTGCCTGGATGGAAGAGAGGACCTTAGGGGCCTTATCTGGTCAGGTTAAATACGATAAATAGGTATTATAGTTTTCATGAATAAGAGATATATGCTTGCAACTCTGTTGTTGCCTCTCTTGGTCCTGTTTGAATCTGGGATAACGTTTTCGGGCGTTGTAACGTGACATTTTATAATGCCCCCATGAAATGAAAAGTGCGTAAGGCATATTTGGGCGGAATCGCCGTTCTCGGAAGTTCAGTCACCTGAAGCCTTTCTATTTGACACCATTTCGACGACTTGCGAGTCGATAACAATGACATGATGTTGAGGGACCCGGGGTCCCATGATCGAGAGTCATCGGAACTACAAGACCAGGAGCTACAGACAATGCTTCCATAAACATGTAACCCACAGTTACATTACATTGCAGCACCCAGACCCTGGTACTAAATACGACAGCACACCTTGTTAGATTCGTGATTCAAAAAACATCATTTATGTTTCGTACTGCAGAGAATACCGTCTTCCTATTCGTATATAGCATTCAAATTTCCATCAATGAACCATTCCTTCTGAAATATAGTGCACCTTTTTCACCTACATCCAAATTCCATCTGCATATACGAGGGAAGTTCGAGAAATAATGATCCACACATTTTTCCCTGAAAGCACGTTTGTTTTATTCAAGATTGAAACACACCACACCGTTTCTAACTCTTTTGGCTTCAAAACTCTATTTTTCATCATAATCTTCCTTCAAAGCGTTGGGGTTAGACTTCCCCTCTGGGAGACCCTGTCGCGTCCTGACATAAGTGGGAGCGGGAAAAAGGGGTTGCTTGTCAGTCTGCGCTCCGGAGCGGTACAGAGCAGAAGTCACAAGGACAATTCACAGTGAAGGCATTTAATTGTTTTCTTCTATCTGAGCCAACATTAGTACAGGTATTTACTAGAAATGCAGGTGGTGAGACTCGGTAGGGAACTCGTTGTGGACTCTCGGACAAACAGGCTTTTGAAATAGTTGCCTATTCCAGACGGGAATAACTAATACAGTGGAGGCTAGTTCTAGGGTTAGAAAAAGCATGAGTAACACTGTTACAACAGAAGCCAGTGCAGAAGTCCCTTGAGTGGATGCTAACCACAGTAGCAAACACTAGCAGCATCTTAAGGCAACGACTTAATTGCAGAACAAAACAAATGAATGTGACACCGTTCACTGAGGCACTCCAAGTGAGAGAGAGCAGACTTACGCGGAGCTGGACCGAGGCTGGAGTCGACGGACGCGGATTCGGCGCCCGGATCGTCTTACTTAGAACTCTGCCAAAATGAGGAATCTAGGGGTTTTAAAGAGTCGCGTGGGGGCATAGTTTTTCCCCACTTAAGGCCATCCAGCCAATCCCGTAGGTACCTTGCAGGTGAATGCCAATCATGGTTTAGTTAGGTCCCCTCTATTGCTCCCAAGGCGGGGATGTTAACGCAGTTGCACTAACTAAGTCCGTATTTGGTATCAACGTAGTTCCGCTGAAAGCTAAACGTACCTGCTCTGCCAAATAAGGCTTACAACATTTTTGTTATACGCCATTTAGCCCCGCCCCTCGGGCTCCCCGGAGTAGAGACTGCTGGGTCACCAGTTTTTGGCGTTTTCGCTCTCTTTCTAACCCTTGTGAGTCTACTGACGTTGCTGTTCTCAGGACTGGTATCAAGCTGACTTTATACACTAGTACGTGCCTGTTGGTTACAAAGTCGTGCGGTAGCGTTCTCGCTTCCCACGCCCGGGTTCCCGGGTTCGATTCCCGGCGGGGTCAGGGATTTTCTCTGCCTCATGATGACTGGGTGTTGTGTGCTGTCCTTAGGTTAGTTAGGTTTAAGTAGTTCTAAGTTCTAGGGGACTGATGACCATAGATGTTAAGTCCCATAGTGCTCAGAGCCATTTGAACCATTTTTTTTGTTGGTTACAAAGTTCTACGGTGACAACCTACTACAGCGTATAGACGACATATGAAGTTACATGTTAATTCCTTGAAGAGTAACTAACGCCCTGGGATGGCGTCTGGGGGCGTCTCCATTTCCGCAAGGCTCTCCCCTTACTGTTTACTTCATGTAACAATATATCTCCCAGTTTCGTCTGCCCGCAACATCGTCTCTGCTTCTGCGCCTTGGAACGCCTGTCCTTTCTTACAGCTTCAAGATACCACTACAGTAGCAAGGAATAATCAATATATTACAATCTTGCGTGCCCACATGTTAGCACTTTACTGGTCGACGTCGGAATCAACGTCTTGCTGCTTCAATAACCTCCCCGTCATCCATGTACTGCTTTCCTCGGAGTGCATCCTTTATTCTGCCAAACAGATGAAACCCTCTTGTTAGAAGGCGAATAAGCACAGCTTTGAGTACCCCAACTGGTGAACTATTGTGTCAGCAATACCAACAGAGACGTCAAGCTGGGCAGTGAGGTGTTTGTGATCTGTCAATCATCTTGAATGAGAATGACCGACCGATCCAACACTACGGGAGTCGCAGCTCTGTGATGCCATCCGGAACGTGGGGGATCGGACAGAGTTGCGCCACCTTGTTGCAATGATGACAGACACCTCGCCCAACGACTCGCCGTGCTTTCGTTCACTGCCAGGTCTCCACAGACATTGCGTAAGTGCCCACGAGTAGTTGCGATGCTCTGATTTACCTTTTATGAAACTACAGGGGCTGAAGCGGGACTCCTCCACGATGTCCTACGACAAATTCCACATTTATTTTTCAACTGAAATTGGTCGGAAAAAATGTGTAGAATTTCTTATTGAACGCACGTCGTATACGACTACTTTGCAATCCACACTGAAGTGCTTTCCAAGAGGGGTTTTGAGACCACTTTTAGATTATTTTTCTACAGTTACACTCTCGAATAGCACGCGGGAAAATCTTCCCATGCAGCCTCTTATGTCTTTCTTATTTCATTGCGATGGACATTTCTCCTTACGTATGCGAGTATCAGCAAAATATTTTAGGATTTTAAAGAGAATATTCACGATTGGAATTTAATGAAAAAGTTTCGGGGGGGAATTAATTATAAGATATTAATGAAAAGAAGTCGTAGCAACGAAAAACTCCTTTGTATTAATGATTGCCATCCCAATTCACGTGTTATACGCATGATATTCTTTCTGCTAATTAGAGAAGACAACAACGAGCTATCTGTCTTTCTTTGTATTTTATCGATATCCTCCGTCAATACGTATTAGGTAAAGACCCGACACTGCACAGCAGTACTTCAGAAAAAGTGGGACTTCGGTAGTGCAGGCATTAGCCTCAGTAGATTTCTTACCTCTTTTGTATGCTACCTGTTGTTCGCCTTACCTGAAACATTTTTTGTGGTACTGCTCTAATTTAATTATTCGTAATTGTAATCCCTAGGTATATAGTTGAACCGAACACTTTAAAACTCGTGTGATTTATCGTGTAAGCTAAATTTAACTGATTTTTAGTACTTGTGAGCAAGAACTCACACTTTTTATTGTTTACAGTCAACGTCCACTTTCTGCACCGTGCAGATATCTTGTTTAAATCATTTAGCTATTTGTTTTAATCACCTGAATGACAGAATTCATCCGCATGCAATCCGAGAGAGCTTCTCAGATTGTCTCATAAGTAGTTTGTATATACTGGGAACAGCACAAACAATATAAACAAATGTTCTTTACTGCTCTTCAAAATAGTCGCCACCCGCTACAACACGTTCGTACAGCTTCTGAAACTACACTCCTGGAAATTGAAATAAGAACACCGTGAATTCATTGTCCCAGGAAGGGGAAACTTTATTGACACATTCCTGGGGTCAGATACATCACATGATCACACTGACAGAACCACAGGCACATAGACACAGGCAACAGAGCATGCACAATGTCGGCACTAGTACAGTGTATATCCACCTTTCGCAGCAATGCAGGCTGCTATTCTCCCATGGAGACGATCGTAGAGATGCTGGATGTAGTCCTGCGGAACGGCTTGCCATGCCATTTCCACCTGGCGCCTCAGCTGGACCAGCGTTCGTGCTGGACGTGCAGACCGCGTGAGACGACGCTTCATCCAGTCCCAAACATGCTCAATGGGGGACAGATCCGGAGATCTTGCTGGCCAGGGTAGTTGACTTACACCTTCTAGAGCACGTTGGGTGGCACGGGATACATGCGGACGTGCATTGTCCTGTTGGAACAGCAAGTTCCCTTGCCGGTCTAGGAATGGTAGAACGATGGGTTCGATGACGGTTTGGATGTACCGTGCACTATTCAGTGTCCCCTCGACGATCACCAGTGGTGTACGGCCAGTGTAGGAGATCGCTCCCCACACCATGATACCGGGTGTTGGCCCTGTGTGCCTCGGTCGTATGCAGTCCTGATTGTGGCGCTCACCTGCACGGCGCCAAACACGCATACGACCATCATTGGCACCAAGGCAGAAGCGACTCTCATCGCTGAAGACGACACGTCTCCATTCGTCCCTCCATTCACGCCTGTCGCGACACCACTGGAGGCGGGCTGCACGATGTTGGGGCGTGAGCGGAAGACGGCCTAACGGTGTGCGGGACCGTAGCCCAGCTTCATGGAGACGGTTGCGAATGGTCCTCGCCGATACCCCAGGAGCAACAGTGTCCCTAATTTGCTGGGAAGTGGCGGTGCGGTCCCCTACGGCACTGCGTAGGATCCTACGGTCTTGGCGTGCATCCGTGCGTCGCTGCGGTCCGGTCCCAGGTCGACGGGCACGTGCACCTTCCGCCGACCACTGGCGACAACATCGATGTACTGTGGAGACCTCACGCCCCACGTGTTGAGCAGTTCGGCGGTACGTCCACCCGGCCTCCCGCATGCCCACTATACGCCCTCGCTCAAAGTCCGTCAACTGCACATACGGTTCACGTCCACGCTGTCGCGGCATGCTACCAGTGTTAAAGACTGCGATGGAGCTCCGTATGCCACGGCAAACTGGCTGACACTGACGGCGGCGGTGCACAAATGCTGCGCAGCTAGCGCCATTCGACGGCCAACACCGCGGTTCCTGGTGTGTCCGCTGTGCCGTGCGTGTGATCATTGCTTGTACAGCCCTCTCGCAGTGTCCGGTGCAAGTATGGTGGGTCTGACACACCGGTGTCAATGTGTTCTTTTTACCATTTCAAGGAGTGTATCAGCAAAGAACTCCTGTGGAATCGATCACAGAACGGCGTTATAGTATCTTTGATGGCATTTACGCCCGGACAACGTTCGCCTTTCATGGCCGCCTTCAAGCGGGGAAACGCGAAGAAGTCCGCAGGAGCCAGATCAGGAGAGTATGCAGGGTGTTCAAGAACAGTTACCATCCTTTGCGCCAGGGAGTATCCCATACGGATCGCTCAGTGTGCAGAGGCATTGCCGTGGAGTAACATCCATTGTCCAGTCCTGTGCAACTCAGGCCGAACCCGCCGGATACACTGTAGAAATCGGTTCAAAACGGACTCGTAAAATGCAGCGTCAATAGTTAGACCTGCAGGAACAAATTCGTTGTGGATGATGCTATTGCTGTCGAAGAAGGTCGACAGTGATTTCACCTTGGACCTTTGCAGACGGCTTTTACTTGGGCGCGGGGAAGACGGTGAACACCTTGATTCCGGATCGAACTGGTAGCACCAGGTCTCATCTATGACGATGATGTTGTGGGGCGGCGGGTGGAAAATATGATTGCTGTATAAAAATTCTGTAGAATGTAGAAACATTGCATTTCCCGGCCGATTAACCATATGTGCGGCAGCGGGTGAAATTATTGTTGTTAAATGTTCCTATTATTTTTGCTGTTGTTTACCGTTTGGCTCTCTAACTACAATATTGGCTACCAGAAAGTGATTAGCAAAACGTGAAGCCTGTAATTAGAATTCCTAGTGCCCACTTCATCTGAGAATACACTTATAGTTACAGCTTATAGCTCTTAGGAATTAGGAGATTGTCTGGGATTTATAATCAAAACGATCGTGAAAAAAAGAACTTTCTCTATATTCTGAAAGTCACAGATGAAAACAAAAGAATCCACAATATCTGACTAACAGAGCAGTTCAGAGTCTAATGCGCTGATGCAACTATAACTGTCCAAATTAAATGTTTAAATGAATGCTCGCCATAATTTGATGATAAGTTTCATCAAACGCCACGCTAAATAATTGGTAGAATGTCTGTCCCGCGGCGGCACGTGAAAATACGACAATACGCAAACTGAAGATCGATATTTAAAGTCATCCCAGAATTAACACTTCACTCGAAAATGATCTCATGGTTAAGCGCATCCCGAGCAACTAAATACGGCATCCGAGGCCGTTTATAGCAATGATACCGACGCGACGCGTCTCCCGACACAGATGGCGTGTTATTCAGCGTCTGGAGAGAACTGGGGCCTTCCTTCCTCTCGCAGCGTTCTTATATATAAAGCCGCGGTGCGGACGGCTAAGGGAACTCCTGATCAAATCGGCTCTCCCGACTAGCCGCTGGGCTAGCAATGCACCACATTAAGTTATTGAATAAATCAGAGCTTCTCTTGCTGATGGCCGATGAAGCTCTTAATTTAAATGTGCATTCAGCACACTGGTAAGTAATTATAATAAAAATTTGACGTGGCTAAGTTAAATATTTTGGGCGAGGGAATTAATTTAATTACACTGCACGCAGTAGACGAGCTCTGAACTGGCCCTTTGGAGATACGCTATCGCTATAGTTTTATAGGTATTCAAATGAAACCTCTCACATACTTATGGTGATAGCGGATCTCCATTCTACTTAAATATAAACATCCTAGCCTTATTTATTAGCCTACTTAATCTATCTTGCTTCCTTAAGTTTTAAGACGAAAACCAGAAAATCATGAATTTCCACTAAAATTTTAATTTGTGAAATCCAAAGTACTGTTTTTATTAAATAATTATGAAAAATGAATCTAATTATAAATTTATAACTCTGTAGCTCTTTTCTGTTGCGCCAATGATTTTTACAGAAAAACGTCAAAATTTCGAAAATGGGTAAAGTTATCGAACTGATATTTAACACATTTTAATTTAGTATTACTCCTGACATGCTAGAAATGTCTTAGGTTATTTGCTTGATTTTTAAAGTATTGCGTAACATTTATGACGTCAGAGCTAGTTACAACGGACTGGCTGGCACACAATGGAAAGACTGATGTGAATTTATTACGGCGTTAGTAGGCTGCTTCTCTACAATGTTCCGAAGTAATGGATGCTGGTCACACGTGGATATGAAATCACCAGCAGCTTCCATCCGTTTTCCTTTCCGCTCGTCTGTGAGCTTGTGTGGCCAAATCGGGGGCAGATCTTCCGTTTACCCAAATCATCGCTGACGATGGGGTGCACCGTATCCTTGCTAATGCCCAATTCCTCCGCAATCAGTTTGACGGTCCGTCGGCGATTTTGTGCCATCATTTGTCGCACTCTCTCGATCTTTTCTGGGATTCTGCCTGTCGATGGTAGACCTGAACGTGGCTTATGCTCAGTTGCTTCCTTCCCTTCACGGAAGCGTTTAAAACTTTCGTAAGCACATTTTCTGCTCACAGCTTCCCTCCCGTAGACCTGCACCAACATTCCATGTGTCTCCGTTGCAGTATTCCCCAATTTGTAGTAGAACTTGATGTTTACACGTTGCTCCATTGCGCTGTGACACTTCCTCTCCCACACTGACGACGGTCAACTCGTTGCAGTCTGTTTACACAGCCAGTCACATGCAGTGCATGCCGTGTATCGATTCTCCTCATGTCTCCGAAGACCCATGAGCATGCACGCACACATACACCAAGTTGCCGTTCAGATATGTCGCCATTCGCCGAACTTTTTAGACACACCACGTATCACTTCCGTTTCACTCGATCACATTCCTTCATTTACTGCGAACTGTGACTTGTCTCACAGGAAATAACGAACCCATCAACACAAATGCGGTGATACACATAGGCATGCAATTTTATTAAAATTCGTTTGTGACAAACACTGTCAAAAGCCTTCTGAAAGTCTATACGTACGAAATCCTGTTGGAATCCATTCATTACTTCGTATGATTAAAGAACCAGTTGTGTTTCATGTTTCGCCGGCCGGAGTGGCCAAGCGGTTCTAGGCGCTACAGTCTGGAACCGCGCGACCGCTACGGTCGCAGGCTCGAATCCTGCCTCGGGCATGGATGTTTGTGATGTCTTTAGTTAAGTTTAAGTAGTTCTAAGTTCTAGGGGACTGATGACCTCAGAAGTTATGTCCCATAGTGCTCAGAGCCATTTGAACCCAGAAATGTTTCCTGAATCTGCTGAATATGTGTCAATAGGTCGTTTAATTTGGCGTAATTTATAACGTTCGAACACAGCGCATGTTCAAAATTCGTGTTAGAAATCGATGTCAGTGATGTGGGTTTATAATTAGGCAGGTTACTCCTATATCCTTTCTTGTGTATTGGTGCAATCTGTGCAACTTTCCAATTTTTAAGTTGCATATCTTTCGCCGTGCGAGCAGTTGTATGTGACCGCGAAATTTGGAGCTATTACACCACCATACTCCGAAAGGAACCTAATTGGTACACAGTTTGTACCGGAACACTTACCTTCATTACGTGACTTCAAATGAAAGCGTAGTCCGCTGTGGGCTGTACACTTTTCATATTTATTTGCTATTGGATAATTTCGACTTTCTGTCATTAGCGAGCATCTTCGATGTAACATGTCGCAACACTTGTACCACACAAATAAATCCACTAACCCACATATGAATCAACTTATCCACATTAACGTGATCTGTGTTGAATAGGGACAATGTTTACCGTGCATGAGGGAGAACCACGTACGATGTATCTTAAGTAGGTACTGAACAACAAACCACTGATCATACTCGTTATTTCATGCATCAGCGCGAGACTTATTCTCGTGGTATCTCCATTTCAGTTACTCCACCTCAAACACTGAATTAGTAATTTCATTTGCCCAATTCATATTGCTCGTCGGGCTTACTTTAACTTCCTCTATGTTAGAGTTCCTTGCCCCTTTGACAGGACCTGTCGACGTTACGAGCATTACAGCGGTGAGAGGCGGTACGGCGAACCGCAGCAGTCTGATGCCGTTCTCAGGACTAATTGTGAAAAACGGCCGAAGTCCACTTTGCGAATGCAGACTCATATTTGCTTTCCCGAGGTAGATAATTTACGACTGTGCAATGAAAAAAGAAAGGAATAAGGAGACGCGCGACCTGGGAAAGAATTCAGGTCACCTGTTTGCGCTTTTATTGTGGGCGGCCGGCGCATAACGGCCAGCACAGGAACACAGCCCGCACCTGAATAAGGCCAGACAAAAGAGCAGCTGAACTGCACCACAGAACTGCGGCGTCGACGTCCGTGTCAGTCTGGCCGGTGGAGTTGCGAACTCGAAGGACGCAGTTGCTAAGCACGCTAGTTAGGCAGGTGAAGATGCCGCGAGGGTAGAACGTATACGCTGTTTCGAGGTGTCTGGAGTAAGATGATTCTCGTCACCAATCTACACCTACATACCAGTGGACAAAAACGCAACAAACACCACACACTGCCATGCTTAGTCTGGTGTAGGAAAACCATTGTCATTCAAAGTAGCTACGAGTCGCCTCGGAATGGATCAGTACAGATCCTCTACTAGTTTCAAGATAATCTTATATCATTCTTCCTGCAAAGTAGAAAGATCAGGAAATGGTGATGGACGGGGATAGCGATCATGCGCTCTTCTCTCCAAAGTAGAACACACCTTCAATCCATAGCGCAATGAAGATTGGAAGGACCGATTTCTTCTCACGGTAAACATATACATCTACGTGATTACTCTGCTATCCACAGTTAAGTGCCTGGCAGAGTTTTCAGTGAACCACCTTCAAGCTGCCTCTCTACCGTTCCACTCTCCAACGGCGCTCGGGAAAAACGAGCACTTAAATTTTTTCGGTGCGAGCCCTGATTTCTCTTATTTTATCCTGATGATCGTTTATCCCTATGTAGGTGGGTGCCAACAGAACACCCAAATACGCTTCCCTAGCACTGACTATCTCAGCCGTCGCCTTTATGAATGATTCGGTTATCGCCGTGGTAGTATGTAGACTCGAAGAGAATTGTATACTTATATCGATATGGTGTCTGTTCTTTCGGACATGTCCTGAGCAGTCACCATTAATGACCAGCCGTCTAGAACGAAATTAGAATTATATTAATACCTTCAGCTGCTGATGGGCGTTGTTATATATCAGCAGGGATATACAGAGTGTTACAAAAAGTTACGGCGAAATTTTCAGGAAACATTCCTCACACACAAACAAAGAAAACATGTTGTGTGGGCATGTGTCGGGAAACGCTTAATTTCCATGTTAGAGCTCATTTTAGTGTCGTCAGTATGTACTGTACTTTGTAAGTAGGCTGTTTAGGTTTTTTTATTGGTAACGCCACCTCTGTATGAAAATCGCTGGCTGTGCTATGTGCAGTCTGTGGCTGCTTTGCATTGTTGGAATACTCGCCATTGTAGTGTTAGGCAGCTGGCTGTGAACAGCGCGTAGCGTTGCGCAGTTGGAGGTGTGCCGCCAGCAGTGGTGGATGTGGGGAGAGAGATGGCGGAGTTTTGTAATTTGTCATGATATCAAGGTAAATACATTGTTTGTTCTCTATTAATATCTTTCATTTGCTAACTATCCCTATCAGTAGTTAGTGCCTTCCATAGTTTGAATCTTTTATTTAGCTGGCAGTAGTGGCGCTCGCTGTATTGCAGTAGCTTGAGCAGCGAAGATTTTTGTGAGGTAAGTGATTTGTGAAAGGTATAGTTTAATGTTAGTCAGGGCCATCCTTTTGTAGGGAATTTTGAAAGTCAGATTGCGTTGCGCTAAAAAATATTGTGTATCAGGTTAAGCACAGTTGTAAAAAATTGTTAAAAGGGGACGTTTCATATGTCGACCCTTAGCCGAGGATACCTCACTGGAATCTTCTGATTTTTTCTTATAGTTTGTGTAATTAGTGTAGCTTTTGTTTATTGCTAGCGCGTAATTGTAGAGAGAATTTCCATTGTAGTTGTAGTTTTTCATTGTTGTACAGTAAAACAGTTGTGGTATGCATGTAGATTTGCACCAAGTATTTCGCAGCTGCAATTAACTAGATATTATTTTCAGTGTTATGTTAATGTGTTCTCTTATTTTTGCTCTTCAAATTGAGTTTTTCTGTGTTGTCGTGTGAAATACTGTGACAATAATGGCGTGTGAAAAACGTAACACTAGGCTCCAAAGTAAATTGAGAAATGACAGTGAAGACGAAAGCAATATGTTAGCGCCGCAGAATAATGAATTAACTAATGTTAATAGTAGTAATTTGGTAATTGCGCATAGGGAAATGGAGCGGGTTTCAAACAATGGCGTGGACAGTGAAACAATTAGTGAAGAGGGAAGCATTATCGATCGATCGGTCGGCAATAGCTCGGCTCAGGAATCCGAAATGACGCGACACGATCTCGCAAATACTGTAGATTCAGGTTTTGGATCCTCACCGTTTTCTCAAATAAGTCAAGACACATTTTCTGCTTGTCAAAATGTGAATGTTTCCGGTGCAAATTCACTGCCGAAAAGCACTGAGGAACATGTTCCAGACACCAGTGCATTGTTGTTACAATTAATACAACAAATGGGACAAACACAACAAAAGCTTCAAAAGTTAGACACAATGGAACAAAATCTTCGAAAGTTAGACACAGTGGAACAAAATCTCAAAAAGTTAGACACCACACTTGAACAAACACGTGAGGATTTAACTAATGAGTTACATCACATTGAATCGAAATGTCAAAAAGTCTGTAATGACGTAAAAACACAAATTTGTGAGCATTTCCAACCTATTTTTTCGCGTCATGAAAATGCACTACAGAATCACGAAGCAGCCATAAAAGAACTGCAAACTACTGTTCATGAAAATCATGAGACCTTGCAAGCTAAATTTGACTCAGTTGCATCTACCGATTCGGTTATGCAACTTGCAAAAACTCAGGAAAACTTGAAGGACACAGTAGATTCGATTTCAACACAAATGGACACTCTGAAACTTGGTTCAGAAAAACACACTGAGGAAATGTGTTCACTATCGGAGAAAGTAGGCGAACTTTCGGATCAGGTCACTAACTTATCTACAAAGGTAGATGATGATCTGAATGGCACAAGACCTGTAGCCTTCACTGACACAGAAGAGTATGAACAAATTAGAAAATTCAAACAAAATCAAAATCAAATCAATACACAGTACAAAAGAGAAATCCGCGAAGTACAAGATCAGCTGACACAGGTAATACAAGAATTACGTATTTCAGAGGACACTCGCGCCCCAACACGGGAAGAGGGACTTAGAAATACGGAACAGCCACAAAATAATAACACAGGGCATTTCGGAAGTTATGAAAGAAACTGGCAATGCGCACCGAATTTTGAGATGGAACGGCCGACACGACCTAACAATGAGCGATATGCGACTCGCCGACATGATGACTTTGACTATAAGCTGTTCATTACTACACGTAAATTCAAAACGTTTAAGAATTCTGCCAACGACATTCATCCACAAGCGTGGCTCGATCAATTCTCTCATTGTTTTCCCCCCAACTGGTCATTAGAACACAGATTAGAATTTATGTGTGGCTATTTAGAGAATGAACCAGCTGTAAGAATGCGTTCGGTCATTCACGATTGTCATAGTGAAGGAGAATTTTACCATGCCTTCCTCTCAGCATATTGGTCTCAAACCACACAAGACCGAGTAAAACATGGCATCATAATGATGAAACATTTCGAACAATCTGAATTCTCCAGTCTTGTGAAATATTTTGAAGACATGTTGCACAAGAATCAGTACCTGTCAAACCCATACAGCCCCTCAGAACTCATCCGCATTTGCTTAATCAAACTGCCTGAACATTTGCGACACATTATTTTGGCAGGACGTTGCAAAGACGACATTGAAGCATTTCAAGGACTCTTACAAGAACTGGAAATTGACACTGACAATCGCGGAACGCACGAGCACAACAATTACAGATCACATCCGTCGCAATTCCGCGATGAAAGAAATAATAACTGGACGCGACAAGGCTATTCTCACAACACAAATCGTGACCGAAACAGACACCACCCGTATAACAACCGTTGGCAGAGTAGTAATAATTACAGGGAAAGATCACCTCTCCGCGGTAATGACTATCACAGAGACAATCAGAGAAACAGACAATATGGGAACCAAAACAATTATTATTACGAGGGACAGAATAACTTTAGACGCAACGGTCCAGCGCGCAGTTACGATTCAGGGAGAAATTCTCCACCACTTAACCGACAAGAAAGAAACCACAGAAACTACCGACATGACGACAGACGATGTGATCGTAACGACAGACCTGAATTGCATCAGAACTGGCGGGATTCAAACGGGGCAGGGCCTTCTCGTCGGAGTGAATTTGTAGAAGTTAGGTCTCCTAATCCCAATAACGGCGCGCGGCAACAAAGAGACAGACAATGACTCGCACAGCAGGCAGCCGCGTGCGCCCGCTGGCTCCGAGAAAAATAACGTAAGACGCTAGCCTTGAGAAAAATTCCAGCATTCTTTACCGACGTATAAAACATGACAATTGCTTTTCAGTTGAAAGTCTGCGTACTATGAAGAGTAAAGGATTACACCACATTTCACATGTAAAACCGCTTATTGAAAGATAATCTGCTTTTTAAGTTTGTCTTTGCCATATAACTTTTCACTTTACATTGCTAGTATGCTTTGTCAAACCTAGAATCTGTTAATATGCAACAATGTTTGAAGTTAAATATCCAGTCAAGAACCAAGAGAACTTATTTAAACAGAAATTACGAATGCATTGTTATTGCGAACAGACGACACAGTGTTATTGTGTGTGTACATTCTTGATTGTTAGTTGCACAATTACGTAACGACTATAAGGCTCGCATACTTAGAACATTTACCAGTACTGTTAATGAGATTTTAAGGCAACATTTTGGTGTACTTGAAAATACATTATGGATTCAAAGTGCTTTCTGAGAGATACCAGATGACACAGTGGTTAGTTTATTTGACAGCTACACGACTATATCACGACGCTACTAATGTGTGACACAATTTGCATTGTTGCTTTTGCGGTGTATCTGTTTTATATCTGCACAATTTTTCTGAATTCTTCTGGAAAGTAAAACATGTTTTAGTAGTAACTTTTGTGGTATAGCTACAAGGAGACAGCCTTCTCTGTAGCACAACAATACGTTACAGCACAGTACTTTCTTCATCACGGTAATAAGCGTAATAACTAAGATATCTATACGCAAAGCATTTCACTTTTGTTTATCATGAGGTAAGTACATTGACTTTTGCGGAACTTAGCTTTCAGAGGACGATAACTACGACACTTCTACAGAGATTATCTTACAAGAAGCCGCACAGTTTAGCGCTACAGGACACGCATTTCAGTAATTAATTTTGTACTTAAAACATTTATTTTTAAAAATTTTTGAATTACAAAGAAAGTTTTCCGTGATAGATTTCATTCCATTGCTGTAATCTGTAACACCTGAGGATATAATTACATTAATCCTCAGGGGGGTACATGCTTACTTTGTGTATCATGTGCTTGGCAAGCAGAAGGAGCCCTAGCTAATATGGTATTTGCTTATACAACTTTACACGTCGGTACCATATTTCTCTAACACACAAATTACACAGCTATCTGATCATTTAACTGAGAGATAAACTTTTTTTTTACTACATCAGTGACACATGTTTACGCAATTACACAGTTGGGTAACTTCACACTTACGAAATTGTATTTAGTCTGTACTTTGTGAACTGTTCATATTTTTCCAGAACCATTGTGATACTATGAGAGCTTTGAATGATGTGTTTGGTATGGGATCGCGATTTTTAAAGTACGTTTGAGGCAGATGACAGTTTTGACACGAGCAGAGAATTCTTTTTTAGGTTTTGAAACTATTGGAGGAAGCTACGACGATTTTGAGATTTGACTGAAGTGTTATGATGTTATTTTTTTACGACGACGATGTGTATTATGTTGTTGAGGTATGTTTATGATTAGTAAGCTAATGTTATATGAAGAATTTGATTATGCTATGTATCTAATGATGAAGTATTGCAGAAGCGTCGACGAATTTGTATATGTGTAATAAGGTAAGGAGTAATGAGTAGCGGTTAGGAACTCTGCCTTGTGAAGACGTATGTTGGAAACCGAGAATCGTACTTTTAGAATTATGAAATGTGTGTAAATGCGTGAATGTATCACAATGCCGACGAAAATTTTTGGACACTGTTATATTCATGGGATTTTGTTTTTACAGGTTTGCAAAGCTAATTCTTGACCTGTGAAATATTTTTATTTAAGACTGCCATTGTAGCGGAAACTGCTGTCGTAAATATTTCCGTACGAAAGTTAAGTGACCACCTGCACGTAATACGTCGTGGGCACACAGCTGTGTCAGACACCTGGGCGACAGCCGCCCGAACAAAAAAAAACCATTAGCCTTCCAGCGGCACAGGTAGAAGAAAAAAGAGGCCATTATAATCGCTATTGACGTTCCTTTGTAGAAAGCATCGCAACATTTCACGGCTATTGTCGTGCTAATTGAGAGAAATGCCATATGGCTAGTGAATGACGTTTCACGCCTTGCTTTGCCCATTTTGTTTAATATCTAGTTTCTAGCTGCACTGCAGCACTGGTTAAAATAAAATTTTATAGATGTACTAATATAAATATTTTCTGTCTGCAGATCTATTAAATAATAATTTTGTAATCCACATTCTTCGAAAAAGGAGCTCTTGGAATGGAAAGAACAATAAGGAGGGACTAATACCAGGAACTGCATACATAATTTTCTTTTCAACTACTGAGTAATTTTTTGTAGAATTAGTTTTTGTGGTGCACCACTTAAATTACTTAGACATTAAGATGTGATTATACATTTCCCTTATCTGCATTGTTATCTTTAGTGTACTATTTTTTCTGCTTGAGCTATGTCATATTTAGGTATAAGTTGCTGCTGTTTGCCAGGCATAGTGTTATTGAATTTGATTTTGTATTATTCTGTTAAGCCAGTTTTACTAATGATTTATTTTTATATTTTTATTGTTTGCTGCACATTGCCTTAGATTAGTTGTAATATTACAATTGCTTTGCTAATTTCTTAATACTGCTTGCTTCGCAAATCTGCATTTTTTTTTCATTGCTGTTTATATTAATTGTTTTATGTGATGCTGCATTGCCTCGTCCCTTGGTATATATATCTGAGCTCAGTAGATTTAAGTTAGCTTAAGAGGGGGTAGCCTATAAGAGAATGAGTTGCGATGAATTTGATGAAATGCACTGAGAGGCTATACGAGAAAAGTACAGAAAGCGGGTATAGATAGGACTTTTGGAAATAATGAAGAACGAAGGGAGATCTCCGAGAAGTAAAGAAAGTTTTGTTTGCAAAATACTGCAGTAAAACAAATCCTGTCCTTTCCTTGTGTTATCCCACTATGTGTTTGTGTACCCTTGTGTATTTGTGTACTTCCTGTCTTTAGTTGTTTATCTGATAAGACCTATGTTGTAGAATTTTTCTAATACCATGTTATTTACTTTGTAAAGATGTTTATACAGTATTTGTTCTGTTTTGTTTTAATGCTCATGTGGAAGTTGATATTCCAAAAGTTATTCTGATCTTTATGTATGTACTTATGTCATTATTTTTGTAACACTGATGTATATGTTTATTTCTATTCTTTTGTAAAGCCCCTATTACTACGAATGTTATCTCTACTATTATGTTTTTAATGATGTTTTCTGTACCCTTGTAATTGTATTCTTATGTTATAAAATTGTAATTGACACCAGGTCATCAAATTAAGTAACTTGTAAGTTACATTTCACTGCACACGTTTCTATTGGTCATAGTATATGGACAATATGTGAGAAGTAGGGACTGTTAGTGTTTGCACGTGTGTTAATAATTCAGCAAGGGACTGGATAACAGCATTGCTGGTCCAAAAACTTTGTGAGTGCACAAGTGGTGGTTATGGACTTGCTCTATTATCCGCAAGACTCTTCAATGGTGATTGTGCACCTGCATAGTCACAACAGATGGCTGCTGGCCATCTCTACAAGGACTACAGTGGGTCTGGATCTTTGATGACCCACCAGTACCATTATCTCTACAAGGACTGCAGTGGGTCTGCACCTTTGATGACTCACCAATACCATTATTTCTACAAGGACTGCAGTGGGTCTGCACCTCTGGTGGCCCACCAATACCGTAATCTCTACCAGGACTACAGTGGGTCTGCTCTGTGATGACCTACCCACCAATACTCTTCAAAACTTCGACTGACTCCGCTGTGGGTTTGCTCTCTTGTGGCCCATTACCTGTCAGCATGTCGAGAGTCAGCACTGTCTTTCCGTTGGAAGGACAACGATACTTCTTCAAGACTGCATGGAAATCCACTACTTCCGTGTGCATTTTCTTTTACTGCTCAGACTTTGAGAAAAACACTGCAATGTGATGAATGATCAGGACTGTCTTTATGGACTGTGAGAAAATTTTAGCTTTTGACCAACATTGTATCAATAAGTGTGTGCATTTGATTTCTTTGTTATTGTAATTGTGAAAAAAATTTTTAACAAATATGTATTGGCCAGTGCCCAACAAAATTTGTAAAATTTTTTG
Source organism: Schistocerca nitens (assembly GCF_023898315.1). Classification (NCBI taxonomy): domain Eukaryota; kingdom Metazoa; phylum Arthropoda; class Insecta; order Orthoptera; family Acrididae; genus Schistocerca; species Schistocerca nitens. The sequence continues at coordinate 21,929,829 of NC_064614.1, forward strand.
TGGGGAGCATGGGGGCTATGTAAGTAGGCTGTTTAGGTTTTTTTATTGGTAACGCCACCTCTGTATGAAAATCGCTGGCTGTGCTATGTGCAGTCTGTGGCTGCTTTGCATTGTTGGAATACTCGCCATTGTAGTGTTAGGCAGCTGGCTGTGAACAGCGCGTAGCGTTGCGCAGTTGGAGGTGTGCCGCCAGCAGTGGTGGATGTGGGGAGAGAGATGGCGGAGTTTTGTAATTTGTCATGATATCAAGGTAAATACATTGTTTGTTCTCTATTAATATCTTTCATTTGCTAACTATCCCTATCAGTAGTTAGTGCCTTCCATAGTTTGAATCTTTTATTTAGCTGGCAGTAGTGGCGCTCGCTGTATTGCAGTAGCTTGAGCAGCGAAGATTTTTGTGAGGTAAGTGATTTGTGAAAGGTATAGTTTAATGTTAGTCAGGGCCATCCTTTTGTAGGGAATTTTGAAAGTCAGATTGCGTTGCGCTAAAAAATATTGTGTATCAGGTTAAGCACAGTTGTAAAAAATTGTTAAAAGGGGACGTTTCAACTTTCTCGATTCACCGCCAGTTGGCGCAATTGAAGGAAAGTAATGTTGACTTCTGTGCTTGTGTTGACATGCTCTACAGTACTAGCATCAAGCACATCAGTACACAGCATCAACAGGTTAGTGTTCATCACGAACGTGGTTTTGCAGTCAGTGCAATGTTTACAAATGCAGAGTTGGCTGATGCCCATTTGATGTATGGATTAGCACGGGGCAATGGCCGTGGCGCAGTACGTTTGTATCGAGACAGATTTCCAGAACGAAGGTGTCCCGACAGGAAGACGTTCGAAGCAATTGATCGGCGTCTTAGGGAGCACGGAACATTCCAGCCTATGACTCGCTACTGGCGAAGACCTAGAACGACGAGGACACCTGCAATGGACGAGGGAATTCTTCGTGCAGTTGACGATAACCCTAATGTCAGCGTCAGAGAAGTTGCTGCTGTAAAAATAACGTTGACCACGTCACTGTATGGAGAGTGCTACGGGAGAACCAGTTGTTTCGGTACCATGTACAGCGTGTGCAGGCACTATCAGCAGCTGATTGGCCTCCACGGGTACACTTCTGCGAATGGTTCATCCAACAATGTGTCAATCCTCATTTCAGTGCAAATGTTCTCTTTACGGATGAGGCTTCATTCCAACGTGATCAAATTGTAAATTTTCACAATCAACATGTGTGGGCTGACGAGAAACTGCACGCAATTGTGCAATCACGTCATCAACACAGATTTTCTGTGAACGTTTGGGCAGGCATTGTTGGTGATGTCTTGATTGGGCCCCATGTTCTTCCACCTACGCTCAGTGGAGCACGTTATCATGATTTCATACGGGATACTCTACGTGTGCTGCTAGAACATGTGCCTTTACAAGTACGACACAACATGTGGTTCATGCACGATGGAGCTGCTGCCCATTTCAGTCGAAGTGTTCGTACGCTTCTCAACAACAGATTCGGTGACCGATGGATTGGTAGAGGCGGACCAATTCCATGGCCTCCACGCTCTCCTGACCTCAACCCTCTTGACTTTCATTTGTGGGAGCATTTGAAAGCTCTTGTCTACGCAACCCCGGTACCAAATGTAGAGACTCTTCGTGCTCGTATTGTGGACGGCTGTCATACAATACGCCATTCTCCAGGGCGGCATCAGCGCATCAGGGATTCCATGCGACGAAGGGTGGATGCATGTATCCTCGCTAACGGAGGACATTTTGAACATTTCCTGTAACAAAGTGTTTGAAGTCACGCTGGTACGTTCTGTTGCTGTGTGTTTCCATTCCATGATTAATGTGATTTGAAGAGAAGTAATCAAATGAGCTCTAACATGGAAAGTAAGCGTTTCTGGACACATGTCCACATAACATATTTTCTTTCTTTGTGTGTGAGGAATGTTTCCTGGAAGTTTGGCCGTACCTTTTTGTAACACCCTGTATATCATGGGGACCTTGTAACGTTGTTGCATTAATTTACTCTGTAATCGGTGCTGATAAGACCATAAAAGTGGGTTAAAAGCTGTGAGCTGTCTGGGGAAGTTAACCTTGCATTACTGAGCAACTGGTTCACCAGGTATCCAGTCTAGCTTACCAAGTTACCAACCAGACTAACATTAATTATAATCTTTTAATCGTCATACGACAACCGGTGATATATATATATATATAAACCTGCCTGTTTACAACTAGTTCTCCTCCTCGCTGCTCCCGCTATCTCGTAAGAGTTTAGCCGGTGCGCTTTCACGTTCTGAACTGCATTCACAGAAATCGTTCATCACAGTTATGTGATTTCAAAATGTCATACATAATACCGCTTAATATTGTCTTTCCCAATTTTTAAGAACAAAAGTGAGACTTATTCTTATTTTGCAAATATAAAAGTTAAATGAATCGACAATATAAAAATAAAAGTTAAATGACTTGATAATATAAAAAAATAAAAGTGAAATGAATTGACAGTATAAAAATAAAAATTAAATGAACTGACAATATAACACCTAAATCCACATCACTAATGTAGTTCACTTGCGTTTTAATAAATCAAATGCTACTTTTTAATTCACTAAAATGAATAGGATTATGCCTTGTGCAAGTATAGGTCAGGGCAGCATAGGGTTCACATGTTATTTACACACACACACATGCACACCTGTTGTCTATACTACAAACTAACTACCCATAAACATGTATTACTCAAAATTCTACTTCAATTCACTACTAGTTAAGCCAACAAGCTACTTCAATGCTACTTCAACACCGTGTTTATACCACTACAACATTGTTCTAATTCGTTCTCTTCTTGACGCTCGTGGCATATGTCTTGTCACATGATAAATATGGAGAAACTTTCCTTAACATACATAGTAAAAAAAAAACAATGGTTATTTGCACGCCAAAACATTTATACCAGTTGACACACCTGATAAGAGACTCGCAATTATACATTTATCATACTCCTATATTTACACATAAAACAGTGAGACAATTTCATCTAAAATTACGTTATCATAAGAATTAATCACACAGATGACTCTGAGAAGAGTAAAAATATTTTCATTATACAGGTTATACTACATTTTCTTACCCATTTCGTTCCTTCTTTACCTTTCGCTTCCAAATCAGTTATTTCGCCTGTGGTGGTCATTCTGGATTCATTTCTCATGAATGGCAAAATTGTGGTCACCTCTATTCTGTAAAACAGTTTCATCTTAACATATTGAACTTACAACAGACACAAAAGATCTGAATCCTCCAGTAGTTTAAATGACAAATGTTTTGCTTCATCCTTATTACCTTAAACCAAGCTTTCCTTCGGTCCCATAATCAAAATTATTTAATCTTCCTCTACCTTCAAGAGGGAAATTTCCTCAGTACAAATCATATAGGCTGCAGTGCATCCCGCACCAGCGAGAACAGTAAGCTTTAATGCTCACAGCATCAGCAAAACACGTAAACGTCGCTTTTCTAGGACAAGTATTAACGCAGAATAATTTTTCAGGCTCTGGATCAACATCAATCAAGACTACAGAAAGGATCCATATTTCTGTTACATTCTCCATTTGCTGAAAAACTGCTCGTATTTGACTACCACAATAATATTTCAGGGCCACGTAAATTACACAAACCACAATTCTTTTTATCTTGAAGGGAATCGATATACTGACGAAATCCACAGACAGCACTTTACATACTCAGCTATAAAGAACAAAAAAGACATATATCATCACTATGAACATATCATCGCATATTGGGAAGCCAATGGTTAAACAATCGTATTATCACATCCTGTTTTCACGATTCTAAACTTACTCATTCCTTTCTCAGAGTTCTCCTATATTAAAATATTCATACAGCACGCATACTACAGTAAGAGATCCTCATTTATACTGACAGATATAGAATAGTAATAGATAGATAGTAGCACTGAAAGCAGAAAATCGGAAACATGGCTACTAGCAGCTGGGGACCTGGGTTTGCCAGACCCATAATACCCACAGATCGGATATTCCCCTGAGTTTTGCATTAATTCAACACAGGTCTTGCTTCTCTCAGGAGCGACTCTTTTCAGTTTACACAAAAAAACCATAAACAGCATTTCACTTGTTCACAAACAAACCTTTTATATTCACATTTTGGCCGGCCGAAGTGGCCGTGCGGTTAAAGGCGCTGCAGCCTGGAACCGCAAGACCGCTACGGTCGCAGGTTCGAATCCTGCCTCGGGCATGGATGTTTGTGATGTCCTTAGGTTAGTTAGGTTTAACTAGTTCTAAGTTCTAGGGGACTAATGACCTCAGCAGTTGAGTCCCATAGTTCTCAGAGCCATTTGAACCATTTTTATCTTCACATTTGAACCAACCTAAATCCTAATTGCACAAGGAAAAAAAAACCGCAAACATCACTTCAATCAATCACACAGAAACATCTTTATCATTATTATTACCAACATATTATTCAAAATGCATATGTCACAAATTTAAACTAATCAATTCTTTCTCCTTACCGTCCTCTCTGCTCTTCACTGTCTTCTCTATATACCCTATGTACTCATTTGCCATGTCGCTCAATTGTTCCGATTGGGCGCCTTCTGCGCTGATGATTTGTCATTGCCGGTTTTGTTCATTTCCATTTGCTGGATTGTGTCTAGGGTTGGCCGGCCAAATTTCAACATCATGTGGTGCTCCGCCTACAATCCTATTACCACCGTGTTCATCGTAGTATCGATTCTGGTTGTCGTATCTGTAGCGTTCACGATCCTGTCCACGTCCTCGATCATTTCCGTTGTTCCACCTGTGTTTGCTGCTGTTACCCCAGTTTCTATACGGCCGGTCCCGATTATTGTTCCGTTCGCGTCGCGACGACCAGTCACACCGTTGATTAGTACTACGGCCACGACTGCGATCGCGCTACTGCGCCCCGTAATAACTTTGTGCCTGATTAGGCGGGCGTCCTCCTGTATTGTATTCCAACTCTTGGAGAAGTGTCTTAAACGTTTCCACGTCCTCTTTGCATCGTCCCGCAAGAATGACGTGGCGCAAGTGCATCGGCAATTTGGTGATGCATATCCTAATTAGTTCCACAGGCCCGTGTGGGTTGTATAAAAATTGATTTGCCTGCAGCATGTGGTCGAATAGGCGTGCTGGGATACCGAAACCAGACTGGTTCAAATTTGGCAGCATAATTATGCCATGCTTGACGCTATCTTGTGCCGCTTCCGACCAATAGGCGGACAGAAAGGCTTGTCGAAACTCCCGAGTGGAGTTGCAGTGACGCGCTGCCGACCTCATGCAAATCACCGGTTCCCCTTCCAAATAGCCTCACATATATTCTACCTTATGTGAATCTGCCCAGTCGGGGGGAAGACAGAATTCAAATTGCTCGAGCCATGCTCATGATGTATTCCTTTTTCCGAATTTCGAAATATCTCAAACTTTCTCACCGTAAGGAAATGTTTGAAATCAAATCCCCTCATTTCCTCCCGGCGAGGCCCTTGAATGTTTCTATTTTTCTCATGTCTGCACCACAAAATAAATTCTTACCTGTCGTCAAAATCTCCCTCCTGGCCAGAGTCCCTCTCTGCACTGTGCGTATGGCTATTTTTAGTGCTATTGGCGAGTTCGGAATCACACCCAATGCGGCTTTCCAGTTGCGTCACGCGTTCTTGTAATTCGTCTGTTACAGCTTTGTGCCGCCGGTTCACTTCGAACTGTCCTTTCTGAAATCTAAGAAGCGAACGCGCTTCTTCGGCCTCTGCGACCCCTACCTGTGTAGTATTGTTATCGCTCCCCGTCACCTTCATCGTGCCTACGATGTCCGCTAATGCCGCAATCTTATCATGTATTTGTCTGTTGTCCTCCGCCCCAGTCTGCTTCAATTGTTCTACTTGCTGTTCGAGTGCGTGAATCGCTTGACTGTTGTCCGCTACTGTGTTGCTAAAGGACGCGGGACAATGCGTTTCCGCCTCCTGGACCCTCGAGAGTACCTTTGGCGTTCCCTTTGGCATTCTTCTCTCAGCGCTTGGAAATTCCTATGTAGCTGTTCTTCGCTCTCTTTTGATTCTGCATCGCAACTCCGCTTGCCCTGTTCTAAGGCTTGCAGACGGTCATCGATTTCTTCAAATGTACGGCCTAATTCTTTCATAGTATCGCTTTTTATTTCACTTGCCAGATTGTTTATTCTTTGTGAGATATCATCGGACACTCTCTGCATCGACTTGTCGACTTTATTTGTCTGCTGGATTAGTTTCTCGTCTATTTGTTCGCCTAGCTCGCGGAGCGATTTTTCAGATTTCTGCGTCATTTGTTCACCTAGCTCATGGATCGATTTTTCAGATTTCTCTGTCATTTGTTCGCCTAGCTCTCGGATCGATTTTTCAGATTTCTGCGTCATTTGTTCGCCTAGTTCTCGGATCGATTTTTCAGATTTCTGCGTCATTTGTTCGCCTAGCTCTCGGATCGATTTTTCGGATGATTCTTTTTGTTCTCGGAACGATTTTTCTGATTTCTCTGCGTTTTCTTTATTTTGATGCAATAAGGCTTTTATGAGTTCTGCCAAATCAATTTGGTTAGTTGGAGGCAAATTAATTTCTGGCTCTGCTGTGAGCCCATTCGTCCTGTTTTGCATTTCCTCTGAAGTATTCCCCATTGCATTTTCGGCACTGTCCGACGTGTTAATATTCGAAATCAAATTATCCCATTGGTCCATGTTGCTTAAGTTGTTGGACCGCCTACTTTTAGCTTGGTTACGTGTCTGCATTAGTTCAATTTATAAGCGGTACGCAACACACTAATCAGAATAAATGTATCCCCCAAAAATTACGACAGTCACACGGAAGGTACCCGACCTAGTACGCACTTTTTCACACGCAAAACAAATTTATATCATTGATCGAAGTCAATGCAATTTACAAGCGAGAAAAAAAACACATACATATAAAACACATAAATATAGAAAACAAAACAAGACATCAACACAACACCACTAAACAACGCCGTGAATCTTTTGAAAGTCTGCTCAGAAACAACGCAGAAGTTGTTTGAGCGATACAGGGGAAAAAATTAAGATTATACAACGCTCGCAATCTAGCGTTTCAGAGATTCCAGAGTCTAGCGGAATCACAGAACAGGGTCACCATGTGTAATGTTGTTGCATTAATTTACTCTGAAAGCGGTGCTGATGTTCAAGACCATAAAAGGGGGTTAAAAGCTGTGAGCTGTCTGGGGCAGTTAACCTTGCATTACTGAGCAACTGTTTCACCAGGTATCCAGTCTAGCTTACAAAATTACCAACCAGACTAACATTATTTTAATCTTTTAATCTTCATAGGACAACCGGTGATATATATATATATATATATATATATATATATATATATATATATATATATATATATAAGAGAATTTAAATAAAAAGAAATGAAATAAATCATTTTATATTTGGAAATTTATTTTAACGTTGATCATTGAAATTTCAGCATATTAAACTGGTTCCTTATTTAGGATTGTGAAAATGTGAGTTTATAATCTTACAGAACACATCAAATATGGAGCCAAGATTGGGTGACTGCATGCAACACTGCATTCATAAAATAACACACGAAGAACGTTGAAACATATGCAAGAGGAAATTAACCTCACGAACCGATTCAATTTTCACACAAAGAAGTTACGTTCGTAGCACAATCCTGTCCGTCATGTAATTACCACACACTGATATACTAAATTCATACTAACTCCCTGTGAAATCTTCCCGAAAAGAATAGCTGAGGGCTACTTTGATGATTACACCACATGCTTCACGTCGTCAACTTGGTTTACGCAAAGAGAGTACTCCACAATAGTATTGATAATTAAAATACACTCCTGGAAATTGAAATAAGAACACTGTGAATTCATTGTCCCAGGAAGGAGAAACTTTATTGACACATTCCTGGGGTCAGATACATCACATGATCCCACTGACAGAACCACAGGCACATAGACACAGGCAACAGAGCATGCACAATGTCGGCACTAGTACAGTGTATATCCACCTTTCGCAGCAATGCAGGCTGCTATTCTCCCATGGAGACGATCGTAGAGATGCTGGATGTAGTCCTGTGGAACGGCTTGCCATGCCATTTCCACCTGGCGCCTCAGTTGGACCAGCGTTCGTGCTGGACGTGCAGACCGCGTGAGACGACGCTTCATCCAGTCCCACACATGCTCAATGGGGGACAGATCCGGAGATCTTGCTGGCCAGGGTAGTTGACTTACACCTTCTAGAGCACATTGGGTGGCACGGGATACATGCGGACGTGCATTGTCCTGTTGGAACAGCAAGTTCCCTTGCCGGTCTAGGAATGGTAGAACGATGGGTTCGATGACGGTTTGGATGTACCGTGCACTATTCAGTGTCCCCTCGACGATCACCATTGGTGTACGGCCAGTGTAGGAGATCGCTCCCCACACCATGATGCCGGGTGTTGGCCCTGTGTGCCTCGGTCGTATGCAGTCCTGATTGTGGCGCTCACCTGCACGGCGCCAAACACGCATACGACCATCATTGGCACCAAGGCAGAAGCGACTCTCATCGCTGAAGACGACACGTCTCCATTCGTCCCTCCATTCACGCCTGTCGCGACACCACTGGAGGCGGGCTGCACGATGTTGGGGCGTGAGCGGAAGACGGCCTAACGGTGTGCGGGACCGTAGCCCAGCTTCATGGGGACGGTTGCGAATGGTCCTCGCCGATACCCCAGGAGCAACAGTGTCCCTAATTTGCTGGGAAGTGGCGGTGCGGTCCCCTACGGCACTGCGTAGGATCCTACGGTCTTGGCGTGCATCCGTGCGTCGCTGCGGTCCGGTCCCAGGTCGACGGGCACGTGCACCTTCCGCCGACCACTGGCGACAACATCGATGTACTGTGGAGACCTCACGCCCCACGTGTTGAGCAATTCGGCGGTACGTCCACCCGGCCTCCCGGATGCCCACTATACGCCCTCGCTCAAAGTCCGTCAACTGCACATACGGTTCACGTCCACGCTGTCGCGGCATGCTACCAGTGTTAAAGACTGCGATGGAGCTCCGTATGCCACGGCAAACTGGCTGACACTGACGGCGGCGGTGCACAAATGCTGCGCAGCTAGCGCCATTCGACGGCCAACACCGCGGGTCCTGGTGTGTCCGCTGTGCCGTGCGTGTGATCATTGCTTGTACAGCCCTCTCGCAGTGTCCGGAGCAAGTATGGCGGGTCTGACACACCGGTGTCAATGTGTTCTTTTTTCCATTTCCAGGAGTGTACATTAGATCGAAAAGCAATTTACAAAAGAAAAACCTCGAACTGGTTACTATCGTCTTACTATTAACCTGATGGGTCCAACAATTGTATAAGCACGTGGTACTGGTCTCACAAAGTAGACACCACGTGGGTTGAACATAAAGAAAAGTTGCTATATTGAAAAATATTGTCAAAACGAGACGTTATAATCTCACGCACATAAGATTGATGAACTTAGTTAGAGTTACTGATCAACACGTGGTTCCATTTTCCTCACAAAGTAGTGACAAAGCAACTACTGGAAGATATTCTGAAATTCTCACTCGAAATACACTGCGTTGCAATTTAAGATAACATTAGATATTTTAGAGCTAAACCTGAAATAAAGGTGATTAAATTTTCAGTTAGGCTGAACTTAAGAAATCCATTGTCCTACGGACTTAGCAGACACGCGCTTAGCCGGAGGTCTTACCACTTCAGACGCTCGCCGGGGACAGACTCACCTGGGCTCCTACCAAGGGTGCTTCCGTATACGAAACGGAAGTGACCAGAGAGACAGCTTCCTATGCCAACATGACAAGGGACGGACAGGACCATACTGAGAATAGAAACCACTCTGCTTTTAGAAAGCGTAGCTACCTGTTCCGACGTTGTTCCTAGTGTTCTCTAGCAGACAGGCTTGTCTGCTACCATCAAGCTGCAACTAGAAATACATTTGCTCATTCATCCTCTCACACAGAAGGGAAGGGCGATGACAGTATCTTATCATATTCAGTATATAAAAGAAAGCGCATGTAGGTTCCGTATGAGACTGTGTGACGTGAATTACATATAAACTGTGTTTTAAAGTGTAGTAGTGTGACAGATCATTCTTGTTTATGTGTAAAAGTAACACGTTTCACTGCTCAGTCTGCTCCCAGATAGTCAGAAACACCACAGTAAATTTAGAAGAGGAATTTATGCCGTAAATGACAACATATTTAAGAAATTAACATGAAAGTAATCCAATAGAGACCTTTCAACCTCTTCTTCGATGCAGATGAACACACCTTCCCCGAACTCTTACGGGACTTGGTAAAAATGTCTACCGCGAGTAATGAGTGTGTTGGCGAGGGACACTACGAATGTAGTGTGTGGACATACAAGGTGAGAATGTGGGTCTCGTGGGAAGTGTGCCTGAGATAGTCCCTGCATTCGCACTGCCAACTGTGCTCTCGGTGGCTCACGTAGTCTGCTTTTGGCTGCGGTGGGGCGAGGACGTCCGCTGCGCCCCGCCGTACGCGACCGTGAGCGCTTGCTTCTGTTTACCTTCTCGCGGCGCGAGTTATATTTGTTCCAAGTTCAGTGCGACTATGGCACACACATGGGGCCATGATACGATCAAAATTACTTTCCAACCAGATCACGCGCGTCGTCGAGCCTATGAAATAGAACAGTTCATACGCGACGATCTACGTTTAGATCCGGCGACTGTCGTCGGAATACATTTTTCTATAACGGCGAGCGTGGTTTATGTTAAAATGACAAGTGCAGAGGTCTGCGCGACAGTGGTTTCTAAATACTCGAACTCTCTCAGATTCAAACATTCTGACGGGCACATCGGTGCAGTGACGGTGGATCATGCAGGCATGGGCCTAAGGACTGTACGGTTTTTTGAGCTCCCCTTCGAGGTCCCAGAGGTAGTTGCCAAGGACGCCTTGCGGCCATATGGCAATGTTATCAGCCACGTTGCAGAAAAGTGGCAAACTTTCTCGACGTATAAGGTCTACAATGGAGGTCGCCAAATTAAACTTGAGCTCAAGAAACATGTGCCGTCCTATTTGAACAACGGTGGCTGTCGTGCAATCATAATGTACGACGGTCAACCGCGTACCTGTTCCGGATGTGGGCAGGAAGGCCATGTTCGATCTAGCTGCTTACAACGTAGGATTACGCAGACACCAGTGGGAGACTCCGTTTCGCCGGCGGGGACGACAATCCTGAGCCTCACGTATGCTCAGACGATGATGCGCACCACAGTTGAGGGCTACACGGGCGATCGGGTACATCCATCGACGTCAGAAGGACCAAGGGAGGAAGTGGAAGGACCCCAGATGCCAACCCATATGTCGCCTCCTCCGCAGGAACAACAGCAGCAACAGTCCCACGGAATCCAGACGCAACACAACAATCAGAACGAGATGGACGTGGACGCGAACATTGTCCCGACTGCGGCTTTCCTAGCGGAAGGTGATACGACGCTGGATTGCCTCCCACATTCGGATACGGATGTCCACGTTCGAAAGCAACGTTCGCCTCGACGACGCAAGCGACGTCGGCGGGCCCTTTCTGACGATTGCCTCCTACACACGACCGGTCAAGAAGGTGACATCTCGTCAGACGGCATGGATGCTGCGTCTGTTGAGGATCTAAGTGGTGTAGACGGGATCTAAGTGGTGTAGACGGTTCACTTGCCCATACTACGAGTGCCCAGTTACTTCTTGCACCACATATGCAGCAGGTCGCGTCGATGGATGGCGCTCCGTCTACCTCTACCAAAGACGACGTGCGTGAGAGAGATTTAGGTGCCGATCAGCTACACAGCATCGTGTTGCACCAACTGTTGTGGGATGATGTTGAGGGACTTCCTGGAGAGGGCACGGGTGACAGGGGAGGGGGTGGCATTGGGGATGCCACTCCTAGCGTGAAAGACGCATAATTTGAAACGGGTTCGGTGGGTCCGGCATCTCTCGCGGTTATCTTCGATTGCCATGGCGTCTACCCCAGAAGAAGAGGCTAGGCAGCACACCTTTCGCCTTGCCACAATCAATATCAACGCGATAAGGGCACCACACAAACTGACAATGCTACAACGCATGCTCGATGCGGCGGACATCAACGTGGCCCTCTTGCAGGAAGTATGTGTCGCTAGTTTCCCTGACTTCTACGGATATACCGCCCACATCTCCCACGCCTCTTCTACCGATTGTGGTGTGGCTGTCCTGCTACGGGACGGCTTTGCGGCTACAGACGTACTGTACTTACCAAGTGCAAGAGCCATGGCAGTAACTGTCAACGGTGTACGACTCACCAATGTATATGCTCCTTCAGGGTCAGGGAGACGGATAGATCGGGGCCGCTTTCTTTCGGAAGATATTACGCGTCTATTTATGGGCCGCATAGACGATATGGTGATCGGAGGAGATTTTAACTGTACATTATCTCCGTCTGAACAGCAGCCACATCACGTCCCGTGTGCGGAATTGGAAATGCTAGTGCGTGACCTCCACCTGATCGACACGTGGCGCCACATCCACGGCACAGCTCCTGGCTACATCCATTATACAAGTCATTCATCAAGTCGGTTAGACAGGATTTGTGTCACAAGCATCCTTTCGACGGCGACGAGAGGAGCAGAGCTCTGGCCCACTGCATTCACCGACCACACAGCCTATATTTGCACCATTGCCCTCCAACCTGCACGTGTGTGGCGCAGTAGGTCCCCCTGGAAACTGAACGTCGCCCATCTGGACGAGCCGGCATGTAAAGGTGCTGTCGAAGAGTCGTGGAACGCGTCCTTACAGCGTCGTGGTCGTTACCGATCGACCCTTAGTTGGTGGATTGAATGTGCGAAGCCTGCTCTTAGGCGCACCTTCATGGCTTACGGCCGGGAAGCAGCGGCATGGAGGAGGAGCACGGAAAACTTTTATTACACCGTCCTACGGGAATGTCCTGCTATGGAGCCCTCACCAGAAAGGCAGATCATAGTCAATCGCGCTAAAGCGCAGCTCGTCTCCTTAGCACGCCGGCATTTACAGGGCGCTGTTATACGGTCGCGTGCTCCAGACATGATACAGCCGGCCGGTGTGGCCAAGCGGTTAAAGGCGCTACAGTCTGGAACCACGTGGCCGCTACGGTCGCAGGTTCGAATCCTGCCTCGGGCATGGATGTGTGTGATGTCCTTAGGTTAGTTAGGTTTAAGTAGTTCTAAGTTCTAGGGGACTGATGACCTTAGAAGTTAAGTCCCATAGTGCTCAGAGCCATTTGAACCATTTTGACATGATACAATCAGAAAGGCCATCTATGCACCACGTGCTCCTAGAACGCAGGAGGCGCCGTAGGGCGCTGGTAACCGGCATGATAACGGACGACGGTCGACACGTGGTAGAACAAGCAGATATAGCAGAAGCCTTCTATGGGCATTACACTCAACTTTATTCAGCAGTTCTCCCTGATATGGCGACGGTAGACACCGCTTCAGCACATGTCCACGGTACAGTTCCACCAGACATGGTACCGACTTTACTGGGAGAAGTGACAGAAGAGGAAGTGCTCGACGCCATTGGTAAAGGGGCTCCCCACAAATCACCAGGAATCGATGGATTACCATTAGAGTTCTATCGAGCCTTTAAACAACTGTTGGTGCCGTGTTTGACTGAAATTTGTCAGGAATTGATGTCCCCGGGTATAACATTGCCTGTACCGTTCTTGGAGGGTCTGATTGTCCCCATCCATAAGCCGAAGGGACGGAATCATGTCCGCGATTATCGCCACTTAACGTTATTGAACAGCGAGGCTGCTATCTGAACGTATTCGCGGCGCACTATTTCACGTCCTGTCCGGCGATCAGACGTGCTTGGGGGGACCCAACAACATCAGAACTGCGTTATGTCGTTACAGAGATCTCATCTCCCTTGCACGGGTGAGACGTTTGCCGGCAGCCCTCGCGTCTATCGACTTTAGCCAGGCTTTTGAACGTGTGGGCCACACTTTCTTCACGGCCGTTCTACGGCGCATGGAATACCCCGACACCTTTATCACAGTGTTGACACGCCTTCTACATTGTGCTACTTCTCGAGTTCTTGTTAATGGAAGACTGACGGCACCCATGCCGATCCGCCGATCAGTACGACAGGGATGTCCATTATCAACATTGTTATTTGCATTGGCCTTAGAACCTTTGTTGTGGTCTCCGAGACAGGCTCACTGGGATACAGTTCGGCGGCTCCATCTATCGTTGCACCGCATATGCGGATGATTTGATGATCGTCATACGTGGAGCTGACGACATGGCCGCGGCTTTGGACTGGATTGCAACCTACGGTACAGCTTGTGGTAGCCAAATCAACGTTGACAAGTCCGTCGCCTTGAGCATCGGGATGGGCTACCGCAGGAACACATTGCCCCCTTACGCTTCAGTGATACTGTACGCTGCTTGGCCTTAGATTTCATGAACGACATGCGACGCGCGACGACGCTCAATTATCGACGCCTTCTTAACCAAATTAGGGCCGGAATTGCAAATCAGCGCTTGCGATCCCTCAACACCGTACAGCGGGCGTATTATGCCAATGTATACCTTACGTCCCGCATACCGCATGTCGCCCAAACGTTACCCATTCCGAAACCCTTGGCTCGTAGCATTATGGCAGTGCTGGGATAGCCGGCCGAAGTGGCCGTGCGGTTAAAGGCGCTCCAGTCTGGAACCGCACGACCGCTACGGTCGCAGGTTCGAATCCTGCCTCGGGCATGGATGTTTGTGATGTCCTTAGGTTAGTTAGGTTTAACTAGTTCTAAGTTCTAGGGGACTAATGACCTCCGCAGTTGAGTCCCATAGTGCTCAGAGCCAGTGCTGGGATACTTCGTCACCGCTGGTATGTTACTGAAGATCAGATACGTATCTCTTAGCCTCCCCAAGGAAAAAGGTGGTCTCGGCCTAGTTAACGTCCATGATAGGGCCGTTGTACTCTATGTTAGCTACCATTTATGTCTGCTGCGCCGTTGTCCTACGAGCCTCACGAGTCTGCTTCTGACGGCACTACGACCTGCCCGTGCCATTACAGGACATCCCAGCGCCCCTCTTTTATATAGGACGTTTCTATTTAGAACAGAGCTATTGCAGTGTAGCGCTTACGACACCGCGAATGGTCACAACTCGACGCCTATATTACGACATGCTGCAACGCCGCCCCCAAAATGTGGTCGAACTAAAATATCCTGACGTACGGTGGCGCGTGGTGTGGAAGACTGTACACGATGCCATGCTTGATTCCGATGTTGTTTCACAATGGTACGTAGTCGTTAATGGGAAGCTGGTGACGCAAGAACGTCTCTACAATATCCACATGGCAGAATCTCCCAATTGTGTGGGTTGCAATAAAGTAGATTCTGACGAGCACCGCCTCAGCTGTGGAGAGGCGGAACCGGTTTGGCACCTTGTGCGGCGGATGCTGGCTTATCTCTTGCGAGTTAGGCTGGAGCATATATCTGCACACACGTTATTGTTTCCGGATGAGACATTTTACCCTACGACTCAAACCAACTCTGTCACCTGGATACGTGGACATGCGGTCCATTACCTCTGTCGTGACGGACACAAGAACTTACTTGACTTCTGGCTCTATTTGCAAGAAAGACACCATGCTATTTCCGGGCATACCAGATATCGACAGTGCTTCGCAAACTACCTCTCGAGTGCCTTTCACAACCCGCCGTGTAGCTGGAATGTTCCAGGCAGTGGTAGATGAGGTCAGAACGAACTGCAAACGATCATTTAGTGAACAATCCTTATCAGTGGGCGCAGTCGCTGGGAAGCCTAACTACGAAGTGGTCGCTTTATTTTCGTGTTATTTATGTTTACTATCTTCGATGGTGTCTTCATTCTGTTTTAGTTTTCCCGGCTTGACTAACTATGACTGTTCGCACATTGGTATCTATATAAATAAAAAAATTAAAAAAATAAAAATAAAAAAAATAATTAAAAAACCTGGATAGAGCGTCTGCGCTGTAAGCAGGAGATCCCGGGCTCGAGTCCCGGTCGGGAAACACATTTTTACCTGTCCCCGTTGATATATATCAACGCCCATCAGCAGCTGAAGGTATTAATATAATTATAATTTCCAAGAGAATTGGTTTTAGACTCACCTTCTGACAGTCCCTCTGAAATCAGACTATAAAGTTTGATAGTCAAGTGTAAAGGAGCAAATGAATGTGAAGTTTGACAGATTAAATTCAGTTTTCTTTAGACTCAATAAGAACTGTGTTTGGTCTGACGTTCCCAGCATCTATGGCAGCACGATCAATTCCCGACCCATCAAAGGCTGGTCACGGGCTACACCACCACAGCAGAAGCCATGACAGTCTTTTGTTTCTGAGGAATGGTAACTATCAGAGGCTCGTGCTTCTGCCCAGAACTGATGTGGCAATAAGTATGAGAATATTTTTACAGGAAAATGAAGAAATAGAAAAAAAACATTTTTTTAAAATTTTCTTTCCAGAATTTCACACTTGTATGATTTATCACTGTATTTTGTTTTTGTTCAACAAGTATATGTTATGACGTATTTTGTGGCTTTGTGTCATTGATAACGTAATAAATAATGCTCCCTGTGGCAGGTTTCTTTATTCAAACGCCCTTTTGTGAGTTCCCATACAGTCTCGTCACTAGAAACCACATGCTTTGGAGTACGATACGCCCAGAAAACCAACTAAACTAATGATCCTACACGGAAAGAGCGGACTGCCACGTCGTCTACAATATCGTTTCATAGTATAACGATTTGCGTGCTAGGACCATTCAGCGCGCATACTTTACGGCATCGTTCGTTTTCATGAGAAAAGAAGTAATGTCCAGTAGACACCGATACAATCTCTTTCAGAAATTCGTATTCGTTTTCAGTCACTTGGTTGGTATTTCATAAGGTTCGAAGAAGGGAACAAAACTGAAATAAACAAGAGCATAGATAACGTCACTTCCTTTTCCGGGATTTTATCAGTGACTGTGAAAATAGAGGTCGCGGCAAAGCCAGCGCAGACATTCTGGGTATTCTACTGTTGTGGTGACAAAGTAAGTCATGGCGTGAATAGATCAAACTTGCAGCTATTGCAGCAGCCAACGCCGTATTACGGTTGGAGTAGTTAATTAACAAGGCGGTTACGCAAACGATGAAGTAGTATCTTCAATTGATAAATGATTACATATTAAATCACGTACATAAATCGATTAGAAGTCTTTCAAATGACATCTAAATTCAACATATTGCAATAATTCCGAGTAAAATAGGTATCGATAACGCTCTGCACTCGCAACTTTCGCTCACTTAGCGGCATAGCATCTATTCTTGATTTTTGTTGACTGACACTAATAGCCGTAGATATTTTCATTCATTTTTCCAAACCTTATGCATCATATGTGTTGCATCTTCTTACCTGCTCTATTTTTACCTTACGTATTTCAGGGTCTTTTTCTGTCAATAACATAATTTGCATCTAACTCTTGTTTGACGTTTTCTAAATCTGCATCTGCATACATATTCCGCAAACCACTATGTGGTGTACGGCGGAGGGTACCGTGTATCATTACTACTCCCTACTAGACATTGTCTTTTCCTCTTTCACTAGCAAATGGACAGAGAAAAAAACGACTATCTACATATATGCCTCCGTATTGCGACGTCACGTTTACAAATTTTCCCTACAGAATTATGTCCACTCACCTTGTGGTGATTTCTTTTTCTGCAGTCCACTCCATACGGCTGCTCTGTTGGAAAACTAACGTTTCTCCGCCGAAAAGCTGTAGTAGAAGCAGCAGAACAACACTTATCTACAGGTCGCATCAAAAATATTAGTTTCTGGCCTTTCGAAACAGTTGAGTGAAAGGCAAGTCCTCAAAAAAAATTTACTATTTCCTCTCTTCTTGGTGACAAAACCTCCGACAAGTCCGTGCTAATTGGAAGTTTCAGTTTCGTCATTCACACGCAGTCAATATCATTCTTATTTAGCCAGCTTATGGTTTTTAATCGACCCTGTTACCGCAAAGATTACAAAACAGATTGTCTGTAACAGAGTGCTTGCACTAATATTATCCAAATCAAACTCTTCGACCGTTTAGTTCTAGATCACGAATTGTATTAGTTTGATTCAAAAGCCACAGTTAATACATAAAGTCCTGACTTCCACGTACACCTCTTTCTCACTTGTTCGCGTTCACTTTACCGCAGTCATAATTTCCAAAATTTTATATCTATTCATAGCTGCTAATGCTCGCGTCCGAACTTGTTGAGGGCTAAGTTCCGGATAAAACCTAGAATTCATAAGGCAGTTCTTCAGCACACATAATAAGCGCGAACGTCCTTTCCTCGGATTGGCTCAGAAACATTGCAGTCAATGATCTGTCAGTATAAACCTGTGTTATCTCATGTTTTTACATTGCACCAGTCAGAACTTTATAGCTCTTACGAGCAATTTATTTAATTAAAAAATTTAGAAAACCCGGAAATATAAAAGTAACTTCCTCTTTAAACAATGGCAGAATTTTTTTATTTCCCAATACCGTAAGCTGGCAAAGTACATTTTAAAAATTTCCCCTGAGGATACGATTAACTCTCTCTCTGAAGACAATTCCTTTGCTACTAGTTATTCAGTAGACATAACACTATTTGTTTATTTTATTGCTTTGCATTCACACCTTTATTCATTGTAATAACGAATGTGAAATCAGCTACAATTAATAAAATACATAATAATCTCTGAAGATAATGTTTCATTTACAAAATACGTAGTTCTGAAAGCTTAGATTTCATAGTCTGTAAGATACTGACATCTTTCCGTCACAGTCCTTACTACTTGTAACTAACAGTTTCGTTCGATCGTATGCGTACATCTGTCTTGCTAGAACCATGACTATTCGTTTTTATGAAGATGTGTGCTATCTTCTGACTTCTACGGGAACGATTCGAAGGCGCTACTCCTCAGTAAGAGCTCTAATTTCTCTTGTATTCGCAGCTCTCACGCGTAATGTACTTTGCCGGCAGTAGAATCATTACGTAGTCAGCTTCAAAAGACTTTCCCTATCTTTTTTGAATAGTATTTTGCTCAAAGAATCTCGTTTCCCCCGTAGGGATTTCAATTGGAGCACACGAAGCATCTAACGTGTTGATGAAACCTAACAGTAACAAATCTAGCAGCACAGATCTGAATTTCTTCGAGTTCTTCGTTTAATCCAACCTGTTGGGAATCGAAAAGACTCGAGCAATACTCAAGATTTGGTCGCACAGGTGTTCTATACATGGAATCCTTTGTAGACGAGATACAATTTCGTAAGACTCTCCCTATAAACAGAAGTCGACCATTCGCTCTCCTTACTACATTCTTTGTGTGCTCTTCCGTTTCACATCACTTTGCAACGTTACACCTAGATATTCAATGGACGTAATATTATCATCTCTCTCTCTCTCTCTCTCTCTCTATTCGTTTAGTCGGTTCCGACTCTTCGTGACCCCATGAACCAAATCACGCCACTTTTTCCTGTCTTGCACTTTCTCCCGTAGACGTTCCAGGTTGGAACACATTGCTTCTGTGATGCCATCAATCCATCTCATCCTCTGACGTCCTCTTCTTCTAGTTCCTTCAATCTTCCCCAGCATTAATGTTTTTTCCAGCGAGGCATGCCTTCGCATTGTGTGTCCAAAGTAGGTCAGCTTTTGTTTTAACATTAGACCTTCCAGGGAGAAATCTGGTTTAATTTGCTCCAATATTGATCTGTTGGTTCTCTTTGCAGTCCATGGAACTCTAAGAAGTTTCCTCCAACACCACAATTCGAAGGAGTCAATTCTTCGCCGTTCAGCCTTTCCAATGGTCGAGGTCCTACATCCATACATCACAACTGGAAAGACCATAGCCCTCACAATACGGATCTTTGTTGCTAGTGTTATATCTCTGGACCTTATAACCTTGTGAAGGTTTGACATCGCCTGTCTACCGAGCAACAGGCGTCTCCGGATTTAATGGCTGCAGTCGCCATCAGCAGAGATCTGGGAACCGATATAACTGAATGTGGTCACTACCTTCGTGGTTTCTCCTGATATATCCCACGAATTGGTAGTTGTAGTTGCCATAATTTTCGCTCTGGCCGGCCGGAGTGGCCGTGCGGTTCTAGGCGCTACAGTCTGGAGCCGAGCGACCGCTACGGTCGCAGGTTCGAATCCTGCCTCGGGCATGGATGTGTGTGATGTCCTTAGGTTAGTTAGGTTTAAGTAGTTCTAAGATCTAGGCGACTGATGACCTCAGAAGTTGAGTCCCATAGTGTTCAGAGCCACTTTAACCATTTGAGCCATAATTTTCGTTTTCTTCACATTCAGCATAAGACCGGCCTTTTCACTTTCGTCTTTCACCTTCAGTAAGAGTGTTCTCAATTCTTCTTCACTTTCTGCCAACAGGATCGTATCATCCGCGTACCTGAGGTTGTTTACATTTATTCCAGCTATTTTAATTCCTGTTTCTCCTTCATCTAGCCTCGCATTCCTCATAACATGTTCTGCACACAGACTGAATAAGTATGGTGACAGTATGCAGCCTTGCCGGACCCCTTTCTGAATCTTTATCCATTTCGTTGTTCCATACATAGTTCTCACCGTGGCTTCTTGGTCAAGGTATAAACTCCGTATCAGATGAATGAGGTGGTCTGGTACACCCATGTTTTTCAGTACGTTCCATAATTTGTTGTGATCGACGCAGTCAAAGGCTTTGGCGTAGTCAATAAAGCAGAGGTACACACCTTTCTGGAATTCTCTCGCTTTTTCCATAATCCACCGAATGTCAGCAATATGATCTCTAGTTCCTCTTCCTTTCCTAAATCCAGCTTGTTCTTCTGGTAGCTCTCGATCTAGATATTGGCGAAGTCTATTTTGTAAGATTTTCAACATTACTTTGCTAGCATGTGAAATAAGTGCGATTGTTCGGTAATCTGAGCATTCTTTAGAACTTCTCTTCTTTGGAATGGGGATGAATACTGATCTTTTCCAGTCTTCTGGCCACTGCTGCGTGATCCATATTTTTTGACATATTGAGTGCAGCACTTTCACTGCATCCTTTCCAGTGACTTTAAACAATTCTGCTGGTATTTCATCATGTCCACTAGTTTTGTTATCAGCCATATTTTCAAGGGCCCACTGGATTTCACTCTCCAAAATATCTGGCTCTAGTTCTAAATTAACATTAACATCAGCAGTAGGAGCCCTGTCATGATGCAGTTCTTTCTTGTATAGGTCTTCTACATATTCTGCCCATCTTTCCTTAACATCCTCTGCTTCACTCAGATCTTTCCCGTTTCTATCTTTTATCATTCTAATTTTTGCCTGGAATTTTCCTTTACTTTCTCCAATTTTCTTATAAAGATCTCTTGTCTTCCCCATTCCGTTACTATCTTCAACTTCCTTGCACTGTTCATTAAAGAATATATTTTTATCTCTTCTAGCTAATTTCTGAAAATCTTTATTTAATTAAAACGTAGCTGAACTATCTCCCTTGATTTTTGCTTTCCTTCGTTCTTCTGCAACTTGCAGTGCCTCAACTGATAGCCATCTAGCCTTCTTACTGTTCCTTTTCTTGGGAATGTGTTTCTCTGCGGCCTCCTTGACAGTATTAGCTACTTCTGTCCACACCTCTTGCGAGCTTTTGTCCTCCAGCTGTAATACATAAAATTTGTTTTGTACCTCTACAGCATAGACGGAGGGTATAGAGTTAAGGTCGTATCTGCAAGATGGGATACTTTTTGCTACATTCTGAAGTTTCAGCCGAAATTTTGCAATCAGGAGCTCATGATCTGATCCGCAGTCAGCCCCAGGTCTTGTTGTGGCTGACTGAACCGCGCTCTTCCACCTCTGATTACAAAGTATGTAATCAATTTGGTTCCGGTGTTGGCCATCTGGCGAAGTCCAGGTATATAGGCGTCGTTTTGGTAGTTGAAACAGTGAATTAGTAGTTATCAATGAATTTTCTTGGCAGAATTCTAGGAGTCTCTGTCCAGCTTCATTTGTTGTACCAAGACCATATTTCCCTGTTATACCTTCTACAGCTTCATTTCCCACTTTTGCATTCCAATCTCCAACTATGAAGACGATATCCTTTTTTGGTGTTGACAGTAGTAATTTTTGTAAATCTCCATAGAACTGGTCAATAATTTCCTTATTTAAATATTATCATACATTTATCCAAACTTTATGCATTATAGTCGTTGCACCTTCTGATCCTGTTCGACTTTTACCTGATGTATTTCAGAGTGTCTACCTTCCACTAATATAATTTCCATCTAATACTAAATTGGAACATCAAAGGATTGTTTTTCCAACTCGACTGCATTAATAATACTATATGCAGTCATACTGGCTGTTATGACAGGCAGGGAGACTGGAAAGAGTTTGTTTAGAAAAAAATGGTTCAAATGGCTCTGAGCACTATGGGACTCAACATCTTAGGTCATAAGTCCCCTAGAACGTAGAACTACTTAAACCTAACTAACCTGAGGACATCACACACACCCATGCCCGAGGCAGGATTCGAACCTGCGACCGTAGCAGTCCCGCGGTTCCGAACTGCAGCGCCAGAACCGGTTTGTTTAGACTTTCGGGTATCAGATAAACTAAGTGAAGTATACAAGCTGAATAAAATGGATTAAAAACTGTGAAAAAGTGGATAATGGGTTTAGGTATGATGAGAAAATCTCATGCTATAGTATAAGCGGAAACACTGTTGAAACTAAACGCCTCTAAGGAAGAGGCTTGTCAGTTGGGTTACAGTAGGGTTCCTATTCTCCTGTAACTTAATTTAACATTTAATATACACTCCTGGAAATGGAAAAAAGAAGACATTGACACCGGTGTGTCACACCCACCATACTTGCTCCGGACACTGCGAGAGGGCTGTACAAGCAATGATCACACGCACGGCACAGCGGACACACCAGGAACCGCGGTGTTGGCCGTCGAATGGCGCTAGCTGCGCAGCATTTGTGCACCGCCGCCGTCAGTGTCAGCCAGTTTGCCGTGGCATACGGAGCTCCATCGCAGTCTTTAACACTGGTAGCATGCCGCGACAGCGTGGACGTGAACCGTATGTGCAGTTGACGGACTTTGAGCGAGGGCGTATAGTGGGCATGCGGGAGGCCGGGTGGACGTACCGCCGAACTGCTCAACACGTGGGGCGTGAGGTCTCCACAGTACATTGATGTTGTCGCCAGTGGTCGGCGGAAGGTGCACGTGCCCGTCGACCTGGGACCGGACCGCAGCGACGCACTGATGCACGCCAAGACCGTAGGATTCTACGCAGTGCCGTAGGGGACCGCACCGCCACTTCCCAGCAAATTAGAGACACTGTTGCTCCTGGGGTATCGGCGAGGACCATTCGCAACCGTCTCCATGAAGCTGGGCTACGGTCCCGCACACCGTTAGGCCGTCTTCCGCTCACGCCCCAACATCGTGCAGCCCGCCTCCAGTGGTGTCGCGACAGGCGTGAATGGAGGGACGAATGGAGACGTGTCGTCTTCAGCGATGAGAGTCGCTTCTGCCTTGGTGCCAATGATGGTCGTATGCGTGTTTGGCGCCGTGCAGGTGAGCGCCAAAATCAGGACCGCATACGACCGAGGCACACAGGGCCAACACCCGGCATCATGGTGTGGGGAGCGATCTCCTACACTGGCCGTACACCACTGGTGATCGTCGAGGGGACACTGAATAGTGCACGGTACATCCAAACCGTCATCGAACCCATCGTTCTACCATTCCTAGACCGGCAAGGGAACTTGCTGTTCCAACAGGACAATGCACGTCCGCATGTATCCCGTGCCACCCAACGTGCTCTAGAAGGTGTAAGTCAACTACCCTGGCCAGCAAGATCTCCGGATCTGTCCCCCATTGAGCATGTTTGGGACTGGATGAAGCGTCGTCTCACGCGGTCTGCACGTCCAGCACGAACGCTGGTCCAACTGAGGCGCCAGGTGGAAATGGCATGGCAAGCTGTTCCACAGGACTACATCCAGCATCTCTACGATCGTCTCCATGGGAGAATAGCAGCCTGCATTGCTGCGAAAGGTGGATATACACTGTACTAGTGCCGACATTGTGCATGCTCTGTTGCCTGTGTCTATGTGCCTGTGGTTCTGTCAGTGTGATCATGTGATGTATCTGACCCCAGGAATGTGTCAATAAAGTTTCCCCTTCCTGGGACAATGAATTCACGGTGTTCTTATTTCAATTTCCAGGAGTGTAGTTCTGAAAATGGTTGTTATAGACTCAAATTTGTAATTTCCATATTAACATAATGAGAAACCCCAAATAACCTGAGTTTTAACACATCAAGTTTGCTGCAGCTTTCCACTGAATATATGGTCCTTAATTATTATAGAATGAAGCACCAAAGAAACTGGTACAGACGCGCGCATTCAAATACAGAGATATATAAACAGGCATAATAGGGCGCTGCAGCCACCAACGCCAATATGAGACACAAATTGTCTGGTGAATTTGCTACGTCTGTTACTGCTACGACAATGGCAGGTTATCAAGATTTAAGTGAGTTTGAACGTGGCGCTATGGTCGGCACGCGAGCGATGGGACACAGCACCGCTGACGTAGCCATGAAGTGGGCCTTTCCAGTTCGACCATTTCACGAATGTGCCGATATTATCAGGAATCCGGTAAGACATCAAATCTCTGACAGCGCTGCGACCGCAGAAAGACCTACAAGAAAGGAACCATCGGTGACCGAAGAGAATCGTTCAATGTGACAGAAGTGAAACCCTTCCGCAAATTGTTGCAGACCTCAATTTAGGGCCATCAACAAGGGTCAGAGACTGAACCATTCAACGAAACAATATCGATATGGGCCTACGGAACGGAAGGTCCACTCGTGTACCCTTGATGACTGCGAGACACAAAGGTTTAGGCCTCGCCTAGACCCGTCAACACCGGCATTGGACTGTTGATGACTGGAAACATGTTTCCTTGGCGGAGGAGTCTCGTTTCACATTCAATCGAAAAATGGCTCTGAGCTCTATGGGACTTAACATCTATGGTTATCAGTCCCCTAGAACTTAGAACTACTTAAACCTAACTAACCTAAGGACATCGCCGGCCGGAGTGGCCGTGCGGTTCTGGGCGCTACAGTTTGGAGCCGAGCGACCGCTGCGGTCGCAGGTTCGAATCCTGCCTCGGGCATGGATGTGTGTGATGTCCTTAGGTTAGTTAGGTTTAATTAGTTCTAAGTTCTAGGCGACTGATGACCTCAGAAGTTGAGTCGCATAGTGCTCAGAGCCATTGAACCAACGTAAGGACATCACACAACACCCAGTCACATTGAATCGAGTGGATGGACGGGTACTGAGACCATCTCATAAATCCATGGAACCTGCACGTCATCAAGGGACTGTGAAGCTGTTGGAGGCTATGTAATGGTATGGGGCGTGTGCGGTAGAATTGATATGGGACCTCTGATACGTCTAGATACGAGTCTGATAGCTGACATGTACGCAAGCATCCTGTCTGGTCACGTGTATACATTCCTTTCCATTTATGATCTGTTGTCCATGGCTACAGTTTCCTACATTTCACTTATTTGGTCACTAGCTTCACAGCTTTATAGGATTTCTATATAATCTGTTTATCGTATGATCTGAAGCTTTCATGTCTCATGACGACTGTGTTACGTAGCAACGTGAGTTCGTGCGCTCTAATTTTCTCTCGTGTAGATCACTGTAGACCACGGAGGCACCGGCTGTCGCCGAGTAATGGGATGCTGGCTGCAGCCAGTACGGCTGCGACGACTTAATTCCTGCCGAAACGTTTTAGCTGACGACGTATGGCTTGAGAGCGATTATCCTTTTGTACCCCACCGTGTTCGCCTCTACCTTTCCATGTACACTCTCTCTCTCTCTCTCTCTCTCTCTCTCTCTCACACACACACACACACACACACACACACACACTTACACACACATGAGCGTATACTCACTCACAGGCACGGAGACATGATCAACAAAGAGGAAAACAAGCCACAAGGGAAATGCGACGGATAGGACTTACGCATTGCCAGGAGCATGTGCGCATCGTTTGCCTTAATGAGATCTCAGCGCTTGGTCCACTTTTCCTGTGGCGTCTCCTGCTCCCTGGCAGGGAATGGAGCTTGCTTTGATTCAACGGAAGCCACCGTCGTCTCAGTTTCTCATGGTGCCGTACAAGTGCGTGTGTGTGTGTGTGTGTGTGTGTGTGTGTGCGTGTGTGAGGAGAAGGGCTGTGGTAAAGGAGGAAGCGAGGAACAGAGAGAGAGAGAGAGAGAGAGAGAGAGAGGGAGGTCACACAGGTTGGGCAGCCTCAGTAGCAGCGTTCGTCCCGACCCTGTGGCGGACTCTTCAGTTAAGTTAAGACCGCTGCTATGAGCCGGCGCTCGTGAACCACGGCAGCGCTGGCCGTCGCCTCCAGCCGGGTCCTCCCCCCCTCCCCCTTCCCTCACACCCACCCTCAGCCGCTTACGTACCCTGCCCCGCCCTGCCACAGTCAGGGCCTCACTCATAAACTAGCGAAACCGCATCCCCACCTCCCACCAGTCCCTCCTTACCCTCCAACTACACTACTGGCCATTAAAAATGCTACACAACGAAGATGACATGCTACAGACGCGACATTTAACCGACAGGAAGGAGATGCTGTGATATGCAAATGATCAGCTTTTCAGAGCATTCACACAAGGTTGGCAACGGTGGCGACACCTACAACGTGCTGACATGAGGAAAGTTTCCAACCGATTTCTCATACACAAACAGCAGTTGACCGGCGTTGCCTGGTGAAACGTTGTTGTGATGCCTCGTGTAAGGATGAGAAATGCGTACCATCACGTTTCCGACTTTGATAAAGGTCGGATTGTAGCCTATCGCGATTGCGGTTAATCGTATCGCGACATTGCTGCTGGCGTTGGTCGAGATCAAATGACTGTTAGCAGAATATGGAATCGGTGGGTTCAGAAGGGCAATACGGAACGCCGTGCTGGATCCCAACGGCCTCGTATCATTAGCAGTCGAAATGACAGGCATCTTATCCGCATGGCTGTAACGGATCGTGCAGCCACGTCTCGATCCCTGAGTCAACAGATGGGGACGTTTGCAAGACGACAACCATCTGCACGAACAGTTCGACGACGTGTGCAGCAGCATGGACTATCAGCTCGGAGGCCGTGGCTGCGGCTACCCTTGACGCTGCATCAACATCTGGTCAATGATGGCCGAGCAACTGGCTCGTCTCAAAACGCCAGTCACTACTCTTTATGAACTGTGGTATTGTGCTGAAGCTACAAGGGCAGCTGTACCTGTACACGCCATCCAAGCTCTGTTTGACTCAACGCACAGGCGTATCAAGGCCGTTATTAGGGCCAGAGGTGGTTGTTCTGAGTACTGATTTCTGAGGATCTATGCACCCAAATTGCGTGAAAATGTAATCACATGTCAGTTCTAGTATAATATATTAGTCCAATGAATACCCGTTTATCATCTGCATTTCTTCTTGGTGTAGCAATTTTAATGGCCAGTAGTGTACTTACTGATCACATGCTTTTGAATCAAAATCTTCCTCCTTCTACGTCCTTGCAAGCTTAATTTCAAACCGATGACTTTTTTTGTGCTCAAGATCGTCATAAGACAAACAAAAACCTTTACAACCGCTGGTACGGAATGTTAACAAATTTCCGTTTCACACAGATACTTAATACAATACGCTTCCTAATGTGGGGCGGCGGGTGGAATTTTTTGTTGTTATATAAAATGAATATGTTTGAATGTAGAAACACTTCCCGGCCGATGCACCATATGTGGGGCGGCGGGTGTAATTTATTATTTACTGTTGCATAAATATTTTGAATGTTGAAACACTGCATTTCCCGTTATTTAGTATGTTATTTATGCTGTCTTTCGCCGTTCTCAACACTGGCTCTCTAACTACAATATTGGCAACCAGAAAGTGATTAGCAAAACGTGAAGCCTGTAATTAGAATTCCTAGTGCCCACTTCATCTGAGAATACACTTATAGTTACAGCTTATAGCTCTGAGGAATTAGGAGATTGTCCGGGATTTATAATCAAAAACGATTTTCTAAAATAGTTGAGTATATTCTGAAAGTCACAGATGAAAAAAAACAAAAGAACCCACACAACCTAACTAACAGAGCAGTTCAGAGTCTAATGCGCTGATGCAACTATAACTGTCCAAATTGAATACTAAAATGAATGCTCGTCATAATTTTATGATAAGGTTCATCAAACGCCACGCTAAATAATGGTAGAATGTTTGTCCCGCGACGGCACGTGAAAATACGACATACGCAAACTGAAGCTAGATAATGAAAATCATCCCAGAATTAACACTTCACTCGAAAATGATTTCATGGTTACGCGTATCTCGAGTAACTTAATACGGCATCCGAGGCTGTTTGTAGCAATGATACCGACGCGACGCGACTCCCGACACATATGGCGTGCTATTCAGCGTCTGGAGAGAACTGGGGCCTTGCTTCCTCGCGCAGCGTTCTCATATATAAAGCCGCGGTGCGGACGGCTAACGGAACGCCTGATCAAATCGGCTCTCCCGACTAGCCGCTGGGCTAGTAATGCACCACTTTAAGTTACCTAATAAATCATAGCTTCTCTTGCTGATGGCCGATGAAGCTCTTAATTTAAATGTGCATTCAGCACACAGGTAAGTAATTATAATAAAAATTTGACATGGCTAAGTTAAATATTTTGGACGAGAGAATTAATTTAATTACATTGCACGCAGTAGACGAGCTCTGAACTGGCCCTTTGGAGATACGCTATCGCTATAGTTTTATAGGTATTCAAATGAAACTTCTCACATCCTTATGGTGATAGCGGATCTCCATTCTATTTAAATATAAACATCCTAGCCTTATTTATTAGCCTACTTAATCTACCTTGCTTCCTTAAGTTTTAAGACGAAAACCAGAAAATCATGACTTTTCACTAAAATTTTAATTTGTGAAATCCAAAGTACTGTTTTTATTAAATAATTATGAAAAATGAATCTAACTATAAATTTTTAATTCTCTAGCTCTTTTCTGTTGCGCCAATGATTTTTACAGAAAAACGTCCAAATTTCGAAAATGGTTAAAGTTATCGAACTGATATTTAACACATATTAGTTTAGTATTGCTCCTGACATGCTAGAAATGTTTTAGGTTATTTGCTCGATTTTTAAAGTATTGCGCAACATTTATGACGTCAGAGCTAGTTACAGCGGACTGGCTGGCACACAATGGAAAGACTGATGTGAATTTACTACAGCGTGAGTAGGCTGCTTCCCCACACTAATGTACTGCAAAACTGTAGTTATTTGAAACCGGCTTTCAGTTTCTTACGCCGTTTACAGGGCACGACCGAATGTCGCAAACACAGATATAATGACGTTCGATTTTTACAGATATTATTTACACAGGGGATACAAAAATGGTAAATGTAGAGGGTTTTCATAGGAAAATACAAATTTTTTTATCACGGCGAAATACTGACATTAACTCAAAAAAGTAGTCTTATGTAAAAGCACGAGTGGCCTACCGGGACCATCCGACTGCCGTGTCATCCCCAGTGGAGGATGCGGATAGGAGGCGCGTGGGGTCAGCACACCGCTCTCTCGGTCGTTATGATGGTATTCTTGACCGAAGCCGCAGCTATTCGGTCGAGTAGCTCCTCAATTGGCATCACGAGGCTGAGTGCACCCCGAAAAATGGAAACAGCGCATGGCGGCCTGGATGGTCACCCATCCAAGTGCCGACCACACCCGACAGCGCTTAACTTCGGTAATCTCGCGGGAATCGGTGTATCCACTGTGGCAAGGCCGTTGCAATAGTTCTATGTGGAGGTACATTTAACAACGGATGAAAAATAATGTTAATTTACAATAAAGTTAATTTACAATTTCAGTTTGTTATGGTAAATATAAAAACATAGAACACAGATTGTCACATTAGTATTAAATAATCAAGGTCAGTTCCCTTTTCCCCCTTAATGAATTAAGTTCTGTTACAAAAAGTAGACTTACATTGAAACTTCAACTTTTTCGGCAGTTGTTAAATTTATGTTTACATAAAAGACTTTGTCTCCCTCTTTAGTTTGCCATGTATCTATTTCGGCAGGAAGTAAAAAGTAATGCTTTCCTATGTGAATGCACAATATTTACCATTTTTTATCTATTTTATCTCCTGTATAAGTAATATGTGTGTTCGCTGCACATCATTTTATCTGTGTTCGCGACATTCAGTTGTCACGAGAATATAGCCCAAGAAGACTTAAGCCGGTTTGTGGCCAAATAAATTTAACTTTCTAAAAGATCCAGAAGTTTTTGCTATGTAATATTGCCATCATGTTTTTCCAGACACAGTCGAAAAATTCAGCTAATGATATTAACAAACATCTGCGTGTTTTTACCTTCCTGATTACTTCCTTCGTTTTTCCATCTGTCGTTGTCTTCTACTGTTATACATACAAAACGAATCGACATTTCAATCTAGTTTTTAATGGGCTGTTTCTACATTATTTTAGTCTTCTTATAAATGTAAGTGATTTCCCTCAACTACATTCTGGCTTCAGCTTTTTCTCTTAATTAGATCAGAATGTATCTGCAGTAGACAAAAAGTAGTGTTACGACCAGCACCCCGATATTTCCTGCATATTCTATGAGATTTTTATTCCTTAGATAGTTTATCGGTTTAGTAACATGGAGACTTTCTTAGTGACTAATAGGAAGTCTCCTTGTCTCACTGCCCTCCATACACATTACTAAACCCTCCAAAACTGGTAGTGTTACTAGTAAATAGTAAATGTAGATTTTCATTTACAACATTTTATGAATGTCATATCGGGACAGATTTCCTTGTTTTCCGATATTTTCCTTTGTTTCTGATCTTGAAGGGCGTCCCCACTGGGAGATCTTCAACGTCTTCTCGCAGTCATGGAGGCAATTGAATCACTCAGAAATTCACGTATGTATAAGCAGTCCTTGCCATACACTTCTTTTAGTAAAAGGTAGGTTCCTGTAGCAGCTTCTCTAACTTACATGTCAAAATTCGTGACAATTCATTGCTACATATATATCATACTTACATTTTTCCTGCAAAACAAATCAACAGTTCTTACAAAAAGAAAGGACATTGGCACAATACAGTATACAGTTACCAGAGATGCCACATACGGCTGATTTTCGTCATTCCATCTTTGGTGTAAGCATGCTGACTGAAGGATAGCAAAAGCACCGTTTTTTCATAGCCACACTTCGTATAAGGATGTGAGGTAACGGTCGAGTCGTCGCGCCCTGAAATTATTCGAAGTTCGGAGGAAGTAGTGGCCGCACGGGCCACTCGGAGCTCGGCAGCTATGTTGCTGTTCATGACTAATTACGTGAAGTAGGAATCTATTGTTTACCTGTTAATCAACTTATATTTTATTTAATAGCTGGACCATCGACACCAATAGTGTTTGGCTGTAATATATCACATTCTCAAAAGTACTTCTGCTATCGTCCTAATGATTGAAAGTCGTTATTAATAGTACCTACAGATTTTATTTAATTGCAATCTTTTATTTATAAATGTCCACGTTAATTGGCAACTGCCGAGTGAGAAGAACCTTCGAACATTCGATTCATGTAAGTACTCATACTGTGTACTGCAGACTCAGCAGTATTGGGCTTGTAACGAGGCAACTACGTATCCCAGCCTATAGACAACGAAACCAGCCAAAACATTTAATATTGCAACTCTGAGTCGCAGGGTACGTAGTTGAGGGTCTCACCACACCCCATCTAATTTTACTTTTGGAAGCCCACAAGGAGTTGAGCTCGCTGAGCTTGACTAAGTTTTTAAATGCTGTCTGAACCTTTACAGCCTCTCCAGCATAAGGAGACACTTAAGTATCCCTTGAGCGTTGCGGGAAATTTCAGAAAATTACTGTTCGATGAATTTTGCATCAAGTGAGATAACTACCATTCATCATAAAGTGCTGAAGTGGAGCGATAAACAACCCCTACAGAGTTAAGAGGAGTTAGAAACGTTCTCCAGGAATCTTACTTTGGCAGTTTTTGAAGATCATGGTGATGCACTTCATCTGCTCAGTGTAGCAAATGACACTATCTTTATCCCTAAGGTTAACATGGTCATTGTTGGTTGGTTGGTTGGTTTTGCGGGAGGAGACCAGACAGCGTGGTCATCGGTCTCATCGGATGAGGGAAGGATTGGGAAGGAAGTCGGCCGTGCCCTTTCAGAGGAACCATCCCGGCATTTGCCTGGAGTGATTTAGGGAAATCACGGAAAACCTAAATCAGGATGGCCGGACGCGGGATTGAACCGTCGTCCTCCCGAATGCGAGTCCAGTGTCTAACCACTGCGCCACCTCGCTCGGTCATGGTCATTGTAGTCTCCGATGTTAAAAGCTGATTAAACTCATCGTTTCAGTTCGAGTCTCGGCGGAGAAATGCTGGCGAGTCGGTGTCTGCTGGTGCTCCCGCCAGCTGTGGTATGCGACCATCCTCAGCAGCTCTGGCGTGGTCTGTACAGCACCGGTGGCTGCCGTGGCTCCGCCGACGTTCCCTTAAGCCCCAATGCGTAGCTCCACGGGGCGTTCCACCCACTGTGGCTGCTGTAAGGCACGGCCAAAGAACAGTATTTACTTCCTTCGTAAAGCATGCTGGCTGTATGAGGCCTCATTCCTGCAATAGACATAATAGTCCAGTAACTATAACGGTGCTAATGACATCAGCAAATATGATCATTGTGTAACGCAGCCATTTGATTCAGTTAGTATGGAAACTTCATTAAACAGAATCTGAGTTAGTAACGCCCGCTTTGAATTTTATAATTTAACCAAGCAATAAACTGTAACTACAACTGTCTTCTTACAAGGGAACCTCCCCCTCGCACCCCCCTCAGATTTAGTTATAAGTTGGCACAGTGGATAGGCCTTGAAAAACTGAACACAGATCAGTCGAGAAAACAGGAAGAAGTTGTGTGGAACTATGAAAAAATAAGCAAAACATACAAACTGAGTAGTCCATGGGCAACATAGGCAACATCAAGGACGCTCTGGGCACAGGAGCGCCGTGGTCCCGTGGTTGGCGTGAGCAGCTGCGTAATAAGAGGTCGTTGGTTCAAGTCTTCCATCCTGTATAAAGTGTAAATTTTTATTTTCAGACAATTATCAGAGTTCAGGCACTCACACATAATCAATTTCGCTCTCCAAAATTCCAGGACATATTCAGATTTGCTTGGACATATGCAGGATTTGACGGTCTTCACACGGAAAAATTTGAAAACGTTAAAAACATATGTTTTGACAGAGCACAGAGAAAACTGCGCGACTGTGAAACTGTTGCATTCATTTGTTGCAGTTTATGTGACACACTCTTATGTTTTCATCACTTTTTTGGGAGTGATTATCACATCCACAAGAAAACCTAAATCGGGCAAGGTAGAAGAATCTTTTTACTCATTCGCCAAGTGCGCAAGTTAGGTGGGTCGACAACATATTCCTGTCATGTGACGCACATGCCGTCACAAGTGTCGTATAGAATATATCAGACGTGTTTTCCTGGATCAAATGTTTTCGGTTCCCATTGGAGAGGCACGTCCTTTCGTCCACTAATCGCACGGTTTTGCAGTGCGGTCGCAAAACACAGACACTAAACTTATTACAGTGAACAGAGACGTCAATGAACGAATGGACAGATCATAACTTTGCAAAAATGAAGTAAGTAAACTTTTCGCTCGAGGGTAGACTTGAACCAACGACCTCTCGCTCCACAGCTGCTCACGCCAACCACGAGACCACGGCGGTCCTATGCCCACGGTCTCCTTTATGTTACCTATGTTGCTCATGGACTACTCAGTTTGTATATTTTGCTTATTTTTTCATAGTTCCACACAACCTCTTCCTGTTTTCTCGACTGATCTGTGTTCAGTTTTTCAAGGCCTATCCATTGTGACAAATTATAACTAAATCTGAGGGGGGTGCCATGGGGAGGTTCCCTTGTTAGTATGGTCACATATGGACTTCGTTTTTGATATGGTACTATGGACGTGAACATCTAGCCACGTAGTCGCGCTACATTCTACACTGACAGACTCAGTACAGTGCGTCGCTATACGAAGTCATGCGTCGACACCTTCAAAGTACTTCCGTAATCAGTTATCGGCAAATGTTAAAACAAACAGGTTACAACTGCAATCAAACGGCGAAGATTGGCTAAATAATAACGATGTTGGTATAAATTTATCTAAAATGTTTTGGAATAAAACTTTCAGAAGAAAACAGCGATCTTTTAATATAACTTATTTAATAAACAAAGTCGTGATCGCATTTGTTTGTTATCATTTTCAGATGACTGTCTTTTTTGTTCTAAGAGATCACCTTCATATCTTACATAGTTTTTCAGTTACAACCGAACAGGTCGCTAATAGAAAATAATGCAATAAAAATGGCAGCTGATATACTCTTGACGACACCAGGAACCGCTGACGTGGAGCAAGTCCGTCTGTGCAAGCGTGGAGAATACTGCTGAATACGGGTCGGCTGCCGCTAGTTTAATAGCGGAAGCCCCGCACATTGTCTCTGCCGTAAGATCATTGGTAGCCAATGGCTGGGAGACATGACTGCGCTGTGCAAAGAGCATATATTAGATTTATAATTATTAGGAGTCCGGTCCTTGAGAAAACGCCGAAGGCCATTGTGTTATTGTTAGGAAAAGCTTTATACGATCTGATTCGGGAATGCAACTCCTAATATCAATAAAATCAATAAAAAAATACAGTCACTGTGAAATACATTCAGCCCTTTGGGTACTGAATCATCTGCTCTTGTTCAAAACTGATAACTTTGGTCCCTGTGCACATAACAGACAAATTAATTTGTCTTACCTCTAAAGCAGCAACGGCATAACGCGATATAGTTTGGTCTCACACAAAAAATATAAATACGCTACTACAGGCTCAGTGGCGTGCAGTGCGAGTCGTTGAAATGCAAGTGAAATTGTTTTGTCTGATAAACGAAAACATTTGAGAGACATCCAACTTCTCTGAAAAAGATATGACCTGGACCGGTAGGTGGTACTGATTATGGTGAAATACTAACACTTGAGTTTTTTATACCTAAATTATATTGTAAGTTCAGTCTGTCTTTTCAGAACCATCTGAAAATTGAAGTTACATTACTCACAACTGATTCACGAACATTCAGATTTAAACAGCAAGTATTATCTAACTTCATGAAAACAGTAACTAGCCCTTTTGTAAAAACAGTCTACGTCCATTCTGGAGTTACTCAACAATTACAAATTATCACCGTTTTACGTTTAACCTTGCTTTCATGAAGACTTTTGCTTCCATATTCAACAATATTGATATACCTAAATTAATCTAACGTTCGGTGGCTTCACACCGCACAACACTAGAACTGCCTACTCCATCGTCTTTTCATCAGAGACAGCTGCCTACAACTGTGCGACAAGCGCTCTCTTTCTACAACGCTTCAATAATCTCAGATCTGAAGCAGTATCCCTGGCTCTGAGCTCTTAGGCAGTTTTTGAGGTGTGCTGTGTGAAGCCATCAGGTGTTAGATTAATTTAGGTACGTCAGTGTTGTTGAACATGGAAGCAGATGCCTTCATGCAAACAAGGTAAAGATTTTAAATAACTATGATTTTTGTTTTTGTCTGCGCATTAGTAATGTTGGCTGATAATTTGTAATTGTTGAGTAACACCAGAGTGGACGTAGACTGTTTTAATAAGAAGGCTATCTAGGTATTTCACTTTTGTAATACTTCTAAGATTAACAAAGCTATATGTAATTAGATCATTTACATTTATACTGGTTTGATGAGGACAGATAATACTTGGTGTTGAATGTTATTGTTTGTGAATCAGTTGTGAGTAATGTAACTTCAATTATCAGATGTTTTTGAAAAGACAAACTTAACTTACGATATAATTCTGCTATAAAAACTCACTGTTAGTAATTCACCATAATCAGTACCGTCTCCTAGTCCAGGTCATATGTTTTTCAAAGAAGCTGGATTTCTCTCAAATGTTTTCATTTATCAGCCAAAACAATTTCATGTGCGTTTCGAACTATTACGGCCAGCATTTCACACCACTGCACCTGTAGCTAGCATCCTTATATTTTTAATGAGAGACCAGAATATATCGCGTTCCACCACTGCTGCTTTAGAGAAAAGACTATTTAATTTCTTTGTTATGTGCACAGGGACCTAAGTTACCAGTTTTGAACAGGATCAGATGATTCAGTTCCCAAAGGGCTGAATGTATTTGACAGTGACTGTATTTCTTTATTGGTACTGGGAGCTGCATTGCCGAATCGGATCGTATACAGTTTTTTCTAACAATAACACAGAGTAAGCACACCATTTGCAGTTACAACACACAGCACGATAATTCGAGTTTTGTATCCATGCCGCAGTTCAGACATTCATTAAACATAATGTTAAAGCATTAATCTTTCTCAAAAGAACGTTTCAATATAAATGGCATAGGGTTGTATCTACAACCCATGAATGTTTTTACGAAAGTTTTTATTATATTTCTAGCACTGCTGAATATTTTACATTTTACCATCAGAAAATAAAAAAATGACAATATGTACCACGCATCCATTTTATATTTTGCAAATGGTACTATATATGACAAGCTCTGCAGCACTGTACGTCGGCTTTAAATGTTTGTGTTTACTTTTTGTATAACATAAATACATAAATGTAGTACCTAATGGCTACAATTAAGCTTTTACTGCACTGTGTCATTACTGTTGTTAACTTATCATTTCTAGGTGAATATATATACGAGGTGGACACAAAGAAACCGGAATTATTTTGTAAAAGCTCTGTTTTCAAAATGTTTACAAACCAACCTTATACCCTTCAACATACTCTCCATTACAACCAATACATTCGTCATGCCAGTGCTTCCACTGTTAGATACATTTTTTGTAGTCATCTGTGGAAATGCCTCATAGGTCCTCCCTCGTTTATTTTCTTGACTTCAGTTTTGTCAAATCAGCGTCCTTTCATGCCTCTTTTCATGCATGGAAATAATAAAACGTCACACAGGTCAGCAAGTAAGGTGCTTGGAGCAGCGGAACAATGCGTTTTAACCAAAAACTAACAGAGATGGCTGTGTGAGCAGGTGCGTTGTCGGGATGGAAGAAGCAGTCTCCTGTCTGCCACAAATATTCCTTTGAAATTCACTGAACCTAGCTCCAGGATAGCCAACTGATCTCTGAGAGTTGATCGAGTGTCTGTCGACGGTCTGTGAGCACAAACTCTCGAATTGTTTCAGCTTTCCTCAACTCTTGTAGTTGATGGACGTCCTGAACGAGGTTTGTTATCGACCGACATGTCGCCAATTTCTCAGGAGAGCTAACCATTCACAAACTTGAGTTTTTCCCGTAGCTTCATGTTACATCAAAAGAGTTTCAGCAGCATTTTTACCGAATAGAAAACAAAATTTCTTAGATGTACGTTGTTCGCTTTAACTTACCATCATAAGAAACGAAACGAGAACAAAATAGCGTTAGCAAAAACAATGACTGCAGATTGACAGAACAAGCCAGAGCGACAACACAGGTGGCACCGAACTGGCAATGAGTTGAGTTGTACACGTATAGCGGCAGAAATGGTTACTACGCAAGCTCCACCCACGGCAATGTTATTCGGTTTTTTTTTTTATTGAGAGGGGTACCTTCTAGTGTAAATGCATCTTACGTATTCAATTGAGAGTCGGTCTATATTCATCGCCTTTATTGCAGTCTGTATGCTGTCATCCTCTGGATTCCATGCTTTGTAGTTGTAACCCCCCCCTCACTTATCGACCTTAATGACAGTGAAAAATTATCCCGCGTGTACCTAATGGAAATTTGGGAAAAGCAATCGTCACCGAAGTTAATTTGTCGGTAAAGAGGGAGGAAAGGGTTACATCCAAATGAAAGGAAAAATGCAAATGAAATTGGTGGAAATTAATTTGGAAAAGGGGTAAAGTTAATAAAGAAAGTAAATGTGCGGTCGTTACGTTAACGATTAATTGGCGTTAATTAGATATTTGAGATCTGGGGAAAATTACGGTCGCTAGTCCCATGGTCAACTACTATACTAACTGAAAATGAAAGATTAATGCACATATGATTAGCACTAAAAGCGTGGCAACTGAGGGTTGACACGTGTTGTGTGAAAACTGAATGTTTGTCACAAGTAATAAATTTCGCTACACTCTGACTTAATTTAGCAAAAGAATTAATAAAACGGAAAATTGAAAGTTAATTTAGTGACTGAAATTAATAGTGAACTTTGTTTCTGAAGCACTACGAAATTCAATAAAATAAGGTTAGTCTTGGGCTACCTCAACAATCGTTTCAAAAGCTACTTGAATCTACGCAATTTAGAAATAAGACATTTAACTTTAAACCTGAATTAAATGATTCTGAACAATTAATAATAGTAAAATTTAGTATGTACTAAGCTGAGCTGCAGTCACAGGTAAGCTAAAATATGGTAACAAAACTGGCACTCTTAATTTGTGCTTGTGTAATCTAAATATTGTAGCCAGCTATGAATACTTTAACTGAACTTTGAAATTAAAGCAGTGAAATGAAATGATATTATTTTAATGCCGGCGTTTCAGTTTCAACGACACTCGGGTTCATTCCGGAAAAGGAAGGGACCTTGTTTGGTAATGCAATTGGGACAATGAGCAACAAATGTTCATGCTAAGTTGCTGTCATTTTAGTTGCGAAAATGGAACAGTTTGAAAAGCTGAGGTCTGCCACACAGTTCTAAGACTACGTGCTTCCAGTCTTCCTTGTTGGTTGATTGAAGGTTTGACGCCGTCGATCGAGGAGGTGGCGACAGTCACTCATTGTCGGCCGTCGCTGTTGCAGAAGCTGGACGTTGCCGCGCCTCCTTCTCGACACGGTCACCAAGCGAAACGGGCTCTTGATGTGCACCAGCTAATGCTTCCCGTCCGCGACACCGTGTCAGAAACTATCATAGCAAGTCGAGCGCAATTACATGCTGCCAAACCCCGGAAGCGCGGCAACTCGCGGGAGCGTCACACAAGACACCTGCTCCACCGCCCTACCCCAGCCAGACTCCGCTCTGCCCGCGCTCCACGCGGCAGAGTTAACACTACAATAGATCCTACACACTTTGGTTCTCCACACGACCTATCGATGTAATCGATCGACAGCATATTTCTCCCTAGGCAAGACCCAGCGTAAAAATACAAATAGTATTTACAAAACAAACCAATTATACATCGACACACACACACACACACACACACACACACACACACACACACACACACACATACATACATACACACACATATATATATATATATATATATATATATATATATATATATATATATATATATATATATAAAGACACAGAAATGTCATATCTTCAGGTAACAAAATCAGGATAAAAGTTTATGGTACAATAGATGTAAATAGGAGGATATGCATTTTCGGCATTACATAGTCAAGAGTTTTAGTATGTGGTAACCAAACCACTTCAACTTTTTTCAACAGAGATTTTTGTGTTCTTTCCTGAATTGTGGGAAACGTATAATTGATTTAGTCGCCCATTGAACAACAAATCTGTTATAAAGAATTACATGAAACCATGATTTGTGGCTTAAGAGTCTTTAAATATTCCTCAGTTATGCAACTGTATAT
Organism: Schistocerca nitens; assembly: GCF_023898315.1. Taxonomy (NCBI): domain Eukaryota; kingdom Metazoa; phylum Arthropoda; class Insecta; order Orthoptera; family Acrididae; genus Schistocerca; species Schistocerca nitens. The sequence goes on from NC_064614.1 coordinate 21,969,665, forward strand.
GGATGTCTATCCAGGCAGCTGTATGTAGCCTTTTGGAATACTGAATGAACTGAACCCTTTTTACCAACTTGCCAGAGTAAATAAACATTGTTGCATGTTAGAAATTTTGCACAGTGTGTTTAGTGACGAGAAACCATCCAATTTAATTTATATGAAGCCAATCTTTAGGAAGCCCAGGCGGTGAACAAACTTTTTGAAAACAACACTGCTGGAATAACCAGGTACTTATACAAAATATTTCTTGTTACATTGATCGTTAACTGTACATAGCATGCGCATTCGAGAAAAAATTAAGTTTATGTAATCTAACATGTGAAGTGTTTCAAAACATTAAAAACCGATGAGTGAATTTTACTCAAAAACTCGTCGTCGAATTAGAAATTTTGCAGATGTAAAAAAATGAACTCACTTAACAATCGTCGAAATAGCACATTAATTTAAAATGGATGCAACAGTAACTGATGATCTTGTATGTTATTGGCGAAACATTGTCAATATACAGTGGCAGTGTACTACGTCTACTTTTAAATTTCGATGTGAAGTTCGCGTCTACAAAGACGCTGCTGGAAACAAACCTTTTTCTTAACTAACAGGACTTGCAACCAAATTATTAACTTTACCATATTCCAGCGAGGACATTCAGCGTGTATGCATCCATGTTAGCTTGGTTAAAACTAAACTGAGGAACAGTTTTAAATAATCAACATTAATCTCAATTTTACACGTAAGATCTGGATTGAAAATAGAGAACAAATGCTGTTAATCTCACAATGTTCCGGAGCATGTATTACAAATCTTTTAACTAAAATGTATTTCTCTTATTTCAGATAGTTTTGACAATGCAATTGTCTTACTGAACCAAGTTAATTAATATTTTCTGCTCGTTTCATCCCACGTTAGACATATGTTTGACAAAAACGTTCCTTTTTTCTGGTAGCGGTAAATTCTGATATTTTGGTTGTGTTAGAAAATGGTAAAGTTATCGTAAGGTAGGATTTTTAGTGAGATGTTTACGAGTAAACAAGTGTTCTGATGTAGTTTTATATTGGTAGGTTGTGAAGATTTAGTAGAACGGTAAACTTAGGCTCTAGAACGGCAACGTACAAAAGTGGTAGACAAATGTATGGTAGGTACTTTACTTCAGCTTAAGGAAGCGTTTTCTTGTGATAGGGTTCGTAAGTGATATAGGTTTTTCTAAGTATAAATAACATGTGGTGGAATAGTTTATAGCTATAGTTAATTTTTTGATAGTCAAGGTAATTGTGTTGGCATTTGTACAGGCTATTCAGTAAACGTCAGCATATTATTGGCATTTTCTTAACGTTGATTCGGCCTAAAATATTATTTCAGATTTGGCAAAACTGAGAGCTACTTCTGGGACAATTGCTTTTGAAGAGTGGACTAAAAAATTACGTAAAAATAAGTTCCTCTATGTGTCACTCCACTAAAAAAAAAAAAAAAAAATGCGTCGCGTGCAGACAGTTGTAAAATTACAAATAGGCGCTGTTATTGCCAGTGGGTGTGAAGCGATTCCTCGGTATCACAATGACACGCCCTTCATTTACATAAACAGAAGATTATATTTACTATGCAATACTCAGCATTCGTGGTTTTGTTGCTGTCTGTCTCAGCACTTACATTTAAGTTAAACACACGACGAGATAAACAACCAAATTGAAAATCCCTTCTGCACTTTATGGCAGTAGCTGCTCTGCTGATACGGGTCTGCTTGCGTCGTTTACACAGACCGGGGTAAGATGTCTAGCGCTGCTGTAACGTTTTTACTGCACGCTAATCCCTCGCCGCTAATCCTCAAGTCGTTTCCCCTGGCAGTTTCAGCGATAAGAGGCAGCACCAGAAGACGGGCTTCTGCTCGTAGTTGCTGACTGCAGAAACCAGAAATGCTACCATTTGCATCTTCTCAAAATGAGCGTGTTACCTTACCATATTCCGTACACTGCTGGCGATGAATCTTTTCTGTAACTGCTGGTACCGTAATATTACCGGTCCGAAAGATAATTCCTCATAACCAGTGATCAATGTAATACTTGATAACAAGTCTATTGTAATGCGGAGTGACTGAACGGAGATTGTGTTATACGCAGTGCATATGGGAAAAGAAATCGTTGTGTCATAAACGTCCGTAAATTTACCGTGTGTATGTGAAGCTGTATCTCCATTACCGAATTGTTTTTGTACGTTTCAAAGCGACCTACGTATAGGCTAAAAAATTAAAAAAGAAGTCCAATAAAATCAGCTACATTGGGAAAGGCCCCATTACACAATCTGCCTGCACAAATCAGATGTATGCCAATTGAAACAGTGATAAGATAAGAAGTCCAATACTTTTTCGTTGCGGCATATGCTAACCTAGCTTGTTGGACCGATATATCTTGCCTTAGGTACATTTAGAGCATTAAAGCATTGGTTTGAGACCAGCCTCTATGAACACGGTGATATAGTAGTTATTAGCCATTGTAGTGCATTGACCCTCACCGCTTGTGATATTCAGATCTTGCATCGTGCGGACGCTGATTGATGAGGACATACTTTCTGATTTAGTTTGAAAGTTGTGCCAAGGAATAAGAACAGTACCGTTGCAAACGACAAACCGTTTTTATATGGAATGTGTCATTTCAGATCACCCATTTATTAACTTTCTCCAAATCCGATTTAGAGAACTGTAATTGCGTTAACGACACTGCATTCCAGTTTCCAGTATCAGGGCACAGTCTGATAATTTGGGGTTTCACACAGTTCACGGCATTTGTTCGACTGCCAAGGTATATAGGGGTTGTCAGAGTGGGCTAAGATCGTGAATCAAATATTATGATGCCGATAACGAACAGTGTTCATACAGTATAACGAACATATTGTACCAGGGAATGACAAATGGCAACTGATTGTCAGCCGCCATTGGACCATAAAATGATTTCATTCATAATTAGTCACCGTACCTGTTAATACATTTATCCCACTGGGAGAGAAATGTCGGTCGGCCGCTGACGGATCCAAAACCGCATCCTCTGGTACACTTCTTCGTCCGATTGAAAGTGACGTCTACGCAGGTACTTCTTCAGGTTACCAAGGATGTGAAAATCACTCGGCGAAAGACCCGGGCTGTAAGAAGGATGCTGCACATTTTTTCCAATCAAATCGCCTAGACTAAGCCTTCATTCAGTTGGCAGTGTGGAGGGAAGGGGGGCGGCGTTATCGTGCAACAGAATGATTCCGTCCAGTAGCATTCCGACAATTCGATGGCAAACTGAAATACCAACAGGGAGCCATCGCACATTCCCACCCCCCCCCCCCCACCCCCCTGCCAAAGAAATCGGAGGCCGTTCGCAGAAGTTCCTGTGAGGTAACGACCTCCTTCGACTGCAGGGGCTCTCTGCTCGTCGAATTTCAAGCCCATGGAACGCCAATCAATGCGCAGCCTATGAAGACCCATTGCAAAAGTTGCGAAGGACCATAGAGTCAAATCGCCCAGGAATGCTGTCGGACGGAATCAGCCTGTTGCACGATAGCGCCCGCCCACACGCTGCGAATCGGACCACGGTCACGCTTCAACAGCGTGGTTAGGAAACACTGCATCATTCTGTGTACAGTTTGGATCGTTCACCGTGTGATTTCCACATCGCTGAAGACTTGAAAAAAAAGACAAACACCGACGTCTGTCTCAGTCCGACGAGGAAGGGCAGGAGTTGATGCGATTGTGGATCCGCCAGCGGCGTACCACGTTTTAGGAAACTGGAGTTCATGGTCTTGTCTTCCCGTACGATAAATGTCTTGACGCCTATAGTGATTAGTTTTCAATGGAACCATTCAATATTCACGTTGTGGCGGGTGTTGGGCTTTCACTTGACTGCCCCTTACACATCCATCGTACATGACAACTTTTTAACGGAATTTTGAACACAGACTGTATTTGTTTGTAGCTGGTTGTTTGCTACCCATCTCTATAGCACTAACTTCCGTATATGTGCATTTGTGCTCAGTGAATCCCTGTAAACTCCGCAATTTTGAATGAAAAATAGGATTTTAAAGCGTTCTACGATGATTTCACACATTAGCAGATCTGTGTGAGGTGTTATTTGTGAAATTTTACCATCACCAAGTCCACGAGATTTCTACCAGGAAACCAGTTCCTACATGCCCTGAAATTGACGTAATTCCAATACTTTTACCTTTTGGGACTGCTTGTTCCATTATCTACACTATGTGATCGATAGTATCCGTGCACCTGGCTGAAAATAACTTACAAGTTCCTGGCTCCCTCCATCGATAATGCTGGAATTCAATACGGTGTTCGTCCACCTTTAGCCTTCATAACAGCTTCCACTCTCGCAGACATACATTCATTCAGCTGCTGGCAGATTTCTTGGGGAATGACAACCCACTTTTCACGGAGTGTTGCACTGTGGAGAGGTATCGATGCCGGTCGGTGAGGCCTGGCACGATGTCGACGTTCCAAAACATTTCAAGCATGTTCTATAGGATTCTGGTCAGAACTCTGTGCAGGCCAGACCATTACAGGGATGTTATTGTCGTGTAACCACTCCGCCACAGGCCGTGCATTATGAAAAAGTGCTCGATCGTGTTGAAAGATGCAATCGCCATCCCCGAATTGATCTTCAACAGTGAGAAGCAAGAAGGTGCTTAAAACATCAATATAGGCCTGTACTGTGATAGTGCCACGTAAAACAACAAGGGGTGCAAGCCCCCTCCATGAAAAACACGACAACACCATAACACCACCACCTCCGAATTTTACTGTTAGCACTACACAGGCTGGCATATGATGTTCACCGGGCTTTCGCCATACCCACACTCAGACACCGGATCGCCACATTCTGTACCGTGATTCGTCACTCCGCACAACGTTTTTCCACTGTTCAATCGTCGAATGTTTACCACTTTTACACCAAGCGAGGTGTCGTTTGGTATTTACCGGCGTGATGTGTGGCTTATGAGCAGCCCAGTCGCTCGACAATGGAATCCAAGTTTTCTCACCTCCCAACTGTCATAGCACTTTCAGTGGATCATGACACAGTTTGGAATTCCTGTGGGATGCTCTGGATAGATGTCTGCCTGTTACACATTACGACCCTCTTGAACTGTCAGCGGTGTCTGTCAGTCAACAGGCGAGGTCGGCCAGTACGCTTTGTGCTGTATGTGTCCCTTAACGTTTCCACTTCACTGTCACATCGGAAACAGTCGACATATGGACGTTTATGAGTGTGGAAATCTCAAGTAGAGACATATGACAAAAGTGACTCCTAATCACCTGACCACGTTCGAAGTTCGTGAGTTCCGCGGAGGGCCCCATTCTGCTCTCTCACGATGTCTAATGGCTTCTGACGTTAGGTTGACTCTAGTTTAATAACCGAAGACATGACGTCTGAGACCACGCTGACTACTTACAATAGCATGTTATACTGTTGATTCCGATTATCGGTTTAGTCATTTTTCACTAGTCGTCTTCACATTGAAATTCTGCGAATCGCAGTTAGTCATAAGGACAATTTTTTAGCTGAAACTATCGTAAAAGGCAATTGTGTAGTCGTAATAACTGAGGCATTGCTCTGACGATGAACTGCTATTCCCTATAATCAAATCTGGAACGCAAGAAGACTTGTATCAGAAGACGAAACCAGTAATCCGAATACATATAGAAACGTATCCTTTCTTCCTTTCTTCCTGAGTGCAGGTTGATTCCTAACGCTAGCACTGAAACATCGATGCTCGTTACGCGGTTAAGATTGACGTTTAGGCACAATACGCGTGTAAATGGACTGATCCCCTGCAACAAACTGGCACAGACTTCCACGCCCGTCGTTGCCAATTTATAGCGACTGAGATGGTTGACCGCTCCAAAAATTCGGTAAAAACTTTGGAAAAACAAGGATCTCGTAATCGGTTTAAAATAAGTGAAAGGAAAGCAGTCTTGATTGTGATGACTATTTTATTAAAATGACCGGTAGTTACAGCGACTGAAGTCCACTGACCGTTTTATGCATCGTCAACTTCAGCTGATGCTGTCTGAAGATGGCCTAAGCCTAGACGAAAGCCGGTCAGTTTAATAATAAAACCGTCGCTTTCAAGACCATTATTTTATTGATTTTAGGTTAACGTTATGTATGGTTTACAAGACAACGAATTAGGGGTCTCGACTCTTGTTAAACGTGACCTACTCATCACTCCATTTCTCGCCACAGAACGTTGAGCAGTCAGAAGAATATTTCGTAAACAGCAGGTGACCATCATCTCACTTTTATTCCATTTGAACAGCCTCATTAGTCTTTGGCATCCTGGAGAGTGTTAAATAACACATGGGTATTATCCTGTTCTTGCGATCATATGCCTCCTTCACTTGGAGGGTTAGATAGAAGTTGGACTCTTCATTGTAGTAAGTCTGTGCACATTCGATCACTTTATACGTGCTTTATATTGTCATAAAGCGACCGTGCAGCGTGAATAACAAAGAAAGTTTTCTTCATAGTTCTGGTCTCTCACTGAATGTTATCATTATGCAATCAGCTCTAGATTTAATTCAGTAGAATTAGTTGCTGTACAAAACCATACATCAAATAACTGTTAAGTGTTATAGATACTGCTAACGCAAAAATTTGCATAGTCAGCAATTTACGTAACTGACATAATGGAAGAGAACTAAATTACCTTCGCCCAGAATGGGGCAATAGCAGCCTCATTGCCTTCAGCCTTCATCAGCTCTTCGTCACTGCATGACTCACAGCAACAGGTGATTCATTGTTGGTTGTACTTCGCATTGACATTGTATTGGTCCTTTGGAAAATGCCCACTTGGCAAGCTTGCCTCTGGATTTACTAACACCTGACGTTATCCTGTTGAGTGGTCTCCAGGTAGACCAATATACAGGAAAACAGAGGTAGAAATTCAGCAGATTTCATTCACGTTTGAAGTTTGTCACGTGTAACTGCTCACAGTTGTTCTCTGGCAGCATTTGGAGACACGGTGCTGATGTTGAGCCGAAGACACTTTTTCTAAATTTCAGTGTACACCTTGGTGGTTGGTGGCAACGGAGAGAATTTAAATTATTTTGTTGAGCTTTTTCCCTTTCAACGTCTGCTGCTAATTTGCAATATGGCAGGCGGTGCAATACATGCCAAGCAATAAACATCTTTTGTAGGTGTCTGTTTCAGACATCCAGTTGCCGTACGAGCAGTTTCGTTCAGTGCAACGTTCACTTGCTTCATATGGGCAGAGCTGTACCAAACAGGTAGTTTAGACTTCAGAGTAGCTGAGAAATCAGACCCTCACTGGTTTCAGACGAAATATTTGGGTTATTGGAAGTTTGGTAGCACATACGTAAGGTTTTAGGTGCACGTAAAAGGCAAGTTGATGCCTAATATGCAGTCCCAATAGACGCAGTTTTAATACGATCTTGAACTAATCTGATGAGTATTAGCTCGTTAAAAAATTATATAAATATATATATAAATATATTCAAAAGGTACTTTTCCTGCCGCATGTTACCATTTGTAAGCCATCTAATATTATTACATTCTTTTACATTGCTGATGTTTCATAACACAAAGGTAATGAAGTCTGGGCGAAAATTGAGACATTATAAGTTACCGCTGGCGATATAGATATAATATACAGAATACATAAACCAGCAGCGGCTGCAAAGCGATATATCTCTCCATTTCATCTGTTAAAAGATTCTTCATGAGGAGTTCTCTGTCAATAAATCTTGCCGTGTGTAGCCAGTCAGACTGCCAACTAAAGGAATTCGATTGTTATTCGGAGCAAGTGTCTCGTCGGCTAAGGCGTCTATCCCGGACCGAGTATAGCAGAGGCTACGCTGGCGAGGCGGACGCCATATTGCATAAATATTGAGGCGCTCAGGACGTGCTCCGTATTCAGTGGAGTGTGTGGGGCGGCATCCTCAATAAACTCTGATCTCGTGTCGCAGGGCGCTGGGAAGTGGAGTAGAGTAGGGGGGTGGGTGGGTGGGGAAGAGGGTGGCGGGAGAGCACCTGACGGGAGAAGCCAGCTCCCCAGATCCATTATTTGCTGATACATATGGATGGCGGGCCAAGGGAAGAAGCGTACGTCCTACACAAGAGCCGAGATCAACAGCATGAAGCGAGTTCGCCACGTTTAGCTGCGAGAGGTCGGCAACATCAGAGCAGATCCCAGGCTGCTGGGAGAGTGAACTGGAGCAACACACTTACTAGTTGTATATTTTTTACTACGGTAATTCCAAGACACAGCTATCAACAGGTTACTTCTCAGCGACATAGGTGAGGCTCTGTGACACAACTACTCTGGACAAGACAAGTTGCTTTGCAGCCAGCAACGAAAACGAAGTATTCAAAACTTGCCAACCTGTTGTTGTTGTTTTTCTCTTCAGTACGAAGACTATTTGGATGCAACTCTCAACACGACTCTCTCCTGCTCCCCTGTGCAAAACTGGCAAAGATGGTGTTTCTCTTTCCTCCTGGCTGCAGGTTGATTCGTAGCAATGGCACTCAAATACCAGTGCTTATTCTACTACTGCAACATACATCCATTAGAGCCACTAATTGTGTACGAAGCATTGTCATCCTGATACAATACCCCCTCCACAACTTGCTTCCCACTATTAAACTGACGAATCGTTCATGCCTGACAATGTGTCCACTGAAGCGATTCTTTAGCGATACTTTCTTTTAGTCACGTTGTGCCATAAATTTTTTTTTTCTCCACTTCGTTTCCGTATCCTGTCATCAGTTACTCGATCTATCCATCTAATTTTTAGCACTCTTCTGAAGCACTATGTTTCAATAATTTCTCTGCTTCTCTTATATGAACAGCTTCTAGTCCACGTTTCACTTTCTTCAAACACTCGATACAAATGCCTTCGGAAAAGACTTACTGTCATTTAAATTTGTAATAGATTTTAACAAATTTCTCTTTTTCAGAAATGTATTTCTTGCGATAAGCAGTATGAACTTTATGTTCTCTCTAATTCATCCATCATCAGTGCTAAAGTAGCGAAAACCATTTACTACTTTTTATGTGTCATTTCAAATCCAGATTCCTTCATCATAGTCGGATTTAATTCGACAGTAATCCATTATCATCGTTTTATATATTTTGATATTCGTATCATAATCTCTTTACAGGACACTGCACAGGGTGTTAAAAAAATTGTTGAATCCTTTGAGAGGCGGTAGTACTCATCGGAAAAAGAAAAATATTTCCAATAAACATGGGTCGGAATATGCAAAGTTTCTGCGATTAACACATGTTTACATGAGGTGTTCAACATTGAGCCCATTCATGGTAATGCATCCCTCTGCCCTTCGGCGTAAGAAATGACTTACACTATGAAGTGTACCCGGTTGTTGCTGTTATACCTGCTGGCACTCATTAAAGACGCGACACTGTATGTCCGCACATCGTTGATTGTCGTGACGTAGGCCGATTCCATTAAGTGTCCCTATAACCAGAAGTCTAGAGGATTCAAGTCTGGGGTACTAGTAGGGCAAGGTGTGGCCACCATCCCCCCATTACCCCACATGTCGGTATGGAAACTTTTCAAAATGCGGGATCTCATGGACGAGTCGCACTACAGTCCTGCAACAAACATTAAATTCTAATTTACCCTACTTTTAATTTATTTAGGTTAACAGGCATTGTTCCATTTAAAAAAGTGTAAAATCTGTTGATTGGCTAACAATACGAGCCCCTAACTACCAACTATTCTGTTAAAACTACACATCAATAGCAATGTTTGCTGTGAAAAGTTTTACGTCATTCACCCCGTATATAGGTAACAATAAAAGCTCGAGAACCGGCTATGCGAAGTGCAGACCACCTAGACAGAGCTCTGTTTATTAGAAGTGGCAAAAATTCTTCGGACAAAGCAGCCGTATTAAACGTGGTTATGGGCGTAAGAATCAGAACTATACAAAGACACAACATTAATTTCCTCTCCATATTTCTCTTTTCTTTGTGCTTGTTCAGTGAACCGATAGAGTAACATATGGCTACAACCCTGTATCACTCCCTTCTGAATCACTGCTTGTCTGTCATGTCCTTCGACTGTTACAAGTGAAGTCTGGTTTGTGTACAAGCTGTAAATGATCTTTTGCTCGCTGTATTTTATCCCTACCACCATCACAATTTCTGAAGGTGTATTTCGGGACCATATACATGTGTTCAGTTTATTTGGGCCAAAAAAAATGTTATTTTCTTCCTTTGTTGTTGATGGTTGTAATGGATAGTGATTTCGAATTAATAAACGTAGAGTTGGAAAACGATGATCAGAACACTTAACAGTCGTGATGGGTGCCACGAGGAATCACAAAAACGGGGGGAAAACATTTTTGTGTGGCAAGAGTGACGGGATAAAAACTGCAATGGATGTTAGCAGTTATCATCAAGGACGGAAATGTGGAGAATATATAGATAAAAAAAGCAAAGGCGTTGTACAATATGACTTAGACAAGTATCAGCCGAGAAAGGTTGTGGCAGCTGGAAAAGATTCACCCTGGTTCAATAAAATTGTTTGAAAGTTTCTTCGAAAGCAAAGCGATTTTCGTCTTTGATTCAAGCTAAGTAAAATCCTAGTAGGGAAACAGAAACAAAAATAAACCAAAATCAACTTGAAGACAGTAGTACGAGATGTAGTCGGTGAATGTGAAAGTGCCCGCATCTCGTGGTCGTGCGGTGGCGTTCTCGCTTCCCACGCCCGGGTTCCTGGGTTCGATTCCCGGCGGGGTCAGGGATTTTCTCAGCCTCGTGATGGCTGGGTGTTGTGTGCTGTCCTTAGGTTGGTTAGGTTTAAGTAGTTCTAAGTTCTAGGGGACTTATGACCACAGCAGTTGAGTCCCATAGCGCTCAGAGCCATTTGAACCATTTTGATTTGAATGTGAAAGTAAACTTTGGCCAAACGATCTGGCTAAAAGTTCTAGGACCCTTCGGTCAAAATCAGATCATAATTGTCTATTCAGATGCTGGTGACCATATTCACGGCGAAACAGAAGATGACTGAGATTGGGGCGGTATTCTAACTAGGTAATATGAAGCAGTTTTACCGTAGCAGATCGAATACGGTTCTTCATTTCCCTCACGGCAGTGGCAGATTTTGAGAATCGCAATCACAAAATAAAGAAATGAAATAAACCTTCTTAACACTGGAAAGTCAAGTGGATGGATAAGATACCTGTGAGAATCTATTGATATTATGATATCAGATCTAAAAGATACAAAAACTAATAGAGAATTAAAGTTGAACAATTTATACAAGGTACAACATTTATTCAAGTGTACCTATGAAAAGCTTCGTTAGACAAATTACGATCATTCACGGGTACACAATACTCGACGCTTCGAACGAATCTTTTGTAACTTCTGGAGTAATTCTGGATATTTCATCGTGAATTCGATGTTATAACTGTTGCAAGCTTCTCGGCCGGTCGGAGTACACTGTCGTCTTTGAATAATCCCCAAAGTTAAAAAAGAATGGCACGGTTAAATGAAGTGAGGGAGGCTGCCATTCATCACAAGCGTGATTATGCGGTTACCAAACGCTTCACGGAGAGCTTGGAAAGTCTTGTTGGATGTGTGGCTTATCACGCCGTCTCGCTGCAAGTTTTCGTAACGAACGACGAGGGCTTGCCTGTAAACTGCTACGCACACTTTCGATGTTGCCGGTAGCTCGGACGGATTTCCGAGGGCCGGTTGACTTCCGATTCGATGCACTGGCAACTGCACGGAAGTTTCTTACCAGTCAATACTGCTCCACGAGCAGGAATTGGATATCGCGTCTGAATCATATAATGCTTACGAAAGGCACGCTGCATGCGCACTCGCACTGATTCGCAATATGGAAATTAGCACTACACCGCGAACGCACGATTTTACGACTTTGATTCGATCTGTACGACGTGATCACTGACTTGCATAGGGACTCCGAACTACTAATAGAAAGCGCCAGTTTCACTGAATCCTCTGGTCAGCGAGCGTTGCTCAGATCTGAAATCGTCAAAACATTTTGAAGCACCTGTATTATGTCGGTGCAATTCGGTGGCCTCAGGGGAAGGAAATGAACCCTGTCTAATCATACACACACACACACACACACACACACACACACACACCCTGCCGCGTGAACCAGAAGGGTTTGAGCCGTCAGTGGCAACAGCCTGTTTTACAAAAGATAATTAGGAAAATTAAGCAGAGTCGGATAGAAGATCTTTCAGAGCAGTAGGATAGTTCACCAAACGAAACATTCTAAAGAGGTACAATATATTCCACAGTTTCAAGAAATTATCGACAATATAGTTTATGAAACCACTAGTAATTCCCCGGCCGAACTAATGTTAGACAAGCCAGTAAGAGAGGTGGCGAGATTACACCCTTCCCATACGGCTGACCTGCCTTGAGGAGGATTCGGATGAAGAAAGATATGAGGAAAGAGAGGCACTTCTGGAGACCCGCCAAAGTGGGAGACCTATTGTTAGTCCGAAGTCATCCTCGGTAAGATCTGACAGAGGAAAAAATAAACTCCACGTTCTATCTTTCATACGACGGTCCTCACCGAGCAGCAAACGTCTTAAGCGATCAGTCACATATAGTTGACCCAGATACTTGCTTTTGTAAGGGATACAGACAATTGGGAGCATCATGCAATTTATTATTACGCCCTTCCTTCAATATGTATATTATATTTTTATGTCTACAGGCAGCCCCGTATGTACAATATTTCGAAATCGGGGGCAAACTTGATAGTGCCCCCCCCCCTACCCCCCCCCCATCCCCGTCAGCTCGCTCGTCCTAGAGCGTTCGAGATGGGACGTCCAAACTTAAGAATTACACAACCAATCGTTATCTTTTACCATTTTTTGAAGTGCCCTCATCGCAAATGCTATCCGCTTCAGCTCACGATGCCGCTAGATCTTTTATGGATAGCATTGGAGGGTACACCTTGGTGCTCTCCAAATAGTAGTGCGTGAGATGCCGGTGAGACGCGTGACTTCACCACGCGAAGATAAAACCGTTAAACTCACCGTACCATCCTGAACCGTCCAAGCAGCAGTAGCACTTGTTTCTTGTCTATCGCTACGGGGTCCAGCGTCTAAACAGCCTGTGGTTTCGAACTTGGTGATCATTTTATTCACAGTCACACTTGTCACACGGACTTCACCGTTTCGTAGGCTCGGATCTACTATATTTACGAACCGGGGCAGAAACTTGATAGTGGCTCCCCCCTCCTTACCCTGCTCGCTCGAGCGTTTGAGATGCGACGTCGAAAATTAAAATAAAAGCTCACATCTTTCTGAAGAGTTTCATAATGTTCGAGGAAATGTAAGACACGTTATTTGGTCTTAAGTGTACCAAAGTGCAGTGCCACGCCTCTTCACACCGCATTCTTCTATCGCGTGTCGCTGTAATTCGCTCTGTGGAATTCAAAAGAGTACATTTGTAATGGAAGCCATCAAACCCCGTATTGAGGACGGTGGAATTCAAACATCCTGCGGAGCCTCTTCTGCTACCAGTCAGCATGTTTGACATAGAATCCCCTAAAAAATAAATAAAAAAAATTACAGTCACAATTAATACCGGGAGAATAAGATCTCTTCAGAAAATTTGCACCCTTTATTGCATGTTAGCTAATAACTTCCTCTTTTTTGCGACATGAAATTAAATATAGGGAACATAAAAGCAGTAAAGACGAGAGACAAGCAAGACAGTATATATTTCTTCAACCCATAGGTCCCAGTACTTTTTTCTCTCTAATAATGCTACAGCTTTACTATGTGTGCTTTCCCTTCTGAGAAAGAATCTATTACCCCACCGAAGTTCGTCAAACATTTTGCTACATGAAAAATCAAAATGTCGTATTCTAATACTGAAAAGGCTGTTAATGCGAATAGTACGCGAGACTAGTTTGGTTTCTCGATTCCATTAAGACTGTGGTGTCCCTGTCTGTTAGAGAGAACGAAACAGGCCGTTCTAATATTGCAGCATTGTAACACACGCCATATAAGCGAGACTGTTTTGGCACAAATTGTAATTTGTATCAACCTCAGTTTCATAAATAACACGACAGAATATAATTCACAAAGTACCAATACAAAATGCCTAGTCGGCTTACTATAAGCTAAAAGTTTTGTGCGAGGAAATAGTTTCAAATTTCTTTCTCAAGGATGAGATCGAAAAGTAGCAGTAGTACAAAATTTGTATATAAATTTGTAATCGTCATATTCTGCCATATAATTAGTGCGATGTCCCCGTTTCTTCTCCTTCGTTGTTCTTACAAACAGTCTTGTCGTCACTAATTTTGTAACCATTCCTGCTATTGTCAAAACTTTCTGTCTGGCCAACTTCAATAACCCTGCCAGCCGCGAGGGTGGCCGCGCCGTCTTAGGCGCCATTTCAGGGATTGCGCAGCCCCTCCCACCGAAGGTTCGAGTCCTCCCGCGGGCATGGATATTTGTGTCGTTCTTAGTATCAGTTAGTTTAAGTAGTGTGTAATTCTAGGGACTGATGACCTCAGTTGTTTGGTCCCTTAGGAATTCACACACATTTCAACATTTCAACCCTGCCATAATCACTGGTTCAGTTGTCCCGCGTTTATTTTCCGGTTAGGTGTTATTACCTGTTAGTACAACGCATTTTTCGCGCTATTCCGAGAACGGGATTAGGCGGCTGCTAACCGGGTACTGTATGACAGGCCCATAGTAGTGTAGTGATCTGGAAAAAAATTTCTGTCAAAATATGGGTCACCATCCGATAACAACTCCAGTCTCGTCCTTAAACAGCGCCTGATTCTACGAATTATTTCACTAATAATTATAACAACGCTTATCATTCGTACACCCAGTCAACCACAGAAACAAACAGCGATTGGCATTCACCCTTCGGGTTTACCCGGCTAAGGTTCTATTCTATAGCCCCGTCCCCTTCTGTCTGCGGGAAAGTGTTTTATTTCTAGATGCGACGGGGATTACCTTGTTAGAGATATCGTGTACACTGTGCATGTGTTCAAAAATCAACTTATGATTCGTGCGAAAATGTTCAAAAACCAACGGGGGTGCGTTTCAAAATCATATGAACAATCAGCATAACAACGTACTCCGGTTGCTAGCCGCTTTATGAAACAAGGTTTCTTTTTTTCAAAACTATGAATTTGGCGCCCCCTGAAATTGCTGGGGTGCTGTCCCCTGTTTGCACCCCATCCTACCTCCCACTCAGTATCCTGGCCTGACTATAGGTTGTTGCAAAGTAATTAGTAAGTCCAGCTAATACTGCTTCATATGATTACCTGTAAGGGCTGTCTACTTAACCTTTCTGTTATACCGGAGCCAAGGTAGCCCTGAGAGCCAGCAACCCGTATAACACCACAGAGGACGAGGTTGTCTACACCCAAGGGGTACCCAAAAGCACCATGCTAAACACCGGTTATTTACATACAAGGTAACAGAAACAGACATTCCGGGTACTACTTCCTGCAAGGGGAGCTCGAGCCACGGCCTGCAGGAAGTATCACTACGCCAAAACCTGATTGGCTGGAGACAGCAATTTAGGGACTAGAACCAACCCCGAAGTTCAGTTCGCGCCGGATGCCGATTTCGTGTACTGCGACCGTTGAAGAATACGTCTTCGACTCGGAATTGGACTGTAACTAGATTGTGAGCGTGTTACCACGAACCTTTGTGGAAAATTAGAAGTGAACTTTTGTTTGCCTCAATTAGGAGACTTTTTTCGTTATTGTTACCTTTCGTTTGTATGTTCAGTCTTGTGAACTTACATCAATAAAAATTGTGTTTGTGAGAAATTGCAAATTGTCTGTCACAACACTTCCGCGTCGTTATGATATGAATATTGTGATCCTTTAAGATATAAGGCAGTAAATTGTTACACAGCCGCAGGCGGTTTCGCTGAGCGAACCAGGAGGCAAAAATTAAGGCGACACTTTGTGGAGTCAGAGAGGAACAAAGTGAACGGGTCGAATGGACGGGTGCTCCAAGAGTAGGTGGGGCTATTGGAGACAGTTGAAATACTAGTAGCGACAGCGGTTATCACTAAAACATTCGATCTTCGGTTATATCGATTTCTTGTTTCTTTTTTTTTTTTTTTTTTTTTTTACGCCAGATTAACCTGAGTGTTGAAACTGTTAAGAACAACTGCTTTCCTAAACAAACGATTTTCGGTTTTTATTCCTATATTTTCCAGTCATAAACGGAGAAATCGAGCAAGGGTTGAAATACTTTAATTCCATCAGTTTCAAGCTACATGGAACGAAAATATTAAATTAAATTAGGCGCACAATGAAGACTTAGACCGTCTATCAATTGCTGCTTTTCTCGAAAAGTGGTAAGTGCTTCTGTAATCTCCCTCTTACTAATTGGCCTATCCTGCTTGCAATATAAAATATGGCCGTGGATGGCGTGTATGCTTAATGGATATTTCTAATTGGATAAGGCTATCTTTCTCGCAGAAGTGATACCGATAAGTAGGAGGAAAGTGTACAACCGACCCTTCTCATGAAAAGTCTACTTAAAATAAAAAAGAAATTAAACCGAACAGGGTTGTAATTTAGAAAATGAAACTAATTTTCTGCATTCACTCACGAACAACACTGGACCGAAAGGGGTACCACTGATCATGAATCCAAAAGTTACACTAATCGACGAAAAGGAAATAATTAACGGTCACTAGCCCCCGATGAACCATGGACCTTGCCGTTGGTGGGGAGGCTTGCGTGCCTCAGCGATACGGATGGCCGTATCGTAGGTGCAACCACAATGGAGGGGTATCTGTTGAGAGGCCAGACAAACATGTGGTTCCTGAAGAGGGGCAGCAGCCTTTTCAATAGTTGCAGGGGCAACAGTCTGGATGATTGACTGATCTGGCCTTGTAACATTAACCAAAACGGCCTTGCTGTGCTGGTACTGTGAACGGCTGAAAGCAAGGGGAAACTACAGCCGTAATTTTTCCCGAGGACATGCAGCTTTACTGTATGATAAAATGATGATGGCCTCCTCTTGGGTAAAATATTCCGGAGGTAAAATAGTCCTCCATTCGGATCTCCGGGAGGGGACTACTCAAGAGATTGTCGTTATCAGGAGAAAGAAAACTGCCGTTCTACGGATCGGAGCATGGAATGTCAGATCCCTTAATCGGGCAGGTAGGTTAGAAAATTTGAAAAGGGAAATGGATAGGTTAAAGTTAGATATAGTGGGAATTAGTGAAGTTCGGTGGCAGGAGGAACAAGACTTTTGGTCAGGTGATTACAGGGTTATAAATACAAAATCAAATAGAGGTAATGCAGGAGTAGGTTTAATAATGAATAAAAAATAGGAAGTGCGGGTTACCTACTACAAGCAGCATAGTGAACGCATTATTGTGGCCAAGATAGACACAAAGCCCATGCCTACTACAGTAGTACAAGTTTATATGCCAACTAGCTCTGCAGATGATGAAGAAATTGATGAAATGTATGACGAGATAAAAGAAATTATTCAGGTAGTGAAGGGAGACGAAATTTTAATAGTCATGGGTGACTGGAATTCGTCAGTAGGAACAGGGAGAGAAGGAAACATAGTAGGTGAATATGGATTGGGGGGAAGAAATGAAAGAGGGAGCCGCCTTGTAGAATTTTGCACAGAGCATCACTTAATCATAGCTAACACTTGGTTCAAGAATCATAAAAGAAGGTTGTATACCTGGAAGAATCCTGGAGATACTAAAAGGTATCAGATAGATTATATAATGGTAAGACAAAGATCTAGGAACCAGGTTTTAAATTGTAAGACATTTCCAGGGGCACATATGGATCTGACCACAATCTCTTGGTTATGAATTGCAAATTGAAACTGAAGAAACTGCAAAAAGGTGGGAATTTAAGGAGATGGGACCTGGATATTCTGAAAGAACGAGAGGTTGTAGAGAGTTTCAGGGAGAGCATAAGGGAACAATTGACAGGAATGGGGGAAAGAAATACAGTAGAAGAAGAATGGGTAGCTCTGAGGATGAAGTAGTGAAAGCAGCAGACGATCAAGTAGGTAAAAAGACGAGGGCTAATAGAAATCCTTGGGTAACAGAAGAAATATTGAATTTAATTGATGAAAGGAGAAAATATAAAAATGCAGTAAATGAAGCAGTCAAAAAGGAATACAAACGTCTAAAATATGAGATCGACAGGAAGTGCAAAATGGCTAAGCAGGGATGGCTAGAGGACAGATGTAAGGAAGTAGAGGCTTGTCTCACTAGGGGTAAGATAGATACTGCCTACAGGAAATTTAAAGAGTCCTTTGGAGAGAAGAGAACCACTTGTATGAATATCAAGAGCTCAGATGGAAACCCAGTTCTAAGCAAAGAAGGGAAAGCAGAAAGGTGGAAGGAGTATATAGAGGATTTATACAAGGGTGATGTGCTTGAGGACAATATTATGGAAATGGAAGAGGATATACATGAAGACGAAATGGGAGATAAGATACGGCGTGAAGAGTTTGACAGAGCAATGAAAGACCTGAGTCGAAACAAGGCCCCGGGAGTAGACAACATTCCATTAGAACTACTGATGGCCTTGGGAGAGCCAGTCATGACAAAACTCTACCATCTGGTGAGCAAGATGTATGAGACAGGCGAAATACCCTCAGACTTCAAGAAGAATATAATAATTCCAATCCCAAAGAAAGCAGGTGTTGACAGATGTGAAAATTACCGAACTATCAGTTTAATAAGTCACAGCTGAAAAATACTAACGCGAATTCTTTACAGACGAATGAAAAAACTGGTAGAAGCGGACCTCGGGGAAGATCAGTTTGAATTCCGTAGAAATGTTGGGACACGTGAGGCAATACTAACCTTACGACTTATCTTAGAAAAAAGATTAAGAAAAGGCAAACCTACGTTTCTAGCATTTGTAGACTTAGAGAAAGCTTTTGACAATGTTGACTGGAATACTCTCTTTCACATTCTGAAGGTGGCAGGGGTAAAATACAGGGAGCGAAAGGCTATTTACAATTTGTACAGAAACCAGATGGCAGTTATAAGAGTCGAGGGGCATGAAAGGGAAGCAGTGATTGGGAAAGGAGTGAGACAGGGTTGTAACCTCTCCCC
Organism: Schistocerca nitens; assembly: GCF_023898315.1. NCBI lineage: Eukaryota > Metazoa > Arthropoda > Insecta > Orthoptera > Acrididae > Schistocerca > Schistocerca nitens. The sequence goes on from NC_064614.1 coordinate 21,988,772, forward strand.
GATGTTGTTCAATCTGTATATTGAGCAAGCAGTAAAGGAAACAAAAGAAAAATTCGGAGTAGGTATTAAAATTCATGGAGAAGAAGTAAAACCTTTGAGGTTCGCCGATGTCATTGAAATTCTGTCAGAGACAGCAAAGGACTTGGAAGAGCAGTTGAACGGAATGGACAGTGTCTTGAAAGGAGGATATAAGATGAACGTCAACAAAAGCAAAACGAGGATAATGAAATGTAGTCAGATTAAGTCGGGTGATGCTGAGGGAATTAGATTAAGAAATGAGACACTTAAAGTAGTAAAGGAGTTTTGCTATTTAGGGAGTAAAATAACTGATGATGGTAGAAGTAGAAAGGATATAAAATGTAGACTGGCAATGGCAAGGAAATCGTTTCTGAAGAAGAGAAATTTGTTAACATCGAGTATAGATTTAAGTGTCAGGAAGTCGTTTCTGAAAGTATTTGTATGGAGTGTAGCCATGTATGGAAGTGAAACATGGACGATAACTAGTATGGACAAGAAGAGAATAGAAGCTTTCGAAATGTGGTGCTACAGAAGAATGCTAAAGATAAGGTGGGTAGATCACGTAACTAATGAGGAAGTATTGAATAGAAGAGAAGTTTGTGGCACAACCTGACTAAGAAGGGATCGGTTGGTAGGACATGTTTTGAGGCATCAAGGGATCACAAATTTAGCATTTGAGGGCAGCGTGGAGGGTAAAAATCGTAGAGGGAGACCAAGAGATCAATACACTAAGCAGATTCAGAAGGATGTAGGTTGCAGTAGGCACTGGGAGATGAAGAAGCTTGCACAGGATAGAGTAGCATGGAGAGCTGCATCAAACCAGTCTCAGGACTGAAGACCACAACAACAGCCCACTAGGGCAATTTACATCCAAAATCCTTTACAAGATAATGGGAAAGAAAAACATATTATTTAACACTGACGTGCCAACTGAAGGTTGTCACGTTTTTTGACACTAATTTTAAGTGAGTATGTAATGATAAAGAAAACTGAGAAATCACTCATACGTATTTAACGTTCGCTAGCCCACTAGGGCACTTTACATCCAAAATCCTTTACAAGATAATGGGAAAGAAAAACATATTATTTAACACTGACGTGCCAACTGAAGGTTGTCACGTTTTTTGACACTAATTTCAAGTGAGTATGTGATGATAAAGAAAACTGAGAAATCACTCATACATTATGTTTGGCATTAAGTTTTGAAAAGGGCAATCGAGCAATGATTTGAAAATATGCAATTAAACTATATGTTAGTACTGAACTTCGTTACGTGAACAATGACTTTCAGTGACCTCTGCGTGATGTAATCAAAGAAATTTAGGGAAAAAGGAAGCACTTTTTACTTTGCCATTACTGATTTTGCAAATTGGATTTCGTATTATTGCCTGAACAACTGAGCCTTTTTTACTGACTTGAACAGAATTAAATACTATAATACGTACCAAACCAAACAGCCATGTGCTCCAAGCTATATGTAAAATAAATAAAAGTTCCGCACTCTTAATCTGTGCATTTATTTAGATTTGGATTTTTTCCAGTGATTGATTCTCAAACTTGAAAAATGAAATTGCTTTACTTTAGTCATATACTGAAGCCTCTGTTGTACAACAGTTAATTGAAAGTAGAATGAGGCTAAAATTCTTAAAAGACAATTTATTCATTTATAAACTTGCTGTAACTACTCAATTTGTTTCTTATAACACTCAGTTGGCATATTAGGAAAAAAGAGAACAAGGATCCTCCTTGGTAACAATGTCTAGGGTCAACGACGTCACAATCGCCCTGAGTTTAAGTGGTTATTATTTAAATAAATCTTATCAATCAAATCGTATTCAGTTGTGCTGCTGGGTTAGCCGTTAATACTTTCTACCAATGAACAGTCTTACTTCAGTGCTGCGCCTACGACGAAACTCGGAGCCGACGACGAAACTGTGTTGTTGGAACTGCTGCTGTTGTTGAAGACGGTAGCTTATTGTGGAGCCACGGCTAATTACTGGAACGGGCAATCGTAATTAATACAGCCTCTTCCGCCCGTCCACTGTCCGTACTCCTGCTCTAGACATCTGGCCGGCGCGCGTACATAATGCCGCCGAAAATGGTACTCTCTACTGCGAGAGCGAACACCACACTTTTGCACACTACAAGTGCTGCAACCCGTCTCTCACGCGCTCTGCACAACAACCCCGTACCCGAAGATTTTACAACGCACAAGCACTGCCATTATCGTTGCTAGTCGATGCAAATAACAATTCCTTTGGATTTTTCCCAGAGCTTACAAGTTGCACAGTAAGACATAGATAAATACATTGAACCGTCAACAGACTTCTACTTAAATTTACGCATACAGTGAAGCAATGTTTTTACTTATTAAAAGAAAGCTTTTAAATTACAAATATTTACATACAAGTCAGAATATATATATATATATATATATATATATATATATATATATATATATATATATATCGGTAGCAGGTGCCATGCATCCTGCATTTTCGGTGTTACACTTCAACACTGCAAAAGTCCCCAGTGTTCCCTGATTGTTTGGTACTCTGCTCAAAGATAATGTTGTATTTGAGGATCATCCCACTATTTTGACATTAAGTTAGTGAGTGCTAAAGGGTGAAAACTGAGACTGTAGAACTATTTTTCACATTAATTAGTCCAGTTTAAAAAGCTACAAGCACATGAATGCATAATATGTAGACACAGCAATAGATCAGCTACTTTCCATTTTTATTGTCCGAATGGATTCATAAGTTTCAAGTTTTTTCGGTATATGATGTCGCAAGTTTGTTGTAGCTCGTGCCATTTTTCATCTTTTTAAAGAAAATGCACTTCACTGATGAAGCATGTCGTAAAATGGACCCATTCTAATGCAACTAATGTCCGACAACATCAGCAATGAACTATCATACAGGTCAGATGGTATAAATCTCGCACACTACATGTACACACGTACTATCCAATAGGTCGTGCCACATTATTGTCGAAACAATGCTGTACGAATTCCTATGCTATGTGTTTGTTGCTCGTTAGTGTCGATATTGCCATTACAGCAGCTTTTCCTATCTTCCGTTATAACACAATATTACAAAGCAATGGACACTTTATGAAGAACAGTTATTCTTTTTCAAAAGGTGGTTTGTTTAAAAACTGCTGCTTTGGCTAATTGATATTTAGGCTTTTCCCGGTTATTAGTAAAAATTATAAAAAAAACCTGTTGCAACCGAGGCCAAATAAATTCCCCAAAATACCAGTTACTCACAATTAAAATACCCGTATCAGTTTTAACCGGTCGGTTTCTCACATCCGTAAATAGCATGAGAGAGCTGTTCCTCTCGCTGCAGAATACATCCTTCTAGTGGCTACCCCCCACACCACCCCACACCCACCCCCAACTTCCCTTCAATTGAAATTTTTGTCGAAGGCAGTTCGAGTCACAGCATCAATGATTCTGACTTCCTCCGTCAAGCAGGCTAACTCCAGTTGATTTAGTTAACAAATGGACGGCAAACACTCAATAACACAAACTTTTCACACATGCACTGAGAGCACATACTGAGTAAGGAGGAACTGTACAGTGCATAACATTAGTTGCATACATGGAAGAAGGTGCAGGAAGTCGGAGCAACTACACACGGAAGGAATAAGGGGACGTAAATGAACGAGAACAAGTGAGGCAATAGGTAGAAAAGGGAGAAAAATATACGATTATGGGGAAACTAGAATCCATTAAGTTAGCAGCACGGTCTGACCAGATGTTATGAGGAGGGACGAGATAGAATATCGTCTATTGAAATGCAGAATTGAGTCAGTGAAACTTCCACAACAGTACTCCAGTCCAATGGGGTGGTGTTCGTTTCTCTCTTCCAGCACTTCCAGTAGTTTTCGCAATTACAGGTAAGGTTAATTTGTGGTGAAAAGGAGGGTGGCGTATTATTCTCTGACATTAAGTTAGCTCTCGCCTAAGTAAGCATAGCTCTGAAAAGTAATACTCATTGCAAATCCGAGAAAAGGGACACGAAGTAACGGTTGAAACGGAGTTAGACATGGTTTTTCAAGAAGAAAACTAAAAACAAAAAAACAAAAAAAGTACAGAAAACCATTAAATTTAAGAAGCAGTCCAAGGAAGCTAAAATTTTCTGTATATATGACACCAAATGTAAGGAGAGTGACGGGCTCGAGGTTCTTTTAACGGTGTCACTGACGCATAAAGGCGGGCCTGAAATTTGGAATTCCAAGGAGAGTATGTAAATGAATAGTCTGCTGCTTGAAGAAGAGTGCTCACAATTGCGCGGCCATAGTTTGTCCCTGTTTTTTAGTGTACCACAACAGTTCCTGATCGCAGATATTTGTTTATTCAATTACCGCTTTCAATCATAACGATAACGTTTTTACTGATTTATTAATATCAGCAAGAAATCAACAAAGCAAATAAAATATCTAGCAACAAAAGGCACTGTCACATTGAGTAAAAAAAATAGTTCAAATGGCTCTGAGCACTATGGGTCTTCACATCTGTAGTCATTAGTCTCCTAGAACTTAGAACTACTTAAACCTAACTAACCTAAGGACATCACACACATCCATGCCCGAGGCAGGATTCGAACCTGCGACTGTAGCAGTCGCGCGGTTCCGGACTGAGCGCCTAGAACCGCGAGACCACCGCGGCCGGCTTTTGAGTAAAAGCTCGATAGCCGGTCGTTGTGGCCGAGCGGTTCTAGGCGCTTCAGTCTGGAACCGCGCGACCGCTACGGTAGCAGGTTCGAATCCTGCCTCGGGCATGGATGTGTGTGATGTCCTTAGGTTAGTTAGGTTTAAGTAGTTGTAAGTTCAAGGGGACTGATGACCTCAGATGTTAAGTCCCATAGTGCTCAGAGACATTTGAACCATTTTTAAAAGCTCGATAAAATGGCAAACACTCACGTCCCTGTCGGGTCGTATCTGGCTTACTATCGCTTCAAGCGTACATCGAAAGTCTACTTACAAACTTTCAACAACCAGCATTAAGTGGTAACGTGCGCAGAGTCATTAAAGCAATCATTTACCCTTGCTCCACACGTGACAGGAATGAAAAAAAAAGAATCCTGTCTTGTACCTCACATTGATATGCAAAGTACGTAAACATATTAGATAATGGCCGGCAAGAGTGGCCGTGCGGTTCTAGGCGCTACAGTCAGGAAACGAGCGACCGCTACGGTCGCAGGTTCGAATGCTGACTCGGGCATGGATGTGTGTGATGTCCTTAGGTTAGTTAGGTTTAATTAGTTCTACGTTCTAGGCGACTGATGACCTCAGAAGTTAAGTCGCATAGTGCTCAGAGCCATTTGAACCGTTTTTTTAGATAATGCTACTATAGCAAAAAACACGTCTTCTTGCAATTTTGTCATATGACGACATGGTTGGAGACCGTGATGTTATTTGAAGACAAATGTTTGAAAGAGAGTGTGTAAACCGTCTGAAGATGAATATAACGATTCTAAACCGGTAACGGTACCCTTTGAATGAAGGAACTGAAAATAAATTTGTGGCTGGTTGCTGTCCCAACACCATCAACGCTGTCTTCTTATTGAAACGCATACTTATGAGTATATGAACAAATTGTTTAAAGCACATTAATTTCGAAAAAAATTCCAATAATTTAGTACTTTTCAGTTAGCCTCATTAACTTCCTGTCCTACAGCAATAATATAAGCAATCGAAGAATTAGAAGGTGACAACTGTCAAGTACAAATGGATTACATAACCCACACTTTAAAAATAGAAAAGCGCAATAGATAGCCTACATTTTTGGCAGACGAACTAAAAATTAAGTAAAAAATCATTTATAGTGGACATTGTGTTTTACAGAATCTCGACTTACGGATTTAAAATGTTCAGAATAAAAGAACATTTTAAATTAGTTGTTTGTAGTTTATCCCTTGTATATCCTACAGAATCCGTTTAAAATACATAGTATTTTCACAAATATTTCCTAACTGATGTACTCAGTAATGTCACTGTCATTATTAGTTCATCTCTTTTTTGAAGGTTATTTGAAACTGTAAACCGAAACAAAAATATTGGTCGTTATAAAAATGTCAAGGACTTAACATTAGTGCTGCAAAACGTCAGGAGTACATATACATTCAGTAATCTATCACAGGATAGAAAATATCTTGTTGAATTACGGAACTTCTTGTTGGGCAACTGTTTGTACCCCATGGAAATGTATCTACTCGATACTAGTATATTGCTTCGTAATAGATAAATATTAGCACTGTTGTTCCGTAGTATTTAATTTATTGTGTTGTATTGCATTGTTGTATTGATTTCACGTACCAGAGGTCAATCCCTATACGATTCATCGAATGCGACTGAAGTAAAGCGGCAGATTCCCTCTTAACACTACTTTGTACGAATGTCCGTGGAAATGGATTGTTGGAAACGAATCCACTAATAATACGGCGCATCAGAGTATAAAGAAAACTTGAGTTCATCCTGCTGAATACAATGTAACCACTCTGCGATTTACTAAACCTGACAAACGGAATTGCAAACAGCACGGGAAATCGTCTGATGCCAGTAATTACGGATATCAAACAGACTTTGACGTCTTCCAAAAAATAAAAAATAAAATAAATAAATTCAAATGTGTGTGTAATCTTATGGGACCTAACTGCTAAGGTCATCAGTCCTTAAGCTTATACACTACTTAACCTAAATTATCGTAAGAACAAACACATACACCCATGCCCGAGGGAGGACTCGAACCTCCGCCTGGACCAGCCGCACACTCCATGACTGCAGCGCTTTAGACCGCTCGGCTAATCCCCACGCGGCTAACGTCTTCTAAGACTGGTTAATACGATCGAAATTTGATATGACAGTAACTTAATCAACTCATCGCGTTTCCACACTATTAGACGAAATCTGATTACAGGGAAATAGGCATAAAATTGTATCAGCAAGAGTTAAGCTATTGGTTACACTTTTACTTACACTATAAAACCCTTGATCCTGGTATCCACGCCCTTCTGTTAGGAACGTTGTGCGTTAAATACGTTTTAACCACTAGAAGCAGACTGCAGAATGTTTAACTGAATACGTATATGAATAACTTCTCCCTTATTATCACTTAGTGCGAAATGCATTTCAGCATAATGTAAGTTTCATGAAGAAACACACGACATAGTACGGGCAAAGAGAGATTTTTGATAAGATGTCAGCACTGAAGGAACTTAAGAAAGGAAGCAAGAAAAACTACACTGGAAAAATAATGAGAAATTTATCTGAAACCTAGCAAAATGATAAAAGTATAGAAGCAGGAAAGAGACAGGCAGGGGAAGAAGACTGAACTCAGTAGAAAAGATAATCTGTAGAGATAAGTTAAAATTGATGTGCAGTCTGTGTCTGCACAAAACTTCCGTTCATTGTTTGCACCGCCTCGCTAGCGTTTCATCCGAGGCGGCTCGGCTGTACTCAAGCTGACGAGAAACGAAATGCAAACCTGTTGCTGACGACACCCGCGGCTCTTTGAAGGCCCAATTACTCTCGCTTATCCACCGCTGAGCCAATCAGCTAACAGCTGCTACTGCCTCCATCTCCCGGATTAACGCTTTGTCTCGTAAAACACGGCACGCGTAAATCCCCGCTCGCGTCTGCTGTCAAAGCACTTTCCTCGTTTGTCGCTCCCTGCTCTTCTGGAGAAAATTACAGTGAAGCTGTAGGCTGTATTGGAGATCATCACATGCTGTCTATAAACAGCTTTTAAAGGAAAGATCCCCATGAAAACGTTCCCCATTTGGTTTCAGCCGACAACTCCCACAATGATTTCACTGTATGGTATCAAGATCGAAACATCCAGATAAATGAACATTTTACTTCCTTCTCCTCCGGTTAAAACTTTTGTTATATTCCGTTCCTTTATCTTATTCAAACTATAAATGGTTGAAATGGCTCTGAGCGCTATGGGTCTTAACTTGTGAGGTCATCAGTCTCCTAGAACTTAGAGCTACTTAAACCTAACTAACCTAAGGACATCACACACATCCATGCCCGAGGCAGGATTCGAACCTGCGACCGTAGCGGTCGCCCGCTTCCAGACTGTAGCGCCTAGAAGCGCTCGGCCACCGCGTCCGGCAAACTGGAAATGAAAAGTAGGTATTTATATTTAACTACATGTGAGACTTTGGCATGTCATTTACTCTGTAACCTTGGAGCGTCTAATGGAAATAGCACTATATAGTGGTCTTTACAAAAAGGCAAACTAAATGATGTTAAAATTTCATTATATGATATAAATTGCATGTAAAATAGCGACATCTTTAATTTATTGTTAATATAGTGCAGCTTTATTCAGTCACTGTCGTCCATGACCCTTGCAAAACATCTCACATCAATTTAAGTATCACATCGTGTCCTCTATCTGCCTATCATATGATGACAGTTTCTTCATAGCTCGCTGACCAACTGTAGCGCTAGCTTTTTGTGTTCTCATTTCGTTTATTTATTTAACCTTATGACAAAACTGTCTTCGGACTTCCTCTTACGTTGGACCAAGCGTTTAAGGAAATGAAATTTCTTGGGTGTAAGCGTACTTAAATAATTTTACTAATTTTAATATAGTAATACCATGTGTAACAATAATATCTGGAGTCATAGCAATGAAACATTTGTCATCATACAGAAAGTTAGATTTATTTAATATAATAATACGGAATAGTGACAGCGTATTTGATTAATAATCAAAACAGCATGGGCCCTAGATCGTACAGCCACTGCTTAAATTTTGAATAAAAGTCACCAGCAATGGCCGAATTTGAAAACGTACGTAACACCGAAAATGCAGTTAAGATACCTTCTGCACCATCTAAAATTTTTCGCCGTTTACTAGCTGTTGATAACTTCTAATATACTGCTGTTTATGAATCAGTAAGCTTTATTACAGAAACTATATTTAACACTTAACTGATGTAATAGTGTATTAATTTGTGAACGTATACAGTTGATTGTAATTATAATGTCAATATAGTAAATTGCTGGATAATCGCCAAGGGAACTTCGTGTAACAGTATCGATAGCAACGACGAAACGGCAGTAGCTGTGTCGTTGTTTAACTTTGTGTCTGGAGAGTCTCTGTCACGCTGCCAGCAGAGAGAAGACGTAACAGTTAGAGTCTTGAAAGACTGCAAAAGTACAGGGTTATTACAAATGATTGAAGCGATTTCACAGCTCTACAATAACTTTATTATTTGAGATATTTTCACACTGCTTTGCACACACATACAAAAACTCAAAAAGTTTTTTTAGGCATTCACAAATGTTCGATATGTGCCCCTTTAGTGATTCGGCAGACATCAAGCCGATAATAAAGTTCCTCCCACACTAGGCGTAGCATGTCCCCATCAATAAGTTCGAAAGCATCGTTGATGCGAGCTCGCAGTTCTAACACCTTTCTTGGTAGAGGAGGTTTAAACACTGAATCTTTCACATAACCCCACAGAAAGAAATCGCATGGGGTTAAGTCGGGAGAGCGTGGAGGCCATGACATGAATTGCTGATCATGATCTCCACCACGACCGATCCATCTGTTTTCCAATCTCCTGTTTAAGAAACGCCGAACATCATGATGGAAGTGCGGTGGAGCACCATCCTGTTGAAAGATGAAGTCGGCGCTGTCGGTCTCCAGTTGTGGCATGAGTCAATTTTACGGCATGTCCAGATACACGTGTCCTGTAACGTTTCTTTCGCAGAAGAAAAAGGGGCCGTAAACTTTAAACCGTGATATTGCACAAAACACGTTAACTTTTGGTGAATTGCGAATTTGCTGCACTAATGCGTGAGGATTCTCTACCGCCCATATTCTTACATTGTGTCTGCTCACTTCAACATTAAGAAAAAATGTTGGTTCATCACTGAAATCAAGTTTTGCACTGAACGCATCCTCTTCCATGAGCTGTTGCAACCGCGCCGAAAATTCAAAGCGCTTGACTTTGTCATCGGGTGCCAGGGCTTGTAGCAATTGTAAACGGTAAGGCTTCTGCTTTAGCCTTTTCCGTAAGATTTTCCAAACCGTCGGCTGTGGTACGTTTAGCTCCCTGCTTGCTTTATTCGTCGACTTCCGCGGGCTACGCGTGAAACTTGCCCGTACGCGTTCAACCGTTTCTTCGATCACTGCAGGCCGACCCGTTGATTTCCCCTTACAGATGCATCCCGAAGCTTTAAACTGCGCATACCATCGCCGAATGGAGTTAGCAGTTGGTGGATCTCTGTTGAAGTTCGTCCTAAAGTGTCGTTGCACTGTTATGACTGCCTGATGTGAGTGAATTTCAAGCACGACATACGCTTTCTCGGCTCCTGTCGCCACTTTGTCTCACTGCGCTCTCGAGCGCTCTGGCGGCAGAAACCTGAAGTGCGGCTTCAGCCGAACGAAACTTTATGAGTTTTTCTACGTATCTGTAGTGTGTCGTGACCATATGTCAATGAATGGAGCTACAGTGAATTTATGAAATCGCTTCAATCATTTGTAATAGCCCTGTATGTGTTGGGCACTCCCTCAGACGCGTTGTGCCGTTACGATAGCGCCAGTGAAGGCGCATTCAGAGCACGTTAGGAGTGGACAGGCGGAGCAAGCTGCAATTCTAGGTATTGCCTGTCCCATAACTGCCCGTGGCTCTGGAGACGACTCGTGGTTCTCAATCAGCGGCAGCACCACCAGCAGCAGCAGCAGCAGCAGTAGCTCAGCATTGTCGTCGGCTACATTCTTTGTCATCCGCTCACTTCTGTATTGCATAATAGAGGCTTAAATCATCTGTTATTTTAAGTATTAACTTCACTCACTGAAAGCAACGTAAAACTTCACTGGCAAAAGTAATAACGGAAGAAGCCACGCAAATGAAGAGTGTGCAATTTCATTTATTCTGTATTTAACTTAGCGAGTGACTTCTGCTCCCTTGGAACGTATTTTATTGTTCTTATGTTGAAATGAAATCAATTGCTCACTTGCTCACAGTAAATTCAATTCAGTCTTTCAATAATTAGAAGTTCATTGCTTGCCTTAAAGAAAATTGTGTATTACGTTACATTGAGGTTTCTGAAAGCCATTTTCTATGTAACCAAGTTTCAATTATAGTAGGTCATTTATGTAATGAAAAACTTCATTTAACTTTGCTTCAAAAATTTGGTACTTCACAGTAAGTAACTGCAAACTCACTGCTTCCTGATTCATTTACTTTCTCGTGAACTGTGTTGTGGACAACCTTCTGTTGCCACACCGGTGATTATTTGCTTAATTTCCTTTGCCATTTTCTTTCTTAGGATTTTGGATATTCTTTGCCCTAGTTGCCTGGGGACCTTTTAATGACCGCTTTTTGGCTGATCAACATAATTAAGACAGTATCAGCAAATAGTGTATCTTTTCCTTTTACAACATGGCCACGTGTTCATTTTTTATACAAGTCTTTCAAGAGGCATATTCTATGTTCTTGTATGCAGCATCAAATATGTGATATTTCAAAAAGTTTTAAGGCCAAGCCCTACAGTAGACGGCAACTCCTTTTATATAATGTATTTTAAACAATGATTAAATGTATGAAAAGTACTAGACAGAATGAACGACATCCACATTGGCTGTATATAATGTGATTCTACGTGAATATGCTTGACTGAATTTTTTTGTAGATATTTGCTGTAATTATACTTATGTAATGTTACTATCTTCGTTCCAGACACAATGTATAAATCTTGTTAATGCGTACAATATCTTCCGCACAAGGCGGTTGTAAAACCAAAACCAAGGTCAATGTTCAATAAAACCGTATTTTGCTACTAGTTGGCTGTTATTTCTAATCTACTGAATCTGTTGACATGTAATTGCCTTAAAGCACAATAAATGCCTCCTTTTTTGCAACTAACTTCACCTGCAACTTTTAGGATGTTTTATAAATCTTTTTAACACATAATTAACGTAGAGTAATGAAATTTTGGGAATGCATTTGCCTCAGTAATATATTTAAGTGTGTAACATGGCAGGATCACACGTTAATGTAAGCGCGAATTAAGCCATTACAAATTAACAATCGGTGTAACCGCTAGAATGTTGAATGCAAGTACGAGTATGCAGGCGTACATGCATTGTGTTGTACAGGTACAATGTGCCGGATGTCTATTTGTGCGACGAAGTCCCAGCTTGTTCCACTTGGTCTGTCAGTACAGGGACGGTTAGTGATGTTTCAGGGAGATGCTGGAGTTGTCCGATGATGTCCCATATGTGCTCTATAGATCTAGTGATCCAGTAGCCCGAGGCAACATGTTGATGCGCTGTGGACCCATTTTTGGCTACAACAGCGGTATGTGGGCTTGCGTTATCCTGTTGGAAAACACCCCCTAGAATGCTGTTCGTGAATGGCGACAAAAGAGGTCAAATCACCAGTCTGACGTACAGACTGGCAGTCAGGGTACTTGGGACAACCACGCCAGACCACACCTCCAGGTGTACGCCATTATTTCTAGAACGCAGACATGTTGGTTGTAGGCCCTCAACTGGCCTCCAACTAACCAATACGTGACCACCACTGGCACTGAGGGACAGCCAGGTTCCGTCAAAAGCATAACAGACCTCCACTCTGTCCTCCAATATGCTGTCACTTGACCACTCTCAAGTCGCAAATGACTGACGGTGGTATGGGGTCAGAGGTATGCACGTCGCAGTGAGTCTGTCCCGGAGATGTCCTGAAGTAATTTTTAACAGCTGATTGTGCTAACTGCGGACCAAATTGCTGCTGCAGATGCAGTAGGATCCGCCAGAGCCACAAGCAGAACACGATGGTCTTCCCTCTCGGTAGTGCGACGCGGCCGTCCGGAGCCCGGTCTTCTTGCGACCGCTCACTCATGTGAGCACCGGTGCCTGCAGTCATGTTGAAGCCAGCCGGGGTGGCTGAGCGGTTCTAGGCGCTACAGTCTGGAACCGCGCGACCGCAACGGTCGCAGGTCCGAATCCTGCCTTGGACATGGATGCGTGCGATGTTCTTGGGCTAGTTAGGTTTAAGTAGTTCTCAGTTTCAGGGGATTGATGACCTCGGAAGTTAAGTCCCATAGTGCTCACAGCCATTTTTTGAATCATGTTGAAACTTCCCCTTTGAATGTAAAGAATGAGGGTGCTGGGAAACTTTCACGTTATTTGATTTTCACACAGCTGAACAAACCTGAACGTACTCAGACACTTCTCTGTTTACTTATTCTGGTCATCACTAAACTGACAAACAATATTTTTAGCTCAACGCAGTGTCACTTTTAATAGTCCCTACAAAAGAATGGCCCTGACTAACAATAACCTATACCTTTCATGAATCACTTACCTCACAAAAACCTTCGTACTCGAACTACTGCAATACAGCGAGTGCCAAAGCCACTAACTACTGATAGGCATAGTTAGCAAATAAAAGATTTTGATAGAGAACAAAACAATGTATTTATCTTAATAGTGTTCAAAAGTCATAATATATATACATATATATTAATTCATGACATCGAGTTTGCCCAAAATCTTATCTACGGACACCTCCAAATCGTCCGTTCATAATCTCTCAAAACTCTGCTCACGTCCAACTGCCCAACGCTACGCGCTGTTCACAACCAACTGCCCAACGCTACACTAGCAAGTATTCCAACAATGAGTCCAACCAGCCACAGACTGCACACAGCGCAATCAGCGATTTTCTTACAGAGCACTACGTGGCGTTACCAATTTAAAAACCTAAACAGCCTACTACAAGACCTCGTTCAAATGTAGTGATGTGTTGGTAATGGCGTCATTGTCCTCTTAAAAGCATTCTTCACTAACATCAGTTCACCACGTCGACTCTCAAAGGTAATTGACGCTTACGCCGTTACTGTGTGAATTTAAAAGAAACCTGGTAGCTGTATAGACTCATACATAAACCGTCAAATGTAGAAACACACCTACCAACTTCCTTTTATGTCATACAACTATTACTCGGTGTTGCATTTTTTTCCGTCATTGTATTTAATTAGCACTGTCTACGCTCGTCTTGATGCAGAACCCGACGAACCGTCTACAGTAAATGCTGTACAGCAGAGGCTGGTAACCGGAGGACTTCGCCCAGCAGACTGTAACAATTACCAACTGGATCTGACATGCCTGATGCCGAATCGGATGGTTTTCGAGTTTTTGGCCTTGGTTGATACATAGAAGAAACTGTTTCTCAATCTACACCGCTGATAACAACTTCCCATCATCACCGCGAGCACCTCCCAATATACCACTTGGAGAGCCACGTGCAGCCAGCGGCGAGGCACGGAGAGGCAGGGTCATAGCTCGCATTGTCTGTCCCACTTGCATTGTCCCTGCTCCACGTGTTTTTCACTGTCGACTGTCGTCATCTTACTCCTACGGCGCAAAGACACCATTCTTTTAACAGAGTTTCGCGAAAAGAATGATGCATACCTGTAATACTCGCATGTCAATCTAGCCTACAGGTAAGAAATCTGAGTCGCTTGGATGTCTTGCTTTAATTCACCCCAGTGCTATGTGGTGGAGCGGGGGGGGGGGGGGGGCGGAAGACGGAGCGAATACTAAGAATGAACGGCACATGTTGTGTTTACTATCTCGTTTACAGACGAATCACACTTCTCTAACAACTCCTCCAACAAACAGAAGTCGAGCATTCGTCTTCCCTACAATCATCCCTATGTGCTCGTTCCAATTCAGACCGGTTTGCTTGTTACACCTAGACATTTAACCGGCACGACTGTGACAAACTGCCTACTGCAAATAGGCAGTTTGTCAACAAGTGGCCACGAAAGCCTTAACAATTTTGGAGCACGACCGTGTTAAGCAGTGATGTGGTAAAGCTGCACTCGAACATTACGGGGTTGTTGCATTTCAAACGGGGTCGCACATTACACCTAGACATCCAACAAGACTGTGTTAGGCAGTGATGTGCTGAAGCTGCATTCGAACATTACGGGGATGTTTCCTTCACTCCTACTCGTCCACATTAAATTACATTTAGATCAGACTGCCATTTAACACGCCAACTAGAAGTGTTGTCTCCCACAGTCACTCAACGACGACGCCGCTGCACCATCAGCAAACAGCCACCAATTGTTGTTCATCGTGTCAGTCAGATCATTTGTATCTATGGAAAAAAAATGGCTCTGAGCACTATGGGACTCAACTGCTGAGGTCATTAGTCCCCTAGAACTTAGAACTAGTTAAACCTAACTAACCTAAGGACATCACAAACATCCATGCCCGAGGCAGGATTCGAACCTGCGACCGTAGTGGCTATGTATGGAAAAGAGGAAGTATTCCTTAACAAGTCTTCGAGCAACTTGCAGATCTTGGAACCTAATCCACATGCTCAGACCACAGTTAAAAGTCTACAGTGGGGCGCCGTGTCAAATGATTTTCGGAATTCTAGGAATATGGACACAGCTTACAGCCATAAGCTATAAAGTTTTTTGTAAGGGGATAACTGACAAGTTCAGAAGTGACCATGTGAAGGAATCCACATAGTTTCACTATTGACTGTTAATACTAAGAGTGATACGAAATTGAAAAGCGAATGTAAGATTAGGATTTGTTGTAAGTGCTTTGCGCGCGATTTATAGAGTCGGCCCACGACTGTAAAAACACATGTCAATACTTGGTAAATTCAAATAAAGTGCTCAGAGATTGCTTTACAGGCATTTCTACAAATTCTCAACTAAATAAGATAAGGACTGTTTGACCTAAAGTTGCGTTAGGTGTTATGCGTAACACACTATGCAGCTTGCGTCAAGTGTAATGCATCAAGAGTCAGGCCAAGCATCATGAATTAGGTGTTAGCCGCTCTGCGTTCGGCATTAAGGCCGGCCGCAAGATGAGACGCAGGTCCGTGACGTGACGCAGGGTGGCTCACGGTGAGTTTCTGCGAACCACACAGTTGAATGGGGCAGCGCACGTTAGAGCGCAGCGTGACGTGGCGCAGTTCCTGCGCGTGGTGACCCTGCGGAGCGCAGTTTCCTGTACGCAGTTTCCTGCGAGGCTCACGGTGATTCTGGCTGTTCGCGTTCAGCGTTTCGTAGTTCGGAATGGAGGAGAAGCTAATTGAAGCCGTACGTGTTCGCAAAGTACTGTATGATACAAGCCATGAAGATTATTTGAAAACGAAGCTGAAAGCTGAGAAGTGGGAGGAAGTGGCCAAGGAAACGGACATACGAAGTGGTAAGTTGCATTGTAATTCATTGTTAACATTTTACATGAACATAGAGCCCATCACAAAGACTTTTACTACAATTAACATGTACCAAGGTATTGTTTCACAAAATAGAAGGATGACATAAATGTTATGAATTAATTTATATATTTATTTATATATTTGAAACATTATGTCGTAGCACTGTAACTGTATAGATATTCTTAGTTTCTCAGTACTTTCCTTTAAAAACACTTTCCCTTTGCCAAGGAACCATTCCTGTAGTGTTGAAGTATGTAGTGAAGTTCTGTCGAATTGTGAAAGCTTTCTGTGAACATCGTGTTACATTTGATTGTAATAATGGTCGCATTTGATCCTCTGGCATATCTTCCATAGTGTCGTCTCCACATATTTCAGCTTTAGAAGTAATTAAATAGTTGTGCAACACACAAGCTGCTTTGACAACACTGATAACACTTTCTACTTTAATTTCAAATGGTACTCGAAAAACTCGAAAACGCGAAGCAAGTATACCAAAAGCGCACTCTACCGTTTGGCGTGCTCTTGACAGTCTATAGTTGAACACTTTGTTTTCATAATTGTCAGTGACGCTTCGTTTAGGATAAGGCCGCATCAAATGCTCACATAAAGGGAACGCCTCATCTCCTACAAATACGAAAGGGATTGCCTCCTGTATTTGTGGTAGTGCTGCAGGTGACGGAAGCTGTAAAGTGCGTTTCACCATTCTTTTCGCCAAAACGCTTGTGTTGAAAACGCTTCCATCACTGAACCTCCCTTGTGACCCAACATCAACTGTAGTGAATTTATACTCGTAGTCTACGGTAGCCATTAGCACGATGGAGAAAGTGTGTTTATAATTGAAATAGGAGGATCCAGTTTTACGAGGTTTTCTTATTACTACATGTTTCCCATCGATGGCGCCTATACAGTGTGGGAATTGCCATCTTCGTTGGAAACCAGCTGCGATTGATTCCCACTGTTCTTTTGTGGGTTCTGGCATAAATATTGGTTGCATTACTTTCCATACAGCTTGAGATACTTCTGATACGATGTTAGAGACCGTTCGTTCTCCCATTCTGTAGCTGTAAGCAATAGTTCTGTATGTGTTTCCTGTCGCCAAATACCTAGAACGTAAAAGAAAAAAATTAAAAAAGGAATGATAAATTTGTAGCTGTATTTTTTTACGTTTGTAATTAAAAAGTGAATAATTGACATAGCGAAATTCTCATTTGACGCGGTTGTTGCAGGTGTTGAAGCGAAGGCGTTGTGGGAGAAATTGAGACATTCGCTGAGAGATGCTCTCAGAAGACAGCAAAAATCCATGAAAAGTGGGGCACCGGCTGAATCGGTTAAAGAATGGAAATTTCAAAAGCAGATGGGTTTTCTACAACCATATATGGCCAATAAAGCACGAGAGGGGAACCTTATCGAATGCAATGACGATAGTGAAACAACACCACAAACTTTTGCCACTGATAGTCCAACTGATGTAGTCGACGAGGGTGAGGAATCACTGAACATGCAGCAGGGAATCACAAGTGCTCGGGACGATCTTCAGTCACGGGCACTTCCTGAAATTTCACCCCCGCCAGAAGAACCGACATCAGCAAAAAAAATTAAGAAAGACACTATTGCTGGATTACTCAAACGAAGCATTGAACAACATGAAGAACGAAGAAAATCGAGATCAGAGGAAAGAAGAAATCTGTTGGCACAAACGAGTGCTCCAAGTGATCCTCTGTACCACTTCTTCATGTCAATGTACCAGATGACCAGACGCATGCCACCGTCATCTCAGTATGTCGTCAGAAATGACATTTTCCGTGTGGTTACAGAAATGGAGGCCTCGTTGCTGAACATTCCCGTGAGATCTCCACAGTCCAACACAGTTCAGCGGCCATCATCACCGTACAGTAACCAAACCCTCAGTCCATCCTACACTAGTTCAACTCCATCCCAGTCCTTACAATCCAACAGTCCCTCGCTTACAACAGAAGATAATTGTGAGTTTCAACAAAGCAATTTGCTCACATTTATTAATAATTTCTCTGAAAACTGATTTTTAGTAAAAACTTTGCTATTCACATTTGATGTACAGAGTGAATTTATGTGCTATTACAGAACATTTTGGCCATTTCAATATTATTTATGTTTATTCAATAAAGCGTTCATTCAATAAAGTGTTTCGCACATTAATGGCTATACACAAACCAACTCAAATTTTTAATTTTATAGTGCGTTTAAAATTACTTGCGACTTTTGACAGGTCGGCGTTGAGCGAGTGGAGGGGTTGTCGGTCTTAGGAAACATTGTTGCTTCAAAGGATCCGCCACTGTGGCGGCGTGGTCCGCATAACTCACATTGTTACTTCAAAGGAACCGCCGTTGTTGCGGCGTGGTTAGCATCAGCTGGTGTAGCGGCAGCACGGGGCGACAAAGAATCCGTCAAACGTCGCAAGTAATTTTAAACGCACTATAGAGATATAGATATAGGTTAATCATAATAGCTTACCTTAAAAACACAGCTAGTTTCTCCTCGGTTCCAATCGGCCTTGTAGCGTTGCATCCCTCTCTGTCAATTTCATTCTTGATGAGACCATGCACTTCTTGGAATTGATCACGATTTAATCTAAAATAGTTCGTGAATTTTTCATCATCAAATTCCTTAGTTAAAGCGAATTCCCCATGACTTAGTCTTCTTTTCATGTATGCACTTTTTTCTGCTTTTTGTTTCATCAAAGCGATGTAACACACTGTTTCGAATTCGAACTCAGAATCGGAATCCGATTCTGAACTTAAATCTATTAACATAGCAGAAGTAGTCGCCATCTCTGCCAGAGCCGAAGTTCCGCAGCAAACTGCGTATTGAAACTGCGATCCAACTTGCGGTGATTGTCGCCGTGACTCACGCCGCCGTGAGAAATTTGGCGTGAGCCACCCTGCGTCACGTCACGGACCTGCGTCTCATCTTGCGGCCGGCTTAACTGTTACTGGTGTATGGTATCTTACTGTGCTTGCAAAGTGTGCGAAACCCTACATATAACACCTTTTTTCTCAAATATTCCTGGAGGGGATAGGCATGTATTTTAATGAACTGTACAGACATTTAGGATGCGGTAATGTTTAATTTTAAGCCTCATTGTGCTTCCGGAGTATATCAGAGGCATACACAGATAGGAAAGCTTTTGGTAGTGGGGCGACGGAGGGCTACTCTTAAGGGGTCTGTGGTGTTCACTCTTGGGCCAGGCGCTTTGACATCGTAAATAAAGTTTCCGACCCTTCAGAGGACGGGCGGTTGCGAGGTTCTCCGGAAAGTAATCACTTGGTTTGATTTGAGAGAGGTAGAATATTCGACTAATCGATAGTACACAATGCGGGAGGGTATAATTATTCCCATAGTTGTGTACCAGTGTTTCGATTCCAAATGAATCACAAGGGAGACTGAACAGTCCTCAGAAAATCTCGTTTTACGTAATCACAGGTTGGATAACATATTAATATTGAACACCTCGGACAGTAAAATGGCTAACAATATTACACGAAAAATTCACTCCCACTCTAGGAAACTACACGCTGCTGCTCAGATATTCGTCCATCGTGAATACGGTCATGAAGTATTTTGTCACATCCTGCAAGTTTACCTTCAATTCTCCTTATAATTTTATGCTGTTGTTTCATCATAGTGCAACATGAACCCCCTCCTGGTGTTACGCGAAGTCCATTACTATGCGTAATCCTTTTATCAAAACAGTTATACTGAACACTGCAGTCTTCATCATAAATCACGAAGGCAAAGACTTACTCTGGTTGCTTGTATTTTCTTTTGGATACTGAAAACAAACGTCTTTTAACCAACAGAGCTACTGCTAAACAATTACAGATGTTGTACTGTTCATGAGTGTTCACTTTGCTACTGCCAAGTTGCTACAGTGTAAATTCTGCGTTGACTGTAGAAGGCTGTCGTTTCATGAATTATTGTTTCCCACAACGAAAACCATGAATATGTGTGAACTGTTGTTTTTACAAATATCGTAAAACAATAGCAAATAGGTAACGACTGTGATTTCCTCTTGCTGTATTGATGATCTTCCTGGGCTGTTTACTACATAAATTAGTTTCTAGCTTTACCTTCTATGAATACAACTTAGTAATTCACTCGTCGCTGCAGACTTGAGTTTCACACAAGTAACTCTACTTGCTAGTTGTGTTTCTAAAGACAGTATACCTTAATAGCCAAATTTTAATAGAACTGCATTAGAAATTCAGTGGTATTTTTAGGAGTTAGTGTAAGACACTGTTACAGATCACATTATTGTTTTCATTTATCTCTTTAAACTGAGTAATAACTGTCCACATTAGAAGGTCAGTGAGTACCGAAATCCCAATAGTATATCTTACAATCTCCTAATAAGTACGAAATAAAACTAGTCGGTGGAACTTGTATCACTATTGTGTTACTCGATTTCTTAAACATAGTTGAACTTCTAAGACTTCGCAAAACCACCACATAGTATTTGTATATTATCAGCAGCACACCCACATTTCTTGTAGTTCACTCACTAATACATGTGATCAAGTGACGTATCAATGATTACGTTTCACTGCCCCAGTTATTGCAAAAATATTCACTTTACTCTCACGTTTTAAAACAGTAAAATCGACAGGCGGGTCACTGCTCTTGTCACTTTGCCAAGTCTTATAGACACAACTGAACTTAGAATACAGCACAATTAAACATAAATGCAACTCATAGAAACTTGTAATCCTACAAAATTATACAGCATTCTAGTTCTATTCTCGTCGAAAATGTGGTACTGCTGCTACTCTTTTATGATACAACAGTACAACGAAACCAGTTACCACCGAAAACTTATGCACAAAAGAATAAATGAAACAGACTGCATCTCCAAAGCAGATCAATGTTGGCGGAACAGTAACACTGAGAATTAAGAGGTGGCGGAGCTTGCGTATCATATGGTTTTAGTTCATCCACAATTACAGCGACAGTTGAATTTCCGCAATAACAGGAGACACGGTGCGTACTGAATATCGCACAGCACCGTATATTTGAAGTTAAAAAAAATTGCAAGCATGTGGGTAGAAAATAAATGTTTGGGTAGCATACATTTATTTTCTATTTTATTCTTGAAAAGCTTACTTAGGTGTAATTGTACATGAAAAAGGAACGTCGCATTTCATTGTTCAACAACCAAGTTTTATTCTAACATGCTGAAACATTACCTTTCTGCAAAATGTAAACATTCACGACCAGAAGTGTCACAAATAATAAAATGTTCCGGACTGTTACGACGCGCTCAAATGGATTTTATATTAAACCACAACTTTTCGTCTACATTTGTTGAGGACATATTCAAGGGGGTAGAAGCTTCTTTGAGTGTCCGATTCACAACATGTCTCGCTATTCACTGTAGCAAAATTCCGTTTACACCTGCTTCCACGTAGTGACGTGACGTTACATGTTTTAAATACCGGAGCACAATTAAAGAAACTTTTACTTGGCAGTGACACCTCATCAGACGAAAGTGCCTCGTTCTTAAGTTTTGCACACGAGTGTAATTAACCATCACACTTTGTGTGCATGTATTGTTCCCGTAGCTCCTACATCTCACAGTGAGTCTGCAGTGGCACGAAAACAGTTAAAAGCACATAAAAAGTCCTCAAAAGCAAATAGTTGTGTATTATAACCACATAAACCGGCAATTAGTTTTCTACTTTTCGTGAAAAGCATAGTTTTTCGTTCCCGTACACTTAAAACAATTTGAAACTTCTTGAACCAATTTGAAATCTTCAAAAAGACTAAGGTTACTATTAATATTGTCTATCAACTCATTAATACACACTGCTAAGCAAAAACATTATGAACACACCGCGATGTTGGATACCACGTGGTTGCATTACGGACACGTGACGGGGGAACAGAGGCATGAAAGCGCAGCAGACACGGACGGGGGATTACCCTAACGAAGACATGGCCTGCAAATGGGGAAATCAATTGAGACGAGCACCTCTGACTAAGGGCAGTTTTTTATTACGCAAAGCGTGTGAACAAGTGTCTCGAAAACGGCGAAGATGGTCGAATGTTCACGTGCTACCGTCGTGAGCATCTACGGAAAGAGACAGGACGATGAAACTACCAGTAGGCGCTAAATGGTTGGATGTCCACGATTCCTCACAGAACATGTGGTTCGGAGACCTGTCTCCTCTGTAAAGTAGAACAGATGGTGATTCGTGGCATCTCTGCCGACAGAGCACAGTGCTGCTTTTGGAGCACGCCGTTCATTGTACATTGTTGAACGGGGAGTTCCGCAACAGACCACCCCCACGTGTTCAGATGTTGACACAATGACACCGTCAGTTACGATTGCAGTGGGGGTGGGATCATTGGGAATCGACAGTCGATCAATGGAAACGTGTCGGCTCTTAGGGTGAATCAGATTGTTGCTGCACTAGGCCGATGGTGGTTTCCACAAACGCCGCCATCGAGGTGATCGACGCCTCGTAACGTGCAGTACGCCATGGATGTGGGCTGGTGGGAGCAGTACTACGCTTTGGGAGACATTCTTCTACCCTTACATGGGAGATGTGGTAGTAATAGAAGACACCCTGACAGCTGCGGGCCATCTGCAATCCCTTCAAGCTTGAAGTCGTCCCCGAAGGCAATGTCATCTTTCAGCTATATAATTGTCCGTGTCTCGGAGGAAGAACCGTAGTACATTGGTTTGAGTAGTATTACAGAGAACTCACGTTGATGTCTCGGTGACCAAATCTTCCTGATTTAAATCCTCTGTAAGCAATCTAGGTGTATAAGCAGGCATTCGTAGTGTGGACACGGTTTCAGCAGAAGAAATCCGTATAGGAGTTGTAAGAGTACTAGCTCGCACAAAGCCTCCAAAAAGTAATTTAGCTGTGGGTGAGAGAAATACTATAAGACGCCTGAATCACGACGATAGTATTATTATTAAACCCGCCTGTATGTGAAATGTGACGGTTGTTTTGAAGTAAAATTAATGACTTAATAGATCCTCCGGTGTATAGCAAACTGCGTAAAGACCCCACTGAGAGAGTTCATGAAAATGTTACGCGCTTGATAAAAAGTCCTCCGTCGACCAGAGTTTACAAGAAAGTTTGTTTAAGTCAGTTGTGCTACCTCCTAAACTTTATGGGCTGCCAAAGTTTCACAAAAAATATCTTCCTCTAAGACCTATAGTGAATGCTATTAGTTTGCCCACCTATTCGATCGCCAAGTGCTCGACAACATTATTACGACTGTATGTAGGTGCATCGGTTTAGTATATCAAGACTCGACGCATTTTACCAGTAAATTAAGTGCACAGTGATCCTGTCGGAGGACATATTAATCAGATTTTATGCGGTATCGCTATTCACTATGGTTACGCTGAATGAGGTGTTAACAACTGTTTAAATATACCGTCAGAACCACGTATTTGAAACGGAAAGATGAGTGGTATGAACAAATGGATGCCGTAACTATGGGGAACCCATTAAGCAAATTTATAGGGAATTTCTTTATGGAAAAATTGTTGGAGCAACCATTTAAACTGCCAATAGGGGACCAAATATTAGGTTACACTACGCGGATAATACGTTTGTTTTCTAGAGGCATGGCAGAGAGGGACTAGGTCGTTTTCACAACCATCTCAATGGGATTAACCCCAAGTTTTTGTTTACTACGTAGGAGGAGACAGGCGGAAGATAAAATTTTCTTGGTATGCATGTTTCAAGAAAGAAGATGTTAGCTCAGACCACACAATTGACCGAAAACCCACGTTCACAAGCCGTTACCTACACCGGAATCGAACCGCCATTCACAACAAAAGCGAGGCATCATAAAAACGCTGGCTGAATCTGCGAACCAGTACTGCTTGACGCAGAATTAAAAATCCCACGAATGCATTGCTGAACAATGGTTATCTGTTTGCTGAGGTAAGAAGCGTCAGAAGAAAACGCTCATAGCGATGCAGAAGCGTATGTGAAATCAAAAGTTTTCCAGCGTTTCATTAAGGACAAAACAGGCCGAATAGAAAAAAAAAGTCATGAAGAAACGGATCATCGTGCTAATCTACAAACTCACCCGGTAGACACTAGTTTACCTAAAAGTGGTCAAGGGCGCCGGCAAACCACCGAAGAAAGCAGTAATTTATTCGATTCCGCGTAGTTGTGGTGAGGTGTACGTCAGTACAACAAAAAGAACAGTCAGAAAACGACTAGAATAGCACAAAGGCAATTGCAGAAGGGGGACGACTAACAGGTAAGCTGCTGCGGAAAGTGATTTGCAGCCAGGAGACCACGACATTCATTCTGATAGGACCCAAGTACTGGCAGCCATAAGCGGATACCATGAAAGACTGTACAGAGAGACCATAGAGATTATAAAACACCCAGGAATATCAGTAGGAAGGAAGAGGGTGTGAAACTAAATGAATTAGGATTCCGGTGCTGAATAAGATGTGTACCAGAATGAAATTTTCACTCTATTGCGGAGTGTGCGCTGATATGAAACTTCCTGGCGGATTAAAAGTGTGTGCCGGGCCAAAACTCGATCTCGGGACTGGCGGAATTAAGGCTGTGAGGACGGGGCGTTAGTCGTGCTTGGGTAGCTCAGTTGGTAGAGCACTTGAGCCCGAAAGGCAAAGGTTCTGAGTTCGAGTCTCGGCCCGGCACACAGTCTTACTGTGCCAGGAAGTTTCACGATGTGTACCAGTATTCCATCACGTGGTGATAGCAACAGTGGGCGACAGCAGTCGACAACGGCCAATTGCGCTCGGGTATTCAAAACTTATCTGATGATTGTGATAGAAGGAGAAAGAGGAGTCGATAGGGAAGATATAGGGAACCAGTATTAGCACCAGAATTTAAAAGACTGCAAGTACTGACAAGTGCGAGAGTTATCGCACGATCTGCTTGACAGCTCATGCTTCCAAGTTTCTGACAGGGATAACATACAGAAGATTGGAACAGCAAATTGAGGATGTGTTAGATGACGACCTGCTTGGCTTTTAAAAAAGGTGAGGGCACAAGAGAGGCAATTGTGACATGGTGGTTTAAGACAAAAGAAAAATCAAGATACATCCATAAGGTTTGTCGACTTCCTGAAACCGTTCGACAATGTAAAATAGTGCAAGATGTTCGAAACACTGAGGAAAATGGGGGTACGCTATAGGAAGGGCCGGTTCATATATAATACACTCCTGGAAATGGAAAAAAGAACACATTGACACCGGTGTGTCAGACCCACCATACTTGCTCCGGACACTGCGAGAGGGCTGTACAAGCAATGATCACACGCACGGCACAGCGGACACACCAGGAACCGCGGTGTTGGCCGTCGAATGGCGCTAGCTGCGCAGCATTTGTGCACCGCCGTCGTCAGTGTCAGCCAGTTTGCCGTGGCATACGGAGCTCCATCGCAGTCTTTAACACTCGTAGCATGCCGCGACAGCGTGGACGTGAACCGTATGTGCAGTTGACGGACTTTGAGCGAGGGCGTATAGTGGGCATGCGGGAGGCCGGGTGGACGTACCGCCGAATTGCTCAACACGTGGGGCGTGAGGTCTCCACAGTACATCGATGTTGTCGCAAGTGGTCGGCGGAAGGTGCACGTGCCCGTCGACCTGGGACCGGACCGCAGCGACGCACGGATGCACGCCAGGACTGTAGGATCCTACGCAGTGCCGTAGGGGACCGCACCGCCACTTCCCAGCAAATTAGGGACACTGTTGCTCCTGGGGTATCGGCGAGGACCATTCGCAACCGTCTCCATGAAGCTGGGCTACGGTCCCGCACACCGTTAGGCCGTCTTCCGCTCACGCCCCAACATCGTGCAGCCCGCCTCCAGTGGTGTCGCGACAGGCGTGAATGGAGGGACGAATGGAGACGTGTCGTCTTCAGCGATGAGAGTCGCTTCTGCCTTGGTGCCAATGATGGTCGTATGCGTGTTTGGCGCCGTGCAGGTGAGCGCCACAATCAGGACTGCATACGACCGAGGCACACAGGGCCAACACCCGGCATCATGGTGTGGGGAGCGATCTCCTACACTGGCCGTACACCACTGGTGATCGTCGAGGGGACACTGAATAGTGCACGGTACATCCAAACCGTCATCGAACCCATGGTTCTACCATTCCTAGACCGGCAAGGGAACTTGCTGTTCCAACAGGACAATGCACGTCCGCGTGTATCCCGTGCCACCCAACGTGCTCTAGAAGGTGTAAGTCAACTACCCTGGCCAGCAAGATCTCCGGATCTGTCCCCCACTGAGCATGTTTTGGACTGGATGAAGCGTCGTCTCACGCGGTCTGCACGTCCAGCACGAACGCTGGTCCAACTGAGGCGCCAGGTGGAAATGGCATGGCAAGCCGTTCCACAGGACTACATCCAGCATCTCTACGATCGTCTCCATGGGAGAATAGCAGCCTGCATTGCTGCGAAAGGTGGATATACACTGTACTAGTGCCGACATTGTGCATGCTCTGTTGCCTGTGTCTATGTGCCTGTGGTTCTGTCAGTGTGATCATGTGATGTATCTGACCCCAGGAATGTGTCAATAAAGTTTCCCCTTCCTGGGACAATGAATTCACGGTGTTCTTATTTCAATTTCCAGGAGTGTATGTACAAGTGATGAAGAATAGTGGGATATACTGAATGGAACGAACTGTCCAATGAGTACAGAAAATGGACTGAGAGTAAACTAAACCGCTACAGACTTAATGGGCTCGACATGTACACTCTTTCGTACAGGGGGAATGCAGAAACTGATACATTGCACACTTGGGCCATGATTACACTGTTGTATGCGGAAAAACTCGACAAATTCATAGCACGACCCTCTTACATATTAATGCCAGCATGATAGCCTGTCTACCGCCAATGGTAGCGAACGGTATACATCATAGACATTCAGAGCACTCGAATTCTTGGGTAACATTAATTCAAACATTACCTCACCACGCATATCAACTACTGAAAACTTATATCCAATGGCAAAAACTAGGAATATGAAATGCATGAGACTCTTCCATTCTTTTCTGATCTGTGTACTCCCACATGCTGCGTAGATAGTCCCACTCATCTCATGAATACTGTATCTTCAATAGGTTGTGCCTTTTCTACCTTTATAGCTACTTCAAAATCACTGTTCTTCCTAAATTGTACTAAACGCTTTCTCTGCGATTTACTTTCAACAATTAGTTCATGAGCCCACACGAATTGTAAATGGTTGCGAAAATACACTTGACCTCTTAGCCACAAATGATCCTGATCCAATAGAGAGCATCATGATGGATACAAGGAATAGTGAATACAAAATCATTGTAGCGAGGCTCAAAACCATATCAACCAAGCCTCTATAAATAAACGCAAAATATATCTATTTAAAACAACAGATAAAAATTCGCTTGATGCCTTCCTAAGAGAGAGTCTCCATTCCTTCCAAACTAATTACGTAAGTGTAGAGCAGATATGGCACAAATTAAAATATACAATATCGACAGCAATAGATAGATTCATACCGTGTAAGTTAATAAGCAGACTCGCTATAGCAAAAAAGGCATTTCTCGCCAAGAGAAGTCTACTAATATCAAATACCGGCCTTAATTTGAGGAAGAAATTTCTGAGGATGTACGTCTGGAGTACAGAATTGTATGGTAGTGAAACATGGACTGTGGGAAAACCGGAACAGAAGAGAATCGAAGCATTTGAGATGTGGTGCTATAGACGAATGTTGAAAATTAGATGGACTGATAAGGTAAGGAATGAGGAGGTTCTACGCAGAATCGGAGAGGAAAGGAATATGTGGAAAACACTGATAAGGAGAAGGGACAGGATGATAGAACATCTGCTAAGACATGAGGGAATGACTTCCATGGTACTAGAGGGAGCTGTAGACGGCAAAAACTGCGGAGGAAGATAGAGATTGGAATACGTCAAGCAAATAATTGAGGACGTAGGTTGCAAGTGCTACTCTGAGATGAAGAGGTTAGTACAGGAAAGGAATTCGTGGCGGGCCGCATCAAACCAGTCAGTAGACTGATGACCAAAAAAAAAGTTAATAAGAGACGGGAGTGATCCACCGTGGTACTCAAAACACGTCAGACACTGTTGCAGAAGCAACGAAAAAAGCATGCCAAATTTAGAAGAACGCAAAATACCCAAGATTGGCTAAGTTTCACGGAAGCTCGAAATTTAGTGCGGACGTCAATGCGAGATGCTTTAATAGTTTTCACAATGAAACATTGTCTCAAAATATGGTAGAAAACCCAAAGAGATTCGGGTCGTATGTAAAGTACACCGGTGGCAAAAAACAGTCAATACCGTCACTGCGCGACAGCGATGGAAATGTTACCGATTATGGTGCCACTAAAGCGGTGTTACTAAATACAGTTTTCCGTAATTCCTTCACGAAAGAAGACGAAGTAAATATACCAGAATTCGAAACCAGAACAGCTGTTAGCGTGAGTGACATAAAAGTAGACATCTTAGGTGTTGCTAAACGACTCAAATCACTTAAGAAAGGCATGTTTTCCGATCCAGATGGTATACCAATCAGGTTCCTTTCAGAGTATGCAGACAGAATAGCTCCTTTCTTAGCAATCATATACAACCACTCACTTGACGAACGGTTTGTTCCTAAAGACTGGAAACTAGCACAGGTCACAACAATATTCAAGAAAGGAAATAGGAGTAACCCATTGAATTACAGACCCATACCACTGACCTCAATTTGCAGTAGGATTTTGGAACATATACTGTACTCGACCATTATGAATCGTCTTTAAGAAAATGACTTATTGATACATAACCAACACGGATTCAGAAAATATCGTTCTTGTGCAACACAGCTAGCTCTTTATTCCCATGATGTGAAGAGTGCTGTCGACAAGGGATCTCAGATCGATTCCATATTTCTAGATTTCCAGAACGCTTTTGATACCGTTCCTAACAAGCGACTATTAATCAAATTACGTGCATGTGGAGCATCGTCTCAGTTATGTGACTGGATTCGTGATTTCCTCTCAGAGAGGTCACAGTTCGTAGTGATAGACGGTAAATCATCGAGCAGAACAGAAGTGATATCTGGAATTCCGCAAAGTAGTGTCATAAGCCCTCTGCTGTTCCTGATTTACACAGATGATCTAGGTGATAATCTGAGCAGCCCCCTTAGATTGTTTGCAGATGATTCTGTAATTTACTGTCTAGTAAAAAAATCAAACGATCAATTCCAATTACAAAATGATCTAAAGAGAATTTCTGTATGGTGCGAAAAGTGCCGGCCGGTGTGGCCGTGCGGTTCTAGGCGCTTCAGTCTGGAACCGCGTGACCGCTACGGTCGCAGGTTCGAATCCTGCCTGGGGCATGGATGTGTGTGATGTCCTTAGGTTAGTTAGGTTTAAGTAGTTCTAAGTTCTAGGGGACTGATGACCTCAGATGTTAAGTCCCATATTGCTCAGAGCCATTTTGCGAAAAGTGGCAGTTTGCACTAAACAAAGAAAAGTGCTAGGTCATCCACATGGGTCTAAAATTAAATCGATAAATTTAGGATACACGATAAATCGCACAAATCTAAGGGCTGTCATTTCGACTAAATATCTAGGAATTAGAATTACGAGCAGCTTAAATTGGAAAGACCACATAGGTAATATTGTGGGGAAGGAGAAACAAAGACTGCACTTTGTTGGCTGAACACTTAGAAGATGCGACGTCCTATGCTGGAATATTGCTGCACGGTGTGGGATCCTTTCCAGGTAGGATTGACGGAGGATATCCGGAAAGGGCAAAGAAGGGCAGCCCGTTTCGTGTTATCGCGCAGTAGGGGTGAGAATGTCAATGAGATGATACGCGAGTCGGGGTGGCAGGCACAGAAACAAGGACGCTCTTCAGAATGAGATTTTCACTCTGCAGCGGAGTGTGCTCTGATATGAAACTTCCTGGCAGATTAAAACTGTGTGCCGGACCGAGACTCGAACTCGGGAGCTTTGCCTTTCAGGGGCAAGTGCTCTACCAACTGAGCTACCCAAGCACAACTCACGCCTCGTCCTCACAGCTTTACTTCCGCCAGTACCTCGCCTCCTTCCTTCCAAACTTTACAGAAGCTCTCCTGCAAGAGCACTTGCCCGTGAAAGGCAAAGGTCCCGAGTTCGAGTCTCGGTCCGGCACACAGTTTTAATCTGCCAGGAAGGTTCAAGGGCGGTCTTCTTTGCGGCGAGATCTATTTACGAAATTTCAATCACCAACTTTCTCTTCCGAATGCGCAAATATTTTGTTGACACCCAACTACGTAGGGAGAAATGATCATCATAATAAAATAAATGAGAGCACGAACGGAAAGATTTAAGGTTTCCTTTTTCCCACGCGCCATTAGAGTGTGGAATGGTAGAGAAGTAGTATGAAAATGGTTCGATGAACCCTCTGCCAGGCACGTAAGTGTGAATTGCAGAGTAACCATGTAGATGTAGATGTAGATGTAGACTACATTCACACCTTTAGAATCAATAACATATTGGTGAACAGCAGTATCCTGCAAGACTGAGATTCAGGCTGTTGCTATGGGTTCACTGTAGCATAGTCGAACAACACCAGTTCAGAAAGGTCGGGAAGACATTCTGTGGACGACGACTGTGAGGAGATCTGGGAGTCCTCGTTCAGCACTGCATCAGGCGCTAGTTGCAGCTGCTCTGCTCATCGTGTAGCAACCCCGCATTGGGAAGACATCTAGTGCAGCGTGGCTGCTGTGCTGATACCGCCTCCTGTATAACAACGATAGCAATAATAATGTAGTATCAAAAATACGACATACAATCATAATATTAATAATCAGATATGGATTGATATAGTGCGTACCATTAGTACGCTCCTTCCCGGCTGATCACCGGCCGGGGTGGCAGAGCGGTTCTACGCGCTACAGCCTGAAACCGCGCGACCGCTACGGTCGCAGGTTCGAACCCGGCATCGGGCATGGATGTGTGTGATGTCCTTAGGTTAGGTTTAAGTAGTTCTAAGTTCTAGGGGACTGATAACCTCAGAAGTTAAGTCCCATAGTGCTGAGAGCCATTTGAACCATTTTTGAACCAGCTGATCGTTGATGCCTTTGCTGCTGGACAAGTGATAATGCGCGGACTGTCACATTATTATGAAAAACATGCTCAAAGGTTTGGGAACTGATCTTGCACAACATTCACTGCAAAGCAGTGGCGCTCGGCACCGGGAGGGGGGGGGGGGGGTGAGGTGGCGGTTGCTTTCATGTTGATAACACGGATGCAAATTGCTAGGATGCAGGAGGCGCAGGCATTAGAGACCATCACCTCCACACCCCTCCTACCCGTGGTCTTGCCGCGTGGTTCGCAGAGTGACCTTGGAGTTAAGGAAGGGCTTATGCTGCTGTCAGCGGAATATGACATGCGCAGTTGTCTCAGCTGTAATATGACACTGAAGATAAGAAAGTGCTGATGTTGATGTTAGCACTTTTATGGTCCTTACGTCCACTGTCACACTAGTATGGTAAACCGATTCAGGTTCGCTGTTAAACTGGAATATACCAAGAGAGGAGATAACATATAAAGGTGTAATCTCTTCTGAATGGAGAGTGGTTTCAATTAAGATACAGGTTACAGGGATATTTTGTTCCATTTTGGTATGGTTGTGATGAGAAAGTTTTAATGTAATGATAAACTCCAGCCTAGATGCTTGACATACACGAAGCAATATTGTAGCTATGGAATTATGACAGATATTGACATGCGAGGACAGGTAATGAGGGCAATAGCGACCAGGAAACCAACGAAGAAAACAATGTGTCTGGCAATCACGTCACCTACCCAGTCGCAAACAATCAGACTCATCATAGGTAGGAGTGACGCGATCAAGAAGGGATTATTACATACAAACCGTTTGCAGACATTCGTGCCTAACAAGAATCGTCTCCAATTCTCAGTGTTTGTACCGCGTTTAGGGTCACAGTAGTGAAAATGAAGTGCAAAAAATGCTCATGTGGCATTGACGGCCTGGAGTCCACACCTGGAGAAGTTAGGCCGCCGAGTTACAAGTCTTCTCAGTTGACGCCATAGTGGGCGATTTGCTTGTCGATGACGATGAAATGGTGATGACGATAACATCAACTCCATGAGCTCGGAAAATCTCCGACCCGATCCGCAGAGGAGCCCCAGATAACGCCTGAGCTAGGGAAGTCGACGCAATAGTAAGGATTTGGTATGGTCAGAGACTAAATTAATTTTTGTGTATGTTGAGAGAAAATATTTTTCTAAATTTCGGAAATGATTACAACCAAGGGAGCGATTCCTGCAGGCTGCAACAGATCATTCTTCCCAACTGAGATTCTCACTCAATGTTATTCCGAAATGGTTTACTGTTTTATGACAAGATAAATGGCTCCCATTAAAAATACACTACTGGCCATTAAAATTGCTACACCAAGAAGAAATGCAGATGATAGACGGGTATTCATTGGACAAATATATTATACTGGAACTGACATGTGATTAC
The DNA here is from genome assembly GCF_023898315.1 of Schistocerca nitens. Classification (NCBI taxonomy): domain Eukaryota; kingdom Metazoa; phylum Arthropoda; class Insecta; order Orthoptera; family Acrididae; genus Schistocerca; species Schistocerca nitens. The sequence goes on from NC_064614.1 coordinate 22,021,533, forward strand.
ATTTTCAAGCAATTTGGGTGCATAGATCCTGAGAAATCAGTACCCAGAACAACCAACTCTGTTCGTAATAATGGCCTTGATACGCCTTGGCATTGAGTCAAACAGAGCTTGGATGGCGTGTACAGGTACAGCTGCCCTTGCAGCTTCTACACGATACCAAAAGTTTATCAAGTGTAGTGACTGCCGTATCGTAACGGAGTCAGTTGCTCGGCCACCATTGACCAGACGTTTTCAATTGGTGAGAAATCTGGAGAATGTGCTGGCCAGAGCAGCAGTCGAACATTTTCTGTATCCAGAAAGGCCCGTACAGGACCTGGAACATGCGGTTGTGCATTATCCTGCTGAAATGTAGGGTTTCGCAGGGATCGAATGAAGGGTAGAGCCACGGGTGTAACTTCCACTGTTCAAAGTGCCGTCAATGCGAACAGGAGGTGACCGAGACGTGTAACCAATGGCACCCCACACCATCACGCCGGCTGATACGTCAGTATGGCGATGACGAATACGCGCTTCCAATGTGCGTTCACCGCGATGTCGCCAAACACGGATGCAACCATCATGATGCCTTAAACAGAACCTGGCTTTATCCGAAAAAACGACGTTTTGCCATTCGTGCACCCGGTTCGTCGTTGAGTACACCATCGCTGGCGCTCCTGCCTGTCATGCAGCGCCAAGGGTAACCGCAGCCATGGTCTCCGAGGTGATAGTCAATGCTGCTGCAAACGTCGGCCGGCCGAAGTGGCCGCGCGGTTCTGGCGCTGCAGTCTGGAACCGCGAGACCGCTACGGTCGCAGGTTCGAATCTTGCCTCGGGCATGGATGTGTGTGATGTCCTTAGGTTAGTTAGGTTTAACTAGTTCTAAGTTCTAGGGGACTAATGACCTCAGCAGTTGAGTTCCATAGTGCTCAGAGCCCTTTGAACCATTTTTTTGCAAACGTCGTCGAACGGTTCGTGCAGATGGTTGTCGTCTTGCAAACGTCCCCATCTGTTGACTCAGGGATCGAGACGTGGCTGCACGATCAGTTACATCCATGCGGATAAGATACCTGTCATCTCGACTGATACGAGGCCGTTGGGATCCAGCTCGACGTTCCGTATTACCCTCCTGAACCCACCGATTCCACATTCTGCTAACAGTCATTGGATCTCGACCAACGCGAGGAACAATATCGCGATACGTTAAACCGCAATCGCGATAGGCTACAATCCGACCTTTATCAAAGTCGGAAACGTGATGGTACGCATTTCTCCTCCTTACACGAAGCATCACAACAACGTTTCACCAGACAACGCCGGTCAACTGCTGCTTGTGTATGAGAAATCAGTTGGAAACTTTCCTCACGTCAGCACATTGTAGGTGCCGCCACCGGCCCCAACCTTCTGTGAATGCTCTGAAAAGCTAATCATTTGCGTATCACAGCATCTTCTTCCTGTCGGTTAAATTTTGCGCCTGTAGCATGTCATCTTCGTGGTGTAGCAATTATAATGGCTAGAAGTGTACATCTTCACTTGTAGACGATCTACTGTGCTGTATCATATTCGAAAGCCAGGTTGTCATTTTAGGTGAATAAGTTCTGTGTACTTTCAATAAAAATATATTGAGATAGGTAATAAAAGTCATTCAGAATACACCCAAAACGCGTAAATACAACAAGGAGTTATTTTCATTAAGTTATAGTGGTCAATGAGGAGAATTTTCTGACGTACGCAAGTAAATTTAGTATCTGCAAAATTTTACTTTTGTAATTTATTGTATTGACAACAATATTTGTAGTATACCCAATCATCCACGATAAAAATGGTGTTCTGTATGGCACCACGAAACTTACTTGTCTGTGTTACAGATTTGTTTTCTGGGACAAGGAAGAGGGTCTTAACACGTTTACAATCGGCGATACTTTTAAACGACAGTGACACTATTCCTTTAGCCATTTGGTTCTTGAGAGTGACAGATCCAATCAGTGGAGAGAGGCGCTTGTTAAGTCTACCAGAGTGGAGTCGCTAAGCGGATTGGCTTTGAGCCCATTCTTCCGGCTGCAGTAAAACTCCGCCATCATTGCGCCGTTAAAGCTCGACAAGTATCTCATTCCATTAACGGCTCAAAGGAGGCGAATCTCCACATAATAGTCTTATGAAGAGCTCGCTAACGGCCAAAGATGATCTGAACGTAAAACTGGAAGCGAGCTGAAATCGAAAGAAGAAAAGAAAACCGCTTCTTGATTGTATGCTATGATGTGAACAGTTATATTGTGGTTAACCGAGCCACATAGGAAACTGCTGGGACTTAAGGTGAGGTTAATGTAAATAAATTGCTATCGTGAACATGAGATGTATATTTTGTGATAAATGCATTTCGTTTTTTTTTTTTTTTTATATATGAAACATCTTCGGTGGCCCGTAATACAGGTCTCTTTTACAAACAGTATACAGGTATCCTTCAATAAAATTCTTCAGGGTATCAGACCGCATCGTCATAATTTAAAATGCGCCAACGTTTCGGCCAGCGTTGCAGCTAGCCTTCATCAGGGCTTCTGATACCCTGAAGAATTTTATTGAAGAAGACAACGGCCACGGAAGCCTACGCTTACAATATACAGGTATGTTATTTACGTTAAACAATGATTCCAGATACGTTATAGTATTACAGTGTTTCGTAATTTTCTAGGTTTTTAGTAATTTAAATATTTTTGGATAACAAGTTCCGTAAAACTGAAATACAATTTGGTTCCACTTACAATTTTCTGATTCTATTATTCCACATGTGTGCGTACACCAAGATATCCGATTTCCGGTGTCTTAGAACAAATTTCAGCTAAACACTCCCCATTCATTGTGTGTTGATTGTGAGTTTCTGCGGTACGGTGCTGCCAACTTTCACTGCGTTTTTTTTTTTTTTTTTACTTTTTGTATGCGGTACCTGTATGTAGTTTGATATACGAAAGAATGGAATATATCTTTCAAGGGTAGGCTAAACGCTCTTGGTAGCCTTATAGGACTCTATAGTATCTAGTTCGGCTACAACTCCGAATGTAGAACAGTCTGAATAAAGGTAAGCATCAAAAAATAAACATGATTCTACAGACCACAAGTGTCAGGAGCCGTAGAGGCAGAGAACTTCAGTGGCAACTTGTAGAACATCCCGAGTAAATTTCCTAACAAAGGGAGCTGATACCTTCCCTGCCCTAAAATGGACGAGTCATGCAGCTAAAACTGGTGTCAGGGAAAGGGATTCATCTAGGATTCTTCTGAATCTCTTGTCTGAAAATTGCTTCGAACGGGTCGTTAAATAATCGACAATGAAGGACAATTATAACACCTCGCAGTAACTAACAGACCTGAATTTTTCGAGTAGGTCAGCGTCGAGCAGTGAATCGGAGATCCTAAGGCTCACGTCAGGAGAGTGATGCGACAATAATTTAGTGAACATCAAAGTACATTTTGGACAAACGATCTCACTACAAATCCTAAGAACTTTTGGTTATACATGGAAAAACAAAACAAAAAAAGAAAAAAGAAAGAAACGACGCAGTGTCGGTGATTACAGGTATTACAAGGAATTTCAAAGAAACACGATATAATTTCCACAATGTCTAAGTAGTCAACATCATACATTTAGCCCTGATGACAATGATGTGGAGCACCAAAGGGTTAAGATGAGAAGTGTTTTACAATATTCCTTAGACATGTGGCTAAGAAAGTTGTGAGTGGCAACTACCTACCTTAGTTCAACAGCCGAGTTAGAATTCTAACACCACAATCGATAGTGAGTAGTTTATTATGTGAAGTATAATGTGTTTACTCTTTTCTGCTTAACGTCTTTGCATTACTGTAAGGAACTGGAGTTTAGCGAAATATGATTTGTGGAATCATAACTGTGTGTTTATATAATGAAACTGTATTAAACATGTTTGCTTTTGTATGAGAAACTGCAATGTAAAAACTGGTTCATACTTACGGATTTTGTATTGTATAACATAAAATACATAGTGATTCCCCTACGGAAGTGGTTTGGCGTGGAAAGAAAAGGTGGAAGTGGCGGTCAGGCTGAGCGGGAACTGAGAGAGCACAGTAGGCAGTCAGTGGCCAGCAGTTGTGGAGTCAACACCGCAGGTGACAAGTCAGGCGTTCTATGATAGAACGGCCTCGGATGTGGTTACTACTGTAAAAGGGTGCTCTCGCATTCGGAATGGCTGTAAAATTAATATTTACGTCGCCAAGAAGAAATGAAATAGAGCAATAATCCGCCAGATGAGAGACCACGTAGCCGCCACGTGCACGCCACCGCTATTGCGCCACTGCTCCAAAAACTTCAGGAGGTTGTAACAGTATATCAGTATGAACCAGTGTGTTTGCGTGTGTTTCATTTTGCAATAATAATCCAAGTGTTGCAAAAACTGGTATTTGAACCATGAACTTTTCCCCTTCAATCAACCAAGCAGAGTTCTTTCCTCAAAATACTGATATTAATGTATTTTATTTTACGTTGAATATATGAAAAGCTCCAATTTACTTTGAATAGCTTCTAATTTACCAGTGTCATTGCTTAATGTGAAGGAACATTAAGATTGTCAGTCAAAATTACTTACTTCACGAGTAATGTAAGTGGCACATAATATTTATCTGATGAAAAGTTTTAATTTGCTATGAAATATTTCAATAGGAAAGTGCCAGATGGTTAGTACTAATGAATTTAAATGTGATTGGATAAAATCACTTTCTTCACAAGAGACAGAAAAATTTGAAATCAATTGAATATTTGCTTTAATTTGAACTTTCTTACCAATCTAGATAAAAATACTTCCAGTGTATATTGTTTTCAAGCTTTGTGGGCTAAATGATCTTAAGTGGGTTTGTAGTTCAGCATCATTATAATGCAAGGATTTTCTGTAAAGTGTGCTTATTTGTGGGTAAAGGAGTGGTCAGTTTGTAGGCTTCCACTATAATATTTAATAACAGAAAAAGTCATACTAAAAGCAGGTTTCTGTTAATGAACCTAAAATATTGACAAAGTGGAATTCATATGAATTGTGAGTATTGTGAATTATATTCCATTTGTGATATGTATAAGTGTGTTAACCTAAACTTGACTCTGGTCAGATGCTATTTAGTCTCGTGTTAGATTTGAGAACATTTTTTGTGTAGGATAATTAAAGGATTAAGTAATTATTGTAGTCACCAGTGAGAAAGTCTATTTTTGTTCCGGGGAATGCTAGTCTATGCAGTTGAGTGCTACTGCTACCCATTGTGTAGTTTGGTTTGGTTATTGTAGGTGTTCATTGCACTTTTCTGAGAGAGAATCTATGAAGGTCACTTTTGCAGGAGTATATGCAAATCCATTGAAAATAATGTTTTCACATTATTGTGCTTAATTAGGCCGGCGACCGTTTATTATTTCATTTATGTTAAATGAAAAATACAAGCCCTTTTTATTTCTACCGACAGCCATTCAGTTTCGATTCTCTGTATCCATTAAGTTAATGCACGGTCAATGCAAAATCCTCCCAGAGGCTAGCACTTACTGCAGGTTTAGGCCATATATGGGAATTATCAGCCAATTATACTGTTATACGTGGCTACTGGTGACAGAATTGAGAATGTTGTCACTGGGCAAACTGCACGCCGTTGTAATACACTCCTGGAAATGGAAAAAACAACACATTGACACCGGTGTGTCAGACCCACCATACTTGCTCCGGACACTGCGAGAGGGCTGTACAAGCAATTATCACACGCCCGGCACAGCGGACACACCAGGAACCGCGGTGTTGGCCGTCGAATGGCGCTAGCTGCGCAGTATTTGTGCACCGCCGCCGTCAGTGTCAGCCAGTTTGCCGTGGCATACGGAGCTCCATCGCAGTCTTTAACACTGGTAGCATGCCGCGACAGCGTGGACGTGAACCGTATGTGCAGTTGACGGACTTTGAGCGAGGGCGTATAGTGGGCATGCGGGAGGCCGGGTGGACGTACCGCCGAATTGCTCAACACGTGGGGCGTGAGGTCTCCACAGTACATCGATGTTGTCGCCAGTGGTCGGCGGAAGGTGCACGTGCCCGTCGACCTGGGACCGGACCGCAGCGACGCACGGATGCACGCCAAGACCGTAGGATCCTACGCAGTGCCGTAGGGGACCGCACCGCCACTTCCCAGCAAATTAGGGACACTGTTGCTCCTGGGGTATCGGCGAGGACCATTCGCAACCGTCTCCATGAAGCTGGGCTACGGTCCCGCACACCGTTAGGCCGTCTTCCGCTCACGCCCCAACATCGTGCAGCCCGCCTCCAGTGGTGTCGCGACAGGCGTGAATGGAGGGACGAATGGAGACGTGTCGTCTTCAGCGATGAGAGTCGCTTCTGCCTTGGTGCCAATGATGGTCGTATGCGTGTTTGGCGCCGTGCAGGTGAGCGCCACAATCAGGACCGCATACGACCGAGGCACACAGGGCCAACACCCGGCATCATGGTGTGGGGAGCTATCTCCTACACTGGCGGTACACCACTGGTGATCGTCGAGGGGACACTGAATAGTGCACGGTACATCCAAACCGTCATCGAACCCATCGTTCTACCATTCCTAGACCGGCAAGGGAACTTGCTGTTCCAACAGGACAATGCACGTCCGCATGTATCCCGTGCCACCCAACGTGCTCTAGAAGGTGTAAGTCAACTACCCTGGCCAGCAAGATCTCCGGATCTGTCCCCCATTGAGCATGTTTGGGACTGGATGAAGCGTCGTCTCACGCGGTCTGCACGTCCAGCACGAACTCTGGTCCAACTGAGGCGCCAGGTGGAAATGGCATGGCAAGCCGTTCCACAGGACTACATCCAGCATCTCTACGATCGTCTCCATGGGAGAATAGCAGCCTGCATTGCTGCGAAAGGTGGATATACACTGTACTAGTGCCGACATTGTGCATGCTCTGTTGCCTGTGTCTATGTGCCTGTGGTTCTGTCAGTGTGATCATGTGATGTATCTGACCCCAGGAATGTGTCAATCAAGTTTCCCGTTCCTGGGACAATGAATTCACGGTGTTCTTATTTCAATTTCCAGGAGTGTACATGAGGCTTAACTGTGAAGCGTTAGTGTTATAGGTTGTTGAGATACAAAAACGGGTCTCATCTCCGAATTAAGCGAATTGCAAGCGACAACATCAGGAGAGTGATGCGAACAAGAATTCAGTGACCGTCAAAGTAGAATTTGGACATATGATCTGACTGCAAATCCTAAGAACTTCTGGTCATACATGGAAAAACAAAAAAACAAACAAAAAACAACGCAGACGCACCATTAAGGTATTATCCGAAAGGGACGCAAGTAGATAGATGTGCTTCACAGTCAAAAAAATTACTCCAGTTTCAGAAAAATTGAAGTATTCAGGAGAAAGAGCTTCACAAATTGAGAAAGTCAGTAACGTACTGGCCGTTATACTAGCGGTTATTCGGCTTGGCGCTGACAGGGTTGCTGGTTATCCACCTGAGGTATCCATCAGGATATCTGTTCAATTGGTGGGTTAGATCATCAAAATCCCATAATGGTTGGAGGGCTCTGACCGTAACAATGCACACGCTCTCAATTGGCTTCGACATAGGATTAAACAGTCAATCGGCTTCCAGAATGAAATTTTCGCTTTGCAGCGGAGTGTGTAGTGATATAAAACTTCCTGTCAAATTAAAACTGTGTACCGTACCGAGACTCGAACTTGGGAACTTTGCCATTCGCGGGCAAGTGCTCTACCGCGTGAGCCACCCAAGAACGACTCACGACCCGTTGTCACAGCTTCAATTCCGCCAGTACCTCATCTCCTACCTTCCAAACTTCCTCACTCCGCAGAAGCTCTTCTGAAGTTTGGAAGGTAGGAGATGAGGTACTGGCGGAATTGAAGCTGTGACGACGGGTCGTGAGTCGCGCTTGGGTAGCTCAAGCGACAGAACATTTGACTGCGAAAGAGAAAACTCCCGGGTTCGAGTCTCGGTCCTGCACACAATCTGCCAGGAAGTTTCGGAGAATCGGTTGTACATAAACGGTAGATACATTGATCTAGGTTTCGACACCTACTAGGGGTTTCTTCATCAGAATGAAATATTGCTAAATCGTAAAATTACATTGCTAAAAAGCAATAGTCAGAATTAGGAGCACCTCAATAGTGAAATATAACGCTCTAGCCTTCGCTACTTTCAGAATAACATCAGACTCCTATTGGGAATAGATCGTACGACCTTTCTGGTCAAGGCAGGGTTTCGCAAGCATGAAGATCAGCATTAGAAACTCTCAATGTCTATGGGTGGGCATTATCTTGCTGAAATGTAAGCCCAGAATGGCTTCCCATGAAGGGCAACGAAACGGGACTTAGAATATCGTCGACGTACCACTATACTGTAAAAGTGCCATAGAATGTCGTTAGTGTGTATGTATAAAAAGAGTGGGTGTAAAGTTACACCAGTAATTCTTCAAGGAAGCTACGCCCTTGTATAAGTCCTGTATTAGGTAAAACTCGTTAACTTTTGTAATTCGCATGTCTATGGTAAAAGTGATATTTCTACACGGACTCCGTATTTAAAAAATACGGTGTGGAGGACAGCCCCCGTATTTGCTGCAATTTTATTCGATTTACGTTGTCAAATAACTTATCAAAATTTTCAAAAGCCTTTGTGTTTCCTAATTCTTTAATCTTGTTTCAGCTATTATTTCTCTGTTGTTAAGACATTATCCGTGCAGAATCTCCGTTTCCTAGCTCCTCTTTGACGTTATTGTAACAGGCAATCTACAATAGTATTTAATCTTATATTTACTATTTTAGTGAAGATGTTATATCGTGTATTCAACTGGTTACTCTATAATTTTCACAATGTTTGTACTCGCACCTGTTGGACAGATTTTCCACAACAGTCGTTGCACAAGAGTGAGGTATTTGGGAAATTTTCAGCATTTATTGAGTAGATGTAAAATTATTAATTTGCATATTATACAAATATATAACACAAGTTCCATAATCTCTCCAATCAATCTAGTTGCCTTCCTTTTTTTCAGATTTACTACTGCGTCTAATTCTTGTAGTGTTTTAGGTTCTACCTCTCCAACTCTAGTTCCATAGGAGCTGCCTATTTCTGTTTCATTGATTTCCTCATTATACGAAGTTGTTTATGAAATTTCGTGTACTGTTGCCCACATATTTGTTTTAATTTATCTGATTTATTCACGTGCTATGTGACTTAATATCCACTTAGCTGCCACCAATTACGTCATGGTATACTTCAATTCAGAGCTCATTCCATGCTTCCTCAAGAGACTTTCATGTTATTTTATAGGCGGTTGTTCTTTTCTTTTTATAAAAAACTTCATTTGCTGTTTTAATGATTGCCTATAGTATATTTTTACATTCTTCATTTCCGTCAGACTGTTTGTAGTTTTATTTCTTCCAGTTTATTCTTGTAGCAAATAAACTTTTCTCAGTTGTTTTTGTGTTATTTTTCCTTCATTTTGGGATTATGCTGGGTGTATTATCTCCCCAGATAAAGGTGAAGAAAAAGCTGTGAAAATATATTTGTTCACTTCCGCCGAGAGAGGTGAAGATCCATCTATTATCGGACAAAAAATGCTGAGTGTTTTTTTGAGACTGCCGTTATGTTCGTATGGGACAAATTGTTACGGGAGCAAATGAAAAATCTCCTTACTAGGTGATGGAAAGCTGCAGAACGAGGCGCCACTGGAATCCCTCAAAGCAATTGTTTTTGTTCCCTGACAATGACTCAGCTCATTCTGTACATAACACAATCCCACGTACTGCTCACCTGGACTAACATAACTTGCTCCACCCCGCCGTCTTCTGCTGCCAACGCACCCAGTGGATTCTCCCTCAATCCTCGTATGCTATTGCCTGGCAGGGATTTCCTGAAGGACTAATTGATTTTCCAAGAATAATCCTGCACTAGCAGCAAACCTTCAGACTTATACCACCGAGGCCTCCACCAAGTTATACTTCAAAGGGAAAAATGCACTACTTTGAAAGACGAAGTTGTAGAGAATGATCAACAATCAACTTGATTTTTTTCGAGATGGTAATTAAAACTTTGCCACTGTTGTCACATATCATCGAAAGTGTGCTCCAGTTCTATGAAAGCAATCGTGCTTCTAAATTGCCCGGTATTCTCAACTGGAGTGCTAATATGGCTTCACTAATGTTCCTACTTCGCCTAAAACGAGCTGTGTTGTTGTTGTTTTTGTTGCTGTTATGGTCTTAAGTCCGAAGACTGGTCTGATGCAGCTGCCCACGCTATTCTATCGTGCACAGGTCTCTTCACTTCCGAATAAGTCCTGCAATCTACATCCAATTCCATCTGTTCACTGTATTGTCTGTTGGTCTCTCTCTATATATTTACCCCTTACACTTCTTCCGCTACTAAACTGCTGAATGCCACAAATTTATATTCTGTACTTTCTCGTTAGTTAGACGATCTACCAATATGATCTTCGGCATTCTTCTGTAGCACGACATTCTTACTATCTGAACCGATTATCGTCGAAGTTTCACTTTCATACAAGGCTATACTTGAGACTACAAACGTCTATTGGAAGTTTATTATTTGCGTTTCTGGAATTTGTACGTATTATGGATGTCTCAAACGCTAAGCGACAATTTTGAATCGCTTATTATTCGTGTGTAGTCTTTGATCAGAGTATCTGTGTCCATGGGAGATGTGCTTGTTTTTGCCATCGCTGCTGAGCCGCGAGTAGCGCGGGAACACTGTCGCGAGAGTACTACTGAGACAGAAGCGGAGGAGAGGACTAGTGGCGATGTAGAGGTAAATTTAAGTGCATCTGTGTTTAAGTAAAATGATATGCATTTGAATACTGTTAAGTATTTGGTTAACGTTTTGGAATGAAAAGCATATGAAGATGAATAAATGTAATATATTTTATTTATTCGCACTGCAGACGCGTAGTTAGGATTCATTGTTGAATGAGATATCTGTATCAGGGAACTTGAGAATTTCCGTAGAGATTTGAGTAATTTTCACTGTAAGGTATTTTTAAAGTCTATTAATGATTTGTACAACATTAGTGAGAGTAAGAATTTATTATTAATGTTGCCATTTGTCAACCTTAATGAGTGTTCTAACATGAATTTCATACAAGTAATTATATATCAGACAATTTAAAAACAGTTTGTTAAAGAAGTACTTCACCTAAGCGCATTGTCCACACCCTCGATACAAGTCAGTTTTCATGTAAGGGAGCATCTCACTCAATGATGTCTGGAGCATTGCACTAAGCTCTCAGAAACTGTAATTAGAACTTCGCAGTTGGCGCACAGGGAGCAGCAAGCACCGCATTTCCAAGCAAGTATATCATGAGGTAAGATATTTTCATTTCAGGATCAGTTTGCTACGAAAATTATCAATGCACAGAGACCATGTCATGAAAAGCGTTGTTAGGATGATCATTAACACAGAGGGACCACTTAGTTTAATCAGAGAAACTAATCGTAAAGTTCTGGATTTACTCAGTTTGCACATTTTTATAAAGGTTATAAAAAAGCTAGTTTCCTGTTATATTCTCGCAGGCAGATGCATTTCGGTTCTCTCGAAGTTGGAAATGCACAGTCACCCAAACAACAGCAAAGCTACAACCAACGAACCAAGCCAGTACGAAATCACATGTCAAATGAAAGGAAATTGTATAGGAAACTTTCAAGACAGTACCTTTAGAAATGCCCTCCTAACATCCTAACACCTTAACTTACCCTCAATGTTAACAGATTTTCCTTTTTCACATAAGTCTTTCTTGCCTTTGCCAGTTAACACTTTGTATCATCTTCGTTTTGGGCATAATCAGTTAGTATACTATTCAAATAGCCCAACATATATATTACTTATACCTTCTCGTTTCCTAATCCAATCCTCTCAGCGTCACCTGATTTAACTGTATTATATACCGTATCACTTGTTTTGCTTTTGTTGATGTTGACGAACTAGTCCTCTCGTAATCTGTTTTCAGTTTTCTGGCCTTCCTTGAATGACGTGTCGTTGTTAACAGTTTTCGTACGTGCCATAGTACACTATCTGTTTGATAGTGTTCACATCCGTTCTCACTTATTCTCATCGGAACTATAACAACAAAATTCTTCTGAACTTTGTCAGTTTCATTTACAAGCCTATCTAGCAGTATCTCCAACATCTCTCAACTGATACCAGTGATACCGGTAGTTCTTTTAGTATTTTCTTATATTTGGGAGTAATTACGTCATGTACCCCATGACATTCTTGCAACGTGTCCTCATCACGAGTCCGACTAATTTATTGTGGGCCACTAAGAAATTTCTGGTACTGCCCCATTTTGTCGACTTGGGTTCTGCTTCCGGTAAATAACTTTCTCTTCGCTGTGCACTGCTAAATACTTCCATATTCAGTGATGCAGTAAACTAAGTTCATACCATGACATGTTCAGTATAAATTAGAGTGATTCAGTAACGGATGAAACTTTGGCTTCTCAAGCGTCTCCCAAAGACGTAACGTATGGGCCACTCGGAACGAACCGACGGTGGGGTGCTAGAGCTTCAGCCGGCTCCATCGGGCTGCGCGGACACGTGCTCCGCTTGTGCGGAAAAGCCCGCCAGAATAATTTAGCGCGCTCGCCGCTGTATTCCGGAGAGTGCTCTGCATTATGCATGCTGGTACGGCGCTACCAGTATGGGACATCAATTCCTCGTATGTGGCTACACGCGCTGCTGTCAACGAAAGCCTTCCCGCCCGGTGCATTCTTCGTCGTTGGAGGCGGCTTCATCCTAATGTCTACAGACGGAGACCACCACTGCGTTACAGCACTTCTACCATTTTACCATCTCAGCAATGGGAAATTAATACTTCAGCATTTCATCCATCTGCAATGGCTACTGTAGGTTCAATTTTCAGTATATTTCGCTAAAAACATGAACTTCAATTTGGATGATGCAGCTGCCCTGTGTTAATTTATAATATGATTAACTACTACACATCGAGAGTTCCATATTTATGACATATATTGTATGTAAGCTGTAGTTATTTCCTAATCTGTATGTTGTTGCTCCAATTTTTCGCATTTACAATTGCGCAACAAACACGTTTTCCTTTTCGCACCGCACTAAAACACCGCAGTATCTGCATCTTGCCGACGAACATATTTCTTTTCATTCAATGTAAATTTTAACGTAGCGTCCAAACTCAAGTCGATAACTTACGATTAAATACATACTAGGCAAAGTGCCCAAACTCGTATTCACATAGATAAAAATCCGAAAAAAGTGACTGTTTTCTGTGATTCTTAAGATAATGTAATTCACAGCCAAAGAGCTCAACAACCTGTGAAATACATAAATTAATATGGTTTGAGCGTTATCTGAAAATTAATATCTGGGACTTCAGTTATGATGCACAACGCCTGTATACTGTGATGGTGCAAAATATTTCAGTGAAGCTGTGTCAAAATGTACAGACCTGGTTAGATTGAGATATGAGAGAAAGTGCAATGTCATTGGCCGACATTCTTATAAATATCGAAAACACAATTCTTACAGAATTTTCAAAAATACTAAAATACGTATGTCTATACTGGTATGGTGTGGCTCATGTTAAAGAGGGTAAGTATAAGACTAACAATCAGAAAGTTTGTTCTCCTTTACTGTTAGTCATAGTCCTCGCCTATTTCACTTATACGAATGGCTCTGCATGTATGAATGTCGCCAAGGTGCACAATGGGTCGGAGTGCTACTATAGGCAGGCAGTCGAAGTCATACAACATACAACAGGCTGATGTCTAGTGAAATACTTGCAGTATGGCCAACAAACGAAAAGAAAGAAAATATTTTAATTGTAGACCGACACTTGACTAAACGGATATATTATTAATTTATACATGTAAAATTTGCATAAGTAATTGCTACGTCTTCACGGTAGTACTACTATACATAATGCTTGGATGGAAACCCAGTTCTGAGCAAACAAGGGAAAGCAGAAAGGTGGAAGGAGTATATGGAGGACTATACGACGGCGATGTAATTGAGGTGAATGTTATAGAAAGGGAAGAGGATGTAGATGAAGATGAAATGGGAGATATGATACTGCGTGAAGAGTTTGATAGAGCACTAAAAGACCTAAGTCGAAACAAGGCCCCGGGAGTAGACAACACTCCATTAGAACTACAGACAGCCTTGGGAGAGCCAGTCCTCACAAAACTCTACCATCTGGTGAGATAGGCGAAATACCTTCAGACTTCGAGAAGAATATAATAATTCCAATCCAAAAGAAAGCAGGCGTTGATAGATGTGAAAATTACAGAACTATCAGTTTAATAAGTCGCGGCTGCAAAATACTAACGCGAATTCTTTACAGACGTGTGGAAAAACTGGTAGAAGCCGACCTCGGGGAAGATCAGTTTGGATTCCGTAGAAATATGATAACACGTGAGGCAATACTGACCCTACGACTTATCTTAGAAGCTAGATTAAAAAAAGGCAAACCTACATTCCTAGCATTTGTAGACTTGGTGAAAGTTTTTGACAATGTTGACTGGAACACTCTCTTTCAAATTCTGAAGGTGGCAGGGGTAAAATACAGGGAGTGAAAGGCTATTTACAATTTGTACAGAAACCAGATGGCAGTTATAAGAGTCGAGGGACATGAAACGGAAGCAGTGACTGGGAAGGGAGTGAGACAGCGTTGTAGCCTCTCCCCGATGTTATTCAATCTGTATATTGAGCAAGCAGTAAGGGAAACAAAAGAAAAATTCGGAGTAGGTATTAAAATCTATGGAGAAGAAACAAAAACTTTAATGTTCGCCGATGACATTGTAATTCTGTCAGAGACAGCAAAGGACTTAGAAGAGCAATTGAACGGAATGGACAGTGTCTTGAAGGGAGGATATAAGATGAACATCAACGAAAGCAAAACGAGGATAATCGAATGTAGTCGAATTAAGTCGGGTGATGCTGAGGGAATTAGACTAGGAAATGAGACTCTTAAAGTAGTAAAGGAGTTTTGCTATTTAGGGAGCAAAATAACTGGTGATGGTCGAAGTAGAGACGATATAAAATGTAGACTGGCAATGGCAAGGAAAGCGTTTCTTAAGAAGAGAAATTTGTTAACATCGAGTATAGATTTAAGTGTCAGGAAGTCATTTCTGAAAGTATTTTTACGGAGTGTAGACATGTATGGAAGTGAAACATGGACGAGAAATAGTTTGGACAAGAAGAGAATAGAAGCTTTCGAATTGTGATGCTACAGAAGAATGCTGAAGATTAGATGGGTGGATCTCATAACTAATGAGGAGGTATTCAATAGGATTGGGGACAAGAGGAGTTTGTGGCACGACTTGACTAGAAGAAGGGACCGGTTGGTAGGACATGTTCTTAGGCATCAAGGGATCACCAATTTAGTATTGGAGGGCAGCGTGGAGGGTAAAAGTCGTAGAGGGAGACCAAGAGATGAATACACTAAGCAGATTCAGAAGGATGTAGGCTGCAGTACGTACTGGGAGATGAAGACGCTTGCACAGGAGAGAGTAGTGTGGAGAGCTGCATCAAACCAGTCTCAGGACTGAAGACCACAACAAGGTCAGTACTATTGATGGATGACATAAAGTTATATTAATTTCCATGAAAACGAGATGACAGTTAGAAGGCGCCTTTGTATGACGAAGCTTTACTTGAACGCAACGATGCGTTTACTGGTGGGTGGTTGGTGATTAGGAAGGGTGAGGTATTAGCAATCTCTTCGATACGTACAGTTCTTTCATTACTTGCACATAATAGTGACGAAGTTGTATTAGGAATGTCCAGTTAGAGCGACAACATGAAATGCTGCAAACTGTGACGATATAGTGTTTTCATGGTGTAACCGAGACATTAAACTGCATTCAGCAGCTTGACTCACCAGTATTCTGGAGCAGCTAACACAGTGGAATGTTGACTGTTGCCACCTACAAACCATGTGACACACCATTGTGTACTACTGTCGCTTTTCACTCGTCGTAGAGTTGTCTTCGGGTCGTCTCCACAACGTTTTCTCAGTGTCAGGCGGTACTTATTTCGTAGTGTCCTCCTAACTGATATCTTCGTTAACTTGTGAAATTTATCATGAATACCAGTGACATCTTTATCTCTCACACCAGTGAAGCATTCTTACTGGGTCACATTTGCGCTCTTCCTGGTGACACGATTGTAGTAAAGCTATTGCTCTTCACATACATCCCTCGATTAATGAATGTAACAACTGATTGCCCGATTTTCATCTACTAGTAGTTTATTCGAAACAGAATTCTTGTCTTTCACTCCTAATTATTAGAGAACCAGGTTCCCTCATGAAGTAGACCGCAATACACGCGTTCTCAAATCAGCCTAAAGATTGAGGACAGCCATTCATACCAGGGCGTATTTCATTCTTATTTAACCATAAGTTCTTACTGCATGCGGTAAGAGGTCTACTGTTTTTGAGATGGGAGCTCTTATCTGAGCATATCTTTCTCGAGATAAATGCTCTGACAAGTGCCTCAGGTAACAACTCAAACCTTAACAGACTTTACCCCATTCAGTACATCAAAGTCCGAATATTACATTTCAAATAATAGAGCATATTAATTTATCTGTTTCCTTGGTTGATAAGCAATAACTCTGACTTTAGTTTTTCATGGTCCCTAATATCACAACACCAGTTTGGACAAGAAGAGAATAGAAGCTTTCGAAATGTGGTGCTACAGAAGAATGCTGAAGATAAGGTGGGTAGATCACGTAACTAATGAGGAGGTATTGAATAGGATTGGGGAGAAGAGAAGTTTGTGGCACAACTTGACTAGAAGAAGGGATCGGTTGGTAGGACATGTCCTGAGGCATCAAGGGATCACAAATTTAGCATTGGAGGGCAGCGTGGAGGGTAAAAATCGTAGAGGGAGACCAAGAGATCAATACACTAAGCAGATTCAGAAGGATGTAGGTAGCAGTAGGTACTGGGAGATGAAGAAGCTTGCACAGGATAGAGCAGCATGGAGAGCTGCATCAAACCAGTCTCAGGACGGAAGACCACAACAACAACAACAATATCACAACGGGAAAATTACAAGGTGGGCCTTATCAAAATACAAAGTATGATTTGTCTTCTCACGTCATTCTATCTGAGCTAGTATTTCAGAATCGAGAAAACATACACTGCTATCATTTGGTGTGGCCATTTACAGCTATCACTGCAAGAAATATTCAAATTTCGTTAAGTATAAGTGCGAATATATTGATATTTCGTCACTGACTGCAAATATTCAATATTAGAACGAGGATCGAAATTTTAATGCTGATGTAACACCGAGATCAAAATGTGTCAAACAGAATGTAGTACTGAAATGCGTTTTAAATTTTTTATCAGATTTATTGTTTGGCGCTATTTGGAAAGCACATATACATGGGGATGGATTTCTTACATTGCTGTATTCACTTTGAGAGGCTAATTTATGATAATGGCACGTACGTTCAACACGTGCAGTCAGTGTCTAGTGAAAAAATTAGGTACACGAGATGCGTTAATTTAATTAACGTGTATTATATTTGTTTTTATTTCTAGCAAATTTTTCTCATTCTGGTCCGCAACAAGATGTTTTAAATTTGCCCTTTATAGACAGTATTCTGAAACAACTGACAGCTTTCTATATCAAAATAATATTAAAAACAACAGCAAAATACACTCTGTGCACAAGCTAGACTCACAAAAGCTTTTATTTACGTTACTACAGTACGCCTTTCATTGTTGTGGAGGGTTAATGTTACAGCGCAGCAAAGCACCGCTGCAAACAATAGCTCCTCTTTTCAGATTCCGACTGCTGGGTGCGCGGGGTACACTCTGGCGCAGATCGACACACGGAAAACTATCGCAGTTACTGTCCTGTTTGCAGATATGATCGCTCTCGCGTTTACAATCCCAAAAACGTTATTAGAGTTCGTACAGTATGGCACATGTGTTTTTGTAAAATGAAAAGTTTATTAAAGTTCGTTGACTATTAAATTTACATGGATACAGTAAATATGTTATATTGACCCTACTCGCTTTTACTGCTCAGTTTCATTCTCCTTTTTACTTCAGATGGAGTTATTATTATTCGTTCTATGGCGCTAGAACTGTGAAATTATTTTTATTTAATTTAGTGGTTTGACTTGATTTAATGTTGCCTAATGTGCAATGTTGACACTTATTGGTAGTCGCACCAAGGGACAATGACATGTCTTCAGGCTGGGAAGTTACGGTGGTTCTCCAGCGCGATGTTCGGCCGTCCTGAACGTGGCTGTCTACTGGAAGGGGGCAAGCCGGAAGTGTGGCGGACACGACGTGGATGGTGGAAAGAGAAAAATGGTGGGGAACAAACTGAGTGCTTGGAGCCCTGCTCGAACAATATGGCTGCAGAACTGTTAGTGTTCGAATGGGAAATCTAATAGCGGCGTTTTTTGACAATGTAAACACGTACAAAGCCGACATTTATATTAGAGTACGATTGAACTGTATCTCTGCTGAGGGTTAACTGTTCACGGCTGTTGTCACGGACTGTCTCTTGTTAAATACCGATTTCTGTTTAGGGTTCGGAGACAAGGTACTGAATGTAATAGCGGTCATTCCTCTGCAATGTGTCAATGGTGTTTTAAAAGGAGCACTAAAGGCATCTCCATAAAAAGTCACAGTAATAGAAAGGTGTTTCCCTAATAGCTTTTCTAGCAGTGTGACTCTACTGGCTTCATTACTGGTGCGTGCTCATTATTTGTTATTCTGATGAATTGTTGTTACTTCCAGCGTGTAAAAAATACCTGTTGCAGGTTAAGGGAAGTAGTGGACAAGTCCTACGTAAACGAGGGGGCAGTCTGTGCCGATGGACTACATGTAACTTCACTTCTGTAAAAGAAAAACATGCTGTATACACGTTCTATGCTGCTGAATTACTGGCCAGGATACATCTACATTTATACTCCGCAAGCCACCCAACGGTGTGTGGCGGAGGGCACTTTACGTGCCACTGTCATTAACTGCCTTTCCTGTTCCAGTCGCGTATGGTTCGCGGGAAGAACGACTGCCGGAAAGCCTCCGTGCGCATTCGAATCTTTCTAATTTTACATTCGTGACCTCCTCGGGAGGTATAAGTAGGGGGAAGCTATACATTCGATACATCCAGGAACGCACCCTCTCAAAACCTGGACAGCAAGCTACACCGCGATGCATAGCGCCTCTCTTGCAGAGTCTACCACTTGATTTTGCTAAACATCTCCGTAACGCTATCACGCTTACCAAATAACCCTGTGACGAAACGCGCCGCTCTTCTTTGGATCTTCTCTATCTCCTCTGTCATCCCGACCTGGTACGGATCCCACACTGATGAACAATACTCAAGTACAGGTCGAACGAGTGTTTTGTAAGCCACCTCCTTTGTTGATGGACTACATTTTCTCAGGACTCTCCCAATGAATCTCAACCTGGCACCCGCCTTACCAACAATTAATTTTATATGATCATTCAACTTCAAACAGTTCCGTGCGCGTACTACCAGATATTTTACAGAAGTAGCTGCCACCAGTGTTTGTATCACTATCATATAATCATGCAATAAAGGATCCTTCTTTCTATGTATTCGCTATACATTACATTTGTCTATGTTAAGGGTCACTTGCTACTCCCTGCACCAAGTGCCTATCCGCTGCAGATCTTCCTGCATTTCGCTGCAATTTTCTAATGGCAGCGGTCGAGGGGTTCTGTTACAGAAGGGAAGAATCATGTTGGTATTCATCAATTATTTCTGTATTTCTATAAAGGGTGTTTATTTACTAGGTTCGAACATGAATCAAGAGAACAATGGACTCCCGGGTTATGGTTTGTTCGATAAAGGCATAAATAAAGATAATTGCATTATGGTTTTATTAAACTAATGATTTTGGATTTGTTGTCTTTAAAGATTATTGTCTTAGCATCATGTTGTCTTTCATTATCAGAAGCTATATTACGGAGGCTAATGGTTGGAAACTGTTGTTTGATAAGATTTTGCTGCAGTAGTTCAATTTTTTGGTATCTTCATCATGTTCGACATTCTTATATTAATTTGTAATCATTACATTGTAATAAGTATGCTTTCAGACTTGGTGCTATATTCCTGAAGACTGAGGGCCAATCTTTCTCTTTTGTGGAAATACAGATCATACTCACGTATGTTAATGGTAATTAGGCAAAAATGAAAACATGAATTTAAAGAGGCAGATGGCAAAACAAGAGAGGAAGTATAGACACCCAGCTTCCTTTGTCACATTATCCAGTCATTTAATTGACTAGACAGATACTGCAAAAAGCTAACTGGGCAATTCAACCACCACAAGTGACCCCAGAAAGTAGATTTAACAATCTACACACAAAAGAATATTACATAAGAAACCTCATTATCAAAAACTACATTACATATGTTTTACAAATTCCTACTTATATGAACTGTCTATAGGAAAATCCCCATACAAAATATATACATATAGTATGTTGCACAATGGCACAAAAATTCACAAGCTATATTTTTAATAAAAATTAGGCACTTTCATCGTAAGTAATATCCTTTATGGGTAAACAAAGATTACATTGTAAGATAAATATCACTTTACACAAGTACTGTCGTGCTTCAAAGAATAAATGGATTGCACTGTCCCATGCAGTTCATTATCGGGCAAAAATTTCACTTTTTAAATGTTTAGTATTTTGCATAAGCATTTTCACTCATTTAATGAGCCTTAGCAAACATCCTCACCAAGTCGTCCACGCCTTCAACGGGCCCAAGTGGCAGTTAATAAGGAGATGCACTGCTGTCACTTCCCTTGGAAGTAGTTCTCCTCCACCACAGAATATGAAAAATTAGACAAAATACCCTACTTTAGTACATTCACATTTACTTTTAACTAAGTATAAGGAAAAAAAATGGATCACACTAATGGTAAATATAGTCAATAATTCATAAATAAATACGTTACACAGTTCTCATAACATCACAACAATTATCACTATAACTGACTATAGTACAAAAGGTGGGAACTAGTAAAAATATAAAATCAAGTGCACATTACACTACAAAACATTACTCTAGATTATAGCTCTGTCTAAAAGCTGTTAAACTTTAAAGGTTTGGGTTTCTTTTCCTTTGCAAATTCACTAAAATGTCAAGTCTTGGTTTGAAATTAACACCATTTATGGGCTCTTATCATCTTAAAATCCAAAATATGTATCTTGCCTCTAGCAAAAACTCAAGAAGTGCAGTAGCATAGTTTTACTAATCATTACATTATAAGAAAAGAACAGAGTTATCATCACTTAACTTAATCACTACTGTAAAGAAAATTAAGTGGATGGAAGTTGTACCAAATCACTGCCCTATCTCTCCACTCATCTGTGAGTACAACTCTCATTCAACCAGAAAATTAAATCCTCAAAGAATCACAAAATGTTACCAAATATCTGTTATTATAATTTGACTGTCTTGAGCTGACAGCAGTCTAATTAAACATAATTACACCAGGCAGGCTTCGCTTTTATTTACAAACCATCTTCTGTGGTCATTGATGTTTATACAGATAATCTGCCCCTTTCCTTCTTACTAACAGTGGTTGGTGTCGACAGGCTTCATTTCACATCTGCACTTGGCAGTTTTCGGCTTTCTGCGTTTTTTCCTGCGCTGCACTATTTTCAATTGACTTTCTTACTGTTTCTCATACCTCACTGCCACAGTGTTAACGCCTATTCTTTTGTTTTCGTTTACGTTGTGAGTGTTGCCAACCATTTTGTAGACGATGCACCGCGACGTCAGCAGCAACACGTTGGTGCTGGCGGCACAATTATTATGGCTCCATGAGTCATGAAATTAGCATGTATAGATACTGTTGACTAGTATAAGCTGCACCATGCAGAAATATTATCCCTCTTTGCGTTTCTGTGGTCACAGTCTATTCGGACGTAATCACTGTTGTGTAGGTCCAGGTTCGTAGGTGCGCCATTAAAACGTTCCATACACTCAAGTTTCTGTTTATAACAGTTCCACTGATCGCGATATTACGGTCCGTACACGTTTAGCAACCACGATCACGAATTCACAGGTCTGGTAAAAAAGAAAACAAAAAAAAAACGCGTGACAGTCAGTTTGTCAGTCTCCACGGCGGCATTTATCGCCTTAAAGCGAGTGGCAGCTCATTAAGCTCCACACGAGGCAATAAGTTCAATGTACATTATTTCGTGCAGTTCTGTTACGTGCAGAAATTCGTTTGTAACGACGACAAGCACACTCCATTCGCACAAGCATTGTCCCTGCTGTTTATAATGCTCAATGAAACTCACAATATCATAGAGACGAATATTTTGTTCCATGACATCCATGGTGAAGTTTTGTTTCCGCCATAACCGAAAAATAAGAACGCGGCCTTGAAATCGCGTGTGCTTCGGTCTAGCACGGTTTCTCAAGACAGATAACCTGTAATAACGTATGTTAACAGCTGCTGCGGCAGATGGCATCCCTGCTTAGCCGTCAGCGGTTCAAGTGCTCCCTTCCGCCAAGGGATGGCTTTCAAGTTCTCGTAAGTAGGACATACTCTGAGGCATCAAGGGATCACCAATTTAATATTGCAGGGAAGCGTGGAGGGTAAAAATCGTAGAAGGAGTCCAAGAGATAAATACGCTGAGCCGTTTCAGAAGGATGTAGGTTGCAGTAGGTACTGGGAGATGAAGAAGCTTGCAGAGGATAGAGTAGCATGGAGAGCTGCATCAAACCAGTCTCAGGACTGAAGACCATAACAACAACAACAACAAAGCAGCATTATTTGCCTTGTACCTCACTAAAGTATTGTTCTTCCTGTTAAGCTCTCATTCTCAGCTGCAGTGTCATGATTTGCACAATATACACAGTAGACAATGTTGCCTGGTTTAATAATAGATCATCAATAGATTTACACCACATTTGTTTATATACAGTTGTCTTTTTCATTACTCAATCATGTCTGTCAGCTCCTTTATTTTATTCAGATTTCTCACCTTGTTAGCTAGTGGAGTGCATTCTCAAAAATTATCTCTACTGCAGAGACTGGCACCTTAGCCATTAAGACCCTAAAATAATTCATTATTTTATTATTGCTTCATTGTCTAACAAATAAGCGCCTGCTGTGCTTACCCAATGCAAAATTGATTGTACTGAAAAACACTCCACAGTAACAGATCCTGATGCTACGGCAAACTAACTCTCACTACTGGACAAAATTATCACTTAGAGAAACTATTATTTCACTTTATTCCATGAAACTGCTTGAGCTTCTAGCCTGAAGGATGATACACATGCAAATCATTTTTCCACACATTGCTCCAGGCAAATATGTTCAAAGTTCTACTTCTTCAATGCTTTTTCTTCCGTCCTCTTATGAGTTCATTACTTATCACTAACACAACATACATATAACACTGGAGAAACCTTCCCTAAAATATTCCTATATTAAAGTATCCTGCTGTACAAAATCAAATGAAAGTCGACGACAAATTGTTTCTGATTCACTTATGAAATACAGTTAGGATAGGAGAAGAATTTGACTGTGTAAGGGCACACGAGAAATGAGATAGACAGCTAGGGAAAGCATTATCGCCACATAATGAATACAACACTTAATGTTCAACGCCCTACTTGCTATTTGTATAAGAAATTAGTCCCACACATTACATCAATGCTGAGATTTTGAATCACCAAGAAATTGCACTCGGATAGCTGTCCTGCCAATTCCACAGTGAATAGTACATCTCGTTTCTCTCTCTTTGATAACTTACCAATAGCTCCAATAACTTTTATTCCACAAACATGCATCACTACTATACCCTCTACGTTTTTAATAGATTCAAAAAATTCCAGTGAAATGACATTCAAATCACTACCACTGTCGAGTAAACACTTACCATGTATGCCTTGCACACATGCTGTTATTCCAGGGTGCCACACTTCCTTTTAACTTACCATGTGCTCTTCCTCGTACAAAAAATCCTCATTAATTCCTTCCCTGGAAATACCATTATCCCGCTTGCCAACATAATTACGAGACAGGGTCAAATGACAGATAGCATGGTCCTTCTCCTCCTTATCACTCTGATTAAACTATATCCCTTCATTTGGTCTAATATTATCCTCCTTTATTCTTTCTTTAATTAACATATTGCCATCGTTATCGATGATAAATTCAAATACCTCTTCCTCATGACTACTGGATTCGTCACTGCTTGTATCATTACAACTACTGTCAGAATCAGACCCACTTCACTTTCTCCACGTTTTAGACTTTGTACCTCTTTCACTTTTTTCTTCATTTCAGTCAATTTTGAATCTAAATTTTCGTTTATTTTTAGCGGTTTTTCCTCTACCACTACGGCACCTTGATTTCTACCTCAGTTTCTAAATCATTTTTAATCTAATCGATTTGGTTCTCAAGTTTGATCTTATTTACAGCAAAATATTCATGGATTCTTTGACTTCATTTTTACAAAGTTTCTCTGAAGCCTCCAACCTCTTACTATAGTCATCACAAAGTTTCTCTCTTCTGTACATTTCATTTACTACTCATTAATGTTAATTTCTTATTGCTATCCTATACTACTTTCTTTCCGATTTCATCACAATCTTTTACTACTGCCTCTACCTTCTCATCTAATTCTGAAAGATTAAAGCTGATTACTTTAATTTCCTTTTTAATTTATTACTTCAGTCCATCCTTCAAGCTAGCCATGTCAGTTTTAATCCTATATGTCTTCTTTTCAACCCACAGTACTTAAAAATTGCCTTAACATCGCTTCCAGTTTTCCATATTCACTATCGTCCTCCAAATCTGTCCCCATTAAGTCTTTCTGTTCATTTAAAAACTGAACCTCTACAGCTTTGTTATCAAACACACCACTTCCCTATTGCCATTTTCCCTCATCACACTGTCTTGTTCGTTAATGGTACTCATTATGTATCACTTAATATAAAACAGCTTTTGCTATTAATTTCCTTATTTTTATTCAATCGTCTCCTGCTGCTGCTGCGGTTCTCGTCTCGATTTGTTGTCTACACAGCTACTCCAAGATGTAATTCTCTCGGCTGTATCCACCTGCGTGCTGATTGGCTGTTTCTGTACTCAATGGCTGCATCCATGGAACCCACTTGCTGAATGGCTGCTACCACACTCCCTGTTTAATGGCAGCTACATCAATTCTGATATTTCAAAATAATTGAACTTCACACTCCCGTAATGTTGTCTGTTCACTGTCCTCGACAAAATTACGATGCTACATGCATCTCTCTCTCTCACTCACACACACACACACACACACACACACACACACACACCTCGTTAAAACCACACTGTCAACCGATCTTGAATTCACTGTTCACAGTTCGCGAATCTTTGTTGTGTTCAAATACAATAGTCCTCACCGAAAAGGAGACCGTATGTGACGTTCGCCTGCTTTATTTTTTCGTTGATATTCCTCAGTGATGATGTACTGCATTGTTATACTGACTGAAAAATGGAGGGGGGGGGCGGAGGTGGAACTTCAACACTGACTACTGTAAATGATGTAGCCAACAGTTGCTTTTCACAGTTATTTACTTTCACTGTTCACAACACCCCCAATATTACACAGTTATATAGCCAGTTAACTCTTGATAAATGTTAAGTCTCAATGATAGGTTGCAGTCAAACATCAGCATAATGCTGCAATAGTTTGTTGTTGAACATCTATGAGCAGTAAATACCTAATCACACAGTTCACAATTGTTGCAGAATAAAATGGTATGTGTGACACTATTTCTCAAATAAATTGAACAGACACTATCATTGTTTTAACACATGGCCTATTTGTGTTACCCTAATTCCACTATTAAGTTTATGCATTATTGTTACTTGAAACAGTACATAATTTCCCTCCGAAAATCGGCTGTGAACTGGCTGTGTAGAGACCAAAAATCTATACTTTATACACCTTCACGATAATAGGTACTGGAACTATTCATTGTTGGATGTTTAATTTACAATTAAAACAAAACTCATTCAATAAACTGAATACATCGAAAAATTTCTTATTTTTAACAGTTTCCTTTTACCACCAGTGTTAGGCCGATCTATTTTTGTAAATAACGAAATCAACAGTTACAGAAACAATGCTTTTGACCAATCTGGTGACTATTTTGGAACTAAATAAGGCATGTTTCACATACAATGTCTTTCCCATGGACGAAGCACTTTGCGATAACGACTCATGCTTATGGCCCACGGATCTTCACTACATAGCTTCAACCAGAGCACACCAGTAATTTTCAAAGCAGCAGGTGGTTTGAGAACCAACTCACTGGATCCTATGCCCTTGAAGTATTCCATCAGCGTTTCCTGAATGATCAGCTTTGAAGCATCGGCAAAGGCCCAAGTAACGACATTCTTCCATTCTAAAGAGACCAAAACTTTTGACACATTATTTATTTTCTCGATCACAGCGAAGTTCCTGTTGCAGGGTAGGAAAGTATGACTCGAACACAAAATCTTTTCATGTATTTCTGTACAGTACTTGTAGCTGACCAGATAAAAATAAAGCACTAAACTCTCCAGTTATTCTTTCAGCCCGACACAGCGCTCAGATCATTCAATCAGTTTGCGTTCCATACATTCCTCAAGAGTCACAAATTTAAACATACAGGAAACTATTTTGGCTGAACCCCTACTTCTGGCGGATTCATCCCACATACATACTGTCTTGTTTTCTGTACCGAGGTCATGAACAGTGGAATTGTATGACAGCTGCCTATGGCAGAATACCATGGAATGTCAATGTAGCTTAAAGGGAAGCCTGTTTTAGTCAACACATATAACATGTATATTAAAATGTAAACTTTCACGGCCGGAAATATGTCTATTATAATTATCCGGGCTGTTATGCCGTGGTCGGTTGATGAATTCTGAGGTGATTCCCAACGTTTCGTCTCCGACTTTAGCGGCAGTCAGTAGCGAGCCAGTGTGTGTGTTGGACCTTCCATCAAGCTACGGACCCCCTTGGAGATGTCTCCCGCAGTCGGAGACGAAACGTTGGGAATCACCTCAGAATTCATCAACCGACCACGGCATAACAGCCCGGATAATTATAATGGACAACATGTATATTGTTGTTCCTTTCAGCCTTTTTGGTATCATTTTTTTAGCACTTTATACACTTGGTCTACTTTCGCAAGACGCAATGAAACTCACGTTCGATGCTGTGCATTTCTATTTCGTCTGAAGCTGCGAACATAAACAATCGATCATTCTGCAGAGATTGAGATCGTGGCACAGATATTCTTTTGAGGATTTTATTCCTGCTCTAATGGGTCATCTGCTTCGGGAAACTCGAAATGTGCTCCCGAATCAGAGCCCGGTCGTCATGTGGCGTACGGAAATGTTTCCCTCGATCGTGTACAAGAGTGGTCATTCCACATTTCAGTTCATTCGTTGCTTGATGATGTAGAATATGTCAATAAATGTTTTTTGACCCACTCCTTTTGAGTGGACTCATTTCCGTGAAGTATCGACTGTATTACCATCCTTTAGTCTGGCCGGCACACCTATTTCCATGGAATCAAGTAAATGGATTGCTCATCGTACATCAAGACATTATATTCTTGCTATGCCTTTAACTTAGTTTCCAGGTTTATGTCCATGTAACCTTGTTTTGGAGACACTTCTGCATGTCATACATGATACTAAATCATGTATGTACCTAATGTTCAACTAAACTATGATATTTCACGTACTTTTTTAATAATGCAGCAGTGTTTAGAGTGTATTATACTTTATCTTCGATGATAACGAGAGAAATTTATTTAATTTTAATAATATTCCATATTTTCAATGTAATGTTTTCAGAAGATGTTCAGAACGTACGTCATTAGAGCCACGTTCTCTAGAGGGCACATACGTCCCTATGCAGGACACATATGCTACTCTATAGACATACACCTTCTTACGAAACCTGTACAACGTTACTGCACTCACTTACGTTGGGGACTATTTGGCAGTAACTACCTTTCCTTTTAGTGATTTGTGTTTGAATTCAGAAACACGAAGTCTATTCCTATTAATACCCTGCCAATTGCCGAAGTTAATTTTCGTTTTCCGAGCGTTATTTACACGTTTAACGCCACTTGCGGTGAGCCTTATCTTGATAGGCTCCGCCATTCTTGTAACGTACAGCATTGGTCGTGCAGAGGCTCGGAAAACGCGACTTCCCCATCGCTGTCTAGTGCCGCTCTCAGACGGTAAACCTGTCAACTACTACTGCATGCGACCAAGGGCCTTGCCACAATGATAACACCGTTTCCCGTCAGACCACCGAAATTGAGCACTGTCGGGCTGGGATGGCACTTGGATGGGTGACCATCCGGTCTGCCCAGCGCTGTTGGCAAGCGAGGTGCACTCAGCCCTTGTGAGGCAAACTGAGGAGCTACTTGAATGAGAAGTAGCGGCTCCGGTCTCGTAAACTGACATACGGCCGGGAGGGCGGTGTGTTGAGCACATGCCCCTCCGTATCCGCATCCAGTAACGCCTGTGGCTTGAGGATGACACGACGGCCGGTCGGTTCCGTTGGGCCTTCATGGCCAGTTCTATCGGGGTTTTTTATTGCAGCAGGTGAATCCGACTGCCGTGTACAACAATATTCCACACCATTCTACAATGTCAAACACAGCGTTATTTATGAACACGGTACAAATAATGAAAGCATCTAGAATAAGTCTGTTTCAACTTGAGTTCTCTTACAGAGAAACTACAACAGAAAGGCGTATGATTATAATGAATATATTTTAGTCATTACACACTAATTTGCTTCTAAATACACTGACTAAAAATCGCAACACCAATAAGATGTGCGACATAAACGAAAGTTAGTAGGCGTCTTACGAGATCTGAAAGATGAAGTCTATTTAAATTTCATGCTATCGTAAAATGAAGAACAGACCGCCTTCAGTCACAAGTTACGTTTATTTATTGCACTATGCATTTCGAGCCCTGGAGGCTCATCTTCAGGTGCTTTTGAGTGATTTACATCAGGTGTTTTACTTGTTTGCAGTTTAACATTGTATGATGTCAGCTTCTGTTGTGCAGTTGGCATATACAATACGCATCTTTAATTTTGCAGTTTTGGCATGTTTACGTTCTGCTACTACGATGTGCGAAAAAGTGTGTGACTATGTACAGTATATAACCCAGTATGTCGCCTTTCAGGCGACAAAGACGTCACTATCAACACCTCACTCAGTATAGACGAGGTCGTGTATTAGGGCTACGAGAAGCTGGATGTTTCTGCTGCGATACTGTAGAAAGACTCGGCAGGAATGTAGCCACTGTACATGACTGCTTGCAGCAATGGTCACGGGAATGTACGGTAGCGAGAAGACAGGCTCCGGCCGGGCACCTGGAACTGTCGAGAACCGAGACGTAGTATCCGGTTTATGGGTGTGGGGCATCGCATTGGGTCTGCAGCAGCAATTCCAACTGCAGTTGGCACCACAGTGACACAACGAACTGCTAAAAATCTGTTGCTTCAAGGACACAGTCGAACCAGACGATCTATAGCGTGCTTTCCACTGCCCACAAACCACCACCATTTGGTATTTCAGTTATGTCAGGGTGAAATCTGGTTCTGCTTCGGTATCAGTGATTGCCACGTGTTGGTTAGAAGGAGACCGGTTTAGGACCTCCTCCCGACATGTTTGAGTACTGGACATACTGCACCCACTCCTGAAGTTGAGGTCAGGAGTGCTAATTCCTATGACAGCAAAACCCCTCTCGTGACTGTCCCACATACGCTGACTGCTAAGCTGTACGTCAGTCTGATGATTTCACATGCTGTGTTGCCATTTGGGGAAAGCATTCTAAGGGATGTTTCCGAACAAGATAACACTCGCCCACATGCCACTGTTGTAACCCAGCATACTCTACAGAGCGTCGACATGATGCCTTGGCCTGCTCGATCGTCAGATCTGTCTCCAGTTGAGCACATATGGGACATCATCGAACGACAATGACAGCGTCATCACAAACAGCATTACCGTACCTGTATTGACCGACCAAGTGCTACAGCCATGAAACACCATCCCACAAACTGACATCAGGCACCTGTACAACACAATGCACGCACAACTGAATGCATGCATTCAATATTCTGGCGGATACACTGCTTATTAAAGTATCAGGGTTTCACATTTGCCATGGCTTCTCTTGCGCTTACATTACCCTGTCATCTCGCAATGTTAATCACTCACATGTTATCTAGACAAATGTATTCCCGAAATTTTATTACTCTACGTTATCTGTTTTTTGCTGTTGAGATTCTTTTTCCGTCAGTGTATTCCATCATAGCTAATCTAAAGAGCTTTAGAACAGTCTAATATGGTAATGAAATACACCTGATAAATTTACACTGCACCATCTTAGTAATCGATGAAAGTCAAGATATAATTACAAATATTTGAAATTTTAGCGACTTGTGTTCTGTTGTGAAGACCCTAGAATCAGTACAGAGACCCGCACTTTATTCATATCAATCTGCTACCAAAAAGTTTCTTCTTATCTTGTTGCAGTACAACAAGATAACTGAAATGCGGTTGTAATCCAACAGTGCTCTAAGAAAGCAGTATTAAACAATCAAATGAAAACGGTGTGTGTTGTTAACTGTTTTTTTTATACGCCACGTTTGAGACGAAGTTCTAAACGTCATCCTTAGGTATATATTGGGAAACTATGAAACCCGTGTGTAGTGCAATTATAGCCTCGGAGAGTGGGGGAGGTTAAACTCAAGAGACAAACTCCCAAAGTTTCAGAGTCTGAGCGTTGTGATTAACGAGCGAAAATACTGTATTGTAAGCGAAGAAGAGGGCTGAGAGCGCGAAACGAGAAGCTGACGGCGCAGTCGAGGGCTCGAAAGTCTCCTCAACTTGTGGAGATTCTCTGAGACTAAGTACTGGAAATGCGGAAAAAAGGGTGTGTTTATTGTGGATTCTTTTATCGTAAAAACAGTAGATACATTACTCCAAGATATCGTTCAGTATTTACCTTTTATTTATTTATATAAGCTTAACCGATTAATACCATCAGGCCCTCTCTTAATCACACACTGTTTCACATATACGATGTTTTTTATATGATAGTTACCGAAGAAATAATAACGTAAAATGACAAATAGTTTAAAATGATTTGAGTGTCTGTAGAAACAATATTAGTATATAATACTGACTATTAACTAATCAAGTTAATACTGTCAGAACTTCTACTACTGCTGCTGTTTTCGTCGTCGCCGGCGAATGCTGGTTTACAAATCACTTGTCAATGTGGACGGCACTCTTGGTGCTTCGACATCTTCAGCGAAGAGTAAAATGAACGAAACCAGAGGAGTAGGTAAAACTACTCAATTTGTTCTTATTAATGGGCCTACTTTATTTTGTGGTGCGAGGTTAAATTTTTCCTTAATGAAAGTTTCTTCTTCTTCCAATTTGGGAAACGGATGGATAACTGTAGCTTTCGTTGCTTGTAACAATGCAGGAAGAGGAGGTTTGGAATCCTTTGAAACTAGGGAAATCCTAGCTTATCGTACTATACCTGTTTCCGAGATTATTATTATTCTGTCAGAGACAGCAAAAGACTTGGAAGAGCAGTTGAACGGAATGGACAGTGTCTTGAAAGGAGGATATAAGATGAACATCAACAAAAGCAAAACGAGGATAATGGAATGTAGTCAAATTAAATCAGGTGATGCTGAGGGGATTAGATTAGGAAATGAGACACTTAATGTAGTAAAGGAGTTTTGCTATTTAGGGAGCAAAATAACTGATGATGGTAGAAGTAGAGAGGATATAAAATGTAGACTGGCAATGGCAAGGAAATCGTTTCTGAAGAAGAGAAATTTGTTAACATCGAGTATAGATTTAAGTGTCAGGAAGTCGTTTCTGAAAGTATTTGTATGGAGTGTAGCCATGTATGGATGTGAAACATGGACGATAACCAGTTTGGACAAGAAGACAATAGAAGCTTTCGAAATGTGGTGCTACAGAAGAATGCTGAAGATAAGGTGGGTAGATCACGTAACTAATGAGGAGGTATTGAATAGGATGGGGGAGAAGAGAAGTTTGTGGCACAACTTGACTAGAAGAAGGGATCGGTTGGTAGGACATGTTTTGAGGCATCAAGGGATCACAAATTTAGCATTGGAGGGCAGCTTGGAGGGTAAAAATCGTAAAGGGAGACCAAGAGATCAATACACTAAGCAGATTCAGAAGGATGTAGGTAGCAGTAGGTACTGGGAGACGAAGAAGCTTGCACAGGATAGAGTAGCATGGAGAGCTGCATCAAACCAGTCTCAGGACTGAAGACCACAACAACAACAACATTATAAGGATAATAAATTATGCAAAAAAGATAGTGACAGATATAAATAGAATCTGTAGATGTATTCACATTGCTGGTTCTTTATCCTGAGTCTCCTATTCACGTGAAATAATAACAGAAATCAGTGTGGGACGTACGACGAAAGTATCCACTAGGACAGTACGACGAGATCTGGCGTTAATCGGCAATGTCAGCAGACGAACTGCTCGAGTCCCTTTGCTAACAGCACGACATTGTCCGCAGCGCCTCCCCTTGGCTCGTTACCATATCTGTTGGCCCCAGACGACTGGGAAACCGTGACCTGGTCAGATGGGTTCCGATTTCAATTGGTGAAAGTTGATGATATGGTTCGTGCACACGCCCTCGAAGTCATGTGCCGAAGTTGCCAACGAGTCACTGTTCAAGCTGGTGGTGGCTGCATAATGGTGTGGGCGATGTTTACATGGACATCTGAAACCGATCGTTAACTGTAAAAGGCTACTTGGAGACCATTTGCAGCCATGCATGGACATCATGTTACAAAAAACGATGGAATTTTTATGGACGATAATGCTCCATGTCACCAAGCCACAATTGTTCGAGAATGAGTTGAAGAACATTCTGGAGAACTCCAATAATTGATTTGGCCAACCAGATCATTCGAAATGAATGCCGTCGAACATTTACGGGACATAATCGAAAGGTCGGTTCGTGAACAAAAGACTGCGCCGGAAACGGCTGTGGAGGCAGCACGAGTCAGTATTTCTGCAGGAGACTTCCAACAACATTCCGAGTCCACATTAGGTCAGGCTGCTGCTCTACGTCGGCAAAAGAAGATCCGACTTGGTATTAGAATGTATCCCATTATTTTTATCATTCCACTGTAAAGAACACTCCTACATAGGTACCAGGTAATAAAAGATCTTTAGGCAACGTATTACAAAAGATAATTGTAATAGTAGCTCTATTCAAGAACAAGTAGAGGTCTTGAGATGTGGCAGTGACATGCTATTTCCATATCCAAGTTTTTTTTTTTTTTCTGAGACTATCATTATGTAATCTCTTCAGTTGAGGAAAAATATAGCTTATATTCGAGCAGAACATAAAAAATGGTCTGCGAATTTTATAATTCGTTGATGCAACCTGCATCTAAATCTGACGTTTAGTTCGAGAATTATGTGAATTTGAATCGAGAAGTGCATCAGAATTTGGGGAAGCGAGGGCATCCATGTTAGACAATTGTTAGGCACGCCCAGCGGAGACGTGAATTTGCTAAGTCGGCAGGAGTGGAGTCCCGAAAGAAGTGAAAGCGAGCGGTCTCGAATGATCTAGAAGCCTGATGTATAAATGATTGCTGACGTCATGGGTTCCCACACTTACACCCTACTTAAATTAACTTAAAATAACTTATGCTAAGAGCAACACACACACATGCCCGAGGGAGGACTCGAACCTCCAGCGGGAGGGGCTGCACAATCTGTGACATAGCGCCCTTAACCGCGCGGCCTTTCCGTGTGGCTCAGTTACGCAAACAAATATTAACATATGGACATAAATGTGCATAAAGTAGCATCACGTTATATCTCACTTAACAGGCCGGTATTAGGACCGAAGGGAACAGTAAAGACAGTTAAGGAACTGTATATATGGATGATGAATTCAAACTGAATCAAAGTCCTGGCATAAATTAATTGACATTTATGTGACGCTGCTGTTATGTTTGATTACAAATATTACCACAAACATCCGTAAGTAATAGACATTATTTTCTCATTCAGGTGGCACAGATTCATTGGCAGCAATCATAAAACTGTATAAGCGACAGTCGCGTATATTTACACATATTACTGTAATCATAAATGCTTTCCATGGCATAAAGTAAAGCAGTCATTAATCTCAGGATTGTTTTGAACACTGTTGGTTCAAATGTTTCAAATGGCTCTGAGCACTATGCGACTTAACTTCTGAGGTCATCAGTCGCCTAGAACTTAGAACTAATTAAACCTAACTAGCCTAAGGACATCACACATATCCATGCCCGAGGCAGGATTCGAACCTGCGACCGTAGCGGTCGCTCGGTTCCAGACTGTAGCGTCTAGAACCGCACGGCCACTCTGGCCGGCGAACACTGTTGAAGGCGGTATATTGTTTCCTTCCGCCGACGTTTTGTCTCATACAGATCATTATAGGAGGAACCACAGATTATCATGGATTGCTACCCAAGGTGCATCTCCGTATTTTTCACATCAACAAACCGATAAGTCACGTACGAAAATGTTGGGATTGACCGCTGACCGAACTTCAGACCTTTGAATCACTAGTCAATGGCTTTACCATCGAGCCACAACTACACTTGGTGAAACATTAAATTATTGCAGAATGGCTACAGACACAATGGTTCTGGGAACTCTATGTTGTTGTAATGAAGCATGTGCGAAGTTTTCGTGCAAATAAAATCTAGTCTCTTAAACCAGTTTTGTGTTAATTTAGTTTCACAAATGTAAACTACCTTAATTTTACTCGCTCATCAAGTTCTTGTCGTATGAGTGCCATACCTACTGTGGCAGGGAAAAAAAAGGAACCAGTGGAATAATACTTCTCTTTATTAAAAGACTCTGACTGTAAGGTGGGGTACCATCTGCCTCATTCTACTTTCCTCAGCACATTTAAAAATTTTGGGTAAAATATTGGCATTCTAACATGTTCTTGCCTTTTTATGTGAGAGAGAAGGAGACAGCGGCAGCAGGAAAGAAATGGAGAAGTAATAAATACTGGAAGATAGTAGACAGTGGTTGAGGTACTGAAAGAGTGAAGGAGACAATGACAGCATGAGAGAAAGAGAAGGACACAATGACAGTGCTAGGAGAAGAATGAAGAATCAGTGCTACAAAAATAAAGAGAAGGAAGCGGGTCAGTGCCAGAGATTATGAGAGACAGAATCTATGACAATAACATCGTGGAAGAGAGACATAGTGAAAGTGCTGTAGTGGCAGCTTCTGCCCCCGAATGTAACAGCAGCACCAAATGTAGCGGGAAGAGGTAGAAGGCACCGTATTAAGACTCGTCTGAGCTTTCCAAGTGATTTATTGTTTCCAAATACAGTGCCCCAGTTCCTCTCGATCTGCATCAACGGGTCCCGCAATGCTGAGGACACCACTTCGCTGTCTGCGAAACAGCTTGTCACGGAATGGCTGCCTCAGTGACCCGTGCACGCACTGCTGTGAGTCGGCCTTGTACGGCAGCGGAGTTGCGGTGTTGTCAGGGTGCCGGGAGTGGACTCAACGGTCTGTATCCCTGCTGTCTCAGCGCCGCCTGGTGTGAGCCACAGGCAGCCAGCTGCGTGCTTCTCGTTGGCGTGTCTAAGGTCATGGTGACAACAAGCACCTGCGATCCGGAGTTCGAATCTGTGGCCCTCGGCTCGGAATGCCTCCAGCGTGTGTTGGAAGCCAGGACGACTGCCAGTGGTAGTGAGCCATGTAGTGGCCCGCAGGTGGATTGCTACGGACCCTACGTCGGACTCCTAGGGTCGAACCAGCGACCAGCTGTGGACTGGAAAGCTGGCGACCCGTCTGCTTCTTCATGTAGCTTGTGGTGGAACACACCCTGCTGTCCAGAAGAGCTGCCACACTTGAATGAATCTCGTTAGAAACCCGCACCTATTTACAAGCGGCTGTGTGCCTCTGCTATGCCGTATGCGCCGCTCCCGTCACGTACTCATAACATGTTAGGTTGGCCAGTGGGCCTCTTCTCCCTGTGATATGCGACAAGCAAAACTGCTATGTATACTGATTCAGCAGTTTGACGGCCCTGTGGCCTCTCTTCTACTTCGCAACTGTTGGTATGCGTAACTTACTGCAATCTGGCCCACACTTGGCTGTAACTTGCGCTTAGAATATTGCACAAAACTAACTTTCCCTATCCTAAATGGTGGTGGCACTACAGTGCTAAGAGACATCAGCAGTGGGAATTAATGAATGAGATAGCAGCAGTAAGACAGAACAAGATAGATACAGTGACAGTGAGAGGAAGCTGAAGTAGCAGGACTGAACGAAGGTGACTGTGGCTGTGAGATAGAAGATGGTGACAGTTGGAGATCCAAAAAGAGATAATGATAATGTGTTGGGGCTAATGAGTGAGTGAGACTAAGCTATTTGGAGTGGGTGGCATGAGAGATTTGTGCATGAGAGACTTACAATGATCGACAAATGGGTGTAAGCGATTAAAAAGTTAGGGCTGCATGTTAAAAAGAGCGCTAATATATTTGCATGCGTATTTTTTGCCAAAAATTTCAAAGGTGTCGAGAAAGGTAGAGTAAGGCAGATAGGACCCCACATTTCAGTCATAATCTTTTAATGAAGAGGAGCATATTCGCCTTTCTCCGCTGGTATTAGGTTACCTCAGAAGTCCCACTGGGTTTTCTACCTGAAATGCTGACGTATTTTGATAAATAATACAAATTAGTTTTGGTGCAAAGATCGAATTTAAGTTCATGATGAAAGACCTGTAATCATACTTGTAATGGATCACTTCCGTTGCGTTAAAGTGTCGGAAAGAACGTAAAGTGGCAGGATAAACGTGCTACCACAGGTAGAACAGAAACTGAAACACAAATATCGATTTAAAGTAGTTTATACTGTGTAATTACTAATTACTAATGAAGTTCATTGAATTGTCAGAGAGAAAGTGGAAGTTTGTAATACATGCATTATGGAAACTAAAATAATGTTTAAAAATAATGAAACTTTATAAAATATGTCTGTCCAGAAAGAGAAATTGTACTTTGAAAACTGGTTCATGTTTAGGGATCTCGTATTGAATAGCACAAAAGGTGTAAGGGAACCCCCTTCGCTACGGAAGTGGCCTGGCGCGCGTTGAAAGGTGGTTTTGGCGGTTGATCTGAGCGGCAACTGGGTGAGCACGTTATGCAGTCAGCGGGTAGCCGTTGTACGGTTTTCATTGGGGGTGCCAAGTGAGGCATTTGAAAGCCAATTTATATTGAAATTGCCTCGGATGTGGTTTCCGCTGTTGTATGGCGCTCTTGTTATTATGGAATGGCTCTAAACCGAGGATAATACGTCGCCAAGACGAATTTATAAAGACCATTTAACATCAAGAGTGTGAGACCAGATAGCCACCACGTGCTTGCCACCACTATTGCGCCACTTCTCCGCCAACTTCAGGAGCTCAGATATGTATCATAGTATGGACCAGTATGCTTGTGTGAGAGTGAATAATTCCAATTATGTAAACATGTGTTTGAACCTTAAAATGGTCCTGATCATGAAACCCATGCAGGGTCCCTTCCTAAATGTGCATAAACCGAGTATCATGTATCTAATTAATTAATGTTTTGCTTCTGTACTAAATGTGCTAAAGCGCAGTGCCAAAGTATGTAGTGTTACCATAAAAATACCAGCATCACAGGTAAGGGATAAAGCACACAAATTGAACATGCAGTATCGATTGCTGCGATACTGCGCCTGCCACGAGACGAAAAGCGGGTTGGCAGCAAAGTTGCTGCGGGTCGCCACGCGTCAGCCAATAGAAGAAGAGCACCGAGTCTTCCTGCTGAGAAGACGACGAGCCATTCAGACGACGTACACCAGCTAGCCAGCGGAGAAGAACAAATTATCTATGAACATTGTATCCTGTACTTTGCTTCGCTCAACATGTCAGAAGTTACGTCAACTGTTTATTTCTCTTAATACAAGTTATTACTAATTGTTTGCTTAGTGTTGCATATCCTCGTTTCCTGGAAAACTTCCTCGAATTGAACCCACACTTCTGCTCTGCTTATCCACTAAGGATACAGCAGAACCTATAAGGAAAGTAATTTTGCTTTTATTATTACACATGAACTATTTTCTGAACTTAATTGAACATAATATTTGAATTACTTGCTTTTAAGTATAAACTCATAAACTATTTCAAGTGGGGTTGGAAAGAAATACTGGCAAATTGAAATTTGTTTCTGAAATAGTCACAGAAATTGCCTGTAAAGACAGTTTCAGTTTTTAGGTCCGCACTGTGTTCTTTTCTATTATAAGAAAGATGAACTAAATATTGCTTTTGCTAAAGAAATCTGAAGCATTTCCAGAAGAGTGTGAGTATAAAATGTGCCGGTGTAATGTTATTTAACTTCATTTGTGGTGTCCGTATGTTAGTTTAACCAGGACTCTTGTCATGCCCCATTTTAGTCTCCTGAGGTCTTTAATAACATCTTAGTGCTGAGTTAGCTATTGATTGCTACAGTAACTATTGTTACTACCAGTGAAACAACTTTTAAATTTCCTATGATTGCAGATTTGTGTAAACAGTAATTACTGCTACCCACTACTCAGTTCGTTAGGTATTCGTGTGTATTCATTGCGCTATTCAAAAGGAGTTTTAATGAAAGCCAATTTAGGAACTCATATTCGTTTTTCTTAAAACTTAATGTTTCAAATTATTATGCCTAATAAGGCTGCCGACCGTTTATAGTTTCATTTGCATGAACCTTTCGACTTTCGTTACTCCCAGAGCAAAGCCTTCTCAGTATTCTATTAATTGCCATAAATACGATATTACTCATCGGTACCCTCTGCCCCAAAAAATGTTATATTCGCCGGTCTATAGCAACGATCATATTTCTCTTTTTTCTAGTGTAGAATAGGATGCATTATCCCCCCTTCCTTATAAAATGCTACTTCTTGAGAGGAAGCTTTACTGCAAGACTTCTAAAACATGTATTGATGAAAGTTTGATGATTATACCACCGGGCACGTAGCCTTAAATAGACCTAAGATCGAAATACAAATAACTATACTTATTTTGACTAATATTATAGACAACTGGAATCTGAAAATAACATGGTGATGCTTAGCTTGAGAAGTCCACATACACGTGGTGTAGGTGTTAACTGCACTTCTGACAGTTACAGAAATCAGCCTATCTGTTTGCTTCTATCAACGAACACTGCTTGCCTGCTGACCATAGTACTTTATTCAACATACGATCTGTACAGTTAGAGTTCTGGTCACATTATTTCTCCCATATAGCCTCAGTAAGACCTAAAAAGAAATGTCAACTGCCTGATTAGGAAGTTACTTCTAATAGTGAGCTTCCGGGTGTTCAGCCGAGTTGTTGTTTTCATTTTCTGCACAATATTTCGGTGACCCACCGAGTCGTCTTCTTCAGGTGCTAAGACGTGTTTTAGTATTATGAGTACTCTCAGCCTGGACTACAACCAGTCGGTGAGCTATTGTTGGTCTCACGCTGCTAATTACAAGAAGTTAGATTCCCGAGGTCCACTGCGCCATTTGATGGTCGTTAGGTGTACAGAGCACGCAGTGATACCCCGTGAAACGCAAATTCCCTCAGCGTCTTCGCACTCTGATGGGTGTGACGATGGGCGAGATTTTAATAAATAAAGTGCCAGAATCAAAGAGTTATTTAAATTGAAACCTCCCTCCCTCTTTGCTGGATTCTCTGACATCTTTATTTCCGTGGATTCCTTAATTATGCTAGACCAGAAATTTAGTTTTCGCACTACAATCTGGTCTCATCATGATCCCATTCGAAGCAGTGTTCAGGAAAGCGTGATAGCGTGATTAGCGTTTCGGAGATGTATAGCAAACGCAAGTGGCAGTCTTTGCAAGAAAGGCGCTCTGCATCGCGGTGTAGCTTGCTGTCCAGGTTTCGAGAGGGTGCGTTTCTGGATGAGGTATCGAATATATTGCTTCCCCCTACTTATACCTCCCGGGGAGATCACGAATGTCAAATTAGAGAGATTCGAGCGCGCACGGAGGCTTTCCGGCAGTCGTTCTTCCCGCGAACCTCACGCGACTGGAACAGGAAAGGGAGGTAATGACAGTGGCATGTAAAGTGCCCTCCACCACACACCATTGGGTGGCTTGCGGAGTATAAACGTAGATTTAGATGTAGATGTAGACAGCTGATTTACTTGGTTGTTTTAGACGGGTAGTCTATCGAAATAAAGTTCTCAGAAAACCTAATAAACAATGATGGAGTTTTCAATTCAGACAACGCTAGGATTGCGGCATTCACTTTGTTAAAATATCGCCGGCCACCCGAGTTGGAAAATGTAAGAGGGTTGTGTGTTTCACGGAGTATTAATGCGTGTACTTTAAAACAAAATAGCACCAAAGAGCGCAGTGGATATCGGGAATCGAACTTGGGTATAAATAGCGGCATGATACCATCAATAGCTCGCAATGTGGTTGGAGTCCAGGCATCGAATACACATAACAGGAAAAACTGATTATTAATCAAATGTGCTCAGAAAACCTGAGAGATCACATGTTATTTGCTGTGTTTTGTGCTGTTACAGAACAATTTAGATGGGGAAATAGTTTTGGGGCACTTAATTAAAGAGTCCACAGCCCACATGGAAATAAAATTGGCATAAACAGTGTGTATGTGCGAGCGCGCAAGCTCGCGCGCGCGCGTGTTCGTGTGTGTGTATGTGTGTGTGTGTGTGTGTGTGTGTGTGTGTTATTATTGATAAATAGCCTGAGCCTGAGCCTGTGCTCCCAGTTGGTGCACATCGACTGCGCAGAAAGATTCGTATATATCTTCTTTTCTGTGTTTACTTCATAAATTCTTACTTAAATTGCGTGTGAGTTTCGCAGAGGAGGTGTAATTTCGAGTTTTAGTTACTGTAATCGTAAATTCAGGCAGATTGTAGCACAGTCATTAAGCATTTGTACAGGTTAGTTCATACACTCTTTGCGTGTTTCCCTTGCATTATCTAGGCACGGACTCGTGTTTCAGTAATTGTTGTTAAACATCGATTAGAATGGACAGGGACTGTGATTGCTGTGTTCGAATGAGGGCTCAGTTGGCATCCCTTCGCTCACAGCTGCAGGCGGTGCTGACTTCGGCCGCACAGCTTGAGGCTGTTGCCAATGGGCACCACTGTGGGGAGCCGGACTTGGGTATCACGGGGATGTCAACCTCGTCCCGTCTGTCCCCAGATCGGTCTGCCACTGTGGTTGCCCCAATTGCTGCCCGCAGTGGCGCTGAGCCCTCGCCTGTGGTTAATTGGGAGGTCATTCCAAGGCGTGGCAGGCAGTGAAAGACGTCCCCGGAGGCTGATCAGAAAGCCTCCCCGGTGCGTATGACAAACAGGTTTCAGGTACTGTCTCTGGCTGAGCCAGACAGCTGCCTGCCCTGTTTCAGAGGATGATTCTCAGCCTTCAAGGTCCGGGCAATCGCAGAGTGTGGGCTTATTGGTAGTTGGGAGCTCCAATGTTAGGCGCGTAATGGGGCCCCTTAGGGATATGGCGACTAAGGAGGGGAAGAAATCCAGTGTGCACTCCGTGTGCATTCTGGGTGGAGTCATTCCTGACGTGGAAAGGGTCCTTCCGGATGCCATGAAGAGCACAAGGTGCAGCCAGCTGCAGGTGGTGGCACATGTCGGAACTAATGACGTGTGTCGCTTTGGATCTGAGGAAATTCTCTCTGGATTCCAGCGGCTATCTGATTTGTTGAAGGCTGCCGGTCTTCCTTACGAGATGAAGACATCTGCAGCATCATTGACAAAGCCGACTGCGGACCTTTGGTGCAGAGCTGGGTGTAAGGTCTGAATCAGAGGCTCAGACGGTTTTGCGACATTGTTGGCTGCAGATTCCTTGACTTGTGCCATAGGGTGGTGGGGTTTCGGGTTCCGTTGAATAGGTCAGGAGTTCACTACACTCAGGTGGCGGCTACACGGGTAGCGGATGCTGTGTGGCGTGGACTGGGCGATTTTTTTAGGTTAGAAGGCCTCGGGAAAGTACAGGGTGGGCTGCAATCCCAAAAGGTGCATGACAAATACAGGACGTGCTTGGATCAAGGAACAGTCGGAACTGTAGTTGTAAATTGGTGTAGTTGTGCTGGGAAAGTCCCTAAGCTTGAAATGCTAATAGAAAGCACAGAAGCTGAAATCGTTATATGTACAGAAAGCTGGCTACAGCCTGAAATAAGTTCTGCAGAAATTTTTACGAAGTCTCAGACGGTGTTCAGGAAAGATAAATTAGGCAGAATTGGTGGTGGAGTGTTTGTGTCTGTCAGTAGTGGTTTATCTTGTAGTGAAGTCGAAGTAAATACTACGTGCGAATTGGTACGGGTGGAGGTTATACTTTGCAATACTTAACAGCTGAACTAAGTTAATAATTGGCTCCTTCTACCGACCCGCAGACTTCGATGATATAGTTGCTGAACAGTTCAGAGAGAATTTGAGTCTCGTAACAAATAAATACCCCACTCATACGGTTATAGTTTGTGGGGACTTCAACCTTTCCTCGATATGTTGGCAAAAATTCTTGTTCAAAACCGGTGGTAGGAAGAAAACATCTTCCGAGATTGTCCTAAATGATTTCTCCGAAAATTATTTCGAGCAGCTAGTCCACTAAACCACGCGAATTGTAAATGGTTGCGAAATCACACTTGA
This sequence comes from Schistocerca nitens, assembly GCF_023898315.1. Taxonomy (NCBI): domain Eukaryota; kingdom Metazoa; phylum Arthropoda; class Insecta; order Orthoptera; family Acrididae; genus Schistocerca; species Schistocerca nitens. The sequence continues at coordinate 22,064,360 of NC_064614.1, forward strand.
CCTGTTATCCACAAACAATCCAGAGCTAATACAGAGCATCATGACTGATACAGGGATTTGTGATCACAAGGTCGTTGTAGCTAGGCTCAATACCGTTTCTTCCAAATCCACCAGAAACAAACGCAAAATAATTTTAGTTAAAAATGCGGATAAAATTTCACTAGAAGCCTTCCTAAGAGACAATCTCCATTCCTTCCGAACTGACTATGCAAATGTAGACGAGATGTAGCTCAACTTCAGAGAGATAGTAGCAACAGCAATTGAGAGATTCATACCTCATAAATTGGTAAGAGATGGAACTTGTAACGCCGGAAATGCATATCCTCCTATTTCCATCTATTGTACTATAATTTTTTTTCCTTATTTTGTTACCTGAATATATGACGTTTCTCTGTCTTTCTATATTGTACTTCGTTTTACTATTTGTATATATATGCATTTATGTCGATGTATAATTGGTTTGTTGTGTAAAGATTATTTGTATTTTTACGCTGGGTCTGCCCTAGGGAAACTATGCTATCGAACCATTACATCGATAGGTCGTGTGGAGAACCAAAGTGTTTAGGATCTTTGGTAGTGTTAACTCTGCCGCGTGGAGCGCGGGCAGAGCAGAGAGAGTCTGGCGGGAGTAGTGCTGTGGAGCAGGTGTGTGGTGTGACGCTCCCGCGAGTTGCCGCGCTTTCGGGGTTTGGCAGCACGTAATTGCGCTCGACTTGGGATGATTGTTTCTGACACGGTCTCGCGAACGGGAAGCGTTAGCTGGCACACATCAAGAGCCCGTTTCGGCTGGAGACCGTGTGAGAAGAAGGCGCGCCAACATCCAGCTCTTGCAACAGCGATGGCCGACAATGAGTGACTGTCGCCACCTCCTCGATCGACGGCTTCAAACCTTCAATCAACCAACAAGGAAGACTGGAAGCACGTAAAGTTTTAGAACTGTATGGCAGACCTCAGCTTTTCAAACTGTTCCATTTTCATAACTGAATTACAGCAACGTAGCATGAACCTTTGTTGCTCATTGTCCCAATTGCATTACCAAGCAGGGTCCCTTCCTTTTCCGAAATGAACCCGAGTGTCGTTGAAATTCAAACGCCAGCATCGTTCGATTTCACTCCTTTAATTTCAAAGTTCAGTTAAGGTATTCGTAGATGGCTACAATATTTAGATTACACGAGCACAAATTAAGAGTGCAAGTTTTGTTACTGTATTTTAGCTTACCTGTGACTGCAGCTCAGCTTGGTACGTACTAAATTTTACTATTGTTAATTGTTCAGAATCATTTAATTCAAGTTCAAAGTTAAATCTCTTATTTCTAAATTGAGTAGATTCAAGTAGTTTTTGAAATGAATGTTGAGGTAGTCCAAGACTAACCGTATTTTACTCAGTTTCGATGTGCTTCAGAAAGAAAGCTCACTATTAACTTCAGTCACTAAATTAACAATTAATTTTCCGGTTTTATTAATTCTTTTGCTAAATTAAGTCAGAGTGAAGCGAAATTTATTACTTCTGACAAACTTTCAGTTTTCACACTACACGTGTCAACCTTCAGTTGCCACTCTGCTAGTGCTAATTATATGTGTAATAACCTTTCCTTTTCAGTTACTATTGTAAGTAGGCTGTTTATGTTTTCTTATTGGCAACGTTACGTGGCGCACTGTATGAAAGTCACTGGCTGTGCTGTGTGCAGTCGGTGGCTAGTTTGCATTGTTGTCTGCCATTGTAGTGTTGGGCAGTGGCAGCTGGATGTTAACAGCGCGTAGCGTTGCGCAGTTGGAGGTGAGCCGCCAGCAGTGGTGGATGTGGGGAGAGAGATGGCGGAGTTTGGAAATTTGTAAGATATACAATGATCTGTTATGTATATTATGAGTTTTCAACATTATTAAGGTAAATACATTGTTTGTTTTCTATTAAAATCTTTCATTTGCTAACTATGCCTATCAGTAGTAAGTGCCTTCAGTAGTTTGAATCTTTTATTTAGCTGGCAGTAGTGGCGCTTGCTTTATTGCAGTAGCTCGAGTAACCAAGATTTTTGTGAGGTAAGTGATTTGTGAAACGTATAGGTTAATGTTAGTCAGGGCCATTCTTTAGTAGGGAATTTTGAAAGTCAGATTGCGTTGCGCTAAAAATATTGTCGTCAGTTAAAGCACAGTCTCATATATAATTTTTCAAAGGGGACGTTTCACTATAGTAATTGTCCACAGGACTGGCGACTGTAATTTCCCCCAAATCTCAAATATCTAATTACCGCTAGTTAATTGTTAACGTAACGGCCGCACATTTACTTTCTTTATTAAGTTTACCCCTTTTCAAAATTAATTTCCACCAGTTTAATTTGCATTTTTCCTTTCATTTAGATTAACCCTTTCCTCCCTCTTTACCGACAGATTAACTTCGGTGACGATTGCTTTTCCCAAATTTCCATTAGGTACACGCGGTTTAATTTTTCACTGTCATTAAGGTCGATAAGTGAGGGGGAGGTTACAAACGGATCCCACATGGTACACAAAACAGGTCCGAACGCTGTTGCAGAGGCAACGGAAAAAGCATGTGAAGTTCAGAAGAACGCGAAATCCCGAAGATCGGCTAAAATTTACAGACGCGCGAAATTAGGCACGGACTTCAATGCGAGATTGCAGCGCGGCACGTTACTTTTTACCGCCCTGCCAGTGTCCAGCAATGTTCATTTCTCTAGCTAAAAGCTGTAGTAGAAAATACTAGACCACTACTGTCTAATGTGCGATGTGGGATCGGCCTAAACGTGTAACGAGAGCTGCTTGACTTCTTACATCACTAGTTCCAAGGTCACCTTTATTGTTGATACCTTTACGTATATTTGAATAATAAGAAAATATTTTTAGACATGGAGCAAAATTTTGACTTCCTGGGTACTTTTGGACATGGCATAAAATTCCGTTCATTCAGATACTTTAGAAATGACATCAATTAGGCGAAAATTACGCATTCTGGAATATAATGCTAGTCGTTTGGATTCATTTGAACTTGGCGGCTAAATATTGATAGGCTGCTTTGTTTTAATGGCCAGTAAAATACTATGGCATAAACGATACCTTTGTTTTCTTGGTCGATATTTTCAGTTTGATTCCACCATGAGGTCATGTAAAGGCAGGGAGCCGGGGGAAGGGTGCCTTTTGCTATCATCATTATGATGTCACACAAACGGGAATTGACCTCAGGTGAAGTGTGACATGCATTCAAGATCAATACCGTTTGCGACATCTCCAGGGTTCAAGGTCGATCAATGTGTTCCAAGCCATAGGCATTCGATAGTTCAATGCACAATATTCTTCCCAAACTAAATTGAATACAGTGTGATTAAAGCAGTTCTGAGTAATATTCTAGGGAGGTTTGCCTTGACTTATCTCAAATGCCGGAACTAGTAAGCCCCTTCGACATTTTCCTAATTGGGAGTTCTATGCTCTGGTAGCAGCGCATCTACTGATTGGCTATAGAGAATTAAGGCTCTGCAATGTAGAGGATAAGATATAGAGAATGAAAGAAAAGGTATCGATGACACGTCAGGCAAGGGAAAGTATGGCAAGGTGAAGTAAATGTCGTTGTTATCACTTGTTATATAGACTGATTAATGAAACATTGTTTTAATTAATTAAAAACAATCAGTTGATTGACCGATGTCTTAGCTGCTGGTCCGCAACGGTGTAAGAGGTCTCAGAAAGTCGTGCATCACTATTATATCGCCTTGTGTCTTCCACGACTATAGAACACCTATTTTAAAAGCTCCACGAGATCAAAATATTCGCGAAGGAAGTGTCAACCTTCGCAAACAAAAGAGTGAATACTTTTCACAGAGGAACATAGCAGGAACCGATAAACACAAATACAGAACAGTGTCGGTCACAGAAGTATTCATACACCTCTCAACTAGTCACCATTTGTCGGATAGTGTTTAGGTATCAGAAAGAGAAGTCAGCCGTGCACCGATGCAAATGAAACGGTTCGCTGTCTGCCGGTTGCCTCGGCAACGGGCAGTGGCTATTAGCAGCGGTCACATCCCGGCTTCTATCGAGCGAGCAGTTCGGCGCGCAGGAGTCGCTCTGCCGATATTTTTTGCGCCGCTGCCCTTTCAGAGAGGTCCAGCCAATAGCCGGAGCCAAAACCACTCTCCTCCGCCACTCGGTGCCCACTCAACCGCGTGTGGCCCTCGCCGGCCGTTCAGACACACACGCTAATCTCCTACACTGCTGCATCGCATGAAGGATTCAAGTTAATTGACGATTTGGCGTCACAATAGCGAAATGAGCGGGATCAAAGACTGGTAAGCACTTCACAGATACAAAGCTGCAAAATATTCATTTGTGACTTCATAGTATTGGATCTTTAGCAGCAGAACGAAGAGCAGAAAAAAAAAATTAAAATTTGGTTTGGCATTTACCAAAATCATTTACGTCTTCATTACAAAAATCATTTACGTCTTCATTTGTGTGGACATCACGCCGCAAGTTGATGTATAACTTACTTGTAATCCGTTCCACACCACTTACGTCGTTTTAAATCAATAATATGAAGTGTGTACGGTAGAATAAACTCACTCTTCACTAAGCGCACCGACGGATTCCGAAAACGAAAAGTAATTCATTTACGGTGTTTATTGTGGAAACCTTGTAGGCAGGAAAGCCACAACTGTGACCAATCATCTAGAGGATTAAGACACCGCTTCAGCAGCATTTAATCTTTTCATTATCAGATCCCTCCTGATTTCGTGGCACTGGGAACCACATCCTCAGGATATTGACACATAGTCAGCACGAATTCAGAATATATCGTTATTGTGAAAGACAACTAGCTCTTTATACTCATGAAGTAATAAGTGCTATGGACAGGGGATGTCAAATTGATTATTTTTAGATTTTAATAAGGCTTTCGACACCATTCCTCACAAGCGTCTTCTAACCAAACTGCGTGCCTACGGAGTATCACCTCAGTTGTGCGACTAGATTCGTGATTTCCTGTCAGAAAGGTCACAGTTCGTAGTAATAGACGGAAAGTCATCGAGTAAAACATAAGTAATATCCGGCGTTCCCCAAGGAAGTGTTATAGGCCTTCAGTGGTTCCTGATTTATATTACCGACATAGGAGACAATCTGAGTACCCGTCCTAGATTGTTTGCAGATGATACTGTCATTTACCGTCTTGTAAAGTCAACAGATGATCAACAAAACTTGCAAAATAATTTAGATCAGATATCTGTTCGGTGCGAAAAGTGGCAATTGACCCTGAATAAGGAAAAGTGTGAAGTTATTCACATGAGTACTAAAAGAAATGAGCTAAATTTCGATTACGTTGTAAGTCACAAAAATCTGAAGGTTGTAGATTCAACTAAATACTTAGGGATTACAACTACAAATAACCTAAATTGCAACGATCACATACATAATATTGTGGGTAGAGCAAACCAAAGACTGCGATTCATTGGAAGAACACTTAGAAGGTGCAACAGTTCTATTAAAGAGACTGCTTACACCACGCTTGTCCGCCCTAATCTGATGTACTGCGGTGCAGTGTCGGATCCGCATCAGGTGGAACTAAAGGATGCCATCGAAAAAGTACAAACAAGGGCAGTTCGTTTTGTATCGTCCCGAAATAGGGGAGATAGTATCACAGACATGATACGTAAATTGGAGTGGCAATCATTAACACAAAGTCGGTTTTCGTTCCGAAGGGATCTTCTCATGAAATTTCAGTCACCAAATTTCTCCTCCGATTGCGAAAACATTCTGTTGGCACCCACCTACATAGGAAGAAATGATAATCACGATGAAATAAGAGAAATTATGGCTCGCACAGAAAAATGTAGGTGCTCGGTTTCCCGCTTGCCGTTCGAAAGTGGAACGGTAGAGAGACAGCTTGAAAGTGGTTCATTGAATCCTCTAAGAGCACTTTATTGTGAAACGCAGAGTAATCACGTAGATGTAGGTGGTCGATGTAGATGTGATGTGTAACTACGTCATTAAGAGCTAAGTAGCCTGGAACAAGGAACCCAACATGCGTTATCAGACCATACTAACATACCGCCAAATGGCCGGACGTAGGAATCCAAGTCCAAAATGGTTGGTGGAGCTGCAGTTCCAGCCTGTCGGTATATCCCGAGCGCGAGACGAGACTGTGCACTGTGAAACACTGACCAACGCGGAAGCGTCCCGTGTTACGGGAACTCCGATAGATTGGAGTTGCAGCTCCACCAACCATTTTGAACTTGGATCCCTACGTTCAGCTTATTTTCATTCATTGACGTACTACCATTTAACGGTTTATTATTTTAGTCTGACAATCGATTTTGGGTTTCATATTACGAACTTAGGACTTAGCTACATTTCACCTGATGATGCGGATTTAAGGGCTACGAAACCGGAAATGGTCTGATAATAACAATGTTAAATACAGCTGCAGCTGTTTCTTAATCCCTAAGTTTTTATTCAGACTTTATTAAACAGATAGCCCTGTGGTAAGCAGGAGACAGCTGACGGCATTCATTTATATCTCAGATGGACTCAGATTTGCGTCCTGAGAAGTATAATCTCGACAGCTGACTGATTCATTTTCTTGGGGGACTAAAATAACCTACTTGGTCTGCTTCCGAAAGTCAATGGTAACCTAAGCGTATCGAGAACTAAAAGTCAAATTTAAAATAAGGCAACAGCTTGAAAAACACAATGAAACACCATTTGCTCAGTTTTCGCAGTTCAAGACGACACATACAACCACAGGCAATGAAGGTTCCACTGTCAGTGTTCAGTTGCTAACGATATAATATAGTGAAGAGCCGAAGCGACTTGTACACCTGCCTAATATCCTGTAGAGTCCCCGCTAACACGCAGAAGTGCCGCAATACGACGTGGCATGGACTCGACTAATATCTGAGGTATTGCAGGAGGGAACTGACACCATGAAACCTGCAGGGCTGTCCATAAAGCCGTAAGAGTACGACGGGGTGGAGATCTCTTCTGAACAGCACGTTTCAAGACATCCCAGCTATGTTCAATAATGTTGACGTCTGGGGAGTGTTTATACTCAAAAGAGTGTTCTTGTAGACACTCTGTAGCAGTTATAGACGTGTGGGGTGCCGCATTGTCCTGTTGGAATTGCCCAAGTCCGTCGGAATTCACAGTGAACATGAATAGATGCAGATGATGCAGGCAGGATGCTTAGGTACATGTCACTTGTCAGAGTCATATCTAGACGTATCAGGGCTGCCATATCACTCCAACTGCACACTCCCCTACAATATTATAATGTCTCTAACAGCTTGGACGATCCCCTGTTGACATGCAGGGTCCATGGATTCGTGAGGTTGTCTCCATACCCATACGCGCCCATCCGCTTTGATACAATTTAAAATGAGACTCGTCCGCCAGGCAACATGTTTCCAGTCATCAACGGGCCCAGGCGGGGCGTTAAGTGTTGTGTCGTTTAATAATCAAGGGCACACGAGTGGGCCTTCTGTTCTGAAAGCCCATACCGAAGACGTTTCGTTGAATGGTTCACACGCTGACACTTTTTGATGGCCCAGCATAGAAATCTGCGGCAATTTTTAGAAGGGTTGCACTTCTGTGTCGTTGGTCCTTTTCTTGCAGAATCTTTTTCCAGCTGCAGCAATGTTGGAGATTTCATGATTTACCGGATTTCCGATATTCACAGTGCGCTCTTGAAATGGCCGTACTGGAAAATCCCCACTTCATTGCTACCTGTGTCCCATCGTTCGTGCCCCGACTATAACACCACGTCCAAACTCACTTAAATCTTGATAACCAGCCATTGTAGCAGCAGTAACCGATCTAACAACTGCGCCAGACACTTGTTGTCTTAAATGGGCGTTGCCGACAGCAGCGCCGTCCTCTGCCTGTTTACACATATCTATATTTGAATACGCATGTATATACCAGCTTCTTTGGTGTTTCAGTGTATTATCAATACACGGTGCAAGTAATTGAAGATACGTTAAGACATAAAATACCCAAGTAAGGTCTGTTTGTAGCCCAAAGCAAATACAAATAAAACTACTTACCACCTGCACATCAATTGAATCAAAAGTAAGGGCAAAATAATCGGTAGAGTTTGTGTGCTATGTTGAAACATCGTTTACAGTGTGGATGTAAGGGTGAACTAGAACACATCAGTAAACAATGTAATTTGTAGAGCTTGTGTCATGAATGACGAAATTATTATTTGTACAAATATGTCATTGCGTATTTGATATAAAAGTAATTAATTTTCCGACGCAATCAAATTTTTATTCTTGTATGACCAAATTAATTCATATCGATTGGTTATCTTAAGCTTCGTTTAGGATCTACGTTGTCTGTTATGTCCTATTTTAGGTGTGCATCATGGATAGATACTATTACTTTTAGTTCCGATACTTAATCTGACAGTCTTATACCATTTTCTAGACGAATCGTTGCCGTAATTTAAAATTTCATAGAATACTGTCCAGTAAACGTGGTTTTACTCCACAGGATTATGTCAAGTGGTTTAAATTCACCCTGAAGATAGCCGTGAAGTTATCAGCTGAATTGTCGGAAGAAGAAGCGATACTATCTTGGATGTCAGAATAATCTGTCCACCCGGAAAACTTCACGAAATACATCTTTACTGTTGTCAAAAAGGCTAAGCATTGTTTGAGTTCCAGGTAATTTTCCTTCAAAGAAAACCTATGTACTACGGGAATTTATTATGTTATGGGAATTTATGAGAATTTATTTAAGAGCATGGACGTATGTCAGTAAAATCTCCCAACAAAAGCCGCGTATAAAATATGATGATTGCACCGCAATAAAGGAAGGGGAATTTATTTGACACACGTACATACGCAAAGTACATAAAGACCTGAATTTCTAAAATAGTTTATCGCTGTCACATCGTGTATAACTACCTTAACGTTTGATAAAATATAAATACTTTCATATTTAGTCGCACTTGGCTTAGTAAAGTCTGTTTTATATATGTTTACGTTTGAAATTTGTTGATGTATCCAAAGCGTGATGAACGTATGTTCCATTACTGAACTCAATTTTTATTGCAATATCTGTATCATCAATTGTTGATGGGATTTGCTGTCATTTGTCACCTTGGTAATGTGTTTACTTCTGAACATAGTCAGCCAGCCGACGAACACACTTTTCCCAATGAGGGAAGCCACAACTCGTCCCTACTTGCACCGCTTCATCCGTATCAAACTGAAGTTCTTGAACTGTTTTTTAAAGCTTGGAAACAGGCGAAAATCGGAAGGGCCAAGTCGGATCTATATGGAGGATGATCGACGACGGAGAACACATGATATGGAATAGAAGGGAGAACCGATAGAGGTACTCAAAGTACCCTCCGCCACACACCGTTAGGTGGCTTGCGGGGTATGGATGTAGATGTAGATGTCGAATTGTTGCAGAAGTCGCAGATCTCGTATGTAGTCTACTAGTTTCATTCTGAACGAGACGGTGTTCCATGTGTGGGCAAATTCTCCTGATTCGAAACTCGACCACAGCATGCCGTTTCTCACGCATCGACGTAGTAAGTCTACGCGTCGCTATTTTTACGCTACAATGCAGAAGCAGCAAATATGCAACCGTGAATGCGGTCTCTTTGGAGTAACCTGTGGTAACATTCTCCCTTACAGTAAAATATACAGCTGACGTTTTTCGTTATAATGGTTTAAATAACTTCGGACGCTTGTAATCAGAAGTCAGATTCCAGATTCTCAATAAGTTGTTTCAGTTTTGGCTAGAATTGACCAGTGAGGAGTGGATTTATTCCACTTGGCTAGCTAATTACATGACATTCCCAGTTCGGCTTAAACTTGGCTCCCACGTCTATGAACTTACATCTCCCTGTAGAGTAGTTACAACCAAAAAACATTCGCATGACTAACGATTGTTTCATTGTAATTTCCTATCACGGTTACTATCCAGTTATCGGCCCACGTGTCTATATTTCAGAATAGACTGCACGCGTTACGATGCGAGCAGCATCGGAAAGCATTTCATGTGCAAAAGAAACTATATATATCGTTCTAATGATGTCTGAATCTATGTTATATAATTTTTAATCTCATGTAAGTTCGCAGTAGTTCAGTACCAGTACACATGCCTCCTTTTTTTTTTTTTTTTTTTTTTTTTTTTGGTCATCAGTCTACTGACTGGTTTGATGCGGCCCGCCACGAATTCCTTTCCTGTGCTAACCTCTTCATCTCAGAGTAGCACTTGCAACCTACGTCCTCAATTATTTGCTTGACGTATTCCAATCTCTGTCTTCCTCTACAGTTTTTGCCCTCTACAGCTCCCCCTAGTACCATGGAAGTCGTTCCCTCATGTCTTAGCAGATGTCCTATCATCCTGTCCCTTCTCCTTATCAGTGTTTTCCACATATTCCTTTCCTCTCCTATTCTGCGTAGAACCTCCTCATTCCTTACCTTATCAGTCCACCTAATTTTCAACATTCGTCTATAGCACCACATCTCAAATCCTTCGATTCTCTTCTGTTCCGGTTTTCCCGCAGTCCATGTTTCACTACCATACAATGCTGTACTCCAGACGTACATCCTCAGAAATTTCTTCCTCAAATTAAGGCCGGTACTTGATATTAGTAGACTTCTCTTGGCCAGAATGCCTTTTTTGCCATAGCGAGTCTGCTTTTGATGTCCTCCTTGCTCCGTCCGTCATTGGTTATTTTACTGCCTAGGTAGCAGAATCCCTTAACTTCATTGACTTCGTGACCATCAATCCTGATGTTAAGTTTCTCGCTGTTCTCATTTCTACTACTTCTCATTACCTTCGTCTTTCTCCAATTTACTCTCAAACCATACTGTGTTCCGTTCAGCAGATCATTTAATTCTTCTTCACTTTCACTCAGGATAGCAATGTCATCAGCGAATCGTGTCATTGATATACTTTCACCTTGTATTTTAATTCCACTCCTGAACCTTTCTTTTATTTCCATCATTGCTTCCTCGATGTACAGATTGAAGAGTAGGGGAGAAAGGCTACAGCCTTGTCTTACACCCTTCTTACTACGAGCACTTCGTTCATGATCGTTCACTCTTATTATTCCCTCTTGGTTGTTGTACATATTGTATTATGACCCGTCTCTCCCTATAGCTTACCCCTATTTTTTTGCAGATTCTCGAACAGCTTGCCCCATTTTATATTGTCGAACGCCTTTTCCAGGTCGACAAATCCTATGAAAGTGTCTTGATTTTTCTTTAGCCTTGCTTCCATTGTTAGCCGTAACGTCAGAATTGCCTCTCTCGTCCCTTTACTTTTCCTAAAGCCAAACTGATCGTCACCTAGCGCATTCTCAATTTTCTTTTCCATTCTTCTGTATATTATTCTTGTAAGCAGCTTCGATGCATGAGCTGTTAAGTTGATTGTGCGATAATTCTCGCACTTGTCAGCTCTTGCCTTTTCGAAATTGTGTGGATGATGCTTTTCCGAAAGTCAGATGGTATATCGCCAGACTCATATATTCTACACACCAACGTGAATAGTCGTTTCGTTGCCACTTCCCCCAATGATTTTAGAAATTCTGATGGAATGTTACCTATCACTTCTGTCTTATTGGACCGTAAGTCCTCCAAAGCTCTTTTAAATTCCGATTCTAATACTGGATCCCCTATCTCTTCTAAATCGACTCCTGTTTCTTCTTCTATCACATCAGACAAATCTTCACCCTCATAGAGGCTTTCAATGTATTCTTTCCACCTATCTGCTCTCTCCTCTGCATTTAAGGGGCTCCGGAAAGGCTCAAAATCATGAAAAGTTCAATTTTTACTTTTTTGCGTTTTCTGAATCTGCAGACTATTACCTTTTAATAGATATATAATTTATTCAATTCCGAAGACTACAACTATTTTTAAATTTTTTTAAAATGTGTTCTACATGGGCGTGACCCACTGTGGCGCTGTTAAACTGCTGTCAAATGGTGTTATTATTAACGTCCGTGTTCATCAGGTACATTTTAGTGATGTGAGATAAAGTATGTGTTGTGGCTAACCTGTGATGGTTCAATATATATCGCTGGTGTGATTGTCGATTGTTTCATGTTTATTTACTCTGTCGTTATCTCGAAAATATTCGTAATTAATTCTGTTTCTTGAGTCTCTGTTTTGTTGAAGTATAATAATGAGTAAAAGTAAAGTTATTAGAAATCCTCTGAAGGCTTTAAAGAAAAGGAGAAATGTTGGAAAGCCAAAGGTATGTGTTGTTACTGTAAACAATAAAGACGATAACCAAGTGAGTGAACCTAACCTCTCAAGTACACCTACCCATAGCAGTCAAAGTGGGAAAGAAAATACTTCACAGAAGAAGCTTGGTTCAATAAGTGAAAACTATGAATGTTTTATGGGCGAATCGGATGTGAATGAAATATTTGATATGTCGGTTCTCAAAGGAATTTTTTCAAACTGTGTATGATGTATTCATTGTAGTGAAGTTGGTCTGGAACTCTCCATAATAAAGCACGTAGGACTTGCTAGTGAAATACAACTGAAATGTGATAAGTTTTCATACATGACCACCTTTTGGAACAGTGTTGCAGTAACTGCAACTGAAGAAAATGGTAGCAAAATCTACGAACACAACATTGGATTTGTTTATTCCTTGCGTTCAGTTGGTAAGGGTGCTACTGCAGGTGCAATTTTCTGTGGCATCATGAATCTTCCAAATCCCCCAACCAAGTTTACGACCTATAATAAATTAATAGGGTCTGAAGTAGAAGATGTCTGTATAGAATCTATGAAGAACGCTGTGGAAGAGGCAGTAATGGAAAATAATGGTAACAGAGATTTGACTGCAGCGTTCGATGGTACCTGGCATAAACGGGGACACACATCTCTTCATGGTGTAGTATCTGCCACCAGTATGTATACAGGGAAAGTTTTAGATGTAGCAGTAATATCAAAGTATTGTACATGTCCACAAAAATATAAAGGTACACATGAAAATAATTGCAAAGCTAACTATAGTGGCAGTAGTGGAGGAATGGAAGTGGCTGGTGTTGCCAGTATATTCCAGCGTTCTGAGGCGTGTGATAAAGTGCGATATGTTAATTACCTTGGTGACGATGATTCTAAAAGTTTCAAACATGTTCAAAGACTGAAGCCCTATGGTGATGATGTTGTAGTGCAGAAATTTGAGTGTATTGGACACGTACAGAAGCGAATGGGAACAAGACTTCGGCGACTGAAAGCTTCGTACAAAAAACAAAAACTCAGTGATGGTAAAGGGTTGGATGGGAAGGGAAGGTTAACTGACAGTGTAATTGACAAAATACAGAACTATTATGGAATGGCTATTAGGCAAAATACACAAAGTGTCGACGAAAAGAAGAAGGCTGTTTGGGCTCTTTTTTTTTCATACTTCTTCAATCGATGAAAATCCCCAACATAGCTTGTGTCCCAAAGAAGAAGACAGTTGGTGTAAATGTAACAAAGGATTGCTAACTGGTGAAGTGTACACTCATAGCATAGTCTGCCTAATGCAATAATGGAGGTGATAAAACCTATTTTCTGAGACTTAGCAGCACCTGAACTGTTGAAAAAGTGTATTCACGGAAAAACTCAAAACCCCAATGAAAGTGTAAATAGTGTTATATGGTCGAGAATCCCCAAGACTGTATTTGTTGGAATAGAAACACTTCACTTTGGTGTGTATGATGCTGTTGCGACTTTCAATGATGGCAACATTGTAAGGTGCAAGGTATTTAGAAATATGGGAATGAAGATAACTTCTAACATGGTACGAGCGATGCTTGCTTTAGACAAGGAACGCCTTCGGCCTGCAGACAGGGCTGTAAAGAGTCTAGAAATACAAGCAAGAGTATACAGGAGGAGGAACAAGAGGAAGCTGGAGGAGGAGTTTGCAGAGGATGAAGATAATCCATCCTATGGACCTGGAATGCACTAAAAAGTTAATCCAATCTTTGTCGCTCGATTCCCAAAACTTTTATTTTCTCATACTAATTACATGTTTTCTAAGGATCTTCCAAACATATTTGTTTCAAACTTTCAGTAAATGTTACACAGTACCTTCTGCATAATTTAACACAGCCTTTTTCCAAAAAACTGTATATTTTTGAATATATAAATAAAAAATTGCAAAAAAATTTTGTGAATTTTCATTACAATTGAAAAAAATCATCTTTAATAACTGAACTAAAATTTTGTAAAATCCCTGTGTTAAGTTGTAGCCCATATTCCAATAAATAATCTGTAAAAAGTTCAACTTCCTACCTCAAATAATTTGTGAGGAAAGATGTAATTTATAAGCGTTATTTTAACATTGCAAGTATAGGGCCTTCCGGAGCCCCTTAACAGTGGAATTCCCGTTGCACTCTTAATGTTACCACCGTTGCTTTTAATGTCACCAAAGATTGTTTTGACTTTCCTGTATGCTGAGTCTGTCTTTCCGACAATCATACCTTTGATCGATGTCTCCACATTTTTCCTGCAGCCATTTCGTCTTAGGTTCCCTGCACTTCCTATTTATTTCATTCCTCAGCGACTTGTATTTCTGTATTCCTGATTTTCCCGGAACATGTTTGTACTTCCTGCTTTCATCAATCAATTGAAGTATTTCTTCTGTTAACCATGGTTTCTTCGCAGCTACCTTCTTTGTACCTATGTTTTCCTTCCAAACTTCTGTGATGGCCCTTTTTAGAGATGTCCATTCCTCTTCTAGTGTACTGCCTACTGCGCTATTCCTTATTGCTGTATCTATAGCGTTAGAGAACTTCAAACGTATCTCGTCATTCCTTAGTACTTACGTATCCCACTTCTTTGCGTATTGATTCTTCCTGACTAATGTCTTGAACTTCAGCCTACTCTTCATCACTACTATATTTTTATCTGAATCTATATCTGCTCCTGGGTACGCCTTACAATCCAGTATCTGATTTCGGAATCTCTGTCTGACCATGATGTAATCTAATTGAAATCTTCCCGTATCTCCCGGCCTTTTCCAATTATACCTCCTCCTCTTGTGATTCTTGAACAGGGTATTCGCTATTATTAGCTGAAACTTGTTACAGAACTCAATTAGTCTTTCTCCTCTTACATTCCTTGTCCCAAGCCCATATTATCATGCAACCTTTTCTTCTACTCCTTCCCCTACAACTGCATTCCAGTCGCCCATGACTCTTAGATTTTCGTCCCCCTTTACATACTGCATTCCCCTTTCAATATCCTCATGCACTTTCTCTATCTGTTCATGTTCAGCTTGCGACGTCGGCATGTATACCTGAACTATCGTTGTCGGTGTTGGTCTGCTGTCGATTCTGATTAGAACTAGCCGGTCACTGAACTGTTCACAGTAACACACCCTCTGCCCTACCTTCCTATTCATAACGAATCCTACACCTGTTATACCATTTTCTGCTGCTGTTGATATTACCCGATACTCATCTGACCAGAAATCCTTGTCTTCCTTCCACATCACTTCACTGACCCCTACTATATCCAGATTGAGCTTTTGGATTTCCCTTTTCAGATTTTCTAGTTTCCCTACCACGTTCAAGCTTCTGACATTCCACGCCCCGACTCGTAGAACCTTATCCTTTGGTTGATTATTCAATCTTTTTTTCATGGTAACCTCCCCCTTGGCAGTCCCCTCCCGGAGATCCGAATGGGGGACTATTCCGGAATCTTTTGCCAATGGAGAGATCATCATGACACTTCTTCAATTACAGGCCACATGTCCTGTGGATACACGTTACGTGTCTTTAATGCAGTGGTTTGCATTGCCTTCTGCATCCTCATGTCGTTGATCATTGCTGATTCTTCCGCCTTTAGTGGGCAATTTCCCACCCCTAGGACAAGAGAGTGCATTGAACCTCTATCCGCTCCTCCGCCCTCTTTGACAAGGCCGTTGGCAGAATGAGGCTGACTTCTTATGCCGGAAGTCTTCGGCCGCCAATGCAGATTATTTATCAAAATTTAGGCAGTGGCGGGGATCGAACCAGGGACCGAAGACGTATTTATTAAGAACCAAAGATGCTACCCCTAGACCTCTAACGTAGTCCATGCGGTGATGCGGTAATTTGCGTCGGCATGGGTAGCATCGTTGTGCAATCTGTCACAAATGCCGGTTCAGTGAACTTTCTCAATACAGTTTCGCGAAAAGAACGTCGCTGTCCATCCAGGGATTTCCATTTGAGTTCACTGAGCATTCTCGTAATACCTGTGAGTTGACTGTCACCAAATGTAGCAGTATGCCTCTGAACTGCTCGACATCATTCTTTAAACCGACCTGATTGGTGCCACAGATGAATGTTGAAAGTTAGGTGGACTGATAAGGTAAGGAATGAGTAGGTTTCAACCAGAATATGATAGGAATGGAAAGTAAGGGAAACACTAAGAAGAAGAAGGGACAGGATGACACGACATCTGTTAAGACATCACGGAATACGTTCCATGGTAGCAGAGGGTAAAAACTGTAGAGGAAAACAGAGACTGGAATACATCCAGGAAACAAAAAAAAAAATGTTCAAATGGCTCTGAGCACTATGCGACTTAATTTCTGAGGTCATCAGTCGCCTAGAACTTAGAACTAATTAAACATAACTAACCTAAGGACATCACACACATCCATGGCCGAGGCAGGCTTCGAACCTGCGACCGTAGCGATCGCTCAGTTCCAGACTGTAGCGCCTTGAACGGCACGGCCACTCCGGCCGCATCCAGGAAACAACTGAGGGCGTAGGTTGCAAGTGTTACTCTGAGATGAAGAGGTCAGCACAGGAGAGGAAATTTGGCCGACCGCATCAAACCAGTCAGAAGAATGCTGACAAAAAAAAAAAAAAAAAAAAAAAAAAAAAAAAAAAAAAAAAAGACCTGCTAGGAAACGACAACGCTCGAGCATTGCTGAAGAGTGGATCACACTGGTTTTCTTTACGAGGTCTCCTTTATAGATCTTCACCTGCGTAGAATTCGCCGAAAAACTAACGTCGACCATTCACGTCCCTGTAGCGGAATACAATCCATTTCCCTTTCGGACATGTCCGAAAGAACAGACGGCACAAATTCATAAAATCTGATGGGCCTAGCAGGACAATGAATCCACCTTCTCCAGTGCGGATGCACAATTACGTACGATCTCCTGTGGGAATGTCAGAGAACGAATGTGGGGGAAATGGATAGGGACGTGTGGATAGGTAGCGCTCGATGGGAGTGTGGATCGGTCGTGAAGCGCGCCGAGATAGTCCGTGCAGTTGCGACAACACTGTGTCCCGGAGCGGTTACCGCACCGGCCTAGGAAGCAGGACATCTCGGTTTCGAATCCCTTTCCGGTACGAATTTTCCGTGTAATGTCCCAATGAAGCTAACAGCAGTGATCTCTCCTCTTTTCTTTCCGTTTTCCCCCTCTCCACCTTCAGTTTACATATACGGTATTTAACGTTGCAGGACTGTTTTCCCTGCTCATCCGCATCACATTCAGGGCAAGCTGCCATTCGTGAAACCAAATAGACACTCTCTCCAAGTCATCACGAGAACATAATAGCCTAAGACGTTGTTGTCATATACCGGAATTCGTTGCCACATATATGTTTAGTATACTTCCTAGGCACAAAGCCTATTCCGAAACAGTCAACTGACAATATAACGATCTTGATTGTTCCAGGAATGCAGCGGCTGCAGCAACTGGGACACATCGCCATCGCTTGCCACGGTAATGATGCATGATACCCATACTAACAAATCCAACCTTGCATGAACTATCAAAGCTAGTAAGCCACTACTGCTCTTACTACCCATCCCACTGTCGCAGAGGTTTTTTTCCCACGGCACGAGCCATGGCACTTTTTTCCCTCTGCTCATCAAATCGCTACCCTCACTCGCGTTTCGTCCACTATCTATCACCTGATGGACCGTGTTAATGCGTAGTCTTACCCAGACGCACAGACAACATCTCAGCCCAGCATCCTGTGGTCCACTTACTAGATAACTAACATGTTGACGGAGGTGACAATAGACCTTTTGGTCTGGTCACCACGTTGGTGCGGGCGTGGAGGGTCCCCATCTCTAGTCAACTGGTTGCAGAACTGCCGAAAAACACCTGATCTTAGCTCTTTTCGATCGTCAAATACTGTTTACGTAATTATGTCATTGTACATATCACTATGGGGTATCAAGTAATAGATTAATGGCTGTTTTGCCGGCGGGGGTGGCCGAGCGGTTCTAGGCGCTACAGTCTGGAACCGCGCGGCCGCTACGGTCGCAGGTTTGAATCCTGCCTCGGGCATGGATGTGTGTGATGTCCTTAGCTTAGTTAGGTTTAAGTAGTTCTAAGCTCTAGGGGACTGATGACCTCAGAAGTTAAGTCCCATAGTGCTCAGAGCCATTTGAAGCAATGGCTGTTTTGATACAATAACGACGTAGCAATAAAGCGTAACTTGCAACAGTAAAGTATTACAATTACAACACATATAGCCGCGCTCTCTACTCTAAACTCCGTCCGTACAGGTCTCGGAAGAATCTAACGGGACCGACCGACCGCCCTGTTGTCCTCAGCCTATGACGTCACTGGATGCGGGTATTGAGGGACGTGAGGTCACCACACCGCTCTCCCGGTCGTTGACAATTTCCGTGACCGGAGTCGCCACTTCTCTATCAAGTATCTGCCCAATTTGCCTCAAACGGGTTGAGTGCACCCCACTTACCAACAGCATTCGGGAGATCGGACATTCACACAATCAAGTACTGTTGCGGAACCGGTGTTACCACTGCGACAAAACCATTGGCGGGCATTTCAGCATCTGACGTATAATTACAGTATATTTCATTAAGGTTAAATCGATGTGTTCAGTAGTTTCTTGGCTGCCTTTCTACACTGCTGGCCACCGTAAATGCAACACCAGGAAAGACAAGAGGTAGCACAACAAAATTTATTTTGTAGATAACGTGTTGACCAAGTATCAAATGATTACGTTTATAGACGTCTGTGACATGTGGTTCCTGCCAGAATCAGTAGCCAGAGTAGCCGCCATTGTTGGAGATCACCGCTGCCACACGTCTCGGCATTGAGTCAAAGAGACGTTGGATGTGTTCCTGGGGTACAGCAGCCCAAGCAGCTTCCACACGTTGCCAAAGATCATCTGGTGTGGCAGCTGGGGATGTAATCTGGGTCACTCGTTGAGCAACCATGGACCACATGTTTTCTATCGGTGAAAGATCCGGAGAGCGAGCCGGCCAGGGAAGCAAGTCAATCTGGTTATTGACAAAGAACCTTTGGACAATGCGTGCCACGTGTGGTCGCGCATTATCCTGTTGAAATATGGCCGTGGCTGAGCCCTGAAGGTAAAAAAGGACAACTGGCTCCAGCACCTCGGATATATGGCGCCGGCTATTTAAAGTACCGGCAATGCGTACTAGAGGCGTGCGAGAGTAATATCCAATACCGCCCTATACCATAATACCCGGTGCAAGACCAGTGTGGCGGTGCATAATGCAGCTGTCCAGCATCCTCTCTCCACGGTGTCTCCACACTCGTCAGTAAAGACAACGTCATTCCATTCTGCCGTCCACATCCGTCTGTCATCAAACCATTGGCGACGGAGACGTCTGTGGTTCTGCGTCAATGGTAGACGAAGCAATGGACGTCTTGCGGACAGACCACTCTGCTGTAAACGGCGTCGAATGGTACGCGCAGACACTGGATGATGCGTTACAGACGCAATGTGCTGTGCTATGGTTCGGGATGTCACTGAGCGATCCGTCACTGCCATGCGCACAATTTGCCTATCAGCACGTGCAGTGGTGCACCGAGGTGAATGCGATCGACCACGTCGGTCCGTCGTACCCTCCTGCATCCAACGGTCACATTTCCGCATTACAGTTGTTCGGTTTCGTCGAACACGTCTAGCGATTTCTCTGTATGATATTCCACAATCTCGGTAAGCCACTATCCTTCCTCTGTCGAACTCGGATACTTGATCAAAAGATGTTCGCTCTTGTCTACGAGGCATAACTGATCGTCTTGTGAAACAACCACAAGGTAAACACACGTGCCGAACGCACACTCGTCGAAATCGCCAAGCCTTAAATGGCACTATGAGGTGGCGCCACAGGCGCGCGTGATGTGCATCTGCGCTGAAATTCTAATCAGTTGCATATCTCATCGCTGCAGACTCATGGTGTAAATTTCACTTGATTCGGATGCATCCTTCAGGGTGTTGCATTTACGGTGGCCAGCAGTGTAACTTATGACTTGAATATGTATAGCTCATGTATTTTATTCTTTCATTCATTGGGCCCTTCACGACGAAAACAAATTGCATATGAATGACAAAATATTAACGTAGTATAATTGTGTTTATGAGTGTCGCTATGAATTAAATTCTGCAATGCAAGGCGTCTATAACGAGTGTGCATTAATTTATTCCCTCAGCACATAGAATTTGTGTAAAATATACGACACTTACTATTAGAGCGTGTATTTGACTGAGTGTAACTCCTAAAGTGATACAAGAATTTTGCAGGTAGAGACACCCGTATTGCCTGGTGATGCACTGGTGCACCACCATTGTACCATCTGCTACTACTCTGCAATGCACTGAAACAGTAACGTACGTCGCCTGTTGTTTCACGTAATTGGAAAAAGCTTATCACAGCACTGACTTCCAGTAAGGGAGCGTCCACGTAGATTCATCAGCGATTGTGAACTTGATCTTGCACAGGAATACAAGGAATGCACTTATAGAGTGTATTTCTTCTAGAGTATTGGATGATGAGTTTTCAGCTACCTATTAAGAGTGATGTACTTCAAGATCAGTGTTACCGCACATTATTCAGGTTCCTTCTGTTACCAAGTGCGACACTCACATTACGGTTCTAAACCATCTTTGAGGTATACCGCGTTATTCCAGCAGAGACTGTGCAGGATATTCGACTGGGGTAGCTTGCAGTTCTGTAAACTAAAACACAATGCGGTATTTGAAGTGTAAGCGACACAATTATGTTTGGGATAATAGAGGACGACAATGTACCAGAATGCTGCTACAATTGTTAATTGCTGGATGTTTTGCCTTAACAATAGGCCTGTGTCGGCATTGTCGCTATCTTCAGGCTATCTATGGCAAAATACGCTTTGCTAATGTAAAAGTCTAGCAATTAACAATTATAGCAGCGTTCTGGTAGACTTCTGTCTTTTATTTTATTATACCGTTAGAAGTTAGAAGTGAAAATAAATTTTATTTGGTTTCCATGATACTGGCCTCTATGTAACATAATTGTTCTGACAGCTGTATCCAAGACCACTGACGCTGATTTGACGTACTGACACCGGATAGTAAGACAGGAAGTGTCTGTTATTCGAAACAATGTGAGCAAGAAGTGGTGCGCTTTTTTAAAGATGACTTGCTTTGTTGATGCAGTAAACTTGAAAACAAAGTAATACAGACAAGAAATGTTGCAGCAGACTAATAGTTTCACAAAACGGTTTAATTAGCGGCTTAGTTTCGATAAATTACTGACTTTGCCAGGTAAGCGATTATTGCAACTTGCAGCAATGTTTATTGTGGCGAGATGTGACGAGACAAAGCGGAATGCGGCTATGACCGAGATCCGCACGTGTCGCTTTGTACGTGCTTGACTCTCGTATGTCGTGTTGTTGTGGGCTTTGATGCAGCGAGACCAGAATTCCGCTCTTTGTCAAATGACGCGCAGTAATTTGATTTGCTGTTTGTCGTGTCGAATGTACTGCTGAACATGGATTGGCATGGAGAGCTATTGCAGCAGCATGTACAGCGCTAAATCATTTCTCTCTGTGTTCTGGTCTGTGCGAATCTGCTCCACCAATAGTCCTAATCCCTTACCATTTCCTTCCAACTACCGTCAGTATTTTACTTCCTATTACGGATCTTTCGGCATGTTTCATGTGGTAGGCATAATATACATCTTTTTTTCCAATTAGACCTTCTGCAGTTTTTGATAGTTTTCCAAGAGACAGATTTTCAAATGGCATTTCATTAGTAATTCGGATTATAGCAGGAAGTTTCATTTCAGTTAAAATCAATGAAGACGTAAATGTGAAATAAGGTCATTGAAGCAAACGAAATATCCAACTTCTTAAAAAATTCTGAATGTTCTGCGTTAATAATATATTTTTGTACGCCATTCACACTGTCAGTGAAAAAACACAAGAGAAACTCATTACTAAATGTTGTCATAGACACGAAATAACTATTCGGCAGTAAGTACCATTTTAGTCTTCCATCTGAACTAGCAAACTTTTGACAACAATTTTCCTGGTTACCTCACGTGTAGTACTGATGATTATAATGAGGAAGGGTCCTATATTACAATAAATATTTCTCTGGAACGCCATGAAAAGATTCAACCATGTGTCACCATCAGAAAAAAATATGTTCTGTGAGAGTAACACACTGACACCACTTGAATGAGACGTTGGACGAGTCTGTTTACTACGACGAGAACATTACTGAGCTACAACGGACACAATTATACAGACTTCGAAGGTGATGTACAGTGTCGCTGTTAAATATGTATAGTGTTCATTTGCATGGCTGTTCACTGTGCACTACAGAATACAATAAACAGTAGACCACCTAGAAAAAAATATTCTCAGGCTTACAGCCTCGTCACGTGGTTAAAATGCTACTTTGTTAAAGTATCAGTGACCCCCTTAAACGACAATTAATGCTAACGTTAAACCCCTGCGAGGAATTTTTGAGAAAGTTCTTACTGTAGGATAACCTAATGCGAACAGAACAATCAGACTGGGATTCGTTTCCGAAACACTCCAGTGGAACATAACCAACAATAAACAGGTGGGTCAGGAACAGACGTTCTCCCAGCAAGAAAGCAAGTTGTAGTATTACGTATTAATATCGGTCGGCGCCTGAATCGTAATTCTTTTGCAGCAATGTAATAAAGCAGAAGGCAGTGCTAAGTCCAACCTAATCTTCCTTGACACACACTAAACTGTTTTCTTTGTACCTGTTCACACTACACACAGTAGCCTAACCTTGCAGATGAATGTACTACTAACTTGGAAGTCAGACTATCAAATGGCCAATAAGATAGCAAGCAGTAACATATGCCTCCCAACAACATCTACCTTAAATGAACTAGATGCAGCACTTTATAGAATCAATCACTAACACATATGAACCTAATAGCAATACGAAACAGAGAAGAGCATGAAATGATTCTGACTTAAATCAGGAGGCTATTAGTGATTATAATAACATCACTGCTTGATGCAGGTTCTCTATGCCTGTGCATTAACCAACTTGCAAAAGAATAGTAACACAGCAAATACTTATTTCATAAGCTCAGTTTGAAGCAATTAAACAGAATGCAAATCTAACTACACTGGCTCTGAAGGAGCCTTTGCTTTGCTTCATTAACTAACTAGCCTAGCACATGAGGTCCCTTAAACTTTCATGGTTTGAAGAACCATGCTCATTAACAAAACTACACTAGTATTTATAAGAACTGATAAGTATTATCATCGCCGGCCGAAGTGGCCGTGCGGTTAAAGGCGCTGCAGCCTGGAACCGCAAGACCGCTACGGTCGCAGGTTCGAATCCTGCCTCGGGCATGGATGTTTGTGATGTCCTTAGGTTAGTTAGGTTTAAGTAGTTCTAAGTTCTAGGGGACTAATGACCTCAGCAGTTGAGTCCCATAGTGCTCAGAGCCATTTTTTGAAGTATTATCATCAATAATTATTAATGAATCACAAGAAAGTGTAACTCTTTGAAATACAAATGTGGTTTGATAGGCAGTCTTTTAACCTCCCCAAAATACAGTTGGCTGTGCAAATGGCAACACAACTTTAAATTCAAGTTGGCGCACTTCCTCATGAAATTAAAACTGAGAAAACTTTGTAATTCTGATCAAAGTGCATAAATGCAGCTCTTAATAATCTTTTTCACTTCGGATCAATATTATTGTTCTTTTAACTTACAGCTTTGCTATTTAGGCAGCTTTTCAAGTAAGGCAAATTATTTATGAAAGTAACTGCAGATTGATTTAAAAGTGCACTTGAAGTGGAGTATTTCTCAAACAATAAAATTGAACTTAAAACACTCCACTTAAATAGCTCCACACATTATAAAGCAATCACAACTATTCTTACAGCTGCCGAATACGTATTTCGGTAATAACTAGGGCACTCGGAATTAAATTCACTAGGATAGGATTCCTGTCCAGGTTTGTGATTTGGTATGATTACGGATGTAAGATAGCAACACCACGATTTTTATTAAAATCAACCAAATTTCACAAATACCTGGTCCATTTACAGAGTGCCAAATATAAAGAATTTAGTGGAGGGCTGGTGGCACTGGTGGCGAAATTTGCAGTGTCTGGTAACATGGCGGCGATGCACTGACGGCAGTACTGTTGGCCCCGCCCTGCTACAGACCTTCTTCACGTCGGAATCATACTTTTATAGGGCCAAAAACCATGCCATGATAATAGTATCAACAAACGCAGCATCCAAGGCCTATAAGTAATGCTCTTAAGCTCATCTGACCTCAACACTCATAGAATATAAACCACAATGATTCGCTACTGCTAGCAAAATGTTAACCGCAGCATAGCTCAGCTAGACTTCTTACACGTCATAAAGCACTAGTTGCCATTTGTGCTCCAACCGCAGCTATTCCACTCCGCCAGGCTACTTCCGTATCTGCGGGGCTTTCCCCCATTCAACACTACGTTCCCTGACTCTGGACTAAGTCATTTACAGTACATTATGTAAAAATCATTTCAGTAGTTATTTAAATCCACAAGTACAGTTTAAACAAAATAGTTCAATAAGTTCACATAACTGAAATATGTATACATAGTCAAAGAGTTTCCATGACAGACACAACACTCTACATAAGCAACACTACAAATTAACATAGAAATATTGATACATGAACCATGGACCTTGCCGTTGGTGGGGAGGCTTGCGTGCCTCAGCGATACAGATAGCCGTACCGTAGGTACAACTACAACGGAGGGGTATCTGTTGAGAGGCCAGACAAACGTGTGGTTCCTGAAGAGGGGCAGCAGCCTTTTCAGTAGTTGCAAGGGCAACAGTCTGGATGATTGACTGATCTGGCCTTGTAACAATAACCAAAACGGCCTTGCTGTGCTGGTACTGCGAACGACTGAAAGCAAGGGGAAACTACGGCCGTAATTTTTCCCGAGGGCATGCAGCTTTACTGTATGATTAATTGATGATGGCGTCCTCTTGGGTAAAATATTACGGAGGTAAAATAGTTCCCCATTCGGATCTCCGGGCGGGAACTACTCAAGAGGATGTCGTTATCAGGAGAAAGAAAACTGGCGTTCTACGGATCGGAGCGTGGAATGTCAGGTCCCTTAATCGGGCAGGTAGGTTAGAAAATTTGAAAAGGGAAATGGATAGGTTAAAGTTAGATATAGTGGGAATTAGTGAAGTTCGGTGGCAGGAGGAACAAGACTTCTGGTCAGGTGACTACAGGGTTATAAACACAAAGTCAAATAGGGGTAATGCAGGAGTAGGTTTAATAATGAATAGGAAAATAGGAACGCGGGTAAGCTACTACAAATAGCTTAGTGAACGCATTATTGTGGTCAAGATTGATACGAAGCCCACACCTACTACAGTAGTACAAGTTTATATGCCAACTAGCTCTGCAGATGAAGAAATTGAAGAAATGTATGATGAAATAAAAGAAATTATTCAGATAGTGAAGGGAGACGAAAATTTAATAGTCATGGGTGACTGGAATTCGAGTGTAGGAAAAGGGAGAAAAGGAAACGTAGTAGGTGAATATGGATTGCGGCTAAGAAATAAAAGAGGAAGCCGCCTGGTAGAATTTTGCACAGAGCACAACTTAATCATAGCTAACACTTGGTTTAAGAATCATGATAGAAGGATGTATACATGGAAGAACCATGAAGATACTAAAAGGTATCAGATAGATTATATAATGGTAAGACAGAGATTTAGGAACCAGGTTTTAAATTGTAAGACATTTCCAGGGGCAGATGTGAACTCTGACCACAATCTATTGGTTATGACCTGTAGATTAAAACTGAAGAAACTGCAAAAAGGAGGGAATTTAAGGAGATGGGACCTGGATAAACTGAAAGAACCAGAGGTTGTACAGAGTTTCAGGGAGAGCATAAGGGAACAATTGACAGGAATGGGGGAAAGAACAGTAGAAGAACAATGGGTAGCTTTGAGGGATGAAGTAGTGAAGGCAGCAGAGGATGAAGTAGGTAAAAAGACGAGGGCTAGTAGAAATCCTTGGGTAACAGAAGAAATATTCAATTTAATTCATGAAAGAAGAAAATATAAAAATGCAGCAAATGAAGCAGGCAAAAAGGAATACAAACGTCTCAAAAATGAGATCGACAGGATGTGCAAAATGGCTAAGCAGGAATGGCTAGAGGACAAATGTAACGATGTAGAGGCTTATCTCACTAGGGGTAAGATAGATACTGCCTACAGGAAAATTAAAGAGACCATTGGAGATAAGAGAACCACTTGTATGAACATCAAGAGCTCAGATGGAAACCCAGTTCTAAGCAAAGAAGGGAAAGCAGAAAGGTGGAAGGAGTATATAGAGGGTCTATACAAGGGCGATGTGCTTGAGGACAATATTATGGAAATGGAAGAGGATGTAGATGAAGATGAAATGGGAGATACGATACTGCGTGAAGAGTTTGACAGAGCACTGAAAGACCTGAGTCGAAACAAGGCCCCCGAAGTAGACAACATTCCATTGGAACTACTGACGGCCTTGGGAGAGCCAGTCCTGAAAAAACTCTACCATCTGGTGAACAAGATATATGAGACAGGTGAAATACCCTCAGACTTCAAGAAGAATATAATAATTCCAATCCCAAAGAAAGCAGGTGTTGACAGATGTGAAAATTACCGAACTGTCAGTTTAATAAGTCACAGCTGCAAAATACTAACGCAAACTCTTTACAGACGAATGGAAAAACTAGTAGAAGCGGACCTCGGGGAAGATCAGTTAGGATTCCGTAGAAATGTTGGAACACGTGAGGCAATACTAACCTTACGACTTATTTTAGAAGAAAGATTAAGGAAAGGCAAACCTACGTTTCTAGCATTTGTAGATTTAGAAAAAGCTTTTGACAATGTTGACTGGAATACTCTCCTTCAAATTCTGAAGGTGGCAGGGGTAAAATACAGGGAGTGAAAGGCTATTTACAATTAGTACAGAAACCAGATGGCAGTTATGAGAGTCGAGGGACATGAAAGGGAAGCAGTGGTTGGGAAGGGAGTAAATGGTTCAAATGGCTCTGAGCACTATGGGACTCAACTGCTGTAGTTATCAGTCCCCTAGAACTTAGAACTACTTAAACCTAACTAACCTAAGGACATCACACACATCCTTGCCCGAGGCAGGATTCGAACCTGCGACCGTAGCAGTCACACGGTTCCGGACTGCGCGCCTAGAACCGCGAGACCACCGCGGGGGAAGGGAGTAGGACAGGGTTGTACCCTCTCCCCGATATTATTCAATCTGTATATTGAGCAAGCAGTAAAGGAAACAAAAGAAAAATTCGGAGTAGGTATTAAAATTCATGGGGAAGAAGTAAAAACTTTGAGGTTCGCCGATGACATTGTAATTCTGTCAGAGACAGCAAAGGAGTTGGAGGAGCAGTTGAACGGAATGGACAGTGTCTTGAAAGGAGGATATAAGATGAACATCAACAAAAGCAAAACGAGGATAATGGAATGTAGTCAAATTAAGTCGGGTGATGTTGAGGGTATTAGATTAGGAAATGAGAGACTTAAAGTAGTAAAGGTGTTTTGCTATTTGGGGAGCAAAGTAACTGATGATGGTCGAAGTAGAGAGGATATAAAATGTAGACTGGCAATGGCAAGGAAATAGTTTCTGAAGAAGAGAAATTTGTTAACATCGAGTATAAATTTAAGTGTCAGGAAGTCCATTTGTATGTAAGTAGTTTGGACAAGAAGACAATAGAAGCTTTAGACATGTGGTGCTACAGAAGAATGCTGAAGATTAGATGGGTAGATCACATAACTAATGAGGAAGTACTGAATAGGATTGGGGAGAAGAGGAGTTTGTGGCACAACTTGACCAGAAGAAGGCATCGGTTGGTAGGACATGTTGTGAGGCATCAAGGGATCACCAATTTAGTATTGGAGGGCAGCGTGGAGGGTAAAAATCGTAGAGGGAGACCAAGAGATGAATACACTAAACAGATTCAGAAGGATGTAGGTTGCAGTAGGTACTGGGAGATGAAGAAGCTTGCACAGGATGGAGTAGCATGGAGAGCTGCATCAAACCAGTCTCCGGACTGAAGACCACAACAACAACAACAGTTTGTTACAAAAACGTACGGCGAAACTTTCAGGAAACATTCCTCACACACAAAGAAAGAAAATATGTAATGTGGACATGTGTCCGGAAACGCTTACTTTCCATGTTTTAGCTCATTTTATTAATTCTCTTCAAATCACATTAATCATGGAATGGAAACACACAGCAACAGAACGTACCTGCGCCACTTCAAACACTTTGTTACAGGAAATATTCAAAATGTCCCCCGTTAGCGAGGAGACATGCAACCACCCTCCGTCGCATGGAACCCCTGATGCGCTGATGCAGTCATGGAGAATGGCGTACTGTATCACAGCCGTCCACAATACGAGCACGAAGAGTCTCTACGTTTGGTACCAGGATTGCGTAGACAAGACATTCCAAATGCCCCCATAAATGAAAGTCAAGAGGGTTGAGGTCAGGAGAGCGTTGAGGCCATGGAATGGGTCCGCCTCTACCAATCCATCGGTCACCGAATCTGTTGTTGAGAAGCGTACGAACACTTCGACTGAAATGTGCAGGAGCTCCATCGTGCATGAACCACATGTTGTGTCGTACTTGCAAAGGCAGATGTTCTAGCAGCACAGGTACAGTATCTTGTATGAAATCATGATAACGTGCTCCATTGAGCGTAGGTGGAAGAACATGGGGCCCAATCAAGACATCACCAAAAATGCCTGCCCAAACGTTCACAGAAAATCTGTGTTGATGACGTGATTGCACAATTGCGTGCGGATTCTCGTCAGCCCACACATGTTGATTGTGAAAATTTATAATTTGATTACGTTGGAATGAAGCCTCATCCGTAAAGAGAACATTTGCACTGAAATGAGGATTGACACATTTGTGGATGAACCATTCGCAGAAGTGTACCCGTGGAGGCCAATCAGCTGCTGATAGTGCCTGCACACGCTGTACATTGTACGGAAACAACTGGTTCTCCCGTAGCACTCTCCATACAGTGACGTGGTCAACGTTACCTTGTGCAGCAGCAAATTTCTCCGACGCTGACATTAGGGTTATCGTCAACTGCACGAAGAATTGCCTCGTCCATGCAGGTGTCCTCGTCGTTCTAGTTCTTCCCCAGTCGCCAGTCATAGGCTGGAATGTTCCGTGCTCCCTAAGACGCCGATCAATTGCTTGGAACGTCTTCCTGCCGGGACACCTTCGTTTTGGAAATCTGTCTCGATACAAACGCACCGCGCCACGACTATTGCCCCGTGCTAATCCATACATCAAATGGGCATCTGCCAACTCCGCATTTATAAACATCGTACTGACTGCAAAACCACGTTCGTGATGAACACTGACCTGTTGATGCTACGTACTGATATAGTTGAAGCTAGTACTGTAGAGCAATGAGTCGCATGTCAACACAAGCACCGAAGTCAGCATTACCTTCCTTTAATTGGGCCAACTGGCGGTCAATCGAGGAAGTACAGTACATACTGACGAAACTAAAATGACCTCTAACATGGAAAATAAGCGTTTCCGGACACATGTCGACTTAACATCTCTTCTTTATTTGTGTGTGAGGAATGTTTTCTGAAAGTTTGGCAGTACCCTGTATACGAAATAGGTCGAAAATAGGTCTTACAACTTGGCGCGACTGTAAGGCCGAAAGCATTTTATTCAGTGTTACCGCCGCGAGACTCTATTCTTAATTGAGTCATCTAGTTTTCAATAACATAGACCAGTGTTTCGGTCCTATAGAAGGGAAGAGCATCATATTCCTCTACAAAATCTGTCAGGGCTCGCAAGCATCAGCTTTACATTTGCGCCTTATTCAGACGTCTGGCAAACATTACAGGCTGTTGTCGCAAATATTTCAGCTACCGGAAATTCTCGCCACTGAGTGTCGCATTGTGCTCGTTGAGTGATGTGTGACATCTGTTTCAGTCTCACAGATGCACGCCGACCGTTGGTTTCTGACGTAATCATGGAGTGGAATCGATGCGCGTATAAATTCAGTAGCTGAGCACGCTCGCTCATGAGAGGGGTGGCAGTCGAGTTGATTGAGATAAAATCGGATACGTGATTGGATTCGTGAGATCGCGCCAATCCATTTTATTTGTGGCAGGAAGGAATTTAGAGTGCAGTTTTCTATCTTTTACATTTAGAAATCTCCTCCGCTGAATTTCAGTGTTTTAATTTCTCTTTCCAAATTAAATAACTGCAAACATCACAGACAAAATTTACCTTTTGAGAGTCACATTGACGTCAGCCAAACGAACAGTGATGTGTGAGAGCCCATTCGTCTCTTTATTAACGTTACTCATTGTGAAATCACTGTATTTTCTTACGTTCCTTGTCTTTAATGCTGTGTAAAGCTACGTCATATATTGCATTTGACATGGGAGCTCTTACTGAGTTTCTTTGTATCGATTCATGATATCCATGTTTCGCATCTACGAGTACTGCGACTACGCATACTGTCATGTGTTACACAGCCTGCAGAAAACAATAGATATGTGCGTGAAATGTGTATGATCCACTGCGCTTAGCTCTCGAACATAAATTCGCATCAGGGGGGAAAGTATTCACACTCATGTATTTTACTTACTTTTCGCTTGCAAGAAAGTTTTCAGTGAAATCGGAGGCCGAAGGTTGTGAACACAGCTAGACCTCGATACGGATAGAGAGAGATGTATTGTCTATGCATACGACTGCTTATCTTACTAGGCGCAGTTATATTTTAATGAAATACACAATATTAAGAATCGAAACTTCCAGGACTTTCTTACACCCACAGATCATCGGTTTCTTATGAATCGGAATCTCTTGGTGGAATGATAATTACAAATTATTTCCGAATCACCACATAAATACACAACTGTCGTAACATACTACTAATTCTATTGCGGAATTTAGCTGCTTTCAGTAATCATCTGAAAGTGGATACAAATTATATGATAAAAATTGAAATAAAGAAATAAGTAGGAAAGGAGTACACTACATATGTATAGAATCGTAATCACTCTTATATTTAGGCAATGAAGGTTGAGCAGAAATTGAACGGTGTTCGCAGTGGCTTAAAATTTGCAAAACTGAGAAAGCTTTAATTTTATAATAAATTATTTATTCAGTGATTATTGTTGCAACATAGAGCAGGAGAATCTATTTCACGCACTGGAACTGTAAAAAATTGTTGCATCTAACAAGGGTCCTTATTACTTCTTACAGTTTTTTGCTAAAAGGTATAACTGAAACGCCGAAATAAGAAGTGGCGGCCATTTGTGCCGAGACCTAACCCATGACAAAAATCGACACTAAATAACGAAATTATTTTAAAGTAATTACGAGTTCATTTTGTTGTTCACTAGACGTGAAATGTCGCTAAGTTTGTGCGTCTAAAATCATTTAAATCAATTGTAGGTTCATCGATCACATATATATTCAAAGACAATTGCTACAGGTCACAGAAAACACCTACTCAGAATCAATATCCCTAGTAGAAAAAATATAGATGACCTACTTACTGCTTGGTTCTGAACACTGAAGAAATTGCGAAAGTTGTATTACATGTAACGATATGGCTGGACCTTCGATGATAACATTGTATATTCCGGTGCGAGGATCACATAACACACTATGTGATCAAAAGTATCCGGACACCTGACTGAAAATTACTTACAAGTTCGTGCCGCCCTCCATCGATAAAGCTGGAATACAGTATGGTGTTGGCCTACCCTTGGCCCTGATGACAGCTTCCACTAGCGCAGGCATACATTCAATCAGGTGCTCGAAGGTTTCTAGGGGAATAGCAGCCCATTCTCAAAGGAGTGCTGCACTGAGAAGAGGTATCGATATCGCTCGGTGAGGCATGGCACAAAGTCAGCATCCAAAACAAACTAAAGGTGTTCTGTAGAATTCAGGTCAGGTCTCTGTGCACGCCAGTCCATTACAGAAATCTTATTGTCGTGTAACTGCTCCGCCACAGGCCGCGCATTATGAACAGATGCTCGATCGTGTTGAAAGATGCAATCGCCATTAGCGAACTGCTCTTCAACAGTGGGAAGCAAGAAGGTGCTTAAAACATCAGTGCATGCCTATGCTACGACAGTTCCACGCAAAACAACAATGAGTGTAAGCCCCCTTCATGAAAAACACGACCACAACGTAACACAACCTCCTCGAATTTACCTGTTCGCGCTACAGACGCTGGCAGATGACGTTCACCGGGCATTCGCCATATCCACACCCTTCAATGGGATCGCCACATTGTGCACCGTGATTCGTTACTCCACACAACGTTTTTCCACTTTCAAATCGTCCAATGTTTACGCTCCTTACACTAAGCGAGGCGTCGTTTTGCATTTACCGGCGTGATGTGTGGCTTATGAGCAGCCGCACGACCATGAAATTCAAGTTTTCTCACCTCCCGCCTAACTATCATAGTACTTGAAGTAGATCCTGATGCAGTTTTGATAGATCTCTGCCTACTACACATTACGACCCTCTTCAACTGTCGGCGGTCTCTGTCAATCAACAGGTCTGTACGCTTTTGTGCTGTACGTGTCTCTTCACGGTTCCACTTCACTGTCACATCGGAAACAGTGTACTTGGGGATGTTTAGCAGTGTGGAAATCTCGTGTACAGACGTATGACACTATTGACACCCAATCACCTGACCAAATTCGAAGTCCGTGAGTTCCGCGGAGCACCCCAATCTGCTCTCTCACGATATCAAATGACTTCTGAGGTCGCCGATATGGAGTACCTGGCATTAGGTAGCAGCACAATGCACCTAACATGAAAAACGCATGTTAATGTATGTGTCTGGATATTTTTGATCACATAGTGTGTGTTCAAGCACCAGAGGACGTAGATTCTGTGACATACACTGTGGTGACTAAATCGTGTCAGACCTTCTTTTGCCCGGTATAGTGCTGCTGTAAATTGGCCATGTGGCAGACACGGAACTCCATTACCCATTGAGGAATTCGAATGTAGTTCTCTGCTGTGCGTGGGGGAAGAAGATGGCGGAGGTGTGTCCACGGATGTCCCCTGATGACAAATCAACATTTATTGTTCAACTGCGATACATTGGTCGTGGGCCCTCGGGGCGAGTTTTGCTTGCGGTCGTAATATTGTCGGTGGCGACGGAGGTGGCCAGCACAGGCTCACCCAGGCGCCCGCTGCTGCGACTGTAGCTGCAGTGGCGTTAACTGGAATCTGTTGCCTCGTTGGCAGCGCTACGGCCTTGTCGGCTCGTATTGCGGCTGCTGGAACCACGCGCCGCGGGGTTCTGTGATGGTGGCTGCTGGGGGGCCGTGGCAGCGCCACAGGTCAGCGCCCCTCCGCAGGGACCATTTCCTACTGCGGTCGGCGGGCCACCAGCCCTAGCTCCGACCCCGGTCATAGCGTTTGTGGAGGCAGCGACGAAGGACCATTGCGACAGTGCGTTACAACAACGCACTCCCGGCGACTACTCCCATGACAGGCGGCTGCCTGTTGACGATAGTTACTGTGGCGATATTAAACCTATACAGGGTGTTACAAAAAAGTACGGCCAAACTTTCAGGAAACATTCCTCACACACAAATAAAGAAGAGATGTTAAGTCGACATGTGTCCGGAAACGCTTACTTTCCATGTTAGAGGTCATTTTAGTTTCGTCAGTATGTACTGTACTTCCTCGATTCACCGCCAGTTGGCCCAATTTGAGGAAGGTAGTGTTGACTTCGGTGCTTGTGTTGACATGCGACTCATTGCTCTACAGTACTAGCATCAAGCACATTAGTACGTAGAATCAACAGGTCAGTGTTCATCACGAACGTGGTTTTGCAGTCAGTGCAATGTTTACAAATGCGGAGTTGGCGGATGCCCATTTGATGCATGGATTAGCACGGTGCAATAGCCATGGCGCGGTACGTTTGTATCGAAACAGATTTCCAGAACGAAGGTGTCCGACAGGAAGACGTTCGAAGCCATTGATCGGCGTCTCTGGGAGAACGGAACATTCCAGGCTATGACTCGCGACTGTGGAAGACCTAGAACGACAAGGACACCTGCAATGGACGAGGCAATTCTTCGTGTAGTTGACGATAACCCTAATGTCAGCGTCAGAGAAGTTTGCTGCTGTACAAGGTAACGTTGACCACGTCACTGTATGGAGAATACTACGGGAGAACCAGTTGTTTCCGTACCATGTACAGCGTGTGCAGGCACTATCAGCAGCTGATTGGCCTCCACGGGTACACTTCTGCGAATGGTTCATCCAACTATGTGTCAATCCTCATTTCAGTGCAAATGTTCTCTTTACGGATGAGGCTTCGTTCCAACGTGATCGAATTGTAAATTTTCACAATCAACATGTGTGGGCTGACGAGAATGCGCACGTATTTGTGCAATCACGTCATCAACACAGATTTTCTGTGAACGTTTGGGCAGGCATTGTTGGTGATGTCTTTATTGGGCCCCATGTTCTTCTACCTACGCTCAATGGAGCACGTTATCATGATTTCATACGGGATACTCTACCTGTGCTGCTAGAACATGTGCCTTTACAAGTACGACACAACATGTGGTTCATGCACGATGCAGCTCCTGCCATTTCAGTCGAAGTGTTTGTACGCCTCTCAACAACAGATTCGGTGACCGAT
This sequence comes from Schistocerca nitens, assembly GCF_023898315.1. Lineage (NCBI taxonomy): Eukaryota > Metazoa > Arthropoda > Insecta > Orthoptera > Acrididae > Schistocerca > Schistocerca nitens. The sequence continues at coordinate 22,099,311 of NC_064614.1, forward strand.
GGATTAGTAGAGGCGGACCAATTCCATGGCCTCCACACTCTCCTGACCTCAACCCTCTTGACTTTGTTTTATGGGGCATTTGAAAGCTCTTGTCTACGCAACCCCGCTGCCAAATGTAGAGACTCTTCGTGCTCGTATTGTGGACGGCTGTGATACAATACGCCATTCTCCAGGGCTGCATCAGCGCATCAGGGGTTCCATGCGACGGAGGGTGGATGCATGTATCCTCGCTAACGGAGGACATTTTGAACATTTCCTGTAACAAAGTGTTTGAAGTCACGCTGGTACGTTCTGTTGCTGTGTGTTTGCATTCCATGATTAATGTGATTTGAAGAAAAGTAATAAAATGAGCTCTAACATGGAAAATAAGCGTTTCCGGGCACGTGTCCACATAACATATTTTCTTTCTTTGTGTGTGAGGAATGTTTCCTGAAAGTTTGGCCGTACCTTTTTGTAACACCCTGTATATCTGATCTGCCTGACACTTCGTCCAGAAAATACTGCTATGCCGATGACCTGGCTCCAGCCGTAAAACACCACGAAATGAAGGCAACAGAAGAGATTCTAGCCAATGAGCTGTTGCTTCCATCTAAATAACCGGTTAGCGAACGTAAAACTGGAAGTAAGTTTCAGAGGCAGAATTCTTCGTCATAATTGGAACCCAAAATATCTTGGTGTCATCATGGATCGTACAATATGCTTCAAGCAACACCTTCTTAACTTAGCTCAAAAGTTGAGGTCTCTAAACAACATCCTCCAAAAGCAATGCGGAACTACCTGGGGATCTTCAGCAACCACCCTGCAAACTTCAGCTCTGGGCTTGGTGTACTCAAGTGCTGACTACTGTGCACCTGTTTGGATGAACAGTCGTCATACAAGGCTTGTTGACACCCAGCTAAATACGACAATGCGCATAATATCTGGCGCAATCAGAACTACTCCAGTTTATTGGCTTCCACTGGTTAACCGGTATAATGCCTCCTGATCTACGCAGATGTACTGCCCTTATGAGAGAATTCCACAAGATCTCCAGGAATTCTAACCTACACGTGCATAGCGACCTGCCACTTTTAAATCGCAAGAGACTGAAATCACGCCATCCAACTCTGTGCGATGCTGCTGACATGGTTGCTAAAGATTTCAAACCTCTCGAAGAATGGAAAGGTCGGTGGGAAGCAGTGACAGATGTGCACCTGCATAACAGCTTCTCAGGTGCTAAACTTCCAAGTGGATTCGACCTACCACGGAAGACCTGGACTACTCTCAACAGAATCCGTACCTGCCATGGTCGATGCAGGGATGCTCTCTTTAAGTGGAAGAAGCTGCCTGATCCAGCCTGTGACTGCGGGGCTCCATACCAGACTGTTCACCACATTGTCAGTGAATGCAGGATTCGAGCCTATCACGGCGCCAAAGAGGACTTCCTGCTAGCAACTGCGCTGGATTGAAGGACTGGATATTCAGTTGTAAGGACAAACTTATGTTTCTAGTGTGTCAGTATGTACATAATATGTACGAGGGCTATTCCGAAAGTAAGGTCCGATAGGTCGCGAAATGGAAACCACGGTAAAAATCAAAAATGTTTTATTTGCAACAGTTAGATACACCTTGCAGCTACTTATCTCCATAGTCGCCGACCCGACTTAGACGTGTATCGTAGCGTTGTACCAACTTTCCCATACCCTCGCTATAGAAGGCAGCCGCCAGTGCTCTCCGCCAATTCTCTACGCTGGCCTACGGCTCGTTGTCTTGTGCCGAAATGTTGTCTTCATAACCAGCAGTTCATGTGACTTGAGCTGAAACTCAGAGGGAGACAATTACGGGCTGTATTGTGGGTAATCTCACATTTCCATTTGCAAACGATGCAGGAGCATCTTCATTGCCCCTGCAGAATGCGGCTGAGAATTGTCTTGAAGACGAAACAGCACGACAGTTATGTAATGTTAGCTGCATAGCTTCAGGGGAAATTTCTCACCAGGCCCCCGTACTTGGCGGCAGACACTATTTTCTAGACATCTTTACGCACTCACTGCGAGCTCAGAAATGAGAAGAGCGACGTGATGCTAACTGGGGTTATACTAGAGACACTACCCAACACATCTGTGCAAAGCTTTATCGGATGTTCATAGTCGTTTCCATTTCGTGACCGATCGGACCTTACTTTCGGAATAGCCCTCGTATATATAATTTAATTTCATGAGATGTCTGTATTAGCCATACGCTAAATAAATAATACCGTGGCGAGGTACTGCTGGCGCGTCCTAGGCAACGAACTGCATTTAAGACGGCGACTATTACGATGACTTCGATAGCAGTGACGTTTCCGAACTAGTGGCAGCAACAAGTGACAGCGGCTCCGCGTCACTCCAACACCCCACGATGGATGATGTTGACGAGTTGGTTGCCGGTCCTCAACTAAGGCTTTCTGCCGCTGACGTCTTCCCAGTAGGTCAGTGGAATATTCTGATTATGTTCGGCTGGTGTAACTGACTCGATCACCGCCATCGATGTTGACATGCTCGGGTGCGACGAGCTGCTTCTTGTCAAGTCCTCTGCAGGCTGATGCGACGTGGCGGTAAATACTAAAGAAGTGCGGTTGCAGAGAGTACACACGAATGTGCATATGTAAATGTTGGTTGAAAATGTTATTGCAAATTTTGGCTCTCACGTAAGTCTCAGGGGATGAATTCTACACTTGGTGCATTACTACACTTCCACACCCCCGCATTTGTTATAGTTTTTGAATTAATTATTCACTCAGACATAAGTACAGTTTATGCTAGGGAACAAGAATTAGGCGATTATTATACTAAAATGAGTTTTTCACGACACCGTTCAATCACAATTTATTGGCGTTGTTCTTTTCTGTCACACAATGAAACTAGCACTGGTGAGACGGTTTACAGTGTTACTTCAATAATAATATGACTCCGAGCAGCCGCACGGGATTAGCCGAGCGCTCTAAGGCGCTGCAAAAAAAAAAAAAAAAAAAAAAAAAAAATGGTTCAAAATGGCTCTGAGCACTATGGGACTCAACTGCTGAGGTCATTAGTCCCCTAGAACTTAGAACTAGTTAAACCTAACTAACCTAAGGACATCACAAACATCCATGCCCGAGGCTGGACTCGAACCTGCGACCGTAGCGGTCTTGCGGTTCCAGACTGCAGCGCCTTCAACTGCACGGCCACTTCGGCCGGCAAGGCGCTGCAGTCACGAACTGTGCGGCAAATCCCGGCGGAAGTTCGAATCCTCCCTCGGGCATGGGTGTGTGTGTTTGTTCTTAGAATAATTTAGGTTAAGTAGTGTGTAAACTTAGGGACTGATGACCTTAGCAGTTAAGTCCCATAGGATTTCACACACATTTGAACATTTTTTTTTTTTTACCCCGAGCACCCAATAGCAGTAATGTAGGCTGCTATAAACTAAAATTACTCAATCAATTCGAACAGAACCATAAGTTCCACTGTCCTTTTTGTACTAACAGTTTTGGCGCGAAATCACAGTTCGCCACATGTTCACTTACGACGATGTATACCTCGTAAATCGTACTCACACAAATAATCGTAGCACTTCCAGTTCACGAAATATATGCTCGCAGACTTGCACTCTTAAACAATACTCTTTGTCGAAATAAATCGGTGCGAAAAAGAATTCTCAAACGACCACATGGGCCACCTTCAAGTGGAGCTTGCTCGCCACCCACCCTCCAAAACGACTGACTCCTGGCCTAGATGGCCGCTCGCTTATATAAGCTCGGATGTCAAACCCCCTGGTTATTTAAGTACCAGTCTCACCAGTGAAGATTACAAATTTTGATACATACCTCCCTCTATAGAAATAAGTACACCATCGGAACAGCGCTAAGAAGTACATCTTATTTACTATGTTACATTAATTTCTACGACTATTCTATCGCCCGTAAATCGAGTTTTAGTTTTTGCAAAATTTCGCCACTTAGCGCAAATTTGTTTGTTGACATCTGTGCTGGCAAAGTTTTAACATGGAACTGCATATAGCACTGTTTTTAGACGTAATCTATAGCGATCTATACAGTGCGCTGCTCAAAATCTTCATATCTATAATAATTAATTAATTGTGGGCGATAAATGTTAATAATAATTTGCAAACAATGAAAACTATTGCAAGTTACATGTGTGGTATAACTTAACGAGTTTAAAATACGTGTGATGCGTCCCAAAATATTATATAGTGGTTTTCTTCACGTCATGAATTTTCTGTTGAATTTTATAAGCAATTTCCCCTCAAACTTTGTTTATTGCTCTTTACGTGCTTAATTATTTATAAATATCAACATATGACTACGGCAATCGATCCGCTAAGACGAAACGTTTTTAATGAGTGCTCGCTCATCCCTGTAAGTTGTTATTTACTATTTTTATTAATCTCTCAGTATTCGTGATATTAACCGATTTTGAGTTTACTGTAACTTTTGCGTCTCGTGACTTGAAATAAAGGTGCATATTGCAATCTTTCAGAAGGTGCATATTGCTGACCACAATCCACTGCCGCATCGCTCTTCACCGTAAGTTACATAGTTTCACGTAATGGGCGAGAAACCAAACAATGCCCTAAGCTACGGGTAAATTAATTAAAGTGGGAACAATGAGGTCGAGTGTGTGCTCATTAATGTCATAGAACAGTTCCCACTTAAACTGTATGTTTTCTTACCCACGTATCCAATCCTTCCCTCCAATTTCGAAGAACTGGTTCCAAACCGTTCTAGTTTAGAGGCAGCATCTACAGCAGTAGAAGAAATAAACTGTCTACTTATGCTGTAGGTAGATGTGTATGTTGCGGGGTAAAGTCAAGCGCCGACACGCCAGTCAGGAAGGACAGGGAAGAGAAGGCTGTGAGAAGTCAGCCAATCGCACGCTGACCGGACCTCCCTCCAGGATGACAACGCTACATCAGCGGCCCCTATGTGAAGAGGACATAGGCGTCGCGCCCGAGTGGTGACGACCCAGTTCAATATCAGCTTCGAGATTAGCGACTTCGAAAGCAGCGTCAATACTAGACGCTTAGATTGTACTCTGTATGTATCATGGACTTGGGATTGTCTATACTGAAGACGGTTGCGCGGGACTAGCCGAGCGGTCTTGGCGCTGCAGTCACGGATTGTGCGGCTGGTCCCGTCGGAGGTTCGAATCCTCCCTCGGGCATGGGTGTGTGTGTTTGTCCTTAGGATAATTTAGGTTCAGTTGTGTGTACGCTTAGGGACTGAAGACCTTAGCAGTTAAGTCCCACAAGATTTCACACATATTTGAACATTTTTATACTGTAGACGATCGATTGTTTTGTATATTGCCCTTTTCTTGCCGGCCGAAGTGGCCGTGCGGTTAAAGGCGCTGCAGTCTGGAACCGCAAGACCGCTACGGTCGCAGGTTCGAATCCTGCCTCGGGCATGGATGTTTGTGATGTCCTTAGGTTAGTTAGGTTTAACTAGTTCTAAGTTCTAGGGGACTAATGACCTCAGCAGTTGAGTCCCATAGTGCTCAGAGCCATTTGAACCCTTTTCTTGCGACACATCTCTGTAATTGCCAAAGTTAAGTATTGTAATTTTCTTATCTAATAAAATTAATTAATATTGTTTGTTTGTCTATCGAATCGAGTATGCAGTGTTCCTAGACACTACAGTTTACACACACCGGACTGAGAAATCCGTCACAGAATAGTGAACAGCAAGTCAGCCTTCTTGTCCCCTTTTAGATCCACGGCCGATTACTAACACGGGCAATGTAGCTTGGCAGCATACAATGCTGAAGGAGGTCTACCAGTATCAAACAAAGACCTAAATCTGAAAACGTAAATATTGACACATTACGCCTGGATCACAGAATTTTATGGGTGTTGATCATGAGCTGTGAGAAAACTGGGAAATAATGTTTGAGATATATTGTTACAGAAGGTTGCTGAATATCAATTGGACTGGTTAGATAAAATTAATAGGAATATGTCAACTTCTTACTAGAGAACTTATATTTGCCCAAATCGCAATAAATTATATATATAGACAATTAGTTTCTGCAATTTAAATTGACGTCTTCAGATCATCTATATGGACCAGTCATTGTGCCACACATCGTACTGCACCGTCATCTAGTCATAAACATATTTGTTAGGAATATGTGCAAGAAGACGCACCAAATACACTGATTAGCAGAAACATAGAAACCAGCTACCAAATAGCCGTTACAATTCTGGAGGCCTGCTGATCTCAGTTGACGCCCCAGGATAAAACTACTTAATATACTTACAACATCAGTAACATGTAAGTCAATAGTAGCTGTTTGAGATAGATTTCAGGGCGACAAACCAAAAAGACCAGATTTACAATACACTTTTTTTTTGTTTCTCGGGACGAGCAAAGCCTCTTTAAAGTAACATCCATAAAAGTACCTCTCGAGACCCTTTAGGCGCACGCAAAATTTCAACCAGGCAAATGTGACTTCTCTACAATTACAAATATAGCATTACCACAACAATTTGAGAACCACTCATTAGATAGTAAACCTCAGACAAGCAAGGGGCCCATATTTATAAGAAATTTACAATTTGGCGCTAGTAATTTAGAAACCGAAGGTTAAACCTTAAAAAAAAATTACAGGTTCAGCATTTCACAAAACTGGATGAGCTCTTTGACATTAGCAACTTTCCAAACAGGAAGGTGAAAAATTTCAAAAATTTTACAAATTCAGCATCTGACAACATTTTAAAATTTACAGGTCCAGGATTAGGGTAAAAGATATGGAGCACACTTTGGGCAGTAACAAATTTGGAACCGATAGTTAACAACAATTTTAATATTTACAGCTATCCACAACTAAGGACTGACAGACCTTCAAGTCAATCAAGCGTTAAGGCACCAGTAACAAGACAAGGCTTGGCAGATGGAGGCAAGGCAGGGTTGGGCTGGGATGGCTTAGGGTAGCGGACAGTTTTATTTAAACGTAACTCCGAATGGAATAAAGATTAAGAACTTCACTTATAGAGAGGTGCCGTTGGAAGCGAGGAGTCTGCGCCTCCTCAGTCGCTAACACAAGTCCGGAGACGAAGCACCACGCCCCAGCCGGCCGGGGTGGCCGAGCGATTCTAGGCGCTACAGTCTGGAACCGCGCGACCACTGCGGTCGTAGGTTCGAATCCTGCCTCGGGCGTGGATGTGTGTGACGTCCTTGTTGTTGTTGTTGTGGTCTTCAGTTCTGAGACTGGTTTGATGCAGCTCTCCATGCTACTCTATCCTGTGCAAGCTTCTTCATCTCCCAGTACCTACTGCAACCTACATCCTTCTGAATCTGCTTAGTGTATTTATCTCTTGGTCTCCCTCTACGATTTTTACCCTCCACGCTGCCCTCCAATGCTAAATTTGTGATCCCTTGATGCCTCAAAACATGTCCTACCAACCGATCCCTTCTTCTAGTCAAGTTGTGCCACAAACTCCTCTTCTCCCCAATCCTATCCAGTGCCTCCTCATTAGTTATGTGATCAACCGATATAATCATCAGCATTCTTCTGTAACACCATATTTCGCCCGCATCTCGTGGTCGTGCGGTAGCGTTCTCGCTTCCCACGCCCGGGTTCCCGGGTTCGATTCCCGGCGGGGTCAGGGATTTTCTCTGCCTCGTGATGGCTGTGTTTGTGTGCTGTCCTTAGGTTAGTTAGGTTTAAGTAGTTCTAAGTTCTAGAGGACTTATGACCACATCAGTTGAGTCCCATAGTGCTCAGAGCCATTTGAACCATTTAACACCACATTTCGAAAGCTTCTATTCTCATCTTGTCCAAACTGGTTATCGTCCATGTCTCACTTCCATACATGGCTACACTCCATACAAATACTTTCAGAAACGACTTCCTGACACTTCAATCTATACTAGATGTTAACAAATTTCTCTTCTTCAGAAACGATATCCTTGCCATTGCCAGTCTACATTTTATATCCTCTCTACTTCGACCATCATCAGTTATTTTACTCCCTAAATAGCAAAACTCCTTTACTACCTTAAGTGTCTCATTTCCTAATCTAATCCCCTCAGCATCACCCGATTTAATTTGACTACATTCCATTATCCTCGTTTTTCTTTTGTTGATGTTCGTCTTATATCCTCCTTTCAAGACACTGTCCATTCCGTTCAACTGCTCTTCCAAGTCCTTTGCTGTCTCTGACAGAATTACAATGTCATCGGCGAACCTCAAAGTTTTTACATCTTCTCCATGAATTTTAATACCTACTCCGAATTTTACTTTTGTTTCCTTTACTGCTTGCTCAATATACAGATTGAATAACATCGGGGAGAGGCTACAACCCTGTCTCACTCCTTTCCCAACCACTGCTTCCCTTTCATGCCCCTCGACTCTTATAACTGCCATCTGGTTTCTGTACAAATTGTAAATAGCCTTTCGCTCCTTGTATTTTACCCCTGCCACCTTCAGAATTTGAAAGAGAGTATTGCAGTTAACATTGTCAAAAGCTTTCTCTAAGTCTACAAATGCTAGAAACGTAGGTTTGCCTTTTCTTAATCTTTCTTCTAAGATAAGTCGTAAGGTTAGTATTGCCTCACGTGTTCCAACATTTCTACGGAATCCAAACTGATCTTCCCCGAGATCCGCTTCTACCAGTTTTTCCATTCGTCTTTATAGAATTCGTGTTAGTATTTTACAGCTGTGACTTATTAAACTGATAGTTCGGTAATTTTCACATCTGTCAACACCTGCTTTCTTTGGGATTGGAATTATTATATTCTTCTTCAAGTCTGTGGGTATTTCGTCTGTCCTCAGGTTAGGTTTAAGTAGTTCTATGTTCTAGGGGACTGATGACCTCAGACGTTAAGTCCTGTAGTGCTCAGAGACATTTTGAACCACGCCCTACACACGCTCACAGTCGACGTGGACTATTCACACCCGGTGAGCTGGAGGGTAGTGGATAACACGCCGGGGCCAACGGAATCCAACACCACGAACAGCTCGGGAAGCAGAGAGCAGACAAACAGACTGCAAGACTTAGCATCAAAATAAGCAGATTGTCAAGGCCCGACACAAGAATACAAAATGCAAACTCTTCCCCAGACACCAACTAACATGACAGCATACTCAATAAAAGGTGATTAACCGGTTAATGGTCCAACAGTAATGACCAAAGATAACAATTTTATTTAACAGCTAACTTAACAAGACCGCCAAGAAACAAATTCGCTTAAGGAAACTAGAAAGTGGTTGAGCGCTAATACCTAAGCAGCAGATCACAGTAGCAATAAAAAACACAACAGTAAACAATAAATCCCTTCTTGTAAGAGAAGTGCTGGAGCTCCCGAAGACCTCTCCAACGTGAGTACAAAAAAAGAGTTGACATTCATAGCACCGCTGGCGCTTGCTTATCACGATCATGCCCGATGTTACAATTCATGCACAAGTCGGGCACCGATACTAGTCGGGCTCGATATTAGAACTCAGTGGTCACAAATATATGCAATGCCCTAGAACATGTCACAAACAAATTAATTTCACACCCTAGCAATAATTACAGTGATCACCGAAATGCTGAACAAACTGCAATAAAAAGGAAAGAGCAGTTTCAATACACTCAGATATATTATCCCTAAGGGAAATTTACTCAGAGAGGGGGACGCATTTAGTAGCTTGAGTATGGAGTGACGGAGAACAGCGGGCAAACCAGCCAAACGGGAGCAAGTCCAGCACCGGACCATATGTGCCGAAGTTCATAAACAGAAGCATCTAACCCGAAAATAAGGTAGGAGACGAGGTTAACAGAGAAAATCAACGTGATCGCGACGCTCACATCAGCAGACGTCACTCCCAAATCCAAACAGTCAATGAAGCGCAACTGCATAGAGCCCAACACTCCACACTAACACGGCTATGTACAAGTACAGCCCACTTGGAAGAGCGACCGCCGATCAGGTCCCACAATGACACGCTCACCTTTCGTAGTACGTTTCTCTCTCTCACTGCCCCGCCGTCCGTCACCAACCTGCCTCCAAGCTCCCCTAAACAAATAGCCAACTACCAGAGGACCGAAACACCACCTCGTGGCGAGGAAAGGGATTGCGCCAGTAAGTGAAGATATAACAGCACGGTAATCGATCCGACAATGCTCATCCGTGTTTTCTTCGAATTTCTGAGCAAAGTTCCTTTTGGACATGCATGTACACTATGTGATCGAAAGTATCCGGACATCTGGCTGAAAATGACTTACAAGTTCGTGGCGCCCTTGCAAGATCCCCTCGCTTCTGAACTGATACTGTTATTTCTCAGCTTAACCGCGAGTCCTTAGAGGGTGGTATATGTGACGTACAGTATGACTGGTCAGCATTTCCACCCGGAATTTGCGAGTGTATGTCGGACCTTCCTTGATCCACCTTGGTGGGTCGTGTCGTCGGATTTCCTCCTACCTGTGCGCGGTGCATCTCTCGTAGATATCGTCCGGTGCAAATTCTTCATTGGCGCATTGGATGTCTCTGTCGGTGGAAGCTAATTATCTGAAATTGCTGTCGATCAACTTTGAGGTATCTATTTACTCGAAATTAACATTCAGAATGCCGTAATATCATTTTTATTCCCATTAGATCAATAACGAAACACTCATGTGACAAACTACTCGTAGCCGAGAGCATGGCTACCATCGAATGACAGGAAGCGCTCTCAACGCCGACTGCCGACTTTGGCGCGCAGTCCGTATCCCTTACTAGTTTCGTCACAGTTCGTGGATTTCCGATCAAGTTCGTACTTACTAAGATATGCATTTGTTAATGAATGGGTGTGAATTTTAACGATGCAAAATTATGATAAATAGTTTTAAACATCCAGAGGCTCCTCCTAGTATTCATGTTGTCATAAATGACTTTAATTATTAAATATAAATAAACAGAATCGGTGACTTAGGCGCCAAGATGGCGGTACTTCCCGTCGTGTACATTTCCCAGGCTGACGCTTGTTGCTACGGTGCAGCGCCGAGCCCCACCCCACTACGCGCGACATGTGGTCGCTTCGTCACCTAGCCAGCCAGCTTGGGAAATGCTCTCCGACTCATGGCCGGCTACGGACTACAGCACTTCCTAACTATCGTGAATGCATCAATGAGAGACAATAATTTATTGAAACTGGTAAAAATGTCTTCCTCACGCAAGAGGCACCTTACACCCTCCATCGGTAATCCTGGAATTTAATATGGTGTTGGCCCACCCTTAGTCTAGAAGACAGTTTCCAAACTCGCAGGCATACGTTCATTCACGTGCTGGAAGGATTCTTGGGGAACGGCAGCCCATTCTTCACGGAGTGCTGCGCTGGGTAGAGGTATCGATGTCGGTCGGTGAGGCCTGGCACGAAGTCGGCGCTTGGAAACATCTCAAAGGCGTTCTATACGATGCAGGTCAGGACTCTGTGCAGGCGAGACCATTACAGGGATGTTATTTTCCTGTAACCACTCCGCCACAGGCCGTGCATTGTGAACAGGTGCTCGATCGTGTTGAAAGATGCAGCCGCCATCCCTGAATTGCTCTTGAACAGTGGGAGGCAAGAGGTTGCATAAAACATCAATGTAAGCCTGTGCTGAGACAGTGCCACGCAAAACTACAAGGAGTGCAAGCCTCCTCCATGAAAAACACGACCACAGCATAACACCACCGTCTTCGAACTTTACTGTTCGCACTACACACGCTGGCAGATGTTCACCGCGCATTCGTCATACCCACACCCTGCCATCGGATCGCCACATTGTGTACCGTGATTCGTCACTCCACACAACGTTTTTTAACAGTTCAACCGTCCAATGGTTACGTTCCTTACACCAAGCGAGGCGTCGTTTGGCATTTATCTGCGTGATGTGAGGCTTATGAGCAGCCGCTCGACCATGAAATCCGTATTCTCACCACCCGCCTAACTGTCATAGTACTTACATTTGATCCTGATGCTGTTTGGAATTCCTGTATGACGGTCTGGATAGATGTCTGTCTATTACACATTACGACCCTCTTCAACTGCCGGTGGTCTCTGTCAGTCAACAGACGAAGTCGGCCTGTACGCTTATGTGCTGTCTCTTCACGTTTCCACTTCGCTATTACGCCAGAAACAATGGACCTAGCGATGTGTAGGAGTGTGGAAATCCCGCGTACAGACATATGACACAAGTGCCACCCAATCACCTGACCACGTTGGAAGTCCTTGAGTTCCGCGGAGCGCCCCATTCTGCTCTCTCACGATGTCTAACGACTACTGAGGTCGCTGACACGGAGTACCTGGCAGTAAATGTCAGCACAATGCACCTAATATGAAAATCGTATGTTTCTGTGGGTGTCCGGATACTTTTGATCAAACAGTGTATGTCTGAAGGAACGCATGCCTGACGAAATAGGGATGTTTGGCGCTTGCCTTTAAGTCTTGCCCGGATAAGGTAACCGCTAGCGATAAGCAGGAAATCCGGGTATGATTCCCACTCGGGCACAATTTTTCCGTTTCCATTACACAGCTGGTTGTAGTCCAAAATCGTAACTGTGTATGCATTTCATATACAACAACCGATGTGTACACGTCCAGCACGTGTAACAGCGGCGAGGCGTCGTGGCATGTGACCTGTGAGGCCTTGCTGGTTCGCTGGAGGGAGTTAGCACCACATCTGCACGAACATGTCACCTAACCACCCTAAATTCCGGGAAGTGGAGCTATTAACTCCTTGGCTTGTAACACGGTGCATTACCTTGTTGAAAAACACCACTGCCGTCGGGCAACTAGATCGTCATGAAGGGGTGTACGTGGTCTGCAACCAGTGAACGATACTCATTGGCCGTCACAGTGCCTTGCAAGAGCTCCACTGCACCCATGGATGCCCACGTTAATGTTTCCCAGAGCGAACTAGAGCTGCTAACGGCTTGTCTGCGTCCCACAGTACATGTGTCAGGGACTGTTCACCTGGAAGACGACGGATTCGCGCTCTCCTTTCGCCATGACAATGGAGGTATCGGGAATCATCAGCCGATGAACCGCCCTGCCAGTGCCGATGTTCACGTGTAGTTGCCGATGTCGTGGTGTTAACACTGGCACATGCATTGGCCGTCGGTTGCGGAGGCCCATCGTTACGAGTGTTCAGACACACTTGTACTCTGACTAGCATTTTAGTACCTCCACATTCGCCGCTTTTCCAGTTTTATCAGTCACCCTACGACGTCCAACATTTGTAATGACGGATGGTCGCCCAAAACCACGACATCATGGCGAGAATTCACCTTGCTTTCGCCACGTATTGAAGACACTACAGCGCTACTCGAACACCCGACAAGTCGTGCGGTTTCTGAAATACTCTGCCCTCGGTCAAATTCATACACACTACTGGCCATTAAGTTTGCTACATCACGAAGATGACGTCCTACGGACGCGATATTTACGACAGAAAGAAGATGCTGTGATATGCAAACGATTAGCTTTCCAGCGCATTTACACAAAGTTGGCGCCGGTGGCGACACCTGCAACGAGCTGACTTGAGCAAAGTTTCCAACCGATTTCTCATACACAAACAGCAGTTGACCGGCGTTACCTGGTGAAACGTTGTTGTGATGCTTCGTTTAAGGAGGAGAAATGCGTACCATCACGTTTCCGATTTTGATAAAGGTCCGATTGCAGCCCATCGCGATTGCGGTTTATCGTATCGCAACATGCTGCTCACGTTGGTCGAGATCCAATGACTGTTAGCAGACTATGGAATCGGTGGGTTCAGGAGGGTAATACGGAACGACGTGCTGGATCCCAATGGCCTCGCATCACTAGCAGTCGCGATGACAGGCATCTTATCCGCATGGCTGTAACGAATCGTGCAGCCACGTCTAGATCCCTGAGTCAACAGATGGGGACGTTTGCAAGACAACAACCACCTGCACGAACAGTTCGACGACGTTTGCAGCATCATGGACTATCAGCTCGGAGACCATGGCTGCGGTTACCCATGACGCTGCATCAGAGACAGGAGCGCCTGCGACGGTGTACTAAACGACGAATCTGGGTGCAAGGATGGCAAAACGTCATTTTTTCGAATGAAACCAGCTTCTGTTTACAGCATCATGATGGTCGCATCCGTGTTTGGCGACATCGCGGTGAACGCACATTGGAAGCGTGTGTTCGTCATAGCCACACTGGCGTATCACCCGGCGTGATGGTATGGGGTGGCACTGGTTACACGTCTCGGTCACCTCTTGTTCGTATTGACGACACGTCACGTTACGTTTCAGATGTGTTACGACCCCTGGCTCTACCCGTCATTCGATCGCAGCGAAACCCTACATTGCAGCAGGATAATGCACGACGGCATGTTGCAGGTCCTGTACTGGCGTTTCTGGATACAGAAAATGTTCGACTGCTGCCCTGGTCAGCACATTTTCCAGATATCTCACCAACTGAAAACGTCTGGTCAATGGTGGCCGAGTAACTGGCTCGTCACAATACGCCAGTCACTACACTTGATGAACTGTGGTATCGTGTTGAAGCTGCATGGGCAGCTATAGCTGTACACGCCATCGAAGCTCTGTTTGACTCAATGCCCATGCGTATCAAGGCCGTTATTACGACCAGAGGTGGTTGTTCTGGGTAGTGGTTTCTCAGGATCTATGCACCCAAATTGCGTGAAAATGTACTCACATGTCAGTTCTCGTATAATATATTTGTCCAATGAATACCCATTTATCGTCTGCATTTCTTCTTGGTGTAGCAATTTTAATGGCCAGCGGTGTAGATCGCGCGCCTTCCCCGTTCTGCACATTTACGGCACGCTCACTGGCGCTAGGGCACCTTGCGTGTCTCTGACTAGCAGTCATTCCTCGCCAGGTGACACTGTTTTCGCTTGGACCGGTTTATATCTGTAGTAGGTCAGAGGTCACAATGTTCTGGCTGATCAGTGTAATTATCTTGTTATAACTGCTACTCGTAATTTGATTATTTATTATTTTTCGCGAGCAACTTCCCCATCTATGTGTAATAATTTATTTAATATCAGCAACTAACTATTATTATTTGCAGCAGCAATGGCTCACTGCACTTTTGTATTACACTTTATAAATTGTGTAACATCTATAATGTTTTCATATGGAATATATGCATGGTATCAAAGTGCTGAAATTATTGCTTGATTGTGTGAGAGTGTGTGTGTGTGTGTGTGTGTGTGTGTGTGTGTGTGTGTGTCGGAAAATTAAAATTAGTTTCTGTCTGTGATGTCCACATTGCTTCATTTATAACTGGTGCTTTTTTCTGAACTGAAACTAGCGTTGCAGCAACCGTTCTTGTGAACCATCGAATTTCTTTCCCAGTAAATATTAGCTAAGAAATTACAGGGAAGATAAAAGCTTTCCCGTCACAGTAAAGTCCCTGTATAACCAGACTGAATGGAATTAATACGTCTTGTAGATGCTCTTCAGATACTCATTTCTATTTTTAGCATACTGACAACTGGAAACCTGTGCCACACCAGGATTCGAACACGGATTATTTGCTTATCGCGAGCATTTACTTATTTTACCCTCGTCCTGTATAGTCTCACATTACTCTTGCCAATTGTATTTCCATAATCATAACTTTAGATTTATTCTAGGAATTTTCCTTCGGTCCATTGACATTAAAATAAAATACATATACAGATGTAAGAGTAATGTTTGCTGCTACTTTCTGGTTTCCGATCAAACATAAGGGTTAATTAATGAAAAAAAGTATTTCTAACCCACACATATATGTTCAAAAAAATGGCCCAAATGGCTCTGAGCACTAAGGGACTTAACATCAGAGGTCATCAGTCCCCTAGAACTTAGAACTACTTAAACCTAACCAGCCTAAGGACATCACACACATCCATGCCCGAGACAGGATTCGAACCTGCGACCGTAGCGATCGCGCGGTTCCAGACTGTAGCGCCTAGATCCGCTCGGCCACCCCAGACGGCACACATGTATGTGCATGTGTATAAAAATAAGTCAGACACCGACAGACATCTAAAATAATTCCTTGTATTAATTGTTATTTCCTTTCAAATTATTCCTCCACTCCACCAGCGCTCAAATGCAACCAAAGTACTCATACATGGTAAGTTGCGTCTCAGAATCCCTGTGTCTGTATCGGCTGGATATGCATATCGCGCTTTGACTCAAACCGGGACAAATATCAAGTGCTCCTCTATTTCTGTCGAGAAGCTACTACGCCAATCCTCGAATAAGGTTAAATCTGGACATGAAGTTCTGAGCGGAAGTGACAAAAATTTTTGGATGATGTGCTGTGCTTGCATCCTAACTTTTTCGATGTCAGTCCATATTTGATGAAATAATCTACGCAGTGATATGCGATCTGAAGTTTTCCCGGCGTATTTCCAATTTGAACAGTTCTCCGGAATCCGACCAGATAGCGTCATAATTTCTCCACAATATTTCGGCAGACGTACACGCTGCCATCATCAGGTGCTTCCACCTCAAGATGGTAGCGTCTACGTCTGCCGATATATTGTGGAGAAATTACGACGCTACCAGGTCGGATACCCGAGAACTGTTCAAATCTACGCAGTCTTTTATCGATGGCTTGTTGTTTTTGCGCTTACAGAACACGTAATGCCCCAACAACCATACGTAAGAGTTTTTTGAATCAGGATATAATTTTCAATCCGGTAACCTCATATCTTCCATCAAGACAGCATTTTTGACAGTTCTGTTACTAGATGATAGGCTCTTCCTCGTCTGGTTCTAGACCGGATACTGTTTCTTGCGAATAAAAGTACGTCCGACTGAATCCACGACCTGTCATTCCTTACAGTCAAGGGTGTCATTTAAGCGACTGTTAATACGTTTATAATAGTAGTAATATATGTAACATTTTGATAGCTCCAGAAATAGTCTAACATCATTCTTACTGCATACGGAGGGACGCGTAGTTCCTGAGTTCCGTAGATTTTGTATATTAAAATCGGAATGCTAAAAATTTTTCGGCCCTTGTTTCGGAGCTTACTCATACAATATTTTTTTTTTGCCCGTTTGAGCACTTTAATGATAACAGAAACCAATATTTGTCGCTGATTTTGTGCTTGCAGTAATTAGCCTCATTTGATGGACTGCGAATTTGAAAGCACATTTTTAAAATTAATGAACATGTAATTAAATGACAGACGAGCTTTAATTGTTGATATACATACAGAGCTCGCTCTTTGACATTCCAGCCACACACACACACACACACACACACACACACACACACACACACATATGCACGCACGGACGCACACGCGCACACATAAACCCACCTACCGAAGTACACAAACACACACACACACACACTCACACACACACACACATACACATACAAACACACACAGAGAGAGAGAGAGGGGGGGGGGGGTTGTGTTTATCGTCACAGCAGAGGACCTATGATCATCCGTCTGTATATCCTGTCATCTTCTTATCTGTTATCAGTCTTTTCCAGTTTTTAGTATGAATGTCTAAGTTACAAGTCCTTGGCCAGCATTTCGGTAACCAACAAGCTGGCAGCAAATCAATATGATGCGCATTTCTGTATACAGGCTGCTCTGTAAAAGTTAGCGAGGAAATGAATAAAGTAACACGACATGTAAATTGGTCGAAACGAATGGAAGTGGGGGAGCGTGTTGCCAGACGTCTCCCAGTCTTGCAAAGATAGCTGGATGCTACACGGAATGAGATCAACGCGACTGTAGCGCTAAATGGGGTTTTCTGCTCAAGACGAGGCAGTAGAGGCAACAGGAAAAGACAGTGCCTAATAATCAGGGAGCAGTTACGGTGCACTGTGGTGGTATTATTTATTACAACAAGGTCCGGAGACAAAATTTGGATGATTCACAAGCGGAGGAATTATCAGAACGCCGGAGGAAGGGCGGGGTTTGTCGAGTGTAGCCTAGGAGTTTAATATTGCTTACAGCAGTTCCTCTCGTGCGTGGGAAGATATCCGAACCACAGGCACTGATGTTCGACCACGGCCCACCACAACGGCAGCGAGAAGTATCACCGAAGTCCTTCACTGAAATTAATACATTTACAAAACTCTAAAAAGTAAAAGATCTTGTGACATTGATGGAATTTCAGAGAGAATTGTGAAAAGGTATTCCAGCTTAACAAGTAATGTCCTTAGTGATATATGCAGTGCATCACTGGCACAGGGAATTTTATTTATTTATTTATTTATTTATTTATTGTTCCGTGCGACCACATTTAGGAGAAGCCTCCATGGTCATGGAACGAGTCAATACATGAAATTATAACACGATTGTAGAAACAGAATGAAATGAAATATAAGAAACATATTCAGGCGACAAGTCGTTAGTTTAAATAAAGAAAATCAAGAATGTAACACTGGAATTTGCTTAATTTTTTTAGCTCTTCCAGGAGCTCCTTGACAGAATAGAAGGAGTGAGCCATGAGGAAACTCTTCAGTTTAGACTTAAAAGTGTTTGGGCTACTGCTAAGGTTTTTGAGTTCTTGTGGTAGCTTATTGAAAATGGATGCAGCAGAATACTGCACTCCTTTCTGCACAAGAGTCAAGGAAGTGCATTCCACATGCAGATTTGATTTCTGCCTAGTATTAACTGAGTGAAAGCTGCTTACTCTTGGGAATAAGCTAATATTGCTAACAACATACGACATTAAAGAAAATACATACTGTGAGGGCAATGTCAAAATTCCCAGACTATTGAATAGGGGTCGACAAGAGGTTTTCGAACTTACACCATACATAGCTCGAACAGCCCGTTTTTGAGCCAAAAATACCCTTTTTGAATCAGAAGAGTTACCCCAAAAAATAATACCATATGACATAAGCGTATGAAAATATGCGAAGTACACTACTTTTCGTGTTGAAATGTCACTTATTTCAGATACTGTTCTAATGGTAAATAAAGCGGCATTTAGTTTCTGAACAGGATCCTGAACATGGGCTTTCCACAACAGCTTACTATCTATCCGTACGCCTAGGAACTTGAACTGTTCCGTCTCGCTTATAACATGCCCATTCTGTCTGATTAAAATGTCAGTTCTTGTTGAATTGTGAGTTAGAAACTGTAAAAACTGAGTCTTACTGTGATTTAGCATCAAATTATTTTCCACAAGCCACGAACTTATATCATGAACTACATTATTTGATAATGTTTCAATACTACACACAAGATCCTTCACTACCAAGGTGGTGTCATCAGCAAACAGAAATATTTTTGAATCACCTGTAATACTAGAAGGCATATCATTTATATAAATAAGAAACAGCAGTGGCCCCAGCACCGACCCTTGGGGAACGCCCCATTTAACAGTGCCCCATTGGGACTGAACATCATTACCACTCTCAATATTGCGGAGGATTACCTTCTGCTTTCTGTTCTTAAAGTAGGAGGCGAACCAATTGTAAGATACTCCCCTTACTCCATAATGTTCCAACTTCTGCAGTAATATTTTGTGGTCACCACAGTCAAAAGCCTTCGTTAAATCAAAGAAAACACCTAACGTTCGCAACCTTTTATTTAATCCGTCCAAAACCTCACAGAGAAAAGAGACTATAGCATTTTCAGTTGTTAAGGCATTTCTAAAACCAAACTGTACATTTGACAGCAAATTATGTGAATTTAAATGCTGCAGTAACCTTGTATATACAACCTTCTCGATAACTTTAGCAAACACCGATGGCATAGAAATAGGTCTATAATTGTCAACATTATCCCTGTCTCCCTTTTTATAAAGTGGCTTCACTACCGAGTACTTTAATCGGTCAGGAAAACGACCACTCCTGAAGGAAAAGTTACAGATATGGGTAAGTACTGAGCTAACATACGTGGAACAATACTTCAGTATTCTGCTAGGTACCCCGTCATATCCATGCGAGTTCTTGGTCTTTAGTGATTTAATTATTAACTCAATCTCCCTCTTGTCAGTATCATGGAGGAGCATTTCAGGTAACAGTCTCGGAACACTTTTTTCTGAGAGCGCTATATGATTCCCTGTTGGGACTAGGTTTCTATTTAGTTCACCTGCTATATTCGGAAAGTGATTATTAAGTACTGTACATATATGCGACTTATCAGTAACACGGACATTCCCACTACGCACTGATTCTATATTCTCGACCTGTCTCTGCAGACCAGCCACTTCCTTTACGACCGACCATATGGTTTTAATTTTATCCTGTGACTTAGCTATTCTATCTGCATACCACATACTTTTTGCCTTCCTAATAACTTTTTTAAGCACCTTACAATACTGTTTGTAATGGGCTGCTGCATTTAGATTTACCACATAGGTTAGAATATGCAAATAATAAACCGCTTCAGAAGAACTTAACTAAATTAGAACTAAACTAAACTCCGTCCGAACAGGCTTTGCAAGGCACAAAAGTTACCGACCGGCAACCGTGTCCTCCTCAGCCCACAGGCATCACTGGATACGGATACGGAGAGACATGTGGTCAGCACACCGCTCTCCCGGCCGTATGTCAGTTTACAAAACTGGAGCCGCTACTTGTCAATCAAGTAGCTCCTCAGCTCGCCTCGCAAAGGCTGAGGGCACCCAGCTCACCAACAGTTCTCGGCAGACCGGATGGTCACCCAACCAAGACTTCACAAGAAAGGTGACATCTATCTCCGAAATATTCGGTAAAGCAATGCACTCAAGAGCTGTCGCACACTTAAGTGGAAACAATTAGTTAATATATCACAGCTGCATTCCAAGAGAAGATTCTCGACTGAGAATGCTATTTTTTACACTCACTCCTCAATTAGTACAAGCCTTTAATAATAACATACCGGCAGCTGGTAATATTTGTGATCTCTCCAAGGCCTTCGATTGTCTGGATCACGATACTCTCTTAGAAAAACTCAGTTTCAAGGAACTGATGGCCTTACACACAGCTAGTTTGAATCTTACTTGAAGAACAGAATGAAAAAGTTGCGCTGAATAATTCGGACAATGTCGGGAAGGTTGAAAATTTTAATAACGTGGTAAAAGTCATTAGTCGCACAGGAAAAATTTTGGGTTCACCCCTATTCCTTATATACGTGAATGATCTTCACCTTACACTCAACAAGCAAAATTGCTACTTTTCTCAGACGATAGAAGTGTTAACAATAAACCCCGTGAGAGAGAAAGGAACAGAATAGCTAGTAAATGATATTTTCCAGGGAATTGCTAAGTGGTTCTCTGAAAATGCGCTCTCCCTAAGTTTTGAAAAACACACTACATTCAGTTCTGTACGACAGATAGAGTAGTACCAACAAGTGATGTAGCATGTGTGCTGGATTCTGTAAGTAGCGCAGAATTTTCCAAATCATACGATGTACATGTGGACGAAACCTTGAACTTGTCACGAAGCAAGCTGGGATACTTTTTACTTCCCCTCTTGTTTTGTCATCTGCCTCATTAAAATTCATTTTTTTTATGTTTTAACTAATAACCATTAACATACGCGAGTGTTATCTAAGTATACACAAAAGAGAAAGGTTGGCCCTCAGTTTTAAGGAATATAACACCAGATGTAATTTTGTACCTAGCTTTATGTATGTAATTGATTTTCTAATTTATTTCCCTATTACTTCTTAATACTATTGTTATAGTGTGAAATCAGTAATTCTTTGACGTATAAACACATATAGATTCTATACTAATTATAAACATTTGGAGGAACAACTAATAGCATTCTTAAAGGATTTATTAGGTTCTATTCGAAAACATGTTAGCAAGGCCAGCCCTTAATTAATTCCAATGTTATTTCCAGTTTCGTCAAAAGTAATGTTTACGTAACGTATTTGCTAATTTCGTGATTTAAACAAATAATTCGGCTTAACCCTTGTAGTAGAAGAAACTTTTAAAAAGACCAATTTTTCAATATATTCAATTAATTTAATGAGTTAAGTTGTAATTGAAATTTTTGTAAATTAAACATAGAACAATGTGAAATTTCAGTACCTATTATTGTGAGGATGTATAAGGGCCCAGTTTTTGGTCCCGAGACAGTCAGTCCACAGCCGAGTTTCAGACGAGAAACCTGTGTTGGTTAGAACAACAATGCCTCAACTTTTTTTACTCAAATAGGCCATGTTTTAAGACAATGACAGTGTTTCCTCCATACGTACCTTTCTATTCCTGAAGAACTGTGGACTTAGTGGTTAGGTTCTTACTGCTTGTAGAAGTTCAGTAGTAAACTATTGTAGCAGTATGTGGAGATTCACCTGAAAACCATTAATGAGGCTTATCGAAAGTTAAACAATAGTGTACTGGTCATATTAAATGTGTTTATGGGGGTTGCGAAAAATGAAAGTCAACAACTGTGAAACGCAAATGTGTACGTGTCGGCTACATCATTTACTGTATACAGTACTGCTCTTCCACCTCCTACTTTTTCAGCCAGTACATCGACACCGAAGACAACAAATGTAGAAATAAAATTAGGCCAACCATCACAAACTGGAGGAAGTATTTTACTGAGCTTCTCAATTAAATTCAGCTACTTTTGCTCTTCGTATAA
Organism: Schistocerca nitens; assembly: GCF_023898315.1. NCBI lineage: Eukaryota > Metazoa > Arthropoda > Insecta > Orthoptera > Acrididae > Schistocerca > Schistocerca nitens. The sequence continues at coordinate 22,121,825 of NC_064614.1, forward strand.
TTGCTAACCTTGGAAACGAATGTATACATCTCTTGCCATAATCTGGATATTTCCAGTCAATAATGCCTTACGGAACAATATTCCGCTGTAGCTCATCGCTTTTAAATAAAATACTGATTGCACAAAGCGACGGAACTTCTTCAAGAAGCTAGGCATTTTAACCACGCGGTCACATTAGATATTTTCGCCGGCCGAAGTGGCCGTGCGGTTAAAGGCGCTGCAGTCTGGAACCGCAGGACCGCTACGGTCGCAGGTTCGAATCCTGCCTCGGGCATGGATGTTTGTGATGTCCTTAGGTTAGTTAGGTTTAACTAGTTCTAAGTTCTAGGGGACTAATGACCTCAGAAGTTGAGTCCCATAGTGCTCAGAGCCATTTTTTAGATATTTTCACTAATGAAGTTTCTCGTAAATGAGCTATCACAATATGAGAAAAAGAGTGTCGTACGTAGCTATAACACTAGAATGAGAAATGACGTTCCCATTATTAAAGATGCCAGTGGCTCAGGGGAAATGTTCAAACGTGTGTGAATTGCCAAGGAACCAAACTGCTGAGGTCAAATGGTTCAAATGGCTCTGAGCACTGTGCGACTTAACTTCTGAGGTCATCAGTCACCTAGAACTTAGAACTACTTAAACCTAACTAACCTGAGGACATCACACACATCCATGCCCGAGGCAGGATTCGAACCTGCGACCGTAGCGGTCGTTCGGTTCCAGACTGTAGCGCCTAGAACAGCACGGCCACTCAGGCCGGCTGCTGAGATCATCGCTCCGTAGACTTACACACTACTTAAACTATATTAAGCTAAGAACAACACACACACACACCAATGCCCGATGGAGCACTCTAACCTCCGGCGGGAGGGGCCACACAGTACGTGACATGGCGCCCTAAACACCCCGGCCACTCCGCGAGGCTCAGTGGCTCAGAGAGGAGTTCAATAAGCAACAATAAAAATGTTTGATCATTTACCCAATAACATAAAATTTTTGGCAGGTAGCGAAGCAAGATTTTATTCTAATTTAAAATCATTTCTCCTCAACGACTTATTCTATTGCACTGAAGAATTTTTGTGCAAGAACTGCAGGCCAGTCCAAAAAATGCAGAAATTAGTTTTTAAATGTAGTTGGACGGGTAAGAATAAAACAATATTTTATTATTAGATCTTATAGTTAAATTTTCCCCTAGACATTTGTCTCATCAAGATATGAATTGAAGTTTGTCTTGAGGAGGGAATTTTACTTGTTTAGTTCATGCAGGAATGTTGGTAATAGTGCTGCTGTGGTCTAATTGTCAGCATTTCTGTCTAGTAAGAAAGAAGACCTGTGTTCGAGTCACAGGTGTAACACATATTTTAATTCATTTCTTAAGTTTCCATCACTGTCTTGTTTATTAATGTGAACACCTATCATGTATACATATCCTGTAAACTATCTCGTTCCACATCATTTCGATAAAAAGAATCGCTTAAATGAGCTGTAGAGCATATACCTAACTACCTAAGTGTAGTTTTGATAACATTCGTGTACAATAAATATATGTGCGTGGTGAAGTCCTACTGGGTTATTATTTTTGCGGATGGTAATGGGAGATTCTAATGCTGTCACAAGAAAATGCCGCGAATAAAATGCCGTAGGAGAATATGAACTGGATAAATGAAACTAAGGAGGAGAATGTTTAACTGGCTTTTATCAGGAAAACAAAATGTTCCTTGCTGATTCGCCTGAAACAGAAAGAGTGGTGGCAGCAATGGTATCAGGTACCTGTCAATAGGCAGATACCTAATGATGATGATGATGACGATGGTATAGTATCGTATTACATTGCATTTCAGAGCTATCAGCTTATGGCAAACACTGCATGATGTCAAAATATATCATTGTTCCTAATGATGATGATTATGATGATGGTATAGTATCGTATTACATTGCATTTCAGAGCTATCAGCTTATGGCAAACAATGCATGATGTCAAAATATATCATTGATGATAATTTAATGCAAGTAAGAGTAGCCGGCCGAAGTGGCCGTGCGGTTAAAGGCGCTGCAGTCTGGAACCGCAGGACCGCTACGGTCGCAGGTTCGAATCCTGCCTCGGGCATGGATGTTTGTGATGTCCTTAGGTTAGTTAGGTTTAACTAGTTCTAAGTTCTAGGGGACTAATGACCTCAGCAGTTGAGTCCCATAGTGCTCAGAGCCATTTGCAAGTAAGAGTGCCATGTTAACGAAAAACGTTTGAATTTGTTTGCGCACATAAAAAAGTAAGTATTTCATTAGGGTTTATGTAATTTAAGTCAAATACATATACAAACAGACTGAGGTCACCACTAGCAGCACCACGCAAGCAGATAGTGTATTACTCGAGCAAACGAAGTTGACACCCGACGCAGTGGTTGATGAGAGCGACTGTAAATGGGAAATACCTTTACGGTCGCTCCCATCAACCACTGCGCCGAGTGTCAACGTTGTTTGTCCGTGTAGTACGTGTTCATTTTAAGAGCTGCTAAGCAAAAGCGACACTCATTTAGGTTTACCTTCGGGCTTTTTTTTTTAGTGTAATCGTAAATTTCTTGCACGTTTTTATGCTTATAAGGCATGATGTTCGATTTCAGTATCTATGTAGCGTATACATACGCATTCTGAGTCGCCACTGTAGTTTGTTTTCACTTTAACAGCCGGTGCCTATTGTGGAACTGTCAGGCACCTGACTTCTGTACTAGCAGCACCAGGCCATTAGATAACTTATGTGTCCATGTTACCAGGTCTTAAACGGAAGCGATTTACTCATTTAGACTTTTTTGTGTTGCATTTGTAGTTTAATAGTAATTTCTGACCTTTTGTGTAGCATAGTTCTCCACCGCTGTTATAAGGATGGTTATTGTGAATGCTGGTTTTGGATGCGAGCTCAGTTGGTAACCCTTCGTTCACAACTCTTGATGGTGCTGGCTGGCTTCATTCACCCAGCTTGACGCTGTTGCCAGTGGACATCATTGTGGATCACCAGACACTGGGATCCAGGGGACAGCCATCGACCCGGCTAGTGCAAGCACTGACGTGGACCACTCACTCGTGATGAAGTGGGACGTCATTACAGCGTGTGGCAGACAGACGAAGAATTTCTGGGGGCCTATTGAAAGGGATTAGATTAGGAAATGAGACACTTAAAGTAGTAAAGGAGTTTTGCTATTTAGGGAGTAAAATAACTGATGATGGTCGAAGTAGAGAGGATATAAAATGTAGACTGGCAATGGCAAGGAAATCGTTTCTGAAGAAGAGAAATTTGTTAACATCGAGTATAGATTTAAGTGTCAGGAAGTTGTTTCTGAAAGTATTTGTATGGAGTGTAGCCATGTATGGAAGTGAAACATGGACGATAACCAGTTTGGACAAGAAGAGAATAGAAGCTTTCGAAATGTGGTGCGACAGAAGAATGCTGAAGATAAGGTGGGTAGATCACGTAACTAATGAGGAGGTATTGAATAGGATTGGGGAGAAGAGAAGTTTGTGGCACAACTTGACTAGAAGAAGGGATCGGTTGGTAGGACATGTTTTGAGGCATCAAGGGACAGAAATTTAACATTGGAGGGCAGCGTGGAGGGTAAAAATCGTAGAGGGAGACCAAGAGATGAATAGACTAAGCAGATTCAGAAGGATGTAGGTTGCAGTAGGTACTGGGAGATGAAGAAGCTTGCACAGGATAGAGTAGCATGGAGAGCTGCATCAAACGAGTCTCAGGACTGAAGACCACAACAACAACAACATATTGAAAGACGTGCCCACTTTGTCAGACAAGTAGTTTTTAGGCGCCACCTGTGGCTGGTAAGGATAAAGAGCCAGATGCAGTCGCTTATCCCGTTACATAGGAAGCCTCTCGACCTGCAAGGTCCAGGCGCTCGCAGAGGTTGGGATTCTGGTTATTGGGAGCCACTTGCCAGATGGTTGCCACGGCGTTGGAGGAGGGGTGGCTGGCACTGGGTGGAAAAAATTCAATGTGCACTCAGTGTGCGTGCTGGTGGGAGTCATCCAACTTGTGGATGGTTCGTTCCATATGAAATGAAGTGCATAGTGTTTAACCAACCACACCTTTGGCTCATGACGATACTAACGATGTGTGTCACCGTTGATGCGCGCTGATTCTCTCTAGTTGCGGCGTCTGTATGAAATGATAAAGACAGACACTCTTGCTAGCAAGATGAAGACAAAGCTGAGCATTTGTAGCGTTGTTGACAGGAGCAGCTGTGGACGCTTGGTTCCAATGGTCCAAATGGCTGTGAGCAGTATGGGGCTTAACATCTGAGGTTATCAGTCCCCTAGAACTTAGAACTACTTAAACCTACCTAACCTAAGGACATCACACACATCCATGCCCGAGGCAGCATTCGAACCTGCGACCGTAGCGGTCACGCGTTTCCAGACTGAAGCACCTAGAACGGCTTGGTCATACTGGCAGGCTGTGGACCCTTGGTACAGAGCCGATTGGAGCGTCTGAATCATTGGCTCGGACAGTTCTGCTACTGTGTAGGTTGCAGGTTCCTCTACTTGTTTCGTGTGGTCGTGGGGTATCGACTTTCACATAGCAGATCAGGAATCCATTACACACAGGAGGTGGATAGATAGGCAGCACATGTTGCGTGTAGTGGGCTGGACAGCTTTTTCGTACTAGAAGGTTTCTAAAGTGTAAAATCAGACTTCCCGTCTCAAATGCTGTAGATTCTACATGAAGTGACAGTAGATCTAAAAAATATTTATATCATACGTTGTTGTAAAGTGTCGTAGCTGTACTGGAAAAGAGGTAGTGCTTCAAGTACTCAAAGAAGGAAACGAAGCAGAAATCATAATGTGCACTGAAAGCTGGCAAAACTGGAACGTAAGTTAAGCTGAAGTTCATACCAAGGGCCTGATGGTGTTCGGAAGCAATAGAATAAATTCAGTTGGTGGTAGTGTGTTCGTTTTGCGGTAAGAAATCATCTTGAAGTGAAGTTTAAGTAGATAGCTAGGTTGACTTAGTACGGGCAGAGGGTATACTGGAAAACCGAAATAAAGTAATAATAAATTCCTTTTACTGACTCTCCGACTCAGAAGGGTTCAAACAAGAGTTACTGTGATAAGAGATTCGAAATACATTTCAACCAGCATGCACTGAACCTCAACAGCAGCGAGATGGAATGGAGAAATCTCAGAGGATGGTTTTAATATCTTATTTTGGTGACTTGCCTTTTAAGACCAACAGGGTACTCAAGAAATATCAAATAAAGGGTTTCTTCCGCCACCTAGTGAAAGCGCAAACAATGTCACGTTCTGCTGAAGATAGCCTAAGTTGAAGGAGGTCAGGAGTATACGCTGTAGCATACGGACCATGTTCACCCAGAAATGTGGCAAGTAGGAAGTAAATTGCCACAGGCCCAGCACAGACGAGCGCGGATGTTATTCCTGACACAGCTGTCGCAACCTTGGAGAGTTGAGCTGGCCTGGCGAGATCTGAGAGCAGTTGACACAGTAGTGCCTGAGCAGGAGAAGGCGAAAGCCTTGCCACGACGGCATCCTTGGAAGTGTTTAATATCAAAAATGGTTCAAATGGCTCTGAGCACTATGGGACTCAACTGCTGAGGTCATTAGTCCCCTAGAACGTAGAACTAGTTAAACCTAACTAACCTAAGGACATCACAAACATCCATGCCCGAGGCAGGATTCGAACCCGCGACCGTAGCGGTCTTGCGGTTCTAGACTGCAGCGCCTTTAACCGCACGGCCACTTCGGCCGGCTTTAATACCTCTGCAGCAAAACAGTCCAAGAAAGTGCATACAAATATCTAGCCAATTCGTACTACGGTCACTTGCGTCGGAATCGCAGCTCAACCACGACAGGAGCCATGGCATTTGAGGCGCCATCCAGAACTACGATCTGTGATCACAGTTCGACTCTGCATTAGGGCAGCACGCCCTGAGAGCTATGGGCACAGAGCCGTGAGCATAATTGGCCTGCCCGGCCCAGGAGGCAGCATGCCCGCCGCGAGGCAATGGCTCAGGGCCATTACGGCACCTGTCTTTGCCTGCTGACCAGTATGAGAGATCGAAGACCTGCGGCCACACATGCGGCCACAGCCAGCTATAGTCGCCGGAACCTGGAGTTTTCACAGGCAGAAGCAATTGGGTAACAAAAAAATATTCAAATGTGTGTGAAATCGTATGGGACGTAACTGCTAAGATCATCAGTCAGTCCCTAAGCTTACAAACTACTTAAACTAAATCATCCTAAGGACAAACACACACACCCATGCCCGAGGGAGGACTCGAACCTCCTCCGGGACCAGCCGCACAGTCCATAACTGCAGCGCCTAATTGGGTAACACACCACAACTACTTGGCATACGCCACACTATCATCATTTCTGGACGACACCACACACACACACACACACACACACACACACACACACACACACACACATACACATACAGGAGGCCACGGAATGTCGCAGCCACACAACCACTGCCTCTAACGAACCATGACAGGAAGCCACGATAAAGTAACTTGGAATTCTGTGCTGTTTGACTGGTCTTGTACGGCGTCCTCGTGCACCACTTTCACTCGACATATCTTGAATGACACTCTGTGCCATTGTGGGAAACCTTACATTCGCCATACGCGATGCACTGTTATACACTCCTGGAAATGGAAAAAAGAACACATTGACACCGGTGTGTCAGACCCACCATACTTGCTCCGGACACTGCGAGAGGGCTGTACAAGCAATGATCACACGCACGGCACAGCGGACACACCAGGAACCGCGGTGTTGGCCGTCGAATGGCGCTAGCTGCGCAGCATTTGTGCACCGCCGCCGTCAGTGTCAGCCAGTTTGCCGTGGCATACGGAGCTCCATCGCAGTCTTCAACACTGGTAGCATGCCGCGACAGCGTGGACGTGAACCGTATGTGCAGTTGACGGACTTTGAGCGAGGGCGTATAGTGGGCATGCGGGAGGCCGGGTGGACGTACCGCCGAATTGCTCAACACGTGGGGCGTGAGGTCTCCACAGTACATCGATGTTGTCGCCAGTGGTCGGCGGAAGGTGCACGTGCCCGTCGACCTGGGACCGGACCGCAGCGACGCACGGATGCACGCCAAGACCGTAGGATCCTACGCAGTGCCGTAGGGGACCGCACCGCCACTTCCCAGCAAATTAGGGACACTGTTGCTCCTGGGGTATCGGCGAGGACCATTCGCAACCGTCTCCATGAAGCTGGGCTACGGTCCCGCACACCGTTAGGCCGTCTTCCGCTCACGCCCCAACATCGTGCAGCCCGCCTCCAGTGGTGTCGCGACAGGCGTGAATGGAGGGACGAATGGAGACGTGTCGTCTTCAGCGATGAGAGTCGCTTCTGCCTTGGTGCCAATGATGGTCGTATGCGTGTTTGGCGCCGTGCAGGTGAGCGCCACAATCGGGACTGCATACGACCGAGGCACACAGGGCCAACACCCGGCATCATGGTGTGGGGAGCTCAAATGGCTCTGAGCACTATGGGACTAAACATCTATGGTCATCAGTCCCCTAGAACTTAGAACTACTTAAACCTAACTAACCTAAGGACAGCACACAACACCCAGCCATCACGAGGCAGAGAAAACCCCTGACCCCGCCGGGAATCGAACCCGGGAACCCGGGCGTGGGAAGCGAGAACGCTACCGCACGACCACGAGATGCGGGCGTTGTGGGGAGCGATCTCCTACACTGGCCGTACACCACTGGTGATCGTCGAGGGGACACTGAATAGTGCACGGTACATCCAAACCGTCATCGAACCCATCGTTCTACCATTCCTAGACCGGCAAGGGAACTTGCTGTTGCAACAGGACAATGCACGTCCGCATGTATCCCGTGCCACCCAACGTGCTCTAGAAGGTGTAAGTCAACTACCCTGGCCAGCAAGATCTCCGGATCTGTCCCCCATTGAGCATGTTTGGGACTGGATGAAGCGTCGTCTCACGCGGTCTGCACGTCCAGCACGAACGCTGGTCCAACTGAGGCGCCAGGTGGAAATGGCATGGCAAGCCGTTCCACAGGACTACATCCAGCATCTCTACGATCGTCTCCATGGGAGAATAGCAGCCTGCATTGCTGCGAAAGGTGGATATACACTGTACTAGTGCCGACATTGTGCATGCTCTGTTGCCTGTGTCTATGTGCCTGTGGTTCTGTCAGTGTGATCATGTGATGTATCTGACCGCAGGAATGTGTCAATAAAGTTTCCCCTTCCTGGGACAATGAATTCACGGTGTTCTTATTTCAATTTCCAGGAGTGTAGATAGATGTAATGAACAAAGACATCACACCACATTAAGTCAGGTAATTTTAGCTCTTCGTATCAGTCTTGAGATTGGTAAGTCAAACACTGGATTAATTGATCGCTTAAAATAACCTTCTTTCAACTGATTACTTGTGTCTTTTCTTTCAAACGTGTCCGAAAGGCCAGACACAATTTTGCTCCAGCAGCCATTATGGATTAAGACACAAACGAATAACAGTAGCTGCGAGAGGGCATTGACTGAAATCAATGGAGAAAGTTTTTGCGTCGAGACGGAACTCCAACGCTTACTGTCTTACCAGGCAGATGCTGTTCAACAACATGAGGTCGAGGCCTTTCCTAGAAATTCTCTGGGAAGTTATTGACCCATTTGACCTAGTGACGCACTGACACTCATCCACATCTACATGGATACTCTGCAAATCACATTGAAGTGCCTGGTAGAGGGTTCATAGAACCACCTTCACAATTCTCTATTATTCCAATCTCGTATAGCGCGCGGAAGGAATGAACACCTATATCCCTCCCTACGAGCTCTGATTTCCGTTATTTCATCGTGGTGATCGTTCCGCCCTATGTAGGTCGGTGCAACAAAATATTTTCGCATTCGGAGGAGAAAGTTGGTGATTGGAATTTCGTGAGACGATTCCGTCGCAACGAAAAACGCCTTTCTTTTAATTATTTCCAACCCAAATCCTGTATCATTTCTGTGACACTAGCTCCCATATTTCGCGATAATACAAAACGTGCTGCCTTTCTTTGAACTTTTTCGATGTACTCTGTCAGTCCTACCTGGTAAGGATCCCGCACCGCGCAGCACTATTCTAAAAGAGGACGGACAAGCGTAGTGTATGCAGTCTCCTTAGTAGTTCTGTTACATTTTCTAAGTGTCCTGCCACTAAAACGCAGCCTTTGGTTAGCCTTCCCCACAACATTTTCTGTTTGATACTTCCAATTTAAGTTGTTCGTATCTGTAATACCTAGGTATTTAGTTGAATTTACGGCTTTTAGATTAGAGTGATTTATCGTGTAACCGAAGTTTGAGTTCCTTTTAGCACTCATGTGGATGACCCCACACCTTTCGTTAATTAGGGTCAACTGCTACTTTTCGCACCATTCAGATACCTTTTCTAAATTGTTTTGGGTTTCTTTTGATCTTCTGATGACTTTATTAGTCGATAAACGACAGCGTCATCTGCAAACAACCGAAGACGACTGCTCAGATTGTCTCCCAAATCGTTTATATACATAAGGAACAGCAAAGGGCTTATAACACTACCTTGGGGAACTCCTGAAATCACTTCTGTTTTGCTCGATGACTTTCCGTCAATTACTACGAACTGTGACCTTATAAAATAAATAAAAAATAAAATGGAATAAAATATTAATGATTAATTATTCTGTATGTATGATGATTGGTTGTAATTGGTATTTGCTTATCTGTACGTGGACGTTTAATTATTCGGTATCAGACGCTTGACAATGGCTATTTGGAAAAGGCAATGTAACTCGTAGTTGACCGTGAAAGAAAACTGAAATAATCGGACTTCGTAATTAAATCGTTTCCAAAGACTGCTGCGGTAGGTACGGACTCATGATCTAATCTCAACATTACAATGATTTGCCAGCCATGCCAATACGTCGTACAGAGGTGATTGTCTACTAAACATAAAAAAGTTACACAGTTAGTTAAATCAGATATATTCAATGAAATAGCTTACAGTTCATAATCCTACTTACTTTTATAAATATAAATTCATTACAGAATCGAGTGCCTAGTGTGGTTGCAACTCGCAGTATTCTTCTATAACATGAAAATATGGCGGTGTGCCAGACAATAAAATAAAATACGTGCTTCTCGCACCACTTCTACCTGAGCTCTCTCTTCTCTTAAACAGACATAAGAGTAACGTAATTATTCTTTTGTCTTTATCAGCGACACAGCGCTGCAGTTGTGTGCCATAGGCTTTATTTATTAGTCACTGATTATTTATTTAATTAATATTTCGCGTTTCCGCGGAAACTCACGCTCGGCATGCAAATGTGCCTTTATATTGCCCCCTGAATTGCGAGGCGAAAGGACACACCTGCAGGCGATCAATTCACCTAAAGGCACAAGAAAATCTAAGTTATCTACAACTATTCACATGACTTACATTACACACATTATACACATTATATACAAAATTTGAATGACGCGGGTGCGCCGTAAAAGTTCTTATGTTGGCAGATAGAGTGCGCGCATGCGCAGAAGCGTCTGTGTGACTCCGGCAGTGCCGTTATATCATACAGTTAGATCACGCGGCACAGTAATGCAGTTCATATTGTTCGTGTGCGCGCGTATCTTAGTCGTTGCACAAAGAAAATATTCAACCAAGATTACATATGAAGACTACATTCTATAACAGGTAACTTAGTTTTAAATTTACAATATTTGTTATATCACAATACAACTCAGATTGTTGAATGTTCTTAGTTACATAGTATTGTTTTGAAATACTTCAAAGAAAAATGTCCGTATGTTTCAGGTGCGTCGACCTATTCACATCGTGTCGTTATTACAGTTCATATTCATCTGCTGCACAATAATTTTTTCACAGGTTAGTATCATCGTTGTATAACAACGTGATTAAAACATAAGCGTGTCCATTTCCATTTCCATTATAGTCGTTGTGATGCAGTTCGTTGTGACAAAAAGGCATTGTTTATTACAGATCTGACGTGACCCGTTAGTAATTGGTCCACGTGCAGTTCGTTTTTTACATTCCGTGGAAGCTTGGTTGCAGAACCTCGGACGGCACATGGCTGGCGTGGATCCTTGGACAGTCCAGGTAAGAGTGTCCATCACATTTCGAGAACATTTCATTCCCTGAAGTTCCAACCAAAATTCTTCCACCCGTCGTGTTGTTTTCTGGACAGGCACTTTGTGTCCGTTTAATCCAGTTAACATCTTGAAGTTAGGTACTGTAGTATTGTCACTAGACGATGCACGAATTATGCACTTCACATTTTCAGGTTTTTTTTTTTTTTTTTTTTTTTTAATATAGCTCACATAAATGTTCGTAGTTATTAATCAAAGAAATGGTTCATCGCGTTTACATAGGTACGATACATAATGAATGTCATTAACAGTTTCTTTAACATAGGTTTCTGCGTAGTTGCAGAGTTAGTAATGTTCATTAATGTCCGTGAACAATGGTTCACTATGCAATGTCCTTTTGGCACTCGTTTTGTTCAGATTTCTTTTACATAGTAACAGTTACATTATACATCATTGAAAGATAAGCAAAAAAAAATATAAGTAATCATACATACACACGTCACATATTTTCATAGCATAAACATAATACAGTTGCACATAAACATGTTTACATCATTATTACATAGCTATGGGTTATTACATTGTGTCACATTTGATTACATGAATTGCAGATAATTACGTCCTCTTTAAGGGTTTTGCTGGGATTTTATCGATGTTTATTTTGTGATGTCATCTGAAATTAAGATAGGTTAGACACAACATTCATTACATCAGTAGGCAAGACCAGGCATTTTCACTACTCAATAAATATTCAAAATAGTAAGAGAGAAAATGTTTGATTCCTCGCGTTTTGTGCGTGTGTGTATAGTGTCTGTGTGGCCTTGACTACTGATAGATGCTTTTCGTGTTGAGAGATGTGCGTCTAATCTATTTCTCAAAGTAAAAGTTCGCTTCACAGATGACGTCTGTCGGTTCGTCAGGTGTCACACCAAGTCAGTGATACCTACAGTCACAAATGTTCCGTGAAAAAATTAATATATCATTCACTGCTACGTAAACATAAATTTTATTTTAATATTCCGTCTTCCAGGTGGTGGCGCGCGCTGAAAGAAGAGTTCTTCTGCCTTCAACTGCGTCACTGGAACCGCTGAAATGAAAATTTCTATACTACTTACTATCTGTGTTGTAGCAACAGAGTTTTTTTTTTTTTTTTGGAGTTGCTTAGCAATGTTTTGATGGATGTGACTTTGACATTATTCCGCATGAAATGCTCTAAGATCTCGGTGTGCGTATAGCCCAATAATTTTGTTAGTTCTACGATGTTGTAACAAATACGCACCAGGATGCGGTATGTTAACAATTATATAAGGTCCTTCATATAGCAGACGCCACTTAGCGTTGCGTCGTTTGAGTGCTACAGATTTATGATGATTACGAAGTAGTACAAGCATCCCTACCTCGAATTTTTGTTTTCTTTTTATTATGTTTCTGTGATGTTTGTTTCGTATCTGTGCGTGATGTGTCAGCGTAGTCAAAACTTCTTTTATTTTCTGTTCAGGTGTGATTTCCTTGTCTGACAACTTAGGTAATGGTTCTATCCACTGATCGTTCTGTTTGCAATTGAACATGATCTCGTTAGATGTGTAATTTGTATCGTAAATATTTAAGTTATTGTGTACGTCTTCGAAAAGACTTAGGTAGGACACCCAATTAGTATGTTTTGATGAAATATAGGTCCTCATGAATCGGTTTAATTCTCGGAAAAGTCTCTCAGTCGCGTTACATTGTGGACTAAACTTTGAAATAGATATACTTTTAATGTTATTGTCCTTCAAGAAATTTCTCCATTTGTACCCAGAGTAGTATGCTGCATTATCTGACAGAATTGCTTTTGGTTTTCCCACGTGCGTCAGGTAATCACTTGAGAATCTTCGTATTATAGCACTTGCAGTGGCGGATTTTAAAGCATAAAGTTTTACATGTTTAGAAAATATATCGTAAAAAGCCAAGATATATTTGACGCCTCCAGAGCTTGCTGGATGCGGTCCACTGATGTCAGTACACAGAATTTCCAGGGGTTTACTGGGTAAAATAGAATGTAAATCTGTCTTTGTGGATAAATTCTGAGGTTTTGATTTTTGACATATGACACATGTTTTCAGTTCCCTGTAAATTTTTCTTCTCATATTGCTAAAATAACAGTATGTGCTGAGCTTTGCTAAACACTTCTTCGTCCCATAATGACCCCAAACTAAGTGTGTGTGCCAAATTAGATTATGTTCAGACTCTTTGGGAATGCATACACACCAGTTAGTAGCATTTGGATGTCGGTGATAAAATAACACATCATTGTGTAACTTGTAATACTTAGTCAAAGGATGATTGTGTTTTTCTACCAGTAATGTTATTATCTTATACCAGTGAGGATCAGATTTTTGTAATTTAGCCATGTTTCTGCACATATCAATATAATATTGGTGATACTGCTTGTCTTGCATTAAGAGAATCCTGTAGTCATTTATATTTTCTAAGTCACTGTTGGTTTCATTCATACCTTGTGGAAGTCTAGACAAAGCGTCGGCAATGGTGTTGTCCTTACCTTTTATGTACTTAATTTCAAAAGAGTAGTTCTGAAGTGTAACTGCCCATCGTGATAGTCTAGGATGTACAAGTTTACAAGTTAACAAAAATGTCAGGGCCTGGTGGTCGGTGTAAATTACTGTATGTTTTCCAAATAAATAATAATTGAATTTCTTGAATGCCCATACTATGGAAAGTGTTTCTAACTCAGTAGTGGAGTATGTACGCTCACATTCAGATAGAGTACGACTCGCAAACCCAATAATTCTTATCTGTTCCTTATCTTTATTCTTTACAACTTGAAATAAGCAACATCCCAAACCAGTATGTGAAGCGTCACAAGTCATACAAAAATCTAAATTGAAATCTGGATGGCTCAATAAGTTTGCATTCACTAAAGCATGTTTAATTGTATTAAAGTCATTCTGGCACTGTTCCGACCAGATCCAAACTTGATTCTTTCTGAGTAGATTTAGCAGATGTTTACTGTTCAAAAGTGGTTGTGGCAAAAAACGTCTGAAAAATGAACATAGCCCAAGGAATGATTTTAACTGCTTTTTAGTTCGAGGACTAGGAAAGTTTCTGATAGCATCTAATTTACTGGGATCAGGACGTATGCCCTGTGAATTAATGATATGTCCTAAATATTTTATCTCACTGCAACCAAGCTTTGATTTTCTAAGATTGGCTGTGACTCCAGCTTGTGCAAATTTTTCTAAAATTCTTTGAAGTGTGTCAAGGTGTTCATTCCAAGACTGTGTAGCTATCAGTATATCATCAACATAGTGTGTGACTGTCCCAACTAAATCATCGCCAAGCACGGTATCCAGGGCTGTAATGAATACCCCAGAACTGACATTCAGTCCGAAAGGTAGAACACAAAACTGATAGGTTCGCCCCCCGAACATAAATGCAGTATATTTCCGAGAATCAGGAGTGATACCCACCTGCCAAAATGAATTAGCGAGATCTATTGTGGAAAAATATTTTGCATCTAGAAATTTCTGTAATTGCTCTTCTAAATTTTCGGGTTTTGTGTGAACTGGTAAAATTATTTCATTAATTGCTCGTGCGTCTAACACTAACCTAATGCTTCCATTTGATTTTTTGACAACAAGTAGATGACTACAGTAAGGTGAGGTGGATGGTTCAATGACCTTCCAGTCTAACATTTGTTTTAATTCTTGCCACACAGCAGGTCGTTGAGATAACGGTACGTTATATGTCTTGTGGTAGAAGATCTTGTGAGGCTTAACTTCAATCTTGTACGCATACGTGTTGATAACACCTATTCGCTTGGCAAAAACTTGTAAATATTTGGATAACACTTCCTGTAGTTTTATACGTTCATGTGCACTGAGAGCTGTGGCTTCATTTATCTTATGATCAAGCAATGTTTTCAAGTCCATTAGCTCTGTGTCAGATGAGTGTGTTTGCGTGTCTTGAATGTCATTGTCAAGTACTAACTGAACCTTGTACCCTGTACAGTGTTTGTCATGCTTTAGAGTTCTCCTGTCCAAATCAATAATAATTACACTGCCTCTATCATTTAAAATACATTTACCTTTGGAGAAGTCTATAATGCAGTCCTTCTCGCTCATAATATCTATTCCTAATATGCAATTTGTCACAAGGTTTTGTACAACCAGGAATGGCCATTGTACGGTTCCATTACCTATTTTAATGTTTACAAAAACTTGCTTCGTAACCCTACATGACTTATTACCTAGTGCAGTAGTTATTTTACAGTTTTGGGCAGGAAACTCAGGCACAGGTTCTAATTCACACATCTTTTTAGAGAAATTAAAAGACAAAACGCTCACAGCTGCACCTGTATCTAGAATAATAGTAGTTTGATTAACATTGAAGTCGCCCCCCAAGAATTCCTCAGCCACGACCTGGGGCATAGAAGTGACTGTTTCTAGTTTGTTGGATTAGCATTTGTACTAGGTACTGACACAGATTGAGGTTGTGTGTCAGGTGTCATTTCTATTATATTCACATTCGGATATTGCCTATTGTGATCTCCAAACTTTTGCGGTTGTTGTTGCTGTTGCGCATTATAACTTACCTGTCGGTCATAAGGTATGCTCCAATTTTGTCCTGGTGGCTGCTGTGTTAAAGCAGTGTTTGAATGAAAGTACTGATCGTTACGAGTCCAGCCTTGACGCTGTCTTGGCTCGTAGTTATTATTATTTCTGTTTCTGTTTGTGTTTTTGTTGTTGCCTATGTATCCGTTGTTACCGTTGTAGTTATTACCGCGGTGCCTTTTGTATTGATTGCCGCATGAAGTGTTATTACTGTTGTAACTATTGTTTGTATTGTAATACGCGTGTTGATTTTGATTTCCGTATTGAGACGGCATGTGAGTTTGCTGTTTTTGTTGTACCGCGTATCCAACTGTGGGCGCGCCAGAATTGAGTTGGCAAGCCTGCATGCTTTGCATTCCACTAGTGTAAACATTGTGGCTGCTGTTTTGCCGCGCGAAGCGCTGATCTTCAAGTAACATGTCAACCGAATCTAAAGCTGTTAGAAAATAATCTGAATCGTCATCCGGGATATGTAGGAGTTTTTCTTTAATGTTGAAAGGCAATTTGGCCTTCAACGCACGGAGTATATCGCGTGTTGCGACTGGTTCGTCTAAAAAGTGTCCCATGTTCAAGTATTTTTCAAAATATCTGCGTAAGTTGCCATTTTTACTGTTAAAAGTTTCAGGTTCTAGAATTTGTCTTCTGAGTCGCTCCTGGACGGATTGCGACCAGAATTTGTTCAGAAAAGCACGCTCAAACTCACTGTACGTGGTACATACGTCAGCTTGACTGTATGCCCAGACAGCTGCATCGCCTTGGATGTAACCGACAATATATGAAATCTTTTTCCGGTCACTCCAAGTGCGTGGAAATGCGTTACTAAAAGATTTAAGAAAAATCACCGGATGAATGGTTCGTTTTTCTGGGATAAAAATCTGAAATTGCCTGTGTTTCATTAAGCTTTCTTCTTCCTTCGCATTGTGATATGGATTTGTTCCACTGTAATTACTGCAATGTTCAGCTGGCGAGTAATTACGATAATGTTGCTGTGGTTTACCATGATAATAGCTTGTGTTAGTGTTTGCACCTCGTGGTATGTGTTGTAGTCGTGGTGTGTTTTGTTCTTGTGTGTTTGTCGTGTGCGGTATGTGTGTGTCATACTCGAATGTATATTGGTTCCTGAACTGTACATTTTGACTGATATTTTCGTTACATTCAGACTGTGGTCGATCGGTGAATTGTGTCATTGGTCCAGTGACGGATTGTACTGCGTCACTGATCAGCTGTTTGTTATTAGTAATGTATTGCGCTACGGAGTCGTGCACAATTGTTGGTAAATTTTCACGTAGGCATCTATCAAAATGTTTGTCTTTGTTCACTACCCAATCATGAAATTCTTTATTAATGTTTTGAAAATGAGCTGCAGCATCAGATTGTAAGATGTCAGTCAGGTGTTGTTCAACATTGTCAAATTTATTCTGTACGTCAGTAATTCGTTTTTCAAGGTTGTCGTGTACTGAAGGATATGTTTGAATTTGTTCAGTAAGAACTTCACACGTGACATTAAGATTTTTTACTTGTGTCTGTAAAAGTGCTACGTCAGTTGTAGTCTTTTCTTGTGTCGTATTAAGCTGGGAAAATTTAGTACTGAGTTCAGTCATCTGTTTGGTCAGTGTGGCGTCTATAAGTTCCACACGTTTACATAAAGTGTCATTACTCGTCTTGAGTGCTATGAGGTCAGATTTAATTTCGTCATTTTGTGTCTGTAAGGTTGCCATGTTTTCGGCGTTCTGTTTCATTATCATTTGTAACATGTCGGCAATGTTTACCGTTTGCAACGTCTGTGCCCGCGCCGCGTCATTAGACGTGACGTCATGCATTAACATGGGCTCTGACTGAGACTTTGAAATTTTTGTGGTGGACGGCCTATTGTCAAAATTTCCGTCAACACTTGCGTCAATGTTTGATAAATCTTCACTACCGGTTGCTGTCGTAAAGTCATTTTCTAACATTTGTCTCTCGTCCGAGTCGGATTGTGTCTGAATAGTACGTCTTTGCTGTTCCATTTTTGCGTATTGATTTCTAGTCATTACCATGCCACACGTGATTTATGTTTCAAGAATATATTTGACACTGATTTTAAAATGAAATGCAGTTGAGCATGAATCGCTCGTAGCAACAATGGCTGTCCCGTTAATTTAAAAATATAAACTGAATTTGAGATTATTGGTAGTGGCTGCTGGCCATGTTACATCATATCATACAGAAGTCGGCCATATTGTACACTCGTGTATTGGTATTGTTGGATACGTTATTGTTTAGGAAAAAGTGCTAAGAATGAAATTTGTTACTGAAAACTGTTATGCGCGAAAGAAACACTACAGAATTTACTGAAAAGCTAATACACTGAATTATACGTCTGGTCAAGCCTGCTAATGCAAAGATGCTGCGTCTTACCTTATTTTGCTGGAAGCTTCATTGCGTCTTCCGGCAAAACTTTAGAATTGGAAAATATCTTCAGATTTTCATTATCTCTCATACATTCACGTCCAGGTCCAGAAAGTTGATTTTTGACATGAAACAAAAAGAACAATGTAACAAATGACAAAATAACAAGTCCTGTCACGGTCGCCAATATAAAATAAATAAAAATAAAATGGAATAAAATATTAATGATTAATTATTCTGTATGTATGATGATTGGTTGTAATTGGTATTTGCTTATCTGTACGTGGACGTTTAATTATTCGGTATCAGACGCTTGACAATGGCTATTTGGAAAAGGCAATGTAACTCGTAGTTGACCGTGAAAGAAAACTGAAATAATCGGACTTCGTAATTAAATCGTTTCCAAAGACTGCTGCGGTAGGTACGGACTCATGATCTAATCTCAACATTACAATGATTTGCCAGCCATGCCAATACGTCGTACAGAGGTGATTGTCTACTAAACATAAAAAAGTTACACAGTTAGTTAAATCAGATATATTCAATGAAATAGCCTACAGTTCATAATCCTACTTACTTTTATAAATATAAATTCATTACAGAATCGAGTGCCTAGTGTGGTTGCAACTCGCAGTATTCTTCTATAACATGAAAATATGGCGGTGTGCCAGACAATAAAATAAAATACGTGCTTCTCGCACCACTTCTACCTGAGCTCTCTCTTCTCTTAAACAGACATAAGAGTAACGTAATTATTCTTTTGTCTTTATCAGCGACACAGCGCTGCAGTTGTGTGCCATAGGCTTTATTTATTAGTCACTGATTATTTATTTAATTAATATTTCGCGTTTCCGCGGAAACTCACGCTCGGCATGCAAATGTGCCTTTATAACCCCTCTGACAGGAAATCGCAAATCCAGTCACATAACTGAGACGATATTTCAAAAGCACGCAATTTTACTACGAGCCGCTTGTGTTGTACAGTGTCAAAAGCCTTCCGGAAATCCAGAAATATGGAATCGATCTGAAGTCCCTTGTCAATGGCACTCAGCACATCATGTGAATAAAGAGCTAGTTGTGTTTCACGGGACGATGTTTTCTAAACCCATGTTGACAGTGTGTCAACTGACTGTGAGTCCATCATTAAAGATATGTTGGCGAAAACAAATGTTAAAAGTCTATGGTAGTCATAGAGAATTGTCCGAAATTGTACTAAACACTTTCTCTGACAATTATTTTGAAGAATTAGTTCAGCAGCCCACTAGAAGTGTTACAGATGGTGATCACACACTTGACCTCTTTGCAACAAATAATCTTCATCGAACTGGAAGCAACATGGTGATACAGAGACTACTGACAACAATGTACCTGAAGCGAGATTAAATACTGTACCATCCAAAACATCCACTTCAGCGTGGACTTCAATACGTCATGCTTTTAATGGTTTCCACAATGAAACTCCGTCTCGAAATGTGGCAAAAACCCGAAGAGCTTCAGGTCCTATGTAAAGTTACCTGGGGGACGACACGGTCATTCCTTCACAGCCTGCTAACAGTGTTGTAGTGTTACCAATGAAAGTGTCTCTAAAGCGCTGTTACTAAGTAGATTTTTTATTTTATTTTTTTGACGTCCCTTAACCAAAGGATGGATGGATGGATATGGTGTTATGGGCGCTCAACAGTGTAGTCTTTAGCGCCCGAACGGAGACAACAACGGACGAGTGTCACTAAAATGCAGCAAGTGCAGAAATAGGATTAAAAATATAGGTGAAAGTCTACAGAGGCAGTTTGCACGTCAACAGTAGCAAAAGGAAAGCAGCACATAATGAGGAGAACTGCAAGAGAACAGAGGGGAAGGGGTTAAAAGTAAACACATAGCACATGTTGGGAACAGGCCTATGACAAGAATAAAAAGGAGTGGTAAGCCACTCGGCAACACACTAATAATTCCAACCTAAAATTTTTGGCTGAAGCCCAGAAACAGCACAGTACCTTAAAACTTTCTTGACACTCGCCTCGTCATCGGCTAAAATCGAGGGCAGATCCCCACTAATATTAACTTCCGCCCTGACAAAACGATATAAAGCACACTCAACTAAAATGTGGCGTACAGTGATTCGCACGCCACAGGCAGCACACAGAGGGGGTTCCTCGCGCCGTAGTAAGAAGGCATGCGTAAGAGGACAGTGCCCTATGCGAAGACGTGTAAGGGTCACTTCGTCACGCCTAGGTGACCGGCAGGAGGAACACCACGGCTGGATGGTGGGCTTCACCAACCGCAGCTTATTGTCCCTCACCGCCAGCCATTCCTCCTCCCACAATTGCATATACTTCCGCCGCAGCCTTAACCAAAGATGACGAACTAAATATTCCTGAATTCGAATAAAGAATGGCTGATAACATGAGTAACTGAGAATATTTCCTGGGTGTAGATAAGCAATTTAAGTTTCTGAATATAGGTAAGTTTTTCGGTCCAGATTGCAACCAGTTAGGTTCCTTTCAGAGTACGCGCATGTAATAGCTCCTTCCTTAACAATCACATAGGAAAGACCCTCATCCATGGACTAAAAATTGCACAGGTCACAACAACATACCAGAAAAGAAACACAAGTGCAGGCTCTTACCACTAACGTCGATTTGTAACAGTATTCTGGAACATACACTGTGTTCGAAAATTATGAATTAACTCGAAGAAAACGGTCTGTTGATATACAGGAGTACGTTTTAAGTTGACAAACCAGAATAACTCGAAAAATAAGCTTCACACGCAAAAAACATGTGTAGAATCGAAAGTTGATTGTTTTCGAGGGGGACATCTGCTGATGCTAAAATTAGCCCGCCACCCTAGCGCCCTGGGGGTTGGGGCGGAAGCAACTTCAAAATTTCAAATGGGAAACCCATTTTTTTATTGCAGAATCAGATTCTACATACAAAACTACATACATTTTGTACACAGCTCATTCTTTATCGACACGAACTATTTAGTGGTGCTGACAGTGGGCCTCAAATTTATTTCATGTTTCACGTTTTATGGAAGGCTTTTATTGTCCTTCCTCAAAAGAGATTTTTAACGAAACTGTGTGCTTATGGAGTACCTTGCGACTGCATTCGTGATTTCGCTTCAGAAAGGTCACACTTCGTAGTAACTGACGGGAAGTTACCGAGGAAACAAAAGCGATATCTGCCGTTCGAAAAGGCAGTGTCCCCAATCTACGTAAACGGTTTAGGAGACAATCTGAGCCGCTTTGCTAGATAGTTTGCAGATGGTATTGCCGTTAACTGTCTTGTAAAGTCATCGGAAGATCAAAACCAATTGCAAAATGTTTTAGGCTAGTATGTGTATGGTGTGAAAAGGGGCCATTTACTCTAAATAATTAAAACGTAATATCATCCATGTAAGTACTAATTTCAATTACACTATAAATCCCACTCATTTGAAGGGTGTCATTACAAGTAAGTACCTAGAAATAAAAATTACGAATACCTTAAATAGTAACGATGAAACAGATAACGCTGAGGGTAAGGCGTACCAAGGCTGTATTTTAATGGCAGTGGCAGAACACTTAGCAGATGCAACAGATCTATCAAAGAGACTGTCTGTACTACGCTTGTCCGTCCCCTTCTGGAGTATCGCTGCACAGTATGGGGTCTCTGCCAGATAGGGTTGACAGAGAACATCGAAAACGTTCAAAGAATTTCAGCTCGTGCTGTATTATCGCGAAATATTGCAGAGAGTGTCACGTATGTGCTACGGGAGTTGTGGTGTGAACCATTAAAACAAAGGCGTTTTCGTTTCGGCGAGTCATCTTCAAGAGCTATCAATCACCATGTTTCTCCTTCCAATGTTCTAACATTTTGTTGACGCTCACCAATGCTGTGAGGAATGATCTTTATGATGAAATAAGTGGTATGGAACTCGCCAGGAGAAATTTACGTGTTCGTTTTTTCTGCATGCTATTCGAGATTGGGATGATGTTGAAAAAGGATAGAGAAATAGCGTGAAGGTGATTCGCGACTTTGTTAGAATAGATGGTATCAATACGTGCTTCCCATTCGGCCATACGAGCATATCAGGGACTGAACACATTACTTTTCTACTCATTGAATAATATTACGGGAATTGCTACGAATACGGGGTTAGTTTTCTGATTTCTACAAAGCTGTGGTTCTGAACACCCGAGAGGCCCGTTAGATGACTTTGTGTGTGTTGTTCATGTGCTTTTGTCTACTTCCTGAATAATACATGAGTTTAAATTCAACACTCTCATGAACTCTTTCCCCCGAAATCTTTTTCCTTTCCTCTGATCCATGATGTTAAACGACTCCCGTAATCATTCAAGTTTTGTTCATGAAAGCACAACGGTTGTTTGAAATGTATTTCGAACAGTTTTTCAAATGCCTACAGCAGAGACAACATTTCTTACCTTCCTTTATGGGAAACATTGTTTTCTAATTTTCTATGCGGTTTTAGCCAACTAAGGGTAGTGCCAGTTGCAGTTAATTTCAAGACATATGCTGCAGGAAGAATAGTCAAGACTTCGCTTTCAAAATACTCAGTTTCCATTTGTTGTATGTTACATGTTACGTCTCCATGGAACGTGTCACTTCTACAAGGAGTGTTACATGAGCATTGATAGATTGTAGTAGTCGAAGATTTTGGTCGAAATTTACCTTAACCTAAATTACGTTATAGCCTCTTTAATATTCCGTTTCACTGCCACCTATTTCGCTGAAGTTGGCATATCGTGTTCCTGTTCACTCACAGATCAAATTTCTTGCACAGAGGAATGTTGTCAGGACATTACAACAGAAGATATAGTTTGCTATGTACTCATACATCTAATTTTAATGGTAATGGCCACTTTCGTCTTTCACAGCAATTTGAGTGTCATGGATTGTGCCTGATGATGAGATAAAATTATCCTTTGGCATTGATGGCCAAGAGTCCCCATCTTGGGAAGTTCGGCCCCCCGATATGCAAGTTTTCTCAGCTAATGCAGCTCTGGATGACTTACGTATCAATAATGATGAAATGACGATAGTGGCAACATAACACCAAGTTGTAGAAGGGAGAAAATCTCCGACCAGGACGGGAATCGAACCCGGGCCCGCTGCATATCACTCAAACGCTCTGATCATTGAGTTAATGAGGCAGGCCCTCATGATGAAGCCAGAAGAGCTTCGAAATGGATCGCAGCAAACGAAAGTCATCAAATAAAACAGATTAAATCAGTTTTAGAAAACAGAGAGGAAATGTTTATTCTTCGCAACAACTCTATGGTTAGATTTTGACAATGACGTGAATAGCTATAGTTTTGAAACTTCCTGGCAGATTAAAACTGTGTGCCCGACCGAGACTCGAACTCGGGACCTTTGCCTTTCGCGGGCAAGTGCTCTACCAACTGAGCTACCGGAGCACGACTCACGCCCGGTACTCACCGCTTTACTTCTGCCAGTACCTCGTCTCCTACCTTCCAAACTTTACAGAAGCTCTCCTGCGAACCATGCAGAACTAGCACTCCTGAAAGAAAGGATATTGCGGAGATATGGCTTAGCCACAGGCTGGGGGATGTTTCCAGAATGAGATTTTCACTCTGCAGCGGAGTGTGCGCTGATATAAAACATCCTGGCAGATTAAAACTGTGTGCCCGACCGAGACTCGAACTCGGGACCTTTGCCTTTCGCGGGCAAGTGCTCTACCATCTGAGCTACCGAAGCACGACTCACGGCCGGTCCTCACAGCTTTACTTGTTTGGCCGGCTGGGCCGCTGCTTCCGGCATTTATGTTACGTCACCTTTGCCCAGGGCAGCCTGGGGTTACTGCGCGTTTGATAAACACAATTTATATCATGAAATTTCTTGGCAGACTCGAACTCGGGACCTTTGCCTTTCGCAGGCAAGTGCTCTACCATCTGAGCTATCCAAGCACGACTCACGCCCCGTCCTCACAGCTTTACTTCTGCCAGTACCTCGTCTCCGACCTTCCAAACTTTACAGAACCTCTCCTGCGAAACTTGCAGAACTAGCACTCCTGAAAGAAAGGATATTGCGGAGACATATCTTAGCCACAGTCTCGGGGATGTTTCCAGAATGAGATTTTCACTCTGCAGTGGAGAGTGCGCTGATACGAAACTTCAGTCGTGAGGCGTGCGGGCGTGAGTCGTGCTCGTGTAGCTCAGTTGGTAGAGCACTTGCCGGCGAAAGGCAATGGTCCCGAGTTCGAGTCTCGGTCGGGCACACAGTTTTAATCTGCCAGTAAGTTTCATATCAGCGCACACTCCGCTGCAGAGTGAAAATCTCATTCTAGCTATAGTTTTGTCTTGACGCTATTGGTTGCAGACGATTTTGACGGCATACTTCACAATATCTGTAAGAAAAGAATATAGTAATTTTGAAATTTCGCTTGATAAAAAAGAATGCACGACATTTTCTGGTCTATTTAAAGTTACTTGTAAGTTGGTATTCAATAATAAAACCATTAAAGTAGTCATCACGTTTGCCCAACACGATCCGCAGGTAAAAGCATAGAGAGTTCCGCAGAGTGGGCAGATCAGAGAGAAGATGTAAAGAGCGGGTCTGAGGTTGCAACTTGTGTAATGGCCAAATGCATAAAGAATATGATAACAATTATGAGGAGAGGTTACAGGGCTAGAATAGTTGCAATTCAGATGGGTGCAGGTCAATACGGAGCCTGAATTACGAAGAGGAATTCCGCTGGGATATCAGGTGAAGTGTGTGTTCAGGTGAATGTTTCAAAATTTGACGATAACCCTAAGAAAAAGCAATGTTATAAGCGTTTCAGCTACAGATTTAATTTTGTAAGTTGTGATGATAATGACTTATTGGTAGGTAAACTTTTTTTCTGTTTTTTCTGTCATTGTTTTCGCTTTCTTAGACCAGGTACTCACATCTGTGATGGGGTAGCATAGCTGTGTTTAGTAAAAATGTCAAAACGTAACTGCAATTTATTTCCTTTACCCTAATGGATAAATAAATGTTTATTATTATTACTTGAATACGGGAATATCTTAAATTCTTTTTTTTTCTTTTATTATGATATTAACTGTGATGTGAAGAAGTGCTACGTAAGTCGTAGACATGACAGAGCAGAAAGACCGATATTGGAAGTAACAGTTGAACAGCAACATACAGTAAGGGAGCGTTAGTCATTGTGTCAGTACGGCGGGACCAGCGTTGTCGATTTGAGATACAAAAACATGCCGAGACAGGGAATCGAGGAACCTTATGACTGGAGGTTCGGATTACCGCCACAGTATTTAATGAAAACTGAAGTGATCATTATGAACGAAAAGATCGTACGGCCTGAGTATTACTGAATGTACTGTGTTTCAGCAGATACTGACAATGCTTTCGCGAGTAGACATTACAGTTATTGCTAACGCCTGAGTGAAACTGCTCTTACATGTAACTACATCGCGAGAGGCAAGACCCAACAGAACTGTGTAATGTATTTGTTTTCTTAACCAACAGCCGAGTGTTTGAAGTCTTCACTGTCGCCGTGAACATAATTACAATTGCCGATCAAGTGTAAGAATAGCTTTGCTCACTTTGAGTTTGCGATCGCGGTAGTCATATGCAAACGCGACAAACATTTAAATTGCAGTCGGAAATTATCATGCTGTATAAAGAACTGAAACGATTACTAGGTACGTATAACGAGTAATAAACATCCACATACTAAACCTGCGATTGTCACAGTTATGTTTTCAGTGGGTGTTAAACGCCACTGCAGATGACCTTGCATTGTAACCGAGAAGAGACTTCGCTAGCATAGTTCAGCGTGGAAATACGACAGACAGAGTTGCTGTAATAACAGTGTCCGCAACATCAAGAGCTATCACCGTCATCTCAACACGCCGTCACGCCTCTGCAACAACAAACAGATTAGCTGCATTACTGTGCCCTCTCCATACTCAAAGACTAACAGATTTCAGTTGTTCCTATTGTAAACCGTTTCTTTCATTACAAAATTACTTTCTTGCCCTTTTCTTAAGTTATTCTACAGGGTGTTTCAAAAATGACCGGTATATTTGAAACGGCAATAAAACCTAAACGAGCAGCGATAGAAATACACCGTTTGTTGCAATATGCTTGGGACAACAGTACATTTTCAGGCGGACAAACTTTCGAAATTACAGTAGTTACAATTTTCAACAACAGATGGCGCTGCAAGTGATGTGAAAGATATAGAAGACAACGCAGTCTGTGGGTGCGCCATTCTGTACGTCGTCTTTGTGCTGTAAGCGTGTGCCGTTCACAACGTGCAAGTGTGCTGTAGACAACATGATTTATTCCTTAGAACAGAGGATTTTTCTGGTGTTGGAATTCCACCGCCTAGAACACAGTGTTGTTGCAACAAGACGAAGTTTTCAACGGCGGTTTAATGTAACCAAAGGACCGAAAAGCGATACAATAAAGGATCTGTTTGAAAAATTTCAACGGACTGGGAACGTGACGGATGAACGTGCTGGAAAGGTAGGGCGACCGCGTACGGCAACCACAGAGGGCAACGCGCAGCTAGTGCAGCAGGTGATCCAACAGCGGCCTCGGGTTTCCGTTCGCCGTGTTGCAGCTGCGGTCCAAATGACGCCAACGTCCACGTATCGTCTCATGCGCCAGAGTTTACTCCTCTATCCATACAAAATTCAAACGCGGCAACCCCTCAGCGCCGCTACCATTGCTGTACGAGAGACATTCGCTAACGATATAGTGCACAGGATTGATGACGGCGATATGCATGTGGGCAGCATTTGGTTTACTGACGAAGCTTATTTTTACCTGGACGGCTTCGTCAATAAACAGAACTGGCGCATATGGGGAACCGAAAAGCCCCATGTTGCAGTCCCATCGTCCCTGCATCCTCAAAAAGTACTGGTCTGGGCCGCCATTTCTTCCAAAGGAATCATTGGCCCATTTTTCAGATCCGAAACGATTACTGCATCACGCTATCTGGACATTCTTCGTGAATTTGTGGCGGTACAAACTGCCTTAGACGACACTGCGAACACCTCGTGGTTTATGCAAGATGGTGCCCGGCCACATCGCACGGCCGACGTTTTTAATTTCCTGAATGAATATTTCGATGATCGTGTGATTGCTTTGGGCTATCCGAAACATACAGGAGGCGGCGTGGATTGGCCTCCCTATTCGCCGGACATGAACCCCTGTGACTTCTTTCTGTAGGGACACTTGAAGGACCAGGTGTACCGCCAGAATCCAGAAACAATTGAACAGCTGAAGCAGTACATCTCATCTGCATGTGAAGCCATTCCGCCAGACACGTTGTCAAAGGTTTCGGGTAATTTCATTCAGAGACTACGCCATATTATTGCTACGCATGGTGGCTATGTGGAAAATATCGTACTATAGAGTTTCCCAGACCGCAGCGCCATCTGTTGGTGAAAATTGTAACTACTGTAATTTCGAAAGTTTGTCTGCCTGAAAATGTACTGTTGTCCCAAGCATATTGCAACAAACGGTGTATTTCTATCGCTGCTCGTTTAGTTTTTATTGCCGTTTCAAATATACCGGTCATTTTTGAAACACCCTGTATGTAAACTATTAACTACCAGTGTAGTTTAGTTGACTCACCATTAGATATAAGTTTCCTTTTCTTTTACTTAAACTCTCTCTTTCTTTTAAATTAACGCTACCACAGTTGCATGTTCGTGTGCCTTTTGGAGGGAAGTGTTATAAGCGCGCTGAAGTGTTAACTTTCAAAGCAAGTTGTCATACCTCTATATTTGACGCGGTGGTGCACGTAAATCGCGGTGTCCGTATTTGTTTCTGGGCGACGATCAATAAAATTACAGCTGCTTGTTTGCTATGGGTGTAAGCTTCGCGGCAAGGATAAATTGAATGTGACAGCTGACAAACGCACGTAGTCGTTACCACACTTTCGCGAATAATAGCTTAGTTGTTGATGATTGCAGGGCTAAGTGAACAGATGCATAGCTAAATCGTACAGTGTTTACGGTATTACTAACGGAATTGTGTGCTATTAAATAATTTAATGTCTAGGTGCCATCACATTCTCTACGTCCACACAACTCGGAAGTCAAATAAGTATTACAGAAATAATACGCAACATCAGGAATCTGAGAATAGGAAGTACTGTTTCCTAGTAACTTAATTAAATCGTCTGTGAAGCAAAACCCTTTACACCTATGTTACTGAAAATAACTATAATCACATGTAATACTACCTAAATGTTAAAAATGTGTCAAATGAATTACAGTGATAAACTGAATCGAATAGTGTACTTATATAACACGCTTAAACATTAATTATCAGGTGTATTTAGTTACATATTCTAACACTCCGTGAAAGTGGTTTTCTGTGAGAATTTTCTCACCTCGTCTGAAAGTACGAGGACCGTACAAAAAGTATGGTAAAAGGCTCCTTTATTCAGGAACTGGAAGTGATGCACGAACTTAGTAAGACACTGTAAGGCATTACTTTTCCACATAGTCAACATGACTGTATTTGGCGTTTGCTCTATTGCTAAACCAAACTTTCCAAATCGGCATGAAAGAAATGAGAGTCCAAGTGAAGGGCCACTAAACCACAACCTCTTGAATGTCCGCTAGACTACCAACGCAGCTGTTGACTGTGTGTGCAGCCTGCCTCCCATGAACACGACAGACTTGAATCAAGCTCGACAAGACGAAGCCATCTGAGGTAAAAGTACTTGTCCATCCTCACCTTTGCCCGTATCGCAACTCCCACCTACGTTTATCGAATTCCTGGCACATAAACGACACCTGTTTTCATGATATAACATTCGCACCGTAAATGTCCTTTAACTGGTGATAAAGTGGGGCTAGGGACGTTTCCTGTAAACGCAGAAACCTTATTACATTTCGCAGTTCAATCGCCGATCGTCATACTCGGCAGCACAGCTAGCTTCTATCGGCTGCGTGTAAAAACTTTAACCACCTCTTCTGTCTAGACTTGGAATTTAATTTGACGGAGTTACTTATACGTCTGTGAGAACTTCTTTTCATCTCACTGAACGAATCTCTTAAACGGGATATTATTTATTTACATAGTTTACGCCCACATTATAGCACTAAAATGAAACATAATACAACAGAGTCTACAATAATTAAGTTTAGGACTTAGTAGTCAGCAATTTCATCGTTTCCCGAATCTTCAGCCGGCCGCGGTGGTCTAGCGGTTCTAGGCGCTCAGTCCGGAACCGCGCGACTGCTACGGTCGCAGGTTCGAATCCTGCCTCGGGCATGGATGTGTGTGTTGTCCTTAGGTTAGTTAGGTTTAAATAGTTTTCGTCTGTAAAGAATTCGCGTTAGTATTTTGCAGCTGTGACTTATTAAACTGATAGTTCGGTAATTTTCACATCTGTCAACACCTGCTTTCTTTGGGATTGGAATTATTATATTCTTCTTGAAGTCTGAGGGTATTTCGCCTGTCTCGTACATCTTGATCACCAGATGGTAGAGTTTTGTCAGGACTAGCTCTCCCAAGTCCATCAGTAGTTCTAATGGAATGTTGTCTACTCCTGGGGCCTTGTTTCGACTCAGGTCTTTCAGTGCTCTGTCAAACTCTTCACACAGTTTTGTATCTCCCATTTCTTCTTCACTTACATCCTCTTCCATTTCCATAATATTGTCCGCAAGTACATCGGCCTTGTATAGACCCTCTATATACTCCTTCCACCTTTCTGCTTTCCCTTCTTTGCTTAGAACTTTAATTTTCCTGTAGGCAATATCTCTCTTACACCCCTAGTGAGATAAGTCTCTACATCCTTACATTAGTCTTATAGCCATCCCTGCTTAGCCATTTTGCACTTCCTGTCGATCTCATTTTGAGACGTTTGTATTCGTTTATGCCTGCTTCATTTACTGCATTTTTATATTTTCTCCTTTCATCAATTAAATTCAATATTTCTTCTGTTACCCGAGGGTTTCTACTAACCCTCGTCTTTTTACCTATTTGATCCTCTGCTGTCGTCACTATTTCATCCCTCAAAGCTACCCATTCCTCTTCTACTGTATTTCTTTCCCCCATTCCTGTCAATTGTTCCCTTATGCTCTCCCTGAAACTCTGTACAACCACTGGTTTAGTCAGTTTATCCAGGTCCCATCTCCTTAATTTCCCACCTTTTTGCAGTTTCTTCAGTTTTAATCTACAGCTCATAGCCAATAGATTGTGTTAGAGTCCACATCTGCCCCTGGAAATGTCTTACAATTTAAAACCTGGTTCCTAAACCTCTGTCTTACCAGGATGGAATATGTTGACCAAAATTGCATTCCTATTCGAGATTACTTTCACAATTTTCCGTGCAG
The DNA here is from genome assembly GCF_023898315.1 of Schistocerca nitens. NCBI lineage: Eukaryota > Metazoa > Arthropoda > Insecta > Orthoptera > Acrididae > Schistocerca > Schistocerca nitens. Next base: position 22,152,276 of record NC_064614.1, read on the forward strand.
AAAAAGGCGCCCCTATACCTGAAAAATTGCGTAAGTTCATGACTGCTTTTAGATGTGTCTAACGTAATTGCACCTTTCACGTGGATGTCGCATCACACTGTGCCCATAGGATGAACAGATGCAGCTTTTCGCGATATTTCGACCTCTGAAAAATACTAGTGTGTGAAAGCTAAACATGACTCAACAAGTTAACAGAGAAACATTTGTGCTAGACCACTGAACCTTGGTACTCCCCAATCATTTAGAAAATCAGCATTACAATCTCACCACAGGAAATCTAAAGGAAATAGGAAGCCCAGGATGACTGGTGATGGAAAAACTTGTGATTGTTTTTAAATTTTAATTTGACTCAAAACAGACTTTATTACAAACTTCAATTCTGACATTTGCCTCTTACTGATGCAATATACAAATCTTCACTTTCATTGAATTACATAAACACGAATAAGAATCATTATTTTGCGTCCGCAACCAAAATCATTGATAGTAGGCCCGGTGAATAATCAGTCACAAACAGTCGTTCTTGTTTAACCATGTCCCAAGAGACTAATAACACTATACACTTCTAACCAAAGTTACACAGCCACACAGTACCACAACTTCATAAAGAACAAAGAGATCTTAAAGCTTAATGAAACTGAACTGCCCACATAAAGATCCACAGGGAAACAGTCTTACACTAAAAATACGAAGTGGGCCAACCAAGATCGCCAAAAACTTGCACATATGAGTAATAACAAGTTGCAATTTCATTAAAGATACACAAATGATTAACATAATTGTTAAATAAGAAGGGCTAGTAATAACTCAGCCAATAAAATTATTTGCAGAAATGCCAATATTAACAAGGTGGCGTCACTTAATTAACCGACATAATGACTCAGAATGATTCCCAAATTGCACTTAACTTTATAGAACAGCGTTAAGGCCCTTAGCAATGTTAGGAAGCAATGACGCTACGGCCGGCAGGCAATACGAGCGTTCACTCCCCGCGGCTTTTGCCCAGGGTCACATAGCAGACGGTATATATTTTTATATAATCCGACCGGCACCACGATGAGCGGTCCTGACAAGAATCCATAACCGCGTCGACGCCAGGGAACAAGCAGTCTTAACAAACGGCGTACAGCACAAATAGATTGCAATGAAAACAAAGTCAAATCACAGCCACACGGGAATATATATAAACATACCAAATGCTGCCGTGACAAATGATTAAGACTCTACGGTTGCCGGGCACGTACATAACCGCAGCCAGTCCCAGAGCGGACAATATGTCCCAAACCAAGTTAAAATTTGCATGAAAACCACTTAAAACACACACTCCACGGATGCTCAAAAATGGAATGAGAAACATAGCCACTGTGGAACCAAGTTCAGAATGATCTCCGGCTACCCACGCAACGATAAATTTCAACAATCTTCTTAGTTAAACACAGAAAAAAATCTCATACCTAACTTAGAGCTTGCAAATTACGAGCTGGGAAGCAGTTCAGCGTGAGACGACGAACGCACCACAATTTGGCACGTCAAGGCACCCAAAGATCAGCACCGTACATCCAGTCGACCGCGGTGGCCGAGCGGTTCTAGACGCTTCAGTCCGGAACCGCGTGACTTCTACGGTCGCAGGTTCGAACCCTGCCTCGGTCATGGCTGTGTGTGATGTCCTTAGGTTTGTTAGGTTTAAGTAGCTCTAAGTTCTAGGGGACTGACGACTTCAGATGTTAAGTCCCATAGTGCTCAGAGCCACTTGAACCATTTTTTTAAAGCAACGTACATCCGGCGCGCGACAAAAGCCAACAGCGGCGAGCACGGCAAGGCCCATGCACGACAGTTAGGGACGCGTGCTTGTTTTCAACACAAGTTGGATCGTTGAAGGCCGAACGGAGACTCACTCGTCACATTTTCACCCGGAAAGCCCGCCGGAGAGCAGTCAGAGATAGCAGGAGAACCGAATATCGATATCAGCGATTCAAGTCGAACACCCTAGCGCCAGCTGCCACGGCTCAACCATACACGCAGTTAGTTGGCTGTAGTGCAATAACTGCAAAATGAGTGGGCACAAGACGGACTGTGGACAATAATGTGGCGAGAATAGTAGGTAAGGACCATCCCAGTAGGGCTACGCCACGGGAAAACCAAAGAGTTGTTCGATGGGTTTTGACTGACAGATACGATTAACTGAAATCCGGGCAGTGGTTATTGGTAGCGTGTCACCACGAACAGTCGGGAAAATGTTGCTTCAAGCTGTTTCGTGACGTCTACTTGCCACGATTCACATATGGTTGCCATGTTTCCACAAACAACAGCGACTTACATGGTACAGAGTAATATCGTGTGGTGCTTAACTATGTCGTTTTTGTGAGAACTTAACTTTTCCCGGCGAATTGAATGTTCAAGTAACTTACGGGTTTTCTGCCGGATGACGTCATCAGCCACCGCCGATGTTTCGACAGGAGCACACCCTGCCATTCTCAAGGCAAAGTGCAAAGAGCAAGCAATGTGCAACGGAATTTAATACCTCGGTTCACAGAGGAGAAACAAGGAAGATACCACACACAGAACAAGTAACCGCAGAATATATCGGCGGTGGTCAACGACGTCACCCGGCAGCAAACCCGTAAGTTATTTGAACATTCAATTCGCTGGGAAAAGTTTCGGTCTCACACTGTTTACCTCTATGGGGAGGAAATGTATCGTTGCTTGCGGAGGTTGGATAAACTTCGCAGCAGTAGAGTGAGGTAGGAATGTGCATTATCGTTTTTATTGAAGTGTCTAAACCACAGTGTGGTTCCAACGTTTGAATCATATTAATTCTCCTGCCGCCAGTCGCATCAAGCAACGTGCTCGTTTGGCTCTTGTTCGTGAAAGGATCCACTATACTCGCCGTCAAGATTTTGTTTATAAGGAATTATTACAGCTTCATTTAATGATGGCGTCTAATGTTTCAGAAGTTTTTTGGGATTGGGTGGACAGTGCCTCTTGGTCGCAGTCTGACTGGGAATTTCAGTCTGTAACTGCTCGTCATTCGGCGAAGTTTGAACGATTCCTTGGCTCAGTGTCTAATTCTAATTTTAATTCTCGACGTTCTGTGATCTATCTCACGGAGAAAACGTTTGACGACGCAGCTTTGTCTGTGCTGGGGAAAGGTTTGAATTTCGCTCCGACGCCCAAGAGTTTGCCAGTCGTTGATTTCATTAGTTCTATCGAAAAGGCTGTTTATAAACTACCTTCCGAGGCTGCGGAAGAGGTTAGGAGGGAAGCTTGTCGTGTGGCGATGGGGGCCCGTCCACCCAAGTGTAACATTACAGCAGCTGAGGCGGCTGCTTTACGTTCACTCAGAACGGATCCTGATATTCTTATTTTACCTGCGGACAAGGGAAATGCCACGGTTTTGTTGAACAAGCACGGTATATTCAAAAGATGCAGTGTCTACTTTCTGATTCGGAGTATAGCAAAATCGGTGCTGACCCTACCAAGAATGTTGAGAGAAAGACTAATAGCCTCCTGAAGGAAAGTTCTTTTTCACAGGAGACTATCAGGAGTCTTAATACTTACTGTGCTGTACCACCTAGATTATATGGCCTCCCTAAGGTCCATAGAGAGGCTGTCCCGTTGAGGCCTATTGTTTCTAATATTGGTGATCCAACATAGCGTGGAGCTAAACATCTTGCTAGTTTGTTGAGCCCACTAGTAGATAGGTGTGAACACCACATTAAGAACCCTGCAGACTTCTTACGGCGATTGTAGGGATTGCGTTCGAATGACCCTGATATTTTAGTCAGTTTTGATGTGGTTTCACTTTTCACTCGCGTTCCTCTCTCTGATTCGTAGCAGCTAATTGAGGTTAAGTTTGGCGTCGAGTTAACAAATTTGTTTCAACATGTGATGACTTCCACTTACTTTTTATTTAGTGGTCAGTACTACGGACAGACTGATGGTGTTGCAATGGGAAGCCCGTTGTCACCTATTGTGGCCAATTTGTCTATGGAGGACTTTGAGGAACGTGCATTGGATTCAGCGACCTTGAAACCTGTGTGTTTTTTTAGTTATGTAGACGATACTTTTGTTGTTTTGCCTCATGGCAGTGAGAATTTAAACCACTTTTTGGAACACCTGAATTCAATCTATCCCAATATTCAGTTCACTATGGAGGTGGAAGAGAATGGATTCCTTCTCTTCCTTGATGTGTTGGTCAGAAGGAAGACTGATGGTAAGTTGGGGCATTCTATTTATAGAAAGCCCACTCATACTGAAATGTATCTGCGAGCTGATAGTTGTCACCATCCAGCTCAGCGTGAAGGAGAACTTACTACATTGGTTCACAGGGCCCACGTTATCTCAGACCCTGAAAGCTTGGCAGCTGAGCTATTACATATCGAAATCACCTTTCGTCAGAATGGTTATAGTGAGAGGCAGATCAAACGTGCGTTGCGCTATCAGCCTTCTGTGCAACGGGTGAGTGACGATAGCAACGAAGTGGCTCCTAAGTCTACGGCCATTTTGCCTTACGCAGGAAGCATTTCCAACAGGATTGGCCGTATTTTGCACAAATATTATGTGAAATGTGTTTTTCGACCACCTTCTAAGATTAAGACCCTTTGGCGTCCGTAAAAGATGATCTTGGTTTGCGTAAGGCTAGTGTCTATCGTATTCCTTGCAGTTGTGGCATGTCATATATTGGTCAGAGAATCAGGACTGTGGAAGACCGGCGTATTGAATACACGTGTCACACACGCTTACAACAGCCGAGCAAATCCGCTATTGCAGAACATTGCTTGACACCGGTCATCCTATGGAATACGACAACACGGAGATTCTGGCTTGCACGTCCAGCTATTGGTATAATATTATTAAAGAAGCTGTTGAAATCAAACTATCAAACAAGCGTATAAACAGGGATGGTGGATTTTGTTTGAATGCTGCTTGGAATCCGGCTCTGTCTCTCGTCAAAAAACAGAGGAACAGAATTAGTGCTACCTCACCTGTTGATTAATAGTCACTATCGATATTTCTGATGTTGGTTATCTTTGGTTGTATGTTGATTCTGCAGTTACTCGTTCTGTGTGTGGCATCTTCCTTGTATCTCCTCTGTGAACCGAGGTATTAAATTCCCTTGCACATTGCTTCCACCTTACACTTTGCCTTAAGAATGGCAGGGTGTGCTCCTGTCGAAATATGGGCGTTTGTCGACGACGTCACCTGCCAGCAAACCCGTAAGTTATTTAAATATGTCGTTTTTGTTTGTGTTTGTCAGGAGGACGCGCATCGCTCTTTAATTTACGTAGTCTGCAGTATGATGAGTTGGTCGCAGATGAAGGAATTGTAATGGTGAGAAACTGGAAACCAGTATGTCTTCGTTTATTAATCCATGCCTTACACATTTCGGTTTTAGCCATCATTAGAATTTAGATTTAGATAAAAACCAGAGTATTACATTGGCTGACTTGCGATGAGCACCAGGCGACTGACTGGTTGACTTTCAACGAGCATGAGTAGCGTGACAGTGCAAGTAGGCTGTAAGTCAACGGTGTAAATATGAAATCCTCTGGTTTCTATACATAAAGCACGATTCTTAAGACAGCTAGTTCCAAACGCGTAAATAATGGATTAGTAAAGGGAAGAATACTGGTTTATAGATTTTTTACAATTCCTTCATCTGGGAGCAATTCAGGAAATTGCAGACTAGGTGAATTATTCCACCTGCGCCTCCCTCCTGCGCGGCTTAATGGCACGCCTTTGTTACGAGCAGCTCCGTAGACAATATGGTGAGACGTCAGAGGAGGCAGTGACTCCTAAACCCCATACAGATTCAACTTCCAGAAAAACAGTGTGGGAGCCATCGGTTACGAAAACAGGACTGATTTGATCGTTTGGAAGGGAGGCTCGACGTTCGCCAGTATACGGCAAGATCGGTAAACCTGATTGTCATACCCTTCACGACCATTGTATCAATTAGCGTACTCGATGTGATTGATATTGTATATCTTCCTACCAGCATTCACACAGTGATCATCATGAACTGATATAGCATGTGTTTCAAGCGTAGCAAGAAATTCCTCAGATTGTTATTCCGAGGCCGTTTCATTCCATGACACAACGAATATAAGAGCGTATTTGTGTAGAGGGTGGGGGCGGTCACATCTGATATGAGGACACATCTGATATTAGGAGATCAGTTCTCAAAGGAATAAACTTTTAATTTTAAGTTTTTCTAATTTGTGGTAAGTTCCTATGTGCCAACGGTCCTACTTAATCTACACTCCTGGAAATCGAAAAAAGAACACATTGACACCGGTGTGTCAGACCCACCATACTTGCTCCGGACACTGCGAGAGGGCTGTACAAGCAATGATCACACGCACGGCACAGCGGACACACCAGGAAACGCGGTGTTGGCCGTCGAATGGCGCTACCTGCGCAGCATTTGTGCACCGCCGCCGTCAGTGTCAGCCAGTTTGCCGTGGCATACGGAGCTCCATCGCAGTCTTTAACACTGGTAGCATGCCGCGACAGCGTGGACGTGAACCGTATGTGCAGTTGACGGACTTTGAGCGAGGGCGTATAGTGGGCATGCGGGAGGCCGGGTGGACGTACCGCCGAATTGCTCAACACGTGGGGCGTGAGGTCTCCACAGTACATCGATGTTGTCGCCAGTGGTCGGCGGAAGGTGCACGTGCCCGTCGACCTGGGACCGGACCGCAGCGACGCACGGATGCACGCCAAGACCGTAGGATCCTACGCAGTGCCGTAGGGGACCGCACCGCCACTTCCCAGCAAATTAGGGACACTGTTGCTCCTGGGGTATCGGCGAGGACCATTCGCAACCGTCTCCATGAAGCTGGGCTACGGTCCCGCACACCGTTAGGCCGTCTTCCGCTCACGCCCCAACATCGTGCAGCCCGCCTCCAGTGGTGTCGCGACAGGCGTGAATGGAGGGACGAATGGAGACGTGTCGTCTTCAGCGATGAGAGTCGCTTCTGCCTTGGTGCCAATGATGGTCGTATGCGTGTTTGGCGCCGTGCAGGTGAGCGCCACAATCAGGACTGCATACGACCGAGGCACACAGGGCCAACACCCGGCATCATGGTGTGGGGAGCGATCTCCTACACTGGCCGTACACCACTGGTGATCGTCGAGGGGACACTGAATAGTGCACGGTACATCCAAACCGTCATCGAACCCATCGTTCTACCATTCCTAGACCGGCAAGGGAACTTGCTGTTGCAACAGGACAATGCACGTCCGCATGTATCCCGTGCCACCCAACGTGCTCTAGAAGGTGTAAGTCAACTACCCTGGCCAGCAAGATCTCCGGATCTGTCCCCCATTGAGCATGTTTGGGACTGGATGAAGCGTCGTCTCACGCGGTCTGCACGTCCAGCACGAACGCTGGTCCAACTGAGGCGCCAGGTGGAAATGGCATGGCAAGCCGTTCCACAGGACTACATCCAGCATCTCTACGATCGTCTCCATGGGAGAATAGCAGCCTGCATTGCTGCGAAAGATGGATATACACTGTACTAGTGCCGACATTGTGCATGCTCTGTTGCCTGTGTCTATGTGCCTGTGGTTCTGTCAGTGTGATCATGTGATGTATCTGACCCCAGGAATGTGTCAATAAAGTTTCCCCTTCCTGGGACAATGAATTCACGGTGTTCTTATTTCAATTTCCAGGAGTGTATCTTAACCTGAGTTACGCTAAGGACCACAGACACACCCATGCCCGAGGGAAGGCTCGAACCTCCGACAATTATTTAAAATACGTTGTGTGATAAACATCTCAACAAAGATTGATAAATACCAAATGGTTCAAATGGCTCTGAGCACTATGTGACTTAACTGCTGTGGTTATCAGTCCCCTAGAACTTAGAACTACTTAAACCTAACTAACCTAAGGACATCACACACATCCATGCCCGAAGCAGGATTCGAACCTGCGACCGTAGCGGTCACGCGGTTCCAGACTGTAGCGCCTAGAAACGCACGGCCACTCCGGCCGGCCAGAGGATAAATACCAAACTTTTGTTTCACGATGTAATATTTTTGATTCCCATCCGTGTGTTATCCATCTCGATGGAGTCTTTATCACGCAGAAGTGCGAATGCAGTTTGATAATGATAAGCGAAAGGAAGGGCATGCAGTTTTGATCTGAAAACTCTGTGGACTGAGGTAGTAATGTGGTGACTGCGAGGAAGGCAGCTGATGACGTCAAATTGCTGCTTATGTTCTACACTTGGACATGAGTGCATCCGGTTCGGTGCGCAGGTCGTTCCATCTAACGGCGCCCTGTGTCAGGTTCCATACCGTTCCGGCAACGCCTGCTCCAGTTACTCGTTTTTCGGCGCTGCCGCGCTTGTGGCTGCAGTAAATTCCTATAGACCCCTGTCCATGCTGGGTGTGCTGCAGCAGTAGTTAACAACCCAGTAACGAGAAATTATTCTCACATGAAGGCAAATAGCTGGGCTATAACCATCGGAACACGGGTGCTCGGGCGGTAGTTACATATCTCAAATTCTTCTGTACCGTCCACTGAAATGGAGATGCGGGTAGTATATTCCATTTTAATGACTCTCCCTGTTAATAACTTCACATTCGGCATGATGTCAGTGGTTTTACAGGAACGAAAAAGACTTATTACCGTCCCTTTGCTGCCATAGAAAGAAATGCGTGAAGGAATATTCCTGGGGCTCAGATATTAGTGAGCTATATTTATTTTTTATTTCTTTACTGTTTATCTTATTTATTTACACAGTCAGCGAGGCTACAGAAGTCGCGTAAACGCTTTTCAACGTGCATGTTTCCAAATTTTTGTTTGGTGCTCTATGTAACTATTCATTGAATGTGCAGTCCCAATAAATCTGATTGTGACTGAAACCTGAGTCTTATCGGGAGCTTGTACATTAGAGCAAATATCTCAAAGATATGACGCACAAACATATACAGAAAATGACTGTATCGCAGTCGATCTATCCACTGTCAACAGGATGGGTGGGGGTTCGGGTTTATCATGTAATTTCTTTTTATTTCCGCTTTACCCAGACTGAATATGGAACTTGCTCCTGATGAACATCCTTTCGCATCTTCCACACTGTTAACATTGAAGGACCGGTTTTTAACTTTAAAAGGGGGTGAAGTTACCGTTTCTTTTTACTCCTGTTTTACTCGCATTAAATATGGAAGCTGCAGTTTGGTGAACATCCTTCCACCCAGTTAGGAGCTATATACCACTTTTAACTTTTCTTTTTTTGAAATGGAAGTCTGTGTGAACTACACTTTGTCGTAGCGAAACATAATACACCGCAAACTCAGCAAGAGGAAGAGAATACGGTAATGATAAGACTGTTTAGCAATGATGATATTCAATTATTAGCCACTTCTGTCAAGGAGTGACAGCACGAGTTAGATGTATACATGTGTTCAGACTCTGATATTAGTAACTATGTATATTTCCTAATACGCACTTCATCATGCATTTGAAAGTTTCAGCTCCGTTTATAACCGTACGTTAATTACTATGTAATATTTGTATCGTAAAGCTTCCTTCGAGAAGCAGTGGGATTTAGGAAAACTTTTCCTGTGTTTTACCAATTATGGACTTGCCATTATATCCTATGTTTCATCGCTGCGCAGGTAAAGAACGCTTGTGATTTAATAGAATAATGTATTATGTCAAGGTCGTCAATAATTGCCGTAAAAATTCACAAATCGGCTTTCGCATATTAACTGCCGTCTTTGGGTCTGAGAATAGTCCATAAACAGTCTACACATAAGCAGTTAACGATAGTTGTAAGCATTTTCAGGAATGATTGCATCCGAATTTTTCTACGTATTTGGTATAGGTTCGTTCTTTTGACATCCGAAATTTCGGTGTCCGTATACTCAATGTTTGCCATTGAAGTTGCAATTCATTGGTTGATGATTCTGTATCGTGACAGTGAGTGTTGTTTCAAACGTAGTGAAGAAATCAAATTAGAAGTAGTAAAAATAGTAATAATTAAACAGAATATAGTAATGAGCGCGGGAGACGGAATGTATATTACACATGGTTTGCTATCAAGAACTCTTCCGGCATTCATCTGGAATGATTTAGGAAAATCATGGACGAACCAAATCAAGATAGTTGCATTAGGTGAAGAAATTTTCATTCTTCTTCCACAGATAGCTTTCGTTCCTACTATTGCATCATGGCGAAGCACAAATGAAATAGCACAATACAACAGAATTATCGGATTCCATTTCAATAGTATTGTTGTCAATTCCAGTCCAGAGATCCGCGTTACAATAAGATCAGTGGACCACAAATACTCCTCCACGAAGGTAACCGATATGGTTACAGAAATGCTTCAAAGCAGGCTACGCTTTGTTGCACACCATCAGCTCATCTGAAAGCCTATTGAGTGTGAACCGAACAGAGATAGTGGTAAACTTTTAAAAACATTGATCATTGACTTGCATGCAACGAAAATATGTCACAATGACTCATCCAGCCTGCAGAGGTGAGTGTGAGTATAGAAATCTCATATCCGATTAAAACTACACTAATCATGTTAGCCTTCACAACTTCAATTCTGATAGTACACTACTGGTCATTAAAATTGCTACACCACACAAACGACGTGCTACAGACGCGAAATTTAACCGACAGGAAGAAGATGCTGTGATATGCAAATTATTAGCTTTTCAGAGAATTCACGCAACGTTGGTGCCGGTGGCGACACCTACAACGTGCTGACATGAGGAAAGTTTCCAACCGATTACTCATACACAAACAGCAGTTGACCGACGTGGCCTGGTGAAACGCTGTTGTGATGCCTCGTGTAAGGAGGAGAAATGCGTACCATCACGTTTCCGACTTTGATAAAGGTCAGATTGTAGCCTATCGCGATTGCGGTTTATCGTATCGCGACAATGCTGCTCGCGTTGGTCGAGATCCAATGTTAACAGAATATGGAATCGGTGGGTTCAGGAGGGTAACACGGAACGCCGTGCTGGATACCAACGACCCAGTATCACTAGCAGTCGAGATGACAGGCATGTAATCCACGGTGGCCGTAACGGATCGTGCAGCCACGTCTCGATCCCTCAGTCAACAGATGGGGACGTTTGCAAGACAACAAACCTTTGCACGAACATTTTGACGACGTTTGCACATTTGCAGCAGCATACAGCTCGAAGATCATGGCTGCGGTTACGCTTGACGCTGCATCACAGACAGGAGCGCCAGCGATGGTGTACTCAACGACGAACCTGGGTGCACGAATGGCAAAACGTCATTTTGTTTGGATGAATCCAGGTTCTGTTTACAGCATCATGATGGTCGCATCCGTGTTTGGCGACATCGCGGTGAACGCACATTGGAAGCGTGTATTCGTCATCGCCATGCTGGCGTATCACCCGGCGTGATGGTATGGGGTGCCATTGGTTACACGTCTCGGTCACCTCTTGTATTGACGGCACTTTGAACAGTGGACGTTTTATTTCAGATGTGTTACGACCCGTGGCTCTACCCTTCATTCGATCCCTACGAAACCCTACATTTCAGCAGGATAATGCACAACCGCATGTTCCAGGTCCTGTACGGACATTTCTGAATACAGAAAACGTTCGACTGCGGCCCTGGCCAGCACATTCTCCAGATCTCTCACCAATTGAAAACGTCTGGTCAATGGTGGCCGAGCAACTGGGTCGTCACAATACGGCATTCACTACTCTTGATGAACTGTGGTATCGCGTTGAAGCTGCAAGGGCAGATGTACCTCTACACGCCATCCGAGCTCTGTTTGACTCAATGCCCAGGCGTATCAAGGCCGTTATTATGGCCAGGGGTGGTTGTTCTGGGTACTGATTTCTCAGGATCTATGCTCCCAAATTGCGTGAAAATGTAAACACATGTCAGTTCTGGTATAATATATGTGTCTAATGAATATCCGTTTATTATCTGCATTTCTTCTTCGTGTAGCAGTTTTAATGGTGAGTAGTGTACTTATCTCTCTTCGAAACATCGCTAAGTCTCCAGAGTGAATGTTTACTTGTAGTGGAGTTTCACTGGATGGAAACTTCTGATGGATTGAAGCGGTATGCCGTAGTGGGATTCGAAACATATCTTTCACCTTCCCGGTCAAGTGCTCTACCAACTGAGCTATCCAACCACGACTCATTCCTCGAGTTCCAAGCTATTAGATGAGGCACTGGCAGGAGTAAAGCTATGAGAGGGTTGGAGGGAGGGATGGGACAGGGGTCGGGGGGGGGGGGGGGGCATTAGTGGTGCTTGTATAGCGCAGTCGGCAGCGCACATAGCCGTGGAGGCAAAGGTCTGAGTTTCGAGTCCGGATACGACAAACACTTTTCTTCACAGTAGCTATTCTGGAAATCTCGCTGGATAACTTTCCTTCATTTCATGCTGGTGTCCTGGTTCGGCACACTGTTTTAGGCTGTTGGGAATTTCAAAGCAGCGTACAGTCCTGTGCAAACTGACATTTTCATTCGGAATGCAACCGCAAGGTTCTGACCAACCAATCTAACCTTTCTATTCCGAGAGCACTAACATCTCTACGTTGAGAACAGAGCTTCTGTCACGTTTGGAACGTAGCAGGGTGGTATTTACATAAATTAGTGTGACACCGGGTCGTAAATTATGTCTGTATAGGTCAACTTTTCAGTTTCATGTTGCTAACCATTAATCTTAGAAGCAAGTAGATGCATTACGATACCAGTGTAAGAACATTACCGTGTTAGAGATAAACCCCGTCAAACCAAACAGTTTCGAGATTGGATTAATAGAAATAGAGTAAAGCTAAGATTTTTATTTTAATGTTTCCCGTATTCTGCGCAGGCTCTTTCCACTTTAAAACGACGTTCATACTATCGTGTGAAAAAAAAACAGAAAAATACTTCATGTTGTATAGATTACACTTGTGTGTGTGATGGGAGCTATCTGGCCAATTAATGGAAAGTAATTTCTTCCGAAACCAAGATCGACAAATATTATTTTGTTGTACGATGACCGGTTCTGACAGAAACTTGTAGTCATCTTCTGATCTTCGGAAGTTTTCGAAGATCAGAAGATGACAGCAGGTCTCTGTAGAAACTGATCACATGAAACTAATAATATTTAGATATATTAACTTCAGAAGAAATTTCTTTCCGCCGTTGATGTTCTTCAACTCGCACGTCACGTTTGCTTGAATTTCGGTTATGTCATAAAGGCGTGGACTGTTCATACCAACCACTACACTTTGTCGTTTTATGGTAGGTCGTATTGATAGCAAGAAGTCCTGTCACCCGTGATATTTTCCAGAAAAGAATTGTAAACATTTTGTATTTCATTAAAATCACGACAGCCTTACACGTGTCATTGTTCCTGTTTCGAGAGTCGAGGTGTGCGTGACAAACTTTGTACACACTTTTGCTCACCTTCAAAACATTCCTGAGACTGTTTCGAATACTTGATTTAGAGATGTTGCCCAACAGAGGTTTATGATACAACGTTGACACACTACGTCTGCCAGTTCACCACTGAAGACTGCCAGGCTGTCTCGGTAACATCGTGAGAGCGCCGGATTGCTAACCGAAGGCATCCGGATTGCTAATCGAAGGCGCTGAGTCGAAAATTTTCTCGCTCGGGGACTAAGAGTTCTGATGTCCTCACTTTCATATTGTTGTAATTGATATTCAACAATTGAGATACCTGCATCGGCACTTCCCGAAAGACAATAAAAAGACAAGTAAAGTAAAATAAGAAATAGAAGAGACTGCTTTGTCACAATTTGTAAGTTGAATGTACATCTGTTGTTGTTGTTGTTGTTGTTGTTGTGGTCTTCAGTCCTGAGACTGGTTTGATGCAGCTCTCCATGCTACTCTATCCTGTGCAAGCTTCTTCATCTCCCAGTACCTACTGCAACCTACATCCTTCTGAATCTGTTTAGTGTATTGATCTCCTGGTCTCCCTCTACGATTTTTACCCTCCACGCTGCCCTCCAATGCTAAATTTGTGATCCCTTGATGCCTCAAAACATGTCCTACCAACCGATCCCTTCTTCTAGTCAAGTTGTGCCACAAACTTCTCTTCTCACCAATCCTATTCAATACCTCCTCATTAGTTACGTGATCTACCCACCTTATCTTCAGCATTCTTCTGCAACACCACATTTCCAAAACTTCTATTCTCTTCTTGTCCAAACTGGTTATCGTCCATGTTTCACTTCCATACATGGCTACACTCCATACAAATACTTTCAGAAACGACTTCCTGACATTTAAATCTATACATCTGTTGTTGCAAGATGTTAAATCAAGATGCCACTGTAGTTACTGCGCTGAAGTCGCTTCTATGCCAGAAATAAAATGAGTCTCGGAAATTCTTGGGTCAACGATATACACGAGGATCCCGAATGAATTAACACCTCGTATGGTCGCGATATCTCACCCGCCAGGTTAGCCGAGAGCGCTAATGCGCTGCTTTCAAGACTCGGGTAGGCGCGCCGGTGGATTAACGACGACGGCCGGTGTGTCGGTCAGCCTGGATGTGGTTTTTAGGCGGTTTTCCACATCCCCCTAGGTGACTACCGGGCTGGTCGCCACATCGCGCCTCAGTTACACGGCTCGCAGACATTTGAACACTTTGGTACTAGCCGGCCGTAGTTGGCAAGCGGTTCTAGGCGCTACAGTCCGGAACCGCTACGGTCGCAGGTACGAATCCTGCCTCGGGCATCGATGTGTGTGATGTCCTTAGGTTAGTTAGGTTTAAGTAGTTCTAAGTTCTAGGGGACTTATGACGTCAGCAGTTGAGTCCCATAGTGCTCAGAGCCATTTGAACTTTCTTACTAATTCCGTCCCAGGGGGTACGGGATGACGGCGGGAGGAGCATCCGGCCGCCCCTTCCACTAACATTGCTAAATCCGGTTAACCACGATGACCGTGCCTCACTGCGGGAAAAGGCACAAGCGAAAGAAGAATAAGACGGTCGGGATGTCTCGTCTTTAGACTCAAAATTTTGTGTTTGCCTTAAATGAGTTGCACCAAAATATTACGTCACCACTTATTCCCCTCCTCATACAACGCCATGTGCACGGCAGTTATCACTGCACATGATATCACCAACTCCGCATTCGCAACTGCTGCACTTGTTTCGCCATTGCCAAGTTCAAGAAACACAACGGGATAGGTGCTACGTCTGCCTCGTGCCTTATGCCTGTTGCCTCATTCTCGTCGCAGTAGACACTAGGGTGAATGTTTGTCACTAAGACCTTAGTACGAATTTGATTTTTCACTTTATTATGTGCAACTTCAACTATCTGAGCTGTATGTGCTACAAGTGAAGTGGTTACCTAGAAATCTTTCATGTGCGTTTCATGTAACAGGACTACTGCACATCGTCACAGAGTTTGTAAGAATATTTTCTTAAGTTTTATGGGTGCTGCAGTGCTACTTAACGGTTGCTGCATTTTTTTCCGTTCTGTTTCAAGGCAGCTTAAGATAGAATTACATTTACATGAAGCAATAGAATAGAGTTCTGTATTTTGTCAGGATAATGTTCATTACAATTACTTTGCTAACAGTGCTATATTTCTTGTTTTGCTATATGAATTTCTGTAGTTTTCAGCTAACAAAGTTTATACGAAAACTTACTGCCAGGCAGTTATTTTAGTGTCACATGTTTTTTTACATAAATATTGATTTATTGTGCTCTATGTTTAATTACTAATGTTATTAGGCTACACAGTTCGGTTGAGTCATACCTATGTCTAATTCGTGAGTGGGATTTCAGACATATTATTTATAGAATTTTAGCTTCACTTATTTTGTAGCTCCAACTCTTTAATCACGTGACGAGTGTGGACCACTTTTAAACATTGTATTCAGTTCTGAGATAGCTTCATACCACCGAAAGCGACCGGGCTGCCGATAGGTATTGTGACTTTAGATCGGTGGGCAGCTGTTGAATGACAATGTCCAAGGCATTTTTCGCCTTCCTCGTTCTATATTAGTACAATTTTGTTTTTCCTCCTCTGTTGAAGGAGAATAGTTGACCCTGAAGCCTTCCGGCAGTACCGATTTTTCTATCACACCAGTCCACCATTGCACTGAAGCACTGAGCTTCCCTTTGTATGCAACTTCAAGTAGCACGAGTTCCGGGAATCCTTGCTACTATTGACTCCTTCTCAATCCACAGCCACAGATGAGCTCATACGGCTCGCTGTTTAATTTTTGGCATTTTGTTTTTTGAAGCCACCTGCCACGATGTCAATATCGAGATCGGATTGCAGTCTCTGGTCGTCGCATATCTTTGGCGAGTTGGCTTCCCGCGCGCCGAGAGGCGGACAGAACGAAGGAGAATGGACTCGCTGGGACTTACTCTCGACTGTGCGTGAGGAGCGACGTCGGCGTCGGAGGACAAAGCCTGTAACCTCCCCCTCACTTATCGACCTTAATGACAGTGAAAAATTAAACCACGTGTACCTAATGGAAATTCTGGAAAAGCAATCGTCACCGAAGTTAATTTGTCGGTAAAGAGGGAGGAAAGGGTTACATCTAAATGAAAGGAAAAATGCAAATGAAACTGGTGGAAATTAATTTTGAAAAGGGGTAAAGTTAATGAAGAAAGTAAATGTGCGGCCTTTACGCTAACAATTAACTAGCGGTAATTAGATATTTGAGATTTGGGGGAAATTACGGTCGCCACTCCTGAGGACAATTACTATAGTAACTGAAAAAGAAAGGTTATTACACATACAATTAGCACT
Source organism: Schistocerca nitens (assembly GCF_023898315.1). Taxonomy (NCBI): domain Eukaryota; kingdom Metazoa; phylum Arthropoda; class Insecta; order Orthoptera; family Acrididae; genus Schistocerca; species Schistocerca nitens. Next base: position 22,169,021 of record NC_064614.1, read on the forward strand.
AGAAACGTGGCAACTGAAGGTTGACATGTGTAGTGTGAAAACTGAAAGTTTATCAGAAGTAATAAATTTCACTACACTCTGACTTAATTTAGCAAAAGAATTAATAAAACCGGAAAATTGAAAGTTAATTTAGTGACTGAGATTAACAGTGAACTTTCTTTCTGAAGCACATCGAAATTCAGTAAAATACGGTTAGTCTTGGAATACCTCAACAATCATTTCAAAAGCTACTTGAATCTACGCAATTTAGAAATAAGAGATTTAACTTCGAACTTGAATTAAATGATTCTGAACAATTAACAATAGTAAAATTTAGTACGTACCAAGCTGAGCTGTAGTCACAGGTAAGCTAAAATACGGTAACAAAACTCGCACTCTTAATTTGTGCTTGTGTAATCTAAATATTGTGGCCAGCTATGAATACCTTAACTGAACTTTGAAATTAAAGCAGTGAAATCGAATGATGCTGGCGTTTGAATTTCAACGACACTCGGGTTCATTTCGGAAAAGGAAGGGACCCTGATTGGCAATGCAATTGGGACAATGAGCAACAAATGTTCATGCTACATTGCTGTAATTTAGTTATGAAAATGGAACAGTTTGAAAAGCTGAGGTCTGCCATACAGTTCTAAAACTTTACGTGCTTCCAGTCTTCCTTGTTGGTTGACTGAAGGTTTGAAGCCGTCGATCGAGGAGGTGGCGACAGTCACTCATTGTCGGCAGTCGCTGTCGCAGAAGCTGGATGTTGTCGCGCCTTCTTCTCGACACGGTCACCAGGCGAAACGGGCTCTTGATGTTCGTCAACTAATGCTTCCCGTCCGTGACACCGTGTCAGAAACTATCACAGAAAGTCGAGCGCAATTACATGCTGCCCAACCCCGAAAGCGCGGCAACTCGCGGGAGCGTCACACAACACACCTGCTCCACTGCACCACCCCAGCCAGACTCTTCCTCTGCCCGCGTTCCACGTGACCGAGTTAACACTACCAAAGATCCTAAACACTTTGGTTCTCCACACGACCTATCGATGTATTCGTTCGATAGCATAGTTTTCCCTAGGCCAGACCCAGCGTATAAATACAAATAATATTCACAAAACAAACCAATTATACATCGACATAAATGCATACATATACAAATAGTAAAACAATTACAATACACGAAGACACAGTAATGTTATATCTTTAGGTAACAAAATAAGGAAAAAAAATTTGCAGTGCAATAGATGGAAATAGGAGGATATGCATTTCCGGCGTTACAAGCCGCCTGGTCGGTGGGCCCTGAAGGAGCGGTTGGTTTGGGACGGAACGCCACTGGCTCGAAGATCCTAGCGTGAATACCCGGTGTTCTTCCGACGGTGATCATCGGGTGGTTATTAAAGGGCTGAAAAGTGATTTCTTGGTTCTGCCCTTGGATTCCGACGAAGAATTGCGGCAAGTTTTGTATACGACGTAAACATAAGAAATCTAAAAAATGTGCACGTTGGTGGCGCATATATCAGACTAGAGTGGTGTAAGCTTTGCTTCGCTACGGCAGTCTCCAGTAAGAGCGCTGCTTGGGAGGAGAGCATTGATATCCGCATTATCATCTATTTAGTTGCTTCAAAGTAAATGACTGTTTTGGATCGAAGGTGGACGCAAGTGAAGGACCGACTCATTGCTTATCTTATTAAGAAACCTAAGTCGGCCCCCAGCGCGTTAAACTGTTATCTACAGTTAAACGAGTAGTTGAGACACTGGGTGTGTTCACGAGTGAACTTTGGTGGTACTGTTAAGTGTTTGTAGTAAGGGAAAGATTGAATTTGGAGCTTTTCAGTCTGGTGCTTATGAATCGTGTGGTATTTTACGGCTCTACTTGTCGTGGCGAAATTGCCGAAAGTAGTTTCATAATTTAGCTCGGGACGTCATTCTGTGGTTTGGTGTGGCCATCCCAAGAGTTTACAGTCCCAAATATTTTCTTACTGCCTTGCTGAGGTTGCCTTCAAAAAGTTGTTGATTTCTCTTGGCTACTCTACAGCACTACTGTTTGGTGTGGTGCGATTAGTCGAAGTGTTAAGTAGTACTGCATCTATTCTCTTTCTCGTTTTAAGATTTGCGAGCCGTATCCACATCGACGAATAATCCCAGTATGCAATTTGTATAAGTTAGTGGTGCCCTGTTAACGTTTTGTACATCGTGATAAATCTTTCCCCTGCCGCATGTGATCCTGAAGGAGAACACGATGCACAACAGCGCACGACCACGACGGAATCAAAAGATCTGTATTTTATATTTTTTAACGGGTGTAAGCTCTGAGGTTTAGCGTTGATTTGTGTTTTTTTTACTTATTTTGAAAGAAAAAGATGACATACCTGGATAGCTATAACATCTATGTTTGTCATAATTCGTTGGGTGTAGTATGCGTCACATGTAGAGTGGTATATGGTGTAAAGTGTTTAAAAGGGAGGAAAATATTTTGTGATACGGTGCGCATCGTAGAGGTTACGGGGTTTGAGTGTACGGTGACAGTAAACATATTTTATTGCATTTAAATTCTTGTAACCTCCCCACAGAATTATTTAAAATTAAAATATGAACCATGAACCAAGTGTAAACTCCCTACGATAATAATAATTAAATGAATTTTAAATAGTGTAACCTCTGAACAAAATTAATTTTAATGTAACCTCTGAACAAAATTAGTTCCCATTTTTAGTCTCCGTGCAGAAATGCATTCACATTTAATGTACGCACAAAATTCTCTTCTCATTTATTGTTAAGTTCGAAACAGAAAAATTCCTAAACACCAAAAATAATAAAAAAAATTCAGTAACCTGGTAAATTTTATGACGACAGCAGCGCTGCGCCTCGGCCCTGTATTCTGAATAAAAAAAGGAAAAAATTCTTACCTCAATAAAAACTGCGAATATATTTGCTCTTACGTAAAAATTTTTCGGCACAGCTTCGTGCAATGCTGGCGTATATTTTTTCCTGATTCTTGGAAGGAATGATCATGCATTGGAAATATTCTTTAAATTGAAATGAATGTTTTTTTTAATTACTTTATATTATTAAAATTATTATTGGGGGCATTTTTTTAAGAAATTAATGACAGTTAATATACATTACTAGATATGCGCAAGGCTGCTTCTTTACCTTCTACAATAATACTCATCCTCCAGAGTCCCGACCAAAGCAGACTGCCGACACGCGCTGGCACGCGCCGACTCCTGCAGACTACCGTCTACTACTGAAGACTATTGCAGACTAGCACGGACTGAAGACTAAAGCCGACAGACTCCGACTCGCGACAAGCAACAACTAACTACATACTACTCTCTGGTCAGAGACTCTGCCATGCCTCGCCCATCGCCGGCAACGCATACGTCTTACATTCTTCTAATCAAAAACTTCGTGATCAATATTTAATAGCTTTCAGAGATCACAGGTGATACCTACGGAAATTTTGTTACTGTCATGGACGTTACAATATTTTATTTAACCTTGCATTATGCAACTTGTTTTTTTTCCTTTGCTTAGAAACGAATTTTCAGTTTTAAGCGTTGTAAATTGATTCTCGGAGCTGTTCTTTGATCTGTTAAAATAATACTTCAGAAACGTTCATTAAAAAACTATATTGAGGGTCTTCTTGTTCATGATAAACAATATTCACTTACTATTTTCAAATCAAGTTAATAAAGTTGTAAAATTTTAAAGTTAAGAAAATGACTTTTATTAGAGAAACTGTGCCTGCCCGTACTCCCCATTACCTCCACGTATTCAAAGCACTGACCTTCGGGCGTTGTCTGGTGTTTTCCCCGGTATTTTTCCCAGTTAACACCTGCAGTGCCATGTCAACATATTTCAATCCAGTGCTGCTATGCATTAAAGTACTACCTACTTATTTATTCTTGTGTTATCATTTTCGTTGCTGCAACCAAACAGTATAGTTATTCACCTTATCTTGTCATAAATGGAAGCGTCGCTTTTCGTTACAAGTCACCATTTGCCGCATTTGCGAATTATTAAATACTTTACTGTTACAGAAAGTGACACATTCACCGTTACTGTGACTTCCATGTGCTGCGACAACTAGCACTTTTTAGTCTTTGAAAGTAAATATTGTCATAGTGGAGATGAAAAGTAGACTGAGTTCTAAGGTAACATTAGTTAGGAAGATCCAACACGCAAAGAACAGGGAGCCGGTGGTACTAACGAATGACGAGATACGCTTGAAGTTCCCTAAGGCCCTAGACACAAGCAATAAGGAATACTTCAGTAGGCAGTACAGTTGAAGAGGAATGGACATATCTAAAAAGGGCAACCACACAAGTTACAAAAAGAACATCGGTTCAAAGAAGGTAAACGTGGATAACAGAAGGAATACTTCAGTTGATCGATGAAAGAATTAGGAACAAAAATTTTCTGAGGAATTAAGGAATACAGAAATAAGTCACTGAGGAATGAAAAAAATACGAAGTGCAGGAAAGCTAAGACGAAATGGTTGCACGAGAAACGCGAAGAAATCGAAAAAGAGTTAATAAGTGGAAGGACTGACTCACCATATTGAAAAGTCAAAACGACCTTCGGTGAAATTAAAAGCAAAGGGGGTAACATTAAGAGCGCAACGGGAATTCCCCTATTAAATGCAGAGGAGAGAGGGTATATATATAAAGAGTTCATTGGAGGCCTCTATGGGGGTGGGCAGATTTGTCTGATGTGATAGAGGAAGAAACAGGAATATATTTAGAAGAGATAGATGGTCAAGTATTACAATCAGAATTTGAAAAAGCGTTGGAAGTTTTAAGATCAGATAAGTCAGAAGAGGAAAGATAACATTCCATCAGTTTCTAAAATCGTTTTGGGAAGTGGCAACAAAACGGTTATTTATGTTGGTGTGAAAATGTATGAGTCAGGCAACATAAAATCTGACTTTCTGGAAAATACCCACTCAATTCCGACGCCTTAAAGAGCTGGTAGGTGCGAGAATTGACGCGCTATGCGCTTAACAGCTCATGCATCCAAGTTGATGACAAGATTAATATACAGAAGAATGGAAAAGAAAACTGACATTGCGGTCGGTTCGGCTTTAGGAAAGGTAAAAGCACCTGAGAGGCAATTCAGACATTGTGGTTGATAATGGAAGCAAGACTAAAAAAATCAACACCCATTCATATGATCTGTCGACCTGGAAAAAGAGTTCGACAGTGTAAAATGGTACAAGATTATCGAAACTCTGAGAAAAGTAGGGTAAGCTATAAGGAGAGATGGGGTAATATACACTCCTGGAAATGGAAAAAAGAACACATTGACACCGGTGTGTCAGACCCACCATACTTGCTCCGGACACTGCGAGAGGGCTGTACAAGCAATGATCACACGCACGGCACAGCGGACACACCAGGAACCGCGGTGTTGGCCGTCGAATGGCGCTAGCTGCGCAGCATTTGTGCACCGCCGCCGTCAGTGTCAGCCAGTTTGCCGTGGCATACGGAGCTCCATCGCAGTCTTTAACACTGGTAGCATGCCGCGACAGCGTGGACGTGAACCGTATGTGCAATTGACGGACTTTGAGCGAGGGCGTATAGTGGGCATGCGGGAGGCCGGGTGGACGTACCGCCGAATTGCTCAACACGTGGGGCGTGAGGTCTCCACAGTACATCGATGTGGTCGCCAGTGGTCGGCGGAAGGTGCACGTGCCCGTCGACCTGGGACCGGACCGCAGCGACGCACGGATGCACGCCAAGACCGTAGGATCCTACGCAGTGCCGTAGGGGACCGCACCGCCACTTCCCAGCAAATTAGGGACACTGTTGCTCCTGGGGTATCGGCGAGGACCATTCGCAACCGTCTCCATGAAGCTGGGCTACGGTCCCGCACACCGTTAGGCCGTCTTCCGCTCACGCCCCAACATCGTGCAGCCCGCCTCCAGTGGTGTCGCGACAGGCGTGAATGGAGGGACGAATGGAGACGTGTCGTCTTCAGCGATGAGAGTCGCTTCTGCCTTGGTGCCAATGATGGTCGTATGCGTGTTTGGCGCCGTGCACGTGAGCGCCACAATCAGGACTGCATACGACCGAGGCACACAGGGCCAACACCCGGCATCATGGTGTGGGGAGCGATCTCCTACACTGGCCGTACACCACTGGTGATCGTCGAGGGGACACTGAATAGTGCACGGTACATCCAAACCGTCATCGAACCCATCGTTCTACCATTCCTAGACCGGAAAGGGAACTTGCTGTTCCAACAGGACAATGCACGTCCGCATGTATCCCGTACCACTCAACGTGCTCTAGAAGGTGTAAGTCAACTACCCTGGCCAGCAAGATCTCCGGATCTGTCCCCCATTGAGCATGTTTGGGACTGGATGAAGCGTCGTCTCACGCGGTCTGCACGTCCAGCACGAACGCTGGTCCAACTGAGGCGCCAGGTGGAAATGGCATGGCAAGCCGTTCCGCAGGACTACATCCAGCATCTCTACGATCGTCTCCATGGGAGAATAGCAGCCTGCATTGCTGCGAAAGGTGGATATACACTGTACTAGTGCCGACATTGTGCATGCTCTGTTGCCTGTGTCTATGTGCCTGTGGTTCTGTCAGTGTGATCGTGTGATGTATCTGACCCCAGGAATGTGTCAATAAAGTTTCCCCTTCCTGGGACAATGAATTCACGGTGTTCTTATTTCAATTTCCAGGAGTGTACAACATGTACAAGAGCGAAGAGGAAGTAAGTAGACGACCAAGAACAAAGTGTTCAGATGAAAAAGCGTGTAGGACAGGAATGTAGTCTTTCACCCTTACTGTTCAATCTGTACATCGGATTAGCAATGGTGGAAATAAATGAAAGATCAGGAGTGGAATTAAAATTCAGGGTGAAAGATTAACAATGATGCGATTCGCTGATGACATTGCTATCCTGATTGAAAGTGAAGAAAAATTACATGATGTTCTGAATGGAAGGAACAGTCTAACGTTTATAGAATGTGAAGTGAGAGTACATGTAAAGAAGACGAAAGTAATGAGAAATAGTAGAAACTTAACATCATATTAAAGTAAATCCAACAAAGACGAAAGTAATGAAGTTGCAGAAATGAGAACTGCGAGTAACTTGACATCAACATTGATGGTCACAATGCAGTTAAAGTTAAGTAATTCTGCTACCTAGGCAGCAAAATAGCCAATGACGGACGGAGCAAGGATGACATCAAAAGCAGACTAGCACAGGCAAAAAGAGCATTCCTGGCCAAGAGAAGTCTACTAGTATCAAACATAGGACTTGATTTGAGGAAGAAATTTCTGAGAATGTACGTCTGGAGCACAGAATTGTATGGTAGTGAAACCTCTATTGTAGGAAATTCCTAACAGAAGAAATCAAAGCATTTGAGCTGTGCTACAGACTGAAGCTGAAAACTACGTGGACTGATAGGGCAAGAAATGAGGTTCTGCGCAGAATCGGAGAGGAAAGGAATGTGTGGAAAACACTGACAAGGGCGGTAGGACCTCTGTTAAGACATCAGGAAATGATTTCCATGGTACTAGAGGAGCTGTAGAGGGCGAGAGTGTAGAGGAAGACAGGAACTGGAATACATCAAGCAAATAGTAGAAGTAGGTTGCGTGTGATTGTCCGAGGTTGAAGTTGACACAGGAGAGTTTATTTCCGCTGGCCGCATCAAACCAATCAGTTAACTAATGATTCAGAAAACAAAATTGTCGTGGGAAACACACATTTCAATAGTTTTATGCGATTTTCCGTATCAGCTAGGGAGCTTCACATGGTCAGAAGTATCTGACACACACATTACATACAAGGTTTATCATTTTAGCTAATATTAATTTGTTGATGTATCAGTTGTGTGGAAAGTACAAACGTATTTTCTGATGACTGTTTTGGCAATAGCAATTATTTGGTTTTTCTTAATATGTTAAATCTGTTGTCGGTACAAAGAGTAGAGATATACTTCAAATAGATGTAAAAATTTAATAAAACTAATTTTAATAATCAACAGCGTCAGTTGCACCGTTTAGCTAGAATTTTCCATGGTTTCGGTCGGGATAACCCAACCTTTTTCAGAGTAACTGTAACTACCGTTCCAGTACAGCCGCATCGCGGTCGCGAAGTGGGGCCGAGGCAGTTCCAGGTAAGTTTTACAGTTTGACGATAATTTATGGATTAGTGGTTTTAGCTTGACGATGTCCCCTGTGGACAAACGGTAGTTACTGTTATTCTGAAGAAGGTTGGGTTATCCCGACTGAAACCTACGTAAATTATAGGTTAACGGTGCAACTGAAGGTGTTGATTATTAAAATTAAAATTAATATTTATACAGTTGCTGACAGGGCCGCGAAATGTTGAAGATAATTGGTAAAACTCTTATCAGAACCAAAATACATAAATATAGGGGTTCTGCAAGGTAGCATATTAGGACCAATACTATTCCTCATATGCATCAATGACTTTCCCACTAGTGTTACTCATGGTGAAAAACTCTCTTTGCTGAAGACAGCAATACTATAGTCACAGAGAAAACAAGAGAACTCCTTGCAAAGAAAGCAAATGAAACTCTCAAGGAAGTTTACGAATGGTCAATATGCAATAAAGTGACACTGAACATAAAGAAAACTAAGACTATGAATTTCAGTTTGAAGAGGCAAAATGGCAATGTCAAATTAAATGTAGATGGTACCTCTATAGACTGATGCAAAATTTCTAGGAATGAATATTGATTCTCAGCTGAAGTTGTGTGAATACGCAAAAGTACTTGAAATAAGAATGTCATCAGCATGTTATGCCCTTAGAATCCTATCATCGGTGTGTAACATGCAGTTTGTTTTAGTAACATATTGTTTATATGTACACTCAACTCTTATGTATGGCACTGAACAAACGCACAAAATATGAACACAATTTTCCAACTCCAGAAAAGAGCCATAAGAACAGTGACCAAAAATACTAGTCGAGCTCATTGTAAAGATGTGTTCTAAACACTGGGCCTCTCTGGGGCTCAGCATTCGTTTACTGAGTATGGGCCTGGCAACTCCAGGGTTCCTGAGCTGGGGACTGGTAAGCGCTCCAGTCCTCTGTCACTGTAAGCTCTGCTCATACTTCAACGATCACCGTGCGGAGCAGTGCTGGAATGTTGTGTGTTTCGGAGGACGGGAGTCTTGGCTTCACCGCCTAGACCAGGAGGAAGGTACACACCGCAATAAAAAAAAACCTCAACTTCTAGGTGTGCTCTGTGCTGAAGAGGTGAATGGCTGTTGCGGTAAATCAGTCTTTACCAGGCAACCACTGGGACACCTTCCGCCACCCCCTTCCCCCTCCCCCCCACCAGTTGTATCAGGCTTGCTCAAGCATGCAGGGATCTGCCTAGGACGACGGTTGTTTCCCTAGCGTCTAGTGGGATCCTTACGGAACTGTCTCATGAAACTACTACTCCTGATGGGACGGGTGTACCATCAGGCAACACCTACATCCACTCCTTAAAGAGAGCTCGGTTGGTCAGTCCTCCCGAAAAGAAGCCTCAGAGTAATAGTAATAGGGCATTAGTGTCCCATAACACTTTCATTGTAATCAAGCGAAATGGGGGAAGCTTTGAGAAGATATCCCCTTTCTACATTCACAAGGCATTGGGAGGTATTGCTGGGACTCTGAAAAGTGTCAAACGAATTCGTAATGGAACGCTTTTAGTTGAAACTGCTAATTCCAACCAAATATCTAAGCTTCTGGCATGTAAGGCCTTAGGTGACTATCCAGTTGAGGCTGAATTTGCATAACACCGGCCGGCCGAAGTGGCCGTGCGGTTAAAGGCGCTGCAGTCTGGAACCGCAAGACCGCTACGGTCGCAGGTTCGAATCCTGCCTCGAGCTTGGATGTTTGTGATGTTCTTAGGTTAATTAGGTTTAACTAGTTCTAAGTTCTAGGGGACTAATGACCTCAGCAGTTGAGTCCCATAGTGCTCAGAGCCATTTTTTTTGCATAACACCCTCAACTATAGTAAGGGCGTGGTTACCTTCTCCGATATAATGGAGGTGGACTCCTTGGAGTTACGTGAAGAGTGGAAGGCGGTGGGCGTCACGGAGGTGAAGAATTATACAACGAGAGTCAATGGCAAACTGGAAAAATCGACAACGTTTATTGTAACGTCTAGTACTCCATAATTACCGGAACATATCCTCGCAGATCCGCCTTAAGGTTCCCTGTTTCTTGTTAACCTCATGCTATGCTATAAATGTCAAAGATTTGGCCATACCACTATGGGATATAGAGGGAAGGCTACGTGTGGGAGTAGTGGAGGTTCTGCTACCGGTCAGGGACTTCTTGTACACTTCCTCCGAAATGTGTTAACTGCACTGGGGATCAGCCAGTGTGGAGCAGACAGTGTAGTGTTTACAATGAGGAAACGAAAACACAAGAGTTGAAAGTAAAGAGACGCATACTCTATGGTGAACCTAAACAGCCTTACAAAGCCATGCAACCACCAGTTTTTGCTACTGCTTTAGCATCACCCCTTAAGCCACCAATAGCTAAGTGTAATGCCTTCACATAAACTCAGGCCACAGATTCCAGTACGAGCACATGCACTTGTCGATGTACCTGTGAGGGAAACGCTGCACTTGCAGCTGCCAGCAGAAGGCTTACCACGTAAGCCACATACCACTGCCCCAACATCATAAGCCAACTAAGCCATCCCCGCAACCCTGGCAGCCACCTCCTTCTGTCAGTAAAGAAAAACGTTCTTCGAAAAGTAGTTCTAAGTCCAAGAAAGCGGTAGGTAAACCTTCGGATCGACGAGATCTCTCACTTTTTTTATGGTGGCTCTTCTCTTGGGGATACGGACTTCCAATCGGTGGAACCAGAGAGAGAGGAACCAGCTAACGTCCCCCCTGACCTCCCCGGTAGATCACTGCCTCTGAGGGAGAAAGAAAAGAGCCACCATGGCTAACCAATGGCTTCCATAGGGACTCGAATGGATATCGCTCACATTTAGAAGAATTTCAGCTGCGGGTCCAGGATAAATCTTTCTGCAGATTGCAAGAAACGCGTCTTACAGTGACAGACAAACCGCATTACGGGGCTACCACATACACAGGCAGGATGATACTACTGGAGAAACGGCTAAAGCTGGAGTGGCTGTTTTGTTTGATGACAGATGCCAGTCCTCTCCTTTCCCTCTTACCACGACCATGCAAGCAATTACCGTGAAAGTTCTCGCACCCTTTACTATCACAGTCTGATCTTTGTACCTGCCCCCCAATAACGCTTTGGATGCGGACGCACTGCCAGACCTCTTCTAGGAATTCCCAAACCCATTCCTCCTCGTGGGGGACTTCAATGCCCACAATGTGCTATGAGGCTCGGCTACTACTTGCTCCACGGGTCGGATGATTGGGCGACTCGTCCATTCTGAGAATATCTGCTTTCTGAACGCGGGTCAGGTTACTCACTTTTCCACAGCTACGGGGACTTTTTCAGCTATTGATCTCTGTTTTTGTTCCCCAGCTATTGTAGACTCACTTCAGTGGGAAGAGGCTGCAGAACTAAATTCTAGTGACCACTTCCCAAAGTGGCTACTTTTGAACGAAAGGATTGTGCACAGGAGGTGGTGGCCCATATCACTCATGAGATTAAAAGAGCTGCCGCAGAGTCCGTCAACAGGTCTAGTAACCACCTCAGACGACGGCCAGTACCTTGGTGGAATGACGACTGTCGATCGGAAATCAGGGTCAGACGGATAGCTCTGTGGAACTTCAAACAGTGTCCAGCTACAGACATTCCTCACGCCTTCAGGTCTGCGAGAGTACGTGGAAGGCGAGTGATCAAAGAACGGAAGAGGGCTTCCTGGAGGGAATTCACGACTTCCATTAATCGGTCCACTTCCGCTGTACACGTTTGGGACTCAATAAGACGGATTTCAGGAAAGGGTAGTCCACAACCCCTTACGGCCATGACAGATAATGGGGTCTTGGTGGACACGCGAGAAGACATGGCTCACATTTTAGCTTAACACTTCTTTACTGTTGCTAAGTCAGCCAGACAAGCTCCTGCTGTTCAGGTATTCCGTCGAACTGCAGAGATGAGGAAGCACAATTTCTTCTCACGTAATGAGGGAACTGGAATCAGCTTTATCAGCAGCCAGAGACACTGCTCCAGGACTTAATGAGATCCTTTATGCCATGCTTCGTCATCTGTGCCCTGAAGCGAAAGATCAGCTCCCCTCTTGTTTCAATCAGATCTGGTTTGATGGACAGTACCCCACGATTTGGAAGGAGGCAATATTAATTCCATTCTGGAAACCAGGCAAGGACCGTAGCGCCTCTAACCATTATTGGAGTGGCACCCTTACCAGTTGTATGCGTAAGGTTCTTCAAAGCATGGTCAACCGCAGCCTCGTCTGGCTGCTCTAGTCCCGAGGTCACCTGAGCAGCTCCCAGTGCGCTTTCAGGCGCTACCGTTCCACTCTTGACAACTTCATTGTACTGAAGACGGCAATACAGGAGTCCTTCTTACTCGAAACCATTTAGTGTGTGTGTGTTTTTGATCTCGAAAAAGCATATGACACTACTTGGAGGTACAACATCCGTCTCCAACTTCATGAATGGGAACTATGTGGACGCCATCTGCTTCTGATCCAATCCTTTCTCGAGGACCGGCATTTTCGTTATCGCATTGGCGATGCTATATCTGATTGCTTTGTTCAGGAGCCCTGTCAAATGCTCTTTGTTTGTTGATGACTTTGCAATCCTCTACGCTTCCCCTGGTCTTACGACGATGACGAGGTAGCTATAGATGACAATTAGGAGGATGGAAACCTGGGCCCAGACAACTGGTTTACGGTTCTCACCTGAGAGGCCTGTGTGTGTCAATTTTAATCGTGCTCGTCGGAGTTTTAACCAAACCAGAGTTTACAATTGGCACCGTATTTTACGTTTTCAACACACTGTGCGCTTTTTGGGTTTATTATTTGAATCGAAATTAACATGACTCCCACACCTGAAAGACCTACGAACAAAGGGCTTCCGGTTGTTGAACATTTTGAAATGCCTTGGTTGAAACACTTGGGGAGCTGACATCCCGGCTCGTGCAGTTTTATAGGGCATCTGTTCGATCACGCTTTGACTATAGCAGCGTGGTCTATGGATCGGCCCGTCCTGCCTACCTCCAGACTTAAGATGTTGTCCACCACGAGGGCATTCGGATATCGACTGGAGCCTTTCGCACCAGCCCAGTTCAGAGTCCGTGTGCAGAAGCTGGTGAACTACCATTCTGGATTCGGTGACGTATCATTTTGGCTCGACAGGCGCTGAAAATCTCTGCGTCACCTGTCATTGGCATTTAGTTCAGTAATTCAGCCCACCTTTAAACGACTGTTCAGGAATCGGCCCTAAGCGACCCTGCCATTTAGTATACGTGCTACAGACTGTCTCAAGGATCTGGATCTCTTTGGCATGAAAATGCACACCCAGGGATGGAATGCACTGCAGCCTTGGTGTCTTCAGAGGCCCAAAGTGATTTTAAGCTTGACAGAGTATACGAAAAGTTGTACACTAGATACGGTTCTTACAACTTTGTTTTCGTCCGAAGTTTCTACCATAGTTTTAGCGCTATTTATACAGATGGCTCGCAGCAGGAGAATGCTCTCGGTTGTTCCGTGGCTTTCCCTGATAGGGTTTTTGAAGTGCGTCTTCCAGAACAATGTACAAATTATGATGCGGTGTTATATCGCATTCTGATGGCACTGGAGAGGGTTCACAGCATCACCGTACGAGTTCTCTTCTCTGTTCTGACTCTCTTAGTGCACTGAAAGCACGTCACCAAATGTATCCGGTAGACCCGCTGATTCTGCTCACCCATGACTTCTTACAGGGGCTCCTGCGCCGTGGCAAGGACGTGATCTTTTAGTGGGTACCTGGCCACGTTGGGATACAGGGTAACGACATGGCTGACAAAGCTTCCAAGGAAGCATGTTGGGATGGTGCTGTCCATGAATGTCCCATCCCCTTGCACGCCATTATCTCATTTTCTGACAGATGCATGATGGGTCAGTGGGAGACTGAATGGTTACAGGTGTCAGACAACAAACTACAATCGCTCAAATCGACCACAAAGGCTTTGCGGACTTCGTGTCAGCCTCACCGCTGGAAGGAGGTTTTACCTACCAGACTGCACATCGGACGTAGCCCTTTCACACATGGCTTCCTCCTGGAATGCTTGACATAGCTGTATTGACATCTTCAACTTTCCCTGTCAAAATGTACACCAGGTTCAAGAAAATACATCTGAGACTCCACAAGACGAAACAGCACTTAAAATTCAACAAAGCATGCAAAAAGAACGATTTAATTCCAAGTTTCATTAATCTAAACTTTAAAAACAGTTCTACAGTGGCATAAAAGTCGAAATCAGCTACAGAACGATGTTGGTTACTGAATGAAATTAAGTTGCTATATTCGAAAAAAACAGTACCTAAACATGATGCTCTATGAGACTCATCTAGAATTGGCAAAAAACATACAAAACGCCACAGTTTTCATGGAACTAGTAGAAAAAACTGAACACAATACATCAACAGCAGTGAAAATTTACTAAACAAGCATAAACAGAAGATAATGAAACTAATGGTAAAAAAGACGCAAAAATACATTTACATTTTAAATGTGAAACCACATGAACACCAACACACATTCAATCCACGTTTAGTTAACCTGACAGAGACAGAACTACACGAAAAAGAAAAAAATGATCGTGGAAAAAGGGTTGAAACACTGCACCAATAGCAAAGTGAATAATCAATACATAGAAAATCTCATAGTAGGATCTGAACACATCGTTACACGCGAAGAACAACAAAATAATTGTGAAATAAACATAAGACTGACAAGAGAACTAGTAAAGGAAGAAATAAAAGGCATAATATAAAATCACAGCAGACACACAATAAGAACAATCAAACAGAAGCAGCCACTATGAAAAGGTTAAAACGAAAGTTAACAAATAATAACATGTTATTACCAAGAGCACACAAGGGAAATGTAACAGTACTCATGGATAAATAGCAATACATCACAAAACCAAGGAATATATAAACATCAGTGCCATAAAAAACTGAAGGCAGATCCAACTACACGATTCCAAGCAAATGTGAGACGAACACTGAAAAAAATTCAACACACGCTCACAGACAAACAGAAATACTAAATAACACAGAAAAACCCACACGCACCAACACTGCACAGTCAACAGAAAGTACATAAAGTCGGAATGCCAATGAGAGCTGTTATCAACTTCAA
Organism: Schistocerca nitens; assembly: GCF_023898315.1. Classification (NCBI taxonomy): domain Eukaryota; kingdom Metazoa; phylum Arthropoda; class Insecta; order Orthoptera; family Acrididae; genus Schistocerca; species Schistocerca nitens. The sequence continues at coordinate 22,184,289 of NC_064614.1, forward strand.
GAAAGCCCCAACATACCACATAGCCAAACGCCTCCAAAAGTTTGTTACAAAACACTATAAAGTAGAAAGCAACAGAACAGTGATAAACACAGGAAACCTAATAGAAAACATACAGAACATACAGGCACCACACACAGTATCACTGATTTCATTTGACATTGAAAATTTGTATACCTCCATCCCTATCACAGAAACAATAGAAATCATAGAACAAAACCTCTCATACCACAGCAACCTCACCACAGACCCAATAAAAAAATAACAAATTTGCTCAGACTGACAACTGAACCAAACTACTTTCAGTTTCACAAAGAATATTATCTAAAAAGTGATGGACTGTCCATGGGATCCCCAATATCAGGAACATTAGCAAACATTTTCATCAGTCATCTAGAAAATCAGATATTTCAAAAGATAACAACTAATGAAAGTTTCAAATTCATATATTGGTACAGATATGTGGATGACATTATTTGTCTGGTAGATGAGCCAAGTAAGAAAATAAATAAACTCAATTCAGGTATCAACAAAGCTCATCAGAATATACAATCCAAACTTGAAAAAGGAAAAGAAAATCACATAAATTTTCTTGACATTACAATTAAAAATGAAAATGGCAAACAGAAATTTAACATCTTTAGAAGACCAGCAGTGACAGACACAATAATACATTCCACATCTAACCATCCTCACAGCCAGAAACCTGCAGCACTAAGACATATGTTACATAGATCAAACAGAATCCCACTCAACAAGAGAAACTATGAAAAAGAAATGAGTAAAATCATACAAATAGCTAGGGACAATGGGTATGACACACATGTAGTACACAGACTCAATCAAAAAGTAAAAACACTAATACAAAACAAACACAACATTTCCAGAATACAAGAGATCTCATAAGCTGAAAACTTACAAACACACTCAACAAACACACACAATGACAACACCACACAGAAAAGAACCAGATGGTACACACATAAACTAACACACAGAGTTGCAAACATCCTAAAGAGACAGGGCTTCAAAATAGCATGTATGTCTGGGAAAAGCCTCCAATCACCCCTAAGCCAACCAGCTACCAAGAGGGACAAATCATAACAATCAATAATATATAAACTTGAATGTCAAAGTTGTGATGCAGTGTACATAGGCATGACATGCAGGAATTTTAAAACACGATACAAAGAACATATCAGGTGTTGGAAGTATGAAACAAAACATTCCACATTTGCAAATCATTTAAAACACCATAACCACCATCGTACAAACATAGGAACTTACAAACACACTCAACAAACACACACAATGACAACACCACACACAAAAAAAAATAGTACACTATGACCTACACATATGAACTATGAAAATAATGAGAATAAGCAACCATGACAAATATCTTATACAAACGCAAGAAAACTTCCACATTCAGAAAGCCCTCGCTGAAAACAAACATGTGACAAATGAATAAATACAAATCAGCACAGGCTCCCTATTACACTTAATAAAAGAAATGACAAGATAAAAAAAAGAAAAAAAGGAAGGAACCAATCATTCCTCTCACACAATCAGAAATACTTAACCCGAAGCTACTCATAGCACAATACTAACATCTCTTCCTCTTTTTGAGCTCAACATTTCTCTCATTATAAAGGGATGCTGACTCAATTTTTCAGGATAGCAAGTGGGTAGTTGAGGCACAGAAAATGGCCCAGAGATCTCCACTGTGTGTGTGTGTGTGTGTGTGTGTGTGTGTGTACTGAGTGAAGTGTTATGAAACAATGTGTGTATAGTGTGTGGAGTGACTGGTGGTGAGATATGAGTGAACAGTGTGGCTTTACATTATTTAATAAGTTATTTGTAAACTTATTGTATACCAGGAGTGAATTGTCTCTAACTAGAAGTCTGTAAATGTATGTGTATAAGAATTAGCTTATTTTAAATTGGCCCAAACTTTGGCATGTCCTATATCTTTGTAAAAAGAGATCTACGGACGAATAAAGTTGCTACTACTACCACTACTTTCTGCACCTCAGTCCAACTCAATTCAACAGAGCCGCGATGGTTATCCCAATGGTTGGTGGTTGGTATGCACCCCTCAGGGTGCGCCCTGTTTACCCCATACAAGAAATATACGAGGTGCGTTCAATAAGTAGTAGAACACTTTTTTTTCGGCTTACTTCGGTTAAAATAATGCGAAATTTGTTGTGGGACATCATGGAATATTCTCCCTCCAGACCCTGTAGTTCCATGACGTTCTAGTTAAGCGCTGGCGCTATACTCAGCCTTCAAAATGGCATCTGTAAAGGAACTGTCTTCGAAGCAGAGAGCTGTCACTGAGTTTCTTTTGGCGGTAGACCAGGGCGTAGCAGATATTTACAGGCGTTTGCCGAATATCTACGGAGGCCTGGGAATGAACAAAACCATGGTGAGTCGTTGAGGGAGGCGCCTGTCTTCCCGCTTTCTGGACGATCGGCCCGGAAATGTGGAACCTGCAGACACTTTTATTCGAGGTGGTCGGTGGATCAAAATCAAACACCTTGCTGCACAACTGAACGTCTTTGCTGCTGACACATTCGTCCACATTTGAGGTGTTCAAAGATGAGTGTTTGTTGCTTTCCTGGCCGTCTAACGGAAGACCATAAAGAGCGAAGGAGGACAATATGTACAGCACTGCTTGCGAACTACCAGGATGATCCTGACAATGTTTGTCGAACATCGTCACAGGCAGTGAAAGATGGATTTATCACTTCGAACCGGAAAGAAATAGCAATCCAATGAGTTACGTCCCCAGCCGGTTAAGTCATTGCTACGGACTTCTGGGACTCTGAAGGTGTTCTGTTTGATGTCCTTCGTTGCGGTGCAATGATCAACTCTGAAGTGTACTGTGCTATCAACAGGAAACTGAAGAAACGACTACAACATGTTCATCGTCACAAAAATGAAAACGAACTTCTGCTTCTCTATGACAACGCAACGGCGAACAGAAGTCTGCGCACATAACTTCAAAAACTTCATTGGACTGTTCTTCTTCATCGACCCCACAGCCTCGATCTCGGACCTTACGACTACCACACGTTTTATCCAATGAACGTTGTACTCCAGGGAAGCAGTACGTGAGTGTTGGGGAGATCGCACCTTATATTCAATGGAATACAATAATTTGCCGAGAAGGAAATTTTTCACCTCATTTTCACATTTATCTTTATTAACTGTTACACTTCTCTGCTTCTAGTATTTCCCACTTTTCGGTGGGTTTTTGACGTCTCGTGTCCAGCCATTCTTATTCCCACCAAACTCACGCTACGCCAAGCGTACGTGCTCCGCGGCCCTTGCTGCAGCCCACGTGGCGTGTTTAAGGGCCGGTAGGGGCGCCCTTTGTCGGGGGCCGTAATTAATGAAGGGCCCGCTCCGCCCTAGTGTGCTGCGACACTCTATTGTTCGGCGTCACTTAAAGGGCCGGGAGAAAAATTTAATATCGCCAAGGCGTGAGCCCCCAAACAAAACGCTGTCTACCCATATATCAAGGAACCATTTTTTATGGTAACTTGCGCGGAAAAGCAATTTATAGTCATTATTAACGCATACACAGCATGTTTTCTGCCTCTTTCTTCCTTGTTTTATTCGTACGAGTATCATGCCGTAACTTTATTCAAAGTTATAACATAATTGGTCAATATACCTTGTTTACACCAAGCCAAATTCAAAATACATTTCTTGCATAAAAAACACTATGTAAAGGTTAAAATCAGTGTACAGAAACTACAGTTGTTATACTGTAGTCCGTTTGTCTCATCTACCCCCTCTTCGAACACTATTGGTGCCTATTTGCCTCGTAGGAGGGGGATTCAATAAGACAGTCACGCAACACATTTTTTTCTGGAAGCAGGTTGGTTTTATTGCGGAGTTTAGTACACCATATTATTCGCCACTCGATTCGTTATAAAACCCAATTTTTCAGCATAATCCTCGTTCCATGCTACGGCCTTACGCTACTTTACTGGAAGAACCTCCATGCGTGCGTGGTACCACTGCACTGGTCGACGTCGGAACCAACGCACTGCGTCATCAGCAACCTTGCTATCATGCACGATCTGCTTCCCACGGAGCGCATCCCCAATTGGGCGAAACAGTTGGCAAGTGCGAGATCGGGGCTGCAGGGTAGATGAGGGAGAACAGTCGCGTGAAGTTTAGAGGGTTCCTCTTGGTTGCGCAGACTTTCGTTTGGCCTTGGGTTGTCATGGCCAAGGAGACGTTCGTTCGAAGTTGTTTCCCCAAAATCCTGAGGACAGCACAGTTAACTTCAGAGTTGATCGTTGCACCGTGGGAGAGGACATCAAACAGATTTTCTACTTCACAGCCTCAGAAGATGATCTCCATGGTTTCCCCGGCTCAGGGTGCGGCTTTGAACGTTCTCGTCGGAGGAAATGTCGTATGGCGGCACACCATGGATTACTGCCTTGGTCCCGGTTAGAAGTAATGAATCCGTGTTACATGGCCTGTGACGATTTAGACAAAAAATGTCACGATTAGCCTCGCAACGTGCAAGTAATTCTGCACAGACCATCCTTCGTTGCTCATTATGGTCGTCTGTTTGACGTCCAGGAACCCAGACGTCATTTACCTTTGAGTACTCCAACTAGTAAATGATTGTGTCAGCGCTATTGACAGATACGACCAGTTATGCAGCGAGGTGTTTTGTTGCGAACCATCGGTCACCCCTATTGAGTGTTCACACTGTAACCAGGTAACATCTTTTGATGCTAGTCAATTGTCAGGATGAGCATTACTGCAAAGGGCATTTGATTCTAAAGCATTATGTCAGGGTGAGAAACACTAAATAAATAACTTCTTCTCTCTTAACAACATGTGGGCGGGGTGGGTTCTTCCTTGGCTCTGGTATGAGGTAGAATGAAACAACATTTTTACAAAAGATAAATTTTATGGAAAGATTTCTAAAATGGTTTCCTTACTGGAGTGTTCTGGCTGGGAGGGCGGCAGCAGTGTCGTTTGCGAAGCCTCTGCTGCGTGAGCGGCGGCGTCTGATTACGCCTGGCGGTGTGTATCTCGTATCGCTGTTTCGCCCAGTTGACTGGAGACGCGCATCGTGAGGTGGCCCGTTTAATTATTGAGAACGAAGTCGTGAATCGGATAGTGATACCTTGGATGTGGCGTCCCAGTGATTCTCTTCTCTAAGCGGCCACGAGTGCCAGTGTTGTGTGACGGCCCGCGGAACAGTGCGGAGGGGGAAGGTCAGTGTCCCGGACTCGAACAACGGACTCCAGCTTGAAGTCTTCAGCTGTCATATCTTCATCACCAGCTCACAGGTGACTGCTGATGCGAGGCCGTCTCCTTCCCGTCCTCACGAGTCACCTAGGTACGTGAAAATCAGTCTTCAAATACCTTCTAACTTCTGTCTTCTGGGGGCGAGGCTCCAGCTTGCTATTCCATTGCAGCGTCGGACTTGGTGCTTCTGTGTACGATGTACTCTCTTCCTGCATGACGGTCTTCAGCACCAACTGAACTGTACTGGAACTAAACTCGAACAGAAACTGAACTGAAAACTACTGTCGGACCCACTGCGTCTCGGGTATTTATTTACTTCAGTTCACTGGAGGTGAACGACTTCACGGTCATTGCCTGATCTGTCACGTATAAAAGCTTCTCGAAGAATCTTCTTAACGTCGGTCATTGGCTCTTGGAATGTAGGTGAGGGCCTTTGATCACATGTGACAATTGAGAAACACGTGAAATCGTCGGTCGATGCCCTGGCGATGGATTCTCCTGAACGTACTGACTTGCAAGCGCCGGCCGTTGCCACTGCTGCTTTGACTGCTGTTTGCCAGTGTGCAACTCTTCTAAACTAAACTAAGTTTTTCATTTATTTTCTAATTTCTACTTCACTTCCCATTGATTTCACTAATTTATTTACCTATCTAAATACCATTCAACAGTACGTTCCAGCATTGCAGGAGTCACAGCTGTGTGCAGCCGAATGGTACACGGGATATCTAACAGGTTTGTACGGCCTTGTTGGATGGTGGCAGACGTCTCGCACAAAGACTCACCGTGCTTTAGTTAATTTCTAGGTCTCTGTAGACATTCTATAAGCGTATATGAATATCTGTGATGGTCTGGTTCACCATCAAAAGAACCAGCCACCTGCTTGGAATGCACCTTCGTTCAAATGTTCAAATGAATATTAATTTCTAAGGGACCAAACTGCTGAGGTCATCGGTCCCAAGACCTACACACAACTTAAGCTAACTTACGCTGAGAACAACACAAACACCCATTCCCGAGGGAGGACTCGAACCTCCGGCGGGAAGAGACGCGCAACCCGTGACATGGTGCCTTAAGCCGTGCGGTCACTCCATAATGCACCTCCTTTACTGTTGCCATTTAGAAGGCTATATAGAGAGGCACCACCTATCGCAGCTTAATGAAACTATAGGTGCTAAATCAGGAATATTCGAATGTTGTTTTTGTGGTCTGCAGTCCAGAGATTGGTTTGATGCAGCTCTCCATGCTACGCTAGCCAATGCAAGCTTCTTCATCTCTATCTACTGCCACCTACATCCTTCTGAATCTGCTTAGTGTATTCATCTCTTGGTCTCCCTCTACGATTTTTACCCTCCAATGCTAAAATGGTGATGCCGTGATGCCTCAGAACATGTCCTACCAACCGATCCCTTTTTCTAGTCAAGTTGCGCCATAATTTCGTCTGCTCCCTATTCTATTCAATTCCTCCTCATTAGTTACGTGATCTACCCATCTAATCTTCAGCATTTTTTTGTAACACATTTCGAAAGCTTCTATTCTCTCCTTTTCTAAACTATTTATCGTCCATGTTTCACTTCCATACATTCCACACAAATACTTTAAAAAAGACTTCCTAACACTTAAATCTATACTCGATGTTAACAAATTTCTCCTTTTCAGATTGTGGCCGAGCGGTTCTAGGAGCTTCAAACTTGATCCGCGCCCGCTACGGTCGCAGGGTTCGAATCCTCACTCGGGCATGGATGTGCGTGATGTCCTTGGGTTAGTTAGGTTTAAGTAGTTCTAAGTTCTAGGAGACTGATGACCTCATATGTTAAGTCTTATAGTGCTCAGAGCCAATTTTTTTCATCTTCACAAATCCTTTCCTTGCCATTACCAATCTACATTTAATATCCTCTCTACTTAGACCATCATCAGTTATTTTGCTTCCCAAATAGCAAAACTCATCTACTACATTGTCTGATTTCCTAATCTAATTCCCTGAGCAACATTGTATTTCATTTGACTACATTCCATTATCCTCGTTTTGCTTTTGTTGATGTTCATCTTATATCCACCTTTCAAGACAATGTCCATTACGTTCAACTGCTCTTCCAGATCCTTTGCTGTCTCTGACAGAATTACAATGTCATCTGCAAACGTCAGTTTTTATTTCTACTCCTTGGATTTCAATTCCTTCGCCAAATTTTTGTTTTGTTTCCTTTACTGCTTGCTCAGTATACAGATTGAATAATATCGTGGATAGTCTACAACCCTGTCTCATTACCTTCCCAACCACTCCTTCCCTTTCATGCACGTCGACTCTTATAACTGCCATATGGTTTCTGTAATAGTTGTAAATAGCCTTTCGCTCCCTGTATTTTACCCCTGCCACCTCCAGAATTTGAAGGATAATATTCCAGTCAACATTGCCAAAAGCTTTCTCTAAGTCTACAAATGCTAGAAACGGTGGTTGGCCGTTCCTTAATATATGTTCTAAGATAGGTCGTAGGGTCAGTATTGGGTCACGTGTTCCAACATTCCTAAGGAATCCAAACTGACCTTCCCGAGTTTGGCTTCAATTAGTTTTTCCTTCCATTTCCACTGTATCCCACAATAAATTCCGAATTTTTATATTGAAATTATCTGATAAAAATGTGTTGCATTGCCCATCGAACGTCAATCGTACTAGCATTTCTTCTTGCTCCATCAACATACACAGTTGAGTAGAATGAGTGCTTAAATGCCCCAGTGTGTGCTGTAACTAGCTTCATCCTCGACGTCTCCATAGTAAATACGTGGGGAGTTGTGGAGTTATATGTGGTCACCATCTCCTAAACGTTTGGATCGATTTTAACCAAACTTGGTTCACATAACAATTGTTGCTATCCAGAAAGAAACAGGGTTGAGTAGGAACCACCTCGAGCAAATATCGAGACTATAGTTGTCCAAAATTCGAGAATGAGACCACTTACCGACTTGCAATAAACTATACTCACAGTTTCATACCTTCACCAAAACATTTTTCACGATACTCCCCACAAAATGGTGAAGGGAAAGAAGTTTATAGCTTACTACACATTTGTTGTTGATGCAGTAAAACAGAAGCACTGTTCATCGAGTTGTCAAGTATTACTTCTTTACAACTATACTTTCAACACATTTTGCAGACACTATGCACGTACGCCAGTGAAGCTATCAGCAAAATTACATCATTCTACGACACAGTTCGGGGTGTCTGGCGTAATAAACACAGAGATGCTCGCAACTCTAGGTTTCCTTAAAACGGAGAGGAAATTACCCAGATTATACTCATCCAGTACAGGGCTATTACAAATGATTGAAGCGATTTCATAAATTCACTGTAGCTCCATTCATTGACATATGGTCACGACACACTACAGATACGTAGAAAAACTCATAAAGTTTTGTTCGGCTGAAGCTGCACTTCAGGTTTCTGCCGCCAGCGCGCTCGAGAGCGCAGTGAGACGAAGTGGCGACAGGAGCCGAGAAAGCGTATGTCGTGCTTGAAATGCACTCACATCAGTCAGTCATAACAGTGCAACGACACTTCAGGACGAAGTTCAACAAAGATCCACCAACTGCTAACTCCATTCGGCGATGGTATGCGCAGTTTAAGGCTTCTGGATGCCTCTGTAAGGGGAAATCAACGGGTCGGCCTACAGTGAGCGAAGAAACGGTTGAACACGTGCGGGCAAGTTTCACGCGTAGCCCGCGGAAGTCGACGAATAAAGCGAGCAGGGAGCTAAACGTACCACAGCGGACGGTTTAGAAAATCTTACGGAAAAGGCTAAAGCAGAAGCCTTACCGTTTACAATTGATAAAAGCCCTGACACCCGATGACAGAGTCGAACGCTTTGAATTTTCGGCACGGTTGCAACAGCTCATGGTAAAGGGTGCGTTCAGTGCGAAACTTGTTTTCAGTGATGAAGCAACATTTTTTCTTAATGGTGAAGTGAACAGACACAATGTGCGAATCTGGGCGGTAGAGAATCCTCACGCATTCGTGCAGCAAATTCGCAATTCACCAAAAGTTAACGTGTTTTGTGCAATCTCACGGTTTAAAGTTTACGGCCCCTTTTTCTTCTGCGAAAAAAACGTTACAGGACACGTGTATCTGGACATGCTGGAAAATTGGCTCATGCCACAACTGGAGACCGACAGCGCCGGCTTCATCTTTCCACAGGATGGTGCTCCACCGCACTTCCATCATGATGTTCGGCATTTCTTAAACAGGAGATTGGAAAACCGATGGATCGGTCGTGGTGGAGATCATGATCAGCAATTCATGTCATGGCCTCCACGCTCTCCCGACTTAACCCCATGCGATTTCTTTCTGTGGGGTTATGTGAAAGATTCAGTGTTTAAACCTCCTCTACCAAGAAACGTGCCAGAACTGCGAGCTCGCAACAACGATGCTTTCGAACTCATTGATGGGGACATGCTGCGCCGAGTGTGGGAGGAACTTGATTATCGGCTTGATGTCTGCCGAATCACTAAAGGGGCACATATCGAACATTTGTGAATGCCTAAAAAAAAACTTTTTGAGTTTTTGTATGTGTGCGCAAAGCATTGTGAAAATATCTCAAAAAATAAAGTTATTGTAGAGCTGTGCAATCGCTTCAATCATTTGTAATAACCCTGTATTTGGTAATGACAACACTGAGCGACTTCTAGCAACCTATAAACTGAATTTCAGACCACTTTCAAACTTTCCCGCTCACATGCTTAACGTCAAATATTTAATACCTTAACTAATCTGTAATGTTGGAAGCTGTTTAATATATGGTAATTCGATTTTTGTTAAGCGGGGATTTACTGATTACTTCTTATAGGGAAACAACCACTGTGGTGTTACGAACCACCTACATTCCATAGGGGTGGATGTGATAAGTAGTGTGCATAACTAAGGAACACCTGCAGCAATTTCGACCAACTTTGTTGGGTGCAAGACATTATTTGTATAAAAATAAGATTGCCTTCTATGACTGCAGGTGGGGGTGTAGCTGAGAAGAGGTAACGTAAAACTATTGCAAAACGATGTGTTGGTATTTATTTCTTGTATTTAGTTGACATAGAATGCTTTTAAAGTGAGTTGCCATTTACCTGTCGTTTGTGATGTTCGTTGTGTCAGCCAGCTAGTAATTTTGTCAACGTGTTTCGTCGCCAATGATTAAGCCACATGGCTGAGTACCACAGTAAAGTTAAATGTAACATCCTCTTTAGAGTCGGGTGTTTAAAACATCAGTGAATTAGTGTGGACATTTGTTCAACATCTAAGCCTCTGGAACGATTTCAACTAAATTTAGTACACGTACTACTTACTATCTGCAAAGAAATACAGTATGGGAGAAAGAACCAGCCTCTCACTGGAGTGAGGCAGAAGGTGATAATGGGATGATGGACACACAAGGGTGAGGGTGTGTACGATGGACACAGAGAGAGAGGGGGTTCTGTGAAGTTTCGTCACCAATTATGTAAAGGCCTCGTCGCTACTGCTGTGGAGGCCGAGTTGCCACTGTTGTTACGGTAGGCCAAGTTTGTGAGTTCGTGAAACGGCTTCTGGTGAAGCACACCGCCAAGACAATTTCTCCCTACCACTATCACACAGCTGTGGTGGGGCGGCGGATTAAAATATCATCGAGAGATGGTTGCTTATTGTCGTCTTCGTTCACCGTCTTTCTCACGCGAGCCTGCCAACCAATTTTGTGGTCTGCCAGAAAGCGATGGAGAACATACTGACCTTAGTTTGCAGTCTGCACGGCCGCATTTTGGTCCAGCCCACTGAACGAAATGTTTCTATTCTCTTTCTAATTAGCGGGATCACGACTACGATTATAAATGAAAGCCGGCCGGGGTGACCGAGCGGTTCTAGGCGCTACAGTCTGGAACGGCGCGACCGCTACGGTCGCAGGTTTGAATCCTGCCTCGGGCATGGATTTGTGTGATGTCCTTAGGTTAGATAGGATAAGTAGTTCTAAGTTCTAGGGGACTGATGACCTTAGAAGTTAAGTCCCATAGTGCTCAGAGCCATTTTCATAAATGAAAGTATAAATTTCTAGTTCACACATATATTGAGTAAAGTATCTCACGCACAACACTTTGAAAGTCACTATGTTCAATTGACAGTAAATCTCTCAATCTTAAACATCACTATGATCAGTTCAGAGTCGACATCTACGGTACATTCCTACCAAATAATCCTTCGCCCTGACTGTGAATACTCAAATAAGTATTCGAAATAAATGCTCGCCACGAAAGTTGAAATAAATCACTACTTACCACGTGGATTTGTAATTATCACGAATGGCCACACTAACAGTTCCTTTAGCGAAATCTAAGCGATCCAGGACGGTGTACAGTCCACGCGAGTTCACTATAAGTTATAATAGAAAATACGCAATTTGTCACAGTCCATCTCTGACGTCATCTGAGGCAGAGCGCAATCCGACGTTTAACAGATGCGGATCTCACAGTGCCTGAGTGTGAAGTGAACCTTCCTCCTGCTCAAAAATGGTTCAAATGGCTCTGAGCACTATGGGACTCAACTGCTGAGGTCATTAGTCCCCTAGAACTTAGAACTAGTTAAACCTAACTAACCTAAGGACATCACAAACATCCATGCCCGAGGCAGGATTCGAACCTGCGACCGTAGTGGTCTTGCAGTTCCAGACTGCAGCGCCTTTAACCGCACGGCCACTTCGGCCGGCCTTCCTCCTGCCTCTTGTGCTGTATTTATGTATGTGCCGTAGAGTGCGCCCGAGGAAACATCTGTTGTCATCTGCCTTATGCTCACGGCAGCAGCCTCTGAACGACCGCTTTCTCGGACACATAATCTTTAATAACAAAGTTATGAATTAATTTAGAATCATCTTAATTTTTACCTGCATTCAGGTAAGCTGATTGAAAGCACAGAAAAAGTTTCAGCTCACTTGAATAAAAACCTTGCCTACTAGAATTTTATAGCGGAACTAACGGTAGATCGTTACCTCCGAACTATAATAGATCTTGTTTTTAATACTATTATTCTAAAATCTTTATAGCTCTATTATTTAGTAGGTTTTATCATGTGCTGTAACCAAGATTTTCTATCATTAAAATTACAGGTACTTAATCTACTACAAACGGGTATAGTTTGCTTACAAATGTGGTTTTCATTAAATTACTAAAATATATGAAGTTGCTTGACGTGGCCTCTTGGTTATCAAATGGCTCTGAGAACTATGGGACTTAACATCTATGGTCATCAGTCCCCTAGAACTTAGAACTAGTTAAACCTAACTAACCTAAGGACATCACACACATCCATGCCCGAGGCAGGATTCGAACCTGCGACCGTAGCGGTCACGCCGTTCCAGACTGAAGCGCCTAGAACCGCACGGCCACACCGGCCGTCGGTTATCATTTTTATGTTGTACTGAAACATAAAACAAATTTTTACATTTCCAAGTCCAATATTTAGCGTCTTCAATTTTTCTTAAAAACGTGGATTCTGACTGGAATTTTCATTCTTTTTCCCTGAAACTTGCATCACTTATGTCTGACCTCCATAGGCAAATTCTGACCCAATTCTGGCTTTCTAGCTTTATTATGTAACACCACTTTTTTATTCTTAAAACTGAATTTTTATGGGAACTGTTGATATAATTACCTTAAGAATTGATCTCTAAAACGTTATTACATAGAATTGTATGTTGACAAATTTTGAAATGGAAATTTTGACTTTTAAATTTATACTTAATTACGGTGCAATACTTTTGCGCTAGGCACAGACACACTCGCTCGCCTCTATATCTCTCACACGGTGCAGCGACTGTTCTGCTTCACTATACCCCAGGGTCAGGTAACAAACTAGGAGAACGAAGGTTCTACAAATTAGTAACAGACTTACACAAATGAGTTTAAATGGGTTACTTATCTTTGGGATTTGTCGAGTAATAGTCTGCAGCACTGCATGTAATGTAACACAAAAAAGGCCCTCAATGGCTAAGTGTGTATAATTGTAGGTAAACTTCTTTACAAAACGAACGCAATTTACGACAAGTGTCTGTTCACTTTTTAAGAGTTCACTAAACAACGATCTCTAAGATAGCCCTGGACGATTATCTACAGCTAAGTGGGCGACAGCTACTCTTCTGTCTTCGGAGTAGGCTTCTGCCTATTATCGACAGAGTTTTGGCGGATTGTATTCGGGCGGCAGTGGGCCGAGGCGACGTCGATATCTTCATCCTCAGCGCCGCCTATGGGAGTGGCACCAGCTCGCATCTTTGCGCCTTTGGTGCTTTTGCCCTGGCTATGTCCGGATCAGACGTCACAGCAGGGGGAATGAAGAGATGGACAGTGAGAGGGGGAGCAGAAAATGGGCAGATGGAGATGAATAGAGACAGGAAAAGTGGACAGAGAGAAAGAAGAGTAGGAGATGGTCAGAGTGGGGGGATAAGGAGGTGGATAACAGACTGGAATAAATAAATAACCGGGCAATACTGGATTATTCAGCTAGTTTCCTTGTATTGCTCAATATTGACTCTTCACAGCTTAGTAGATGTCTGTCTCGAAGCGTCTTTCTTTGAAGCTGTTTTCAGCATTTCTGTGATGCTGTTTCTAGGTGAAATAAAAAACATTTGTTTTCCCAGTATCCTACCAACCAACTGCCTGCCATCTGTTTTACCTACAGTGGACTGTGACGATTCCATTTAAGTCTCCTGCAAACTGATAAATCCATGTGTTTCTATGAGTTGTGTAGTTTCTAATTGTCACTCAGTGGCATTGTAGTCATGTGCTACTACGTTCTTCTCGTTTTGTGAGGTGCTAGGTTTTATATTTATGAACTTTTGAAGTAGGTATCCAAAATTGGCAAGATGAAAGGTTATAAAAATCCGACTGAATATTTGCGGAATTTTTCTAAGACTGTACTCCATTACAGATAACTGCATCATGTGATAAAATTTGAGGCTATATTTAATATTGTTTGCAAAGTCATTAATGAAAAACATTAACAATAATAATCCCAACTACCCTTCCCTGTGGCACGCCTGTCATCAGTCGAAGACGCTACATCCGAGATAACATGCTACGAACTACCAACCAAGAATATCCTCAACCCAGTAACAAATTTTGTTTGATACCACAAATAATTGTACTTTTGTTAATAACTGCAACTGCCTTGACCCACGACTGTCGGGATATACTATTAGAAAATCCCAATTTTGGATTGGCATGAGCAGTGTTTACGAAGTCCTCGCCGCTTACCGTTTAGGAGATCAGTGTGTCAGATATATTGCATTGCGACTGAGCTCGGAATGCGTTCTAAGATTCCACAACAAATATATGTCGGAGACAGTGAGTCCCTTCACCTACCGTTCTTGTAGATGGGTGCAACCTGCGCGTTGTTTCCACTGCTGGCCATGTACTACTGGCCTCAGTTCTTGTTACAGAGGTTCATGCTATCTAATGGTTAAAATGCGGACAAACTCATCCTGAAATTCTGTGTAGAATCTCATGGAAATTTCATTGGGACCGCGAGATTTGTTCTATTTTAGCGTTTTCAACTGTTTCTCAATTCCACTGACATTATATCATTCATGTTTTCAGTTTAGCGAGTATTAAACTGGGGCATTAATCATTTACTTTATATTGTAAAGAAACATTATTGGTCAGAGTTCAGTCTATCTGTTAACTTTTCCTCACCCACAATTTAAATTGTTTAAACCCAAGTGCCAGACTGCTAATTTTGGTGCCCGTGACAGCCTATACATGTTGTTGTTGTTGTTGTTGTTGTCTTCAGTCCTGAGACTGGTTTGATGCAGCTCTCCATGCTACTCTATCCTGTGCAAGCTTCTTCATCTCCCAGTACCTACTGCAGTCTACATCCTTTTGAATCGGCTTAGTGTCTTCATCTCTTGGTCTCCCTCTACGATTTTTACCCTCCCCGCTGCCCTCCAGTACTACATTGGTGATCCCTTGATGTCTCAGAACATGTCCTACCGACCAATCCCTTCTTCAAGTCAAGTTGTGCACCAAACTCCTCTTCTCCCCAATTCTATTCAATATCTCCTCGTTACTTATGTGGTCTACCCATCTAATCTTCAGCACTCTTCTGTAGCACCACATTTCGAAAGCTTCTATCATCTTCTTGTCTAAACTATTTATCGTCCATGTTTCACTTCCATACAAATACTTTCAGAAACGGCTTCCTGACACTTAAATCAATATTCGATGTTAACAAATTTCTCTTCTTCAGAAACGCTTTCCTTGCCATTGCCAGTCTACATTTTATATCCTCTCTACTTCGACCATCATCAGTTATTTTGCTCCCCCAATAGTTGTTGTTGTTGTTGTCTTCAGTTCTGAGACTGGTTTGATGCAGCTCTCCATGCTACTCTATCCTGTGCAAGCTTCTTCATCTCCCAGTACCTACTGCAACCTACATCCTTCTGAATCTGCTTAGTGTATTGATCTCTTGGTCTCCCTCTACGATTTTTACCCTCCACGCTGCCCTCCAATGCTAAATTTGTGATCCCTTGATGCCTTAAAACATGTCCTACCAACCGATCCCTTCTTCTAGTCAAGTTGTGCCACAAACTTCTCTTCTCCCCAATCCTATTCAATACCTCCTCATTAGTTACGTGATCTACCCACCTTATCTTCAGCATTCTTCTGTAGCACCACATTTCGAAAGCTTCTATTCTCTTCTTGTCCAAACTGGTTATCGTCCATGTTTCACTTCCATACATGGCTACACTCCATACAAGTACTTTCAGAAACGACTTCCTGAAACTTAAATCTATACTCGATGTTAACAAATTTCTCTTCTTTAGAAACGATTTCCTTGCCATTGCCAGTCTACATTTTATATCCTCTCTACTTCGACCATCATCAGTTATTTTGCTCCCCAAATAACAAAACTCATTTACTACTTTAAGTGTCTCATTTCCTAATCTAATCCCCTCAGCATCACCCGATTTAATTTGACAACATTCCATTATCCTCGTTTTGCTTTTGTTGATGTTCATCTTATATCCTCCTTTCAAGACACTGTCCATTCCGTTCAACTGCTCTTCCAAGTCCTTTGCTGTCTCTGACAGAATTACAATGTCATCGGCGAACCTCAAAGTTTTTACTTCTTCTCCATGAATTTTAATACCTACTCCGAATTTTTCTTTTGTTTCCTTTACTGCTTGCTCAATATACAGATTTAATAACATCGGGGAGAGGCTACAACCCTGTCTATACATATGAACTAAATTTTATTCGGTGTTTTGAGAGGTCTTTCGGTAAGATTATGTATGATACGATGATCATTGAAGTCTCCACGCGCAAATCTTTTTACAATTAACACTTTCCACTCAGCATTCCTCTGCCCACAGCCCTATGCTGTGTAATGCAACTACTGTTCAGTAGTCTGTAGGCGCTTCTTTGCAGTAACTGTGTATCATGAAGGGCGCCTCCCATCATGTACAATTCTACTAGGACATATGTATCCAGGGCTTGGTCAAGTACGTTTCTAAATGTCACCAATCGTTGCTCTAGATTCTCCTGTCGTGTTCTTCTACATCTACACTTTCCGGCGGAGAATTGTGTACCACTGTAAATTCCCACCCATTCGTCCTCTCTAAGAACTATTGTTCGTGAGCCCCCAAATGAGTACAACGCCCCTATTGTATCGTTTGCCACTAAAGTTACATGATCACCTTTGTGACGCTTTAGCGCTTGCGTAATAAACATTTAACAAACCGAGATGCTCCTCTTTGGATATTCTATGTTTCCTTCTATAAATCTCGTCCTTATCAACATTCAAGTACAGGTCGAACGAGGATTTTGTAAGAAACCTGCTTTGTTGATTTATTACATTGCCCAAACATTCTTTCAGTGATTGTGTTGGAACCTGCATTACTGTGACTGGTTTCATGTCCCAGTTACCATTTAAATGGCTCCCTAGGCACACTCCCGGTACTTTAAAGGATGTGACTGTTTACAGTTATTCCTGTAATCACACACTAATAGATTCTTCGCCCTCTTTGTGCGCAGTACCTTACACTTGTATGTGTTGAGTGTCAACTGCCAATTTTTACGTCAAACTTAGATCCTGTGTACCTTCTCCATTACATGTCAGTTATGTATACTTGTGACTTCTCTGTATGCAAGAGTATCATCCACCATAAACCTCTTTACTGAGGTATGACACTACACTCTTTATCTAGTTTGCTATACATATAAATCTTTGTGCTTGTTTTAGTTGCCCGCTGCACCTCCGGAGTCATTGAGGTTGCAACTGCTTTGTGGTCACTGTTACCAATTCGAACGTGAACATCTTCAAATAGGTCAGGTGTGCTCTTTCCACTATATCCAATATATTCACATGAAGCACAGGATTCCGAACTACATGGTCTTCTCGCATTAATGTGAGCACAGTCTGCGTTGGATGTCAAGATCCAATAATCACTCTCAGCCGGCAGATGGCAGCACTAGCAGTGGAGGGTATGTAAAGCGTCTCACGGCCAATAATGCGGAAAGGGAGCGATGTATCTCATCTTCAAAAGGCAAGATCATTGGATTTCGGGACAAGAGTAGAACCATTTCCGAAACGGGAAAGTTCTTAAACTGTTCTCGGGTCGCCGTGCTTAAAGTATACAGTGCATTACGAAACGGCGCTGTCATAAACCGGCACCAAGGCATATGTTATACACTTCGGATCATAGATAACAGGGGTGATGTACAACTGTTGAGTAACTGACGGCCCAGATGAACCAAGGGGCAAGGGGCTACAAGAACTGCCTCCCTAACAACTGTCCAGAAAAAGTAGATGCATATGTGCCTCTGCAACAGGCGCTTGGTTCACGCACCCATGCTGACTTCTGTTCATCTGCGACGAAGGCTGGAATTTGCACTCCAGTACCGCAGCTATTCACTTTGGTGTGTAGAATATATGAGTCTGGCGACATACCATCTGACTTTCGGAAAAGCATCATCCACACAATTCCGAAGACGGCACGAGCAGACAAGTGCGAGAACTATCGCACAATCAGCTTAACAGCTCATGTATCGAAGCTGCTTACAAGAATAATATACAGAAGAATGGAAAAGAAAATTGAGAATGCGCTAGGTGACGATCAGTTTGGCTTTAGGAAAAGTAAAGGGACGAGAGAGGCAATTCTGACGTTACGGCTAATAATGGAAGCAAGGCTAAAGAAAAATCAAGACACTTTCATAGGATTTGTCGACCTGGAAAAAGCGTTCGACAATATAAAATGGTGCAAGCTGTTCGAGATTCTGAAAAAAGTAGGGGTAAGCTATGGGGAGAGGCGGGTCATATACAATATGTACAACAACCAAGAGAGAATAATAAGAGTGGACGATCAAGAACGAAGTGTGCTCGTATTAAGAAGGGTGTAAGACAAGGCTGTAGCCTTTCGCCCCCTACTCTTCAATCTGTACATCGAGGAAGCAATGATGGAAAGAAAAGAAAGGTTCAGGAGTGGAATTAAAATTCAAGGTGAAAGGATATCAATGATACGATTCGCTGATGACATTGCTATCCTGAGTGAAAGTGAAGAAGAATTAAATGATCTGCTGAACGGAATGAACAGTCTAATGAGTACACAGTATGGTTTGAGAGTAAATCGAAGAAAGACGAAGGTAATGAGAAGTAGTAGAAATGAGAACAGCGGGAAACTTAACATCGGGATTGATGGTCACGGAGTCAATGAAGTTAAGGAATTCTCCTACCTAGGCAGTAAAATAACCAATGACGGACGGAGCAAGGAGGACATCAAAAGCAGACTCGCTATGGCAAAAAAGGCATTTCTGGCCAAGAGAAGTCTACTAATATCAAATACCGGCCTTAATTTGAGGAAGAAATTTCTGAGGATGTACGTCTAGAGTACAGCATTGTATTGTAGTGGAACACGGACTGTGGGAAAACCGGAACAGAAGAGAATCGAAGCATTTGAGATGTGGTGCTATAGACGAATGTTGAAAATTAGGTGGACTGATAAGGTAAGGAATTAGGTGGTTCTACGCAGAATCGGAGAGGAAAGGAATATGTGGAAAACACTGATAAGGAGAAGGGACAGGATGATAGGACATCTGCTCAGACATGAGGGAATGACTTCCATGGTACTAGAGGGAGCTGTAGAGGGCAAAAACTGTAGAGGAAGACAGAGATTGGAATACGTCAAGCAAATAATTGAGGACGTAGGCTGCAAGTGCTACTCTGAGATGAAGAGGTTAGCACAGGAAAGGATTTCGTGGCGGGCGGGCCGCATCAAACCAGTCAGTAGACTGATGAAAAAAAAAAAAAAAAAAAGAAAAACCCAGCTGGACGTCCATTGATCGGTGACAGGTAGCCTTTCCAGATGAATCATGTTTGACGCTCCATCGGCCAGATGGACGTTGGCGTGTGCGGCCCTACAAGAATCGCGGGAAGAATCCAGGCTGGAGAAGGGAGCGTTATAGTGTGGGGAATGTTTTCATGGCATTCTCTGGGTGATCTCTTCATTCTGGAAAGCACAGTGGATCAACACAAGTATGCTTATATCTTTGAGGGTCATGTGCATCCCACATTCTGCTTGATTTTCCTCAGAACTATGACAACTACAAGTAGGACAAGCAGGACAGCTCGCAGCGTACGTGCGTGGTTTGAAGAGCACCAGGATGAGTTTTTCGGAACTTCCCTAGCCTTCAAGTCCCAACGGATTTAAACACAATTGAGACTCTTTGGGACCACCTCTATCGGGCTGTTTTCGCCTTGCGTCCTCAACCTTACCTTAAGTAACTGGCCACAGCAGTGACGGAAAGGGTCAAATTCGTCGGTACCTTCCAAATTCTCAATTACTCTTCCTGCACATCTGCGCTGCAAAAAGTGTTTACTCAGGCTTTTGCCAAGTTGTAACATTACTTTTTCTGGACCTTGTATTTGTACAAAATAATTTTGAAAAAATACAGAGACTTGCACGGGCTCATATCGATGAGTTGCGAGTACGGCATGTTACATCGTCACTGGGTGACGGATTTTGTTGAGACCGCCAGTGAAATGTCTGCCTCCTCGGTACTCTCGTCCGTGATGATGGGGCCTCGCGGCTGAAGACGTGTGCTACGCGTCGGACGGATCGCACCCAGTGTTTATAATCCATGTGGGATGGGGTGTAGGATATGGTGATGCGGTACGACATTTAGCCGTAATCGTCCATGTGTGTGGTGCATCGGAATGGACACCAGGTTACCCCAAGCGAGCCTTAAACTCGTGGGTACAATTTCGTAGGTAGTATTCCACTCACGATTTACTGGAATTTTACCTGAGGAACTGGATTATGTACAATTTTGTGAGCCTTAATCGGTTAAACCGGAATCAGTGGTTTTGATTCGTCGAAGACCAATTCTATTGTAATGTCACTGGCAAAATGAAACAAGAATAACTGTGATAGACGGCCCCAACGTGTCTTTTATGGCGTTTTTCATGTTCTGAGGACAAATCACACCTGGTTACTCTTTCAGAATCTGATTAGTCTTAAGACTTGGCTTTGATATCACATCAACGCTCTCTTTGCTTATATACGAAAGGTACGCCGATTTGTTACAGAATCGCATCATTCCCAGCCTGGCTGATAAACACCTGCTGGAACGTACGATGTTTATGCAGGATGGCGCTCCACCCCATATTGCTAGACGCGTGAAAGATCTCTGGCGCTCGTCGTTTGGTGATGATCGTGTGCTCAGCCGCTACTTTCGTCATGCTTCGCCTCCCAGGTCCCCAGACCTCAGTCCGTGCGATTATTGGCTTTGCTGAAAGACAACATCCGACGCCAATGCCTCACCATAACTCCGGACATGCTTTAGAGTGCTGTTCACAACATTATTCCTCGACTACAGCTATTGTTGAGGAATGATGGTGGACATATTGAGCATTTACTGTAAAGAACATCATCTTTGCTTTGTCTTACTTTGTTATTCTAATTATTGCTATTCTGATCAGATGAAGCGCCATCTGTCGGACATTTTTGGAACTTTTGTACTTTCTTGGTTCTAATAAAACCACATGTCATTCTAAGCATGTGTGTCAATTTGTACCTCTCTATCTACATTATTCCGTGATTTATTCAGTTTTCAAATTTATACGGACTTTTTGATCACTCTGTATATGCTATGAATTTCATGTCCAGTTGTTTGTCGGGGGCTTCTTACTCTGCAGTTATTTTCGGCATGAATAACATTTCATGGAACGCAGATTCGGTGCACTCTTTTTGATATAATTACATATACGGCATACGTATATCTCTGCTCTCTTTGTAATCTAGTAAAATCGGAGTTAAGACGAGAGTTGTTTTCAGAATTTGTAAGCCACATGGTCACCTTGAGGAAGCTGACCTTAACTCATGTGTTGAATCAGTTGACTTTCTACAGAGAAGCAGATTTTAATTACTTTATTCCTTTAAATTATTAATGTTTTTTATTCTGTAGGTTCATCTTATAAACGGTAAAATAAAATGGTTGTGCCTCTAATTTTATTAGTTCATGTCTTTTTAAAACAGTGTTGCTTGCTCCTGAAGACCGCATTCACAACTGTTAAGTATAATTAAAGATTGTTTTTCTTAACTGTGGCAGATTTTCCGTGAAGATTGCCTTTCTCAGTTAAGTTAATTTTGCTTGAAGATTGATTTTCTTAAAGTGTGTTAAGTTTATTGAAGATTGTCTAATTTGCGACAGTTTTTTTTTTTTTGATAACACCTCAGGGAATAAAAGAAAATATGTAGCACAGTTATATTTTTTGGTGTAGCCTTCCCGCTCCCTGTTCCATGTATTGTTTTGTGACACATAATACTTACAAAAGCTTAACTAATCCAACGAAGACAGTGTGACTCGGAAACATCTTCAGGTGAAGGCTCTCTACAGGAAACGCCGCTCACTCTTCTTAGCTTCTCTTCATTTCATATCTTATGTACATAATTTTTGCACATTCAGTTATGGAATAACATTTCAAATTCTTCCAGTTTCGTATTGTAACGATTTTTGAGGAATACCTTTCCCTTCTAGGCAATAATTTATTTCAGACGCATATTTTTGAAAGTTTCTTTCTCATTTCCATGTTAAAGTTTGGTACCAACAGCGCTCTCTAAACGAGGCAAGCTTTGCTTGCTTGCGCTATGTACATCTCATATCATCTTTGGATCAGTCATCTACCTACGGTCGCAGGTTCGAATCCTGCCTCGGGCATGGATGTGTGTGATGTCCTTAGGTTAGTTGGGTTTAAGTAGTTCTAAGTTCTAGTGGACTAATGACCTGAGATGTTAAGTCCCATAGTGCTCAGAGCCATTTGAACCATCAGTCATCTATTTCAGCAAACCCAGTTTTGATATTAACCCAGGTGAGGTTCATCATTCTACTACTCAACATAATATTCGCTTTAGGTTTATTTAACAGTTACTCGAATTCCCTGACAAGTATAACGGCCGTTCCCAATGATAAGTCTTACTTGTGTCCGGGCAGAATAGTTTTGTCTGTTTTCAGTTTCATTTCTCTTCTGAATTTTGTTCGCGCCCTTCACTGCTTCGTAGACGCAAGTTAATGTTCCTTGGTGATAAGATGCATGCAGATTTACACTTTAATTAAGACGAATTTGTCTTTCTTTGCCGTCTTCATTCATTACACTAATTTTTTTATTGGTAACGTATATTTTTCGTTAGTCTTAGTATTTTAACGACACTCCGAATTGTGACCATTTTGTTCCACATTACGTTGTCAGAAGGCTTCTTGAAGCTCGTATTTGTGAGAAAAGTATCGTCATTTCTCATTAAACGTGTTGCTTTTCTGAAACTAAACTAACATTCGTCCAGCAGCGGATGTTTTTTCCCTCATTTCCTTGTGTAAGACCCTACTGGACGTGTACTTATTTTTATGCTGTCACGTCTTCTTCAGTAATGTGATGGTGATTATTTTCGGAAATCCGATAATTGCTCATAGAGACAACCTTCCACACTATGTGCTCCCCAGAGACTGCGGTAGCTTCTAAATATATAGTCGACACCTGTTGATTTCATTGAGCTCATATCTTTCAGTGGAGTGTCACAATCTGCTCTGACTACTACTCAGAATCACTTTCTTCGTCTACAATAAATAACTTAATAGTGCAGCACTGCAGCTACATTCTCTTCCTTCCGCCATTAACCGCGGGATATCTTGTGCTCGTTCAACTATAATTTACCCAAATTTGTAACGCACATGGACACCCATAGACGAATGCGTACATCATGTTTCTGTCTACCTTTGTGATTGTCTCTGTCATTCATTCTGTTTTAGCCTGTTTCGAAATCCAGTTATTTTCTATGTTGTTTAATAATCCATTTAATTTCTAAGTAACTGTACTGTTCAATTCCCGTGTTATATTATAGGTTTAATGCTACAATACCTCTCTTGTGGCAACCACTTCATGTCAGAGTAGCACCTCCACCATAAGTCTCAATTATTTGTTAGCTGTATTCTAATGTCTCTCTTCCGCTACAGTTTTTGGCCACATCAGCTCCCTATAGTACCATGGAAGTTATTCAGTGATGTCGTAATACATTTCCTATCACCTTGTCCCTTCTTCTTGTAGAAGTTTCCCATATATCCCTTCCTTCGCCGATGCCATGAGGAACTTCTTCACTCCTTATAACTCCCCATAATTTTTTAACATCCTTCCGTACCACCACATCTCAAACTTTCCGTTACGCTTCAATTTCGGTTTCCACAGTGATACTGCCTATGACTGTTGTAAGGAAGTGACTGAAAATGTTATGTCACATTATCTTTTATGGATCATTCCCGAAGCTGCAGTCCTTATCAGAACTTACTCACTCTGTACCGTGGAAAGCTGCAAAAAGACCCAGATTGTGAAAAACCTTCGATTATATACCCAGCAATCTTCATCAAAAATCTTATAACATTTTTTAAAGTAGGAAACGCAAATGTGGTGTATTTAGACTCACATAACGATTTTCCAGACGAGTAGGCGTGATGGGAGAGTGCTTTGCTGTTGATTTAAGAAGTGAATGAGAACAGCAGTTGACTGGATGGATTGAATTCACCTCTCGCCAGCCGCAGAGTTCCCTCCCTTGCTGGTGTTCCAGCAACCAAAGCTAAACACATCCGCCTCGTACGTCAAACCAGTTGTCTTTGTAATCCACCCACTTCCTGACTCTTTATTTCTCGTCCCCTCACAGTCTAAATAGCGTTTTGATTGCGTGTGGCGTTTACCCGGATGATTACTCGCTCTTGTGCCACTAGCGATGCTTTCCCTCTGTCTGTTGACGAACCATTTGCGTCCATCCCCCTCGTCAATTTCATTTCGCCGCTCTAACTCCATGTGGCAATTATGGGGACGGTGAAACGCGTAGAAGCTATGAAATGTGACACAAGAATTGTGGAGCTCGTGTCGTTTCCGTTTCATTCGGCTACATTTTTTGACTGCATTTTACAATTAGCCCGAATGAAATAATCTGTGAAGAGATCACAGACATCAACATTTTCTGTGTCAGAAGTATCACCATACTGATATATGTAGAGATGGCAGACAGGTATTGTTAATTCCAATATCCATGTACATCTTATGAAAATGGACCCAAACTTTGAGAATTTCCATTGATTTCCTAGATCTTCACGACTCTTCCTAAAACACAAAAATTATCGATCGTACACCGTGTGCAGTATTTAAGACCTGCTTAAAAAAGAAAATATCGCACGTGAGAACATGAAGACTCATGCACCAAAAATACTTCAATCACATTGCTGAAGGGAAAAGAAGTAAAAAAATGCCACATGTTGTTTGTTGGTATTAATAAACTACAGTCGACCGTACACGGGAAAATTTTAAATTTCGCATGCAGTTATTCTTTTCATCCTACGTTAAACCCTTCACTTTGATTACAATAGTACGAAGTTCATGAAATATTTTATCTTAGAGATAATGTTTCGCAGGATTTGGTAATGAAACTGAAAAAACTGTTTTACAATTAATAGGACAAGTCAGTGTTGCGGAAATGTAGAAATAACGCTTAAATCGTTGCTTATGCATTGAGAGAATTGCATTAATGATAAAATTTTGGCCAATATTATTAACTGAGATACATTTTCAGTCTTCTTAGATGCAGTATTTAAATTTCTGTAGGAAAGTGTTTCGGGGATTCGTAAATGAAAAGCAGAGGTATGTGAATGCTCTTTAGTACTAATTTACTTAAATAATCGGTTTTCGTCCGACAAGGCAATCATCACAGTATCGTTAACAAATAGATGTGTAATGGTTAGCAACTGCGAAAACGAATCACATTCGTATAATGAGGTCAAAAACCTTCTAAATGTCGTATGTGGCCCTAAAATCGTGACATTGTTAAAAAAAATTTATGTAAACATTGAAAAACTATGATTGTGTGTGTGTGTGTGTGCGTGCACGTGCAGGAAAGGCAGAAAATGGGGAAGTTTGAATGAACAGAACCTAATCATCTATAACTAACTCTAAATTTGTAACAGTGATATATACTAATTAAATGGCAAGTTTTTATAGCATTGCATTCACCAGGGTGATGTACACATGGCTGAACAATTCATTAGTCTATGTATCAGTTTAGATTAATTTGGACAATTGTAGTAAAGCACATCTACATCTTACTAGATACACTGAAAATCACACTTACACTATGTCAAAAGTATCCGGACACCACCAAAAACATACGTTTTTCATAGTAGGTACATTGTGCTGCCACCTGCTTCCAGGTACGCCATATCAGCGACCTCAGTAGTCAGTAGACATCGTGAAAGTGTAGAATGGGACGCACCCCGGAACTCATGGACTTCGAACGTAATCAGGTGATTGTGTGTCACTTGTGTCATACGTCTTTGTGTGAGATTTACACACTCTTTAACATCCTGTGGTGTGCGTACTGTAAGACCTTCGGTACACACACCATCAGATTATTTGACTCGTCGCTCTAACGAAGTAGGCGAGTGTCAGCAATATGTCTCGTCGTCTTATCGTGGCTTGTTTATTTTCTGCCGTTAGGTCAGACGATAGAAATGCCACTTGCACGCTTAGAGTAGCAGATTGATGGTGACCAACTTTAAACAGAACCTGATTAATTTTCACACACATTTGTTAAAATAATAAGTATAAACCTTACTTAACTTGATTCTGGATGCTATTTACAATTGACAATCTGAAGATCCTTTGGTCGTGGTACGTTAATCTTATTCTCACATATCTCTGATACTTGACAAAGTGTCTACACATTTATCTTCATGGCTATGTACAGGAATATGGTAATCTTATTAGGTGCAGACTGAAACTTGACTATAGACTGGTACAGACTAATACAGACTGGTACAGACTGGTGCAGACAAATGCAGGCTGACTAATTGGAGGTCTGTTAACTCGTTATAATACCTCGCGCGTTCAGGTATCACTGCGCGAGTGTGATCCGCGAGGAGGAAAGGTTCTACGTTAGCAGCAATCTCATTGGCTGCTTTACATATTAATACGCGGATCAGCGGAAGCAGAATTTGGTCCGTCTCTAAGGCAGCGCCATCTCGTAGTGCGGAGACTGACGAGCGCTGCGCCTGCGCTGTTGTGCTTAGCGGGGCGCGCTCTAGTGGGAAAGTTGTGTACGCGCTGACTACGCGGTACTATGTACACAACACATCCCTAGTGTTTCCGATGTGATGGTGAAGTGGAAACGTGAAGGGAGACGTACAGCACAAAAGCGTCCAGGCCGACCTCGTCTGTTGACTGACAGAGACCGCCGGTAGTTCAAGGTTGTCGTAATGTGTAATTGGCAGACATCTATTCAGACCATCACACAGGAAATCGAAACTGCATCAGGATCCACTGGAAGTACTATGACAGTCAGGCGGGAGGTGGGAAAACTTGGATATCATGGTCGTGCGATTGCTTGTTAGCCACACATCACGCCGGTAAATGCCAAACGACGCCTCGCTTGATGTAAGGAGCTTAAACATTGGACGATGGAACAGTGGAAAAACTTTGTGTGGAGTGACGAATAGCGGTACACAATGTGGCGATCCG
Source organism: Schistocerca nitens (assembly GCF_023898315.1). Taxonomy (NCBI): domain Eukaryota; kingdom Metazoa; phylum Arthropoda; class Insecta; order Orthoptera; family Acrididae; genus Schistocerca; species Schistocerca nitens. The sequence goes on from NC_064614.1 coordinate 22,211,617, forward strand.
ATGGCAAGGTGTGGGTGTGGCGAATTCCCGGTGAACGTCATCTGCCAGTGTGTGTAGTGCCAACATTAAAATTCGGAGGCGGTGGTGTTATGTTGTGGTCGTGTTTTTCATGGAGGGGTCTTGCACCACTTGTTGTTTTGCGCGGTACTATAACAGCACAGGCCCGCACTGATGTTTTAAACGCCTTCTTGCTTCCCAATTTTGAAGAGAAAATCGGGGATGGCGATTGTATCTTTCAACACGATCGAGCATGGCCTGTGGCGCAGTGGTTACGCGACACTAACAGCCCGGTAATGGACTGGCCTACACAGAGACCTGACCTGAATCTTATAGAACACATTTTGGAGGTTTTAGAACGTAGACTTCGTGCCAGGCCTCACCGGCTTACATCGATACCTCTCCTCAGTGCAGAACTCTGTGAAGAATGGGCTGCCATTTTCCGACAAACCATCCAGCAAATATTTGAACGTATGCCTGCGAGAGTGGAAGCTCTCATCAAGGTTGAGGGTTTGAGGGTTGGCCAACTCCATATTGAATTCCAGCATTACCGATGGAGGGTGCCACGAACTTGTCAGTCATTTTCAGTCAGGTGTCCGGATACTTTTCATCACATAGTGTAAGTGCCTAGCAGTGGGTCCAACGAACCACCTTCACAATAATTCCCTATTATTCCAATCACAAACATCAACCTATGTATTTCCATGGGAGCTCCGATTTCCCTTATTTTGTTAGGATGATCGTTTCTTTCTGTGTAGGTCGACGTCAACAAAATAGTTTGGCATCCGGAGGAGAAATGTGATGATTAAAATTTGTTGAGAAGATCCCACCTCAACCCCAGAAACGGATTTGTTTTAATGAGTCCGCTCCTAATCCTGCATCACGTCAGTTACACTCTCTTCCCTATTTCTCGATAATACAAAAGTGCTGCTCTTCTTTGAACTTTCTCAATGTTCGCCCTAAGTCCAATCTGGTAAGGATGTCACAACGTGGAGCAGTACTCTAAAAGCGGACGGACTAGCGTACCGTAGGTAGTCTCTTTAGGTCTGTTACTTCTTCTAAGCGTTCTGCCAATAAATCGCAGTCTTCCGTTCGCCTTCCCCAGAGCATTTTCTGTGGTGTCACCGCTAGACACCACACTTGCTAGGTGGTAACTTAAATCGGCCGCGGTCCTGTAGTACATGTCGGACCCGCGTGTCGCCACTGTGTAATCGCAATCCTAGCGCCACCACATGGCAGGTCACAAGACACGGACTAGACCTCGCCCCAGTTGTACGGACGACATTGCTTGCGACTAGACCTACCAAGTCTTCCTCTCATTTGCCGAGAGACAGATAGAGTAGCCTTCAGCTTAGTCCATAGCTACTACCTAGCAAGGCGCCATTTGTATCAGTGCTTATAGCGTACTAATATTCAAGAGAGATGTATTCCAACAAGAGAATAAAAGTTAAGTAACATCTACGTACTTTTCTTCTTATTCATTAATAAGTCTCATGTTCCAGAACTTCAAGCCCGTCTGCGTTAGTTTAGCGTGCACATAGCTACCTCATTGTGTCTATGCTGTATGAAATAGACACAACATTTTCTATGTGTTCTTTCTGATTTATGTTGTTCATAAATGTAATTCCTAGGTAATTGGTTGAATTTAAGCCTTCATATTTCATTGATTTTTCCTGTAGCCCAGTTTAATGTATTCCTTTCAGCATTCATTTGGATTACCTCACACTTTTTATTACTAAGGATTAATTGCCAAATTTCCCAACATACAAACGTCTTTTCTAAATCTTTTTGCAATTTGTTTTGATTTTCGGATGACCTACAAGACGATAAACGACAGTATCATCATCAAACAACCTAAGACGGCTGCCCAGTTTGTCTCCTAAATCGTTTATGTTGATACGGAACAGCAGAGATTCTGTAACACTATCTTGGAGAACGCCAGAAATCACTTCTGTTTTACTCGATGACTTTTCCTCGGTACTATGAACTGTGACCTCTCTGACAGGAAATCACTAATCCAATCTCATAACTGAGACGATTTTCTACGACACGCAATATCATTAAAAGCCGCTTGTGAAGTACAGTGTCAGAAGGGTGATTTTCCCTAAACCTGTGTTGACTGTTTGTCAATAGCCCGTTCTTTCAAATTAATTCATAATGTAAGAACACAATATATGTTCCAAAATCAAGCTGCATATCGACGTTAACGACACGGGGCTGCAATTTAGTGGATTACTCCTACTGTTATTCTTGAATATTGGTGTGACCTGTGTAATTTTCCAGTCTTTTGATACGGATATTTCGACGATTGAGGGGTTGAATATAATTAAGTATGGAGCTATTGCATCAGCACACGCTGAAAGGAACAAAAGTGATATACAGTCTGGACCGGAAGACTTGTTTTTATAAAGTGATTTAAGTTGCTTCACTACTCCGAGGCTGTATACTTCTAAGTCACTCATGTTGGCAGCTGTTCTTGATTCGAATTCTGGATTATTTACTTCGTCTTACATGGGGAAGGGATTTCGTAAGACTATGTTTAGTAACTCTGCTATAGGAACACTGTCACCGATAGTATTCCCATTGCTGTTGAGCAGAGAAGGCATTGATTGGGTCCTGCCACTAGCATACTTTAAACACTACAAGAATCTCTTCGGATTTTCTGTCGGGTTTTGAGACAAAGTTTCGTGGTGGAAACTGTTGTAAGCGTCTGCAACTGAGGTCGACGCTAAATTTCGAGCTTCTGTAATAGATCAATGTCTTTGGGATTTTGCGTTCTTTTAAATTTGGCATGCTTGATTCGTTGTTTCTCCAACATTGTTCTGATACATTTTGTGTACCAAGCGGATCAACTCAGTCGTTTGTTAAGGTATGCACGTAGGTTGGAACTTAAATAGTGGCAACACTGTTGTGGAATCTACTATTGTCGCAGATAGCACACGTTGTTGACATACCTACCTTACCTCCGAGCAAATGGACTCGCCTGTCCCACGTCACCGACGTGCACACAATCGAGAAAAACAGTCAATTGTGAGAGAGCGGTCTAAAGTAACAGTGACACTATGTTTTCGGAACAGGAACAACGGAGTTCGGTCAAGTTTGAATGTGCCAGTGCTCGTACAGCACGACAGTGTCATCAAGGTCATCAAGAGGCTTTGGGGAATCGGCATTGCCATACAGAACAGTGGCACGTCGGGTAAAAGCCTTCGACGAAATTCGGCAAACTGTGGCAGACATGTATCGGACAGGTCGTCCTAGCGTCACTGAAGAAGTGCATGCTGTTGCCGCGTTAGTGGACAGTGATCGACGCCACACGATTCGTGAGCTCACCCACGAAACCGGATTAGCCCATACGACTGTGCTTCGCATCCTGAAGGAAATCCTGGGCATGCGAAAAGTTGCATCACGATGGGTTCCGCATGACGTAACGAAAATGCAGAAATGGATAAATTACGACGCTTCTCAGACGCACTTGGAGCGCTATGAGCGTGAAGGAGAGACTTTCTTACGTCATATCGTAACACTGGATGAGACATGGGCCACATCGTACGAGCCAAAACTGAAATGCCAGTCCAACGAATGGCGTCATTATGGATCGCCGCCAAAGTTGAAAGTGCGTCAGAACCCCAGCATGGTGAAAGATATGGTGATTCTCGTGTACGATTGTGATGGTGTTATCCTAATGTATTACGTTACCCCACGGCGGTCCATCAATGCACAGTATTACTATTCGTTTTTGGAGCATCACCTGTTACCAGCTCTGCGAAAGAAGCGGCGACAGTTTCTGCGCAACCCACCCATCATTTTGCAGTACAATGCGCGGGCGCATACAGCGCAAGCTGTGGCTGCTCTGTTCGGTCGATGGGACTGGGAAGTACTGTACCATCCACCATACTCCCTGCACTTCAGTCCTTGTGGCTTTGATTTGATTCCGACGATGAAGGAACCACTTCGTGACATTCGCTTAAGAACTGTTCCAGAGATTTCACAGGCAGTAGACCGCTCCATTTGCACCATCAACAGAAGATGCTCTGCTGACGGTATACTACCTCTTCCATATCGCTGACAATGGGTTCTACACAACGCTGGTGACTACTTTGAAGGACAGTAACGGGTGCAAACATGTAACTCTTCTGTATCGGTTGTGAATAAATAGTTGCCACTATTTTAAGTTCCAACCCTCGTATTTTTAAATTAATAAATACAAGTCGAGAGTTTTAGGCCGTAGTTTAAGAAGATATTACTTATGAAAGGTAATGAAAAGGAAACTAAATGATCTCTTTGACAATTTTGACATTATTGGAAACATATAGCCGTATGTAAATGAGTATGAGGAATTACAGCTTGCTGCGCGTAGATTGTATACATGGAGCTACAACGAAAGATATTACATTTTGGAATATAGTGGCATCACAGTATAAATACACACAAGCCCAATGTGTGAATATTGTATAGTAGATACTGTGGAAAGAAATGCTGTAACGTGGTACTTAAGTGAAGTTTATAGGAAGGGAAGCAGTAAGATGTGTTTAGTCATTGAATAGTAAATGAGACTTCAGATTCAGTTTTTGGCCTTTGTTCGCTCTGTGGACAGCATGAGACCGTGTCTTGTAACTGTGGCCGCCACTCAGTACGTGTTCATAGTACGTTTCTGTACCAAGAAGTGACTGTGAAGTCGCTAGCTAGCCGTTACGCTATACAAGTAGAACATATATTCGTGATTTCTCACGAGGTACATACACCCAACAGGTGAAGTGTTTCCATAGTTTCAACAGTATCACAACATGTTTCCTCATTAAAAACTAAATCGCGTATCCGCCATAGCTGGCAGGTGTGTCCCAGTTGTAGAATCAGTGCGGTCGTACTACAGATTTAAGCTAGCAAAGATGTGTAAGACGGTCTGGAGGTAACACATGGCCAACGTTGCAGTATGAATACTGTATTGACTTTAACTATGCATTTAAGAGCTTGAAGATACACCATCTGTCTTATTTCGCTTTTTACAGTATTTCGCTAGCTCTTACACGAGAAGAAATTTTTGAAAAAGTGATATGATGAACTGAGAAAACTATAAATCAGAGAACGAAAACTTGTTTAATCGGATTCATTAGTAATAAAACGACACTTTGTTAAATTTAGATGAAATTTAATTTTCGTTATGCACATTAGTGCATATTATATACTACACGAACGATCTGGTAAGCTCATGACGAGCGTTGTTTTTATTATTCTTTCTTTGGTTTCCTTCGGGTCATATCCTCAAGAAAGTATCACCTAGTTTATTGTAGGTGTAAGCTAAATTGAAATAAAAATATAAAGTGAGGTACATACAAGGAATTGGGAAATGTATTGTCTCAAAATTGATAACACATTCGGTGGCTTCCCCAGAGGAAGTGAGAGACGCAATACAGAATTCAGACTCTGAATTTGCTGAGCATGTACAGAGTGAGGGTCACAACTACCAGCCAGTGTCCCATGTACTTCACTTAGCAAACAAAGGCCATAAACTCAACCTGCTGGAAGCCTTGGAAATTAACAAACATCTTGCTCACAGTCCAGATCTCATCCTAAATGACCAGACACAGCTCAACACTTCCCCTCTCCTAAACTTCATACAATCATCTTTGTTGTTCATTACTTCCCACACTCTCTCTTCCTACATATTCCCATTTTCCTGTATTCATTAGGTTGTTTGGTTGAAGCTGTCTTTGTATCCCACATAGACTGTAGTTTCAACAGTTAAGGCTTTCTTTCAACTGGTACTTGTATTACTGTCCATGTTTAACACCCCTTGTAGTTGTCTCATTAAATACTGTTCATATTTTACTTTGTTCATTTAGTTAATGAAAACTGTTACCCAGCCACTGCTTTGATTATAATGTTAGTGTTAAAATGCAGTACCACCACACTCTCAAACTGTAAATTCCCTCAAACACCTCCATTCTCCTCTGTAGTTACATTGATAACTGTCTCTTTAATTGGATGTGTATCCCTCTCCATGTTTCATACCTCCTGATGCAGCCTTGTCTAGTACTAATTTAATTTTAAATTTATTTTATTAGTTTTGTTTATTAATAAAAACTGTTATGTAGGCATGCTATTCCTATTTTATGCTAAAGGTTTTACTGTCTACTCCATTGTTATTTATGTACTGTTCAGTTTTTACTTTTTGATTGCAAAGTTGTTACTTACTGTATGTTTCTACTTCAGTGTAGATGTGTTACTTCTCATCCAATGTTGTTCGCCAACATTTAACTTCTTTGGTGATAACACTCAGTAAATGTCTGAAGATGGCCTAGAAAGCCGAAAACAGGTTAACAATAAAAGTAATATGGTAGAACAAAAGTAAACAATGTTTTGTTTACTCGTAAGGATACCTAGGGAGTGTGTGGTTTGGGGTCATAGCAGCAGCGGATAGCGGCAGATACCAATGACTTGAGCGAACCCTCTTTCAGGAGAAGGCTATTACCAAACGGAAAGTAATAACTACTGAAATGGGTAAAAGGCGATAGAAGAAAGTGCAATGCAGTGCTCGCACGATGAATTCGAAATGTACCTCAAGTTCCTTCATTTTACAGCGAAAATTAAAAGAAGTAATAAATTAAGTATAGGATGATAGCTTAGTGGGAGAAATGAAGCTTCGTTAACGGGCACTTCGGACCGCCTTCTCTGGGAGACATAAGACGTGCCGAGTGAGAAGGTCTGGAAGGAGATGGACCTGTTTCAGATTGTGAAAGAAAGCATGATATTTTAGCTCAGTGATTTTTTGCAGTCAAGTGCCTGACATTTACCGGTCATTTCACTGAGCTTCCGTGTAACAGTTATGATGGTTACATACACCAGATATTCCGTTTAACAACATTTCTTGTTCAGACCATGGCTACGTTTAAAGTGCTAATAGGAATCCGTTAAACTTCGCTTACACGATACCTCAATTAAATCTAAAAGTGTAAATGCAACAAAATTCCTAGGAATTACTATCAGTAAAAACCTCATTGGCAGAACACTTAGAAAAATGTAACAGACCTACTAAAGAGAGTGCTTACACTACGCTTGTCCGTCTTCTTTGAGAGTACTGCTGCGCAGTCTGGGGACCTCAGCACACAGGATTAATGGAGCACATCGGGAGAGTTCAAAGAAGAGCAGCACTTTTGTATTATCACGAAATAAGGGAGAGAGTGTCACGGACATGATACAGGATTTGTGGTGGACATCATTAAAAATAGGAGTTTCTCGCTGAGGCGGAATCTTCTCACGAAATTTCATTCACCAATTTTCACCTCCGAATGTGAAAATATGTTGTGGACGTCGACAACATAGGGAGAAACGCTCATGATAATAAAATAAGGGAAATTAGAGCTCACACGGGAAGTCGTAGGTGTTCGTTTTCTCCGTGCGGTGTTCCAGATAGGATTAATAGAGAATTATTGTGAAGGTCGTTCGATGAACCATCTGACAAGTACTTATGTATGATATGTAGAGTATCCAAGTAGATGCAGACGTTGAAGGGTTCTTTCATACGGATCGATTTAATAAAACGTAGCTTGGTTTCCATACTGTGTTCTTATAATTGCGTATCTTAGTGGAAAACTTGAAAAGCAACCGCCAAGAGTATTTCATTTATTCGAGAAACACTTACCACAGTCGTACTGCGATTTCGTTATAACAAGTATGTACATTTTCTTAACTTCCGGTCACTGAAGAGCAGTAGAAATATCGTTAAAAGTAAATCAGTTCTGGACATGTTTTTTCAGGCTAAATTTAGAGTGATGTTATTACGATAAATGTTAAAACCCGTTGATGTGACTGTTACTCTGAAGAATCTGCCCCGTTCGTATTCAGCGCAGTTTCCTTGCAGCCCACAAATATTTTGTGGCCGCCAGTGAGCGAACAGCTGGCGCGGGAAAGCCCGAGCTGTCGAATAATCACTGTGGCGGGTCCTTTCTCTCCAGGGTGAGAGGTGGTGTGTGGCGGGGCGGAAGGGAGACGAGAAAAGGGGAGGAGCCGAACCCGCTCTCTATTGAATGAGACGCGCCTGCCGCAGTGAATTACATAAAGAGCCGCCAGCCTCCAGCAGCGAGATCTGCAGACAGCGTGTGGCTCTCAGAAAAACTCCAAGAGCATCAGGACCATCTCGGCCGCGGAGGAAATTTATCGGCGGTAGGATTACACGAGGAGGCGGCGTGAGATCTCGTTTATTTCTATCAGGATCACTGGCAGCTGCCAGAACGCATTTGTATGATAGGGGGCATCGCTACTCTTCATCTTAAGAAGTTATACGTAAGCAGGCTTTGGAGCGTGTATCCACCTGTACTGCAGCCTTTTAGACCCATGCTATCGTTCTCAATAGCACCCGTTAGTTTCACATTTGGCTTAAATGCACGCGCACTTTATTAAGGTCTTAAAGATCGAAATGTACCGGGTGATCAAAAAGTCAGTATAAATTTGAAAACTTAATAAACCACGGAATATTGTAGATAGAGAGGCAAAAATTGACACAAATGTGCTGCGGTCGCAGGTTCGAATCCTGCCTCGGGCATGGATGTGTGTGATGTCCTTAGGTTACTTAGGTTTAAGTAGTTCTAAGTTCTAGGGGACTGATGACGTCAGCTGTTAAATCCCATAGTGCTCAGAGGCATTTTTCTGACACACATGCTTGGAATGACATGGGGTTTTATTAGAACCAACCAAACTGCTAGACGCGTGAAAGATCTCTTGCGCGCGTCGATTGGTGACGATCGTGTGCTCAGCTGCCACTTTCGTCATGCTTCGACTCCCAGGTCCCAGACCTCTCAGTCCGTGCGATTATTGCCTTTGGGGTTACCTCAAGTCGCAAGTGTATCGTGATCGACCGGCATCTCTAGGGATGCTGAAAGACAACATCCGACGCCAATGCCTCGCCATAATTCCGGACGTGCTTTACAGTGGTGTTCACAAAATTATTCCTCGACTACAGCTATTGTTGAGGAATGATGGTAGACATATTGAGCATTACCTGAAAAGAACATCATCTCTGCTTTGTCTTACTTTGTTATTCTAATTATTGCTATTCTGATCAGATGAAGCGCCATGTGTCAGACTTTTTTGAAGTTTTGTATTTTTTTGGTTCTAATAAAACCTCATGTCATTCCAAGCATGTTTGTCAATTTGTACCTCTCTATCTACAATTTTCCGTGATTTATTCAGTTTTTAAATTTATACTGACTTTTTGATCACCCGGTACTTAATTTTCAGTTTCATAATGATGGTAACACCTTTGACATTTCTATCATACACAGTGAAGACTGACAACGGGAACGGACGCAAATTTATACGTTTCTATTCTTACATACTTTCTATCTTAATTAATAATTTTGGGGTAGCAGCTTTCCCTTCATTGCAGCTACTACCACATCTGTACGAAAAAGGACAAAAGCTATCCCTTGATTCTACAAATGAAGACGTTATATCAACATAATTTAAAACCTTTTGTTGTAGTATAAGACTATTTATTGGCCGTCATTATATCCATAGGCCTACACTTATAACACCTTAGCTACCTGAATTATTTATGTCCAATTCTAGTATGCTCGTATACGCTAAACTACTTCCTCCCGTCCCACAAAATTAATGGCGCAAATTCATCACCCTGAAAGTGACATGCATATTCTAGCCAATACACCACCTTAACTCCCTTTACATATGAACGATTTTAAATAAAATAACTGGCTGTTAGATTCTTTGAACATGACAAAAACTAGAGATGAAGGAAGATAAATCCAACCTTTGATGATCGTCTAACAGAAAACGACTCATATAATCAAGAATGTTTTACATTCTGTTGAGAAAAGCACTCGATGATCCAACTATAAATACTGGATATCAAAAACATACACTTGGGTGACAAAAGTTATGGGACCGCTAAATGCACATATACAGATAGCAATAGAATGGCGTAAGGCGCGCGGAGGGGCCGTGCGGTTTAAGGCGCCATGTCACGGATTGCGTGGTCTCTCCCGCCGGAGGTTCGAGTCCTCCATCGGGCATAGGTGTGTGTGTGTGTGTGTGTGTGTGTGTGTGTGTGTGTGTGTGTGTGTGTGTGTTTTCCTTAGCATAGGTTTGTTTAAATAGTATGTGATATCGATAACCTTAGCAGTTTGGTCCCTAAGGAATTCATAAATATGTGAACTGCGTAAACAAGGTACAGAAGGTCAGTGAATTTGGAGCTGACTGATGTGAAAAGGTTTTAGACGCTATTAGGGTGTAAGGTACCAGGACATGGGCAGTTACACGTTAGCTTACCAACATTAGTATTAATAATAAAGCGACTGGTAAGGGCATCAGATCATGACTCCATTGAATTATAGCCGGCCGGAGTGGCCGAGCGGTTAAAGGCGCTACAGTCTGGAACCGCACGACCGCTACGGTCGCAGGTTCGAATCCTGCCTCGGGCGTGGATGTGTGTGATGTCCTTAGGTTAGTTAGGTTTAAGTAGTTCTAAGTTCTAGGGGACTTATGACCACAGCAGTTGAGTCCCATAGTGCTCAGAGCCATTTGAACCATCCATTGAATTATGATAAATATGAGGCACTCCCGAACAGTACTCCTTGCATGTCTGCAGGATTGAGCCACTAACTTACAGCGTTGGTGAAAAGCGTCGGAAGTTGAGAATTGTGGAATGTAAAGTCTGCAGATGGTCGTAGTTCGCCGGGCCGCCGTGGGCGGCAGGTAGCGCTCACCGGAAAAGCGGGACAATACGGCGCTTCTGGGGCTATCCCGGCATCCAGAGCCACCTGTGCTGGGCAACACGTGGCGAAGACGGGAATTTCGTTTGCCTAGGGCCGTTATGACCTACTCGATCATTGGGTAGATCTCAGTGGAGGGATTTTGGCGATGATAGGTCGTTCGACATTGGCCGAAACTGAGTATTCTTCCGGCGCGTTTTCGTACGCGTGAGAGACGAGAGAATTATGGACGGACTTCGGCTTCAGCCATCGAGCGGTACGGACTTGGAGACGGCGTCTTGGCCATCGTCTTCGAAGGAAGATATACGGTCTGTATCGCAGCATTGCACCAACGCGTGTTCCGTGCAGAGTTCTGCGGTTAGAGCTCTTTGTGTGCTCAGAAGGGAGATTTTCACCAACGCCTAACCACTTCCAACAGCTTACCTAATATTCTCGATCTAGAAGTTATCCTTGCGAGGTGCCGAGTATTTATCAATGCAGCTGCCGGTAATAGGGGCGCGTAATTGCAAATTGTTAATGTGCCCTTCTCAGGAGTATGTGGGTCGACAAAGACATTTACATTTATTTATTTTTTTTTTTTGTAAATTTTGTCAGTTGTGGGGAATATCAAATTAAAATGCCATTTTACGATCGAATTATCGACTTCATTGTAGCTAGCATTTACCCTGTCCCAGTAAGCTTTACATGTACTCCAGTCACTGCACAGCGTGCCCAGACTGGAAGGAAAGAAGGTTTGCAGTCTTCTATGTAAGCGACGGACTGGTAAGCTTACAAGGGTCGGACGACGGGAACTGTCGGACTATGAACGAAGAAAGGCAGTTTGAGTTAGCAGCAAGGCACATTCAATTTTCTGTAATCGTTGGGGAATTCGGTATTCTAAAAATCCTCACTGTGAAGAGAGTGCCGGGAGTACCGGACCTAACAGCCAAGCCACACTCCGTAATAACGGCTGAAATCAATGTGGAACTTACGACAAACGTATCCGATAGGACAGTGCGGCCAAATTTGGCGTTAATGGTGTATAGCAGCTGACGACCATCGCCTGTGCCTTTGATAACAGCACGACATCGCCTGTAGCTCCTCTAGTGGGCTGGTGACCATAGAGATTGGACCATATCGATTGGACCCCAGACCATTGGAAAACCGTGACCTGGTCGCATGAGTCCAGATTTTAGTTGAAATGCACCCGTGCGCTATTAGTTTGCTTTTGGCAGTGGTGAGGCATGCGCGCCTTGTTCGCGTCTCGCCTGTTGTGTTGCTTGAGAGCGAGCCCGCATTTGTTTACTTCCGCGTTGTCACTATGTAACGCCGGAAGTCCATATCCTCATATTTGCATCAATTGTACTATAAATTTCTTCCTCATTTTGTTACCTGAAGATATGAAATTTCTGTGTCTTTATATACTGTAATTGTTTTATATATATATATATATATATATATATATATATATATATATATATATATATATATATATGCACTTGCGTCGATGTATAATTGGTTTGTTTTGTAAATATTATTTGTACTTTTACGCTGGGTCTTGCATAGGGAAAACTATTCTATCGAACTAATAAATCGATGGGTCGTGTGGAGAACCAAAGTGTTTACGATCTCTGGTAGTGTTAACTCTGCCGCGTGGAGCGCAGGCAGAGCAGAGTCTCGCTGGAGTAGGGCGGTGGAGCAGGTATGTTGGGTGACGCTCCCGCGAGTTTCCGCGCTTTGCGGGTTTGGCAGCATGTAATTGGGCTCGACTTGCTATGATAGTTTCTGGCACGCTGTTGCGGACGGGAAACATTAGCTGGCACACATCAAGAGCTCGTTTCGCCTGGTGACCGTGTCGAGAAGAAGGCGCGGCAACATCCAGCTTCTGCAACAGCGACGGCCGACAATGATTGACTGTCGCCACCTCCTCGATCGACGGCTTCAAGCCTTCAATCAACTAACAAGGAAGACTGAAAGCTCGTAAAGTATTAGAACTGCGTGGCAGGCCTCAGCTTTTCCAACTTTTCCATTTGCATCACTAGCATACAGCAACTTAGCATGAACCTTTGTTGCTCATTGTCCCAATTGCATTACCAAGCAGGGTCCCTTCCTTTTCAGAAATGAACCCGAGTGTCGTTGAAATTCAAACGCCAGCATTAAAGTAGTATCATTCCATTTCACTGCTTTAATTTCAAAGTTCAGTTAAGGTAATCATAGCTGGCTACAATAACCAAACAGAACTATATTTAGATTACACAAGCACAAATTAAGGGTGCGAGTTTTGTTACCATATTTTAGCTTACCAGTGACTCCAGCTCAGCTTGGTACATACAAAATTTTACTATTGTTAATTGTTCAAAATCATTTAATTCTTGTTCAAAGTTGAATCTCTTATTTCTAAATTGCATAGATTCAAGTTGCTTTTGAGATGATTGTTCAGGTAGCCCAAGACTAACCTTATTTTGTCTAACTTTGTAGTGCTTCAGAAACAAAGTTCACTATTTATTTCAGTCACTAAATTAACTCTCAATTTTCCGGTTTTATTAATTCTTTTGCTACATTAAATCAGAGTGTAGCGAAATTTATTACGTCTGACAAACGTTCAGTTGTCACACAACACATTTGCCCGCCTTTAGTGCTAAATACATGTGCATTAACCTTTCTTTTTCAGTTATTATAGCCGGCCGAAGTGGCCGTGCGGTTAAAGGCGCTGCAGTCTGGAACCGCAAGACCGCTACGGTCGCAGGTTCGAATCCTGCCTCGGGCATGGTTGTTTGTGATGTCCTTAGGTTAGTTAGGTTTAACTAGTTCTAAGTTCTAGGGGACTAATGACCTCAGCAGTTGAGTCCCATAGTGCTCAGAGCCATTTGAACCATCAGTTATTATAGTAGTTGTCCATAGGACTGGAGACATGTAATTTTCCCCAAATCTCAAATATCTAATTAACGCCCGTTAATTGTTTACGTAACGAACACACATTTACTTTCTTTATTAACTGTACCCTTTTTCAAAATTAATTTCCACCAATTTTATTTGCATTTCTTTCCTTTCATTTAGATGTAACCCTTTCTCCCTCTTTACCGACAGATTACCTTCGGTGACAACTGCTTTTCCCAAATTTCCATTAGGTACACGGGGTTTAATTTTTCACTGTCATTAAGGTCGATAAGTGAGTGGGAGGTTAGAACTAGTCTTCGTGTCCGAATTCGTCAACTACTCTGGTGTTTTCCTGTCGACAGGCCGCAATTAAATTAGCATTTCCTTCCGATCATGAACGACCAAATGCGTGTGAAGTTGAACGTTTTATACGGAACGAAAAGCGTCTCCCGCCGCAAGATGTTCTCGGAATTTACTTTCGATCTTTCATACCGCTGTGTACATAAGGCTGACAAATGACGATCTATGCTCCTACGTTGTGCGGCGGCAAGCTAACGGTCTGAATTTCCGATACTCCGACGGCCATATAGTTGCTGTCGTGATTGATCACGCTGGTTTTGGCCTCGGAACGTTGAGCGTTTTCCAACTTCAGTCTGAGATGCCGTCGAACGTCGTGATGACAGCCTTTAAACCGCACGGGAATGACGTCAGTCATGACGCTGAAACGTGGACGACGTAGAAAACATACGTCAATGGTGTCCGTCAGACAAAAATCGGCAGAGGAAACACGTGCCCTCCTACTCGGTAATTGCCGGCTGCAGGGCTATCGTCATGTACGGTGGCCAGGTGCAGACTTGTTCAGGTTGTGGCCAGCAGGGCCATGTCGTGGCGGGCTGTCTTCTGCGTCGACTATGAGACAGTCGGCGCCGGTGTCGGCTCGTCTCGACAACGAGATGGACGTTTCGCCTGGCCAGTCAGCATCCACTTATGGATACTGGCTTTCCAGCCCCCGCCCCCCCCCCCCCCCACTCCATATCTGATGCGGCGGTTGCTCCCTTGCTGTGCCTAACATCACAGGTGACAGTGTTCTTCTAAACCGCCCGAGTGAGGCGCCTGTCTTCTGGGCGAACGATGTCGATGCTGAGCACGGACGTTTTGGAGGAGCACAAAGGAACGGGAATCCAAGAGGAAGTTCCCTGACCCTTCTGCATGTTCAAATAGACCGCCCTCCTGGAAATGACAGCTTTTCAAATGTATAGCCTAACAATAGTCAACGTCAATACCATTGACGTACGCTGTATTCCATGAAATGCTGTATGCTGCAGACGTTGACTTTCCGTTTCTTCGAGAGGTAATGGTTGCAATCCTTTGTGATCCCCATGATTTTAAAGTACATGCCACCCCCCCTCCCCCCCGAACTTCACTTACTGGTAGTGGGGTGACGGTCCTCTGATACAGTTGCCTCTTTCCCTGACGCCGGAGGTATGTTTCTAAAGTTTAGTGGCGTCAGGATCAGCAATCTCTGTGCACCATGTGGCTAGGGTCGTCGCCGTGAACGTTCCAGCTACTTCTCAGAGACAGTCGCGCCTGGGTCTGCAGTATGCATTTACCATGGGAAGCGATTTCAGCTGCACCCAGGCAGCCAAGGACCTACTGCCGCGTCACTCTCCTTGCGCGGTGCTAGGACTATTCTTCAGCACCTCAACCTTGTGCACTCTTGGCAGCATGTTCTTGGCGATAGTCTGGATTCACGCATTTCACTAGCCATTCTCTCATCATCCTCGATCATATTTATATCCTCCGCGATAGTGTCAAAGAGGTGCAACCTGCTGAAGCATGATCCTTTGCGATCTCTGATCAAGTCGCATATATCTGCGCCTTAAGTCTCCGCCACGGCTGGGGACCATGGAAACTAAACACGATCCATCTTACTTCTTGCGGTTGCCGGGAGTTCAACGAGCCCAAGTGGACAGCTTGTCGTCGATTCTGTTACGCGTATCGATCCGCCGTGTCATGGTGGGTGCTTGCGCGAAGTTGGCCCACCGCAAGGCCTTGATTGGTTGCAAAAGGGAGGAATACAAACGTCTCAAAAATGAGATCGACAGAAAGTGCAAAATGGCTAAGCAGGGATGGCTAGAGGACAAATATAAGGATGTAGAGGCTTATCTCACTAAGGGTAAGATAGATACTGCCTACAGGAAAATTAAAGAGACCTTTGGAGAAAAGAGAGCCACTTGTATGAATATCAAGAGCTCAAATGGAAACCCAATTCTAAGCAAAGATGCGAAAGCAGAAAGGTGGGAGGGGTATATAGAGGGTCTATACAAGGACGATATACTTGAGGAGAGCATTACGGAAATGGAAGAGGATGTAGATGAAGATGAAATGTGAGATATGATACTGCGTGAAGAGTTTGACAGAGAACTGAAAGACCTAAGTCGAAACAAGGTACCTGGAGTAGACAACATTCCATTAGAACTATTGATAGCCTTGAGAGAGCCAGACCTGACCAAACTTAAAGAAGAATATAATAATTCCAATCCCAAAGAAAGCAGGTGTTGACAGACGTGAAATTTACCGAGCTATCAGTTTAATAAGTCACGGCTGCAAAATACTAACACGAATTTCTTACAGAAGAATGGAATAACTGGTAGAAGCTGACCTTGGGGAAGATCAATCTGGATTCCGTAGAAATGTGGGAACACACGAGGCAATACTGACCCTACGACTCATCTTAGAAGACAGATTAAGGAAAGGCAAACCTACGGTTCTGTCATTTGTAGACTTAGAGAAAGCTTTTGACAATGTTGACTGGAATACTCTCTTTCAAATTGTGAAGGTGGCTGGGGTAAAATACAGGGAGCGAAAAGCTATTTACAATTTATACAGAAACCAGATGGCAGTTATGAGTCGAGGGGCATGAAAGGGAAACAGTGGTTGGGAAGGGAGTGAGACAGGGTTGTAGCCTATCCCCGATGTTATTCGATTTGTATATTGAGAAAGCAGTAAAGGAAACAAAAGAAATATTCGGAGTAGGAATTAAAATCCATGGAGAAGAAATAAAAATCTTGAGGTTTGCCGATGAAATTGTAATTCTGTTGGAGACCGGAAAGGACCTGGAAGAGCAGTTGAACGGAATGGGCAGTGTCTTGAAAGGAGGATATAAGATGAACATCAACAAAAGCAAAACGAGGATAATGGAATGTAGTCGAATTAAATCGGTTGATGGTGAGGAAATTAGGTTAGGAAATGAGATACTTAAAGTAGTAAATAGGTTTTGGTATTTGGGGAGGAAATGGTCGAAGTAGAGAGGATATAAAATGTAGACTGGCAATGCCAAAAAAACGTTTCTGAAGAATAGAAATTTGTTAACATCGAGTATAAAATTAAGTGTCAGGAAGTCGTATCTGAAAATATTTGTGTGGTGTGTAGCCATGTATTTAAGTGAAACGTGGACGATAAATAGTTTAGATAAGGAGAGAATAGAAGCGTTACAAATGTGGTGCTACAGAAGAATGCTGAAGATTAGATGGGTAGAACACAAAAATAATGAGGAGGCATTGAATAGAATTGGGTAGAAGAGAAATTTGTACCACAACCTGACTAGAAGAAGGGATCTGTTGGCAGTGTAGGGAAGCAGCCTACTCACGCTGTAGTAAATTCACATCAGTTTCCATTGTATGCCAGCCAGTCTGCTGTAACTAGCTCTGACGTCATAAATGTTGAGCAATACCTTAAAAATCAAGCAAATTACCTAAAACTTTTCTAGCATGTCAGAAATAATACTAAATTAATGTGTGTTGAATATCAGTTTGGTAACTTAAGCCATTTCCGAAATTTGGACGTTTTTCTGTAAAAATCATTGGCGCAACAGAAAAGAGCTAGAGACTTCAAAATTTATATTTATATTCATCTTTCATAATGATTTAATAAAAACAGTACTTTGGATTTCACAGATTAAGATTTTAGTGGAAATTCATGATTTTCTGGTTTTCGTCTCAAAACTGAAGGAAGCAAGATAGATTAAGTAGGCTAATAACTAAGGCTAGAATGTTTAGATTTAAATAGGTTGGAGGTCCGCTATGACTATGAAGATGTGAAAAGTTTCTTTTGAATACCTATAAAATTATAGCGATAGCGGATCTCAAAACGGACAGTTCAGAGCTCATCTGCTGCGTGCAGTGCAATTAAATTAATTCTCTCGCCCAAAATATTTAAGTTAGCCACGTCAAAATTTTATTATCAATACTTACCTGCGTGCTGAATGCACAGTTAAATTAAGAGATTCATCAGCCATCAGCAAAAGAAGCTATAATTTATTATGTAATTTGAAGTGGTGCGTTACTAGCCCAGCGGCTAGTCGGGAGAGCCGATTTGATCAGGCGTACCCTTAGCCGTCCGCACCGCGGCTTTATATATAAGAGCGTTGCGCGAGGAAGCAAGGCCCCAGTTCTCTCCAGACGCTGAATAACACGCCATCTGTGTCGGCAGTCGCGTCACGTCGGTATCACTGCTACTAACAGCCTCGGATGCCGTATTCAGTTACTCGAGATGCGCGTAACCATGAAATCATTTCAAGTGATTTTCATTATCTAGCTTCAGTTTGCGTATTGTCGTATTTTCACGTGCCGTCGCGGGACAGACTTTCTACCAATTATTTAGCATGGCGTTTGATGAAATATTCTCATCAAATTATGGCGAGCATTCTTTTTAACATTTAATTCGGACCTTTATAGTTGCATCAGCGCATTGGACTCTGAACTGCTCTGTTAGTTAGGTTGTAGGGATACTTGTGTGTTTTTATTTGTGACTTTGAGAATATACTCAACTATTTTGGAAAATCGTTTTTTATTAGAAATCCCGGACAATCTCCTAATTCCTCAGAGCTATAAGCTGCAGCTATAATTATATTCTCATCTGAAGTGGGCACTAGGAACTCTAATTACAGGCTTCACGTTTTGTTAAATCACTTTCTGGGGGCTAAAAAGGAATTAGAGAGCCAGTGTTGAGAACGGCGAAAGACAGCATTAACAACATTTTAAAAGCTAGAAACTGATTCAACATACAAACATTTTGAACAGCAAGCATTAATTATCAATCCGTAACTCGCCGCCCCACATATGGTGCATCGGCCGGGAAATCAACTAAGTGAAAGTGATTTTTAACTATTCGGATTCGCGAGTGGAATGCGACACGCAGCTGAGTAATAGAACAGTGAAAGTGTTACGTGTGCATGTGGATGACGCAATTGGATTAACAACGCATCTGGATTCACGGAGCTGGCACTGAGTCTAGCGGTGCTGCCGGCATCGCGAGTAGCCAGTTTCGCCGCATCGCAGTCGTCAGCCGCAGCAGCCGGAGCCGCGCCTGTGGTTACGGGCCACGCAAACACAACAGCCATCGGAGTGCCGTCTGCAGTTCAACGTGCCACGTCACATCAGTAATCCTGGTACGCCGCGCCGACAACGTCGTGCAGAAGGAACTAAGTTAAGTGAAAAGCTGTTAAAAATTTTACTAACCTGCACTAAAAGACTGTCGGCGATGGAACCGCCAAAAGAAACTGAGTTTAAACTTAAATTAGAACCTATGTCTGTTGAGGGAACTGTAAATTCAGACAACGTTTCAAGTATAAACATGCATGAAAGTAGTAATGTTAAAGTGAAATATGAAGTATTGTCTCCTGACAGTAGTGTGCGAAGGGGCAATGATTCAATAATAGAGCCCCCTGTAGTAAAGCAGAAAGTAGAAATTGTAAATTTATTTGATGATAGTTTCTCTGATGAATTAAAAATGAAACAGTCATCAGAGATAATAGAGTTTAAACAGGAGAAGTTAGATATGACTGATCAATCAGAAGTTTCATTTAGTTTTGATGATTCTGGTATTGGAGCTAGTTTATCGTCACCTGAGTGTGATAAAAAGTCAGCTATTGGGCAACCTAAAGATGCTGGGGTTGTTGATTTAAATGTTATATTACAAGCAATAGCTGCCAGTAATGAAAAATTGTCAGCCAGTAATGCTGAATTAAAATATGAGATTGTGGCCAGTCAAACTAATTTTAATAAACGGTTTGAGGCAATGGACAATAAATTAGAATCCAATAATGCTGAATTAAAGTATGAGATTATGGCCAGCCAAACTAATTTTAATAAACGATTGGAGGTAATGGACGATACCTTCAAGGCTGGTTGCAATAAGTTGAAAGAGGATCTAGACAGTTTGAATCATAAAATTGTTTACAATCATAAGGATATTAAGAAAAAGGTTGCTCAACAGTTTTCTGAAATGTATAAAACAGTAAAATCCGAAGTTGCTGAGGTTCGCAAAAACTTCCAAATGGAAGATGCGAAGCTGGAGCTCAAGTTAACAGAAAAGATCGAGGCGGAGTCTGAACTGTGCTCGGATAGGTTTAAAGATGTTAATATAAAAGTAAACATATGTCAAGCAGACGTAGATGCAATCAAAACTGATACTACTCATATTGTACAAAGAGTAGATAATGTTGAAATGAGAGTAGAAAATATCAGTACTAAGATTGCTAACGTTGAGAGTAAAGTAGCTTCAGTAACTTCTGGTAATGGTAGTATACAAGTTGTAGCTGCAAACGCCGCTTTTATCGGGTGTCGGCAGTTCTTGCGGTTCGATCCAGATAAAAATATCCACCCGCTAGATTTATGGAACGATTTGGAAGATGTGATTCCACCAACTTGGTCTGAACGAGAAAAAATCTCATTTATTAGAAGCCATTTAGCAGGTGACGCCATGCGTTGGTCAGCTGATGTTATGTTAAAGTGTAAAACATTAGCGGAATTTAAAACAGCTTTTATTAATGAGTATTGGTCTAGCAATAAGCAAAATGAAGTGTTAAGAGAATTTTGGAGTGGAAAACGCTTCAATGCAGGCAAGGAATCAATTAAAGAGTTTGCTAGGTCATGGATCTCACGTTTGTCACATTTGGCGGAAAAGCTGAAACCTGAAATGATAATACTAGGTCTTGAAGGCAAACTGCCATGGTATTGGCAAACTAGAATTATATCTGCCCCTAGAGACAATCTTGATCGTTTCATTGAGTATCTGGAACGTGTAGAACGTGTTGCTGCCAATGAGGAGCAAGCACGTAATAACAGAAATGCTAGTAACAATAGTAGTAATTATAGGAACGAGCAAAATGGCAATGTAAACATTAGAACAGTAGGTGTTCGCCATCCTAGGAGAGGTAGGATTTTGGGGAAATAATTATCAGAACCAACAATGGCATCCAAATGACAGTAATGTTGTTCCAAACAGAATTATGCAGGTAAACAACAGCGCGGAAAGCAATGCTATGCCAGCTAACTATAATGAAACTAAACGAAACAGCAGTAGGCTGAGGCAGGAAAACTAGTTCCCGTCTATGAGGACACTGGCGCTCACCAGGCGGTTACTTTTCCTAAGCCAGTAGTTACGGGAATTGTTAAGACAGATCAGAATACTCAAACTGAACAGGTGGATGAAGTGTCGGTAGCATCTAAGGATACAACAGAAATATTAGATCACTCACAGTATTTGATAGATACCGTGTTAGAGACGCTTTCTAAGTGGGAAGAGAAAGAGAAGGCGCAGCAGTGTAACGATAGGGAGGAGCTACAAAATACTGAATTGTCAGGTGAAGAAGCAGAAGAAATTCATGCTTATATTTACGATGAAGATGATGTGCTCTTATCTAAAGTGCCTGTGCAGGATGTTGATAATGTACTAATAGATTTAGGACAGGAGATAAATGAGAATGTAGAGGATAGCCTGTTGGGGGTCGATGAACCCAGTAGCTGTGACCAGTTGTCACTTGAGAAGGAAACCGACGATAATGGTGAAAGTGGTTTAGCTGTAACTAGTATTATGCCCGG
The DNA here is from genome assembly GCF_023898315.1 of Schistocerca nitens. Taxonomy (NCBI): domain Eukaryota; kingdom Metazoa; phylum Arthropoda; class Insecta; order Orthoptera; family Acrididae; genus Schistocerca; species Schistocerca nitens. Next base: position 22,233,077 of record NC_064614.1, read on the forward strand.
TCTGGAGGCGCAGAATCGCTCAGACTACAGTAATTTGGGTCATGTTCAGCAAACTAAATGTAATGAAGTCGTGCGGTGTTTCGATTTCAAATTAATAGACCGACTGGAAAGGGCAGCTGAAAATGTAATTCAGGAAACCCCTACACACTGTGACCTAAATGTAATGAAGACAGATGTTGATCACTTTAGTTGGGGACAAATCCAAAAGGAACTATTAGATGAATTTGAGAAACCACCTGTACTACCTAGAATAAGCCACCCTATAATAATAGTGAATATGTTGGGTATCAATGTACGTTGTCTCTTAGACAGTGGAAGTGAGGTGAGTGCGATATCACAGTCCTTCTTTGATGCATTACCTGGTAAAGACAAGCTTACAGTAATGAGGGTATCAGGACTAAGAATAATTGGTGCTACTGGCAAGGTGTCAAAAACGGTAAAGCAAGAAGCTTTACTGCCCTTTAACATTAATGGTAATTTAATTGATCATCCATGTTTAATTGTAAACAATCTCAGTATTGAGGTTTTAATTGGCATAGATTTCTTGTCAAAATATCAGAGTGTTGTTGACTTTGAAAGAAGCCAGTTAAAAATGGTCTTGCCAATGACCGGAGTAATTATAGTACCTTTTAGTGATAAATATGTAGTAACTGATGATGTACCTTGGGAGCTGCCTATACGAGTTCTGAAAAATAGGAGGTATTGGGACGAAGGTGTCAATCTTAGTACAAGTAAGCTAAACACAGAAGAAGAAGAAGCAATTATTGTGGACAAAGTAGAAGCTAAATTGCAGGAAATCGATAAGATTTCACCTAATCAGAAGGAAGAACTGATACAGGTTGTAAAAAGGTATCATAAAGTATTTTCAGATCGACGTGGCGTGGTCAAAGGTTATGAATGAATGCTGTAGGGAGGAGGTTGTTCTATAACCTCTACACAGTGTGGCAGCTGTGCAGTCCCAGCTGTGTGAGATCTTCTTTCCCTTTCAGGTCTCACTCACTCTTCATCTTTCCTATCCACCAAAATTTCGACCTCTTCTTTCTAACATATTAAATTTTCCGTTATGATTATCAAGTCAGCATTCAGTGAATGAATGCTGTAGGGAAGAGGTTGTTCTATAACCTCTACACAGTGTGGCAGCTGTGCAGTCCCAGCTGTGTGAGATCTTCTTTCCCTTTCAGGTCTCACTCATTCTTCATCTTTCCTGTCCCCTAAAATTTCGACCACCTCTTTCCAATACAAAAATTTTCTGTCATAGCTATCAAGCCATGAGTTATGTAACCATTCTATCCACCGATTAGCGAAGAAAAATACCTAATGTGACAAACATAACAGTGACATAAACAATAGAGAAGTATGACATAATTAAGATACAGATGTATTTGAGTAACAATTATGAATAGAACCTTGGTAATATTATAAGTATAAAGTGTTGTTTTATTGGAAATGGTCCACCAACAGTAATTTAAAAAGATATATGAATTCGTGTTCAAGCAGGATCTGAAGTGGTAGTGAAACCTATTGTATGCATTAGAGCTAACTAAGAAATAGTAAAAGAGATTGCTTGGTTTTAGGAAAAATATGCAGACAAATTGTAAGAATAAACTCACCTTGTGTAGCAAGGAATGGCAGTGAAATAGAATTGAGCAGTGTTTGTGGTTGAGACGTGAAGGACACGTCCCTGAAGTATTTACAAGGTTGGAGCTGGCCGTTATTTTGATGTAGTGTGTGACAGGATACACCTACACGTATTGAGATTATGAGTTGGAGACGTGAATGCGACCATAGGTACCCTTTTGTTAGATGAGACAGAGCAGCTCATGGTGTCCTATAGGTTTAAGGAAATTAGCATTACGCTCGTCCATAATTACTTGATGCACTTTAGTGGTAGGTCGAGAGACTACCTGAGGTTTCATCGTCCGATCGAGTGGAAATGGATTGCCACGTGAGCAAACTGATCAGCTGCAATACACTATGGATATGAAATAAATGTGCTATCCTATGCTTTAAATGTTATAGAGTGAGTGTTAAATAAGTACATACACTAGCAACATAATTGAATAACATAATGACAGACGTGAAACATTATTTTTAGCTCAGCATAAATACACTTCAAAGTAAGTAAGTACATAATTACAGATGTGGAACTGACAACAGCAGAGGACCAATAAGTGGATTTTGTAGACAACTAAACGTAGTGTGTTTCGAACACTCACAACTGTACTATTACCAAAAGTTACTCACATGTACAAAGAAGCTGAGAAAACAACCACTAATCATACTCATACTATCTCTAAGAATAAGGTAATCAAAGAGGAGTCAGTTAAGTGCTTAAAATACAAATGTATCAGGAATGTACCGAGCATTGGTTCAGTGTTCCGGCCGAGAAATAATAAATTGATGTTGAATAGGATTCATGACTGTATGCCTTAGGAGCATAAATTTTCTCTAGTACATGACTAAAGGCGTTTTGAGCCATTTGTTTACCGATTTTATGACAATTAAGTAACCACGAGAGTAAAATTAAAAAAATTCTGTTAACTTTGTTCCAGCAACGTATTAAAGGATAAAATGTATATATCCCCATTTCATTGTGACCCATCCATAGATATTAAGTGAACAGAGTCTGAGGCACTCTTTTTGTTTGTTCTACAGGACAAACCAGATAATGGCAGCCTGGTAGCTGCGTGAAAGCGTGGAGTGACTTGGACACAACTCACAGTGACCCCTCCCCTTTCCCCATGTAATTTAGAGAGAACGTGAAGGACGCACACCATAGCAACTTCCCCTCCTCTACCCTTGTGAATGGAAGTGTAGGACGCCAGCCAAAGCGGCTACAACCACATGTGTAAAAATCATTTATGAAAATTTTCTTTCAGGTTAAGAAAAGACTGCTAAGAGATAATCATCGGTTTATGTATCATGTTATTTTCTTTGAATTTGTGTGTGTAAAAATGTATTTAATGTATTTAATGGATCTAGGATTTTCATAATTTTTCAATTTGTATGTGTTTGATTGTCTAAAATAATATGTATGCCAAAATATTTCATTCACTTTGCTTAAAATTTTGAGTAATGACATTGTTTAAAAGGCAGTGAACATGCCCACAATTTAAATAATTAATGTAGGTAATCAGTTTTCTTTTAATGTTTCTATATGTTTACATTTCAATTTTGATTTTTCATAGGGAGTTAAACTGTACTCTTGCTTCCCTTTTTGTAATTAAATTTGTTTTTAATTCATTAACATTCATAAACAAAAAATTTAAGTAGAGGGTGATGTAGGGAAGCAGCCTACTCACGCTGTAGTAAATTCACATCTGTTTCCATTGTATGCCAGCCAGTCTGCTGTAACTAGCTCTGACGTCATAAATGTTGCGCAATACCTTAAAAATCAAGCAAATTACCCAAATTATTTCTAGCATGTCAGAAATAGTACTAAATTAATGTGTGTTGAATATCAGTTTGGTAACTTAAGCCATTTCCGAAATTTGGACGTTTTTCTGTAAAAATCATTGGCGCAACAGAAAAGAGCTAGAGACTTCAAAATTTATATTTAGATTCATCTTTCATAATGATTTAATAAAAACAGTACTTTGGATTTCACAGATTAAGATTTTAGTGGAAATTCATGATTTTCTGGTTTTCGTCTCAAAACTGAAGGAAGCAAGATAGATTAAGTAGGCTAATAACTAAGGCTAGGACGTTTAGATTTAAATAGGTTGGAGGTCCGCTATGACTATGAAGATGTGAAAAGTTTCTTTTGAATACCTATAAAATTATAGCGATAGCGGATCTCAAAAGGGACAGTTCAGAGCTCATCTGCTGCGAGCAGTGCAATTAAATTAATTCCCTCGCCCAAAATATTTAAGTTAGCCACGTCAAAATTTTATTATCAATACTTACCTGCGTGCTGAATGCACAGTTAAATTAAGAGATTCATCAGCCATCAGCAAAAGAAGCTATAATTTATTATGTAATTTGAAGTGGTGCGTTACTAGCCCAGTGGCTAGTCGGGAGAGCCGATTTGATCAGGCGTACCCTTAGCCGTCCGCACCGCGGCTTTATATATAAGAGCGTTGCGCGAGGAAGCAAGGCCCCAGTTCTCTCCAGACGCTGAATAACACGCCATCTGTGTCGGCAGTCGCGTCGCGTCGGTATCACTGCTACTAACAGCCTCGGATGCCGTATTCAGTTACTCGAGATGCGCGTAACCATGAAATCATTTCAAGTGATTTTCATTATCTAGCTTCAGTTTGCGTATTGTCGTATTTTCACGTGCCGTCGCGGGACAGACATTCTACCAATTATTTAGCGTGGCGTTTGATGAAATATTCTCATCAAATTATGGCGAGCATTCTTTTTAACATTTAATTCGGACATTTATAGTTGCATCAGCGCATTGGACTCTGAACTGCTCTGTTAGTTAGGTTGTAGGGATACTTGTGTGTTTTTATTTGTGTCTTTGAGAATATACTCAACTATTTTGGAAATCGTTTTTTATTAGAAATCCCGGACAATCTCCTAATTCCTCAGAGCTATAAGCTGCAGCTATAATTATATTCTCATCTGAAGTGGGCACTAGGAACTCTAATTACAGGCTTCACGTTTTGTTAAATCACTTTCTGGGGGCTAAAAAGGAATTAGAGAGCCAGTGTTGAGAACGGCGAAAGACAGCATTAACAACATTCTAAAAGCTAGAAACTGATTCAACGTACAAACATTGTGAACAGCAAGCATTAATTATCAATCCGTAACTCGCCGCCCCACTGCAGGACATGATCTGAGGCAGCAAGGGATCACTAATTTAGTATTGGAGGCTAGCGTGGAGTGTAAAAATCGTAAAGGGAGGCCAAGAGGTGAATACACTAAGCAGATTCAGAAGGGTGTAGGATGCAGTAGGTACTGGGAGATGGAGAAGCTTGCACAGGATAGAGTAGCATAGAGCGCTGCATCAAACCAGTCTCAGGACTGAAGACCACAACAACAACAAACCACGGTGCTAAAGAATAAAGGTATTAAAACTTAATACATTATGCGGCATTTTTTCAGGTGCCTCACGTTTATGACGTCATATCTCTTAAACTATCCGTTGTACGACGACATACTTCTGTAGAAGCATTCAGCGACATACGTGGATACTGCCGTGCACAGTGTGGCAATTTTTCACACATCTCAGTGTTCATGACGTCATGTCACCTGACGTAAGTGTGGTACTTTGTCATAATTTTCAAGTTGCATTTAGCGGTTTATGTGAATACTGTCTGCGAAATGTCTCGCAAGTGGAGTAGTATCACGTAAGTAATAAACGTCATTTAAAATGCTGCACTTTTTCACGCGTATCATGAGTTATTAGAGGAAGGTGGTTTTTATCCTCACAGCGGTTGTTGCCTGAGAGTAAAGGATACGTGTTGTGAATGTTTTTGAAATCGGTCCCGTGTGGCGTAGGTGGAGATATGGAACATACACACACACAAACACTGAATTTTATAGTATTTATTGGTAAAGTATTTGAAGAAAAGTATCCGGAGGTAACTGTGTAATGCGCTGTTGACAATTACGTACCACGAGAGACGGAATTGCCTACATAAAAAGAGACGGGCAATACGACGTTTTCAGTAGAGACAGATTAACAGTAGAATGGTTCGGTCAGGAGGGTTTAGTGACTTGGAATGTCATTGGAAGTCACCTGAATAAGACATCCATCAGGGATATTACAACGCTTTTAAAGCTACGGAATTCGACTGTTGTGGATGTGATTGTGAAGTGGAAACGCCAAGGACCAATCACAGCTAAACCAAATCCAGTCAGACTTCATGCGCTGACGGAGAGGGGGCATTGAGTATTGCGAAGGGAGATTGTAAGAATTCTGATGAAAGCAGTGAAAGGAATCACTCATGAGTCCCAAACTGTTAGAAGTAGTGTAGCTAGGATAAGAAATGCGCGCGGGAAGCAAAAAAATAAAAAAATAAAAAAAGGGGACCAATGACGGAGCAGCTCCTCATAAGCGACACAACTGCGCTGAGTGCTAAACGAGACTTGAGGTGCTGTATACAGCGACGGTAGTGCAGAATGGTTGACTGCTGGATTGGAGTAATGAATGACGATATACCCTGTGGCAATCCCATGGGAGGATGTGGGTTTGGCAAATGCCTGGAGAAACTTACATGCTATCGTATGTAGTGCCAACAATGAAGTATGGTGGAGCTGTGTAACACTACAGGAGCGTTTTTCGTCGTTAAGGTGTGGTCACTTTATTGCACTTAAGAAAATCCTAAATGCGGAAGGACAGGAACACATTTAGCAGCATTGTGTACAGTGTACAGAAGGGGAACAGTTTGTTATCAATAGAACAATACACGCCGTCATAAAGCAGCAAACGTTGGCCAATTATGGACAATAACGTTCCAGGAATTGAGTGGCCTGCCCAATGGAACACTTTTGGGATGAATTACAATGCCGTCTTCGCTCCAGACGCCAGACTGCGTCACTACTTTTTCTGGTTTCCGTTGTTGAGGAAGAATGGGCTGCCTTTCCTCCACACAGATTCGGACACGTCATTGACAACTTCCACAGCACAGTTCAAGCAGTGATAAAGACGTATGGTGGACACACTCTAATGTCCACTAATAGGTGTCTGGATGCTTTGGATCAGCTAGTATAAATGTTTTGTCCAACAGGAAACGTACATTGGGATTGGAAATCCTTGGAGCGGCGGACATTTTCCACAGTACAGGATCGCCTGTAGAGGGTGCGGAATGCAGTTTCGATCGTGCTGCAAGATTACAGTACGGTGCCTGATTCAGACTCACTGATCTCCGGTGACCCTCTCTTCTGCAGCGTGTGCAGTGCTCCCACCGATTTGGAAGATCAGCGCGTGCAGAGCTCACATAGATCTGGACAATCTGCTCGTGAATGGGTGGAAAAGCATTTTGAACACCAGGGTTGAGATCTCCGTACCCGGAGATGGCTGATATTGATGAATCACGACGTTGCTGCTCTCTGGGGATCACCCTGTGTAAGCCATATGCAGTACCTGAACTGAAGCTTCTTGGGAAGGGTATAATTCTCCTGTCTGTGAGAAGAGGAAGAAAGCGGAGAAACTAGTGTTTAACATGCCATCAACAACGAGGTCATTAGAGACGGAGCACAAGCTCGGATTAAAGGAGGATGGCGGAGTAAGCGGCCGTGCCGTTTCGAGGGACGACCACGACATTTGTCTTAATGAGTTAGGGATATCGTCAAAAACTAAATCTTGATGGCAGAACGCGGGTTTGAACCGTCGTCCTTCTGAATACGATTCTAGTGTGCTATCCGCTATACTACTCAGCTCAGTAGAACGGGAAGGAACCAGTTCGTGGTTTGAAGTGGAGACAACAAGAGCTGACTACGAGGGCGATGGAGAGAACAAAACACAAGTGTCTCGAGCGAAATATTGAATGACGGAAAATCCTTTGGGTTCGCCTTCCTTTCGCTCTAATTATTCATATCACACAGGCGTGTGCATTTAGCGCACTTCTGTCTAGTTATCAAGGCACTGCCACCGAAATGATGCTGATTAAAGAGGGTTGACAGTCGTTGGTTGCTTGGGCCATTGGTATGTAATTACTCGGAGAGTTTTGAGGTGACTGGTCTGATTTTGTATTTGGCAGAATGTTTTGTTGGAAAGTTTTGGTTGATGGTGTCACAGCCAATGCTGAAGAATTTTCCTGCATATCAAGAGAAACAATCATTATTAAATGACTGCTCCCAGAATGCTTAAGTAAAATAATATTCTATTTTATTGTGACATGCATCTATGTAATGCAGCTACGCATGAATTGTGTAAACGCAAAGATAATACTGATGAAATATTTTGACAAGCATCTATGAAATGCAGCAATGCATGAACTTTGTAACCCTGTCTTGGTCTACGGTTCTGGTTTCTCTTGCTGTCTTGTATTTTAAGCTATTTTCTCTGTCATCATTGATGACACGAGTGTGTCGCTGTGTTCTATAACTTACAGTAAGTGTCGCTAAAATATATTAAAAAAATATTTTTTACTTATAGGCCATGATATTTAACCACCCTTTCTGTGAAATAGTAATTCATAGGAGTGAAATATTGTAAAATATCGTTTTGGTTCGCGATGTTTGTACGCACCATTTTGTGTGTGATTACCATTCAATTTTTGCAATCATTAGAACCTGCAAGTACATAAATATTTCGAAGATCGATAATCTTACCGGATAACATTTACTGAAGGCAAAACATGATCTCTGGTCGTGGTCAACTGAAACACTGGCAAAAGAATCGTTCTCCAAGCGAACTGTGGGCCGTTCTTAATTTCAGAAATCTCGTCAAGAAGATGATAATAGTGGTAATTATTCTTATCTGCCTTGAAAATTAATTACGTGCATTCTTTGGCCTCTAGATTTGACAGTTAATCTCTAATTTCGCAGCATATTAGAGGCGGTAACAATACAGCCTGGAGTTGTGCGAAGAGAAGTTCGTCGGCTATAGATAGCGAAGAGGCCGCTTCGATGGTTTCAGAAAGGGGAACAAGGAATGGATACAGTTGCAGGTATATTGGCCGGACCTGCGCGACTCGCCACTGCTTTTACGCAGAGGGTGGCAAGCCGGCGGAAATTGCCTGACCGGTAGGGGTTCCCCAGCCGTGCGCACAGAAGCGCTCCTAGCACAGGCTACAGTACAGTGCCCCAGAGGCTTATACCACGTTATTTTCTTATTTCTTGATTCAAGTCAAAACGGAACCGCTCCCCGATAACTGATACATGTCGAGGAGAGTGCAGATTCTGTAGGGATCACGACGATGTTTTCCAAGGACTTTTTTGTAAAATCGGTATCTCTAAAGAACATGAAAACATTTCGGCGGTTGAACCGGGCTGACATCCCGACACGCTGCCCCCGGGGCAGGCATTGCGTTATTAATGTAGGCAACAACGCCAAATAGTTCCCGCGAGAGCAGAGAAACAGCGTTTTGATTGGGAATACGATGGCAGCGTCACAAACTGCATTGTAAATGATAGTGAAGAGACTGCGAAAGATAGTCAGGCTTTGGCCATAACCTGAGTCTCACGGAAAATTTAGGAAAGAGCCTGGATTCAAGTTAGATCTTAGATCCTGGTTCGATCAGGGGAAAGGGTCACGGATCGTGGGACGAGAGACGGAGACTGAGATCCACTACTCGAGTCGACTCGAGACTGTAGATTTCTGCAGGTGCGTAGCAAGAATTTTACAGTCCGTCACGTTAGGAACCATTAACGCCAGGTTCTTACTCAACATGGCAATTTTTATCACAATTTTTGAAGAGTATATGCATTTACAATTTTGAGACGGAAGTGTTTCTGGTCCGTGCCCTACTAACAAGTTTTAAGTGTGATACTCCCTACGCAAAAGTTTACTGCATGTTTAGATTGGCAAGTCCCTTCGTTTCACCTTCCTTTCATTTTAATTATTTTTTGAAATCATGTGGATATATGCAGTTCAGCCACTTGTATCTACAAACATCATATAAAGTTTTGTATCACCCCAGTTCCCAGACTGTGGATAGTGTATCACAGACACAGTCCCTTTGACTGTTCAGAGAAGTCACTAAACCCACTAAAAGATGTAAACAACCACGCATGAGCAGCGCCTATTACACGGAGGGGGTTCGACAGCCGATCAGCTCCAGTCATTCCACCAGGAAGGAGGTACACGGATCGTGTTGTCTGTAGTTCAACTATGCCTAGATGGTCAAGAACGCGGTTCGATTGCATTGCATTGTTACCTTTTGCCAGAAAGAGCTCTCAACGAGGGAAGTATGCAGGCGTCTCGGAGTGAACCAAAGCGATGTTGTTCGGACATGGAGGGGATACAGAGAGACAGCAACTGTCGATGACATACGTCGCTCAGGCCGCCCAAGGGCTACTACTGCAGTGGATGACCGTAACTTCGGATTATGCCACGAAGGAACCCTGACAGCAACGTCACCATGTTTAATAATGCTTTCCGTGCAGCCACAGGACGTCGTGTTACGACCCAAACTGTGCGCAACAGGCTGCATGATGCGCGGCTTCACTCCTATCGTTCACGGCGAGGTCGATCTTTGCAACGACACAATCCAGAACGGTACAGATGGTCCCAACAACATGCCAAATGGATCGCTCAGGACTGGCAACACGTTGTCTTCACCGATGAGAGTCGCATATGCCTTCAACCAGCCAATCGTCGGAGGCGTGTTTGGAGGCAGCCTGGTCAGGCTCAACGCCTTAGTCACTCTGTCCAGCGATTGCAGTAAGTTGGAGGCTCCCTGTTGTTTTGGGGTGGCATTATGTGGGGCCGAGGTATGTCGCTTGTGGTAATGGATGGCGTCGTAAGGGCTGTATGATACGTGAATGCAATCCTTCGACCGACAGTGCAATCATATCGGCAGCATATTGGCGACGTATTCGTCTTCATGGACGACAATTCGCGCCACCGTCGTGCACATCTTGTAAATGACTCCCTTCAGGCTAAGGACATGGCTCGACTAGACCGGCCAGCATGTTCTTTAGACATGAATCGTATCGAACATGCCTGGGATAGATTGAAAAGGGCTGTTTATGGACGACGTGGCCCACAAACCACTCTGAGGGATCTACGCCGAATCGCCTTGGGGGAGTGGGACAACCTTAACCAACAGTGTCTTGACGAACTTGCAGATAGTATGCCACGACAAATACAGGCATCCATCATTGCAAGAGGACTTGCTACTGGGAATTAGAGGTACCGGTGTATAAAGCAATCTGGACCACCACCTCTGAAGGTCTCGCTGTATGTTGGCACAACATGCAATGTGTGGTTTTCATGAGCAATAAAAAGGGCGGAAATGATGTTCCTGTTGACCTCTATTCCAATTTTCTGTACAGGTTCCGGAACTCTCGGAACCGAAGTGATGCAAAACATTTTGATATTTGTAGTTACTAAGGCTCTAGACCGATATGGTGTTCGTTAAAGAGGGATTTACAGTGGCTGGATCTGAGTTCATTGGATTGTAATTCAACTGATTATTTTGACGTAGCATAACTAAGTTTGCGTCTGACAATGTTTTGTTAGACAGTTTCAGCTGCAGCTGGGCGAGCCGGCCGCGGTGACCGAGCGGTTCTAGGCGCTTCAGTTCGGAACTGCGCTGCTCCTACGGTCGCAGGTTCGAATCCTGCCTCGGGCATAGATGTGTATCATGTCCTTAGGTTACTTAGGTAAGTAGTTCTAAGTTCTAGAGGACTGATGACCTCAGAAGGTAAGTCCCATAGTGCTCACAGGCATTTGAACCTTTTTTTTTTTTTTTTTTTTTTTTTTTTTTTTTTTTTTTTGCAGTTCGATGTCGCTATTAGAGTTTGCATTTTCATTTTCATTTTGTCATTTTAAGACGGTGAGTGGAACTGTAAACTCTAGACTGCCGACGTATTTTTCTGTCTGAGTACTGCTGAGGGGTGATAGAAATGGAGCTAGGCAGAAACATTTGCTCCGTTTATAGGAATAATGCTACTGTACAGAGCTCGACATGAAAATGTTTTTTCTCGTTTTAAAGAGTCTCTATCCACTTCGAAGAATATCTTCGGAGTTTGACGAAGATCAGTTAACCGCATTTATCGAAATGATCCACGTCATTGTATTCGAGAAATGGGAAATGTGATAAACTATGATCACTCCACTATTTTGCGACATTTGCATGCAGTGGGGAAGGTTCAGAAATCGGGTGTATGGATACCACATGCTGTAAGCTAAAATCACTAAAAGCAGCGGTTGGCCATATGTCCATCTCTTGCCGCACAACATCAATTGGTTGGGGAAGACGACCCACCTTTTCCATTCTTCATGCTATCATTAGGAAAAGAAATGAAATGATTCATCCCACACAAAGTGGCAACTTCCCGTAAAAAGACTGTCGCGCATCCACCAAAGATTGTGTTCTGCATGTAGTAGCAAAGCGACGTTGTGGTCTACTCAGAGTTGGTTCCCCGATCTCTAACCGTCACTGCTGACATTTATTTTCAAAAACTGGGACACGTTGCAAACGCAGTCCATGGACAACGACCAGGAAGACAGCTTGAAGTGATGCTACAGCACGATAACGGCACCCGCATTCTGCTAGACTGACTAAAAACTCAACTCTTTTATAGTGTTGGGTAGGGAGGTCACCCCGAACCCATATTATTCACCCCATCTTGTGTCCTCAGATTTTCAACTTTTCCGCTCTCTATCGAACAACCTTGAAGAAACTTCCTTTCCAGATGAAAATGCTCTCCGAACATGGCTCGACGAGTTCTTCGTCTCATTTCCACAGTCGCGGAATTGAAAAGTTACACCATCGTTGGCACGGTGTTGTAAATATTGAAGGAGAATGTATTATTGATCACTAAAGTCTCACCGCGCGATGGCTACGGTCGCAGATTCGATTCTTGCCTCCGGCATCGATGTGTGTGATGTCGTTAGGTTATTTAGGTTTAAGTAGTTCTAAATTCTAGGGGACTGATGACCTCAGATGTTAAGTCCCATAGTGCTCAGAGCCATTTGAACCCACAGGAACTTACCACAAATTTCAAATTTCTCAGCTTGTTACATCTGCGCATGCACAGGAGTCCTTGCAACTGAAATGGCAAACGGCCCCGAAAACAGCTCAAAAACAGATGTGTTACGAGCAATGTCCTCAAAAAGTTTATGAAACTATTCACGAAATTCTTTCAAAGCCACGATGAACTGTTGAAATCTCACGTTTTCATTAACGCTAGTGATCTTAGCTAACTGGACTGAGTCTGTCAGGACGTGTCCCTTCTACAAAGCGGTTTTGTTTTCAAATGCATCTCCATAAAACCAAAAAGAAGTTCTCTCTCACCTTGCAATATCGTACTGTGGTCAGTGTGCAGTGAAGTCCATTTAAAATGGGAGGTTTGCGATCCGGTCCGTATGGTCTATGTAATCTTCGTTCGAGCACTCCTTTTCCATTCATAAATTCAACAATAGTGAGTTTTAAATGGAAAAACCTTCCCGGCATGTTCCTAGACTTAACCAACGTACTTTGCAATAATAGATACACTGAGGTGGCAGAAGTCATGGAATAGTGATCTGCACATCACAGATGCCGGTAATATCGTGTACACATTGTATAAAAGTCCGTCGGTGGCGTCGTTTGTACTCTGGTGATTCACGTGTAAAAGTTTCCGACATGATCATGGCCGCACGACGCAAATTAACAGCTTTGAAAGCGGACCGCTACAAGCGTGGGATATTCCCTTTCGGTAAACGTTACGGAATTAAATATTCTGCCATCCACGGTGTCAGGATTGTGCCAAGAATATCACATTTCGGGTATAACCTCTCGCCACGGCCAACGTACTAAAGGGGAGCCGGAGGTGGTCAAATCCAAAAAAATACGATTATTTTTTTTTTGCTACCGGAAATTAATTGGAACATTCCTCTTTAATGTAAACTTTGAATTATTGTTCTACTCGCCCTAGAAGTGGAGTTATTACCATTTTCCCCCACGCCTGCAGAGGAAATGGGTGGCCGGTGAATGCATCTAACACCCTCTCGTGACTTCCTAGCGAACTGCTTGGGATTTTCTCGGCCTGTTACGCATACAGCGCCTTATGTTACGCATACAGCGAGTGTGCAAGGGTTGGCTACATTGTTTTCTGTGACAAATATTACCCGTATTTCCTTACAGCTTACTCCTATTTTCCTCAGAATTTCCAACATCTTGCTCCATTTAATAATGTCGTACACTTTTGTTCTGGTTACGATGCCACGTTTTAGTAACCGTGTGTATAAGAAGAGGAAGAACATAGGGAAAAGAAAATTAACACTAATACCAAGTTGCGATACTACAATGAATAAGAGCGCGGAACATCGTCTCTTTGCTGTTTACCGTTTCGAATTAGTTCAGTGTTGCGCCTGTTGTTGGTAGTATTATACTTCTTGTGTAAATCGGGTAATATGCAGTATGTGCAAGAATCGGGAGGGAACAATAAAACCAATTTTTCATGACTTAGCACAGCCAGAATTGTAACACAAATGTCTACACGGAAAGACGCAGAATCCTAATGAGAGCGTAAACAATTTGATTTGGAAAGTGATTCCTAAAAGGGTGTTTGTAAGCATAAAAACACTGCACTTTGGCATTTATCATGCAATAGCAACCTACAACCAAAGGGAACAGTGTGAAGTGTGAAGCTCTGAAGGCATTAGGATTTACAACTGGGGTGAACACTGTACGAGCACTAAGAAATATTGACAGAGAAAGGATAAGAGGAGCAGAAAGAAGAGAAAGGCATATGAAGTATGATGGAACAACAGGCCAGAAAAGAAGACAGAAAAGGAAGCTTTTGGAGGATGAAGAAGAAGACCCTGATAATCGATCCTATAGTGCAGGAATGTATTGAGAAACTTTGATAGCCATTTCCCGTAAATTAGAATTTTTCGAATATAAGGAACATTTTCTCAAAATCCACTCAAGCTAGAGAGATGAAATTTCTATACAGCACTCCTACTGGTCAAACTTACATTGTAACACAGCCATTTGGCAATATGTTCAGTAGTTTCATTTCAGTTTGATTATAAAGCAATTGTTTGTAAAAAAAATTTGGGTCATTAATAAAAAAAGTAATTGGAAGGAAACTAGAAAAGATACTCCAAAATCCCTCTGTCATAACTGCAATACTAAACCATTCTATATGTAAAAAAATTCAAATTTTTCTATTTGGTAGCTTATTCATAGATGTTCCTCAATGTGGCACGTAAAACGGACGCATCGTTTAAGACTGTTTGACGAAATTTGGCTTTAGTGGGCTGTGGCAGCAGACGAGTGTCACGAACAAGTCTGCCAACAGCACGATGTCGCCTGCAGAGCCACTCCTGGGCTCTTGGCTATGTTGGTTGGACCTAGGCGACTGGAAAGCCTTGGCCTCGTCATATCGGTTCCGATTTCAGCTGGTTAGAGTGTGCCGCAGACCCCACGTAACCAAGGATCCAAGATGTCAACATGGCACTCCACAAGTTGGTGGTCACTTCATAATAGTGGGGGCTGTGTTTGCATGGCATGGACTGGGTCCTCCAGATGTGAGGCTACTGGGAGACCTTTTGCAGCCATTCATTGACGTCATGTTCCCAAATATCAATGGAATTTTCGTGGATGACAATGCGGCATGTCACCTGACCACAATTGTTCGCGAATGATTCGAGGAACATTCTGGACAGTTTGTAACAACACCAACGCTATTCTATTGTACATATAATAATTTTTTCTTCTGATTTTCGATAAATTAATGTAATCGATTTTCTGATTTCATTTCTTTTCTTTTCATGTCATTATGTTAAAGAAACTATAAACAACTTTCGATGTGAATATTAATGTTTATGTCAAATTGCAAGCAATATTACAACAAAATGGAAATGTAAGAAATGTTGAAACTGTTGTAAGATGTTAAAGTTGTACTTGTCCGTCTGGTCCATACGTAGGCAATGTATTAGGATATGTGGAATGCAAAACCTTTGGTGAATACCCTGTCTGTCGGGGAGCGGTAAAAGGTGGATGGCAGGCGAGCGCGGGAAAATGCACACGGGCGCGGCACGGCATAACGGGCTCAGCAGTAGTAGTCGGAGTTGGGCTTTGATCTGAGCAACACGTTCTGGATCGAGGAGACTCTCCTGGAAAACGTGATTTCATTGAGCCTCGGATGTGTCGTTTCCGACGACTATACAGCATGGCAAAATTCCATAGGCACGAAATGGAAAAATATTGCGACGCTAAGAAGAAGTGCCGATACATCAAGAGCCATTGCTGTGATTGTATGTGTGCTCTGCGCCTCGCCATCTCGCCGTCCCCCAATCGCCATATCAATACGAACAGGTTGAAGCTTTTAGTACTGTATTCGTGTGGACCAGTGTTACTTTTGTTCCTTACTGTTAAATAACAACTTAACTTTTACCAGAACTGTCCTATCATTTAATTATCCTCATCACTAACCTAGACAGGGTCCTTTCCACATGTTGTGCAATCCGAGTGTCCCGAGATGAAGATTTAAAGCTTATGTTAATAACAATTACCTGCAGACCTAGATATGTTAGAAAATTGTTTAAAGAACTTTATTGTTAATGAATCAATAAGTAAATAATATAGGTCTGACATAGTTGGAAGATAATGTTGAAATTGGTTTAGTAATGAAGTTTTATTAATTTGAGACAAAAATAATGGTAGTTAAATGAGTAAGAAATGAAAAGAGTAGTAAATCATATATTGGAAATCTTGAGTGCTTAATGATTTAAATAACCAAAATTTCAGTACAGTGATCATAACAGTTTCAGCCCCCCCCCTTTTTTTCTTTTCTATTCATTTAAATTCCGAAGTGTACTGAACTGATTTGACCAGCAAAGTTAAAGTCAATATAAAATCAAAATTTATTAGTGTTTTACCTTTTTCAAAATTGACATTGTATGTGTGTTTCGAATGTGCTGTTTCTAGGGTAACCTACGCCCGATTTTAATCAGATCAATAGACTGTACAAAGTTTGTAGTAAACATTATAGTGTATTGTTGTGTATTTTTGGCTTGTCCATATTAGTACAGAAAGTGTAGTTACGTGTTGTTTTGTATGAACGTACTTCAACTTGTACTGGCAAGAAACTCAGTTAATGCCTAATTAGGCTGGCGACCGTATTATTAACAATTTGGTAGCATCTGCGGTGTTGTTTCTTGTCCGTCCTAACGTGTAGTTGCACTTCAGACTTGCTTGACGTATTATTGTTGTTACTGAGTGAGTGAAAGTCTGATTTTGCCTCCATTCAGGTACACGCGGTCAACATATATACCAAAATCCTTTCTTGTAAGGTGAAGCCCGTAAACTTACCATAGTACAGGCTTTAATAAGTATCGTGCGCAGTAGCGTAGTGTTACAAGTTCGAGCGACTTGTTTGGCCACGAGATTGCCCAACAAGAATGTCGTCGAACGTTTATGGGACATAACTGAAAGGTCAGTTCGTGCACAAAATACTTCACGTGCAACACTTTCGCGATTATAGACGGCTCAATATTTCTGCAGCGGACTTAGAACGACGTGTTGAATGTGTGCCACTTCTAGTTTCTGGACTACGTCAGGCAAAAGGAGATATCTCAGGAGTTTTACCACCTCAGTGTGAAGTCTCATTATTCCTCGTTCAGTTGCACTAAAAAATCGGTGCAAATGGCAGAGGAATAATGCTAGCGACTTTACAAATTATACTTTTCGTACTACCGACTGCTTCACGTATTTCATGCTATGAAGTATAAACCAAAGTGCTTCTTTATCTACAGAATAATGAATGCCATCTCTCGATCGTTGTAATTGTTGCTCTGTCATTGTCAACTAGATCTTTAAACTCCTTCTGAATGATATTGTAATGTCATTTGGTAGTAAATTTGCAGTACCCGTCGTTTATGTACGGCATAATATCTGTTGAGAATTCTCATCCCTCTATTCTGTAGTTCTCATTCATTTATAAAGGCCTGTGAGGACAGCTCGCCACACTGTCTCGTTTTCTGGAAACAGCCACTGGACCTATGAATATCCTTCATACCACGAACAAATGGCGAAGACTAAACAGCACGGACACCACGATTCTCGCGAACTGAAGAGAGTTGTGCCGATGGTAAAATGCTACGCCGTAATACTAAATGGAGTGTCGGGCTGTTCAGGGTGCTTCCGAGGAGGGCCGAGCAAAGCCGAGACAGGCCGGGCGTTGGCACGCACGCTGCCCACTCAAGTTTGTCACGCCGTGGCCGGCCCTGCCATAGGCGATAAGAAGCTTCAGTTGAGTGGACGGCGATGTTTTTGGACCTCCTTCTGAAAGTGTACATGATTCCTTGTATCCAAGTTGTCACCCGCTCATGGCGGGGCTAGTAAATGGTGTACCCCCCCACTGAAAATGTTTGTATAGAAATTGTAACGCTGCGCTTGTGGGCACACGATCTCTTTAAAGCCTGTACTATGGTAAGTTGACGGGCTTCACCTTACGAGAAACGATTTTTGTATAGATATTGACCGCATGTACCTGAATGGAGGCAAATCAGACTTACATCTACTCTGTAATAACAATGATACATCTAGCAAGTTTGAAATGCAACCGCACGTCAGGACGGACAAGAAACAACACAGAAGATGATACCAATTTGTTAATAATACGATCGCCAGCCTAATTAGGCATTAACTGAGTTTCTTCCCTGTACAAGTTGATGTACGTGCATGCAAAACGAAACGTAATAACACTGCATAATATGGTAAATTTTAGAACTACAAAATCTACTGAACTGATAATTTCACTTTCTGTACTAATATAGATAAACCACAAATACACAAAATTACACTATAATGTGATTCTTGAGTTTCTCCCGGCGTATTTGATAATCAAAATATCCACGGGTGTACTGCCGGTCTACAGTGTCCAATGGGCACAATATTTCGGCGATCATACATGTCACCATCATCAGGTGAACTGACGGACTGAGCTCCTGTGAATGTGCCGGCACGGAGATCCGTACACTATGGCTGCTCAGGGGGAACAGTTCCCCCTGAGCAGCCATAGTGTACGGATCTCCGTGCCGGCACGTTCACAGCTCAGTCCGTCAGTTCACCTGTTGATGGCGACATGTATGATCGCCGAAATATTGTGCCCGTTGGACACTGTAGACCGGCAGTACACCCGTGGATATTTTGATTATTACACTATAATATTTACTACAAAACTTCGTACTGTCTATTGATCTGATTAAAATCGGGCATAGGTTACCCTAGAAATAGCACTTTCGAAACACACACACAATGTCAATTTTGATAAAGGTAAAACACTGATAAATTTTGGTTTCTATTTTGGCTTTGACTTTGCTGGTCAAATCAGTTTAGAACACTTCAGAATTCAAATGAATAAAAAAAGGGGGGGGGGGTGGACCTTGAAACTGTTATGATTACTGTATGAAAATAATTAATTACTGAAATCATTATGCACTCAAAATTTCCACTATATGAGTTACTACTCTTTCTATCTTATTTCCTGCTCATTTAAATTGCATTATATCTGTCTCGAAATAATTAAACTTCATTACTAAACCAATTTCAAAATTATGTTCTAACTTTGTCAGATCTTTGTTATTCGTCTATTAGTTAAAAAAAAGTTCTTTAAACATCATTCCAACGTAGCTAGGTCTGCAGGTAATTATTATTAACATAAACTTTAATTCTTCATTTCGGGACACTCGGATTGCACAACATTTGGAAAGGACCCTGTCTAGGTTAGTTGTGAGGATAATTAAATGATGGGACAGTTCTGGTGAAATTTAAGTTGTTATTGAACAGTATGGAACAAAAGTAACACTGGTCCATACGAATACAGTACTAAAAAGTTCAACCTGTTCGTATCGATGCGGCAGTTGGCGGGCGGCGAGATGGCGAGGCACAGAGCACACATACAACCACAGCAATGGCTCTTGACGTATCGGCACTTTACTTCTTCTTAGCGTCGCAATACTTTTCCATTTAGTGCCTAAGGAATTTTGCCATGCTGTATAGGCGTCGGAACGGCATATCCGAGGCTCAATGAAACTACGTCTTCCAGGAGAGCCTCCTCGATCCAGAACGTGTTGCTCAGACCAATGCCCAAGTCCGAATACTACTGCTGAGCCCGTTATGCCGTGCAGCGCCCGTGTGCATTTTCCTGCACTCGCCTGCCATCCACCTTTTACCGCTCCCTTACAGACAGGGTATTCACCAGACGTTTTGCATTCTACATATCCTAATACATTGCCTACGTATGGACCAGACGCACAATTACAACTTTAACATCTTACAACAGTTTCAACATTTGTTACACTTCAATTCTATTACAATATTGCTTGAAATTTGACATAAACATTAATATTCACATTGAAAATTGTTTACAGTTTCTTTAACATAATGACATGAAACAAAAAAGAAATGAAATCAGAACATCGATTACACTAATTTATCGAAAAT
This sequence comes from Schistocerca nitens, assembly GCF_023898315.1. Classification (NCBI taxonomy): domain Eukaryota; kingdom Metazoa; phylum Arthropoda; class Insecta; order Orthoptera; family Acrididae; genus Schistocerca; species Schistocerca nitens. The sequence goes on from NC_064614.1 coordinate 22,253,080, forward strand.
GAGAAGAAAAAAAATTATTTATATGTACAATAGTATAACGTCGTTGTTGTTACAAAATGAAACCAGTAAATACATCTGATTGTGTTGTCCTTACTGCATTGGAGACGTATCTGGTGGAGCCATAAATATGTTCCTATATTTTCGACACTGTCTTGCGCAAACGAGACTGAATAAGATTCACCGCGTAACGGTTACACGCCAAGTTCTAGAACAAAGAGGTGAAGCTCGAAATGCTTTTTAGAACAAGTAAAAACCGAATACTCTGTACTGGAAAGCTTTCAGGGAAACCATCCTAATGCGACACATACAGACAAACGCATATCTTAACACAAAAAAGTTGTTTGTGCTCTTAGTGTCGTGTAGACTGCAGCTAGTGAGATTTGCTCCCAGAGGAATTTGCACACAGAAAAGTTCGAAGAAACGTCCACAAACCTCCCAGTCAGATCTTCGCAACTTGCCCGCCAGGTAGGAGGCTCAAGGGCTCTTACGGAGATTTGACGCAGACCTCATTTTACGGCAATTGTGGCCGTACTCTTCTATTTACCTTTACGTGATCTACTGATCAAGATGACTGCAGATGCTCGAACGAGAACCGGCGATGCCAAAATTGTCATAATTGGAAGTGATCATATTTTTTTTTTTTTGGTTAGAGGTTTTTACTTATGACCGTATCTTCAGAAACTACAATGGAGAACTTAAAACAGAAATTATAAACACAGAAGTTTCTACATGACAAATCATACTTTAAAATAAACATAAAATAGAGTTCAGTGCACACACATGGATCAGCGTGTACCGCATGAAACGTACGGGGTGTCCATAACAAAAGTTCCAGTTTCAAACCTCTGTAGAAAGAGAACCGTCGCCCAGAATGACGTCACATTCGAGTAGCATGCTACTGACGCAGGGAGAAACGGCATGGAACAAAAAAATTAATGTTAATTTTACCGAAAAATGGCCCTGTTAGCATCTTAATGTAAATGATGTCGCCTACAAATGACGGATGAATCGCAATAGGAAACTACTGTTTAAGTGGCAGAGTACACCATACGTACTATCCAATGTGTGTGACTGAACACGTTAAGCAGTCAAAAGGCAGTGTTAGTTAGATAAGTCCATCTACAATGGCAAGGACGCGCCACATTGGATGGGAAAAATCGGTCCCTAATTGTCCTCAGACCAAAAACCACATAAAAAGCTACATGACAACGGTCTTTAATCTTCCTGGGGCCGACGATCGCATAAAAAGCAAAATGAAATCGGTTCGTACCTCGTCAGAACGGGGCAGTACATGTTCGATATGCTGTTCACCTTCATCTGCCAAAAGCAAAAATCGAGATACAGCATATTCCACGACAAACAGGAGTGTATTGGGATGACGTTCAGAACGCTTTGCGCAATCCGTTCCTTCAATTCAGTTACGTTCGTAACTGAAGCATTAAACACAACAGTTTTCACATAATCCCGTAGAAAGAAGTGGCAGGTGTTAAGATTAGGAGTTCTGGATAGGAAGGTTGTAGGGAAATGAGGGCTGAAAATTCTACGAGTGTTGCCCAGAAAGTAATGCAAAGCATTTTTCCCGACAATTCTTTATTGTACATAATGAGAATAACACACACGAAGGAGTGATGGTTTTTGAACACACTCCGTTTTTCCACGTAATCTCCGTCCCGTTCTATGGCCTTCGTCCAGCGCGAAACAAGGGCGTGTACGCCCTATCGGTACCAGTCTTTGTCCTTGTGGTGGAGCAAGGATTTCACTAAGTGAATCACCTTCTCTTCATCCTCAAATATCTTCCACGAATGCATCTGCCCTCGCGAATGACAACATCAGCTCGCTGTAACATGTCAGGTGTGACAGCCATGGGTGGTCTTCACGACCGCTTCAAACCGTGGAGCACCGTCGAACCGCCTTCCGATGGCCTCGCCCTCTGTGTCCAGCGAGTAACTGGACTTCTGTCGGCCGGCCGGTGTGGCCGTGCGGTTCTAGGCGCTTCAATCTGGAACCGCGTGACCGCTACGGTCGCAGGTTCGAATCCTGCCTCGGGCATGGATGTGTGTGATGTCCTTAGGTTAGTTAGGTTTAAGTAGTTCTAAGTTCTAGGGGACTGATGACCACAGATGTTGAGTCCCATAGTGCTCAGAGCCATTTGATTTGGACTTCCGTCGACAGCAGATGCTACATAGACTTTGCACAAGCGCTGTTTATTTCTCTCCAGTGAGAAATTATATGACGGCACGCTGGTTGTAACGTACATCACCTATAGACGCCGTTTTCAAACAGTCCTGCAGCTACGCTGTTTCTCAGAAGTGACGGAAATTTGGCGCGCTTACTCAGGAGACTTCAAATAATACTTACGTAACGTTTCGTATTCGTAGCATTGTATTTGGCTGAGAAAAAATTCGGTGCTGTTCTTTCTGGGCAACCCTCGTAACATCTCCGAAATGGCTCTGTAGCAACCGCAACACTGGCTGTGCAATTTGGTGTGTAAATAACACTATAGTTTTCACGTATTCTCTTTTACTATTTTTCCCTTTTCCTATATTTTCGTTTACTTCTTTCCTCCTTTATTTTCACCATGGATTAAAAATTTATATCAGATTGGGTTTTGTAATTTTAATCCTTGATATAATTATGTTTCTGTGTACATAATGTAGCTGTTATGAATGTGATGGCCATTTTCAATTATTTTGATGTTGCATACTTTATTATTTGTTAACGTGTTATCTGAAGTAATTTTCTATGGGTCAAATAATGTGAAATTTTGATTTTGTTTAAAACTGTAAAGCAAGGGAATCAAAATCTTCGAATGTGTTACGTGAAGCGAGGTATATGTGCGATGTAGAAGCATATCCATTGGTCGAAAGAGAAGCCATCAACAAAAAGCGTGGAGTGAGAAAAATAGTCATGAATGTCATTCCGCTTATGCATTGCTACACATTGTTTAGTGACACTATCTTGCTTAAAAATGATCCTACCCACACGTCCATGCTGCTCAAGGGTTAGAGTGACGTTTGTGTGCAAAAGACTCTCATATCGTTTCTCATGATGGTACAGGAAACAGGTCCCACGGGTCTCATCTGCTCTGAAAAATATGGCCGTACGATAAAAAATGCCGTAACTATCACCATACAGTCACCATTTCAAACTGAATTAATAGCAGTTGATGTGCGTGCAGACTTTTCGTTGCCCATATTCTGCAATTCGGCGTCTTGAAATATCCTTGTACATAGAAATGGGCTCCGTCTGTCCAGAGAATGTTCCATGGGCATTCATTGTCTATTTCCATGCGAGAAAGATATTCCAGAGCGAATGTGTGTCTTGCTGGCAGGTCTGCAAGCAGTAGCTCCTGCACATGGATGATTTTCGGTGTACAGGAGTGCAGGATGTTTCGTAGGATTTTATGCATCGCGCTCACAGGGATGTTCAACGTTCGCGCCGTTGCCACGGCACTGCACGTTTGCACACTGCCGCTCGACTCCTCCCACAACGCTGTGGCCACATCTTCGACAGACGGCTGATCAGCAGCTTTACTCCCTCTACCATAATGCACTTCAAAAGAACCTGTCTTTTCAAATCCTGTTGTCATTTTCTCTAGCCCTTTGGGACACATGGGACCAATGCCTTTCTTCAACTCCTTGAGTGTCCAGAACTTCCACAGGGCTACTGGTGCACAGTCAGTGTTATTGTAATAGAGCTTTACCTGCAGCGAGCGGTGCGTCATGCACACACTCGTGCGGCGCATATTGGATGCAAACTGATGAATAACCTTGTACCGCACATCAGCTGGTGTGCTTTTTTTGACCCTCAACATCACCATCAATTCGCCTAACTTTCATTCAATGTTTTGGTTCCGTGACGTTTCCCTCTGCATCAATAACACGCTGCTCAAATTTGACGTCGTTCAGAGCAATGGTGCGTTTTCTACAGCGTTTTGGGACTGGAACTTGATGTATGGACACACTTTTCACAAGATGCGTTGTAATATTGACTAAAATTGCAGGATTACGCACATATAAAGGTGAAGTAAGCTGTGCATAACTTCTCCTCTCTCTCGTGGCGGTAAATGCCCACGCTCCCACCAAATGACTTCAAAATTGGAAAAAAGTGTCCTTTATAATTGCAATTCTGCATGTCATTGTCACAATTGGAGAATCGAAGATATATGAGCAATATAGAACAGTGTTAGGTAAGATCGGCAAAGTCCCGAGTTCCAGTCTCGGTCCGGCCCACAGTTTTAATCTGCCAGGAAGTTTCGTGTCAGCGCACACTCCGCTGAAGAGTGAAAGTCGCATTCTGGAAACATCGCCCAGGCTGTGGCTAAGCCATGTCTCTGCAGTATCCTTTCTTTCAGGAGTGCTGGTCCTGCAAGGTTCGCAGGAGAGCTTCTGTAAAGTCGGGAAGGTAGGAGACGAGGTACTGGCGGAAGTAAGGCTGTCAGGACGGGGCGTGAATCGTGCTTGAGTAATTCAGTTGGTAGAGCACTTGCCCGCGAAAGGCAAAGTCTCGAGTTCGAGTCTCGGTCCGGTACACAGTTTTAATCGGTCAGGAAGTTTCATATCAGCGCACACTCCGCTACAGAGTGAAAATCTCATTATGAAGATATACATTAAAAGGACACAGTATGCATTATAAAATGAATTACGTAATAATGAAGAAAGGTTTTTTGAGTTGACCATGCATGACGGTTTTCCATGTCAGGACAGTGTACGAATCGTGGGAAATGGTAAAGCAGGATTTAAAAGTTAAACCATCTAGGACTAGTCTAGTATGCATACCACTTCCAGCGCTCTTTTTAGGGCAACAGGTTGTCAGTATTGCTGGTCATTTACGTTTTGGCTTCAATGCCGCTCAGACAAGGCGGTCAGCAACTGACTGAAAGCACCGGTCATCTCCAGCAGAAATAAACTGCAGCACCTGGCTCAGCGGATTAGATCATCATACACCTTAAAGTAGGCATTACTAGCAAACTACTTTTGGTTCTTTGGTCTCGCAACGTAGATACGCTGCATGAAGACACCTGCCTTTTTCTGCTTCGTGCATCGTGCACATTTGTTCTTCATTGTTATCTATGCTGAGTTTCTCCTTGTCGAAATGCAAACCTAATGCAGTTTTGTTGTTAACCAAAGTATTTCCTTTAAATCACATGTCGTACGATATTTCTGTCGGGCCAATGAATGTCTGATCGCAGCCATGACAGAACATTTTATGAACACCAATATTTGAATATTTGTCTTCCTTTTGTGATAAATTGTGAAGCCTTTGCGTTTTAAGATTACGTGTTGTTCTAAGCGCAATTTTAACTCTGTTCTTCCAAAACTTGTGTTCTAATTTTTCCGATGTCTTGCCAGTTGCTGCCCTGTTTTGAGGTTACATATAGAGGACGCCTGCGTGCAACCATAGAAGTGGGAGGAGACTCTATGTCCAGATGGTGTCTCCTGTATACCTGCATAATTCTGAACTTTTAGTTGGTATGACAACGCATTTATGCACTTTACATAATATATATCATCTGTAGTAAGGGAGGCATGCACGAGCAGAAGATATTAACGATCGGCTGAGAGAATCGATGATGAGTTACCAAAAACTATGGACAGACAACAACGGTGGTGAACGAATAAGAACACACACGAGAGAATGATCAGTTCATTTAGTGAACAGAATCGAGAGCCTAGACGTGACAATATCAAGAACCGACCAACGCTTAGTGTAATGAGGAGGATGAGATTGCAGTCACAACACGATTGAGGTCTGGGCATCTAATTTTTTCTTTATTATTATTACTTCCTCCACATCCCACACGCGCCGAAAGCATTCATAAAGATGCAGCATGGATGATAGAAAACGAAATATATGAGGTTTCATAGACAGTTAAAGAGACGAAAAAAATGTAGAATTTAAAAAACGCTGTTGCGATGAGGTGATGTTCTTCTATGAAAAGAGCACTGGAGAACTGCACTTTCACTTAACATCTGAAAGACATGCGTTGGGTGAGAAGTATTCTGAGACGAGAGAATATGTTCCATAGATACTGAAGGGCGTTGGTAAAGAGATATGAGTCAGTTAGGTGCGAAAGCTGATTATGAGACGTGGGAGCTGAAGCAGATAGTGGGACAAATGCTGGGGAGGAGAAATGGTGTGCGGGTTGGGTAGTGGTACAAGAAGAAAGGCAAGCGGGTAGGTTGGGAGGGAAGAGGAGAGAGGAATCCTGATGTGGAGTGGGATAGATGAGGAACAGCTGACGTGAGGGATTGATAACAGGGCAGATCTCATTTCCTGGGAGAGAGAGAGTTGGTTGAATTTGCATTGAGATGGAATGTGGAGAGTAATTGTAGTGACGGAGAGATCTGTTTTTGAGTATGCGATAGCATACCAGAGTTGGTGATCCGAGGCTAGACATGGGGGTAATTGGAATCTAGTTTACGGATAGTACAGGAGCTGCAGAACTGTTTGATTTGGGTGAGGTGGGGTGGGAATTAGATAAGTGGATCCATATGGGGGAAGGTAAACAGATGCGACAGTGAGGAGTGCGTGGCTTCTAAGAATGTCGAGGGACTTACAGCAATTTGGAGGGGCAAATATCGATGCAACATTTGCATAACAGAGAATGGATATGATAAGGATTTTGTAGGCGTGGAGAACAGTGGAGGGATGTAATCCCCAAGTTCGGCCTGTTAGTAGTTTTAGCAGTTTTTAGTAATTTCAGTCCATTGTGGGCATTCTGTTGGAAGGTTAGTAGGTGAGATTTCCCGGATAGTTCCGGTGGGGGGGTGGGGGTGGGGGGGGTTAACTGCATATAATAGTCGCAAATGCTGACGCAGAATTCATGGAGCCAGAAGGTGGGAGTGGTTCGTACTATAAATATTGCTTGTGTTTGGGAGATGTAGATATGAGGTCTCCCCCCTGTGCTGTTGACCTTATAGCGCGATCGCTGAGGTGGCGACAGCAGCGCTCGCAAACATCTGGAGCGCCGTGTAGCAGCGGTCGTCTAGGTCCATGCGTTCTGGCGACCTTCCGAACTCGTCGCCCTGGGATACCACATCAACAACAGGGATGAGCCATATTTCAATTTATGCATATTTTGATGTATACTATTGTAGAGTAGGACAGATATGATTTTTATTAGATGTTGGTACTTTGTTTTTGCATTTTGCATTGTTTATGGAGATGGTCGAATTGAGAAAATTGATCACAACTAAAATTTTGGTGACTGCATTAGAGAGCAAATAAAATAATTATCAAACAGTCAGTCAAGGTGCTTCACTTGTAAAAGTTTCCACGAAGCGATGATGTTCTCTGCTTACGTATTTTTCGTAAAATATCGATTCCCATCACCCTTTATCCATGCTTTCTACAGGCTTAATGACAAAAGTAAATTGTACTTTACCCGTGTTTTACTAAATTTATTCAGATTTTTCAATTTATGAGATTGCTTTCAAACAAGCGCTCATGTCACCATCCTCCTTTCTTTCCCTAATTTCTTCCAGCTTTGTACCAAGTTTCATGTAAGTTGTTTTCATTTATTTGCTTTCCGTACTTAACTCTGACTTTATTAATAGACTCGCTTACATCTCTGCTTCCGTCTTCATACATTCCATCACGTCCTTAATTTTAGCGTTTGGTGTTAAGAACAAATTATTAATTTAGTTGTGTGTCTTTTACGGTGTTAGTGGTGCAAAGGCGCCGCCTGTCTAATCTCCGAAGACAGATCGGAGGTTCCTCATTTTTCAACCACCTATCTACGTATAAATCGAAAAATTGGGAAAGCTTGATGATATGCGGTGCTTGTGAATGTATCTCGAGCCGTCCATCGCTGACATCTTCATGTCGAAGAAACGCCAAAGCAGCACACTTGCAAATTAGCAGCCTTACTTTTTCATTTTCTGTGTATTCGCATGAACACTATGTGATCAAAAGTATCCAGATACCACCAAAAAAAAAAAAAAACATTATTCATACTAGATGCATTGTGCTGCCACCTACTGCCACGTACTACATCTCAGCGACCTCAGTAGACATTACACATCGTGAGAGAGCAGAATGGGGCTCTCTGCGGAACTCACGGACTTCGAACATGGACAGGTCATTGGGTGTCACACACGTCATGCGTCTGTACGCGAGACCTGCACACCCATAAAAATCCCTAGGTCCACCGCTTCCGATGTAATAGTGAAGTGGAAACGTCATGGGGCACTTACAGCACAAAAGCGTACAGGCTGACCCCGTCTTACGACTGACAGAGATGGCCGACATTCCCGCGCCCAGGTTCCCGGGTTCGATTCCCGGCGGGGTCAGGGATTTTCTCTGCCTCGCGATGACTGGCTGTTGTGTGATGTCCTTAGGTTAGTTAGGTTTAAGTGGTTCTAAGCTATAGGGGACTGATGACAACAGATGTTAAGTCCCATAGTGCTCAGAGCCATTTGAACCATTTGTAATAGGCAAACATCTATCCAGACCATCACACAGGAATTCCAGACTGCATAAACTCTCATTGTAAGTAGTATGACAGTTAGGCGGGAGGTGAGATAACTTGGATTTCATGGTCGAGCGGCTGCTCGTAAGCCACATATCACGCAGGTAAATGCCAAACGACACCTCACTTGGTGTAAGGAACGTAAACATTGGACGATTGAACGGTGGAAAAAAAGTGTGTGGAGTGACGAATCACGGGACACAATGTGAAGATCAGATGGCAGCGTGTGCGTATAGCGAATGCCTGGTGAACGTTATCTGGCAGCGTCTGTAATGTCAACAGTAAAATTCGGAGGCGGTGGTCGTGTTTTGCATAGAGGGGTTCGCACCCCTTGTTGTTTTGCGTGGCACTATCACAGCACCGGCCTACATCGATGTTTTAAGCACGTTCTTGCTTCCTACTTTTGAAGCGCAATACGAGGATGGCGATTGAATCTTTCAACATTATCGAGCACCTGTTTATAATGGAAGGCCTGTGACGGAGTGGTTACACGACAATAACATTCCTGTAATGGACTGGCCTGCACAGGGTTCCGGCCTTAATCCCAGAGAACACTTTTAGAATGTTTTGGAACGCCAACTTCGTGACAGGCCTTACCGAGCGACATCGATACATCTCCACAGTGCCGCACTCCGTGAAGAATGGGCTGCCATTCCCAAAGAAACCTTCCAGTACCTGGTTGAACATATGCCTGCGAGAGTGAAGCTGTCATCAAGGTTAAGGGCGGGCCATATCGAATTCCAGCATTACCGATGGAGGGCGCCACGAACTTGTAAGTGATTTCCGCCGGGTGTCCGGATGCTTTCGATCACATGGTGTATGTCCTAAGTCTTCCACTTTTCCCTGCAGGTTTCTTCATGTTAATAACTCAGCCATGCTCTTCAGCCGATTCGTGCGCTATTTTTAGCGCAGAAATTGTAGCTGAGTCGATTCAACGGTGACTTTCTAGGATTCCAATCTGGTACGATATCGATAATAATTTCCTTTTTCTGGTAAGAAGACAAAGACAACGCGGTAGATATGTCTCACACATTAAAGTCCCAAACTCTATGTGAGTAATGTACTTTTGAGAAAATTGTTTACTATAGTGTTTCAATACCAATACCATTAAAAAAGTCGTGTTTACTCTTTAGAACTTCCCTTCGCAGTCTTCCACCAAAACGTATAATACTATTTCTAAAGATTTTGCCATTTAAAACTGCTAATATCACTCATATTTATTACCTCTGTGTGAAGATCAACATTCTGTAGTATTCCTCGTTCTTTCCGATTGCCGTATGACTTGGCCTGGTGCTTGTATAATGTTCGCTTCGTTACCTGTTGTTCTGTGAAAAAGCTATAGCCTTGCTTGTGCAAGACACCTGACTCTTCAGCATATCCTCGTATATTAGGAGTCGAAGTCTCTTCTCCTCGCGATCTCTTCTTCGCATGATCCACAGCCTTCCGTACTTCTAAGTAGTCGTTTTCCGGTGCTCCACATTGGTGCTCATCTGTACTAAGAACATTACAGTTTCTGGTGTTAAACATAGCTCTGCAGTGCGTTGATCTATGTTTTGAATATCGTCAAATCACATTCCAGTATGCTTAGGTTCTACTTGTAATACACGAATAACTTTCATAGTTGCCACAAGTCTTACTGCGGATGGTGATTGAGATTTCCATATCGAAAATAGAAGCATGCAAACTCCACGTTGGAAGAACTACAAGATACGAAACTTAATTGCACTGCCAATGGTCCTCCAAGCAGTCAACCACTTGGTATAGGAGTACTTCCGTAGCGTACTTAGACCGTGTCTCACAGGGAGCGTTTTCGATGGATGAAATCTCTGTGTGCAAGTAGGACTGTGCCCTTGAACAGATAGCTTCTTGGAAATTTGGATACAAATTGCTACAAATATATGTTTGGTTCAAATTTCACTTGGTGCAAATTTCATACATGGTGTTCTGTCATGTGTCTCTGCATTTAACCATTCCACAAAGGATCATAATAATGTTTTGATACCTCAAATTAAAAGTATACTACCGTCCTGAAAATTTCCGCACAAAGACTTTTTCAATTTCGTGGCCTCTCAACTTTTCCTTACGATCTGTGTATCTTGTTCATTGCTCTATGTTCTAGTTATAGCACCGTGTGGCGGAGAACTTGACGCATTGCTGATTCTATACCAGTCACTGGAACCACAGTATGGATTGAGAACAGCTTACTGCGGATGTTCTCAATGTCTAACAGGGCTAATCGCGTGATTCTGGTATGACGCTGCTGGTCTACAATTTGCAGCAATGACCTTAATTTCAATACTACAAGTTTTCGCCTTGTTTTATGTACGATTTTACATATGTTTGTGTTTTAGTAGCAGGTACGGTGCAGTACTGCGGTTGCTACGGATGTAAAGAATAGTATGTGAAAGGAGGACCAGTTACTTCTGATAGGTATGTATAACAAAAGTGTAATTGTAAATTTAACATTGATATGAGGCACTTTATATCTTGAAAAATATCGTGACAGGATTGTTATAAAGTCTTGTACTGCAGAGAGAATTTCTGCGATTTTATGGCTTGTGCTAACGAGATAACTGCTACAAAATGGTTCAAATGGCTAGGACTTAACATCTGAGGTCATCAGTCCCCTAGAAGTTAGAACTACTTAAACCTAACTAACCTAAGGACATCACACACATCCATGCCCGAGGCAGGATTCGAACCTGCGACCGTAGCGGTCGGGCGGTTGTAGACTGAAGCGCCTAGAACCGCTCGGCCACATCGGCCGGTTAACTGCAGCATAAATTTCCAAGTGTGTTTGAGTAAACTACCACTCAATGTATACATCTTAGTACTAAGTTCCTACGCAGATAAAATTAATACGTGACTAAATAATTTCCTTCAGTTTATGGAAGTTCTCAAACTATTGTATCTAAGAATTTCTACATGAGGCAGTTTGCTGTACAGTGTCATTGTGACGTAAATAACTAGAACAGATTCGATAATACAATCAGTGCAATAGAGAACGTAAAAACATGTTGTTGGACGTTACTTACTTCTTTTTTACTCCAGAATTCAAGCATTGATCTTCAATTTCTTATTTTTTTGTGCGTAGTGTATGATTTTACTTTTCGCGTGGTATTGTAAAAAAATGTTATAGATATTTTACTTGTATCTAAAAAGCAGAAGGGCAAATAAAGAAAAACTGAAAGGAATTAGGGAAGCAGGTGGTGCAAATCACTTCATTTGTTTCGTGTGACAATGTCATACTTCCAAATGCGTTGTTTTTTTTCTGATGCATTGGCGCCGTTTACAGAGTCATTGTAAAGTTATTGATTAGAGCAGATATTCGACACTATCAATCAGTGCAATAGAAAGTTAAGAAATTCTGTTGCCTGTCAGTTCTCATCCCGTTACCGAAAACACGTAAATAATGTGGAATGTGTGATACCGTGGCGAAAAAGCAGAATGCTTTTGGTCTTCACATCTCAAAGCCAACCAGAGTTCCTGGCATCAAACTGTTAAGATTTCTGTTAGACTCGGATACAAAGTTTCACAGTATTTCTGAATGTGATCAATCTGTAGCAGCGAAGTCAAAACATTCAAAATTCGCTAAGCGTTGCAAGGCTAAAATCCACCATCCCAACATCACTTGACTTGAGCGCCAGCAGATGTTTCGGACAGCATTCTCGTTTTGCGCGTCCGAATGCTCACTCCATAGATATTTAGACAGTATGGCTGCAGTCTGCAGTAGAGTCGCTGAGGGAAAACACGGGCGACTGCTCTAATTGGCCTCTCCTCCAGCGCCGTCTCGTGTTTCGCTGCAGAAAAGCCAGAGCGGCGGGCGTCTGCAAACACTTGTCGCAGCTGCGGCCGCGCGGAAAATAACCCGTGCAGCCGCGGGCGTCGCGCTGGGAGAGGAGAAGGATGGAGTGGACGGGGGCCAGCTGCTGCCTCCAGTAGTAGTAGGAGCAGCGCTGTCCGAAACCTCCCACGGGAATACATCGCTGGCTACTCTAGTCCCCTAGTACTTAGGTCTCCTCTGGTAATCAGGCACACATGACTCTGACTAGACAGTAGCAGTAAGAGGAAGACTTCTTCGTGTAAATGGAAGATATCTAGTATTTATTTCTGATGGAAAGTTGCGCTATAGTGAGTGGACTGTGGAATTAAGGGAGAGAGTGGTAGGAATATGGGGAATTAGCATTAAAGATGGTGAGAAATTTAAGGAGGAAAAATCTGTCAAGGTGCGAGAAGGACTCGCAAACTGAAGGTTCGTACAAATTCATTTATGTATATGAACAGTTCATCCATTCTGAGAATCGAGGATTTTCATGATTAGAAGCTGCCGAGAATTCTTGCGGGTTGTATGGCCGTGGTTAAAAAAATGATTCAAATGGCTCTGAGCACTATGGGACTTAACTTATGAGGTCATCAGTCCCCTAGAACTTAGAACTACATAAACCTAACTAACCTAAGGATAGCACACACATCCATCCCCGAGGTAGGATTCGAACCTGCGATCGTTGCGGTCGCGCGGTTCCAGACTGTAGCGGCTAGAGCCGCTCGGCCACTCCGGTCGTATGGCCGTGGTTCATGGAACTCTTCCATCCCTGACGTTTCGTCCAAAGGTACGTTGGACATCATCGGAAGTGCTCCTGCTTTCACTGAGTCTTGCCGACGTCTTGTGCTGGTTGTGCTGAGTGGGCAAGACTCAATACAAGCGGGAGCACCTCTGAAGATGTCGAACGTAGCTTTGGACGAAACGTCAGGGATAGAAGTGTTCCATGGACCATGGTCATACAACTTGGAAGAATTCTCGGCAGCTGAAACATACGGTCGTGAAAGCCTTCATTGTATGGATGATTTTTGCCTGTTATCAACATGGAAACTGGCAAGGTATCGGCCCCAGGAATTCAAAGACTTTCGAAGCTGGCTAATTAACATTTGCGTGATAGACAGCTTATGCCAAGTTTCCTTGAACAGGATCTTTGGCGTGAAGGGGGCGTGAGACGGTGGGGGCAAGTGGCGTTGGAGCAGTTTCCTGGAAGTAGCACGGGCAGCGCAGGTCTGAGGAGCAACAGGCTGGCTATTTGTTCTGCAGCACGTGTGACTTCCAAGTTTGTCTGCTGAGCATTTTCCGGAGACGAGGGACGTTACCCGGATCGGGGAATGAACATATTAATCCTTTGGCTGACCAGATTCGGAGGCGGGTGGTGTGGGTCGTCGTCATCAACGCATCTCCTGGCGGCTCCAAGATTTCCCACTATTTGTCACCGCACAGCGGTCTTGGATTCTCGATGGGTAACTTTTAGTTCGTTGCTTCGGTGCCGAGACCACGTAGCACCTTGAGAAAAATTGTGGCTGGCTCGATTATTGCCTGTCTTATATGTCGGACTAGGTTCAGCCTCCTGTTGTTGTTCCGTGTTCCTGCGTCTGGCCAGGAGATTTGAGGAGCGTGTCGCTCGCATGAAAACATAACTTCAGTATGTAAACTGTGTTAATGTTGTGATTTGATTGTGTGTTTCTCTTGGTACGTTGTGCACTGAATCACCAAGTCGCTTTCTTTAGTTATTTCGAGCTGGTAAGCTTATGTGTCTTACGGGGCAAATCTTGTTGCATATATGTTGGTAAGCTATACTTTCAAACCAAGTTTGTATTTGACATAGGTGCGATCAACCAGCGAATCTTTCGCGTCCCCCTTCCACCTATGTTTTCCGCCCCGTATTCACTGTTTCCGCCTCCTGGCGTGATTTGAAACTAAATATCGGTTATCCACTGAAGTTCAAAGTGGTTCAAAGGGCCCTGATCACTATGGGACTTAACTGCTGAGGTCATCAGCCCCATAGAACTTAGAACTACTTAAACCTAACTAACCTAAGACATCATATACATCAGTACCCGAGGCAGGATTCGAACCTGCGATCGTAGCGGTCGCGCGGTTCCAGACTGTAGCGCCTAGAACAGCTCGGCCACTCCGGCCGGCCACTGAAGTTCTTTACTATCAGGTATAAGTAGGGGTGTTTGACTTGCCCAGCTATTTATCACAACAGTTTTGTTGATTATCAGTAATTGCTAATGAATACGTATTTGTTCATGAATTCTATTACGTGACTGGATGATCTTGTCTTAACGTGTCAAGGACATGTTGACCTATTTGGAAAAGTTACTTTTCCTTCCACTCCCATGCAACCTTACGCTATTTGTGCGTACCAGACAACAAACGACAAAAGGAAATGTTTTCGGTGCGATATAATTACAAATTAACAACTTTCCATGTTCGTTTCCTCCACATGTATTGTGAAACCTTCTTTTTTCCATTTTCATAATTCTACACTCCTGGAAATGGAAAAAAGAACACATTGACACCGGTGTGTCAGACCCACCATACTTGCTCCGGACACTGCGAGAGGGCTGTACAAGCAATGATCACACGCACGGCACAGCGGACACACCAGGAACCGCGGTGTTGGCCGTCGAATGGCGCTAGCTGCGCAGCATTTGTGCACCGCCGCCGTCAGTGTCAGCCAGTTTGCCGTGGCATACGGAGCTCCATCGCAGTCTTTAACACTGGTAGCATGCCGCGACAGCGTGGACGTGAACCGTATGTGCAGTTGACGGACTTTGAGCGAGGGCGTATAGTGGGCATGCGGGAGGCCGGGTGGACGTACCGCCGAATTGCTCAACACGTGGGGCGTGAGGTCTCCACAGTACATCGATGTTGTCGCCAGTGGTCGGCGGAAGGTGCACGTGCCCGTCGACCTGGGACCGGACCGCAGCGACGCACGGATGCACGCCAAGACCGTAGGACCCTACGCAGTGCCGTAGGGGACCGCACCGCCACTTCCCAGCAAATTAGGGACACTGTTGCTCCTGGGGTATCGGCGAGGACCATTCGCAACCGTCTCCATGAAGCTCTGCTACGGTCCCGCACACCGTTAGGCCGTCTTCCGCTCACGCCCCAACATCGTGCAGCCCGCCTCCAGTGGTGTCGCGACAGGCGTGAATGGAGGGACGAATGGAGACGTGTCGTCTTCAGCGATGAGAGTCGCTTCTGCCTTGGTGCCAATGATGGTCATATGCGTGTTTGGCGCCGTGCAGGTGAGCGCCACAATCAGGACTGCATACGACCGAGGCACACAGGGCCAACACCCGCCATCATGGTGTGGGGAGCGATCTCCTACACTGGCCGTACACCACTGGTGATCGTCGAGGGGACACTGAATAGTGCACGGTACATCCAAACCGTCATCGAACCCATCGTTCTACCATTCCTAGACCGGCAAGGGACCTTGCTGTTCCAACAGGACAATGCACGTCCGCATGTATCCCGTGCCACCCAACGTGCTCTAGAAGGTGTAAGTCAACTACCCTGGCCAGCAAGATCTCCGGATCTGTCCCCCATTGAGCATGTTTGGGACTGGATGAAGCGTCGTCTCACGCGGTCTGCACGTCCAGCACGAACGCTGGTCCAACTGAGGCGCCAGGTGGAAATGGCATGGCAAGCCGTTCCACAGGACTACATCCAGCATCTCTACGATCGTCTCCATGGGAGAATAGCAGCCTGCATTGCTGCGAAAGGTGGATATACACTGTACTAGTGCCGACATTGTGCATGCTCTGTTGCCTGTGTCTATGTGCCTGTGGTTCTGTCAGTGTGATCATGTGATGTATCAGACCCCAGGAATGTGTCAATAAAGTTTCCCCTTCCTGGGACAATGAATTCACGGTGTTCTTATTTCAATTTCCAGGAGTGTATGTCAACGGGGAGTACCCTATAGGTTTTAATGAGCGAGTTGCCAGTATCAAATTTTGTGACATAAATGTTAGTATGTTTTCCTTGCACTGAGTTAGAAGCATACATTTATTACACTGCCAAATGACTACAGACCTCCATATGTTATATAAATTTTTACTTTTTAGTTTTAACCGCTATTGAGAAAAAAGAGGTCTTAAGAGACAGAGGCACAGACACAGTCGGATAAACGTCAGAATCTTTTTCTTATGATGTAATTACAAATAAAGTATTTTCGTGTTTTCTCCTTCTGTTGTAGTTTGAGACCTTGTTTCTTGGAAAATTTCATTATTCTAGGTAAACGGGAAAAACGCTGTAGCTTTTGATTAAATCTGCGGGTATCAAAATATGTGACGTAAATACGATATTTCAGTGGCTGCGCTATTCAGAACTACGATCTTCGTGGTTATCTACAGTCCTAACCATGAAAAGACTTCATGTAACAGACAAAAATGGCTGCGTCATTTGGTTGCTTTGGCTTAGCAACTACAGTTTATTATACCGCCAAGGGACCATAGTCATTAGCAAGTGACATAAATTTCAATTGAAACGTCTACACACTCCTGAGAAATTGGCTTCTTAACAGATGGTCGGAGAGACAGGCCAAAATAAATCACAAAAAAAAAAAATATTTTTCCTGTGATGTAACCACAAAGCAACAATTTTTTGATTTTTCGTTGTAGTGTGATACGTTGCTTCTTGCTAAATTTCATGATTCTAGGCCAGGGGAAAGGATGTAGGCTATAAATTGTGATGATTGTCTTGGCAAGTATCAAAATATGCGACACACATGACCGTATCTTTTGACTGTATTCACTTAAAAGCTTCAATTTCTTTCATCGCAAAGGGAACGAGGACCTTAAAATGATATAAATTCCACATTGATACGTGTACCCGTTCTTGAGGACGAGGGTGTGGAACAGGCGGACAGACAGACCGAGCGACAGACAATGCAGTGATCCTGTTAGGGTACCCTAAAAAGCACCACAGACTGTACTAATTAAGAGACAGAAGAAACCATTAACTAAGTGAATGTGTGATTGAAAAACTGTACTGCAGCACACAACTTTATCTCCAAGGGAGCTACGCTGATTTCCTATGTTGTGCTTTATAGTGAACGATAACTGTTTCACAATTTAATGATTGTGACCTGGTCTATAATGTGTTCTGATTATTAGGAGATTTACTAATTATGTTCAGCTAATTATGATATCAGTTTGGATTCCGTAGAAATGTCGGAACACGTGAGGCAATACTAACCTTACGACTTATCTTAGAAGAAAGATTAAGAAAAGGCAAACCTACGTTTCTAGCGTTTGTAGACTTGGAGAAAGCTTTTGACAACGTTAACTGGAATACTCTCTTCCAAATTCTGAAGGTGGCAGGGGTAAAATACAGGGAGCGAAAGGCTATTTACAATTTGTACAGAAACCAGATGGCAGTTATAAGAGTCGAGGGGCATGAAAGGGAAGCTGTGGTTGGGAAAGGAGTGAGACAGGGTTGTAGCCTCTCCCCGATGTTATTCAATCTGTATATTGAGCAAGCAGTAAAGGAAACAAAAGAAAAATTCGGAGTAGGTATTAAAATTCATGGAGAAGAAGTAAAAACTTTGAGGTTCGCCGATGACATTGTAATTCTGTCAGAGACAGCAAAGGACTTGGAAGAGCAGTTGAACGGAATGGACAGTATCTTGAAAGGAGGATATAAGATGAACATCAACAAAAGCAAAACGAGGATAATGGAATGTAGTCAAATTAAATCGGGTGATGCTGAGGGGATTAGATTAGGAAATGAGACACTTAAAGTAGTAAAGGAGTTTTGCTATTTAGGGAGTAAAATAACTGATGATGGACGATAACCAGTTTGGACAAGGAGAGAATAGAAGCTTTCGAAATGTGGTGCTACAGAAGAATGCTGAAGATAAGGTGGGTAGATCACGTAACTAATGAGGAGGTATTGAATAGGATTGGGGAGAAGAGAAGTTTGTGGCACAACTTGACTAGAAGAAGGGATCGGTTGGTACGACATGTTTTGAGGCATCAAGGGATCACAAATTTAGCATTGGAGGGCAGCGTGGAGGGTAAAAATCGTAGAGGGAGACCAAGAGATCAATACACTAAGCAGATTCAGGGGGATGTAGGTTGCAGTAGGTACTGGGAGATGAAGAAGCTTGCACAGGATAGAGTAGCATGGAGAGCTGCATCAAACCAGTCTCAGGACTGAAGACCACAACAACAACAACAATTATGATATATTTTTAATGAACTGCCTTATGTTTATTATATGGTCTCATGTTGTTTGATTTAGGTAAAATATTTGTCTTCATCTTCTCATAAGCCATAGGAAGGCCTATGTACATTATGTGCTTAGAGAGCTATGTTGTTATATTTTCCGTACTTTTTTCTGAGCTGCATTTTTGTACTGCCTATCCTGTGACTCAGCGGCACTTACCTTACGCTGCCTGTGCTCTCCTCTTGTCAAGTATATCAACATTTACATTTTCTGGTGTGGTGATGACTTTTTTATATGCACCAGGGCAAATCACTAGGGAAGTGGGAGCTAAGCCACAGTTCAAGATGCAATGTACGAGGATTGGAACATTAATAGTGGCAAGTACTTACATACAGGTAGATACGTGTTTCAAAGTTTTACTGACCTTCAAAGTAGTCACCAGCATTGCGTTTAACCCGTTTCCTGCGTTGTGGAAGTTGTAGGATACTCTTAGCAGTACCAGTTGTGTTAACAGTTCGAGCGGAGCGGTCTATTGCCCGACGAATTTGTAGCAGTTCTGAAGCGAATGCCATGAAGTGTTTACTTCAGTTAAGAAATCGAGCTGCACTCACATAGGCTTAGGTCAGGGGAGTGCATTTGGTGGTATAGCACTTAGTAGCCCCATCAGTCAAACAAATCAGTAACAGCTTGCATTGTACATGCTAGAGAATTGTCCTGCAAAATGATGGTCAGGTCCTGTAGAAAGTGTCATAACTTCTGTCTGCAAGCTGGTCGTAGGTTGTGTTCCAAAAATGAACACCATAGAGACAGAAGTGATGACACTTTCTGCAGGACCTGCCCATCATTTTGCAGGACAGTGCTGAAGCACGTAGAGTGCAAGCTGTTACTGATTTGTCTGACTGATGGGGCTGCTAACTGATATACCACCTACTGCACTCCCCTGACTCAGGCCCTCATAAGTTCAGCTCGATTTCTAAACTGAAGGAAACACTTGACGCCATTCGCTCCAGAACTGCTACAAATTCGTCGGGCAATAGACCGGGCCTCTCGAAATGTCAACACAACTGGCACTACTAAGAATATCCTACGACTTCCGCATCGCTGGCAACGGTTTACACACAATTCTGGTGACTACTTTGAAGGTCAGTAAAACTTGGAAACAAGTATCTATTTTGTACTAGCTGTAAGTAAGTAGTTTTCACTACTAAAGTTCCAACCCTCGTATATTCTGAGAGTCGTTGCACATACCACTAGAGTTTTAGATAAAAATCAAGTACACAGTCCCGAAGATAGGTAGACAGATAAGTATGGGATCTAAGAAAGAATAAGCCCATATATCCAAGTTGCTGCCAAGAATAATACAACAAAAGGCTGCAATAATTAAGTAATAATATGTTAGATGACAGTAAGTTTGGCTCCAGGATTAGGAAAGTCAGTCAAGAGGCAGTTCTGACTTGCGCCTGAAGGAAATAAGTTGCAAGGAAAGTGAAGAGGTCCGTACCACTTCGTGACCAACAAAAAGTGTTCGACAATGTAAAATGGTGTATCATGTTCAAAGTTCTTGGGAATATAGACTTAAGCACTGATACACTGTGAAACGTCCCCTTAAAACAATTATACACGACTGTCCTTAAACTGACACACAATATTTTCAGCGCAACGCAATCTGACTTTCAAAAATCTCTACAAAACAATGGCCCTGACTAACATTAACCTATACCTTTCACAAATCACTTACCTCACAAAAATCTTCGT
Organism: Schistocerca nitens; assembly: GCF_023898315.1. NCBI lineage: Eukaryota > Metazoa > Arthropoda > Insecta > Orthoptera > Acrididae > Schistocerca > Schistocerca nitens. The sequence continues at coordinate 22,273,314 of NC_064614.1, forward strand.
TACTGGAACTACTGCAATACAGCGAGCGCCACTACTGCCAGCTAAATAAAAGATTCAATCTACGGAAGGCACTAACTACTGATAGGCATAGTTAGCAAATGAAAGATTTTAATAGAGAACAAACAATGTATTTACCTTAATAATGTTGAAAACTCATAATATGCATAGCAGTTCATGACATACAGTTTTAAAAATTTCACAACTCCGCCATCTCTCTCCCCACATCCACCACTGCTGGCGGCTCACCTCCAACTGCGCAACGCTACGCGCTGTTCACATCCAGCTGCCGCTGCCCAACACTACAATGGCAGACAACAATGCAAACTAGCCACCGACTGCACACAGCACAGCCAGTGATTTTCATACAGCGCGCTACGTAACGTTGCCAATAAGAAAACATAAACAGCCTACTTACAACTGTTTCGTCGGTTGTAAGTAAAGTGTTTTATGCATTATGAATGAAAACACACACCACAATAGTATAATATTTTACACTCTACCGGAAGGCCACGTGTGAAATATGATGTGTTACGTCACATCCGCATGGGATCGTGGACGAACTATCTTGAAATAGTGGAAATTAATAAACATATGCCCATCTGCCCATGCTTAATATTGAATGACCGGACGTAGTTAAGTTACTCATCATTTCTAACTACAGATACTACTCGTCCCATCCAGGCCATGTAAATTACCCCTTTTACACACACACACCCATTTCCTGTACTTCAGTTGTTATAATTTCTATTGTGTTAAAAATTTTACTTTATATAATCACAGCTACTTCACTTAGCTACTTAATCTCATTGTATTTTAAGATCTGTTGAAGACAAGTATTTTGTTCAGACACACCTCTGGAATAGATCACCAAAGTTAGTGGTGCAGTTTTTCTTCTATGAACGGCGGTTGTACTTTGAATGTAGTTGATTAGTTAACATGTCACATATTGTACCTTAGCTAAATGCCGGCCGCGGTGGCCGTGCGGTTCTAGGCGCTTCAGTCTGAAACCGCGCAGCTGCTACGGTCGCAGGTTCGAATCCTGCCTCGGGCATGGATGTGTGTGATGTCCTTAGGTTAGTTAGGTTTAAGTAGTTCTAAGTTCTAGGGGACTGATGACCTCAGATGTTAAGTCCCATAGTGCTCAGAGCCATTTGAACCATTTGAACCTTAGCTATTACCTCGCATTTGCCCTGAAATAATCCGTCTTGTTTTATTTCTAAATCTAAAACTAACATTTTTCATCTCTAGATACGGAGATACTCTGTAGATGCACTAGTTTAAAATCTGTTACCGAAAATTTTCGCTGCACCACGTACTTATCTCTGTACCTGACGATGGCGTAACAGCCGAAAACCGTTTAGTGAATTAATAATAAATATTGTAGAATATTACACAAGTGTTGTGTGTGTCTTCATACATACCAGATGTAAGCTGTAGATGAAGATGAGTAATACACACTATTCACAAGAATGAATATGGAATAACGAGAATGGAAGATCAAGAATGATGTGTTCAGATTAGGAAGGAAGTAAGACAAGGGATGTAATCTTTCACCCCTTCTGTTCAGTCTGTATGTTAGAAAAGCAATAACAGTAAAAGTGTAAGGTTCAAGAGTGAGATTAAATTTCAGAGAGAAACATCAGTGATAAGATTCACGATGACATTGCTCAGTGGAAGTGAGGAGGGGCAACAGGATATTGCAAATGGGATGAGAAGTCTAATGAGAACAGCCTATAGACTGAGTGTAAAAAGGAGTAGTAGGTGTAGCGGAAGTGACATTAGCGGTAAAGACCAAAACTGCTGACCACAAAGTAGATAATGCTGTGGAATTCTGCACCTTAGAAGCAAAATAATAGATGACGCACAGAGGAAGGAAGACAATGTTCGCGAGGTGAGGTACATGTGGGAACATTGACAACAACAATATTGGATATATGGAAGGACATCAAGGATTACCTTCAATGCTGCTTAAGGGTGCTGTATAGATAAAAGCTTTAGAGGAAATAGGGACTGGAATGCACCCAATAAATACTTGAGGACATTAGATGTAAGTTGCGTTGTGAAATAAAGAGATGCCACGGAAGGGGAATTCATAGCAGTCCGCATCAAACCAGTCAGAAGATTGATGACTGAAGAATAAAACAAAATTATCATTATAATGGTCAACCTGACGCAACCAATTACTTTGTTATTTTATTACCACATCACATGATTTAATTTTTTTTTAAAATATCTCTGACCACTGTGACAAAACTTTGGTGATATTGGGTGTTCCACACATTTTCAAGGTGTGGGAAAAGATGGACATTACAACAAGAAATTTTCGTCAAAAATGAGCTCCTATGTCTCTTTGGCAGCAAAGCAACTTCCCTTGTGCCTCCACAAGATGTAAATGAAATAGCAAATTTATTTTTAAGATCCTTGCGTTATTCTTAATCAATATAACGTCACAAATAAATTTTAAGTTGTTTGAAACGTCCTTTTTGTTGTCTGAAGACTACATATCGTGATTTATATAATTTATCGTCATATATTAACATTGGCTTTACGTCATATTCTGGTTTAAAAACAATTATCTTTAAAAAGGGTTTGCACATAGAAAATTAGTTTTTCAGAAGCATTATCTCATTTGTTCAAAATAAATTATTGGTGAGTTCACTGAATTGTGTAAGAATATTACTCACAGACTTTATTTTCAAATATCTTGGGGCGATATTGTAATAAAACTGGAGTGTTTACCACACACAACATTACTTTCCAACCCAAAATTTGGCTGTGTATCCATAAATTCTGTGTACTAACACTGTTCATTCATATATGTTAGTTTCTTAGTGTCATGCAATCACACATTCAATTAATATGAAAGATGTGCTTCAACAACTAGTTATTTTATACATTATTTTCACGATATTGCTATATAAACAATGCTTTCATGTTAGAATTAACATAACTCTGTAAGAATTGTAATACATCACAGTCAAGCAAGTTGGAGAAAAACGTTCCAATTATGCAGCGCCTTGTTGTCATGAGACTTTCCCCAGGCCACAGTAGACGGCAGGTGCGCCTTACAGGTGTTCTGTTTCGCTTTGTAGGGGTGTCCCGTTTGAAGACTAACTGACATCTGCATTTACAATGTAACTACATGCTCCACATGGTGGACTTTACCCTGAACCATATCACTGTCTTAAATCTGTATAATTTTTACAAAAAAAATATCATCTCTCACTGCTGCAACAAGATTGAATTTTGGTGATACTTTGAGCTTCACATATATTCAGGATGCGAAAAAAAGGATAATACAACAAGAAATTTTTATCAAAGATGTACTCCCATGTCTCTTTGCCAGGAAAGCAACATCTGTCTCTACCAGACAGCTTGAGGGAGACGTTCCAAAGCCGGCCGAAGTGGCCGTGCGGTTAAAGGCGCTGCAATCTGGAACCGCAAGACCGCTACGGTCGCAGGTTCGAATCCTGCCTCGGGCATGGATGTTTGTGATGTCCTTAGGTTAGTTAGGTTTAACTAGTTCTAAGTTCTAGGGGACTAATGACCTCAGAAGTTGAGTCCCATAGTGCTCAGAGCCATTTGAACCATTTTTTTGAGACGTTAGGTTAGTTAGGTTTAACTAGTTCTAAGTTCTAGGGGACTAATGACCTCAGAAGTTGAGTCCCATAGTGCTCAGAGCCATTTGAACCATTTTTTTGAGACGTTCCAAGATTCCTCCAGGCCAGAGACACTTTAATGTGGTGATATTAAAGGACTTTGAGAATATTACATTCCTCCTCGACAAAATCATGGGTGTTTAACCACCACAACCGGAATACCACCGAGTTTGCACATACGGTGCTAGCTGCCAATGAGCCACCTATGACGGAAGATTCCAGGGATTTTTCAAATCGGAATCTAAAAGTTTAGCACCAAGGGTCATTACACGCAATTCAATTGTCAATCTGTCTCGGGCGGAAATTTTGATAGCTATACTATTGAAATTCTCATTCTGATTCTTATTCTGATTCTCGAGGTCTGTCTGACTTACCGGTCGGCATGCATGTTAGTCTGTTTTGTACTCAGTTTTCACACTTTGAGTATGATTACAATATTCATCCTGATATCTATTGTCAATTTGTGACAGCCCCAGTTTCTAGTCGATTTTGAATGGGATTCTTCGAGTCCATGAAAGATTCATTGTATTTCATTTGACTGTAATTCCACAAGCTGACCTATACCTCAAAAAATAAATTGAGTACCGTCTCTGCTATCCAAATGCTGCAGAGAAAAGACACTACAAGAACATCAGGTGACAGCAGAAGGCAGCTATAGCGGGAGCGATAGAGTTGCTCTGAGTCTTACGTGGCAGTATTTCTGGAAAGTTACAGACGAGGAAGCATTGCTCGGAACGCGTCTTCACAAGCTTTGACCCTCGCCACTAAAGCCTTGGGTGTGCAGTGATGCAGAAATAAAAGTGACACAACATCACATTACATCACCAGGAGGTGAAGTCGCACTGATAGCAGACCAAGAGGCTCTAACGCCTGCAGTTTGCACGAAAATGCCATTTGGAGGCAGTTTAATATCTTTCCAATGTCTCGACCACCCTTTTTACTGTTCCCAAAATCGCCTTACGCGTTTCGGCACCCCGTCATTTTCAAATGTTATAAAATAAAACACAAGACAGGTATCAAAAGACATGAATATAAGTTACATTTCACCATTGATCAGAGACATAGCGTAATTAGTGGAATATAATCTTCTAACTTTCCAACATTATGCCAATCACGTAAAATTCCTGGATAACTACATTGTCTCTCGCCAACGTGCTGAGTCACAAGACAAGTGCAAACTGCTACCAAGGGACAAACTGGAAACAAAGTGGACTAATCCGCTAGGCGGCGCCGGATATACACTCCTGGAAATTGAAATAAGAACACCGTGCATTCATTGTCCCAGGATGGGGAAACTTTATTGACACATTCCTGGGGTCAGATACGTCACATGATCACACTGACAGAACCACAGGCACATAGACACAGGCAACAGAGCATGCACAATGTCGGCACTAGTACAGTGTATATCCACCTTTCGCAGCAATGCAGGCTGCTATTCTCCCATGGAGACGATCGTAGAGATGCTGGATGTAGTCCTGTGGAACGGCTTGCCATGCCATTTCCACCTGGCGCCTCAGTTGGACCAGCGTTCGTGCTGGACGTGCAGACCGCGTGAGACGACGCTTCATCCAGTCCCAAACATGCTCAATGGGGGACAGATCCGGAGATCTTGCTGGCCAGGGTAGTTGACTTACACCTTCTAGAGCACGTTGTGTGGCACGGGATACATGCGGACGTGCATTGTCCTGTTGGAACAGCAAGTTCCCTTGCCGGTCTAGGAATGGTAGAACGATGGGTTCGATGACGGTTTGGATGTACCGTGCACTATTCAGTGTCCCCTCGACGATCACCAGTGGTGTACGGCCAGTGTAGGAGATCGCTCCCCACACCATGATGCCGGGTGTTGGCCCTGTGTGCCTCGGTCGTATGCAGTCCTGATTGTGGAGCTCACCTGCACGGCGCCAAACACACATACGACCATCATTGGCACCAAGGCAGAAGCGACTCTCATCGCTGAAGACGACACGTCTCCATTCGTCCCTCCATTCACGCCTGTCGCGACACCACTGGAGGCGGGCTGCACGATGTTGGGGCGTGAGCGGAAGACGGCCTAACGGTGTGCGGGACCGTAGCCCAGCTTCATGGAGACGGTTGCGAATGGTCCTCGCCGATACCCCAGGAGCAACAGTGTCCCTTATTTGCTGGGAAGTGGCAGTGCGGTCCCCTACGGCACTGCGTAGGATCCTACGGTCTTGTCGTGCATCCGTGCGTCGCTGCGGTCCGGTCCCAGGTCGACGGGCACGTGCACCTTCCGCCGACCACTGACGACAACATCGATGTACTGTGGAGACCTCACGCCCCACGTGTTGAGCAATTCGGTGGTACGTCCACCCGGCCTCCCGCATGCCCACTATACGCCCTCGCTCAAAGTCCGTCAACTGCACATACGGTTCACGTCCACGCTGTCGCGGCATGCTACCAGTGTTAAAGACTGCGATGGAGCTCCGTATGCCACGGCAAACTGGCTGACACTGACGGCGGCGGTGCACAAATGCTGCGCAGCTAGCGCCATTCGACGGCCAACACCGCGGTTCCTGGTGTGTCCGCTGTGCCGTGCGTGTGATCATTGCTTGTACAGCCCTCTCGCAGTGTCCGGAGCAAGTATGGTGGGTCTGACACACCGGTGTCAATGTGTTCTTTTTTCCATTTCCAGGAATGTATGATACACGTTCCAGTTGGCCGTTTACAACTACATTTTAACGGCTGCATCGCATGAAACAATTTCATCAGTAAACAATTCATGGAAATCACTTTAATTTGTTTTACAACAAGGTATTTCTTTACTAAACAATGCGTAGCAGATCTTTTGAATGTTCGACAATAACACACAGGTAGACGCCACTGAGTGGCTCTGGGGTACATGTCTTGTTAATTAAATAACGGAATGGTTGCCATATACTGTTGATGGAACCGATGTATGGCGCTCCATGTTTGCGCGCTTTCTCAGATTGTTTGAATTGCCTGGATGGCACTTAAGCGTTTGCTGCAATTGGAAGGGAATGGCAATTCATGGGCGCCACCAGTTATTGATAACTGAGTGCCTCTACTAGCATTTCTGTACATTGTCGAGTCATTTATGAACTTTCTTGGTGCTAGTAATACGTTGTCAAAAATTGTTTGTTAACCGACAATTGGCCTGACGTACGCTAGTACCACCCAGCGGCGTCCACCAGTGTATTATATTCGACCATTTGGAAGATCTGTTACACATTGTTTCATACACAAATACCATTTCTTGAAACATTCTAAAGTGATTTCCATGAACAAATTGTTCATGAAATGTTTTATACGATTTAATGATCAAAATGTTGTAGTAAATAAACAAAGCCAGCACGTATCACACGTATCTAGCGCCGTTTAGCGGTTTAATCTATTTGGTTTTAAATTTGTCCCATGGTAGCCGTTTGAATTTGTCTCGTGAAAGAGAATGTTGACGTGATGCAATGCATCTAAAGAACAGTTTTATATGATTGACGTAATACTGGTAAGCTAGAAAGCCATATTCTGTTAAGTATATATGTCTTTGATAAACGGTGAAATGTAACTTATTTTCAAATCTTTTGACACTGGTTTTGTGTTCTATTTTATAGCGTTTGAAAGGGACGGAATTTGGAAACGCTGAAGACAATTTTGGAAACAATAAAAAAAAAGTGAGGTCACGATAGCTGAAAGTTACTGAGCTGAACATCTATTGTCATGCACTGCCGATACCGTCATGTGATGAGACGAAGTGTTTAGAACCTCCTGCATACCAAATTACTTACATGTGTCTATGCCCAACCCAATCAAATGTGTATGAAAATGAATAAACAGAATTACTTTTACACACTATCCATGTTCAAAATTTTCGCTACTATTTTGTGCTCCCAGTGTGGAGTCATTTAATTTGGTCGAATTTTTAGACACTTTATGAAAGTGGGTGAACTAATAATTACCCTTTTCGGTAATGGCATTAGCTAAATATTTCATATATAGCATTTCTTATTGTTCCAAAACAGTCTGTCGATTATTACTTTCTCATTCTGTTCAGAACAACATATTTCAGTAAACTGGTATAAAATAACATAACATTTAATTCTTACAGGTTTTTAAATCTACTACGAGTAATTACCCCTCTTTAAAGAAGTAAGAGAAATTGGCGTAGTTGATGCTATTTCTCGAAAACGAGTAGGCAGGCCCTAATAGATGCTACCATAGGCAAATAAAGGACTAATTCTTACCCCCAGCCGGAAGGATATTTTCAGGACTATTTGCACACACGTGAAACATTTAGTTGAACGTCGCGCCCCGTCCTCTGCTCCTGCTTGATGCCCTCTGATGGACGTTGGCCAAACCTACGTGTTTGTAGTCAACTGTGGTACCTGCTTGTAGACACTCTTGAATCCGGCAGACTTCGCAGTGAAGTCGGCATCTTGCATCACTGGTCGGTCTGCGGTGTTGCTGCAGCACAGAGAATTGCCTACACTTCACATTCCAATAAAAACCATACCAAATATACAAAACAGAAAAAAAGTGTATTTTAATAAGTTGATTTTCGTCATCATAATTCAGGTGCTGTCAAAGCAAGAAGTGGAAAGTGACACTTGGAAATGTTGCAGCTAGCACACAACTCTTCAACCTAATTGGGGAACACTTAGAATGTCTGTTTTAAGAGTCTAGAACCTTCCGCCGCAGAAGTCGAACACGCGGCAGAACAAATGGACGTGGTCAGCCCATAGAGGGCTCTGCCTCCCCGGCGGCTATTCCGCGCTGCGGCTCTCGCGCAGCGAGGGCGCCACCGCTAAGCCACGTGCAGACAGCGGCCAATAGCCGCTCCCTCCGGTTTCGTATATAGCGACCCGCTCTGCCCTCGTCCAGCACATTCGAGGGTTGGATTCCCTCACTTCCTCATCGAGGACTCGCACTGCCTGGGCTACTCTCAGGGTGTACCTTCGACGTGGAAGAGCCCCACTCGTGCTTGTCGCGTTGTTGCCCGTCTGCACGCCGTCACTGCTGCCCGCCGCCGCCCGGTGCTCGCCGCCGCCGCCGCCGCCGCCGCCGCCGCCGCCGCCGCCGCCGCCGCCGCTTGGTCGCCGTCTGTCGGTGCTCGCCGCCGCCGCCGCCGTCGTCTGTTCGCCGCCGCCCGGTGCTTGCCGCCGCCGCCGCCGCTTGGTCGCCGTCTGTCGGTGCTCGCCGCTTCCTCTTCTGCCGCCGCCGCCGCTGTCGCCGTCTCTTGGTGCTCGCCGCTTCTTCTGCCGCCGTCTCTTGGTGCTCGCCGCTTCTTCTGCCGCCGTCTCTCGGTGTTCGCTGCCGCCTGCGATCATGGACGCCCCAACTACCACCATCATCTACACCTCTCCTTCACCAGCCCCCATTGTAACGTCATGGAGTGCTTCCTCTGGGATTCACCCGTCTCATGCACCTCCCCTACTCACAGTCTCCTCCCCATCTATCTCCTCTCCATCGATGTATCCCCACCTGTACGTCACTCCTGCTCCTACCCCTGTTACTGCCCCTGCTACTTCTCCCGCTACTGCCTCTGCCCCTGCTCCCAACCCCCCTCCCACTCCTGTCGCCCGCCGCGACGACTTCCCCCCTCTACCCCCTGCGACTGCCGCTGCTTCCCCTACCGGAGTCTCCGCCCGCCGCGCCACAGTCGCCGCCACAGAGCGCCCTACCCTCTCATCCGGTGCCTCTGCCTCACAGGAGGGCCCTGCCTCCCACCACCTCCCCATCCATCCAGTCCCTCATCCCTCCTCCCAGGCAACACCCGCCAAAAAATCTTCCAAACGGCCCAGTGGCGACCTCTCCTCTACTCCTTCCTCCAAAAGGCCACTGCCCGCCCCGCCTCCCCCACCTCCCACTGACCCCACTATGGATACCACCCCACCTCCCTCCTCTCCAGCCCCCTCCCTGTATACCTTTGTCCTAGCAAACCCTGATCCGAAATTCCTGGATGCCCGCACCCTCACCCTTGAAATCCGGAAGTACATCCCCAGTGCACCCATCACCCAACTTATCCCTCGCAGAGACTCTGTTCTCATCAAGTCTCCCTCTCCATCCTTCCATACTGATCTCCTCCGGCGCCTTCCCCGCATCACCTTTGGGCCCCACGCATCCCTCACCCCATTCCTTACATCCTCCTCTCCTCGCCAACCCCAACCACCTCGTCGTCCGCCGACCCTCACTGCCGTCATCACAAAACTCAGCCCTGTGGTCACGGAGGCTGAGGTGTTGGCGGAACTGAATGCCCACCCCTCCCTGGAAATCCGCTCTGCCCGCCGTATTTACAACTCCTCTGGCCCTACTTTCCTCATGCGTATCTTTACAGAGTCCGCCTCCTCCATCGACCACCTCCTCACGCAGGGAGCCCTGATTTTCAACCGCCGCCACCCTGTTGACCCATCCCGTTCCCCTCCTCAATCTTACCGCTGCCAGCGTTGTCTTCTGTACAATGACCACCTCACCCAGAATTGCAAGAACCCACCCACCTGCCCCCATTGTAAAGCCTCCCACTTCCTCAAACAGTGTCCCAACCTCGCCTCCCCCCCATCCTGCAACACCTGCAATGAACCTCACCCCACCTATTCCTCCAAATGCAAAGCCAAGCCCCCTCCCACCAACCCTGAACTCACTGTCCCCCTTCGCCCCATTGACCCACCTATCCACCCTAACAATTCCCTCCGCCCTCCCCCTACGGCAGAAGACATCATCCGGTTCCTCACCGTCGTCCTGCAGAACATCCACCCCTTCCAGCGCCCCCACACACTCCAGCAGATTTCCCTCGCTGCCCGCTCTGTTTTCCACTTAAACACCTACGCCACATACTCCCACAACCAGGCCCACTTTACCTTCACCCGTCTAGACACCCTCGTTTAAGCCCCTCTCCCCTTCCCGCACCCTTCCCGCACCCACTCTCATGGCTCGTCCACAGTATCGTCTCCTCTACCTCAACATTCGCTCCCTCCTTGCAAACAAATACCTCTTCATGCATACCCTCTCCCAGCACCAGGTTGACTCCTTCATCCTTAATGAAACCTTCCTCCGACCCCACCATGTGGTCCGCATCTCCCCTTATCTCCTTCACCGCACTGACAATCCCCTTCCCCTAGCTCGAGGCGGGGTCGCTATCGGCCACCTCCGGCATCTCCCTGTCCGGCCACAACCCCTCCTCAATGACCCAACCGAACACCTTCTCCTCAGCCTCTTTTTTCCGTCCCTCACCGTCACCTGTGCCACTATCTATATTCGCCCCGCAGCTCCTCTCCCCTTTGACTTCATTTCCCATGTTGACCGTACCTTCTCCACCTATGTGATCGCCGCTGACCTCAACATCCACAGCCGTGACCCTGCCACCCTTCGGCGGTGGCATCAGTTCCTTGCCACCCTCCATGGTGACCTTGTTCCTCTCCCACAGCACACCCGTCCTGAAAGTAACTCCACCCCCGATGTTATCCTCGCTTCCCCCAACCTCCTTGGTCGCATTGCCGTTGATGTCCTCGATCCCGTCGGTAGTGACCATCTCCCTGTCCTTCTCACCATCTCCTCTACCCGTCCTGCCACTGCAGCCACCCGCCCCCCTGCCCCTCCAAAGTCTGTCCATGACTACCACCGTGCCAATTGGGATGCCTACCGGGAATCCATTGCCTTACAGGTCGACAGCCACCCCCTCACTTTCCACCACCCTGATGACATCACCCATGCCTCTTCCTTCCTCCAGAAGACCATCACTGACGCTGTGGAGGCTCATGTCCCTACCAAACTCATCCACCCTCACCGCCCTACGCTTCCTCCGCAGGCCGTCCTTCTTCTGCGTGAATCCCGCAGGCTCTACCGCTCCTTCCTCCGCACTCGTGACCGGGATACTCTCACCCGCCACCGGCAATTACAGCGACATATCCGGAACCTCCTTACAGCAAAGAAACGCCGGGACTGGCGTCAGACATGCACACGCCTCAACTCCACCCTCCCTGTCAACTCCTCCAAGTACTGGTCAGCCTTCCACCGCCTTACTGGTAGCCATCCCACCCCGCATTAACCCCATCCTCCATGACGATCGCCCTTTTCCTGACAACCTCAGTAAGGCTAACCATTTTGCTTCCCACCTATCCGAGGTCTTCTCCATTCCTGACGATCCCCATTTTGATTACTCCCTCTTCCCCACTGTCCTTGACCGCACTGACACCTCGGTCCCCCCGCTCGCCCCTAGCTTCCAGTACTTGGATCGGCTACCCCCCTCCGACATCAACACTCCCATCACCATGCAAGACATCACACTCGTCCTCCGCTCCAAACGCAACACCGCCCCTGGTCATGATGGCGTCACCTACCGTCACCTCAAGGAATCCCCTCCATCCTTCCTGTCTGTCCTTGCTACCCTGTACAATGTCCTCCTCTCCACTGGATTTTACCCTGACCTGTGGAAGACTTCCCGTGTCCTGCTGTTCCCTAAGCCTAACAAACCCCCCTCTGCTACCTCTTCCTATCGTCCCATCTGCCTCACCTCCGTGTTCAGTAAGGTCTTTGAGGCCATCCTCTCTCGCCGTATCCACTGCCACCTTAACCAGCACCGCCTCCTTCCTCTTACCCAATGTGGCTTCCGGCCTTCCTTCTCTGCTGACGACCAGCTCCTTAACCTTACCCATCTTCTTTCCCTCCAACTTAACTCCCGTCGCTCTGCTATCTTTGTTTCCCTTGACCTCCAGAACGCCTATGACCGTGTCTGGCATCCCGGGCTCCTTTTCAAACTCCAGACCTATGCTCTCCCCATCAACTTCGTCCGTCTCGTTGCTTCCTTCCTCTCCCATCATCCCTCCTATGTGACTATCCACAATTCCAACTCCCGTACTTTCTACCCCTCTGCCGGCGTGCCCCAAGGTTCTGTCCTTTCCCCTCTCCTCTATCTCCTGTACACTGCTGATATGCCCAAACCTCCCCCTCCTGTTCATCTTCTCCAGTTCGCTGATGACACCGCCTTCCTAGCCCTTTATCCTACCCTTCAACGGTCCCAACGTACTCTCCAAACCCACCTTGACCAATTCACCGCTTGGTGCAACCAGTGGTTCCTCCGTGTTAATCCCTCCAAGACCCAGGCGATCATCATAGGCCGCACCACCCGTTCCTTCCGCCTCCATGATTTCTACCTCACCATTTATGGCCGTCCTATCCACCTCACTCCTACCCTCAAATACCTTGGCCTCACCCTCGACCGCCACCTCACCTGGACTCCCCATCTCCTTACCATCCAAAACAAAGCTCACAACCGCCTCCGCCTCCTGAAACTCCTGTCCGGCCGGACATGGGGTCTGCATCCTTCTACCATCCTCCACACCTACAAATCCATGATCCGCCCCATCCTTTGTTATGCCAGCATCGCTTGGATTTCCGCCCCTCCCCGGTTCTATAACGCCCTCCAAATCCTCGAACGCCATGCGCTCCGCCTCGCCTTCCGCATCCGCCTTCCGTCCCCCACGCGCATCCTCTATGACCTCATCCCCTTCCCCCACCTTCTCCTTTTCCTTGAACACATCCGCACACTCTATGTTGTCCGTCGCCTTGATCCCCCCCACCCCCTGGTGTCTCCCTTCCTCTCCACTCCCGACCAGTTGCCGCGCCTTTACCGTTGTGTCCCTCCCTCTCTCCATCTCCACACCCTCCATCTCCTTTCCCACCACAACTTCCACCGTCTACCGCTCCCGGATGATGAGCTTCGCCCTGACATCTACCCTTCCTACCAACTCTAACCCCCTCTTCCTGCCTCCTCCTCAGGGCTCCCTCTCCTGCCCCTCCCTCCTTCTGAGCGGATTTCCCCTCCCCCTCAATCTCTTGTGCCTTCTTTCAGTGTCTCTGCGCTCCCTCCTGCCCTGTCTTCCCTTTTCCTCTCCCGCCCCATGTGTCTCCTGCCTCTTCGTGAACCCACGGTTCCCCTCCTCCCTTCCTCCCGCCGCTTCCCCAGCTGCCCCATGCTCTCCCCTCCTTTTCCATCCTCTCTGCCCTTTCCCTCGGCAGGTCCCACCTGGTAGTTTTATTCTTCGTCGTGTGTGCTCCGAGTGGGTTTTAAGTGTGTTGTCTCGGAGTGTTTTTAATACTGTGGCCGACTTTTAACCTGTGCCTGTGCATCTAGTGACTTCCATGTGTTTTAAGTATCACCAATTGTGTTTTTTAACTTTCTGGTGACTTTTTTAACTGTCCCCAATGAACGTCTACCTATCAGTGTATTTTTACCTCCATTTTCTCCCCTTACTCTGTTTTATGTTCCCCCTTTTTACCTCCTTATGTATGTATTATTTTATTCTTGTTTTAATTGTCATATCACTCGGCTGAAGAGCGGCGGATTGTGCTGCTGACAGCCCTCCCCTGCCCGTATGGGGCAGGGGAATGAAATCACAATAAAGAAAAAAAAAAAAAAAAAAACCTCGTCCAGCCAGTCTGGTACTCGCTCTGGATTTCGTTTCTGTCTCGGCTCGCCTTGATCCCCCTCACCCCCTGGTGTCTCCCTTCCTCTCCACTCCCGACCGGTTGCCGCGCCTTTACCATTGTGTCCCTCCCTCTCTCCATCTCCACACCCTCCATCTCCTTTCCCAACACAACTTCCACCGTCTACCACTCCCGGATGATGAGCTTCGCCCTGACATCTACCCTTCCTACCAACTCTAACCCCCTCTTCCTGCTTCCTCCTCAGGGCTCCCTCTCCTCCCCCTCCCTCCTTCTGAGCGGATTTCCCCTCCTACTCCCCTCCATCTCTTGTGCCTTCTTTCAGTGTCTCTGCGCTCCCTCCTGCCCTGTCTTCCCTTTTCCTCTCCTGCCCCATGTGTCTCCTGCCTCTTCGTGAACCCACGGTTGCCCCTCCTCTCTTCATCCCGCCGCTTCCCCAGCTGCCCCATGCTCTCCCCTCCTTTTCCATCCTCTCTTACCTTTCCCTCGGCAGGTCCCACCTGGTAGTTTTATTCTTCGTCGTGTGTTCTCCAAGTGGGTTTTAAGTGGGTTGTTTCGGAGTGTTTTTAAGACTGTGGCCGACTTTTAACCTGTGCATGTGCATCCAGTGACTTCTCTGTGTTTTAAGAATCGCCAACTGTATTTTTTAACTTTCTGGTGACTTTTTTAACTGTCCCCAATGAACGCCTACATATCGGTGTATTTTTACCTCCATTTTCTCCCCTTACTCTGTTTTCTGTTCCCCTTCTTTTACCTCCTTATGTATGTATTATTTTATTCTTGTTTTAGTTGTCATGTCACTCGGCTGAAGAGCGGCGGATTGTGCTGCTGACAGCCCTCCCCTGCCCATATGGGGCAGGGGAATGAAATCACAATAAAGACAAAAAAATTTCTGTCTCGGCGGTACTGCGTTCTGGCCGTTGCTCGTTGTTGACATTTGCCTGGCTCTGGTTCCGAGTGAATTTACGTTTGGTGTTTGGTGTTGTGGTTTCCACAAGCCTTCGTTGTTTATCTCTTTCTCGTTGTGTCGCTCATAGTCGGTCGTGGTCGGTTGGTGTCAGTTGTCGTTGGTCTGTCGTCTGACGCGTCCTGTGTTTACCCGGTGGTGCGTGCTCCACCGCCGGCGGCTTCCCCGCCTGGCGGCTCCGATCCTTAGCCCAAGGCGTTCCCGCTGTTGGTTGTGGTTACTACAAAGAGAGTATCATACATAAGTTTGAAACAGTTAATAACGACATTCTACTAATCAAACATTTAAAAGATACAGAAAAAGGTATGAAAGAGAACTGTTTTATAAGGTGGATACGTACACTCATAATCAAAAGATATGAGCAGATTTCCACAGGCAATGAGCGTTTTCTTTAACAAAGAAGGGTGGAGAACAACTTTCCGTAGAGCACGTTCGTAGGACTCTACAGAACTAAAGTAAACGTTGACCATGACGAAAACAATAAGACGCAGTTATCGAGACCAGTATGTGTCATCGACGGCGAATGTTGATCAGAGATAAGGCCATAGTCAGAGGACCCCGGTATCTATGACAGGTTGTAAAAGTTCATGGTGAGCCTTCAGCTGTCCTTTAATTAGCACAATGCGGTTCGCTACAAGTTTCGGTGACTGAAAGCTGGAGGTTCATCATGTATTATAACAATTATTTGGTGGCTGAGTATCGCCATCTGCAAACACACATACGTGTGATAGGATCACCGTTGTTCTCTACATTTTTTGAGTCATCTGTCTTCTGATTGGTTTGATGCCGCCCATCACGAATTCCTCTGCTGTGACAACCTATTCATCTCAGAGTAGCACTTGCAACTAGCATACTCAATGATTTGCTGGATGTTTCCCAATCTATCTACCTCTGCAGGTTTTGCCCTCTACAGCTTTCTCTAGCACCATGCAAGTCCCTGATGTCTTAACAGATGTCCTGTCATCCTGTCCCTCCTCCTTGTTTGTGTTTAGCACATATTCCTTTCTTCTCCGATTCAACGCAGAACTTGAGCAACCCTTACTTTATCAATCCACCTAATTTTCAACGTTAGTCTGTAACACCACATTTCAAATGCTTCGATTCTCTTCTCTTCCAGTTTTCCCACAATCTATGTTTCACTACCATAAAGTACTGTGCTCCAAACGTACATTCTCAGAAATTTATTCCTCGAATTAAAGCCTATGTTTGATACCAGCAAACTTTGGCCAGTATTGCCCTTTTTGCCAGTGCCAGTCTGATTTTTATATCCTTCTTGCTCCGTCCGTTTTGGTTATTTTCCTGACTAAGTAGTAGGATTCCTTAACTTCATCTACATTGTGACCATCAATTCTGATCTTGAGTTTCTCTCTGTTCTCATTTGTGCTACTTCTCATTAATTTCGTCTTTCTTCGATTTACTCTCAATCCATATTCTGAACCCATTAGGGTGTTAATTCTATTCCGCATACCACGCAGATCTTTTTCACTTTCACTCAGGACAGCAATGTCATCAGCGAATCGTATCACTCATATGTTTTCACTTTTAATTTTAATTCTATTCGTGAGCCTCTCATTTATTTCCATCACTGCTTCCTCGATGTACAGGTAAACACTAGGGGCGGAAGACTACATCCCTGGCTTACATCCTTCTTAGTCTGAAAACATCGTTTTTGGTCGTCCACTCTTATTATTCATTCTTAGGTTTTGTACATATTGTATATTACGCATCTCTACATATAGCTTGCCCCGTATTTTTCTCAGAATTTCGAACATCTTGATCCATTTTAGGTTGTCAAACGCTTTTTCCAGGTCGATAAATCCCACGAACGTGTATTTGAAACGTCCCCTTAGAATATTTATACATGACTGTGCTCCAATTGACAAACAATATTTTTAGCGCAACGCAATCTGACTTTCAAAAATTCCTACAAAAGAATGGCCCTGACTAAAATTAACCTATACCTTTTACAAATCACTTACCTCACCAAAAATCTTCGTTACTCGAACTACCGCAATACAGAGAGCGCCACAACTCCCAGCTAAATAAAAGATTCAAACTACTGAAGGCACTAACTACTGATAGGCATAGTTAGCAAATGAAAGATTTTGATAGAGAACAAACAAAGTATTTACCTTCATAGTGTTCAAAAGTCATAATATATATAGCAGTTCATGACATCCAGTTGCCGCCCGCGGTGGCCGTGCAGTTCTGGCGCTGCAGTCCGGAACCGCGGGACTGCTATGGTCGCAGGTTCAAATCCAGCCTCGGGCATGGGTGTGTGTGATGTCTTTAGATTAGTTAGGTTTAAGTAGTTCTAAGTTCTAGGGGACTTATGACCTAACATGTTGAGTCCCATAGTGCTCAGAGCCATTTTTGACATCCAGTCTTACAAATTTCAAAACTCCGCCATTTCTCTCCCCACATTCACCACTGATGGCGGCTCACCTCCAACTGCGCGACGCTACGCGCTGTTAACAGCGAACTGCCCAACACTACAATGGCCAACAACAATGCAAACCAGCCACAGACTGCTCACAGCACAGCCAGTGATTTCCATACAGAGCGCTACGTGGCGTTACCAATATAAAAACCTAAACAGACCACTTACATAGCCTCCATGCTCCCCACAAAAAATTTTACAAATTGTTTTGGGCTGTGGCCAATACAGATTTGAAAAAGTTTTTCATAATTACAATAACAAAGATATCAAATGCACACACTTATTGATACAATGTTGGTCAAAAGCTAAAATTTTCTCACAGTCCATAACGACAGTCCTGATCATTCATCACAGTAAAATTGCAGTGTTTTTTTTTCTCAAAGTCTGAGCAGTAAAAGAGAATGCACACGGAAGTAGTGGAATTCCATGCAGTCTTGAAGAAGTAGTGTTGTCCTTCCAGCGGAAAGACAGTGCTGACTCTTGACATGCAGAAAGGTAATGGGCCACAACAGAGCAAACCCCCAGCAGAGTCAGTCGAAGTTTTGAAGAATATTGGTAGGTAAGTCATCACAGAGCAGACCCACTGTAGTCCTGGTAGAGAGTATGGTATTGGTGGGCCACCAGAGGTGCAGACCCACTGCAGTCCTTGTAGAAATAATGGTATTGGTGAGCCATCAAAGATGCAGACCCACTGTAGTCCTTGTAGAGACGGCTAGCAGCCATCTGTTGCGACTGTGCAGGTCCACAATCACCAGCGAAGAGTCTTGCGAAGAATATAGCAAGTCCATAAACCATCACTTGTGAATGCACAAAGTTTCTGGAATTGTCCTTAGAAGTCTTGCAGACAATATAGCAAGTCCATAGACCACCACTTGTGCACTCACCAAGTTTTTGTAATTGTCCTTAGAACCAGCAATGCTGTTAATCAGTCCCTTGCTGAATTATTAACACACGTCCAAACTCTAACCGTCCTCTTTTTTCCACATCTTGTGCATATACTATGCCCAACAGAAATATGTGCAGTGAAATGAATGCTTACAAGTTACTTAATTTGATGAACTGGTGTCAAGTAAAATTTTATAACATAAGAATACAATATCAAAGGTACAAAATACATCATTAAAGAACATAACAATACAGATAACTTTTGTAGTAACACAGGCTTTACAAAAGAATAGAAATAAACATGTACATCAGTGTTATAGGAATTATGACATAAGTAAATACATAAAGTAATGAGAAAAGTTTTCGAAAGATTAATTTGACACTTGAGCATAGAAACAGAACAGAATTAATAATGTCTAAACATCTTTACAAAGTGAATAACATATTATTAATGCAAATTATATTTGAGGATAACAGTATTCCTCATCATAGGGAATTTACCTTAGTACTAGAAAAAATTCTACAACGTAAATTGTATTAGCTAAACACATAAAGACAAGAAGAACACAAATATACAAGAGTACACAAACACATAGCGGAATAACAGAAAGGGAAAGGACAGGGTTTGCATTTCTGCAGTATCTTGCAAACAAAGCTTTCTTTACTTCTTGGAGATCTCCCTTCGTTCTTCATTATTTCAAAAAGTGCTATCTATACCTGCTTCCTGTACTTTTTTCGTAAAACTTCTGAATAGATTTCTTCCAATTCATCGCAACTCATTCTCTTATATAGTCTACCCCTCTTGAGCTAACTTAAATCTACTGGGCTCAGATGCTAAACTAAGGGACGAGGCAATGCAGCAGCACAAAACAATTAATACAAACAGCAATGAAAAAAATGCAAATTGGCAAAGCTAGCAGCAGTAAATGAAATAACTTATATCTAAAGATGACAAACCCACAAGCAGAAAAAATAGTAAACTAAAGAGAACAATGCAGATAAGGGAAATGTATATTCGCATCTTAATGTCTATGTAATTAAAGTGGTTAACCACAAAAACTTATTCTATGAAATAAATTACCAAGTACTTGAAAAGAAAATTATGTATGCAGTTCCTGTGAAAGGAAATGTTCTTTTGTGCTCCCTCATTTTTTTGGAAGTGTATCACAATATTATTATTTACTGGATCTGTAGGCAAAAAATATTTATATTAGTACATCTATAAAATTTAATTTAACCAATGCTGCAGTGCAGCTAGAAACTAGATATTAAACAAAATAGGCAAAGCAAGGTGGGAAACGCCATTCACTAGCCGTATGGCATTTCATAATGCAGTAAACAATCTTTCAACTAGCAAGACAATAGATGTGAAATGTTTCTCATCATTTCATTTTAGCAAATATCATAAATTAAGAACTCTACAGTGTAATCATGTTTTCAAGTTTTAGCGTGTCATATTTGCGATGCTTTCTACAAAGAAATGTCAATAGCGAGGATAATGGCCTCTTTCTTCTCCACCTAATGGCTTTTTCTCAACGCGGATGGCACACCTGGCTGCTCACAACGCATTACGTCATGGTCACTTACCTTTCTTACCGAAATATTTACAGCAGTTTCCGAAACAGTGACAGTCTCATATAAAAATTTCACTGGTCGAAAATTTTCGTTACAAATGTGTAGAAGCAAAATCCTGTAAATATAGCAGTGTCCAAAAATTTTCGCCGACATTGTGATACATTCACGCATTTACACACATTTCCTAACTCTTAAGGTACGATTCTTGGTTTCCAACATCCTTTTTCACAAATCAGAGTCCCTAACCACTACTCATTATGCCTTACCTTATTACACATATACATATTCGTCGACACTTCTTCAATATTTCATCATAAAAAATATGTAGCATAATCAAATTCCTCATATAGCATCAGCTTATTGATCATAAACATACCTCAACAGCATAATACACATTGTCATCGTAATAATAACATCATAAAAACTCAGCTAAATCTCAAAATCGTCGTAGCTTTCTGCAATAATTTCAAAACCTAAAAAAATATTCTCTGTTCCTTTCAATAGTGTCATCTACCTCAAACATACTTCAAAAATCATGATCCCATACCAAATGCATCATTCAAAGCTCTCATAGTATCACAATGCTTCCCAAAAAATATGAACAGTTCACACAATGCAGACAAAATACAATTTCATAAGTGTGAAGTTATCCAACTGTGTAATTACATAAACATCTGTTAGTGATGTAGTAAATAAAAAAGTTTGTTTCTCTGTTCAATAATCAGATAGCTGTGTAATTCTGTGTTAGAGAAATATGGTAGCGATGTGTAAAGTTGTATAAGCAAATACCATATTACCTAGGGCTCCTTGTGCTTGCCAAACACATTGTACACAAAGTAAGTGTGTACCCCCTGTGGATTAATGTAATTATACCCTGAGGTGTTACAGATTACAGAAATTGAATGAAATGTATCACGGAAAACCTTTGTATCATTGTACTTCAAATATCTTTAAAAATAAATGTTTTAAGTACAAAATTAATCACACAAAAACGTGTACTGTAGCGCTAAACTATGTGTTTTGTTGTAAGATAATCTCTGCGGAAATGTCGTAGTTATCGTCCTCCGAAAGCTAAGTTCTGCGAAAGTCAATGTACTTACCTCGTAATAAACAAAAGCAAAATGCTATGCATATTGATATTGTAGTTATTACGTACAGTTCTGTGATCAAGAAAGTACTACACTGTAATGTATTGTTGTGCTACAGAAAAGCTGTCTTATTGTAGCTATACCACAAAAGTTACTACTAAAACATGTTTCACTGTCCAGAATAATACAGAAAAACTGTGCAGATATAAAACAGATACAGTGCAAAAACAACAATATAAATTGTGTCACATATTAGTAGAGTCGTGATATAATCATGTAGCTATTAAAGAAACCAAATGCTAAGTCATCTTTAATCTCACCGAATGTATTTCAAATAAAGAGTAACTTTTCAAGTAAACCAAAATGTTGCATTGAAATCTCATTTGCAGTGCCGGTAAATGTTCTAAGTATGTGAGCGTTATAGTCGTTACGTAATCGTGCAACTAACAAGCAAGAATGTACACACACAATAACACTGTGTCCTCTGTTCACTATCACAATGCAGTGGTAATTACTGTCTAAATATGTTCCCTAAGTTTTAGACTGGATAGTTAACTTCCAAACATTGTTGCATGATAACAGTTTCTAAGTGTGACAAAGAGTACTAGTAACGTAAAGTGAAAATTTTTATAGCAAAGACTAAGTTAAAAAAACAGATTATCTCTCAATAAACGGTTTTACATGTGAAATGTGGTGCAATCCTTTACTCTTCATAGTACTCAGTTTCGAACGCAATTATAATGCGGTATACGTCGGTAAAGAATCTGGAATCTTTCTCAAGGTTAACGTCCATGTTATTTTTCTCTGAGCCAGCCGGCGCACGTGGCTGCCTGTGGTGCGAGTCATTGTCTTTCTCTTTGTTGGCGCGCGTCGTTATTAGGATTAGGAGACCTAACTTCTACAAATTCACCTTGTCGAGAGGTCCCAACCCTGGTTGAATCTCGCCAGTTCTGATGAAATTCAGGTGTGTCGTTATGATTATATCGTCTGTCGTCATAAAGTTAGTTTCTGTAGTTTCTTTCTTGTCGGTTAAGTGGTGGAGAATTTCTCCCTGAATTATGACTGCACGGTGGACCGTTGCGTCTGAAGTTATTCTGTCTCCCGTGATAATAATAGTTCTGGTTGCCATATTGTCTGTTTCTAAGATCGTCTCTATTATATTCATTACTACAGAAGTGCGACCTTTCCCTGTAATTATTACTACTCTGCCAACGGTTGTCATACGGGTGGTGTCTGTTTTGGTCACGATTAACGTTGTAAGAATAGCCTTGTCGTGTCCAGTTATTATTTCTTTCATCGCGGAATTGTGACAGATGTGGCCTGTAATTCTTGTGTTCCTGTTTTCGCGTCCCGCGATTGTCAGTGTCGATTTCAAACTCTTGTAAGAGTCCCTGAAAAGCTTCAATGTCGTCTTTGCAACGTCCTACCAAAATAATGTGTCGTAAATGTTCAGGCAATTTGATTAAGCAAATGCAGATGAGTTCTGAGGGGCTGTATGGGTTTGAAAGATACTGATTCTTATGTAACATGTCTTCGAAATATTTGACAAGACTGGAAAATTCAGATTGTTCGAAATGTTTCATCATTATGATGCTATATTTTGCTCGGTCTTGAGTAGCTTGAGACCAATATACTGAGAGGAAGGCATGATAAAATTCTCCTTCACTGTGACAATCGTGAATGACCGATCGCATTCTTACAGCTGGTTCATTCTCTAAGTAGTCACACATAAATTCTAATCTGTGCTGTAACGACCAGTTGGGAGGAAAGCAATGAGAGAATTGATGGAGCTATGCTTGTGGATGAATGTCGTTGCCAGAATTCTTAAATGTTTTGAATTTACGTGTAGTAATGAACAGCTTATAGTCAAAGTCATCATGTCGGCGATTCGCACATCGGTGATTGTTACTTCTTTTCGGCGGTTCAATCTCAAAATTCGGTGCACCTTGCCAATTTCTTTCACAATTTTCGAAATGCCCTGTGTTATTATTTTGTGGCTTTCCGTATTTCTAAGTTCCTCTTCCTGTGTTGGAGCGCGAGTGTCCTCTGAAATATGTAATTTTTGTATTACTTGTGCCAACTGATCTTGTACTTCCCGAATTTCTCTTTTGTGTTGCGTGTTAATTTGATTCTGATTTTGTTTGAATTTCCTAATTTGTTCATACTCTTCTGTGTCAGTGATGGCTACAGGTCTTCTGTCATTCAGATCATCTACCTTTGCAGATAAGTTAGTGAACTGATCCGAAAGTTTGGCTACTTTCTCTGATAGTGTATTTATTTCCTCAGTGTGTTTTTCTGAACCAAGTTTCAGTGTGTCAATTTGTGTTGAAATCGTATCTACTGTGTCCTTTAAGTTTTGTTATGTAACTCAGTAGTTAAATCTTCTCGTGTTTGTTCAAGTGTGGTGTCTAACTTTTGAAGCTTTTGCTGTGTTTGTCTCTGATTTTGTTCCATTGTGTCTAACTGTTGCTGTGTTTGTCTCTGGTGTTGTTCCATTGTGTCTAACTTTTGAAGCTTTTGTCCCATTTGTTGAATTAATTGTAATAACAATGCACTGGTGTCTGAAATATGTTCCTCAGTGCTATTCGGCAATGCATTTGAACCGGCAATATTCGCATTTTGAAAAGCAGAAGATGTGTCTTGACTTATTTGAGAAAACGATGAGGACCCAAAACCTGATTTTACAGTATTTGCAAGATTGTGTCCTGTCATTTCGGATTCCTGAGGCAAGCTGTTGCCGACCGATCGATCGATAATGCTTCCCTGTTCACTAATTGTTTCACTGCCTACACCATTATTTGCAGCCCGCTCCATTTCCCTATGCACAACTACCAAATTACTACTTTGAACATTAGTTAATTCATTACACGGTGGCGCTAACACACTGCTTTCATCTTCACTGTCATTTCTCAGTTTACTTTGGAGCCTAGTATTACGTTTTTCACACGCCATTATTGTCACAATATTTCACACGACAACACAGAAAAGCACAATTTGAAGAGCAAAATAAGAAAACACATTAACATAGCATTGAATATGATATCTCGTTAACTGCAAGCGCAGATGCGAAATACTTGGTGCAAATCTACATGCATGCCACAACTGTTTTACTGTACAAGAGTGAAAAACTACAACTACAAAGGAAATTCTCTCCACAATTACGCGCTAGCAATAAACAAAGGCTGCACTACTTGCACAATCTACAATAAAAAATCAGAAGATTCCAGTGAGGTATCCTAGACTAAGGGTCGACATATGAAACGTCCCCTTAGAAAAATTTATACATGACTGGGCTTAAACTGACACACAATATTTTTAGCGCAACGCAATCTGACTTTCAAAAATCCCTACAAAAGAATGGCCCTGACTAAAATTAACCTATACCTTTCACAAATCACTTACCTCACCAAAAATCTTCGTTACTCGAACTACCGCAATACAGCGAGCGCCACAACTGCCAGCTAAATAAAAGATTCAAACTACTGCAGGCACTAACTACTGATAGGCACAGTTAGCAAATGAAAGATTTTGATAGAGAACAAACAACGTATTTGCCTTAATAGTGTTCAAAAGTCATAATATATATAGCAGTTCAAGACATCCAGTCTTACAAATTTCAAAACTCCGCCATTTCTCTCCCCACATTCACCACTGCTGGCGGCTTACCTCCAACTGCGCACAGTGTTGCCAACTCTAAAAAACCCGAGTCGCTAGATTCAATATCAAAAGTCGCTAGAAAGTCGCTAAAACTGATTTTACTAGGGGTGTACTGAAAATTTCGTACTGTGAATGGTGCAATAAGCCAGTGGGGGAGGGGGGAGGGAGTAAAATATTAATAAAAACTCTCATACGTAATTGCTATATTGTCTTAATTAAATGAAGCATCGCTTGCAACAACATATATATAAAATACGCTAACGTTTAATTAAACTTGTTATCATAATTGACGCAACACATAAATTGTTGTTTCAATCACAGTAGTCAGATATACTAGAAATATACAACTATATTTGTAACAAAAGAAAGCAAGAAAACAAATTAAGTTACAAAATATATACATACCGGTATGTCAGCTATTCATCGTCGTCACTCAGAAGATCGAATAACTCTTCTGTTTCATGCTCTGACAGAACTGTAGTTGATGTAGAGGGTTGAACGTCGCTCAACAGATGATGCGGTTCGACTGGTTTTGTCGCAAAAGGGTAACTTTTGTTCGTTCCAACAAGCTCCAATACGCCTGACGGTATGTCAAAAGATGCACAATCTTTATTTTGTTTCTTCAGCTGGTCTCTCAATATGATCAAAGCATTAATTGTCTTTAACGATAATCTGTTACGTTGTTTAGTTTTTATGTTCATAGAACTGAATATTCTTTCCATTTCTGCATTTTAATGCGGTAGGCATAGAACAGTCATTGCTAGCTGTGAAATCAAAGAAAAAGGATTCTCCCCTGCGGTATTTTCATACTGCAAAACCTCACTCCAAAATAAAACAGTGTTAGTAGTGTTATTCCACCTAATGACGTTGATATTATGCCATTCTTGCAACATACAGTCTATGAAATCGCTACTAAAACCCAGTTCTTTGGCTATATCCGCTACAGCATTATTTTTATTCTCTTTTAGTATTTCTTCAACACTCAGCATTGACATTTTTTTCAGGATCGTAACATTACTTGGCAGTCTTTGTCGAATTTCTTTTATGAGTTTCAGGCTAAACTGAATGCATCTCTTCTTCAAATAAACTTTATTTTCTTCAGACAAACTTGACTCAGACAATTTCTATAGTTAAAATCTTAGTTTTGTTAATGAAAATACTGGCCCAAAATAGTTTTGAGTCGTCAGTACTCCAAAAGTCGCCATATAAGTCGCTAAATAATTTTTGTCGCTAAAAAGTTTTTTTTGTCGCTAAGACGAAGGCAAAAGTCGCCATTTCTAGCGACAAAGTCGCTAAATTGGCAACGCTGACTGCGCAACGCTACGCGCTGTTAACAGCCAACTGCCCAACACTACAATGGCCAACAACAATGCAAACGAGCCACAGACTGCACACAGCACAGCCAGTGATTTTCATACAGAGCGCTACGTGGCGTTACCAATATAAAAACCTAAACAGACTACTTACGTATTGATTTTTCTTTAGTCTTGCTTCCATTGTCAACCGTAACGTCAGAGTTC
Organism: Schistocerca nitens; assembly: GCF_023898315.1. Lineage (NCBI taxonomy): Eukaryota > Metazoa > Arthropoda > Insecta > Orthoptera > Acrididae > Schistocerca > Schistocerca nitens. The sequence continues at coordinate 22,299,521 of NC_064614.1, forward strand.
CCTCTTTGGTTCCTTTACCTTTCCTAAAGCCAAACTGATCGTTATCTAACGTATCCTCAATTTTCTTTTCCTTGCTTCTGTGTATTATTCTTGTCAGCAACTTGAATGCATGAACTGTTAAACTGATGGTGCGATAATTCTCGCATTGGTCAGCTCATTCAATCTTCGGAACGATTCTACTGCCAACATAAATTACGCGTAAGGATCACGAACATAAGATTTGAGAAATTAGGGGTCATACTGAGGCATATAGACAGCCGTTTTTTCCTCGCTCTATTTGCGATTGGTTGGTTCAAATGGTTCAAATCGCTCTGAGCGCTATGGGACTTAACTTCTGAGGTCATCAGTCCCCTAGAACGTAGAACTACTTAAATCTAACTAACCTAAGGACATCACACGCATCCATGGCCGTGGCAGTACTCGAACCTGCGACCGTAGCGGTCGCGCAGTTCCTGACTGTAGCGCCTAGAACCGCTCGGCCACAACGGCCGGCTTTGCGAGGGAAACGGGAGGGGAAATGACAAGTAGTGTACAGGATACCCTACGCCACGAACCGTTCGATGATTTGTGGAGTTTCTGTCTAAATGTAGATGTCGATGTACATCTGGCGTTACAAAAGTTTGTTAGTAATGATGTGGGCATATTGAGAGGTACATAACGAAAATAACGGCTGCAAAAGGGAAAGCTAACTATCCAGGAAATATTACTGGGGGAGTAGGGAAATTAAGTGTGAAATAATGTTTTACGAAATATTACCTTTTGGTAAACGTGAAATAGGTCATATAAATACAGTTATTCGACAGCAAGAGACAGAAATATCAACGAATTCAAAGACAGTAATATCTTCCTTACGAGGAATAAGGCATTTGTGATTAGAATGATTGATTATAGAGGTACGGTTCGTTATTAGCAATGATGGTACTGAAGGCTGAAGGGCGTTCATACCATTCTATAAGTTAAAGTCCACTCAAAACATTTATCTCTTTTTACACGGAATGACACACGAAGAGATAATGTAGAGAAATAACCACAAATGCCTCAGATGACTGATGTGTTTGTTAAATGTTTTGGGCTGCAAGGCTTTGTCACAATTTTACTCTTCATTCTAAATGCAAGTTGGAAACTGTCTCCTTAAATTAGCACAAAGCGGTCGACCTGTCGATGGTGGTGCCGCATCTGTTAGCTTTCGCTGTGGTTCTTTCGCCTTTTATAATTGACACAGTATTAATATTTAAGCTCCGTCACTCGTAGAAGGTGATCAGTCACGAACGTCAACCACTGAGGATGAATTGATTTCAGCGCCCTTCGCCTAAGAAGCTTAATAAATATTAAGTGAAAAGGGTGATATTGAGCGCCCTTAGCCTGAAACAGTGCTGTAAGTTTCTTCCCTCTTGAGAACACAACCATCCATCATTCACTGACAGAGATAAGGGGTTGCACGAGAAGTCGTTGCCCAGCGCTTTACGGAACGCTTCGCGTCCCGAAAACGTCCTTACCGTCTTCCGACAATCATAAATTCCTCACTCTCCACTAGGTCTTTGTCTCTTTATCATTGTCCATCCATACAAAGCAGTGGATATTAAGATCGTCCCCATTCTTTTGTTATAGTCAGCTTTTGCTGTTTTAAGACTTATATTCCTGACTAATGTGTGCACCTTCGACAACTAGTGTAGCAGGGCTACATTTCGCAGAAACATTGTACAATGAGGGTTAAGCTGCAACACGAACTCAACGAAACGGTTTTCGTATGACAACATTCGTGCTATGTGAGCCTGTAACGTAAGATATGAATGAAGACTTCGTTAAATGTTTTAAAGTTTCCTAGGTGTATCTGGCGACGCTTTGCTATGGCTCAATCTGCTTAAATGGAAAAGAAAGGAAAGCGAAGGCACGTATCATATGTATGGGAGTTGGATGTACGTCCTAATCTCCTTCTCTCCCGTGTCTTCGTCGATCTCCTTTTCCCATTTTGTTTCTTCATGTCCCCTCATTCCCTCTTTGTCCTTCCATCACCTCCTATCCCTTTATCTACCCGCCTTCTCTTCCCCTACCCCCACCTCCCCCATCTCGATCCCTCCATCTCCTCCGGCTCCCTCTATCTTCCCCTTTCTCAGCCCACCAGCTCCTGTCCTCTTTCCTTGTCGACGTCCTCCAACCTCCTCTCCCTCCGTCTCCTCCTGGCCCCTCTCTCTGTGTCAATCTCCTCTTTCTGCTCTTCTATGTCCATTTCTCTCTCTACATCTCCTCTTCCCCTCCCTATGACGTTAGGCTTGTTTATTGTTATTGCAAATTCCGATTATGTAGTAATATTCTAATAATAAACCATTAAGAGGTATATAGAAATTTTCCGTTTACTAACAAAGTTAAACGAGTTGTTTATAATTAAAGTTAAACTTTCAAACCGCTCTAGACGAAACACCACTGGTCAGAATGACGTCAAAATGCAACGGAATATTATTGGAGAAGGGGGAAAAGTAGGGCAGAAGAAAAATAACTAGTGACAAAATGTAGCAATAGACTGCGCTGTAGGCATTGTAATTTAATAGTGGTTGACTAAAAATGACAAATTAATCATACAACAATGCCTAAGGTTGGCGTTAAACAAACTGTACTACTCGGTGTACGTGGGTGTGCAGATGTGATACCGTTAGTTACGTTAGCCCGCCCACCACGGCAAGGTCATATCACTCTGGACTGGAAAAATCGGTTTTTAACTATCCTCAGGCCAAAAACCTCATACAATGCATTAGTGAAAATCCAATCCGATTATTAATTTCCACGTGAATGTCGCAAAACATGTTCAATATGCAGTCCACCATTTTCTACAATAAGTTGAAATCGAGAAACAGCATGTTCCACAACTGATTGAACTGTTTCCGGGGTCACGTTCAGGATGTGTTGCGCAATGCATGCCTTCAATGCAGCTAAGTTGGCGATCACAACACTGACCACAACTATTTTCACATAGCCCCACAGTCAGAAATAGCACGGATTAATATTCGCTGATCGGGACGGCCAGGCTGAAGGGAAATGGCGGCTGATAATTCTAGCATGTCCGAAATTGCGTTTTAGCTGCTGCTAAACTACACTCCTGGAAATGGAAAAAAGAACACATTGACACCGGTGTGTCAGACCCACCATACTTGCTCCGGACACTGCGAGAGGGCTGTACAAGCAATGATCACACGCACGGCACAGCGGACACACCAGGAACCGCGGTGTTGGCCGTCGAATGGCGCTAGCTGCGCAGCATTTGTGCACCGCCGCCGTCAGTGTCAGCCAGTTTGCCGTGGCATACGGAGCTCCATCGCAGTCTTTAACACTGGTAGCATGCCGCGACAGCGTGGACGTGAACCGTATGTGCAGTTGACGGACTTTGAGCGAGGGCGTATAGTGGGCATGCGGGAGGCCGGGTGGACGTACCGCCGAATTGCTCAACACGTGGGGCGTGAGGTCTCCACAGTACATCGATGTTGTCGCCAGTGGTCGGCGGAAGGTGCACGTGCCCGTCGACCTGGGACCGGACCGCAGCGACGCACGGATGCACGCCAAGACCGTAGGATCCTACGCAGTGCCGTAGGGGACCGCACCGCCATTTCCCAGCAAATTAGGGACACTGTTGCTCCTGGAGTATCGGCGAGGACCATTCCCAACCGTCTCCATGAAGCTGGGCTACGGTCCCGCACACCGTTAGGCCGTCTTCCGCTCACGCCCCAACATCGTGCAGCCCGCCTCCAGTGGTATCGCGACAGGCGTGAATGGAGGGACGAATGGAGACGTGTCGTCTTCAGCGATGAGAGTCGCTTCTGCCTTGGTGCCAATGATGGTCGTATGCGTGTTTGGCGCCGTGCAGGTGAGCGCCACAATCAGGACTGCATACGACCGAGGCACACAGGGCCAACACCCGGCATCATGGTGTGGGGAGCGATCTCCTACACTGGCCGTACACCACTGGTGATCGTCGAGGGGACACTGAATAGTGCACGGTACATCCAAACCGTCATCGAACCCATCGCTCTACCATTCCTAGACCGGCAAGGGAACTTGCTGTTCCAACAGGACAATGCACGTCCGCATGTATCCCGTGCCACCCAACGTGCTCTAGAAGGTGTAAGTCAACTACCCTGGCCAGCAAGATCTCCGGATCTGTCCCCCATTGAGCATGTTTGGGACTGGATGAAGCGTCGTCTCACGCGGTCTGCACGTCCAGCACGAACGCTGGTCCAACTGAGGCGCCAGGTGGAAATGGCATGGCAAGCCGTTCCACAGGACTACATCCAGCATCTCTACGATCGTCTCCATGGGAGAATAGCAGCCTGCATTGCTGCGAAAGGTGGATATACACTGTACTAGTGCCGACATTGTGCATGCTCTGTTGCCTGTGTCTATGTGCCTGTGGTTCTGTCAGTGTGATCATGTGATGTATCTGACCCCAGGAATGTGTCAATAAAGTTTCCCCTTCCTGGGACAATGAATTCACGGTGTTCTTATTTCAATTTCCAGGAGTGTAGATTTGCAACGTGCGGAGGTGCGTCATCTTGAATAAAAATGATCCAATCCACACATCCACGCTGTTGGAGAGATGGAATGACGTGGCTGCGCAAAAGACACATAGCGCTTACCAGTGAAGGTACAGGTAACAGAACGTGAAGCATCTGTCTCTTCGATAAATTATGGCCCTGTCATAAATAAATAAATGAGGCGGCAAACCTGCACCACACAGTGACCTTTTCAGGATGAAGTGGTACTGGTTGATTTGCGTGTGCATTTTCCGTAGCCCATATTCGACGATTGTGTATTAACATATCCTCTCAGATGGAAGTGGACTTCGTCTGTCCACAAAATGTTCCACGGCCAATCATAGCCACTTTCCCTGCGAACAAGAAATTCTAAAGCAAAGGTCTCTCTTGCTGGCAGGTCAACAGGAAGCAGCTTGTGCACATGAGTAGTTTTGAGTGGATTTCAGAGAAGGATGTTTCGTAGAATTTTACGCACCGTGCTCACGAGGATGTCCACTGTTCGAGCAATTCTCCATGCACTACACGTTTGGACGCCACCACTCGTCTCCTCCTGAACGTTATTTCTAGAGCATTTTGAATGTTTAACTTTAATTATAATGACCTTGTATATGCTTGTTAAAAGTAGATAGTCTATATATGTTTAACGTAGAATTAGGTTTCCTAGAACCACGTTCACATTAGAATTCAACTTCGGGTCAAAATTTCAAAGAAATCGTTCAACAACTTTCGGAGATGCTCGAAATTGTAGAAACGAAGATTTACATTTTTAATTACACTGATTACCTATAAAAGTATTTAGCAAACAAGCCAATGAAACGAATTTGATTCATTCGATTTTCCTTTACTGTACAAGCACGTTGAAAAATTCGTTGATTATGAAGCAGTAGTTTGATTCTGGTGCAACATTTTAATATTATAAAGATTCAAGACATGATCAGAAACGACAAAATTTATTTATAAAATTGAAAGAGCTTAAGTTAAAACATTTTTTGGCCCTGAAATATAAGCTTTTTGTTTTGAATGGTACATAATGTTGGAGAAGACCAATAGAAGAAGGAAAAATGTAGAGAGTGAAGGAGGGAATGAAAGTGCCCCTCAGGTGAAAAACAAAAGATTCTCAGTGTTTACGAGTTGGCTCCAGATGCAAAAATAATGTGAAGTAAGTAGTTGAGCGGTCACTGTATGTGACTGATACGTAGGTGACGGGGGACGTGGCATTAGTTCCTGGTTTTGTCATCGAAGATTCAGATGTCAGGCGTGTCCTCAGACTAGTGAGGTGACATGAAGAGCTACTAGTATCAGAAGTAGAGGCCCCAGGGTCTGGGCAGCTAACAGTGGCCAAGTGAGCGACGTGGTGACCCCTTACTCCTACATACCGTATTAAAACATCATATATATTAATGCAGTTATTTCAGCACGTAATATCAGAGCCTTCAAGTCTTGCTTTGCATCTAACGAGTTCCAACATAACAATATGCTTGATGCAAGAACAATACACAATGCTAATAATAAAATTAGTAGCGTCTATAAAAACTTAAGAAATACCACTCCTGTTAAAACTGTATGAAGCAGTTTCCTCCTTACGATCTAGCCAAATGCGAGAATGATATCCAATAAATGTGTGGCAGTCACAGAAGAAATCAAATTCGGAGACTAGCCTCATTGGTCATAGGAAACGAGAGGAACAACAGGATGATGGCAGCAAGCGATATGTAAGAAAAATTAGAAATTGATGGGGATGATGAAAGCATGAATAGTGATGATAGAGTTACTCTGACACTGTTTGCTTTTGGACTGATAGCTGCAACGCGACTACAGGGCGTATGGCAGAGAATGACTTGGCAGGCTGTAGGTATCGTGGGGTTCTCTGGGACCGTTCGCACATTTACTTTCACCTAGCTAATGTGGGCGAGGTCCAGTGGGCAGAATGTTAGCAGAATCCAACCAAAACAACCGGTTGATTTACGAAACCCTGCCCACCCTGACGCATTCTGATCAGTGACAGACGGTGTAACTACACTCGAAGATATATCAAAAAACGTCGAACCACTAAGGAATTATCAGAAAGGGACGAAAGGCGATACGTTTGATGTAGATTACCGACAAACAAATGATTACAGTTTCAGAAAAATGAGATGATTTATTCAAATCTTCACAAATTGAACAAGTCAATAACGCGTTGGTCCACCTCTGATCCTTACACAAGCAGGCTTAGCACTCATTGACAGAGTTGTTGGATCTCCACCTGAGGTACAGAGTGCCTAATTCTGTCCAACTGGCGCGTTAGATCGTTAAAATCCCTAGCTTGTTGCAGGGCGTGCCTATAATGCTCCATACGTTCTCAATTTGAGAGAGATCAGGTGCCCTTGACGGCCAAAGTAGGGTTTGGCAAGCACGAACACAAGCAACAGACACTCTCGCCGTTGGCGGGAGGGCATTATCTTGCTGAAATGTAAGCCCAGGATAGCTTTCCGTGAGGGCAACAAACGAGGCTTGGAATATTATCGACATATCACTGTGCTGTAACGGTAACGGGGATGAAAATCAAAGAGATTCTACTATGAAGTGGAATGGTACCCCAGACCACCACACCCAGCTGTCGAGCCGTATGGTGGTCGAGAGTCAGGTTGGTATCCCACCAATGGCTGGGGTGTTCAGACACTTCGATTCGTCAATTCCAGTCAATACCCGTCAGGCTAACATTGTACTACATTATGTCACAGGTATCTCACCACATAAATAAAATAATAAATAAAAGGTGAAACAGATTTGTAGCGAATGTACATAATCTTTAACATTTTACAACCTACTTACGTCCCCCACTAAACAACGTTTCTATCCTTCAGTAAGCTCTCAAATATTGTCTTATGTAAATTAACTACCAGTTTGTCTACTCTCTTACCGATAATCACGTTACCAACGAGTTAGAATGTGTGTTTCTTGTTTCAAAGATACAGTAGAACTAACCAGGTGGTTGCTTCTCACAAAGTAATATATATGCTTTCCCTCGTTTTGCTGTCTTAAATGTTATAGGCAAGGAAAGGAAGGCAGACCACTATTTTTCACATATGGGCCAGCATTTTTGGTAAACTGATTCATTCTGGCACATTACCTTTTCTGATCAGATAAATAAATGGTTCTTGAACGTGGACTTACTATTATTTAACACTTGTAAATCGTGATGTTTTTCTCTCTGTTTTAGTTCATGGTATGCTCTAATTAATATTTGTTGAAACTGGACAGTTCGATATCCCAAGTTAAGTTGCTCATTTTCTAATTTTAAAATTGTACTGTTCATTTGCCTATATTTGTCCGACTTTTTCAAAGATTCTGTGTTATACCAATAGAGAAATATCTGGAGTACCCTTCTAAAAAATAAATTCTTTCCTAGTTTAAGTGTTACGTTTTTGTGACCAAGCGCCTTACCATTCCCATCTCCTTGCTTCCTACAGCATTTCACTTTTACAGAAATGTTGGACTGATACGTAAGTTCGTAGTGTTTTTTTTTTCTTTTTGTAAGGTTAATAAACACAAGACATATTAGAGACTTCAGTCAGAGACTTTAATCATCAGTGCTATGGGATGTTTTCGTAAGAGCGTGCAAAACTTTAACAGGAGATAGGGGATGTTCCCCTGAACAATTTGAGGTAGGGAACTTGGCATCGGAAAAGCCAGCTTAAGGAGATAGTACTAATAAAATCACATTACTGCGCACTTTTTTTTATTTTTTTAGTTACAGTTAACTGCAAATACCATCACTGACACAATGAACGTACCATTTGTACTGTATGTTGCAAAATATACTGAAACTGACGGCCATCAACCTCAATGCAAACATTACATCGGCGAAAGCGATTTTGGCTCCCCTGACAAATATCCCTGGTGTGTTTCGATTCACGTCACTGGAATCTACAATTCTGGCAACAAATTCTATCTCCGTATCCACTGGGGTCCCATAAACAAGTGACTTTGGATACCTCTACACGATATAATCAAGGGGATTCAGGTCAGATGACTTCGCAGGCCATATAATAAGACTTCCCCTTCCAATCCAGCGAGCAGGAAATACAGTGTTGGGATGGTTGTGGATATTCACACTGAAGTGAGGCGGTGCACCGTTATGCTGTATCCACATCATCTTAAGATCAGCTAAGGCTGCGTTCTGCAACAACTCAGTAGAAATCCTTACACGAACGTCAAGTACAGGTTGCCATGCAGACGGCCAAGTAGAAAATGTAGCCCAATGAGATTGTTGCCTACAATGCTGGCCCAGATATTCACAGCAAAACGTACTTTATGGTGTGACTCTCCTACAGTGTGAGGGGTTTCCTCATCCGACACATGGCTATTCCTGCTGTTCGAAATATCACGATCAAATGAGTTCTCGTCGGTAAACAGCTCGATTTGGAGGGAATGTGGTCGATCAGTCCAATGTTGGAGTAACAACTGACACAATGCGACCCTTCGTAGAATGTCAGTCACAAGGTTTGCATGGACTCGTTGTGGGTGATATGGGTGCAATACTTATTCGTGGAGTGCTCGCCACACGTTAGTATGTGCAGCCCCATTTCATGTGAAATACGACGAGTACCGGTAGTGGGATCCGCTGCAACACGTTTCAGCATCTCCTCTTCAAAATCGGGAGTCCAAATGGTCCTCATGTTGCCAGGTCCCTCGATTCTCCTTTCCAATGAACCAGCCTGCCGCATTCGTCGACCAAGAGAAATAAACACTCATCGTGACGGATGATGCCTGTTAGGAAATCGTCCACTTTACAGCATTTCAGTAACAAGAGCGCTGCAACGTACTTCCCTATACACGAGGTGCGCGTCCATGAGTTCTGCGAAACTGTACCAGTACTGCTCCACCGTATTGTACTGTACGTCTCTGAACAGCAGTGAGTAATGAATGGGACTGTAGTTGACTCATAGCACATTCTGTCACGTGGCAATGTAAATACGATATAACAGAGCCACCTTATGGAAAAGGGAAGTACACAAAACCTGCATCATGACTTCCTAGTAATCAGACTCGTCTTTCTCGTTTCCTTGCTAGAGACCAGGAATGTACACTCCTGGAAATGGAAAAAAGAACACATTGACACCGGTGTGTCAGACCCACCATACTTGCTCCGGACACTGCGAGAGGGCTGTACAAGCAATGATCACACGCATGGCACAGCGGACACACCAGGAACCGCGGTGTTGGCCGTTGAATGGCGCTAGCTGCGCAGAATTTGTGCACCGCCGCCGTCAGTGTCAGCCAGTTTGCCGTGGCATACGGAGCTCCATCGCAGTCTTTAACACTGGTAGCATGCCGCGACAGCGTGGACGTGAACCGTATGTGCAGTTGACGGACTTTGAGCGAGGGCGTATAGTGGGCATGCGGGAGGCCGGGTGGACGTACCGACGAATTGCTCAACACGTGGGGCGTGAGGTCTCCACAGTACATCGATGTTGTCGCCAGTGGTCGGCGGAAGGTGCACGTGCCCGTCGACCTGGGACCGGACCGCAGCGACGCACGGATGCACGCCAAGACCGTAGGATCCTACGCAGTGCCGTAGGGGACCGCACCGCCACTTCCCAGCAAATTAGGGACACTGTTGCTCCTGGGGTATCGGCGAGGACCATTTGCAACCATCTCCATGAAGCTGGGCTACGGTCCCGCACACCGTTACGCCGTCTTCCGCTCACGCCCCAACATCGTGCAGCCCGCCTCCAGTGGTGTCGCGACAGGCGTGAATGGAGGGACGAATGGAGACGTGTCGTCTTCAGCGATGAGAGTCGCTTCTGCCTTGGTGCCAATGATGGTCGTATGCGTGTTTGGCGCCGTGCAGGTGAGCGCCACAATCAGGACTGCATACGACCGAGGCACACAGGGCCAACACCCGCCATCATGGTGTGGGGAGCGATCTCCTACACTGGCCGTACACCACTGGTGATCGTCGAGGGGACACTGAATAGTGCACGGTACATCCAAACCGTCATCGAACCCATCGTTCTACCATTCCTAGACCGGCAAGGGAACTTGCTGTTCCAACAGGACAATGCACGTCCGCATGTATCCCGTGCCACCCAACGTGCTCTAGAAGGTGTAAGTCAACTACCCTGGCCAGCAAGATCTCCGGATATGTCCCCCATTGAGCATGTTTGGGACTGGATGAAGCGTCGTCTCACGCGGTCTGCACGTCCAGCATGAACGCTGGTCCAATTGAGGCGCCAGGTGGAAATGGCATGGCAAGCCGTTCCTCAGGACTACATCCAGCATCTCTACGATCGTCTCCATGGGAGAATAGCAGCCTGCATTGCTGCGAAAGGTGGATATACACTGTACTAGTGCCGACATTGTGCATGCTCTGTTGCCTGTGTCTATGTGCCTGTGGTTCTGTCAGTGTGATCATGTGATGTATCTGACCCCAGGAATGTGTCAATAAAGATTCCCCTTCTTGGGACAATGAATTCACGGTGTTCTTATTTCAATTTCCAGGAGTGTACATGTAAATGAACAGCGCAATTCGTGTAAACTTTTACGCATGTTAGTTGTGTAAATAAGCTGGAAAACAGCAATGCTAGACAAAGCGGTAGTCAAGTTTACATTCATATCTACCTAATCTGGCTTCTCCGACCCCACACTGCGTACATTAAATGGTTCAGTCACGCATTCCCTATGTCCTGTTACATTTTTGCACACTTGGCGTAAAACCCCTGTATATTATCCTTGATTTTTAACAACAGTCTGCCAACGCTGGAGTAACTTTTCGGTTCCGTGATTGTAGAAATCATGTCATTTTGAGGCGAAGAACTCGTTGAGACAAATTAGGAGCCTATTCTTTGTCAGAGTAGCAGAATTTGCGCGGGCGTTGTGGAATAGCTGCATCAATTCAAGCAGTCTTCCTGGTCGTTCTTCTTGCATTTGCAAGATATGCCACTTGACACCGTGCGGTTCTAGGCGCTTCAGTCCGGAACCGCGTAACCGCCACGGTCGCAGGTTCGAATCCTGCCTCGGGCATGGGTGTGTGTGATGTCCTAGGTTTTAGCAGTACTAAGTCTAGGGGACTGATGACCTCAGATGTTAAGTCCTATAGTGCTTAGAGCCATTTGAACCATTTGTCACTTGACAATGAATGTCGGCAGAGACAGTTACACCTTGGGAAAGCTATTCGTAGTATACCACGTCGTCACTGTTCTGCCAGATGCATAATATTATCTTTTGTGGGTGCGTGCACGTCTCTGTACTGGGAGTTGCTGCTTTGTTTTGGCTGAATCAAACCTTTCGTTTCTTCATGGTAGCATAAAGCCACCATTTCTCGCCACCGCTAACGATACAGTATAGTAATGGTCAGTGTTCAAGAGCCAAATAATGACGAGCGAGCAGGGATTGTCATATGGACACTAGCCGATGTTTGTGATTTTGGCTTAGAGCATGCGGTACCCGTACACCCGGTTTTTGAACCTTCCACATTGCACGCAAAAGTAGCACCATTACAGTTCATCACGTTGTCCAGTTCACAGGTATACGAGGTGTGGCTAGAAAAAAACCGGACTAGTACTGGTGAAACAATAAAACGAATGCAATAAGGCTGAAAGTCGCGTGGCCTGTCACGTGACTCTCGCTCCGCCTACTGCTCGAGTTTCATCTGCCTCCTGCACTCAGTCTGCCCGTGGCGTCTGTTTTAAGTAGTTGACGTTTTGTCTGTGCGTCGGAAAATGTTGAGTGTACAGAAAGAACAGCGTGTTAACATCACATTTTGTTTCAAACTAGGAAAATCTGCAAGTGAAACGTTTGTAATGTTACAACAAGTGTACGGCGATGATTGTTTATCGCGAACACAAGTGTTTGAGTGGTTTAAACGATTTAAAGATGGCCGCGAAGACACCAGTGATGACACTCGCACTGGCAGACCATTGTCAGCAAAAACTGATGCAAACATTGAAAAAATCGGTAAACTTGTTCGACACTTTCCTTGTCAACTCCTGTTAACTCAGACACTGCTCTGATTGTTAAACGGCGATCTTGTCGAACAAGTTTACCGATTTTTACAATGTTTGCATCAGTTTTTGCTGACAATGGTCTGCCAGTGCGAGTGTCATCACTGGTGTCTTCGCGGCCATCTTTAAATCGTTTAAACCACTCAAACACTTGTGTTCGCGATAAACAATCATCGCCGTACACTTGTTGTAACATTACAAACGTTTCACTTGCAGATTTTCCTAGTTTGAAACAAAATGTGATGTTAACACGCTGTTCTTTCTGTACACTCAACATTTTCCGACGCACAGACAAAACGTCAACTACTTAAAACAGACGCCACGGGCAGACTGAGTGCAGGAGGCAGATGAAACTCGAGCAGTAGGCGGAGCGAGAGTCACGTGACAGGCCACGCGACTTTCAGCCTTATTGCATTCGTTTTATTGTTTCACCAGTACTAGTCCGGTTTTTTTCTAGCCACACCTCGTAGAGACGTGAATGACTGTAGATTAATGTGTTTAAACGTTCCCCATCAAACCCCAAAGGCCTTCCCGAAAGTGAAGAGTTACTTCTGTCAAAACGATCCTCCGAAAAATAAGAAAACCATTTTTCTGCCGTGCTCCGACAATGGCATTATCCCCGAACACGGTGCAAATGTCTCTGCTTTTTTCATCCCGCTACTGATGTCAAACGGAAGAATATACCGGAAATATTCCGATTTCTCCACTTGGCACTCCATATTCTGGAGTCCACAGTTCCACTCACTATCTCCAAATGACAATGTCTAAACTAAAATATCGACAGTGAACTACAAATGAAAAATGACAATATGTTTCTTGAGGGAGCTCACAGCTTCAGGACTGCCCAATCTCCCGCTCCCACTCCTTGGATTCTCGCCTGCTGATAACTACATCTACATGAGCACTTTGAAAACACCTGTAAAGTGCACAGCAGTGAGTGCTTCCCACAGGACTGCGTGTTAATTCTTCCTGCCATGGAAAAGCTTTGGGAGGCAGACTCACAATTTTCCGGGGTCACACTCCTTCCACGCGGGCAGCCTCCTATCGCCGGCGCTGCGTCGGCGCGCGCTACTTGTTAGGGGCGAATAAACTGGGGCGTGCCCGAGTGGCGCCGGGGGGAGCGGAAACACTTTGCTGGAGGGCCCTCCAGGGGGCTGTACGCAGCGCATAGCCCTGGCGTACACACTACGCGCCACGCCACGCTGACACGTTGCGTACACACAAGGGACTTGTCCTCCACCGCTCATTCACCAGACTGACACTGGTGTCAGCCACGAGAGGGCACTGGTACTGCTTGTCGTTTCCACTATTAGTACAGGGTTCTAATGTAAAAATATGCACCTCCATTTTTGTCGCCCTGTACCATTTTACGGCACAGTGACGCACATTAAGAGTAGCGAAATCCACTGCACGTGCTTCATTGCTAGTATCCACTACAGAACCACCTATTTAGAGTTCCCGCCAATGATGCAAGTCGTCATGTAATTTTCCTGTGCACCGATAGATGTCCGTAGCTGTTATTATTCGGCTCGGGCGCTCCCTGATCTTCAAGCCACATTCTTGTTAATCATGTTTGTTTGTGTGCCTGTCCTCCTCAGCGAGCACAGAAATATTTGTTTTGAAAACAAATGCAACCATTTCTTTCTGCACTTTAGTTTATTTCTTCCAGACGCGTTTCGCCTTTTTTTTTTTTTTTTTTACTCTAAGGCGTCTTTACTGGGATCTAGATCGATGCAATTTTTATGAATTTTATCCATAGTGGATGCTGTCAAACTCCGTGACTGTTCCTTTATAGGGTGTAGAAATAATAAGTGTGTAACGAAGTGGCAAAACTGTCACCACAGCGTAACTGTAATAATGGTGCTTCATCTTTATTGATCTCCAACAATATAAATGTATAAACATGTATTTTCACTCTGCAGCGGAGTGTGCGCTGATATAAAACTTCCTGGCAGATTAAAACTGTGTGCGCGACCAAGACTCGAACTCGGGACCTTTTCCTTTCGCGGGCAAGTGCTCTACCATCTGAGCTACCGAAGCACGACACACGCCCGCTCCTCACAGCTTTACTTCTGTCAGTATCTCGTCTCCTAGCTTCCAAACTCTACAGAAGCTCTCCTGCGAACCGCTGCAGAGTGAAAATCTCATTCTGGAAACATCCCCCAGGCTGTGGCTAACCCATGTCCCGCAATATCCTTTCTTTCAGGAGTGCTAGTTCTGCATGGTTCGCAGGAGAGCTTCTGTAAAGTTTGGAAGGTAGGAGACGAGATACTGACAGAAGTAAAGCTGTGAGTACCGGTCGTGAGTCGTGCTTCGGTAGCTCAGTGGTAGAGCACTTGCCCGCGAAAGGCAAAGGTCCCGAGTTCGAGTCTCAGTCGGGCACACAGTTTTAATCTGCCAGGAAGTTTCATATCAGCGCACACTCCGCTGCAGAGTGAAAATCTCATTCTGGAAACATGCCCCAGGCTGTGGCTGAGCCATGTCTCCGAAATATTCTTCCTTTCAGGAGTGCTAGTTCTGCATGGTTTGCAGGACAGGTTCTGTAAAGTTTGGAAGGTAGGAGACGAGATACTGACAGAAGTAAAGCTGTGAGGACCGGGCGTGAGTCGTGCTTCGGTAGCTCAGATGGTAGAGCACTTGCCCGCGAAAAGCAAAGGTCCCGAGTTCGAGTGTCGGTCGGGCACACAGTTTTAATCTGCCAGGAAGTTTCAGTCCAAAAGACGATAATTACCGTAATAGAATAATAATAGAACTCAACACCTTTCCACTTACTTGTCTATGACCTCCTCCACAGAACGTTTAAACCAAAACTGAAATCAGCTGATCACCAAAGCTTTTAACCACTTTCTGACAGGTATTACATTCATATTCAACACTCTATAAGTCAAACCATTAACACCCTCTTCCCCCCCCCCACCCCCCACACACACACAAACACACACAAAAACTCTTCAGCTCTCTCTCTCTCTCTTTTCTCTCTCTCTCTCTCTCTCTCTCTCTCTCTCTCTCTCTCTCTCTCTCTCTCTCATACATGGTTAGACGTTAGTTTTCAACATATACTTCATTATGCTAGCAACATGTAAGTAAACAAACAAAACAGGAGGAAACACATAGTGCAGCCACAATATTCACGTCTTTAAAAGCACAGTTTTAGGACAAATATCCATAAATAGTGACAATAGTAATGGTAACAGTGCACCACAAAAATAAGTGTAAACATGGTGAACAGTGTGAAGGATAAGTTCGCAAAATGAATATGTGTGACCTCCAGACCAGTTGAAAGGAATCACAGATTCCAACAGCTGTAAGTACTTGATTATTTACATAAAAAACGCGACTTGAACTGTTTGATAATGTGAAAATAACACATATCAAAACTATATTGTTTTACATTCCACTGAAGATGATTTAGGGTAAAAACAGGTCTGGGAGAAATAAATTACAGTGCAGCATCAAAAGATTTTATTTAAAAAAACAAACACATTGTTGTTAATTGTGCATCATACGATTTATACATTAGCTTTGTTTCAGTGGAGACTATTTTCAGTATGTACCTGAAGTTTTACTACTAGCAACTCTTCTTTATGCTATATGAACGGCAGAGACATGGATTTATTGAGGAATTGGAATGGACTGGCTGTACACTGAAAGTTGAGCTCTCCTTATTACAAAACTTTATTAATTTTCAGTTGCCCAACAACTTTTTTTTATACAATAGTACTGGCTGAACTGTCGGAACCGTGGCCTACCATTTCATTTATTTTGCTGAAGGGTAGTGTGAGTCCCTTTCTTTATTTGAGATCTACATCTACATCTACGTGATTACTTCGGTGTTCACAATAAAGTGCCCGGCAGAGGGCTCAATGAACCACCTTCATGCTGTCTCTCTACCGTTCCACTCTTGAACGGCACGCGGGAAAAACGAGCACCTAAATTTTTGTGTGCGAGCCCATATTTCTCTTATTTTATCGTGATTATCATTTCTCCCTATGTAGGTGGGTGCCAACAGAATGTTTTCGCAATCGGAGGAGAAAACTAGTGATTGAAATTTCATAAGAAGATCCCGTCGCAACGAAAAGCGCCTTTCTTTTAATGATTCCGACTCCAAATCATGTATCATGTCTGTGGCACTATCTCCTCTATTTCGCGATAGTAAAAAAACGAGCTACCCTTCTTTGTACTTTTTCGATGTCATCCATCAGTCCCCTCTGACGCAGATCCCACACCACACAGCAATACTCCAAAATAGAGCGGAAAAGTGTGGCGTAAGAAGGCTGCTTGGTAGACCTGTTGCACCTTCTAAGCGTTCTGCCAATGAATCGCAGTCTTTGGTTTGCTCTACCCACAATATTATCCATGTAATCGTTCCAATTTAGGTTATTTGTAATGGTAAACCATAAGTATTCAGTTGAATTTACAGCCCTCAGATTTGTGTGACTTATCGCGTAATCGAAATTTAGCTGATTTCCTTTAGTACTCCTGTGAATAACTTCACACTTTTCTTTATTCAGGGTCAATTGCCACTTTTCGCACCATACAGATATCTTACCTAAATCATTTTGCAAGTCGTTTTGATGATCTGATGACTATACAAGGCGGTAAATGACAGCATCATCTGCAAACAATCTAAGACAGCTACTGAAATTGTCTCCTACGTAGTTAATATAGATCAGGAACAATAGAGGGCCTGTAACACTTCCTTGGGGAACGGCGGATATTACTTCTGATTTATCCGATGGCTTTCCGTCTATTACTACGAACGTAGTAATCGACGTTAGTGATATAGGCCTGTAATTCAGCGGATTACTCCTACTTCCCTTTTTGGGT
The DNA here is from genome assembly GCF_023898315.1 of Schistocerca nitens. Lineage (NCBI taxonomy): Eukaryota > Metazoa > Arthropoda > Insecta > Orthoptera > Acrididae > Schistocerca > Schistocerca nitens. Next base: position 22,316,856 of record NC_064614.1, read on the forward strand.
ATTGGTGTGACTTGAGCAATTTTCCAGTCTTTAGGTACGGATCTTTCTGTGAGCGAGTGGTTGTATATAAATGCTAAATGTAGAGCTATTTTATCATCATATCTGAGATGAACCTGACCGGTATACAATCTGGACCGGAGGCCTTGCCTTTATTAAGCTGCTTTGTTACACGGAGGATACCTACTTCTATGTTTCTCATCTTGGCAGTTGTTCTTGATTGGAATTCAGGAATATTTACTTCGTCTTCTTTGGTGAAGGAGTTTCGGAAAACCGTGTTTAATAACTCTGCTTTACTGGCACTGTCATCAGATCAGTGAGTTTACCGTTGTTATCGCGCAGTGAAGGTATTGATTGCGTCTTGTCACTGTTATGTATGACCATAACCTCTTTGGGTTTTCTGCCAGATTTCGAGACAGAATTGCGTTGTGGAAATTATTAAAAGCATCTCGCATTGAAGTACACGCCATATTTTGAACTTCAGTATAACTTTGCCAATCTTGGGAATTTTGTGTTCTTTTAAATTTGGCACGTTTTATTCGTTCTTCTGCAACAACGATCTCACCCGTTTTGTGTACCATGGGTGATCAGTACCATCACTTATTAATTTATGTGGTATATATCTCTCAATTGCTGTCGATACTGTTGCAACCGTTTGTGACTGTGACCTGAACGGTCGAGTGGTGGCCGAGGAAGCGCGGCGGGACCAATCGGAGAGCGGCCCGCGATCATGGAAACAAACGGAAAGGACGGACAAGAAATGACAGACGATGTAGAGAAATCTTACAACTCGCAAGAAGCAACGGAGTGACATACATAACCAAACGAATCCAAGACGTCCACTAGTAATGAAAATAAAGAACGATTAACACGCTGTCTGTTGTCGAGGCGATGTTTCGAGACTCGGGCAACGATTAGGCTCGCTGGCTGAGCTTTTTTTTTTCTTTATTGAATTTCAATTCCCCCCCCCCCCCCCCCCGAAGGGGGCGGGCGGGCAGCAGCTTAGTATGCCGCTCTTGAGCCTACAGACTTTGTGAGAAAGATGCAGAGAATAAATAATAAAAACAGGCGATAAAATCGGAGACTTAAAGAGTAACATGGCGAAAAGAAATCGTGGAACTTAAAACAAAGAACAGAGGGATGATGAAGCTAATAAAATACATACGAAGCAGACAGGTAAAACAATAGACAGACAATTAAAAAACACGGCGACAGTCTGGATTCTGTTCGCAAAAGACATATAATTCACACCTAGCGACAGCATGGTTTCTGTTCGCAACACGAGAAAGACGAACAACACTGAATAGTCACTGGAACACTGCACTAAAAAGTTGGCAAATGTGACATACCACAGCCGAGAGCAGGTGGGGGGAAACTGGACAGATGATGGGAAAACAAAAAAGGGGGGAAAGGAGAGTAAAAGCGAAGTGGGGAACCGGGAAAGGAGCGATGAAGGATAAGGACCCATAAGAGCGGTGGGGGGCGGACGCGACAGGGAGTGGGGGAGGCAGAGGAGGGGAATACAAAAGGACTGGGGGGGGAGAAGGGAGGTAGGGAGAGGTTTGGTTTAGTGGGGAGAAAACAGGACGGAAGGGGGGGGAGAGGGAGCCCAGGGAAAGGACAGAGGAAAGGAGGGGGAGTGAGGATCAGAGTTGATAGGAAGGATAAATGGAGGGAGAGAGGGCATCATCCGGGAGGGGGAGTTGAAGGAAGCCACCTTGGGAAAGGAGATGTAGGATGTAGAGATGGAGGGTAGGGGGGACACAACGGTGAAGACGTGGCAGGGGGCGAGGATGGGAGAGGAGAGGAGCAACCAGGGGCTGAGGGGTTCAAGACAGCGGGAGGTGTAGAGGATGTGGATATGTTCGAGGAATAGGAGCAGATGGGGGAAAGGAATAAGGTCATAGAGGATCCGCGTGGGGGACGGGAGGCGTATACGGAAGGCGAGGTGGAGTGCATGACGCTCAAGGATCTGGAGGGACTTATAGAATTTGGGGGGGGGGGCAGATATCCAGGCAGGACTGGCATAACAGAGGATGGGACAGATTAAGGATTTGTAGGTGTGGAGGATGGTAGAGGGGTGCAACCCCCACGTCCGGCCAGGGTGGAGTTTCAGGAGTCGGAGGCGGTTGTGGGCTTTGGATTGGATGGAGCGGAGATGAGGGATCCAGGTGAGGTGACGGTCAATGGTAAGGCCAAGGTAGGTGAGGGTGGGGGTGAGGCGGACAGGACGTGCGCAGACAGTAAGGGAGAAATCCAGGAGCCGGAAGGAGCGAGTGGTACGACCTACGATGATTGCCTGGGTCTTGGAAGGATTGAGTTTCAGGAGCCACTGGTTACACCGTGCAGCAAAAAGGTCAAGGTGATTCTGGAGAAGGCGTTGGGACCGTTGGAGGGTAGGAGCGAGGGCGAGGAATGCGGTGTCATCAGCATATTGCAAGAGGTGTACTGGTGGCGAGGGGGGTGGGGTTGGGGCATATCCGCCGTGTACAGGAGGTAGAGGAGAGGGGAGAGGACAGAGCCCTGGGGCACACCTGCAGAGGGGTAGAAGGCCTCACAGTAAATGCGGGCTAGGATGCGCACGCCGCCACAGCTTACGGCGCGATGGTGCAGAGACCTCTAGGGGTCTTCGACGTCCATGGCGTCTGGCGGAGATTCAAATTCCGCGGCGCGCAGTACCAGAGATACTATCTCTTTGAAAACATTCCACAACTTTTCTACACTTACGTGATCAGATCGGAAGGAGTGAAGACTGATTCTCAAAAAGGCGTTAAGAGCATTTTTATCAGCTTTTTTAAATAGATATACTTGGCGTTTCTTTTTGTTGGTTGTAGGTGTTACGGTATTCGGCCTAGCAGGAACTGCCTTGTGGTCGCTAATCACTGCATTCGTCACAACACTCACTATTTGTCCAGGATTATTTGTTGCTAAAAGGTCAACTATGCTTTAGCAACCATTTACGCTCCGAGTGGGCTCATGAACTAATTGTTCAAAATAATTTTCTGAGAGAGAATTCAGTACAATTTCGGATGACGTTTTATGCCTGCCGCCGGCTTTAAACGTATAATTTTTCCAGCAATAGAGGGTAGATTAAAGTCACCACCGACTATAATTGCGTGAGTTTTCTTTGAACTGTTCAGCAACTGTATCTTCTGAGTCGGGGGGTCGGTAAAACGACCCAATTAATAGTTTAGTCCGACTCTAAGGTATAACCTCTATCCATACTATTTCACACGAACTATATACTACTACTTCTGACAGCAATAAATACTCCACCACCAACTGTATTTAATCTATCCTTTCTGTGGAGTCCTGTAGTGCTCAGCTATCTATCCTTTCAGAACACTGTTAGATCGTTTGAAAAAATTTCGGCTGAACCTATTTCCGGCTTTAGCCAGCTCTCTGTACCTACAATTATTTGAGCTTCAGTGCTTTCTATAAGGGCTTGGAGCGCTGGTTCTTTCCCAACACAGCTACGACAATTTACAACTACAACACCAATCGTTTCTACAAGTACCTTACTGTGTTTTATCTGCTCACTTTTAGACGGACGTCCCTTATGTGGTACCCTGAGACCCTCTTACCTAAGAAACCGCCCAGTCCCTTCCACACAGCCCTCGCTACCCGTGTAGCCGCCTCCTGTGTGTAGTGGACTCCTGACCTATTAAGCGGAACTCGGAAACCCACCACCCGACGGCGCAAGTCAAGGATTCTGCAGCCTACACGGTCACAGAACCGCCTGAGCCTCTGATTCAGACCCTCCACTCGGCTCTGCACCATAGGACCACAGTCGGTTGTATCGACGATGCTGCAGATGGTGAGCTCCGCCTTAATCTCGGAAGCAAGACTGGCAGCCTTTACCATTTGGGCTAGCTGACCGAAACCAGACAGAATCTGCTCCGATCCTAAGCGACACACGTCATTGGTACCGACATGAGCCACCACCTGCAGTTGGCTGATCTACATATGGACCACTGTATCAACTGTGTTTATAATAGCCGATCAAAGGCAGGAAACACAATTTTAACCAAAGTGAAAGACATTGCTTTAGAGATTGATCTAGTAATGACCACACCGACAGGTACATTCAATTATGCATCATTGAGTAAAGAGTAAATTATTGTCATTTATTTGCATTTGTGTTGAGTACTATTTGTTATGGACTATGTTTATGGTCACTGATTTATAATGTTAAGTAGGTATTAGTCTAATTAGAGGCAGTTATCTACTGTGATGTGTGGTGCTAATACAGTAGGATTTTGGTTGTGTTCTGGACGACAAACCTCGCTGAGATGAACAGAAATGAAAATAGTTTTGTTACAATATGATTCAATAGATATCCAGCGTTGTATATTTCATCACCTGTGGTAGAGAGAAGTTTTGTTATAATCTATATGTGACTGTATTATTTCAACAAATTATAAATTTGAGTTGTGTCATTAGGGTAGTTTGCAATTTAGATGTAATCTGTTTTGTAGACGCTGTTTACGACTGGAGTCAGAGGATTTACCATTCTATTTGTAAATTTTAATGTACTTGTATTTATATTTTTAATCTCTTCTATGACTGTGAACACTGTCTATATTCTTTTCCGCCTCCGGTTTCAAAGAAGACTTTTTTTTTGGGAGGTGGGATGTAATAGGTCAACCACCCCTTACGTATGGAGAGCACTATATCTTTGCCTCACGCAGGTCACAGTGGGTATTGTCGATAGTCGAACACCCGGTGTGCCTGGGTAGTGAGTGTTGTGATTCCAAGTAAGTAAGTAAGTTGCCGGCTGTAAGCAAGCAGGGCGGACTTTGGCAGGAAGGCCGACCGCCTTTGGAAGTGTGTCACCCAACGTTGTGGGCCTTATCTCCAGTAAATATGGAAACAGCATTAATCGAATGATTTGTTGATGTGTTTTACGTGTTCATTTGTGCACAGTGATAACGCGAGAACCGCGCGGAGCAGCAACGATTTGGATTGTAGTGAGGATTGTGCATTCGGTGCTACACTAAGAATATTGGCGTGTGATGATATTAATAGGCGACCTGTGATGAGTTAACCATTATTATTTTGTCAGAGATCTTTTTAAAAAACATTCACATGAGGCTTGATATAACAATAGTACTAAATCAGTTGTTACAAATTACATATGCGCGCGGCTATCAATGGTAGTTCTTGATTTTACCTTATACTACATCGCTCAGGCACCTCCATCGCTCTCCAAGACCGGCGCAACCACCCGACTGCGAGTTACTACTACTTCTGCCGAAACAGCTCTCTGGTCTGTGATCCTATTGTACCTTACATATCGCAGGCATCGCCCGAGCAATCCATCGAAGTTACATCTGCTCGAGTGCGCTAGCAATCAATTCCTTAGTCATTGACCTCTTACATAACACTCCACTGGAGGATAAAAATTTGGCAGCGATGGTGAGTCAGTTGAACTTGCCATGAGCAATAAATTTTTCTATAACCTATTTAATTTACTAAGTCTACAGTCACAGAATATATATATATATATATATATAAAGAAAATAAGTACAGAACACATTAAGAAATGAAATAAAGTGCACACGCACTGTAAAAGTCCTCAGTATTTTACAAATATTAAACACATTGAGAAATGAAATGAAGTGCATACGCACTGTGTAAGTCTTTAGCAGTTTACAAGAACTGGGAAAGGAATGGAAAGGATAGCATCATGGTTGTAGCACAGTGGGTTGCACATAGCTGCACTGAAAGTCCATATCTTTCTACAGCAGCACAACACCAAGTGAGACAATCTGAAGTTCTCTTCCCCGAAGTATTTATCAGTGTAGCCAAGACACTGAAACGTTGCATTAATATTGTATGTTATGTAGGAAAAGATACTAATTCTTTAATTTTGTTGGGTGGTTCAACATTTTTCGATATAACAGTCGGAGATAGCATAGTAGATTCATTTGGTATGGAGTTAATTACATCCTGGAATGAGAGTATGTGTGTGTCCCAATTAACATTTCTTTTATGGCAGTGTATTCTACATAGTTTACCAATTTCTTTCATCAGAAGGGTTCGAAGAAGCGTGATACCTGGATATATAGATGGGAGAAATGTTTTTAGCTCGTAACATACGTTTCCATATCGCAGATCGAAATTGTGGTCCATTGTCGGAAATTAATTTCAATACATGCCCTACGTGAAATAGAAAATGTTTTACAAATGCATTCGAAATAGATTTAGCAATAGCTTTGATTAACCGAGTGAAGGTACCTAATTTCGAAGTGAGTTCAACAGCGACAAAGATGTAACAAAAACCTCTATTAGATCTGCGAATCGGTCCAAAAATTTCTACAGTGGCCACATGTCTCAATTTAATGGGTACAATGGGATATAACGGTGGAATATTTGAAGCAGTCTCCGACTTAGCTTTCCGGCAGATTTCACATGACGCTAAAACTCCTCGAATACGTTTCTCCATGTTGGCAAAATAACAGTTCTGTCTCAGTATAAGAAAACTTTTCTGGCTCCATAATGTGCGTAACTTAAATGAGTATACCAAATTAATTTGTTAACAAGTTCTTCAGGAATGCATAATAACCAGTTGTTGCTGTCAGGGTGAGAGCGCCGAAACACAATGTAGTTGCGTACATTATAATTATTTCTAATGGTAACGTTATCCCTATCTTGCCATAGGTGTTTAATTTCTTTCCGTACGTTGTCTTTGCTCTGCTCTTGTGCTATGTCCTATAATGACGACGAAATGAAATTTTCAAATGCAATTTGTTGAATATACGTGATGCTAAAATTTGCTTGGCAGAACTCGGTTGCGATATCTTGCTGATTGTTGCTGAGAGAACGGGATAGTGCGTCTGCTACAACATTTTGTGTAGCGGGAATGTGAACAATTGTGTAATGACAGTTTATGTTACGCAATGTACAAATGACTTCTGTTCGATTAATTAATTGCCTGTTCTTCTGGAGATAAAGCGTGCTGAAATTCTAATGCCAGTTGTAAATTTTCATCTTTTAACATTAAATAGGATTTTGAAAGTCAATAGTGGCGTCGTGTTGTACCAAAAAATTCGTACCTAAAATAACGTCTGTTGTCAATAGGGGAACAATCAAAAAATTTGTGTGGAGCGTATGACCTGCAATACAAAATGATAAATGTGTCTGTAATTTTACATCTACTGCTTTACGAGATACTGGTCCTTTTACTTTAGTTTTGCCTAGTGGTAACGTAGTAAAGGTGTTCTTTTTGTTACATTCATTGAAAATTTCTTCATTTATAACTGACATAGGTGATCCAGAATCGATTATTGCTGAAAAATGTGGATGATCCAATCTTTACTTCAATAACAGGGTGGGAAATGGTTTTATGTATAACTGGTTTTTCACGTAAAAGTGTCTCTCGGATGTCGTCAAAAGTAATAACACTTTCGTGAACAATATTCTGTGTATCAACAGTATTGCTTACTTTGCTGGAAGATGCAACCTGTACTGTATCTAGTCAAATTCTTTCTGACGTGCTGTTATTTTCAGGAGGATGCTGTGGCATTTCGACTATTTGTACCGTTCCTTTATTTCGTCCTGGCGGATTTGGCTGAGGATGATAGCGACTGTCTGGTTCATTCATGATAATTTGTGTTTGTGGATGACTCTGCTGCTGATAAAACCTAATGTTATTATACGTGCGCTGAAAACTGTGCTCATTACTTTTATTTCTGTCATGATAGTCATTACTATACGGCGCGTTACGATAGGAGTTGAAAACATGTGTCTTCTCTACGTCGTGATTTTCTTGTTGCTGTGCGTTACTATTTGGCGGAGCCGACGCTGCACGTGTAGGCGACGAAACGTTGTAGCTTGGTTGACCTTGCACATTACATTGTCGGTTAGATATGTTAACCGGCTGGTTCTGGTTTTGTTGTTGTTGTGGGGAAAACCATCTATTGTTACCAAAATGTGTTTGCTGTTGCTGATAATTTTGACCATACTGATAATTATAATTTTGTCTGTTGTTTAAGTTCTGGTGGTTGTCATTCCTGGATCGTCTATCACCTTTGCTATTAAAATGGCTGATCGTAATTACTGTATGCTTGTTGGCCATGGTTATGTTGTGAAAAATGTGTATTTATGAAGAAATAATCTGATTGCTGAACTTCCAAAAGCTGTAGCAGATCTTAACAACCATGGTAATTTTGAAGTACATAACTGGATTAGCGCTGACTCACTGTATGGCTCACATAAATATTGGTTTTGTTGTACTATGTGTTCTAAAAATAGCGTAACAATGGAAAAATTTGAGTTCTCATAATTGGGTAAGCTAATTAACTGATCCTTGATTCCGCGCTGTGTCGTCTTGGACCAGTACGCTGACAGAAAGGCATTCTGAAATTCTTCTACCGAGTAACATTGTCTCGCGATCGGTCTCATACCAGTTACCACTTCACCTTCCAAAAAACTGCAAATAAATTCCAGTTTGTATGTTACGGGGCAAGTGGTGGAAAAGCAAAACTAAATTGTTGTATCCAATCCAAAGGGTGTATTTGTGTTCTGTCATTTTTAAATATTTTAAATATCCTAACGGATAGAAAGTGCTTGTAATGAAAATTATCGTCTCTGAACGTCTGAGCAGGTTCAGGATTGTATGGGAATCTGTTTGTGTCTGTTCGGAATCTAAGTCACGTACTCTCTGTAAATTACCTAAATTATACTGGCAGTGTGAGTGTGACAAATGTTCAGAATGTGGAGTATGCTGTGACGTGTTAGACGCTGAAACATTTTTCATTTCTGTCACTTCTTGCTGTAAAGATGACAGTTTTCTACGTAATGTATTATTGGACGACCCTACCTCACTGATTGCTGTACATTTTTGAATTCGGCTGTTTGATTGAACGAAACTGGTGACGTTTCGTCTGATTTTGTGTCCTTGTTATTTTCTATAACATCAATACGAATGGCCAATTCATCAAATGTTTCAGTCAGTGCTTTTAACTGGTCGTTATTTCTAGTATCACGAGCATCAATTTGTGTATATACTTCCCAAAGTCTGAATATTATTGTCTGTTTTTGTTTTTAGATCGGAGATTTCACCATGCAATTCGGTGTTCTGTTTGATAGTACTGATTTCGTCTGATACTGTAGTAATGTTGGTGTCTACGTATGTTTTTGCTTTCGTAAACAACTTACGCTTGACTTTCTGTCTCTGAGCAGTATTTGTTTCCATGACTTGTTTCTTTACTTTGTTCTGTTCCTGTATGAATTTACACTAACGTGTTTCACTGGTTTGTAGGTAGTGATTAAAACGTTCGTCAATTTGGCTGTCCTTTTGGGCAAATTTCTTGTCGTCTTTCGCATCTAGAGTGTGTGAAAGTTCTGCTGACATTAATTGAAACTCGTCGCGTAACAGTGTTGCGTTTTCTGAACATTGTTTAGCGACTTTACTGATTGCATCTCTAAGTAATTTTGTTGTGGCTGCATGTTTATTACGTAATTCTTGTGCAACGGATCTAATTTCTTCACTACTATTCCAAGCACAAGCCTTAATTTCCTAACGTAACTGTTCTTTGGTATCATGAGATTGCACGGCAACCGCTGTAATCTGTCCATTAATCGTTTTAAAGTTCTCATTAGTTTGTTTGATCTACCTGTCGCGTTTTTCATTCGACTGTTTGAAACTTTCATTAAGTTGTTTGTTCGATTCATTGCGTTGTAGCAATACTGCCATAACTTGATCCATGTCAAAATTAGCGGCTCTATTCTCTGTGCTGTGTGATTGTGTATCTGTATTTGTCACGTTTTGTGTAACCATTTGGTCATTGTCTGATTCATGAAAAGGTTTGCTAATTGGATGTGCACTGTAGGTCACTACATCGGAATCAAATAAATCTGACGTATTTTGACTACATTGTTCATCTTGATTAGAAACATTTATCCGTTCACTGTGTAAATTTTGCAAATCGTGTGTGCCAAGCTGGGCAGTGTTCATTGTAACGGAACGTGCCGCGACATCAATTGTCGTTAAATTTACTGTGGACATAATTGATTCTGTTTTTCACCATTTGGATTAAAATAATTACTGGTGGTCGGCACGCACTGATTATCTGTAATTGATGCAATTGGAGGATTATCATTGTGACAGTGTCACTAGTATTATTAATCAAATTATTGAAGTCGGGTTTTTCTCTCATTAAGCATCGCGATGTACTGCTGGCTGTTTTTCGCGGCATTTTCACAAGTCAAAGGTAGGCACAAAATCAAACAAAGACAAAGCAAAAATTGGAACCAATACAATAACAACAAAGAGCAACAAATTGCTGATGAACTGTGAAAGAAGAAGTGACAAAGTAGTAAATGCGTTGCTCCAGATGCAAACTACATTTAACATTAGGTAAATAAGAGCAGATATATAACTGACTACTTCTCGGAAATTCACAAAAAAAAAAAAAAAAACGATCCTGGCCGGCTGTCGAGAAGTGTAACCTGCCAATAGATAAATTATGTAACATCGGAATAAAAATACGACTAACCTCTCAATAAAATTGTGACTCATATGTTACCTTTCAATAATTAACCGACTGTGAATCTAAACTGCTAAATCTGGACGTCAGCAATGCTGCCACATGGCCCTGAAAAATCATTCTGAATAAATTGAAAATTATTACCTCAGTGAAGTCGCTGGATAACGCGTATATATCTGCTCCCTATAAGAAATTTCTCTGGCACAGCCCAGTGCAGTGCTGGCAGCTAGATTTGTCACGTATGAAAGGAAACAACTGATTTTTCGTTACGATAATCGGGATGACCATGAATAGGAGAAATTACTAACATCTTTAGATTCAGATGAATGATTGTCAAAAGTTAATTTTATAAGAAAGATTATTATTAAAAGATTTTTTAAAAACGTTTACATGGGACTTGGTATAACAATAGTACAAAATCAGTTGTCACAAATTGCATATGCGAGTGGCTACGAATAGTAATTTTTGATTTTACCTTAGAGTACTTCGCTCAGGCACCGCCATCGCACTACCGACTGGCCCAACCGCCCGACAGCTACTACTACTACTGCATACAACACTGCTCTCTGGTCTGCGATTCTATTGTAGCTTACATGTCGCAGGCAGCGCGTGAGCAATCCATCGAAGTTACATCTGCTCGACTGCGCTAGCAATAAATCCCTTAGTCATGGACCTCTGGCAAGCATCCTTGAAATGCAGCTGGTTATAATTATTATTTAAGGGGCCGGTAACTGTAGGGAATTTGTAGAACCTTAGGGATCTCAAAATGTAAGTCAGGTCGAGAATACATATCTTTTATGTAGTCTAAGTGAATGAACACATGAAAATGAATATCACAGAGCAATGCTCTGAAAATTACAGCCAACTAAGGTACAAAGACTCTAAAGTCTGCCATACACGTCTGTAACTAAAAGACTGTAAGGAGCAAAATGAATAAGACTTTCGCTTCTGAGCACCTCGCAAAAGCGAGATAAGTGAAACCAATATTTAACATAGATAACTGAGCAGTCAGGTTGCATAAGTAAATGTAGTACGAGCAAGCTGCTCCGAAGAGGAATTACGCTACAGCCTGACAGAAAATTACAGGGTGTTTCAAAAATGACCGGTACATTTGAAACGGCAATAAAAACTGAACGAGCAGCGATAGAAATACACCGTTTGTTGCAATATGCTTGGGACAACAGTACATTTTCAGGCGGACAAACTTTCGAATTTACAGTACTTACAGTTTTCAACAACAGATGGCGCTGCAAGTGATGTGAAAGATATAGACGACAACGCAGGCTGTGGGTGCGCCATTCTGTACGTCGTCTTTCTGCTGTAAGCGTGTGCTGTTCACAACGTGCAAGTGTGCTGTGGACAACATGGTTTATTCCTTAGAACAGAGGATTTTTCTGGTGTTGGAATTCCACCGCCTAGAACACAGTGTTGTTGCAACAAGACAAAGTTTTCAACGGAGGTTTAATGTAACCAAAGGACCGAAAAGCGATACAATAAAGGATCTGTTTGCAAAATTTCAACGGACTGGGAACGTGACGGATGAACGTGCTGGAAAGGTAGGGCGACCGCGTACGGCAACCACAGAGGGCAACGCGCAGCTAGTGCAGCAGGTGATCCAACAGCGGCCTCGGGTTTCCGTTCGCCGTGTTGCAGCTGCGGTCCAAATGACGCCAACGTCCACGTATCGTCTCATGCGCCAGAGTTTACACCTCTATCCATACAAAATTCAAACGCGGCAACCCCTCAGCGCCGCTACCATTGCTGCACGAGAGACATTTGCTAACGATATAGTGCACAGGATTTATTACGGCGATATGCATGTGGGCAGCATTTGGTTTACTGACGAAGCTTATTTTTACCTGGACGGCTTCGTCAATAAACAGAACTGGCGCATATGGGGAACCGGAAAGCCCCATGTCGCAGTCCGATCGTCCCTGCATCCTCAAAAAGTACTGGTCTGGGCCGCCATTTCTTCCAAAGGAATCATTGGCCCATTTTTCAGATCCGAAACGATTACTGCATCACGCTATCTGGACATTCTTCGTGAATTTGTGGCGGTACAAACTGCCTTAGACGACACTGCGAACACCTCGTGGTTTATGCAAGATGGTGCCCGGCCACATCGCACGGCCGACGTCTTTAATTTCCTGAATGAATATTTCGATGATCGTGTGATTGCTTTGGGCTATCCGAAACATACAGGAGGCGGCGTGGATTGGCCTCCCTATTCGCCAGACATGAACCCCTGTGACTTCTTTCTGTGGGGACACTTGAAAGACCAGGTGTACCGCCAGAATCCAGAAACAATTGAACAGCTGAAGCAGTACATCTCATCTGCATGTGAAGCCATTCCGCCAGACACGTTGTCAAAGGTTTCGGGTAATTTCATTCAGAGACTACGCCATATTATTGCTACGCATGGTGGATATGTGGAAAATATCGTACTATAGAGTTTCCCAGACCGCAGCGCCATCTGTTGTTGACAATTGTAACTACTGTAATTTCGAAAGTTTGTCCTCCTGAAAATGTACTGTCGTCCCAAGCATATTGCAACAAACGGTGTATTTCTATCGCTGCTCGTTTAGTTTGTATTGCCGTTTCAAATATACCGGTCATTTTTGAAACACCCTGTATATTCTTCGAGTACAGCGAAAGGGCGTCATTTAGCAGCCGACGGGACATGGGAAGTGAATGCCCTCCAAGCTATGTCATGTCCTGAACTCTCACACGTCTCGAGGTCCATTTTGAGGCGAAACTGAATGCTGTCAATCTGATGATCGAATATTTTCCCTTCTGCACTTAAAAGAATGTGACAGTAGAACGTCCCACTCAAAACTTATAAAAGCAACATTACTATTCATGAACTTGGTACTGGTTTTGAACAGTCTCTGTCCACTGGTCAGCACTGTCTGCACCACGTCTGGTGGAATGGGCGTTCTTTCCGGCAGGACATTCCATAATATCGTAGGGAAGCAACAGCTCACGACAGAGGTGCCATTAGGCAGTTCCCCTTTGATGTGTGGACATAAAGGCAAGTTTCACCCTCAGCCGACAGCTCGCATCACGTCTCTGGCAAGCAGCTTCGTAACAGTAAGTGCCCACAGTGAGCATTTTGAGGAACAGGTACAGTCAGTGAAAACTGGCTGCTATACCGGACACACTCATACCCTGCTCGTCAAACACAATGAAAAACATGCTGCTAATCCCACTGAATCGCCAAGCCCTCAAGACTGACCCTCTTCTGGCGAGGAATCAAATTCTTTCATTCTGGATTTGCATTCGGAAGGCCTCGCGGGATTGGCCTAGCGGTAAATGGGGCGTTGCAGTCATAGACTGTACGGCTGGTCCCGGCGGAGGTTTGAGTCCTCCCTCGGGCATGGGTGTGTGTGTGTGTTTGTCCTTAGGATAATTTAGGTTAAGTAGTGTGTAAGTTTAGGGACTGGTGGTCTTAGCAGTTAAGTCCCATAAGATTTCACACACATTTGAACATTTTGCATTCGGCATGATGAAGGTTAAAACCAGCGTCTGGCCATCCACATTTAGTTTTTCCGTGATTTCCCTAATTGACTTCTGTCAAACGCCTAGACTGTTCTCTTTGAAAGTACACGGCGTATTTTCTTCACCATCCTACCCTAACTCGAGCTTGTGCTCCATCTCTCATGAGGGGACACTAAACATTAATCTCCTCCTCGTCCACTTCAAAAAGCAATATAATTGCATGAGGAAGCATATGGGGCCTCTACCTTGCGAATGACGATGCCCTTCTGCTCTCACAACAAGCACCTGTACGTTCGCTGAACCTGACTATGTGGCACAACAGTAACTTACAGCACAGCAGACGCAGACTTTGCCACTCTGTATAATCACTCTCACATGAAGACACAAGCCTGTGGAATAAGTAATGCTACAGTGCACCTCATCCTAACAACCACTGGACAGTTTGTACATCACAACGCTCACCGACTGGACCACGCTATCTTCTTGTTGTTGTGGTCTTCAGTCCTGAGACTGGTTTGATGCAGCTCGCATCCTTCTGAATCTGTTTAGTGTACTCCTCTCTTGGTCTCCCTATACGATTTTTACCCTCCACGCTGCCCTCCAATACTAAATTGGTGATCCCTTGATGCCTCAGAATATGACCCACCAACCGATCCTTTCTCCTAGTCAAGTTGTTCCACAAATATCTCTTCTTCCCAATTCTATTCAATACCTCCTCATTAGTTATGTGATCTACCCATGTAATCTTCAGCATTCTTCTGCAGCACCACATTTTGAAAGCTTCTATTCTCTTCTTGTCCAAACTATTTATCGTCCACGTTTCACTTCCATACACTCCATGCAAATACTTTCAGAAACGACTTCCTGACACTTAAATCTATACTCGAGATTAACAAATTTCTCATCTTCAGAAACGCTTTCGTTGCCACTGATAGTCTACATTTTATATCCTCTCTACTTCGACCATTATCAGTTATTTTGCTCCCCAAATATCAAAACTAATTTACTACTTTAAGCCTCTGATTTCCCAACCTAATTCAAGCAGCATCACCCGATTTAATTCGACTGCATTCCATTATCCTCGTTTTGCTTCTGTTGAAGTTCATCTTATATCCTCCTTTCAAGAGACTGTCCATTCCGTTCAACCACTCTTCCAACTCCTTTGGTGTCTCTGATAGAATTACATTGTCATCGGTGAACCTCTAAGTTTTTATTTCTTCCCCATGGATTTTAATTCCTGCTCCGAATTTTCTTTTGTTTCCTTTACTGCTTGCTCAATATACAGATTGAATAGCATGGGGGAGAGGCTACAACCCTGTTTCACTCCCTTCCCAACCACTGCTTCCCTTTCATGTCCCTCGACTCTTATAACTGCCATCTGGCTTCTGTACAAATTGTAAATAGGGTTTCGCTCCCTGTATTTTACCCCTGCCACCTTCAGAATTTGAAAGAGTATTCCAGTCAACATTGTCAAAAGCTTTCTCTATGTCTACAAATGCTGGAAACGTAGGCTTGCCTTTCCTTAATGTATTTTCTAAGAGAAGTCGTAGGGTCCGTATTGCCTCACGTGTTCCAACATTTCTACGGAATCCAAACTGATCTTACGTGCTGCTGAAATGGTGACTGGTGCGCTGTCTGATTATCCATGGACAGCACTGATCGAACCCTGTACAATGCATTGCCGCTACCCAGCATCCACATAGAAGATTTAACTAACTTGCTAATAGGAGAAACTATATTCCATATGACTGAGTGCATAAAAGCCTTACCTATAAACCGCCACACACAAAGCTAATACCGCAAGAACTATGAGTATCACACCTTTTGGTCTCTTTCATTATCTTTCCGTAATATACGAGTTGAAATCTAAGCGCAGATGCTTATTTGAATGATTTCCTCAGTTTTTCGGTTATCTGTGAAAACCACGGCCAACAATTGAACAAGTTCTAACTGCCCTAAATAATGGAGATGTGGTGACCAACGAGGAAAAATCTCAGATATATAAGGAATTTACCTTACTCAGGTACATAGTTAATAATTCATGGATGAGGAGATCGCCGAGACAGAGTCGACACCGTCAGACAACTTCCCCTCACCCAGAACTATCTTGAGCTCCAAAAGTTCTTAGGCATTAGTATCTTTTATTGGCAGCAACTGCTGCAAGCCCTGGCATTACAACGACCCGTCACCGACGCACCAGCAGAATGTAACAGACGAGAGAAAAGGGAGAGCAAGTGGACTGGAGAGATAAAGGATGCCTTCGAACTAGCTAAGGACTGGCTGCCACGTGCTATCACATTGGCGCACCGCCTTCCAAACGTGGAGCTCGCAGTTACCTCGGACCTCAGGGACATCGCAATTACGACCATTCTGCAAAAACTAGAAGCTGGGGAGTCACTGCTGCTTTGAATCTTCTTAACGAAACCCACACCCTCTCGAGCCATATGGTTGGCTTTAATCGGGAACTCCTTACTTTTCATAAGCAAGTGAGAGGCTTCTATGAAGATGTTGAAGGGCAACATGTTATAATGTTTACAGACTGTAATGCACTAATCAGTGAAATACAACATCAATTGAAAGACATCAACCCGCAATACTTCTTAAACCTGGAGTAAACTGCCAAGCACACTGTTCATATACAGTGTCTACATGGAGCTGGAAATCTGGTCACCAACTAGTTTTGGAAAGTCATTGTCATCTCCCTCCAGTTCAATTATGAGAAGCTTAGCCACCAACCACCCCAATGACACTACGTTTAGGAGCTGATTTGCACCACAGCAGTGGCCTACGAATGGAATGACGCACTGTCACTTGGACAAACGCTGATCCTCTGTTATACCATTTGTCCCACAAGCAATGCACCATGCCGATTTCGACTTACTCCACAGTCTGTCTCACACAGGCTTCAGAACCACAGTCTGCCATATTACATAACGCTTCGTGGGGCCTAACATGAAGCAGGACTGCCACATCTATGCGCATACATGTGTACCGTACAAGTGCTGTGAAGTTGCAAAACGCGCGCAACCACAAGTAGGTAAGTTTCAAGTTTCAAAAGCCCATTTCCATCATGGATATTGAGCTTGTCAGTTCTCTACTGAAATGAGAGGACTTATAGTATTTACTGTCAATTGTTCAATGGTAGACACAGCTTCCAGGTAGATGGAAGCAGCCCCCTCTCCACCCCCGCCCCTCCCACCAGGATATAACAGCTACATCCCGTCTCCCCACATTCATAGAAGCATGATTAGCACATTTCGGCACACTAGACGTGATAACTACCGATCAAGCTCACCACTCAGATTTATCACTCTTCATCACAATGTGTAACCTCTTTGGAATCAAACGTAACGACACGGCATGCAGCGTGTCACCTCCAGAGCAATGTGTTAGTCGAATTGTGCCACAGTATTCTCAGAGCCACCCTTATGTGCCACAGTAGTTTGTGGGATGAAGCTTTGCTGTTTGCTCTCGTTATTTGAACCGCCCTCAAGGAGGCCTTACAAACCTCCCTTGCTGAAATACTAAATGAGGAAATCAAAGAAGCTTCTTGCCGATTTCATTCTACTCATACAAGACACTGAGGTACAGACCTCCTGGTACTACACTCCTGGAAATGGAAAAAACAACACATTGACACCGGTGTGTCAGACCCACCATACTTGCTCCGGACACTGCGAGAGGGCTGTACAAGCAATGATCACACGCACGGCACAGCGGACACACCAGGAACCGCGGTGTTGGCCGTCGAATGGCGCTAGCTGCGCAGCATTTGTGCGGAGCTCCATCGCAGTCTTTAACACTGGTAGCATGCCGCGACAGCGTGGACGTGAACCGTATGTGCAGTTGACATACTTTGAGCGAGGGCGTATAGTGGGCATGCGGGAGGCCGGGTGGACGTACCGCCGAATTGCTCAACACGTGGGGCGTGAGGTCTCCACAGTACATCGATGTTGTCGCCAGTGGTCGGCGGAAGGTGCACGTGCCCGTCGACCTGGGACCGGACCGCAGCGACGCACGGATGCACGCCAAGACCGTAGGATCCTACGCAGTGCCGTAGGGGACCGCACCGCCACTTCCCAGCAAATTAGGGACACTGTTGCTCCTGGGGTATCGGCGAGGACCATTCGCAACCGTCTCCATGAAGCTGGGCTACGGTCCCGCACACCGTTAGGCCGTCTTCCGCTCACGCCCCAACATCGTGCAGCCCGCCTCCAGTGGTGTCGCGACAGGCGTGAATGGAGGGACGAATGGAGACGTGTCGTCTTCAGCGATGAGAGTCGCTTCTGCCTTGGTGCCAATGATGGTCGTATGCGTGTTTGGCGCCGTGCAGGTGAGCGCCACAATCAGGACTGCATACGACCGAGGCACACAGGGCCAACACCCGGCATCATGGTGTGGGGAGCGATCTCCTACACTGGCCGTACACCACTGGTGATCGTCGAGGGGACACTGAATAGTGCACGGTACATCCAAACCGTCATCGAACCCATCGTTCTACCATTCCTAGACCGGCAAGGGAACTTGCTGTTCCAACAGGACAATGCACGTCCGCATGTATCCCGTGCCACCCAACGTGCTCTAGAAGGTGTAAGTCAACTACCCTGGCCAGCAAGATCTCCGGATCTGTCCCCCATTGAGCATGTTTGGGACTGGATGAAGCGTCGTCTCACGCGGTCTGCACGTCCAGCACGAACGCTGGTCCAACTGAGGCGCCAGGTGGAAATGGCATGGCAAGCCGTTCCACAGGACTACATCCACCATCTCTACGATCGTCTCCATGGGAGAATAGCAGCATGCATTGCTGCGAAAGGTGGATATACACTGTACTAGTGCCGACATTGTGCATGCTCTGTTGCCTGTGTCTATGTGCCTGTGGTTCTGTCAGTGTGATCATGTGATGTATCTGACCCCAGGAATGTGTCAATAAAGTTTCCCCTTCCTGGGACAATGAATTCACGGTGTTCTTATTTCAATTTCCAGGAGTGTATTTTAGTGAATGAACGATCACGTTAGACATATTCACTTGTCACGCCTCCCTCCACACTCGGCACTCAAGGTCCTCATACAAAAATTGCTCTCTAACTGCGAACCTAGGCAACGGCATTGCCGCAGTGGATACACCGGTTCCCGTGAGATCACCGAAGTTAAGCACTGTTGGGCGTGGCTGGCACTTGGATGGGTGACTATCCAGCCTCCATGCGCTGTTGCCATTTTTCGGGGTGCACTCAGCCTCGTGATGCCAATTGAGGAGCTACTCGACCGAATAGTGGCGGCTTCGGTCAAGAATATCTTCATAACGACAGGGAGAGCGGTGTGCTGACCCCACGCCCCTCCTATCCGCATCCTATGTGAGGATGACACGGCGGTCGGATGGTCCCGGTAGGCCACTCGTGGCCTGAAGACGGAGTGCTTTTAACTGGGAACCTATCATGTTGCAAGACGACACAGTACAATCGGCAATACATTCACTGTAAATAAGACCCTTCAGAGTTCTTAAGAGGGGCACACATGCGTTCCTCTTGATGGTCAAGTGTGCAAAATTTCTTCAAGATCGGAATAAAACTGTAGGTTGGTGTAGAGGTGTGTAAGTAAAGTACACTCCGCCATGAACCATTCAGAATGTTAAGCAGACAGCGCCCTTCATCCTGCTTTGAATATCAAGTGTGCCAAATTTCATCAAGATAGGAATAAAAACGTACAATTTGTCGAATCCCGTTAGGTAAAGTAACCTCTGCCATGAACCCTACGAAATTTTATGTAGACTATGACCTTCCTTTTGGTTTCAAGGTATAGTGTGCAAAATTTCATTAAGATTGTGTGCAATACAAACACAAGGACACAATGAAAACGCACTTTCAGTTTTTCTCAAATTTTCCAATTTTTCGGTCGATTTTCCAAAAATTTTATTTCATAAAAACCTTGTCCTGAAAATTACGAACACAGCAAAAAAAAAATTGCAGAATTGGTCCAGCTGTTCTCGAGTTTCACGCTTATCAACGCATTTGGCAATTCATTTTTTATTTACATAGATAATAAGCCCGAAATATACGCATAAAGGAAGAATGTACAAATAAAACCCAATATTTTTTGACCTGAAATTAATATGTATATATAATGTTAGGGTTTGTCTTTTGGTGCTCAGGTAAAATGAAAACTTTTAATTAACGTTCACAGTACGACAATGAAGCGCGCAGACTAAACGGCTGGGTAGCGCAGCTCAGCAGTAATATGGGCAGGCAAGCAAGTTTCCCGCAGCCTGCCCGGGTTGGGTTCTGCTTGGCTTGGCTGGGAGTGAAGCAGCCTGCCCGTTCTGTTGACAACGCGCGGCGGCCTGCCCGCCTGGCCAACGGGCAAGCATGGGCGGGTTAAAAGCGGAACATGTACACCTCTGCACTCAACACAGAAGGTACTCTTGACAGACGATAGTGCTCGCATCCGCCGCTTGACCACTTGTACACCCTACCCTGCAACTCTGACCGTGCCTCCATATCATCCCACTTTCCAAAGGTGGTGTCCTCATTATAACCTACACCCTCACCTCAGGCCGGGACGGATCCGGATGCAGAGGCAAACACTCCACCACCACTTCCCACCACCTCCTCCTTGGACAGTCTTTGAGTGTCCTGGTTTGGGCCCGTAAGGTGCCTCGTGCTCCAGTCACCTTAACAAACAGCTACACAGCAAGAGCACCAAACGTGATGTGACTGTAAGAAACTGTCCAACTGTGCAGTGTAGCCAGTCATGTCAAAGCTTATCTCACATACGCCTGTGCGTGCTCATCCAACCAAACAACAACATATAGTTCACATTTCGCATCAGTGCTCCGCACTTCAATGGTGGAGGTGGGTCCCACGTGACAGGCTCTGCGGGGAAAACGACTGCGACTCGCATCGCTTGCAAGTGAAGAGAGGACCATTCGTGGACACGTCAAAGACTTCAGTGCGTTCTCGGCTGCGAGACGTTGTTGCCATGGCATTGTATCGCAATCCGTGAGTAAAATATATGCGCAATTAGCTCATTCGATTCCAATATTGAGACTTTCATTGACACCCAGTACGCAATACTTGCATAAAATCACTAATGTTAGATGATAACAACGTGAATAGACACTGTTATGATATCATAATGCAAATTACATCGTTGTTGTTGTCGTTGTTGTTCTTGTTGTTGTTGTGGTCTTCAGTCCTGTGACTGGTTTGATGCAGCTCTCCATGCTACTCTATCCTGAGCAAGCTTCTTCATCTCCCAGTATTTACTGCAGCCTACATCCTTCTGAATCTGCTTAGTGTATTCATCTCTTGGTCACCCTCTACGATTTTTACCCTCCACGCTGCCCTCCAATGCTAAATTTGTGGTCCCTTGATGCCTCAGAACATGTCCTACCAACCTGTCCCTTGTTCTTGTCAAGTTGTGCCACAAACTCCTCTTCTCCACAATTCTATTACATCGTTAATCCATAAAAACTGTGCTAAGTAGTGTATAGCTTCTCAGTCAAAAATGGTTCAAAGTGGAACGAATGGCTCTGAGCACTATGGGACTTGACGTCTGAGGTCACCAGTCCCCTAGAACTTATAACTACTTAAACCTAACTAATCTGAGGACGTCACACACATCCATACCCGAAGCAGGATTCGAACCTGCGACCGTAGCGTACGCGCGGTTCCAGACTGAAGTGCCTCGAACCGCTGGGCCACTGCGGCCGGCACTTCTCAGTCATGTTACAACTGTCTACTTCTTTTGCTTCTGCTTCTGTCCCGCTCTTTTCCCAGGGTAGGCATGGTTAAGATCGGATTTGGCATGGTCAATTGAAGGGGTGGGTGGATGCCCTTCCTGAAGCCTCCCCATACCCCCCCGGGACGGAATCAATCCAATCCAGCTGTCTGCGTCTAGTGTAAACCATGAAATAGTGCGAATGTGTTTCAAATGTCGGCGAGTCGTGTAAATGAGGCGGGACATGGGGACGACCTCGGTATTCATCTAATGGGATGTGGAAAACCGCCTAAAAAGCACATCCAAGCTGGCCGGCACACCGGCTCTCGTCGCCAATCCGCCGGGCGAATTCGATCCAGGGCCGACGCACCAACCCGAGTCCAGGAAGCAGCGCATTAGCGCTCTCGGCTAGCCTGGCGGGTGGTCACGTTACAACTGCAGTTGTCATTAACGCTGTGAACAGATTCATACTACATAGAGCCCACTGCAAGTGTCTTATTGGGTCCAAGTTGGTACACGGCAGGACAGCCCATTTCACTATCATCGTCTCCGAACTGTTCCTACGTTGTTGTCGGTACATGATAGTGAGAAATGTGTTACTATATGCAGCATTTTAAATTTTCTTAAGTTCAGTAAGAGAGAAGGGAAAGCAAAAAGGTGGAAGGAGTATATAGAGGGTCTATACAAGGGCGATGTACTTGAGGACAATATTATGGGAATGGAAGAGGATGTAGACGAAGATGAAATGGGAGAAACGATACTGCGTGAAGAGTTTGACAGAGCACTGAAAGACCTGAGTCGAAACAAGGCCCCGGGAGTAGATAACATTTCATTACAACTACTGACGGCCTTGGGAGAGCCAGTCCTGACAAAATTCTACCATCTAATGAGCAAGATGTATGAGACAGGCGAAATACCCGCAGACTACACGAAGAATATAATAATTCCAATCCCAAAGAAAGCACATGTAAAAATTAGCGAACTATTAGTTTAATAAGTCACGGTTGCAGAATACTAACAGGAATTCTTTACAGACGAATGGAAAAACTGGTAGAAGGCGACCTCGAGGGAGATCAGTTTGGATTCCGTAGAAATGCTGGAACACGTGAGGCAATACTGCCCTTACGACTTATCTTAGAAGAAAGGTTAAGGAAAGGCAAACCTACGTTTCTAGCATTTTTAGACATAGAGAAAGCTTTTGGCAGTGTTCATTGGAATACTCTGTTTCAAACTCTAAAGGTGGCAGGGGTAAAATACAGGGAGCGAACGGCTATTTACAATTTGTACTGAAACGAGATGGCTGTTATAAGAGTCAAGGGACATGAAAGGGAAGCAGTGGTTGGGAAGGGAGTGAGACAGGGTTGTAGCCTATCCCCGATGTTATTCAATATGTATATTGAGCAAGTATTAAAGGAAAGAAAAGAAAAATTTGGAGTAGGTATTAAAATCCATGGAGAAGAAATAAGAACTTTGAGGTTCGCCGATGACATTGTAATTCTATCAGAGACGGCATAAGACTTGGAAGAGCAGTTGAACGGAATGGACAGTGTCTTGAAAGGAGGATATAAGATGAACATCAACAAAAGCAAAACGAGTATAATGGAATGTAGTCAAATTAAGTCGGGTGATGCTGAGGGAATTAGATTAGGAAATGAGACACTTAAAATAGTAAAGGAGTCTTGCTATGTGGGGAGCAAAATAACTGATGATGGTCGAAGTAGAGAGGATATAAAATGAAGACTGGCAATGGCAAGGAAAGCGTTTCTGAAGAAGAGAAATTTGTTGACATCGGGTATAGATTTAAGTGTCAGGAAATCGTTTCTGAAGGTATTTGTATGGAGTGTAGCCTTGAATGGAAGTGAAACATGGAAGATAAATAGTTTGGACATGAAGACAATAGAAGCTTTCGAAATGTGGTGCCACAGAAGAATGCTGAAGATTAAATGGGTAGATCACATAACTAATGAGGAGGTACTGAATAGAATTGTGGAGAAGAGGAGTTTGTGACACAACTTGACTAGAAGAAGGGATCGGTTGGTAGGACATGTTCTGAGGCATCAAGGGATCACCAATTTAGTATTGGAGGGCAGCGTGGAGGGTTAAAATCGTAGAGGGAGACCAAGAGATGAATACACTGAACAGATTCAGAAGGATGTAGGTTGCAGTAGGTACTGGGAGATGAAGAAGCTTGCACAGGATGCAGTAGCATGGAGAGCTGCATCAAACCAGTCTCAGGACTGAAGACCACAACAACGACAACGAGTTCAGTAAGGAGATGATAATTAACCATCACAAATGCCCCCATACCGAATGTAACACCACCTCCTATTTACTTCACTATTTGCACCGGATAGGCAGGTGACAAGCGAGTTCCTGTCTTTTAACAATCTCCTTCGTAATTTATAGTCACGTACAGCGAACACCAAAACAGCGGGTCGAGTGTTGCACGTTTTAGTGACAGTGGAGCAAAGTTGTGTGAGGGTGTGAGGTGACTGTCGCCCCACTGACGGGAGCAGTCGGCTGCAGACTGCTGCGGTACAGAGCACCTGCCGCGGACGCCCGCAATTTAATAAAGAGCCAGCCGCCCCAGGCGGGCCGCGGTCGCTCTCTGCCGCGCCTCCACCTCGCGCCCCGACAGATTCAATTTCCTGCGTGGCCGGCCGCGGGATATGAGACCCGGCGCC
Source organism: Schistocerca nitens (assembly GCF_023898315.1). Taxonomy (NCBI): domain Eukaryota; kingdom Metazoa; phylum Arthropoda; class Insecta; order Orthoptera; family Acrididae; genus Schistocerca; species Schistocerca nitens. Next base: position 22,341,241 of record NC_064614.1, read on the forward strand.
ACACAGGGCGCCACTCTGCCTCCCAAGGTCTAGCCTGGCCGCCGCGCAACCCACACCCCACTTGTTACTTCTCCAGGTCGCCAACTCTCTAACATCACCACAGCACGTTAGAGCAAAGGAGTGTAAGTCGACGCCTTAACCCTCTGAGTACCCTACAGTCAGAGGACTGCGCGGCTGCGTATACTCGCGGCTACACCCTGTGATATCCAGTGTTCATGTAATCTGAAACGTGGAACTCACTGGAACTAAGGAAAACGTGGAAAGCTTTCTCTTCACACAACCTGTTTATTTAACTATATATAACCATAAATATTGTTTCTTTTTTTTACTAAATTAACAAATTTGGAAAATGAATAAGCTCTTGCAAGAGAAATCAAAACAGCAAACAGTATTACAATAAATACAGGGCAGCCGGACATGCAGCCCGCCCGTTATCGGGTGAAACAGCGGTGTTTACTACCGCGCTAGACTCTTATTAAATGCCCTTCTGCAACACATGAAAATTATATAAGCACCGTTGATGACAAAGTGATTAAATTACTCAAAACAGATGACGTAACCTTTAATTTTAAAGCTGTATGTCGAGAGATTCGTCTCTAAGACGGGCACCTGTGCTTAAAGGTTAAGCAGATTATGAAACAATATGACAATGAGAAGGCTTACTTCAAAGCAACCAACCTTTTAATTTCAGTCGGCAACCAAAGTGTGACTGGATCCCAACCCGTTCAACTGGTTCAATTGGCTCTGAGCACTATGGGACTTAACGTCTGAGGTCATCAGTCCCCTAGAACTTAGAACTACTTAAACCTAACTAACCTAAGGACATCACACACACCCATGACCGAGGCAGGATTCGAACCTGCGACCGTAACGGTCACGCGGTTCCAGACTGAAGCGCCCAGAACCGCTCGGCCACTGCGGCAGGCCTTCCAGCCCGCCCATTCTGACAATTTTATATTGACTACAGACCTCGTGAAAGTTCGCTGTTAACATTTTCAAAGGTAATCTGCAGGAACGTCTTAAAACATTACTTGTAAACACTTTTTACAAGACAACTCACTCGGCGGAACCACAAGATCTAGCTAAAAATACACCAATAATGACCCGGGCATTCAAACACAGCAACGCACAGCTTAGTGCAACAGGTTATTCAGATTATAACTAATGCAATTACAATCAAAGAAATGAACCGGTTAACAAGTAAATTTTACCACAAGACCCCTGTTTTGTTTAACGGGAACCTGTGCGTTAGTACAATTGTTCTGGCTGTATTTACTACCAGAAGCTGATTCATTAGAACATTAATGATCGGGTGTAAACCAGAAAGGAAAGGCAGTATAATAAAGGGACAAATTTTCAAACGATAACTAGTGTCTTACTACAATTCTACGGCCTAAATTTACGACCAAAGAGCCGACCGAGTAAAACTGTGAGGGTCGGGTACAAACCGGATAATAAATAGGACGGCAGGTAGACAATGACACAAATCACCACGAGGATTACAGAATGCTGGTCGCTGTGCCACAGTGGTTCTAGGCGCTTCAGTCTGGAACCGCATGATCGCTGCGGTCTCAGGTCCGAATCCTGCCACTGGAATGGATGTGTGTGATGTCCTTAGGTTAGTTAGGTTTAAGTAGTTCTAAGTCTTGGGGACTGATGACCTCAGATGTAAAGTCCCATAGTGCTTAGAGCCATTTGAACCATCTTCCTCATAGATATTGGCAATGGGGCCGCAACAGGGATAGTCGATACTACACCTGAGCCAGTGGCGCCAGCCAGACAATCCACTAATTCAGTGGCGTCATGGCTCATAATCTAAAGCAATAAAGTGACACTTCCACAACTACTGTTCTGTGGTGTCGTTATGTATCTTAGGACCTGGTTTTTTTCAGTGGCCACTTGATCAGTTGTTGGAACACATTGACAATGATAGTTCCGGTTTTTGTAACCGAGAGATGACAAGTTAATCCCGTTTGGGCCATTAATGAGCAGACCACTGCCTTGAGGCACTAGCTGCATCGCAATCCTAGGTTGACCTTGATCACAGCAGCTCACAACAACCACTTCGGGTCCATACAGCGTATATTTCAAATATACGCCTGCTCTATAAAATTAGGGTTGCGGTCCTGTGATGTCACGTGGGCATCCTTCCGCTCAAGCTTCCGCTACGAATACTTGGACCTTGGGTGGTGCTGTAGTAGTCTGGGTCACTTGGGTCGAGCTCATACAGAGAACTATCACGTACAGATGAAAATTATGAGCTATACTCCAACTCCCCATACTAACAAAACAAATAACGTACAATGAATAACACTCTCAAAATAGAATACAACTGTTAGCAATCTCTCCCCTGAAATCCACACTGTATTCATATACAGAGACGTGTAAACAGTCATAATACGGCGCTGCGGTCGGCAAAGCCCATATAAGACAACAAGTGCATGGCGCAGTCGTTAGATCTGCTACTGCTGCTACGAAGGCTACGCCGAAAGTTTTTAGCAGAATGTGTGAAAAATAATTTATTTGCAAAAAAAAAAAGTTTACAACTTTGCAAAATTCTCTCCATTAGCATGTATACATTTTTCCATTCTCTGAAACCACTTAGAAAATATGTCAGTCGATGCTTCTTTTGGGATGTCACGTAGTTCAGTGTCGTACGCTGCAATGGCCTCTTCATTTGATGAAAACCGCTGTCCTCGAATTTTTCCTTTTAGGGAACAGAAAGAAGTCACAGGGTTCAAATGGTTCAAATGGCTCTGAGCACTATGGGACTTAACAGCTATGGTCATCAGTCCCCTAGAACTTAGAACTACTTAAACCTAACTAACCTAAGGACATCACACAACACCCAGCCATCACGAGGCAGAGAAAATCCCTGACCCCGCCGGGAATCGAACCCGGGAACCCGGGCGTGGGAAGCGAGAACGCTACCGCACGACCACGAGATGCGGGCGAAGTCACAGGGGGCCAGGCCAGTTGGATAGGGGGGGATGGGGTAACACTCACACATTTTTTCCCTTCTGCAGAAAGTCCGTCGTTCTGGCAGCCCTGTGCGAAGACGCATTGTCGTGATGCAGCAGAAGGTGCCCACTCTTGCACTTTGGATGCGTTGACTTCCATGTAGTGATCACATTTGGAAGACAATCGTTCACGTACCATTCAGCATTGACTGTAGGACGTGTGTCCAAGGTCGAAGAGGTTAGATGCCCGATCTTTGTGAAAAAAGTTGCCACCATCTTTTTTCCAGAGCTCCGACTTCGTCGAACTTTTGTGGGTGGTTCCTCCCCTGGAAAGCACCACACAGAAGACTGTCTCTTCGTTTCAGGGTCATAATGGTAGACTCAGGTTTCATCACCTGTGACGATATTGTAGGTGTCTTTGGACTTCCCTGCATTGAATTTTTCGAGCATGAAACGACACCAGTCCACTCGCGCCTCCTTTTGGCTTTCTGTCAGGGAATGTGGCACCCAACGGGCACATCTCTTAGTAAGACCTAAGTGACTATGAACGATGGTTTTTGCTGCTGCTGATCCAATATTTAGGGTCCCTTCAATGTCTCAAAATGTAAGATGTGGATCTTCTTTGATCATTTTCCTCACAACATCAATGTTTTCAGGAGTCACAGCTGCTACTGGCCGACCGGGACGAGGTTAATCTTCAACTGACTGCCGACCCCTCGAAATCACGCGAAACCAATTTCCAACTGTGGCCCTAGAAGGGGAAGCTTCACCAATAACACACAGCAAAGGAGAATGGCATTCTTGGGCACTTATACCCTTTTTATAATCGTAAAAAGTCACGGCGTGAAAGTCGCGGCGCGACAGCTCCATCCTGCACCGTCTCTGACTCAGCACTGCCTGCGCTTTCTTACCGCGCTGTGGGGGGGATCACCGCTAGCCAGGGGCTGCGCGCGCTCGTCCCAAGGTCGAAAAACATCGTTCTTCCGAATGAAAACAACCCCAATGTCCTCCGCCTTACGGTTTACTTTCGGCATAGCCTCGTATAACGGCAGGTTATTAAAATTTAAGTGAGTCTGAACGTGGTGTTATAGTCGGCTGACGAGCAATGAGACACAGCATCTCCGAGGCAGCGACGAAGTGGGCATTTTCCCGTACGACCATTTCACGAATGTATTGTATCAGTAATCCGGTAAAACATAACACCTGCGACATCGCTGTCGCTTCAAAAAGATCCTGCAAGAATGGGACCAACGACGATTGAAGAGAATCGTTCCACGTGACAGAAATGCAACCCTTCCACAAATTCCTGCAGATCTAAGTCCTGGGCCATGAACAAGTGACAGCGCGCGAACCATTCGACGAAAAGTCATCGATATGGGTTTTTGGAGCAGAGGACCCAGTCGTGTAGCCTTGATGACTTCATGGCACGCAGATTTACGCCTCGACTGGGCGTGTCAACACTGACATTGGACTGTTGATGACTGGAAATATGTTGCCTGGTCGGACGGGTCTCGTTTCAAATTGTATGGAACAGATGGACGTGTACGGGTACAGAGACAACCTCATGAATCCATGGACCCTGAATGCAGCAAGAGTCTGTTTAAGCTGGTGAATGCTCAATAATGGTGTGGAGCGTGTGCATCTGAAATGATGTCGGACATCTGATATGCCTAGATACGACTCTGACAGTTGACACTCATGTAAGCATGCCGTCTGATCACCTGCATCCGTTCATGCCCATTGTGCATTGGGACAGACGTGAGGAATTTCAGCAGGACAATGCGACCCCCGACACGTCCAGAATTGCTGCAGAGTGGGTCCAGCGACACTATTCTGAATTGAAACACTTCCGCTGTCCACCAGATTCCCCAGACATGAACATTACTGAGCACAACTGCGGTGCCTTACGACGTGCTCTTCAGAATAGATCTCCACTCCTTGTACTCTTAGGGACTTACGGACAGCCCTGTGGGATTCATGGTGTCATATCTATCCAGCACTACTTAAAAATTACTCGAGCCCATGCCACGTCGCGTTGCGGTACTTCTGCGTGCTCGTGGTTGCCCTACGCGGTATTGGCAGGTAGTAAATGCGCGAGTCAAACCGCATTGCATTTTATTGCAGTAAGCTATCTTGCAGGACGGGCTCGCAGCTTTGGAATCGGTGGCGGTGACAGCCGCTTGTATCTCGGAGTGATTCACTCCCGCCTGTCGCTAGCACGACCGTGGGAAGCGCTACTATAGTACAATTCTTTTATCTTGGCGGCTCGCGCATGCCCGCCCAGACGCGCGAGATTGCTGCGTTGCCAGTTGCAAACGACGCACGCGCCAATAGAAGCAGTGCCATAGTATAGTACAGTTCGCAAACTTACGTTTAGGGGGGAGCGCGCAGTTCATGAAGTAAAGCCACCACGGCTTCATTAAACCTTCCGCTGCTACAGAGACGTGCTCCCCGCATTCCGCGCTGCGCGCGATTTTGTCACTGCACTGCTCGCCTGTGCAGACACATCGTGTTCCGACTGCTTTGACAGTCTTATCATTCGATTCCACTAAAAATATTTGGCCCAAAAATTAGATTTTTACACATCTTCTTGACTGATACCTTCCCCCCATAAATGACTTAATTTTGTTTCGATGTGCAACGCGGTTATTATGCAGCATTAAATATAGTAAACCATTGCACGAAATTTTGAAGAGTTTGCAGAGGTAAAAGTCCATAGAGCATACTTTCCGTATGGCCGATTTTAGTTGTCACAATGTTGAGAATGAAATGTGGACAAGGTACCTAAATTTCATATAAAATGTACTCTATAACATTATCTCATTTAAGTACCACATAGGTGTCGTATGTAATATTGAGAAATATTCCGTCTTTCGCGACTGTAACAAAAGTTTTATTTACACTGAGCACGTTTGGCTTTATTTTAAATAAAGAGACAAAGCATTAGAAATTTCAAAAAAATGCATTCAAACGAAAATAATTCGTGAAGTAACGCACTTCGATATTGTTTTTAAATAATGAAAATATTACGTTCCACACAAGGTTTGAACTCATAACCTTTCACATAGAAGCCCATCACCTTAACCGTTACGATATCGCAACTCGTTTAACTGCAGAACCCATGAAGACTCTAACACGTCACGCAAAATACTGACAAACACTGTTGGTATGACTATGAATTATTCACGCTTCGTCGAAGTACAATAGAAAATAAACAATTACCGCTGTTCTTTATTGCAAAAAAGCGGTTCGTGTGATTGATATAAACACCTTTCCTTGCTATCGCCTGAATTAGGAATCTTATTGCTTGTTTGGTTTAATTAATTAATAGAATATGAAGCAATTGGTATAAAGAATGCTTTTTCCAAACTTTCTATAAAATAAAGTCTGCTATCAAGACATTGCTTTTGTTCTATTACTTTATTTATGACTGAATGTTTCTAAAACTGAAGACACTCGTCCATGCTCTGCACTGCAGTCGAGATCTGGCAACGTCGTTCTCTGTTCATTGGCTGCCTCTGTTTTGTGACGTCAGATGCGCAGAAAGACCCTAAACTCGGCCGCCAACATAAATGACGCGCACTTTAGTGTCAGTTCCAGCGACAGAATATTCAAAGCCTTAAGAATCTAAATAAACTACACTAAATCATATTCAATTTCGAAGAAACTTTATATTTAGCCTTTTGTTATAAAAAAAGCTGGTTGCAAAATCTAATCTTTCAGGCTGGGAAACTTTCAAAGTTAGAGAAAATTACCAAAAACACAAAAAAACGACACTTCGTCCTTTCCTATCAGTTGGAATCATTCCTGAAGTTTACAAAATATTAGGTCAGTATGTTTGAATTTTATACTTAAATAACGTTCACTATTTTTAGTTTTCGTAATAGAGAATTCAGTAAGAATTGAGATGAGGACAGTGATATAAGTTGTTAGTGTTGTGTCTATTTCATACAGCATAGACACAATGAGGTAGCTAGGTGCACGCTAAACTAACGCAGACGGGCTTGAAGTTCTGGAACATGAGACTTATTAATGAATAAGAGGAAAAGTACGTAGATGCGTTTTATACTTATCTTTATTCTCTTGTTGGAATACATCTCTCTTGAATATTAGTACGCTATTAGCACTGATACAAATGGCGCCTTGCTAGGTAGTAGCTATGGACTAAGCTGAAGGCTATTCTATCTGTCTCTCGGCAAATGAGAGGAAGACTTGGTACGTCTGGTCGCAAGCAATGTCGTCCGTACAACTGGGGCGAGGTCTAGTCCGTGTCTTGTGACCTGCCATGTGGTGGCGCTAGGATTGCGATTACACAGTGGCGACACGCGGGTCCGTTGTACTAAGGACCGCGGCCGATTTAAGTTACCACCTAGCAAGTGTGGTGTCTAGCGGTGACACCACAGTTAGTTTGAAATGTGGGGTGATGGCACCTATTTGATTTGGAATCTAAAGCAAATTAAAGAGCTGTTTGCCAAATTTTGACATTTTTCCAAGAGATGAAACATTCGCCCTACACCCGAAAATTGTTATATTTACATGACTTTTAGCTACAGAGTTAACGCGGACTCTGCTAACAAAAGTATTAACGATGTTTTTCTTCACCACTGTTTTTAACATCGTCAGAACATTATTTAAGTTGCAGAGAAGCGGGTTGGTGGCCAGACGCCATACTGAGGTAGGTGGAACTTTTGTGGTCGACAGTACGACGAAAGAAGCAGTAAGCATTTACGTGAACTTCAACCCAACAACGCCGCAATTAGTGCTTTAAAGCCCGGAATTACAATATAGAGTTCGGAAGAGTGGGAATTGTATATAAAAGCAGCTGTGTTAAATGAATTTGTTGAAGTGCTTCACACGTTAGTGAAAAAGGAAATATATTAGGACAATAGACACGTTTGCTAACGAACGTGCTCAAGAATCGGCAGTCACTGAAACAAGGTGACAGAGTACGTCGGCGACCGCTCGGCAACAAGAGGCGGCATTTCTAATGCAGCGAGAAAACTGAAGAGGCAGCAGACGACGTGCTGACAGCTGAAGATCGCCGGGCGCTATTGCAGCGTCCAGCATCCGGGGCGGTTGGCGGCCCTGTAAGCAGCGGGGACCCGGAAACTACTTGGTTGGGGCAGAGCTTGGCGGACGGATACGAAGGTTCATCTCGGCGTGCAGTCAACCGGACGAGACGGAAGATAAGTAGTGTTCTACTTTACTGTCGGTGTACATGTGCTACGAAACTGTGCAGAATGGCTGAAAACAATCAGGAAATTGTAGATTAGAAACTGGCCGTAGATTTGGGGAGCGTTAATGCTAAAAATGATTCCATGAGTAGTGGTTGCAGTTTTGATAGGTCACAAGCTATTACGAGTAGCAATTTGACAGAGTCAATGTATGCTAATTATGGAACGGATAGTCAGCACAATGTATCGGAACCAAGTGTCCCAATTACGCCTGATAATGTTAAAGAAATAAAGCAGGAGCCAATGTCAGCTGCTAGTTAGCAGAAGGACAATGTGTCAGATATCTTGACAAATATCTTGCAACATATGGCACAAATAAATTTTAACATGTGTAAAATGGGAACGGATATTGATAGTAAGATGAATGGTTTGGGTTCCGAAATTAAAACGTCATTGAATTCTGATATTGATGAGAAAATCAATAAAACGGGTAATGACATTGATACAAAAATGACAAAAATAGGGTCAGGTATAAAAGGTTCATTAAGTTTTGAAATAAACGAATTAAATACTTAAGTGGTCGAAATGGAATCCAGAGTGGAAAATAAAATTTCGAATTCGATGGATTCATGGGAAAATGACATGACTTCGTTTGGTAATAATATTAAAAGTGACATTAATCAGGTCATGCAAGAATGTAATGCTGCAATTGCAGCTGCGGAAAGTGAACTAACGTCACAGATAAGGCAAGTTGCTGAGGATAGTGTTGAGTTAGAGGGAAGAGTAAATTCTGAATTAGATAAAGTTCATGAACAGATTCAGAATGTAGAAAAATGCTGTGAAGACAGTCACATTGTCTTAGAAAGTAATATTAAGGAAGTAAATCATGCGTGTATGAACGTTGGTGTGCAAATGTCTAATAAAATTACTAATATGAAACTAACATCAGTCAAACTTCCTGGCAGATTAAAACTGTGTGCCCGACCGAGACTCGAACTCGGGACCTTTGCCTTTCGCGGGCAAGAGCTCTACCATCTGAGCTACCGAAGCTCAGATGGTAGAGCGCTTGCCCGCGAAAGGCAAAGGTCCAGAATTCGAGTCTAGGCCGGGCACACAGTTTTAATCTGCCAGGAAGTTTCATATCTGCGCACACTCCGCTGCAGAGTGAAAATCTCATTCTGGAAACATCAGTCAGTTTAGTGCTGAGGTAAATGAGCAGCTATGTTGCCATGAAGGTAGACTAACAATGATTGAACAGAAAGCTAACACCAATGATGTGTGTGTAGTGTGTAACGGTGTTGTGGAATCTACTGAAGTTGCCTATGAGACCCATCGTCAGTTTTTGAAATTTGACCCAAATAAGAATGTTAATCCAAAAGAGTTTTGGAGTGATTTCAGAGATGTGTTGCCTAAATTGTGGGACGATAAGCCAAAGGTTGATTTCATTCCATTAAATTTAATGGGGGAAACTAGAATATGGAGGAATTTAGCTTCTGATAAGTATGATAGTTTAGGGGATTTCAAACAGGCTTTTTTCGAAGAGTACTGGGGAAAGAGAAACCAGATGGAAGTTTTAAGCAAGTTTTGGTAGGGGGAAAAGGATTACCCAAAGAAAGATTGCATCAAAAGTTTATACAAATGTGGGTGACTACCTTGTCATATTTAAATGCAAAAGTGGAAACAGAGCAGATCACTAGGGGCGTAGAGGAAAGTTCCCATTGTATTGGCGGAATAATATCAAATCGGCTCCTCGAGATGATACTGTTAGGTTTATCCATTATTTAGAAAGAGTAGAAAACATTTCGAAAGAGCGGGAAAATAACAGGAGAGAATATGGGTCTCCCGCGAGACCCAATGACAATAGGACGGAAGTCAATGTAAATAGAATAGGTGTACAAAGAGGTAATGGTTACCGGCGTAGGTATAGAGGAAGAGGAGGTACTGTTGGAATGCTGGAATTAGGTTCAATGACAGCGAACAGTATTCTGACTGCAATTAGCTGCGAGCCGATGACGTAATGGATAAGTGTCACCTATACGGTAACATAAACATCAGAGGCAACGACATCACAAGGCAGGAAACGCGTAGCCGTCTGTGATGATGCTAGCGTTTGCAGACTGCAACCGTGTAGACCAAACCCGCTAGCAATGCCCTTTGTAAAGAAGGCACCTACTAAACAATGTACTGAATGTAATGCTAATGAAATCAGAAGAGCAGAGAAGAGTGAAACTGAGAAGCAAATTATTTCTTTAGAAAAGGAAGTAGCACTTCGTGGAAAGGAAAGTTCTAGTAAAGATCGCAGGAACCATGCTAAGAAGGAAATTAATACAGAACGTAAGGAATCAGATCAGGTGGTGGGAGTGAATCAGCACTGCGAAACCGATGTGAGACTACCTGTAGACGGTGGAAGTGACGCTATGGGAATACAAGAGGATGTTGTAAATAGACTGAATCAAGTAATTTCAGAGACTGGTGATGAAGGGATGGAAGAGGAAGAAGAAGTAAATGATTTATATAGTTCTGACGACACCTTGGAAAGGGATGCAGAAACAAATATTATTCAGGAGAGTGAGAAGTTAGAGAAATGTTTTGATTTGTCTATAGTGGAACGGATAGTAAAAGTCGCCATTAATAATGAAGTGAAAGGGGGGGGGGCAGTTAAGATAAATTTACTTTCCACAGAAGGGGTAGGCTTTGACAGGCGTGAAGTAGTGCAAGATTTATTTTAAGAACCTAAGTCTGAAATTAGAAGTGAATACGTGGGTCAACCTATAGTAGAAGTGCTGTATTTGAAGCAAAGGTTCCTTGCTTAATAGACACCGAATCAGAAGTTTTCGCAGTGTCACAGAATTTTGTGAATGCTGTTCCAACAAGTAAACAACTAGTGATAATACCTGTGAGTCGGTTAACAACTGTAGCGGCCACGTGTAAAAGCAAGAAAGTAGTAAAGCGAGAAATATTGTTACCAATCACTGTAGGTGGGATACACATAGAATTGAATTTTTGGATTATCAATGGACTCAGTGTGGAAATGTTAGTAGGTACCAATTTCTTGAATAAATGGGGTAATTTGCTGGCCGGAGTGGCCGAGCGGTTCTAGGCGCTACAGTCTGGAACCGCGCGACCGCCACGGACGCAGGTTCGAATCCTGCCTCGGGCATGGATGTGTGTGATCTCCTTAGGTTAGTTAGGTTTAAGTAGTTCTAAGTTCTAGGGGACTGATGACCTCAACAGTTAAGTCCCATAGTCCTCACAGCCATTTGAACCATTTTTGGGTTAATTTTGGAACCAATGATGCAATGATTAGAGTGAACGGAAATCTGGTAATTATACCGTTCATAGGTAAAAAACATAGTGTGAATATTGAAGTAAGTGATACTGCGATCCGATACTGTAGGACTGATGAGGTGACTGAAGGTTATAATGAATACGGCGAAAGGAAGGAATTAGATCATTCTGAGCTAGAGAATGTCAGCATCAGGGTCGATGAAAAATTAGAGGAGCTAACTGATTTGACGAATGTACGGAGACAAGATCTGAGGCAAATTTTAAATAGGCGTTTTGAAGTATTTTCTGACCTGCCCAGATTAGTTCGGAACTATGAGCGCTATTTAACTGTGAAAGAAGATGCACATTTTTCCCGAAAATCTTTCGCTGTTCCGTAAGTGCATAAGGAAGCTGTTCGCGATTTGATACAGAACATTCTCGAATGGGGGATAACTGAAAAAACAATTAGTGTCTACAACAACCCATTGCTTGTAGTACCTAAGAAGGATGGCTCAACTAGGTTAGTTTTGGACGCCAGGGCATTAAATAAAATTATCTTACCAGAAAGTGATAGACCTGAAAACGTAGAAAAATTATTAAAAATATTTAAAGATTCAGATAACTGTTTACGTGGATGGTATATTAGTTTCGACACCCACTTGGGAAGAGCATTGCATAGTGTTAGACAAGGTACTAGAGGAAATTAAAATGGGGGGGAATGCAACTGAAATTAGACAAAACCGAATTTGTGAAGAAAGAGATTAAATTCCTGGGACATATATTTAGTGGTGAAGGGATTATGCCTGATCCAGGTAAATTATAGGCTATTAGAGATTCTGCATCCCCAACTACACATAAAGAGCTAAAGGGTATGTTTGGCCTTTTCGGATTTTACCGAAAATTTTTACCGGGTCAGTTATTTAATGAACCTTCTTTGAGGGAACCTTTGAAGAAGAACGTGCCTTATAAGTGGACCCAGGAGTGTCAAACAGCTTTCGAAAAACTTATAGAAGCACTAGTGGACAGTCAGATTTAGAACCATCCTGACTTTTCAAAACCTTTTTGTTTAGGATCAGATGCTTGTAGTTACGGTCTGGAGGTGGAATTGTTCCAAATCGAAACGGTTGGTGAAGAACCAGTCCACAAAACGATCGCCTTTGCAAGTCGGTCGTGGCAACAAGCGGAGAAAAATTATAGCACTTCGGAAATGGAAGCATTAGCCGTTATTTTCGGATTGCAGAAATTTGATCAATATCTTTTAGGACATAAGCTTATAGTTTTTATGGACCATAATGCTCTAACATATTTAGATACTTGTCAGCTTAAACATGGCATACTGAGGAGGTGGTACATGTACTTACAGCAATTTGACTATGGATGAAGTATATAAAGGGTTCTGAAAACATCGTGGCAGATGCATTAGCTACAAGTGTATTGGGAAAGGAGCAGGGGGTGGATCCACTAAGAGACAGGAACTGTGATGAAATTTTGCTGTCGGTTATTCAACTGCAGGAAGCGGGAGTGATTAAGCGCATCTCCAAGAATCTTAGACGGGAGCAAAACCAGGATGATAATTTGAAATTACTAAAAAGCAGGATAGGTCACCCTGACTTTCCAAAGTTAGCCGAATATTACCAGGTGTACAAAGTTATACATTTCCGACGGAGAAAGAACACTGATGAGCACTGACGCATTTGCTTCACCAAATAACGTGGATTTGTTAACTGATTTTATACACGGGAAGTATAGGCATTACGGAGCCCTTAATTGTATTGCTAAATTGAGTGGTGATTTTTTGATAACATGTAGTGTCGAGTGCAAAAGAGACTAAAATACTGTGACTGATGTCAAAAGGTATGAGGAAACAACAATATTGTGCAGGCACAAATGTACTCTGTGGAACCTCAAAACAAATTAGATTTAGTGGCAGTGGATCTTTTTGGCCCATTTCCAATCTCAAGAGGATGTTGTGAGTACATGTTTGTACTGGTAGACGGTTTTACTAAGCATATAAAATTTTATCCAAATAAAAAGGCTAATGCTAAGGTAATACAGAGTAAATTGAAAAAGGTCGATTTTGTAAACATTGTGGTTCCAAGAGCAATTTCGTCAGAAAATGGGCCTCAATTTATTTCTAAGGATTTATAGGAATATTTAAAGAAGAAAATCGTGGAACACATTAAAATTAGTATCATTAAGTATCATGAAAGAATTTAATCCTCTCTCCATGACATACTGTCTTAAGAAACACTATGCCTGGGCTAGCAACTTGGAATAGTATGAGGAGGTAAGTGACAATTGTAAACATGAAGCCACGGGTTTTGAGTTAGTATAATTAAAGGGGGGAATTAGACCTAATAATCTCCTTTTTGATTTAGTGGAAGTAGCAAGGGGAGAAAAGAAGGTAGCACGTGCCAACATGGGAAAAAATGGCTTTGGAAAGGAAAAGAAGGCATGATTCGAGGGCGAGTTTTACCAGTTTTCAGACTGGTGACCTGGTGCTGGTAAAAACTAAAGAAAAGTATAAAAAACTTACATCTGAAACTAAAAAAATTACGGATTAATATGTGGGACCTCTTATAATTATAGCCAAACCCCATGCCAATGCCTACCAAATACAATATATTAAGCCACATAAGTTACTTGGCTTGAGAAACATAATTGATTTAAAGAAATATGTGCTGAAGGAACCATTAAATAGCAATAACTAAGAAGCCTCAGTGGATATGCATTCTCTGAGTTGGAAGGTGGTTGACGATCACGAGGCGTCCCTAGTTGTTGACAGTACTATTTCCCTTTCTTTTGTGTTGCCAACCTTCCTCTTCATCATTGAGAACTTTTGCTGTCATCTTTCCTTCTTCCCTGTTGTTGTATATAGTGTACGTAGTGATAGAATAGAGTCTGTAGAGTGGGTTTAGTAGAGGCAAAAGGAAGACAGTTTTAGAGAGTAGTTAGAGTACATAACATAACTATGAAGTGACTAATCGAGAGAGAGAAAGAGGAATAAAAGTATACTACAAGGTGAATACACAGTAATGTGAAGAGTTGCCAGAAGCTTTTGTGACTAATAAAGATGTTGTAAGAGATGTGTTAGAGGCAAGAGAGTGGCCTGTTCAAATGAGTGAAAGTAAGTTCTCTATTTGATGTCCCTTGTGGGTGGCTTATTTCAGTAGTGCAAATTTATTGAATATAGGATATATGTTTGGGGGCCCATAAGGGGGCATGAGTCAGGTGTAATAATTCTCTATAAGGACCTTATGTATTCACTGTCTATATATTATGTAATTTGGATCATGAGATGATGAAGAGCCACAGTAACTGATTGTTATTAGAGGTGTTTTGAGAGCCACAGAAGTTGGCTGGAGTTAGTTTCAATAATGACTAGGAGGTTAAGAACTTTTCTATAAGGACCCGTGGTATTTTTCTTGAATGTTGTGTACAAGATGCAGAGCCACAGAGGTGTCCGATATCTTCTATGAAAACTTTTGGTATTCTTTGCCAATAATAATGTATATTCCTCATATAATATATGTCTAATGCGTATTGCTAGATCCACAGAAGCTGGCAAGGATAACTTGTAGAAAATTTATACGTTCTTGCTATAGAATAGGTATTCTTTGTACATAGTAGTCGATAAGATGTGCCTCTGAGCTATTGAAGTGGATATGAATAAATTTCAGTGATTTTATAGAATTGTTTTCTCTTTTGCATGATGTATATAGGTGTTGCAGAATTGCAGGAGGTGGACTGAATGATTTTGAGTGCTTAATAAATTTTGTATTTCTTTACATAATGTGTAATGGTGTTATACAGAGCAGCCAGAGATTATGTTTAAGGATGTTGTAATTTGTTTGCGTATTATAGTTTATTTATGTAAAGTCAAGCAGTAATATTTTCTCTTTTGGAACAAGGTTAAGAAAGAGTAAAAATTCTGAATCAGCAAAATTTGTAACAGTAACTTGCTTAATGATTAAAACGGATTTTGGAAAAAGAATTCAGTAGTAGTGCCAATTTTTGGTATTGTTAAAGATCTGAGGGACACAGTTAATTCATTTTTCACTGAGTTAGTTAATACCAAATGTAAAGAAATGTTGGATTAATAATGAATATGAATTTGCCTAAGAAAGAGTTTTGAGTAAAGTGAAACTGTCACTGCAGTAAAATTTTGAAAAAAAAAATTGAAAAGGTCTTTGAAAAAGTTTTGCTTTTACCTTTGAATCTGAGAGTCAAGCTTTGAAAAATCTGTAATTAGGATAAATGTGTGTGTTAGGTTAGAATGTAGATACTAAGAATGGACACTAAGGCGTACTGTATATTGTTTGTATGAATAACGCAACAGAACCAGAAACGGTACTGAGAAAGAACCCGATTGGTGAGACAGAGCTGGACCCTGTACCCCAGTGACAAGCCATGATGTGACCCATTTGTAAGTGTTAGTAATCCGCACCCATTTGTTTCGTCAGCCAAAGTAGTCGAAACCCCAATTTTGTTTTGGAAAAGTGTTGTAGGGATAGACGACCCCTGTATCGCCATAAAACTTTATGTTTCAGTGAGGTTTTTGAACGCTTCATAAGCGATGAAATAGATTATTTGTTTTGGGTTAAAAATTAGGTACAAAATGAAAAAGTTTCGTCATGAGTGTTTTGTTAATTTAAATTGAAAGAAAATGTTGTAGTATTGGATTGTGGGAGAGAAAAGAATTCCAAATTTTTTTGTGTAAGAATTTTCTGTATGCCATCAAGCCCTATCCAATGACTATTTGATGTAATTATACGTAATATTGTAACGCAGTCTGAAATATTTTGTTTATTTGTGAAAAACTTTAGTTCAACATAGTGTTTCGTAAAAACCATTTCAGATTTGACAGAGGCTATATGGATATTGAAATTCTTCCTATTGGCTCCACATTTTGTAAGAACCATAAACATTCTTAAAAGAAATTTTTGGTTCTTAGCGGGTGTGTAACGTCGCGAGTCAAACCGTAATAGCATTTTATTGCAGTAAGCTACCTTGTAGTACGGGCTCATAGCTTTTGAGTCGGTGGCAGTGACAGCCGCTTGTATCTAGGCGTGATTCACTCGTACCTGTCTCTAGCACGACCGTGGGAATCGCTGCTTGTGCCGGTTCCAACGCCGCAAGGTGTACCAGTTACATTGGCTCTTCAGTTTATACCGTCCTCTAACCACTGACGAGCACTCAATACGCCGTGAACCATACAGATCTCTTACTAATTATCACACATAAATTCTTGAAGGCACTAAATTATTAATCTCCAATATTCCAGTCATAGCACTGTAGCACAAGGCAAATTATTTCCGAACACCAGCAGAGTCTACAGTGTAATCCACTAAACATCCCAATAATGGGAAAAGCATTATATTACAGTTTCAAAAAATGTACACACTATACCGACTCTCTCTCTTCTTTGGTATTAAATGTTTTGATTTTAATTTATGGTCGGGATTATTTGGGAAAAGGGAGAGGATATTTAATACACTGTTTGGGTCGCGTATATTCTGAACGCTAGTAAATACGGCTTACATATACGCCAACGATAATCAAAATTGCTGCACAGGCAAAAATATTAGTATAAATGGTTACAGGTTGGCTTGCAGTGTCTCAATTCCGTTATCCAAACTCATGGCTAGTTCAAACTTATTCAGAAAAAGCATGAAAATATTGCAGTTATTTGCCGATAAATTAATTGTTGCGAACAGAAAGGCAGTATAAGCACCTACATAGAGTGAGGATTTGCATTCACGATAAGTAATTTCATTCGCGTCACACTGGCATCAGTTTCGTTAGGCGTTTAATTGTAAGAAGTATTTGCAAACTCAAAGATACCATGAAAAGAACCTAAGCCTTGTTGCCTACTGCAGTTAAATTCATCTGTGCAACTGCGTAATGATTTCCAATATAATGAACTTTGCAAATATTAATACTTGAGAATTATCAGTATTCAATGTATATATTATGTTAACTTAAGAGTGAAGCCCATACTTAGTATTTTAATTAATTTTAACGTAATGGTTGGATGTGCGCCATAACCACAAAAGAAAACCAGATGGGAAAGTTTCGGCAAAACTCGCTTTCAGTAATTATTTTTATTTAAATATTCCTACAGGGAGGGAGAGGTTTTGAATAAGAACTGGAGTAATTCACTTTTTACCATATATTGTAACGGAAAATACGTACATCAAATACTTAGTGCGTCAGAACAGCTAAGCGACTTAACCCTTTTACAGCAGAGAAAAAAGTGGGACTGGATCTTTGAACCAAATCCTTTTTAATATTAGTAAAGATACGATTTCCATCGTTATAAAGAATATCTTAACTTATAGTTACTCTTTGATATTATAATACATATTGTATTAACATTTTAACACAGAATATTTCATATTAACGAGTTGTAAATTTTATAATTATCAGTCTTATTAACTACTGTTTTTATAGACAGAAATACATACAGTTCTTTACTTTCTTTACACTTCACATGTACACGTCTGGTACAGTTTTAGTTTAATGTTTATAGGGCTTTTAAAACGGCATCACAGCGCACCCTGAAAACTTTAAAGCCATCTATTTTGCAAGACCTGCTTGAAATAACCTTAAAATATTTGTGTTACACACTATTTGGCGGGTACAGTAAGTTGTTACTGTCATATTTGCCCTATGGCTGGAGGCTATTTGGAATTATTGAGTGAAAATCAATAGTAGGGAGATAGTAGTATCAGCGCAGTTCAAATTAATATAAAAATTAATTAAATTGATCAATTAATTATCCCCCACCCTGACCACGCCCAAACTGACACGCACCACGCCCACCTCAGCCCTGGATTA
Source organism: Schistocerca nitens (assembly GCF_023898315.1). Lineage (NCBI taxonomy): Eukaryota > Metazoa > Arthropoda > Insecta > Orthoptera > Acrididae > Schistocerca > Schistocerca nitens. The sequence goes on from NC_064614.1 coordinate 22,359,482, forward strand.
CATCATGCGTTTTTCTCAACCAGCAAGTGCGCCCCAGTCCCCTTCCCCCCCTCTACACACTCCCCTCCTCCACCCCTCGCGCAACTTTCGAATTTTGGCGGGACTTTCGAATTTGGCGGGAATTTCTTCGTCTCAGGGCTGTGCTGACGTCCCACTCCACACACCGCCCGGGATTTGGAGAGGTTATTACAACTGCCAGTGCCCTTTACGGTACTTGAACCCTGGTCCTCCTGGACGGAAAGCTCAAATGCACCCCCCTAACATAGTTACACCACCAGAGGTGCTTGGAACTGGTGGGAAATTAAAACTGATGGGCCTATTTCCAGGTCTCGAACCCTGGTTCTTCTGGATGGAAAGTATCTTAATAACAACACGAGACAACATTATACCCTCGTTTTGGGAACATAACAGCTTACAGACATTGTTCACTTCACGCCACAAACCTCCACAAGTATTTCATGACATACCCCAACCGGGATCCTGACCAAGACCACTGTAGACAGTACGCCATTATTCATTTACTTGTTCTTGAACATACATAACCAATCTATCGAAACTGCCCAGATGCTGGAGAGGAAGGTTAGGGCAGTGTATATTATTTATTTTGGTTGGAAAAAGAGACATAAATATCGGTCCTAATTATGTAATTAATCAATATGTTCTGGATTAATCACACAACTATATGCAAAGCACAATACAAGGACTGTCTAAAATCGCTAAAATTGACGACGCCATATAACTGGTGTTATCTTACTGGGAGGAATTTTCACAATACCACTCCGAAGTAATGACAGACACACTTAAACTCTATTCTTCACTTACAAGTTGGTGGGAAAAAGGCTGGGTTGTCAGGTACTATCTTTATTCTTTGTGGCAGGAAATATGTTCAAGTGATGAAATGCTGGTGTTGGACAGAGAGGAGTTTAAAATGTGTATTACTTGTAAGCATACAACTGAGGCCAGTATCTGTCGTCGTTTGATGTCAGCGTTTGTTACAGAAGCCTGCTCACAAATCACCCTGTAGCCCAAGTAATCAAAACCAATACACGCTACCGCGACTGATGGAAAACAATTCACCACTGTTCTAATTACACTTCGAAATTCTCGTGAAGAAACCAGAATTCATAATGAACAGATCATAATACAACAAATGTACTGAGGAAATCGTTGTCCCAAAAGACTGCAGTGGGTGCGGTAGTTGAACGTGCGTTTTTCTCGACAGGCGCTCACAAATTGCCGAAAATCGAGGCTCTCTTACCTCCCCTCATCCCTCCGCTCCCAAGGGACGAGCTGGCCAGGATCGCCGTCTGGTGAATGGTCCAGGTGGCCCGCAGCGTCTTCAGTTCAGTGCGTCGCCGTGAGCACGTGGCTAGGCTGTCAGCGCTACCGTCGCTGACAAAATCTCCATAACTCACCTCTGCCGACACGTCTGTAAGGTTTCTGTCATACAGCAGTAGATTCTCCTGTTCTAGTTTTGTAAGCAGTCTGATCAACATAACCTGTTTCACGCAATCTACTCACATGTCGCGAAGAAAAATATACTATCATTTCTATATTCGAAAATGAGCTCTAATTCCAATGGTGTCTACTTTATAATTACATGTTATGAAGTATGAAATAACACAGACGTGCCATATTACCTATTTTTAAACACGCAGCCGTAACAATAACAATAGAAACAGTCATGACTTCACAAGAATAGATACAGTCGACTCTTATTAACATCTTCAATTTTTGTGGTCCTGTCCTCCTCAGTTGCGCGTAATACTACGGTATATAGATAATTTTCACTTATGGACCGTCTGACAGCAACTGAATAAAACACAATTTTAGTGCCATACGCGTTTCGCCTTTATTTTCTGCAAGGCATCATCAGTAGCAGGTTGCGTAGACAGTTTCTTACATATTACGCTCTTGTTGCATTTTTGGTGTTGTTCTTCTTCCTATGAGCGCCGATTTGCTGTTTTTTCCGCATTCAACAGCACTATGCACTGAACGCTTGTTTTTATGCAATGTTTTGGTTTCTGTTGCCGACTGTCAAATGCTGTTTGACAGTCGGCAACAGAAACCAAAACATTGCATAAAAACAAGCGTTCAGTGCATAGTGCATAGTGCATAGTGCTGTTGAATGCGGAAAAAACAGCAAATCGGCGCTCATAGGAAGAAGAACAACACCAAAAATGCAACAGGAGCGTAATATGTAAGAAACTGTCTACGCAACCTGCCACTTATGATGCCTTGCAGAAAATAAAGGCGAAACGCGTATGGCACTAAAATTGTGTTTTATTCAGTTGCTGTCAGACGGTCCATAAGTGAAAATTATCTATATACCGACTCTTATTAGTTTATTGTGCAGAATCGGTGTAGTTTTAAGAGAACTGTCTGCGTTTCAACTTGAACCAGTCATAGCACTCCTTGTGATAGAATATTTTACTGCGTCTTTCTCTTCCGAGATATATAAAAACAGTTTGTTGTCATTGAGCATATTATATATACACGTATCGCTCCATTGGTGCTGAAGTCCAGTGCTCGAAGTCGTTTGCACACATCTGCCCAAAGTTTTGTCGTCTGTACTGGAGGAAGACCATGGCTAACAGACTAACAATCACACGAGTGGGTCCCTGTATTCTTCGTTCATAAGCAGTTGCATATATATTTTTCGGTTGTAACACATCCAGTCAGTGTACACTTGGTTTTTTGTGCCATGACTTACAGGTATGTGTCAGCTGATGCTAAACCGACATTAATACGTTTCGATCCTTTGGCGCTCCCAGAAAGCCGAACACCGCTTGGCGGAAAATTTACAGCTCTCACAACACACAGGTTGGTAGAAATAAAACGCAGAGGCGATGTTTCTCATTGACAAAAATGTGGAAGACATCGCAACATATGGAAACATATGGAAAATGGAAGAGATTTTAGAGCGCTTCCAACAGGTATTTGTAGGTGACCTGTACAGTTAAGACCATCTTCCCCAGCAACAGGGCAGCGTATGTCTCGGTGTTCCATTATGAACAGTATTGTTCACTCATTTTGCAGTCATGAACGTGGTTACTGTTCCGGTGTTGACCATCGCCGGAAGCTGCTGATCACATCACGCACGAGGTAGTACAAATAAGAAGTACTGTTATCTTATTGGTAAAAAAAAAAAACTTTTGGAGGGCATCGTAGCATATGGAAATAGGACGAGTCGAATGCTTCCAAACAACTGAAGGTGATGACATCTACATTTAATCCCATGGTCCACAGCGACAAGTAGCAGATATAAAGTGTTCTTCCAAGGCACCCTCCATCTCAGCTGAATGGTGTCAGGCAATCATTATACGGTAGTCAACAGCGTACTGAGTGGATGGACGGGATGGAAAAGACACGACTGGTATGAGACAATGTACCATAATAGACACTACTGCTGATATCGATATCAATTTTAGCAATTTTACCTGTCGTTCCGTAATCTCAACGCCAGCCAATGACATGGCAGAATGATTCGCAGTTTCTGCGTCATCGCTAAATCTCCACAACTTTACAAGTATCATATACCAGTCTGAGAATGAGCAGTACATCCAATCGACCATATACACGAAAGTATACCAGAAAGCGTCCTATACCAATGCAAAAAGATTACCTACGTATTTCCAGCGCGGAATGTACGAGGGCAGTTCAATAAGTAATGGTTCAAATGGCTCTGAGCACTATGGGAATCAACTGCTGAGGTCATTAGTCCCCTAGAACTTAGAACTAGTTAAACCTAACTAACCTAAGGACATCACAAACATCCATGCCCGAGGCAGGATTCGAACCTGCGACCGTAGCGGTCTTGCGGTTCCAGACTGCAGCGCCTTTAACCGCACGGCCACTTCGGCCGGCTCAATAAGTAATGCAACACATTTTTTTTCTGAAACAGGGGTTGTTTTATTCAGCATTGAAATACACCAGGTTATTCCCCAATCTTTTAGCTACACAACACTATTTTTCAACGTAATCTCCATTCAATGCTACGGCCTTACGCCACCTTGAAATGAGGGCCTGTATGCCTGCACGGTACCATTCCACTGGTCGATGTCGGAGCCAACGTCGTACTGCATCAATAACTTCTTCATCATCCGCGTAGTGCGTCCCACGGATTGCGTCCTTCATTGGGCCAAACATATGGAAATCCGACGGTGCGAGATCGGGGCTGTAGGGTGCATGAGGAAGAACAGTCCACTGAAGTTTTGTGAGCTCCTCTCGGGTGCGAAGACTTGTGTGAGGTCTTGCGTTGTCATGAAGAAGGAGAAGTTCGTTCTGATTTTTGTGCCTACGAACACGCTGAAGTCGTTTCTTCAATTTCTGAAGAGTAGCACAATACCCTTCAGAGTTGATCGTTTGACCATGGGGAAGGACATCGAACAGAATAACCCCTTCAGCGTCCCAGAAGACTGTAACCATGACTTCACCGGCTGAGGGTATGGCTTTAAACTTTTTCTTGGTAGGGGAGTGGGTGTGGCGCCACTCCATTGATTGCCGTTTTGTTTCAGGTTCGAAGTGATGAACCCATGTTTCATCGCCTGTAACAATCTTTGACAAGAAATTGCCACCCTCAGCCACATGACGATCAAGCAATTCCGCACAGATGGTTCTCCTTTGCTCTTTATGGTGTTCGGTTAGACAACGAGGGACCCAGCGGGAACAAACTTTTGAATATCCCAACTGGTGAACAATTGTGACAGCACTACCAACAGAGATGTCAAGTTGAGCACTGAGTTGTTTGATGGTGATCCGTCGATCATCTCGAACGAGTGTGTTCGCACGCTCCGCCATTGCAGGAGTCACAGCTGTGCACGGCCGGCCCGCACGCGGGAGATCAGACAGTCTTGCTCGACCTTGCGGCGATGATGACACACGCTTTGCCCAACGACTCACCATGCTTTTGTCCACTGCCAGATCACCGTAGACATTCTGCAAGCGCCTATGAATATCTGAGATGCCCTGGTTTTCCGCCAAAAGAAACTCGATCACTGCCCGTTGTTTGCAACGCACATCAGTTACAGACGCCATTTTAACAGCTCCGTACAGGGCTGCCACCTGTCGGAAGTCAATGAAACTATACGAGACGAAGCGGGAATGTTTGAAAATATTCCACAAGAAATTTCCGGTTTTTTCAACCAAAATTGGCCGAGAAAAAAAATGTGTTGCATTACTTATTGAACTGCCCTCGTACAATTACGACTGACCATCTTTCCCTGTGTGGATGGGCACCACAAGGTATTGTCACATAGTAGGATAAAGTCGCCGACAGACAGATCCTTCCCACACTGTCCTTGACCAAGCCTTCCAGCAACACCAATCTTTCCCACGTCACCCATCCAGAAGCAAAAGATCTCACTAGATGCGTGTGTGTCGAGGCCGGTCTCACCTCTTATCGGTATAGTAGATATGTGAGTTTTGCGTTGGTGTAACAGACGGTTAAGAAGAAACGTGTGGTTCATACATGACAGAGGTCCCGGTGTGTGGAGTTTGGAACATGTCACGTAAATCAACAGTTCAATAAATTCTGAAGCATTGTTCTACTGTCCACAGTCAGTATCAGGAAGGTACCAGGAAGAGACAAATGATCGTAGGGCATAAACGCATACTCAGAGGATTAAACTGTTCTGTACCTAAAAATGCTACATTGTTAAAGCCATACGGTTTCCGAAATATTAGTCGTGTGGCATGCAACGCTCATAATACTCTAATAGAGGATATATCTATCCGACGTCAGACATAAAACCATCACGAAAGTATATTACCCCAATCACTAAGGTGACAAACTTTAAAATGGTGACACTACTGCTTTCTACGCTGCTCCAGTAAGCTGGGAAGGCATCGTCAGTGTGTGTCCACCGATTGATATGCTTTTAAACCAACTAGAACGAAGTATAGAGACTGCTGTTCTGTCTCTTAGGATATTAATGGATTTTATGGATCTTTTTCACTCGGAAAACCCTCAATCACACTTCCCCTGTCAGTAGTGCACACCATTAGTAACAATAGTAGTATCGGTTTTGACGGATGCGCCGATGTCTGACTAGAAAAAAGATCAAAGAAAAACCGACTTGCATATTTTCGATTTTCTGATACACTGAGGTACCACACACACACACACTGCCGCCCGGAGTGGCCGTGCGGTTCTAGGCGCTACAGTCTGGAAGCGCGAGACCGCTACGGTCGCAGGTTCGAATCCTGCCTTGGGCATGGATGTGTGTGATGTCCTTAGGTTATTTAGGTTTAAGTAGTTCTAAGTTCTAGGGGACTGATGACCTCAGAAGTTGAGTCCCATAGTGCTCAGAGCCATTTGAACCACACACACTGCTGCAGGAAAATGCACCCAAAGAAGCAGCAACCTCTTACGAGGGAGTAAGAAGCATCATGATCACTAGGCAAAGGAGTTGCAACAGCCTTCGTAAGCAAGGAAGTGGGGATGAGGGGTGCACTTATGATGGTAGGTCAAGGCTCCTGTAACGTCACTCCTTAAACAACGACTACCAAATTCATTGTTTATTCGAAACAGGTCAGAGACAACCAACGTGGGCATCTTTTATAAAATATTACAGATACCTTGCTTCTCAAGCAAGACAGCAAGTAACAATTACAAACAGACTTAAAGAGATGAACCACAGGGGTTTCAAATAAATTACAGTCTGCAGCAGATTTGAAGAAATGGCACAATTAAAAAAAAAAAAGAATTTAAAATATAAAGGTGATTTACGAAAATCATCAGTTCGTTTAGAACCCCCAAAAACCCAACCAGCACAACAAGTGACTATAATTAAAATTCATACTCAACAATTACAAACCCTTTTTTTAAAAAAATACATAATATACATTCCAGAATGAGATTTGCACTCTGTAGCGGAATGTGCGCTGATATGAAACTTCCTGGCAGATTAAACTGTGTGCCGGACCGAGACCCGAACGCGGGACCTTTGCCTTTCGCGGTCAAGTGCTCTACCATCTGAGCTACACGAGCACGACTCACGCCCGCACGCCTCACGACTGAAGTTTCATATCAGCGCACACTCCACTGCAGAGTGAAAATCTCATTCTGGAAACATCACCCAGGCTGTGGCTAAGATATGTCTCCGCAATATCCTTTCTTTCAGGAGTGCTAGTTCTGCAAGTTTCGCAGGAGAGGTTCTGTATAGTTTGGAAGGTAGGAGTCGAGGTACTGGCAGAAGTAAAGCTGTGAGGACGGGGCGTGAGTCGTGCTTGGGTAGCTCAGATGGTAGAGCACTTGCCTGCGAAAGGCAAAGATCCCGAGTTCGAGTCTGCCAAGAAATTTCATGATATAAATTGTGTTTATCAAACGCGCAGTGACCCCAGGCTGCCCTGGGCAAAGGTGACGTAACATAAATGCCGGAAGCAGCGGCCCAGCCGTCCAAACAACACCTAAACGTCGGGACCCAACCGGGAGTCACTTCCCATTAGACGACACGTCACAGCGTGGCTCAAATGGCTCTGACCACTATGGGACCTACCATCTGAGGTCATCAGTCCCCTAGAACGTAGAAATACTTAAACCTAACTAACCTGAGGACATCACACACATCCATGCCCGAGGCAGGATTCGAACCTGCGGCCGTAGCAGTCGCGCGGTTCCAGACTGAATCGCCTAGAGCCCTTCGGCCACAACGGTCGGCCGTCACAGCTTCTATGCACCGAAGCGGTACGTGGCGCCGCATCCCAACTCGCAGAATCTGGAACACAAACAGACGGCAGAAGACGCGGCGAACACCAACCAAACATCAATCAGTATCCGTTAAGAAATCGATAAACAATAAAATACGGAAACCAATTACTGTTGAGTGAGTGCATTCAATAAGTGCACATAAGGAAGTAAATATAAATGACTAGCTTTACAAAATACAAGTTTTACTAATACAGAATAACTGGTAGTGGGTGAAATTTTTTTTCCTTTTACAGCAATATTCCATTGACATCACTTGATGGCAATAACCCCGAATCACACGTTTTCGTGCTAATCTGCCATTTAATAGTCATCCAACCAGCGGATTTTAAAGCATATAGTAACTGCCCGTCTGCATACAGTAACACAGACTTTGCCGGCTGCTCTTACTTCGACAACACGTACATTAGAACCAACTGACCAGCAAGTACACTCGCTGCAACGCATATCGTTTGACGAAACGATGGCAGCAAAACTACTTATACGAGGTGTGGCTAGAAAAAAACCGGACTAGTACTGGTGAAACAATAAAACGAATGCAATAAGGCTGAAAGTCGCGTGGCCTGTCACTTGACTCTCGCTCCGCCTACTGCTCGAGTTTCATCTGCCTCCTGCACTCAGTCCGCCCGTGGCGTCTGTTTTAAGTAGTTGACGTTTTGTCTGTGCGTCGGAAAATGTTGAGTGTACAGAAAGAACAGCGTGTTAACATCAAATTTTGTTTCAAACTAGGAAAATCTGCAAGTGAAACGTTTGTAATGTTACGACAAGTGTACGGCGATGATTGTTTATCGCGAACACAAGTGTTTGAGTGGTTTAAACGATTTAAAGATGGCCGCGAAGACACCAGTGATGACACTCGCACTGGCAGACCATTGTCAGCAAAAACTGATGCAAACATTGAAAAAATCGGTAAACTTGTTCGACAAGATCGCCGTTTAACAATCAGAGCAGTGTCTGAGTTAACAGGAGTTGACAAGGAAAGTGTTAGGCAGATTCTTCATGAAAGTTTCAACATGAACAAAGTGTGTTCAAAAATGGTTCCAAAGTGTCTCACAATTGAACAGAAGGAACGCCGAAGAATGATTTGTTCTGACATCTTGGAAAACATTGAAAGTGATCCTACCTTCTTACAAAATGTTATTACTTGCGATGAATCGTGGTTTTTTACTTACGATCCCGAAACTAAACGCCAATCGATGCATTGGAAAACTCCTGGTTCTCCACGACAAAAAAAAGCACGAATGTCAAAATCGAAATTCAAGGCAATGATGATTGTTTTTTTTTTTTTTTTGACATCAAAGCGATTGTGCACATTGATTGGGTACCAGAGGGACAAACAGTGAATCAGCATTACTACATTAGCGTCCTGGCTACCCTACGTGAGCGAGTACGGAGAAAACGGAACGATTTGTGGAGAAAAAAGTCATGGATCCTTCACCAAGACAATGCCCCAGCTCACAGTGCGTTGTCAGTGAAGACGTTTTTGGCAAAACACAACATTCCCATCCTAGATCATCCACCCTACTCACCTGATTTTGCCCCCTGTGACTTTTTTCTTTTCCCTAAAGTCAAGTCAGCTTTGAAAGGAACTAGATTTGAGACTGTTGAAGCAGTAAAAGAGAAAGCGACGGAAGTAATGTATGGACTTACCGAAAATGATCTGCAGCATTGCTATGAACAGTGGAAAATTCGTATGGAGCGGTGTAGAGACCGAGGAGGAGAGTACATTGAAGGAGATAACATGAAATTGTAAATAATTGTAAATAAATGTTTTTTTCCAGCATCAGTCCGGTTTTTTTCTAGCCGCACCTCGTACGTACGATGGAGAGCGTTGTTCGAGATGGTCTCGAGGGACGGCCGAGAAAACAGGCCCCAAAGCAATGGGACGACCAGCGCCCGGAATTGACATCAGACAGGTCCACCACAAAGTGGCGACCGTCTTGCAAGGTAGACCGGCCGCGCCACCGCTTGGCCGAGCCCCGTGTTTGCTCCGTCGTCCCCTCAAGCACGTCCAAGGGCCTCGTAGCGCGTCCGACGACCGACTCCCCTACCTCAAATACCCGCCGCCACATCACAACAGGGACAAAGATCTTAGTACAGCTGGGTAATTGATAGTACTGCGGAAGAGCTGGTGTGCCAGAAAAGGCGCACCGCGGCTCAGTCTTAGTGCTGTTTACAGTAGCATCACCACATCTCTGGTAGCATTCCTCTTGCACAAAGAAGTACTGGTCTCACGTTAGATAGTTTTGATCATGTATAGGATAATATAGCAAATTCACCCTAACACAACATCTCTTGAGTACACCCCCCTCACACTACTAAAGATGACATCGGTCCACTTGTAACAACAACTGTACATATAATAATTTTTCCTTCTGATTTTCGATAGATTAGTGTAAGCAATGTTTTGATTTCATTTCTTTTTCTTTTCGTGTCATTGTGTTGAGGAAACTATGAACAACTTTCGATGTGAATATTAATATTTATATCCAATTTCAAGCAATGCTATAACAGAATTGAAGTGTAACCCATGTTGAATCTATGGTAACATGTTTAAAATTGTAATTGTGCGCCTGGTCCATAAGTAGGCAATGTATTAGGATATGTAGAATGCAAAACCTTTGGTGAATACCCTGTCTGTAGGGGAGCGGTAAAAGGTGGATGGCAGGCTAGCGCGGGAAAATGCACACGGGCGCGGCACGGCATAACGGGCTCAGCAATATAGTCGGAGTTGGGCATCGGTCTGAGAAACACGTTCTGGATCGAGGAGGCTCTCCTGGAAAACGTGATTTCATTGAGCCTCGGATGTGCCGTTTCCGACGACTATACAGCATGGCTATATTCTATAGGCACTGAATTGAAAAGGATTGCGACGCTAAGAAGAAGCATAGTGCCAATACACCAAGAGCCATAGCTGTGATTGTATGTGTGCTGTGCGCCTCGCCATCTCGCCGCCCGCCAACCGCCGCATCGACACGAACAGGTTGAATCTTTAGAATTGTATTCGTGTGGACCAGTGTTAATTTTGTTCCTGACTGTTCAATAACAACTTAACTTTTACCAGGATTGTCCTATCAATTAATTATCCGCATCACTAACCTAGACAGGGTCCTTTCCACATGTTGTGCAATCCGAGTGTCCCGAAATGAAGATTTAAAGTTTATGTTAATAAGAATTACCTGCAGACCTATCTATGCTAGAATGATGTTTAAGGAATATACAAGTAAAGAACATAGGTCTGACAAAGTTGGAAGATAATTTCGGAATTGGTTTAGTAATGAAGCTTAACTAATTTGAGACAAAAATAATGGTAGTTAAATAAGCAAGAAATAAGACAAAAAGAGTAGTGATTCATATATTGGAAATCTTGAGTGCTTAATGCTTTCAATAGTTAATAGTTTCAACACAGTGATCATAACAGTTTCAGGGTCCCACCCCCCTCTCCTTTTCTATTCATTTAAATTCTGAGGTGTACTGAACTGATTTGACCAGCAAAGTTAAAGTTAATATAAAACCTAAATTTATCAGTGTTTTACCCTTCTTAAAAATTGACATTGTATGTGTGTTTCAAAAGTGCTATGTCTAGGGTAACCTATGCCCGATTTCAGTTGGATCAATAGACAAAACGCAGTTTGTAGTAATCATTATAGTGTAATGTTGTATATTTATAGCTTATCCAAATTAGTACAAAAAGGGAAAATATTAGTTCAGTAGATTTTTCTGGTTCTAAAATTTTCCATATAATGCAGTATTACTACGTGTTGTTATGCTTGTACGTACGTCCACTTGTACAAGGAAAAAACTCACTTAATGCCTAATTAGGCAGGCGACCGTATTATTAACAATTGGTAGCATCTGCTGTGTATGTTTCTTGCCCGTCCTAACGTGTAGTTGTACTTTAGACTTGCTTGACGTATCATTGTTGTTACTGAGTGGGTGTAAGTCTGATTGTGCCTCCATTCAGGTACACGCGGTCAACATATTTACTAAAATCCTTTATTATAAGGTGAATCCCGTCAACTTACCATAGTACAGGCTTTAAAGAGTTAACGTACGCCCGAGCGTAGACGTTACACACTCCCCTACAGAACACTCTAGAAAATGGCTTAAGTCTGACAATTGCAATGAATCTTCTCTTTAATACCTACTGAATAACATTATTTGTGAGAACCAGCCGTAATTCCGAAGTACACACATTAGACTGCATGTGTTACAACACAGTTATGGACTGGGACACATATCTTTTGCCTGGTTTAATATGGCGCCTCAGTGTAATACGTATGTCGCTTTTGTTGAAGTTTGTGTTACCAAAACGCACGTCGTTTACAGGGGGAGGGGGAGCGTTAAAAGTAAATGCAACCAGAACATAATTTTTAAGCTCTTCTCGGTGATGTGTGACTGCGAACCCCTCACCCCCCCTCCCCCCAACCCTCCTCAATTCCCGGGATTTCGAGGTTCTTTTTCTCTAATTCCACGTATTCCCAGTAAATTTACGTAACTTTGCTAGTTCTTTTCGCAGTTTTACATATATAGCTGTATTTCCCTCAATTTTACGTATTTCCCATCAATTAGTCGTAATTATACCAGTTTTTTCTTCAATTATTACGGATTTTATGTCTTTTTCATGTTTCTTTGATATTTCACCGCACATGTATGGTCATACTGCAGGCATGCCCAACCGTTACTTGATTTTATATGAGGATACTTGCGTTTCCTATACACATGCCTTAAAAAAAACCTAAGAATTCCCCTCTTCCTGATGATCTACATGCACACATTTTGGATAGAGAGGTCATGAAAAGTAGTAACACCCGCCCCATACCTAGATTACACTCACCCACTGGTGCAGATTGGAAACTCGTAGTCTGTAAACAAATCCGTGTACTTCTACTGCACATCAAAGACCTTGTCAACAGACTCATGTAGTGACGCACTTGATGGAACCTCAAAGTCTGACACAGTTCTACACATTCGTCTTACTTCCACTCTACCGTATGGAGGTCTGCCACAGAATGCTGACATGTGTACAGAGGTGATTTCTTCGCTGCTTTAAAATTCTTTTCCCCTGTAAGTATATGCTCTTCTTGCTACCCAAATGAGCTTCGCTACTTTTGTTTACATCTCCCAGCTCTAATACGCCCCCACAACCAAGTCAGCACATCCGCAAACGGTAGGATTCAGGAATTTTTTATCCTAGTAATAAGTTATTCGTTAGTTGACAGTGTGTCGGCTGCACACAACATCCTGGATAGTGAGAGTTTCCCCTCCCGGTATGTAGAGTGTGCACACCCCTGTCAGCGTAATTTATAGGGAGACAGTTAGCAACTTAAGTATTCGATTGTTGGTTGATTGATTTGAGGGAGGGGACCAAACGGCGGGGTCATCGGTCCCATTGGGTTAGGGAAGGAGGGGAAGGAAGACAGCTGTACCCTTTCAAAGTAACCATCTTAGCATTTGCCTGGAGTGGTTTAGGGAAGTCGCGGTAAACCTAAACTAGGATGACCTTACTCGGGTTTGTACCGTCATCCTCCCGAATGCGAGCCCAGTGTGCTAAACACTGCACCACCTTGCTTGATCTTAAGCATCTGAACCACAACTGTCAACCGTTAACAGCACTACACACATACGTATAGGGACTCTGCATTCATATTACCAATCACGAGGTCTTGATTTCAAATGTTTGTACGTTATTTTCGACAGTGCAACAGCCGCGGAAATAGTGATTCTGTAGGGGATTTAAGGAAATTTAAACTTCCTGCCATCATTGACACAGTTCATCATATTTCGGGCTTCCAGCCGGATCACGTTGACATCTTGGCACGATATTTTGGCTAACAAACATGCAGCCATCTTCAGGTGAGTACGAGACTGAAGATTACTGTTTTTTTTTTTTTCCTTATTGAAATTCAATTCCCCCCCGAAGGGGGTGGGCTGGCAGCAGCTTAGTATGCCGCTCTTCAGCCTACAGACTTTGTTGGAATGATGAAGAGAAGAAATAATAAAAACAGGCGATAAAATCGGAGACGTAAAGAGTAACATTGCGAAAAGAAATCGTGGAACTTAAAACAAAGAACAGAGGGATGATGACGCTACGAAAATACATACAGAGCAGACAGGTAAAACAATAGACAATTAAAAAAACACGGCGACAGTCTGGTTTCTGTTCGCAAAAGACACAAAATTCACACACAGCGACAGCATGGTTTCTGTTCGCAACACGAGAAAGACGAACACTGGAACACTGCACCAAAAAATTAGCAAATGTGACATACTACAGCCAAGAGCAGGTGGGGGGAAACTGGACAGATGATGGGAAAATAAAAAAGGGGGGGAGCCAGGAAAGGAGCTGATGGAGGATGAGGACCCGTAAGAGGGGTGGGGGGCGCTGGGCAGACGCGACAGGGAGTGGGGTACGCAGAGGAGGGGAATACAAAAGGAATCATGGGCGGGGGGAGGGAGGTAGGGAGAGGGTTAGTGGGGAGAAAACAGGATGGAAGGGGGGAAGAGGGAGCCCAGGGAAAGGACAGAGGAAAGGAGGGGGAGTGAGGATCAGAGTTGATAGGAGGGATAAATGGAGGGAGAGAGGGCATCATCCGGGAGGGGGAGTTGATGGAAGCCACCTTGGGAAAGGAGATGTAGGGTGTAGAGTCCATAAGTCCATAAGTCCATAAATTCATGGAGGACTTTGAGGAGAAGGCACTCGAGTCGGCTGAATTTAAACCGAAAGTCTTCTGGTGTTACGTGGATGACACATTTGTAGTTTGGCCCCATGGAGAAGAAAAACTGGCAGGATTCTTAAAACATCTGAATTCCATTCACAACAATATTCAGTTTACCATGGAGGTCGAAAAAGATAGATGTCTGCCGTTTCTGGATGTCCTTGTCAATCGTAGAACCGATGGATCTTTGGGGCACTCCGTCTACCAGAAGCACACACACACAGATCTGTATTTGCAGGCGACAAGCTGCCACCACCCTGCACAAACCATGGGTTTGCTGCGTACTCTGGTGCACCGGGCACATGTGGTATCTGATAAGGACAGCCTTCCTAAAGAATTAGAACATTTGCAATTCGTCTTCAGGGAGAATGGATATTCTACACGCCAAATCCGCACAGCTGTAACAAAGAAGAAATGTAAAGAGAAACTAGAAGAAGAAGACAAAGAGGTGGTCAGGTCCAGGGCGTTCCTTCCGTATGTGGGTAACCTCTCCTCTAAAATAGGAAGGATTTTAAAGAAGCATTGTGTTAAAGTGATCTTCCGACCCCCTACGAAAACATCGGCTTTGCCTGGCTCTGTGAAGGACGATCTGGGTCTGAGGAAGGCGGGTATTTATAAGATCCCATGTCAATGTGGCAAATCCTACATTGGCCAAACTACTCGCACAGTACGGGAAAGATACGTGGAGCATGAGCGCCACACACGTCTACTACAGCCCAACAAATCAGCCATGGCAGAACACTGTATTTCGACGGGACACTCCATGGATCATTGTGGAACAAAAATTTTAGCGACAACTAGATCTTTTTGGGAATCCATTATCAAGGAGTCCGTGGAGATACGATTGGCAGAAGATCTTATTAATCGAGACGGCGGCTTTCAGATGGATAAAGCATGGGATCCTGTAATTTCTTTAATCGCTTCACAGAGACATGGGTCTGCATCTAGTGCGACGGCTGACGAAAATTGATTTTATACTTTCGACTACCGCGCCTCGGCTGCGCGAAGGCGCTTTACGACAGATAGCGCAAATGTAGGTACACCACTACGCATGCGCGGCCCGCTTCTACTGCAGAGCGCGCCAAATTAGATAGGGGGCGCGTTATTAGCCTTCTCCACTGCGCAGGCGCCGCCGCGCCCATTTTCGGTATATATAGAACGACGCACACCTGTAATCTTTCCCCACCTTCTCCTTTTCCTTGAACACATCCGCAAACTATATATTGTCCGCCACCTTGATCCCCCTCACCCCCTGGTGTCACCCTTCCTCTCCACTCCCAACCAGTTGCCGCGCCTTTACCGTTGTGTCCCTCCCTCTCTCCACGTCCACACCCTCCATCTCCTTTCCCAACACAACTTCCACCGTCTACCCCTCCCGGATGATGAGCTTCGCCCTGACATCTACCCTTCCTACCAACTCTAACCACCTCGTCCTGCCTCCTCCTCAGGGCTCCCTCTCCTCCCCCTCCCTCCTCATGAGCGGCTTTCCCCTCCTACTTCCCCTCCATCTCTTGTGCCCCCTTTCAGTGTCTCTGCGCTCCCTCCTGCCCTGTCTTCCCTTTTCCTCTCCCGCCCCACGTGTCTCCTGCCTCTTCGTGAACCCACGGTTGCCCCTCCTCTCTTCATGCCGCCGCTTCCTCAGCTGCCCCATGCTCTCCCCTCCTTTTCTATCCTGTCTGACCTTTCCCTCGGCAGGTTCCCACCTGGTAGTTTTACTCTTCGTCGTGTGTGCTCGAAGTGGGTTTTAGGTGTGTTGTTTCGGAGTGTTTTTAATACTGTGGCCAACTTTTAACCTGTGCATTCGCATTCAGTGTCTTCTGTGTGTTTCAAGAATCGCCAACTGTGTTTTTTAACTTTCTGGTGACTTTTTTTTTAACTGTCCCCCATGAACCTCTACATGTCCATGTTTTTTTACCTCCATTTTCTCCCCTTACTCTGTTTTATCTCCTTATGTATGTATCATTTCATTCTTATTTTAGTTTTCGTGTCTTTCGGCTGAAGAGCGGCGGATTGTGCTGCTGACAGCCCTCCCCAGCCCATATGGGGCAGGGGAATGAAATCACAACAAAGAACAAAAAAAAAAAAAAAAAAAAAAAAAAAGAAACCAGTAATCTTCAGTCTCGTACTCACCTGAAGATGGCTGCATGTTTGTTAGCCGAAATATCATGCCAAGATGTCAACGTGATCCGGCTGCAAGCCCGAAATATGATCGACCAATCAATACGCCGGGAATACTTCAAGATATACAACTTTGACCCATATTGTGTTACCAATATTTCTAGCAATACTGGCGAGATTCGCCAGTAATAAAAACAAATGTCTAATGTAAGCAAGCAGACGTTAATGGTTTCGATGTAACGGAAGAGAGACGTGTGGTAAAATCTTATAGGAAGTTTTATTACAACACAGACTCTCATGATATGTTTCGTAAACGCCATATGATACAGCACAGCATCGGTAAAACGAGACCTGCCATAGTGCACAAAACATCTGTCTGCTCTTGAATTATAGCATGTTGTTGTCGAATGCAAAATGATTGTGTGATATTTGAGCAAATGGAGTGAAAGATTGCATTCTGCCGGTCGCGGTGGCCGAGCGGCTCTAGGCGCTTCAGTCCGGAACCGCGCGACTGCGACGGTCGCAGGTTTGAATCTCGCCTCGGGCATGCATGTGTGTCATGTCGTTAGGTTAGTTAGGTTTAAGTAGTTCTAAGTTCTAGGAGACTGATGACCTCAGATGTTAGGTCCCATAGTGCTCAGAGCCATTTGAACCATATGATTGCATTCTCTAATGTTATTTCACATGTCTGAAATCTCTGTAATACCCTTGTGCATGACAGTTTATTTACACTGTTTTGAACGCGAGGGACCCTCTCAAATCGTGTAATTTGTGCATCAAGCTGAAAGAAATTGCTTCACATAGATGTTTTGTCTTCAGAGTTTAAAGTCTCGCTTTTTCTTTACTCCGATGATGGTTTTGAAATAATGAGGACATAGTGTGGTGATCGGTAATTTTCACATCAAAACAGGGGAAGATTTTCCCGATTTTCCACAGGGTGGACATGTCTCATCTGATCATTTGTAATTGGTAGTGGTTCATGTCGCTGGATGTCCCAAAATAATGAGATGCGAACTTTATTCTGCAGATGAATGTAGAAACTGTACCGATTTTGCTCATAAAACTAAATGAATGTGGCCCGTGCCCATTTTCATGGGAACAGGACATATAGTATCATCGTAATTGTGGTTTCCTTTTTAGGTAGATGCTTGATTATACGAGATGCGTTGATGTTAAATACAAAATCTACAGTCCTGTGCTCAGGAGGGCGTGATGGCCGAATTACATAGGAGGTCGGGCACTACCACAGTCAGGATAGTCTTCATTTGTCACGGTTTTCTTCTAAGGGATGGCTGCATCGCGCTCTATCGTATGTGTAGCTTTTGTCAGCGTCGATAACAGCTGATAGCCTAGCCACGTGCTCACTGCGATGCATTGTACTGAAGACACTACGGACTATCTGGAACGTTCACGGGAATTTCGTTGTTCTTCCAGAGCGGTCCAGTCTCTCTGAGAAATGCGTGTAACAGAATGCAGGAAAGAGTTGTGCTTTAGTTAAAGGAAAAGTGTTTTACATAGCAGAACGACAGGCCTATTTGAGGCGTTGGAGGCCTATCTAGTCTGTCAGATCGCTCCTGCAGGTGCGCCCCCTTACCACAGGGGTAGCTTGTGGGGTCGGGGCTGTGTCGCTATACAGGGTGATTCAAAAAGAATACCACAACTTTAAAAATGTGTATTTAATGAAAGAAACATAATATAACCTTCTGTTATACATCATTACAAAGAGTATTTAAAAAGTTTTTTTTCACTCAAAAACAAGTTCAGAGATGTTCAATATGGCCCCCTCCAGACACACGAGCAACATCAACCCGATACTCCAACTCGTTCCACACTCTCTGTAGCATATCAAGCGTAACAGTTTGGATAGCTGCTGTTATTTCTCGTTTCAAATCATCAATGGTGGCTGGGAGAGGTGGCCGAAACACCATATCCTTAACATACCCCTATAAGAAAAAATCGCAGGGGGTAAGATCAGGGCTTCTTGGAGGCCAGTGATGAAGTGCTCTGTCACGGGCTGCCTGGCGGCCGATCCATCGCCTCGGGTAGTTGACGTTCAGGTTTCATAACTAACCTTTTTCGTAGGACTCTCTATACAGTTGACTGTGGAATTTGCAGCTCTCTGCTAGCTCTGCGATTTTCCTGGGCTGCGAACAAATGCTTGCTGGATGTGTGCTACATTTTCATCACTCGTTCTCGGCCGTCCAGAACTTTTCCCTTTGCACAAACACCCATTCTCTGTAAACTGTTTATACCAACGTTTAATACACCACCTATCAGGAGGTTTAACACCATACTTCGTCCGAAATGCACGCTGAACAACTGTCGTCGATTCACTTCTGCCGTACTCAATAACACAAAAAGCTTTCTGTTGGGCGGTCGCCATCTTAGCATCAACTGACGCTGACGCCTAGTCAACAGCGCCTCAAGCGAACAAATGTACAACTAAATGAAACTTTATAGCTCCCTTAATTCGCCGACAGATAGTGCTTAGCTCTGCCTTTTGTCGTTGCAGAGTTTTAAATTCCTAAAGTTGTGGTATTCTTTTTGAATCACCCTGTACTTTAGACGAACAAGTGACACTTTGGACTTCTATCTCCTATTGTTTAGTTAACTATACATCCATTTGTGTTGCCAAAGGGCCGTCACCTCAAGGTGGACAGCGACCCTAGTCAGCTCGTTCCTCGACAGATTGGCTGTGGACTGCAGTAAAGCCTGCGCTCTCCCATAGATGGATGGATAGAGGGAGAGAGAGAGGGAGGGAGAGAGGGATGAGGCGAGGTAAGAGAGCCTCGATTTTCGGAATTTGTGAGTGCCTGCACCCTCTGTAGTCTTTTGGGACAATGATTTTCCCCAGTACATGTGTGACCTTATGACCCGTTCATTACGAATGCTGTTCTTTACACGATGATTGCGAAGTGTAACAAGAACAGTGACGCTTTTATCCCCATCAGTCATGGTAGCGTGTATGGGCTTCGATTACCTGGGCTACAGGGTGATTTTTGAGCAGGTGTCTGTAGCAAACTCTGACGTCAAATAACGACAGCTGTTAGCCTCAGCTGTAGGCTTACAGGTAATACACATTTTAAACTCCTCTCTATTCAACACCAGCATCTCGTCAGTGGAACATATTTCCCATCAGAAGGAATAAAGCTAGTACCTTACATCCCAGCCTTTTACTCACCAGCTTGTAGATAAAGGGAAGAGTTTGAGGGTGTCCTTCACTACTTCCGAGTGTAACTGTGAAATTTTTTCCCAGCGTTATAACACCAGTTGTATGGCCTCATCAATTTTTTAGATGTATTGCGATTTTAAGTAGTTCTTGTGTTGCACTATGCATATAGTTCAGTAATTAGGCCCATTTTTTATGATTAATTATATAATAAGTCAGTTTTCCAACGTCAGTTTTCCAACCAAAGTAAATGAAGTACACTGCCGTAACCTTCCTCTCCTACATGTGGGCAGTTGCCCTGCATTAGGCGGGGGGGGGGGGCTACACTTGGGCTTTCCATCCCGAAGGACTAGGATTAGAGTCCTAGAAAGGGCACCGCCATTTTTAATTTCCCGCCAGTTCCAAGCGCCTCTGGTGGTATAATTGTGTCAGCGTGTGCCCTTTGGATTTCCGAGCAGGATGACTAAGTTTCGAGTCTGGAAAGGGTATGGCCATTTTTAATTTCCCATCAAATCCTTGGTGGTAGGTGGAGTAGGACTTAGCACTGCCATGGGACAAAGAAATTCTTGCCAAATTCCAAATTCCTGAAAAAAAATTGTAATCCCATAAATAGGGTAGGTGGGGGAGGGGAGTGGGACGGTGAGTGTGTGTTTTTGGGGGGGAGGGGGAAGAGGCTGGGGCTCATGTGCAGGCTGACAAAAACCCATGACATCATCCGGGGGTGGGCTTGTCGGGGGTGGGGTTCGGAGTGTCGGTGGGGTAACTGGTCTAATTCATTAGTTTGCATTTCAATTCGATATCCATATCTCTCTGCTACTAAAACTGTGTCACCACGTTTGTCACTTAACTACTGATACCATCACAGTTAGTCTGCATTTAAATAACACTTTCCAGTAATAAATAACTCGCTTCTCCCTTCAGCATGGCCCAAGGGAATCCCAGATGAAAACCCAGGAGGAAAACTTCGGGCTATCTCTGTCTAACTGTTGCAATACGCCAGCTAACAGCGAAACAAGAAAAAAAACAGCATCACAATACAAGTTCACCTCAAATTAAAATCAGTTCATTAATAATGCAATAAATCTTCAAGTTATTGGGTACGTCATGACACAGAATGATTTTTATTTCCACATGGATATGCAAATCGAATGATATTATTCATTCAGGCATTTCTCGAAACCTCAGTGTGCTTTCACTGAACATGGTTGCACATCTAAAGCACAAGTTTCCAGTTTCACGGATCACTTTGTATCCAAAAGAGCTCGGTGCACACAGACACAAGATACCATATGTACATGACACATTATGAAAGTTTTCTAGTAATTCATGTCATTGCAAGGAAAATCTTCAGTACAGTAGCGCCGAGGTGTCTTAAGGCATCAATGTTTAAAGGTTACAGACATCAGTTATTTTGTAAGTTTGTCGTATATACATTTATAAACTGATAGCAACTGAAATATTGACGTCGTCGTGTCGGCAGCAGGCGGTGTGAATGACCGGAATGTGGTCGTTGGAGAGTGGCTTTAATGACTGGAATGCGATCATCTGCTTGTGGTGTGGATGACCAGTATGTGGTTGACGGCGCGAGGTATCGATGATCTGGGTGTGGTCAGCGTCCCCAAATGGTGGTTGAGCCCCAGTTCGCTGGACAGCAAACTCGCACTGGCCAGGCGATGACGATGACTGTACAGGGTCAGGAACACAGCCCGCGGACGTTGCACGAACTCGGCATTGCTTTCTAGAGAACTTGGCAGCAGCTCGATCACGGTCACGAACAAGAAAATTTTGCAAAGCGGCGTCAGAATGCATTCATAATACACTCCTGGAAATTGAAATAAGAACACCGTGAATTCATTGTCCCAGGAAGGGGAAACTTTATTGACACATTCGTGGGGTCAGATACATCACATGATCACACTGACAGAACCACAGGCACATAGACGCAGGCAACAGAGCATGCACAATGTCGGCACTAGTACAGTGTATATCCACCTTTCGCAGCAATGCAGGCTGCTATTCTCCCATGGAGACGATCGTAGAGATGCTGGATGTAGTCCTGTGGAACGGCTTGCCATGCCATTTCCACCTGGCGCCTCAGTTGGACCAGCGTTCGTGCTGGACGTGCAGACCGCGTGAGACGACGCTCCATCCAGTCCCAAACATGCTCAATGGGGGACAGATCCGGAGATCTTGCTGGCCAGGGTAGTTGACTTACACCTTCTAGAGCACGTTGGGTGGCACGGGATACATGCGGACGTGCATTGTCCTGTTGGAACAGCAAGTTCCCTTGCCGGTCTAGGAATGGTAGAACGATGGGTTCGATGACGGTTTGGATGTACCGTGCACTATTCAGTGTCCCCTCGACGATCACCAGTGGTGTACGGCCAGTGTAGGAGATCGCTCCCCACACCATGATGCCGGGTGTTGGCCCTGTGTGCCTCGGTCGTATGCAGTCCTGATTGTGGCGCTCACCTGCATGGCGCCAAACACGCATACTACCATCATTGGCACCAAGGCAGAAGCGACTCTCATCGCTGAAGACGACACGTCTCCATTCGTCCCTCCATTCACGCCTGTCGCGACACCACTGGAGGCGGGCTGCACGATGTTGGGGCGTGAGCGGAAGACGGCCTAACGGTGTGCGGGACCGTAGCCCAGCCTCATGGAGACGGTTGCGAATGGTCCTCGCCGATACCCCAGGAGCAACAGTGTCCCTAATTTGCTGGGAAGTGGCGGAGTGGCGGTGCGGTCCCCTCCGGCACTGCGTAGGATCCTACGGTCTTGGCGTGCATCCGTGCGTCGCTGCGGTCCGGTCCCAGGTCGACGGGCACGTGCACCTTCCGCCGACCACTGGCGACAACATCGATGTACTGTGGAGACCTCACGCCCCACGTGTTGAGCAATTCGGCGGTACGTCCACTCGGCCTCCCGCATGCCCACTATACGCCCTCGCTCAAAGTCCGTCAACTGCACATACGGTTCACGTCCACGCTGTCGCGGCATGCTACCAGTGTTAAAGACTGCGATGGAGCTCCGTATGCCACGGCAAACTGGCTGACACTGACGGCGGCGGTGCACAAATGCTGCGCAGCTAGCGCCATTCGACGGCCAACACCGCGGTTCCTGGTGTGTCCGCTGTGCCGTGCGTGTGATCATTGCTTGTACAGCCCTCTCGCAGTGTCCGGAGCAAGTATGGTGGGTCTGACACACCGGTGTCAATGTGTTCTTTTTACCATTTCCAGGAGTGTCCACCGGAAAGATCTCACAAATTTGTATATTGTCGTACATAACTTGTATAGCACATAGTCATGAATCATATTTCTATGAAATTTTTCATGATGTTCAATATGGCTCTGAGCACTATGGGACTTAACTTCTGAGGTCATCACTCCCCTAGAACTTAGAACTACTTAAACCTAACTAACCTAAGGACACCACACACATCCATGCCCGAGGCAGGATTCGAACCTGCGGCCGTAGCGGTCTCGCGCTTCCAGACTGTAGCGCCCAGAACCGCTCGGCCACTCCGGCCGGCTTTAATGCTGCATGTGAAGTCTTTATAGAGATATGGCCAGTTTTATACAGTTCATGGAAGTCACTTAGAAAATCACATTAGTTCACTGGTCTGAACACACTCAAAGTTAATTTCACAGTTTGCCCTGTCTTTAGGTAAATTAAACATACTAACACCGTACAGCGGGTGCAAACATTTGCATTGTCCTATTGCCCCCAAAATATTTATTTCAATTTTAAATGTTTTCATATTTATTTATAGCGCACTCGACGCCGTTATTTAATAGTTTACGGGACGCCGCTGCACTTTCAATATAACAGTCCTCCCCTCAAGAGTTCAAACATTCGCTGCACAGCAGATCTACATGCATCGTACTGCACGGGAAATCTCACTGTCACCCTCACATTTTTGATTAACATCACTGACGTAGCACAGTTGGTTCATTGTTTATTGAAGGTGCAGTTCCTCTCACGTCATACTTCTATAGTCAGTTAATGAGCGTACATTCTTCATCTAAACATTATTATGTGGTGAATTATTAATACAGACGCATACATAGCCCTCTTACAGATACATATTTTGCTTACATCAGCTCACATATGTACCTCTCAACTCCATGGGTTATGATCAATTGACCATCTGTACTCTTGTTAAACAAGGCTCTGGCTTGACGTTTTGTTCTTTTTCATCATCTTTAAGTGCGATTATGTAGAAGACACCAGTGTGTGTGTTCGTACACACAAATACGAAATAATGTTGTCACGAGGACTACACTAGACACAACTAACTGGCAAATCTGACATTCACATTAGGTAAAAGCACAGACTCCATCATATGTTCAATAGAAATTTAGACCTTTATACGCCACGGTGCACCTTGCAATGTTAATCAAGGTACATAATGACCTGTAACCTAGTCATGAATCATATTTCTTTTGGTTTTAGAAAATCACACTTATGCTAAGAATTCCGAATACTACCGCTACAACAACATAAAAAAGATTATTATGCATATCGAATCTATGAGAAAAATTAATCTTAAATGAGATGAAACTGCCTGCCAGATTAAAACTATTTCAAACTAATCTGAATTGAAATTTGGATTAACCATCGGCAGTCTTCATCTTTAAGTAAATAGCATTGAATGAATTTCTCTTCTTCTATACAATATTAAGTGAAATACAATGAAAATTATTGGAAAACCTTCTCACAATCATAACGTACAAGATAATATCCGTCTCTACTAATCATTTCTTGAGCTGCCCTGAGGGCGTTCTCTTAATCATCACACTTTAAATGACATGAATCGAAAAACTTATAATCTACTATGAACATAATAATGATCTGTACAAGGAAAAAACAAGCTTATTCAATAAAATTCTTTAAATTTCAGTGGGGGTGTAAGCCTCGGACAATCATGTTGTCTGTCCTTGCCAGCCTGTGCCTGCCTCCACACGTAATTTCTATAATTCTGTAGGGGCCAGCATACAAACATTGCCGCTTATTATTCTGGCTTTTAAGGCTTGATAATTTAGGATGTGTTAGAAGCAGCACCAGTTCTCCGATTTCATAGTTTCTTACACCTTTTACGTTTTTGTCGTACTTTTTCTTGCATTTTTCTGCTTCTTGGGTTAGCTTAACCAAGTTTCCCTAATTTTAGTTCGTTAGGTTACTTCAGTCCTGACTAGCTTTGTTGCTAGCATAATTTCGTCTGGGGTGTATCCAGTGCAAGAGTGTGGCAAATTATTCTATATTTTTTGGAATTCGCCTATTAGTCCACCCATGGCATTTGTTGTTTCTGACTGTAGGTTTTTATAAACCTATTGAATTCTATAAAAACACGTTTAACTTGGCTACTTTCAGGGTGAAACCGTGATATTAACACTCTATTAATGTACGTTCCTCCAAGAAATTTTTCCATTTGGCACTGAGGAAGTAAAATGCATTGTCAGAGAAAATGGCTTTAGGCTTCCCTACGTTTGGCAATTAATCACTCATTAATCTCCTAATGAAAGGAGGTGTGGTAGCGGCTCTTGTGGGATATGGTCTTAAATACTTAGATAACACATCACGTACCGCTACTAAATATTTCACTCCACCAAGAGGAGTGGGGTGTGGACTACTTACATCAGGTGATAAGATATCAAGGAGTTTTGTTGGTATCTTGGGATGTAGATTGCTTTTAGTAGAAGCGTTCATATGTTTAGCCTTTTGACAGATTTTACAATTCGTTATAAGCTGGGGGACTATTGATTTAAGTTTGGAAAATAGTAGTCACTGGCAATGTTCCTGGAGCACTTTTCTTTGCCGAAATGATGCCATGCTCGGTGACTATACCAAATAAAGGTTCTGACCGATTTGGACGTGACACAAAGGCACCACTTTTGTCATTTTGTTCACACCGAAAGAGACTGTCATTTGCCAATTGGTATTGTTGCGTAAGTTCGCTCTCTGGATTATCCCACAATTCCTGTGTGATGTGCACCCACTTCTGATCTTAACTTTTTAGGCAGCCCATATTCCTACACATATGTCGATATTGGCGTACATTTAACGGATTATTGGTTAAGAGTACCTTGTATTACGAAGCTGTCCTACCAGTTTCACAAATTGCAGCAGACCCTCTGGCAGAAGTGACAACGCCTCAGCTACTACATTGTCCAGCCTCTGATGTGCGTTATTTGAAGCCTGTATTGTTGCAAGAACATGCGAGACTAGCTCAATGGGCCCCCCATTGAGCTAGTCTCGCATGTAACAAGCCACACCTGAGGAGGAAGCACGGTGGCTCACAGTCACAGAAAGCCGTTGTTCTTTTGCCATGGACGTACTAATTGAACGTTCTGAAAGCCAGTACCACAGATAATGGCTCGATTTGTGTGGTGGAACACGTCTTGTCACACTGCGATAGCACACAACTGGCAAATCCTATTAGTTTTACTAGCCCTCTCCTTTCTGTCTCCTCTACCTGGAATAGGCAGATGCCTAATCCATAAAACGAACCATCCATGACTAGACAAAAATCTTTCATCGTGTCAGGATGACTCAGTATCTGGGAATGGATGAGAACCTACTTGATATTATCATATACTGACTGACATTCTACCATCTATATCCGCAGAATGTTTGTCTTCAATAATTTTAGCCGGCTTCGTTGTTCAGCAACCTTTCAGGCACAAAACGTTCTACATGTACATCTACATGATTACTCTGCAATTCACATTTAAGTGCTTGGCAGAGGGTTCATCGAACCACTATCATACTATCTCTCTACCATTACACTCCCGAACAGCGCGCGGGAAAAACGAACTCCTAAACCTTTCTGTTCGAACTCTGATTTCTCTTATTTTATTTTGATGATCAATCCTACCTATGTAGACTGGGCTCAACAAAATATTTTCGCATTCGGAAGAGAAAGTTGGTGACTGAAATTTCGTAAATAGATCTAGCCGCGACGAAAAACGTCTTTGCTTTAATGACTTCCATCCCAACTCGCGTATCATATCTGCCATACTCTCTTCCCTATTACGTGATAATACAAAATAAGCTGCCTTTTTTTGCACCCTTTCGATGTCCTCCGTCAATCCCACCTGGTAAGGATCCCACACCGCGCAGCAATATTCTAACAGAGGACGAACGAGTGTAGTGTAAGCTGTCTCTTTAGTGAACTTGTTGCATCTTCTAAGTGTCCTGCCAATGAAACGCAACCTTTGGCTTGCCTTCCCCACAATATTATCTATGTGATCTTTCCAACTGAAGTTGTTCGTAATTTTAACACCCAGGTACTTAGTTGAATTGACAGCCTTGAGAATAGTACTATTTATCGAGTAATCGAATTCCAACGGATTTCTTTTAAAACTTATGTGGATCACCTCACAGTTTTCGTTATTTAGCGTCAACTGGCACCTGCCACACCATACAGCAATCTTTTCTAAATTCTTTGCAACTGATACTGGTCTTCGGATGACCTTACTAGACGGTAAATTACAGCATCATCTGCGAACAACCTAAGAGAACTGCTCAGATTGGCACCCAATTCATTTATATGGATCAGGAACAGCAGAGATCCCAGGACGCTTCCCTGGGGAACACCTGATATCACTTCAGTTTTACTCGATGATTTACCGTCTATTACTACGAACTGCGACCTTCCTGACAGGAAATCACGAATCCAGTCGCACAACTGAGACGATACCCCGTAGGCCCGCAGCTTGATTAGAAGTCGCTTGTGAGGAACGATGTCAAAAGCTTTCCGGAAATCTAGAAATACGGACTCAACTTGAGATTCCCTGTCGATAGCGGCCATTACTTCGTGCGAATGAAAAGCTAGCTGTGTTGCACAAGAACGATGTTTTCTGAAACCATGCTGATTACGTATCAATAGATCGTTCCCTTCGAGGTGATTCATAATGTCTGAATAAATTATATGCTCCAAAACCTTACTGCAAACCGACGTCAATGATATAGGTCTGTAGTTCGACGGATTACTCCTACTACCCTTCTTAAGCACTGGTGCGACCTGCGCAATTTTCCAATCTGTAGGTACAGATCTATCGGTGAGCGAGCGGTTGTATATGATTGCTAAGTAGGGAGGTATTGTATCAGCGTAATCTGAAAGGAACCTAATCGGTATACAATCTGGACCTGAAGACTTGCCCGTATCAAGCGATTTGAGTTGCTTCGCAACCCCTAAGGTATCTACTTCTAAGAAACTCATGCTAGCAGCTGTTCATGTTTCAAATTCTGGAATATTTCATTCGTCTTCCCTGGTGAAGTAATTTCGGAAAACTGCGTTCAAAAAGTCCGCTTTAGCGGCACAGTCGGCGGTAACAATTCCATCGGCACTGCGCAGCGAAGGTATTGACTGCGTCTTGCCGCTTGTGTACTTTACATACGACCAGAATTTCTTCGGATTTTCTACCAAATTTCGAGATAATGTTTCATTGTGGAACCTATTAAAGGCATCTCGCATTGAGGTCCGTGCCAAATTTCGCGCGTCTGTAAATTTTAGCCAATCTTAAGGATTTCGAGTTCTTCTGAACTTCGCATGCTTTTTCCGTTACCTCTGCAAGAGCGTTCGGACCTGTTTTGTGTACCATGGGGGATCAGTTCCATCTCTTACCAATTTATGAGGTATGAAACTCTCAATTGCTGTTGCTACTATATCTTTGAATTTGAGCCACATCTCGTCTACATTTGCACAGTCAGTTCGAAAGGAATGGAGATTGTCTCTTAGGAAGGCTTCTAGTGACACTTTACCCGCTTTTTTAAATAAAATTATTTTGCGTTTGTTTCTGGTGGATTTGGAAGAAACGGTATTGAGCCTAGTTACAACGACCTTGTGATCACTAATCCCTGTATCAGTCATGATGCTCTCTATTAGCTCTGGATTCTTTGTGGCTAACAGGTCAAGTGTGTTTTCGCAACCATTTACGGTTCTCGTGGGTTCGTGGACTAACTGCTCGAAATAATTTACGGAGAAAGCATTTAGGACAATCCCTGAAGATGTTTTTTGCCTACCACCGGTTTTGAACAAGTATTTTTGCCAACATATCCAGGGAAGATTGAAGTCCCCACCAACTATAACCGTATGAGTCTGGGGTCGGTAGAAGGAGCCAATTACTAACTTAGTTCGGCTGTTAAGGATAACCTCCACCCATACCAAATCGCACGGAGTATCTACTTCGACTTCACTACAAGATAAACCACTACTGACAGACACAAACACTCCACCACCAAGTCTGCCTAATCTATCTTTCCTGAACACCGTCTGAGACATCGTAAAAATTTCTGCAGAACTTATTTCCGGCATTAGCCAGCTTTCTGTACCTATAACGATTTCAGGTTCTGTGCTTTCTATTAGCGCTTGAAGCTCAGGGCCTTTCCAAGCACAACTACAACAAATTACAACTACAATTCCGACTGTTCCTTGATCCAATCACGTCCTGTATTTGCCATACACCCTTTGAGATTGCAGCCCACCCCGTACTTTCCCAAGGCCTTCTAACCTAAAAAACCGCCCAGTCCACGCCACACAACCTCCGCTACCCGTGTAGCCGCCAACTGAGTGTAGTGAACTCCTGACCTATTCAGCGGAACCCTAAACCCCACCATCCTATGGCGCAAGTCAAGGAATCTGCAGCCAACACGGTCGCAAAACCGTCTGAGCCTCTGAGTCAGACCCTCCACCCGGCTCTGCACCAAAGGTCCGCAGTCGGTTCTGTCAACGATGCTGCAGATGGTGAGCTCTGCCTTCATCTCGTAAGCAAGACCGGCAGCCTTCACCAACTCAGATAGCCGCTGGAATCCAGAGAGAATTTCCTCAGATCGAAAGCGACACACGTCATTAGTGCCGACATGTGCCACCACCTGCAGCTGGTTGCACCCTGCGCTCCTCATGGCATCCGGAAGGACCCTTTCCACATCAGGAATGACTCCACCCGGCATGCACACGGAGTGCACACTGGATTTCTTCCCCTCCTTAGCCGCCACATCCCTAAGGGGCCCCATTACGCGCCTAACATTGGAGCTCCCAACTACCAATAAGCCCACCTTTTGCAACTGCCTGGACCTTGAAGGCTGAGAATCATCCTCTGGAACAGGGCAGGCAGCTGCATCTGGCTCAGCCAGAGACAGTACCTGAAACCTGTTTGTCAGACGCACCGGGGAGGCTTTCTGATCAGCCTCCGGGGACGCCTTTCGCTGCCTGCCACGCCTTGGAACGACCTCCCAATCAACCACAGGCGAGGGCTCAGCCCCACTGCGGGCAGCAACCGGGGCAACCACAACAGCAGACCGATCTGGGGACAGATGGGACGAGGTTGACATCCCCATGATACCCAAGTCCGGCTCCCCACAGTGGTGCCCATTGGCAACAGCCTCAAGCTGCGCGACCGAAGAAGTCAGCGCCGCCTGCAGCTGTGAGCGAAGGGATGCCAACTCAGCCCTCATCCGAACACAGCGATCACAGTCCCTGTCCATTCTAATTGATGTTGAACAACAGTTACCGAAACACGAGTCTGTGCCTAAATAACACAAGGGAAACACGCAAAGAAAGTATGAACTAACCTGTACAAATACCCAACGACTGCACTACAATCTGCCTGAATTTACGATTACAGTAACTAAAACTCGAAATTACACCTCCTATACGAAACTCACGCAATTTAAGTAAGAATCTACGAATTAAACACATAAAAGAAGCTATATACGTATCTTTCTGTGCTGTTGAAGTGCACAAACTGGGAGCTCAGGTCACGTTGATCGTTCAGGCTCCACTATCACAGGTGCACTCACCATGTTTTCTGTCTGTCACACGACGACTCTTTCTCTGGAAGTCTAAACAGCAACGTTCAATTGTTTCCTTGTTGCAGGCATTGGAAAATTTCGTATTGCATCTACCTCCTTAGGATCTGACGCAAAATGCAGCAAATTTTAATGTGGGTTCTACCGAATTTAGATTTTGTTAGGTGTGCGGTGACACCTTCCTCCGCAAATTTTACTAACACTTCTTCCACCACTTTCAGATGTTCCTCCCAGGTTCTCGTGCTGATCACAATACCATCTATATACAGTGTAGCTTTGTCTAAAGCTTCTGGGCTTATCACAGTATCTAGTGCATTGATGAGTACCCCTGCGTAAATATTAAGTCCAAAGAGTAACCCCTGGGACTGGTAACTCCTAACAGCGAGCCAAAAAGCAGTGTATTCTCTGCATGCACTTGGCCGTGCTATCTGCCAATACGATGATCGCATGTCAGTAATTGTTAAATATTTCGTTCCATAGTACTTTTGGAGCTATTCTTCTAAATTTTCCGTCCTGGTGCATACCAGCATGATTATCCTATTTATATCTCTTGCATCCAGAACCAGCCTCACACAACCGTCTACCTTTGCTATTGTCAATAATGGACTACTATGTGGAAAATATGAAGGCTCCATTATATCTATTGGATCATCTTCCTAATTTCCTTCATTACCGCCTCCTTCTTTTTCCAAGTGACGGAGTATGTAGTGTGGCAGTATGCTTCATGTGGGTACACCTCCATGTTATATACATGACCTTTTATAGTTGCTGGTTTTTCAGAAAATCCTACTGCATGCGTACGAAACAAATCCACTATGTCTGTTCCTGCATATCTAGGCACTCCGATTGTCCACAGTGCAGGTACCAGACGAGATTTCGATAGTTGCCTTCCTCCCTCTGATGAAATCCTAACCCAGGATAAAGGCCACTGATAAATTTGTTATCACCAGGAATGTGCACTTAAAGGCTCCATTTCCCATTAAAATGTCGAACGGCACATGTATTTTGACCACTCGAATCTTGGCACTAATAGCACACACCACTCTACGTCCTTGAACTGGAAATGACGATATCTTGCATAGCCGATATATTTCTTTGTATAAATCATAGTTCATAACCCTTGTCATTGCTCCAAGATTCAATTAACGGTACACTGCCTATTTTCACCTTGACTGCAACCTAGACTACGGATTTACCTGTCTTATTGCAAGTTTTCGGTTCAGCGCACAGTTCATTGCTCACATCCTGGCCGTCGTTGTAATTCAACATGTTTTCACAGTTCATAGAAGCGCCTTCACTCTCCACCTTGACCATTACCGGAAGGCCTGGGGTGGTCAACTTTAGTTTTAAGGTATGGAAGGGCCGCGTTGGCTTTTGTCCACAACCTTTACTATCCTAACTCATTGGTCCCGAGGCTGTTGCATCGTACGACTATTTGTCAGTGCAAATTATTGCGCTCGGAATTACTTCTGTATTGAATGTTTGTATCAGGTGACCAACAATTTTGACTCATCTGAGTCGCCTGTTGGTCAGCTCAACTGTAGGAATTAGATCCACTAGTTTTAGGCTGTTGAAGTTGGGATTGTTGTGTCCCATTACGTGTCCACATATCTTCGTATTACTTCCTTGCTAATTTTTGACGTTCCTGTTCCAGTTGAGTTCGCGCATGCCGCATTCTGTTTTTGTTGCTTAAAACCTTCGTTATTATGGTCACAGTGGTTATAGTAATAGTTCCTTTTTATGTTTCCGTTACCATTGCCACTTTGTTATTATTGTTATTATTTCGGCCGTTCTGTGGAGGATTATTATCGTTATTCGAGATATTCATTCCTCTATATTCGTGGATCAAATCTAGAGAATCCACGATGGCTAGAAATCTTAATTCAAGCTGTTATTTTTGAAGGCCTGCCTCTTTGCATTTGGTAATTTTGCGTGGCTGAAGCTGTTACTAAAGAAGGCCTGCCTGTTTTCTGTTTGGTAATCTCACTTAGCTGAAGCTGTTATTGTTGAAGGCATGCCTGGTCCCTTTTATTTAAATCAAGATCTATTTCATAATTTGGGTTAGCTAAAACTCTTATTAATCAAGGCCTACCTATTATTGTTGTCAACGGCCTTGCCGCTGTGGCAACATCGGTTCCCGTCTGATGGCCGAAGTTGAACGCTTTTGGGCTGGGCTAGCACTTGGATAGGTGACCATACGGTCTGTCGAGCGCTGTTGGTTAGTGGGGTGCACTCCAGCCCTTCTGAGTCAAACTGAGGAGCTACTTGATTGAGAAGTAGCTACTCCGATCTCATGAACTGACATACGGCCGGGAGACCGGCGTGCAGACCACATGCTCCTCCATATCCTCATCCACTGACACCTGTGGGCTGAGGATAACACGGCAGCCGGTCGGTACCTTTGGGCCTTCCCAGGTCTGTTTGGGCGGAGTTTAGTTTAGTTTAGTTTTTACCTATTATTGCCATGATTAAGTTATGCTCTGTGCAAAATTCTACAAGGCGGCTTCCTCTTTCATTTCTTCCCCCCAATCCATATTCACCTACTATGTTTCCTTCTCTCCCTTTTCCTACTGACGAATTCCAATCACCCATGACTATTAAATTTTCGTCTCCCTTCACTACCTGAATAATTTCTTTTATCTCGTCATACATTTCATCAATTTCTTCATCATCTGCAGAGCTAGTTGGCATATAAACTTGTACTACTGTAGTAGGCATGGGCTTTGTGTCTATCTTGGCGACAATAATGCGTTCACTATGCTGTTTGTAGTAGCTAACCCGCACTCCTATTTTTTTATTCATTATTAAACCTACTCCTGCATTACCCCTATTTGATTTTGTATTTATAACCCTGTAATCACCTGACCAAAAGTCTTGTTCCTCCTGCCACCGAACTTCACTAATTCCCACTATACCTAACTTTAACCTATCCATTTCCCTTTTTAAAATTTCTAACCTACCTGCCCGATTAAGGGATCTGACATTCCACGCTCCGATCCGTAGAATGCCAGTTTTCTTTCTCCTGGTAACGACGTCCTGTTGAGTAGTCCCCGCCCGGAGATCCGAATGGGGGACTATTTTACCTCCGGAATATTTTACCCAAGAGGACGCCATCATCATTTAATCATACAGTAAAGCTGCATGTCCTCGGGAAAGCTGCATCAAACCAGTCTCAGGACTGAAAAAAATGGTTCAAATGGCTCTGAGCACTATGGGACTTAACATCTATGGTCATCAGTCCCCTAGAACTTAGAACTACTTAAACCTAACTAACCTAAGGACAGCACACAACACCCAGCCATCACGAGGCAGAGAAAATCCCTGACCCCGCCGGGAATCGAACCCGGGAACCCGGGCGTGGGAAGCGAGAACGCTACCGCACGACCACGAGATGCGGGCTCAGGACTGAAGACCACAACAACAACAACATATTATTGCCATGTTATTTGATCTGATATCTAACTCAATCTGCGTTGTAGTTAATTTAAATTGTGATTTCCAAATACCTGCCTATTTCAGAGATGTTTATTTCAGTATGATAGTAACAGAAAATGACAGATAGTGGAGCATAGGAGCTAACTTTTCACCTTACATTCCTTTATCCATAATCGTAGGTTTCAACTGGTATTCAAAGAGCGCGGTTGCGTTCTCTTGGCAGGGGGGTTTAAGGACTATCTACCTTTTCTCTGATCATCTGTTATTTCCTGCGATCATTTCCTTAGCGTGTAAAGATCCCTTACTGTATGTCGAGCATTATATTAATTTATTCCGTTGTTCGCAGGGAGCTAGCTTGCTATGGATCCAAGAGGTTGCCCCGCTATCGGGCATCTAAAGAGGGAGCATTTGCTGAATGAGCTTAGAATTCAGGAGCTTATCACCGAGGGTAGTTTTCTAGAGCTGGCGGTCAGGTTACGCGAGGCGTTGGCACCCCGCTTCACGTTTCGGCGATCACAGTGGAGAAGGTAGGTGTTTGTCTCGATACCACTGGATGAGGTGCAGCGGAACCTGTCCTTTTTGCAGGACAGTCAACCTGCTGCTAGGCAGCCCCACCTAGCACATTTGGGAATGTTGCCAGGGTGGGGCAATTGAGTGACCGAGCGATGGATTTCCAGCTTTAAGCTGTGTTGGTCTGCTTGGAAAGTCACGAAGTCCAGCAGCTACTCCCACGAATCAGTTTTCTGATCAAGCATGAAGCGCTCAAGATTTACGTAGTCATCCAGCTAATCATTTCGCTAGACTGGGCCTATTCAACGGTATTTGGGCGCTTTTCACTCGATTTGTTGCGACGTGTCCAGCAGTTTTAATGGCTGATGGTTCGATTTGAATTTCATGGGAATGCCTTCCGGATGTCTCATCATGTGATATTAGCATTACTTTGCCCCTTGGCGAAAGGTACTCTGAGTGATTTTATATAGCAGCATTATGCGTATTTAGATGTTCGTTTAATCTGAATGGTCTGCAATGTTCCAGCGATTCTATTCGAACTCTATGCTAATGTACCGACAAGGACCATTTTCGCAGATAAACATGCAAATACGTAATGGATTTTCAGTTTCTCAATATAGTTCGTCGCACTCACACATTATACATTGTAATATTAGTAATTTTCGCCTCACAAACATTAATATACGCTCAATAGTAAACGCCTGATGGCCTAAAGTTATCGAACAATTGTAAAGTAAAAGAAATGAACCATCGCATAGCAGCGACAGAATCTATTATTCTTTATCTTTGCCGTTCTTGCGCGGTGCCAGTAAATCTCTATGTACATGTATCGATTAATGGTGTAAAAAAGAATTCTGTTGTTTCAAGACAAATGAGGCTTTTGGCGCCACACCTTTTACTGTTTGAATTCTATGAAAGGCGGACGCGGACTTGATGCGTTCCGCAACTGTATCTTATATTTTATGTGAAAATATTGAGTGAATATGCTAATTGTTATTTTTTTTTTCAATCAGAAAACATGTAGTTTCTTGTAACTGATTACGAACAGACAGCATCAAGAGGACATTTTTAACTGTTATGTATAAAGTATTTAACCACAATGGTCATCTATTGTAATTTAATATGAAAAGGTACGTAACATTAAAAAAACGTGTGTTAAAGATAAGTGTGCTTATTTTCGTAAATTAACCTTGATGATTCCATCTCCTTTCTGAATGATAATTATTGTTTGTGTTACTTCATCATCAGAAATTACGATCACGCTGATGGGCCGAACGCAGCATGAGGCAGAAGGAACATTATCGTTTTCCTATTATTTCTGAACCAATTTTTTTGTGTAGTGTTGCATTTCTTTTAAAGTCTATAAATCTTCTGGTCCCTTAGTGTTGATCCGGGTATGACTACATCGCGACTATAAAAATACACAGAAATGATAATGTTTCTTCCGAGCGATCTCAAATATATATATCAATATGCTGCTCTTATTCAGGTATTTAATGGTCAACGTATGTTATTATAATAGCGTAATAAATCCCTGATTCTGTTGCCAAGTGGCCCACCAAAAATATTTACTTTTTCGACATTAAAAAAAAGGTAACAATTCTTTTTATTTTCGTCCCCCAAGAGCAATGCTACAACAACCGCTATAAGAACAATTTAGTGCATTTACATTTTTGGTGTCCCACAATATTGGCTGGCTAAATATTATTACGATACGTTGCATACAACTTCCACAGGTCCCGAGTTCGAGTCTCGGCACGGCACACAGTTTTAATCTGCCAGGAAGTTCCATATCAGCGCACGCACCGCTGCAGACTGAAAATCTCATTCTTCCACAGATATTGTTTATCATGTAGTCAACACTACGTAATGATACCAACATCGTGGATAAAATTGAAATGTAGTTTGTTTATTAACACTTCTCTTTTCACTAATTAAATATGAAATATGAATCGAGATTGGAGGTGATGATAATATCCTCATTTTTTAGTATTTTAGGTCGCCGTTAATATCTGGTAGTTAATAAGCGAACTATTTTTTATGCTGGCGCGTTGTTTGTATCAGTTACCCCCGCAACCGTCCAAGGATAAGATTCTATTAATGTCCCGCGCACACGCGTTTCACCATTTTATAAAATGCACAATTACTTAAACTATAGCTTATCGTTGCGCACAACTTTCGTGGGTTCCACAACCATAATAGTTTCCCAAGAGTATTTCTCCCACCTAACACAAAGTTCGAATTATGTTGCCGGATTCATTTTCACTCCACCCGACAATAAACGTCTCTGATCACTTCGTCACACGTAATGTATTTTAAGCGTGCTTGAAGAGTCTTTAAATAATCTCCTTAACGAGTTTCGCAGTCGCGTACCACTTTTTCATCGACTAGCCCGATCGCGACAACTGAAGGAAGAGAGCTCAATAATGTGTTATATGTTCTTTTATATGTATTAAATAACAAACGCGCCCCTATATCTTTCTGTCACGCTTGGTCTTCGCTACTTTGCTTTTTATTACTTTTCATTATATTGCTTCTTAGTAATAATGTGCAGTTATTAAAGTTTCGTATTACTTTCCCCCTTTTGATTCTTCCCCGATTTTAATTAATATAATGCTAATTGACACGCCTGCCCGCAAAGTAATGTTATAAGGTTCAACGCAAATATTACTGGCGGGCGCAGAACGCTGAGCCAGTACGTCGAGCGAGTGCGCCCAGCCACCTTGATTATCGGTATATAGGTTTCGCAACTCAGAGTATCAAACATTTTGGAGGGCATGCGCCCCGCGACAGGTCGCGCTTGGAGTTTTCTTCCTGCACCACTGCCTTCCGGGAATTGCAAACATTGGTTGATTCCGTTGAATCCTTGCCGTTTGACGATAAGGAGCGGAGACGTGACTCCTCCGCCCACCTCGAGAATTAGCACGGCTCCTAGAGCATCGAACACTTTCTGGGAAAGGTTGTTTTCGGTGCGGCGCCCGCCATCACTTGCTGCGCTAAAGTCCCGTAACATGAGCTCCTAGACCCGGCAAACGACGCCAGGAGAAGAAGGGGTAGGGATTGTTTCCATCGGCTTCCCTTTTATGTGTTCCCAGCTAGAACAAGAACCCTTGTGTGCGCTATTGGATTCTGTAGAATCGTGTCCGTGTTGAATTGTAATGGGATTCTGTAGCTCCACGCCGATGTTGAATTATAATTGGTATTTGGAGTTTGGGTATTTGTGTAAACCATATTCCGTGCAGCCCTGTCATCAGAAATGTCATGTGGTCAATGGGTAAGAGTTGCCTCCGGTCGGCGAGGTGCGTGCTAATCTGTCCATTTGTAATTTCTCGTGACCCAATACGCTTTTGCTTGGTAAAGATCTAGAGCTCAGTTTGTTGCTCGGGTGTGATCTTATTCAGAAAACTGGATTAGTTCTCGACTTTGCCAACCGCACATTCTCTGTTAGGTTTTTCGCCTAGTGACACGATAGTCTTTTGCTCATGCTGTAGCGCACGTATGGAGAATTTTGAAAATTGTAGTACTGGTGCATTTAATGTTGCTCGTCTTGAGCCCAGTCAAGCAGGGCAGTTGTTGAATTTATTTGGTGAGTTGCCCGTCGTTTACTCTAATACGTTGCGGCTCACTAATGCTATACAGTACCAAGTACTTTTGGCTCACGATATTCCGGTCTGACAGTCTCCTTATCGCCTCAGGCCAACCAAAATCCAAAATGGAAATCTTGAGACAGAAACTGGTGAGTATGTTGAAGAAGGGTGTCATTAGGCCGTCTACTTCTTCCTATACGTCGCCGGTTTTTCTCCTTCCTAAAGCTCTGGACTAGGACTACAGAACGGTGGTTGATTATAGACTCTTTAATAAAAAGGTCATCATAGAATGTGTTCCCTTGCCGGATCTCCACAACTACTTTAACTGGTTTTCAGACGCTAAGTCGTTCACGGAACTTAGTCTCAAACAAGTTTATTATCAGATTCCTCTTACAGAGGGGTCTAAACATGCCACCGCATTCTGCACTGGGGTTGGAACCTTTATGATTTCAAGGGGCCTGGAAGAGCAGTTGGACGGAATGGACAGTGCCGTGAAAGGAGGATATAACATGAACATCCACAAAAGCAAATCGTGGATAATGAAATGTAGTTGAATTAAGTCGGTTGATGCTGTGGGGATTAGATTAGGAAATGAGACACTTAAAGTAGTAGATATGTTTTGCTATTTAGGCAGCGAAGTAGAAAGGACATAAAATGTAGAGTGGCAATGGCAACTAAAGCGATTCTGAAGAAGAGAAATTTGTTAACATCGAGTATAGATTTAAGTGTCACGAAGTCGTTTCTGAAAGTAGTTGTGTGGAGTGTAGCCACGTGTGGAAGTGAAAGATGGACGATAAATAGTTTGGACAAGAACAGAATAGAATCTTTCGAAATATGGTGCTGCAAAAGAATGCTGAAGATTAGATGGGTAGATCACGTACCTAATAAGGAGGTCCTGAATAGAATTGGGGAGAAGAGGAGTTTGTGGCACAACTTGACTAGTAGAAGGGACCGGTTGGTAGGACATGTTCTGAGGCATCAAGGGATCACCAATTTAGTATTGTAGGGTAGCTTGGAGGGTAAAAATCGCAGGGGGAGACCAAGAGATGAATACACTAAACAGATTCAGAAGGATGTAGTTTGCAGTAGGTACTGGGAGATGAAGAGCTTGCACAGGATAGAGTAGCATGTAGAGCCGCATCAAACCAGTCTGTGTGTTTTCGATTCAATGCCACATAGTGTGAGGAAGACAGTGGATAACGTAATATACAAACTAAGGCAAAGACATCATAATAAGATTCTGAGTTTAGAAAATAGCGTAACAGCGAGTAATAATGAATGTGTGTCAAATTTTAACTTCTTTCCAAGAGTGCTGAATTTAACGAACATTGTTTTTGATCAGAGTGAAACAGACATGCCTAGTAAGGGTATGAAGTATAACATAAACAAGAAAGTGGATCGTAAGGCTACAAAAACACGGTAGTCAACAATACGTTTGCGATTGACTCATTGAGAATAGAAAATCTTGATCAGAATAAGATTTGCTTAGCGATTAAACAGATTATTACTAATCAGGTTAGTAAACCGGTTCCAAGTCCTATAATAGAGAGGAGAGTCGTAGAAAGTATTAATTACAAGCTTTCGGAAAATGACGCCAATGTAACTAAGGCAGACAAAGGGGGAACAACTGTGGTCATTGCTAAAGAAGTCTATATTGCCAAAACTTTAAAATTCTTTGAAGGTAATAAGATTAAGAAACTCGGTAAGGATGTAACGTCCGAAGCTCAGAAGAGATTGCTAGAGCAGTTAAAAACTTGCAGCGAGATAATATCACCGAGGAAGGCACCGAGGTTAAAGGTTATGAACCCCATGGCAGCCACGCGTAGAGCACAAATAAAGGTACACAAACAAGGCTATCCGATAAGCCCAGTGGTGGATGGTAGGAGCAGTCCTTTCTATAAGGTAGCTTGTGGTGTCACCGCCAGACACCACCCTTGCTAGGTGGTAGCCTTAAATCGGCCGCGGTCCGTTAGTATGCGTCGGACCCGCGTGTTGCCAATATCAGTGATTGCAGACCGAGCGCCGCCACACGCCAGGTCTAGAGAAACTCCCTAGTACTTGCCCCAGTTGTACATCCGACTTTGCTAGCGATGGTTCACTGACTACATACGCTCTCATTTGCAGAGACGACAGTTTAGCATAGCCTTCAGCTACTTCATTTGCTACGACCTAGAGAGGCGCCGTATTCAGTAATTAGAATGAATTCTGCACAGACAATAATATGAATCATGTACCGTCAAGAGCGACGTTCATCTTTAATGGATTAAAGTTAAGTATCAAACTAATTACGTCCGGTTTCTGAATTCTAATTCCTTGTCATGTTCCAGACCTCACGTCAGTATAGTTCTTCCCTCCTCAGGCCAGCCTGCGTGAGCTAAAACGCGTGCATTTCGGCCTCCTCTAGTAATACGGTGTTGGCCCTTCGGCCAACACAATATAGCTGGCAAATGCCTGCGGTTTCTTAAAACTCATAAATTCTATAAACAATATTCCGTTAAAAATAGTCTCGAACTTAACGATAAAATTAGAAATATACCAATAACTGATGAAATGCAATTTGTTTCTCTAGACATCGTCAACTTATACACAAATATGCCTATTGACAAAGCCGTGTAAATCATTCAGCGCAATTTAATACAACAAAACAAGCTTTCTATGATGGAAGTAGATCAAATCATTGGGCTGCTTACAATAATTTTGAAGTTTAAAGTTTTTATTCCAGTCTTTGACCACAATATGAATTCTTTAGACAATGAACGGTTTCAGTCCGTAATGACCATCCTCAGATCTTTTTTTACACCATGTCCTAAAGTGATAAGGTCATAATGGCATCGTCAAAACATATAAATATAATCAGCATTGAATCGTCATATTGATCTAAATTAAGGTGTAGAATAGGCCGCATCGTCCACACAGTCATATATGCAACTGGCTACTGACTGTGTGGACGACGCGGCCTATTCTACATCTTAATTTAGATCAATATGACGATTCAATGCTGATTATATTTATATGTTTTGACGATGCCATTATGACCTTATCACTTTAGGACATGGTGTAAAAAAGATCTGAGGATTGTCATTACGGACTGAAACCGGTCATCGTCTAAAGAATTCATATTGTGATCAAAGACTGGGATAAAAAAGATTTGACAGTATTGGATCACTGTTTGTATACGCGACCATGTCGCAGTTGGTGAAATTTTGAAGTATAACTACTTTAAATTTAATGGGGACATTTATTCCCAACAAGATGGTGTCAGTATGGGGAGCTCAATATCGGGAATTCTGGCAGAAATCTTTATTAATTATCTAGAAAACAAATTTTTTCTGAAAATCCTGTGCTAGCGGACAAAATTGTGTACACGAACAAATAATTAATAAAAATTTGACCAATAGATGGCGCTGTAATCGTCAGTATATGCACATCAACAGGCAGGCGGCACGGAGATGTTGCTCAGTTTGCGTCCGAGAAGCCCAGCATGAAGGATCGCGTGCTACTGGTGAAGTTCTTTCACAAAAGGGGTGACTCTGCCCCAGCAGCCCTGCAGATGTTGCGGACACTCAAGGGTATGGAGAAAAGGCATTAGTCCGATGTCTGATAGAGGACTGGAAAAAATTATTACAAAATTCGAAAAGACATGCTCTTTTGAAATGCAATGTGGCAGAGGGAGGAAATCAACCAATCCGACGTCCGTCGAAGATGCTGCACCATAGGGAGGGGGTGTGTGGCGGTGGTGTGGAAACAAGCAATGCTCAGGGATTTGTCCAGACGTTGCATAAAATCCTACGAAAGATCGTATTGCTATCCTTAAAAAATCACCAAGTTCAGGAGTTGCTTCCTGCTGACCTGCTAGCGACACAAACGTTCGCCCCTGAATTTGTTGCTCGCGTGGAACTGGACAATGAACAGCCATCGAAAATACTGTGGACACACTAAGCTCATTTCCCAGGACTTGTAGGTACACAGAATTGCAGACATGGCCAGCGGAAAATCAGCACGCACATGAAACGGTACCACTTGATTCTGCAAAAGTGACTGTGTAGTGCGCGTTGACGATATCGTTCATCGTAAGGCAGTATTTTTTCGAGGACGCGATTTCTGTTGGTCCTGTTGCCTGTTCCGTCACTGGTAAACGCTACGGGAGGATTTTTGCGCACAAATTTCATTCCAACACTTCTCTTGTTGAGGCATGCCGATAGGATCATTTTTGGCTCCTC
The DNA here is from genome assembly GCF_023898315.1 of Schistocerca nitens. Taxonomy (NCBI): domain Eukaryota; kingdom Metazoa; phylum Arthropoda; class Insecta; order Orthoptera; family Acrididae; genus Schistocerca; species Schistocerca nitens. The sequence goes on from NC_064614.1 coordinate 22,401,763, forward strand.
CGCATATTTCACAGCAAATGAAACTGTTGCTGTAAAGGCATTTGGGAAGTGCTAGAATAATCAGCCGGCATTTCCCTTCCCACCTGCTGACCGAGATCACCTGATCTTAACTTGACTTCTGGTTGAGGGGTTACCTGAAATATTGTGTGTGCAGTGCTGCAGTTACGAACGGAGCTGATCTGAAGGCACTTACTGCGCAATGAATTCTGAACATAGCCCCGAGACAATCCCATATATTTTGTGGCAGAAAACGGTTGACAGCATATTGACCATGTCTTGCTCCAATCTCAAAAGTCAATTTGCTTGTTATGCGATTCTTGGCCCCAGGACAATCAAAAACCGACGTAATTTTGCTTTTTATGTGGTTTTTCGTCTCAGGACACTTAAAAAACGATTTTTCCCATGCGACGTGGTATGACCTTGCCGTCGTGGATGGGCTCATCTAACAAATAATGCCACATCTGTTGACTGCCAAACTCGTGCAGTCATTGAAAAGTACGGATAGTGTAATATGTGGCTGGCTCTGAGCACTATGGGACTTAACATCTGAGGTCATCAGTCCCCTAGAACTTAGAACTACTTAAACCTAACTAACCTAAGGACATCACACACATCCATGCCCGAGGCAGGATTCGAACCTGCGACCGTAGCAGTCGCGTGGTTCCGGACTGCAGCGCCTAGAGCGTAATATGTAAGTCAAGTCATAGCATCGTATTACTTTCCATCTGCCGTTTGCAGCCGACCACAGCGCGATATGTTGGCAATTTTCTTCTGGTAAGCCAATGGCCTTGCAGCACTGATTCCCCTCAGAACACCGAAGTTACGTGCTGTCGGGCTGGGCTAGCACTTGGATGGGTGACCATCCGGTTTGCCGAGCGCTTTTGGCAACCGAGTGCCACTCAGCCCTTGTGAGGCAAACCGAGGAGCTACTTGACTGAGTAGTAGCGGCTACGGTCTCGTAAACTGACATATGCCAGGGAGAGAGGTGTGCTGACTACATGCCTGTCCATATCCCCATGAATTGACGCATGTGGGCTGAGCATGACCCGACGGCCGATCGGTACAGTTGGGATTTAGTGGCCTGTTAGGGCAGAGTACAGTTCTTTTGGTAACTTTTCACGCTGCATCAATAATATGCTGTTCGCATTTGACGTAATTCTGAGCAGTCGCTGTCTTTGTACAGCGATTACAACTGTAACTTTAATCATGGACACCCTGTATTTGGACACATTTATCACATAGGTTTTTATCTCACGACCTTAAGTAAATCCGATAACTACACAGGAGTGTCACGTGTGTCATCCATTGTTGCAGTTGATCTACTTAAAACAATTAAGGATTAGAGATTGAATATGGATGACAATACGGCACAGATTGAAAGCCCATCTACATCTACATAGATACTTTTCCAATCACATTTAAGTGCCTGGCAGAGGATTCATCGAACCACCTTCACAATTCTCCATTATTCCAATTTCGTATAGCGCGTGGAAGGAACGAGCACCTATATCTTTCCGTACGAGCTCTGATTTCCCTTATTTTATCGTGGTGATCGTTTCTCCGTATCTAGATCGGTGTCAACAAAATATTTTCGCATTCGCGGGAGAAAGTTGGTGATTGGAATTTTGTGAGAAGTTACCGCCACAACGTAAAACGCCTTTGTTTTAATGATGTCAAACCTAAATCCTGTATCATTTCAGTGACACTCCCCCCACCCCCCTATTTCACAATAATACAAAACGTGCTGCCCTTCATTGAACTCTGTCAATCCTATGTGGTAAGAATCCCTTACTGCGCAGCAGTATTCTAAAAGTGGACTGACAAGCGTAGTGTAAGAAGTCTCTTTAGTAGAACTGTTACATTTTCTAAGTGTTCTGCCAATAAAACGCAGCCTTTGGTTAGACTTCCCCGCAAAGTTTTATACGTGTTCCTTCCAATTTAAGTTCTTCGTAACTGTACATCCTAGGTATTTAGTTGAACTTATGACCTTTGGATTTGACTGATTCATCGTGTAACTGAAGTTTAACGGATTCCTTTTAGCACTGATGTGGATGACCTCACACTTTTCGTTATTTAAGGTCAATTCCCAATTTTCGTACCATTCAGATATCTTTTCAAAATCATTTTCAAATTTGTTTTGATATTTTGATGACTTTATTAGTCGACAAACGACAGCGTCATCTGCACACAACCTGAGACGCCTGATCAGATTGTCTCCCAAATCGTTTACGTAGATCAGGAATAGCAAAAGACCTAAAAAACTACCTTGGGAAACGCCAAAGATCACTTCTGTTTTACTCGATGACTTTCCGTCAGTTACTAGGAACTGTGACCTCTCTCAAAGGAAATCACGAATCCAGTCACATAACTGAGACGATATTCCATATGTGGTACAGTGTAAAAAGCCTTACGGAAATCCAAAAGTACGGAATCAGTATGAAATCCCTTGTCAATAGCACTCAACACTTCATGCGAGTAAAGAGCTAGTTGTGTTTCACAAGAACGGTGTTTTCTAAATCCATGTTGACTGTGCGTCAGTAGACCGTTTCCTTCCAGGTAATTTATGATGTTCAAACACAATATATGTTCCAAAATGCTTCTGCATATCGACGTTAATGATTTGGGCCTGTAATTCAGTGGGTTACTCCTATTAACATTCTTGAGCATAAGTGTGACCTGTGAAACTTTCCAGTCTTTGGGTACGCATCTTTCGTATAGCGAACGGCTGTATATGATTGTTAAGTATGGAGCTAATGTAATGTCCGAGGGAGCACCGGGGTAGAGACAACACGTTACAGGCAGCGCCAAGCGGGCGCGGACGGCAGAGAGAGCACCCAGCGCCCTCTGGGCATAAATACTGGACAAGATCCCTCCAATACGGCAGTTTCAGGTAGCACCTGAAGAAGGCAACGAGTTACGTGGCTGAAATATTGTGCCAGAGCGAAACAAACATCCGGCAGTAGACCCGATTATTCCACATGTCCAGTATGGAGCTGTTGTATCAGCATGCTATGAAAGGAACCCAATTGGGACACAGCCTGGACCAGAGCACTTGCTGTTATTAACCGATTTAAGTTGCTTCACTACTCCAAGGATATTTACTTCTACGTTACTGATGATGGCAGCTGTTCTTGATTCGATTATTGGAATATTTGTTTCGTGCTCTTTTGTGAAGCCATTTCGGTAGGCTGTGTGTAATAATTCTACTTTGGCAGCACTGTCTTCGATAGTACCTCCATTTCTATCGCGGAGAGAAGGCATTGATTGTGTCTTGCCTCTAGCATACTTCACATTCGACCAGAATACCTTTGGATTTTCTGCCAGGTTTCGAGACAAAGTTTCGTTGTGAAAACTATTAAAAGAATCTCGCATTGAAGTCTGCTCCAGATTTCGAGCTTCTGTAAAAGATCGACAAACTTGAGGATTTTTGGTCTGTTTAAATTTGGCATGTTTGTTTCGTTGTTTCTCCAACGGTGGTCAGCCCCGTTTTGTGTACCAAAGAGGGTCAGCTCCGCCGTTTGTTAATTTATTTGGTACAAATCTCTCAATTGCTGCCGATACTATTTCTTTGAATTCAAGCCACATCTGGTCCACACCTATACTGTTCATTTGGATGTAGTGGAAATTGTGTCTCAAGAAAGCGTCGAGTGAGTTTTTATCTGCTTTTTTTGAATATGTATATTTTTCGCTTATTTTTCGAGGATTTGGGCATTCAATTTCGCTACCACAACCCTGTGTTCACTAATCTCTATATCGGTTTTGATGCTGGTTATTAACTCAGGATTATTTGTTGCTGAGAGGTCAAGTGTGTTTTCACGAACGTTTACTATTCGTGTGGGCTCATGAACTAACTGCTAGAAGTAACTTTCAGAGAATGCGTTTAGCACAATTTCAGATGATATTTTATGCGCACCTCCGGATTTAAACGCGTATTTTCGCCAACATATCGGTAAATTGAAGACACCAGCGACTATTATCGTATGGGTCGGGTGCGTGTTCGAAATCAAACTCAAGTTTTCTTTGAACCTTTCTGCAATTGTATCATCTGAATAGGGAGGTCGGTAAAAGGATTCAATTATTATTTTATACCGGTTCCCAACAATGACTTCTGCCGATACTAACTCAGAGGAACTATCTACTTCAATTGCCGACAAGTTAAACTACTTCTAACAGCAACAAACACACCACTGCCCACCGTGTTGAGCCTATCCTTTCTGAACAAAAATTTCGGCGAAACTTTTCTCCGGTTTTAGCCAGCTTTCAGTGCCCGTAACAATTTGAGCATTCTATTAGTGATTGGAGCTCTGGTACCTCCCGAACACAGCTACGACCATTTGCAACTGTTATATCGATGGTTCCTGTTTCTACGTTATTCCTGTCTTCGGCCTGAACCCTTTGTGACTGAAGCCCTTTTTGTTTCTTCCCAAGATCCTGTAACCTAAGCCGACCACTGTGGCCGAGCGGTTCTAGGCGCTTTACTCTGGAACCGCGCGACCGCTACGGTCGCAGGTTCGAATCCTGCCTCGGGAATGGATGTGTGGGATGTCCTTAGGTTAGTTAGGTTTAAGTGATTCTGCGTTCTAGGGGACTGATGACCTCAGATGTTAAGTCCCATAGTGCTTAGAGCCATTTTGAACTTGTAAGCTAAAAACCACAAAACCACCCAGTACACGCCGCACAGCCACAGCTAACTGTGTAGACGCCTCCTGCGTATAGTGGCCATCTGATCTATTCAACACAACCCGAAACCCAGTCACCCTTTGGCGCAAGTTGAGGTATCTGCAGCCTGCATGGTCGCAGGATCGTCTGATGCTCTGATTGAAGCCACTACTCGGCTCTGTACCAGAGGTCCGCAGTCAGTCCTGCCGACTATGCTACAGTCAGATCTGCTTTCATCTCACAAGCAAGACGAACAGCCTTTACCACTTCCGTAGCTACTCGAAACCAGAGATAACCTCTTCTGATCCAAAGTGACACAAATCATTGGTACCGACATGAGCCACCACCTGCAGTTGGCTGCACTCTGTGCTCTTAGTGGCCTCCGGGAAAACCCGTTTCACGTCTGGAATGACTCCACTCGGTATGCACATGGAGTGCACATTGGCTTCCTTCCCCTTCTTGGCAGCCATGTCACTGAGGGGCCTCATAATGTGCCTAACGTTGGAGGTCCAAACTACCAATAATGCCACCCTCTGTCATTGCCTGGATCTTGCAGGCTGAATGGTTTCCTCTGAAACAGGACAGGCGACAGCATGTGGCTCAGCAACAGTGTCAGCCACAGACAGCACCTGGAACCTGTTTGTCAGACAAACCGGGGAGGCCTTTATGTGGCCCCCTGGGAAGCCTTTCGCGACCTGCTACACTCTGGTGTGACGTCCCATTAGACCACAGGTGAACGGTGAACCTCAGTGCGAGCAGTAGCTGGGCTGGCCACCAGTGAGGACCTATCAGAGGACTCAGATTTCCGGTAATTCCGTTAGATCCCCACAGACAGCCCACAACAGTGGTGCCCATCCACTGCAGCTTCAAGCTATGTAACCGAAGCCATCACAGCCTGGAGCTGAGAGCGAAGTGTCACCAACTCTGCTCGCATCCACACACAACAATCACAACCCCTATCCATACTAAATAGGGTACAAAACTAAACTACCCAGATAAACAGACTATCGGCATATGCTGTGGGACTCTACCATAGACACTGACGAAAACGAGGGAACAATGTCTAATAAATTAGATTAATATACAGAGATTCAGAAGTCTAACTACTCACGTGAAACTAAATCTGATTAGCAACTTGTAATGTATGACAAAATGGGTTTACTTTCAGACGCAAACGGAAACGCGAGTATTGTAGTTATTAGATATTAAATTTACAAGGAAAAAACTCAATATATTTAACTATCAAAGCACACAGATGATACTATAAAATTCGCACCTGGTTGGGAACTCGTAAAAGTCGCAAAATCGGTTACTTTATCTGTCGCTGAGTCTGTCTCTGCCACTGAAGAAATACCGTTCTGTATCCGGGTAATCCTACTCTTCTACCTCAAATATGTCCAATAAGTGACGGTACTAAATGTTACAATAATTTTTGCAACATATGAGGTGAATTAAAAAAGTAAGTTACACGTTATCATGGCAGGCCACGTGCCTTTTCTGAATGCTGTAGCATTCTTCGAAATCGCACAGATCCATGATGCTATTCTTCCACATAGTCACCAAGTCAACGGTTGGGTCTTTTTACAAATCATTCCGTTTCTCGGCGACAGAAATCCGTTCCTTGATCACGGATCCACTCGAAAACCGCTGTCTGAACGTTCACACCATCGGAAAATCTGCGAGTGCTGCAAATCAGTTCCTCGACTACCTTTACTTTGTTGATTTTGGTCGACGGTCTTCAATCCTGATAAGCTTCACCCATATTTGTACGACGTTGACCAAATTGTTGCCACAATTTCACTGCAGCTGCAAGCGTCTTTGCATTTGGTTCGAAGGGCCCACCACCAGAATTTCACTGTGGATCTGTATGCAGTGTAGCCGCTTTGCCCTCAAGAATGGTACTGTCCCGCGTACTTCAAATTTTGGATTACGTTTCCATTTGCCGCACCACTTCACTCTGACATTCTGATGCGCCTGTTATACCTTCCGAATTTTGCGTATTTTTTTTTTTTTTTTTTTTTTTTTTGCGTTACAGTTATCTTTGGTGTAGTATTAGCGTGGCGGCTAGCATTCCGAACGGAGTTGCGGCTGTAGTGCAGAGGTACATTTTGGAATAGCTCCGTGACATAACAGTAGCCTGAGCGCTAAAAGCACAAATAGACAAAGTGTATGTATGTATTAATACGATTACGTTTAAAGTGGCTGTCGTGACTAACGGTCGCATGATACGGATTTGTGGTCTGACTCTGAAACGAGCGTCGTTACGCTGCGTGTAGTAGAAAAGACTGTACATAGGCGCAGTTATTTTACGGCAAAGAATAAGTTTCAATATAATACATAGTTCTTTAGATATACCTACTCTTATTTCCTTCCTATGATTCCATGTTATTTGACTATGTGTATGATTGTTCAAATTTCAGTGTTCATCCGTACCGATATACAGTTTTAGATGCAGCAGAACAGCATATGCAGGAAACATAGAATATGTACTACCTCCTGAAAATGGGCAACTCTTGTTGCATGGTGGTCTTAGCATGTGGCGTTATGGGTAACTTACTTTTTCAAGACTTCTCTCGTAACTTTGTTGCTAGTGATGTAAAGGCAAATAGAGTTTGGAGTCGAAACTTTTCAAAAGTGGTGTAGCAGGAGGATCTTGGATATGAAATGGACAAAGTAACGCTGATGATCCAAGCCGGCCGGGGTGACCGAGCGGTTCTAGGCGCCACAGTCTAGAAACACGCGACCGCTACCGTCGTAGGTTCGAATCCTACCTCGGGCATGGATGTGTGTGATGTCCTTAGGTTAGTTAGGTTTAAGTAGTTCTAAGTTCTAGGGGACTGATGACCTCAGAAGTTAAGTCCCATAGCGCTCAGAGCCTTTTTTTTTTATGATCCCAAACATTATGACCACCTGCTTAATGGCATGTTTCACCGCCTTGAGAATGAAATGCATTACTGATTCTGTGTATCAGGGATCCGACAGTTTGTGAGTAGGTTTGCGAAGGTGTGTGGTATTAGATGCCTACGCACACGTCATGGAATTCGCTTAAATCGCAGGCCGCTGATTTGCGTACGCGGTGATAGCACTCGAAAGCGACCCAGGTGGGTTTCGTAGGATTGGTGTCCGGCGAATCTGGTCGCCGACACATCAACGTTGGTTCACTTCATAGCTCCTCAAACCACTGTAGGATGGTTCTGACTCTGAGATGCAGACAATTCTACTGCCAAAATATGACATCTCCGTCGGAGAAGACACCAAACATAAAGGGGTGCAGATTGTTCACAGGTGTCAGCGTGTCTTCGATTACTGCCACAGGTCCCATGCAAGGGCAGCAGAATATCTCCCATGGCACAATACTGTTCTCATCTGCCTTCGTTCGTCGTGCGCTGCACGTTTCGAGCAACCGTTCACCTCGATAACGCCGGCCTGAGTGGCCGAGCGGTTCTAGGCGCTTCAGTCTGGAACCGCGTGTCCGCTACGGTCGCAAGTTCGAATTCTGCCTCGGGCATGGCTGTGTGTGATGTCCTTAGGTTAGTTCGGTTTAAGTAGTTCTACGTTCTAGGGGACTGATGACCTCAGCATTTAAGTCCCATAGTGCTCAGAGCCATTTGAACCATTTTGAACCTCGATAACGGCGTTTGTGGAGACGACAGTCGAGTTAGTGCAGCAAAAATGCGATTCGCTCGAAGATCTGATACGCATCCATTGATTGATGACCCTGTTCCCACTGAAATCGTAATTGGCGATGTTTTTGGGTCAAAATGTGAACATGTAGGTGTAGCGTGCCGCGGATCTCCATGTTCAACAATATATGACGAAAGTTGTTCTCCGTAACACTTGTGCGTGCACCAGCAATGTGCTCCTTCGGCAGAGGTACCACAGATCTGTCCTAGTTTACACATCAGACGAGCCTCCGAACCTCACTTTCCGTGAAGAGTCGTGGACTCCCAACGATTTAGCGCCTAACGGTAGTTTCACTTTCCTACCTCTTTCCGTTGTTGCTCAAACCACTAGCACGTGAATATTCGACCAGCCTCGCCGTTTTCGAGATACTCGTTCACGGGCTCTGCGTAATAACAATCTCCTCTTTGCCAAAGTCGCATATCTCAATGCATTTCCACGTTTCCAGACCATATCACGGCTAGGGTGACCCCCGTTCATGTCTGCTCCTCTAACATACTTTTGTTACTGTGCCTTGTTCCCTCATCGTCACCAGGCGGCATCAGCGTCACGGTGGGTAGTGGACATAATGTTTTCTCTGATCAGTGTATACCACATTGTTACAGTGGACAAATAGCCCTGCAAAACATTAAAAGAAAGATGGGAGTTGGAATGAAAAGTGCAGAAGATAAAGATTAGAAATCACAAAGGTATCTCGGGACGAAGAGTTCAGTTGGTAGACAGCGATTAACAGTCTGGAACATGTTAGGAAGAGATGCAACAGTGCAGTACACCTTGAAGCAACCCAAGCGCAGTATCATGTGTGAGATACAGAGGCGAGCGGTTGCGCCGGGACTTACCCCAGTTCACTGCTAGTAGCGCCACGTCACCTTAACGCGTCAGCATGTAGCGCACAAGTATTGCACCACAATTTAGCTTGAAATTAAAAACAAAAATTTATGTTTAAAACTTTTGTTAAATTATAGTTTAGTGTAATAATGTTCCAAACACCAAGTCTTGATGTTCTAAACTTAATAGTTTACGGAAAAATGCCGTTTTAGAGAAAAGTAGAGGCGCTAAATAATGACGCTAGGAAGCCAGAATTTGGTCAGGAGGTGCAGTTAGAAGTTATAAATAAGTGATGCTGGTTTCCAAAACCACAAAACAAAAATTAACGCCAGAATCCACGTTTTTCGGAAAAATCAGAGGCACTAAATAATGGACTTAGAAACTTGAAAATTTGTTTTATGCTTCAGTACACCCCAGAAATAATAACAGAGAGTCCACGTTAATCTACCTCTTATAGTTTTTGAGTAATTAAATAAAAACTATATTTTGTAACTAAAATGTACCTAAGTGTTGTATATTAATGATAGAGGATTTGGGATAAACCAGATGATCAAATATATCAAATAATAGAGCTACACCAAGTTTAATACTTGTAACATATATAGCAACTGATATAAGTCTTAGCAAAGGTATGGTTCAGAGGTAACAATCTACCGTTAGTTCCACTAAATACGTTCTATTAAGCAAAGTTTTCATTCCAGCGAGCTGAAACTTTCTACGTGCTTTCAAACTGCGTATCTGCATACCAGCAAAAATTAAGAAGTTTCCGAAGTAATTGGTAACTATATTATTAAAGATAATGTGCCCGAGTTAGCGGTCGTTTGTATACTGCCGCGGTATGCAAATAGACAGAGACAACAGATGTTTTATCGGCAGTCCGCACCGGCACCTTATAAATACAGCCCCTGAAGCAGCAGGAAGGTTCAGTTCGCTCTCAGACACTGTGAGGTCCACGCCAGTTAAACGTCTGGTTGCGCTCTGCCTCGGATGACGTCAGAGCCGAGTTGTGACGAGCGCGTATTTGGCAGTGAAAACGGATAGTGAAATTGCGAGGACTGTACACCGTCCTGGATCGTTTAGAATTCGGTAAAATAACAGTTAGTGTGCCGTCCGTGTGAAATTCAATTCCGCGTGGCAAGTGGTGAATTTATTTCCACTTTTATGGCGCGTTAATTTTTGAACATTTATTGCGAAATTTTAATTGAGTGATGTTAGTCAGGGCGAAAAACAGTCTGGTAGGAAGTTACCGTAGAGGTCGCCTCTGAACTGCTAAAGGTGCTGTTAGATTAGAAAGACTTGTTTTCAATTGAACATAACGCAATTTTAAGTGTCGTTTCTGAGAAACTTTAGTTGAATTGAATCTTCATTGGAACTTTAAACTTTTACTGAAGTCATAGTCCTGATCCCGCAAATAAATGGGAAATAGATACTTTTCGTTCGGTGGGCTGGACCGAAATGTGGCCGTGCAGACTGGAAACTAAGGTTAGTCTGGCTGACCACCAAGTTAGTTATATATATATAGATACTAAGATGGTATCTGTTCTTTTGGACATGTCCGAAAGAACAGATACCATCTTGGTATATATATACCATCTTGGTATATATATATATATATATATATATATATATATATATATATATATATATATATATATATATAAGACTGGAAACTAAGGTTAGTCTGGCTGACCACCAAGTTAGTTATATATATAGATACTAAGATGGTATCTGTTCTTTTGGACATGTCCGAAAGAACAGATACCATCTTGATATATATATATATATATATATATATATATATATATATATATATATAAGGCTTACCGGCCACTTGACCATCTTCTTCTTCTGTGCGGATGCACAAGTGCCCGAACTCTTACGGGAATCGGCAACGCGCCGTGAGTAATGAGTATAATGGGCGGGGGCACTACGAATGTAGTGCGGGACAACCCGTTGAGAATGTGGGTTTCGCGTGTCAGAGATAAATCCCTGCAGTCGTGCTGTCCTCTGTGTCCTCGGTGGCTCAGATAGATAAAGCGTCTGCCATGTAGCAGGAGATCCCGGGTTCGAGTCCCAGTCGGGGCACACATTTTCATCTGTCCCCGTTGACGTATGTCAACGCCTATAAGCAGCTAAGGGTCTTCATTTCATTGTAACACCAAATTAGTTGCCAGGCTCACGTGATTAAAGACGGGATCAAAACTTTAAGCCAGTGAAGCAACTTACTCGCCGATTCACCACCTGTACGACTTGTGAGTAAAGAAACAAAAAAATGTGCGTCGCTGGAATAGATGCTGCTGCTGTGTATGTTTTCCTTCCCTTGTGTAATGTTCTTCATTCTTTGTCGTCTTAGGTACCTTAGAAAGTGGTATCTTTTGGGGAATACAGTGAACAGTATTTTAATACTGCGGATTGGAACGGAGGCACAAGCGGATACGATGGATGTTTACGTTCCAAAATGGGGCCCCGTGTGTCATTAAACTGTTGACTGGCAGGTGGCAGTGGTGTGGGGAATTTGAGAGGGCCTCCGCCATAATGACGTTTACGGCAGCGCCTCGCCTCTCCCAGTAACAAAGTTACGCTCGCTTCAGCAGGCGAAGACGTGAGTGCAGCCTTTCCTCAATTCTCTATTTATTGCCAACGAAAGCTGGTGGCTTTTTACGTATTTTGACCGCTCTGGTACGGTTTCAGTACGAAAGACGAAGCGTGAAACCAGAGAAAGACAGAATTTCACTCCGAACACTTTACAAGACCGGCGTCGAATGTGAGAGCACAAGGAATCCAGTTTTCAAGTCACAGTTTGACAGAGTTTTGTTATACTTGCAATCCGACAAGGCAGAGGAGATATTCCTTCCGAATTTCTAGTAGCGTTGTAACATTACATTATTGAACCTGGTGTGAGGACTGTTAGACTAGAACATATCATTAGACTTTCGGAAGACTACCTTCCACAGAATTAGGAAGACAACAAGGATGATAGAAGCAAGGCCTATTTTACAGACAGTTTGATACGTCATGTATCAAGGCTGTTGAGCTGAAAAATATATAATACAGTGGAAGAGAAAATTCAAGGATCTATTAGACGAATATCAGTTTGGACTGATAATGATAGCAATAATTAAGAAATGTCAAGAGGTTTCACAGTAAGTATGGAACAAGAAAATGCGTTTGACAATGTAAGGTGAAGCAAGATGATTCAAATCCTCAGAGAAGTAGATATTACCTGTAGTGAAAGATGTGTAAAATCAAGTTCTAGGATTTAAAATGTCGGAAGGCACGAAACAACCAAAAAGAAGTTTCATAAGTGTAAGAATATCGCTGAAAGGTCTGCTTATTACTCTGTAAAAGTGAAGATAATTTGTAGGATCTAGTGAGTGGAGTGAAGATCCTGCAGAGCACAGTACATATTAAGAGTAAATCAAAAAGACCAGAGACAAAAGAAGCACAATTAGTGGCAAACCTAAAATTCAGGACCACGTAGCAGATGAAGTTAAAGAAACTTAAGACCTCAGAGGCAATGGCTGATGAATCAAGGAGGACATATGGCAGAGTAGAGCAGACAGTGAGTGCAGTCCTCACCAAAACAACTTTCCTACTACTATATGTGTCTCTGTAGCAGAGCGTTGTATGGAAGTGAATCACCGACTGTGCAAAAACTGGAAGAGGTAAGAACAGACGTACAGAAGGATGCAATATATTAAATGAAGTGGTAAAGATAAGAAATGAGGAGGTTATACGCAGAATCAAGGAAGAAGTGAGTATGTAAGGAAAAACTAACCAGTAAAACAGGGACGGTTATTGGATAATTAATAAGTAATAAATAAGTAATTAATACACTGGGGAATAACTTGAAGGTAGCAGAGGAAGCCACAGAAGATAAAAATATACGGATGAACAGAGATAGGAATATATATCACAAATAATTGGTGCTGCTGGTTGTGAATGGAACACTTTAATGAAGAGATTAGTAGTCGTCCTGGAGAGGAAACGGGCAGGTTTGCTTCAAGTAGCCAGAAAAAAAAGTCCCAAAGTAAAGAGACTGGTATACATCGTTAAAAGATACACATGGAATACGTAAATACGTATAAACATTGCAACTGAATGACTTCCTAGTCGTGCAACATATTTTAATTAGATGTAGGAAGTGTTACTACAGAACCCAACACTCACATACAGGAATGGATAAAAACATAGAAACGTGAAATACACAAAACATTACCACGCTTAATACAATGTACGAAATCCTTTGGCATTCAATATAGCTTCCAGTCGTCTCAGGAAGGATAAATACAATTCCCGAGTGATTTGGAAGGGAGTCTTATATCTTTCTTTCAGCAAAATAGTGGCAAGTCCAGGTAACATTGATGGCGGTGGATATAGATCAAGCAACATTCTCTCTAAAGTAGTACACAAACGCTCAATAATGTTGAGACGTGGTGGCTTTGGTGGACAGGACAGATGCTGTCATTCATCTCGTGGTGACAGAACCAGTTCTGGACCATGACAGTTGTGCGAACACAGGCACTGTCGCTTGGAACCACAGCATCACCATTAGGGAACAGACATTGTACCATGGGATGGATCTGAACAGCTGAAATGGTCACATAATACTTGATAGGAATGCGACCTTGTACTGTAACAATGGGGCTCATGCGGTACCACGATATAGCTGACCAAAGCGTCACCGAACCCCAGCCCTGTTCCACTCTTGGGGCACAAACTCTGCCAGAAGTTGGCATCAGTGTGAAACAAGACTCATCCGAACAAATGACTTCCTTCCTTTGCTCTATAGACCAAGGTTTATGGTTTCAGCACAATATTTTCCTGTTACGGGCACTTGCATCAGTGATGAATGGTTTTGGAATACTAGCTTGCCCTGCAGAGCTGTCTTCGTTTTGTTATGGCACTGACAGGATTCGTGAGTACGACATTCAGTACTGCAGTGATTTTTGCAGCTGTCATCGTCTTAATTTTCGTCACAATTAATTGCAGTTTCCATACTTTCGTAACACCCCTGTACACTTAATTACCATAAAACATTAATAATTACCTTTAAAATTACAGTTAGTTTGTTTTTGTGGGGGTGTGTTCTGCAGTTCCGATATCCATTAATTAGAACCTTCGTGCGGCAGTGCTGTGACATGCCACGAGAGTAGCCAAAACAAAATGGTGTAGCCGATTCACCCGATCAGTTTGTACCAGGAATATAGACATGTACCAGCAATCAAACAAAATATTATTTTTTCGAGATGATACTTCGTCAATACACATCCATATGTCGTTACTGGAGACAAAATCAGAGCCGAGGGCTAATCGGAGTTCACGAGGACACGAACTAGGCTGTGAAACAGTATTCAGATCACCTGAATCATTTACGAAAATGACAAACTGCCTATTGGCTTCTGTCTCGGGTTCTTCGGCCGACGTTCATCTAATGATATTTCTGACGTTTCGCCAGCACGAGTGGCTGGCATTGTCAAAGCTTCACACTCCATTGCCGGTGGTGAACTAGAGCCGAGCTCGCGGCCGCAGACTATATGTACCTGCCGCGAACAGTTTGAACAAGAAAGAGGAAAGCCTTAAGGTAAACGGATCCTGGCTTCCCGTACTGCAGCGAACGACCGTCGCAGGTAGCAAGAGGAGAACCGCACCGGAAATGACCGCGGAGAAGCCCTCGGACGTTGGCGCGGCAGGTACATATAGTCTGCGGCCGCGAGCTCGGCTCCAGTTCACCACCGGCAATGGAGGGTGAAGCTTTGACAATGCCAGCCACTCGTGCTGGCGAAACGTCAGAAATATCATTAGATGAACGTCGGCCGAAGAACCCGAGACAGAAGCCAATAGGCAGTTTGTCAACAAGTGGCCACGAAAGCCTCAACAATTTTGTATTACGCCTCTACGGGGAGGAGATTTGCAGATTGTACCGACGCCTTGACCAACGACGGAAGAAGAAAGCGCGACTGATGTCCTCTCTCGCCTTTCTGTCACGGTGCCGAGATGAATGTGCTACACCGAAGTTCTTGAGATGCAAGCGCCTATTCACCACCGCCCAAGCTCATCGTATCTACGACAGAATGGAACGAGCATTTCTTCGTGAGCGAATACATACAACACGGAGAGACTTGGCAAGAACGGATCAGGAACTTCTGGACATTTTCTATCATCTAAGTAGCAGAATGCATCGAGACGACTGGGACAAGATCGACAGCATCACTCACAGGAGCATGCAGAACGAACTCGAGCGCTGCACCGAGCGACAGAATAAAAAAATTGAAAGATGCCGGAAGGAGACCGACAAGGCGATTCCCGACATGTCACACACAGTGGTCAACCTCACTGAACGACAAGTGACCGAAGAGGAAGTGTCTGTTCTTCAAAAAGGAGGGAATTTCGCTATCACCCCGAGAACTATACCTATGGAGGACATCATTGCCAACACCGAAGCAGCCATTCGGCCCCTTCCTTTGGAAAGGGCAGAGGAAATACGCACTGAAACAGCCAGGATACTGCGCCGAGCAAAACCGCCAGCTTGCAACCTGAAGAAAGAAGAGGTACAAGCCATTAAGAATCTCAACGCCGACAAGAGTATATTGGTACTGCCTGCCGATAAGGGGAATGCGACCGTCGTAATGAAGACCGAAGATTATGAGCAAAAGATCCGAGACCTATTAGATCCGACGACGTACCGAAAACTAAGCGCAGATCCGACGCAACGTATCACACGGAATACGAATCGATTGATCAAGGCGTCTTCTCTGCCGGCGAACATCCAGAGAAACCTGCGCAACACAGAAGCCCTACCACCTCGGCTGTATGGATTACCCAAGATCCATAAGAACAACGTTCCACTGAGACCGATCGTTACCGCTCCTGGATTACCGACATATAAACTGGCAAAACACTTGGCCTCTCTGCTCCAGCCACACGTGGGGAAGACCGACACATACGTTAAGGACTCAGGACATTTCATTGAGAAGCTGAAGAAACTGAAACTTGCACCAAACGACATCCTGGTCAGCTTTGATGTTGTTTCGTTATTTACGAAAGTGCCACTCAGTGACGCTCTGGAGCACATCGGTTCCATTTTCCCGCTAGACATCAGAAAGCTCTTCCATGCATGTCTCACCACGAGCTATTTCACGTGGAATGTCGACTTCTACGAACAGCTGGAAGGCGTCGCCATGGGTAGTCCTCTCAGTCAAGTGGTGGCCAACTTCTTCATAGAACAATTCGAAGCACAGGCACTGGACTCGGCGACTTGCAAACCTAAGGTGTGGTACAGGTACGTCGATGATACTTTCGTGGTGTGGAGCCATGGTGAAGAACAGCTCGGTGACTTCCTAAGACACTTGAACAGCCTCCATGCCAACATAACATTTACCATGGAAGTAGAAAAGGACAAGAAACTGCCATTTCTAGATGTGCTGGTCACAAGGGACGGCGAAAACCTGGGACACAGCGTGTATCGAAAACCGACTCACACGGACCGATACCTGCACAAACTGTCAAACCACCACCCGAGCCAGAAAAGAGGCTTGATTAGTACGCTCGTAACGAGAGCAGGACGAATATGTGAGCCGCAACACCTCAAACGAGAAATGAAACACCTGGAAACTGTCCTGAGGAGCAATGGGTACTCCACAAATTATATTAGAAGTGTAACTGAGCCAAACACTCGGCGAAGTAAGGAACCAGAAAAAGAAATGTCGGGTACGGCCTTTCTGCCATACATTCCCAGAGTGACGGACAGAATCGGCCGTATATTGCGCAAACATGGCGTAAAGACGGTTTTCAAACCGACAAGGAAGATCAAAGAGTGTCTTAGATCGGCGAAGGAGAAAAGAGACCCACTTGCAATGTCGGGAATATACCGCATACCATGCACATGCGGAAAAGTTTATGTCGGAATGACTGGACGATCCATTAACACCAGGATCAAGGAGCATAAGCGACATTGCAGGTTGGGGCAGGTGGAGAAATCGGCCGTGGCAGAACACGCACTGAATGAGACCGACCACGTAATAAAATTCGCCGACACGGAAGTTCTGGCTGTAGAGAACCACTATCACACGCGCTTGTTCAGAGAAGCTGTAGAAATACAAAAACACGCGAACAGTTTGAACAAGAAAGAGGAAAGCCTTAAGGTAAACGGATCCTGGCTTCCCGTACTGCAGCGAACGACCGTCGCAGGTAGCAAGAGGAGAACCACACCGGAAATGACCGCGGAGAAGCCCTCGGACGTTGGCGCGGCAGGTACATATAGTCTGCGGCCGCGAGCTCGGCTCCAGTTCACCACCGGCAGTGGAGGGTGAAGCTTTGACAATGCCAGCCACTCGTGCTGGCGAAACGTCAGAAATATCATTAGATGAACGTCGGCCGAAGAACCCGAGACAGAAGCCAATAGGCAGTTTGTCAACAAGTGGCCACGAAAGCCTCAACAATTTTGTATTTACGAAAATGTTGAAGCTAGGAGAAATAGATTCTTCGGCCGCACTTTGGGATTTCCACAATGCTGGGTTCAAATGGTTCAAATGGCTCTGAGCACTATGGGACATAACTTCTGACGTCATCAGTCCCCTAGACCTTAGAACTACTTAAACCTAACTAACCTAAGGACATTACACACATCTACGCACGAGGCAGCACTCGAACCTACGACCGTAGCGGTCTCGCGGTTCCAGACTGTAGCGCCTAGAACCGCTCGGCCACTTGTAACCTCCCCCTCACCTATCGACCTTAATGACAGTGAAAAATTAAACCGCGTGTACCTAATGGAAATTTGGGAAAAGCAAACGTCACCGAGTTTAATTTGTCGGTAAAGAGGGAGGAAAGGGTTACATCTAAATGAAAGGAGAAATGCTAATGAAACTGGTGGAAATTAATTTTAAAATAGGGGTAAAGTTAATAAAGAAAGTAAATGTGCGGCCGTTACGTTAACAATCAACTAGCGGTAATTAGATATTTGAAATTTGGGGGAAATTACGGTCGCCAGTCCTAAGGACAATTACTATAGTAACTGAAAAAGAAAGATTATTACACATATAATTAGCACTAGAAGCGTGACAACTGAAGGTTGACAAGTGTAGTGTGAAAACTGAAAGTTTGTCAGAAGTAATAAATTTCGCTACACTTAATTTAGCAAAAGAATTAATAAAACCGGAAAATCGAAAGTTAATTTAGTGACTGAAGTTAATAGTGAGCTTTCTTTCTGAAGCACATCGAAATTCAGTAAAATACGGTTAGTACTGGACTACCTCAACAATCATTTCAAAAGCTACTTGAATCTACGCAATTTAAGAATAAGAGATTTAACTTTGAACTTGAATTAAATGATTCTGAACAATTAACAATAGTAAAATTTAGTACGTACCAAGCTGAGCTGCAGTCACAGGTAAGCTAAAATATGGTAACAAAACTAGCACTCTTAATTTGTGCTTGTGTAATCTAAGTATTGTAGCCAGCTATGAATACTTTTACTGAAATTAAAGCAGTGAAATGGAATTATGCTGGCGTTTGAAATTCAACGACACTCGGGTTCATTTCGGAAAAGGAAGGGACCCCGCTTGGTAATGCAATTGGAACAATGAGCAACAAAGGTTCATGCTAAGTAGCTGTAATTTTGTGATGCAACAATTTTAAAAGTTTGAAAAGCTGAGGTCTGCCATACAGTTCTGAAACTTTACGTGCTTCCAGTCTTCCTTGTTGGTTGATTGAAGGTTTGAAGTCGTCGATCGAGGAGGTGGCGACAGTCACTCATTGTCGGCCATCGCTGTTGCAGAAGCTGGATGTTGGCGCGCCTTCTTCTCGACACGGTCACCAGACGAAACGGGCTCTTGATGTGCGCCAGCTAATGCTTCCCGTCCGCGACACCATGTCAGAAACTATCATCGCAAGTCGAGCGCAATTACATGCTGCCAAACCCCGAAAGCGCGGCAACTCGCGGGAGCTTTAAACCACACACCTGCTCCACTCGCTACGCCAGCCAGACTCTCTCATGCTCTGCCCGCGCTCCACGCGCAGAGTTAACACCACCAAAGATCATAAACACTTAGGTTCTCCACACGACCTATCGATGTATTCGTTCGATAGTATAGTTTCCCCTAGGCCAGACCCAGCGTATAAATACAAATAATATTCACAAAATAAACCAATTATAAATCGACATAAATGCATATATATATATATATATATATATATATTATTATTATTATTCACATTTGGGCCCTACTGGACCACGCGAAGTACAATCACGGGGCATTCAGTTATTTTCTTTTAGACTTTCTCTCTGCCCAAATTGTTTTCATTCTCTCGGAATGAGCTCTTTTCCTTTCATCACACCATGTGGTTCCAGTTTTCTTTGGTTTTTCAGCTTGACCAACTACCCAGTCATGAATTTTTTGCCTAAATAATTTTCTGTCTTGAATTTCATCTTGTTTTATATCTGCCTCTTTCATATATATACCAATTACAATATACGAAGACACAGAAACGTCATATATTCTGGTAACAAAATATGGAAAAAATATTACAGTACAATAGATGGAAATAGGAAGATATGCCCCACATTGTCTGAGGATGTTCGTGTAACCTAAACAGACTCAGAAAATGTTCCAAAAAAGAAACAGCGGAAATGCATATGCTCAAAACATCAACAAAATTTAGCATTCGTCTAATTAAGCATAAATCAATTTTTAGACCATAATAATTGAGTGGAGACACTCCTAATCTTATTCCACTCTGTCATCTTGCACAAAATAAAACAGGTTGACAACATATTAAAATTCATAGCACATATAGAAAATGGTTTTGCTATTCTAAAATCGTCAAAATTCCTAACAGTACGAAGAAATGGAATTCTATTTACAAAATTAACCAGAGTACATGGTCATAAAAAACAGGTATATCAAAATACGCAAATTAATAATTAATTACATAGAATACACATTTTTATGTAACCTTTTCATAATTAATATTCTCGTCATGAGAGTCCATTAGACGCTAAACAAGAAAATAATACACATCAGATCGAAAAATCATAAATATTGACAGCAGAATTCTTTCACATCAGCTGTCCGGGAAGAAAAACAAGTCCGCCTTCCGTACTCGCAAGTACAAAGAACGCCGAGAGCGGCACAAGAGCCAACAGCGGCACAAGAGCCGACAGCGACTCCGCCTCGATACTATTGTTGCGCCCGCCTGTGCGGCACGTTTGATCTCAAACGCCCTTGTAACGGCGTTTCCAGAACGTCCGTTTCACTGAATTCTTTCGGAAAAACTCACTCCCGAGTAATCTCAAGGAGTCCATAAACACCATCACAGTGGATAAGTCAACACTGCCCATCATCACACGCATGTACTAGCCTGAAACTTAAAACAGCGTCTAAGTACATCGGCAATGACTAGTAAATCACATATTTATGAAATCTTACAGCTATTTACAAAACCACATTATATTCCTTAATCTACTGTGACTCAGCTGAAAACTTAAACTAGCAGCTTGGATTTTTCAGTTGATTAGATCATGATTAAATTGATTAAAATTAAATTGATTAATCAAAATTAATTACTTATTAATTACAACTTCTTTAATGACCTTGGTTAGTCAAAGGCATGGCAATCTAGCAAATCGTTAAATCTTACACTCTATTTTACATACTGTACAAATTACCTATTGTGTGGTATTAATCGATCCTAGGTCGGTACAATTTCAAGTCTACAATGTTCCGTATACCTAATAGTTTTCCAGAGCTTGGATACTCTAAGTAATAAGCATTTGTGTGAGGTATACCAATGACTTTATATGGTCCATTATAAACAAACTTAAATTTAGAGATTTCATGGTCTATCTCGCTCGATTTCTCATGAGCTTTTACAAGTACTAAGTCTCCGATAGCAAACTTAGCAAAACGCGCTTTAGCGTCATGACGACATATGCCAGCATCGACTTTTAGCTTCATTACTTCTCGCAAACGATCTTTTTTCACACCAATACTAATGTCAATCCGTGGAGGGAATTTGATTATCTCTTCCAATTCACTTTCTACACTTTTGTCAATGCCGAAATTCCTCACGTTACGGCAGTTCAAACTCATTCCTACGTCAATGTCATCCGGCCAGTTAACAATGTGTATAGGCTGGTATTGCCTATGCACACCGTCTCCTGCCTCGTCAAAACTAACTACTATTGTTATATCTTGTGACGTACATGTCAAAGTTTTGCTTTCGCAATTAATCACTGCACGGTACTTTAATAGCCAATCTAACCCGATAATTACTTCCGTAGTTAAGTCTGGCACGACAACAAACTCTTGTTCAAATCGTGCCCCACATATCTCGAAGTTGACAAAAATCTGTTTTGTGACCGGTTTACTGGCCTTCCCAGTAGCACCGATAATTTTCACTCCTGTTACTGGCATAACTACGATGCCGGGTCTGTCTCTCAGTAACTCAAATATTTTCCCAGATACAGCGCTCAATTCTGCACTGGTGTCAATCAACACGTTTAGTTGTAGGTCGTGTATATTAACAGACACTACTATCTGTCTACACTTGTCCTCGACTGTTTCTTTATTTTCCCACAGTAAATCCTCGTCTATATCCAGGTCATTCCAGAAAAAACCATCCGGCTTTGATCCTAAATCCGGTTTATCTGGCGGCTTTTTCAGCCTCTGTTCACATACAGTTTTAATTTCAACACGTTTGTCCTGTGGCTTAGTCTGTAGCTTCGCCTCCAGTGCCGAAACCTTTTCCTGTAACTCGTCAACTAGTGAGTGTTGCTTTGCTATCAATTCACTAATTGTCACCTTCGTTGATTCCTCTTTAGTCAGATTGATCTCATCTGCCAATCTACCTGGAGAAATGTGCCCAGTAGTATCTGCAATTACTTCCTCTAGATCTGCGCAACCCACACTGTTATCGTCTGACCGTATAATGTCAGCTCTAACCTCATACACGCTGTAATCTATGTGCTTTTCTACCAATCGTGTCCGGCTATCACTAAAATTTTCGTAATCTTTCTCCTTAATACTCTCGCAATGTTTAAACTGGAGGTTTGCGTCGGATGGGTCGGCTACTTCTACCACTACGACTTTCGGTAAGGTCTGCCGGTTAGGGCCAGAACCTTCCGTTACTACTTCAACATCGAACTCTTGTGGGACGAGACACGACGAATCTTGCTCGTGCTCCCCATTAACATCAACTATTTCTAGTAAAGTCTGCCGGTTAGGGCCAGAACTTTCTATCATTTCACAAACACTATCTTCCTGCGGGACGAGACGCGGAAAATCCTGCCCGCGCTCCCCATAAACACTTCTCCCATACAGGCCCCTATAATCTCTTAGTTCGTCGTATAAGCGACCGAACTGCCTTAACCAGACCTCATCCCTCTCTGCATCCCCTCGCTCGATGACGGACGTTTTATCCGACATCTGATCTTCTCTCAACACTTGCGAATCATTCTTAAACTCAGTCTCCAGTTCCTCTGTGGGTATTACAGCTGCCACTTTATAATCGATTTCCGGAACACTACTTAAATTGTTCTCACTGACAGTGAATGTATTTTCTACTGCCGTGTCTACAGCTGATCTACTACTTGTGGGCGCACTCCTTTCTCTTAACACTGGCACACTCTTCCGCCGTTGATTATTCCATACGGAATTTTCATAACGACGACACCTGGGTTTTCTCTTGTTATTGGGCCTCCAAAATTTCTCCACGCCCGGTCGGCCCCTCACCGGCGCGGCTAATGGTTTCCCTGTCTCGTCCCAGCAGATACGCTCCCCGGATGCTGCTGAGGCGGCTGATCACACCCTCTGGCGTTATCACTATTCTGCGAAGCCCGTATCACGCTAGTATGATACTGGTTTCCGTCATTCCTGTTATTATTTGCATTGTATCGATTGTCATTACGGCACGAACCACTATTGTTATTGCTGCCAAAATTGCGGTATGCATTATTCCCATAGTTGTCGTTGTTGTGGTTGCTGTGGTACCCGTTGTTGTTACCACGGCCTCTACCACTGTCGCGATTATTGCGCCAACAGTCCTCGTCCTCAACTCTTCCCAGGAAATCATTTATTGTCCTGTAATTGCTTCCAACGTAGCGTTTTTTATCATCTGGAAGTTCCCAGACTATTTCGGATTCCGTGCGGCGATCATGCAAATATTCCAACTTGCGGATCCAGCCCTCACAAAACTCCTTCATCGAACCGCGCGAATTCGCATCGAAAGGCCTCGATACGACAAATTCGCGCCAGACACTTTGCTGTTTTTGCTCTGACCAGTATTCAGCCAGAAACAAATTTTTAAATTCGCCAAAAGTCAGGTTCGTAATGTTGAGGTTTAAGCCCCAACGCTTGGCATCACCAGCCAACACATAAATAATCGCATTAATTTTTCTCTCATCAGTCCATGATCTGGGTAAAACTCTATCACAATTCTTAATGAAATCCGTCGCGTGTATACCGCCTTTTTGCAAGGGGTCGAACTGCTCCTCTTTCGTCAACAATTCCGAACTATGTGCATAGATTGGCACATAGCTCTGTTTTTCGTCAAGTTTCTTTTCTAATTCCGACACTCTCGTAATTACTTGGCAAGTGGTTGTCGCAAGCGTTTCTACTTCCCTTTTTTTCTCTTCGCAGGTATTAGCCTGGTTCGTCACTTTGGTATCTACCTCGGATACTAAAGCCTTTAAAGTTTCCACCTTCTTTTGATCCTCTTTTTTCACTAATTGAATTTGTTCCGTCACCTTATTCTCGATGATCGGAGCAACTGATTCTCCTACACTTTTCTCGATTCTGCTAATTTCGGAATAAAAACGAGTATTTATGCTCGCAATTTCCGCCTGAACGCCTATCATTTCCTGCTTAAGATTACCGATTTCGGTATTAATTACAACAATATCTTCTAAGATTTTATCAACTTTTGTGTTAACAACTCCAACATTGTTGTTAACAACGTTAATAGCCTTGTTCTGATTGTCTAGCATCCGTTCAATTTTTTCAGACTGAGCTTCTTGCTTGGCAGCCTGAGCTTCTTGCTTGGCAGCCTGATCTTCTTGCTTGGCCGATTGACTCTTGATTTCGATAATCAAAACATTCAATAAATCAGTTAAATTCCCGGAAACTACCGGTTTTATTTCCGTAGCGGCTTCCTCTTTAATTGTCCCCCCGTATTCGTCATCAAGGGATTCAGATTTGATTTTCACTTCCGATTCCGAAACATTTTCTAAAGGTTGGAATCCCATTTCTGCTCTTTGTTGCGTTTCGGCGGTCGCATCTTTCATGCTCACCGCCTGCCCCTGAACAATGGGTACCGCGGTGCGCGTTTCCCACTGTTCGACCGATTGTTCCGTATCTAAGTCTACCAAATTTTGGTAATTGTTGCCTTCACCCATTTAAATAATTTTCAATATAAATGCCAAATCTCAAATATAATTAGGATTACTCCCACTACTTATTCTCGCTGACGTAACGGCCTGTACGTAACCAGTACTTTGTTATGAGATTTGCACCATACAAAATTCGTGTCCAGAACAACCTCAAATCCGAAGATTGTCCTGTCACCAGGTCGCCACGTGTAACCTCCCCCTCACTTATCGACCTTAATGACAGTGAAAAATTAAACCGCGTGTACCTAATGGAAATTTGGGAAAAGCAATCGTCACCGAGGTTAATTTGTCGGTAAAGAGGGAGGAAAGGGTTACATCTAAATGAAAGGAAAAATGCTAATGAAACTGGTGGAAATTAATTTTGAAATAGGGGTAAAGTTAATAAAGAAAGTAAATGTGCGGCCGTTACGTTAACAATCAACTAGCGGTAATTAGATATTTGAGATTTGGGGGAAATTACGGTCGCCAGTCCTAAGGACAATTACTATAGTAACTGAAAAAGAAAGATTATTACACATATAATTAGCACTAGAAGCGTGGCAACTGAAGGTTGACAAGTGTAGTGTGAAAACTGAAAGTTTGTCAGAAGTAATAAATTTCGCTACACTTAATTTAGCAAAAGAATTAATAAAACCGGAAAATCGAAAGTTAATTTAGTGACTGAAGTTAATAGTGAGCTTTCTTTCTGAACCATATCGAAATTCAGTAAAATACGGTTAGTCTTGGACTACCTCAACAATCATTTCAAAAGCTACTTGAATCTACGCAATTTAGAAATAAGAGATTTAACTTTGAACTCGAATTAAATGATTCTGAACAATTAACAATAGTAAAATTTAGTACGTTCCAAGCTGAGCTGCAGTCACAGGTAAGCTAAAATATGGTAACAAAACTAGCACTCTTAATTTGTGCTTGTGTAATCTAAGTTTTGTAGCCAGCTATGAATACTTTAACTGAACTTTGAAATTAAAGCAGTGAAATGGAATTATGCTGGCGTTTGAATTTCAACGACACTCGGGTTCATTTCGGAAAAGGAAGGGACTCTGCTTGGTAATGCAATTGGGACAATGAGCAACAAAGGTTCATGCTAAGTAGCTGTAATTTTGTGATGCAACAATTTTAAAAGTTTGAAAAGCTGAGGTCTGCCATACAGTTCTGAAACTTTACGTGCTTCCAGTCTTCCTTGTTGGTTGATTGAAGGTTTGAAGTCGTCGATCGAGGAGGTGGCGACAGTCACTCATTGTCGGCCGTCGCTGTTGCAGAAGCTGGATGTTGGCGCGCCTTCTTCTCGACACGGTCACCAGACGAAACGGGTTCTTGATGTGCGCCAGCTAATGCTTCCCGTCCGCGACACCATGTCAGAAACTATCATCGCAAGTCGAGCGCAATTACATGCTGCCAAACCCCGAAAGCGCGGCAACTCGCGGGAGCTTCACACCACACACCTGCTCCACTCGCTACTCCAGCCAGACTCTCTCATGCTCTGCCCGCGCTCCACGCGCAGAGTTAACACTACCAAAGATCATAAACACTTAGGTTCTCCACACGACCTATCGATGTATTCGTTCGATAGTGTAGTTTCCTCTAGGCCAGACCCAGCGTATAAATACAAATAATATTCACAAAATAAACCAATTATAAATCGACATAAATGCATATATATATATATATATATATATATATATATATATATATATATATATATATATATTATCAGAGGAGTGGAAATGTGCCCTTATTCACCCGTTACATAAAGAAGGAGACAGAACAAATGTCAATACCTACAGGGGAATCTCACTTTTACAAGTCACCTACAAAATTCTCTCAACATGCCTGCTGAAAAGAACACAAGAGCAGCTGGAATGCCAAATTGGTGATTATCAAGCAGGCTTCCGCTCCGGTCGCTCATGCATAGAACAAATATTTAATTTAAAGACAATATTAAAACACAAAGCAATTAGAAATGCCCCCATAATTTGTACATTTGTAGATTTTAAGAAAGCCTATGACTCAATTGACCGGCAATCTTTGTTTAACATTTTAGAGGAACTTGGACTTGACTCCAAAACACTAAGGCTTATCAAAGAATCACTGACAGACACTGTATCTAAAGTTAAATTCAGGGGAGAAATCTCTGAACCTTTTCTCATAAAACCTGGAGTACGTCAAGGTGACGTGCTATCTCCACTTTTGTTTAATATAGTCCTGGATAAAGTCATTAAGGAATGGGAAAAAGAATTAAAAAATCAATCCTACTGGAAATCAATCCATCTTGGTAGAACCAAAGACAACGTGGAGATATCTTGTTTAGCATTCGCGGATGACTTGGCCATACTTGCAGATGATGAAGAAATCGCCACCAAACGAATAGAGATCCTTAAGGAATGCGCGGATAAAGTAGGTTTACAAATTTCGTTTCGAAAGACAGAATTTTTCTGTACAAAATTCCATATACACAGTTTGAACACTAAATATGGAAAAATAAATAGAGTAAAACATTTTAAATACCTAGGTGAAATTTTGGAGCCAACCGGAGGAGAGAAAGTTGCACAGAAGATCAGACAACAGAAAATGAAGAGAGCATATGGTATGACACATGAAATATACAATAAAAAATGCATCTCCTCGAACACAAAAATCAGACACTACTGCGCAGTAATTAAGCCAGCAGCACTATATGCTAGTGAAATGCTCACACTCCACACAAAATGTGATTTAGAAAAAATACTAAAAGAAGAACGAAAAATTATGAGAAAGATTTTAGGTCCAAAATTAACAGAAGAAGGATACCGGATACAATCAAGAAGAACCACAGAAACTATATCAAACCTGGCAGCAGACATAAGAAGGCGAAGATTAAAATTTTATGGACATGTCACTAGACTTCCCCCCACACGACTCACCAACAGAATTCTCACTTACATAGAAAAAGTCAAATCAACAACACCATGGATTAGCCAAGTAAAATTAGATTTACAAAAAGCAAATATTGAACTTAAAGATGTCAAAGATAGAAAAACTTTTAGAAATAAGGTGGAAAAGTGGAATGTATTGTCGGAGAAGGAAGCACTAAAGAGACCAGGAACAAAATGGACAGAAGAAAGAAAAAGAAAACATGGAGAACGAATGAAAGAAGTATGGAAGAAACGACGTCAGAAAGCTTTGCGTGATCCTTCTGGGTCCATTCGCGATAAGTATATATATATATATATATATATATATATATATATATATATATATATATATATATATATATATATACAGTAAACCAATTACAATATACAAAGACACAGAAACGTCGTATATTCAGGTAACAAAATATGGAAAAAATATTACAGTGCAATAGCTGGAAATAGGAAGATATGCATTTCCGGTGTTACACACTCACACAGTGCTGGGCCGTTTCAACCGCCCGAATGGCTCCCAACGTACGTTAACAGCTCGTTGCAGTAGTCCGATAAACTGCTCAGCGCTCTCTCTGATTTAACGCGCCGAGTCACTACATGGCAGTTGGTCAGTCACTCAGCCTGTGTACCTTTAGATACAGTTCTTAGTGGGCCGCCACTTGCAATGTCACAAAGCGACAGGTCTCTAATAGATACCTACGTACGTACACGAAAGATCTGTGATATGGTTGCCGTCGATGCTGGAACAATTCAGCGTACTTTCATTATTCCATGCTTCTGTTGCATACGCGTGACCTATACCGGCCAAATATTCGTCAATGATTATATCTATGCTCATGTGCGTCAGTTTTAATGTAGAACTAACTCTAGTGGAAAAGTAAATCGAAGACAGAATTAATGAATACTAAATGCAGGTTTGAAGGCGAAAATTTGTTGGTGCAGGCAAGTATCTCAAGCAATCAACCGATCATTTAAACATTTGTACGAGTGGAATGTACACCGGACTGAAAGACCTGTGTGTATTTTCCTCGTGTTCCGAGGTGTTTTCTGTCAGTTCCAACAAGTGGACGAGTTACATTACCCCGGGAACTTGCACTGACAAGGTAATGGTTCAATCCGACATGAAGAAATTTTTTAATGCACGAAGAATACACGGAAAGAAATGTAAAGGCAAAGTTTAGCTGATAAAGGGTATTGCAAGAGTTTTCTTCAAAAAAATGTTAAAATTACTCCTCTTTGCCACACGAAGAATCGCTACGAACAATGGTTTGCACAACTGTTCCTACTTGGTGCGATAATCGGCGAAGAAGCAGATCCAGTGACAAGAGAACGTAGTACCGCATATCTCGAAGTTCGCAGTGCACACACGCGAATTTTGAGCACTTAAGCCATTCCAATAATGTCTCAAATCATTTTTTAATAACTTGCACTTCAAATCGTCAGCTTAGCTGTTGTAGATGTAATTGTTACACAAGTGACTAGCAGAGAAAAGAAAATCAAGGCTGTGTATAAATGTTACATTAGAGACTACTTCCATCAATCGGGATTTTAATTCCTTCACGTGAAATATTTACTTAATTACTTGGAACGGAAGTCACAATATGCGATATGTCTATTGGAAGAAGAAAACAAATATTTTCTTTACACCAGGAACAAATGAGAAAAGAAAAATTAATACATTTCGGCACCTCTCAATAATTACTAGTTTTATTTAGACAAAACCAGGATGGAGTAACAAATAGGCATTGCCACTGTTCTGCATATTGTGCTGCGTGTCACACGAACTTCATCAAATTCGTAAATTCTAGTGTGCAGACTGACGAACCACAAGTGACTGAAATTTAAGAATACTATTCCGCTGATAAACCTGAAATGAAAAAGAGTTATAAGAATCAATATTGTCCAACAATTTCCTGAAAAATGGTTTAGAATATCGAAACATTTCTTTATCGAGAGGCAGAATCTTTTCGTGATTCCTAAAGACAGACGTGATGTTATGTCCAGAACAAACGTCCTTCGGAGGCAATAAATTATTTGCTGCGACTGGTAAAATGACGTTTCGGGTGTATTATTCTCTTTAATTCTTCCAGATTTTGCTACATCGATTACAAAACCTTTACAACTATACAGCCCTTTTCTTTTGGTCGTAGTATGCCTTGAGGTTCCGGGACACAGGAATAAAGCTAAAGAAACAGTAACTCACTGATACTTATCACTGGCATTGTTATATACGACTTCGCGAGCGACTTTGTCTTTCTTTCGCTCGAAATGTAAAATGCGGTTTGCACGATGTTTGGGACAAGAACTGACTGATTGGCTTCCTACATAGTACTTAAGTGGATAACGAGAAAATTCGTCTTGATGTCACCTACAAAATTTTCTATGGTATTACGTATTAACTGTATCTGCTCTACTCGTTTACTTAAAGTGAATTTCGTAATTTTGTGACTTCCTTTTCTTTAAATAAGTCGAAAAATCCTGGAAATAAGTAATGTTAATGTCAAGGAAACAAAAGAAAATTTCGGAGTAGGTATTAAAATCCATGGAGAAGAAATAAAAACTTTAAGGTTCGCTGATGACATTGTAATTCTGTCAGAGACAGCAAAGGACTTGGAAGAGCAGTTGAATGGAATGGATAGCGTCTTGAAAGGAGGATATAAGATGAACATCGACAAAAGCAAAACAAGGGTCATGGAATGTAGTCGAATTAAGTAGGGTGATGCTGAGGGAATTAGATTAGGAAATGAGACACTTAAAGTAGTAAAGGAGTTTTGCTATTTGGGGAGCAAAATAACTGATGATGGTCGAAGTAGAGACGATATAAAATGTAGACTGGTAATGGCAGGAAAGCGTTTCTGAAGAAGAGAAATTTGTTAACATCGAGTATAGATTTAAGTGTCACGAAGTCATTTCTGAAAGTATTTGTATGGAGTGTAGCCATGTATGGAAGTGAAACATGGACAATAAATAGTTTGGACAAGAAGAGAATAGAAGCTTTTGAAATGTGGTGCTACAGAAGAATGCTGAAGATTAGATGGGTAGATCACATAACTAATGAGGAAGTATTGAATAGGATTGGGGAGAAGAGAAGTTTGTGGCACAGCTTGACCAGAAGAAGGGATCGTTTGGTAGGACATGTTCTGAGGCATCAATGGATCCCCAATTTAGTATTGGCGGGCAGCGTGGAGGGTAAATATCGTAGAGGGAGACCAAGAGATGAATACACTAAGCAGATTCAGAAGGATGTAGGTTGCAGTAGGTACTGGGAGATGAAGCAGCTTGCTCAGGATAGAGTAGCACGGAGAGCTGCATCAAACCAGTCTCAGGACTGAAGACCACAACAACAACAACAATGTCATTTGCTATTTAGGTAGTCCAGTCTCGGATACCTGCCTCAGTAAAGGTGGATTGATTCTAACGAGCAATTCTAAATCTTTCGAATAGTTTTTCTTTCCCAATTTTGTGAGTTTTATTTTGGTTTGTATTTTGAACTTCGAGTAAACCTTTTTTCGAGTTACACAATTCACGTAAAATCATACAAAATTGAATCGGCTTTGCAGTGCTAAACATTACACATTACACATTTTCTCCCTCCTTTGTTAACCAAAAGTTTTCGAGCCTTTCCTTTGACAATGAAAGTTATTACCATAAATGTTTTCCTGAGGCTAGGGAGGTACTGTGGTTTTTCTTCAGGACTATAATGAGCACAACAATCATCGTTTGAAACAAAATTCGCAGAATCGTCAGTCATTTCCTGTTTCTTCTAAAATTTCATACTTTATAACGAGATGTCAACGTCGTTCAACAAAACAACTAAAAAATAACTAGATCCGCAGGAGAAGTAGATGATTTCGATTACATATCACGTTCTTCAAATTTCATCTCTATAAGGTGGAAAACATTAACTGGATTCCACACTGTTGTGGAATCAATGAGCAAAGACGAATGCTATTAGCTAGTATATAAGAAGGAAAGACAAAGACAACTAATTCAGTTTTATCTCCATTGTTAACACTTAGTGGTAGGCAAAGCCTGCTGATAATTATTACAAACATTAAATCAGTGGAAAATTCAGGTGAATAGCAACTCCATACAATTGTTGCAGGGAACGTATCAAGGGAAACTGAAATTCAGTTTACGAATTAAATCATGTGGTGCCATGTTATCTGTTCATCGTTGTGCCGCACAACCAAGGCTATTCATCCGCTGTGTTGCGCATGCAGGGGTGTTCATTCCCTCAGCCAGCTGGGGAGCCACGCATGCTGAAATTTTGGACGTATTTTTTAAGTACTTGCAGACAGTCTTAGCAGCTAAATCTTTGACAGTGTGTTCTTTTCGATGTATTCTTCCTGTAAAAATAAATTCAGGATAAGTGCCGACATGTCGGATTGTATAGTTCCCTTGTGCGTGCTATGATAAGAAAGTCATTATAAATCTTGTGTTAATCTTTTGTTAAAGCCATGTTTACGTACGAGGCACATACGAGGCACACTGTGATACGTTTTTGAACAGGTTTTCAGGAGAGGAAGTTGACTGCAAATTATAAATATAGAATGCTAATTAAAAAACGACCCACTGCTGTTCAGATCTTCGTAACGAAGAAAGATGAAAGAGAGTCTTCCTGTTTAATTTTTACTTTGCGTTCCTTCCAATTTATTCTTCTTGTACAAACAGTTTCAGGACAGGTACCTAAACCACATTTGTTTCATTCATTTATTATTTTTCTCCCGAACAAGTAGTCATCTAGGGTGTGCAGGTAAACAGGACAAAATTTACAGTTAGTGATCTCTGCTACAAGGACTGTAGGGATTGTCAATTAGGATTTGTTGCTTCCAGGTGTACTATCAACTGATAAGGCTGCAGTCAGTAATATAATCATATGCTTTCCTACGAAATCCTTCATTGAAGAGCCTTTTCGATATTATCTGCCGGCTTAAGTCATCAATACGACGGAGAGTGCGGAACTTTGTTGGTGTGAGATAATTGCTCCCCTCCGGAGAAGCTTAGAAAAGCAATCCGCTTACAAGAGCGCACGCCGGTTCCATAGCAATAGATCCGAACGGCGGGAACTCCTAACGACCACTAAAGGCGCAACGGCAGACCTGTTGGCGGGAGCTGCGAAGAACTTCCAACTACCCACTCTTCCCTGCCGGCTGTAACCCAGATTGTCGCCTTCCACTGATAATTATGGAACTAACTCGGTTTCCCGTAAATCAGCAGGACATCCTCTGAAACGATTCCAGCGCCGATGTAAGTTTCGCGAAATGGCCCCGACAACTTCGGAAATAGTAGGAAGTTGGAAGAAAGAGCTCAGCGTGAAGGCAGTGAACGCTGAATGCAGCGAAAAGTCGAGGTGGCAAATGACTGTCCAGAGGAATACTCTAGTCTCTGATGTCACAGACCATGCAAAAACAGAGAAACAAACTGGATATCTTAACGTTCACAGTCATACAACAGTTATACATCGCGGAAGGACTTGCCTCAGCCGCGCTGACCTTTGAAACTAACATCGAAACCACCTGACAGGTGGAATTCAGACGTGTTTCCGAGATTAAGTGCTGTTTGAAGTGATTGTGATGGTCAGAAATTTCCACGTTTTCAGATGAAATGTAAAAAAAAGTTAAATTAAAAAAAACTGGCTAATCTATGGAATTAGTATTATTAACGTCGTGCGACAGTTTACGTAATTTCTGTGAAAGTCGCAATATTAAAAATGAAATGGCTATGGTTTCAACGTCAGTTAGGTAAAAGCATAACAAAGAATTGTGTTGTGTGCAGGTGAGGTCTTCCGCAGCTAGTAAGTATACAGGGCGAGTTAGATAAGACGTAACACCCATTTTGTTTCGTGAACGGTTACTCAAATCGAAACGCGGTTATCGGTAAATTTTAGAGCGCCAAGAGGTACGTATTTTTTGCTTGATTAATTTTGTGGGGCTGGTATCAACGGAGATATTTAAGTAATTACATTTTTTTTTAAACTGAACCGTGTACATCTTATGTAAGTAGGCTGTTTAGGTTTTTTTATTGGTAACGCCACCTCTGTATGAAAATCACTGGCTGTGCTGTGTGCAGTCTGTGGCTGCTTTGCATTGTTGTAATACTCGCCATTGTAGTGCTAGGCAGCTGGCTGTGAACAGCGCGTAGCGTTGCGCAGTTGGAGGTGAGCCGCCAGCAGTGGTGGATGTGGGGAGAGAGATGGCGGAGTTTTGAAATTTGTCATGAACTGCTATATATATATATATATATATATATATATATATATATATATATATATATATATATATATACACACTCCTGGAAATGGAAAAAAGAACACATTGACACCGGTGTGTCAGACCCACCATACTTGCTCCGGACACTGCGAGAGGGCTGTACAAGCAATGATCACACGCACGGCACAGCGGACACACCAGGAACCGCGGTGTTGGCCGTCGAATGGCGCTAGCTGCGCAGCATTTGTGCACCGCCGCCGTCAGTGTCAGTCAGTTTGCCGTGGCATACGGAGCTCCATCGCAGTCTCTAACACTGGTAGCATGCCGCGACAGCGTGGACGTGAACCGTATGTGCAGTTGACGGACTTTGAGCGAGGGCGTATAGTGGGCATGCGGGAGGCCGGGTGGACGTACCGCCGAATTGCTCAACACGTGGGGCGTGAGGTCTCCACAGTACATCGATGTTGTCGCCAGTGGTCGGCGGAAGGTGCACGTGCTCGTCGACCTGGGACCGGACCGCAGCGACACACGGATGCACGCCAAGACCGTAGGATCCTACGCAGTGCCGTAGGGGACCGCACCGCCACTTCCCAGCAAATTAGGGACACTGTTGCTCCTGGGGCATCGGCGAGGACCATTCGCAACCGTCTCCATGAAGCTGGGCTACGGTCCCGCACACCGTTAGGCCGTCTTCCGCTCACGCCCCAACATCGTGCAGCCCGCCTCCAGTGGTGTCGCGACAGGCGTGAATGGAGGGACGAATGGAGACGTGTCGTCTTCAGCGATGAGAGTCGCTTCTGCCTTGGTGCCAATGATGGTCGTATGCGTGTTTGGCGCCGTGCAGGTGAGCGCCACAATCAGGACTGCATACGACCGAGGCACACAGGGCCAACACCCGGCATCATGGTGTGGGGAGCGATCTCCTACACTGGCCGTACACCACTGGTGATCGTCGAGGGGACACTGAATAGTGCACGGTACATCCAAACCGTCATCGAACCCATCGTTCTACCATTCCTAGACCGGCAAGGGAACTTGCTGTTCCAACAGGACAATGCACGTCCGCATGTATCCCATGCCACCCAACGTGCTCTAGAAGGTGTAAGTCAACTACCCTGGCCAGCAAGATCTCCGGATCTGTCCCCCATTGAGCATGTTTGGGACTGGATGAAGCGTCGTCTCACACGGTCTGCACGTCCAGCACGAACGCTGGTCCAACTGAGGCGCCAGGTGGAAATGGCATGGCAAGCCGTTCCACAGGACTACATCCAGCATCTCTACGATCGTCTCCATGGGAGAATAGCAGCCTGCATTGCTGCGAAAGGTGGATATACACTGTACTAGTGCCGACATTGTGCATGCTCTGTTGCCTGTGTCTATGTGCCTGTGGTTCTGTCAGTGTGATCATGTGATGTATCTGACCCCAGGAATGTGTCAATAAAGTTTCCCCTTCCTGGGACAATGAATTCACGGTGTTCTTATTTCAATTTCCAGGAGTATATATATATATATATATATATATATATATATATATATATATATATATATGATATCAAGGTAAATACATTGTTTGTTCTCTATTAATATCTTTCATTTGCTAACTATCCCTATCAGTAGTTAGTGCCTTCCATAGTTTGAATCTTTTATTTAGCTGGCAAGAGTGGCGCTTGCTCTATTGCAGTAGTGGGAGTAACCAAGATTTTTGTGAGGTAAGTGATTTGTGAAACGTATAGTTTAATGTTAGTCAGGGCCATTCTTTTGTAGGGATTATTGAAAGTCAGATTGCGTTGCGCTAACAAAATATTGTGTGTCAGTTTAAGGACAGTCGTGTATAATTGTTAATAAGGGGACGTTTCATACTTATAACTGTTTTCGATAGCTCTTGAGAAGACAATTACAGCATTTGTTAATATTGGAGTGCACAGTTTTGCGGTGATACGTATTAATAAAGATTGCTCGGGCTTCCAGCCACGTCAATGGGTTTAAAATCCACAAGCTTTCGGCCGAGTACTCCCCGTCCATTGTCACGTGATGACTGTCTTCTGGTGCAGCTGCCGTCCTTATATAGCCGCGCTACCTTCCGTGACGTCACTGGTACCTGCTGCGGCACCATATACGACAATGATAGCGTTGTGCGGCCGCCGCGCCCTCTTCAACCTTCCTATGGTCGGCCCAAGCTTTGTTTAGCTCAGCGGTAGCAGAGCATGCATTAGAACACGGTCATCCTATTGCACTCAACGAGACATCTAATCTCACACGGACTAACAGTTTTTTTGGCTAGCATAATAAAAGAAGCGATCGAAATAAAAATTTGTGGCAACACGCTCAATAAAGATGGCGACCTGCAGGTAAGCGCAGCGTGGGACCCGGCCTTCGGTAGGTTGCAGCGGGCGCGGCTGACGCACAAAGCAAACATTACCATTTATGTGAGACATGAGTTTCTCCTGGCGTATACAACTTTCAAATAACTTCTGGGAATTCAGTCACGTAAAACTTTCATCGACCGCCGATATTTCGGCGGGAGAACACCCAGCCATTTTCAAGGTAAACTGCAACGGACAGGTGACGTACATGCGAATTTAAAACCTTGGTTCTTGGACTGATGGAGAAAAGATAACACGCACACTGAACACTAGTGCCACCAAAGATGACCAAAGTCAGAGCTATCGATAGTGAGACTACGGACTCGCAGGTGAGGCAGCATTGACTCTGTCCCTCTGTTTTTGACAAGGGAGAGAGCCGGATTGCAAACAGAGTTTAAACAAAAACCTCCATCCTTGTCAACAAGGTTGCTCGCTAATTTAATCTCAACTGCCTCCTTAATAGCACTGTCTCAATAGCTGGACGTGCATGCCAATATCTCGGTGTTATTATATAACATGGGGTGACCAGTACCGATGCAATGTTCGGCAACAGCAGATCTACTTGGCTGCTGTAATCGTGTGTGCCGTTTATGCTCAGTACATCGGTCCTCCACGGTCCTGATAGTTTGACCAATATATGCCATGCCGCAGCTACAAGGAATGCGATATACACCCGCCTTACGCAGATCAAGATCATCCTTAACAGAACTTAAAAGCGCTCTAATTTTAGGTGGAAGTCGGAAAACACATTTCACATCGTATTTCCGTAAAATACGACCGATCTTGTGGGAAGTGTTTCCTACGTGAGGCAAAAAGGCAGTAGACTAGGTGGCGACTCAGAATTACCATTAATCACCCAATGTACAGTTGGTCGATAGCGCAACGCACGTTCAATCTGTCTATCACTATAACGATTTTGACGAAATGTAACTTCAAGATGGGTCAGCTCAGCTGCCAAAGTCTCAGCGTTAGAAACGACGTGTGCCCTGTGTACCAAGGTACGAAGTACCACTTCACGCTGAGCCGGATGGTGACAACTATTAGCCTGTAAGTACAAGTCGGTGTGAGTACGTTTCCTGTAGCCTGCATCTCCCAGTGATCCGTCATCTTTCATCCTAATCAACACGTCTAGAATGGGAAGGCAACCATCCTCTTCCACCTCCATCGTAAAACGAATGTTCGGGTGGATCGAGTTCAGATGTTCTAGAAAGGCATTCAAATTCTACCCACCACGAGGACAAACAACAATGGTATCGGCAACATATCTAAAGAAACAGGCGGGTTTCAAAGGCACCGACTCAAATGCACGTTCCTCGAAGTCTTCCATAAACAAATTTGCAATCACAGGAGACGGCGGACTACCCATCGCAACTCCATCTGTCTGCTCGTAATACTGCTCATTGAATAAAATGTAAGTGGATGTCAACACACGCCGAAAGAGATCAGTTAACTCAGCACCAAACCTAGCCTGAATTAACCGCAACGAATCAGACAGAGGAACACGATGTAGCACTGACACTGGTCATCTTTGGTGGCAGTAGTGTTCAGCTTGTGTGTTATCTTTCCTACATCAGTCCGAGAACCAAGGTTTTAACTTTGCATGTACGTCGCCGGACCGTTGCAGTTTGCCTTGAGAATGGCGGGGTGTTCTCCCGCCGAAATATCCGCGGTCGCTGAAAGTGTTGCCCGGCTGAATTCCCGGGTTAATGAAAATTGCCATTTATGTTGCCGGAGCGGGTACCAGTGACGTCACAGAAGGCAGCGCAGCTATATAAGCACTTCAGCAAGAACCAGAAGACAGTCACCTCTTGACAATGGCCAGGGAGCACTCGGTCGAAAGCTCTTGGATTTTAAACCATTTGCCGCGGCTGGAAGCCCGCGAAACCTTTATTGGTATTTGTTAACGTTGACGTTGAAACCCGTGGTAAAAAAAATCGAGAATTCTCCTAGAATTCGAGAAGTTTGTGGTCGTGCTACGCTGTGTCAGAATGTCAACACATTTGCCTTTTGACTGCGGGCCGCTCATTTCCGCTTCAACGTTCGTTGCGTGCAGCCATGTACACCAGCGAGTACAAGTTCGGTGTACTACTTTTAAATGATGAATGCAGAAGAAATTCCTCAGAAAACAGTAAAACCGTAAGGGGCTATTATCCGGATTGCCAATGTCCGACGCGCGAGATAACTACGAATTATTACGGCACTAGTCCGTACAGGCTGCTTTAACGTCAATAACAGGACAAGAATTAAGACTGATACTGACAGAGAATACGAAGAAGTTGTTCTGGCTATGAATCTAATGAATCCGCGTAGTGGTTACGAAACGTATTGTCAACGAATGAGGAACCAGCCAGACGAGTGTCATTCGCATCCTGCATCGACGTAATTTGGATCCGTATCATCTGTCACTACATCAGGCTCTCGGCGACCGTGATTCCGAACGTCGTTCAGAATTTTGACGGTTTGTCCTTCAGCAACAGGAAGACGGCCATACTATTTTCTAGCGTGTGCCCTTTGACGATGAAGCACGTTTACTAAGCAACCTATACGTTTGCATAACACACACCACCGGGCACTCGAAAATCCACACTGCCTCCGTTAGGTGCAACATCAACGGCCGTCGACCGTAAACGTTTGGTGCGACATCATCGGAAATTACATTGTGGGACCTTACTCCATCTAACGCGCTCCAAACGCACATTCGTGCGCACGCTTTCTGACGAACATTCTGCCAGTTGTTTCAGAAGCGGTACCACTGCTTATTCGACAGTATATGTGGCTGCAACACGACGGTTGTCCAGCGCACTCAGAGCGGCAGAGCCTTGGTTGGAGAAATGGCGTGTTAGAGTAAACGTCGTCAAGTGCGAAGCCGTTCTGTTCACAAGAAGACCGAAACTACTGCGCAAACATCAACACTGCAACCCAATAACACTACATCCAATCTCAATATGTTTCCGCGAGAAGGTCAAATACCTCGGTGTCTGGCTGGACCGGAAACTGGGGGGACCACATACAACACGGGACCAACAAAGCAAACGCGAGGCTCAAACAACTCTACCCTATGCTTAACAGGCGTAGCACACTGAATAGGAGGGTGTCTACGTCCATGTACATGGTGCTTATTCGACCCCTGATGACGTACGCAGCACCTGTCTGGAGATACGCTGCGCCCACACGCCTGCGCCGTCTGCAGCTCATACAGAACAAAGTACTCAGGATCATAAGCAAAGTTCCGCGCTACACACGCATCGCGGACCTTACCGGGAATATCGGCTAGATACCACCTTGCAGGTATTCCAAAAAATCTCCACACGACTGTACAATAACACGAGACACTCGCATAACCCGTTTATCCTTTCTCTGGGTAACTACGAGCACAACCATAGATGAAAACATAATAGACCAAAGACACTATTAGCAAGAAACTAAACATGTATGGTCCATAGCACGCTAACACGACAGTACTGGCGAGCCCCTGCAACACAGCTACTACTGGTAACCCCAGATGCTCGACCCGCCGCAAACAGGCAATCGCAGGGAAACCGTAGTGTACACAGCACGCAAACCAGCCACACACACCCCCTACACTGTGAGATGATCTATGACCAATCGCCCACTAATGTATGACGACCTTGAACTGTTGCAGGGACGCAGCAGCTGCAGAAAGCCCTACAACGAGCTTCCGCAACGACGAAGGTAACGATGCACGATACCTCGCACTAACATAACCACATCTTGCATGCACTGTTGCAGATAGCAAGCCGTTACTGCCCTTACTACCCGACCTACTGTCGCAGAGGTTTTTTCTCAAGGCGCTTGCCTTGGCACATTTTTCCCTCTATCCTTACAAACAGATACTCTTCGATCGCTTTCGTCCACTTTCTGCCTCCTGATTGACCATGTCAATGAGTAATCATACCCAGACGAATGGATAACATCACAGCCCGTATCCTGTGCCTCCTGATAGGTTCCACAACAAAACATTGTCTGAGCCGGCCGGAGTGGCCATGCGATTCTAGGCGCTACAGTCTGGAACCGAGCGACCGCTACGGTCGCAGGTTCGAATCCTGCCTCGGGCATGGATGTGTGTGATGTTCTTAGGTTAGGTTTAATTAGTTCTAAGTTCTAGGCGACTGATGACCTCAGAAGTTAGGTCGCGTAGTGCTCAGAGCCATTTTTTAAAACATTGTCTCGAAATTTCGTAGAAAATCCGAAGAAATTCTGGTCGTATGTAAAGTACACAAGCGGCAAGACGCAGTCGATACCTTCGCTGCGCAGTGCCGATGGTACTGTTACCGACGAATGTGCCGCTAAAGCGGAGTTACTGAACGCAGTTTTCCGAAATTCCTTCACCAGGGAAGACGAATGGAATATTCCAGAATTAGAAACACGAACAGCTGCTAGCATGAGTTTCTTAGAAGTAGATACCTTAGGGGTTGCGAAGCAACTCAAATCGCTTGATACGGGCAAGTCTTCAGGTCCAGATTGTATACCGATTAGGTTCCTTTCAGATTATGCTGATACAATAGCTCCCTACTTAGCAATCATATACAACTGCTCGCTCACCGATAGATCTGTGCCTACAGATTGGAAAACTGCGCAGGTCGCACCAGTGCTTAAGAAGGGTAGTAGGAGTAATCCATCGAACTACAGACCAATATCATTGACGTCGGTTTGCAGTAGGGTTTTGGAGCATATAATTTATTCAGACATTATGAATCACCTCGAAGGGAACGATCTATTGATACGTAATCAGCATGGTTTCAGAAAACATCGTTCTTGTGCAACACAGCTAGCTCTTTATTCGCACGAAGTAATGGCCGCTATCGACAGGGGATCTCAAGTTGAGTCCGTATTTCTAGATTTCCTGAAAGCTTTTGACATCGTTCCTCACAAGCGACTTCTAATCAAGCTGCGGGCCTACGGGGTATCGTCTCAGTTGTGCGACTGGATTCGTGGTTTCCTGTCAGGAAGGTCGCAGTTCGTAATAATAGACGGTAAATCATCGAGTAAAACTGAAGTGATATCAGGTGTTCCCCAGGGAAGCGTCCTGG
Organism: Schistocerca nitens; assembly: GCF_023898315.1. Taxonomy (NCBI): domain Eukaryota; kingdom Metazoa; phylum Arthropoda; class Insecta; order Orthoptera; family Acrididae; genus Schistocerca; species Schistocerca nitens. Next base: position 22,442,851 of record NC_064614.1, read on the forward strand.
GATCTCTGCTGTTCCTGATCTACATAAATGAATTGGGTGTCAATCTGAGCAGTTCTCTTAGGTTGTTCGCAGATGATGCTGTAATTTACCGCATAGTAAGGTCATCGGAAGTCCACTATCAGTTGCAAAGCGATTTAGAAAATATTGCTGTATGGTGTGGCAGGTGGCAGTTGACGCTAAATAACGAAAAGTGTGAGGTGATCCACATGAGTTCCAAAAGAAATCCGTTGGAATTCAATTACTCGATAAATAGTACAATTCTCAAGGCTGTCAATTCTACTAAGTACCTGGGTGTTAAAATTACGAATAACTTCAGTTGGAAAGACCACATAGATAATATTGTGGGGAAGGCAAGCCAAAGGTTGCGTTTCATTGGCAGCACACTTAGAAGATGCAACAAGTCCACTAATATTGCTGCGCGGTGTGGGATCCTTACCAGGTGGGATTGACGGAGGACATCGAAAGGGTGCAAAAAAGGGCAGCTCGTTTTGTATTATCACGTAGTAGGGGAGAGAGTGTGGCAGATATGATGCGCGAGTTGGGATGGAAGTCATTAAAGCAAAGACGTTTTTCGTCGCGGCGAGATCTATTTACGAAATTTCAGTCACCAACTTTCTCTTCCAAATGCGAAAATATTTTGTTGAGCCCAACCTACATAGACAGGAATGATCACCAAAATAAAATAAGAGAAATCAGAGCTCGAACAGAAAGGTTTAGGTGTTCGCTTTTCCCGCGCGCTGTTCGGGAGTGTAATGGTAGAGAGATAGTATGATTGTGGTTCGATGAACCCTCTGCCAAGCACTTAAATGTGAATTGCAGAGTAATAATGTAGATGTAGAAACTAACATGTTATACGGAGGTGACAGTAGAACTTTTGGTTTGGTCACCACGTTGGTGTGGGCGTGGAGGGGCCCCATCATTAAAAAAAAAAAAAAAAAGTTGTCCACCTTACTCGTTCCTTATTGCAAAGGAATTCAGAATGAGATCTTTCCTGGACGTCAGACAGGACGAAATTCTATTTCAAAGGGACTGCTAGGTAACCCCGGTTTGACTCTTCTCGATTTCTTTCTTTGGGGAGGAGTCAAAGATGCAGTCTATGACGAAGCCCCAGCTACGCCATACATGTGTCGTCGAATCGCCAGCGCATGCTCTACCGTATCATCCACTATTATTACATATGTTCATCGTACTTTTAAGGGTGATTGAAAATGTGCCTCCCAGTCCATGGTCTACAGTTTGACTAAACGCTCAAATAAAGGATAAAGTAATTTTTTGGAAGACAAAATTTACGTTATGTGATTTGGGTGGTTACCAAATCATTATTAGCAACTTGTTTATTTCATTTACGTGTGAACGAAATAGCACTACAATGTCAAATATGTCGAGGGCGTGTACTGCACGTAGATGGTAACAGTCTCATTAAGCGCTTACGTTCAACGTGAAACGACGTTTCGTTGAGAAGAATATTTATTTTGCGGTGTGTAGGTGGTCACCGAAGTAGTTTTAGTAAAATGTTTAGTTCAACGAATGTATCGCTTAGGCCGGTATAACACTACCAAATTTCTTTGTCAAAGATTTGATCAAAGATGTGGTGAAATATTCGTCAAATTTATTTGACAGAAATCTTTGTCGTGGAGCTAAAAAGGGGTATTACACTGTCATCATATTTTTCGTCAAAGATGGCTAACAACAACAGCTTGTTATTAACCGCAGCAGCTGCATGTACCACAATTGCACTGTGTGCACATGTGGGAGAGAAGCGGGGGGAAAAAAGGAAACGTACCTGGGTGATGCCGTGAGTTTTACGACGAGATGATAAAAGCATTCGACAAAACTTGTTACGTGAGCTTGTAGTGGAAGACGTCAAGTCGTATATAAATTACTTAAGAATGGATGAGCATACATTTCATATTTGCTCAGTGAAATGTATCATATCACGAAGCTCAATACTCACTTAAGAACTGCTATAACTGCAGAAGACAGGCTCACTGTAACACTCCGATTCCTTGCTACAGGAGAGAGGTTAGATCAGGTTATGTCTTCAATCTCCTTAATCTATTTTTGTATTCAAGGTGCCTCACGTTGTAAAGCGCCTCATCAGCTTTACACATCTCTATCAATTTTGTAGTTGTCGGTACACACAATTTTGTATTTACCAGCAATGTTTACAAACACGCTACAGATGACATAACGCTGCAGCGATGCTTGCGCTCCACGTGGTTACAAGTGACATTGCAGTTAACAGAACACAAGCGACTTTTATGATCAAATCTACAGCGAGGACGTATATTTGATCAAATGTATTTGACGACAGACGAGATTTGACAAAGTGTCCTATTACACCATCAAACTTCTTTGACAAACATATTTGACATATCAACTTTGACAACGAAATTTGATAGTGTAGTACCGCCGATATGATATAATTTAGAGCAACGTAGGCGAAGACAGTTGTCTGGCAGCATGCATTTTACTTCTAAGAAGCACACAAACACGTGCAGGAAGAGGAAGGTCAAATATTGCTTCTAACATTTAGGTATTTAGTATAGCAGCGTATAAGATCTCTTTACTTCTGAATAATGAACAGTTGATTTCTCTCGTTCAGCTCAAGTAAATATGTTAAATGGTTTTCCTGAGCCCTTTGTGATACACCAGATTCTAGCCTATGTCTATTTCTAAATACAACATTCGTAGGTGAATCAGGGACTAGATCTTAAGCTGGTTCAAGGGGAAATAAAGGTGGCGTAACTCTTCAAACAAGTCGTCAGAATCCAAAAGGGCTCGTGCTCTGTGGACCAACGTCCTAAGCACACTACTTCATTGTGCAGGATAGTAACAGCTGGTGATCTGTGAGTGTAAGGCCGTGGGTGTAGGTTTGGGGTACACAGTGTGACCCAAGCTACGCCACTTCTGTACCGTATTTTCAGAGAATGGATATTCTGAAGGGGAGATTCGCCATACCTGACGGGTGGCGCGTGCTAGAGAAAGTTAGGAGCTGAAAGAAAGTGATGAACAAAGAGGTATGGTCGTTTTGCCCCATGTCGGTGGTGTTTCTCCGAAAATAGGAAGATTACTGGAGGAACATAAAATGAAATGCGTCTTTCGTCTGTCAATGAAAACTCAGCTCTTTCAGGCTAAGTGAAAGATGATCTTGCCTTACGAAGGCCTGGTGTCAATAAGATTCCCTGTAGCTGCGATATGTCATACAATGATAAACGTCTCGGACCGTGGAGGACAGATATGTCTCTAACATCGATAATACACACCTCTGGACCAGCCGGTAATCTGCAGTGGCCGAATATTGCCTCACACAGACCAGTGCGTGGAATACAAAAATACCGAAATTCTGTCGTCGATGCCTTCATTTTTTTTTCTTTATTGTTAATTTCACACCTGACACTGGTAGGCCAGCAGCGGCATACTACGCCGCTCTTCGGCCACAGATAAAACTCATGATACAAAAGAAGACAGTCGCACAACAGACATGGTGGATATACAAACGTAGATATACAAAATTAAAACACACGGAGCCGTTCACGGGCGCGGAGTCCAAAATAAAAATGTTCAGACAGGTGGACACGCACAGAGATGACAGATGGCACACGCGAACGGTGGAGCACAAACGAGTAACACTGGAACACTTGAGCACCAACACGACGGCACACACGAACACTAGGCGATGATCTCCGGCGCGCGGAAGTTCACTATACGTGTACGAGTTCGGGGACCTACCAAAAGGGGGAAAAGGACGGGGGAGAAAGGAGAGAGGAGTGTGTAGGTGCCAGTGGCAGAGCAGATGGGAGTGGGAGGGAAGAAGGTAGGGGGGGTAGGGGAAGCCCAGGGGGAGGAGGGAGGCAGGAAAGGGGGGAGGGAGGGTGCCCTAAGGAAAAAACACATGGTGTGGAAGGGAAGGATCAAAGCTGGTAGGAAGGGTAGATGGTGGGGATGGGGGCATCATCAGGGAGGGGGAGTTGGTGGAAGCCACCTTGGGCGAGGGTATGGAGAGTGGAGAGATGGAGAGCAGGTGGGATGTGGGAATGCAGGCGTGGCAGCGGACGGGGGTGGGAGGGGACGGGAGAGCCAAGCGGGCGAGGGGGATCAAGATTGCGGGATGTGTAAAGGATCCGTATCCATTCGAGGAAGAGAAGGAGGTGCGGGAACGGAATAACGTCATAGAGGATCCGCGTGGGGGACAGGGGGCGGATGCGATAGGGGAGGTGGAGCTCATGGCGTTCTAGGATTTGAAGGGATTTGTAAAATGTAGGAGGGGCGGAGATCCAGGCGGGATGAGCGTAGCAGAGGGTAGGGCGGCGAAGGGATTTATAGGTGTGGAGGATGGTGGAGGGGTCCAGACCCCATTTGTGGCCAGAAAGGATCTTGAGGAGACGTAATCGGGAATGTTGCTTGGCTTGGATTGTCAGGAGATGGGGGGTCCAGGAGAGACGACGGTCAAGGGTAACGCCAAGATACTTAAGGGTGGGGGTGATGGCCATAGGACGGCCATAAATAGTGAGATAGAAGTCGAGGAGAAGGAAGGAAGGGGTGGTTTTGTCTACGATGATCGCCTGGGTCTTGGGAAGCCTTCGTACCGGGACAGCATTATTAAAGATGCAGTGGAAATTCGCAGCTCAACTGATCTGCCTAACAATGACACAGGATACCAACTCAGCACCGCACGGGATCCAGCGCTGGGCATATTACAATCACAGTGAACACAGAAAATGACTGTTGGTCTTGCGATGGATGACCCTGCGATGGCGACATAGATATTTGGTCAAAAACGGTGACGACGGGCAGAAACCGGTGCAGATGCAGATTTCGGCAGGCGGCTCCCGACAGAGGGCGCTGGGGCGGCCGACGTCATGGCTCACAGCACGGCTCGCAGCCTCTGCGCGTGTGGTCATCGTCCAACAGGTGGCGTAACTGTCGCTCTCGCTATCGATCTGCATACCCGCGCTATTGGCCACAGAAACTTCGCGCGTTCGTGCCTGCGCAACTTTTTCTCGGATTGTCATAAGTGAGAGGCTTCGGTCACAGCCTAGACAGTGTGTTTGCAGCACCTAAAGATGTCGGTCAATTACACCGACTACGTCTCGACTAGAACCTTATTTACATTTTCTACATTGTTAGCAGATATTGGTCATCACGTCCTTTTTTTGTACGAAACTTAGTTTTCGTTTTAGAGCCGTAACTAAGTTCTGTACATGTTGAGACGTGGGACTCAAGGGAAGCAGGAAAGGTGTGGACGGGTCCTAATCAGTTACCGTTGGTTGCACAGAAAACACATACACTTTATTTTTAAAAAACAAAACTTTCAACCGTCATTTTTAAAAGATTTTACTACACTGGAGGCTGAGGTCCTTATTAGAAGAATTGCAAGTTATTGTCGGTTAAAGGCCACAAGCAGTGTTACAATCAATGGCTGAAGGCCTGATTAAGAAGGTTGGAAATTATTCGTGGGCTGAAGGCCACAAGCAATTTCCGAATACACGAGGACCGAGGTCCTGAATTACAAATAAGGTGGACAATTACACTTTAAAAATACCGTTTATAATAATCTTAATAACTTGTAACAAGCTATAGTGGCAGCTGAAGGCCTCATTAAAACAGGATTGAAGATTATTTGTCGGCTGACGGCCACAAGCAGTGTTACAAACAATTAACGGCTGAAGGCCTGGTTATGGAAGGATTCAAAATTATTGGGGGCTGAAGGCCACAAGCTATTTTAAGAATGATCAACGGCTGAAGGCCTGATTTACAAGTAAGGAAGGCAGTTGCATGTTAAAATACTAAAAACTTTTTAAAACAATCTTAACGAACTGCAACAGGATATTGTGACGGCTGCAGGCCTTATTAAGAGAAAATTGAAAATAATTTGTCTGCTGAAGGCCACAAGCAGTGTTACAAACGTTTATCGGCTGAAGGTCGTAATTACAAGTGAGGAAGGCAGTAACATGTTAAAACATTAAATTTTAAACAATTATGACAACTTGTCCAAATGAGACAGAGTGATCCACAGACTGTGCTCCGTGGATGTAATGGCTCTGAGCACTATGGGACTTAACTTCTAAGGTCATCAGTCCCCTAGAACGTAGAACAACTTAAACCTAACTAACCTAAGCACATCACACTCAGCCATCCCCGAGGCAGGATTCGAACCTGCGACCGTAGCGGTGGCGCGGTTCCAGACTGTAGCACCTAGAACCGCTCGGCTCCGTGGAGCTACCTGCGGAAGGTGACTACAGCTGTGTAAGCGGTGAGACAGTCAGCGAAGAGTTGTAACAGGATGGTGACTCACACTATGGGTAGCTTAAGCGCCGACCAGCCGACTAACCAATGCGCCGAACGTCCGATGACCGGTACAACGATGGAATATTTTTAGGCAAGGGCGAAGAGACAGACCACGTCTCCATAAACACACTCAAGGCCGAAGGAAACACTAGAACCAAGGTAGACCTTCGAAAAACATATGCACAGTACAATTCAAGAGGCTGTCCAACTACACGCCGTGTCGGACAGCAGCAATACGACGAGGAAAGGAACACTGCCCGAAAAGAACGCCAACCTCCAGGGCAGGTAACTGGGGCGTTAGCGGCCACAAGGCAGAAAATACCGCTGGTTGCACTTCACTAATAAGAATAATACTAAATCCAAACTAACATCAAGGAGTAGAACGCGGCTAATAGCTTCCGCCAACCTGACAGACTCCACTTGTTGCGGTTGGTCTCACCGACCTTGGGAGCAGCAACACGCAAACAACAGCGAGATCTCAGAAAGTGGAGGTTTCACTACAGGATAAGGTTCACTCAACTTCAAACGCACTGGGTTCGGTCGTCGGCTACAGCCTCTCCATCCGACAGTGCCTGCGCGCTGCCAGCGGTCCCGGCCTGCTCTGGCGTTGCGGACCTCCTCGCTGCTCTGTCCGAAGCCGAACTACCTTTCACACACGACGACCTGGAATACTAGCCGTGGCACCAAAGATAGCACCACAGTACGTGCTATCGATAAGCGCTGCTGCTGCCACTCTCGGACAAACAAGGCGAGAAAACTTAGTGGCACCAGTGAACACACTAAGAAAACGAGACACCACTATCGCTATTACAAGATTCTAAGCTATGAATGGCATCAACGCAAGCCGCACACGGCTCACATGTACTAAAACACTAATAGGACGAGAAGCATAAAACGTCAGGAAACGTAATGAGCTTTTCTTCTACGTCTAGTTGCGTACTCTTGTAACCCACCTGCCATTGCATAACGAAGGGTTACTTGCATCTCTAATAGTCCTTTCCTTTCATGTTCTACTCGCAAATGGAACAATGGGAACCCAACTGTCTATATACTTCGTAACGAAACCAAATTTCTCTTAACTCGTCTTCGCAGTCCTTACGCGAAATGTACGTTGACGGCAATACAATCGCTCTATAGTTTTCCGCAACTGCCGGTTCTGTGAATTTTCTCAATAGTGTTTAGCAAGAAGAGCGGAATCTTTCCTGCAGGGAATGCCACTTGACATCACGTACTATCTCCGTAGTACCCTTGCATGATCAAACTTATCGATAACAACTCTATCAGCACACCTTTGAATTGCTTCGATACCTTGCTTTAATCCGACATGGTGAAGATGCAAGACCCTCGATCAGTAATCAAGAACGGACCACAGCAAATTTGTATACGCCCCCTCCTTTATAGATGAGTTACACTTACCTACAATTCTCCGAATAAACCGAATGCTACCATTCGCATTCCGTACTACAGATTTTAAAGAGGTTCAAACAATCAGCCCACTAGTTTCAAAACAAAGGTTTATTAGTCCTTGACCTATCTTCCGATGTTTCTAAAAATATTTTCTTCAGAGGGAGTGGGCCTTCGTACATCACATGGTCGTAGATTAGATTAGTCGAAACAGAGCGGCTCTTGTCATATACAAAACTGATACAATATTGATAAAATATTTGCATAAGTTAAGTGTACTTCCTGCCAGAGACCAAGGACTTTGCCTCTGGCAAATATTTATGCAATTACTTTATTGTGTGATTCCTGACAAGAGCCTCTATCAGTGTGCATCTGCCAATGGGCATTTGTTCTGAATTACGCTAAATGTAATCTGGCTGCTATCTACAGCCCTGGCCGATAATAATTGTTTCTCCATTGTGCTGCAGCCCGGACTTGTACATTCATAAGTCCCAATACACCTTCACACGCAGAAGGGGTGTGGGTAGTGTACAGCACTTAAAATACGGATCCAGCAGTAGGGTAATATCCAAATGCCTCCTGTAGTCTGTTTGCCATGGATGTCGGTAGTGGGAGAACTTGAGGCACGTCTATCAAACTGGTCGGCACGTGAAGGTTAAGATACTGGACAGATTGTAGAAAGTCCATGTGTCAAATCAGGTTCTGGTGGACTTATTCACCTGCAGTAGAAGTCTACAGTTCTTAGCAGCCGTGCAACGCACATCAATCAGCATATGGTCTGCAGTGGAAGGTGCGGCACCTCAACATAATTCCGGAAAGTCTGGGTTTCAGCCCTCCTGTAAGTAGTTCCGGTGTAATCGCGTAAGAAATCATGGAGAGTGGACATCCTTCTCTAACTGAACGCCAGACTGGCCAGGGACCCAAAGCAAGTCCATTTGCCAGGACATCGGTTGATGCTCCACAAACGAGGCCCAAGATTAAACCGAAGAAGTCAGAAGGGAAGCCCGTGCAGTCTAGAACTGACATAAGAAAGTTTTGATTCCAAGATTAAACCGAAGAAGTCAGAAGGGAAGCCCGTGCGGTCTAGAACTGACATAAGAAACTTTTGATTCACTCTGTCGGAATGTGGTCGAAGTTAATTAAGGGGGGCAGGACGTCAAACGAGCCGACTTGGAGCAGGAGAGGCACCACAGGACATTTTATTTTCTACTTTCTACACTTTTACAAATAAATTCATAAAACTTTGTCAGCATGACCAGGAAGGATTCAGGATTCACACTCATAGCAGTGGAAGTGCAAAAACATAACAAAATAATTTTTTTTAGATATGAAATTTCATCATTTTTTCACTTATCGTTGGCTGCATTTGTTGCTATAGGTACATTTTTCTTCACAAGTAAGAGAGATTCTTTGATGAATTTTGCACAGCACACAAACCATACTTACAGGTGTATGAAACTCAAGAATTTTCCAAATCTATTAAAAACTGGGGTTGAGATCATTAACCACAAAATTTGATTTTTTTTCTAAACATAAAGTTTAAAACGTAACGGCTCATTAATTTTTGATGCATTAAATAGATTCTAGAGTGTCAGACACCTGTAAGTATGGTTTGTATGATGTGCAAAATTCATCGAACAGTCTCTCTTACTTATGAAGAAAAGTGTACCTATAGCAACAAATACAGCCAACAGTAAGTGAAAAAATGATGAAATTTTACATGTAAAAAATTACATTGTTATGTTTTTGAACTTCCGCTGCTACGAGTATGAATCCTGAATCCTTCATGGTCTTGCTGACAAAGTTTTATGAATTTACTGGTAAACGTATAGACAGTGGAAATTAAAATGTCCTGTGGTGCCTCTCGTGCTCCAAGTCGGCCCGTTTGACGTCCTACCCCCCTTAAGATCACAGCAGCTCAAAGGCGATAGGCAGTGGCAGTTTGCATGTTGGACTCTCCTAGCCGTGTCGCTTTCTCCGTTGAAAGGATTGGGGCAGGGCCTTCAGAATTTAGCATTGCAGTTGCGTGGTAGTCCTCGATCGACCGAATTGTGAAAGGCTTGTGTGTTGGGATGAGTGGTCCATAGACGAAGCGAGGTGGCAAGCAAAAGCCGGGGGTCATCAGCTCTTGGTACATTGTTACCCACCGTGGCATCATCAGGATGCAGAAACTCCAATAGAATTCGACGGCCAGTCCGTCGGCCTGGGTGACTTGTTAAGTGTATCTTTATTCGGGGTGGCAGCAGGAAGGGCATCCGGCCACCCTCTGCAACCAACACTGCCAAATCAATAGTAACGGGGCCGACACCGCCTGACGCGCGACAAAGGCCCCTAGAAAGACAGACAGAGACGAGGTACTGGTGTAAAGCTGTGAGGATAGGCCGTGATCTGCGTTTAGATAGGTCTTTCAGCAGAGCACTTGCCCTCCGAAAGGCAAACGTCTCGTGTTCTAGTCTCGGTCTGCCACACACTTTTAAACTGCCAAAAAGTTTCATATCAGTGTCACTACGCTGTAGAGTGAAGATTTCATTCACTGAACGTAGTTCAGTTGGAAATTTCAATGAAATCCAGACCTTTAGCTGCTTACAGGCGTCGATAAATATCATGTGGTTCAGTTGTGTCGAGAAGAAAAACCGAAAGGTTTGCTATGTTTTGGAAAATGTAAAAAGAGGATAATTCTGGTTCAGAGGGAGGACATTGTATCATGGCTTGCTCACTTTATTGGAACGATGAGAGAAAACGAGAAAGACGCGAAAAAACCTGCGACTGTGACTGGAAAGACGAGGACAAACCTACGACTGTGAGTAACTCCAATTACTGGATCGTAAAACAACAGTTTTATTTTAACTTCGTAATCTTGTCTCTAGAAGAATATATTGATATTGTATTACACTTTAGCTTCAGTTACAACAGAAGTTTCTTTTTTTTTCATTTTCTACGCTTTCCTTTAGGATATATTAAAGCAAAAGGACCGTTGTCTCCTACACACCCACTTGCATTGTGCAGCAGTAAAACAAGTTTTATTTTCCTGTGTTCATTCGACTGTTTTTTTGTAGATGTGTGTTGACAGAATATATGTTTGTTTTATTTGGTGCACTTAAGCCAAGTACGGTTCAGGAACAGTGTTACATTTTGACTGAGTGCAGTTAAATCGCCCATGCGTCACTCGAAAAAACAAATAGCAGAAGTTGTCAGCAGTTTGAAGCGCACTCAGCAAAAAAACTGCAGTTGTCATGTGAACAAGTTATACGTCAATAAGCGAGTACATTCAATAATATAGGTAATATGTTTCTTGAAACCACGCAGTAATGACCTAAAAAGCATACAGTCAGCGTCATGCGCTGATACTCCCAATGTGTCTTCATGTCGTTAAGGTTTTCTTTCATTCTAGCATTGGTTTGTATCGGCAGCATATAAAGAGCAGAAAGACAAGGCAGCTTCGTGCTCCGCAGACCATAGAAGGCGGCAATAGGGGCGCATGTGGTGCGTAGGTGCGATCCCCACCTCGGGCAATCTCCAATACATCTAACGTATTTTCTCGAGACTCGAAACGAAAGTGATCCTCTTTCCACGGTTAAAAAGAATTTCGATAGCCTTGCACCCTCTGCAGCACCACGGTCTGTGAATCAGCGGCCTTTCCCCACACTACGGCCACGTACTTCAACACTGGTCTGACCAGTTTTGGGTGAGGCGTAATGCCGTTGTGCAGCGGCAGCGACGACTGTGGCTTAAGCAGGGGATACGGTGCAGTGGCGCCCCATTGCCCTGCTTCTGACTACACGAATGTGTGGGACCCAGGTGTGCCTTTGGTCGAGCATCACCTCAAGATATGTCACGGTATTCATCGATGGAATGGGGTTTGCCTGATGTTTACAGGCGGCAGATGCGGTAGCTTGTTGCATGTGAAGACTACTGTCTATCTCTTGACGGCATTGGTTTTAAGGCGTCACTTCGTCACCCACGCTCACATTACGTCGCATCTGAGTTGTACGCTGTGTCTCATTCCCTGGACGTTGATGCTGCACGTAAACAGCACTGCATCATCGGCCTACTCCACGTGTGACGCCACTGGTGTATTGGCAGTGTACCTGGAGTACAGCAAGGGGCCGAGCACCGACCATGGACGCACCCTGCGCGTATGTCCCGGTCATTCGATGACCTGTCGTCTGCCCTCACATGGATGGTCCTACAACGAAGGTAGGACGAAAGAGGGACCATGTTTGATGCCGGCATCCCTTGCAAAAGAGTTTGTACTCAACGCTGTCGTACCACAAGGAGTCGAAGGCAGTGTATATGTCGAGGAACACTTCTCCACGGTACTCCCTTGTCTAGAACGCCCACACTGCCGGTTCTAACAGTCTCAGCAGCCGGTGGGAAATGTACTGACCGCTCCAAAACCCAAACTGTTCGTCTGGTATGGCACTCTGCTATGTGACGTTTTTTTTTGTTTTTTGAGTCATCACTCTTCTAACTGATTTGATGCGGCCCACCGCGAATTCCTCTCTTGCGCCAACCTCTTCATCTCAGATTAGCACTTACAACCTCTGTCCTCAGTTATGTGTTAAATGTATTCCCGTCTCTGTCTCCTTCTACAGTGTTTCCCGTCTGCATCTCCCTCCAGTACCATAGAAGTCATTCACTGATGTCTTAACAGATGCCCTATGATCCTCTCCCTTTTTATGTCAGTTTCTTCCACATTTCTCTCTTCTCCCTGATTCTGCAAAGAAGCTCCTCATTCCTTACGTCATCAGTCCACCTAATTTTCAACATTCGCCTGTAGCACCATACGTCAAATGCTTCGATGCTCTAGTGTTTCGTTTTTCCCAGAGTCTATGTTTCACTACCACACAATGCTGTGGTTCAAATTTACATTTTCAGAAATTTTACATTCTCAGAAATTTCTTCCTCAAATTAAGGACTAAGTTTGATACTAGTAGACTTTTTTGGCCACGAATGCCCTTTTTGCCAGTGCTGGGATGCTTCTGATGCCCTCCTCGTTCCATCCGTCATTGGTTGTTTTGATGCCCAGGTAGAAGAATTCCTTAAGTTCATCTACTTCGTGACCATCAATCCTGATGTTAAGTTTCTGGTTGTTCTCATTTCTGCTACTTCATGCTAATTTCGCCTTCCTTCGATGTACTCTCAATCCATTCTCTGTACTCACTTAATCAGTAGACTGTTCATTTCAGTCAGGAAATCTTGTAATTCTTCTTCACGTTCAGTGAGGATAGAAATGTCATCAACGAATCGTGTCATTGATATCCGTTCAACCTGAATTTTAATTCCACTCCTGAACCTTTTTTTAAATTTCCACCACTGCTTCCTCAGTGTTCAGTGAGGCAGTTATTCAGAGTATGGATATATTAACTGTTTTGTCTAATCGAATTGGTGATGTTGCTACTTCAATTTCAATTGCTTGAACATCTACGTTAACCATCAGCCATTGCATAAGGGAACCCAGAGCATTATTTATGATGTTGAGTGTGCAGTCACTGCTCCGGCAGACTGTTTTTAATAGATGGAGCAAACGTTGTCGAAAGCTCCGTAAGAATTTACCATCTACTATAATGAAAATCACCTGCAGCCGAGTCCTTCCAAAACCAAGAGCTGTTTTTTTCCACCTCGGGAGCAAACAAGAGCCAAAACACTTCAAATCATTTGGGAGGGAATTGCTCTTGTCCGACTCTGAAATATCAAAGAGTGACTCCGGAGTGAACGATTGCGCGTAGTAAACACTGCCTAAAAATGAAACAGAAAATGTTTCCAGAAAGAGCATAGTGTGGAAACAGACAGGCACCACATGAGAAACTGACGCATGCACCTTGAGAATTAGTGTTCTAACGCCGCATTACTCCCGTGCTGAATACGCATGTTCGGTTTGGTACAGTTTCAGCCATGCTAGAAACATACATTTGTTGTTTGCATAATGGATTGTTTAAAATATACACTCGTAGATAAACAATGCATCGCTGGCATAGCCCATCCCCAAACTAGACAAGAGATCGCTGGTAGGTGTTGGAGAAACAATGCTATGACTAGGGACATCCTCGGCTGTCAGCCAGGACATCCTCGGCTGAAATAATGAAATCTTTTTGGCGGCTACTGTAGCTCTTAAAGGAACACTCAAAAAGGCGGGGGAAATGTCAAAATTTCGAGAAGTGAATGGTTCCGAAGGAAGAGAAGTGGACAACGGGGAATGCTGTACAACGTTTTTCATCTTTAGCTACATGCACCACGAGAGACCTGATAACCATGTCACCAAATGCAGTCGATCTTAGCCGAGCGGTCTAAGGCGCTGCAGTCGTGGTCTGTGCGGCTGGTTCCGGCGGAGGTTCGAGTCCTCCCTCGGGCATGGGTGTGTGTGTATGTCCTTAGGATAATTTAGGTTAAGTAGTGTGTAAGCTTAGGGATGATGACCTTAGCAGTTAAGTCCCATAAGATTCCACAGGCATTTAAACATTTTGCACTTGATGTGGCCAGTTTCAGGACAGCTAATGTATAAAATTATATCAACGGTCCATTTCCTTTTGGTGATTATGTATAGGGTGACTATAATTAAAGGTAAACGTCCAAAGCGCTTTAGAAATAACACCACTGGTCAGAATAACGTCAAATATCAAGGGAATCATGTCGTAGAACGGGAAAACGTATGGCAGAAGAAAAATAAATAGTTACAAAATGTAGCAATAGATGGTGGTATAAGGACCGTAATTTAATAATGGTCGACTACAGATGACAAATGTATCATACAACAATGCCCAAGGTGTACGTTTGACATTACACGAACTGTACTACTCAGTGTGCATGGGTGTACAGGTGTGATACTGTTTGTTACGTAAGCCCATCCACCACGGCAAGGTCATATCACATCGGATGAGGAAAATTGGGTTTTAGTTGTTCTGTCGCCTAAAAACGCATAAAAAGCATAAATCACATCGGTTTTTAACTGTCCTGGGGCCATAAAAAGCATCCATCAAAATCAGATCGGACTATTAATTTCCGTGTGACTGGCGCAAAACATGTTCAACATGCTTTTCGTCGTTTTCTGCAAAAATTTGAAATCGAGAAACAGCATGTTCCACAACTGATCGAAGTGTTTCCGGGGTCATGTTCATAATGTGTTGCGCAATGCGCACCTTCAATTCAGCTAAATTTGCATTCTGAACACTGAACACAACATCTTTCAGATAGCCCCGCAGCCAGAAGTCACCCGGATTAAGACGAGATGAACGGGACGGCTAGGCTGTAGGGAAATGGCAGCTGATAATTCTAGCAATTCCGAAATGACGCTTCAGCAGCTGCTTAACTGGATTTGCAATGTGCGGAGGTGCGCCATCTTGCACAAAAATGATCCCACCCACACATCCACGCTGTTGGAGAGCTGGGATGACGTGGTTGCACAAAGACACTCATAGCGCTTACCTGTGATGGTACAGGAAACAGGACAGAAGCACCTGTCTCTTCGAAAAAATACGGCCCTATCTTAAATAATGCCGTAAACCCAAACCACACAGTGAACCTTTCAGGACAAGGTGCTACTGATTGATTCGCGTGTGGATTTTCAGTTGCCCATATTCGATAATTCTATGTATTGACATACCCTGTCAGATGGAAGTGGGCTGAGTCTGTCCACAAAATCTTCCACGGCCAATCAATGTCCACTTCCATGCGAGCAAGAAATTCTAAATCAAACGTCGCTTTTGCTGGCATGTCAACAGGTGCACATAGGTAATTTTGAATGGAGAGCAAAGAAGAATGTTTCGGAGCATTTTACGCTTCGTGCTCACGGGTATGTCCAGTGTTCGGGCAATTCTCCATGCACTACACGTTTGCACACCGCCACTCGTCTCCTCTTGCATTGCTGTGGCCACTGCTTCCACTGAAGTCGAATCAATTCGTTTCCTCCCTCTACCCGCATGCACACTAAAACAACTTGTCTTTTCGAATTTCCGGTTCAAAATGGTTCAAATGGCTCTGAGAACTATGGGACTTAACTTCTGAGGTCATTAGTCTCCTAGAACTTAGAACTACTTAAAACTAACTAACCTAAGGACATCACACACATCCATGCCCCAGGCAGGATTAGAACCTGCGACCGTAGCGGTCGTGCGGTTCGAGACTGTAGCGTCTAGAACCGCTCGGCCACTCTGGCCGGCCGAATTTCCGGATCATTTTCTCCAGACCCACGGCAGTCATCGGAACAACGCCTTTTTTCAAATCCTTAAGCGTCCGGAACTTCTGCAGAGCGACGTGTTGCACAGTCATCATTCTCGTAATACAGCTTTACAAGCAGAGTGCAATCGTGCATTGAGACAGTCATGGCGAACGTCGCAGACACGAATGGAAAAAAAGCTGTGCACTCGGCGTGTTTATACCAACTTCAATGGGCCGTGCACATTACAGGTGTTTTCATTTACTTATTCTGATACATACAGCGCCATCTAATGGTCAATTTGCACACTTTCTTTTCTTCGGCCATGCGTTTTCTCCCTTCTCCGATTATATTCCGTTGCAGTTTGACATCATTCTGATCAGTCTTGTTATTTATACAGCGTTTTGAAAGTCTAATTATAATCACCCTGTACTTTGTGCTTCTGATACAATACATAAATAAACCAAAATAAAAGTAGGTACTGCCGGCCGCGGTAGCCATGCGGTTCTGGCGCTGCAGTCCGGAGCCACGGAGCTGCTACGGTCGCAGGTTCGAATCCTGCCTCGGGCATGGTTGTATGTGATGTCCTTAGGTTAGTTAGGTTTAAGTAGTTCTAAGTTCTAGGGGACTTATGACCTAAGATGTTGAGTCCCATAGTGCTCAGAGCCATTTGAACCAAAAGTAGGTACTGGAAAAAGACGGGCTGACATTAGAAACAGAAGTAAAACTTGGTGTACTTCAAGTCCTATTACAAATCCTGTGATAACAAAGGACAACCTCCCGTAAACTCGATCCTCCTCACCCGCTCATCTCCCCGATCCTCTCCCACCCCCGCCCGCTGCCACACCTGTATTCCCACGTCCCACCTGGTCTCCATCTCTCCACCCTCCTTACCCTCTCCCGAGGTGGCTTCCGCTAGCTCCCCCTCCCTGATGATGTCCTCCTCCCCTCCATCTGCCCCTCCTATCAACTTTGACCCTGCCACACCCCCCACTTCCGGTGTCCTTTCCTTTAGGCACCCTCCCTCCCTTCTCTTCCCTTCCCTTCTCTTTCTTTTCCCCCGTCCCCTCCCTCCACCCCTCATCCCCCGGGCTTCCCCTCCCCCTTCCTCCCTCCCCCATATCTCCCCTGCCCGTGGCATCTCTGCTCTCCCCTCTCGCGCTCCCACTCCCCTTCCTCCTCCTCCTCTCTTGGCAGGTCCCCGGACTCGCACACGCATAGTGAACATTCGCGCGCCGGAGATCATCGCCATCAGTGTTTCGTGTGTGTGCTTCGTTTTATGTTTCGCGTTCTTTCGCAGTTACAACTCCACTGTTCACATGTGCCGTCGCCGTCCTCCGTGTTTTGTGCGCCGTGTCAACAAGTGTTAGTGTTTTTATCGTCCAGCATGAACGGCTTCTTGTTTATTGTGTTTTGTATCTCCATTTTTTGCCCGCCGTTTTTTTGTATTGTCTGTATCACCTATTTGTCATGTTATTGTTCCACTTAAGGCTGAACAGCAGCGTAAAAAATCTGCCAGCCCGCCTGTATCGGTGATTAAAATAACAATAAAGCAAAAAAAAAAAAAACAAAGGAGATGCCGAATTTAACTGACGAAAGGAGAAAATATAGAACTGCAGCAATTGAAACAGGTGAAAAGGGATAATACAAACTTCTAAAATATGAGAATTACAGGAAGTGCAAAACGTCTAAGCAGGAATGGATAGAGGACAAATGTAAGAATTTAGAAACATGTTTCACTAGGGGCAAAATTAGGTACTACCTAATTAAAGAGGCCTTTGGAGAAGGAAGAGGATGCTGTGTGAATGTCAAGAGCTCAGACAGGAAAACAATTCTAAGCAAAGAACGGAAAGTTGAATAGTGAAAGGCGTATACGGTGAGTCTAACCAAAGGAGATCAACATGAAGGTAATACTATGAAAGCGATGATTGTAGCAAAATGAGGATGACATGGGAGGTATGATACCGCGAGAAGAATTGTACAGAACACTGGAGGATGTCCTGCGAAAAAAGGCCTCGGGAGTAGATGACATTCCGTCAGAATTAGTGACACCGCTGGGAGAGACAGCTATGACGAAACTCTTCCTGCTGGGGTGCAAGATGTATGAGACAGACGAAAAACCTTCAGACTTCAAGAAGAATGTAATTACAATTCCAAAGATACCAGGTGCTAACAGGTGCAAAAATTACCCAACTATTGTTTAATGAGTCATGATTACAAAATAGTAACATAAATTCTTTACAAAATATTAGAAAAACTGGCTGATTCCGTGGTTCAGGTAAGAGCAGTTTGGCGCCAGAGAAATACAGAAACACGCAAGGCAATGCTAACCATATGACTTTATCATAAAAATAAGTTATGGGAAGACAAACGTAACGTACATAGCAAGTAGTAGATTGAAGGTTTTCGACAGTGTCGACCGGAATACTCTCTTCCAAATCCTGAAGGTAGCTGAGGTGAAATACAGAGAGCGGAAGTCTATTCACAACTTGTTCAGAAACAAACGGTAGTTACAAGAAATGGGAGGGGGGGGCATGAAAGGGAAGCAGTGGTCGGAAAGGGAGTGAAACTGTTGTAGGCTATCCCTGAAGTCATTTAATCTGTTCACGGAGCAAGCGGTAAATGAAACAAAACAAAAATTTGGAGTAGGAACTTAATTTCAGGGGAAAGCAATAATAACTTTGAGGTTCCCGATGGCGTTGTAATTCCGTCAGAGACAGGAAAGGTCTCGAAACGACAGCTGAACGTAATGGACTGTCTGTTGAAAGAAAACAAGGGTAACGGAATGTAGTCGCTTTAAGTTGAGTGTTGCTGAGGAGATAAGATTTGGGAATGACGCTCGTAAAGTAGTAGATCAGTTTTGTTATTTGTGCAGAAAAATAACTGATGATGGTCGAAGTAGACCCGATATAAAATGTAACTGCGAATGGCAAGAAAAGCATTTCTGAAGGAGAGAAATATATTAAAATCAAATATAAATTTGACAGGTAGGAAGTCTTAATTCTCAAATTATTTGTATGGAGTATAGCCATGTATGCAAGTGAAACATGGACAAGAAAAACTTTAGACATGAAGAGAGTAGAAGCTTTTGAAATGTGGTGCTCCAGAAGAATACATAAAATTAGGTGGGCAGATAGTGTAACTATTAGAGGGTACTGAATGGAAATGGCGA
The DNA here is from genome assembly GCF_023898315.1 of Schistocerca nitens. Classification (NCBI taxonomy): domain Eukaryota; kingdom Metazoa; phylum Arthropoda; class Insecta; order Orthoptera; family Acrididae; genus Schistocerca; species Schistocerca nitens. Next base: position 22,461,870 of record NC_064614.1, read on the forward strand.
GAAAAGAAATTTGTGGTATGACCTGACAAGAAGAAGGGATTGGTTGATAGGAAACATTCTGAGATGTCAAGCGATCACAAATTTAGCGTTGGACGGAAGTGTGGGAGACAAAAACCATAGAGGGAGCCCATGAGATGAATGAATTAAACAGATTCAGAAGAATGTAAGTTGCAGTAGTTATTTGGAGAAGAAGAGGTTTGCACAGAATGATCATGGAGAGCTGCATCAAAACTAGTCTTTGCAGTAAAGACCACAAAAACATCAACAACAAGGCAAAACTGTAGCACGACACGAACAATGCTCAACATCTGCATCGACGACCTGGTCAGGGAAGAACGAAGGACGAGCTGCATCAGGGTTTATGAATTGGGCAGACATGTTTCTCAATACGTTGAATTTTACCGAGGATCTGGGAATCGTACAGAGCAGTGAACACAAATCACAAATACTGATGAACAGAACAAACGATATAGGAAAAAACTATATTCAGAAGATATCAGCAACAAAAAATCTAAAGTTTTGCATAATATTCATTAAAACTACGTTAATCATTAGTAACGTAGGCCCCCTAATAATAGAACTGGTATTCAGTTTAATCTAGAATGTGGCAAAAATTCGAAGAAGAGAAAAAAATATGAATAAGAAAATTAGCATCCGCAATACACTCGTACACTACTGGCCATTAAAATTGCTACACAAAGAAGAAATGCAGATGATAAACGGGTATTCATTGGACAAATGTACGAGGTGTGGCTAGAAAAAAACCGGACTAGTACTGGTGAAACAATAAAACGAATGCAATAAGGCTGAAAGTCGCGTGGCCTGTCACGTGACTCTCGCTCCGCCTACTGCTCGAGTTTCATCTGCCTCCTGCACTCAGTCTGCCCGTGGCGTCTGTTTAAGTAGTTGACGTTTTGTCTGTGCGTCGGAAAATGTTGAGTGTACAGAAAGAACTGCGTGTTAACATCAAATTTTGTTTCAAACTAGGAAAATCTGCAAGTGAAACGTTTGTAATGTTACAACAAGTGTACGGCGATGATTGTGTATCGCGAACACAAGTGTTTGAGTGGTTTAAACGATTTAAAGATGGCCGCGAAGACACCAGTGATGACACTCGCACTGGCAGACCATTGTCTGCAAAAACTGATGCAAACATTGAAAAAATCGGTAAACTTGTTCGACAAGATCACCGTTTAACAATCAGAGCAGTGTCTGAGTTAACAGGAGTTGACAAGGAAAGTGTCGAACAAGTTTACCAATTTTTTCAATGTTTGCATCAGTTTTTGCTGACAATGGTCTGCCAGTGCGAGTGTCATCACTGGTGTCTTCGCGGCCATCTTTAAATCGTTTAAACCACTCAGACACTTGTGTTCGCGATAAACAATCATCGCCGTACATTTGTTGTAACATTACAAACGTTTCACTTGCAGATTTTCCTAGTTTGAAACAAAATTTGATGTTAACACGCTGTTCTTTCTGTACACTCAACATTTTTCGACGCACAGACAAAACGTCAACGACTTAAAACAGACGCCACGGGCAGACTGAGTGCAGGAGGCAGATGAAACTCGAGCAGTAGGCGGAGCAAGAGTCACGTGACAGGCCACGCGACTTTCAGCCTTATTGCATTCGTTTTATTGTTTCACCAGTACTAGTCCGGTTTTTTTCTAGCCACACCTCGTATTATACTAGAACTGACATGTGATTACATTTTCATGCAATTTGGGCGCATAGATCCTGAGAAATCCGTACCCTGGATAACCACCTCTGGGCGTAATAACGGCCTTCATACGCCTGGACGTTGAGTCAAACATAGCTTGGATGGCGTGTACAGGTACAGCTGCCCATGCAGCTTCAACACGATACCACAGATCATCAAGAGTAGTGAATGGCGTATTGTGACGAGCCAGTTGCTCCGCCACCATTGACCAGACGTTTTCAATTGGTGAGAGATCTGGAGAATGTGTTGGCCAGGGCAACAGTCGAACATTTTCTGAATCCAGAAAGGCCCATACAAGACCTGCAACATGCGGTCGTGCATTATCCTGCTGAAATGTAGGATTTCGCAGGGATCGAATGAAGGGTAGAGCCACGGATCGTAACACATCTGAAATGTAACGTCCACTGTTCAAAGTGCCGTCAATGCGAACAAGAGGTGACCGAGACGTGTAACCAATGGCACCCCATACCACCACGCCGGGTGATAAGCCAGTATGGCGATGACGAATACACGATTCCCATGTGCGTTCACCGCGATGTCGCCAAACACGGATGCGACCATCATGATGCTGTAAACAGAACCTGGATCCCTCCGAAAAAATGACGTTTTACCATTCGTGCACCCAGGTTCGTCGTTGAGTACACCATCGCAGGTGCTCCTGTCTGTTATGCAGCGTCAAGGCTAACCGCAGCCATGGTCTACGAGCTGATAGTCCATGCTGCTGCAAACGTCGTCGAACTGTTCGTGCAGATGGTTGTTGTGTTGCAAACGTCCCCATCTCTTGACTCAGGGATCGAGACGTGACTGCACGATCCGTTACAGCCATGCGGATAAGATGCCTGTCATCTCGTCTGCTAGTGATACGAGGCTGTTGGGATCCAGCACGGCGTTCGGTATTACCTTCCTGAACCCGCCGATTCCATGTTCTTTTAACAGTCATTGGATCTCGACCAACGCGAGCAGCAATGTCGCGATACGATAAACCCCAATCGCGATACGCTACAGTCCGACATTTATCAAAGTCGCAAACGTGCTGTTGCGCATTTCTCCTCCTGGCACGAGGCTTCGCAACAACGTTTCACCAGGCAACGCCGGACAACTGCTGTTTGTGTATGAGAAATCGGTTGGAAACTTTCCTCATGTCAGAACGTTGTAGGTGTCGCCACCGGCGCCAACCTAGTGTGAATGCTCCGAAAAGCTAATAATTTTCATATCACAGCATCTTCTTCATGTCGGTTAAATTTAGTGTCTGTAGCACTACATCTTCGTGGTGTAGCAATTTTGATGGTCAGTAGTGTATGTGTGAGACGATAAAGAGAACATTAAAGGGTAAAATCAGAGTAGAAACCCACATGTAATTTTGTATTCATAGCACTACCCATAGCGCTATATTGAGCAGAATGTTGCTCACTGGGATCAAAAGACCTACGAAATTGTGAAACATTAGGAATGAAGTTCCTTAGATCTGGGAAGGTTTACACAAGGCAAGGAAAACATGATGAAGTAAGGAAAGAAAAGGTAGGACAGCCATAAACTGAAAACGGAATTCATCTAAATCGGAACGAAAATGTATTGTGTGTGTCATCTCAGAGAATCTCTTGGCAAGCCGAGGGGTTTAGTCTTATTGCAAGAAGAAAGCCGAGAATGATATCGTGGGGCCGAAACAATATATAACACCTAGTCCTGGACTGACAGGTGTAGATGCGTAATAGAACCTTAGTCTCTAGTTTCAAACGTTATACATCCAGTTGTATGATAGCTGTCTTTCAGAAAATAAATCTTTCGGAGTAGGAATTTAGAACATCGTTAGTGTATTTTTGTATGTTAGAGAGGTTAATTGTGTGTGGTCCTGTAAATATCTCTGGACATGAGAAATCGGCAGCAGTGCAGAACATCGACGACAAAAAATTCTGCAGGGCGGAGGTAAATTAAATAGCAATGCCCGGTGCAGCTCCCGCTTTGGCGAAAAGGCTTTCTGAGAAGACGTTAATCATAACATGTTTCGTCCGCCAATAAACAGGTTCCCAGAAGCCAACTTCACGGAAACGCCTTCGTTCTATACCAAATCCCCTGAAGACCTCGAGACCTCGGTCAAAAGATATTGGCGCCATTGGTAAACAACAAATAGTTCCGCCCGACAGGATACAAAAGCCGCCAGGCTTTATCCATTGCTACGCTATCTTCATGTTTGCGTGAGACACAAATTGCGAATAGAAAAGCGATTTTTGCTGTCATGTTTGTTTACATGTTAGGCCAGAATCGATATCGGTAACCTGACCAAATATTTATTTTTCCGAGCGAATTTCACTCGAATTATGCAGGTAAATCAGTTGTTACGTTTTCATCAGTGCAATGAATGAAGTTTTCAGAACCTTCGTAATATTCTTTCTTTATTCGTGTCAGAGGTACACTAAAATGAACACATATACAATACATACAAAGAAAACTATACAGTATTCACCGAGAATTGGGAAACTTTGATAACATTGGGTACTGCAGACGTTAAGTCCTTCATGCTACAGCTGGTGGGGCAAACGTTACATTGGAAGAGATGCCGGGTTGTCTGCAATTCACCGCATTCGCACAGGTTGTGTTGGTATTTGACTGTTAGAAGTTGCATTTAAGGAGATTGTCCCTCGATCTTGCGACTTCGGTCCGTAGTCGGTTCAAGGACTTTCAAATGACCCACTTCTCCATGACGGCAGGGATTCTTGTGGTGTCATCCAGTTTGACAGGTGTTGGCATCTTTCTTTCCACTTGGTGTGTCGGGTAGCCGCAGCAGAACCTTCTAAGGACTGTGAAGTTGATAGGAAACTCTTCCTGGACTTCAGTCTTGGCTTCGCAAGTTGATGTCCAAAGAGTGGACATGTATTTCATTTATGCCTCTCGATGTTAGCGGTGACGTCTCTTCTGATGTCACAAGGAGCAATCCCAGCGGGGCATTAAACTTCGTCCATGTGGGTTGGCCTTAGGCAGCCTGTAACCATCCTACAGCTGTCATTTAAGGCTACATCAACATGTTTTGTATGTACTTAATTGTACCACACTGGGATAGCGTACTTTCCTGCAGAATATCATAAGACAACATTTGTTGTTCTTAATGTTTGCGGATGTGTACCCCAGTTCGATCCCGCCAGTTTCCGAAGAAGGCAGTTTCTGGAGGATACTTTCTGCTTCAGCTTCAGACAATGTTCGTAATATTTTCCAACAATAGGTAATATAATTTCAATGTGGATGCCAGTCATCTCATAAGAAAGAGAGGTAACTGTTTACGAAAACAAGAACAAATGTTTAAAAATGTTGTCTGTACCTATTGTTGCAAGCGAAAGTTTTCTTACACCTGCTTAGATTACGCTCGTTTTGGAAGTAGTTCCAAGTGATCGCTCATGGCACATTATTGCATTCATCACTTTCGCGACTTGTAACGTTAAGAAAAATTTTGAATGAGTAAATACATACTGCTGTCGATGTGCGTAGAATTATGAAATGTTTTAAAAGCACCCGTTGACGGTGTACTCTAAGTGAGAATGTTTGCGGCAATTAACGAATTAGCTGGATATGCAGGAAGTAGGAACAACGCGAAGCACTTCCATTTGCCTAATTCACCAAATGAGTACCAAGCTTTACGTATCTCTTCCCTATCGTAAAAAATAAAATGTGTTTCCTTTAATTAAGTAAAATAATAGAATAATACGAGTAACCTGACAAATCAGAAACTTATTTTCTTTCAGTTGACACGAAAACACGTCCTTTTCGTTAATTATTATTTGAAAGGGCATGTAACAGCCTAACAACCCAGTCAGGACTCAACCACGTTTATATTGCGCGAAAACCGGTTTCAGCAAATGAAATCCGACTTCCAAACACGTATTTCCATACGAAATGAAATGAGCGTATGGCATTGTTGGCCGGGAGGCCCCACGTGGGGGAGTTCGGCCGCCGTATTGCAAGTCCTTTTTAGCTGACGCCACTTCGGCGACTTTCGAGTCAAATGATGAGGAAGGACACACAACACCCAGTCATCTCGAGGCAGAGGAAATCCCTGACCCGGCCGGGAATCGAATCGGAGGCGCCGTGCACTGGAAGCGAGAACGCTACCGCAAGACCACGAGCTGCGGACGTATTTATATATTGGAGTGCGTAAGTGTGTCACGTCTGTCGTGGGCCAAGTATTTTGGGAGTCGGACATTCGTTGGCCATGGTACTGAGGAAAATGTGAGTCTTAGTATTGATCCTATCTCGGTACCAAGCAGGCAGTGTGAGTCACAGACCAGTGGGTCTTGCCACGTATAGACAGAATTTCGAGGATCACATTTTACGTTGAATGTTAATGGATACTAATATTGATATGTCCATTGTAGGTGAGAAGTGGAAATGGAATGAGATGAATGATAGTAAGTAGGGAGTACCGAGAGTTTCATATTCGAATCGTTTTCTCTACATCTTCTACAACCAGTATCCTTATTGAAACTTCCTGGCAGATTAAAACTGTGTGCCGGACCGCGACTAGAATTCGGGACCTTTGCCTGGTAGAGCACTTGCCCGCGGTAGGCCAAGGTCGCGAGTTCGAGTCTCGGTCCGGCACACAGTTTTAATCTGCCAGGAAGTTTCATATCAGCGCATACTCCGCTGCAGAGTGAAAATCTCATTCCAGCACCTTATTGTCTGGTAACTACGGAAGTCATCATCTGGATATCCAAAACTGCCTTCATCTGCACCTATTCCTCGGCAAAGATACCTTTCTGCACTTCATTAGCATTTGTCCCACTAACGCTTCCTTTCTTCCACTAAGGGGTTTACACAGAGGTTCACACAGACGTCTTCATTTGCTTTTCGTCGAATTGCTCTTAATTTCATACTTATACGTAATTGATTTGTCTGGTGTATCATATTGCTGAGTTGCCACTACTATTCACTGGATTCTTCATTACGTTAATTATCTTTCTCTCTATCGTCCTGCTATATATTCACGCCATACAACATTTATAGCAACCACTTCTTACTTTTAACGAAAAAGTGAGTGTCGGCAGCGAGCCCCAGTAACAGTATCCGTGTCCTTGCACTTTCATTCCAGTTTTGTAGTTACCTTTCACCTCATTCTTAACTCTTGACACACACCAAGGTCGTCCCCTCCCTATGTAAGTGGGCAGTGCACGCCAGCGGAATCATTCCGCTGTGAGCTCTATCTGCAACAGCATTGAAGCACTATGCCTCGTCGACGTGTCTATCGTCAACGCCGCCACCGCATGCCTGTCTACAAACACATAATAAGCCTCAAAAATAAACTTGGCACAAGTGGAACTGCACAAAGTGTCATATTAAATAGACCAATTTTTTCCGTGGATGTCGAGTTAATTCCAGTCTTCATGCTGGAACAGGGAGTACTGGAAGTGGATGGTTTACTCTAGCTATTGTCCGATGTGAGAATGCCTCTCTACCTGGATTGGAATCATTCGCCGACCGAGATGTCATCTCTTACAAGACCTGGCATTGTGTAATAGATGCTAAGTTCCAGTCTAGACCTAGTTATGTAAATAGTAATATGCCTTTTACATTGTATACCCGCTCATGTCGGAAAGTTAGTAATGATGAAAAAATACATGTATGGACGAAAGGACTTGGTGTCCTTGCTGAGAATGTCACTCTAACTGATGATGTAACCCTGTACTATAATTACTAATAAAGTGTGATCTGTAGCGTCAGCCACTAACCGGGGAGCGTACGTCACGAACCGGGGGCTCAAGGATGCAACAGTTTGAGAAAATTAACAAAACATAGTGCTGCACTGCCTGCTGAGCGCCTAGCCGGATGGTGATGCAACCCGCGCACACATACACACACACACACACACACACACACACACACACACACACACACAGAATATACACTGACAGAAGAAATAGCGACACAAAAAGAGTTGTGCGACATAAGCGAAAGTTGGTAGGCGTGTTTCCACATCTGAAAGATGTCTATTCAAAGTTGGCGCCACTGCAAAAGAGTGGCGGTAGTAGTGTCACTATGGGGACGCAAAACAGGTTTGCTTTAAATAAACGCTGTAGCGGTCATAAGCGTTAGTTAACTTTCAGATTGAGCGTGATGAGTTAATGGTGGTCAAGAATGCCTTTAAGGCGACAAGGACGCCATTATCAACAACCCACTGAGCTTGAACGACGTCGTGTAAATAGGTCTACGAGAAGCTGGATGTTTCTTCTGCCGTACTGCAGACAGACTTGGAAAGCACGTAGCTGCTGTGTGTGATTGTTGGCAGCAGTGGTAACGAGAAAGTACGATCGCAGGAAGAGATTAGATTATTACTTGTTCCATAGATCATGAATACGACAATTCGTAATGATGTGGAACGTGTCAGGTTAATAAAAGGTGTCTATATAAGATATTACATTCCACAAAATATTACATGACACTTTATATATATATATATATATATATATATATATATATATATATATATATATTGGTGGGAGGTGGGAAATTACCCACTTACTATATCAAAAAATTCATCTAATGAGTTGAAGGAGTTGCCACTCAGAAATTCTTTTAATTTCCTTTTAAATGCTATATGGTTATCTGTCAGACTTTTGATGCGATTAGGGAAGTGACCAATGATTTTGTGGCAGCATAATTTACGCCCTTCTCAGCCAAAGTCAGATTTAACCCTGAGTAGTGAAGATCATATTTCTCCTAGTGTTGTAGCCATGTACACTGCTATTACTTTTGAATTCGTTCGGATTGTTAATAACAAATTTCATAAGTGAATATATATATTTATATATATATTGTGAGGCTACAGTGAAGTTCCGCAGCTCTTTAAATATGTGTCTGCAGGATGATCTTGGATGAGCTCCGGCAATTATTCTGATTACACGCTTTTGTGCAATGAACACTCTTTTACTCAATGATGAGTTACCCCAGAATATGATGCCATACAAAAAGAGAGAATGAAAATAGGCGTGGTAAGCTAATTTACTGAGATGTATATCTTCAAAATTTGCAGTGACCCTAATAGCACAAGTAGCTGAACTCAAACGTTTCAGCAGATCCTCAGTGTGTTTTTTCCAGTTCAACCCCTCATCAGTGCATACACCTAGAAATTTTGAATACTCTACCTTAGCTACCGATTTCTGATCGAAGTCTATATTTATTAGTGATGTCATTCCATTTACTGTGTGGAACTGAATATACTATGTTTTGTCAAAGTTTAATGAGAGCCCATTTGCAGAGAACCACTTAATGACTTTCGGATAAACATCGTTTACAATTTCATCAGTTAATTCTTGTCTGTTGGGTGTGAAAGCTATACTTGTATCATCGTCAAAAAGTACCAATTTGCATCTTTGTGAATATAGAATGGCAAGTCATTAATATATATTAAGAACAGCAGAGGACCCAAGACCGAACCTTGCGGCACCCCATTCTTGATTGTTCCCCACTTTGAGAAATCACCAGGTTTTTTTTTATGCATATTATGTCAACTGCTAATTCCAACTTTCTGCACTCTTCCAATTAGGTATGATTTAAACAATTTGAGCTCTGTCCCATTCATACCACAGTACTTGAGCTTATATAGGAGTATTCCATGATTTACACAATCAAAAGACCGGGCTGCAGACGGCAGTGTGGCGCAACTGCGAGAGAAGATTCTCGTGTACGGCTTATGGTGCTTGCGCATCGTTAAACTGCGTCTACAGCAGCATTTTGAGCAGCGGTTTCCTTCACAGTGACAACGAGCTGTTATAAATTGTCATGTAATTAAGTCCAGATTGGTGCTACAGGAGTTTAGTGTTTTATTTTGATGAAACTAGCCTGCCATCTTCAGACCATGAACATGTATCACCTATGGCCGTTGTCACTCTGTATTCTATTATAGCTTGGTTAGGACCCTTATGTTATAAACTATTCTGCTGTTTTTTGTAGTAGTTAGTAATCCTTTTTCGTGATTTTTATAATTAGACATTTTAGATGTGACACATTGGCAGTTGTGGCAGTTGGCCAAATATACTGTATACAGCATGGTCTGGCTTAGAATGTGCGGTACCCATACGCCAGATTTTGGAACCTTCACCATTGCGTAGAAATGTCGTAAGATAGTGGATGATCAGAGTTCATCATATCTGCCAGTTCGCGAGTACACTAACGTAGATCATTGTGGATTAATGCATTTAAACGACCTTCATCAAATCCTCAATGTCGTCCTGAACGTGTACAGTCAGACAGATCCCCCGTAACACTGTTAAGCCATTTTCTTGCCGTTATTTGTGCAATGGCATACCCCCACCCACGAAGCAAATGTTTCTGGCTACCTCCACTGCTGTCACCCTTCTAATGATCTCAGACAGATGAATTTGTCGGAAATGTTCCGATTTCTCCTCTTGGTTCCATTCACTATCTCCAAATGACAAAATGAAAAGCTGTAAAGCCAAATAGCAACAGTGACACTCAATAAATGAACCCGTAGCAACCGGAATAGCAACATGTAAAATTAAAATGCTACGACCTTATGCGCCAACCTAGTACATATATATTCTCGCAACGTTATTGAAAACCAGGAAACAAATATCGGCCTCCTGCTTTTAAATGGAAGTATGCTTCTTGTATCAACAGAATAGCTGATCTCGGTCAGAGAAATTCAGTGGTGTAACTTTTTCGTGGATCCAACAAGAAATCGTGGAATAAAAATGTATTGAATATAAGATTTTTGTGGTGTTGTTTTGACCATTGAATGACTCGCAAGGTTGCACCACTCACCAAGCAAACTCGCGCTGCTGAGGCAATAGGTACTTGATGGTTACTCAACACTACAGAAACCTGTGTTGGGGCAACAGATACTGCCAGATTTACGTGTTTCCGTTAGGAGGAGTTAACTGAAATGTACGTAGTTGAACCACTGTCTACGAAGATCAAGTTTGACAGAGAACAGTGCTGTAATTAATTTACAGTGGTTTGCTTCTAAAACATCCACATAGTGTAATCATCTTTCAGAAGTGCAAAGCCATCATCACATGAATTGACCCCGAATAAGGAAAAGTGTGAAGTCATTCACACGAGTACTAAAAGAAATCAGCTAAATTTCGATTACGCGGTAAGTGACACAAATCTGAAGGCTGTAAATTCAACTAAATACTTAGGGATTACAATTACAAATAACGTAAATAGGAACGATCACATAGATAATTTTGTGGGTAGAGTAAACCAAAGACTTTGATTCATTGACAGAACACTTAAAGGTGCAACAGGTCTACTAAAGAGACTGCTTACACCACGCTTGCCTGCCCTATTCTGGAGTATTGCTGTGCGGTGTGGGATCCGCATCAGGGGGGACTGACGGATGGCATCGAAAAAGTACAAAGAAGTGCAGCTTGTTTTGTACTATCGCGAAATAGGGGAGATAATGTCACAGACATACACGAATTGCAGTGGCAATCATTACGACAAAGGCGTTTTTAGTTGCGACGGGATATTCTCATGAAATTTCAATAATTAGTTTTCTCCTCCGATTGCAAAAACATTCTGTTCGCACCCACCTATATGAGGACAAATGATCATCACGATAAAATAAGAGAAATCAGGGCTCGCAAAGAAAAATTTAAGTGATCCTTTTTCCCGCGTGCCGTTCGAGAGTGGAACGGTAGAGAGAGTTCGTCAACTTGCTCTTGATTTACCGCAAATGTCACTGCAACGCACCAAGAACAGCTGAACTTTACGCAGAGCGGTTTGCCGGTAGACGCTGTCCAGCTGGTCCCACCGACGTAAATGTTGTTAAATGATTTTGCGAGAGTGGAAGTTTTGTCCCACGAAAACATATGCGATGGAAGACTGCAGAAACAGTAGTTCTTTTACCTGCTGCAAGAAATACGTAAGGCAGTTCTTTTCAACTAAACAGGGAGGTTCGTATATGATAAAGAAGCGTTCTGCGTAATCTTCGTAGGCGTGAGTACCACTTGAACCAAATATCTCTACATCAATATTTACATCGATGTAAGTAGTACCATTGCTTACATACGTAGCGGCGCGGAAAACCACGCCTTCTTCGGAATTCACTAAAACTACGGACTGCCTAAAGAGACATGGTCCAACATCAATACAGAACACCAAAAATGGCAAAAGTCTCGCATAAAATGTAAAATAAACGGTACGTGTGGACTATGTCAATAGCTATACTTAGCTCAAACGTCAGAAACGTTCTTCCACACTCCAGCAAACGTTCGGTGGGCCGCGGTCTCTCAGTTGCATCATTTACAATCATTTATAATCACTACCAGTGTGTTTTTCGGGCAAGGTAATAATTCTGAGGAGAAACAATTGTTTACTGATGAAGCCAAATTCACAAAGCACGAGAATATGAATTCGACAAACAGACAGTATCTGCCTACGTAAAATCCGCTTAGGTTGTAATAGATGTTCAGCCAACAGTAGTGGAGTGTAAATTTATGCGTAATCGGACTGCTCGTAAGCGACTCTTATTCCGTTGCCGTGCTTTGTGAACGGGGAAAAGTACGCATATTGTGATGAACTCCGCACATATGTTATTAAGTAATGAGCCCTTGAGAATTTGTCAAAGGATGTTATTCCAGCATGATGGCTGTCCTGCCCGTAATCCATTAGTAGCAAGAGATGCATTAGACGGAGTATTTCCGAAACGGTGGATGGAAGATGTTGTACATAGGGTTATGCAATATAATCACGTGACTTAACTCCATTAGCAATCTTTACTTTAAGTCGTGTAAATCACGTGGTCTACAAGATGGTTCCGATAATTGTGGAAAGAAATAAGGAAGATTAGTAGAACTTCCCGTTGCTAACGACGTCATTGGAGACAGCACAAACTCGATTTAGGAACGGATGGGGAAGGAAATCGGCCGCGCCGTTTTAAAGTTACAATCAAAGCATTTGCTTTAAACGTTTTAGGGAAATCATGGAAAACCTAAATTTCGGTGGTCGAATGAGAATTTGAATCATGTTTCTCTCTAACGCGTGCGAGTACGGTGTGCTAAATGCTGCGTGACTAGGCTCGGTAATGACTGCTAGGGACGTGCGTGAATTACTCACTGCTAAGTGTAAGGCGATTACTCCCCATATGTTGATAGCAGTGAGTTCATCAGCGATGCAGCGTGAAGGAAAGTGTCATGATGGAAATGTTTCTCTCTGGGATGTAATCTTTAAAATACGGCACCAAAACAATCTGATGACAAATACTAATATCTTCTTTGTTTTTGTTCACAATGTTTGGTAACGTTTTTATCGTGTTTTATTATGGTGTACAACTTTTCACCTCATGCAAATGATTGAGCATATGTAAAAATAGATTGTCCAGAATCGAATAGGACTCGCGCTCTGAATGTACCGTGCCAAATTATGTAAGTCGACAGTTTATCCATTCTGGGAATCTCGACATTTTTGCGTGTTATCGATACTGATACTGGAAACATAATGGTACCGGGAATTTAGAGGATGTTTCACTTTTAACTTTGATGTCGGATATCGATGACACAATTGTGTGATACAATTATAAATTAAGAATTTCGTCGTTTCTCTCTTTACTTGTACTGGAAAACCTTACTTCACTCCAAATTTCATGATTCTAGGGCAACATAAGTACCCCGCAGGTTTTACTGATACGTTTGCGAGCATCGAAATATGTGACAGAGACTGCCCTGTCCTTTGATTGCACTGACATTGAAGTTTAACTTTTTTAACCACCAAGGGACCATAGATCTCAGTATGTGATATAAATTTCAATTTGACGCGACTACCTGTTCATGAGAAAAATGGTCCTTAGCAGACGGACAGATGCATAATAAATGCAATTTATTATTATTTTTTTAATTTTATTGTTTCTACGACAGTTACAAATCAAAACTTCCGGGATTTTATCTCTGATTCTACAGCGAAGCCTGGCTTCTTGCCAAAGTTCATGATTCTAAACCCTATAAGTTTCAATGAGTGGGATTTTCGAGTATCAAAATATGCAACATAAATGTCCACATCATATGACTGCTTTGGCTTACTAGTTTCAGTTTTTTACTCCTCCGAGAAACGGTAAATCTTAATATGTAATATACAGGGTGAGTCACCTAACGTTACCGATGGATATATTTCGTAAACCACATCAAATACTGACGAACCGATTCCACAGACCTAACGTGAGGAGAGGGGCTAGTGTAATTGGTTAATACAGACCATACAAAAATGCACGGAAGTATGTTTTTTAACACAAACCTACGTTTTTTTTTAAATGGAACCACGTTAGTTTTGTTAGCACATCTGAACAAATAAACAAATACGTAATCAGTGCCGTTTGTTGCATTGTAAAATGTTAATTACATCCGGAGATATTGTAACCTAAAGTTGACGCTTGAAACCTCCGCTGGCCGCGGTGTCTAGCGGTTCTAGGCGCTCAGTCAGGAACCGCGCGACTGCTACGGTCGCAGGTTCGAATCCTGCCTCGGGCATGGATGTGTGTGATGTCCTTAGGTTAGTTAGGTGTAAGTAGTTCTAAGTTCTAGGGGACTTATGACCACAGATGTTGAGTCCCATTGGCTCAGAGCCATTTGAACCATTTTTGAAACCTCCGACGTTCAGTTGCGTGTTGTAACAAACACGGGCCACGGTCGGCGAGCTGCATCTGCAGGGACATGTTTACGATGACGACCGTGTTTACGAGTGTGGCTGTAGTGCACTGTTGTGGTTTGGTCTAGCTGTCGCAGTGTCCGCATGTAGCGCTAGTTGCTATTGTTATTCTGCATTCGTCTCCGCACGCAGACCAACTGTAGTACACCGTCTTACCAGACGTCTGTGATAGTGTAGTGTTGTAGGAACTGTGACCATGGTGTATTCGAACTCTGAAAAGGCGGAGATGATACTCATCTATGGCGAGTGTCGACGAAATGAAGCTGAAGCCTGCAAGGTGTATGCAGAACGGTACCCGGACAGAGAGGATCCAACGTGCCGCACATTGCAAAACATCTACCGCCAACTGTATGCAACAGGTATGTTCGTAGCACGCAAACGGGTCCGTAACAGGCCCGTCACAGGAGAAGCGGGTGCAGTTGGTGTGTTAGCTGCTGTTGCCATGAACCCACACATGAGTACACGGGACATTGCGAGAGCCGGTGGACTGAGTCAAAGCAGTGTCATGCGCATACTGCATCGTCACCGCTTTCACCCGTTTCATGTGTCACTACATCAGCAATTACATGGTGATGACTTTTATCATCGAGTGCAATTATGTCAATGGGCATTAATTGTTTACCGATGAAGCGGGCTTCACAAACCACGGGGCATTACTGGTCCGTGGACAATGCTCGCTGGCTCAGACAGGTAGAGCGACAGCGACCGTGGACTGTAAATGTGTGGTGCGGAATCATTGGCGACCACCTCATTGGTCCTCGCTTCATTGCAGGGGCCCAAACAGCTGCAACATACATCGCGTTTCTACAGAATTATCTGCCAACCTTGCTCGAAAATGTCCCACTGGAAACGCGTCGACGAATGTGGTATCAGCATGATGGTGCACCTGCACATTCCGCAATTAACACTGGGCTGACCCTTGACAGGACGTTCGACGGGCGTTTCATAAGACGTGGAGGACGCATAAATTGGCCAGCCCGTTCTCCTGATCTTACACGTCTGGACGTCTTTCTGTGGGGTACGTTAAAGGAGAATGTGTACTGTGATGTGCCTACAACCCCAGAGGATATGAAACAACGTATTGTGGCAGCCTGCGGCGACATTACACCAGATGTACTGCGGCGTGTACCACATTAATTACGCCAGAGATTGCAATTGTGTGCAGCAAATGATGGCCAGCACATTGAACATCTACTGGCGTGACATGTCGGTTCAAATGGTTCAAATGGCTCTGAGCACTATGGGACTCAACTGCTGAGGTCATTAGTCCCCTAGAACTTAGAACTAGTTAAACCTAACTAAGGACATCACAAACATCCATTCCCGAGGCAGGATTCGAACCTGCGACCGTAGCGGTCTTGCGGTTCCAGACTGCAGCGCCTTTAACCGCACGGCCACTTCGGCCGGCTCGTGACATGTCGGGACACACTCTATTCCACTCCGTAATTGAAAACGGAAACCACTTGTTTGCGTGTACCTCACCCCTCATGGTAATGTACATGTGCGTCAGTGAAAAAGACCAATAAAAAGGTGTTAGCATGTGGACGTAATGTGTTGTTCCAGTCTCTTCTGTACCTAAGGTCCATCACCGTTCCCTTTGGATCCCTACGTAATTCGGTGCTCTCCGATACACACGATCGAACAGCGGAGAAGTGGTGCTCAAGCGTCAACTTTAGGTTACAATATCTCCGGATGTAATTAACATTTTGCAATGCAACAAACGGCATTGATTACGTATTTCTTGATATGTTCAGATGTGCTAACAAAACTAACGGGGTTCCATTTAAAAAAACGTAGGTTTGTGTTAAAAAACATACTTCCGTGCATTTTTTTTATAGTTTGTATTAACCAATTACACTAGCCCCTCTCCTCACGTTCGGTCTGCGGAATCGATTCGTCAGTATTTGATGTGGTTTACGAAATACATCCAGCGGTAATATTAAGGTGACTCACCCTGTATATTTCAACTAGATTCGTCTAGCCGATACCGAGAAAAAGTATTTTTAACACTTGGACGGACATACAGAAAACGAAATGGTACAGTAAGAGTTCCGTTTCTACCGATTTAGGCATGGAATCCTAAAAATAAAAAACGAATTTTATGATCCTTTAGTAAATTTTATCATGAAAGGGCTAATAATTTTATCAACTGAAAACATTTTAAGACTCATCTCCATCTACATGGATACTCTGCAAATCACGTTTAAGAGCCTGGCAGAGGGTTCATAGAACCTCCTTCACAATTCTGTATTATTCCAATCTCGTGTAGCGCGCGGAAAGAACAAACACCTGTATCTTTCCGTTGTTGTTGTTGTTGTGGTCTTCAGTCCTGAGACTGGTTTGATGCAGCTCTCCATGCTACTCTATCCTGTGCAAGCTTCTTCATCTCCCAGTACCTACTGCAACTTACATCCTTCTGAATCTGCTTAGTG
The DNA here is from genome assembly GCF_023898315.1 of Schistocerca nitens. Classification (NCBI taxonomy): domain Eukaryota; kingdom Metazoa; phylum Arthropoda; class Insecta; order Orthoptera; family Acrididae; genus Schistocerca; species Schistocerca nitens. The sequence continues at coordinate 22,478,667 of NC_064614.1, forward strand.
TATTGATCTCTTGGTCTCCCTCTACGATTTTTACCCTCCACGCTGCCCTCCAATGCTAAATTTGTGATCCCTTGATGCCTCAGAACATGTCCTACCAACCGATCCCTTCTTCTAGTCAAGTTGTGCCACAAACTTCTTTTCTCCCCAATCCTATTCAATACCTCCTCATTAGTTACGTGATCTACCCACCTTATCTTCAGCATTCTTCTGTAGCACCACATTTCAAAAGCTTCTGTTCTCTTCTTGTCCAAACTGGTTATTGTCCATGTTTCACTTCCATACATGGCTACACTCCATACAAATACTTTCAGAAACGACTTCCGGACACTTAAATCTATACTCGATGTTAACAAATTTCTCTTCTTCAGAAACGATTTCCTTGCCATTGCCAGTCTACATTTTATATCCTCTCTACTTCGACCATCATCAGTTATTTTGCTCCCTAAATAGCAAAACTCCTTTACTACTTTAAGTGTCTCATTTCCTAATCTAATCCCCTCAGCATCACCCGATTTAATTTGACTACACTCCATTATCCTCGTTTTGCTTTTGTTGATTTTCATCTTATATCCTCCTTTCAAGACACTGTCCATTCCGTTCAACTGCTCTTCCAAGTCCTTTGCTGTCTCTGACAGAATTACAATGTCATCAGCGAACCTCAAAGTTTTTACTTCTTCTCCATGAATTTTAATACCTACTCCGAATTTTTCTTTTGTTTCCTTTACTGCTTGCTCAATATACAGATTGAATAACATCGGGGAGAGGCTACAACCCTGTCTCACTCCTTTCCCAACCACTGCTTCCCTTTCATCCCCCTCGACTCTTATAACTGCCATCTGGTTTCTGTACAAATTGTAAATAGCCTTTCGCTCCCTGTATTTTACCCCTGCCACCTTCAGAACTTGAAAGAGAGTATTCCAGTTAACGTTGTCAAAAGCTTTCTCTAAGTCTACAAACGCTAGAAACGTAGGTTTGTCTTTTCTTAATCTTTCTTCTAAGATAAGTCGTAAGGTTTGTATTGCCTCACGTGTTCAACATTTCTACGGAATCCAAACTCATCTTCCCCGAGGTCCGCTTCTACCAGTTTTTCCATTCGTCTGTAAAGAATTCGCGTTAGTATTTTGCAGCTGTGACTTATTAAACTGATACTTCGGTAATTTCACATCTGTCAACACCTGCTTTCTTTGGGATTTTAATTATTATATTCTTCTTGAAGTCTGTGGATATTTCGCCTGTCTCATATATCTTGCTCACCAGATGGTAGAGTTTTGTCATGACTGGCTCTCCCAAGGCCATCAGTAGTTCTAATGGAATGTTGTCCACTCCCGGGGCCTTGTTTCGACTCAGGTCTTTCAGTGCTCTGTCAAACTCTTCACGCAGTGTCTTATCTCCCATTTCATCTTCATCTACATCCTCTTCCATTTCCATAATATTGTCCTCAAGTACATCGCCCTTGTATAAACCCTCTATATACTCCTTCCACCTTTCTGCCTTCCCTTCTTTGCTTAGAACTGTGTTGCCATCTGAGCTCTTGATATTCATACAAGTGGTTCTCTTCTCTCCAAAGGTCTCTTTAATTTTCCTGTAGGCAGTATCTATCTTACCCCTAGTGAGACAAGCCTCTACATCCTTACATTTGTCCTCTAGCCATCCCTACTTAGCTATTTTGCACTTCCTGTCGATCTCATTTTTGAGACGTTTGTATTCCTTTTTGCCTGCTTCATTTACTGCATTTTTATATTTTCTCCTCTCATCAATTAAATTCAATATTTCTTCTGTTACCCAAGGATTTCTATTAGCCCTCGTCTTTTTACCTACTTAATCCTCTGCTGCCTTCACTACTTCATCCCTCAGAGCTAATCATTCTTCTTCTACTGTATTTCTTTCCCCCAATGCTGTCAATTGTTCCCTTATGCTCTCCCTGAAACTCTCTACAACCTCTGGTTCTTACAGTTTATCCAGGTCCCATCTCCTTAAATTCCCACCTTTTTGCAGTTCTTCAGTTTCAATCTGCAGTTCATAACCAATATATTGTGGTCAGACTCCACATCTGCCCCTGGAAATGTCTTACAATTTAAAACCTGGTTCCTAAATCTCTGTCTTACCATTATATAATCTATCTGATACCTTTTAGTATCTCCAGGATTCTTCCAGGTATACAGCCTTCTTTTATGATTCTTGAACCAAGTGTTAGCTATAATTAAGTTATGCTCTGTGCAAAATTCTACAAGGCGGCTTCCTCTTTCATTTCTTCCCCCCAATCCATATTCACCTACTATGTTTGCTTCTCTCCCTTTTCCTACTGACGAATTCCAGTCACCCATGACTTTTAAATTTTCGTCTCCCTTCACTACCTGAATAATTTCTTTTATCTCGTCATACATTTCATCAATTTCTTCATCATCTGCAGAGCTAGTTGGCATATAAACTTGTACTACTGTAGTAGGCACGGGCTTTGTGTCTATCTTGGCCACAATAATGCGTTCACTATGCTGTTTGTAGTAACTAACCCGCACTCCTATTTATTTATTCATTATTAAACCTACTCCTGCATTACCCCTATTTGATTTTGTATTTATAACCCTGGAATCACCTGACCAAAAGTCTTGTTCCTCCTGCCACCGAACTTTACTAATTCCCACTATATCTAACTTTAACCTATCTATTTCCCTTTTTAAATTTTCTAACCTACCTGCCCGATTAAGGGATCTGACATTCCACGCTCCGATCCGTAGAACGCCAGTTTTCTTTCTCCTGATAACGACGTCCTCTTGAGTAGGCCCCTCCCGGAGATCCGAATGGGGGACTATTATACCTCCGGAATATTTTACCCAAGAGGACGCCATCATCATTTAATCATACAGTAAAGCTGCATGTCCTCGGGAAAAATTACGGCTGTAGTTTCCCCTTGCTTTCAGCCGTTCGCAGTACCAGCACAGCAAGGCCGTTTTGGTTAATGTTACAAGGCCAGATGAGTCAATCATCCAGACTGTTGCCCTGCAACTACTGAAAAGGCTGCTGCCCCTCTTCAGGAACCGCACGTTTGTCTGGCCTCTCAACAGACACCCCTCCGTTGTGGTTGCACCTACGTTACGGCCATCTGTATCGCCGAGGCACGCAAGCCTCCCCACCAACGGCAAGGTCCATGGTTCATGGGGTGTATCTTTCCGTACGAGCTCTGATTTCGCGTATTTTATCGTGGTGATCGTTTCTCCCTATGTAGATCGGTGACAACAAAATATTTTCGCAATCGGAGGAGAAAGCTGGTGATTGGAATTTCGTGAGAAGATTCCGTCGCAACGAAAAACTCCTTTCTTTTAATTATGTGTAGCCTAAATCCTGTATCATTTCAACTGAAGACATGAAGTCTGAAAATGAGTCCGTTATCATATTTTTGGCACTTTATTTTACAGGTACGTCTTGATCACAAATTTTTACATTTCACTATGACCGGCTTCGGCTATTTCCATCTTTAGAGCTGTTGCAAAAACAAAACAAAATGTGTAACCAACTATCCTAGTTTTCTGATACTAAATCTATAAAAGTCCTATAAATGTCCTACATAAGAAAGATCAAATGTTTACATTTATAGGAGCTATACATACGATAATATATTCTGATGTAGTATCAACGCCAAACTAAACATGTAGGTACATAATAAGTGCTGATGATGATCAGAATGCGTCTGGTATTTATGCAAGGGAACTTAGGCCAGCAGAGAGCGCTATAGCTAGGCTAGTGATCATCATCAGCAGTTACCATGCACCTACATGTTTAGTTTGACGTTGATACTATATCAGAATATTCTATGGTATGTATAGATGGTGTATATCTAAACATTTTATCTTTCTTATGTAGGACTTTTACAGGGCTTTTATAGATTTAGTGTCAGCAAACTAGGATAGTTGGTTACACATTTTTGTTTTGTTTTTGTAACAGATCTGAAGATGGAAGTAATTGAAACCGGTCAGAATGAAATGGAAAAATTTATGTGGTCAAGACGGACCTGTAAAATAAAGCTGTATCAGTGACACTCTCTCCCATATTTCGCGATAATACAAAATGTGTTGCCCTTCTTTGAACTTTTTCGATGTACTCCGTCAGTCTTATCTAGTAAGGATACCTTACCGCGCAGCAGTATTCTAAAAGAGGACGGACAAGCCTAGTTTAGGCAGTCTCCTTAGTAGATCAACAAGCATCAGATTTATCTATGGATGTTGGACCATTTGACGGATGTTTTGGGAGGTAAAAATTATTTATTTGATTACCTTAATACCGGCTGAATGACGTTCCAGCGATATAAATTCTTTAGCAAGAAACATGTTTAATGCATTATACAGTAAAACGCACAAGTATGACTTTGCCTCTTATCGCAGCGACGCAAGTTTTCTTGGAGACGCAAAAACATACTGGTAGCAGGCTAGTCAACGGCGGCAAAAGCAGCACAAACATTCCAATATTTAGTGTACTTCGCCGACCGCTGTGGCCGAGCGGTTCTAGGCGCTTCAGTCCGGAACCACGTGACTGCTACGGTCACAGGTTCGAATCCTGCCTCGGGTGTGGATGTGTGTGATGTCCTTAGATCAGTTAGGTTTAAGTAGTTCTACATCTAGTGGACTGATGACCTCAAGATGTTATGTCCCATAGTGCTTAGAGCCATTTGAATCGGTGTACTTTTACATTGTTATTTCTTTAACTGTAAGACGTGTATATCACTGTTTTTTTTATCAACAAAAAAGTTGATGCCTGTATATTGATAATTAATGAAGTTGCGGAAAAGCATTTTTATTTGTTTCATGAGTCCCCAGTCACTTGTCGCCTGGAACAGGGGTGGGCAATTGTTCTGGTTCAGGGACCAATTTCTGGAAGCGAAGAATAGAGGAGGGCATCAACTTTTAAAACGATAGCATTCATTCGTTTACTTTTCATTTCAAAAAGCTATAAGTTGTACTACAAAAATCAATAATTTGAAATAAAATAAAAAATCGGCAATTTTTAATAAATTATAATTAACTGAAGCCCTCTGCTGCCGACAGGTGTTGTTGATATACCTAACGCTCTGACCGAACACGCTGAGAACCATCTGAGCCACCGAGGACACAAATGAATAGCACGACTGCAGGGACTTATCCATTGCACGCTTCCCGTCAGACCCCACATTCCCAACTGTCCCCAATTTACATACATAATATACCTAATGGATATTTGCCCATCCACTCATTACTCGAGCACACTTAGGTGACGATTCCCGTAAGAGTTCGGTCAACGTGTGCGCATTCGCACAGACGAAGGTCAGTGGCTGGATAGCCTTTAACTATATATATATGAAGATAGTAATTGTTCTCAAAAGAACAGATACCATTGATGACCGCGCAGCTTCTGTAGAATAAATTATAATTAACTGAAACCCTCAGCTGCTAATATTATATATTTTATAGCTGCAATACTCTAGGTGTAAACCAGTTACAGATGTCTTTAACACGTCAAACATAATTTAAGGTGAAAAAGTTATGCCTAACCTGTGAATTTTAGGGACTCTGGAGGTTTCCTTCTTTAATAGGTGGGGGTAGGTACTCAATGGCAATAGCCAAACATTCCGAACTGGAAAGTTCCTTTAATCGAGAAATGCTAGGAGTTTGTTGAAAGAAAGAAGCGAAATTGTACAACAGTTCATCTTCCTTTAATGAGCAAGAAAAGAAAGCCAAATCTCTGATCCACATCAATAGAGGTTAGTTACAGAATGTGGTGTTTTGAACGCTGTTCCTACTACAGAGCGTGTAGTTGAGGTTCGTGCCACCAGTTAGGCCCCGTTGTTCTGCCAGACGTGTGTCTGTTGTGGCGACCGGGGCTCCGTAATTAGAATCCAGAGGCGAGGTCTGTGATCTCGCTGCCTCTGGAAACCTGATTACTGCACGCAGAAGGCAGCGCGGCGCCGGAACCTGCCCTGTATATGCTGCTGAGAAATGTGATAATGTTAAACGCAGCGGCGTGGGACGCTGGAGCCGCTGCCGCTTGTGTGAGCTGTCGGATGCCAACGGTACCCTGGATGTACCTCCACCGTGGGCACGCCTGACGATATTAAATTGGAAGACAGCCGTAAAATTTGTTTCTTTTGTCATTTGTGTTCGCACGCCTCATACAAGTGTCAGTGACCTGTTCTCGGTTAAATGAATATGCTGGAGAATCTGCTATCTCCCTGTGCTTAGTTAACACCCTTAAATATGGACACTGTTTAATTCTTCGAAATAGCTGTGTCGTATTTAATATCATATGCATGGCAGGAAGAATCTGCATTTCTCAGTATCCTATAGAAAGTAATAAATTCCTCTATCCGTACGTATAAAACAAATCTTGCAGACCCTAATAATCCAGATTCGCAATCTTGCTGCAGAATAGAAAAATAATCTGGTATGAGAATTTTGAAAAATGGTTCAAACGGCTCTGAGCACTGTGGGACTTAACATCTGTGGTCATCAGTCCCCTAGAACTTAGAACTACTTAAACCTAACCAACCTAAGGACATCACAAACATCCATGCCCGAGGCAGAATTCGAACCTGCGAACGTAGCAGTCACGCGGTACCGGACTGAGCGCCTAGAACAACTCGGCCACTGCGGCCGGCTATGAGAATTCTTCCTCTGGAATAAAGTTGCCTAGTCGTATAAATGAGTTTATGTTAAAGGTTTCTCTGAGAGACTTAAAAAGAGTTCCACTAGTTTTATTTACATTCTGGAAGAACCAGGAGAGAATGGAAACGCCCACTACCGAGGAACTATCTCAAGAAATCACGATCTGTGTGCGCCTGGAAATACCTATTTCTAGAATTGTACATGAGTTAAGTTACAAATGGTCACATAAACGAGTTTGTCTCTTGCATTCTTTCTGTATACTCTCTTATTAACTTGTGGAGTCATTCAATAACACTGGTCAACACTCATTTTCTTGCCAAGGATATTTGAGTGGCTTTAGGATGGGTTAGTGGTGCTGAGGACGAATATAGCAACCATTTATGCAGTTTGGCTCTAGTTTTTGAGATAATGCATGATTTATTCAAAAAATTAGAAAAAATTGCTAATACTGAACTCGAGCGCTACAAACTACAATGAAAAACGAAAATAATCTTTATAAATAGCTTCTATGAAAACCTGATAGGCATTTGTCCACGTATAAAACATAATTGAAAAGTTTCTCTATAAGTATATCATTTTCCATCCATGACAAACCGCTTCCTGCACGCTTTCCTTTTATAGGTCTCTTCAGAACTGTCACGTTGCAGATTCCAGCAATAATCTGCCATCATATGCCTGTCCCATCTTCCTTTATATCTTTCCTCTATTCCTTTCATATATTGATGGAACCGCTCTCCTTGTTCCTCACTGAAATCACCTAGATTACGAGGAAATCGATCCAAGTGGCTGTGAAGGAAGTGCAATTTTATGCTCATGTTAGCTCCTAAGTTTTGAAAGTTAGTGAGCATGTTTTTGACCAGTTCCTCGTAATTGGGAGCTTTATGATTGCCCAAAAATCATTTTACAACAGCGACAAAACTGTTCCAGGCCGATGCTTCAGTGACAGTCATGACACTTGTAAAATTGGTATCGTTGATGAGCCTGCGAATTTGAGGACCATCAAATATTCCTGCCTTAAGTTTTTCACTACTGAGTCCAGGGAACGTATTGCAGATGTATGTGAAGCAATTACCATTTCTGTCTAAAGCTTTGGTGAATTGCTTCATTAGTCCTAACTTAATATGTAATGGTGGAAGAACAATCTTGTCCCTACTAACCAGAGGTTCATTAATGATGTTTGCTTCACCAACAGCCATATGTTCCCTTGGAGGCCATGTTTTCTGCTTCCAATGTTCGTGCTTTGCCCTACTATCCCACATGCAGATAAAACATGGGTGCTTTGTGTATCCACTTTGTTGTCCAAGCAAGAAGTTCACCATTTTCAAATCAACACAAATCAACCACTGGTGCTGCATATACTGAATTTTCTGCAGAACCATCTTGATGTTAGCATATGCTTCACAAAGTTTTGTTGAGTGGGCAATTGGAATAGATGCGTAACGATTGCCATTGTGTAGGAGAACACATTTTAAACTTCTAGTGGAACTGTCTATGAACAGACGCCAGTCCTCTGGTCTATATTCCGGCAGCCCCAATTCAAGTAAAAGTCCAGGTATATTGCTGCAATACACTATAACCTCTTCTTGGTTGAAGTATGGAAGAAGGTTTTCTTCTCTCGTCCGGTAAGCTGTTATTTTAACACTTGGATGAAGACAGTTCTTTTCCTTAAGCCTGGATGCTAAGAGTTCTGATGCTTGCTTTGAAAGATTGAGTTCTCGTATCAAGTCACTGAGCTCCTTCTGGTCGAACTGCTGGGGTTGTGTCTCACGTCCTTCGTATTCCGAACCACTACTTGTACATTCCTCGCCGTGCACATCGTCATCTGATGATGTTAGCGTGGGTAATGTTGTGAAGGTTGGTACAGGAACATCGTTGCTGTGCACCACCGGTCTTCTTGCTGACTCCAAATCGGGATATTCCCACTTTCGTTTTTTGAACCTATTAAAACCTTTCACATTAACAATGCAAAAATAGCAATCATCTGTACGGTTCTTCTGCTCTCGCCATACCATATGCACTCCGAAGTTTAAGCTTTTCCTTTTTCGTTTTGTCCACTGCCGTAAGCACTCCACACAGCATTTACAAACTTTATGGGGTGCCCACGCCTTGTCTTGATCTCCAAGTTTAATTCCGAAATATGCCAGATACGCTTCCTTCACAAAAGGAGTGATATTCTTCCTGTTCTTTTGAAGAACGTATTCACCACAAATGTAGCAGAACTCATCTGGATGGTTCACGCAAAGACGGCGTGAAGAACTCATGTTTTCCTAAAACAAAATTGCACAAATACTACATATTATGCAGAACTTTCTTGTATTTGCATGTCAATCACATCCAACAAACATCATTAATTGTTTTGTGTGAAATGAATACTCACCTCTTATTTGCTACGTCACGATGAAAAGGTTCTATCTCCTTGAAGCTGCACTGCACATGTGCTTGTTTACACTGAACGCTACCTATCGGCTGTTGCGGGGATTACCTCGGCCAACAAATGAATGTCGAGTACCGCCGAATTCAAATCTGCACAACCCTCAATATCTTCAACACACGCACCGCACAACAGGACTGAACACATGCTGACAGTGTGATGTTTGCATGATGTAATCCTCAACCACACAGATGCACTCCCTGAGCACAATTGTTTAATAAAGATAGTACAATATCACTAATTAAAAAAACAGGTAGCAAATACATTACACCATATATGGACCCTGCAGTCGATATTATCCACATGAAACTCTCATTTCCACAAATAACCTATATCTCAAAAACCAGAGCCAATTTGGAAAAAGTACAAATATACTCGGAATGAGTATCATAACAATATCACATTTTCGTTCAAACTTCCCTGGCAACGAAAAAAAAATTTATTTTGTAGAGCTGTGTAATTAATTGAGTCATTCAACAGTTAATGAACCACAAGTAACGATTCTACAAATTTACATTGTACAAAAGATTCATACTTTTATAAATATCATAATTACACCTAATAATTACGCATTTCACCTCTTACTTCATTTACAGCTTACGAACTATTAGCATTCAGCTTGGCTCTTTGTAGCAGTTGTTTGGCATTTCCTGGTTTTCTAACTTCTAATGAAACGACCTTGGTACTAGGACAAGTTAGATAATAGCCTGATTCAGGTCTCTTCTGAAACTCACAATCTCACATAGCTCACTCCCATGTGACAATGCAATAATGTGGTTCCAAAATTGATTGCTGCTTTTTTGTTCAGTTTCATACATAAATGCTACAAATAACATCTCAGAAATTAAGGGGTCTGTGCTTATAGCTGACCAGCAGTATTGGCTCTAGTTATTACATATTTAACTCGGATTAAGAACAGTGGCCGGCCGGTGTGACCGAGCAGTTCTAGGCGCTTCATTCTGGAACCGCGCGACCGCTACGGTCGCAGGTTCGAATCTTGCCTCGGGCATGGATGTGTGTGATGTCCTTAGGTTAGTTTGGTTTAATTAGTTCTAAGTTCTAGGGGACTGATGACCTCAGATGTTAAGTCCCATATTGCTCTGAGCCATTTGACCCATTTTAGAGCCATTTTTGAAGTACAGTGGGACTTAATCTCCATTCCATGAGTTGCTCCATGGCTTGTGTATTGCAGAGGAGGGGTGTTTGCACAGCAGGATGCTTGAGCAGAGAACAACTCAGTATTGGCTCTGAAGCGGAGCGTTTTAGCATACCGTTACCCCAGTATGCGGTTCACCACTGGAATATCTGCATCAGAGCGGATAGACAAGCGCTGTCCAAGTATAGCACCAGACCGGGGCCTACAGTGAGGATTGACCGAGCCAAGTTAGTGCTTGGAAGAGCACCGGCGCTGCCTGCAGCTTTTTTTCATTAGCCACGTCCAGAAAGTCTTTATTCCTTACTTATTTGCATTTCTACTCCAGCGAGGAGAGTAAAACATGCTGCAAATATTTTATGAGATCACACTACAACAGTGTCACACTTGTTTGCCTATGAGGCATAAACTTTTGTAGAGCTGTAAAACATTATTTTTCCAGGTTTTATATTCGCTGAGTATTCCGATTCCATTCCTGCCCTCAAGCCAAGGAAAAAGTCGCTGTATGACCTATTGATTTTTTACTATGGTGACACAGAAGCGGTTCCATAAATGTCATCATAAAGACAAATGTTGTTCCTTTCTCCGTTATTTCTCGAAAGTCTGACTAATGAAAATGTTATTGTTGTGCCTTACAATCAGACACTGGCTCAGACCATCGATAGGTGAGGAATTGAAGCCTTCTCCATCAAAAGAAGTTTCCTAAAAACATGCAAAACTTTATTGAAGCTAAAAAAAAGGAAATCATGAATAACTTCCTCGAAGTTAAAAAAAAAAAGATTTAAGGATACTGCATATGTTAACGTGGTTGTCACGTACCATATCAATGTGTTATTTCACCACAATTAACATTCTTTTATCGATGTCACTTTAATTTTTTATGTTTCGTATGCCTTTGACTATAAACAATGATTTGAACACTGTGCGCAGAAAGTGTAAGAAATGAAACTTACTGACACATTAAAACTGTGTGCCGGAATGAGTCTCGAATACGGGACTTCAACCTGTCGTGAGAAAGTGCTTTTCTGCCTGAGGTACCTAAGCATGACTGACGACAAGTCCTCACATGCAATGGTCCCAAGTTATAGTTTCGGTCTGGCGCACAGTTTTAATCCTGCAGAAAGTTTCGTATAAGCGCAGACTCCGCTGCAGAGTGAAAATTTCATTCTGGAATGTAAGAAATGTTTCAGAAATTATTTGTAACGGAAATGAAATCAAAATTTATGCATTGATCATAGTCACTCTTAACGATTCGCGTCAGGATGTTTTGTGTGTGTTTGTAAGCGTGCGTGTGAATGGGATACTCAAATATTGAAACAGGTGTAGTTTTGGTCAGTTTGAAAGTGCTGCGACGATGAGCAATGATTTGCTTTAAATACTGTTTAAAACTGAATCTTAGCACCACATTTAAGATTTTAACTGCGCTTTGTATCACTTGTAATCATTTGAACGCGTAAAACAAACGAGGACAAGCAGAAACTTGGGAAAATATTTGTAACAACTTATGGCGTTTGTTGTACTTTTTAAAACAGTTTAGTCGTTGGGATGCCATTTATTCTCTGTGATAAGCACCCGATATTATAGGCATACACCTGTCCATCTGATGTGCGCCATTCATCTTCAGAATGGGAGACGTTACATAGTATCTAACCATTTCTCCTCGTTAATGCTATTAATGCTTCTGTAGATCTGTGTTACTTTAGTGAGTGTGGCTATGAAGTGCAGATGCGGAAAAGTCCTTGAGAACAGTAGGAAAACATAACTATTAGAAACTCTAGCATTTAGAATAATGATAATCCTGCGTTAGGATTCCTTATAGTATTGGCTAACTACCGTGTGATTTCCCATTGATCGGTAAGGTTGAACTTTCACTTTACACGCCATATAGAACACCTCTGTGTGTGCGGATTGACTTCCCATCTCAGGTCCTGTAAAGTGCTTTTTCTCATTCGAGCAGAATGCGCTCGGTATTTATTGTGAAGTAGCATCACTCACGCAGTCTATCTGGTTTTTGTTGTTGGACTGCTTCTTCAAAACGTCTCACATGTTGACGATAAATGTCAGCAGCAATTCAGAACACACCACAATGTCGCTGTTCCAACAGATTCATACCATTATCTTTTGTCGATGTGTGTAGGTTTTACACAGGGAGTCGTTGCTTTGTTTGGGCTCAACCATTCCTTTCTTTACTTCATGTTTGCATAAGGACACCATTTCTCGTCACCAGTAACGATACACCACAGAAATGGTCGGTGTTGATCACGAAGCAGAGACACACATATGGCCCACACGAAGATTTTTGTGATTTTGGCTTATATCATGCGATACCAATACATTCAGTTTCTGAAACGTCCCCATAGTATTAATATGTCCCACGATGGTCGAATGATCTCATTTGCCAGGATCATTGCGGATTAATACGTTTACTAGATTGTAACGCCGGAAATGCATATCCTCCTATTTCCATCTATTGTACTGTAATTTTTTTCTTATTTTGTTACCTGAAGATATAACATTTCTGTGTCTTTGTATATTGTAGTTGATTTACTATTTGTATATATATATGCATTTATGTCGATTTATAATTGGTTTATTTTGTAAATATTATTTGTATTTTACGCTGGGTCTTGCCTAGTGAAAACTATGCTATCGAACGAATACATCGATAGGTCATGTGAAGAACGAAAGTGTGTAGGATCTTTGGTAGTGTGAACTCTGCCGCGTGGAGCGCAGAGCAGAAGAGAGTCTGGCTGGAGTAGTGCGGTTGAGCAGGTGTGTTGTGTGACGCTCCCGCGAGTTGCCGCGCTTTCGGGGTTTGACAGCATGTAATTGCGCTCGACTTGCTATGGTAGTTTCTAGCACGGTGTCGCGGACGGGAAGCATTAGCTGGCACACATCAAGAGCCCGTTTCGCCTGGTCGCCGTGTCGAGAAGAACGCGCGCCAGCATCCAGCTTCTGCAACAGCGACGGCCGACAATGAGTGACTGTCGCCACCTCCCCGATCGACGACTTCAAACCTTCAATCAACCAACAAGGAAGACTGGTAGCACGTAAAGTTTTAGAACTGTATGGCAGACCTCAGCTTTTCAAACTTTTAAAATTGTTGCATCACAAAATTACAGCAACTTAGCAAGAACCTTTGTTGCTCATTGTCCCAATTGCATTGCCAAGCAGGGTCCCTTCCTTTTCCGAAATGAACCCGAGTGTCGTTGAAATTCAAACGCCAGCATTAAAAGAATATAATTCAATTTCACTGCCTTAATTTCAAAGTTCAGTTAAAGTATTCATAGCTGGCTACAATATTTAGATTACACGAGCACAAATTAAGAGTGCGAGTTTCGTTACCGTATTTTAGCTTACCTGTGACTGCAGCTCAGCTTGGTACGTACTAAATTTTACTATTGTTAATTGTTCAGAATCATTTACTTCAAGTTCAAAGTAAAATCTCTTATTTCTAAATTGCGTAGATTCAATTTGCTTTTGAAATGATTGTTGAGGTAGCCCAAGACTAACTGTATTTTACTGAATTTCGATATGCTTCAGAAACAAAGTTCACTATTAAATTCAGTCACTTAATTAACTTTCAATTTTCCAGTTTTATTAATTATTTTGCTAAATTAGGTCAGAGTGTAGCGAAATTCATTACTTCTGACAAACATTCAGTTTTCACACTATACGTGTCAACCTTCAGTTGCCACGCTTTTAGTGCTAACTATATGTGTAATAACCTTTCTTTTTCAGTTACTATAGTAATTGTCCATAGGACTGGCGACCGTAATTTCCCCAAATCTCAAATATCTAATTACCGCTAGTTAATTGTTAACGTAACGGCCGCACATTTACTTTCTTTATTAACTTTACCCCTTTTCAAAATTAATTTCCACCAGTTGCATTTGCATTTTTCCTTTCATTTAGATGTAACCCTTTCCTCCCTCTTTACCGACAGATTAACTTCGGTGACGATTGCTTTTCCCAAATTTCCATTAGGTACACACGGTTTAATTTTTCGCTGTCATTAAGGTCGATAAGTGAGGGGGAGGTTACAAGATCTTCATTAAACACCGAAGGTCTTCCTGCATGTGGAGAGTCAATAAGTCGAACGATTGTCCTTAAAACGAGACAACCGTTTTCTTACCATGCTCTCTGCAGTGGCATTATCACCACACACGGCGCAGATGTATCTGGCTGGCATTGCTTCTGTCAAACCTCTATTGAACTCAAACAGAAGAAAATTTCGGGAATGTTGCAATTTCTCCACGTGGCACTTTTTTACCTAGCGTTCACAGCTCCACTCACTGCCCTCAAATGACAAAATGACAATATGTAAAGTCAAATAGCAACAGACCACAATTATCAAATGACAAGATAAATAAACCCGTAGCAACCGGAAAACCTACACGCAAAACGAAAACGCTACGAAGTTATGCATCAACCTAATAGTTCTGAGAGAAAATTTCGATATGAGAGTCACAGATTACCGTATTACAGTTTCACTATATTCCGCTGGTTTTACTTTGAAATGGTCTATTGGTGCTATGCCTGGCAGTAAATATATTGAATTATACAATACACGGCGTGACAGCAAAATGGAACACATCGAAGACGTGACTGGATGGCAGTGTACATTCTTTCATATACACTCCAGCGATGGGTGCCTAAAGGATTAAAGCTTACGATACCTTTGCCAGGGGCCACTTTCGCCAATTCACAGCGTCAGTGGCGCAGGGGAAGGTGGAGGCAGCTGACCCCCACGAGGTGAGCGCCCGAATAGTGACACCGGAGCCATTGTGCATCCACGCAGAGGGAGGCGAGACGATGTCCTCGCCTCGCTTAGAAATGGAAACGTCGCAAAGAGCATAGCGGATAATGTAAAGCGAGCCAAAAAGTTTTTGGCCCCCTGAAGTCACTACGATACAACATCAAGAACGCACAAGCGAAGGCATGAGAATTCTTCTGGCCTGGCAACAGCCATTTTACCTGCCTTCGAAAGAAAGAACGTATTCACCATTCCAGCACCCCACCGGCATTGGGAGGAGCGTACACAACGTGAAGAACTCGCACAGGGAAGAGTGTGAAACAAGTGTGAAACAATGTGATGTCATAAACAGTTCTAGATTGCGGATAAGCTGCAGTTATCTTTGACTGATAGCACAACCGAGCGCATTCATGGTGTTCGAGTTTAGAGCCGTTACTGGATGGGTCCAAACTGCTGAGGTCATCGGTCCCTAGTCTTGCACACTACTTAACCTAACTTTAACTTACACTAAGGGAAGCACGCACACCCATGCCCGAGGAAGGACTTGATCCTCTGTTGGGGGCCGTTACTGCCCCTCTAGCGTAGTTAAGAGGCATGTTCAGTGATTACTGTGAAGGACGCAAACATGCCACGTAGCCTACATATGTGAGAATATCAGCACTTGACACAATTTGGAAACGGTCTCAATGTGGGTCTCCAATTGGCCGGCTGGTTGTGCAACAACATTTAGATTTATGGGGCATTCGGTTGTGACAGTGACTCATTTTGGATGGCATAGGAGCAAGGGGGCAGGCGTACTCGTTATCATGGTTCTGGTTGACCAAGTCTAACCACCACAAGCACTGTCGCCTTATTGTGCACGAAACATAGACGACCATGCGTACAAAAATAATTTGGAAATTCGTGGCAAGCTCTTATGGGACCAAACTACTGAGTTCATCGGTCCCTAAGCTTACGCAGCACTGAATCTAATTTAAACTAAGTTAAGCTAAGGACAACGCACACACCCATGCCCGATGGAGGACTCGAACCTCCGAAGGGGATAGCCTCGCGAACCGTGACAGGACGCCTAAGACCGAGCGGCTACACACCGCGGCGCAGGGACCAGTACGCCTGATGGCAACACCACGCAGGGAAATGGCAGGAGGTCGCTTTTCTCGATGATTCTTTGTTCTACACTTATGTTTATAGAATCACAGTGTATTTAGGTGTGTGTAGAGGTTCCAAGAATAGCAAACATTCCCAGATTGCATTAGTCATCGACATATTGTGACTCTATGGTAAGCTGTCAGTTCCCATACATAACATAGTGCCAGAGACAGTAATCTGACACCATTACAGTTCAATTATGCCTCAGGAAATTATAATTTATTAACATCAAGTTAGAATGTACCGTTTCAAGGCTTCCACAGATCAGTGCATTATTTCTTCAGCACTCCATTCTCAGCCTATGTGCTGGTAACATATTCAGCCTCACTTTACGTTCTGTAATAAAACTAGGTTTGACATTGTTTCAAATAATAAAATGCCTAAAACTTTGATTATGACATCAAATCCACTGGTGTATCTCTTCTTAATACACTTTAGCCTATAAATGAGAGAAATTACTGAGGTACTGTGGGGCGGCGAGTTAGAATTTAGGAAAAATATGATTGCTGTATAAATGTTTGAATGTTGAATCAGTTTCTGGCTTTTAGAATGTTGTTAATGCTGTCTTTCGCCGTTCTCAACACTGGCTCTCTATTTACTTGTTAGCCCCCAGAAAGTGATTTAACAAAACGTGAGGCCTGTAATTAGAGTTCCTAGTGCCCACTTTATCTGAGAATACCATTATAGCTGCAGCTTATAGCTCTGAGGAATTTTCCAAAATAGTTGAGTATATTCTCAAAGTCACAAATAAAAAACACAAGTATTCCTACAACCTAACTAACAGAGCAGTTCAGAGTCTAATGCGCTGATGCAACTATAAATGTCCGAATTAAATGTTAAAAGAATGCTCGCCATAATTTGATGAAAATATTTCATCAAACGCCATGCTAAATAATTGGTAGAATGTCTGTCCCGCGACGGCACGTGAAAATACGACAATACGCAAACTGAAGCTAGATAATGAAAATCATCCCAGAATTAACTCTTCACTTGAAATGATTTCATGGTTCCGCATATCTCTAGTAACTTAATACGGCACCCGAGGCTGTTTGTCGCAGGGATACCGATGCGGCGCGACTGCCGACACAGATGGCGTGTCATTCAGCGTCTGGAGAGAACTGGGGCCTTTTTTCCTCGCGGAGCGTTCTTATATATAAAGCCGCGGTGTGGACGGCTAAGGGAACGCCTGATCAAATCGGCTCTCCCGAGTAGCCGCTGGGCTAGTAACGCACCACTTCAAGTTACATAATAAATTATAGCTTCTTTTGCTGATGGCCGATTAAGCTCTGAATTTAACTGTGCATTCAGCACGCAGGTAAGTATTGATAATAAAATTTTGACGTGGCTAAGTTAAATATTTTGGGCGAGAGAATTAATTTAATTGCCCTGCACGCAGCAGATGAGCTCTGAACTGTCCCTTTTGAGATCCGCTATCGCTATAATTTTATAGGTATTCAAAAGAAACTTTTCACATCTTCATAGTCATAGCGGACCTCCAACTTATTTAAATCTAAACATCCTAGCCTTATTTACTAGCCTACTTAATCTATCTTGCTTCCTTCAGTTTTGTGACGAAAACCAGAAAATCATGAATTTCCACTAAAATCTTAATTTGTGAAATCCAAAGTATTGTTTTTATTAAATCAATATGAAAGATGAATCGAAATATAAATTTTGAAGTCTCTAGTTCTTTTCTGTTGCGCCAATGATTTTTACAGAAAAACGTCCAAATTTCGGAAATGGCTGAATTTATCGAACTGATTTTTAACACACATTACTTTAGTATTATTCCTGATATACCAGAAAAGTTTTAGGTTATTTGCTTGATTTTTAAAGTATTGCGCAACATTTATTACGTCAGAGCTAGTTACAACAGACTGGCTGGCACACAATGGAAACTGATGTGACTTTACTACAGCGTGAGTAGGCTGCTTCCCTACATCACCCTCTACTTAAATTTTCTGTTTATAAATGTTAATGAATGAAAAAAAAATAATTACAAAAAGGGAAGCAAGAGTACAGTTTAACACCCTATCAAAAATCAAAATTGAAATGTAAACATGTAGAAACGTTAAAAGAAAACTGATTACCTACATTAATTATTTAAATTGTGGGCATGTTCACTGCCTTTTAAACAATGTCATTACTCAAAATTTTAAGCAAAGTCAATGAAATATTTTGGCATACATATTGCCTTAGACAAACAAACACATACAAATTGAAAAATTATGAAATTCTTAGATCCATTAAATACATTTTTACATACACAAATTCAAGAAAATAACATGATACATAAACAGATGATTATCTCTTAGCAGTCTTTTCTAAACCCGAAAGAAAAGTTCACACATAATTTTTACACACGTGGTTGTAGCCGCTTTGGCTGGCGTCCTACACTTCCCTTCACAAGGGTAGAGGAGGGGAAGTTGCTATGGTGTGCGTCCTTCACGTTCTCTCTAAAGTACATGGGGAAAGGGGAGCGGTCACTGTGAGTTGTGTCCAAGTCACTCCACGCTTTCACGCAGCTACCAGGCTGCCATTAGCTGGTTTGTCCTGTAGAACAAACAAAAAGAGTGCCTCAGACTCTGTTCACTTAATATCTAAGGGTGGGTCACAATGAAATGGGGATATATACATTTTATCCTTTAATATGTTGCTGGAACAAAGTTAACAGAACTTTTTCAGTATTACTCTCGCGGTTATTTAATTGTCATAAAATCGGTAAACAAATGGCTCAAAACGCCTTTAGTCATGTACTAGAGAAAATTTATGCTTATGGCATATAATCATAAATCATATTTAATCTGAATTTATTAGTTCTGGCCCGGAAAACTGAACCAATGCTCGGTACATTTCTGACAAATCTGTATTTTATTCACTTAGCTGACTCATCTTTGATTACCTTACTCTTAGAGATAGTATGAGTATATTTGATTAGTAGTTTTATTTTCATCTTCTTTGTACATATGAGTAACTTTTGGTAATAGTACAGTTCTAAGTGTTCAAAACACACTACGTTTAGTTGACTACTAATTCCACTTATTGGTCCTCTGCTGTTGTGTTAGTTCCACATCTGCAATCATGTACTTACTTCATAGTAGTGTATTTATGCTGAGCTAAAATTAATGTCTCACTTCTGCCATTAGGTTACTTATTTACTTTGCTAGTGTATGAACTTAAGTAATACTCACTCTATTAATATTTAAAGAATAGGCTAGCACATTTATTTCATATCATTAGTGTATTGCAGCTGATCAGTTTGCTCACGTGGCAATCCATTTCCACTCGATCGGCCGCTGAAACCTCAGGTATTCTCTCTCGACCTACCACTAAAATGCATCAAGTAATTATGGCCAAGCGTAATGCTAATTTCGTTAAACCTATAGGACACCATGAGCTGCTCTGTCTCATCTAACATAAGGGTACCTATGGTCGCATTCACGCCTCCAACTCATAACCTCAATACGTGTAGGTGTATCCTGTCACACACTACACCCAAAATAATGGCCAGCTCCAACCTTATAAATACTTCAGGGACGTGTCGTTCATGTCTCAACCACAAACACTGCTCAATTCTATTACACTGCCTTTCCTTGCTACACGAGGTGAGTTCATCCTTACAACTTATCTGCATATTTTTCATAACACTAAGCAATCTCTTTTTTACTATTTATTAGTTAGCTCTAATGCATACACTAGGTTTCACTACCACTTCAGATCCTGCTTGTACATGAATTTGTACATATTTTTAAAATATTATTGTGGGACCATTTCCAATAAAACAACACTTTGTACTTACTATTTTACCAGGGTTCTATAGATAATTGATACTCAAATACATTTTTTTCTTAATTACATCATACTTCTCTATTGTTTGTCACTATTAGGTTTGTCACATCAGGTTTTGTTCTTCACTAATCGGTAGATAGAATGGTTACATAACTCATGGCTTGATAGCCTTGACGGAAATTTTCATGTGTTGGAAAGAAGTCGAAACTTTGGTGGATAGGAAAGATGAAGAATGAGCGAGGCCTGAAAAGGAAAGAAGATCTCACACAGCTGGGACTGCACAGCTGCCACACTGTGTAGAGGTTACAGAACAACCTCCTCCCTACAGCATTCATTAGCTGAATGCTGTCTTGATAGTCATAACGGAAAATTTTAATGTTTGGAAAGAAGAGGTCGAAATTTTTTTTTTTTTTTTTTGGGGACAGGAAAGAAGAAGAATGAGTGAGACCTGAAATGGGAAAGAAGGTCTCACACAGCTGCTACTGCACAGCTGCCACACTGTGTAGAGGTTACAGAACAACCTCCTCCCTACAGCATTCATTGGTTGATTGCTGACTTGATAGTCGTAACGGAAAATTTTGTGTTGGAAAGAAGAGATCAAAATTTTTGTGGACAGGAAAGATGAAGAATGAGTGAGACCTGAAAAGGAAAGAACATCTCACACAGCTGGGACTGCACAGCTGCCACACTGTGTAGAGGTTACAGAACAACCTCCTCCCTACAGCATTCATTAGTTGAATGCTGGCTTAATAGTCGTAACGGAAAATTTTGTGTTGGAAAGAAGAAGTCGAAATTTTTTTGGATAGGAAAGATGACGAATGAGTGAGACCTGAAAAGGAAAGAAGATCTCACACAGCTGGGACTGCACAGCTGCCACACTGTGTAGAGGTTACAGAACAACCTCCTCCCTACAGCATTCTTTGTATCTCCTTTCGAACCGCCTCCTTCCTAGCTGCATGTATTTGGTATGGCTTCCTGAAAAACACTTGGCCGGGTTTCACCTTTAACTGACATTCATAACCTTTGACTATGCCAGGTCGATCTGAAAATACCTTATGATGCCTTTTTAGAACCAGTCTCAGTTCTTCCTTCTGATTGGCTGAAATCTTATCGATTTCCTGCAATTTAGCTTCTATTTTGTCTAAAATAATTGCTTCTTCTTCTTCTTCTGTGTTTAGCTTACTTGTACTAAGATTAACACCTTCGTCCCAATACCTCCTATTTTTCAGAATTCGTATAGGCAGCTCCCAAGTTACATCATCAGTTACTACATGTTTATCACTAAAAGGTACTGTAATTACTCCGGTTATTGGCAAGACCATTTTTAACTGGCTTCTTTCAAAATCAACAACACTCTGATATTTTGACAAGAAATCTATGCCAATTAAAACCTCAATACTGAGATTGTTTACAATTAAACATGGATGATCAATTAAATTACCATTTATGTTAAAGGGCAGTAAAGCTTCTTGCTTTACTGTTTTTGACACCTTGCCAGTAGCACCAATTATTCTTAGTCCTGATACCCTCATTACTGTAAGCTTGTCTTTACCAGGTAAAGCATCAAAGAAGGACTGAGGTATCGCACTCACCTCACTTCCACTGTCTAAGAGGCAACGTACATTGATATCCAACATATTCACTATTATTATAGGGTGGCTTATTCTAGGTTGTACAGGTGGTTCCTCAAATTCATCTAATAGTTCCTTTTGGATTTGTCTCCAACTAAAGTGATCAACATCTGTCTTCATTACATTTAGGTCACAGAGTGTAGGGGTTTCCTGAATTACTTTTTCAGCTGCCTTTTCCAGTCGGTCTATTAATTTTAAATCGAAACACCGCACGACTTCATTACATTTAGTTTGCTGAACATAACCCAAATTACTGTAGTCTGAGCGATTCTGCGCCTCCAGACCGGGCATAACATTAGTTACAGCTAAACCATTTTCACCATTATCGTCGGTTTCCTTCTCAAGTGACAACTGGTCACAGCTACTGGGTTCATCGACCCCCAACAGCCTACCCTCTACATTCCCACTTTTCTCCTGTCCTAAATCTATTAGTACATTATCAACATCCTGCACAGGCACTTTAGATAAGAGCACATCATCTTCATCGTAAATATAAGCATGAATTTCTTCTGCTTCTTCACCTGACAATTCAATATTTTGTAGCTCTTCCCTATCATTACACAGCTGCGCCTTCTCTTTCTCTTCCCACTTAGAAAGCGTCTCTAACACGGTATCTATCAAATACTGTGAGTGATCTAATATTTCTGTTGTATCCTTAGGTGCTACCGACTCTTCATCCACATAGTCAGTTTGAGTATTCTGATCTGTCTTACCAATTCCCTTAACTACTGGCTTAGGAAAAGTAACCGCCTGGTGAGCGCCAGTGTCCTCATAGACGGGAACTAGTTTTCCTGCCTCGGCCTACTGCTGTTTCCTTTATTTTCATTATAGTTAGCTGGCATAGCATTGCCTTCTGCACTGTTGTTTAACTGCATAATTCTGTTAGGAACAACATTACTTTCATTTAGATGCCATTGTTGGTTCTGATAATTATTTCCCCAATTCCTACCTCTCTTAGGATGGCGAACACCTACTGTTCTAATGTTTACATTGCCATTTTGTTCGTTCCTAAAATTACTATTATTGTTATTGGCATTTCTGTTATTACGTGCTTGCTCCTCGTTGGCAGCAACACGTTCTACACGTTCCAGATATTCAATGAAACGATCCAGATTGTCTCTAGGGGCAGATATAATTCTATTTTGCCAAACCATGGCAGTTTGGCTTCAAGACCTAGTATAATCATTTCAGGTTTCAGCTTTTCGGCCAAATGTGACAAACGTGAGATCCATGACCTAGCAAACTCTTTAATTGATTCCTTGCCTGCATTGAAGCGTTTTCCACTCCAAAATTCTCTCAACACTTCATTTTGCTTATTGCTAGACCAATACTCATTAATAAAAGCTGTTTTAAACTCCGCTAATGTTTTACACTTTAACATAACATCAGCTGACCAACGCATGGCGTCACCTGCTAAATGGCTTTTAATAAATGAGATTTTCTCTCGTTCAGACCAAGTTGGTGGAATTACATCTTCAAAATCGTTCCAGAAATCTAGCGGGTGGATATTTTTATCTGGATCGAACCGCAAGAACTGCCGACACCCGATAAAAGCGGCGTTTGCAGCTACAACTTGTTGTATACTACCATTACCAGAAGTTACTGAAGCTACTTTACTCTCAAGGTTAGCCATGTTAGTATTAATTTTTTCTACTTTCATCTCAACATTATCTACTCTTTGTACAATATGAGTAGTATCAGTTTTGATTGCCTCTACGTCTGCTTGACATATGATTACTTTAATATTAACATCTTTAAATCTGTCTGAGCACAGTTCAGATTCCGTCTCGATCTTTTCTGTTAACTTGTGCTCCAGCTTCGCATCTTCCATTTGGAAGTCTTTGCGAACCTCAGCAACTTCGGATTTAACTGTTTTATACATTTCAGAAAACTGTTGAGCAACCTTTTTCTTAATATCCTCATGATTGTAATCAATTTTATAATTCAAACTGTCTAGATCCTCTTTCAACTTATTGCAACCAGCCTTGAAGGTATCGTCCATTACCTCCAATCGTTTATTAAAATTAGTTTGGCTGGCCATGATCTCAGACTTTAATTCAGCATTACTGCTTTTGACCTGTTCACTTATTTCAGACTTTAATTCAGCTGTCATTTTAGCATTACTGGCAGCTATTGCTTGTAATATAACATTTAAATCAACAGCCCCAGCATCTTTGGGTTGCTCACTAACTGGCTTTTTATCACACTCAGGTGACGAAAAAGAAGCTCCAATACCAGAATCATCAAAACTACATGAAACTGCAGATTGATCAGTTATATCTAACTTCTCCTTCTTAAACTCTACCATCTCTGATGACTGTTTCATTTTTAATTCATCAGAGAAACTATCATCCAATAAATTTACAATTTCTACATTCTGCTTTACAACAGGGGTCTCTATTATTGAATCATTGCCCCTTCGCACATTACTGTCAGGAGACAATACTTCATATTTCACTTTAACATTACTACTTTCATGCATGTTTATACTT
This sequence comes from Schistocerca nitens, assembly GCF_023898315.1. Lineage (NCBI taxonomy): Eukaryota > Metazoa > Arthropoda > Insecta > Orthoptera > Acrididae > Schistocerca > Schistocerca nitens. Next base: position 22,502,697 of record NC_064614.1, read on the forward strand.
GAAACATTGTCTGAATTTACATTTCCCTCAACAGACATGGGTTCTAATTTAAGTTTAAACTCAGTTTCTTTTGGCGGTTCCATCGCCGACAGCCTTTTAGTGCAGGTTAGTAAAATTTTTAACAGCTTTTCATTTAACTTAGTTCCTTCTGCACGACGTATGGCGTTGCCGGCGCGGCGTACCAGGATTACTGAGGCGACGTGGCACGTTGAACTGCAGACGGCACTCCGACGGCTGTTGTGTGTTTGCGTGGCCCGTAACTGCAGGCGCGATTCCGGCTGCTCCAGCGGACGACTGCGGTACGACGAAACTGGCTTCTCGCGATGCCGGCAGCACCGCTAGACTCAGTGCCAGTTCCGTCAATCCAGATGCGTTGTTAATCCAATTGCGTCGTCCACATGCACACGTAACACTTTCACTGTCCTATTACTCAGCTTCGTGTCGCATTCCACTCGCGAATCCGAATAGTTAAAAATCACTTTCACTTAGTTGATATTTCCCGGCCGATGCACCATATGTGGGGCGGCGAGTTAGAATTTAGGAAAAATAATGATTGCTGTATAAATGTTTGAATGTTGAATCAGTTTCTGGCTTTTAGAATGTTGTTAATGCTGTCTTTCGCCGTTCTCAACACTGGCTCTCTATTTACTTGTTAGCCCCCAGAAAGTGATTTAACAAAACGTGAAGCCTGTAATTAGAGTTCCTAGTGCCCACTTTATCTGAGAATACCATTATAGCTGCAGCTTATAGCTCTGAGGAATTAGGAGATTGTCCGGGATTTATAATCAAAAACGATTTTCCAAAATAGTTGAGTATATTCTCAAAGTCACAAATAAAAAACACAAGTATCCCTACAACCTAACTAACAGAGTAGTTCAGAGTCTAATGCGCTGATGCAACTATAAATGTCCGAATTAAATGTTAAAAGAATGCTCGCCATAATTTGATGAAAATATTTCATCAAACGCCACGCTAAATAATTGGTAGAATGTCTGTCCCGCGACGGCACGTGAAAATACGACAATACGCAAACTGAAGCTAGATAATGAAAATCATCCCAGAATTAACTCTTCACTTGAAATGATTTCATGGTTCCGCATATCTCTAGTAACTTAATACGGCACCCGAGGCTGTTTGTCGCAGGGATACCGATGCGGCGCGACTGCCGACACAGATGGCGTGTCATTCAGCATCTGGAGAGAACTGGGGCCTTTTTTCCTCGTGCAGCGTTCTTATATATAAAGCCGCGGTGTGGACGGCTAAGGGAACGCCTGATCAAATCGGCTCTCCCGAGTAGCCGCTGGGCTAGTAACGCACCACTTCAAGTTACATAATAAATTATAGCTTCTTTTGCTGATGGCCGATTAAGCTCTGAATTTAACTGTGCATTCAGCACGCAGGTAAGTATTGATAATAAAATTTTGACGTGGCTAAGTTAAATATTTTGGGCGAGAGAATTAATTTAATTGCCCTGCATGCAGCAGATGAGCACTGAACTGTCCCTTTTGAGATCCGCTATCGCTATAATTTTATAGGTATTCAAAAGAAACTTTTCACATCTTCATAGTCATAGCGGACCTCCAACCTATTTAAATCTAAACATCCTAGCCTTATTTACTAGCCTACTTAATCTATCTTGCTTCCTTCAGTTTTGAGACGAAAACCAGAAAATCATGAATTTCCACTAAAATCTTAATTTGTGAAATCCAAAGTACTGTTTTTATTAAATCATTATGAAAGATGAATCTAAATATAAATTTTGAAGTCTCTAGTTCTTTTCTGTTGCGCCAATGATTTTTACAGAAAAACGTCCAAATTTCGGAAATGGCTGAATTTATCGAACTGATTTTTAACACACATTACTTTAGTATTATTCCTGACATACCAGAAAAGTTTTAGGTTATTTGCTTGATTTTTAAAGTATTGCGCAACATTTATTACGTCAGAGCTAGTTACAACAGACTGGCTGGCACACAATGGAAACTGATGTGAATTTACTACAGCGTGAGTAGGCTGCTTCCCTACAGTACCAAGTTTAAACAAAAAAGCTGTGGATAGATTCGATTGAAATTTTAATACTAGTTCGTAACAATGTTGCTGTGTGAGGCAGTGTCTTAGGTGTTGTAGCCACAGGTAATCAGGATATGAAACTTCACGCCAATTTATTTTATTCTGATACTAGTATTAGTTTCCATTCTACAATGGCGAAAAAAAATCGCAACTCCAACAAATAATTAATGTATAGTAGCGAAATTTTTAATACATTTATGTCAGTTAAGTATTTAAGTGATTAACACTTCAAAGTTAAAGATTAATGTAAGCGCGAGATAAGTCATTGCCGATGTGAAATGTGGGTACATCAATAACCGGTGTACCCGTCAGAGTGCTGAATGCAAGCATGCAAAAGCGCATGCATTGTATTGGAATTATACCGGATGTCAGCTTATGACTTGGCCTGTCCATCCTGTCCATACAGGGACGGTTAACGCTGGTCGTGAATAACACTGTAGTTGTCGTCGATGAAGTGCTGTATGTATTCGAGTGGAGACAGATCCTGTGATCGAGCGGGTCAAGGTATCATGTAGACACTCATTAGAGCTTACTGGGTTACAAAAGTGGTTCTTGGGCAGGCTTATCGTGTTGGGAAACACCCTCTGAAATGCTGTTCATGAATGGCAGCACAGCAGGTGTGTGTCTCGTTATCTTCTGGGTTGTATGGATTCTATTTTTCCTCAACTGTGATGGTATATACCCAGACTTGTCGCCTTTATCCACCAACTTGAATAGTAACGTGGCTGCCACTTCCTTCAATGATTTTACAAATCCCATTGTAATGCTATCTTTCACTGCTGACTTATTTGGTCCCAAGTCTGCCATAGCTGGTTTAAACTCTGACTCTAATACTGGACGTCTTATGTCTTCCATATCGACCGTTTTCATCTTATGCCACATCATCAGTCAGTCCCTCAACCTCGCAAAGGCCTTCAACAGAAATATTACGCGCTTAAATTGGATTAGCAACGGGGGAACGTGACATTTACTTCATGAGCTCGTCTACGGCTTGTCTACTGCAGAGAATTTAGTTTTTTCTTTCTCCATTTTACTCTTGCCCGCTCCGGCTTCATAGTTGTCTCCAACGTGTGCTCTGTCGTCTACTTTACTTGCACATCTAATCCAGCGCTGAGTCCGGGAGGCTGGTATTTTCCACTCATTGTATGTGATCAACTCCGTCTTGTAAATAATACTACGGGCTGATTCTGCATTTCATTCTTTCCTGTAATCTGCTCTTCGCATTCTATCAAACCTCGTACATCCCTTAATACCCCTAAAATTTCATTTCTACCGATTGTACTTTATTCATTTTGCTTTACAGTTGTCGCTCATGCTTCACTGGAATAAAGCAGTGGGAGTAAAATCATTAGGCTGTAAAATTTCATTTTCATTTCCTTCGTAAAGTCATTCTGAAAAGTTCTTGGGATGACCCCATACACAGCACGAAATTCGCTCACTTTCTGCGCACTGCCCTTGTTGCTGTAAGACTTATGTCGAAGCTTAGGGATCTTAAATGTCGATACTTATCTAAAATATTTTTCTAGCACAATCATTACTCTGACTGGATCTTTTCATCTGAAAGCCATAATTTTAGTATTATAAGCTGAGATTCGAAAATTAAAACAAGGTTCATTAAGATTGTTTAATAGATACATGGATTTCTGCAAATGATTTGATCGTCTGTAAATAGACGAGTATTTGAGCAAAAACCATTTCATTATTTAACTCCAGAGTGCGCCACGAATTTCCACTTTTTTAAAAATTGTGGTCAATATATACATACTAAAACGAATAGGCCCTTGTGTAAGTCCTGTACTTGCTAGAATCTGTTCACTTCTCTTAATTCCAGTGTCTAACATAAGGCTGGTGTTTCCATACAGGCTCCCTATTACCAAATTTAGGTGTGTATTTGCCACAATATTATTCCGTTTATAGTACGAGACGCCTTTCCGAAACCTATAAAAGAGAGATGTTTTCATTTTCTCCTATTTGTTCCATTATTTGTCCAACGGTGCAGATATTATCCATGCATGATCTCTCGTTCCTAAATACAATTTACTCTTCTACTAGGCGACAATCTGAAATGGATTTCAATCTTTTATTTGTTGTTTTAGTATGTATTTTACATAATGTAGTCACAAGACAAATTTCTCTTACATTTTCACAATGTTTGCGATCTGATCTACTGAATATGTTTTTAACTAGAACTGTTGACCGAGAGAGAGGCACTTTCCCGCTTTTATTGTGTAGATTTAAGTTTATTAATTTGCACTTTATTCTACGGTAGTTAACTAGTTCCATATTCATACAAAGGTTCAAACGTGTGTAAATTCCTACGGGACCAAATTGCTGAGGTCATCGGTCCCTAGACTTACACACTACTTAAAATAACTTAAACACACACACCCATACCCGTGGGAGGACTCGAACCTCCGGCAGGATTGGCCGTGCAATTCGTGACATGGCGCCTCTAACCGCTCGGCCACGCCGCGCGGCTCCATATTCATTGACGCCGTCCTAATTTTACGGGTATTAATGCTGTATCTAATTCCTGCAATGTTGTAGGGACTACTTCTAGAATTCTAATTCCTTGTGAGCTACTTCTATTTCATTCACTTCCTTATCATAGCACTGTTAGTTTGGTTCTAACCGATCTTGTTCGTATATTACGTTTATTCTTCCCGCAATTCTTTCTTATTTATATATTTGTTAGAATAGTATAAATCCAGTTAACTGCCTCTCAAGCACGTCGTGCTCTACCTCACTTCTAAATATATTCCATGCTTCCTCGTGTGCCTTTCTGCATATTCTCTTGGCAGTTGTTACATATGCTTCACACGATGTATCTGTTTTATCTGTTTCATTTTGTAAATACATCGAGTATGCCTTTCATTCTTCTTCAGTTATTTCATTTATTTCATCATTCCATACTCTCAATCCCATTTTAATGTTTGTCTTTTTCTCCTCTCCTAAAACTTCATTGGCAATTTTATATATTATGTGTACTATATTTTCCCATTCCTTATTTTCGTTCGATAACTGGCAACTCTATTTTCATCAACAGAATTCAAAAATTTTTCTTGTAGGACATATACTTTGTACACTTCTTCAATGTCTTGTTTGTATTTTGGGTATTTTCCCTCCATTTTGCAGTTATTCTAATCCCTGAAATTATTATATGATGGCCTCAACATACATCACTGCCTCTGTGTGCTATCACGTTCTGTACCTCGGAAATTACTTTTTCGTTGGCTATTACATAATATTATTAAACAAGAAACACTTCCTGCTGTTCAGAAAAATTGTATTTATTTTGCTACGAACTTACTTTTGACTTGTTACACCATCTTCTGGTGACAACTGAATGTCGTAAACACTTATACAATGACTTGCGAGTAAAGGAGATACTATTTTGGCAGAAGACACAAAAATGGTGACATGTAGAGTGTTTATTTGAGAAAGTATAACGTATTTTGTAGTGCACAAATAATTTCACTATGTAAATTAGGTTATGAGAGCAGGAGAAAGGCTGGAGATTAAGAAAAAAACATGCAAGCTTGTCATATCATCTTTTAACAGAAAGCCACTCACAATGAGTAAAATGTGTAGCTTTACATTCTGTAAACAAATGTAGAAAGATAATCCTGCTGCGAATAATGAAACTCACCAAATGTATGACACGGAATTCCAACTCAGAATTAAATGATCAAAGTCAGTTTCCTTTTTACCTACTATTAAATTAAGTTTCGGATAACAATAATACATTAAAACTGTAAAGTCAAAATTAATTTTCATCAGTAGTTAAATTTACCTCTACAAACAACTCGTTTTTCTATACATATGTCTTTGGTGAGTGTCCGACTTAAGCAAAATACAATTTTGTTTTGTATCCCAAACATGTTTCACTGCAGTTGCAGCATCATCAGTGGGCTTTTATTTTATGGTTGATGAACATAAAGAATGTTCTTTACTGTTAGTATTTACGGTGTAAAAGCATGTTTTTACTGTAACTGATTTCACATCAGGAAAACCACACCATGTGGTAAAAAGGTACGAATTCATAATTTTATGTGTTTCATGAAAAATCTGGAATTACGACTTAAAAACTAATATTTACGTGTATACAAACAGTAAAGAACATTCTTCATGTTTAACAGCCATAAAATAAAAGGCCACTGATAATCCTGCAACTGCAGTGAAACATGTTTGGGAGAATAAACAAAATTGTGTTTTGCTAAAGGCGGACCCCATTCAAAAACATATGAATTGTTAAAGCAAACATGGACAAAAGCGCTTCAATCCCAAGATGATGTGTTTCTTTATTTAATTTGTGTAATTATTTCTGCATTAGAAGAAATGTGATACTTCCCTATGTAAGGATATACATGTCATCATCTTTGTATTTTCTGTGTAAGTAATACCTGAGCAAGTCGCATAATATTGCATCTGTGTGTGCGACATTCAGTTGTTACCTGAAGATGGCCTAAAAAGCCGAAAGCCGGTAAGTGACCAAATAAATACAATTATGGAGAACATCACTAAGTGGTTTCTATTTAATGTTGTAATCGTGCAAGCACTGACAGAAAAATTTATTAATATTATATGGTCAATTAATGATGTACAATACCGACTATTCCTCGCAAGCTTATGATGTTTGTTGTCCTGAAATTAGGTATTTGTCAATTTCAGGTGGTCGAAAGTTTCAAATTACCTAAGTTTCCCTCAGTTTTCATTTCTTTTTACTTCTATGAGAAATCCCCACAACATTTGGCATAGATATTTTGCCTAGTTGAGCACTTTAATCTCCACCAAGAATCAGTTGCTCGGATTACAGTATATTACAAAATTGTTTTTTTCATCTTTTTCCCCTTTTCAGGAGCGTACACCGATCATTGTCATACGACCTCGTTCTCTTCAAATCGTGCTGTTACCATGACTTTATTTATCTAGAAATAATTCGGTAACTTCTTCTTCCACTAAATCTATTGATATAGTTACTCAACACAGAACTCGTTCTGTTTCCTCTGGTAAACTTTATATCATTGTCTATCGGTTCAAATCCTCGTTCCTTTTGCGCATATTTGCACAGCATGCCGCTTCAGCAGAGAACAGCTCGGCGAGTATCGACTCACAGGCAGGGCGAGTTAGCAGACTGTTCCCTCAGTAAGCCGTTCACCGCAGGAATCTCTGCATCTGAACGAACACCCTTTGTTCCACTCTGCTGTGCAGATTCACAATGTCAGGATTGTCCGGGAAGCCACAAAGGTGATGTCAGGAGTTTCAGCCGTTCTTCATATCCGGAGGCTGTTTATTTCCTGTTCACCTGTATTTTTTCTCGAGGAGGATGCTAATAAATACTGTAGAATGTTGTACTCCTAATTTCTATACGCTCTTAGTACAGCAATTCCCCACTTGTTAACCTCCGAGGCATAAAAATATTGTAAGGCTCTAATAAAGGTTATATTAGCAGATTTTACATTCACTGAGTACAATTCCCAAAAAGGTACTTAAAGATGATATTCCAGCATAATGGCTGGAATATCATCTTTTAGTACCTTTTTGGGAATTGACTGATGTTAGTCTTTTCACTATACAGACAATGGTATCAAGCCTTCTCATCTATCATCCTCTTAGTCAATTTCCTTAACATATGTGCAACTATCTGCAAAATCTATTGAATATGGTTGTATAACTTTTTTTGTTGAAACCAAGTCATGTAGCACCTCAAATTAGTGTTTATGGACACAACCTGGAAATGGAAGCACACTCGTTTTGATTCTCGGACAACACAAAAGCCTCTTGTGTGCTTCAATAATCTGTAGATTACTTGTACTTGACATTGCTTCACTATTGCATTTCCAATGAGATTCCTAACAGCAAAGAAGAAATCATCACATCGTGAACACTATTTAAGGCTGCCACCGCTTTCCTCTTCCCACTATTCATGTCTTTCTCCTGAAGCAATCTGCTGCTTGAAAGCCTGTCACTGTTGTGTGCTCATAGACCTTTGTTTTCGGTGGAAAACTTGTCTTCTTTCTCCCTTGGGGAGTCTACTTCTAAACTAATTTTTGCCAAATGTTATCATCTTTCCTTCCTCGAGGTTCGATTCCCCAGAACATGTTATATTTCTACCTCATCGATCGTCGTCTTGCTGGATCACATAATTTCTCCATTTTTGTTATTTTTCACATGGCTCATCCTCTAAATGCTGCACATTCCTCTCCAAAGTAACTATCCCGTGCCAGCACCATCTTGTACTACATATATAAATGACGATGGCATCTATTCTTTCGGACATGTCCGAAAGAACAGATACCATGTTCACGTAGATAAGGCTTACCGGACAATTATCTTCTTCAGTACGGATGTCTCACATTGCTCAAAGTCGTACGGGAATCGGTAGATTGACTGCCGCGAATAATGAGTATAGTGGGCAGGACACTAGAAATGTAGTGTGTGGACAGTAAGTCGGAAATGTGGGTCTCACGGGGAGCGAGCTCGAGATATCCTCTATGTCATCGATGGCTCAATCAGATAGAGCATCTACCATGTAAGCAGGAGATTCCGGGTTGAAGTTCCGGTCGGGACACGCATTTCCACCGTCCCCGTTCATATTTATCAACGCCTATAAGCAGCTAAAGGTCGGGATTTCATTGTAATTTCATCTCGTGCTACGTCTTACACTCCTGGAAATGGAAAAAAGAACACATTGACACCGGTGTGTCAGACCCACCATACTTGCTCCGGACACTGCGAGAGGGCTGTACAAGCAATGATCACACGCACGGCACAGCGGACACACCAGGAACCGCGGTGTTGGCCGTCGAATGGCGCTAGCTGCGCAGCATTTGTGCACCGCCGCCGTCAGTGTCAGCCAGTTTGCCGTGGCATACGGAGCTCCATCGCAGTCTTTAACACTGGTAGCATGCCGCGACAGCGTGGACGTGAACCGTATGTGTAGTTGACGGACTTTGAGCGAGGGCGTATAGTGGGCATGCGGGAGGCCGGGTGGACGTACCGCCGAATTGCTCAACACGTGGGGCGTGAGGTCTCCACAGTACATCGATGTTGTCGCCAGTGGTCGGCGGAAGGTGCACGTGCCCGTCGACCTGGGACCGGACCGCAGCGACGCACGGATGCACGCCAAGACCGTAGGATCCTACGCAGTGCCGTAGGGGACCGCACCGCCACTTCCCAGCAAATTAGGGACACTGTTGCTCCTGGGGTATCGGCGAGGACCATTCGCAACCGTCTCCATGAAGCTGGGCTACGGTCCCGCACACCGTTAGGCCGTCTTCCGCTCACGCCCCAACATCGTGCAGCCCGCCTCCAGTGTTGTCGCGACAGGCGTGAATGGAGGGACGAATGGAGACGTGTCGTCTTCAGCGATGAGAGTCGCTTCTGCCTTGGTGCCAATGATGGTCGTATGCGTGTTTGGCGCCGTGCAGGTGAGCGCCACAATCAGGACTGCATACGACCGAGGCACACAGGGCCAACACCCGGCATCATGGTGTGGGGAGCGATCTCCTACACTGGCCGTACACCACTGGTGATCGTCGAGGGGACACTGAATAGTGCACGGTACATCCAGACCGTCATCGAACCCATCGTTCTACCATTCCTAGACCGGCAAGGGAACTTGCTGTTCCAACAGGACAATGCACGTCCGCATGTATCCCGTGCCACCCAACGTGCTCTAGAAGGTGTAAGTCAACTACCCTGGCCAGCAAGATCTCCGGACCTGTCCCCATTGAGCATGTTTGGGACTGGATGAAGCGTCGTCTCACGCGGTCTGCACGTCCAGCACGAACGCTGGTCCAACTGAGGCGCCAGGTGGAAATGGCACGGCAAGCCGTTCCACAGGACTACATCCAGCATCTCTACGATCGTCTCCATGGGAGAATAGCAGCCTGCATTGCTGCGAAAGGTGGATATACACTGTACTAGTGCCGACATTGTGCATGCTCTGTTGCCTGTGTCTATGTGCCTGTGGTTCTGTCAGTGTGATCATGTGATGTATCTGACCCCAGGAATGTGTCAATAAAGTTTCCCCTTCCTGGGACAATGAATTCACGGTGTTCTTATTTCAATTTCCAGGAGTGTATTAGCTGTTACCCTCTGCACTGTACGCAGCGATTTGTTGGGAGTTGAAGAGGCCAAAAAATACACTCAGAACTTTGCAGAAGTGTAGCTAATTAATAACATTATATAATATGTCAATGTAACAACTGAGCTGTGGATAACTTTAAACTGCTGTAAGCTCTTCTTTGGTACTACGTTAAACACAATAAGAGTATTGTTCTTGGTATTACATGCAGTCTTGAATGCTGATGCACTCTGATAGTTTCTGAATATAAGCAATACTTACTAGCGTCCATCTACATGACTACTCTGCGGCTGACACTCAAGTGCCGCCTGGCAGAGGGTTCTTCGAACCACTTTCGTCATATTTCTTTACCATCCACTCTAACAGTTGGTGGAAAAATGAAACATAAACCTGCCTGTAGGAACTCTGATTTATTTTATTTTATTATGACAATCGTTGCTCCCTATGTAGGATGGCACCAACAAAATATTTTCACATTCAGAGGAGGGAGATGGTGATAGAAACTTCGTTTTACGTCGATGTATTGCCGTCATTGCAGTCTTCCGTACTATTGTTACTAAGTCTATTGATGCTGTGAATCAGGGGTGATCCTCTACATCTACATGATACTCCGCAAGCCACCTAATTGTGCGTGGTGGAGGGTACTTTCGGTAAAACTATTTGATCCCTCCAACCCACACCCGAATAGTGCATGGGAAGAATGATTGTCGGTAAGCCTCGGTATTGGCTCTAATTTTCCGAATTTTCTCCTCTTGGTCTATACGCGAGATGTATGTGGTGGGTAGTAATATGTTGTTTGACTCCTCCTGAAAGGTACTGTCCCGAAATTTCAATAGCAAATCTCTCCGTGATGCAAAACGTTTCTCTTTTCCACTGGAGTTTGTTTAGCCTCTCCGTAACGCTCTCTCGCCAGCTAAATGATTCCGTGACGAAACGCGCCGCTCTTCGTTGCATCTTCTCTATCGCCTCTATCAGCCCTACCTGATAGGGATCTCAGACAGATTAACAATACTCAAGAATCTGGCGAACAAGCGCCTTATAAGACACTTCTTTCGTGGATGAGTTACATTTCCTTAAGATTCTTCCGTTGAATCTGAGTCTTGTGTCTGCTTTTCCCACTATGTTTTATGTGGTCATTGCACTTAAGATCACTCTGGATGGTTACGCCTAGAAATTTTCCGGCCGACGTTGTCTCCAGCTGTTTGTCATCAATAGTGTAGCTGTACAGTAGTGGATTTCTTTTATTATGTATGCGCGATATGTTACATTTATTTACTTTCAGGGTCAACTGCGAGAGTCTGCACCATTCATCAGTTCTCTGCAGGTCGATCTGCAAATTCTTACAATCTTCTGGTGTTGCTACCTTGGTATACATAACTGCATCACCTGCGAAACGCCTTAAAGTACATCCAATATATATATATATATATATATATATATATATATATATATATATATATATATATATATATATAACAGCAACGGTCCTATCACACTTGCCTGTGGTACTGCGGATAGTACCTTTGTAACTGTCGATTTAGTTCCGTTCTGTTTTACAGAACACAAGAGGAGGGCACTGCCCACGCTCTTACCGACCTACTGGACGAGGAACGAAAACAAAGATGGCTCAAGCTGATGGAACAAATGGACTTCACACATTCAAGCCGTAAAAGCTGGAGTATCATGAGAAAGCTGGGAGGAGCCAACCACAGGAAGTCAGCAGAGGCCAGTATCCACCTGAACAAAATCAGCAAGAAACTCAGGGAAAACGCTAACAGTGACTTCTGAGCAAAGAAAAAACATAAAAACTCAGATGGCTGTGGCACTGCAGGAATGTGAAGAGAAAGACGACATGTTCACGGCAGCAGTCCAAGAAGAAGAGGTGAAGATGGCACTCCAACACACACGGGCAGGTAAGGCAGCTGGACCAGACAACATCCTCGCTGAATTTTTGAAAAATCTTGGACCAAAAGCGCTGAAATGGCTATACAAACTATTCACGAGAATAATGGAAATCTGTGAAATCCCCAGAGAATGGAAAACACCCAAAATCATTGCCATACTTAAGCCCGGGAAGAGTGGAACTGACGCAGGGAACTTCAGGCCAATCTCATTACTGTGCATAACCTACAAACTGTTTGAAAGGATACTGCTGGAAAGACTTAAACCAGTACTGGAGGATCAACTACCAGTGGAGCAAGCAGGTTTTAGAGAAGGAAGAAGCTGCTGCCACCAGGTGCTGGCACGTACCACACACATTGAACGAGGCTTTCAGGGAAAGAAGAAAACAGGGGTAGTCCTCATTCACCTGACATCACTGTATGGCTAAATGGTCTCATGTTAAAACTGGCAAAGATAGTTAAATGCAAAACTACGTTGAAGCTCATGAACGACATGCTGAGCGAAAGGAAGTACAGGGTCAAATTAAATGGTGAAAGCAGCAAGTGCCATACCGTAAAAAATGGTCTTCCGCAAGGATCAGTCTTAGCTCCCTGGCTCTTCAACATCTGTATAGCAGATTTGCCTGATCTGCACTCAGGTAAATTTGCCTACGTAGATGATTTAGCTATTACAGCGCAAAGTAACTCGTTTGAAAACCTGGAATCGACACTACACTGAAAAAATACTATGACACATGGCATCTAAAAATCAGTGTGACAAAAACAGTAAGCACAGTCATGCTTCTAAACAACAAGGAAGAGAGAAGGGAACTGCGCCTGGTTATAAATGGTAAAGCTGTCAGCCACGAGAATTTCACAAAATATCTCGGTATGAAGCTAGATCGCAGCATGACTTTAAGACAACACCTAACTGATACTGCCCAAAAGCTAAAGACGAGAAATAACCTGCTAAACAGACTGGCAGGCACCACTTGGGGTTGTGATGCTGCCACTCTACTAACTGCTGCACTGGCACTGGTGTACAGCGCTGCAGAATACTGTGCCCCAGTCTGGAGCAGAAGCCCGCACGCCAAAAAAGTGGATGTACAGCTAAATGCCACTGAGAACCGTCACCGGCACTCTCAGGCCAACCACTGTTGAGTGGCTTCCGGTGCTGGCAAACATCACTCCTGCTTCCATATGTAGAGAACCTAGGACATAATAGAAAATATTGAAGCAAACCCAAGGCTACCCATACATGCCGACATGGGAGGACGCACGAGACTCAAGTCCAGGAAACCTATCGTCTGGAGCAGAACATTGGGCACAGAGGGGCACGATACTGAATGGAAGAATGCATGGCAGGGTCTGAGAAGAGGCGTCGTGGAAAACCATCACCTAATCCACGAACCAACAAAAAGGGTTGAAGGCTTCAATCTCAACAGGAAACACTGGTCGGCTCTAAATAGGTTTCGCACGGGAGTTGGACGATGCAGACAGCAAACAACCAAATGGGGCTATACAGACGATTCGTGCTGTGACTGTGGCGAGCTACAAACAATGGACCATCTTCTGGTTTGTAACATTCATGGTTTCAGAGACGGCTCTCTGATGTCGCTCCACAAGTTAACGGACAATGCCAGGAAATGGCTCCATAATCGTAATGTACTGTGTAATTAATTGTCTTCCATTTATGTGATTTTTGTTCCATTTAATGTAATAATGTAGTTTCCCTGACATAATTGTAATGTAATAACTGATGTAATTTGTTTCCACATCGCAAGTTCTAAACGTTTATTGTGATTTATATTAATCTTATCTGTTCTTTGTAAAATGTATCTGGCAGATCGAATGAGAAATAATAATTCCGTTATGAGCGACGTGTTGAGGTCTATATGCAAGAAAGTCTTTACTCCAATCGCAGGTCTGCTCCGATACTCCGTAAGCTCGTATTTGTTCAGTAGGTGGTAACTCGGGAAGGTGTCAAATGCCTTACTGAAATCAAGGAATACGGCATCAGTCTGGGCGCCGTTGTCCTCTGCGCTGTGGATCTCATGGAGGAACAGAGCGAGCTGAGTCTGGCAGGATCTCTGTTTGCGGAATCCATGCTGATATTTTCCAAGAACATCATAATTCTTCAGCATAAAACATGTTCCATTATTCTACAACATATTGACGTCAACGATATAGGTCTATAATGGTGTGGATCTGTCTTACAGACTTTCTTAAAAACTGGAATGAACTGCGCTTTTTCCCAGTCGTTAGAGTACCTTTGGTTGCTCAAGAGATCTACGGTAAATTACTTCTAGAAGGGGAGCAAGTTCTTTCGCTTAATCGTTATAGAATCTTATAGCTACTTCATCTGGCCCTGAAGCCTCTCCACTACTAAGCGATTGTTGTGCTTTTCAATTCCGCGACCGGTTAACTCAATATCTGCCATTTTAACGTTCGCACGACGATTGAGAGGAGAGACAGTGTTACGATCTTCCACGGTGAAACAACTTCGAATGACCGAATTCAGTATTTCGGCCTTCTCTCCGTTATCTTCCGTTTCTGTGGTGGTGTGGTCGCTGAGAGAATGAATAGATGATTTAGACCCACTTACTCATTATACGTACGACCTCTGATGAACTATGGCAGCTAAAATGGTGCGCCGGCCAATCAGAGTAACATGACGTGGGGTAATGTAAGTTCCGTGTCGTTTGGTATCGTGTATGTGTAGTACGTGAGACAATACTGACCCTACGACTTATCTTAGAATAAAGATTAAGGAAAGGCAAACCTACGTTTCAAGCATTTTTAGACTTAGAGAAAGCTTTTGACAATGTTGATTGGAATACTCTCTTTCAAATTCTAAAGGTGTCAGGAGTAAGATACAGGGAGCGAAAGGCTATTTACAATTTGTACAGAAGCCAGATGGCAATTATATGAGTCGAGGGACATGAAAGGGAAGCAGTGGTTGGGAAGGGAGTGAGACAGGGTTGTAGCCTATCCCCGATGTTATTCAATCTGTATATTGAGCAAGCAGTGAAGGAAACAAAAGAAAAGTTCGGAGTAGGTATTAATATCGATGGAGAAGAAATATAAACTTTGAGGTTCGCCGATGAAGTTGTAATTCTGTCAGAGACAGCAAAAGACTTGAAAGAGCACTCGAACGGAATGGACAGTGTCTTGAAAGGAGGATGTAAGATGAACATCAGCAAAACCCAAACGAGGATAATGGAATGTAGTCGAATTAAGTCGGGTGATGCTGAGGGAATTAGATTAGGAAATGAGACACTTAAAGTAGTAAAGGAGTTTTGCTCTTTGGGGAGCAAAATAACTGATGATGGTCCAAGTAGAGAGGATATAAAATGTATACTGGCAATGACAAGGAAAGCCTTTCTGAAGAATAGAAATTTGTTCACATCGAGTATAGATTTAGGTGTCAGGAAGTCGTTTCTGAAAGTATTTGAATGGAATGTAGCCATGTATGCAAGTGAAACGTGGACGATAAATAGTTTAGAAAAGAAGAGAATAGATGCTTTCGAAATATCGTTGCTACATAAGAATGCTGAATATTAGATGGGTAGATCACATAACTAACGAGGAGGTGTTGAACAGAATTGGGGAGAAGAGAAGTTTGTGGCACAACTTGACTAGAAGAAGGGATCGGTTGGTAGGACATGTTCTGAGGCATGAAGGGATCACCAATTTGGTACTGGAGGGCAGCGTGGAGGGTAAAAATCATAGAGGGAGACCAAGAGATGAATAAACAGATTCAGAAGGATGTAGGCTGCACTAGGTACTGGGAGATGAAGAAGCTTGCACAGGATAGAGTAGCATGGAGAGCTGCATCAGACCAGTCTCAGAAAGACCATAACAACAACAACAATGTGTAGCACTCTCAAAACTGGTGTAGTGTATGTGCGGCACCGTCCATCGGACATTGCGAGCCATGAGAGATCGAACTCACCCGACGCGGCGGCGGGCTGGTGGCAGTTTCAAAAGTGCGTAGTTACGAGTGGCGGGTAGAACGGTGCGTGCGGTCGGTGAAGGCGCTGCCGAAACCGCAAGTAGCAGTACTCTCAATAAAGCAATCAGACGTACTTTGATTCGTCCTTGTCGTTATAATGCTACTCTATAGAAAGCAAGTGAATTGTGTCATTACAAACGACACAATGATTTCAAAACTTGCATGCTGTTGAAATATGTGAAGCTGTATAAACTTCAGTCCACGTCGTTTTCGTAACAGCGAGAGTGTTACGAGAATCGGATCAAGTGGTAGTTGTTACAAGAGAGGTGTTGTACCCCAGTGAGAGGTTTCCGTGGAAGTAGCTTCTAAGGAGTTCAGCACCAAAAATCACCCCTGGCCCTTAACTGCAACACCGTGAAGATGTGTAACAGACTACAATTTGACCTGAAGTTTAGTAAAAAGCTGGAATGTCAGATAGGAGTAGCACCACATTAATTCTATAGGTAAGGAAATACACTCCTGGAAATTGAAATAAGAACACCGTGAATTCATTGTCCCAGGAAGGGGAAACTTTATTGACACATTCCTGGGGTCAGATACATCACATGATCACACTGACAGAACCACAGGCACATAGACACAGGCAACAGAGCATGCACAATGTCGGCACTAGTACAGTGTATATCCACCTTTCGCAGCAATGCAGGCTGCTATTCTCCCATGGAGACGATCGTAGAGATGCTGGATGTAGTCCTGTGGAACGGCTTGCCATGCCATTTCCACCTGGCGCCTCAGTTGGACCAGCGTTCGTGCTGGACGTGCAGACCGCGTGAGACGACGCTTCATCCAGTCCCAAACATGCTCAATGGGGGACAGATCCGGAGATCTTGGTAGCCAGGGTAGTTGACTTACACCTTCTAGAGCACGTTGGGTGGCACGGGAGACATGCGGACGTGCATTGTCCTGTTGGAACAGCAAGTTCCCTTGCCGGTCTAGGAATGGTAGAACGATGGGTTCGATGACGGTTTGGATGTACCGTGCACTATTCAGTGTCCCCTCGACGATCACCAGTGGTGTACGGCCAGTGTAGGAGATCGCTCCCCACACCATGATGCCGGGTGTTGGCCCTGTGTGCCTCGGTCGTATGCAGTCCTCATTGTGGCGCTCACCTGCACGGCGCCAAACACGCATACGACCATCATTGGCACCAAGGCAGAAGCGACTCTCATCGCTGAAGACGACACGTCTCCATTCGTCCCTCCATTCACGCCTGTCGCGACACCACTGGAGGCGGGCTACACGATGTTGGGGCGTGAGCGGAAGACGGCCTAACGGTGTGCGGGACCGTAGCCCAGCTTCATGGAGACGGTTGCGAATGGTCCTCGCCGATACCCCAGGAGCAACAGTGTCCCTAATTTGCTGGGAAGTGGCGGTGCGGTCCCCTACGGCACTGCGTAGGATCCTACGGTCTTGGCGTGCATCCGTGCGTCGCTGCGGTCCGGTCCCAGGTCGACGGGCACGTGCACCTTCCGCCGACCACTGGCGACAACATCGATGTACTGTGGAGACCTCACGCCCCACGTGTTGAGCAATTCCGCGGTACGTCCACCCGGCCTCCCGCATGCCCACTATACGCCCTCGCTCAAAGTCCGTCAACTGCACATACGGTTCACGTCCACGCTGTCGCGGCATGCTACCAGTGTTAAAGACTGCGATGGAGCTCCGTATGCCACGGCAAACTGGCTGACACTGACGGCGGCGGTGCACAAATGCTGCGCAGCTAGCGCCATTCGACGGCCAACACCGCGGTTCCTGGTGTGTCCGCTGTGCCGTGCGTGTGATCATTGCTTGTACAGCCCTCTCGCAGTGTCCGGAGCAAGTATGGTGGGTCTGACACACCGGTGTCAATGTGTTCTTTTTTCCATTTCCAGGAGTGTATAATCACATTTCACCCTTAGATGCTTTTGAGAAAATCTTGATAGCCCTCATGTAGTTAGCACAAACGTATACAGGCACATAGGAGAGTTGGCAGTCGCACGACCTTGGCTAATCAAGAAAGCGGTTTATCCTTTTACGACATTGCTTCTCGCATTGTTCGGCGTCCCATGAATGTCATCTGAATATGTAATCACTGGGTTCAGGATGATCATATGTAAAGCAATTTGAGTTTTCCACGGCCCTACGCGACTAGCGGTCGAGAGGACATTTATATTGTTCGTTCGGCCTTCCGGGATCATACAGAATCATCGTGTACGTTGAGTCAGAAATTTTGTTCTTTGACAGCAAGACAAGTAAATACCCAGACTTACACAGTGCGTAGACGTTTGGAGCACCGCCGACTATAAGCGTAGCGACCATTGTTGCTGTAGCAGGAAAGCGTTGTTGGTTTGTGGGGCGGTCAACATCATGGTCATCAACGCCCGTACAAGGTCCAAATGTTTCCAGTCTCGGTACTTCCAGAATAGTTATGAGATAATGAGGACAACACAGTCACCCAGATCAGGGACGGTGATAATCCCCGACGCAACCGGGAATCGAACTCGAGACCCCGTAATCCAGAGGCAGCAACGCTAGCCGCTAAACCAGGAGCTACGGACAGCAGGAAATTGAGATGTGCCGATAATGGGGCAGCAAACTACAACTCGAGATTCGACGGTGGCGCCATGTCACATTTTCAGTGATTCTAGGTACCTGCGTATGGTGTCTCTGAGGAAAAGAGACTTTGCGAGACTGCATTCGTCATAGTCATAGAGTTCAAGCACCTCACGTGATAGTACAGGTTACCACTGCGTACAGAAAACGATCGGACAGCCGATAGCAACAGGCGTTTCATCTCTAAAGGGCAAAGGCCAGTTGCTGTAATGTGTGTTCGAGGTCCCCATCTCATCAAAAAGTCAGTACAAAATTATATGTTTATCATATTATATATTCCATAAAGAGGATGCTCCTTTGCACTCACCTGCAGGTTCTTTAGATTACTCGCCCATTGATCACGTGTGGTCTACGATTACCGAGAGGTTGGCATGTCGACCGCTACGGTCGCGGGTTCAAATCCTGCCTCGGGCATGGATGTGTGTGATGTCCTTAAGTTAGACCTAAGTAGTTCTACGACTGATGACCTCAGAAGTTAAGTCGCGTAGTGCTCAGAGCCATTTTTGGTTGGCATGTCACACTCGTGTATACCCAGCGATAGACAACTTACAGAGTTAAAGCAGCACTTTAGGACGAGCAGATACCTGTCATTCAACCTTTGTTGGACTCAATGCGCAGCAGAGATACAAATGTTGTTGCTTCCCAAGATGAACCAGCATTCAATGGCAAACCCGTTTCTGCTATCCTGGTGGCAGCAACACAAATATCCTTACGAAAAATGCAAAGATGCTGGAGTGCAGCGTATTTCACACAGTACATACTCCTACATAAACTACAAATGAAGCGTCTAATTCTCCTGCTACTCTGTATATGAGTAGTCTACATAAATAATAATCCAGATATTAGTTTTTTTCAGAATCGTGTATCTCCAGGAGCTCTTCACCGATTGCTTCGAAATTTTCTCACAACATTACATGAAAATGCAGGCGGTTTTTTATAGATCGATTGTGAACATGTATAAATTAAAAGTATGCATTTAATACATAAAGGGGAAACACTTTTACTAATAATTTCAAAAGGTACTCGACCGATTTACTTCAAGTTTTTACACAATACCGTAATAAATGTATGAAGAACTATGGGCTCCATATGTATATATCTGTGTGTGTGTGTGTGTGTGTGTGTGTAAAACGTCGTTAGAAAACAGCTCATGGTTGTTGCTGTTGTGGTCCTCAGTCCTGAGACTGGTTTGATGCAGCTCTCCATGCTACTCTATCCTGTGCAAGCTTCTTCATCTCCCAGTACCTACTGCAGCCTACATCCTGCTGAATCTGCTTAGTGTATTCATCTCTTGGTCTCCCTCTATGATTTTTACCCTCCACGCTGCCCTCCAATACTAAATTGGTGATCCCCTGATGTCTCAGAACATGTCCCACCAACCGATCCCTTCATCTAGTCAAGTTGTGCCACAAGCTCCTCCTCTCCCCAATTCTATTCAATACCTCCTCATTAGGTATGTGATCTACGCATCTAATCTTCAGCATTTTTCTGTAGCACCACATTTCGAAAGCTTCTATTCTCTTCTTGTCTAAACTGTTTATCGTTCACGTTTCACTTCCATACATGGCTACACTCCATACAAATACTTTCAGAAACGACTTCCTGACACATGGTTAGACTAGTACAAAATCTGAATTTGCTGCAACAAAAAAAAGAGGCTCAGTGTCAGAGAGAGGAGGATCAGAATAAGGACATAGGGATGGGAGCAAATGTACATAGAAAGTGGAAAGGACGAAGTGGACGGAAAGAAAGATAGGAGGA
Source organism: Schistocerca nitens (assembly GCF_023898315.1). Lineage (NCBI taxonomy): Eukaryota > Metazoa > Arthropoda > Insecta > Orthoptera > Acrididae > Schistocerca > Schistocerca nitens. Next base: position 22,523,104 of record NC_064614.1, read on the forward strand.
GATGTAGGAAGATGGAGGAGGACAAGATGGAAATGGAGGAGTTGGTGATGGACAGATGAGTAGGGAGAGGGTGCAGAAAGAGGTGGAGAAAATAAAGATAGGGAGAGGAGGTGAAGGACTGACAGAGAGGGAAAGAGAGGACAAAAGGAGGGGGAGAGAGAGAAAGTGGCAAGTGAGAAGTGGACAGAGAGAGGGGAGAGGAGGTGATGGAGAGAGAAGGGGGAACGGGGATTAAATGGACAAAGAGAGGGAGAGAAGGAGACTGACAGAGAGAGGGATGAAAATGAAATTGGGACATATATCCAATTCACACACTTACTAGGAACGAGTGCTTTCTCCTTTCTTTCTTTTCCGTTTAACCAGAATGTGCCACAAAAATGCGTGCCCAGGAACAACTAGTATATAATCTTTGGTTATAAAGCCATTTTTCTAGATGTTGCAATTTTGAAGTAAAGCAGAGTATTTCTAACGAACTGACAATATATATTTCACTGTTAACGACGATAAAATCATCTAAATTCTTGTTAGTATAGAGCTTAGTGGAGCTTGTTACTTTCTATTTATGGATGTAATAGGAAGTAATTTGCTCGAAATTCCTTCAGCTGCACACAGTAATATAGCTGGCAGAGTATAGGTATAAATGTAAGATAGCATTTTGATGGAGAGACTGATAGAGGGAAGCCATTATCAATAAATAAACACGTCATCTACTTTTTAGCCTTTATTGATAATAAATGAGAAATACACATATGCGCTTAGCATTGTTTCACCTAAGTTAACTCTTTACTAAACATTATTTACTTTCGACAACTCTCGTTCTTCCATACGAATGACAGCGTGTCAGATGCTGGTGCGACTTTACTGTACCCGTCTAGCTCTGCAGGCGAGTCTAGTAACTCTCACCCGTGCCATCCTTCCACAGTTGCCGCCCTATGTCACCGTTAGTTTCTCGGAACGGCGGGGAACTTCCCGGAATTTCAGTGCCTGTCACACGAAGAATAGCCACGTGAGGGTATCCGGCGCATGACACAGACAGCAATTCCCGGAGCCAGGTGCGTGTGAAAGTGCTGGGAAGGCCGACACAAAATCCCATGCGGCGCTTTGTCGGCAGCCGAGCCGCATCAGAAGCTCCGGGCCTGACACCGGCGGCGAAAACAAACTCGCGGTCCAGCACCGAGCGGCGAGCCGGCTGTGGCGGAGGGAGTAACAGAATGAAAGTTAAAGCTATTTAGCAGATACAGCAAACAGTATTTACATGATTATAAGCCATTATGTCGTATACTATAGGTGACTCAAATCAAGGGAAAAATATTTCCGGTGGGGTAGGAAACTACGTTTAAAAGGCGGAAGAACCAGCAATGATCAAGGGCATGAGGATTCGGTAGACAACAGAAACTAATTAATTAAACACACGTGTCGTACACGCAAAGGACATGTGGCCTTCAGTCGAAATATGACCATACTGATCTCGCCTTTGGCAAACGAGCATGGAGTATCAGAAGTCTGAACGTGACAGGGAAGTAGGGATCTGAAAAGAGAAATACGTCTAGATATAGTGGAGGTCAGTATCGTGAAATGGAAAGCAGATAAGGATTTCTGGTCAGACGAATATATACTAACATCAAGAGCAGCTGAAAATGGAATAACGGGAGTAAGATTCGTTTTGAGTACGATATTACGGCAGATAATGAACTAGCAGAGAATGAATTACTGTGAACAGTTCAATGATAATGTTTTTCTCATCAGACTCGCCAGAAAAACAGTGCCGATTACGATACTTCAGTTATAGATACCGACGTCGCAAGCATAAGATGATGAGAAATTATATGAGCGTACTGAATGGGTAATTCACTACGTAAAGCGAGATGAAATTCTGGAAATCCTGGTGGACTGAAATGTGGTTGTAGGGGAAAGGACAGAAGAAGGTTTACTGGAGATTACGCACTTGGCGGTAGGAGACAGAGAGGAGAAAGACGACTTCAGTCACGCACTAAATTTGAGATGGTATTAGTGAATACTCTGCTCAAGGAACTCAAGAAGAGCAGGTATACCGGAAAAATACCAGGAAACAAGGGAAGATTCCAGGTGCATTACAACGTGGTCAGTCACCGATTACGAAATCAGATATTGGATTGCAAAGTGTGCCCGGGTCAGGTCACAATTCAGTATTGATCAAGAGCAGAACGAAGTACAAGAGGATCTTTAGGAAGAAACAGAATGGAAGGATGAAACAAAGGAAGAAAGATGCTGAAGTACTCGCGAATGATGAGATACATTTGAAATTCACTTGGATGTGGCTACAGTGATAAGAAATACCAGAGTAGAAAGATCAGTTGAAAAGGAGTGGACATCCCTATACAAGAGCAATTACTGGCTTTTGACAGACAAACGTTTGAACAAGGAACGTAACTGCCAGCAAACCATGGGCAGCAGCAAAAGTATTTCACGTGGCATACTAGAGAAGAAGTACAAAAACATTCAGAGAAGAACAGGACTACAACATTATAAATCCCTTAGGAATGAAACAAATAGTAAATGCAGGGCATCCATGGAGAAATGGCTGCAGGAAAAATGTGAAGAAATAGAAAGACAAATGATAGTCTAGAGGACTGACTGAGCATATAGAAAAGTCCAAATAACCCTCAGTGAAATCAAAATCCTGTGTCTTAGTTGCAAGACCGTAATGTGAATTCACCTGATAACGCTGAAGAGAGAGGACATCGGTGGCTGGCGTACACTGAAGGCGTCTGTGAGGGGGAGGACTCGTCCGTTGACGTGGTAGAAGAAGAAATTGGAGTCGGTATGAAGACATAAGAGATCGGAATTGAAAATAGCTCGGGAAAATTTTATATCAAATAAGGCAGCAGCATTACGTAACGTCCCATTCCAATTACTAAAATCGTTGGTGAGAGTGGCAACAAGACGACTATTCACGCTAGAATGCGTGTAGAATGTATGAGACTGGCGATATACCATCAGGCGTTCGAATAAACATCACCCACACAGTTCCAAAAATTGCGAGAGCCAACAAACGCAATATTTATCGCACAATCAGCTTAACTCTTTCAAGTCTGGTGGTACAATTTGTGTACCACCTTATGTTGCACCGAGGTTGTACGGTGGTACATTATTTTTTCGACCAATTTGGATGCGTAGAACAGCGCATTCTCGTGGTAGATTACTTGAACTACTTTGTAGTTCTTAGATGTATGCACCAGATGGAAGTTGTTACTGGGTTCTTGTAGCAGCACCAGTACTTCATATTTCTACGTCAGGTGCGCTCAAGTACACTGTGGAGACATTGTTGGTGCAACATTGTTATTTGTTACCCGCTAACGGAAGTTTGCAACAAAATTCCTATTGAAATATGTAAGTACATTTGTTTATTGTAGTTTTTTGTGTTGTTCAGGCTATTTCTATGAGAAATTATTAAAATATAGCTAATTATTCATCGGTTCAAAATATGTACCACTGTACCACCACAGTCAGTCTACTTCAAACATAGGTAAATCTTATTCTTTACTTTTCAGTAATAATGAGGGGTCAGAGAAAGCTGAGTCCGAAATTTTGATAGCCCTTGAAGAGGATATTACATCTGACATATCATTTGATAGTGGGGACAGTGATGACACTAATGACAATTCTTATTATCTGGAACCAACTACATCCGAAACTATTCTGTTTGATTCTGATACGTCAAGTGATTCTGAGGGATGAGTGCCGAGCTGCCGTTTCAGTGATTAGGTCACCACAGACTGAGCTAAGTCAAACCGTCACAGTGCATCAGACACCATCTGAGATTGCTGATCATCAGTCGAAGACTGAACATAAGTGGAGCAAAACTGAACGCCTTGCTGATGCCCCTGCATTTACTTCCCAGTGTGGTCCCAGTGTTTTTATTGTGGCGTTAGGCACACCATCACCATATCAGTTATTTGAAGTTCTGCTTTCAGATGATATTATGGATTTATTTTTGTTTCAGACGAACTTATATGCGCAACAGTCGCCTCTGACTACTGATAAACCTTACGTGCCAGCAACCATGGAAGAATTAAAAACTCTCTTAGGGATAAAACCACTTCCTAGTTACAGAGACTACTGGGGTTCAGGTGCTGATCTACATGATAGTTATGTGAGTCAGTTGATGTCAAGGAGGCGTTTCGAATGGTTTCTCACCAACTTACATTTGAATGACAATAGTAAAATGCCACAACGAGGGGACACCAAGTATGATAAACTTTATAAGTTGCGTCCTTTCCTAGAAAGAATTTCACATAACTTTCAGAAAGCAGTTAATGCAAATGAATGTATGGCAGTGGACGAATCTATGATTAAATTTAAAGGAAGATCTTCTATAAAACACTACTTGCCAAAGAAGCCTATCATGAGGGGCTACAAGGTGTGGGTACTAGCAGACAAATCTGGCTATGCATGGAAACTGGATATTTACACAGGAAAGAAAGATAATGCTGTGGAAAAGAAATTGGGAGAAAGAGTTGTGAAAGACCTCACTGAAAATATTAAAGGTAAGGATCACAGAGTTTACTTTGATAATTATTTCAGTAGCCCAGATCTCCTTCGAGATTTGAAAGAAAACAAAATACATGCCTGTGATACAGTGAATCCAAGTAGAAAATCTTAACCTATGATGATAAGTGACAAGGATATTAAAAGGGGTGACTATGATTGGGCTACTAGAAATACAGGCCTTAGTGTGATGAAGTGGAAGGATAAGAGATCCGTCCATCTGCTTTCAAATTTCCATGATCCAACTCAAACAACAGAGGTTCCAAGAAAGAAAAAAGATGAAATAGAAGTTTGTTGCCCCATTGCTCTCTCCGATTAGAATTCCAACATGAATTGTGTAGATAAATTTGACCAGCTGAAGGCCGTATATGAAACTGACAGAAAGAGCATTAAGTGGTGGCACAGAATATTTTGGTACTTTATTGATGCCACCGTGGTGAATGCTTTCATCATCCATAAAGAAATGAAGTTGCGTAAGACTTCAGAAGAGAAATCGCAAGGGATTTAGTGGCACCTGCCTTGGTAGCTTCAAGAGGTAAAAAGCGAAGTCTGAGCAGCCATCTCCAGTTCAGCAAAAATAAACCCAATGTTCCGAAATGTGTGCGTGTTGAAAGTTCATCTCATCAGCCAGAAAGATCTACAAGGAGATGTGCAGCATGTAGTTCCAAGAAACAACAAATTCGCACCGACTGGAAGTGTAGTGTGTGTAAGGTTCCTCTATGCTTAGGGAAAATGAAGACATGCTTCCAAGACTATCATGCATCTTGATGCACGGTGGTACAAAAAAATGGACCACCTCCCTTGTGACCAACAATGATTATAAAAATTGAATTTTTGTGTACAATGGTAATAATTATGTTCATTCAATTATAAATATGTTGCTTGTATGAATTTTTGACAATAAAAGTAAGTCGTGTACTTCTAGAGCTGTTTTTTGGTCAAATTAGTTGTACATGAAAGAGTTAACAGTTTATGCATCCATGTTACTGCGAAGAATAATATACAGGAGAATGGAAAGGAAAGGTGATGATTTGTTACATAATGATCAGTTTGGCCTTAGGAAAGGTAAAGGCACCAGAGAGGCAGATCCCACGTTGCGCTTGATAGCAGAAGCAACACTGAAGAAAAATCAAGAGATGCTCGGAGGAATTATCGACCTAGAAAAATAGTGCGACATGATAAATTTGTGCAAAATGTTCGTAATTCCGAGGAATATATGAGTAAACATCTGGGAAGGAGTGTAATATACAATATGTACAAGAACCAAGATGGAAAAATAAGACAGGACCACTAAGAACGTTTTTCTCGGATTAAAAACGGAGATATACGATTTGACCTCTACTGTTCAGTCTATAGATAGAAGCGATGACAGAAATAAATGAAAGGTTCAAGAGTGGGATTAATATTCATGAGGAAGGACCTCGATGGTAAGATTCGCTGAAGACATTTGTATCCTCAGTAAAGAAGAAATATGGGATCTGTTGAATGGAATGAACAGTAATGAGTACAGAGTATGGAATGAGAGTAAACCGAAGAAATACTAACATACTAAGATGTAGCACAAATGAGAATAGCAAGAAACTTAACATCAAACCTGGTGATCACAGAGTAGCAGAATAACCAATGTCAGACGAAGCAATAAAGACATAAAAAGTAGACTCACATGCTAAAGGGCGTTCATGACTAAGAAAAGTCTGCTGATATAAAATATAGGCGTTAATCAAAGGAAGACGATTCTGAGAATGTATGTGTGTAGCGCAGCATGGCATAGTAATCAATCACCGACTGAGGGAAGTTCGAAACAGAGAAGAATCGAAGCATTTGGGATATCGTGCTGCTAAAGAATGTTGAAAATTGGGTGGACTTATAATGAATGAGGAGGTCCACATTAGAATCGGCGAAGTAAGGAATATGTGGAGAAAGCTGACAAGAAGAAGGGAGAGAATGAGAGGACATGGGGAGGGAGTGCCTTCCTTGGTACTAGAGGAAGCAGTAGATAGCAAGAAGGGGGAGACACAGATCAAAATACGTCCAGTAACAGCTGGGGATGTAGGGTGCGAGTGCTACAAGATTGATTCGTTGTGGGTCACATCAAACCAGTCAGAAAACTGATGACTCAACTAAACAAAAATAAATAACACTTCCGTTCTGTTGTCGGTATATGAGTGTAGATTTCATGCAACTATCTGATAATATGGAATAGTTTGGGAGAACTGTGTTGTTACTTTCTGTTACTAAGTAGTTTAACAGACCGAAATAGCAAGCTACTGGATTACTAGTATATAATTTAGGAAGTTATTTAAATTTAAATTTGTCAATTTACCACTTTGATTTTTTCCACTGTGTTTCGGTATCATAATTTGAAGGTAACAAATTTCAATACATTTAATAAAACTGTCACTTTTAATGCTAACGATGTGTTTTAATGCTGGAAATACAAGTTGCAAGTCGGTATGTATCTCTTTATAGCACAGTAACGATGCAATGAGAACGAGAAAACCTATTAACATGAAATAAAACAATGCGATACTCTTCCAACTTACACAAATAAAAGTGTTAGCATAGATAATGAAAAGAGCCAATGACGACTGTTGGGGGTTCTGGATTCCTTTTCAATATAAATGCTATCGGCATTCGTTGGTAAGTATTGTAGCCTTGTTTTGAAAACCGGATCGCTATGTTAAAATAGTCACTAAAAACTACTGATTTCGACCATATATATTGCCATCCTCTGATCTATAAAAGATAAATATAAGGATGCAGGCTCACAATCATATAAAAATTGTTGTAAGGCATACACAACAGCTCAGTCACAAGAATTATATACCTATAAAAGTAAGCAGTGGTCTTTACATCATACAGTGATTACATCACTCTGACTAGTGAGAACTATACAACATGCCGTAAAATAAGAACTCTCAAAAATTCTGCTAGTATTGACGGATACAATCCAAAGTTAAGATATAATAACGAATATCTCTAATAAGGAAATTGTAAATAGAAAATACACCATAAAGAAATCGAGGCATTACAATGACGCGTCGGGTGTGCTATCATAACGCAAGTACAACTTGGTGTACGAACAGCATGAACATGCCACATATAGCCGCTTCGTGGTATAGTGCCATGTTGGCTACTACAGAGTAGCTTAGGACTGAACATGAAGTACAGCTAAAGCTAGTACTTAGAGGTACCACAATGTGGCGGGATGCAGTGCATGACGTCATTTACAACTAATGTAACAGGGTCACACTTTTGTTAAACACTATAGTTAAGAGAAGGAATGTAACATCGAAGTAGTATACACCAAGTAATCATAACGGCGAAGTCTACGCAAATTTTATGCAAAACGGAATAAACTCTAAATTTTCTTGGGTGGTTGCCTACGCCGTCAGATAAAAATTGGAAGCATTCCGTGTCACAACGATTGCATAATATATTACATACGTTAACCATTTTATGCCATATAGTGTATGTAATAGAATTAGTTTCAGTGGAATAATACGATGTTTACAGATACAGAGGGCAACGGCCTTGTCGCAGTGGATACACCGATTACCGTCAGATCAGCGACGTCAGATCATCGAAGTTAAGCGCTGTTTCCATTTTTCGGGTTGCACTCAGCCTCGTGATGCCAATTGAGGAGCTAATCAACCGAACAGTAGCGGCTCCGGTCAACGAAAACCAACATCCCGACTGGGAGAGCGGTGTGCTGACCACACGCCCCTCCTATCCACATCCTCAGCTGAGGATGACACGGCTGTCGAATTGTCCCGATGGGCCGCTTGTGACCTGAAGACGGAGTCCTTTATAGTTACAGAAGTTTGAAATGGGATTTGACCTTCTTGGTCGGTTCCGCAGCAACCAAGAGAACATAGTTAACAATTGTGTAGTAGGAAATAGTAGACTAACACTAGCCTCTGTACAATGTAGGATGAAAAATGGAATACAATTCATTTATAAACATTTCTTGTAAAATACGTACCAGTAAAAAACTGCTTATCAAATATACAAACATTTATTAAATTTTCGTGTTTACATCACGGTAATATCTCTGTACGACTGAAATAGCAGCTGGTTTATAACTAACAAACATCATTTCTGAGAAAATATAGTAGGACTTATTATGAGGAACGCTAAAGTAAATTACAATCGGTCGAAAAACGGAAACTACAGTGAAAACCACATTTGCAACATTTGGTACACTTTCCATTACTTCTCTAAATTGTCACCGCTCCAACTTCGAGTGTTGTCGTAGTGTTGTATCAACTTTCCAATATCCTCGTCATAGAAAGCAGCCGCCTGTGCTTTCAGCCAGTTATCTCCACTGGTCTGCAGCTCGTTGTCTGCGGAAAAATTTTGTATTCATAGCCAGCGGTTCTGGTGGGCAGAGATGAGACTCAGGGGGAGCCAATTACGGACTGTATTGTGGGTGATCGAACACTTCTCATCGGAAACCCTGCAGGAGCGCCTTCATAGCCCCTGCAGTGTGCGGCCGAGAATTAGCATGAAGAAGGAACTGCTCGACAGTTGTGTTATGTGGGCTGCATGACGCAGGCGAAATCTCTAATCAGGCCCTCATACTTGGCGGGAGACGCTATTCCCTACACATTTTTACGTGCCCACTCTTCGTTCAAACCTGAAAAGAGCGACGCAACACGATCGATGGGCGTGCTAGAGACACTGCCCAACACATCTGTGCAAAGCTTCACCGGAATTTCCCAGTGGTTTCCATTTAGCGACCGATCGGAACTTACTTTCTGGACAACCCTCTGTACCGATGTCATATTTTCACACCTTGAATCGGTCAGCATGAACAGCAAAATATTTATCTTATATTTAATACTCTTAATGAATCTGTGATCCACTCGTGGGTTTATGAATTACGTATATATCAGTGCCCCAAAATCCAAGTACTGTCGTGTTCTTACTGTCATATGATCTACGACATATGCAACATAAGAATCTTTTATTGGTACTTGGTCATAATATACTTCACAAGATTACCTTCCTGTAGCATGCTATCTGAAGAAATTGGAGGTACACTCCTTGGCTCGAGACCAAGTCATATACTAAATCCCAAGGGAGTACTAATGGTGAAGCTGAATGTCTATAACAATGAAGGACATTGGTGTCATACTTGAAGCACCCGTATGTTGCTGTCATATGTAAAATAATGTAGCCTTTCTGAGTAACAAGGAAGTAGTACTAAAGTGTACAAAACTGTAACTGCAGGTTACGGTTGCCTTAATTCGGCTACAAATCTTTTGGTTATTGACAATCGCTTGTATTTTTTGTAATAAGACTGGTACAGGAAGTATGGTTACAAGAATTCTTAGCACAGTGCTCTATAGCATTGTAGCTCAGCGGGTAAATCACAGTACTCAAGTTCCGAGGTCTGTTAATCACAGCCGGCCGTTGTAGCCGAGCGGTTCTAGGCGCTTCAGTCCGGAGCTGCGCTGCTGCTACGGTCGCAGGTCCGAATCCTGCCTCAGGCATGGATGTGTGTGATGTCCTTAGGTTAATTAGATTTAAGCGGTTCTAAGTCTAGGGTTCAAGAAATGTGAAAGAAGGTTGTATACATGGAAGAACCCTGGAGATATTAAAAGGTTTCAGATAGATTATATAATGGTTAGACAGAGATTTAGGAACCAGGTTTTAAATTGTAAGACATTTCCAGGGGCAGATGTGGACTCTGAACACAATCTATTGGTTGTGAACTGTAGAATAAAACTGAAGAAATTGCAAAAAGGTGGGAATTTAAGGAGATGGGACCTGGATAAACTGAAAGAACCAGTGGTTGTACAGAGTTTCAGGGAAAGCATAAGGGAACAATTGACAGGAATGGGGGAAAGAAATACAGTAGAAGAAGAATGGGTAGCTTTGAGGGATGACATAGTGAAGGCAGCAGAGGATCAAGTAGGTAAAAAGACGAGGGCTAGTAGAAATCTTTGGGTAACAGAGGAGATATTGAATTTAATTGATGAAAGGAGAAAATACAAAAATGCAGCAAGTGAAGCAGGTAAAAAGGAATACAAACGTCTCAAAAATGAGATCGACAGGAAGTGCAAATTGGCTAAGCAGGGATGGCTAGAGGACAAATGTAAGGATGTAGAGGCTTATTTCATGAGGGGTAAGATAGATACTGCCTACAGAAAATTAAAGAGACCTTTGGAGAAAAGAGAACCACTTGCATGAATATCAAGAGCTGAGATGGAAACCCAGTTCTAAGCAAAGAAGGGAAAGCAGAACCGAGCGAGGTGGCGCAGTAGTTAGCACACTGGACTCGCATTCGGGAGGACGACGGTTCAATCCCGTCTCCAGCCATCCTGATTTAGGTTTTCCGTGATTTCCCTAAATCGTTCCAGGCAAATGCCGGGATGGTTCCTTTGAAAGGGCACGTCCGATTTCCTTCCCAACCCTTCCCTAACCCGAGCTTGCGCTCCGTCTGTAATGACCTCGTTGTCGACGGGACGTTAAACACTAACCACCACCACCACCACCGCAGAAAGGTGGAAGGAGTATATAGAGGGTCTATACAGGGGCGATGTTCTAGAGGATGATATTATGGAAATGGAAGAGGAGGTAGTTGAAGATGAAATGGGAGATATGATACTGCGTGAAGAGTTTGACAGAGCACTGAAGGACCTAAGACGAAACAAGGCCCCGGGAGTAGACAACATTCCATTAGAACTACTGACAGCCTTGGGAGAGCCAGTCCTGATAAAACTCTACCATCTGGTGAGCAAGATGTATGAGACAGGCGAAATTCGCTCAGACTTCAAGAAGAATATAACAATTCCAATCCCAGAGAAAGCAGGTGTTGACAGATGTGAAAATAAACGAACTATCAGTTTAATAAGTCATGGCTGCAAAATACTAACGCGAATTCTGTACAGACGAATGGAAAAACTGGTAGAAGACGACCTCGGGGAAGATCAGTTTGGATTTCGTAGAAATGTTGGAGCACGTGAGGCAATACTGACTTATCCTAGAAGAAAGATTAAGGAAAGGCAAACCTACATTTCTAGCATTTGTAGACTTAGAGAAAGCTTTTCACAATGTTGATAGGAATACTCTCTCTCAAATTCTGATGGTGGCAGGGGTAAAATACAGGGAGCGAAAGGCTATTTACAATTTGTACAGAAACCAGATGGCAGTTATAAGAGTCGAGGGACATGAAAGGGAAGCAGTGGTTGGGAAGGGAGAGAGACAGGGTTGTAGCCTCTCCCCGATGCTATTGTATCTGTATATTGAGCAAGCAGTAACGGAAACGAAAGAAAGGTTCGGAGTAGGTATTAAAATCCACGGAGAAGAAATAAAAACTTTGAGGTTCGCCGTGTGGGATTAGCCGTGCGGTCTAAGGCGCTGTAGTCATAGACTGTGCGGCTGGTCCCGGCGGAGGTTCGAGTCCTCCCTCAGGCATGGGTGTGTGTGTTTGTCCGTAGGATAATTTAGGTTAAGTAGTGTGTAAGCTTGGGGACTGATGATTTTAGCAGTTAAGTCCCATAAGATTTCACACACATTTTTTTTCGTTGAGGTTCGCCGATGACATTGTAATTCTGTCAGAGACAGCAAAGGACTTGGAAGAGTAGTTGAACGGAATGGACAGTGTCTTGAAAGGAGGGTATAAGATGAACATCAACAAAAGCAAAACGAGGGTAATGGAATGTAGTCGAATTAAGTCGGGTGATGCTGAGGGAATTAGATTAGGAAATGAGACACTTAAAGTAGTAAAGGACTTTTGCTATTTGGGGACCAAAATAACTGATGTTGGTCGAAGTAGAGAGGATATAAAATGTAGACGGGCAATGGAAAGGAAAGCGTTTCTGCAGAAGAGAAATTTGTTAACATCGAGTATAGATTTAAGTGTCAGGAAGTCGTTTCTGAAAGTATTTGTATGGAGTGTAGCCATGTATGGAAGTGAAACATGGACGATAAATAGTTTGGACAAGAAGAGAATAGAAGCTTTCGAAATGTGGTGCTACAGAAGAATGCTGAAGATTAGATCACATAACTAATGAGGAGGTATTGAATAGAATTGGGGAGAAGAGGAGTTTGTTGCACAACTTGACTAGAAGAAGGGATCGTTTGGTAGGACATGTTCTGAGGCTTCAAGGGATCACCAATTTAGTACTGGAGGGCAGCGTGGAGTGTAAAAATCGCAGAGGGAGACCAAGAGATGAATACACTAAGCAAATTCAGAAGGATGTAGGCTGCAGTAGGTACTGGGAGATGAAGTGGCTTGCACAGGATAGAGTAGCATGGAGAGCTGCATCAAACCAGTCTCAGGACTGAAGACCACAACAACAACAACAAGTCTAGGGTAGTGATGACCTCAGACGTTAAGTCCCATAGTGCTTAAAGCCAGTTGAACCATTTGTTAACCACATGGCGACCAACATAATGTTAAAAGCGTTCCAATGACGTCGAGGTGTAAGGCAATTGTAGTCCTCTGGGTATACACTTCACCAGTAACAGCACACATAGCGGTACAAGTTACGTAGTCTTAGGCCTAAGAAGAGTTCCCTCTCCCCTCCCCAGGCCACGTTCATAAACATCCTCCAAACAACTATAAAAGATAAAAATGAATATAGGGGAGACTTGGAGACTGTCTGTAGCGGTTGTTGTTGTGGTCTTCAGTCCTGAGACAGGTTTGATGCAGCTCTCCATGCTACCCTATTCTGTGCAAGCGTCTGTAGCTACCATGCGTTAAATAGTTGTAGATTTATACCACGTGACAAGAAATTAAATTCTAAAGTGTTTGGTATTCACTACATGTTGCTTTTGGTATCGTTAACACAGCTTATAATATTTTTAATATTTTGAATACTGAATCTCACCCCTATCGATTGTGATACGAATTTCAGTGGAACTGATTAAAAGAGCCCTTGACCCTCTGTACTCTCACAATGTACTTCGAGGCCTGAGTCAAACAGAAAAAAGCTACGAGCTATGTTAACCATGTAGCGACAAACATAATATTAAAAACGAACCAAAAACATCGAACTGGTAAGGCAATTGCACCGCAACTAATTTACTGGTCTTGTCTGAACGAAATAAGACGCTGCCACAATTAATGCAAGAGTCCAATGGAAACGAGTCAGACCGGGGGTATCGATATAGCCCGGTAAAACAAGTATGGTCCAGGCCCGTATAAATACTAACGATCCTACACAGAAGTATGCCGTCTGACAGCCACCATATTCGAAGGAGGATCTACGCCGGTTTACGAGTATGCATGGGTCAGCTAGGGACCACTCCTGCTACACTACGTGATCAAAAGTATCCGGACACCTGGCTGTAAATGACTTACAAGTTCGTGGCGCCCTCCATTGGTAATGCTGGAATTCCATATGGTGTTGGTCCACCCTTAGCCGTGATGACAGCTTCCACTCTGGCAGCCCATTCTTCAAGGAGTGCTGCACTCGGGAGAGGTATCGACATCGGTCGGAGAGGCCTGGCGCAAAGTCGGAGTTCCAAAACATCCCAAAGGCATTCTACAGGATTCAGGCCAGTCCATTACAGGACTGTTATTGTCGTGTAACCAGTCCGCCACAGGCCGTGCATTATGAACACTTGCTCGATCGTGTTGAAAGATGCAATCGCCATCCCCGAATTGCTATACATGTCGTTTCACGCTTCCACTTCACTATCATATCGGAAAAGTGGACCTAGGGATGTTTATCAATGTGAAAATCTCGCGTACAGACGTATGACACAAGTGACAGCCAATCATCTGACAACGTTCGAAGTCCGTGAGATCCGCGGAGCGCCCCATTCTGCTCTCTCACAATCTAATCACTACTGAGGTCACTGATATTGAGTACCTGGCAGTAGGTGGGAGCACAATGCACCTAATATGAAAAAAGTATGTTTTGCGGGGTGTCCGGATACTTTTGATCACATATAGTAGCTGTGGCTCTGCAGTTCATGTTGCTGCTGCTGAGTTAGTGCCCTCCAACCGGTGGGCCACCTGCAGGCATGCTTCAGCCATTGTCGACCATCTACCCTGGTGGTCTACAGTTCGATCCCGGACCTGTGTAGCCGCTCAGTCACCATCTCCTGTGCGGGCTGTCAGTTTCCACTTGCGTGTAAAGGCAGTGCTGCCTTCTCCACTGAGTCCGCAGCATGACTGTGCACACACCGGCGTGCCCTTCTCCAAGGCGTGTGGCTGCCTCTAGCCTGTGTGACCACCTTCGTGGGTTGCCGCCTTCTCCCGGAGCCAGCATCCCTGCCGAGGCACTGCCCTTATCACTTCGCCGGTCGAGTGACGTGTACAGCTTACACGTTGGGAACATTGGCTTCTCAGAACATCGTAAAGACTGTTGTAGTTTTGCTAATCAATAAAAAAATGTTGTAACAACGTTGTTTTCGTGGCAAAACATCGGACGACATCTGAGCTGCCACTAGCCGCTTCACCGCTAGCCTGTCTTGGTGATCAGTTAATCTAACACTTTTACATTCTCCGCCCAGATTACTGGCCAACCGTCTCCGGCTTTCTCAAAGCTTTACCTCCGGTCTCGTTGTCGTCACTTTCCTATTGGTGGAGAGCATACAGTCAGACTATGCTGTTCGTTGGTACTAAAACATCAGGACTACAGAATTTCATTTAGATTGTGATCTGCAGTGTAATTAACAAATAAATTCTTCTCTCAATCACCTGGTTTGCTTCAAGCCCTGAAGGTGCTTATTCATGCTAGTAGTAAGTCAGCTAGCCTCAGTATACAGAGGTAAGTCCGTCAGCTGCCACAACCAGAATGTAACAGAAAAGGCGACTAGTATGCAACTTTATCTGTTTGTAAACAAAGCAAAGTAGGAAGTTCCTTAACATATAATGTCAGTATCAGAGTTGCAAAGTACTCTTCTCAGGCTTTTGCTTTATTGTAAATTAAAAGTCCGCCGTTTGTTGATATTGCGAAACTATGGATGAAGCAAGTTCGGAAGATACAGGGTTTCTTGACTGTCGAGATGCATTTCACTCAGTACTACACATACGCTTGTTGTCAAAAGTACGATAGCAAGGTATATCAAGTAAATTTATAACTAGATACAGTTCTTGGACGCGTGAACACACGTCGGGTGGAGGGTCATCAACAGATGTAGAAGTATAAGGGGCATTCAAATGAAATCCGGTCACTAGTTTAGAGAAACGGTAACGATTTTACAAAGTCAAAAATTTAGTCATATACAGTACACATACCCAAAAATAGTCGCCGAAACTGTTGGCTCATTGTCTCGCGGTTCTAGGCGCGCAGTCCGGAACCGTGCGACTGCTACGGTCACAGGTTTGAATCCTGCCTCGGGCATGGATGTGTGTGATGTCCTTAGGTTAGTTAGGTTTAAGTAGTTCTAAGTTCTAGGGGACTGATGACCACAGCAGTTGAGTCCCATAGTGCTCAGAGCCATTTGAACCATTTTTTTGTTGGCTCATTTATAAAAAAATGGTTCAAATGGCTCTGAGCACTATGAGACTTAACATCTGAGGTCATCGCTCCACTAGAACTTAGAACTACTTAAACCTAACTAACCTAAGGACATCACACACATCCATGCCCGAGGCAAGATTCGAACCTGCGACCATAGCGGTCGCGCGGTTCCAGACTGAATCGCCTACAACCGCTCGTTCACAGCGGCCGGCGCACATTTATCTCATTGTGACACTAGCCGGTCTATTCCATCTTTGAAGAAGCTACTAGGCAACTGTCAGATCGAGGCCTGGACCCAGTTACACAATTCGTCGTCCGCTTCGAATCTTCCAGCATTTCCCACCGAAACTGCTGCAATGTCGTCTTCACCGCATTGGCCGTGTGTGAGCGGCCATTATTATGCACGAGGATAACGCCATTGGGAAACGTGCCTCGGCGTTTCGACTTGATGGCTCGTCTTTACAGAACTAAAGTGGCTTGATAATGCTAGGCATTGATGGTGGTCCTCGTTCCAGTAACTCGACAAGCAGTGGGAACTTGTGGTCAAAAAAGGAGGACATCATGAGCTTCCCAAAACTGGTGTGCACGAACTTTGATTTTTTGTGGGTGGTGACGTCGCATGTTTCCACTGCTTGCGCTGATGCTTGCTTTCCGGTTCAAAATGTTGGCACCGTGTTTCGTAACCTGTGACAATACTCAACAGAAAGACGTATTCTTCCTCATGATTACGTGGCAGATGACTCAAGACGGCGCCATTCGAGAATTGCGCTGTTTGGCGGTCGGTTGCTGGGGAACCCACTGCCCACACATTTTCCGATAGTTCAAGTGCTGATGGATTATGGCGCGGGCGGTGCCCACGCTAATACCAGTAACAGATGAATCTCGTCCTCGGTGATTCTACGTCTGCGGCTTTCCACAACACTTGAACGACTCAGACTGTACTCACCGTATACACCCTTCATTCGTTGATTCATTTCACGGACCTCCAACTCTCTCTGCCGCCAAAAATAGAATCACTCCTCGTTGTTCCTGTTTACTTACGTGCATTTTCGGTAGTGGACGATAACTTGTGCTAACAACTTTTCTTCGGCGTGAAACCACTTTTTTTCTTTCTTTTTGTTGATCGCTGTGTTTGGTCGTTGTGGACGTCACAAGACATCCGTTAAAGTACGTTTGTTGATCCTTCCACTCAGTTTTTTTATTACAGAGGCCAACCAACTCTCTGACCGAACACGCTGAGCTACCGTGCCGGCATATTGGCGCTATGCAACATTAAACGGTGCGCACCCGTCAGTCGCTCTACCAATAGACGTCGCCACCATACCCGCAGTTACGTTGTGTCACCTTACGTGTAAGGCAAAGGTAGACGCACTGACCAGGTTTCATTTGGATGAACCTCAAAACTTCAGTCGTGCCCTCAGGAATTGCGTTGAGACAGCCGTTGTTCATGTAGTGCAATAATGACCTTGCAGACAACATTAGCAGTAACGACAGACTTTTCTCAGATGACGCAGTTGTTTCTGTGAAGTACAGTCCGCAAAAACTGCACAGCCATTCAGTCAGAGCTTGATAAGATTTCGGTGTGGTGCAAGGATTGGCATTTTCTTTAAATGTTTAGAAGCGTTAAATTTCCCAATTCACAGAACGTAAAAAGTTTCTACCCTACGAATAGAAAATCAGTGAGTCACCGTTAGAATCGATCAGCTCTAGGAAATACCTGGGTGTTACTTTTCGTAGGGATATGAAATGAAACGAACCCATTGGCTGGTGAGTGAAGCAGACTGCAGTTCATTAGTAGAGTACTGGGGATATGTAACGAGCCAACGAAGGAGGCTTCATGAGAATCTCCCGGGCAACCTATTCTAGATCAGGTTTGTGGGATCCATACAAAATAGCGCTAACCTGAAATGTTGCAAGTACGCAGAGGAGCGCAGTACTGTAACACTTCTGTCACTGAATGTAACTGGGTTTTCTCTTTTGATGCTAGTCAATTGTCACGACGAGCATTCTAAAGCATTATGTCAGGGTGAAAATACTAAATAAATTAATTTTTCTCTGTTAACAACATGTGGGCAGGGTGGGTTCTTCCTTGGCTCGGGTATGAGGTAGAATGAAAGAGCATTTTTACATAAGATAACTTTTATTGAAAGTTTTGTGCAACTGTTCGCTTACTGGATGTTCTGGCTCGGACAGCGGCAGCTGTGTCGTTTGCGAAGCCTTCTGCTGCGTGAGCGGCGGCGTCTGATTACGCCTGGCGGTGTGTATCTCGTGTCGCCGTCTCGCCCAGTAGACTGGAGACGCGCATCGTTAGGTGGCCTGTTTAATTATTGAGAACGAAGTCGTGAATTGGATGGTGATACCTTGGATGTGGCGTCCCAGTGTTTCTCTTCTCTAAGCGACCGCGTGTTTCAGTGTTGTGCGTCGGCCAGCGGAGCGGCGCGGCGGGGGAAGGCCAGCGTCCCGGACTTGAACAACAGGCTCCCGCTTGCCATTCTTCGGCTGTCAGATCTTCATCCCAGCTGACAGGTGACTGCTGATGTGAGGCCGTCTCCTTCCCGTCCTCACGAGTCACCCGGGTACGTAAAAATCAGACTTCAAATACCTTTTAACTTCTTTCTTCTGGGGGCGAGGCTGCTGCTTGCTATTCCATTACAGCGGCGGACTTGGTGCGTCTGTGTATGATGTAGTCTCTTCTTGCATGACGGTCTTCAGCACCGAAACTGAACTGAAAACCACTACTACTCCTCTTCTCTGCTTTTTTCTGTCGGGCCCACTGCTACTCGCGTATTTATTTTCAGTTCACTGGAGGTGAACGACTTCACGGTCATTGCCTCTTCTGTCACGTTGAAGAGCTTCTCGATGAATCTTCCTAACGTCGGTCATTGGCTCTTGGAATGTATGCGAGGGCCGTTGATCACATGTGACAATTGAGAAACACGTGAGCTGGTCGAGCGATGCCCTGACGGATGAATCGACAGCTTCCGCTTATGTGGGGAGGACGATGGCCTCTTGTGTCACGTTGAAAAGCTTCTCGAAAAATCTTCTTGACGTGATCCGGTCGGGCGATGCCCTGACGGCTGAATCGACAGCTTCTCCTGAACGTGCTATGCTGACTTGCAAGCGCCGGCCTTTGCCACTGCTGCTTTGTCCGCTGTTTCCCAGTGTGTAATTCTTCTAAACTAAAGTAAGTTTTTCATTTATTTTCTAATTTCTACTTCACTTCACATTGATTTCACCTATGTTAAGTACCACTCAACAGTACGATTACAGTTGATTTGACGCATGGGAGGTCGCCTCGGGGAGATCGAAACTTCCATATTCTTGAAGACAAAACAACAAGTATCTCATGAAGTCCCGTTTACAAAGTTCCTAGAACTAACTGTAAGTGATAAATCTAGATTTATAATAAAACCGCCAACGTATCGCTCCAGTCGGGATTGCGTATACAAAATCACATTAATTAAAGCCCGCTTGGGTTCGTTTAACCAATCATTCTTTCAGTGCTTCATATGTGACTGAAGTGGGAAAAGCGCTAATGAATGATACTGTAAGTAGGCTTAAGTAGGCTGTTTAGGTTTTTTTTTTTTTTGGTAACGCCACCTCTGTATGAAAATCACTGGCTGTACTGTGTGCAGTCTGTGGCTGCTTTGCATTGTTGTAATACTCGCCATTGTAGTGTTAGGCAGCTGGCTGTGAACAGCGCGTAGCGTTGGGCAGTTGGAGGTGAGCCGCCAGCAGTGGTGGATGTGGGGAGAGAGATGGCGGAGTTTTGAAATTTGTCATGAACTGCTATATATATGATGATATCAAGGTAAATACATTGTTTGTTCTCTATTAATATCTTTCATTTGCTAACTATCCCTATCAGTAGTTAGTGCCTTCCATAGTTTGAATCTTTTATTTAGCTGGCAAGAGTGGCGCTTGCTCTATTGCAGTAGTGGGAGTAACCAAGATTTTTGTGAGGTAAGTGATTTGTGAAAAGTACAGGTTAATGTTAGTCAGGGCCGTTCTCTTGTAGAGATTATTTAAAGTCAGATTGCGTTGCGCTAACAAAATATTGTGTGTCAGGTTAAGCACAGTCGTGTACTATTATTGAAAGGGGACGTTTCATAATACAATGAGATGTACAGGTGTTTGCAGAGCCATACAAAAAGCAGACTAGAAATGTTAAGAAGAGCTTTGCAAACGAATGGTTAGCGTACTAAGCAAAGAATATGTGGTAAAGTTAACTAAAGTGGACATGATGGTGAGAGAAGAATTTCGATACATTTAACACTAGAACTGAAGTAAACAGATAACTGGAAGGACTAGAGACACAGTTATGCAGGAAATTGTGGAAACCTGGAATTTATGAGAACTTGACTGACACAGACAAAGAGAACTTTATTCGACAAATTTATAACAAATACTGATATAGCTTCACCGCGCGGAATTAGCCGAGCGGTCTATGGCGCTGCAGTCATGGACTGTTTGGATGGTCCCGGCGGAGGTTCGAGTCCTCCCTCGGGCATGGGTGTGTGTGTTTGTCCTTAGGATAATTTAGGTTAAGTAGTGTGTTAGCTTAGGGACTGATGACCTTAGCAGTTAAGTCCCATAATATTTCACACACACACTGATATAGCTTCGATACAAGAAATTAACAAAATCTGTATTCAGAATTCAAAATTGGTGGAAGTGATACGATTCCTTGTACCTTGGGAAAATCTGAGTATTAAGAGATAAGGACTACGTAAAATGTGTCAGTGCATAATATTACATCATCAATAAACACAGTGCATGGTATAAAAAGAAAAATGAAACGAACTAATCGTTCGAAATTTCTTCGTATATACGGGGTGATCAAAAAGTCAGTATAAATTTGAAAACGTAATAAACCACGGAATAATGTAGATATAAAGGTAAAAATTGACACACATGCTTGGAATGACATTGGATTTTATTGGAACCAAAAGGAAAAAAAACAAAGATCACAAAATGTCCGACAGATGGCGCAGGACAGCAAAACTGCTACCGTGGCTGGTGAGAGGTACGCTGATATGTTACAGAATCACATCATCCCAAGCCTGGCTGATAAACGTACGATGTTGATGCAGGATGGCGCTCCACCCCATATTGCTAGACGCGTGAAAGATCTCTTGCGCGCGTCGTTTGGTGATGATCGTGTGCTCAGCCGCCACTTTCGTCATGCTTGGCCTCCCAGGTCCCCAGACCTCAGTCCGTACGATTATTGGCTTTGGGGTTACCTGAAGTCGCAAGTGTATCGTGATCGACCGACATCTCTAGCGATGCTGAAAGACATCATCAGACTACAATGCCTCACCATAGCTCCGGACATGCTTTGCAGTGCTGTTCACAACATTATTCCTCGACTACAGCTATTGTTGAGGAATGATGGTGGACATATTGAGCGTTTCCTGTAAAGAACATCATGGTTCTAATAAAACCGCATGTAAATCCAAGCATGTGTGTCAGTTTGTACCTCTCTATCTACATTATTCCGTGATTTATTCAGTTTTTAAATTTATACTGACTTTTTGATCACCCGGTATGTATTGACTGTGGACGCGACGGCACAGTAGTACCTTCAGTACGAATCTGAGAGAGTGTGTTTAGGATTTTATGAGACGGCGAGCAAAATATCCTAAATGTTTAACTTACGGAATGCAGCAGCGATTTTCTAATGAAGCATTTGAAACATTTCTTCAGATCAACAAAACAACTGCATTACGACATTTTGCCACTGCTTTCATATTGCTGGCAGTGTGACCGGTCTCCAGTTCTCTATTTAACAAGACGCCCAGCGTAAGCAGTCACTTCCTCTGTTGAAGCACCTGTGCAGTGACCGTCTCTGCTAGCAATGTTCCCTCCGACCGATCCTCTTTTCACAGACTCGATAGCATCTCCCGTCGTCTGAAACGAACTTGGCGGATGGCCTCCATGAGCGTCATGTGAGGACAAAGAGCTGGAGCGGCAGACAATGTTGAAAGCAAAAATAACAATAGGCGCTGTTAAAGTGCGAGACTTAGAATCAGTGTGCAAGGTTGGGCTTCAGTAGGCTATAAGCTTATATATATAAGTTTTTTCAGAAACTCTTAGATATTCATGCAAGACATATTCTAAGAAGGAATGAACTCCATCTCGAGCTGCTATAGCCGAGTATAAGTTACTCTTAATACGGAAATGCACACCTGTTAGCACAGCTAAACGACTTTGTATCGTTGCTTTTTTTTCGTTCTCTTTTCTTCCTAAATAAACTCTTCACTTCCAGCCTTAGTGTTTGCTCTTAAGTAAACAATATTAATAGCTCTTTGAAGAGCTCATCACATCCCTGGACTTCGGACTAGGCTTTTATGGATAGAATATCAGTAAATGATCGCTTTGGCTTATGGGTGCAGCGGAAATGCTGGTGAATTTAGGAGTGCGCCAGATTAAACTGTAAAAATGTCAAGACAGGGCATCAGGAATTAACAATTACTGGTTTTCCATTGATGGTAGGTGGTATACTACGCAGTAAATGATAAATAAACGATTTAATGTGGTTAGTTTTTAGTTTTATATGTTTTTAAATTTCATGTCAATGAATTCCATAAAGTGGAATACTTTTGTGAATGAAATTTTACGGGGAAATTCCTAAATATGGCGCTTGACTACAACTGTATTTTTGAATTACTTACGTTAACGGCATCCATGCAGGTACTTGTGGCTTTAGAAGTAAATCAGATGCCTCAAGTCGACATTGCATAGGTGCATTGGTAATGGCTATGCAGTAGCCGAATTCTAGATGTGAGGAATAAAACCTGCAAGAAAAGGATGACTGATTGCTGTGTTCTATCATTTGAAAGTATGCATACGTATACTTCTCCTCTTCAGAATATAAGTTAAAAATTTAAGAATAAAGCAAAGAAAGGGGAGAGGAATACAAGACGGAATAATATCCAATTGTAATCAGCCATATAATACAGGGTGATTCAAAAAGAATACCACAACTTTAAAAATGTGTATTTAATGAAAGAAACATAATATAACCTTCTGTTATACATCATTACAAAGAGTATTTAAAAAGGGGTTTTTTCACTCAAAAACAAGTTCAGAGATGTTCAATATGGCCCCCTCCAGACACTCGAGCGATATCAACCCGATACTCCAACTCGTTCCACAGTCTCTGTAGCATATCAGGCGTAACAGTTTGGATAGCTGCTGTTATTTCTCGTTTCAAATCATCAATGGTGGCTGGGAGAGGTGGCCGAAACACCATATCCTTAACATACCCCCATAAGAAAAAATCGCAGGGGGTAAGATCAGGGCTTCTTGGAGGCCAGTGATGACGTGCTCTTTCACGGGCTGCCTGGCGGCCGATCCATCGCCTCGGGTAGTTGACGTTCAGGTAGTTACGGACAGATAAGTGCCAATGTGATGGCGCTCCATCCTGCTGAAATATGAATTGTTGTGCTTCTTGTTCGAGCTGAGGGAACAGCTCCAGATACTGTAGTCCAGTTACAGTAGCACCTTCGAAGAAAAAGGGACCAAAAACTTTATTGGCTGAAATGGCACAGAAAACGTTCACCTTAGGCGAGTCACGTTCATATTGAGTTGTTTCCCGCGGATTCTCAGTGCCCCATATACAGACATTGTGACGGTTGACTTTCCCGTTAGTGTGGAAAGTTGCTTCATCACTAAACACAATCTTTGAAACGAAAGATTCATCTGTTTCCATTTGAGCAAGGATAAAATCACAGAAATCAATTCTTTTAATCTTATCAGCTGCAGACGGTGCTTGAACCAATTTCAGATGATAAGGTTTCATAACTAACCTTTTTCGTAGGACTCTCCATACAGTTGATTGTGGAATTTGCAGCTCTCTGCTAGCTCTGCGAGTCGATTTTCCTGGGCTGCGAACAAATGCTTGCTGGATGCGTGCTACATTTTCATCACTCGTTCTCGGCCGTCCAGAACTTTTCCGTTTGCACAAACACCCATCCTCTGTAAACTGTTTATACCAACGTTTAATACACCACCTATCAGGAGGTTTAACACCATACTTCGTTCGAAATGCACGCTGAACAACTGTCGTCGATTCACTTCTGCCGTACTCAATAACACAAAAAGCTTTCTGTTGAGCGGTCGCCATCTTAGCATCAACTGACGCTGACGCCTAGTCAACAGCGCCTCAAGCGAACAAATGTACAACTAAATGAAACTTTATAGCTCCCTTAATTCGCCGACAGATAGTGCTTAGCTCTGCCTTTTGTCGTTGCAGAGCTTTAAATTCCTAAAGTTGTGGTATTCTTTTTGAATCACCCTGTATAATGCTTCACAATAACTCCGGTTAGTTCTCATTGCTGTCACTGAAATAGGGCGTATAACAATTCGTTATTGAGAGTTGAGGAATTATTTAAAGGTAAAACTGTTTTTAAATAAAACCCTAAAATTGTACCTAACTATCCTACACTCTTATTGCACTCTTTCCAACTTTAATACTCGAATTTCACGGCTTAATTGCGTGGAAATGAAATAGGCACATTTGGACTAGTTAAGACATTTTCAATGTATCTTGACTTCTCACAAATCTGAACAATTTGTAAATATGTTTTCATTCTTTGTTAGTAAAATTGTTATCATGCCAGTCTGACTCAGTTGGTAGCACACACGCTTAACCGAGTTCATGGTATTTCATGTGACACGTACCCTCCAATTCACAGGGTCGCATTTTGCTGTTTTCTGATTCGCTTAGTTCTGTAGTCTCTAATAGCATACTAATCTGAAAAATACGAACAACTGAAATGGTTCTAACTTATAGACGGCTGATTATAGCTTTTCCCTCTAGTACCATGCTGATAGCAAATGTAAACGATTGTGTCAACGAGAAATCTATAAATAAAATTGATATGCAAGTAATTTGATAAATGTCTAATTGTTAATACTTAAGTTTGTTTCATCATTAAAATTCACAAAAATTATTCCATGTCATCGTGGCGTGGTGATACAGCAACTTCATTATGGCTAATATTAACAACAGTCATAGGTTGCAAAATGTTCTTTATTAACTCAAGAACGCCATGTTTCGACCGGATAGGGCATTATCAGGTTATCTCATGGACGCTGGTAACAACAGTCATAGCAACACAGAGCAAGAACGCGCGCACAAGTTGTAAATAATTATGGCCCGCGACGAAAACGGCACCGGCGACCCGTCTGCATTCACACAGATCATACGTATGTTAGCCTTCATATGTATGCTCTGTGTGAATGCGGACAGGCGTTCGGTTCCGTTTTGGTCTGCGGCCATATTTATAGCATGTGCGCGTGGTCTTGTTTTGGGCTGGTATGTCTGTTGTCACCAACGTTCACTATATTACCTAATGCTTCACCCGGGCGAAACGCGTCATTTTTGAGCTAATGAAGAACACTGTGCTACGTACGACTGTCTTTAATATTATTCCGATCAGAAATTCCTTCCATCTTATCTTAGATGTTTCAATATTTCCGCTACCAACTGAAATATAATAAATATTTATTTTGGGAAGGCCCTTGTTGTTCTTTCTTTATATTTGCTTGTACTAGTGTTGTTTATTTTTTGTGTACTTGCTCCACCGTTAGCTCTAGCAGCAGCGTTTCGTTTCTCATACATTCTGTTTTAATGTAAAAATGAATGTGGAAGGGGACCACTTTGAAGAATTTTTTCTCATATTTATTGTTGAATATAATATGTAAAGTACCATATGCACTTTCCATACTGACCATTACCTTTCAATATCATTATCAATGGTACTTCTAATCTGACAATACAAATAGCTCAATTAAGAAAGTTGCTCTATTCCCATGCCGTCTGAAACCATTTCATTTCGGAAGGAATGTTTTCCACATAACATTATTACACGTTCTTTTAGTCATATTCCATACAAAATTTATTTTAATTATTGATTGTATGTTGTAAATCATTTACTGATTCTTGGTGTACTAAGGCATCATCTAAATAACGTAATGCATTTAATTTCACAAGATAATAACAATCTATTTTTGAAACAGAATATTATTCCAATGACTAAAAATATCATTAGTATTACATGACGTTGTCCTTAAAAGAGATACAGTGGTTTAAACTTGGTTTTCAGCGCTGTATACTTGTATTTCGACTGCACAGACTCATGTGAAAGGCTGAATGCCTAATAAATCATGGCACGTCAGCCATGTACTTTTCCAATGCAAATGGCAGCAGTCATTCAGAGTCAACCGCAGTGCTATAATAATTGTCATAACCTGATGATCTCCTAACTATACAGCTGATATTGGTGCATATTTCAGCATCTCTCAAACAGCTTCCATCTCCTGCCACTGGGACCCTACCTTGGTAAATCACTTTTGCTACTATGACGTATTCTGAGTCACAATCACCTGAACATACTGTAGAGTCAGCTGAATGGTGACATGTCTATATATTACACATAGATCGACCATTCGCTTAGCAGGTTGTTCGAGTTCTAGTCCGTTGGACGGACGAAATGATTATGAGTTTTGGAGTCTAGAGGACCGGTGGTGGATGCTGAATCGATTTGTTGGGCATGCGAGAGTGCTGTAATTGCTGTAGAGTATTGAGAGACTGATAGAAAATGGGAAATCATTTATTTGCTGGACTATGTGCAGTGCGTGTGAATAACTGAATGGATGACTGAATTTCACTACGACACTTATTCCCAGACATATCACATAGGACAATATCCAACTTAAGTAGAGCCCATTTTGGAGACGACATTTTGGCATTTGGTATCATCTGTGGTGGAATGGATTAATCTCTCAGTTTTACTCTAAGACTCACAGACTGTTCTCCAATGGACAAATTTTTGAAATGTATGAGAAAGAGAACAGTGTTGATTAAAGTGCACCCCAAAACCTAGCTCTGACAACAAGATAATGGTGTGGAGACTGTGAAACCTCTCTACTCGTTCTTACTACTGTTGTTGTTAACCGTTACAACGCCAAAGTATTTTTGAAGAGGAGAGCTTTGTGCCCAACGCGAAAAAAAATTATAATTCAAATGTCTTTAATTTTTATTGACCTTTATTAACAAAGTATTGTATAAAGATCTATTGATGATTAATAAAGACTCAGAAACCTTAAAATTCTTTAGCACTTTCTCCAAGAAAGCATTGAGTATTTTTTTCTGTTTTCACTATTTATGTTTATTTAGTCATAATTTCTTGGGCAGTATGTCTTTACATTGTCAGTAGAAGTCATTACAGAGTTACTGAAGAATACTTCATTACAATTCAAAAATGTTACATATATTTTAGGTTAAATTCAGTAGTTTACATTACATAGTTTCTTGAATCGCTTATCCAGCACTTTCTTCGGAAACATCTTCACACTCGGAACATATAACAGTTTTCTTGCTGTGTCTACTGCATTTGTATCTGTTACAGTTGTTACAGATAATTGCTTTTTTTTTTTTTACTTTATTGCGCTTCACTGCTTTTGACTAACTTTCAGGTTAACGCAAATGATATCTCCCTTTCCTCCTTCAGCGTCTTTTGCAGCGAACGTCTGCTTGATATTCTATCCGAGAATACCTCCCACAGCTGAAATATAACACTTCTAGAGCCCTATATATTCGTAGCCCTTTCTTCGTATATGATTTCGTGAGCTGTAGTCCCAAATATTGAGGAAAAATCTGTCGATTATTAGATTTTGCCTTATTCCACTCTGGGCAGTTGAGCAGAAACCATGTACAACCATTTAAAGTTGCTATGTTCACTACAGTATAGGAAATAGACCGCGGCCACCATCTTGTAGTCGTCTTAGTTGAAATATTTGTTCATTTTCTTTTTTTCCGGTGGGATATGAAACAATGGCAACATTACATCAATAAGAGTGGGCATCCTAGCACAATAATATCTTGGCAGTAATTTATTCATTTGGTCAAGTACTTCTCGTATTATAGCAAGCTTGTCATGTTTCCTATGCTCATTTCGCGTCTCTCTGTCATCACATCTTGCTATTTTAGTAAGCTGACGGAATCTAGTTCGATTCATATAGCAGCATATACAAACCCTCCTGAAGTGTTGGACCTTAAATCGAGATAGCTGAGCTACTGTCGTCCTATTTTCCCATAGTATTGAGTAATGCTATATATGCCATGAAATCGGGTCTGTCTCTTTTAGGTAAATTCTGTCTCAATGCTTTTCGTTTTTACGCTTTATTATAATATTACCAATTTCTCGAAAAAAATATTTTCAACTGATTCACTTATTGTTCTTACTTTTCCTTAATTTCTTATGACTTCTAGCTCTTTCACTATGTTTTGTGGTGCTCACCGTGTGATATGAGCAGATTTGGATGTAAAAAACTTGTCCAGCGGCTGTAAGATACTTCTCGCTGACCTCACCAGCTGCGTCATCATCCGCTCTAGAACCCGAGAGTTCGTCTTCAGAGTCCACATCCTAGCGCACAACACATTCCTCTTCAGTTTCACTCACTACTTCATCACTATTACCAAATTCGATTTCAGAATCTGTAGATTCTTCTAAAACGTCTAATCCTTCACTCTCAGTATGAGCTCGACGGCAAATTTTCAGTCAGTCTCTAAAACTGGACAGAACGGCACTAACTAATAAGGAACAAGAAACAAACTGAAACAAAGGAGAAATGAATCGTTGTTGAGATTTCTGTTGCTGCTCACATAGAGAAATTCAATGCCTAGAGGGTCTACACAGCGGAAATTTTATTATTTATGGAATAAGACATTCGTTGTCAAGTCAAATCTGCTACTAAGAAGGTAGACTGCATGACGACCGCCATTAGACGCAAATTAACGGATTAAGTTTAGACGAAAAATTTGTATATTTATAAAACGTATTAGAGGAAATAACAAGAAAGAATAAATATTTTTGTCACAATTTTAAAATATGAAATACCAACCGAAATTACATTATTTACAAAAAGTGGGCCAAAGTAGTCTCTACCCCCCACCTTGGTACTGTAAGAGATAATACATTGGTGTCCAAATTAAAGCAGGAAACCGTTATTTCCCCGTCCTGTGTCTAATTCACGATATAATCACACAAACTGTCAACCAGAAGTCCATACGATCGTGTTGTGCACGAAATATGGCATTCCGGTCAACGGACAACCACGCCAACGATGACGTCAGGGCACCTATCAAACGGAGTAGTGTTTGCCAGGTTGTCCCACATCAACTACCGCTGTGTACACAGTCACAGACGGTGTAGTGTGGCACAGAGAAGACACCTACCAGACTGCTGTGGAGGGCCATAGAAAGAAAGGAAGCAGGACAATCGCAAACTGATGTGGTCCGATGGCTTTGTGTGAATCGTTCTGTTCTTTCTCTCATGCGGTGACAGTTTATAGGGACACAAACTGTACCCCTAAGACCAGGTCACGACCGACCACGTGTGACTTCAGAAGAGAGTACCGTTATTCGGCTGCAAGGGCACGACAATACCGCCTTAGTACAGCGCGACAGCTGGCAAGTAAACTCGCAGCATCCTCTGGACGTGTTATATCGAGGCAAATGGTGTGAAGAGGGCTTCGGCAGAGTGCCCTTTTTGTCAGAGACCTGCTCACCCTTCTTGACAGAAGTGAACGTCTAGAGTGGAGTCATCAAATTGCCACCTGGGCGGTCGAAAAGTGGGCCAATGTGGTCCCGATTTAGTCTGGAGAGCGATTCTCGATGGATTCGCATCTGGAGGGAACGTGGAACGTGATTTCGGGAACCAAACATTGTGGAAAGCGACCGATATCGAGGAGGGCTCCTAATGGTGTGGGCAGGGATTAAGTTCACCAATCGAACGCCCATTCACGAAATTGTACGAGAGAATCGACGGTGTTTAACTGCTGTCATGTACCGTGATGAGATCTTGGGACGTGATTTGCGGTCTCTGCTAGATGCTGTTGGCCCAGATGCCGTACTGGTGGACGATAACGCTCGACTTCACAGAGCACAGGTGGCTGATGTTTTCTTGGAAACGGAAGATACAGCACGCATGGCGTGGCCTGCTCGCAGTCCCGTTTCAGAACCATAGAGCATGTCTGGGATGCACTACGGAGATGGTTTGCATCATTTCAGCGTCCACTAACCACTCTCCAAGACTGTGAGCAGTTATGCAGGAACAAGTGGCGTTATTGCCTCAACGTGAGACTGATGACATTCACAGCATCCCCCGTCGTTGTCAGGCCTGTATTACCGCCACCACATTGAGCACATCTAAACACGTTAATCAGTTTTCGGAAATTGTGCGCAAATCTGTTAATTTGGAAAAAACAAAGAACATTTTTGTCTGTCGTTGTGAATTCTTTGTATTGTTTCTATTTCACTATTACTTATTTAGACTGTTTAGTGACAAAATAAAAGCAACCTTGCAAAATTTCCAAATGTTGCTTTAATTTTTTATCGTTTAGCATTACCATTCTTCGAATTTATTACCTTACTTTCAGCTAATGCCATACAGTATAAATCAACTTTTCTCGCTGCATAGTCTACTAAATGAGATATCAGCGGGTTCCTCCCTCAAAATTAATTGAGCGTAAGCTCACTTTCTTCCTCCTATTGCTAGCCGTCGGCACACTTTAATGTTTTGATAAGTATATTCAGTAGTGACGTAACCGCTATTAAAAGCTTGCACCCATCGATGAGGAATTTCAAATAAACCTAGGAAAAAACCTGCCTATTTTTAATACTTTGTGGTAGATCGAATTCTGATACATTAGAAGACATCGAAAGATAATTCATTGAACACAAAATCTTTATTTAAAAAGTACTGGAGGCTTGTTTGGCACCTCTCACACTGAGCACCGTAATCCCTAAGGATTTCCTGGTCCTACGCCTTTCATTGTTGTTCCGCTACAACAATATCCAAACTTGTGCCAGCCGTGTGGCAGCTCAAAGCTGACCATCTGAGGAAGGACTGGTATACGTACCTCCTTGGCTAAGTGTTGAAGGAGTCTTGGAAATATTGATTGTTTGGTTAATTGACATTACTTCAGATGAAAAGAAGAAATACTGCGGGTTCATAAAATGATCCCAACAAGTTCATAATGTCTTTATTGTCGTAATCAATCGAAAATATGTGGAAGGCACGTCAGTTCCATGATGTTGAAGTGGGAAAGGGGCATAGAAAACACGTGGCGCCGCGCGGAATTCGCCGAGCGGTCTAGGGGATGCAGTCATGGACTGTGCGGCTGTTCCCAGCGGAGGTTCGAGTCCTCCCTAGGGCGTGGGTGTGTATGTTTGTCCTTAGGGTAATTTAGGTTAAGTAGTGTGTAAGCTTAGGGACTGATGACCTTAGCAGTTAGGTCCCATAAGATTTCACACACATTTGCACATTTTTTGAGAGACGTAGCAAGGGCTCGAGCAAGCGACTGTTCTGTGTGTGTGTGTGTGTGTGTGTGTGTGTGTGTGTGTGTGTGTGCGTTTGCGTGTGTGTGTGTGTGTTTACCACAAGATCAACACGTAGCGTGACAAACCAGGCACGAGAGGTGGAGCAATAATTAAGAAACTACAGAGACATACTTTTTGTTCTGCCCTATTTTTGGATAAGTTAAAGATCTAGTAAAGTATATTTATCCAACGTTTAGGATGTCTAGGAAACAGTGGTTGCCTCTGAAAGAATACGTATTTACCTTGACATGTAGGGTACGAAGTCATAAGGACGGAAAGATGACCAGAGACAGTTCTACGTCTAGATGTAGATTGCTCGTAGACTGAAAGTCTCGCTCATGCTTCTTCACTAATAATACGAGTATCTGTAATGGACGTGGAGCACGATTACCCTGACACATGAGCTATATATACCTTCATAGAAACACATAAAAATAATAAGCACTCATTTCAAACATAAATGGCACAGACGATTAGGAAATGAAAATAGTAAATGAATTCTTGTGAATGGATAAGAGACTTGTTTCATCTTAAGATCTTCTACTATAACACTGTCTTCGGATACAAGGTAGTTATCTTAGTAGATAGTGCCATATCTTTTAAATATACGGTGTAACGCTTGTACAGGTCAAGAGACGTGAATAAAGTCAGGGACACAGTTATTTAAAGAATTCGAGTTAGCGAGAACGTGGTATTTGCTTTGGTATGTGAAGATAAACCCCTCATTAGTCTCATCTGGATTAATAACATAGGGGATGTTGACGCTACTCGGAAATTGTGGCTCTGGGTGGCATAGTATTGACACACTGTAAGTGTTAAAGGACCTCAGAGAGGCATTGGACACCGTCCCGCACTGCCTTTTAATGTAAAAAAATAAAACGAGTTTACGATTATCGGACTAGGCTTGCGATTGGATTCAACACTTGTTTCCAGGCAGAATTGATCACGCCGCTCTTAACGGAACGAAAGGTGATTTCCGGAGTAACTCAAGGACGTGTAATAGAACGGTGATTGTTTACAGTGTATATAAATTATGTAGAAAGTTGCGGACGCACTCAAGACCATTACAAAATGAAGCGGTTGTCTCTAACGAAGTAGCAACTCGAGAAACAGTATCGGTTTTCAATATGACCTGCAGAGGACTGAAGGATGGCGCAGGCTCTGGTAGTTGACCCTGAATGAAAATAAATGCTACATATTGAGCATGCGTAGGAAAACAAATTGACTACTGCACAACTACACTATTGATGCAAACTGCTGGAAACAAGAACTGCTGTAAAATATCTAGGAGTAACTATCCAGAGCTATCTTACGTGGAATGACCACATAAAACAACATTAGGAAAATCATTCGCCAGACTGAAGATCATAGAAAGAATCTTAAAGAAGTATAACTCATCCACGAGATTAGTGGCTTGTGAGGTGCTTGTTCCACCGAGTCTTGAATACTTACCAAGTAGTATTGATGGAATAGACAGAGAAGATCCAACGAATAGCGGCGCGTTTCGTAATGGGATCGTTTACTCGGCGCGAGAGCATTACCGGGATGATGAATGGAAATGAGCGTTTGGCATCTTTGGCCGTAGGTCCGGCCGCCTTGGTGCAGGTCTTATTACATTCGACGCCACATTGGGTGACCTGCGCGCCGGATGGGGATCAAATGATGATGAAGATAACACAACAACCAGTTGCTGAGCGGAGAAAATCGCCGAACCAGCCGGGAATCGAACCCGGGCCCGTAAGGCGGCAATCCGTCACCCTGACCACTCTGCTATCGGGGCGGACACCGAGATGATAAAAAAAATCCATTGGCAGAGGTTCCAAAGGGCGTTGTGTATCACGGAGAGGTTTGTATTCAGATTTCGAGTAGACAAACGTTATACTACCTCCCATATATAATGACCACGAGCAGAGAGTTCGAGAAATACAGAGGCTTACCGATAATCGTTCTTCCGACCCACCGTTGGCGAGTGGAAAGGGGTAGGGAGGATCAGTTAATGGTACTACAAGTACCCTTAGCCACACACCTGTAATTGGCTTGTGGAGTATGATACAGATTTAGATGTAAAAGGCATTAAGCGTCTGCGCGGGTTAAAATTTTAAGCTGGAGAAAGTAAGTCAATTTTTTGAACTCTAGGTTTTCTGAACAGGAGGCAGTGGTCACGGACGATTCAAGCAGGCCTGCAGACGATCCACGATCGGCGCAGGGACAGGTAGTTGACTCTGAACCTAAATATATATGACCTATTGTGTATAATTGGACGAAGAGATCTGTTACTGATCGATTATGGTACCGTTGATAAATTAAGGAAAGCAGTTACAATCATATAGTCATGGTTGGGAGTGACCTATAGAGGACATCTAACACTAGTTCTATTGATATTGTATGCCATTTCCTCTACCGAGTTTTGGATATTGTTCGTCTGCCCCCCACGCATCTCAAGGGACATTAATAGAAAATACGGAGAAATTTTCACGAAGAGCGCCACGTTTCGGCACAGGATCATTCCCTAAGCACGAGGGTTTTGCAGATATTACCAAAAAACCATAGAGACACACGGTACCAGAGATACGTTATGCGGTTGTTGGTTTATTTGGGGGAGGGGACGAAACAGTGAAGTCATCGGTCCCGTCGGATTAGGGGAGGATGGATAAGAAATTACGTAAAGCTTAAATCAGGATTGCCGGACTCAGGGTTAAATTATTGTTCTCCTGAATGGCGCACCACCTCACTCGGTGATGCATTAGGCACCACCGAGTATTTTACTGTTGAAATACCTAAAGTGAAAGTTCCAAGGAGATTCGGACAACGTGTTGCTTAATCTAAGAAACGCCTCGCGAAATGACCACGGCGAGGGCATCAAGCAAATTAAAACTCACACGGCGGTTAACGACATCCATTACTCCTCCGTACCATTCAGGAATGAAAGAGGGGAGAGGAGAGAGGAGGGGTACATCCTACCAAATATATGTACATGCAAGGCTCTAGATTACATATTTGGTTTTATTAACTACTACTGCTAAGCTCAGCAGAATTTCTCTCCTTTACACTCTCTGCTATCCAATATCTAGTATCTGCCTCCTACCTAAACATACTAAATCTTTCAGTTATAAAGCCCCTCGTTAATTATTATCGTTGTATATTAGAATTCCAAGATTATTACGTGTGACTGACAAGTACTATTGACGCATTATTTGTGGAGAATTTGAAAGGACAGAAATTTATAACGAAGTACATGTTACTTAACTGGCGGTTGGCATCAGCATCCAAGCGTAGCGTTGACTGCACACTGTGGATGAATGTGATTGGGTTTCTAGGTGTTAATTCCGATAGAAATGAAGTATTACAGGTTTTATTTGATGTCCTATCCGCTTCGTATCAAACAATGTCGTGAAGTAAACATTTAAACTGCAGAAACTACAAGTGAGTGTACCATGGCGCCTATTACAGTGAGTGTGATAATTACTTACCGTTCTAGAGGAAATCAGAACATTCAATGGACGAAATCAGCGATGAACACATATTCGCCTTTAAGATTGAACACAAACAGATGGCTCACAAATCCCACTTAGTATATGTTTTTGTAAATGAAAAACTATTACAAATATTATGCAAATAAAAGGTGTTCTTGTGAGCTTGAAAGTGAATTAAACATTTTTCAAAATGTAATGGCTCAAATGGCTATGAGCACTATGGGACTTAACATCTGTGGTCATCAGTCCCCTAGAACTTAGAACTACTTAAACCAAACTAACCTAAGGACATCACACACGTCCATGCCCGAGGCTGGATTCGAACCTGCGATCGTAGCGGTCGCGCGGTTCCAGACTGTAGCGCCTACAACCGCTCGGCCACAGCGGCCGGCTTCAAAATGTAAGCCAACCCGTAAGTTAATCATAGTATAACTTGGTAAAATAATCAGATAAAAATAGCATCTATTATGAATTATGTTACACTGAAGTTTTCAAAGCAGAGATAAAACATAAAGTTTTATTTTGTACTTTGTAATGACATTTATAAGAAGACTAATTTTTGTAAAATTATCTATATGAATTCGACTAAGTTTCAGAAAGTCGAAGCTTCGATAAAGTGTAAGTAAGTTGTGTAAATATTTAGTAACATGAACGAGATACTACATATCGAAAAATAAGTATAACCATGGCCGAAAATACAGCTGAATTGTAAATTTCTCTAATTTGGAAAGTTACTTTAAAATCCTGGTTTTACATACAATCACAGACTTTTTTTGATTGAACTTTACAAAAGTTACCAAAATTATAGCAGCTGAGCATTCCAAACAACATACTGTTTCCCCCTTTCTAAAGCCATGTGCATCTTCCGGCCTCACAAATCGCTTTGCAAATAAGATTGTCGTACCCACAACAGCCAAGGCCGTCCATAACGCAGTTACGGACTATCGGATAGAACAGAAGCGAAGGCAGACAGGTAGACGGGGTTGCAAAGATGAGGACTTCTACGAGTGTGTGATTTTATATGTAGCCGCGTTCGACTGTAGCCTGCGCCCTGCAGGACGCATTTCGATGTTTCCGAAAAGGCAGCATCAGGTTTCACCGCCAGAACCACTCAGAGCGAAATGCAAAATCCGTGTCGGATGAGTGAGGGCAGGATGAGGAGGAGAGAAACGGGAAGCACATCGGATACAGTCTGTGCGCGGTGACGTGTTAGATACCCGCGGCCAAAAAGAAGAATTTATCCACCCAGTGACTCTGCATGTCATAACTGGTAAAAAATACTTGCACTGATTTTATAAAGCTTTACTTGCAAGTAAAGAACGTGAAAAGACAACTTAATTTCCAGTATAAACTTTATTTGTCTCCTTCGAGAGTTAACAAAACGATATAGCTAGTTTCGATTGTGCTAGTAATTATCTTCAGATCATGAAACGTCGTTACAGAGTTGTAACATGTCACACGTTTCACAAAAAGGTACTGTGTCCTATAAATGATCCACCACTTGAAACTAAAACGTGATGCGTTACACTCTATAACGATATTTTATGATCTGAAGAAGACTGCTAGCCACGTTTCGTCATACTAATACAACGGATTCCTGACGCAATGGTTATTTATTTATTGGCTTTACGAAAAGTAATGTAAACGGCTTCACTCGTAAAAAGCAATAACTTGTGCGTTAAACGCAACTAGTTTCAAACCTACAGCAGTTTTAGACACACACACACACACACACACACACACACACACACACACACACACACACACACACTCAAGCACGCGCGCGCGAACGTACAAAGACAATTTTTTTTAAATTTTTGTCTTGAACGGAGAACTATATTGTGCCACAACGTAAATTAAAAGTTCTGATCGTACGCATGAGGTCAACGATTTCAGGGCATCTCCCTTATTGTAAGGCAAACCCAGGAACTGATGATCGCCTTCTATTCATTTCCAATTGGAAACTTTTTTCACTCACCTGTCAGCTCGCTTACTATCTGACTGAAAAGAACTGAAGATCTACAATTACCTCGATCTTCAACAACCTGCTCTAGTCTTGATCTTTCCTGTTAACTCGTCGCTTCCAAGCGCTCGCTCACGATTTCCAGGTGCGTCTCATTGTTCACACAAAATGTGTACGTAAACTGTATAATTTATACTGGTATCTCAACAGTTATAACACACTAAAACAAAAGAGTAAGACGTCCCCAGTTCTAGACTGCGCCGACTACTGCCAGCCATGAAATGTAAAACACATGTTTTGCTCACTAAAGAACCAATTCATACACGTTAATAGTGATAGTATCAAAATTGAAGATGACAATAAGAGTTCAGAGATATTATGACATCATAAAGAGCTTCACCAAAGGTAACAATGCAATTGTCAGTACCGTCGACTGTCACTCAGATCATAAATGACCAGATATAGACTTAACGAAACGTGAAATAGTAATTAGCTCAAAACACTCTATAGGGTCAGGTGCACTGTACTGTATGGGGTACCGGTTAATTTTGTTTAGAAATGAGGAATAACTTGATCGTTACTTACAGGTTATAACAGCGCTCCGAGTCGGCAGAGTTTCCTACACTAACAGCAAACACACAGATCTCTCAGCCTGTACGAACGGTCGTAGAAAAGATGTGCAGAAGTGTTTATCCATCTTCCTGATGTCAATATATTGTATACGTTAATAACATACAAAGTGGGCTTGTAGACTGACTTTTATCCAGACTGAGCAACTCGTACAATTACGGCACTTCTCGAATGTTGATGGGCTCTCAGTTATCATGATATGAGGGTAAAGGAAACGTTAATTGAAAACAGTTGCATGAAATTCCAATTTTATTTTACTGTACGCTCTATTGAAACTATATTTGATATTCCCCCCACGAAATTATGTCATGAAACTTTGACTAACTTTTAACTTTCATGAATACTTCAGTGTTGGACGAGTACATTAATTAACAACGGAGTACAGTCATATTAATGGTATATGGCAGAATAAATCTACGCAAAACGCTGTCGTACTCGTAAAGACAAGTACTCCACAGCACTCATCTGTCGGTTCACTTCACACAATTCGATTATTACACTGATGAGTTCCCTAAACGTAGATACACCGAAATTCATTGTTGCGCTGAGGGATGCTAAATCATACGTTATCACAACTTTCAGTGGTTGTAGTTGTTATTGTCTAGACCACATACTGCTGAACTGGTCGAGATGTAACAACACGGGCCTTACATCACTGGAGCTCGTGTATTTTCGCCCTAGGATTCCTCATATCGTTGAAAACGAAAGTTAAGAAAACCAGAACAACTCACAACCTAAAACATCCAGAATGCTCAACAGGGTTTACAACGTCTTAATCAAGCTCAAAGAAAATAATTACTATGTAATACATGCAACTACGATAAGTGTGCCAAAATCTGACTCCATGCAATACAAGGGACAATTAACAGTGAAAGCTGTAGTATTTGCAGAACGTAAATAATTTATTTGCTGCAGAATGTTAAGAA
Organism: Schistocerca nitens; assembly: GCF_023898315.1. NCBI lineage: Eukaryota > Metazoa > Arthropoda > Insecta > Orthoptera > Acrididae > Schistocerca > Schistocerca nitens. The sequence continues at coordinate 22,561,443 of NC_064614.1, forward strand.
ATTATTTTGTTCTTCTCCAATTTCAACCTCAATGTATCTAGCAGTAAACGCCACAAAATGTTTATGAAATGCTTAAGTATAACATGGGCACAATATTAGCAATTAGGGGTCACAGGATGTAGGCTACGAGCAAAGTCATCTTGCGGAGTCCCCTAGAACTTAGAACTACTTAAATCTAACTAACCTAAGGACATCACACACATCCATACCCACTGGATTCGAACCTGTGACCGCAGCGGTCGCGTGGTTCCAGACTGTAGTGCCTAGAACCGCTCGGCCACCCCGGCCGCAAGAAGATAATGAAAAAATTGCTTAAGAAGATTTGCGTTTCTTAAATTGCATATTTACATTATTATTATTTCTCTTTCCTGTCTCAGACGTTATGTCTGGTAAAAAATGGAAAGTGACGCAGACCTTGATCAAGCGTGACTTCCTTTTAACTGTACGGTATATGTTACATTGCATTTAGGAACTTTCGGGTAATTGAACATGTATCAACAATTACGGATTTCTGTAGTTGTATATATACGTTTCGATGTAGCTGTATTGCATTGACCTACTGGTGGATATTGTGTGGTATGACTCTTGTAGTTGATCGTATAATTGGTATGATGTCAACTTTATCCTGATGCCACATGTCTTTGACTTCCTCATCCAGTTGGATGTATTTTTCAATTTTTTCTCCTGTTTTCTTCAGTTTATTTGTTGTATTGTGTGTGGATATTTTGATTAGTTGTGTTAATTTCTTCTTTTTATTGGTGAGTATGATGTCAGGTTTGTTATGTGGTGTTGTTTTATCTGTTATAATGGTTCTGTTCCAGTATAATTTGTATTCATCATTCTCCAGTACATTTTGTGGTGCATACTTGTATGTGGGAAAGTGTTGTTTTATTGGTTTATGTTGTATGGCACGTTGTTGATGTATCATTTTTGCTACATTGTCATGTCTTCTGGTGTATTCTGTATCTGCTAGTATTGTACATCCGCTTGTGATGTGATCTACTGTTTCTATTTGTTGTTTGCAAAGTCTGCATTTATCTATTGTGGTATTGGGATCTTTAATAATATGCTTGCTGTAATATCTGGTGTTTATCGTTTGATCCTGTATTGCAATCATGAATCCTTCCGTCTCACTGTATATATTGCCTTTTCTTAGCCATGTGTTGGATGCGTCTTGATCGATGTGTGGCTGTATTAGATGATGCGGGTGCTTGCCATATAGTGTTTTCTTTTTCCAATTTCCTTTCTTCGTATCTGTTGATGTTATGTGATCTAAAGGGTTGTAGAAGAGGTTATGAAATTGCAATAGTGTAGCCGATATATTTATATGAGTGATTGCTTTGTGTATTTTGCTAGTTTCTGCTCGTTCTATAAAGAATTTTCTTAAATCGTCTACCTGTCCATAATGTAAGTTTTTTACGTCGATAAATCCCCTTGCTCCTTCCTTTCTGCTTAATGTGAATCTCTCTGTTGCTGAATGTATGTGAGTTATTGTATATTTGTGGCATTGTTATCGTGTAAGTGTATCGAGTGCTTCTAGGTCTGTGTTACTCCATTTCACTACTCCAAATGAGTAGGTCAATATTCGTATAGCATATGTATTTATAGCTTTTGTCTTGTTTCTTGCTGTCAATTCTGTTTTCAGTACTTTTGTTAGTCTTTGTCTATATTTTTCTTTTAGTTCTTCTTTAATATTTGTATTATCTATTCCTATTTTTTGTCTATAACCTAGATATTTGCCGACCGGAGTGACCGAGCGGTTCTAGGTGCTACAGTCTGGAACCGCGTGACCGATAAGGTCGCAGGATCGAATCCTGCCTCGGGCATGGATGTGTGTGATGTCCTTAGGTTAGTTAGGTTTAAGTAGTTCTAGGATCTAGGGGACTGATGACCTCAGAAGTTAAGTCCCATAGTGCTCAGAGCCATTTGAACCATTTGAACCTAGATATTTATAGGCATCTGTTTTTTCCATCGCTGCTATGCAGTTGCTGTGGTTATCCAATATGTAATCTTCTTGTTTAGTGTGTTTTCCCTTGGCTATGCTATTTTTCTTACATTTGTCTGTTCCAAAAGCCATATTTATATCATTGCTGAATACTTCTGTTATCTTTAGTAATTGGCTGAGTTGTTGATTTGTTACTGCCAGTAGTTTTAGATCATCCATGTAAAGCAAATGTGTGATTTTGTGTTGGTATGTTCTAGTAATATTATATCCATAATTTGTATTATTTAGCGTGCTGGATAGTGGGTTCAGGGTAAGGCAGAACCAGAAAGTACTTAATGAGTCTCCTTGGTATATTCCACGCTTAATCTGTATTGGCTGTGATTATTATTATTATTAGTATTAGTATTATTATTATTGTTTTTATCATTTATTATAATTATTATTAGCATTATTATTATTTTTATCATTATTATTACCATAATTACACTTGTACTGATTGGATTTTAATATTGATGTACTCCAGATGTTTCGTTAAATGTGAGGGAGGTTCTGATGGCACTAAACTTGCCAGCCACTGACAACCATGCTCGGTGCTAACAGTTGCTTTACGGTCACCGTGCCTGTCCTCACGCTTTACCTCCAACGAGACCGCCTCTCCTACCCTACGACGTCTCCCCCTCACCCTCCTTCCATCTTCCCCCGTTTAACCCCGGCAGTCTCCTGAAACTGTGCTTCGCGCCCGCGGCAGGCCAAGTCAATTACGACCCTCGCCGGCTCCGGGCTCGGGGGGCGCGCCTGTTGCCTCAGGCCAGCCAGCCAGCCGTCCCTCAGGCTTTAAATACTTAACGTTGATGCGGACTTCCGCGAGAAGAACAAGAAGAAGGATCCATCAAACTCGGCGGGAGTCTTAGAAAAACAGTCCCAACTTGGCCGTCGCGTAAGCCATTCCCCGGCACCCCCCCCCCCTTCTGCTACAGCCCGCGCCAGCCAGCTCTCGCGGTGATGGATGGTCGCTGCGCAGGACTTGGCTGAGGTGGGCGCAACTTCACGCACCCTCTTCACGGCGTGTGTAACCCTCCAATATTTATACGCTTCATGTGGAAGTTTACTACACGGCACCTGCGGCATATTTCTCGAGGTTTGTTTACTGCTTCCAGGAGATGGATTATGTGAATGCAACATTTATTAACACACAGCGGAAACATTGTTGCAGCAAAAACAGGTATTGCAGCACGACATTGTAATATTAGTTATTTACTTACTTATAGGTTTCGCTAATCACTTGCAGGATTTAACGTAATGACGTCTTCAAAGACGTCTTTATCCTACCTCAGACATTTTCATCATAGATTGACTAATATTATTCCCCTGCCTCTTTCCCCTCGGACAAAATCAACCAACCTGGTGAACAGATCAATGAGAAATGTTATTCACAGCCCCCCCTCCCCCCTTTACTTCCTTAACCTGTGCATTTGTGTGCCTTTGAGGTTTGTGCGTGCACGAGCCACAACAACAACAACAACAACAACGAAATAAGCTATAGCAGAATCAATACTATAACTTTCCTATCACGAATGCAGAAACTAATAAGTACCTGTGAAGGGGATTGTGAGAGTTAAAAATATGTTTCAATTGTAAGTAAAGTACAGTTTTGTAACCATTAGTATTCTTAAAACCTTCTCACTAAAGCAGTTAATTTTAAATGTGGAAAGAGAATTGCTAATTAATTTTAAATGTGGAAAGAGAATTGCTGACACTCTGATGGCATGCTACCGATAAAATGTCTGTAACACGCTACACAAGTGTCATCTTCGCAATATTACCTTTCACTTGTACCTTATCTTACTATTAAGGTCGATTTTCAATGTTTATAATATGCCCAGCTTACGTAGACACATGTGCTACTGTGTACTGTGTGTTTGTGACGTAACAGTCATTTGTAACCGATGTTTATATACACATTGTTGGCTCAAATGGCTCTGAGTACTATGGGACTTAACATCTGTGGTCATCAGTCCCCTAGAACTTAGAACTACTTAAACCTAACTAACCTACGGACATCACACACATCCATGCCCGAGGCAGGATTCGAACCTGCGACCGTAGCAGTCCCGCTGTTCCGAACTGAGCGCCTAGAACCGCTAGACCACCGCGGCCGGCACACATTGTTGGGTATAGCCGTTTGCACAAGGTGCTTTATGTTTTTTTTAAATACTTTAGTTATAAAAACCTTTTATAATGTGCTGCCTGTCATCCACATGACAACTTGGCGTGATGTCCAACTTAAAATAAACACGTTTCATAACAAAAACATTTCTAAGGTATGTAAATGCACAGTTCCTCTTCCACTATTTATAATGCCAAACTAAAACTTTATCACAGATACTACGGCTTAACTCATGTTATGTCCACCCCCGGTAGCTGAGTGGTCGGTGCGAAAGAATGTCAATCCTAAGGGCCCGGGTTTGATTCCCGGCTGGGTCGGAGATTTTCTACGCTCATGGACTGGGTGTTGTGTTTCCGCAGCTCGTGGTCGTGCGGTAGCGTTCTCGCTTCCCACGCCCGGGTTCCCGGGTTCGATTCACGGCGGGGTCAGGGATTTTCTTTGCCTCGTGATGACTGGGTGTTGTGTGATGTCCTTAGGTTAGTTAGGTTTAAGTAGTTCTATGTTCTAGGGGACTGATGACCATAGATGTTAAGTCCGATAGTGCTCAGAGCCATTCGAACCATTTTTGAACTGAGTGTTGTGTGGTCCTAATCATCATCATTTTATCCACATCGATGTGCAAGTCGCCGAAATGGCGTCAAATCGAAAGACTTGCACCCGGCGAACGGTCTACCCGACGGCAGGCCCTAGTCACACGACATTTACATTTACTCATGTTATGAGACATATATCGTGTATATGTACTTTGTTACAGACCTGAAGAAAACAGAAAAGTACGTTGAAGCCTGTTGTTCTAATAAAGAAATATTTATGCGATCCTGGCTGTAGAAGGTTTTAGTAAGCAAAACAGATCGCTCTTTCTGACTTCTCAAAATGAGGAAATTCCAACAAATAAAATACTTACGCCCTACAATAAATCCGATGCGTGGGTCAATTTGCTAGCCTGTCATGGTCCATAAACCAATACAGAAGAGCTCAGCACACGAACTAGCAACCTGCATGTACACCAACATGTACTGTGATTAGCACAAAAACAGAAAATACACCTGTCTCAGCATATTTACGACTAATGGCGTAATATCGTAAATTACAGATATCACGTTATGTCTTTTGGACTATAAAGTGCATGCCACACACATGTAGAGTCACCGTAAGTGGGCTGTGGTATTTTACACTAAAATATGTCCTGAAATAAAATCACAAAGGGTGTGAACAATGTCTTAAAATCAGATCTCTTGAATGTTACGAGCTAAAGAGAAAAACCGTATGTTAAAGACATAAAAAAAACATTAATTTAAGAAATAATGGTGAGAACGTGGCTTTCGACACAAGCATAGAAAAGACTGTATCAAAAATACATGAAGTGAGTCAACTTACTGGGCATTAACTTCATTTTTAATTAAATATGGGTCCATGACCGTTTATATAGAAGTTCACAAACAGAAGATAGAATTTAATGCTGTGTAATACTTTTCCACTAATGGTGCATGCAATTTCTTAACGAAAATTATGATCTGGCGTTGAGGAGTTTTCTAATACGAACTTACCAACTTACTTTCAGCTTCAGCTTTGCTTTATGACTATACACTCCGGGCCACACAAAAAATCAACACTTTGAATGAACTATTCAAGTCAGGCGAAATTTGCGGCATACGTTTGCGGCGACGAGAGAGGTACATGATTTGCACTTTAGCGCAGTAGCACATCACGGGCGCCAATTCTGCCACTGCAAACACTATATGTACGGCGACCAGACGGCCGCGTGAACGTACTGGAATTGTCTTTTCGTGTAGTTGTTATGCGTAAGAAGCTTCAGTATGCCTCGTAGAAGACAGCGGGCGTCTTTCGAGCACGTTTCGGAGTTTTACCGTGGAAGAAAAGATATACATCTACATACATACTCCGCAATCCACCATACGGTGCGTGGCGGAGGGTACCACGTACCACAACTAGCATCTTCTCTCCCTGTTCCACTCCCAAACAGAACGAGGGAAAAATGACTGCCTATATGCCTCTGTACGAGCCCTAATCTCTCTTATCTTTGTGGTCTTTCCGCGAAATGTAAGTTGGCGGCAGTATAACTGTACGGCAGTCAGCCTTAAATGCTGGTTCTCTAAATTTCCTCAGTAGCGATTCACGAAAAGAACGCCTCCTTTTCCTCTAGAGACTCCCACCCGAGTTCCTGAAGCATTTCCGTAACATTCGCGTGATGATCAAACCTACCAGTAACAAATCTAGCAGCACGCCTCTGAATTGCTTCTATGTCATCCCTCAATCCGACCTGATACGGATCCCAAACGCTCGAGCAGTACTCAAGAATAGGTCGTATTACTGTTTTACAAGCGGTCTCCTTTACAGATGACCCACATCTTCCCAAAATTATACCAATGAACCGAAGACGACTATCCGCCTTCCCCACAACTGCCATTACATGCTTGTCCCCCTTCATATCGCTCTGCAATGTTACGCCCAAATATTTAATCGACGTGACTGTGTCAAGCGCTACACTACTAATGGAGTATTCAATCATTGCGGGATTCTTTTTCCTATTCATCTGCATTAATTTACATTTATCTAAATTTAGAGTTAGCTGCCATTCTTTACACCAATCACAAATCCTGTCCAAGTCATCTTGTATCCTCCTACAGTCACTCAACGACGACACCTTCCCGTACACCACAGCATCATCAGCAAACAGCCGCACATTCCTATCCACCCTATCCAAAAGATCATTTATGTAGATGAAAAACAACAGCGGACCTACCACACTATAGCCGGCCGCGGTGGTCTCGCGGTTCTAGGCGCGCAGTCCGGAACCGTGCGACTGCTACGGGCGCAGGTTCGAATCCTGCCTCGGGCATGGATGTATGTGATGTCCTTAGGTTGGTTAGGTTTAAGTAGTTCTAAGTTCTAGGGGACTGATGACCACAGCTGTTAAGTCCCATAGTGCTCAGAGCCATTTGAACCATTTGAACCTACCACACTATAGGGATTGCGGATTATCCTTAAGAGGAACTAGTGACGGTGTCGAACGGAACCAAGAAACTCTTATGTGGATCCGTAATCGCTGTATGCAGGAGGGAACGACGAACCAATGGGACAGATTGCACGCATGTCGTTGCACCACCACATCTGATGACAGGCATATTGTGCGCATGGCAGGTATGGATTGTCCTGCCACTGACGAACTGTATCACAACACATTCGGTATGTTTCTCAACAAGCAGTATCCGCGCGTAGTGTTCGACCTCGTTTGCAGCAGACTGGACAAAGATTTCCATTGCTGCGTTTACGAGTGACTCAGAGGCACAGGTGTTTGCGCGGAAATGGTGCAATGAACGACGGAATGGACAACCGAACAGAACGACGTTAATTTGACCGACGAATCCCGATTCAGCCTGCACCACCACTGTGGTCAGATTAGTGTCTGGAGACACCGTGGTAAGAGGCTGTTGAACTGTAGCCTCATGCATCGCCATAGTGGTCCTGCGCTCGGAATTGTGGTTTAGGGTGGTACTGTATTCCACTCTCGCACTCCTCTAAACTAACCAGCCAGCGTTACGTATCTGAAGTGTTGGAGCCTGTTGCGCTCCCATACCTTCTGTGCTTGCCGACGACCACCTTGCAACAGGATAACGCACGACCACACATGGCAGACAATACTCAAAACTTCGTCTTCGCCCATCAGACTGCATTGCTGCCTTGCCCTCCTTGTTTTCCTGATCTCTCGCCTATCGAAAAAGTGTGGTCGATGATCGCAAAACCACTGGCCCGGGATACACCACCCGCTGCTACACCATATAAACTTTGACAATCTGTGCGAGGAGCACGGACTGCTATACCCCAAAAACACATCCAGAGAACAACAATGGCGGCGACACCCAAAACTGAGTTCATCGTCTTCCTCACTTCACATTGGTCTGTATGTGATGTTTGTACAACTTGTTATCTCCCAGATCAATTTGGCTGTGATATCTCAGCTCCTTCTTTGTGTGGCATTCTAGACGGCGAGCAGCGTATATCATTTGGTGATGTGGCCTTTCGGAATGTGCATGCCACAGCGCACTCTCCATTGCCGCCGACACTGAGCTTCCTCTTGCCAATTTAATCCGCCGTCTATCGTACGTCTGTCTCATCGGTCCGATGGTCTTCCCCTCGGTCTTTTTGCGTAAGGTCTGCTCCAAACTAGTACTTGTTTTGACCATTTTCCATCCATTCTTCGAGCGACATGACCAGCCCACTGCCACCTCAAGATATTTAGTCTTTCCTGTATGTCACCGAGCTTTCCGTTGATTTCTTTCTATCTTTGCGTAGCTCTTGTTTGACCTGCTACGAGTTTTCTAACAATGAACTTACTTAACGTAAAAGTTTTCAGCTCTGCCGACATGTTACACGTGAAAAATGAAGGTTATTTCCTGTAAACTTGACTGCCCGGCTTAATAAGTCAAAACATTTACTGTTCTCAGTCCTCTTTCATATTTACAAGTTGACTCTGACAACATATTCTGTGTGTCCTTCTCGTGTCCATTCATTCATCATGAACTTGGTTTTGTAATACCACGTTTTTAGACCAGCTTCAGTGGAAGTTCGCAAACTAATATTTCTTCTACACTATTTGCAAATAGAGCTGTATCATCAGCAAATCTTACGTTATTTAATCTATTTCTCAGAATATGATTTCCTTTGTTTTCCAACTCAATTTAGAGACAGATTTTTCTAGGGCCACTGAAACTACTTTTGGAAATGTAACATAACTTCGCTTCACACCTTTTACTATAGGAAGTTCATTAATTTCTGCAGCAACAGGCAGAAAAATTGTAGACGTTCTAATTGTGTTATATAAGATGTTAATGTAGCACTTGTTCTGTTAGAACCCCGAACGTTGCTTGGTGCCTGATCATGTCGAATACATTTTTAGAATATGTAAAGGCAAAGCTAAGAGGTATTTGGTATTGATGTAGTTCTCTTCAAGGCCTAATCACGCGGATCTTTTACTATAGTGAGCAAAATTACATACAATAATTTATTTATAATTAATGAAGTTTATAGCTAACAAACAATAAGTTTCCAAACAAGTAGGCAATAATTGTTTTAAAGACTTTACACACAATTTACATTTCGGAATGAGATTTTCACTCTGCAGCGGAGTGTGCGCTGATATGGAACTTCCTGGCAGATTAAAACTGTGTGCCGGACCGAGACTAGAACTCGGATCCGGCACACAGCTGTAATCTGCCAATTCCACAATTCACATTATTGGTCTGTGCCTATTATAACTGATTAAAAGGCTTGTAACCTTCAAAGAGAACAAGTTCTCCTTGATTTGTATTAAATGGATGATGTTATGTATAAATGTTGAAACATCAGTAGATCTAAAAGTTAATGTTTAGGAACTCATTTAATGATCTTCTCTGCGATAATGGTAATATTCGCTGTATCCAGTTTTTGAGTGGTGTGGGAAAGTTTCTGCATTCTTTCTGTTAAGTCTGGAGTTTCATACTTTTAGTTATAATATTAGTGCCATTGAACCTCAAGTTCCCCAATAGCATGCTTTTAGTTATTAAGTAAATAGTTTCTGATAGAACACAGAAAACATTGACTGATACTGTTATGTTGCTTAAAGCTTATAAAATTAGGTAACTGAAAATGTAAATAGCATTGAGCTCTTCTGGAATACCAATTGCGGTTTTTTAAGTATATCCTTACTGTCCAAGCAGATATATATTCACAAGAACATTAAGTTATAAAAATTCTAGGTAACTGAGTCTGCACGGTGAGAAAGGTTATCAATTACGTGTTACAGTTGAGATGTAGTACACTACTAATTGTCCCAACGTGATTATATGGCAGCATAGTGTTCTCCAGAAGTGTATGTTGTTCGTTTGAATTCCACATCAGTAAACGATTTAGATTGTAAATTGTACTCTCATAGCGGGATAATGTGTGTCATTACATACGAAATATTACACTGGAGAAAATGCGAGGAATATATACCTATGTGCCAACTTGTCGGTGCACATTGAAACGTAACCGCAAAAATTATAGTTTGAAACCGAGAGTATCTCTTCCATTTTCTTGTTAGGCCAACGTTTAATTACTATCTGTTTAGTTTATAGCATTTGGAAGTTATCAGTGGCCATGACATGAGCGAATGTCGGAAGAAGCAGATAAGCGAAAGATTTCCTTCTTTGCGTTGAAAATACGCAGTGGATACGAACAATGGAGAATATACAGTACGCGCTCGATGATGTTCGCCAAGTAACTCTCGCAGCCAGACACCAGGGAAGCATTGTGTTTCCCAAGTTACTTGTTTCGTCTAGTTGAAAACTAAAATTTTGCTTGAATTTTGGGTCAAAGATGCTTCTTTCAGACGAAGCAGCTGCATGAGAGTAATACGATGTGGTCATTTCGCACTTCACTCTGTTAGCTTAGTGTTCTGCCGACCTCTAGTTTCTGAGCTACAGAAAAATAGCCACAGGTGAGTAAATGATGGTTTCTGTGAGCATTCTATGCACGTCGTTTGATTTTCTATACTCACTGAAAAGTCACCCCCTGTACATATCGTAAGATGTCTGATATTCACTGTTGGATCTCTTGAAAACCTGCAGAGGATTTTCGAGGTCTATTCCCCACCTACTTGCCTCGCTGCATGGCTTGTTCACCACTACTTCTTTTTCGTCGTGTCATAAATTCGTTTTCCAATGCAGCATTCATTTTTTGCACTTCTTTGTCTTCCTGTTTCCTCTGGAATTTACAACATATTTTTTCATTGCCCGTTGAGCGTTCATAGCGTTTTGAATTGTTTTATAATTAAAAGTCGTTCCTTAATGTTGTAATGTAAGACTGGTTATCCATTTTCACTGTAAACATTCAAACACATCGTATAGCTTTCAAAGATCCAGGCTTCATTTGCTCCAAATTCAAAATCTCTTGAAAGGCTTTGATTGCTTCAGTGGCAATTTGTACAATTTTCTTTTCGATATGTTGATTTTTTGTTACTGTAGTCTTACGACGAATTGTTTTCTGGGAAGTCATTACAGGTATTACAGAAGAAGAATGGCAATTAAAACAGTCTAGTTCTTGAGTGTTCAATCTTCTCACTGGTTTGATGCGCCCAGTGAAAAATTTTTCTCCTGCACCAACCTCGGCATCTCAGAGTAGTGGCACCTCCTCAGTTATTTAATTATCTGTTGGATGTATTCAGTGGCCGTCTTCTCTACGGTTTACAGAATCTACAGCTCCCTCTAGCACCATGGAGCTCATTCCGTGTGGTCTTAATATCCATCATCATCTTCTTAGTGTTCTCCATATGTTGCTTTCCTCAACTAATCGGCGGAGAACTTCTTCATTCGATAACTTATCGGTCCACGTAATGTTCAACATTCTTCTATAACACCGCATCTCAAACACTTCGATTCCCATTCCTTCCGGTTCTTCCTCTTCCCATTCTTCACTACCATCACCTAGTAGATAGTGTCGGAAGTTCCATGCGGCTTTTCGCGGTTGATGCTGTAGGATACAGAGACGTTGCAGAATTAGAAAATTGCAGCGAAATGCAGGAAGATCTGCAGTGCATAGGCACTTGGTGCAGGGAGTGGCAACTGTCCCTTAACATAGACAAGTGTAGTGTATTGCGAATACATAGAAAGAAGGATCCTTTATTGTATGATTATATGATAGCGTAACAAACACTGGAAGCAGTTACTTCTGTAAAATATCTGGGAATATTCGTACGGAACGATTTGAAGTGGAATGACCATATAAAATTAATTGTTGGTAAGTCGGATGCCAGGTTGATATTCATTGGGAGTGTCCTTAGAAAATGTAGTCCATCGACAAAGGAGGTGGTTTACAAAAGACTCGTTCGACCCATACTTCAGCATTGCTCATCAGTGTGGGATCAGTACCAGGTCGGGTTGATGGAGGAGATAGAGAAGATCCAAAGAAGAGCGGCGCGTTTCGTCACAAGGTTAATTGCTAAGCGTGATAGCGTTACGGAGATGTTTAGCAAACTCAAGTGGCAGACACTGCAAGAGTGGCGCTCTGCATCGCGATGTAGCTTGCTGTCCAGGTTTGGAGAGGGTGCGTTTCTCGATGAGGTATCGAATATATTGCTTCCCCCTGCTTATAACTCCCGAGGAGATCACAAATGTAAAATTAGAGAGATTCGAGCGCGTAAGGAGGCCTTCCGGCAGTCGTTCTTCCCACGAACCATACGCGACTGGAACAGGAAAGGGAGGCAACGACAGTGGCACGTAAAGTGCCCTCTGCCACACACCGTTGGGTGGCTTGTGGAGTATAAATGTAGATGTAAATGTAGATGTACGATCCCATGCTATGCTCCGAACGTATATCCTAAGAAATTTCTTCCACAAATTAAGACCTATGTTTGACACCAACAGAATTGCTACCGAGAGGAATGCCCCGTTTCCCTGTGATAGTTTCCTTTTTAGGTCCCACTTGCTTCCTCCGCCATCAGTTACTGTGCTTCGGAGAGAGAAGAATTCTTTAACAACAATTATTTTGTGATCGCCAATTTTGATGTTAAGTGTCTCACTTTTCTCGTTTCCGGTACTTTGGAATTTCAATCAAAACTTTGTCTATCTGTATCGCACTGAACCAATGTAATAGGAAAATTGTGACTTTCAAATTTGACAGCATTGTCAGTTGATGTTTCGTTCACTCTATAACAAACATCGGATGTGGTGCTGAATTTGCCTACTTGCAGCTTGATCTCATATGTTAAGAAATTTTTCAGTTCCGTTTCATTAACCAAAAGTTCAGTTTTAATGTGTACTCTAATCTGAATGGTGTTTGGGCTAATTGGAAAGGTAGGGTAGAATTTTAGGTATTTTTAGCGTGATATTTTCGAAATTTTTGGGATAAAGAGAAGCAATAAATATCAATGTTATTCAAAAAACCGATCAAACTTTTGATGGAAATGAAAATCCTCTTGTCACTGTTCCCAAGCCAGGAAATTATGCTGTGACTGTATGTGTTTAGGGTTTATTGGTGCTCAATGGCGAGGTTTTCAGAACCCTTACAAGTAGTAAAAGAAAAGAATGTGGGTGAAAGAGCTTAAGATGTTATCATGCGATATTTTTAGTTTTTGTGTGAAATGAAATATTTTTTAACCACATAAATTTAATTTCTTATCCTACCACATCCAAAACAGATTTTGACGTATTCACCCTCGTTGCGCGGTGAACGGAAACAACCAATTAATTTTTTAATTTCATAAAACCGTGAACTGTGTGCCCGATATAATTATAAGTTCAAAGTTAGGCACATGTCCAGTAAGCCCACATAAAATTTTGATTTTTCACATATCTTTACACAAAATTTTAAATTCTTTTTTCTTTTACAATTGAAATCTGTTTCTATTGACTCCATTTTACGGCAACTCCAGGAACTTTGACACAAATCCTCACAGTTATGTACACAGCCTGCCCGTAGCGTCCACACCTGGCAAGGCGGTAAAAGTCACAGGCTGACGAGCGATAACCCAGCGTCGGTTGAACGAGGGTTTTCTAACGTATTCTGCGCTTAATTACTTTTGCTTAAGTATCTTCCAGCGAATGACACCTTATCTTAACTTCAACACAGTCCTGTCATTCAACTGTAGGGTGATTCGGGCAGTTTGTCAAACATGTATCAAGCTTGTTAACTGTTTTCCAGTTACTTGTGTCCATTAGTGCATTCAGTCAGTAAGTAATCTGGGAAATTACTGATATTTAATTCTGTTCAGATCCATGCGTCAATCCCTGCATCATTTGCTTATCCTCTTCAGGTATTCCTTTACAGTTTTACGAGCGTTACAAGCTTGTTTTAGACAAGGGCATCGGGCAAAAACAGTGTCATGGAACTTCTGGCCTTTTTCACTAATTATCTACACTTACTGTACACGCTAGTGGCCGATTAATACTTCCCCGGTGCGCTCGTAAGTTGCTGTTACATATTTTGGTTTCATTCCGTTAATAAAGACTTGTTGACGTTATCTGCCAGGAATTTCGGGATCCATTCGTAGATGACGTCGGGTACAGTTGGCGAATTTGTGTATTTTTGTGCAGGAATCAGAATGTCTGCGTATGAGAAATAATTTTTCACGATATCAATCTTTATGCAAGGTTGAAGTTGACGTACTACCACTGAATTCCTCCACTCCGAAGAGGTATACAGGACTATGGTTCCACATTTCGCATTCGTAAGGCAGCTTCACTTACTCACCTGTTCGTAACACTGATGTACTGGTGACGAGAGAGAGAGAGAGAGAGAGAGAGAGAGAGAGAGAGTCATGTTCGGCCAACGTATGTGCAGTTCTCTACAGCCATTGGCACGTATTTTTTTGTACTTTTCTGTACAGGATCAATGAAGTTAGGTTCATCTAGTGTGGGTGCCGCAGTACTCAAAGAACGTTACTGAGTATGAAATATTTTCAAGTAATTTACTTTCCGTTTCTATACTGCGTATGTTTAGTTAAGTGTTTCTCATCTTGGAGCTCTCCTTACGGCCATTCACGAACAATAGTGAGACATTTAAAGGTTCAAAATATGGAGACACTTGAACGTAATGCGCCACATTTCCCAGTGATCGATGCATCTCGCTATGCCGTAATCCTTTCTCACGGATTTCTCCTCCCTCGCAGGCGTAATACGCGTCTCGCTACTTCCATCGCCGCTCTTAGAATTCCCAAATTGCTGTCGGGACAATGACGTCGCTATCAACTGTATTACGCCATTGCCACTTGGGTAAAACTGCGTTCATTACTTCCTTAATGCAGAAGTTCTTTCTACATAATGATTTCCCCAATCCAGAGTGCCTCGTAAGAGTCGTTGGCGCTGCTAAATTCCGTCAATCAGTTCCCCTTGCCGTAGCCTTCTACGTGCCTCTCTCGTAAAATCCACTTACACATGCGCTCCTGAGACATACTATTCCGTTTAGAAAAGTTTTCGTTATTACCCATTTTGTTTTCCATCCACTTGTGACTCCTGAGTAGACTACTTATTTAATAAACGTAACCGAATGGGGATAGATAATAAAATGAAATAATTCCAATGACGCTATTAATTATACACTATTCACCCAGAGAAAATTTTTTATTTACATTTATTTCTGTTGTGTATTCTGCTGATATTTCAAACGTAGTTTTGGAATAGAAGTGAAGTGTTTGCTAGTAGCTGTAGACAGCGCCGGATTCTAAAGCCAATATGCAGGATTCGGTAACGCGGTTACCGGGCAGGTATTCTACAGAGCGGATTGTGGTACATGACTCGAAAGAGCGGTTTAACAGAGTAGATTTTGCAGTTTGAGAAGAAAACCATCGGTGGCAGATGACGCAGAAAGGGTATAAAACGCAGACTGATAACAGCAAGAATAGCGTTTCTGGAAAAGTGAAATTTGTTATCATCGATAGGTTACGATGCCTTTCCTGAAGGTCTTCACCTAGAGTCTAGCCTGATATGAAATGTGGAGGATAAACAGTTTTATCACAAGAAAAGAATACAAGCTTCGAATATGTGCTGTTGCAAAAGAATGAAGAAGAGTGCACTGCTGGACATTAAAATTGCTACACCACGAAGATGACGTGCTGCAGACGCGAGATTTAACCGACAGGAAGAAGAAGCTGTGATATGTAAATGGTCAGTTTTCAGAGCATTCACAAAGGGTTAACGCCGGTGACTACACCTACAACGTGGTGACATGAGGCAAGTTTCCAACCGATTTCTCATACACATACAGCAGTTGACCGGCGTTGCCTGGAAAAACGATGTTGTGATGCCCCGTGTAAGGAGGAGAAATGCGTACCTTCACGTTTCCGGCTTTGATAAAGGTCGGATTGTAGCCTATCGCGATTGCGGTTCATCGTATCGCGACATTGCTGCTCGCGTTGGTCGAGATCCAATGACTGTTAGCACAATATGGAATCGGTGGGCTCAGGAGGGTAATACGGAACGCCGTGCTGGATCCCAAAGGCCTCGTATCACTAGCAGTCGAGATGACAGGCATCTTATCAGCAAGGCTGTAACGGATCGTGCAGCCACGTCTCGATCCCTGAGTCAACAGATAGAGACGTTTGCAAGACAACAACCATTTGCAGGAACAGTTCGACGACGTTTGCAGCAGCATGGACTATCAGCTCGGAGACCATGGCTGCGGTTACCTTGACGCTGCATCACAGACAGGAGCGAATGCGATGGTGCACTCAACGACGAACCTGGGTGCACGAATGGAAAAACGTCATTTTTTCGGATGAATCCAGGTTCTGTTAACAGTTTCATGACGGTCGCTTCCATGTTTGGTGACATCGCGGTGAACGCACATTGGAAGCGTGTATACATCATCGCCATACTGGCGTGATGGTATGGGATGCCATTGGTTAGACGTCTCTGTCACCTCTTGTTCGCATTGACGGCACTTTGAACAGTGGACGCTACATTTCAGATGTGTTACGACCCGTGGCTCTACCTTTCATTCGATTGCTGCGAAATCCTACATTTCAGCTGGATAATGCACGACCGCATGTTGTAAGTCCTGTACGGGTCTTTCTGGATACAGAAAATGTTCGACTACTGCCCTGACCAGTACATTCTCCAGATCTCTCACCAACTGAAAACGTCTAGTCACTGGTGGCCGAGCAACTGGATCGTCACAATACGCCAGTAACTACTCTTGATGAACTGTGGTATCGTGTTGAAGCAGCATGGGCAGCTGTACCTGTACACGCCATCCAAGCTCTGTTTGACTCAATGCCCAGGCGTATCAAGGCCTTTATTACGGCCAGAGGTGGTTGTTCTGGGTATTGATTTCTCAGGATCTATGCACCCAAATTCCGTGAAAATGTAATCACATGCCAGTTCTAGCAAAATATATTTATCCAATGAATACCCGTTTATCATCTGCATTTCTTCTTGGTGTAGCAAATTTAATAGCCAGTAGTGTATTTCAATAAACTGAGCAACTAATGAATATGTACAGAAATTTATCGCATAGCTTGACTAAAGGAAGAGATCAGTTCATACGACACTTTGTAAGCCACCAGGAAGTTGTCTATTTGGCAATACAGGTAAATGTGGGGAGAGTAGGTGGGTTAAAAATTGTAGCGTTACACCAAGCTTTGAATACGGTAAGCAGGTTGAAGTAAATGTAGACAACAGTAGTTATGAAGAAGTGTAAGGACTTTCATAGGACAGACAGAAACTGTGAGTGAGCTCCAGGCTGAAGGCAACCACATTAACAGGCAAACGGGAAAATTTGTTTACAAGCTGCAAAACAAGGGGTTACTGATATTAGTGTGCAGGCTGAACTCCCGCGTCAGCTGCAGTTACGATTTTAGGCTGCTGGTAACGAGTGGGTCAGACGATAGCCGAGGCACCGCTATGGGACGCGTGCCACATGCCAGCCTGAAAATATCGTCTGTTCCGGCTGCCAATCTAATTACGCCGACATGCGGCAAATTAGGTGTCACTCGCCGCACACAACGCATGTCCTTACAGGCTGGTTGCAACGAATGACCACCGCACAGAGGTCTGGGAATTCCATTGTTTTAGGTATTGCAAACAGAGCTGGCATCTGGAAAATCACGTAAAAAGTGGCGCTAGCTTGTCTGAGAGGCCTGCCTGTACGGACAGCTGTGGTCGCCATTGTGTGGCTGGAACTTTTAGGCTTAGACAGTGGTCTTCAGTGGAGAGCAGCCAAGCAAGTGCTAGCCTTGGTTCAAATGGTTCAAATGGCTCTGAGCACTATGGGACTTAACATCAATGGTCATCAGTCCCCTAGAACTTAGAACTAGTTAAACCTAACTAACCTAAGGACATGACACAACACCCAGCCATCACGAGGCAGAGAAAATATCCCTGACCCCGCCGGGAATCGAACCCGGGAACCCTGGCGTGGGAAGCGAGAACGCTACCGCACGACCACGAGACGCGGGCTGCTAGCCTTGAACTGAGTAATTTGCGTGACTTTTCTATGTCCATGTCTGTACTTTGTATCACCACTACTTCACTCCTTTCTGTTCCAGCTGTGGGTAGAAATACGGAAAGAACCACTGCTGGTGGTAGGGGGAAGGTAAGCCGGGAATTTACTTCCTCTTGCCCGAACAGGTAGATGTGCGGTCTAACGCACTGCTTTTCGGGAGGGAAGGCGTGCCGGTTGCCGGTACGAATCCGCCCGGCGGATTAGTGTCGAGGTCCCGTGTGCCAGCCAGACTGTGGACGGTTTTTAGGGCAATTTTCCATCTGCCACGGCGAATGGGGACTGGTTCCCATTATTCCGCCTCAGTTGCACTATGTCGGCGATTGCTGCGCAAACACTTTCTCCACGTACTCGTACACCATAATTACTCTACCACGTGAACATTGGGGTTCCACTCGTCTGGTCTGAGACGTTCCCAGGGGGATCCACTGGGGCCGCACCACACAATAACCCTGAGTTCAGTGTGGGGCGGCGGTGGGGTGGGTGGACTGCTGTAGCCTGTTGTCGGGTTGTGAACCACTGAGGGCTACGGCGGGGACGAAGCCTCTCTGTCGTTGCTAGGTCCCCAGTTCCACAAAATAAAATACAATTCAATACTTCATCTTGAAATCACGGTGCAGGTTTTTCACTCACAGACTGTGGCTATCCTTAAATACTGATTTAACATTGTAGAATCTGACAATATATATTGTGAACTCTGTTTTTCTTTTTGCTTATTGTTTTTACGCTGTTCCCTGAAAACTTACCAATTTCTTGGTACAGTGTCGGTTTCAGTGCTCTTTTGCAGTAAAAACAGATGTGAACTTCGACAGAACAATGGCGAAATAGTTTCCTAAAGTAGTGGAGCATAGCCAATCCAGTATCTGCCTACATTGTTCCCATATCTCTCCAAACGTCACAGTCATCCCCTTTCCCACCACTTCCCCACCCTCTTCCCCCTCCTCCAATCTAGGCCTGTTGGATAATGTAAACATAGAATGCCTTACGTCCAATGCAAAGTATGAGAGAAAGATAATTTAAATAATTTGGACTTACAAGATCCACAGACATCATTGTTGTAAGAGTTTCACTCCAGTTCGGTTGGAGGTCACTTGTGTCAGAGAGTTACTTTCACTGAAATGGAGGCCGAAATTGGTGACTGTGAAACGCTGTGGTTGATAATCGTGAAAATGCAATGAAACAAAGATTTTATAGATAATAACAGATACTGAGGTGTCATCATTTAAGAAAAAAATTTTTTCTAACGAGTGACCGCTATAAGTAAGTAAAAGGGATATGAAGATGGCTAAGACTGCGAAAAGGAAGCAGACTCGTTATTATTAATGATGAAATACAGTTTAATGAATGTCCAGGGAACACAGAAATTAGTACAACCACAATGAAACATGAGATACAATAAGATTTTACATACCCGTTGGAGAGTTGTTTAACATACTTTATGACTGTAGCTCTCTGTGCTGGTGTACAATAACTTTGTTACCACAAAGAAAAGATGTTTGACTTCTTCCACCTCTGGAATTCCCAGTTAAAATGTTGACTAAGCTGTCGTTTTCTCGTACAATCTACACCACCTTTACTATCGCATGGTTTATTCCCCTTCAAAGATTTTCTTCCCTATCCTGATTTTTCTTGAGTATGCCTTCTATGTCAGAATTGTATCCCTGGTTCTTTTTTTGCTTCCTTCACACGAGTATGATGTCCCTTCGATTCGTCTTTAACTTTAATTTGTATACTTCTGTTTTACGTTCTGCTCATCTGGTTAAAACCGAGACTCATTACGCTATTTGTGACTTACTATCAGTCAAGGTTGTACGTTCTGCAGTGCGAAACCGTCGCTCTGCGCTCGTACGCCCAGCTCACGTTGCCTAAATCCTAATCCGTTACAGATTGCCTCTGGTCACAGCAAGCCGGCACACACACGTTCCGCGCATGCATAATGTATGCGACACGAGGCGCGGACCACAAGCTGCCGATCACACTCGCCACACGAGGATGGGCGCCTGCATAATTCCGGCGCACAGGGGCATCCCCCGTGTTCGGCTCGAACGTTCAGCCGTCAGACCTGCAACGACTGTGTGCATTGGTTCGGCCCTGAACGCCGTAGTGGCCTCTGAGTCTGTACCTGCATTCAGCTTAAAAATTTGCCCCCCTTGAGAAAGGTGTCCCTACCGTGTTGACATATAGTTTATGATTATTGTCAATGGGGCATTACTTTGACCTGATGTACGTTTCAATTAAAGGAGTAAACCAGAACTCCACCAACAAACTGTGAGAGGTCATGAGGGATAGCTTGTGAGTGTTTTGGTATGAGAGACCCATGGTCTCCGGTTGCTCGTTACATAGTAATAATGTAATTATAACTTTTTCATCTACATCTACACCATACTCTGCAAGGCACCTAGTGGTGTGTGGCGGAGGTTACTTTCGGTACCACTATCTGATCCCTCCAAACCCTGTTCCAGCCAGGAATAGTGTGTGGGAAGAATGGTTGTCGGTAAGCCTCTGTGTTGGCTCTAGTTTCTCGAACTTTCTTCTCGTCGTGGAGGGGGAAATAATATATTGTCCGACTCCTCCTGAAAAGTGCTGTCCCGAAATTTCAGTAGTAAATTTCTCCGTGATGCACAACTCTTAAACGTCTACCAATGGAGTTTGTTTAGCATCTCCGTAACGCTGTCTTGCCAGCTAAACGATCCCGTGACGAAACGCGCCGCTCTTCGTTGGACATCCTCTATCTCCTCTATCAGTCCTACCTGATAGGGATCCCAGATAGATTAACAATACTCAAAAATGGGGCCAATAATCGCCTGATAAGCCACTTCTTTCGTGGATTAGTTACATTTCCTTAATATTCTTCTCAAGAATCTGAGACCGGTGTCTCCTTTTACAACTATCTGTTTTATATGATCATTCCACTTAAGGTCGCTCTGGATAATTACGCCCAGTTATTTTACGGGAGACGCTGTCTCCAACTGTTTGTCATCACTAGTGTAGCTGTACAGCAGTCGATTTCTTTTTCTACGTACGTTCAGGGTCAACTGCCAGAGTCTGCACCGCCCATCAATTCTCTGCAGGTCATTCTGCAAATTCTTACTATCTTCTGGTGTTCCTACTGTGGTATAAGCAACTGCATCAGTTGCGAATAGGCTTAAAGACCATACGACGCTTTCTGCTAGATCATTTATATACATTGTAAACAGAAACGGTCCCATCACACTTCCCTGTGGTACTCCGGATATTACCTTTACATCATTTCTTTAGTTTCTGACCAAGTTACCTTAGTGTCTGAGTAAATACCGTCATGACAGTGAAAAAGCCTGACATGCAATTACCCAAACGTACTGCTCACCCAGTTTGTCGTAGAAGGCTGTGTACAAATGGAAAAGAAATGCCATGTGATTGTCGTTATTGTGCGAATGTCACTACATGGGTGTCGTTGTGTTGCTCTTCCACTGCTTTCATTGAAACCATACACGAAATATATATCGGTCAACTCTTCCCGAGTAAACCTATCCATAATGCAGTGTATCACATTAACGTACGACTAACACTGCCAGAAAGCCAAACCCGAGGCTGTACAGTGCAGCGTTGAATGCAGGCTTGAGGGTGAAGAGTGAAGTGGGAATTATTGTTGCCAACAGGAAGCACCATGAGTGAATCTGAAAAGTTCTGCCGGTAAACAAATCCGAGGCAGTGCAGTGCAGTACTGAATGGAGGCATTAAAGCAAAGAATAAAGTGGGAATTATTGTTGTCAAAAGCAAGTAGTATGACTGAATCATTTGGGTGTGATTTGCATAACATCGTGATTCTGCCTGCATATATCAGTTAAGGGTCCCACGATACCAAACACGCGGTTGGTTTCCAAACTGAGGCAATTGGAAACTAAAAACATATTTCCATTTTCAAGATAAAAAAATGGCTCTAGGCACTGCTGGACTTAACATCTGAAGTCATCAGTCCCCTAGACGTAGAACTACTTAAACCTAACTAACCTAAGGACAACACACACATCCCTGCTCGAGGCAGGATTCGAAACTGCGACCGTAGCAGCAGCGCGGATCCGGACTGAAGCCCCTAGACCCGATCGCCCACAGTGTCCGATCCATTTTCAAGCTAGGTAGCAGTATTAAGACATTAGTGAAATTCAGTTAATTTACAAATATGTCACATTAGAAGTGAAAGACCTTCTTCTGTTTCGAGGTACAATATGGTGCACGACCGAGGAAATATGGACTTGCCGCCAAAACGTTATTTATATAACTAGTTTCACAAAATTCTGTAAATGAAGAATTAACATTATATAGCGAGGATTTACTATTCTTAAATCTGTCGAACTCGAAATATCTCCAAATGCTGCACGAAACACATCCTCATGTCTAGCGTAAGCAAAAACGGTAGAAAATTGCGAAAACCGAATATGGAAGTCTCTAGCGCTATTTTAAAATCAGGCGCTAGTCTGAAGCATATATTGTTGAATGCAACCAATTCATCTCCATGCTACTTTCAGTTTCTTCAGGAGTAGGCGTAGTGACTTAAGTCATTTTCCTATACATGGGCGACTCTGAACAATGCTACACCAAGTATATCACCGGCTTTGCTACGTTCTGAGATTCTAGACAAGAGCGCTCTTCAGATTATATGCTCTTGATCCCAGACCACAAACGATGACGGGGTTCACATCAATTTTTAAACTTCATATTCGCCTGACCGAGATCCTTAAGTCATTATATTTGAATTTAACCTGAGTACCTTACCGCCAGTGTTCCTATCACACGCAACTAACGAAAGACACCAATTCAGAGGCATGAACTCTTTTCTGGCTCATGTACAAGGGTCATCCTTGCTGGCTGCTAGCGTTCGTTCTGTATGTAGTGGAATTTGATGGTCGTAACAGATTTTATTACATCCATTTATCGTGACCACTGTAGGTGTATTGTAGTACTATTTGGTGAAGACTTAATTGAGCAACTCCTGTGACAAGGTAGAGTAGGCAGATGTCTATTCCGCGGCCGTATACACCGAAATGTCGACTTAATATATCGTCTTTTCTATCTACTTTTCCGTTTGATTGTATGAATGCATCCAGATAAGCGACGCAATGTTTTTGTTTCACTAGATATTTACCTCAAAATGTATTACATATAGCTTTGACGTTGTATAGCCGAATTTAAAACAGAGAACACTACATGTTACAAAGACAGAAGTGTGTGTTAACTAGCTATGTTTCAATATTTTTTCAAATTTTTTATTATTATTATTACCGTATACTCTTTATGTACTATGCACATTACAATGAAACAATGGAAAATTCGGGATGGAATGTAATAATGTTAGAGAGGGGATGTTGATACCATATAGCGGAGTCGCAAAAGGCACAACAAAAAGATTCACACAATTATAACTTTCGGCCATTAAGACGAGTTGCGTTTGCGTGAGTGTGTGCGCGCATATGTGTATGTGTGTCTGTTGTTGACAAAGGCCTTAATGGCCGAAAGCTATAATTGTGTGAATCTTTTTTGTTGTGCTTATCTGCGACTCAGCATCTCTGCTATATGGTGAGTCGCAGCTTTCCTGTTCTAATATTGGCACATTGTAGTGATTATTACATCCATTATTATTATTATTATTATTATGTGCGATTGGACCCATACGGATCACGCAAAGATTTTCCGATTCAATTTTTTAATTCTCCAAACTTCTCTCATTCTTTCCCCATGAATTCTCTTTCTTTCCTCTGTCCATTTTGTCCCCTGTCTCTTGCAAACTTCATTCTCGGGTTGTACTTTCCAACTATTGATTTTTTGCCTGTATACATTTCTGTTTATAACTTCTGAAGAATTTATTTGTGCATTTGCTAGATCTGTTTTGGTTTCTTGTATCCAGGGTATGGTTTTCAATTTTTCAATGTATATTAAAATTTTGTGGGAGAGTCTGGGTGTTGGGAGTCTGTGGATATGACCGTAAAATTTTAGTCTTCGTTTCCGGATGCCTGCGGCGAGGTTAGATAATTTTTCTGTAGTTTTCCGAGACTGTAACCTGTATCCATCTTCAGTTCTTTTTGGGCCAAGAATCTTTCTGATCATTTTGCGTTCCTCTTTCAGGATGCCTTCCAGGTCGCCTTTTCTATGAAGTGTGAGCGTTTCGCTGGCATATAGCGCTTCGGGCTTGATTACTGTATTGTAGTGTCGTATTTTTGAGTGAATGGAGAGACACTTTTTATTGTAGATTTTGTGGGTTTTCCAGTATGCTCTTTTCAGTTTTTGCAGTCGAACTTTTTGTGCAGTTTTCTCTCCCCCTGTGGGTTCTAGGACCTCGCCTAAGTATTATTATTATTATTATTATTATTACTGTTATTATTTAGCAATTTTGCAGTACGCGTATTGCAGTGTTAACTCACTAAGGATATCAGGTTTGATGTAACCGAGAGAGTTGTCGCAGTGGTTAGCACACTTGACTCGCAATCGGGAGGACGAAGGTTCAAACCCGCGTACAGCCATCCAGATTTGGGTTTTCCATGATTTCCCTATATCGCTCCAGGCAAACGCCGGGATTGCTCTTTTGATAAGTCAGTTCCTTTGAAAGGGCACGGCCGGTTTCCCTCCCCATCCTTGACAAAATCCGAACTTGTGCTCCGTCTCTACTGACCTGGATGTCGAAGGGACGTTAAACCTCATCATCCTTCCATCCTTTCTAGTTTGATGTAAGAAAGGGAAGGGTATGAAGGTTCTGAAGTTCGCGGATGTTATACACAAATGAGTAGTTAAGATGGCCTCTAGTGGTCAACGGCTGTTTTTCTGTGTTATTGTCCATTAGCACTACCACTAAGGCAGGAAAGCACAGTCAGCACGATTTAAAACTTCATAGTTATGACGGGAAAATAAAACTTCCCGTTCGAAGCATAAAAGCTATAAAACGCAAATCGTCATAACAAGGAACACAGTTGTGAAAATCGTGTTCATATCGAATATCAATTTAAGTTTTGGGAAGTATATTCTCGAGCTATCCGGTTGGGGCCTTGTACGGAAGTTAAACGTGGGCAATAAACAGTTCACGTTTGAACTGAGGTGATAGAGAGGAAACTGATGATTAAATGGGTAGATCTGATCACTAATGAGGAATTACTGACTCGAGTTTGTGAAGAAATAAAATTTATGGTCCAACTTGACTAAGGGAAGAGGATCGACTTATAGCTCATACCCTGAGGCATAAATGAATCGTCAGTTTGGTAACGGAGGAAAGTGTAGGAGATAGAAATGGTATAGAGAGAGAGCAAGGCTTCATTACTTTACGCTGATTGAAATGGATGTGATTTGTAGTAGTTGTCCTGAATGAATAGGCATTCACACGATATATTAGCCCGGAGACTTGCATCATAACAGTCATCGGTTTGAAGACACCATCAGCAGTTATAAACTCACTATGCAGAAAGCCTCTCCGAGCACTAATGCTAAGATGGTTGCCTTCAACACTGCGTGCTGTAGACTGTCAGTGTTTACAATCCACTTTAACCACCGTAAAAGTAGTAAACTCTATAACGGTACTTTGCGGACAGGCGTGTCAATTAGCATCATATTAATTGAAATGGGGGATAAACAGACTTTATTTTGGAAGAATTAAAAAGGGGAAAGTAATACGAAACTTTAATAACCGCACGGTATCACTAAGAAGCAATATAATGAAAAGTAATAAAAAGCAAAGTAGCAAAGACAAAGCGAGACAGAAAGATATAGAGGCGCGTTTGTTTTTTAATACATATAAAAGAACATGTAACACGTTATTGAGCTCTCTACCTTCAGTTATCGCGATCGGGCTAGTCGATGAAAAAGTAGTACGCGACTGCGAAATTCGTTAAGGAGATTAAAGACTCTTCAAGCACGTTTAAAATAAATTACGTGTGACGAAGTGATCAGAGACGTTTATTGTTGGGTGGAGTGAAAATGAATCCGACATCATAATTCGAACTTTGTGTTAGCTGGGAAAAATACTCTTGCGAAACTATTATGGTTGTGGAACCCACGAAAGTTGTGCGCAACGGAAAGCTATAGTTTACGTAATTCTGCATTTTATAAAATGGTGAAACGCGTGTGCTCGGAACATTAATAGAATCTTATCCATGGACGGTTGCGGGGGTAACTGATACAAACAACGCGCCAGCATAAAAAATGGCTGCTTATTAATTACCAGATATTAATTAACGGGGACCTAAAATACTAAAAAAGAAGGATAGGATAATCACCTCCAATCCCGATTCATATTTTTTCATATTTAGTTAGTGAAAAGAGAAGTGTTAATAAACAAACTACATTTCAATTTTATCCATGATTTCGGCTTCATTACGTAGTCTTGATTACATGATAAACAATATCTGTGGAAGTTGTATGCAATGTATCATCATAATATTTAGCCAACCAATTTTGTGGGACACCAAAAACGTAAATGCATGAAATTGTTCTTACAGCGGATGTATCACGTGTGAGTGCGACGAACTATATTAAGAAACTGAACATCCATTACGTACTTGCATGTTTATCTGCGAAAATTATCCTTGTCGGTACATCAGCAAAGAGTTCGAATAGAATCGCTGGAACATTGCAAACCATTCATATTAATCGAACATCTAAATACGCATAATGCTGGTACCACCATGATGTGTTCTTTCTCCTCACCCTCGTGGCAGTAATTGAATTAAGAGTCAGCCGGGAAATAAATTTAAGTCAATTGACGACCATTGAGCTAGCGTCACGAATTTTCAAATGTCCACTGCCATGTATGAAGGCGAGTGACACCACGAGTTTTAACGTCGACCGAGGGGTGTCGTCGTGATCGTATTGAATGACATTGAGCGGTTACAACTCGCAGGTTTGGCTCACATATAAACGACTCAGAGGCTGTGTAAGCCAGTCTGCGTACTTTGACCAATAGCAAGTAGGTTTCTTTGAAGTTTCTAAGCACGAAAGCCGGCTCAGCCGGCGGCAGGATGAGAGCAGCTGGACCAGCGTGAGCTTCGGTCAGCTCTTAGTGACCCGCCAGGACACCTCAGGTAGCGTGTGACCTGTGCGTCGGTATTGGATTCCGATGCTGTCGCCACGCAGGCCTCAGGAACTTCTGGCTCTGCTACACCGGTATTAAACCGCGCCGCGTTCATTAACCGAATACCTCAGCAGCTAGTGCGGCTCTTCCTGGGCAGTTGATGTGGTCGCATCCTCGCTGCACAAATTACTGTCAGTGGTACCGCTACCCTCATGGTAATTAAATGCCGGATAGTTGGAAACTGGCCGTACCGTGTCCAGCCACCAGTACTGGAGTGCTCGGTCGTATCCCGCCGAGATATCCTCCGTTTACTGTAGCCGGTCTCACTAGCGGTGTAATTAAGGTCAGAATTAGGTGAAGAGTTTAGCCAATACATTGTGAGGCAGGAGCAAAGTGAAATACGTAAGTCACATAACATGTACAGCAAGTAGTCACGAAGGGTGTACGTATTTAATTGCCTGTCAGATGTCTAATTAGATTTGGTGCAAAACTGCATGTATGATACTCTGTAGACTGGTTTAGTGAGGCACGTATGTCTATTACATGTTTTCCTATGTGACTCCGTCCAGCCGACAGAAAACACTATGTTTCATGCGATGAGATAGCCAAGAAAGGCAACGTGACATGAGAAATACACTACTGGCCATTAAAATTGCTACACCACGAAGATGACGTGGTACAGACGCGAAATTTAAACGACAGGAATAAGAAGCTGTGATATGCAATTGATTAGCTTTTCAGAGCATTTACAAAATGTTGGCGCTGGTGGCGACACCTACAACTTGCTCACATGAGGAAAGTTTCGGACCGATTTCTCAGACACAAACAGCAGTTGACCGGCGTTGCCTGGTGAAACGTGGTTTTGATGCCTCGTGTAAGGACGGAAAATGCGTACCATCACGTTTCCGACTTTGATAAGGGTCGGATTGTAGTCTATCCTGATTGCGGTTTATCGTATCGCGACGTTGCTACTCACGTTGGTTGAGATCCAATGACTATTAGCAGACTATGGAATCGGTGGGTTCAGGAGGGTAATACGGAACGCCGTGCTGGATCCCAACGGCCTCGTATCACTAGCAGTCGAGATGACAGGCATCTTATCCGCATGGCTATAACGGATCGTGCAGCCACGTCTCGATCTCTGAGTCAACACATAGGGACGTTTGAAAGTCAACAACCACCTGCACGAACAGTTCGACGACGTTTCCAGCAGCATGGACTATTAGCTCGGAGACCATGGCTGCGGTTACGCTTGACGCTGCATCACAGACAGGAGCGAATGCGATGGTGTACTCAACGACGAACCTGGGTGCACGAATGGAAAAACGTCATTTTTTCGGATGAATCCAGGTTCTGTTAACAGTTTCTTGACGGTCGCATACATGTTTGGCGACATCGCGGTGAACGCACATTGGAAGCGTGTATTCGTCATCGCCATACTGGCGTATCACCCGGCGTGATGGTATGGGGTGCCATTGGTTACACGTCTCGGTCACCTCTTGTTCGCACTGAAGGCACTTTGAACAGTGGACGTTACATTTCAGATGTGTGATGACCCGTGGCTCTACCCTTCATTCGATCCCTGCGAAACCCTGCATTTCAGCACGACAGTGCACGACGGCATGTTGCAGGTCCTGTACGGGCCTTTCTGGATACAGAAACTGTTCGATTGCTGCCCTTGCCATCACATTCTCCAGATCTCTCACCAATTGAAAACGTCTGGTCAATGGCGGCCGAGCAACTGGCTCGCCACTCACTACTCTTGATGAACTGTGTTACAGTGTTGAAGCTGCATGGGCAGCTGTACCTGTACACGATATCCAAGCTCTGTTTGACTCAATGCCCAGGCGTATCAAGGCCGTTATTACGGCCAGAGGTGGTAGTTCTGGGTACTGATTTCTCAGGATCTATGCACCCAAATTGCGTGAAAATGCAATCTCATGTCAGTTCTAGTATAATATATCTGTCCCGTGAATACCCGTTTATCACCTGGACTTCTTCTTGGTGTAGCAATTTTAATGGCCAATAGTGGATGTTTTCTAATCAGTCCACAGTATTTTACATAGTTGCACGTGAGCCGTGGTCGCTCGGTTGGCTGGCCTAACTACCTCTGGCACCGGTATCGATAGTCATCTCCCTTGTGACTTACCTTCTGTTTTCCTGGTTGAGGTGTGGAGGCTCGGCGTGAAAGAAGTGAGTGGTGAACGGCACGTGGCTGGAGTAGGAGGGCTGTAGCAGCAGTGCCTGGGAACGGGGTTTGGTTGGGCCGATTAGCGTTTGACAACTCATTTACCCAGCCGGATCGACGAGCGAATTGTCGTATGTTGGGTAGCCGCTAAAGAAGGTGACGAAGGTCGTGCTCTGGAGCTCTGGTGAGGGGAGCCTCCTTCTTTCATTTGAAAAGGAGTTAGGAGGTAACATACTACCTATTGATATTCTACCCCTGTGGTTTTATTATTTAAAGGAAAATTGGCACAATATTGTTGTGTTTTGTTCAGTGAAGTTGGTTCTGCTGTGTGCCTTGGCTTGAGAGTGGCCAATAGTTGTTAGTGCGGCTTCTTTGCAGCCACGTGATTCTGTTAACTGCTAGATCGCTTGTGTGCACCCGCTAGGGATGCGATGTTATGAACTGAAGTGGTAACACCGGTGAGTGGCACTGTACCCGGTGGCAATGTCGCGGTACAATACCAGGTTCTGGGTATGAATTTGAAATGTAATTGTGATTTAGTAAAGTGTCTTTTAGTCATAATTGAATAACGTAGGCCATCTACTGAGTGAAATTTTCTGCTTTGCTTAAGCTGACATTAACTAGTGTTCCTTAAGGCGTTTTAGCAATACTTATTATGCCTTAGAGGGTTTAACTGTAGCGGCTCTGTTTATATCTGCACCTTGTCAGCTACATGTACTCGCTTATCATCTTACCTAGACAGAGGCGCATGTATTTACGGTGTACAACAACATCCATTCTAATTATCTCTGTCAATCTTAGCGAGTTTCCCCTGACCTGATTAAAGGCCTTGTGAAGGCTTATATAGTTTGTCCCATTTATCTTGACCACCCTAAATAACTGTGTGTCCAGATGCAAAGTACAAAATATTTCAAGCAAATGTTCTTTAGCCATCAGGAGGACATCAATCAGCATGATCTCCTTCGTTGTTACTTTCTTTTTTACAAAGATACGAACAGCGGTATGACTTTTTTAAATGCCACCCTGTATTTTTTATTCGGTACTTCATTTTCTCTCTTAAAGACCTATTCAAAAATGTATCACAGTGTACCAATCACTGAAACACAACGTTATTAATTACATAACACAACACTGACGTTGACGCTCCCAGCGCTTAGTGCAGGCACTCTGGGTCATGGAACAGATACACGTGCTGGAGTTGAGAGAGGAAAAATTTATAATGAGTAGAATCCACACCCGTCTTTCCGTGAACCATAGTTAAGGTTCAAATGGCTCTGAGCACTATGGGACTCAACTGCTGAGGTCATTAGTCCCCTAGAACTTAGAACTACTTAAACCTAACTAACCTAAGGACATCACACACATCCATGCCCGAGGCAGGATTCGAACCTGCGACCGCAGCAGTCGCGCGGTTCCGGACTGCGCGCCTAGAACCGCGAGACCACCGCGGCCGGCGAACCATAGTTAAGGAGTTGTGTGATTAGAATGTACACCAACGAAGGAAAGGTAGAACGCTACTCATCTATGGGGAATGTAAGTTAGCAGAACAGTGATTGATATACTGTTATCTTACGTACGGGTACATTTACTACAGTAGTTTAGTCCTTTTAAATGCCGTTGCATAGAGTAGGCATATAGTAAAGGCTGTCCTTCCTACAAACTGCATCGACATAGCGTTTCTTTTATTGTTGTTGTTGTTGAAGGTAGGCGAAAAACTACGCAGGCAGAGGAACTGTTCAGAGAGCGATATCGTGACAAGAAACCACCTTCCCGACGGATGTTTCCTCGTATTGTTGCGACGCTTCAGGAAATGGGAAGTTTCAATCGACGACCACGCAATCGTCGTAGCTCTCGTACAGACGAAGCTGCCGAAGTTACTGTTTTAGGCTTCGGTTACTATGAATCGACATGTGAGCACACGACAGCTTGAGCACGAGATTGTCATTCCTAAAACCAGTGTACATCGTATTCTTACACGTATTCTTACCATGTATACCTACATCAAGATTTGCATGGTAATGATTTCCAGAATCGTATACACTTCTGTCATCGGGCAAAGCAGCAAATACTCCCCAACCCGAACTACTTCTCCAATGTTCTATTTCCCGATGAATGTTCCTTCCCAAACAAAGGACAGGTAAATACAAGGAACATGCGAGTCCAGCGACAACCCACGATTGCATGGACAGGTGGAACATAAGCGTCAATGGAGAGTTAACGTCTGGTGTGGGATGCTTGATACTACAATTATTGGCCCTTATTTCATCAGTGGCAGTCCAAACGGCACAGCGTATGCCAACTTGCTCAAACGAATTATTCCTTCTCTTCTGAATGAAGTGGCGCTAAGAACCAGAATGCTTATGTGGTATAAACGCGATGGATGTCCAGCACGTAGTGCCTTGCGTGCACATCGTGTTCTGAACCGAAGGTATCCTGCGAGATGGACTGGTCGAGGAGGAACAGTTACTTGGCCTGCTAGGCCTCCTGATTTAAATCCTCTGGACGGTTTTCTTTGGAAATGCATTAAAGACGCTGTCTATCGCGATATTCCAACAACTTCACAGGACATGCAGGAACGTATCATGCTCGTTTGTAATTCTCTTCTGCAGGCAACACTGGAAACAGTAAATAATTCTTTCATTCAACGAGTGCACCAGTATATCGGTGTCCAGGGTCACCACTTTCACCACCTTTGAATGTTCTACTCCTGGGCAATGGTACAGGAGAGTACAAGACTACTTTCTGTTATGTTTTTACTGGGTTTTCGTTTGTTTTCTGACAACTCCAGCAAGTGGACGAGTTTTTCAACCCGAGCTGTGTTACGTAATTAATAACGTTGTGTCTCAGTGAATGGTACGCTGTGACACGTTTATGAATAGGTCTTTAGGAGAGGAAATGGAATACCGAATAAAAAATACAGGGTGCCATTTAAAAAGTCTTACCACTGTTCATATCTATGTAAGAAACAAAGCTACAACGAAGGCAATAATGCCTATTGATGTCCTCCTGACGGCCAAAGAAAATTTGCTTGAAACTTTTATAATTTCTTCTGGATAAACAGGTATTTAGGGTGGTCAAGATAACTGGGACGCCCTGTATATTACACTACTGGCCATTAAAATAGCTACACAAAGAATAAATGCAGATGATAAAAGGGTATTCATTAGACAAATATATTATACTAGAACTGACATGTGATTACATTTTCACGCAATTTGGGTGCATAGATCCTGAGAAATCAGTACCTAGAACAACCACCTCTGGCCGTAACAACAGCCTTGATACGCCTGGGCATTGAGTCAAACAGAGCTTGAATGTCGTGTACAGGTACAGCTTCCCATGCAGCTTCAACACGGTACCACAGTTCATCAAGAGTAGTGATTGCCATATCGTGACAAGCCAGTTGCTCGGCCACCATTGACCAGACGTTTTCAGTTGGTGAGAGATCTGGAGAATGTGCTGGGCAGGGCACCAGTCGAACATTTTCTGTATCCAGAAAGGCCCGTACAGGACCTGCAACATGCAGTCGTGCATTATCCTGCTGAAATGTAGGGTTTCGCAGGGATCGAATGAAAGGTAGAGCCACGTGTCGTAATACATCTGAAATGTAACGTCCACTGTTCAAAGTGCCGTGAATGCGAACAAGAGGTGACCGACACGTGTAACCAATGGCACCCCATACCATCACGCCGGGTGATATGCCAGTATGGCGATGACGAATACACGCTTCCCATGTGCGTTCACCGCGATGTCGCCAAACACGGATACAACCATCATGATGCTGTAAACAGAACCTGAACTCATTCGAAAAAATGGCGTTTTGCCATTCATGCACCCAGGTTCGTCATAGAGTACACCATCGCAGGCGTTCCTGTCTGTGATGCAGCATCAAGGGTAATCGCAGCCATGGTCTCCGAGTTCATAGTCCATGCTGCTGCAAACGTCGTCGAACTGTTCGTGCAGATGGTTGTTGTCTCCGAAACGTCCCCATCTATTGACTCAGGGATCGAGACGTGGCTGCACGATCCGTTACAGCCATGCGGATAAAATGCCTGTCATCTCGACTGCTACTGATACGAGGCCGTTGGGATCCAGCACGGCGTTCCATATTACCCTCCTGAACCCACCGGTTCCATATTCTGCTAACAGTCATTGGATCTCGATGAATGGGAGCAGCAATGTGGCGATACGATAAACCGCAATCGCTATAAGCTACAATCCGACCTTTATCAAAGTCGGAAACGTGATGGTACACATTTCTCCTCCTTACAAGAGGCATCACAACAACGTTTCACCAGGCAACGCCGGTCAACTGCTGTTTGTGTATGAGAAATCGGTTGGAAACTTTCCTCATTTGATCCCGTTGTTGGTGTCGCCACCGGCGCCAACCTTGTGTGAATACTCTGGAAAGCGAATCATTTGTGTATCACAGCATCTTCTTCCTGTCGGTTAAATTTCACTTCTATAACACGTCATCTGGGCATCTTGGTGGTGTTGCAATTTTAATGGCCAGTAGTGTAGTTTATTTCAGTGTGGCTTTAACCATTAGTTTTATCTGAGGTTACGAGTTACATTTATCATGCTAAAGCGAGTTTCATCATTTGTTAGTGTACGTTCTGTTATTATTTGTAGGTACTGCCTCGCGTGGCATTTAGGTTCACAGTTGATTGCGATACACGCGAGTTTACGTTGGTGTTTGCAGCCGTGACTTATGGGCCGCAACCTCGGCGCCATTCTGCCCACCGACCGAGGTCTAAGTCATTGCCGCGGGAGCGCTTTGCCGCGTCGTCTGCCATAACTAGCAAAACTTGTTCCTTGGAGATGTACCTGGGTTGATTGACTGCCCCCAGGGTTGTAGGGTGTGGAGTTGAGCGGGATTAACTCATGAACTTTTTAAACTGTAATCAAGCTGTTAACCCTCTTACTGCTTACAAAATAGTTTTTAAATTCTCTACTAACTGTTTTTCATAAAATCGGATGTGCTCTGTATTTGGTAAATGTAATTTCCCTTTACTGAATGGTTCAAATTCCATTCTTATTGTCAGATGCTTTGAGTTTATTGACTACTGTTTCCTGTTGCTCATATTGGAAAATTTCAATAGTTTCTCGCTTTACATGGCACTATAATTCTAATGGTTTTCATGTTGCTACTAATCTGGAATTTAAATGGTTAGTGTGTTTTTCTCAAATAAATGTTAATTTGGTGGAAACGACGAACTATCTGACGGGTCTCCCTACCACGTGTTGATATTTGGTTCGTTCCTAACCTGAATTCGAGAACTGCTTCAAGACGAATAAAAATCTGGTTTTGATGTTGCAACAAAGATGGCGATAGAAGACTCATAAATAAATGCTTGTTTATTAATTTTAATTGAACGATGACTAAAAATGCAAGGGTAATGAGAAAAGTCAATGGCGCTATTCATGTTGTTATATGGTTTGTTGTAATGAGAGCCCAGTATGTATATCAAGCGTGATCTGCATTTTATCAGGCTAATCGCAAACAGACTGAGTCATCGAGTACGGTGTCATAGAACACGAAGTACTTCGCTCGATATCGTCGGGACTGTCGTTCAAAAATAATCCCCTCAAATAATAATTAGTTTTCAAGAATTTTTACATCTAAATTGATGTTTACATTCTTCAAAAAACTTTGCAGTGGTGGAGGATACATCGGACTCCATTGTAATTTTATTCTGTATTAATCCATTCGTAAAATGGAGTGCGAGGAAAACGACTTTGTGTAAGCACCTTTATGAGCCGGAATTTTTCAGCTTTTACTATCATTGTCGAATGATACGTTTAGTAGGATATAACAAGTTTCCTGGCTCATCTTCGAAAGTACACCCTCGTAATATTAACAGTGATCCTCCCCACCAGGCACAACGAATCTTTAGAAGCGTCTACCACAACTGCTTGACGAGCAACTCGGTGACTCTCGTACTTACTAGTCTAGTCTGTCATGGATTGAGCCACTCCTTTCTGTTGCTGCTGTACCTCATACTTCCCACGATCCAGGTAGGTGGCAGCATTGCCACGGCTTTCATGCCTGAACAATACAAAGAGAAACGCCACAGATACAGCCTCATTGGAAGGGTACCGGTGGACAGACCACAAGAACATGTGGTTCCCGAAGATGTGAATGAGCCTTTCCAGTAATTGTAGTAACAACAGTCTGGGCTGTTTACTGATCTGTTTCCGAAGTATTAACCAACATGCTGTTCTAGTCACTAGTGTGTGGCTTAATTATTATGGATCCTCCTTCCATAAGGTTAAACATCCCCCCACTGGGATTCCAAGGTGGATGTCATCATTAGGAAAAATAAAACTGGCGATTTGGGCCGGAATATTAGATCCCTTAATTGATTAGGTAGGTTAGTGAATTTAAAAAAGGAAATTAACAGTTTAAACTTTGATACATTGCGAAAGTACAGTGGCAGATAAAACAGGACTCCTGATCAGAAGAGCACGGGGTACTAATTCCAAAACTGAATAGCGGTAATGACGGATTAGATGCAAAATGCTATAATGAAATAGGAGCACAGATAACTTGCTACGTACAACATAGTGTCCGGATTATCACAACCAATGCTGATAGAAAGAGAACATGCACCTCCGTAGTAGGAGCTTATGTGGCTGCCAGATGCGCAATTAATGAAGGGACTCAAATAACTTAGAAGACATAAAAGACACTACTCATGTATGTAATATAGGTAATTATTTAACTGTGATGGAATTCCACAATACGACAACGTAGGAAAGGAAAATAGGTAGGAAAACATGGACTAGCAGAATGCTACGTAGAGAACAATGAAATCATTGCTAATACTTACTTTAAGAATTATGGATAAAGATGGTATACGCGGATGAGACCTGGAGATCCCAGAAGGTTTCAGGTAGATTATCGGATTAAAATTCTGTATTTCTGATGACTCACAGCTCCAGATGTTTAATAAACATAAACATGGTCCCAGTAGGTTGCAATGCGATTTTATTTAATCGTGCGATTAGCTAATTTCGATTACTTGTCATTGTCACGCACCTGCAGAACCAACATTGTCTGAATACACCGCTATGTATAAATAACACTTTACACACCTCACATTAAGATAGATCATTGTACATCGTAATGTTTTATTTTAATGTAAGGTGTGTAAAGTGTTATTTATACGTACATGTCGATGTATGCAAAAATGTTATTAACAAAAATAAAAGCTTGTAATTTATGGGCTTACTACATCAGTCACTTACAATACGAATTAGTAATGAAATATCTCTGTTTGATAGTAAAAGCCACATCAGAATGAACATTGACGTTCTAGATGTGATACTGACTCAGAAGTTACTGGACAGTTCAGGAATACCAAATGTCGTTATTACGTCTATGCATGTGTGTCAAGGATATGGTCCATTACTAACTCAAAAACATAAATCTTTGTTTACTTCAATGAAACATCCAGTATTCATTTTTAAAAAAGGCTAAAATTTCCCAGTCCATGGCGATAGCGAATATTTTGTGTGCAACTTACAGGTAGAACTGACTCATTTATTAAGTATTAAATTTTATGTTGC
Source organism: Schistocerca nitens (assembly GCF_023898315.1). Classification (NCBI taxonomy): domain Eukaryota; kingdom Metazoa; phylum Arthropoda; class Insecta; order Orthoptera; family Acrididae; genus Schistocerca; species Schistocerca nitens. The sequence goes on from NC_064614.1 coordinate 22,598,317, forward strand.
TCAATGAAATTAATTGCTGATTTTTAGTTATCATAACACGAATATAGGCCTCGTGTGGTTGAGAACCACAGGCGGTAAATCTAAATATCAGCAACAATATGACCGAATATGAAGAGCTCCTAACGAACAGTACATCTCACTTAATAATAGGTACAGGAAGCTCTAAGTTTCTTATTATGTAAGTTCCAGTATTATACTTTATCATCCAGTAACAAATTGATCTAATTACAGTCCTGTTAGTGGTGCTCGCTACAAAACATCCTGCGAATCGTTGCAGAATACATCTCTGGAAACTACCTAGAGCAGATAGGTAGGAACCGCACACACCATAGGAATATACTGGATTCAATGCAGTGAATTGATCACGCATCGCCTGCCGGTGTGGCCGAGCGGTTCTAGGCGCTTCAGTCTGGAACCGAGCGACCGCTACGGTCGCAGGTTCGAATCCTGCCTCGGGCATGGATGTGTGTTGTGATGTCCTTAGGTTAGTTAGGTTTAAGTAGTTCTAAGTTCTAGGGGACTGATGACCTCAGATGTTAAGTCCCATAGTGCTCAGAGCCATTTGAACCATTTTGATCTCGCATCTTTGAGGATGTCCACATTGAAATTGGTATCAGTGACTATGAGGCAGTTGGAGTAACAGAGATCACCAAAGCACAAAGCTCTTATAAACAGACAGAAATTGCTATATGTTCAATACACTAGACAAAGGGTAAGTAGCGTTATACCCCCAAGACAAAAACTTGAAATTATAGCTCAGAACAGGAGCATATAGAGATAGGTCTACATGGTTGAAGTTTAAAAGAGTAGTTCTCCATGCAGTCATTAGATATGTACCTACCAGAAGAAATCAGGACAGGATGGAAATTTCGTGGTATACGGTCACTATACAGAAACATCTGAAGGAACTGATACTACCAATAATAAATAAGAAACACAGCATAGGCCTGTAGACAGACGTTGAAAGAAAGGTGTTGGGCTGTCAAGATCACAGGAAACCTTCAACGAGTACCTTAGAAGAATATAATCAAAAAATCACTCAGAAAAGAAAGATAAAAATTCTGGTCGCATGTAAAGGCTGTTATTGTCACGAAAGTTATTGATAGGCGCTGATGCACGAGGCGGGGACAAATATTGAGTTTATCAGACTAACAGAAATGCATATCTCCTCTTCCAATTAGCCCTGGGCGATGTTGTTCCAGTTTAATTCTCGTACAACTACGAAGATGAGTCAACGGCGTTGAGAAAAAGCTGATATCGTTGAAGTCAGGGAAAGCTCCAGCGCTTGACAGAATCCTTATCAGATTCTGTACCGATGATATGGCTGAGTTAACACATCTTTTAACCGTAATTCACCGATGAATCCTCGAATAGAAAACTGTGCCAAGTCTTACGACTAAGCACAGGTCAGACTCCTTCACAAGAAGGGCAGCACATGTGAAACACGGAACCATTGTCTAATATCCTTCATAGCCTCTCATTCTTATACAGTCTTAGAAAATACTCTGAGCTGAAATTTGTTAGGTTATCTAGAACAGACTGACCTTCTTCATGAAAGCCAACATTATCCAGTAAACGGCGATCACGCGAAAAGTAAATCGTCCTTATACGTCTCACTGGAAGCCATGGAACCATGCATTCAACTTGATGAAGTATTTGTTGACTTCCTAAAGGCATTTGACTCGTTCCGACACGTAGCTATCACTCCGGCAGTGATCGTGAAAGCACGGTTAAACTAATCTCACCGGGCAGAGACGCGTTTACACAATCATTCTTGCGCTCCGTATGTAAATGGGACGAGAAAAATGGAAAGTACCCTTTTCATTATGCTTCACAATGGCTTGTAGAGTATAGATGTAGATGTAGATGGATATACAAAGGTGGCGCGCATTGTTCAAAACATTCACTAAAGTGGCGATGTGTTGCTTTTGTTGGGATTTTTTAGTTATATTCCTTTTTTCATTCAATAAACTCGTAGTATAGATGTATTTGTAGATGGTCAATCTATCGGAAAAGGAAAAGACAATAGAGTTTACAAACAAGGACACACATGGTTGGATTCAACCTCTCTTCCACAATATCAAAATGCTTTACGCCTTCAGGAGGCGGAAGCGGTAGCATCAGTCTCATTGACAAACCTTCCGAAGAACGAATCGAGTTAGAAGTGCGCTTTCTAGGAAGTCTGTTTCGCATCCTTCGGGCTGTGTGAAGAAGTTGAGAAGAAGTAAGGAGGTACGTGATCACTGAGTTTTACATTATTCTGTATTAGCCAAGCACAGAGTAAACGGCGCTGCAGTACACAGTGCAAACAACAAAGCCACTCACATTGATTTGTATCTCCACGTTGCCAGCTGCTATCATCCTTCATTGCGTGAGGGTGTTCTACGTACACTGATAGACAGGGCTCCTACAATATCGGGCGAAGTAAGCCTATCAAGGGAGCTTCACACATTAAACATGATTTCAGCACAAATAGAAATGACGGCATGATTTCAGCACAAATAGAAATGACGAGAGTCAAATCCGACGTAACTTCAGACAGAAAGTGCTAGCTCAGCAGACAGGAAACGAAGAGGAGGAAAAGATAACGTCGTACCTGAGATTTGCCGGCAAAGTATCGAACAAAATCCAGAGAAGTGGTCCAACGCCCATAGGTTTTCTGTATTGAACGGCGTGAGACAACTATAAATGATCTTTCATGACATATTTCGCCCTGCATTAATGTGAGCGGATATAGAGATATAGTGGTCTACGATGGGCAAACCAAAACGTCCGTTGGAAGCTGTGGAACGGGTCACGTGCGAGCCTAATGTGTAGAGAAGCGGGTGTCTCAGCATCCGGCCGGGAAAGCAGGAAGATCCGACTACGACCACTAAGCCGACAGCTTACCCGGCGGCTACTACAGGACAGAAGCCACCCACCACAATTGCGACCATGATCCCGAATGACAATGATAGTGAAAGAGTATCTCCAAATGAGATGATAGATACCAAATGCATCCCCGTCTTCACTGCGGCCTACAGAATCTGTGGCGGAAGCTCCAATAAGTACCGTATCAGAAAACAGTACTGTAGCGGCTGTCACTGCACAGGATGCACGCACCCCGATTTCGACGATTCTCAGGAATGACAATGTTCGTGCAAGTGACATTCCAATTACGACCACCCAAACTGTTGGGGCGTCCATCACAAAAACGCAATTCTCAGAACCGATGACGAAAGGCGCAGTCAACAAAATTCCAAGTTACTCGAAGGTTTCTAAAGCAGAATCTGTTCATGATAATATTTCTGATCAGTGCCAGGAAACATCCTGAGAACCGTTACTGAATACGTCTCTGGGAAGTACCTAGTTCCAAACCCCATTCAGGATCAGACTGAACTCGATTTAATGGCAATGAATTGATCTCGCATTTTTGAGGATGTCCACATTTAAAATGGTACAATTGACTATGAAGCAGTTGTAGTCAAAATGGTCACCAATGAACGAAGCTCAACTAGAAGTAGCAGATGTTGTTATACATTTAGCAAACTAGATACAGTCAGTAGCATTGTATACCAGTGAGGGACATGAAATTTCAGCTCACAACAGGAGCATGTTGAGGTAGGCCTACTATGGCTCTATTTTAAAAGAATAACTGACCATGCACTCGTTAGATATGTACCTACTAGAGGAGTTCGTTACAGGATGGACATTACACGGTATACGTTCACTACACAGAAACATCTAAAGAAACGAATACTACTCAATAAAAAATGTAAACCACATTATAGGGCTACAGACAGACGACGAATAGAACGAGTTTGGCTGTCTAGAGCACAGGAGACCTTCAATGAGCACCTTAGAAGAAAATTACCGAGAAATCACTCAGAAGACCTGATAAAATTCCGGTCGTATGTAAAGGCTGTTAGTGGCACGAAAGTTACTGATAGGCTCTGAGGGACGTGGCAGCGACTAATAATAAGTTTAGCAGGCTAAAAGCAAACATGTTTAACACCTTCAGCAAACTGGCCTGGGCCATTGTGATCCAGTTTCATTCTTGTACGGCTACAAAGATGAGTCAATGGCGTTGAGAGACCGTTGAGATTGTTAAAGTCAGACAAAGCTCCAGCTCTTGACGGAAAAGCTATCTGATTCTATTCCGATGATCCGGTTGAATTAACTTAACACTTCTATTAACCATAATATACCAATGATCTCTCAAAAAAAAAATAATCGGTGCTACATGATAGGATGAAAGTACAGGTCAGAGTCCTCCACAAGAAGTGTAGCACAAGTGAACCACAAACCCACTGTCCAATATAATTCAACGCCTTCCATTGTTATGCAGTCTTAGCAGATATTCTGAGGCGAAATTTTAATGGGTATCTCGAACAGATTGTCCTTCTTCATGCCAACCAGGACAGATGAGGAAAACAGCGATCACGTGAAACCTAAATCTATTCGTTATACGAAGGACTGAAAGTCATGGAAGCGTGCATTCGACCATATGAAGTATTTCGTAACTTCCGAAAGGCATTTGAATCAGTACAACACATACGTTTCGCTCCCGTAGGGATCGCAAAGACACAGTTAATTTAACCTCATCACCCACAGAGGCCTTCAATCAATCTTCTTGTGTCCCATACGCAAAATTAATAGAACAGGAAAAAGCTCCAAAATTTGATACTTTGAGAAGACCCTCTTCCATGCAGTTCACAGTGCTTTGTAGAGTATAGATACATATGTCGATGGAGATCATTGTTCAAAAATTTCACTCCAGTGGCGATCTGTCTCTTTCTGCTGGTATTTGTTAGTTACATTCCTTTGTCGTTAAATAAACTCGTAGCAATGATACATTTGAAGATGACACAACTATTTGCTAAGGAAACAAGGAGAATTCACTTTTGAAATGAGGACAGATATGGTTGGATTCAATCGTTATTCCACAAATCCAAAATCAGCTACTGCTTTAGGTAGCGAACCAGTCGAGTATACGAGACAGAAGCGAGACATTCTGAACCCCTGACATTCCCTACCTTCAGTTCGCGTCCCTGTTTTTTCCTCACAGACTATGGGGGTTGGGTTGTTTGGGGGAGGAGACCAAACAGCGAGGTCATCGGTGTCATCGGATTAGTGTGGGACGGGAAAGGAAGTCGGCCGTGTCGTTTCAATGGAACCATCCCATAATTTGCTTGCTGCGATTTTGGGAAATCATCGAAAACCTAAATCAGGATGGCCGAAAGCGGAATTGAACAGTCGTCCTCCTGAATGGGAGTCCAGTGTGCTAACCACTGGACCACCTCTCGCGGTCACAGACTGCCTCTTGATCATCATCGCCTTCTTCTTTTCATTATACAGGGTGAAATTTATTTAAACAGACAAACTCTGGGAGGTTGTAGGGGACATCAAGACAAATATTTTTCCATAATGTCATTTTTCCTATGGCGAGTATTTAAACCGGTATAGGAACTGTGGTATGGGTGGATAATCAACTGGTTCCAAGTTGTGGAGACACTGTAAGTTAAATGGAAGTAACATCTGGTCTCGAAGGACTGTTCTTACATTCGTCTGATTCGTCCCCATGTTACGTGCAATCGCACTAGTGCTGATTGAAGGATCCCGCTCCACATGCTGCAAGACAGCTTCCTCAAATTGCAGCATTCTTACCGCGCGGCGGTGTCCCTGTCCAGGTAATCTGCTAAATGACCCGGTGTCACGCAGACGTTGGTACACAGCAGCAAATTTCGTATGATCCGGGATACGGCGATTAGGATATTGTTGTTGATAAACCCGCTGTGCAGCTCCTCCGTTGTGGTGCGCTACGCAGTACGCACCAACCGTATAAGTGTACTCAATCCAGGTGTATCGCTCCATTAGTAAACAGAGACAATGCACTACTACATTGGGGGACAGCAGTTGCCTAGAACTGAAGAGCGTAATACGCTCTCTAACAACTGAAGATCGTAATATGCCATCCACCGGGTTAAATAATCCTCATAGGAAAAAATTACATTAGGGAAGTCTATTTCGCATCCTTCGGGCTGTGAGAAGAAGTTGAGAAGTAGTGAGGAGGTAGGTGAACACTGACTTTTAAATTATTCTGCGTTTGCAGACACGGGATCAGGGTCTGGTAGACGAATATTTTATCTTTTGTCTACGTATCAGTAGTTCACATTATTCCTCAATTCCTATCTTGTACACTATATACTACATTTTCTATTAACTTCTGTATTTGCTGAGCCGCTGCATTGCGTTGCTCATAGTCCAGAACTTAGTCTGGAACAAGGAGTACAACTCACTGAACATGTGTGAAAAGACTAATTCTCAAAACGTCCGCAGGTTTCGTAATTATTTTGCTGATACAAAGGAAATAACGTCGCTCAAGAATTTCAGTTAACCGCTATTACTGTACTTATCAATTCTCCAACATCCTTTAATATGTTTGCTGATTAATTTGATTTGGTACAGTAGAAAGCGTTTACGACAAGTAATTAAATGTACAATGCCTACTGTATATCATGTAGTGTACTATTAACATATTTAGTAACTCCAGACTCTCAATAATTGTTGGATTGATACAAGTATTTGTTCCCTTTTAACGATCCATCACGTATTTGTTCCGATTATTTGGTGTTTCAATCTAAAATACAGCATCACTTGATATTAATCGTTTTATGATTGTGATAAGAGCTGGTGTGTGCACATATGGTGCCATGTACGGTATGGGACTGAATTGTTTATATAGACCAAACGTTCTTGTCAATAAGCCAGACTTCATTTGACTATTGTCATCTCAGGAAACAATGTCGCTACTAAAGACTGCTCGTTTTACGTTTCCAGATGTTTTCGCGAGTGAAGTCGCTGTTCGGCTCTTCAGCTGCCAGCCAGGGGTGTCCCAGGCTGGTCGACGAGCCGCCAACACCTGCGCCTCTACGCCGCCTTCGGCCACCTCGACCTGCGCCTAATGAGAAGAGGGTGGAGTCCACTACCATCGACTGCGAAGAGGCCGCTGCTGATAAACCACAGCTTCAGGCAATTCATGTAAGCAGCAGAGCCTTCTTTGCACATCATTCCACAATAATACCTGTCAGAGTGTTCCAAGAAAAAACACAGAAATGAATTCCAATGCTGTTCTGCAGACACGTTTACTGACATAACTTTTTCTTTCCACAGTTTGGTCCGAGACCGAGAATCGTGCATTTTGACTTGTCTGCTGTTGAAGATGGAGAGGAGGAAGTCTCTGGCTCTTACTACCCTCCTGGAGTTCCAGTTCCACCCAGTCGGCTGCAAATCTTTGCCAACAGACCGCGCCGAATGAAGATTATCCGAGAGCCACCGTCGCAGGAAGTGCAGACTGCGATGGCACATCTAAGAGCTGAGATACAAGCAAAGGTATGTTAAGCATTTACCTATTAAAAACACTGCATTACGTTAGAGACACTAACTTAGAATTCTTATTAACGCTTCAAATAAATTTAAATGTAGGATTCATTTTAATCTACACATACATCCAAACTGTGTAGACTACTTTCAATTGATGATGAGAGGTGACAAGGCATCTTGAAACCAAACGTAATATAATGTTTGAGGACTTGTGGAAACGAAAAAAGATCGTCATGAGATCGGTCTAAGAAAAGGATATATACTTATTACGATATCTTGCAAAACTAATGTTAATTGATTTAGGAGCAATGTTTATGGAGTGGTGATACTATCAATACGAACATTCAGTTAACTGGTTTTACTAATTGTACATCTATAGTTTTCATTACTTGCAAAAGTCATAGTCATGTCACCGTTACAGATTTTTTGTAGCCTGTATATCTGAAATGCTAGATATAGTGTCTCTCAAGGCAGCTTAATAAAAATAATTCTTTTTGTAATTTTCAGGAGAACCCGCCACCTACAACATGGATTGGGCTTCTAGTGGAGACTCTAGTGGACCTGTATCGAAAGAAGAGAGATTACCGCCGGAACCATGGGTTGGCAGACACACCAGGGTTCGTCATCCGAATGAAGGGAAGATTAGCGCCTGTTCGTGTGGCAGTGAGAAGAGTTCTGCATCTGAAGAAGAATGTGGACAACAGACAGATGCCGACGGGCATAGATTCAACTCTGCGTGATTACTTTCTTCATTGTGAACACCCTGACCCTAATTACCCGCCGATTATTCAATTAACACCACAGATACTTGAAACCGCGCTGTGATGTGATTGTTGGAAACCAGTCTGATCTGGCTTGAAATAAAACACCTTAAAACCTGTTTAGTTGAGTTTTTATTGCACAGTTAATTTTTAAAAGCTTTCTACACACAATGTAAAATGTGAAAGCGAAAAAGGTCTGAACCTTGAAGACTGAAGTAACCTGCTTGGATGAAAAAAAAAAAAAACAAATTTAACTCGCAGTAGCATAAGCTGAATTACAGTAGCTGGGGCTGAAAATGACGTCACTAAGGTTGTGAATAGGGCCGATCAGTTTCTGTGTTCAAACTTTCAATTTGATAACAGCTTTAAGAGATGGTACAGACTCCTTTGTAGGCCGCCCTCATACACCCAAAGATACAATGAGGATGGGAATGAAAAGTAAACGACAAGGTTAATAATAGTAGACTGAAAGAAATACTGAGAGCGTACTTCTGATAGGCAGTTTTCATGAGATCTGTTTGTGTGAAATCCTATGGGACTTAACTGCTAAGGTCATCAGTCCCGAAGCTTACACACTACTTAACCTAAATTACCCTAAGGACAAACACATACACCCATGCCCGAGGGAGGACTCGAACCTCTGCCGGGACCAGCCGCACAGTTTCATGACATGAAGTGACTGAGTTAACGCAGAACGTCCTGGGTATTCAACATCTCAGTACGGAAAGCTTTTAACAGGAACGTATGAGGTGTGTGCCGAAGGATATTCGTATTGAGGAATACGTACTGAACATTTAGGTACAGGAAATTTTTGTAGATGATTAACTTAACAGTGTATATGAGGGGGTTTCCAGAAACATCGCTGAGAATGCTTCTTTCACTAAGGTGAAGATTGTGCCATTCCTTGAGGAGTACAACAGGCCTTGGATCCTCGCGATTTGTTGAATAAACTGCGCTTGCCATGTATGTCTGTGACTGATGCATCGTATTCCGCGTAGGCGAACAACATGCGACATGGACTATATCTGGATGTTTTCTTTAAGAGAATACATGCATTACTAATTTCCAGAGGCAGTCTGCGATACAGAACTCTGTCAGCTAATCCCGACGATCTCCAATAATTTCAGTAAATGGAAAGTATTTCTGAGCAACAGAGCTACCATCTGACTATACACGCAGCTGCAGCAGTTAAGTGAAAAAGTAAAATAGGTTGACTGGATACCACAAATAATAAAAAAATCTGGGTATTTTATGCTACATACACAAAGACTGTTTAAGATGAAGAACTCGTATCACGAAAAGAAACTAAAAAATCAAAATACATATCTTCTGGTGTGCTTGGCTAGGACAATACAACAACTCTTCATAGTTACAGAAATCGAAGAGATCAATGTCGATACAAGTTAATATCAAATTGAATACACATCACAAGAGGAAATATAGATGGAATAAGTTGCCAAGCCAGGTGTTACGGAATACAATATTAAACAACTTTCGACTGCTGTACTTCAGTGACAGAACTGGCAACGCAGAAAGTAATGTGTTTGTCAGTGTAGAGGCTCCAATAGGGAAATGCTTTACATTTCATTTAACTATTACAAAGAACAAAAGACAGACTGTGGTATTAACTTCGAAGTCGGTAAAGTATGTGAGGATTTCGGTATTTATTTGATGTGGGACAGTAAAAGATTGAGGGCACCTGAAGACACTGGCGACCAGTTTCAGTATGGTCCCAACTAAACATTCCTAGGAGTACCAGAAGCACACAGTCACTGATGATTATATTCTAAACTCCCATTTTTTTTTTGAGGAAAAAACGCGAGTTCCACGATAACTGGGTTATCTGCTCATTAATGTCAAGTTCTAGTATGATAAAAAAAATTATTATTAGGTTAAATATATTTCAATTCTTTCAATTTAAATCTGTGTTTCATACTAGAATGACGTGTTCCCAGTTTGGCACAGCTTTGCCACAGGACACACGAAAGCGGTCGAAGACGTCCGTCTTCTGGTCGGCTCCTGATCGTTGTCAGAAGGAGGCTAGTTTTTGATTACGCAAAGATTTCTATTATTTGGAAAAGAACAACCCGGAGTTCTTTACGTAATCAGTATGAATTTTATAATTACCTAAGGGACCTTTAACAATGAACAGTAAAAAAAATTGCATTTGCAAATGAAATCATTAATAAATGGGGCAGCTATGAGTTGTATAGAAGACAAGGGGCGGCCTTCTGTACACGACCAGGATGCCGCAGTGTTCTCTGCTGTAGTAAAGGCTGGTTGGCATTTATAAAAATAATATGGCATGGAGGTTAAAAAAGTATATAGGAAAAGAACAGAATCAGAAATCTGGTAAACACTAAATATATTCAAACAATTCTCACTAGCAAATTAGGGCTTATTTATAAACAATATAACTTTCATAAGTACTTTTCTAACTGTATGGTGCGATCAGATTTCAGCCTACCCTGTGCTGTCTCCGTGGTTTACGTTTTTGTCACAAATTACAGTCATTACTTTTCTCCTTCGTTAAAGACAAGTCTTGCACTGTCCAACACCTTCATAACAATAACTTGCCGATTTACAGTTTCGAACATAAATTACTTGAATTTTATTAATTAATAATGTTGTCTGCACGCTGGCAAGACTGCTCACTTTTCTAGCTTAAAGTCGACCTTCCTTTACGTTTTCACATTACAAGCAGAAGTATATTAAAATCTGAAGATCTACAAAAGTTTGTTACTGTCATCTTTTATTTAGATCGAAGCGGAACGTCAGTTACGCTTCTGTTAAAATGTCTCTTTGACTGCGCAATCGATGCTAGATGCGCATCTTTACAGTTATGTAAATTATATAAAATAAATGTCTTTCAAAGAATATGTCTCATCTCATAAGTTGATCATTTAATATACAGATAGGTGAATGCCTTTCCAAGGGTACTCAGAGCTTTCATACGACGGAAATACCAATAATGTTACAAAGTGACAGCAAAAAAGGTTTCACATGAGTCAGATTTGTTTAAGAAAGGACTTCCAATAGAGATTTGTTTTATTACAACTTAGAGATATCTATACTGGGATTCAAGAGCATCTTGTGCTACAAAGTGTCACAAATAAAACACGCGGCTAGCACAACCGAGACTTAAAAAATATTACAAATAATCCTTCACAACGTTCGTCAACATCTTCCGGAAGGTAAAAATCACGCTCTTAACAAAAGAAGCATAAAATTTCAGATAGAAAGCAAAGGCCATAACGAGAATTATTAGGTTCCGAATGAATAAACTTCTTAATGCAGATGACATACAGCTCTAAGAAGACAGCAAGACTGAATAAGGTTATTTTAAATTCAAATTATTTATCCTTATTCGTAAGACTTCCTAACAGTCCCTAGAAACCGTAGTAGAGAAAACCATTTAGGGAAGCTGATCCATTACTTTACTGAGACAGAAAATACAGTCTGTACTAACAAATAAAAAATCTTTTGTTAATCACCCTGTAAGTCTTCTGATTATAATCGTATTTCAAATAAAGGAATAAAATTATGAAATTATGTACTCACTTTACACGTTAACACACACACACACACACACACACACACACACACATATATATATATATATATATATATATATATATATATATATATATATATTGTAAGGTGGGGTAAATCCGACCAGGTTTGTAAACCCGACCGCCCTCTGAGAAACGGCAAAGCCGACCGATTTCCCATTAGTGTTACCATATAGAGCTTTCGAAATAACGAAAGTCTCACCTTGAAATCTTTGCTGCATTTGACATTTAGACACTCAAAAGACAACAAGTGTGTTTTCGATTGTTTCAATTTAATTTTTGTCCAAACTGCATCACTAGATTTACCTTATTAAATAAAACGATCGCAAAACAAACGGTAACTGATTTTGTAGTTCATTTTGCGGCCTATGCAGAGTATGTATATTTTTGTGTTGGAAATTTCATGTAAATTGTTTCTTTGTGTCTTAAATGAAAAACGGCATGGTGGGGTAAATCCGACCGCTCAGTGGCGGAGTAAATCCGACTCCAAATTTTTTATCATTTATGTGTATGGAATTATTTATCTATGGAAACAAAGTGACTTATTTTTTTAATTTTAGGAAAATAGTGCAAAATTACAAACGAAAAACGACAAAACGCAATCAAAACGACATTCGGCGAACAGTCACTGCAATGCAAATGGGAATGTCTTTACGAGCTGTCGCTCGTGATTTATACATTCCGAGACCGACATTTCTGTTGCACCGCAGTACAATGAAATCATCTTTTTTTCCATTAAAATTTACAATCATTTAACTTTCAGTGCAATTAGTACTCTAAACGTGGTTATTTTTATATATTTTGTTCTTTTATGTAAAAAACATAATTGTTTATAATTTTTTCCCAAGAAAATCGTTCATTTAGAACTATTTATGTGCAAAATCAGCCAAACAAATAGGGGGTAGGATTTACCCCACCATTTTTGCAAATGGCAAAATTGGACGTTTCTTAAAATACCGATATCTCCAAAACTATTAATATTACAACAAAAATATTTTGCGAACAGTTGCTCCTTTATATTATCTATAATTTAACAGATATAACGTTAAGATACAACCTCGGAAAAGCGTTTTATAGCCACAAGAACTTGCTAGCTCGGATTTACCCCACCTTTACCTCTCTCTCTGTCTCTGTCTCTCTCTCTCTCTCTCTCTCTCTCTCTCTACATATATATATATATATATATATATATATATATATATATATATATATATATATATATATATATATATATATAAAACAGTCATTTGATGAAGTGGATAAAACAACGTGACTTCTTTTTAGAACCCTTGATACCCATTCTGATTTCGCGTCTCAGTCCAGCACACAGTTTTAATCTGCCAGGAAGCTTCATATCAGCGCACACTCCGCCGCAGATTGAAAATCTTATTCTAGATTCTCAAAGTAATCTCTTAACAACACTTGAGTTGGCTTTCTCAACAATAGTTTTTTTATCTAAAGTGCTGTCTTAGTACTGTCAAACAAACATAAAGTTACCGTTTTAGCACTTACTGCAATCTTGCTAAAGACTTTGATTGTGTAGATCAAGGCATGCTGCTAGGATTATTATGATCGTGTCATTCTAATTGTATAGACGGTGTCACATGTTAATTACATTAAGATAATTTCTGGATATCAAATGATACGACAGCTATAAAGGGAAATTCAGGGTATAGAAATATTAAATTTGGTACGACTCAATATACATCGTGTAACGTCTCCTGATCTTGACCATAAATTAATTTTCAAGGGAAGTAAATGATTTTTCAAAAAATGTGACACATTCTGATGACACAAGTTTACCAAAAAGTACCCAAAAAGGAACCATACCAGGCTTACAATTAGCAGACAATGAAAGATTATCCCTACATCTTCGAATGACATACATTTCCTGAATCCAAAATTGCTTGTAGATAACAGAAGCAGTGATCAATCGTCACACACTACATGAAAGTCCAAGTGTAAAGTTAAATGTTGTTGTAAGCAGGCCGTGGGCAAGGAAACTACAAGGTGTGGTTGGAAAGTCTTAAGAATGGATCCGCTTCTGCTTACTGGTTTGGTGGGCGGGTTACACGGAGAGTGTTGAGTGACTCACTGCCTTGTCCTTGAACGCCCTCTGACAGCAAACTGCGTTTCCTTTATTCAGCTCGTTGTGACAGCTGGTTGAGTGGGTTTGTTAGGGCTTGTTGCCGGATTCTGTCTGCGTGAAAAGTTAGTTTTAAAACTGGTAAATCAGCATTTGAGACTTACGAACTATTAAAAACAGCTTTTGGAGAAAATTGTGTGAGCCAGTCAAATGTTTTTGTCGGTTTTAACAGACTTAAAAATGGCGGCAAAACATTTGAAGATGAACCACGGTCTGGCCGCCCTTCTGCCTCAAAAATGATGAAAATGTTGTGAATGTTAGCAATTTAGTGCGCTCTGGCCGTAGACTTACGATTCGGGAGATGGGTGATGAACTTCATTTAGGTTTGTATGCAAGTTTAGTCAGTTTTAACTGACGATCTGAACATGCGTTGAGCGTCTGCAAAATTCGTTCCAAAAGTTTTGTCAAGTGACCAGGGACAATACCGACTTATAGAGAGCCAAGAACAGATTAATCGGACTATTTGCTAAATAGGGTAATTACAGGTGACGAATCTTGTGTATACAGATATGATCCTGAAGCCAAAGTGCAGTCTTCGCAGTGGAAGACTCCAGGTTCACCATGACAGAAGTTGGGCGAAGGTGAAGACAATGTTGGTGATTTTTTTCGATTCTTCCGATATTGTACATCATGAATTCACCCCTGGAGGACAGAAAATTAACCAGGAGGACTACAAATGTGTCCTTGAGCGTTTGCACGAAAAGGTGCAGAAGAAAAGTCCTGCATTGTGGATAGACAGGAGTTGAATGCTCCACTAAGACAATACTCCGGGTAATCGTGCCTTCTCCATAGTTGGATATTTGATCAAGATCAAAATTCCTGTGCTTCCACAACCTCTATATTCCCCTGACTTGGCCCCTGCGGACTTCTACCTGTTTCCTAAACTGAAATTTTACATGAATGGGAAGCGATTTTACTCGACTGAAGATATCCACTGTGAGTGTCCTTAACACAATTCAGGAAAAAATTTCCAGGAATGTTTCCAAAAGTGACAACACATTTGAAGTCGGTGTATTCAGTCATAAAGGGATTATTCTGAAGGAGATGCATCACAGCAGAATGTAAGTACCACGATTTTACAATCGCAGTCCCATTCTTAAAGCATTCCAATCACTCCTCGTATATTGGTAATTGGCATATAGTAGCACGGAGTTACTAGAGAATGCAGAGACAGATGCAAAAATCGATGGTTCATGAGCCTTCGAAAACCGATACAACAATAACCGTAACATAATTCTGTGTGACAGGAAAAACGGAATTAATCTTAATGTACACATAAAGTTAGAGCAAATCCTGCGAACAGTGGCAACTGTTACAGTTTAACAAGTGCGCGCCACGGAACACGACAAAATGCGAGACAGTCATTTAGCTAGTGGCATTCTCAACAACAGCAAATACGTTCCTACCGTAAGTGTTGCACCCGAAATCAAAATGAAATATTTGTAGCACAGGATCTGAAAGACGAGAGAAAATCCTACGTGGAAAATTGTCAAGATGTGGTGTAAGATGTCTCAAAAAATTATCCGAAAAGCATGTTATGAACAGTTACTTGAAACAACCAAAATTAATTCTTGAGTACCACTATTATTAGTCTACATCAACCAATGGTGCGGTATAGCGGTGTATTAATACTGACACAGCATAGTACAAATAGTGATAATAGAAAAAGGATATCTCTTGTTTACACTTCAGTGACAAATGTCTCACGATATTGTATCGGACCTCCATTTGCCCGACGTAATGTAGCAGCTCGTTGGGGTATTCACTCAACAGTTCGCTGGAAGTCCCATGCAAAAATATTAGCCATGTTGCTTCTATAGCAGTCCATAACTACCAAACTCTTTCCGGTGCTGGATTATGTTCGTGAATTGACCTCTCGTTTACGGGCCATTAAAGGTCGATGGGACTGATGCTGGAAGATCTGGATGGCCAAATCGTTCACTCGATTTGTCCAGAACGTCCATCAAAACAATTGTGAACTATTGCGGCCCGGTGGAATGGCGCATTGACCTCTATAAATATTCCATCGTTGTTTGGGAACATTTAAGTTCTTGAATGGCAGCAAATGGCCTCCAAGTAGCCGAACGTAAATATTTCATACTTGAATATAAGAAGGTGGTATCTTTTCTTTCGGACATATCTTCATATAAATAAGGCCTCCCGGCCAATAATCTTCCTCACTGCGGATGCACTCAGATTGCTCAAACACTTACGGGAATCGGTAGATTGACTGCTGCGAATAATGAGTATAGTGCGCAGGGGCACTAGAGATGTAGTATGTGGACAGTAAGATGGAAGTGTGGGTCTCATGGGGGGCGTCCCAGAGGTACGTCCCTGCAGTCGCACTATCCTCTGTGTCCACGATGGCTCTGTCTTATAGGACGATTGCCATGTAAGAAATAGATTCCGGGTTCTAGTCCCGGTCGCAGCGCACACTTTCAACAGTTCCCGTTGATATTTATCAACGCCTGTAAGAGGCTAATGGACTGGATTCATTGTAATTTCATCCACAAATATTTCAAGTCAATATACGCTTTAATAGGATTAGATGCCCCAGTGCATTCGATGTAGCGCAACCCACACCATTCTGAAGCCAACAGCTGGAACAGTTACTTGCAGACAATCTGGGTCTACGGCTTCGTGGGGTCAGCGCCACACTCGACCCTACTATAAGCACTTACCAACTGGAATGAGTACTCCAGACCAGGCCTCAGGTTTCTGGTTGTCTAGGATCCAACCAAAGTCGCAACGAGCCTAGGAGAGGTAGCGCAGGAGCTGCTAGCCAAGGCAGTCGCGTCCGTCTCTGCTGCCGTGGCCCATTAGCGCCACATTTCAATGCGCTGTCCGAACGGATACGTGCGTGATACTTCCGGCCCACAATGATTTCTGCGGTGAACTGAATTTTGTGACAGTGCATACGATATCACTCTTTGATATCTCAAGAACACATCGTCTGTCATTTGAAGGTACAAGGACGATCTTATCTGTACTAAATACATAATGTATTCATCACAGACACGAAAAACGTAGTATTTCAGATCTTCTGTTGAATGCAGAAAAAAACTTACCGAACTATAAACCGCTGAAAAATTGCATAACTACTTCATATGTTCACAGTGAAATGTATCTCTGTAGCACAGGATTATAGCCTTTAGAAATGGAGCAGAAAAGTTAGTTTTTGGACAGCTGATCAGAACAATCTATCAGGTTGTTAGTAAACTGCTAAAATCTTCTCCTCCTTTTGCTGTTTTACGTTTCTCTAAGGGGTGGGTGTTATAGTATGAGTTTTGGCAATGTTAATGACAGTCGGTGGTAGGATGGCCCAAGTGACGCTGCCACTACCTTACGGAATCTATTTACCGAATGGTTCAAATACACTCCTGGAAGTTGAAATAAGAACACCGTGAATTCATTGTCCCAGGAAGGGGAAACTTTATTGACACATTCCTGGGGTCAGATACATCACATGATCACACTGACAGAACCACAGGCACATAGACACAGGCACCAGAGCATGCACAATGTCGGCACTAGTACAGTGTATATCCACCTTTCGCAGCAATGCAGGCTGCTATTCTCCCATGGAGACGATCGTAGAGATGCTGGATGTGGTCCTGTGGAACGGCTTGCCATGCCATTTCCACCTGGCGCCTCAGTTGGACCAGCGTTCTTGTTGGACGTGCAGACCGCGTGAGACGACGCTTCATCCAGTCCCAAACATGCTCAATGGGGGACAGATCCGGAGATCTTGCTGGCCAGGGTAGTTGACTTACACCTTCTAGAGCACGTTGGGTGGCACGGGATACATGCGGACGTGCATTGTCCTGTTGGAACAGCAAGTTCCCTTGCCGGTCTAGGATTGGTAGAACGATGGGTTCGATGACGGTTTGGATGTACCGTGCACTATTCAGTGTCCCCTCGACGATCACCAGTGGTGTACGGCCAGTGTAGGAGATCGCTCCCCACACCATGATGCCGGGTGTTGGCCCTGTGTGCCTCGGTCGTATGCAGTCCTGATTGTGGCGCTCACCTGCACGGCGCCAAACACGCATACGACCATCATTGGCACCAAGGCAGAAGCGACTCTCATCGCTGAAGACGACACGTCTCCATTCATCCCTCCAT
Organism: Schistocerca nitens; assembly: GCF_023898315.1. NCBI lineage: Eukaryota > Metazoa > Arthropoda > Insecta > Orthoptera > Acrididae > Schistocerca > Schistocerca nitens. Next base: position 22,616,283 of record NC_064614.1, read on the forward strand.
TCACGCCTGTCGCGACACCGCTGGAGGCGGGCTGCACGATGTTGGGGCGTGAGCGGACGACGGCCTAACGGTGTTCGGGACCGTAGCCCAGCTTCATGGAGACGGTTGTGAATGGTCCTCGCCGATACCCCAGGAGCAACAGTGTCCCTAATTTGCTGGGAAGTGGCGGTGCGGTCCCCTATGGCACTGCGTAGGATCCTACGGTCTTGGCGTGCATCCGTGCGCCGCTGCGGTCCGGTCCCAGGTCGACGGGCACGTGCACCTTCCGCCGACCACTGGCGACAACATCGATGTACTGTGGAGACCTCACGCCCCACGTGTTGAGCAATTCGGCGGTACGTCCACCCGGCCTCCCGCATGCCCACTATACGCCCTCGCTCAAAGTCCGTCAACTGCACATACGGTTCACGTCCACGCTGTCGCGGCATGCTACCAGTGTTAAAGACTGCGATGGAGCTCCGTATGCCACGGCAAACTGGCTGACACTGACGGCGGCGGTGCACAAATGCCGCGGTTCCTTGTGTGTCCACTGTGCTGTGCGTGTGATAATTGCTTGTACAGCCCTCTCGCAGTGTCCGGAGCAAGTATGGTGGGTCTGACACACCGGTGTCAATGTGTTCTTTTTTCCATTTCCAGGAGTGTAGTTCAAATGGCTCTGAGGACTATGGCACTTGACGTCTGAGGTCATCAGTCCCCTTGAACTTAGAACTACTTAAACTTAACTAACCTATGGACGTCAGACACATCCATGCACGAGGCAGGATTCGAACCTGCGACCGTAGCGGTCGCGCGGTTCCACACTGTAGCTGCTAGAATCGCTCGGTCACCCCGGCTGGCTCTGTTTACCGCCCCCGTTTCATTGCGTCTAAAGTAAATATCATATTAAAGCTTGGGAACGTTTTCTGAGAGTTTGGGTAGTATGTATCTGGGGCTGTACTGGGGTAAAGCCCGGTGCTTACCTGGCTATATGTGGGGAAACAGCCTAAAAATCACGTGCAGGCTGGACGCTCTCCATCCCCCTCCTTTAAACCACGAGGCGGCTTCGGTCTGGAGTAGGCTTGTCATCCTGGATGGGTCAGTAAACAGCTACGATACCAACCGATCGACACTACTTAAGTAGTCTATACAAAGCCGTAACAACAGTATACAAAATATGGAAACATAAACGACACGTAAACATGATAAGCAACGAATACAGCAGAAGGAGATATCAGCGCTATCTAACAAGCACAATCTTCCAAGTGTATGAAATATCTACGAGAATAAATTTTCAAAATACTTTCAGGCCACCAGGCACAACGATCCTATAGACATGTATGGTAGCAGAACAGCAGATCGAGAGAAGCGCAGATGGCGTTGGAATTAGGGATACGTAATTACTATTCATTTTATCACTTCAACACTAATGAACTCTGAATGAGATGCCAATATTTCGTAAGTATTTATGATGATATATTTGGTAAGAGGAGCCTACTGGAGGACATCGATTTCACCAAGGAAGTGGGCGAGGCGTATCAGCTGGTGACAAGTGGCAGCCTCAGCCAGGTCAGTAGCCCGTGGCTGTCAGGAATCTGCCTCGAGCCCGTGTCAGTCGCTGTACCCACCCGCTACAGAAGTGACGTCATGCTGTGACGTTGGCACTGCTTTGGTTGCTTGGAGTCTGTTGCTTGTACGCCCACCCCCCTCCCTCCGCCCTACTCAAAGACAGCAAAATTGGCAGTGTTCCTTGGTGATGACAATATCTGCACACAGATAGGTTCCAGCTTCAGTTCTTGATAATAAATAACACAAAAATGAGGGCAGTGCAGATGGCACTGCCCAGGTAGTTGCTGAAATGCATAAAATAAATCACAGGATAAATAACAGAAAAATAACAGTGAACCACAACTGTAATTTACTGTGGTTAACGATACAGTATATTTAAAAGCGTAAATAATACCCATCATAAAATTAATCGTATTACGACATGCACGTGTGCCGTTCGGAGGAACGTGGCATATTCTCCCTGATGGTATATGTCAACATTCAACTTACTGAGTTTAATAAGAAAATTAAGTTTTTTCTTAAATGCTTTGTGGTGTGAGTCATAATGTTGGTCTCACGTTCCAATAGTCGGGATTTTATCGGCCACACAGACAGCATCGTTTCTAGGTCTGAAGAGGAGTTGGAGCAATTGACCAGAGCACGAATTGAGGCTGCCAGAAAATTTGGGCTAAAGATAAACATAAAAGACCTAAGACAGAGTACCTCATTATGACACGTGGTCCATGTCAGACTGCTGGTCATCTACAATCAATGTTGGTGGGACTCCAGTCCTACAAGACAGCGCATGAATTTAAATACCTAGGGGAAATTTTCACTGATACTATGTACGTGATGCAGAGATGAATGCCAAAATACAAGCAGGAAACCAATATTATTGCTGCCTAGCACAACTGCGTCGGTCCACATATCTCTTCAAACAGATAAAGATTCGAATATACAAAACCCTGATGCAGCCTGTTGTTCTACATAGCTGTGAGACATGGAGTATCGGGAAACAGGACTTCCGTAAGCTCCTAGTTTTTGAGAGAAAAGTGCTTCAAAGATCTTCACTCCGGTTCTGGATGTAGACACAGGAGAATGGGGGATCAGACAAAACTAAGAGCTTGAGGAGGTATACCAGCAGCCCAAGATAGCGGGATCTGTGAAAGCCAAACGAATGCAGTGGGTCGGTCATGTCTCCTGGATGGAAAATCACAGGTGGCTTCGGGAGCCCCTCGATTTCACACCTACAGGAAAGAAACCCCCAGGGAGACCAGAGAAGCGTGGCATCCATGAATTTTTAAAACAAACATCAATAGATATAGGCGGGTGGCGGATAGCAGCAATGGACAGAATACTTGTAGCAGCTTGTGGTCCACTGGGCCTGATCATGTAGAAGAAGAAGAAGACAGACAGTATCCCAATATGTATATAATTCCCCACAGCTTTGTCCAGCACTCGCAATAAATCTACCGATTACTTTCAGAACTCAAAAAACTTTCTTTTGAACTGCTGGTATTTTGCATTATGCAGCAATGTAGTACTCTTCGTATTGTCTTCATTGACTACTAATTTAGTTAGGCATAATTTTGTTAAGAGATATTAGGAAGTTTGCTTATTTAAAACGGAACAGTAAGCTTTCACAATTTTCCGAATGGTCTGCCTAAGGTAGGAAAATGTTGGTAACATCACTGAATCAGCAGCTAAGTGAAATGATCCACGTGTCTTAATCACATAGTGAAGTGTATTAGAATACCGACTATGTCACTTCTCTTTAATATTATAAACCAATATTCCGTGGATATCTTCACCTGCAGCCTTACTGCTGGATGAGATAACACGCTAAGACTTAGTTGTAAACAATTCATATTCTACCGTCTTTGAAATACATGTATCGAATGTCATAGCTTTGATACTAAACAAGAATAACAATTTCCTCAATTCTTCTTCACAGCAGTCTGGAGTTCAATTACATTTTCAGTGTTAATTCGTTGCCTCTTATTCTCCCCATGTCTTCTCAGGAAAGCGTTTAAAATTACTCTTCCTATCTATGCTCCTTACCTCCAGATACATACAACTTACTCAGAAATCCAAGAGACAATAAATCTCACTGATATCATTTGTACAAAATAGTTTTTGGTTTCAATCACGATATTAATTTTCGAGTCTTCTTCACGAATTTTATGTGAAGTTTTACGAGGGTACTTTAACGACCAATCACGTCTTCTGGGTGCTTCAAATTTTTTTTTTTTTTTTTTTTGTCAGGCAGTTTAGTTTTTTCCAGATAGCAGGACGGACGCCGGTCCAAATCGTACATATATTTTAGTAAAACATGCAAATGAAGTCTTGAAACTAGATTTTCCGGTAAATAAATTGAATATATTCACACACAGCTTCGAGAGAACAATTTCAGGGAATCAACTGGTCAATATAGTATTAATTTTGCTCTTTACTAGCAGATAGTAGTGAACATGGGAATAATTTCCTCATGCTAACGCTGAAGAAAGTTAGTTAGATGGTTCTGAATAAGTCGTCATGTCAGTGTATTACGGAACTTAACCACTAGGCCCGCTATCTTTATGTAGATACTCGGCTAGCTCTTGTATTCATAGGTCAATAGACTCTTGTCGCCCATAAAACAATGCGATACCAAACAAAATTTAAATATTTACCTAAAATTTGTTGGACAGTACAGCAAGATTCAAGTTATTTTTAAGTTAATGAAACTGTGCAAAAATATTTGTCTTTCTTCAATCTGCAGTTTCATGTTCAAGAAACTCAACCATCTTTACTGTCTTCTACCAGTCTTTAAAGAATATAATTTAAGGAGTTCCATTGCGGATATAATATTAAGATACATTTTAAGATTCGGACGAGAATGTTATCAGTCCAACATGATTTGAATTAATGGCATCCTGAACCTATACGCATGTTAAACTGTGTCAATACATGCATAACAACACCGAATGAATACTGGTAGAAGCATATTTAAAGATATACATTGCCTCCGGGGGATGGTGCGAATGCGGGTGATGAATTCGGTGGGTGCTAAACAGCCATTGTGTCAGCAATTATATGCCATACACATTGCTCATCTTCCAGTAACAACTGCCGCGAAGAGTAATTCTAGCATTCTACGTATTTAAACGTGAAAACAGCGTCAATTCAGGACTGGAATCCATAGGAACTGGAGATACTTTCGCCATGCATTCATAACGGGAAATGTACCATTTTAAGGCTATTACACAACTGGTGCTTTGTTCTAGTTGGATCGCTCTTTTCGCTCAAACCAACTATCGTTTATGCTCTCTTGCCAGCCAGCACAAAGGGAAACACTTTCCCCTATTCTGTTGCTACTAGTTATCGACCGTGTAAGTGGACAGTAAACTACAAATTATTTAAGAATTATTTATGCGTGGATAGAAAATGTTAATATTCGGTTCAAAATATTAGTTAACATAATTGTTAACAAATAATGCGCAAATACTGCTAAAACATTATTAATGGACAACTGAAAATTACTAATGACATGAAGATCTGGTCTTAAAAATGAACATCATCTCTATGAACGATACCACCCTCAGTATTGGTCTGGCAAAGTTTATATATAGGTGCCGCCATGGTCGGCAGCCCGTTTGTGCAGATATGCATTGAAGACGCGATGTGTCTCACCGTCTTTTTGTAGCCATTGCTAACCGTGCGGCTATCTTCCTGGTTATGCTCCAGTGGCTACAGGGAGGCAGAATTATTGTCTACAAAGAGAGGACAGAAATACGGACACACAAAAACACATTACCACACCTGATGCGGTGTAGGAAAACAGCTGGCATTCCGAGATAGCTTCCTGTCATCCCTCGTTGGTAAAAATACAGGTACTGCGTGGATTTGAAGGGAATCGCGTACAGTTCTTCCTGCAAAATAGTGTCAATTCCAGGTAATGGTAACGTGCGTGGAGAGCGATCACGCACTCTACTCTGCATAGGGGGCTCGTTCAAAAACAGACGACGTAAGCCTACCAAGGAAGCTTCACAACTTTAAGCATGTTTTCAACACAAACGGAAACGACGAGAGTCAATTCCGACGAAACTTCGGGCAGATAGTACAAGCTCAGGAGTAATGGTAATATACTGGGTGATGAAAAAGTCAGTATAAATATGAAAACTTAATAGACCACGGAATAGTGTAGATAGAGAGGTAAATATTGACACACATGCTTGGAATGACATGGGGTTGTATAAGAACCACCCCATATTGCTAGACGCGTGTAAGATCTCTTGCGGGCGTCGTTTGGTGATGATGGTGTGCTCAGCCGCCACTTTCGTCATGCTTGGCCTCCCAGGTCCCCAGACCTCAGTCCGTGCGATTATTGGCTTTGGGGTTACCTGAAGTCGCAAGTGTATCGTGATCGACAGACATCTCTAGGGATGCTGAAAGACAACATCCGACGCCAGTGCCTCACCATAACTCCGGACATTCTTTACAGTGCTGTTCACAACATTCTTCCTCGACCACAGCTATTGTTGAGGAATAGTGGTGGACATATTGAGCATTTCCTGTAAATAACATCATCTTTGCTTTGTCTTCCTTTGTTATGCTAATTTTTGCTATTCTGATCAGATGAAGCGTTATCTGTCGGACATACTTTGAACCTTTGTGTTTTTTGGTTCTAATAAAACCCCATTTCATTCCAAGCATGTGTGTCAATTTGTACCTCTGTGTGAACGTTATTCCGTGATTTATTCAGTTTTCAAATGTATACTGACTTTTTGATCACCCGGTATGTGTACAGCGATCACGCACGCTTGTATGCGTAGTAGATGACAAATACACAACAATATTGAGATCTGGTGCTGTGGTGGCCAGAGCGATGCGACGAATCATACTTGTGCTCACTAAAACAGTCCTCAGATATACGACTTGTGTGAAAAAGCGACTGTCTTCCTGGAACACAGCAGCGTCATTTTGGAACACCCGTTGTACTATGAGGTGATCCTGAGCAGGAAAAATGGTCACTTCAACGTTGACAGTAACCCCAGCTTCCACAGTAACCATGGCTCTACCGGAATACCACGATACTTCTGTCCAAAACATTCCCGAACCCCTGCTTTGTTTCGCTCTTGGGCAGCCTAAATGTTTTTCTTCCGTTAGCTACACCAGAGTCCATATTTTATGACTTCAGCACCACAATATCCTGTTATAGGCATCTGCATAGTGATTATTGGTTTTGGAATTCCAGCTCACCGAGTAAAATCCTGCTTATAAAGGACATATAGTTTTCTTTTCGTGCTTACAGGGTTCGCCAATGCGATATTCAGTTCTGCAATGGCTTCTGCCGCTGACCTCTTCTTATATATCGTCGCAGTGCTTGGCAATCACTGTTCGCCACGGTCACTCAAAACAGTCTTCTGTCCACGCTGGTACTTACCGGATGATATTCTCAGTTTTCCTCCTGTGCGGTATCAATCTTCGATCGGAGCCACTTGAATCAATAAACGTTTCGGTTACACTGGTTACGAAAGCACCCACAATACGAGCTGAAAATGTTCCCACGTTCGGACGCACTGGGCTTCTACTTAATGCACCACAATCACACAGCACACTATTCTGACCGCGAGTGAGATTTGCAACGCGTTGACGATATTGCAAACGTGCCGTTAGTGGTCAAATACAACAGCGCAAAATGCAGGTTTGCCTGTCCGTGTTTGTGTTGAAGCATGCATTGGTAGCTTCTTTCAATTTTTGTGCCGCCCAGCCCGCTTGAGCGTTCTTAGGGTTGGAGAGTTGAAAACTAAATGATGCAGATTTTCTGAGGCAAGAAACAGGTAAATTTTTACACGAAACAGCCATTTTAAGAAAGCGAAACCATTGCTCAGGTGTGCCCATAAACACAATTTTCCATCCATTGCTGACGAACTTCACATTCGAGATGAGGAGAGGATCATTTGCCGTGATGCGTGTGATGTGAGCAATTGTAACTGCCATGTCTTCAAGGGTATGGGAGGCTGTCTTGTTGGTTTGGGAACAGAGTGCCTCCTGGGACGGCAAAACCATTTAAAAGTTTTGGGGAGGCAGCGAGGAGTAGATGCATCATTTATATCGGTGGACCTCTTAAAATAAATTTTGTAGTTACGTTTGTTTAAAAAATAACAAGTGTTCTTGGATAAGCGCACACTTTGTCTGAAAATGGTCAACACATACATCTGCAGATTAATCACATTACGTTTTCTGTAGCTTGTCATTGTCCCTCCTTGACCCATTGTCAATACGTCTATATTTAGTGCACCGGAGCATAATATCATGATTACGCGGGGGAAGAAAATGACAACGCGGAAAAATCAGTTCTGGAAAAGGAATTGAACGAACGCAGATCTCTATGCAGACTTCGTCGGTGGTGTGGAACAAGTAATCCGCGCTCCCTGGCGACAGTGCTGAAGAGACACTTTGGGAAATGTACCTCACGCTCACTAGAGCCAAAAACCAAGAAAGCGGGAAGAGAACTACGAAGGATCCTGAAATTGTCATTCTACCTGCGGGCAAAGTAAATGCCACTGTACCACAACCGCTGTCAGAGTACATTCGAATAACGTAAAACTACTACAGGATTTTGCACACAGAAAACTGAAGATAGACCAGACGAATAGAATGAAGAAGAAGACATGAGCTTCCATGTCAGTCCCTACCGAAGGTAATCGTCCAGGAGTTTCAACCACGAGCTGTTACACAGGACGTTCTTCTCCGTCCTAGTGTAAGCGAAATAGGCTCATCATCGTACCAGCTGGCCAAACATCAAACGGCTGTATTACGGTCCTACGTCGGTAAATGTCAGCACCTCATCAGAAACTCTGTACATTTCATTCAACATATGTAAAAACTGCGCCTCCGTGACCAGGACCTTACGTTGAGTGTTGGTGTGGTACACTACTGGCCATTAAAATTGCTACACCAAGAAGAAATGCTGATGATAAACGGTTATTCGTTGGACAAATATATTATACCACAACTGACATGTCATTACATTTTCACGCAGTTTGGGTGCACAGACCTTGAGAAATCACTACCCAGTACAACCACCTCTGGCCGTAATAACGGCCATGATACGCCTGGGCATTGAGGCAAACAGAGCTTAGATGGCGTGTACAGGTGCAGCTGCCAATGCAGCTTAAACTCGATGCCACAGTTCATCAGGAGTAGTGGCTGGCGTATTGTGACGAGCCAGTTGCTCGGCCACCATTGACCAGACGTTTTTAATTGGTGAGAGATCTGCAGAATGTGCTGGCCAGGGCAGTAGTCGAACATTATCTGTATTCAGAAAAGCCCATACAGGACCTGCAACATGCGGTCGTACATTATCCTGCTGAAATGTAGGGTTTCGCAGGGATCGAATGAAAGGTAGAGCCACGGGTCGTAATACATCTGAAATGTAACGTCCACTGTTCAGAGTGCCGTCAATGCGAACAAGAGGTGACCGAGACGTGTAACCAATGGCACCCCATACCATCACGCCGGGTGATACTCCAGTATGGCGATGACGAATACACGCTTCCTATGTGCGTTCACCGCCATGTCGCCACACAGGGATGCGACCATCATGATGCTGCAAACGGAACCTGGATTCATCCGAAAAAATTACGTTTTGCTATTCGTGCACCCAGGTTCGTCGTTGAGTACACCATCGCAGGTGGTCCTGTCTATGATGCAGCGTCATGGGTAATGGCAGCCATTGTCACCGAGCCGATAGTCCATGCTGCTGCAAACGTCGTCGAACTGTTCAAGCAGATGGTTGTTGTCTTGCAAACGTCCCCATCTGTTGGCTCAGGGATCGAGACATGGCTGCACGATTCCTTACAGCCATGCTGATAAGATGCCTGTCATCTCGACTGCTGGTGATACGAGGCCGTTGAGATCCAGCAAGGCGTTCCGTATTACCCTCCTGAACCCACCGATTCCATATTCTGCTAACAGTCATTGGATCTCGACCAACGCGAGCAGCAATGTCGCGATACGATAAACCGCAATCGCGATAGGCTACAATCCGACCTTTATCAAAGTCGGAAACGTGATGGTAAGCATTTCTCCTCCTTACACGAGGCATCACAACAACGTTTCACCAGGGAACGCCGGTCAACTCCTATTTGTGTATGTGAAATCGGTTGGAAACTTTCCTCATGTCAGCACGTTGTAGGTGTCGCCACCGGCGCTAACTTTGTGTTAAAAATGGTTTCCAATGGCTCTGAGCAAAATGGGACTTAACATCTGAGATCATTAGTCCCCTAGAACTTAGAGCTACGTAAACCTAACTAACCTAAGGCGTTTCAGTCTGGAACCGCGCCGACCACTACGGTCGCAGGTCGAATCCTGCCTCGGGCATGGATGTGTGTGATGTCCATAGGTTAGTTAGGTTTAAGTAGTTCTAAGTTCTAGGGGACTGACGACCTCAGATGTTAAGTCCCATAGTGCTCAGATCCATTTTCAACCATTCGAAAAATAAGCGAAAAATGTACCTATTTAAAAAAAAGTAGATAAAAATTCACTTGACGCCTTCCTGAGAGACAATCTCCACTCATTCCAAATTAATAATGTAAGTGTAGACCAGATGTGGCTTTAATTCAAAGAAATAGTATCGGCAACAATTGTGACATTTATATCAAATAAATTAACAAACGACGGAGCTGATCCTCCTTGGTACACAAAACGTGTCAGAACACCGTTGCAGAAACAACGAAAGAAACATGCCAAATTTTAACTGACTCAAAATCCCCAAGATTGGTGATGTTTTCAGAAGCTCAAAATTTATTGTGGACTTCAATGGGAGATGCTTATAACAGTTTCCACAACGGAACTTTGTTTTGAAACCTGCCAGAAAATCCAAAGCAGTAGTATATGGGTCACTTCGGACCACCCCTCATCTTAAGGTTAAAATCAACCATAAATAAAATACAAAGTTATGGTCCAATCTAACCTTAAACAATTATTCCACTATTTTATTTTACTACCTCATTTATGGTGGGTGACCCCTTTAACAATCTTAATTTTTATAACTTAATTTATGGCTCCTATTAACCATAAATTAAACACCTATCCACCCCTCATCTTAAGGTTAAAATCAACCATAAAATAAAATACAAAGTTATGGTCCAATCTAACCTTAAACAATTATTCCACTATTTTATTTTACTACCTCATTTATGGTGGGTGACCCCTTTAACAATCTTAATTTTTATAACTTAATTTATGGCTCCTATTAACCATAAATTAAACACCTATCTACCCCCTCATCTTAAGGTTAAAATCAACCATAAAATAAAATACAAAGTTATGGTCCAATCTAACCTTAAACAATTATTCCACTTATCGTATAATCTATGTTCCCAATCTACCAAAATTTATTTCTTTGCACTTATCTGTAGGATACCTTAACTTTATTTTAACTACTTAATACCCCCAAGGAAACGTTTCTATAATACCACCAACCTCAGGCTTAATCATCCTTTTATCATATTCGATTTTGAAATCTTTACTAACATTCTTATTGACTAGGGTTTTGGATTTCGAATCCCTGGTAATCATTTTGTAGTTTAATCTAACCTTATCTATCTCTTTATCTACAATATTTTTCATAGTTTCGATGTTCAATGATTTGGAGTTCTCGTAGTTTAATGTAAAACCTTTCACCTTCATTATCTCCTTTCCCTTACTTGTCAAGTAACCGTAGCTCTTAGGTCCTGTAGAGATCCAATCTGTTATGTAATCATCCTTTCCCAGTTCATCAGTCCATTCCCCTAGCATACAACCTGTTTTTACAGTATTCTTACCATCATCTAGGTAAACCACACTATCCGTATCGTAATAGACCACATTTGACCCTAACTGGTCTAACATATCGTAAAGTCTAAGTCTTGCATTTGAAGTAGTGAATGCGGCTATAAACACGTTAGTAGATAAACTATCCTCAACAAATTGGTCTTTGTATTTATAGGTAACTTGTACTACACCATCATTAATAAAAATCATATTACTTATATCTAACCTATCATCCAGTAGTAGGGTATACCACCTCTTCACATCTACTACGTATTCAGTCTGGGTTAAGTTTTGTCTTTGTCCGAATTTACCCCACAATGAGTTTAAGCAAATCTTAGAAACAGCACGCTTACCAGGGTTTGGAACCACCTCTTCAGGATTTAGGTCTATATCAAGATATTTCTTAACTGCTGCAGTGTACTCTTCAATAGTATCAAAGTCATCTTTCCACCCACTCGTTTCTAGTTTTATTTTCATAAAGTCCTTCACATACCCTTTAAACAGATCATTACTCTTTTCTTTAAAGTGCCAAACCTCGTATACTTCTACCATCTTGTAACCCTTTTCGATAGCTTTGTTGACTTCATCAGTGGTCCACGTTCCAGTAATTGCCCTTTCGTCGTCAGAGTGCTGACAAGTACCACATTTTTCCTCAAAACATTTGGAGCACAGCGTAAATATCAGCTTATCCTTCTTTACTGGTAACACAGGGTGGTAAAGCTTATGTGGTGGTAATATTTTGCACTTAATCAGACCGTACCAATCTTTGTTGTATGCTTTCGGCTTGAATATTTTTGTAGGGTGGCCGACTGGGTAGTAATCAAAATACTGAACAGTAGGATAGAGACTGCACACATCTATGTATCTAAGCTTTTTATTCTGGACTTTAAGCTTGCTTGCATTAGTCCTTCCACCATAGAAAGCATCTCTAGGGTTCAGTGGGTCTACGACTGTTGTGCACTTCTTGTTGTATTCTTTGCTTTTAAGCCATTTACATTCCCACATTTCTACTAATTTGTAGCCCGCTTCCCTAATCTGAACACTTCTCCGTCTTGTTTTCTCGAACAAATCACCCATAGTCTCATTGTTGACATTGTTAATAGTCTCTTCTTGATAACAATCAGGACAACCGTGCCAAAAGCAGCCATGGTACTGGTACACTGTATTGGTCTCTTTGTCGAACCCGTCAACTTTAGCGCCGCATACCGCCACTTCACCTCCATTCAAAGCGTGCTGTACGTTTTTAAAACTATTTAACCAGGCTATAGAAGCTTCACTATACATTTCTTTCTTATCAGTCTTAATAACAGCCATAGTATTTTCTTGGAGATACTTTGACCTATAAATAGCCATACATACACTAGCAATAGTAATATACTGGAATGGGTCAATGTTAGCTATATCTAAAAATTGTTTTCTAAGCTCTAGGCATCCTCTACGCAGAATATCTACATCAGAGTTACAATAGTCCATAAATTCTTTTTGAAAGTCAAACACGTAGTTCTCTTTAACCTTCTCATTGTACCACTCAAGGAACTCTTTTCTAGCTTTAGTCTTCATTGTGTCAACACCATAGTATTTAGTAGGTGGAATTGGACCTACGTAATTGTGATTCTCTTTTGTATTGAAAAAATGTGGGAAATAGCCCTTCTTAAGTTCTTTTAGACCAAATGTTTTGGGGAAATCGCTCAAAGGAGAAGCTACAAAATTGTGGCTGTCAATAACTTTAATTAGACCATTAACCTCTAGCATCATTAACTTTGTACCATTGTATATAGTATATGGTTTCAACGTATTCTCAACACAATATTTTAAGATGAATTGTGAGTCATAACTTTTAGCATTGTGTGCAATGGCGGTGTAGCCTTTGTGATACTTTGATATCAACCATTTACAAAATACTTCATTGTTGTTGAAGTACTCTTTGGTACCGTCGATGTAATGTGCTACAATGAGGTTTGGTATGTGTACCCCGGTCTCTTGTTCTGCTTCATAATCGAACCATATATATTTTTCTGTGTAGCTACAGCCGTTTTCGCGAGTGATAATGTCAATCAAAATATTGTTAAGTAGTGATGTATACCTTTCTACCGTAATTTCTCTAGCTAAAAATCGTTTATGGAGGTCTTTAATCTTTGGTTTCTTAAACAGTTGTAACCTATTTTTATCCTTAAAACGTTGTAGAAACTTACTTTTATCTTTAGCATTACAAATACACAACCCTTCACACTTCCCACCCTTCTGTTGTTTGTGCTGGATGTAGCATTGGTGTTCACCAATCTTAAAAGGTTCCATACAATTGTAGCAAAAGGAGTATCCACACTTGTGCTCTTTAGACCTCAAAAGAATTAAATTACAACCTTTGCACTTATAAATTTCCTTGCACACTACGTTATGATTATCCATACAATCTTGGTTATAACAGTACCTATTGCACTTTGTACAGTAAACTTTAGCTTTATCTTCGATCGAGTGTGCTGGTTTCTTGCACAGAATACACACATTCCCCTTCCTCTTACACTTATGCTTATCCTTGTTGTTGTAAGGTGTATCGCACCTGTCGCAGTAATATACACTACCTAAGAAAGCTTTCATACTGTTTATGACGTCAAAGTGGTTTCCGTTTTTGTATAAATAAATTTTGGTATCTCTTTCTTCACCTGAGTAAATAATCGAGTTGAAGTTTTCGGCACAGACAACATTTATTTGAACTTGTAATAATTTTTCCACGTTCTTTATATCTTCTAAAGTAAAGCCTTCTTCGTTGTAAGTACCAAGCCTTTTGCACAACTCTTCAGTTAGTTCCGTTTGAATTTTCCTTCCTTGTCTCAAGTGTTTGATGTTTAAGTCAGTGAGCGGCCTATCTAAAATTTTGTTAGTATTGTAGGTCATGGCTGTTACTATGGCTCGTGGGCAGCAAAAGTTATCTTTATTTTTTATTTGGGTTATGCATTTCTTTGTGTGGACATCTTCTGACAAATTGACAATTTTTGATCTACCTTGACCTCTAGGCATATTCAGAATCCTAATATTGAACCTGGTTTGTGTGATATTTAAGTTCTCGTTAGAAGATAGAATTCTACCAACGTGATTCATGAAGGACCTTGCTTTGATATCTGATTGAACAACTGTTGAGATGGGATGATGGAAATTTGGGTTGTGTGCTACTATAGTTAACCTGTCTCCTTTTTTGTAGTTACCCTTCTCTTTGGCCAGTTTAATCATAGCATTGATGGCGTTTTCAACTTCCATAATCTTTTCAATCTTTATAGTGTAATCTACTTCTGTGCCATTAAAATACTTAATGAAACGTGATTTAGTTTCTGTGATGGTGTATGGTGGTTTCCGTTCTTCCTTTGCAGGAGTTATTATGTCTTCGTGAAAGCTTAACTCTTGAGCTACCTTATTTCTAAAAATATTGTCCTGCGTCTTTAAAATAGATTCTACGATTTCTGTTTTTCTCATCCTGTAAGTTGCCTTAATGTTCTTATTTTTACCTATCTCTCTAAGTTGTGGTACCGTCAGCTTTTCCAAATCGTCCCTTTTGTACACCATGTCATTTACTTTATTTAAAGCCTCAATAAGTTGTGATTTGTTCCATTTGGAGAAACCTGTGAGACTGTAATCTTTGGCCATAGTCCTGAGATCTTGAAGTGTCACCTTATCTTCCCGTTTACCCGCCACCTCCTCGTTGTTAGGGTCATTCTTAATATGACTCTTTGATTTCAAGTGTCTGGACCAGTTCTTGTAAGTAATGTCCACCCCACACTTGTTGCAGTGTTTAGCTGCATAGTTCTGTATCTGCTCTTCTTCCATATTTCTTTATTATTTTTATTTCTTTAAATGAAAAAAAAGGATAAGAAGTTCCTCCTACGTGGCAGCGTCGTATGTGGTGTCATGCTGAAGGAGTTGGTGCTCCACATGTGGACGAACTCTTCGAATTCGAAACTCGATTACAGCACGCTGTTTCTCATGCACCGTCACAGTTACGTTACAAAAAACTGGATCAAATGGCTCTGAGCACTATGGGACTTAACATCTGAGGTCATCAGTCCCCTAGAACTTAGAACTACTTAAACCTAACTAACCTAAGGAGTAGTATATGGAATATACATTATTTTGAAAAAAAAATCAATTTTTAATTTTCAATTAAGTCTTCCCAGTGAGTTGCACATATACGGCAATAAGTCAATTATTTCTTGTTAGTCTTCTCCCATTCTGTAATCAATGCATTAATTTCAGATCCATTTCCGTATTTTAGGTACCTTTGTATCTTTTTCTTAATTTCTTTTGTTGTGCCTCTCTCTTTCATAGCTTTATCGTGACATGGTCTATTCTGATGAGACATTATATCTTTAGAACTTAGGACCCTACCACATTCACATTCTACATATCCTTTTTTATCTCTTTCCATTTATTTACTGGTTAAAACTCCAAATTCTTTCTTTGCTTCCTCGTGTGCTATTCTTCTTAATTTATTTTCAGAAATAAATTTTTAATTTAAATTTTCCATATAATAAATGAACAGCCAACAACATCAACTTCTACTAAAACTCAATAGTTCCAATAAGCAAACATCGTTTTGTCGTTTGCGAGATCTCGAAATAGATTATGAATATCTTATTACAGATGTAGAGTTCAAGACAATGAAATATGGTAGCGGATACATTTTAGAACTCGATGCTCATTTAAAAGTTATTTTGCCTGAAAGGTACAACAAAATCCTAAGCTGGGAAGACTCTAGGTCTATTATAGGTTTGAAGTTGATTTATAGAGGTATGTCAGATGACCTAAAACCGAGACACATCATGGAATTTATATAATTTTTAATACCCCATTGGGTATTAAAAATACTTCAATTAAAAGCTTTCATTTACTATTCCATGCTTTGCATCATAGATCAAATTCTTTTTGGTGTACATTACAATATAAGCTGTAGTGTTTTCAGGTATATTAGCATTAAAAGTAGCACAGAGCTTCATACTCGTTTTGTTTGTTGCTACAACATTTTTTCTTCTGCTCATATTAATAACATAAATTGGATACAAATTAATGAAACTATAAGGACTGATTTTCGAATCAGTTTTCAACTCCGTTATTCGCTTAAAGTCTAAGAATGCATTGTATGCCTTGAAGTAAGTTGAAGGAGGGTTGATGTTCCATGCTTCCTCAGGAAATATTTCGTTTCTACCATTTTTCAAACTAATGTTCTGAAGCTCTACGTGATCATACAATGATGAATCCAGTTTTTGGTTTCCTTTCCGGTTAGTCTGGAATACAACAAAAATAAAGTAGGGCATATCAAATTCTAGGGATGTGTAGTAATTAGTAATGTCAATCTCAAAGTTCCTCCTACCACTAATGCCTGCAATCTCCTGTGTTTGTAGTTCAAAGAATGATATGGGCATTTTAGGTTCTTTGAATATTTTATCTCTTAGTTCGAGCTCATAAGTTGGCTCATATTTTACTATTGGTACGCGAATCTCCACATTTGTTACTACTAGTTTACCCTCATTTGGTAGAGTATCTTTGATTTCGACTCCAGCAGTGTTGTGATCACTCCATCTATGAAGAAAATCTCCTGCAGTTGCACTCCAAGTAAAAGATACAGTAAGATCACCTTCCCACATAACCTCTTTGTAGTCTTTAAAGTAACCCCCAAACATTTTTAGTGGATACAAGACTTCATTTGATTTAGACCTTAGCTTACCATTGTTTATAAAATTTCCTTCATACATAACATCTTCCATAAGTGAAGAGGTCAGGTGATATAATACTGTTGAAGAAATACCGGGATGTTCAATTCTAGAGATAATTGCTCCTTTCTTTTTGATGGTGATTGTAGAAAACAACTGTGATACAAAATTATCAATTAGCTTTTTGTTGGATTTTCCATCATATGTAGGATAATCTGTGCCATCTGCTTGAGTTACATTAAAATTCATGTAAAGAAAAGCATTCTTACTATCAATCCAACCATCACCAACTTTGATGTCTATTTCAACATCTTTGTTTGGTACGTTGAGATTAAATTTCGTCTTCTCGTTTACGGGAAAAGACTGGTACTGATAACTTTCTATTTTGTTCATTCCTTTATTTATTGCAAAAATTTTATTGCATTTCTAAAATTACTGTGACATCGGTTCCGCCAAAATCAATCAAATTATTTTCTTCATCAGTTACAGTTATTACCAAGTGCTGAACTCTGTCACAAATGGGAACGAACGTGAGGTTCTTTGGTTCATGGATTATAGGTGCACCATACTCTACATTTGTTTTAAAAGAAGCTATAATATTCGTTTCTCTGTGGTAGTGTTCCGAATCTTTTACAAACATTCCATCTGCCAAGTTGAAATGAACATTTACCGTTTCGAAAGGGATGATTTTAGGGACATTATTAGCAATAGTCTTTGTGTTTGGTTCAACGATTTGATTATTAAACCCTAGCACACTTCCTATGCTATCTCCTCTGTCAAGATACAGCTTCACTTCACTTTCTATAACAACTCTGTTCAAAACCTTGTCTGCTTTAATACTTATGTGAGGGTTTTTGGTGTGAATATATTTCTCTAAATTATCTACACTATACTGCCCAGAAGGTATAACGATTGTTTCACCATCACTGTGCAACTTATTATTCTTTGTAGTAATATTCGGGGTTAAAAGTGTCGTGTAAAATCCTTTTAAAGCTACACCTTTAAAGTGGTCTCTAATCGGAACTGTTAGCCTCTTTTCTAGTTTGGAGGATCTACCACTCAACTTAAATAATCTGCTCATTTATTAACTCAGTTAATAAAGCTAAATAAAGAATAAAGAATGAAGAAAGAAGAAATGAAGACAGACTGGGAACCTAAAGTTAGAATACCAGAAAGGAAAAGAAAATTGAAACATGGGAAGCTTTTACCTAATTCGATACGTTGTGGAGTTATCGGTCCAAGCGGATGTGGTAAAACAACACTCATGATCGACAATTACCTTCTTGCACCAGGGTGGCTGAACTGGGATAAAGTTAACCATGTATACATATATTCTAAAAGTCTAGATCAGTCAAAGTATCAACAACTAATTAAAATGTGTGAGGCGCTAGAAGAAAAAACCGATGTAAAAATAGCATCTTTCGTTGAAGCTGCGCAAGATATCATACCTTTAGATGAATGTACAGAAAATTCAGTTGTTATATTTGATGACTTTATTTTGGAGAACCAAGATATAGTTAGAGAATATTTCACTAGAGGAAGACACAAAGGTATAGACTGCTTTTACTTAGCACAAACATACACCAAGATACCGAAACAACTGGTTCGCGATAACCTTAATTTTTTGAACGTATTTAGACAAGATAATACAAATCTAAATCATATATTTAACGAATTTGTTGGCGGTGATATGAGATACGAAGAATTCAAAACCATGTGTAGTAATTGCTGGAATGAAGACGATTTTGGTTTTGTAACGATAGACTTAACACATAAATCTAGTGATGGCAAGTACAGAAATAAGATCAAAACATTCTTAAAGGTCTAACGCTTAACGTTCAACGCTTAACGTCCAACGCCTACCGTCTAACGCTTAACGCCTACCGTCCAACGCTTAACGCCCAACGCTTAACGCCTACCGTCCAACGCTTAACGCCCAACGCTTAACGCCTACCGTCCAACGCTTAACGCCCAACGCTTAACGCTTAACGTCTAACGCTTAACGTCCAACGCCCAACGCCCAACGTCTAACGCTTAACGCTTAACGTCTAACGCTTAACGCCCAACGCCCAACGCTTACGTTTACTGTAAAATATCGCATATAATAAAGATGTTTGCAAAGTATAATCCCGATGCTATTAAGAGTGCACGGAAGAACAGAAAAAAGTTTGAAGAACTCAAGGAAGGTTTTAAATCGTGGAAGAAGCAACCAATAACAGAGTATGAAAAGTATAAAAAAGAAGACCAACCCGTTATCGATGCAATTAAAGAGGTTAAGGGAGAATTGGAGGGTTTAGGTGATAATGTAATAAAAGCAATAGAACTAAACAGAGAAGTAGAAAAGCAGCTGGTTCCATATAAAAAAACAGATTTCGAAGACATGTTTCCTATTCCCTCAACACCTGATGAAACGTCATTTGAAAAGAGTATTTTTAAAGACAGGTATTATGATACTGACAGTGATGTTTCTCCAAATACAAAACAAAGATTAGAATCAACCTTAGCAGAAATTGAAGCAAATGAAAGGGAAAAGATGATTAGGAAGGGTGAATTAACTAGTACACCAAAGGCTGCTATAACCAATTATGCAACAACATATTTAGGCCCTGTAGTATCCAAGTACTTAGGAGGTCTGCATGATAAGGTATTTGGTTTAAGATTCGATAATGGTAAGCATTATATTGGTGATTCAGAAGTTAATTTTCAGAATGATGATATTATAATCAAGGATAAACGAATTAAAGCTACTGAAGGGTTAATGAATCTTCTAACACAGAAAGATGTAGGAGATACAATACCACTTGATGACCATGACAATTATGCAGATATATTAAAATTAACAAATGCTATATATCAGAACAACGATCCCACAAAGGGACCTAAATCAAGTGCGAGTGAAAAATATAATAGATTAATTAAGCCAATATATAATGCTATAAAGAAGAAACGTGGTAACTCGCCTGGTACCAAGGGCGGTATGGGTTTTGTTAAGAAATACAGTGACAGACCGATTGAATACGTCTGGATGGATGATGTCCGGGACTTAATTGATAGACTTATGGTTATTCATGGGGAAGAAAATGCTGGAAACACTAATTACCATAATGAAAAAGTTGCAATAACTAAAATGCTCAGTAATAAGTTTAATGACTTTATTATCGATAATCCAAAGGGAATACCTTACCTAATTAGATTTCTAAACAACCTCCCTCACACCTTCTGGAAGTCAGAAAAACATGGGAAAGGTTTAGTGAATACTTTAATTAATAAGCTTCCGGTTGAATTGCACCTTCCTGGATACAACTATTGTGGTCAACTGGGCCACTGTTGCGCTTGAAAAGAGCACAGCAATACACACCTTGTTGCGGGAACGCCCTTAGAGCCTAATCTACCACCTCTAATTGGAAACTTTTAGGGGGAACCCGGGTAATGACCGGCTCCAATGGTAAAAACGGTTGGGATTGGGTAATCCGCATGGTTACGTCCTAAGCTAGTAAAAAATGATCAATCTAGTAAGGACGGCCGTCAGAGACTGAACGGGTGTGGTGGTGAGGAGTCTGATCAACTCTGATGATCCATTAAGATACAGTCCGGCCTTCAGGGAAACTTGAAGGGTGTACCGCCAGGTACGAAACTAGAAGAAAGACTAGCTAGAGGAGATGCAGGAATCAATCCTTTAGACGAAGCATGTAAACAACATGACATTGCTTATAGAGACCATAAAGATTTGGAGAATAGACACGTAGCTGACAAAGAACTACAGAAAGCTGCAAAGGAAAGGATATTCAGCAAAGATGCTTCACTTGGAGAGAGACTAGCTTCAACAGCCGTTGCTGGAATAATGTTTGGGAAAAGGAAACTGGGAATGGGATTAGAAGTCGATGATAACGGTTGGGTGTTGTGAATTGTGAAACGTGCGTAATTTTAATGCAACTGTTGCATTAAAATTTAATTTAATTTAACTGAATTAATAAATGAAAGGATTTAGTATTGACTACAGTGTTCCCTCCAGTGGGAATCCGAGAGCAAAATCTATTAAAGTTAAGCTGTCGAACGATGATTTGAGAAGTCATGGGTTTCTTGATGCTTTCCTCACAGATACACAAGTGAAACAGAAAGAAAGTAAACTTAAGAAAGGAGGTAGCTTGTTGCTAACACTATCTATACCTGTCGTGAAAAAGATTCTTGAGTACCTTAACTCAAAGAGTTTAAAAAAGGGGTCTGGGTTGAGTGAACACGAAGGTGGATTCCTACCACTGATACTTGCTGCATTGGGGGCGATTGGTTCTTTAGCTGGTGGTGCTGCAGCAATAACAAGTGCTGTTCACAAAAAGCAAAAAGAAGACGCTGAGTTGGCTGAACAGAAGAGGCATAACCTTGAAATGGAAAAGAAAGCTGGTTCTGGCATCTTTAAAAAAAGTCGAAAAAATAGTGCAAAAATATAACCATCCATTGAGTAACTATGATATAGAGAGGTTAGCAAAAGAAATGAAACTAAAAACCTTTAGGGGTGTATTCATGGCTGACGAACTACCGTTAGAACCTAATAAAGTCGAATCAGGGGTAGTTAACTTGGATACATCTGATCACTTAGGCACTCACTGGATATGCTATTACAAAAATGGTGATGAAAAATTCGTTTTTGACTCGTTTGGTGGTAGTATCCCACAAACGTTAGTGCATTACCTGGGACCTGATAATTTGTTTTATAACACAGAAAGAATACAGTATTATGACGAGTACATTTGTGGTCACCTGTGTATGCTGGTACTGAAGCTATTTACAGATGGGTGGAATTTTAGTAAAATTCTTGATAGAATAAATGGACGTTTTTGGGAAAAAACTAGCTGTAGCTACTGATGCAACGTTTCGCATGACGAAAGAAGAGTTAGATAAACTCAAAAATATCGAAAAGAGCTTTACCAAATTTCAAAAATATTTCACAGATGTGTTGAAGAAATCGAGGCGTTATATTAATTTTCTAGGTAGAAGATTAGTCAACGTCGATGATCCTGTTGATGATATGGATGTAGTTAACAAGAGGTTTCTGCAAACAAATCTTGTAGAGAGTAGTGGATTGTACACTGGTCTTTTAACACAGTTCAGTAATTATTACAGCAAGAAGGAGATTGAAAAAGCCCTTTCAGAT
This sequence comes from Schistocerca nitens, assembly GCF_023898315.1. Classification (NCBI taxonomy): domain Eukaryota; kingdom Metazoa; phylum Arthropoda; class Insecta; order Orthoptera; family Acrididae; genus Schistocerca; species Schistocerca nitens. Next base: position 22,638,453 of record NC_064614.1, read on the forward strand.
TACTTTACTAAAGCAGATTTGATGCCATATATTGAGAGTTCTCAGAGAAAAATGTGTGATAAACAAATAATTGAATTTACGTTTGTGACAGGTGATGAACAAAAAATGCACACCTTTGAGTACAAATTTCAGCTAAGAAGAGTCATTGCAATTGGCGAAAATGCCAATGAACGTCTGTCAACTAAGGACTTTGATATGGCAGTAAGTGTTTATGATAAAATGCATCTAATTAATGGCGTAAACCATTCAATAACAATAAAAGAAGGAAATTTTCTCACTGTAAGACTCAAAGATACTGTTAAAACTGTACCTGTTAACGTTAGATTTCTAATTTACGGTGAACTGATACCAGTTGTCGAGGATATTGAGAATTAAAACCTGTTACTAATATATTTTTTAAAGGTCTCTGGGATCTTTAAAAAATGAGTACCGATAAGAAACATTTTAAATTATTTAAAATATGATTTTTTAAATAATAAATGAACGACTATCATATTTGGTGTTTAAAGTGTAAAAGGTTTACCAACACACTTCATCCTCAGAGAGTATCGACGAAAAACGGTCGTCACAGGATTGAAGGTATTTGTTTTGAGTGCAAAAGTAGGAAAAGTAAGTTTGTAAAAAAAAAGACGTAGAAAATGTAGGGGGTAACGTTCCTAAGGAACAGCCATCTGTACGTGAAGGTATTGTAAACGAACTACACAAACCAGTAAGAAAGAATTTCCCTAGGAGAGCTGTCACAGCTTACGGTATTGATGATTTGTGGCAAGCCGACTTGGTTGAGATGGACTCTGGAAAGCTTAAAGGAGTGTCTAAGATTAATAAAGGATACAAGTATCTACTAACAGTTATCGATGTGTTTTCAAAATACGCTTGGGCAGTTCCTGTTAAAGATAAATCTGGTAAGAATGTTGCCGAGGCCTTCAAATTAATATTAAAACTGAGGAAGCCACAAAACTTACAAACAGACAATGGCAAAGAATTTTACAATAAAGATTTTAAGGAGCTGATGAAAATGTGTGGTGTAAACCACTACTCTACCTTTACAGAAATGAAAGCCGCTGTAGTAGAGAGATTTAACAGAACCTTGAAAGAGAAGATGTGGAAACAATTCGACCTTCAAGGAAATTATAAGTGGGTTGAGTTAGTACCAAAGTTAATTAATGATTACAATAATACAACACACAGGACCATAAAAATGAAACCCAAGGATGTTAATAAAGCCTACGAAAAACAATTGCTTAAGGATGTGGATTACACTATTGTAAAGCCGAAATATAAAGTGGGCGCTAAAGTAAGAATCAGTAAACTGAAAGGTTTGTTTGAGAAAGGGTATACAGCCAACTGGTCGACAGAACTATTTGTAATTGACGACGTAATCTATTCAGATCCGATTACATACAAATTGAAGGCATTAGACGGCGAAGAAATTAAAGGAAACTTTTACGAGTATGAGATCCAGAAAACTGATTATCCAGATATGTATCTCGTTGAAAAGGTTTTGAAAAGGAAAGGCGATAAAGTTTTTGTCAAGTGGTTAGGATTTGATAGCTCGCATAATACTTGGTTAAATAAAGATAACGTTGTATTGTGAAAGATTGTATAGATTTTTACTTTTAATGGTTTAATGTACCATTAAAAATACAATATTTGAATAGATACTAAGGTTTTTCAATGAGTCCAGCTATCAGCTTTTCAAATTCTTGTTCGAGTTGTGATATGCTTTCACCTACCCTCCAGAGATCACGATTGTCTTCCACTAATTCCATAACTGTCAGCTGTAGGTACTGAAGCCTTCTTAGATAGTTAAAAACGATACCTTTTACACCTTCAGGCACCTTATTTAAATCAAAAGGAAGCACTGCTGGTTTGTCGCCGCCTGTCATTATCCTCGTCATGCTACAAGGAGGTACTAGTTGATTACTCATTATTATTTATTAATACAAAAATTTTTATTAAAAAATGATTTTTACTCGTTTTTCTTCTTCTGACCCAAAGGTAAACATTTTATACTCTTGGGGCATTAAAAATCGCTTGAACCACCAGTTAACTGAAATATTGCTACTAATAAATGAAACATGTATATGTCTTCATCAAATATATCGTCAGGGTTTATTGATATCGCCACTTTCGACGAAATCGAAAAATATATGTATGGAGGTCCAACAGCAACAGCATATTTTGTAAGAGAAATTAGAAAATCGACTTGATTTACACAAGTACCAGTTCCTCTTTCTAGAAATACAGGTAATGCAGCTTTTGGACAAGAATGGTCAGTCTCTATATCACGTGCTGGAGACTACTTGTTACAAACTTGGCTTCGAGTAAATATTCCACAGGTTACTCTTAACCCTTTATTGGCTAGTAAAAGAAATTGTTCAAAAGAGCAAAACCTTGGCGCCAAGGAACCCTCTGGGGTCTTCTCTTTCTGTCATCATCGTCGTTGTCGTCGTCCATCTTCTGCCCCACAGGGTTTTTCCTCTTTGTTTCCACGTCTCGTCCCATACATCTTTGGCTGATGAGGGAGAGCGGATCTGTGCGGACGTCTCATGACGTCACTCAAAATTCCACGATGAAAATACGACTCAGTTTTTTCTTCAGAGAGGTGGCCGGGCTCCCTGACCGAACGCGCTGAGCTACCACGCCGGCAATATAACATTTCTCGGATAGAGTACTAGTTACACAAGGACGACGAGATAACGCCATCTACTAGCGAATGAACGAGTTAATATTACGTGCTAGCTGCTACCGATTGCGCTACTGAGTGTATCAAAGGCTGACTGCACGTCCCGCGGCCGACGCTGACCTTCACAACGCTGCTTGGCGGAAATCGCGTACCTTGACCGCCGTTGGGTGGCGTAACAAGAGCGCGTGGCGTTCTGTGTCTGATTGTCATATTATTTCCGACCGAAACTTTTGTTTATACATCACATTCTTATAAACAATGCTCTTGTCTATAGTTATGGTTAGATTAAACTACAAAATGATTACCAGGGATTCGAAATCCAAAACTCTAGTCAATAAGAATGTTAGCAAAGATTTCAAATTCGAATATGATAAAAGAATGATTAAGCCTGAGAACGGTGGCATTATTGAAACGTTTCCTTGGGGATATTAAGTAGTTTATATCTTAAAAATAAAGTTATGGTAAGACATAGAGCATATCCTACAGATAAGTGCAAAGAAATAAATTTTGGTAGATTGGGAACATAGATTATACGATAAGTGGAATAATTGTTTAAGGTTAGATTGGACCATAACTTTGTATTTTATTTTATGGTTGATTTTAACCTTAAGATGAGGGGGTAGATAGGTGTTTAATTTATGGTTAATAGGAGCCATAAATTAAGTTATAAAAATTAAGATTGTTAAAGGGGTCACCCACCATAAATGAGGTAGTAAAATAAAATAGTGGAATAATTGTTTAAGGTTAGATTGGACCATAACTTTGTATTTTATTTTATGGTTGATTTTAACCTTAAGATGAGGGGTGGATAGGCGTTTAATTTATGGTTAATAGGAGCCATAAATTAAGTTATAAAAATTAAGATTGTTAAAGGGGTCACCCACCATAAATGAGGTAGTAAAATAAAATAGTGGAATAATTGTTTAAGGTTAGATTGGACCATAACTTTGTATTTTATTTATGGTTGATTTTAACCTTAAGATGAGGGGTGGTCCGAAGTGACCCATATACTACTCAAAGCGATTACAGTTTCCGCACCGAAACATTGTCTCGAAGCCTGGCAGAAAATCCAAAGCGATTCTGGTCGTATGTGAAGTATGTTAGCGGCAAGAAACAATCAATGCCCTCTCTGCGCCATTGCAATGTAGATACTATCGAAGACAGTGCTGCCAAAGCAGGGTTACTAAACACAGGCTTCCGAAATGTCTTCACAAAAGAAGACGAAGTGAATATTCCAGAATTTGAATCGAGAACAGCTGCCAACATGAGTAACGTAGAAGTAAATATTCTAGGAGTAGTGAAGCAACTTAAATCACTTAATAAAAGCAAGTCTTCTGGTCCAGGCTGCATGGCAATTAGGTTCATTTCGGAGCATGCTGATGCATTACTTAACAATCATCTCGACGAAAGATCCGTACCCAAAGACTGGAAAGTTGCACAGGTGGCACCAACATTCAAGAAAGGTAGTAGGAGTAATCCACTAAATTACAGGCCCATATCGTTAACGTCGATATGCAGCAGAATTTAGTGTTCGAACGTATTAAATTACCTCGAAGAAAACGGTGTATTGTCACACAGTCTACATGGGTTTAGAAAACATCGTTCCTTTGAAACACAACTACACTCCTGGAAATGGAAAAACGAACACATTGACACCGGTGTGTCAGACCCACCATACTTGCTCCGGACACTGCGAGAGGGCTGTACAGGCAATGATCACACGCACGGCACAGCGGACACACCAGGAACCGCGGTGTTGGCCGTCGAATGGCGCTAGCTGCGCAGCATTTGTGCACCGCCGCCGTCAGTGTCAGCCAGTTTGCCGTGGCATACGGAGCTCCATCGCAGTCTTTAACACTGGTAGCATGCCGCGACAGCGTGGACGTGAACCGTATGTGCAGTTGACGGACTTTGAGCGAGGGCGTATAGTGGGCATGCGGGAGGCCGGGTGGACCTACCGCCAAATTGCTCAACACGTGGGTCGTGAGGTCTCCACAGTACATCGATGTTGTCGCCAGTGGTCGGCGGAAGGTGCACGTGCCCGTCGACCTGGGACCGGACCGCAGCGACGCACGGATGCACGCCAAGACCGTAGGATCCTACGCAGTGCCGTAGGAGACCGCACCGCCACTTCCCAGCAAATTAGGGACACTGTTGCTCCTGGGGTATCGGCGAGGACCATTCGCAACCGTCTCCATGAAGCTGGGCTACGGTCCCGCACACCGTTAGGCCGTCTTCCGCTCACGCCCCAACATCGTGCAGCCCGCCTCCAGTGGTGTCGCGACAGTCGTGAATGGAGGGACGAATGGAGACGTGTCGTCTTCAGCGATGAGAGTCGCTTCTGCCTTGGTGCCAATGATGGTCGTATGCGTGTTTGGCGCCGTGCAGGTGAGCGCCACAATCAGGACTGCATACGACCGAGGAACACAGGGCCAACACCCGGCATCATGGTGTGGGGAGCGATCTCCTACACTGGCCGTACACCACTGGTGATCGTCGAGGGGACACTGAATAGTGCACGGTACATCCAAATCGTCATAGAACCCATCGTTCTACCATTCCTAGACCGGCAAGGGAACTTGCTGTTCCAACAGGACAATGCACGTCCGCATGTATCCCGTGCCACCCAACGTGCTCTAGAAGGTGTAAGTCAACTACCCTGGCCAGCAAGATCTCCGGATCTGTCCCCCGTTGAGCATGTTTGGGACTGGATGAAGCGTCGTCTCACGCGGTCTGCACGTCCAGCACGAACGCTGGTCCAACTGAGGCGCCAGGTGGAAATGGCATGGCAAGCCGTTCCACAGGACTACATCCAGCAACTCTACGATCGTCTCCATGGGAGAATAGCAGCCTGCATTGCTGCGAAAGGTGGATATACACTGTACTAGTGCCGACATTGTGCATGCTCTGTTGCCTGTATCTATGTGCCTGTGGTTCTGTCAGTGTGATCATGTGATGTATCTGACCCCAGGAATGTGTCAATAAAGTTTCCCCTTCCTGGGACAATGAATTCACGGTGTTCTTATTTCAATTTCCAGGAGTGTAGCTCTTTATTCACATGAAGTGCTGCGTGCTATTGACAAGGGATTTCAGATCGAATCCGTGTTTCTGGATTTCCGGCAGGTTTTTGACACTATACCACACAAGCGGCTCGTAGTGAAATTGCTTGCATATGTAATCTCGTCTCAGTTATGTGACTGGATCTGTGATTTCCTGTCAGAGAGGTCACGGTTCGTTGAAATTCACGGAAAGTCATCGAGTAAAACAGAGGTGAATTCTGGCGTTCCCCAAGGTAGTGTTATAGGACCTTTGCTGTTCCTTATCTATATAAATGATTTGGGAGAGAATTTGAGCAGCCGTCTTCTGTTGTTTGCGGATTCCGCTGTGGTTTATCGACTAATAACGTCATCGGAAGATCAAAACAAATTGCAAAACGATTTAGAAGAAATATCGGAAAGGTGGGAAAAGTGGCAGTTGACCTTAAATAACGAAAAATGTGAGGTCATCCTGTAACGCCGGAAATGCATATCCTCCTATTTCAATCTACTGTACTATAAATTTTTTTCCTTATTTTGTTACCTGAAGATATGATGTTTCTGTGTGTTTGTATATTGTAATTGTTTTACTATTTGCATATACATACATTTATGTCGATGTATAATTGGTTTGTTTTGTAAATACTATTTGTATTTTTACGCTGGGTCTTGCCTAGGGTAAACTATACTATCGAACGAATACATCGATAGGTCGTGTGGAGAACCAAAGTGTTTAGGATCTTTGCTAGCGTGAACACGGTCGCGTGGAGCGCGGGCAGAAGAGAGTCTGGCGGGGGTAGGGCAGTGGATCATGTGTGTTGTGTGACGCTCCCGCGAGTTGCCGCGCTATCGGGGTTTGGCAGCATGTAATTGCGCTCGACTTTACTTTACTGCACATGGTGTCGCGGACGGGAAGCGTTAGCTGGCACACATCAAGAGCCCGTTTCTGCTGTGGACAGTGTCGAGAAGAAGGCGCGCCAACATCCAGCTTCTGCAAACGCTACGGCCGAGAATGAGTGATTGTCGCCACCTCCTCGACCCACGACTTAAAACCTTCAATCAACCAACAAGGAAGACTGGAAGCACGTAAAGTTTTAGATCTGTATGGCAGACCTCAGCGTTTAAAATTGTTCCATTTGCCTCACAAAATTACAGCAACTTAGCATGAACCTTTGTTGCTCATTGTCCCAATTGCATTACCAAGCAAGGTCCCTTCCTTTTCCGCCGGAATGAACCCGAGTGTCGTTGAAATTCAAACGCCAGCATTAAAGTAATATCATTCGATTTCACTGCTTTAATTTCAAAGTTCAGTTAAAGTATTCATAGCTGGCTACAATATTTAGATTACACAAGCACAAATTACGAGTGCCAGTTTTGTCGCCATATTTTAGCTTACCTGTGACTGCAGCTCAGCTGGGTACGTGCTAAAATTTACTATTGTTAATTGTTCAGAATCATTTAATTCAAATTTAATGTTAAATCTCTTATTTCTAAATTGCTTAGCTTCAAGTAGCTTTTGAAATGATTCTTGAGGTAGCCCAAGGCTAACAATATTTTACTGAATTTCGTAGTGCTTCAGAAACAAAGTTCACTATTAATTTCAGTCACTAAATTAACTAACAATTTTCCGGTTTTATTAATTCTTTTGCTAAATTCAGAGTGTAGCGAAATTTATTACTTCTGACAAACTTTCAGTTTTCACACAACACGTGTCAACCTTCAGTTGCCACGCTTTTAGTGCTAATTATGTGTGCAATAACCTTTCTTTTTCAGTTATTACAGTAGTTGTCCATAGGACTGGCGACCGTATTTTTCCCCAAATCTCAAATATCTAATTAACGCCAGTTAATTGTTAACATAACTACCAAACATTTACTTTCTTTATTAACTTTACCCCTTTTCAAAATTAATTTCCACCAGTTTCATTTGCATTTTTCCTTTCATTTAGATGTAACCCTTTCCTCCCTCATTACCGACAGATTAACTTCGGTGACGAGTGCTTTTCCCAAATTTCCATTAGGTACACGCGGTTTAATTTTTACTGTCATTAAGGTCGATAAGTGACGGGGAGGTTACAATCCACATGAGTGCTAAAAAGAACGCGTCAAACTTCGGTTACACGATAAATCAGTCCAATCTAAAAGCCGTAAATGCAACTAAATACCTAGGTATTACAATTACGAACGATTTAAATTGGAAGGAACACATAGAAAACGTTGTGGGGAAGGCTAACTAAAGACTGCGTTTCATTGTCAGGACACCTATTAAGGAGACTGCCTTCACTACGCTAGTCCGTCCTCTTTCAGAATACTGTTGCCCGGTGTAGGATCCTTACCAGATAGGACTGACTGAGTACATAAAAAAAGTTCAAACAAAGACCGCACGTTTTGTATTATCGCGAAGTATGGGAGAGAGTGTGACAGAAATGATATAGGATTTGGGATGGACATCATTAAAAGAAAGGCGTTTTTCGTTGCTACGGGATCTTCTCTTGAAATTCCAATCACCAACTTTCTCCACCGAATAAGAAAGTATTTTGTTGACACGGACTTACATAGGGAGGAACGATCACAAAGATGAAGTAACGGAAATCAGAGCTCGTACGGAAAGATATAGGTTTTCATTCATGCCGCCGCTACACGAGATTTATATAATAGAGAATTGTGAAGGTGGTTCGATGAACCCTCTGCCAGGCACTTAAATGTGATTTGCAGAGTATCCATGTAGATTTAGATGTAGAATGAGGAACTTGAAATTTCAGCTCAAGATAGGATCATGTAGTGGCAGGCCTACTATGGCTCTATTTTAAAAGAATAACTGACAATGCACTCGTTAGATATGACACGCTAGAGAAATTCGTGACAGGATGGACATTACATGAAAACCACAGTATAGGACAGCACACAGACGACGAATAGAATGAGTTTGGCTGTCTAGAGCACAGGAGACCTTCAATGAGTACCTTAGAAGAATATTATCAAAAAATCCCTCAGAAGTCCTGATTAAATTCCGGTCGTATGTAAAGGCTGTTAGTGGCAAGAAAGTTATTGATAGGCTCTGAGGGACGAGGCAGCGACTAATAATAAGTTAAGCAGACTAAAAGCAGAAATGCTCAACACCTTTTCCAAACTGCCATGGGCCATTCTGATCCAGTATAATTCTTGTACGACCGCAAATATGAGTCAATGGAGTTGAGAAAACGTTGAGAGCGTTAAAGTCAGACAAAGCTCCAGCTCTTGACGGAAAAGCTATATATATTCCGATGATCGTGCTGAATTATTTTAACACTTCTATTAACCTCAATATACCGAAGATCTCTCAAAAGAAAATAAAAAAAAAAATCGGTGCCACGTGATAGGATGAAAGCACAGGTCAGAATCCTCCAAATGAAGTGTAGCACAAGTGAACCACAAATCCACTGTCCTATATAATTCAACGCCTTCCATTGTTATGCAGTCTTAGAAGATATTCTGAGGTGAAATTTTAAAGGTTATGCGAACAGATTGTACTTCTTCACTTCAACCAGCACTGAATAGGTAAACAGCGATCACGTGAAACCTAAATCTCGTCCTTATACAAAGCACTGAAAGTCATGGAAGTTGCATTCAACCATAAGAAGTATTTCATAACTTCCGAAAGGCATTTGAATCGGTACAACACATGCGTATCGCTTCCGTAGAGACACATTTAATTTAATCTCATCGCGCACAGAGGCCTTCAACCAATCATCTTGCAACCCATACGAAAATAAAACAGGAAAAAATACGAAAACTTGAAACGTTGAGAAGGCCCTCTTTCATGCAGTTCACAGTGCTTTGTAGAGTATAAATATACAGGGTGTCCCAGCTGTCTTGTCCACCCAAAATATCTCTGGAACTATAATAGCTATTGGAAAACGACTTTCACCGGTATCAATGTAGGGCTGGGGGCCATCAATGTACATATTTGGAAACATTCTAAAACGAAAGCATATGTGTTTTTTAACACACACTTTTGTTTTTTTAAATGGACCTCCCATATTTTTTGTTCAGCAATCCATAGCATGACAAAGCACATACACAATGGCGTTGAATGCATCGTAATATTCCCATTACATCCCGAGATATTAAGACACGAAGTTGACGCTTGAAACACCCGACATGCGCTGCTAGCGCACGTCCTGAGGCTCAGGCGTGAACCCCATGCTGCCCTCAATCGCGATGTGATTGACATGCGTAATCACACCTCCATACTTATCAAGAGGTCCGAAACGAATAATACGGGCTGCTGCCATCAACTCTCATAAGCACCTAATGGTTTCCCTCTTGCACGTTTTACGTATCTACGTACACAATATGAACCAGTACCATTCGGGGTACACCCGTCAGGTTGCCTTATTTATACAGCACACCCATAATAAGGTTCATCTAATCCGTTATATGACCCATTGTGCCTGTCGCGCAGGGCCTGGCTCTGCCTAGTCAAGTGTCCAACGTAGTTCCCACTACTGCCACAGTTACCACTTCGCCTTGTTTATTATTTGCGACCCATGAAAACTCCTGTACTCCACCACCCTCCGAGCATCCCATTTGTTGTTGCTTTGGCGTGCAGTACACCGCTTTGCAGTGTAGTCGTGCATCACAGTAATCTAGTGACGGCACGGAGGTAGTACACATTGTGAATTAAAGTTGTGTTGTCTGACTTATACTGTACAGTATAATGTACACACATGAAGATATGGTAGAAATGCTGCTGGTCTATGGAGAATGTACGTTGAAATACGTTATGAGATTGCTTGTTTGTTGATAGTACTGTTAGCGAACATTATGATTATTAAGTAAATATGTCTGTTTTCTACCCTACTCTACATACCTGTACTGTATCCTGTTGTAGGTGGACGAAATGCTGTTCAGGCAGAACGACTGTACAGAAAACGATTCAATGACAAGCCATCGCCTTCGTGCCGGATGTTTGGTCGTCTCATATCTCGTCTACGTGAAACGGGAAGCTTAAATCCAAGACCTCGACATCGTCCTAGAACACGCACAGATGAACGTGCTGAAGTTGCTGTGCTCGCTACCATAGCTGTGAATCCTCAAATCAGCACACGTCAAATTGATCGTGAAGTTGGTGTGTCGAAATTAAGTGCACAGCGTATTCTTAAACGTCATAAATTTCATCCTTACCATGTTCATTTACACCAGGATCTTCACGGAAATGATTTCCGCAATAGGGTAACATTTTGTCGGTGGGCTCAGCAGAAACTTCTGACAAATCCAAATTTTTTTGCAGATGTTCTCTTTACCGACGAGGCATCATTCTCCAACAAAGGAATTTTCAATATGAGGAATATGCATTATTGGTCCGCTGACAATCCAAAATGGCTCCGTCAGGTAGAGCATCAACGTCCGTGGAAAGTTTATGTTTGGTGTGGGATTATTGGAGATACCATTATCGGACCTTTCTTTATAAATGGCATCCAAAATGGCAGACAATACTCCAGATTCATACGACACAATCTTCCTGTTCTCTTGGACATCGCACCTCTGAACCGGAGAATGGTCATGTGGTATCAGCATGACGGATGCCCTGCACATAACGCCTTACGAGCACGACGACTTCTGAACCGCAAGTTCCCTGGTAGGTGGAATGGACGAGGTGGCCCAGTTAGGCGGCCTGCCTGATCTCCGGACCTTACACCTATGGATTATTTTCTTTGGGGAGCAGTGAAGGATGCTGTTTACCAACATGAACCAACAACACCAGAGGACATGAAGCAACGCATTATTGATGCTTGTACAGCCATCAAAGAAGAAACAGTAGCACGAAGTAGGGCATCCTTCATCCGCAGAGTGACCCTATGTATGCAAGCCAATGGGCATCACTTTGAGCATGAGATGTGAACGCTATGTTTAGTATGTAGTGCTGGTATCACAGTGGAAGTTTCTACAAAGGGCCATTTTACCCAGTGATGTTAAGAAACATTTGTTTGCAACAATTTGTCATTTAACGCATTAGCTAAACATAACATTGATAATTACGTGATAATAAAACTAATTGGTTAAACATGTTTACATTCATCTTCTATGTCCTACCTGAACTTCCCAAATCAAAACATTTTTACCTAAACAACGGTATAACTTTTAGTCCTCTTGCTCGTTTCACTAAAACCATCAACATGAATTTTACTATTACGAGTGAGTGATCAACTGTCACTTGCGCTAGATGTACAGTAAAGTAAAGTTTTAACTTTGAACGGCATTATCTTTTTAGTAACGGATTAACGATAAGCGAAGTTAACTTTGTGACTAACGTTGCGGTACACAGATATGTTACACAACCGCATCACCCCTAGCCTATGGGATAAATGTCTGCTGGAATGTACGACGTTAATGCAGAATGGCAGCAGACCGTATTATTCGTTTCGGACCTCTTGATAAGAATAGAAGTGTGATTACGCATGTCAATCACATCGCGATTACGGGCAGCATGGGGTTCACGCCTGAGCCTCAGGACGTGCGCCAGCAGCGCATGTCGGGTGTTTCATGCGTCAACTTCACGTCTTAATATCTCGGGATGTAATGGGAATATTGCGATGCAATCAACGCCATTGTGTATGTGCTTTGTCATGCTATGGATTGCTGAAGAAAACATATAGGAGGTCCATTTAAAAAAACATAAGTTTGTGTTAAAAACACATATGCTTTCGTTTTAGAATGTTCCCAAATACGGACATTCATGGGCCCCAGCCCTACATTGATACCGGTGAAAGTCGTTTTCCAATAGCTATTATTGTTCCAGAGTTATTTTGGGTGGACAAGATAGCTGGGACACCCTGTATATGTAAAAGGAGATGTAGAGCTTACGTGTATAATTCAAAAATTTCACTCCAGTTTCGATCTGTTTCTTGTGTTGGTATGTGTTAGTTGTATTCCTTTTTCGTTCAATAAACTCGTAGCAAGGATATACAGTATTTGTAGATTGCCTTGAAAGAGGCACCACCAACAGGGCTCCTGGCTCAGGCAGGAAGACAGTCAGCTTACAGCAGGAAGACAGGGACCTAGTGTCTAGGAACAAAGGAAACAAGGAGACTTCACTTTTGAAATAAGGACAGACCTGGTTGGATTCAATCATTATTCAACAAATCCAAAATGACTTACTCCTGTAGGTGACGAACTAGTCGATTATACGCAACTGTAGCGAGACATTCTGAGCCCCTGGCATCCCCTCCCTTCAGGTAGCGTGCCAATATTTCCCTCACAGGCTACGGTGGTTGGGTAGTCTGGGGGAAGTGACCAAACAACGAGGTCATCGGTCTCATCGGATTAGGGTAGAACGGGAAAGGAATTTGTCCATGTCCTTTCAATGGAACTATCCAAACATTTTCTTTGAGCGATTTTGGGAAATCACGGAAAACCTAAACCAGGATGGCCGAACGCTGGTTTGAACAGTCGTCCTCCCGAATGCGAGTCCAGTGTTCTAACCAATGCGCCACCTCTCGCGGTCACAGACTGCCTCTTGATCATCATCGCATTCTTCTTTTCGTTATACACAGACTCCGATTGTTAGCGAATGTAACAGATTGTGTCTTCATAACGTCACTGTCAACAATGAGTTTCGGCACCAAACCTACCGAAGCGTTGCGTAGCATCAGTCTCATTGACAAATCTTCCGAAGAAAGATTCGATTTCGAAGTGCGCTTTCTAGGAAGTCTGTTTCGCATCCTTCGGGCTGTGAGAAGAAGTTGAGAAGTAGTGAGGAGGTAGGTGAACACTGACTTTTAAATTACTCTGCAGTCGCAGGCACGGGATCGGGGTCTGGAAGACAAAAATTTTAACTTTTGTCTATATATCAGTATGTCAGATTATTCTTCAATTCCCATCTTGTATACTACACTTTACATTTTTGATGAACTTCCGTATTTCCTGAGGCGCTGCATTGCGTTCATCATAGTCCAGAAATTTAATCTGGAACGAGGAGCGCAACTCACTGAACATGTGGAAAACGACTTGTTCTCACAACGTCAGCAGGTTTCGTAATTAGTTTGCTGATACAAAAGAAATAACATCGCTCAAGAATTTCAGTTAACCGGAATGTTGATCACCACTATTACTAGACTTATCAATTCCCCAACATCCTTTAAAACCTTTGATGGTTAATTTGATTTGGCACGGTAGAAAGCCTTTCCGACAAATAATTAAATGTACAATGCCTACTGTATATCATGTAGTGTATTATTAACGTAATTACTAACTCCAGACTCCCAATAATTGTTGGCTTGATACAAATATTTTGTTTTCATTTAACGATCCATTAGGTTCTTGTTCAGTTTACTTGGTGTTTCATCTAAAATAAAGCATCACTTAATATTAATTTTTTTATGATTGTGATAAGAGATGGTGTTTGTCACATACGGTGCCATGTACGGTATGAGACTGAATTTTTTATTTAGACCAAACCTTCTTGTCAATAAGGCAGATTTCGTTTTTTCGTCTCAGGAGACACTGTAACTACTAAAGACTGCCTGTTTTACGTTTCCAGATGTTTTCGCGAGTGAAGTCGCTGTTCGGCTCGCCACCTTCCAGCCAGGGGTGTCCCAGGCTGGTCGACGAGCCGCCAACACCTGCGCCTCTACGCCGCCTTCGGCCACCTCGACCAAAGCCGAATGAGAAGAAGGTCGAGTCCACCACCACTGACTGCAAAGAGGCCGCTGCTGATAAACCGCAGCTTCAGGCAATTCATGTAAGCAACAAAGCATCCTTTGCAAAACATTGACCAATAATAACTGTCAGAGTGTTCCAAGAAAAATGATAGAAATGGATTCCAAGAATGTTCTGCAGGCCCGTTTACTGACATAAATTTTTCTTTCCACAGTTTGGTCCGAGACCGAGAATTGTGCATTTTGACTTGTCTGATGAAGAGGAGGAAGTCTCTGGCTCCTACTATCCTCCTGGAGTTCCAGTTCCACCCAGTCGGCTGCAGATCTTCGCCAACAGACCACGCCGAAGGAACATTATCCGAGAGCCACCGTCGCAGGAAGTGCAGACTGCGATGGAACATCTAAGAGCAGAGATACAAGCAATGGTATGTTAAACATTTAGCTGTTACAAACTATGTATTACGTTAGAAACACAAATGTAGATTTCTTATTAACGCTTGAAATAAATGTAAATGTAGGACTGATTTTAATCTACACGTACATCTACTTACAATTGATGATGAGGCTTGTCAAGGCATCTTGAAGCCTTGACGCGACATATTGTTTGAGAATATGTGGAAACGACAAAAATATCGTCATGAGATTGGTCCACAAACACATTGCGATATTTTACAAAACTTACATTACTTCATTTCCAACGAATGTTTATGGAGTGGTGATATTATCAATACGAAGATTCAGTTAACTCGCTTTACACATTATACCTCTATATTTTTCGTTACTTGCAAAAGCCTTATTTATGTTACCGTTACAAATTTTTTGTAGCCTGTAATATTTCAAGTGCTAGATATAGGTTTGCTCAAGGAAGCTGCTTAATAAAAATAATTCTTTTTGTCATTTCCAGGAGAACCCGCCACCTACAACATGGATTGGGCTTCTAGTGGAGACTCTAGTGGACCTGTATCGAAACAAGAGAGATTACCGCCGGAACCATGGGTTGGCAGAGAAACCAGGGTTCGTCACCCGAATGAAGGGAAGATTCGCTCCTGCTCGTGAGGCAGTGAGAAGAGTTCTGCATCTGAAGAGGAATGTGGACAGGAGACAGCTGCCGACGGGCATAGATTCAACTATGCGTGATTACTTTCTTCATTGTGAACACCCTGACCCTAACTACCCGCCGATTATTCCTTTGGCACCACGGCTACTTGAAACCGCGCTGTGATGTGTTTGTAGAAGCCAGTCTGGTTTGGCTTGAAATAAAACACTTTAAAATCTGTTTAGTTGTGATTTTATTGCACACTTAATTTTTAAATCTTTCTACACATAATGTACTAGTGTGAAAGCGTAAAAGGTTAGTTCCGTGAAGTAACCTGCTTGGATGGTTAAAAATCAAAATTAACTGGCAGCAGCATAAGCTGAATTAGAGAAGTTGGCGCTTAAAATGACGTCACTACGGTTGTGAATGGGGCACATCAGTTTACTGGATTCAAATTTTCAATCCCGTAATAGCTTAAAGAGAAGGTACAGACCAATTAGTAGACCGCCTCCAGACAACCCACAACATTCAGAAACACTGAGACAAGGAAGGGAAAGTACAAAACATGGTTAATAATAGGAGACTGAAAGAAATACTGAGAGGGTACTTCCGATAGGCAGTTTTCATGATATTAAATGTCTGATTTATGCCTGATTTAATGGCTATTCAACTTCTCAGTACAGAAACCTTTTAACTGGAACGTAGGACTCAGCATTACAACTTGCGTTATGAAGTGTGTGGCGAATCATATTCATAAGAAGAATACCTATTGACCATCTACGTACAGGAAATGTTTTAGATGATAACCATAACAGTGCAATTGAGGGTGATACCGGGAACATCGCTGATGCAGTCTGCGAGGCAGAACTCTTGTCAGCTAATCCCGATATTCTCCAATACTTTTAGTAAATGGCAAATATTTCTGAGCAACAGAGCTACCATCTGTCTACACACGCATCTGCAGCAGTTAAGTGTAAATCTAAAATAAGTTGACTGGATACCACCAATAATTAAGTATAAGGGTATTTTATGCTACATACAAAGTGTCTATTTGCGATGAAAAACTCGTATCACGAAAGGGAACTATAGAATCAAAAGATATATGTTCCGGCGTACTTGACTAGTACACTACAACACCTCTGCTTAGTTGCGGAAATCAAGGAGATTTATGTCGGTACAAGTTAATATCAAATTGACTACACACAACAAGAGGAAGTGTCGATGGAATAAGGTGCCAAGCCAGACGTACAGGAGTACAATATTAAACAGCTCTTCGAGAGCTGTACTTCAGTGACAGAACTGGAAACACCGAACGTAATGGTTCTGTCAGTGTAGAGTGTCCAAAAAGGAAATTGTTTACACTTCATTTAACTATTACAACGAACAAAATACGGACTGAGGTAATAGCTGGGAAGTCGGTGAAGTATGTGAGGCTTTCGGTATTTATTTGACGTAGGACAGTAGAGATGGAGGTCACCTAGAATTACCGATGGCCAGTTTCGTTACGTTCTCAACCAAAACACTCCTAGGAATACCAGAAGTACACAGTCCCTGTCAACTAGTTTCTAAATACCCCGCTTTTTCGACGAAAAAACTCGAGTCCTACGATAGTTGATTCATCTGCCCATGAATGGCAAATAACAGCAAAAAAGATTTCACTTCAGTAACATTTGTTTACGAAAGACAATTTCCAATACAGTTTTGTTTTACTAGAGCTCACAGATAACCGTACAGGATTTCGAGAGCATCTTGTGCTACACTTTGCCCCAAATAAAACACAAGGCTAGCACGACAAAGACGGAACTATACTACAAATAATCCTTCACGTTTCTCAACATATTCCGGATGGTAAAAACCACACGCTGCACACAAGAAGTAAAAAATTTCAGAAAGAATGCAAAAGCCATTACGACAATTATTAGGCACCGAATAAATAAACTTGTTAAGGCAGATGACATTCAGCTCTAAAAAGACAGCAATGCTGAGTAAGGTTATTTTATATTCAAATTATTTACCATTATTAATAATACTTCCTAACAGCCATTAGAGCCAGTAGTAGAGAAAACTATTTACGGAAGCAGATCCATTATTTTACTTAGACAGAAAATACAGTCTACACTAACAAATAAAAATCTTTTGTTACTCCCCCAGGAGGTCTTGTGATTATAATCGTATTTCTAATAAAGATTCAAATGGTTCAAATGGCTCTGAGCACTACGGGACTTAACATCTGTGGTCGTCAGTCCTCTAGAACTTAGAACTACTTAAACCTAACTAACCTAAAGGACATCACACACATCCATGTCCGAGGCAGGATTCGAGCTTGCGACCGTAGCGGTCACGCGGTCAAATAAAGGACTAAAATTATATACTCACTTCAACATGCCACCATCTGTCTAAGACGCCATTACAGTCTGATTCTTCCTTGTTTACGCTGTGTACTGAGTGTTTAAGATGCCTCCGATAGTTGCGAGTCCCGCCGACTGTGAAGTACGGGCTGTTATTAGATTTCTTATTGCTAAAGTCCTAAAAGAGATCGATATTCACCGTGAGATTTGTACAGTTTACGGAGGAAATATGAATGATGGAATGGTAAGAAAGTGGGTGAGCGCATTTAAAGATTGCCCCACAAATGTGCCTGATGAACAACGGAGTGGGCGTCCTTCGATCGTTAATGAAAGTGAGAGAAAACAAACGCTATACGATTTCGTCCTTGCGGGATGACTTTCCCAATGTTTCTCGTAGTGTCTTGTATGTCACTGTGAGCGAGCAGTTGAATTACCGAAAATTATGCGCATGTTGGCTACCGAAAATGTTGACGGTTGTGCACAAAACAAAACTTTTAGACCGAGCATTGACTTTCCTTGAGCAGTACCACAACGACGTTGATGATTTCTTACGCCAAATTGTTACGGGCGATGAAACATGGGTGGCCAACGTCAGACCAGTATCAAATCAACAGTCCATGGAATGGCGGCATTGAGATTCACCCAGAAATGTGAAGTTTAAGCAAACACTTTCTCTACGGAAAACCATATGCACAGTTTTTTAGGACAGAAATGGAGTATTGTTTGTGGAATTTCTGCCTCATAATGGGACAATCAATGCAGCACCTTACTGTAAGACATTGCACAATCTGCGCCGCTCAATTCACAACAAAAAACGTGCAAGTTGAGCAAGGGCATCGTTTTGCTGCAAGACAATGCCCGTCCTCATGTGGCGAATCAGACCAAAGATATCATCACAACTTTTCGACCGGAAGCTTTAGATCATCCTCCGTACAGCCCCGATCTTGCGCCTAGTGGCTACCATCTGTACCTGATCTTGAAGAAACACCTGGGCGGTCAGCGTCTTCAAGACGATGACGAAGTCAAATGGTGTAAATGGCTCTGAGCACTATGGGACTAAACTTCTGAGATCATCAGCCCCTTAGAACTGAGAACTACTTAAACCTAACTAACCTAAGGACATCACACACTTCCATGCCCGAGACAAGATTCGAACCTGCGACTCTAGCGGTCGCAAGGTTCCAGACTCTACCGCCTAGAACCGCTCGGCCACTCCCGCCGGCTAACGAAGTAAAACGAGTGGTGATGCAGTGTTTAACAAGTCAGGCGACAGCCTTCTATGAGGAGGGTCTTGAAAACGGGAAGAAGTGCCTCAATACTGACGGAAATCATGTAGAAAAGTAGGTTAAGGTACAGGGTTTCATGTAAACATAATATTATTGATATATCTTAGCACGTCTTTTTCTTTAATTTCAGAACGGACTTACTTAATATACACGCCTCGTATATATATATATATATATATATATATATATATATATATATATATATATATATATGGTAGATGTGACACTCATTTGAAGAAGTGGATAAAACCGAGTGATTTCTTTTTAGAAACATTTACACCCATTCTGAAAGTAATCTGTTAACAACAGTTGAGACGGGCTTCTCAACAACAGAAGCATATTTCTTATCAAAAATGCTGTCTTAGTACTGTCAAACTAAAAGAAAGTTGCCCTTTTAACACTTTCTGTAATCTTTCTATAGTTTTCGATTGCGTAGATCAAGGGATGCTACTAGGATTATTATGATCGTGTAATTCTACTTGTATAGACGGTGCACATGTTAATTACATTGAGATAATTTCAGAATATCAAATGATGTGACTGCTACAAAGCGAAATTCAGAGTCGGGAAATGTTGAATTTGGTACCACGCAATATATATTGCTTAACGTCTCCTGATCTTGAGCATAAGTAAATTTTAAAGGGAAACGAACGATTTTTCAAAAAAATTGATACATTCTGATGACATAAGTTTACCAAGAAGTGCCCAAAGACCAGGCTTACAATTAGTGGACAGCAAAACATTAACCCAACATCTTTCAAAGACATACATTTCGTGAATCCATTATTGCCTATATAGACAAGAAGCAGTGACACATACTACATGAAACTTCAAGTGTAAAACAAGTTGTTATAAGCAGGCCACGGGTACAGAAACTACGAGGTGTGATTGGAAACTGTTAAAAATGGATGCGCTACTGATTACTGGTTTGGAGGGTAGGTACACGGAGGTGGGAAGTGAGTTATTGCCTTGTCCTTGAACGCCCTCTGACAGGAAAATGCGTTTCCTATAATCAGTCCATTGTGGCAGCTGGTTGAGTGCGGGTCTGTTAAGGCTTGTTGCCGGATTCTGTCTGCTTGAAAATGGACGTAAATACAGAGCAACGAGTTTCCGTTAAATTCTGTTATAAAACTGGGAAATCAGCTTTTGAGACTTACGAACTATTAAAAACAGCTTTTGGAGATACTTGTGTGAGCCAGTCAAATGTTTTTACTCTGTTTCAACAGATTTAAAAATGGCTGCGGAACATTTGAAGATGAACCACGGTCCAGTCATCCTTCCACCTCAAAAACAAATGTTGAGTGGTACTTAAGATAGGGAAATAAATTAGTGAAATCAATGTGAACTTAGCTTAGTTTAGAAGAATTGCACAATGGCAAACAGCGGGCAGAGCAGCAGTGACAGAAGAGCCAATGACCATGAAGTCAGCACGTCAGCAGAAGCCGTCGCCCTCCCCACATAAGCGGAAGCTGTCGATTCAGCCGTCAGGGCATCGCCCGATCGGCTCACGTGTTTCTCAGTTGTCACATGTGATCAAAGGCCCTCGCCTACATTCCAAGAGCCAATGACCGACGTTAAGAAGATTCTTCGAGAAGGTTTTATACGTGACAGAAGAGGCAATGACCGTGAAGTCATTCACCTCCAGTGAACTGAAGTAAATAAATACCCGAGACGCAGTGGGCCCGACAGTAGTTTTCAGTTCAGTTCAGTTCCAGTACAGTTCAGTCGGTGCTGAAGACCGTCATGCAGGAAGAGAATACATCGTACACAGAAGCACCAAGTCCGCCGCTGTAATGGAAGAGCAAGCAGCAGCCTCGCCCCCAGAAGACTGAAGTTAGAGGGTATTTGAAGACATTTTTACGTACCCTGGTGACTCGTGAGGACGGGAAGGAGATGGCCTCACATCAGCAGTCACCTGTGAGCTGGTGCTGTAGATCTGACAGCCGAAGACTGGCAAGCTGGAGTCCGTTGTTCGAGTCCAGGACACTGGCCTTCCCCCGCCCCACCGCTCCACTAGCCGACGCACAACACTGAAACACGCGGTCGCTTAGAGAAGAGAAACACTGGGAGGCCACATCCAAGGTATCACCATCCGATTCACGACTTCGTTCTCAATAATTAAACGGGCCACGTCGCGATGCGCGTCTCCAGTCAACTGGGCGAAACAGCGACACGAGATACACACCGCCAGGCGTAATCAGACGCCGCCGCTGCCGCAGCAGCTTTAATAAAAGTTATCTCATGTAAAAATGCTGTTTCATTCTACCTCATACCCGAGCCAAGGAAGAACCCACCCTGCCCACATTTGTTAAGAGAGAAAAAGTAATTTATTTAGTGTTTTTCACCCTGTCATAATGCCTTAGAATCAAATGCCTTTTGCAGTAATGCTCTTCGTGACAATTGACTAGCATCAAAAGTGAAAACTCGGTTACATTAGGTGTCAGAGAAAAAGCCCTTGGCTCAATATAAGGTTTGAATGACAGTCACTAAAGGTCCACTTGTTTAATGTGTTAAAGGATAGGGGTTTGCACAGCAGTCGTAATATTTTCTTTATTTAGAAGTGTATTTTCTCTCATAATTTTAAGAGTTTGTCAAAAATATTTAAACATCTTTTTAATTCATTGTAGTAAGATTGTGTAACTAATAGTTTGTAAAATCGTACAAATTCAGAGTCAGCACCACAAGCGGTTTCTACTGAGGAAACTATTCAGAGCTTAGTTTATCAAATAGCACAGCTTAAAAATGACAATACTGCATTATTTTAACAGTTGTGTGAGGTTAGGCAAACCGGTTCAATCCCTTCCACCCTAGATTCCTCAGCAGCAGCCTTGGTAACTCCTTCTTCAGGTAAACCTGGCGAGGACATAACAGCTTTTTTGATGATTTAGTAGCAGCTGCAAGGCTAGGATCATGGTCAGATGAACAGCTCTTACAAATGACAAAGTTAAGATTGATAGGAGAGGCTAAAGCACACGTATTATACCATGAAGAATTACGAAATGCTCCAACATTTGAGGAATTGAAGAAAGGATTACTTAACCGATTTCAAAACCAGAACAGCTGTAGATTTTATAGGGAAAAATTAAACACTATCACTCTAAGGCAAAACGAGTCGTTAGAAAGATTTGTAGATAGGATTAGAAAAGTTAATATTAACACCTATTAGTTGACAACTAGTGATGAACCAAATAAAGTTATTTTA
This sequence comes from Schistocerca nitens, assembly GCF_023898315.1. NCBI lineage: Eukaryota > Metazoa > Arthropoda > Insecta > Orthoptera > Acrididae > Schistocerca > Schistocerca nitens. Next base: position 22,660,684 of record NC_064614.1, read on the forward strand.
CGAGAGGCAGAAGATAGAGCTCTGATTTCATTTTTACATGGGTTACTTCCTGAAACGTCCCGTCGTGTCAGGGCAGAGTTTACTAAAAATTTAGCGGAAGCTGTATCTGTGGCGACGACTTTCGAGGAAACAGACATTGCCACCAGATACAAAGAGAAGAGAAATGTATTTTCAGCAGGAGTACGATGTTTTAGGTGCGATCGACAGGGACATATAGCAAAAAACTGCAGACAACCTCAGTGCACTAATTGTCAAAGAATTGGTCACGCATTCAAGGACTGCAGGTCTAAGAAAGTTTTGGGAAACAGAAATCAGTTAAACTCAAATGGCAATGTTGGAGCTGCCGCCAGGCGTACCCAATAAATTTTCATGCCATTAAGGCGAATGTGAAGGCGGAATGCTAGTTATCTGCTACCATACAGGATAAATAGGCAAGGATACTGGTGGATACAGGCGCAAACATATAAATAGTGTGTAATGAATGCATTGGAGAAAAGAAATATGACCCTCCAAAGTATAGATTGAGTGGGGTAGGAGAAGGTATAGTGAAGTCATTAGGATGTACATCATTGATTTTCTATATTCACGGTGTCCAATTTCAAGAAGATGTAGAAGTGGTAACAAAGGTAACTGACGGGTACGATGCGATCCTAGGGCTGGATTTCCTGAATAAACATCACGCTGAAATCGACCTCAGACAGCAAACTGTAGAACTTAGCCGAATAGTGTTTCAGCTAGGTGACACTGCTGCAAAGGGCCCGCTGCCGCAAGATTTCCCCAACCGGAAGGCGAAATCAACTACACTGCGTGCAACGTCCTTGAAGGTTGATTCGCGGGATAAGATACCATTTGGCTCAGGAAAACTTTTCTGGGTTACCGTTGACCCCGAGGTACCTACAGATACAGTCTGTCTAATAGAGCCATTAGAAGAAAATGATGAATTAGATGTATCACATTGTCTTGTACGTAGAAGTGTTGTACGTGTTCAAGACGTTGAGGGAGAAAGAAAAGTACGGAATATATTGACATTTTCGGAGTGGAAGACAAAGAGTTGCACAAGGGAATGTTAGTAGCTACAGTCAGTACTTTCGAAGAAGAAGATTTCATTTGGTCAGATATTACTGATGGTCACAAACTAGACGCCTTTAAACTATAGAAGACAGTGCTGCCGAAGCAGACTTACTAAAGACAGCCTTCCGAAATGGCTTCACAAAAGAAGACGAAGTAAATATTCCAGAATTCGAGTGGATAAGAGATGAGTAACGTAGAAGTAAATATTCTCGGAAGTGTGAAGCAACTTAAATCACCTAATAAAAGCAAGTCTTCTGGTCCAGACTGTATAACAATTAGTTTCCTTTCGGAGTATGCTGATGCATTAGCTCCATGCTTAACAATCATATACAACCGTTCGCTCGACGAAAGATCCGTACAGAAAGACTGGAAAGTTGCACAGGTCACACCAATATTCAAGAAAGGTAGTAGGAGTAATCAACCAAATAACAGGCCCATATAGTTAACGTCGATATGCAGCAGGATTTTACAACTTATATTCTATTAGAAAGTAATGAATTAGCTCGAAGAAAACGGTCTATTGACACACAGTCAACATGGGTTTAGAAAACATCGTTCCTGTGAAACACAACTAGCTATTTATTCACATGAAGTTCTGAGTGCTATTTACAAGAGATTTAACATCGATTCCGTATTTCTGGATTTCCGGAAGGCTTCTGACACCGTACCACACAAGCGGCTCTTAGTGAAATTGCGTGCTTATGGAATATCGTCTCAGTTATGTGACTGGATCTGTGATTTCCTATCAGAGAGGTCAGAGTTCGTTGTAATTGACGGAAAGTCATCGAGTAAAACAGAAGTGATTTCAGGCATTCCCCAAGGTAGTGTTATAGGCCCTTTGCTGTTCTTTATCTATATAAACGATTTGGGGGACAATTTGAGCAGCGGTCTTCGGTTGTTTGCAGATGCCGCTGTCGTTTAGCGACTAATAAAGTCATCAGAAGATCAAAACAGACTGCAAAACGATTTAGAAGGAATATCGGAATGGTGCGAAAAGTGGCAGTGGACCTGAAATAACGAAAAGTGTGAGGTCATCCACATGAGTGCTAAAAGGAACGCGTTAAACTTCGGTTACACGATACATAAGTCTAATCTTAAAGCCGTTAATTCAAATAATACCTAGGTATTCAATTATGAACAATTTAAATTGGAAGTAACACACAGAAAATGTTGTGGAGGAGGCTAACCAAAGACTGCGTTTCGTTGGCATTACACCTAGAAAATATAACAGACCTACTAAGGAGACTGCCTGCACTACGCTTGTACGACCTCTTTTAGAATACTGTTCGCGGTATGGGATCCTTACCAGATAGGACTGACTGAGTACATCAAAAAATTCAAACAAAGGCAGCACGTTTTGTATTATCGCGAAATATGCGAGAGAGTGTCACAGAAATAATGCAGGATTTGGGATGGACATCATTAAAAGAAAGGCGTTTTTCGTTGGGACGGAATCTTCTCACGAAATGCCAGTCACCAACTTTCTCCTCGGAATGCGAAAATTGTTGTTGATACCGACTTGCATACGGAGGAACGATCACAAAGATAAAATAAGGGAAATCAGAGCTCGTGCGTAAAGATATAAGTGTTCATTCTTTCTGCGCGCTATACGAGATTGGAATAATAGAGAATTGTGAAGATGGTTCGATGAACACTCTGCCAGGCACTTATATGTGATTTTCAATGTGTCCATGTAGATGTAGATGTAGAATGAGGGACATGAAATTTCAGTTCACGACAGGTGGATGTAGTGTAGGCGTACTATGGCTCTATTTTAAAAGAATAACTGACAATGCCCTCGTTAGATATGACCTACTGGAGAAATTCGTGACAGGATGGACATTACGTGGTATTCGTCACTACACAGAAACATCTAAAGAAACGGACACTACTCAATAACAAATGTAAACCACACTATAGGACTACAGACAGACGACGAATATAACGAGTTTGGCTGTCTAGAGCACAGGAGACCTTCAATGAGTACGTTAGAAGAAAATTATCGAATAATCACTCAGAAGACCTGATAAAATTCCGGTCGTATGTAAAGGCTGTTAGTGCTACGAAAGTTATTGATAGGTTCTGAGGGACGAGGCAGCGACTAATAATACGTTTAGCAGACTTAAAGCAGAACTGCTTAACACCTTTCTCAAACTGCCCTGGGCCATTGTGATCCAGTTTCATTCTTGTACGACTGCAAAGATTATTCAATGTCGTTAAGAGACCGTTGAGATTGCTAAAGTCAGACAAAAATCCAGATCTTGACGGAAAAGCTATCTGATTCTATTCCGATGATCTGCCTTAGTTAACACTTCTATTAACCATAATACACCGAGGATTTAATAAAAAAAAAAAAAAAAAAAAAAGAAAAAGAAAAGAGAGAAAGAGAATAGCGGCGCCACATGATAGGATAGAAGCACAGGTCAGAATCCTCCAAATGAAGTGTAGCACAAGTGAACCACAAACCCACTGTCCAATATAATTCAACATCTTCCATTGTTATGCAGTCTTATAAGATAATCTGAGGTGAAATTTTAAAGGGTATCTCGAACAGATTGTCCTTCTTCATGCTATCCAGCACTGAGTAGGTAAACAGCGATCACGTGAAATGTAAATCTCGTCCTTATACGAAGGACTGAAAGTCATGGAAGCATGCATTCGACCCTATGAAGTATTTCCTAACTACCGAAAGGCATTTGAATCAGTACAACACATACGTCTCGCTCCCGTAGGGATCGCGAAGACACAGTTAATTTAACCTCATCGCCCACAGAGGCGACCAATCAATGTTCTTGCGTCCCACACGCAAACAGAACAGCAAAAACCCCCAAATCTTGATACTTTCACAAGAACCTCTTCCATGCAGTTCATAGTGCTTTGTAGAGTATAGATACATATGTCGACGGAGATCATTGTTCAAAAATTTCACTCCAGTGGCGATCTGTCTCTTTCTCCTGGTATTTGTTAGTTACATTCCTTTGTCGTTCAATAAACTCGTAGCAAGGATATATTTGTAGATGACACACATATCTGGAAAAGGAAACAAGGAGAAATCACTTTTGAAATAAGGACAGACGTGGTTGGATTCAATCGTTATTCCACAAATCCAAAATCACTTACTGCTTTAGGTCGCGAACCAGTCGACTATACGAGAATGTAGCGAGCCGTTCTGAACCCCTGGCATTCCCTCCCTTCAGATCGCGTCCGAGTGTTTCCCTCACAAACTATGGGGGTTGGATTGTTTGGCGGAGGAGAGGTCATCTGTCTCATCGGATTAGGGTTGGACGGGAAAGGAAGTCGGCCGTGTCCTTTCAATGGAACCACCCCAGTATTGGCTTGGAGCGATTCTGGGAAATCACGGAAAACCTAAATCAGGACGGCCGAACGCGGGAGTGAACAGTCGTCCTCCCGAATGCGAGTCCAGTGTGCTAACCACTGCGCCACCTCCCGCGGTCACAGACTGCCTCTTGATCATCATCGCCTTCTTCTTTTCATTATATACAGACTCCGATTGTCAATGAATGTAACAGAACGTGTCTTCATGACGTCACTGTCAACAATGACTTTCGGCACCAAACCTACCGAACTTTGTGTAGCATCAGTCTCATTGACAAACCTTCCGAGGAGAGAGTCGATTTCGAAGTGCGCTTTCTAGGAAGTCTCTTTCGCATCCTTCGGGCTGTGAGAAGAAGTTGAGAAGTAGTGAGGAGGTAGGTGAACACTGACTTTTAAATTATTCTGCAGTCGCAGGCACGGGATCAGCGTCTGGAAGACAAATATTTTCTCTTTGGTCTACATATCGGTATGTCAGATTATTCTTCAATTCCCATCTCGTACACTATAATTTACATTTTTGATTAACTTCTGTATTTGCTGAGCCGCTGCATTGCGTTGCTCATACTCCAGAAAATTAATCTGGAACGAGGAGCGCAACTCACTGAGCATGTGAGATACGACTTGTTCTCGCACCGTCAGCAAGTCTCGTAATTAGTTTGCTGATACAAAGGAAATAGCGTCGCTCTAGAATTTCAGTTAACCGGAATGTTGATCACCACTATTACTGTACTTATCAATTCACCAACATCCTTTAAAATGTTTGCTGATTAATTTGATTTGGCACAGTAGAAAGCTTTTACGGCAGATAATTAAATGTACAGTGCGCACTGTATTTCATATAGTGTATTATTAACATATTTAGTAACTCCAGAATCTCCATAATTGTTGGCTTGATACAAGTATTTGTTTTCTTTTAACGATTCATCCGGCTTTGGTTCAGTTAACTTGCTGTTTCAATCTACAATCAGCATTATTTAATTTTTTTAATGATTGTGATAAGAGCTGGTGTGTGTCACATACGGTGCCAGGAACGATATGAGAAGGAATTGTTTGTTTTGACCAATCCTTCTTGTCAATAAGCCACATTTCATTTGACAATTTTCGTCTCAGGAAACAATGTAACTACTAAAGACTACTCGTTTTACGTTTACAGATGTTTTCGCGAGTGAAGTCGCTGTTCGGCTCGCCAGCTGCCAGCCAGGGGTGTCCCAGGCTGGTCGACGAGCCGCCAACAGCTGCGCCTCTACGCCGCCTCCGGCCGCCTCGACCAAAGCCGAATGAGAGGACGGTCGAGTCCACCACCACTGACTGCGAAGAGGCCGCTGCTGATAAACCGCAGCTTCAGGTAATTCATGTAAGCAGCAGAGCCTCCTTTGTACAACATTCAACAATAATAACTGTTCGGGTGTTCCAAGAAAAAAGATAGAAATGAATTCCAATACCGTTCTGCAGACACGTTTACTGACGTAACTTTTGCTTTCCACAGTTTGGTCCGAAACCGAGAATTGTGAATTTTGACTTGTCTGACGTTGAAGATGAAGAGGAGGAAGTCTCTGGCTCTTACTAGCCTCCTGGAGTTCCAGTTCCACCCAGTCGGCTGTAAATCTTTGCCAACACACCGCGCCGAAAGATTATCCGAGAGCCACCATCGCAGGAAGTGCAGACTGCGATGGCACATCTAAGAGATGAGATACAAGCAGTGGTATGTTAAACATTTAGCTGTTAAAAACGCTGTATTACGTTAGAAACACAAACGTAGATTTCTTATTAACGCTTGAAATAAATGTAAATGTAGGAGTCATTTTAATCTGGTCATACATCCAAACTCTGTAGACTACTTTCAGTTTTGACAAGGCATCTTAAAGCCAAACGCGATATATTGTTTGAGAATATGTGGAAACGAAAAAAGATCGTCTTTAGATTGGTCCAAATACACATTACGATATTTTACGAAACTTCTATTAACTCATTTCGAAGGAATGGTTATGGAGTGGTGATATTACCAAACGGAAGGTTCAGTTAATTTGCTTTACACATTATACCTCTATATTTTTATTACTTGTAAAAGTTATACTCATGTCACAGCTACTTCGTTTTTGTAAACTGTAATACCTCAAGTGCTAGATATAGTTTTAGTCAAGGAAGCAGCTTAATAAAAATAATTCTTTTTGTAATTTTCAGGAAAACCCGGCACCTACAACATGGACTGGCCTTCTGGTGGAGACACTAGTCGATCTGTATCGAAACAAGAGAGATTACCGCCGGAACTATGGGTTGACAGAGAGACGAGGGATCGTCATCCGAATGAAGGGAAGATTCGCGCCTGTTCTTGTGGCAGTGAGAAGATTTCTGCATCTGAAGAAGAATGTGGACAAGAGACAGCTGCCGACTGGCATAGATACCACTCTGCGTGATTACTTTCTACATTGTGAACACTCTGACCCTACTTATACCCCGGATATTACATTAACACCACAGCTACTTGAAACCGCCCTGTGATGTGATTGTTGGAACCAGTCTTGTTTGGCCTGAAATAAAACACCTTCAAACCTTTTTAATTGTGTTTTTATTGCACAGTTAATATTTCAATACATTCTACACACAATGTACTAGTGTGAAACTGGAAAAGGTCAGCACTATGAATACTGAAGTAACCTGTTCTGATGGAAATAAATCAAATTTAAGTGGCAGCAGCATAAGCTGAATTAGATAAGTTGGCGCGGAAGATGACGTCACTAGGGTTGTGAACGGGGCAGATCAGTTTACTGTGTTGAAACTGTCAATCTGGTAACCGCTTTAAGACGTGGCACAGACTCCTATGTAGACCGCCTCCAGACATCCCAAAGGATTCAGATACAAAGAGACAAGTAAGGAAAAATACAAGTCATAGTTAATGATAGTAGACTGAAAGAAATACTGAGAGAGTACCTGTGTTAGGCAGTTTTCATGATATGAAATGTCTGAATTAACGCAGAACATAATGGGTGTTCAACGTCTCAGTACGGAATGCTTTCAACTGAAACTTAAAACTCGCCATTATAACACGCGGTATGAGGTGTGTGGCGATGGATATTCGTAAATAAGAATACTTACTGATCATTTAGGCACAGGAAAATTTTAAATGATATCAGTGCAATTGAGGGTGATACCAGGAACATCGCTGAGAATGCTTCTTTCACTAAGGTGAAGACTGTGCCATTCCTTGAGTAGAACAACAGGATTTGGATACTCGGGATTCGTTCAACCAGCTGTGCTCGTCATATATGTCGGAGACTGATGCGTCGTACGTCGCATAGCCGCACAACATTCGACATGGCCACACCTGGATGTTTTCTTTAAGAGAATATTTGCATTACTAATTTGCAGAGGCAATTTTCGTGAAAGACCTCTGTCAGCTAATATCGATGATCTCCAATAATTTGAGTAAATGGCAATTATTTCCGAGCAACAGAGACACCATCTTATTATATACGGTGCTTCAGCAGTTAAGTAAAAAGCTGAAAGAGGTTAATTTTATACCACAAATTATAAAAAATTTTGGTATTTTCGGGTACATAATTTTTTTTTACTGATGAACGACTCGTATCACGAAAGAAAACTCTAAAATCAAAATAATATTTCTACATGTGTGCTTGGCTAGGATAATAAATCAACTTTTCACAGAACTCGAAGAGATAAACCTAGGTCGATACAGGATAGTATCAAATTTCTGTAGACATTACAAGACAAACGACAGATGGAATAAGGTGCCAAGCCAGACGTAAAGGAGTACAGTATTAAACACCTCTTCCAGTGCTGTACTTCAGGGACAGAATTGGAAACACAGAACGTCATGGTTTTGTCAGTGTTGAGGCTCCAAAAAGGAAATGTTTTACACTTCATTTTACTATTACAAAGGACACAAGTACGTCTGCGGTAGTAGCCGCAAATCTGCTTAAATATGTGAGGATTTATTTATCAGACATAGCACAGTAAAGGCTGACGGCACCTGGAATTAATGGTGGGCAGTTTCGGTACGTTTCCAACTCGAACTCTCCTAGGAAGGCCAGAAGCACACAGTGCGTGATAATTAGTTTCTAAATCCCACGGTATTTCGTGAAAAAAGGTCGTTCATCTCCACTTTAATGGCAAAAGACAGCCAAAAACATTTCACATCAGACAGGTTTGTTTAAGTAAGGCCACTGTCAAACAGTTTTGTTTTACTACAATTCAGATATAAATACACTGCAGTTCATAAGAGTTTTGTGCTACAAAGTGCTACAAATAAAACACGCGGGTAACACAAACAACACTGGAACTGCTTAGTAAATAATCCTTCAATACGTTCATCAACCTCTTCCGAAGAGCAAAAGCCATGCGCTGCGCACAATAGGTACAAAATTCCAGAAAGAAAGCAAAGCCCATTACGAGAGTTAATGTGCACCGAATGAATAAACGTTTTAAGGCAGACGACATTCAGTTCTAAAAAGGCAATATAGATGAGTCAGGTTATATTAAATTCAGATTATTTACCTTAAACCTTATGATTTAAAAACAGTCCGTAAAATCCATGGTAGTTCAAACGATATACGAAAGAAGATTCATTACCTTACATAGTCACAAATTACAGACTATAATAACAAATAAATATCTTTCCGTTACTCATCAAGTAATTCATCTGATTATAATCGTATTTCAAATAAAAGTCTGAATATACGTACTCACTTCAATATTACACCTTTGATTAACTTATCTAATAAGACAATGACGAGTTCTTTTTGCAAGACTGATACACATAGCGGTAACACTCATTAGAAATAGTGGAGAAAAGGAAATGACTTCTTGTTCGAAACCTTGGCACCCATTCTGAAAATAATCTGTTAGCAACAGATCTGTTGGCCTTCTCAACAAAGGAATCAGTTTTTGTTATAAAAAAGGCTGTCCTAATATTGCCAACCAAAAACAGTTATCATTTTAGCATTTTGTGTGACCTTGCTAAAGCCTCTGCTTGTGTAGGTCAAGGTATTGTGCTAGGAAAACGATAATGGCGTAATTCTACTTGAATGTATGGTGTCATATCTTAATTACATAAAAAAATCATGTAGAATTACAAATGATACGACAGCTATAAAGCGAAATTCAGAGTATGGAAGCATTCAGTTTCGTACCAGGCAAGATGCATTACTTAACTTCTCCTGATCTTGACCATAAATCATTTGTCAAGAAAATGAATATTTTTTATAAATCTTGACATAATCTGATGACACAAGTTTAGCGATAAGTTGCCAATGATCTTCATATCAGGCTTACAATAAGTAGATAGTGAAACATAAGCTCTATATCTTCCGAAGACCTACACTCCGTGATCCCAAAACCGTTTATGGACAGAAGAAGTGGTAGTCAATGGATACACATAACATGAAACATCATGTGTAAAGTTAAATGGTGTTGTGGTAGGGCACGTTTAGGGAAACTATTCTCGTTTGGTAATTGACACGTAGTTGTACGTGTTTTCTAGAGGATACAGACTTAGATGCTTAGATCGATGGCTTACGTACCTATGAAAGCCGACACCAGAATAACCGTAACATAATCTGTGTGACAGTAAAATGCCATTAACTTTAATATACATATCAAGTTTAAGCAAATCCTGTGAATGGTGCCAACTGTTTCGGTGTAAGAAGTGTGAGCATAGAGCACAGCTAAATGCGAGCGGGTCGGTTAACTAGTGGCATTCTCAACGACAGCAAATACGAGTCAGTTTCTACTCTAAAATTGTTGCACGCCAAGATAAAATAAAAACTTTTAAGCATGAGATATGAATGAGATAAATTACGAAAAGGAAGATTGTCAAAGTGGTATATAAGAAATTCTCAAACCGTAGCCTAAAAGTATTTTACGACCAGTTACTTCCAAACACAAAAATATATTTTTGAACAACAATACTGTTAGTCTACATCAGCCAAGAGTACAGTTTATTAAGGGTATATGGAATGAGTTTTTCGATGAAAAAATCGATTTTTGGGTAAGTGCATTTTCGAAAAATTTAGACTCTCCCGTTTAATACCATGTATAAAATATTTAGATGACGTGAATAGAACTATTTTAAATAATTTTTTAAAATAATTTCGAAACACGATGTTCCGCACCTTGTATATGAGACGCGAAATATACTTGATATAGACAGCCTTGCCAGAGATATAATTGAGCACGAGAGTTAGCTTTTCTGTTGGCTACACTGCTAGACAGTTGACAATAGATTCTGGACCATTTGTTTTGTTTCCTTTGTGAGTACATCCATGTCATTGTTGTGAAAGTCTTATGTGGAGAAGTCATTGAGTTTTCTTTCCTTCAGCATCCCAAGACCTAGTCTGAAGGTATTTAGAAAGCGTGTACACTGGCGCAAGAAAGTAAAGTGTACTAAAAATTCGCCTGATTCATCTTCATCAGTATCTGATGTCCCAGTAGCGACTAACCTCAACACTGGTAGTGATACATTGAGTGATGCTGCTGCCACTACACCGGAAAGTGCTTCAAGAAGATAACTAGCTGGAATTGAAGAAGAATACAAGAAAATAAATGCTGGGACTACAAAATATGAGGTAATTAACGCCTCTTTATTATCAGACGTTTTGGAGAACAATGTGGGCTGCAAACAATGTGGAAAATGTGGTGTTTCATTGAAAACAAACTTACGTGTAGGACTTGCTTGTGAATTAGAGTTGATGTGCAGTTATTGCAAACACAGTGTTACTTTCTTCAATTCCTCACATGTTACTGCAGACACAGGTAAACTATACGATATAAACATTAGGCTGGTTTATGGATTACGGTGTATACGAAAGGGCAGGGCTGCAGGTGCCATTTTGTGCGGTGTGATGAACCTCCCTCCTCCACCTTCAAAATTTAACAAACACATAATTGCAATAGGCTCTGCTGTATAAGATGTGGCACAGGAAAACGTGAAAGATGCTGTTGAGGAAGCAGTTGTTGAAAATAATAATAGCAGAGACTTGTCCATAGCTTTTGATGGAAGCTCGCAGAAGAGAGGCCACACATCTCTGAATGGTGTAATAACAGCTACAAGTGTGGACACTGGTAAGGTAGTTGATGTGGCAATACTTTCCAAGCATTGCAGATGCAAGGAGCAAATGAAAACTAAACATGAAGAGAAGTGCATGGCAAATTACTATGGGTCAAGTGGTGGTATGGAAGTTGCTGGTGTAAGAAGTATTTATCAACGCTCAGTAAAATGGTACAACGTTAGATACATAAATTATCTTGGAGATGGTAACTCAAAGGCTTTCAAAGAAATTGAGGAACTGAAACCCTGTGGTAATGATGTGAAAATTTCGAAACTGGAGTGTGTTGGCCATGTTCAGAAAAGGATGGGATCAAGACTTCGACGGCTCAAGGCTAGCATGAAAGGCAAGAAATTGAGCGATGGAGAAACTTTAGATGGGAAAAATAGACTGACAGATGCTACAATAGATCATATTCAGAAGTGCTATGGTCTAGCAATAAGACAGAATACAGCAGATGCAGAATTAATGAGAAGAGCTGTCTGGGCTCTGTTTTTTCATACAGCTTCAAACAATGCGAATCACCAACATGGGCTACGTCCAAAAGGAGACGATAGTTGGTGCAAGTACAACAGAGGCAAGGTAACTAAGAAACAATACAAACAACCTCATCACCTGCCACCTGTCATAATGGATGAAATAAAACCAATATTCCGAGACCTCGCAGATATTAGTCTACTAAAGAAATGTCTTCATGGCCAGACTCAAATTCCAAATGAGTGTGTGAACCATGTGATATGGAATAGACTACCTAAAACTCTGTTTGTGGGTATAAAAACACTTCACTTTGGCGTTTATGATGCTGTTTCATCATTCAATCAGGGCAATATAACAAAGTGCAAAGTTCTGCAGAAGTTGGGGCTCTGTGTAGGACTACGAACTGCCGCAGCTATGCTTTGTTCGGACAAGGAATGGCTCAGGTCTTCAGATAATGCCATAAAAGTATATTCAAAGATGGCTAGACAGCGTAGCAGAGCCATCAAGAGGAAGCTGTTGGACGATTCTGATGATACAAGCTATGGAGCAGGCTTGTACTGAAGTAAAATCTTTGAAGCTAATTTCCCATAACTTTAGTTTTTTTGTGTATAAGGTACATTTTCTCTGGGCCTATTTATAGTAGAAAGATGAAATTTTCTGTAGTTGTTCCTTAAGACCTTCTAATATATCTGAATTAAAAGATATGTGGAATTATTGTGTATTAATGGATGTAAATTTTAAAATACTTGTTAAAGTGTATAACTTTTTTTAACATTTATAAAACAAATATCTGGAAAACTGTACATTATTCTTTCAAAATTAATAATTCAGCATAAAAGAAGAACATATATCAGCGTTCTGTGAAAAAATCAAGAGTATCGTCCAAATAACAAACGAGAAAATGTTCCTAACTTTCGGTTCAATTTAACATTGTAAGCATAGGACGTTCCGTATACCCTTAATACTTTCATAGCAGAGTACGAATAGTGATCACAGAGAAAGGAAACCACAGCTGTACGCTAAGGTGACAAAAGCCATCCGGTAGCTCGTAATATCGTGTTGGACCTCCTAATGCCCAACGTAATGCAGTAACTCGATGTGGAATTGACTCAACAATATGCTGGAACACCCTTGCAGAATTATTGAGCCACGTTGCCTCTATAGGCGTCCATTACTCTTTCCAGTACTGGATTTTGTTCGTGAACTGACCTCTCGATTATGACCCATAAAGGTTCGGTGGGACTGATCCCGGGAAATCAGGGCGGCCAAATCTTTCGTGCGATTTGTCCAGAACGCTCATCAAAACAATCGTGAAACACTGTGTCCTAGAGGTATGGCGCATTGACAACTATAAATATCCCGCCGTTGTTTGGGAACATCAAGTTCAATAATGGCTGCAAATGGTCTCCAAGTAGCCGAATGTAGTTATTTCCTGTCAATAATCGCCTGAATTGCACCGGAGAACTCAGTCCATTCGATGTAAACGCAGTCTATATTATTATGTAGCCAACACCAACTAGGACAGTGCCGTGCTGACGATATGGGTCAATGGCCTCGTGGAGTCTCATGGAGTATACCTCACACTTGACTCCAATCAACTACACTTACTAGCTGAAATCAAGACCCATCTGACCAGGCCACAGGTTTCTGGTTGCCTAGGGTTCAACTAACGTCATCACGAGCCTAGGAAAGTTGGTGCAGATAGAGTTAGTAAAGACACTCGCATTCGTCTCCGCTGTAGTAGCCCATTAACGCCACATTTCGTCGTTTCTTTTCGTGCTGCCAACCTTCCTCTTCATCATTCAGAACTTTTACCATCTTCTTTCCTTCTTCTCTATCAGAATAAACAAAAAGTGTAGATGTAGATGTAATATAAGGTGCTTTGTTTGAGGACAAGTAAATTAATAATTAATTTGGGCAAACTAGAAAATAATAAAGCATTAAAAGGGAATAGAAACATGCAGTGAAAATAAATGAGTAAATGATTCTATGCAGAGAGGTGAAAGAGTAAATAAAGCTAAAGTTTAAAATAAATAATATAATATGATTAATGTCTAGAGATGGTTGTATAGAAATGGGTAAGAACGGTGATGAAAAATATTTTGTTTCAAAATTGAGGAGATAAATCTGACTAATGTCTGTAAAGTAGATGTGAGATGTATGTGCCTAGTGCCACAAAGGGTTGGCAGAAATCATTAGCAATAGGATATAAAATTATTGTTCTGATCTTGACATATTTGATAACCCAAATGTGTGTAAAAATAATTGGACTGAATGTTGACTTTAGCAGAAATATTACTGAGTGACAAAGTGTGGAGAAAAACCACAAATCTGGGACTCTAAAATATCTCCTTAACATTGTCATTATACCAAAAATGTCATTAAAATTTTCCTTGATTAATGATGTGTATGTTACCTGATGTCATTTGAAAATAATTGGTTTTGTTTCCAGTGTCTAGTTACTGTTTCAAAGTTACAGGTTTCATGTTTTATGCCTTTAATGCAATTGGTAACAATGATGTGACATAATGATGAAAAACTTAAAGATGATGACAATAAACTGCTCAAAAATATGTTGTTGGGCAGAAAAACAAGACAAAAGAATAAAAATGCTGGGGTCCTGAAGTTGAGGACTACCAAATATGCTATGTGAGCAGTAGCCAAAGGACTTGCCATTGTGGGGACAAGGAGTTGATGAGTGATCATGAACTGCCTAACCTAGAGGATGGGGCTGTGTGTCAATTTAAAAATGTGCCTTTTAATGTTCTTAACCTAAAAAGTGTTTATAGGCCTAAATGATTACATACAAAGACTGCCAAACCAATAATGGGCGGAATGAGTAACTTGGACTGCTTATGCTGAGGCAAGCAGTGAAGTAAGTTCGGTCTTTTGACCAGTGTGTTAAAGACTGACTATTTTTATTAAAGTCAATCAAAAAGTATTATAAAATGTATTTCGAATCTTGTTTAGATAGTTGCAGCTGTTTTCGAGATGAGGTTTTCTGGAATAACTTAAAGTTTTGCACTGTCTGCTTTAAAAACACAGCAGTGATAATTAAACATACGTTCTGAGTATGTTAGTGTGTTTGTGTGTAACAAATATTTCGGACTGCTATTAATGAAGACCAGCTTTAAAGTTAATAATTTTGAAAAAAACAAATCTTGAATAGTTAGTTTTGTATTTAAAGAGTCAGTTGGAAAAGGTTCTCATAGCTGTTTGTGTAGATATTTGTGCACATGTGAATGCAATCTGAAATTTTCATTATTTCATTAATTGCTGAACCTTGCAAAATGTACTGTGATCATGAGTATGCTTGTGTGTCTCTGAAATTTACATTCCTTTAAAAAATATTGAAACACACAATTTCTTCTGTGTTAAGGTAAAATGTTCTGTGCTATTGTATATGTGTTTATTTTTTCATTTTATTTGAAGGCTACACCTACTCTACTAACGTGCATATTATTTGTGTGCTGTTTGTTATTTGGACTGTAATGACGCAAAATTAGTTTCCTTAAACCAGTGTGAAAATGGAAATGACTGTAAATGACTTATTTTTAAAAATGTTTTGGAAGAAATGTATGAAATTTCTTAGTGTATATACTGTATGTCTGTAATATACGTTCTTTTTTCTTTTTTTTGTTCTCCCAACTGAAGTTAGTTGGAATAATTTTTTTGTATCAATAGGTCGGCATATTCCTCAATTCCCATTTTGTACACGATACTCTACATTTTTGATGAACTTCTGTATTTCCTGAGCCGCTGCATTGCGTCACTCATAGTCCAGTATGGAACGAGGAGCACAACTGAACATATGGAAAACGTCTTGTTCTCACAACGTCAGCAGGTTTCGTAATTAGTTTGCTCATAGAAAGGAAATAACTTCGCTCAAGAATTTCAGTAAACCGGAATGGTGATCACCACAACTGCTATACTTATCAATTCTCCAACATCCTTTAAAATGTTTGCTGATTAATTTGATTTGGCACAGTAGAAAGCTTTTACGGCAGATAATTAAATGTACAGTGCACACTGTATTTCATATAGTGTATTATTGACATATTTAGTAACTCCAGAATCTCAATAATTGTTGGCTTGATACAATTATTTGTTTTCTTTTAACGATCCATCCAGCTATTATTCAGTTTACTTGCTGTTTCAATTTACAATCAGCATCATTTAATTTTTTTAATGATTGTGATAAGAGCTGGTGTGTGTCACATACGGTGCCATGAACCATATGAGGAGGAATTGTTTGTTTTGACCAATCCTTCTTGTCAATAAGCCACATTTCATTTGACAATTTTCGTCTCAGGAAACAATGTAACTACTAAAGACTTCTTGTTTTACGTTTACAGATGTTTTCGCGAGTGAAGTCGCTGTTCGGCTTGCCAGCTACCAGCCAGGGGTGTCCCAGGCTGGTCGACGAACCGCCAACACCTGCGCCTCTACGCCGCCTTCGGCCGCCTCGACCAATGCCGAATTAGAGGAAGGTGGAGTCCACCACCACCGACTGCGAAGAGGCCGCTGCTGATAAACCACAGCTTCAGGCAATTCACGTAAGCAGGAGAGCCTCCTTTGTACAACATTCAACAATAATAACTGTCAGAGAGTTCCAAGAAAAAAAGACAGAAATGAATTCGAATACTGTTCTGCAGACACGATTACTGACATATCGTTCTCTTTCCACAGTTTGGACCGATACCAAGAATTGTGCATTTTGACTTGTCTGACAATGAAGATGAAGAGGAGGAAGTCTCTGGCTCTTACTACCCTCCTGGAGTTCCAGTTCCACCCAGTCGGCTGCAGATCTTCGCCAACAGACCGCGCCGAAGGAAGATTATCCGAGAGCCACCATCGCAGGAAGTGCAGACTGCGATGGCACATCTAAGAGATGAGATACAAGCAATGGTATGTTAAACGCTTAGCTGTTAAAAACACTGTATTACGTTAGAAGCACAATCTTAGATTTTTTATTAACGCTTGAAATAAATGTAACTGTAAGACTCATTTTAATCTACACATACATCCAAACTGTGTAGACTACTTTCAATTGCTGATGAGGGTTAACAAGGCATCTTGAAGCCAAACACGATATATCGTTTGAGAATATGTGGAAACGAGTAAAGATCGTCAAGAGTTGGTCCAGACAAACATTACAATATTTTACAAAACTTTCATTAATTCATTTGGAAGGTATTTTTATGGAGTGGCATTATTAATACGAAGATTCAGTTAACTCGCTTTACACATTATAGCTCTATATTTTTTGTTACTTGCAAAAGTCGTAGTCATGTCACCGTTATAGATTTTTTTGTAGCCTGTAATATTTCAAGTGCTAGATATAGGTTTGCTCAAGGAAGCAGCTTAACAAAAATAATTGTATTTGTTATTTTCAGGAGAACCCGCGACCTACAACATGGATTGGGCTTCTAGTGGAGACTCTAATCGACCTGTATCGAAACAAGAGAGATTACCGCCGGAACCATGGGTTGGCAGAGAGAGCAGGGTTCGTCATCCGAATGAAGGGAAGATTAGCATTTGCTCGTGAGGCAGTGAGAAGAGTTCTGCATCTGAAGAAATATGTGGACAAGAAAACGCTGCCGGCAGGCATTGATTCAACTCTGCGTGATTACTTTCCTCTTTGTGAACATCCTGACCCTAATTTCCCGCCGATTATTCCATTAACACGACAGCTACTTGAAGCAGCGCTGTGATGTGATTGTTGGAAGCCTGCCTGGTTTGGCGTGAAATAAAACACCTTAAAACCTGTTTAGTTGTGTTCTTATTGCACAGTTAATTTTTAAAAAATTTCTATATATATTGTACTAGTATGAAAACGAAATAGGTCAGTACTGTGAAGTAACCTTCATTGAAGGATATAAATCAGATTTAACTGGCAGTAGCAGAAGCTGAATTAGAGAAGTTGGCGCTGAAAATTACGTCATTAATTTCGTGAATGGGGCCGATCAGTTTACTGTGTTCAAACTTTCAAACTGATAACAGCTTTAAAAGATGGAACAGACTTCTTTGTAGACCTCCTCCGGACAACCCAAAGAATTCAGATACAATGAGATAAGTAATGAAAAGTACAAGTCAAGGTTAATAATAGTATACTGAAAGAAGTGCTGAGAGGATACTTGTGTTAGGCAGTTTTCATCATATGAAATGTCTGAATTAACGTATTTCATAATGGGTATTCAATGTACAGTACGGAATGCTTTTAACTGTAACTTAGGACTGACCATTATACCACGCGATATGAGGTGTGTGACGAATACGTACTGATCATTTAGGTACAGGAAACGTAACAGTGGAATTGAGGGAGATAATAGGAACATCGCTGAGAGTGCTTTTTCCACAAAGGCGAAGATTATGCCATTCCTTGAGTAATGCAACAGGCCTTGGATCCTCGGGATTCGTTGAACCAGCTGTGCCCGTCATGTATGTCCGTGACTGATGCATCGTACGTCGCGTAGTCGCACACCATTCGTCATGGCCTACATCTGGATGTTTTCTTTAAGAGATTATCTGCATTACTAATTTCCAGAGGCAGCCTGCGAGACAGAACTGTGTCAGCTAATCCCGATGATCTTCATTAATTTCAGTAAATGGCAAATATGTCAGAGCAGCAGGTCTACCATCTGACTATACACGCAGTTGCAGCAGCTAAGTGTAAAGCTAAATTAAGTTTACTGGATACCACAAACAATAAAAAATCTGGATATTTTGTTCTACATACAAAGGGTCAATTATAGATGAACAAGTCGTATCACGAAGGGAAGCTATAAAATAAAAAGTTATATCTTCTGGTGTACTTGGCTTGCGAAACACCTCCTCATAGTTACAGAAATCCAAGAGATCTCTGTCGATACAAGTTAATATCAAATTGACTGCACATCACAAGAGGAAGGCAAACCCACGTTTCTGGCATTTGTAGACTTAGAGAAAGCTTTTGACAATGTTGACTGGAATACTCTCTTTCAAATTCTGAAGGTGGCAGGGATAAAGTACGGGGAGCGAAAGGCTATTTACAATTTGTACAGAAACCAGATGGCAGTTATAAGAGTCGAGGGGCATGAAAGGGAAGCAGTGGTTGAGAAGGGAGTGAGACAGGGTTGTAGCCTCTCCCCGATGTTATTCAATCTGTATATTGAGCAAGTAGTGAAGGAAACAAAAGAAAACTTCGGAGTAGGTATTAAAATCCATGGAGAAGAAATAACAACTTTGAGGTTCGCCGATGACATTGTAATTCTGTCAGAGACAGCAAAGGACTTGGAAGAGCAGTTGAACGGAATGGACAGTGTCTTGAAAGGAGGATATAAGATGAACATCAACAGAAGCAAAACGAGAATAATGGAATGTAGTCGAATTAGGTCGGGTGATGCTGAGGGAATTAGATTAGGAAATGAGACACTTAATCTAGTAAAAGAGTTTTGCTATTTGGGGAGCAAAATAACTGATGATGGTCGAAGTAGAGAGGATATAAAATGTAGACTGGCAATGGCAAGGAAAGCGTTTCTGAAGAAGAGAAATTTGTTAACAGCGAGTATAGATTTAAGTGTCAGGAAGTCGTTTCTGAAAGTATTTGTACCCTAAAACCTAAGACTTCCTAAAAGTTCCTAGAAACCGTAGTAGCATTTATGGAAGCAGATCCATTATTTTACTGGGACAGAAATTACTGCACTAACAAATAAAAATATTTTGTTACTCATCCAGTATGTCTTCTGATTATAATCGTATTTCAAATAAAGGACTAAAATTATGTACTCATTTCAAAATGGCACCATCTCTGATGACTCAATGACGTTTACTTCCTGGAAGACTGATATATATATATAGGAATAACACTTATTTGAAGAAGTGGATCAAACCATGTGACTTCTTTTTAGAAGTTGGCCTTCTCAACAACAGAAGCAATTTTTGCTATCAAAAATGCTTTCTTAGTATTGTTACACAAACCAAAATTTACCATATGAAGATAGTATCTGTTCCCGAAATTAGAGATACCATTGATAACTGTGAAAACTGAAATGATAATAAAATCGAAATCAGTAGCTGGCAACAGGTCTCGTTGATATACATCAATGGGGACAGCTGAAAGTGTTTGCCCCAACCGGGACTCGAATCTGTGATCTTCTGGTTATACGGCAAATGATCCATTCACCTTTTTCTTTTTTTTTTTTTTTCCTCATTTTGTTCGATATAGTTCGTTGCGTTTGGTCGGGGCGCACGTCACAAGACATCCGTTCAAATTGATCCTTGGTTCCTTGACTCAGTTTTCTTATTACAGAGATTACGCAGCCCTCTGACCGAACACGCTGAGCTACCGTGCCGGCTGTCCACCTGAGCCACCGATGTCACACAGGATAATGCAATGCCAGGGACTTATGGGGTACACACATCCTGTGAGACCAACATTTCCAACTGTCCACAACCTACATTCGTAGTGCTCCTAATAGATATTTCCCAGATCACTCATTACTCTCTCCAGACTAAGCTGACGAGTCCAATAAGAGTTAAGGCAATGTGGGCTCATTCCGACAGAGGAAGGTCAATGGCAAGGTAGCCTTTAGCTGTATGAAGATCGTATATGTTCCTGAAAGAACAGATACAATTGATAACCGTGCAAATTCTTTAGACTGAAATGATAATTAAATCAAAACCCTTAACTGCCGACAGGTGCTGTTCATATACAGGTCTATTACAAATGATTGAATCGATTTCATATATTCACTGTAGCTCCATTCATTGACATATGGTCACGACACACTACAGATACGTAGAAGAACTCATAAAGTTTTGTTCGGCTGAAGCCGCACTTCAGGTTTCTGCCGCCAGAGCGCTCGAGAGCGCAGGGAGACAAAATGGCGACAGGAGCCGAGAAAGTGTATGTCGTGCTTGAAATGCACTCACATCCGTCAGTCATAACAGTGCAACGACACTTTAGGACGAAGTTCAACAAAGATCCACAAACTGCTAACTCCATTCGGCGATGGCATGCGCAGTTTAATGCTTCTGAATGCCCCTGTAAGGGGAAATCAACGGGTCGGCCTGCAGTGAGCGAAGAAACGGTTGAATGCGTGCGGGCAAGTTTCACGCGTAGCCCGCGGAAGTCGACGAATAAAGCAAGCAGGGAGCTAAACGTACCACAGCCGACGGTTTGGAAAATCTTACGGAAAAGGCTAAAGCAGAGACCATACCGTTTACAATTGCTACAAGCGCTGACACCCGATGACAAAGTCAAACGCTTTGAATTTTCGGCGCTGTTGCAACAGCTCATGGAAGAGGATGCGTTCAGTGCGAAACTTGTTTTCAGTGATGAAGCAACATTTTTTTCTTAATGGTGAAGTGAACAGACACAATGTGCGAATCTGGGCGGTAGAGAGTCCTCACGCATTCGTGCAGCAAATTCGCAATTCACCAAAAGTTAACGTGTTTTGTGCAGTCTCACGGTTTAAAGTTTACGGCCACTTTTTCTTCTACGAAAAAAACGTTACAGGACACGTGTATCTGGACATGCTTGAAAATTGGCTCACGCCACAACTGGAGACCGACAGCGCCGACTACATCTTTCAACAGGATGGTGCTCCACTGCACTTCCATCATGATGTTCGGAATTTCTTAAACAGGAGATTGGAAAACCGATGGATCGGTCGTAGTGGAGATCATGATCAGCAATTCATGTCATGGCCTCCACGGTCTCCCGACTTAAACCCCATGCGATTTCTTTCTGTGGGGGTATGTGAAAGATTCAGTGTTTAAACCTCCTCTACCAAGAAACGTGCCAGAACTGCGAGCTCGCATCAACGATGCTTTCGAACTCATTGATGGGGACACGCTGCGCCGAGTGTGGGAGAAACTTGATTATCGGCTTGATGTCTGCCGAATCACTAAAGGGGCACATATCGAACATTTGTGACTGCCTAAAAAAACTTTTTGAGTTTTTGTATGTGTGTGCAAAGCATTGTGAAAATATCTCAAATAATAAAGTTATTGTAGAGCTGTGAAATCGCTTCAATCATTTGTAATAACCCTGTACATCAGTGGGGACAGCTGAAAATTTGTGTCCCGAGCGGAAGTCGAACACGGCACCTCCTGCTTACATGGCAGACGCTCTATCCCTCTGAGCCACCAAGGGCACAGAGGATAGCGTGACTGCAGGGACTTATCGCTTGCACGCTTCAGCTGTCCCCATTGATCTCCGTCCCTGAAGACTCAGCTGTCCCCGTCCTGATTGCCTCCGCTCTGCTCCGAGGAGCCACCGAGCGTCCCACTGACAACTGAAAGACGCTCCGCGTCGTGTTCCCTCGCCGGCGTCGCTTAGATACCGGCGACGACAAGCGCCCGCGATCCGGCGTCCGAATCTGCGGCCGTCGTCTTGGGATGCCTCCGGAGTGTGTTCGAAGCCAGGACGACTGCCCACGGTAGCGAGCCTTGGACTGGTCCTCCACTAGCAAACTGGCTACGGACCCGCGTCGGCCTCAGAGGGTCGAATGGTGTATCTTAAGATTCAAATTATTGACTTTAATAAGGAAATTAAGTTTTTTAAAATGTGTTCATATTATGAGTCATAATGTTTTCTCACGTTCCTATAGTCGTCAATTTATCGTCCACGTAGGCAGTATCCCACTGCATAAGTTATTCCCCAGAACTTTGACTAGCACTCGCGACAAATCTACCGATTACCTTCAGAACTCAAAAGACTTTCTTTTAAACTGGTGGATTTTGAATTGTGCAGCAATGTGGTATTCTTACAAGGGAACCTCCCCATCGCACCCCCCTCAGATTTAGTTATACGTTGGCACAGAGGATAGTCCTTGAAAAACTGAACACAGATCAATCGAGAAAACAGGAAGTAGTTGTGTGGAACTACGAACAAATAAGCAAAATATACAAACTGAGTAGTCCATGTGCAAGATAGGCAACATCAAGGCTGATGCAAGCTCAGGAGCGCCATGGTCACGTGGTTAGCATCAGCAGCTGCTGAGCGAGGGGTCCTGGGTTCGAGTCTTCCCTCTAGTGAAAATTTTAATTTTTTTTTCAGTTTATGTGACAAACTCTTATGTTTTCATCACTTTTTTGGGAGTGATTATCACATCCACAAGAAAACCGAAATCGGGTAAGGTAGAAGAATCTTTTTACCCATTCGCCAATTGTACAAGTTAGGTGGGTCGACAACATATTCCTGTCATGTGACGCACATGCCATCACCAGTGACGTATAGAATATATCAGACGTGTTTTCCTGTGGAGGAATCGGTTGACCTATGATCTTGCGATCAAATGGTTTCGGTTCCCATTGGAGAGGCATGTCCTTTCGTCTACTAATCGCACGGTTTACCGGTGCGGACGCAAAACACAGACACTAAACTTACTACAGTGAACAGAGACGTTAATGAACGAACAGACAGATCATAACTTTGCGAAAATAAAGAAATTAAAATTTTCAATGGAGGTAAGAATTGAACCGAGGATTTCTCGTTCCGCAGCTGCTCACGCTAACCACGGGACCACCGCGCTCCTGATTTCACGTTAGCCTTGAAGTTGCATATCTTACGCATGGACTACTCACGTTGTATATTTTGCTTATTTTTTCATAGTTCCACATAACTTCTTCCTGTTTTCTCGATTGATCTGTGTTCAGTTTTTCAGGGCCTATCCAGTGTGCCAACTTATATCTAAATCTGAGGGGGCTGCGATGGGGAGGTTCCCTTGTTAGTACTGTCTTCATCGACTACTAACTTCCTTAGGTATAATTTTGTCAAGAGTTGTTAAGAAATCTACGCTTTTAAAAAGCAACATTAAGGTTTCGAAATATTCCTAATGGTCGATCTAATATAGTGAGATGTTGCTAACAGCACTGGATCAGCTGCTAAGTGCATCCACGTATCTTAATCACAGCGTGAAGTGGATTACAATACGGACTATCTGACTTCTCTTTGATGTTATTAACCAATATTCGGTGGATAACTTCACCTGCAGCCTTACTATTGGATGAGATAACATCCTAAGGCTTAATTGTAAACAATACATATCCTACTGCCTTTAAAATACATGTATCGAATATGCTAGCTTTGAGACTAGCTGAGAATAACTACTTCCACAGTTTCTTCTTTACAGCATTCGGGAGTTCAATTACATTTTCAGTGTTAAGTCGACGCTTCTTATTCTCCCCTGCTGTGTTCACAAAAGCCTTATAAGCGAATCCCTTAAAATGACTCTTCCTATCTTTTTGCTCCTTATCTGCAGGTACATACAGCTTACTCAGAAATCCAAGTGACTGAACATCTTCCTGACCTTACTAGTCCAGAGAACCAGCTCTACGTTTATGATTTTTGAGTCAAGAGATTACATTTCAGGTCTTCTTTGAGAATTCTGGTGTGAACATTTACGAAGGTACTTTGAGGTCCAACTAGCTTCTCCGGGTGCTTCACTTTTTTTTTGTGAGCCAGTGTAGTCGTTGTCAGGTAATAGGGCGGTCATTGGTCCAAATCGTACGTATATTTCAGTAAAAAGTGCAATTGTAACCATTACACTAGAGGTCTCGGTAAGCAAATTGAATTTCTACACTAACAGTTTTATGAGAGAGATATTTCAGGGAATCAACTGCTCAATATAGTATTAGTTTTGCTCTTTACTAGGGGATAATAGTCAACAAGAGAATAATTTCCTCAGGCTAACACTAATAAAACTAATTTAGATGTTTCTGAATACATCATCGTGTAAATACATTATGGAAGTTAACCTGTAGATCCGCATAGATAGTTGATTAGCTCAAGCACACATGGATAAATATAATTTTGGTACACATAAATCAATGCAACATAAGACCAGGTCTAATAATTATCCAATACATGTTGAATAGTACTGGCAGATTCGATTTATTTTTAAATTAAGGAAATGGAAGACTTACATAATTATTAGGCAATCGTTAAATTGAAAACATTTTTGGCTTTGTTCAATCTACAGATTAATGTTGAAGCAGATCAACCAACTTTACAACTTTAGTATTCTCTGCCAGTCATTGAAAGAATATAATCTACGGCCTTTCATTGTGAATATAACGGTAAGCTAGGTTTAAAGATTCGGATCAGGGTGCTATCATGTCTAACATGATTTGTTTTAATGGCAGTCGGAAATCACACGTAAGATAAATTGTTTCAATACATTCATAAAAGCATAGAGAAAATATTGGTACATGCATTTTTACAAAGCTACAGACACAGTATTTTGCCGCTTTACTGCACTTGCTTCCCTAAAGACAAACCTACATATTCTCCAGTTCTATCGCTACAATTGTATCAGCCATGTAAATGTACGCTATACCTTAAAATATTTAAGAAATAAGTATCCACTGACAGAAAATGTAAATATTCGGTCAAAATTGTAAGTAAATACAAATATTAACAAAGTACGAACAAATACTGGTAAAACATTATTTACGAACATTACAGGTGACATGAAGAGCTGATGTTAAAACTGAACATCAAACTCGATGAAAGACATGATAGGTTTTGCAAAGTCAATGTGCGGGTGCCGCCATGGCCTATTGCCAGTGGGTTGAGTTGAGTCAGTAGGTACTTCGTGCTGACAGGCACCGAATACGAGGTGTGTTTCAGTGACTTTTGGTAGCCATTGAGAATTGTGCCACCTTTCTTCCTGGTTATACTGCAGTTGTGCTGCAGTGGCTACACCGAAGCGAAACTATCATCTTCAAATAGTGGAGAAAAACATGGATACATCAAAACACATTACCACACCCAGTACGGTGTAGGAAAACAGTTGGCACCCTAAGACGCCTTCCAGTTTATTCTGGATGGTCAAAATACAGGCCCTGAGTGGTTTTCAAGGGAATCTGATGCCATTCTTCCTGCTAAATAGTGTAAAGTTCAAGTAACGTTGTTCTATATGGAGAGCTATCGAGCACCCTTCTCTGCGTAGTAGACCACAAATCCTGAGTAATATTGACATCTGTTGACTGTGGTGGCCAGAAGAGATGAGAAAAATCATACTTGTGCTCAGTAAATCAATCCTGGGTAAAGTGACCTGTGTGAAAAGGAGCCCTTTCTTCCTGCAACACAGTCTTACCATTGTGGAACATTCATTGTTCTATGAGATGCGCCTGATCAGCCAAAATGAACACTTAATGTTTGACAGTAACCCCAGCTTGCACAGTAGCCATGGACCTACCGGAATACCACGATACTTCTGTCCCAAGCATTACCGAACCCCTGCCATGTTTCGCTCTTGCGACGTTAACTCGGCCGCCTAAATGTCTTTCTTACATTAGCTACACCAGGGTCCATATTTTATGACTTCAGCACCACATTATCCTGATATAGGTATTTGCATATTGATGATTGGTTTTGGAATTCCAGCTCACCGCGTGAAATGCTGCTTATAAAGGTCATATAGTTTTCTTTTCGTGCTTACAGCGTCCGCCAGTGCGACATTTAGTTCTGCAATGGCTTCTGCCGCTGTCGTCTTCCAACATAGCATCGCAGTCCTTGCCACTCGCCGTTCGTCACGATCACTCAAAACAGTCTTCTGTTCGCGCTGGTACTTAGCGGATGATATCCTCAGCTTTCCCCGTGTGCGGTATCAATCTTCGATCGCAGCCTCTTGAATCAATAAACATTTCGGTTACACTGGTTACGAAAGCACCCACAATACGAGCTGAAAAATGTTCCCACTTTCGAAAGCACTGGGCTTCTACCTTATGCACGCAAATTACACAGGACACTATTCTGAGCGCGAGTGAGATTTGCAACGCGTTGACGATATTGCAAAGATGCCGTTCGTGGTCAATTACAACAGTGCAAAATGTCAGTTTGGCTTTACGTGTTTGTGTTGAAGCATGCATTTCTGACTTTGTTTCAGTTTTTGTGCCGCCCAGGCTGCTGGAACGTTCTTAGGATTGGAGAGTTGACAACTAGGTGACGCAAAAGTTCTGAGGCAGGAAACAGGTCTATTTTTACACGAGCCAGCCATTTTAAGAGAGCGAAACCGTTGCTCAAATCTGGGTCAGGTGTGCCCATAAACACAATTTGCCATCCAGAGCAGACGAAGTTCACATTCGTGATCAGGAGAGGATCATTTGCTGTGATGCGTGTGATGTGAGCAATTGTAACTGCCATGTCTTTAAGGCTATGGGAGGTTATCGTGTTGGTTTGAAAATAGACTGCCTCCTGGGAACCTAAAACCACTTCAGAGTTTTTGGGGGGCAACGAGGAGCAGATGCTGCATCTATATTGGGGGACCTCTTAAATTAAATTTTGCATCAACGTTTGTTTAAAAAATACGAAGTGTTGTTGCGTAAGCGCGCACTTTGTCTAAAAATGGTCAACACATACATCTCCAGATTATTCACAATATGTTTTCTGTAGCTTGTCAATGTCCCTCCTTGGCCCATTGTCAATACGTTTATATTTAGTGCACCAGAGTATAATATCATGATTACACGGAGGAAGAAAATGACAACGCGGAAAAATCAGTTCTGGAAAAGGGATTCAACTTTGAACAAACGAAGATCGCTATGCAGACTTCATCAGTGGTGTGGAACAAGTAATTCCGCACTCCATGGCGACAGTGCTGAAGAGACACTTTGGGAAATGCACCCCACACTCACTAGAGCCAAACACCAAGAAAGCGAGAAGAGAACTAAGAAACGATCCTAGAATAGTAATTCTACCTGTCTACCTGCGGGCAAAGTAAATGTCACTGTACCACAACCGCTGTCAGAGTACATTCGAATACTGTAATACTACTCGAGGATTTGGCACACAGAAAATTCAAGGCAGACCTGACCAATAGGATGAAGAAGAAGACTTGAGCTTCTCTGTCAGTACCTGCTGAGGAAATCGTCCAGGAGTTCCAACCACGAGCTGCTACACCACCAAGGGGGTATGGCTTACCAAACGTTCAGAAACAGGACGTTCTTCTCCGTCCTAGTGTAAGCGAAATATGCACATCATCGTACCAGCTGGCCAAACATCTAACGGCTGTATTACGGTCCTACGTCGGTAAATGTCAGCACCTCATCAGGAACTCCGTACAGTTCATTCAACATATGTAAACACTGCGCCTCCGTGACCAGGACCTTACGTTTAGTTTTGATGTATTTCTCTTCACCAGACGGCCGCTTGGCGGTTCCCTTTATTTTATCACGCAGAAATACAACGCGACAATGCCTAATCTCCTCGAATTTGTCCTCGCATAAACATTCTCTCTCTTTAGTGGTGACTATTACGAAAAAAATGGACGGCGTCGCCATGGTGTTCTCCTGTCCTCAGTTGTGACAAACTTGTTTATGGAGGACACAACTGCGCTGAAGTGTACATGTCTTTTCAGATGTGTTGAAAGAGATTTGTCGTGTTACCATTTGGCAGAAAAGACTTCAGGATTTTCGCAAACGTCTGAACTTCCACGCCCGTGTATCAAATTCACCATGGAGGTGGAAGAGTATGGCGAAATGCCCTTTTTGAACGTCTTAGCCAGGCACAGAGCAAACGGCACTGCAGCACACAGTGTATACAATAAAGCCACCCACATTGAATTCTATTCCCACGCTGCCAGCTGCTATCATCCTTCATTACGTGAGGGAGTTCTACGTACACTGCTACACAGGGCTCGTTCAACATCGTAGGAAGTAAGCCTACCAAGGGAGCTTCACAACATTAAGGATGTTTTCCACACAAACAGAAATGACGAGAGTGAAAATCCGACGTAACTTCAGATTGAAAGAACAAGCTCAACAGACTGGAAACAAGGAGGAGGAAAAGATACTGTCGTACCTGAGGTTTGCTGGGAAAGTATCGAACAAAATCCGGAGAAGTGAAAGTGGTCCAACGGCCATAGGTTTTCTGTATTGAACGGCGTGAGAGAACTACACTCCTGGAAATGGAAAAAAGAACACATTGACACCGGTGTGTCAGACCCACCATACTTGCTCCGGACACTGCGAGAGGGCTGTACAAGCAATGATCACACGCACGGAACAGCGGACACACCAGGAACCGCGGTGTTGGCCGTCGAATGGCGCTAGCTGCGCAGCATTTGTGCACCGCCGCCGTCAGTGTCAGCCAGTTTGCCGTGGCACACGGAGCTCCATCGCAGTCTTTAACACTGGTAGCATGCCGCGACAGCGTGGACGTGAACCGTATGTGCAGTTGACGGACTTTGAGCGAGGGCGTATAGTGGGCATGCGGGAGGCCGGGTGGACGTACCGCCGAATTGCTCAACACGTGGGGCGTGAGGTCTCCACAGTACATCGATGTTGTCGCCAGTGGTCGGCGGAAGGTGCACGTGCCCGTCGACCTGGGACCGGACCGCAGCGACGCACGGATGCACGCCAAGACCGTAGGATCCTACGCAGTGCCGTAGGGGACCGCACCGCCACTTCCCAGCAAATTAGGGACACTGTTGCTCCTGGGGTATCGGCGAGGACCATTCGCAACCGTCACCATGAAGCTGGGCTGTGGTCCCGCACACCGTTAGGCCGTCTTCCGCTCACGCCCCAACATCGTGCAGCCCGCCTCCAGTGGTGTCGCGACAGGCGTGAATGGAGGGACGAATGGAGACGTGTCGTCTTCAGCGATGAGAGTCGCTTCTGCCTTGGTGCCAATGATGGTTGTATGCGTGTTTGGCGCCGTGCAGGTGAGCGCCACAATCAGGACTGCATACGACCGAGGCACACAGGGCCAACACCCGGCATCATGGTGTGGGGAGCGATCTCCTACACTGGCCGTACACCACTGGTGATCGTCGAGGGGACACTGACTAGTGCACGGTACATCCAAACCGTCATCGAACCCATCGTTCTACCATTCCTAGACCGGCAAGCGAACTTGCTGTTCCAACAGGACAATGCACGTCCGCATGTATCCCGTGCCACTCAACGTGCTCTAGAAGGTGTAAGTCAACTACCCTGGCCAGCAAGATCTCCGGATCTGTCCCCCATTGAGCATGTTTGGGACTGGATGAAGCGTCGTCTCACGCGGTCTGCACGTCCAGCACGAACGCTGGTCCAACTGAGGCGCCAGGTGGAAATGGCATGGCAAGCCGTTCCACAGGACTACATCCAGCATCTCTACGATCGTCTCCATGGGAGAATAGCAGCCTGAATTGCTGCGAAAGGTGGATATACACTGTACTAGTGCCGACATTGTGCATGCTCTGTTGCCTGTGTCTATGTGCCTGTGGTTCTGTCAGTGTGATCATGTGATGTATCTGACCCCAGGAATGTGTCAATAAAGTTTCCCCTTCCTGGGACAATGAATTCACGGTGTTCTTATTTCAATTTCCAGGAGTGTATAAATGATCTTTCATGACGTATTTTGCCCTGCACTAATGTGAGCGGATATAGAGATATAGTGATCTACGATGGGCAACCCAGAACGACCACTAAACCGATAGTTTACACGGCGGCTGCTACAGGACAGAAGCCACCCACCAAAATTGCGACAACGACCCCAAATGACAATGATAGTGAAAGAGTCTCTCCGAATGAGACCAGAGATACCAAGTGTATCGGAGTCGACACCGCAACCGACATAATCTGTGGCGAAAGCTCCAATAGCTACTGTAACAGGAAACACGACTGTACCGGCTGCCACTGGACTGGATGCACCCAGCCCCATTTCGACAACTCTCAAAAAATGACATTGTTCGTGCAAGTGACATTCCAATGGCGACCACCCAAACTGTGGGGCCGTCCTTCATCAAAACACAATTCTCAGAACCGCTGACGAAAGCCACAGTCACCAGAATTCGAAGTTACTCGAAAGTTTCTGAAGCCGAATCTGATCATGATAAAATTTCAGATCAGGGCCAGTAATCATCCCGAGAATCGTTACTGAATACCTCTCTGGGAAGTACCTAGAAAAAGTAGTTCGAAACCACAATCACGATCGGATTGAACTGGAGTTAATGGCAAGGAGTTGATATCGAATCTTTGAGGATGTCCACACTTAATTTGGTACCAGTGATATGAAGCAGTTGTAGTTACAATGATCATCAATGCATGAAGGTCAGCTAGACCAAACAGAAGTTGTTATACGTTTAGTCAACTACATAAAGAGTCGGTAGCATTGTATACCAATGAGCAACTTGAAATTTCAGCTCACGACAGGAGCATGTAGTGGTAGGCCTACTATAGCTCTATTTTAAAAGAATAACTGACCACGCAAGCGTTAGATATGTACTTACTAGAGGAGTTCGTTACAGGACGGACACTACATGGTATACGGTCACTACACAGAAACATCTAAATAAACGGATACTACTCAATAACAAATGTAAACCACAGTGTAGGGCTACAGATAGACGTCGAATGCTGTCTAGAGCACAGGAGACCTGCAATGAGCACCTTAGAAGAGATATACCGGAAAATCACTCAGTAGACCTGATAAAATTCCGATCGTATGTAAAGGCTATTAGTGGGACGAAAGTTACTGATAGTCTCTGAAAGACGAGGCATCGACTGATAGTAAGTTTAGCAGATTAAAAGCAGAGATGCTTAACTCCTTTTCAAAACAGTTCTGTCCATGTTGATCCAGTTTAATTCGTGTACGACTGCAAAGATGAGTCAGTGGCGTTGAGAAACAGCTAAGATGATTAAAGTCAGACACACCTCCAGATCTTGAGTGAAATGCTATCAGATCCTATTCCGATGATCCGGCTAAGTTAACACTTCTATTAACCATAATACAATGAAGATCTCTCGGAAAAAACGGTGCTGCATGATAGGACGAAACCACAAGTCAGATTACTCCACAAGAAGGGTAGCACAAGTGATCCACCAAACCACTGTCCAACATCCTTCACACCCTCTCATTATCAAACAGTCTTAGAAAATATTCTGAGGTGAAATTTTGAAGGGTATCTCGAACAGATTGCCCTTCTTCATGCCAAAGAGCACCGTTAGGTAACCAGTGATCACGTGAAACCAAGCACTGAATATTATGGGAGCATGAGTTCAACCATATTAAGTATTTCGTAACCTTCGCAGAGGATCTAGTAGGAAAACAGACGAGGGATAGTAGAAATCCTTGGATAACAGAAGAAATACTGAATTTAATTGATGAAAGGAGAAAATATAAAAATGCAGTAAACGAAGCAGGCAAAAAGGAATACAAACTTTTCAAAAATGAGATCGGCAGGAAGTGCAAAATGGCTAAGCAGGGATGCCTAGAGGACAAATGTAAGGATGTAGAGGCTTACCTCACTAGGGTTAAGATAGATACTGCCTACAGGAAAATTAAAGAGACCTTTGGAGATAAGGGAACCACTTGTATGAATATCAAGAGCTCAGATGGAAACCCAGTTCTAAGCAAAGAAGGGAAAGCAGAAAGGTGGAAGGAGTATATAGAGGGTCTATACAAGGGCGATGTTCTTGAGGACAATATTTTGGAAATGGAAGAGGATGTAGATGAAGATGAAATGAGAGATATGATAATGCGTAAAGAGTTTGACAGAGCACTGAAAGATCTGAGTCGAAACAAAGCCCTGGGAGTAGACAACATTCCATTAAAAGTACTGACAGCCTTGGGAGAGCCAGTCCTGACAAAACTCTACCATCTTGTGAGCAAGATGTATGAGACAGGCGAAATACCCTCAGACTTCAAGAAGAATATAATAATTCCAATCCCAAAGAAAGCAGGTGTTGACAGATGTGAAGAATACCGAACAATCAGTTTAATAAGTCATAGCTGCACAATACTAACGCGAATTTTTTACAGACGAATGGAAAAACTGGTAGAAGCCGACCTCGGGGAAGATCAGTTTGGATTCCATAGAAATATCGGAATACGTGAGGCAATACTGACCCTA
Source organism: Schistocerca nitens (assembly GCF_023898315.1). Lineage (NCBI taxonomy): Eukaryota > Metazoa > Arthropoda > Insecta > Orthoptera > Acrididae > Schistocerca > Schistocerca nitens. The sequence goes on from NC_064614.1 coordinate 22,693,457, forward strand.
CGACTTATCTTAGAAGCTAGAGTAAGGAAACGCAAACCAACGTTTCTAGCATTTGTAGACTTAGAGAAAGCTTTTGACAATATTGACTGGAATACTCTCTTTCAAATTCTGATGGTGGCAGGGGTAAAATACATGGTGCGAAAGGCTATTTACAATTTGTACAGAAACCAGATGGCAGTTATAAGAGTCAAGTGACATGAAAGGGAAGCAGTGGTTGAGAAGGGAGTGAGACAGGGTTGTAGCCTCTCCCCGATGTTATTCAATATCTATATTGAGCAAGCAGTGAAAGAATCAAAAGAAAAATTCGGAGTGTGTATTAAAATCCATGGGGAAGAAATAAAAACTTTGAGGTTCGCCGATGACATTGTAGTTCTGTCAGAGACAGCAAAGGACTTGGAAGAGTAGTTGAACGAAATGGACAGTGTCTTGAAAGGAGGATATAAGATGAACATCAACAAAAGTAAAACGAGGATAATGGAATATAGTCGAATTAAGTCGGGTGATGCTGAGGGAATTGGATTGGGAAATGAGACACTTAAAGTAGTAAAGGAGTTTTGCTATTTGGGGAGCAAAATAACTAATGATGGTCGAAGTAGAGAGGATATAAAATGTAGACTGGCAATTGCAAGGAAAATGTTTCTGAAGAAGAGAAATTTGTTAACATCGAGTATAGATTTACGTGTCAGGAAGTCGTTTCTGAAAGTATTTGTATGGAGTGTAGCCATGTATGGAAGTGAGACGTGGACGATAACTAGTTTGGACAAGAAGAGAATAAAAGCTTTTGAAATGTGGTGCTACGGAAGAATGCTGAATATAAGATGGGTAGATCACATAACTAATGAGGAAGTACTCAATAGGATTGGTGAGAAGTTTGTGGCACAACTTGGCTAGAAGAAGGGATCGGTTGGTAGGACATGTTCTGAGGCCTCATGGGATCACCAGCTTATTATTGTAGGGCAGCGTGGAGGGTAAAAATCGTAGAGGGAGACCAATAAATGAATACACTAAGCAGATTCAGAAAGATGTAGGTAGCAGTAGGTACTGGGAGACGAAGCAGCTTGCACAGGATAGAGTAGTTTGGAGAGCTGCATCAAACCAGTCTCTGGATTGAAGACCACAACAACAACAACAACACCTTCCGAAAGGCATTTCAAACGGTAGAACACATACGTACCGCTCCCGTAGAGGTCAGCAAGACATAGTTAATTGAATCTCATCGCGCACAGAGGCGTTCAATCAATCTTCTTACGTCCCACACGCAAATAGAATAAAAAAAAGCCCCAAATCTTGATACTTTAAGAAGAACCTCGTCCATGCGGTTCACATTGCTTTGTATAGTATAGATATATATGTCGACGGAGATGTACAGGGTGTTACAAAAAGGTACGGCCAAATTTTCAGGAAACATTCCTCACAAGCAATTAAAAAAAGATGTTATGTGGATATATGTCCGGAAACGTTTAATTTCCATGTTAGAGCTCAATTTAGTTTCGTCAGTATGTACTGTAGTTCCGCGATTCACCGGCCGTTGCCCCAATTGATGGAGGATAATGTTGACTTCGGTGCTTGTGTTGACATGCGACTCATTGCTCTACAGTAGTAGCATCAAGCACATCAGTACGTAGTATCAACAGGTTAGTGTTCATCACGAACGTGGTTTCGCAGACAGTGCAATGTTTACAAATGCGGAGTTGGCAGATGCCCATTTGATGTATGGATTAGCACGGGGCAATAGCCGTGGCGCGGTGCGTTTGTATCGAGACAGATTTCCAGAACGAAGGTGTCCCGACAGGAAGACGTTCGAAGCAATTGATCGGCGTCTTAGGGAGCACGGAACATTCCAGCCTATGACTCGCTACTGGGGAAGACCTATAATGACGAGGACACCTGCGATGGACGAGGCAATTGTTTGTGCAGTTGACAATAACCCTAATGTCAGCGTCAGAGAAGTTGCTGCTGTACAAGGTAGCGTTGACCACGTTACTGTATGGAGAGTGCTACGGGAGAACCAGGACTGCATCAGCGCATCAGGGATTCCATGCGACGGAGGGTGGATGCATGTATCCTAGCTAACGGAGGACATTTTGAACATTTCCTGTAGCAAAGTATTTGAAGTCACGCTGGTACTTTCTGTTATTGAGTGTTTCTATTCCGTGATTAATGTGACTTGAAGAGAAGTAATAAAATGAGCTCTAACATGGAAAGTAAGCGTTCCCGGACACATGTCCACATAACATATTTTCTTTCTTAGTGTGTGAGGAATGTTTCCTGAAAGTTTGGCCGTAACTTTTTGTAATACCCTGTATAGCTGGCGTGAATTCTTCAAAAATTTCACTCCAGTGGCGAACTGTTTCTTCTGTTGGTATTTGTTAGTTACATTCCTTTTTCGTTCAATAAACTCGTAGCAAGGATATATATGTATATGGCACACCTTTCTGCAAAGGAAACAAAGAGAATTCACTTTTGAAATAAGGACAGACATGGTTGGATTCAGTCGTTATTCCACAAATCCAAAATGACTTACTGCTTAAGGTCGCGAACCACTCGAGTACACGCGACTCTAATGGGACATTCTGAACCCCTGGTATTCCCTCCTTTCAGATCGCGTCCGAGCGTTTCCCTCGCAGACTGCGGGGGTTGGATTGCATAGGGGAACTGTTTAAACAGTGAGGTCATCGGTCTCACCCGATTTGGGGAGGATGGCAAAGGAAGTCGTCCGTGTTCTTTCAATGCAACCATCCCAGCATTTGATTGGAGCGATTTAGGGGAATCACGTAAAACCTAAATCAGGAGGGCCGGACTCGGGGTTGAACCGTCGTCCTCCCGAATGCGAGTCCAGTGTGCTAACCACTGCGCCACCTCCCGCGGGACAGACTGCCTCTTGATCATCATCGCCTCCTTCTTTTCATTATATACAGACTCCAATTGTCAACGAATGTAACAGATCGTGTCTTCATATCGCCTTCTTCTTTTCATTATCCGATTGTCAACGAATGTAAAGAGATCGTGTCTTCATGACGTCACTGTCAACAATGAGTTCCGCACCGAACCAACCGGACCGTTGCGTAGCATCAGTCTCATTGACAAACCTTCCGAAGAAAGAGTCGATTTCGAAGTGCGCTTTCTAGGAAGTCTGTTTCGCATCCTTCGGGCTGTGAGAAGAATTTGAGAGGAAGTGAAGAGGTAGGCGAACACTAACTTTTAAATTATTCTGCAGTTTCAGGCACGAGATTGGGGTCTGGAAGAACAATATTTTATGTTTTGTCTACGTATCAGTAGGTCGGATTTTTCCTCAATTCCCATCTTGTACACTATACTCTACATTTTTGATTAACTTCTGTATTTCCTGAGCCGCTGCATTGCGTTGCTCATAGGCCAGAAAAATAATCTTGAACGAGGAGCACAACACACTGAACATGTGGAAAGCGACATGTTCTCACAACGTCAGCGGGTTTCGTAATTACAAAGGAAATATCGTCGCTCAAGAATTTCAATTAACTGGAATGGCGATCACCTCTATTACTATTTTTATCAATTCTCCAACATCCTTTAAAATGTTTGCTGCTTAATTTGATTTGGCACGGCAGAAAGCCTTTACGATAAACAGTTCATTGTACAATGCCTAGTGTATATCATGCAGTGTATCATTAACCTATTTAGTAACTCCAGACTCTCAATAATTATTGGCTTCATACAAGTATTTGTTTTCTTTTAACGATCCATCAGGTTTTTGTTCAGTTGAATTGGTGTTTCAATCTGAAATACAGCATCAGTTAATATTAATTTTTTTATGATTGTGAAAAGAGCTGGTGTGTGTCACATACGGTGCCATGTTCGGTAGCAGACAGAAATGTTTATTTATTCCAAACCTTCTTGTCAAAAAGCATGACTTGATTTGACTATTTTCGTCTCAGGAAACAATGTAACTACTAAAGACTGGTTGTTTCACATTTCCAGATGTTTTCGCGAGTGAAGTTGCTGTTCGGCTCGCCAGCTGCCAGCCAGGGGTGTCCCAGGCTGGTCGACGAGCCGCCAACACCTGCGCCTCTACGCCGCCTTCGGCCACCTCGACCTGCGCCGAATGAGAAGAGGGTGGAGTCCACCACCATCGACTGTGGAGAGGCCGCTGCTGATAAACCACAGCTTCAGGCAATTCATGTAAGGAGCAGAGCCTCCTTTGCACAACATTCCACAATAATACCTGTCAGAGTGTGCCAAGAAAAAGCACAGAAATGAATTCCAATGCTATTCTGCAGACACGTTTACTGACATAACTTTTTCTTTCCACAGTTTGGTCCGAGACCGAGAATTGTGCATTTTGACTTGTCTGACGTTGAAGATGAAGAGGAGGAAGTCTCTGGCTCTTACTACCCTCCTGGAGTTCCAGTTCCACCCAGTCGGCTGCAAATCTTTGCCAACAGACCGCGCCGAAGGAAGATTATCCGAGAGCCACCATCGCAGGAAGTGCTGACTGCGATTGCACAACTAAGAGCTGAGATACAAGCAATGGTATGTTAAACATTTGGCTGTTAAAAACACTGTATTACGTTAGAAACACAAACTTTGATTTCTTGTTAATGCATGAAAGAAATGTAAATGTAGGACTCATTTTAATCCTCATATAAGTCCAAACTGAGTAGACTACTTTCAATTTTTTATGAGGGTTGACAAGGCATCTTGAAGCCAAACGCCATATATTGTTTGAGAATATGTGGAAACGAAAAAAGATCGTCATGTGATTGGTCCAAAAACAACATTACTATATTTTACAAAACTTACATTAATTCATTTCGAAGGAATGTTTATGGAGTGATGATATTATCAATACGAAGATTCAGTTAACTCGCTTTACACATTATACCTCTATATTTTTCGTTACTTACAAAAGTCTTATGTTACCGTTACAGATTTTTTGTAGCCTGTAATATTTCAAGTACTAGATAGAGGTTTGCTCAAGGAAGCATCTTAATACAAATAATTCTTTTTGTCATTTTCAGGAGAACCCGGCACCTTCAACATGGATTGGGCTTCTAGTGGAGACTCTAGTCGACCTGTATCGAAACAAGAGAGATTACCGCCGGAACCGTGGATTGGCAGAAAGGCCAGGGTTCGTCATCCGAATGAAGGGAAGATTCGCACCTGTTCTTGAGGCAGTGAGAAGAGTTCTGCATCTGAAGAAGAATGCGGACAAGAGGCAGCTGCCGACGGGCATAGATTCCACTCTGCGTGATTACTTTCTTCATTGTGAACACCCTGACACTAATTATCCACCGATTATTCCATTAACACCACAGATACTTGAAACCGCACTGTGATGTGGTTTTTGCAAGCCAGTCTTGTTTGGCTGAAATAAAACACATTAAAACCTGTTTAGTTGTGTTTTTATTGCACAGTTAATATTTAAATACATTCTACACACAATGTACTAGTGTGTAAGCGGAAAAGCTCAGTACTGTGAAGACTGAAGTGACCTGCTTGGATCGAAATAAATCAAATTTGCCTGGCAGTAGCATAAGCTGAATTAGAGAAGTTGGCGCTGAAGATGATGCGAGTAAAATTGTGAATGGGGCAGATCAGTTTACTATGCTCAAACTTTCATTCCGGTAACAGCTTTAAGAGATGGTACAGACTCCTTGTAGACCGCCTCCAGACTAACCAAAGGATTCAGATACAATGAGACAAGGAAGGAAAAGTACAAGTTATGGTTAATAATAGTAGACTCAATGAAATACTGAGAGGCTACTTCTGGTAGGCAGTTTTTATGATATTAAATGTCTGAATTAGCGCAGAATATCCTGGGTATTCAACGTCTCAGTACGCAAAGCTTTTAACTGAAATGTAAGACTCAGCATTATAGCTTGAGGTATGAGGTGTGTGGCAAAGGATATTCATAAAGAAGAATGTGTAATGTTTATTTAGGTACAGGTCATTTTTTAGATGATTACAGGGCAACTGAGGGTGATACCAGGAACATCGCTGAGAATACTTCTTTCATTAAGGTAAAGATTGTGCCATTCCTTGAGTAGTGCTCGAGATTCGTTCAACCAGCATCGTTCGTCGCATAGTCGCACAACATGCGACATGGCATACATCTGGATGTTTTGTTTAAGAGATAATTTGCATTACTAATTTCCAGAGGCAGTCTGCGAGACAGGACTCAGTCAGCTAGTCCGATGATCTCCAATAATTTCAGCAAATGGTAAATATGTCAGAGCAACAGAGCCACAATCTGACTATACACGCATCTGCAGCAGTTAAGCAGTTACGTGTAAAGCTTAAATAAGTTGACTGGATATCACAAATAATAAAGAATCAGGGTATTTTGTGGTACTTGCAAAGAGTCTATTTAAGATGTACACTTCGAATCACGAAAGGAAACTGTAAAAGCAATATATATATATATATATATATATATATATATATATATATATATATATATATATATATATATATATATATATATATATATATATAGAGATAGATAGATAGATAAATGAATTGTAAAGCATTTCCCTGTTGGAGCCTCTACACTGACAAAACCAAGCGTTCTGTGTTCCCAGTTCTGTCACTGAAGTACAGCAGCCGAAAAATTTGATATGAACTAGTGTGGACATGGAGCTCTTCAGTTTCTGTAACTATGAAGAGGTGTTGTATTGTTCTAGTCAAGCACACCAGATACTAGTTCATATCAAATTGACTACACAAAACAAGAGGAAGTATAGATGGAATAAGGTGCCAAGCCAGACGTAAAGGAGTACAATATTAAACGGCTTTTCGGCTGCTGTACTTCAGTGACAGAACTGGGAACACAGAACATTTGGTTTTGTCAGTGTAGAGGCTCCAACAGGGAAATGCTTTACACTTCATTTAAATATTACAAAGGACAAAATACAGACTGTGGTAATAGCTGCGACGTCGGTAAAGTATGTGAGGATTTCGGTATTTATTTGACTTGGTACAGTAAAATATTTAGGGCACCTGCAGACACGGACGACCAGTTCCAGTATGTTCCCAACTGAAACACTCCTAGGCATACCAGAAGCACACAGTCGCTGATAATTAGATTCTAAACTCACATGTTTTTCATGGAAAAATCGTGAGTCCTACGATAACTGGTTTATCTGCCCATTGATGGCAAGTGACAGCAAAAAAGGTTTCCCATCAGTCTGATTTATTTAAGGAAGACAACTTCCACTAGAGTTTTGTTTTACTAGAACTCAGAGATAACTATACTGGAATTCAAGAGCGTCTTGTGCTACAAAGTGCCCCCAAAAGAACATGCGGTTAGGACAACCAAGACTGAAACTATACTACAATTAATCCTTCACAACGTTCCTTAATATCTTCCGGAAGGTAGACAGAAAACCTAGGCTACATGACAACTTTTAGGCACCGAATGAATAAACTTGTTAAGGCAGTTGACATTCAGCTCGAAACAGACAGCAAGGCTGAGTAAGGTTATTTTAAATTCAAATTATTTACCAATATTCCTAAGACGTCCTAACAGTCCCTAGAAACCGTAGAAGAGAAAACCATTTACGGAAGCAGATCCATTATTTTACTTAGACAGAAATTACATACTATACTAACAAGTAAAAATCATTTGTTACTCATCCAATAAGTCTTCTGATTGTAATCGTATTTTCACGTCTCTCTGAAAAAAAAAAAACTATATCTGTTGCCGACTGCCCTTTCGTTAATTGTTGCTTTTATAAAAATTGTTTTTGCTCCTTCTGGTTTATTTAATTATTTTTAATTATTATTGGCGTAACAACGCATATATGGAAAGAGTGACGTGAAATTCTTTTAACAATGCTGTGCTTTTAATTGCTTTATCATCGTTACCCTTTTTTAGCAAAATAAAATGATGGAAGTATTATTGTTCTGAATCTGGCCTACAATTTAAAGAACGATTTTTTAGTAACTGCAACTCATGCTAAGTATCAATATATCTTTCCTACTTCGTAATTATTCAAAGTTGAAATTAATGTCCTATGATCACTGATGTTACAGTTCGTACGATCGTTCACAAATACAAGTCTGCAGTGGATTTTATTTCTTACTAAAATGCTATTTCATACCACGGCTAGCCCAAGAACATGAGACTCTCATTAAAGAAAATTACGTATTCACTATAAAATTTAGCCAGATCAGAACGGAGCACAGCAAGTTTCCTATCAGATTCTTTAGGTACATAAAATTATTTGCACTGAAAATTATATCCTATCAGCAGCCCGCGTCAACCTGCAACACATCATAAAATCTGCTGATCTTCACTGCCAGCCTGGGAGCTAAAAGAAATAATATTATTTTTTACTATTATTTTACCGCTTCCTTGCGGTATACTCGACTAGATTGTAAGTCGTTTAAATACGCCGCGGCAGCGGCTCTTCTTTCTCCACACAGCTCAGCTCCACAGATAATATTTTTATATGGCTGAAAAATATCTTAACAGGATGGGATAATAGGCAGGCACACTTTAACATTTAAGTAATACAAGTTTTCATTTAAACAACTCTATTTAAACATTTAAATATCTTAATAATTACAGACCTGTGTACATTCACGCGCAATGGCGTCCAATTCACAATCTCGACAAAAGAATGCTACCTTCGCGCTCTCTACGACAATAACAGGAGATCTTTCTCTCACAGCTTTCAGATTAAGAAGACAAAGACATTGCTTTACATCATGCCTTATATACAAATTCATTTGGTGATCTTTGTACAACATTTATCTTCTGTGTCGGTCTTATTACTCGCCGACACAGACGTTCTCAAAAATAAAAAATAAAGAAAATAATACATAATTTTACATAATGACACAATATGACACCTCTAATATTTTAATTATTACATAATATATTGTCTTTGTTTATTCCAAGACGTTACACTGCCCCCTGGCAGCATTTGACTAACGATGAAAATGTTCGGCAATATGCTGCCACTAACGTCTGTCTTGTTTATGGTTTATTACTTTGGTTGGAACATTCACTTTACACTACTCAGTTCTTTTACACTGTAGGTTTAATTACACTTCGTATACTGTTCTTACACTTTGCGAGGTGACCGTCAACCTAGTCCCAGGGTCATTACATTTATTTGGCTCCCCCATTCGGGCTACGTGCGATCAGAAAACCTGGGAAAACTGCGCCGGAGCCATGGTCATCTCACGAAAAGTTTAGACTCTATTCAATGTCCACATATAACAAAGGCTATTTGTGATATCATGCTACACTTTTAGTCTCTTTGTTATCAATATACTACTTGTATTCTGGATTGTTATGAAAGTCACTTATTACACATTTTTACAATAGTATAATGAACCGTCTTTGCACTTACTCGCGACAGTTGGTTTAAAATGTCTAGCATTCGTGCGAGTACCTTTCATTAACATGACGCAAACATATTAGATCGATACATCACTAAATCCATGAATATTGTGAGTTCGTGTTGGATAACAACAAAAAAAATGTTTATCACGTCATTGCGTGTCCATTAAACACCATTCATGTTAGCACATTATACATATAGTTAATAGTTCATTTGAATGACAACAATGTGGTATGGAGCTGGCGGCGCGAAGCAATTGTTGAGTAGCGTCGTCTGGAACGCCGCGTACCGACGGCCGCTGGGTTCGACGACCGGCTCTCAATAACAGTGAGGTCGTGCTAGTGTGGCGCCCAAGCAGTCGCGAACCGCGCTGAACCATTCGCTGTTGTCGGCGAGTGGCAGTGGTTTACCGCAACCGGCTGGATGGCGGCACGGCACTCGTCTCTGCTTCTCCGCATGGCTCCCCGTCGTGGCGCATGAAACAAACATTCCACAACGGTGTACTGTCTTTAAGGACACAGATTACTAGCTGTGGAAGAAGAGGCAATTTGTTAAAAGCGTTTATTGTTCAGTAAGCCGTCGCTTCACTGGTATGCACAGGATGTTTTGGCGTGATAACAGGTTTTTTGTGGCATCGTGACACTGGTATTCAGAGTTCGTCACACGCACATTGTACTACACGTTTTCACTCACTTCCACGGTTGATGCACTGCCAGAGCGTCTTTCAACACGCGAAAATGGTTCGTTACACTCATACTACATGTCTCCGTTGAGCGATGTTTGTGTAAATCGTCTCCGAACGGATCAATAACTACTGTTTTTATACACTGTCTATTGTTCGTTGAGCGCTGCACTAGGACAGTCTATCACTCAACACTAGATTTATCGACGTATATATTGGTGCAGATACAACAGTCATTTTCTATCCCTACTACACACAATATTCCGTCCTGTCCTTAAGTGTTTATGCACACAGTTTATTTTTTAACACCTTTTAACTGTTCTTTGCATAGTCACTCTGATTTACATAGCATTTATTTGTTTTCACTTTATCACAACATACTCTTCATATTGTTGCTAGGCGTATTTGGCCCTTTTGTTAATTTTTTTTTAACGGTGTGTGAATTTTTTTTTTTATACATATTTTTTTTTTTTTTAAGTGTAGCTTGCCTGATTATCACCCATCTATCAAACAGATTTTACCATGTGCATGACAGCTTGACTCGGGCATATTGTTCAATAAATACTTCGTTCAGCAATAACATTATTTTTAATGATTTTTCCTATATGACTACAGTGTAGGTTCTGCATTGTCTGACTTAACTCGCTTATCGCGTAATGAATATTCAAGGTCGTGTACCAAGTACACAGGCTTCAATTGAAGCATTGCTACATACAGAACGGAGTTTCCACGGAACGGGCTCGTTTTTCATTAGGTTCTGCTCCAGTGTCGTTCTCAAATCACTACTGGCAGCCAACATCACATTACATCATTGTTGCATATTGCAAAGTCAATGTCTGGCTAGTAAAGACTCTCTCTCTCAGGGTTTCTTATCCTAATACAATTACAGTAATTCCCTTACTCTATAAGATTGCATCATTAATTGCACTTACACACTACACATAGAAAATGGTTCAAGAAATTAATCCTTTATACAACAAGAAAATTGTTCATTTTTTAATAAGCACATAATATCTTAATGACTAATTGTCTGTAAACAAAATCTGTCCTGTGTAAGCTATTGCTCACTTTCTGGTTCCACTTCCTCCCAACTTCATTACACACAAATTTCTTTCTAAATACTAACACACTTATATTCTAAAACACAATTAAAATCTTTTTACACCTATTACTCTTTATATATTATGTGTCACTGAATAAATAACTTCACGTCTTTACGTGGATATAATCCTTTGATCTTCCCCGTATGGGGATGTGCTAACAAATAGCTACTAATTCCCTCCTCGACCAAGGGATGGAGTAGGTTGCGCGACAGTATGTATTATGGGGTATCACCTCTATGTGATAGTGGTACCCTTTGACTATTCCTGGACGGTCGGTAAATACCATAGTATATTCCGATAGCAGCTGCGTCAACTGTTGCTTTTGCGTATCATTTAAACCTTCCGATTCGTGCACTTTAGTCTGAAATGCCTCAACATTTGTTTCGAAATTTTGATCCTCTAAATTCGGGTAATAGAGGTCTGTTGCATGTGAAAAATCATCGATGTGTAGTACCCAAGGGTTCCTACCTTTGATATCGATTCGATTACAGTACGGCACAAGTACCTCCTTCGATTTCATCATAGATAATTCAATCCTTCTACCCCTATTAATTATGCTTAGTTTCCCCACGGAGAGGTCGATCAATGCGTCCCTCTCACGGAGAAAATCTACTCCCAGAATGCAGGCCACCTTCAATCCTTTAACCACGAGGAACGAGCTCACTATGGCTTCGCCCTCCTTATAAATCTCCACCTGCACCTGGTACTTAACTGATTGGCTCTGTGCACTAATGGCTCCAGACACCTTACAATTATTAACCGGGAAGGTCGGAATACTATGTCCCTTTCCCAGTGCTTTAAATAGCTCCATACTCATCACACTTACTGAGGCACCTGTGTCGATAATTATGTTTACTGCAACATCATTGATTCTAGCTTCAATAATAGCTTGCACATTTTCGTTATTATCCTTCTTACATTCGTGCGATTCGTTCAGCAGATCTTTATCCATACTGACACCTTCGTTGTATCGCAGCATGCGTATCCCAGGTCTATTACCGTTATTACTCGAGTTGCTCTCACTCCATCCCTCGGCCGTCGATGGAGAGCATATCGAGGCCGATTCTAGTTTGTTGGATTAGTTACTTGGGAGGTACTTGGACGGCTATTGTCCGCGACCTCCACTATATGTACGTTCTGATTTGTAGGCCGCCACGGCTGCGCAATAGGCGCGTTTTGCGGTGGTGGTCTATTGTTGTCATACCGGTCACTAGCCTGTCGCTCTGGGCTTCTACACTGATTCTGTTGCCAATTTCGATTACTATCATTATAATTACTCTGCCACTGACCTCGCGCATTTTTCCAGCGGTTGGTCCCTGACATTCCGGATTCGTATCTGTCGTCAAATCGACGCTTTTTGTTATAATTTGGTTGTCCATACCCGTTTTGGCCTCTACCGTTACTACCATTTTGCGATTGTTCTTGTCGCTTGCTACCACCCCCACCATTTCTATGGTTGTGGTTCTGTGCACTACTGTTTCTGTCGTGATTACATCCCGACCCATTATTCCGCAAATGGTCGCACGCCGATTTTACATCTTCCTGTATCAAATCTATGGAATCTAGGACCGACAGGAAGTTTTCCATGTCGCTTTCTGGTACATGTATTAACTTCTCCTTGATCTGAATTGGTAAATGGGATTTGAGTAGTCTTATTATGTCTCTCGGTGATATAGGCTCGTCCCAGTAGCGTGTTTTGTTTATATATTTTTCAAAGTACCGCCTCAAATTCCCAAGACGGGGTGAGTACGGTTCGGGATTATATACCTCTTTTCTTAGTCGCTCTTGTATACACGGCGACCAATATTTCGATAAAAATGCCCTTTCAAACTGTTCGTATGTCTTGCAGCTGTCTGCTACTTCTGTAGCCCACAGTGCTGCGTCACCTTGAATGTACGACATTACGTATTGTATTTTCTGTGTTTCGTTCCATACACTGGGTAAGATATTTTTAAAGCTTTTTATAAATACCACTGGGTGTACTGATTTCCTTTCAGTAGTAAATGTTTGAAATTGTCTATTTTTAATTAAACTTTCTTCCACTAATATTTTTGAACTACATGGGTTCGCTGCTGGGACATATGCTGTGTGCTCCGAACCGGAGCTACAGCTCTTCGCATTATCGACTACAGATTCCCCATTGTTGTATCGCATATAAGTTTGTGCGTTGCCAAAACCATGGGCTGTTGGCGACAGAGGTTCCTGTTCCACTTGTTTCCTGCTTTGTGCTAAACCCTTCTCCAGATCGGATATCCGTTTGTTAACATTCACTTGCCACTGCGGAATATCCTCACTGAGTATTTGTTTAATGGTTTGCACATCGTTCTGTACCTGACTATTTACGGCGGTACTGAACGATTCTGAATCTCTATTTGCTATTGCTGCTTCTACTTTAGAATTAATATTCGTGTCAATCTCAGTCTCCTTCACTTCTAGCCATGAGTTAAATTCTGTTTCAATTTTATTTGCCTGTTCATTCCACTTCTGCTCTACAAGCTGTGTGGAATCTATTTCTAGCTTTTCTACTCTGTTGGCTAAGACACCTATTTCATCTACCATGTTAGTGTTTGCTACTTGCAGGTGGGTGACCTGTTCAGTCAGCTCCTGCACGGCCTTAGGTATCGACTCGTAATTCTTTTTCATATCTGCTATCTCTTTTTTCATATTTTCTAACGATTGCACAAGTTGCTGGTCCCGCTCGGCTTGCTGGCGATCTCGCTCGGCTTGCTGGGCAAGTAAATTTTCTGCTAGCTTACGATCTCGCTCAGCTTGCCGGCGATCTCGCTCAACTTGCTGTTGCGCAAATTTTGCCTGGTAATCTAGCACACGCTCTAATATAGTCTGAATTGAATACCCACCAGGCAGATTACCACTCTCTGGTTCCTGCTTTTCTGGTGGTGGTACAATTTCTTTATCTACATCAACTTGATGACTAGTGGGCGGTGGCACTACTTCCTGTGGCCCTGCCCCCACATTTTCGCCAGTTATATCTTCAAAGAGCGTACTAGTACTACTTGAGGCACCCGGTTCCACATTTCCTTCACTAGCTAATTGTTGTTCTTCAGTATCCATATTGCTTGGACGTTGACTACGCAACTTAACCATATTCCTAAATTGCTTACTAAAACACAAAATCTAACAGTTTTTCCCCTTGCACACAAAATACATCACTTTATATACACTACACTGCACACTAAAAATTACTATCTACATCAACTTTGTCCTGTCACAAATACTAACATCAAACTACGTACAGTATGCACACCACTAGCGATATGAGATTACTTCACTGGAGCTCAACTTCTACAAACAGGACAACTACACTGTAGTCTTACCTTTAGTTTCTATTATCTCGGGGTCCGGCTGCCCCCGGATTACATAGTCGTTAGAGCTTCTCAGTACAATCAGGATCGTCTTCTCAAACTCGCTTGCAGTAGTACGTTTTGTCATGTAAGAGTGTTTGAACATTCATTAATACATAGCATAGATCATGATATACATACATTTAACACTAAATACATATACATATACACCTACATAACAATAGACACTGAAAGAAAATACATAAAATTTTATAATTGTGGCCACTGCAAATTCGGGCCCCGCGTTTTTGGGCGACAGTTTCACGTCTCTCTGAAAAAAAAAAAACTATATCTGTTGCCGACTGCCCTTTCGTTAATTGTTGCTTTTATAAAAATTGTTTTTGCTCCTTCTGGTTTATTTAATTATTTTTAATTATTATTGGCGTAACAACGCATATATGGAAAGAGTGACGTGAAATTCTTTTAACAATGCTGTGCTTTTAATTGCTTTATCATCGTTACCCTTTTTTAGCAAAATAAAATGATGGAAGTATTATTGTTCTGAATCTGGCCTACAATTTAAAGAACGATTTTTTAGTAACTGCAACTCATGCTAAGTATCAATATATCTTTCCTACTTCGTAATTATTCAAAGTTGAAATTAATGTCCTATGATCACTGATGTTACAGTTCGTACGATCGTTCACAAATACAAGTCTGCAGTGGATTTTATTTCTTACTAAAATGCTATTTCATACCACGGCTAGCCCAAGAACATGAGACTCTCATTAAAGAAAATTACGTATTCACTATAAAATTTTGCCAGATCAGAACGGAGCACAGCAAGTTTCCTATCAGATTCTTTAGGTACATAAAATTATTTGCACTGAAAATTATATCCTATCAGCAGCCCGCGTCAACCTGCAACACATCATAAAATCTGCTGATCTTCACTGCCAGCCTGGGAGCTAAAAGAAATAATATTATTTTTTACTATTATTTTACCGCTTCCTTGCGGTATACTCGACTAGATTGTAAGTCGTTTAAATACGCCGCGGCAGCGGCTCTTCTTTCTCCACACAGCTCAGCTCCACAGATAATATTTTTATATGGCTGAAAAATATCTTAACAGGATGGGATAATAGGCAGGCACACTTTAACATTTAAGTAATACAAGTTTTCATTTAAACAACTCTATTTAAACATTTAAATATCTTAATAATTACAGACCTGTGTACATTCACGCGCAATGGCGTCCAATTCACAATCTCGACAAAAGAATGCTACCTTCGCGCTCTCTACGACAATAACAGGAGATCTTTCTCTCACAGCTTTCAGATTAAGAAGACAAAGACATTGCTTTACATCATGCCTTATATACAAATTCATTTGGTGATCTTTGTACAACATTTATCTTCTGTGTCGGTCTTATTACTCGCCGACACAGACGTTCTCAAAAATAAAAAATAAAGAAAATAATACATAATTTTACATAATGACACAATATGACACCTCTAATATTTTAATTATTACATAATATATTGTCTTTGTTTATTCCAAGACGTTACAGTATTTCAAATAAAGGACTAAAATTATGAAATTATGTACTCACTTCACACTTCAACATGCCACCCTCTGTCATGAGTCAATGACGTTTACTTCCTGGGAGACCGATATATAAGGTGGGGTAAGTCCGACAAGGTTGGTAAAACCGACCGCCCTCTATTTGTGAGAAACGGCAAAGCCGACCGATTTCGCATTAGTATTACCATATAGTGCTTTCGAAATAACGAAAATATCACCTTGAAAGCTTTGCCACATTTGGCATTTAGACACACAAAATAAAACAAGTGTTTTTTCAATTGTTTCAATTTAATTTTTGCGCTCACTGCATCACTAGATTTAAATTATTAAATAAAACGATCGCAAAACAAACGGTACCTTATTTTGTAGTGCATTTAGCGGCCTGTTCATTGTATGTATCGCTTTTGTTGGAAATTTCGTGTAAATTGTTTCTGTGTGTTAAATGATAAATGGCATGGTGGGGTAATGCCCACCGCACAATCGTAGGGTAAATCCGTCCGCGTATTTTTTATTGTTTATGTGTATGGAATTATTTATTTGTGGAAACAAAGAGAATTTTTGTTTATTTACAGGCAAATGGTACGAAATTACAAAGGGAAAACGACAAAATGCGATCAAAACTATGTTCGCCGAACAGTTGCTGCAATGCAGATGGCAATGTCATTACGAACTGTTGCTTGTGATTTAACATTCCGAGACCGACATTGCTGTTACACCGCAGTGCAATGAAATCATCTTTTTTCCATTAAAATTTACATTCATTTACCTTTCAGTACAATTAGTACTCTGAACATTGTTATTTTTTAATATATTTTGTTCATTTATGTCAAAAACATAATTGATTATAATTATTTCCCAAAAATCGTTCTTTCAGAACTATTTCTGTGCAAAATCAGCCAAACAAATAGGGTGTCGCACTTACCCACCATTTTTGCAAATGCAAAAATGGACGTTTCTTAAAATACGGATATCTCAAAAACTATTGATGGTATAACAAAAATATTTTGTAAACAGTTACTCCTTTATATTACATATACGTTAACGGATATAACGTAAATATCGGACCTCGGATAAGCGTTTTATAGCTACAATAAATTACTAGGTCGGATTTACCCCACCTTACACACGCTCTCTCTCTCTCTCTCTCTCTCTCTCTCTCTCTATAACAGTCATTTGAAGAAGTGGGTAAAACCAAATGACTTCTTTTTAGAAACCTTGATACCCAATCTGAGTTCGAGTCTCAGTCCCACACACAGTTTAATCTGCCAGGAAGTTTCATATCAGCGCACACTCCTCTGCAGAGTGAAAATCTCATTCTAGATTCTCAGAGTAATCTGTTAACAGCACTTGAGTAGGCTTTCTCAACAATAGAAGCATTTTTTTATCTAAATTGCTGTCTTAGTACTGTCAAACAAACAGAATGGTACCATTTTAGCAGTTACTGTAATCTTGCTAAAGCCTTTGATTGTGTAGATCAAGGCATGGTACTAGGATTATTACGATCGTGTAATTCTAATTGTATAGACGGTGTCACATGTTAATTACATTAAGATAATTTCAGGATATCAAATGATACGACGGCTATAAAGCGAAATTCAGAGTGTTGAAATATTACATTTGGTACCACTCAATATATGTTGCTTAACTTCTCCCGACAGTGAAACATTAACCCTTCATCTTACAAAGACATACATTTCCTGAATCCAAAATTGCTTGTAGATACAAGAAGGAGTTATCAATCGACTCACGCTACATGAAACTTCAAGTGTAAAGTTAAATGTTGTTATAAGCAGGCCATGGGTACGGAAACTACAAGGTGTGGTTGGAAAGTTTTAAGAATGGATCCGCTATTGCTTACTGGTTCGGTGGGAAGTTACACAGAGGGTGGAGAGTGACTCACTGCCTTGTCCTTGAACACCTTCTGACAGGAAACAGCGTTTACTTTATTCAGTTCGTTGTGGCAGCTGGTTGAGTGGGTTTGTTAGGGCATGTTGGCGGATTCTGTCTGCGTGAAAATGGACATAAAAACGGAGCAACGAGTTTGAGTGAAATTTTGTTTTAAAGCTGGGAAATCAGCTTCAGAGACTTACAAACTATTAAAAACAGCTTTTGGAGATAATTTAATGAGACAGTCTAGTGTTTTTGTCTGATTCAACAGATTTAAAAATGGCAGCAAAACATTTGAAGATGAACCACGGTATGGGCGTCCTTCCGCCTCAAAAATGAATGAAAATGTTGTGAAAATTAGCAATTTAGTGCGTTCTGACGGTACACTTACGATTAGTGAGATGGGTTACGAACTTAATTTAAGTCTTTATGCAAGTTCAGTCAGTTTTAACTGACGATCTGAACATGCGTTGAGTGTCTGCAAAATTCATTCCAAAAGTGTTGTCAATCGAGCAGGGACCATACCGACTTAAAGAGTGCCAAGAACAGATTAATCGGACTAAAAATGAACCAGATTTGTTATATAGGGTAGTTACAGATCACGAATCGAGGGTATACAGATATGATCCTAAAGCCAAAGTGCAGTCTTCACCGAAAAAACCACAGCAAAGTTGGGCGAAGGTGAGGACAATGCTGGTGATTTTTTTCGATTCTACCGATATTGTGCATCATGAATTTACCCCTGGAGGACAGATAATTAACCAGGAGTACTACAAATGTGTCCTTGAGCGTTTGCGCGAAAAGGTGCAGAAGAAAAGGCCTGCATTGTGGAAAGACAGGAGTTGTGTGCTCCACCATGACAATGCTCTGGCTAATCGTGCCTTATCCATAGTTGGATATTTCACCAAATCCAAAATTCCTGTGCTCCCAAAACCTCCATATTTCACTGATTTGGCCCCTGCGGACCTCTACCTGTTTCCTAAACTGAAATTTTCACTGAAAGGGAAGCGATTTTACTCGATTGAAGACAACCAGGCAAATACAGTGAGTGTCCTCAACACACTTCAGGAAAAAAAAAAAAATTCAGGAATGTTTCCAAAAGTGGCAACACCGTTGGAATCGGTGTGTTCAGTCAGAAGGGGATTGTTTTGAATGAGATGCATCACTGTAGCATGTAAGTACCACCATTGTACAATTGCAGACCCATTCTTGAAGCACTCCAATCACACCTCGTATATTCTCGTTTGGTAACTGACATATAGTAGCACGGATTTTCTAGAGAATGCAGAGACAGATGCTAAAATCGATGGTTCATGAGCCTTCGAAAACCGATAACAAAATAATCGTAACATAATTATGTGTGACAGAAAAAACGGAATTAATCTTAATGTACATATAAAGTTAGAGCAAATCGTGCGAATAGTGGCAACAGTTACAGTTTAATAACTGCGCGCCGCACAACACGACAAAATACGAGACAGCCATTTAACTAGTGTAATTCGCAACGACAGCAAATACGTTTGTACCGTAAATGTTGCACCCGAATGGAAAATGAGATGTTTTTAGCATAGGATGTGCAAGACGAGAGAGAATACTAAGCGGAAAATAGTCAAAATGAGATGTAAGAAGTCCCCCCCCCCCAAAGAAAAAAAGCCTAAAAGAATACTTCAAACAGTTACTTCCAACAACAAATATTAATTCTAGAGCACAACAATTATTAGTCTACATCAACCAAGGGTGTAGTATGTTAATACTGTCACAGCAGAGTAGAAACAATGATCATAGGAAAAGGAAACCTCCTGTTTACACTTCAGTAACAAATGTCATACGATACCTACTAATATTGTTTCGGACCTCCTTTTGCCCGACTAATGCAGCAGCTCGATGTGAAATTGACTCAACAGTTCGCTGGAAGTCCCCTGCAAAAATATTTAGCCATGTTTGTTCTATAGCAGTCTATAACTGCCAAACTCTTACCAGCGCTGGATTATGTTCGTGAATTGACCTCTCTATTACGGCCCATAAATGTTCTATGGGACTGATGCTGGAAGATCTGGGTGGCCAAATAGTGTATCCCATTTGTCCAGAACATTTGGAAGAACGACTGTGAACAATTGTGGCCTGGTGACATGGCGCATTGACATCGATAAATATTCCATCGTCGTTTAGGAACTTTTAAGTTCGTGAATCTCCGAAAGAACAGATACCATCTTCATATAGATTAGGCTTACTGGGAATTAATCTTCTTCACTGTGGATGCACTCACATTGCTCAAAATCTTACAGGAATTGGTAGATTGACTGCCACAAATAATGAATATAGAGGGCACGTGCACTACTGATTAAGTGTGTAGACAGTAAGTTGGAAACATGGGTCTCACAGGGAGGGGGTGGGGTGTACCAGACATAAGTCCCTGTCGCCGCACTATCCTCTGTGTCCTCGATGGCTCAGTCGGTTACTGCACCTGTCATGTAAGCAGGAGGTCCCATATCGAGTTCCGGTCGAGACACACGTTTTAAACCGTCCCCGTTGATGTTTATCACCACGGTAAGCAGCTAATGGTCTAGATTTAAGTGTATTTTCATTCGTAAATATTTCAAGTCAATATTCGCATTAATTGGACTAAAAGTACCAATCCATTCCATGTAATGCAGCCCACACCATTCTGAAGCCAACACCAGCTGTGACAGTTCCTCGCTGACAACCTAGGTCTATGGCTACGTGGGGTCTGCACCACACTCGACCCTACCATCAGCAACTTGTCACTTGGAGTGAGTACTCATCTGACCAGACCACGGGTTTCTAGTTGTCTAGGATCCAACCAAAGTCACAACAAGCCTAGGAGAGGTAATGCAGGTGATGCTAGGAAAGACACTCCCATCCCTCTCTGCTGCCGTAGCCCAGTAACGCTACATTTCGCCTCACTGTCATAGAGGATACGTTCGTGATACATCCCACAATGATTTCTGCGATGAACTGATTCTTTTGACAGTGCATATGATATCGCACTTCGGTATCACAAGAACACAGGTCAGCCACTTGCAGGTACAAGAACGATCTTATCTGTAGGAAATACATCATGTATTCATGACAGAGTAGACACGAAAAACGTAGCATTTCAGATCTACTATTCAATGCAAAACGAACCTACAAAATTATAAACCGCTGTAAAGTGTCATAACTCCTTCTTATGTTGAGAGTGAACTGTATCTCAGTAGCATAGGATTCTGGCCTGTAGAAATCGAGCGGAAAGTGTGTTTTTGGACAGCTGATCAGAACATTCTATCTGGTTGTTAATAAACTTCTACAATCTTCTTCTCCTTTTGCTGTTTCCCGTTTCTCTAAGAGGTCGGCGTTATTGTATGAGTTTTGGCAATGTTAGTGACAGTCGGTTGCCAGATGCCCCACGTGACGCTACCCCTCCCTTACGGAATCTGTTTACCGAAGGGTTCAAATAGTTCAAATGGCTCTGAGGACTATGGCACTTGACGTCTGAGGTCATCAGTCCCCTTGAACTTAGAACTACTTAAACTTAACTAACCTATGGACGTCAGACACATCCATGCACGAGGCAGGATTCGAACTTGCGACCGTATCGGTCGCGTGGTTTCACACTGTAGCAGCTAGAATCGCTCGGCCACCCTGGCTTGCTCTGTTTACCGACCCTGTTTGTTTGCGTCTACAGCAAATGTCATCTTCAATCTTCGGAACGTTTTCTGAAAGTTTCCGTAGCGTGTATCTGCGGCGGTACTTGGGTAAAATTCCGATGCTTACCTGACTGTATGTGGGGGAAACCAGCTAAAAATTACATCCAGACTGGCCGGCTCACCATCCCTCGTCTTTAAACCTCGAGGCGGATTCGGTCTGGAGTAGGCTTGTCTTCCCGAATCCCGAATAGGTCAGTAAACAGCTACGATACCACTGACCGCCAATATAACAGTATACGAACCATGGAAACATAAACGACCCGTAAACATTGATAAACAACGCTTACAGCGGAAGGAGACCTCTGGGGTACGTAACTAGCGCAAGCTTTCTAATATATCAACTATCTGCGTGAATAAATTTTCAAAAACTTTCAGGCCGTCTGGCACAACGATCCGAAAGACGCTTGTGAGGTAGCAGAACAGCAGATGGAGAGAATCACCGATCGCGCTGGATTTTGGAATATGTAATCACTATTCATTTAATTACTTTAACACTAATGAACTGTTAATGAGATGCTATTATTGAAATGGTTCAAATGGCTCTGAGCACTATGGGACTCAACTGCTGTGGTCATAAGTCCCCTAGAACTTAGAACTGCTTAAACCTAACTAACCTAAGCTCATCACACACAACCACGCCCGAGGCAGGATTCGAACCTGCGACCGTAGCAGTCTGCTATTATTCCGTAAGTATTTGTGATGTTATATTTGGTAAGAGGAAGCCTACTGGAGGACATCGATTTCACCAAGGAAGTGGGCGAGGCGTATCCGCTGGTGACAAGTTGCAGCCTCAGCCAGGTCAGTAGCTGAGTGGCTGTCAGGAATCTGCCTGGAGCCCGTGTCAGTCGCTGTACCCACCCGCAACAGAAGTGACGTCATGCTGTGACACTGGGACTGCTTTGGTTGCTTGGAGTCTGTTGCTTGTACCCCCCCTCCCTCCTTGCACCCCTTCTCAAAGAGAGCAAAATTCTCAGTGTTGCTTGGTGATGACTACACACAGATACGTTCCACCTGCGCCGGCCGGAGTAGCCGAGCGGTTCTAGGCGCTACTGTCTGGAACCGCGCGACTGCTGCAGTCGCAGGTTTGAATCCTGCCTCGGGCGTGGATGTGTGTGATGTTCTTAGGTTAGTTAGGTTTAAGTAGTTCTAAGTTCTAGGGGACTTATGACCTCAGAAGTTAAGTCTCACAGTGCTCAGAGCCATTTGAACCATTTGAAGGTTCCAACTGCAGTTCATAATAATAAATAGGAGGGCAGTGGGGATGTCACTGCCCGGCTGGTTCCTGAAATGTATACAATAAATCACAGGATAAATAACAGATGAATAACAGTGAACCACAACTGTAATATCTTGATGAATAGTATATATCGGATATAAGCAAAGAGGTAGACGAAGAAAATATATTTATAAGCATGCTGCCACCATTTCTTCGTGTAGCTATGGAGTACTTAACGCCTGACGCGATTAATAGAAACCGGCCACAAAATCGGATAAACTGTTTAGATTTTGGAAATTCGTTGCTGGGTGTTTTTTGTATATTGAAAATTAAATTACACTATCATAATCGTCGTGCAAATAATGGTAATGTACTTGTTTCTTTTTAAGATATCATGATTCCTGTGGGTATTATTAAATTCTACATCAGCTGTGAAACGTTTGCCATTAAGGTTTCACAAGTCCGCCGTCCTTGGCACTCCTGGCACACACATCTCCTTCATCGACACAAAGCACAGTCATGGTCACAGCGTCACCATGGAATTCCCAGCCGCACGGTCGGCCTAGACCACGCGCTGGGGCTACCCCTCTTGCTCCGGCTACCGTTCGGCACCACGCAGCCGCCCACGAGCCGCGGGCCGCCGAGAAGTCACGCGCGGCCACGCCAACTTCGAACTTACAAGGGGAGGCCGTCAGTTGTGAAATTCAGATTCGATTCATACTGCGCATAATAAAAGCTCATGGCCAGACGTGTAATGTGGCAAAGCACCAAGATGCACTTCTCAGCCGTTGTCGAGAAAATCGACAGTTAAAAGAAACCGTTGCGGTCAAATGCTCTCTACGGTTAATAGTTTTATACAGCGTCGTGGCGCAGCTGTAAGCGCTCGGGTTTGTAATCGGAAGGTCGGTCGCCGGATCGAATCTCGCGCCATGCAACATTTTTTTTATTATTAGTTTTTTGTTCAAATGGTTCAAATGGCTCTGAGCACTATGGGACTCAACTGCTGTGGTCATAAGTCCCCTAGAACTTAGAACTACTTAAACCTAACTAACCTAAGGACAGCACACAACACCCAGCCATCACGAGGCAGAGAAAATCCCTGACCCCGCCGGGAATCGAACCCGTGAACCCGGGCGTGCGAAGCGAGAACGCTACCGCACGACCACGAGATGCGGGCATTATATATATATATATATATATATATATATATATATATATATATATATATATATATATATATATGTTGTTGTGGTCTTCAGTCCTGAGACTGGTTTGATGCAGCTCTCCATGCTACTCTATCCTGTGCAAGCTTCTTCATCTCCCAGTACCTACTGCAACCTACATCCTTCTGAACCTGCTTAGTGTATGCATCTCTTGGTCTCCCCCTACGATTTTTACCCTCCACGCTGCCCTCCAATACTAAATTGGTGATCCCTTGATGCCTCAGAACATGTCCTACCAACCGATCCCTTCTTCTGGTCAAGTTGTGCCACAAACTCCTCTTCTCCCCAATCCGATTCAGTACCTCCTCATTAGTTATGTGATCTACCCATCTAATCTTCAGCATTCTTCTGTAGCACCACATTTCGAAAGCTTCTATTCTCTTCTTGTCCAAACTATTTATCGTCCATGTTTCACTTCCATACATGGCTACACTCCATACAAATACTTTCAGAAAAGACTTCCTGACACTTAAATCTATACTCGATGTTAACAAATTTCTCTTCTTCAGAAACGCTTTCCTTGCCATTGCCAGTCTACATTTTATATCCTCTCTACTTCGACCATCATCGGTTATTTTGCTCCCCAAATAGCAAAACTCCTTTACTACTTTAAGTGTCTCATTTCCTAATCTAATACCCTCAACATCACCCGACTTACTTCGACTACATTCCATTATCCTCGTTTTGCTTTTGTTGGTGTTCATCTTATATCCTCCCTTCAAAACACCATCCATTCCGTTCAACTTCTCTTCCAAGTCCTTTCCTGTCTCTGACAGAATTACAATGTCATCGGCGAACCTCAAAGTATCTATCTTGGCCACAATAATGCGTTCACTAAGCTGTTTGTAGTAGCTTACCCGCGTTGCTATTTTCCTATTCATTATTAAACCTACTCCTGCATTACCCCTATTTGACTTTGTGTTTATAACCCTGTAGTCACCTGACCAGAAGTCTTGTTCCTCCCGCCACCGAACTTCACTAATTCCCACTATATCTAACTTTAACCTATCCATTTCCCTTTTCAAATTTTCTAACCTACCTGCCCGATTAAGGGACCTGACATTCCACGCTCCGATCCGTAGAACGCCAGTTTTCTTTCTCCTGATAACGACATCCTCTTGAGTAGTCCCCGCCCGGAGATCCGAATGGGGGACTATTTTACCTCCGGAATATTTTACCCAAGAGGACGCCATCATCATTTAATCATACAGTAAAGCTGCATGCCCTCGGGAAAAATTACGGCCGTAGTTTCCCCTTGCTTTCAGCCGTTCGCAGTACCAGCACAGCAAGGCCGTTTTGGTTATTGTTACAAGGCCAGATCAGTCAATCATCCAGACTGTTGCCCTTGCAACTACTGAAAAGGCTGCTGCCCCTCTTCAGGAACCACACGTTTGTCTGGCCTCTCAACAGATACCCCTCCGTTGTGGTTGTACCTACGGTACGGCTATCTGTATCGCTGAGGCACGCAAGCCTCCCCACCAACGGCAAGGTCCATGGTTCATGGGGGAGATATATATATATATATATATATATATATATATATATATATATATATATATATATATATATATACAGGGTGAGTCACCTATCGTTACCGCTGGATATATTTCGTAAACCACATCAAATACTGACGAATCGATTCCACAGACCGAACGTGAGGAGAGGGGGTAGTGTAATTGGTTAATACAAACCATAAAAAAATGCACGGAAGTATGTTTTTTAACACAAACCTACGTTTTTTTTAATGGAACCACGTTAGTTTTGTAAGCACATCTGAACATATAAACAAATATGTAATCAGTGCCGTTTGTTGCATTTTAAAATGTTAATTACAGCCGGAGATATTGTACCCTAAAGTTGACGCTTGAAACCGCCGACGTTCAGTTGCGTGTTGTAACAAACAGCTGCAACATACATCGCGTTTCTACAGAATGATCTGCCAACGTTGATCGAAAATGTGCCACTAGAAACGCGTCGACGTATGTGGTATCAACATGATTGTGCACCTGCACATTCCGCAATTAACACTAGGCTGACCCTTGACAGGATGTTCGACGGGCGTTTCATAGGACGTGGATGACGCATAAATTGGCCAGCCCGTTCTCCTTATCTTACACCTCTGGACTTCTTCCTGTGGGGTACGTTAAAGGAGAATGTGTACCGTGATGTGCCTACAACCCCAGAGGATATGAAACAACGTATTGTAGCAGCCTGCGGCGACGTTACATCAGATGTACTGCGGCGTGTACGACATTCATTACGCCACAGATTGCAATTGTGTGCAGCAAATGATGGCCACCACATTGAACATCTATTGGCCTGACATGTCGTGACACACTCTATTCCACTCCGTAATTGAAAACGGAAACCACGTGTGTAAGTGTACCTCACCCCTCATGGTAAAGTACATGTGCGTCAGTGAAAAAGACCAATAAAAAGGTGTTAGCATGTGGACGTAATGTGCTCTTCCAGTCTCTTCTGTACCTAACGTCCATCACCGTTCCCTTTGGATCCCTACGTAATTCGGTGCTCTCCGATACACACGATCGAACAGCGGAGGAGTGGTACTCAAGCGTCAACTTTAGGTTACAAAATCTCCGGATGTAATTAACATTTTACAATGAAACAAACAGCACTGATTACGTATTTGTTTATATGTTCAGATGTGCTAACAAAACTAACGGGGTTCCATTTAAAAAAACGTAGGTTTGTGTTAAAAAACATACTTCCGTGCATTTTTTTATGGTTTGTATTAACCAATTACACTACCCCCTCTCCTCACGTTCGGTCTGTGGAATCGATTCGTCAGTATTTGATGTGCTCTACGAAATATATCCAGCGGTAATGTTAGGTGACTCACCCTATATATACTATTAATGAATTGCTTATGCATTTTGGTGAAGGCGGATCGCTCTCCAATTGTAGCGCCTCCATTTTTCCGTTTGTTTAACAGGGTGTACCAAAGCTCTCACGTCCGAACTGATTTTCGACGATGTTATAAGTTGCGCTAGGGACCGCATCTACCTTCTTTCGAAGTTAGCAGGCAACTACGCTGTTATGCGGCGGCTCGTTTCGGCCCATTCAACATGTGTCCTTCAAGTGTAACGAGCGAGTAACGGAGCTTATATTTCATACCTGCCACAGCAAATTTGTGTTCGTGGGGTCTCTATTCTAATTCGAACGTTTGACTTACGCTATACGTATTCGTTTCGGAATATCATTTCTACGTCTTCCGTTAACTATACGTGGTTAACATTATGAAGACAATTAATAAATTAATAAAATTTGTTAAATACAAATTTGTTTGCGGAAAACATAATGACGTTCGAAGTCGCCAGTTTTTCCACGACAAACGACTTTCAACAACTTATTATATGCATAATTGTAGCAACTGATTGCCGGGAATTATATATATATATATATATATATATATATATATATATGTGTGTGTGTGTGTGTGTGTGTGTGTGTGTGTGTGTGTGTGTGTGTATAGACACATTTGAATAACAAAAAACAAATACTAAAAAAAAAATTGCATGGCGCGAGATTCAATCCTGCAACCTTCGGATTACGAACCCGAGCGCTTACCGCTGCGCCACGATGCTGTCGATAATTATTAATCGTTGAGAGTATTTCACCGCAACGGTTTCTTCTAACTGTCGATTTTCTCGACAACGGCTGAGTAGTGCATCTTGGTGCTTTGCCACATTACACCTCTGGCCATGAGCTTTTATTATGCGCAGTATGAATTGAATCTGAATTTCACAATTGGCGGCCTCCCCTTGTTAGAATATTTTCAGGGCACCAGAGGTCTCCCGTTACCTTACACTGTTGCCTAACTCGGAGCTCCGCCGATCCAATTAGCCCTTGGTATTATAGCACTGAATTGCGCAACAGAATGTGACACTCATACGGCTTCTGGCTCTCTGTATATCTTTACAGTTCAATTAACATGATTGCTGCAAAACTCCTACCTTCAACTAACCGAATCACTCTCTTTATTCAACCCTCTATACTGCGCTTTTAGAAGGTTATCGGTATGACGTAGAAGCTTATCAATATTAAGATGTTTATGAACTTCAGTTTGATGACATCTATGACCTTTTTGTCAGTTAGCCTTCTTCCTAGTCGCTGGGATTGGATGCTCTGCCTAAGTAGTTTTATGGTGGTGGTGGTTAGTGTTTAACGTCCCGTCGACAACGAGGTCATTAGAGACGGAGCGCAAGCTCGGGTTAGGGAAGGAAATCGGCCGTGCCCTTTCAAAGGAACCATCCCGGCATTTGCCTGAAACGATTTAGGGAAATCACGGAAAACCTAAATCAGGATGGCTGGAGACGGGATTGAACCGTCGTCCTCCCGAATGCGAGTCCAGTGTGCTAACCACTGCGCCACCTCGCTCGGTAAGTAGTTTTATGTACGGTTTTGGCCTGTGTTGGGTACTAATACTACATTGCTTCTCAACGAAGTTTTGGAAGGAAGGTTTGTTCCTGACTGGTTTAAAGTTGGCGGAATTGTGATAATTCCTTGAGGTTCTCCTCAGGCAGCAAGTAATAAATTTCGCCGTATTAAATTTTTTAAATTTTGATTGTATGACTGTGGCGACGGCGGTGAATAGCCGGCTGTCTGCGTTTGTGGGGAAAGTCAAAGTTGTATCTCTGGTCGTACTGTTCTGACCCCGGAAGCAGAACGTCGTGGTATCATATTGGTCGCCGCTGATACTTCTGTTTATGATGCTCTGAATATTTTCGATTTTGACAAGGCTTCCTGTTGCAGGTAACGGAAACGTTGGGTTCACGATTCGTCAGCCCAGTGTCTTGCAGAAATTTTTTACGGATATCCAAGTTTCGGTGATTGTCAGTTGCCAACTGACACCCCCTATTACTATCCACAAGGGTTTTCGTCAGGGAAGTCCGCTTTCAATCTTTGTTATATCACTTGTACCCATTCTCCGAAGAGTCGTCGCTTAGTTACAAAGGTGGACACTCTTGGGCGAGACGGTCTCTGTGCTTCCATACGCAGATGACGTGATGTTGTTCTCCCCCTAAGATTCCGTTCCACGAGCCTGCATTGGATGTCTTTTGCCGTATATCCGGCGGCCGCATTAATGAATGCAAATGTCATCATCATCATCTTGGACAGTTTCCAGCCACTGGCTGGGTCTGTCGGGAACACAAGCCTCTCCATCGTGTTCTGTCTTTCCACCATTCCCCCTCTTCCACCTTCGTCCAATTCTCTCCTCTTCTCGTCACACATTCCTTCACTCCCTTCACCCATCTATTTCTTGGTCTTCCTCTGGGCCTCTTCCCCTCCAGTTGCAGATCAAACATCCTCTTTGGAATTCTTCCCTCATCCATTCTCTTCATGTGTCCATACCACTGCAGTCTTGATTTTTCTATCCTGTCCTGTACTGGTTCCTCCTTTAGTCTTTCCCTCACATACACATTTCGCAATCTGTCTCGTCTTGTTACACTCAACCTGCTCCTCAGGAACTTCATTTCACTAGCCTGTATTCTACTTTTGTCGCTTTTGTGCATTACCCATGTCTCACTTCCGTATGCCAATATGGGGACAAAGTAGGTTCGGTAAATAATTCCCTTGGATTTCTGTGGCACCTCCTTGCTCCAAATAAGCCCCCTAATGCATTTGTAGAACTGCCCTGCTTTTCTGCACCTTTCATTTATTTCCATTGCGTTTCCCCCCTTACTTTCAATCATGCTTCCCAGGTACTTGAAGTTCTCTACCACTTGTAGTTTTTCCCCTCCACAAGTTATATCCACATTTGGCCTATTATTCTTCCTTGTTGTGACAATTATTTCACTTTTCTTTGCAGAGAAATGCATTCTATATTGTGCTGCCGTTGCCTCCCATACATCTAACTGCTCTTGCACCTCCTTCTCGCAATTTCCCCATAACATCAGGTCATCGGCAAAAAGCACTGCTTTCATTTTATGATCTCCAATTGCATCTGATACTTGCTGTAGGATTTCATCCATAAAAATAATAAACAATAAAGGCGAAAGTGCACTTCCCTGTCGTAGCCCATTTTCCAGCTTGAACCATGCAGTACGTTCCCTCCCCACTTTCACACAACTCTCACTTCCCTCATACATTTTTCTGACTTTTCGTGTTATCTCATCATCTATCTCTTTTGCGTTCAGCACATCCCAGAGCTTGTCCCTACAGATACTGTCATACGCCTTCTCAATATCTAAAAAGGCCATGATTAAGTCCTTCCCATACTCATAGTGCCTTTCCTGCAGTTGCCTTACCGCAAATATGACGTCCGTTGTTGATCTTCCCGGTCTGAAACCGTACTGCTCCTCTTGCAGTCTACTTTCAATACTGCTCCATATTCTCTTCTCTAGGATCTTTTCATAGATTTTTCCACAGTGGCATAGCAGGGTGATTCCTCTGTAGTTCTCACATCTCCTTTTATCCCCTTTCTTGAAGATCGGGACTATAATTCCTTTCTTCCAATCCTCAGGAATTCTGTTCTCCTTCCACACCACCCTCAGTACTCTGTATAGCCACTGGGTTCCTACTACTCCTGCTGCTCGTATCATATCCACTGTTACTTCGTCCCAACCTGGTGCCTTGCCCCCTTTCATCCTCTTTATGGCTTCTTCCACTTCATTCTAAGTTAGATCATCAATTTCCCCACTATTATAATCGCCTGCTGCCTTAGGCTCTCCACAGCTGTTAGTTACCCGCTTGGCGGCATTCAACAGATCTTCAAAGTACTCCTTCCAAATCTTTTTGAGCTCATGCATTTCCTCCACAACTCTTCCATTGTTATACATGATCCTCAGGCACTCGCTTCTGTCGTTCCTCTTATTTCTTACCATTGTGTAAAGTACTTTTTTGTTCCCTTCACTGTCCTCTTCTAACATCCTTGTCCATTTTTCCATCCACTTCTTCTTCTCCGCCCTTACTATGGTCTGTGCCGCTTTCTTGCTTTCCATATAAGGAATGCAAATGTCGATTGATGGAATTATTGGGTTTTCCTAATACTGCCATTTCGTGGGCGACGATGGTCTAAATCTTTGGGAGTCATAACTGACCATTCTACACACCAAATGGCTGCAGTTAATTGTAAGTCGTTAACGGAGAAAATACAAGGAGCAATTCTCGAACATGAACGGAGTTCCCTTAACATTCTTCAGAAAGTTCGGACTCTGGATACCTTGGTCTTGTGCAAAGCATGTTACATCGCTCATACCTTTCCCCTTCCCGCGATGATGGTTGCCGCTGTCTAGTCCTCTTTTACGGAAGTATCACATTTATCGATAATGAAACGAGGTGGTTAGTCTTGCGCTTCCTCTCAGGGGTTTGGGACATCCCGATATTCAAAAGAAACCGTCTATTTTCTTCGTTCTGCGCTCCTTGCTGACTACTTCTCACGCAATCCTTACATTCACGTCTCTGTTATTTCGCTGTCTGCGGCCAGTCGATGTCGGTTGACTGAATTTCCAATTAAAAAATGTCACTGAAATCTATGTTGCAGCTGATAATCTGCAGAGGCAGCATCTCACTGCCACATTTTTGCTAACGAGCGGGAGAGGGACTGACACCATGGCGCCGGTTAAACGGGCAACACGGCGAGCTTCTTGGAAGTCGGTGTGGTTTCATATTAGCTTCCTGGTCTACCAATGGTGGTGGAGTCCTCACGCTATCACCTGTTACAAAACTGTTATACACCAATGCGGGGCTATTTCATATTGGGCTTAGTGACACAGCCAATCTAGGCACTGTCCCGTCATAGACACGCAGCAACATTGATTTAATAGTTATGGTCACTGGCACTGTTTTATAAAACAATTAGCGTTTCTAACTCGATCCGTTGAGACCTCCTTTTCGGCTGATATCGTATTGCGTCAGGACTTCTCCCAATTCCCGAGAGAAAAGTCAAATACGGCTGCATGGTTGTCAGGTCACTATGTTCATTACATTGCAGATGGAGGAGACTATGTGGCCCACTCGTCTTCCACCGATAGATGGCCACTGACAGTAGGAAGGGCTTGTGCCTGCCACGGTATCGCGAATTATTCACCAATACGTTAACAGTAGCGAGGGTTCAAAAAAATAAATAAATGAAACAAAAATGCGAGGGCCCCTTGCGAGGGAAACAGCAAAGACCTCAACGACAGTGAAGAGGCGGATGAAGATCGTCGGTACGGCAGAACAGATTAAAATCCAAATGTGTGTGTACCGCCGGCCGGAGTGGCCGAGCGGTTCTAGGCGCTTCAGTCTGGAACCGCGCGACCGCTACGGTCGCAGGTTCGAATCCTGCCTCGGGCATGGATGTGTGTGATGTCTTTAGTTTAGTTAGGTTTAAGTAGTTCTAAGTTCTAGGGGACTGATGACCTCCGATGTTAAGTCCCATAGTGCTCAGAGCCATTTAAACCGTTTAGTGTGTACCAGTATCGGGCAGCGTTTGGTAAGCATGTGTACACCGGATGAGGGGAGGCTGTAAAGAAAAACTCTGGGACTTACAGTTTCAGTTTTAAATGTGAGTTGGCACTCACCAATTTCCGAACTAGAGTATCAAGTACATGATGCGTGATGGAAATCTCTCCTAATGAATCCAACCAAGGAGGTGAACTTAAAAGAAAATCCTCCGTCGCAGAAAGCCGCGCAAGAGCCCCATAAGATTCTGCGGAGACCGGAACAGCATACAAAGTGAAGGACTCACAATGCTCTGGAACGAATTCATGCAAATTAAGGACAAAAAGGAAGTACCTCTTTGGCTCACTGAACATAAATTCACTTTTCAAAATAGGGAATCTAAATGAACTAACAAAAGCATTAGACGAATACCAAATACACCTTTGGCTCTTCAGGAAACTAGGTTCACTGATGAACACATCTTAGGGTAAGAGATCTATGGGATTCTCAAAGGAAAGAAAGGCTGAATCCGATGGGAAAGGCATTCCACGTCTAGGAACAGGGTATATTGTAAACGGAACAATAGTAAATTCGACCATGGATTTTTATTCCGTAAGTGAAAGGCTCTCACTTCTTACCCTGAAACGCGCAGACAAGGCTTACACATTAATAAATTCTCATGCTTCATAAATGTGAACAGTAAAAGGAACGGAAAAAAAGTTGAAAGTTTAGGGAGCCACTAGATCACGAGCTATCAAAGGCTCCATTGTTGTTGTTGTTGTGGTCTTCAGTCATGAGACTGGTTTGTTGCAGCTCTCCATGCTACTCTATACTGTGCAAGCTTCTTCATCTCCCAGTAACTACATCTTTCTGAATCTGGTTAGTGCATTCATCTCTTGGTCTCCCTCTACGATTTTTACCCTTCACACTGCCTTCCAATACTAAATTGGTGATCCCTTGGTGCCTCAAAACATGTCCTACAAACAGATCCCTTCTTCTAGTCAAGTTGTGGCACAAACTCCTCCCCAGTTCTGTTCTGTACCTCCACATTAGTTATGTGATATCTCCATCTAATCTTCAGCATTCTTCTGTAGCACCACATTTCTAAAGCTTCTTTTCTCTTCTTGTCCAAAGTATTTATCGTCCATGTTTCACTTCCATACATGGCTACACTCCATACAAATAGTTTCAGAAACGACTTCCTGACACTTAAATCTATACTCGATGTTAACAAATTTCTCTTCTTCAGAAACGCTTTCCTTGCCATTGCCAGTCTACATTTTATATCCTCTCTACTTCGACCATCATTAGTTATTTTGCTCCACAAATAACAAAACTCCTTTACTACTTTGTCTCATTTCCTAATCTAATTCCCTCAGCATCCCGACTTGATTCAACTAGATTTCATTATCCTCATTTTGCTTTTCTTGATGTTCGTCTTACATCCTCCTTTCAAGACACTGTCCAGCCCGTTCAACTGCTCTTCCAAGTTCTTAGCTGTCTCTGACAGAAATACAATGTCATCGGCAAACCTCAAAGTTTTATTTCTTTTCCATGGATTTTAATACTGATTCCGAATTTTTCTTTTGTTTCCTTTATAGCTTGCTCAATATACAGATTGAATAACATCAGCGGCGAGAGGCCCACAACCCTGTCTCACTCCCTTCCCTAACACCCTACTAATGCTTCCCTTTCATGCCCCTCGACTCTTATAACTGCCATCTGGTTTCTGTACAAATTGTAAATAGCCTTTCGCTCCCAGCATTTTACCCCTGCCACCTTACGAATTCGAAAGAGAGTATTCCAGTCAACATTGTCAAAAGCTTTCTCTAAGTCTACAAATGCTAGAAACGTAGGTTTGCCTTTCCTTAATCTAGCTTCTAAGATATGTCGTAGGGTCAATATTGCCTCACGTGTTCCCCGAGGTCGGCTTCTACCAGTTTTTACAATCGTCTGTAAAGAATTCGCGTTAGTATTTTGCAGGTGTGACTTATTAACCTGATAGTTCGGTAATTTTCACATCTGTCAACACCTCTTTCTTTGGGGTTGGAATTATTATATTCTTCTAGGAGTCTGAGGGTATTTCGCCTGTCTCCTACATCTTGCTCACTAGAAGGTAGAGTTTTGTCAGGTCTGGCTCTCCCAAGGCTGCTCCCGGGGCCTTGTTTGGACTTAGGTCTTTTAGTGGTCTGTCAAACTCTTCACGCAGTATCGTATCTCCCATTTCATCTTCATTTACATCCTCTTCCATTTCCATAATATTGTCCTCAAGTACATCGCCCTTGTATAGACCCTCCATATACTCCTTCGACCTTTCTGCCTTCTCTTCTTTGCTTAGAACTGGGTTTCCATTTGAGCTCTTGATATTTATACAAGTGGTTCTCTTTTCTCCAAAGGTCTCTTTAATTTTCCATTAGGCAGTATCTATATTACCCCTAGTGAGATAAGCCT
The DNA here is from genome assembly GCF_023898315.1 of Schistocerca nitens. Classification (NCBI taxonomy): domain Eukaryota; kingdom Metazoa; phylum Arthropoda; class Insecta; order Orthoptera; family Acrididae; genus Schistocerca; species Schistocerca nitens. The sequence continues at coordinate 22,728,329 of NC_064614.1, forward strand.
CCACATCCTTACATTTGTCCTGTAGCCATCCCTGCTTAGGCATTTTGCACTTCCTGTCGATCTTATTTTTGAAATGTTTGTATTCGTTTTTGCCTGCTTCATTTACTGCATTTTTATATTTTCTCTTTTCATCAATTAAATTCAATATTTCTTCTGTTACCCAAGGATTTATACTAGCCCTCGTCTTTTTACCTACTTGATCCTCTGCTGCCTTCACTACTACATTCCTTAGAGCTGCCCATTCTTCTACTGTATTTCCTTACCCCATTCCTATCAATTGTTCGCCTATGCTCTCCCTGAAACTCTGTACAACCTCTGGTTTAGTCAGTTTATTCAGGTTCCATCTCCTTAAATTCCCACCTTTTTGCAGTGTGTTAAGTTTTAATCTACAGTTCATAACCAATAGATTGTGGTCAGAGTCCACATCTGCCCCTGGAAATGTCTTACAATTTAAAACCTGGTTCCTAAATCTCTGTCTTACCATTATATAATCTATCTGATACCTTCTAGTATTTCCAGGCTTCTTCAATGTATACAACCTTCTCTCATGATACCTGAACCAAGTGTTTCCTATGATTAAGTTATGCTCTGTGCAAAATTCTAACAGACGGCTTCTTCTTTCATTTCTTACGCCCAATCCATATTCACCTACTACGTTTCCTTCTCTTCCTTTCCCTACTGTCGAATTTCAATCACCCATGACTATTAACTTTTCGCCTCCTTTCACTATCCGAATAATTTCTTTTATGTCATGATACATTTCATCAATTTCTTCGTCATCTGCAGTGCTAGTTGGCATATAAAATTGTACTACTGTGGTAAGCGTGGGCTTCGTATCTATCATGGCCACAATAATGCGTTCACTATGCCGTTTGTAGTAGCTTACCCGCACTCCTATTTTTCTATTCATTATTAAAACCTACTCCTGCATTACCCCTATTTGATTTTGTATTTATAACCCTGTATTCACCTGACCAAAAGTCTTGTTCCTCCTGTCACCGAACTTCACTAATTTCCACTATATCTAACTTTAAGCTATCCATTTCCCTTTTTAAATTTTCTAACCTACCTGCCCGATTAAGGGATCTGACATTCCACGCTCCGATCCGTAGAACGCCACTTTTCTTTCTCCTGATAACAACGTCCTCCTGAGTAGTCCCCACCCGGAGATCCGAATGGGGCACTACTTTACCTCCGCAATATTTTCCCAAAAATATTCCGGATGTAAATATTTAACCATACAGTAAAGCTGCACGCCCTCGGTAAAAATTTCGGCTGTAGTTTCCCCTTGCTTTCAGCCGTTCGCAGTACCAGCACAGCAAGGCCGTTTTGGTTAGTGTTACAAGGCCAGATCAGTCAAAAATCCAGACTCTTGCCCCTGCAACTACTAAAAAGGCTGCTGCACCTCTTCAGGAACCACACGTTTGTCTGTCCTCTCAGCAGATACCCCTCCGTTGTGGTTGCACCTGCGATACGGCTATCTGTATCGCTGAGGCACTCAAGCCTCCCCACCAACGGCAAGGTCCATGGTTCATGAGGGGAGATTCCATTAAATAACTTTAAAAAATTTTCAGGGGACTACAATGCGCTGACTGGAAAGGAAAGGATGTGCAGGAAAACCGTTGGAGACTATCCAGCAGCCAAGAGAACAAATAAAATTGGGGAAAGACTAATAGAAATAGGCAGAGGTTTCAACCTCCAATTAATGGCCACAAACTTTACAAAACTCACGAGGACACAGAAAGCTTGGAACTCACCTAATACAAACGTCGGAGAATTTCAGGTTGATCATGTAGCTATATCTTTTAAAAATAGAAACAATCATGAATGTAAAAGTTAGAAACCGTGCGACTATTGAAACAGACCACTATGTAACTATTAAAACTAAATTTATTTCCCAGACAATGATTCCAAGACAAGGACATAGCGTTGATAAAACAGATACTGAAAGAAGAGTTTCATGAACGTCTGAACATAAACTCAGAAGACTGGGAGAAGTTGAAAACAAAATTAGTCAAAAGAGCCCTTTACATAGCACCACTAGAAAACGGACACCAAATGCACGGATGTTGGAATGAACGTGTGAATAAGCATTACTACTTAGAAAAAACAGTCTGGCAGAAATGGCACTGCACAAAAAGAAGTGAAGACTCTATCAGCTTTAGAAAGCAATACTCAGAACTTATAAACAAGGCCTTCAAACGTACCAACCACCTACCTTGTGCTTCAAGAACTAAGACGGAAAATTGGTCCTAAACAACAAAGAAGGCTCTGCATTGGCAAAAGATTCCAGACTAGTCCCTCATTCGATCTCTGGGCAAGGGTGGTGGGGGCGAATTGCCAAGGGGGATGTGACCATGAGAAAAAGATCCAATAAACAACAAAAGGATAACGTTCTACCAGTCGAGACACGAAATGTCAGAAGTATTAATTTGGTAGGGAAGCTAGAAAATCTGAAAAGGAAATGCTAAGGCTCGGTCTAGGTACAGCGGAGTCAGTAAAGTGAATGGAAAGAAGACAAGGATTTCTGGTCAGATGAGCATAAGGTATTATCAACAGCAGCAAACAATGATATAACTGTAGTAGGATTCGTTATGAATAGGAAAGTAGGGCACTGAGTGAACTACTGTTAACAGTGATAGGGTTCATATAAGATACAACAGCTAACGAACACCAACCACGATAATTGAGGTGCACATACCTACGTCGCAAACTAAAGATAAAGAGATAGAGAAAGTGTATGAGGATACTGAACAGGCATTTCAGAACATAGAGGATGATGAAAATCTAACAATCATGATGGACTGGAATGGGGTTGTAGGGGAAGAAGTGCAAGAAAGAGCTTGGTATTAGGAATAAGGAGCCGGCAGCTGTAGCCGAGCGGTTCTAGGCGCTTCAGTCTGGAACCACGCGACCGCTACGGTCGCAGGTTAGAATCCTGCCTCAGGCATGGATGTGTGTGATGTCCTTAGGTTAGTTAGGTTTAAGTAATTCAAAGTTCTAGGGGACTGATGACCTCAGATATTAAGTCCCATATTGCTCAGAGCCATTTGAACCATTTTTTAGGAATAGGAGAAGAAAAAGCTAGAAACAGTAAAAAGTCAGTTCAAGAATCACAAGAGGAAGTGGTATGCTTGGAAAACGCCGGGAAATACGGAAAGATTTCCGTTGGATTGCATCATGCTGGGGCCGAAATTCCGAAATTGTGAGGCGTACCCAGTAGCAGAATAGATCTAGATCACCGTTTATCAGTGACGACGAATAGGTTAATGTTTAAGAGAATAGCAATGAAGAATCACTGAACAAAGAAGTGGGGTACAGAACTACTAAGAAATGAAATGATACTCTTGAAGCTTTCTGAGGCTGTAGATACTGCGATACGGAATAGTTCAGTACACAGTTCGTTTGGCGTGGACAGTACAATTCTGAAAACGGGAACCACATAAGTTGTGTAGAGAAACGTAGGTACAAAGAAGGTAATTGTATGGGTAACAGAAGAAAAACTTTCGCTGATCAATAGAAGAAGGAAGTATAGAAATGTTTAGGGAAATTCAGGAACACAGAAATGCAAGCGACTTAGGAATGAAAGGTTCAAATGGCTCTGAGCACTATGGGACTCAACATCGGAGGTCATCACTGCCCTAGAACTTAGAACTATTTAAACCTAACTAACCTAAGGACACCACACACATCCATGCCCGAGGCAGGATTCTAACCTGCGACCGTAGCAGCCACGCGGTTCCGGACTGAAGTGCCTAGAACCGCAAGACCACCGCGGCCGGCGCGTCTTAGGAATGGAATAATTTGGAAGTACAGGGAAGCTAAGGCAAAGTGGTTACATGAAAAAGTGAAGAAATCGACAAAGAAATGATTCTCGAAAGGACTGACTCATCATATAGGAAAGTCAAAGTAAGGATGGTATAGTTAGAAGTCTAATAGGAATTCCAGTGCAAAATTCAAAGGAGTGAGCGGGTAGGTGGAAAGACTACATTGAAGGACTCTATGAAAAACTTGTTTGATGACATGATAAAAGAAAAGAAACAGAAGTCGATATATAAGAGAGAATATTCGAGTTTGGAAGACTTAAGATCTAACAAGACAGAAGGGACACACAACATTTCATCACTATTTCTAAAATCTTTGGAGGTATTGACAACAAAACCGCTGTTCATGACGATGTGTGGAATGTAAGAGTCTGGCGATATACCATCTGACTTTCATAGAAATATCATTCACAAAATGCCGAAGATGGCAATAGATGATAAGTGCGAGAATTATCGGACAATCAGCTCAACAGCTAATGCATTCAAGTTGCTGACTAGACTGATATACAAAAGAATGGAAAAGAAAATTGTGGATGTGTGAGATGATGATCGCTTTGGCTTTAGGAAAGGTAAAGGCACCAGAGTGGCAGTTGAGACGTTACGATTGACCGTGTAAGTAAGACCAAAGAAAAATGAGGTCACGTGAATACGCTTTGTCGACCAAGACAAAGCGTTCGACAATGTCAAAAGCTGCAAGATGTTGGAAAGTCTGAGGGACGTAGGGATAAGCTATAGCGAAAGACGCGTAATATACAATATGTACAAAAGCCACGAATGAGCAATAAGAGTGTAAGATGTAAGTTAACGACCATTTCGCTCTCATTTAAATATATGGTTGAAAGAGTCAGCCTTCAGGAATTGTGAAACGAACCCTGTCGTCCAGGACGGGGTGCCACAAAGCGCGCAGATTCACCACGAGATGGGGAAACTTACAGACGTCTATTGTCTATTGACACGTAAGTGCTTTAGTGTGCGAGTGAGACGAACGAGAACCTACATCATAGGGAAACCCAGCAGAAGCCGTTTGTGGCCATAGTGACATAGCAGTGATAATATTGACCACATCCATAATAGTTTAGGATGTAATGTTGAAGTGAAATTAACAAGATTTGTAACATAGACCTAAATGATAAAATCTGAACGCTTTGGTCGAACTTAACGAATATCAAATCTGTAGCTTTTTTGTTTAAAACATATATTAAATATAAATTATCAGTATTTTCAGTTAAGCATCAAATCGTCATTTCTTCCACACAAAACACGTTGAACGATGAGAGCGAGACACCTTATTGAATAATTAAGTAATAGGATATTTGTTGTGAAGTTTAGTGCGTAATTGTTCCTTTTGTTATTTATTTATTTATGAGAAAGCACATTGGTGCAAGGCTACTGCCCGTTACTTTCAAAATAAAGAAGGAATTGTATTGGTTTTATGTAAAAAAATTAAGGTTTATTACGTAATGGGTATTGTTGTTACTTTATTTAGAACGTGAAAGTGGTCAAGTTTTGATTCTTTAAATTTGTTAAAATGTAAAATAATGTACAATACGCTGTAGCCAATCAGTTGGTCGGCTCCAGGAAAGGCAACTGCCGTAGTCAGTTGAGCGTGGATATTCCGCGAGGGAAACGCGGCTGGGGACTGGCAGAGGGACACACGCGAAAGCGGACAGGTCGGCTGGAGACACTAAAGGGTACACTTCGGATTGAGACGCGAAAGCGGACGGTCGGTCTTTAGGCAACTAGGAAGTGTAACGACTTGGAAAATTTCTCGTTGTGTGGTATCGCGGAACTTAGTCTCTTAGCGGTGAGCTGCCGCGCGCCTGGTGTGACTTTTCGCATAGTTAACGAGGTGGAGTATCGAACTTGTAATACGCGATGAGATTGTGAGTGATCGAACTGTGGCAAATGGATATGCGCTCGAGTGTAACAGTGACTCTAAATACGACCACTTTCGCTATTAGTTTGTTTATTTCTGAATAAACATGTGTGGCCTACTTCATTTATGGGCCGTTAATTTAGTTCCCGATATTATTATTAATGTTATTATACACACCTGGAAATGGAAAAAAGAACACATTGACACCGGTGTGTCAGACCCACCATACTTGCTCCGGACACTGCGAGAGGGCTGTACAAGCAATGATCACACGCACGGCACAGCGGACACACCAGGAACCGCGGTGTTGGCCGTCGAATGGCGCTAGCTGCGCAGCATTTGTGCACCGCCGCCGTCGGTGTCAGCCAGTTTGCCGTGGCATACGGAGCTCCATCGCAGTCTTTAACACTGGTAGCATGCCGCGACAGCGTGGACGTGAACCGTATGTGCAGCTGACGGACTTTGAGCGAGGGCGTATAGTGGGCATGCGGGAGGCCGGGTGGACGTACCGCCGAATTGCTCAACACGTGGGGCGTGAGGTCTCCACAGTACATCGATGTTGTCGCCAGTGGTCGGCGGAAGGTGCACGTGCCCGTCGACCTGGGACCGGACCGCAGCGACGCACGGATGCACGCCAAGACCGTAGGATCCTACGCAGTGCCGTAGGGGACCGCACCGCCACTTCCCAGCAAATTAGGGACACTGTTGCTCCTGGGGTATCGGCGAGGACCATTCGCAACCGTCTCCATGAAGCTGGGCTACGGTCCCGCACACCGTTAGGCCGTCTTCCGCTCACGCCCCAACATCGTGCAGCCCGCCTCCAGTGGTGTCGCGACAGGCGTGAATGGAGGGACGAATGGAGACGTGTCGTCTTCAGCGATGAGAGTCGCTTCTGCCTTGGTGCCAATGATGGTCGTATGCGTGTTTGGCGCCGTGCAGGTGAGCGCCACAATCAGTACTGCATACGACCGAGGCACACAGGGCCAACACCCGGCATCATGGTGTGGGGAGCGATCTCCTACACTGGCCGTACACCACTGGTGATCGTCGAGGGGACACTGAATAGTGCACGGTACATCCAAACCGTCATCGAACCCATCGTTCTACCATTCCTAGACCGGCAAGGGAACTTGCTGTTCCAACAGGACAATGCACGTCCGCATGTATCCCGTGCCACCCAACGTGCTCTAGAAGGTGTAAGTCAACTACCCTGGCCAGCAAGATCTCCGGATCTGTCCCCCATTGAGCATGTTTGGGACTGGATGAAGCGTCGTCTCACGCGGTCTGCACGTCCAGCACGAACGCTGGTCCAACTGAGGCGCCAGGTGGAAATGGCATGGCAAGCCGTTCCACAGGACTACATCCAGCATCTCTACGATCATGGGAGAATAGCAGCCTGCATTGCTGCGAAAGGTGGATATACACTGTACTAGTGCCGACATTGTGCATGCTCTGTTGCCTGTGTCTATGTGCCTGTGGTTCTGTCAGTGTGATCATGTGATGTATCTGACCCCAGGAATGTGTCAATAAAGTTTCGCCTTCCTGGGACAATGAATTCACGGTGTTCTTATTTCAATTTCCAGGGGTGTATGTTAGGTTAGCTTTGTATTTCGCAAACTTGCCATCAGCCAGACAGTTTAACCAAAAGGTCGTAAGTATCTAATTTAGGGCGTGTAATGCGACATGTGCAGCTTAACCCCTAGACGAGTTTTAGCCAAGACACTTCGACGAAGAGCAACCCCATGTGAGCCTGAACATCTTTGGGATGTTAGATTGCATAGACCAAGAACAGTGTACCCTGATTAAAAACGGTGTAATACAGGATGAAGTCTTTTGCCCCTATTGTTCACTACATACATTGAAGAAGCAATGCTGCAAATAAAAGAAAGATTCAACTGCGTAATTAATAATCAGGGTGAAATGACATCAATGATAAGATTCGCTGATGACTGCTGTACTCTGTTAAAGTAGAGAAGAATTACAGGATCTCCTGATTGGAATGACCAGTCTAATGAGTACAGAATATAGATTGAGAATAAATCGAAGAAAGACGAATGTAATGAGAAGCAGCAGCCATGAGAACAGTCAGAAAATTAACATCAGGTTCGATGATCACTAGTTAGATGAAGCTGAGGAATTATGCTCTATATAAAATTTAATAACACATAACGGATGGAGCAAGGAGCAGATGCAATGCAGACTAGCTCTGGTTTTTTTTTTTTTTTTTTTTTTCATCAGTCTACTGACTGGTTTGATGCGGCCCGCCACGAATTCCTTTCCTGTGCTAACCTCTTCATCTCAGAGTAGCACTTGCAACCTACGTCGTCAATTATTTGCTTGACGTATTCCAATCTCTGTCTTCCTCTACAGTTTTTGCCGTCTACAGCTCCCTCTAGTACCATGGAAGTCATTCCCTCATGTCTTAGCAGATGTCCTATCATCCTGTCCCTTCTCCTTATCAGTGTTTTCCACATATTCCTTTCCTCTCCGATTCTGCATAGAACCTCCTCATTCCTTACCTTATCAGTCCACCTAATTTTCAACATTCGTCTATAGCACCACATCTCAAATGCTTCGATTCTCTTCTGTTCCGGTTTTCCCACAGTCCATGTTTCACTACCATACAATGATGTACTCCAGACGTACATCCTCAGAAATTTCTTCTTCAAATTAAGGCCGGTATTTGATATTAATAGACTTCTCTTGGCCAGAAATGCCTTTTTTGCCATAGCGAGTCTGCTTTTGATGTCCTCCTTGCTCCGTGCCTAGGTAGCAGAATTCCTTAACTTCGTTGACTTCGTGACCATCAATCCTGATGTTAAGTTTCTCGCTGTTCTCATTTCTACTACTTCTCATTACCTTCGTCTTTGTCCGATTTACTCTCAAACCATACTGTGTACTCATTAGACTGTTCATTCCGTTCAGCAAATCATTTAATTCTTCTTCACTATCGCTCAGGATAGCAATGTCATCAGCGAATCGTATCATTGATATCCTTTCACCTTGTATTTTAATTCCACTCCTGAACCTTTCTTTTATTTCCATGATTGCTTCCTCGATGTACAGATTGAAGAGTAGGGGCGAAAGGCTACAACCTTGTCTTACACCCTTCTTAATACGAGCACTTCGTTCTTGATCGACCACTCTTATTATTCCCTCTTGGTTGTTGCACATATTGTATATGACCCGTCTCTCCCTATAGCTTACCCCTACTTTTTTCAGAATCTCGAACAGCTTGCACCATTTTATATTGTCGAACGCTTTTTCCAGGTCGACAAATCCTATCAAAGTGTCTTGATTTTTCTTTAGCCTTGCTTCCATTATTAGCCGTTACGTCAGAATTGCCTCTCTCGTCCCTTTCCTTTTCCTAAAGCCAAACTGATCGTCACCTAGCGCATTTTCCATTTTCTTTTCCATTCTTCTATATATTATTCTTGTAAGCAGCTTCGATGCATGAGCTGTTAAGCTGATTGTGCGATAATTCTCGCACTTGTCAGCTCTTGCCGTCTTCGGAATTGTGAGGATGATGCTTTTCCGAAAGTCAGATGGTATGTCGCCAGACTCATATATTCTACACACCAAAGTTAATAGTTTTTTGTTGCCACTTCCCCCAATGATTTTATAAATTCTGATGGAATGTTATCTATCCCTTCTGCCTTATTTGACCGTAAGACCTCCAAAGCTCTTTTAAATTCCGGTTCTGATACTAAATCGACTCCTGTTGCTTCTTCTATCACATCAGACAAATCTTCACCCTCATAGAGGCTTTGAATGTATTCTTTCCACCTATCTGCTCTCTCCTCTGCATTTAACAGTGGAATTCCCGTTGCACTCTTAATGTTACCACCGTTGCTTTTAATGTTACCAAAGTTTGTTTTGACTTTCCTGTATGCTGAGTCTGTCCTTCCGACAATCATATCTTTTTCGATGTCTTCACATTTTTCCTGTAGCCATATCGTCTTACCTTCCCTTCACTTCCTTTTTATTTCATTCCTCAGCGACTTGTATTTCTGTATTCCTGATTTCCCCGGAAGATGTTTGTACTTCCTGCTTTCATCAATCAACTCAAGTATTTCTTCTGTTACCCATGGTTTCTTCGCAGCTACCATCTTTGTACCTATGTTTTCCTTCCCAACTTCTGTGATGGCCCTTTTAAGAGATGTCCATTCCTCTTCAACTGTACTGCCTACTGCGCTATTCCTTATTGCTGTATCTATAGCGTTAGAGAACTTCAAACGTATCCTTAGTACTTCCGTATCCCACTTCTTTGCGTATTGATTCATCCTGACTAATGTCTTGAACTTCAGCTCTGTTAGAAAGGGCATTCCAGGCCTAAAGAAATCTACTAGTGTCAAACGTAGGCCTTAACTTGAGAAAGAAATTACTGAGAATATACATTTCGAGGACGGCATTGTATGGTGGCCAAACATGGACTGTGGGAAAACAGTGTGTTGTTGTTGTTGTGGTCTTCAGTCCTAAAACTGGTTTGATGCAGCTCTCCATGCTACTCTATCCTGTGCAAGCTTCTTCATCTCCCAGTACCTACTGCAGCTTACATCCTTCTGAATCTGCATAATGTATTCATCTCTTGGTCTCCCTCTACAATTTTTACCCTCCACGCTGCCCTACAATATTTAATTGGTGATCCCTCGATGTCTCAGAATATGTCCTACCAACCGATTCCTACTTCTCGTCAAGTTGTGCCACAAGCTACTCTTCTCCTCAATTCTATTCAATACCTCCTCATTAGTCATGTGATCTACCCATCTAATCTTCAGCATTCTTCTATAGCACCACATTTCGAAAGCTTCTATTCTCTTCTTGTCTACGCTATTTATCGTCGATGTTTCACTTCCATACATGGCTACACTCCATATATATACTTTCAGAAACGACTTCCTGATATTTAAGTCTATGCTCAATGTTAACAAATTTTTCTTCTTCAGAAATGCTTTCCTTGCCATTGCCAGTCTACATATTATATCCTCTCTACTTCGACCAAAATCAGTTATTTTGCTCCCCAAATAGCATAACTCCTTTAAACCTTGAACGGTCTCATTTCCTAATCTAATTCCCTCAGCATCACCCGACTACTTTCCACTATCCTCGTTTTGCTTTTGTTGATATTCATCTTATATCCTCCTTTCAAGACACTGTCCATTCCGTTCAACCGCTCTTCCAAGTCCTTTGCAGTATCTGACAGAATTACAATGTCACCGGCGAACCTCAAAGTTTTTATTTCTTCTCCATGGATTTTAATACCAATTCCGAACTTTTCTTTCGTTTCCTTTAGTGCTTGCTCAATGTACAGATTGAATAGCATCGGGGAGCGGCTACAACCCTGTCTCACTCCCTTCCCAACCACTGCTTCCCTTTCATACCCCTCGACTCTTATAACTGCCATCAGCTTTCTGTATAAATTGTAAATAGCCTTTCGCTCCCTGCATTTTACCCCTGCCACCTTCAGAATTTGAAAGAGAGTATTCCAATCAACATTGTCAAAAGCTTTCTCTAAGTCTACAAATGGTAGAAACATAGGTTTGCCTTTCCTTAATCTTTCTTCTAAGATAAGTCGTAGGGTCACTATTGCCTCACGTGTTCCAACATTTCTACGGAATCCAAACTGATCTTCCCCGAGGTCGGCTTCTATCAGTTTTTCCATTCGTCTGTAAATAATTCGCGTTAGTATTTTGCAGCTGTGACTTATTAAACTGATAGTTCGGTAATTTTCACATCTGTCAGCCCCTGCGTTCTTTGGGATTGGAATTATTATATTCTTTTTGAAGTCTGAGACTATTTCGTCTGTCTCATACATCTTGCTCAGCAGATGGTAGAGTTCTGTCGGGACTGGCTCTCCCAAGGCTGTCAGTAGTTCTAATGGAATGTTGTCTAATCCGGGGGCCTTGTTTCGACTCACCAGGTCTTTCAGTGCTCTGTCAAACTCTTGACGCAGTATCATATTCCCTATTTCATCTTCATCTACATCTTCTTCCATTTCCATAATATTGTCCTCAAGTACATCGCCCTTGTATAAACCCTCTATATACTCCTTCCACATTTCTGCTTTCCCTTCTTTGCTTAGAACTCTCGAATTCCAGTCACCCATGAGTATTAAATTTTCGTCTCCCTTCACTACCTGAATAATTTCTTTTATCTCGTCATAGATTTCATCAATTTCTTCGTCACCTGCAGAGCTAGTTGGCATACAAACTTCTACTATTGTAGTAGGCTTGGGCTTCGTGTCTATTTTGGCCACAATAACGCGTTCACTATGCTGTTTGTAGTAGCTTAATCGCACTCCTAACTTTTTATTCATTATTAAACCTACTCGAGCATTACACCTATTGGATTTTGTACTTATAACCCTGTATTGACCTGACCAAAAATCTTGTTCCTCCTGCCATCGAATTTCACTAATTCCCACTATATCTAACTTTAACCTATGCATTTCGCTTTTTAAATTTTCTAACCTACCTGCCCGATTAAGGGATCTGAAAACAGTAACAAAAGATAATCTAAGCATTTGAGTTGTTTTACTGCAGGAGAATGTTAGAAATTATGTAGGTTGAAAAGGTAAGCAATGAGGTGGTTCTTCGCAGAATCGACGAGGAAAAGAAAATATGGAAAACACTGAAAAGATGAAGGGCCTTGATAGCAGGACATCTGTTAAGACATTACGGAATAACTTCCTTGCTAGAGGGAGCTTCGTATGGTATAAACTGCGGAGGAAGTCAGAGATCGGAATACATTCAGGAAATAATAAAGGTCGTAGGTTTCAAGTGCTACTCTGGGATTAAAAGGTTTTCACAGGAGATGTATTCATGTCGGGCCACATAAAACCAGTCAGAATACTGATGGTTAAAAAAAAAAGAGTAATAACGTATCATCTGGAAAACTATGTTCAGTTGTTTTCGATATTTTGAAAGTAATTGTAGAGTGTGCATATCTGTGATCTAAAAGTAGTAATATATCAAGAATTACAAATCCTTTCGACTTAACCTGTAGATTATAAATTAAACCTTATATATTACATACCATTGACATGTTCACAATTATTATGTTCTGAGGTTCACAGAGGTCTGAATAGGCACTTGTGGAAGTAAAAGTGAAAATGTTGAATAAATTGAAAAATAATGGCGATTATGTTCATAGAAGAAGAGGATTTTTTTTAACTTCAACAAGAATAGCTTTCACGATTGTGAATTTAACTTTAACGTATATTACCAGCTGGGAGAACCACTAACGTTTGTTTGTTTTTTTGTGAAATCAGGAGACCTTACTTCAGTAACTGGCTTGCGGCAAGGAAACTAAGAGATGCATCCGCCCTCTGTGCCCACGTACGATAAGCATATAATTCTGGAGTTGTCATTCAATCATTGCTAAGCAATCGTTGAGTACAATCTAATACATGTAGACGATACAATCCGTTTGTGCTGGTCTGAGCGAAACTACCGTTGAAGAAGATCTAATCGCACGATTCGGATGGACATTTCCGGTATATTTTATGTTGTTGAAAGGGTAGTGCCAGTTTTTATAGAAGTCAACGAATTTGACTGTTTCGATTAATACTTTTAAGAAAATTTTCGGAAAGTGACCTGCAAACGAAATTGTCCCATGTTTCGTACATGATTTTGTGGGCCGCATTCACCGGCACACTGACTGACAGGTAATTAATTTTTTCCGCTTTTCAGGTGAGCAGGTACACATTTCAACCAAGTGGCCAATAAGCAGTACAAGTATCAGAGTTGAGTTTTGAAAAATTCTCAGACTTTTAACGTGGAAACGCATAGGAGCTATTTCTTTGTCTGTCGTAGGGGAATTGCTTTCGTTGTCGGCGACCCAGGATATAATACACTTCCATTTCAGCACGTCAGACTTCACATTATTTTTCAAAAAACTTATCTTTTTACCAGTTACCTTACCTCAGTCAGTACTTTTCATCATATGGACCTCAGATGTCAATAAGTACACTGAAAATTACAGGTCATGCCTTTAGACTATTTCTGGGATACTTGTTCAACTGATCTACAGGCCTTCTTGCGTAGGTGGAAAATGAATTTGGCAAATAAAAACTTCGGGTAGTGGAGAGAGAATACTGGGTAGAACTGTGTAATGTAAACTTGAAGTGGCTAGGTTATGCTTTGTTGACTGTCACTAACTTCCCATTTCCCGAAGTGAAATACCAAATAGCCGACACACAAAATAAATGCCAGCCCACACAGGTAATAACTGTCTTACTAACTCTTATGCATTTGCTGGTGATAATTATCTGCTACACGGTACTTTTCCTTCAGAGTTATGTAGTTCCAATAGTTTTCAAACATCGACTGTACGAAGCGCAGAGTGTTACTGATAATCGAACCGTGTCCTGATATCATTTATGATTTGAACTGGGTTAGATCCTTTATAAGAACAATAATTCCGTCAGTATGGCTCATTGTAGCGGACCCTAACTACACATTTTGGTAGCGACGTATTGGATGCTTCAGAAAACTAACAAAAGTGACTGTAAGTTACATATCTGTGTTCTATGTTGTGACTGTTTACCAGCAAGAAAGCTTCGTACTTTCATGGTTCGCCAATATATTCTATCTCCAAACTTAATAGACATTTCCAAGTAACTGTATCCTTTGCACCCTAGTTCTAATGGAATTTCAATAGTCCAATAGTTTTTCATTACTTAGTTGATACTAATTGCCAAACATTTCGTGCGAGATGTATTCTTGTGCTTATGCACCTTCTTCATACAAGATAGAGAGAGAGAGAGAGAGAGAGAGAGAGGGGGGGGGGGGAAGAGTGAGCGTGACAGTAGGTTTGAGGATTTCTTTTATGTGTGTGTGTGTGTGTGTGGGGTGGGGGGGGGGGGGGGGTGAGAGCTCTATAGGTTGGTCTCGTCTAATAGTTCTTTGAGGTAAGGGAACAGAGTTGCATTGCAGAGAGGAAAACAAATGATAAATGAATACACAGGTCTCTGCAATGAAACTCTGTTCTCTGCCCTCAAAGAATTATTAGATGAGAGCTACCTATACAGCTCTAACACCCCCCCCCCCTACGCCACCCCCCACCCCATACACACAAACAAAAAGAAAATAATCCTCAATCCTACTGTCACACCTACCCTCCCCCCCCTCTTTCTCTCCCTTTTCATGCACAACACACACACACACACAAAAGTAGTTGTAATAATAATAATAATAATGATAATAATGAAAAATCCTCAAACCTGCTCTCTCTCTCTCTCTCACACACACACACACACACACACACACACACCACTAACATACACACACACAAAATGCACAGACACCTCTGAAAGATTCAGAACAACTGCCAGGAACACCTTCAACTGTTCCACCGTCAGCCATCTTGCTTTTACATCTTCAATTGTTCCACTGTCCACCATGTTTGTTTCTACAGCTGGTAAACAAAGGAACAGTGACAGTGACAATGAGAGCTCAATACGAGTATATAGTGTTTGACAGTGATGAAGATGAGGAAAAAGAAAACGTAAGTTCAAAAATGGTTCAAGTGGCTCTGACCACTATGGGACTACTTAAACCTAACTAACCTAAGGATATAACACACATCCATGCCCGATGCAGGATTCGAACCTGGGACCGTATCGGTCTCGCGGTTCCAGACTATAGCGCCTAGAACCGCTCGGCCACCAGGGCCGGCTGAAAACGTAAGTGAAACAATGTAAACAGACACACACCCACACACAGATACACACACACACACACACACACACACACACACACACACACACACATAGAGTTAATTTCAGATGTAGAAATAACAGATTTTAAATAGTAACTTTGGCTTAAATAATTCATCTACTTTAACGTGTAAGTGGTTGCAGATGACTAAGTGTGAAACAAAACAGGCACTGTAGAAACACAATACATCAGAAAAACCACACCATGTGGTAAAAAGGTATGAATTCATAATTTTATATGTTTTTTCCGATATGTATAATTATGATTTAAAAACTAATATTTACATATATTCAAACAGTAAAGAACATTCTTTATCTTTAACAACCATAAAATAAAAGCCCGGTGAAAATGCTGCAAATGCAGTGACACATGTTTGGGTTAAGAAACCAAATTGTTTTTTGCTAAAGGCGGACCCTATTAAAAACATATATATTTTTGTAGCAGTTTTACTATAAAATATGTATACGACATCGAAAGGACAGATGTATTACACTAGCGAGAATTATAGGCTGTTCTCTACTATTTAGGATTTCACGGCCGATATTAAGTTCACTTAAAACTTCCAGGCTGACAGCCTGTGAACATTATGTTAAACATTCCCCTAACGTTAGAAAAATTTTAAGGGAAGTCTCCTCTGCTGTTCACACACTGTAAGCATATTTCAGTTGATGGAAGGCATTCATTACTAGGTAGACGGAATATAAATACGCACTTGGAAGCTTCTAACGAGCTTTTACTGGAAAGCGTCATCGGCAGGAGGGCCCATTGGGCTATATTGGGCTTGCACGATTTCGGCGTTCTAATGGCGACTTGCCTTTGTTCCAGAGCCAGGTACCGCACAGTATAAAGCCAGCCTCCACTTTATCTGGTCCGCATTTTGCGCGCGATAGGTTAATGAAAAGCCAAACGACGCTCTCTGCCAACACCGTTTCATACGGTGTATTGTTCCCCTGACGCCTTTGCCTGCCATTTCAAGGGTCGTAAGGTACGGTGGGAATGACAGCAACGTTGCTGGGCGGTCAGAATATATATGAGAAAAAATGGTTATATCTTGCTGTCGTCATTTCTCTTTGGAAATTACTGTTTGCGTTCATGTATGTATGTGTGTGTGTGTGTGTGTGTGTGTGTGTCTTTGAAAGAGGGGGATGTGAGATATGTGCCCCACTGAACTTTCCATAGCTCACTGCGGTTAACCTACAGCTGTAAATAATACTGGGACATCCTGTACTGTGCTGTGCTGTGCGGATACCCTGTGTTAGGAGAATAGCTTTTGTTTGCGCTGCTGGACGGAATTATGCGGTTAGCTGGCCATTTGTATGTCCCACACGGGGTCGACCTCACTGGATTACTCATTGCACAGTGGACCTGCTTTGTGAAATAAAGGCTAAATGTTGAATCATGTACAATCACACACTTTTAAATCGTTACCTTTCTTTCTTTTCCTTGGATGATTTTTTTCTCCACACTTCAGTTTTCAGTATGCTATGGAAAATGTATTAGCCTCATACACGGCCTGTGATCGAAGTGGCATGTTAGCTGCACAGCTGATTACAGGTGAAGCTGTTTTCAGTCGTTTCGGGATCAGCAACAGGAATTAGTTGATGGTCTGTTACTCTCCAAGACAGGCGACAAATACTGTAAGATACAGATACAACTTGAATGTAGTCCTAGTAGTTTCGTATTATCGAAGTTGGAATGTCTAGTTCTCCATGAGTCAGTTTTACGTCATTCCTAACGTCACTACGTTAGAGGAATTTGTTATCACAATCTTGCAGACAGCTGAGCTTTGTATTGTTCACTCATGTTTCAACTCATTGGTGCCATAATTACGTTCCATTCAGGTCTGGAAAACGCAACCTTATTTTTATTGTCTGTAACGAAAATAAAAGTATTCTTAAAGGACTGTGATCTTTATAGTGACGGGAACAACCGAATGAAAACAATTGAATCGGTTGTTTGAGAACAATAGACACATTCGCTTTAGTTTTATTCGAATCCGATTATGCATTTATTCTTTTGACTGAATCTATATTTCTGGACAACCAAATGAAAACGATGTATCAGAAGGCTCTGGCTTTACGCGCCGATTGTATTATTATTATTTATTTTTCTCAAATGAAACCATAGTAGCTGTGTGTTGTACTTTTGGACATTGACTGATAGATTCATTTTGTGTTCTCAAGTGAGATGTTTCAAGTATTTCTAACAGGTGAACCATGTATATGTTCCTTCTACACAAATCACTTGCGGCGGGACCGGTTAGTCTATCACTATCCATTAAACAAACTGTCCACCTACCTGGACAGGTTTAAGGTTGTCTGCCCTTTCACACTGCGAAAGTAGACACTGGTTTACCCGCCAAAAGCAGCATTGGCGAAAATTCGACTAAATATCTACCACGCAAATGCCACATAACTCCAGTCCATGAGTAGTAGCTGAAAGGTAATTCAACTATCGAACGTTCGGAATTCTTGCATGACTCGTTTGAAAAAAATGTCGAATATTTGCATTTAAGCTGGTTTATTGTCAAGTCAGCATTTAATATCGCGACATCAATTATGCATTGTTACTGACTTTCTCTGTAACAAGTTCACACCCTAAAGCAACCAGAAAATGTTTCGTCCGAACAGATATTTTGAAAATACTATACCGCCACAGGGCCCACGACTACTTGCGAGTTCATACGTTCATTCAGGAAACTTCTTCTGAAGAAGTGTACACCATAAGGTCTGGTAATATGCACGAAAGACACCATGAGAAATTTATATAGGACACGAAATATTCACACACGAATATCTCCTAAAATAAGCCACTCACAGAGATTAGACTTTCACAAAATACTCAGAAACGTAGTCGCTTTTCGTCAACGACACGAGAACCGATCATACATGCGAATTTCTTTATTTTGGTACAAATCCGATCAGCGCGTTTTATCATGCGTATTTACCAGGCGACTGCTTACATCGTCCTATAGAGCTGAGGCACAAAGCCCTACTCACACACGTGGGAAATGTTAAATTCCTATTATATAGTATGTTAAGAAGCCAGTCAGATCATCTCGAGCACTCCTATACTCGCGGTAATTCTAATGTCAACCAATCAGATTACCACAAGTAAATTAGGCTAGAAATCTCGTAATTCCGACACTAAATAAAATTAAATGAAAACAAAATAATACCATTCCTTTCTACAAAATAAATTACTAGTAAGTTTAGTACTCAACACCATTTCAGGGTGCCTTTTACAAAATTAAGCTCATTCGGATACACAGTGAGTAACCTTAATATTCGGACACTAAGAGATTTTTACTTTGCTGCATCATAACTGTATTCTCAATGAAAGAAAAATATGATACATCCATGTATTATACAAAGGTAGATGTCTAGTAAATGACAGTATGAATGCTATTCACACAACTAATACCACTTGTTAAATAATACGATTGAAATAAAGCACGCTTCGATGGTCAAGTTACTTTGGTTCTAATACTGGATACCCTGTCACTTCTAAATCGACGCCTGTTTCTTCTTGTATCACATCAGAGAAATATTCCCCCTCAAAGAGGCCTTCAGTGTACTCTCTCAAGTATCCACTCTCTCCTCTGCATTTAGCAGTGGAATTTCCTTTGCGCTCTTAATTTTACCAAACTTGCTTTTAATTGCCTCGGAGGTTGTATTGACTTTCGTACATGCTAAAGCAGTCCTTCCGACAATCATTTCTTCCTCGATTTCCGCACATTTTTAGTGCAGCCATTTCGCCTTAGCTTCCCCGCCCTTCCTATTTATTTCATTCCTCAGTGACTTGTATTTCTGTATTCTTGAATGTCTCTGAACATTTTTTACTTCCTTCTTTCGTCGATATCGTCGGATACCCATGGTTACTAAGCAGTTACCTTCTTTGTACCTATGATTTTTTTACCAGCTACCGTGTTGTCCATTCCTCTTCAACTGTACTAACTACTGAGCTATTCTTATTGCTGTATCTGTAGCCTTAGATAACTTAATGCGTATCTGAAGTAGTAGTTCTGTACCCCACTTCTTTCAATATTGATTTTCT
Organism: Schistocerca nitens; assembly: GCF_023898315.1. Classification (NCBI taxonomy): domain Eukaryota; kingdom Metazoa; phylum Arthropoda; class Insecta; order Orthoptera; family Acrididae; genus Schistocerca; species Schistocerca nitens. The sequence continues at coordinate 22,747,804 of NC_064614.1, forward strand.
TGACTAATCTAGTAAACTTCACCTTAATCTTCATCACTACTGTATTGTGATATCAGCCTATATCTACTCCTGGGTACTCCTTACAGTCCAGTATATGATACCGGAAACACTGTTTGACTATAATGTAAACTAACTGAAATCTTCCCGTTTCACCCGATCTATTCCGAGTATGCCTCTTCCATTTGTGATTCTTGAGCAGCGTATTAGTCTGGCTTCTCTCTGATTCCTTGACCCAAGCGCACTTCACCTCAAACCATTTCTTCTACTCCTTCCCCTACAACTGCATTCAAGGACCCCTCCCCCTCCCCCCCCCCCATGACCAATATATTTTCGTCTTCCTCTATATGCTATTTTAACTCGCATGGACATGCAGGCGTTATCTGGGATAGATACCTGTGAAAACATCAGACAACACCCGAAGGCCAAAGCTTTGAATACTTGGAAGTTGTGGGGGGTACGAGCGACACCGTTACTATAGTAAAAGCTTTTTTTACCTTTATAATTTTACAGCGTTATTAACTTGATTTTAAAATAGCAAGTGAACATTAGTTGTCACGAAGAACAACATCCTCTGTATAGTTTGTTAATGAAAGTTCCTGAAGTATTATTTCAACAGATCGCAGAACAGCTCTCAGACTCAAATTACAACGCTTAAAACTCAAAATCCCTTTTTAAGCAAAGGAAAAAATACAAATTGCATAATACAAGGTTAAATAAAAGATTCTAACGCCAATGGCAATACCAAAATTTTCGAAGATATCACCTGTGATCACTAAACTCAATAAAATATTGATCACAAAATTTTTGACTAAAACAACTTAAATGCAATAATATCTGATTACTATCAACGTGCACTCAAACCCCGTAGCCTCTATGATGCGCACCATATCACAAAATATTTTCCTTCCTTTTAAACACTTTACACCATAAACCTCTGTACATGTGATGCATACTACACCCAACGAATTATGACAAATAATTTAGCGTACATACCACTTGTTAAATAATACGATTGAAATAAAGCACTCTTCGATGGTCACGTTATTTTAATATCCGGACAGATCGCAATGCCGCGGTTGTTCTCATTGTTCGCACTGGGGTAAATACATCGAGTCAGCAGGTAAGTGTGTGTTTACAAGTGCCGTCGACTGTCCAGACGGTACGATGACACGGATGGCTAATACTAGTTTTGAAACACGACAGCTTGTGACTTCTCACAACGGGGAAATTGCTGCCATGCTCAACATGAGTAAGAGTCCTGTGGCAGATATTGTCAGACGATTCAAAAATGAGGTCCGTATCGACTCTATACCGGCAGCCACCAAAGCTGGATGCGCATGACAATAGGCAGCTAACAGGGAAAGTGAAGAAGGATCCTACACTCAGTGCACCCAGATTAGCATGTGAGCTGCTAAACTAGACTGGCAAGAATCTACATCCTTAAACGATTCGCAGAGCATTCAATGGAAGTGCCTACTATGGAAGAGTGGCTGGGAAGAAACGGTATGTGAATGAACAGAATCGAAAGAAGAGTTTGCCAGGGAGTTTATTACGAAGGATGAAATATGGTGGAACTACGTCATTTTTGCCGACGAAAGTAAATGTAACGTTTTTGGGGCGAATGGACGAAGTGGCGGAAGAAGAACGAAGAATTTATAGTCAAAATATTAAACCGACTGTATAGCATGGATGTGCCAGCGCTCTTGTCTGGGATAGAGATGGGGGATCCGCTCCTGAACTGTTTTATAGAGTTGAATCTTTCAAAGGAGTGAACAATCAGTGATTCAGAAAAAAAGAACGGTAGCTCCAAACGTTTCACACAGCAGAGAGAGAGAGAGAGAGAGAGAGAGAGAGAGAGAGTCGGAGCAGGTCAGCGGGGCCTCTGCTGGTCAGAGCACACTGCACGCCACACAACACAGCCAGCGCCGGCCTCTGCCCTGCTTCTGCCTTGGCTGCCTGCATTGTGCAGTGCCCAATTGGATTTTGTGTTTCACTTATGCCTTGCCGTCTCTGTGCTTCCTCTGCCGCGTGCAGTGTCTGGCGCACCTTAGCACCGCACTCCGTCGGCGATTGTTTCAGTCGCACGTCCTGCCCTCTGGGCAGTTGATGCGAGCAACAGGACAGAGAGCCTCCTAGCGGAGAACATAAGAACTACTTGCAACAACCTGTTTGCAAGAGAACAGACGATTTGTCTCGGAGCGGGTGAGTAGTGGCCGTTCACCACTCCCCCCACCCTCGGAACTCGCCCGCTCAACGTTCATCCCACCGTTCTCGACTCTAGCCAGAGCGTTGAGCAAAGCAACTCAGGTGTCACTCTGGTCTCTGCGGTCTTAGCTCACGCAGCAATACAGCTCGCGGCTCGACCAGCTTGACTCACCGCTTCTGCATCGGAGTTCGCCTATACTGGATATTGTTCTTCGTGCTAATACCGATATGTATATTACATAATTATGTTATGTATACATCATTTGTTTTTATTTTAGTTTTATTTGTTTAAATTGATCAGATGAGGTTTCTGGCGACTCCTCTTACTATAGGATTTTTTATTATGGACACTCGAATTTACACTTTAATTACGAGCGAACCAATAAACGTATCGCAAAATGTGATACACCAATATATTCCTTGTTTTATTCTGCATAAGGCTATATGCAGCACTTTGGTCTTACAGTCAAATTTATATTTTTTTTCTAATTGTAGTACGGATTTTGCGATTTTGGGTGTCTTCGGAAGGAAATGTTCACTTTGAAAATATATGGCTTGGGATGTATTTGTACGAGGTTAATGAAATTTTAATACATTATAGCCAAATACATTGTTAATGTAAATCTCAAGTTACAACATTTTACGGTCACCCAAAAAACCACGATAGTGCAAAATAAATCGATAATCAAAAACTTGGTCATATCGTGGAAATTTCAATAAACAATACAAAATTCTTACTCATTATCTGTGTTACTTCAAAATAGGATCAAATAAGATCAAAATACAGGTATAGTACTGGAATAAACCAAGTTTAAAGGGCAATGTGCCTTCCATTTATTTTCTATTGTGAATGAGTGGTGAGTCATGAAAAAGACCTAGTTCATTTCAGGGAGTGAACAGTTCGGATCCGATCTCTGAAAAGGTTTTGCCCATCTCTTGTCTGGGGCTGTATATCGATTTTTGGACCGGTCGAATTGTTGTTCATCGACAATATTATGGACAAATATGACTATTTGAAGATATTAAAGAACAATTTACGGAAAAGGGCTGAAACCATGGGGATATCAAAGATGTTCAAGTTTTACGAGGACAATGACTCTAAACATAAGGCTCGTATTGTGCAGTACTATTTGCTGTAGAATTGCCGCAAAGTCTTACAACCACCACCTCAATCATCACATCTCAAACCCATTGAGAATATGCGGGGAAAACCAGTATAGTCCAAGGAAACTCTGCAGCGTAGATTAAAATAACAATGGCACAGTCTACATGCAGACTACTTAAAAAAGATCATTTGCAGTATGGCGCGGCGTTTGAAAGAAGTGATAATACAGAAAGGCTACCCGATAAAATATTGAAACATTTAATGTCCCACAAAATCTTGTCTTGAAACGATTAGTTCTGCAAAGAGTCCGAATATTAAAGCAACGTGAATGTAGGACCGACTTGTATTTAAATAGTATTATATAAGAACTTAGTACGTTATCTTAATAAAGTTATAATATTATTTACAAGACACATCACGGAATATAATACCAGCTTATATGTTTTGTTTGTTTTGCTACAAATAAAGTTATGATGCTACAAGGTTAACATATCACAGCGACTGAATGTTAAAGTGATTCACTATAAGTCACAAAGTCCCCTATTGCACAACAGCTTTTTCATGCACAAATATGCATAGTTTTAATAAAATGTCACATCCACACTTTGCGTATATCCTCCATTCACTCTCTCAGTCTCTCCAAATCACCCACACACCCAAAACACGATGAAATAACCATTTCTCATAGTACTTTTAATAACGTTAGAAATCTGTGGTAATGAAACTAAAGGAAATTCCAGAATATTAGATTAAATGAACCTATCCTCTTGGTTGTAGTTTCAGTTGATATTGTAGATGAATACAGTACAGTCCCTAACTCTGTTTCACAATGCCACCAGGGTTATTAAGTGTTTTAGTTAAAAATTTATATCTCGGAAAGTATTGGAGTTACTGATTTTAAATTTTAGTACTATCGTTGTGTTACCCGTGAAATTTGCTATAATAAGTACGAGAAAGATCGATTAATATTTAATAGTACTCCTTCAGATTCATAGTGGGTATGTGTAACGTACTGGACGCAGCGTTAGTGCAGTACACGGCCCGCTAGCCAAAGTAGGCAGCATCAGCTGTGCCAGAATGAGAACCAAAATCTGCTCTCCTCCCGGCTCTTTGCAACCTACGCTTTCAATGTAAGACGACGACTCGTAACAATTTGCTAGGTTCCACACTCTCCAGTGTTTTAATTGACTGAGTCATCCATTAATTCTTCTGAGTCAGTAGAGCTTTCATTGCTTGAACTCTTAAAGCATTCGTCTACATCTGGGGTAAACATATCACCAGAGTGAACACCATTCCCCGAAGGTACCAGAAAAGATTGTAGGAGCTATGCCACAGTTAAAATGAGCGTCAATCGTGTTTATTTGACTAACACTTATTAATCCTTCTCCTCATTTAAAGCTGATTACTGTAATTTCACAGCTTGAGTTGTTCCGTTTTCATTTAAAATGTAACTAATTAAGGTGGTATGTCGTTGAGGGTACAGAGTTGATCGTGAAAGTTAATCAGGGATATGCGAGGAAGAAAGAAGTATTGTAAAATTTTAGCGACGACTGGTATTAGATTCGCTAAACAGATGTGCTATTCTGCATAAATCAGAAATCATTTGAATCTAGCCCTTAAATCTTATTCCACCATTCATTTGTATTGAAACTAAATACGAACATAAAATTGTTTACATTTTACAGCATTTGGCAGGTAAAATATACGACAGCAATGAAGAGGTACTACCAACACACTTACACTTCAGTTTGCAAATAAGCCTATCTCTAGCCAACACTTTTAAAAAGCCCGTAATCAACTTTAAACCCCTCTGGAACGCTGATAAGAACAAAAGGACTCGCATTCAATTTCAGGCGGAAACAATCGATAATTTTGGTGGTGTTAAGGTGTCATTGTTAACAGCACTCCTTTATCGCTTGTCGGCACTTGTCATTGGCGTTCAACTGTTTGCTTTCTATTTGGTGTTTAGAAGTACTGTAACACCTATTTTCTACTTATTTTGTACCTGTATCGACATTTCTATGTCAGTTTGTGGTGTTGATTATGTGGAATGATGTATCTATAAGGAAATGCTTTGGCTGTGTGTACATATTTCCATTACGTAAACTTCAGGACGATATTTTTTATATTATGGTTGTGAAAAAAAATAATTATTACAATGATTACTGTAAAAGGCTTGGTCCATAGTCAGGGAATGTAGGGTTGAATATAAGAGATGTGGGGAAGCCACGCAGCTACGGAAGTAGCCTGGTGGAATGGAAAAGATGTGGTTGGCGAGAAAGTGGCAACTCGTCCTTTGTGACGGGTAAGAAGTCTGGGCTGAGCAGTGCAGTGGTTAACATATCGCTTGCAGTAGCGAATGATTGTGGCTCATATCCTTGGAGTTTTGAGGCCAGAATAGCTTACGGCCAGTATTTATTGGCCTCGGATGCTTAATTAGGTGATACCATTATCATGGCGTGGCTTTTGGCCCTATAATCATATTAGTTCGACGCCAAGAAGATCAGTAACAGGCAAGGCCAGCAGTACTGCCATGAGTGCATCGCCGCCAGGTTAACAACTACTGATAATTACGGCACCAGTACCATCAGACTTCCACTAAATGGTTATTATTAGGTACTCTGTAAATTTGTGAAATCCGGTTGATTTTAATAATAATCGTGGTGTTGCTAAAAACTCTATCTCACACAAAACTTCCTGGCAGATTAAAACTGTGTGCCGGACCGAGACTCGAACTCGGGACCTTTGCCTTTCGCGGGCAAGTGCTTTACCAACTGAGCTACCCAAATACGACTCACGCCCCGTCCTCACAGCGTTACTTCTGGCAGTACCTCGTCTCCTACCTTCCAAACTTTACAGTGCAGAACTAGCACTCCTCAAAAGAAAGGAGTGCTAGTTCTGCAAGGTTCGCAGGAGAGCTTCTGTAAAGTTTGGAAGGTAGGAGACGAGGTACTGGCAGAAGTAAAGCTGTGAGGACGGAGCGTGAGTCGTGCTTGGGTAGCTCAGTTGGTAGAGCACTTGCCCGCGAAAGGCAAAGGTCCCGAGTTCGAGTCTTGGTCCGGCACACAGTTTTAATCTGCCAGGAAGTTTCATATCAGCGCACACTCCGCTGTAGAGTGAAAATTTCATTCTATCTCACACCTTTGATTATCACAAACCATAAACCTGGACAGGAGTCCAGTCCTAGTGAATTTAAGTCCGACTGTCCTAATTTATTACGGAAGGATTTATTTGGCAACTATAAAAATAGTTTTGATTGTTTTCTGATGTGTGGAATTATAGTGTTTCAAGCTCAGTTTCATCATCTGAGAAATACTCCACTTCCAGTACAATTTGAAATCAATCTGCAGATATTGTCTTAAGTAATACTTCTTACTTGAAAAGCTGCCTAAAAATAGTAAGTTGAATCATAAATGGAAAAGATCATTAATTGTTGCATTTGTGCACTTTGATCAGAATTACAAAGTTTTATCAGTGTTCATTTTATGAGAACGCTATTGAACTTGAATTTAATGTTATATTTGTATTTTCACAGCCAACTATATTTTGAGTAGGTTAAAAAACTGCTTATCGAACCACGTTTGTTATTGAAAGAGTTATAGTTTGTTGTGCCTCACACAACTAATAATTATTGATAGGAATACTTATCATTTCTCATACATGCTGGTGTTCTTTTGTTAATGAGGATGGTTCTTCAAACAATGAAAGTTTAGGGGCCCTCATGTACTAGGCTACTTACTTCATGAAGCAATGCAAAAGCTCCTTCAGTGCCAGTCTATTTAGATTTGCTTTCTGGTAGTTGCTTCAAACCGAGTTTAAGAAAAAAATATTTACTGAGTTAGCTCTTTTAATGCAAGTTGGTTAATGCACAGGAATAGAGACCCTGTACTAAGCAATGAAGCTATAGAGTACGTGTATGATCATTAACAGACCCCCTGATTTAAATCAGAATCATTTCATCCTCTTCCCTGTTTGTATTGCTACTTGTTTCATATGTGTTAGGGATTGATCCTATAAACTGATGCATGCATTCAGTTTAAGGTACGTGTTGTTGACAGGCTTATGTTACAGTTTGCTATCTCATTTGCCGTTTGTTTGACTTCCAAGATAGCAATGCATTTATCTATAAGGTTAGGTTATTCTGTTGTAGTGTGAGCAGATACAAGGAAAGAGTGGAGTTGTGTGTATGTGTTAAGGGGGGGTGAAGTTAGCCTTAGAGTTGCTTTCTACTTTATTATATTGTTTGACAAAAGAATGCCTAATTAGGCTGGCGACCGATATTAATACGTAATGCTACAACTTGCTTTTGTCCTGTGAGAACATCTATTCCCTGACCCACTTGTATACTGTTAGTTGTACTCTGCTGGAGTGTTCTGGAAACGAATCCTAGTTCGATTCTTCCGTTTCCATTAGGTTATCTCACGCTCACAACTTCTTAAAAATTCCTCGCGACGTATAATGTTGGCATCGACTGCCGTTTAGGGTGGTCGGTGTTACCGTTACTGTACCTTTCAGTCTAGTATTTTATCCATGATTATGAATAGTGTCTTTATGTAATAGTGAACTTTGTTCCTGAATCAAAAAGCCGAAACGCTCGTTAGTGTGACTGTTTTACGCCAAAGCTGACAGATGTTACGATCTGCGTTAAGCGCGAAAAGAAAATACTTTTCCCGGGTATACCAAGTAATCTGATGGACTGCTTGGATAGGAAGCACAACGAGTTCTTAAGCATTGTGTCTGTGGCTAATTCGTCAGCAGGTTCAACAAGCATCCACTGGCACCATCCACTGTTAGCGTCACGCCCACCTCTGCCGTCTATGGCTCCACAAACTCAAGTGGCAGACTCTGCAAGAGAGGCGCTCTGCATCGCGGTGTAGCTAGCTCGCCAGGTTTCGAGAGGGTGCGTTTCTGGATAAGGTATCGAATATATTGCTTCCCCTACTTATACCTCCCGAGGAGATCACAAATGTAAAATTAGAGAGATTACAGCGCGCACGGAGGCTTTCAGACAGTGTGCGATTTATAGACGGTGTCCCGACAATCGTCTAAGTGAATTTTGGGCTGAATAACTTTTTCCACCTGTGTTACAATATACACAAACGTTTTCAACCAAAAATCAACATAAGAAGTCTAACACAGAGACACATTTCAACAAATATAAGATGATTTTTGGAAGTATAGTTAAGTTGCATCAACGTGACATTTTTATTTTACTTGTGTCAGAGATTGTAAAGTTTGGAATTTGTAGTATATATAATGTAAAGTGCCCTCCGCCACACACCGTTGGGTGGCTTGCGGAGTATAAATGTAGATGTAGATGTAGACGTGTGTGTGTATGTCAGGGCCGCACTGAGTGTGGGCCAAGGCTGCAGACACAGAGAAAAAGCGAACCTGACAAAAAAAGGAAAATGTAGTCGTTTAAAAAATTATCAGCGAATTCTCCTGTCGTACCCATCATATTTCTGTCGTCTACGAGATGAAGTCATTCCCCCGCGGCCCGCGTACGTATAAGCACACTGTTGTCATAGTATCGTTTCTATAGCGTCACATTGTCCACGTAACATCATGATGAAAAGTCTACTGCCAGGTAGATCGTTAACGATGTTTCTGTGGAAATATTGGACTTAGTTCACACAGCTAGCTCATACTTAACACCGAAGTTCTTGCTGTTACCTCGCATTGTTATTGTAGGGTGGCGTGCAAGTGCTGAAGCGAAATTGATTCACTATTTGACCGAGGGATTCCGTCTTTTGCCACTTTCTGGGAACTGGAACCGGGAGCGAAGGTGGAGGAAGCAAGAAAGGAGGTGGAGGGGATGTGTAATTTATTGCCCCTCCAGCCAACAATTTTCCTTCTCCCAAGCTGACAACTGGTAAAAGTAGATTTTAATTGACCACACTACCGGTTTCCTGGTTTGCAGCCGCATCTTCAGGTTCAACAAAAATTATTACATTAATCCATCATAGGTGAATCCACCGATCTTAGATAACTTATTGCCATCATCTATGACGGATTAATGTAATAACTTTTGTTAGATCTTAGATAACATATTGTCACTGCGGTTGGGTCCAATTGTGATGGATTAATGTAATAATTTTTGTTTAACCTGAAGATGTGGTTTTAAGCCGTGAAACCTATATTGGTGTCAGTTAAAAGAGTTTCCCCAGGTTTCATCGGTGTTCCAATTCATCATGACTTTCATGAACTGCGGATGCCTTGCATATAAAATTGTTTACGTGTAAAGAAAAAAAGAAAGAATTTAAGAATAAGTTTGTTGTCACAGATTAATAATATTACAGTTGTTTAACGATGTGTCTTTTGGCAGACCTATAATCCAAGCTGAACCCTGGCGTAAAAGAACATACACCATTGGTCAGATGCTGCATTTATCAAGCGTCTAGTGTCAGGAAACCACTGGAAGTATGCCTTAAGTACTATTACTTTGTTACTTTGAACATAGTGTTAGATACTGTCATTGAAATAGAGCGCAAAGAGGCACTCTTCTTGAGCAGACCACCCTTACTGTATATCGCGAATTAACAGCTATTACTTTGCTATCCACACTGACCGTGTGTGTGTGTGTGTGTGTGTGCAGATTTCATGTTTTAATTAACTGTGGGTGAAATGTTAGGCGTAGGTCATCTGCATGGTCCGAGGGAGACCGCCTAAGGATACACATATTTTAACATTTATGTTGTATATGTGAGTTACATATTTTTTCAACAGAGGTGTGTTTAACGTATATTTTGTTCCTTGTGAGGTCTGATTGACTAACGCACTGCTTATAAGAATGAGTGAGTGGTCGCTCCTGGTCATTCTGTGCCAAATGGTCATTGAAACAACGTGTGTTGGTCATCTGTTAACACGACAGATGTTTGGCAGCAACTGTCCCCCCCCCCCCCCCCCCGAGTACTTTAACAGTCTATCGTACTTAGAACAATTTTGGGCTGAACGGAACTTAGAAACAGTGAGCCAGTTAGAACTTGCCGTGAGTGTTAGACGATGGGCAGCTTTGAGTATCTCTGCATTTCAAAATAAACACTAATAATTCTATTCCTATTGGAATCCACTCGTAATTACGCGAGTTTTTGTATGTTAATCGCTGTATTGAGCTTTATTTATCTGTGAGCTGGAGATTACTTCGTGAATAATTTAATGGAGTGCGATTCTCGTGAAGCAGAGGTGATTAATTTGTGTTTGGGGACTCTGCTACCACTTAAATACACTAATAAGCACTCTCTACTGCAACTGATTATAGTTATTTCGTTTCGCGATTAAATCCGTTTTTGTAGGACCACTATTTTAATTATTTATGTTTCCCGTTATACCGATTCAATAGATCATTAGTTCGTTCCGTCTAAATCCTCTGGTATTGCCTACAATCAGTTATTCGAAAGAATGCAATCGTTTTTAGCATTTTTGTTAATTTTATCTATTTCAACTTGTATCTTATTTCAGTTTACATAACTTGACGATGCTTGGAAAATATTGACTGAGAGCTTACAGGTTCAATCAATTTGGCAACGAGAGTAGCTCCTGGGCTTCAAAGGAAATGATGCGTAGCTCCACCTTTCGATGATATCGAGCCAATGTTTGACATAGACGTGCATTTGCCTCACTGTGTGTGTGTGTGTGTGTGTGTGTGTGTGTGTGTGTTTGTGTGTGTGTGTGTGCGCGCGCGCGCGCGCTTTTTCCCTTGCAGAAAAATTATGACATATAAATTTTCTTGAACTGGGAAGTTATTGCAATAAGCTACTGAAACCAAATATGTTGCACCGACTCTGAAAATGAGGGTAAAAAAAATACAGAACAGTTTTTGCTAGTGACACTGCAGTTAAGTGATCAGTACAGAATACTTTCAGTTGTTCGAGCCACTGTTCCACCAAGGGTGGTAAATGATGGTTTCTGGAGGCGGGATAAGAGATAAAGTGTATTCTGTTGTCACTGATAAAGCAAGACTTACAGTCGATGCAGCAAGGAAAATGAATGCTGTCAGTTGGATTCCGCTGCTCACACACTTGATAGATTCCGCTGCTCACACACTTGATTCAGTGGTGTTAAATGTGTTAAAAATTCTGAAACAGCGGTACTGAGTTCCTTGAGATAGAAATGTGGAAAAGTCGTCAGACTTTTTAAAAACTAAACTGTAGCCCCTACCTGCGCAACTGGTAGATTGCCTAGTTCAGGTGAACAATAAATAAAACTGAAACACTGGAACTCAAACAGGTGGAGCCCTACCTTCCTTATGATGTAGTGCCGACTTTTGGTCAAAGATGCCTCGTTATGAAAATTTTATATGCCGGTTGTGAGGTTATGAAGAAAGGAGATGTCTGCCATCTTCTAGTTGAAGCTGGCTTCGAGTAAAAGGAAGACATATCTGGGGATTGGTGCGCAACATCCTGTATTGTTTCAGTATTAGTTTACGGATGCCAAGGAGCAATGAATGACACACACAAGACCAGCTAGAAAAGCATGCACTGCTTTGAGAAAATATTTACTGGATTCTCTGCGAAAAAGGATAACCCGTTAATAAAATGACATCACGGTCGATCATCTTTGTAAAGGCGACTAATTTGGTCTCTCGTTTCAAAACGCGTCGTTTAGGAATATCGGAAAATACTGAAAGGTTCGTGTCTGACCTTTCAATGGAAATTAAACTCCAACGACAGCGTTGTGGTGGATGGCATGATGACTCAAACAGAGGAAGCTGGAATACAAGCTAAAAACAACAAGAGCTGGACTTTTTCACGGAACGCAAGAAAAGGGGGAGACTTACAAATGGACATGAGCTCATACTGCTCTGCTTCTCCAAGAAATTACTCGGTACAGAGGAGGAACTGGAGTCTCCGTTATCTCTGTCTGACACTACCTTAAACTCTTTGTGTGTACTGGCCACTTTGACTGTCTTGGGTACAATTTTTTCTATGCTGGAGAAGTCTGCACTGAGTTTTTAAACACTAATGAAAGCTAGTAACTAATAGCTTATTTGAACAAGGATACACGACGTTGGAGCTTAGTTCGGCTGAATAAGTTGAAAGTAGCATTTTGAAAGTGAGAATCCACCAACGTTCTAGTGAGAAACTGTGCCTGCTAGCTGTGCTCCATACTTCGGATGACGAGAGCCACCTCTGTTTCGTATCCCATGATTCCGTATCGTCTAGAGTTGCAGCCTGTGTGCGATTTATAGACGGTGTCCCGACAATCGTCTAAGTGAATTTTGGGCTGGATAACTTTTTCCACCTCTGTTACAATATACTCAAACGTTTTCAACCAAAAATCAAAATAAGAAGTCTAACACAGAGACACATTTCAACAAATATAAGATGATTTTTGGAAGTACAGTTAAGTTGCATCAACGTGACATTTTTATTTTACTTGTGCCAGAGATTGTAAAGTTTGGAATTTCTAGTATGTATAATTGAAATGACGTTAAATAATACTCATTATGTTTCTTATGTAACAGAAAGTCGATCCAAGAAGCCTTAACTATGACACAATATGAATTTGAATGGAACAAATCATACGACTTCATTAAAAGTAATTATTAAGATTAATTCATTGTTATACAGTTTGTTCCGCAACCTTTTGTTACTCACGGTATATCCAGACGGAGGCTAGTCTCAATATTGTACACCAAAAATCCTGTCACAACAAAATTGTTTTATTATTACAAAACAGAAACAGACTAATGCGTTTATTAACGACTTATGTGTAAAATCGACATTTCTAACACGAATTTCAAGGCCAATAGTGCTACTCATACCTTCAATGTGATAGTTACGCCTCTTAGCCGCACACAAACAGCTTATTCGTGCTGGAATCATCAACAAAGCCACATTCATTTCTTAAAGTATGGATCTAAGTCTCTCTCACTCTTAGCCGTTTTCATTTCGTCAGTACCGAGAATCCCCGCTCCCAGAAATATGCAGTTGAAAATTGAAAATGCTAAGCTGGTTTTCCAGCGCTTCTTTCATTCTTTCTCTCTCTCCTTTTTTTTTTTTTGAGTCATCAGTTTTGTGACTCGTCTGATGCGACCCGCCACAAATTCGTCTCCTGTGCCGACCTCTTCATTTTAGAGAAGCACTTGCCACCTAAGTTCTCAGTTATTTTCTGGGCGTATTCCAATCTCTGTCTTCCTATACAGTTTTTTCTCCCTACAACTTCCTCTAGTACCATGGAAGTCATTCCATGATGTCTTAATAGGTGCGCTACAATTCCGTCCCCTCTTCTTGTCACTGTTTCCCACATATTAATTTCCTCTCCGATTGTGCGCAGAACCTCCTCAGTCCTTACTGTATCGGTTCATCTAATTTTCAACGTTCGTCTGTAGCACCATCTCAAATGCTTCGATGCTCTTCTGTTCTAGTTTTCCCAATGTCCATGTTTCACTACCATACAACTCTGAGCACCAAACGTACGAGGGACGTTCAGAAAGTAAGCTCCGATCGGTCGCGAAATGGAAACGACTATGAAAATCCGATAAAGCTTTGCACAGATGTGTTGGGTAGTGTCTCTAGTATAACCCCAGTTAGCATCACGTCGCTCTTCTCATTTCTGAGCTCGCAGTGAGTGCGTAAAGATGTCTAGAAAATAGTGTCTGCCGCCAAGTACGAGGGCCTGGTGAGAAATTTCGCCTGAAGCTATGCAGCTAACATTACATAACTGTCGTGCTGTTTCTTCATCAAGACAATTCTCAGCCGCATTCTGCAGGGGCAATGAAGATGCTCCTGCATCGTTTTCCAATGGAAATGTGAGATTACCCACAATACAGTCCGCAATTGTCTCCCCCTGAGTTTCATCTCTGGTCACATGAACCGCTGTCTTTGAAGACAACATTTTGACACAGACAACGAGGTGTAGGCCAGCGTGGAGAATTGGCGGAAAGCACTGGCGGCTGCCTTCTATGATGAGGCTATTGAAAAGTTGGTACAACGCTATGAAAAAAGTCTAAGTCAGAACGGCGACTACGTAGAGAAGTAGCTGAAAGGTGTAGCTAATTGTTACAAGTAAAACATTTCTGATGTTCACTGTGGTTTCAATTTGGCAATCAATCGGAGCTTACTTTCTGAACAGGCCTCCTATATTCTCAGAAACTTCTTCCCAAACCTAAGGTCTATGTTTGATACAAGTAGGCTTTGCTTCGCCAGGAATGTACTTTTCACCGGTGTGAGTGTTTTTGATGTCCTTGCTCCGTCCGTCATCCGTTATTTTGCAGCCTAGGTATGAGAATTCCTTAATTTCACGTACTTTCTCACTGATCTCATTTCTGCTACATCTCATTACTTTGGTTATTTTTCGATTTGCTTTTTGTCCATACTCTGTACTTAATAGAATGTTCAATCCATTCAGTAGATCCTGTAATAATAATTCTTCATATTCACATAGGATACCAGTGTCATCAGCGAATTTCATCATTGATATTCTTTCACCTTCAATTTTAATTACGCTCCTGAAGCTTTCATTTATTTTCATCATTGCTTCTTCGATGTATAGATTGAATAGTAGGGGTGAAAACTACATTCCTGTCTAACACCCTTTTTAATTGGAGTACTTTGTTCTTGGGCATCCACTCTTCTTATTCCCTCGTGGCTCTTGTGTATTACTCGTCTCCCCCTACCACTTACCATTATTTTTCACAGAATTTCGAACATCTTGCACCATTTGACATTGTCGAACGCTTTTTCTAGGTCGACGGATCCTACGAACGTGTCTAGATTTTTCTTTAGTCTTGCCTGCATTACCAACTGCAACGTCAGAATTGCCTCTCAGATGTCTTTACCTTTCCTCAAGCCAAACTGATCGTCGTTTAACATATCCTCAATTTTCTTTTCAATTCTCCTGTGTATTTTTCGTGTCAGTAATTTGGATGCATGCTCTGTTAAGGTGACTGCGCGATATTCTCGTGCTTGTCGGCTCTCTCAGTCGTCGGAAATTGTGTGTATGATATATTTCAGAAAGTCATAGGGTATGTCACCAGACTCATTCTACACACTAACGTAAACAGCCGTTTTGTTGCCACGTCCCCTAATGATTTTAGAAATTGTGATGCAATGTTACCGCTCCCATCCCCATTATGTGATCTTAAGTCATGAAAATCTCTTTCGAATTCTGGTTCTAATACTGGATACCCTGTCACTTCTAAATTGACTCCTGTTTCTTCTTGTATCACATCAGAGAAATATTCCCACTCAAAGAGGTCTTCAGTGTACTCTTTCAAGTATCCACTCTCTCCTCTGCATTTAGTAGTGGAATTTCCTTTGCGCTCTTAATTTTACCAAACTTGCTTTTAATTGCCTCGGAGGTTGTATTGACTTTCGTACATGCTGAAGCAGTCCTTCCGACAATCATTTCTTTCTCGATTTCCACACATTTTTAGTGCAGCCATTTCGCCTTAGCTTCCCTGCCCTTCCTGTTTATTTCATTCCTCAGTGACTTGTATTTCTGTATTCTTGAATGTCCCTGAACATTTTCTACTTCCTTCTTTCGTCGATATCGTCGGATACCCATGGTTTCTAAGCAGTTACCTTCTTTGTACCTATGATTTTTTTACCAGCTACCGTGTTGTCTATTCCTCTTCAACTGTACTGACTACTGAGCTATTGTTATTGCTGTATCTGTAGCCTTAGATAACTTAATGCGTATCTGAAGTAGTAGTTCTGTACCCCACTTCTTTCAATATTGATTTTCTTGACTAATCTAGTAAACTTCACCTTATTCTTCATCACTACTGTATTGTGATATCAGCCTACATCTGCTCCTGGGTACTCCTTACAGTCCAGTATATGATATCGGAATCACTGTTTGACCATAATGTAAACTAACTGAAATCTTCCCGTTTCACCCGATCTATTCCGAGTATGCCTCTTCCATTTGTGATTCTTGATCAGAGTATTAGGTATTACTAGCTGAAATGTGTTACAGAAAATTAGTCTCCCTTCTCTCTGATTCCTGGACCCAAGCCCACTTCACCTCAAACCATTTCTTCTACTCCTTCCCCTACAATTGCATTCAAGAACCACCCCCCATGATCATTATATTTTCGTCTTCCTCTATATGCTATTTTAACTCGCATGGCCCTGCAGGCGTTATCTGGGATAGATACCTGTGAAAACATCAGACAATACGCGAAGGCCAAAGCTTTGAATACTTGGAAGTTGTGGGGGCTACGGGCGGCACCGTTACTATAATAAAAGCCTTTTTTTACCTTTGTAATTTTACAGCGTTATTAACTTATTTTAAAATAGTAAGTGAACATTAGTTGTCATGAAGAACAACATCCTCAGTATAGTTTGTTAATGAAAGTTCCTGAAGTATTATTTCAACAGATCGCAGAACCGCTCTCAGACTCAAATTACAACGCTTAAAACTCAAAATCCCTTTTTAAGCAAAGGAAAAAATACAAATTGCATAATGCAAGGTTAAATAAAAGATTCTAACGCCAATGGCAATACCAAAATTTTCGAGGATATCACCTGTGATCACTAAACGCAATAAAATATTGATCACAAAATTTTTGATTAAAACAACTTAAATGCAATAATATCCGAATACTATCGACGTGCACTCAAAGCCCGTAGCCTCTACGATGCGCACCATATCACAAAATATTTTCCTTCCTTTTAAACACTTTACACCATAAACCTCTGTACATGTGATGCATACTACACCCAACGAATTATGACAAACAATTTAGCGTAGATGCTATAATCAACCAGGTATGTAATCTTTTCCTTTCAAAATAAATAGGAAAACCCACAAATCCACTCAGTCTCAGTGATTACATCCGTTTAAAAAACATACAATAGATATTTTTTGGTTTCATCGTAGTCGTGTGCTGTTGTGCACTGTGATCTCCTTCAGGATCACATGCGGCACGAGAAAGGTTTTCTACGATGTACAAAACGTTAACAGGGCGCAACCAACTTACACAAATTGCGTACTGATATTATACGTAGATGTGGATGCGGCTCGCAAATCTTAAAACGGGCGAGGGAGTAGATGCGGTATTACTGAACACTTCGACTATACCACACAGCACCAAACAACAGTACTGTAGGATAAACTAGAGACAAGTCAACAACTGTTGCAAGGCAACATCAGCAAGGCAGTAGAGAAGTTCAAAAATGGTTCAAATGGCTCTAAGCACCATGGAACTTAACATCTGAGGTCTTCAGTCCCCTAAACTTAGAACTACTTAAACCTAACTAACCTTCGGACCTAACACACGTACCTGCCCGATGCAGGATTTGAATCTGCGATCGTAACAGCAGTGCGGTTCTGGACTGAAGCGCCTACAACCGCTCGGCCACACTGGCCGGCAGTAGAAAAGTGTTTGGGGCCTTAAAATCTTTGGAGGGTCACACGAAACCACAGAATGACGTCCCCAGCTAAATTTAAAAATACTATCGGCGATTTCTTCACGGTTAGTAGAAACAGCAGTAAAGGAAAAAAAAAAAAGAAAAAGTCGGAGTAGGAATTAAAATCCATGGAGAAGAAATAAAAACTTTGAGGATCGCCGATGACGTTGTAATTCTGTCAGACAGCAAAGGACCTGGAAGAGTAGCTGAATTGAATGGACAGTCTCTTGAAAGGAGTCTATAAGATGAACATCAACAAAATCAAAACGAGGATAATGGAATGTAGTCGAAATAAATCGGGTGATGCTGATGGTATTAGATTAGGAAATGAGACGCTTAAAGTAGTAAACGAGTTTTGCTATTTGGGGAGCAAAGTAACCATTGATGGTCGAAGTAGAGAGGATATAAAATGTAGACTGGCAATGGCAAGGAAATCGTTTCTGAAGAAGAGAAATTTGTTAACATCGAGTATAGATTTAAGTGTCAGGAAGTCGCTTTTGAAAGTATTTGTATGGAGTGTAGCCATGTATGGAAGTGAAACGTGGACGATATATAGTTTAGGCCAAAAGAGAATAGATGCTTTCGAAATGTGGTGCTACAGACGAATGCTGAAGAGTAGATGGGTACATCACATAACTAATAAGGAGGTATTGAATAGAATTGGGGAGAAGAGGAGTTTGTGGCACAACTTGACTAGAAGAAGGGATCGATTGGTAGGACATGTTCAGAGGCATCAAGGTATCACCAATTTAGTATTGGAGGGCAGGTCGGAGGGTAAAAATCGTAGAGGGAGACCAAGAGGTGAATACACTAAATAGATTCAGAAGGATGTAGGTTGCAGTAGGTACTGGGAGATGAAGAAGCTTGTACAGGATAGAGTAGCATGGAGAGCTCGATCAAACCAGTCTCTGGACTGAAGACCACAACAACAACAGTAAACCGTAAAATACCATAAAAAGTGAACAACATTTGACGCGATTGATAAGCGTCCCACTAATAAACTCCACAGTCAATCTTTCCTTTATTTATCACAAACACTTAACATTACCTTCAAAGTTTACTCGTGCACATTGCCAGAGAGTAAAATTAGTCATTATAACCTTAGAAGACAGAGTTTAACATGGTGGGGGCCGACTTAGGTTTCTTGATAAGACAGGCAATGATTCGGTCTCTGACTAGGATTCACCATCCATCCAAAACAGTCATTTTCTTTAAAGCTGCCAAATAGATGACAATGCCGATATCAACGCTCTCCCCCCAAGCAGCACTCTATCTTGTGACTGCAGTACTGAAGCAAAGCTTACAACACTCACCGCCACCAATGTGCACCTTTTACAATTCTTATGTTCACATCATACACCAAATTTGCCGCAATTCTTCGTCGGAATCCAAGGGCAGAGCCAAGAAATGACTTACCAGCCCTTGAATGACTACACGATAACCACCATCGGGACAACACCGGCCCTTCACACTAGAATCATCGATCCCACGGCGTTCCGCCGCCAACCAACTCCTTCCACGCGACCCACCGACCATGCGGCCTTGCCCTCCGACACGGACGTCGCTCCTCACGCACAGTCCAGAGATAACACCCAGCGAGCCCCTTCTTCCTCCTTCCACCCCCCCACCCCCCTCGCAGCGAGTGAGAAGGCAACTCGCCAAAGATATGGAGAGAAGTCTTCCGAAATAAGAGTGATTACAGGGGTGCTGTAGGGGAGTGTAGAAGTACCTTTGCTATTCACAATGTATATGAATGACCTTGTGGATAACATCAGAAGTTCACTGAGACTTTTTGCGGATGATGCTGTGGTATATCGAGAGGTTATAGCAACGGAAAATTGTACTGAAATGCAGGAGGATCTGCAACGAATTGACGCATGGTGCAGGGAATGGCAATTGAATCT
Organism: Schistocerca nitens; assembly: GCF_023898315.1. Taxonomy (NCBI): domain Eukaryota; kingdom Metazoa; phylum Arthropoda; class Insecta; order Orthoptera; family Acrididae; genus Schistocerca; species Schistocerca nitens. The sequence goes on from NC_064614.1 coordinate 22,767,375, forward strand.
CAATGTAGACATGTGTTCAAATGGCTCTGAGCACTATGGGACTCAACTGCTGTGGTCATAAGTCCCCTAGAACTTAGAACTACTTAAACCTAACTAACCTAAGGACATCACACACATCCATGCCCGAGGCAGGATTCGAACCTGCGGCCGTAGCGGTCGCACGGTTCCGGACTGCGCGCCTAGAACCGCGAGACCACCGCGGCCGGCGTAGACATGTGTAATGCGCTGCGAATACATAGAAAGAAATATCCTTTATTATTTAGCTACAATATAGCAGGGCAGCAACTGGAAGCTGTTAAATCCATACATTTTCTGGGAGTAGGTATTAGGAGTGATTTGAAATGGAATTACCATATAAAATTAATCGTCGGTGAAGCAGATGCCAGACTGAGATTCATTGGAAGAATCCTAAGGAAATGCAGTCCGAAAACAAAGGAAGTAGGATAGAGTACACTTGTTCGCCCACTGCTTGAATACTGCTCAGCGGTGTGGGATCCGTACCAGATAGGGTTCGTAGAAGAGATAGAGAAGATCCAACGGAGAGCATCGCCCTTAGTTACAGGATCATTTAGTAACCGCGAAAGCGTTACGGAGATGATAGGTAGACTCCAGTGGAAGACTCTGCTAGAGAGACGCTCAGTATCTCGGTACGGGCTTTTGTTGAAGTTTCTAGAACATATCTTAACCGAGGAGTCAAGCAGTATATTGCTACCTCCTATCGTGCGGTAGCGTTCTCGCTTCCCACGCCCGGGTTCCCGGGTTCGATTCCCGGCGGGGTCAGGGATTTTCTCTGCCTCGTGATGGCTGGGTGTTGTGTGCTGTCCTTAGGTTAGTTAGGTTTAAGTAGTTCTAAGTTCTAGGGGACTTATGACCACAGCAGTTGAGTCCCATAGTGCTCAGAGCTCCCTCCTACGTATATCTTGCGAAGAGACCATGAGGATAAAATCAGAGAGATTAGAGCCCACACAGAGGCATACCGACAATGTTTCTTTCCACGAACAATACCAGACTGAAATAGAAAGGAGAACCGATACAGGTACTCAAGGTATCCTCCGCCACACACCGTCAGGTGGCTTGCGGAGTATGGATGTAGATGTAGATGTAGACTAGCAACTCCACTCCGATCTCAATACTGACATCAAGGCGAGTACTGAGAAAGCGGGTGGTTAAAAAAAAAATTAAATAACCATCCGTACCGGCTTTCAGTATCCTCAGATACATTCTCTACCTGTTCGTTTCAGCTTGTGACGGCGGCATGTATACCTGAACTATCGTTGTCATTAATGATTTGTTGTCAGTTCTGATACGGAACATCCCATCACTGAAATGTTCACGGTAACACGCTCTCTGCCCTGCCTTCCTATTCCTGACGAATCCTACTCCCGTTAGACAATTTTCTGCTGCTGTTGATACTACCAAATACTTATCTGGCCAGAAATACTAGTCATCTTTCCATTTCACTTCACAGAACACAAAAAAGGAAATAAGCGTCCATCCGGGAAGTTCGGCTGCCGAGTGCAAGTTTTATTTCAGTCGACGCCACATTAGGCGACTTGGACGCCGGTGATGAGAATGAAACTATGATGAGGACATCACAACACCTACTCACCTAACGCAGAAAATTTTCAACCCGGCCGGGAATCGTACCCGGCCCCGCTTTCATGGGAGCCTAGCACGTTACCACCTATCTAAGCAGGGGGACACAGATGCCAACCTTGTCGAGATTGAGCCTTTGCATTTTCCTTTTCTTATTTTCTAGCTCCCATACCACGTTCAAGCTTGTGACATGCCACACCCAGACTTGTAGAGCGTTATCGTTTCGCTGGGTATTCAATCACTTTATCATGTTTAGCTCCCCCACGTAAGTCCCCTGCCGGAGATCCGTGGGGGGGACTATTCCGGAATCTTTTGCCAATGGAGAGATCATCATGACACTTTTTCAGTTTCAGGCCACATGTCCTGTGGACACACGTTATACGTCTTTAATGCAGTGCTTTCCATCGCCTTTCGCCCTCGCATGCCGTTGATCATTCCTGATTCTTTTGCCCGAAGTGTTCTGCCGCCAATCCCGATACTTAACCATAATTTCAGCTGTGGAGGGTTTCGAACCCGGGACGGAGGACGTTTCAATTGTTAACCGAAGACGCTACCCTTGTCCATGGGTGCAAGCAGTGCTTATTGAGAAACAAAATTTATCCATAGACATTTCAAAAAATTTAATTTCAATTGCCTCTCTGCTTTGAAAGGTGACAGTTGCTCTTGTAAGGCCAAACCTAAATTGTTCGGAACTGTTTCCAATCCACGGATGGAGTTCGAACCCGGTCAAAATCTTCAACACTTTATCGAAAATATTTTTTTGAAATTCATTTGCAAGAGTACTAAATCTTCTTCAGCTAAGTCCATCAACAAACTTATTACTGTCAGTAAGGGGCCTTAGAGATGGGAACATTTCACGTAATCCATTTTCAATTCCTGTATGCACAAATTTAACTTATTAATAAGTCCTTGAATATTATCCATGCTAGTCAGAATATTTTCTAATCTTCCTTGCATTTTTCTGAATAATTTATTTAAGCGTACGAAAATATTGGACAGATATGCCAAACTAGGTATACGTTCATCATCTGCTAGTAAGACCGCGTGTTAATGCCCTTCAGAAGTTAATAATTATTTAACTTAAAGTCTTTTTAATATGATGGCTTCAAAACTTAATAAAAGTATAAAATAAATTCTCCTAACAGCAGAGAGTTTCCTAACCCCATAAGGTGAGTTACTAAAATTTGTGCTTTGATTTTTTAATAGCTATGCCAATACAAAATTAAAACGAAAACATGTGGAGCATGCAGCAGACGATTGACGCATGAATGATTCACCTTAGTCGCTAAAAATATTATTGCGTGAATGATAAGAAATTTTGTGTGATTTTCTACAACGACAGATACTGTATACAGCCCTTAATATTTTCTTTTACATGCACTCTGTGTTTTCCACTTTAAATTTTTCAGTTATTCTCATCAGTATTAAATAATTACAAATGCAAATATTTAGGGACTATCTGCATGGGATAGAAGCTAGACCAAATTATTTTTTACTTTTTAATCTGTTACATTAAAAAGTTCTTATTTTTGCAATTATTTTCTGCTGTTTACTCTTGTGTGTGAAATTTTTCAGTCAATTCTAACATTTTGATGAGATTATAGCATTTAGCATACAGTATCTGTTCATCTGATGTTCATCTGTCTGTTGTTTCCTCCTATATAGACCTCTCTTTGAGACTTACCAGTTGTGCAAAATAGCTGTGACTGGAGCAGGAATAGGGGAAGTAGTAGTGGTACACGAAATACCCTTCCCCACTCACCAGCAAGATAGCAGTATTGCACTGGCTTCCAATCCTGAGGAAAGTTCATAGATTGAAGTTTCTTGAACATCGGGAAGTTGGTTTGAAATCTATTGTAGAATTTTTGTCCAACAGACAAACTTGCAGAGAAACGAAGTACCCTTCACCCACTCCAGACGCGAAAGCGAATTAGTGTTATATTGTCATCCACTTCTGCTACGATGAAAGTTTCAAGTCTCTAGCTCCTCAGACAGAAAAACAAAGTACCTTCCTTCCAACATAAGACACAAATAGAGTTAATATTGCGTTGTCATCCACGTTTGAGCTATGTTCATAGTTTCCGGAAGTTGTTTTAAAATCAATTAAAATATTTGTACTGAACTCGCTATCTCGGTGGCTGATTGCGTCAGCAGAGAGAGGAATTTTTTATATACCAGTAGCAGCTTCTGAGCCATGAACGTTTCCGTTATTCTGAGTAATTTTTTTGGCCTTTACAATAAGTTCATCCGTCCTCCTGTAGTTTTTGCGAACCACGTACTGATGCAGCCACGAGCTTGACTAATGAAAATATTTCACAGCTTTAGTTAACAGAGTGGAATGTTCTGTTGACAGATGTTGTGTCAATTTACTGGGAACAATATCAGCTTCAATGAGTTCTTCATTACGCACAACTCACTCGGGGCTTTGGCATGTTTTTTCACCAATCCGCAAAAGAAACCTAAGTTAAATAATTATCACCATATTGCCTTTGAACGGCTTTCTGTTTCTTTTTTTAGGGCTCGATGGCTTCACTAGTTGCACTAGAGGACGGACCACTCAATACAATTAACTTATCCATATCGAGAAAGAAATAGTTTAATAGCACTGTAAGAAAAATATTTGTGTTGCAGTTACAATATTCGCATCAGTGCAGAGCAAGGCTCTGGTAAAACTGAACTGAAATACTCAAACAGCAGGAATCCGGGTTGGAACAACGACAATATTGTTGAACTGACGGGCTATAGTGTCGAATGATTATGTGTGGGTCTTTTGACGGCGAAAAAGAAGTACAAAAAAGTTTAAGAAGTGGCTAAGGACTGTGACAAATATGAAAACAATATAATGAAACTAATTAGAGAGGAACACTTTTGGTCATCTCCAGAATACTCGGGAGAAACACGTACAGCGAGCAGTACACAAAAGATGCAGTTTTACGAAACACTCTCACCTCAGGAGTTTAGGCAGTACATTACTACAGGCGAGAACACAGTTAAGCTAAGCAAAGAATAAGAACGCTATTGAGTAAATAAGTTACATTTAATTATTATGAAAAAGTAACAGGTTATCAGTATATATTAAATAATTGAAGAATAAACAAGGACCTTTTCCTATAAAACTGAAGTAATGAAATAAATTTGAATTCTCCAATAACATGACATTTCGTAGTATGTCTAAAATAGAACTCGATCTATTATTTACAGTAATATGTAAATGTTCGTGTTACATCCACAATTTTGTGGCGGCACAGCAGTTTGCGGCGGCACACAGGTTGAGCAACACATATGCACTATCTGCAGGATGATTCATGTTAGAGAAAAAGGAATTCAAAGAAAATTAACAAATAATGGTAAATATATTTCGCGTAAAATATATCGGACAAGTGTCAGTACATATACAAAAAGCAAGCGATTAAGTCGCCAAACACTTTCAGAAAACTGTGTACAGTTTGCTTTCTGTTCATAGTTCCACGGCTTTTACTGAAAGAGAATTACTAGCGATGCTTCCATTTACCAGAAAGAGAGAGACAGAGCTTCAACATGTTTAAATTAAAAACAAACTTTTTTTTATTTAAAAGCAAGTTTGCCATGTAGCACCAGTAAACTTTCAAAATCAAACAAAGAAACTGATGTTTGATGCCAGATTTAAATGGATAAATACATGTATTATGGAAATATAACAGCCTTATAAATAGTCCTATACTTTTAATTACCGCTCCTTGGAATAAGGTACGTTATTTACTCTTATAAAACTTGGAAACCATGGTCATGTCCATGATATGTAACCACGACATTTCCATTTATTTACCATTCTACTAAGAAAAACGGCTAAACGAACAAACAGTCCACTGCCCAGCTGCTTGTTAAAACTTGTCAGTTACCCCTTCACTTATTGTACTGTATCGTAGGTTGTAACTTCCTCCTTCCTAATCGGCCTACTGGATTGACATTTAACTGACCGTGATAGCATATGTCTAATGAAATTTTACGGTGAATAAGGCTACCTTTACCAAAGGAAAATGACACTGGTTAGATGGTGGGAAGTGTACAACAGTCTCTTCTGAAGGAAAAATCTGTTGTGAATTTCAGCTAAATGTAGAGGATAATTGTGAAATGAGTGGAATACAGTGCAATCGCTCACGAACCGCACAGGGAGGAAAAAGGGTATAACTGATTAGCTAAAGATGGTTAATTAAACGGTCGCCAGCCCGTTAGGGCAATGAATCTCCAGCATCTTGAGAATGTAACGGCAAAGGAATTTAAGCAAATGATTACTGGCGTAGCAGCAGCAGGTTGTCACAGTCCTCACTTAACTTACTATCGATCATCAACTGTTTACATTTCTTCGTTTGATCCTGGTTGTCGCTTTTGGGACAATCCTGTGAGCAACAACGTGTGTGTATTTAAGTCACCTATGATTCCAGCCGGCTTCTTGTGAAATTTAACTTAATTTATTCCCTGTTATGGAAGGTCACCAGCTGTATCTTCTACCTTGCGGCCGTTGAAATGGTTCAAATGGCTCTGAGCACTACGGGACTTAACATCTGAGGTCATCAATCCCCTACAACTTACAACTACTTAAACCTAACTAACCTAAGGAAACCACACACATCCATGCCCGAGGCAGGATTCGAACCTGCGTCCGCAGCGGTCGCGCGGTTCCAGACTGAAGCGCCTAGAAACGCTGCACCATTCCGGTGAGGCCGTTGACATTCCGGTTACTTGCCCTGGTCGTTGACGCCATTTTAGGCAGTGTATTTTCCTCATCGTGTTGTTGCTGTCCGGCGCAGCATGTAGTTTGACAGCCGAAGTGTTGTTGGTCGTTGTGGGTGCCAATATTCTCTGTGTCGTTGTATTGAAATCTTGTTTTCGTTTGCTGAGTTGCCTTCCGGTTAAGAGATTGTTGGTGAGGCTGCCTGTCTCGTCTAAACGTGCGTTAGTGTTACAATCCCGGGCCACCCTTGGAAACTTCTAAACGCCGTTCCGTGCCTGTTACATAGTGACTCCCCTGCTTGAGGTTTAGTTATTTGGGTGATGTGTGGCCTTCAGCCGAGTTTTAATATCTGTTGAATTCATGTTCTTGTTTTGCCCTTAAGTCATGACATTGTTGTTCTTATAGGGGGCCTCAGACGAATTTTACATCAAATCTTATAAGGCCTTAAGCCGTTAAATTGTTGTGTTCATGTGTGGCATTCAGCAAAGTTTTAATATCTCTTAAATTTATCTTTTTCTCTTGCCCTTAAGGGGCTCCGGAACGCCCTATAATGTTAAAATAACGCTTATAAATTACATCTTTTCTCACAAAGTATTTGGGGTAGGAAGTTGAACTTTTTCCAGATTATTTATTGGAATATGGGCTACAACTTAAGACAGGGATTTTACAAAATTTTGGTTCAGTTATTGAAGATGATTTTTTTTCAATTGTAATGAAAATTCACAACATTTTCTTGCAATTTTTATTTATATATTCAAAAATATACAGTTTTTTGGAAAAAGGCTGTGTTAAATTATGCAGAAGGTACTGTGTAACATTTACTGAAAGTTTGAAACAAATATGTCTGGAAGATCCTTAGAAAACATTTAATTAGTATGAGAAAATAAAAGTTTTGGGAATCGAGCGACAAAGATTGGATTAACTTTTTAGTGCATTCCAGGTCCATATGATGGATTATCCTCATCCTCTGCAAACTCCTCCTCCAGCTTCCTCTTGTTCCTCCTCCTGTTTACTCTTGCTTGTATTTCTAGACTCTTTATAGCCCTGTTTGCAGCCCGAAGGCGTTCCTTGTCCAAAGCAAGCATCGCTCGTACCATGTTAGAACCTATCTTCATTCCCATATTTCTAAATACCTTTGGCTTTCCAACATTTCTCCTTTTCTTAAAAGTCTTCAGAGGATTTCTAATAACTTTACTTTTACTCATTCTTATACTTCAACAAAACACAGACTCAAGAAACAGAATTAATTACGAATATTTTTGAGATAACGACAGAGTAAATAAACATGAAACAATCGACAATCACACCAGCGATATATATTGAACCATCACAGGTTAGCCACAACACATACTTTATCTCACATCACTAAAATGTACCTGATGAACACGGACGTTAATAATAACACCATTTGACAGCAGTTTAACAGCGCCACAATGGGTCACGCCCATGTAGAACACATTTCAAAAAAAAATTAAAAATAGTTGTAGTCTTCGGAATTGAATAAATTATATATCTATTAAAAGGTAATAGTCTGCAGATTCAGAAAACGCAAAAAAGTAAAAATTGAACATTTCATGATTTTGAGGCTTTCCGGAGCCCCTTAAGGCATACGATTGTGAAGTTTTGGTATGGGGCCTTCAGCCGATCTCCTTCAGTTGCTTTAACAGAAGGCCTTCTGCCGTGGGATTGAAACACTTCTTATTGCTTAATATGCGGCCTCCAGCTGATTCCATTTAAAATTAAAGTGCTAAGGCCTTCAGCCCGTTTAGATTGAAGATTTAGAAAATATTTTTGGGTGACTTCTCCAGAAGGACCCTTTATGTCAATTTCTTACTTAGGCCTTGCGTCTTGGATTTTGAGTGTGGCCTTCAGCGGATCTAAAGTTAATCAAAGGAGATAAATCCAAACTTCGGGTGTTTTGCATCCTTGTGTAATGTTTTGTGCGGACAACAAAATTTGTATGTTGAGTGCAACTGACAGCAACCTCATTTTGGCCCTTCCTACAATCTAACCCGCTCTGGCCTGCTAGCCCAGGCATTCTAGCCCCACAAGTTTTAACTATTGCCAGTTATTATTCAAGATTTTTATACTTTGTGAAAGAAACTCAACTGGGTAGAGCCTCTACGTTACTGTTGTCAGTTAACCGTCTTACGATGTTGTGGCCGTGCGGACTACCAAGAATGTAGCCGATGACAATGTTGAACTGCAGTTGTTGTTGTTGTTGTTGCTGCTGCTGGTGTTCGATAAGAACCCCGACTTGTTTGCAAATCCACGGATAGTAACGGGACAGGCAATAGTCGGAATTGCAGCTTCCTCCGTCTGCACACTCCTACCGTTCCCTCAATACTCGCAGGTTAACGAATCAGGCGCGTCTATACTGGCGCGACCACAACTGCACACCGCGTGTGCCCAAAAACCACTTCCACTCTCTTTCATTACTCAAAATGCTCTGCCTTTCCTCTGGCCGCAGTGCGACAGTGACTTCATACGCAAAGTTAAACAACGGCACAGCTACTACCAAAAACCACTTCCACTCTCTTTCATTACTCAAACTGCTCTGTCTTTCCTCCGGCCGCAGTGCGACAGTGACTTCATACGCAAAGTTAAACAACGGCACAGCTACTACCAAAAACCACTTCCACTCTCTTTCATTACTCAAACTGCTCTGCCTTTCCTCCGGCCGCAGTGCGACAGTGACTTCATACGCAAAGTTAAACAACGGCACAGCTACTACCAAAAACCACTTCCACTCTCTTTCATTACTCAAACTGCTCTGTCTTTCCTCCGGCCGCAGTGCGACAGTGACTTCATACGCAAAGTTAAACAACGGCACAGCTACTACCAAAAACCACTTCCACTCTCTTTCATTACTCAAACTGCTCTGCCTTTCCTCCGGCCGCAGTGCGACAGTGACTTCATACGCAAAGTTAAACAACGGCACAGCTACTACCAAAAACCACTTCCACTCTCTTTCATTACTCAAACTGCTCTGCCTTTCCTCCGGCCGCAGTGCGACAGTGACTTCATACGCAAAGTTAAACAACGGCACAGCTACTACCAAAAACCACTTCCACTCTCTTTCATTACTCAAACTGCTCTGCCTTTCCTCCGGCCGCAGTGCGACAGTGACTTCATACGCAAAGTTAAACAACGGCACAGCTACTACCAAAAACCACTTCCACTCTCTTTCATTACTCAAACTGCTCTGTCTTTCCTCCGGCCGCAGTGCGACAGTGACTTCATACGCAAAGTTAAACAACGGCACAGCTACTACCAAAAACCACTTCCACTCTCTTTCATTACTCAAACTGCTCTGCCTTTCCTCCGGCCGCAGTGCGACAGTGACTTCATACGCAAAGTTAAACAACGGCACAGCTACTACCAAAAACCACTTCCACTCTCTTTCATTACTCAAACTGCTCTGCCTTTCCTCCGGCCGCAGTGCGACAGTGACTTCATACGCAAAGTTAAACAACGGCACAGCTACTACCAAAAACCACTTCCACTCTCTTTCATTACTCAAACTGCTCTGCCTTTCCTCCGGCCGCAGTGCGACAGTGACTTCATACGCAAAGTTAAACAACGGCACAGCTACTACCAAAAACCACTTCCACTCTCTTTCATTACTCAAACTGCTCTGTCTTTCCTCCGGCCGCAGTGCGACAGTGACTTCATACGCAAAGTTAAACAACGGCACAGCTACTACCATTTCGTCACTGCTATCGATACATTTCAAAGAAATTTTCTTCGCTGTTGTTGTTGTGGGTTTTCAGTCCTGAGACTGGTTTGATGCAGCTCTCCATGCCACTCTATCCTGTGCAAGCCTCTTCATCTCCCAGTACCTACTGCAACCTACATCCTTCTGAATCTGCTTAGTGTATTGATCTCTTGGTCTCCCTCTACGATTTTTACCCTCCACGCTCCCCTCCAATGCTAAATTTGTGATCCCTTGATGCCTCAAAACATGTCCTACCAACCGATCCCTTCTTCTAGTCAAGTTGTGCCACAAACTTCTCTTCTCCCCAATCCTATTCAATACCTCCTCATTAGTTACGTGATCTACCCACCTTATCATCAGCATTCTTCAGTAGCACCACATTTCGAAAGCTTCTATTCTCTTCTTGTCCAAACAATTTATCGTCCATGTATCACTTCCATGCATGGCTACACTCCATACAAATACTTTCAGAAACGACTTCCTGACACTTAAATCTATACTCGATGTTAACAAATTTCTCTTCTTCAGAAACGCTTTCCTTGCCATTGCCAGTCTACATTTTATATCCTCTCTACTTCGACCATCATCAGTTATTTTACTCCCTAAATAGCAAAACTCCTTTACTACTTTAAGTGTCTCATTTCCTAATCTAATTCCCTCAGCATCACCCGATTTAATTTGACTACATTCCATTATCCTCGTTTTGCTTTTGTTGATGTTCATCTTATATCCTCCTTTCAAGACACTGTCCATTCCGTTCAACTGCTCTTCCAAGTCCTTTGCTGTCTCTGACGGAATTACAATGTCATCGGCGAACCTCAAAGTTTTTACTTCTTCTCCATGAATTTTAATACCTACTCCGAATTTTTCTTTTGTTTCCTTTACTGCTTGCTCAATATACAGATTGAATAACATCGGGGAGAGGCTACAACCCTGTCTCACTCCTTTCCCAACCACTGCTTAACTTTCACGCCCCTCGACTCTTATAACTGCCATCTGGTTTCTGTACAAATTGTAAATAGCCTCTCGCTCCTTGTATTTTACCCCTGCCACCTTCAGAATTTGAAAGAGGGTATTCCAGTTAACGTTGTCAAAAGCTTTCTCTAAGTCTAAAAATGCTAGAAACGTAGGTTTGCCTTTTATTAATCTTTCTTCTAAGATAAGTCGTAAGGCTAGTATTGCCTCACTTGTTCCAACATTTCTACGGAATCCAAACTGATCTTCCCCGAGGTCCGCTTCTACCAGTTTTTCCATTCGTTTGTAAGGAATTCGCGTTAGTATTTTGCAGCTGTGACTTATTAAACTGATAGTTCGGTAATTTTCACATCTGTCAACACCTGCTTTCTTTGGGATTGTTATTATTATATTCTTCTTGAAGTCTGAGGGTATTTCGCCTGTCTCATACATCTTGCTCACCAGATGGTACAGTTTTGTCATGACTGGCTCTCCCAAGGCCATCAGTAGTTCTAATGGAATGTTGTCTACTCCGGGGCCTTGTTTCGACTCAGGTCTTTCAGTGCTCTGTCAAACTCTTCACGCAGTATCTTATCTCCCATTTCATCTTCATCTACATCCTCTTCCATTTCCATAATATTGTCCTCAAGTGCATCGCCCTTGTATAAACCCTCTATATACTCCTTCCACCTTTCTGCCTTCCCTTCTTTGCTTAGAACTGGGTTGCCATCTGAGCTCTTGATATTCATACAAGTGGTTCTCTTCTCTCCAAAGGTCTCTTTTCCTGTAGGCAGTATCTATCTTACCCCTAGTGAGACAAGCCTCTACATCCTTACATTTGTCCTCTAGCCATCCGTGCTTAGCCATTTTGCACTTCCTGTCGATCTCATTTTTGAGACGTATGTATTCCTTTTTGCCTGCTTCATTTACTGCATTTTTATATTTTCTCCTTTCATCAATTAAATTCAATATTTCTTCTGTTACCCAAGGATTTCTATTAGCCCTCGTCGTTTTACCTACTTGATCCTCTGCTGCCTTCACTACTTCATCCCTCAAAGCTACCCATTCTTCTTCTACTGTATTTGTTTCCCCCATTCCTGTCAATTGTTCCCTTATGCTCTCCCTGAAACTCTCTACAACCTCTGGTTCTTTCAGTTTATCTAGGTCCCATCTCCTTAAATTCCCACCTTTTTGCAGTTTCTTCAGTTTCAATCTGCAGTTCATAACCAATAGATTGTGGTCAGAATCCACATCTGCCCCTGGAAATGTCTTACAATTTAAAACCTGGTTCCTAAATCTCTTGGCTATTACCCAGTAATTTAAAATATTTTTAGCATAATTACAATCAATTATATACAGTGAAAAATAAATACACTACTACATCTATTACGTATTAAATATAATTTCTGCAATACGGGTTACAGCCTCAGAATCAAAAGTACAGTGCAAGTTATCAACGGACATTAAACGATGAAAATTTTGGATGGTGCAGAAGGTATTTTATTTGCATTTTCGGGGTTTCAAATTTCTGTAGCACCTTCTTTATATTGTCATATGCTCGCATGGCAAACTGTGTCATAATGTGTAAAAGGCTCTACAGAACATAATATTCAATATGTTAACTATTCTTTTACCTTTCCCGTTTCACTAGTTATTACGTAACACATGATCTAGTTCCCGTACCTGAATGTAATATGAGTATTGATGTTGATACAGTTGAACAGAATTGTGTTTGCCCAGTGAAAGATAAATATTTGATAATAACGGGTGGAATCGAATTATCATAATTTCATTCACTAATCGCTGTGTGTACCTGATCATCAGAAACAAATGACAATGTTTGTTAATTGTCTCTTGGAAACTCAAGAGTGGGCTTTAATAGATTCCTGTTTAAATTTGAAATTTAATTTTTGTTTGTTTTGTTCTACATAACACTATATTTACAGTTTGCTCAAATTCAGATGTGAAATAATTTTCAATAAGATCAGTGTCTGTCTTATCTTCTTTCCAATTCAGAGGCTCAGATTTCTGCTTGTTTCAATTTCTTACGTGTCATTATCATGAGATAAATACTTATATTTCACATTTCTTATTTCCTGTTTGATGTCATTATTTATATCTTTCTTTACTACTGATTTTATTCTGTACCTTAAAGGCGTCTGTATTCATTGAAATTCGAAAGTAAAAGTAATATCACGTCTTATGGCATGGCAGATCTCGAGGGGATGGGTCAGCCACGTAATTGGAAAGGTGTTTCCGAAACTTCACAAAGTGTGTTTAGTGTATCTGATATGTGTAGATGACAGTAAATGGGTGTATGTGTGTGTGTGTGTGTGTGTGTGTGTGTGTGTGTGTGTGTGTGTGTGTGTGTGTGTGTGTTTTTGTGTGTAATGTCGTATCGTACAATGTTCGCATTGTATAATGATGAAAGAAGGGCGAGGGTGAAGCCTGGTGTCAACACCTAGCCCACTCCTCTCGAATAGCACGAAAGCAATCATCATCACCAGTGTCACGTGACCACACTCCATCAGACACTGCGGAGAGGCTCGAAGTTTAATGCAGCACACAGGTCCAAAGACTGGTGAGCGCGAACTTTATGCTGTCACCACTCCTCCCCGTTGCGTAAAGGCAAAGGAAACTTGTCAGCGCAGTTACCCACTCAAGTACCGTCTAATCTGGCCTTGCTTAGCTTCGGTGATCTGAAGGGAAGCGGTGAATTCAAAAGAGACAAGGCTGATGGTATTTCGAAAGTGATTTACAACTAAAAAATATGGAAAGAAATGTACGTGTAGTCCCTGCTAATAAAACTTGCCACCAACTTCCAGAGGAAAATATTTAACAGTGTACCCGTATCTTTTGGCGTGTAGTCAGGTGCCTCAGTTTAGAGTAATACATCTGCCCGATCGGAACTACAATTTATTTCGTCCCTTCTGTTGTACACTCGAGAAGCGGCACACAAAATCCGTCTCTCTTCCCCAAATGTTTGCACCAAGGCTTCTTTTTAATAAATATGTTTCATTTAGTACACACACTGGGAAATATTTGTTTCATTACTATACGCCAACTAGCAGTATTTCAGCGTTTTAATATAATCTGTAATTCTTTTAGTGGTAAAAGATATTAAATTAATACTTTTGGAAATAGACCGCACATGTGACCAAAGTTTTGGCATTTTGGTTTATTACAATAATATTTATTTAAATAATTTTTCTGTCTTTTAGAAATATTTCGCTAGTTTATGTACTGGTATTTTGCGCCTTATGACAACACGACCCACTGTCAACTGAAAATGAATCAATTTATGCAGAGTTTGCTCTGAAAAGTCTTCTCAGCGTATTCTGTGCCAAGAAGTTAATACTTTCGCCTTGAATGGTTGTGTCAAGTGAGTGTACGGCACTCATCCAGTTGCATACAATATATCTGTGGACTTGTAACTCGATTTTATAACGGACAGCGTTACGAGAGTAACACATGAGGACCCTTCATGCTAACCGATTGACCTCCCCCCCCCCCCATCCCCATTGAGATCATATGAAATGAAAAAGCGAAATAGAGTAACAGATATTTCATCGCCTGTGTGAATTAAACTGAACATGAGAAACAGGTACAACATCTCGCGGAGAAACGCTGACGTGGTTTCCCATCAAACTACTGAATGAAGCTACAGGTCGCTGTTACAACAACATCCCAAACGATTGCTGAATAAGCTGATAACCTAAAGAAAAGACCAAGGAAAGTACGAACAAGCACCAGTTCTCTCACCTAAGCCCGTATTGAGTGTAGATAGCTGGCCATGAATTAATGGATAAGAACGAAATTTGGTTTTTCAAACCACTAGCCTAATGGTCCCTGATCATTATGTGAAGAAACGCGGCTCATGCTACCACTCCACTTATAATCAGGTACAGAGGATGCCTGTAGTAATGGCGAGAATTGCTGGTGCTGCCAGCGTTGGAAACTCGGTTGCCAATCGCAGTATACATTCCAAGTTCTGACCAATGAAAAGATTACAGCAAATGTAGCCACTTCCCTTCTCCTAACGAAGCTGTCGTTGTTCACCAGTACTGGTCAGTTCTCTCACAGAGTGCGGCAGTAGACAGAAATTCCCTCCCACTACATGTAAACTCCGGGGTTTCGTCCAGTGGGATCACACGCATGTATACAGTCGTGGGACTACACCGCCGCTGTGAAATTAATTGTGATGAGCCACCCGGAGGTCTCCATAGAAAATTCAAACATATGAACACTTGTGACTTTCTCTGTTCCATCACGGATGTCTATCATGTAGACTGTGTCGTGTTTCTTTACTGCGGTAGCCTATTTTATCTTTCCTAAGGGCATTCATCGACTCCTCACTTTCTGAAAGTTTAAAACCTGCTGAGCGTTGCCTCTCATGCTGCCTCCCACTCGGCAACCCCGTGCTGTTTTTGCATCTACCGAAAACGCTGTGCTCCTTTTCTGGGCCCGCATCTGGCTGGCTCTTGGCTTTCAAAGGAAACATTTTTACTGCCTGCTTGCCTCACTCTTCATTGGGGCTCTGCTCCGTTCTTATAGCCAGCTGGTCACCACCAGCTTACAGAAAAACACTGAAGGACCCTTCAGCACACAGAGTTACAGAAAAGATTACTACTCATATCTGCAATCACTGGTGCGAGAATCAATCGTTTGCGTATTTTCAAGCTGTGTTGATTGAAATGAATTGGGTATCATGATCTACAGGGTGATTCAAAAAGAATACCACAACTTTAAAAATGTGTATTTAATGAAAGAAACATAATATAACCTTCTGTTATACATCATTACAAAGAGTATTTAAAAAGGTTTTTTTTCACTCAAAAACAAGTTCAGAGATGTTCAATATGGCCCCCTCCAGACACACGAGCAATATCAACCCGATACTCCAACTCGTTCCACACTCTCTGTACCATATCAGGCGTAACAGTATGGATAGCTGCTGTTATTTCTCGTTTCAAATCATCAATGGTGGCTGGGAGAGGTGGCCGAAACACCATATCCTTAACATACCCCATAAGAAACAATCGCAGGGGGTAAGATCAGGGCTTCTTGGAAGCCAGTGATGAAGTGCTCTGTCACGGGCTGCCTGGCGGCCGATCCATCGCCTCGGGTAGTTGACGTTCAGGTTTCATAACTAACCTTTTTCGTATCACTCTCCATACATTTGATTGTGAAATTTGCAGCTCTCTGCTAGCTCTGCGAGTCGATTTTCCTGGGCTGCGAACAAATGCTTGCTGGATGCGTGCTACATTTTCATCACTCGTTCTCGGCCGTCCAGAACTTTTCCCTTTGCACAAACACCCATTCTCTGTAAACTGCTTATACCAACGTTTAATACACCACCTATCAGGAGGTTTAACACCATACTTCGTTCGAAATGCACGCTGAACAACTGTCGTCGATTCACTTCTGCCGTACTCAATAACACAAAAAGCTTTCTGTTGAGCGGTCGCCATCTTAGCATCAACTGGCGCTGACGCCTAGTCAACAGCGCCTCAAGCGAACAAATGCACAACTAAATGAAACTTTATAGCTCCCTTAATTCGCCGACAGATAGTGCTTAGCTCTGCCTTTTGTCGTTGCAGAGTTTTAAATTCTTAAAGTTGTGGTATTCTTTTTGAATCACCCTGTAAATAATGGTTTATTAATAAGACTTTGAAGAAGTTGTATCCAGGACTCTCGGGTGTCCAGCCGGATGCGATCCTTGAAGTCCCACGATATTTCGGCGAATAACCTTCCCGCCATCATCAGGTGGTTCTGATGAAAACGTCTGTCTGCTCATTGTGGGCGTTATTTATGTCCGTCAGTCGGGCTTCGATTCCCTGCGCCGACGGAATCAGAATGTCGGCGGCCGCAGTCGGACCGTCGGCGCAGGTAAGCGAAGCCCGACTGACGGACATAAATGACACCGACAATGAGCAGACAGACCATTCCATCAGAACCACCTGATGATGGCGGAGAGGTTATTCGCCGAAATATCTGGAACTTCAACGACTGCATCCGGCTGGACACCCCAGAGCCCTGAAAACAACACATACGCACGGAAAACCTCCAATCACATAGGTTATGAAGTAATTTGTGAAAAACTGTTCCAAAATTATATGCACCATCTCTGCAGTAAGTTAACTGATCAATCCTTAGGAACGTATAACCTTTGAGATGGACAGTGTCAGAGGAGATGTTTGGTTTGAGCCGCGTCTCTGACAGAACAAATATTGGTAAATCACCAAATGAGCAGCTGACGATTGTACAGTAGTGCCAGAGACAGGGTAGTCCATGCAGTTGCCAGAATACCGACATCAGCTGCCACTACACACTAACCAGAAAGGAGAAACAGACTTGGGTTGGCTACTGTAGATATTCTGAAAAGGTGACCGAAGTTACGATCATCTCCCCCAACTAGCCCCCACCCCCCACCCCCCCACCCTTGACCGACACCTAGAATCGCTCCTGGTAGCTGTTTTACGTGAAGTGGAACGCGACACTCCTCTTGAACACAATATTACTAACAATTTCCGAGCTGAAGAGAAGTCGGTCACGCAATGACCATCATGATACTGGAGTGTGCTATAATTAGCCATGGATATTAGTTAGATTATAATAATAAAGAAGTAGGAAACGACAACACTAATCCTATAATGAAAAGCAAAGCCGACATTTGCAGTTTCAGAAAAAAACTTTTGACAATGTTGAGTGGAAAATGTTGTGACCTGATGAAAGTAAGAAAGGGAAAAAACATGTGGAGTCAGTGCTAAAGTTCGTAAGAACGGTTCAGGAGATATGGAAACGAGTGCAAAAGGCAAATACAAGGACCTTGGAAAAGCAGGAAGAGGCAGTGTGACGATCAGCGAGCTTGCCACAGTACAGAGTGGGGTGGTGCTCTCCGGCCCATACTCGCTCTTAGGGAAAATCAATGAATTTATAATACGGCATGGAGGGCCGTATCAGGTTGTAGAAATCACCTCAACGGACAATAGTTAACTTGAATTGCGCCCCAGAGTGACAATTGAGCACAAGGGCATCTGGAGCCGTTCAAGGAGTTTTCCGATATAATTCCGGCTATTTACGAAGGGAAGAAGTAAAGGGCGGAGCCAAGGGAGAAACAGAAATACGCGATTAGGCCAGAGAATGAGGTACCAAACGCTTTATGATCTAGAGCGTCGTAGGAAGTACGAGCAATTTTTTCTGTTAGGTAGTGGCGAATGACCGTTCCATTTTGTTGTAATTTAGTTATATTGTTTGGTTTATGAGTATTATGGAGCCTGTTAGGGGCAATAAATGTTTGATGAGGGAGGAACGGTGACGTTGGTCCCTGTCCTCAGGTTGCCGAAAATCTTAATCTTGTCGATGGTGCATCGCGTCACCTTCGTCGGGATCCACGCTTTACAGGTCCAGCACTTGGTCGGAGAAGTACTGTACTCGAGGCAAGAGTTTGTTTTGTTGGTGAGAAGTCACCAGTGGAAGTTAAGGTTAGTACTCAACTCATGGAAGGTGCTGAATGAAGTGAAAAGATTCGAGGAGATACATGATGATCAGGGCGGATTCAAGAAAGCTACATGCTTAGAACATGGAATACCGAGTAACCGAATTGTGTGCAACACAATAGGACCAACTTTCCATCTACTAGCGTCACCTTTAGGGGTCAATCAATTGAAAGTCACGCAGCCACAGCAACATTAGGAGTTATGCCCGAACGAAATATAATCTTGTGATTCCGTAGGTTTTCCCGACGTCTTATATGTTATGCTCTTCACGGGTATGCTTCCGAATATGATCGTCCACGATACTTCAGCGATCCATCTGGCCGCCTTCTTCTGGTGCGATCGTTGAGTTGATGATCAGCCGGAACTAAATGAATATCATTTTTGTTCATTTATTTTGTTTCAATGCCCCATCTGGGGCGGGCTAGCAGCAGCATATGCGCTGCTCTTCAGCCGAAAGACAGTAATTATACAAAGAAGACGTGTGAAATAACAGAATGGAGAAAATATCGCGTACATAGATATAAAAAAAGGCAACAGTACGGAAGAGAACAGACTAAAAGGGGGGAGGGGCTGTAAAATGGAGATGAAAACCGTTAAAAATTGGCACACACAAAACAAAACCACACACTTGATCATAAAAGTATCGACGGACGGCGTAGCACATAACAATCACTGACAATAACACTATGTACAAGTCCAGCACACAAAATCACAGCACTTGACACACAGGAGAACAGCACCAACACAGGAGAACAGCACCAACACAGGAGAACAGCACCAAACACAACACTGACGTAGTACACTGATGACGATAACCAGACAAGAGACGATCTGCCAGGGGCATACAGACGAGGGAGGAGGGAAGAAGGGAGGGAAGGGAGTAGAGGGGGGAGGAAGGAAGAAGTGAGGGGAGGATTGGGGAGGAGAAAGTAAGGAGGGAGGGAGGGGAGGAGAGGTGGTAGAAGGGCAGAAGGGGGCCAGGGGAGGAGATGGGGTTGAGACAGGCAGGGGGTGCACCAAAGAGGGCTGTGGAGGGAAGGATTTTGGAAGAAAGCAGTCGAGGAGGGGGTGCAGGGATTCGTGGAGGGAAGGAGAAAAATCCGTTCTGGTAGAAGGAGGGGAGAGGGGAGAAAAGGTGGCCCTGTGGAGTGAGGCGGACAAGGCCAGGTTACAGTTGCAAGGAAGGGTAGATGTCACAGCGAAGTTCAATAATGGTTCAAATGGCTGTGAGCACTATGGGACTTAACATGTATGGTCATCAGTCCCCTAGAACTTGGAACTACTTAAACCTAACTAACCTGAGGACATCACACACATCCATGCCTGAGGCAGGATTCGAACCTGCGACCGTAGCGGTCACGCGGTTCCAGACTGAAGCGCCTAGAACCGCATGGCCACACCGGCCAGCCAGCGAAGTTCAACATCTGGGAGGGGGAGTTGCTGGAAATTGCCCTGATGAAGGATATGGAGGGTGTGGAGGTGGAGAGAGGGAGCGATTCAGCGATAGAGGTGCAGAGATGGGTGGGGGTGAAGAGGAAGGAGTGCATGGCATTTGAGGATTTGGAGGGCCTTGTAAAAGCGGCTAGGTGCGGAGATCCAGGCAACACTGCCATAACAGAGGATAGAATGGATGAGGGATTTGTAGATGTGCAGGATGGTGGAAGGATGTAATGCCCATGTCTGGCCAGACAGGAGTTTCAGGAGGCGGAGGTGGGAAAGGGTGTTCTGCTGGATGGTCAGGAGTTGACGGGTCCAGGTGAGGTGACGGTCGAGGGCGAGGCCAAGGTATCTCAGGGTGGGGGTGAGCTGGATGAGATGACAATAAATGGTGAGGTAGAAATCATGGAGACGGAAAGAGCAGGTGGTGCGGCCTATGATGATATCGCAAGTTAAGATGTAGTGGGTCGAAAACCAGACCGTTGTTTTATATCAGATAAAATAGGGTTCCATTTCTTGCTTAAAGGAGGACCTTCATCTCTATTAATAATGTCAACAGATAATCGTATTTTGATGGATGCCCTGATCGCACAATCCCAGTAACGAGAAGCCAGAGAAATTTAACCTTTCTCAAACAGATTTTGTAGCCAGGCCTAATACAGTCCGTGGATCAGTTCATCTGAGAGCAGCCAATGCAGAATGTCACGCATTACAGAGAAGGGCAGCAGCTGGTAAGAGTCATTCTGAGTGCCACCCTACACAGTGCCATGGCGACGCTGGCCCTATCGAGTGACGCTTACATTCTTCTAAGGCGGCAAGCTAGCAAACAAAAGGAACCATCAGTGGTACAAATCCCAACGGATAGGATATCAAGGGCATTACAGGGAAAGGGAACTCCAGAATTCATCGTGCCTAGTTCTTAAATAACAGTGTAACATTGCGATTCGTGTGGGTGAGGCACATCGCCTGGATTACCACAAATTAATATATGTTATTATGAAAATTTGTAGTAGATATGTAGTAGAATTGATTCTGTTTAAGAGAATGCCATGTAACTATGGAGTATGTAAAGGCAGTTAGAGGTCGACCCCAGGACCGAGTCCTCCCACAGAGAAAAAAAATATAGTGGCGTCACCGCAGAAGATAGTATTAGTATTAATTTGCAGCAATGGTTTGAAGCATACCCGAAGGCTCGGGCTTATTTATAATAGCTTCGTGCAACGTGAAGTAGCAAAGTATATCGGGCCGAAACGGCGTGCTTAGTGGGACTGCGAGTAATCCTTGACCCAAACCATCGTCGAAACCAGCACAGCTGCGCTAACCTAACAAGCATGTGGCTCGAAGAAATGCATTCTCATAGCTTATGCGCACTGCCGAGTATAAATATGGGACATTCACGTAATACCAGAGTCTTTAGTGTCACTGTGCTACACGGGCGGCCACGTAAAACTTCCCACGAAGAACCACTGTCTCAGTCTTTGGCGGAGCCACGGTTCGTCTCTCTGCGTTCGCAAAGCACTCGGAGTTAGGCAGCAGCGGTCGAGACCAATCCTTACAGTAGCACGATCGACTCTTCCCCTGTGGAAAGAGGGTCGCTTCCCGGTTCCTGCAGTGAGCATCCATCCACCAGCATCGGCCTTCCACCGTCACAGCGAGCGGGTCGGCGTGGTACGAGTGTCACTTGTCACCGGAAGAGTTTACTGCTTGGGTAGCGCGCCCCGCCGTGGCTGTCGCAACTGGGCCACGGGTGACGGAGCTGCGTCGTCAGCGAAACTTAGCGACCAAACCGCCGAGTGGGCGGGGTTCGACCTGAGGGCGACGACGGACACCTGTACCGCCTGGGGCAAAGGAAAATAAAATGTTTACAGATTATTACAGCGTCCCTCTGCAGCTGCGCACTGCTCCGTGCCCCGAAACACAGCTTATGCTCCAGCATCACTGGCGACAGTTAAAGAGTCTAGAAAAGTAAAAGGTAAAAAAAGTAGTAAATAAGAGAGAACGATACTTTACAGTCTATCCTCATCGGTCGATTTAATAAGCAGTGAAAGAAAACCAAGGAGTAAGTTGGGAAGGGAATTTAAGTATGGAAGGGTAAGTAACAATTTTAACACTTATTGATAACATTGTGAATCAGTCAGAGATTGCAAGGCGCTGGAGTGGATAGTGTCTTAAAAATGAATTAGAACATATACATCTACACAAATAAAGCGAGGACAATAGGGCGTTGCACAAATGATTCTGTTGATAACGAGGAAATGACATTAGGAAATGAGGCCTGAAATTTCTGCTCATGGTTTTCTAGTCTGACAAAAGATATATTGTGTTTCATACTAGAATGTCGTGTTCCCAGTTTCGCACAGCTTTGCCACAGGAAACACGAAAGTGGTCGATGACGTCCGTCTTCTGGTCGGCTCCTGATCGTTGTCAGAAGGAGGCTAGTTTTTGATTACGCAAAGATTTCTATTATTTGGAAAATAACAACCCGGATTTCTTTACGTAATCAGTATAAATATTATAATTACCTATGGGACCTTTAACAATGAGGAATAAAAAAATTGCATTTGCAAATGAAATCATTACTAAATGGGGCAGCTTTGAGTTGTATAGAAGACAAGGAGCGGCCTTCTGTCTACGACCAGGATGCCGCAGTATTCTCTGCTGTAGTAAAGGCTGTTTCACATTTATAAAAATAATGACATGGAAGTTAAAAAAGAAATGAAAAGAATAGAATAAAAAATCTGGTAAACACTAAACATATTGAAATATTTCTCACTAGCAATTAAGGCGTATTTATAAACAGTATAACTCACATAAGTAACTTTCTAATTGTAGGGTACGATCAGATTTCAGCTTGTCTTCTGCTAACTTCTTGGTTCACGTTTTTGTAACAAATTACAGTCATTACTTTTCTCCTTCCTTCGAGACAATTCTTGCACCGTTCAACATCTTCATAACAATAACCTGCCGGTTTACAGTATCGAACATAAATTACTTGAATTTTATTAATTAATTACTGTTGTCTGCACTCTGGCAAGACCGCTCACTTTTATGGCATAAAGGAGACCTTCTTTACGCTTTCACATTACAAGAAAAAGTACGATAAAATCTGAAGCTCTACAAAGGTTTTTACTCTCTTCTTTTATTTAGATCGAGGCGGAACGTTCAGTTCAGCCTCTGTAAAAATGTTTCTTTGACTGCGCAATCGATGTACTTGCGTCCGCGCTAGATCCGCATCTTTACAGTTACGTAAATTATATAAAACAAATGTCTTTCAAAGAATAGGTCTCATCTCATAAGTTGATCATTTAATATACAGATAGGTGAATGCCTTTCCAAGGTTACTCACAGCTTTCATACAACGTAAATCCCAATAATATTACAGTTTGCATTTTGCGGAGTCAAATAACTAACAATGGAAGAATTAAACAAGATCCAAATTGAAGACTGGGAACAGCAAAAACACATTTTATGAGAAGAGAACTGGTGGAACGTTTATCTGCTGAGTAGTCTTTTTCGCTGCATAATGAGCACGGCGTTGGCCTTGATGGATATGTCTATAGAAATGTCCTCTATTGGGAATCAGAAAGGAATCGCAGGAAGGTTCAACGTTGTGCCATTTTTCTGTTAGAGATGTCCACCGTGACGTAAGTGAGTCCTGTGTGTGTGTGTGTGTGTGTGTGTGTGTGTGTGTGTGTGTGTGTTTGTGTGTGTGAATGTGTGTGTGTGCGTGTGTGTGTGTATGTGTGGCCGACCACTGTGGAAGTCGGTGAAGAGGAACAGCGAGGTGTAGAGTGGTTTTTGACTGCGATAGGACTTTCGGAAAGTGAAATACACTCCTGGAAATGGAAAAAAGAACACATTGACACCGGTGTGTCAGACCCACCACACTTGCTCCGGACACTGCGAGAGGGCTGTACAAGCAATGATCACACGCACGGCACAGCGGACACACCAGGAACCGCGGTGTTGGCCGTAGAATGGCGCTAGCTGCGCAGCATTTGTGCACCGCCGCCGTCAGTGTCAGCCAGTTTGCCGTGGCATACGGAGCTCCATCGCAGTCTTTAACACTGGTAGCATGCCGCGACAGCGTGGACGTGAACCGTATGTGCAGTTGACGGACTTTGAGCGAGGGCGTATAGTGGGCATGCGGGAGGCCGGGTGGACGTACCGCCGAATTGCTCAACACGTGGGGCGTGAGGTCTCCACAGTACTTCGATGTTGTCGCCAGTGGTCGGCGGAAGGTGCACGTGCCCGTCGACCTGGGGCCGGACCGCAGCGACGCACGGATGCACGCCAAGACCGTAGGATCCTACGCAGTGCCGTAGGGGACCGCACCGCCACTTCCCAGCAAATTAGGGACACTGTTGCTCCTGGGGTATCGGCGAGGACCATTCGCAACCGTCTCCATGAAGCTGGGCTACGGTCCCGCACACCGTTAGGCCGTCTTCCGCTCACGCCCCAACATCGTGCAGCCCGCCTCCAGTGGTGTCGCGACAGGCGTGAATGGAGGGACGAATGGAGACGTGTCGTCTTCAGCGATGAGAGTCGCTTCTGCCTTGGTGCCAATGATGGTCGTATGCGTGTTTGGCGCCGTGCAGGTGAGCGCCACAATCAGGACTGCATACGACCGAGGCACACAGGGCCAACACCCGGCATCATGGTGTGGGGAGCGATCTCCTACACTGGCCGTACACCACTGGTGATCGTCGAGGGGACACTGAATAGTGCACGGTACATCCAAACCGTCATCGAACCCATCGTTCTACCATTCCTAGACCGGCAAGGGAACTTGCTGTTCCAACAGGACAATGCACGTCCGCATGTACCCCGTGCCACCCAACGTGCTCTAGAAGGTGTAAGTCAACTACCCTGGCCAGCAAGATCTCCGGGTCTGTCCCCCATTGAGCATGTTTGGGACTGGATGAAGCGTCGTCTCACGGGGTCTGCACGTCCAGCACGAACGCTGGTCCAACTGAGGCGCCAGGTGGAAATGGCATGGCAAGCCGTTCCACAGGACTAGATCCAGCATCTCTACGATCGTCTCCATGGGAGAATAGCAGCCTGCATTGCTGCGAAAGGTGGATATACACTGTACTAGTGCCGACATTGTGCATGTTCTGTTGCCTGTGTCTATGTGCCTGTGGTTCTGTCAGTGTGATCATGTGATGTATCTGACCCCAGGAATGTGTCAATAAAGTTTCCCCTTCCTGGGACAATGAATTCACGGTGTTCTTATTTCAATTTCCAGGAGTGTACATGTCCGAATGCTGTGTATGGCCAACCCAGTAATCACACGCTCGTGCGCTTGCGTCGAACAGACGATTTCTAGAAGGTCAGGTGACATCCAAAGACAGCAGCCGTCTAGGAAAGGCTCATCGCGCTATTTTCCCATCTGTCATTGCTGTGGTGGATCCTACCGTGAGAAATGGCCGACGTCGGGCGGTGAAAGACTTTCAGCTCATGTTGGGCACCAATCACGGGACCGCCACGCCATCATGACATCGTATGTAAACTTCCGGAAAATGTGTGTACAATCTGTTCCTCACACTCTGACTGAGGAGCAGAAGTTGAAGAGAACGTCTATAACAGTGCAGAACCTGGAAGGATATAACGATGAATATTACTCTTTCCTGTCCCATATTGTCGCGGGAGATGAAACATGCTGTCACTATTTTGAGCCGGAAAGCAAGTGCCAGAGTCACCAACGGAAGCAAATCGATTCACCCCAACGGAAACATCCAAAGCTGCACACCCCAACTCTGGAAAAGTCGTGATGACACTTCTGTCTTACGCAAGGCGCCGCTTTTTATCGACTTTATGAAATACCGCGCCACAATTAATGACCGTTTTACACGAATTGAAGCGCGTCATAAAGTCAAGACTCTCTGGAATGTCGACGGATGGCATCACTCCGTGGCAGGATAATGCACATTTTTCCAAGACTGTTCCGACCACGCTGCAGAAATGTTGATGGGAAACTGCGAACTTTCAAAGAAAATGAAATGAGGAATGGCCCTCAAGCACGTACCCACTGACTCACAGTTGAAATATTAAAAGTTTTCGGTGGTTTCGTTGTCTATGGGCTGGGATACGTAGTTGCCGCATTACAAGCCAAATACTGGTGACTCGACAGTATACAATATGAATACGCACATGAATCGAATGGTCGAAGGTTCCTATCACTCAGCAATCGCAAATGTAACGTACAAATTTGTAAATAAGAGATTACAATAAACAGAATCAGCAGTTACTCTCTTAACAACTTTAAATGATGAGTACGATAGCAGAAGTACCTTTAAGAATGCCCTTTATTATTGTAAAACCCTCATTGGTGTCGATGGTCCACTAATTAAATAAAGTATAAGTTGAATAACGGGGAAATAATAGATTCCTACTTCACGTAATTAGTCGTGAACGACAATATAGCTCACGAGACATTCAGTTCTAAACGCATACTATGTCTTCACTGTAGAAACCACGGAAATCTCACACCTTCACAAGTCGGCACTCCGAAGTATTTCTATCTCCCACGATCACGCGCAAACCGCTCCACACTCTCCAAGTCTTTCCTGTGACCATACGTCCGTCGCGGTATCGTGTCCAGCACTTCCCGCGTCCTGTGCGACTGTCCGTCGCGCCACACTGTTCTTCACTCTCCCAGAGCTGCCTCGTGTCCTCTCCGAAAACGAAGATCCTCTCCACTTCCATAGAGTCTCTCTACGTGTCATTTTTTGCAACGATCGCTGTGATTGGCTAAAGCACCTGTCTTCAAGCCAAAGGACACTCACAAACATAATGAAACATATTCTAATTAGTGGGTTTACATTTAAATACTTGAAATTAAATAAATATTCCTGTCCACTTCAGCCCTCCGCCGCCCCACACCGAACGCTGGGTTATTGTGCTGTTCGGCCCCCGGTGGAACCCCAGAGAACGTCTCACACCAGACGAGTGTAACCGCTATGTTTGCGTGGTAGAGGAACGAGTAACGGTGGTGTACGCGTAACTGGAGAACTTGTTTGCGCAGCAATCGCCGACATCGTGTAGCTGAGGCGGAGTAAGGAGAACCAGCCCGCATTCGCCGTGGCAGATGGAAAACCGCCTAAAAACCATCCACAGACTGGCCGGCTCACCGGACTTCGACAAATGTCCGCCGGGCGGATTCGTGCCGGGGACCAGGCGCTCCTTCCCGCCCGGGAAGCCGTGCGTTAGACCGCACGGCCGACGGAGCGGGCTGACACACACTATTAAATACATAAATAATTAAATAAACATATATGAAAAGAAAAGAAGCAAACGGTAGGCCATGAGCCTAATGTCTCTGTTCTTTCTAACACACAGTAAATATTTAACCAATTTCTTCATGAATAGTACATATCGGATATAAACAAAGACATAGATGAATAAATATATTTATAAGCATGCTGCTACCGTTTTTTCGTGTAACTTTGGTGTACTTATGGCCTGACGTGATCGACAGTAATCGTCTATTTGACCTTCGATAACTCATGCACTATTCAAGTTACATGCCTGTAATTTATACCAATTTAGGTTTACGCTAATATCTTTCTAAAGACTGTCGATCGACGAAATAGGATGAACCGTTTAGATTTTGGAAATTCGTTGCTGGGTGTTACTTGTATAATTTACGCTCAGGTACTAAACTTTAAAGTAATAAAGATATTGAAAATCTGATTATACCTTTAGAATCGTCATGCAAATAATGGTACATGTTTCTTTTTGAGGTATCATGATTCATTTGGCTACTATTAATTTCTATACGAACAGTGAAATTTCTGCCATTAATGTTTCACAAAGTCCGCCATCTTTGGCGCTCCTGGCGTGTCACCTTCATCAACACAGCATCACCATGGAATTCCCAGCCACGTGACTGGACCACGCACTGGGGCTACCCCTCATGCTTAACTAACGTTCGGCACCACGGATTTACCGCCAGGCCACAGTCCGCCGAGAGCCCCCAACGCGGCCATGCCAACTGTGAACTCAGAATATTTACAGGGCGCCACAACTCACCTGTTACCTCACAAAGCTCATACAAGTACTCCATACAGTCCTGATCTCTGTCCATGCGATTGACACTTATTGGAACCGTGAAGTCATTGACTGTCTTTCCTCACAATGGGAGAAATGTATTGACAATGGCGATTACCTTTGAAATAATAAAAAGCTTGCTTGCATTGTTTTCCATCTGTCTCCTTTTCATTTGACTGTCCCTTGTAGATGACTTGCAATTTTTTCCTGGAGGTAGTTGCCTCCTGTGTATTCATTGCAGCAGTGAAACATGAACGGTTACCATTAAAGAAGAAAATAGAAGCTTATGAAATTTGGTGATGCAGAGGAATGATAAAGGTTATATGGTTAGGCCAGATAACTAATGGCTAAGTACTGAGTGGAGCAGAGGAGAAAATACACTGATGCGCCAGAGAAGCAGTTATAGGCATGCATAATGAAATACAGAGATATGAAAACCGGCAGAATACGGCGATGTGGTCGACAACCCCTACACAAGACAAGTGTCTGACGCAATTTTTAGATCAGTTACTGCTGCTACAAAGGCAGGTTATCGTGATTTAAGTGAGTTTTAATGTCGTGTTGTAGTCGTTCCATGAGCGCTGGGACACAGTATCTCCAAGGTAGCGATGAAGTGGGGATTTTCCCATGAGAACGTTTCACGAGTGTACCGTGAATATCAGGAATTCGGTAAAACATAAAATCTCCAACATCAATGTGGCTGGAAAAAGATCCTGCAAAAATGGGACTAACGATGACCGAAGATAATCATTGACTGTGCCTGAAGTGCAACCATTCCGCAAATTTCTGCAGATTTCAAAGCTGACCATCAACAAGTGTCAGCGTGCGAACTATTCAAGCGAACATCATAGATTTGGGCTTTCGGAGCCCACTCGTGTACCCTTCATGACTGCACGACACAGTTTTATGGCTCTCCTGGGCCCGGTCAATACCAACTCTGGACTGTTGATGACTGGAAACATGTTGTCTGGTCGGGCGAGTCTCGTTTCAAATTGTATCGAGCGGATGGACCTGTTTGGGTATGGAGGCAATCCCATGAAACCTTGGACCCTGCATATCTGCAGGGGACTGCTGAAGCTGGTGGAGGCTCTGTAATGGTGTGGGGCGTGTGCACTTGTAGTGATATGGGACCCCTGGTACATCTAAATTCAACTCTGACAGGTGACACAAACTTAAGCATCCTGTCTGATCACCTGCATCTATTCACGTCCATTGTGCACTCTGACGGATTTGGGCAATATCAGCAGGACAATGCGACACCCCGCACGCCCATAATTGCTATGGAGTGGCTCCAGGAACACACTTCTGAGTTCAAACACTTCCGCTGGCCACAAAACCCCCCATACATGAACAGTATGGAGCATATCTTGCATGCCTTCCAACATGCTGTTCCGAAGAGATCTCCGTCCTTCGCACTCTTAAGGATTTATGAACAGCGCAGCAGTATTCATGGTGTCAATTCCCCCAGCACTACATCAGACGTTAGTCGAGGACTTCTTGTGTGCTCGCGGGGGTCCTACACGATAGCAATCGGGTTTACCAGCTTTTTTTGGCTTTTAGGTTTAAATCTGTGGCACATCTTGGCTGATAAGACACATAATGATACATCAGAATATAGGTAATTTGGCAATTCAGGAATTTTTAACCTGTTACAGATATGAAAAAAGACCAAGGCTTGACTACACATATCAAGGTGAATATAGTTTGCAGATGAGCAGAGATGAAGATATCTGCCCAGGATGGGCTAGTGGAGCCGGCTACATTCAGCCATTCATCAGACGGAACATCACAACAACAGGCATCGGCTGTATTGATAATTTTTATCGCTTACTGATTATGAAGGTGTGGGCGTGATAAGGAGTAATAAAATCAAGGACCAATCCGAAGTTTTGAATGCAACTACGACACCGTTTAAGAGCTTATTTTTAGACACAAGACTATAGGTTGGATGTGTTAGAAAAGGACAGAGGGGCTGGGCCACAAGCAGGCCAAGAATCTGCAGTCAGCCGGCCGTTGTGGCCGAGCGGTTCTAGGCGCATCAGCCTGGAACCGCGTGACCGCTACAGCCGCAGGTTCGAATCCTGCCTTGGGCATGGATGTGTGTGATGTCCTTAGGTTAGTTAGGTGTAAATATTTCTAAGTTCTAGGGGACTGATGACCTCAGACGTTAAGTCCCATAGTGCTCAGAGCCATTTGAAGCAATCTGCAGATACCGCAGAAAAAATTTTCTTTAGCAGTTGAAATCTCTACATCCCAAATAAAGCCATGCGTGAGTATTGAAAGCGATTTCTGCCTATACGTCAGTGGAGAAGCAACAGAGCGAGTGTCGGCAGTGTACGTCAAATAGTAGTATATAATCTGCCAGGAAGTTTCATATAATATGTTTTGATACTAATTTTTCTGACAGCCGCCGAATCATCGACGTGTTGGTGAAAGAAAGGGAGCTTGTAATCGTACCTAGATGGATAAGCTCCAGATGGCATAGTTTTTATAGTTAGATTAACACCTTTAGATATGTCCCGATCATGGTAGCATATCTTAAGATCTGCAGCCGTATATAGATATAACTGATCCCAATTTGGTGCTTATTCTGTGTATTGTATGAATGGCATGTGTGTCTGTCATCATGTAACAGGTTTCGACATAATACGTGTAGGTTAGAGTCATAACTCACATGCTCCAGAATAATGAAAATTGATATGCCGACATATTCTCATAGAGCTTCATACATAGAAAATAATTCACGAAACACTTATTCACATTTGGCACAAGATCCCTGAGAAAACCGGCCTTAAACTTCATGGTTAGTTTCAAAAGTCTCATGATCTTGTGACTTTTGTCCCTACCTCATCTTGACCAATCAGCGATTAGCTCACTAGGCGCCACTTTCTTATGTAGTAGTAAATATTGATGCCAGTAGAGTGTGTTTTCTGTTCTGTCCAGTTATTTTGGGGAATATAGTTCAATATAGTGGTTGGAATAAAACTGATCTGAGACACAAGTCATGGAAGAAAACGTTTCACCCGTTGGAGAAAGAGGAAGGCCAAGGAAACTTTCACAGCATCCATAAATGTGGAAAAGTGAGGAAGCCAAACGAATAAGGTTAGAATATCCTGTTTTCTTCATTGTTTTCAAATTAAACTGATTCTTGTTATTGGCTTGATTTGTTCCTCCACGTAAGAATGTAAAGGACTCTTTCCTTGGAACGTAACAGTGAGGAATCGCAAATTCAATATTTTAAGTCCATCTGGAAAAATAAACAGGACCTCACAGTGCAGTTTGTTCTATCATTATAGGTACAAACCTCCAGTGCTGCCCCAGTATCCGACATGTCAACATCGTGGAGGAGCATTTAATTGCAGTTCACTTTCTATGAACGATATTAAAAACTTTCGTGATTTGTTTTATAAAACACCGGAAAGAGAATATCAGAATCAGTTCATATTGAAGTATGTGGAAATTCGCAACGTCATCAGACGTCGACCTATAAAAGACGAATCAAGTCAAAACTGTGGTGTCACCGCCAGACACCACACTTGCTAGGTGGTAGCCTTTAAATCGGCCGCGGTCCGTTAGTATACGTCGGACCCGCGTGTCGCCACTACAGTGATTGCAGACCGAGCACCGCCACACGGCAGGTCTAGAGAGACTTCCTAGCACTCGCCCCAGTTGTACAAGCGACTTTGCTAGCGATGGTTCACTGACAAAATACGCTCTCATTTGCTGAGGCGATAGTTAGCATAGCCTTCAGCTACGTCATTTGCTACGACCTAGCAAGGCGCCATGTTCAGTTACTATTGATATTGTGAATAATGTACAGTCAAGAGCGACGTTCACCAGTTATGGATTAAAGTTAAGTATTCCACCAGCTACGTCCGTTTTTCTAAGTTCTAATTTCTTTGTCCTGTTCCAGACCTCACGCCAGCCTGCGTGAGCCAAAACGCGTGCCTTTCGGCTTCCTCTAATAACACAGTGTTGGCTTTCCTGCCAACCCACAACTAAAACCAAAGTCGCATCTGCTTAGAACGACGAAATATTTTATACGAAGCACACAGAAAAATAAAGTTCCAGTTTGCATGTCAACCTTTTTTAAATGTATTGGGAGTGTCACGATTCAGAATAAATAATATCACAAAACAGTTTCATCAGCAAGGTTTTGTACAAGACCGGAGAGGCGGCTTCTGGAGGGAGGCATAATATGAACCCAAGAGAGACTGTGTCATGAAGTTTATCAATAGTCTAAAGTGTGTAGAGACACATTACTCTAGACGACGAACAGGAAGACGGTATCTGCCTGCGAATATGAACTGTAAAATGTTATGGAAAATTTATTCTTCCAAGCCCGAAAACATCCGTGTCAAGCTATCTTACTTGAGGTACATCTTTAACACACAATACAACGTAGGCTTTGGTACACCAAGAACTGAAGTGTGTTCTACATGCTTAAGCCTAGCTGAAAAGTTAAAAAATAAGAGACATCCTAACAAGAAAACTCAATTAATTACTGAAAAAAAGGTTCACAAGTTAAAGTATATGGTATTTTTTAACACCCTGAAGGACAAAGACGTTGAAACGTTAATTCTTTCATTTGATTGTGAGAAGAATATTCCATTGCCCAAAGTTCCAGAGGAGTCATGCTATAATAGCAGACAAATTTATGTCCAGAATTTTACCGTTGTTAAAGGTCACAGTAAATCAGAGTTAAACAGTTCCACTGTCACTTATTATTGCTGGACAGAAAATGAATTCAGTCGAGATTCATACACTACGGCCTCATGTGTGTTTGATACATTAAACTCCCTAGACATCTCCCATTACAAACAAATTCGATTGGTATGGGGTGGGTGTGCTGCGCAAAATAAGAATTCTACTTTGGTTGCGATGTGTATGTTTTGGCTTTCTGTAAAGTCTCCCCCACATATCGATGGAACTGAAATGATTTTTCCAGTCACCGGTCATATTTACATTCCTCCAGACAGTGTGTTTGGAAATATGGAAAGGAAAATGGAAACAATGGAAGTAATAGTACAGCCTGAACAAGTGTGTACGATAATTTCGAGTTAGTCAACATTGAAATTGGTAGGAAGAGACTCCAGTGTTGCCGACTTCGAGAATTGCGTGAAAATTGCATTACAATATCCAGGATCATGGCATTGTCAGCGCATTTACATAAAGCACGGAGTGGGAAATAAAATTCATGTGCGTGGTGAACAAACGTGCAGAAATGACCTTGGAGTGTTTAGATCTGTGTTTAAATCTGGAGTAAATGCACTTATACATCCCAAACTCATCCAACGAAAGAATTCAATCTCTTTAGAGAAAAGGAGGGATGCTGAAAAATTGAGAAGCTCAAGTTCCATAAGCATGTCATTAATGAGAATACATCGGATCAAACTGATCAAGAGTGTATGTGTGACATGATTCAAGATGAAGTTAATGTTGTGATATAGACATAGAAGAGTAAAATTATTTTCAGTTTTAGAAGTGAATCTCCTTCAAATCTGCAGTTTTATTTTAGTAACTTATTTTCTTTTGGTATTTGATAGTTTTTTTTCCTTTCAAAGAATGCTTAACAAATTAGAATTATTTTTCTGATTATAATATTCTACTTTTCTTTGTGATCAATAATTAGTTCTCATGAATTGAAAATTTGTAAATTTCTTTAATCATTAAACTGAAGAAATGTGCATGGTAGACATTTCTTTTATAAAATTGCAAACGGTATTCCAAACTAGAGAATATCTTTTGTAAACTAACACAAGCAAAGTCCAAAAAAGATGATTAATTGATATTTATCACGATTAACATCGGAATGTAATATTGTATATACACTGTAGAAGAGGAAGTGGCTTGCAGCTGAAACCAAAAAGTGTTGCATATCGAGTCGCAACATGATAGTTCCCGCACAACCAACATCGTCCAAACAGCTCAGTACCAAAACTCACAAGATCCAAAAGGGGACTGTCAAAACTTACATGTTCCATAGCTCATTAACAAAACTCACATGATCCATAATATAACCTTATATAACTGTAATTTCTAAATAAGCAAACATAATCTGAAATATACATAATGATTTATAGCAATTGTTCTTGCACATACTGATGTCAACACATGGCACATGCGCACGACGCATGTAAAACAGGTTTTTAGTCATTTGTGAAAATTTATGTTTTTGGAGCATGTGAGTTATGTTTCGAACCTACTCATATGGTATTTGGAGGAACTTGCTACTTGCGCATTTCTTGCACGCACCCAAAGTACATTGCATTTTTTTTCGTTTAGTGCCATTTTGGGAATGGTATTTGCTGGGAATGTCATGAAATCCTCTTTTTGAAGCACTGCTTTCCTAATATGTATCGAGAAGGGTTTGTCGCTGTCACTAATAAATTGTCAGTATATTGGAATTGAAGTATTAGGGGACTGATCCAAAACTAGCAGGATTATATGCTGTGAAATATAGATACGAGATAGATGTCACTAAGTTTTAGAATATTTCTTCTCTTGTTTGCATCTGTTATCAAACAAACTCGGTATATTGCATGTCTGCTATTATAGAGAGTGACAGTTTGGGCCAGTGCACGTGGTAATTCAGCAGGAGCGCGACAGAGCGCGCTGGACGTTGCGACGCTAGCGCCACGATGCATTCATAACAGGCAGGAACAGGAAGCGGATGCAGCGTCCGCTATGCATTATGCAGGCCTGCCAACGGTGCGGGCATGGCGGATGGAGGCTCCGGCGCGCCAGCGCACTCCCTCCAGGGCAGCGTTCAATTTATTATTCCACTGGGTGGAAACGCCTGCGAACGTTCGATTGCGTCATTTCGGGTGCACCAGCGTCCCATTGTTCCTTTCAGTCCTTCTGATCAACTCAGATGGGTGGTTGCATGCTCTAAATGCTCCGAATTCCGTCTCACAGTGGCACAAACGAGCTATATCAATGGTAAATATAGTGAACGGACAGATATTGCGAGCAAAACGCGTTTTATGACTTCGTGCTATAACTGATAGTTTTCTGCAACAAAAATATCCGTGTGTGCGCAGTTGCCATTGTTTGATGTATAATGAGGGGCGGCATAACCAATAATAAGCTGTCCCTATATAATTATAAACACAACTACTAACGTTAATATGTATTTAGAAAGGAAGGTACACAAAGAGCGGTATTACCTGTGGTTGGTGTGATATTGGCAAGTTTATTGTGACAATGACAGTAAATGCAACTTACAAATTACAGAATATTACATTAAAAAGTGTGCTGTAATGCCAGTACTTAAACATCTACGTGGTATCTTTGTACATGAATCAGCAATGTTGACAAAATTGTAATATAAATATTTGTCGTACAGGAAAACATTAATATGTTCAAACACACAGCTGAATACCAAAATGTTATTGTCTTCTAATAAATCATGAATGTAGTCACTCACAGTTCAGTTTTGTGTGCTGTACGAGTGCTTGCACGGTATGTGAACAGATTTCCACTTAATGTACATCAAGCATAATCTGTTCTTTTTGCAGATAGAGAAAGTGTGGTACCTAAATTATCTACAGAGACAACATTGAAGATATTTTTGCCTTTTTTTGTAAGGTTATAAATTGTTTGTCAACATATGAACTTCAGGATTTATATATGTACTTTTAGAATGCCGTTTGTCCCTTGACTCTTGATAATGAACCCATAAAGAACTCGTTTAACAACAAATACCACATTTGAAACCCACAATGAACTGTGGAGGATCGTCACGTAATCGGTGATAGACAGGCTTACATTTAAATGAATCTTAGTGGAATTTCGTAGAGACGATGAAAAATAATTTCTCAGGCAAAAAACTTGCAACACAATACAAAGAGAGAAGTAGAGACGATGTACGCTCACTTAGGCACCTGTTACCACCATACAATACAACTGAAGCATGAATATAAAGTTAATTTCTCACCATGACACGAAAGTTAAGCAAAATGTCTTACTCTATGGTTTTTAAACAAGGTTATGAAATAAATGAACAATGTTTTGAAGTTTTAGAACAAATGTTTAATAGCACCTCCCTCCCTAAGCTGTGGAGCTAATTAAAACTGGACAACATGTTAGATTGATGACTCAGTAATGAGCCAAAACTGGTAACCAATAAAGTAAATTCTGGATCTAGTGATATGACTTTTACTTGCACGATTTAAAATAAAATCAGTCACCGAATCGTGAAAAAATGCTGTTTCACTAGTTCTTTCTGCCTAGTTTCTTTAATGGGATATATGTGCAGGACTAAGGTAATTTTATCAGGAATTAGCAGAGGTGGATTGTAGATTACCACAAAATACTTCTGGAAGAGATCTTTGGCTTCCGGAAAAGTGACATCGCATTAGTAGGAATCTGTTCAACAACAACGGGGTCTCCTCGTGTAAATACTGTCTTTGCTGGGACACTGATGAAACAGACCGGTCATTTATGCTCTTATGTTAAGTCTATGTAAGTTAAATTTATTCAAGATAGGAGCAATTGCAGCTTTGGTTGTAAATTTTGTACCTGATAATTGCTGATCGATTTAAGGCAGCATGCATCTATCTACAGTGCAATTAAATCACGTTATGACGACTCATCGTAAATGAAATAACACATGGTACCGTAATAACATAACAGTTTGCAAACAGTTAACTGTTCATTGCTCATTGCTGAGTCTGAACTTATCTGCCACAGTGTTCATCCTTTGCAGTATTTGGTATGTCAGTTTATTAAGATAATTCATGCCCTTCAGATTATACATGTTTGTATCTTTGGTATTGTGCGGGTTAAGAAATCAAGCTGAATCTCTTAGAAGGATTGAAGTTTCTCATTTTGAAAGTACTGAAGAGCGATGTCTTTTAATTGTAAAAAAACCGTTCAACAGCCAGGATCCCACGAAATATTTTATTTTATTTTAGAAAACCGGTTTCAATAGATTTTGCTGTCAACGTCCGGTCTTAAAATTTGTATTGTAAAACATATACATTTTACGCTGAACCTCACGCACAAGGCGTCGAGTGGATAAAATGAAGGACAATTTTATGCGATCTTGGCTGCTGAATGGTTTTACTCTTAGAACGAGTCGTAAGCAGAAAGGACCAAGGTACAAGCGAAACCTGTAGTGCTTTAATGCATGTGTCGTTACACGTTATGGCAGGGTGTGTTTTTTCTGTTTTATTTTTTTAGTTAATCTTCTGACTGTCTTGATGCCAGACTCTTCGCCTCGGTGTAGCACTTGCAACCTACGTCCTCAGTTATTTTCTGGAGATGTTTCAGTCTGTTTTCCTCTATAGTTTTTACTCTCTGCAGCTTTGTGTTGTATCATGGAAGTTATTCCGTGATATCCTAACAAATGGCCTACTATACTTTCCCTTCTTCTTGTCGTTGTTTTTTTATATATTCTTTTCCTTGCTGGTTCTGCGGAGAACCTCCTCATTGGATACCATACCACCCAACTTAATTGTCAATATCTACTGTAGCACCACACTCAAATGCTTAGATTCTCGTGCTTAGATCCTCCAGTTTTCTCACTGTCCATGTTTCACTACCATTCGACGCTGAGCTCCAAATGTACATTCTCAGGAACTTCTTCGTCAAATTAAGGGTTATGTTTGATACTAGTAGCCCTTTCTTGGGCAGGAATACCCTTTTTGTCAGTGTTTGTCTCCTTTTGATGTGCTCCTTGCTCCGTCCGCCATTGTTATTTCACTGCCTAAGTGGCAGAGTTCCTTACCTTCATTTACTTCGTCTCACCAATGCTGTTTCCATAGTACTCGTTTCGTTGTTCCTGCACCCAACCGTACACGACTGACATTAGCCGCCAGGCTTATCTACCTTCCTCGTGTAAATGAATGCTTGTAATCTTCTGTATGTTTTTTTTTTTTTTTTTTTTTTTTTTTTTTTTTTTTTTTTTTTGGCAGGCGTACATGTATGTTCATAGCTCACTGGGGGCTCCAACCACCAGGTATTCACATATACCTGTCTACACGAAAGGCTCAAATTGATATTATTCTGTGTAACGTACATCTAAACGTCAATGATAAAAAAACATGTGGTTGTAGGCATGCCGTTGGACCGTGAGGTGAAAATCGCACGTTTTTGTCCTGAAAGGAGTGCTTGCAAACTGTGAATAATGCAAATTATGATAGAATTCAGTAAAGCTAGTGAATTTTTCAATCCTCCAACACCTGTGGTGCTACAACATTATCATACATTAAATATTAGGAAATAACCAAGGATAGTGAAAATATACGACAACGAAAATACCACACAATGCAGCCACTTTAACAATGTGTGTAGAAACGTGATGTGTGCTAGCTTGGCCATTTCATGAGCTGCGTGTCAGTGTCTTAGTTGTGGATCGGAGTATGTGTATGAATTTTTTGAAGATGTATGGCGTGCAGTTACTTAGCTACATTTCGCATCCTTCAGAGGAAGTTTTTGCTACTGATTTCGATACATATTGAGCTTCTGCAAGCGGTATACATGATGAATCTGCGTCATCGCTTTCTGACGTTGTTACACAATTACTTCCATATTAGTATTTGTTTATATACACTACACTAAAACGAAAAAATGTATAGGTACAGAGTGCCTATTTCTCTATACTGTGTACCATTATAGCTGGAATGATAGGTACATATTTGACAGCAAATAATAGGTAAGAATATGCAGTCATCGTAGCTCAATCAGTAAGGTACTTTGTGCTACACAATTAAATGTAGTAAACTGCTACTATCAGATACCCAACTGGCTAAGTTAAAATGACTGTGCATATTTTTAAGAAACACATACAAGTCATTTGAGAAAAATTATTTTGTTTCTTTCCTTTTACAGCCCTCACAACGCATATTGATAGGTCGACGTTCGTCAACTTAACAAAAAATTAATTGTTGAAATGGCTCTAAACACTATGAGACTTAACATCTGAGGTCATCAGTCCCCTAGACTTAGAACTACGTAAACCTAACTAACCTACGACTGTAGCAGCTGCGCGGTTCCGGACTGAATCGCCTAGAACCACTCGGCCACAGCGGCCGGTGTCGACATCCTCCATCCATCCATAAAAGGCTTATTACGATAATCGTACTGACAAATATAAGCATCACTCTAAAAAATGAAGTAATTTGCGAAATCCGTGTGAAATATTACATAAAAAGGCATCAGGTGATTAGGCAACAAATAATAGTCGATCACATACAAATTAAGAGCTCTCTTCTGTAAGTTTTTTCTAAGTCTGAGGAAGCAGATTGTACAGATTTCTAGGTTTCAGCCAATAGAACTTTTAAGAAGCATTAACACACTCCTCCTCCTTCTCTCTGAATTCATTGCATTCTAGTTGCAGTACCATGAAACAATGAACAGTAATTTCTTCCTGAATATTTAGGCAGACAGCGGATACTAGATTTTTTGAAAGAATCAGCATGCTGGACTCACCATTATAACGTCGATATAACTCATGAGTTCAAACTATTGAAAGGTCCTTCAGTGTTCAGAACTAGCGGCACACCTGTTACCATGACTTAAATAACATCAACGACAATCGCTCTTCATTTCTCAAATGTAGCGTCTAGTACCCAAAACTAAGTCCGCATTTTAAAATGTATCTGTGGTGAAGCCATGAGCATTAGCAATGAACTGGATATAGTCCACTGTGTACTTCCTTTATGCCTGAAAGTGAAGATGATGTATAGGGTGTCCACAACTAAAGCTCCAGTTTCAAAATTCTGTATGAATTGGTATGTGGAAAAGGAAATGAATGAATAATTGCTTGAATAAAAGCAAAAATTTATTGGAATGAATAGTTGACAAAAATTTGTGGATCTGTACACAATCTTGGGTGAACGTAACTAATACCGGTACTGACAGACCTTGAATATTGCTTCATTCATGGTCAATTAACGTAATTTGTATTACATAGTGCTGCTTCAAGTAGTGTGCTGTACCAAATAAGCACCGCAGCCACTGATATTCGCGATCTGTCTATAAGTTCTTAAACACACGAAGTACAATATTTTTAACTTACGTAAACCAAGTTCAATATGTGCCTATCAACTCTGTGTCGTTATCTTCACGTTAATTCCATTGTGTTGAGTCATGAGTCTGACAATGTCGATGCAGGAACGCTTCTCGAGATACGGCGATAGTTAATCCAGTCTGTACCGAACCTCTTGATACAGGTACTTAGAACCGTACGAATAAATATTACTTTTCTAATAACATTTTGTAATACTTTTAATGAACGATTAAAATGCACATTTTTTTCACATTGCTGGTACGACGGATCCAAGCACACGTCCGTACGCTACCGCTTCTCGAAACAAAAAGTTAAAGGCACATAAATTAACGAGTTGAGCGTATTTCTTACCTTGTTTCGTACAGATATTTAACGATGTATCAAAACATTATCCTTGCCACAAAAGAACTCATTAATTTATTTTTGGCGGTGTCTTTGGTTTATAGCTCATTCAGTTTTCATATAGCCCACTTGTAAGAAAAGAAAGAAAAATAATACGAGTCAATACATATAGAAAGAGAACCTTTTCAGCACATTATTGATGCAAGGGGAAACATTATGGAACTTGAAAATAATAAAAAATAAAAAAAAATAAAAAACGAAAATCTGACCAATAGGCGGTGCTGTAAGCGTCAGAATATCTACACCAACAGACTTGCAGCAGACGGCTCTTCCTCAGTTTGTGTCGTGGCGTTCAACATCACTTGTCCATGAAGTATAGCGCGGTGCTGGTAAGGCTCTGTTACAAGAACGGTGACTGTGCGCCTGTAACCCTGCAGAAGTTGCGGTCACTCAAGGGTATGAAAAAAGGCATTGGAGAGATGGTCAGTAGTAAATGATTATAAAATTCGAAAAGACAGGATCTTTTTAAGTGCCTTGTTTGCGAGGGAGGAAAGCAGTTCATCCGACGTCTGTCGAAGACATTGCAGGGGGGCTCGAGCGGTGGCATGCAAACATGGGCTGCACGGGGAATTGTCCGAAAGTTGGACGTACCTGAGAGCATGGTGAACAAAATCTTACGAAACATCCTCCATTTCTATTCGTACCTCAACACTCATGTCCAGGAGTTACTTGCTGTTGACCTACCAGCAACACAAACGATCGCTCTGGAGTTTCTTTCTCGCGTTAAAGTGGACAGTAATAGGCATGGAGCATTCGGTGGGCAGATGGGGCCCATTTCCATCTCCTAAGTCATGTCTACACGCAGAACTGCTTTTCTATAGGTGACAGTGTGGTGCAGGTTGACGGCATCGTACATCCCAGGGCGGTATTTTTTCAACGAGATGGACCCTGAGGGTCTTCTTACCTGTGCCAGTCCTCTTACCTGTATCATCATTGCTAAACGCAATGAGAATGTCTTGTGCACCCTCGTCTTTCCACCCCTCCAACTGTGTAGATGTGGGGGTAGGATCATTTTTATGCAAGATGTTGCTCCTCTGCAACGTAGCACAGGCAGTGGACTTTTCGGATATGTTAGAAGTATCAGCTTTCATTTCCCTACAGTCTGGCTGTCCAGATCACCTCACCTTAATCCATCTGACTTCTGGCTGTGGGTTTATCTGAAAGATGTTACGTTGAGTGCTCCAATTACGAACGTAGCTGAATTGAAGACACCCACTACGCAACGCATTTTGAACGTGACTCCCAAATGCTCCTGTCTGTTATGGAAAATGCTCTATCTTGATTTCAACTTGTGGCTGAAAACAGTGGACAGAATACTAAACAAGTCTTGCACTGTCTCGCGACAAGTAAGAACCTATGTCATTTTGCTTTTTACGCAGCTCTTGTCCCCAGGGCAATTAAAAACCGATTACATTATGGATTTTTTGCGGGTTTTGGCCTGAGGACAATTAAAACCACTTTTTCGTGCTTGCTGTGGTGGATGAGTTTACCTAACTAACAGTGCTACAACTGTTGAATGCCGGATTTCAGCATACACGCTTACAACACCGTGTATTGGTAATATGACGTTTCCCCGCGCGTCAATAATATGCTGATCAAACTTGACGTCATCCTGAGCAGTAATTCTCCTTATAGGGTTTTGAAATTGCAACTTTTATTATGGTCACTCTGTACATTTTTCATTTTTCAAACACTGCTACCCATTTTATGAAGTAACAGTGGCTGAAAATGTTTCCTCCCGGTCGTGTAGAAACTCTCAAAAACGAGACATGTAGAGACGCGCAGTATAGCTCCTCCCTACAGTGCAGTCGTCAAATATTAGCGGTGATGATGGTGGTAGCAGCAGTATGTAAACTACGCGTGGTTCCAAATTTCGTGTGGGAAGAAAACAACGACAATATTAGTATTATGCATGTGTGATGATCTGTAACAAAAATCATGTGCAAGTGTCATCTGTACTTTTCTGGTACATGCATAGAAATTCATCGGCAACTGCACTGATCGATAGAGATTTCATCTCCTCATTCATCAATAGGTTTAATGATTCTCTATATATTGTCCAGATCGCCAGGGAGATCTGTGTCCGCCATAGTCATATAGTCATCAAGCACAACTAGAAAAAAAAAGTTGCAAGTGTAAATAGTTATTATTTTACAAATATGAATTCCTGCTACCCACGTGTGGGATCGTCCATAATTAGAGTAAACCCTAAAAGCTTATACTCGAGAATGGCACCATCGATTGTACCGGTATGATGTCTGCCATCTTGTTACACTTACTTTTATTGGCTGTGGCGCGTATACATTCAGTTACCAATCTCAGGCAGACCTCTAAAGAAAACCAAAGTACTGATAAATAGTTTATGCAAGTGTCACTTATTATATAAACACTCTTATGTGAATTATTTATATATTCGTTCGCCCACATTTGGACCCCAGTCCTGACCACTTACAGCTGAAAATGGCCCCTTGCATCATAGTGGCAATTCTTCATTACATTCAGTTTTAGGGGCTGCCGCTTTTAGGCACTCAGCTATCGTCAAATCGTTGTCTGAGCTCCCTGTAAACATAAAATGCATCTGAGATCCAATGTATGCAAGTATAAATTATTGTATAAATACTCTTACGTAACCACTCATTGTCAATCAGATGTCAGACCTGAGAACTTAAAGCTGAAAACGGCGTCATACCTTATGATGCCAAATACTCCTCGGAGATCTGGATTCTTGTTTAAAACAAAGAACGATTGTGTTTAAACATAATACCAGAAAACACACACACACAAACACATTCACAGTATCACACTATTTACGCTGATATGCAGTGGGCTCGGTCATAATAGTCGTTTAGTGCCCAGTCAGCTGACTAGACTCAGTCAGGAGTGGAAATATTTTTTGAAAATTCAGCAGAATATTATATAACCCAAATATCAAGTATGAATATATACACATGATACTCATGTATTTCATCATCTACGGCCGACACAGTGGACTCATTGGGGACAGGGAAAGATCAACCTCGTACAGAGCTGCCAAACAGGATATAAGTGTCTACGTCCAGGGAGCACAAAGTCATGGACTGGTGGGACTAGGAGCATGCTGTCAGTGGACGAGGCTCGGCTATAATACGTTCATCCATCCCAATTTGAGCAACATCGTTCAGAAATCCCATGGGGAAAAAGCACAGCGTCGGATAATAACTGTAAAAAAATTATTCACAGACATAGAAAATGACTTGCATTATAATCGCAGTCCTCGTTGGTTACCTGTGTTGGCTTAGTCATTTACAATCAGTCACTTCCCTCTCGAGCAGCGATTACTTCCATTAAGTGGTCCAATGTTTCGTCCCCCATCCCCCATCAAGTGAGATGGTATGCTGCAATCTTTAACAACAAAACAATTCATTACATGATGCCTGTACACGAACACAAGCACACACATACACAAATACACACAAACACACATACACAAAAAAATGTAACTGTAATCTCATCACAAACAAAACAAGGGCACCTGCAGCTCTCATCGTTATTGCCTTAGTTTCAACGGTTTCTGTATGTTCAAGTTTGGACTCTAATGTATTTATTACAGGCATGAAATCTTCAAGCACTTTTTCACTAACTTGTTTCGACAACTAGATAAACTTATACTACTTTCGTCAATTACATCCCCAAGCCATTCATTTCATTCTTCTTGTCTTTTGCTACAT
Organism: Schistocerca nitens; assembly: GCF_023898315.1. NCBI lineage: Eukaryota > Metazoa > Arthropoda > Insecta > Orthoptera > Acrididae > Schistocerca > Schistocerca nitens. The sequence continues at coordinate 22,811,467 of NC_064614.1, forward strand.
TCTTCAGCACAGCATCCGAATTTAAAGAGAAAGAAGTTAGATCAGTTGTATAAATTACAAAGAATCCTCCCCCAAATTCCAAATTACTACTGAAAGACGGAGAGGCTGTGTCACAGTGCACTAAAGTGTTGTGACAAATCACGTCCTACAGGACCACTTTAAAATAACGATTATTCTAATGCAGTCTCTTCTTCGCCTCTAAGTATCAAAATGCAGCTACTCTGATCATGTGTATCTATCATTGAAACATTTATGCATTTGATCCCTAAATTAAAAAAAACTGTCTTCCCTCATCTTTTCATACATGATAACTCATTAGAAGCAGCTTCCCCTAGTCCTGTGACATCTGACTTGCACTTAGCAGTTGTCACCATCTGATCTCAAATATGGAAAACAATCCCGTCGAAAAGGGCAAACGATCACTTTATCCAGTCACCTCTTTGTATTCACAGGCTACGTTGTGGTATATGTCAGAAACGACAACTATACCGTGCCCTCATGTTGTCACTTCTTAAGTAACTGGACTGATCAAAGAAAGAAAGAGGTGAAGTACCTAAGTAAGCCATCTTGCAGTCTTCACTTGACACTGGGTGAACAAACAAGCCACATTCCTTGCGAATTAATGACCATTATATATATGCCTCTATAAATGTTACAGTTTGGCGCCCGTAAGCAATTTTCTTGAAAATTAATGACCTCTATCACTGGCTTCTATGTATGACACATTTTTGGGTACATAAAGAACTTTCTAGCAAGTTATTCTGCATTATATACCAACCTCTACATACGACACATATTCGGTCACTTAAGCAGTTTCCCTCAAAACTAGTGACCTAGTCTCTACACACGACTGTTTGGACACTTAAGCAGTTTCTTTGCACATTAATTACGAAACAAAATGGTCTACGCACGATAGCTATTTGGCTCGTAGCTCTACATTTTATTTATGTGGCAAAGACGTACCAATGAGCTCCAGTCTAAAGTACTTTCACGTGTGCTACCTGTTGAGGTGACACTAGGCACCTCTTACATTCAAAGAATCCTCAATAGAAAACGAAATAAGGCTGTCTGTATTACGATTTCGCTCCAGTGTCACTATTGGAGGATCTATATTGTATAAGATCAAAATACTTACGAGTAGGCGGAGCTGCATTAAAACTACATTCTTGTACATGGTGCAAACGGAACTGCCGATACTTCTATTAGTAGAGGAATGAAAGTTCGTAAGCGTAGGTGATACAGGATGAGGAGCACATCGTCCAACAATTACCAATTACAGTAGAAATTACCATAATTAATATTAAGTCCATGGAAAGCAAGGGCTGAAAGAGGAACAGAGTTCCTGTTTCTCGAAATAAATCTATTTAATGAGAACGTTTTTAAACAATGATCTATAAACCGAAATCTATAAACCAAAAGCGGAATAATGTCACGAAGTCAGACTTAACCTAGGAGATATCACATTACATAGATATAATCGTCAGGAGGGACACAAATATGGCCCGTAGTTTCATCTCGCAATGCTGAGAATTTAAGCAGATCCACTAACTTTATGTTTGCCTCTGTAGGCCATCCATAGCGCATTCAAATGACGCTATTAGTATAGTATGACACGGTAGAGGGTCGATCGGCCGTGAATGGCCTTGGAGGCCAGTAAGTGGAGCTTTCCTAGCTTTGCTAGTATAACGATAATATCATTTCACCTCTGTATGGAACTCATAACTAGCCATCAAGCCTCACCCACCGATATAATAGTAAGGAAGTATTATATCTCTATATGTAGATCATAAAAAGCCAAAAACTCTTCCCACGTACACTACTGGCCATTAAAAATGCTACACCATGAAGATGACGTGCTACAGACATGAAATTTAACCGACAGGAAGAATATGCTGCGATATGCAAATGATTATCTTTCAAGAGCATTCACACAAGGTTCGCGCCGGTGGCGACACCTACAACGTGCTGACACAAGGAAGGTTTCCCACCGATTTCTCATACACAAACAGTAGTTGACCGTCGTTGCCTGGTGAAACGTTGTTGTGATGCCTCGTGTAAGGAGGAGAAATGCGTACCATCACGTTTCCGACTTTGATAAAGGTCGGATTGTAGCCTATCGCGATTGCGGTTTATCGTATCGCTACATTGCTGCTCGTGTTGGTCGAGATCCAATGACTGTTAGCAGAATATGGAGTCGGTGGGTTCAAAATGGCTCTGAGCACTATGGGACTCAACTGCCGTGGTCATAAGTCCCCTAGAACTTAGAACTACTTAAACCTAACTAACCTAAGGACAGCACACAACACCCAGCCATCACGAGGCAGAGAAAATCCCTGACCCCGCCGGGAATCGAACCCGGGAACCCGGGCGTGGGAAGCGAGAACGCTACCGCACGACCACGAGATGCGGGCGGAGTCGGTGGGTTCAGGAGGGTAATACGGAACGCCGTGCTGCATCCCAATGGTCTCGTATCACTAGCAGTCGAGATGACAGGTATGTTATCCGCATGGCTGTAACTGATCGTGCAGCCACGTCTCGATCCATGAGCCAAAAGATGGAGACGTTTGCAAGACAACAACCATCTGCACGAACAGTTCGACGACGTTTGCAGCAGCATGGACTATCTGCTCGGAGACCATGGCTGCGGTTACCCTTGACGCTGCATCACAGACATGAGCGCCTGCGATGGTGTACTCAACGACGAACCTGGGTGCACGAATGGCAAAATGTCATTTTTTCGGATTAGTACAGGTTCTGTTTAGAGCATCATGATGGTTGCATCCGTGTTTGGCGACATCGCGGTGAATGCACATTGGAAGCGTGTATCCGTCATCGCCATACTGGCGTATCACTCGGTGTGATGGTGTGGTGTGCCATGGGTTACACGTCTCAGTGACCTCTTGTTAGCATTGACGGCACTTTGAACAGTGGACGTTACATTTCAGACGTGTTACGACCCGTGGCTCTACCCTTCATTCGAACCCTGCGAAACGCTATATTTCAGCAGGATATTGCACGACCGCATGTTGCAGGTCCTGTACGGGCCTTTCTGGATACAGAAAATGTTCGACTGCTGCCCTGGCCAGCACATTCTCCAGATCTCTCACCAATTGAAAACGTCTGGTCAATAGTGGCCGAGCAACTGGTTCGTCACAATACGCCAGTCACTACTCTTGAAGAAATGTGGTACCGCGTTGAAGCTGCATGGGCAGCTGTACCTGTACACGCCATTCAAGTTGTGTTTGACTCAATACTTAGGCGTATCAAGGCCGTTATTACGGGCTGAGGTGGTTGTTCTGGGTACTGATTTCTCAGGATCTATGCACCCAAATTGCGTGAAAATGTAATCACATATCAGTTATAGTATAATATATTTGTCTAATGAACACCCATTTATCATATTCATTTCTTCTTGGTGTAGCAATTTTAATTGCCAGTGGTGTAGATATAATATTAAGAAAGTATTGCACATCTGTATCAACTCATAAGAAGCCAAAAAGCCTCACCCACACACATACAGCATAACAAACTGCCAGGAAAAAAAAAACAGTAAACCCTCTTAGAGGTATCCAATTCAATCAAGATTTATTGTTGCAACAGTCAGTATGGAGTACATGAAATGATTACATTTTCGGATCAATAGGACAAGCTGTTCTGCCAGGTCTCAACGCATGCCGGAACACTCACTTTAAAGCGTGGTGTAGCCTCGATGGGCGGAAATGCAACAACTGACTCTGGAAGCCAGACGATCGTACAGGTGTCCAGAGATACATTATTCCTCGCCTGCTCTACCTGTTCACGTAGTTCTGTACGAGATGTCGGTTGGCGAGTCACACGAGTCACATATCGTCCTATCATATCCGATAAGTGCTCGATTGGACACAAATCGGGAGTTCGTGCTGGCCGGGAAGGATACTGAAGTTCTTGCAGAGCTCATTGAGCATCACAGGCAGTGTGCGGGCGAGCATTATCCTGTTGGAACAACTCGTCACCTTCCAGTTGCAAGAACGGCAGAGGAACGAGTCTGATAAGATTCCGAACGTACGGAGTACTGTTTAGCGTCGCCTTCGAAAACACCAAGGGTGAACGAGAATTGCAGCTTATCACACCCCAGACGATAAGGCCTGCTGTGTGACGATGTGTCACGGTTGAATGCACATACGAGACATCGATCACTATGTATACGTCGTAAGTATGGAGGACCATAACTTACCTGCAGGCAGAATCTGCTTCATCGGTGATGATCACGGCGCGCCATTCCATCTTCCAAGTGATCCTCTGACGGCGTGAGTAGGGTAGTGCACATCGATGTTATGGCCTGAGTGGAACAAGGGCTGGAAATATGCATGACTGCATCCACACTGCTAATAATCAGTTCCTAAAAGTTCGTGCTGACTCGTCTGTGCTCACAATCCCCCTTATGTGTGCTGTGGTAGCTGAACGATCTGCCACTGCTGTGCCTACAAAAATACCATCCTGGTTGACGGTTTTGTTGCATTGTTGTTGTTGTTATTGTGGTCTTCAGTCCTGAGACTGGTTTGATGCAGATCTCCATGCTACTCTATCCTGTGCAAACTTCTTCATCTCCTAGTACCTACTGCAACCTACGTCCTTCTGAATCTGCTTAGTGTATTCATCTCTTGGTCTCCCTCTACGATTTTTACCCTCCACGCTGCCCTCCAATGCTAAATTTGTGATCCCTTGATGCCTCAAAACATGTCCTACCAACCGATGCCTTCTTCTAGTCATGTTGTGCCACAAACTTCTCTTCTCCCCAACCCTATTCAACACCTCCTCATTAGTTATGTGATCTACCCATCCAATCTTCAGTATTCTTCTGTAGCACCACATTTCGAAAGCTTCTATTCTCTTCTTGTCCAAACTATTTATCGTCCATGTTTCACTTCCATACACGGCTACACTCCATACAAATACTTTCAGAAACGACTTCCTGACACTTAAGTCTATACTCGACGTTAACAAATTTCTCTTCTTCAGAAACGATTTCCTTGCCATTGCCAGTCTACATTTTATATCCTCTCTAATTCGACCATCATCAGTTATTTTACTCCCTAAATAGCAAAACTCCTTTACTACTTTAAGTGTCTCATTTCCTAATCTAATTCCCTCAGCATCACCCGATTTAATTTGACTACATTCCATTATCCTCGTTTTGCTTTTGTTAATGTTCATCTTATATCCTCCTTTCAGGACACTGTCCACTCCGTTCAACTGCTCTTCCAAGTCCTTTGCTGTCTCTGACATAATTACAATGTCATCGGCGAACCTCAAAGTTTTTACTTCTTCTCCATGAATTTTAATACCTACTCCGAATTTTTTTTTTTTTTTTTGCTTCCTTTACTGCTTGCTCAATATACAGATTGAATAACAACGGGGAGAGGCTACAACCCTGTCTCACTCCTTTCCCAACCACTGCTTCCCTTTCATGCCCCTCGACTCTTATAATTGCCATCTGGTTTCTGTACAAATTGTAAATAGCCTTCCGCTCCCTGTATTTTACCCCTACCACCTTCAGAATTTGAAAGAGAGTATTCCAGTTAACATTGTCAAAAGCTTTCTCTAAGTCTACAAATGTTAGAAACGTAGGTTTGCCTTTTCTTAATCTTTCTTCTAAGATAAGTCGTAAGGTTACTATTGCCTCACGTGTTCCACTATTTCTACGGAATCCAAACTGATCTTCCCCGAGGTCCGCTTCTACCAGTTTTTCCATTCGTTTGTAAAGAATTCGCGTTAGTATTTTGCAGCTGTGACTTATTAAACTGATAGTTCGGTAATTTTCACATCTGTCAACACCTGCTTTCTTTGGGATTGGAATTATTATATTCCTCTTGAAGTCTGAGGGTATGTCGCCTGTCTCATACATCTTGCTCACCAGATGGTAGATTTTTGTCACGACTGGCTCTCCCAAGGCCGTCAGTAGTTCTAATGGAATGTTGTCTACGCCCGGGGCCTTGTTTCGACTCAGGTCTTTCAGTGCTCTGTCAAACTCTTCACGCAGTATCTTATCTCCCATTTCGTCTTTATCTACATCCTCTTCCATTTCCATAATATTGTCCTCAAGCATATCGCCCTTGTATAGACCCTCTATATACTCCTTCCACCTTTGTGAATAGACGTCAAAAAAGTCGCCTACTGGTGTGAGATTGTTCACGCGACCACTGATACCAACATCGTGACACAACTGACGCTGCACGCACAACTTGGGCGGCAATTCTTGAAAGCACCAACCTGTCACTCGGAAAGCCACAACGTGACCCCTTTAAGAATCCCTTAGTCGACTGCAGGAAGTGCATCCCTATGGCACGATTGCCTGACTGCTTCACACGTTTGCACCGCATTGAGCCTTCTGGCCATGAGAATTCCATATTAAGGAGTAGACGCAGATATCTACTGTCCCCCAGGTGAAATATGCCGTCATCAGATCAAAATCGAATACGTATTTCCAGACGTACTATCTTGTTTAGGAAGTATATAAGGAAGAAGCAAGGTAAGGTAATTGCGCCTGTCAAACTTGTGCTCGAAGCTTTCTACTGACAATTTCATATTCTTTATGTACTCAATGCAGTTCGCCAGAGAAATGTACTTCCTAATAACATATTGAAATTCAAGAAGATACCCTACAAGAGGACTGTTCACATATTCCATGGTAGAATGTAAGAAGTGAGTCGTCATTAGACAGTAAAGTAATAGAATTCAGTTGCAGACTTACTGCTTTGTATGAAACACATGCTCCGCATGTTTCTGTTAAAGTGAAGTGACCTCCTGCTCCTGGATAAGCGACATTCTACAAATTGAAAATACAAGCGAAATCCGGCTTCTGAGCTACATGAAGTGTGCATGAATTTGCGGAACAAAGAGAGAAATCCCGCATGCCCACTCTGTTGTACGAAATATACTGCAGTGTGCAGGAAACTACGCAACTTAGCCGTAGAAAGCTTCAAATCTGGCAGCATCCTCTCTTTGCACTGTTCGAATATCATTACTGCTACGTGAACGATTAACATTTGTTAATGGAATTCTTTCCGCCATTTCAATGTCTTCCTCAGGTCCCGGATATAAAACACCTCCGTCGTATTGTATAGAGCCATGGTTGCCCGTGCTTAAATACTGATTTACCCAAGACATTTTGCTGACTACACTAAATAAATTATTACCACCTTTTATATACATTACGTTATCATACAGCACGTGTCGGGCAACCTTTTGCTGACGTGTGTGCTTGCTCAGATAATTGTCCTAAAAGGACAAATCATCTCGGCGGGACAGTGACGCCGCCATCGCGACCTTGGGACCCGAGGGGCCCCATTTTTTTTATCAGTTGCTGACCCTCATGAATCGAAACATGACTGCTTTACAGGTCTCTTCAGAAGAAATTAATCATTTTTTCTCGACAGCTATAAGCTCTAAATTAGGAATAATGAGCCACAAGACAGTGCCTTCTCGACACATGTGATTTTCTTGAAAAATGTTTCTACACACACAGTATGTAATCATGGTTGTTGAGGCAGTAGGTATTCATGGAATGAGCATATGCATGATTAAATATGTTACCGATGCAATTATTCTAGTTCTCACAGAGGTCTTGCGACTCCCTCCTTTTGGTAGTAAATATTCTACTGGGTGGAAGCAGAGCTTAATTCGACGAATTCCCAAGAATGAGAACCCAAAATCAACAGGTAACTAAGCCGAACAGCACATTATTCGCTATATCTAAAGTCTTGGAGAACATTGTTCAGGAACACCTGAGGCGACTACCTTAAAATTTATCCATGGCGCGTATCATTCAGATTTCCTAAAACATGTTATCATAGAAACTGCCTTACCGTCAAAATGGTTCAAATGGCTCTGAGCACTATGGGACTCAACATCTTAGGTCATAAGTCCCCTAGAACTTAGAACTACTGAAACCTAACTAACCTAAGGACATCACACACACCCATGCCCGAGGCAGGATTCGAACCTGCGACCGTAGCAGTCCCGCGGTTCCGGACTGCAGCGCCAGAACCGCTAGACCACCGCGGCCGGCCCTTACCGTCATTAGACATGTGACGGACAGGTGTGAATCGCCCATTTTAACACCCTTTGATTTCTGGAAGTAGATTTCAATGCATTGGTTACGAAATTTAAATATCTGAATTTTTAAAGCAGTGAAATAATGTGGTATGTCAGCAATCATGGAAACTGGTGTCAATGAGTCACCTGCTAGCGGTGAAAATTTCCTTTAGAAGTTGGAAGAATATCTAGAGATGAATCAGAAATACATATTGTTAACTATGTAATTGTTTACAGCGGAGAGGTTGCAACAGATATGATGTGTAAGTAAGGGAAAGGTTTCCTGACTTCACGCGTGCAGCGTGTGTGCGGGCCTGCGCCGACCAAGGACCAGCTTGTAATTCGGCTTTGATCGATCCTTATCGGAAGTACTGGGGACAAACAGAGAATTCACTTAGCATTGCGGTGCGGCGTTTTACGGTCGGCGCAACCATCTCTGTTCGGCAGAGTCGTGATGTCAGCGCTGTTTACGGTCCGCTATTTGCTCGTGGTATGAAGAACGTTCACAGGTCCAGCGGCTGTTTGCACGGAAAGAGGCACCCAAGCTATCTATCGTCACAGTCCTCCAACATGAATGCGAATGGTAGAAGAGAGGGATAAAAATTACTAGACCCATGGTCTAGGGGTAGCGTCTTTGATTCATAATCAAAACGTCTTCGGTCCCGGGTTCGATTCCCGCCACTGCCTAAATTTTGATACATAATCAGCATTGGCGGCCGAAGACTTCCAGCATAAGAAGTCAGCCTCATTCTGCCAACGGCCTTGTCAAAGAGGGCGGACGAGCGGATAGAAGTTCAGGGCACTCACTTGTCCTAGGGGTGGTAAATTGCCCCTAAAGGCGGAAGAATCAGCAATGATCAACGACATGAGGATGCAGAAGGCAATGGAAACCACTGCATTAAAGACACGTAACGTGTACCCACAGGACATATGGCCTGTAATTGAAGGAGGTCATGATGATCTCTCCATTGGCCATAGTCCCCCATTCGGATCTCAGGGAGGGGACTGCCAAGGGGGAGGTTACCATGAGAAAAAGATTGAATAATCTACTAAAGGATAACGTTCTACGAGTCAGGGCGTGGAATGTCAGAAGCTTGAACGTGGTAGGGAAACTAGAAAATCTGAAAAGGGAAATGCAAAGGCTCAATCTAGATATAGAAGGGGTCAGTGAAGTGAAGTGGAAGGAAGACAATGATTTCTGTTCAGATGAGTATCGGGCAATATCAACAGCAGCAGAAAATGGTATAACAGGTGTAAGATTCGTTATGAATATGGAGGTAGGGCAGAGGGTGAACAGTTCAGTGACCGGGTTGTTCTAATCAGAATCGACAGCAGACCAACACCGACAACGATAGTTCAGGTATACATGCCGACGTCGCAAGCTGAAGATGAACAGATAGAGAAAGTGTATGAGGATATTGAAAGGGTAATGCAGTATGTAAAGGGGGACGAAAATCTAATAGTCATGGGCGACTGGAATGCAGTTGTAGGGGAAGGAGTAGAAGAAAAGGTTACAGGAGAATATGGGCTTGGGACAAGGAATGAAATAGGAGAAAGACTAATTGAGTTCTGTAACAAGTTTCAGCTAGTAATAGCGAATAGCCTGTTGAAGAATCACAAGAGGAGGAGGTATACTTGGAAAAGGCCGGGAGATACGGGAAGATTTCAATTAGATTACATCATGGTCAGACAGAGATTCCGAAATCAGATACTGGATTGTAAGGCGTACCCAGGAGCAGATGTAGACTCAGACCACAATATAGTAGTGATGAAGAGTAGGCTGAAGTTCAAGACATTAGTCAGGAAGAATCAATACGCAAAGAAGTGGGATACGGAAGTACTAAGGAATGACGAGATACGTTTGAAGTTCTCTAATGCTATAGATACAGCAATAAGGAATAGCGTAGTAGGCAGCACAGTTGAAGAGGAATGGATATCTCTAAAAAGGGCCATCACAAAAGTTGGGAAGGAAAACATAGGTACAAAGAAGGTAGCTGCGAAGAAACCATGGGTAACAGAAGAAATACTTCAGTTGATTGATGAAAGGAGGAAGTACAAACATGTTCCGGGAAAATCAGGAATACAGAAACACAAGTCGCTGAGGAATGAAATAAATAGGAAGTGCAGGGAAGCTTAGACGAAATGGCTGCAGGAAAAACGTGAAGACATCGAAAAAGATATGATTGTCGGAAGGACAGACTCAGCATACAGCAAAGTCAAAACAACCTTTGGTGACATTAAAAGCAACGGTGGTAACATTAAGAGTGCAACGGGAATTCCACTGTTAAATGCAGAGGAGAGAGCAGATAGGTGGAAAGAATACATTGAAAACCTCTATGAGGGTGAAGATTTGTCTGATGTGATAGAAGAAGAAACAGTAGTCGATTTAGAAGAGATAGGGGATCCAGCATTAGAATCGGAATTTACGAGGTGCATTCAAGTTCTAAGGCCTCCGATTTTTTTTTCTCCGGACTGGAAAGAGATAGAAACATGCGCATTGTTTTAAAATGAGGCCGTGTACATTGTTAATGTCCCAGAGATGGCAGCACTGTACTGCAGATGGAATTTTACCGCCAGCGGCGAGAATGAGAACTGTTTTAAATACTTAAAATGGCGACGTTTTCCTTACTTGAACAGCGTGCAATCATTCGTTTTCTGAATCTGCGTGGTGTGAAACCAATTGAAATTCCTCGACAGTTGAAGGAGACATGTGGTGATGGAGTTATGGATGTGTCGAAAGTGCGTTCGTGGGTGCGACAGTTTAATGAAGGCAGAACATTGTGTGACAACAAACTGAAACAACCTCGGGCTCGCACAAGCCGGTCTGACGACATGATCGAGAAAGTGGAGAGAACTGTTTTGGGGGATCGCCGAATGACTGTTGAACAGATCGCCTCCAGAGTTGACATTTCTGTGGGTTCTGTGCACACAATCCTGCATGACGACATGAAAATGCGAAAAGTGTCATCCAGCTGGGTGCCACGAATGCTGACGGACGACCACATGGCTGCCCGTGTGGCATGTTGACAAGCAATGTTGACGCGCAACGACAGCATGAATGGGACTTTCTTTTCGTCGGTTGTGACAATGGATGAGACGTGGATGCCATTTTTCAATCCAGAAACAAAGCGCCAGTCAGCTCAAAGGAAGCACACAGATTCACCGCCACCAAAAAAATTTCGGGTAACCGCCAGTGCTGAAAAAATGATGATGTTCATGTTCTGGGACAGCGAGGGCGTAATCCTTACCCATTGCGTTCCAAAGGGCACTACGGTAACAGGTGCATCCTACGAAAATGTTTTGAAGAACAAATTCCTTTCTGCACTGCAACAAAAACGTCCGGGAAGGGCTGCGCGTGTGCTGTTTCACCAAGACAGCGCACCCGCACATCGAGTTAACGTTACGCAAAAGTTTCTTCGTGATAACAACTTTGAAGTGATTCCTCATGCTCCCTACTCACCTGACCTGGCTCCTAGTGACTTTAGGCTTTTTACAACAACGAAAGACACTCTCCGTGGCCGCACATTCACCAACCGTGCTGCTATTGCCTCAGCGATTTTCCTGTGGTCAAAACAGACTCCTAAAGAAGCCTTCGCCGCTGCCATGGAATCATGGCGTCAGGCTTGTGAAAAATGAGTACGTCTGCAGGGCGATTACGTCGAGAAGTAACGCCAGTTTAATCGATTTCGGGTGAGTAGTTAATTAGAAAAAAAATCGGAGGCCTTAGAACTTGAATGCACCTCGTAAAAGAGCTTTGGAGGACTTACGATCAAATAAGGCAGAAGGGATACATAACATTCCATCAGAATTTCTAAAATCATTGGGGGAAGTGGCAACAAAACGAGTATTCACGTTGGTGTGTAGAATATATGAGTCTGGCGATATACCATCTGACTTTCGGAAAAGCATCATCCACACAATTCCGAAGGCGGCAAGAGCTGACAAGTGCGAAAATTATCGCACAATCAGCTTAACAGCTCATGCATCGAAGCTGCTTACAAGAATAATATACACAAGAATGGAAAAGAAAATTGAGAATGCCCTAGGTGACGACCAATTTGGCTTTAGGAAAAGTAAAGGGTTGAGAGAGGCAATTCTGACGTTACGGCTAATAATGGAAGCAAGGCTAAAGGAAAATCAAGACACTTTCATAGGATTTGTTGACCTGGAAAAAGCGTTCGACAATATAAAATGGTGCAAGCTGTTCGAGATTCTGAAAAAAGTAGGGGTAAGCTATAGGGAGAGATGGGTCATATACAATATGTACAACAACCAAGAGGGAATAATAACAGTGGACGATCAAGAACGAAGTGCTCGTATTAAGAAGGGTGTAAGACAAGGCTGTAGCCTTTCGCCCTACTCTTCAATCTGTACATCGAGGAAGCAATGATGGAAATAAAAGAAAGGTTCAGGAGTGGAATTAAAATACACGGTGAAAGGATATCAATGATACGATTCGCTGATGACATTGCTACCCTGAGTGAAAGTGAAGAAGAATTAAATGATCTGCTGAACGGAATGAACAGTCTAATGAGTACACAGTATGGTTTGAGAGTAAATCGGAGAAAGACGAGGGTAATGAGAAGTAGTAGAAATGAGAACAGCGAGAAACTTAACATCAGGATTGATGGTCACGAAGTCAATGAAGTTAAGGAATTCTGCTACCTAGGCAGTAAAATAACCAATGCCGGACGGAGCAAGGAGGACATCAAAAGCAGACTCGCTATGGCAAAAAAGGCATTTCTGGCCAAGAGAAGTCTACTAATATCAAATACCGGCCTTAATTTGAGGAAGACATTTCTGAGGATGTACGTCTGGAGTACAGTGAAACATGGACTGTGGGAAAACCGGAACAGAAGAGAATCGAAGCATTTGAGATGTGGTGCTATAGACGAATGTTGAAAATTAGGTGGACTGATAAGGTAAGGAATGAGGAGGTTCTACGCAGAATCGGAGAGGAAAGGAATATGTGGGAAACACTGATAAGGAGAAGGGACAGGATGATAGGACATGTGCTAAGACATGAGGGAATCACTTCCATGGTACTAGAGGGAGCTGTAGAGGGCAAAAACTGTAGACTGTAGAGGAAGACAGGGATTGGAATACGCCAAGCAAATAATTGAGGACGAAGGTTGCAAGTGCTACTCTGAGATGAAGAGGTTAGCACAGGAAAGGAATACGTGGCGGGCCGCATCAAAAATGGGTCTGAGCACTATGGGACTCAACTGCTGTGGTCATCAGTCCCCTAGAACTTAGAACTACTTAAACCTAACTAACCTAAGGACATCACACACGTCCATGCCCGAGGCAGGATTCGAACCTGCGACCGTAGCAATCGCACGGTTCCGGACTGCGCGCCTAGAACCGCGAGACCTACCGAGCGAGGTGGCGCAGTGGTTAGCCCACTGGACTCGCATTCGGGAGGACGACGGTTCAATCCCGTCTCCATCCATCCTGATTTAGGTTTTCCGTGATTTCCCTAAATCGTTTCAGGCAAATGCCGGGATGGTTCCTTTGAAAGGATACGGCCGATTTCCTTCCCAATCCTTCCCTAACCCGAGCTTGCGCTCCGTCTCTAATGACCTCGTTGTCGACGGGACGTTAAACACTAACCACCACCACCAACAGAACCGCGAGACCACCGCGGCCGGCGCGGGCCGCATCAAACCAGTCAGTAGACTGATGACAAAAAAAAAAAAAAAAAAAAAAAAAAAAATCTGCATATTTGCTGTGAAATGACATTTAGTCTGACAATGGAAGAGGAAAAACTTACAACGGTCGACAGACAGTATCCAGTGTTCTGTACGTCATAAAACACTTCGTGCTAAATTTTAGCACTTGAAGAATCTGGTGATACGAATAGTGAAATTTCTCAAGTCTCGCATTACTTCACTGCCAGTTGCAACAGTTTGCAATTGCACTGAACGAAGAGTTTAGAGACTTCACATATTATCGCACAGTGTATTGGGTAAGTCAAGGGACATGATTGGAAAAAATTTTCATTGGAAACTGGCTATTGTTAAATTTATGAAGATAAAGGAGAGCACGACGAAAACTAGAATTGCTAAATCGCGTTTTGAGTGGACTTGAGTGCACACTGCCCGCAGTAAGACATTCGAAGGTAACTTATATCTGACGGGCGGGGTGGCCGTGCGGTTCTAGGCGCTACAGTCTGGAGCCGAGCGACCGCTACGGTCGCAGGTTCGAATCCTGCCTCGGGCATGGATGTGTGTGATGTCCTTAGGTTAGTTACGTTTATGTAGTTCTAAGTTCTAGGCGACTGATGACCTTAGAAGTTATGTCGCATGGTGCTTAGAACCATTTGAACCATTTTAACTTATATCTGATATCGTGGGGATACATTTAAAAAGATAATCGCTTTGTAGAAGAGATACGGTGTGACAAAGACAGTACAGTTCCCCAAGCTCACTGGCGTTAAAGAAAACGAGAGGCTTCTAAACTTCAGTGTGGCCTTGAAAGAACTACAAGGACAGTTTTATAAACCCTTTGAGGACATTGTCAATCCTACATCTGTTTCCTAGCTAGTTTCGAGACCGTTGGCGTTTCAGTTGAAGCCCCTCCTGTGCGTGTGTGGGTGTATTTCACTGACCTGCCAGGTAATTTCTGTTATAATGACAAATCTTTTTACGTTAAAACTGTCCAGGACGTCTACATTTCTTTGCTCAGGTGGAGTTTCCAAGTCTCCTTAATCAGGTTACAAATGTGCTACAATATTTAGAGCGACATGTCTGTGCGAAAGACCTTTTTTAGCTTACGAAACTAAATCAGTCAAGACAACTTGGCAACTTGCTTGCGAAATTCTGTAAAGTTCTCTGCTTCTGTTCGTATGCCGACAGTTTGTACCAGATAAAACATATATTATTTCTTCGGCGCGCCAAAAATAATTAAATAACACTAAAAATTTGTTTTGTTTGTTATCTGTGTTGTTGAGTAATGTGAAACATAAAACCAAGTCGTATGCTGTGCGACTGTACTGCCACTTAGGCGCTGCGCTTTCCCAGTTTTCCCCTCTTCCCCTCCTTGCTCTCTGACAGCATGGCGTGACGAGGCTGTGTAGTTTGGCGCTATGGCGCGGCCACGGACCCGCTAGCGGAAATCTTGGTCCACCCTACTGTAGAAGATGGAAATTAATGAATAATATAAAAGCTACAGGAAAAGTAACCCATAGGAATTAACCAAATTGTTTTCCAAATATCTGCAGAAGAACACAATTTACTGGAGTTGAGACAATGGTGTACAATAGCCACAAATAACGAACTTAACACCATCACTGATAAAATTCTAGCTAAAAAGATGAAGGAGCCGACCAGTCCCCAATGAGAAACACAGACGGACTTTTATAAGGAAAACATCAAACAGGATAAGTAAAATTTTGCAGACAAAGGGTTTTCCTGTGTTTTCATGTGTCCCTCAGACAATAGGTAATTGCCGATTCAGCCTTTGCGGAAAATATCTTGAACAATTATCACAAATACCTATAGTTGTACAAGTCTTACACGCAGAGAAAAAGGGGGCTAAACTCAACCAATTACAAATTTTAGAAATGAAAAGACAAATGGGTACATGCTCACACCTATTATTAAACGAGGAAACCCAACTGAAATATTAACCTGTTTTAGATGAGGTCGCAACTCCAGGACAGAAGCAAAACTTTGGTCCTCAGTCCATCAGAAAATAAAAAGTTCTTAGCTGAGGCATAACTTTAGTTCCTTCATGTTAGAGTAATTGCTGAATTGTGCAATTTGTTAAAAAACGGTTATTGAAGTAACTTTACATTAAGCTATGGATCGATACCTTAAGACGTTGAGACGACTATCTTTGTCTTATCATCAAGTTTATCAAATGGTTCAAATGGCTCTGAGCGCTATGGGACTTAACATCTGAGGCCATTAGTCTCTCAGACGTAGAACTTCTTAAACCTAACTAACCCAAGGACATCACACATATCCATGACCGCGGCAGGATTCGAACCAGCGACCGCAGCAGCAGCGCGGCTCTGGACTGAAGTGCCTAGAACAGCTCGGCCACAACGCCCGGCATCAAGTTTATCTGTGCATTGTCATTTTTGGGAATGATAAATGTGGTTTAAAATGTGCTTATAACTGGAAACCTAGGTTGTACAGTAACATCAGTTATATAATTGTGAAACAAGGCAGAAAACAGTGTTGTTTAGTTAATTTACAATGTTTTACCAAGAACCCACAGCTGATTCAACTAAAGTGGTGTATCCATTTTACATCTTCATGAAGGGTACAGATAAGACAAATAAGGCTCTCATCTGTCTTTCACCTACAAGATATGCAGTATAAATGGCATAGAGTGTATATTACAAATATTGGATTTTTAATCGAAAATTGGGTCAAGGTTTCTTTCGAAACTGTTCATTCAAAAATGGTGAACGCAGTTACAGGAAGAACAATAACTGTCATTTAGTTCCTCGCCTGGACACAGTAGATTCTGAGGTAGTTTCTGACAATCGTTTAACAGTATCGTTCGAACAGCCGATCATAAACGTCAAAGTGATTGAACCCGTGTAACGCAAATAAGGACAATATACGTCAATGCCACAGATTCCGCCAATTTTCATCATCTGAAACTCAGGTTTGAAAACTGAGCTAATCAAGTGCACTTATCGCGTCCAAAACTATTCTAGTCAGTGTTAGGGAAAGCATTAAAATTGTTAATCCGGGAAAGCTGAGGAAACGTGTTATCCGAGTTGTACCTAAATCACGTTCGTTTTCATAGCGGCATGCAGTGGTTACCTCTAAAGCAGGTAAACTTCAACAACGAAGACTGACGTATCATAGAAAATAGCACAAATTAAGTGAAAAATAAGAGAATAAGTTAATTATTTTTCTTATTCTGATAGTTGCACACGACGAATTGAAACGTATCGAAAAGAAGCAAGAAACGTACGAAAGGCACTACATTCCTTTGCGTGCACTAAACACAGTTTTCAAACGTAAGATTCTGGAGTGTCTGCAAGGAAAACTTGCAAACATTATGTACTAAAATTTTTCACTTGTGAAAGTCTGATGTGAGATTTTCAAGCAGAAAAATTATTGAGAGATATTTATTGCGAGGTATAAAAATACTCAGGGAAAATAAAAGAATTAATCGGTGAAAGCACTATGATTGAATGTGGACAGAATACGTAACTAGGAGAGCGGATGGTAGATATAACGAAGAAATTGTTTCTAAGATCCTAAAGGTTCTGAAAAGACTGCCACGATCATCTGATGGAAGGCTGGTAGATGTAATCCGAAAACAACATAAATTCGTTTAGCTCAGGACTATAATCCGCCTAGGCGTCTGGAGATGGTGTTAGGTGAGAGTGAATCGCCTAAAATAATTACATATCCTCTATTAGATAGGTAATGATGTGTATTTATTGTGTGATTAATGTGTTATTGGTTTCGTGTACGGAAAAATGTTGTTGTGGGAAGCCGATGTCGTATGGGGCTGCCGTCTGGTCATGGACGTATTTTTTCCTTCCCCTCCAGCACACGAAAGAGTAAGCAGCGAGAGCGAATTGGCCATCAGAAACATCAGGCGACTATGCAGGCATACAAGCAAGTAATTTCCAAGAGAACTAATGACTCGGTTACAGTGTTTCATTTAATGGTTCGGAAATGCTTTAATATGGTGTTAACAGACAGTACCAGATTGACTGAGAAACAGGTTACAGTTTGTGTCAGTTCGGATAACTGACCGAGATAGCTGTTTGGTCCGTTGACAGTCGGGTGTAACATTACGAGTTGGTAAATTAACCATCTGGTGTCACTTTGCACTAATTTCATACCAAAGTTCGAGGTTCCACGACGGATGCTATATCGCAGAAAATTCTGTTATCTTGTTCAGAGGTATAAACACTGGAGCTTAAAGAGGTGGTTTGTGGTCTGGTGGAATATGACCACAAATTATTGGTTTGATAAGACGTCATCGGCACATTATCGTCTGGTATTCATGACTGATTCAGGAATCGGCTTGACTCCGACTTAGGCAATGGCAATACTGCTCATAACAATCTAAGGTAGTTGAATGGTTTCTGGTGTTTCGTTAGATAGAAATACTGCTCGGAACACTCTAAGGTAGTTGAGTGGTTTCTGGTGCTTTCTGGATTATAATACTGACCAGAACACTCTAAAATAGTTGGGTGTTTCGCGGTGGTTTTGTTGAATGTTAAAAGGAGCTTTGAGTACATGAAGTCGACTAAAATGCAAGCTTAACTTATAATCTATTTCGTTCTGACCACTGAGCGTAACCGTGGTGAGATACTTTTGGTTTGCCCCTGTAAAGAACGATACGAGATTCTGAGTAAACAGAAGAGTTGGTTACAACTGGATTCACTAACTGAAGCACGAACAGTGTCATTATTCTCGTAAGACGGCCAAGTGTCGGGCGGTCCAATCTGCGGCAACATTAGTGGAATTTTTTGCAGATAGACGCCAACGCCTGAAGAGGCTGAGCTTCGTTTTCACGTGTTAAGTACCGGTATAAAGTGGCGGCGGAGCCAGAATTGTAATTTTGAGTAGGCTAGATTAGTGCAAATGTCTTGGAGAACTTGGGCTAAAATATCATCTATAATAGAAAACTTTTTAACATAGCTTCGTGTGTTGTAATGAAAGAAAAATAATTATTTGTTAAGTTATTTATATTCCCTTATCTAATGCTTAACTGCACTGAAAAGGTATTAAGATCATAGTAACCAAAATAAATAGCAGATGAAACTATTAATTCTATCAAAGTCATACGTTAAGTATCGCGTACATAGGAAAGAGATGAAATTTTAGAGCTAACTTTGATAAAAGACTAATTATGTTCTTTATCAACTCCCAAAAGAAATTATAAAGCAAAGAATTAATCCGTTTGCTCTATAAAAGGAAAAGAAAATTAAGCTTAAACACTACATTGGATGGTGCAAAGAAGTAAACAAGAGATGAAAAACTTCACATGCATACGTTAAGGCAATGATGATGGGTTAGATCATATATCTCACTCTGTTGTATGCTTTGCTTACAAGGGAACCTCCCCATTGCACCCCCCTCAGATTTAGTTATAAGTTAGCACAGTAGATAGGCCTTGAAAAACTGAACACAGATCACTCGAGAAAACGGGAAGAAATTGTGTGGAACTAGGAAGAAAATAAGCTAAATATACAAACTGAGTAGTCCATGTGATAGATAGGCAACATCAAGGACAATATCGGCTGAGCAGCGCCGTGGTCCCGTGGTTAGCGTAGGCGGCTGCGGGACGAAAGGTCCTTGGTTCAAGGCTTCCCACAGGTGAAAAGTTTAATTTTTATTTTCAGACAATTATCAAAGTTCAGGCAGTCACACATAATTAACTTCGCTCTCCAAAATTCCAGGACATGTTCAGATTTGCTTGGACATATGCATCATTTGACGGTCTACACACGGAAAAACTTGAAAACGTTAAAAACATATGTTTTGACAGAGCACGGGGAAAACTGTGCGACTGCGAAACTGTTGCATTCATTTGTTGCAGTTTATGTGACAAACTCTTTATATTTTCATCACTTTTTTGGGAGTGATTATCACATCCACAAGAAAACCTAAATCGGGCAAGGAAGAAGAATTTTTTTACCCATTCGCCAAGTGTAAAAGTTAGGTGGGTCGACAACATATTCCTGTCATGTGACGCACATGCCGTCACCAGTGTCGTACAGAATATATCAGACGTGTTTTCCTGTGGAGGAATCGGTTGACCTATGACCTTACGATCAAATGTTTTCGGTTCCCATTGGAGAGGCACGTCCTTTCGTCCACAAATCTCACGGTTTTGCGGTGCGGTCGCAAAACACAGACACTAAACTTATTAGAGTGAACACAGACGTCAATGAACGAACGGACAGATCATAACTTTGCGAAAATATAGAAAGCAAAATCTTCACTAGAGGGAAGACTTGAACCAAGGACCTCTCTTTCTGGGGCTGCACACGCTAACCACAAGACAACTGTGCTCCTGAGCTCACATTATCCTTGATGTTCCTATCTTACGCATGTAGTATTCAGTTTGTATATTTTGCTTATTTTTTTCCTAGTTCCACACAACTTCTTCCAGTTTTCTCGATTGAGATGTGTTCAGTTTTTCAAGGCCTATCTACTGTGCCAACTTATAACTAAATCTGAGGGGGGTGCGATGGGGAGGTTGCCTTGCTAGTGTAGTTTGGTATCAACATTTAAAACTGAAGTTAGAGGAGCCTATTTAATATCAACTCAAAGCAGATAAAACGCATTAAATGATAATTTAAAGACTGAAGGTCTGAAAATTGCTTTCATTAGCACCAGTAGTCATTCATACAAAGCTAGTTCGCAACGTATACCTGTCGCCTTTCTTTATTTGCTTTGTGAATCATTGATATGGTCGTTACTCAAAATTCACAGCAGCTAGAAATTTCATGTCGCCAATTGCTCGTGGGCAATTTGCAGAAACCCAGAACTAGCTTTTACAATTTAAAGCATTAATATAATGAAGTACGTAGATTACTTTGGTCGCTGACAAATAATCAGTTCAGTTGCTATATATATAGTACTGAGATTACGAGGAGAGACGGTAGTTAAATGGTCTTTCAGTTTTATGCTTTATTACAAGAACTAACGATTTATAGTTATGAAGACTCATACTAAGTTATCCTAGCCAAAAATATCCTACTGGTTGAGTAGAAAATCCGTGGATTATATCGTGTTTTGTAAATTATGGTATGGTTAGGTACGTTGACGTAGAATTCGGACCGAAATATGGTGGTCGAAAGATATCGGGTTAAATTGTTATTCTCTTTGTATTGCAACCTATTTCCTTAAACACCTAGTAGAGCATGTAAATAACCATTGGACGCTGTTACATTAAACGTTATCTGTACTGGCGATCTGTATTGTTCACTATACAGCATTGTACTTGGAAAGAAGCCTATACTTGTTATCTGAGCTCAAGGTAAAGTTATTGTACTTCAATCAGTACTGTTGCAAGACTAACCTACCAGAGACCGGGATTTTCCGAAATCAAATACTTATGCCGCACAGCGGTGCGTTTAAGTTTATTGATAAGAACGATCTATCAGAACAACAACAGAAATAAATAATAGGTTTTGGGACGAAAGATAGGTTTTCCAAGTACAGGCCAAAACACTTTTCTTTCCGTAACCTTACAATGGCCTAGCTCTATGATCTTCTGTAATGGTCTTGGAAAGGGCGACTCAGGACGTCATCGTGATAGTCCTGGCAGTTACTATGTTGATCTGTTAGGATTACAAAGTGTTAATTACGTAGTTTATGTGGCTGCGAAGCTGAAGAAAAATTTATTGTCTTCTCAGTGTCCAGCTTTATAGCTGGCTTTTAGCACGAGGGAGCGATGTAGTTTTGCACAAGTGTTCTACGAGTGTTTACAGCAGCGTAGAGGCAGTCAACAGCAGAAGCCAGCTTAGCACTGGATTTGTGGCCTTGAGAGGTCCCTACGGACCACGTTACCGGCCATGTATTTGGCTAATGATCGGAACGCGACCTAATATCTACCCGTGTGCCAGAGGGGAGGGCAGCAGGCGAGCATCGGAATCCAATAGCGCGAGGACGCCATTCTTCCGTCTGCGGGCTCGCTGCGAATTCTAGCTGCTCCCCTGTGTTAGTAACTCTTACGTAAAGCTAGTCTTCGTTTCATAATGCAGCTAACACGCCAATATGTCTGAGTATCCGCTGATGCAACGAATTAGTTGATGTGAGAAAACAAAATTACGTTTTCTGTGTGTAGAACGCTGAAATTACAAATGTTTGGATAAAAACAATAACAGATGAAAGACGTACAGGAAGAACTGGAGTGAACAGGATTAATAGGATAGAAGGGAAACATAATTATACATCGAAAAAATGACACTGATGAAAGGGGTATAAGCATATTTTTAAGAACAGTTTAGCATTAAGACACAGAGGGGTTTACGAGTAATATAGATTTATTAGTATAAAATATTTGCTTTTTATTGAAGAAGTTATTGCTCAAAGTATTTCTCATAAAAATTAATACTACAGACCTATCACGTAGATCGGAGCTAGGCTTCGTTTGTCTGTTTTACAGATTCTTACAGTGAACTGAAATGAATACAGCTCACAGCCAAGTGCTGTTGAGGTTCTGATGGAACTGATCAACGGCTCATCTTTCGCTATATGTAGAACTTGTCGATACAGTTAAGAAAAGCATTAATTCGTACACTCCACAAAATTATTATACAATACAAACAAATTCAAATTTACTATTCTGCATTACGTATAATTTTAATAACGCAAATAAATTAGTTTCATTTTTTTTTGAGAAAAGTGTATGTTTTACATATATACTGCATTTATTACGAAATTTATGAAACGTCCCCTTTGAACAATTATACAAGACTGTGCTTATACTGACACACAATATTTTGTTAGCGCAACGCAATCTGACTTTCAATAATCCCTACAAAAGAATGGGCGCTGACTAACATTAAACTATACCTTTCACAAATTACTTACCTCACAAAAATCTTCGCTACTCAAGCTACTGCAATACAGCGAGCGCCACTACTGCCAGCTAAATAAAAGATTCAACGTACTGAAGGCACTAACTACTGATAGGCATAGTTAGCAAATGAAAGATTTTGATGGAGAACAACCAATGTATTTACCTCAATAGTTATAATATATATAGCAGTTCATGACAAATTTCAAAACTCCGCCATCTCTCTCCCCACATCCACCACTGCTGGCGGCTCACCTCCAACTGCGCAACGCTACGCGCTGTTCACAGCCAGCTTCCTAACACTACAATGGCGAGTATTACAACAATGCAAAGCAGCCACAGACTGCACACAGCACAGCCAGTGATTTTCATACAGAGGTGGCATTACCAATAAAAAAACCTAAACAGCCTACTTACATAGCCAACATGCTACCCACAAAAAATTTTACAAATATTTTTGGGCACTGGCCAATACATTTTTGTTAAAATTTTTTTTCACAATTACAATAACAAAGAAATCAAATGCACACACTTATTGATACAATGTTGGTCAAAAGCTAAAATTTTCCCACAGTCCATAAAGATAGTCCTGATCATTCTTCATAATAGTAATTACAGTTTTTTTTTCACAAAGTCTCATTAGTAAACGAAATTGCACACAGAAGTAGTGGATTTCCATGCAGTCTTGAAGAAGTAGTGTTGTCCTTCCAACGGAAAGACAGTGCTGACTCTTGACATGCTGACAGGTAATGGGCCACAACAGAGCAAACCCACAGCGGAGTCAACCGAAGTTTTGAAGAATATCGTTTGGTAGGTCATCACAGAGCAGACCCACTGCAGTCCTGGTAGAGATTACAGTATTGGTGGGCCACCAGAGGTGCAGACCCACTGTAGTCCTTGTAGAAATAATGGTACTGGTGGGTCATCAAAGATGTATTCCCACTGTAGTCCTTGTAGAGATGGCCAGCAGCCATCTGTTGTGACTGTGCAGGTACACAATCACCATCGAAGAGTCTTGCGGAGAATAGAGCAAGTCCATAAACCACCACTTGTGCACTCACAAAGTTTTTGGGATTGTCCTTAGAACCAGCAATGCTGTTATCCAGTCCCTTGCGGAATTATTAACACACGTACAAACACTAACAGTCCCTACTTCTCACATATTGTCCATATACTATGACCAACAGAAACGTGTGCAGTGAAATGTAACTTACAAGTTACTTAATTCGATGAACTGGTTTCAATTACAATTTTATAGCATAACAATACAATAACAACGGTACAAAATACATCATTAAAAACATAATAATACAGATAACATTTGTAGGAATAGGGGCTTTACAAAAGAATAGAAATAAACATATACATCAGTGTTACAGGAATTAAAATAAAAGATCAGAATAATTATTGAAACATCAACTTCACACATGAGCATTAAAACAAAACAGAATAAATAATGTCTAAACATCTTTACAAAGTAAATAACGTATTATTAATGCAAATTATATTTGAGGATAACAGTATTCCTCATCATAGTGAATGTAGCTTAGTATTAGAAGAGAAAAAGTTCTATGAAACAGTACACAGAGACAGGAAGAAAACAAATACACAAGGGTACACAAACACATAGGGGGATAACACAATGGAAAGGACAGGGTTCGTTTTCAGTGTAACTTTTGGTACTGCAGTATTTTGCGAACAAAACCTTTTTTGTTCTTGGAGATCTCCCTTCGTTCATCATTATTCTCAAAAAGTCCTATCTGTACCTCTTTTCTGTATTCTAACCATATTTCTTTCAAAATAAATATGGCTCATTGTACAATACTCATTTAGGCCCAAATCGTTTTCATATAACTTTCAAAGCATTCTTTCCCTATTCTCCATAGTTAGGTTCTTATATAGTCTACCCCCTCTTAAGCTAACTTAAATCTACTGAGCTCAGATATTAAACTAAGGGACGAGGCAATGCAGCAGCACAAAACAATTAAGACAAACAGCAATGACCAAAAAAAATGGAAATTTGCAAAGCAAGCTACAGTAAATCTAAATTACCAAGCAATTCACATTAAAACTAACATGAGGCAATGCGCAGCAAACAAGAAAAATAAATCTGGCTTAGCAGAGTAACACAAATTAAAATTCAGTAGCACTATGCCTGGCAACCAGCAGCAGAAAATGAAATAATTTATACCTTAACATGACAAAGCTCAAGCAGAAAAAATAGTACACTAAAGACAACAATGCAGATAAGGGAAATGTCTGTTCACATCTTAATGTCTATGTAATTAAAGTGGTGCACCACAAAAATTAATTCTACAAAAAATAAATTACCAAGTACATGAAAAGAAAATTATGAATGCAGTTCCTGTGAGGGTAAATGTCTTTTTGTGCTCCCTCATTTTTTTGAAAAAAATTATTATTTACTCGATCTGTAGACAGAAAATATTTATATTTGTATATCTATAAAATTTTATTTTAACCAATGCTGCAGTGCAGCTAGGAACTAGATATTAAACAAAATAGGCAAAGCAAGGCGTGAAACGTCATTCACTAGCCATATGGCATTTCATAGTGCAGTAAACAATCTTTCAACTAGAAAGACAATAGATGTGAAATATTTCTCATCATTTCATTTCAGTAAATATCATAAATTATAGCTCCACAGAGTAATCATATGTTTTCAAGTTCGACCGTGTCGTTTTTGCGATGCTTATAACAAAGGAACGTCAATAGCGAGAATAATGGCCTCCTTTTTTTTTCTACCTGTGCCGCTGAAAAGGGCTCGCAATAATGGCTTTTTCTCCAGGTGTCTGACACAGCTGGGTGCCCGCGATGCATTACGTGCAGGTGGTCACTTAACTTTCGTACGGAAATATTTACGACAGCAGTTTCTGCTACAGTGACAGTCTCATATAAAAAATTTCACAGGTCAAGAAAACAAAATCTTCTTGATATAACAGTGTCCAAAAAATTTTCAGCGGCATTGTGATACATTCACGCATTTACACACATTTCATAACTCTTAAAAATTCTCTGCTCATTTCAATAGTGTCATCTACCTTAAACGTACTTTAAAAATCATGATCCCATACCAAATATATCATTCAAAGCTCTCATGGTATCACAAAGCTTCCAAAAAAATATGAACAGTTCATACAGTACAGACAAAATACAATTTCATAACTGTGAAGTTATCCAGCAGTGTACTTGCGTAAGCATCTGTCACTAACGTAGTAAAAAAAAAATATGTTTATCTCTCAGTTACATGATCAGATAGCTGTGTATTTTGTGTTGGAGAAATATGGTACCGATGTGTAAAGTTGTGTAGGCAAATACCATATTAGCTAGGACTCCTTGTGCTTGCCAAACACATGGTACACAAAGTAAGCGTGTACCCCCATGAGGATTAATGTAATTATACCCTCAGATGTTACAGATTACAGCAATGGAATGAAATGTATCACAGAAAACTTTATTTGTAATTCAAAACTCTTTAAAAATAAATGTATTAAGTATAAAATTAATCACTCAAATACATGTACTGTAGCGCTAAACTGTGCGTCTTGTTGCAACATAATCTCTGTGGAAGTGTCGTAGTTATCGTCCTCCGAAAGCTAAGTTCTGCAGAAGTCAATGTACTTACCTCATGATAAACAAAAGTGAAATGCTTTGCGTATAGATATCTTAGTTATTACGCTTATTGCCATGATGAAGAAAGTACTGTGCTGTAACGTATTGTTGTGCTACGGAAAAGGCAGTCTCATTGTAGCTATACCACAAAAGTTACTACTAAAACATGTTTTACTTTACAGAATAATACCGAAAAACTGTGCAGATATAAAACATACACCGCAAAAGCAACAAGGTAAATTGTCACTCATTAGTAGCGTCGTGATATAGTCGTGTAGCTGTCAAATAAACTAACCACTGTGTCATCTGGAATTTCACAGAAAGTACTTTAAATCCAGAATGTATTTTAAAGTAAACCAAATGTTGCATTAAAATCTCATTAGCAGTACCAGTATCTGTCCTAAGTATGTAAGCCTGATAGTCGTTACGTAATCGTACAACTAACAAGCAAGAATGTACACACACAATAACACTGTGTCGTCTGTTCACAATAACAATGCAGTCATAATTTCTGTTTCAATAAGTTCTCTTGGTTCTTGACTGGATATTTAACTTCAAACATTGTTGCATGTTAACAGATTCTAAGTCTGACAAAGCATACTAGAAATGTGAAGTGAAAAGTTTTATGGCAAGGACAAAGTTAAAAAACAGATTATCTTTCAATAAACGGTTTTACATGTGAAATGTGATATAAACCTTTACTCTTCATAGTACTCAGACTTTCAACTGAAAAGCAATTGTCATGTTTTATACATCGGTAAAGAATGCTAAAATTTTTCTCAAGGCTAGCGTCTTATGTTATTTTTCTCGGAGCCAGCGGGCGCACGCGGCTGCCTGCTGTGCAAGTCATTGTCTGTCTCTTTGTTGGCTCGCGCCGTTATTGGGATTAGGAGACCTAACTTCTACAAATTCACTCTGACGAGAAGGCCCTGCCCTGTTTAAATCCCGCCAGTTCTGATGCAATTCAAGTCTGTCGTTACGAATATATCGTCTGTCGTCATGTCGGTAGGTTCCGTAGTTTCTTCCTTGTCCGTCACGTGGTGGAGAATTTCTCCCTGAATCGTAACTGTGCGCCGAACTGTTGCGTCTGAAGTTATTCTGTCTCCCTTGATAATAATTGTTTTGGTTCCCATATTGTCTGTTTCTATGGTAATCTCTATCATATTCATTACTATAGAAGTGCGATCTTTCTCTGTACCTATTATTCTGCCAACGGTTGTCATATGGGTGGTGTCTTTTTTGGTCACGATTTGTGTTGTGAGAATAGCCTTGTCGTGTCCAGTTATTATTTCTTTCATCGCGGAATTGCGACGGATGTGACCTGTAAATGTTGTGTTCTTGTTTTCGCATTCCGCGATTATCAGTGTCAATTTCTAGTTCTTGTAACAGTCCCTGAAAAGCTTCAATGTCGTTTTTGCAACGTCCTGCTAAAATAGTATGCCGTAAACGTTCAGGTAATTTGATTAAGCAAATGTGGATGAGTTCTGAGGGGCTGTATGGGTTTGAAAGATACTGATTCTTATGCAACATGTCTTCAAAAAATTTCATAAGACTGGAAAATTCCGATTGTTCGAAACGTTTCATCATTATGATCCTGTGTTTTACTCGGTCTTGTGTAGCTTGAGACCAATGCGCTGAGAGGAAGGCATGATAAAATTCTCCTTCACTGTGACAATCGTGAATGGCCGATCGCATTCTTACAGCTGGTTCATTCTCCAAGTAGCCACACATAAATTCTAACCTGTGCTCCAATGACCAGTTGGGAGGAAAACAATGAGAGAATTGATGGAGCCACGCTTGTGGATGAATGTCGTTGGCAGAATTCTTAAACGTTTTGAATTTACGTGTAGTAATGAACAGCTTATAGTCAAAATCATCGTGTCGGCGAGTAGCATATCGGTCATTGTTACGTCGTGTCGGCGGTTCCATCTCAAAATTCGGTGCACCTTGCCAAATTCTTTCATAATTTCCGAAATGCGCTGTGTTATTATTTTGTGGCTGTTCCGTATTTCTATGTCCCTCTTCCCGTATTGGGCGCGAGTGTCCTCTGAAATACGTAAATCTTGTACTACCTGTGTCAGCTGATCTTGTACTGCCCGGATTTCTCTTTGATGTTGCGTATTAATTTGATTCTGATTTTGTTTGAATTCCTTAATTTGTTCATACTCTTCTGTTTCAGTGATGGTTACAGGTCTTGTGTCATTCAGATCATCATCTACCTTTGTAGATAAGTTAATGAACTGATCTGAAAGTTCGGCTACTTTATCCGTTAGTGAAATTATTTCCTCTGTGTGTTTTTCTGAACCAAGTTTCAGAGTGTCCATTTGTGTTGAAATCGAATCAACTGTGTCCTTTAAGTTTTCCTGAGTTTTTGCAAGTTGCATAACCGAATCGGTAGATGCTACTGAGTCAATTTTAGCTTGCAAGGTGTCGTGACTTTCATGAACAATAGTTCGCAGTTCTTTTATGGCTTCTTCGTGATTCTGTAATGCATTTTCATGACGCGAAAAAATAGGTTGGAAATGCTCACAAATTTGTGTTTTTACGTCATTACAGACTTTTTGACATTTCGGTTCGATTTTATGTAACTCAGTAGTTAAATCTTCACGTGTTTGTTCGAGAGTTTGTTCCAATGAGTCTAACTTTTGAAGCTGTTGCTGTGTTTGTCTCTGATTTTGTTCCATCGTGTCTAACTGTTGCTGTGTTTGTCTCTGGTGTTGCTCCATTGTGTCTAACTTTTGCTGTGTTTGTCTCTGGTGTTGTTCCATTGTGTCTAACTTTTTAAGATTTTGTTCCACTGTGTCAAACTTTTTAAGATTTTGTTCCACTGTGTCTAACTTTCGAAGATTTTGTTCCATTGTGTCTAACTTTTGAAGCTTTTGTTGTGTTTGTCCCATTTGTTGTATTAATTGTAATAACAATGCACTGGTGTCTGGAACATGTTCCTCAGTGCTTTTCGGCAGTGAATTTGCACCGGAAACGTTCACATTTTGACAAGCAGAAAATGTGTGTTGACTTATTTGAGAAAACGGTGAGGATCCAAAACCTGAATCTACAATATTTGCAAAATTGTGTCCTGTCATTCCCGATTCCTGAGGCGAGCTGTTGCCGACCGATCGATCGATAATGCTTCCCTCTGCACTAATTGTTTCACTGTCCACGCCATTGTTTGACGCCCGCTCCATTTCCCTATGCACAGTTACCAAATTACTACTCTGAATGTCTGTTAATTCATTACACAGTGGTGCTGGCAAGCTACGCTCGTCGTCACTATTATTTCTCAGTTTACTTTGGAGCCTACTGTTACGTTTTTCACACGCCATTATTGTCTCAGTATTTCATACGACAACACAGAAAAACACAATTTGAAGACCAAAAATAAGAGAACACATTAACATAACACTGAAAATAATATCTAGTTAATTGCAGCTGCGAAATACTTGGTGCAAATCTACATGCATGCCACAACTGTTTTACTGTACAACAATGAAAGACTGCAACTACAAAGGAGATTTTCTCTACAATTACGCACTAGCAATAAACAAAATCTACACTAATTACACAAACTACAAGAAAAAAAATCAGAAGATTCCAGTGAGGTATCCTCGGCTAAGGGTCGACATATGAAACGTCCCCTTTTGAACCATTTATACAAGACTGTGCTTATACTGACACACAATATTTTGTTAGCGCAACGCAGTCTGACTTTCAATAATCCCTACAAAAGAATGGGCCCTGACTAACATTAAACTATACCTTTCACAAATCACTTACCTCACAAAAATCTTCGCTACTCAAGCTACTGCAATACAGCGAGCGCCACTACTGCCAGCTAAATAAAAGATTCAACGTACTGAAGGCACTAACTACTGATAGGCATAGTTAGCAAATGAAAGATTTTGATAGAGAACAACCAATGTATTTACCTCAATAGTTATAATATATATAGCAGTTCATGACAAATTTCAAAACTCCGCCATCTCTCTCCCCACATCCACCACTGCTGGCGGCTCACCTCCAACTGCGCAACGCTACGCGCTGTTCACAGCCAGCTGGCTAACACTACCATGGCGAGTATTACAACAATGCAAAGCAGCCACAGACTGCACACAGCACAGCCAGTGATTTTCATACAGAGGTGGCGTTACCAATAAAAAAACCTAAACAGCCTACTTACAAATTTACCTATGTACTTTTATTTTTATGTGGAGTCATCAGCATAAAATTTTTCATTTTAAGGTTTCAGATCAAGGTCTAAGAAAACTGAGCCGTGGCGAGCTGGCGCCAGTGTTATTTTGTTCATGTATCGTTGAGATCGATTGCGGTTAAGCTAAGCTATCTTTTCTGTTCAAGTGTCTCATCTTCCGGGTTGGCAGGCGAAGCGAGTTGGTGGTTAGCCTTCGACGGGTAACCCTCGAAATCTCGTGATCTCGTGATCTCGTGATCTTTTAACAGGTGCTTCTTTAACGGTTTGAAATAGTAGGTTTATATGGGTATTTTAGTGAAGAATGTCAAGTGTGGCCATTTTAATGTAATAACTGGTTTTAAGGAGTTTGATGAAGTGGCTATGTGAAGCAATTGATAATTGCAGTTGATAACTTTCTATAAATGCCTGGCACTTTAAGTTTTTTATAACTTTCTCTCAATGGACTGTTTATTTGAGTACTGAGTACGTTGGGTTTCTAACTGTATTTGGAACGCTTTATCTGGTGGCTCGTCCACAATTTGTAATTGTCAAATTCCTTAAATGGTTTAATGTCAATAAACTATCTTAATTATAAATTGTGACTACCAATCATGACTCCATCCCGCTTCCTCTTTTATGGTATCTAAGATATGGTGGGTAAGTGTGGTACGAAAAGGGGACCCACGTACCAAAAAATTTGTCAGTAAAGAACTTAGCTGTTACGCAGAATAATATCTCTGAGATACTCACACGTCTTCGTAGTTTTTAGCTAGCAGTTGAAGTCATATGTTGGCACGAGGGTGATGTGGTTGTTCTTGGCATATGTTGCCAAGCTGTACAGATGTAATATTCATTTTGTACTTGGACGTTAATTCAAATGAATCTATGTGAGATATGTAGGAGTATAATTACGAGTTCATCTACTGTTTTCCTTAAGTAAACCTCATTTATATAAATTTGGTATATGGAGACACTGTGACTGTTAATAATGAAAAAATTCTCAGTTTGAAGGCAATGTGGAAACATCAGACTTATTATATGTGTAATAAAGGTAATAAATTAACAGATGAATCTATTTCAATAATACGATGTTCTTATCTGAAAATTAAAACCTGGATCATACAGCCTCTACGTGAACGTTATTCTTGTCGGTAGCCATGTTTGTGTCGAGGAGCCCCAAGAAACGAATAAGCTAAAGAAGTTCACTTTCAAGGTTTAATTATTTTATACATCTACGTTGAGGTGGATCTTAATAAACTGACGTTTGAAAAAACATAAAATGTGTATTTTAGAACATTCCATGAGGCAAATTGGTCTAGAAATTAGTTTGAGCAATGAAAAACCATTATGTCGCAAGCGTTTTCTTTACCGACTCCGCACATAACGAGCAGTGACCTTAGAGCGTGGGTTGTTGTGTACAAGTGTTGTTGGCGAGATTATCGCAGTTTCTGTGATATCCACGCGAGCAGTAGTATGAGCATGAAGCGAATGTGTATAAAATTACGTTGTTCAGCATTTGCAACAAAAGATAACTTATGGCACAGTATAATGAAAGTGGCGGCTCATCTGGTGATGTGAAGAACACAAACATGTATTCATGCCCTAAATGCGTAATACTGTAGTGTGTGTGTGTGTGCGTGTGTGTGTGTGTGTGTGTGCGTGTGTGTTTGTAGGCGTGGTCGAGTCTGTGAATGCGTATGTGTCTCTCCATAATCCACTTCCCAAAAATGCTTTTGTCCGGGGAATATTATCGGAAATTTATACGTCGCGAAAAAAGTTATATTTCATACTACCAAGATTCCTTTGTCGAGGAATCGTCTGCTTGCCTCCATTATTCAATTTCTTCCACTATGCGTTATTTTTCTTCCAAGGTGGTATAATTCCTTCTTTTACTTCATAGTCCCTAATGTTTACGCTGTTTGTCAATAATCTCATTTCTGCGTTTCTCAGTACTTCCGTTTATTTAGAGACAAAATTCCGTATTCAGTAAAATGTTATCCAATTCAGCAGGCTTTTGATTTCTTCCTTACTTCCACAGAGGACAACGTTGTCATCAGTAAATCTTACTATCTTTTGCCCTGAACTTTATTCTACATTCTGAACCTTCCTCTTATTTTGCACATTATTTTTTCCATGCGAAGGTTTATCAGTAAAGCAGAAAGATGTCATAGTTGTCCAACTCCCTTCCATTCTTATTGTTGCTTGTTGGTTTTTCTGCATATTTTAGAATATCCCTCTTTCCCAGTAGCGTTCACCTACCTTTTGTATCAGTTTTCACTGCCGAAATCTCTTTCTATATCAATGAAACCCATGAAAGTGTCTTAAATGTCCTTGGTTTTTGCTTCAGTTAACAATGTAAAGTCGGAACTGCGTTATTTCTGCTTTTATCCTTCCTACAGTCAAACTGAACGACATGTAACAGGTCTTCCTGAGGTAGAGACATGCCTGTAGCAAATTTGAGTGATATGGTGGGTATGTGCAGTGACGTGTAAAAATATCGGAAGATGACCAACACTGGTGTGGAATCCTTGGGGTATTGTAGCCACAGTAATAGCGGTCACCATAGAATATCACGCCCCATAGTGGGAGTAGGTGAAAAAAGTAATATAAAAGTATTAATATTACTGTCAAGTCCAATGTTTTTAGGACTAAATAATTTGTATACCGTACAAAACAAATATTTTCGAGTTTTTGTGACACATGAGTTTTTGTGGCTTCCATGCTATCCAACGTCAACGCCTCAACCACAAAAATTCGGCTCAAGAGGAATTTGTGATGTTAGCCGTCGGATTTGACTAGTTAAGTCATGTTTTTAATGGCTGCTGTGATCTAATATCCGTATGCACATTTGGAAATTTATTTCACTGTGGTAGTTATTGTGTCTCTGGTTTCGCAGTAATTCTCTTTGTAACTTCTACTATGTATTAGAAAAAAATCAGATACATTCTTTATCGTTTGTAATTCTAATGTATCGTCAAGACACCAGTGATTCTTATTGCGGAAAATTAAGTCAATAACAAGTCCGACTACTCCGTGTGATTCTGCTGATAGTGCAGAAGAAATGAAATTCCGGTACTGTATATCACTATTCTGAAACATCATGGGGTGATTAGCTTGCTCTAAAGGAACCTATTGCAGCAATAAACTATATACGTAGTTGTGTAACACAGACTTAACGTAAGCTACATAGTAACAGTACCTTTTCCAATCACAAACTGAGTATTGTGCCAAAAATAAGTTGTTTCCTTCTCTGTATTGTGGCGTCAATTCTGGCTATAGACCTTTTTTCGACACTCGATTCGTTCCATTTATGATAAACGTAACGCACCATTTGTTAATGTAAAGCAGCGTTGCACTGGTAACAGACGGTACTTTTTCTTAAAGTACAAAACTGGCGTAATTAAAACCTCCCCTCCCCCCCCCCCCCGTTTCAGTTATTGTTCCAACTTGAAATATGGCCATATATACATGTACATGCTGTTATAATTGTCCTATTGATTACGTGGTCAGGCTCAGTCACTTTGTTGATTAAGTCATAGGTAAAACTAGACATTGTTTCATAATCTAAAGTTTGCCGTAAATGTCAATAAATTAGCATCAGCTTACCAGCCAGGTGCATCCATAGAACAGTCCGCTTTCAGCGGTAATAGCCAGACACGACTGATTGGTATTGGCTCCGTAATGCACGCAGATTTCATTAATCCCCCAGACGATTAACTCTTCCGTGAATAATCAAAAGCACTTCTGACTAATTGATGCTGTTGGGAGCAAAGGTGTTTAGCTGCCACATTCGTATCGCGAGCCCGACAGAGACTTTTTGGCACTAATGAGTTTATTCGACCATGCAGTGAGCCACGCCGGACGTTCGAGTTTCGTCGGAGCTGACAGCAAAGTGCCATAAATAAAAGAGAACGGAGAATAATTACCATTTAAAGCGGCCTTAATTATTCAATGCGATAGTCATTTGTTTGTGTCTGCGGTAGCCAGCGCAGGAGGGCGAGTTATTTTCCCTCTGGTCTCGATTTACATACGGCGCGCAAAATTTCGTACGTAAAGAAATTTCAGTAGGCAGTATGCTGTTTGATAATGAAAGAACGAAAGATGTGGCGCATTGTTAACAAGATTAATAATTAATAAATGAAAAGCACCAGTTGGCTATTGTTCTACAATATTACTTTTATTGCTAACATTTAAATGTCTGAAGATGGCCTTGTAAGCCGAAAACCGGTTAGCAATAAAAGTAAAATTGTAGAACAAAAGCAAACTGGTGCTTTTCATTTATTATTATAATGTTGTTCTACCAAGAACCGACGGAAGATTCTGTTAATAAGATTAATAATTGTTTAGAATATTTAGGGATATATACTGGGTGATCCATATTTCATCCATTAAATTTTCGGAAGTTGTTCATTGATATTTTCTGTGTATTTCGGTGTAAAGGACTTGTAACTTACTGCTGTTTCTTACGGTATAATATCATATTTATGATTTATTTAGTTTCCTACACGATTTACCTTTATTTCTATGGGAAATACTTGCACAAGAGTAAAAGAAGCCCGCAGTTTACTCTCAGCAAATTATACAACACAAAACTCCCAGTAATTCCCCATCCCTTGGATACAAATCTACGCCATGGACACTGCTAAATTATGCCTACTTCTAAGAAAATTTCTATGCTTAAAAAGCTTGATTTGGAGAAGAGATGGCTCCAAACCCGTCGTCAAGACGAAAGCTTTCTCCTCCTCTTTTCATATCACTGTAATAACCACCAGCAACTTTTGTGTGGAGTTTCTCAGAGCGAATGCAAGTACGGTACTTGTAGTGAAAACTGTAATCACTATGAGGGTACAGAGTAAAAAAAGAGTGCTGATCATTACCGTCGCTGCTAGAATACCTCACCTCACCAGAGCGAATGCAAGTACGGTACTTGTAGTGAAAACTGTAATCAATATGAGGGTACAGAGTAAAAAAAGAGTGCTGATCATTTCCGTCGCTGCTAGAATACCTCACCACAGCTTCCCCCATGAACCATGGACCTTGCCGTTGGTGGGGAGGCTTGCGTGCCTCAGCGATACAGATGACCGTACGGTAGGTGCAACCATAACGGAGGGGTATCTGTTGAGAGGCCAGACAAACATGTGGTTCCTGAAGAGGGGCAGCAGCCTTTTCAGTAGTTGCAGGGGCAACAGTCTGGATGATTGACTGATCTGGCCTTGTAACATTAACCAAAACGGCCTTGCTGTGCTGGTACTGCGAATGGCTGAAAGCAAGGGGAAACTACAGCCGTAATTTTTCCCGAGGACATGCAGCTTTACTGTATGAGTAAATGATGATGGCGTCCTCTTGGGTAAAATATTCCGGAGGTAAAATAGTCCCCCATTCGGATCTCCGGGCGGGGACTACTCAAGAGGACGTCGTTATCAGGAGAAAGAAAACTGGCATTCTACGGATCGGAGCGTGGAATGTCAGATCCCTTAATCGGGCAGGTAGGTTAGAAAATTTAAAAAGGGGAATGGATAGGTTAAAGTTAGATATAGTGGGAATTAGTGAAATTCGGTGGCAGGAGGAACAAGACTTTTGGTCAGGTGATTACAGGGTTATAAATACTAAATCAAATAGGGGTAATGCAGGAGTAGGTTTAATAATGAATAAAAAATTGGAGTGCGAGTTAGCTACTACAAACAGCATAGTGAACGAATTATTGTGGCCAAGATAGACACAAAGCCCATGCCAACTCCAGTAGTACAAGTTCATATGCCAACTAGCTCTGCAGATGATGAAGAAATTGATGAAATGTATGACGAGATAAAAGAAATTATTCAGGTAGTGAAGGGAGACGAAAATTTAATAGTCATGGGTGACTGGAATTCGTCAGTAGGAAAAGGGGGAGAAGGAAACATAGTAGGTGAATATGGAATCGGTGGAAGAAATGAAAGAGGAAGTCGCCTTGTAGAATTTTGCACAGAGCATAACTTAATCATAGCTAACACTTGGTTCAAGAATCATAAAAGAAGGTTGTATACCTGGAAGAATCCTGGAGATACTAAAAGGTATCAGATAGATTATATAATGGTAACACAGAGATTTAGAAATCAGGTTTTAAATTGTAAGACATTTCCAGGGGCAGATGTGGATTCTGACCACAATCTATTGGTTATGAACTGCAGATTGAAACTGAAGAAACTGCAAAAAGGTGGGAATTTAAGGAGATGGGACCTGGATAAACTGAAAGAACGAGAGGTTCTAGAGAGTTTCAGGGAGAGCATAAGGGAACAATTGACAGGAATGGGGGAAAGAAATACAGTAGAAGAAGAATGGTTAGCTCTGAGGGATGAAGTAGTGACGGCAGCAGAGGATCAAGTAGGTAAAAAGACGAGGGCTAATAGAAAATGTAAGGATGTAGAGGCTTGACTCACTAGGGGTAAGATAGATACTGGCTACAGGAAAATTAAAGAGACCTTTGGAGAGAAGAGAACCACTTGTATGAATATCAAGAGCTCAGATGGCAACCCAGTTCTTAGCAAAGAAGGGAAGGCAGAAAGGTGGAAGGAGTATATAGAGGGTTTATGCAAGGGCGATGTACTTGAGGACAATATTATGGAAATGGGAGAGGATGTAGATGAATATGAAATGGGAGATAAGATACTGCGTGAAGAGTTTGACAGAGCACTGAAAGACCTGAGTCGAAACAAGGCCCCGGGAGTAGACAACATTCCATTAGAACTACTGATGGCCTTGGGAGAGCCAGTCATGACAAAACTCTACTATCTGGTAAGCAAGATGTATGAGACAGGCGAAATACCCTCAGACTTCAAGAAGAATATAATAATTCCAATCCCAAAGAAAGCAGGTGTTGACAGATGTGAAAATTACCGAACTATCAGTTTAATAAGTCACAGCTGCAAAATACTAACGCGGATTCTTTACAGACGAATGGAAAAACTGGTAGAAGCGGACCTCGGGGAAGATCAGTTTGGATTCCGTAGAAATGTTGGAACACGTGAGGCAATACTAACCTTACGACTTATCTTAGAAGAAAGATTAAGAAAAGGCAAACCTACGTTTCTAACATTTGTAGACTTAGAGAAAGCTTTTGACAACGTTAACTGGAATACTCTCTTTCAAATTCTGAAGGTGGCAGGGGTAAAATACAGGGAGCGAAGGGCTATTTACAATTTGTACAGAAACCAGATGGCAGTTATAAGAGTCGAGGGGCATGAAAGGGAAGCAGTGGTTGGGAAAGGAGTGAGACGGGGTTGTAGCCTCTCCCCGATGTTATTCAATCTGTATATTGAGCAAGCAGTAAAGGAAGCAAAAGAAAAATTCGGAGTAGATATTAAAATTCATGGAGAAGAAGTAAAAACTTTGAGGTTCGCCGATGACATTGTAATTCTGTCAGAGACAGCAAACGACTTGGAAGAGCAGTTGAACGGAATGGACAGTGTCTTGAAAGGAGGATATAAGATGAACATCAACAAAAGCAAAACAAAGATAATGGAATGTAGTCAAATTAAATCGGGTGATGCTGAGGGGATTAGATTAGGAAATGAGACACTTAAAGTAGTAAAGGAGTTTTGCTATTTAGGGAGTAAAATAACTGATGATGGTCGAAGTAGAGAAGATATAAAATGTAGACTGGCAATGGCAAGGAAATCGTTTCTGAAGAAGAGAAATTTGTTAACATCGAGTATAGATTTAAGTGTCAGGAAGTCGTTTCTGAAAGTATTTGTATGGAGTGTAGCCATGTACGGAAGTGAAACATGGACGATAACCAGTTTGGACAAGAAGAGAATAGAAGCTTTCGAAATGTGGTGCTACAGAAGAATGCTGAAGATAAGGTGGGTAGATCGCGTAACTAATGAGGAGGTATTGAGCAGGATTGGGGAGAAGAGAAGTTTGTGGCACAACTTGACCAGAAGAAGGGATCGGTTGGTAGGACATGTTGTGAGGCATCAAGGGATCACAAATTTAGCTTCGGAGGGCAGCGTGGAGGGTAAAAATCGTAGAGGGAGACCACGAGATCAATACACTAAGCAGATTCAGAAGGATGTAGGTTGCAGTAGGTACTGGGAGATGAAGAAGCTTGCACAGGATAGAGTAGCATGGAGAGCTGCATCAAACCAGTCTCAGGGCTGAAGACCACAACAACAACAACGTCGCTATGTTGCTCTCCATCAGATTATTTTAGTAGATGAACCCACACAAGAAGTGCTTTTTGGCCAACTTTGCAGCAACAAGCCTATCCATATTGTAGCTTATTACTACGAGGGTTGGAACTTAAATAGTGGCAAATATTTGTTCACAACCGGTGCAAAAGTGTTCTAAACATTCTGCGTGGTGTCTGTTTGTTCTAAGTCGTGTCTCCCTACCACTTTCGTGCAACGACGCTCTGAGCGTGTTTTTTAGGGAATTGACTAGTTTTAACCTGGGACCTGTTGCTGGTAAGGAGACGCCAGACCACACATGACATGTAGAATTCAGAAGAGTGAGACTAGCGATGATATAACCAAATACTTAATGATTTCAGCGTCAGCTCCACTGCACTCCCTGTAAAAGAATCTTAATACTAATTAAATTTAGTGGAAGGGGTTAAAGGCTTTCCTATTTTCAGTTAGCTGGTAAAATAACGTCGAAAAAGCAGTTAAGTTTACCATTGGAAATTTTATTCTACTCACAAAACATTGTTTCTAAATAGCACTATTGATAAAACGAAATGTTTTAATACAGGATGGTAAAAACCAACTGCGTTCAACAAAAATGTGAACGATTATTCCCGGAATGGGTTTGCAAGTTCTACAATGGAACGAAGGATGACCTATGCCATATCACATCTATAATCTAGGTTTAAGTTAAGTTTCACAAAAGAGAAAACTAGCAAAATGGTCTACAGTGACCCTCAATTATCTTTTTAATTACTTATCTAAGTTGTCGTAAATTACAGTGGCTGATGTGGCTTCTCAATAACTATATAACAGAAAAATCATCGCGGTTCAGATTTTTACTTCAAGTGGCAAATGTGAACACCATGAGCTTTAATTGACGATCGACACTAGTATTACGCAAAAAGGGGATGTAACAGATGAGACTTCTGCAGTTCTGAGTGAAGCCTTATGCGCTCAAAAATGCGGCATCGTATGCGTTCATTACCTCGTCGATGTTCGTCAGGGGGCGGCAGGGAAGCACAGCTCCGCTCACCTCGCCGTCTCCGAAGCAACTCTCTCCTCACTTCTCCTTACTACAATTTACCGAAGTTGATTTAAAAAACTATCTGGTTGTATTTTCATCTGACCTATCAGGGTCTCAATGTTAACCTTAAGCTCCGCCTACAAAAATTCTGTCTATCCAATGAGAAACGTTATATTTTTCGTGGTGGGGCAATGTTTTCAAAGTTTGCAACGTAACAGACGCGAAAAAGTCTCACGCTGAAACTTGCAGCTGGTGTGGCCCTTTTAGCGTTATCGTAAGATCTATACTGTTCTTCTGGAGGGCTCTATCTTTTAACATGGGATGCGGGGTGGTCCTAACGTAAGAGACGCGAAAAAGTCTCACGCTAAAAACTTGGGGGTGGTGTAGTCGTAGCGGTTAGCTGGCGACGTGGGTGTCCGTCCCTTATCGTAGGGCCTCCTAGCCTACACGATTCTGCTCTCGGCTTCTGTTCTCGTTTCTCCCCTCGGAGCTGCGTCTGTCGCACGGTGGGAAGGTATGACATGCATTTAGGCATTCTTGTGTTGGTCTGTGGTATTCCATTTGCTGACTCGTTACTCGTATTACTTTGGTTAATTTAATGTCACGATTTATTCGGAGCTATGTGACATACTACTGGATTTGCTTATCATGTCAGGGTTTTCATGGAAGGTGTTGGATTTGCCTGACACCTTACAGTGTTTCATGTTTGCACCTGTTACCGTCCTTCAAAGTAGTCACCAGCGCTGTGTACAATCCGTTGCCAGAGGTGTGGAAGGCGCAGTATACCGTTAACAGAGCCTGTTCTGTTGATGGTGCAAATGGAACGGTCTACTACCAGTCGAATCTCTGAAGCGAATGCCACGAAGTGGTTCCTACATTTTCGGAATCAAATCGAAGTCACAAGGACTTACGTCCGGGGAGTATGGTGGCTGGTACAGTACTTCCCAGTCCCATCGACTGAACACAGCGGCTATAGCTTGTTATCCTAACGCATTATGTTCCTCCACGGCAGACCATCAATGCACAGCAATACTGTTCCTTTTTGGAGAATCACCTGCGACCAGCTTTGCGAAAGAAGCGGCGACATGTTCTGCGCAATCCATACATCACTTTTCAAAACAATGTGCGGGCGCATACAGCGCAAGCTGTGGCTGCTCTGTCCGCTCGATGGGACTGGGAAGTACTGTACCATCCACCATACTCCGCGGACTTAAGTCCTTGTGGCTTTCATTTGATCCCAAAGACGAAGGAATCATTTCGTGGCATTCGCTTCAGAACTGTTCCGCAGACTCGACAGGCAGCAGACCGCTCCATTTGCACGATCAACAGAACAGGCTCTGCT
Source organism: Schistocerca nitens (assembly GCF_023898315.1). Classification (NCBI taxonomy): domain Eukaryota; kingdom Metazoa; phylum Arthropoda; class Insecta; order Orthoptera; family Acrididae; genus Schistocerca; species Schistocerca nitens. Next base: position 22,852,404 of record NC_064614.1, read on the forward strand.
AACGGTATACAACGCCTTCCACACCGCTGGCAACGGGTTGTACACAACGCTGGTGACTACTTTGAAGGACAGTAACAGGTGCAAACATGTAACTCTTTTGTATCGGTTGTGAATAAATAGTTGCCACTATTTAAGTTCCAAACCTCCTATTAGCGTACCAACAATGTCGGAAAATCAAACGATACACATAACCGAGCCGTACTGCTGTAAAAAATAAGTATCGTGTGCAAAAGGAACAAGTTTGTTGCCGGCTGCTGTGACCGAGTGGATCTAGACGTTTCAGTCTGGAATCGCGAAGCCGCTACGGTCGCAGGTTCGAATCCTGCCTCGGGCGTGGTTGTATGTGATGTCCTTAGGTTGGTTAGGTTTAAGTAGTACTAAGTTCTAGGGGACTGATGCCCTCAGGTGTTAAGTCCCACAGAGCTCAGCGCCATTTGAACATGGGAACAAGTTTGTTTCGAAACTACACACGCAGACTATAAAGTCGACGTTTGCACTTTTGTGCAACTCCTAGAAGAAAGAGGACTGCTTAAATATTTTGGTGTTTTCGTAATCCATAATATGGCCAGTTTTTATTTTGTGATCGGCCACACCTGATCTTGTGGTCTGCGGTCACGGCGCCTCACTTCTGTCGAGCGAACGATTTCCCCAATGTAGCATTTGCCGCACTGGTAGGTGTTTCTTCAACGCCTGGTTTTCGGAGGCCTGAATGGTCCTTTACTGAGCGCAGTAGTGTTAAGGTTTTTGCAGGAGGTCGAAATACACATTTTACGCACACTCGTTCACAGTATAAGACCAATCTCGTACCAAGGGAGCCTTCCAGCCTAGCTGAAGCACCTCCAGATGACATTCAGAAGAAACGGCTACACCAAGAAACAGGATCATAGTGACATGATATAAAAATACCTTGACCCTACTAGGCTCAGTAAAGGAGTTATCGGTCTCCGCGAAACAGGTGTTTGCCAAATCGCCAATACGGCAAATCATGCATTGTGGAAACCGCTAGCACGGTAGAAGAGGTGCCGGGAATGCAAACGCCATACTGAATTACGCCTTATCACCAAAGCAGCCGTGACCGACCACAGTATAAAAACTGGCCATACAATGGATTACGATATCCCCAAAATACAGGGTGATTCAAAAAGAATACCACAACTTTAGGAATTTAAAACTCTGCAACGACAAAAGGCAGATCTAAGCACTATCTGTCGGCGAATTAAGGGAGCTATAAAGTTTCATTTAGTTGTACATTTGTTCGCTTGAGGCGCTGTTGACTAGGCGTCAGCGTCAGTTGATGCTTAGATGGCGACAGCTCAACAGAAAGCTTTTTGTGTTATTGAGTACGGCAGAAGTGAATCGACGACAGTTGTTCAGCGTGCATTTCGAACGAAGTATGGTGTTAAACCTCCTGATAGGTGGTGTATTAAACGTTGGTATAAACAGTTTACAGAGAATGGGTGTTTGTGCAAAGGGAAAAGTTCTGGACGGCCGAGAACGAGTCATGAAAATGTAGCACGCATCCAGCAAGCATTTGTTCGCAGCCCAGGAAAATCGACTCGCAGAGCTAGCAGAGAGCTGCAAATTCCACAATCAACTGTATGGAGAGTCCTACGAAAAAGGTTAGTTATGAAACCTTATCGTCTACCTGAACGTCAACTACCCGAGGCGATGGATCGGCCGCCAGGCAGCCCGTGACAGAGCACTTCATCACTGGCCTCCAAGAAGCCCTGATCTTACCCCCTGCGATTTTTTCTTATGGGGGTATGTTAAGGATATGGTGTTTCGGCCACCTCTCCCAGCCACCATTGATGATTTGAAACGAGAAATAACAGCAGCTATCTAAACTGTTACGCCTGATATGCTACAGAGAGTGTGGAACGAGTTGGAGTATCGGGTTGATATTGCTCGTGTGTCTGGAGGGGGCCATATTGAACATCTCTGAACTTATTTTTGAGTGAAAAAAAACCTTTTTAAATACTCTTTGTAATGATGTATAACAGAAGGTTATATTATGTTTCTTTCATTAAATACACATTTTTAAAGTTGTGGTATTCTTTTTGAATCACCCTGTACTTACAGTACTCCGCCTTCTGAGATTGTGTAATTAAAGTGGCCATCGAAATCATACTGCAAGATGGTCATCATCATCATCATCATCATTTAAGACTGATTATGCCTTTCAGTGTTCAGTCTGGAGCATAGTACCCCTTATAAAATTCCTCCATGATCCCCTTATTTATTTATTTATTTAGCGTATGTCTCATAACATCACAATAAAAATTACAGAAACAACACGATTTAAGAAAAATCACATATGTATAAACAGAGCAATAAATAACAGTTTGTATATAAGAACACCGCCAATTGTAAATTTACACTCACAGAAGAGCAATCACAAGCAGACGTCCAGCTTAGATAATAAATAGTCGATTGCCTCTTGGGTCGCCATTAGGAAATCCTGTGGGTCACCCTCGTATGCCCTTAGTGGGCATTCCTGCACGATGTGTTTGACCGTCTGTCTCTCAGCGCCACAGTCGCAAGCGGCAGAAGGAAGTTTACCCCATCTGTGTAAGGAATCGGCGCATCTCCCACAGTTGGTCCTGATGCGATTAAGAGTTGACCAAACTTTGCGAGGGCAATCAAATCCTTTTGGTTTACTAAAGATGCATGGCATACTGTGGCAGTTTACTGCTGTGCTGCTCTCCCATTCCTCTTTCCATCGGTCATTTATTTTAAAGTTGGTTTGGTGCAGAGCCTGTGCGGTCTTTAGTGGAGGATGCCTAGACCGGAGTCGGTTTCCTTGGATGTCGTGAGTATCTTCGTGGATTTTTAATTGCGGGTTGGTCATGATTTTTTGAAATTTTCTAACCAGAGCGTGTTCACGGCGCAGGTTATTAGGGGCTATGTTACTGAGAACGGGCAGCCACACTGTAGGAGTTGGCCTGATTGTGCCTGATATAATACGCATTGTTGCATTAAGTTGGCTATCTACCATGTGTGTGTGTTTGCTGTTGAGCCACACTGGGGCACAGTATTCTGCCAGTGGATACACCAAGCCAAGTGCGTATGTTCTTAAGGTAGATGCTGTGGAGCCCCAAGTGGTGCCACAGAGCTTCTGCAATATGTTGTTGCGTGTTTTAAGTTTCGCTGCAGTTTTCGTCAGGTGTTCTTTGAATGTTAGTGTCCTATCTCGGGTAACCCCAAGGTACTTTGGGTGTTTGTTGTGACTTAGTAATTTCCCGTCTAGATAGACTTGTAGTTCTCTGTTGGCCATTTTGTTGTTCAAATGGAAGGCAGATACTTCCGTCTTTGTAGCACTAGGTTGTAGCCTCCATTTTCTAAAGTACTCGCTGAGAATCCCTAGGTCACTCGTAAGGATATCTTCGGCAGTTTCTATATTTCTGTTGGCTGTTGCTAGATCCCAGTCGTCACCATAACCAAATTTGCGCGATCTGGTTGCAGGCATGTCAGCGATGTAAAGGCTGAAAAGAAGGGGCGCAAGGACAGAGCCTTGTGGGAGTCCATTATTGAGTTTCATCTGTTTACTTCTCTCATTCCCCATTATTACTTGGAAGGTTCTATTTGACAACATATCATCAATGAGGTTGGTTATCTTCTTGCAGGGGACGGCACAGATTAATTTGTACATGAGCCCCTGTTTCCAAACTGTATCATAGGCTGCTGTTAGGTCTATGAATGCTGCAGCTACTTTATGTTTCTTCTGCAACCCCGCCTCTATATATGTAGTCAGTGATAGGACTTGATCTGTACATCAGCGATATGGACGGAATCCTGCTTGTTCGATAGGGATTTTTTTGAGTATAGTCTGGCCTATTCTGTTGAGGAGCAGACATTCTAGTAATTTATAGACCATATTGAGAAGGGCAATGGGGCGGTAACTCTCTGGTCTATCGCCTGGTTTACCAGGTTTCAGGACTGCGATGATCTTTGCTCGTTTAAGTGAGGGAGGAATGTTACCCACTTGGAGAATGTCCGTAAAGAACTTAGCCAACCATTGTTTTGTGTAGGCTCCGACATGTATGAGGAACTCAGGGTGGATACCATCGAAACCCGGAACTTTGCCTGATTTAACCTTCTTCAGGGCATTGGTAACCTCCTCGATGCGAATATCTGAATATTCTGAGTCCATTACACGGGTCCTTTTTAATGTTTTTAAGTCTTTCTTCACTTTTGTTGTGTGCTTTCTATTTCGTGGGGCTCTAGACACAGAAACTATGCGGGATGCAACCTTGTTGGGAGATATTTCGTCCTTTCTATGTTCAGGTGGATCTGCGCCTCCAAGTTTACACAGTAGGGACCAGGCTTGTCGGCTTGACTTTGAAAAGTCTAGATTTTCAACAGTATTCTCCCATTTTTGCCGTCTAATAAAGTCGATGTTATGTAATAGTTCATCCGCTATTTCCCGGTCCTCATTCTTGAGGAACTCCGCGTACAGGTCATCGCATATCCCTGTCCAACCGGGAATGTATTTTTTGCGGTACCCTCTTGGGATCGCTGTTATCGCAGAGATAATGACCGCTCCCACAAAACTCTCATAGCTCTTGCTGGTTGGAGGGATCCAGCTCAAGGTATAATCAAGTTGTACAGAGAATATTGTCCAGTCAGCTTTTGTAAAATTCCACCTTGGTCGAGAGTAAGACCTTATTATCGGGATGGATACACCGATATTAATAAGCACAGGGCGGTGCTGGCTATGAGGGAAGTCCGTCAGGACCCTTCTAGAGGCTGTCAGTGGTTTATCGTTTGTATCCCTCGAAACAAAGCACAGATCCGGGTTATAGTCGCAGTTCCATGCGGCTGATCTGAATGTCCCTCGGTCCTTGGCATCAAAGACCAGATATGTATTTTGTTCCTCGGACCAATCGACCAGCATGTCTCCATTGCTATCATTCGTACTATATTTCCACATTTCGTGGTGACTATTATAGTCCCCAACGTATACGCTTGGGTGTGGGTGAATCTTTATCACTTCAGCTGGCCATGTAGTAGCAGGAGGTTTATATATGTTAGTTACTGTAACTTCTCCTATTTTGATGACAACTTCATGGATATCATTTGCAATGGAGGCTTTAACTGGAAAGGCATCCTCTATGTCCCCACGCACATATGTCGCAACGCCATAGTGTCTGTCATACGTGGCTCCAAGAAGATCATATCCCAGAATCCTTCCTCTAGCTTCAAGTTGGACTCTATTTTCAGCATGAGTTTCCTGTATGGCTACCAGGTCAATGTCGTTATCGCGTAAAATTCTCTGCAATACTTGACATTTTGCTCTGCTTATGCCCTCAGTACTGAAATGGCAGATTCGGATGCATGGTCCGAGATCCTTTGTCAGTTGGTCCCTAAAAGGACCGTTGTATGTATCTTGCATAGCGCTTTGTCTGCCGTTCTGTTTCACTGTGATGTGGGGCAGGAATTCTTCGTTCGGTCTGCCGCCATTTGTGTTAGTTCATTTAGCGTTACCCAGGGTGCACCACGTGGAGGCGAACTAACTTTACACCCCCATGATCCCCTATTCAGTGTTAATATTGGTACCTCTTCTGGTGTTAAACCTGTTACTTCAAAATCATTCTTAACCGAATCCAGGTACCTTCCCCTTGGTCTGCCCCGACTCCTCCTACCCTCTACTGCTGAACCCATGAGTCTCTTGGGTAACCTTGCTTCTCCCATGCGTGTAACATCTAAGCCTGTTCGCCCTGACTGCTACGTCTATAGAGTTCATTCCCAGTTTTTCTTTCATTTCCTCATTGTGGACACCCTCCTGCCATTGTTCCCATCTACTAGTACCTGCAATCATCCTAGCTACTTTCATATCCGTAACCTCAACCTTATTGATAAGGTAACCTGAATCCACCCACTTTTCGCTCCCATACAACAACGTTGGTCGAAAGATTGAACGGTGCACAGATAACTTAGTCTCGGTACTGACTTCCTTCTTGCAGAAGAGAGTAGATCGTAGCTGAGCGCTCACTGCATTAGCTTTGCTACACCTCGCTTCCAGTTCTTTCACTATGTTGCCATCCTGTGAGAATATGCATCCCAAGTACTTCAAACTGCCCACCTGTTCTAACTTTGTTCCTCCTATTCGGCACTCAATCCGTTTATATTTCTTTCCCACTGACATTACTTTCGTTTTGGAGATGCTAATCTTCATACCATAGTCCTTACATTTCTGATCTAGCTCTGAAATATTACTTTCCAAACTTTCAATCGAATCTGCCATCACAAATTATTAAGATGGACTAGTTAATAAAAATAGTGTCCTACAACTCAGACAGGCGTGGAAGCCTGCACTGCACCTGCGAAGTAAGAGGCGGTTCCGGACTGGCTTCCGAGCCCGAGGGCGCTAGCGCAGACACTGCAGGACACAGCTCGGACTCAGGCGCCGCTTCCCCCACTACTGCCACAGCCCGCCGCGGCGACCACTCGGACAGCGAGCGGAGCCAGTTGGTGGAGGGCGTAACGGCCAGCGTATATACACTGAAGCATCAAAGAAACTGGTATAGGCATGCTTATTCAAATACAGAGATGCGTAATCAGGCAAAATATGGGGCTGCTGTCGGCAACGCCTATATAGAAAACAAGTGTCTGGCGCATTTGTTAGATCGGTCACTGCTGCTACAATGGCAGGCTACCAAGATTTGAGTTTGAAAGTGGTGTTAGCGCACGACCGATGCGACACAGCATCTCCGAGGTAGCGATGATGTGGGGGTTTTCCCGTACGACCATTCCACGAATGTACCATGAGTATCAGGAATCTCCAACATCGCTGCGCTGCAAAAGATCCTGCAAGAACCGGACCAACGATGACTGAGTAGAATCGTTCAGCGTGACAGAAGAGCACAAATTCCGCAAATTTCTGCAGACTTCAGTGCTGTGCCATCAACAAGTGTCAACGTGCGAATGATTCAACGAAGCATCATCGATATGGGTTTGCGGAGCCGAAGGCCCACTCTACTCGTGTACCCTTGATGACTGCACAACACAAAGCTTAACGCCTCGCGTGGGCCCGTCACCACCGACATTGGAGTGTCGATGACTGGAAACGTGTTGCCTGGTCGGACGAGTCTCGTTTCAAATTTTATCGAGCTGATGGGCCTGTCTAGATATGGATACAGCCTCATTAAACCATGAACCCTGCATGTCAGCAGGGGACTGTTCAAGCTGTTGGAGGCTCTGTAATGGTGTGAGGCGTGTGCAGTTGGAGTGATATGGGACCCCTGATACGCCTAGATATGACTCTGACAGGTGACACGTACGTAAGCAAACTGTCTGATCACCTGCATCCATTCATGTCCACTGTGCATTCACACGGACTTGGTCAATTCCAGCAAGATAATGCGACACCCCACACGTCCATAATTCCTGCAAAGTGGCTCCAGGGAACACTCTTCTGAGTTTAAACACTTCCGCTGGCCACTAAACCCCCCAGGCATTGAGTATATCCGGGATGCATTGCAACGTGCTATTCGGAAGAGATCTCTACCCCCTCTAACTCTTACGGATTTAAGGGCATCCGTGTAGGATTCATGGTGTCAATAGCCTCCAGCACTACTTCAGACATTAGTCGAGCCCATGCCACGTCGTGTTGCGGCACGTCTGCGTGCTCGCGGGGGCCCTACACGATATTATGGAAGTGTATCAGTTTTTTTTTGGCTCTTCAGTGTAGAACGATGAGAGGAAGAGCGCAACATTCATCAGAGACCACCTGAAGATGGCAACGTGTCTGTATGCCGAAATATCGTGGATAAATCCTATGAATTGGAAATACGTTGGGAAAACATCAGATCGCAAGCCGAAAATTACTCTACGGCAGATTCCATGAAAGGTGATGTGACCAACTGCACCAAAGGTCTTGAAACCGTTTTTGAAACTGTACCTTTATACAGGTGTAATTGCGAAATTTTCTACATTGTGATATTACGATCAGATCGGAATTCCAAGCATGTCTTTCAAGCAATGGAAGTATTAGAAATCACGTCGACTAAGATAATTTCCCCACAACTGAAGCTTTACTGAAAATTCCTGGGCACCGGAAATAAGTCCTTGTCATCGTCTTGGGAGTCTTCAGTTGAGTTCATTTTCTCCATAATGTCTACCAAAAATCGTGATATTTATTGTATAACCGAGCAGGGTTTACAAGTTCACGGTAGGAATCATCAAATTCTTTAAAGCAAACAAATTAAAATGAGCAGTATTTAACTGAGACGCAGAACTTGTTCCCTACTCAAATATCATAATCATTATGAGCACTTGGCCTCCATACTCACAGTCCATTTCAAAGCTCAGTGTTTTGATATATTTTGATTAGTGCCAGATAGTTGTTTTAATTTAGTTGCGCATTTAATATAAAGAGAAGTTTTATTGAGACCAGTTACAATTTAGCTCAAATTAGGTTCTGTTCACTCAAAGGTCAGCATGCGATCACATAGGTTTGGTAGTACGTCGATTTTGTATAGAGTGGGACGTAAATTTGGGCTCAGTGTCATACAGAAACCCATACTGCGGAGGTTACATATGTACTAATATCCAGCGTCCCAATTCCTTCAGTCTAATTAAAAATTACAGTTTTATTATCTCTGATTTCTTTCATTTTCTCAAATATCATTGACACTTATACCGTTAACAATTCTACATATTCCTTTCATCAACTTCACAAGTTTAGAGTGACTGTAGAGTTCTGTTACCAGCCTCAGATGGAGATCACAGCTTCTAGCTTCCTTGTGATCCTGATAGCTAACAACACTGACAAAAATAAGACACAGCTCACCAACTTACCTAACACCGATTCTTAAAATTTACACACCTTTAAGAAATTTAGTTTTCATTTTATAACAAATGATTTTAATTAATTATCGTTGTGTCCAACAATGGAAAGTACAGGTTAGAATATCAACAATATTATGAAAAGGATGGATTGCTACTCACCGTAAAGATGACACTTTGAATGGCAGACAGGCACAACGGAGTAGACTATTGCACACTGGTATTTCGACCAAACCCTTCTTCAGAAAGGAAACACACGCACTGACACAACCAAGCACACTCACACACATGACAACTATCTCCGATCAAAGGTAGCAGTCATTTGTGCCTGAGGTGAGCGTGCTTATGTGAATGTGTGTGTGTGTGTGTGTTCCCTTCCTAAAGAAGGTGTTGGGCGAAAGATCGATGTGTAAAAGCCTATCCGTAGGTCTGTCTGCAATTCCAAGTGTCATTTTTACGGTGGGTAACAAACTATCCTTTCCATTATTTTATTAATGTATTTCCCTTGTTAGAAAAATAATTCCTAACTATTAATAAATTGCATAAATAACGACTGTATGTGTAATTTCACAATATAGAATTATGTGCGTTACGTAAGGAATATTTGTTTATTTTACAATGAAAGAGCTAACTTACCTTTAAATGAAGGTGAATTGTGTCATACGCATCCAGTGTCTTGTATACGTTCTTAAGTTTTACTAGCAATGAGTCCGTTACTAGAGTCATCAGAACATTAATTTACTCTACTAACAACATTCAGAATATCATCTTACTTGGTTCATTGATATACGTATCCATTTGCTGGGAGAAAGTAAGTGAGTTTCAAAAACTAGTCGAACATAGATAGCACTGACAGTTCATTTCAGGGGTCACCACATCTTCTACAGCCGCAATGAAATATGGTAGAAGTGCAAGTAATTTCTGAAAAAGAAGTCGGATGAAGTTTGAGGAACCTGCACCACTTCTTTTTATTTGAACCCCCACCAAAACACGCACGCGCACACACATACACACACGCACACACACACGCACATACACACGCACATACACATACACATACACATACACACACACACACACGCACACGCACGCATACATGCACACACACACACGCACACGCACGCATACATGCACACACGCACACGCACACGCACACGCACGCATACATGCACACACGCACACGCACGCACACGCACACGCACGCACACGCACACGCACACATACACACACGCACACATACACGCACACACACGCAAACATACACACACGCAAACATACACACACGCACACATACACACATGCAAACATACACACACGCACACATACACACACGCACACATACACACACGCACACATACACACACGCACACATACACACACGCACACATACACACACGCACAAATACACACACGCACACATACACACACGCACACATACACACACGCACACATACGCACATGCACACATACGTACACGCACACACGCACACGCACACATACACACACGCACACTCACACACACACAAATACACATGCACGCACACACACACAAACACACATGCACGCACACTCACACTAAAATAGTTTCTTGAATATCTCTGGAATAACTACATCGTTTAATACATTACAGATTCCTCTTAGGCTACCATTGGACTCATTGCATGTCCCTTGCCCTGTCTAACTTAGTGGATCCATTCAGAGGAATTCCAGCCAATTAAATATCACCATACGTTGGTTGAGAATCAGTAATGTACTTTAACCTTGAATTTCGGTGTTTGAAGAAGACCAAATTGTCTGTTCATTTGGACGACTATTTAAAAAGTCATATATGAATGTCGAGTGGTTGAGTGTGGAATGTAAGGAACGATAAGTGAAGCTCAGTGCTACCATGTGCCCTGTTACTCTCAAATAATTGTAAGTGGGCTGCCGAGGTTTCCGTACCCAACTGATACACAAATAATAATCGTCAGTGTCGTCGAGCGAGGTGGCGAAGTGGTTTGTACGGTGCACGGGAGGACGACGGTTCACAACCGCGTCCGGGAATCATGATTTAGGTTTCACGTGATTTCCGTAGATCGCTTCAGGCAAATGCCGTAATGGTCCCCTCGAAAGAGCACGGCAGATTGCCTTTCCCATCCTTCCCTAAGCCGAGCTCTTGCTCCGTCTCTAGTGACCTCGTTGTCAACGAGACGTTAAACACTAATCTCCGGGTCCTCTCCTTCTCGCAAGTGTTACACTAGATAGACCCAGGAGACACTTGTTAAATATTTGGAGCTAACGCAAGTGCACCGGCATATGGCGTGGTGTCACAAATCGTCGCTCTCCCCCTTGTGATGTTTAGCTGCGACTTTCGTGTCTAGCTATAACTTTAATATAGCAATAAAGCTGTTTCAGGTGTTTCTAGTGGTCTTCAGCTTTCTTATTGGTTTGATGCAGCTGTCTTATGCAAGTCACTTCATGTCTACATTACCACTGAAACCCATATCTGTTTGAACCCAGTTACTGTACTGAAGCCTTACTCACTTTGTACAGTTGTGGCACCCCACTGTAACTACCATATACAAATCAACAATTACTTCATGCCTCATGCGTCAACTGAGCCCTTCTTTCATTGGGTGTTAGCATGTATAATTTTTTCCGTAATCCCTTTCATGACCTCCTCATTAGCTATTCCATCTAACCATCTAACCTTCAGTATTCTTCTACAGAATCATATATCAGACGCTTCTATTTTCTTGTCTGCGTTGTTTATCGTCCACGTTTCAGATCTGTACATGACTACACTCCACAGAAATACCTTCAGAACAGCCAAGCTACTATTTTTCAGGACCGCTTTTCTTACCACTGCTTTTCTTACATTTTATATCCTTTATACACTCCTGGAAATTCAAATAAGAACACCGTGAATTCATTGTCGGAGGAAGGGGAAACTTTATTGACACATTCCTGGGGTCAGATACATCACATGCTCACACTGACAGAACCACAGGCACATAGACACAGGCAACAGAGCATGCACAATGTCGGCACTAGTACAGTGTATATCCACCTTTCGCAGCAATGCAGGCTGCTATTCTCCCATGGAGACGATCGTAGAGATGCTGGATGTAGTCCTGTGGAACGGCTTGCCATGCCATTTCCACCTGGCGCCTCAGTTGGACCAGCGTTCGTGCTGGACGTGCAGACCGCGTGAGACGACGCTTCATCCAGTCCCAAACATGCTCAATGGGGGACAGATCCGGAGATCTTGCTGGCCAGGGTAGTTGACTTACACCTTCTAGAGCACGTTGGGGGGCACGGGATACATGCGGACGTGCATTGTCCTGTTGGAACAGCAAGTTCCCTTGCCGGTCTAGGAATGGTAGAACGATGGGTTCGATGACGGTTTGGATGTACCGTGCACTATTCAGTGTCCCCTCGACGATCACCAGTGGTGTACGGCCAGTGTAGGAGATCGCTCCCCACACCATGATGCCGGGTGTTGGCCCTGTGTGCCTCGGTCGTATGCAGTCCTGATTGTGGCGCTCACCTGCACGGCGCCAAACACGCATACGACCATCATTGGCACCAAGGCAGAAGCGACTCTCATCGCTGAAGACGACACGTCTCCATTCGTCCCTCCATTCACGCCTGTCGCGACACCACTGGAGGCGGGCTGCACGATGTTGGGGCGTGAGCGGAAGACGGCCTAACGGTGTGCGGGACCGTAGCCCAGCTTCATGGAGACGGTTGCGAATGGTCCTCGCCGATACCCCAGGAGCAACAGTGTCCCTAATTTGCTGGGAAGTGGCGGTGCGGTCCCCTACGGCACTGCGTAGGATCCTACGGTCTTGGCGTGCATCCGTGCGTCGCTGTGGTCCGGTCCCAGGTCGACGGGCACGTGCACCTTCCGCCGACCACTGGCGACAACATCGATGTACTGTGGAGACCTCACGCCCCACGTGTTGAGCAATTCGGCGGTACGTCCACCCGGCCTCCCGCATGCCCACTATACGCCCTCGCTCAAAGTCCGTCAACTGCACATACGGTTCACGTCCACGCTGTCGCGGCATGCTACCAGTGTTAAAGATTGCGATGGAGCTCCGTATGCCACGGCAAACTGGCTGACACTGATGGCGGCGGTGCACAAATGCTGCGCAGCTAGCGCCATTCGACGGCCAACACCGCAGTTCCTGGTGTGTCCGCTGTGCCGTGCGTGTGATCATTGCTTGTACAGCACTCTCGCAGTGTCCGGAGCAAGTATGGTGGGTCTGACACACCGGTGTCAATGTGTTCTTTTTTCCATTTCCAGGAGTGTATATCAGACGTTGTCAGCTATTTCGCTGCCCAAGCAGCAAATCTCGTGTAGGACTTTTAGTGTTTTATTTCCTATCCAAATTCCCTGAGCATCAGATGATTTAATTGGAATACAATCTACTATCTTGTTCTACTTTTGTGGATGTTCATACCTTTCAGGACATTATCCATTCCATTCACCTGTCCGTTCATGTCCCTGCGGTCTCTGACGGAATTACAAGATCGTCGACGAACCTCAGAAACTTGGTTTCATACATTGGTCTACAGACTGAATAATATCGGGGGCAGGCTAAAATTATGTCTCACCCCATTTTAAACTCCTGCCTCCGTTGCATATCTTTAGACTCTTATACCTGGAGATGGTGTGGAAGTTGCTGATGACATTTTTCTCCCAATATTTCATCCCTTCTAAACTCAGAATTTCATTTTAATCCATTCAACTTTGTAGAAAGCTCTTTTTTATTGTACTAATACTATAAATTTAGGTTTTCCTTTATTCAACTTATATACTAGAATAACAGGTCTCGGAAGCTGACATACGGCCGAGAGAGCGGTGTGCTGACCACATGCCCCTCCTTATCCGCATCAAGTGACACCTGTGGGATGAGGATGACACGGCGGTCGGTCGGTATCGTTGGGCCTACAAGGCCTGTTTGGGTGGAGTTTAGTTTAGGTTTTAGTTTTATATACGGGGATAAGCCTTAAGCAACATGTTGCCTCGCATTTTCCGATATCTTTCCCGTATCTCCTATCTTCCGTTAATAATTTGTGTAGTTATTTTGCAACACTGATTTGTTAAACGGATCGTTTGGTAATATGCACAGTTGTCAACACCTGACTACGAAATGCTACGTTCTCATTGACGGCTGAGTTTATTTATACATTTTATATACCAGATGGAGTAATTTTGTGAAATCTCAGTGACAATTATTGACACCATACCCAAAGTACGCCAGTTTCTGCTGCAAGTATTGCGTCTAATTATAACAGAAATCAAATAAGAGCACTACTGGCCATTAAAGTTGCTACACCAAGAAGAAATGCAGATGATAAACGGGTATTCATTGGACAAATATATTACACTGGAACGGACACGTGATTAGACTTTCACGCAATTTGGGTGCATAGATCCTGAGAAATCAGTACCCATAACAACCACCTCTGGCCGTAATAACGGCATTGATACAACTGGCCATTGAGTCAAACATAGTTTGGATGGATTTTACAGGTACAACTACCCATGCAGCTTCAACACGATACCACAGATCATCAAGAGTAGTTACTGGCGTATTGTGACGAGCCAGTTGCTCGGCCACCATTGACCAGACGTTTTCAGTTAGTGAGAGATCCGGAGAATGTGCTGGCCAGGGCAGCAGTCGAACCTTTTCTATATCCAGATATGCCCGTACAGGACCTGCAGCATGCGGTCGTGCATTATCCTGCTAAATGTAGGGTTTCACAGGGATCGAATGAAGGGTAGAGCCACGGGTCGTAACACATCTGAAATGTAACGTGCACTGTTCAAAGTGCCGTCAATACGAACAAGAGGTGACAGAGACGTGTAACCAATGGCACCCCATACCATCACGCCGGGTGATACGCCAGTATGGCGATCACGAATACAGACTTCCAATGTGCGTTCACCGCGATGTCGCCAAACACGGATGCGACCATCATGATGCCGTACAGACAATCTAGATTTATCCGAAATAATGACGCTTTCCCATTCGTGCACCTAGGTTCGTCATTGAGTACGACATTGCAGGCGCTACTGTCTGTGATGCAGCGTCAAGGGTAACCGCGGAGATGGTCTCCGAGCTGATAGTCCATGCTGCTGCAAACGTCGTCGAACTGTTCGTGCAGATGGTTGCTGTCTTGCAAACGTCCCCATCTGTTGGCTCAGGGATCGAGACGTGGCTGCACGATCCGTTACAGCCATGCGGATAAGATGCCTGTCATCTCGACTGCTAGCGATACAGGCCGTTGGGATCCAGCACTGCGTTCCGTATTACCCTCCTGAACCCACCGATTCCATATTCTGCTAACAGTCATTGGATCTCGACCAACGCGAGCAGCAACGTCGCGATACGATAAACCGCAATCGCGATAGGCTACAATCCGACCTTTATCAAAGTCGGAAACGTGATGGTACGCATTTTTCCTCCTTACACGAGGCATCACAACAACGTTTCACCATGCAACGCCAGTCAACTGCTGTTTGTGTATGAGAAATCGGTTGGAAACGCTCCTCATGTCAGTACGTTATAGGTGTCGCCACCGGCACCAACCTCGGGTGAATGCTCTGAAAAGCTAATCATTTGCGTATCACATCATCTTCCTCTTGTCGGTTAAATTTCGCGTCTGTAGCATGTCATCTTCGTGGTGTAGCAATTTTAATGGCCAGTAGTGTAAAACAGATGAGTCACTAGTACTGTGGAAAAACTAGGGCACTGAGTAACGGTTGCAGGTGAGCTACATATACCATTAATAAATGCTAATCTGGCGCTCCGGCCGGAGTTTCAGCCTGACTTGCAGCCATAGATCACGCCGGAGTTGGTGTGACCGCAGGCAAATGGCTGCGGCACGCTTCCCCGGGGCGGTAACTCTGCCCCCGGCCTGGCGGTACGCACACATCGACCGCGGGATCAGATTACTGGCTGCACGGCTCTTGCGGGGCCCAGCCCGTATCCCCGGGGCATCTTCATACTAACTAGGCTAGGCCTAACTTCGTTAGCACGCTGGGGCTGCCCGGGGGCTGGCATTTCCCGCGCTATCTTATTACGCCATGTACAGATCTTGTATGGGGGCTCTGTAAGCATCTCCGATTTCGGTAGGTCTTTTTCTTTCCTCGTATTTGTCGCTTCGTACTTGTAACATACCCCCCCCTCCCCCCAGCATTACTGTAATATTCGATACCCGGAATTTGTATCCGAGTATCGGTATTTCCTCTTACACAAAGAATAAAAATCATGCCACTACGGCTCCTTTTCCTGTTATGTAATTGTACTATATAATCCCATGAATGATATTTAAAAAGAATTACGAATAATTAAATAATATGTAAAAGTGTAACATAATAATCACTATGAACCATCAAATTTTACTCAGAACTATAACAATCAGTATGTAATTCATTTGATTAGAAGTAGTTATAAATCGTTATTACTTTCGTTAATTAACTGCAATTAGATCTCGATAGTTCAGTTTTGAAAACGCTGTCGTAAATCGATCAAAAAGCAAGAACCAAATTTAAATTCAGGTAATTTCAAGTGATATGTAATTTCAGTCCTAGATTTGTAAACCAGAATTAATACCATTACTAAAATAATTAATTGATCATTGTTAGCACATGTAATTAACTTCATTACTTACGTTTGGATGCATATTTTAATGTTATGAGCCATTAAAGAGGTTAAACAGCTTGTGTATATATTACGTAAATGTTAGCTATATTTTCCGATCGATAACTGATTTGTATTTATTAACTTACTGAAGCGCATTATTGTAAAATGTCATATTTAATTTTCAATCTTAAGTTGTGCAATTTCTAATGAACCAATATTTTATGTTCCAAGTAATCTGATTGTCAACCTTTTGTATATTTGTTTTACTTGTAACTATTAATTTCACGATGGTGTGATAATTAAAGTAATGAACACTCATTGTTTGGAATATATATATAAGCAAACGCGGGAATGCAGCGTCATTTCGCCTAGAGGTTCACTTTATAGTCAAGTCGTTTCGGTCAGTAAGTCAGTCTGTCAGCTGTTGGATTGTCAAAGAGACTATATGTGAAGTTTGATATATTCTGCAATGACTTTGGAAAAATGTTATCATCAACAAATAAACCTCCGCAAATTGTATGACCTGGAGTTTTAATTAGAAGGAAACACCAGCTACGCCACTCAGGCAAATTACAAGATAAGTACAACAAAAATATTTTGTTAGCATCGACCTTACTTACGTCCACTCCAGTTGCAAATATATAAGTAATTATATTAACGCACCGGTAAATAAATCATATGCATTCATAAAGAAAGGGAGATGTCACATACACTTTAACGTAATAAGTCAAACACTATTTAAATTTTCAGCGAATCTACAAGCATACCTACCGATGTAACACTACGTTTTAAAATATCAACTATTTTCGTTTATAAAGAACTTCACGAATAGCCGCGGGGGATAGCCGTGCGGTCTGGGGCGTCTTGTCACGTTTTGCGCCGCTCCCTCAGTCGGAAGTTCGAGTCCTCCCTCGGACGTGTGTGTGTGTGTGTGTGTGTGTGTGTGTGTGTGTGTGTGTGTGTGTGTCTTGTCCTTAGCGTAACTTAGTTTACGTTAGGTTAAGTATTGCGTAAGTCTATGTATGGACCGATGACCTCAGCAGTTTGGTCCCATTGTCCTCGCGACAAATTTCCAAATTTACATAACGAATACGTAAGTAATGAGACTGGTTTTTATCTACCAAAGTTTCAAATTTTTTCGTAGTAGTTCCCTTCGGCAGCTATACACCGGCGGAGTCGTTTTTCCCAGTGTTGGTAGTAGCTTTGAAAGGATTCAACTCGTAGGGCCTTTAACATGTCGGTCACATCGTCTTGAATGTTCTCCATAGTTCCAAAATAACGACGTTTTAAGAAATTTTTTTCAATTTCTGGAGAAGAAAAAAGTCACAAGGATTCAGATCAGATGAATAGGACTGTGAAAAATGGGCGTTGTCGTGATGCAGCACCCACTTGTCTGCGGTGTCCCGTCTCACTCGATTCACAATTTCCTGGGTGTATCAAGGACAAGATTGTAAACCATTTGGTTGACAGATTGTTATGAAGAAACAGTCTCACAAGAGCACACGTACGTTCTACGTTTTCATCGGTTTTTTAACCTGAAGGCCTCCCACAGCGGGGTTCATCTGCAATGTCTTCTCGGGCTTCCAAAACTGATTTCAACCAGCAAAAACTTGTGCTCTTGATAAAGAATTTTCCTCGCAGGCCTGTTGCAACTTTTCGAAGGTCACACTAGCGGATTCCCCAAGCTGAACACAAAACGCAGCTCCAAATACCGCTGTTCTATTTTAACATACAACAGAAACACAACTTCACAGGCGGCGCTCTGAATTATCAGCTCATGGCTGCTCGAAGCTGAAACTCGCAGTGAGCATCTGGAATGGATGAACACACTGCTCTACACAAGTAGAACAACACAGCATTTAAGATCACTTCGAATCTTACTAGTCTCATTACTTTACTCACACACCCCATATTGTGCCACTATGTAGCATAGGCTAGATGGTTGTGTGCAACTTCCTCCGATATTACTCACAAAGACGTGACAGTGCGATTTCCGTAGTTCAAGTGGGGTATCGCTGTGGGACGTATGCACATCAGATCCAAGTCGCAAAACTCTAATTTATGTTTACTATATCTGCATCCATATTCTGCAAATCACCGTTATCGTATGGCAACAGTTATTGTGGCTTCTTCCCGTACCGTTCACGTCTGCGACTGCTTCAATGACTCTGTGTGCGCTGTTCTTAATCTATTCTTGTTCTGACGATCCCTATGGGAGCGGTGCGTATGGGGTTTTAGTAAATTCCTAGATTCATCTTTTAATCATGGCTCTTGTAATTTTGAAACTAGGCTTATCTGGATACCTTACGCCTATCTTCAAGGTCTTCCCAGTTTAGCCTCTTCAACAGCTCACTGACACTCTACGACCATTAGAGTTGCCCTATCTGCATACGTTCAACGTACCCTGTTAGCCCTATTTCGTACAGTCCAGTCCCACATAACTGAGCAGTAGTCTAGATCGGATCGAACGAGTGGTCTGTTAGCAGTCCCATTCATATACTGATTGCATTCGTCCCGTATTCTCCCAGATTGGGTAGTGGAGTAATTGTTATGTGCAATTGTGAGTTTCTTATAATGCAGAAATGCCTTCAAAGGCCCAATAATAATCTTTCTGATTTCAAACAGGAAAAAATGCTATCCCAATGAGTTGACCAAAGTATCATCCGTCATGGCAGATTGGAGAAAGAAAACGTTAATAGACTATCAGACAACTGTAGGAGCGACTATAGAAAGTTTCCGGAACTAGTCTCGCTAATAAGCGGTAAGAACCCAACAAAAGGACTACGGACAGAAAGTCTGATGGAACCAGATATTAAGAGCAGTTAAATTGTACATTGTGACTGGAACGTATATCGTACAGAAAGGTTGAACGCCGGTGGTGTAGGCACGTTCACAGCCATAAAAAGTACAATAATACAATTCCGAACACAAAATAATTTGAGTGAAGATAAATGTTAAAGGTAGGCGAAATCTGGTCATCAGATACTTTTACAGACACTGTGGAAAAGGAGCCGTAGCGGTGGAACATTTGAGGGGAAGCTTGGATTTACTTTGCTTAAATTAAATTACGACATGAAGGAATTACAGACTTTTGCTGCAAGGGGGTATTGTTTGAAATCAAGGGGGGAAAATGAAAACTGGTGCCGGACTGGCATTTCAACTTGCGGCTACATTTACATCTACATCTACATTTATACTCCGCAAGCCACCCAACGATGTGTTGCGAAGGGCACTACACGTGCCACTGTCATTACCTCCCTTTCCTGTTCCAGTCGCGTATGGTTCGCGGGAAGAACGACTGCCGGAAACCCTCCGTGCGTGCTCGAATCTCTCTAATTTTACATTCGTGATCTCCTCGGGAGGTATAAGTAGGGAGAAGCAATACATTCGACACCTCATCCAGAAACCCTCTCGAAACCTGCACAGCAAGCTACACCGCGATGCAGAGCGCCTCTCTTGCAGAGTCTGCTACTTGAGTTTGCTAAACATCTCCATAACGCTATCACGCTTACCAAATAACCCTGTGACGAAACGCGCCGCTCTTCTGTGGATCTTCCTGGTTACGAAGCAGATCCCCTAACACTGAGGCTCCTGGACACACTGGTCATTGCCACTGCACCGACTACCCTAGTACGCGCCGGCCGCGGTGGTCTCACGGTTTAAGGCGCGCAGTCCGGAACCGTGCGACTGCTACGGTCGCAGGTTCGAATCCTGCCTCGGGCATGGATGTGTGTGATGTCCTTAGGTTAGTTAGGTTTAAGTAGTTCTAAGTTCTAGGGGACTGATGACCACAGCAGTTGAGTCCCATAGTGCTCAGAGCCATTTGAACTATCCTATTACGCCTCAGATCAGACGCAAATTCTTAACTTATCCACACATTACTAATGTAGTGTCCCTTGTCCATTATCCTCATTACTTGTGGCATTTCACCGATTCCGGTAATATTTCGAAATGGATTTGCATCTGCACTGAAGAGATCATTGACAGTTACACCTTGACTATATGTATCGTAAGAGCGACAGATGCACATTTTTCACTGAAATGCTCATTGGCCGTCTCGCTTTATATATATCCTTACTGCCAGTGCAGCTGACATCCACGAAGGCGATCTATGTCTTTCTTCAGCAGCACATGTTACCGAATGTGGTTGAGGGGGAGCATTCTATCGTCGACTGGCTTTCCATGGTTCAAAAATGGCTCTGAACACTATGGGACTTAAATCTATGGTCATCAGTCCCCTTGAACTTAGAACTACTTAAACCTAACTAACCTAAGGACATCACACAACACCCAGCCATCACGAGGCAGAGAAAATCCCTGACCCCGCCGGGAATCGAACCCAGGAACCCGGGCGTGGGAAGCGAGAACGCTACCGCACGACCACGATGGCTTTCCATCTGGTGATCGGTGTGCGCTCCTTATCTTGCCACCGACGTGCAGACTGCGTGGTAACCCATGGTCAATGGGAAGCAGGATGCCGGTCACGTCTTCACGGGATTCATCTTGCAGACAACACGTTGTGTGGCGATTGTGATGTTTGGGACACGGACGAGCACCGCCTGTTGTGCGGATCGGCGATGAGTGTCTGGTTCTCGGTGCTACAAATGCTGGCCATAATCACCTGTACTCTTCCTCATCACGTACCTCCTCATCTGCTCCTCTGTCTGGCCTCGGGATACTTCCCACAAATGAAGATGCTCTCCGCAAAGTGGATTGGTGGACATGCAGGTCACTACTTGTTAGCTGACGACGAAGAAAATGTCCTTGATTTTTGGCACTTTCTTAAGGGGCTCCGGAAAGGCTCAAAATCATGAAAAGTTCAATTTTTACTTTTGTGCGTTTTCTGAATCTGCAGACTATTACCTTTTAACAGATATATAATTTATTCAATTCCGAAGACTACAACTATTTTTAAATTTTTTTGAAATGTGTTCTACATGGGCGTGACCCACTGTGGCACTGTTAAACTGCTGTCAAATGGTGTTATTATTAACGTCCGTGTTCATCAGGTACATTTTAGTGATGTGAGATAAAGTATATGTTGTGGCTAACCTGTGATGGCTCAATATATATCGCTGGTGTGATTGTCGATTGTTTCATGTTTATTTACTCTGTCGTTATCTCGAAGATATTCGTAATTAATTCTGTTTCTTGAGTCTCTGTTTTGTTGAAGTATAATAATGAGTAAAAGTAAAGTTATTAGAAATCCCCTGAAGGCTTTTAAGAAAAGGAGAAATGTTGGAAAGCCAAAGGTATGTGTTATTACTGTAAACAATAAAGACGATGAAAATCCCCAACATAGCTTGTGTCCCAAAGAAGAAGACAGTTGGTGTAAATATAACAAAGGATTGCTAACTGGTGAAGTGTACACTCATAAGCATAGTCTGCCTCATGCAATAATGGAGGTGATAAAACCTATTTTCAGAGACTTAGCAGCACCTGAACTGTTGAAAAAGTGTATTCACGGAAAAACTCAAAACACCAATGAAAGTGTAAAAAGTGTTATATGGTCGAGAATCCCCAAGACTGTATTTGTTGGAGTAGAAACACTTCACTTTGGTGTGTATGATGCTGTTGCGACTTTCAATGATGGCAACATTGTAAGGTGCAAGGTATTTAGAAATATGGGAATGAAGATAGGTTCTAACATGGTAGGAGCGATGCTTGCTTTAGACAAGGAACGCCTTCGGGCTGCAGACAGGGCTGTAAAGAGTCTAGAAATACAAGCAAGAGTAAACAGGAGGAGGAACAAGAGGAAGCTGGAGGAGGAGTTTGCAGAGGATGAAGATAATCCATCCTATGGACCTGGAATGCACTAAAAAGTTAATCCAATCTTTGTCGCTCGATTCCCAAAACTTTTATTTTCTCATACTAATTACATGTTTTCTAAGGATCTTCCAAACATATTTGTTTCAAACTTTCAGTAAATGTTACACAGTACCTTCTGCATAATTTAACACAGCCTTTTTCCAAAAAACCGTATATTTTTGAATATATAAATAAAAAATTGCAAAAAAATGTTGTGAATTTTCATTACAATTGAAAAAAAAAATCATCTTTAATAACTGAACTAAAATTTTGTAAAATCCCTGTGTTAAGTTGTAGCCCATATTCCAATAAATAATCTGTAAAATGTTCAACTTCCTACCTCAAATACTTTGTGAGGAAAGATGTAATCTATAAGCGTTATTTTAACATTGCAAGTATAGGGCGTTCCGGAGCTCCTTAATGAACGCTATTGTGCAGGTGTCTGCAGTCCCAAATACAGATAATTTATCTCCAATTTTCTTTGTAGTATCTTTCTTAACCCACCCCAGAGTTACGGTGTTACTGCAGTGAGGAGCTGATCCACGCCTTTTCCACTCTTAGAACCGGTGATTCGCAGTTCATTGGACTGATCTTCTCCAAAAAACTATTCGTCTATTGTCTCACTGAATATGGCGACTTGCCGCTCCCTTCTCCTCGCGACCCCGGTTTCCGGATATTCCCGGTGGTATTAATAATAATTGGAAAAAACGGAATATAGCGAATAAATAAGTCATTTATGTTCTTTTTACCTCTGCTACTTGTTTCCTACACTTCTCTTTGTTTCTGGAGGTACTGGACGTGGTGGCCAGACCTTGAGTTGTGACTAGTGGCCACATTGTCCTCGCCCCTGCCTTTCCGATTCTGGAAGGTTTCTTTGAAGAAAAAAGGGATAGTTCGAAAAACGTGTGCACAGTATCTGCATTGGAAGCAATAGACCTGGGTTTGAATCCTGGCCCGGCCCAAATTTTCAATTTTCTCTATAGATTTCAGTCAGTGCCCACTTGCAGTAAATGTCTCTGATTCCTTTTGGTCTGAAATTCATAGTAGCTGCTGGATCATATATATATATATATATATATATATATATATATATATATATATATATATATATATATATATATATATACACAGGGTGAGACACCTAACGTTACCGCTGTATATATTTCGTAAACCACACCAAATACTGACGAACCGATTCCACAGACCGAACGTGAGGAGAGGGGCTAGTGTAATTGTTTAATATGAACCATAAAAAAATGCACGGAAGTATGTTTTTTAACACAGACCTACGTTTTTTTTAAATGGAACCACGTTAGTTTTGTTAGCACATATGAACATATAAACAAATACGTAATCAGTGCCCTTTGTTGCATTGTAAAATGTTAAATACATCCGGAGATATTGTAACCTAAAGTTGACGCTTGAAACCTCCGACGTTCAGTTGCGTGTTGTAACAAACACGGGCCACGGTCGGCGAGCAGCATCTGCAGGGACTTCTTTCTGTGGGGTACGTTAAAGGAGAATGTGTACCGTGATGTGCCGACAACCCTAGAGGATATGAAACAACGTATTGTGGCAACCTGCGGCGACATTACACCAGATGTACTGCGGCGTGTACAACATTCATTACGCCAGAGATTGCAATTGTGTGCAGCAAATGATGGCCACCACATTGAACATCTATTGGCCTGACATGTCGGGACACACTCTATTCCACTCTGTAATTGAAAACGGAAACCACGTGTGTAAGTGTACCTCACCCCTCATGCTAATGTACATGTGCGTCAGTGAAAAAGACCAATAAAAAGGTGTTAGCATGTGGACGTAATGTGCTGTTCGTCTCTTCTGTACCTAAGGTCCATCACCGTTCCCTTTGGATCCCTACGTAATTCGGTGCACTCCGATACACACGATCGAACAGCGGAGGAGTGGTACTCAAGCGTCAACTTTAGGTTACAATATCTCCGAATGTAATTAATATTTTACAATGCAACAAACGGCACTGATTACGCATTTGTTTATATGTTCAGATGTGCTAACAAAACTAACGGGGTTCCATTTAAAAAACGTACGTTTGTGTTAAAAAAACATACTTCCGTGCATTTTTTTATGGTTTGTATTAACCAATTACACTAGCCCCTCTCCTTACGTTCGGTCTGTGGAATCGATTCGTCAGTATTTGATGTGGTTTACGAAATATATCCAGCGGTAATGTTAGGTGACTCACCCTGTATATATATATATATATATATATATATATATATATATATATATATATATATATATATATATATATATATTCTTAAATCTCCTGATATTTATATTGCATTAGGTAGCAGAGGCACGTGATTGTGCGTCCTCAATCCCTCATTCGAAAATTACTTTGGGCAGGTAATCGTAGAAACGACTCGTGAAGGTGAAAGCTTAGACCTGTTGGTGACAAACGGACACGAATTTTTTGAATTCGTGTAGGAAAGGGAATCTGTCATCGTTAGATCGTTGCAATGTCACTGATTACCACTGTGAACAATAATACAAAGAAAGATGGGAAGATATTTCTCTTTTATCGAGAGCAGTGAACACGAAAATTTCGTCTCCAGCACTAACAATGTTGAGCATCAATGGACGAATTTAAAACATACTGTGAAATACGCTATAGATAGGTATATGGCTTGAGTAAGGTTATGAGGGATGGGAAAGACGAGTCTTGGTAAGAAAACTCCGGTGAAAGTACAACTGAAGCGTTCAACGAATTCGAAAGTAAAAGTTTATTCACCGACTAGACAGAGAATCCTTAGAAACTTAGGTCTCATGTTAAATCACTAAATGGATGTCAGTCATCCCTTTTCCTATGCGAAACCCAAGTTCATTTTCCGGCAATATTTTTCCTGTTTTCACACCTCAATTCTAAAGGCCACTTATAATCATTTTAAGTACACTCCTGGAAATTGAAATAAGAACACCGTGAATTCATTGTCCCAGGAAGGGGAAACTTTATTGACACATTCCTGGGGTCAGATACATCTCATGATCACACTGACAGAACCACAGGCACATAGACACAGGTAACAGAGCATGCACAATGTCGGCACTAGTACAGTGTATATCCACCTTTCGCAGCAATGCAGGCTGCTATTCTCCCATGGAGACGATCGAAGAGATGCTGGATGTAGTCCTGTGGAACGGCTTGCCATGCCATTTCCACCTGGCGCCTCAGTTGGACCAGCGTTCGTGCTGGACGTGCAGACCGCGTGAGACGACGCTTCATCCAGTCCCAAACATGCTCAATGGGGGACAGATTCGGAGATCTTGCTGGCCAGGGTAGTTGACTTACACCTTCTAGAGCACGTTGGGTGGCACGGGATACATGCGGACGTGCATTGTCCTGTTGGAACAGCAAGTTCCCTTGCCGGTCTAGGAATGGTAGAACGATGGGTTCGATGACGGTTTGGATGTACCGTGCACTATTCAGTGTCCCCTCGACGATCACCAGTGGTGTACGGCCAGTGTTGGAGATCGCTCCCCACACCATGATGCCGGGTGTTGGCCCTGTGTGCCTCGGTCGTATGCAGTCCTGATTGTGGCGCTCACCTGCACGGCGCCAAACACGCATACGACCATCATTGGCACCAAGGCAGAAGCGACTCTCATCGCTGAAGACGACACGTCTCCATTCGTCCCTCCATTCACGCCTGTCACGACACCACTGGAGGCGGGCTGCACGATGTTGGGGCGTGAGCGGAAGACGGCCTAATGGTGTGCGGGACCGTAGCCCAGCTTCATGGAGACGGTTGCGAATGGTCCTCGCCGATACCCCAGGAGCAACAGTGTCCCTAATTTGCTGGGAAGTGGCGGTGCGGTCCCCTACGGCACTGCGTAGGATCCTACGGTCTTGGCGTGCATCCGTGCGTCGCTGCGGTCCGGTCGCCGGTCGACGGGCACGTGCACCTTCCGCCGACCACTGGCGACAACATCGATGTACTGTGGAGACCTCACGCCCCACGTGTTGAGCAATTCGGCGGTACGTCCACCCGGCCTCCCGCATGCCCACTATACGCCCTCGCTCAAAGTCCATCAACTGCACATACGGTTCACGTCCACGCTGTCGCGGCATGGTACCAGTGTTAAAGACTGCGATGGAGCTCCGTATGCCACGGCAAACTGGCTGACACTGACGGCGGCGGTGCACATATGCTGCGCAGCTAGCGCCATTCGACGGCCAACACCGCGGTTCCTGGTGTGTCCGCTGTGCCGTGCGTGTGATCATTGCTTGTACAGCCCTCACGCAGTGTCCGGAGCAAGTATGGTGGGTCTGACACACCGGTGTCAATGTGTTCTTTTTTCCATTTCCAGGAGTGTATTTTCGCCGAAGACTGCAGTAAGGTGATACCCCTGTACGATTCGTGTTTATTACATCTTTTCCCCGATTTGTGAATGGGAACGCCATGACATGTTTCCAGCGAATAGATTTCGATCTTTTCAGTCCGTACACTATTGCAAATTTTGGCCAGCAGCAGTTTCCTTTCGTGTGGGATGTGTCTTGAGCTGAATAGTCAGTATAATCCAGGCCACTTGTACTATCCTTCCCCTGGAAAAGCGCAGTCTGGAGTTCTTCCAATGAAATTGGTTAAGTAATTACGCTGTTGCCCTCTTCATATTCTGCCCCGTCTTACTTGTCAACTATGTCAGATGAGGTTTTCATACACAAATGTGATCCCAAAAGTTTTTCGTATGGTGGAGGTGTTTGCATGTCCATTATGAGACCATATTTTATGTTCCTTATTACATTCCAAAGTTCGGTTAATTGTGTGTTTTTGCAGGGCGCACTTCAGAAATTTTGCTACGTTTTTCTTTTTTTGTGATTTCCTGTAGCTTTTTCTTTCTTAAGAGCAATAAGGTTGATAACATTAGAGTGAGTTTTGCATTTCCTTACTGCATCCCTTCGTTCCTTAAGGACTGCGTCACGTTTTCAATCTCACCAAAAGAGCAATGTCCTAAAAGTAGTCCGCTTATGCTCTTTTTGAAATACTGAGACTGCTGCTGCTTCACTGATAAATGATACCAAGGCCCAATAGTCTCTTACTTGAGCCTCAGTTTCGATGACTGTGTCCAGTTTCTCTTCCAGTAGTGTTTCGTATTACTTCCAGATGGATTTGTTTGTGTTCAGTTTCTGGCTGATTTCGTGTTTGACAGTCTTCCTATTTTGTGCGTTTCCAAAGATTTGAACCGGCGTGTAATACTAACAAAAAATATTCGGTTTCAGTTCCCAAGTTGTTCCGGTAGGCAGTACAGTGGATGCTATGCTGAAGCCTACTGCCGTAGGGGCTTAATTTAGTTGGACAATTCGTTTTGGTGAGTCATCAAGTAGTACTATAAGATCTTGCTTAACCTAGTACATCACTAGTATTTTTCCCACTGCTTTAGCATTTCTGCTGACCACATTGTATGGTGGTATTTAAAGTTGCTAGTAACAGAAGAGGTTTTGCCGATGGAGTCAATTATTGTTTTAACATTTATTTGGAAAGCCTGCCTGTATGCTGAAAGCCTGTTTGTATGCTGAGATCAAATTCAGATGGATGTCTTTCATCCACAGGGCGATACCCACCATTTGCAATGTATCCCGCTGTGGGCCAGTATTGACATCGGGAAAGTGGTTACCTTGCTAAGCAACAACGCTGCACCGCCATAGTCATCATTTCTATCCTGTGTGATGACAGAGTAGTCCGGAAATGCGAACGGTTTGTCCGCAGCTCGTGGTCGTGCGGTAGGTTTCTCGCTTCCCGCGCCCGGGTTCCCGGGTTCGATTCCCGGCAGGGTCAGGGATTTTCTCTGCCTCGTGATGACTGGTTGTTGTGTGGAGTCCTTAGGTTAGTTAGGTTTAAGTAGTTCTAAGTTCTAGGGGACTGATGACCTCAGATGTTAAGTCCCATAGTGCTCAGAAACATTTGAACCATTTTTTTGCGAACGGTTTGTTCGATTTTAACCATGTTTCAGTGATGACACAAATGTCTAAATCAGTTTCGAGCAGAAGATGGCTATCTTTGTTTACCTCGGGCGA
The DNA here is from genome assembly GCF_023898315.1 of Schistocerca nitens. Classification (NCBI taxonomy): domain Eukaryota; kingdom Metazoa; phylum Arthropoda; class Insecta; order Orthoptera; family Acrididae; genus Schistocerca; species Schistocerca nitens. The sequence goes on from NC_064614.1 coordinate 22,880,697, forward strand.
TATTGCGTTCCACTGGATAATTTTAAGGACCATTTTGTGGTGTAAGGTGTGGGGTCAACATATTTTGGATCGACATCTGGATCGAAAGTATTTGTAGTACTAGAGTGGGCACATTAGCAGCTTGCTGGTACGATAGATCATTCATTACATGCATAATTATACTTAAAATGAGAACGAAGGAGATGGTTTCCAACATCAGTATGTTGGCCCAGTCTGCGACATTGTGGTCGGTACAGGTTGGGACCCACTGGAGCGTGAGAAAGGCAGAGTTCTGGTTGATAAAATTGGTCCCAGGGGACCACGTTTCAGTGGAGTCTTATGTTGTTGTTGTGGTCTTCAGTCCTGAGACTGGTTTGATGCAGCTCTCCATGCTACTCTATCCTGTGCAAGTTTCTTCACCTCCCAGTACCTACTGCAACCTACATCCTTCTGAATCTGCTTAGTGTATTCATCTCTTGGTCTCCCTCTACAATTTTTACCCTCCACGCTGCCCTCCAATACTAAATTGGTGATCCCTTGATGCCTCAGAATATGTCCTACCAACCGATCCCTTCATCTGGTCAAGTTGTGCCACAAACTTCTCTTCTTCCCAGTCCTATTCAGTACTTCCTCATTAGTTATGTGATCTACCCATCTAATCTTCAGCGTTCTTCTGTAGCGCCACATTTCGAAAGCTTCTATTCTCTTCTTGTCCAAACTATTTATCGTCCATGTTTCACTTCCACACATGGCTACACTCCATACAAATACTTTCAGAAATGACTTCCTAACACTTAAATCTATACTCCATGTTAACAAATTTCTCTTCTTCAGAAACGCTTTCCTTGCCATTGCCAGTCTACATTTTATATCCTCTCTACTTCGACCATCATCAGTTATTTTGCTCCCCAAATAGCAAAACTCCTTTACTACTTTAAGTGTCTCATTTCGTAATCTAATTCCCTCAGCATCACCCGACTTAATTCGACTACATTCCATTATCCTCGTTTTGCTTTTGTTCATCTTATATCCTCCTTTCAAGACACTGTCCATTCCATTCAACTGCTCTTCCAAGTCCTTTGCTGTCTCTGACAGAATTACAATGTCATCGGCGAACCTCAAAGTTTTTATTTCTTCTCCATGGATTTTAATACCTACTCCGAATTTTTCTTTTGTTTCCTTTACTGCTTGCTCAATATACAGATAGAACAGCGTCGGGGAGAGGCTACAACCCTGTCTTACTCCCTTATATATTCCGTATAATTTTCCTCTTGCTGGTGGTGTAGCTGGGCACGCTGCATTACGGGAGGGGGAGGTGGCATCGGTGGTAAATCGACTACAACCACTGTTCCTGTCGTCTTTGACATTGTCTTCATGACATGGTTTGGTTGCTGCGGATCGTAGCTGGCAGTGCCGATATTTGCATTGAGCCGTTGTTGAGTCAAAAGGAGCGTGGAATTCTGTATCCTGTCTCTGAGTGTTTGGGGGAGAAGTTACTGCATTCGTTTAAGGCCTGTTTTCAAACACGCCTGTTGCTTCTAAAAACGTAATGATACCGAGAGAGAAAATTTTGTTTATTTCCTTGTCGTCAAATACATTGGGTGGGTTCGAGGTATAGCACTTTGACCAGCGGTACCATGAATACAGGCTGGATGATTGGCGCTTCCACAGGCATCACTTCTGTGTGATCCTCCGAATCGGCTGTTATTTCTGTCCTCTTCGCAGATATGTCCACATCACAAACGATTGCAGCCCTGCGGGGCAGCGGGAGTAAACATGTGCACTGTACAGAGATGTCCACGAATATAAAAAAAGCTCGGGAGCTGCTGTGAATTAAATATCATAACATAAACAGATGATGACTGTATTACCTATTGCCCGTTCAGGTTTACAATTTTACTAAATCACCAGACGGTAACAACTTTGCAACAGCATACCATTTCCGTTTGCAATTTGTCCTCTGTAAGGGAGGTTTCAACAGTACTGATTATGCCTCGTTTAGTAATGAAGAACTTCGGAGTTTTGGCCTCCGGATTTGCTTTGTCTAAGAAAGATTGTCGAACCAAGGCATTTCCGGTTAATCCTGACCCAGTCTCAGTTTTCACATGGTACTTCTCTGCCTCTGTAAAATTATGTACTTGAACAATGATTCACATTCCCGTTTGATAAGTTCACCTGGCACTATAGGATGGAGTCTGTCTTCGTTTGTGTCTTTCCTTTCAACAAACAAGATGAAAGGCCCTTTGTCGTTAGTAGCGAATATGTAAGCAGTACCAGTTCCATGCTGGTCGGTTGTGGTTCTATCCTGGGTGGTGGCGACACTTAACACTTTCCCCATTTTGTCTTTGGTCGTCGTGTCTGCCTTCCTCCATGCGGTCCTGTTGACGTTTCTGCGAGGGCTGCAGGTTTCTTGTTGTAGGTGCATTGACAACTGTAACATGTAGGTATGATCTCATATGTTCCGGCCACTCCCATATAAGAATGTTTGAACGACATTTACGCCATTTTATTTTATATTACTGTCATGATTTCGGCCTTAAGGGGCTCCGGAACGTCCTATACTTGCAATGTTAAAATAACGCTTATAAATTACATCTTTCCTCACAAAGTATTTGAGGTAGGAAGTTGAACTTTTTACAGATTATTTATTGGAATATGGGCTACAACTTAACACAGGGATTTTACAAAATTTTAGTTCAGTTATTAAAGATGATTTTTTTTCAATTGTAATGAAATTTCACAACATTTTTTTGCAATTTTTTATTTATATATTCAAAAATATACAGTATTTTGGAGAAAGGCTGTGTTAAATTATGCAGAAGGTACTGTGTAACATTTACTGAAAGTTTGAAACAAATATGTTTGGAATATCCTTAGAAAACATGTAATTAGTATGAGAAAATAAAAGTTTTGGGAATCGAGCGACAAAGATTGGATTAACTTTTTAGTGCATTCCAGGTCCATAGGATGGATTATCTTCATCCTCTGCAAACTCCTCCTCCAGCTTCCTCTTGTTCCTCCTCCTGTTTACTCTTGCTTGTATTTCTAGACTCTTTACAGCCCTGTCTGCAGCCCGAAGGCGTTCCTTGTCTAAAGCAAGCATCGCTCCTACCATGTTAGAACCTATCTTCATTCCCATATTTCTAAATACCTTGCACCTTACAATGTTGCCATCATTGAAAGTCGCAACAGCATCATACACACCAAAGTGAAGTATTTCTATTCCAACAAATACAGTCTTGGGGATTCTCGACCATATAACACTATTTACACTTTCATTGGGGTTTTTAGTTTTTCCGTGAATACACTTTTTCAACAGTTCAGGTGCTGCTAAGTCTCTGAAAATAGGTTTTATCACCTCCATTATTGCATGAGGCAGACCATGCTTATGAGTGTACACTTCACCAGTTAGCAATCCTTTGTTATATTTACACCAACTGTCTTCTTCTTTGGGACACTAGCTATGTTGGGGATTTTCATAGTCTTTATTGTTTACAGTAATAACACATACCTTTGGCTTTCCAACATTTCTCCTTTTCTTAATGGCCTTCAGGGGATTTCTAATAACTTTACTTTTACTCATAATTATACTTCAACAAAACAGATACTCAAGAAACAGAATTAATTACGAGTATTTTCGAGATAACCACAGAATAAATAAACATGAAACAATCGACAATCACACCAGCGATATATATTGAACCATCACAGTTTAGCCACAACACATACTTTATCTCACATCACTAAAATGTACCTGATGAACACGGACGTTAATAATAACACCATTTGACAGCAGTTTGACAGCGCCACAGTGGGTCACGCCCATGTGGAACACATTTCAAAAAAAATTTAAAAATAGTTATAGTCTTCGGAATTGAATAAATTATATATCTATTAAAAGGTAATAGTCTGCAGATTCAGAAAACGCAAAAAAGTAAAAATTGAACTTTTCATGATTTTGGGCCTTTCCGGAGCCCCTTAAGCCATTTTCAAGTACAACAATGTTGGTTATAATTAGACTTTGTTAACTGAATGAATAAATCTTGACGATGGTTTCACTTAACAGAGTCTAATTGTGGCTAAAACTGTTGTACTTGAAAATGGCTCAAGGCGGAAACGAAGGCAGTTTAAAAATGGCTCTGAGCACTATGCGACTTAACTTCTAAGGTCATCAGTCGCCTAGAACTTAGAACTAATTAAACCTAACTAACCTAGGGACATCACGCACATCCATGCCCGAGGCAGGATTCGAACCTGCGACCGTAGTGGTCGCTCAACTCTAGACTGTAGCGCCTAGAATCGCACGGCCACTCCGGCCGGCACGATGGCAGTAATGTAAAATAAAGAAATTTGTATATTGAAATGGCGGAAATGTCATTCACACATGTTGTTGTATGTCTGCATTGTGGGTTGCGATAACTGCATCGTCAATCACCTCACTGCATGGGTGCAGTCATTCCATCAGTATCCATTGCGAAACGTGCAGCTGGTTTTACGAAGCTGCAGTTCGCCACTGTCTATGGTGGTGATCGCAACGTAGCAAATGTATTGGAAATAATGGTGAGAATAAAAGTGGTCCGGACTTCGCGTTAACTTGCCCACATTTTGAAAACATTTGTGGCATCGTTGACAGAGGAGGAAAAACCCACAGCTACTTCCAACACGGTGGAGCAACTGCCCACGCAGCCAGCCGAATCTCGGAGCACATTCACACAAACTTCATGCCTAGCAGCGTTGTTAGCAGGGGTCAGTCATTTCTCGACTCTAGATTATAACCCCGGTCATCTGATCTGTCAGTGTGCGGTTAGTTTGAGTGGAGGGCCACAAACCTCAGTCTTAAAGAACTCTGGCAGAACATTTCGGATGAGACTGCAGCAATTCCACCAGTCCAGCTTCGATCCGCTTTTATCAACTTTATGACCATGGCCGAAAAGTGCCGTGAGAAGTATGGTGGTCACTTTCAGCATATGCTATTTTCAGGTTGCCCCCACAATGTAGCGCCTCAGCCCTTCTTTCTCCTGTTGCTTCTGCGCCCCGTCTGCAGGCTGCCCATCCAATAAACGTATACTCTCGCGGCGTGTCAAGGATTACCAAGTAAAAGCATCGCTGTCAGCCTACCCTAAATATTCATAACCCGTTGGACCACATCTAATGTTACTGAATCAACTTTCATTTTGTAATAGGGTGAAATGAAATGAGCGTGTGGCATCGATGGCGGGGTGTCCCCACTTGGGGAAGTAAGGCCACAGACTTGCAAGTCGCTTCAGTTGAGGCCAGATTGTGAGTGAGGATGAAACGACGATGACAACACAGCACCCAGGTTCCGAGCGGAAAATCTCTCCGACACGGTAGGAAATGGAACGCAGGCACGTACATGGCTGCTTTCGTTTTGTCCCTGGTTCAATTTGTTCCTTACTATTCTGCTCGTTTTGATCTTGGTGGACGTCATGTTCAAGTTGAAAATGGTTCAAATGGCTCTGAGCACTATGGGACTCAACATCTTAGGTCATAAGTCCCCTAGAACTTAGAACTACTTAAACCTAACTAACCTAAGGACACCACACACACCCATGCCCGAGGCAGGATTCGAACCTGCGACCGTAGCAGTCCGGCGGTTCCGGACTGCAGCGCCAGAACCGCTAGACCACCGCGGCCGGCATGTTCAAGTTGACCATCGAATATTTTTCTTTTTTTAAAAAAAAAACATGAGTTGGTAAGCCTTTTCTTTTTCCTTAAAATATTTTTCAGTTCCTGTATTTTACATTTTTTGTTCTTCTCCATCTTAACTTTGTCATTGCAAATTACTTCAAATGCTGGCCCTCTTGTACAGTCTTTTATATTGGTCCACTCCGTCATCTGCAATTGGCATTTCTATTAGCTATTTCTGTAGTGTATGTTGACACAGTTTTTTAATACTGTATTCCTGTAAAAAAATATATTTTTAATGCTTCGTCTGAAGAAAGTGGTTTCCTTTCAACAAATGTCTTCGATATTGCTATTAATGTTATAGATAAATATAGGAAATTTTTCTGAATATGTATCTTACTTTACTTTATAATTCAATACTGCAAGACATTTTACTTTTTAGCGTGAGCTGTAATATTTGATGACCAGCCTCATAATAGTCAATGCTGGTCGGCGCCTGAAACTGACAGAAACTGTCAATTTCACTTGTTGGTAATTCTGGAAAAACGCTTACTTACTGTTCCGCTTTAGTGAAAACATGAATGCCCTCTACTTACGTCGTCAGCTTGTAACGAAGGAATTACAAACTTTTTCGCTTTTATTCTGTATTAAAGCAGTCCCCCTGCTTGACTGGGTGGTAATACGCTTGGCTACCATGCGGAGAGCCCAGCTTCTATTCCCAGCCGGGCTGGATATTTCCTCCGCTCGTGAACTGGGTGTTGTTTTATCATCGTCACCGATACGCAAGTCCCCAAGTGTGGCTTCACCTGCAATAAGACACGCAAATCGTGGCCGAGCTTCCCTGGACGGGGTCTATCAGCCGACAATGGCACTCGATCACTTCCTTTTCAAAAAAAATTGTTCAAATGGCTCTGAGCACTATGGGACTTAACTTTTGAGGTCATCAGTTCCCTAGAACTTAGAACTACTTAAACCTAACTAACCTAAGGACATCACACACATCCATGCCCGAGGCAGGATTCGAACCTGCGACCGTAGCGGTCCCGCGGTTCCAGACTGTAGCGCCTAGAACCGCTCGGCGACTCCGGCCGGCCCCCATTTTTTTTTTTTTTATTAAAGTATTGAATTCAAATACAAGTCAGAGGAGAAGTAATTTCAAATTGCTGCTGATTGATGGCAGAAATGTGGCAAGTGTTAAAAATAATACTGTTATTAATATTTGCGGAAATAATTTGGGGTTTGCTATCGTTAATAAAGAGATTCCGAGCCACCATGCTGCTTAGAAATTTTGCGGGATGCTGTACCCGAAGGACGGTTGCTAAAAAGGTGGAATAATGACCTAAGAGGTGGCATTCACTACCCACCATTTCCACAAGAAAAGATGATTTTATTTGACTTGTTGTATCCGTTAGTCGTAGATTTGTATCCATTTAAGACTGACGCTAGGACAGCGTTACTGCTATCACTATTAACATCGAATTAAATCGAACGTCTACCATTATTTTTACCTGTGTAGTTACCTATACTTTTTTCCAAAGAACGTGTCTATTTATTTGCTCTCAACTGCACGCCGTTTTTGTCTACAACCTAAATGAACGTGAGATTATTTTGTTTGGAACCTGGTGCATCTCTTATTTGTAATAGCTCTGCGGAATTAAGATATTTATTTATTCTGTTACGTAACAGTCAGTACTCTTTGCAGTCACAGGCGCGGAACATTATTCACAAAGTCATATGCATACTCTAGGTTCACCATCATAATTTTGTGCTCGTAAATTAATATCTTCATGGAATTTTCATTTTAGGCCACTAATAGTGGCGGCTTGTCCGAGTGAAAGTCTATAAATACGTTAGTATCCTAATTTTAGCTTTGGTTACAAAATGTAATTCAAACTGTAAAAGAGAGCACCCACTGTTGCACTATATAGACAGCCTAACTAGAGAATGGTCTACAAATTTTATTTAAATTTGGTGATGGGGGACCTCTTCATGGTCAACAGTGAACAGTGGGTTTCTTTGCTGTGTGAATGGAGCAGAAAAGAATCTACTTAGTTACTCAAATAATGTTACTTAACTTGTTCGGATAATGATTCAGAACTGAAGGTGTGTAGCATATGCTAGAACTTAAATTAGAGAAATCATATTTTAATACATCATCACATGTTTTATTGAAGTAAAACAATACGTTTTAATAGAAACTGTAATGTTGCCAAATAGGGGCCCCGGGGTTCAGCAGTCCTACGGGTCATTCGTGAACTTTTTGGGAGCTGTGATGCTGGAAACGGCAGGAGAAGTAAGTCGGCCTTCACCGCTGAATTTGGCGGTCTCTGACACCTGGGGGCAGCGGCAAACTGCTGCATTATGCACAGCCCGGCAGCTCTGCACCACGAGAGCCGGGCTGCGAACACCGCTCTGCCGTGGGAAGGAGCACGTGCCGGACACCGAGAGCTTTGTGGGGGGGGGGGGGGGGGGGGGAGTTCAGGAGGTGGAGGTAGCAGCCACCACACCTGTTGACCGCTGCCCTGCCCTGTCCTGCCCCTTCCTCTGGTTGCACTGCCGGACTCGGCTCAGGCCAGCAACAGTGGAGTGGCTCGAGGGGCACACGTCGCTAACACACTCATCCTCTTACACCATGACACCGCACAAAATTCACGCCATAAACACAGCTTTCATTTAATGACCGAGTTGCGCAGCTGAATTAAGCAACACTGCAAACGTTATTTCCCCAATTTGCACTAAAATTTATATTTTAAAAAAGAAACGAAATCGAGTTGGTACCTTGTTCGAAATCCTACGTCACTTTGGACACTGTCTCTTTTTTTTTTTTTTTTTTTTTTTTTAATGACACACATATCCCTGACATAACGGCATTTGAATATAACCATAGGCGGAAACAACGTAATAATGTAAACTAATACATCTACATATATACACTGCAAATCACATTTAAGTGCCTGGAGAGGGTTCATCGAACCACCTTCATAACTATTAATCCAATCTCGTATAGCCCGCGGAAAGAACGAACACCTATATCTTTCCGTACGAGTTCTGATTTCCCTTAGTTTATCGTGATGATCGTTTCTCCCTATGTAGGTCGGTGTGAACAAAATGTTTTCGCATTCCGAGGATAAAGTTGGTTATTTGAATTTCGTGAGAAGATACCGCGCAGCGAAAAACGCCTTTCCTTTATTGGTGCCCAGCCCAAATCTTGTATCTTTTCAGTGACACACTCTCCCATATTTCGCGATAGTACAAAACGTGCTACCCTTCTTTGAACTATTTCGATGTACTCCGTCCGTCCTATCTGGTAAGCATCCCACCGCGCAGCAGTGTTCTAAAAGAGGACGCACTAGCGTAGTGTAGGCAGTCTTCTTAGTATATCTGTTAAATTTTCTGAGTGTCCTGGCAATAAGACGCAGTCTTTGGTTAGCCTTCCCCACAATATGTTCTATGTGTTCCTTCCAACTTAAGTTGTTCGTAATTGCAATTCCTAGGTATTTAGTTGAATTTACGGCCTTTAGATTAGATTGATTTATCGTGTAGCCGAAGTTTAACGAATTCCATTTAGCACTCATGTGGATGACCTAACACTTTTCGTTATTTAGGGTCAACTGCCAATTTTCACACCATTCAGACATGTTTTCTAAACCGTTTAGCAATTTGTTTTGATTTTCTGATGACTATTAGTCGCTGAACGACAGCGTCATCTGGCTCAAGGACATTAAAGGAATAAGGAATTTCAGAACATTTTAAATGGTTTAAGCATTCAGAAAATACGTTGCAATGTGTCTGAAGCTTTTATGAATTTTTTGTGTCCTGCGGCCCAAAATCTGTCGTGCTAGGGATATGGAATGTTGTTGTTGCATACATTTTTTGTTGTGTGCGTGACTGACTTGTCCGACGGCGCGGTAACTTCGAGCAGTCACCGATTTCATTGATCTATGCAACACATACAGGGTGTCCCAGAAAGAATGACCAATAGTCATGGATATAACAGGAATGCCATTTGGAGAAAAAAACTTCCTATGGTCACGTACGTCGTATTCCGAACCGTTTCCGAAGTGAAACACATTTAATGTACATCGTTATTTATTTTCTGTATTATTTAATACATTTACAGGTTTAAACATGTATAATAATTAGTAAAGATTGACATACGTTCCACAAAGTATCAGTTGTTATTTATATCTTCAGGCTTTACTGGCGAGGCGTTGTCATCCTGAAAAATCGGGTTTTCCGCTGGTAATCCGCGTCTTACTTGCACTATATTTCTATCACGCAAATCACAATCTGCATCTGGTGCTCCCTGAGACTGAATCCAGCGAAGTGTACTCAACCTCAGGGAGCACCTGATGAATGCAACTTGTGGTATCGAAATATTGTGCAAGTAGGATGCGGATTACCGGCGGAAAAACCGATTTTCCAAGATGAGATCGATAGGTAAATACGTATTTATAACAAATGAATTGATAATTAAATAGACACCCTAGCTGCAAACAGGCGTTGATATACTTCACTGGGGACATGTTGAAAATGTGTGCCCCGACCGGGACTCGAACCCGGGATCTCCTGCTTACATGGCAGACGCTCTAAGCAGGAGATCCCGGGTTCGAGTCCCGGTCGGGGCACACATTTTCAACATGTCCCCAGTGAAGTATATCAACGCCTGTTTGCAGCTAGGGTGTCTATTTAATTATCATTTCATTTCTAGCAAAGCTGCATGGTCATCCACGGTATGTGTTCTTTCGAGAACAGATACTACCGTCATATATAGTACTTATAACACATTCTCCTCTAAGCACTATCGTATACACCTGTTTACAGCTGCAGTACTGTTCAGAAGCTCGAACATTGAGCAGTCAATCTCAATGCATTTGTGTACTCTTGAGAGAACATGTTGCTGCTCTTTCCCTATTGGGGGCAGTAGCGTCCATGATGCACCCAAGAATATCATCTCCCATATTCATCTTTCGTTCGTACGCTTCAGACGTCATCCACCCCCTTAAAGATCTGGCGGCTTTGGTGGCCAGTTAATTGTATCACTACCAATCCAACGATTGGGGTAAGTGTGGTAGAGTTGCTCCATCACACGTCTAGTAAAATGTGGAGAGGCTCCGTCATAACGGATGTACACTGCTCTGGAAATTCCCAAAAAGCAAGTAATTCTCTCCTGTTATTTCTTCTTCTAAAATAGCTGGATCTGTCAACATGTTACCGATCGTGCCGCACAAATCATTGGTCGTAAAGCAAATCTGGAAATCGGCTTCAGTTGTAGTGGGTGGTTTTTCCTGATTATGATGATTATCACGCCAACCGTTGATCCTTTTACGTGTAAAGAAGGCTTCATCAGTGACAGTAATAATGGGAACAAATGTGGACTGGGATTTAACCACAGATAAGATTCACGTCTCCTGACATTGTCACCAATGTGAAGATTGTGAACGCGCTGTATGCGGAATGGGTACAAGTTTTCAGCATACCATTTTTGCAATACACGTGTCCGTCAGACATTATTATGTACAGCAAGTCGCCGTGTACTGGTACTAGGACTACGCTACACCATTTCAAACATGTTTGGCTGTTCCTTCACAGGTTGTCGGACTACATATTCAGAGGAAACATGGGAACTTGTGGGAACGCCATTTTCATGCAATGTGCTGAAGACTCTGGTAAAAACACTATGAACAGGAATTCAACGTCTCTATAAGCGCCGACGCTATTCTTCGACAGCAGGAAGAGCACTACAATCGCGGAAGCAGTAAACTTACACCGTCTCTGCATGTTCTTCTGTAGTGCAGATCACTGGCATTTTAGCTAGCGCTTGTATAAACACCGTTAATCCACGTTTCTCTCTGATACACTTCTAATCTCTCGCACAACTTCACCCACAACTTACTATTTAGAACTGCGAGTTGCCGGCCGGAGTGGCCGAGCGGTTCTAAGCGCTACAGTCTGGAACCGCGCGACCGCTACGGCCGCAGGATCGAATCCTGCCTCGGGCATGGATGTGTGTGATGTCTTTAGGTTAGTTAGGTTTAAGTAGTTCTAAGTTATAGGGGACTGATGACCTCAGAAGTTAAGTCCCATAGTGCTCAGAAACATTTTTGAACAACTGCGAGTTCAACGGGCTGGACTAACGGCAGAAAGACATCCAGAGCCAAGAGGTTGAAAGCAACGAGGTAGATTGCGCTATATTGAAACGTCAAAGAGGTTGGGCGTGCCAGACACGTGCGCCACAAAAGTAGGTGCATTAAATGTTTTCTATCTCTGAAACCATTCGGAATAGGGCGTAGGATTTTTATCCTCACAAGGTAAACAGAATCTACAGTGATTATCTAGTCACGATCTGCGAATACATACGTTTATGTACTTTATTTTACACTACAAGAAAGCTTCTTACGACAGACAATATAGCTTGATAAGTAAGCAAGTACAAAGAGCACAATGTAGAGAAATATAACACACAATTCGTCTTCTTTTTCATCGCGACTGATCGGTCGATTCCGATGAGCCACACCAGCTCCCTCCCCCCTTCCCCCCTGCCCATTCCCTGTTCACACACACATGCTTTTGGACACCAGTTCCCGGGAATTCACGGGAACTGGTGTTTTAGTTTTACCGTTCTTCCCCCCTCTGTTAGCGTTGCTGATGGCGGTGGCAGAGATGTTTGTACTCGTTGTTTGTGGTACTTGTGCGCCTGCTAATCCTCCGCCATGTCGTCCGAGGCCACAGTCATTTGCGTTGTAGCAGACAGTCTGAAGTTAGAGCCTAAATGACTAACAAATGTAACCTGTGGCCTAAAATCTGTCGAGTCCTCTTCCATGTGAGCTGTCTTCGGTCATTTGATGGGTTTCTCCCCTATCATTCCACACTGTCAAGAATGTGTTTTCTCCAAGCTGGATGACTTCATACAGTTCTGTAAAAGAAGGTCTTAAAGGTGCTCGCTCGCTGTGTTTTTTAGAGCTTTCTGTGGGTTGAAGTCGTTTAGTAAACTTCGTGCTTTAGTTTTCAGCTGACGTTTCTTACTGTTTCTAGTGAAATACGTAAGTAAAATTTTCATTCACGGTTTTAACTTCGCTGAGTGTTCCAGTGGCAGCTTGATGTTGTGGTTTTAGCTAATAATTTCGTGAAATTCTTTTGGTATTAGTATTAGCTGTCGTGTAGTAATAGTAGTAATACAAGTAGTTGCTTTCTTTGTAGAAAGACAATTTCGAGCCCGCTATTGTTAGTTCAGTAACTAGTTCTATTGATGGAATTGAACTTTGGTAACCTAGACGTATAGATTTTTCCAGTAACTGTAAAATTTTACTATGCGTGAGAAGTGTGGGCTCTGTCGTAGGTTTGTGAGTAGTGGGTTAGGGTATGGGATTTGCTCAAACTATTTTCATTGGGGGCAATGCAGTGGGGAAGCCAGTGGACATCCTAGCGAGATCCTCTCCTAGGAATGCAGAATCTGTATTAGAAATAAGTTGATAAAAGAGCAGGAGCGTAAGATCTGTGCCCTCACAAATGGTTCAAATGGCTCCAAGCACTATGGGACTTAACATCTGAGGTCATCAGTCCCGTAGACTTAGTACTACTTAAACCTAACTAACATAAGGACGTCACACACATCCCTGCACGAGGCAGGATTCGAACCTGCGACCGTAGCAGCAGCGCGGTTCCGGACTGAAGCGCCTAGAACCGCTCGGCCACAGCGGCCGGCTGTTCACTTACAACGTGCAAAGAAGGAACTAGTTAGGTTGACGAGGGTGAAGGGTGATGTTGAACGGGAACTGGCAGATGGCAAGAAGGGAACTGGGAGGAAGAGGTATTCAGACAGTTATGCTTTGCGTATATGCAATAGATTTGACCAACTGTCAGAGTTGAGTGGAGAGCTGTAGCTGTAGGTGTAGGGAACATACAGCACTCCTCAGCAGTTAGGTGGTCCATGTCAGTTGCAATGTGTAACAGAAAGAAGAAGGTTCTGCTACTAGGTAGTTCGCATGGTAGAGGAGTGAGCCAGCAGTTGCAGGAAGTGTTGGGGAGTGAGTACCAGGTCACCAGCATTGTGAAGCCTAGTGCAGGGTTGGCTCAGGGGACTGACAGCATAGGGAAGTTATGTAGGAATTTTACAAAGGAGGATCAGGTAGTGGTAGTGGGTGGATCAGTTGCAATGTGTAACCAAAAGAAGAAGGTCCTGCTCCTAGGTAGTTCGCATGGTAGAGGAGTGAGCCAGCAGTTGCAGGAAGTGTTGGGGAGTGAGTACCAGGTCACTAGCATTGTGAAGCCTAGTGCAGGGTTGGCTCAGGGGACTGACAGCATAGGGAAGTTATGTAGGAATTTTACAAAGGAGGATCAGGTAGTGATAGTGGGTGGATCAGTTGCAATGTGTAACAGAAAGAAGAAGGTTCTGCTACTAGGTAGTTCGCATGGTAGAGGAGTGAGCCTGCAGTTGCAGGAAGTGTTGGGGAGTGAGTACCAGGTCACCAGCATTGTGAAGCCTAGTGCAGGGTTGGCTCAGGGGACTGACAGCATAGGGAAGTTATGTAGGAATTTTACAAAGGAGGATCAGGTAGTGATAGTGGGTGGATCAGTTGCAATGTGTAACAGAAAGAAGAAGGTTCTGCTACTAGGTAGTTCGCATGGTAGAGGAGTGAGCCTGCAGTTGCAGGAAGTGTTGGGGAGTGAGTACCAGGTCACCAGCATTGTGAAGCCTAGTGCAGGGTTGGCTCAGGGGACTGACAGCATAGGGAAGTTATGTAGGAATTTTACAAAGGAGGATCAGGTAGTGATAGTGGGTGGATCAGTTGCAATGTGTAACAGAAAGAAGAAGGTTCTGCTACTAGGTAGTTCGCATGGTAGAGGAGTGAGCCTGCAGTTGCAGGAAGTGTTGGGGAGTGAGTACCAGGTCACCAGCATTGTGAAGCCTAGTGCAGGGTTGGCTCAGGGGACTGACAGCATAGGGAAGTTATGTAGGAATTTTACAAAGGAGGATCAGGTAGTGATAGTGGGTGGATCAGTTGCAATGTGTAACAGAAAGAAGAAGGTTCTGCTACTAGGTAGTTCGCATGGTAGAGGAGTGAGCCTGCAGTTGCAGGAAGTGTTGGGGAGTGAGTACCAGGTCACCAGCATTGTGAAGCCTAGTGCAGGGTTGGCTCAGGGGACTGACAGCATAGGGAAGTTATGTAGGAATTTCACAAAGGAGGATCAGGTAGTCATAGTGGGTGGATCAGGGAACAGTCTTGCTAGGGACGGCGAATATGATGTAGGTGGTCACCTGGTGAAGATAGATACTCAAAATGGTGGCTCTAATGTGCATTTAATGCAACTGTTTCAGCGTCGTTATCGGCGTCATCTTAATGCGGCTGTTAGGCGGTTAAAATGGAGCTGGAGAAGGCGCTGATGGCAGAGGGCATGGGACACATTTCAGTGGTGCCAGTTGGGTCTATCAGTAGAACGGATTTCCCTAGGCATGGCCTGCACCTCAATCAGTATGGGAATTGGAGGCTGGCAAAGCTAGGTGACAGTGTAGTGGTGGTGGGATCACTCGTTAAAAAATTCCTGTGGTAGTTGGTGTTAGAGCTGCACCTTCTTTAGACTGAAGTCAGCTGATAGGTATACCTACTTAAAGGAAGTCCCTGTAACTAAGGGCTCAGGTTCAGAGTCATTTTTACAGTTAGAGAAAGAATTAGCATACTTTATCCAAGTAGAAGAGGTATTAAAATTAGTGATCTGCTTAAAGATGTTGACTCTGAAATTATTGGTATAGCGCAGCACCATTTAAATTATTTGACAATTCAGAGGCTTCCTTTACCAGGATACAGATTAGCTGGCTGTTTTTCAAGGATTTCATTGCAGGGTGGGGAAGTTGCTATGTAAGTAAGAAACAGTGTTCCATTTGAGTCCGTGGACGTATCACGGCACTGTAGTGAACAGATAACTAAATGTACTGCAGGGACAGTTGAATTTAGTGAAATTAAACATCCAACTGTTGTAGTTCATATGTCCCCTAACTGTGACTTCAGAGTGTTTCTGCTCAAGCTAGAGAAGGTGCTGGATTCAATTTGTAAGAAGTACCAGAAATTAGTTATATTATATAAATTTTGTACATGATGGTGCAAGAAAAAGGATGATGGTAGAGTTCCTGGATTCATATTATCTGTTCCAGGCTGTGTTTTTTTTTCCAACTAGGGTGCAAGGGAACAGTAGCACAACCATAGCAGATATTTTTATTCATTCCTCATTACCAGATGGTCATTCTGTTAGCAAAAGAGCGAATAGCCTTTCAGACCATGATGCATAAATTTTAATACTAAAAGGCTTCTGTATTGAAACAAATGTCACATATATTTACAAACTAAGTAGGAAATTTCATCCGACAGCAATAGAGACTTATCTACACCTTGTCAAGGAACAAGAGTGGCTGGATAGTTATAGTGCCAATAACATAGATGATGAATATAATGCTTTCCTTAACACATTTATCCTGCTCTTTGAGAGTTGCTTTCCATTAGAACATCCTAAACGGGTTACTAGCAGTAATATGGTGCAAATGGCTCTGAGCACTATGGGACTTAACATCTTAGGTCATCAGTCCCCTAGAACTTAGAACTACTTAAACCTAACTAACCTAAGGACGTCACACACATCCATGCCCGAGGCAGGATTCGAACCTGCGACCGTAGCAGCCGCGCGGTTCCGGACTGAGCGCCTAGAACCGCTCGGCCACCAGCGGCCGGCTAGCAGTAATAGGCAGCCCAGGTGGCTGACTAGTGGGATAGGGATATGATGTAGAACAAAGCAGGAATTATGTCAAAATGTTAGAAGTAGTCACAATCAAGCTACAGTAGTCTATTACAAACAGTATTGTAAGGCGCTTAAAAATGTTATTAGAAAATCGAAGAGTATGTGGTATTCAAATAGAATAGGTAATTTACGGCTGAAATTAAAAACATATGGTCAGTTGTGAAGGAAATGTCTCGCCAGCAGCACAAGGTCGACGATATAAAGTCAGTTCGTAGTAAAAAATATTTCTGTTAGTGATAAATCAGATATACAAAGGGCGTTCATAAAGTGTTGCACAGTCATTTCTATTTTTTTTTTAATTTAGCAGGAGGATAATGAAATCTTGTGTGAAATACTTGGAACATTTAGCTATACATTGAGCCTACTCAATGTAGCCTCCATCAGCTGTGACGCATCTGGCCCAACATTCTTTCCATGATGTAAATGCACTTTGGTAAAACTCTGGAGACTAACTTTTACCCCATCGCATGACACAGGAAATAAAGTCTTTCTCACTATCAAATGTTTTACCGCGCAAGGTGGGCCTTCAGACGACCCAAGAGGTAAAAATCAGACGGAGCCAAGTCCGGACTGTAGGGAGGATCAGGAACAATTTTCCAACACACTTTCCTGATTTTCTCCTGCGCCATAAGCGCTGTATGAGGTTTGGCATTGTCATGGTTTAGTCTGATGACATGACCCTGAAGCTGTGGTCTGTGGGTCTTGATGGCACGTCGCAGTTAGTTGAATGACAAACAGTAACGGTCCCGTTTAATTGTTGGAGACAGGTTCCAGAAAGTCAATGAGAATGACACGACACTGATCGCAGAAGGAGGAGGCCGTCACCTTTCGGTCTGCTGTTCGTGAAAGTCTGTTTCTCCTTTCGAGGGGAACCTGGATGATACCACTCCATGGATTTGGTTTTGCTCTCAAGTTCGGAGAAAAACAACCATATTTCATCCTGGGTAATGACGCAGTCAACATACTGTTTCCACTCTTCTGTAAAGGTCTTCATGACACCCTCGCACACATTCTTTCTCATCGTCGAGTCAAATTCTGCAGATTTTTAAAACTAGTTAGATAACGAATTGACGGTTAAACCATACTTCACCAGTCGTGTACCATCTTGTACCTTCAAACGGAGGCCTTCTACCATGGAACATGTGATATTTGCAAATGAAATGAGTTTATTTAATGCTTCGTCGTGAAACTGGAATTTTTTGTTGGTTGCCATTAGCTGGTATTTCAAAAAGTTTTTAAAATAAAACTTATTTCTCCTTAATTTTTTATTTCATAGTAATGTACAGTAAAGTACTAATGCACAACAAAGGCTATTTAACACAATATTGACAATATTTTATCCATTGCTAATCTTTTAGTTTTTTTCCTAGATACATGACTATGTTGTACCTTGGAACAATTTTTCACATTGGCAAAACCTTAGTTTTCCGGAGTAATGTCTAATTTCAGAAAAAAACACGGCAGCACACAGTAATTGAATTCTATCATTTCAAAATGCAATCAGAAAATATAAAGCAGGCCCACATGTCAAGGTTGTTTCGACTACGTTGCAGAAATTTCACTGGGAAGTACACTCCTGGAAATTGAAATAAGAACACCGCGAATTCATTGTCCCAGGAAGGGGAAACTTTATTGACACATTCCTGGGGTCAGATACATCACATGATCACACTGACAGAACCACAGGCACATAGACACAGGCAACAGAGCATGCACAATGTCGGCACTAGTACAGTGTAAATCCACCTTTCGCAGCAATGCAGGCTGCTATTCTCCCATGGAGACGATCGTAGAAATGCTGGATGTAGTCCTGTGGAACGGCTTGCCATGCCATTTCCACCTGGCGCCTCAGTTGGACCAGCGTTCGTGCTGGACGTGCAGACCGCGTGAGACGACGCTTCATCCAGTCCCAAACATGCTCAATGGGGGACAGATCCGGAGATCTTGCTGGCCAGGGTAGTTGACTTACACCTTCTAGAGCACGTTGGGTGGCACGGGATACATGCGGACGTGCATTGTCCTGTTGGAACAGCAAGTTCCCTTGCCGGTCTAGGAATGGTAGAACGATGGGTTCGATGACGGTTTGGATGTACCGTGCACTATTCAGTGTCCCCTCGACGATCACCACTGGTGTACGGCCAGTGTAGGAGATCGCTCCCCACACCATGATGCCGGGTGTTGGCCCTGTGTGCCTCGGTCGTATGCAGTCCTGATTGTGGCGCTCACCTGCACGGCGCCAAACACGCATACGACCATCATTGGCACCAAGGCAGAAGCGACTCTCATCGCTGAAGACGACACGTCTCCATTCGTCCCTCCATTCACGCCTGTCGCGACACCACTGGAGGCGGGCTGCACGATGTTGGGCCGTGAGCGGAAGACGACCTAACGGTGTGCGGGACCGTAGCCCAGCTTCATGGAGACGGTTGCGAATGGTCCTCGCCGATACCCCAGGAGCAACAGTGTCCCTAATTTGCTGGGAAGTGGCGGTGCGATCCCCTACGGCACTGCGTAGGATCCTACGGTCTTGGCGTGCATCCGTGCGTCGCTGCGGTCCGGTCCCAGGTCGACGGGCACGTGCACCTTCCGCCGACCATTGGCGACAACATCGATGTACTGTGGAGACCTCACGCCCCACGTGTTGAGCAATTCGGCGGTATGTCCACCCGGCTGCCCGCATGCACACTATACGCCCTCGCTCAAAGTCCGTCAACTGCACATACGGTTCACGTCCACGCTGTCGCGGCATGCTACCAGTGTTAAAGACTGCGATGGAGCTCCGTATACCACGGCAAACTGGCTGACACTGACGGCGGCGGTGCACAAAAGCTGCGCAGCTAGCGCCATTCGATGGCCAACACCGCGGTTCCTGGTGTGTCCGCTGTGCCGTGCGTGTGATCATTGCTTGTACAGCCCTCTCGCAGTGTCCGGAGCAAGTATGGTGGGTCTGACACACCGGTGTCAATGTGTTCTTTTTTCCATTTCCAGGAGTGTATTTTCACATCTTCCACACGCTCCAGCTCTCTCACCAAGCGATTTCCGTATTTTCGGTGCCCTGAAGAAAGGCACTCTTTCAGACGAAGGGGAGCACCCCTGTGTACAGTCGTGTGGTTTCGTAGTCAACAGCAAACGTTTTCTGCAAGAAGGCAGTGATGCAGTCTCATAGCGGGACAAATGTGTTAGCAATTAAGGCAATTACCTTTGAAATAATAACCAGTTTGCTTACTCTTTCCATGGGCCTCGTTTTCATTTTACTGCCTCTTTTATACTAAATTCCGTCTACAGGGCTGGTTAGAGCCGAGACTTGAATGTTTTCCAAGGCGTAATTCTCTCCTCTTGCCGCATCATAGCCAGCCTTTAACGAATTTCCCATCATATTAAGAGAAATAATTATTAAAAGGCAGCATCTAGCACGCTTAAGTGGAACAATATTTAACTATACTGATTCAAACATCTATGTAATGCAGTTATGCACGAACCTTGTAATTAGGCCTGACACGGTTATATAAATATGAAGGACACGCACGAGTGTGAAAAGTTTTGTTCTTCTTCAGCTCCTCTCTTGTGGTCTAGTTCTTTTATCTGTAAGTTCTGCTGGGAATTGTGCTTTTCTCTATCGCTGTGCGTATTAGTAAATATGAGCTATGTTGACTGAATATTCATTAAAGCATAAAAAATACGCAATGTATTACGAATATGTTACCTGATGAACCTCGTTCCGTTTGGATAAGGAAGCAAAAAACGGATTTCATTCATAAAGCAGCATTCCGTTTGATTTGCAATTATTTCAAAAACCATTTTGTGTAGAATTACAATTTGCCCACTAAATTCATTAGAACCTGCAGTCATTTATTTATCTCGATGTCCGATAATTTTCTGAGTGCAGATACTATGAAAGTAGACTTCATTTCTTTTCACGGTCAGTAAAATACCAATAGATTTGTTTCCAAGCTAACTATGGGTTGTAGTTTCTTTGCAGTCTTAAACTAAATGAAAGGTAACAGTATTATCATCATTCTTGATATTTACGGACCGAATTGAGAGATTAAACCAAAGATAAAAAATAGCCCCTAAATGGTTCAAATGGCTCTGAGCACTATGGGACTAAGTCCCCTAGAACTTAGAACTACTTAAACCTAACTAACCTAAGGACATCACACACATCCATGCCCGAGGCAGGATTCGAACCTGCGACCGTAGTGGTCACGCGGTTCCAGACTGTAGCGCCTAGAACCGCTCGGCCACTCTGGCCGGCAATAGGCCCTAGTTTCTTCCAACATCGCCTCCAAAGGCAGAGTCCCAGTAAACAATTTCAGGAAATATTTAATGCTCTTGACTACCAGATTCAGAATACAAAGCAAATTTCACGTAATTACGGCAGGTAATGTTATAGCCTACGACAGAAGATGATTAAAGGGTAAATAATCTGAATATTAAGATGACGAAGAGCAGCAGAAAGAATAATAGCGATGTAGTTAACATCAAAATTAGGGACGAAACGATAATGGAAGACGTGAAACAATCGTCGTACATAGGAAGCAAGGTTACTAAGTATAGCTGAAGCAAGTAACATAACAGGAGCAGTTTTGAGTAGGCTACTGCAATCCTTTTTCGGTGTTAATCAACGTGTAGCTTTGCGTAAAAGTGATAATATAAATATCCGTTATACAACAGTCTTTTTTTCTGGCAAATGAAACATTTAAAGTGATTTCGTCTAATAAACGACAAAGACGTGAAAGACGGCGCAAGTGCCGAGTCACGTATTCCCGAGTTGCAGAAATTCACTGGCGCTGCCCTTACCCAAACTGATTGTGTGGCCACAGTAAGAAGAAAAACGTTATCCCATTCTGAGGCGACTTCCGCTTTGTCTGCGACCCACCAGCAGTTCTTTGAAGATACTCTACACACTGGGCTGACGGCTGTCCAATTACTCCCACACTCCCGATACGTAACCAATCGGCTAAGAGCAGCCCGTCCGGGATCGCTTTGAGTTGTAAAACACATCCCCCCTCCACTGTGCCACTGCTTTACCCATATCCGCTATTGCCGTCCCTCTGGAACAGTGATTTAAAGGGGTATACACTGACGGGGCACAGTGGCAGATTTCAAACAGCTGTATCCCCATTCAGCGCAGATACGTCAGAAGTAATGGGAGCGAAAGCAAAGCAGTATATGTTGGTATTCATTTGGTACTGTTACGATTATATCTATCCCTAGAAGGTGCACCTCTTTGTCAGCTACTACTGAAAGAAGCCTTCGATCATATTAGCATAAGAGAAGTAGACTGTCACTAACATTATCAGATAGAAGATAAGGCATTTCGAATCGATTCCAGTATGATTGAAAGCAGCTTGGAAGATACTTGTGTTCTCGGAACTTTTATTTTTACCATTTATATTTCGTTTTTAGTTGATCGTGATATCTGTCTCTGCCATGTTTTACATGATTCCACTGTAATCAGTCGAGATTAACCGATACAAGCACCGTAGCAAACTCTTTGCTTCGTCATTGACGCAGTTTTACGTCATTCGTCTGTTTGCTTTCGACACGTGTGGTCTTTCTTGCCTGAGAGATAATTCGGCATTATTGATTTACATTTGGGTTTACGTGCTGTTCCGGTTCCGGTGGATGCTTGGGAGGTGGAGCCGTATTTGGAGAGAAGACTAGATATGGGTGGTGAAGGACCAAACTGCTACGTAAATGCTGCAGTAAATAAAGAGACGAGTGAGAGCATTTCAGTTTATTCGCCGGGGGAAGTTAGTAATTAATTGTGTGCCGAGGTTATACTGCTATTGCTAGCTTGTTGTCAGTTCGCACACCGTAATCGTGCTGTGTGCTTGCCCGTAGTAAAATAGGAGCTCACAGGTTACTAATACTTAATTGAATAGACACTCATTATGGCGTCTTACATTACTTTTTAATTTAGTCGTACAGTAAGTTTTATCCTTTCCATAAGTACTCTGAGGTGCAAATACATTGCTGGTTGTAAACTTAAATGTTGAAAATATTTGAGTAGCGCTATGGGTTGTAACATCGTTCGCTTATATTTAATTACAATATTATTACGTATCATCCAACCCTTTTCTGAGTTGTTACGAAATATCCCTCCTCATTCTTTGCATTGAACCCTCTACAGAGAGCCACTCTGCTAGGGCTCGGCATTGCTGGAACATGTATGATCGCTTCACGACCCAAAATCATTCGGAGCATATCTTAACTCTACCAATTAACTCCGATCAAATAAGACAGATATTGTATGACAAAATTTTGCATGCTATTAATTTTTAGTTGTTGATAAATGTAGATCAGAGATACTGTTCTCCTCACTGCTGTTTGTCTAACACTGTACTACATGATTTCATTCACCATTACGATGTTATGTAGGAAAGAGAATCAGGATTTAGATGCTCACTAAGATTATTTAATCACCTTTGCACATCAAATCTACGTTTAGAAGATTGAGGAGACATCCTGTTTGTACAGCTGGCGGCTCTAAGCAGAAAGCTAAGTCGTGTGCAGAGTAGCCTATTGTCTTTACGAACTAGTACGGTCACTTTGAAATATAAGAGTATTAGATATGTAGGCATTTCGTCGTAGCGCTAAATGTATGAAAGTGTGTGTGTGTGTGTGTGTGTGCGTGTGTGTGTGTTAATATTTCTTTACAAATTTTCGAGTGACACGGCTTTTCAAAAATAGTTCGAATGGCTCTGAGCACTATGGGACTTAACATCTGAGGTCATCAGTCCCGTAGAACTTAGAACTACTTAAACCTAACTAACTTAAGGACATCGCACACATCCATGCCCGAGGCAGCATTCGAACCTGCGACCGTAGCAGTCACGCGGTTCCGGACTGTAGCGCATAGAACTGCTCGGCCACCACGGTCGGCTGACACAGCTTTTCCAAATCGTTCCTCCTTAGCAGTAAAATTGCACATTTCGCATATTTGGAAGTATCAGCCTTAATCGTTACTACTTATTGGAGTAATCTGTGCTTTTCTAAATCACACACCTGTTTCAAGCTGAACACAAAAATATCGTGTAAAAAAATCTCTAATCAAAAACCTGTAAATAATTAATATCCAAGAATCATAAATGACAATCGGAGAAAAGGGCATTAATTTTTAATTATATGTATGTATAAATGTTTGGGCTCTGACCACAGTTTATTGGTTATGAACTGCAGATTAAAACTGAAGCAAATGCAAAAACGTAGGAATTTATAGAGATGGGACCTTGATAAACTGAGAGAAACAGAGGTTTTTGAGAGTTTCAGAGGGAAAATTGGGGAACGATTTACAGGAACAGGGTAAAGAAACACATTAGAAGAAGTATAGCTAACTGTGAGAGATGAAATAATGAAGGATGCGGAGCATCAGGAAGTTAAAAAGACGAGACCTAGTAGGTGTGCCTGGGTAACAAAAGAGATGTTGAATTTAATTGATGACAGGTGAAAATATAAAAAATGCAGCAAATGAAGCAGGCAGAAGGGTATACAGACGTAGCAGAAATGAGATCAACAGAAAGTGCAAAATAGCTAAGCAGGAATGAGTAGAGGACAAATGTGAGGATGTAGACGTATAAATCACTAGCGGTTAGATAGATGATGCCTACAGGAAAATTAAAGAGACCTTTGGAGAAAAGGGAACCTCTTATATGAATATCAAGATCTCAGATGGAAAGTCAGCCCTAAGCAAAGAACGGAAAGAAGGGTCAAAGGAGTATATAGAGGGTTTATAAAAGGTTGATGTACCTGAGGGCAATTTCGTGGAAACGGAAGAGGACGTAGATGAAGATGAAATGGGAGATATGACACTGCGTGAAAATTTGACAGAGCACTGAAAGACCTGAGTCGAAACAAGACTCTGGTAATATACAAGATTCCGTTAGGACTATTAGAACTACTGATAGCCTTGGGAGGGCCAGCAATGACAAAACACTTCCACTAGTGAGCAAGAGGTATGAGACAGGTGAAGTAGTCTCGCTCTTCAAGAAGAATATAATAATACAACTTCCAAAGAAGGCAAGTCCTTTTTTTACAGACGAAAGGAAAAACTGGTAGAAACAGACCTCGGGATGGATCGGTCTGGATTCTGCGGAAATATAGAAACACGCGAGGCAATACTAACCCAGAGACTTTTCGTAAAAAAATAGGCTAAGGAAAGGCAAACCAACGTTTATAGCATTTGTGGACTTAGTGAAAGCTTGTGAAAATGTTGACTTGAATACTCTCTTTAAAATTCAAAAGGTGTCAGGGGTAAAATAAAGGGATCGAAAGTCTGTTTAAAATTTGTACAAAGCCAGATGGCAGTTGTAAGGGTCGAGGGGCAGGAAAGGGAAGCAGTCGTTGAGAAGGGAGTGAGACAGGGTTGTAGCTATTCCTGATGTTACACAATCTGTATATTGACCAAGCAATAAAGGAAACCAAAGAAAAGTTAGGAGTAGTATTTTTCAGGGAGATGAAATAAAAACTGTCAGGTTAGTTGATGACATTGTAATTCTGTCAGACACAACAATAGACTTGGAAGAGCACCTGAACGGAATGGACAGTGCCTTCAAAGGAGGATATAGCATGAAGTTTCTGAAGAAAAGAAATTTATTAACATCGAGTATAGATATAAGTGTCATGAAGTCTTCTCTGAAACTGTTTGTATGGAGTGTAGCCATGTACGGAAGTGGGACATGGACGATAAACAGTCTATTTAAGAAGAGAATAGAAGTTTTTGAAATCCTGGTGCTACAGAAGAATGCTCAATATTAGCCGGGGATATCACGTAAGTAATGAGGAGGTGCTGAATAGAATTGGGAAAAGAGGAATTGCGACACAACTTGACTAGAAGAAGCGATCGATTGGTATGACACTATCTGAGGCATTAAGGTGTTACTAATTTAGTATTGGAGGGCAGCGTGGTGTGTAAAAATCGTAGAGGAAGATCAAGAGATGAATACAGTAAGCAGACTGAGAAGGATGTAGGTCGCAGTAGTTACTCGGAGATGAAGAAGCCTGCACAGGATAGAATAGCATGTGAAGCAAATTCAAACCAGTCATGAAGACTGGTAGATGAATCTTTCGTTTAGCAAATGGTGTGACAGCAACTTCTACAACAGGCCCATTATATATCTTCGCTATTCCGTACGGCACACAGGATTTCAGAAACACGTTCCAGTTTTGGATAGTAGCAAGCAAACGGTTCAATGCGTAGTCCAGCTGCTTCTGGATCTTTTAATTATTATTCCTAAGAGTTCACAAGTCACTTGGTCTTCGACGTAATATACTGACTGCTTACCTGTCTCAGCAGATATAACTTATTCGAGAATGAACATAGATGTTATCGAAGGTAAAAGCAGATTACCTCATCGGTGGCCTCAAACAGATTGACCCAGTTCTGATCAAGATTCTTACGTCTTTTACTACACATCTTAAAACAACTTTTACTAATCTTCTTTTACTACATTGAAGCTTCTTCGTTCTTAGTTGAACTACGAATGGCAGGGCAGAAGAATACTTCTGCTTCCTTAAATAAGTGTTTGATTTGGGATAACGTTGTCTTAAACGAAGTACCTGAGTGCCTTAGCATTATATCCAACGCAAATTTTAAAAAAAAAATTTTTTCAGTCAGTTACTCATCATACTGTGAACCTATCTGTAGTGACTACAAACCACTTGGATCCAAATATTAACTTCAAAGCTTTAGAATTTCTGGTTTCGCCTTCAAATACAAGAACATTGACAGGTCACTGGGACCGAGCGAGGTTAGGCAGTGATTAGATTACTGGACTCGTTTTCGGAAGGACGACGGTTCCAACCCACGACCGCCCATAAAGATTTTTCCGCGCTTTCTCTGAATCGCCCAAACCAGATGCCGAGATGGCTCCTTTGAAAAGGGCACTGGCAATTTCCTTCCCCATTCGTGACACAATCCGAGCTTCTGCTCTGTCTCTAATGACCTAGATGTCTACAGGACGTTAAACCCAATCCTCCTTCCTGTATAGATTACCTAAGATCCATAAGAACAACGTTCCACTAAGACCGATTGGCAGCGGTCCTGACTCACCGACGTATAAACTGGCAAAACACTTGGCCTCTCTGCTCCAGCCGCACGTGGGGAAGACCGACATGTACATAAAGGACCCAGGACATTTCATTGAGAAGCTGAAGAAACAGAAACTTGCACCAAACGACATCCTGGCAGCTTTGATATTGTTTCTTTGTTTACGAAAGTACCACTCAGTGACGCTCTGGGGCACATGGGTTCCATTTTCCCGCAAGACATCACAAAGCTCTTCCATGCATGTCTCACCTCGAGCTATTTCACGTGGAATGGCAATTTCTACGAACAGCTGGAAGGCGTTGCCATGGATAGTCCTCTTTGTCCAGTGGTGGCCAACTTCTTCACGGAACATTTCGATGCACAGGCACTGGACTCGGTGACTTGTAAACCTAAGGTGTGGTACAGATACGTCGATGATACTTTCGTTGTGTGGATCCATGGTGAAAAACAGCTCGGTGACTTCCTAAGACACTTGAACAACCTCCACAGCAACGTAAAATTTACTATGGAAGTAGAAAAAGACACAAAACTACTACTTCTAGATGTGCTGGTCACAAGGGACGGCGAAAACCTGGGACATTGCATGTAACGAAAACCGATACACAAGGACCAATGCCCGCACAAACTACCAAACCACCACCCGAGTCAGAAAAAAGGCATGATCCATACGGTCGTAACGCGAGCAGGCTCGAATATGTAAGCCGCAGCACCTCAAACGCGAAATTATATTACATGTGTAACAGAGCCAAAGATTCAGCGAAGTAAGAAATCAGGAAAAGAAATATCGGGTACGGCGTTTCTGCCATACATTGCCAGAGTGACGGACGCAATCGGCCGTATATTGCACAAACACGGCGTAAAGATAATTTTCAAACTGACGAGGAAGATCAATGAATGTCTTAGATCGGCAAAGGGTAAAAGTGACCCATTTGCAATGTCGGGAATATACCGCTTACCATGCAAATGCGGAAAAGTTTATGTCGGAATGACTGGACGATCAGTCAACACCGGGATCGAAGAACATAAGCGACATTGCAGGTTGGGGTAGGTGGGGAAATCGGCCGTGGCAGAGCACGCGCTGAGTGAGACCGACCACGTAATAAAATTCACCGACACGGAAGTTCTGGCTGTACAGAAGCACTATCACACCCGCTTGTTTAGAGAAGCTGTAGAAATACACAAACACGGGAACAGCTTTAACAAGAAAGAGGAAAGCGTTAAGGTAAACGGATCAAGGCTTCCCGTACTGCAGCGAACGACCGTCGCAGGTAGCAAGAGGAGAACCGCACAGGAAATGACCGCGGAGAAGCCCTCGGACGTTGGCGCGCCAGGTACATATAGATTGCGGCCGCGAGCTCGGCTCCAGTTCACCACCAGCAATGGAGGGTGAAGCTTTAACAATGCCAGCCACTCGCGCTGCCGCAACGTGAGTAAAATCATCAAACGAACGTCGGCCGAAGAACCCGAGACAGAAGCAAATAGGCAGTTTGTCCTCCTTCCTTCGTTTTACCTCACTAGAAAGCCATGCAGTAAATTGTCGCCCTGCTTGCCGGCCGAAGTGGCCGTGCGGTTAAAGGCGCTGCAGTTTGGAACCGCAAGACCACTACGGTCGCAGGTTCGAATCCTGCCTCGGGCATGGATGTTTGTGATGTCCTTAGGTTAGCTAGGTTTAACTAGTTCTAAGTTCTAGGGGACTAATGACCTCAGCAGTTGAGTCCCATAGTGCTCAGAGCCATTTGAACCATTTTTTTGTCGCCCTGCTGCTAAAATCACGGATGAAGACTGTGATTTCTAATTAGCTGCCATATACGAGTACACCGACCTGAACGACCGACTGCCCTTCTGGAATTAGAGCACATTTACGCAAGATTCCAACGAGAAAATTCGAAGTGCAAAAAAGTGACTGAAATACACTGTCTCAGTACGACAAAATGAACAAAGAAAATTGTTTTACTGCAGGTGAGGACAATAAATTATATTTGGATTACACGTCTAAACATGAAGGTTGATTGGGTGGTTATATAGATAATACGTGAAAGTGAAATAAGCCCTGGTCTGCGTATCTTTAAGCATTCGCGGATTCAACATCTTGTGCTAATATCCCTTCAACTAACTGAAACTTTACTATGATGAAATGGTATTTACGCCGACCTGATAGTTATTTTAATCGATAAGCTTACACAAGTGTGTAGTAAAATGTAAATGTCGTGTGACAAGGGCCTCCCATCGGATATGCTGTTCGCCGGGTGCCACTTCGGCGACTTGCGCGTCGATGGGGGTGAAATGATGATGATTAGGACAACATCAACACCCAGTCCCTGAGCGGAGAAAATCTCCTACCCAGCCGGGAATCGAACCTGGGCCCTTAGAACTGATATTCTGTCACGCTGACTACTCAGCTCCCGGGGACGGACAGTGTGCGTAGTGGGAAAGATGATGATGATTATTAGTGTTTTAGGGCGCACATAGTGGGAAAGATGTGTGTGCCAAAGTCACGCAGATTTCAGCACTCTCATTCTATGTCTAACAATGTTATTATGCAATGCTTTCGGATTAACTCATCAGAATAGTGACTGTTTTAAAATTTACCAGAGCTAAGAAGTGTAATTATAAATGATCGGTGCGAGAAATATGCCGGAAAGAACATCACGACTACTGCTTACAGCACGGAGTCGTTACACTGCTGCGTCCCTCATGATGACAGGGTGACTACCCGGGAGGGGCCTGCCTATTAAACATCTACCTACCTTCTACCAAAACCGTGTGCAAAACTTTCAAAACACCGAGGAAAGACAATGTATCCTCTGAAAGAAATTAGATACCTGGAACTTGCGAAGAATATTTCATATGTCGTTATTAGACAAATGAGACCTCGTTTATGAAGTTGCTACATGTCTACGACACAATCCCGCGTGACTGGGATGTCGAAGAACTTGAATCAAACAATTTCTAGCGAGGTCGCCACCGCTGCGGTTGCAGGCGGCACGGAACCGCCAATACAGTTGGTCCGGAGACTGAAACGGCCGGCACTTTGCCTGCTACGTTTCCAGCTTCCCGAGGAGACCGCCTCTTTGGAATTCCCTTCGCCGAAGGCGATCGGACGCACGTGTCACACGTGGAGCGTTGCGGGTCGATATGACTCTAAGGGGATTACGCGGTCAGCCAGCTTAAAACATAGCCTGCCTACAATCGTAGCTGTACCAGAAAACCGCAGAATGTATCTACGGGAACTACTGCTACAAATGACAAACACTGACCCCGACGAAGATGTTCAACACATCGCGAAGTCCAGTGAATAAAACTGAGCTAAACAGGTATCCACAGATGTTCGTGCCAATTTAGTGGATTCAAAACGTTCTGTCGTTACTGATTTCTATGCGAATGGGAACAGGAGTAACTCGGAAGTTGCAAACGCTGGTATATAGAGCGAATATTTAAGGAACAACCTCAACCCTCTCTTGCCCAGTTGTCCATCTTTCTCAGCACATTAAGTGTCGTGACAGAAAATGATTTTCCTCGTTCATCATCTTTGCTTCCTCCCAGTTACCTTCTCATCCCTTTGTTCTAGAAAAGTGGTTACCAGTTTTTGCGTCACCCTTTACAATGTAATTAGAGGAACCAGTTTACCATTTCAGAAAATAAAGGTCAGAAACATTCAATAAAACGAAATTTGATTTCGAACGTTCAGGTGCAAAAAAATGGTTCAAATGGCTCTGAGCACTATGGGACTTAACATCTATGGTCATCAGTCCCCTAGAACTTAGAACTACTTAAACCTAACTAACCTAAGGGCATCACACAACACCCAGCCATCACGAGGCAGAGAAAATCCCTGACCCCGCCGGGAATGGAACTCGGGAACCCGGGCGTGGGAAGCGAGAACGCTACCGCACGACCACGAGATGCGGGCGTTCAGGTGCAGGGCTACGGTTTTTCATCTCTATCATTGATCGATGTTCAGAATCTGGTGTAAAGAGGCGAATCAGTAATGGCCGACCAATCCAAAATATTCGTCGCATTATTTTTAAATGAGCGTAAATATTGCTAAAAATAGCAATTTTCTTAGCCTAACGTTGAACATAGGTCGACCGCGACTTTTGGGAAAAAATTCGATTTTCTTTTCCCTTGTATTTCAACACCTGTGTTTTATCAAGAGGTCACACTTTAATTTGGTGAGAAACTATTCTAGACGTTTTATTGGATTTCTTCTTTATTTTACGGCTAGAAGATAATGCGTAACCCTTAAGGACATTACGTTAACAAGGTGTTATGTTGCAGAATATGACCTGAAGGAAATTCGTGTTCAAGTAATGAAAAACTGTGAGTTTTATTTTTCCCAAAAACAGTTACTTTAAGCGAAGATTATTACCCTAGTGTTAGTAGGTGATGCCAAACTTACGTTTATTTCTGCTTTGTCAGCCCATGTTGTACGTGCTGTAATCTCTAATCGCTATTTTCGCCACAGATTTTGCCATTTTACTGGGCATATAGATAATTTTTGATGCACAACGTCCCGTGTGAATATGATGTCCGGTATTTCTTACCACCGCTGTCACCGTGTGGTGAATCCCATAATGGGCTGTCTCTCAATTCACTCCTCACTGAATGCAATAACTAGAGTCCTTCATTAACGATATGTCCAATATAATGATGCCAAGACTTACAGATTCCCCTACTGATGAAAAGTAAGTAACAGATTTGTTATAAGCTTTTAACAAATACGGATGAATTTCCATGAGGAACGAACCTTCGAAAAGAAATAATTTTACGACACAGTGTATTCCAGGACATCTAACTAAACAGAAAATATTAACCGCGGATCAGCCTGAAACTTAAGTCACCTAATTTCACAACAATTTTCAATATAACAGAAACAAAATCTCATTAAGGTCAACGCCGTTTCCATGACAGACTTATTTGTAAAACTTATATTAAGAACGTACGTATATTACTAATGGTGACATAGTAGCTAGACTTCTATTGGAATGTAGGGCTTGCGACCACTATCAGGCAACTTGGAAGTTTACTGCATTACAGCAGAAACCACGTTGTAAAACTACTGTCACTGGATGAAAGAAGGCAACGTTGTGGCTGCGGCTGCAGTCACCTTACTCGGAGTCTACAAATGAGTGACTATTTCCATCCCCGCTTTTCTCTCCCATCTGCTAATAGTGCACAGGTATAGCGAGTGTCAGTATCCCTATGTAATCGTTCTTGACCTTTATCATTTCGAGAAATAGCCTACATGTTGAGACTTTTCTGTGCAGCCTCATGTCATGACGTCGATAAAGTCGCATTATTGGATTATTGGCGTTATTTTGAACCGTAAGCAATACAGAGAGAGCCGTAATGAGTTTCTACAACAACTGAAACAAAACTCGGAATAAAACTATTGCACAATTATGATCAGTGAGCTATTACTAAGAGAACCGTTTCCTGGGAAGGAAACTAATCGAGCACAAGCATGTTCTATAGATGTGATGGACATCACGAAATAAACAAACTAAAAAATTATGTATCCCTAAGGGGCTCCGGAGCGCCCTATACTTGCAATGTTAAAATAACGCTTATAAATTACATCTTTCCTCACAAAGTATTTGAGGTAGGAAGTTGAACTTTTTACAGATTATTTATTGGAATATGGGCTACAACTTAACACAGGGATTTTACAAAATTTTAGTTCAGTTATTAAAGATGATTTTTTTTCAATTGTAATGAAATTTCACAACATTTTTTTGCAATTTTTTATTTATATATTCAAAAATATACAGTTTTTTGGAAAAAGGCTGTGTTAAATTATGCAGAAGGTACTGTGTAACATTTACTGAAAGTTTGAAACAAATATGTTTGGAAGATCCTTAGAAAACATGTAATTATTATGAGAAAATAAAAGTTTTGAGAAACGAGTGACAAAGATTAGATTAACTTTTTAGTGCATTCCAGGTCCATAGGATGGATTATCTTCATCCTCTGCAAACTCCTCCTCCAGCTTCCTCTTGTTCCTCCTCCTGTTTACTCTTCCTTGTATTTCTAGACTCTTTACAGCCCTGTCTGCAGCCCATAGGCGTTCCTTGTCTAAAGCAAGCATCGCTCGTACCATGTTAAAACCTATCTTCATTCCCATATTTCTAAATACCTTGCACCTTACAATGTTGCCATCATTGAAAGTCGCAACAGCATCATACACACCAAAGTGAAGTGTTTCTACTCCAACAAATACAGTCTTGGGGATTCTCGACCATATAACACTATTTACACTTTCATTGGGGTTTTGAGTTTTTCCGTGAATACACTTTTTCAACAGTTCAGGTGCTGCTAAGTCTCTGAAAATAGGTTTTATCACCTCCATTATTGCATGAGGCAGACCATGCTTATGAGTGTACACTTCACCAGTTAGCAATCCTTTGTTATATTTACACCAACTGTCTTCTTCTTTGGGACACAAGCTATGTTGGGGATTTTCATCGTCTTTATTGTTTACAGTAATAACACATACCTTTGGCTTTCCAACATTTCTCCTTTTCTTAAAAGCCTTCAGAGGATTTCTAATAACTTTACTTTTACTCATTCTTATACTTCAACAAAACAGAGACTCAAGAAACAGAATTAATTACGAATATCTTCGAGATAACGACAGAGTAAATAAACATGAAACAATCGACAATCACACCAGCGATATATATTGAACCATCACAGGTTAGCCACAACACATACTTTATCTCACATCACTAAAATGTACCTGATGAACACGGACGTTAATAATAACACCGTTTGACAGCAGTATAACAGCGCCACAGTGGGTCACGCCCATGTAGAACACATTTCAAAAAAATTTAAAAATAGTTGTAGTCTTCGGAATTGAATAAATTATATATCTATTAAAAGGTAATAGTCTGCAGATTCAGAAAACGCAAAAAAGTAAAAATTGAACTTTTCATGATTTTGAGCCTTTCCGGAGCCCCTTAATGAATCTAATACAGTATCGAAAAACACACTTTAGCTGTATAGCTTAATTGAAGACTGCGATACGCCGCTCATAATTTACGAGGGTTACTTTGACAGAAAGTTCCGATCCGGCGCGAAATGGAAACCACAGTGAAAAGTCGGTGAAGCTTTGAACAGATGTGTTGAGCAGTGTCTCTTGTATGTCAGACGATCATTCCGCGTTGCTGTTTTCAGTCCTAAGAGCACGGAGAGCACGTAAAGATGCCTGGAAAATAGTGTCTCCCGGCAAGTACGAGGGATGGTGAGAGATTTCGTCTGATGTCATGCCGCACAGATAACATACCTGTCACACGTTTCCTTCTTCAAGCCAATTCTCGGCCGCAATCAGCCGGGGGAATGAAGATGCTCCTGCAGCATTTCCGATGCAAAGTGTTTGATCACTCACAACGCAGACCATCGTAGGCTCCCCAAGAGTTTCATTTCTGATCACAGCAACCTCTGGCTATGAAGAAAACATTTTGGCAGTGAGCTGTAGAGCAGCGTAGAGAATTGGCGGAAAGCACAGGCGGCTGCCTTCTATGAAATGTGTGTGAGAAAGTTGGTGCAACGGTACGACAAACAGTCAAGTCGAAGCGGCGACTCTGTACAGTAGTAGATCTATTATGATCGAACATGGGTGGGACCAGTTCGGATGTCAGCTCTGTCCCAGGACAGTATGCATGATTCAGGAAGTTGTTACGAAGGTTGTGGGCAGGTTTGTATCAGGAAACGATAAAACGGCTTTATGACATTCTTCCCAACTGAATCAGTGTATACATCCAGTATAACACCCCCATACTTCCCGGGATTTGCGAAATTACAAGTTCACAATGACCGTGAATTATGAATTTTGACCCGTTTCGCGATAAGGCATCCGAATCCGAAGTAAATTATGATTATTCCGCGGGAAACAGGAGACGTTATAACTTGATCGTTATTGAATGAGTAATTTCATTCAATAACGATCGTTAAATAAAATAATGGAAATAATTTGGAAATAAATTTTTGCAGTGGAAATTTTGCCGAAAGAAATGATTAAGTTGTAAAAGCAATTAAAAAATTGGTCGCCAGGTCAACTTACGAGCGACAGTACTGTTAATTACGTGAATAATAATGTCAAAAATAAAGTTTACCTGTTTGTAGCGCAGCAGGTGGAACGGGAACGTTTACGTAAGTGCTGTGTCAGGCTCAGTAGTGATATAAAACAATGTCATAACAATCTAACTACACTTAAACATTAATGCTTAACTTTCAATAAGTATTTTGATAGTAATTTTGTTCATAATTTGTCAGC
Organism: Schistocerca nitens; assembly: GCF_023898315.1. NCBI lineage: Eukaryota > Metazoa > Arthropoda > Insecta > Orthoptera > Acrididae > Schistocerca > Schistocerca nitens. Next base: position 22,915,439 of record NC_064614.1, read on the forward strand.
TAAGTGCAATGTTGACAACACAGATAATTATCTATCGAGATTTTAAATAATGAACTGTCTTTCTGTCTTTAAAATTAGGTACTTTGCACAGTTTAATCTACTGATAATGAAATATATTGCCAATAATTGATTAACTATGTTTAGAATGATAATAATTCATTAATTGAGAGATTGTCAAGTGGAATAAGCTTTATAGTTTCATGAAACATCCTTGAACTAACTTCAGCTGAATATGCATTGAAATAAATCTTAATAATCAAATTTATTACTTCAGTCTATTATTAAGTTACTACGGTTGGCGTAAGCTTATAATTGCAACAATTAACTACGATAACCATTATGAAAATTATTCTTTGCCGTCTATGGAAATAATTTGATAATTAACATATTTTCTCTTGATAATGGCATGACATACTCGGTTCAATAAGGCAAGGATCGGAAGGAACCTACTTGGTGTTATTGTCGGGTGGAATGTAACTACAACACTTCGATTATAAAGTGCTTGTTATTAATTGTTCAACTTCAGAGAAAAGCACAGTCACTGGCAAGCCTTCTACAATTTTATCCTACGAAAATTACGTAGATCTTACTTGCCTCGTTGTCGGTGGATCGACGGAAGTCCAAGGCAGCGACACAATGTGGCAGCGGGCTTTTACTGTTGCGACTTGGACCCATAGTGCGTTTCACATTGAAGTCCTCGTTTCTTCAGCACTCATAATAACTTGCCCGGCCATGCTTCCAGATATGCCGATCATTGCTTTCCCGTCGTACTTAGATCCACAGACTAGTCGTTAGATGAAACACAGCTAGGAATAGCAGCACTCGGCTGTACGTCTTACTCCGAGCACGGCGTCACTGCTACTACTGCCCGCTGGCGCGCTCCCGCGCCCAGAGGCGCGACAAAACAATCTCTCTGACTTCAACGTTCACTAAATATGCCCTGACCTGCCAGTGTTAAATATTACATAATGTAAACATAGTATTTACAATACATATTTACACTAGACAATACATCGTATACAAACAGTTTCACGTGTTAAGTAAGCAAAAAAATTCATAGCAAGGACTGCGTTGTGGCGTCACACCAGGCCGGAAGGAGTCCAGCTTCACCCTGATACGTGAGCTCATACTGATAAGTTGTTTGTAAATTGAACTCGATTTTTGAACAACGCAATAACATCACATTTTCTCGTAACGAATGGTCTTTTGTTAACAGAATCTTCCGTCGGTTCTTGATAGGACAACATTATAATAAATGAAAAGCACCAGGCTGCTATTGTTCTACAATATTGTAGAACAAAAGCAAGCTGGTGCTTTTCATTTATTAGAATGGTGTATTGTTTCGTCCCCCCCCCCCTTTTCTGGGTACTTCAATATTTTTATCAGGCAGTGTATACTTAGGTATCACCAGTAAATTTTAACGGTTACGACACATTTTTATCAGAATGGAAGCAAACCGAGTATCGTAAATAAACACACTAAAACTGTGGTGAAAACAACGATAAACGATACAAATTTAAATATTACCTCTGAAGTGAAGATAAGATCACTAATAAATTGACCAACTATTGTAATACCCCTGAATGACATCACAGTGTTTGGTTTCAGATACACAGCACAGCTTAAAAATATAATTTCTGTCACTACTGTCGGAAATATGGTAACAAACATCTCTTGATGGACTGTTATTAAAATGCATACCAAGAAGCGAAATCAGAGTAGCCATTACTATTACGTCACTAGTCAAAAATCGACAGTTCGTATAGTAAATTCCCCCGAGTCTCTCTTATTATCCTGGTTAATCTCACTTATCGGTATTGATAGCTCATGTTTACTATTCCAGAAATATTAACCAACACACTAAACTATTCGTTGTTTACCGTGGAAAATTTCGTCACATCCAATTACGTGGTATCGCTTAATAGCTTAATACTGCCGTACAGCCGTTTCGATACTCCGTTATTACTTTCTGCTGCCTGTGACTGTGGTGTGCAGTGACACTGCACTTCATTTTCATGGGTATGGCGTCACGTGATGCGCCCTTCTCCGTTCTAGCTTCATACTCCGTTTATTCCTAGCCTCAACAGATTTTCAGCTCAATTTTTATTCATAGAACTCAATATTTATGGCTCGCCATATTCTTCTTTGGGGCGTTTGCGTCTGAAGTTGGAATTAATTCTTTACTGCCCACGAGTAAACGAGATGTTAGTGGTCCGGTCTGTGAATGGTTCTATATTGCTCACTTCTGTGACCACTTTTATACTGTCGAACTGATTCAACGTTGAAATATTTGCAAACAGAATTTCCGTATAACTTACTCTCAAAGTACATGTATCACTGCAAGAACATTCGTAACAGTATTCCTGTGTGACATGTTTCCTCGCAATCTATACATCCACACTTCAATATATGTTACTCTATGAACATACGAGTGCTATTCTGAAGTAAGGAACGATAGGTCGCGAAATGGAAACCATAGTGAAAATCAAAACTGTTTTATTTCCAGCGGTTAGCTACACCTTCGAGCTTCTTCTGTACACAGTCGCCGCTCAGACATCTATCGTAGCGTTGTACTAACTTTTCCATTCTCTCATTATAGAAGACAGAAGCCAGTGTTTTTCGACAATTTTCTACTCTGGACTGCAGCTCGTTGTCTGTGCCAAAATATTGTCTTCACAACCAGCGGTTCATCCGAGCAGAGATGAACCTCAGGCGTAGCCAGTTACGGACTGTATCCTGGATGATCAAACACTTCCCATCGAAAGCGCTGCAGGAGCATCTTCATGGCCCCTGCAGAGTGCGGCCGAGAATTGTCGTGTAGAACGAACCGCGTGACAGTTATGATATGTGGAATGCATATCTTCAGGCGAAATCTTTCGCCAGCCCGTCATACTTGGCGGGAGACGCTAATTTATAGCCATCATTACGTTCTCACTGTGAGTTCAGAACTGAAAAGAGCGACATGATGTGATCGATGGGCGTACTAGACACAGTGCCCAACGCATCAGCGCAAAGCTTCATCAGATTTTCACTGTATTTTCCATTTCGCCAGCGATCGTTCTTTCCTTTCCGAATAACCCCCATATTATAGTAAAAAACAGATTTTTGAATTACACATTTTATGATTTACACTAGGTTTTTACACCCTGTTCCTTGAAAATGACTCAACGCATTGTAAAGTTAACTGATTGATCACACACACACACACACACACACACACATATATATATATATATATATATATATATATGCACACACACACACACACACACACACACACTGCTGGCCACCGTAAATGCAACACCAAGAAAGACAAGAGGTAGCACAACAAGATTTATTTTGTAGATAACATGTTGACCAAGTATCAAATGATTACGTTTACAGACGTCTGTGACATGTGGTTCCTGCCAGAATCAGTAGCCAGAGTAGCCGCCATTGTTGGAGATCACCACTGCCACACGTCTCGGCATTGAGTCAAAGAGACGTTGGATGTGTTCCTGGGGTACAGCAGCCCAAGCAGCTTCCACACGTTGCCAAAGATCATCCGGTGTGGCAGCTGGGGATGTAATCTGGGTCACTCGTTGAGCTACTATGGACCACATGTTTTCTATCGGCGAAAGATCCGGAGTGCGAGCCGGCCAGGGAAGCAATTCAATCTGGTTATTGACGAAGAACTTTTGGACAATGCGTGCCACGTGTGGTCGCGCATTATCCTGTTGAAATATGGCTGTGGCCGAGCCCTGAAGGTAAGGAAGGACATCTGGCTCCAGCACCTCGAATATGTAGCGCCGGCTATTTAAAGTACCGGCAATGCGTACTAGAGGCGTGCGAGAGTAATATCCAATACCGCCCCATACCGTAATACCCGTTGCAAGACCAGTGTGGCGGTGCATAATGCAGCTGTCCAGCATCCTCTCTCCACGGTGTCTCGACACTCGAATCCGACCATCGTGGTGCTGCAGACAGAAGCGTGCCTCGTCAATAAAGACAACGTCATTCCATTCTGCCGTCCACATCCGTCTGTCATCACACCATTGGCGACGGAGACGTCTGTGGTTCTGCGTCAATGGTAGACGAAGCAATGGACGTCTTGCGGACAGACCACTCTGCTGTAAACGGAGTCGAATGGTACGCGCAGACACTGGATGATGCGTTACAGACGCAATGTGCTGTGCTATGGTTCGGGATGTCACTGAGCGATCCGTCACTGCCATGCGCACAATTTGCCTATCAGCACGTGCAGTGGTGCACCGAGGTGAATGCGATCGACCACGTCGGTCCGTCGTACACTCCTGCATCCAACGGTCACATATCCGCATTACAGTTGTTTGGTTTCGTCCAACACGACTAGCAATTTCTCTGTATGATAATCCACAATCTCGGTAAGCCACTATCCTTCCTCTGTCGAACTCGGATACTTGATCAAAAGATGTTCGCTGTTGTCTACGAGGCATAACTGATCGTCTTGCGAAACAACCACAAGGTAAACACACGTGCCGAACGAACACTCGTCGAAATCGCCAAGACTTAAATGGCGCTATGAGGTGGCGCCACAGGTGCGCGTGATGTGCGTCTGCGCTGAAATTCTAATCAGTTGCATGTCTCATCGCTGCAAACCCATGGTGTAAATTTCACTTGATTCCGATGCTTCCTTCAGGGTGTTGCATTTACGGTGGCCAGCAGTGTGTGTCTATACACAGGGTGTTTCAAAAATGACCGGTATATTGGAAACGGCAATAAAAACTAAACGAGCAGCGATAGAAATACACCGTTTGTTGCAATATGCTTGGGACAACAGTACATTTTCAGGCAGACAAACTTTCGAAGTTACAGTAGTTACAACAGATGGCGCTGCGGTCTGGGAAACTCTATAGTACGATATTTTCCACATATCCACCATGCGTAGCAATAATATGGCGTAGTCTCTGAATGAAATTACCCGAAACCTTTGATAACGTGTCTGGCGGAATGGCTTCACATGCAGATGAGATGTACTGCTTCAGCTGTTCAATTGTTTCTGGATTCTGGCGGTACACCTGGTCTTTCAAGTGCCCCCACAGAAAGAAGTCACAGGGGTTCATGTCTGGCGAATAGGGAGGCCAATCCACGCCGCCTCCTGTATGTTTCGGATAGCCCAAAGCAATCACACGATCATCGAAATATTCATTCAGGAAATTAAAGACGTCGGCCGTGCGATGTGGCCGGGCACCATCTTGCATAAACCACGAGGTGTTCGCAGTGTCGTCTAAGGCAGTTTGTACCGCCACAAATTCACGAAGAATGTGCAGATAGCGTGATGCAGTAATCGTTTCGGATCTGAAAAATGGGCCAATGATTCCTTTGGAAGACATGGCGGCCCAGACCAGTACTTTTTGAGGATGCAGGGACGATGGGACTGCAACATGGGGCTTTTCGGTTCCCCATATGCGCCAGTTCTGTTTATTGACGAAGCCGTCCAGGTAAAAATACGCTTCGTCAGTAAACCAAATGCTGCCCACATGCATATCGCCGTCATCAATCCTGTGCACTATATCGTTAGCGAATGTCTCTCGTGCAGCAATGGTAGCGGCGCTGAGGGGTTCCCGCGTTTGAATTTTGTATGGATAGAGGTGTAAACTCTGGCGCATGAGACGATACGTGGACGTTGGCGTCAGTTGGACCGCAGCTGCAACACGGCGAACGGAAACCCGAGGCCGCTGTTGGATCACCTGCTGCACTAGCTGCGCGTTGCCCTCTGTGGTTGCCGTACGCGGTCGCCGTACCTTTCCAGCACGTTCATCCGTCACGTTCCCAGTCCGTTGAAATTTTTCAAACAGATCCTTTATTGTATCGCTATTCGGTCCTTTGGTTACATTAAACCTCCGATGAAAACTTCGTCTTGTTGCAACAACACTGTGTTCTAGGCGGTGGACTTCCAAAACCAGAAAAATCCTCTGTTCTAAGGAATAAACCATGTTGTCTACAGCACACGCTTACAGCAGAAAGACGACGTACAGAATGGCGCACCCACAGACTGCGTTGTCTTCTATATCTTTCACATCACTTGCAGCGCCATCTGTTGTTGAAAATTATAACTACTGTAATTTCGAAAGTTTGTCCGCCTGAAAATGTACTGTTGTCGCAAGCGTATTGCAACAAACGGTGTATTTCTATCGCTGCTCGTTTAGTTTTTATTGATGTTTCAAATATACCGGTCTTTTTTGAAACACCCTATATATATATATATATATATATATATATATATATATATATATATATATATATATATATATATATATATATATAGAAATATAAATAGTGGCAAGTATTTATTCACAACCGATACAAAAGTGTTACATGTTTTGCACCTGTTACTGTCCTTCAAAGTAGTCACAGCGTTGTGTAGAGCATCTTGCCAGCGATGTGGAGGGCGTAGTATGCAGTTAGTAGAGCCTGTTCTGTTGATAGTGCGAATGGAGCGGTCTACTGCCTGTCGAATCTCTTGAACAGTTTCGAAGCGAATGCCACGATGTGGTTGCTCCATCTTCGGAATCAAATCAAAGTCACAAGAACTTAAGTCCGGGGAGTATAGTGGATGGTACAGTACTTCCCAGTCCCATCGACCGAACAGAGCAGCCACAGTTTGGACTGTATGCGCCCTATCACCGCTTCTTTCGCAAAGTTGGTCGCAGGTTGTGCTCCAAAAACGAACAGTAATGCTGTGCATTGACGGTCCGCCGTGGAGGAACGTAATGCGTTAGGGTAACACGATCACAGGCGTACATCAGAATCACCATAAGTTTCCCCATACTGGAGCTCTGACGCACTTTCGGCTTTCACAGCGACCCATCATGACGCCATTCGTTGGATTGGAGTTTCAGTTTTGGCTTCGTGGCATTCGCTTCAGAACTGTTCCAGAGATTCGACAGGCAGTAGACCGGTCCATTCGTGCCATCAACAGAACAGGATCTGCTAACAGTATACTACGCCTTCCACATCGCTGGCAACGGGTTCTACACAACGCTGGTGATTGCCTTGAAGGACAGTAACAGGTATTGGTTGTGAATAAATAGTTGCCACTATTTAACTTCCAACCCTCGTAAATATCACTTCAATATCATTGCATTTCATTTAACATCCTATTCGGTCGCTCTATAGCAAAACGTACTGTATCATACTGCACAATATTAACCATAAAATCAATACTTCGTGCCCATATTCATACTTGTTTATTCCATGAGCACATTCCGCAGGTTAACTGCCTATGCATCTTTTCTGCAGTTGCCAAAAGCTTGCACCACTTTCTAGCTGACGTAGCAATTCCAGCGCACCTGTGATACGTAGTAAGACTAGGATTAGATATATTTTAGCGGTATCGATAACTGCACCCTACATGATACAGATTAATCCAACACCAATCTGCTCAAGGATTTACTCACAAAATGGTGAGCTAAAAATTAGTACCCCACATAGACATATAATGCGTGTAAAAGTGTACTAATGTAGTATTCATCAATGTGGAGAAGGCTTGTACTTTCCAAGCAAGATTTCTGTAGACCCAAATAACGGGCGTATCTCAACAAGAGTGCTTAGTTAGAAACACCCTGAGCACAAGAAATCCCGAGGAATCCACATAATGTGAAGAATTTTTGAACTAAGTGACTTCACGTAATAGTGAGAATAAAAACGTACACAAAGGAAGAAATAGTACAAACAAAAGCAAAAGACATCCCAGCCAGATTCACTTATGTAAATCAACCAATCTTTACTATGATAAGTGAGAAGCATACAAAGATACACCATTAAATACTTTAAATGATTGAGGACAGTGTTTTTAATGCAGAATTTGCTACTTTGGAACAATACATACCCCGAAATAACACGTTAGAGAAACCGACACAACGAAGGAACACACACCAAGAGGTGGTGTGGGTTTGAAACCTAAGAACTGGAACTAAATTTTGGGAAATGAAATCATATCAATTCAGGTGCGACGTGAGTTGAACTCTGTTCACAGAACTCCTTACTAGAAACTGATTACTGAAGACAACAAATCCAGTGACCGCTAGTTGTTGACTGCATACCTCCGATGAAAACTCACACCAAAAAGCCCCTAAGAAATGTTTTCTGTTCAATCCAGCACGCGGAAAGGAATTCGTGTAACGCCTCGTCATGGGACCGTGGAAGATCAAAGACAGAAATTCTATCGGAGCTTTAGGCATTAGCAACTTTCTCTTTGCTCCGAACAGGGACTTAGTGATCTTCACAAGGACAGAGAGACCGATTCTAAGAAATATGGCTATGCATGTATCGGTGGCCCACTGCCTCCGAACAGAGAGACAGCGATAATCGTCTGCTACAAGTTACCTTATGTAAACATTACACCCGAATGATGGTTTAATGTTGCCCGGAAATACAAACTTCCTCGCGCTGTTAAGAATGACTTTGGTTACATGGTTCTCCTCGCCTGGCTCAACCTGACTTCGCTGCTTATCACTATCAGAATTATGACAGAAAAAGCTGCCTGGATTTTACTGAGAGTACTTGATTCGTTAATAAAGTGATAACACGTACTCCTAGCCCTGTTCTATAATCTCTTTCAGGACTTGGCTAATCGCAGCCAACCTACTTCTTTGTTCATTAATTCCACACTGTTGTTGCTCTTTAGGGGATAAGGTGTGGATGCTGATAGGTCTTTGGTGTACGATGTGTTACTTGTTTCGCAGACACTATCATATTACACCGTGACACAGTGACAATGTAAATCGCAAGAAGCTAGCTAATTCTTGTCAGTTCCATTGCACTGATAACGAATACAATGAGTGACAAAAGTCATGGGATTCATCCCAGCATCGTGTCGAATCTCCCTTTTCCAGGTGGAGAGCAGAAAAACGACTTACAAGGGAACCTCCCCATCGCACCCCCCTCAGATTTAGTTATAAGTTGGCAGAGTGGATAGGCCTTGAAAAACTGAACACAGATCAATTGAGAAAACAGGAAGAAGTTGTGTGGAACTATGAAAAAATAAGCAAAATATACAAACTGAGTAGTCTATGTGCAAGATATGCAACTTCAAGGGTCATGCGTGGTCAGGAGTGCCGCGGTCCTGTGGTTAGCGTGAGCAACTGCGGAACGAGAGGTCGTTGGTTCGAGTCTTCCCTCGAGTGAGAATTTTAATTTTTTGTTTTCAGACAATTATTATCAGTCCGTCTGTCCGTCCGATGCGATCGCTTTTTTGGGAGTGATAATCACATCCACAAGAAAACCTAAATCGGGCAAGGTAGAAGAATCTTTTTACCCATTCGCCAAGTGTACAAAGTTAGGTGGGTCGACAACATATTCCTGTTATGTGACGCACATGCCGACACCAGTATCGTATATAATATATCAGACGTGTTTTCCTGTGGAGGAATCCGTTGACCTATGACCTTGCGATCAAATGTTTTCGGTTCCCGTTGGAGAGGCACGTCCTTTCGTCTACTAATCGCACGGTTTTGCGGTGCGTTCGCAAAACAGACACTAAACTTATTACAGTGAACAGAGACGTCAATGAACGAACGGACTGATCATAACTTTGCGAAAATAAAGAAAGCAAAATTATCAGCCGAGGGAGGACTTGAACCAAGGACCTCTCATTCCGCAGCCGCTCACGCTAACCACGGGACCACGGCGCTCCTGAACTCTCATTGTCATTGTTGTTGCCTATATTGCGGAAGCACTACTCAGTTTGTATATTTTGCTTCTGTTTTTCATAGTTCCACACAGTTTCTTCCTGTTTTCTCGACTGATCTGTGTTCAGTTTTTCAAGGCCTATCCACTTTTCCAACCTATAACTAAATCTGAGGGGGTGCGATGGGGAGGTTCCCTTGTTAGCATGGACACAGCAAGTCGATGGAATCCCTGTACAAATATTGAGCCATGGCTATAGCCATCCAGGATGTTGTGCACGAACTGACTTGTCGATTATATCCTGTTAATATTTGTTTGGATATATGTCGAGTGATCTGGGTGGCCAAAAAATTATCTAGAATTGTGCAGTATGTTCTTAAAACCAATCGCGAACATGTGTGCCCCGGTGACATGCCAACGTTGTTTGGAACCGTGAAGTCCACGAATGACTGCGGGTGGTTTTCAAATAGCCGAACATAACCACTTCCATCAATGTTCAATTCAGTTGGACCAAAGGACCCAAGACCGTTCGATGTAAACGCAGCCAACTCCACTATGGTGCCGTCACCAGCTTGCACGGTAGCTCGTTGACAACTTGGGTCCACGGCTTCGTGGTGTATGCGCCACACTCGAACCCTACCATCAGTGCTTACCAACTGACATCGTGACTCATTTGACCAGGAAGCGATTTCCGAGTCGTCCAGGGCCGTTAAGTGAAGTCCGTCGAGCACTACGTTGTCTGTGATGAGTGGTAACGCCCGAAATTTGGTATTGTCGGCTCACTCTTGGCAGTGTAGGTCTCAGAATACTGAATTCCCTAACGGTTTCCCTAACGGCTTCGTCGTACAGAGTCGTGCTGCCATAATCACATGAGAAACCATTTCATATGAATCTCTACCTTCTCGTACCTTGTGTATGCGATACTATCACAATTTATATATGTGTACACAACGCAATCCCGTGACACATGTCACCTCAGCGTATATCAAAGCAAACTCAAACTTAACTCTGCTTTTGTTTTGCACAAGTTCTGATCTGTAAATGAGTTTTGACTAAGTAAATTCCGCTTGATATAATATTTTAATATATTTTATATATTTAGAACCTTACACGTGTTCTCCACCTTTTTGAGTCTAGCTTTTACCATCGCTGATTCAGTTCTTTCAGACGCCCTTACTTTGTACTTATGTTCGTCTTATTTTTATTATTTGGACAACATATTTGTCCCATTTCGATCTGATACATTGATGTCTTTTATATATTTAATTCCCCGCTTTTACGATATTTGATTAATGCTAGTTTGAGCATGTTATTTTTTTCTCTGTTTAACCCTAATCGCCAACTACGCTTATCACGTCACGCTGTGTAGCACCTTCTACTTCCTTCCGCCCTAACCAGCTTCCTAGCCACCGCAGCTACATCTACGTCTTGTACACTGATCAGCAGAGCATTACGACCACCTGCCTCACAGGCGGTATGTACATCTTTGGTGCGGGTATCAGCAGCGATGCGTTGCAGCATGGAAACAATGAGGCCTTGATAGCGAGTGGGCACCACATCTGCACACACTAGTCATCTGGCTCCAGAAGATTCCTGGGATGGTGGCGATGAGTTCTGACGCCAAGTTCAGCCTGTAACCTCCCCCTCTCTTATCGTCCTTAATGACAGTGAATAATTAAACCGCGTGTACCTAATGGAAATTTGGGAAAGCAATCGTCACCGAAGTTAATCTGTCGGTAAAGAGGGAGGAAAGGGTTACATCTAAATGAAAGGAAAAATGCAAATGAAACTGGTGGAAATTAATTTTGAAAAGGGGTAAAGTTAATAAAGAAAGTAAAAGTGCGGCCGTTACGTTAACAATTAACTAGCGGTAATTAGATATTTGAGATTTGGAGGAAATTACGGTCGCCAGTCCTAAGGACAATAACTATAGTAACTGAAAAAGAAAGGTTATTACACGGATAATTAGCACTAGAAGCGTGGCAACTGAAGGTTGACACGTGTAGTGTGAAAACTGAATGTTTGTCAGAAGTAATAAATTTCGCTACAATCTGACTTAATTTAGCAAAAGAATTAATAAAACCGGAAAATCGAAAGTTAATTTAGTGACTGAAGTTAATAGTGAACTTTGATTCTGAAGCATATCGATATTAAGTAAAATACAGTTAGTCTTGGGCTACCTCAACAATCATTTCAAAAGCAACTTGACTCCACGCAATTTAGAAACAAGACATTTAACTTCGAATTTGAATTAAATGATTCTGAACAATTAACAACAGTAAAATTTAGTACGTACCAAGGTGAGCTGCAGTCACAGGTAAGCTAAAATATGCTAACAAAACTCGCACTCTTAATTTGTGCTCGTGTAATCTAAATATTGTAGCCAGCTATGAATACTTTAACTGAACTTTTAAATTAAAGGAGTGAAATCTAATTATATTATTTTAATGCTGGCGTTTGAATTTCAACGACACTCGGGTTCATTCCGGAAAAGGAAAGGGACCCTGCTTGGCAATACAATTGGGACAATGAGCAACAAAGGTTCATGCTAAGTTGCTGTAATTTTGTGATGCAACAATTTTAAAAGCTGAGGTCTGCCATACAGTTCTGAAACTTTTCGTGCTTTTAGTCTTCCTTGTTGGTTGATTGAAGGTTTGAAGTCGCCGATCGAGGAGGTGGCGACAGTCACTCATTGTCGGCCGTCGCTGTTGCAGAAGCTGGATGCTGGCGCGCCTTCTTCACGACACGGTCACCAAGCGAAACGGGCTCTTGATGTGTGCCAGCTAATGCTTCCCGTCCGCGACACCGTGCTAGAAACTACCACAGCCAGTCGATCGCAATTACATGCTGCCAAACCCCGAAAGCCCGGCAACTTGCGGGAGCGTCACACAACACACCTGTTCAATCGCACTACCCCAACTAGACTCCACTCGCTGCCCGCGCTCCACGCGGCAGAGTTAACACTACCAAAGGTCCTACACACTTTCGTTCTTCACACGACCTATCGATGTATTCGTTCGATAGCATAGTTTTCCCTAGGCAAGACCCAGCGTAAAATACAAATAATATTTACAAAACAAACCAATTATACATCGACATAAATGCATATATATATATATATATATATATATATATATATATATATATATATATACAAATATTAAAATAATTACAATATATAAAGACACAGAAATGTTATATCTTCAGGTAACAAAATAAGGAAAAAATTATGGTACAATAGATGGAAATAGGAGGATATGCATTTCCGGCGTTACAAGTCACATACCAGACGTGTTCCATCGGGTTTAAATCTGGTGAGTTTGGGTGGATGGGGTGGAGTTTGGTTGGAAGGGAGGGGGGAGGGGCCAGGGCAGTACATCACCTGGAAGTCACTACTGTGTTCGTCGAACCACCCAATCACATTCCTGTTTCCGTTGCCCAGCACATTATCTTTTTGAAAAAGACATTACCGTATGGAAACATGTTCGATATGAAGGCGTGTGAGTGGTTTGCAACTGGTGTACGATATTCCTTGGCCGTCACGGTTATTTTCACGAGCTCCACTGTGCGCACGGATATCTATGGGTACACGAATTTTCCCAGGAGCATTATGGAGTCGCCGCCAGCTTGACGTCGTCCCACTGCACGAAAATGGTTCAAATGGCTCTGAGCACTATGCGACTCAACTGCTGAGGTCATAAGTCCCCTAGAACTTAGAACTACTTAAACCTAAGTAACCTAAGGACAACACACACATCCATGCCCGAGGCAGGATTCGAACCTGCGACCGTAGCGGTCGCGCGGTTCCAGACTGTAGCGCCAGAACCGCTCGGCCCCGCTGCACAGTTGTCAACGAGTTAACTACACTGGAAGACGAAGGATTCGCGCCATCCAGTCGGCCTCATGAAGAAGGTATCTGCCTTCACCAGACCATTCAACTGTCTGCCGCTGTACCAACGTCCAGTGCCGACGGTCATTTGCCGTTTCAATCGTTGTTGCCGCTGTGGCGTTAACACTGCACATGCGAGGATCGCCGCTGCGGACGCCGCCCGTTAGAAGTGTTCGGTGTACTGTGCGCTCAGACATACTTGTACTCTGCCCAGCATTAAAGTCTGATGTTAGTTCCGCCACAGTCCGCCGCCTGCCCTGATTTACCAGTATGCCGAGCCTACAACGACCTACATCTCTAATGACGGTTGACCGTCCAGCCCCAAGACGTCTGGCCGCGGTTCCACGTAGGTTTCGCCCGGTATTGACGACGTTCACCACAGCACTCCATGAACACCTGACAAGTCGTGCGGTTTCCGAAACGCTCGTGCCGAGCCACCGGGCCATCACAGTCTGTCCTCGGTAAAAGTCAAATAGACCATTTGCCTTCCACATTCTACGCACGTACAGCACTCTCACTGATGCTACGTGCATCGTCCGTGTGTCTCACTAGGAGTCATTCCTCGCCAGGTGTCGCTGCTATCGCCTGGACGGGTTTATACAGGGTGAGTCACCTAACATTACCGCTGGATATATTTCGTAAACCACATCAAATACTGACGAATCGATTCCACAGACCGAACGTGAGGAGAGGGGCTAGTGTAATTGGTTAATACAAACCATAAAAAAATGCACGTAAGTATGTTTTCTAACACAAACCTACGTTTTTTAAAATGGAACCCCGGTAGTTTTCTTAGCACATCTGAACATATAAACAAATACGTAATCAGTGCCGTTTGTTGCATTGTAAAATGTTAATTACATCCGGAGATATTGTAACTTGAAGTTGACGCTTGAGTACCACTCCTCCGCTGTTCGATCGTGTGTATCGGAGAGCATCGAATTACGTAGGGATCCAAAGGGAACGGTGATGGACCTTAGATACAGAAGAGACTGGAACAGTACATTACGTCCACACCTTTTTATTGGTCCTTTTCACTGACGCACATGTACATTACCATGAGGGGTGAGGAACACGTTCGGCGGGCGTTTCATAGGACGTGGAGGACGCATAAATTGGCCAGCCCGTTCTCCTGATCTTACACCTCTGGACTTCTTTCTGTGGGATACGTTAAAGGAGAACGTGTACCGTGATGTGCCTACAACCCAACAGGATATGAAACAACGTATTGTGGCAGCCTGCGGTGACATTACACCAGAGGTACTGCGGCGTGTACGACATTCATTACGCCACAGATTGCAATTGTGTGCAGCAAATGATGGCCATCACATTGAACATCTATTGGCCTGACATTTCGTGACACACTCTATTCCACCCCGTAATTGAAAACGGAAACCACGTGTGTACGTGTACCTCACCCCTCATGGTAATGTACATGTGCGTCAGTGAAAAAGACCAATAAAAAGGTGTTAGCATGTGGACGTAATGTGCTGTTCCAGTCTCTTCTGTACCTAAGGTCCATCACCGTTCCCTTTGGATCCCTACGTAATTCGGTGCTCTCCGATACACACGATCGAACAGCGGAGGAGTGGTACTCAAGCGTCAACTTTAGGTTACAATATTTCCGGATGTAATTAACATTTTACAATGCAACAAACGGCACTGATTACGTATTTGTTTATATTTTCAGATGTGGTAACAAAACTAACGGGGTTCCATTTAAAAAAAACGTAGGTTTGTGTTAAATACATACTTCCGTGCATTTTTTATGGTTTGTATTAACCAATTACACTAGCCCCTCTCCTCACCTTCGGTCTGTGCAATCGATTCGTCAGTATTTGATGTGGTTTACGAAATATATCCAGCGGTAACGTTAGGTGACTCACCCTGTATATGTAGTAGGTCGGTGCTCGTAATGTTCTGGCTTATCACTGTATGTGTCAGCCACCAGAGTGGAAGGAGCGGCGACGCCGTCTTCTGCGACGGCCGTGTATATTGATGTACGCGTGTTCATATTCTCTATTGCTACGACCGATTTTGTCGTAGTACCTAAGGTAGTTCTAGCTCTCTTGTATTTCCGAAAAACGTTTTTAATGATGTCTTTTCGTCACCCAAGTGAAGTTTATTTATACTTCATGTCCAGTACATACCGTTCTGGAGTTACTCTCGATGGGACATGTGCTGTTGGCATTAATCTGAACGTGACATATGCCCCTGGCTTTACTTTAAACATGAGTCCCCAAGATTTATCTCTTTTCTGAATTTATGTTGTCATATCGTCGTGGTAGCATGGATTATGACCGTGACAGCTTTTTATAATTTTGTCCTACCTTCGTACTTTCAGATTATCTGATAAACCTATCCCTGGGCGAAACACGTGCTTAATAAATCACATATCTGCAACCTACGACTGCTATTACAAATAAATTAAATACCTGTATATGTATAAATATTACATATGACAAGACTGGGCAATCTAATAATAACATTTCTAATGTTCAGAATATGGATTGAGAGTAAATCGAAGAAAGACCAAAGCAAGGAGAAGTAGCAGCAATGAGAACACCGAGAAACTTAACATCACGATAGATGTTCACGGAGTAGATGAAGTTAAGGAATTCTGCTACCTAGGAAGCAAAATAATCAGTGACGGACGGAGCAAGGAGGACATCAAAATCAGACCAGCAATGGCAATAAGGGAATTCCTGGCCAAGAGAAGTCTAATGCTACTTTGTCTAAAACTGACATGGTGAGACCTTAGCTGTGTACAATAAATGTAGGTTAATTCTTACAAAGAAGAAAACAGCAACCAGCACCTACATCAAGAGAAGTGTAGTAATATCAAATATCGGACTTAATATGAGGAAGACATTTCTGAGAATGTACATGTGGAGTACAGCATTGTATGGTAGTGAAAAATGGCCTGTGGGAAAACCGGAACAGAACAGAATCGAAGTATTTAATATGTGGTGCTATAGACGAATGTTGAAAATTAGGTCGACTGATAAGGTATGGAACGAGGGGGTTCTGTGCTAAATGGGAGAGGAAAGGAATATGTGGAAAACACTGACAAGGAGAAGCGACAGGATGAAAAGACATCTGTTAAGGCGTCAGGGAATTGTAGAGAGAAAAACTGTGGCTGAAGACAGATATTGGAACACATCCAGCAAACAATTGTGGACGTAGGTTGCAAGTGTTTCTCTGGAATGAAGAGGTTGGCACAGGAGAGGAATTCGTGGAGGGCCGAATCAAACCAGTCAGAAGACTGATGACGCAAAAACAAATGTTCAGGTCGTACCAATTCATTACCTTACTTCAGTTAATGTTACTGGAGATACTGATTGTAATCTGTCTTTTTCTTTCAAAACCTTTGTTATATAACTTATGAAAAGTTTTGTAAGAACACGTGAATCAGGGAGGCGAGGCTTACAAACGCTTGAGGGAAAAATTCCAACGATTGAGTGAATTTAAAGTCAAACAGAGTATTCTCATTGGCCCACAAATTCGAGAACTTTTCGGTGACAAGCAGTTTGATGAAGACTGCGTGGGATGGCTTTAAAAATGTTTAGATCCGTTCATGCCCACCTCGACTTCCACTCTAAGTGCTACGGAGCAGGTTATGAGGAACATGGTGAGCGATTTCATTTGGTTGTTACCGTGATGGAGAAGTTGTAACCTCCCCCTCAGTTATCGATCTTAATGACAGTGAAAAATGAAACCGCGTGTGCCTAATGGGAATTTAGGAAAAGCAATCGTCACCGAAGTTAATCTGTCGGTAAAGAGGGAGGAAAGGGTTACATCTAAATGAAAGGAAAAATGCAAATGAAACTGGTGGAAATTAATTTTGAAAAGGGGTAAAGTTAATAAAGAAAGTAAATGTGCGGCCGTTACGTCAACAATTAACTAGCGGTAATTAGATATTTGAGATTTGGGGGAAATCACGGTCGCCTGTCCTAAGGACAATTACTATAGTAACTGAAAAAGAAAGGTTATTACACATATAATTAGCACTAGAAGCGTGGCAACTGAAGGTTGACACGTGTAGTGTGAAAACTGAAAGCTTGTCAGAAGTAATAAATTTCGCTACACTCTGACTTAATTTAGCAAAAGAATTAATAAATCCGGAAAATCGAAAGTTAATTTAGTGACTGAAGTTAATAGTGAGCTTTCTTTCTGAAGCACATCGAAATCCAGCAGAATACGGTTAGCCTTGGACTACCTCAACAATCATCTCAAAAGCAACTTGACTCTACGCAATTTAGAAACAAGATATTTAACTTTGAACTTGAATTAAATGATTCTGAACAATTAACAATAGTAAAATTTAGTACGTACCAAGCTGAGCTGCAGTCACAGGTAAGCTAAACTACGGTAACAACACTCGCACTCTTAATTTGTGCTTGTGTAACCTAACTATTGTAGCCAGCTATGAATACTTAAAGTGAAGTTTGAAATTAAAGCAGTGAAATGGAATTATGCTGGTGTTTGAATTTCAACGACACTCGGGTTCATTTCGGAAAAGGAAAGGACCCTGCTTGGTAATGCAATTGGGACAATGAGCAACAAATGTTCACGCTAAGTTGCTGTAATTATAGTTACGAAAATGGTACAGTTTGAAAAGCTGAGGTCTGCCATACAGTTCTAAAACTTTACGTGCTTCCAGTCTTCCTTGTTGGTTGATTGAAGGTTTGAAGCCGTCGATCGAGGAGGTGGCGACAGTCACTCATTTTCGGCCGTCGCTGTTGCAGAAGCTGGATGTTGGCGCGCCTTCTTCTCGACACGGTCACCAGGCGGAACGGGCTCCTGATGTGCGCCAGCTAATGCTTCCCGTCCGCGACACCATGTCAGAAACTATCATCGCGAGTCGAGCGCAATTACATGCTGCCAAACCCCGAAAGCGCGGCAACTCGCGGGAGCGTCACACAACACACCTGCTTCACTCGCTACTCCAGCCAGACTCCCACTGCCCTGCCCGCGCTCCACGCGGCAGAGTTAACACTACCAAAGATCCTACACACTTTGATTCTTCACACGACCTATCGATGTAATCGTTCGATAGCAGTTTTCCCTAGGCAAGACACAGCGTAAAAATACAAATAATATTTACGAAACAAACCAATTATACATCGACATAAATGCATAAATATATATATATACAAATAGTAAAACAATTACAATATATAAAGGCACAGAAATGTCATATATTCAGGTAACAAATTAAGGAAAAAACTTACAGTACAACAGATGGAAATAGGAGGATATGCATTTCCGGCGTTACAAAGTAAACAGATTACTTCTGGTCTGCCTCTAAGGATACTCCCGATATGACCTAAGGCGATAACCCTAGCGGAAACGTGCATCCGATTTATAGTTTGATCAAAACCTGCTCAAACAGTATTGGCAGAACGTTGATGATACTGAAACTATTGTTTTCTTTATTGATCATGATTGTTTGATAATATCTACAAGAAACTGTAAGAGAACGCCGAAAATTCCTCAAGCTCTTTTGGTTTAACATGTCGCTTTAGTGAGTTGTTGGGTATTGGTATTCTTCATCTCAGTTTTTCACAATTATTAAGAGATTTCCTACAATAAACATTTCTGGAATATATTGCTACTTAAAAAACGTGTGTATTGAAGGGATAAAACAGGACTCGTATTTTCGAAACTGTGGCTATTATTTGTAATCGCAATTTTCATTATATTACGTCTAAATAAACGTTGAAACCCTAAAATCAGTAATTTACGTGTTTTTAGTGAAAATGTGTTGCACAGTGGTATTGATAACTCACATATTTACGAGATTTCCTTCAGTAGAAAAGCTTCTTGCTGTACCCAGAGCACTCCAAGCAAGTCAGTGAATGCCTGACGGAATGTATTCTACGATTTCACGAAGTTCTTCAGTACCGGTATAGGATTCGTGGGTGTTTTAGCAAATGAAAGGCTAGTACTTGACTGTTACGAGCGTGCCGTGTTCCTCCTCCCGCGTCTCGTAACATGTCCATTGACAAGAAGGGCGAGATGAACATTCATCTCGTATACAGGGAAAATCAGGCGACTGCGCTACTTGTACGCCAGTTCTTTTGCTGCGTCCAGTGCCCGTAGCAGTGCGGGAAAAAGCTCTCCCCAAATGAAGATGTTCAAGAGGTCTTCCCATGAATGCAGCCAAGTGAAAAACTTGGCGCTTTATTCAGTGCGGAGTTACCTCACGTGCAGACGAGCGGCTGAAATGCAATCTGCTGCGCACTGCGCAGGAGAGTGCATGCCTTTTGTGTGTGTGTGTGTGTGTGTGTGTGCGTGTGTGTGTGTATGCGTGTGTGGGCCCTTGAACTTTAAAACACATATTCCGCATACATGTCTACAAGACCAGCTGTGAATGTATTTCCGTGCATTAACAGCTATTACTGTGATTGCGATAAAGATGCTGCTTCCAATGACGCAAAAGACTCCCCACACGTGTTCTACTGCACTCATTGAAAGCCATGCGTGTACGCACTTGCGTAAGTTTGAGAGTAACACCGCCAACGTTACCTGTGAGAAGACGTGAATTGCGTGTGGTTGCAAGAGCGAGGTTGCGTATCATCGCAAGAATTAGTTGACAACAGTAGCATCTGTACGACGCACTGAGGTCGGTGTCTCGTTACCATAAATCCATCACTACAGTATGATGTCGCCAGCGCTCTGCCTAAGAAATTAAAAGTTTTAGACCCCTAATTATTCCACTCAACCTGGTGGTATATAGATTGACCCAAAACGCAATTAATACAAATTAACTCTGTCTCAAATAAGACAAATGAAATCACTTTCAAAGGAAAGAATCTAGTCAGACCGAAATTAAAAATAAATGAGAAAATTTAGAAGAAGTATTCTACTTAAGTTACCTAGGATGTGATATTAGTTTTAACTATGACGGAAGTATTGAGAAGAAGGTTAATAAATATCACGCTATATGCGGAACAGTTGGAAAAGGTTTAGGAAGAAAATCAAGTAAAAAACACATGAAATTCGATAAAGTAAAACAAGAAAAAAGAACGCACTACATTCTACATAATTATAGCTGTACGTTACACAGTATACGATTCCGAATCGTGAAGAGTAACAAAAAAATAAAAATCACATACACAAGAAGCAGGGATGAAGTTCATGAGATACGTAAGACGCTGTTATGAAGTGGATAAAATAAGGAATGAAACAGATCAGATTAAAACATCTTTCGAGTTATTAACAAGATAGGGGACAATAGAATGAAATGGAAGGCACATGTTCATAGAAAGACAGAAAACAGATTGTCAAAAGTAGATAATAAATTACTGGATAACTGGAAAGAGACAATTAGGTAGATGTCCTAAGAAATGGATGATTGTATGACAGAGACCGGAACAGGTGATTACACCTAATTCTTTGATGGAGATGATGATGATGATGATGGTGATGGTGAATCAGATAGTGCACTTATCGACTACAAGATATCCTTTTCAAGGACTTCTTTCACCATTCGGTACCAACTACAAGCATTATGTTTTGAAATAACAGGGAGCATATATATGGATATTGGAAGTTATGTGGTAAGCTCCTATGGGACCAAACTGCTGAGGTCATCGGCCCCTAGGGTTACACACTGCTTAATCTAACCTAAAGTAAGTTACGCTAAGGACAACACACACACTCATGACCGAGAGATGACTCAACGCTCCGACGGGGACAGCAGCGCGAACCATGGGAAGGCGCCTGGCCACGCGGCTACCCCGCGCGGCGCATATATCTGGGAGCGATAACGTGCTGAGTATACCAAAACTACGAGCTTTAGTTTACGTCAGAGACTTTGTATAACATAAACAATAATAAACACTTCAGTTGCAGAAATATGCAGTAATTCAAAATTCACCAATTTTGGAAGATTCTTAAATTTCAGAAACATTTAAATTTTGCCCTAGAGTTATTAACAACTGTTTTGCCTAATTGTAAAACAAATCATAGAAAACGATGACACTTTAAAAAATTAAGAAATTCCAAGATTCCAAAAATATTTAACTCAGACTCTCTTTAAAAGGTATTTGATTAACAGACTGAGTGTGAAATCAAACTCAAAACGCAACTGAAAATGAATTCATTATTCAAATGGTTCAAATGGCTCTAACCACTATGGGACTTAACATGGGAGGTCATCAGTCCCCTAGACTTAGAACTACTTAAACCTAACTAACCTAAGAACATCACACACAGGATTCGAACCTGCGACCGTAGCGGTCACGCGGCTCCAGACTGTAGCGCCTAGAACCGCACGGCCACTTCGGCCGGCCCGGCAATGTATTACTCAATATAATATTACAGGCCGCATCTCACTCATCACAAAATTGCTTGGTTCAGCTCAGACTCTACAACGCACACAAGATACATATTAAATTTACATAACAGCAATAAATTATAAGTTGCATGCGGGTCTTTGGTCGTGGCATGAAGAACTTAAAAGTAAGAGAAACTACGCCACTTTAACCCAAAAGCGCTTTAAATAAACAGACGTTTGGTGATATAAGTATTTTATACAGTTCGAACGCCTCAACTCTCAGAATAAAACACGCAAACGGTTTTAAAGGATACTCACAGAAGTGCCTCAAAGTTAGCATCTAATGGGAAATACACGTGTTTCTTATAACATTTTCCACACCTGAGCATTCAAAATACGACACATGCAAATTTAAAGTATCAACCGCTGTATTTAATAAGATAATAATGGGAACAGAACACGGCAAAATGTGTGAAAACCT
Source organism: Schistocerca nitens (assembly GCF_023898315.1). NCBI lineage: Eukaryota > Metazoa > Arthropoda > Insecta > Orthoptera > Acrididae > Schistocerca > Schistocerca nitens. The sequence continues at coordinate 22,937,741 of NC_064614.1, forward strand.
GTGTTGAGAGTAACTCGGGCATGTTCCGGTTACAAGGGATGCTGATTCATATTAGGAACACAAGCCAAAACAACGGCCTCTAACGGAAGACACACAGAGATATAGGCAAGAACCCAAAAGAAACTTCAGGTACAAGCGCTCACTGAAAGAACGGGCGTTTCCCTGAATCGCTCCCAACACTTCACCATAGCAAGGCGGTTCTCGCTATTTATTACCACACCAGAGCTTGGTGAGTGAGAAATGCTAGCAGGACCACATCCAATAACCAATGCAGCAGAAACAGGAAATATGCTGACTCAGAAGGAGCAACCACTGACCACAATACCTGATTCTTCAAATGGCGTCGGCACGCTCTTGACGTTGAACGATCGCCAACTATAACACAGAGACCGTTCCGGCGGGAGACCCCTGTTAGTGTCCGGAAGAGCCGCCAAGTTCATACCGCGCAGAGGGGCTGTGTGTGCCATCAGATACCTTCGAAGAGCCTCACAGCTGTCCCTTCATGAGACGCTAAGGAACGAAGACCAGAGATATTCAACAATCAGCCAGACTCCATGTGAATGCATGCATGGCTTTCGTTCTTTTGCTGCAAGTGCATAATGTTATATCATGCAGAGTGTCCTAGGAGGTACACAGTCGGCTTGATAAATATTTGACTAGCGTAATCAAAATCGTTACACTGGACTGTGAATATTCTACGAGATGAAAGTAAGGAAGCTTAATAGGGTCTCTAATGTTGTCAAGATGCAATCATTAACAGCTCTGTCCAGATCTGGAGAAGTGTAAGATAATGAAATCCTCTTATAAAACTAGCGGCAATCTTCCTAGGAGGTACACAGTCGGCTAAATAAATATTTGACTAGCGTAACCAAAATCGTTACACTGGACAGTGAATATTCTACGAAATTAAAGTAAGGAAGCTTAATAGGATCTCTAATGTTGTCAAGATGCAATCATTAACAGCTCTGTCCAGGTCTGCAGTAGTGTAAGATAATGGAATCCTCTTATAAAATTAGCGTCAATCTTCTTGAGCAGGTGAAGTCGTGTAAGTGTTTAGAGGCAATATTGAAAAGCGGTGTGAAGTGGGACGATCACGTAAAATAAGTTCCAGAGCGTGAATGGATAACTGAAATGTTTTGAAAGCTTTCTGCAGAAGTGTGGTGCATCTGTATAGGAAATGGTGTACGAGGCAATAGTACGGGAAGTGTCATTGCCCAAATAATAGAAGCAGTTGATAATAGGATTGACAACAGATATAGAACGAATTAAGAGACGCAGTATCTAGATCGCAACATGTCTGTGCAGCCGACAACAACTTGAAGAAAAGAATAATTTGAACCGGAATCCCAGGGAAAAAGGTGACGTGGTTCCGGCGAAACTTCTACCCTTAGAAGACATGCGACCATTGTGTTGCCACCATCGTATACTTTGGTAGTGATTATGACATCAAGACAGCCATACGTTTCCCTGGTATGAAAGGGGACATAGATCGCAAATTGACTATCTCACAACGATTAAAAAATTGTCATAACAAGTAAAAGATGTAGGAGTCTATGAGAGAAGTGTTATATCAACGGATCACTCTTTGGTGATATCAAAAGTACATCTCCTTACAAGAAGGAAGAACATGAAAAGCTATGAAAGAGCTAATAAAGAACTGTTTAAAATGCAACTATTAGAAGAAGAGAGTGTGAAAACTCATATCAAGAGCGATAAATTAGCCAAGATGCAAATGAGGAATGGGGCAACATTATAAAAGCAATATTATTCCGAAATATCAGGTACGCCAAGGTCGCCTGTAAATATGTTTTTGTAGTATCGGTTCAGACAGATCTGTGCTGTCATCATCGGATCTCGACAGCACAGATATGTCGAAACTGGTAATCAATAACAATATTTATAAGCGGTCTTGGCGTACCTAATATTTCAGAATAATATGAAACTTCGGATCGCCCCCAGCAGTTGACACAATGTCAAATATATATGATTATTCAAGCTGTAAGAAATGTAGTTAACGAAGTGTTAGGTAAAAACAGAAAATAACGGAAAAAGAAACGATTAAGGCTATGGAATGAAGAAATTGCAAACAAGAAATTATCTGATCTACAAGCGTTACAAAAGGAAACGGATGAAGCAAGGGAGATACATAAAGGAAAACGAAATGAAGCGAAAAATATTGTAAGGGAAGCACACCAAGAATCTCGGGATAAATTTATAAGCGGCGTCAGAGGTGATATGCATTGGAGACACATGAAGATAAGAAGGTATCTAAGAAATAGACGGAAGAAATATAAATATAATTGAAGAACAATAGAGACAATATTATATAGATTTGTGGTCTAACAATCCCCTCGCAAAAAAGAAAGAAGAAACCCATGAGTTTATTACTGAAATTTAGATCTCATTACCTTAGATTCGTTAGTAACAACATTAAAAGAAATGAAACATATGAAGGCTACAGGAGAAGATGGAACAAATGCACAATTTTGGAGATGTGGGGGCCCAACACTAAGTCAGAGATTTCTGGATCTAATTAATAGACTGCGTTGGATTCCATTGGGAACCATATGTTCAACGACCTCAATACTAATACTGTAAACAAGAAAAGCGACAGCGTCGGTCGTAAGAGGTTTGAAATCATCTATTACAGCAAACCGATTTGAATCACTGTGTGACCATCTTCAGTGCAAGTATTAGAGTCTTGAAGACTCGTGTAAGAGAAGCATATTTTACCACTTCAACATGGGTCAGCACCATCATCTACGCAGTGAGAACAACTGCACTGTATCTGGTGGGCCATTTGAATTTGCGCGCCTAACGGCCTGATTGGCTAACGTGAATGCAAATTTTCTCTAAAACGGCGCAGCGTACAGAATTTTTTTCTTCAACAGTTATTCCTGAGCACAACTTACCCACAACACACTTATCAGGATTTCAGATTGTTTCTGGCCACACTGTATATTTGGTTCGGCAATGTTGTGTGGATAACAGCATCGGCTGTGGTGTGTCGTCACAGGCAGACATTCTGTTTTCCCGTAGGAATGGCTTACCGCTAGTCACGGAGGGGTGAAAAGTGTTTCAACTTACGTGTAGACGTTTTAGTTTTGTTGGATGTTGCTCTACTGAGCAGATACCTTGCTTTAATGCATAAGACATGCAGTAACCATATTATACAATATATCTGGTTGTGCTACGGGATCAACCCTCTCCTAGTGTGAGCGTATTGTAAGGGGTCCGTAGGCCCTTATATAACTTTGCACTCGGCACAGGTCGATAGGGCGAACAATCGATTGTGACGGGTTGCGAGAGCGAGTGTCGAGATGCGCCAGAGTGGATGGCGGGAATTGTGTGTGTGTGTGTGTGGAGGCCATTATTGGAATACAGGGTTTTTAACCGAGAAGGGTGTCACCATCGCCGTGGTTAGACCCCTAAATAATAAATGAATACCGGGAATGTGATGAAGTATTACGGTATATTGATAATTTTTATTTATGGACCGTCTGACAGCAACTGAATAAAACACAATTTTAGTGCCATACGCGTTTCGCCTTTATTTTCTGCAAGGCATCATCAGTGGCCTGGAATATGTACATATGTTAGCTATTTTATTTACATTTTTGTAACTGTGCCTATAGGTTATAAACAGTTAATTTAATTTATTTATTTATTTTTGTTTTTGTCCTGTGTATGTGTGTACTTACTGTACATACAGGTTGCGTAGACAGTTTCTTACATATTACGCTCCTTTTACTTTATATATATATATATATATATATATATATATATATATATATATATATATATATATATATATATAATCACACCAAAACACACACATACACAGGACAAACCAAAAATAAATAAATAAATTAAATTAAATTAATACCACACCAAAAAACACTCATACTCACACACACACACACACAAAGGCACACACAAATGCATACACGAACAGACCACAGATACTTCAGAAGTTACACTCATAAGGTTGGCAGTAATATTCGATCTTTGGCAAAAACATTTGACAGTCGGCAACAGAAACCAAAACATTGCATTAAAACAAGCGTTCAGTGCATAGTGCTGTGGAATGTGGAAAAAACAGCAAATTGGCGTTCATAGGAAGAAGAACAACACCAAAAATGCAACAGGAGCGTAATATGTAAGAAACTGTCTACGCAACCTGTAAGTACAGTTCAAAACATTACTACTTAATAGGATATAACAACCACCAGAACTGTTTATAACCTATAGGCACAGTTACAAAAATGTAAATAAAATAGCTAACATGTGTACATATTCCAGGCCACTGATGATGCCTTGCAGAAAATAAAGGCGAAACGCGTATGGCACTAAAATTGTGTTTTATTCAGTTGCTGTCAGACGGTCCATAAATAAAAATTATCAATATACCGTAATATTACACGCAACTGAGGAAGACAGGACTACAAAAGTTGGTGATGAAGTAGTTTTGTAAAAGTGATCAGTGACGTTACTAGTGCCGATATTTAGTTCCGCGTCTTCCGCGCAAGCCTAAGCTTGGATTGCAGTGTTGGATGCAGTGATGGATTAGAGTGTGACGATAATGGCAAACGAAGGAAGCCTGTGCTGAGATTAGCCGTAATTAGATATGTATGACGAAGGCAGTGGCTGTCTCCTTTTTGTGTTTTGAGAAGAATATAAGTTCGTAATTAGTAAAACTGTGTTGGTGTTCTTCATTACCATACATTCAGTATTATGGTATTGAACAGGACGAACTCGAAAGTAACAACTTCCGTAGCAGTCAATTCCGATTACCAGCCCCATTAGGTTCACTGTCATGTTAATAATAAATATTGGGCTGCTATTCGATCAGATCAGATCGGGATAAAATCGGAGGCGTTACAGCATCTAATTCATCCAGGAATATTGTAGAATCTGATCGTTTGGTGGTCCAGATGTAATGGTGTGTGGAAACGGAATGTAGCACGTGGCGTGCTGACCTCCACGTCTTTGAACACATTACATTCTCCGGTCAGCATTATTGTGACACTGTACTCCTTCGCAGTGAATATATATATATATATATATATATATATATATATATATATATATGGTGTCACCGCTAGACACCACACTTGCTAGGTGGTAACTTAAATCGGCCGCGGTCCTGTAGTACATGTCGGACCCGCGTGTCGCCACTGTGTAATCGCAAACCTAGCACCACCACATGGCAGGTCACAAGACACGGACATGACCTCGCCCCAGTTGTACGGACGACATAGCTTGCGACCAGACGTACGAAGCTTTCCTCTCAATTGCCGAGAGACAGATCGAATAGCCTTCAGCTTAGTCCCTAGCTACTACCTAGCGAGGCGCCATTTGTATCAGTGCTTATAGCTTACTAAAATTCAAGAGAGATGTATTCCAACAAGAGAATAAAAGTTAAGTAACATCTACGTACTTTTCTTCTTATTCATTGATAAGTCTCATGTTCCAGAACTTCAAGCCCGTCTGCGTTAGTTTAGCGTGCACCTAGCTACCTCATTGTGTCTATGCTGTAGGAACTAGACACAACAATATATATATATATATATATATATATATATATATATATATATATATATATACTCCTGGAAATTGAAATAAGAACACCGTGAATTCATTGTCCCAGGAAGGGGAAACTTTATTGACACATTCCTGGGGTCAGATACATCACATGATCACACTGACAGAACCACAGGCACATAGACACAGGCAACACAGCATGCACAATGTCGGCACTAGTACAGTGTATATCCACCTTTCGCAGCAATGCAGGCTGCTATTCTCCCATGGAGACGATCGTAGAGATGCTGGATGTAGTCCTGTGGAACGGCTTGCCATGCCATTTCCACCTGGCGCCTCAGTTGGACCAGCGTTCGTGCTGGACGTGCAGACCGCGTGAGACGACGCTTCATCCAGTCCCAAACATGCTCAATGGGGGACGGATCCGGAGATCTTGCTGGCCAGGGTAGTTGACTTACACCTTCTAGAGCACGTTGGGTGGCACGGGATACATGCGGGCGTTCATTGTCCTGTTGGAACAGCAAGTTCCCTTGCCGGTCTAGGAATGGTAGAACGATGGGTTCGATGACGGTTTGGATGTACCGTGCACTATTCAGTGTCCCCTCGACGATCACCAGTGGTGTACGGCCAGTGTAGGAGATCGCTCCCCACACCATGATGCCGGGTGTTGGCCCTGTGTGCCTCGGTCGTATGCAGTCCTGATTGTGGCGCTCACCTGCACGGCGCCAAACACGCATACGACCATCATTGGCACCAAGGCAGAAGCGAATCTCATCGCTGAAGACGACACGTCTCCATTCGTCCCTCCATTCACGCCTGTCGCGACACCACTGCAGGCGGGCTGCACGATGTTGGGGCGTGAGCGGAAGACGGCCTAACGGTGTGCGGGACCGTAGCCCAGCTTCATGGAGACGGTTGCGAATGGTCCTCGCCGATACCCCAGGAGCAACAGTGTCCCTAATTTGCTGGGAAGTGGCGGTGCGGTCCCCTACGGCACTGCGTAGCATCCTACGGTCTTGGCGTGCATCCGTGCGTCGCTGCGGTCCGGTCCCAGGTCGACGGGCACGTGCACCTTCCGCCGACCACTGGCGACAACATCGATGTTCTGTGGAGACCTCACGCCCCACGTGTTGAGCAATTCGGCGGTACGTCCACCCGGCCTCCCGCATGCCCACTATACGCCCTCGCTCAAAGTCCGTCAACTGCACATACGGTTCACGTCCACGCTGTCGCGGCATGCTACCAGTGTTAAAGACTGCGATGGAGCTCCGTATGCCACGGCAAACTGGCTGACACTGACGGCGGCGGTGCACAAATGCTGCGCAGCTAGCGCCATTCGACGGCCAACACCGCGGTTCCTGGTGTGTCCGCTGTGCCGTGCGTGTGATCATTGCTTGTACAGCCCTCTCGCAGTGTCCGGAGCAAGTATGGTGGGTCTGACACACCGGTGTCAATGTGTTCTTTTTTCCATTTCCAGGAGTGTATTTCCGCCCTGATTTTATGTTTCATGACGACAATGCGCAACCGCCTGTAATAGCGCTGGTGAATAAGTTTTTGGGATGATAGGATATTGAGAGAGTGGTCTGGCCTGCACTTTGTCTCGAAGTAAATCCCACCGAGTACATGTGGAATGCGATGGGCAGACGTATTGCGCACATGAACCAACGACCATGCAGCAGTTCTCAGGAGCGCTGATGGAGGAATGGAACATCCTACTCGCTAAGAACATTGTGGTCAGCCCGTGAGCACATTGTAGAGCATGCCTTATCGTCCGCAGTGATCACATACCCTATTAAGAATCATGTCCCAGCATTTATAATGTCAGTCGTACCATCATACGTGTAGTTATTGTCTCCGAATAACAGTGTCTTTTATGTTCCTCTGAATTAGTATTTCTTTCAGTTACCTTCTTTTCTATACTGTTAAAGTTCTTTCTGTGTGTGGCACAGGTCTCATCGAAGTGTCACTTGCAATGAAATATCATGCAAAAGTTCACTCATCGACATGTTTTCCACACCAGTGTATTACGTATCCGGATTTTTGAATAGCGACAGATCCTTCCCTCCATTGTTTACGAATGTAACTGAGTCACTGCACCAGCATGAATCACAGTGATCAGAATAAAGTAATGTAAGTTTCATTTTCAGTTGCTGATATGGTAATATCTTATCTACCGCTTTGTAGCACGAGTACTGTGTAAACGCACTGAGGCTCGGAAATTTATAAGAGTAAATACTACGTTATATATTTTGGAGATAAAATATTTCTCATCGAACAGATGTCTGCGCAGGATCAATGACTCCCGGAGAGTGGAGGAACTGGGACGTGTTAGAAAGCTGTGGGCTGTATGCTTGGCGCTCCAGAGACCGGGGACGGCCCAGTGGGGATGCGGATGGAACCTGCAGAGCTGACAGCTGCTGTCAGATATCCCGCTGCCCAAATCGATTCTGAGCGCCGTGACTGGCGGCTGGAGCCCATTACCTCTCTGTCTATGATTTATCTCCTGTCCTGGGTAACGTTGCCTGCTGACCAGGGGTGACGCGAACGGTATTTACTTATTACAGACTAACAAGTATTCCACGAGACTCGAACAACCAATTTGGTACAGTTTATTACATATCGACTCCGGTACGTAGTATTCCCTATAGGCAACTGGCACTCTACTAGTACAGATTTCATAGATCTCTTACGATACTTTCAGATAGTTTACGCTGATTTTATTTTTCATTTCTTCCGGATATGTGCGTTCACGATTACTTACTATACACTTGTGGTTACTTCCTGCAATCTCGTGGTAGACGTCTAACGTCTAAGATTAGTTCTTCCATACGATTTTTCTTTTTTCACACACTGCTGAATCTGTTAAATGAAAAGCGCGATTTCACATCACAGTAAAATTTAGTTGTATTTTTTTACAGTTATACTGTAAAATATTAGTGTAGGTTCTTAATAATGACCACCTGATTTATTGGTTTTTGATGTATTCGTCACTTGAATGCAAAATGTTTATTTTCGAATATTTTTTTTTAATGTAGAGTTGTAAAAGAAACTGAAGATCATATTGTAATGAAAAAATAATCACCTGAAAACTTTAATAAACCACTTACATTCTAAATTTCTATCTTCTTGTGGTAGTAGGCCTACATTTGCTTAAGAATCTCCGCCCGTAATAACTACCTGAATGTACCTCAACTTCATCTAAAAGCAAAAAGGGACGCGTTTATTCATAGGCCAAGGAAAAAGCTGTCACACCTATCAGGCTTAGTATAGCCAGCCAATTTTTGAAGCTGAAAGAGATAGTCAAAAGACTCAATATCATTTTAAAATGTAACTCGTAAGTAATAATTATTACAAATCATCATCCGATTTTTTAAATTATGTAACACTGTTACGCGGTCTACAAGCCAAAAAAATAATTTGGTAGACACATTAATAAAAAGTAACACATCCTTATAATTGCGAAAATGATGAAAAAAAACTAGCAATAATATTGGAAGAAATCGGGAATACAGACAAGTCGAAAAAAAAATTACAATTTTTCAGAAAGCACAAATTCTATTTAGTCAGTTACGTAAACTGAAGTAATTGTGTAGAGTACTTGATTTAATTTGATTTTATTTAACAGTATAGATGGGTAGAGGACAAATCTAAGGATGTAGAGGCTTATCTCAATAGGGGTAAGATAGACACTGCCTACAGGAAAATTAATGAGACCTTTGGAGAAAAGAGAACCACTTGTATGAATATCAAGAGCTCAGATGGAAACCCAGTTCTAAGCAAAGAAGGGAAAGCAGAAAGATGGAAGGAGTGTATAGAGGGTCTATACAAGGGCGATGTACTTGAGGACAATATTATGAAAATGGAAGAGGATGTAGATGAAGATGAAATGGGAGATATGATACTGCGTGAAGAGTTTGACAGAGCACTCAAAGACCTGAGTCGAAACAAGGCCCCCGGAGTAGACAACATTTCGTTAGAACTACTGACAGCCTTGGGAGAGCCAGTCCTGACAAAACTCTACCGTCTGGTGAGCAAGATGTATGAGACAGGCGAAATTCCCTCAGACTTCAAGAACAATATAACAATTCCAATCCCAAAGGAAGCAGGTGTTGACAGATGTGAAAACTACCGAACTATCAGTTTAATAAGTCACAGCTGCAAAATACTAACGTGAGTTCTTTACATACAAACGGAAAAACTGGTAGAAGCCGACCTCCGGGAAGACCAGTTTGGATTCCGTAGAAATGTTTGAACACGTGAGGCAATACTGACCCTATGACTTATCTTAGAAGAAAGATTAAGGAAAGGCAAACCTACGTTTCTAGCATTTTCAGACTTAGAGAAGGCTTTTGACAATGTTGACTGGAATACTCTCTTTCAAATTCTGAAGGTGGCAGGGGTAAAATGCAGGGAGCGAAAGGCTATTTACAATTTACACAGAAAGCAGATGGCAGTTATAAGAGTCGGGGGGAATGAAAGGGAAGCAGTGATTAGGAAGGGAGTGAGACAGGGTTGTAGCCTCTCCCCGATGTTATTCAATCTGTATACTGAGCAAGCAATAAAGGAAACAAAAGAAAAGTTCGGAGTGGGTATTAAAATCCATGGAGAAGAAATAAAAACTTTGAGGTTCACTGATGACATTGTAATTCTGTCAGAGACAGCAAGGGACTTGTAAGGACAGTTGAACGGAACGGACAGTGTCCTGAAAGGAGGGTATAGGGATGAACATCAACAAAAGCAAAACGAGGATAATGGAATGTAGTCGAATTAAGTCAGGCGATGCTGAGGGAATTAGATTAGGAAATGAGACACTTAAAGTAGTAAAGAGGTTTTGCTACTTGTGGAGCAAAATAACTGATGATGGTCGAAGTAGAGAGGATATAAAATGTAGACTGGCAGTGCCAAGGAAAGCGTTTCTGAAGATGAAAATTTGTTAACATCGAGTATAGATTTAAATGTCAGGAAGTCGTTTCTTAAAGTGTGGAGTGTAGCCATGTATGTGGACGATAAATAGTTTAGACAAAATGAAAATAGAAGGTTTCATAATCTGGTGCTACAGAAGAACGCTGAGGATTAGATGGGTAGATCACATAACTAATGAGGAGGTATTGAATAGAATTGGGGAGAAGAGGTGCTTGTGGCACAACTTGACTAGAAGAAGGGATCGGTTGGTAGGACATGTTCTGAGGCATCAAGGGATCACCAATTTAGTAATGGAGGGCAGCGTGGAGGATAAAAACCGTAGACCAAGAGATGAATACACTAAGCAGGTTCAGAAGGATGTAGGCTGCAGTAGGTACTGGGAGATGAAGAAGCTTGCACAGGATAGAGTAGCATGGAGAGCTGCATCAAACCAGTCTCAGGACGGAAGACCACAACAACAAACAACAACAACAACATGGTGTCACTGTGATCTACTGTTATCAACAAACAATGATCGTAGAAAAGTATACGTACACCTATTACTTTACATTAAAACTGGGAGTCTTTAGTCTCTCCCTTTATGACACCTGGTCTCTGCCGGGGACACTTCTAATGAGGTGTCTGACTGTCGATTAATAGCAGCCCATTCTTCCTCATAAGCCGAAATCAGAAAAGATGCCAAATCACCGATCGAGGCGTTGCAACGGGGCGACGATGGTACAAACTCGCGTCTGGCCACCTCGATTTCCGTAACTCCTCCAGAAAAATGGTAGAATGGTTCCTTTGAAAGCGCGCGGCTGATTTCCTTCCTCAACTTTGACACAATCCCAGCCTGTGCTTCGTCTCTAATGACTATGATGTCGACGTGACGTTAAACCCAATCTTCCTTCCTTCTTTTGGAACGAAGTCGATGCCTTCACTCATCGTAAAGATGTTCCATTTAGTAATGTTATTGTTCACAAAACATTGCCTCTCAAATGCTCCTAGTTGCGAGGTTGCACTGTCATGTGCTATTCAGTCACCTCGCCCTACTGTTGCTGTACTTCGCGAAGTGCACATTGCTGTTAAATATGTTCATATACTTCTGCATTTAATATTTTGAGCACAATAAGGAAGCCACACTCGAACCATGAAAGACATCGACATACCCTAACTACTCGCCCTCCTTGCTTCACGGGTTGCCAGTGCACACGATGGCAGTCAAGGTTCTGTAGGCGTTCCCTTCCGTCAGATTGACGCAGGTTACAGCGTGAGACACTACTGCAGACCACTAGTTTCCCATCATCCACTGTCCACTGGCGTCGCTTAGCAATGACTGCAAAGATTCTTGGCTTATGAGGAGCTGCTGACCATTCTATTCCATTCTTTTTAACTCAGTACACTCAGTCATTGTGATGGTCCTAGCACTTTGGAAATCTCAAGTGATTGCTTAGCTGATACCACGCTATATTCTACAGCCATCCTACGCAATGTTCGACGGACCCTGTTCGTCAGTATGTTAGGTCTGCCGGGTCTTGATTTAGCTGTAGCTCGGTGTCTCCACCTCACAATCACATTGCGAGCAGTCAACTTGGGCGGTTTTATGTTTTACATAACCTTCACGGGTTTGTTGTTCAGGTGACATCCGGTGATTTGCATTCGAAGTTTATGAGCTGTCCTGACTGACCCATTCTCCTGTCACGCCTTCCTTACTGACAACAGTGTACCTCCACCCTACTTCTATACTGTTGGGTCTGCCTCTCGTGACATCTAGTAGTCAATTTCTCATTAGACACGGTTTCCAGATGTTTTGACCATACAGTGTGCGTAAAATCATCCTTAAGTGTCCGTTTTCAAGTTTAGAATAGGGAAAGTTAGTTTTGTGTAATATTCTGAGCATACGTTACAGCATACGTTACAGGTTTTGCATACCAACAGTTGCGAAGTAGAATAGAGGCAACAGGGATGTCAAAATTGCTGAAAGAGTATACGTAGTGGTTTTGCATTTTGCGAATCACAGGCAGAAGGGGCACACCAGCCAACCTAGCATGTTATGGATATATGATGTGAAGCAGCACATCTGGAAAAACAGAGGCACACAGCCGCGTATAAATTGGTAAGGCTGTCTAATGAGATTCTTTCAAGTGTGGCAGCTCTCCTGGACGGCAGGGTGTGTCACACCATCAGGCTACACGCCGCAACAGATGGGGCGCCAGCATTCCAGTCCACGGCGGGTTGTCGGTTCGGCCCTCTGAGGCCGATATTGGGTCAGTAGGCAGCCAGCCAGTGCCGGGCCACTCTTTGGCTCACTACCATGGGCAGTCTTCTGGGCTCCAGCACGCTCTGGTGGCATCTGGGTCAAGGGTCGCAGATTCGGCTGTGGATTGTGGTCGCTTGTTGTCACTGTGTGCTAAGCCATGCCAGCAGGGGAGCACGGCACGGACCATCTTGCATTTGTCAGCATGCCGCTCGGAGGCTCCTTGGAATGGCGCTGAGGCAATGAGGTGATGACAGCCGAGTCAGCAGCCAGCACACCCTGACACCATTGGAACTCCGCGGCTGGCCGAGGCTGGCTGGACACAACACTGCATTGCACAGGCCACTGGGGTGATCCCTCAGCATTGTGGGGCCCTGTGACGCAGACTGAGGGGAACACGGCACTGTAGATGGAAACAGTATATCACTTGGAAAGCTCAGACGAGTCTTAATGCAGTGCCTACCACCTCTTCCTGCTACACTTCGTCATCCTGATACACACGGTGACAGAACTTGCCACTACAGTATGTTAGATCTGCCGGGTCTTGATTTAGCTGTAGCTTGGTGTTTCCACCTCACAATCACGTTGCCAGCAGTCAACTTGGGCGGTTCTATGTTTTACATAATCATCGCGGATTTGTTGTTCAGGTGACATCCAGTGATTCACAAATGAAGTCAATGAGCTCTCCTGACCGACCCATTCTCCTGTTACACCTTCTTCACTGACAAAACAATACGTCCTGCCTCCTTCTATACTAGTAGGTCTGCCTCTCATGACATGTAGTAGTCAATTTCTCATTAGACACAGGTTTCCAGATGTTTTGATCATATAGTGTACGTAAAATCATCCTTCAGTGTCCGTTTTCTAGTTTACACACACTGCCCAAAAATGTGGTGTATGTGTTAGGCAAGTGTTTATTCACTACAATTTTGGTGAGTCTGGAGGCTTTGAGATTAATATACTCACTTGCTCTTTTCGATGTTAAATGTCACAATTACACGGCAAAACGGCAATGCTCGATATAGCCATTAACAAAATAAAGTCTGCAAAAATTAATTTAGCCATACAGACAATAAAATTCATGTTCGTGTAAAAAAAATTGCCAAACATTATATACCTCAAAGTGAGGCAAGAACAAAGCCTTCTTCGATTTAAATACCTTACAAGCACGCCTTGAAAGTGCACAGACGCTGATTTTGTTACCGGCACTGTACATTTACTCACATGCAACGACACCTACAGTAAATTATTATACGGGGTGCTCAAAAAGTTTCTCCGCGTGCCGTATGCCGCAGTGAATATACCGAAATGAAACTCAGTGAAATACAAGTTATTAAATTATTTAATATTGAGTTTTACTTACAGACTTTCACATTAAATGTTGAATGTGTCCCCCCTGTTGTTGAATACACAATTCAATTGGTCTAATCACGTTTCCAAGCACAAACTGTAACATTTTTTCTGTAACAGAAGCAGTGAAAGTGGATATTGCAGTTTTCAATCATCGAAGGATTTTGGATGGTTTGTATAGACAGTTGCTTTCGCTGCACCCCAGAAAAAAGTCAGGTGTTGTTAGGTCAGGCGATCGTGGAGGCCAAAGTCCCTGTGAAATTATACGATCACCAAAACATGAGCAAGTAGAGACATTGAAACGCGAGCTGTGTGCGCGGTTGCACCATCTTGTTGAAAATAACCGGTCAGTATTTCACTTAACTCAAGTTCTCCTATGAACGGGTACAGAATATCACTGCAGTATGGTTGTGCGTTTATTGTTTCGTTGAAAAACACAGGTAGGCGAACAATCATACGGCACGCTCGGCTAACAGTCATACGGCATTGTGGAGAGGCTTTTTGAACACCCCGTATAATGGTATTATGCCAACAATGAACACCTGATTCATGGCTAATTCAATCCATTTTATTTTCTACAGTCCAGTGGGATGTACATAATAGATATGTCGATTAGTTTTTTCTGCTTCACCGACACAAATAGTCCCTATTCATACGTATCTTCTTCGTCTTTAGAATGGGCTAGCTAAGGACCACGATATTCAGCTTTTCAGCCTGGAGAGGGAATGGATGTTTGACCAGTAATCCCACATTCTCTGGCTATGTTTCTCACTTCTCTCCTTTGTCCAAAGGGCGCTGGTCTTTTTACAGGGTGATCTGTCCTTCTCTTCTCTTTCAGGCTCCTTCTGAGACGTGCTCGGTTTCTAATGTCACTTTCAGTTATGTTTAGTTCCTGGATGTCTTTCTTGACTTCTATCAGTCATAGTCTTCCTACTGTTCCATACGTTTATTAATTTCAACTTCCATAAGACGATGAAATGTTGGAGGGGACACCAAAAAATAACTTACACATTAATATGATAGGCCAAGTAACTTTTGCTGAATTCTGTGCTGCACTTAACAGTGGCGGAAATATATATAATTACAGTGCTTTCTAGTAGTCGTTCAGTTGCTCGACGACAGAAATCCGCTCATTGATCACGGAAGCGTTGGCTGTGTAAACGTCCTTACAATTCTCCGACTCCACCCCCTCACCAGGATGTTCTTTCAGCTTGCCAAAAGACGGAAATCTCATGATGCGAAATTAGGGTTTCGCGGTCAGCATCACTCAAGCCTGAGCGGCCTTGGTCAATCTATTGGCACCTTCACAATACGGTGGGAACCAACATTGCATTTGTTCTATGTAGCACCAGAATTTCGATGGGAATATGTGTGCAATTCAGACCTTTTCCACACAAGAATTGTAGTGTCCAGCGTATTTTAGCTTTGAATCACGGGTCCAGTCACACCATTTCACGCCCACGGTGTCATGTACTTGTGACCTACACTGTATCAGCACTGTGTCTGCAGCAGAAGCACAACATATACTCTCTTCTGACAATGCGCAACTCCTGTTGTGCGACGATCTTAACGTGGGACGACGTGTGTAACTTACTTTCTGAAGTACCTACTTACGTCTTGTCGTGAACGTCATTGTTTGATGGTACTACGCTTTGCCTCAGGTTCAATTTCTCAACTTGAAAACCAGATAATGAGGACTGTCTGTCTCGTTTCCATCAGCACCATGTTTCAGATACTAATGAATAGGCATACTCACTCTGGGCTAGGCAGCTTCGTTTACGTAAAGAAATGCCTTTTTAAATCCTTATGTTTCTCATGTTATTGGCTACGTAAAATATTTGAAATTTACCGTCATCTTTACAATTACATCGAGTATTTAAGTCAAATAACAATGATTTCTGGAATAATTAGCCTGAAATCTGAAGGTAGCAAGCGTAGAATACATTGAACCACAGACTATAATTTGTAGAGAAACGAGGTAGTGGTAGAAGAATCGAACCTTACGAATCGACGAATCGGAGTCAATGATTGACCAGAGAGATCTTAGAGCAGTTGCCCTCGAAACGCAAATGCAGTTTCGATAGACGATAAGGTATAGGTTTAATCCGCCAGAAATTTCTAAGCAGCGTACACTCCACCGAAGAGTGAAAGTTCATTCTCGAATTCAGCCGTGTTTGCGCAAGTATTGGCCAACGGATATCGCAGCCGGAATTTATGTCCGTTACAGCACTGCCGTGAACAAAATGCGACGTGCCATATCTTTCTATTTACCTTATTAATACGCAGAGGAGGGAATTTTACTTCGAAAATTGCAGGAAACTGACCTTATCAATATTCCAAGTTTGTTGCAACTGGGCCCAAAATATTTTCTGCAAATAGAGTATGTTGGTATGAAGTGTAAACATAACCCACGCTGACTTCATAAATACACATTTGTAAACATTGACTAAACCTGAATCAACAACGTGTAGAGTTCATATGTAAAGTATTCCATGTTCGACTCCATGTGGATTTTCTTTCATTTTTTCGTTTCTTCTGAGACACATTATTCTGGTTCAAAAAGCTGTTGTTTATGAATTCCACCAGTGTATTACACAGAGGTGCCAAAAGACATGGGATAGCAATCACTTCTCTCGTGGAACTACTCTTACCGACATATATTTTTTTAAGTCGTACATCCTTTCACTGGGTTGATGTGACGCTAGAGCTTCCTTTAGTACCAGGAAAGTTATTCCGTGAACTCTGAGGAGAACCTCTTCATTCCTTATGTAGCAGTCCACCTAATTTTCAGTATCATTCTACAGAAACACTTGTCAAATTCTTCGATTCTCTTCTGTTCCCTTCTTCCCGGAGCCCACTATAAACCGCCACACAATAACATCCACCAAGCGCACGTTCTGAAAAATTTATTCCTGAAGTTAGGGCCGATGTTTGATACCAGTAGTCTTCCTTTGACCGGAAATGTTTTTGTCCGGGATAGTTTGCCTTTCATGGCCTCCTTGCTTCGTCCGTCATTTGTTGTGCTGTTTCCAAGGCGGCGGAGTTGTTTTCCTTGTACTTTCCTAACTCCAGTACTCCTACTACTCATTAGTTTTGCCTTTCTGCGATTTAACCTCAATATTTGTCCTGAGCTAACGAGCGAGATTTAAAGCTGTGAGAGTGACTCTTGAGTCGCACCCGAATCATTCTGCAGTTCATAAGATCGCCAGAGTAAGATAACGTGACGAGTCCCAGTAAGACACACACTATTAATCTGCCAAGAGCTTTCAAAGCAGTGCTCTTTCTTTACTTCCAGGAGGAACAGTGTTTGAGCAGAAAAGTTCGTTATTAAGGTAAAAATCTGTCACCTTATTATCACTTATACAGACTGCGCCAGTATCTCGTCCACCAGATATAAAAGGGCGCGGCATTCGCGGAGCTGTCATTTGTACACAGGTGGCTCATATTGAAAGGTTTCCGACTTTATCATGAACGCACGACTGCAATTAATACATTGAACGAGAAATGGTAGGGAATACCATATTTTGAGATCCACACTGTCAACAGTATGCCGAGAATGTCAAATTTCAGGTATTACCTGTCACCACGCAATGGCCAATAGCCAACGGCCATCACTCAACAACCGAGGGCAGCTGCATTCGCATGGTGTTGTCATTACTAACAGACTAGCAAATTGCGTGAAATATCCGGAGAAATCAATTTAGGACGTACGGTGAAAGTATCCGTTACGACAGTGTGGCGAAAGTCGGCATTAATGGGCTATGACAGCAGATGACCGACGCGAGTGGCTTTGCTATAGTTCAATCCTTTTACCTTGGCGGCTCGCGCATGCCAGCCCGGACGCGGGAGATTGCTGCGTTGCCAGTTGCAAACGACGCACGTGCCAATAGAAGCAGTATAGTATAGTTCGCAAACTTACGTTTAGGGGGGAGCGCGCAGTTCATGAAGAAAAGCCACCACAGCTTCATTAACCCTTTCGCTGCTACAGAGACGTGCTCCCCGCATTCCGCGCAGTGCGCGATTTTGTCACTGCACTGCTCGCCTGTGCAGACACATCGTGTTCCGACTGCTTTGACAGTCTTATCATTCGATTCCACAAAAACTATTTGGCCCAAAAATTAGATTTTTACACATCTTCTTGACCGATACCTTCCCCCCATAAATGACTTAATTTCGGTTCGACGTTCAACGCAGTTATTAAATGTAGTAAACCTTTGTACCAAATTTTGAAGAGTTTGCAGAGGTAAAAGTCTGTAGCATATACTTTCCGTATGGTCAATTATAGTTGCCACAATGTTGAGAATGAAATGTGGACAAGATAGCTAAATTTCATATAAATTTAGTGTATAACAATATCTCATTTAATTTAAGTACCAGATAAGTGCCGTATCTAATATTGAGAATTATTCCGTCTTTCCCGACTGTAACAAAAGTTTTATTTACACCGACCACGTTTGGCTTTATTTTAAATAAAGAGACAAAGCACTAGAAATTTAAAAAAATTGCATTCAAACGAATATAATTCGTGAAGTAACGCACTTCGATATTGTTTTTAAATAATGAAAATATTACGCTCCGCACAAGGTTTGAACTCTTAACCTTTCGCATAGAAGCCCACCACCTTAACCGTTACGCTATCGCAACTCATCTGACTACGGAGCCCCATGATGACTCTAACACGTCACGCAAAATACTGGCAAACACTGTTGGTATGACTATGAATTACTCACTCTTCGTCGAAGTACAATAGGAAATAAACAATTAGCGCTGTTCTTTATTGCGAAAAAGCGGTTCGTGTGATTGATACAAACGCCTTTCCTTGCTATCGCCTGAATTAGGAGTCTTATTTCTTGTTTGGTTTAATTAATTAATAGAATATGAAGCAATTGGTATAAAGAATGCTTTTTCCAAACTTTATATAAAAGATAGTCTGCTATCAAGACATTGCTTTTGTTCTATTACTTTATTTATGACTGAACGTTTCTAAAACTGAAGACACTCGTCCATGCTCTGAACTGCAGTCGAGATCTGGCAGCGTCGTTGTCTGTTCATTGGCAGACTGTGTTTTGTGACGTCAGATGCGCAGGACGAACCTAAACTCGGCCGCCGTCATAAATGACGCGCACTTTAACAGCACGACATCGCCTGCAGCACTTCTCCCGCGCTCGTAACTATTTCGGTTGGACTCTAGACGACTGGAAAACCGTGGTCTGGTTGGATGAGTCCCAATTTCATCTGATAAGAGCTGATGGTAGGGTTTGAGCGTGGCGTAGACACCACGAAGCCACGGAACCAAATTGTCAACAAGGCACTGAGAAAGCTGATGGTGGCTCCATAATGGCTTTGCTGATTTACGTGAGTTGGACTGAGCCCTCTGGTTCAATTGAACGGATCATTGAGTGGAAATGGTTATGTTTGGCCACTTGGAGGCCATTTGTTCCCAAAAAAATATTAATGGATAACAGTGTGCAATGTCACCAGGCCACAATTGTTTGCAACTGGTTTGAAGAAGATTCTGGTCAGTTGGAGCTAATGACTTTGTCTACCAGATCGCCCGACATGAATCACATCGAACAGTTATAGTTATGTAACATAATCTAGAGATCAGTTCGTGCACAAAATCCTGCACCGGCAACGTTTTCGCAATTATCGGCGACCCTAGAGGCAGTACGGCTCAATGTTACTGCGGGGCACTTCTAGCAACTCGTTGAGACTATGCCACATCAAACTGCTGCATTACACCGGGCAAAGGGAGGTCCTAGACGATGTTAGAAAGTATCCTTTGACTTTTATCACTTCAGCGTTTAACATTTCGATGATAACGACCAGCGGATTTCGCACAGAAGATGTGACGGAATTTTTGCTATAAATCAATGAGGGTCGTTTTTGGTGGAGAATAAACGCCCTAGAGTCTAAAAATTTGATTTGATTACTATTTTTTTTTTGACAATACGTGAGGAATGTTCACACAGTTTCATTTCTATTACAGGCTGCCGTGGCGACTTAATTCTGCATACAAACAAATCGTTCTGTAATACCGAATAATATTCTACGTGCAAGGTCGAATACCTGCACCAGGTCGCTCACAGTTGTGCCATGCCTCATCGTCAATGGCCTGTTCGTGACAGCGTCACTGCCCTTTTGGGGGAACGGAATTTAACGTTGTCGGAGGCTAGGGCCCGGTACGATGTTCCTGAGTCCACTGCTCAGCAACGATTAAAACGTTAACACGAGACTGTAAAATACAGCAGCCGTACGGTAACTGTACTTTGGCGTGTAACGACATCTTTCCAGTAGGATGAACTTTTCGACAAGTTGCGGCAAATTCCTTTGTTAAGCGATGAGCAGTTAAAGTATATTCCATTTCCCGGGTAGTTGTATACGGTTCGACGGCAAACGAGCAGCCACCAAGAGAGGCTAATTTGTGATCGTCAACTCTAACGATTAGCATTTATCGAGAACAGTATCGATCACTAGTGGTGGAACGTCACATCTGCCGACGAATCGGTGCTGTACTCAGCGAATGATGGTGCATTATGAGCATACAGGTCGTAGGTGCTCGTTTCACCCCAAATACATCCATGAGTGATTTCACAGTCGCCGTGTGTCTATGGCAGTAACTGGATGCGTTGTCTTTGGAATGGAATGCTTCGCAGGATACACAGTCGACTTCAGACTGCCGAGTATACAAGTTTTATGATTAACATCATGATCTAACCAGTGCGAGAGCTAAATCTTGAGGAAGTTACCTGTTTCCAGCAATACTAGTCTCCTTTAGACATGTTAGCAATAGTGCCGAGTGTTTGTCGGAACAGAACGAGATTTCTCTTCCGTTTTGGCCACCTTCTGCACCAGACCTAAGCCGTACTGAAAGCGAATGTGTAGAGTTGAAACAGTTCCCGCAGTAAAACTGGCATGACACCACACGAAGCGCCCATGACCACCTTGGAACGTAATGCTAGGAGCCTGGGGGAGGTTACAGACATTGGGAGATCTATTACCCACCTCACAGACTCCCTGCCTATAAGACAGCAAATAGTCGTTGAAGTTTGAGATCTTTGGACGGAATGTTAAGTTTTAAAGAAGCTACATGCTGTACCTTTATGAGGTCGGAAAAGTCTTAATAAGGACAGTAACCTGTTCGTTCTCTTAATTTAGTGCTTTCTGCTGATTAAACAAACTGATGGAGTAACGCATGAAAATGGCACTAAGCCACATAAGAACCAAAACTTGTCGTCATGCGGCCATCGCCTAGATCTCTGACGATGCTGCTCTGCTAAGAGAGCCTTATGTTACAGATTCCGTCATTTAGGTACTTCTTACCGCTCTTGACTGCACGTCTCGAAATGAAGTGCCTTTATTGTCTCCAGTGCTACCAATAACGAAGCGCAGTTTTCTTGCGTGCTTTTAGAGTTTGCGTCTTTCTGCTAATTCTGTCAGGAAGGTGTTAATGCTTCTACTTTGCTGCCATTTATATGTGTTCTTTACTTTTAGAAGCAGATTTGTACAAGGCATAACGTGCCCAGCTCCTGAGTAACATGGTGGGCAATTCGAATTTCAGCCAAAGAAAGAATCTGTGTCGTCAGGTGATAACAGTTACATACATTGTACACAATGTTCTGAGACTGAAACTGTTAATCAGAGTAAAAGAAAACGTATGATCGTCAGTGGGGTACAACATTTACAACTGAAAGCATATTTATTATGAACTGTAATGTTCGACCAGAACAGAACTGCGTTTGTAGACGGAAAGCGATACTATTTATGATGACATTATATGTTCTAGAATATACAAAAATTACAAACATAAATTTCGAGAACCTTCCAGAAATAATGTATGGTAAATAAGAAAATAAATGCTCTTAAGTGTTTCAAACTGGCAACCCGAAATAGGCTGCACAGGTAACGAAACCGCTATGCAACTCTGCAAGCATTTTCACTTGCAGCGTTATTAATACTATTGGTGATCTAACCTCTGGGCTGCCTCACATGCTGCTACATGAAATCGACGATGCTTGCCACTAATAACAAACATGTAAAAGACAATTTGCAATTTGAATTTTCCCATTTTGAGAAGACCGAGCTATCGATCCGTTTGACTTGCTAAAAACATTCATTAGCTTACATCCCATAAATATTTCTTTATTTATGACAACCGGTAGGCAGACTTTGCTGCCACCTTCAGGTCTTAAAAATCTTTTTTGTAGACGTGATTACTTTACGTTGGACCTCACGCCAACTTGTCATGTGGGAAAAAAAATGAGCGTAATATAAAAGGTTTCGAATAACTAAAATATTTAGAAACATAAAGCAGCTGAAGATGACGGCAAAACCTTTGGAAACCAGTTGCTTTCCAATTGATGATAATGGTTCACTATCGAAACACATATCGGATGAGAAACAACTTCAGAACTCTCGCAGAGATATAAATTTCTTTCTTTACCTCACTCCCACGCCTGCAGCGATGTGGCTAACTGTACAAAGAAAAGCAGTAAAAAGCCGTCCCTAGTTTTTAATACCTGACCTGCACTCGGCAGGACAAAATGTTCCGGTTTAAGGAGAACTGGAGATAAGCTGCAACAGCGGGGTGAGAAACGGTACAAGGACGAGAAGATCTCGCATTTCCGGGCGATTATTTTCTCGAAATTAATCTGGTAAAGGGGTCGTGCTGGGGGCCGTTAGGTGGCCGTCCAATTAAGCGAGAGATACGCGGCAGTGCGGTGGGTGGGAGGGCAGCGGTCCCCGTGAATAATCCAGCAGCATAATCTCGGAAAGCCAGCAGCCGTCGACCTGGGCGGTCGTGCAGTACAAACAGGTTGACTGGGCGCCGCAGGGGCACCGCCACACACTCTCATATCTCGTGTGCTCTTCTAACAAAGCTGCAGACTGCAAAGTTCTGCAGTGCGTCATTAGGCTCTGCTCCGAAACACAATTATTGGTGTGCTTTTAGTTCGCTTAGCAATCTAATGTCCTGACAGTGGAGATTATTCTTAAGTGAGAATGATATAGTGAAAATAACCACTCCCAGATCTTAAGCAAGATCCTTCATATCGAGGAGATACTAATAACGGTTTACGCCCCGTTTCCAATAACGTCTTTCGTGAACAGGAACCAGTACAGACTGGACCACAATGGAGAAGCAAGTTGACCTTGTCCTTTTCAGTGGAACCTTATTGATATTTGGCTCTAGCTATTCAGGGAACGGTACAAGAACCTAAATATCAATGGCAGGAGAAAGATTCGAATTGTCTTCGTCCAGAATGCGAATCCCCCAGTGCCTTCCTAGTGCGCCGTAGCGCAAGGTGGAGAAATATCCTTACTTATTGGTCCAACAAAGCTTTCCTTTCGTCTTCAGTCGCACTCTTTAAGTCATCAGTCTTATGTCAGTTTGATGCCATTCCCTGTCCGTTCCTAACCCGTGTTAGTCATTTCGCCTCTACGTGAATATTACACCCAATAAGTACTATACAATATTCTGCGTGGCCTACCTAAGAGATAGTATCCAAAAGTTGCCGAAATATATTAACCAAAATTATATCCACCTACACAGATATTATTCTGCACCATCAACTTCAAAATAGTCCCGTCCAGAGCGCGTGCATCGACCTCAACGATTATGCAACTTTTGAAATGTGCTTGGATGACTTTTTTTGTTCCAGTATTTAGCACTGTTTGCGATTTCTCTTAGATCACCTCTACTGCCAGAAATCTTCGCCCTTTCGTTTTCATCTTACGGAAGAGGATGGAGTCTCACAGAGCTAAGTCTCGTGCGTTACGCGGGTGGGGAACAACTATGTTCTTACTTTTAGCAAAACTTTCCCTGAGTACAGAATGCGATCGCGCATTATCTATCTGACGTACGCAATTGTTCGCATGGCATTAGTATAGACGTTCTGTCCACGTGGCTGGCCTAAACCGTCTTCAAAAATCACCTAATAACTATTTGTTACAAGATGACGACCAGGTACGCATTATTCGTGAAAATTCGGTCAGTATAAAAAGAAATCAACTAAGACTTAGTGACATTCTTCACTTCTCCGTTCTCTCTTAGCTGAGGTATAGAAGAAGTGTTTCATTGCGAGGACTGATCATTAAATCTTTGAAAGATTGGTTTAATATCCTTGAAGCAGTTGTTAAGCCCCTGTGGACTACCACACGATGTCGCTTCCTAACATCTTGAAGCATTCGTGGCACAAACTTCGCTATACTCTTGAAAAATTGGTTGACATCTACCAAAACTATCACCAAGGTGATGCATATTTTCTTGGTTTTTCTGTCGTGTAGAATCACAGCGGGCATTTTTCTGAACGTTTTTAAGTATGATACCGAATATAAATGCCCGTTTATCAGTCGAAAATATCAATCTACGTCTGACCTAAAGCGTTGTCGTCAGACTTTTGCCAGAACATTTGGCGTGTTTATGCAGTAGTCCCCCCCCCATGAACCATGGACCTTGCCGTTGGTGGGGAGGCTTGCGTGCCTCAGCGATACAGATAGCCGTACCGTAGGTACAACCACAACGGAGGGGTATCTGTTGAGAGGCCAGACAAACGTGTGGTTCCTGAAGAGGGGCAGCAGTCTTTTCAGTAGTTGCAAGGGCAAAAGTCTGGATGATTGACTGATCTGGCCTTGTAACAATAACCAAAACGGCCTTGCTGTGCTGGTACTGCGAACGGCTGAAAGCAAGGGGAAACTACGGCCGTAATTTTTCCCGAGGGCATGCAGCTTTACTGTATGATTAAATGATGATGGCGTCCTCTTGGGTAAAATATTCCGGAGGTAAAATAGTCCCCCATTCGGATCTCCGGGCGGGGACTACTCAAGAGGATGTCGCTATCAGGAGAAAGAAAACTGGCATTCTACGGATCGGAGCGTGGAATGTCAGATCCCTTAATCGGGCAGGTAGGTTAGAAAATTTAAAAAGGGAAATGGATAGGTTAATGTTAGATATAGTGGGAATTAGTGAAGTTCGGTGGCAGGAGCAACAAGACTTCTGGTCAGGTGACTACAGGGTTATCAACACAAAGTCAAATAGGGGTAATGCAGGAGTAGGTTTAATAATGAATAGGAAAATAGGAATGCGGGTAAGCTACTACAAACAGCATAGTGAACGCATTATTGTGGACAAGATAGATACTAAGCCCACACCTACTACAGTAGTACAAGTTTATATGCCAACTAGCTCTGCAGATGACGAAGAAATTGAAGAAATGTATGATGAAATAAAAGAAATTATTCAGATAGTGAAGGGAGACGAAAATTTAATAGTCATGGGTGACTGGAATTCGTCAGTAGGAAAAGGGAGAGAAGGAAACGTAGTAGGTGAATATTGATTGGGGCTAAGAAATGAAAGAGGAAGCCGTCTGGTAGAATTTTGCACAGAGCACAACTTAATCATAGCTAACACTTGGTTTAAGAATCATTATAGAAGGTTGTATACATGGAAGAACCCTGGAGATACTAAAAGGTATCAGATAGATTATATAATGGTAAGACAGAGATTTAGGAACCAGGTTTTAAATTGTAAGACATTTCCAGGGGCAGATGTGGACTCTGACTACAATCTATTGGTTATGACCTGTAGATTAAAACTGAAGAAACTGCAAAAAGGTGGGAATTTAAGGAGATGGGACCTGGATAAACTGAAAGAACCAGAGGTTGTACAGAGTTTCAGGGAGAGCATAAGGGAACAATTGACAGGAATTGGGGAAAGAAATACAGTAGAAGAGGAATGGGTAGCTTTGAGGGATGAAGTAGTGAAGGCAGCAGAGGATCAAATAGGTAAAAGACGAGGGCTAGTAGAAATCCTTGGGTAACAGAAGAAATATTGAATTTAATTGATGAAAGGAGAAAATATAAAAATGCAGTAAATGAAGCAGGCAAAAAGGAATACAAACGTCTCAAAAATGAGATCGACAGGAAGTGCAAAATGGCTAAGCAGGGATGGCTAGAGGACAAATGTAAGGATGTAGAGGCTTGTCTCACTAGGGGTGAGATAGATACTGCCTACAGGAAAATTAAAGAGACCTTTGGAGATAAGAGAACCACTTGTATGAACATCAAGAGCTCAGATGGAAACCCAGTTCTAAGCAAAGAAGGGAAAGCAGAAAGGTGGAAGGAGTATATAGAGGGTCTATACAAGGGCGATGTACTTGAGGACAATATTATGGAAATGGAAGGGGATGTAGATGAAGATGAAATGGGAGATACGATACTGCGTGAAGAGTTTGACAGAGCACTGAAAGACCTGAGTCGAAACAAGGCCCCCGGAGTAGACAACATTCCATTGGAACTACTGACGGCCTTGGGAGAGCCAGTCATGACAAAACTCTACCATCTGGTGAGCAAGATGTATGAAACAGGTGAAATACCCTCAGACTTCAAGAAGAATATAATAATTCCAATCCCAAAGAAAGCGGGTGTTGACAGATGTGAAAATTACCGGACAATCAGTTTAATAAGCCACAGCTGCAAAATACTAACACGAATTCTTTACAGACGAATGGAAAAACTAGTAGAAGCCGGCCTAGGGGAAGATCAGTTTGGATTCCGTAGAAGTACCGGAACACGTGAGGCAATACTGACCTTACGACTTACCTTAGAAGAAAGATTAAGGAAAGGCAAACCTACGTTTCTAGCATTTGTAGACTTAGAGAAAGCTTTTGACAATGTTGACTGGAATACTCTCTTTCAAATTCTAAAGGTGGCAGGGGTAAAATACGGGGAGCGAAAGGCTATTTACAATTTGTACAGAAACCAGATGGCAGTTATAAGAGTCGAGGGATATGAAAGGGAAGCAGCGGTTGGCAAGGGAGTAAGACAGGGTTGTAGCCTCTCCCCGATGTTATTCAATCTGTATATTGAGCAAGCAGTAAAGGAAACAAAAGAAAAATTCGGAGTAGGTATTAAAATCCATGGAGAAGAAATAAAAACTTTGAGGTTCGCCGATGACATTGTAATTCTGTCAGAGACAGCAAAGGACTTGGAAGAGCAGTTGAACGGAATGGATGGTGTCTTGAAGGGAGGATATAAGATGAACATCAACAAAAGCAAAACGAGGATAATGGAATGTAGTCGAATTAAGTCGGGTGATGTTGAGGGTATTAGATTAGGAAATGAGACACTTAAAGTAGTAAAGGAGTTTTGCTATTTGGGGAGCAAAATAACCGATGATGGTCGAAGTAGAGAGGATATAAAATGTAGACTGGCAATGGCAAGGAAAGCGTTTCTGAAGAAGAGAAATTTGTTAACATCGAGTATAGATTTAATTGTCAGGAAGTCATTTCTGAAAGTATTTGTATGGAGTGTAGCCATGTATGGAAGTGAAACATGGACGGTAAATAGTTTGGACAAGAAGAGAATAGAAGCTTTCGAAATGTGGTGCTACAGAAGAATGCTGAAGATTAGATGGGTAGATCACATAACTAATGAGGAGGTACTGAATAGGATTGGGGAGAAGAGGAGTTTGTGGCACAACTTGACCAGAAGAAGGGATCGGTTGGTAGGACATGTTCTGAGGCATCAAGGAATCACCAATTTAGTATTGGAGGGCATCGTGGAGGGTAAAAATTGTAGGGGGAGACCAAGAGATGAATACACTAAGCAGATTCAGAAGGATGTAGGTTGCAGTAGGTACTGGGAGATGAAGAAGCTTGCACAGGATTGAGTAGCATGGAGAGCTGCATCAAACCAGTCTCAGGACTGAAGACCACAACAACAACAACAACATGCAGTAGTATTACTACGTTTAGCCACAGCTTTATACAGAGACAATTGTTCCCGGTTAACCATCACAAAACCTCAAGCATACGGAAATACAGCCATGGAAAGGGCTCACCAACACCACACAAGACGAAGAAACTGCCAGAAAGATTCAAGAACAGCTAGTGGTACTTGAGACTCATATCAAGCTGCAGGCAATTTAGAATTTCCGAAACTCTGCGACATTATCTCACATAGCTTGCCTCTATTGCTTCTTATACTGCCAGGTTAAATATTCCTGGAAGCCTTAAAAGGTGACCCACTAATCTGCCCCTTTATCAGACAAGGGCTTACAATCACTTACTACCTCAGTATTATTTTTATTACTTCTTCTTCTTCTACACCTTCCGTATTAGGCCAATTATGGTCTGTTAAAACTTTCATATTTTCGTCAGTCTGCTAGCATCTGTTTTCCCTGAAGTCTTTGTGGTAGTCTCTTTGGGTGCATTTTTTTGTATGTATTCATTCCATTCTTTTTGTTTTGTTTCCATTAATTTTTCTTTCGCATTTAATGTTTTCATTTCCTTCCAAATATCTTAATTTCGTATTTTATTTACTTTTTTCATCCTTTCAGCGTTGTAATAAACAACATTTCTAAACCTTCCATGGTTCTTCTTGTATTGTATCCAGTACTCACGATTAATTTTTATGCGGTAGGGTTGGCAATGCGACTCTTTTACAAAATGTAAGTAGTGTATCTTTCGTACTTTATGTTTTAAATTTCTGTTAATTGTTCCACAGATATTTCCAAACCTATTCAGTTTAACATGCGTATCTTCTTCACATTCACACGACATTTTACACTCAATGTATTTGAAATATTTTTCTTATTCAGTTGTGTTTTCATTAACTACTATCTTACTGTTCACAATATGTGTTAATCGTGGCGTATATATACTTCATAGACTTCCTCATGCTATTGTGTATTAAAAGACTACTTTTGCTTCCATTTAAAGAAAATTGTCGGTTTAACATAATAATACATGTCCTGTGACACAACAGCCTGGTGCAAGTCTTTCAATTGGACGCCATTTCGGTGACTTAAGTGTCCTGAAAGGCAATGGCAACCAGTTTTCCCCGAATGGTCACTCATCCAAGTACTAGCCCGACGCAACGTGACTTAAGTGCGGTAATCGGGCAGGAACCTGTGTTAACGACGTGGTAAGGCCGCTGGCGATTTCAAGTAATAGAAGATAGGAATCAGTCGCGAAATTGTAACTTCTGATTTATCTTGTATCTTGTACTCGACCTTATAATGTTCGATTCACTGTTATATAATCTGTAACTGATCTTTAGCCAGCACCCGTCTAAGTATGTTTATGAATATACATTTTTATACTTAAAAAGGTAGTAGTTAATTTTAATTCATGAGAAATGGAAAAAAATATATGTAATTGACCGTTCTGTGAAAAGATTTTACAAATACCGCTATTAGTAACAAAATTTGTTGACTAGCTATATTATTTAACCAGCAGCATGTTTCGAAGTTAGACTTCATCATCGGGCTGCAGCTACAGTACAAAAAAAAAAAAAAAAAAACTTTTGACACAGTTGCACATTGCTGCTAATGTATGTTCGTCTAGTTTTGTCATGTGCTGTTGTCATTCTGTGACGAAAGAGAAAGATAACCTATTAACACGCGGTGGTACTGTGTATGTTGGTCTGCTATTCACATTACAAATTTTTAAGTAATCACCAACTTTGTTCTTGTGGCGTGACAGTCTTGTTGTTTTATTATGCGCTCTACCTCAAAACCGATGCGAATAAACCATTTGTAGTAGCGATAGGTCGCAGACAATAGTTAAGAGGCTCAGTTTCTGTCGCAAACTGATTAAATTTTTCTTAATAATTATGCTTTTGTCTCTGCAGCTCACAAAGAGATCATGTCATCTCTCTCTCTCTCTCTCTGTCTCTCTCTCTCCCACCCTCTCCCTCCCCCGCCACCTTGATTTAGCTGCTCTAGAGTACAGGCGTCCTACAGAGCCGTTGGTGATTATTTGTAGTAAATAGTCTTTTTTATGTTACTGTGCCGTAAAGTCAATCAGGGATAGCAGCTGCTGCATAAAGTATATGGGAGAGAAATTTTAGACCGAAAATCAAAAAGTAAATCTCAACGTCTAAGTCACTTCATTATTGCCATAGGTAGAAGTTCAAATTGCATTGCTTCTACATGGACGATGCCCACTCCGAGCACACAGCCGAAATATGTAATCGCATATAAAATTCGCATCAAGCGAGTATTATAAGTAACATGTAATCAGATGTATCATAATGGCGATCGCGCCATATGCCTTGTTTTCTGAATGTAAGAAATATTTATTATACATTTACAAATACTGTATTGCTGTATTTTTCGTAAACTAATGCTTCATCGCTTTTCTGTTTCATGAATAGTGAACAGTACGCTTATACAAAAACTGGGTAGGAGATGAGGAGGACCATAGGGAAATTGAAAACTGGTTACAGAAGTAAGAGATTTTGGAGAAATTCAGATGACTTCGGACGAGGGGCATCAACAAGAAGAAGTCAGTCCGTTCCTTCCACTACTTCATCCTTACGCGGATGCTTGCTTCAGTTTCATCACTCTTTATAGTAAAGATAATGGATAGGCTTTTTCATTCAAAATCTCATTGTTACTTTCATACAATCTTCTTTACTGACGTGGTACCTGGCATCAGTAGATGCGACTTTGCCTTTCATAAGCTCTGCTCTCATTCTTATAGATTACTTTATAATTGTGATATCCATTATCTTCCTGTTAACAATGAAACCCATATACTGTCCTATGAAAGCTTCTTGTGTTTATGGGATAAGGAAAAGTTATTTAATAACAAAGGTCTGTTAATCTGTTAATACACACTCTCGTACAGAGAGAGACGCTAGGTGTGTGGATACACAGCTTGCTGTTAAAAATGATCAACTTGCTGACGGCGTCAGCACAATTATTGATCGAAATTCTCACAGTGGAACTGAACAGTACAAAACATTTGCAAAGTAGTCGAAGTGCAGCAACTGCTAATCCAGGAACTCAAAGAGATACAGTGTTGCAAAAGTTATATAATATAACGCTCATTCTAACAAAAGGAGAAAAATCTTCCCAAAAGGTACTGACTCAGAGAATTAAAAGCTTAGCACATGAACAGCAGCAGTTCGTCGCTCAGCAAACAGCAGCTGACAGCTAAAAATAAAAAAAATAAATAAAAAAAAACAGAGAGATACAAGAAAGAGAGATATCTCACAATTCCCTCGGTGACATACACCTCTTAACAAGAAGACGCTAATAGCTGTGTTTATGAGATGATGAAAAACAAAATCCAACGGTTAAAATAAGACACACAAACTACTGGACGTCCAGCAATCCATAAAGAAAGAGATAATGACATGCCATGACTCAGTAGTACAATAATTATTATACTTTAGTAACATGTGCATAAAATTAGTGATAAGAGAGAATCGCTTGATTCATCATTGACTGATGCCCACAGTGTGAACAATGTCCCGAACTACGCAACGATACCGCAAGCTGGGCCGAAAAGACGGATAGAAATCGTGTGTAACACCACCAACTTCCCCTGAAGGCACCGTAAGGTAACGCTGATAGCTTTCTATCTATAATTTATTGTATTGATCTAATTGAGAAGGATGCATATGGTGCAGTGGCTGCGCACACACACACACACACACACACACACACACACACACACACACACACACACACACACATACGCATAACACAAAAATGATTTTAGTTAAGATAACGCATTGCGTAGCAGCATCCGGCAACGCCATAACAGGTCTGAATATCGTTACCATTATGAGCAGCATTCTTCAAATGCGCACTCTCTCTCGCTCTCTAGTTGCCCGCGCCCCATGTCACATTCCAGCAACTGCTGCCTACTGACGAGAAGGTAGCCATCTACTAGATCGGTCAATCATAAAGGAGAAATAGACTAGACATAATGGTAGTTAATCGCCTCGTTATCAAGATCATCAGAATAGTAACCAAGATCGGCTTCACCAACGATCGAATTACAGGAACAAGGGCTCAGCAATTGTAGAAGTGGATCCTGAACCTAAAAACTGACAGGTAAACTGTGCCCGGTCATAGATGATGATAAGAGCATGACTGATGCAGTAGTCAGTTTAGCTCAATATGACCATGGTTCTGATAAGCATGATGTATTGTGCACTGAAGACAATTATTATATAATGAACTCCTAGTCTGAAGCACAATGTGCTGTACCTGGAGTGGTTGCCGGACAACATGTAATGCTAATCCTGGACACAGGCGCTCAATTAAGTAGAATGTCAGCGTTTATGTGTGTGTGAGACAGAGACAAATCACACTCAACTGTCAGTTACGAAAATCTCACTTAATATTTTGCTTTTCGGTACTTTAAATTGGCTTTGCAAACGCTGTATTTGATGTATTCCATTAGTATCTCTTTCTTTTTTTTCTTTTGACTGACACAATATTTGAGTGAATAGTGAACCAAGTACTATATTAGAAAGTAAATATTGGTTCAAATGGCTCTGAGCACTATGGGACTTAACATCTATGGTCATCAGTCCCCTAGAACTTAGAACTACTTAAACCTAACAAACCTAAGGACAGCACACAACACCCAGTCATCACGAGGCAGAGAAAATCCCTGACCCCGCCGGGAATCGAACCCGGGAACCCGGGCGTGGGAAGCGAGAACGCTACCGCACGACCACGAGCTGCGAACAGAAAGTAAATATTTGTCTTGGACAGTAGGAAACTGCAATTGCCATCAAAAATTGACACTTCGCAGACTTTTATGTAGAGTGAACTGTGAAATGTAAACTGTGTTCATAGTAAACCATTATTCAGATGATTAGGTTTATACATGAAGATATAATATATATTGAACTAACGTACTGTAAACACATTCCCTGCCAAGCAATTGAAATTATTACAGATGCTACCACACGCGAACTAAGTCCTATTAGCATAATGATGACCAAGAGTTGTACAGAAATGACGTACCATACACGCAAAACCGCTGGTCTCAGAGCTGCGTCCTCAGTGAACCTTGTTGATGCCACGAGAAGGCACCTATTCGGTGAACCGGTAGCCGCACGAACAAAATATACAGCGTCTGCCACATGACGGAAAGACAATTAGCTTCTGGCTGTATGAATCCTAGTGATTGGATTATAAACTTTAACTAAAATATTTCAACAAGATTTACGACCGAATATCGCAAGTCCGCGGCTGTATTGGCTTGAGTTCTACTAATTCTTCTCGTGTATTTTTCATCTCTCGATACCTCTGCCCACATCAGGTTCTTAGTTACAACTTTGCACCAACTCCACACTCTTCCACGAGAAGCAGTGTGTTTACTTTACTGACGCTGGTCATACGATCTGTTTTGAAGCCTTTCATGTTTATCGTACCGAGTACAGCTAGTTTTTAGGACTCCACTCGCCGTCAATCTGTTGTTTGGGTGCTGCGCCTTTGAAACCGAATGTCCGGCTTGCCGATCCCACCTGTGGCCCACAGCATCGTCCTATCTAACACAATCAGTAGTGAGGAAACGAAGAATACCTCGCTCGGATTTTAAGTGGGTTTTCTTAGAGACCGAGCAGAAAGCCGAGATGTGCCAATACGACCCCTAATCTGAAAGGCAAATCAGTCTAGAACCCATACGCTGGAAGAAAAGTGAAGAAGCATGAACTCTTATGTGCATAAATGTTGACTAATCAAACAGTGGCAAACCACTGGTACAGCTCTAAACATCTCACAGAGGAAATAACGTTTGTAAAATTGTACAGTAATCTTGAAATGAAACTGTAAAGATTATATTTATTGTAAACTATTATCCTTCTCCCGTGGCCAATTGGAAATTTTGTAAACTATTTTCATATGTCTTTACCTACTGTACTACAAGATTATCAATTAATTACATTATATTTGAACATTTCCCTTTGAATAAATCAGTTATCTACAACATTTATTAGATTAGATGAACATCGGCTATTTATGCTTGTCATGATGAACTAGTGGTAAAGTGTAGTTGAGAGAACGTTTGAACCTAGTTATACTGTCACATTGTCGTTAACAGCGAGAAACACTTCGTCGTATAGTTGACGAACAGTGATGTTTGTGCAAATAGTATTAAAAAATCTTGTAGGACAATGTACAATCAGCTCCACCCTGAGGGTCGATATGAAGATATTGTGTCTCTTAGCGACAACAGACAATAACATGCCATTAGTACATAGGTTCCCCCCCCCCAGTGAACCATGGACCTTGCCGTTGGTGGGGATGATTGCGTGCCTCAGCGATACAGATAGCCGTACCGTAGGTACAACCACGACGGAGGGGTATCTGTTGAGAGGCCAGACAAACGTGTGGTTCCTGAAGAGGGGCAGCAGCCTTTTCAGTAGTTGCAGGGGCAACAGCCTGGATGATCTGGATTGACTGATCTGGCCTTGTAACATTAACCAAAACGGCCTTGCTGTGCTGGTACTGCGAACGGTTGAAAGCAAGGGGAAACTACAGCCGTAATTTTTCCCGAGGGCATGCAGCTTTACTGTATGGTTAATAATGATGACGTCCTCTTGGGTAAAATATTCCTGAGGTAAAATAGTCCCCCATTCGGATCTCCGGGCGGGGACTACTCAAGAGGACGTCGTTATCAGGAGAAAGAAAACTGGCGTTCTACGGATCGGTGCGTGGAATGTCAGATCCCTTAATCGGGCAGGTAGGTTAGAAAATTTGAAAAGGGAAATGGATAGGTTAAAGTTAGATCAAGTGGGAATTAGTGAAGTTCGGTGGCAGGAGGAACAAGACTTTCAGTCAGGCGAATACAGGTTTATAAATACAAAGTCAAATAGGGGTAATGCAGGAGTAGGTTTAATAATGAATAAAAAATAGGAGTGCAGGTAAGCTACTACAAACAGCACAGTGAACGCATTATTGTGGCCAAGATAGACACGAAGCACACGCCTAGTACAGTAGTACAAGTTTATATGCCAACTAGCTCTGCATATGACGAAGAAATTGAAGAAATGCATGACTAAATAAAAGGAATTATCCAGATAGTGAAGGGAGACGAAAATTTAATAGTCATGGGTGAGTGGAGGTCGGTTGTGGGAAAAGGGAGAGAAGGAAACATAGTAGGTGAATATGGATTGCGTTGGTTCAAATGGCTCTGAGCACTATGGGACTTATCATCTCACGTCATCAGTCCCCTAGAACTTAGAACTACTTAAACCAAACTAACCTAAGGACATCACACACATCCATGCCCGAGGCAGGATTCGAACCTGCGACCGTAGCGGTCACACGGTTCGAAACTGAAGCGCCTAGAACCGCTCGGCCACCAGCAGCCGGCATTATGGATTGGGGGTAAGAAATGAAAAAGGAAGCCGCCTGGTAGAATTTTGCACAGAGCACAACTTAATCATAGCTAACACTTGGTTCTAGAATCAT
Organism: Schistocerca nitens; assembly: GCF_023898315.1. Taxonomy (NCBI): domain Eukaryota; kingdom Metazoa; phylum Arthropoda; class Insecta; order Orthoptera; family Acrididae; genus Schistocerca; species Schistocerca nitens. Next base: position 22,973,017 of record NC_064614.1, read on the forward strand.
GAAAGAAGGTTGTATACATGGAAAGAGCCTGCAGATACTGATAGATTTCAGATAGATTATATAATGGTAAGACACAGATTTAGGAACCAGGTTTCAAATTGTAAAACATTTCTAGGGGTAGATGTGGAATCTGACCACAATCTTTTGGTTATGAACTGTAGATTAAAACTGAAGAAACTGCAAAAAGGTGGGAATTTAAGGAGATGAGATCTGGATAAACTGACTAAACCAGAGGTTGTACAGAGTTTCAGGGAGAGAGTAAGGGAACAAATGGCAGGAATAGGGGAAAGAAATACAGTAGAAGAAGAATGGGTAGCTTTGAGGGATGAAGTAGTGAAGGCAGCAGAGGATGAAGTAGGTAAACAGACGAGGGCAAGTAGAAATCCTTGGGTAACAGAAGAAATATTGAATTTAATTGATGAAAGGAGAAAATATAAAAATGCAGTAAATGAAGCAGGCGAAAAGGAATACAAACGTCTCAAAAATGAGATCGACAGGAAGTGCAAAATGGCTAAGCAGGGATGGCTAGAGGACAAATGTAAGGATGTAGAGGCTTATCTCGAGGCTTATCTCGCTAGGGGTAAGATAGATAATGCCTACAATAAAATTAAAGAGACCTTTGGAGATAAGAGAACCACTTGTATTAACATCAAGAGCTCAGATGGAAACCCAGTTCTAAGCAAAGAAGGGACAGCAGAAAGGTGGAAGGAGTATATAGAGGGTCTATACAAGGGCGATGTTCTTGAGGACAATATTATGGAATTGGAAGAGGATGAAGATGAAATGGGAGATACGATATTGCGTGAAGAGTTTGTCAGAGCACTGATAGACCTGAGTCGAAACTAGGCCCCGGGAGTAGACAACATTCCATTAGAACTACTGACGGCCTTGCTAGAGCCAGTCCTGACAAAACTCTACCATCTGGTGAGCAAGATGTATGAGACAGGTGAAATACCCTCAGACTTCAGGAAGAATATAATAATTCCAATCCCAAAGAAAGCAGGTGTTGACAGATGTGAAAATTACCGAGCTATCAGTTTAATAAGTCACGGCTGCAAAATACTGACGCGAATTCTCTACAGACGAATGGAAAAACTAGTAGAAGCCGACCTAGGGGAAGATCAGTTTGGATTCCGTAGAACTGTTGGAACACGTGAGGCAATACTGACCCTACGACTTATCGTAGAAGCTAGATTAAGGAAAGGCAAACTTATGTTTCTAGCATTTGTAGACTTAGAGAAAGCCTATTGCAATGTTGTCTGGAATACTCTCTTTCAAATTCTGAAGGTGGCAGGGGTAAAATATAGGGAGCGAAAGGCTATTTACCATTTGAATAGAAACCAAATGGTAGTTATAAGAGTTGAGGGGCATGAAAGGGAAGCAGTGGTGGGGAAGGGAGTGAAACAGGGTTGTAGCCTCTCCCCGATGTTATTCAATCTGTATATTGAGCAAGCAGTGAAGGAAACAAAAAAACTCGGAGTAGGTATTAAAATCCATGGAGAAGAAAGAAAAACTTTGAGGTTCGCCGATGACATTGCAATTCTGTCAGAGACAGCAAAGGACTTGGAAGAGCAGTTGAACGGAATGAACAGTGTCTTGAAAGGAGGATATAAGATGAACATCAACAAAAGCAGAACGAGGAATGTGTTCGAATGAAGTCGGGTGATGCTGGGGGAATTAGATTAGGATATGAGATACTTAAAGTAGTAAAGGAGTTTTGCTATTTGGGGAGCAAAATAACTGATGATGGTCGACGTAGAGAGGATATAAAATGTAGACTGGCAACGGCAAGGAAAGCGTTTCTGAAGAAGAGAAATTTGTTAACATCGAGTATAGATTTAAGTGTCAGGAAGTCGTTTCTGAAAGAATTTGTATGGAGTGTAGCCATGTATGGAAGTGAAACATGGACGATAAATAGTTTAGACAAGAAGAGAATAAAAGCTTTCGAAATGTGGTGCTACAGAAGAATGCTGAAGATTAGATGGGTAGATCACATAACTAATGAGGTGGTATTGAATATAATTGGGGAGAAGAGGAGTTTGTGGCAAAACTTGACTAGAAGAAGGGATCAGTTGGTAGGACATTTTCTGAGGCATCAAGGGATCACCAATTTAGTACTGGAGGGCAGCGTGGAGGTAAAAATTGTAGAGGGAGACCAGGAGATGAGTACACTAAGCAGATTCAGAAGGATGTAGGTTGCAGTAGGTACTGGGAGATGAAGAAGCGTGCACAGGATAGAGTATCATGGAGAGCTGCATCAAACCAGTCTCAGGACTGAAGACCACAACAACAACAACAACAGCAACAGTACATAGGTACAGACTCAGTTTTTATCGCTCCCCGATTTCAACTATTTCGAATCTCACCTAACGTTTCCCCTACTCACCACACAGTAATTTCATGTAATCTCTCTCTGCTGCTTTAGATACGTTAAGATTATAGACGTCACTACGTGGTCGTCCGTGGTTGTATGTATCAAATGGTCCTTTATAATACAATATAGTCTCTTTATACACATCAAAAGAAGTTTTGCATCACCCCGATCCCCAGAACTTCTGAAGATAGACGTTAACTGCGGATATTGTATCAGAGACACAGTCCCTTTGACTGATCAGAGATGTCACTAAACCCGCCCAAGGGTGTAAATAACTGCATGAGCAGCGCATGTTAGACGGAGGGGGTCCGACAACCGATCAGTTCCAGTTATCCCACCAGGAAGGAGGTACACGGCTCGTGTTATCTGTAGTTAAACTACGCCTAGATGGTCAATATCGCGGTTCGATCGCGTCCGCATTGTTACCTTGTGCCAGGAAGGGCTCTCAACAACGGAAATGGGGGGCGTCTCTGAGTGAACCAATGCGAATTTGTTCGGCCGTGGAGGAGATGCAGAGAGACAGCAATTGTCCACGACGTGCCTCGCTACTACTGCAGCGGATGACCGCTACCTACGAATTATGGCTCGGACGAACCACGACAGCAACGCCACTATGTTGAATAATGCTTTTCGCGCAGCCACAGGACGTCGTGTTACGACTCAAACTGTGCACAATGGGCTGCATCACGTACAGGTTCACTCCCAACGTCCATAGTGAGATCCATGTTTGCTACAACGACACCATGCAGCGCGTTACAGATGGGCACGAAAACATGACGAATGGACCGCTCAGGATTGGCATCACGTTCTCTTCGCCGATGAGTGTAACATATGCCTTAAACCAGACGATCGTCGGAGACGTGTCTGGAAGCAACCTGGTCAGCCAGTGCAGCAACTTGGAGTTTCCCCGCTGTTTTTGGGGTGGAATTATGTGGGGCCGACGTACGCCGCTGGTGGTCGTGGTAGGCGCCATAACGGCTGTACGATAGGTGAATGCCCTGCTCAGACCGATACTGCAACCATATCGGCAGCATATCGGCAAGGCATTCGTATTCATGGAAGACAATTCGCGCACCATGGTGCTCATCTTGAGAATGACTTCCTCCAGGAAAATGACATCGCTCGATTAGCGTGGCCAGCAAGTTCTACAGACATGAACCGTATCGAACATGCCTGAGATAGATTGGAAAGGACTGTTTATGGACGACGTGAACCACCAACCACTCTTAGCGATCTACGGCTAACCGCCGTTGAGGAGTGGGACAATCTGGACCAACAGTGCTTTGATGAGGTTGTGGGTAGTATGCCACGACGAATACAGACATGCATCAATGCAAGAGTACGTGCTACTGGGTATTAGACGTACCTGTATGTACAGAAATCTGGACCACCACCTCTGAAGGTCTTGCTGTGTGGTGGTACAACTTGCAATGTGTGGTTTTCGTGAGCAATAAAAAGGGTGGAAATGATGTTTACGTTGATCTCTATTCCAATTTTCTGTACAGGTTCCGGATCTCTCGGATCCAAGGTGACACAAAACATTTTTTGATGAGTATTATTGTACTTAAAGTGGGCTATAGATAGCAGATTCTATTTAAAGATTAACTTTTTCAATATCGAAAAGCAATTTTTTAACTAAGTCTGAAAGGTCAATTTCAATCCTTTTCATTATGATCATTATTGAACGTCCTTTGCCAAACGTTATTTTGTTTTTATGTTACATTCATGCAAATAACAATAGATAAAAGTCCAATCTGCATTTGTTCTTCTAGGTCTGTCCCAATTTTTAGCACACAGATGAAATATTTAATCATGTATAAGGTTCACACTAAGTGAGGAAAAGCAATAGTTACTGATACTACATTGTGATGTGTTGAGATACCACAGTTTCTGAGATTACTTTGTATTTGTTAGCCATTGTTCACACGCTACTACAGGTCACATGAACCACATTATTACAAGCAAATAAAAGTGCACACAAACAAGATCATGGTCAAAACAAAGCTTGTTTCTAATTTACCATTGCCGGCCGGAGTGGCCGAGCGGTTCTAGGCGCTACAGTCTGAAGCCGCGCGACCGCTACAGTCCCAGGTTCGAATCCTGCCTGGGGCATGGATGTGTGTGATGTCCTTAGGTTAGTTAGGTTCAAAAATGGCTCTGAGCACTATGGGACTCAACAAAAATGGCTCTGAGCACTATGCGACTTAACTTCTGAGGTCATCAGTCGCCTAGAACTTAGAACTAATTAAACCTAACTAACCTAAGGACATCACACACATCCATGCCCGAGGCAGGATTCGAACCTGCGACCGTAGCGGTCACGCGGTTCCAGACTGAAGCGCCTTTAACCGCACGGCCACACAGGCCGGCGGGACTCAACATCTTAGGTCATAAGTCCCCTAGAACTTAGAATTACTTAAACCTAACTGACCTAAGGACATCACACACACCCATGGCCGAGGCAGGATTCGAACCTGCGACCGTAGCAGTCCCGCGGTTCCGGACTGCAGCGCCAGAACCGCTAGACCACCGCGGCCGGCAGGTTAGTTAGGTTTAAGTAGTTCTAAGTTCTAGGGGACTGATGACCTCAACAGTTAAGTCCCATAGTGCTCAGAGCCATTTGAATTTAATTTACCATTGATATGTCGATCCTGGTGTTACAACTCACTTGCAATATTTTCTGCACGTCCTACTGTCGCATCAGTGATGCTGGTCGTCAAAACACATTACAAAATGGGCAACTGTGATCATATTATGTAAAAAAAACAGTAAAAATAATTATTTTAGCATTTACTAGGCTGCTGCGGAGACCTAAATTCATATATACAGGGTGTCTGTGTAACTTAAAAAGTAATAGGTGACGGAAATTTTACTGTGGTAGGTCAACTTGATAAACTTTATACTTTCCTCAGAGTTATGAAAGTAGTTTATTGTGTTATTCTCCAAAGAGTTACAGCAAAGAGATACAATTTTTTAAATGGAGCAATAGTTCTTTCTGTCACGCTCTGGAATCACTGAAACCAGCTGTGTACAGATGAATTTGAATCACATTCCTACCACGTTTAGTTTGGGAGCTACAACCATTCAAAGTTTCGGGTGCAAATACCACACGCTGTACATAATACGTGACTGTGTGATGATGGATCTTCTGGTGGCGGTGTTCAAATGTATGTCCATGTTCCCGAATGCACAGCGTGGTGCACCTTCTAAAGGATCTACGGGGCAGATATAACGTTGCCGTTGTCAAGGACCGCAATTCTTCCTCAATGCGCCATTTTGGATTATCTGCGGTTGTATGCTCAGTGACGTAAACACGATTCTTTAGATATCCCCATAAAAAGAAATCTATTGGCGTCAACGGTGCCCCAGCCATGTTCCAGGGAATCTCTTGTTCAGTTCTCCCACAACAGCATGCGCAGAAAGGGCTGGGTGACCATCCGGCTGCATCCACATACGGACTTATATCAAGACACATATGTTCAAGGAGAGCACCCAAACCGTCTTCTATGTAAAGTCGATACATCTGACGTGGCAAAGTACCTGTGAAATATTGTAGACATGATTTCATCCCCAAGGATTTCATACCATACGTTCAATGACCATACATTAATAGGCCACCGAAGTTGACATTCGAGAGGTCGCACCCACCGAGGATTGCCTGCTTCCCAGTAGTGCACTTATGACGGTTCACGGCACCATAATTTCTGAACGTGCACTCGTCAGAGAACAAAAAGTTTGTAAGGAGTCCAGAGTGAATTTAGGCACGCCCCATTCTCAGTGTTTAGATGCAGCTCCTGGGTCAGTTACAAGCGGTATGGGTAAAACCTGTGACCCTGTACTATACGCCACACAGATATAAGACTGATACCAGCGACTGCTGGAACGTCTCGCAAGCTGACGTGGGGATCATGGTGTGTTGCAGCTAAAACAGACACTTCTGTCACCTCGCTTCCTGTACGTCTTTATCCGTCACTGCTGCACCGACCCAAACTGCCTGTCTCCCCAAGTCGTTGTTCACGAAGTAAAAAAGTAATGGACACAGAGCTCATTTTCTGGGATATCTCACGGCATACGCCATGCTGGTTCAGTGACATCTTGTCGGCATTCTCCAAGCATCAGAAACATGTCAGCGTACTCGACGTACGTGTATGCAATCTTCATCAGATGTCAGTAACCGTCACACACTAATTCCGGTATGTTTGTGCGGTTCCACCTGTCACGTATACGGCGACAGTCGGCAGTCTTTTACAGGGCAACGAAACAGCTCCGTGACACCGTCAACTCTACATCTCGTCCGCAGCACCTTTAGAAGGAACATTTCGTCAGGTGAAGCATGTGCTAGCTGCCCCTGAAACTTTGAAGGGTTGTAGGTTCCAAACTAACCGTGATATGAATGTGATTTACATTCGTTTGTACATATTTGGTTTCAATAACCAGTGCACTGACAGAAAAAACTACTGTTCCTTTTAAAAAATTCTATGCTTTTACTGTAACTCTTTGGAAAGTAACACACTAGTCTATGTTCATAGCTCCGCAGAAAGTGTAATGTTTCTTATGTTGACCTACCGCAATAAATTTTGCCGTCAACTACCAGTTTGTACGTTACTGAGGCTAATACTTTTACTGAAACGCTCTGAATATATGAACGTAGTGTTGTATATTTTCTGTTTGAACAGTAGTGAATGGAATTGATGAAGAAATTTGAAATCTTGAAGTCGGAATTTCATTTAGAATCTCGTATTTTCACTTTTGGCCGTGGACAACTATTTCTATTTCCTCGAAGATGTTCTTATTCCATTTCACATATTTGATTATTTCACCACTGTATCTTGTTTACATTGTTGGCTGCTAACTATGGAAACTCAGAATTTACGTGTCGTTATTCCATGGTCGTTGAGACTATGCATTCTATACATGTTATATGCATCTCATTGGAGGATGTCACGAATGAAAGCACAGGCCAACCGACACATCTCTGGGCCAGTAATTAGTTCTGCTATCAACTATCCCGTATTTCCGTGTAGCATGTATCCGAAAGCAGGCACCTCCATCACAAAAAGTTTCTCCATGGTCTGTACCAGTCACACATGGGTCGAGTTTCCTCTATTGGGGGAAATGTTGTCGTTAGTTATAGACTCCTAATCTAATTTCCTCTACGTTGCTAGTTCGTCCTCCAAAATGTCGCACCCTGCTTTTTGAACTTAGCTGCTCTTTTTGTTATTCCAGGTGCACCATACACTCTGGATCAGGTACTAGTAGCCAGTTTGTGTGAGAGGAGTTTGGAGATGTTAGCCACCATGGTGCTATTCAGGTTCTGAACAATGCACCGTTCCACCCAAAATCCAATGCAGAGGTCGAGCCGTGGGTCAGTTCAGTAAGATCACAACTGAAGAAAAAACTCTCAGAGGTTCGCTAGAGACGATGCCCGGTATTTAGGCTTCTTACCCAGCAACTCCAGTCAATAGGCACAGCTCGAGTGCGGCGCAGTTCACCCCTCAGCCTCGTCATGTCAGACATATTGCGCCCAGCGCTGCGTGCCCCTCGCCGAAGCAAGATATCGGCAAAATTCCATTGTTTGTGGACGCATATTGGGGCCAGCACCAGGGTGGACGCAAGCCACAGTGGTGGGAAATAACGGGCAACAATTTTACACCGTTACAGCAATTCAGCAGCACCTGACTAGGCTAGCCAACTACACCGACATCAAACTGACCGACGGGTGCTACGGCTCAGACATACAGGCGACAGTGGTGAAAGCAGGAGAGACCAGAGGTATAGTTGGCATTCTCATCCTGTGACACCCACCATTCTAGAAAACTGTTTGCCAGTATGAAATGAGGGACTTGAAGAACACCACTCATTAGCCGTAGCAGCCAGAAAACGGTGTACCGCAGTCCTCAACGATCCTTGACCAGGGGAGACGGGGCGAGCATTAGTCCGCCATAATTCTCAGCGTCTGCCTTAAGGGGAGCCGGAGGTGGTCAAATCCAAAAAATTACGAATTTTTTTTTGCTACCGAAAATCAATTGGAACATTCCTCTTTAATGTAAACTTTGAATTATTGTTCTACTCGCCCTAGAACTGGAGTTATTACCATTTTCCCACACGCCTGCAGAGGAAATGGGCGGCCGCTGTATGCATCTAACACCCTCTCGTGACTTCCTGGCGAACTGCTTGGGGTTTTCTCGGCCTGTTACGCATACAGTGCCTTATGTTACGCATACAGCGAGTGTGCAAGGGTTGGCTACATTGTTTTCTGTGACAAATATTACCCGTATTTCCTTACAGCTTACTCCTATTGTCCTCAGAATTTCCAACATCTTGCTGCATTTAATATTGTCGTACACTTTTGTTCTGGTTACGATGCCACGTTTTAGTAACCGTGTATGTAAGAAGAGGAAGAACGTAGGGAAAAGAAAATTAACACTAATACAAAGTTGCGATACTACAATGAATAAGAGCGGGGAACACCGTCCCTTTGCTGTTTACCGTTTCGAATTAGTTCAGTGTTGCGCCTGTTGTTGGTAGTATTATACTTCTTGTGTAAAGCGGGTAATATGCAGTATGTACAAGAATCAGGAGGGAACAATAAAACCAATTTTTCATGACTTAGCACAGCCAGAATTGTTACACAAATGTCTACACGGAAAGACGCAGAATCCTAATGAGAGCGTAAACAATTTGATTTGGAAAGTGATTCCTAAAAGGGTGTTTGTAAGCATAAAAACACTGCACTTTGGCATTTATGATGCAATAGCAACCTACAACCAAGGGAACAGTGTGAAGTGTGAAGTTCTGAAGGCATTAGGATTTACAGCTGGGGTGAACACTGTACGAGCACTAAGAAATTTTGACAGAGAAAGGATAAGAGGAGCAGAAAGAAGAGAAAGGCATATGAAGTATGATGGAACAACAGGCCAGAAAAGAAGACAGAAGAGGAAGCTTTTGGAGGATGACGAAGAAGACCCTGATAATCCATCCTATAGTGCAGGAATGTATTGAGAAACTTTGACAGCCATTTCCCGTAAATTAGAATTTTTCGAATATAAGCAACATTTTCTCAAAATCAACTCAAGCTAGACAGATGAAATTTTTATACAGCACTCCTAGTGGTCAAACTTACATTGTAACACAGCCATTTGGCAATATGTTCAGTAGTTTCATTTCAGTTTAATTATAAAGCAATTATTTGTAAAAAATTGGAAAGAAACTAGAAAAGATACTCCAAAATCCCTCTGTCATAACTGCAATACTAAACCACTCTATATGTAAGAAAAAATTCAAATTTTTTTATTTGGTAGTTTATTCATAAATGTTCCTCAAACTTAGTGATTTTAACATGGGCAGTATAGGCACCTCCGTCTCCCCTTAAGTGTTAAAACCCCAGACACAAATCCCTGTCAAATCCTCGTGCATTCTCTCGTAGACTCTGGCATAGTCTTAGTCAATTTCTGTCCTAGTTGCCTCTTAAAGAGGTGAGGAATTTGGCATCTTCGCCAGACTGAGAGATGTCACAGGAGGAGTTGTTGACGGCCGAGTGTCGAAGTCGTCGGCAACTCGAACGCGAGTAGCGTGTATTGCCTACGTTCTTCATCTGGAGTTGTAACTTTTCTGGTTCGGCTGCACACAATCTGGAGTCAGTCGCTTCCTAGCGCTAGCCTGATTCTTGTTGACTCCGTCTATGCTTGCTCGCATTTTGTTCAGTTATTACTCGCAATGACCTACTCTCTCAGTTCCTTGTTGGTCCCTGCCGGTCAGGATTACATTAAGTGTTTGTGGACACGGTACCTCAAGCGGTGGAACTACGCACTCATTCCGAGCCTCATGTGAATCCTACGATTTCGCTGCTCGAGGCGTAACAACCAACTTTGGCTGCTTGTTGTTGGAGAAAAATATTATTTCAGCTTCTCTGAACCTGAGATGCCGGAGAGAAAGGCTAGTCACGGGACCTCTGAATTATTGTTATTTTAATAAGCACAATTTGATGAGTGCTGCATGATAGGACACGTCTTCCCTATCGCTGTGTTTGCTCTGCACAGAGTTAAGGAACGCTCTGAGGCCTATGAAGCCCTAGGAAGCCCCAACATTTTTATTACAATTTCATGTCCACTTAAATATAGTTTTGGAACCAAAGTTTTATGATGTTGAATGCAATAGTTCAGGAGCTATAACAAATAATCGATCTTGAAAATGTAAGTCCGATGCTACATATAGTTAAGCACTGAATACTAAATTTAAAGGATTTAATTATACAGTATACACGTAGGTTTAATAACATAATGTGCAGTTCTAGAGTTTTGTCCTAATAAACTATCATTTTGATTTACATGAGTTGGAGGCTTTAGGTAATTTACGAAATTGAGGTCCACTGCGTAATGAATAGGTCAAAAGGTGTGGAACGCTCATCAGCATAAGAATAGAGCACTGATGATTACTAGAAACGTGTGTTAAATGACGTCGTAATGTAAACTGTGCAAAATGTAATTCGATTTAAGCTGCAGTTATAGCCACAAAGCAATAAGTGTTTCACACTGCATGATAAACCGAGCACTCTTGCTTACATCATTACTGTGTCCGCAACAGCTGATTTAACTTAGCTTGCGTCACTACTGCCTTCTCATTTCACCTGACGAATCTCAGTGGTTATCGCGTTACTGACCACTCAATCTCAGAAAATCTGAGAATGTCCTGGGAATCGAACGCGGGTCGCTTCGCATCGAATACAGTGACGCAGACCATTTGTCTACGTCGGCGGCAGATTGTATTGTTTATGTGTGTGAATCGCCAAGACTCCCGGACGTTATAGAAAGAATTCCTGAGTGATTTCCCCAACATGCAGTCTTGCTGATAAAAGACCAAGGAATGAGCATGTACCACTTACTGTGACATCAGGAGCTTGCAAAGTGTATCATGAAATGAGATTCGTTACTACTACTACTACTACCACTACTACTATTAGCGCGTTTGTGGAAAATATAAACTAATATTGCTGTTCTTTAATGGGGTAATGTTGGTCACCCTGTCAAGTAATCATCATTTGAGATGGTGAGTGCAGTTCAGCAACACTCTTCTAAATTTAAGACGCATAGTGTGAGCGATAGTAACAGTTTTGGTTTGGATGTTGAGAGAGGTAGAGTGTACAGCACAAAATTACTTGCCAGTTACACTGCTTCTGTTACCATACTGTTTATTACGCAATACCAGTATAAGCTCTACTCTATATCGTATAGTTGTTTGTTAATAATTTTAAGATTTCAGGGTAATTTTATCCCCGTAAACTGACGATCATTGCCGTATGGTACAGTATCCGTAGTAACGGCAGTCTCCCTGTAAACTCACCGTTATCAGATCACCCAGTAGTGCCAAGACATTATTGGCAGTCATCCTCGAAACTGTTCGTAATTTCCCTCGAATGTATCCACTTCTACATAGTTTTTCAGATGGTTAGAAAATACCCAAGGAAGACCGATAAAGTTGAAAGCACTGCAAGAAATTTCATAACAACAAAATAACCTGCTAATGTAGGTTTATCTTTCAGGAAAGGCTCCTGAAAATCTTAAGAGATGTTGCAGAAGTGGAATGAAAAAGACATTATAGTAGAGAGAGGACGTACACTAGCAGCATCATATTTCAGTAATTATATAGAGGTACATGGTACTTTTTAGAGCATCAGATTTGATGCAGTAGAAAAAGGGTGGGTGGCTCTTGATTGACTGGTAACTGTCGAAAGAGAGAATTTAATTGGGTGCTGTACACTCTATCTCGCTCAATATCCAGACAATAACTGTCAACAACGCTCCCAATATGCTACTCGAGAAAGAGAGGATTTTATAATCTGTTCTTTGAAATTAGAGCTTCTAAATGGAGTTACAAAGCAAGAAAGCTTCAAATATATGGTTTAATTCTCAGTGACATAAACGCTCATAAGCTTACCTATCTCCCGTACACAGAAGTAAATTAAAAAAATAATGTTTCAAATGGCTCTAAGAACTATGGGACTTAAATTCCGAGGTCATCAGTCCCTTAAACTTAGAACTACTTAAACCTGACTAACCTAAGCACATTAAACACATCCATGCCCGAGGCAGGATTCGAACCTGCGACCGTAGCAGCAGCGCGGTTTCAGACTGAAGTGCCAAGAACCGCTCGGTCACAACGGCCGGTGAAGCAAATTCAAATCAAGACTTTAAATAGCCCAAACCCTTACGTCTGCATTATTAAAAGTGGTGGATAAGCATCCCGACCAGTGTTCAAGCCATTACAAATGCGAAAAATTGATACATACTGTTTAATGTCCAATTTTATCGTTGTGCTGCCACGTGAACGAATCGAAAGCGACAGTCAATAATTCACACGATAGTAAAGTGAAAGACAACTGCAAAATTGGAAGTTACGCATAAAAACATTTCATCAGATAGAAGACTCTCAGAAAAATTGCGTTTCGCAGGAAAACTGAAAATATAGACCACATTATAGCCCCGATATTACGTGTTCCATCTGAATGCTTAATAGAGTGCAGCATGGAGAAAGCGCCTAGCTGGTTATCTAAGAGGGGTTGACGACCACTTGCAGCTGTTTTGGCATCTGAGACACGCAAACTCGTAGTCAGCCAAAGCCTATAGATGAGGAGAGGTATTAGTGTCCTTAGAATCTCTTTAATATTCAGACCTGTTTTTGTTGTTTTGAAATGCAGAGATACTAAACGCTCAATCGAGACTAGTTTCTTTGATGTTGCGTATCTCAAAGCTACCGTTCCTCCTGCGTTATATTGCTTGAGAATGAGTAAACACGAGTTTTGAAGCTACCGATAAGAAGATAGTACTTGATTAATAACGCTGTCTAGTCGCAGTTTCGTGTCCATCGAGACTTGATCAGTTAGAACGGTTGTGTTTTATAAAAAGTTTAAAAATCACTGAGAGTAGCTTGTTATTTCTGAATTACTTTATTCATTATTGTTGAAATCACCGTGGTTCAATATTTTCTTCTCTTTGGACGCAAAATCTAAGTGTGTGTTACTCTATGTAGTGAAAGAACTCATCTTTTGCTACGACTGATTTATTATATTTACATAATATAAGGGATTCCTCTGCATTCATGTTATAGAGCTTGAAGCATCTGGCTATGGGCAGCATCGCCATATACACAGAACGACTATTATTTGAGAAGGACAGAGCCATCCATTATTTGACGTGAGATGCAGCGACCCAAAATTTGCAGTGGCAAAGCTGGTTTATATGCAATACTCAAAATATGTCTGTCATCGAGATTCTCGAACGTCAGTGCTGGTGAACTTTACTTCCTCAGCAGTTGTACTGTGCCCTTGATTTATCGTGAAAGAGTGAAAACACTATACCCGTTTCAATTTGAAAATAATGAAACGAGCTAATGTAATCTTTTCACATGTGCCTAGTGGAGAAACAGCGTCAGTTCCTATTCATAAAGTACACCGTGTGCAGCTGAAAGAGGTAATAATGTACGCTTTTTAAAATAAGATCACTGTGGCTGTGTTCCATTAATATGAGTGTTTAGTTCTCACACGAAAAGTGATTCGTTTTGCGTGTGATCCAAACGTTTTTTCGAACAGTTAACGCAAAAATAATACACTTACTAAACAACGAGTGATCTATAGATTATGTATATTTACTGTCTTTTGAAAAGTGTGGTACTTTTGGATATATTTATTACACTGAATAGTTTGTTTCATTACTACAAACTGATTGTTTGTTACAGTAAAGATGTGTTATTCATATTGTATACAGTTCTCCTCCAAAATTCTACTCTGTGACATTTCTATTTAAGGCAGATACAGCTGTGAGAACTTTCTTGAATAACTGAAATGTCTCTAGTATTTACCCAACCTGTTCCAGTCTAATGTTTGCTGGGTTGAAAATCAAGTGGAACGTATACTATATTCACATGTTTCCACCGTGTGTGGAACTGTGATTTATTTTATGAGAACGTAAACAGTTGTTTTATAATAAACAGTTTTTAGAATGATATCAGGGAGATGACGTTAAGACAGATATTGAAATACTGTACGCTCTATTTATGCGTACACTAACTGCAAACTTGTAAAATTAAAATTAATGGCAAGGCTGTACAGTATTTACGCAGATCGAACGCTTTGCAGTGTGTGTGTGTGTGTGCGTGATTGTGCGCGCACCTTTTCTACATGGAAATATTGTACATAATTACATTTATTCTGTTCATAAAGGGTTAGAATGGGGTACAAAGCACTGCCGGACTAGGTCTGTCATCTTTCCTTCTCATAGACTAAAGCACGGTTTCTTCAGTACCCCTCAGTCCACCCTGAGGTATAGTTGTTGGAATAGATAAACTTGACTGTTGTATTTAACGAACTTCTGTACAACCTGTCGAAAATCAATACCACATTTGTGCCTGACCTACCAAATCTAAAACAATACGCTCCTCACCAAGGGGTGCAATGTATTTTTTGAAACTTTATGTCCTGCTTTTTTTTAAAAAAAAGTTGTGTTCAAGAGCTGAAATATGTAGATTTGTTTCCCTGCAACTCAATGGGTATTTCTCATCTCCATCCTGCACGCGAGAATTTTAAAACGAGTTCCCCATTCATTTGGAATTTTATTCCAGTTATAACATAGTTAAATAACTTGGTTGACTATTCTGTTAGTAGACATCTCCCATATTTCAGTAATCCACTGGGAATCCTACCTTTTCCTGGAGACCGCTTATTTTATAATACACTTACATCTTCATCTATACCTGCATGTGAAACAGTTACATCATCGTTTACTTGTATCTAGATCTCTGATGTTTCTTCATTTAATGGTGATTTTTTTTACTTTTATACAACTCTGTTAAATACTTAAGGCAAGGTATCTCATTAGGGACGTTAACTTTGAAAATTTCATTTCATTCTTTCCTCTGCTGTCGTATCATTCTCCAAATTAGTTTTTGGGTCGCAAAGAAATCAGACTCTAAATTTCTAGTAAAGATTTCTCTGTGTTTCCCTTCAAAACTATTCATTAGTGACTTTGTTTCATTAAAGTTACTTTGCAGTCTTAAGAAGACTCTTGCGTTTTGACTGATATGTATCTCTTTTTTTATGCATTTCCTTAACTCCCTTGCCTAACCATGGTTTTATGTTTTTTTTCCCTCTGGCTTCATAATTCGAGTCCTAATGCTTCTTGAGCTACTGCTTCAATATTTGCTTTGACTTTTTTCTGAACACTAATCTATGTTATTCTCTGTATTATTGGATTTCTCTTGTATTTTCTTTGCCAATTGTTTTGTAGATTCATTAAATAATTAAATTATTCCTGTTTTAAGATTTGTTCATTGACAGTCTTTTTCCTTGTTACGTGTGATCTGATTTCTGCCATAAGTAGGCTGTCAACACTCCCTATGTTGGCAGAGTCTAGAGCCCAACTGACTGAGCCTAGACTTTTGTAACAATGTAATCTATTGTAGATGTATGAATTCTTGCGTTCTGAAAAGTTACTTAATTGCTCTTTGTGGGTATAGATTATATTATTTATTCTCAGGTCGTTACTAGAGTGTAACTTGATTATAATTTTAATATTATCATTGAGAAAGTCTTCATTAAATCGTTGTTCAAATCCAGTCATGACACTGTTTCCATTAACAAAATTAATCTACCCATTATCAATGTAAGTTCGTTTGACGGTATAAAATTGATAACTTCTTGTAATTGCTGATAGAAGGCCTCTGTTTCTGTTCTGGTTTTAGTCCTCTGAGCTATACAGAGAGATAATGTTCAGTGAATGGTGAGCCAGTTTCAGTCTCAACAAATACACTCCTGGAAATTGAAATAAGAACACCGTGAATTCATTGTCCCAGGAAGGGGAAACTTTATTGACACATTCCTGGGGTCAGATACATCACATGATCACACTGACAGAACCACAGGCACATAGACACAGGCAACAGAGCATGCACAATGTCGGCACTAGTACAGTGTATATCCACCTTTCGCAGCAATGCAGGCTGCTATTCTCCCATGGAGACGATCGTAGAGATGCTGGATGTAGTCCTGTGGAACGGCTTGCCATGCCATTTCCACCTGGCGCCTCAGTTGGACCAGCGTTCGTGCTGGACGTGCAGACCGCGTGAGACGACGCTTCATCCAGTCCCAAACATGCTCAATGGGGGACAGATCCGGAGATCTTGCTGGCCAGGGTAGTTGAATTACACCTTCTAGAGCACGTTGGGTGGCACGGGATACATGCGGACGTGCATTGTCCTGTTGGAACAGCAAGTTCCCTTGCCGGTCTAGGAATGGTAGAACGATGGGTTCGATGACGGTTTGGATGTACCGTGCACTATTCAGTGTCCCCTTGACGATCACCAGTGGTGTACGGCCAGTGTAGGAGATCGCTCCCCACACCATGATGCCGGGTGTTGGCCCTGTGTGCCTCGGTCGTATGCAGTCCTGATTGTGGCGCTCACCTGCACGGCGCCAAACACGCATACGACCATCATTGGCACCAAGGCAGAAGCGACTCTCATCGCTGAAGACGACACGTCTCCATTCGTCCCTCCATTCACGCCTGTCGCGACACCACTGGAGGCGGGCTGCACGATGTTGGGGCGTGAGCGGAAGACAGCCTAACGGTGTGCGGGACCGTAGCCCAGCTTCATGGAGACGGTTGCGAATGGCCCTCGCTGAAACCCCAGGAGCAACAGTGTCCCTAATTTGCTGGGAAGTGGCGGTGCGGTCCCCTACGGCACTGCGTAGGATCCTACGGTCTTGGCGTGCATGTGTGCGTCGCTGCGGTCCGGTCCCAGGTCGACGGGCACGTGCACCTTCCGCCGACCACTGGCGACAACATCGATGTACTGTGGAGACCTCACGCCGCACGTGTTGAGCAATTCGGCGGTACGTCCACCCGGCCTCCCGCATGCCCACTATACGCCCTCGCTCAAAGTCCGTCAACTGCGCATACGGTTCACGTCCACGCTGTCGCGGCATGCTACCAGTGTTAAAGACTGCGATGGAGCTCCGTATGCCACGGCAAACTGGCTGACACTGACGGCGGCGGTGCACAAATGCTGCGCAGCTAGCGCCATTCGACGGCCAACACCGCGGTTCCTGGTGTGTCCGCTGTACCGTGCGTGTGATCATTGCTTGTACAGCCCTCTCGCAGTGTCCGGAGCAAGTATGGTGGATCTGACACACCGGTGTCAATGTGTTCTTTTTTCCATTTCCAGGAGTGTAAAAATATTCTCAGAATTGCCACATGGAGCATGAAAGCTTAACAACAAAGTCCGCGAAAATATAGTAGAACTGAAACATCATGAATTTTCAATATGTAGTATCCAAGAGACAAAAAGGATAGGCAACTACTAAACTTTTACACAGTAAACAATTGTATCGCTCAAACATAGGAAGAGGTAAAAGATATGTAACGAATATCGGTACATGACGATTTATATATTACTGTCTGCAGAGATGAAGGGTTTTTCATTAACTTCGCTAGTTAAACTTGTGATAATTCGCGAAGACAAGCAGTTAGTTACGTGCAAGACGCTAAGAAAGTTTAAAAGTGTTTGTGCTTCTTGTGAGCTAGAAGCTGGTGACAGGGTCGTGGTCGATCATTCAGTCTGAAACGTTATGCATTCACTTTGTCATTCTCTCCTACGGTTTGGATCATTCTATAATCTGATGGAAGTAATAGGCATAATTTTGAATGTTAGTGGTTACTGAAATTCTAAATTTTCACATCTATCTTGGATGCCAAGTGATTCATGACCGTTTCACTTAATTCGAAATCATATGGATCATTTAATTCCAGTTACCGTGACTAATTTCTACTTTCATAAGTCATTTATTGAAATATATTTATTTTCGGATGGAGCTTTTGTCTAAATCTGTCTTTTGAATGCAAGCTACTAGGCTCTCCTTTCTGTTAGGTAATGGCTGAAAATAGGGCAGGCGATGAACTAATCAGGGAGTTCAAGCGGTTCCCCAATAATAAGCACCTCATTATCTGCACGATAATTTCCAGGTGTGAAGATTAGCTTTGACGTCAGTTGCCGAATGCAGAATTGCTGTGGCGGATGTTATATAGTGCGTTTTCATGTTCTGGGACATAATTTCCACAGGGTGTTGCATTGATGTTCTCAGTACTTAATAATAGTTCCTGTAGATTCATTTCTTTCGAACCACGTAATTATTCAATTAATTTGCAGAAAGACTCTCAGTATTTGTGACTTACACATATAGACAAAGTAACTACAAACAGGGGCCAAGATACACATTGCACAGTGTTCATCTATAAATAGGTCACTATTACATTTTCATAATTTTTGTATTACCTTATGAGTGATTTTTCACAATGGTTCATGTTAAATTACGTAAGCTATCTCTGCTTTTTATGAGTTTTATGAGTTATTGTGAACTGATGTGCTAATTACTAGTTCATTTCATAGACTGCTTTCTGAAATTGTTTACTGTCCACGAATTTGCTTATAAAAATGTGTACTTTCGTGGATTAGAGTTACTATTTTCATTGTTATTTCAGTCTCGTAAACAGCACTCCATATGCAAAAACTGTTATTTCCTTGTAAACTGACTTCACTGAGTTCAAATTATGCATTCGCATTCGCCAATACCTTCCATATAAAATGTGTCTAATTAAACCATGTTTCTCAATTTCCCTTCGACGTACCTCTAACGTCAGTAATAAAAATGGTTTCTCCATGTGCAACTCCAATATTAATACGTATATCACAAACAGATCTAAATCTACATCTTCCTACGCCTAGAATCAATATTTTTTAAACTTGTTTTACTAACGTTGAACAAAGAATGGATGTAGCAACTTCAGCTATGTCTTTGCTTTGGTTTGTTTATCATGATACACAAATGGTCAGCCACTCTTTGATTTGTTTACAGTTAGCTAATGATCCTTTATAGCTGTGGTTTCACATTTGACACGCCACCATTTGAGTAAGGATATCTGTGTGTTTCTTTAGTGTACAGCAGTTCACTGTATTAATAATACTGACATATTGGAATGACATGACATAATATGTAAGTGATATACGAACTTTTGTGTTAGGATATACCATACCTTACTCTATTCATTTATAGTTCTTTTTGAGCTCTTTTTGCTGTATGCAGATACTGTGATGACTATTGTTAACCTAAATGAGTAGTGATGATAAAGGACATAAAAACGGCAGCATTTAGAGAATCATTTGCCTTTTGTTGACAATATTCTGTCACCTACATTTAGAGCAGAAACAAGTTGTTGACAGAGACTCTTAACAGTGAAAATTTGAGAAGACGACATAAAATCAGTTATACTAAATAGCATAACAAACACTATAAAAAGAAAGTAAAACAACTTTACAATAAGGGAGAGTAACGTAATTTTTATATGCAAAACAGTTAATTAGTCAGTATGTTAACGAGTTTCTTTTTCCAGTGATTATTTGAAGAATTGGTTGTAATGATGTGGATTGAGTGATTTTACACTCACATTATGCTTTAATTTGTAAATATGTCTAGAAGCTTATTATTTACAATTTTTTTAATAAATGCAGATGCGAGTTACTAATTCCTGCCCATCACATTTTATAGATTATAAGACACAAAATTCCTCTTCAGAATAGAGAGAGTTCTTAAGGAGAGCAAATAACACTTTCTCTCTTAACCTTTCAGTGGGAGTGCTGCTGTGAAAAGTACAACCACAACTATTTTTATACTTTACAAATCCCTAATCTTGAGCTATTGCGCCATCATTACCCCAGGTATTAGTTCAGCTTTCTCAGTTTATTTTCCGAATTGTAAGCAACGAGATGCTGAATCCTGTAAAAAGTACAGCCCACGCCAGCTCTTGTGACAGATGCAAGCCTTTTTACAAGCGTCAGTACACAAAGGTAAGTCTAATAAAATGCTAATCATGTTTGTGCATTGTTAATTTGTTTTTATCGACAAATGAATTCATTAATTTTATCCTGTAATTGGTTTCAGTTCAAATGGTTTATCAGATGAACAAATTGTGATGAAGAAATATTTTCAAATATTTCAGGTGTAACGGAAAGTGATGAGGATGTGGGTGGTCAAAACATTGAACATGAGGTCCATGGCAAGGAATTTATACTCGAAGGTGAAAATGATGATGACTTTGATGAGAAAACTGATGAAAAGGACAAAGACAAAGTTTGACATTGATGTAAAAGTGAATGTGCTAAAAAGTCAAGAACCAAGAGAAAAAAAAATCATTGTGAAAATTGAATGACATGTAAAGAGAAATGTGATGAATACAACTGACGACGTTGGTACAATGTAGGAGGCCTTCGTTGCTAACTGTCAAACTTCTTACAGCCTTAGGGGATTCACCACACTAGATGAAGTTACTTGACACTCAGTTTACTGATGAAATCGTGAACTACATAAGTATGTATATAGAGAGACAGCGAGACAGCCATATATTCTTGCGCGAAAGATGTACCAAAGTGAAATAAGGACACAAAAGAATGGCTGGGTTGAGGATTTCTTTTTTGATTCAACAAGAGACGGCCATCATGCTAACGTAGTGGAACTTTGGGCAGGAAAAGTGTAGCGTATCGATCGTATTCGATAAAAAATTCGCCAGAGTGGAAGTGAGTTGCAACAGAGCCATCCGCAGGCAGGGAAAGAGTGTTCTGTATTACGAAGCACCTTAAGACCGGCAGCTGCTGCCAAGCAGAACCAGCTGGGCGTGGTGTAGCAACAGCCGATGTTATAATACACTTGCGAAAGAACGGAAATTTTTCCTCACTTGTCACACATCACGTGCCTTAAGCCCTGAATTAACACAGTCTGCAATATATAAGTACTCAGGCATTCGTGTACTAAAATATCCTCGTCTCAGTATCACAGCGAACACCACAAGCCTGTGACACGTAGAGCGACATCCCAGAATGCAGTTCGACGTCTGCTGTTCGACCACTGGCTGCGGCAGCCTACCCAGAGTCACGAGAGCGGCTGCCGCCGAGCAGAGAAGGCGGTCATGGCCGTGGTATCGTCAGCTGCGCTGCCATAGTGTAATCACGGTCGCAGCCAGAGATGGCGCTGAAAGCGGCATTTGAGTGATGTCATGCTTGGCCTCAGTATTTGCTCTGCCTGCAATGCCAGGCGTCTGTTGTTTCACCTTCGAGTTTAAATTCCTTGCCATGGACCTCATATTCAATGTTTTGAGAGGCAATTAAACGCCTCCACCTACCTGTTCGTAATGCACTATGGCTGAGGGTTGGAGAAAAGAACTCAATTAAACAAATCTACTGTCGTCTTGATGTCTCATCTCGTTCTCCACGGGTGACAGTCCATGAGTCATCTAACACTGGTATCAGATCCCTAACGTTGCTTTATCAGAGCAACACCTGGACCTACATCCTATGGTATGGAAACTCCAAAAATTGTTTAACGTATTTTGGTCACAGAGGAAGGGTTTCATGGCTGTGCACTGTGTGAAGTAAATTTTGCTGCACGTAGAGAAACAATGGATTTGTATAGTTGTAGAGGTAATAGAACTCTCGATTGGTTAGTGTACGTTATATGTGCACAGTGCAACCTTGAGGCCCACTCAACGGCATGTACAGACTCAATCCCGGTAAAATGTTATACATGTTATAGCTGATGGCATATGGCTAGACAATGGCAGGTTTCAAGATGGCTCATAATTAGAGATAAGAATTAAGTTAACTGATATTGTTACCTTGTCCTTTGAATGTAAGTTCTCAAAATAAGTTTCCACAGAACGAGAAATGCAATCTGTGTCACATCTGGAAGCAGTGCGCAATTTATTAGAAAAGGTAACACAATTAACTGCAGATTATACAGAACTGTGTGGTTTGGTAGAATCAAGATCGTCACAACGGGGTGTAGATTTGTCAGTCGCAAGTTTCGTTGCTCCTTTTTCTGGTAAGGCAACCGAGGACGATCAGATGGAAGCTTGAAGGAATTATTGACAGTCGAAAAATTGAGACTAACAGGGGCAGCGAAGTATTACGTAGGTTATACGGAAGATCTTAGGGAGCCACAACAAAAGAAGAGTTAATTTAGAGACACAGGAAGTGAAATAGTGCCAGATACTACAGGGAAAAATTAGGGGTAATACAACTAAGAAAATATCGGGAAGTATGGAACAATTTGCGGACAGGACAAGGAAAATTAATGGATGTACCTATGAATTAGGACAGAAGGCTGATGTCAATGTATAGTTTGGTAGAAGATGAACAGAGGGCACTCGATATTTTTTAAGAGGGTTGTATGCGGAAATATCAAGACATGTACAGATATGGTGTCTCATTGATTTGCACACAGCACAGTGGTTAGCTACAGAGAGTGAGGAGATCGATTTGTCAACTGGAATGCATGGTAAGTGGACAATGTTAGCAGCTGATATATAATTTTCATTTATTGTCGAATGGGACATGAACCGAATGGGACACGGAAGGAGGCAGGGTCGCACGACTTAGGGTAATGTGAATAAAGTAAGAGGAAGTGACAGTTTTAGAAGTAGAGGGCCGGGGAAGAATAAGGTCTTAACCACCAAGGCGAACCCTAGGTCCACCTACGCTCATTCCCAATAATACTGGATGCAACGACATCGTATGCAGAGATGAATTATGCTATGAAAGTAATAATAAAAAGGTTTGCAGGATACTATTGGACGGGGGAGTGCATGTGTTGGTCGCCAGTAGTGACCCGGTGAAACGTAAGCAATAGGTCCCACCATGGTATAGATAGCGTGGTGTGAGGAAGAAAGATGTCGCACCATTACAATCGGTGGACATAGACCTTTTGCCTGGATATGTTTCAATTTAAACAATGTGTAGAGATTATGCCCCACATGGGTGACGGCTACATGACTGGGATTAAATTTCATATATCAGCATTCTGCCATAAATGATCTTCCGCAATACATGGGGCAACTTTATTGAAAAATGTTTGTTTTAGGTGAAGCTATTGCCAGTGTAGCGATATTGCGAGAGGAGTTCAAAAATGGTTCAAATGGCTCTGAGCACTATGGGACTTACCTTCTGAGGTCATCAGTCCCCTAGAACTTGGAACTACTTAAACCTAACTAACCTAAGGACATCACACACATCCATGCCCGAGGTAGGATTCGAACCTGCGACCGTAGCGGTCGCGGGGTTCCAGACTGTAGCGCCTAGAACCGCTCGGTCACCCCGACCGGCCGAGAGGAGTCTGCCGCAAAATACAAACTGATTAAATGATAAAGGACCACACTTACATTCATTCGCACGATTATGTACCTAATGGTACTGGGAAATCACTTTGGGTCAGTGTTGAGTCTAGCTTCGCCATAGGAATTTTGAGTGTGGTGGAACCGTTAGAAGAAATAAACAGGTGGGTTGCTTAGTTAAAAGATGTATTGTATGTGTATAAGCAATGAAGTCTGAACGGGAAATACCTTTTTTTTACTGGTAATTTTAGTACACAGTACGTAGGATTAACAAGGGATACTTAATCACTAACAAGGATATCCAGGAGGAAGAGAAAGAGGTACGAGGGGTGTCAGCCATGGAATATCGCCGAACACTACTGAAACTGAATTACAAGGAAAAGTGAAGAACCTGCAGTGAACCAATAGGGAATGGATGGAAAAATTACTTTTGGAATTTAAGGATTTATTTTTTACAAAAGGGCCGTTACCAGCTACGCATATTGACAGTAATGCATGCCGATGCGAAATGAATCGCCGTTCTACCACATACCATACAGAATACATAGGTACTTGTAACCAATTTTGTAGGAATTTATCGATCAACCGCTGAAGTAAGCAATAGCGCGTGGGAGGCAGGAATAGTCGTTCTGCCAATAATATCAATGGATGGAACAAGAAAATATAGATTTTGTTGTGATTACAGACATCTAAATGCGAAAACCGTGACGGACACCTACCCTTCGCCAAACATCACGGAAACGCTGGATCATTTAGGGCAACGCAAATATTTTTCAGCAACGTATTTGAAGAGTGGTTTTCATCACATAGAGGTTATACCGCGAGGTCGACACAAAACAGCGTTTTCAGCACCCTGTCGACACTTATAGTTCAAAAGAATGCCATTTGGATTAAAAAATGCAGCTGCAACATTTCAGATATTAATGGGCGGAGTACACCGAGGTTTAAAGCCATTGCAATGCTTAGTATATCTAGATGACATAATCGTCTATGGGAGCGATACGGAATAGCATATGCAGCGGTTAAGGGAAGCCGGCCGCTGTGGTCGATTGGTTCTAGGCGCTTTAGTCCGGAGCCGAGCTGCTGCTACGCTTGCAGGTTAGAATCCTACCTGGGGCATGGATGTTTGTGATATCCTTACGTTAGTTAGGTTTAAGTAGTTCTAAGTCTAGGGAACTGATGACCTCAGATGTTAATTCCCATAGCGCTTAGAGCCATTTGAACCATTTTGGTTAAGGGAAGAATTCCTCAAGTTACTCACCGCGTAGTTAACACTAAGTACAGAAAAGTGTCATTACGTGATGCAAGAGGTAGCGTACATCGGTCATATCATAAGTAAATATAGGGTTCAAAAAGACCCAAGTTCGAATTGTACATGAATTTCCTGTGCCAGAATGTATAAAGGAGTTGCAGCCGTTCTTAGGAGGTTCGTAAAAGGATTTGCGGTTACTGCCAGACCATCGACACTGTTGTCAGAAGATTGTCAGCATGCTTTTGAGGAGCTGAAGAAGCTTTAATATTGAGTCTGATATTCATGTTACCAGATTTTAATGGAGACTTTGTCTTTTCATGTGGTGCCTCAAACCATGCACTTACTGTGTGTTCTCCAAAATGTAGAAAGCGTAGAAGATTTGGTAGATTACGCATCAAGGCAATTAAATTGTACAGAAAAAAATTTTTCCACTACAGAAGAAAATATGTTAACCTTTATATACTTAATCACATATCTGAAATGTTATCTGTATGGTAAAAAGTTCAAAATACTAACAGATTATGTGACATTAAAATGGTCGTTGGGACTGAAGAATCATTCTAGCAAGCTGACGTGATGGGCAGTAAGACATGTGAATTTGATTTCTAAGTCACGCATAAATCTGAAAAAATGCACGGAAATGTGGACGGCTTAAGTAAACAAGTAGCAGTATTCATACTGGGGGTAATGAACATGAGGAATGAAAAACTGCACAGAGAGCGGATGACGAATGTAAGCAGTATTTTAAGCAGTCGCAGTGTTGAATGCAGGTTGGGCTGCTATATAATGCAACAATGTTTGGGGCCGTGGGTATTGGTACCAGCGAAGCTAAGGAACAGAATGCTACAAGAAGCTTACGATCACATATTATCGAGTCATGGAGATTGCAAATCTACCAACAGAAGAATCACAGAAAGGTATTGGTGGAGGAACAGGCAGATGGACCTAAATCAATATGTGTAGTATTGCATACAATCCTCACAGAGAGCTAATTTGGGTCTAACAAGTGTACCACTGCAGAGTTTACCTGAACCATTACTACTATTCGAATTTCTGGGGATTGATGTTTTAGGCCAATTGAATAAAATACCTGCAGTGAATAAGTGCATACACACAATCACAGATCATTTATCAAGAGAGGTAAAAACGGTCGCGATGCCAAACCAGCAGGCAGCAACACTGACACATGGACTTGTCAACAGTTGGATACTGAAGTTTGGAGTACCTGAAACAATAGTAATGGAATAGAATGAATTTCATGTCTGATCTATTCAAGGAACAGAGTAAGTTACTGAGTGTGAAGAAGTTAGGGTGGAGTCCTCTCCATCAAATGGCTCTGAGCACTATGGGACTCAACTGCTGAGGTCATAAGTCCCCTAGAACTTAGAATGACTTAAACCTAACTAACCTAAGGACATCACACACATCCATGCCCGAAGCAGGATTCGAACCTGCGACCGTAGCGGTCGCGCGGTTCCAGACT
Source organism: Schistocerca nitens (assembly GCF_023898315.1). NCBI lineage: Eukaryota > Metazoa > Arthropoda > Insecta > Orthoptera > Acrididae > Schistocerca > Schistocerca nitens. Next base: position 22,999,329 of record NC_064614.1, read on the forward strand.
GTAGCGCCTAGAACCGCTCGGCCACTCCGGCCGGGAGTCCTCTCCATCCGTGTAAGAATTGAAAGAGTGCATAGGATGACCGGGAAGATGCTTGGATACTATGTTGAATCACATCACACCAACTGTGATGTGTGTTTGAATTATGTCGTCTCCGCCTACAACCCAAAACAGCATACGAATCCATGATTATCGCCACATGAAGCGGTGTATGGTCGTCAAATGTCATCACCGTTCCACATATTGAAAACGAAAAAAAGGAAAGACTGGAGCGTCTGTTAAGGAATTTGCAGGAGTGATTAGGGAAATTTAGAATACAGTACAGATGGTAAATACACGTGCACAGGAGAGATGGAAAGGGGTAGTGGGCCATTAGGCAAGAATGCCGCTGAATGGGATTGGTCAGTGGGTGATGCTATCAACTTCGTATAGACCGAAGTGTTAGGGGCCATACCAAGTGGTGGACAATATGGCGCCAGTAAGTATCAAGATTCAGTTGCCGAGGGGAATGACAATTGTGCAAATAGGGCAGCTGAGACCTTTTCAAGTATTCTGGAAGTTATTCCAAAGAAAGGAGATGCGGACTGGAAGGGGAGAATGAGGAGAAAATTATTGGAAGATAGACAAGGGGTTGTGTATGAAACGGTAATGGGGAACCCGTGTGCATTAAGGCCAAAGATATAATCATTTAATATGTTTTCAGGTTAGATGTAGATTTAGTGTAATTAGTATCAACAGCAGCGGAGCAGCAATGAGTTTAAGGGGGAGGAAAATAACAGCCATTCTTGCCCTTAGCTGAGGTGCAGAGAAGGTGAGATGATGTGCTTCTTAAAGGGACCACTGATCTTCGTAGGGGTGGAAGCATTACGGAACCAGCATCTGGAAGGAGGAGTGGTGTTCTCTAAGCAGGAAGACGTAGTAATCACCAGTCATCGCTGGGTGATAGAGGTGGTGTTCAACGTATGGGAGATGCGTAACGAGGTGAGACGTTAGGGGAGAAGCAATCGACAAATTCCGTCAGAGAACGGAAAGGCACGGGATACTCAGTGGAAGTTCCAGGAGATATGAGAGAGTACGTGGAGGAGTGAGATGAACCACGTACTCGTGGTTATTCCATCCACGCGAAGGAAGAGGGGGTGGATCGACGCTGGAGGTCGGCTTATGGAAACAAAACTTGATGCTGCTAATGAGAAAGTCATTCGAATGGTGAACGACACCGTAGAAGAGGTTAAACAGTGGGCAGGAGGGAACAAAGCCTTCAGGGAATGGCACACAATACAGATCGCAAGTTCAGGGAAGGGCTTGTTAACAACACACGATTACTATGACAATTGACTGGAGAAGTAATGCGGTATGCCAGAGCTACAGAATATCAGGGAACTACAAACCGAAGTGGAAGTCTTAGGGAAGTAGTAACGACAAAATTGTTGCAGTCCGAAGAAGACAGTGTCTGGGAAGCACGAGGGAAAGGAACAGACCTACAGGGGGCTGTGCAGCAGGCTGTAAGAGATCAGCTAGGAGTAAACTGCTGTCGCCGGAGCGGTATTTAGAGGCTCTAAGGAAAGTGCAGAAGCACGTTAGGAGTGCTACATAGTTCACGTGTGTCCTGTCAAGTGGGGCGTATTGAAGACATTTCTTAGCGTAAAAAGCGCAGCGACCATTATTAATCGCAAAAGGCAAGGGAAGATATGTAGAAATGGAGAAAGTAATGCTATATAAATACTACCAAGGGAAATCGCAGTCTGTCCGAATATGGTAACAAGAGAGGGGTACGATTCCTGTGCAGTGATGTTGCTAATGGGACAAAAGCAGGTAGGAGAATGCAATAAAGAAGTGATCGAGTCGGAAGTTTACTTTCAGCAGGTCGAGGCGAGATGGTTGTGCTCTTACTATGACACGGTGGAAGTAGTTTCGGGCAGGGGAAGGTAATGTCAGCACAGACCCTAGCATTAAACGGGTATAGTTTGTAAATAAATGGAACAGCGTGCGAGATAATGGGGCCTACTTCCTATCAGGGTAACTCACCTGAATATTTCGCAGGGAACTTCGTATTTGCAAGAGAAGCCCGCGAAAGGCTACCTACCACAAATGTAACAAGCTTAAATTAGACTCTATGGCCAGAGTTAATGCAGTCTGTAATCACGGTTCTGACCCAGCCATCGGTTAGGTTTCAGTGGATTGGGTATCCCAAGCATAAAAGCAGCAGAAGTAAGATGAACGCACAAGGGAGTAATATTAAGGATAACTGACTCATTTAGCTTGTAAGTTTGGAATATGTTCCATGGTGTATGAATTAAGGAGCAGGGCAAGAGGCACCGCAGAAATGTGCAAGATTAAGTAATAGTGTTAAGGAAGCCCGTTCCCGGTAGCTTAATGGTTAGTGCGACAGAATGTCAATCCTAAGGGCACGGGTTCGATTCCCGGCTGGATCGGAGATTTTCTCCGCTCAGGGACTGTGTGTTGTGTTGGCCTAGTGATAATCATTTCATCCCCATCAACGCGAAGTCGCCGACGTGGCGTCACATCGAAAGACTTGAACCCGGCGAACGGTCTACCCGACAGAAGGATCTAGTCACACGACATTTACATTTACATTTAGTGCTAAGGAAACCAGGAGTCAAAATATTTCTTAAGATTCAAAACATAGCCAGAAGGACCGATCACTAGGAACTCTAGCGCAAAGAATAATCTAGGTACGTTGACCAAGGGGACTATCTTGAAAAAAAAAATAAAGTAAAGAAAGGAGGCAGTGTAGCATATCGAACGTATTCGGTAAAAAAACTACGCCTGATTGGAAGTGAACTGCAGCAGAACCAGCCACAGGCAAGCAAGAGTGTTAAGCATTGCGAAGCTAAATATACCCGACAGGCATTTCAAAGCAGAGCTAGCTGTGCATGGTATAGCAAAAGCCAACGCTACAATACACTAGTGGAACGACGGAAGCCTTTCCTTACTCGCCACCACAGAAGTGTTTAGAGTACGTGCCTTAAGCCCCACTAGCATAGTCTACAGTGTATAATTACTGAGCCATTTGTGTACTAAATCTTGTCTCCATATCGCAGCCTACGTCACAAACCTGTGACACCCAGAACGATATCCCGGAATGCAGTACAAGATCCGCCGATATACCACGGGACGGGGCAGCCTGCCTTGCGTCACAAGAGCAGCTCAAGCTAGAGCATGAGCTGCTCGCTTGTTGGAGGGAGGTCACGGTTGCAGTAACGTCCGCTGCGCTGCTGCACTATCATCATGACCGCAGCTGGAGATGACGCTGACAGCAGCATGCCACACTCAGATCTGCTATTTGCCCTGTCAGTAATGCCGGCTGTCTATTGTTTCGAATGAGAGGCAACTGGACACCTTCACCAAGCTGTCTGTGACGTACTACAGTCGAGGGCCGGAATAAAGAAGTTAATTAAGCGAATCTACTGTCGTTCTGACGTCTTCTTTCACTGTCCACAGGTGACGATCCATCGGTAATCTAACAGAAGGAACAGGAATGTTACTGCTTAGGACGCTGGTCAGCTACAAAGGGCTTCTCTTCTTCTACGTGTACGTGGTATGATGACAAGGAAAACATGGGAATGACGGAAGATAAACTGATAGTTGGCTGCAACTCGTGCAGTATTTGAAGCTTTTGTTACTAACTGTCTTAGTTACAGCCTGGGTACATTCCCTAAAATAGACGAAATGTGAGCCGTGCGCGTCTCGTGTTCATCCCATTAATTGTTTGTCATCTTCTATTACGGTAGGGCCGCCTCCTTTTCTTATTCCATTTACTGGCGTCACTAACTTCCTGCCTTACTTGCCCATGAGCGGCAGCAGCAGTGCGTATCCATAAGCGTACTGTCGTACCACCTCTGGAGCGAGTGATAGTATTTCCGGGTCGTCGTCTGTCGGGGAGTCAGTGAGTGGGAGACGCGCCAGCAGTGCAGTCGCGACGGAGCAGCAGTCGTGGGCGGACAAGCAGTCCAGTTGGTCGGTTGGCGTGGAGCATCAAGGAAGCTGCCCTCGCGCTGAGTCGGACTGGAGCCGCTGGCGGCGTGCATGCGCGGTTGGAGTGCGAGGTGCTGCTTACGAGTGCTACGAAGTTCGTCGCCGACCGATTTTGGACATGAAAGTAGAGTCCTCACTTAACTTACTATCGAGCCTCAACTGTTTACATTTATTCGTTTGATCCTGGTTGTCGCTTCTGGGACATTCCTGAGAGCAACGACGTGTGCGTATTTAAGTTGGCAAAGATTCCAGCCATCATCCTGTGAAATTCAACTAAACGTAATTTTTTCTCTGTTATGGAAGTTCACCGGCAGTATCTTCTTCCATGTGGCCCTTGACGTTCCGGTTACCTGCCCTAGTTGTTGACGTAATTTTAGGCAGCGTATTTTCCTCGTCGTTTTCTTGCTGTTGTGTTGGCAGAAGAGCCAACACCGTGTTACTAGAGGGGGCCGAAATGCACGCGATTTAGCTCACGCAGGCTGGCGTGACGAGGGAAGAAGTATACTGACGTGAGGTCTGGAACATGACAGGGAATTAGAATTCAGAAAGCGGGCGTAATTAGTTTGATACTTAACTTTAATCCATTAATGATGAAGGTCGCATTTGACGGTAGATGATTCACAATATTATACTTGTATGTTCAGATTATAGTAACTGAACATGGCACCTTGCTAGGTCGTAGCAAATGACGTAGCTGAAGGCTATTCTAAACTGTCGTCTCTGCAAATGAGAGCGTCTGTAAACAGTGAATCATCGCTAGCAATGTCGGCTGTACAACTGGGGAGAGTGCTAATGAGTCTCTCTAGACTAGACCTGCCGTGTGGTGGCGCTCGGTCTGCAATCACTGATAGTGGCGACACGCGGGTCCGACGTATACTAACGGACCGCGGCCGATTTAAAGGCTGCCACCTAGCAAGTGTGGTCTCTGGCGGTGACACCACAATTGCTGTCCAGTGCGACGTGTAGTTCGAGAGCTGAGGTGTTGTTAATCGTTGTTGGCGCCAATATTCTGCGTGTGGTGTATTGAAATCTTGTGGTCATTTTGCTGGTTGCGTGGAGCAGAACTGATTTGGTTGATTGGTCGGTCGGCTGTCTGTCGGTTGGGTTGTCTCCAGATTAAAAAGTCATTGGACAGGCTGCCTGTCTCACCTAAATGGACGTTAGTATTACAATCTCAGGCCGGCCCTTGGAAACTTCTCAGCGCCGTTAGTTGTATGTTACACAGTAATTTCCCTGTTTGGATTTTAGTTATTTGGTTGATGTGTGGCTTTCAGCCACGTATCAGTATCTCTTAAATTAATGTTCTTGTCTTGCCCTTAAGACATGAGATTGTTATATTTTTACATGGGGCCTTCAGCCGAATTTTACTGGAGAGGTTTTAAGATAAGGCCTTCTTTCTAGCTCTTAAACCGTTAAACATATTTTCTTCATATGTGGCCTTCAGCCGAGTATTAATATCTCTTTAATTAATGCCCTTTCTTGCCCTTAAGGCATGAGGTTGTTTTCCTTTATTTTATATTTAATGTTTTAAGATAAGGCCTTCTGCCCTTTAAAATGGAAGCCCTTCTGCTAGGACTTAGGCCGTTAAATTATTTGTTAGTGAGCGGCCTTCAGCCAAGTTTTAATATCTCTTAAATCAGTCTTCTTCTATTGCTCTTAAGGCAAAAGATTTTTATGTTTCTGAATGGGGCCTTCAGCCCAATTTGCACGAAATGTTTTAAGATAAGGCCTTTGCCTTTTGATTGAAACGCCTCTTCTTGCTTAACATGCGACCTCCAGCCTAGTTCATTTAAAATTAAATTCTAAGGCCTTCAGCCAAGTAGATTGAAGATTTAGAAAATAGTCTTGGGTGAAACCTTCAGAAGAACCTTGTATTTCAATTTTGCTTATGCCTTGTGTCTTGGATTTTGAGTGTGGCCTTCAGCCGATCTAACGTTAATCTAAATAGGGAGATTAAAGTTTTGAGTGTTTTGCATTCATGTTGTAATATTGTGTGTTGATAAATAAAGTTTGTATGTTGAGTGCAACTGACAGGAACTCATGATGGCCCCTTTCCACAACCTAATCCGCTCTGTCCTGCTAGCCCAAGTATTTCCAAAAGTTTCATCCTTTCAGAAGCCGCTATGGATGAATTTAGTAAATTCCCAGCAAACCAGATTAATACAGGAGAAAACTGTTCACGCAATGTGACACTGAAACATTATATCACAATAATCTGAGGGGTTTATTGCGTCATGCAACCAGAAGAGCAATATCGAGTATCTAACGTTCCTGATGACATAGTTGTTAGAGTGTGGCGCCTGCAGAAAATCGTAAAAAAAAAAAAAAAAAAAAAAAAAAAATTAACAACTGACAATTGGTATACAAGCCACATCCTTTCTGAGTATCTGATTCAGAGGAAAATAATCTGCGTTAGTACAATGAGGAAATACAGACTGACCTAAGAATTTAACTTCCAGGGGGGTGGGACGAAGTAAACGGAAGAAGAGATTTTGATTCAAATGGCTCTGAGCACTATGCGACTTAACTTCTGAGGTCATCAGTCGCCTAGAACTTAGAACTAATTAAACCTAACTAACCTAAGGACATCACACACATCCATGCCCGAGGCAGGATTCGAACCTGCGACCGTAGCGGTCACGCGGTTCCATACTGAAGCGCCTTTAACCGTACGGCCACACCGGCCGGCGGAAGAAGAGAAAAGAGACAGTACTTACAGTGTCCGCTACTGTGCAGCCGCACGGTGGGAATGCCAACCAAAAACGTGTGTGGGACCACGCCAGAGTCTGGGGGCACAGCAAGGCGCAGGCGTCCGTGGCGTGCAGACAAGTCAACTGACGTTATCGGTGATGATATAGAAAATCTGAACTGAATGGTACGAGCGCTTACTACACACCTTTTGAGGCTATAAATAACAGAATATGAAAGAGCTGTGGTACATCGATAGGTTAAATAACTCTCAAGAATGCGATAACGAGCAGTGGCATTTTGCTGACGCGCCAGCATAATTGCAAGTACCTCGCCCTCACGCTCTCATCTTTGCTTGTGGTGCGTACTGAGTCTTGGCTGCCTTATCTCTACCAGAGTTGTTAACTCTAGGCGCTCGCAAAGGACAACAGTTGGTGTTCGTTGTTACCTAAGGCTGGAGTGCGCTTGTAGTGGAGTGGGAACCGACCACGTGTATGGGGCAGCTTGGTGGGGAGGCGATACTGTCGCCCGTGAGGAGACTTGTTGCTGCCTCGGGTTGCGTGCTGCCAGTTCCGGACACAGCTGTCTAAGGTCGTCCGCTGCCTTATTGACACGTGCTGTACCCGACGCAAGCCACATCGGACGTCCAGTGAAATGTTAAGTGAGATTGTACTTAGGGTATGTGTGTGAAGGTGTTGAGGGCTGCTACCTCACTTCTGGTAACTGTAAGCGCATGTGTCTTACCATGGAAGTAAAGGTGTGCCTATGAACAGTTCACGGTGTTTAAGGCAGTTCTTAAATATTAATAAAATGCACGAGCCTGCCTCTTACAGCTAGTGGTAAATTGTTGTTTTATGTAATACGTAATCAGCTGCAAGGCCGTAATCTGTTTATCAAATATACTGCATTCGAGTGTTTGGTAGCCTTAACGCAGCGAGCCCCAGTAAAGCTTATTACGATATATTCAGAATTGGTGCTCGTTACGGTTTTCACTGAACAGTGGGGCATAAGAGTTCACGTAAATTAATTGAGACTAAGATTGGAGTGCCCGCTGGCCTTGCTAGTAATTATAATTTTTTTTAATATCTCAATAGCAGGAAATTCTCCTTAATGTTATTGATAAGATTTGCGCTGATGGTTGTACTGTGCCCGTGTAGTTCATTCGTAGTGGGGCAAAGGCAGTGTGCCGTTTTATCAGAGAATAATTTAACCTGTTATTTAATATCTTTTGGTGGTTGTTTACATTGTTCCTAAGGACATGTTCTGTGAGCTTGTTAATGTTACAGCTGGCTGGCTGGTGTTTTGGACTAAGCGCTACCTTTCCACCTAAGGGTACCGGGGCTGTTAAATCCTGCGTAGCGATAGGTGACTCCGGATCGAAGCTCGAGAAGTGGGTCTTGTACGAACTGCCGCCTTCCGCCTTTCGCCTTGGCTTCTCCAAGTTAAGTTTTCGTTCCGCGTTCGAGCGACCTGGCGTCACTCCTCGCTAATTAATTCTGGCACTAATTATTTTTACTTTCGCATTTATATATATTTATTAAATCTTGTCTCAAGAGCAACATAAAATTGTGAAAGTTTGCTGCTGTACTACTCTTAGTAAGACTTTGGGCTGACTAATTGTGTTACTGGGCTTTGGAGCCGAAGTTTGAAACCTTAGTAAGCCTTAGTGATATTGATTGACACTTGAGTGTGAAACAAGTGCCTTTGTATTGACTTCATCCTGCTGTTTATTGGGTGCATCCCTGGCGGGTTGTTATTTAGGTAAGTGTTTTGGAAAACATCAGTTCTCAGTGTCCGAAAACTATTCAGAAATATTGTGTGCCTTAATCTAAGCCTTCAGGCGCATAATTGTCAGTGGTTTTAAAATTTTCTTATATTTGAGACAGACTTAGTTTCATAAAAAGACATTGGTAGCAGATTCACTAAATTCTTCTGACTTACTATTCTCATTACCTGAGGTATTCAGGATTAAAATATTGTTGTTTTAAAGAAATTTGTTGATATGATTGGTAAATGAAACGAGTAATAACAAAATGGATCTAGTACTTCCTATTGTTTCCCTATTCCCTAGTAGAAGAACGTTTAAAATAGTATGTGACGTTTATAGGTAACAAGGAAATGGTACATAGGAAAAATGGTTGAACGTGGGATAAAAACAGTGACAACACTGATAAAAATTAATGGTAATATAAACCATACTAAGTGAAAAGTCACATGTATGATAAATTAATGGCTCCAGAGACAAAAATGAAATAAAATGTATGAAACCATCACAAATCTAAACTGTGGGTGTGGTAACATAAGCATCGAAATAAGACAAAAAGATGATTAGGTTGGGCGCCATACATTATACAAATAATTATATGGAAAGATGGCTAAAAGGTGAAGCAACTAAGCGAATTGGAAAAAGTAAACGTCAACCGCACAGACTAGTAAAAATATGTGCCTTAATGGGCAACAAGACAATAGATATGCCAAATGAGTGAGGGAGTATGCGGTAAAAGACATGCTGAAAATAATGGTAAGATGAACTATAACAAGTCACTCATTATATATGTAGAATACTTTTTGGGATCAAGTGATATATAAAAAAATGCATAGATATAAAAATGTAAGTGTATCGACACTAGGAGCCGAATGACAAATCGACGTCATGGGTCTGAGTACCATTTATTAGAAGAAACAATAATATGGAAAGATAATTAAGGCGAAACAATACGAGACTGGAATAGAAGGGAGAACGGATAGAGGTACTCAAAGTACCCTCTGCAACACACCGTCAGGTGCCTTGCGGAGTATGGATGTACATGTACATGTAGAATTGATGAACGAATGGGAGTTTAGAAAATAGTAGGAAATTGTTTCATATTATTTGAGAAACTTAGAGTTCTTCAATGGAACCGTATGTTTCGAAGTGGTTTGCTTATTTAGTGTATACTCTATAGAGGTTTCTGGTGCAAATGGCGTAAAACTTCATTTTCTTCCAATAAGTTAAGGATTCGTCCACTTCCGGTAGATGAGTGGTCAGCGCGACAGAATGTCAATCCTAAGGGCCCGGGTTCGAATCCCGGCTGGGTCGGAGATTTTCTGCGTTCAGGAACAGGGTGTTACGTTGTCCTAATCATCATCATTCATCCGCATCGACGCGCAAGTAGCTGTAGTTGCGTCAGATCGAAAGACTTGCACCCGGCGAACGGTCTACCCGACGGGAGGCCTAGTCACACGACATTTACATTTAGTTAAGGATTCGATCTTCCAGGTGTACATGGAGGTTACTTAAGTTACCACCTATGTCACGGATAGACTGCTTGTGAGCTTGTAGGTGATTGGTTAAGGCAGATCTCGAACTACTTAAGTGTTGACTTTCTGTCTCCTACGCTGTATCTGTTGGATAAGTATGTCTCTTTATTTCATAGAATAGCGATTAGTATGTGCTATGTATCTAGTAATTTTCAGTTCCTTTTCATCATCTTGAGTGCTGAGCCGCACTTGGTTCGATCGTTACAACATATCCCGTAACGCCACCATCTTATACTTGTGTGCGTGGTTGGATAAACTGTGAATGATACCATTAGTAGTTGTTTCCTTCCTATAAATCCATAAACAATATTACTGTCTTATAAGGTAACAAGGAGATCCAAATACGTCAAGGACAAGTTGTTGTGATGTTCGAGTGTATATTGTACATTAGGACCCATGTTATTTAGATCCTGTTGAAATTTTGGACTAATTCAGTCGGACCTTCGTACAAGAGGCGTACATCGTCAACACAGCGAGAATGGTTCGAATGGAACGAAAATAACTGATGCTCAATATGGCTAACGGAAATAATGGCGGTTATACTCTGCTAAATAGAGCCCATAGCCAGTCCCTCAGTTTGAGTGTAAAATTCATGACTAAATTGTAAATAATTATGACTGAATTGTAGCTTAAAAAGTCTTGTGACTTCGTCAATAACTTGACGATCAAGATTAGCGTGCAGTTTAAAGTTATTCTTAATGATGGGGACCACTTCCTTAGTTGGTATATTGGTATACAGTTTCGTAATGTCTACGGTAGCTACATATGTGTCACTTGCACTAGCAACCTTATCTAAGTGACCAATGAGTTATTCCTTGTTTTTTTACGGTGTATGCAGTAGGAAACTGGCATTATAAATAAAACTATTCGACTCTCGAGTTAGCCAATAATCCGGGGAGTCAGTGGCATTCACAATAACTCTTCGAGGAAAATGTGGTTTATGAATCATAAGTGTTCCTCTTAGGGTCAGAGTTTTCGGATTCATTGGTATTAATGACTACTTCGCAATGAGTTCAAAACTTTCAGTATAATTCTGAATATGTTTTGGTTTCAGCTATGAATTTGGAAGTTAGATCAAAGTGGCATGCCAGTATATTGCTAGTATAAGAAACTCGTGGGCTTTCTGTATGTAGCCGGTCTCATAAATAATAAGAGAAGCGCAGCCTTTATCAACTGGAATGATAAGAGCCTGGTAGTCTTTGAATTTCTTACTGACGATCCGAACTATCTGCTGGTCCTTTGTTGGTGCTTTTGGCCTTTGTGTTCCCATACTGCCACTAATTTGTACGTCCTGTTTAGGAAATTCAGAGTCAATGGCCTGGTTTAATTTAAAGGTAACGTAATTTTTGTTCGAAGCATCACATTGAGATTGGTCAAGGGTAGCAGTAGTATAAGTCACTTAAGCAATTGCAGTTCTATGGTCTAACTACAATGTGTATTGTAAGACGGGCCCTTATTCATCACGTGTATTTCGTCGCGACTGAAGATAATGTTGGTCCAACCTATTACGAAAATGAAAACTAAAATCGGGTGCATCGACTGATTCTGCTCTGTCAGTTCTCAAGCCCAGTTTATTAAACTTCCACTCGTGGGTGTCTGTTATTTTGTTTTCAAGACACCAATAATATGGACAATATGCGTGTACGCATCGTCAAAATTAAAACAGTTAAGCTGTGTAGCTAACCGTAAATGATCACCATACATTTTCTTATTAAGAGTCTCATTCTTTACACACAATGCCTAATTTCTTTCATATTGTTATTTTCATCAAGTGACGGACATAACATGACGAGTGTGCATTATCCTTATTCATCTAAATCCATAGTTACATCTATACTCTGCAAACCAACGTGAGGTCCGTGGTAGAGGGTACGTCCCATTGTACCAGTTATTAGTGCTTCTTCCTGTTCCATAAACTTATGGAACGTGGGAAGAATGATTGTTTGAATGCCTCAGTGCGTTCAGTAAGTATTCTAATCTTATCATCACGATCCCTGTGTGAGCGATAGGTAGGGGTTTTAGTATATCCCTAGAATAATCACTTAGGACCGGTTCTTGAAACTTTGTTAATATACTATCTCGGGATAGTTTACGTCTCTCTTCAAGAGTCTGCCATTTCTGTTCCTTCAGTAGCTCTGTGACACTTTCCCATCAATTAAACAAACCTGTGACCACCTGTGACCATTTGTGAAGTCCTTCTCTTTATACGTTTAATATCCCTTGTTAGTCCTATCCGGTACGGATCCCACACGCTTCAATAACATTCGGGGATGGTTCGCACGAATGGTTTGTAAAGAATCTCTTTAGTAGAATGATTGCACTTCCCCATTATTCTACCTATAAACCGAACTCTACCACCTGGTTTGCTCATAACTTAAACTTTGTGAAAACTTCATTTCATATCCCTACACAGTATTAGTCCCAGGTACTTGTATGAGTTGGCCGGTTCCAACAGTGATTCATTACTATTATAGACATAGGATATTAGTTTTTTTTTTGACTGATGACCTCAGAAGTTAAGTCGCATAGTGCTCAGAGCCTCATTAGTTTTTTTTTTCTTTTGTGGAATGCACAGTCTTACATTTCTGAACATTTAGAGCAAGCTGACAATCTCTGCACCATACTGAAATCTTATTAAGATATGACTGAATATTTATGCAGCTTCTCTCAGACAGTACTTGATTATAGATAACTACATTATCAGCAAAAACCTGTCTGCAAGGTCATTAATATACCATACGATCAAGGGTCCCAACACAATTCCCTGGCGCACACTGGAAGTTACCTATACTTCTACATCTGACGACGAATCTCCATCCAAGAAGGATGTCCAAGATGGATGATGTGTCCTCCCTACCAAAAAGTCCTCAATCCAGTCAAAGATTTCACATGATAGCGCATATGATCGTAGTTTTGACAATAAGTGTAGTTGCGGTACTGAGTCAAGCGCTTTTCAGAAATCAAGAAACACTGCATATACCTGGGTGCCTTGATCCAAAGCTTTAAAGTATGTCATGTGAGAAAAGTGCGAGTTGGGTTTCACATGACCTATGTTTTCGGAAACAATGCTGGTTGGCATTGAGGAGCTCATTATGTTCAAGATAACTCATTATATTTGAGCTCAGAATATGTTGTAAGATTCTACAACAAATCGATGTCAAGGATACTGTACGCTAGTTTTGTGTATCACTTCTACTCCTCTTGCACGCAGTTGTGATCTGTGCCTTTCTCCGAGAAAGGGCACGGTTTCTTGTTCGAGGGAAGTACGATGGATTATAGTGAGAGCAAGGGTTAACTAATCCGCAAATTCTGTATAGAATCTGATAGGTATTCCATCCGGGCCTGGAGCTTTGTTTAGTTTTAACGATTTCAGCTGTTTCTCAACACCACTGGCACTAATACTAATTTGATCCATCTTTTCATTGGTATGAGAATTAAACTGGGCAATTGTCCTGGGATTTTCTTTGTAAAGGAACATTTAAAAACGGAGTTCAGCGTTTCAGGTTTTGTTTTGCTACCTCAATGTCAGTTCCTGTCTCTTCCTCTGCTGACTGGATACTAACTTTGGTGCCACTAACAGTCTTTACATACGACAAGAATCTCTTTGGGTTTTGTGAAATGTCATTTGACAATATTCTGCTACGGTAGTCATCGAAGGCATCACGCGTTGCTCTCTAGACAGCCAAACGTGTCTCATTCAACACCTCTCTACCTACAGCCCTACTCTTTGTTTTCACCGTTTACGCAGTTATCTCTGTTTCTTTAGAAGATTCTCTACAGTGACTATATACCACGGTGGTTCCCTCCAATTTTGAACTGTTCTACTGGGTACATATCTATTCAGTGCGTGGTCAACTATTGTTTTAGACTTGGTCCAGAGTTTCTCTGCATCCTCCTGACCTGTGCTGAAAGTTTCAAGTTCCTCATTGAGATAAAACATTACTGGTTGTTTTTATCTAGTTCACAGAATATATATATATATATATATATATATATATATATATATATATATATATATATATATATATATATATCTGCTTGTTGTAATTGATCTGTGAACTGTGGTAATTATTTTTGCCACAACCACCACATCATGGTCACTGTCGACATCCTCGAAGAAGTCAGATCAATATGTTGCCATTAGATCCAATGTATTTCCTGAATGGGTGGGGTTCCTAACTAACCGTTCTAGGAAGTATTCAGAGAAGACATTTAGTAAACTTTCACAGGATTTTTTTATCACACCCAATATGAACGTATGTGTAGTTTTCCCAATTAGTTATTTTTTCATTACAGTCTCCAACGACGATTGCAGTATGATTAAGTACAAGTGACCTGAGGGTTTTTTAAAGTTTCCTGTTACATCTGGAGATGAATCTGTTCGTGCCCACACCTGATACTGAGTCCTGCCAAAACAATCTCACTTGTAGCTTCACTTTCTACCTCGGTGGATTTGAGTTTTGTTTGTATACTGCGACAAATACATCGATATACATTTAAATTTTCCGTAAAAATGTCACTGATATCAGTTTCAGGTCTCAACCAGCTCTCTGTTCCTAGTATTATGTGAGCTTCACTGCTTTTCGTGAGCGCTTCATGCTCTGGCACTTTTTACCAATGCTTCAGCAATCTACTATTAGGATTTTAAAACTCTCGCCTGTGGGGGGGGGGGGGGGCATTTCTTTCGATCTTAGACTGATACCTCGGGGTTACCTACAGCCCTCGTTATCTGGATTGGATGGAGAGTTTCCCAACCTAAAAAAAATCGGCCTGTACACCCCACACACAGTCAGCTACCTGAGTAGCAGCCTGTGACGTATAGGACGTATAGCGCACATCCGACCTATTTAGGGGAACGCTACAGTTCTCAACCATACAGCGTAAATCCAGGAAGTCGCAGCTTAGCTTGTCGCAGAACTTTCGAAATCTCTGGTGCAGTCCTTCCAGTCGAGTCAGAACCAAAGGGCGACGATTAGTTCTGGCGACAATCCTCCAAATTGTGAGCTTCGGTGGAACTCCACGCTCAAGGTTGGTCTTCTCAACCTTCTGTGCGAGCCGATGGAATGACCCAAGAATGATTTCGGAGCCCAGATGACAGGCATCATTTGTTCTGTCGTGTACTGCGATCTGCAAAAGGTTGCATCCTCTTCCCTGAATGGCTGCTGGAATAGTTTTATCAACAAGCTGAATGAGGTCCCCAGGCATACACACGGAGTGCAATTGATGTCCCTTCCTGTACCTTGCTGCCATTTCGCTAAGGGATTCCGTCATTCGCCGTACGATTGAACTGCCTACGATTAATAGTCCTCTACCCATTTGCTTATGCCTTCTCCTGACACCGTTTCCCGAAAACAGGTGAAGTGAGTCCCAGTGGCTCAGTTTCAGTTCCAGTGAATGACAGCACCTCAAACTTGTTGATTAGAGTGATTAACCAGCTATTTTATAATATTTGGAGTAACATTATTTTCTAGATAAATTTTATTGAATATAATCCCAGATGTGGTTCTGAGGATCTTCTTCCACAAGTTTCGTATATTATAAGAAGCCCTGGCTGTCCCGCAAGACACTTTATTGCACAAGATTGGATATGTAGGACATCTGTGCCTGAGAGGCATGGTAAGTAATTTAGAAAGATCCGCTTCAGTTATAGTAATATTTATTAAACCACGACATTTTTAGAGATATTAAAACCCATCTTCACGTGTATGAAACAGTAGCAAATGAAGGGGAGGAAGGAAGGATTAGAATGCCAAATACACGTAAGAACCAAAAGAGCAGACTGCAGAAACAAGGCGACTTGCCCATAGTATTTGATAGTTTTACGTAGTTGATGTTTAAACATATTCCTTCTACTTTTCTCTTGAAACATTTGTCCCCATATTTTCTGCTACATGAAGAAATAATTGTTAAACATGTCTCCTATCTGTGACTCATCATTTACAGCAGTTCTATCGAATATAATAGTGATGTTATTCTGTTCTGGTTAGTTTCATGTGTGTTTATCTTTTTGTTCTCTATGGTGCGGTGTGTATATTTACTTGGTTGCTGATTTTGGCATTTTCCCTTATTTTGTATCCAGTTCATGTTTTGTATTTTAGTCTTAATTTTGTAACTGAATTTGTCTGCTGTCTGTGTGTCATATCCGTTGTTCACTGTTTCTTATTTTATATTTCTTTGTAATAAATTCTCTTTTTTGAATGGGATCTACCTTTACTCCATGTAGCATGTGTCTTACTGACGCTTACTTACGGTTCTGAGTATGATCAGATGTGGAATATAAAATTGGATCTGTGGCTATGGTATATGTTGGAGTGTAAACACTTTTCTTTGGTATTGTTGTGCCAAGCTAATTTATCTTAGTTTCTTTCCTGATGCGCATTTTATGTTCGTTTCTGCTACGTTAATTTTCGTATAAGATTTCCCAGTTTCTGTATCCCGTTCTTTCAAAATTAATATATGCAGTTAATATAAAATAGTGCCTGAAGCTGGGCAGCTAATTTATGCCAAGCAAATTTATCTTGTATTATTTTCTGATGTGAATTTTATGTTCTTTTCGCTACGTTAATTTCCGTATTAACGTGGGCTCACGTATTTCCGTATTCCGTATCTTCCCCCATGAACCATGGACCTTGCCATTGGTGGGGAGGCTTGCGTGCCTCAGCGATAGAGATGGCCGTACCGTAGGTGCAACCACAATGGAGGGGTATCTGTTGAGAGGCCAGACAAACATGTGGTTCCTGAAGAGGGGCAGCAGCCTTTTCAGTAGTTGCAGGGGCAACAGTGTGGATGATTGACTGATCTGGCCTTGTAACATTAAACAAAACAGCCTTGCTGTGCTGGTACTGCCAACAGCTGAAAGCAAGGGGAAACTACAGCCGCAATTTTTCCCGAGGACATGCAACTTTACTGTATGATTAAATGATGATGGCGTCCTCTTGGGTAAAATATTCCGGAGGTAAAATAGTCCCCCATTCGGATCTCCGGGCGGGGACTACTCAAGAGGACGTCACTATCAGGAGAAAGAAAACTAGCGTTCTACGGACCGGTGCGTGGAATGTCAGATCCCTTAATCGGGCAGGTAGGTTAGAAAATTTAAAAAGGGAAATGGATATGTTAAAGTTAGATATAGTGGGAATTAGTGAAGTTCGGTGGCAGGAGGAACAAGACTTCTGGTCAGGTGAATACAGGATTTTAAATACAAAATCAAATATCGGTAATGCTGGAGTAGGTTTAATAATGAATAAAAAAAATAGGAGTGCGGGTTAGCTACTACAAACAGCATAGTGAACGCATTAGTGTAGCCAAGATAGACACAAAGCCCATGCCTACTACAGTAGTACAAGTTTATATGCTAACTAGCTCTGCAGATGATGAAGAAACTGATGAAATGTAAGACGAGATAAAAGAAATTATTCAGGTAGTAAAGGGAGACGAAAATTTAATAGTCATGGGTGGTTGGAATTCGTCAGTAGGATAAGGGAGAGAAGGAAACATAGTAGGTGAATATGGATTGGGAGGAAGAAATGAAAGAGGATGTCGCCTTGTAGAATTTTGCACAGAGCATAACTTAATCATAGCTAACACTTGGATCAAGAATCATAAAAGAAGGTTGTATACCTGGAAGAATCCTGGAGATACTAAAAGGTATGAGATAGATTATATAATGGTAAGACAGAGATTTAGGGACCAGGTTTTAAATTGTAAGACATTTTCAGGGTCAGATTTGGATTCTGACCACAATCTATTGGTTAAGAACTGCAGATTGAAACTGAAGAAACTGCAAAAAGGTGGGAATTTAAGGAGATGGGACCTGGATAAACTGAAAGAACCAGAGGTTGTAAGTTTCAGGGAGAGCATAAGGGAACAATTGACAGGAATGGGGGAAAGAAATACAGTAGAAGAAGAATGGGTAGCTCTGAGGGATGAAGTAGTGAAGGCAGCAGAGGATCAAGTTGGTAAAAAGACGTGGGCTAATAGAAATCCTTGGGTAACAGAAGAAATATTGAATTTAATTGATGAAAGGAGAAAATATAAAAATGCAGTAAATGAAGCAGGCAAAAAGGAATACAAACGTCTCAAAAATGAGATCGACAGGAAGTGCAAAATGGCTAAGCAGGGATGGCTATAGAGGACAAATGTAAGGATGTAGAGGCTTGTCTGACTAGGGGTAAGATAGATACTGCCTACAGGAAAATTAAAGAGACCTTTGGAGAGAAGAGAACCACTTGTATGAATATCAAGAGCTCAGATGGCAACCCAGTTCTAAGCAAAGAAGGGAAGGCAGAAAGGTGGAAGGAGTATATAGAGGGTTTATACAAGGGCGATGTACTTGAGGACAATATTATGGAAATGGGAGAGGATGTAGATGAGGATGAAATGGGAGATAAGATACTGCGTGAAGAGTTTGACAGTCCACTGAAAGACCTGAGTCGAAACAAGGCCCCGGGAGTAGACACCATTCCATTAGAACTACTGATGGCCTTGGGAGAGCCAGTCATGACAAAACTCTACCATCTGGTGAGCAAGATGTATGAGACAGGCGAAATACCCACAGACTTCAAGAAGAATATAATAATTCCAATCCCAAAGAAAGCAGGTGTTGACAGATGTGAAAATTACCGAACTATCAGTTTAATAAGTCACAGCTGCAAAATACTAACGCGAATTCTTTACAGACGCATGCAAAAACTGGTAAAAGCCTACCTCTGGGAAGATCAGTTTGGATTCCGTAGAAATGTTGGAACACGTGAGGCAATACTAACCTTACGACTTATCTTAGGAGAAAGATTAAGAAAAGGCAAACCTACGTTTCTAGCATTTGTAGACTTAGAGAAAGCTTTTGACAACGTTAACTGGAATACTCTCTTTCAAATTCTGAAGGTGGCAGGGGTAAAATACAAGGAGCGAAAGGCTATTTACAATTTGTATAGAAACCAGATGGCAGTTATAAGAGTCGAGGGGCATGAAAGGGAAGAAGTGGTTGGGAAAGGAGTGAGACAGGGTTGTAGCCTATCCCCGATGTTATTCAATCTGTATATTGAGCAAGCAGTAAAGGAAACAAAAGAAAAATTCGGAGTAGGTATTAAAATTCATGGAGAAGAAGTAAAAACTTTGAGGTTCGCCGATGACATCGTAATTCTGTCAGAGACGGCAAAGGACTTGGAAGAGCAGTTGAACGGAATGGACAGTGTCTTGAAAGGAGGATATAAGATGAACATCAACAAAAGCAAAACGAGGATAATGGAATGTGGTCAAATTAAATAGGGTCATGCTGAGGGGATTAGATTAGGAAATGAGACACTTAAAGTAGTAAAGGAGTTCTGCTATTTAGGGAGTAAAATAACTGATGATGGTCGAAGTAGAGTGGATATAAAATGTAGACTGGCAGTGGCAGGGAAATCGTTTCTGAAAAAGAGAAATTTGTTAACATCTAGTACAGATTTATGTGTCAGGAAGTCGTTTCTGAAAGTATTTGTATGGAGTGTAGCCATGTATGGAAGTGAAACATGGACGATAACCAATTTGGACAAGAAGAGAATAGAAGCTTTCGAAATGTGGTGCTACAGAAGAATGCTGAAGATTAGATGGGTAGATCACATAACTAATGAGGAGGTACTGAATGGGATTGGGGAGAAGAGGAGTTTGTGGCACAACTTGACTTGAAGAAGGGATCGGTTGGTAGGACATGTTTTGAGTCATCAAGGGATCACAAATTTAGCATTGGAGGGCAGCGTGTAGGGTAAAAATCGTAGAGGGAGACCAAGAGATCAATACACTAAGCAGATTCAGAACGATGTAGGTTGCAGTAGGTACTGGGAGATGAAGAATGTTGCACAGGATAGAGTAGCATGGAGAGGTGCATCAAACCAGTCTCAGGACTGAAGACCACAACAACAACAACAATTTCCGTATGAGATTTTCGTATATTTGTGTCCTGTTCTTTGCAAAACTAATATTTGCAGTTAACATACAATAGTATCTGAAGCTGGACAGTTAAATAAGTTTTCTGCAGATAAATTATTTTTTCAAAGAGCGTAACGAAGTTGCTCAGCACGCAACATTGCTCACTAAAATGTAGGGATTAATAATTTCTTACAATAAAATCTGCTGCCCTTTGTGACATTACTTGAATCTGGGTCATGAAGCGAAAGGCAGTCGTGCGTGCTTCGACAGCCTGTTGTGGGCAGCCAACCAGGAGAGTAATGCAAATGGGTTGAAAAGGATACTGGTCAGAGTTTCCCCGATGTTTGAGCACGCACGCTTGGCTGAAAGGGAAGACGACGAGATTGCAGATAAAGGAGATGAAATTGCAGATGAATATGACATTTAGAACTGATCCTATTTAATTGATTATTTAGGGCAGGTAAAGCAAAAGCAAAGGTTGTTTGGTATGGTAAAATTTTCTTATACGAAATAAAGTATTTAATATTTGCGAAACATTTATTTTAAGCCAGAGACGTTTTACAAGGAAATAGGGCACATTAACATTAAATTCAAACACATAAAGGATACATATAACAAATTATAAAACATTTTCCTTTCTCTTTTAAATCAGATGCACTGATAGTAAAATAACCCTCTAAAAAGAAAACATGCCTGAAATACATAGGCTACCATTTAGCTCTAAATATTACTCAATCGAATTTAGATGCGCTGAATTGAAAATCCAGAATGACCAGATACTGTGTGAGTATTTAATTTTAAGTGAAATTTTGTTACAGAGAGACTGAACTACAAAGTTTCAAAAAGAAGCACGCGAACGATAACATTTCAGAACTAATCTTAATCTCTACGTTAAATTCAACCAGTTTGAAAAGGCAAAAGCTTAACACCTAACGACTAAAGATGTGACAAGGTTGGATACACGTTTTACTACACCAAAATTATGTTATTTGAATAATTATTGAAAGGAAAGCATGTTAACGGAGACACAATCACCTTCTACAAAACAGAATGCAAACTGCTTCTCGCCGCTCCACATCAACTGCCGTGTCTCAGTCAAAGGGAACAGCAGCTTGACAATGGTAAATAATGACGTGAACAGTTCTTCGTACCACAACGACCAAAAATTCTAATTATACACACACACAGCGAAGGTCTCAGTAACATAGCAGCTGAAGAAACGAGAGAACTTCAAACAACACTTTAACTACAGCCATCAGAACTAGTAAGTACAATCAAGCACAACTCTGTGAAACACGGAGAAATAAACGTAACGTACTTCAACAAACAAATATGAGTTTAGCGTTCATAGACGCAGCTGATCTTTGCTTCAAGTTAACCACTAAGCCGAACGTCTCACAGACACACGGAGCAGATCAGGAAACGGAAACACCGGTAGTTACGTCACGATAATGCTAGCACGACCAGGAGTTTGACTAGAAATCGCTGGTCAACGCCGTTATGGGCTTTAAAACAGAAACCCTCGATAGAAGTGATGGCTGTGATTTAGTTATCTCGGCGCGGTTCCAAGCCTCTCGTTTGACAGCGTCCTCATACAGACTAAAGCAAGGAGTCCACGTCCCTTAAGAGCGTCTTCAGTAGAAAATTTTCTTTGCAGAAACCCACATCCGAAGAACTGCCCCACAGTAAGTGATCACTGGCCATCCATGCTTTGCCGTGAAAGTCCACTCACGTCTTGACTCTCAGAACTGAATATTAGATGATCGTATTATCTTTTTTGCGCAGTCATGACAAGCGCTTTAGCTTCTTCCGATCGCCTTACTGCCTCCACGTGGCGAGCGAGGAACAGTGCATCACGTGGTAAGGAAAGATGTTTGATGTTAAAAGATCGATTCGAGCCGACCACCGCTCGACAACTGTGTTATACACCCTACAAACATGACCAAATAGAATTTTTAGTTTTAAGCGTGATTCTATGACAAATAAGAAATTTACTCTTTCTGTCATACTGCCGAACTGGTGTCGGCATTATTTGAGAGTTTCGTCAATAACTTCTCTCCTAATGAATTGTTATTTTAACCAGACATCGAAATATACATCTGTAATAACTTTAACTCTTTTCTTCCTGTAATATTTTACGTTTATGTGCAGCTGGGTTTGGATAATAAAGGTCGAAATTATTTAATAATCTGTAAAGAACACAGCAGCATGCACGTCACAAGTCATTTAAGCGCGAGCTGTAGAAGGCTTTTGGTCTTTTATCTTTTATTGTTCAGTGGCTTTCATGCTTTGGCCGACAGGAGTGTACGGCTGAGCAACCCTGTGAATTACATAATTCAGCTTCTCTTTGGAATTATTTTGTGAGTGCAAATAACGTAATTTAACTTTTCACTGCACTTCGGCTATTTGACTGTGATTTAAGTGATTGATTTTTCATGGCTTCGTGAACCTGAACTTTGTTTACGGTATTTGAGGCAGCAGTGAACTATAAGTATCTGCTGCAGTTTTTACAAAGAAGAGCGAAAGAAACTAGTACAGTGCGTATTCAAATACAGAAATATGTAGACAGGCAGGCTATGGCGCTGCGGTCGGCAAGACAAGCGTCTCTCGCAGTTATTAGACCGGTTTCTGCTGCTACAATGGCAGGTTATCAACAGCTACGTGAGTTTGAACATAGTGTTACAGTCGGCGCACGAGCGATGGGACACAACATTTCCGAGGCAGCGATAAAGTGGGGATTTTCCCGTACGACCATTTCACGAGTGTACCGTGATTATCAGGAATCCGATAAAACATCAAATCTCCGACATCGCTGCGTTCTGAAAAAGGTACTACAAGAACTTTACCAACGACGGCGTGACGGAAGTGCAACCCTTTTGCAAATTGCTGCTGATTTCAATGCTGTGCCGTCTACAAGTGTTAGTGTGTGCTCCATTCAACGGAACTTCATCGATATGGGCTTTCGGAGCCAATGGCCCACTCGTACCCTTCATGACTGCACGACGCAAAGATTTTCTTCTCGACTGGGCTCGTCAACAGAGACGTTGGACTGTTGATGAATGGAAACATGTTGCCTGGTCGAACGAATCTCGTTTCACATTGTATCGAGCGGATGGACGTGCACGGGTATGAAGACAACCTCTTGAGTCCATGGACCCTGCAATTCAGCGGGGGACTTCAAAGCTGGTGGAGGCTCTGTAATGGTGTGGGGCGTGTGTAGTTGGAGTGATGTGGCACCCCTGATACATCTAGATACGACTCTGACAGGTGACACGTACGTAAGCATCCTGTCTGATCACCTGCATCCGTCCATTATGCATTCCGACGGACTTGGGTAGTTTCAGCAGGGCAATAGGACACCCCACACGTCGAGAATGACTCTAGGAGCAATCTTTTGAGTTTCAATACTTCCGCTTGACCACCAAACTGGCGGAGACCTACATGATATTAGCCAAGTGTACCAGATTCTTTGGCTCTTCAGTGTGCTGCAGTTGTTTGTTTTTAGCACTGATTATGCAGGATAACTAAGGTTAGAATATGTTACTATTGACACTGGGAGCAGTAGACTCCAACTTTGAATGATGCTGATTTTCGTGAATAATGTACAGTTGAATGAACTTCGTTGGCAATTGTTTGTAATGTTCAATGTTCTTCTCGTATTACATTAGTTACCTAATGTATATTTTTATTCCAATCCTCTATTTATGTTTCAGTATAGTAACATTAACATTTGTGTAATTAATTCTACAATCCTCTTCCGCACCATTAAACCTACGGGATTTATGCAGTCATTTCACTTAATTACACATTACTTGCCAACATGACTACCATCTCAAAGGCAGATACGACTAACAAAACAGGTAATTTATTTCGTTATCGCTATAATATCGTGAGGAAATTACCTGGAGCCACGTACGTACATGGAACGTGGTAACCCGCGCCATTACACGGTAGTGAGCTGTTATCTAACAGTAGCTCGCTGCATGCTGCTAACACGGTTGGTCCTACCGCGCTTTGTTTGCTTCTGGAGGACGGAACCAACATGGCGGACGGGGCGCTAGAGCGCTCACGCATGCGCTGCGTAAACAGCGGCCATCGCGTCTGTTTGGGCGTGCGCTCCGCTCACAAAATGGAGCGCAAACAGCGCCGCGCGAGAATCCGTTACCACCACCTATCTGATTAAATTAACTGTTAGTGGTTCTGCAACTGGTGGCGTCTGTTACCGGCTATCTAAACAAAAACATTAAAGCAGCCCCACATTAACTTCGAAAAAGGGATAGTAATTTATTAAAGAGAAATAACCTCCTACCACGTTAGAGGAAAAAGAAGAGCCAAATTCCAAGCCCCGTCCCTTCTTTTCAAATATGTTTCTCCATCTACATCACTCTGCAAGCAATTTAGGGCTCTTCTGGTATCACTAAATGGTCGCCCCTAACCCGTTCCACTTGAAATTGGCTCATGAGAAAAATTACTGCCGGTTAGACTCCGCACTGGCTGTAACTTCTCGAATTTTCTAGCCGTGACCATTACAATATTTGTATGTGAGAGTAAATAATATGTTGTCCGACTTTGCCTGAAATGTTATCTATAGAAATTTCAATTGTAAATGTGTCCATGATGAACAACGCCTCTCTTGTAACATCCCACAAAGTAGTTTGCCATGCGGCATTAGCCGAGCGGTCTAGGGCGCTGCAGCCACGGACTGTGCGGCTGGTTCTGGCGGAGCTTCAAGTCCTCCCTCGGGCATGGGTGTGTGTGTTTGTCCTTAAGATAATTTAGTTTAAATAGTGTGTAAGCTTATGACTGATCACCATAGCAGTTAAGTCCCATAAGATAAAGAAAAAGTTTGTTAAGTATCTCGGTAGCGGTGTAACGGCGACCAAATTATCCCATTCTTCGTTGGATCTTCTTTCTCCGTTTCATCCGCCCTACCTGGTAATGACCGCATATTGATGAATAATAGTCAAGAATTGGTCGAACAATCGCCTTATAAGCCACTTCCTCTTTCTGCGAATCTGTGTGGCGCCCGAATCTCTACTATTCGTTTTACGCCGTCATTCCTCTTTTAATACTCATTGCATTGTAGATCCAGGCTTAGTTCACTGTCTCACAAAACAAAAATACGAGGGCTATTCGGAAAGTAAGGAACGATAGGTCGCGAAATCGAAACCACAGTGAAAGTCAAAACTGTTTTTTTTTTTTTTTTTTTTTTTTTTTTTTTTGCAACGGCTAGCTACACTTTTCAGCTACTTCTCTACACAACTCCACTCAGACTTAGACATCTCTCATAGCGTTGTACCATGTAACGCCGGAAAATGCATATCCTCCTATTTCAATCTATTGTACCATAATTTTTTCCTTAATTTGTTACCTGAAGATATAACATTTCTGTGTCTTTATATATTGTAATTGTTTTACTATTTGTATATTTATATATATTTATCCATTTATGTCGATGTATAATTGGTTTGTTTCGTAAATATTATTTGTATTTTACGCTGGGTCTTGCCTAGGGAAAACTATGTTATCGAACGAATACATCGATAGGTCGTGTGAAGAACGGAAGTGTTTAGGATCTTTGGTAGGGTTAACTCTGCCGCGTGGAGCGCGGGCAGAGAGCAAGGGAGTCTGGCTGGTGTAGTGCGGTTGAGCAGGTGTGTGTGTGACCCCCCCCCCCCCCCCCCCCGCGAGTTGCCGCGCTTTCGGGGTTTGGCAGCATGTAATTGCGCTCGACTTGCGATGATAGTTTCTGACATGGTGTCGCGGACGGGAAGCATTGGCTGGCGCACATCAAGAGCCCGTTTCGTCTGGTGACCGTGTCGAGAAGAAGGCGCGCCAACATCCAGCTTCTGCAACAGCGACGGCCGACAATGAGTGACTGTCGCCACCTCCTCGATCGACGGCTTCAAACCTTCAATCAACCAACAAGGAAGACTGGAAGCACGTAAAGTTTTATAACTGTATGGCAGACCTCAGTTTTTAAAATTGTTGCATCACAAAATTACAGCAACTTAGCAAGAACCTTTGTTGCACATTGTCCCAATTGAATTGCCAAGCAGGGTCCCTTCCTTTTCCGAAATGAACCCGAGTGTCGTTGAAATTCAGACGCCAGCATTAAAGTACAATCATTCCATTTCACTGCTTTAATTTCAAAGTTCAGTTTAAGTATTCATAGCTGGCTACAATATTTAGATTACACAAGCACAAATTAAGAGTGCGAGTTTTGTTACCGTATTTTAGCTTACCTGTGACTGCAGCTCAGCTTGGTACGTACTAAATTTTACTATTGTTAATTGTTCAGAATCATTTAATTCAAGTTCAAAGCTAAATCTCTTATTTCTAAATTGCGTAGATTCAAGTAGCTTTTGAAATGAATGTTGAGGTAGTCCAAGACTAACCGTATTTTACTGAATTTCGATGTGCTTAAGAAAGAAAGCTTCTTATTAATTTCAGTCAATAAATTAACTTTCAATTTTCCGGTTTTATTAATTCTTTTGCTAAATTAAATCAGAGTGCAGCGAAATTTATTACTTCTGACAAACTTTCAGTTTTCACACTACACGTGTCAACCTTCAGTTGCCACGCTTCTAGTGCTAATTATATGTGTAATTACCTTTCTTTTTCAGTTACTATAGTAATTGTCCTTAGGACTGGCGACCGTAATTTCCCCCAAATCTCAAATATCTAATTACCGCTAGTTAATTGTTAACGTAACGGCCGCACATTTACTTTCTTTATTAACTTTACCCCTTTTCAAAATTAATTTCCAGCTTTGCATTTTTCCTTTCATTTGGATGTAACCCTTTCCTCCCTCTTTACCGACAGATTAACTTCGGTGACGATTGCTTTTCCCAAATTTCCATTAGGTACACGCGGTTTAATTTTTCACTGTCATTAAGGTCGATAAGTGAGGGGGAGGTTACAACCACCTTTTCAATTCCCTCGTTATAGGAGACAGCCGCCAGTGGTTTTCGACAATGTTCTACTCGGGACTGCAGCTCGTTGTCTTTGTCAAAGTATTGTCTTCATAACCACCGGTTCATTTGAGCAGATATGAACCTCAGGGGTGGCCAATTACGGGCTGTATCGTGGGTGATCAGGCACTTCGCATCGAAAACGCTGCAGGAGCGTCTTCATTGCCCCTGCAGAGTGGGGCCGAGAATTGTCGTGTAGAGCGAACCGCATGACAGTTATGTTATGTGGATTGCATAGCTACAGGCGAAATCTTTCGCCAGGCCTTCATACTTGGCGGGAGACGCTAGTTTATAGCCGTCTTTACGTTCGTACTGTGAACTGAGAACTGAAAAGAGCTACATGATGCGATCGATGGGCGTACTAGACACAGTTACCAATGCATCTGTGCAAAGCTTCATCAGATTTTGGCCGTATTTACAATTTCGTGACCGAACGCTCCTTATTTTCCGAACACCCTCGTATATTCGCAGTTTAAGGTCGTGGGATAAAATACGACACCCCTTATAAAGGAAGAACAGCCAGTTTCGAGAGCTGTAATGGTGTTGCCCTCAAACGCTGGCGTAAATTGTCACTCAAGTGGTTTGTTTACGCCAGTTGCTTGTATGGACTCAGCATAATAAGACAGGTCAACATCATGATTTGACGCAATGGTACAAGAGCGGCAATCATGTCTGTTGTATGTCCATTGTCCAGCGTGATCACAGAGAATGGTGTGCCGTTAGCAGACACCTGGCATGGCGAGAGAGGACAGCGTTACTAAAAAGATTTCAACGAACAGTGACCGGAGCCAAGGGTCACACCTTGTAGGCTGCAGTCACTTTCGAACTTGACAGGAGCTGCTGCTGTGCTTGAATACAAGTCAACCGAGACCAGTTTCTAAACAAATATTGCAATGGGAAGTGCATGAAATTAACACATAGAGCCGGGTACCTCTCAAAAGGACGTTGGACAGAGACGTATAAAGGATGGTCAGAAGCTGCCTGAAAAGCTTGTAAAGGTGTTGTAGGACACGCTGCACTGAGAAATAATTATTAAAATGTGTGTCTTAAATAAGAAAAAATACGATACGTTGCTCGGTTTCCGAGTAATTCACTCAGGTCATTGCGAGCACAAATTAAAGGACTTGCACGCGCCAAAATGTGATTACTAACAGACATTTGTGGGTCTGTGAGTTACCAGTTGCTGAGATGCTAATCATCATGTACAATGTGCCATTGTCGCAAGTGATAAACTCAAGCTAGGTGACCAAATGCTACGTTTGTTCGGTTTGAGGAAACCAAACGAAGAACACGTTTGGTGACACCGCCTGTGGCAGGGTGCTTAAATGACAAACCGGAAAATTGTTGTCCTATGGGACCAAAGTGCTGAGGTTATCGATCCCTAATATTACACATCACTCAATCTAACTTAAACTAACTTACGCTAAGGACATCACACACACCCATGCCGGAAGAGGACTCGAACCTCTGACGGCGGAGCCGCGGGAACCGTGACAAGGCGCCTGAGACCACGCGGCTTATCCGCGCAGCGCTGCTTGAATTTTGCGCGTGCGCCTACCTGACCGGTCAGCTACAATGCTAAATAATTCGGAAACGGTGCACCTATCGACTTTTCTCTTAACTGTTACACTGACGAGCCAGAATGGTATGGTCACCTGCTTAATACACTACTGGCCAATAAAATTGCTACACCAAAAGGAAATGTAGATGATAAACGGGTATTCATTGGACATATATATTATACTAGAACTGACATGTGATTACATTTTCACGCAATTTGGGAGCACAGATCCTGAGAAATCAGTACCCAGAACAACCACCTCTGGCCGTAATAACGGCCTTGATACACCTGGCCAATGAGTCAAACAAAACATGGTTGGCTTGTACAGGTACAGCTGCCCATGCAGCTTCCACACGTTACCACAGTTCATCAAAAGTAGTGACTGGCGTATTGTGACGAGCCAGTTGGTCGGCCACCATTGACCACAAGTTTTCAATTGGTGAGAGATCTGGAGAATGTGCTGGCCAGGGCAGCAGTCGAACATTTTCTGTATCGAGAAAGGCCCGTACAGGACCTGCAACATGCGGTCGTGCATTATACTGCTGAAGTGTAGGGTTTCGCAGGGATCGAATGAACCGGTAGAGCCACGGGTCGTAACACATCTGAAATGTAACGTCCACTGTTCAAAGTACCGTCAATGCGAACAAGAGGTGACCGAGACGTATAACCAATGGCACCCCATACCATCACGCCGGGTGATACGCCAGTATGGCGATGACGAATACACGCTTGCGATGTGCGTTCACCGCGATGTCGCCAAACACGGATGCGACCATCATGATGCAGCCGGCCGCGGTGGTCTCGCGGTTCTAGGCGCGCAGTCCGGAACCGTGCGACTGCTACGGTCGCAGGTTCGAATCCCGCCTCGGGCATGGATGTGTGTGATGTCCTTAGGTTAGTTATGTTTAAGTAGTTCTAAGTTCTAGGGGACTGATAACCCCAGCAGTTGAGCCCATAGTGCTCAGAGCCATTTGAACAATTTTTTTGAACCATCATGATGCTGTAAACAGAAAATTGGATTCATCCGAAAAAATGAAGTTTTGCCATTCGTGCACCCAGGTTCGTCGTTGAGTACACCACTGCAGGCGCTCCTGTCTGTGATGCAGCGTCAAGGGTAACCGCAGTCATGGTCTCCGAGCTGATAGTCCATGCTGCTGCAAACATCATCGAACTGTTCGTGCGGATGGTTGTTGTCTTGCAAACGTCCCCATCTGTTGACTCAGGGATCGAGACTTGGCTGCACGACCCTTAAAGCCATGCGGATAAGATGCCTGACATGTCGACTGCTAGTGATACGAGGCCGTTGGGATCCAGCACGGCGTTCCGTATTATCCACCTGAACCCACCGATTCCATATTCAGCTAACAGTCATTGGATCTCGACCAACGCGTGCAGCAATGTCGCGATACGATAAACCGCAATCGCGATAGGCTACAATCCGACCTTGATCAAAGTCGGAAACGTGATGGTACCCATTTCTCCTCCTTACACGAGGCATCACAACAACGTTTCACCAGGCAACGCCGGTCAACTGCTGTTTGTGTATGAGAAATCGGTTGGAAACTTTCCTCGTGTCAGCACGTTGTAGGTGTCGCCACCGGCGCAAACCTTCTGTCAATGCTCTGAAAAGCTAATCATTTGCATCTCACAGCATCTTCTTCCTGTCGGTTAAATGTCGCGTCTGTAGCACGTCATCTTCGTGGTCAAAAATTTTAATGTCCATCAGTGTACCTTACTGCGTCAACGTTGTAACGCAATACAGCACCGTTTCTGTGTATAATCGATTCTACAGGTCGTTGCTAAATTTGCGGAGGTATGTGGCACCAGATGTCTGTACCGTAAATAACTGGCCACTGATTTGTGTACGCTGTGACGACGCCCGATCAAGATGCAGGTGGGTTCTGTCGGTTTTACACAGGGCGCACTTGTTGCACAAGACATCATGCTCTTCAGACCTCTGTAGCACGATTCCGGCTTCGAAACACGGACATCGTCGTCAGGGAAGATAACAAGCATGAATGAATGCAGGTGGCCGCAGCTGAATTGGAGTCTTCGATTACTACCATAGATTCCACCCAAGCACAAGAGAATGTAGTAGTGTAACACTGCTCCCACCGGGCAGCGTCCGTGGCTTGTTGCACGTTTCGAACGGCCGTTCACCTGTATTACTGAGTTTGTGGAGACGACCGCCGACATGGTACAGCGAGAAACATAACTCATTCGCCAAGGTGACACGTTTCCATTGATCTACGGTCCAGTCCCAATGATCCCGTGCCCACTGCAATCGTAATTGACGCTATCGTTGGGTCATTACAAGAACACGCAGGGGTCGACTGCTGCGGAGTCCAATGATCAACAATGTACTCTGAATGTGTACTCCGAAACACATGTGGATGGATCAGCATCCAGAGATGCCAGATGCCACAGATCACCGTCTGTCTTGCTTTACGGAGCAGGCAAACCTCCGAATTTCAAATTCTGTGAAGAGTCGTGGACGTCCAACCGTTAAGTGTGTAGTTGTAATTTCACTGTCACTCCCTTTAGATGCTGACGACTATAATACGTGAACATTCAGCGAGCTTCGCTGTTTTCCAGATACTCGTTCATAGGCTCCAAATAATCACAATCTGCCCTTCGTCAAAGTCGCTTGTCACAGTGGCTTTCCTTATGTGCGGCCCTCATCTTCGCTAGTATGATTTCCCATCCGCCTCTGCTCTGCTTACATTCTATCCCAAAATCCCTCCTGCAATATCCTTACAGTCTTTTAAGACTGTTTCTGAACCAACTGTTTGTAGGTACACATCTTCAGTGGACCAAAACACATTAAATGGACAGCAGATAACCAGAAGCATATTGTCCAACGAGAAATGATTTCTTTCTTTATCCTCGCGCTTATATCGCATCTTCTCGTATTTAATTTTTTAATTGTGCAATGTTACTGATAGAGGGTGGCCGGATGCCTCTTCCTGTCGTCACCGCGGCAGAAATGTTGTATCTCACCTCTATGCTTCTCAT
This sequence comes from Schistocerca nitens, assembly GCF_023898315.1. Taxonomy (NCBI): domain Eukaryota; kingdom Metazoa; phylum Arthropoda; class Insecta; order Orthoptera; family Acrididae; genus Schistocerca; species Schistocerca nitens. The sequence goes on from NC_064614.1 coordinate 23,030,763, forward strand.
GTTATCCCACCTAAAAGTTTGCCAGTTCAAAATGGTTCAAATGGCTCTGAGCACTATGGGACTCAACTGCTGAGGTCATTAGTCCCCTAGAACTTAGAACTAGTTAAACCTAACTAACCTAAGAACATCACAAACATCCATGCCCGAGGCAGGATTCGAACCTGCGACCGTAGCGGTCTTGCGGTTCCAGACTGCAGCGCCTTTAACCGCACGGCCACTTCGGCCGGCCACAAAAGTTTGCCAGTGTATGTTTGCGAGCCGTGTAACTGAGACGAGAGGGGATTAGCAGCCCGGTATCCACCTAGCCGGATGTTCGAAACCACCTGAAAGCCACATTCATTCTGGCAGACACACCGGCCCTCGTCTTTACTCCTCCGGGTGGATTCATTCCGGGGCACGACTATTCCCTCCGGTGAGTGCAGAGACCACCCAATGAGGCGTTTGAACCTCAGTGCGTGGTTAATCACGATTTCGTATGATTTTCTGTGGTGGCTTGTCTCACTCATTCAGGGGTCATTGTGCATTTAAAATAGGATACATCTTTCAAAATTCGCAGTGGTCAAGTATTGTCCATTCCTCTATATTTTCATAAGTATGCTGTGGACAGCCATATTGACAGGACTGCACATAAGTTCGAGTTTGACGAACAGTCAAATTCGTTATTGCATTTTGGCTGGTCCATTGCCTCTTACGTTCCTAGGTCTTTTTTTTTTATCCCAGGCGCGATCTGAGTTACCACTTTTTTAAATAACCATAAAAATTGCATTCAGCAATTTTTGTGGAACCGTTCAGATTTCACATATAACTTTGCATTAACACCAAACAAAAAATATGTCCAAATAAATTTTAAGGTGAATTTTTTAGGAAAAAACCGCATTTAAACAGAAAAGTACTAAATCAACATAATATTACTACGGGTGGCGAAACTGTTGTATTGTGATCTAATTTGGGGAGAGGGGGGTGGGGGTGACTGCACTCTTCTGTTGCTACATTCAAGGTGCCGTCGTGTAACTTAATTGTGTATAATGACTATGTTGTCTTCCAGCGCTGCTTCGTAGTTTCGATGTTTGTATGTTTATAAATGGTTCAAATGGCTGTGAGAACTTTGGGACTGAACATCTGAGGTCATCAGTCCCCTAGAACTTAGAACTACTTAAACCTAACTAACCTAAGGACAGCACACACATCCATGCCCGGGGTAGGATTCGAAGCTGAAACCGGAGTGGTCACGCGGTTCCAGACTGAAGCGCCTAGAACCGCTCGGCTGTATGTTTATATCTCAGGTGTGCGAGGAAAACATTGAGACTGACAACACTGAATAATCCGGCAATGCTGTGTTGATCACTTGTGTAGACCTTGTGTTCATCCCTCCCAGAAGCACAGCCCGAGTTTCAGCTCAGTAGAGCCATGAGGTGATGTCTGAGAGCGCAGTCGGTGAATTTGTGTTTTTGTTGTGTGTTATGAAAATGGAAGAGAGGAATTTAGAGCAACGTTTTGTATTACATTTGGAGTGTGACCTCTGAAAATTTGAAACAGGCCTGTGGGGAACATTCACTGTCAGGAGCAAAAGTTTTTCGCTGGCACAAACCGTTTTCGGAAGTCCTAGAACACGCTGAACCTAGCACAAAGAGACCACCAACTTCAGAAATAGATGAAAACGTCAAATATGTGCGTGCTCTTGTTGTGTACGTCCTCGTACGTAATGGCTAGGAGAGGTGGGTTACAGCGTGATGCCGAAACTGTCGTATAGGGAAGCTGGACATGAGCAGAAATGATAAGCACACATGATAACACAGTTCTCCAAGCATACGAAGACTCATTACAAATAACGCAGCAAGAAGAACACTCCAGCTATCACAATGTTAATGACGAAGGGCTCGCTGTTCAAAGCGTTAACGATGGTGTAGTAGCGCAGAGGCTTCAAGTGTCAGTGGGGCGAGTGGCTACCGCCGGCGGTATGGACGCTGAATAACCTTTAAACTTAAACACGTTCACCGTACACTAAAATGTGCCACAAATTTTGCACATTGCAAACAAATGGATGCTGCATCATGATAAAGCTCTATGTCATGTGGCACTTCCATCACGGAATATTTTACCTCAAAATGCATTCCTCTTGTACCACAGTCTCCTTATTAACTGGACCTGAGTTCTTGTGGCTTTTCTTCTTTCCCCGAAATTAAAGAAAAATGTCACGAAAGGACGCGATTTTGGGACTCTAGAGAACATTAAGAAGAATGAGATCGACATGTTAAGGGCCGTACCAAATGATGCCTTCAGTGCTGCTAGCAAGACTGGACACACTCCGCTGGTCTATGGGACAATATTGTCGTTAAGAAAATAAAAAGGAACTTTAGCAGATAAAATAAATCGTACAGTGTTTGGCGCACAGTGTCCAAATCACATGTGTCATATGGCATTGTCAACCATGCCAATAATTAATAAGTGTATTTTTGCTCAGTTGAATCTATTTAGTGAACACGTCACTAACCTCTGCAGAAAATTGTTTTGAGAATGACACTTCGGCTGGATTCCGTGGAGATGTGGAACATTGTTCCCACTCGCATAATCTTACACTCGCTCGAATTCAGAAACTATTATATGTGCATAGATGTAACAGATACCAATGTGCTCTGGAAAAGAATTTATACGTTTTAATATCAGTTTCATTTACACCACTATGCTTTTAAGATCATATGAAGAAAGTTTAATGAAATACATTTCATGACGGCGCTATTAAGTTCTTGACCGAAAAATACTGTCTTTAATTGTGTTTGGCTGAGTACAAAATGGGAACGAAATGTTAAAAATACAACGCAGTTTCATCGGTTCCGAAACCTAATTCCGCTAGTCATCCATAACAAGAGGTAAATTGTCTGATGTGATGTATACTGCTCCGTTTGCGCGCCAAAACCTGACAAGTCGTCTATTCGGTTTCATAACGAGATAGACATCTCTATATCTACAACTGACCTGTTATTGCGTTTTCTGATCAAACTTGCTGTTTCTCTCTTACGTTACAGAACCTGTCCTTTCCTTTGCTTGTGCCTTTTTCCCGCAATGACTTAGGGTCGCCATGGTTAATCTTGATTTGCCAAGGTAAATTGTTAGGGGTGGCCGGATGCCCTTCCTGCCGCCACCCCATACCCCCTGGCATGGAGTTAGTATACCTAACTGTCTGTGTCGAGTGTAATCCATGGAAAAGTGCGAATGTGTTCAGATGTCTGCGAGCCGTGGAACTGAGGCGGGACGTGGGGACCAGCCCGGTATTCAATTAGGAGGATGTGGAAAACCACCTAAAAACTACATCCAGGCTGGCCGGCCGGCACACCGGTCTCCGTCGTTAAGCCGCTGGGTGGATTCGATCCGCGGCTGGCGCGCCTACCCGCGCCCAGGAAGCAGCGCATTAGCGCTCTCGGCTAACCTGGAGGGTCTTCTTACGTTACAGAACATATGCTCATTAATCGAAGTGAGGAAATTTCAGTTTGTAAGAAAGGGAAATAGAGACACAGAATACACTACCTCTATGTCGCATCGATTACACTACGAAAAGAGGTACTCTTTTGTGTAGTTAACACTGTGTTTCTAAGGTGAACGTTATTTAGACTCAGTTGCTCATTAACACCGAAATTTGTCAGAAATATAATTTTTTCTACGCAGGTACGTAAACGACACACTCTAACTATTCAGCTGAACTCACCAGTGTAATTTAAAATATAACTTATTACATGTAACACTTGTAAGAGAATTTGAAAACTGTTTCCCCAAGAAAGTGTTTAAATCTAATTATAAGAAACCATGCAAAAAAACCTTGGACTACTAAAGGAATAAATATATTTTGTAACCACAAAAGGGAACTGTATCTAACAACAAGAAAGAGTAATGACCCAGAAACATCCAAATATTATAAAAACTACTTTGCTACATTAAGAAAGGTTATTTAAAAGTCCAGAAGCATGTGCATCATCTGTGAGATTAATGCCTCTGATAACAAAATCAAAACAATTTGGAATATTATTACAAGGGAGACAGGGCAACCAAGAGTACAGGATGACGGCATAACCAATAAAGAGAATGGAAAGTTGATAAACAACAAGCCAGAAGTCGAAACTATTTGAAATAAACATTTTTTTTATATGTTGTAGACAAAATAGGATCGAAATGTTCATTAGAAGAAGCAAGGCTGTTAATGGAAGAGGCCTTACCAACACCATTTGATACAATTGAAATTCCACCCACCTCTCCTTCTGAAATTAGGAAGATGATAAACTCTCTCAAAAATAAAAGCTCACATGGAACAGATGGCATTTCAGCAGGATAATAAAAGTTTGTTCCCAAGAAATAAGTGGGATCCTTAGCCACATATTAATAGCTCTCTGAAGCAGGGTATTATCCCAGATAGATTGAAGTATGCCATTGTTAAACCACTGCATAAAAAAGGGGATACGTCTGATGTCAACAACTACCGCCCAATCTCTCTTCTGACTGCCTTATCCAAAATTCTTGAAAAAGTAATGTATTGTAGAGTAGCTTCACACCTTTGTAAAATTAAAGTTTTAACAAAATGTCAGTTTGGTTTACAGAAGGGTTTTTCAACGGAAGATGCTATATATACTTCCACAAATGAAATATTAAATGCTCCGAGTAACCGGAAGTGACCCGTTGGGATTTTTTGTGATCTATCAAATGCTTTTGATTGTGTAAATCATGGAATACTTCTAGATAAGCTCAAGTACTGTGGTATGAATGGGACAGTGCTCAAATGGTTTAAATCACACCTAACTGGAAGAGTGCAGAAAGCTGAAGTAAACAGTTCACATAATATGTAAAAAAACTGGTGATTTCTCAAACTGGGGAACAATCAAGATTGGGGTGCCGCAAGATTCGGTCTTGGGTCCTTGACTTGCCATTCTATATTCACGAAGATGCAAAGCTGGTACTTTTTGCCGATGATACAAGTATAGCTACCAAACCCAACAGTCAAGAATTAACTGGTGAAATTGTAAATGATGTTTTTCAGAAAATCAATAAGTGGTTCTCTGTAAATGGGCTCTCATTAAACTTTGATAAAAGTATATACTTTGATAAAAGTATATACAGTTCCACACAGTAAATGGAATGACACCATTAATAAATATAGCCTCCGATCAGACATCGATAGCTAAGGTAGAATATTCAAAATATCTAGGTGTATGCATTGATGAGGGGCTGAACTGGAAAAAACACACTGAGGATCTGCTGAAACGTTTGAGTTCAGCTACTTATGCTATTAGGGTCATTGCAAATTATGGTGATATACATCTGAGGAAATTAGCTTACCACGCCTATTTTTATTCTCTCCTTTCGTATGGCATCATATTCTGGGGTAACTCATCATTGAGTGAAAGAGTGTTCATTACACAAAAGCGTGTAATCAGAATAATTGCTGGAGCTCATCCAAGATCATCCTGCAGACACTTATTTAAAGAGCTAGAAATCTTCACTGTAGCCTCACAGTATACAGGGTGTTACAAAAAGGTACGGCCAAGCTTTCAGGAAGCATTCCTCACACACGAATAAAGAAAAGATGTTATGTGGACATGTGTCCGGAAACGCTTAATTTCCTTGTTAGAGCTCATTTTAGTTTCGTTCTTCCACCTACGCTCAATGGAGCACGTTATCATGATTTCATACGGGATACTCTACCTGTGCTGCTAGAACATGCGCCTTTACAAGTATGACACAACATGTGGTTCATGCACGATGGAGCTGCTGCACATTTCAGTCGAAGTGTTCGTACGCTTCTCAACAACAGATTCGGTGACCGATGGATTGGTAGAGGCGGACCAATTCCATGGTCTCCACGCTCTCCTGACCTCAACCTTCTTGACTTTCATTTATGGGAGCATTTGAAAGCTCTTGTCTACGCAACCGTGGTACCAAATGTAGAGACTCTTCGTGCTCGTATTGTGGACGGCAGTGGTACAATACGCCATTCTCCAGGGCTGCATCAGCGCAACACGGATTCCATGCGACGGAGGGTGGATGCATGTATCCTCGCTAACGGAGGACATTTTGAACATTTCCTGTAACAAAGTGTTTGAAGTCACTCTGGTACGATCTGTTGCTGTGTTTCCATTCCATGATTAATGCGATTTGAATTGAAGTAATAAAATGAGCTCTAACATGGAAAGTAAGCGTTTCCGGACACATGTCCCCGTAACAGATTTTCTTTCTTTGTGTGTGAGGAATGTTTCCTGAAAGTTTGGCCGTACCTTTTTGTAACACCCTGTATATATTCACTTATGAAATTTCTTGTTAACAATCCGAACGAATTCAAAAGTAATAGCAGTGTACATGGCTACAACACTAGGAGAAAGGATGATCTTCACTACTCAAGGTACAATCTAACTTTAGCTCAGAAGGGGGTAAATTATGCTGCCACAAAAGTCTTTGGTCACTTACCTAATAGCATCAAAAGTTTGTCAGATAGCCATATAGCATTTAAAAAGAAATTAAAATAATTTCTTAATGGCAACTCCTTCTACTCGTTAGATGAATTTTTGAATATAGTAAGTGGGTAATTTTACAACCCCCACCCCCAAAAAAAAATTGTGTCATGTAATATTTTGTCAAATGTAATATCTTGTATAGACACCTTTTATTAACCTGACACGTTCCACATCATTACGAAGTGTCGTATTCATGATCTATGGAACAAGTACTAATCTAATCTAATCTACTCCTATAAGTGATGACAGTGGGAGTAGCCTATAGCATGTCGAGTTCGCCATAGCCTCCGTCTCCCAGGAAGCACAAGGTGGCCCCATGGAACAGGAGGTGCCTATTGTTAGTGCAACATGTGCGGTGTCGTGACGGACAACCCATAAAGCCGTGCTGTTTGCGGGATGGTGTGGCAGGGGCGAGTGACAACACGATCGCACCTAAGGACAGCACACAACACCCAGCCATCACGAGGCAGAGAAAATCCCTGACCCCGCCGGGAATGATTGGAATTATTATACTTTTATTGAAGTCTGAGAGTATTTCTCTTGTCTCATACATCTTGCTCACCGGATGGTAGAGTTTTGTCACGACTGGCTCTCCCAAGGCCGTCAGTAGTTCTAATGGAATGTTGTCTACTCTCGGGGCCTTGTTTCGACTCAGGTCTTTCAGTGCTCTGTCAAACTCTTCACGCAGTATCGTATCTCCCATTTCACGTTCATCTACATCCTCTTTCGTTTCCATAATATTGTCCTCCAGTATATCGCCCTTGTATAGACGCTCTAAATACTCCTTCCACCTTTCTGCTTTCCCGTCTTTGCTTAGAACTGGGTTTCCATCTGAGCTCTTGATATTCATACAAGTGGCTCTCTTTTCTCCAAAGGTCTCTTTAATTTTCCTGTAGGCAGTACCTATCTTACCCCTAGTGAGATAAGCCTCTACATCCTTAGATTTGTCCTCTAGCCATTCCTGATTTGCCATTTTGCACTACCTGTCGATCTCATTTTTGAGACGTTTATATTCCTTTTTGCCTGCTTCATTTACTGCATTTTTATATTTTCTCCTTTCATCAATTAAATTCAATATTTCTTCTCTTACCCAGGGATTTCTACTAGCCCTTGTCTTTTTACCTACTTGATCCTCTGCTGTCTCCACTACTTCACCCCTCAGAGCTACCTTCTTCTACGGTATTTCTTTCCCTCACTCTTGTCAATTGTTCCCTTATGCTCTCCCTGAAAGTCTGTACAACCTACGGTTTAGTCAGTTTATCCAGGTCCCATCTTCTTAAATTCCCACCTTTTTGCAATTTCTTCAGTTTTAATCTACAGTTCATAACCAATAGAGTGTGGTCAGAGTCCACATCTCCCCCTGGAAATGTCTTAGAATTTAAAACCTGGTTCCTAAATCTCTGTCTTACCATTATATAATCTATCTGATACCTTCTAGTATCTCCAGGAGTCTTCCATGTATACAACTTTCTTTCATGATGCCTGAAGCAAGTGTTAGCTATGATTAAGTTATGCTCTGTGCAAAATTCTACCACATGGCTTCCTCTATCATTTCTTACCCCCAATCCATATTCACCTACTATGTTTCTTTCTCCACCTGTTCGTACTCTGGAAATCCAGTCACCCATCACTATTAAATTTCCGTCTCCCTTCACTACCTGAATAATTCATTTTATCTGATCATACTTTTCATCAATTTCTTCATCATCTGCAGAGCTAGTTGGCATATAAACTTGTATTACTGTAGTAGGCGTGGGCTTCGTGTCTATGTTGGCCACAATAATGCGTTCACTACGCTGTTTGTGGTAGGTTACCCGCACTCCCATTTTTTATTCATTATTAAACCTACTCCTGTATTACCCCTATCTGATTTTGTATTTATAGCCCTGTATTCACCTGACCAAAAGTCTTGTTCCTCCTGCCACCGAACTTCACTAATTCCCACTATATCTAACTTTAACATATCCATTTCTCTTTTTAAATTTTCTGGCCTACCTGCCCGATTAATGGATCTGACATTCCACGCTCCGATCCCTAGTACGCCAGTTTACTTTATCCTGATAACGACGTCCTCTTGCTAGTTCCTGCCCGGAGATCCGAATGGAGGACTATTTACGTCCGGATTACTTTACCCAAGAGGACGCCATCATCATTTAACCATACATTAAGGCTGCATGCCCTCAGGAAACATTATGGCCGTAGTTTCCCCTTGCTTTCAGCCGTTCGCAGTGTAACGTTTTAGCTTTAATTTTGGTATGAAGAAGCGTTACTGCTAGACTGTGAAAGCGGGTTACAAGCCGTGAGCTGTCTGTGGAGAAGTTAACCGTGCGTTTACTGGGCAACTGTTTCAGCAGGTAACTAGTCTAGGTTTACCACATTACCAATCAGACTAACATTGATTATAATCTTTTACAGTCATACAACAACCGGTAATATATATTTATAAAAGGGAGAATTTAAATAAAAAGAAAGAATTCAGTTTATATTTGCAAATTTATTTTAAAGATTGTTCATTGAAATTTCAGCATATTATACGTGAGTTATAACTGAGCTGGTGCCTTATTTACGATTGTGAAAATGTGAGATTGGAATCTTACAGAACACATAAAATATGGAGCCAAGATTGGGAGACTGGATACAACACTGCATTCATAAAATAACACACAAAGAACATTGAAACAGAAACAAGAAGAAATTTACCACAACCAACAGATTCAGTTTTCGCTCAAAGAAATTAAGTTCGTAGCACAATCCTGTCCGTCATGTAATTACCACACACTGGTATACTAAATTCATATTAACTCTTTGTGAAATCTTCCCAAGAAGAATAGCTGAGGGTTACTTTGATGATTACACCACATGCTTCACGTGGTCAACTTGGTTTACACAAGGCGTATAACTCCACAGTAATTTTGATAATAAAATAAATTAGCTCGAAAAGCAATTGACAAAAGAAAAAACTTGAACTGGTTACTAACGTCTTACTATTAACCTGATGGGTCACACAGTTATATAAGCACGTGGTACTGGTCTCACAAAGTACACGCCACGTGGGTTGAACATAAAGAAAAGTTGCTATATTCAAAATATTGTCAAGACGAGACGTTATAATCACACAAGCATTTGCATTTAAGATTGATCTTACTTAGAGTTACTGACCAACACGTGGTTCCACTTTACTCACAAAGTAGTAACAAAGCAACTCCCGGAAAATAATATGAACCTCACACGAGAATTACACTACGCTGCAATTTAAGATAACCTTAGATATCTTAGAGCTAAACCCGAAATAAAAGTGATTAAATCCTCAGTTAGGCTGAACTTAACAAATCCATTGTCCTACGGACTCAGCAGACACGCGCTTAGCCGGAGATCTTACCATTTCAGACGCTCGCTACCGCCAGACTGCAACTGCCTACTGCCAGACTGCTACTCTCCAACTGCCGGACTGCAACTCCCCAACTGCCTACTACCCAGCGTGCTCCTGAGAGTGACTCACAAAGACAAACGGAAGCGGCCAGAGGGGCAGCTTCCTATACCAACATGAAAAGGGACGGACCGGACCATACTAAGAATAGAAACCTCTCTGCTTTTAGGAACCGTAGCTACCTGTTCCGACGTTGGTCCTACTGTTCTCTAGCAGACAGCCTTGTCTGCTACCCTCAAGCATGCAACTACAAACACATTTGATCATTCATCCTCTCACACAGAAGGGAAGGGGGATGACAGTATCTTATCATATACAGTATATAACAGAAAGCGGATTTAGGTTCCGTATGAGACTGTGTGACATGAATTACATATAAGAATTACATATAAACTGTGCTTTAAAGTGTAGTACTGTGACAGATCGTTCTTGTTTACGTGTAAAAGTAACACGTTCCACTACTCAGTCTCCTCCCAGATAGTCAGAAACGCCACAGTAAATTTAGAAGAGGAATTTATTCCATAAAAGACAACAAAATTTGAGAAATTAAACATGAAAGGAATCGAACAGAGACCTTTCAGCAGTACCAGCACAGCAAGGCCGTTTTGGTTATTGTTACAAGGCCAAATCAGTCAATCATCCAGACTCTTGCCCCTGCAACTACTGAAAAGGCTGCTGCCCCTCTTCAGGAACCACGCGTTTGTCTGGCCTCTCAACAGATACCCCTCCGTTGTGGTTGCGCCTATGGTACGGCCATCTGTATCGCTGAGGCACGCCCCCCCCCTCCCCCCGCCCCCCCGCCCCCCCCCATGATCAAGAAAAACATTAAACGAACGAAAAATATTATTTATTGCAAAATCTGAGAAAATGAAGTGAAACTTTTATTTATAAACTGATACAGAAATTTCCGGGTTCTTTTCGGAATAGGAGGTTACCTCTTATGGATAGGAATCCGATTAATGAAATTTATATACAAAGTGTGGGAAAGCTCTTTTATCCCTTTTCTTTAAGAATGTGCTGAAAGATAACAAAACTACCTCATTCTATCTGGATTGACCTTCGCGAATCGAACTTTCACTACGCCTTGATGAAATCAAGGACTTCTATATACCCCTAGTCTAACTATTGGCGTGGTACACCTATCAGATAACCAGTCCACCGCGATGCCACTCAATGTTCGCTCGTAGGCGAAGATACTGATGCGTATGGTACCAAGTCGTAAACGGTCTCCAGATAAGGAAAGAGGTACAACAAGAGGCATCTTGAACAGTTACTGAATGGCCACAGTAACACTACACCCCTTGACACTGCAGAGGTGACTGATCACACAAATGGAACGTGATAGCGCATTAACTAGCACAGTGAACTCGCTTTCGGCAGATCGGCGGTCCAAATCCCCGTTCGTCTATCGAGATTTAGGTTTCCCGTCTTTTAGGTAACTCGCTTCAGGAAAATGGCGGGATGGTTCCTTTCAAGTGGCACGCTCAATTTCGTTTCTTAATCCGTGCTCCATTATTGTGAATGTGTTGTTTTGTGTGGTTAAAAGTAGCAGTTAATTTGATGTTTGCTAATTATTGGCCGTTTTTTTATGTTTAATTACACTAAAAAAGGCATCTAAAACGTTTGTCACCAAATTAAATAATTAATTAAACAAATAACCAAAAAATTTTGTTTTTCCATACTGTAATGTTTCATTAAGAACCAACAGTGAAATCAAGAGACAAATGAACGTCTCTGGCAGTGCGCGAACAGGACACGTCACAGAACAAAGACGAAAAAGTTGCGTCACGAAATGGCACAGCGCGGCTCTACTAATTCATAGAAGAGTTCTACATAATTCTTAAAACGAGGTGGCCATTCAAAATTAAACTCTGTGAAATAGTTCCCTTTTGTGCTGAACTGTGCTGCAAAACCGCCCACGGCATCACTTAACACCACTTGACGCCCGGCGCTGGCTTTGGAGAGGTTGTTAACGCGAACGACAAAGAGTTAATCAAATTACAGAGAGGGCGAGAGAGAGAGACAGCGGGTTTCGTTTGGCAGAGAGTCAGCCGCTGGTGTCCCCGTATCAAAGGCCGCCACGACATTAAATGCTCGTGTCGAGTGCCGCCGACGCAGCTCGGCACCTGTTGAGTTCTCTCGCTGTGTTCCATTCCGTGCTGCCACCGACGGACTGCTCAGTAACACACGTCGCAGTGGACTGTTCGGCGGATGCTGCGTTTCCACGTAGGTGACGTAACGATTGAGGTTGACGTCCCACACGTACTGCAGGTTGTGGCAGTCGGTTATCTGGTTTTATCGTCCCTACAATCTCGGCAGTAATAGACGTTGTTGCTGTCGTATATTTTTTGGCTTGACATGGCACTAAACGAGGGTGACCTTTTAAGTTACTATCAAAACAATGAAATAACAACCAGATTTCGATACATATTGATATATTTTTTCTCAAAATATTAGTCTCTTAACTTTCTGCATTTTTTGAACAAAACCTCCAAAAAATATCCGCACAGTTGTTGGTACCTCATACACGTGGATTTTAAAAGATACAACAAATTCGTAAGGAAATAAAAATCGCTGCCCAGACATCTTTCGTCTGACGCCAGGAAACAAAAAGTAGTCATTACGCAATTGGTTTGGTGAATACGGGCAGAGAGACGTAAAGTCGAATTCTTTTTCGTCGAATAATTGTTTGACGAGCTGTATAACAGCTGGCATTGTCTACATCTACATCTACAGGGATATCCTGCAAATCACATTTAAGTGCCTGGCAGAGGGTTCATCGAACCACCTTCACAATTCTCTGTTTTTCCAATCTCGTATAGAGCGCGGAAAGAATGAACACCTACATCTTTCCCTACGAGCTCTAATTTGCCTTCTTTTATAGTGTTGATCCTTCCTCCCTACGTAGGTCAGTGTCAACAAAATATTTTGGCATTCGGACGACAAAGTTGGTGACTGGAATTTCGTGAGAAGATTCTATCGCAACGAAAAACGCCTTTCTTTTAATGATTTCCAGCCCTAAACCTGTATCATTTCTGTGACACTCTTTCGCATATTTCACCATAATACAAAACGTGCTGCCTTTCTTTGAACTTTTTCGATGTAGTCCGTCAGTCCTACCTTGACCGAGTGAAGTGGCGCAGTGGTTAGACACTGGACTCGCATTCGGGAGGACGGCGGTTCAATCCCGCGTCCGGCCATCCTGATTTAGGTTTTCCGTGATTTCCCTAAATCACTCCAGGCAAATGCCGGAATGGTTCCTCTCAAAGGGCACGGCCGACTTCCGTCCCCATCCTTCCCTAATCCGATGAGACTGATGACTTCGCTGTCTGGTCTCCTTCCCCAAAAACAACCCAATCCAGTCCTACCTGGCAAGGATCCAACACCGCGCAGCAGTATTCTAAAAGAGAACGGACAAGCGTAGTGCAGGCAGTCTCCTTAGTAGGTCTGTTACATTTTCTAAGTGTCATGCCAATAAAACGCTGCCTTTGGTTAGCCTTCCCCACAACATTTTCTATGTGTTCCTTCCAATTTAAGTTGTTCGTAATTGTAATACCTAAATATTTAGTTGAATTTACGGCTTTTAGATTAGACTGATTTATCCTGTAACCGAAGTTTAACGAGTTCCTTTTAGCACTCTTCATAAGCAATGATTCGTAATAGTTTTTTCCCGGAATTTATGGATTCAGAGGCGTGCTGCTGGATTTTTTCGCTGTAGTTTCAGTGAACACGCTAATGTTGTGAAAATGCTCCACGAAATGAAATGGGAATCCCTGGAGGGAGAAAAGATGTTTCTTTCGCGAAACACTTTTGAGAAAGTGACAGCCTACAGAACAACTACTGTCACAAACATACACCTTGGGTAATGGCCCTGAAGACAAGAGAAACGAGGGTTCGTGCGGTAGCGTATACACTACCTAATCAAATGTAGTTAGACACTTATTACTGGACACTAATGAGATGTGTCAGCTCCTCACATTCACGACGGGTTGAACTTTGCAGGGGACACCCAATGCCATGTCTGAATGTGAGTGGAGAAAAGGCATCCGATTTCTGCTCAACAGTCAAAAACTGAGAAAGTAGATAGTTTGGCCGCAGTCTCTGGGGTGAAGTCTATTTAGTCACCCCAAAGATGCTCCGTTGGGTTCAACTAGCGGTCCTGTCCGGCCAGTCTTTTTCAGACTTCTTATTATTCCAGAAACCATTTTCTCACACATGCTATTCTCACTCTGATGCCAATCATCGTCGTCTCCGAACTGTACTTCGAAAGTGTACCCAGTAGACGATGCTGTAAAATGTGTTCATAAATGAGGCGCCCGCTAAACCCGCTGGGCAGAACCGGTGATTAGGGTTGTGGAAAGGGCCAAATGAGGTGGCGGTCAGTTTCGCTTGAAAATTGTAATTTATTAAAATTTAATAATACATTTAAACCAAAACGGCACATAGCCGAACCTTTACAACTACGAGTTTCAAAATCCAATTCTTTCGCGGCTGAAGGCCTCCAAACAAGAAATATTAAAAATCAACAAGATAAATTTCAACTGGATAAAGACACGCAGTTAAAATTTCAAATGAAATAATTAAAATATGTATGTATATATGACAGCTAGGCTGAAGGCCTCAAGGCAAAAGTGGATAGAACAAACATAAACAAGATGCAATACAAATGGCTAAAGGCCACAATTAAATTTCAAAATTTTAATATATATAATACCATAATCTCTTAAGGCAGAAGGCCACAGTGTTTTCGCTTAAGGGGAAATTTTAAGAATAAGGCTTTAAGCGGCTGAAGGTCATAGTTGATTTTCCAAAAATTCAAAAAATAGCTTAAGCCTTTAAGTTTTAAGTGGCCGAAAGCACACTAAATGAAAAGGCAACGCAACGACAATAACTAAATTTAAGAATAAAGTCTTAAACGGCTGAAGGCCCACAATTGATTTTCCAAAAATTCAAAATACTACACTCCTGAAAATTGAAATAAGAACACCGGGAATACATTGTCCCAGGAAGGGGAAACTTTATTGACACATTCCTGGGGTCAGATACATCACATGATCACACTGACAGAACCACAGGCACATAGACACAGACAACAGAGCATGCACAATGTCGGCACTAGTACAGTGTATATCCACCTTTCGCAGCAATGCAGGCTGCTATTCTCCCATGGAGACGATCGTAGAGATGCTGGATGTAGTCCTGTGGAACGGCTTGCGATGCCATTTCCACCTGGCGCCTCAGTTGGACCAGCGTTCGTGCTGGACGTGCAGACGGCGTGAGACGATGCTTCATCCAGTCCCAAACATGCTCAATGAGGGACAGATCCGGAGATCTTGCTGGCCAGGGTAGTTGACTTACACCTTCTAGAGCACGTTGGGTGGCACGGGATACATGCGGACGTGCATTGTCCTGTTGGAACAGCAAGTTCCCTTGCCGGTCTAGGAATGGTACAACGATGGGTTCGATGACGGTTTGGATGTACCGTGCACTATTCAGTGTCCCCTCGACCGATCACCAGTGGTGTACGGCCAGTGTAGGAGATCGCTCCCCACACCATGATGCCGGGTGTTGGCCCTGTGTGCCTCGGTCGTATGCAGTCCTGATTGTGGCGCTCACCTGCACGGCGCCAAACACGCATACAACCATCATTGGCACCAAGGCAGAAGCGACTCTCATCGCTGAAGACGACACGTCTCCATTCGTCCCTCCATTCACGCCTGTCGCGACACCACTGGAGGCGGGCTGCACGATGTTGGGGCGTGAGCGGAAGACGGCCTAACGGTGTGCGGGACCGTAGCCCAGCTTCATGGAGACGGTTGCGAATGGTCCTCGCCGATACCCCAGGAGCAACAGTGTCTCTAATTTGCTGGGAAGTGGCGGTGCGGTCCCCTACGGCACTGCGTAGGATCCTACGGTCTTGGCGTGCATCCGTGCGTCGCTGCGGTCCGGTCCCAGGTCGACGGGCACGTGCACCTTCCGCCGACCACTGGCGACAACATCGATGTACTGTGGAGACCTCACGCCCCACGTGTTGAGCAATTCGGCGGTACGTCCACCCGGCCTCCCGCATGCCCACTATACGCCCTCGCTCAAAGTCCGTCAACTGCACATACGGTTCACGTCCACGCTGTCGCGGCATGCTACCAGTGTTAAAGACTGCGATGGAGCTCCGTATGCCACGGCAAACTGGCTGACACTGACGGCGGCGGTGCACAAATACTGCGCAGCTAGCGCCATTCGACGGCCAACACCGCGGTTCCTGGTGTGTCCGCTGTGCCGTGCGTGTGATCATTGCTTGTACAGCCCTCTCGCAGTGTCCGGAGCAAGTATGGTGGGTCTGACACACCGGTGTCAATGTGTTCTTTTTTCCATTTCCAGGAGTGTATAAACCTTTAAGTTTTAAGTGGCTGACAGCGCACTAAATAAAACGATACCACAACAACTTTCAGCAAAATATCCACTTGCCACAATTCAAACTTACTTGTAAGGGGTGGAGGCCCTTGATTTACATAAAACACAATATTTTTCCCTTTAAAGCATTATCAACAGTCCAATAAACACCCATGAAAAGGACAGCATAGAAAACGGCACTCAGGGGCCTCCAGGGAGGGCGGGGGATTGTGGGGAGCGGGTGCCCTTCCCCCGAAACATTAACGTTCTTTAGGTGAGACAGGTGATGGCCCCAACTACACTTGATCCGTCGGAAACCCAACCAAGAGACAGTCACGGGCGGACCGACCAAACGATTTGCTAGCCACCAATCGGTACATGAAAACTCAAAGACCGAACGGTTACGAACGTGACTATCCACAATGAAATATCTATTAAGCTATCAAAACTACACACCGTGTTGGACAACGACAACAGGTGAGGAAAGGACCCCGGCCTGAAATTACATTAGTGGCCATGGCAGGTAACCGGAACACTAAGGGCCACAAAGCAGAAAATTCCGTTGGTGCACTTGAATTGTAGTGAACCAATATAGTTAATTCCACCGCACGGCGCCTCGATTTCTCCACTACAAACACTCGTGTTGCTCACAGGAAAAGATCCCTAACAGCGAACCACCAAAACGAACGACACCACATGAATGGACGTGACTTGGGTACTTAACACACCACTCAAATTTGACACCGTGGGTGGGTGAGCCACGAAGCCCGTAACGATCTGACAGCTCCACACACGCCCCTACACCGCGCAGGGACTGCCAGCGGACCCAGCCGACTGCGCCGAACGGAGACAGCCTCCCTCGTCCGCACCAACCGACCGACCACCCTCAGAATGCCGACAACATCGAAAATAGTTGTAAGTGGAAATAACGCCAACTACGGTATATTGATAATTTTCACTTATGGACCGTCTGACAGCAACTGAATAAAACACAATTTTAGTGCCATACGCGTTTCGCCTTTATTTTCTGCAAGGCATCATCAGTGGCAGGTTGCGTAGACAGTTTCTTACATATTACGCTCCTGTTGCATTTTTGGTGTTGTTCTTCTTCCTATGAGCGCCAATTTGCTGTTTTTTCCGCATTCCACAGCACTATGCACTGAGCGCTTGTTTTAATGCAATGTTTTTGCATTAAAACAAGCGCTCAGTGCATAGTGCTGTGGAATGCGGAAAAAACAGCAAATTGGCGCTCATAGGAAGAAGAACAACACCAAAAATGCAACAGGAGCGTAATATGTAAGAAACTGTCTACGCAACCTGCCACTGATGATGCCTTGCAGAAAATAAAGGCGAAACGCGTATGGCACTAAAATTGTGTTTTATTCAGTTGCTGTCAGACGGTCCATAAGTGAAAATTATCAATATACCGTAGTATTACGCGCAACTGAGGAGGACAGGACCACAAAACGTTGAAGATAACGCCAACTACCCACACAACCTGATAAACACTTGCACGAAGACCTGAACGATACCCAGCAGTTACTAAACACGCACGGAGACAAATCGGGAGTCGATGCGCGCGCGCGAGCGCGGGCGCGGGCACACACACACACACACACACACACACACACACACACACACACACACACCACACACACACACACACACAGCCGACTCATGAACGATCGGCGAGCCAAACCGTGTCTTCCGGTAGGACGACCGACCGACGATTCACGAAGACCGTGGCCTGGCTCAAGTGATGCGTGGCGGTAAGGGTCGGGCGAGCCATGTCGACGCAGACCTCACTGTTGCACTAGTGCCGCATTGCAACTCCCAGACTGGCAGGTACGGACTGTGCTCCAGACGCGTTAAAACTGACTCGCAGAAGTCGCTACCCGAACTGGCTTACGACAGACAACGACTGGGAAGTAATAGAAGTCGATCAGAGATACTATCAGCGGGCATAGACACGCGCTGCTAACGCCGGTCGCGGTCAGGTGAAACAGCAACTCAGTGATACCAGTAATTTCAATTAACGTACTGAGGTGGAAGTACGTTAAAACAGGGTGCAAAATACTTTATGGCGGGAACAGGAGCCACGCACGGCTTAATATCTTCCCGTGTTTAGAGTTTTATGTGCGATACGGGGACCAATCCTATACACTAGCAACACCCGCAGGTAACGTTCTACTGATATTCGTTAAATCCAAACACTGCCATAGAACTGCAAAGGGTACGGCGTGATTCATCCTTCCAAATCACACCTTTCCAACCATCCTCCGTCAAGTGGGGCGCTCTTTACACCAGCTCCAGCGCCGCATAGCGCTGACTGGAGAAATGTGACTTTTGAGGAGCTGCTCGACCACCGTATACTATTTCTTTTATCTCCCTGCTCACAGTCGTTGAGCTCGCTGCACCGCTGGTATAGCTTCGCAACTCATTAGTGTATTCTTCCGATGCTTTAATACCATTTCTTCACAGCCACCTTGTGCGATGTTTGACAACACAATTCTCTCATATTATAGCGGTAGATCTGCTTCTCGTGGCATCCGGTGATCGATTCCACATTATATGCGGTTTTCCGGATACTTTTGATCAGATATTTTTGACAGTTGTTTTCTCCTCGGTCTGCTAGAGAGTGGAACAGGAGCGTGAATGGCCAAAGAGGTGCAAGGTACCCTGCGCCGTGCACCGTATTGCCGCCTGCACTGCGTGTATGAAGATGTAGATGTAGCCTTTACGGTAAACAAATTTCCGTGTATCATTCTGAATTAGTAGCTGATCGACATTCCAAAGCATGGTCGCGTTACGTACTGTTTAACCAGACAAACAAGAGATTATATTCTTGCAAATTCAACACAAACCTAAGTTCTTTTTCCAACAAAAACAAATTTTTTCCTCCGTCAATACTTTTTCAGGAGACAGAAAAATCCTTCTAGCTACTCAATGTTTCCGGAAAGTTAAACTGTCTTAGATTACACCCTAACGAGACTATCAAAGCCATATATTAAGGTATGATTAGATTTATTCTTATTGATTATGACCAAGATGTACTGTAGTAAATACTACTTAATAACTTCCGTTGTCTTCATTTTTGATGTTATAACTGAGCAATGCTAAAATAAGGAAACTCCTTTCCTATCCTTTTTTCAATTTTTAGTCATGATTCTTTACCGGTGATACCCTCTGACTCATCAGCAAAGCGTTTTTCACGTTACTTAGTTTAAAAGAGCTAAGAAAATTTCGTCTCTGATGTATCAAAATAAGATACAGACATTGCAGGTCATTCATTTTTGCACCATTGAAAGTAACTGGTCGTGCGTATAGCCGGGGAAAATAAAGTTCTGGTGGCTTCTGTTTTAGATTCCGTGTGATAGATGTCTCACATGGTTCAGTGTAAGTGTCTCTAAGAGTTCTGCAAAGCCAGAAATAGCTGTTGATTGACCATTCTGTACATTTTCAGCTTTTCAACTAAACATGTGGCTTTGCAGTTTTCAGGAAGTGTAGATCTATAGCTTACATTTACGATTAAAACATCTTCTTGTACAAAGTATACAAGGCTCAATAAGCTATTTCTTCGTCCTGGTGCCATTATGTCATTCCATTGTTCTGGACTTTCTATTGTCCTCACGGTTTTTCTTTTCGAGATGAGTGCAAAGTCCTGATAATTTGGAAGGTACGAATGGCGCCTAACCGGTAACATTTGAATGACCGTATTGAACACTTTCAGACGGAGCACCAAAAGATACAGAAACTTAATTATTAGATAGTCTCTATTATGGCAAGGCAACCATTGGACACCAAAACCAGATCATCGCTTCTGTTTCCCATATTCTTAATGTAATGGGAAAGATGTTATGTTACCTCGTTCTGTCCTCTCTTTCCAGTCTCCTCGTGTTGCGTGCCGCTGTCAAGGAAATTATCGAACCTAAAAAAATGCCGTAACTGTCGAGCATAAAACGTCTGGTTTGTCGTAGATGTGGTACAAGCAAATTCTGTATATAATCGAACGAAATTACACAGCATTTTCCGTTGCGCGCATGCTGTGTCAGTTTCCTTGTCTTTTCCCCAAACATTTCGGTTTTTCGATGATGCAGATCCTTCCTCCTTCGCATTGGTTATCAGCTGATGATTAAACTTTGACCTTTAGAATGTCAGACACTGTCCTTGCACCAGAGCTAGGTACTCCGAAATTAATATTAAACTTTTGAGACAAAATGGTCCAATAGAACTTCTATAAAATATTTTTCTGATTCATCTCAGGGAACACTGTATTCATTGTATTGATATTCAGTGTTTCTATTAAGTATCTGCGATCTGGATTATCTCTGAGTGAATAATGAGACTTTCTTGGTTTAAATGACTTGATATTTTCAACAACCAAGTTGTCTATCTCCTCAGAGCATATTCGTGGGCTGTTACCATGTTTTCCTCTCTTATCTTTAGTTAATGGCTCGCTAGGGACTAGAGAAGATAGGATGTACCTCATACGTGGCCTTGTAATCACGTGAAAACTAAAAAGGCATTACGGCATACGGATTCATATCTGGGTCTGGCAGAAGAATGGTGACTAGAGGCTGAATGTTGCATTATCATTTTCGTTTCCTTTCATTCCTCTCCTGCCCTACAGAGCGTCCATCCTAATTAAACCAGATAAAATAAGAGTCCTGAGAATTTTTACTTGACAGCTTGTAGAACTCCATGAAGAATTCGTCACGTTCTTGTGCATTTATGCTTACAAAGCCTTTGTATCGGATACATTAAAAAAACAATAAAAATAAGTTAATGCTATTTGTTATTTAAAGTAACGATATGTATAAAAAACCTAACCGGTTGGCTGTTTTTTACCTATCATATTCTTATAGAGTTGCTGTCTCACAGCCATGTGTAAAATCGTATTTAAAATTATTTAAATTTTTTTCTTTGTAAGGTTAAACGTATTAGTTAAGCACTATACTCAAACGTTGAATGCTTTTGACAAAGGGATGCAACAGAAATAGTTTACCTGCAGTCATCACCAACTAATTTTTCTTTCAAGGATGGTTAACATGACTTGTTCCCTTTACTTTTATATCTCTAATACTTCTTTCTTTGTTCTTTGCATGCCACTTCATATCCCGAGCACAATTTGCCTCATTATCCGTATTAAAAAGGAAGGTGCATTTACAATTCACGGGAGAATAATGTAAGAATACCAACACCGGAAATGAATAACTCCTAGAATTAAAGAAATTATTTTGTTTATCATATCAGCCAACATTTCAAACAATAGCAGCCCCAGACAAGGGACATTCTTGTAGAAAATTAATGGGAAACGGCTGTTTATTTCGTGACGTGGAGTTTTTTTGCCGAAACTAGTACTTTAGACACGTAGTTCATCATCTACAGATGACGTCAGTATAATTTTTGGAAGTTTTGTACTAACGCTGTTTCTATAAGACACTCTTCATCGTTTCGGTTCACTCTGAAAGTCTGCCCTACTATACGACAGTTGCAAATTTAGCGAAATTGCGTCCCCTATTAATGTGCTCAACTCGGATTTTATATTTCCTCGGTCGGATTTCTCCTCAGTCGAATTTCTTTATCTGTTCCTTGTCCTTTTTGACACTTTTTTGCTTAGGGCAAACCGTGTGGCCTTTTAGGCACCAAATTTCATCCAGTGTCGCTGTAATGCGTTTCTCAATATGGCTGACGATATTCCAACTCCCAAGAGCACAACTGGGTTAGTATCAGTTATCTTGGATTACTGTGACACGGATTTTTTAAAAATCTGTCTCCTATAAACGACTTTTATGCCATGTATTCGAATGTGAGTTGCTAAACAAATGTTTCCATCTGCTAGAGTAGCCTCATCTTTGGCTGGGAAGTGTTAAGCTAGGGAACGTGATGGGGAATGGAGCTCTGGGCTTGACGCGAGTTAGATTAGGGTAAGACAACCTGTGTCTTTATTCGATCCTTGATTTAAAATTTCATGAGCAACTAGTTTGCGATCTTGGGGATCTGACGCGTATTTGGAGCCCCCCAACGTCTTGATGGTGAACCCGGCTCCAGAAACACTCGCAAAAGAGCCAATACCAGTTTCCCTAGACGGGGACTCTAAACTGACCAAGAACCCACACGATCACTGGTGCAAAACATGACAGAAAACTATTAATAGCTAATTCTTCACCCGGGTCGCACACGAAATAAAATGTAAGCGTTCCTAAGCACCAGCTAATCGTCAGTTGCGAAAACACTCGCTAAGGGAGCCAAAACCAACTTACGGGGAGGTGATCCCTGTGAGGTGACAGGCGAGTTGTGGCGCCCGGAAAATACTCTACGTTCGCACGGGCCGCTCAGCAAGCCGGGACTCGTTAGCAACTGTGGTGACAAACATTAGCCGGAGCAAGCGGCACACTGGACTCGCATTCGGGAGGACGACGGATCAATCCCGTCGCCGGCCATCCTGATTTAGGTTTTCCGTGATCTCCCTAAATCACTTCAGGCAAATGCCGGGATGGTTCCTTTGAAAGGGCGCGGCCGATTTCCTTCCCCATCCTTCCCTCACCCGAGCTTGTGCTCCGTCTCTAATGACCTCGTTGTCGACGGGACGTTAAACAAAAATCTCCTCCTCAAGCGCGTGGTCCAGGCCGACCGCGTGGCTGGGAATTCCATGTTGACGCTGTGTCGACGACTGTGGTTTGTGTCGACGAAGAAGATCTGTATGCAGAGAGTGCCAAAGACAGCGGACTTTGTGAAACCATATTGGCAGACATTTCACAGTTCATGCAGAAATTACGAGGGCAGTTCAATAAGTAATGCAACACATTTTTTTTCTCGGCCAATTTTGGTTGAAAGAACCGGAAATTTCTTGTGGAATATTTTCAAACATTCCCGCTTCGTCTCGTATAGTTTCATTGACTTCCGACAGGTGGCAGCGCTGTACGGAGCTGTTAAAATGGCGTCTGTAACGGATGTGCGTTGCAAACAACGGGCAGTGATCGAGTTTCTTTTGGCGGAAAACCAGGGCATCTCAGATATTCATAGGCGCTTGCAGAATGTCTACGGTGATCTGGCAGTGGACAAAAGCACGGTGAGTCGTTGGGCAAAGCGTGTGTCGTCATCGCCGCAAGGTCGAGCAAGACTGATCTCCCGCGTGCGGGCCGGCCGTGCACAGCTGTGACTCCTGCAATGGCGGAGCGTGCGAACACACTCGTTCGAGATGATCGACAGATCACCATCAAACAACTCAGTGCTCAACTTGACATCCTGTTGGTAGTGCTGTCACAATTGTTCACCAGTTGGGATATTCAAAGGTTCGTTCCCGCTGGGTCCCTCGTTGTCTAACTGAACACCATAAAGAGCAAAGGAGAACCATCTGTGCGGAATTGCTTGCTCGTAATGTGGCTGAGGGTGACAATTTCTTGTCAAAGATTGTTACAGGCGATGAAACATGGGTTCATCACTTCGAACCTGAAACAAAACGGCAATCAATGGAGTGGCGCCACACCCACTCCCCTACCAAGAAAAAGTTTAAAGCCATACCCTCAGCTGGTAAAGTCATGGTTACAGTCTTCTGGGACGCTGAAGGGGTTATTCTGTTCGATGTCCTTCCCCATGGTCAAACGACCAAATCTGAAGTGTATTGTGCTACTCTTCAGAAATTGAAGAAACAACTTCAGCGTGTTCGTAGGCACAAAAATCAGAACGAACTTCTCCTTCTTCATGACAACGCAAGACCTCACACAAGTCTTCGCACCCGAGAGGAGCTCACAAAACTTCAGTGGACTGTTCTTCCTCATGCACCCTACAGCCCCGATCTCGCACCGTCGGATTTCCATATGTTTGGCCCGATGAAGGACGCAGTCCGTGGGACGCACTACGCGGATGATGAAGAAGTTATTGATGCAGTACGACGTTGGCTCCGACATCGACCAGTGGAATGGTACCGTGCAGGCATACAGGTCCTCATTTCAAGGTGGCGTAAGGCCGTAGCATTGAATGGAGATTACGTTGAAAAATAGTGTTGTGTAGCTAAAAGATTGGGGAATAACCTGGTGTATTTCAATGCTGAATAAAACAACCCCTGTTTCAGAAAAAAAATGTGTTGCATTATTTATTGAACTGCCCTCGTAATAATAGCCAGAGGAAACATGATACCTTAAAAAGAAACATGTACATTACCATTATTTGCATGACGATTCTGATGGTGTAATCAGATTTTCAATATATTTATTAGTTTAAAGTTTGGCAACTGACTGAAAATTATACAAGTAACACCCAGCAACGAATTTCCAAAATCTAAACGGTTCATCGAAATTTGTCGTCCGACGTGTCTTTAGAAAGCTATTAGTGTAAACATAAATTGGTATGAATTACAGGTATGCAACTTGAATAGTACGTGAGTTATTTGAGGTCACAGTGGCCAATTGGAATCTATTGTTTCAGGCCATAATTGCTCCACAGTTATGCGAAAAATCTGTAGCAGCATGCTTATCAATATATTTACTCGTCTATGTCTTTGTTTATATGCAATATATAGTATTCATGAAGAAATTTGTCAAATATTTAGTGTGTTTTAGAAAGAACAGAGACATTAGGCTACTGGCCTATTTTTCCATCTATTTCTTTGATATATGTCTATTTAATTTGTTTATGTCTTTAATAATGCGTGTTTATGCTCCAGCAGTAAGAATATTTATTTAATTTCAAGTTATTTATGTATAAATCCAGTGTTCCGTATGTGTTTCAATATGTTTGTGAGTGTGCATTGGCTTGAAAACATGGCGGGAGCGCTGTAGCCAATCACAGCGCTTGTTAATGGGGAGACTGTAAGGAAGTGGGGGAGTTCGGCACAGGACGGTATGGGAGAGGACACGGGAGAGTCCTAGGCAGTGCAGCGTGATGAGCGCAGGGTTGCGGGAAAGGATGTGCGCAGAGCAGCGACGTACAGTCGCGGGGAAGACTTGGAGAGTTGAGGCCGTTTGCGCGTGGTCGCGGGAGATAGGAATATTTCGTAGTGGCGACTTGTGCACTTGTGACATTTCCGTGGCCTCTGCAGTGATGCGTTGAGAAGTGAATATCTCGCGAGCAATGTTGTTCAAAACTAATCACGTGAAGTAGGATTTTGTTGTTTCCATATTATTCAACTTACATTTTATTTAATTGCTGAACCATCGACACCAATAAGTGTTTTACAGTAACAAAGGGCATTCTTAAAGGTACTTCTGCTATCATACCCATAATTTACATTCGTTAAAATAGTACCTGCAGAATTTATTCAATTGCAATGTCTCATTTATAAATTACTACATAACATCCTAATTCGCAATTGCCGAGCGATAGGAACCTTCAAGCATCTGCTTCATATGTATATTCATATTGTATACTGTAGACTCAGAAGTATTTGGCTTGCAATGTGTCAACCACGTATCCCAGCCCCTAGACAGCGAAACCAGCCAAAACCTTTTAATATTTCAACTCTGAGTCCGTGGGTACGTAGTTTGTAACGCCGGAAATGCATATCCTCCTATTTCCATCTATTGTACTGTAAGTTTTTTCCTTAATTTGTTACCTGAATATATGACGTTTCTGTGCCTTTATATATTGTAATTGTTTTACTATTTGTATATATATATATATATATATATATATATATATATATATATATATGTATGTATGCATTTATGTCGATGTATAATTGGTTTGTTTCGTAAATATTATTGGTATTTTTACGCTGGGTCTTGCCTAGGGAAAACTGCTATCGAACGATTACATCGATAGGTCGTGTGAAGAATCAAAGTGTGTAGGATCTTTGGTAGTGTTAACTCTGCCGCGTGGAGCGCGGGCAGGGCAGTTGGAGTCTGGCTGGAGTAGCGAGTGGAGCAGGTGTATGGTGTGACGCTCCCGCGAGTTGCTGCGCTTTCGGGGTTTAGCAGCATGTAATTGCGCTCGACTTGCGATGATAGTTTCTGACATGGTGTCGCGGACGGGAAGCATTAGCTGGCGCACATCAAGAGCCCGTTTCGTCCGGTGACCGTGTTGAGAAGAACGCGCGCCAACATCCAGCTTCTGCAACAGCGACGGCCGACAATGAGTGACTGTCGCCACCTCCTCGATCGGCGGCTTCAAACCTTCAATCAACTAACAAGGAAGACTAAAAGCACGTAAAGTTTCAGAACTGTATGGCAGACCTCAGCTTTTCAAATTGTTCCATTTGCCTCGCAAAATTACAGCAACTCAGCATGAACCTTTGTTGCTCATTGTCCCAATTGCATTACCAAGCAGGGCCCCTTCCTTTTCCGAAATGAAACCGAGTGTCGTTGAAATTCAGACGCCAGCATTAAAGGACTATCATTGCATTTCATTACTTTAGTTTCCAAGTGCAGTTAAAGCATAGCTGGCTACAATAGTTAGATTACACAAGCACAAATTAAGAGTGCGAGTTTTGTTAGCATATTTTAGCTTACCTGTGACTGCAGCCCAGCTTGGTACGTACTAAATTTTATTATTGTTAATTATTCAGAATCATTTAATTCAAGTTCAAAGTTAAATCTCTTGTTTCTAAATTGCGTAGAGTCAAGTTGCTTTTGAAATGATTGTTGAGGTAGTCCAAGACTAACCGTATTCTGCTGGATTTCGATGTGCTTCAGAAAGAAAGCTCACTATTAACTTCAGTCACAAAATTAACTTTCGATTTTCCTGTTTTATTAATTCTTTTGCTAAATTAAGTCAGAGTGTAGCGAAATTTATTACTTCTGACAAACTTTCAGTTTTCACACTACACGTGTCAACCTTCAGTTGCCACGCTTCTAGTGCTAATTATATGTGTAATCTTTCTTTTTCAGTTACTATAGTAATTGTCCTTAGGACTGGCGACCGTGATTTCCCCCAAATCTCAAATATCTAATTACCGCTAGTTAATTGTTGACGTAACGGCCGCACATTTACTTTCTTTATTAACTTTACCCCTGTTCAAAATTAATTTCCACCAGTTTCATTTGCATTTTTCCTTTCACTTAGATGTAACCCTTTCCTCCCTCTTTACCAACAGATTAACTTCGGTGACGATTGCTTTCCCAAATTTCCCATTAGGTACACGCGGTTTAATTTTTCACTGTCATTAAGGTCGATAAGTGAGAGGGAGGTTACACGTGGCGACCGTGACAGGACAATCTTCAAATTTGAGGTTGTTCTGGACACGAATTTTGCATTGTGCAAATCTCGTAACAAAGTACTGGTTACGAAATGGCCGATACGTCAGCGAGAATATTAGTCTGAGGAATCCTAATTAGATTTGAGATTTGTTATTTATATTGAAAATTATTAAAATGAGTGAAGGCAACAATTACCAAAATTTGGTAGACTTGGGTACGGAACAATCGGTCGAACAGTGGGAAACCAGCAACGCGGTACCCATTGTTCAGGGGCAGGCGGCTAGCATGAAAGACGCGACCGCCGAGACGCAACAAAGAGCAGAAATGGAATTCCAAACATTAGGAAATGTTTCGGAATCGGAAGTGAAAATCAAATCGGAATCCCTTGATGACGAATACGGGGGGACAATTAAAGAGGAAGCCGCTACGGAAGTAAAACCGGTAGTTTCCGGGAATTTAACTGATTTATTGAATGTTTTGATTAACGAAATCAAGGCTCAGTCTAGCAAGATAGAAACTCAATCGGCAGAAATTAAAGCTCAGTCTGGAAAAATTGACAGGAAGCTAGACAATCAGAACAAAGCTATTAATGTTGTTAACAACAATGTTGGAGTTGTTAACACAAAAGTTGATAAAATCAAAGAAGATATTGTTGTGATTAATACCGAAATCGGTAATCTTAAAAAGGAAATGATAGGCGTTCAGGCGGAAATTGCGAGCATAAATACGCGTTTTAATTCCGAAATTAGCAGAATCGAGAAAAGTGTAGGAGACGCAGTTGCTCCGATCATCGAGAATAAGGTGACGGAACAAATTCAATTAGTGAGAAAAGACGATCAACAGAAGGTGGAAACTTTAAAGGTTTTAGTATCCGAAGTAGATACCAAAGTGAGGAAGCAGGCTAATACCTGCGAAGAGAAAAAGAGGGAAGTGGAAACGCTTGCGACAACCACTTGCCAAGTGATTACGAGAGTGTCGGAATTAGAAAAGAAACTTGAAGAAAAACAGAGCTATGTGCCAATCTGTGCACATAGTTCGGAATTGTTGACGAAAGAGGAGCGGTTCGACCCCTTGAAAAAAGGCGGTATACACGCGACGGATTTCATTAAAAACTGTGAAAGAGTTTTACCCAGATCATGGACTAATGAGAGAAAAATTAATGCGGTTATTGATGTGTTGGCTGGTGATGCCAAGCGTTGGGGCTTAAACCTCAACATTACGAACCTGACCTTTGACGAGTTTAAAAATTTGTTTCTGGCTGAATACTGGTCAGAGCAAAAACAGCAAAGTGTCTGGCGCGAATTTGTCGTATCGAGGCCTTTCGATGCGAATTCGCGCGGCTCGATGAAGGACTTTTGTGAGGGCTGGATCCGCAAGTTGGAATATTTGCGTGATCCCCACACGGAATCCGAAATAGTCTGGTAACTCTACAAGAAGCTTCCAGATGATACAAAACGCTACGTAGGAAGCAATTACAGGACAATCAATCATTTCCTGGAAAGAGTTGAGGACGAGGACAATTGGCGCAATAATCGCGATACTGGTAGAGGCCGTGGTAACAACAACGGGTACCACAGCAACCACAACAATCATAACTATGGGAATAATGCATACCGCAATCTTGGCAGCAATAACAATAGTGGTTCGGGCAGTAATGACAATCGATACACTGCAAATAATAACAGGAATGACGGAAACCAGTATCATACTAGCGTGATACGGGCTTCGCAGAATAGTAATAACGCCAGAGTGTGTGATCAGCCGCCTCAGCAGCATCCGGGGAGCGTATCTGCTGGGACGAGACAGGGAAACCATTAGCCGCGCCGGTGAGGGGCCGACCGGGCGTGGAGAAATTTTGGCGGCCCAATAACAGTAGAAAACCCAGGTGTCGTCGTTATGAAAATTCCATGTGGAATAATCAACGGCGGGAGAGTGTGCCAGTGTTAGGAGAAAGGAGTGCGCCCACTAGTAGTAGATCAGCTGTATACACGGCAGTAGGAAGTACATTCACTGTCAGTGAGAACAATTTAAGTAGTGTTCCGGAAATCGATTATAAAGTGGCAGCTGTAATACCCACAGCGGAACTGGAGATTGAGTTTTCAGAATGATTCGCAAGTGTTGAGAGAAGATCAGATGTCGGATAAAACGTCCGTCATCGAGCGAGGGGATGCAGAGAGGGATGAGGTCTGGTTAAGGCAGTTCGGTCGCTTATACGACGAACTAAGAGATCATAGGGGTTTGTATGGGAGAAGCGTTTATGGGGAGCGCGGGCAGGATTTGTCGCGTTTCGTCCCACAGGAAGATAGTATTTGTGAAGTGATAGGAAGTTCTGGCCCTAACCGGCAGACTTTACTAGAAATAGTTGATGTTAATGGGGAGCACGAGCAAGATTCGTCGTGTTTCGTCCCGCAGGAGTTGGCTGTTGAAGTAGTAACGGAAAGTTCTGGCCCTAACCGGCAGACTTTACCGAAAGTTACAGTGGTAGAAGTAGCCGACCCATCCGACGCAAAACTCTAGTTTAAACATTGTGAGAGTATTAAGGAGAAAGATTACGAAAATTTTAGTGATAGCCGGACACGATTGGTAGAAAAGCATGTGGATTACAGCGTGTATGAGCTTAGAGCTGACATTATACGGTCAGACGATAGCAGTGTGGGTTGCGCAGATCTAGCGGAAGTAATTGCAGAGACTACTGGGCACATTCCTCCAGGTAGATTGGCGGATGATATCAATCTGGCCAAAGTGGAATCAACGAAGGTGACAATTAGTGAAATGATAGCAGGGCAACACTCACTAGTTGACGAGTTAGAGGAAAAGGTTTCGGTATTGGAGGCGAAGCTACAGACTATGCCTCAGGACAAAAGTGTTGAAATTAAGACTGTATGTGAACAGAGGCTGAAAAAGCCGCCAGATAAACCGGATTTAGGATCAAAGCCGGATAGTTTTTTCTGGAATGACCTGGATATAGACGAGGATTTACTGTGGGAAAATAAAGAAACAGTCGAGGACAAGTGTAGACAGATAGTAGTGTCTGCTAATATGCACGACCTACAACTAAACGTGTTGATTGACACCGGTGCAGAAGTGAGTGCTGTATCTGGGAAAATATGTGAGTTACTGAAAGACAGACCTGGTATCGTAGTTATGCCAGTAACAGGAGTGAAAATTATCGGTGCTACTGGGAAGGCCAGTAAACCGGTCACAAAACAGATTTTTGTCAACTTCGAGATATGTGGGGCACGATTTGAGTAAGAGTTTGTCGTCGTGCCAGACTTGACTACGGAAGTAATTATCGGGTTAGATTGGCTATTAAAGTACCGTGCAGTGATTAATTGCGAAAGTAAAACTTTGACATGTATGTCACTAGATAAAACAATGGTAGTTGGTTTTGACGAGGCAGGAGACGGTGTGCATAGGCAATACCAGCCTATACACATTGTTAACTGGCCGGATGACATTGACGTAGGAATGAGTTTGAACTGCCGTAACGTGAGGAATTTCGGCATTGACAAAAGTGTAGAAAGTGAATTGGAAGAGTTAATCAAATTCCCTCCACGGATTGCCATTAGTATTGGTGTGAAAAAAGATCGTTTGCGAGAAGTAATGAAGCTAAAAGCCGATGCTCGCATACGTCGTCATGACGCTAAAGCGCGTTTTGCTAAGTTTTGCAATCGGAGACTTAGTTCTTGTAAAAGCTCACGAGAAATCGAGCGAGATAGACAATGAAATCTCTAAATTTAAGTTTGTTTATAATGGACCATATAAAGTCATTGGTATACCTCACACAAATGCTTATTGCTTAGAGTATCCAAGCTCTGGAAAACGATTAGGTATACGGAATATTGTAGACTTGAATTGTACCAACCTAGAATTGATTAATACCACAGAATGGGTAATTTGTACAGTATGTAATATAGAGTGTAAGATTTAAGGATGTGCCATGTTGCGATGCTTTTGCCTGACCTAGAGGTCATTAAAGAACTTGTAATTAACAAGTAATTAATTTTTGATTAGACGTTTTAACCAATTGAAAAATCCAAGCTGCTAGTTTAAGTTTTCAGCTGAGTCACAGTAGATTAAGGAATGTAAATATGCTTTTGTAACTAGCTGTCAGATTTCATGAATGTGTGTTTTACTAGTCATTGCCGATGTACTTAGACGCTGTTTTAAGTTTCAGGCTAGTACATGCGTGTGATGATGGACAGTGTTGAGTTATCCACTGTGATAGTATTAAGGGACTCCTTGAGATTACTCGGGAGTGAGTTTTCCTAAAGAATTCAGTGAAACGGACGTTCTGGAAATGCCGCTACACAGGCGAGTGAGATCAAGCGTGCCGCACAGGCGGGCGCAACGATACTGGCAAGGTGGAGCCGCTGTCGGCTCTTGGGTCGCTGTCGGCTCTTGTGCCGCTGTCGGCATTCTTTGTACTTGCGAGTACGGAAGGCGGAGTTGTTTTTCTTCCCGGACAGCTGATGTGAAAGAATTCTGCTGTCAATATTTATGTTTTTGTCGATCTACTGTATATTATTTTCTTGTTTAGCGTTAAGTGGACTCTCATGACGAGTTAATAATTATGAAAAGGTTATATAAAATGTGTATTCTATGTAATTAATAATTAATTTGGGTATTTTGATCTACCTGTTTTTATGACCATGTACTCTAATTAATTTTGCAAATAGTATTCCATTTCTTATAGTGTTACGAATTTTAATGGTTTTGGAATAGCTAAACCATTTTCTACGCTTTCTATGAATTTTAATATGTCGTCAACCTGTTTTATTTTGTGCAAGATGACAGAGTGGAATAAGATTAGGACTGTCTCCATTCAATTTTTATGGTCTAAAAATTTGATTTATGCTTAATTAGACGAATGCTAAATTTTGATGATATTTTGGGCATATGCATTTCCGCTGCTTATTTTTTGGGACATTTTCTGAGTCTGTTTA
This sequence comes from Schistocerca nitens, assembly GCF_023898315.1. Classification (NCBI taxonomy): domain Eukaryota; kingdom Metazoa; phylum Arthropoda; class Insecta; order Orthoptera; family Acrididae; genus Schistocerca; species Schistocerca nitens. Next base: position 23,063,152 of record NC_064614.1, read on the forward strand.
GGTTACACGAACATCCTCAGACAATGTGGGGCACGTGTAACGCCGGAAATGCATATCCTCCTATTTCCATCTATTGTACTGTAAGTTTTTTCCTTAATTTGTTACCTGAATATATGACGTTTGTGTGCCTTTATATATTGTAATTGTTTTATATATGCATTTATGTCGGTGTATAATTGGTTTGTTTCGTAAATATTATTTGTATTTTTACGCTGGGTCTTGCCTAGGGAAAACTGCTATCGAACGATTACATCGATAGGTCGTGTGAAGAATCAAAGTGTGTAGGATCTTTGGTAGTGTTAACTCTGCCGCGTGGAGCGCGGGCAGGGCAGTTGGAGTCTGGCTGGAGTAGCGAGTGGAGCAGGTGTGCGGTGTGACGCTCCCGCGAGTTGCCGCGCTTTCGGGGTTTAGCAGCATGTAATTGCGCTCGACTTGCGATGATAGTTTCTGACATGGTGTCGCGGACGGGAAGCATTAGCTGGCGCACATCAAGAGCCCGTTTCGTCTGGTGACCGTGTTGAGAAGAACGCGCGCCAACATCCAGCTTCTGCAACAGCGACGGCCGACAATGAGTGACTGTCGCCACCTCCTCGATCGGCGGCTTCAAACCTTCAATCAACTAACAAGGAAGACTAAAAGCACGTAAAGTTTCAGAACTGTATGGCAGACCTCAGCTTTTCAAATTGTTCCATTTGCCTCGCAAAATTACAGCAACTCAGCATGAACCTTTGTTGCTCATTGTCCCAATTGCATTACCAAGCAGGGTCCCTTCCTTTTCCGAAATGAAACCGAGTGTCGTTGAAATTCAGACGCCAGCATTAAAGTACTATCATTGCATTTCATTACTTTAGTTTCCAAGTGCAGTTAAAGCATAGCTGGCTACAATAGTTAGATTACACAAGCACAAATTAAGAGTGCGAGTTTTGTTAGCATATTTTAGCTTACCTGTGACTGCAGCTCAGCTTGGTACGTACTAAATTTTATTATTGTTAATTATTCAGAATCATTTAATTCAAGTTCAAAGTTAAATCTCTTGTTTCTAAATTGCGTAGAGTCAAGTTGCTTTTGAAATGATTGTTGAGGTAGTCCAAGACTAACCGTATTCTGCTGGATTTCGATGTGCTTCAGAAAGAAAGCTCACTATTAACTTCAGTCACAAAATTAACTTTCGATTTTCCGGTTTTATTAATTCTTTTGCTAAATTAAGTCAGAGTGTAGCGAAATTTATTACTTCTGACAAACTTTCAGTTTTCACACTACACGTGTCAACCTTCAGTTGCCACGCTTCTAGTGCTAATTATATGTGTAATCTTTCTTTTTCAGTTACTATAGTAATTGTCCTTAGGACTGGCGACCGTGATTTCCCCCAAATCTCAAATATCTAATTACCGCTAGTTAATTGTTGACGTAACGGCCGCACATTTACTTTCTTTATTAACTTTACCCCTGTTCAAAATTAATTTCCACCAGTTTCATTTGCATTTTTCCTTTCATTTAGATGTAACCCTTTCCTCCCTCTTTACCGACAGATTAACTTCGGTGACGATTGCTTTCCCAAATTTCCCATTAGGTACACGCGGTTTAATTTTTCACTGTCATTAAGGTCGATAAGTGAGGGGGAGGTTACAAGTTGACGGCCACCACCTCATTTGTTATTATTTGAAAGCCTGCAGACCCAATCTAGTAGACGCACACACGCACGCTGAACCCACTGCGAAACCACACACGTCAGCTTGCCGGTCCACAGAACGGGAAAAAACTCTAACCACAGCTGTTAGAAGATAATTGGTGTAGCCGATGCTCTCTCCATTCGCGAAGGATTAAGCACAATATCGTATAGATAAGCAAAATAATCTAAGCACTTCAGCTACTCAGCAGACTAGGAAGCGGTATGCAACTGCACTCTGCTCCACGTGCATAACTGAGTGTTTCATTCCATTGGTGACTGGAATACTAGGTTCCAGTTGGTTAAGCGAGGTGGGTTTGCAAATCAGAATTGGGCTTGTTCTTCCCTCTTGGGTTCATTGTTTCCCTCCGTCAGGAATGGGTTATCACCCGCATCTTGGATTTTCGTTTTTAGTAATAGGTAGTGTTCGCTTGGAGAGTGGAGAAGGTAGGGGGAAGAGGTGTAGGCTACAAAGCACAACGGGGCTTGTCCCACCATATTAAATTTTTTCCCAGGAGCACAACTGGGTTAGTATCAGTTATCTTGAATTATGATTAGCTATTTCATTTTGATGGCCCATAAAGCGCTAGGCTATGGTTGGCTGGAGAGGTGGTGGTGGGGGATTGGTAGAGAATGGGGAGGTTTTGGACCTACCATGTGACAGGTAAGGGAGCCATGGTATGTGATGTCACGTGTATGCCTCTGCATGTGGACAAGTTTCTGCCCCTGTATGTGAACAACTTGATGGGGTAGATCAAAGATGCCTTCGGTCCTCATAGCTTTACAACTGGCAGTCATAATCATATTTCTTATGACGATGAACCTATGCTCAAATTTAATTTTGCAGTGGAGAAATTGTTAGAACTGAAACACATATAGTTGGAATGGCCTCATTCACATTTGGTGGCCAACTCTGACTTCCACATATTCTTACATCTAGGTAAATCCGACGCTATCGTACCCCTTGCGTCCAATAAAGAGTCCAATTCGGGTACATACAGGTAATTTATAGACTCTTCCTCACGAAAGTCAGACTAGTCTTTCTTGGAAATATCCTCCTATATTATAATATATAGGACAGAAGGTACACTAAAATTCAGTGCGACTCACATACAACTCGATTTTAGGACGTCATCTTAGAGACTGGAAAACGTACGAAAAACTTTAGGTGACGTTTAATGTACACAATGGAGATCATGATTTGGTTGCAGAATATTATTATTCGTTTAACTCTGGAGTCTTCTGTGGACGACTGAATCGCCAGACAACGCAGTATACCCTGGGTCTAGATATGAGTAAGAAAGGGTATCGTCCACAGACGTTTTCCTGGACTGCAGCACAACATTAGCTCTTAATCTTCCACATGTACAATAACTGTAAGGAACATGCGTAGCGAAAGCGTTAGTCTACTCGTTTGTGGATAAAATGTCAGCTTATCGTTCTAATAATGGATTGTCATAAAAATTATCGGACACCGATGAAATAAAGGCATACGCGATGAGTCCTATTAGTTACGAATTATAGTTTCTGTGAACTAAATTTTCGAAAATCCGCAAGAAAATCGTGTGATATTACTAGACCGTTGTTTGTCTGGTCGATTTGACCTCCACTTTTCCTCAACTGTCTAATTTCACGCAGTAGCTCTGTGTATTTCGTGCAGGATGTATAAGCATATGGTGGGTGAGTCTAGTAAAATGTTCTTTCTTCATCAAAGTCAAAGAGGTCCTCGAATCTAACACGTCCATCCACCGGATTGGAGTAAATGTGCTTTTCGTTCCAGTAGCTCCATAATGAGGAGATCTTTCATGACGTAGAACACGCCAGAGAAACAAGAATACACAATAAATATTTATAAAGGGATTCCAGTATGTTATTGCACTATATACAGGTATCCCATAGTCAGTGAACGTGTGGTGCATCTCATCAGAAAAATCTGCTGTTCGAAGTTACTTGTAACTGTACCCTTTGGTATTGCTTTTTTCCAGTCGACACAGGTGTACACGTGTGGACTGCTACTGTAGTTAGCCTGAAGCCTGAGAGGGGGGGGGGGGGGGCAGGAGAGGGACGGGGGTACTCTGAGAGAGCGCCAAGCTGACACGAGTTCGACGAAGTGATACTGAATTTCAGTTGAAAGCAAAATTCCAATCGAGATATGCATACCTAATTCAATAAAATGAGTCCGCTATTGCTGTTTGGATTCCAGAGAAAGAATGTCCGTTCGTAGTAACACAAGAATTTATCTCCGAACAACAAAAACACAATGGACGATAATAACCTCGTATTAAATGAATTCAAAATATTCCATTGTATTACTCTTAACAATGGGCGGATCGTAGCCAAAGGATTGCAGTCATTTTATCTCCGTTTAGCTTTTTGCGTGTTCCTTTGATCATATTCGGTAGAAATGGCTGAAATCTGTCGGTTAACTACGTCTTAAAAAAATGGCTCTGAGCACTATGGGACTTAACATCTACGGTCATCAGTCCCCTAGAACTACTTAAACCTAACTAACCTAAGGACATCACACAACACCCAGCCATCACGAGGCAGAGAAAATCCCTGACCCCGCCGGGAATCGAACCCGGGAACCCGGGCGTGGGAAGCGAGAACGCTATCGCACGACCACGAGATGCGGGCCAACTACATCTTAAGGAGCACGTATGGGGTGCTTCGGTTTGTTATATCGACCCTTCCGCAGCGCGCTATTCAAATGAAAAACAACGCAGTGTTCTGACACGCTTTGAAGTGTTTATTTTACACTAAATGCATTAACAAATTTCGAAATACGTAAATTAGTAACTGACATACTTAACGCGACAAATGCATATCAAGAAAATCGAAGCAGATCACAGCAAGCAGAACTCCAGTGTTACACGGTAAACAGTACGGTAGATCCGGTGCTCTTCGGCGAAAGGCCACTTCCCCAACTGCAAGTACTGCTTGCTATTCGGTTAAATGACGACTATATGGATTGGACAGATAAATCGAAAAACTCCAAAAACAATACACATTGTTGTTGTTGTGGTCTTCAGTCCGGAGACTGGTTTGATGCAGCTCTCCATGCTACTCTATCCTGTGCAAGCTTCTTCATCTCCCAGTACCCACTGCAACCTACATCCTTCTGAATCTGCTTAGTGTATTCATCTCTTGGTCTCCCTCTACGATTTTTACCCTACACGCTGCCCTCCAATACTAAATTTGTGATCCCTTGATGCCTCAGAAAATTTCCTACCAACCGATCCCTTCTTCTAGTCAAGTTGTGCCACAAACTCCTCTTCTCGTCAATTCTATTCAGTACTTCCTCATTAGTTATGTGATCTACCCAACTAATCTTCAGCATTCTACTGTAGCACCACATTTCGAAAGCTTCTATTCTCTTCTTGTCTAAACTATTTATCGTCCATGTTTCACTTCCATACATGGCTACACTCCATACAAATACATTCAGAAACGACTTCCTGACACTTAAATCAATACTCGACGTTAACAAATTTCTCTTCTTCAGAAACGCATTCCTTGCCATTGCCAGTCTACATTTTATATCCTCTCTACTTCGACCATCATCAGTTATTTTACTCCCCAAATAGCAAAACTCCTTTACTACTTTCAGTGTCTCATTTCCTAATCTTAGTCCCTTAGCGTCACCCGACTTAATTCGAGTACATTCCATTATCATCGTTTTCCTTTTGTTGATGTTCATCTTATACCCTCCTTTCAAGACACTGTCCATTCCGTTCAACTGCTGTTCCAAGTACTTTGCTGTCTCTGACAGAATTATAATGTCATCGGCGAACCTCAAAGTTTTTATTTCTTCTGCATGGATTTTAATACCTACTCCGAACTTTTCTTTTGTTTCCTTTACTGCTTGCTCAATATACAGATTGAATAGCATCGGGGAGAGGCTACAACCCTGTCTCACTCCCTTCCCAACCACTGCTTCCCTTTCATGTCCCTCGACTCTTATAACTGCCATCTGGTTTCTGTACAAAACAGCTTCCAGTCGTCTTGTAATGGATAAACACAGGTCCTTTATGGTTTTCAAGGAAATGTTATACTACTCTGCCTGCAAAAAGGTGATACGTTGAGTGAACGATGATGGAGCCGGATAGAGATCGCGCACACTTCTCTCCGAAACAGACCACAAAGGCTAATTAATACTGAGATTCGGTGACTGATGGCATGGGAAGTGCGACAATCAATTCTCGTGCTCACAGTATCACTACTTGATTATGCGAGCAGTGTGTTAACAGGGCTCTGTCGTCTTTGGGAAAGAGACATTACCGTGGGATGGACCTGATCAGCCAAAAGATCCCATAACCATTGACAGTAAATTGATCTTGCAGAATACCGCCGTATGACTGCCCAGACCAACAAATGGTTCAAATGGCTCTAAGCTTAACATCTGAGGTCATCAGTCCCCTAGACTTAGAATTACTTAAACCTAACTAACATAAGGACATCACACACATCCATGGCCGAGGCAGGATTCGAACCTCCGACTGTAGCAGCAGCGCGGTTCCCGACTGAAGCGCCTAGAACCCAAACCATCACCCGAGTCCCAGACATGTTTCACTCTCGAAACGTAAACTCTGCCAGATGCGGGAAACAGTATGTAACGAAACTCAGGCACACAAATGACTTCTTCTGTTGTTCCACTGTCCAGGTTTTATGTCTCCGACACCATGTTTTCCTGTTACGACCACTTGCTTCACTGAAGAGTGGTTTTGAAATTCCCGTTTTCCTTTAAATTCCCGGCTTCTGGACCCCCTTTCGTGTTATTTTGGTGCCGACATGATTCGCGAGTGCGTCATTCATTTGTGCAGTGACTTTCATAGCTGTCGATGAGTTATTTTTCGTGGGAATCTGTTTCAATAACCGTCCGTCACAATCATTCAACACACAATTTCGTCGGCGTTGTAACTTAGCGGTTGATGTTTTCTGCTTTCCCTGTATGCGATATTAATGTTTGGTACGATACCTGTTGAAACGCCAGTAAGATCTGCTACTTGGCTGACAAGTCCCCTCCATATGAACACCAACAACTTGCCCACGTTCGAATTCATTTAGCGCACGTTCGAATTCACTCGCAGCTACTCAGAACACTGTTAGGAACACGATTGATACTTGCAACTTATTGAATACATTGCACAGCCATCCTTCGTGATCAAATACAAGAGTGCAACCTACAGGTTTGCTAGCATTTACATTTGTGTTCAAGCATGCATTTCTCCCCATCCCCTCTACATGATGTGGAAAGTAGCGTTACGATGGTCGGTCGTAAATTTTTAATTAACACCACAAAAAAGATAAAGTTGACTAATTAATATGTTTGCTTGTTTGTTTGTAGGTGCACGTCTGTAGCCCTGGTACGCAGTTAATAAATTAATCACGGAAATTAACTTTTACCGCTGATAATTAAATCTGTATGACTATTGCACGTAGGTAATTTGGTTCTGATACTCAAGCCTTTGGAGTGAAACATCACACGAAATTTCCTACGTGTCACATAACATCCGTGTAGAAAAGATAGTGCCGTGCAGTAATACAAATCTGTTTCTAAATGTACCTATAAATACTTTGGCCTGAACAGGTCGTGGAGAAAAGACAAAGAATTATTGCATGGTGTGAATTTTGTTGTTAGCATCTTGTGGCGCATTCATTAACGTAACCTACTCGACAAAGAGTTTATTTACTCTCTTTATATCTGCTGTTTAGCGACAGCTCTCCCAGAAGTTTCGACCACAAATATTTGAAAACACTACGAAAGCAGTGAAAATTATGTAGTTTCTTGAACGTATCTTTCAAACTTAGTTAATATTTCACCATATGATGATAAAAACGTAGTTCTAGTCTATATTTTGGCTTATGAATAACTCACTAGTAGAAGCAACCAATTTCAATTTTTTTCGATTTAGCAGAAACAACTTTAACTCTGAATGCTTGTGTGTTGTTCCTTTCGTAGACCATCTCGGTCTCCTGACCAGCAGTCGAGCATAAGAAAATATGTGGCCATTTGGATGCGAGAAAATATTTATAATGCTAATGATGTTTCATGTACATAGGGTTTTAGCAAATTACACCGTAGTTGTGAAAACAACGTGTAGTTGTTAGACGATAAGGAAATTTTAACAATAAATACATAGATCCAGTGCAGATACACTCTAAGACAAGAAAACCACGCACCACGAAGAAATTATCAGAGCGGGACGGAAATCGTTACAAGGACGAGGGCCATAATGAAAGTAGTGAGCATCCATTGTTAAAATTTTAATTCCTGTGTGTATTATAAACGCCTGCAGGATTGTAATCTCCTGACCTTAAAGCAGATGTTGGCATATTGTGATGTCATTAGCTTCTAACGAAATGTAATTAGAAAATGGCCGACATCAATGTTAGGACATCAGACTGTCATTGAATTCCTTGTTAAAGAGAGAAACGTGCTGCTGAAATTCGCCTCAGACCTCAACGTGGAGGTGTCTGCCAGGATAACAGCAGTGTTAGTAGATCGACGAAACACGAGTATCCAAAGTAAGCCTCGTAGCGGTCGCCCTCGAACTGCAACGGAACGCAGGGAGAGATTCTTTTAGCTTTTCTTGAGCTTGCACAAATCACAAATAGTGCCGGCTATAACCACGCACTTTTGAAACTCCGCAGTGAATTGCCCGATAAACTGACTGGGTAAAAGACATTCGATGACAGAGTAAGCGTATTTTCGCACTGTTCGTGTCACTATGAAGATAATCAGGAGACATTGGTAGGAAACTATCCCACATCCTCAGTGCAGTTCCGACTGGGCAGCCTGCGACTAACATCTTTTCAGTTCTATTAATGAACAGAGATATGCGGCCAGTGCTACGAGACGGTGCAGTATATTAGTCAATCCTCACAGTAGCTTTCTCGGGAAGCTGGGGCGGAGGTCTATCTTAAGGGTATTTTCTAATTTGCAGAAAGATGCGAAAACTGTGTGCAAAGAGACGAAGACTATGTTGAAAAGTTGACACGAAGGATGTGGTTTAAGATGACGTTCTTCGTTTGTCTAAAAAATAAAGGTTACAATTTTAAAAAAAAAATATTGATCATTACTGTCAGTAAGACCCTCCTACGTGTAGAGACAATTTTATTCACTGAGGAGTCCCGCTTCGCTTCGAACTGAGGCCCTATAACCAGCGAAGACAGTTAGTTAGTTAGTTACGTGTTCCATTGATCAATAGCACAGAAAACCGTTATGATGTGGATCGTGTCAAATGCACAAGAAATGCGCACAGGAAACAAGGTTTTTTTTTTTTTTTACATTACAGTGCTATACCTAAATATTTCTATTATCTATCCCATTCGCTTCAAATGGCACAAAATGCATATTTTATATCTCCAGATTTATTTACTCTTATTAAAGAATTCATCTATAGTATAGGAGGAGTTGCCAAGGAGGTATGATTTCAGTTTGGTTATGAAACTATTACTGCTGTCTGTCAGACATTTTATTTCATCTGGTAATTTATCAAAAACTTTTATAGCAGCGTATTTTACCCCTATCTGTGCCAAAGATAGGTTAAGTAAAGGGTAGTGTAGGTCTTTCTTTTTTCTGGTATTGTGATCTTGAATGTCGCTGTTGATTTTAAACTGGTCCATGCTGTTGAGAAAAAATCGTTACTGAGTAAATGTACTGTGACACAGTTGTAAGAATTCCTAACCTTTTAAACAGATGCCTACAAGATGTGCGACTATGAACCCCACAAATTATTCTAACTACTTTCTTTTCAGCAGTGAATACCTTTTGTCTAAGTGCTGAGTTGCCCCAGAATATTATTCCATATGACATCAGAGAGTGCAAGTATGCAAAGTATGTTAACTTACTAATTTCTACATCCTCAATATTGGCAATTATTCTGATGGTAAAAGTTGCTGAACCTAGTCGCTTTAGGAGATCCAAAGTATGAATTTTCCAGTTATGATTCTCGTCTATATCTCCACCCCAAAAAACTTAGTATGCTCTACCCTGGCTACTGATTTCTTTTGATGTGTTATGTTTATTGAAGGAATTATAACTTTTGCAGCAGAAAATTCGATGTTCTGTGTTTTTTCAAAGTTCAGAGCAAGCCCATTCGCAGAAAACCAATTAATAACTTTTCCAAGGACCTTATTTGTATCATTTTCTATCTGACTTTCTTTTACTGGATTAACAATTATGCTTGCATCATCAGCAAACAGTGTGAGTTCAGCGTCTTGTTTCACATATGAAGGGAGGTCATTCACATACGTATATCAAGAACATGAGGGGACCCATGATCGAACCTTGTGGAACACCTAATGTAACTTCACCCCAGTTAGATGAAGTGGCAAACTCCTTTGAATCACTTGAAGCGTATAAAGAGACTTTTTGCTTCTTGTTCTGTAGATATGACTTAAACCAGCGTATAAAGAGACTTTTTGCTTCTTGTTCTGTAGATATGACTTAAACCAATCATATGCTGTTCCATTTATACCATAGAATTGTAATTTCTCTAACATAATGTCATAGTTCTCACAATCAAATCATTTGGATAAGTCACAGAATATTCCTACTGGTGACATTTCACTATTTAAAGACTCTATTATGTGGACAGTGAAATTGTATATTGCTGTCTCAGTGGAGCAGCATTTCTGAAATCCGAAATGTCATTTACTAAGTATCGCATTACTGTTGAGATGGCTAACCACTCTTGAGTACATTACTTTCTCAAAGATTTTTGAAAATGCTGTAAGCAAGGATACCGGCCAGTAATTATTGACATCTGCGGTTTCCCCCTTTTTGTAGAGAGGCCTGACAATGGCATATTTTAACCTGTCTGGAAAAATACCATGAGTCAGTGATGCACTACATATGTGACTCAAAACATCAGCTGTAATTGCTCCAGATTATTTTAATAACTTGTTAGAGATGTCATCTACTCCAACAGAAAATTTATTTTTCTAAGATGTAGTAATTTTACTTATTTCACAAGAGGTTGTCAGATGAAACTTAATCAGACAAAAATTTTTCAAAACTGACTCTTCCATTTACTGGCTGGCTTTTTCTTTTGAACTATTCTTACCAATTTTTTCTCCTACACTTAAGAAGTGATTGTTAAATACATTGGCTACCGGTGTACTGTTGGTTAAGATGGTCTCATTCTCTTTAACAGTAACACTACCTACCCCAGTGGTTACTTTTCCTGTCTCCCTTCTAACAACATTCATATTGATTTGATTTTGTTGCTGGAGTTCTTAATTTCTACTGTAACATAAAAAGTTTCTTGATTTACTTACAACTTTCCTCAGTATGCTGCAATAATTTTTATAGTGCAAAACTACTTCTGGATCTTTACTGGTTCTTCCTGTCTCATACAGTTTTCTTTTTCTTTCTGAAGACACTTTAATACCTGTAGTAATCCAAGGTTTCTTTGAAAAGTTTGCGGTATTACATTTAGTAATTTTCTTTGGAAAACAATGTTCAAAAATGGATATAAATTTATCTGGAGACACTCCAAACAGTGGTGGGATGCCAACGTTACGGTCGCCTGACAACCAGGAGTAATGCTTTGGGGTGCCATTTTTTTTTTTCACAGCAGGCTTAGTTTTTATGTCATCCTCGGTACACTTGCAGCACGCAGTACGTCGGCCACATTCTGCGTCCTGCTTTGTTGTCCTTCGTGGCAAGCCATCTTCGCTTACATTTCAGCAAGATAACGCCCGCCCGTAATCGGAGGAGAGTTTCTACTGCTTGTCTTCGAGCTTGCCAAACCCTGTCTTGGCTAGAAATGTCGCCGTTTCTTTACCCAATTGAGAACGGTCGGAACGTTGACAATCTAACGCGCCAAATGGACAGAATTTAGCACGATATCCCTCAGGAGGGACATACACGACTCTGTGTCAGTCAGTGCCAAACGGAATAACCGCTTGCATAAGGGCCAGAAGTGGACCAACGCGTTACTGACTTGTTCGGTTTTTGAAGGTGTCCCTCTTGAATAAATTATACAATTTTTCTGAAATTGTAGCAATTTGTTTGTCTTTACATGTACACCACATCTACTGATTTCCGTCCGATTCGGATAATTCCTTCGTGGTGCGTCTTTTTTTGTTTTGTTTTTTTTTTACCATATTGATGAGGATACGAAATACCGTGGAGAACCAATATAGCAATTCCGAGTACTAAAAAGAGCCTGAATAAAAAAAAAATCAAACCAACATCAATAGGATTCTAAGCGGAAAATGATGAAATTACGTAGAAGCAGGTTATTTGGTGACCCTGCAAGTGAAAGTAAGGTAAAGGAGTGGACGAAACGAATAAGTCAAGACTTCATTAGCTAATGAAGAGCATTCTGATCTAAAGCATAGGAACGAAAAAACTGTTATTCACATATTAGAAGTATTTTGAAACTCACTATCTTTTATTTGTTAATTCTGAGATGAAAATGCATGATTTAACATTATTTCTACAGAAGTAAGGTGAAGACTGTAAAGATTTTTATAGTAATAATCATTAGTGAAAGAGCATGAGGTTGGTGCTGGAAAAATAATGACTGTCACTTCAGTGAGTGAAGAATGTAAGTCACAGATTACTGGGATAGAGTTTTATGGATGAGGATATAAAGCCACTAAAATTACAATTTTGAGAAATTAAAATGTCTTTGATTCACTTCTTACTGTATATGTTGTGGTCTAATTGCAGGTTCAGCATACATTACTGGACCACCTTACTTGTTGGAAAAATGAACAGATTTCGAAGAGTGTCTCTATGAGCAGCGAAGCAGAACGAGTAACGCTGAAGAAGAGACTTCGTTAACCTTAAGCTAATAGCAATGGCAATATATTTGTACTTCGTTATACCGATAAGCTTAAATTGTGAAAGTTGGCATTTAAAAACGAAGGACTTTAAGGACTTAACTTCATGAGACTGTAGTAAGTAGTATAGCAAACAAAGTGATATTTCCTCCTATACTACAAAAAATATCCACATTCAATCTGCTCGAGAAGCTAAGGTGCAGGATGCACTTTTGCTGGCGACTGTACACAATTTACAGAAACGACGTATAATACCATTCGTCAGAAATATTCTTGTTTGCTTGAAGAATTATTGATTGAGAGGAATGCTATAATATATGTTGTGAACCTATAGTTTGAGATGAATTCCATTACTTTTCAAACAAAGAAACAAAATAAAATAAATTTTATCGTATATATATATTACCTGTAATATAGTTTGAGACGAATTCCATTACTTTTCAAACTAAGAAACAAAATAAAATAAATCTTATCATATATATATATTACCTGTAATTAATTTTCAAATGTATCTATTATAGATGTAGGCAGGTTTTGCAGACTGCGAGTGCTAGACTTGGACTGGAAGCGCTCGCTGAAGTAGTCTGGTGTTTTATCATTGCTCGACTTTCTTTAGTCCAGTCAAATAGTAGATATACCTTGCAAAAGGTGGGGTAGAAGAGTTTATTTTTTCAACTCGTTCATATGGTTGGAAAGATTAGAAAACCGAGTTTTGCTAACAACATTTCGCTTTGTAAAACTTTCTGCAGTCAAAAAACTTCGAAAATTTCGGACCTTTTTCAGTTTTTTCAAATCATCTCAGTTTCATTTGCTCCTATCGCTTTAACGTCTATTTTCTTTTTTAAAGAGCACAAAATTCTCCACAAATTTTATTCTTGCCATTTTTTTCTACTCCCAATATCTAAGCCGCTGCAGCGCCTCAAAAAATACCAATTTTTCAAATTTTGAGCATAGTAGCAAGATACCTTATTCTTGAGCACTATTTTTTCAGTTTCTGTTTGTGTAGTATAAATACATCATACATCATGTTATAAGTTGGAATTTACCACCTCACTTTCAGGTACTGAATTTCTCTGTATGCAACATGAGGATTGCTGGGCACCCAACTATTGTGATTCTACATCACTACCTGAAGTTCACTATGGGCCACCTCAGCCCTGGTATTTGTAAAACTCTAAGTATAAAAATACATCATTAAGAAACATAAACACACACACACACACACACACACACACACACATACACAAAATAAATTGTCTCAGAAACTGAACTGTTATTAGCTGCAATAGGCAACCTAATTAGGTAAGTAATTATTCTTGTGTATAAAAGCCACACAGTTGACATTAAAAATAAGTAGCTTTATTACAATTAAAATGCATTGTCAGTTACTAAAAAATGTTGACAGTTCTTGGTGTGTAATACTTGTAATATTGCACTTAAGCGCACTTGAGACAGATATGAGCATCACTTCCAACGTTTTGATGGGCCAGGTTCCTCAGTGTCACCAGAAATACCTTGAGTTACCGATTCAGGGTCTGTACATAGAGTTGACCCCAGATTGACCTCTTCTTTAAACAGCGAGTCACCCTCAGCAAGTTCGTTGGCTTCGTCAGCGGTTTCCTTAACATCCTCCATAACATCTTCTTCACTGTCTTCATACAAAAATTTTGGCACGTTTTCACAGTTGAGCCCAAAACATTTCTTCCAAATTGAAGAACATTTCAAATCCACTTTTCTGCAGGAGCACGCTCCGTCACAGTTCAGCTTGCATGAGCATGAAACAATGTGAAGAAGTGCTTCAGATGCTGGATCTTGGCTCATTATAACGGGTATTGGACCGTGGTCACTGTGATTCCAGCCCCATTTCTCAGAAGGTTCCCAGTTTCCCATCCAACTTTGGACTTGTTGGTAAGTCCGCAACGAATGATGTTGTGCAGCATCTAGTGTAGGTGGCAACCGTGCAAGATTCAGTTGCTTTTTGTGGCAGACTTGGCGAATAACTGGTACCGCAAATGGTCTAGTGTTTGGGAACTGCTGACACCTCCACTATACAATGCGATAGTAACCTGTTCTCCTGCAGTTATTATTCCTTCACGGGTAGCATGTGGTTTATTGAACGTGCAAAGCGCTGAGGTTAGATGTTCATTTTTCGCAACGGTATTGCAGCACTTAATTTTTCCTTGACCAAAAAAAGCAGATGTTGTATCACATCCGCTAAAGGCGTGAGTGAACAGAATATATTCACTGTCAAACATGTAAGATGCAGCGGAAAACCACTTGTCTTCTGCATTTCCTCTTCCTGGCTTTAAGAAAAATAAGTTTTCAATGCTTTGCCCCAAACCGGTCATGAGCACAAGCTTCTCCTACAATGACAACACTTCCAAAATCTTTGGTTCTTGAAATGGCAGATGTTACAATTATAACGTCAGCATCTTCTTGTGCCTGGTGCACTTCAATGCTACACTCCAGAAATTCCATTTTAAGAAGTGTGATCAAACGCATCATGTTTCGTTCGTTGTCCTGAGGGACAGCTTTGGGCTATTGACTTGAAGCAAACATTTCGAGTCCAAGTCACTCTGTGGATAAGGTAACCTCCACCTGATTTCACATCTTCCACTGGAACGAAGGCATTGTAGAATGAAGATTTAGTTCCTTTTCGCATGCCCTTTTCTGAGAATAGGGACATTGGGTAAGGAGCAAGTTCATATTTCAGAAAGGCTTTTGACTTTTCTTCACTTTGTTTCATTAAACAAATCCTTTGGAAAAGAGTTAAAGGATCAATAGGAGTAATTTTAGTGCTGCCAGCTTTTACAGAATTGAACGCAGAAAGGAGAGTCACAACTTTATCTTTTCTTGTGAACTTTACATCGTGGAAATTGTCAACAAGTATTCTTTGCTCGAAATTTGAAAAATTGGTATTTTTTGACGCGCTGTAGCGCCTGAGATACTGGGAGTAGAAACAAATGGTAAGAACCAAATTTGTAGAGAATTTTGTGCTCTTTAAAAAAGAAAATAGACGTCAAAGCGATAGGAGCAAATGAATCTGAGATATTTTGCAAAACTGAAAAAAGTCCGGAATTTTCGAAGTTTTTTGACTGCAGCAAGTTTTCCCAAGAGAAATTTTGTTGGCAAAACTCGGTTTTCTAACCTTTCCAACCATATGAACGAGTTAAAAAATAAAATCTTGTACCCTACCTTTTGCAATGTAGAGGCTTTTTTTCTGACAGCTTCACTGGACTATCTTGTTGCTAGATGAGATGGTAGTTTATTCCGAAGGGCTAAAAGTATTATACGATTATAGGAAGGCCAGCTGCAACCATCCACTTACCCAGTGATGGAATAGAGTGCCATGCAGCTTTCATTTTATTTGTTTACATCTTTCATTCCAAACTCGTGAGAGCAAGACTGGATGTTGCACAATTTCGTTTGTTTCCACCAAACATGAAACATCCCAGAATGCTTGGAGGTGGGCAGAGGGAAACCAAACTGGGTCATATGGACGGGATTTGTAGTCTTGGCAATCGATTGACGACCGAGGCTGGCTTGTGTGGCCGAGCGGTTCTAGGCACTTCAGTCTGGAACCGCGCACCACTACGGTCGCAGGTTCGAATCCTGCCTCGAGCATGAATGTGTGTGATGTCCTTAGGTTACTTAGGTTTAAGTAGTTTTAAGTTTTAGGCGACTGATGACCTTAGATGTTAAGTCTCATAGTGCTCAGAGCCATTTGACGACCAAGGGAAACCTTGTAATAGGTTCAGTAGGACTGGTGTATTTGAACTATTTTAAATTGTGTTTGGGACATTGTTGCCCACTATCCCAGGCAAAAATTGAAATTTCGTGTATGTGTGTGAATATATGTGGTATCTATGTATGCATATATGTGTGTTCTGTGATTGGACCTATGATGTGACGCAAACACACTGGCTCAGCACATTTCGAAAACCGAGGAACAACATCCACCAGCGAAACGCCGCCAATGTGCAGTAGTTAGTGATGTTGAAAATTGTACAGCTCTGTCAGTAATTCCAATTATTTGAATTTCAGATATGCTGAAGATCTAAGAACTTTATCAGTGTCTGGCATATACAGCGTGTTAGGGGTTTGAGTGAAGATATTTGATCATTTTTACCTTAACATGTACCGACTTCAGTGTGTCAGTCTGCCCACAGACACGTCACATAATTTACTACCTCATGTTTTCTTGACCGTCATCACTGCACTACTAAGTCGACCAGGCCTGTCAATTTTGAATAAACTGTTTGCATCACCATGTCCACACTTCAGCATCTCACCTGCTGCTCAGAGGAAATTAAGCACAATGACTTGATGTTGCCACACGTATTAGGAGATACTAACCAATCTAAAAACGTGCTATTCCTAATAGCTATAATAACTAGTCTGCAAATGAAGTAAATAGTCCTCTAATGTTGTTCGGTACACTGTCCTCAGTCACCAATAAAAGTAACCGCACTTATATCCATAGCATATACCACAATTGCAAATAGAAGGTGGGGAAGGCTACTGTCTATATGCCTCTGTAAGAGCCCTATTTTCTCATAGTTTTCTTCGTCGCCCTTAAGCGAAATGTACGTTGGTGGCAGTAGCATTCTTCCACAGCCAGGTTTAAATGCCGATTCTATAAATTTTGTCATAGTGCACCTCGAAAGGAACACTGAATTTCCTGCAGTGATTTCCATTTGAGTTTTCGAAGTATCTCAGTAATACGTGCGTGTTGTTCGAACCTACCACTGACAAATCTAGCAGCTCACCTCTAGGCGGTCTCCTTTACAAATGAAGAATACCTTCCGAAAAAATTCTACCAATAAAGTCAACCACTCGTCTTCCCTACCACGATCCTAACACGCCAGTTCCATTTCAAGTTCTTTTGCAACCTTGTGGCTAGATATTTAAATGACGTGACCATTTCAAGCAGTACCAGCATGAATCACTGTTACATGCCTAATTCCTGTGTGATCGTGAAACCTAATTTAATCTTCAGGACGAACATCTTAATAAACCAGAGGCACAGTAAATGATAGAAAGAAATCATCCATAGACATTATGTAATTGATTTCCTGTGAGTAAAAAAGGGATTTTGCTGCAGAAGTAGCAGATAATATTGTAAAAGACTGTCAGAACCGATTCGAGCAGAAGAGTAAGTGATTAGAACAGCTCAGGAGCGCCTAAGCAAATATAAACGATCAGCAATGACTGTGATACAAATTAGGTAAGGTAAACGAAGATTTTACAAGTAATACGAAACTCAAGTTACGTATGATTAGGAACGATGTTTGTCCGGTGGTTAGATAAATAAGGACGCTAAAATGAAATGTTTAGTATTACTTAAGGTTGAGAATAATCTGTATCATAGCTCAATGAAAAACTATCCGATGTAGAGTAATAAATTAGTAACTAAGAGTGTTACAGTATCGTACACTACATTTGTCAGAAGAAAAATGGAGTAAAAGCATAGCAAAACTCACAGAAGAATTTGCAGCGTATCTTGTCAGTTAATTTGAGACACGCAGCTCTGGGAGTCGAAGAGTGGAGATGAAATGAATGAAATTCATAAACGTTTTACACTACAGACTAGACCTGCCTGCCGGAGTGGCCGAGCGGTTCTTGGCGCTACAGTCTGGAACCGCGCGACCGCTACGGTCGCAGTTTCGAATCCTACTTGGGCATGGATGTGTGTGATGTCCTTAGGTTAGTTAGCTTTAAGTAGTTCTAAGTTCTAGGGGACTGATGACCTCAGCAGTTAAGCCCCACAGTGCTCAGAGCCATTTGAACCACTACAGACTACACCAGTGAGTGGTGAGAACGAGTATGAAAGATAAAAAGTCCCGTCGTTCTTCAGTAACGGTCGTAGAAAGGTACAAAAAGTAGCTGACAAAGGATGAACGAAACCAAAATGGGCCTTAGGAGAGCAGTGCGAGAAGCGTTCATTTAACTCCAAAGCTAAATTTTACAATAAGTCCTGACCGATAATCCGAAGAAGTTCGCTGGAGTTGCGGAGGACATGCCACGTCTCGGAAATGCTAATTACTACTTCGTGTCGAGCAAACATGAGGTACGTTTGACACGGCGGTCACCTGTCTGCTTCCTAAGCCAGTGACAGGTTCTATTAGAAAATACACTACTGGCCATTAAAATTGCTACACCAAGAAGAAATGCAAATCATAAACGGGTGTTCATTGGACACATATATTATACTAGAACTGACATGTGATTATATTTTCACGCAGTTTGGGTGCATAGATCCTGAAAAATCAGTACCCAGCACAACCAATTCTGGCCGTTATAACGGCCTTGATACGCCTGAGCATTGCGTCAAACAGAGTTTGGATGGCGTGTACAGGTACAGCTGCCAATGCAGCTTCAACACGATTCCCACAATTCATCAAGAGTAGTGACAGGTGTATTGTGACGAGTCAGTTGTGGCTACCATTGACCAGACGTTTTCAATTGGTGAGAGATCTGAAGAATGTGCTGGCCAGGGCCGCAGTCGAACATTTTCTGTATCCAGAAAGGCCCGTACAGGACCTGCAACATGCGGTCGTGCATTATCCTGCTGAAATGTAGGGTTTTGCAGGGATAGAATGAAGGGTAGAGCCCCGGGTCGTAACACATCTGAAATGTAACGTCCACTGTTCAAAGTGCCGTCAATGCGAACAAGAGGTGACCGAGACGTGTAACCAATGGCACCCCTTACCATCACGCCAGGTGATACGCCAGTATGGCGATGACGAATACACGCTTCCAATGTGCGTTCACCGCGGTGGCGCGAAACACGTGCGCGTCCATCATGATGCTGTAAACAGAACCTGGATTCTTCCGAAAAAATTACGTTTTGCCACTCGTGCACCCAGGTTCGTCTTTGAGTACACCATCGCAGGCACTCCTGTCTGTGATGCGGCGACAAGGGTAACCGCAGCCATTGGTTCCGAGCTGGTAGTCCATGCTGCTGCAAACGTCATCGAACTGTTCATGCAGATGGTTAATGTCTTGCAAACGAACCCATGTGTTGAATCAGGGATCGAGACGTGGCTGCACGATCCGTTACAGCCATGCGTATAAGATGCCTGTCATCTCGATTGCTAATGATACGAGGCCGTTGGGATCCAGCACGGTGTTCCGTATTACTCTCTTGAACCCACAGATTCCATATTCTGCTAATAGTCATTGGATCTCGACCAACGCGAGCAGCAGTGACGCGATACGATAAACCGCAATGACGATAGGCTACAATCCGACATTTATCAAAGTCGGAAACGTGATGGTACGCATTTCCCCTCCGAGACTCACAACAACGTTTCTCCAGGCAACGCCGGTCAACTGCTGTTTGTGTATGAGAAATCTGCTGGAATCTTTTCTCATGTCAACATGTTGTAGGTGTCGCCACCGGCGGCAACCTTGTGTGAATGCTCTGAAAAGCTAATCATTTGCATATCACATCATCTTCTTCCAGTCGGTTAAATTTCGCGTCTGTAGCACGCCATCTTCGTGGTACAGCAATTTTAATGGCCAGTAGTGTAGGTTCACAGCTTCACAGAAGCAGCCGACGGCGGTATGCTACTCCAGCTGCTCAGAAATGACGCTTACAAACATAATCATAAACGTCGTATCTGGATGTGAGTGACGATGTAATTACGTTAGAAACTCAACTCTGTTCTCCCGAATAGAATTTAAAAAAAATTGAGGAATCAAATTATGAAACCTTTAAGGTTTGTCTACACAAGGTGCAGTGACTTAAGAGCTGAGTACGAGTCACTGCAAGAAGCCACTGGCTTTGGAAATTGACTTTTGGAGAACACACTGTGACATTTCGAGGATGGATTATATATTCCTTTCACAACCAGGGACAGAATAGGAACTGGGAACATGACACTCGCTTCAACAGAAACAACAAAGCTATTGTGGCTAGGTCATCTATAAAGGACGGAGATCATAGGTGGCCAAAACAAATTTTAAAATGGGCTCCACAATGGAGGAGGAAGAGGGGACACCCAACAAGAACATGGAAGGAAGGTGTCTACATGGAAATGGTGGTCAGGGACATCCAGAAAGGAGATTGGGTGAAT
This sequence comes from Schistocerca nitens, assembly GCF_023898315.1. NCBI lineage: Eukaryota > Metazoa > Arthropoda > Insecta > Orthoptera > Acrididae > Schistocerca > Schistocerca nitens. Next base: position 23,083,699 of record NC_064614.1, read on the forward strand.
AGAAACACATGGAAATGGCAAGTGAGCAGCGATGATTAGACGAAAAGAACACTCGTGAAAAGATGAGGTTCGCTTTACCAATGGGAGGATCTTCAGATAATCTCCCGATGTTATCGCATCAAAAGCTCAGAACTAAGTTCTGTACCATAGTCACAAACTATCTTATGGTCTTATAATAAGTAACTAATAATAAAAAAACAAGTAAAAAGCGACTTGCGGGCGTCTGACTTTACATTAAATTCTAACGGTAGCAGTGTTACTTGCCGACGACGCCTGTGTCAAGTTTAGGAAGTTACTTACCACCACGGCAGCTATTTTCAGAGGTTTTTGTTCTGAGGAGAAATTAAAAGCGGTTCCACCAGTTCGCCAGTAGATTCCGCTGTGGGCCGTTCGTCGTTCGGTTCCTTCCATGTATATAAATTGCCTCATTACAAAGTGTAAACTACGTGCCGTGGGTTGCGAGGAACTAGGTGGCCACTGCTTCCAAACACCAGCTCAGGGAACGCCGTCTGAAACAGCAGTCCTATGCTACTTCGTGCCTAGCGCGTGCTTGTTGATGGAAACTGGTAACTCTGACGTTTCTTATGGAGTTATGTAAGCCGTACGGAAGGTACTTGCATGCACTAAAATATTCCAGAGTTTTAACTGCACAACATCTTCACGACCAAACGTCAATACTGATTATAATTTGATGCTTACAAAATGCTTATTAAAACTGATTAAATTCTAGAAAGTCAGGAAATTAAGTAGATGGGACATGGATAAATTGAAATAATCAGCGGAGTGTTAGAAAACGGCAGATCGAAATACGCAAAAGAAATATAACAGAAGATGAATGAGTGGCTATGAGAGATGAGAAAGGAAAGCTAGGAAAGAAAATGTTAGCAACAAACACAAGGCTCAGTAAAAAATATTCCATAACCAATTAAGGAATACAAGACAGCAACAAATGAAACAAACAAAAGGGAACATGGACATATAAAAATGAGGTTGATACAATGTAAAATGGCAGAGAAAGAATGGCTGTGGAAGATAACTAATACATAGCTGTAGCTCTATGCGTGGCTATCGGTAGTCTGTTACTCTTTATAACCCAATTCAACAAATGACAAACCAGCTGATCCAAAGGAGGAAAGGCTGAAAGATGGAAAGATAATATAGACGTTGTTCCTTAACAGTGCCAATGGAGGGAGATGTGCGGCAATCAGTAAAGAAAATTTGAGATCTCGACGTAGGATTTTTACCCAAACACATTTTGCTGTATAGAAGGCCTACATAAGGAACAGAACCTCTATGAAAATGTCATGGAAAGAGACATTGAGAGAAGAAACTGATACACGACTGAAAGTCCATAATTGAAAAAAGGCATCTCGAGAAGACGACATTCACGCACATTATTATCAATCGTGATATATGTTATACGTGATACTCTGGCTAAGTGAGACAGATTTTGAAAATAATGTTGCAGTTAGAAAAGAAAGAAGGAACGTGCTGAAAAGTGTATTACTGAAAGATCAGTTCAGTCACCCATGGTTACGAAATACTAACACGAACTATTTATAGCAGAGTGGAAAGACTGGTATAAGTCGACCAAAGAGAAAACTAATTGTGTCACGGAGAAATGGGTGATCACGCGATGCAGTAAAGATCACCTACGATTTATCTGACAATACAGTTTGAATAACGACAATCAACAGATGTTTCGAAATGAAAATTTGACAAAAATAAATTACAGGGAACACAAGATTATCTTCAACTTTTACAAAAACAAGACTGTCGCTACAAAAATAGAGAGATATGAAAGGCAACAACTTAAAGGTCCACATGCGAGGCTGAAGCCCATCCCCCCTTGTTGTTCGTTCAGTCCTATGAGGAAGCAGTACAAGACGGTTCAGGGAGTGAAAGTAAATACTTTAAGACTTGTCGATGACATTGTGCTTCGGAGAGGAAAAGGACTTGGGAAATGAACAGAGTGGATAATACCTCGATGAGATGTTAAAAGATGAGTATCACAAAAGAAAAACATGGATAATCCAGTGCAGCTAAATTAAATTAATTGGTGATGGAATAACATTAGGCAACAAGACAATGAATGTAATAGACGAGTATTGTTATTTGGACAACAAAATAGCTTAAGTATGGCTGAAGTAAAGAGAGTTTTTAATGCAGGTAGACAACAGCATCAAGAGCCTTTCTGTACAAGGGAAATATGTTTATGTATGAGTTTAAACTAAGGTAGTCTTTTCTTCGAAGTATTTGTTTAGAGTATACCATTATATGTTAAATTAAACGTGAAAGATAAACAATAAGAAAATACGGAAAACAGTGAAGTTTTTGAGATGCGTCGGTACGTAAGAGTCATGGATGTTATATGGGTTGATACGATAAATAATTAAATGGTACTGAATCAAATCGGGGATTCGGAAATTTCAAACATGTGATGGCCGATCTTGGTATAATGAACTGACAGACAGATAGGAAATGGTTCATTTCGTAATAGCTGGCCGTGTAGAGGGAAAAATTTCTAGAAGACACCTCGGTTTGACTCCAGTAAACAGCTTCAAATGGATCCAGTGTGAAAGATGTATGACAAAAGACTTAGATTGGATACTCCAGCTTGGAGAGCTGCAAAAGACTAATTTTAGGACTCAAGATCACAAGATGTGAGCTTGACCTGAATGTGTAAGTAGACGATTAGAGAGAAACCTCTAGTTCTCATTCAAAAGTCGTATTCATCATATCTTCGGTATATATTGCTGACATAAATTGTACTCGTTGTGATTACCGTGGATCGGTAAAGAAGTTTAGGCTTAAGTAAATGTATTTGTCTGTCTTATGTCGTGAGGACGATCTCAATTTACTTCTCCTTTTTTAACGCGTCGTGACTTCCACATTTATCAATACTCCTTGTTTTTTAGACGTGTTTCTTTCCAAGAGCATATGATTCTACAATTGCACAATTTCAGCTGAGGAATTCGGGTGAAAACGATTAGAAATGGGTGGCAAAGGTACAGTTGTGATTCAAAAGTTAAAACTGAATTAAGACTATGATGTTTAATGAGCCGCCGCACTCGGCGCCTCATGTCACCCAACTATCGTGCAATGTCGAAGGAAGAAGAAGCATATGGTTGAACACACCTGATCAACTTGATATACAGTTTGTATCACGTATGTCATATTTACCATATAGTCTGCAGCTCTCACGTGTAGCGAGATCTCCACGACGTTCTGCATCAGTACACCAAATACATCTATCTTGCAGTTAAAAATGGCAAAATTTAGGGAACAGACGCGCCCAAAAAATGAGTTAATGCTGATGATATTTCTTAGTTTTTTACTGTGAAGTTGTGACGTCCAGGAGTAAGATCTACACCATTCGGGAAGTAAATAGCATACACAACTTGTATATTAAAACTCAGTCTCCACCTCATATTCGTTTTAGCCGTGAGATTAATCTGTGGAACTTCCCGCATGGAAATATTTAACGAAGCTCCTACAAGGTGTGGTGCCTGCGGCTCTGATATCGTAGTTTCCAAAAGCCGGAAATTAAAAGTAAACACGCCCGTTTATAAGTGCTGGAGTAAGTGGGAAGAAGAGAACATCTCGTTGTAGCTGTCTGAATACAGGCTGTTGGGGTTAGGCATCGAGGATCGAGATGCCGTCCTTCAGAAAATGTATTTTTAACTCTTGCTTAAATGCTCCATAATTTTCACATCGCTGTCATTCACTCTTTCGAAATTACTCCCAGCAGAGGCAATATGTGGCCAAATTAAGATTGTGAGGAGAAAATTACTAACTAGACGTTTACCCAGCAACAGCTTGATACAGAAACGAATTAGCAAAAAAATTAAAGCTGCGTGTGAATTACATCTGATCGAGATGCTACTTGAATCTTAGGCAGCAGTGTGCTTAAGTATTCAGTGTGCAGGTTTTCAGTGTGTACGGATTTAGTGAGTATATATTTAGACTGGTTGGTACATATTTCTGTTCACATACTTATTGTGTATGCATATTAGCGAATGTACATAAAGGATATCCATATCATTCCTAGACTTGGAAAGTACGCCTTGCATCACGATTTTTTGCACGTGGCGTGCAGTGCAAGATTATCACAATTTACGCATTTTTCCATCAAAACTATGTAGTCATTTAAGGACAGGGCAAGCATTTCTATAACACTTCAAACACAATGTGTACTGTTTCAGTCTAATTTGCGAACCACCCGCTATTATTCATATTCTAGCTCTTTGTTAGGAACACATAAATTCTGATCATCTAGCAGCTAGTGATAATTCACTTGAAACTAGCTTTCAATGTAAATAAACAGCAAAACCTTGCGGTAATTGTATTAATACAAGAAACAGCATGCCATAGGTACAGTTCCCTATAGAGACTAACACTCGGTTTTTTTTTAATTTATTCTTACATACATTTTGTGTCCGCCACTTGCCTTACAACTGTAACTTCTTACCATCGAGTTACAGCTATGTCCATTAAGAGGAAAAGTCTTTATATACCTGCGATTAATTTAATATGATACGTTGAATATTTCATTAAGCATAGGTTTTCACAGTTCCCTTACTCATGTTTGAAGTGGATCTAGCAGTTATATGAAGAACGAGTTGGCTAGAAAAGCAGTGATACCCATCGTTGTCCGAAGAAAGTTTGCGTATCTCTTGCTATAGAGTACCGGAGTTAAAACTACGGTCCATCTCTGTTCAACAGACTGACGTCAGATGTGCGCCTATTGTTACACGTATGTGTCTGATGGTGAAAATGCAACTGTCCTGGACTTCTTGGTATCACGTTCCTTGTTCCAGCGACTGCAGCAAAGGAAGCGTATTATTTCACATATTTTGTCTCGACTAGAAGAGATATCTCGTCACCTAGCGTTGCCTTATCTCAATTGAGTGAATGGACTTTATTTAATTTCTGCAATCGCTTACGTCGCTGTCAATCACTACGACGTGTTTGCAATGACGGAAAGGATTATGAACTACAGCCGTTAAACAATTTGAGATGACAGAACTCATATTTAAAACTTCTGTAAGTCATTCTCACTTCAGTGCCAGTACGATCACTGAGCGGCTGAACAAATATTATGATAAGGTTACTGGCATTACATAACACAAAATGCTAGCTTCGTCGAGCGACAGGAGCAATGATTTTCAGCAATTTTCTGGCATAAAGGAAGCCAAAATTTTGGCTTTGTTCTACTTTCGAAAACAAAGAGGGGTACTATATCTCTGAAGAATATCTGTCTTGCTTTGTAGCAACTTTCTAGGAAAACTATTGAATGACGGATCGTCCCTTGCATTTCTCGCAACTTTATTGTAAGGATACGTGTTTAAAGCGTACTGCCCATATCATTAAGGTTTATCCACTGAAACCCCACATTTTACTCCAGAGAAGGGTTTCTGATGCTGAGTACTAAACTACTCGTACTCTGCAAGTTGTACGCTGTCGCATATGGGAACGCCTATCTTCCATCATATATATATATATATATATATATATATATATATATATATATATATATATATGGCAACGGCCTTGCCACAGTGGATACACCGGTTCCCGTGCGATCACCGAAGTTAAGCGCTGTCGGGCGTGGCCGGCGCTTGGATGGGTCACCGTCCCGCCGCCACGTGCTGTTGCCATTTTTCGGGGTGCACTCAGCCTCGTGATGCCAATTGAGGAGCTACTCGACCGAATAGTAGCGGCTCCGGTCAAAGAAAACCGTCTTAACGACCGGGAGAGCGGTGTGCTGACCCCATGCCCCTCCTATCCGCATCCTCACCTGGGGATGATACGGCGGTCGGATGGTCCCGATGGGTCGCTTGTGGCCTGTAGACGGAGTTAGTTATATATATATATATATATATATATATATATATATATATATATATACTCCTGGAAATTGAAATAAGAACACCGTGAATTCATTGTCCCAGGAAGGGGAAACTTTATTGACACATTCCTGGGGTCAGATACATCACATGATCACACTGACAGAACCACAGGCACATAGACACAGGCAACAGAGCATGCACAATGTCGGCACTAGTACAGTGTATATCCACCTTTCGCAGCAATGCAGGCTGCTATTCTCCCATGGAGACGATCGTAGAGATGCTGGATGTAGTCCTGTGGAACGGCTTGCCATGCCATTTCCACCTGGCGCCTCAGTTGGACCAGCGTTCTTGCTGGACGTGCAGACCGCGTGAGACGACGCTTCATCCAGTCCCAAACATGCTCAATGGGGGACAGATCCGGAGATCTTGCTGGCCAGGGTAGTTGACTTACACCTTCTAGAGCACGTTGGGTGGCACGGGATACATGCGGACGTGCATTGTCCTGTTGGAACAGCAAGTTCCCTTGCCGGTCTAGGAATGGTAGAACGATGGGTTCGATGACGGTTTGGATGTACCGTGCACTATTCAGTGTCCCCTCGACGATCACCAGTGGTGTACGGCCAGTGTAGGAGATCGCTCCCCACACCATGATGCCGGGTGTTGGCCCTGTGTGCCTCGGTCGTATGCAGTCCTGATTGTGGCGCTCACCTGCACGGCGCCAAACACGCATACGACCATCATTGGCACCAAGGCAGAAGCGACTCTCATCGCTGACGACGACACGTCTCCATTCGTCCCTCCATTCACGCCTGTCGCGACACCACTGGAGGCGGGCTGCACGATGTTGGGGCGTGAGCGGAAGACGGCCTAACGGTGTGCGGGACTGTAGCCCAGCTTCATGGAGACGGTTGCGAATGTTCCTCGCCGATACCCCAGGAGCAACAGTGTCCCTAATTTGCTGGGAAGTGGCGGTGCGGTCCCATACGGCACTGCGTAGGATCCTACGGTCTTGGCGTGCATCCGTGCGTCGCTGCGGTCCGGTCCCAGGTCGACGGGCACGTGCACCTTCCGCCGACCACTGGCGACAACATCGATGTACTGTGGAAACCTCACGCCCCACGTGTTGAGCAATTCGGCGGTACGTCCACCCGGCCTCCCGCATGCCCACTATACGCCCTCGCTCAAAGTCCGTCAACTGCACATACGGTTCACGTCCACGCTGTCGCGGCATGCTACCAGTGTTAAAGCCTGCGATGGAGCTCCGTATGCCACGGCAAACTGGCTGACACTGACGGCGGCGGTGCACAAATGCTGCGCAGCTAGCGCCATTCGACGGCCAACACCGCGGTTCCTGGTGTGTCCGCTGTGCCGTGCGTGTGATCATTGCTTGTACAGCCCTCTCGCAGTGTCCGGAGCAAGTATGGTGGGTCTGACACACCGGTGTCAATGTGTTCTTTTTCCATTTCCAGGAGTATATATATATATATATATATATATATATATATATATATATATATATATATATATATATATAGTTCGTACCTCGGTAGAGGCGTTAAGAGTCGTAATACAAACCTGAATGTATGAATTTCAATGCCCAGTCGACTGTACTATATTTCGGCACTTGCATCTTCCCCTCCGTCAATAATCTCTATAAATCAAAAAAGAAAAGTTTCACCGTGATTAGAAATCTATGATGAACAGTAGTTCCCCATGCAGGGTAACTGCCCTCGTAACTTGAAAGCAGGCAAGCGCATACCACCTTTCCTAATGACTAAAAATGCTGTAAAAAGAAAAGGAATAAAATAAAAAATGAGAAAAAGAACTTCATGTTGAAGATAACCTTATATTCGTTAACGCTACACCATTCTCATGGTCACCGATTCCTTCGTTTATGTCAATGAATCAGAATTGCCCTGTCGAGTAGTCAGGAGGCCTAAGGTATAGCTCTCACGAGTCAGAAAACCTTGCCGGGAACAATTCCATTCAATTCTCTGTCCTTGTAACTATTTTTTAATCATGTGGCTCTCCTAATCTATAAGTGCTAAAATGGTCTCCCGTTATTACCACAGAAAAGTCAAGAAATTTTCCGAGTTCGTTTTCAATATCTTCTCTTAGTACGTGGCTCTCTTTTATTAAATACCCTAGAACGTTGCACCATTTTTTAAAACACCCTAGCATGTCCTTCAACCTTTGCATAACATACAAGGGTTATTCTTGACAATTAAATTATTACTTCGAAGTAGTAATTACAGTGAAGTGACAAAACTCATGCAACAGCGGTATAACATATACAGATGGCGTTAGTATTGCATAAACAAGGTATAAAAGGGCAGAGCATTGGCTAAGCAGCCGACATCTAGAGGGGGGGATCCCCTCCTTCGAAAGCGTCAGATTACAAAGCCTGGGCTACTCTCAGGGTGGAATCTCCGTCTTCGAAGATTGTGTCTGTCTCTCCGTCAGTCGGTCTGTCTGTCTGTCTGCCCGCACCGTCTGCCGCTTGCTGCTGTAGCTGTTCGTCCGTCCGCCTGCCTGCTCGCTGTCCGCCGCCGACGCCGTAGCCGCCGCCGCCGCTTCCCCTCTCTCACCCACTCCGTCGCTTCGTCATCTGCATCTCCCGCACGTATCACGTCGCCCCGAGCAACCATCGCCACCACTGAACCGGCTTCTTCTCCCGGCACCTCCACTACGCCACAAGGATCTGCCACCCGTCACCTCCCTCTCCTCTCCGTCGCTCTCCCTTCCTCACAGCCTCCAGTCTCCAAAAAACCCCAAAAGTGCGTCATTACCGACTCTGCTCCCGCCACTTCCCACAAAAAGTCAACACCTCCTCCCCTTCCTCCTGTCGTCTTCATGGACACCACTCCTCCTCCAGCCACCCATACCCCAGCCCCTACCCGCCACACCTTCGTCCTTTCAAATCCCCATCCTAAGGTCCTCGACGCTCGTACCCTCACCATGGAGATACGAAGGTACTTACCTGGCGCTCCCATCTCCCAACTCATTCCCCGCAGGGACTCAGTCCTCATCGAGTCCCCGTCCCCGTCCTTTCACACAAACCTCCTTCAGAAACTCCCACGAGTTATGTTTGGCCCCCACCCCTCTCTGACACCCTTCCTTTCCGTTTCCACTCCTCGTCAGCCCCAGCCACCCCGTCGCACCCCCCCCCCCCCACCTACACAGAGCTCAGCCCGGTGATCACAGAGGATGATGTGTTGTTAGAACTGAACTCCCACCCAGACTTGGAAATCCGCTCTGCCTGCGTATCCACAATGCCTCTGGTCCCACCTACCTCATGTGGGTCTTTTCTGAGTCCGTCCCATCAATGGTTCAAATGGCTCTGAGCACTATGGGACTCAACTGCTGTGGTCATAAGTCCCCTAGAACTTAGAACTACTTAAACCTAACTAACCTAAGGACAGCACACAACACCCAGCCATCACGATGCAGAGAAAATCCCTGACCCCACCAGGAATCGAACCCGGGAACCCGGGCGTGGGAAGCGAGAACGCTACCGCATGACCACGAGATGCGGGCTCCGTCCCATCCATTGACCATCTCCTCATCCAGGTTGCCCTGATATACCACCGTCGCCACCCTGTTGAATCCTCCAAATCCCCTCCCCAATCCTACCGTTGCCAGCGGTGCCTGATGTACAATGACCACCTGACTCCCAACTGCAAAAACCCCCCCACCTGTCCCCATTGTAGGCCTCCCACTTTCTTAAGAACTGCCCCAACCTCGCTGCTCCTCCTTCCTGTAACACCTGCAATGGCCCCCATCCCACCTACTCCCACAAGTGTAAAGCTAAACCCCCTCTAGCCACCTCTGAGTGTACAGTCCCTGTTCGTCCTGTCGATCCCCCTCTCCATCCCAACAATTCCCTCCGTCCAACCCCCACGGCCGACGACATCATCCAGTTCCTTACCATTGTACTCCAAAACATTCACCCTTTTCAGCGCCCCCATACCTTCCAACAAATCTCCCTTGCCGCTCGATCCGTTTTCCACCTGAACACCTTCGCCACTTACTCCCACAACCAAGCCCACTTCACTTTCACACGCCTCGACACCCTAGTTTATGCCTCTTCCCTTCCCCTTCTTCCCCCCCTCCTTCCTGCCATGATGCGGCATGAATATCGCATCCTCTTCCAGAACATTCGCTCCTTCTGCTCCAACAAATACCTCCTCATACACACCCTCTCCCACCACCAGGTCGACACCTTCCTCTTGAACGAAACCTTTCTCCAGGCCCACCATTCTATCCGCACCTCTCCCTATATCCTCCACCGTACTGACGCTCCTGGTCCTCGTGCGCAGGGTGGAGTCGCGATTGGCCACCTTAAGCATATCCCTGTCTGGTCACAACCTCTCCTCAATGACCCCACTGAACACCTTATCCTCAGCGTCTTCTTCCCCTCCCTCACCATTACCTGTGCCACCATCTATGTCTGCTCCACTGCTCCTCTTCCCTATGACTTCATCTCGCACATTGACCACACCTTCTCTACCTATGTGTTTGCCGCCGACCTCAACATCCACAGCCGCACTCCTGCCGCCCTTCGGCGGTGGCATCAGTTCCTCTCCACGATCCAAGGTGACCTTGTTCCCCTTCCCCAGCACACCCGACCCGAAAGTGACACCACCCCCGATGTTGTCATTGCCTCCGCCAACCTCCATGGGCGTATCGCTGTCGCCGTCCTTGACCACACAGGAAGCGATCACCTCCCTGTCCTTCTCACCATAACTTCTGCTCACCGCCCGCCTCCAGCTCCGCACCCTGCACCCCCTCCCAAGGTCGTCCATGACTATCACTGTGCCAACTGGAATGCCTACTGGGACTCCATCTCCACCCAGGTCGAAAGCCACCCTCTTACCTATCGTCATCCTGACGACATCATCCATGCCTCGTCCTTCCTTCAGAAGGTAATTACTGACGCTGTGGACGCCCTTGTTCCTACTAAAACCAACTAAGGCCAACCACTTCGCTTCCCACCTTTCCGAGGTCTTCTCCATCCCAGAACATCCCCACTTTGATTATTCTCTTTTCCCCACCATCATGGAACGTGACGATACCTGGGTCGCTCCACTTGCTCCTAGTCTCCAGTACTTGGGGCAGTTGCCCCCCTCCGACATAAACACTCCCATCACAGCACAAGACATTAAACTTATCCTCCGGTCCAAACACAACACGGCCCCTGGTCACGACTGTGTCACCTACCGCCGCCTTCATGAAAGCCCCTATTCCTTCCTGACTGTCCTCGCCCATTTCTATAATGTCATCCTCTCTACTGGCTTGTACTCTGACCTGTGGAAGACCTCCTGCGTCCTCTTATTCCTCAAACCCAACAAACCCCCTTCTGCCGCCTCTTCCTATCGTCCCATCTGCCTCACCTCTGTCTTCAGTAAGGTCTTTGAATCCATCCTCTCCCACCGTATCCATCAGCACCTTACTCAACACCACCTCCTCCCCCTTATCCAGTCTGACTTCCGACCCTCCTTCCCTGCTGAAGACCAACTCCTAAACCTCGTTCACCTTCTGTCCCTCCAGCTCAACTCCCGTCCCTCCGCCATTTTTGTTTCCCTTGACCTCCAAAATGCCTATGACCGTGTATGGCATCCCGGTCTCCTCTTTAAACAGCAAACCTACGCCTTGCCTATCAATTTTGTCCGTCTCGTCGCTTCCTTCCTCTCACACCGCCCTTCCTATTTCACCCTCCACAACACCAACTCTGGTATCTTTCATCCCGTGGCTGGCGTCCTCCAGGGTTCTTTCCTCTCCCCTCTCCTTTATCTCTTGTATACGGCTGATATGTCCAACCCACCCCCACCAGTCCACCTTCTCCAGTATGCTGATGACACTGCCTTCCTGGCTCTCTATCCTACCCTTCAACTGTCCCAACGTCCCTCCAAACCCACCTTAACCAGTTCACCACTTGGTGTAACCAGTGGTTCCTTCGTCTCAACCCCTCCAAAACCCAGGCAATCATAGGCTGCACCACTCGCTCCTTTTGCCTCCATGATTTCTACCTCACCCTTTATGGTCGTCCCATCCAGCTCACCCCCACCCTGAGATACCTTGGCCTCACCCTCGACCGACACCTCACCTGGACCCCTCATCTCCAGACCATCCAGCAGAAAGCCCATTCCCACCTCCACCTTCTGAACTCGTGTCTGGCCGGACATGGGGATTGCATCCTTCTACCATCCTCCACACCTACAAATCCCTCATCCGTCCTATCCTCTGTTATGCCAGCATTGCCTGGATCTCCGCCCCCACCCGCTTTTACAAGGCCCTCCAAATCCTTGAACGCCATGCGCTCCGCCTTGCCTTCCGTATCCGCCTTCCTTCCCCCACACGGCTCCTGTATGAACTGATCCCCTTCCCCCACCTCCTCCTGTTTCTCCAACATCTCCGCATCCTTTACGTTGTCTGCAGGCTTGATCTCCCCCACCCTCTGGTTTCCTCCTTCCTCTCCACCCCCCGCCCATTGCCGCGCCTCTATCGCTGTATCCCTCCCTCTCTCCACCTCCACACCCCCATCTCCTTCATCAGGGCAATTTCCAGCGCCTCCCGCTCCCGGACGACGAACTTCGCCATGACATCTACCCTTCCTTCCAACTATAACCTGGGCTTGTTCGCCCCACCTCCCCAGGGCCCCCTTTTTCCTCTCCCCCCTTCTTCCAGAGCGGATTTCCCTCCTTCCCTCCCCCCCCACCTGAGACCCTGCACCCCAAACTTGCGTCTTTCCTTCCCCCATCCCTCCCTACTCGGCCCTCTTCAGCGCGCTCCCCGCCCATCTCCCCCCTCTCTTCCCCCCTCCCTGCCTCACTCCCTTCGTCCGGCCTCCCTCATCTCCTTGCGCCTGGTAGATCCTCCATTTTGATCATCGTCAGTGTGCCACATCAGTGTTGTGTTTAGTGCTGTTTCTCCTGTGCGTCAAGAGGTGTGATTTTAATTGTGTACTGCGTTGAGGTTCGCCGTCAGTGTTTGTTATGTGCTACGCCATCTGTCGATACTTTTTATGCTCCAATCATACTGTGCCTTGTGTTCTTTTAATTGTCGCCATGTGTGACTTTTTGTGTGTGCTACTTTTAAATATTTTTTTTACAGTCACCCCTTTTTTAGTCTATTGCCTTTCATGATGTTCCCCCTTTTCTATATCTATGTTCACCATATTCTCTCCTTTGTTATATTTAAATGTCTTCTATTTGTTTGTTCTATGTCTTTCGGCTGAAGAGCAGCGCGTATGCTGCTGCCAGCCCGCCCCGATGGGGAATTGAAATACAATAAAGAAAAAAAAAAGCTAAGCAGTCAGTTGCACTCAGGTGAGTGAGTTATAAGAAAAGGCTTCCGACGTGATTGTGGCCGCCTGACTGGAATTAAGAGACTGAATGCGGAATGGTAGTTGGAGATAGACGCAAGGGACATTCCAGTTCAGAAGTCGTTATCGAATTCAATATTCTAGAAGGAATGTTACCACCTGCTCAAGCTGTGGTAGTGGTGTATCTGTTCGTGGTCTAGTGGTAAACGTGGGTGCAGTGAAGCGATTTTGAGCCACAGATTCCTTTAATTTTATCGAAGCAAGTTCTGATACTTCCTAACCCATCAGAAGTAACAAAAAATGGTTCAAATGGCTCTGATCACTATGGGACTTAACATCCACTAGAACTTAGAACAACTTAAACCTAACTGCCCGAGGCAGGATTCGAACTTGCGACCGTAGCAGTCGCGCGGTTCCGGACTGAAGCGCCTAGAACCGCTGGGCCAGCGCGGCCAGCAGAAATAACAAAACACTTCAGAAACGTTTTCGCGAAAGAGCTCATGACTGAGTCATCAGAACAGTCTATTTCCAACAATTTTGGATCGTCAACAGTGTCTGGTCTTTTAGAAGAGCATGTGAGTAGAATGATTTGTGCTCGGGACTTTCCTGGCCATGCAGCTACCACTTACCACCAGCCACAACCCCACGGTAACTTGACGCCGGGATGGTGCCGTTCAAAGAACACCGCCGGTTTCCTCCCCATTTAGCCCTAATACGATGGGACCGGTGACCCCGCTGTTTGGTCCCCCCCCTCCCCCCTTCCGCAATCAACCAATCAATCACTTAACGCCAGCCAGCGTCCGCTCAGGTAAAGGTCGCAACTCGGCTACGTTTCTGACCTGGCGTTGATCACAAATACAAATAGTTTATTATTGTAGTCTGATATTCTGCCCGAAATAACTTCACTAAACCGAGTGAACAACTTGCAATTACATAATGGTGAAGCCATTGTTCACAAAGGATATGTGAGCAGCGTTAAAGTGTGCAAACAACATTCACAGTTAAGTCACCTAAAACAAAACTGGTTTGGTATGTATGTTCTGAATTATTATGTTTGGTCTGTTGACGATTACCTTACTCGAGTGTATTTCTCAACTGTCAAATTTCACTTGAAGTTCTGATATATCCTTTGTAGTTATGTATTGAATTTTGTATATTTCGAACTTTAAAATTTTGTTTGAGCATTACAAAATAGTCTCAAGTATAGAAAGGGTAGCATTTGCCACATATTGTTTGCTTTAGGTTTTTAGAGGGACGAAGGTTGTAGTGGTTACTCGAAAATTTTGTGCCTTGTTTCGGTCGAGTGCTATTGGAGAAACCATGGCTGAAATTGATTTTCTCGACTCAAGAAAGATCGTTTTAGCAACTATAATTTTCCACATTCAGAAAGTCCACATAGCTGAAAAATATGTTGATCTGCTATCATTTAGTTTTCCTGTGACACTTCCAGTCAGTGAAAAGGTCAAGAATATTCAAGTTCTATACAGCTACACGCTCTAACTCATAACAGCGAACTACATGAATTTTCACTTGAACGTCCGCATTTTAATGCCTGTAAGTTAATATCATAACAAAAAAATTTACGGATCAGTTCACTGTGTTAATCGCAATCAATAACTCAGGCGCCCCCAGTCGCAGTGTTAGAAAAACAACCCCGATTATCGCTAGCCCGTGGTAACGGCCGCCTGCATTCGGCTTACTTCATAACAGTGACACCCAGGAAAATACATTTTTGATCTAAAATACCCTTGGGACCTGTCTTGACGACATCGTTAACTTCAAATCAGTACGCTTCTACAAACATAGAATCTGTAAATGACCTAATCAATGTCATACTGTAGAAATAATGTGAGATAATACACTACTTTTAGGATTACGTATACTGCCATTTTCTTTGAAACTAATATGAAAACATAATAAAAATATTCCATGCTCTAATACAACTGAATCACAACTTAGCGTGATAAACTTGGGATCAAACAGGTGACGAGCAGCTGCCTCAATGACATATAGTGCAACTTTCACAACATTATCCGAAGCGATTCACGTGAATCAATGAAGCATTTATTACATCGCGAATGTCTCAAACAGCACAATTATAAACTTGAAATAGGTTTCCTTAAGAATGCTGAGACTGGCACTGTCCCTGAAAATGGAGGAGCACACAGGAAATCACAAGATCACAGGATTGACTGCAGAACGTGAATATCCATGGAGAAATACAGTTATCTGCAAATAACATAGTTTTAAAACCAAGAAAGGGTAGCATGAGTGTAAACCATTTGCAGTAACCGTAAAAGTGGTCTGAAAAAGGTGCGTGTACATAAAACCAGCGAATGTGTGCACTGTTATTCGATTCCAACTTCTACACTCCTGGAAATTGAAATAAGAACACCGTGAATTCATTGTCCCAGGAAGGGGAAACTTTATTGACACATTCCTGGGGTCAGATACATCACATGATCACACTGACAGAACCACAGGCACATAGACACAGGCAACAGAGCATGCACAATGTCGGCACTAGTACAGTGTATATCCACCTTTCGCAGCAATGCAGGCTGCTATTCTCCCATGGAGACGATCGTAGAGATGCTAGATGTAGTCCTGTGGAACGGCTTGCCATGCCATTTCCACCTGGCGCCTCAGTTGGACCAGCGTTCGTGCTGGACGTGCAGACCGCGTGAGACGACGCTTCATCCAGTCCCAAACATGCTCAATGGTGGACAGATCCGGAGATCTTGCTGGCCAGGGTAGTTGACTTACACCTTCTAGAGCACGTTGGGTGGCACGGGATACATGCGGACGTGCATTGTCCTGTTGGAACAGCAAGTTCCCTTGCCGGTCTAGGAATGGTAGAACGATGGGTTCGATGACGGTCTGGATGTACCGTGCACTATTCAGTGTCCCCTCGACGATCACCAGTGGTGTACGGCCAGTGTAGGAGATCGCTCCCCACACCATGATGCCGGGTGTTGGCCCTGTGTGCCTCGGTCGTATGCAGTCCTGATTGTGGCGCTCACCTGCACGGCGCCAAACACGCATACGACCATCATTGGCACCAAGGCAGAAGCGACTCTCATCGCTGAAGACGACACGTCTCCATTCGTCCCTCCATTCACGCCTGTCGCGACACCACTGGAGGCGGGCTGCACGATGTTGGGGTGTGAGCGGAAGACGGCCTAACGGTGTGCGGGACCGTAGCCCAGCTTCATGGAGACTGTTGCGAATGGTCTTCGCCGATACCCCAGGAGCAACAGTGTCCCTAATTTGCTGGGAAGTGGCGGTGCGGTCCCCTACGGCACTGCGTAGGATCCTACGGTCTTGGCGTGCATCCGTGCGTCGCTGCGCTCCGGTCCCAGGTCGACGGGCACGTGCACCTTCCGCCGACCACTGGCGACAACATCGATGTACTGTGGAGACCTCACGCCCCACGTGTTGAGCAATTCGGCGGTACGTCCACCCGGCCTCCCGCATGCCCACTATACGCCCTCGCTCAAAGTCCGTCAACTGCACATACGGTTCACGTCCACGCTGTCGCGGCATGCTACCAGTGTTAAAGCCTGCGATGGAGCTCCGTATGCCACGGCAAACTGGCTGACACTGACGGCGGCGGTGCACAAATGCTGCGCAGCTAGCGCCATTCGACGGCCAACACCGCGGTTCCTGGTGTGTCCGCTGTGCCGTGCGTGTGATCATTGCTTGTACAGCCCTCTCACAGTGTCCGGAGCAAGTATGGTGGGTCTGAGACACCGGTGTCAATGTGTTCTTTTTTCCATTTCCAGGAGTGTATTAACATGAACGTAGAAGCTCTTTCCTCCTGAAAGTGAACAAACATGTAGAATTCTGACTGAAATGCCTGGAGTTTTGTCCCCAAGGAAAAGTGTCGTTCAATCTTTAAAAATGAAAAGAACGGAAAGTATCAATTTCTCGTAGAGTTTCTATATCGTAGCTGATGATACATTTATAATAAAAGTTTAAGGGGGCTAGTGACATAACTTTTCACTTTACATTACTGTTCCAGTATCCCAGAGGCAGAACAGAATTGGTCAATGGCCAGACAGAATGCCAGGGAGAGAGAAATACTGATGGAGTAACCGTGAACACACAACCTTCTGCATCACCATGGGCGGGCTGAGCGCTCAAACAAGTAAACTAATAAAATGACATCATGGCGACATAGGGATATCATCATAGTGCTAACTTCGCAGTGTCATCAAGAAAGCTCTGTTTGAACGGAAGAGTAACCATCCAACTCCTGACATTGATGCAAAAAGCGTTTGAAAGGTGTAGATGTGACATTCTGAAGCAACCAAGAGTGCTGATGAGCTTTGAAAACTAGGGTACATTCAGTCATCCCAACATAAGGGTAATATCATTGGTATAGCCCGAAAAGTACTTATAACCTCACTTCCATGGATTAGTTATCAGCTTTAGTTCGGTGTTGCAACTAATTAGTAGTGAGATGGAATTTTTGACACTCCATTGGTGCCCATTATGTCTTAAGACGCCACTGCCAACTACATCTGACGAACTCTACAGCGAAGAGCTCCTGCTGCCTCATCCTCTCATTTGCTCATAGGAAGACTTCATGCATTTCAACACCAGTCCTCTGTAGACCTCATTGATGGACCTTGGCGGGATATTCAACTAACATCGTTCTAGGTGAATGTAGTAACTGTTGCCCCATGACCTGCAGTTAAGAGCAAACTTCAGGGTCCTGGGTCAGCTTATCGCAGAGAGGATGTTTTCTCTCCACCCCCGAGGCCACCTATCGCTGAACAGCTCATTCACTTTCCACGGCACAGCCTATGATGTCAACAAGAGCAACGTGGTGATCACGTGAGCACCACAGCATACCATCAGACAGCGCTGGCTGTGTTTGTGACGCTACTGGATCGACGACATATCATGACGTAGAAACTCATACCTAGCTGCCACTGTCCCACCGACATGGAGGGACACCCACGCATAAATAAATACCATGTGGTGAGCACTCCACTGGCTCTCCATCCTCCCGGTGATCTGAGGGGAGGTGACTAATACTTCTTCTTCATAAATGTCTAAACTGACAGAAATGGCCGGCCGGTGTGACCGAGCGGTTCTAGGCGCTACAGTCGAACCTCGAGATCGCTGTGGTCGCAGGTTCGAATCCGGCCTCGGGCATGGTTGTGTGTGATGTCCTTAGGTTAGTTAGGTTTAAGCAGTTACGGGTTCTAGGGGACTGATGACCACAGCAGTTAAGTCCCATAGCGCTCAGAGCCATTTGCACCATTTGACAGAAATGTTTACTTAACGTCTTCGGGAGTACGGCAGATCCTCACTACCACATTCAACACGACGTTATCCCAGCATCTTTAGAAGTCCCAACCACGGCCCTCTACAATACGCTTAAAATAGGGAGGAACCAAAATTACAAAACGAGTAAGAAATTCGCCAAGTTGTAATCCCTGATACAGAACTCGTTAAAGCCTGTACTATGGTAAGTGATCGGGATTCACCTTATGAGAAAGGATTTTCGCATAGTTATCGACCGTGTGTACCTGAATGGTGGCAGATCAGACTTACATCCACTCTCTAATAACAATGATCCGTCAAGTGAGTTCAAAATACAATCACACGTCCAGATGGATCAAAAGCAAACCAGAAGAAGCTACCAACGTGACAGTAATACGGTCGCCAGCCTAATTAGGCATTAACTGAGTTTCTTCCCTGTACAAGTTGGTATATATTCATGCGAAACAAAAAGTTGTAACACTGCATAATATAGTAGAATTTTAGAACCGGAAATTCTATTGAACTGATAGTTTCACGTTCTGTACTGATATGGATGAATACATAACACTACACTATAATGTATACTACAAAACTTTATACTGTCAATTAATCTGATTAAAATCGGGCATAGGTTACCCTAGAAATTGCACTTTCGTACCACACACAAAATGTCAGTTTTGATAAAGATAAAACACTGATAAATTTTGACTTTTATATTGACTTTAACTTTTGCTGGTCAAACCAATTTAGAATACTTCAGAATTCAAATGAATGAAGGGGGGACCCTGAAACTGTTATGATCACTGTATTTAAAAAAAATTATTACTGAATTTATTATTCATTCAAGATTTCCAGTATATAAGTTACTACTCTTTTCATCTTATTTACTGTTCATTTAAATGCCTTTAAATCTGTGTCGAAATAATAAACTTCATTACTATATCAATACTAAAGTTATCTTTCAACTTCGTTATACTTTCGATATTCATTTACTGGTTCATTAACAAAACATTTCCTTAAACACCATTCTAATATAGCTAGTTCTGCAAATAATTATTATTAATACAATTTTTAATTTTCATTTCGGATCACTCGGATTGCACAACGTTTGGAAAGGACCCTGTCTAGGTTAGTTGTGGGGATAACTAAATGATGGAAAAGATCTGGTAAAATTTAGGTTATTATTGCACCAAACAAACACAGTTGACTCTCTGATCCATACGAATACAGTACTAAAAGTTTCAACCTGCTAGTATCGATGCGGCGGTTGGCGGGCGGCAAGATGGCGAGGCACAGAGCACACACACACACAACCACAGCTATGGCTCTTGACGTATCGGCACTTTAATTCTTCTTTGCGTCGCAATACTTTTCCATTTAGTGCCTATGGAATTTTGCCATGCTGTGTGGGCGCTGGAACGCCATACCCGAGGATCAGTGAAGCTACGTCTTCCAGGAGAGCCTCCTCGCTCCAGAAGGTGTTGCTCAAACCAGTGCCAAAGTCCAACTACTACTGAGCCCGTTGTGCCGTGCAGTGCCCGTGCGCACTTTCCCACGCTCGCCTACCATCCACCTTCTACCGCTCCCTGACAGTCCGGGTATTCACCCGAGGTTTTGCATTCTACATATCCTAACACATTGCCTACGTATGGACCAGACACACAGTTACAATTTTAAGCATCTTACAACAGTTTCAACCATTGTTACAATTCAGTTCTATTAAAATATTACTTGACATTTGACATAAACATTAATATTTACATTGAAACTTATTTACAGTTTTCTTAACATAATGGCATGAACCAAAAAGAAATGAAATCAGAACATCAATTACAGAATTTTTGGTAAAATCAGATGAAAACAATTACTTATATGTACAATAGTACAGAGTCGTTGGTGTTACAAAGCGAGTGATCATATTGCAGTAACAACATTGAGCAGTGGCGGGACTGGTGCCAGGGCTATATCTCTGGTTAGGCACTATCGATTACCTCTGGCAGAAGTTGGTCTTCGGAGCCTGGGCCGGCTCAGGATATAGCAGGCAGTACGGAGTGGAGAGGGGACAACAACGTTGGGCACGGCACGCGGAGGTGCGCGTATTAGCGAGACGTTGGAGAGACGACAGCGAGCACGGTATGCCTGAGCACGGGCGACAGTCAGCGCCTGACCGTACTGGGGTCAGTAACAGCGGGCCGGCGCTGTGGCTTCTTGGTAACCTCGTGAAACTATGCATGTGCTCGCTTCCGTGAAGGAACACGCTGTTACTATCGGACTAAGCAACGTCTGGTGCCTTCGCCACATCGATCCAGCAGCTGGCATCAAGTTAAGTAATTCAAGTCTTACCAACGATAACTGAAAGATAATGATGATTGCTCTTGAGGCAGCAAAGCGTTGCAAGACTGTGATGTGATATTTCATGCCTCTTATTGTGTGCTTCCCTCCTTAATAGTATTGTTCTTACCTCAGCTGGCAAGTGTCTAAAACATTGATACGCGTGCGCAGCCTTACCGAACGATCTACATTACTTACAGGCCCACATAAGGTGCTCCATGTGATGCTTGGGTTTTAATGAGCCAGTTCCGTTTGCATCATTCGTGTACGTGGTTCTGCTTAAAGGAATGAAATCAGATTTATTAATGGTTCAAATGGCTCTGAGCACTATGGGACTGAACATCTGAGGTCATCAGTCCCCTAGAACTTAGGACTAATTAAACCTCATTAACCTAATGACATCACACGCATCCATGCCCGAGGCAGGATTCGAACCTGCGACCGTAGCGGTCACACGGTTCCATTCTGTAGCGCCTGGAACCGCTCGGCCACCCCGGCCGGCTCAGTTTTATTATTCTCAATTTTACTGAAGTAGTTTTCTGTATAAGTTTGAGTATTACGGCGAAGGAAGCGTTGTTTGATTCCCTGTTGTCGCTTCTGATTTATGTTTAAGTAATCGGAAGCACTAGGCCACCGAAGTGCATAGCCTCCCCTTTCAAATTACTAGCGGGCGTACGGGCGGTGTACTTCGCCTGAGCTCGCGTGTGCTGTTTGGTTCCGATTTCGGTGTCCTAAACGGGGTGGAAGTACAAACGGAGTCGCCATCTTAATTCTAAGATGAGTACTCAGTCACCTCCACCGTTCGTAGCCAAGTCGCGGCCTCACAAACTCGGGCCTCAGTTATTGTACAAGCAGCAGTTTTCTAAAACTTCTGGCGGCTCTACAAGGGTGCCCGGGTTAAATGTTTTAAATATTTGTCTTAAGAATTTTGAGGGATTTCCAGAAGAATGTGTCTTAATTGAAACCCCTTTCCAAAATTGCGGTGCAATTCTGCCTTAGCGGCGTATGTCGATTTCGATGGGGAAATAACTGGGTTATTATTGATGAAATTGTCTACAACCTTGTAATGTTGTTTGGTTATATCTCGCCCAGGAGGGGCGGATTTCAATCTATGTGGAAATAATAATTTATTTCCTAGTTATTTGATGTAAAGTTTATTTTAAATGATCTACTTGGCCCGAGTGGAGGTTTTTTAAATGTTTTCAAAGAGGTTAATTACTTTGTGGTTTTATATAACAAGCAGTTTGTAAAGTTTGTCTGAATGGCGTTTCTTAAACAAATTATTATCTGATTTATGACTGTAACTCTCTTAATGATTTATCTATGATGCAAATAAATATGTTGAAATGAAATGGTCACTGTATGGGTCAAGTCCTTCCACTCCCTTTATATTAAAGGTTAAGGAAATTGCATATCAAAATAGAAATAACGAACCAAACATCACAGATAATATTTACGTAATAATTAGGTTGTCGTATAAGTTAGTAACGTAACTGTGTGTTGTTTTGGCCCATACGTTGCGACAAGAGTCTCTACAAGCTTTCTGTATCTTCTAGTTCTTCTTTCTTCCAGTGGCATATAGGTTTTCGCCAGCCTTACAAATTTTGTTTACGATACGGTGTCACGTAGGACTAACACGTGTGACGTATTACTCGCCTTGAGATGGGTGAAGGCAGTGATGGCAGTTCTAAACACGGAAATAACGTCGGAAAATGGTTTCTCGCTTCGAAAAGTATCGTTCTGTGTTACGACATTGTGAAGACACCTGCGGAAAAATGATCCTATTGCAGCACAAAACATGCGAATATGTTCCTGTTTATTTGAAAGACTGACTGAAAATTGGGATATGAGCTGCCTCATTTTACCTTCCTCAGCAACTTCAAAAAGTTTTCCAAAATTTTGGCTTGTCAACATGTTCGCCTTTTTTAACATGCATTACATTCAAACACTCACATATTCCCCAAAATGAAAGTCACTCACACCCTCTAGTCCATCACTGTAAGCCGCTCATATCCATCCAGTTCCAGTTGCATTGTCATAGGCAAAGTCCCCTTCACTCTGTCCTGCCAGTCTCCTCTGAGTGTCTGCATCTACATCCCCATTTATACTCCGCAAGCCACCCAACGGTGTGGGGCGGAGGTCACTTTACGTGCCACTGTCATTACCTCCCTTTTCTGTTCCAGTCGCGTATGGTTTGCGGGAAGAACGACTGCCGGAAAGCCTCCGTGCGTTCTCGAATCTCTCTAATTTTACATTCGTGATCTCCTCGGGAGGTATAAGTAGGGGGAAGCAATATATTCGATACCTCATCCAGAAACGCACCCTCTCGAAACCTGGACAGCAAGCTACAGCGCGATGAAGAGCGCCTGTCTTGCAGAATCTGCCACTTGAGTTTGCTAAACATCTACGTAACGCTATCACGCTTACCAAATAACCCTGTGACGAAACGCGCCGCTCTTCTTTGGATCTTCTCTATCTCCTCCGTCAACCCGACCTGGTACGGATCCCACACTGATGAGCAATACTCAAGTATAGGTCGAACGAGTGTTTTGTAAGCCACCTCCTTTGTTGAAGGACTACATTTTTATAAGGACTCTTCCAATGAAACTAAACCTGGTACCCGCCTTACCAACAATTAATTTTATATGATCATTCCACTTCAAATCGTTCCGCACTCATACTCCAAAATATTTTACAGAAGTAGCTGCTACCAGTGTTTGTTCCGCTATCATATAAGCATACAATAAAGGGTCCTTCTTTCTATGTATTCACAAGATATTACATTTGTCTATGTTAAGGGTCAGTTGCCACTCCCTGCACCAAGTGCCTATCACCTGCAGATCTTCCGGCATTTCGCTACAATTTTCTAATGCTGCAACTTCTCTGTATATTGCAGCATCATCCGCGAAAAGCCGCATGGAACTTCCGACACTATCTACTAGGTCATTTATATATCTTGTGAAAAGCAATGGTCCCATAACACTCCCGTGTGGCACGCCAGAGGTTACTTTAACTGTTAGTGTCACTGTCTCTCTCTTGTTATCTCTTATTCTTTATATCTCATTCCTTCCTTCCTACCGCTGCTGTCTCTTCTCACTGCCACTATCTCTCTCTTCCTTGTTTTTATTGTCATATACTCTGTCTCTCATTACCACTTACTGTCACCCACTTGCATTTCCTCTTTCTTCCTCCCACCTCATGAGCTCTCAACGGGAACTGTCCACTTCACATTCTTCCTACCACTTTTCTATCACTGGCAACTATGTTCCACTGCCACTGTGTCCTTATCTTTCTCTCACACTGCCACTGTCTCCTTTTCTCTTTCTACAACATAGCCATTATCTACTATATTCCAGTATTTATTACCTTTCCGTCTCTTTACCACTTCTCTCATAAAAAAGCTCGAATATGGTGTATGCCAAAATTTTTGGAGAAGCTTTTATAGCTCGTCCGCAAGGTAGAACGAGGCAGCTGGTACCCCACTTTTAAGCCATAGTCTTTTAAATAAATATTCGCACTTTTGGTGCTCCGATAGGAGCATTTTTCCTCTAGTTCCCTACTATTCCCTGCCATAGCAGCTAGTGGAATTCATCTGAAAGTAAATGTATTAGTCAGTTAAATTTTGATAGTTTTTTCATGTGAAACAGAAATAACGCAGAACTAATTTTACACCTCAGACCAGCTTTTCTCGTGGAAACTTTATATATGCTTCAGTACTATAATAGGGGCTTCCCAGACGATAAGGGAGGCAATTTACTACAAAGGTATCCGTGATACCTCACTTTATAAATTTCGTTTTCGCCTCACGTTTGTATTTTAGGTGGACAATCTCTGTATCTGGGAAATGTATAAAGATATGACGAAAATTTTTACTGTTGCTAGAGATAAGGATCTTAGGAATGCATAATAAAAATTACAGTCATTTTTTGTGCATAGTGGCCTCGGAATCCACGGCTGGATTTTGGTTTCAGAAAAAAAAACAAGGTTTTAAGGTGTTCCTTGATAAAGGATATAGATTTTTGAAAACAGGGAGATGGCTCTCCTAGATAAATGCTTAGGGAATATACTGTAGACGTTGAGCAGTTTTCTGCGGTTTAAATAATAAATTATTATTTTGATTTTGCCTCATAACGGATTTTACACGTATTAGTAGTTCTTTGAACCTGTGTATCTTGGAAACGGACAACGATAATAACAACATTTTCAATGTTGTTTGAGATCGGGATCTGAGGAATATATTCCAAACGTTTGAGGAATTTTCGGCGCACAGCTGTCTTGAAATCTTCGGTTGGATTTTGGCCCGCTGGTGACGGCAATAATATAGTAAAAAAAAACTTTTTTGGGTTTTCCGAGGAACCAGAATGAACTAATGGGTCACTTTATGCCCACCGTAAACAACATCAGCTACAAAGAGCACCAACTTCCATTTGCTTAAGTAGAAGGAGGTGTGTGCTACTCAAACTTTGACCCTGTACTGTAGGGTACTGACACTAAGTCCGTCCTTTTGCTGGGTATAGAAAGGTCCCTATCTCAAGCGCTACCCAAAACACTTGCTATCGCATGCATATGTGATATTTTTTGTTCCATGAGGAAGAGTACGAGATCAGGTGTGGAGTTGCTGCATGCTTCATTTCAAAGCAAGAAGAACTTTTGCTTAAATATTATTAGTTCTCTCATTCCTGTATAATATCGCTGTTACAAAATGCGGAAGGGTGGCATCACAGATCAGCAGCACCTGGGTGGTCTCCGCGCTTTGCATCAACTGATGCCCATCTTCACCGCCGCACATCTGTGCGTTGTGTAGTGAAACCACATATTGTATTGCACTGGAGCAGCGCTGACATTCGAGACCATTATATTGGGCTACTACGGTAAGTCTCCAAGACGACAGCTGTGATGTACACTACTGGCCATTCAAATTGCCACACCAAGAAGAAATACAGATGGTAAACGGGTATTCATTGGACAAATATATTATACTAGAACTGACATGTGAGTACATTTTCAAGCAATTTGGGTGCATAGATCCTGAGAAATCAGTACCCAGAACAACCACCTCTGGCCGTAATAACGGCCTTGATACGACTGGGCGTTGAGTCAAACAGAGCTTGGATGGTGTGTACAGGTACAGCTCCAAGTGCAACTTCAACACGATACCACAGTTCATCAAGAGTAGTGACTGGAGTATTGTGACGAGCCAGTTGCTCGGCCACCATAGACCAGCCGTTTTCGATTGGTGAGAGATCTGGAGAATGTGCTGGCCAGGGCAGCAGTCAAACACTTTCTGTATCCAGAAAGGCCCGTACAGGACCTGCAAGATGCGATCATGCATTATCCTGCTGAAATGTAGGGTTTCGTAGGCATCAAACGAAGGGTAGAGCCACGGATCGTAACACATCTGAAATATAACGTCCGTCAATGCGAGCAAGTGGTGACCGAGGCGTGTAACCAATGGCACCCCATACCATCACGCCGGGTGATACGCCAGTATGGCGATGACGAATACACGCTTCCAATGTGCGTTCAACGCGATGTCACCAAACACGGATGCGACCATCATAATGCTGTAAACAGAACCTAGATTCATCCGACCAGGTTCGTCGCTGAGTACACCATCGCATGCGCTCCTGTCTGTGATGCAGCGTCAAGGATAACCGCAGCCATGGTCTCCGAGCTGATAGTCCATGCTGCTGCAAACGTCGTCGAACTGTTCGTGTAGCTGTTTGTTGTCTTGCAAACGTCCCCCCATCTGTTGACTCAGGGATCGAGACGTGGCTGCACGATCCGTTAGAGCTATGTGGATAAGATGCCTGTCATCTCGACTGCTAGTGATACGAGGCCGTTGGGATCCAGCACGGCGTTCCGTGTTACCCTCCTGAACCCACCGATTCCATATTCTGCTAACCGTCATTGGATCTCGACCAACGCGAGCAGCAATGTCACGATACGATAAAGGGCAATCGCGATGGGCTACAATCCGACCTTCATGAAAGTCGGAAACGTGGTGTTACTCATTTCTCCTCCTTACACGAGGCATCACAACAACGTTTCAGCAGGCTACGCCGGTCAAATGCTGTTTGTGTATGATAAATCGGTTGGGAACGTTCCTCATGTCAGCATGTTGTAGATGTCGCCACCGGCGCCAACCTTGTGTGAATGCTCTGAAAATCTAATCTTCTGCATATCACAGCATCTACTTTCTGTCGTATAAATTTCGCGTCTGTAGCACGTCATCTTCGTGGTGTAGCAATTTTAATGGCCAGTAGTGTATATTAGCAGTAGGGTCGTCGCCTAGGAGCAAATTAACAAGGAAAACTTCTGGAAGCAATGGAGTTCGTTTTGGTCTCAAAAGTTTTAGTTTGCGCCTCTCATGTCGTCTAAATTCAATCCTTTACCATTTTCCGAGTTCTTAATACCAATGTGAGGTTTGTTCATGATGTTGTTAATTGTGAGATCGCTAGTCTCCATGTCTACTGGTTAACATTTTCACCAGAGAGGTTTAGGTAAAATGAAGATTTCGTCTAGAATCACAACTTATGAGAAATATAAAGCTCAATTGGGGCGGAAGAGGGGTAACGTATTGTGGCTCGATAGTCTGTTACTCTTGTTTATGTCTGTGCTACGATGTTACAAGTTTCGTAGCGAAATTGTCTACAAAAATGTATAACACAGGGCATATTCTGTGTATAACTAGCATGTGACTGATGTGGAGTACAGCAGTTTCGGTGCCTTTCAGACACTACTGAAGAGTTCTTTCATTGACAGAAACTAAATCTGGATTATAATATGACTGACAACAAGCACTATTATAGGCTGGTGGTAGTTTAGCATAATGAGTGACATCTGCAGTCTCCACACTTTCCAACACCTTGTGCCCACCTGTGCCGTCCTATTTGCGCTCCCTGACCGCCTGCTTAGCAGTGTGGTTACTTGCTCGCCTCCCATGCAAGCGGGACCGGGTTCTATTCCCGGCCGGGTTGGAGATTTTCTCCTGGGACTGGTTGTTGTGTTGTCCTCATCATTATTTCATACTCATCACCGGCGCGCAAGTCGCCCAATGTGTGGCGTCGACTGAAATAAGACTTGCACTCGGCGGCCGAACTTCCCCGGATGGAGTCTCCCTTTCATCGATGCCATACGCTCATTTTTTCGATATTACAGTGGGGCGCCGTGTGAAAATTTCACTCCAGAAACATTGGAAATTATTTCATTGAGCCTTTCAGCACAATCAGCACTACGTTATTGTGCTAATTACTACTTAACAGACTCGTTGTAACAATTCCTCCTCGACATATCTCATTTAAACGTTTTTGATAACCTAGAGGCATCGTTTGTGTGAAACCACCAGGCAATAAATTAGGAGCAAACTGCGCCAGCTGAGAGGCATTGCACGGAAAATGTATCCCATGCACCGCTAGTTAACCTCTAATTGCTGCAGGATTTTGATTGCTACCTGTTATAAGCGTACTCCACACTGAAACCATCAACAGCAATTGGTCCGTAATTATTACATGCTGAAATAACTGTTCTTTATCATGACTATTAGATTAGTGTAAACATACGGGTATCAATGATTTCTGTAAGCGTAGTGAGTTTCTTTTTACATTCTTTGGTATCATTCGCTATCACTATTTTAACGCGCTTTTTCGGTCATTGCACATTGTTTCTTTGAACAGTTCACTTTACGTATTACATCTACATACAAACTCCGCAATCCACCATACGGTGCGTGGCAGAGGGTACCTCGTAC
Organism: Schistocerca nitens; assembly: GCF_023898315.1. Classification (NCBI taxonomy): domain Eukaryota; kingdom Metazoa; phylum Arthropoda; class Insecta; order Orthoptera; family Acrididae; genus Schistocerca; species Schistocerca nitens. Next base: position 23,112,236 of record NC_064614.1, read on the forward strand.
CACATCCAGCATCTTCTCTCCCTGTTCCACTCCCAAACAGAACGAGGGAAAAATGACTGCCTATATGCCTCTGGACGAGCTCTAGTCTCTCTTATCTTATCTTTGTGGTCTTTCCGCGAAATATAAGTTGGCGGCAGTAAAATTGTCCTGCAGTCATTCTCATATGTTGGTTCTCTAAATTTCCTCACTAGCGATTCACGAAAAGAATGCCTCCTTTCCTCCAGAGACTCCCACCCGAGTTCCTGAAGCATTTCCGTAACACTCGAGTGATGATCAAACCTACCAGAAACAAATCTAGCAGCCCGCCTCTGAACTGCTTCTACGTCCTCCCTCAATCCGACCTGATAGGGATCCCAAACGCTCGAGCAGTACTCAAGAATAGGTCGTATTAGTGTTCTATAAGCGGTCTCCTTTACACATGAACCACATCTTTCCAGAATTCTATCAATGAACCGAAGACGACTATCCGCCATCCACACAACTGCCATTACATGCTTGTCTCACTTCATATCGCTCTGCAATGTTACGCCCAAATATTTAATCGACGTGGCTGTGTCAAGCGCTACACCACTAATGGAGTATTCAAACATTACGGGACAATTTTTCCAATTCATCTGCATTAATTTACATTTATGTATATGTAGAGTTAGCTGCCATTCTTTACACCAATCACAAATCCTGTCCAAGTCATCTTGTATCCTCCTACAGTCACTCAACGACGACACTTCCCCGTAAACCGCAGCATCATCAGCAAACATCCGCACATTGCTATCCACCCTATCCAAAAGATCATTTATGTAGATAGAAAACAACAGCGGACCTACCACACTTCCCTGGGGCACTCCAGATGATACCCTCACCTCCGATGAACACTCACCATTGAGGACTTATTAGAAGCTTTATCTTGCTTGATGCTTATGGTATTTGTCGGTGGATGTTCACGTTTTGCCAGTCAGTGCAGTGATGCAGACTTTTATTTTCTGTTATTTTGTTTTGGAAGTAGTGTCAAGAAAACGTTTTAAGTCTTTAAAGATCATACCATGTTTTACTTCTGTGTAATCTTTACACTCCAACCAGTGATAACGCTGAAAAAAGTGAACAGTGTTTCGTGAATGAGCTCTTCGGTTTACAGTACGCTTAAGACAGAAAAAAATGAATGTGATAACTCATTTATGAAATGATTGCTTTGCAGTCGCTCCATTTGACTGGTTTTGTTTATTACACTCTAGCCCCTAAACATAGTTCTGGAAATAGGACTAAAACTTATTCGCTTATCGTTTAGGTTTTTGAGATGCAAGCAGTATCCCTCTCTTGCGAGTTTGTCAAGAAACTTCGGCTAAGGAAACGCATTCTTCCTACCGCTGGCACAACCTGTACTTGGTAACATCACGGAATATGTTTCGCAAATCTGAGGTAGCGAAGTTACATCTACATCTACATCTACATCTATACTCCGCGAGCCACCTTACGGTGTGTGGCGGAGGGTACTTATTGTACCACTATCTGATCCCCCCTTCCCTGTTCCATTCACGAATTGTGCGTGGGAAGAACGACTGCTTGTAAGTCTCCGTATTTGCTCTAATTTCTCGGATCTTTTCGTTGTGATCATTACGCGAGATATATGTGGGCGGTAGTAATATGTTGCCCATCTCTTCCCGGAATGTGCTCTCTCGTAATTTCGATAATAAACCTCTCCGTATTGCGTAACGCCTTTCTTGAAGTGTCCGCCACTGGAGCTTGTTCAGCATCTCCGTAACGCTCTCGCGCTGACTAAATGTCCCCATGACGAATCGCGCTGCTTTTCGCTGGATCATGTCTATCTCTTCTATTAATCCAACCTGGTAAGGGTCCCATACTGATGAGCAATACTCAAGAATCGGACGAACAAGCGTTTTGTAAGCTACTTCTTTCGTCGATGAGTCACATTTTCTTAGAATTCTTCCTATGAATCTCAACCTGGCGCCTGCTTTTCCCACTATTTGTTTTATGTGATCATTCCACTTCAGATCGCTCCGGATAGTAACTCCTAAGTATTTTACGGTCGTTACCGCTTCCAATGATTTACCACCTATGGCATAATCGTACTGGAATGGATTTCTGCCCCTATGTATGCGCATTATATTACATTTATCTACGTTTAGGGAAAGCTGCCAGCTGTCGCACCATTCATTAATCCTCTGCAGGTCTTCCTGGAGTACGTACGAGTCTTCTGATGTTGCTACTTTCTTGTAGACAACCGTGTCATCTGCAAATAGCCTCACGGAGCTACCGATGTTGTCAACTAAGTCATTTATGTATATTGTAAACAATAAAGGTCCTATCACGCTTCCTTGCGGTACTCCCGAAATTACCTCTACATCTGCAGATTTTGAACCGTTAAGAATGACATGTTGTGTTCTTTCTTCTAGGAAATCCTGAATCCAATCACAAACCTGGTCCGATATTACTTTTTGGATGGCACTGAACTATCCTGATATGTTCACCGGAATTTTTCTTGTCATTTCCAGTGATTAATCTACGTGATTTTGACTTAAAGTGCGACAATGGTCCTGAGACCAGGAATGTTACTCCAGACAGTTCCTACGAATACTTTTGCTTTTCATGTTATGAATCACTTGTCTTAGATACCACTTGAACAGTGGAGAAGTAAGTGCCGCACATGTACACCAGCTTTGAGGTAAGGATTTCGTGTCTTAATGCTAAGGGTGTGTTAGTTCTTGGTTCCAGTAATGTCGGATAAAACCCTTTCAACTCTTTTGTGATAGAACTACACGCAGCGAAGCCAGAAATCCTCACACATTAAAAAGTTCAACATTACCCCACTTCCTAGAATTCCTGAAGGTAGACGTTGACTGTGGATGTTGTATCACAGACACAGTCCATTTGACTGTTCACAGATGCCACTAAACCCACCCAAAGATGTAAACAACTGTGCATGAGCAGCGAGTATTAGACGGAGGGATCCGACAGCCGGTCAGTTCCAGTCAATCCACAAGGAAGAAGGTACACGGCTCCTGTTGTCTGTAGTCCAACCATGCCTAGACGGTCGATACCGCTGTTCGATCGCGTCCGCATTGTTACTTTGTGCCAGTAAGGGCTTTCAACATTTGAAAGTGTGGAGTCGTCTTGGAGTGATGTGGTTCAGACCTGGAGGAGAATACAGAGAGAGAGGGACTGTCGATCACATGCCTCGCTCAGGCCGCCCAAGGGCTCCTACTGCAGTAGATGACCGCTACCTACGGATTATGGCTCGGAGGAACCCTGACAGCAACGCCGCCATGTTGAATAACGCTTTTCGTGCAGCCACAGGACGTCGTGTTACGGCTCAAACCGTGCTCAGTAGGTTGCATGATACGCAACTTCACTCCATACGTCCATGGCGAGGTCCATGTTTGCAATCACGACACCATGCAGCGTGGTACAGATGGGCCAACAACATGTCGAATGGACAGCTGAGGGTTGGCATCACGTTTTCTTCACCGATGAGTCTCATTTGCCTTCAACCAGACAATCGTCGGAGACGTATCTGGAGGTAACCTGGCCTGGCTGAACGCCTTAGACACGCTGTCTACATCTACATCTATACTCCGCGAGCCACCTTACGGTGTGTGGCGGAGGGTACTTATTGTACCACTATCTGATCCCCCCTTCCCTGTTCCATTCACGAATTGTGCGTGGGAAGAACGACTGCTTGTAAGTCTCCGTATTTGCTCTAATTTCTCGGATCTTTTCGTTGTGATCATTACGCGAGATATATGTGGGCGGTAGTAATATGTTGCCCATCTCTTCCCGGAATGTGCTCTCTCGTAATTTCGATAATAAACCTCTCCGTATTGCGTAACGCCTTTCTTGAAGTGTCTGCCACTGGAGCTTGTTCAGCATCTCCGTAACGCTCTCGCGCTGACTAAATGTCCCCATGACGAATCGCGCTGCTTTTCGCTGGATCATGTCTATCTCTTCTATTAATCCAACCTGGTAAGGGTCCCATACTGATGAGCAATACTCAAGAATCGGACGAACAAGCGTTTTGTAAGCTACTTCTTTCGTCGATGAGTCACATTTTCTTAGAATTCTTCCTATGAATCTCAACCTGGCGCCTGCTTTTCCCACTATTTGTTTTATGTGATCATTCCACTTCAGATCGCTCCGGATAGTAACTCCTAAGTATTTTACGGTCGTTACCGCTTCCAATGATTTACCACCTATGGCATAATCGTACTGGAATGGATTTCTGCCCCTATGTATGCGCATTATATTACATTTATCTACATTTAGGGAAAGCTGCCAGCTGTCGCACCATTCATTAATCCTCTGCAGGTCTTCCTGGAGTACGTACGAGTCTTCTGATGTTGCTACTTTCTTGTAGACAACCGTGTCATCTGCAAATAGCCTCACGGAGCTACCGATGTTGTCAACTAAGTCATTTATGTATATTGTAAACAATAAAGGTCCTATCACGCTTCCTTGCGGTACTCCCGAAATTACCTCTACATCTGCAGATTTTGAACCGTTAAGAATGACATGTTGTGTTCTTTCTTCTAGGAAATCCTGAATCCAATCACAAACCTGGTCCGATATTCCGTAAGCACGTATTTTTTTCACTAATCGTAAGTGCGGAACCGTATCAAATGCCTTCCTGAAGTCCAGGAATACGGCATCAATCTGCTCGCCAGTGTCTACGGCACTGTGAATTTCTTGGGCAAATAGGGCGAGCTGGGTTTCACATGATCTCTGTTTGCGGAATCCATGTTGGTTATGATGAAGGAGATTTGTATTATCTAAGAACGTCATAATACGAGAACACAAAACATGTTCCATTATTCTACAACAGATTGACGTAAGTGAAATAGGCCTATAATTATTCGCATCTGATTTATGACCCTTCTTGAAAATGGGAACGACCTGTGCTTTCTTCCAGTCGCTAGGTACTTTACGTTCTTCCAGAGATCTACGATAAATTGCTGATAGAAAGGGGGCAAGTTCTTTAGCATAATCACTGTAGAATCTTAAGGGTATCTCGTCTGGTCCGGATGCTTTTCCGCTACTAAGTGATAGCAGTTGTTTTTCAATTCCGATATCGTTTATTTCAATATTTTCCATTTTGGCGTCCGTGCGACGGCTGAAGTCAGGGACCGTGTTACGATTTTCCGCAGTGAAACAGTTTCGGAACACTGAATTCAGTATTTCTGCCTTTCTTCGGTCGTCCTCTGTTTCGGTGCCATCGTGGTCAACGAGTGACTGAATAGGGGATTTAGATCCGCTTACCGATTTTACATATGACCAAAACATTTTAGGGTTCTTGTTTAGATTGTTTGCCAATGTTTTATGTTCGAATTCGTTGAATGCTTCTCTCATTGCTCTCTTTACGCTCTTTTTCGCTTCGTTCAGCTTTTCCTTATCAGCTATGATTCGACTACTCTTAAACCTATGGTGAAGCTTTCTTTGTTTCCGTAGTACCTTTCGTACATGATTGTTATACCACGGTGGATCTTTCCCCTCGCTTTGGACCTTAGTCGGTACGAACTTATCTAAGGCGTACTGGACGATGTTTCTGAATTTTTTCCATTTTTGTTCCACATCCTCTTCCTCAGAAATGAACGTTTGATGGTGGTCACTCAGATATTCTGCGATTTGTGCCCTATCACTCTTGTTAAGCAAATAGATTTTCCTTCCTTTCTTGGCATTTCTTATTACACTTGTAGTCATTGATGCAACCACTGACTTATGATCACTGATACCCTCTTCTACATTCACGGAGTCGAAAAGTTCCGGTCTATTTGTTGCTATGAGGTCTAAAACGTTAGCTTCACGAGTTGGTTCTCTAACTATCTGCTCGAAGTAATTCTCGGACAAGGCAGTCAGGATAATGTCACAAGAGTCTCTGTCCCTGGCTCCAGTTCTGATTGTGTGACTATCCCATTCTATACCTGGTAGATTGAAGTCTCCCCCTATTACAATAGTATGATCACGAAACTTCTTCACGACGTTCTGCAGGTTCTCTCTGAGGCGCTCAACTACTACGGTTGCTGATGCAGGTGGCCTATAGAAGCATCCGACTATCATATCTGACCCACCTTTGATACTTAACTTAACCCAGATTATTTCACATTCGCATTCGCTAATAACTTCACTGGATATTATTGAATTCTTTACTGCTATAAATACTCCTCCACCATTGGCGTTTATCCTATCCTTGCGGTATATATTCCATTCTGTGTCTAGGATTTCGTTACTGTTCACTTCCGGTTTTAACCAACTTTCCGTTCCTAATACTATATGCGCACTATTTCCTTCAATAAGAGATACTAATTCAGAAACCTTGCCCTGGATACTCCTGCAGTTTACCAATATTACGTTAACTTTTCCTGTTTTTGGTCTCTGAGGACGGACGTTCTTTATCAACGATGATAATGTTCTCTCTGGTAAGCCGTCAGGTATTTTATCGTTTCGCCCAAGGGGGGGTCCCTCTAACCTAAAAAACCCCCGTGTGCACGCCACACGTACTCTGCTACCCTAGTAGCTGCTTCCGGTGTGTAGTGCACGCCTGACCTGTCTAGGGGGGCCCTACAGTTCTCCACCCAATAACGGAGGTCGATGAATTTGCAACCATTATAGTCGCAGAGTCGTCTGAGCCTCTGGTTTAGACCCTCCACACGGCTCCAAACCAGAGGACCGCGATCGACTCTGGGCACTATGCTGCAGATATTAAGCTCAGCTTGCACTCCGCGTGCGATGCTGGTTGTCTTCACCAAATCAGCCAGCCGCCGGAAGGAACCAAGGATGGCCTCAGAACCCAAGCGGCAGGCGTCATTCGTTCCGACATGTGCTACTATCTGCAGCCGGTCACACCCAGTGCGTTCAATAGCTGCCGGAAGGGCCTCCTCCACATTACGGACGAGACCCCCCGGCAAGCACACCGAGTGCACACTGGCATTCTTCCCCGACCTACCCGCTATTTTCCTGAGGGGCTCCATAACCCGCCTAACGTTGGAGCTCCCTATAACTAATAGGCCCGCCCTCTGTGACTGTCGGGACCTTGCCGGAGAATCGGCCACTGGCCCAACAGGCGAGGCATCCTGTGGTGGCTCGGAAACGATGTCATCACCACTAGGAAGCACCCCGTACCTGTTGGAAAGGGGTAAGGCAGCCGCCACGCGGCCAGATCCCACCTTCGCCTTTCGGCCAGGCACGCGCGAGCCCACCACTGTCCGCCATTCACCCTGGAGTGATGGCTGACCGGTAAGATGCTCACTGCCGGAAGACGCAGCGACATCAGGGGTTCCATGTGATTCCAAGGCCACCGAAGTAGGCATAGGTCTCACCACAGTTGCCCCAACGCCACTACGAGCCGACGCCTGCGCCTCGAGCTCGATGAGCCTAACAGACAAAGCCTCCACCTGTCCCCGAAGAGTGGCCAATTCTCCTTGCGTCCGCTCACAACAACCACAGTCCCTACACATGACTATGTTTACCCTACTCTATACGGTGACAAATTCCCAAGATAATCTTCTGATGAGCTACTCTGATAATCAAGAAACACTCACTGAAATACGAGACGCGAAAACTACGCTAGGTTTTCCCAGAAAAACTATTTAAAAGCTAAGCGCAGCAAATAAGTACAAAAACACTGTTATTGAAATAAAAGGTTCTACCTAGTAAGCACTCGAACACGCAAGAAATTACAAAAATAAACTAGTAATTACACAGATAACTGAAAATAAGTCGCTGCTGTTTGTAAAATATGTAAGAAGCAAACGGTGTACTCGCCTTAGTAGTAGCAGGAGCTAGCGATGCGCTCTCGCTGACGGTCAGTGCAGTGCAGCAAGTTGGAGGTTCCCAGCTGTTCTGGGGTGGCATTATGTGGGGCCGACGTACGCCGCTGGTGCTCACGGAAGGCGCCTAACGGCTGTACGATACGTGAAGGCCATCCTCCGACCGATAGTGCAACTATATCGGCAGCATAATGGCGAGGCATTCGTCTTCATCGACGACAATCCGCGCCCTCATCGAGCACATCTTGAGAATGACTTCCTTCAGGATAACGACATCGCTCGACTAGAGTGGCCAGCATGTTCTCCAGACATGGACAATATCGAATATGCCTGGGGTAGATTGAAAAGGGCTGTTTATGACGACGTGACCCACCAACAACTCTGAGGTATCTACCCCGAACCACCGTTGAGGAGTGGGACAATCTGGATCAACAGTGCCTTGATGAACTTGTGGATAGTATACCACGACGGATACAGGCATGCGTCAATGCAAGAGGACGTGCTACTGGGTATGAGAGGTACTGGTGTGTACAGCAATCTGGACCACCACGTCTGAAGGTTTCGCTGTATGTAGGTACAACATGCAATGTGTGGTTTTCATGAGCAATAAAAAGGGCGGAAATGATGTTTATGTTGACCTCCATTTGAATATTATGTGTAGGTTCCGGAACTCTAGGAACTGAAGTGATGGAGACCTTTTTTTGATTTATATATATCCCTTTATTTCTTTTTGTGTTTTTGACATACATCGTCAACCATAAATGCACTTATTTTGATATTTCACTGTAAATACCAGTGTCAATGTCAGTTTTGTAAAGGTTGTGGTAGACACGTTGGCAATACTAGAGTGTTTGCGTTATGTAAGGACCAAAGATCGTCTGAATGACAGTCGCATCCATGGCGTCGGATGTGGAATAAATGTGAGAGCGCGCCAAAGTAAATGTAGACGGCCTCCTGAAGAAATAAACTGCAAGGCGTTGTACATACAACGAGCAGGCAGTTTCATGAGTCACAGGACGATGTTTACTCGAGAAGAAGTTTAAAGAGTATTATTGAAGAACCGCTACCGTGTGATAAAATATATTTAAATTTACTCGCAACTCGAAGAAGAACCTTTTGCCTAATAACAGCTCCACCTCAAAGTAAGATGTTCCATTTTAGACGCTTAAAAAGATATAGGGCTTGCTAATATCGCAGAATCAGTTTATCGAATAATACAGTACTGCTGTTAACTTTAATCCTTGCCGTGTGTTGGTGCTTTTCCTACGGCTTTATTGCCAACAGTAGACTCATGTTCCGATCACTCTAATAACCTATTGTCACATTAATGCAAAAACTTGCATATTAATTACAGGCGTGTGTTCTCGTGAAGTGGCAACGCTAATGTTATTTCGTTAGTCGTTTTCCTAACACTGCAACCGAAAGGCATCTCAGGTATTGGGAATAGATGCATGCTGCTTTGGACAGATCGCTGTATATTAATCCTGAGTAAGTGGTAGTTTTCGGTATTTGTTTGGTGTCGATTATAGGAGGTGTTTTATAGTTTTTATTAAGAACCGTGTAAAAGACTGAAGTATCAATTAGCCACAGCAGCAGTTTCAGAATATTTCATTTAAAAATATTTTTAAATAAAGAGTAATTTTTATTTGTAAAATGTGCATTGTTTTGTAATATTGCCTTATTATAGAAAACGGGAAAAGGAATCAGTGCTATTTCGATAACAATTTTGACATAAACGACCAACAAGCACAGGGCATAAGAATTGGTACAGCATTTTCTGAGACAATAATGTCACTGTTGCCGTGTGTCCTGGCTTAAGGTTCGCGGGTACGTACAGGTTGCAAGACTTGCATCTACTTGGTCTTTCTCGCTTTGTCGCTGTTACTGTCGGCTATCCGTTGTATTGCAGAATGGCACTAATTCTAGTCCGGAAATATTTGTACGAACTGACGTAGCAGTGGTTCACAATGCTTCATTTGCTATAAAAGATTAAAGATTTGTCCTTCGTTTCTATGAAATAATAATAGAAAGGAAATAATGGTAACAGTGATAAATTCCTAGCTTACAGTAAGAAAAGGAAGTAGCTGATCTGCTCCCTATACCTACTCAATATTCCTTTACCTGCTTGTAGCCCTCGAAAATGAACAAATTAACATCAAAAATAGACTTCTGCAACCTCAGTTTTCACCCTTCATCACTGTCTTCCCGTGATGCCCAATAGTAATACGAAACGAAATATCGTGTGGCGAGGACCTTCCGGCTGGTAGTCCCGATCGCCTGATGCAAGTCTTTTGAGGTGACGCCACGTCGGCGACTTGCGCGTCAGGGAGGATGAAATGACGATAATGAAGGCGACACAAACATCCAGTCCCTGAGCGGAGAACATCTCCAACTCATCCGGGAATCGAACCCGGGCCCTCAGGTATGACAAGCTGGCGCGCTGTACTTTCTGCTACGGTGGCGGATTAAAGTGGGTCGGTGAGGATGAAATGACGATGATGAAGACAACACAACCATCCAGTCCCTGAGCGGAGAACATCTCCAACTCATCCGGCAATCGAACTCGGGCCCCTAGGTATGACAAACTGGCGCGATGTCCATTCTGCTACGGTGGCGGATTATAGTGGTACGATCCTCGATTGCAAAACTAGTTTCGAGCAGTGTTTAAAAGACGTATACTCAATAGGAGAATATTGGTAATTTTTTGTAGCAATCGCTTACCACTTTCCGAGAAATGCATCACTTTTCGAGAAAAGCAGGGAACTGTGCACGGACTAAGTTCTTTCTTCTATTTGCCTGTTTAACTGAATATTTTCACTCTATTTGTCTTGAAATGAGGGAGTCAAAATTTTTCAGTCTTGGTTCTGTTTCTACGTCTATTACAGGAAATAACAGGAATTAAACATCGAAAATCGTTTATTTCAGAAATCAGTTACTTTGAGCGGATTTAACAGTCAGGTTAAACTGACCTAGAATGAAACAATGCAACCGGAAACCGGTTGTTTCAGCGACAAACGCAATCTTTGTTCCTGCGTCCGACTTCTGAACGTAGCCCATTCGACTAAAATGTTACACAGAGGCTAAATGACCGAACTATGTCCAATTTCCCAGGTATAGGAACTTTCAGAATGTGGAAAATTTTACATGCCAAAACGAATATTTTCGTGATATAAAGTAATTCATAATAGTATTTAAACCATATAAAATTTCGGACGTCGGAATTGACATAAAGATGGTAATTGATAGTAGAATTACGTACATGGAGCAGCACATTTTACGCTGCTAAAGGCTGTAAAGAAAGAAAAATGTCGTATGGCGGGAGCCTCCCATCGTGTGGACCGGCCTCTCGTGTAACTGTTTGTAGCTGACGCCAATTCGGCGAGTTGCGTGTCGATGAGGATAATATGACTATGAAGACAACACCCAGTCCGCGACAGGTGAATAATCTCCGACCCAGCCAGGAATAGAACCAACGCCCGTCACATGATATTCTGCGGCGCTGACCACTTTATTTTCCTCTCTGTGTGCAGGAACTTATTTATGTTGTAATTAATAAATGCTAAGAAACGGGCAAGTTATATATCTTTGTACCTTTTTTCCTAAGAGCTTTGCTTTACATCTAACAGCAATTGCTCGTCCTATTCGTCCTGTATAAAGTGCTCGACATGTATGGCAGTTAATTTTATAGATACATGAGTTTTTTAAGGGAGAATGACTTGGTTTCAAACTCTGAATAAGATTCCAGAATGAGATTGTCAGCCGGCCTCGGTGGCCGAGCGGTTCTAGGCGCTTCAGTCTAGAACCGCGCTACCGCCACGGCCGCAGGTTCAAGTCCTGCCTCGGGCATGTATGTGTGTGATGTCTTTACATTACTTAGGTTTAAGTAGTTCTAAGTTCTAGGGAACTGATGACCTCAGATGTTAAGTCCCATAGTGCTCAGAGCCATTACAACCATTTGAGATTTTCGCTCTGCAGCGGAGTGTGTGATGATATGAAACTTCCTGGAAGATTAGAACTGTGTGTCGGACCCGGTTTTTAACTCGGGATCTTTGTATTTCGCGGGTAAGTGCTCTACCGACTCAGCTACATATGCAGGACTCACGAAGCGCGAAATGCAAAGCCCCGAGTTCAAGTCTTAGTCCGGCACACAGTTTTAATCTCCCAGGAAGTTTCATATGCGTAAGATTATCTTATAAGTTATTATTAGTAGAAAATGCTACTTTACAGCCATATTTGTTTCGAAGGTTTTATTAAGAGAAGTTCCAATAGTGGTGATTCTGTAAGTAGGCTGTTTAGATTTGTTTTGTTGGTAACGCCACGTAGCCCTTTCTCTACAAATCACTGACTGTGGTGTGTGCAGTCTGTGGCAGATTTGAATTGTTGGAATATTTGCTATTGTAAGGTTGGGCAGTTGCATGTGAACAGCGCTTAGCGTTGCGCTGTTGGACGTGAGCCGCCAGCAGTGGTAGATGTGGAGAGAGATGCCAGAGTTTTGACCGGAAATATATATATATATATATATATATATATATATATATATATATATATATAATGACTTTTGAACGCTATTAAGGTAAATACATTGTTTATTCTCTATCAAAATCTTTCATTTGCTAACTATGCCTATCAGTACTTAGTGAATTCAGTAGTTAGAATCTTTTATTAAGCTGGCAGTATTGGCACTCGCTATATTGCAGTAGTTGGAGAGAAGAAGATTTTTGTGAGGTAAGTGATTCATGAAAAGTATAAGTTACTGTTAGTCAGGGCCATTCTTTTGTAGGGATTATTGAAAGTCAGATGGCGTTGCTCTAAAAAAATATTGTGTGTCAGTTCAGTGGTGATCAGAATAAGTAAAGAGAAAACTGTCTGAGTACGTTCAATTTTGGTCAGCTGTTTGAAAATCAAATAACGTTCGAATTTTTCCAGCACTGTCATCTACAAATGTTTCTAAGGAGACGTTACAATTCTATTATTGTTTTTGTTTTTCTTTCTTTTTTAAATATTAATCATTATGGTTGGTTTGTATCCATTATTGACTGCAATAGTTTTAATCAAATCAATCTTAGCATTGAGATTTTCATCAGATAAAGGAGTAGAATTAGCTCTGTGGATGGATGAATGGAAAAAAGTTTTTATGTGTGAGTGAGGGTATATTGAACAGGACGGCACTATTGGATCAGTGTAGATTCCTTTGTGAAAAGTATAAAAAGAAATTTAGTTATCAACTATTGTTAACGTTAGATCCAAATAATTTATCTGACGGTATTGGTTTTCGAGCTCACGCGTGAAAGTACTTATTCCTTGACTTTCGTTAAAGATTTTGAAGTCGTGATCAATGCCGTTTTCAGACCCTCTGTAAATAAACAAATTGTCGTCTACGTATCTGTACTGAAACCCTCCGCCAGTAACTTAGTTTAAAAATTCAGCATCACGATAATCCAGATGTCTTATATTTCCCGCTGTTTTCTAGAGCCGGAACAAACAAGAGAAAAAAGAAAAAAGGGAAAAAAGTTGAGCTTAATTTCAAACGAGCGGTCAGTGCTCGAGACCGTCATTTCCAACAACGGCCCTTGCCATTTAGAATGAATTTTAGATTGGTATCTCCCATAGAAAGTTTTCAGAACTACGAGGGTCATTTAGAAAGTATATTAGATTCGTGTCTCCCCTAGGAAATTTTCAGAATAGCACAGAAAAATGGCCGTGTTAGTTACAAAATCCTCCTTCCGCCAGGGAAACGTTACGCTGATGTTCGTAGCTGTAAAATGTCAGCAGAGTGCGCGTGGCCGATAATGACTCCAGGAAGCGGAGAGAGCACAATGACGGGCTATCTCCAGCGTCTCTCCTCCTATACCTGAGTCAGGCACCATTCGCCGACTATTTTCCCTGCCGTCCAAACGGGCTGTACTTCGGAACGGATCTTCAGGTGAACCACCCTGGTAGCTCTGTAGCTGTCACAGCACGCAGAAATCTCCTTAGACTGCACTCAACACAAGCAAAGGAATATCAACAAGTGATGTGATGGAAGAAAAGGGAGGAAGCACCTACACAATTGCTGTTGTTTATTGTAGTTGGAAAGAAACGTGCGTTTCAACAATCCCCTTGATTTCGACGGGATCTAATTGAAACTTAATTAATTTGCATTTGAAACTGACTCTAATTTGCATATAAAAATGTGGCTAGCTTGTATAAAGACGTATCGCGGAGCGAAAAGAGTTGAAGCATAGTGTTTCGACACTTCTAATTTTGAGTCATAAATGTTTCTGGAAGATTTTGCTTTTACTGATGGATTAAAAGTAAAGCACATCATCTCTGAGGCTACATGATACTCGTAGTTTTGTAGGCAACCTAAATGAAAAATTTGAAGGAGGTAATGGAATTGAATTTACAGATCGAGCAGAAGACAAAGCTTTGTCTCAAAACTTCCACATCTGGTCTGTTCCCAGATCGTGGAGATGCTCGGACTTAGAAACCTGACGGAGGGTCAGTTTATTACTGTCTTAAGCGAAAGACTCGTGATTCTCCATAGCGACCGGCTGGCGGCCGTATTTTATGTCAAAGGCCTTACCTTCAGTTAGGAAATGGGTTTGCTTTCACAAAGACAAAACTCCACGTAGAAAATGGCACGATGTTAGGAGCAACGCAGTCAGCACAGCAACCTGTGTTGCAGCTTCCATTATCTGGCCAATGAGAGAGGTGCTTTGACGGTAGTGCGTCCAATGACAACACTGCACAACAAAGTGTCCCCACGTTGTCTACATACAGCATCAAGATATAGACATAGGTGTAAGGAAGCTACTGGGAAACGAGCGTCGGCAAACGGCTGTCTTCATTGTCGTATGGGTCCAGTACGTGGGGTGCTGATATGGGCGCCATCAACTGCACAACACGATAACATATGGTGTGCATTGACATTTATTTGGACAGCAGCTGTTACTTTTCTGGTGCGTGAAGGGTTGTGTCCGTGTCGTGAGCTCAAGGTTCAAATGGCTCTGAGCACTATGAGACTTAACACCTGAGGTCATCAGTCCCCTGGAACTTAGAACTACTTAAACCTGACTAACCTAAGGACATCACACACATCCATGCCGAATGCAGGGTTCGAACCTGCGACCGTAGCAGTCGCGCGGTTCCAGACTGAAGTGTCTAGAACCGCTCGGCCACTTTGGCTGGCTCCTCAAGGTTCCTTTACTTTATCTTTCAGTAAGATAAAGGAAAACCGCTTGTTGGCCGTTATCTCCTCGACATAGACAGTATTAGAACGTCTTCTTGACGAGCACTTTCTCCTCAACTCTCATCTAGTGAAACCATCTGCTCATGGATTGCTAAGAGACCGACGTACTACCACCTGCAAATCTCTGTGACTAGTGATTCCGGCAAATTTTTTAAGCACTATACAATGATATAACTTTAACCGTCTTCCAAGATAAGTTCCACTCAATACTCTGCTGGGTTAGCGCCATTACCACTGCCAGACCTTGCACACACGGTAAGTAATTTGGTTTTTTGCTATCAACCTCGTTGTATCTATTTTAACGACCACTAAGTTAAATTATCCAGTTTTCTTCATTCACCATTGCAGTGAACATCTGGAAAAGTTTTCATATGCGTTATAATCTGCACCATAAACACATTTATGAGTGTGTGAACATCTAAGTTGAAAGGACTCCAGTCAGTTTGGCAATACACTGTACGCGCTTCGCAAAACGATTCCGTTCACTAGAGAACGGACGCCGTTGCCGAACCCATTGAGGACATTATCGTGTGCTCCGGTTCGTTAACGATCGTGGTAAGGGTCACTTACTGAGGCGCAATTCTCGGGTGACAATGTGTACGTTTCTCTGCTCTCATATACTCGTACGTAATTAATATAGCCGTTATCTAACAACTTCCATCTGTCTGGGACACATTTTTTTTCATAGCCTATTAAAGGAGAAACAACGAGTGATACGCATTTACATTTATACCTTTTTGAAGAATGTGTACACGCAAAGGGAATAGTTATGAATTTGACAGAGCTACTAACCCGAGCAAAGGTGAAGAGGTGGAATGCGGCTCGTGTCTGTGGGTAACAACATGGTAATCGCGGAAATGGAGCCGTGGGTGGCGATAGCTTGTTAGCGGTTTGCATACACACACCCCAGTGAGTATTTGTGGCCAATTAGTGAGCTCCTGTATCCAGAATGGCTTTAATCACGCGGATTTCCAATGATCAGTCTACAGCAAACTGCAGTGCTATAAATTAATATAGCCCAGTATATACGTTGCCTGAGCTATATTAGGGATAATGAACCAGTAATTTCCATTCAGTACAGCAGTTGTAAATCATAACGACGGTACGGACACCATCCTTCACAGACAGTGAATTTCTCGGAGATGCGATACCTATTCCACACTCCAGGAAACACTGTTAAGGAAGAACAACTTGTCCCCTTGTGTGTTGTACACGTAACCACTGAAATAAATAATTAAAATGAAAACAAAATAAACAGCCGACACACTGAGGACTTCGGTCGTTACGAACCAGTATGTATTCCTCTTATTAAGCGATTCCATTGTCGTGATGTATGGAGGAAAGTTCGGGGTATTTCCCATCCGTTTACTTACACACTCTAATTAGCGTTGCGTATATTTTTGTTTTTGACCTGGAAGCTTATTTTTCTTTGATTTTGTCTTGTGTGCCTGTAAGCTATGGCCAAGCATGGATTTCAAGAGCCAATAACGGTAGTCACGTTGGTTTAATACATTATGTCTTAGATGTAAGGAACGCACTTTGAATCAGCATTTGTGTTTACAGGCAGTAATTTTCATTTTTCTTGAACGTTGTGGGGCCGATGAACTCAGGGAGAGAGAGTCAACTGGAAAGCTCTATCATGAGCGAAATCCGCTGATATACGAAGCTTGTGAAAAGCAAGTAGTCGAAGTGCCACTGGTAACCAACAGATGGCAGCATTCTGCCATCCGAATACAATAGACTAGAGCATAGAAAATACTTGGAAGTTAAATTCCTATATGTAATTTGATATATAGTTTCAGTTAACTTTCTAAAAATATTTTATGTACCGAAACGAAGGTCACGAATGTTAATTAAAACAGTTTCACATCAATTTTAATTGCAAGAAAGGTAAGAAGAGGAAATATATTTCTCCCTCTTGATATTGTCTACCTTCGATTTAAAGGTTCGTTAGCGATATTCCATGGTGTCCGTCATACCGGGAAGCTTGTATTCAGCGTTCAAGTAGATGCAACTGTGACATGTCATAATAAAGAACGGTAAAGGGAGCACACAGGGATAAGCTTCCATTTAGTGTTCACATAGATATAACTGTAAGAAGTCTTCATAATGAACGATAAGGTGGCGCATATATATGTATAAAACTGAAAAGTTAGAACTATGTCACGGACTGAAACAAAATAGTGAGGTGATTTTACAAATATGAAGTTGTTGCGACCGTTAGAAATAATTTAAGCCCATGTACAGTGTAACTGATAGTTACTGCTAGGCCTTCTTGCCAAGTTACTGAGGAAATGGAAATGAAGGGTGTTTTTATTATTTTTGCATTGAAGGAGGGAACAATGGTTCCGTCTTTCTTCTATTTAGATGTAATACATCTGTAATTAGCTTTGCAGTTCTGTCGTTATTTTATATGTGTCTAACGCAAGTAATGGATCTCTGCTTTTAAAAAATGCCGTTGTAGAATATATGAACCAGCAGGTGCTGGTTGATGGTTAACAAGATTATTAATCTTGGGAGCATAGTTACTGCAACAGGGTAACACCGAATTTTGCTTATTACTACTGCAATAAAGTTTCAGAATATTTTCATGTCTGGATTTAGACGTTGTCGGCTGAGTTAACAGAGTTGTAATAACTGTCAGAATTTTCTAAAACTGATTCGATGAAAGGGACACAAAAAGTTTCGCCTTTATTGTTTCCGCTCACTACATGTTATGCTGCTGGCGCGTGCATTTTCACATAAACAAGCATT
The DNA here is from genome assembly GCF_023898315.1 of Schistocerca nitens. Taxonomy (NCBI): domain Eukaryota; kingdom Metazoa; phylum Arthropoda; class Insecta; order Orthoptera; family Acrididae; genus Schistocerca; species Schistocerca nitens. The sequence goes on from NC_064614.1 coordinate 23,129,993, forward strand.
AGCTGTTGTTGGACTGACAAATGATTTTCTTTTCTCCTGTCTTCTACTAGCTTTAACATCATGTTGCTAATATTTTGTGCTAGCGCTATAACTAGGTATTATATGATACCATCTAGAGCTCGACATTTAATTAGCTATATGTTGATACTCTTTGCACCGGATTTTCAGGGATTGGCTAGAAAATGAGTATGGCCTGCATTTTACACTTTCAATAAAATAAACTTTAAAAACTCCTTTGGTGTGCTCTGTCACGTATTATTTTTGGCCTAGCCAATGTAGTAAACATACGTTGCTGGAGCAATAATTAGTATACCCATTTAAGAGTTTCCAGTTCACCCAAGATTTGTTGTTGCAACAGTGCAGATCGAGTTCATGAAATGGTTACAAAAATGGTTGAAATGGCTCTGAGCACTATGGGACTTAACCCCTGACGTCATCAGTCTCCTAGAACTTAGAACTACTTAAACCTAACTAACCTAAGGACACCACACACATCCATGCCCGAGGCAGGACTCGAACCTGCGACCATAGCGGTCGCGCGGTTCCAGACTGAAGCGCCTAGAACCGCTCGGCCACGCCGGCCGGCGAAATGATTACGTTTAGAGGTCAATAGGTTCAAATGGCTCTGAGCACTATGGGACTCAACTGCTTAGGTCATTAGTCCCCTAGAACTTAGAACTAGTTAAACCTAACTAACCTAAGCACATCACAAACATCCATGCCCGAGGCAGGATTCGAACCTGCGACCGTAGCGGTCTTCCGGTTCCAGACTGCAGCGCCTTTAACCGCACGGCCACTTCGGCCGGCTAGAGGTCAATAGCAAAGGCGGGTCTGAGGTACCGGGTGTCCATTCACGCTGTTTCATCCATGTAGGTCGTGATATAGGCTCCATGAGTAGCAATGCAGTCGCTGAGACTCGCTTCCAGTCGATCATGCTGATGGCGAATACTGTCCTGGTGTATGTTACTCCACACCTGTTATGCTTGTTTAAGTTGCCCCGTAAGAGTTGTTGGTTGACGAGCCGCACAAATCACTCATCGTCCCATCATATCTCACAAGCGCTAGATTGCAGACAAGTCTAGAGGTCTTGCTGGCATGGAAGTTGCTACACGACTAGGAGAGCACGTTGAGTTTCAATGGCAGTTTGTGAACTGGAATTATCGTTGGAACAATACATCACCTTTGTGTTGCAACAAAGACGAAGGAACTACTCTAATAACATTGGGCATGTACCTAGCGCTGATTAGTTGTAAGACTTCGTGGTCTCCTGACCTTCATTGCTTACATATTCCGCCCTCACAATCATATTCCGCACATCAAGACGCTTCGTTGGAACCAAAACTCGATAAGATAAAGCCAATGTTGTATGAATTCGTGTAAACGATATGCAAATAACAAGTAAGCGCACAGTGGTTGAAATACTAAAGGCTGGCGTAGACACACACACATTCAAGACACGACGGTCACAAAAGCTTTTAGTTCGGGAGCGCAACCGCACGCCAGGAGGCCAGTCCCGACCTATCTACGTCGGCCTGTGATTGCCCGTTGAGCAGTTGCCCGAGTGTTCGGCTTAAAAGCAAATTCCGCTACATTGTGTGGGAGCGCCCAGACTTCGCTTTCTTTACAAACATAGCACACAGTTTCTGAGATTTTCACAGGGAGACAGCCAACGCCAAACGCCAGTGCTACAGATTTTCAGATTGGTCGCCTTAAACGAAACATCATTCTTCCGGTTTAGAAGAGCAATGCTGATTGGCAGACGATATTTCTGACGCCTTGAGCTGAAGGAGTAATTGAAGAGACCGAAAGATACACCCCTTCACATCTGGCGTAAAGAGGGCCAGTCTGTTGTCGCTCTTGGAGCGAGAACACGTAACGAGTGCGTGCGCGGTCGTACGTGTACTCAAAGAGCGAGGAACAAGTCTCTCCTCAGTACTTCACTGGGAGAGCACCTCTGTCGAGAGCGAATTGGAGTGCTACTCTATATTGAGTCCTTGCGATTAAGCGTTGTTCACTGTGATGGCCGCCACACTTATTGTGCGGTGTGAACCGACAGAGTTATAATTAAAAGCCTGCAAGCGAATTTTTGAGTGGCATCGCGGTGGACTGGTTATCTGACTGGTGTACCACGCCAATAGTTAGACTAGGGGCGAATAGGAGTCCTTTACTTCATCAAGGCGTAGGGAAAGTTTGACTGGCGAAGGTCAATCCAGATAGAACGAGAGTTATCTTATTTGTCAGCAGCGAGCGGCGCAGGCAGCAGTCATCGCAGGTCACGGTGTTGTGCGCTACAGCTCTTGCAAGCCCCATATTTCCTCCACAACAGTACACTTCATTGCTTTTCACATGCGACAGCCTTGACCGTACCTAGCAACATTCTAACAGATAATTATTCAAGTTGAGTAGGCGCGGCTCTCCGCCATTCTGCCAAGTCAATAACAATTTTAAACTTTGTATAGAAATTTCGTTAGCGAGTCCTATCCTTAAGAGGTAACTTCACATTTCGAAAAGAACCCAGAAATAAATTGTTAATTGCATAACTAAAAGTGCCATTGTGATTTCTCAGAATTTTTGCAGAAATAAATAATAATTTTCGTGAGTTTCATGTTTTTCTTACACTAACTAGCACTACTCCAGTACCCAAGTATCCCACTAGTTATGTAAGAAGTTTTGTGAATTTTTATGTCATTTCCTTACAGCAGACGACTTCACAAGATATTTATTGCTGAAAGTTTTTCAGGCATTTCTCTTTAGAACGTTAGGAGTGTCTGTCTGACCTGTGGGGGCGTGGGGGTGGAAATTTCATCTTGCAAGAGCCACAGGGTAAAGGGTACATCTCACATTAATCCGTTGCGCAGAATGACAGAATAGCACCCACGCCGCTCACATAGTGTCCCATCTGGAGACCGCGAAGGGGAACGACATACGACCTTCTTCGAGGAATGCAGTCTACGAGACACGGCACACCAGGTCTACACATCGTCGGCGCAAATGACTACCAGTTGCGTGCAGGCAGAATCTACTTTCATCGCTAAGAGCACGGCACGCCATTCCATCATGCAAGTGATGCTCTGGCGGCACGAGTTGAGCCGTGCTCGTCGATGATGTCGCGTGAGTGGAAGACGGCCCAGAGTTGTGGGTGCCCGTACTCCCAGTACGCAACAGCTCGTGTTGACATGTGTGGGCTCACAAGCCCTCTTATCTGAGCTGTGGTAGCTGTACGATCTGCCACTGCTGCTCTTACAATACGACGATACCGGCGCGCATCTGTGCTACGTGGACGTCCAGCACCTCGTCTACGAGTGTGACAACGTTCACGTGACCAGTTTCCACATCAGCATCCATAATCCGCTCGCCACCTGACGGTGTGTGGCGGAGGGTACCTTGAGTACATCTATCGGTTCTCCCTTCTATTCCGGTCTCGTATTGTTTGTGGAAAGAAGGATTGTCGGTATGCCTCTGATCTCTCTGACTTTATCCTCATGGTCTCTTCGCGAGACATACGTAGGAGGGAGCAATATACTGCTTGACTCCTCGGTGAAGGTATGTTCTCGAATCTTGAACAAAAGCCCGTGACGAGCTGCTGAGCGTCTCTCCTGCAGAGTCTTCCACTGGAGTTTATCTATCGTCTCCGCAACACTTTCACGATTACTAAAGGACCCTGTAACGAAGCGCGCTGCTCTCCGTTGGATCTTCTCTATCTCTTCTATCAACCCTGCCTGTCTAAGGACCGGCAGACACGACACATTTACGTGTGTCAGTAATCAAAGCTGGGCCCTTCGCACCCTGTCGTGCTGGCACATTCTATTGTTCAGCTTCGCTCAAAGGACCGCGTGAGAATTTTAATATCCCGAAGTGCGCTCTTTCCGCCAGGAAATGTCCCCCCTCCATTATTGTCACGCCGTTGTTTTCACATTATGCCCCTTAAATATTTGTTAAAAACGAAGATTCCAATTCGCTTAATAGAAGCACTGTGTCTCCTGGTGTTAGTTTCGCTTGACGCAATAATATGAAATAATAATAGACGAGGTTTGATGTGGACAAAAGTGTGATAAAAAAGCATTAAATCACTGAAGAAATGCTGCGATCTTTTCCAAAGGGATACTACGTGTACACTTGAGTACATCCGGATTCTAACGTTAAAAATTAATAGTCGTATTGTGCTATTAAACGTATCCGGTTTTTAATATTTAAGCTTCAATGCGGGAAGAGCAAAGAGAAAAGCACATCTGCTTCAAATTGACATACATTTGCAAAGTACTGGCTCAAATTTTAAATTTAATGTACGCTACCAAATATAACGTTGGAATTAACTTGCAGTTTATCCTACTGTTTTTAATCTGCACAGCAGTAGCAGCAAATCCTACCATACAGTGCTTCTAAATATGCAACAACTGTCATAAAGGTAAAATCGGCCCTCACGAGCAAAAGCTGTTAACCTTCGTAATACCGACTATTTTTTGTAGCAATGAGAATCACTGGGGTCTCTCTAGCGACTCCACTAAACTCTACCTTTTTACGAACGAAAATAATGCGTTTAAGACAAGAACTTGCGTTAAACTTACCAGCGTATTTTCTATCCTTAGACCTTTCACAAAATGGCCACTGTCCTCTTTTTTTCGTCTGTGGTGCTCATAAGAGTACTGATGAACTAATACTGTCTAGTTTTCTGCCAATATGTAGCCTTCCTTGTTCTACGAGGAATGCCCATCTCATGTAGTTAGTTGTTTCTGCCCAGTCTGGTGATGATGCAGCCACCTATCAATACATTCACTATATTAATACCAATCACGTCAGTGGCCACGTTCTGCTCATACTCTTTGCATTGTAATTTCTAAACAGCTTGTGCTTTGTATCTTTATTACAACTCAGAATCAATGTTGGCTTCGATTCTTTATGATCCTCCATTTACTTCCTTAAACGTATGGAACTGACCAAGGTTACAACTTTATCCTTTTTTGGACATGACAAAACAATTGGTACATGCTCTTGAAACTCAAACATGGATGAATATTTGATTCGTCCTACGATCTGAGTGAAAGCCTGTGGTAGTTCTCCTTTGTTTCTTCTAATTGTTCCTAAAAGTGTGAGGTCAATTTTAAAAATGCACACGCCAAACTAACGCTTGTGAAATAATCGCCACAAATTCCTACGCCTTTCACAATATCTAAAGCAACACTCTTGTCTTGACCAACTTCACGTGATTGATTTTCTTGTGAACCAGTGTAAACCTGCAGATTGAAAACGTGAATTGTTGCACTATCACATACAGCCCATGACTTCAACCCATATTTTCCTGCATGCAGTGTGTCGCGGTGGTAGCATTGAATAAATTGTTCTCGTGTTTCCAGTCCCGTCAAGTGATTAAACTTGATCAAGATATCAGCCAAGCACTCCTTCGTCAGTGCCAAGCAGGACGACATAGCACTTGAAAATGGTCAAGGAGTACGTGGCTGAAAGCTCCTCTAATTTTAATCACTTGACGAGACTAGCCGGCCGCGGTGGTCTCGCGGTTCCAGGCGCGCAGTCCGGAACCGTGCGACTGCTAGGGTCGCAGGTTCGAATCCTGCCTCGGGCATGGATGTGTGTGATGTCCTTAGGTTAGTTAGGTTTAAGTAGTTCTAACTTCTAGGGGACTGATAACCTTAGGAGTTAAGTCCCATAGTGCTCAGAGCCATTTGAACCATTTTTTTGAACTTGACGAGACTGGAAGTATGAGAGCTCTTTAATCCTTAGTTTCCTGGTTTTGAAGGAAAGTATTGCCAAAGTGGACATCTGCCACGGAATCTCAGAAGTTGTTCATCACACTCTTATTTTACTACGTGGAATATAACCGACTTGAAATGTTTTTACCCACATATCGAATATATCTCTGATGGCAGTCATCTTGTCTGGTGCACGGTTGCCTTTTCGTAACTTTAAAACTCGAGATAATCCGTGACATTTACCATTTAGCTACTTTCGGATTTAAACTTACTATGATATTGGGAAGATATCTTACGATAACATATATTACAATTTGTAACTGTATTTTGACCTCTAATGAAAGTATTATAAAAGACTATCGTTTAATATCTCCGTATCTTTGGGCGGATATGGGATTCAATTTCGCCCACACAAAATACATTTACAATACAATTCACTGCACCGTTTACCTGTGTTAGTCTCTAGACAAATCTGTTATATCCATCGAAGGAACAATGATTGTATTCAGCGTCAGGATGAGAGAAATAGCAAACTTACAGACAGTATTTCCATCTGAAATGTATATAGTAAGTTTAAACTGTAACGGTAGCCAGTCCTGAGAGGTCAGATTCTGAATATTATTTTTGTAATGAGCTGCTAAATTCGAGTTAAATCTTTTCTTTTATTGTGGCCAAGTCATGTGAAATCAAGATGGATGCCAGTACTACGTAGCTTTTTGAGTACTAAGTTTAAAAAACTGAGCTGAATTAATTACGAAAAATTATTTATGTCAGACATGGAAAATGATACCGAAACGTATGTAACCATGATAGCTTAAAACGTGACCTCTCCGCATAGGTTCTCTCATTTATGGTATTAATAGAAGTATGCACTTTGTTACGTAAACGACATATTAGCAATGTTCTTTCAGACAGTAAAAATTTTATGCGTCATAGTTTCTGCAGGAATGAACTGTTTCTAATATCACACAGCAAACAGTACAATAACTGTCTATGGGTATTTTTAAGACAGATTTGATAATATATATTGTTTCAAAATTTAGTGTTCCGATGTGTGAACCTATATGACTGATTTTCCCTACACACTTATAGATATGAGAGTATATATTCTTGCCATGTAGCACGTGAACAGTGAAAAGAGAAACCATATCGAAACTGACTAAAATAACAGAGTCATTCAAACGCAATCCCTGCAATCGACATAAGAAATCTGCAAAGTTCTTAATTCTGGCTTGCACGTCCAGCTATTGGGATAGTGTTATTAAGGAAGCTGTTGATATCAAACTATCAAGGGAACTTTATAAACAGAGATGGTGGATTTTGTTTAAATGCTGCTTGCAATCCGGCCCTGTCTCTCATCAAAAAAACAGAGGGACAGAATTAGTGCTACCTCACTTGTAGATTAATAGTCACTATCGATATTTCTGATATTGGTCATCTTTGGTTGTGTGTTGCCTCTGCGGGTACTTGTTCTGTGTGTGGTATCTTCCTTGTTTCTCCTCTGTGAACCGAGGTATTAAATTCCCTTGCACATTGCTTCCACCTTACACTTTGCCTTGAGAATGGCAGGGTGTGCTCCTGTCGAAATATCGGCGGTGGCGACGTCGTCACCGAGAAACAAACCATTAAGTTGTTTGAACAAGATACTGACTGTTGGCCAAGGTGCAGCTACTATTCTTTGTAGTAATGTATAATTTCCAGTCGGATCTGATAATATCTTCGAACATTATCGATCACCGCTGTTCGATTAATGATTGCCAGTTTTTCCTAACCCGGTTACTTATGCGTTTGTAATCACCGCATTTGAAAATGTGTGCTAACGCAAGGAGACGTCTTTCGGAATACAAGTTCGTCTTGACGTTTATGTTATACAGCTGCGAGCTACTTCGAGAACTGGTTAGCACCATACTGCATTAGCGCTAGAACTTAGCGTGGCATTGCTGATACTGCTCCACGTTAATTTTCTGTGAGGGCACTTCTGTTCGATGTGGTTAACCATCCGTGAATTTGTGATGAGACTGTGAATACGGCTGACATTAAGCTTTTGTCAGCTGTCTATTTCCGTGAATTATCGACGAATGTTTTCCAGACTGTTGTTGATGTCCTCGACGTTCGTTGCAGCTGTCCTGTTCTTGGGATTTAACATAGCAGATAATTTTTTTGTAATGTTTGGCTGGTTGTCTGTACTGTTCTAACTGTGGTCTTAATGACGTACTTTAAAGGTATTCCAGATACATTAAACAGCGAGGGCTAATACTCTGTTTGCCACTAGCTCTTCCTGGCCATGCATTACTGTGGCACTGCTTGGTTAAATAGAAAAAACAAAAACAAGAAATCACATGTTTCAATTATGTATGGGAGCTGGATATTCGTCCTAATCTCCATATTTATCTCCTGTCCCAGTCCATCTCCTCCTGCGTGTTTCTTTGTCCACCTTATTCCCCATCTCCCTATCCATCACCTCCTCCCAACTCTCCATCTCCTGCTCCCCTCTCTCACCATCTCTTCCTGCCCCCTCTCTCACTGTCCATCACCTCATCCGCCCTTTCTATCTCCTCCCCTCCGCCCCCCCCCCCTCCACCGCTCACTCTCAATGCCTCATGCCCCCTCTATTACCCCTCTCTCTATCACCTCCACGCCATTTCTATGCCCACCTTCTCCTCCATCTACTTCCTTCAGCCCCTCCTGCCCTCTCTGTCTGTCTCCTCCTTTCAATTTTCTAAGTCCTTTTGCTTCCACTCCTCTGTCCATCTCCTCCCGACCTCTTTCACCTTGAACGTTTATTGTTGTTACAAATTCGGATACTATAATAGTGTTCTAATCTCTAAACTGATTAAGCCACAAGTACAGCTATCCTGTTTACTAACAACGTTTCACTGTTATATATATTTTACGTACTATATATTATAAACATAGTTTACGTGTGTCAAAACGTTTCTTACACTACCCTGTCAAAATCTGAAGCAAATTGGTTGAATACTTCTTGAGATTTTTGGTAAGAAGGTTTCCCATTATTTCATACTTATTTACGTGTATAGGAACACGTGCGCGTTCGAATGCAAGTTGTGTTAAAATTTCGAAACAAGCGCTGAAGAATTTACGGAGATTAACATTTTGAGCAAACTAACGTAAGGTTTTTCCTAGAAATCTGTCCGTTTAAATATCATGTACGTATGTATACAGGGTGTCCCATTTATCTTGACCACCGTAAATAACTGTTTGTCCAGATGTAAATTACGAAATGTGTCAGGCAAATGTTCTTTAGATGTCAGGGGGCATCAATCAGCATGACTGCCTTCCGTTGTAGCTTTGTTTTTTACAAAGATATGAACAGCGGAATGACTTTTTTAAATGGTGCACAGTATTTTTTTCGGTAATTCATTTCCTTTCCTAAAGACCTATTCAAAACTCTATCACAGTTTATCATTCACTGAAACACAACGTTATTAATTACATAACACAATATTGACGGTGACGCTCCCAGCGCTTAGTGCAGGTACTGTGGGTAATGGAACACATCCACATGTCGACGTTGACAGAACTAGGGATACTAACTACTGCTTCCCAATATATTTATTCCTTAATGAAATTTGTCATTAAAAATATCACTTTTTCACAGCTCAATTTATGGAATCAATACTAGAAATAAGAATAATCTTCTCAAGGATTTAAAGTCACTTAGTCTTGTACAAAAAGGTGTGCATTATTCAGGGACATACATTTTCAATAACTTGCCAGCAGCCATAAAAAGCTTAACAACCAATGAAATTCAGTTTAAGAGAAGGCTAAAGGATTTATTGGTGGCCAACTCCTTTTAGTCCATTGATGAATTTCTCAGTAGAACCAACTGGTTTGTCTTTATGTATATATGAGTATAATATAACTTCCGCACAAAGTCAGTGCAGTAATGAGTTCATTGTAAATAAGTGTGTGTGTGTGTGTGTATGTGTGTGTGTGTGTGTGTGTGTGTGTGTGTGTGTGTGTAACTACAATGTAACTTCTGCCCCAGTTCAGTGCAGTAATGTGTTCATTGTAAATAAGTATTTAGTATTTGTGTTACATGTTTATTTCCTTATAAATAAATAAAAACCTTTTTTATTTTAAATTCAGTGCATTGGTATTTGTAACATGATACTTTCATATAGCATTCATTAAGAAAAGACGACCATGCCACCAGGACCTGTGGAATGGTACATTAGCTTATTTGTTTGATTGTAAATATTTGTTATGTATTGTTGTTTTTCTGACATGTTCCACATCCTGGAGGACATCCTCACTACAGATCAATTGGAATGAAAGTAAATCTAATCTAATCTAAACAGAGGACAGATGTAAACACAAATAGAATCCACACCCCGTCGATTATATGTATCCTGCACGTCATTGCCTCTCATGGAGGCCACTTTGAGCATCTGTTCTGACGCGGGTACGATGCAACCCTGTAGTGTGTTCCAGGACGATTTGCTGTCGGTGCAGCCACACCGTCCATTGACGGACACATGTTCATAGAAGCTTTTTCCTTCAATTTCCAATCGGACTCCGTCCGTGCATTTTGACGGTTTTATTAATGTTCAGCCTATACAGGTATACGTTGAAATGCAGTATATTTCTCCACATACGAAAATTTGGAACAAAGGGGAGTCTTTTATTCGGTTAAAATACCTCATAATGTGCTGTTCAATAATACGCCGTGCTGTGGGAAGTTCCATTTCCCGGTTCACATTGATCTAGGTCATCGTTTAATGTCGTTTGTGTGCTTTAGACAGGTATGGTCCATGCATCCGGCTTGCAAGCCTAGTGGCATTTTTTAAAATTGGAACTGACTTTTATTCCGGTTTTATTTGCATACTCTTTTACTACTCATCTCTATCAGCCTCTTGTGCGGAACCGACAATCAGGCTCACGGCACCTGCATGTACTTTACGTACTGTTTTTATGTTAAGTGTCTGAAGGCCTTGTGGAGAACTATGGAATTCATTGGGACTGACTGCTATGGCGAACAGCAACTTTAACAGAGGCATCACTGCCATACTCGTTGTTGAAACGACACGGGAACTGCAGCTGCCCATTTATCTTCAGCTTCGATTTATGCTTTTCTTTATAAGATTTCTGATTGATTCACTAAAACCCATTCACTCTATAGTTATAATTAACAATTGGTAACTAATCCAGTAAAATGTTTTTCATTAAATTTAAAATAGTTGTATCTGACTACTACTGTGATGAGATTCATGAAGTCAGTGATTTGTCCATCTGAAATATCTTTTTTGAAATTACGTAAATTTTTTTCTACGATTGTGAACGTTTCTTGTACAGGAACGTTAGTATAAAGATATTTGATAACTAATGAAAACAACTTGGTATCTGAACTGCATTCTAAATCTTTCATTTTATGGATTAAGGCATGACTATTGGGGATGGAATAATTGTTCTCGGAAAAGAATGATTTTTTCAGAGTTTCAAGCAGAAATTTGGCCAAATCATGGTACGCTCTATTCATACTATTAGATATCGGCTGTATCGGATGGTTAGGTTTGTGAATTTTAAATTGAGACTGAAGTTTTAGGGGCTGAGGGTTCGTATTGGTAAGCATTTTCTTCTGAAAAGATTTGATTAGATATTTTGCTTTACTGATGGCTGACTTGACTTCTTTTTGTAATTCTGGAGTCGGATCGTCATGCGGTTTCGAAATATTATTTTCGTTAAATAATCTAAGGTTTTGGAAATATATCCAGAATTGTAGGCAATAACTAAAGAGCAACCGTCCTCAGACTTAGTTGTTAAAGCATCAGCTTCTTTAAGTTTATTGTTAATGGAATTAACCAATTTTCGATCGTTATGCGTGACGTTATGAAGCGAGGTTGTGGTGCTACTCGAGAATGTTAGCTACATCATAAGCAATTCTAGTTTGACATGAACTGTCTATTTTTTTTTACAATCAAGGCCATTTTTTTTAGGTCGACAACCATTTTTTCCATTACATTTATGCCTGACAGGTTGGGCATGACATTTTACTTCAGCCCTTTTTCAAGTAAGGAAGTTTCATTCTGAGTAAAAGTAATGTTAGATTTATTTAGAATTCTTTTACGAAATACGTGACTGCTTTTCTTGAAGGTACTTTGAAAACATTTTTCATCAGGAAACAGACAAGAGTTTACGAAGTTTCTTTTCGTCCTTACGCATTATGTCTTGTTTACAAATTTCTAAACGTTCATTAATCTGTATCCAGAAATTGTCAACGTTAAAATTCTAATTAATGCGAAAGATATTTGTGAGTTCTAAATACAGATAATATGCCTCTTCATTAAGAACATCGTTTTTAGTGTATAGCATTTTTAATATTATCACAAATGAGATATTTTAATGATAAGTGCGAAGAACTTGGAAACTTTCTTACAATTAGCAAAATTAATATAGGCTTCTGCATAAGCTTTTTTTCACATTGCTTATTAAACTGAATGGCCATACCTATACTTAGCAGTTTCTTCTTTAGGTATTTTATATTTAGATGCATCCTCGGATGCTTGGGCAGGCAAAAATCTGAGTGTTAAACATGGCTGCTTGGTTCAGTGACCGTTAATAAATGAAAGTTGAACTAAATAAGCCCTCGGTCACATATTTTAGGCTTTTTGACCAGGTTTCAACACTTCTATGAGTGCCTTCATCAGGAATTAAATACTTAATGTGGCCTATAACGTAAGTACAAAATTATGGGAAAAAATTTATATAAAAGTGTACGTACTGACTAACACTACAAGAAAGAGACAGGAAATAAATAACAAGCAAGAAAGGCTTTAGTCACAAAAATTTTAAAAATAATACGTAAAAGGCGAGCCACTCTGGGCAGCTCATACCTATAAAGTCACAGGTAGCAACAGACTGAGGCGCCCGCATTAGCAAGTGCGGGTAGGTGAACATCACATCAAGAGTGCCATCTAGTAGCAGTAGACATAAGTGCGCTACTTAACATTTAAAATGTAGACACCTGAATGTTAAAATGAACAGTATTTAGTTCATGAACTCACACAGGCAAAGTTTTATTTGAGAACAGCAGACATGGAAACTTTTGCTTATGTAAAAGAATAGAAATACAGTTTGTAGGTCCTTATAAAAAGTTACAGCACATTAACTGATCGTGCTTTGTTGGTTATGTTGATTTTCACCATAGTCTACAACCTTATTAATCATTTTTGTTTGCCTCCTTTTGTTTCTCTTGTTATATGGTAGAAGGATGTACGAGTAGCACCATGGCTGCTATTGATACCTTGAGCAGTCCACGGACTTCTCGTGGTATTTGTTCCTTAGTTCTTTTAATTAAGTTGTGCATTAGAGAAGGCGGCTTGTTATATAGTTCACGTAAAATTGTAAAGTAGTATTCCAGGGTATTCTTTCTCCAGCAGTTTGCATTTCGTTGTTCGCCATCCGTCCACCGGTGGACAGCCAACAATATGAAGCCTTCAGAGCTGGTCTACTGAGGAGCCAAGATCGGGACTTCGCTAGTCGTCAGTTCGGGCCGTGTCTACTGTGTCTACTGGTGTCTGTTTACCAAGCGAGAGGACGGCGGTTCCTGAGTAGACGCCGATACGGGCTTCGAGATTACAAAAGCAGCATAAACAGTATGCTTTAGAGAGCGATAGTGGTACTTTGGTCAGTTCAGTTGTAATGTAATTGCTAAATATGCGTAACTAGCATTTTAATAGGTTAATAGTAGCTATGCCTTAGTGAGTACTTGATGTCGGGAGTCGTAGTAGATCTCGATTTAGCGGAACTAAGCAAGAAGGCTGTTTCTGATATATTTTTGTTCTAGTGGAAGGTGTTTTCATCTCTCATTATTATATTTCTCGCCAAGCACCATGTACTGTGAATAGTTGCGGTGTTGTTGTTGGTCTAATTTTGATGTTACTGGAGAGGAATTTTTTTTTTATTTTTACCTTTGAGCTGAAGCAGTTCTATGCTGTTATTGTGGTGTTTCATATCCCGGCCTCAGGAACAATAATTGGCCTCCAAATTCAGTTCACTTATGTGACTATTTGTCAGTTGTCAAGGATATTCTTTGTCCACGCCTATACAACCCGGACCCTATTCCACAGAAAGCCTACAATACAAAGGTATGACTCAAAATTGACGTACCATTTTTCAGATATTATAGAAGCAACTGTGACAGAAGAATTTCATCCAAAAAATTAACAGATAACATCTCAACGCAATTTCAAAGTGAGAAAATTCCGAAAGCAGCTCACTGCACCTACAAAAATTTTGAACTAGTTATTTTCAAAAACTGGAATAAAATCATATTTATGAGTGCAGATCCACTAAAGCAGTTTCTTAAGCACACATGTGAAACAGGGGCACATGATTCGTAATAGAAACATGAAATACATTTCGAAAGGATGTATGCTGTTTCTCGTACTGAAGAAATTATCGAGCACTGCTTTTCAAAGGCTACATAAAAGATGTCGGTAATTAATGGCAATCGTGGATTAAGAATTTCAATCATTGCTGATCACGCTTTACAAGGCCGCATTGAAATGGGACAGGAATCAGTACTCCGAATAACTACTTACTCGACAGCAGACGTACAATTGTGCGTTCTGTATCCTTGAATAGCTGTTTTGAGGTGAAAGGATTTCAGGGTGTTAAGAATCTTACGGAAGTCAGTTTAATCAGTGCTGCCGGTGCCTTTATTTAATCGTCTGAACCACCCTCTGTCGAGCGTAACCGGATACTTTTAACAACAGATATTTCTTTCTTTCGTAAGGCCTTCAGGTTATTTAACGTGATATACCAGGGTAGAAACCTTTTTAGCCAAATTTTTTGATTGGCTTAAACTGTTCTATATAGAGTCTATTTTTAAGATTCGTTCCTAAAAAGTAAAAGTTAAAATATGTTAAAACCGCGATTTACTGCAAGGGGGCCTGGCGCATACAAGCGCTCGAATGCAGCCCATATAATACTATAAGAGTTCCCGACCCAGTGGGAGTACTGTTAATTTCGGATAGTATCACAGTGCAAATCAGTATCAACTAAAACACTCTTCACAGCCAAATTTCTCTTCGTAACGTGGTCCATTTATGGTAAACAGTGTGAAAGCAAGCGCTTGCCTTGCATCCGCTTAACTCGTCAGTTCGCTCGTTTCTTACATGAAGTAAGAGGTGGGTGATTCAAAATGACAAACATATTTATACAGATAGAAAACGTTACAATAGTAACCCCGATCGTCTAATAAACGCTTCTATTAGTAAGCCGAAGCCAGTTAACCGATATATTGTAATTCCATAAAAATTAGAGTGTTCTGACATCATGCGGAAAACAAGGCAACTGTACTATGCTGGCAATGCCGATTAATGGTTTGTTCAGTTTAACTATTAGAAAACACGAGCTAAATGTTTAAACGTTTGTTTTTAAAAACGTCATTTTTCGCGTTAGCGTGAGCTATAACTCATAAAACATACATACTGATACATTACACTTTTGTGTAACCTTTGAGTCGACGTTTTGTCTACTGTAGTACGTAGGATTTTTGCGATACATTGTAAATTCGATTTTTGGTGCAAGTTTTTTATAACGACTTTTTCGTCGAAGAAACTGACTTTTACTTCAGGATGCCGCCATTTTGTTTAAAGAAAGTTTTAAACGTCCCTAAGGGCTGCGGTAGACAATATCATCGGTTTCAAACCAGTTTTGGAAATTTGTTCTTGGTTGGAAATTGTGGCGTTCAGAGCTCCGCATTCTGCGAAGGTCTTTCCTCGATGTCACGTAGTGTTCTCTGAGTGCAAAATTTTTACCTTAAAAAATTCATAACACAATATTGAGAGTGGACAGTAAAGGTCCTATGTTAGTTTGTAATTTGTCTGTGATTTTATTGGAAAAAAATAACGTGAACATCAGTTACAAAATTGATCGGCACCCTGGTTTATCCCCTTAATGCAACCTCATGTTTTATCAGTGGCCCACTAAAGTTGTAGATACAGCATGCGGGCACACGGAGACAGAATCCGCTACGTAAGACACATCCCACTCCACTATCTGCAGCGCACTGGCCGAACATTTTTCTGTTCTCTACTACGCGGCTCCCACGTTGATAATGTTAACGCAAGCATTGGTAGAAGTGCTATTCTCTCACTGATGTAAACCGTACTGGTGTGATGCTTGTAGAGAGTAGCAGAGCCAGCAAAAGTGACCTCTTGGTGTACTGTTCTCAACAATACTATGTTGTTTCGGTTCTCTACAAAATTTAGTCCTGCATTCAGTGAAGCGTTCCGCGTCGCTATTGGCGCAAGCCTATGTCGTTTGCGATGAGCCTCGTATCGTACATAGAAGCAGAGTAACTGGTAAGCTCCGGGCTGTCTGGTAGCGCAATCACGCTAGATTAGCAGTGAGAGAAATCCGTCAGTTCCACTCGTGTGCCTTAGATTTGCATCGACTGAGGTAAAACCATCAGCCACCGTGCCCGAGCAGTGGTTACATCGGACTCTACTACAACTAGGGATCTCTCCCGAAACTGTAAGTCCAACAGCAGCTGTCTGGAAGTGCCACTACGTACTGACAATGTACTGAACTGTTTCAAAAGCAGTGGGACTAAAGATGACAGATCTGTAGCGGCATTTAAAGACTAATGAATCCGGTTATTCTAGACCGATCAAAAAACAGATACTGCTTACCCCGAGTCTACATCTACGTACATTCCATGGAAGACACTGTACCGTGCGTGAAGTAGGGTACCCTGCACAATGACTGGAAAGAAGACGCAGCTTTCTGGACAGATGAGTATAGGGTAACGTCAACAGCAGCAGAAAATGACACAGCGGGAGTTCGATTTGTTATGAAAAGGAAGGCAGGTCAGAAAGTGAGTTAATGTTAACATTTCAGTGATACATATGTTGTCACTGGAATCGCCAGCAAACCGAAAGCGACAACGACAGTGAGCCGTGGCGGCTGGTGCTAGGGTGTTCGACTTGCATCGCTGATATCGATATTCGTCTGTCCTGCTATCTTTGACTGCTCCCTCGGCGGATTTTCCGGTTGAACGTGTGGTGAGTGAGTCTCCGGTCGGCGTTCAAGGAGCCAACTTGTATTGACAACAACCCCGCATCCCTAACCGTGGTGCACGTGCCTCGCCGTGCTCGCCGCCCTTGTCTCTTGGCGCGTGCCGGATGTACGGTGACGATCATTGGGCGCCTTGACGTGCAAAACTGTGGTAGGTTCGCCGTCTCACGCTGAAAAGCTTCCCAGCTCGTAATTTGCAAGCTCCAAGTTACGTATGACTTTTTCTCTGTGTTTAACTAAGAAGACTGTTGAAACGTATTGTGGCATGGGTAGCTGCCGGAGATGATTCTGAACTTGGTTCCACAGTGGCTATTTTAAGGAGGCTTATGTTCCTCGTTCCGTTTTTGATCATCCGTGGAGTGTTGTTTCAGGACAGATTGTCCGCTTTGGGACTGACTGCGGTTGTGTACGTGCCAGGCAACCATAGAGTCAAAGATTTAATCATTTGTCACGGCCGCATTTGGAATGTTTATTTAATGTTGAAAGTGCCTTAAGGCAACTGGAAGTGATCTCTAAGTTTCCTGCTAATTTACCTGGAGACGGGTACTGTTAGAGTATTGCTCCATAAGAATTTGGGGGCGTGTTTATTATACAGGGTGAGTCACCTAACGTTAACGCTCGATATATTTCGTAAACCACATCAAATACTGACGAACCGATTCCACAGACCGAACGAGAGGAGAGGGGCTAGAGTAATTGGTTAATACAAACCATACAAAAATGCACGGAAGTATGTTTTGTAACACAAACCTACGTTTTTTTAAATGGAACCAAGTTAGTTTTGTTAGCACATCTGAACATATAAACAAATACGTAATCAGAGCCGTCTGTTGCATTGTAAAATGTTAATTACATCTGGAGATATTGTAACCTAAGGTTGACGCTTGAAACCTCCGACGTTCAGTTGCGTGTTGTAACAAACACGGGCCACGGTCGGCGAGCAGCATCTGCAGGGACGCGTTTACGATGACGACCGTGTTTACAAGTGTGGCTGTAGTGCACTGTTGTGGTTTGGTCTAGCTATCGCAGTGTCCGCATGTAGCACTTGCTGCTTTGTTATTCTGCATTCGTCTCCGCACGCAGACCAACTGTAGTACACCGCGTTACCAGACGTCTATGATAGTGTAGTGTTGTAGGAACTGTGACCGTGGTGTATTCGAACTCTGAAAAGGCGGAGATGATACTCATCTATGGCGAGTGTCGACGAAATGTAGTTGAAGCCTGCAGAGTGTATGCAGAACGGTACCCGGACAGAGAGCATCCAACGTACCGCACATTGCAAAACATCTACCGCCAACTGTATGCAACAGGTATGGTCGTAGCACGCAAACGGGTCCGTAACAGGCCCGTCACGGGAGAAGCGGGTGCAGTTGGTGTGTTAGCTGCTGTTGCCATGAACCCACACATGGGGACACGGGACATTGCGAGAGCCGGTGGACTGAGTCAAAGTAGTGTCATGCGCATACTGCATCGTCACCGCTTTCACCCGTTTCATGTGTCGCTACATCAGCAATTTCATGGTGATGACTTTAATCATCGAGTGCAATTCTGTTCAAAAATGGCTCTGAGCACTATGGGACTCAACTGCTGAGGTCATTAGTCCCCTAGAACTTAGAACTAGTTAAACCTAACTAACCTAAGGACATCACACACATCCATGCCCAAGGCAGGATTCGAACCTGCGACCGTAGCGGTCTCGCGTGCAATTCTGTCAATGGGCATTAACAGAGAATGCGTTGCAGTTCTACCTGTTTACCGATGAAGCGGGTTCCACAAACCACGGGGCAGTGAATCTACGGAACATGCATTAATGGTCCGTGGACAATCCTCGCTGGCTCAGACAGGTAGAGCGACAGCGACCGTGGACTGTAAATGTATGGTGCGGAATCATTGGCGACCACCTCATTGGTCCTCACTTCACTGCAGGGGCCCAAACAGCTGCAGCATACATCGCGTTTCTACAGAATGATCTGCCAACGTTGATCGAAAATGTCCCACTGGAAACGCGTCGACGTATGTGGTATCAGCATGATGGTGCACATTCCGCATTTAACACTAGGCTGAGCCTTGACAGGATGTTCGACGGGCGTTTCATAGGACGTGGAGGACGCATAAATTGGCCAGCCCGTTCTCCTGATCTTACACCTCTGGACTTCTTTCTGTGGGGTACGTTAAAGGAGAATGTGTACCGTGGTGTGCCTACAACCCCAGAGGATATGAAACAACGTATTGTGGCAGCCTGCGGCGACATTACACCATATGTACTGCGGCGTGTACGACATTCATTACGCCAGAGATTGCAATTGTGTGCAGCAAATGATGGCCACAACATTGAACATCTATTGGCCTAACATGTCGGGACACACTCTATACCACTCCGTAATTGAAAATGGACACCACGTGTGTACGTGTACCTCACCTCTCATGGTAATGTACATGTGCGTAAGTGAAAAAGACCAATAAAAAGGTGTTAGAATGTGGACGTAATGTGCTGTTCCAGTCTCTTCTGTACCTAAGGTCCATCACCGTTCCCTTTGGATCCCTACGTAATTCGGTGCTCTCCGATACACACGATCGAACAGTGGAGGAGTGGTACTCAAGCGTCAACTTTAGGTTACAATATCTCCGAATGTAATTAACATTTTACAATGCAACAAACGGCTCTGATTACGTATTTGTTTATATGTTCAGATGTGCTAACAAAACTAACAGGGTTCCATTTACAAAAACGTAGGTTTGTGTTAAAAAACATACTTCCGTGCACTTTTTTATGGTTTGTATTAACCAATTACACTAGCCCCTCTCCTCACGTTCGATCTGTAGAATCGATTCGTCAGTATTTGATGTGGTTTTTGAAATATATCCAGCGGTAATGTTAGGTGACTCACCCTATATATATATATATATATATATATATATATATATATATATATATATATATATATATATATATATAAAGGTGTGACTTAAAACGGATGCTTACTGGTGTAATGAAGATAAATTCCGCCATCTCACGGAAAGAGCCCTGACGTGCGTTTCAGTACTTCGCCCGACACAGGATTTCGCCTGTGCCCCTGCTGACGCAATTTTCTGCCCCTGCAGAACGTTATCGACTTTGCATCAGTCCCCACTCACTCTGCTGGATGTCTGCAGCGGAAGAGGTTTCTGGCCCAACAGTCCATGCCGAGACAGCGGCAGGACTTTCTGGCACTCTTCGCTTCTTACAGAGTCTAAATTACGCAACTATACAGGGTGCATCGTAATTAATGGTGTAAACGCATACAGTTGAAAGTACACGATACTAGAAACAAAAAGTCTCAGTAAACATAGGGTCGAAAATGCATACCTAAGGAGCTACGAGAAATTTTTCATTTTCGATACTGTGATACAAATCTCTTCTACTTGCCTTATTTTGGGAAGCGGTAATACGGACCAAAATAAGAAAAAAAATTTCCAGCAAACATGTGCTCTAAAACCCATACCTGAAAAGTTACGAGCACTTGGTCATTAGAAGAGTTGTGTTTCAAAGTAGTAAAGCTGAACAAGTGCTCGTAACTTTTAAGGCATGCGTTTTAGAGCACACGTTTACCGGACTTTTTCTTCGTGTTTTGGTCCATACCACCAGTTCCCAAAATATGTAAAGCAAAGAACTTGCAGTAGATGACATTTGTTTCACAGTATCGAAGATGAAAAATTTCTCGTAGCTCTTAAGGTATGCATTTTCGACCCCATGTTTACTGAGCCTTTTTTGCTTCTAGTATCGCGTACTTCCAACTGTATGCCATTAATTATGATACATCCTGTATTTAAAGACCGTGTAACACATACCAATAACAGTATTGCAGTTCTATTTGTGGGTTTGATACGAGAAGAGGATGAAGTATAAGAAGCAATGCAATCAAAGAATATAGCAGGAGAATGTCAAAGGACAAAACGAAATAGCCGGCCACGGAGAAGTCCAGTCAGAACAAAAATCGTTGCTGTTAATGAAATCGATGCGGAAGTGTCTCAGTTAACCTATCTGAGCTATCAAATAACATACTCTTACGTAAAACGTATCACATTTAGACATTTCTTGGGTACGATATAACGTATATTGTGCCACGAAGCTAGATATTCC
This sequence comes from Schistocerca nitens, assembly GCF_023898315.1. Taxonomy (NCBI): domain Eukaryota; kingdom Metazoa; phylum Arthropoda; class Insecta; order Orthoptera; family Acrididae; genus Schistocerca; species Schistocerca nitens. The sequence continues at coordinate 23,150,864 of NC_064614.1, forward strand.
AGATTATTATTATTGTTCGGAAGGGAAAAGTGGGCTGTAACATCTGTGAGTAGGAAACATGCAGTCGTGTAGTATCTAGCATTTCTTTCCCATCTTGCCAACAAAACCAGCAAAAAGTAAGAGGAGATGTGGTAGTTAAATTTAATTTTAAATTAATAATTTAATTACTAAATTAATTTTTGTTTGTTTGCAGGTATATGGCTGCATATATCGCACACACAGAAATATCTGCACCACGGTACCGTAGCGACCCGCCAGTGAAACCAAAACAAAAGTGCGCAGCCCATCTCAACCGTAACAATAGACAGCTGATACATAGCAGCAAACAGATTAGAAAATTAATTTTTCAACTACATGGAGAGAAGAATTAAAAGTTGAAGACTACTCCTCATACTACACTGCCTACAAAAGTATTTTAGTTTCAGTTTTGATCCGTTTCTGAATGCCATCTGGAATGAGTAGTTGGTTTGAAACAGGCAAATCTGTTGGTTTATAGCCCCTTTGTTCTTGAATTATAATCAGAGCGTGAAGTACTCCACGTGGAGATAAAGGTGGACAGCCAATCGTTTATGATTTCGTCTCAGGCATACAACTAAGTTACAGGTAAAGCGAAGGCAAAAGAGTTGTAGAAAAGCGGTATGATCGGGGTGTCTTGGAGGTCGAGATCAACTCAAGACACATAATGACAGTCTTGCGGCGGGACGCCCAACACTGTGGAAAAGATTCGCGGGTCGCTTAGATGAAGCATGGTAAAAAGGAGAAAATATCAAACAATAATGACATCAAAGGAGAGCATAAAAGCATATACAGATTAGAAAGCAATGAATGAGACAGCCAATTCAATGTTTAGCGGTTTCAGTGGGTTAGCCTCAGATAAAAGTAAAGGTAATGTAAACCAGACGTAGAAAAGTGGTAAAATGTAGTGAGATGGGGGAAATGCTGCAGCTATAAGTCGCCAGACTTGTGGAAATTATTATATACATCCCGCATCGAAGTCCGCGCTGAATTTCGAGCTTCTGTAAATGGTCGCCAGTCTTGGAGATTTTACGTCCGTTTAAATTTGGCATGTTTTTTTTTTTCGCTGCTTCTGCAGCACTGTTCTGACCCGTTTTCTGTACCAAGGAAGATTAGCTCCATCGTTTGTTGATTTATTTGGTATTAATCTCTCAATTACTGCCGATACTATTTCTCTGAATTCAAGCCGCATCTGGTGTACACTTACATTGTTAATTTACAAGCAGTGGAGATTGTCTCTCAGGAGGGCGTCAAGTGAATTTTTATCCGCTTTTTTGAACAGGTATATTTGTCGTTTATTTTTGGAGACTTTGGGTGTTACTAAGTCCAATCTTGCAACTAGAATTCTGTTTTCACTAATCCCTGTATCCGGTTTGATGGTTCTTGTTAGCTCAGGATTATTTGTTGCTAAGAAGTCAAAAAATTAAATTGTGGCAAGATCCTATGGGACCAAACTGCTTAGGTCATCGGGCCCTAAGCTTACACACTGCTTAATCTAACTGAAACTAACATGCGCTATAGACAACACACACACCCATGCCCGAGGGAGGACTCGAACCTCCAACGGGGCAGCCCTGCGGACCGTGACAGAACGCCCGAGACCGCGCGGATACCCCGCGCGTCTGCTAAGATGTGAAGTCTGTTATCACAATCGTTTACTACTCGCGTGGTCTCATGAACTAACTGCTCGAAATAATTTCCAGAGAATGCATTTAGCACACTTTAAGATGATGTTTTATGCGTACCCCCGGTAATGAGTGAATATAGGGTGTTTCAGAAGGACGTTTCAAAAATTTGGGGACAAGTTCATTACTCCAAAACAAGAGTAAAATGTCCGGAAAACAAGGGCTCTAAAATGCATATCGTAATAACTATGAGAATTTGTTTATCGTCAAAACTGTGGAACACGTCTCTCCTACTTAAAGTTCTTTGCTTTCCTTACTTTAGGAGGAGGTAGTATGGAGCAAAATAAAAAAAGAAATCCAGTAAACATGGGATCTAAACTGGTTACCTGGACAGCTACGAGCATTTGTTCACCTTCGCTACTTTGAAACTCATCTCTTCCACTGAACAAGTGCTCGTAATAACGGCAACAAGATGCAAAGGTCCCGAGTTCGAGTCTCGGTCGCGCACACAGTTTTAATCTGCCAGGATGTTTCATATCAGCGCACACTCCGCCGCAGAGTGAAAATCTCATTCTGGAAACGTCCCTCAGGCTGTGGCTAAGCCATGTCTCCGCTTATCCTTTCTTTCAGGAGTGCTAGTTCTGCAAGGTTCGCAGGAGAGCTTCTGTAAAGTTTGGAAGATAGGAGACGAGATACTGGCAAAAGTAAAGCTTTGAGTACCGGGCGTGAGTCGTGCTTCGGTAGCTCAGATGGTAGAGCACTTGCCCGCGAACGGCAAATGTCCCGAGTTCGAGTCTCGGTCGGGCACACAGTTTTAATCTGCCAGGAAGTTTCATATCAGCGCACACTCCGCTGCAGAGTGAAAATCTCATTCAAGATGCATAAGTACTCTGGCCCTTGAGATAAAGCTCGTACCACAATCAAGATCAGTCTGTAAATTTGGGGAGCAGTCCACGTGATGGTCTTTAACTACAAACACAGTGAGTAGTGCCCGAGCCTGAGGGCGCTGGCTCACGAGGTAACAAAACACTGAGGGGTGACGCTGACGCCGGAATTGGTGTATTCTACTAAGCTTGGGAGAGGAACAGGCCAAGCATTTCCGTACCATTCCTGCTATCTTCCGTTTTGTGGTCGGTCGAGTGGCAGTGACGGACGAAATGGCATGTGGTTGTATGGTGACGGGTCATACTCCGGTTGCCGCACACCAGTGTTAACCCCGCAGCAAGTTACTCAGGTCATACTTTCGGCACTGTACGTATATAGCGGCGCTGAGGGGCAATGCACTTGCATCCTGATGTTGCCTTCTGTGAGGCTGATGTCTACCGCTCGGCTCAACGTTGGAGGTCCGTACAGTCAGTTCTAGTTCCTACTGTTGATTCTCGAAGTAAATTGCAAGACGTCATCATTACAACAGCGGAAGAAGCCACATAATTCAAGAGTAAAGATTCAATACAGTTACATAATCACTAGAAATCTGGATCAGAAGCACTGAAAACTAACGTAAAATATAAAATAAATTTGTTTGTAAGTAAAGGCTTTTTTATTTTTAATTATTCAGACTTTGCTGCAAATTGCTCTAATATAATGACAGAACTTGCTTCTGATTTTCAAATCTAAAAACAGGAAAAATCCACATTAGGTTAAAGATTTAGTAGCATTCAAACACTTATGGCGTACTTCATGTAAGGCAACGAATAGCGCTGATCGATGCTGAATAGCAGATTTTCTCCTGTATAAATTCAGTCAGCCTTTGAATAAAAGAATGTATTTGCTATTCAAATACAACATTTCTTAGTAGTAAGAAGTATCTGAAATTTTTGCATAAATTTACGACTAGTAATATCCGGAACTACACCTACGTCGCTTCGATACACATAGAAATAAAATTCTGTGGATGTAACATGAAAAAATCCAGCCCCTGGGCTCATAGCAGCTTACGAAGCACTTCGCAACGATAGAAGCTGATTCCATAGCCATTTTATCGAGAATAGTTAACTATATATATTACGTACTGACAATAGTTAGCAGCAGTAGTAGTAGTAATATTTTTATTCCTCTGTAGATCACTTTTTGGTGGATATTCTACACGTCGTGGTATAAAAATTTAAGAACTACATAAATACCCAAATTTATAGGTGTATCGACATTCAAATATTTACATGTCTAGTTTGACAAGTATGGGACAAGTAGTAGCCGTTACCTTAAAGTGGGAACTTTCCAGTATTTTACCTGAATTAATGTAGGGGAACCACGGAGAACCTAAATCAGGATGTGCGGATGAAGATTGGAGACTATACTATCTCGAATATAAGGAAGTCAGATCAACCTCGCTGAGTTTACCCCTGTTGTGCAATAGTTTTACAAAGAAGTTATTTAATAATGCAGAAGTCTAGTGGCATACTTTCCATTCATTCTACACTCGCAGTCACTGCACACATATTGTTTCATAATGTAACAAACTGTCAGCTACTTCAACCGCGAATGGAAAAGGAAATGAGCGTTTGGCGTCAATGGCCGGGAGGCCCCATACGGGACAGGTCCGGCCACCTTGGTGCAGGTCATACTACATTTGACGCCACATTGGGCGACCTGTGGTGCGCCGGATGGGGATGAAATGATGATGAAGACAACGCCCAGGCCCTGAGCGGAGAAAATCCCCGACCCAGCCGGGAATCGAACACGGGCCCGTTGGACGGCAATCCGTCACGCTGACCACTCAGCTATCGGACCGGACTTCAACCGGGAATAAATAGTATTCACGGTTGCGGCGATGCATATCTGTTACTTGCTAATGTTTCGTCACCAGAGCCAAGGGTACATGTGGCACGCATACCAAGACATCGGCTCCAGTATGGCCACATACCTGCCTCGTAGCTCCGTAATAGGCTGCTATTATCTGGATGCACGTTTGTGTTGCTGTAGAAATAAAAGAAGAGTCATCTGCTGGCTTTTTGAAATGCCATTTTGGCAAGTTCTGGAAAGCTGTCTCTTGAAAGTACAAGTCCAATTTCCGAGTAGGAATTGGGAAGATTGGGAATCTGTGATTGGATGACCTGAAGCAACACATTATCATAGGAAAAGACCAGTTTGTGGATTGGGTGGGCTAGAAATGTGTTTACTGAAACACAATTGGATTTCCTTAATCCCTCCATCAACCGTTTTATTCTTTCGTAAAATGAAGAACAAACCGCCTTCAATCACAAGTTGCGTTTATTTACTGCACTATGCATTTCGAGCCTGGAGGCTCATCTTCAGGTGCTTTTTAATGATTTTCATCAGGTTTTTTAGTTGTTTGCCTGTTGATACCACATTTCTGTGTTACAATATGGCATATTGTAGATATGCGTTAATAATATGAAACTAACTTACAGTTTAACATTGTATGATGTCTGCTTCAGTTGTGCAATTGCGATACACAATAGACATCTTTAATTTTGCAGTACATACTGAGATATATACATAGTCACACACTTTTTTGCACATTGTAGTAGCAGAACGTAAACATGTCAAAGATTACATGTCGAAATGCATAGTGCAGTAAATAAACGCAACTTGTGATTGAAGGCGGTTTGTTCTTCATTTTACGAAAGTAAAACAGTCGCGGACGAAACACTGAAAAACAATGGATTAAATTAAGGCCTTTTATTCTTGGCTTACTGTGATCTCTAAATGACTGTAAACTATTTTCAGCCTCCAGCGTAGTCATCGCTATTCAAAACGCGACCGAGCGTAATACGGGAGTCGAAGTTCTTTTAAATCAGTACGGGAGCTACGCTTTGTGTTACAAAAGATAAGTCCGATTGTCGAATGGATGATTTCAGATGCAGCTAACTGGTTGTGGCAAACATTCTAGGAGAGGAAATCTAGACCATCAGCAACAAAATATTGCATCTTATAACTCTCATTTCACTAAGACTAGAAAGAATGCTCACAGGCATTTCATTTAAGAAAGTAGTCATGGAGAGATGAATAGGGTTATTGAGGTTAGGGTCTTTAGACGCGAAACTTGACCGGAGAATGAAAAGGATGGGATTTAACAACGATCAGTGCCTCTTCGAAGAAATCAAATGGCTCTGAGCACTATGGGACTTAACTTCTGAGGTCATCAGTTCCCTAGAACTTAGAACTACTTAAACCTAACTAATCTAAGGACATCACACACATCCATGCCCGAGGTAGGATTCGAACCAGCGACCGTAGCAGTCCCGCGGTTCCGGACTGCAGCGCCTACAACCGCACGACCACCGCGGCCGGCCTCTTCGAAGAAATGATTTTGTCAGTAATCTCAAATGATTTCCAAAACAGCGCTGTGAATTCAGTTCTGTAGACCAGAAAGGGCTCACTCATAATTCCCCAGGACGAGAGTTTCATTCAGCTATGAAATTGTTTCCGAAATCGTTGATTTCATAGACTTTTTATTCACAGAATTTGAATAGGAATTTCAGTTGCAAAAACATGTAAACTGTTTGTACATTGTTCACTGCGGTTAACTAACAATAAAATAGTTTCTTCAATGTTAAGAGTTTCTTCAGAAAGTACACACGTGATAAAATTTAGTATGGTTATAAGAGAATCAGCAATTTAACATATTACGAAAGGCGTGCTGGACATACTAAGAATATGCGCTGCCCAGTTGATATGTACCCATATATTTCAAACTTAAGTACTTCTTCATTTAAGCAGACAATAAATCACACATTCGTGTTGTCATTCTTTCATTGCGTTGGGTTTCGGAAATTAAAAAAAAGATTTTATAGTAATGAAAGAGTTGGGAAAAGTAATCAGGCAATTACGCAGGGCAACGGAGTTGGCCCACAAAGCGAAGGACAAAGTTTTTACTGCACATTAAACAGGACATTACCAAGTTTCCATAAGGCTCGGCTTAACGGCAGAGTTATTACGGAACTCCAAGCTCCATCTGGAGTTTTTAATTGCCAGTTTGCCACCAGTTTACATCACGCACGACTGTTACCGTGCTCAAGACTTTACGATCACAAGTAGTAATAAAAGCTAGCGGTATGTATATGAAACTAGTTAACCATAGCAAAATTTATAAAAACATAAGTAATCAGAAAACGTCGCAGAATAGATATGTGGTATAAGGCCTCAAATTACTAAATCAGAAGAGAAGCTATATTAACAATCTAGTGTAGGTAACTAGAAAAAATGATCGTCCATGGTGACTGGAATGAAGGGCATGTGCGCGTTTGAGAGAGACCGTAATATAGAAGCACTGAACTAAAGTTCTAGTCATTTGCTATAGAGCTATATAACATATTTTCTTCCTACAGACGACAGCTTGATCTGCTTTGGTTAATCTATTGGTTATTAGTTTCCCAAAGTTCTTGTACTTGACTTTTCAGGGGGTCTTTCTTCAAATCATGAATCACACTGACAGTCACTGGCCACAACTAAGACATAATTCCATTTTATGCTTGTGTACGTGCATTTAACTTTTGTCCATTTATTAAATGTTTAGGGGATGATTCAGTGGGTAGAACATTTAATTTGACGTCTCATGGCAATAAATGAAATTTTTGTAGTGAGAGATAGTTCTCTTTTGTAGTTACTTCTAGATGAGCCCCTTCATTAACACGTCCAGTTGAGGTCTGGTACCTGCATTTTCATGTTTAATAGAGGCACACCTAGCAATTTTTATTTAATAAGATATTATACGGTTTGGAACAATGTTTCTCTTAAAGTTATATGATCTTATGGGAAACTGCCTTTCCCTGCAGGTCACTGGGGATCGGATTTTTAGCATTTTATGGGTATGCTAAACGGCTCAGTTGACACCTCACTAAATGCTGAAGGAATATACATGGAGATTCCACAGAAATGTTTAGATTTGCTGTAGATATAGCTGCGTCAGGAAAATCTGAAAACAATTTTGAAAAGGTCATAGAAAATATGAGCAAGGGTTTTTCGTAAAGATATGAGGATAAATTAGATTACAACAGAAATGACTGTATGTAGTAATGTTCCAATGGCAATAAACCCATGTCTGCAGGGGGAGAATATGCAGCAAGTCACCAGTGTGAAACACCTGGTTAGTTTAATAGCTAAGAGACGATGACATAACATGATACGACATGGAATGCAGAATTTTATAAGCTAAGACAGTATTAAACAAGAGGAAGAAGCTACTAATATAAAAATAGTTGTTTGAACACCAGAAAACAGTATTTAAAAACATCTGTTTGGAGGGTTGCCCTACATGTCTTGGAGACACCGACAATAAGGGAACAAGAATTAGTCTCTTTCGGCATCAGGTTCGAACGTTTTGATGGCAGAGAGAATAACCATTGCATTCTTGAAGAATATAGGAAGGAAGACTTACAAAGAATGGAAGGAGTGATTGCCTGGACGTCCATAAAGACGTCGACCCATCGCTGTAAAATTAACGGGAAGAAAAATGCTTGGGAAGGATGCATGAGGAGGACAAACACTACAATTACAATTACATACCGTAATAGTTCAAACTGATGAGAGACTTGCGCTAGATAATGAAAATTAGGAAATGAGAATTGCTGCCTACCAGTCTACAGATTGCGACCAAAATAATAAGAAGGAAAAGAAGAAGAACGATCTGCAATTTATTGGACTGCGAGATGTCTAATAATTGCTGCTCGCGATCTGTTGAGGGTATTCCTCAAGAGAGAAGTCCTTGCTAACTAGAGTAGCGGTTAGGTGATGCAAGGCCAGCAACACAATCAGTCATTTCACGCATGTAGGCTCGAAACGCATCTTTTGCAGTAATTGTTACCTACAAAGCTACGACCTTTCTGTTATGACCCAACTTTTCACACAATGTTATCGTATGTGCGGTATGTGTACCTCATTACATCATGGTGATTGTGGTTTTATAGGGACCTGTCCCCATTATTTTCATTCGTCTAGCCACCCTTAGTAACCTCTCGTGCTGACGGTGATAAGGAGGACGATAAACACGACAGTTTTCAGTGTCAGAGTTGCTTTGACACGACACTAGTCCACGTATTACTAGCTGAATGGCCGGCCGCTGTGGCCGAGCAGTTGTAGGGGCTTCAGTTCAGAACCGCACTGCTGCTAGGGTAGCAGGTTCGAATCCTGCCTCGGGCATTGATGTATGTGATTTCCTTGGGTTAGTTAGGTTTAAGTTGTTCTAGGTCTAGGGGACTGATGACCTCAGATATTAAGTCCCATAGTGCTTAGAGTCATTTGAACCATTTTGAACTAAAGCAATAACAAGAAAGACTAGAATGTCGAAATATATGAAAACTCTTGGTTTAGCAGTACTGCCATATTAAGCAGAGATGGAAGAGCCACTCCCAGAGCCCTTACACACGCTGCCCTCAGCTTCCAATCATCAACGACCTACTCTCAGCGCAGTTCGTTGGTGTGTTTCACCCTACCTCATGACTAATTATCAGACCGCTGAGCACACTCTCCACATCCATGGTACTGCGGCATCAGGGAGAGGCGATGACATGTAAATCGTTGCTGCATATTTTCTTACTTACCGAAGATAGTACATAAATTGAAGCATGGTAATTAGTTATCGGTCCATGAACTGGTCGTATAACATCGTTGTGCGCTAGCTTACGAAACAGAGAGGTCAGGTAGATACAAGCGGAATCCATAAGTTGAATTAATGACAGTTTTTCTGGTACTAATATCGGCCTGAATATGGTTTCAGGCTGTTTTCCAGGCTTGTTTAGGAAAATGCCGGACTTGTTCCCAAATCGCACCTCAGAAAATACACTGTACATTCACGTTAATATGCCCATGTATCAAAAGCCTGAATAATCATCTTTTCCAACGCGGTCTGCTGCGAGACACGCAGGAAGAGATTTAATTAGCCATGCCGGCTCCAGAGCGTTGGCTAGTTCCGCCAGGTTTCATGGTTGGGGAGCCATGGCGTGAACAGCCCAATCGCGTTGGTCCCATGGATTCTCAATTTGGTTTAAATCTGGTAGGTTTGGTAGTGAGGGGAGTCCAGGAAACTCGTCGTCGTGTGCTCTTCGAGCCACGCACGAACACTGCGATCTTCATGACAAATTGTATTATCCTGCTGGTAGATGCCATTCTACTGAGAGACTGCATTTGGGGGTGAACATGGTACCAGAGAACAGATTCGTAGTTACGATGATCTACTGTGCCTTCCGGAATGACGACATAACCCAGAGAATGGCACGAAATCAAATTGACCACAAGAGTCAGTCCTCCCGGCTGGACCTTTCCAGCTATTTTTGCAAGGTGTTTGATATTCTTCCAATGGAGCATAAATCGTAAGTCATCTGAAAAGGTTATGTCTCCATTCAGTAGACGCCCATTTCTGGTATAGGCGCGCAAATTCCAGCCTTCGTCGCCCATGAACGCCAGTCAGCATGGGTGCATGAACCTGGAGCCTGCTGCGGTGCCCCAATACGCTGAACACTCGTTGAGGAGACTGTTGGTAGCCCCCTTGTCTCATCTGGGCGGTGAGTTGCTCAACATCGGCACGTCTGTACGCATCACCCTCACCGTCGTTCATACCTGTCTTCTGTGGCCCCTGCTTCAATACAGTTGCCTCAGCGCCGGATTCGGACTGCGCAATTTTGACACGCACGGTGTACTTTAACCACAGCGGCACGCGAACAGTTTACAAACTTAGCCGTTTCGGAAATTCTTCCACCTTAGGTCCGAAAGTCAATGATTATGCCCTTTTGGATGTCAGATGCATCGCTCTTTTCCCGCATTACAAAAACTGCAATGTTTTGCGAACTCACAGAGATGCTTTATATACCATCCACTGCTGGTGTTGCCACCCACCGTTGTGAGTGGTTATTGCACGTTGACGTCGAATATGTGCACTGGTCACATTAAAGTCACTGGACATGCGTGATACATGTATAGTACATAACAAACAAAACAAAAGTTACACGATTCACGGACAGGTGCAGCGTACGACAATTAAATGAGCAAAATGAATATGGAGGGAGAATATAACAGACTTCTTTCAGTTTCACCGTCTCTTTCCCCGCAACAGTTGCAGTAGATTTTCTGTAACATCCCATGTTAACTCCTTTCTGGACAGATCATCATTATGTACGGTGCGAGAAAATGAAGTCGTTACTTACTGCACAATGTACACCAGTTTCGGGCACAAACCTCTGCTAACATACTGTAACAAGCATTGGCTGACTCTTGCTGTTCTAAAATGAATGCATCGATGCCAGTCTCTCTTTGTGAATCATCCGAAACAACATTTGGATTTTTTTTTTTTTTTTTTTTTTTTTTTTTTTTTTTTGCGGTTCGCAGTTTTTGCTGGCAAGCTGAGATTTCCTTTGTATTTATCCTTGGTAGTTATTGGTTCATCCTTTTTTATAATTATGAGAACAATCTGTATGCTTTTTACGGGTCTACAAAAGATGTGTATTAGATGTGTATTCTCGAAAGCTATCACCCAGTTACTGTGACATTTAACTTAAAGTGAACCGTATCAAAATAATAAAAATTATAAACGTTAATACAAATTATATATTTCAATAGAACGTGGATACTCCCTTTTTAATGTACAAAACTAGTATAACTGTTTATATCAAGAAACTTCTTTGAAGATTATCTTTGGAGTATAATGGTCTTTGCCATACTTTTGAGCCGTGTGAAGCTAGTTGTTGTGAAACATCGTCGGTGTAAGCCGGCTCTGTGAAGTCATGTCGAACGTACACTGCTTGTCAAAACTGTTAAATTTTACGAATCTGAACGGAAAAAGATAGTTTAATCGAAAGTTTGTCATTATAATGTTTACATTCAAACGACGTCGTAATAAACCATCAACAGCTACCAATATCTGTCTTGAGTCATTTCTTGAAGTAGGAAAGGGCCACGTTATTGAATAGAAACTGATAAATCATTTCATACCCTGGAGGGTCTATAGAAGGGCAATATTATGGAAATGGAAGAGGATGTAGATGAAGATGAAATGGGAGATACGATACTGCGTGAAGAGTTTGACAGAGCATTGAAAGACCTAAGCCGAAACAAAGCCCCGGGAGTAGACAACATTCCATTAGAACTACGACTGCCTTGGGAGAGCCAGTCTTGACAAAACTCTACCATCTGCTGAGCAAGATATATGAGACAGGCGAAATACCCTCAGACTTCAAGAAGAATATAATATTCCAATGCCAAAGAAAGCAGGTGTTGACAGATGAGAAAATTACCGAACTATCAGTTTAATAAGTTACAGCTGCAAAATACTAACGCGAATTCTTTACAGAGGAATGGAAAAACTGGTAGAAGCTGACCTCGGGGAAGATCAGTTCGGATTCCGTAGAAACGTTGGAATACGTGATGCAATACTGACCTTACGACTTATTTTAGAAGAACGACTAAGGAAAGGTAAACCTACGTTTCTAGCATTTGTAGACTTAGAGAAAGCTTTTGACAATGTTGACTGGAATACGGTCTTTCAAAGGTGGCAGGGTTACAACACAGGAAGCGAAGGGCTATTTACAATTTGTACAGAAACCAGATGACAGTTATAAGAGTCGAAAGGCATGAAAGGGTAGCAGTAGTTGGGAAGGGAGTGAGACAGGGTTGTAGCCTGTCCCCGATGTTATTCAATCTGTATATTGAGCAAGCAGTAAAGGAAACAAGAGAAAAATTTGGAGCAGGAGTTAAAGTCCATGGAAATGAAAAAAAAAACTTTGAGGTTTGCCGATGGCATTGTGATTGTGTCAGAAACAACAAAGGACCTGGAAGAGCAGCTGAACGGAATGGACAGTGTCTTGAATGGAGGACATAAGATGAACATCAACAAAAGCAAAACGAGGGTAATGGTATGTAGTCAAATTAAATCGGGCGATGCTGAGTGTGTTAGATTAGGAAATGAGACGTTTGAAGTAGTAAATGAGTTTTGCTATTTGGGGAGCAATATAACTGATGATGGTCAAAGTAGAGAAGATATAAAATATAAACTGGCAATGGGAAGGAAAGCGTGTCTGAAGAAGTGAAATTTGTTAACATCGAGTATAGATTTAAGTGTCAGGAAGTTATTTCTGAAAGTATTTGTATGGAGTGTATGGAAGCGAAACATGGACGATGAATAGTTTGGACAAGAAGAGAATAGAAGCTTTCGAAATGTGGTGCTACAGAAGAATGCTGAAGATTAGATGGGTAGATCACATAACTAATGAGGAGGTATTGAAAAGAATGGGGAAGAAGAGGAGTTTGTAGCCCAACTTGACAAGAAGAAGGGACTGGTTGGTAGGACATGTTCTGAGGCATCTAGGGATCAGAAATTTACCATTGGAGGGTAGCGTAGAGGTGATCAAGAGATGAATACACTAAGCAGATTCAGAAGGATGTAGGTTGCAGTAAGTACTGGCAGATGAAGCAGCTTGCACAGGATAGAGCAGCATGGAGAGCTGCATCAAACCAGTCTCAGGACTGAAGACCACAAAAACAACACCCTGGACAACATAAACCATGTAAAACATAAGTAGACCTCAATTTTCTATATAACTACTACACAAATAGATTATTTTAAAATTGCTAGTGATGATTCAGTAAAGTCTAAAGTTACATATATTGCCAATTAAAGACAGTAATACCATTGTATTAAAGGCGGAAGAATCAATAATGATCAACGGCATGAGCATGCAGAAGGCAATGAAAACAACTGCGTTAAAGACACACAACTTGTATCCACAGGACATGTGGCATGGAACTGAAAAAGTGTCATGATGGTCTCTCAATTGACAAAGGATCATGGAATACTCCTCATTCGGAACTCCGGGAGAGGACTGCCAAGGGGGAGATGACCATTACGGAACGACCGAATAATCAACGAAAGAACAAAGTTCTACGAGCAGGGGCGTGGAATGTCAGAAACTTAAACGTGGTAAGGAAGCAATAAAATCTGAAAATGGAAATGCAAAGGCTCACTCTAGAGATAGTAGGGGCCAGTGAAGTTGAATGGAAAGAAAAGAAGTATTCCTGGACGGATGAGTATAAGATAATAATAACAACAGTGGAAAATAGTAGAACAGGAGCAGGATTCGTTATAAACAGGGAGGTAGGGCAGATGATGATGATGATATTTGGTTTGTGGTGTGCTCAGTTGCTCAGTCCAAACTCACCACATTCATGAATTATGATGAAATGATGAGGACAACACAAACACTCAGTCATCTCGTGGCAAGTGAAAAATCCCTGACCCCGCCAGGAATCGAACCATGGACCCCGATCTCGCGAAGCGAGAACGCGACCGCCAGACCACGAGCTACAGACAGGTTCGGCAGAGAAAGTGTTACTGTGAAAATCTCAGCGACAGGGTTGCTCTTATCAGAATCGACAGCAAACCGACACAATAATTCAGACATACATGCCAACGTCGCAAGCTGAATATGATGGAGAAAGTATTCAAGGATACTGAAAGATTAGTACAACACATAAAGAGAGATGAAAATCTAGCAGGCATGAGGGACTGGAATGCAGTTGTAGGGGAGGTAGTAGAAGATAAGGTTACAGTAAAATATGGGCTTGGGACGAGGCATGAGAGAGGAGAAAGACTGAGCTCTGTAATAAATTTCAGCGAGTAATAACGAATACACTCTTCAGGAATCACAAGAGGAGGAGGTATACTTGGAAAAGGCCGGGTGATATGGATTTGGGAAGATTTCAGTTAGATTACATCATGGTCAGACAGAGATTCTGAAATCAGATACTGGATTGTAAGGCGTAGGAAAGAGCCGATATAGACTCAAACCACAATGTAATAGTGATGAAGAGTAAGCTGAAGTTTAAGACATCATTGAGGAAGAATCAATGCGCAAAGATGTGCGATACGGAAGGAGGAGATACGCTTGAAGTTCTCCAAAAGAGATAAAGCAATGAGAAATAGCTCAGTAGTCAGTACAGTTGAAGAGGAATGGAAATCTCTAAAAAGGGCAGTCACGTAAGTTAGAGAGAAAACCAGAGGTACGAAGAAAGTAACTGCGAAAAAACCATGGGTAACAGAAGAAAAACTTCAGCTGAAAGATGAAAGAATGAAGTACAAAAATGTTCAGGAAAATTCAGGAATACAGGAAGACAAATCGCTGAAGAATGAAATACGAGGTTAGAAACTTTAATGGTGACAAATGTTTATTTACAACTTATACAAAATAGATAAATGTTTCGAAGTTTTACTGTCCTTCAGAGTCGTCACCAGAATTGTGTATAACCAGTGCCATTTGTGTTGATAGTTCGAGAGGAGCGGTCTATTTCCCGAATCTCTGTAACAGTTCAGAAACGAATGCCAATAAGTGCTTCCTTCGTCTTAGGAATCAAGATGAAATCACAAGGGCTTAAGTCCAGGGACTGTGGTGGATTGCAACCTGTGTTCCAAAATTGAACACGTTAGAGAAAGAAGCGGTAACACTTTCTCCAGGATCCTCCCATCATTTTGTAGGACAATGTCAGGTCTCGTGTGGCACCAACTTGCGACTGATTTGCTCATTCGATGGGGTTTGATGGTGGTGGTTAGTGTTTAACGTCCCGTCGACAACGAGGTCATTAGAGACGGAGCGCAAGCTCGGGTTAGGGAAGGATTGGGAAGGAAATCGGCCGTGCCCTTTCAAAGGAACCATCCCGGCATTTGCCTGAAACGATTTAGGGAAATCACGGACAACCTAAATCAGGATGGCTGGAGACGGGATTGAACCGTCGTCCTCCCGTCGATGGGGTTTGATTCCTAAGGTGAAGGAACCACTTTATGACCTTCGATTCAGAACTGTTACAGAGATTTGTCAAGCAGAAGACCGCCCCATTCGATGTATAAACTCATCTAGCGCTGCTAAATGTGTCCTACGACTTCCACATTGCTGGCTAGGGGTTATACATAATGCTGGTGACTACTCTCAAGGACAGGAAAACTTCGAAATATGTGTCTGCTTTGTGTAAGTTGTAAATAAATATCTGCCACTATTAAACTTCCAACCCTCGAAAATAAGCAGCGCAGGGAAGCTAAGACGAAATGGCTGCATGAACAATGTGAAGAAATCTAAAAAGGAATGATTGTCGGAAGGAGCTGATTCAGCATATGGGAAAGTCAAAATTACAAGCGAGTGTGATTCAAAAAATGGTTCAAATGCTCTGAGCACTATGGGACTTAACATCTATGGTCATCAGTCCCCTAGAACGTAGAACTACGTAAACCTAACTAACCTAGGACATCACACAACACCCAGTCATCACGAGGCAGAGAAAATCCCTGACCCCGCCGGGAATATGTGTGGTAACATTAAGAGTGCAGTAAATGCAGAGGAAAGAGCACATTGGAGGTGTCTATGAGGGGGAAGATTTGTGTGATGTGGCAGAAGAAGGGACAGGACTCGATTTAGCAGAGATAGTGGATCCAGTATCACAGTCAGAATTTAAGAGATCTTTGGAGGACTTACGATGAAATAAGAAAGATAGGATAGTTAACATTGCATCGGATTTTCTAAAATTTTTGAGGCAAGTGGCAACAAAACGATTATTCACGTTGGTGTGTAGAATGTATGAGTCTGGCGAAATACCATCTGACTTTCGGAAAAATATCATCCACACTATTCCGAAGACTGCAAGAGGAGACACGTGCGACGATTTTCGTACATTCAGCTTAGCAGCTCATGCATCCATGTTGCTGACAAGAATTGAAAAGGAAATTTAGGATGTGCTGAATGACGGTCAGTTTGGCTTTAGAAAAGGTAAAGGCACGAGAGAGCGAATTCTGAAGTTGCGGTTGATAATGGAAGCTGGGCGAAGAAAAGTCAGGACATGTTCATAGAATTTGTCGACCTGGAAAAAGCGTTCGACAATGTAAAATGTTGCAAGATGTTCGAAATTCTGAGAAATATGGGGGTACGCTATAGGAAAACACCGGTAATATACAATATGTACAACAGTCAAGAGGGAACAATAAGAATGGACGATCAAGAACGAAGTGCTCAGATTAAAAAGTGTGAAAGACAGAGCTGTAGTATTTCGTCCATACTGTTCAGTCTTTACTTCGAAAAACCAATGATGGAGATTAGAGAAAGGTTCAGCAGAGGAATTAAAAATGAGGTTGGAAGAATGTCAATGATACGTATTGCTAATGATGTTCCTATCCTGAATAAATGTGAAGATATGCCGAATAGCAAGAACAGTACAGGATATGGATTGAGAGTAATCCGAAGAAACATGAAAGTAATGGGTAGTAAACGAAATGAGAACAGCGAGAAATTTAAAATCAGCATTGATGGTCACTAATTAAATGAAATTAAGGAATTCTACTACCTAGTTAGCAAAATAGCCAATGATGGATGGAGAAGGAGGACACCAAAAGAAGACAAACACTGGGAAGAAGGGTATTCCTGGGCATGATAAGTTTGCTAGTATCGAACGTAGGCCTTAATTTGAGGAAGAAAGTTCTGTGAAATTACGTTTGGAGCACAGCATTGTATGGTAGTGAAACATGGATTTGGAAGAATCAGAACAGAAGAGAATCGAAGCAATTGAGACATGGTGCTACAGACGAGTGTTGAAGATTAGGTGGACTGATAAGGTAAAGAATGAGGGGGTTCTGCGAAGACTAGGAGGGATATGTGGAAAACACTGTAAAGGAGAAGGAACAGGATGATAGCAGATCTGTTAAGACATCAGGGAATGACTTCCACAGTACTACAGGGAGCTCTAGAGGGCAAAAACTGTAGAGGAAGACAGAGATTGGAATACATCCAGCAAATAATTGAGGACGTAGGTTGCAAGTGCTACTCTGAGATGAAGAGGTTGGCACAGGAGAGCAATTTTGTGGCGGGTCGCATGAAACCAGTCGGCCGGCCGCGGTGGTCTAGCGGTTCAGGCGCTCAGTCCGGAACCGCGCGACTGCTACGGTCGCAGGTTCGAATCCTGCCTCGGGCATGGATGTGTGTGATGTCCTTAGGTTAGTTAGGTTTAAGTAGTTCTAAATTCTAGGGGACTGATGACCACAGATGTTAAGTCCCATAGTGCTCAGAGCCATTTGAACCATTTGAAACCAGTCAGAAAACTGATGACTCGAAAAAAAAAGTACCATCGTGGCAGATAGTTATAATACGGTATCGGATAACGTTATAGTGAGAAAGACCCACGATAGCTCGTCGCACTGTTTCCATTCCTACCAGTATTGCTTTGGGAACAGTCAGGGTAGTTAATGGCTGTGCAAGGCGCTAGAAGACAGGCCTACTACTCTGGCCGTCAGGTCTGCCGATACTTTTTCTGTTGTGCAAGTTGCTGCAGCTGCCTTCTGCTTAATTAACTCCCAAAGATTGATGGCGGCCTGTCAATGAACTGGCCAGAAAGTAGGCCCTGGAGCAGCGCTAGCTACTAAACGAAGCAAGGAAAAATGGAGGCGAACTTGAGCAAACTGCAATTCCGAAACGTACTGTAGAAAGTACCCTCACATTATCGTTGCTTCCAGTCTCGTGTAAAAAAATTGGTTTAAGACCGAAACATTATTTTAGAGCTATCACATGTTTAAAGAGATTACAACTGAATTACACATATTACGGTTAACTTTTGCTATTAACAGCGTGTTTCATTTCTTTGCACTGTCACGACATTAAATCTACGCTGAAGGAATTACACAAGGCGCTGATATTAAAAGAGAGATAATTGTTTTCTATCTGTAGCAGATTGAAGAGATTTTCTGGAAATTTGGGCATACTAGTCTGGTTCATCAACTATATGACATTCGACGTCAAGGTGATAGTTATAACTCTACACAAATCGGAATTACTGCCATAATCTTTGATACCCTGTATAAAGAACACATCATACCATTAAGTGCTTCCATTCTGCAACTGCACAGTGAATAACACGAGAAAGGCTACATACACTGGACTAGAAGCAAGCATGACTGGTTTTTTGCAACAATAACGCGAGAAAGTTGAAGCTTAATCTCGAGGAAAATTTTTTTATTCACGAAAGAAAAATAATAGACTCAAATAATCAATAGCCCTATAAAAAAACGATATTTCTTCAACTCTTCTCAAGGCTAATATGAAAACAAAGTTATCTTAGGCCGATGTTCAAAGTGATATATAATACACTACAAAATTTCAATAAGCCAAAATATATAAAAACGTAGTTAACAGTTATTGATAGAATCTCTCTCTCTCTGTCTGTCTCTCTCTCTCTCTCTCTCTCTCTCTCTCTCTCTCTCTCTCTGTCACACACACACACACACACAGGGAGAGAGAGAGAGAGAGAGGAGATTTAAACAATGCACGAAGCTTTTCAAGAAATGAGATATCCATCAGCGTGCTTTTTATCCATTGACGGTTTGTTTAACAATCCGCGGTGATGAGAGACACTGTTATAAATCTGTGTGTGTAGCGGAACAGCTCACAAACAATGTGTATGGTATTAAATGGCACAACTTTGAAATTTCTGCTGAAAAATACAGTTAGCGTATTAAAGGAATGACTGTGTTGAAGTATCTCTTATCTGCCTCCTCCTACAACGTGAGCTATTGCCACAACTTTTATAGCAGTCCAGAACTACACGTTTGATTCAGTTTCCCATCCAACAGTTAAGTAATGCAAACAAGCTACTATTTCGGTAGATTTTGTGCCTGACTCATTATTACATAATCAGTCAGCAACATACAATTGTGTAAAACTGTTCCCACAAAAATAGCACCCATATAAATATATAATGATAACAACAACGCAAACAAGTTTTGTTACATATTTTTACAAAATATATTTTAAGCGAGGACAACTGTTAGCGCCGTTGATACACAACGCAGATTGTCTCACAATGCAGCAATATCACAGTACATAAAAAATAGTTTGCAAAGCCAAATGAACAGAAACACTTTAAATTTTACATTCCTGGCACCACAGTCACATAGTATTTATATGCCTTCAGTCACACTACATTCAGCGTAAATAATTAGTGCATTGTAGCGGAAAAACTGTATCTTAAATTCGTTTTACAAGTTGTGAAGTGCAGTGCAACACCATTTGTATTTAATAACACAAAAACCTTCCTCGTGAATGACTGTATCTATTAGTCAAAACCGGGTCAAAATCTCTACGGAACTTCGTGCACATACAAACGGACGCGAGGAGATGGCTTCACTTTATATACACGGTCTGAGAAGCTTGGACGGGTGTTGCACTGTGTGTTGTGCTAAGAAATTACTGTTAAGAAAAAATTCTACACGTTGCGCCCTTTCCGATTTGATTAGCATTGAAGTTCACCAATCAGGCCGTTGCGCGCGCAAATTCAAGAGACCCGCCAGAGGCGGTGCCACCAAACGTGTTCTTCATTTGGTTTAACAAAGTCAAAGAAAAGTAAGACACAGAAGTTAGACGTGGACGGTAGTGAAGAGCGAACCCGAGCCAAAGGCTGAGCAGTCTCGCATGCAATCACTTACGCTAAGAACAACTGATGTTGACTGTAACAGGCGGGCCGCTTGAATTTGCGTATGCAACGGCATGACTGACGAACTTCAATGCTAATTAACTCGGAAACGGTACTACATACGGAATTATTTTCTTAACATTTATGTATTATCACACCCTACCCTGCAACACCCTTACAAGCTTTTCAGACTATTTGTGACCACCATTTATACAGACAAGAGAAGCTTTACAAACGTGCAGCATGTGACTGCTTTCCTAGAGTTAATCATATTCACAACAAAAACTGTTTTGCATCACCTCGGTTCCGAGAGTTCCGGAACCTGTACTGAAAATTGGAATACAGATCAACATAAACATCATTTCCGCCCTTTTTATCGCCCATGAAAACCATAAATTGCATGTTGTGTCACCAAACAGCGAGACCTTCAGATTACGCTATACACCGGTACCTCTAATGCCCATTAGCCCGTTGTCTTGCATTGATGCATGCCTGTATTCGATTTGGCATACTATCCACAAGTTGATGAAGGCACTGTTGGTCCAGATTGTCCCACTCCTCAACGGCGATTCGGCGTAGATCCCTCACAGTGGTTGGTGGGTCACGTCGTACATAAACAGCCCTTTTCAATCTCTCCCAGGCATGTTCGATAGGGTTCATGTCTGGAGAGCATGCTGGCCACTCTAGTCGAGCGACGTCGTTATCCTGAAGGGAGTCATTTGTCTACGTTTACTTGATTACTCTGCTATTCACAGTTAAGTGCCTGGCAGAGGGTTCGATGAACCACCTCCAAGCTGTATCTCTACCGTTCCACTCTCGTGCGGCGCGCCGGAAAAACGAGCACTTAAATTTTTCTGGGCGACCCCTGATTTCTCTTATTTTATCGTGATGATCATTCCTCCCTATTTAGATGAGTGCCAACAGAATGTTTTCTCAATCGGAGGAGGAAACTGGTGATTGAAATTTCATGAGAAGATACCGTCGCAACGAAAAACACCCTTTTTCAATGATTGCCACTCCAATTCACGTATCATGTCTGTGGCACTATCCCCCCTGTTTCGCGATAATAACAAAACGAGCTGCCCTTCTTTGAACTTTTTCGATGTCATCCGTCAGTCTCACCTGATGCGCATCCCATATCGCACAGCAATACTCCAGAATTGGGCTGATAAGTGTAGTGTAAGCATTCTTTTTGTAGATCTGTTGCACCTTCATGACTATAAACTATGGACATTGTGTGCTTGTAATGGATAGTTTTTCAATTTTGATTTGTACTGTTGCAAGCACGTGACAGATAAAAGTACTGCTCTTGGTGTTGACTCTAGAGTAGTGCTAAATATGCTTGAGTGTGTTGAAAATCCTCACGGACATATCATGTACCTCAGCAATCATTTCACCAGTCGAGATCTCTTGCTGTATTGATGAAACACTGGATTTAAGTCAATAGGTACTGTGCGAGAAAACAGAACTGAGATTTACCCACTACAAGAAACGAAGACGTAAAAGTTACCTTATTGTACTTTGATTTTGACTTCAGGTGGTAAAGTCACGTTTGTCAAATTGAATAGTTATAAATGTGTCTGTATTGGCACAAGGTTTGATGCTGTGGAGGAACTCACTTCTACAAGTAGGTGCAATAGAATAGCTAAGCAGAAAATCAAAATTCAACAGCCACAGCTCATAAAGAGTTACAATATAAATATGGAAGGAGTAGACCATAATGGCTAACCTGCTGGGGAATATGCCACCTCTTTAGGTGGCAAGAAATGGTACTGGGCTCTCTTAACAAGAATAATTTAGAAGGGTGTTATGAACAGCTGGTTCACATATCGCACATGGAGCAAGATCTCTGGATTTATTGGAATTTCGAAGATGTTTTGCTGTCCAGTATCTGATAATGGCTACCATTCGCAGAACGAGATGTCCCTTATCAATGCTAAGCATTCCATGAAATGAGATGTGCTAGAGAGGATGGCTTTATGTCAACACGTAATTGCCAAAGGTATTGTCAGTTCCCTGGTTACAAAGGCAGGCCACTGACATTTTTTTAAGAAACGTAAAATTATCCTTTGTCGCAACCGCTTTGATTCTTACCACACAAAATAAGATGGAACAATTTACGAACATAAATAGATTGTTAGAACGGTAAAGCATAAGTTTTTACAATGACAAGTGTACTTAAGACCAATTTTTAAAGTAATAAATCTTTTTCTTCAGAAACTCTAAGATATTTGTAATACAAAAATAAAATAAATGTGAATAATATAATGAGTATATGTAATTTTTTTACTGTAAGTAATTTGTCATTAAAATAATAATAATGCTGTTACAGTTTGCGTATGAAAATTGTTATCGAACAGAAATACGAAAATCTAAATTTTTGTGTAAACATCAGACAGTGTATGATCCCAGTGATCTATTTATAGATCAGGCAAATTCTGTTCATAGGAGGACTTTTAAAAAATAAGTTAAGGATTTATTAATGTTACTTGACATAAGTATATTACATGAACATAGCAACACATTGTCATTTCCCAAAAAAAATAAGTCGGTATGTGTGGTGTTAATCACAAAATTTCGTGTGATCCATTAGGGCCCAGTCCAATTAATAATGTCGTCGAGAAGTTAATGCGATACTTTTAACGTACCCACTTGACACTGTCTCTAACATGTAGATTTCATTTCCCTTGTTTACTTTATTACGCTTCACTCGCTTCTGTTCATAATGCTCGTCCCACTACTATATTAATAATACCATTTGGTCGTTAAGATTTGGTTCTATGACTAATCATCGATAGGATAGTGCGTTTTGTTTGTATGAAGTCCTTCCAGAACCGAAAATATACGAATTACTGTTGTTGTGGTCAGAAATCTGGCTTCATCGTCTCTCCGCATTACTCTGTTTCTACCATGTTTCTTCACCACTGCGTAACTACTACACCTAATATCCAGTTCAGCCGTGTTGCTAATCTTCTAAAACTTTCGCCCTCAACCTAACCTCCACTGGCTAATTTACGACTCTTTAATGTCTCATGATTTATCGTATCAACCAGTCACATCTTTTATGGAAGTTGTGTCGTTTTTCTTTCCCAGTTCGATACAGTACCTCTTAATTACTTATCCGATAAATTCAGCCATCCTTCATCATTCTTCTGTAGCCCCACATTTGGAAAGCGCTTAGACTGTTTCTTTGAACTGTTTATCGTCCACTTTTCGGTCCCCTACAAAGCCACATGTCAAATGTGTCTTCTGCCGTCCCTACCAGCAAAACTCAAGATTTCACTTATCTTTATCTCCATTCCTAAATTTCTAGATGGTTTCCATTATTGCTTTCTCATTGTGCAGATCGAATAATATGGGTAGGCTGCGACCCTGTTTCCATTCTTAACAATGCTTTCCTTTCATGTCCTTCGACTCTTATAAGACTGATTTTTGTTCAAGTTTTGGTTAACCCTTCGCCCCCTTGTGTAATCTCCCTGATATCAGCAGAATTTCGAAAACAATGGCAACCAAACAGGATGTGTCAATGGACTATTTGTGGCTGAAATTAATGCATTAAATAAACTGTGGACATAATCTAACAGTTCACACGCAAACACATAATAGATTTAGCACAAAGGATCAAATGGAAGTAACTGATGTTCCTGGCTGTTAAAGAATTTAGTGCAACAACTAATTATTTTACGTGTTCTAAGGATGTAGGTTGCAGTAGGTACTGGGAGATGAAGAAGCTTGCACAGGATAGAGTAGCATGGAGAGCTGCATCAAACCAGTCTCTGGACTGAAGACCACAACAACAACAAGTGTTATAGGTTTACAGTCCAATTGAGAAAAGTTGTGAATCTGTAGGGTACCGACATCTAATGGGAGAGTTACTCACTTTTACCCAGTGTCTTTGTAGCCCAGTGAGGTATGCCGTGTACAACTGTTCGCCAGATGTTGTCACTATTTTGCTGAAACTGTATTAAATGCTCTACATTGTATTATAATTTTTTTTTGTCTGTTCCTATGGCCAGTTGTTAACACTGATTTAGGAGCCCAAGCCAGATTATCAGGATCTTCTGAAACGTGAAGGCAAGTTAAACGTTTAAGCTCTACGAGATACACGCAGTGTATAAATTCTGCCATTTCTGGTCAGAACTAATGAACATTAGATGAAATCTGTACAAAAACTTTAAAAGGTAACATGAAACTCATTTTTAAGATATGGAAACCACACTGCAACTGTCTTAGATTTCTCTTTCGAAACTATATTTTCGTTTTTGTCCTGAATACATCTTGAAAACTCTTACTACAATGGCCACTATAAATGATGAACTTTTGATGATAACACCACTGAAACCTTGTGACGCTGATTGCAGTTGTCCATTTGGACAGACTTACGATGATCACTGAGTGGTCTAACCCGGTAAACAAATTTTGAAACGCTTTTCTTATTGTTATTGTTGCAGAAATATACAGAATAGTAATTAGTTAATCACATTTTCTCCGTTAACATTATGTCATTCCTAACTGTACTGTTGACAGAGACATGGACATATTAGACATATCTTGTAATTTGAAGTAAAGCCATTAGCGTATGGAATTAAATTTTAATAAGATCTGTTTCAGTTTAGTACTCGTCTTAACCTAGGCTAAAAGAAAGATCAAGGATCTCGTAATTCAGCTGTCAGGTTAAGTAACGTTCATTACAATGGGTTAATTCATATCTCCAAGAAGCATCTAAAAGACAGTAATTGATCTACCAAAGAATAAACGACCTCCAAAATATGGTCAGCCTATCACATACCAAATACCAGTTAAAAGAACGAGAAGAACTAAACAACGAACATGAAACGAAAACAGTTCAATTTTGATCTCAGTGTACCAAGCAACGATAGCTACATCGACAAGTGCCTCATAATATAATATTTTTGAACTTGTTGTAAGCTAACCTAATTACATTTTCAATCGTGCCGAAAAACCTTTTGTGTGAAAGACCGCAATATACATAGTAAAAAAAGTACATGACACGGTAGAAATTATGTAGGAGAAGAAAAAGACTCCTGAAAGAGCTAAAATGAATAAATATGAACTATTTACTATAGCAGTCATATATGAACAAGCGCCTTAAATGTTATCGCAACAAAGACATATTCGAAATGATGGTAACGTAGAAGCTATGTAAGAATACTGGAGATGATTTCCTGCACGGCCGGTTTCAGGCTTGAGCACATCATCAGGTGCAGTATATCCAATTGCATGTTCCATGATAAATGCTGCATATCAATTAAAAAAAAGCAAATAATATGATGACAGTTGAGTAGACCCAACTGAAACAACTGGAAATTGCTAAGCGACATATGTTGAATTGCTAAGCGACATATGTTTAAGACATTTTAGGTCTTACTTGTTGCTGAAATACCCATGACGTTTACACATTACTTTCATCACATTTTTTACAAAATTGTACAATTTTTTAAACGCTGACTGCGTATTATTGACCATGGTAATTATTGGTGCTTCCATGCTACACCATTGATAAGTAGATCCTAGTAACTTCAGAAGCACCAATACTCACAACATGTAACGTGTTTACAGAGGAAAACAGAAGTTAGTGTCAAACAGCTTATATCTAAGTTCTGAGATTTTATATAAACAGAAACAGAACAGATATTACAGGTAATGGAAATGAAATTTTTACATGTTTATGGAACCACACCTTCATATGCAATATATCGAATGGTTGCAGGTAAACTATATAACACTGTATTCACAGTCAATTGTTTCGTTGCTAGTTGTGAGGGAGCAATGAGTTATGGCTTTCGTTCTTAAAATTTTTATTAATCCACTATGGATAAAATTCACTTATAGATGGGTTAGTTACCAAGGCCGGTAAAGGCAACTTAGTTGTTTTGATTAATGTAAATCCAAGTCATTCTCTTCCTGGTTTGATGTGGCTTGCCACCAGTTCCACCTTTGTGCCAATCACTTCGTTTAGAGTTTCACTTGCGCCCCGTGTACTCACTGATATTTTAGATGTATTCAAGTCTGTGTCTTCCCTATAGTTTTTACACTCTACATGTCCTGTAGTACCACGCTAGTTATTCCCTAATGTCTTACCACATATCCTAACATCCTGTCTCTTCTTGTCAGTTTCTTCCATATGTACCTTTCCTCGCCAGTTCTGAGCAGGGCCTCATTATCTTATCAGTCAATCTAATTTTCAGCATTATTTTACAGCACTGCATCTCAACCACTCTGATTCTCTTCTTTTCCAGTTTTCACAAAGTTGATGATTAACTATCATAAAATGCTGTGTTCCACTAGTACATCCTCTAAATTATCTTCCTCAAATTGGTGTCAATATTTGAGATTTATATATTTATTCGTATCAGAAGTAATACCAAGTTACATATTGCAGTACACAGAACATTTACATGTAAATACACATGCAAGACATATAACATAAAATTGTATACATAAAACTACATAAATATATACATCAAATATAAAAACAAAGATTTTAAGCTTGAGATAAACATTTGTTGCCCAGAAGAGGTCGATATCAAATGTATTTGGCTATGCTGCCATAAAGTCCTCTGTATTGCATCTGGTGGGGTTTACATATGAAGCGTCGTTTGTAGTAACCCAGAGTGTACGAAGTCCATGAAGGAAGGAATGAAGATTGGGCTCTAATTGTGTGAAGGATAAGGAAGGACATCAACTGCGGCCTTTCACAGGAAATATTTAGGCATTTGCGTGGATAGTTTTAGGAAAATCACCGAAAACCTTAATTCACATGGCCAGACGCGGGTTTGAACCGTCACCCTCTAGAAAGCGAGTCGATTTAGCTATTCACTGCTGTACCTCGCTTGTTTTAGAGAATATGAGGTAGCTCCATTTGTTAAGACAATCTCTCGAGGAGCCTGTGCCTGTATGTAGGCAGTTTAGTGCCTTCGAGATTCCACAGTTTTCGTCACATCTTGGTGCTAGTTCTTCTTTCAGCTCCATCCAGAGTTTGTTTAGGTATTCCTTCAGAGGTCCATTTTGGTTTTAGGTTCTTCATAATCTTCTGTGGTTCTCGTGAAGCTTTGCCTTGGTTTATTCGCTGGTCAGCAGATTAGAGACGGTAGAGAAGGTGCCATTCCGAGTCTGTTGATTTAAATCGTTCTTTAAAGTCTGCTGCCTCTCTAGGGATGATGAGAGGAGCGATGCCAGGTGTGTTGTGGACGGTGTCCAGAGATCTGGGCTTCACACGTCTGGTGAAGTTTCGGCTTGTCTCATTGAGGGCGACATCAAGTTGCTTTGCATTTGCTAATCCGTACCATAATACCTGGCTCACATGGAAGTACTCGGAAGCGGAGTGACCGAGGCCGAGTGTTGAAGTATTGAGGACAATGTGTTGGCGCCCCATTTAGAGCTGATCAGCTTGCAAATGATTTTACATCTTCCACTAACTTTTAGTTTGGTGTTAAGGCAGTGCTATTTGTATGTTAGGGCCCTATCTACTATTACGTCCAGGTATTTGGGGTTGTGGCAATGCTCTTATAGCGCCCTTCTCTATTCAATCTGTAGTTTCCTGTCGGCCTGCTTGTTGCGAAGGTGGAAGCCACGCACTTGTATTGTCATTGGATTTGGCTTCAACTGTTTATTTTGGTAAAACAAATGTAGCACTAACGAGACCTTACTCACACGCAGTTCCACGTTCTCGAAAGTTTCCCCGTTTACTATAATTACCCTGCCATCTGTGTATACACAGTTACTTGAACCCGGAGGGAGAGGTAGATCATTATTATAGCAGTTGTGGTGCCAACATACTTCCCTGTGACAGGCCATTCCATTGATTTCCCTGTTTGCTTCGTTTTCACTGGAACTCCACTATGTACCTCCGATTGTGGAGCAGGTTTCTGATGATGTTTATAACATTAATGCCTTCAGCTGAAGCATATACCTTCTTCACCAAGAGTCGGAGTTTGATGGTGTCGTATGCAGCATTAAGGTCGATGAAACCAGCACTCATCACACAGCCCTCTTGGAAACCATCCTCAACGTTAGTTGAGTGAACCTGACCACTTTTGCTATACAGCATTTTCATGACGGAATCCAGGCTGTCGCCGTATTAGGATGGGTTCCCAGGCCAGAGTCACATGGTTTTGTATCAGTCTGTGGAAAATTTTATGTTTGTGACACGGCAGGGAGTTTCAGCTGTAGCTCTTGTGTTTCTGGCTGATGCATTAGTTTTGCAGCAGGTCATAGGAATTTTGCACTTGTATTGATGGGCTCTGAATATGCCCAATAGCCACTGTTTGGCTTTCGTACTGAAATGTTAGATCTGCTCAGTGAGGATGTCGCCTAGTCCAGGAACCATCCGTAGTTTGCGTTTCTTTATGCCATTAATCAGCTCTTATATGGCAAACGGAGAGTAAAGTTTTGTCATTTTGTGGCCATCTATCTGATAAATGTAGGTTTCATGTCTAGGGAGCATCTGGTATGGCTTGACATTCTTTACAAGTTGAGTGGATACTTGGCCTGCCATCACGTTGGCATACGTTCTTGAATGAGTTGGGTCTTTATTTAAGCACTTCAGCAGTCTCCATTCTTTGTGACTGCTCTTGCTCACACCGAGTTCCTTCATTAGTTTGATCCAGTTGTAACATCGCGAGTCAATACTAGATAACTTTATTGCTGTAAGCTACTTTGCAGAACAGCCTGTAAATTGGGGTCGTTGGCTGTGATGAAGACAGTCAGTTGTGTCTTAGCCATGACTCATTTGCACCTGTCCCTATGCTAGCCATGGGAAGCGGTATCTGTGTTACTTCGAACGACTGAATATTCAAACCCATAAGAATCTAAATACACTACATTAAATATTACTTAATATTGTTCAAAGTCGATACACTGCCTCCTGTTATTTAAGAGAATATGTTATAAAAATTTCAGCCTTCTATCTGTCATAGTTTCGGAGTTAGAGGAAAGTACCTAAAACACCCCAAACCGAAATTTAGACGAAAAAACTCTGATAGGAATAATAACAGTTTGTCTTTTTGTATCATTTAAAATCATTACTGGAGTTCAGAAAACGTCAGGTCAGTTTATTTGGATTTTAATGTAAAAACTGTAACTAATTTTCATTTTCGTAATAAAAAAATCAGATAAAATTATTATTTGTGTCTTATGTTGTTGTGGGAACAAATGAGAGTAAATGTGAGTGTGTATGAGAAGCGTACATTAAATTACAAGATTAATTTTATGTAATTCAATACGCAACCATAGCGTGGGAAAGATGTTTGTACCCACACTGCTGATGACGTATGTCTATGAGTACTTGCTTTTGTAAGAAGGCAGCCAGAATAGCCATTTGCGGAGTAACAGTTTTCTAAATCAATTTTCACATTAGTTTTCTTTTCGTTTGGTTTTGTTAAACATTACGTTAATATTTGCAAATTGTAATGTCGTGAATGGTACTGGGAATAGTGATTGGTGTAGGACAGGTTTGGCGTGAGAATGATCTCAATTGACTGTTCTGATTGGCTGGTCATTTTGATCAACCAGTCAGAGTTTAACAATTCCCGCACACTACCAGGTAGTTATAGGCTGTGGAAGGAGCAGCGTGGAATAGGACGTGCAAGTCATGTTGAACGTTTCCATCTGCATAATGTGTAAAATGAATAAGTTATTCGAATTTCGCGTCCAGATTGTGTTGCCGTAGAAGTAGTTGTATTTACGGACAGTTTTGTGAAGTTGGAAGTTCTAGAATTGTTCTGCTGGAAAGAAAAATGCGTGTGAACCTTTGGCCTTTGTAAAAGTCCGCGTAGCATGTTTCGTATCCGTGTACGGAATATTTGGCGCAGTTAATTTAATAGAAATCCACTGAAAAGGACTAAAAAAATGGCTCTGAGCACTATGGGACTAAACAGCTGTGGTCATCAGTCCCCTAGAACACAGAACTACTTAAACCTAACTAACCTAAGGACATCACACACATCCATGCCCGAGGTAGGATTCGAACCTGCGACCGTAGCAGTCGCGCGGTTCCGGACTGCGCGCCTAGACTGAAAAGGACTGAATGTGAAACTCATTTGTAGTAGCGGAGTATTGGCCGTGAAATCGCGTAATTCTTCGGGTTGGACTTAAGTACATTTCTGGCTGCCTTGCGTGTGTACTGGGTTGCATGAACTGTGAACTGAGGACAGTGATGTTGTTCGATATTTACATGTAGGCTGATGGCAGTTTTTTTTTTTTTGAACTGAAATGGAATAAATGACTCGTTTCAGGATTTTGACATTTTTACTGAGAGAAGGTTGTAACCACTTTCAGCCCGAGAGGTATTACAAGAATTTACAGGATAGCTTGCTACCAGAATTTGCATGGACTTTGCAACATAAGTATTGACGGCGTTTTCTTTAACACTGCTTTTACGTCGTCAGCGCAGTACATACGCATGCATAGAAACGGACTGGTGATCTGCCGCCGTACTGAGGTAGGTGGAACTTTTGCAGTGAACAGTGCGACGCACGAGCAAACTTTCACAATAACTCGCACCGCCGCACAGTTCATCCATTGCTCTCTGACTTGCAACTGACAGACTCTCACCTCCCCCAAGCATTGGCCTCGAAGAGAGTTAGGTAATCTTCGTTGTTGAACCTTCGACATTGTTGTTAGACCTTCGATGTAGTTAGTGTTTGAGCCTCTATGTGAAGAGCTGTGATCATTTTTTTAACGATTGCCACAAATCTGACGCTGAGTCGGGGATGGGAATAGAGGTATGCACAGCATTATCCAGTAATTTCTGGAACTTGGGCGAGTCGTCTTTTTGAAAGGTATACCTGCATCTGAAGGCTATGGCGTCTGGCTGTAGCACGAATCTGACACGGTGCTGGATGTTTGGAATGGGTGGGCATACTCCTTTGACACAATTGTGGTTTATCTGGTCTCTCACAAGTATCAGATCTGAGTTATAACCTCTGTGCTGTTTAGCACTGTTAAAGGAGGCTGGTAATTTATTATCATGTAAGAGAACTAAACTATTGGTGTCTGTCAACTGGATCACTGCCTCCCCAATTTGTCGTCGCCGGGGTACCCAGAGACTGCAGTGGCTGTTGAAAACCCCAATTATGAAGTGAATCTTTCCAGTATCAAGTGGGAGAAACTGAGAGCCCTTCATTTCAGTGTGATGTGGTTTATACACAGAGGTAAGAGCGCGGTTGTTCAGTTATTTGTATCTCGGTTTCATTCTCCTCAGCTACATTAGTGGACTGGACTTGGATATCGGGCTTAACGAATACTGCTCCTCCATGCTGTAGATGAGGTGTTTTGGTAGAAAGCGGCATCCTTGAATTCTGGGTCTCTTCTGGTAGCTATCTCCATGGGTCTCCTGTATGGATATGACATCAGTTATAATGTTGAGATAGGTCCTGCAACAGATCTTCCTTGCATCAGGATATGCCTTATATACACTCCTGGAAATTGAAATAAGAACACCGTGAATTCATTGTCCCAGGAAGGGGAAACTTTATTGACACATTCCTGGGGTCAGATACATCACATGATCACACTGACAGAACCACAGGCACATAGACACAGGCAACAGAGCATGCACAATGTCGCCACTAGTACAGTGTATATCCACCTTTCGCAGCAATGCAGGCTGCTATTCTCCCATGGAGACGATCGTAGAGATGCTGGATGTAGTCCTGTGGAACGGCTTGCCATGCCATTTCCACCTGGCGCCTCAGTTGGACCAGCGTTCGTGCTGGACGTGCAGACCGCGTGAGACGACGCTTCATCCAGTCCCAAACATGCTCAATGGGGGACAGATCCGGGGATCTTGCTGGCCAGGGTAGTTGACTTACACCTTCTAGAGCACGTTGGGTGGCACGGGATACATGCGGACGTGCATTGTCCTGTTGGAACAGCAAGTTCCCTTGCCGGTCTAGGAATGGTAGAACGATGGGTTCGATGACGGTTTGGATGTACTGTGCACTATTCAGTGTCCCCTCGACGATCACCAGTGGTGTACGGCCAGTGTAGGAGATCGCTCCCCACACCATGATGCCGGGTGTTGGCCCTGTGTGCCTCGGTCGTATGCAGTCCTGATTGTGGCGCTCACCTGCACGGCGCCAAACACGCATACGACCATCATTGGCACCAAGGCAGAAGCGACTCCCATCGCTGAAGACGACACGTCTCCATTCGTCCCTCCATTCACGCCTGTCGCGACACTACTGGAGGCGAGCTGTACGATGTTGGGGCGTGAGCGGAAGATGGCCTAACGGTGTGCGGGACCGTAGCCCAGCTTCATGGAGACGGTTGCGAATGGTCCTCGCCGATACCTCAGGAGCAACAGTGTCCCTAATTTGCTGGGAAGTGGCTGTGCGGTCCCCTACGGCACTGCGTAGGATCCTACGGTCTTGGCGTGCATCCGTGCGTCGCTGCGGTCCGGTCCCAGGTCGACGGGCACGTGCACCTTCCGCCGACCACTGGCGACAACATCGATGTACTGTGGAGACCTCACGCCCCACGTGTTGAGAAATTCGGCGGTACGTCCACCCGGCCTCCCGCATGCCCACTATACGCCCTCGCTCAAAGTCCGTCAACTGCACATACGGTTCACGTCCACGCTGTCGCGGCATGCTACCAGTGTTAAAGACTGCGATGGAGCTCCGTATGCCACGGCAAACTGGCTGACACTGACGGCGGCGGTGCACAAATGCTGCGCAGCTAGCGCCATTCGACGGCCAACACCGCGGTTCCTGGTGTGTCCGCTGTGCCGTGCGTGTGATCATTGCTTGTACAGCCCTCTCGCAGTGTCCGGAGCAAGTATGGTGGGTCTGACACACCGGTGTCAATGTGTTCTTTTTTCCATTTCCAGGAGTGTATTTGGAGGGATAAGTCATATTGGAACCTGAAAAAGTCCTTTGTCTTGCATACATTTTCCAGTTATTTCAGTCTCGATGCTTCCGGGGTGAAAGGACCACCCAGTGGAAGCTGTTGTCCAGGGGTCGCCCGAATGTGGAGTTAACCCATTCTTCAGAAAGGCTCCTTTCATGCTGGAAACTAGCACATTTCTTTTGGTCAGGAATTCCCTCTTTGCATGAGCTACTCTGTTTCATATATTCTTTCTTTATCAGCCATGTGTACTTTGATTCCAGAGAAGAAGAGTTCCTTAAAGTCGTCTATTTCATGGTCACAAATTTGACGTTGTACTTATCGCTAAACACATTTCTGCTACTTCTCCTTACATTCGTTTCTCTTCGGTTCATTCCCAATCGGTATTCTATACGTATTAGACCCTTCATTCAGTTCACCACATCCTGTAATTCTTGTTGCGTTCAATGAGAATTGCCACATCATCAGCGAATCTTATTATTGATATTCCTTCAGCTTGAATTCTAATCACAGACTTGCCTCCATTATCTAGCTCAACGTACGATCTGCTATTCTGTGGCCTTTGCTTTCCGAAAGTCACACTGATCGTCTTCTAACATATCCACACTTTTCTCAATTTTCTGTACATTATTCTTGTCAGTAAAATCAAGGTTTCAAAGTTTCTGTCTCCTACATAGCACTCGAGAATTAATTAACTAATAGATTGTAAATCCATGTGTCCATTGTTGTACTACAGGCTCCTTTGAAAAGGTATCGTAAACACTGAAATAGAACTTTACGTACAACGACTTTTATGCATTACAAACAATGTTAATGATGCACATAAAGTGAAAGACATTCGAACCTAGAGATGGCCGGTTTGGTTCTATGTAAGCTGAAAACCTGTGGTCTAACACACCAGCAGAGGAAACTGTACGAATTAGTAAAGAAATTTTATTACGCCATAAACATGCCTGTACCGTTTATAACAAAGCTGACAGCCTAACTGAGTTATGTCCTAACTTACAGTTAGTTCTTATGTAACCATAAATTTTCCAAAATATCTACATCAAGAAATGTATGTCCACACACACAAAACTAAGACATGACAGTACAGTGACAAAACAGAAAGGCCTTTCTGGATCACAAACACTAATTTTGAACAGGTTTATAGACAGTGAAAACGACGATAAAAAGGGACTGAAAAGATTAAGAAAAATCCTAGACCAAAACGTTAAGACGAACGATACTCAGTGAATCAGCAAACCAAGCAAAACACAAATATCCATAGTGGCATTAGAGAAAACAGGTTGAGGTTCCAGGGACGCATCGAAAGAATGAACTCAGACAAATCTGAAACCAAAAGAAAATAACAAGGAATCTCAAAAACGGAAGCGATGAAATAGACTGGCGAGATCAAAACTGATCTGAAATTGGAAGGAATTACACCCAATATTCAGATTCAAAATTCACAAATCGCAAGTTGATTAAGAGAGGAAAAAAAAAGAAGATCGGAACAACATGGTCTGACGAGAGAAAGAAAGCCCACAGGAAGAGAATGAAAGGAATGTAAATACAAAGGAAGGCCAATGCCCACTTTCTAGTACTTTGTCTGGTCTTAATAGATTTATTCATAAATAATAATAAACTTTATACGCCAAAGGAACGCTTCCCATGGGAAATGGCCTTCTGGGTGTGTTAACTGACATTTTAGTGATAAGTAGAAAAAATCGTTTTTCCAGGCGTAGGTCTGAGTTCGTAGAATCGTCCAGTAAAGGAGATTAGCAGATGGCTTCACCATTCATTCCGAAGGCGACGAACTGCACTTTCCAGAGCTAGCTCAGAAATTAAATGAGAAAGTTAAAATTACACTCAGAACTTCAGTAACACTGTGAAAAAGAAAAATGTGACGCACCTATTTCTAGTATTCCGGAAAACTAATCCCCAAAGACGTTACTAGAAAAGTCCTGTGCATCTGGCGTTCTGAAACTTTAGGAATTTGCAAATCCGTCGCATTTATAGTTATGTGTCTTGCGTAAGCTGCTTTTTAATACTTTATTTTTCTGGACATCAAAAAGCAGCTTATTTCAAACACCTACTTATTGATATGAAATATTTGCAGTTTTTAAAAACCCGAATTCTTTCTTCTTGCACGAAATAAACATCTGTACTTCTACTTAACAATTCATCACATTCATAGAGCGTGTTGGTGTAGTGGTTAGCCCGCTGGACTCGCATTCGGAAGGACGATGGTTGAAACCCGCGTCCGGCCATCCTGATTTAGCTTTTCCGTGATTTCCCTAAATCACTTCAGGCAATGCCGGTATAGCTCCTTTAAAAGGGCACGGCCGACTTCCTTCCCCATCTTTCCCTAACCCAATGGGACCGATGATCTCGCTGTTTGGACCTCTCCCCCCAAAACCAGCCAACTCAACATACCTTTCTCCTATCGTTAGAGCAGTTAGTGGTAATGCGAGAACACAGAAGCTTACGACTGGTTCCCTATGATAATGGGTATGATCCGAAAACAGTCGGCTCTGTATGTAACGTTATTATGATTAAGAACACCACCTCTTGTACTCGCGACCCACAGAAGGGAGTAAAGTTTACCACCATCAAATACAAAAGTATATCTTCTCATAAAATAGGAAATGTTACGAAAGGAAAATATGAAAATCGCTTTTACAACGACATATAACATTGAAACACAAACAAAATAGAAAAATTAAAGAGAATATCTACAAAGGCTATGAGGGATCATGACATGAGAGTGGCATGAAAATATTGACCAGAAGGGTAGAACACTTTAACGAAATCGATGCTGAATGAAATTTCGTTAAAGAATAATAAATTTAGCTTTTAAGTTAATTAATTTGCCTTTCTTTAATTGTCTTCTGTAAGTACGAACTTTGTTGTAGAACCTCACTCTTATTTACGTGTGGTAATAAAAAAATTCACTTTCAAAAGAATTACGTACATTTAAAGATTACATGAACTCATGTTAACTGATTAAGAATATTTAGTTGAGAATTAAATCCTTTACATCATTCGGCCTTGACAGACATTTTCTAAATGCAGTGGATATTTTGTTAAATAATTACTGAATTCTATCCCGGCGTTAACTATAGAACACAAGATTATCTCTATTAGCAGAAAATGGTTAATTATTGCCAAGCCGACATTTAATTATCACTGATCAAACCTACTTCGCTATACATTTAAGCTATTTGAAAGAACCAAAATTGTTAAATTTCAATGTTAACCAACATTAACTATCCGTCTACGAATGCACAAATGTATTATTAGGTTAAAAATTCTTCAGTCTCAGGATCACTGTAAAAGAAGAACAATTTCTTAATCCACCGTTAATTTTTATCTATCTGTTCCCGATTTACGGGTTTGATTGATTTTTTCTTTAGCGGAACAATTTTTTAAATGTGCCGCCGCTGCAAATCGATCGGTCGCGGCACAGCCCAGCAACACCGCTAAAAATGCTGAAAATTCTTTAAAGAAATAATATAGATGACATGGGCAAGCTAATTTACATTAATAATACACACTTTTGATAAATTCTGATATATGTAGATCAAACAATAATTGAACTCACATTAATTCGTAACGCCTTCTCTAATGGCGGCTAAGTCTAGACAGACACAAAAGACATCTACCCTTTCATGAATCGCTTCAACACAGCTTCATCTCGCATTCGCCTCTACACAGGGAAGACCAAAGAATACGCTGTACATGGTTCTTTTATACGACTGCTGACTATTAACATTTCTTTGTAATTTGACAATATTATTCTCCTCTGGCTAAATTTCACATCTCTGTTATCGCAGATACTGACACATTTTACAATCACATAATAAATATAGAAAAATTACTATCCTAAATACAGAAAGAATATTACTACAAAAATATTACGATAATAACAAATGTCTTTTGATAAAATTCTTCTCGGGTATGCAGCCGGATCATGACGTCTTCAAGACACAATATTTCTGCGGTCCAACTGGCCGCCATCATCAGGTGAGAGCGCTGGTGCACAATCTCGCCGGCGAGATTGTGCACCAGCGCTCTCACCTGATGATGGCGGCCAGTTGGACCGCAGAAATATTGTGTCTTGAAGACGTCATGATCCGGCTGCATACCCGAGAAGAATTTTATCAATTATTACGCCGGGAAAGCCTTTGTAGTCACAAATGTCTTTTACACAATATTCAATAATATTTTTTGTTCAATAATTACGGTATGTACAGATTGCTCAGAGCGGCGTACATGATACAAATAAATTTTAGTTTGTTAATGTGTGAGCTTGCCAGGGAACGTTACATTGCCCCCTGGCAGCATTTGGCAAAGAGTTTCTATTCTTTGACACAATGGTGCCAGTAACGTTCTTTACAATTCTGTATTTTTTATGGAATGGCTCTTTTAATTAGTCCCAGGGTTATATATGTTCATGGCTCCCCCATTTGGGCGAAGGCAGACAGGAAACCTGGGCAAAACTGTGCCGGAGCCCAGCCATCCCAGTTGGTTCATGATTAATATTGTCTCTTTAACAGTCATTCATTTGAATTAATTTAGCAGTTTGTCACCAACGGTTACATAATATCACAGTCACAGGATCACTTTTCATAATGTTTCCACTACTTACGTGTTACAAATTCATCTCTTGCACTTGTTAGTGTTCATTTTCTCTTAACAGTTC
Source organism: Schistocerca nitens (assembly GCF_023898315.1). Taxonomy (NCBI): domain Eukaryota; kingdom Metazoa; phylum Arthropoda; class Insecta; order Orthoptera; family Acrididae; genus Schistocerca; species Schistocerca nitens. The sequence continues at coordinate 23,188,445 of NC_064614.1, forward strand.
ACAGGTATACATAATAAATGTTCAGTGTTTATCAAAAATGAAGTCATTGACATGTTATGCAGTTTGTGTAAATATTTTGGAAAATGACAACAATGCTGTAGTCGGTGAGCGGTGCGGAGTGATTGTTGAGCGGCGCTTGGCGCGGCGCGTCGGCTCCGTGTAGGTCACCGCCCGCGGTGTTGACAGCTACGGCGCGGAGGGGCGTGGCTGTCTGGTCTGCTACGGGCTGCTGCGGCCGCTGCATGGCTGAGGTAGCCGGATGCGCGTTGGATATCAGCTCGCCCGTGTGACATCTTCTTGCAGTGCTCCAGCAAACATGCAACAAGTTCACAAACAGTGTACTATCCTTATGGGCATTTTTCCTGCTGTGGGAAAAAACGCACACAGTTATTGGCAGTTATTGTTCAGTAGGCCTTCACTAGTCTGGTTTGCACAATGTTTCGTTGTCACAGTAACACGTTTTATGGGCACACAATATTTTTCACCATGTCATGACTTGTCATTAGTCACACGCAAGTTTTCACCTTAGGACAAAATGTATCTCTGTAGTCAATGCGCTTTCCTAGCGTCCCTTGACACACAAAGAATTAAAGTTTGACACTAACTTGGTCCACCGTCCGTTATCGGCTCACTGTTCGTGTCGTGCTAGTTCATTGTCCACTTGCACACACGGCGATGATACAGTTTTTTTTATTACTTATACACAACAACTTCGTGACGTATTGCTGCAGGTTTAACAGTCACTGTCTGTCTCTGCCACACAATACTGCACTTTTGTTTAAGTTCCTTTATTTTTATTTACAATGTCCGCTGTGCAATTTTTGTAACAGCACATTCGTAACTCTTTACCAAGGTGTGTGATATTTGCGTACATGGTAACAAATATTAAAATTTCGTATTAGTTTGCCCAAAAATCATCTATATTCGTGTTCGAGTAGATTTTATTTGTGCATTCCAGCCGGATTCAGGCATATTGTTCAATAACTCCTTTGAAATCATGTCTCACTTTACTATCAAGGTCCTACGTAACTACAGTGTAGTCTCTGTAGGTTAAAATTGACTTGGACTGTATCTGGCTAGCTCTTTTTTTTACTGATTGAATCTGCACATGGTTCAATTGAAGCTTCTTTGTGGGTAACTTTGCGTTACTTAAATTTGCAATAAGTTTGCCTCCCACGGTGCCCTCGGGTCACTACTGGGTGCATTATTCTTTCTGATAACATTGGTTAGATAATAAAGTTCTCAGGGTCTCATATTACTGATATTATTCTGGGTTCGAATCTGTCAATCTGACAGCTACACATATATACATACATACACATAATAGAAAGGATTGTGCAAGAAATATTTCAAGTTTGACACACATATAGAATATTATGCAGTACACAAACTAATCATTACTAAAATGTTCCTCTTGACTGAACTTTGTCACAATTTAACACTATAAATAATTGCACTAATCAGATTATCTGTGCAGACATTTAGAGCATGTTTTAGATAACACAAATTAAAAGAAGACATAACACAAATATTCATAAACAAAAGAGAAAGTCAATCATATTCTTATAACTAAACACTTCTACATTGGTACATTATCTCTAAGATCACACATCATTAATGTTCATTATTTACAAAAGAATGGTGTCCACATAGGACTATTAGTCTTTTACTGTAGGAATATTTTTACATCCTTACGCGGATACAGTCCCCGTACTCTCCCTGAGTGGGGATCTGCTAAGAGATAGCTATTATTTCCTTCTTGGACTAAGGAATGGAGTATGAGGCTCGACAGTAGGTTTTGTGAGGCTACACCTCGATATTGTACTGATATCCCTTAACAATTCCTGGTCGTTCTGAAAATACATCTACATAGTTAGTTAATAACTGTACCAAATCCTGCTGCTGCATTGAGTTCAAATTTTCGGACTGTGATACTTTGTTCACTAGTGCGTCCACATTTGCTTTTAATTGATCACTTTGTACGTCTGGATAATAGAGATTTTGTCCTTGACAATGATTGTCTAAATGTAGTATCCACTGATTCCTACACTTTATGTTAATCGCATTACAATTAGGCACAGGTACCTCTTCAGATCTGAGCATGGACAATTCTATCCTCATACCAGCGTTCATCAAACTTAATTTTCCCCGAGAAAGGTCGATTATTGCGTCCCTTTCTCTCAAAAAATCTACCCCCAAAATGCAGGCTACCTTTAAACCCTTTACTACCAGGAATGAGCACGCTATGGCTTCATCCCCTAAATACATCTCTACGCGCACTTGGAGTTTAATTATTTGTCGCTGTGCACTTATGGCTCCAGTGACTTTACAATTATTCACGGGAAAAGTCAGCATACGCTTTTCTTTCCCCAGTACTCTGAATAAGTCCATACTCATGACACTGACAGTAGCACCTGTATCTACAATTGCTTGCACATCAATATTGTTAATTTTGATCTCTATTATCGCTTGTACTTTGTCTTTGTGCTCCTTTATGCACGTGGATGGTTCAGTTATTAATTCATGTCCCATCTGTACCCCGTCATTATACCTAAGGATACAGATTCCCGATGTTTTGTTCTGTGTCGGGCTGCTCTCACTCCAAACCTCAGCCGACGATGGAGAGCGTATCTCGGCTGAATCTAGTTTGTTGGATTATTGCTGGTGGATGGGTGTGGCTGCTCTGTGTCACTGACCTCCACTATGTGTAAGTTGTGTTGCGTCGGCCGCCACGGTTGCGCAATTGGCGCATTTTGTGGTGGCGGTTGGTTATTATCATATCTTTCACTGTTTTGCCGGTCCGGACTGGGCCTCTGGTTCTGTGGCCAAGTTCGGTTTGCATCATTATAGGTATTAGTGTTCCACGGCCCCCTGGCATTTTTCCATCTACTATTGCTTGGTGGGCCTGTTTCATATCGGTCATCAGACCCCCTTTTCCGGTCATTATTCACCGGCGGACTATTGCCGTTCCGGTCTCTACCTCTATTCCCGTTTTGTGCATAATCTTGTCTCCTATTATTACCTCCGCCGTTTCCATTATTTGGTGGAGGCGTGTTCCTTCGACCATTTCTGTAACCGTTTCCGTTACTTCTAGCCTGTTCAGAGGCTGCCTTAACATCCTCCTGAATCAGGTCAATTGAGTCCAGAACAGACAAGAAATGTTCCATATCGTTTTCGGGCACGTGTATAAGTTTTTCCTTTACGTGTATCGGCAAGTGTGATTTCAAAAGTCTGATCAAATCCCGGGATGAAATCTGATCGTCCCAATACGGGTCTTATTAATGTACTTCTCAAAATATTTTCGCAAATTGCCTAATCGTCGAGAATACGGCTCTGGATTATATACCTCCTTCCGTAATCTCTCCTGGATACATGTTGACCAATATTTGGCCAAGAATGCCTTTTCAAATTGCTCATATGTATCGCAACTGTCAGCTGCTTCGGTTGCCCATAATGCAGCATCTCCTTGTATGTAAGACATAACGAACTGTATTTTCTGTGTATGACTCCAAACGCTAGGCAAAATGCTTCTAAATCCCTTGATAAACACTACAGGGTGAACAGATTTCTTCTCCGTTGTAAAGATCTGAAACTGTCGGTTTCTAATCAGGCTTTCTTCAATCACTACTTTGGAATGGCACTTATTTGTTTCGCTTACATTGATTGCCTGTTCTGTCTCGCAGTCGCAATTTTTTACTGCTGTATTTATATGCCTATCATTGTTGGACCTGGCTGGCGTGATACACGGCTGCGCGTCGCCGTGCCGCTAGCTGTTTTCTAGCTCGGCAAGACGACGTTTGAAATTCCGCTGCCACAGCGGAATGTCAGTGTGCACCGCCTTTTTAAGGTCCTTTATTTCCGCGTTGGAGCCCGCGTCTTTGGCTTCAATCGCGGCGTGCACTTGTTCGGACACTTTATGCTCAATTACTTGATTTGTGTCAATCTCTAATTGTTCCACCCTGTTGGTCAGTACACTGATTTCCTCTACGATACTGGCGTTAGCCACTTGGATACTATCTACTCTTTCGCTTAGTTCTTTCACCGCTTTGGGTATGGTTTCATAGTTTTGCTTCATACTAACAATCTCACTTTGCATAGCTTCAAAAGTTTGCATTATCTGCAAGTCTCTCTCATGCAGGCGTCGGTCACGCTCTGCTTGTTGAGATGCAAATTCAGCTACCAGTCTCTGGTCACGCTTTGCTTGTTCAGCATCACGTTCTCTTTCACGCTCTGCTTGTTTAGCATCACGTTCACTATCGCGTTCTGCTTGCATACATGCAAATTCAGCTACCAATCTCTGGTCACGCTTTGCTTGTTCAGCATCACGTTCTCTTTCACGCTCTGCTTGCATACGTACAAATTCAGCTTGGAAATTGAGCATGCGCTCGAACATAACTCTTAATGATTGCACTTCTGACACCTCACCACTCTCTGGTCCGTGTCCAGTGCTTGCGGGTGGCACAGTATTTCCGCTATCAACTGAATCACTGGGTAGCAGTGGCAACATTTCTTGCCCTTCTGCCCCCAGATTCTCACATTGTACTTCCTGAACTACGTCACTAACATTACGTTGTGTCCCACTTTCTAACTCGGTATCACTACTTACTGACTGTTGTTCATTATCAATGTTGATATCCTTCTGACTACGCAATCTAACCATAGTAAACAAAAGAAATAAAATCTGAACTAAATATCCTAACACTCAGGTTTCACTGACATAATCACACAAGAAATGGTCATTTGTTAATAAACACTTACTATATACTACAATAACTAACTACTTAAATGTCCTGTTATTTTAAAACAAAGCACTAACAAAAAGCACACCACTAATGATCCGAGAACACTGCACTGAGGCTACTTTACTACCCACAGGACAACTACACTGTAGCTTTACCTTTTGGTGATCTATCTTGGGTGCAGCTGCCCCCTGGTATTGTGGCAGGTAATTAATTTTTCGAAATAATGATCTCTCTTCTTCAGCTTGCCTCTGGATATATAGTGTTCTCATGCAAAAAATCATATACAGGTATTACCACACAATATTGGTTATGCAATACATACAATACATGGAAAAATTATTAAATGTTCTCCAACAAAGTTCGACTATAATAATTCCCTAGTTATCTCATGGGTATTTAGTGGCCACTGCATATTCGAGCCCCACGTTGGGCGCCAATTTAACGAAATCGATGCTGAATGAAATTTCGTTAAAGAATAATAAATTTAGCTTTTAAGTTAATTAATTTGCCTTTCTTTAATTGTCTTCTGTAAGTACGAACTTTGTTGTAGAACCTCACTCTTATTTACGTGTGGTAATAAAAAAATTCACTTACAAAAGAATTACGTACATTTAAAGATTACGTGAACTCATGTTAACTGATTAAGAATATTTAGTTGAGAATTAAATCCTTTACATCATTCGGCCCTGACAGACATTTTCTAAATGCAGTGGATTTTTTGTTAAATAATTACTGAATTCTATCCCGGCGTTAACTATAGAACACAAGATTATCTCTATTAGCAGAAAATGGTTAATTATTGCCAAGCCGACATTTAATTATCACTGATCAAACCTACTTCGCTATACATTTAAGCTATTTGAAAGAACCAAAATTGTTAAATTTCAATGTTAACTAACATTAACTATCCGTCTACGAATGCACAAATGTATTATTAGGTTAAAAATTCTTCAGTCTCAGGATCACTGTAAAAGAAGAACAATTTCTTAATCCACCGTTAATTTTTATCTATCTGTTCCCGATTTACGGGTTTGATTGATTTTTTCTTTAGCGGAACAATTTTTTAAATGTGCCGCCGCTGCAAATCGATCGGTCGCGGCACAGCCCAGCAACACCGCTAAAAATGCTGAAAATTCTTTAAAGAAATAATATAGATGACATGGGCAAGCTAATTTACGTTAATAATACACACTTTTGATAAATTCTGATATATGTAGATCAAACAATAATTGAACTCACATTAATTCGTAACGCCTTCTCTAATGGCGGCTAAGTCTAGACAGAGACAAAAGACAATTACCCTTTCATGAATCGCTTCAACACAGCTTCTTCTCGCATTCGCCTCTACACAGGGAAGACCAAAGAATACGCTGTACATGGTTCTTTTATACGACTGCTGACTATTAACATTTCTTTGTAATTTGACAATATTATTCTCCTCTGGCTAAATTTCACATCTCTGTTATCGCAGATACTGACACATTTTACAATCACATAATAAATATAGAAAAATTACTATCCTAAATACAGAAAGAATATTACTACAAAAATATTACGATAATAACAAATGTCTTTTACACAAAATTCAATAATATTTTTTGTTCAATAATTACGGTATGTACAGATTGCTCAGAGCGGCGTACATGATACAAATAAATTTTAGTTTGTTAATGTGTGAGTTTGCCAGGGAACGTTACAATACCCTCTACAGGAATCAAATAACACTTCTTCAAATGTAATAAAACCGCAGTAGTGGCAAATTTTTAGAAATGAATCTTAATGTTGTTCTAGTCAGGAAAAGCTAAGTATCATATGTCTAAGGAAAGGAGGTAGACATTTGGGCATTATATAGGAAATGGAGAACTATGTTTCGAAAAGGATGAAACCTGATCAACTGTTGAACGAACAGAACGAGTTCCCCACTGTTCCTATATCAACATTCACAAAGAACTTATTTAATGACTGTGTCCAAAATGCACAAAATACGGATCTGTGTAGTGGTCAAGTAGAAAATTTGTAAAGTCGGTTTTTTATTGGGGATCAGCTTTTCTGATAGGTGTCCGCAGGTATTATTTCATCTACATCTACATCTACATGGATAATCTGCAAATCACATTTAAGTGGCTGGCACAGGGTTCACTGAACCACCTTCACAATTCTCTGTTATCCCAATCTTGTGTAGTGCGCGGAAAGAACGAACACCTAGGTCTTTCCGTATGAACTCTGATCTCCCTTATTTTATCGTAGTGTCCTTCCTCCCTATGTAGGTCAGTGTCAACAAAATATTTTCACATTCGGAGGAGAAAGTTGGTGATTGGAATTGGTGACTGGAATTTTGTGAGAAGATTCCGTCGCAGAGAAAAACGTCTTTCTTTTAATGATTTCCAGCCCAAATCCTGTATCATTTCTGTGACACTCTCTCCCATATTTCGCGATAGTACAAAACGTGCTGCCTTTCTTTGAACTTGTTCAATGTACTCTGTTAGTCCTATCTGGTAAGGATCCAACACCGCGCAACAGTATTCTAAAAGAGGACGGACAATCGTAGTGTAGGCAGTCTCCTTAGTAGGTCTGTTACATTTTATAAGTGTCCCGCCAATAAAACGCACTCTTCGGCTAGCCTTCCCCACAACATTTTCTATTTGTTCCTTCCAATTTAAGTTGTTCGTAATTGTAATACCATCTTTTAGATTAGACTGATTTATCGTGTAAGCGAAGTTTAACGAGTTCCTTTTAGCACTCATGTGGATGAGCTCCCATTTTTCGTTACTTAGGGTTCAAAAATGGTTCAAATGGCTCTGAGCACTATGGGACTCAACATCTTAGGTCATAAGTCCCCTAGAACTTAGAACTACTTAAACCTAACTAACCTAAGGACATCACACACATCCATGCCCGAGGCAGGATTCGAACCTGCGACCGTATCAGTCCCGCGGTTCTGGACTGCAGCGCCAGAACCGCTAGACCACCGCGGCCGGCGTTACTTAGGGTCAACTGACACTTTTCGCATAATTCAGATATCTTTTCTAAATCGTTTTGCAGTTTGTTTTGTTCTTCTGTTGACTTTATTAGGCGATTTACGACAGCGTCATCTGCAAACAACCGCAGACGGCTGCTCAGATTGCCTCCTAAATCGTTTATATACATAAGGAACAGCAAAGGGCCTATAACACTACCTTCGGGAACGCCAGAAATCACTTCTGTTTTACTCGATGACTTTCCATCAATTACTACAAACTTGTCACATAGCATTGTCTTTGGTATTATACATTCATTTCTGCATGATATTGTGCGAGTAGCTTTTCTGATCGGTGTCCTCGGATACCATTTCATGTTACATTTCATTGTATTACCCATTCATTTTAGTCAGGGAGTCTAATTCGTTTGATTCAGTATGACGCTTTTAGTTTTTCCTTTTATAATAATATTGCTTCACAGATTTGACTTCTAAGACTGGTGAGTAAAACTCAGTTTTCCCGTATTCTATTGATACCGCATATCTAGTGTATGGAACTGCGCACTATTTTCCAGCTTTTGTGTTATTTCTCAAGATGTATCTGCTACTTCAGAGAACAACAATGCGCATCGCACTTTGTCCATGAGTAGAACGCAGCATTTCGAGTTCTGCATATTTAAATTCTGTCACCAGGATAGTGAGGTAAGACCTGTGTGCAAAGTAGATAAAAGGGGTTTGCTGTTTTGACGTAATATGGGAGAAAGTTAGGAGTCGGATTTCTCTGGATATATGGTATTTCGTTTACGCAGTGGTTACTTTGTAGTGTACTATGGCACTATCTGTAGATGGCAGACACATTTATAAATCGCAGTTCGCTGGTAAACAGCTGCTGCGCTTCCCATATTATCAGCTGGGAGGCTAGAGATGCTGCCTGTATACGAAAGTGAAGAGGTATGGTTAAAAGGCTCCAGCTAGTAAACTCTCTTGCTTTTGCAATCAACAGGAAAAATGTTACACCAGCTGCTACAATGTAAATTATTCTTGTGAAACTGCTTTTCAGTTCACATCCTCGGTTAATGGATGTCGTGCACCGGTTCTTTTTTAAAATAAGATTATAATCACTCCCTCATGAGTGCAGTGGACTTTCGATTCTCTACAGCATACTTAATCACCAGCAAAACTATCTTCTACTGATTTGTGATTGAAAATAAAAAGCGGTATCTCAAATTTGACTTGAAACAGAAACCATCTGTAGCTTGATTAATGAAATGAAAACGAGTTAACTTACATCCTTTTTTACCACTCCAGTTAATCAGCAAACATTCGTTATTTAAATGTTTTCGTACGTTTCTCAATGCGCTATGTTCCTATCTTCTTAAAACTTTGCAACAAAACATTTTTCCTGTTTCTAGTTTCACAGGAGGCAGCGCATTTCATTTCTCCAGTCAAGAAAAACGAGGGTATCGTTAAGAATAATCAATTAACACATCTCTATATCAATAAGCAGTTCTTGTATTTATTGTTTCATCTACGCCGCTGATTTCAAGAAACTCGTTGGCGCTGCTTAGGTTTTCCCCATCACTCACAGATGTATTTCTTGTCCACAGCTCATGTCCTTCCTACCAAGTCCTTAATCCCAATAGGTAGCAATGCACTCTCAATCCGAAATCAACTCCCACTCTCCCCATTTCTTACACCTTAAAAAACGAAGGAAACCTATGTTAACCATTACATACCTAATTGAACCGTTTTACGTAGTTATATTCCAGTTGTGTACTGCTAGAATTCACCTGCATACAATGAGATACTGAAAACACTGCTTGTGAAAGAAGTTCATGTGACAGTATATAAGGGAAAGACTTACCTTACATGCCTTCCAAAGCACAGGCAATCATCATAGGCAGCACCACTCGCTCCTTCCATCTCCATGATTTCGACCTAACCATTTATGGTCGTCCAATCCAGCTCATTCCCAACCTGAGATACCTTGGTCTCACCCTCGACCATCACCTCACCTGGACCCTCATCTCCTCAGCATCCAGCAGAAAGCCCATTCCCATCTCCACCTCCTGAAACTCCTGTCAGGCCAGACATGGGGATTGCATCCTTCCACCATCCTCCACCCCTACAGATTCCTCATCTGCTCTATCCTCCATTATGCCAGCATTGCCTGGATCTCCACTACCGGCAGAAGTAAAGCTGTGAGGACCGGGCGTGAGTCGTGCTTCGGTAGCTCAGTTGGTAGAGCACTTGCCCGCGAAAGGCAAAGGTCCCGAGTTCGAGTCTCGGTCGGGCACACAGTTTTAATCTGCCAGGAAGTTTCATACCAGCGCACACTCCGCTGCAGAGGAAAATCTCATTCTGGAAACATCGCCCAAGCTGTGGCTAAGCCATGTCTCCGCAATATCCTTTCTTTCAGGAGTGCTAGTTCTGCAAGGTTCGCAGGAGAGCTTCTGTAAAGTTTGGAAGGTAGGAGACGAGATACTGGCAGAAGTAAAGCTGTGAGGACCGGGCGTGAGTCGTGCTTCGATAGCTCAGTTGGTAGAGCACTTGCCCGCGAAAGGCAAAGGTCCCGAGTTCGAGTCTCGGTCGGGCACACAGTTTTAATCTGCCAGGAAGTTTCATACCAGCGCACACTCCGCTGCAGAGGAAAATCTCATTCTGGAAACATCGCCCAAGCTGTGGCTAAGCCATGTCTCCGCAATATCCTTTCTTTCAGGAGTGCTAGTTCTGCAAGGTTCGCAGGAGAGCTTCTGTAAAGTTTGGAAGGTAGGAGACGAGATACTGGCAGAAGTAAAGCTGTGAGGACCGGGCGTGAGTCGTGCTTCGGTAGCTCAGTTGGTAGAGCACTTGCCCGCGAAAGGCAAAGGTCCCGAGTTCGAGTCTCGGTCGGGCACACAGTTTTAATCTGCCAGGAAGTTTCAAGATCATGTAAGTTTTAACAGATGTGTAACAATAACTGCTTAAGCATTGAATAGTCTGCAATAAGCTAACATAACCTAATAACCAGTACAAAATAATATTTTATTTTGTGCATTAGGGCGCTTACGTTTCCATGACATTAATCAGTAGTGGCCTGACTACATGATATTTAATGTTTTTATGCTCGCAGTTCGCTCTGGTCAAAAGAAACCAGGTCTACATGTTTGAAGTGCAGCAGACTCAGGTACCTCATATCCACTAACAACCACACCTGTTTTCCGTCATCAGTAAATTTAAGGTGTAGGCAGACTCAGGGACTTCATATCCACTGACAACCACACCTGAAGTCAAATTTTCCTCTGGTGAGACAGTTTGACAACATAGGCAGACTCAGGGACCTCGTGTCCACTGACAACCACACTTCACTGCGTTACTGCATAAGTACCTCCTCAAACCTATGTAGTGCAAGTCTCGGTCGAGTATTTCTCTATGCTGAAAACGTCATATTCTATAGAAAATTGATTCTCCCTTTAAAATGCGATATTTCTAACCTAATTACAGAAATTAAGCCAGGAATAATATTATATCATAGAAACAGGCAAGTGAGCTCTGAGCTCATTTAAATGATTTCTTTAGCTCTATTGCCACGGCAATTACAGATTTGTGGCATATAACTCAAGTCATGAATAATGTGAGGCTCACCACATGGTGGCAAAGTTAATTTTCTTTAAATTTCTCGCCACAGCAACCACCGATTTGTGGCAAGTATTTTTCAATACAGTCATAATATGAGGCTCACCACACGGTGGCAAAGTCAATTTTCTCACGATTAGTTTGGCCAATAACAGTGGCAACGTTTTGATTTGACCAGGAATCATTACAAAAGTGGAACCATACAAAAATATTATTTTTATTTCAAGGCATAAATCATGTACCATCGAACTCTTAATTACCTCCTATTTTTACAGTACTAGGGATGCTTTAATAATAAAATTTACAAAATCATTTAGAAAAAGTCTACCCAAAGGCTTGCCAAATCAATTCATTAATATGTACAAAATTTAGTGACTAATTACGTGACTTTGAGTCTGAATTTTTACACTCTAATTACTAAGTTATACCAAATTTATAATTATCAGTCTGTAATGACTGTCAATATTTCTGATGTCAATGTCTGTGGTACAGCGTCTCAATCGTTTTTATATGGAGTCCTAATTATCTCTGTTTGGAGGCCTCCCTAGTCTTTGTATGAATCTGTGTGGCCATACCTCGGAGAGTCACAAAGAACAAGAAAAAGAAACAACCTACAAAGTACATAATAAAAAAATAGATTATTTACAAAATACAACACACAAAGCCCCTCCATGTGTCCAGTAGAAACTGAAGGAAATGGTTTATTCATCAAGGTGACAAGAAATAAATTTATGACATGACAAGAGAAAAATCATCACCTTCCAATTAACCTCGTGCTGGAATTGGCACTGCATCACTAAATAACAATCATGAAATAGAAAAACACAAGATAAATATTAAATTGACTTATTTTACACTACTATTTACACATCCTCTTGGCGTAAGAGTCATTTCGCTCTGGAAAGAGAAAAGAAATCGTTTAATGCACGACATAATTACCTAGGTCATAGCTCAGCTCTTTTTTTTTTTTCTTGTCATGGCCAACTGTTTCTGGAACGTCTTTCTTCTAGCGACCCTTAACGGTAAGCGTGCCATGCTCCGATCTGAAAATATCGTCTACCACACAAAATTATGTCACGTTAAGTGCTTTTGTTTCTGCAATGGCGAAAACTTCCGTTGCGATCATGTTTCCTGTAAGAAATGCAATAAAGTCAATCTTAACAACAATCAGAAGAGAAACAACACTATCATTCTTACCATTCCACAATTTCACAGAGCAAAAAAAAAATAAAAATTCTGGGCACTCTTTCATCACATAATTCAACACTTTGCTGTACATTTGTATCAGAACCCCTTTCGTGACTCATAGCCATGTCTTAACTTTACTGTGACTTAGATTTTAAGTAAGTGTGTACTCCATCTTAACATTACTGGGACTTAAATTTTACGCAAATGTGTATAATCTATATCTTCCTTCATAGAATACCGTTGTGGGTTTCTTCGTTTAGAAGTGTATCTTTCTTACCTTCTCTTGTTCTATAAATGTCTGCAAAGTGCTCCCTCATTGTGTCATACTAATCATGAGTGGTCCATAAATCCTAATACGCCTTACCTGGCGAACTAATAACCACGAAAAATCCACATAAATCATCACTCTTTAAACTACCTCATAAATCAGAAGTAGTGTCAGTTCGAAGGTTTCCTAATTATACTATTACCCATCAAATATACCTTCTAAATTCAGAGCCACTTATACACTATATTTTACTGGAAGATAATTTCAACAGTTTCTGTTATTTTATGTTATTTCTCCCTAAAAAAGGACACAGTTATTTCTTGCATTTTCCTTCAAATAAGTTACGAAAATTTCATTGTTTCAGTGAACAATCGCAAGATTTCAACAGATGGTATAATCCTCTTGTCAGAAATGTCCCTTTGCAAAGTTCTCATTCTCTCAAACAATACAAATCATTCATAATCATTCAGTCTTGGTGTTTCATACAGGATAGATTGATAGTAAAAGATTAATAGATAAACAGGTTAGTCAAAGATTATGAAACAGTACTGAAAATTAAAATCGAAAGAATGTACTCTAAAGGCCAGGGCACCTATGCTCACCAAACATATATTTACTAAAGATCAGTAAACCCCCTAGCGCCTTATTCCTTCAAAATTTTAATGTGTGATAAGTGATGAAGACCTCGCGATTTATGTGTTCGTATTGTCTCAAGTTCCACAGCGTTTGTGTGTGCAATGCGTCGTATACGGAAGGGTCTTTCATACACCAAGATAAACTTCTTACTCAAATATTTTCCCTTATGAGATAGTCGATGTGATCTAAGCAATACTTTTTGACCTACCTGTAAATTCTTGACGTTGACTCGCGGATTATGCAGCTACTTTCTTCTGTCTGCAGCTTTCTTGATCTTCTGTAATGCTATACTTACCACTTCATGATGTCTTAAACGTCGCTGTACAGGGAAGGCTACTAATTGTTTTATGTTATCTGGTGGTTGTTTATTTTTTAACACAAGCAGTGGAGGCAGGGTAGTGGAGTCATTAGGTAGTTAATTAATAATGTTTAGGAAATCGGATAAATGTACGTCCCAGTTTCTATGTTCGCGATAGCAGTACAATCTGCAAAGTTTACCTAACTCCTTCATGATACGTTCTGATGGGTTACATGATGGTATAAGACGTGATATAAATACTGGTTTAATTTTCCTGCGTCGCAAGGTTTTCAGCCAACTGTTGGAACGGAATTGTGGGCCATTGTCAGAAATCACCTTATCAACGTGCCCTACTTCCTTCAAGAAATTCTTGACGAATGCTGTAGAAACTAATTTTGCTGTAGCTTTTCGTAAAGGTGTGAATGAGACAAATTTCGAAGTAAGCTCAACAGCTACGAAAACATATGAATGGCCTTGTCTAGATCTTATTACTGGTTCGAAGATGTCCATGGCAGCCATCTCTTTTAATTTGACTGGGATGATTGGAAATAGTGGTGTTCTGTGTGTCACTGTTGGTGGCTTTGCTTTCTGACATGACTTGCATATTGCCAGTACTTTACGGATTCTCTTTTCCATATTGTAAAAATAACATGTGTCTAGTAATTTTTGAAAACATTTCTTCGCTCCAAAGTGGGCATAACTGAGATGTGTGTACCAAATGATTTTATTTACAAGTTTGTCTGGTATGCATAAAACCCAAGAAGGACTGTCAGGACGTCTGCGTCTGAATAAGATGTTATCACGTATGATATAAAACTGTCTTATAGCAGGATGTGACTTACTTTCCCACTTCCTTTTTATACCCTTCGAAATCGAATCCTCTTCTTGTTCACGATCAATGTCACTTAATGAGGATGAAATGAAGTATTCAAAAGCAATCTTCTGCATGTAAAGAAATCTGTAATTATTTTTTAGGCAATCTTCCTCGTTAGTTTGAGCTAAACCAACAGGTGCTCGTGAAAGTGCATCAGCAATGATGTGTTGTAAACCTGGAATATATATAACAGTGAAGTTAAATTCCTGAAGAAACAAAGCCCAACGTTTTAAAGGTCGTGATTTAATTTGGCTGACATGAGAAACTGTAACACCCGATGGTCGGTGTATACTTTTGTGTGCTTGCCTTGCAGATACTAACGAAATTTATCAAACGCCCATACTATGGCTAATGCTTCCAGCTCCGTGACTGAACAGTTGCGCTCTGATTATGTTAATATTCGACTGGCAAAAGCTATACTTCTCTGAGTAAGAATTCCATTTTCAACAACTTCTTGGAACAAATGGACACCAAGCCCAGATCTTGAGCTATCTGTCGAAAGGCAAAAATCAAGGGATAAATCAGGATGTGACAATACTGGTGCATTCAATAGTGCAGTTTTCAAATCCTGGTACTCTGTTTGGGCATCATGATCCCAGTCCCAAACTGTGTTCTTACCTGATAGTTGACATAATCTAGGTGTTGACAAGCTTTGTAGGCTAATAAAACGACGATAAAAATTAATTAGTCCCAAAGTCCTCTTAATTGTCGCTTATTTGTTGGTAGGGGCATTTATTTGATTGCATTTAATTTTTCTGGATCAGGTAGAATGGCTTTTGTTGTATCAATGTGGCCAAGAAGTTTGATGTGTGTTCTACCGAAGTCCGATTTCTCTAAATTGACATTCCCGAAATGTTTGTAATAATTCACCTAATACTTGGTTGTGTTTTGCCCATGAATTTTCTGCAATTAAAATGTCGTCAACATAAGTGGTGATCCTGTCTTTTAAGTGTGTCGTTAATATTGTATTCAAACCACGGATAAATGCAGCTGAAGAAACGTTGAGACCAAACTGTAATTTTCGAAATTGGTAACAGTTTCCAAAAGAGAGGAAAGCTGTGCATTTCCTACACATCGTATTTAATTCTATTTGTCAAAAACTACTTCATAAATCCAAAGATGACATCACCTTCACTCCATGGAATTTTGGAATTTTTGCAATAGTTCATCTAGTGTCTGTAGTCTATCGGTTTCAGGTTGGATTACTGTGTTAATTTGTCTGGAATCAAGAACTAGTCTAATGGAATTATCCCTTTTCTTAACCACGTGTAATGGGCTGTTATAAGAACTCACAGCAGGTTCGATGATTCCCTGCTCTAACATGGATTATATTTCCTGTTTGACTTTGTCTCTGTATGTCAATGGGATGACGTATGTTGGTACAAAAAATTTATTATGTTCCTTGACCTTGCATTCATCAAGAAGGTTACGTATTGTTCCTGTCTTTTGAGAAAAAACTCCACAATTTGTTTCTAATATTTCAAATAACTCATCAGTGCCCGCATTAGGATCTACTTCGTCTAGGTAAACTTTCCTTTTAATTAATTGTTCTGTACTAATGGGTTGTTCTGTTTCACAGTAAAACGTAGTGATATTATCTGTGCAACTATCAGACAAATTCATTGATTGTTGTGCCTCAATCGGAAAGAGAAAATGCAGAGAAGTCACTTCCTCATCCTCCTTTGTAAACCATCCTTGAAATTTAAGCGTAACTAGCATTTGATTTACTCGTCACATGACTTCATCATTACAAAAGTTTAACATTGCTTTGTATTCACGTAGGCATTCCACATCCAAAATCATTTCTGTCGATAAAAGAGTGACTACTAAGAAATTTGCAGAAAACTCATGTCCTTGACACCTGAAAACTAAAGAAGTCTGATTGTGTACGTCTACACTCTTTCCTTGAATGACTCCCTTTAATTTGGTCTTTAATAATGGCAAGGTTGGACAAACAGATGCCTGTTCACACTTCTTAAACATTGTCTCGCTAATTACATTCACAGGGCTGCCAGAATCAAGTACACCTCAAAGTAGAATATTTCCTACCGAGATTTTTATAATTGGATGAGCATACATAATTTCGCTGTTATCATTTTCTTGTAATAATGTGTCACTAATGTCCTCCAGTCCAACGAAGTTAACATAATTTGAGTGTCGGCTTTCCGCCGCTACAAAATGGTTCAAATGGCTCTGAGCACTATGAGACTTCACTGCTGAGGTCATCAGTCCCCTAGAGCTTAGAACTACTTAAACCTAACTAAACGAAGGACATCACACACATCCATGCCCGAGGCAGGATTCGAACCTGCGACCGTAGCGGTCGCGCGGTTCCAGACTGTAGCGCCGAGAACCGCTCGGCCACCCTGGCCGGCTCCGCCGCTACAAACGGTTCGTTTGTAGTCCTTGTTGCTAGCCATTGTTGTGCCGGCTCGTATTGCCGCGAATTATTGCTTGGGTTGGGTGGTCTGATTTCTACATTGTGCCCATGCTCTAAATTGGAATTTCTGCGATCCTGCCAATTTTGATTTGTCCCCTCGTCATAACTGTTTTGGTTCTCATAATTGTTATGACAATAATTATCACGTGGGCTCGATGCTCTGTATTCTGCATGAGCACCGCCTTCCGAATTGTAATTTGCGTGTCCGCGCCAATTTCGGTTGACCCTACCGCGATCATTCCTTCTAAAATAATTTTCATTTCCATAACGCCTTTGCTCTCGCGGTCCGCGATCTCTATTACTGTACTGAGAGTGCCTATGATCATAAAAATCATTTCTCTGGCGTGTATGATCTGTGTTATAGGGTTGATGCCGCATATCACGCCTATCTTCTTCCGCCCTGTACGCGTGAGGTTCGTCCGAGTTCCATACTCGTTTACGGTCACGCCGCGGATTATTATTTTCCCAATACTGATTACTATTATCTCTTTGTGTGTTTTCATAGTTGTCATATTCTAATTCTTATAAAAGAGCTTGGAATGCCTCCAAGTCATCTTTTTCACCTACCTGTCAAAATTATGTGGCGTATTCTGATCGGCACTTTTGTCAAACAGATCTGAATTAATTCCGACTGACTGTACGGATTCGTTAAATATCTGTTCATGCGCATCATGTTTTCAAAATATTGCACTGGAGTTGAAAATTTCGACTGCTCATAACTTTGCATCATAATGATGCAATGTTTTACACGATCTTGTGTAGTCTCGGACCAGTAAGCAGATACGAATGCGTGATAAAAATCACCAAATGTGTGACTTTCACGTACTATTGAGCGCATTCTTGTAGCAGGCTATCCTTCAAGATAACTGCAAATGAATTCCAGTTTGTGGCCAATTGGCAATGTTGGTGGTAAAGAATAGACAAATTGTTGTAACCACTCTCGAGCGTGGATTTCGTGACTGGCATTCCGAAAAATTTTAAATTTCCTAACTGTGAGAAATTGCTTATAGTCAAACTCGTCATTTTTCTTAGCGGATGAGTTTTCATTTACAGCATGACTCACGTCTCCTTCATTACGTCCCGCAAACGTGTCATATCCACGGAAAAAGTGGTCGGTATTTCCATAATTAACGTGCTCATTGTCGTTACCAATTTGGTAATTATCGGATCTACCCGTGTCACTGCTGCGATCGATCCTTTCTTTGATGCTGGCAAGCTCTTCCTGTATATTTTTTACGTCACGTTAGTTTTGCTGATTAATTGTCATCTGTCCTTATTTAAAACGTTACAGAGACTGAAATTTTTCGGTATCCGCGATCGGTACCGGCTGAATGTCATCTGGCCTAGTATCTAACCCGCTACTCAGTTCCGTCACTTTCATAGATAATTCATCTACCTGTACAGCTACTGTCGTTAATTGAGTTTCTATCTTTGAAACTTCATTGGTGGTCTGTAAGTGCAATGAAGCAACATTTTTCGCTAATTACTCTACTTGCAGTTCTTGTTGTGACGTCTGACGTTTAACTTCAACAATATCAACATTTTGTACGTGATCAAGTTGGGATACAAGATTATTAATATCTGATTTGAATTCTTCACGTAGCTGACTTTTCAACTGAATGGTCATATCTTCAAATTTACTATTTAAATTGTCATTCACCTCACCCTGAAACAATGTGAGATTCTCGTTAATTTCGTTCTGAAGCGATTTGAAATTCTTTGGATTACTGTCATTAAATTCAGTGAGTTCACTATTCAAATCAGTGAGTTTACTTTCCAGTCTGTTATTAAATTCAGTGAGTTTACTCTCCTGTTTGTCATTAAATTCAGTGTGTTTACTCTTAAATTCAGTGAGTTTACTCTTAAATTCAGTGAGTTTACTGTCCTGTCTGTCATTAAAATCAGTGAGTTAACTCAGTAATAATTGTAAAACATCATTACTGGGGGCAGGGAGTTCAACGTTACTCTTCTCTGTTGAAGCAGAAGCTGTACCTGCAAAAAATGGTTCAAATGGCTCTGAGTACTATGCGACTTAACTTCTGAGGTCATCAGTCGCCTAGAACTTAGAAAAAATGGCTCTGAGCACTATGGGACTCAACTGCTGAGGTCATTAGTCCCCTAGAACTTAGAACTAGTTAAACCTAACTAACCTAAGGACATCACAAACATCCATGCCCGAGGCAGGATTCGAACCTGCGACCGTAGCGGTCCTGCGGTTCCAGACTGCAGCGCCTTTTAACCGCACGGCCACTTCGGCCGGCAGAACTTAGAACTAATTAAACCTAACTAACCTAAGGACATCACACACATCCATGCCCAGGGCAGGATTCGAACCTGCGACCGTAGCGGTCACGCGGTTCCAGACTGAAGCGCCTTTAACCGCACGGCCACACCGGCCGGCGCTGTACCTGCAATTCCAGTAACAGAAGGAAAGGCAAAATTTACCCCCCCCCCCTCTATCGGAGTGGCAACCAGACCTGAATTTCCACCAAAAGTGTGGAAAATAAAATTACTCTGCACTGTTGAGGCGGAAGCAGCGCTGGAATTTCTCATAATGCGTTCTGTTTCGGTCACTGTATTGTCATGTCCTAAGTTGCGTGTAGCACACAGTTGTTTATCACGCATTGTTGGCAAATGATCGCCTAAATTCCGACTCTCCGCAGTATTGTTCGGAAATTCCCGGATCTCAATATTCTCAAAAGAATTTTCTATTCTCTGTTCCGAATTTTCGCAAACTGCGTTAGAAACCGCTCCTACATTCATGTTCGCAACCGTATCTACGTTCTCGTTTGCAGTAGCATCTGAATTATTTTCTGTGGTGTCACAGCCAGACACCACACGTCCTAGGTGGTAGCTTAAATCGGCCGCGGTCCTGTAGTACATGTCGGACCCGCGTGTCGCCACTGTGTGATCGCAAACCTAGCGCCACCACAAGGCAGGTCTCGAGAGACTGACTCGAACTCAGCCCAGTTGTACGGACGACAGAGCTAGCGACTAGACGTACGAAGCCTTTCTCTCTCATTAGCCGAGAGACAGAATAGCCTTCAGCTAAGTTAATGGCTACGAACTAGCAAGGCGCCATTAGCCTTACAGTGACTGTAATTAGAGTCTCACTTGTGTTCACCATAGAGATGTACAAGAAGACATTAAAGATAAGTATATGAGAAGCTCCGTTCTTTTCTTCATAGCATTAATTACGTATCCTGTTCCAGTACTTCACGCCCGTCTGCGTTAGTCTCGCGTGCCCTTTAAGCCACCTCTATCTACAAGGTGTTGGCCCAGCTGCCGACACATCATTTTCCATTTTCTTTTGTGCTCGCATCCTCGTTGTCGCAATACGAACAAAAACATGTCACAAAATACACCGCTATCCTAAAAATTCCACTGTTCAATTAACTATTACACGATGCGCCAACAAATTCAAAGACAAAACTGCTGAAATAAAATTTTGTGTTAATACAAAGCAGTGCGCAAGCGATCAAAATGCTGTGTCTCCACTAATGATTACTGTTGCGTAAGCTTCAGTCGGCAGTACAAAGACGAAGCATATCTAACTACGACTCATCCAAAAAAAACGTATCCTGTCAGGCATGTCGACAAGTGAAAGTTGAGCTCTATCTTCTTATCTCGTGTTTTCTACTGAAAATCTCGTGCTTGTACTCTTGTTAACTTTTCTATTACAGACATCGCCAAAACTTTTATTTTTGTATTGGTCCTGTGCGCAACAAATAACTTACTTGGTCTTTCTGCTGACACCGCTTGATCTGCTGCATTCCATTATTTAACAAAAACATAAAAAACCTATTATTCATGCTGAGTGCAATGCATGTTCTGTATGGCGGCTCCTGCTGTTGCTGCGGCTGCCGCTGATTACTACAGCTACATATAATTCAAGAGAAAGGGTTTGGTCAAATCTAAACTCGATAAATGATAACCCAAACAAATAATTCCTTTTTTCAAAAACTATATTCTGAAAGCGATTCTTTCTCATTCAATTAACAAAACGCTGGAAGCTCTTTGAACAATCGCTTCGTTTGTAAATCTGCCTCCAGTGGCATTGAAGCAATATTACAAATTAATCAAACTCTTGAGACAGACTGAAATACTTCTCAACTGAATACATAGTGAAACAATTCCCTGGCAATTACTAAAGAAATCAGTGACAAAAACCCGTACTTAATCTATTCGTTTAACAATGGTTTCATTTAGGAATTCAACTCCTATCATTATCAAAATCACCTTCTGCTGCTACGCTCAAACACAAACCCTTTTCTTTAAATTAATAAGCGCGCTGCAAATTATAAAAAATATCAACTAAATACCAAAGCCTGTGTCGCTGCTGGCGGACATAGCAGTACGGCAGCTCGGCGACGACCCCTCACCCAACACACGTGCGCACCACAGCAGGCGGGCTGCTACACTGGCTTCAAAACTGCCACTAGTTAATCCGTGCGCTGCGAGCGTGACAACAATATCTTAGATTCCAGAGCTTGTGTATGCGCGTTGTAGCCAACCTTTAAATCCTAAGAGGGTATTGCCATCTCTCAACAGTGTGTGTTTTTCTTGTGTAAAATACTTTTTTAGATGTTTACCTCCGTTTTTCAATCGCCGCTTTTTGTATGCTTTCTTCTCTTATGTTCGGCCTTTCTTCTATGTTCCGCCATGTTTTCTTCTTTATATTCTTTTAAATGTCTTCCTGTCGCCTTGTAATGTCTCTTGGCTGAAAAGCAGCGCCTCTGCTGCTACCAGCCCTCCCCAGATCGGGAATTGCAAACACAATGTAGGACACATAAATTACATATCTTATTGTACAGCTTGGGAATACCTTATGGTTCTCAAGAGACTTGAGTCTGATGGACAATAGTAACCGAAGCATTGGAGCATATCGTATTTTATCTGCTGTGTTGCTTGGCGGCCATAAGTGGTATTTCAATTGCCTCTTGCACCGATTTTCGCATCATACAGATTTAACCAGTGTTGAAGCTTGTGATACATTTTAACACCTCTGCCCTATACGGATCCCGTCATACGTCAAAGGTCTCTGCTCTGTATTCAGTGAACGACCGGCAGCGTATCAGAAAGCGATTTGCATGTTCGTAAACAGACCCACAGGCCCTGCGCCGTAATGTCTTCGCTTTTACAGACGGCTATGCATATTCATGGCGACTGTCTGAGGAGCGTGGCTGCTCATTACACGCAGGGCGGTCAGTGCGCCAGCTGTAATGAAACTTTGTCTCTTAGATTAAACAGCATCTGATATGCTTTGAAAGCGCAGAGGTCTCCTTTACGTTACCGGTATTTCATTACAGTAATGTGTTACTGCAGACGATCCATCGGGCTTTGGCTAAGTGTATTTCAAAAAGCATTACACAAAAAGTTGAATGAGAGATAATGTTTGAAAAAGCACACTTTCTGTTCTCCTTAGGCTACACGACAAACATCTATGCGGTAGTCTAGTTCTGTCCATATATGTTTGAGAAAGTCGGTGTCAACGTTCACTAGCGCAGCGCTGAAGCGTTCCTAGGGATCAGTTAGTGTTATTAGCAAAGGCTGTATGTCCAACATTGACTTTTGCATATCCCCAAAGAAAAAAATACCAAACTGCCAGATGAGAAGACCTTCGGGGACACCTTGTAACCTCCCCCTCACTTAACGACCTTAATGACAGTGAAAAATTAAACCGCGTGCACCTAATGGAAATTTGGGAAACGCAATCGTCACCAAAGTTCATTTGTCGTAAAGAGAGAGGAAAGGGTTACATCTAAATGAGAGGAAAAATGCAAAAGGAATCGGTGGAAATGAATTTTGAAAAGGGGTAAAATTAATAAAGAAGGTAAATGTGGGGTCGTTACGTTAACAATTAATTGGCGTTAATTAGATATTTGAGATTTGCGGAAAATTACCGTCGCCAGTCCTATGGACAACTACTATAATCACTGAAAATGAAAGATTAATGCACATATAATTAGCACTAAAAGCGTGGCAACTGAAGGTTGACACATGTTGTGTGAAAACTGAATGTTTGTCAGAAGTAATAAATTTCGCTACACTCTCACTTAATTTAGCAAAAGAATTAATAAAACTGGAAAATAGAAAGTTAATTTAGTGACTGAAATTTGTTTCTGAAGCACTACGAAATTCAATAAAAGAAGGTTAGTCTTGGGCTACCTCAACAATCACGTCAAAAGCTACTTGAATCTACGCAAGTTAGAAATAAGAGATTTAACTTTGAACTTGAATTAAATGATTCTGAACAATTAACAATAGTAAAATTTAGTACGTACCAAGCTGAGCTGCAATCGCAGGTAAGCTAAATTTTGGTAACAAAACTCGCAGTCTTAATTTGTACTTCTGTAATCTAAATATTGTAGCCAGGTACTTTAATGTTGGCGTTTGAATTTCAATGACACTCGGGTTCATTCCGAAAAAGGAAGGGATCCTGCTTGGTAATGCAATTGGGACAGTGAGCAACAAAGATTCATGCTACGTTGCTGTAATTTGGTGACACAAATTGACCCGTTTGAAAAGCTGAGGTCTCCGAAAAAGGAAGGGATCCTGCTTGGTAATGCAATTGGGACAATGAGCAACAAAGATTCATGCTACGTTGCTGTAATTTGGTGACACAAATTGACCAGTTTGAAAAGCTGAGGTCTGCCATACAGTTCTAAAACTTTCGTGCTTCCAGTCTTCCTTGTTGGCTGATTGAAGGTTTGCAGTCGACGATCGGGGAGATGGCGACAGTCACTCATTGTCCGCCGTCGCTGTTGCAGAAGCTGGATGTTGGCACGCCTCCTTCTCGACACGGTCACCAGGCGAAACGGGCTCTTGATGTGCGCCAGCTAATGCTTCCCGTCCGCGACACCGTGTCAGAAACTATCATAGAAAGTCAGCGCAATTACATGCTGCCAGACCCCGAAAGTGCGGTAACTCGCGGGAGCGTCACACAACACACCGGCTACACCGCCCTACTCCAGCCAAACTCCGCTCTGCCCGCGCTCCACGCGGCAGCGTTCATACCACCAAAGATCCTAAACACTTTGGTTCTCCACACGACCTATCGATGTAATCGTTCGATAGCATAGCTTTCCCTAGGCAAGACCCAACGTAAAAATACAAATCGTATTTACAAAACAAACCAATATTACATCGACATATATATATATATATATATATATATATATATATATATATATATATATATACAAATAGTAAAACAATTACAATATCTAAAGACACAGAAATGTCATATCTTCAGGTAACAAAATAAGGAAAAAACTTATCGTACAATAAATGAAAATAGGAGGATATGCATTTCCGGTGTTACAACATGAACAGTGACAAGTCACCCTCAGTGCAGTGCTCTACCAGCCAGTCAGGAAAATCCTCGTTCTAGTGGCGGCGCTTTACTCTTTGTCAGCGAGGCTGAGCTCTGTCTCGTTTAGGGAGCAACCGTTCTTGCAACATGTGAAGGTATGTTGAACCAGTACTTTTTTGTATAAAATATCGCAGAAGACGTCAATCTTCGGAGAATCTCAGTTCCTAATGTAAGATTTTGATTTCCAAGGCCCTTACGTGGATGCTGTCACGATTCGCTTGAGCGTTTATGTGCAGTGAACACGAAGTTGGGGGTATATTCAACATCCATTGTTTATTTTAAATGTTCTCAGAATTTGCGTCTGACAGTGCTGTCGCTTGGCAGTGTTGCAGCACGTTTTTTGGATATAATTTTTGATGGTTTGCAGCTCGTGGTCTAGTGGCTAGAGTTGCTACCTCTGAACCCGGGAGGACGATGGTTCAATCCCGCGTCCGGCCATCCGGATTTAGGTTTTCCATGATTTCCCTAAATCGCTCCAGGCTAATGCCGGGATGGTTCCTTTCAAAGGGCACGGCCGACTTCCTTCCCCGTCCTTCCATAATCCGATGAGACCGATGACCTCGCTGTCTGGTCTCCTTCCCCAAAACAACCCAACCCAACCTCTGAACCACGGGGTCCTGGGTTCGATTCCCGGCTGGGTTGGGGATTTTCTCTGCTCTGGGACTGGGTGTTTGTGTTGTTCTCATCATTCCATCATCATTCAAATGTTCAAATGTGTGTGAAATCTTATGGGACTTAACTGCTACGGTCATCAGTCCCTAAGCATACACACTACTTAACCTAAATTATCCTAAGGACAAACACACACACCCATGCCCGAGGGCGGACTCGAACCTCCGCCGGAACCAGCCGCACAGTCCATGACTGCAGCGCCATAGACCACTCGGCTAATCGCGCGCGGCCCATAATTCATGAAAGTGGCTAAACTGGGCGGTGTACAGATTGGGAATGTGTACGGGCGGTGATATCCGCGCAGCTGAGCACCCACAAACCAAACATCTTCATCAACATCGTCATCATTATTTCTGGTGTTACTGCTTGCGCAGAATCTTCGACACAGTTGGCTTTAAAATGCCCAGCTCGCAACCTGCACTACGTTAAGATTTCTTTGGGACATGAAGAAACACCTTCTAATCTATCTGTACTCTCGGGATTGCAAAACGCTTTGTGACACGTGTACTTAACGTTCCGCAACTAATGAAAGCAAGATATCAGATCCGAAGAACAATGTTCACAGAAAGAATACAACCAATTGTACCCTTACCGTTACCGCATGTTATTTTGTTAAGTACAACAGATGTGAAAATTACCGAACTATCAGTTTAATAAGTCACAACTGCAAAATACTAACGCGAATTCTTTACAGACGAATGGAAAAACTGGTAGAAGCCGACCTCGGGGAAGATCAGTTTGGATTCCGTAGAAATGTTGGAACTCGTGAGGCAATACTGACCCTACGACTTATCTTAGAAGAAAGATTAAGTAAAGGCTAACCTACGTTTCTAGCATTTGTAAACTTAGAGAAAGCTTTTGACAATGTTGACTGGAATACTCTCTTTCAAATTCAGAAGGTGGCAGGGGTAAAGTACAGGGAGGGAAAGGCTATTTACAATTTGTACAGAAACCAGATGGCAGTTATAAGAGTCGAGGGACATGAAAGGGCAGCAGTGGTTGGGAAGGGAGTGAGACAGGGTTGTAGCCGCTCCCCGATGCTATTCAATATGTACATTGAGCAAGCACTAAAGGAAACGAAAGAAAAGTTCGGAGTAGGTATTAAAATCCATGGAGAAGAAATAAAAACTTTGAAGTTCGCCGATGACATTGTAATTCTTCCAGAGACAGCAAAGGACTTGGAAGAGCAGTTGAACGGAATGGACAGTGTCTTGAAAGGAGGGTGTAGGATGAACATCAACAATAGCAAAACGAGGATAATGGAATGTATTCGAATTAAGTCGGGTGATGCAGAGGGAATTAGATTAGGAAATGAGACACTTAAAGTAGTAAAGGAGTTTTCCTATTTGGGGAGCATAATAACTGATGATCGTCGAAGTAAAGAGGATATAAAATGGAGACTGGCAATGGCAAGGAAAGCGTTTCTGAAGAAGAGAAATTTGTTAACATCGAGTATAGATTTAAGTGTCAGAAAGTCATTTCTGAAAGTATTTGAATGGAGTGTAGCCATGTATGGAAGTGAAAAATGGACGATAAATAGTTTAGACAAGACGAGAATAGAAGATTTCGAAATGTGGTGCTACAGAAGAATGCTGAAGATTAGATGGGTAGATCACATAACTAATGAGGAGGTATTGAATAGAATTGGGGCAGAACTTGACTAGAAGAAGGGATCGGTTGGTAGGACATGTTCTGAGGCATCAAGGTATCACCAATTTAGTACTGGATGGCAGCGTGTAGGGTAAAACTCGTAGAGGGAGACCAAGAGATGAATACACTAAGCAGATTCAGAAGGATGTAGGCTGCAGTAGGTACTGGGAGATGAAGAGGCTTGCACAGGATAGAGGAGCATGGAGAGCTGCATCAAACCAGTCTCAGGACTGAAGACAACAACAACAACAGGAACAACAGGAACAACAACTATCGAAATATGAAATGATTATAAGTTAAAGATTCACTGTCGGTAGCAATAATTTTGAAAAATTTAATGCTTCAATTAACTTATATTTCAGAATAATTACGCTGGGCAGCTCAAAAACGCGCAAAAGTTTGATTTAGTGAATTACTGACATGACTTCGAAACTGCGTAATAACTAGGAGGGAATAATAATGCATCTACTGAGTTTGGATGTTAAACATCGTCTTAACATGAAGAAAATGTTGTTACTTTGGATATTAGTTATATTTACGAACGACAATAGACGGTAATGATCAGCAACACTTTGTGAAAACTGTACTGAATTACGTAACTCATGGAAAATCTGTCTGTTCTAAAATTTACAAAAACATGACCAAAACCAATTACTGTTCCTTAAGGTTTGATTTTCGGATTAAGGTAACAAATGTTTTCATTTACAGCAACAATCATTTGGCAGTGCCAGGGTTACAACTTCGTGGCACATTAAATTATTTGTAAAACAACATAAAATTACTTTCGGTACAGTAGCGTCAGTATACTTTTATCGTTGAAACACAAATTGCTTCTAAATAACTTTCGGTTTGATTGACTGCGTAGTAGGGGTGTAACATTGTGTGAAGAGCTATAATTAATGCTGTTTCTGATTCCAATAATTATTTAAATGAAAATTAACAGTAAAATTAATTGGAATTAATGTTCTTTTAATTATTTCTCTCACTCGTGTCTTTCTCGGAAGTTTTGGTGAAAGTATGAGACACTGATGATGGTTCAAATGGCTTTGAGCACTATGGGACATAACATCTGTGGTCATCAGTCCCCTAGATCTTAGAACTACTGAAAGCTAACTAACTTAAAGACATCACACACATCCATGCCCGAGGCGGGATTCAAACCTGCGACCGTAGCGGTCACGCGGTTCCAGACTGTAGCGCCTTGAACCGCACGGCCACACCGGCCGGCAGACCCTGATGATGATTAATGACTTGTGTCATTAATTAGCTCGACCCACAAAGCTTATGATTTGAATAAACAACTCCTTAAAGATTGTGAGGAGTCAGACAAATAACACACCTTACATTGAATTCCTGAAACGATTCCGGTTAAATCGACATGTCTCATGACATAGTTACGTGAAAATGTACGAATTTTATTGATAGGCAAATCGAATAAACAAGCCGTCATTTTGGGAATATAAAGCACTAACACTCACATGAGTAATTACATGCAAATAATTTCCCAGACCCGATCTACTAGACACAGTTCTGAGGAATGGAGTATGTTATGATGGCAATGCCTGTCCCATGTTTGGCCAAAACCTTCATACTGGGACATCCAGTGGACACAACGTAATGCCGCAGCCAGTGCGCAGGCAAACGGCAAAAGCTGCACTTTCCTCTGCTTTTAACGATGATCCTTCGGAACACGGCTCACGGCTCGAGATGGCAGATAAACGTCTGGAGAAACCTAACTCAAAACATTGGCTTGAAATGCCTGTGTGGAAAAAAAGCTGTTTGTCTGAGTGTTATGTAACAGAAGCTGAACTCTGCCCTACGAAAGAAATGATTTCTAGACTACAGAAACTCTAGTTCAAATGGTTCAAATTGCTCTGAGCACTATGGGACTCAACTGCTCAGGTTATTAGTCCCCTAGAACTTAGAACTAGTTAAACCTAACTAACCTAAGGACATCACACACATCCATGCCCGGCCCCAGACACTAGAACTGCGGTCGTCTCCGTCTCTCCTATTTCTTTTTTCGTACATTCAACCAACACCCGTACTTAATCGTATTCACGATTGTCGAGCTTAATTGAAAGGAAAACAAGCGATATATTGGATCTAACGAAAAGGATTCATCAGTCACTGGAGAGTGCTTTATACTCTGTAGTTATTGAAATGCCGTCCCATTTGGCCGAGCGCTTCTAGGCGCTTCAGTCCGTAACCGCGAGACTGCTACGGTCGCAGGTTCGAATCCTGCCTCGGGCACGGATGTGTGTGATGGCCTTAGGTTAGTTAGTTTTAAGTAGTTCTAAGTTCTAGGGGACTGATGACCTCAGATGTTAAGTCCCATAGTGCTCAGAGCCATTTTTGCTATTGAACTGTTTTAATTGTGCAATTATATTTCAGTGATATTTACAAACCCTATACAGATCCATTCCTTTTTGGGTATGTTCAATGCACATTTTAGCTTCATTGAAAGCTCTAGCGCCAATTGTATTTAATTTGTTTGTATTTTATTGACCCCCATACATGGTCATCAACCACCTTATTATTAAAGAACCTCAGAATAGTTAGAAATTACGCTTCACAGTTGTGAACATCCAGTATCAGTATTTTATCATCCTTTACGTATTGCAAGTATGATGACTATGTCATGAAGTTGTACTTAGAGTAAAAATAACCTTAATAACCAGAATCTAAATTTTCATTTTTCCTAACATATAATTACACCTGAATGCGTACACTAATGACGATAACATTTCCTTTACAGGGAGTGTAGTGGGACCGACACTGAGATTATTGTCTGATTACATCACTTTCCATACTGCTGCACTCTTCTGAACTCTCCATGGTGAGGTGGTGTCTTCCTGCCTTGCAGGCCGTAGGTTCAACACAAATTCCTATAACACAGAGACTCCTTGCTCATCCATTGTAGGAAGGTACAGCAGAACCAGTCTCAAACATGTTAGATGATCAAAACGTTAACTACTACACAGCCAAGTTTCTTCCACAATTACAAAATAGCTAGTTTCACTTTACTTCAGAATAAAGGATGACAGCCAGAAACAGTTGCAGGATAGAATTTTTTTATTAAAACTCTTGACCACGGTTTCGGTACATATAAACATACCTTCATCAGAAGTAAAACTTCCTGAACAGAAAGACACATTCATTAGAAAAGCCATATCAACGAAAGTGAGAAACAAAAGCTTAAGTAACAGTGAAATTACTAAAGTAATACAGGCACAAAATCTTTAGTACTTACTAAAATTACATCATGCCATGGAGAATAATAAAATAATTATGCCAAAGGCGTCGTCAGTAATTTAAAACATCTCCATTTATACGACATGTGTAATGGCCACAAGATCATAGCGAACAGTTTAACATCGTTGCTTCGCCTATGAACTATTGAGAGACGAGTGTGAAAGCACTAAGGCAGACTGTTTCGCCGCGAGAGGGCACTTGCATGTGCAAGACTCGCGTATATTAAAATCCATAAATACATACATAAGCGCATCAAAAAATATAAAGGTTGTGTTAATTCAAACTCTGTCTTAATAATAAAACGTATCAGGCCAATTAAAGACACTTATGTAAAATAAAAATATAGAACAAAATTTGCCTGTGTCCTAGTGTCAGACGGATAAAGCTTGAGCTTGGCAGATCTAACGAGAGAGGGCACAAGTGTAATGCGCGAGAGTCTCGCGTAACGTAGGCATGAAATACATACTAGCGAAACAACCAAAATGTTATAATAAAATGAAACCATCTGTCATTATGA
Source organism: Schistocerca nitens (assembly GCF_023898315.1). Lineage (NCBI taxonomy): Eukaryota > Metazoa > Arthropoda > Insecta > Orthoptera > Acrididae > Schistocerca > Schistocerca nitens. The sequence continues at coordinate 23,218,931 of NC_064614.1, forward strand.
ATAAAACATAGTAGTCATTTAACCACACATACACATTAAAATACATAACTAACAAACATCACAATACTTAGAATCCCAACAAGACAGGAAAAGCGCATTTCACCGGCATCAACAAGCAAGAAAATAACTACTAGTCAGCCAGACTAAATTACATTAAGGCAATGAGGGGTTTGAAACTGTCTAAAAAATTTTTGTTACGAAGCTGCACCTGTTCATTAAGAACAAAACCATCTTTAAGAGACAGATGCTTAAAAATCTCTAATTCTTCGAGCAAGTCTAGTTTGTAACCTTTATTAGCTTCATGAAGCAACTCTACGTCGTCCAGTTCACATGGCGTGTGCCGTAAGAGCCATAGATGTTCTGCAAAGGTGGAATTATATACGTTTTCCCCATTTTTACCTAACATGTGTTCTTTATACCTAACTTTAATGGGTCTACCTGTCTGCCCTATGTAATAGTTTGGGCAGTCGTTACAAGTAATTTTGTATACACCGGACTTAGTGCTGAGTTCTTCTCGTGCTCCAATATTATGAATTACTCTACGTTTCAGGCTATTATTTACGGAAAAAGCAACTCTATAACCGTATTGTTTCTGTAAAAGTCTTCTTATCTTATATGAAACGTTACCTAAAAATGGAATAGACATAAACTTACTCTCATACTTATTTGTCCTGTTATCTCCTAAAGTAGAAAATTTTACAGCTGTTTTTTTCTTAGCAATTTGGTCAATTAATTTAGGGTTGTATCCATTGTTGGTAGCTATTGATTTTAATAAAGATATTTCATTTTCAAAACAATTCTGTGCTAAAGGTGTGCTCACAGCGCGATGAACTGCAGAATGAAAAAAGGCGATCTTGTGCGTTTGAGGATGACAGGAATCTGCTGGAATAATATTATCAGAAAAAGTTTCTTTACGGAAAATGTCAAAGCTAATAGTGTTACCTGATAACTTAAGTTTCAAATCAAGAAAATGGAGTTCTCTCTCGTTGAGAGACCAAATTGCTAAGAAAAAAACAGCTGTAAAATTTTCTACTTTAGGAGATAACAGGACAAATAAGTATGAGAGTAAGTTTATGTCTATTCCATTTTTAGGTAACGTTTCATATAAGATAAGAAGACTTTTACAGAAACAATACGGTTATAGAGTTGCTTTTTCCGTAAATAATAGCCTGAAACGTAGAGTAATTCATAATATTGGAGCACGAGAAGAACTCAGCACTAAGTCCGGTGTATACAAAATTACTTGTAACGACTGCCCAAACTATTACATAGGGCAGACAGGTAGACCCATTAAAGTTAGGTATAAAGAACACATGTTAGGTAAAAATGGGGAAAACGTATATAATTCCACCTTTGCAGAACATCTATGGCTCTTACGGCACACGCCATGTGAACTGGACGACGTAGAGTTGCTTCATGAAGCTAATAAAGGTTACAAACTAGACTTGCTCGAAGAATTAGAGATTTTTAAGCATCTGTCTCTAAAAGATGGTTTTGTTCTTAATGAACAGGTGCAGCTTCGTAACAAAAATTTTTTAGACAGTTTCAAACCCCTCATTGCCTTAATGTAATTTAGTCTGGCTGACTAGTAGTTATTTTCTTGCTTGTTGATGCCGGTGAAATGCGCTTTTCCTGTCTTGTTGGGATTCTAAGTATTGTGATGTTTGTTAGTTATGTATTTTAATGTGTATGTGTGGTTAAATGACTACTATGTTTTATTCATAATGACAGATGGTTTCATTTTATTATAACATTTTGGTTGTTTCGCTAGTATGTATTTCATGCCTACGTTACGCGAGACTCTCGCGCATTACACTTGTGCCCTCTCTCGTTAGATCTGCCAAGCTCAAGCTTTATCCGTCTGACACTAGGACACAGGCAAATTTTGTTCTATATTTTTATTTTACATAAGTGTCTTTAATTGGCCTGATACGTTTTATTATTAAGACAGAGTTTGAATTAACACAACCTTTATATTTTTTGATGCGCTTATGTATGTATTTATGGATTTTAATATACGCGAGTCTTGCACATGCAAGTGCCCTCTCGCGGCGAAACAGTCTGCCTTAGTGCTTTCACACTCGTCTCTCAATAGTTCATAGGCGAAGCAACGATGTTAAACTGTTCGCTATGATCTTGTGGCCATTACACATGTCGTATAAATGGAGATGTTTTAAATTACTGACGACGCCTTTGGCATAATTATTTTATTATTCTCCATGGCATGATGTAATTTTAGTAAGTACTAAAGATTTTGTGCCTGTATTACTTTAGTAATTTCACTGTTACTTAAGCTTTTGTTTCTCACTTTCGTTGATATGGCTTTTCTAATGAATGTGTCTTTCTGTTCAGGAAGTTTTACTTCTGATGAAGGTATGTTTATATGTACCGAAACCGTGGTCAAGAGTTTTAATAAAAAAATTCTATCCTGCAACTGTTTCTGGCTGTCATCCTTTATTCTGAAGAATTTTAACAGTTGCTGCTGCAGCCATGTTTAAAATCTTGAAATGTAGTTTCACTTTACTTTGTGACGAGTTGGTTGTGGTGCACCTTAATGCTTTTTATGGTAGCCATTATTGGCAGCAGGCTCTTCCTGATTAGGAAGCAGCTTGAATACCTTTGGGCCACACAGTAATCTTCCGTAATTACCGAATGTTCTTATAACCATGTACTGTGCCCATACACATTCTCAGTGACTTATATATTCTTACTTTCCACATACTACAAAACCAACTGCAGAACACTCCTTTGGCTTTAGCAGGCCAACACTTCACATTCATAACCCACCTTAAACGATTGGCAGCTCTGCTCTTTGCCTCCACTGTTACGACTGAGCGTACTCACACCAACGTTGTTATCATTGCATTAAAAGTTATTCTATGGCCTCTGTAGAGTTTGAATTTCCCTGACTTGCCAGCATGTTTACTACAAAGCTTTGATAAAATTATTTCTTGCTTGCTCTTCTTGTATCATACTACGGTTTCCTAAACACTAATTTCCCCCCGCCCTCCCCCAATGAACCATCGACCTACCCGTTAGTGGGGAGGCTTGCAATATGTAGAAGTAACATTAGATGCAACCTAATACACACCATTATAGGATTCAGTAAAAGATCTAGTTTTCTGTTCTCTACAAGACACGCTTTGTACTGAATATAATTTTTATGTGCAGAGCATTTTTAAAGTACCACAAAATTATTTATAATATCTTACATATCGACAGAATAGCTAGTAACTATACGTGTGACGGGAATAAAAGTGTCCGCAGCCAGTGTGGAGCAAACAGAGAAACTGAAAAAATAAACTGAAGAGAAATTATGAGATTTGGTTCTCAGCTCTGCGGTGGAAGACTGAGCAATCCAATCCGATGGCGTATTACTGGGGGAATCGTAGTTACTTTCCATTTCGTAAGTGGTCTTAGTTCGGCGGCGTTGGCAGTTGTTGAGATACGTATGTGTGCAAAGCAAATGTTTACTTGGTCCTCCCGAACCAACAGAAACTACGCAAGCTAGAAGCTAGAGACGTATGGGGGAGAATCAAACAGAGACTCGTACATTTACTGTTAGGGATGCTACAGAGTGAATCACCTAACATTACCACTGGAAATACCTACCGAACAACAACAAACACTAAATAGCCAATTCCACAGACCGAACGTTAGGACAGGGGCTGGTGGAACTGGTTAATACAAACCACTGGGAAATGTACGGAAGAATGATTTTCAGTTCACACTTACTTTTTTTTTTTAAATGGAAACCTGTTATTATTTTTAGCACAACTGAAAATAGAAACAAATAATTAGTGCCGTTTGCTACATTTTAAAATGTTAAGTACATCAGGAGTAATTTGTAACGTAAAGTTGACGCGTTAAACCTCAGACGTTCAGTCGTATGTTGTAAGAAACAAGATCTGTAGAGGTATGTTAACGAAGACTACCATGTTAACGAATTTGGCTGTCTCAGTGTCTCCATGTAGCGCTTTCTGATTTAGCCCTTGTACTCACTTCCGTCCGCTACTGTTATACCATAAGCTTAAACTTGGAGGCAGGTCGTGAAATAAAAAACTATCTTGTTAAAGCAATTATGGTATAAAGCAACGGAGCAGTGTTACACTCTGAGAGGAATTTTGCTGTGTTGACCGTTTTGTACCTAATGGAGGCGGCTTATCGGAAGTGAAAGTCAGAATTACGTAAATATTTAAACAGTAACAAACAATATTTTACCTATCTACACTCTTCAAAGCATAAAGAAAACGGTCGCCAGCCTAATTAGGCAAGAGATGATTGACATTCTTGTTCATGAAAATAGGTATGACTAACTTTAACGGACAAACACAACCTATACTTTGCCACACGCGAGTACAATGAACTCTGGAACCTTAATACAGTATGTTCACGTTAAGGTTGAAGCTAACAGATCAGAACACACTATTTGCATAAATATAACAGATAACAAAACACACCATTACCTTGAAGGCTTAGTCAAACTGGATCGTATCAATAACGTCACTATTAATATTCACTGTAGAATCGTAAATTGGACATAAGTTTAATATTACTATTCAAAGAAATTACTATCTGACATGAAATATGGATATGGTCCACAGCAAATTTAGTTACTGTGCGTAGACTAAGTCTCTCACTACTAAACACCTTTATACTTAGAATGAAAATTAAATGGAGTTCACTAACAAATTACTTTTCACTGTCTTTTGAATAAAGAAGTTATTATTTTCATACACAGTGGCCTTTCTATTAATCGTTATCCATCATGAACATAAAGGATACACTGTGAATCCTATTACACTATTAATATGCACTTTCAATACACAAGAGATACAAGTGCTTAGCAAGCATGAGTATATAATTTTCCACAATTGCAGTTTTAAACTTTTACTACAATTTGCGCGCGCTACGCAGTTCCGTTGGCGAGGGGAACCACAACACCTTTTACATACAAAATAACTAAGAACCCTAAGTGAAAGTTTACATAACAGCAACAAAACATATAACATAAAATAGAACATTTGCACGTATTGGTAGTTCTACACAAAATTATTTAAATAAAATTATTTAATTTTGAAGATAACCAAAGAGATTATATGACAAAGGCAAAACATATAATTTGCTCATATTGTACATATTACAGAGATTACACTTCCTACACTCTAAAAGACATCTAAGTTTTTACAAAGAAAGGAGTATACAATTTTGTGTTACCGATTGAATCAAGCATATTTACGGAATCTCAACGATGTAACGTGAAATAAAACCAAAGGCAAAATTAAATCAGTAGATCATTAGAGCTATGGTGTTACACTATGATAAAATTTCTTGGTCAGAGTAATTCACTTGACTACTTATTTAGTTCAATTATGTCTCATATTTTGCAATGAAGCCCGATCGATGTCCTCTTTTTTAATTTTTTTATTTATTTTATTTATTTATGCATTTATTTTACCTGGCAAGATTAGGGCCTTCAGGCCCTCTCTTACACCTAACCAGGCATACTCAGATTGAACGAGTTACAGTTTCTACAGAACATTAAGGACATATAACGTGTTATACAGTATTAATGTTAAAGAAAAAAAATAGAGATTATAACAGTAGTACGATGATAATTATAACAATCAAAAAATAATTATAACAATCAAGAGTAATAATAATAGTAATGACTATGTATATGAAAGTAAACATATTTTTCTTTTATGAATGACAGTCCTATTGCCAGTTGGGAATTTTCTCGTTATGTTCTTGCATCTAGTGAGTTATTACTTGAAACGGTTGGGTCTGGTGAAATGGACTCTGCCTGAAATTAAATACAGTAAAAAGTAAAATCACAGTTTGTGGTAAACGAAGGTGAGTCTTCCAGTCAAAATGAAGTTGTATCTTGGAGCCCCCATTGTAGCACTGTGGGCTCTCTTCAAAATGGTAGAAATGGCTCTCAGCACTATGGAACGTAGAACTACTTTAAGCTAACTGACCTAAGGGCGTGACAGACATCCATGCGCGAGGCAGGACTCGAACCTGCGACCGTAACGGTCGTGCGGTTCCAGACTGAAGCGCCTAGAACCGCTCGGCCACACCGGCCGGCGAAAACGGTTCCATGAATCCTCTGCGAGACACTTAAGTGTGATTAGCAGAGTCATTATGTACTTGTGAACGTACTCATTCGATCAGTGGCACATTGCACATTGCACAGTGCTTTTCGTGTATACCATATACATTCCATGTAAACTTTCACGGCCGGTATTGTCTTTACTTAAAACTTCCGGGCTGATAGGCCGTGGTCGAAGTATAAAACTGTCTCCTAACGTTTCGTCTCCGACTGCGGGAGACATCTTCGGAGGTAAAGCGGAGGTAAAGCCGCTTTACCTCCGAAGATGTCTCCCGCAGTCGGAGACGAAACGTTAGGAGACAGTTTTATACTTCTACCACAGCCTATCAGCCCGGAAGTTTTAAGTAAAGACATATACATTCCGTCCTTACGAAAAAAGCTAAAACACCCTCATGACTTAAGCCCACCCCCCAGCCTCACGATACCTCATCCCCCGCACCAGATTGGTGTTGAGGGAGAGAGGGAGGTAGGGGCGTGACGATGAACCGAAATCTAATAGAAGAGCAGACGTGCAGCGAGCTGATGCTATCCTGCTGGGGGTTATGAGATGACGCCGGTCACCCCTTTCCTCCCACTGGGCAGAGGACACGGTACGTCCGCACGGCAGAAGCGCCTCTGCCCTGCAGCTGTGGCTGGACCGAAGCTATTTTCTGGTTGGCCGACGCCGCAGCAAGTGTTTGCAGACGGCCGGATAGCAACGCCGTTCTGCTGAACGCCCAGGGGAGCAGAAGCCGGTGACTGTCCGCCATGTAGCAGCCAGTACTTCTCACTGATGCACTGGTTCTGTCGCTGCTGCATTTCGTTCTTTCATATTTTACTCCATGACTGCATTTTTTGCACTTGCCCTCTTTTTTTCTAATATCAAGGAAGGGAAGTAGTTCACGAAGTTGATGTAGGTCGCTCTCTTCTCTGTGGATCAGTCCAGTACAAATTTTGCAATTGATTTCAAACCTTAGTTTCCAATGGATGAAAGACTTGGAATTTTAAACGTAGCTCACAACTGGATGACATTCTTCTACCTATCTCCCATAGAGGCGGCGGGGGGTGGGGGGGGGTGGGGATTGGGTAGGTGAAAAGGTTCGCTTATGCCTGACATTTCAACTGTCCTGCAGAAGTTTCGTGTTGCGCAGGTAGTATTGGAATGCATTCTAGGTGGTACGCAAGCGTATGAGCATGGTTCAGCAGAGAGATTTTTTTTTGGGGGGGGGGGGGGGTGGAGGAGGTAGTGGGGATAAATATCGCTTTCTTGTTGTCTGTTTGGTACAAATATTGTAACTGATTTTAAAGTAACTTCCCAGTGAGCTAGGGATTCGAAATTAACAACACAGCTGAGAATGGGACGACAATGCAGTGTTAACTCGCTTTCTTCTCTTGTGCGTAGTGGAGGGCCCTTTATGTGTGACTGCGATTGCCTCATTTTCCCGTTCCACTCGTGAACGGTTTGCGGGAAGAACGATTGATCTTACAACTCCAAGTGAACACGAATCCGTCTAATTTTTACCTTTGCGATCTCCTCATGAGATATACGTAAGATTAAGCAATATACACACATCAAATAAGTTTTGCATCACATCGGTTCCGAGAGTTCCGAAATCTGTACAGAAAACTGGAATAGAGAACAACATAAACATCGTTCCCGCCGTTTTTATTGCTCATGAAAACCACATGTTGTACCACCATACAGCGAGACCTTCAGAGGTGGTGGTCCAGATTTCTGTACACACCGGTACCTCTAATACCGAGTAACACGTCCTCTTGCATTGATGCATGTCTGTATTCGTCATGGCATACTATCCACAAGTTCTTCAAAGCACTGTTGGTCCAGTTTGTCGCACTCCTAAACGCCGATTCGGCGTAGACCCCTCAGAGTGTTTGGTGAGTTACATCGTCCATAAACAGCCCTTTTCTATCCCAGACATGTTCGATAGGGGTCATGTCTGGAGAACACACTGGCCATTCTAGTCGAACGATGTCGTTATCCTGAAGGAAGTAATTCACAAGCTGTGCACGATGGGGGCGCGTTGTTGTCCGTGAAGACGAATGCCTCGCCAATATTTTGCCGATATGGTTGCCCTATCGGTCGGAGGATGGTATTCACGTATCGTACAGCGGCTACGGCGCCTTCCATGACCACCTGCGGCGTACGTCAGCCCCACATAATGCCGCCCTAAAACAGTAGGGAACCTCCACCTTGCTGCAATCACTAGACAGTGTATCTAAGGGGTTCAGCCTGACCGGGGTGCCTCCAAACACGTCTCCGACGATTGTCTGTTTGAAGGCATATGCGACACTCATCGGTGAAGAGAACGTGATGCCAATCTTGAGCGGTCCATTCGGCATGTTGTTGGACCCATCTGAACCGCGCTGCATGGTGTAGTGGTTGCAAAGACAGACCTCGCCATGGACGTGGGGAATGAATTTGCGCATCGTGCAGCCTATTGCGCACAGTTTGAGTCGTAACACGACATACGGTGGCTGCACGAAAAGCATTATTCAACATGCTGGCGTTGCTGTCAGGGTTTCTCCGAGTTTTAATCCGGAGGTAGCGGTCATCCACTGCAGTAGTAGCTCTTGGGCGGCCTGAGCGAGGTATGTGATCGACAGTTCTTGTCTCCCTGTATCTCCTGCGTGTCCGAAAAGCATCGCTTTGGTTCATCCCGAGACGCCTGGACACTTCCTTTGTTGAGACCCATTCCGGGCACAAAGTAACAATGCCGACACGATCGAACCGGGGCATTGACCGTCTAGGCATGGTTGTACTACAGACAACACCAACCGTGTACCTCCTTCCTTGTGGAATGACTGGAACTGATCGGCTGTCGGACCCCGTCCGTCTAATAGGCCCTCTTCATGCGTAGTTTTGTAGATCTTTGGGCGGGTTTAGTGACGTCTATGAACGGTCAAAAGGACTGTGTCTGTGATGCTATACCCACAGTCAACGTCTATCTTCAGGAATTCTGGGAACCGGCGTGATGCAAAACATTTTTTGATGCGTGTATATGGGTTTAAAACAGTGAAGCAAAACCGATACAAACGTGAAATGTATGGCATGTGTTCGTTGTAGGCTCATCAAAACGTTTGAAATCAGATAAAAGTTTCACACAGATGAATCTAAAACCCGAAAATATTTATTTCAATAATGATTTTTAAGACACCACGTTTCTAATTAGGAGTAACAAATATAGTTAATTTTTACGAACCTTTGCGTCAGCAACTGAAGAATCACAAAGATATCTCTGACGAAGGTGTTCTGTAATTTATTAGCGTGGTGTGACTACTCCGCGTATGCGCCAATGTGGTAGTGAAATACTGATCACAATTCACGCTCACAGCTCTTTGGCTGCTGGAACTGTGGAAATCAGCTGTCCTCGGAGATGCTGCTCGCCGCGATGATTGGCGTACTCTGTTCCCTTTGCTTGGAGCAAATCGTGGATATGACAGGGATTGACGCATTTTCAGCCTGGTCACCATTATTACCGTTCATCACGTTTACCACCAAGTGTATTTCCAAGGATTATTTAATAAATGGTTCAAATGGCTCTGAGCACTATGAGACTCAACTGCTGAGGTCATTAGTCCCCTAGAACTTAGAACTAGTTAAACCTAACTAATCTAAGGACATCACAAACATCCATGCCCGAGGCAGGATTCGAACCTGCGACCGTAGCGGTCTTGCGGTTCCAGACTGCAGCGCCTTTAACCGCACGGCCACTTCGGCCGGCATTATTTAATAACGGAGTCCCAAAAAGCGTATGGTGTGGCCAAAAGTATTGTTCTGTTTCACTTCATTCAATTCCCGTTGGAGACACAATGTCCGACATTAGCTGACTTGCTTGGTTGCAAAAGCCGAATAGAGCATTGGTGTTCAGTGTAGCGTTCTTCGATGTTGTGCGTGGTTTGACTAATACATGCTGATCCACAACTGTTGACTACTCAGGGTACTACGAGTATTTGCCTTTGCCCTAAAAGTAATTTAGGATGTAGTAACGTCGTTGCTACTGTGTGCATTAATGCAACACAACGGCGCGACGCGCTGACCTGGACTGTGAACATTAAGTCATTTTGTGGTTGACAGAAGACGATTGAGGATGGAAATGATGAATTGAGCGATATGATTCTGATTTATGGTCAGCAACGTCATAAATCTGCTTCACGTATTTTTGAAAGGAGACATAGTGTTTTAGATAGTCAGGGATACTGTAACTGCTCATGTACTGTTCTCCAAATAGACTACCGTGACAGTTGACGGCGAGCAGGCAATCTACGAGTACTAGATTCCTGTGGGCGTTCCAGAGAATGCAGAATTGCCTGCTCCATTGCAGCTGTTCGGCAACGCTGCCTGCCAGCACTGTCTAGCCCACGCGTGCACCCCTGTTCTTTCTTCTATTGTATTGTATTGTATGTTAACCGGAGGCCGAGAAACGACGGAGAGGCTGCGTCCCCGCCGCAGCCGCAGTGGTCCACAACCCCATGACGACTACCGCAGTCCATTTCGCAACTCCGCCGCCCCACACCGAACCACTCTTTCAGGGTCATTGTGGGGTTCGGTCCCCCGTGGTCCCCGCCAACCCTCCCCCCCCCCCCCCCCCCAGGGCACGTCTCACACCAGACGAGTGTAAACCCTATGTTTGCGTGGCAGAGTAATGGTGGTGTACCCGTACGTGGAGAACTTGTTTGCGCAGCAATCGTCGATTTAATGTAGCTGAGGCAGAATAAGGGGAACCAGCCAGCATACACCGAGGCAGATGGAAAACCGCCTAAAAACCGTCCACAGACTGGCCGGCTCACCGGACCTCGACCCAAGTCCACCGGGCGGATTCGTGCCGGGGACCAGGCGCTCCTATCCACCCTGGAAAGCCGTGCGTTAGACCTCACAGCTAACGGGCGGGCTCCTCTTCTTTCTTAAACGACGTTTTAGTGACACAATTGTTCTTGGAGTATAATGTTGCCTAACAGTGAAACGAGCAGCATACTTACGACCAGCAACAGCATACTTCTGATATGCCTGACGGTACATCAAAACCACATCTGTCAGTTCATCACTCCCATATTCTATCGACCTCTGATAACCACGCCAGCTAACAGACTTAATGTTTACTGGTCATGCCAGTGCGTTGCGTCGTGTGTTGCATTGCTGCACACAGGACCAACCACTTTGCCATATCTCACAAACAAAGCGTTTCTGGCAAAAGGTTTTTACTGTCAACAATTTCGGCTACGAAGTCATTGGCGATGGAGTTCTTGAATAAATAATTCTCGGATTAGTTTTAGTGTCAAGTTCGGATAAAACCGTAACCTTTGGATGATTGCCTCCACCATCATCGTCAGGGGCTAACTCTGATTGTTGTGAAACTGGAAAATCTTTTACTTTTATGCTCACTGGACGGCAACACGTTGGCTGACTTACGTCGCTGTGTCTGATTGGTTGGATTACGTCACGGAGAAGGAGCATGCTTAGATGACAACCTCACCGCCCATGGATTACGTTTGCGCTCACTATGCAGCGTCGCTGCACCGCCACCACTTACTTCAAGCGAGAACTTTTTATCGAACAGTTACGGATAACCCTCTATAACTCATACCATGTTGGCAAGGTATTTCGTAAATTACAGCCTCCCGCAATAACAACTGTCCTCCTCTGATCCAAGATCATGGGTGGAAATGCACTTTCACCTGAAATTTATGGATGAGCCTTGTTTTTTAAACGAAATATCTCCAATAAGGAGAAGAAAATTACAGATCTTCCGGCGTACTATCGTTTTTATGTCCGTCCTAGTTGTTGTTTTAACTATTCATGACCTGTTAATCTCCTAGATAATCCATGTTTCCTACCACTGTCTTTAGGTGTGAGATGTATTTAAGCCAACTGTCAGCATCTGAGACTGAGATTAACGCACACTCATTGTTTGCGAGGATTAATAACGGGGAGTGTACGTATAATCCGTATAAGTGGGCTTATGACAACGTTCCACCAGCGAGATCGCTACCCGCTAGATAGTATGGTCAGTCTGACACCACGATCTTCACTCGTCGATAAACTGAAGAAAGGGAATGTCTTCATTAGCTTTCAGTGGCTCACCTAAGGATACCTGGGGGGTGCCCAGTCCAAATATCTGGCAGTGTAATTAACGACGACCGGTTGCAGGACCAAAATTTCATTTAACATACAATTCACCAGAACAATTTTAAAATTCTCAATTTACGAAACAGTACGATGTTAACAATAAGAAGCCACTGGTGCTGTCGAATTCCACACGGGCTGCATTGTCATTATTCTTAAGTATCAGGGTGCCGGTCGTAGAATCTGTTCGCTGCGTGTAAATGCCGTTGCTGCACAGTGATTTCAACAAGGGGCTCTACACCATTCTGAACTCGTAGCTAGAGTCCCTGATGGTCACGTTTCCCTACAGCGTGATTCCAAACGCCCCCTAACATCATCGCCAATAATCAAGATCCCTCCCTCACAACGGGTTCATTGGATTCCTGGATTTAGTAATACTAAGCTGTCCTCTACACTGCAGAGCAATCTGCTTGTGTCGCTGACTGGGCACGCCACAAATGCATTTAGAATTTTGCTGATCTTCACACATAGACCCCCTATATGAATTATGTACGCTAACGTCTCTTGTATTTCCTCTTTTAGCTTGGATGCTGACTGATGCATTGCGCTTTCGATTTTGCTGGCCCGCAGAGTACCAACTTTTAAATAATACATCTCGTAGATGCTGAATTTCCAATGCAAAGCTGTCTCGGTTTGAAAGGTTGCGCGGCCTACAGATTAAGGTCTGTAAAACCGCCACATTTCTGAGCAGTAAGACAGCAGCTATATGACACAACGTATAGGTCAGTGTTTGTCAGCTTTGCGGTAGACAACGGTGACTCAGTGACTGCCTCCCGTCACACCAATACCTCCGAGCCCGGAATCTGTCTATTCTTTTCCCGTTCAATGTTGAATTTGATCGTAAGATTACTTGACTTCAGGATGAAGAAGGAACTCACTTGGCTTCTTCACTCAGTGGGGCTACATCACAAACATGTCATGCACATATCGAAAGAAAGAATTGGGTTTTTAAGTGAATAAGCCCAAAGCTTTTCCCTGAGATTTCCCTCTAGTACAACCACTTCTTAATGCATGTCCTATCAACATGTCCCTCCTTGTCAATGTTTTCCAAGTTTTCGTCCCGGCGCCTGACTCTGCGGACGACTTCCTCGTTCATTATCTTATCAGTCCACATGATTATGACCGAACGACGTGGCGCAGTGGTTAGTAAACTGGACTCGCATTCGGGAGGATCGCGATTCAAGATCCACTTTTAGGTTTCTGTAAATCGCTGCAGGCAAATGCCAAGACCGTTTCTTTGAAAGATAATGTTCGATTTTCTTCCCCACTGCCAACGGGAGGTGACCACGAGAAAAAGATTCAATAATCAATGAGAGAGTAACGTTCTACGAGTTGGGGCGTGACATCTTAGAAGCTTGAACATGGGAGGGAAACTAGAAAATCTGAAAAGGAAAATGAAAAGCCTCAATCTAGATGTAGTATGAGTCACTGAAGTGAGATGGAAAGGATACAAGCATGTCTGGTCATATAAGTATAAGGTAATACCAGTAGCAGCAGAAAATGGTGTAACGGGAGTAGGATTCGTTCTGAATAGGAAGGTAGGGCAGAGAGTGTGTTAGTGTGAACACTTTAGTGATAAGGTTGTTCTTACCAGAATTGACATCAAACCAACACTGACAACGATAGTTCAGGTATACATGCAGACGTCACAAGCTTAAGATGAAGAGATAGAGAAAGGATATGAGGATACTGAAAGGGTGATACAGTGCGTAAGAGTAGATGAAAATCAAATAGTCATGAGGAACTGGAATGGAGCCGTAGAGGAAGGAGTAGAAGAAAAGGTTACGGGAGAATACGAATTTGGGATAAGGAATGAGGGAAGAGAAAGACTAATTGAGTTCTGTAATAATTTCAGCTAGTAATAGCGAATACTCCCTTCAAGAGACGCAAGACGAGGAGATCTGCTTGGAAAAGGCCGGGTAATACGAGAAGGTTACAGTTAAATTACGTCATGGTCAGATACTGGAATGTAAGGCGTACCCAGGAGCAATTATCGACTACGATCACAATATAATAGTGATGAACAGTATGTTGAAGCTTAAGACACTAGTCAGGAAGCATCAATAAGCCAAGAAATGGGATACGGAAGCACTAAGGAGTGACGAGGTACGTTTGAAGCTCTGTAACGCTATAGATACAGCAACAAGTGATAGGTAAGTACGCAGTACAGTCGAAGAGGAATAGACATCTCTAAAAAGTGTCACCGCAGAAGTTAGGAAGAAAAACATAGGTACAATAAAGGTAACTGCGAAGGGACCATGGTTAACAGAAGAAATACTCCGGATCATCAATGAAAGGAGAAAAAAATCTTCCGGGAAACTCAGGAAAACAGATATACATGTTGCTGAGGAACGAAATAAATAAGAAGTGCAGAGAAACTAAGACGAAATGGCTGCATGAAAAATGTGAAGAAATCGAAAAAGAAATGACTGTCGGAAGGACAGATTCAGCACATGGGAAAGTCAAAACAAACTTCACTAACTTTAAGAGTGCAACCGGAATTCCACTCATAAATTCTGGCGGCCGAGCGGTTCTAGGCGCTACATTCTGGAACCGCGCGATCGCTACGGTTGCAGGTTCGAATCCTGCCTCGGGCATGGATGTGTGTGTTGTCCTTAGGTTAGTTAGGTTTAAGTAGTTCTAAGTTCTAGGGGACTTATGACCTCAGCAGTTGAGTCCCATAGTGCTCAGAGCCATTTGAACCATTTCATAAATACAGAGAAGAGAGCGGATAGGCGGAAAGAATACATTGAAATCCTCTAGGAGCGGGGGAAGATTTGTCTGATGTGATAGAAGAAGAAATAGGAGTCGACTTAGGAGAGATAGGGAATCCAGTACTAGAATCAGAAATTAAAAGAGCTTTGAAGGACTTAAAATCAAATATGGCAGAAGGGATATATAACATTCCATCGCAATTTCTGAAATCATTGAGGGAAGTGGCGAGAAAATGACAATTCAAGTTGATGTGTAGAATGTGTAAGTCAGTCGACATACCATCTGACCTTCGGAAAAATATCATCCCCAAAATTCCTAGCTGATGACAAGAGTAATATGGAAAAGAATGGAAAAGAAAACTGCGGATGTGCTAGACGACGTTCAGTTTGGCTTTAGAAAAGGTAAAAGCACGAAAGAGTCACTTCTGACGTGGCAGTTGATAATGGAAGCATGACTAAAGAAAAATCAAGATACGTTGTTAGGATATGTCGACCTGGAAAAAGGGTTCGACAATGTAAAATGGCCCAAGATGTTCGATATTTTGAGAAAAACAGCGTAAACTATAGGGAGAGACGAGTAACATACAATATGTACAAGAAACAAGAGGGAATAATAAGAGCGGACGATCAAGATGTAAGTGCTCGAGTTAAAAAGGGTGTAAGACAGGGATGTAGTCTTTCCTCCCTACTGTTCGAATTGTACATGAAATTAGCATTGGTGGGAATAAAAGAAAGGTTCAGAAGTGGAATTAAATTTCAAGGTAAAAAGATATCAGTGATACGTTTCGCCAATGACATTGCTATCCTGAGTAAAAGTAAAGAAGTATTACATGAACTGCTGAATGGAATGAACACTCTGATGAATACAGAATACTGATTGAGAGTAAATCGAAGAAAGACGAAAGTAATGAGGAGGTGCAGAAATGAGAACAGAGAGAAACTTAACATCAGGATTGATGTTCACGAAGTAGGTGAAATTAAGGAATTCTGTACCTAGGCAGTAAAACCATGTGGAAAACACTGATAAGGAGAAGGGACAGGATGATAGGACATCTGTTAAGACATGAGGGAATGACTTCCATTTTACTAGAGGGAGCTGCAGATGCCAAAAACTTAGAGGAAGACAGAGATTGGAATAGATCCAACAAATAATTGAGGACGTAGGTTGCGCGCACCACCATGAGAGGAAACGATTGGCATAGGAAAGGAATTCGTGACCGGCTGCAGCAAACCAACCAGAAG
Source organism: Schistocerca nitens (assembly GCF_023898315.1). Taxonomy (NCBI): domain Eukaryota; kingdom Metazoa; phylum Arthropoda; class Insecta; order Orthoptera; family Acrididae; genus Schistocerca; species Schistocerca nitens. The sequence continues at coordinate 23,235,123 of NC_064614.1, forward strand.
TCTGATCACCCAAAAAATATATATACATATGTACACAGAAATTGGATGATCAGGAGGGGTTTCGTCAACAAGCCTTATACTGTGTAAGAAACCAATCAAAACTTTTAATTTGCCATATTCTGGATACTGGTGATTCAAACAGCAACAAACTTTACTCATACGTTTCTTTTTTTCGCTAGGTTGATTAGCAACACATGTAATTATTCTACAATGTTTATGAAATAATCACGTATCTGGTCACAACAAAGATAAAAAATATTACTTTCAGTGTAGGCACTCACAAATCAGACGAAATCCCTCTAGTGCGCAAGCAAGCAACATCTACCGACAGCATGAAGACAAATTACCAAAATACTTCGATTAATATAAAAATCTCTTATGGCACCACCAGCAAGTCAGGGCACGCTGCGACCTCTTCTGAAGTGTATGAATATGAAGATGGTATCTCTTCTTTCGGACAAGTTCGAAAGAACGGATACCATTGGTGATCTTCCAGCTCTCGAAGAATGAAACTACAATGAAATCCAGACCGTTAGCTGCTTACAGATGTTGATAAATATCAACGGGGACATTTTAAAATGTGTGCCCTGACCGGGACCCGAACACGGATCTCCTGCTTACATGGCAGACGCTCTATCCGACATTCTTTTTTCTTTTTTTGTTGAACGAATTTTGTTCTATACTTTTCATTGAATTCGTTCGGAGCGGACGTCCGTTGACACCCGTTGAGGTTCTTCGTTGATCCGCTCTCTCACTCTTATTACAGAGGGTAGCTGACCCTCTAACCGAACACGCTGAGCTACGGTGCCGGCAGACTGAGCAATCGAGGAAACATAGGATATTTCCACTCCAAGGACTTATCTCTGGCACGCTCCCCGTGAGACCTACATTTCCAGCTTACTGTCCACACCCACATTTGCAGTGCCCCTGCCCATTATACTCATTACTCGCGGCAGTCAATGTTCCGATTCCTGTAAGAGTTTGAGCAATGTGAGAGCATCCGCACTGAAGAAGATCGCTGGCCGGTAAGCCTTATATTTGAAAACGTTATCTGTTCTTTCGGACAGGTACGAATTAATGGCCAACTTCCCAAAAATCATATGAATGTCCATTATTAAATTTTTTTTATTTTTTACCTAGTTGTAGGTAGTGAACTAGTACAAATGAAAATCCTGTAATACATTATGTCAAATAGAGAAATATCATTCAAAGGATAAAAATAATATTTGTTTATTACTTCTGCTAAAGAAAATGGTGCAATTAGATTTTTCTTGTACTTTTCCTTTGGTGTCTTCTGTCTCAAGAAATGCCTTGTAAAAATATTTAAAACAGACTAATTTTGCTCTGCTAATACTTCAATGAATGCAGTTTTCATGAACCAGCCAATCTCTTTCCTTCCCCACTGCTTACACTTACAATTCAGGACACTACATTCAATCTGATACTGCACCAATGCTCAAACTGAGCATAGCACTCCCCAACTATGGGGTTGGAGGGTCAACAAAAACACTGCATAAATAATCTGCGAAGAGTGTATGGCACAACGGTGTGCTTTCGAGAGTGTTGTGAACACTTTGCAGGTATCACTAGTAATGAAGCTCCATTCTTTCTCCCCATCGCCGAAGTTATAATTGATCGTCATTCCCCTATAATCGCATGATATTTTGTGGGGGGAAAGTAATAGTCATCTGGGCAGGGGAGGGTTCGAGGTTCAATCACGCAGGTGCGACGCGAAGGTGACAAGCTAAAACTTTTTGTGTCCGTCACTAAACGCCAGACGACGATACGTATGCGAATCAGTGTTTTTCGGTGTCTAGGAGGCGATAGAGTCAAGGGAAGGAGTCCGTTAATCCTATAACGTGGAGCCAGTGTGGAATGACCGCTACGGTTACAGGTCCGAATCATGTCTCGGTTATACAGGGTGTTACAAAAAAATTCGGCCAAACTTTCAGGAAACATTCCTCACACACAAAGAAAGAAAATATGTTACGTGGACATGTGTCCGGAAACGCTTACTTTACATGTTAGAGCTCATTTTATTACTTCAATTCAAATCACATTAATCATGGAATGGAAACACAGCAACAGAACGTACCAGCGTGACTTCCAACACTTTGTTACAGGAAATGTTGAAAATGCCCTCCGTTAGCGAGGATACATGCATCCACCCTCCGTCGCATGGAATCCCTGTTGTGCTGATGCAGCCCTGGAGAGTGGCGTATTGTACCACAGCCATCCACAATACGAGCACGAAGAGTCTCTACATTTGGTACCACGGTTGCGTAGACAAGAGCTTTCAAATGCCCCCTTAAATGAAAGTCAAGAGGGTTAAGGTCAGGAGAGCGTGGAGACCATGGAATTGGTCCGCCTCTACCAATCCATCGGTCACCGAATCTGTTGTTGAGAAGCGTACGAACACTTCGACTGAAATGTGCAGGAGCTCCATCGTGCATGAACCACATGTTGTGTCGTACTTGTAAAGGCACATGTTCTAGCAGCACAGGTAGAGTATCCCGTATGAAATCATGATAACGTGCTCCATTGAGTGTAGGTGGAAGAACATGGCGCCCAATCAAGACATCACCAACAATGCCTGCCCAAACGTTCACTAAAAATCTGTGTTGATGACGTGATTGCACAATTGCGTGCGGATTCTCGTCAGCCCACACATGTTGATTGTGAAAATTTACAATTTGATCACGTTGGAATGAAGCCTCATCCGTAAAGAGATCATTTGCAGTGAAATGAGGATTGACACATTGTTGGACGAACCATTCGCAGAAGTGTACCCGTGGAGGCCAATCAGCTGCTGATAGTGCCTGCACACGCTGTACATGGTACGGAAACAACTGGTTCTCCCGTAACACTCTCCATACAGTGGCGTGGTCAAAAAGGTACAGCAGCAACTTCTCTGAAGCTGACATTAGGGTTATCGTCAACTGCACGAAGAATTGCCTCGTCCATTGCAGGTGTCCTCGTTGTTCTAGGTCTTCCCCAGTAGCGAGTCATAGGCTGGAATGTTCCGTGCTCCCTAAGACGCCGACCAATTGCTTCGAACGTCTTCCTGTCGGGACAGCTTCGTTCTGGAAATCTGTCTCGATACAAACGTACCGCACCACGGCTATTGTCCCGTGCTAATCCATACATCAAATGGGCATCTGACAACTCCGCATTTGTAAACACTGCACTGATGCAAAACCACGTTCGTGATGAACACTAACCTGCTGATGCTACGTACTGATGTGCTTGTTGCTAGTACTGTAGAGCAATGAGTCGCATGTCAACACAAGCACCGAAGTCAACATTAACTTTCTTCAATTGGGCCAACTGGCAGTGAATCGAGGAAGTACAGTACATACTGACGAAACTAAAATGAGCTCTAACATGGAAATTAAGCATTTTCCGACACATGTCCACATAACATCTTTTCTTTATTTGTGTGTGAGGAATGTTTCCTGAAAGTTTGGCCGTACCTTTTCGTAACACCCTGTATATGTGTGTGATGTCTTTAGGTTAGTTAGGTTTAAGTAGTTCTGAGTTCTAGGGGACTGATGACCTCAGATGTTAAGTGCCATAGTGCTCGGAGCCATTTGGACAGCATTAATTTACCGGGTGAATGCGCCACACAATCTCATGCCTCAAGGGCAAGACCACTTTAATTTAAAATCTTCTGAAAGCCAATAACTTAAAACTCAAACCAAAATCAGAAATTTAAAATGCAGAAGGCCTTATTTTACATCAGTTATTTCAAATAGGCTGAAGGCCCAAACAGTCTCACACCTTAAGAGCAAAACAACGTTAATTTAAAAAAAAAGCGACCTAAGGCCCATATCTTAAAACTCAAACCTAAATTAAGTTTTGAAAAGGCAAAAGGCCTTATCTTACAACCGTTCTGTAACGAGGCTGAAGGCGCAAACAATCTTACGCCTTAAGGGCAATAATTTAATTTAAAAATTAATTTAAAAATCGGCTAGAAGCCATATAAATACATACAACAGGAACAAATAAGACCGAGCGAGGTGGCGCAGTGGTTGGACACTGGACTCGCATTCGGGAGGACGACGGTTCAATCCCGCGTCCGGCCATCCTGATTTAGGTTTTCCGTGATTTCCCTAAATCGTTCCAGGCAAATGCCGGTATGGTTCCTTTGAAAGGGCACGACTGACTTCCTTCTCCATCCTTCCCTAATCCGATGAGACCGATGACCTCGGTGTCTGGTCTCCTTCCCCAAACAACCCAACCCCAACAAATAAGAAAAGGCAGTACACCCAACGGCGCTCAGAAGTTTCCGAGAGTCGGCCTGGAATTCAAACACTAACGCTCGCTAAGGTGAGACATGCAGTCGGACCAACAATTCTCAATCCGACGGAAACCCAACCAACAGACAGTCAACGGATCAAGTGACAGTATAACTTCCAATCCACCCGACCAGCACAGAACTGGGAGTGCAATGAAACACGCAGAAGGTATCAGCGCCCACAACGAGTTACGCATTCAGCTGTCAAACTACACACAGTGCTGGACAGTCACAACACGACAAGGAAAATACACTGCCTGAACTTACGTCAATGGTCAGGGTAGGTGACCGGAACGTTAACGGCCACAAGGCAGAAGATTCCGCTGGTGCAGTTCAATTCAAAATAACCAAGTACAGTTAAACTCCACCGGACGATGGCTAAAATTTGCCAGCTTGAAAACACACGTTGTTGCTCGCGGGAATGTCCCAACAGCCGACGCCGACATCGAAATGACACAAAATGAACAGCCGTGACTCGCTGGTAGATTAAGTCAAAACTGAACTTTCGTGTCCAGGATCGGTGAGCCACGGACCTTGTATCAATGGGAACAGCACCACACACTCCGACCGCGCGTGGAGCGACCTCCGCCAAACTACGCGCCGCGGAGATTTTCTCGCTGCTCCACGCCAACCGACCAACTCCCAGGCCCGGAAACGGTGAAAGGACGAAGTACACGCGGCCGAAGAGCCTACCAACCGAACGACCAACCAACGGTCGTCCCGCTCCAATCTCCCTCCATCGGACAGTTCATGTGCGTCGCCAGCGGTCGGCGAGCACTGGCTGTCGGCGCGGAATCGGCGCTCCGTCCTCCTGACTTCACTGCTGCTGCGTCACGACTGCACTACTGGTCCGTCTCCAACTGACTGCCAGACACACGACGATCCGGAAATACTATCGGTCGCTCCAGAGATGGTACGACAGTGCACTTATCGATATGCGCTGCTGCTGCCGCTCAAGGTCAAGTTACGCAGGAAGTTAGTGACGCTAGTAAATGGAATAAGAAAACGGTGCGGCATTACCGTAACAGAAGATGACAAACAATAAATGGGATAAACGCGAGCCGTACACGGCTCACAGTGTTGACGATTTGATACAGCTTAAGACTTTGCCTATGGTTGTTTGGGTTGTAAGAGCGACCCCCTCGCATTTTAATGCATGTAATTAACCTTCGGCGATCTTGACACATGTTCGGTCGTGACGACGCCTTCGTCAAAGATACTATGTGACCCTTGATTCGGTGCCGATCTCGTTGTCTGTCTGGTGATGGAATAGAGCATCGAGATTAATGAGCGTTGGATAGTAAAAATCCGTGATGTACTGGTGTCTCGCTGCCGAGTCCTTTTGGTTAGTAAGTTGCATGTGTCCAGAACAGTCGCCGAGTACCTTTCCCCATGCGTCGCGCAAGTTAAGATCGTGAATCACCATACCTAATTCCCGAAAAGGTGTGTAGTGTGTGTAGTGCGGAATTCAGTCCTTAGGATGAATCAAAATAGTTAGCGACGATGCTGTGTCCACATCGTTCTAGGAGGTGGGGACAGTGTCCATGGACTAGAGCCAGACCCGGTGACGGCGTTTGATGGTTCGCTATTCTGCGGAACCCGAAACCCAACCACCTTTTGGCGCAAGTCGAGGTATCTGCAGCCTACACGGTCGAAGAACCGTCTGAGCCACTGCCTCAGACCCTCCACTCGGCTGTGTACCAGAGATCCGCTCTCGAACCTGTCGACTATGCTGCAAATGGTCAGGTCTGCTTTCATCTTGCAACCAAGACGGGCGGTCTTAGCCGCTCGAATGCAGAGAGAATCTCTTCCGATCCAAAGCGACACACACCTTTCGTACCGACGTGAGCCACCACCTGCTGTTGATGACACCCTGTGCTCTTCACGTAATTCGGAAGGGCCCGTTCAACGTCTGGGATCTCTCCACCAGATATGCACAAGGAGTGCTACAAGGCTTTCTTCCCCTTCCTGGCAGCCATGTCCCTAAATGCTCCCATTATGTACCTAACATTGGGGCTCCCATCTACCAACAATCCTACGCTCTATGATATCCTGAATCTTGTAGGCGGAGAGGTATCCTCTGAAACAGTTTAGACGACTTCATCTGGCTGAGCGACAGTCTCAGATATGGACAGCACCTGGAACCTGTTTGTCAGACTAATGTTTAATGGTAGTCTATTTATATCCGAATCTGCCATTTAAGCTATCATATACTGTTGTTGTTCTGGCCTTCAGTCCAAAGACTGGTTTCACGCAGCTCTCCATGCTGCTCTATCCTGTGCAAATCTCTTCATCCCCGAGTAACTAATGCAATCTACATCCTTCTAAATCTGCTTACTGTATTAATCTCTTCGTCTCCATCTACGATTTTTGCCCTCCACGCTTCCCTCCAGTACTAAATTGGTGATCCCTTGATGCCTCAGATTGTGTCGTTCCAACCGATCCTTTCTTCAGGTTGAACCACAGATTTCTTCTCTCGCCAATTCTATTCAGTACCTCCTCATTAGTGACGTTGTGTATCCATCTAATCTTCGGCATTCTTCTGTTGCAGCACATTTCAAAGCTTCTAGTCCCTTCTTGTCTAATCTGTTTATCGTTGATGTTTCACTTCCATGCGTGGGTGCACACCATATAAATACTTTCAGAAAAAACTTCCTGACACTTAAATCCATACTCGATGTTAACAAATTTCTCTTCTTCAGAAATGCTTTTCTTTCCGTCGCCAGTCTACATTTTACATCCTCTCTACTTTGACAATCTTGAGTCGTTTTGCTTCCCAAACAGCAAAACTCATTTACTACTTTAAGTGTCTCACATCCTAATGTAAATCCCTGGGCATGATCTGATTTAATTCGACTACATTCCTTTACCCGTGATTTGCTTTTGTTGATGTTCATCTTATATCACCTTTTCAAGACACTGTCCATTCAGTTCAACTGCTGGTCCAAGTCCTTTGTTGTCTCTGAAAGAACTATAATGTCGTCGGCAAACCTCAAAATTTTTATTTCTCCTCCCTAGACTTTAATACCTACTCCAAATTTTTCTTTGGTTTCCTTCACTGCTTTCTCAGCATACAGATTCAATAACATCGGAGATAGGGTACAACCCTGTCTCACTATTTTCTCAACCACTGCTTCCCTTTCGTGCTCCTCGAATCTTATAACTCTCATCTGGTTTCTGTTCAAACTTAAAATAGCCTTTCGCTCCCTGTATTTTACCCCTGCCACCTTTAGAATTTGAAAGAAAATTTTCCATTCAACATTGTCAAAAGGTCTCTCTAAGTCTACAAATGCTTCAAACGTGTCTTTGCGTTTCATTAACCTATCTTCTATGTGAAGTTGTAATGTCAGTATTGCTTCACGTGTTAGTACATTTCTCCGGAATATAAACTGATCTTCCCCGAGGTCGATTTCTACCAATTTTTCCATTCTTCTGTAAAGGGTTCGTGTTATTAATTCGCAACCGAGACTTATTAAACGGATAGTTAGGTAATTTTCATTCCTGTCTGCACCTGCTTTCTTCGTAATTGGATTATTACATTGTCCTTGATATCTGAGGGTATTTCATCTGCCTCATACATCTTGCTCACCAGACTGAATAGTTTTGTCATAGATGACTCTCCCAAGGCTACGAGTAGCTCTAACGGAATGTTGTCTACTCCTGGGGCATTTGTTTTAACTTCAGCCCTTTAGTGCTTTGTCAAATTCTTCACGCAGTATCTTACCTCCCTTTTCATTTTCATTTACGTCCTCTCCCACGTCCAAACTGTTGCCCTCAAGTACATACCCCTTGTACAGAACCTCTATATACTCCTTCCACTTTTCTGCTTTCCTTTCTTTTCTTAGGATTATATTCCGTCTGAGGTCTTGATATTCGCAAATGTGTCTTTTTCCCAGAGCTCTGTATAATTTTCCTTTATGCAGCATCTATATAACGACTAGTGATACATGCATCTACACCGTTACGTTTGTCCTCTAGCCATTCCTGCTTAGCCATTTTGCACTTCCTGTCGATCTCATTTTTTAGACGTTTGTCTTGCCTTTCGTCTGCTTCGTTTACTTCATTTTTATATTTTCCCCTTTCATCGATTAAATTCAATATCTGTTGTGTTACCCAAGGATTTCTACTAGCCCACGTCTTTTTACCAACTTAATCCTCTGCTGCGTTCACTATTTCATCTCTCAAAGCTACCCATTTTTCTTCTGTTGTATTCCCTTTCCCGTTCTAGTCAATCGTTGCCTAATGCTACCTCTGTAACTCTCTACAACCTCTGGTTCCTTCAGTTTATCTATGTTCCAGCTACTTAAAATACTGCCTTTTTGTAGTTTCATTAGTTTTAGTCTGCAGTCCATAGCCAATACATTGCGATCAGAGTACACATATGCCCCTAGACATGTCTTACCCTTTAAAACCTAGTTTCGAAGTCTCTGTCTTATCATTACGTAATCAATTTGAAACACACAAATTTAAACCTTCCGGTGTCCCCAGGTCTCCTCCACGTATACAACCCTGTTTCATGAGTTCTAAACCAAGTGTTAGCTATGATTAAATTATGCTCGATGCAAAATTCTACCAGGCGGCTTCCTTTTTCATTCCTTTCCCTCAGTCCATATCCACCTACTAGTTTTCCATCTCTAGCTTTTCCTACTACAGAATTCCGGTCTCCCATGACTATTAAATTTTCGTCTCACTTAACTATCTGAATAATTTCTTTTATCTGATCGTATATTTCCTTGATCTTCTCCCGATCTGCGGAACTAGGTGGCATATAAATTTGTACTCCTGTTCTCGGTTTGGGTTTCGTGTCTATACTGGTTACAATAATGCGTTCACTATGCTGTTCGTAGTAGCTCATCCGTGTTGTTACTTTTTCATTCATTATTAAACCCACTGCTGCCTTACAACTATTTGACTTTGTATACATAATCCTCTATTCACCAGACCAGAAGTCCTGTTCCGCCTGCCACCGAACTTCACTAATTTCCTCTATATCTAACATTAACTTAGCCATTTTCCTTTTTCAATTTTCTAACCTACCTGCCCTAATATGGGATCTGACCTTCCACGATCCGATGCGTAGAATACCAATTTTGTTTCTCCTGATAACGATGTCCTCCTGAGTAGTCCCCGCCTAGAGATTCGAATGGGAGACTATTGTACCTCCGGAACATTCTACCCAATAGAATGCCATCATCAGTTAACCACGCACTACAGCAGCATGCCCTAGGGAATAATGAAGGCTCTAATTTCCACTTGCTTCCAGCCGTTCCTTAGATCCCATAAGTTGTCACACACACACACACACACACACACACACACACACACAGGGTTGCTACCAAGTGGATAAAAGATTAAATCTACGTGGACATTAATCTAATTGTTGTTGATGTGGTCTTCAGTCCTGAGACTGGTTTGATGCAGCTCTCCATGCTACTCTACCCTGTGCAAGCTTAATCTCCCAGTACTTACTCCAACCTACATCCTTGTGAATCTGCTTAGAGTATTCATCTCTTGGTCTCCCTCTACAATTTTTACCCTTGTCGCTGCCCTCCAATGCTAAATTTGTGATCCCTTGATGCCTCAGAACATGTCCTACCAACCAGTCCCTTCTTCTTGTGAAGTTGTGCCACAAACTCCTCTTCTTCCCAATTCTATTCAATACCTCCTCATTAGTTATATGATCTACCCATCTAATCTTCAGCATTCTTCTGTAGCACCACATTTCGAAAGCTTCTATTCTCTTCTTGTCCAAACTATTTATCGTCCATGTTTCACTTCCATACATGGCTACACTCCAAACAAATACTTTCAGAAACAACTTAATCTAATATAGTAATGTAAACTGCAGGTGGTATTAGCTAAAAACATCTTAAAATACGAAGTACGTATGTTACTTTCGACCCTATTAAAACATTTTCTTACATATGCAATTCGCATTCCTGCAGTGGCTATCGTTCTACAGTTTCTGCCAACTGCATCCAACATAAACAAAACGTAAAGTGTGTACTTTTAGACTGAGTTGTGCGGCTTCTGTGACGACGCTCGCGCGATCCTCGTAGCACCACTTACGCGAACGTTCAGTCGATTCTGCCCCTCGTCGTATCATCTTTGCTGGGTTTTGTGTTCCCTCTGGGACTGCGTGGTAGTGAGTAGTATATGAGACACGGACCAGACGGGTGTGTCTTTTATTTACCATTTGTTGAACTTATATTCAAGTACTGTTGTGGAATTAGCCTATAGTTATGAGGTTAGTCCCGCGGACAGAGTGCCATCGCAGGTTTATTTAATAAATCAACTACACTACTGGCCCTTAAAATTGCTACACCACGAAGATGACGTGCTACAGACGCGAAATTTAACGGACAGTAATAAGATGCTGGTATATGCAAATGATTAGCTTTTCAGAGCATTCACACAAGGTTGGCGCCGGTGGTGACACCTACAACGTGCTGACATGAGGAAAGTTTCCAACAGATTTCTCATACACAAACAGCAGTTGACCGGCGTTGCCTGGTGAAACGTTGTTGTGATGCCTCGTGTAAGGAGGAGAAATGCGTACCAACCCGTTTCCGACTTTGATAAAGGTCGGATTGTAATCTATCGCGGTTTATCGTATCGCTACATTGCTGCTCGCGTTGATCGAGATCCAGTGACTGTTAGCAGAATATGGAATCGGTGGGTTCAGGAGGGTTATACGGAACGCCGTGCTGGATCCTAACGGCCTCGTATCACTAGCAGCCGAGATGACAGGCATCTTATCCGCATGGCTGTAACGGATCGTGCAGCCACGTCTCGGTCCCTAAGTCAACAGATGGGGACGTTTGTAAGACAACAACCATCTGCACTAACAGTTCGACGACGTTTGCAGCAGCATGGATTATCAGCTCGTAGGCCATGGCTGCGGTTACCCATGACGCTGCATAACAGACAGGAATGCCTGCGATGGTGTACTCAATGACGAACCTCGCTGCAAGAATGGCAAAACGTCATTATGACGGATGAATCCAGGTTCTGTTTACATCATGATGGTCGCATCTGTGTTTGGTGATATCGCGGTGAACGCACATTGGAAGCGTGTATTCGTCATCGACATACTGGCGCATCACCCGGCGTGATGGTATTGGGTGCCATTGGTTACACGTCTCCATCACCTCTTGTTCGCATTGACGGCACTTTGAACAGTGGACGTTTCACTTAAGACGTGTTACGACCCGTGGCTCTACCCTTCATTTGATCCCTGCGAAACCCTACATTTCAGCAGTATAATGCACGACCGCATGTTGCAGGTCCTGTACGGGCCTTTCTGGATACAGAAAATGTTCGACTGATGCCCTGGGCAACACATTCTCCAGATCTCTCACCAATTGAAAACGTCTGGTCAATGGTGGCCGAGCAACTGGCTCGTCACAATACGCCAGTCACTACTCTCGACGAACTGTGGTATGGTGTTGAAGCTGCATGGGAAGCTGTACCTGTACTTACCATTCAAGCTCTGTTTGACTCAATGCCCAGGCGTAACAAGGCCGTTATTATGGCCAGATGTGGTTGTTCTGGGTACTGATTTCTCAGGATCTATGCACCCAAATTGCGTGAAAAAGTAATCACATGTCAGTTCCAGTATAATATATTTGTACAATGAATACCCGTTTATCGTCTGCATTTATTCTCGGTCTAGCAATTTTAATGGCCAGTAGTGTAATTGTAATCTGGCCACTATTGTGTTGCCTAGTTGAAAATGCGTGAGAAATCCTAACGGACCAAACAGCTGAGGTCATCACTCCCTAGACTTACACATGACTTAAAGTAACTTATGCTAAGAACAACACACGTACCCGTGCTCGACGGAGGACCCGACCCTCCGGCAGGAGGGGCTGCGCAGTACGTGACATGGCTCCTCGAAACGCGTTGCCACTCAGCGCGGCTGCACAGCTAATTTAAAAACTCTAACTATCCGTATGAATTTGGCGAGAATCTTGTTAACTGTTAGTTGCCTTACGACAGAATTGATGTTGTTGTTGTGGTCTTCAGTCCTGAGACTGGTTTGATGCAGCTCTCCATGCTACTCTATCCTGTGCAAGCTTCTTCATCTCCCAGTACCTACTGCAACCTACATCCTTCTGAATCTGCTTAGTGTATTCATCTCTTGGTCTCCCCCTACAATTTTTACCCTCCACGCTGCCCTCCAATACTAAATTGGTGATCCCTTGATGCCTCAGAACATGTCCTACCAACCGATCCCTTCTTCTGGTCAAGTTGTGCCACAAACTCCTCTTCTCCCCAATCCTATTCAGTACCTCCTCATTAGTTATGTGATCTACCCATCTAATCGTCAGCATTCTTCTGTAGCACCACATTTCGAAAGCTTCTATTCTCTTCTTGTTCAAACTATTTACTGTCCATGTTTCACTTCAATACATGGCTACACTCCATACAAATACTTTCAGAAATGACTTCCTGACACTTAAATCTATACTCGATGTTAACAAATTTCTCTTCTTCAGAAACGCTTTCCTTGCCATTGCCAGTCTACATGTTATATCCTCTCTACTTCGACCATCATCAGTTATTTTGCTCCCCAAATAGCAAAACTCCTTTACTACTTTAAGTGTCTCATTTCCTAATCTAATACCCTCAACATCACCCGACTTAATTCGACTACATTCCATTATCCTCGTTTTGCTTTTGTTGATGTTCATCTTATATTCTCCCTTCAAGACACCATCCATTCCGTTCAACTGCTCTTCCAAGTCCTTTGCTGTTTCTGACAGAATTACAATGTCATCGGCGAACCTCAAAGTTTTGATTTCTTCTCCATGGATTTTAATACCTACTCCGAATTTTTCTTTTGTTTACTTTACTGCTTGCTCAATATACAGATTGAATAACATCGGGGAGAGGCTACAACCCTGTCTCACTCCCTCCCCAACCACTGCTTCCCTTTCATGTCCCTCGACTCGTATAACTGCCATCTGGTTTCTGTACAAATTGTAAATAGCCTTTCGCTCCCTGTATTTTACCCCTGCCACCTTTAGAATTTGAAAGAGAGTATTCCAGTCAACATTGTCAAAAGCTTTCAGAATTGTTATTAATAAAAAATATTTGTTTGGGAACTGTAAATCATGCATCGAACTGGGCCACCCTTCCATGAATTTTCCCTAAATAAATCCCGATCCTTATCTTGGGTCTCATAGACGAAGCATACTCTTAAACGAATTTTCCTGATATTAAAGTATGAGACTACGTGAAAATAATAACGCCTATGGTAACATGAATAGTCACGTTTTTATGTTCTGTCGCATTTGTTTAAATGGTTCAAATGGCTCTGAGCACTATGGGACTTAACTTTGGGGGGTTGGGGGGTTGGGTTGTTTGGCGGAAGAGACGAAACAGGGAGGTCATCGGTCTCATCGGATTAGGCAAGGATGGGGAAGGAAGTCGGCCGCACCCTTTCAAAGGAGCCATCCCGGCATTTGCCTGCAGCGATTTAGGGAAATCACGGAAAACGTAAATCAGGATGGCCGGACGCGGGTTTGAACCGTCGTCCTCTCGAATGCGAGTCCAGTGTGCTAACCACTGCGCCGTCTAGGACTTAACTTCTAAAGTCATCAGTCTCCTAGATCTTAGAACTACTTAAACCTAACTAACGTAAGGACATCACACACATCTATGCCCAAAGCAGGATTCGAACCTGCAACCGTAGTGGTCGCATGGTTCCAGACTGAAGCGTCTAGAACCGCTCGGCCACTCTGTTTGTTTAAATGGCTTGAAACGTTTTCAGTAATTACCATATAGCACTTTAAACACATGGACTCATTCCCTGCTGCGGCCTCGTATGTTCGCTACATTGTTATTAATTGAAATATCAGATATTGTCAGCTGGAAAGCGATAACGAATTCAGTGTAAAGTAAGCTTCAGATACGAAGTTTTTATTGCCGTTATCACATGTATGTGCCAACAGCCTCTAACATTCTGTGTGGTGTCTGTTTGTTCTAAGTCGTGTCTCCCTACCACATTCGCACAACGACGCTCTGAGCGTGTTTTTTAGGGAATTGACTAGTTGGAACCTGGGACCTGTTGCTGGTAAGGATACGCCAGACCACATATGACATGTAGAGTTCAGAAGAGTTCAGTGACACTAGCGATGATATAATCAAATACTTAATGATTTCAGCGTCAGCTCCACTGCACTCCCTGTAACAGAATCTTAATACTAACTAAATTTAGTGGAAGGCTTTCCTATTTTTAGTTAGCTGGTAAAATAACGTGAAAAAGCAGTTAAGTTTACCATTGGAAATTTTATTCTACTCACAAAACATTGTTTATAAATTGCACTATTGATAAAAGTAAATATTTTAATACAGGATGATAAAAACCAACTGAGTTCAAAAAAATGTGAACGAATATTCCCTGAATGGCTTTCCAAGTTCTACAATGGATCGAAGGATGACCTATGCCATATCACATCTATAATTTAGGTTTAAATTAAGTTTCACAAAAGAGAAAACTATCAAAATGGTCTACAGTGGCCCTCAATTATCTTTAATTACTTATCTAACTTGTCGTAAATTACAGTGGCTGATGTGGCTTCTCAATAATTAAATAACAGAAATATCATCGCGTTTCAGATTTTAACGTACGTAGCAAATGTGAATACCATGAGCTTTAATTGACGATCGACACTAGTATTACGCAAAAAGGGGGTGTAACAGATGAGACTTCTGTTCAGTTCTGAGTGAAGCTTTATGCGCTGTTATGCGGCATGGCGTGTGTTCATTACCTTGTCGTTGGTTAGGCAGCGTCAGGGGGCGGGGGGCGTCGCAGCTCCACACCTCGCCGTCTCGAAAGCAACTCTCTCCTAACTTCTCCTTACTACAGTTTACCGAAGTTGGTTTAAAAAAAGCTATCTGGCTATGTTATCAACTGACCAGTCAGGGTCTCAATGTTAACCTTAAGTTCCACCTACAAAAATTCTGTCTATCCAATGAGAAACGTTATATTTTTCGTGGTGGGGCAATGTTTTTTAAGTTTGCAACGTAACAGAGACGCGAAAAAGTCTCACGCTAAAACTTGCGGCTGGTGTGGCCCATTTAGTGTTATCGTAAGATCTATACTGTTCTTCTGGAGGGCTCTATCTTTTAACACGGGCTGGGGGGTGGTCCTGGCGGTCAGCTGGTAACGTGGTGTCCGTCCCTTATCGTAGGGCCTCCTAGCCTACACGATTCTGTTCTCGGCTTCTGTTCTCGTTTCTCCGCTCGGAACTGCGTCTGTTTCACGGTGGGAAGGTATGACATACATTTTAGGCGTTCTTGTGTTAGTCTGTGGTATTCCATTTGCTCACTCGTTGATCGTATTACTTTGGTTAAGTTAATGTCAGGGTTTATTTGGAGCTATGTGAGATACTGCTGGATTTGGCATCATGTAAGGGTTTTCATGGAAAGTGTTGGATTTGCCTGACACCTTACAACCCTTGCCGCAGGGACCGATGACCACGCAGTTGGGTCACTTCCCCCCTCTTATAAACCAACCAACCTTGTCGCAGTGGTAACAACGGATCCCGTCAGACCACCGAAGTTAACCACTGTCGCGTAACAATCCAGTCTGCCGAGCGCTGTTGCCAAGCGGAGTGTGCTCAGCCCTTGTGACGCAAACTGAGCGACTACTTGGTTGAGAACTAGCGGCTCCAGTCTCGTAAACTGACATGCGGCCGGGAGAGCGGTGTGCTGACCACTCGCCCCTCCATATCCGCATCCACTGACGCCTGTGGGCCGAGAATGACTCTGCGGTCGGTCCATACCGTTCGGCCTTCATTGCTTGCTCGGGCCGATATAGTATGTGGTGTCACCGCCAGACACCACACTTGCTAGGTGGTAGCTTAAATCGGCCGCGGTCCGTTAGTACATGTTGGACCCGCGTGTCGCTACTGTCAGGATCGCAGACCGAGCGCCACCACATGGCAGGTCTCGAGAGACGTACGAGCACTCGCCCCAGTTGTACGACGACGTTGCTAGCGACTACACTGACGAAGCCTTTCTCTCATTTGCCGAGAGACAGTTAGAATAGCCTTCAGCTAAGTCCATGGCTACGATCTAGCAAGGCGCCATTTGTAACATTGCATGTATCTAAAGAGTCTCACTTGTATCGCCACAATCTCCAGATGTCTCATCAAGAACGATGTATACCCGGATGGATTAAAAGTTAAGTATTCAAGGAGCTACGTACTTTTCTTTATAGCATTCATTACGAATCCTGTTTCAGACCTCACTCCATCCTTCGTGAGTTAGCGCATGCATCTTGGCCGCCTCTTTCAATTAGTGTGCGTAGTGTTGGCAAGTCTGCCGACACTACATAGTATATATCGCATGTACCCACACTAGATTACTGATTTCGGTGAGGCTAAGCTGCGATCTTCAGATCCTCAGTGTACAGATTATAGACTCCTTCTGTGGCACACAACGCACGTTTGTTTTAGTACCAGCTCTTTTCATCAGGAGTGCGTTACGATGGCACAAAAACAATCGTGTGGTGTACAGCATAGCATGACTTCATAACCTGTGCACTGAGGATCTGAAGATGGCAATTTAGTCCCGCAGAAACTAGTAAACCAGTGTATGTACAGGCGATCTAGGCAATAAAAAATTCACATCTGAAGCCTTCTTTACGTTGGTATTAATATTTTGAACAATCTCTACGGAAAACGCGACGGCGTCGGAACATGTAGCATCACTATTCTGCGTCAATTAAGTTTTAACGCACTTCAGAGCACTAACATTGCATTGAAATAACATTTTACATGTTTGCTTTACCTCTATTTTCTGTTACTGTTCAGTTTCAAGCATTGCACATATTTCATACAACGCAGGCAAGTGGGTCGGTATAGAAGCGGGAACACACTGTTGCAATTGCAGGGTGACTAACTGGTTCCAGGGGCAACCGTTACTTTCAGTATTTCATATGATTATTTCAGTGATAATTTACTCCTTAAAATTTATAATCTTGCGTTAAACATTTGCCATAGTAAATCAAGTATTACAGTTAGAAACCGTGTACATATATTGAGGCAGAGTGACTCACAGCGAGCAATTTATCGAGACTATAGTCATGCAGTCTTTGCGAATGACAACACTTAGCAACTTCCAGCAAACTTAACACATAATGCCACACCTTTTCCTAAGATTTTCTCCATGATACGTCACTCCCACAAAATAATGAAAAGAAAAGTTTGTCGATTACTATATTTTCACCACTCATGCAGTAAAACTTCAACCATCAGGCACGACATTTTAATCTATTAGCTCTTTGCTATTCACTCTATTCATAACCCATTGTACCAACAGTACCTAGATAAATGTATGCCACTGAACTAATCTGCAAAATTCACTGTACCACACATAGTTCATGAAATATGACGTCACACACAATGAGATGTGTGTAGAAATGGCCCAACGTTTCCTAAAACATTGGGCAAATAATGCGTATTTCGGGGTTTGAGAGTACAGTCATATAGATTTAACGTGGTTGACGGAGTGTGTCTAACACAATAAATGATGTGGAAGGTAAAGAAACGTCTAATGCTATCTAATATATGCGTTTATAATTCTTTAAGGAATGTGTGTGTGTGTGTCTGTTGTACCTCTCTCTCTCTCTCTCTGTATGTGTGTGTGTGTGTGTGTGTGTGTGTGTGTGTGTGTGTGTGTGTGTATGTGTATGTGTGTGTGTGTGTGTGTGTGTGTGTGTATCTGAGTGTGCGTGAGTGTGAGTGTGAGTGTGTGTTTGTGCGCGTGAGTGTGAGTGTGAGTGTGAGGGGGATGGCAGGGGACGGGATACTGGTTATTTTCCAACATATTATAAGAAACAGCACTTCTTTATTATCACACTACGTAACAAAAGTGTTCCATCCTTATTAGATCACCCTTGTATCTACATCTAAGTCAAACATTGAAAATCCAAGTAATTTTGTCACAGTCTCACTATGAATAGACGCACGTGTGTTGATAACAATTGACCTTCTGGTTCATTTGTAATAGGCGACGTCTAACGAAAAAGCTCAAAAACATTTCGGAAGTGAATGCTTCCTGCACTCTTCCTCGACTGTCAGCTGATTATAGGTACTCTCAAATTACAAGAACTTTCACTCTGACGGTGCAAATGCACAGACAAAGCCGGAAATTTTAGAGCCTGACGTCTGTGCAGGCAGCAAACTCATATCAACTGCTGCTGTCCAATTAAGATAACGTCAACCATCTCCGCTTTTCTTGTGATATCAGAACATAAGACAAAGCAATTACTAGCTTTATAAACTGCCAGAGACGGAGTTAAAACTCCTCGAGACTGCAGCTTCTGGCCAAAGAAACTGGAGTATGGAATTGTTAATATTAAGCACCGTTATACGTCACCTACACAGCTAGTTACAAACGATACGCATCATGCGACATTCATTGTAGACCCTACAGGAATACATTCAATAACATAATTTTAGTTCGTTTGGTCAAACTTTTTTCTGCGTAGAAAAATCTGTGTACCAAGCTGTAGGGACAAAGCACCAAGTTGTTAACAGCAGAAAACGCAAATATCATGTAAAATTATGTCTTCTTTCGATTAGCGCATTTTCTATTTAGTACAGAGAACAATGAACCTCAATGCGCTATGTATAGGTAAGACGGGTTGAATGCAGCAGTTCTGTTCCACCAAGTCGATACTGTAATCCACTGCGTTTGGTTATACACCTGTGGGTCATTCTTCAGGTGTTTCGGTTGAGCCATCACCTACATTTGTCTCTTCAGCTACTTTCTTGCATCAGCATTGCAACGCAAAATACCTCAAATTACAGCTTATGTCTAAGAGTAACTGAAAAAAAGTTAAATTTGAAGGCAAAAGTAGGTCAATATGTGTGCAGTTATCGTTATCGGCTGAGATTTTAAATCACTAATAGAAAATTGACGTGGTGTTCTGTTCATTTTTACTGCCACAGTCCCAGCCTGGTTGCGGCTAACCATGATAACGTGGTATAGAACCGTCCTGGAAGCACCACCTCATTTGGTTAAAAAGCTTAAGATCGTTCGCTGAAAACCTGGTTAAAATCCCATTACAATTAGTTTCTCTTCCAATTAGAGATTAATGTTATCTGCTTCTTCCAAGAAAGGCACCAATATTACTGAAAAGATTTCTACTCAATTATGTCTCGTTTTCGAAATAGGTACTGTCCAATTTGTAATTTTGCGATTAACATAATAAGATCAGTTAGTTTTGTCAATATAAGGTTAATGGAAATTAAAGCAGAATGAAGCCGCATTCAGAATTTACTCCAAAGCATGCATGCATGATTTGGCTAAATCAACAATGTTACAAATATTTCTTTATTAAATAAAAAGTTATCAAAACGTAAATCAAATAGTCTGCTCTATGATCTCTGCTTTATACAGTAAAATATTTATTTTACACACTGAGCTGAGAGGGCTACTTATGCGGGACAAATTCTCTGGAAATTGTGGTTGGCCATTCTTTTGTTAAATTTGAGCAACTTTCCTTTCCAACTTAGCTAAGAATTAAATATTATTACCTGATTACATTACACAGAGGAAAGTACGATTCTTAGTAAATCGGAATATGTTGCAGAATTAAGGAAATCGTAATTTCTGCTTGTGCATTATTACTCTACTAATTATCACCAATTATTATTTTTACTTTTCCGTGATCATACATCGAGAGGCGTTACAACTCTCTGCGAAATCGACATTAAATACGATTGTTTGTAACGCTGCTGCTGTCTGT
Organism: Schistocerca nitens; assembly: GCF_023898315.1. NCBI lineage: Eukaryota > Metazoa > Arthropoda > Insecta > Orthoptera > Acrididae > Schistocerca > Schistocerca nitens. The sequence goes on from NC_064614.1 coordinate 23,255,189, forward strand.
TAGCGGTGTTGCGATCCTCTAATCCCATCTGTTTCAGGTTGTTTCACTTGTATGTCATGATAACTCGTTCGTCTCTTCCTGACAGCAGTACGATGTAATCAAACAGCACTGCAGTGCAGTCGTCTTCCCAAAAACATAACTTTAACATTAAACACGTTAATGTAGTACCGTATATCAGCACCTGTCGATAAATATACCCGTGACTTATTGCCAATAGATACACACCTTCGCAAACACAACAAGTGTACCTTGAGACACAGGTCACATTTCAAAAAAATGGCTCTGAGCACTATGGGACTTAACATCTGAGGTCATCAGTCCCCTAGAACTTAGAACTACTTAAACCTAACTAACCTAAGGACATCACACACATCCATTCCCGAGGCAGGATTCGAACCTGCGACCGTAGCGGTCATGAGTTTCCAGACTGTAGCGCCTAGAACCGCTCGGCCACTCCGGCCGGCGTCACATTTCACCCTGGCACAATTTTTCCGAATATTCCCATTCTTTATATTTTGGAGGTAACAAAAAAAAAAAGGCTCTGAGCACACTTTTGAGGTCATCAGTCCCCCAGAACTTAGAACTACTTAAACCTAACTATCCTAAGGACATCACACACATCCATGCCCGAGGCAGGATTCGAACCTGCGACCGCAGCGGTCGCGCGGTTCCAGACTGTAGCGCCTAGAAACGCTCGGCCACTTCGGCCTGCAACAGCAAATAACAGATTTAACTCTGTAGTTTAACTAGCTGGAAATAAGTACATTCTCTTCAGTCTCACAGAAAGACGTGTCCTGCAGTCGACTGTTGATAATTTCTACAGCAAACAGCTTTTCCTAATTGCAGCCGGGAAATGAGAAGGAATGTTCTGCTTATGGTTCCTGTCTTTCTAGTTTCGAAAGACATAAAGTATTCCACAAATTTGAGGACTGCCAGACACTCACCTCAACGTGGTCTAATAGACGTCAACTGACCTACCGTTGCAAGAAGTCAAGATTAAAAATTTTTCGATAGTGCTGAGCCACAGTCATAGAGTATGTTTCGAAAGAATACAACGCCATCTGACCTCCAATGGCGATGTATCCTTTTTCTTAAAAAAAAAAAAAGAAGGAAAGAAAGACTGCCAGATTGCCCCCACCTCTCTTACACAGGTCAATGGCTTATATATAACAAGGGCAGGAAATTAAAAAATGGCAGAAAACACAAAAATTGGTTGGAAACTCAAAACAGCCCAGTTGAGATACTCAGTTCTTTCGTTCCGATGACGTTACCTTTGGAAGTGTGGCGTTGGTCCTGCTTTGTCATGTTTGTGATGTTGGTCAGAAATACAACAAATTCTCGATGGCAGGCCTTGCCACTCGATGACAGTTTCTATGACCTCATAATCCAATGTTACCATCGAATACGAAGGACCGAGCGACACGAGGACAACCTCAATGACGTCACAATCGAAGATAACGGCCTGGAGACACGAGGGCAGTCCGTATGACATCAAAATCCAAGACGGCGACCTAGATATGGGACGACAAAGGATAACGATTTGGTGATACATGCACAATCTCTTTGACATCACAAGCCAAGAAATCGACTTGGAGGTATGAAGACAGTCTATGTGATTGCCATCTTATGGGAAGATACGACAGAGAGTGAATTACTGTGAGCAGTGTGGTGGTAGTTCAGTATGTACAGTGAGATGAAAATATAATAAACATAGGTGGTTGGAATGTGATTGTAGTGAATCGAATAGATAACAGTTATGGTGGAGAATGGGCTTCGTAGTAGGAATGTGACAAGTGGAAGACTAACTGAGTTCTGGAATAGATTTCACTACTAATAGCAAATAAAAAAGCACTCAATCTTCAGCCCACAAGTGGCCCATCGGGACAATCCGATCGCCGCGTCATCCTCAGATGAGGATGCGGATAGGAAGGGCGTGCGGTCAGCACACAGCTCTCCCGGTCGATATGATGGTTTTCTTTGACCGGAGCCGCTACTATTCGGTCGAGTAGCTCCTCAGTTGGCATCAAGAGGCTGAGTGCACCCAGAAAAATGGCAACAGCTCATGGCGGCCCGGATGGTCACCCATCCAAGTACCGGCCACGACCGTGATCTGACGGGAACTGGTGTACCCACTGCGGCAATAGCAGAAACATTGTTCAAAAATCACAAGAGTGGAAGATATAATTGCAAAAGGGCTGGAGATAACGGAAGATTGCAATTGTATTACCTTGTTATCAGACAGAGATTATGAAATCAGAAACTGGCTTGTGAGGTGTACCCAGGACTAGGTATAGACTCAGATTACAATTTGGGAATGTTGAATAGTAGTTGAATTTTAAATGGATCGTCCGATAGAGTCACTCTGTAAGGATGTGGGGTACTGAAGTGCTGAGGTGTACTGTGATAAGGAATAACATTAAAGCCAGTTCAGTTGATGAGGAGAGGTAATCTCTGAAAAGAGCTATCAAAGATTGTTGAAATTACAAACATAGGTGCTAAGAAGGTAAATGACACACCTTGAGTAGCAGGTGAAATAAGTCAACTGATCGATGAAACAAGGTTGGTTGGTTGGTTGGTTTGGGGAAGGAGACCAGACAGCGTGGTCATCGGTCTCATCGGATTAGGGAAGGATGGGGAAGGAAGTCGGCCGTGCCCTTTCAGAGGAACCATCCCGGCATTTGCCTGGAGTGATTTAGGGAAATCACGGAAAACCTAAATCAGGATGGCCGGACGCGTGATTGAACCGATGAAACGAGGAAGTGCAACATTGATGAAAAGACAGCAATAAAGCAATAAAAATAACTTTTGGAATGAAATAAATAGGAATGTGCAGGGAAGCCCAAGCAAAATGGCTGCAGGAATAGTATGAAGGAATCGTATACTACAAGAACGTCAGAAGGACTGACTCAGCACGTACTCAAAACAGACTTCAATGAATTAAAAGCAAAGGTTGAAAGTCACGAGTGAAGTGGGAATTCCACCGTGAAGAGCAGAGGAGACGGCGGGTAGGTGGAAGGAGTACACTGAAGGCCTTTATGAGTGGGAGGCTCATGACGTGATACAAGAAGGAATTGGAGTCCATATGAAACAGGTGGGGGATGCATTGTTACAGTAATAATTTTACAGATCTTTTGAAGACTTGAGATTTAATGAGGAAGTGGGGATAAACAGCATTCCGCTGGATTTCTAAAATCAGTGGGTGGAGTGGCAATCAAATGACTGTTCATGTAGATTTGTAGAAGCAATGGGGCTGGCAAGACACCATCATAATTTCTGAAAAATATCATCCATTCAATTCTGAAGATAGCAAGAGCAGGTAAGTGGGAGAAGTATTGCAAAATCAGATTTACGACTCATATTTCTAAGTTCCTCACAAGAGTAATACACAGAAGAATGGAAAAGAAAACTGAGGAACTATTATGTAACTATCAGTTTTATTCTTAGGAAACATAAGGACACCAGAGAGGCTGTACTATCGTTGCGACTGATAAGGGAAGCAATCCTGAAGAAAAATCAAGACACGTCCATAGTGTCTGTTGACCTGGAAAAAGCGTTCAACAATGTAAAATGGTATAAAATATCAAAAATTCTAAGAAAAACAGGAATGGACTATAGGGAAAGACGGGTAATATACAAAGTGGACAAGAGCGAAGATGTACCAGTAAGACTGGATGACCATGAATGAAGTGCTCGGATTAAAAATTGGACAGATCTAGTCTTTTGCCGCAGCTGTTCAATCCGTACATTGAAGATTAGATGAGATTAGATTAGATTAGTACTTGTTCCGCAGATCATGAATACGACACTTCGTAATGATGTGGAACGTGTCAGGTTAATAAAAGGTGTCTATACAAGATATTACATTACACAAAATATTACATGACACTCAATTTTTTTTTTTTTTTTTTTTTTGCTGTTGGGAAATTACCCAATTACTATATCCAAAAATTCATCTAAAGAGTAGAAGGAGTTGCCATTAAGAAATTCTTTTAATTTCCTTTTAAATGCTATATGGATATCTGTCAGACTTTTGATGCTATTAGGTAAGTGACCAAAGACTTTTGTGGCAGCGTAATTTACCCCCTTCTGAGCCAAAGTAATATTTAACCTTGAGCAGTGAAGATCATCCTTTCTGCTAGTGTTGTAGCATGTACACTGCTATTACTTTTGAATTCGTTCGGATTGTTAATAACAAATTTCATAAATGTCCTTCTGCAACACATGAAAACTTAATAAGAACCATTGATGACAAAGGTGATTCAATTACTCAAAAGAAATGACTTAACTGTTAATTTGAAAGCTGTATGTCAAAAGACTCCACATACCTGTGCTTAAAGGTTAAACAGATTGACAAACAGTATGACAATGAAAAGACCTACTTCAAAGAAACAAACTTCTTAATTTCAGTCGGAAACCAAGGTGCGACTGGACCCAAACGCGTCCCTTCTGACAACTGACTAAAGCCCTGGTGACAGATGACTGTTAATATTTTCAAGGTTAAACTGATTGCCAGTTATTAAGACCGGTCTGAAGGAACGTCTTAGAACATCACTTGTGAACACTTATTACAAGAGAACCTATTACAAGAGAACCAATAATGACCCGGTCTTTCAAAGACGGAAACGAACAGCTGAGTACAACAAGTTGATCAGATTACAACTAACGACTGAGAAATGCAATTACAATCAAAGAACTGAACCGGTTAACAGCTGAATCCAACCACAAGGTCCCTCTTTTGTTTAACGGCAACCTGTTCCTTAGTACAGTTGTTCCGGCTGTGTTTCCGACCAAGAGGTGATTAATTAGAACATCAAGGGTCGGATACAAACCAGAAAAAATAAGAGGGACGGACACACAATGAAACAAGTCACCGCGAGGATTGCAGAATGTACTTCCCTTTATCAGCAAGGAGTTCCATAGATCCACGGTGCATCACAGCAGTTACTGAGTGGTGCCGATGAAAGCCAGGTAGAAGAGGGCAGCTAGGCCACGAGCGGTCGTCCGGCTCGAATCTTGCCAACCAACTGACGGGATGTCGGCCTTGTGTGTGTGTGTGTGTGTGTGTGTGTGTGTGTCTGTGTTATGGTAGCAACAGCAACAACATGATTTACACCATATGATGTCTAGTTTTCTGTGAGAGGCAATGCATCAAAAACTGTTGTCAACTTAGAACTGACACATACCTCGTTGTCATGACGGAAAAAACAAAATGTCTGCAAACGTACAAAGCGTGTTACAGTAGAAAAAAACAATTGTGCAAACAACGACACAATGTAGCAGGGAGTCTCTGTTGCGAGTGATTGTCTGTCGGATATTGTCCCCCTCTCCTACAGTAAGGGTGTTGCAGTTAACACTGGTCTGTGCAGTGGATCAATACCTGTATATCTAATACGATCGCTGCATATACTTAATGCCAGCACTCGATGTCTCTACAGGATCCCACGAAATACTGTGGCTGAATGAAACGACTTGATTCCAAATTGCAGACAGCATTTCCAACAGAAAACACTAGGAATCTGAAAAGTCTGTATACATTTCTTACGTCCTCAATAAAAAACACAGTCTACTGTATGTGATCTTTCTCAATCAACCATCGCCTATAACCATGTGGGTATATTGCAGAACCTCTAACATGGCGCTGAGAAAGAATGCGTCCGCAACTCGTGGTCGTGCGGTAGCGTTCTCGCTTCCCGCGCCTGGGTTCCCGGGTTTGATTCCCGGCGGGGTCAGGGATCTTCTCTGCCTCGTGATGACTGGGTGTTGTGTGGTGTCCTTAGGTTAGTTAGGTTTAAGTAGTTCTAAGTTCTAGGGGACTGATGACCATAGATGTTAAGTCCCATAGTGCTCAGAGCCATTTGAACCATTTTTTTTTAAAGAATGCGCTACAAAAAGTGGAGAAATATCTAGTGGCGGCATGAGGGAGTTGCAAATACTGGCTTCATCCCACGTTCCATAACTGAATCACTTTCTAAATTTGGCGATGTTATTACTCATTTACACCATCTGAAACTTATAACATCACTTTTGGTCTGTTAATACACACTCTGGCGATCACTGTCTATATTCGGTGTCGTAGTATTAGTGTGGAAAAACCACTTCATTGTGAGGTAATGCTATACCTCGATTTATAAGGCTTGTATAATCAAAATATCCACGGGTGTGCTGCCAGTCTATAGTGTCCAACGGGCACAATATTTCGGCGATCATACATGTCGCCATCATCAGGTGAACTGACGGACTGAGCTCCTGTGAACGTGCCGGCACGGAGATCCGTACGCTATGGCTGCTCAGAGGGAACTGGGTTCGGTCGCGGCGGCGGCCGATTTAAATACCCTCCGCCCGCGGCGCGCTCCCTCCGCCGTCCGCGCCCCGCGCCACGGTCGCGCGGTGGAACAGATTGCGACGGCGTCTGAGATGACGTCGGTGTGATGGCTCTGTCCGCCGTGGTCGTCACAACTATACGTGTGCTCGATTTACTCTTGATTAACCCAATCGCTAGTTCCCAAGCCTTGCTAACATTATAGCCACAGTCACGGTTTATGAGGTCGTCATTAATGCGAATTTCGATGGCCTCTCTAACAACGCTGTCCCAGTATCTCGACGTCTGTACCAGAATCCTCGTGCGTTCATACTCCATAACGTGATTTTCCGACAAACAATGTTCAGCTACCGCCGACTTGCTCGGATACATCAGTCGAATGTGCCTCTGGTGTTCACGGCATCGATCCTCGACGGTGCGCATCGTCTGACCAAAATACGACTTGCCACATTGACACGGAATCTGGTACACGCCGGCCTTTCTCAAACCGAGGTCATCTTTGGCGCTCCCCACCAGTGGACGACTTTTATTCGGAGGACAAAACACAGTTCCGACCCGGTGTTTCTTAGTAGGGGATGCGTGATAGATTCGCCTTGAGCATGGGGCTTATAAGGTATGTGTATATGTTCCGACATGTGCAAAGAAAATAGATATGCCCTGTTGTAAGGGAAAGTATGGATTTGATGAGGAAAACTGCGATAGCCACAAAGGGAATGAAAGACTTTTTTTTTTTGTTTTGGAAAATTATGCCTGTGTTACAGAGCCACTATCGTCAGTAGGTATTATCACCAATACTTCGCTCATTGTTGAATGTCATCCGATTGAGGCTGCATGTAATTGTAAATACAGCAAACAAGTATATATATATGTGGTCGGTTTCCTAGGAGGATTCTGTCAGGGGGTGTGTGGCGCAAGCTGGCGGTGGCGTGTGGTGGGAACGATTCACGTTTCTGGCTTATGCCCAGAGCCATCCAAATGGAAACGCAGGTTAGGGTACAGGAATATTGCGAAACTAACCATGTCGCCCTCTAGACAGCTGAATGGCGAACTAATACTCAGTATGTGTTGGGCCGCTTTCAAGATCGCATGTGTTCTTTGTGGAAATTTGAGAAGATTCGATATGGACGTGTGTTTGCGCTGTACCATTATTCCCTCTCATTTAAATTGTCCAGTTGACTGCTTCCGAAAATTTCCCATCTTTATTTGGTTGAGAGAACATCGACTGTGGTGTGTGTTGTGTGCATCTTGCAGGTGAAAGACGGGTGGAAGACACGTTTGCTGGTTCTCTAGACATGAGAAACACCGTAGTTGATTTTGTAAATTATACGGAATATTTGGAATCTCTTATATCACCGACATAAAAAAAATGGCTCTGAGCACTATGCGACTTAACTTCTGAGGTCATCAGTCGCCTAGAACTTAGAACTAATTGAACCTAACCAACCTAAGGACATCACACACATCCATGCCCGAGGCAGGATTCGAACCTGCGACCGTAGTGGTCGCTCGGTTCCAGACTGTAGCGCCAAGAACCGCACGGCCACAGCGGCCGGCTCACCGACATCGGTATTCGTGAGAGAAATTATGAGTTTCCTCAATTTTTTTCGAGTTTTCACGTAAAGGTCTTCTCAGAAGAGATAAGTTTCTATTTACTCAGTGGTTTGCTTCACATTTCACCTCGCAGCAGTCGCGCGGTTGCAGACTGTAGCGCCTAGAACCGCACGGCCACTCTGGCCGGCTAAGACCTTAAGAGCTGATGGTAGTGTTCGGTTGTGGTGCAGAATCCAAGCCCACAAAGTTTTCAGCAGGGCAATGTGAAAGCTGGTGATGTCTCCATAATGGTGTAGTCTGTGTGCTGTGTTTACATGGCATGGACTGGGCCCTTTAGTCCAATTGAAACGATCATTAACTGGAAATGGTTATATTAGGCTACTTGAAGACCATTCACAGCCAATTATGGACTTAATGTTCCCAAACAACGATGGAGTTCTTATGGATGGCAATGTCTAAACATTCTGCGTGGTGTCTGTTTGTTCTATATCGTGTCTCCATACCACTTTCGCGCAACGACGCTCTGAGCGTGTATTTTAGGGAATTGACTAGTTTGAACCTGGGACCTGTTTCCGGTAAGGAGACGTCAGACCACACATGACATGTAGAATTCAGAAGAGTTCAGTGAGACTAGCGATGATATAACCAAATACTTAATGATTTCAGCGTCAGCTCCACTGCGCTCCCTGTAAAAGAATCTTAATACTAACTAAATTTGGTGGAAGGGGTTGAAGGCTTTCCTATTTTTAGTTAGCTGGTAAAATAACGTCGAAAAAGCAGCTGAGTTTACCATTGGAAATTTTATTCTACTCACAAAACATCGTTTATAAATTGCACTATTGATAAAAGGAAATGTTTTAATACAGGATGGTAAAAACCGACTGCGTTCAACAAAAATGTGAATGAATATTCCCTGAATGGGATTCCAAGTTCTACAATGGATCGAAGGATGACGTATACCATATCACATCTATAATCTAGGTTTAAATTAAGTTTCACAAAAGAGAAAACTATCAAAATGGTCTACAGTGACCTTCAATTATCTTTAATTACTTATCTAACTTGTCTTAAATTACAGTGGCTGATGTGGCTTCTCAATAACTATATAACAGAAAAATCTTCGCGTTTCAGATTTTTACTTCAAGTGGCAAATGTGAACACAATGAGCTTTAATTGACGATCGACACTAGTATTACGCAAAAAGGGGATGTAACAGATGAGACTTCTGCAGTTCTGAGTGAAGCTTTATGCGCTGTTATGTGGCATCGCGTGCGTTCATTACCTTGTCGATGTTCGTCAGGGGGCGGCGGACAGCACAGCTCCGCTCACCTCGCTGTCTCGGAAGGAACTCTCTAGCAATTCTCTCCTAACTTCTCCTTACTACAATTTACCGAAGTTGGTTTAAAAAAAAACTATCTGGCTGTGTTTTCATCTGACCAATCAGGGTCTCAATGTTAACCTTAAGCTCCGCCTACAAAAATTCTGTCTAGCCAATGAGAAACGTTATACTTTTCGTGGTGGGGCAATGTTTTTAAAGTTTGCAACGTAACAGAGACGCGAAAAAGTCTCACGCTAAAACTTGCGAGTGGAGTGGCCCTTTTTGTGTTATCGTAAGATCTATACTGTTCTTCTGGAGGGGTCTAGCTTTTAACATGGGCTGGGGGGTGGTCTTGACGTAATAGAGACGCGAAAAAGTCTCACGCTAAAACTTGCGGGTGGTGTGGACCTAGCGGTTAGCTGGCGACGTGGGTGTCCGTCCGTCCCTTATCGTAGGGCCTTCCAGCTTAACACGGTTCTGTTCTCGGCTTCTGTTCTCGTTTCTCCCCTCGGAACTGCGTCTGTCTCACGGTGGGAAGGTATGACATGCATTTAGGCATTCTTGTGTTAGTCTGTGGTATTCCATTTGCTCACTCGTTACCCGTATTACTTTGGTTAATTTAATGTCACGATTTATTCGGAGCGATGTGAAATACTACTGGATTTGCTTATCATGTCAGGATTTTCATGGAAGGTGTTGGATTTGCCTGACACCTTACAAATGTGCCATGTCACCAGGCTAAAGCAGGTCGCTATTGGGTTCAAGAACATTCTGGACAATTCGAACGACTGATTTGGCCACCCGTATCTCCCGACAGGAATCCCATCGAACATTTCTACGATATCATTAAGAGGTCATTTCGTGCACAATATCCTGCACCGGCTGCACGTACCCAATTATAGGTAGCTATAGGACCAGTATGGCTCAAAATCTCTGGACAGGACTTCCAACAACTTGTTCATTCCATGCCACGCCGAGCTGCTGCACTACACAGGGAAAAAGGAGGTCTGACTAGGTGTTAGGAGGTATGCGACGACTTTAGAATCCCCGGTGTATCTCTACACTTGCACAATCCTAACCCAAACACCAATCAACCCAAATCTTACCCTACATTATCCTGATGATCTTTCAACAAATTTGAAGCTAAGGATGCCTCGGGAAACAGACCATATTGGAAGGTGGTTTCCGGGTGGGAACTTAGAATTAGGTCACCCTAATGGATGGACTGGAGCCTCACATAACGGTGGCAGCATTCTCTGCCCTTTAAGTGTTATTTTCCCTTATTGAATTACTCAAAGATTCCAACAGCTGCCACAATATTACACTAATAAACAGCAGTTAAAGAGACAAATCACAGATCGTTCAATGTAATCGATTTTAATTAGAAAAACATTGTAACTGATACTACAATTTTAAATTACCAATAAACCCTTATTATCCAAACAGGTCAAATGCCTTCTTAGTATGTCCCACCGTAAGAAAAATATTGTAACAACAGTACAACTTTTCAAAAGTAGCAAAACAGTTATTATCTTAAGTAGCTGAAACACAATGTTGATACGTCGCAGCTCAAGCCGCAATTGTGTTTCTGAAACACCCCTATACTTGAGTAACAACTGTTAACACCCAAAGAAAGGAAAATCACTAACCAAGAAACACATGTTACATGTTAAATTATTCAACGTAAAAGGCAAGGATGCTGCCCTTGGGTTCATGAGGTGTGGCAGCGTGTGTTGTATGCCAGTTTACCGCAGTTTGAGACCCTTAATGACCATGTAACCATCATGACTGAAGTATTTCCATTCTGCGCAGCTCCACTTCCTTTGCATTCACACAGAGGATGTAGAGCTCTACATCCTTTCTATACAGACAGAGGATGTAGAGCTACACAGAATGGAAATACTTCCAAATTCCTTTCCAGAACAGACGCCTCTAAACAGTTCGGCTGGAAATCATGCTGAGGTCAGTCTGACCTACATAGATCACGCACGAAGCTACATTAACATCATTTATTGAGTGGGCTCTTGCTACCAAGCAGTGACGTGATGATCTAAGTGAAGTGGGGTACGTTTACATCCGTAATGGTGATCAAACTATGTGTTTTCATGATGGCAGTGGTTTGAAGCACCGGCATGATGAGGGTAATCTATGGACAGCACACGCTCTGTTGTTCTGCAGACGTATGTTTCTGATTTGTATAAAGGGCTTTGCCTTGTGGATACTGTCTTCAAACAAAAAATACGACTATTACAGCAAATGATGTGTTAATTGTTAAACACGAGGCAGATATCGGAAAAAAGCAGATAATTCCCCTTTTCAGCAGCACTAGGTTGCTTTTGATTTTTGCTTTTGATTTCCTCCTTGCTCCGCCCGTGATGGGTCATTCGCTCCCTGGGTGTCGTTATTCCTTAACTTCGTCTACTTCGTCATCATAAATCCTGATGTTAAATTCGTCGCTGTTCTCATTTCTGCTACTTCTCATTACTTTCGTCTTTCTTGGATTTTGTCTCAATTCGTATTCTGCACTCATTAGACTGTTCTTTCAACTCAGCATATCCTGTACTTCTTCTTCACTTCCACTGAGGACAGCTGTGTCATTTAATTCCACTATTGAACCTTCCCTTTATTTCCGTCAGTGGGTCTTCAATGTATAGATTGAACAGTTGGGGCGAAAGACTACATCCATTTCTTGAACCATTTTTAATCCGATCCATTGGTTTTTGGTCTTCCATTCTTATTGTTCACTCATGGCTCTTGTATATATTGTATATTACCCATTTTTCCCTACAGCGTATCTCTACTTTGTAAGAACTTCGAACGAATTTCTCGATTTGATACTGTTGAAGCTTTTCCCAGATCGACAAATCCTATGAACGTCTCTTGACTTTCCCTCAGTCTACATTACAGTATTAAACGCAACTTCAGAACTGCCTCCCTGGTGACTTTACAATCCCTAAAGCCAAACTGATCGCTACCTAGCTGATCTTCAATTTTCTATTCCAGTCTTTTGTCTGTTATTCTTGTCAGAAACTTTGCTGCATGAGTAATTTAGCTGATTGTTCGATATTATTTGCACTTTACAGCTCTTGCCATCTTCGGAATTGGGAGGATGTTGATTTTCTGTAGCTCAGATGGTATACCGCCACGCTCACATGCTACTTCCCCAAATGATTTTAGAAATTCTGGCGGAATGTTATCTGTCCGTTCTGCCTTCTTTGATTCTAAGTCCTGCAAAGCTGTTTTAAATTCTGACTGTAATACTCGAACCCCTATTCTCCTATGAAGACTCCTGTTTCTTTTTCTATCACGTCATCGGATAAGTCTTACCCCCTCTTAGAGGCCTTCCGTGTACTCTTTCCACCTATCGTCTCTCTCCTTTGCATTTAAATGTGATATTCCCATCGCACACTAAATGCTACTGCCACTTGATTTTTATTCTATTGAGGGTTGTTTTGACTTTCCTGTAAGTTGAGTCAATCGTCGCAAAAAATATATCTTTTCAGATTTCTTTACATTTTTCATGTATCCATTTAGCGTTAGCTTCCCTAAACTTCCTATTTATTTCATTCGTAAGTGACTTGTATTTCGGTTAACATTTTTCTACTTCCTACTTTCATCGATCAGATGAAGTATTTTTTCTGTTACCCATCGTTTCTTCGCAGTTACCTACTTTATACCCGTGTTTTTCTTTCCATCTTCTGTGATTGCCCTGCTTACAGATGTCAATTCCTCCTCAACTGCAATGCCCGCCTGGCTATTCCTTATCGAAGTATCTATAGCCTCAGAAACCTTTAAGAGTATCTCCTTGTTCCTTAGCACTTCGTATCCTAGTTCTTTGGACATTGATTCTTCCAGACTAGTCTCTTGAACTATAGCCTACTCTTCATCACTACTACACTGTAATCTGTATCTATATCTGCTCTAGCGTACGCCTTTCGATCTGCTATCTCATTTCGGAATCTGTCTGACCACGAAGTAATCTAACTAAAAGCTTCCCACATCTCCATGTCCTTTCCACGTATACCTCCTCATATTGTGATTCTTGAACGGAGTATCCGCTATTACTAGCTGAAATTTATTGCAGAACTCAATTAGTCTTTCTCCTCTAAGCCCTAGTACCAAGCCCATATTCTCTCGTGACCCTTTCCTCCACTCCTTTCCCTACAACCGCATTCCGTTCCCCATGACTATTAGATTTTCATTTCCCTTTACGTACTGAATTACCCGTTCAAAATTCTCATATGCTTTATCTCTTTCTCTTCAGCTTGTGACGTCGGCATGTATAACTGAACTATCATTGTCGGTCTTGGTTTGCTGTCCATTGTGATGAGAATAACCCTGTCACCTATCTGTTCACAGTGATTCATACTCTGCCCCACCTTCCTACTCATAACGAATCCTGCTCACTTTGTACCTTATTCTGCTATTGTGGATAGTCATTTGACCATAAATGCTTTTCTTTCCATTTCGCTTCACTGACCTGTAATACGTATAGACTACGCCTTCCGTTTTCTTATTTTCTACCTCCCATACGACGTTGAAGCTTCTGACAGTGCACTCCCCGACTCGTAGAACGTTATCCTTTCATTGGTTACTCAATCGTTTTCTCGTGGTGTCCTCCACGTTGGCAATCCCCATCCCGGAGATCCGAAGCGGGCTAGTACGGAATCTTTTGCCAATAGAGCGATTATTACGACACCTTTTCAATTACAGGCCACATGTCCTGTGAATACACATTATGTGTCTTTGATGCAGTGATTTTCATCGTCTTCTGATTCCTCAAACCGTTGATCATTGGCCGTTCTCCCGCTTTACGGGAAATTTCCCATCCCAAGAGAAAGAGTGTGCCCTGAATCTCTGTCCGCTTCTCCGCCTACATTGACAAGGCCATTGGCTGAATGAGGGTGACGTTTCATGCCGGAAGTCTTCGGCCGCCAATGTGATGATATTTAAGCGGCGGCGGGGTTCAAACCCTGGACAGAGGACTATTCAAAGAACCTACTCTTAGAGCACCTTTCTAGACAGGAAGCGATATATGCATCACATTTTGTAGAATTCGATTCTGTCTGTTAGGAGGAGTCATGGAACGTACATGCTTATGATGGTCTTCAAAGAAACAGAACAGTATTACAAGTGAAACTAGTTATGATAGACCTGTGCGGTTTTATTTGTTCCATGCATCTCGGTTAGAAAATACCGAAGCCTGAATTTGCCAGCATGTGGGAAGGCAGCGAAGGGCTGCGCAGGAAAACAAGATTTATCTGCCCCGGGAGTTTACTCGCATTCCGCCGCTACATTGCCCACATTTTATCGGCCATTAAGCGCGCTTCCGGAAATATTGCGCCGAAAATATTGTTAGCGTCCATTGAAGGCTCTTTTTTCTCCCGGTGCAGTAGTTGACACACTACACACCAGACCGTTGACATGTCTGTCAGGCAGATGTTCGTGTCCGTGAGCCACTAATAATTCAAAATCTGGGAAACGCTTGCTAGAGGCATCAGAGGGCCTTTATTTGAGTATCATAAATATTTCTATATAACAGGACGTTGTGGACGGTAGTCACAGGCTTCTCAGAGATATTACGACTCATTACTCGGTTGGTACTCGCTTTGCCTAATGAGGTTGACTTTTTCTTTGTGCATAGGCTACAGATTCCTATGTTCGTCACAAAATGCTCCTCTGTTTCTTTAAGTAATTTTCCGTCCTTTACTGTATTTTTATAACTTTTTCATCTCTACGCAACTGGCAAACCTCATCTGCTATAAATTTTCTGCGTTTCGTCTGCGCCAAGCAGTTTTCCCTTCTATCACTTGCAATGCACCTAGCTTCCAATACGATATTGTTACAAACAAAGTACTTAAATGAAGACGTTTTAGTTGTCCACTCCTATTTTGCCCTTCTCATTGCTTTACATTCAATAAATGTTTGCAGATACTTAACATTGGCATCATTGTCTCCAGATACGTTTTTCATGTTGACTTGGTGTTAGTAATTTTCTTGGTTTTTATCAGTTGCTTGAAGAAAACACAAGCTTCCTATCTGGCTGTTTATTCAAACCAGCAAACATCTCATCGTGTACTTTTTACACAGACGATGCATTTCATGGTCATCAAATAAATTCTTCCGAACAAATTCATAATTTTAGCGCTTTGCAGTATTTCTAAAAACAACACGGAAAAACTAAACACATAAACGCAGCTCTTTACTGCTCCATGGAGATCACACAGGCTACAACTATATGGTAACAGCTAATGACCAAAGACTACCGAGACACGAAATTTCCTTCATGGCTTTGAACTGACTTTACCAGATATAACACGTTAACAGTCTAACAACTTTTTGCATTGTAATCCACAACAGAACAAAAGTCGCAACTGGGTAGTACAGAAGATAAATACAGCAAGGTACAGCGAAATAGCCGTTTATTTTTTCAAAATATAAAAACCTGTAACCAGTTGCACCACCACAAACCCACAAACAACACAATTGTCTTATTAGGGAAGGAAGGAATAAGGTCCTTTATTGCCAACTTTTACTTATACACAGAACATGTACTGCTTGTAAACACACGGCCAAGACAATGTGGGAATCGCCGCGCAAGCAATAGACCTCACACAGCGAATTTACGTGTTTCAAAAGGACGCTGTTGTCAGTATGTTTTGTCTTCAAAATTTGACACTGCTGTTACACTTATTACGTTCACTTTGACAGTTTTTAACAGTGAGTTACGTAAATTAAAAAACACTTTCCTTGTAGCATTGCCTAGAGTGTTTTGTAACGGAACTGAAATGATGGAGGGCTGACAGTAATTTGGAGCCCACGCGTCGGAAACTGGCGCGCTGGTGTGAGACTGCCAGGGAGTGCACCCTGATGCCATCTACTGGCGAAACTGGGAATTAGCGCTACCTGTCAGACAATGCACTAAGCTCTCGGAGTCAAATGTATTCTTTTTCTTGGTAATTATAAGTTATTACTGTATGATTTAATGTTATAAAGCGCTAGTAGTAAATTATTATGACTGGTATGAACTCCAGGGTAATAAATATAAATATTCTTAAATAATAAATGATTTCAGTGAAAAGGTGGTAGGGGAACGCCCCACTCTTGGTGATACGAGCGTAGCTAGAGGTAGCTGGAGACACAGGGACTGAACAATGGAATGGCCTGTGGAGTGTTGACGTGATCGGACGTGCGTAACTGTGCTCACGCAAAAGCGATTGTGCAACAGCGAAGAGGCGAATATCGTCGCCGTTTGTGGAGTAGAACGCGACGAATGGTTGTTGAAGCCGCCTCTATGCCACTGGTGCTGACTGTAAGAGTTACTGCGCCCAGATTTTATGGCGGACGTGCAGTAGCTTATACGAGTGCTACAGCTCGTAGTTCCAGCCGCCATTAAGGGCATGAGGCGTGAAGAGCTGCGTTAGCCACATGTCTCTCACCACCAGCACCGACACGTCTACCCAAGGCAAGACTGCTTGCAATTGTTAAGTCGAACTTTGTGTACATGTAAAAGGAGAATACCAGTTATCTTTTATGCAAGTGCAGAATATAGTAATGAGTAAAATTACGACGCATGTTGTTCATTGTAAAGTGTAGTAACCTAAAACATAGTATAGTGAAATCAGACTGAGGCCACCATCGCCTCTTTCATTTACAATTCTTTTGGTTGCGTATAAGAATGTTGAAAAGAGCAATGGTCACACCAGAATGAGTCGCCTATTTATAGTTACTTAAATTTTTCTGAGTAACCTTTCAAGTAAAGTCACTTAACTAATTCTATATCAGTTGTCCAAAGAGTAATATCCAAAATCATTAAATAAGTTGAAGGATAGAATTTTGTTAACCCAAGTTGCATAAATTGTCTTGGTAGTAATTACCAAGCCAACTCACAGAAATTGAGAGAGTATTTGCTTTGTAGAATCACCTAGAATGATCAGAAATAGTAATATTCAGAATTAAGTTTAAATTCAACTCAAGCCGTTTCACTTTGAAACGAGCCAAAAATTGATTTATTCTTTTGCTCCTTCAGAGCTGGCGACCGTAGTTATAAGTATTTTCTGGAGGATTCGACGGTAAGTCTTCTGCTCTCGTCGTGCTGATAGGATTATCCACTACTGCTAGCAGTGGTGATTGGATACATAAGCTCACTACCAAGTTAAGTGGATCAGGTAGGCAGTGTTACCGTGTGAACTGTAGGGCACTGTAGGCCGTGGATCGAACCCGTTCAATCATCACAGCTCTTTGTGAAATAGTCCGGTTAGGAGTGTACTAATCATTAGGTAAATACTGGCGAGTAACGGTCAAAATTGTATACGCAAGTAAATTTAGCAAGGTCCACGTAGCACCTAGTTAATGTGGTGCAATGGCGAGGGTAGGAGTGGAGTACAAGTGAGCTGAGCTTGTGGCAGCTGTGCTGTATGCAAAGATTAACAACGCGAATTCACTACTACCTCTTACCATTAGGACTGAGCTATTTACGGTTAAAATACGTAGCAGTAAGCGCAAAGGCGTGACAGCTACAAGTCCGTATTGGTTTTATACATACGGAATTAGGAAGCGGGTCATTCCGTCAGCGGAGGGGGTTAAAACAACCGAGTCAGTTGAGAACATGCCCCAATTACTGATGGAAGGATTCGGCGGTTCGGTCGCATGTGGCGACCGTGACAGGACTTACCAAGTTTGTGGAATAATGTCTGCAATAAAAGTGTTTTATATAAACTTGTAGTTTCAAGAAAATTTTAAATTTAAAATTCTGTTGTTGACAAATATACCACAATTGGTAAGTTCAAGACGACAACCTGCAAAGCAGCAAAAGAAAGTCCAATAGTAGGAATTAAACAAGTAATACTTGGTTTAATAAACATTTCTATTAGGCACGAAATACAGCAGCATAAGATGGAGTCGAATAGTAACAAGCAAGACGAAAACATTACAAGGTCAGACCCAGAATTAGGGACCATAGATACTGTTGTAGGGTTGGAAAATCTTATAGATGAATCCACAACCATAAGACAGGAGGAATGGGAAGTGAAACCAAAGGTAGTGAAAAGTGAACCTAATGTATCTGTGGATGCAAGTCACAAGGGAGAGGATATGGAATTAACAAGTTTGTTAAATAGGATGATGGCGCAAATTCGAGAAGGGAATGCTAGTTTGAAAGCAGAAATGGCTAGTCATATATCCCAATTGGATGAAAACCTATCTGGTAAAATAAAAGCCAATTTAGATATTTTGAATACGCAAAGCCAACGTATCACAGAGGTAAATAAATCAGTAAATAGCATTAGGGCTGAAATAA
This sequence comes from Schistocerca nitens, assembly GCF_023898315.1. Lineage (NCBI taxonomy): Eukaryota > Metazoa > Arthropoda > Insecta > Orthoptera > Acrididae > Schistocerca > Schistocerca nitens. The sequence goes on from NC_064614.1 coordinate 23,273,675, forward strand.
CAAATGTTCAGAGAAAAGTCACAGAAATAGAGAAAAGATTTGATACCGAAATTCAGAGAATAGAGAAATCAGTGGAACCTTTGGTTAGTGAAAAATTAGAACCGATAATTGAAAGTAAATTACAGGTGATAGTACCAGTTGTAAAGAAAGAGATTGTTAAAGAAACAGCAGCTGATATTGAAACACTGCGCAATACCATGTTGAGTTTTGATGCATGTGTGCAGGAGCAGGAAAATACACTGCATAATGAGATAAAATTGTTAAGTCAGCAAGTTCAGAATCAGACGTTTCTTAACTGTAGTGGTATCCCATTGGTAATGCAAAAATCAGAAATACTGAGTGGGGAGGAAAAAATACGATCCTCAAAAGAAACAAGGTGGATGGCATCCAATGGATTTTATAAAAAATTGTGAACGTGTCCTACCAACAGACATGTCGGATAAAGAAAAAATTAATTTAGTAATAGACGCTTTAGCAGGTCATGCTAAACGTTGGGGATTGAATTTGGATATCGACAATTTGAAGTTTACAGACTTCAAAGAAAAGTTCCTTGAGGAATTCTGGGGCACACAACAGAGGGATAGGTTGTGGAGAGAATTCGTTGTCGCCAGAATGCCAGAACATGGGCGTGGGCTCATGAAAGAATACTGTGAAGGATGGTTCAAGCGTTTGGAGTCTCTTAAAGATCGTAGATCAGAATCAGAGATAGTGTGGGAGTTGTGGAAAAAGCTACCTGACGATTCAAAGCGTTATGTAGGAGGCACTCATCGAACATTCGATGAATTTTTAGAAGAAATCGAGAATGAAGATAGGTGGCGTGAAACTAGAGAGTTTCGAGGTTTCAGAAATCAGAATGGAATAGTAAAAGGTGGTAGGAATGAACCGCAAATTAACATGATGAGAGGAAGAGGTCGAGGAGGTAACTCTCAGCGAGGGAGAGGACACTATCAGGGAAACGGGATGCATTATCAAAATCAGGAAAACTAAATACCGCGCAGGTCAAGGGCCTAACGCGCGCGGAAAGAAAGAAATGGCCCAAATATAGGGAAGATCAGAGTATTCAGTACTATAGTAGGATAGTGCGTCGTTCGCCTGAAGAGCAGTTACATAAACGAAACTTTGCGAAGTATAATGCAGGGATACAAACAGAGGAGAGAGAGCAGGGAGGAATTATTAAGGGAAATGAAGTAGGAAAAGAATATCGGTCGGATGTGAAGGCTCACGTGAATGAAATAAGTACAATTCGAGGTCAGAGTGACGAATTGATGAAGGAAGAGTCAGAGAAGGCGTTGTTTGTCGGTAGGGATGGGAACTGTGCAGAGAGGCAGGGGCAAGGGAGGAGTGATGTGACTTATGGTAAAAGGTTCGTATGAATAGTCGACGAATCGCAGCGAGAAGTAATTAAAGAGGAAAGGGTGGATAAGAAAAAGGGGCATAGTGCAGAGACGCATGCCGATTCAGAAATTACCTCGTATGCAGAATATGTACATCAGCTCAAAAGCCAGCCAGCACAATTAGAAAGATCTTCCACTCAAGTGGTTAATTTGGACTCGAATATGACAGTGTTAGAGAGCCATACCGATTATGATGTGTACCTAGTGACAGCAAGAGTACATGACTGTGATGAAGATTCTTTTAAAGAAATTAGAGAAAGTGTATCTAACCAAGAGAAAGAGTGTTGTGATCCCTGTAGTACTGAAGCCAATGAGTTGAGTGAGACTGGAATTCCATTAGTAGGGGAAAATAATGAAAGTAAGAGTGGCGAATGCACTATCCAACAAAGGGAAAGTAGAGAAATGGATTATAATTTGCGAGAATTATTTGAATCCGAAGAAGGTCATGTTTCTAAGGAGGAGGAATTATCGTCAGAATCATCAGAAAGCATCCAGGGAGAAAAAGAAGTAGAGGAAGTTTCCGATTCCGCAACCGAGAGTTCAGGCATGACAGATTCGAATGAGAATGAGATGGCATTAAACAGCCTAGACGAAGGACTATTGGAAAAAGTGGTGAAAGAATTTAGGATGAAAAGGAGAAAGAAACCTCCAGATGTAATGATCAGTATAAAAACCGGAAAAATAGTATGGCAAGACTTGGCGGTGGAAAAGGATTTATTATGGGAAGATAAAGAAAGTATGAAAGAGGACAATAGGATGCAATCAATCCTACCCATTAATGTATGTGGGTACGATTTATATGTATTGTTGGATACGGGTGCTCAAATAAGTGCTATTTCGCACACATTTTTTGAGATGATCAAAGAGCAACGAGGAGTAGTCATGATGCCAGTAACAGGTGTTAAAGTGATAGGGGCGACAGGGAAATGTAGTAAACCTGTTAAACATCAAGTGATGATGGAATTTAAGATAAAAAACAAGCTATTTTCGAATGCATTTTTAGTAGTTCCAGAGCTCAGTGCCGAGGTCATTTTAGGCATTGTCTGGTTAATAAAACAGAAAGTAATTATAGATTGTGACAAAGGGATAATAGTTTGTAAAATTGATAGTGCGGTAATAGAAATACCATTTGAATCATCTAGAGTAATGGAAGAGAACCAGCTGAGATGGGTAGAATTTAGAGATGATCATGATTCAGGAATAGGTCAAAAATTCGATTGGTTTCTGGTGAGGCAGATAGTTGAAGATGGAAATAAGGAGACACTCCTTCGAAATGTAGTGGATAAAACGGAAGGACTATCTGATGCCCAAAGGGAGGATCTATGGCAAATTCTGAAAGAAAATCAGGAGGTATTTTCGGACAAACCGGGACGAGTGATAAATTATGAGTACTGCATGGAGGTAGAGGAGCATGAACCTTTCTTTAAACCACCATATAATGTACCCTTGTCTAAGAAAGAAGCAGTTCAAAAAGAAATAGATAAAATGGTTTCATGTGGGGTCATTGAACGGAGTTCTAGCCAATATAATAACCCATTGGTAATAGTAGGTAAGAAGGATGGAAGTGTACGAATAGTGATAGATGCTCGTACTCTGAATAAAGTAGTGAAGAGGGAGTTGGATCGTCCAGAGAACATAGATAATTTATTGCAGAAGTTTAATGGTGTAAAGTACATGACTAGTTTAGACCTAACTGCAGGATACTGGCAAATCCCATTAAGTGAGGAGTCTAGGAAGTACACGGCATTTTTATTCAATGGCAAATGCTACCATTACACAGTGGTACCATTTGGCCTAAATACTTCCGTTTCAGTGTTCATTCGGGCTTTAGACAAAATTTTAGGGAGTGAACTTAGTTCGCTAATCACGGTTTATGTAGATGATCTGTTAATTGCTACAAGGACATGGGAAGAGCACATGGAGTTATGCGACAGGGTGTTCAAAGCTTTAATTAAAGGAGGAATGACCCTGAACCTGAAAAAATGCGAGTTTGTGAAGAAAGAAGTAAAGTTTTTAGGTCATATAGTAACACCAGAGGGAATTGAAAAGGATCCCGATAAAGTTAAAGCAATAAGAAATTGTCTGGCTCCCAAGAATAAAAAACAACTAAAGTCGTTTATAGGACTTTGTTCCTTTTATCGTAAGTATGTGGATGATCAGGTGTTCAATAGCCCACATCTGAACAACCTACTTAAGAAGAATAGTGTGTATATATGGACTGAGGAATGTGAAACAGCATTCAACCGGCTAAAAGACAATTTGGCTAAAACATAAATTTATGGCACCCTGACCTGTGTGAACCATTCCACATGGCAACAGATAGTTCAGATTATGGATTGGGAGTATCCATATTTCAGGAGGTAATGATAGATGGGGAAAAAACTCATAGACAAATAGCATTTGCGAGTAGAACCATATCTAAGTACGAAAGAAACTATACGGTTTCAGAGAAGGAGGCTTTAGCTATAGTATGGGGTTTTAGGAAATTTCAACTTTTCGTATGGGGACATAAGACTGTGGTCCATACAGACCACAAAGCTTTAATATTTTTGAAGGACTGCAGATTGTTACATAACAGGTTGACCAGATGGGCGCTGTTTTTACAACAATTTGATATAGAGATCAAGTATGTTAAAGGGAAAGAACATGCAGTACCGGATGCTTTGTCGAGATTACCGGAAGGATGTGAGACACTAGAAAGTGTAAAGAATAGGGAAGATGTTTTTGAGGTGAATTACTTCAAAAAAGCGGAAGGAAGAGAAAAAGTTAGGGAAATATGTCGGAATATGCGAAGATATCAAAGTGATGATGATGCACTCAAGTCGGTAAAGGTCAAGTTTGACAATCCGGACGCAACTAACATAAGGGCTTCATATAAAATACATAAAGGTGTACTGTATCTTCAAAGATTAAATAATCCAGGGAAGTGGAGAGTATGTTGGCCGGAACAACACACTGAAGTGCTGATAGATTATGTTCACTTGGCATATGGCCATTGTGGTGCACGGAAGTGTACCGATAAGTTAGATGAATGCATTACCTTTAACAACATGGCACGAAGGGTAGCACAAAGGATAAGATCTTGTGATCTATGCCAAAAAGCGAAAGTAACAAATGCAACTAATCAAGGGCCCATGCAATCAATAAAACCTGATGAAGTATTAGAAATAGTAGCAGTAGATATCTTTGGACCATTACCGAAAACCATGGGGGGTTTTGTGTACATATTTGTAGCAGTTGAACTTTTCTCAAAGTATATAAAACTATATTCCTTGAGAAAAGCTACTGCCAGAGCTGTGTATGATAAAATGGTGTGTGATTATTTTGTGAAAGTAGGGAAGCCAAAGAGAATACCATCAGATAATGGTGTTCAGTTTTGCTCAAAAATGTGGAAGGATGGGATAACTGAGAAACAGGTAGAAGTGGTACATATCTCAGCTTATCACCCATCAAGCAATCCAGCAGAAAGATATATGCGTGAGATAGGTCGGTTATTTAGGACGTACTGCCATAGTAACCACAAGAAGTGGGGCATGTATGTGAGTGAATTCGAAGAAATCATGAATTCATTAACAAACGAGAGCACTGGATTTACTCCAGAAGAAATCCTGAAAAAGACAAGAAGTAAAAGTCTAGTAGAAGACCTACTAGAATTTCCAGATAGAGTTGAATTAGATTATGATAGTAAAAAGAACTTAGTAAAAGACAAGATGAGAAAACAAGCAGATGCGAGAATTCGTCGTCACGACGAAAAAGTAAGGAATCCTAAATTCAAAATAGGTGATCTCGTTCTTGTAAAAACACATTAAAAGTCAAGTGAAATTAATAACGAGATCAGCAAATTTAAATATATATATAATGGACCATTTAAAATAGTGTCCATACCCAATGTGAATGCTTATTATTTAGAGTACCCATTAACAGGCAAACGCCTGGGAGTAAGAAACATAGTGGATCTCAAAAGGTATGAATCAAGAATTCTACCAGATTGAAAATAAATATATAAATAAATATTAAAGTAAACCAATATGTAAATAGTTTTGTTTCTTTTGTTCTATGTGAAAGGTAAATGTTCACTAAAATATGTTGCAGTATTCTAATGAAACTTCTAGTTTAAGTAGAGACTAAACAGACTGGGAAAGACTGAGCTTCTAAGAAAGCCTTAATAGATGTGTAAATAAGTGTTGTGCAAGAGGTAGAAAAGTGAGGAGGTAAAGTGAAAAGGACGGGCTATAAAGTAATAGGCGCATAACGTGTGTTTTACTTGCCTGAGATAAAAGAAGTGTATTTAAAATTTTTGTAAAAAAGATGTTTAAAGTGTACTGTGTTTAGAAGTAAGAAAATTGGAAAGAATATATGTAAATCATTTATGTAATGTTTAGCAGGAAAGAGAGAAAGAATTGGTGTTTAATTTTAAATATGTAATATAAGTATCGAGGTGTATCAGTAAGAAAGGTAAAACACTTGGTAAAAAGCTTAACGAACATTTCAGATTCATTATAGGAGAAACTTCTTATTGAATTATCACTGTTAGATACTTCAATAAGAAGTGGGGCATGTGTAACGGAACTGAAATGATGGTGGGCTGACAGTAATTTGGAGCCCACGCGTCGGAAACGGGCGCGCTGGTGTGAGACTGCCAGGGAGTGCACCCTGATGCCATCTATTGGCGAAACTGGGAATTAGCGCTACCTGTCAGACAATGCACTAAGCTCTCGGAGTCAAATGTATTCTTTTTCTTGGTAATTATAAGTTATTACTGTATGATTTAATGTTATAAAGCGCTAGTAGTAAATTATTATGACTGGTATGAACTCCAGGGTAATAAATATGAATATTCTTAAATAATAAATGATTTCAGTGAAAAGGTGGTAGGGGAACGCCCCACTCTTGGTGATACGAGCGTAGCTAGAGGTAGCTGGAGACACAGGGACTGAACAATGGAATGGCCTGTGGAGTGTTGACGTGATCGGACGTGCGTAACTGTGCTCACGCAAAAGCGATTGTGCAACAGCGAAGAGGCGAATATCGTCGCCGTTTGTGGAGTAGAACGCGACGAATGGTTGTTGAAGCCGCCTCTATGCCACTGGTGCTGACTGTAAGAGTTACTGCGCCCAGATTTTATGGCGGACGTGCAGTAGCTTATACGAGTGCTACAGCTCGTAGTTCCAGCCGCCATTAAGGGCATGAGGCGTGAAGAGCTGCGTTAGCCACATGTCTCTCACCACCAGCACCGACACGTCTACCCAAGGCAAGACTGCTTGCAATTGTTAAGTCGAACTTTGTGTACATGTAAAAGGAGAATACCAGTTATCTTTTATGCAAGTGCAGAATATAGTAATGAGTAAAATTACGACGCATGTTGTTCATTGTAAAGTGTAGTAACCTAAAACATAGTATAGTGAAATCAGACTGAGGCCACCATCGCCTCTTTCATTTACAATTCTTTTGGTTGCATATAAGAATGTTGAAAAGAGCAATGGTCACACCAGAATGAGTCGCCTATTTATAGTTACTTAAATTTTTCTGAGTAACCTTTCAAGTAAAGTCACTTAACTAATTCTATATCAGTTGTCCAAAGAGTAATATCCAAAATCATTAAATAAGTTGAAGGATAGAATTTTGTTAACCCAAGTTGCATAAATTGTCTTGGTAGTAATTACCAAGCCAACTCACAGAAATTGAGAGAGTATTTGCTTTGTAGAATCACCTAGAATGATCAGAAATAGTAATATTCAGAATTAAGTTTAAATTCAACTCAAGCCGTTTCACTTTGAAACGAGCCAAAAATTGATTTATTCTTTTGCTCCTTCAGAGCTGGCGACCGTAGTTATAAGTATTTTCAGGAGGATTCGACGGTAAGTCTGCTGCTCTCGTCGTGCTGATAGGATTATCCACTGCTGCTAGCAGTGGTGATTGGATACATAAGCTCACTACCAAGTTAAGTGGGTCAGGTAGGCAGTGTTACCGTGTGAACTGTAGGGCACTGTAGGCCGTGGATCGAACCCGTTCAATCATCACAGCTCTTTGTGAAATAGTCTGGTTAGGAGTGTACTAATCATTAGGTAAATACTGGCGAGTAACGGTCAAAATTGTATACGCAAGTAAATTTAGCAAGGTCCACGTAGCACCTAGTTAATGTGGTGCAATGGCGAGGGTAGGAGTGGAGTACAAGTGAGCTGAGCTTGTGGCAGCTGTGCTGTATGCAAAGATTAACAACGCGAATTCACTACTACCTCTTACCATTAGGACTGAGCTATTTACGGTTAAAATACGTAGCAGTAAGCGCAAAGGCGTGACAGCTACAAGTCCGTATTGGTTTTATACATACGGAATTAGGAAGCGGGTCATTCCGTCAGCGGAGGGGGTTAAAACAACCGAGTCAGTTGAGAACATACACCAATTACTGATGGAAGGATTCGGCGGTTCGGTCGCAGTTTACATTGCCTAAAATGACGAACACGCACGATCGCTACAAACTGGTGACCCCGAAAACGCTGGAAAAGTCACAGACTGTAGGGACTACACAGAGTCGTATATGGTAATACAGTAATTAACTGAAACCCTCAGTTGCCGACAAGTGTTGTTGATACAGCTTGATGGGGACAGCTGAAATGTGTGCCCCGATTGGGACTCGAACCCGAGATCTCCTGCTTACATGGCAGATGCTCTATCCATCTGAGCCAACGAAGACACAGATGACTAGCGCGACTGCAGGGACTTATCCCTTGCACGCTTCCCATGAGACCCATATTCCCAACTGTCCGCAATCTACATACGTAATGAACCTAATATGTATTTGCCCATCCCCTCATTACTCGCGCACACTAAGGTGACGATTCCTGTAAGAGTTTGGGCAACCTGTGCACATTCTCACAGACGAAGGTCAACGGCTGTCCCCATCAAGGTATATCAACAACACCTGTCGGCAGCTGAGGGTTTCAATTAATTATAATTTACTCTAGAGAAACTGCACGGTCATCAATAGTATCTGTTGTTTCGGGAGCAGTTAGTATCTTCATATACAGGGTGTTACAAAAAGGTACGGCCAAACTTTTACGAAACATTCCTCACATGCAAATAAAGAAAAGATGTTAGGTGGACATGTGTCTGGAAACGCTTAATTTCCATGTTAGTGCTCATTTTAGTTTCGTCAGTATATACTGAACTTCCTCTATTCACCGCCAGTTGGCCAAATTGAAGGAAGGTAATGTGTTGACATGCGACTCATTGCTCTACAGTACTAGCATGAAGCACATCAGTACGTAACATCAACAGGTTAGTGTTCATCACGAACGTAGTTTCGCAGTCAGTGCAATGTTGTCAGATGCCCATTTGATGTATGGATTAGCACGGGGCAATAGCCGTGGCGCGGTACGTTTGTATCGAGACAGATTTCCAGAACGAATGTGTCCCGACAGGAAGATGTTCGAAGCAATTGATCGGCGTCTTAAGGAGCACGGAACATTCCAGGCTATGACTCGCCACTGGGAAAGACCTAGAACGACGTGGACACCTGAAATGGACGAGGCAATTCTTCGTGCAGTTGACGATAACTCTAATTTCAGCGTCAGAGAAGTTGCTGCTGTAAAAATAACGTTGACCACGTCACTGTATGGAGAGTGCTACGGGAGAACCAGTTGTTTCCGTACCATGTACAGCGTGTGCAGGCACTACCAGCAGCTGATTGGCCTCCACGGGTACACTTCTGCAAGTGGTTCATCCAACAATGTGTCAATCCTCATTTCAGTGTAAATGTTCTCTTTACGGATGAGGCTTCGTTCCAACGTGATCAAATTGTAAATTTTCACAATCAACATGTGTGGACTGACGAGAATCCGCACGCAATTGTGCAATCACGTAATCAACACAGATTTTCGGTGAATGTTTGGGCAGGCATTGTTGGTGATGTCTTGATTGGGCCCCATGTTCTTCCACCTACGCTCAATGGAGCACGTTATCATGATATCATACGGGATACTCTACCTGTGCTGCTGGAATATGCGCCTTTACAAGTACGACACAACATGTGGTTCATGCACGATGGAGCTCCTGCACATTTCAGTCGAAGTGTTCGTACGCTTCTCAACAACAAATTCGGTGACCGATGGATTGGTAGAGGCTGACCAATTCCATGGCCTCCACGCTCTCCTGACCTCAACCCTCTTGACTTTCATTTATGAGGGGATTTGAAAGTTCTTGTCTACGCAACTGTGGTACCAAATGTAGAGACTCTTCGTGCTTGTATTGTGGACGGCTGTGATACAATACGCCATTCTCCAGGGCTGCATCAGCGCATCAGGTATTCCATGCGACGGAGGGTTGATGCATGTATCCTCGCTAACGGAGGGCATTTTTAACATTTCCTGTAACAAAGTGTTTGATGTCACGCTGGTACGTTCTGTTGCTGTGTGTTTCCATTCCACGATTAATGTGATTTGAAGAGCAGTAATAAAATGAGCTCTAACATGGAAAGCAAGCGTTTCCGGACACATGGCCACATAACATATTTTCTTTTGTTGTGTGTGAGGAATGTTTCCTGAAAGTTTGGCCGTACCTTTTTGTAACACCCTGTATAAAGTACGATATCGCGATATCAAGAAGACGATGGAGCTCAAGCCGCGTCGCAGATGTTAAAATTTACAGGACGACTTGTAGAAGCAATCTACGGATCTTGAAGTTGTAATAGAAACGCAAGATAGAGGAGAGACCTGCCTACAATCGCTAAGAGAAGAGACAGACAGGCCGACAAATACGAGTTGCTAGTCAAGCCTAGAATGAAAGTGCAATTTTCGTGGTCCTTGCCTGAAAAACTGAAATTACGGTTTGCAATGTAAGACCTAACATTTGTCCATAACGAAGTGAGTACCGTTGATGTAAAATTCGTGCTAAACAGTTTGGACAACAGAACTGCCGCTGTGATCGCGGACGTCATGTTGAAACCACCGCAAAAACAACAGTATCTACATCTACATCTACATCCATACTCCGCAAGCCACCTGACGGTGTGTGGCGGAGGGTACCCTGAGTACCTCTATCGGTTCTCCCTTCTATTCCAGTCTCGTATTGCTCGTGGAAAGAAGGATTGTCGGTATGCTTCTGTGTGGGCTCTAATCTCTCTGATTTTCTCCTCATGGTCTCTTCGCGAGATATACGTAGGAGGGAGCAATATAGACTCTTCGGTAAAGGTATGTTCTCGAAACTTTAACAAAAGCCCGCACCGAGCTACTGAGCGTCTCTCCAGCAGAGTCTTCCACTGGAGTTTATCTATCACCTCCGTAACACTTTCGCGATTACTAAATGATCCTGTAACGAAGCGCGCTGCTCTCCGTTGGATGTTCTCTGTCTCTTCTATCAACCCTATCTGGTACGGATCCCACACTGCGGAGCAGTATTCAAGCAGTGGGCGAACAAACGTACTTAACCTACTTCCTTTGTTTTCGGATTGCATTTCCTTAGGATTCTTCCAATGAATCTCAGTCTGGTATCTGCTTTACCGACGATCAACTTTATATGATCATTCCATTTTAAATCACTCCTAATGCGTACTCCCAGATACTTTATGGAATTAACTGCTTCCAGTTGCTGACCTGCTATTTTGTAGCTAAATGATAATGGATCAATCTTTCTATGTATTCGCAGCACATTACACTTGTCTACATTGAGATTCAATTGCCATTCCCTGCACCATGCGTCAATTCGCTGCAGATCCTCCTGCTTTTCAGTACAATTTTCCATTGTTACAACCTCTCGATACACCACAGCATCATCTGCAAAAAGCCTCAGTGAACTTCCGATGTCATCCACAAGGTCATTTATGTATATTGTGAATAGCAACGGCCCTATGACACTTCCCATTCGGCACCCCTGAAATCACTCTTACTTCGGAAGACTTCTCTCCATTGAGAATAACATGTTGCGGTTTGTTATCTAGGAACTCTTCAATCCAATCACACAATTTGTCTGATAGTCCATATGCTCTTACTTTGTTCATTAAACGACTGTGGGGAACTGTATCGAACGCCTTGCGGAAGTCAAGAAACACGGCATCTACCTGTGAACCCGTGTCTATGACCCTCAGAGTCTCGTGGACGAATAGCGCGAGCTGGGTTTCACACGACCTTTTCGAAACCCTACAGAGTCTCCAGAAAAGTCATTATACTCGAACATAATACGTGTTCCGAAATTCTACAACTGATCGACGTTAGAGATATAGGTCTATAGTTCTGCACATCTGTTCGACGTCCCTTCTTGAAAACGGGGATGACCTGTGCCCTTTTCCAATCCTTTGGAACGCTACGCTCTTCTAGAGACCTACGGTACACAGCTGCAAGAAGGGGGGCAAGTTTCTTCGCGTACTCTGTGTAAAACTGAACTGGTATCCCATCAGGTCCAGCGGCCTTTCCTCTTTTGATCGATTTTAATTGTTTCTCTATCCCTCTGACGTCTATTTCGATATCTACCATTTTGTCATCTTTGTGACAATCTAGAGAAGGAACTACAGTGCAGTCTTCCTCTGTGAAACATCTTTGGAAAAAGACATTTAGTATTTCGGCCTTTAGTCTGTCATCCTCTGTTTCAGTACCATTTTTGTCGCAGAATGTCTGGACATTTTGTTTTGATCCACCTACCGCTTTGACATCAGACCAAAATTTTTTAGGATTTTCTGCCAAGTCAGTACATACAACTTTACTTTGGAATTCATTGAACGCCTCTCGCATAGCCCTCCTCACACTAAATTTCGCTTCGCGTAATTTTTGTTTGTCTGCAAGGCTTTGGCTATGTTTATGTTTGCTGTGAAGTTCCCTTTGCTTGCTCAGCAGTTTTCTAACTCGGTTGTTGTACCACGGTGGCTCTTTTCCATCTCTTACGATCTTGCTTGGCACATATTCATCTAACGCATATTGTACGATGGTTTTGAACTTTGTCCACTGATCCTGAACACCTGTATTTGAGACAAAACTTTTGTGTTGAGCCGTCAGGTACTCTGTAATCAGCTTTTTGTCACTTTTGCTAAACAGAAAAATTTTCCTACCTTTTTTAATATTTCTATTTACGGCTGAAATCATCGATGCCGTAACCGCTTTGTGATCGCTGATTCCCTGTTCTGCGTTAACTGTTTCAAATAGTTCGGGTCTGTTTGTAACCAGAAGGTCTAGTATGTTATCGCCACGAGTCGGTTCTCTGTTTAACTGCTTAAGGTAGTTTTCAGATAAAGCACTTAAAATTCACTGGATTCTTTGTCCCTGCCACCCGTTATGAACGTTTGAGTCTCCCAGTCTATATTGGGCAAATTAAAATCTCCACCCAGAACTAGAACATGGTGGGGAAATCTACTCGAAATATTTTCCAAATTATCCTTCAGGTGCTCTGCCACAACAGCTGCTGAGCCAGGGGGCCTATAGAGACATCCAATTACCTTGTCTGAGCCTGCTTTAACCGTGACCTTCTCCCAAATCATTTCACATTTCGGATCTCCGTCAATTTCCTTCGATACTATTGCACTTCTTATCGCTATAAACACGCCTCCCCCTTCACTGTCCAGCCTGTCTCTGCGGTATGCCTTCCAATCTGAGTTTAGGATTTCATTACTGTTTACGTCTGGTTTCAGCCAACTTTCTGTCCCTAGTACTATATGGGCGTTGTGACCGTTTATTAATGAGAGCAGTTCTGGGACCTTTCTATAGACGCTCCTGCAGTTTACTATTAGCACATTAATATTGTTATTCCCTGTTGCATTTTGCCTACTCCTACCTTGCCGCGTCTCAGGAGGCGTCTTGTCGGGCCTAGGGAGGGAATTCTCTAGCCTAAAAAACCCACATGTGCACTCCACACGTACTACGCTACCCTTGTAGCCGCTTCCGGTGTGTAGTGCACGCCTGACCTATTCAGGGGGACCATACATTTCTCCACCCGATAGCGGAGGTCGAGAAATTTGCACCCCAGATATCCGCAGAATCGTCTGAGCCTCTGGTTTAAGCCTTCAACTCGGCTCCAAACCAGAGGACCGCGATCGGTTCTGGGAACGATACTACAAATAGTTAGCTCTGATTCCACCCCGCGAGCGAGGCTTTCCGCCTTCACCAATCCCGCCAACAGCCTGTACGAACTGAGGATGACCTCTGAACCCAGACGGCAGGAGTCATTGGTGCCGACATGAGCAACAATTTGCAGCCGGGTGCACCCAGTGCTCTCTATCGCCGCCGGCAGGGCCTCCTCCACATCTCGTATGAGACCCCTCGGCAAGCAGACAGAGTGAACACTGGCCTTCTTCCCCGACCTTTCCGCTATTCCCCTAAGGGGCTCCATCACCCGCCTAACGTTGCAGCTCCCAATCACTAATAAACCCTTCCCCCCGTGTGCCTGCTCGGACCTTGCTGAAGGAGCAGCCACATGTCCACTCACGGGCAGAGTGGGCGATGCCACAAGGCCAGCCTCCACAGTATACGCAACTAACGGAAAACACTAATTGATCGGATGTGTAAGTCAGTAGAGCAATGAGTGCAGCAAGTAATGCGCAGCGAGCATATACGCGACAGAACACCAGTAGAATTCTGGCGACATTTACAAAGTGAAGAGGTGTTTTCAGACGCCACGCCGTGACACTTGCGGATGCACAACTGCCAGTTATGGTGCGAGCAGCTGTTGTTACCTGTGGCATTACTGACATCAGCGTGATAATACCAATTGCAGACAAGACAAACGCATCGAACGCAATTAAACTGCAAGAGGTAAGCAACACGCAAGGAACAGCGGCTATAGAAAAGATCGACACACAGCTGTTAACAGGCAGTACGAAGCGTTGCAGAAACAAGTAGCAGCAGTGGTAGAAGATGCAAAGGATATACATCGACAAGCCGCTGAAGATAAGAATCAACAATATTATAAGAAGAGGCAAGATTCAAAAGATTGATATCATCTGCGTTTTTGGGGGCGAACCACGAAGTGTACTGTAGAGTCTTGTACTATAGGAATAAAGGGAGATGATGCTGTTTGGCGGCCGGTATCCTGTTTTTACAACACAACAGCACACAGGTATTAAAAGGGTTCATTACATACATGAAGAGGAAGATATTTATCTTTAAGAGAGTCCATGAGATCCGGTAAGAACTCTTCTGCAATACTCCTATTGCATAAAATATCGGTATTCTAGCTATTACAAACTTTAGTATCGCTCTGGGTGCAGTACAAGTACCGCTATGTTCACTAATCTGGTCGCAGTGTACTGACAGGCACGAACTAGAATGCGAGTTAGTGACTAAGTGACTGAGTTGATGAGCTACTGACTGACTGACTGGGCACTGCAGCCTACATACAGGGTGTTTCAAAAATTACAGGTATATTTGAAACGGCAATACAAACTAAACGAGCAGCGATAGAAATACACCGTTTGTTGCAATATGCTTGGGACAACAGTACATTTTCAGGCGGACAAACTTTCGAAATTACAGTAGTTACAATTGTCAACAACAGATGGCGCTGCGGTCTGGAAACTCTATAGTACGATATTTTCCACATATCCACCATGCGTAGCAATAATATGGCGTAGTCTCTGAATGAAATTACCCGAAACCTTTGACAACGTGTCTGGCGGAATGGCTTCACATGCAGATGAGACGTACTGCTTCAGCTGTTCAATTGTTTCTGGATTCTGGCGGTACACCTGGTCTTTCAAGTGTCCCCACAGAAAGAAGTCACAGGGGTTCATGTCTGGCGAATAGGGAGGCCAATCCACGCCGCCTCCTGTATGTTTCGGATAGCCCAAAGCAATCACACGATCATCGAAATATTCATTCAGGAAATTAAAGACGTCGGCCGTGCGATGTGGCCGGGCACCATCTTGCATAAACCACGAGGTGTTCGCAGTGTCGTCTAAGGCAGTTTGTACCGCCACAAATTCACGAAGAATGTCCAGATAGCGTGATGCAGTAATCGTTTCGGATCTGAAAAATGGGCCAATGATTCCTTTGGAAGAAATGGCGGCCCAGACCAGTACTTTTTGAGGATGCAGGGACGATGGGACTGCAACATGGGGCTTTTCGGTTCCCCATATGCGCCAGTTCTGTTTATTGACGAAGCCGTCCAGGTAAAAATAAGCTTCGTCAGTAAACCAAATGCTGCCCACATGCATATCGCCGTCATCAATCCTGTGCACTATATCGTTAGCGAATGTCTCTCGTGCAGCAATGGTAGCGGCGCTGAGGAGTTGCCGCGTTTGAATTTTGTATGGATAGAGGTGTAAACTCTGGCGCATGAGACGATACGTGGACGTTGGCGTCATTTGGACCGCAGCTGCAACACGGCGAACGAAAACCCGAGGCCGCTGTTGGATCACCAGCTGCACTAGCTGCGTGTTGCCCTCTGTGGTTGCCGTACGCGGTCGCCCTACCTTTCCAGCACGTTCATCCGTCACGTTCCCAGTCCGTTGAAATTTTTCAAACAGATCCTTTATTGTATCGCTTTTCGGTCCTTTGGTCACATTAAACCTCCGTTGAAAACTTCGTCTTGTTGCAACAACACTGTGTTCTAGGCGGTGGAATTTCAACACCAGAAAAATCCTCTGTTCTAAGGAAAAAACCATGTTGTCCACAGCACACTTGCACGTTGTGAACAGCACACGCTTACAGCAGAAAGACGACGTACAGAATGGCGCACCCACAGACTGCGTTGTCTTCTATATCTTTCACATCACTTGCAGCGCCATCTGTTGTTGAAAATTGTAACTACTGTAATTTCGAAAGTTTGTCCGCCTGAAAATGTACTTTTGTCCCAAGCGTATTGCAACAAACGGTGTATTTCTATCGCTGCTCGTTTAGTTTTTATTGCCGTTTCAAATATACCGGTCATTTTTGAAACACCCTGTACTTGCTGTCTAGACAGTGTTGACAATGTGTTGCTTGCTAGTCTGCCTCTTGTCTCTCTCGTGATAGCCGCGCTTGATCGAGCGCCTACTATCGATCTTCACACCACATCTTTGGTCACCTGTGTGCTGGCGACAACTTACGCCAAAAACGTCCTGCCGCCCCCCCCCCCCCCCAACAAAATTGCCTCTCCGTTGTTGCGTAGTGTAGTGGGTGGGTGCCAGGAGGCCCCAAACATTAAAACTCGTCCGAGCTTTTCAAATTATTATTTTTTTCCACTACAGAGCTTCGTTGCCCTCGGTCCACGTCACAGGCCCCCCATTGCTGAGGTAGCACCCCAGCGGCCTGTGCAACGCACTGTATCGAGCTGGCCTTGTACGCCACCTGCAGAGTTCCAATTACGTCAGGATGACTGCGCCAGCAGCCGACTCAGCAGCCACCGTCCCTGCTGACTCCGCACTGCTCAGCCGGGAGCTATAGCTGACCGCGCTGCTGCTTCTTCCTCGGCTGGCACAGCTGGGAATGCGGCGGCAATGACCGCTCCTGTTCCGGCGTCCGAACCTGCGGCCCTCGCCTTGTAAGTCTCTGTCATGTGTCGGGAGCCGAGACGACTGTCCGTGGTAGCAACTTAAGGGGTGGCCCACCCCGGCTGGCTGCGGATCCCCCTTTGGCCTCAGATAGTCGAACCAACGACCCGCCATGGACTGTGACGCTGTCGCCCCATCTGTTGCCGTGTGTCGCCCTGCTGTCCAGGAGAGCTGCCACACATGGATGAATCTCGTTAGAAAACCACATCTATTTATACTCGGCTTCATGGCTCTGTTTTGCTAACGCATCGCTCCGAGTCACGTATGCCCCACATCACAGTTCCACCAGTGGGCCCCTTCTTCCTATAGCTTGCGATATGAGAACTGGTGCATTTACGCTTTTCAGCGATTCAATGGCCCCTGTGGCCTCCATTCCACTTCGCAACCGCCAGTCAGCGTAACTTACTGCAATACGAGGTGTGGCTAGAAAAAAACCGGACTGATGCTGGAAAAAACATTTATTTACAATTATTTACAATTTCATGTTATCTCCTTCAATGTACTCTCCTCCTCGGTCTCTACACCGCTCCATACGAATTTTCCACTGTTCATAGCAATGCTGCAGATCATTTTCGGTAAGTCCATACATTACTTCCGTCGCTTTTTCTTTTACTGCTTCAACAGTCTCAAATCTAGTTCCTTTCAAAGCTGACTTGACTTTAGGGAAAAGAAAAAAGTCACAGGGGGCCAAATGAGGTGAGTAGGGTGGATGATCTAAGATGGGAATGTTGTGTTTTGCCAAAAATGTCTTCACTGACAACGCACTGTGAGCTGGGGCATTGGCTTGGTGAAGGATCCATGACTTTTTTCTCCACAAATCGTTCCGTTTTCTCCGTACTCGCTCACGTAGGGTAGCCAGGACGCTAATGTAGTAATGCTGATTCACTGTTTGTCCCTCTGGTACCCAATGAATGTGCACAATCCCTTTGATGTCAAAAAAAAACAATCATCACTGCCTTGAATTTCGATTTTGACATTCGTGCTTTTTTTGTCGTGGAGAACCAGGAGTTTTCCAATGCATCGATTGGCGTTTAGTTTCGGGATCGTAAGTAAAAAACCACGATTCATCGCAAGTAATAACATTTTGTAAGAAGGTGGGATCACTTTCAATGTTTCCCAGGATGTCAGAACAAATCATTCTTCGGCGTTCCTTCTGTTCAATTGTGAGACACTTTGGAACCATTTTTGAAGACACTTTGTTCATGTTGAAACTTTCATGAAGAATCTGCCTAACACTTTCCTTGTCAACTCCTGTTAACACAGACACTGCTCTGATTGTTAAACGGCGATCTTGTCGAACAAGTTTACCGATTTTTTCAATGTTTGCATCAGTTTTTGCTGACAATGGTCTGCCAGTGCGAGTGTCATCACTGGTGTCTTCGCGGCCATCTTTAAATCGTTTAAACCACTCAAACACTTGTATTCGCAATAAACAATCATCGCCGTACACTTGTTGTAACATTACAAACGTTTCACTTGCAGATTTTCCTAGTTTGAAACAAAATTAGATGTTAACACGCTGTTCTTTCTGTACACTCAACATTTTCCGACGCACAGACAAAACGTCAACTACTTAAAACAGACGCCACGGGCAGACTGAGTGCAGGAGGCAGATGAAACTCGAGCAGTAGGCGGAGCGAGAGTCACGTGACAGGCCACGTGACTTTCAGCCTTCTTGCATTCGTTTTATTGTTTCACCAGTACTAGTCCGGTTTTTTTCTAGCCACACCTCGTACAGCCTGCACCCGCCTATAACTCGTGCGCTTCGAAATACTGCACGAAATCTAATTTCTCTATCTTAAATTGTGGTGCCGCTACAGTAGGCAGTATGCAAAAGACATCTAGGAGGGAGGCATGACGCTGGATCTAAAGATGACCCAACTGGAGGACGACATACTCCCAAGCGTATCACACCATTTAGCTTGCGAGGGAACAAGAATATCCTCTAGAAAACTGCTGCCAGGGCACACGTCCAGGCGTGAGGACGTATCCGGAGGCGATGACGGCGACGGCAATGGCGCTTCTAGGCTAATCTGGTTGGCGAGAGGGGATGGCGAGGGCGAGGGCGCACCGTCCATCCGGTCGTACTGGGGTGCCCTGGTGGCACCATCGGGCGGCTGCAAAGGCTGCGTGGTCCCTTCAGGCCGTGAATCTGGGGCAAGAAAAGCAGCAGAATCACGGGGCAAATGACACACACGAATTTGGTTCTGGCTGCAAGCCATCGGGACCTCCATAAGAGAGCCAATGCGTTTAGATTAGGATTAGATTAGCCTAGATTAGTTTTTCGTTCCATTGATATGTGCTGAGGACATCCTCGTGGGTGTGGAACATGTCAATTTTTTTTAAAGCTGAAATAACAATACTAATAGTATGAACATATACAATACATCATTTGTTTCTATTAAAAAATTCGTCAATGGAGTAGAAGGAGTTGACCACTAGTAAGTCTTCCGGGCTCCTTTTAAACTGATCTCTATTTGTAACTATTTTTTTATGTGTGCTGGCAAATTAATGAAGATGCGTGTTCCTGAGTAGTGGACTGCTTTTTGATCTAAAGTAAGTGCTTTTAAGTCCCCGTACAGATCATTTTTGTTCCTGTTTGTTGGAAAAAAGAGATATATTACTTAGGACAAATTTCATTAAGGAGTAAATATACTGAGAGGCAGTACTTGGTATACCCAGTTTTTTGAAGAGGTTTCTACACGACTTCCGTGAATTTACTCCCCAGGTTATACGTATTACACGCTTTTGGACTCTGAATTTTTTTTTTACTTGAAGAGTTTCCCCAAAATATCACACCATATGATATTATGGAATGAAAGTAGGCAAAGTATGCAAGCTTTTTCATTTTTATGTCGCCTATGTCTGCTAACACTCGAATTGCAAATACAGATTTGTTAAGGCGTTTCTGCCGTTCTGTTGTTTGCTCCTCCCCACTGAATTTATTATCAAGTTGCAATCCTAGGAATTTCAACTGTCGACCTCTATTATCTGCACTTCTTCATAATTTATGCATATGCTGAGTGGAAACCTCTTACAGGTTCTGAATTGCATATAGTGAGTCTTTTCGAAGTTGAATGTCAGTGAGTTGGCTTTAAACCATTTATTAATATCCATGAAAATATCAGTAGCAGATATTTCTAGAACTACACTCGACATACTATTTATTGCAATACTTGTGTCATCTGCAAACAAATCGAACTCTGCGTCTGGCAGTGTAACTGATGAGAGATCATTAATATACACAAGAAAAAGCAATGGCACTAAGATGGATAATTGTGGGACACCACATGTAATTTCTTCCCATTCTGATGATGACTGATGACTTAATTCCTGTATCACACCTCTTTATGAGCGCTCATGGTTGCCATAAACCTTGAACAGAACAAGATCGCGCAGTGCAAAGTGATACTTACGGACTATTGGCGGCGCCAGATGCTGCGGTGGGTGTAGCAAGGGTACCAGAGTCCGCTGGCAGCGGCCATGCAGAAGTACCACCGCTGATGGTCCGTCTCGTGGGTGGGAGCGCTAGGAGGATATAAGGGGTTGCGGATTCCGTGTGTACGTGGAGTGAAACTTGGCCAAGTTTGTTTAAAAGTGCGTCAAGGCGTTGTGTTTCACTGTTGGACTGGGGCTGAAACGGAGCACTTGTCATGTGACTGATGCCATTTCGTTCACAAAAGTGTTCAAAATCACTGAAGTGCACTGTGGTCCGTTGTCCGATACAACTACTTCTGGCAGACCATCCATGCAAAATACGGAGCACAACGCTTTAATGGTGCTACGTGATATGGTAGAAGCCATAGGCACCGCAAATTAGAAAATGGTAAATGAATCTATCACTATGAGTCGACGAGTGTGGACCGTGGCGAGCTGGCGCCAGTGCTATTTTGTTCATGTATCGTTGAGATCGATTATGGTTGAGCTATGCTATCTTGGCTTTCGAGTGTCTTATCTTCCAGGTTGGCGGGCGAAATGAGTTGGTGGTTAGCCTTCGACGGGTAAACCTCGAGATCTCGTGACATTCGCTGGGAGGCGACTTTCAACGGCTGCCGAACGAGCGTGTGACGGTTACATTTTGTGGTGTGCCGTTGGTCGGGCGTTTTGGTGACATTGGCAGCTCGGTGATACAAGTTCTGTGACTTCGCTGGGAAAAAATTTGAATTGAAGCGGTGAAGCCGTGCAACCCGCTGCTTCGTGTTGTGTACGTGATATGAAGTAAGTGGTCGTAATTGCGTTTTGTTGACCGACGCACTCAGAGGCATTTAAATTTTATTACTATGGTGAGAGTCTCGTAGTCGAACTTTAAGATGGTGAGGAAGAGTTCAGTTGGCCTAGTTAAATGGTGGCCTTTATGGGAAAGTTTTCTTAGAAGTTTTACTAGTGCTCTGTTTTTCTTGTAATCAAATGATTTTACGTTGGCGTTTTCAAAGCCTGCACTCTATTAATACAGTTTTCCATATGTCAAATGCTTAAGGTGAAAGTTGAGAATTTATCAGCAGTGTAACGTGTTCCTTTACACGCTTACCAATATATCGAGTCAAAGGTTCTGCCGAGAGTTTCTATGTTTCAGAGTTATTGGAATGTCTTTGTGATTCGCGCCAAAATCTTTGATTATGCCAGTGTCTTGGTGGGGAGTGAAAGGTCATCCGAGGTCTAGGCCTGGCAGTGTTTAAGAACCTGGCCACTACCGGGAGTTGTTCACATACCGCCTTACAAAGTATAGTATTCATCTTCCTTCCACCAAGGCGGGTTAAGATGGTAGATATATCAATATATATTTATGTAACCTCTTTTTATACAAACCTGTTTTCTTAAATATTAGCTACTGGAAACTTGCATAGCATCTGCTGAGTTCCTCGCGCAGCTCTTTCTAGTAGTATTTTATTAACACGTCTGAGCACGTGGACATTGATTTTTAATGATTTGTGTTTCTGTGGTAGTTTTTTCATTAAGCAAAACAAGCTAAATCTAAAGAAAAAGAAACAATACTAAATCAACAATAAAGTTGATAGTTTATACAATCAAATATGTTAAAACCATCAGTTAGAATAATTAAAGAAAATAAAATCAAACCTACCATGTTATGTAATTGGATTTTAGCTTGGCACCAGTGCTAATGTGTCATTAATTCACCCTTTATGGTGTTTTCATGTATTTTGAGGGAAATCCTTTATGTGGGTTTGAATTTCTGAAGTTTGTTAGTAATTCTGTTTTCTTAATAAGGGAAAATAAAGCAAAGCTATTAGTACCCGGCAACGTTAAGTTTGTAAACGACTTTTTCAGCCGGTATGTGTGGCAGAGCGGCTCTAGGGGCTTCAGTCCGGTACCACGCGACCACAAACATAGCTCTTAATTTGAAGAAGAAATTTCGGGCAATGTACGTTTGGAGCACAGGCACCAGAAGACGATTGAAGCCTTTCATGTGGTGCTAGAGACAAATGTTGAAAATTAGGGCCGACCGCGCGAACCGCGCTACCACTACAGTGCCAGGTTCGAATCCTGCCTCGGGCGTAGATGTTTGTTATGTCCTTAGGTTAGTTAGGTTTAAGTAGTTCTAAGTTCCAGGGGACTGATGACCTCAGATGTTAAGTCCCATAGTGCTCAGAGCCATTTTTTTGACCTTTCCACAAGTGATTCTTTAACGAATTGAAATAGTATTTTTAAAAAAGGTATTTTAGTTAAGAATGTTATGTGTGGCCATCTTAAGGTAGTAACTGGTTTTATGGAGTTTGATGAAGTGGCTATGTGAAGTAATTGATAATTGAAATACTTAAGCTTTCTATAAATGCCTGGCACATTAAGTTCTTTTTTATAACTTTATCTTAAGGGACTGTTAATTTGAGTACTGAGTACGTTGAGTTTCTAACTGTATTTGCAAAGCTTTATCTAGTGGCCTTCCACAATTTGTAATTGTGAAAATCCTTAAAAGGCGTAATGTCAGTAAACTGTTTTAATTATAGATTATGACTACCAACCATGATTCTAACCCGCTTCTTCTTTTATGGTATCTAAGATATGGCTGTTATGTGTGGTACGAAGAAGGGAATCCACGTACCACTAGGTAGCAGAGACTGAAGGGTGTGGCGCATCTCGTGGTCGTGCGGCAGCGTTCTCGCTTCCCACGCCCGGGTTCCCGGGTTCGATTCCCGGCGGGGTCAGGGATTTTCTCTGCCTCGTGATGGCTGGGTGTTGTGTGCTGTCCTTAGGTTAGTTAGGTTTAAGTAGTTCTAAGTTCTAGGGGACTGATGACCATAGATGTTAAGTCCCATAGTGCTCAGAGCCATTTGAACCATTTGAACTGAAGGGTGTGGGGGTTGCTTTTCCTGTCCTCTCCTATGGTTGGTAGTCGTCACTTAGTAAGTTGCAGAATTGTCATTATTATATTTTGATACTTGTCTGCCTGTTTCTGGGATTTACGTAACATGAATCCTCAAGCTGGTCACAGCATGACTTACTTACGGAAAGGGTAGTTGATGTATGAACTCTGTGTGCGCGGGCTGCCAGATGACAGAAATGTCTGATTCGGTGGCCAGGCTTCGTGCAGCGGTTGACACTCCCATTGCCTACTGACAGACAGCGTTAGCGAGTTAGGTGAGTTGTTGTCGAATATCGAGACAGCTTTAAGTGATGTAGTTCAGACAATTGAATTCCTGGCGTCTACTCAGCCGACGCATAAACAAGTCTGCCGTGTGCAGGTGCTTTTAGCCCATTACTGTAATTGTTTATTGGATATCATTTCAATCGATAATTATGCAATACTTGCTCTCCGTCATAAGTTGCTTGGTGTTGCCGGATCTTTGCAGTCACGCGCTGAAGCGCTTGGTTTAAGCGGAGGAGGTTTAAGTAGTAATTCTGAGCCTGAAAATGTGAGCGAGGTCACGCGCATTACATGTGACGAAGAATATTTGAGTTTATTTTTCAAATTACCTAATCCAGTTATGAATGTCTTGAAAGATATACACTACTGGCCATTAAAATTGCTACATCACGAAGATGACGTCCTCAGGCGCGAAATTTAACCGACATGAAGAAGATGCTGTGATATGCAAATGATTAGCTTTTCAGAGCATTCACACAAGGTTGGCACCGGTGGCGACACCTACAACGTGCCGACATGAGGAAAGTTTCCAACCGATTTCTCATACACAAACAGCAGTTGACCGGCCTTGCCTGGTGAAAAATTGTTGTGATGCCTCGTGTAAGGAGGAGAAATGCGTACCATCACGTTTCCGACTTTGATGAAGGTCGCATTGTAGCCTATCACGACTGCGGTTTATCTTATCGCTGCTCGCGTTGGTCGAGATCCAATTAATGTTAGCAGATTATGAAATCAGTGGGGTCAGGAGGGTAATACGGAACGCAGTGCTGGATCCCAAAGGCCTCGTATCACTAGCAGTCGTGATGACAGGCATCTTTTGCGCATGGATGTAACGGATCGTGCAGCCACGTCCCGATCCCTGAGTCAACAGGTGGGGACGTTCGCAAGACAACAACCATCTGCACGAACAGTTCGACGTTTGCAGCAGCATAGACTATCAGCTCGAAGACCTTGGCTGCGGTTACCATTGACGCTGCATCACAGACAGGAGCGCCTGCGATGGTGTGCTCAACGACGAACCTGGGTGCACGAATGCAAAACGTCATTTTTTCGGATGAATCCAGGTTCTGTTTACAGCATCATGATGGTCGCATCCGTCTTTGGCGAAATCGCGCTGAACGCACATTGGAAGCGTGTATTCGTCATCGCCATACTGTCTTATCAGCCAGCGTGATGGTATGGGGTGCCATTGGTTACAAGTCTCGGTCACCTGTTGTTCGCATTGACGGTACTTTGAACAGTGGGCGCTACATTTCAGATGTGTTACGACCCGTGGCTCTACCCTTCATTCGATCCCTGCGAAACTCTACATTTCAGCAGGATAATGCACCACCGCATGTTGCAGGTCCTGTGCGGGCCTTTCTGGATACAGAAAATGTTCGTCTGCTGCCCTGGCCATCACATTCTTCAGATCTCTCATCAACTGAAAACGTCTGGTCAATGGTGGCCAAGGAACTGGCTCGTCACAATATAGTCACTACTCTTGATGAAGTGTGGTATCGTGTTCAAGCTGCATGGGGAGCTGTGCCTGTACAAGCCATCCAAGCTCTGTTGGACTCAATGCCCAGGCGTATCAAGGCCGTTATTACGGCCAGAGGTGGTTGTTCTGGGTACTCATTTCTCAGGACCTATGCGCCCAAATTGCGTGCAAATGTAATCACATGTCAGTTCTAGTATAATATATTTGTCCAATGAATACCCGCTTATCATCTGCATTTCTTCTTGGTGTGGCAATTTTAATGGCCAGTAGTGTGTGTGTCTTGTATATAGAAAATCTGAGCCAGATTCAATCCTTCCTGTCGTTGTTAATCCGTTTCCAGATTCACGCTTACGCGTTGCATGTTCCACAATCTGTCATATTAGCATTATTATATCCGATGGCTAATGGTGTGCTTAGTAGCACGATAGCCGAGGAATTGGAATAACAGGGTACCTTAATTCAGCTCCGTCAGCGTATTATTAATAGCAGTCTCTAGTCGCGCAAGCGCTTCTAATTAGAGCGGGAATGTTATTGGAAGGTCCAAGCGTGTAACTAAACCTTAGCGCAGCGTTTAGAGAGGATTCGCACGGCCGTAGGGGCGTTGGATATGCATGTACCCGACCTTGATTGTATCGAAAGTATGTTGGAAGGCATACGGGTACAGGATCGCGCCAGGTTGGACCTTGTACAGTGCCCTTGCTCTACGGAACAGTTTCAACATTTAGTTGATTCTATTCATGATGTTTCCTGGGCGGATGAACAGCGTTCCGCCGCACAAGGGAAAGTAATATCTGAGGCACCAACGCTTAGTAACACTATAAATACCAGTTGTAATTCAGTAGTTCGTCGTTGGTACCTTTGCCATGCGGTTGATCACTTAATAAAGGATTGTCCGTTACTTAGGAGCCCTCGTTCATTTTGCGCCAGAGGATGAGAAAAAGGGGTGAGTTTACTAACTGGGCAGTGAATTGTAAGGCCATTCAGGCGACGCATATTCCGGCGCTCCCTTTTGTCTGTGCTATGGTAGGGCAGGAACCAGTGTGTGCACTGCTGGATTCGGGCAGTTCCGTATCCTTAGTTGATTATGACTGGTACATAGAATATAGACATAGGTTTTCGTCTCCGCAGTCTCCGGTTCAGAGATGTCGGGTCGATGATTGCCGAGAGCTACCTGCAGCATCATCACGCACCTAAATACTTGGGAGTCACTCTCGATAGAACTCTGACATTCAAAACTTACTGCAAGAATACCAAAATGAAAATCTCCGTTCGAAACAACCTAATTCGCAAACTAGCGGGGACACAGTAGGGATCACATCCACAAACTATTCGCTGTTCTGCAATGGCACTGTGCTTTCCTACTGCTGAATATGCTTCTCCAGTCTGGTACAGGTCATCTCATGCCAGACAAGTAGACACTGCTCTCAACGAAACCTGCAGGTTGATCACAGGTTGCTTAAGACCTACCCCAACTGATAAGCTCTACTGCCTGGCTGGAATAGCGCCACCGTGGGTACGCAGAACAGTGGCTGCCAACAAGGAGAGACTGAAAGTGGAACAGGACAGTGCCCATCCACTGCACGGACATAATCCACCACAGCAACGGCTGAGATCGCGAAAGAGCTTCCTGAGAACATCCGAGAAGCTCACCATTTCACCAGAGAAGGCAAGGCTGGAGTTAAGGAAGAAGTCGACGCCTCACCTGCAGACGCCAGAAGCTGAAGAACTACCACCTGGACACGACGAGAGCTGCCTGGTGTGGAAATCTTTAAACAGATTACGATCGGGATTTGGACGATCCAGAGACAACCCGAAGAGATGGGGCTTCATAACAGAAGATACGTCTTGTGATTGTGGACAAGAGCAAACCACAAGCCACATGCTCCAGTGCCTTTTGTGCCCTACATCCTGAACGAAGATATATATATATATATATATATATATATATATATATATATATATATATATATATGGCTACTGTAAATTTGTATGTTTCTGACTCGAGAATAATAACAACCTCTAGTAGGGGAGGTGCAGGGGTGATTGCACATCGATAAATTCTCATGGCCTCATTGATTTTTCATAGCTAATAATTTGAGGGTTCCTTTGTTGCTCGGGTGTCATTTCATCCGGCATGCCGGTTTGGTATTCGATTATGCCGGGAGTGTCTTTTATGTCTGCGCCTCACCACCGTCTCTTTTTGTGTTCGTTCCAGCAATCTTTTGCAGGGAATGTGAGCTATGTGTGCAATGTGCAGGTTGACACGGGTTGTCTTACGGCGCATCAAGTGCAGACTCTCAACCAGGTCTTGGAGCGTTATGCTGAGGTCTTATGGGATAAGTTGGAGGAGACAGAAATTCTTGAGTATGACATCCAGTTAACGGATTGCTTGCCCGTCCGTCATGCCCCTTATACGCTGTCTCCACCGAAGATAAAGATTTTGTGAGACAAAATCGATAAGATGCTACAAGAGGGGGTGATTAGATCATCAGCTTCGCCCTATGCTTCGCCTGCATTTCTAGTGCCCAAAGACCGGGGCACAGATTTTCGTATCGTAGTTGATTAGCATTAGATTAAGAAAAAAGTGGTGTTTGAGTCAGTTCCCTTGCCCGATTTGCACAACTGCTTTACCTTGTTTTCAGGTGCTAATGTGTTCACCATCTTAGATCTCAATCAGGCATATTACCAGATCCACCTTGCCGAGTCATCCAAGCCTGTGACAGTGTTTTGCACACATTGGAATTTGAGTTAAACGTGGTCCCTTTTGGGTTGGCCACTGGTGTGGCTGTGTTGTCCCGTTTGTTGGGTGTTCTCTGCCTCGTGATGACTGGGTGTTGTGTGATGTCCTTAGGTTAGTTAGGTTTACGTAGTTCTAAGTTCTAGGGGACTGATGACCATAGCTATTAAGTCCCATAGTGCTCAGAACCAATTGAACCATTTTTTTGTTTGTTGGATGTAGTCTTAGGGGGCTTGAAGTTCGTCTGTGTCTACAACAATTTAGATGACGTAGTTATCCACAGTCGCACCTTTGAGGAACACCTTGTTCACCTGGAGCAGGTTTTCCTAAGGTTGCTTTCGGGTGGCCTCACCGTCAAACCATCTAAGTACCTTGTGTAAACAACAGATTTCTTTCTTAGGCCATTTGGTATCTGCAAAAGTCGTAAACATCGACCACGAGAGGACTAAGGCCTTACGGGATTTTCCCCCTTCCCAGAAAAAGAAAGATGTCGGTCGCTTCATTGACATGGCGAATTTCTTCCGTAAGTTTATTGCCAATTTCGCCCATCTTGCAGCCCCCATTAATGATCTTCGGAAGAAGAATAGCGATTTCGTACGGGGAGAAAATCAGCGGCGAGCCTTCGCACAGATTAAAACTACAAATTACTAATCCTCCGTAATCCCCCTCTTTGTTAGCTGTGCCGGACTTAAATAGTACGTTTCTGGTACAGACCGACGCCTGTCATACTGGGGTAGCGGCAGTTTTACATAAAGAACACGAAGGGGAGAGCTGACCCTGAGCTTACGCTTCACAGCGACCGACTGATCCTGAATCCAACTATTCTGTATATGAATTAGAGACTCCTTGTTGTTTTTGTCTTGGAAAAGTTTTGTTTCTATTTGGAGCATAAATAATTTGTATTACAGACGGACAACCAAGCATCAAGTTGGATCTTGGCTAGGCCGAGGAAGACTGGCCGAATTGCACGTTGGCCAGTCCGTATATCTGCCTTTCGTTTTCAAGTCAGACATATTAAAGGCTCGGATAATGCAATTGCCGATGCTCTGAGTCGTATGTTTACACCCGACTCCCAGGAAGGTCAGGAGCAAGGCAAACAGGTCATTAGTGTTGCGGCGGTTTTGTCCGACCTTCCTAAGATGTTTGGTGGGCTTAAGGAGAAGCAGGTGCAGCATCCGTGTTGTGGCTCGATTCTAGAAAGGGTCATGGCTGGAGTTTCGGTGCCGGGTTATTGCCTCTGACAAGGGGTACTGTGTAAGCAGGGTAGTGGCGATCGACAACGGAGGGTGTGTTTGCCAACTGAGTTAGTACTTATGGTCTTCCGGGATTATCACGGCTCTTGTCGACCATTTGGGCCTGTATAAGACCTTGGCCAGCATCTGCGAACATTAGACGACTGGTTGGGCAATGCAATCTCTACAAAAAGGCAAAGCCTGATTCCAGGGTCTCTCGCGGGCTTCTACATTCGCAGAGGGAGCAGTAACCCCTCGCCAAAATTTTTATCGACTATATGGGACCATTGCCCGGGACAGAGACAGGCAGTAGTCACATCTTGGCAGTCGTGGATGCTTCCTCCCGGTTTTCATGGCTGCTTCTTACTCGGGGGGTCACTGCGGAAATCACCACCCAGCAATTGTCGAAGATCATATCCTGGTTGGGACCGCCGAAATCATAGGTAAGCGACAATGTACCCCGATTTCTGCCACGTCTATTTAAGGCCTTAAGTTTCAACCAGGGTATTAGACATATTAACACCACGCCTTATTATCCTAAGGCGTCATTTTCCGAAAGAGTTAATCGGAATTTGGAAACAGCCCTAACCATCTACCATGCCGGGTCGTCTGGTAGATGGAATATCACCTTGCCCTGGCTCAATCAGGCGTTTAATGCGGCCACACATGCGGCAACCGAAATGACACCTGCTGTGTTAATGTTTGCGTATACCATTAATTCTCCGTTTCTATTTGGAGCATAAATAATTTGTATTCCAGACGGACAACCAAGCATCAAGTTGGATCTTTGCTAGGCCGAGGAAGACTGGCCGAATTGCACGTTGGCCAGTCCGTATTTGTCGAGTACAAACGACCTCTTACCAGCTTCCATTACCTCTCAGAGCCTCCGTGAGAATCGGCAAACGGCCAGAAAGAATATCCGTGCAGCTCACCGGCGACAGCAGCTTTGGGAAAGGTTGGGGACCTGGTTTTTATCCGTAACTTGGCGGCTCCATCTAGCCAAACCGAGATATAGGGGCCCTTGTATGTGCAAAATCTTGATCTCAGTTAACTTGCAGGTAAGGGAGATCGAGTCGGCAAGCTGTTCAGGGTACATCTCAGCCAAGTTGAGCTGGGATGAGTCGACAGGGTCTGTCCCATCCCTCGGCGGTGTCCTCTCCCTTAGGAGGGCGAAGTTGAGCCATGGCGAGCTGGTGCCAGTGTTATTTTGTTCCTGTATCGTTGAGATCGATTTTGGTTGAGCTAAGTTATCTCTGTATTCACATGTCTTATCTTTCGGGTTGGAGGGCGAAGCGAGTTGGTTGTTAGCATTCGACGGGTAACCCTCGAGATCTCGTGACATTCGCTGGGAGGCGACTGTCAACGGCTGCCGAACGAGCGTGATGACCGTTATATGTTGTGGTGTGAAGTTGGTCGGGCGTTTTGGAGACATGGGCAGCTTCGAGATACAAGTTCTGTGACTTCGCTGGAAACGGAATTTGAATTGAAGCGGTGAAGCTGTGCAACCCGCTCCTTCGTGTAGTGTACGTGATATGAGTAATTGGTCGTAATTGTGTTTTGTTGACCGACGCACTCAGAGGCATTTAAATTTTATTACTATAGTAAGACTTTCATAGCCGAGCTTTAAGATGGTTCTGGAAGAGTTCAGTAGGCCTAGTTAAATGGTGGTCGTTATTTGAAAGCATTCTCAGAAGTTTTACTAGTGCTCTGTGTTTCTTGTAATCAAATTATTTTATGTTGGCGTTTTCAAAGCCTGCACTCTGTTAATACAGTTGTCCATGTGTAAAATGCTCAAGGTCAAAGTTGCGAATTTGTCAGTAGTGTAACGTGTTCCTTCACACGCTTACCAGTATATCGAGTCAAAGGTTCTGCCGAGTGTTTCTATGTTTCAGAGTTATTGAAATGTCTTTGTTATTCGCGCAAAAACCTTTGATTGTGCCAGTGCCTTGGTGGGGAGTGAAATGTCATCCGAGGTCTAGGCCTGGCAGTGTGTAAGAACCTGTCCACTACTGGGAGTTGTTGACATACCACCTTCCTCAGTTTAGTATTTATCTTCCTTCCGCCAAGGCGTGTTAAGCTGGTAGGTATATCAAATTATATTGCAAGTAACCTGTTCTTATAAAAGCCTGTTTCCTTAAATATTGCCGGCCGAAGTGGCCGTGCGGTTAAAGGCGCTGCAGTCTGGAACCGCAAGACCGCTACGGTCGCAGGTTCGAGTCCTGCCTCGGGCATGGATGTTTATGATGTCCTTAGGTTGGTTAGGTTTAACTAGTTCTAAGTTCTAGGGGACTAATAACCTCAGCAGTTGAGTCCCATAGTGCTCAGAGCCATTTGAACCATTTGAACCTTAAATATTAGCAACTGGCAACTGGCTAAACTTTAAATTGCATAGCATCTGATGAGTTCCTTGCGCAGCTCTTTCTAATACTATTGTACTGACACGTCTGAGCACGTCAACATTCAGTTTCAAAGGTCAGTGTTTCTGTTGTAGTTTTTTTATGTAAGTGGTTGTATCATGTTATGGAACTTGATCTAAGCTTGGCACTAGTGTTGAAGTGTCATTAAGTCACCCTTTATTGGTAACTGTTTTCATTGTGTGTATTTTGAGGTAAATCCTATATGGGAGTTTGAATTTCTGAAGTTTCTCAGTAATGGTGTTTTCTTAACAACGGAAAATAAAGCGAGGGGTATTTGTGCCCCACAACGATAAATTTTTAATTGACCTTTTAACAAGCGTTTTATTAACGGATTGAAATAGTAACTTTATAAGGGTATTTTAGTGAAGAATGTTTTAAGTGTGGCTATCTTAATGTAATAACTGGTTTTAAGGAGTGGCTAAGTGAGGTAATTGATAATTTCCATGCTTAAGGACATGTTCTGAGGCATCAAGGGATCACCAATTTAGTATTGGAGGGCAGCGTGGAGGGTAAAAGTCGTAGAGGGAGACCAAGAGATGAATACACTAATCAGATTCAGCAGGATGTAGGCTGCAGTAGGTACTGGGAGATGAAGAAGCTTGCACAGGATAGAGTAGCATGGAGAGCTGTATCAAACCAGTCTCAGGACTGAAGACCACAACAACAACAACAAGGTTTCTATAAATGCCTGGCACATTAAGTTTTTTTTTATAACTTTCTCTTAAGGGTCTGTTAATTTGAGTACTGAGTACGTTGGGTTTCTAACTGTATTTGCAAAGCTTTATCTAGTGGCTCGTCCACAATTTGTAACTGTCAGATTCCTTAAAATGTTCAATGTCAATAAACTGTCTTAATTATAAATTGTGACTATCAACCATGATTCCATCCCGCTTCCTCTTTTATGCAATCTTCGATATGGTGGGTAAGTGTGGTAAGAATAAGGGAATCCACGTACCAGAGTGTTCCAAAATGGTCGTGCAAAGTCAATGTTCTTTTGTTGCCATGGCGATTGACTCTTAGACCAAATTGAGAATGTCTGCAGCCGAGCGGATTGAGAATTCTGGAACATGCTCTATTCTCCACTGTTACGATATTTTTGGAGGCCGAAATTCTCCTTTGTAGGAACAAACTTGGGTTCCGGGAACAACGATCTTATGAAACTCTGTCGTCTCTTTTCGACCACGACACCCAGAAAGCAGTGGATAGATGCACCCAGGTGGGCCCTGTGTTCCTTAACTTCAGGAAGGCTTTCAATACAGTTTTGTAGTGTCGTCTGATGAACAAAATGCGAGCAGCTGTGTGATTGGATTGTAGCGTGTCCAGCAAACAGAATATAACAGGTCACTCTGAACACAGAGAAATTTTTCAGACGTAAAAGTAACTTCAGGCGTGCACCTACAGAGTGTTACTGGATCATTATTTTTCACGAGAAGTTCCATGAGGCTTCCCGCGGACGATGCTGCTGTAAACAAGAAGTCACGATTAAAACTGTGTGCCGGACCGAGACTCGAACTCGGGACCTTTGCCTTTCGCGGGCAAGTGCTCTACCAAATGAGCTACCCAAGCACGACCCACGACCCGTCCTCACAGCTTTACTTCTGCCAGTACCTCGTCTCCTACCTTCCAAACTTTACAGAAGCTCTCCTGCGAACCTTGCAGAACTAGGTAGGAGAAGAGGTGCTGGCAGAAGTAAAGCTGTGAGGACGGGTCGTGGGTCGTGCTTGGGTAGCTCAGCTGGTAGAGCACTTGCCCGCGAAAGGCAAAGGTCCCGAGTTCGAGTCTCGGTCCGGCACACAGTTTTACTCTGCCAGGAAGTTTCATATCAGCGCACACTCAGCTGCAGAGCGAAAATCTCATTCCGGAAAGAAGTCACGGTAGTGCAAAATTATAACGAAATGTGGAAAGACATGCAGAAGGTACAGGAAGTAGTAGTTGACCTCAACATAAACAAATCTAATGTAGTGCGAAAACATAGACAGAAAGACCCTTTATAGTATGATTACAAAAATGGAGAACAATCACTGGAAGCATTTACTGTCATAAAATATGTAGGAATATGCGTGTGGAGCGATTTTAAATGGAACGACCACGTAAAGCAAATGGCAGACTGAGATTCATGGAACAATCCTCAGGAAATGTAATTTATTAATAGAGAAACTATGTTACAAAACACTCGTTCGACTAATGCTTGACTATTGCTCGTCAGTGTGGAATCCTTACCAAATAGGACTGACAGAGGAAATAAAGATGATGCAAACCAGAGCGACGCGTTTCGTTACAGGCAGAGGCGAAAGCGTCACAGATATTATCAAACCAACTCCAGGGGTGTGAATCGCGTGGGGTATTGTAAAAGTTCCGCGAGCGTTTATTTCTAGAAGAGTCGATATATTTCCTTTTCCTGTGCATATCTCGCGAAAGGAGAATGAAGGTAAAATCAGAGATACTCGAGCTCAGACCGAGACACACCGGCAATCGTTCTTCCCGCGAGCTATTCGCAACTGGAACAGGAATGCGGGGAAGTGACAGCACTACACAAAGAACCCTCCGCCACACACCGTAAGGTGTCTAGCAGTGTACGGATGTAGATGTAGACGTAGATGTAGATGCTGCTGCAGATGCATTTGTCATGTTCGTAGCTTGGCTACAGCACACTGAAGACATTTCTTTGCTTCTGCAAGCTGAACTATCAATTGAAATCCAGATTTGCAATGCAATAACCAAGACACAATAAGAGGACCGATGCTGACTTTCTTCCTGTCTTACATGTAGTTGTTTTTCACCAGAGCGACATTTTCTGCCTGTTTCGCAATAAATCGCATTCACCGTCAAGTGACGATAGGTTGTTCATTATGGAACAGCATGAGAACTGTTAATCAAGTAGCAATCTGTTCGAATACACTCTATTCGGAAACTCCCGTTACAAACGGTAAGGACTTGTAGAGGAGAGTATGTAGATAATCTTTTGAACTGTAACCCATTTCCTGACTCAGTACATTACTTGTTTTACCGTTTCACTCATTAGCAGACAAAGAAACTGACGTGATGCAGTACAGCCTCTTCCAGTTCTAGCGTGTCATGCTCGTTGACGGTGGGAGGTACCCTTTCTCGAAGCCGTTGCCTAATTGTGGCGAAAAGAGTATGCGATGGATCCGAACGTTGAGGAGAACGAATAAAGGCAACGAGGAACTATTCTACTACCGTGAGATTCGGCATTCGGAAGAAACATGTCACTGTATTCTGTAAACGTGTACTCACGCAAGTGGCTCTAACGCTCATGGATACGTGAATGAAGCTTGAACCAGGTCAGAGAGGTAGGATGGATGTCAAATGACATTCGCTGATCCGACGTAACTCCCACCCCACCATGACTACACTGTCACATACCTATCTACCAAATATATGTTCAGGCGGCTGTAGTTTGGAAACGGTACTTTACCGGACATTGGTTTCTGTTGTTCAGAAGTTTATGAGGAGAATTTCGGAACATTCGCCATTAGATTGAGGAAGTAAAAGTGATTAGTACAGGGTGTTTATAAATGAATATCGGAGTTTTAACGCTTTATAATATTTAGTACATTAAACTTACAGTTATAAATGATATGTCAAACGAAAGAGCAACTCAAACAGTTCTACCAAGAACCTTATAAATGTTCAATGAGAGCACCATTTGTCACACGGCACACATCAAGGCTATAGCCGAGCGCTGGATAGGCCGCAAGGGGCCCAAAGACAGGGCTTGCTTTGCATGGCCTCCACGTTCACCCGACCTAACGCCATGCGATTTTTTCCTTTGGGGCTTCATCAAGGATCGTGTTTACGTGACTCCGCTCCCAGCAGATCTCCCTGAATTAAGAAATCGGATTGAAGCAGCTGTCGCTTCAACCACTGAAGACTTACTTATCAACGTTTGGGAAGAACTCGGCTATAGACTTGATGTGTGCCGTGTGACAAATGGTGCTCACATTGACCATTTATAAGGGTCTTGGTAAAACTATTTGAGTTGTTCTTTCATTTGAAATATCATTTATAACTGTAAGTTTAATATAGTAAATATTATGCAGAGTTAAAACCCCGATATTCATTTATAAACAACATGTATACCGAATAAGGAAAGATTGGCTCTAAGCGCTATGGGACTTAACATCTGAGGTCATGAATCCCCTAGACTTAGAACTAGTTAAACCTAACTAACCTAAGGACATCACACACATCCATGCCCGAGGCAGGATTCGCACCTGCGACCGCAGCAGCCGCGTGGTTCCAGACTGAAGCGCCTAGAACCGCTCCGCCATCGCGGCCGACTAAGGAAAGACAGGCATTACTGACAGACTGCTGGACAGTGGTGGAAACTGTAGGAGGCGTGGAGGAAAATGTGACAGAAGAGCCTCACTGAAATGTTCAACAGAAATTGAAAACCCTGATGCATGTAGGTAGCCTGTTAATCAGATAGGAGTTACAGATAGGAGTTACTTCTTCGATTCGATATGCGCCATATGTGTCAATGTGGATTGATCGCAGTGATAAAAGGCACCAGAAGTGCAGCTGTATAGAAAGGAAATGAAACTGTAAGGCAGGATCAAATTTGATATACCTAGTTGAATTTATCAGTACCAAACGATTAATGTTTACACCAGCTGCTATACGGTCACTGTTGCGAAGTCTGAAACTTTCGCTCGTGCAAGATATGGAAGAGAGCCAAGATACAGCGGAGATTCGGGCTCGGGGTGGGGCCGGAATCCCGATCTCTCCGATTTTAATTATTTCTCTGAAATATAGTCCGCAGCGGGGGCGATTACGGTCCGCCATTACGGGCGTGGCCCATTAGCGGGAGTTATCGCCGCTCTGTTTCGACCGCCGCCAGGCGCAACCGCGAGATTCACCAGAGGAGCGCCGCCACAGGCAGAACTGATATATCAGCGTCTCGCTCCTCCTCAGGCGCTCTGAAACGGGTAATTTCAGACAGCGGAGAGGCGATTTATTTCCGAAACATTGGGGTCTGGTAAAAGAAAGGCCTATAAGCGCTAACGTTTGTGAAAATCGCATGGGTAAGGATACACGGACAATGCGTCGTCCACTGACCCAAGAAACTACCATACTACCTCTACCGATACATAATTGGGTCGGTAAATATTTGACAAATAGACCCCAGTGCTTTATAGGGCGTCATAATCCTCTTATGGCTGTACAGATCGTTAGTCCTTCTGTTGCCATTTACAAGGTTTATGTTTGTCAGGTGTCTACAGGTGAAATGTGGCGCCTCATGTCGTTCCTGTCTAGAGCATACGTGTCGGGAGAATGACTAAGGCGTGCACAGAGCCAGATGGTCTGAAGAATGTTCGGTTGATCACGTAGTTTTAATTTTCAAATGCTAGAGGACAGTAGCGGACAGGATTAAACAGAAAGAACTGCAATGCAGTTCAGAGTTTTGACCACCAGAGTCCAGTACAGCACAGAGACATTCTGATGTAAGGAAACATTATTGCAGGCCGGAGTGGCCGAGCGGTTATAGGCGCTTCAGTCTGGAACCGCGCGACCGGTCGCAGGTTCGAATCCTGTCTCGAGCATGGATGTGTGTGATGTCCTTAGGTTAGTTAGGTTTAAGTAGTTCTAAGTTCTAGTGGACTGATGCACTCAGATGTTAAGTGCCATTGTGCTCAGAGCCATTTGAACAATTTTTTTTTCAAATATTATTATTATTATTTCTTTCCTTTCTCAGACGTTATGTCTGGTTAAAAATGGAAAGTGACGCGGACCTTGATCAAGTGTGACTTCCTTTTAACTGTACGGTATATGTTACATTGCGTTTAGGAATTTTCGGGTAATTGAACATGTATCAATAATTACAGATTTCTGTAGTTGTATATATACGTTTGGATGTAGCTGTATTGCGTTGATGTACTGGTGGATACTGTGTGGTCTGACTCCTGTAGTTGATAGTATAATCGGCATAATGTCAACTTTATCCTGATGCCATATGTCCTTGACTTCCTCAGCCAGTTGGATGTATTATTCCATTTTTTTTCTCGTGTTTTCTTCTGTATATTTGTTGTATTGGGTATGGATATTTCGATTAGTTGTGTTAATTTCTTCTTTTTATTGGTGAGTATGATGTCAGGTTTGTTATGTGGTGTTGTTTTATCTG
This sequence comes from Schistocerca nitens, assembly GCF_023898315.1. Taxonomy (NCBI): domain Eukaryota; kingdom Metazoa; phylum Arthropoda; class Insecta; order Orthoptera; family Acrididae; genus Schistocerca; species Schistocerca nitens. Next base: position 23,311,126 of record NC_064614.1, read on the forward strand.
TTATAATGGTTCTGTTCCAATATAATTTGTATTCATCATTCTCCAGTACATTTTATGTGTTGTTTTATTAGTTTATGTTGTATGGCAAGTTGTTGATGTATTATTTTTGCTACATTGTCATGTCTTCTGGTGTATTCTGTATTTGCTAGTATTGTACGTCCGCTTGTGATGTGATCTACTGTTTCTATTTGTTGTTTACAAAGTCTGCATTTATCTGTTGTGGTATTGGGATCTTTAATGATATGCTTGCTGTAATATCTGGTGGTTATTGTTTGATCCTGTATTGCAATCATGAATCCTTCCGTCTCACTGTATATATTGCCTTTTCTTAGCCATGTGTTGGATGCGTCTTGATCGAGGTGTGGCTGTGTTAGATGATACGGGTGCTTGCCATCTAGTGTTTTCTTTTTCCAATTTACTTTCTTCGTATCTGTTGATGTTATGTGATGTAAAGGGTTGTAGAAGCGGTTATGAAATTGCAGTGGTGTAGCCGATGTATTTGTATGAGTGATTGCTTTGTGTATTTTGCTAGTTTCTGCTCGTTCTATAAAGAATTTTCTGAAATTATTATTATTATTACTATTATTATTATTAAGCATCAGACTGAAAAGGGGAAGCAACATATACTTGCGTGGCTCCCTTTCCCGTTTAGAAAGTGCCGCGTACCGTTGTGAACCAGCGAGGCATTGTGCGAGCGATGTACGATTTGAGGAGTGAAGTTTGCTAAAAATTTCCAATACGTCACTTGCACTGAAAATGTACCTAAGGGCCTGTTTACAACAGAGTTTGAAAAATATTACAAGGGGTGGAGGGAGGGGGGAATAAAAATAGTAGGTTAACGTCGGCTTCGACTGTTCTGTCCACACAATGACACGTCGGTCACGGTTGGATCTGTGAAGAAAAAAAACTTGCCACAAAGAAACTAAATGATTAAGGTTGTCCAACAACTAAAGCAAACACAAATTTAGAGTAATTGACACTTTAATTACGAGCTTGGATTTGAAACACATATAACATGTTAACACTTACGTCAATAGCAATGCCAGAGTCTGAGAGGTTTGTTATGTCCGTAAAAGTTGATAAATCACGTAGAAATGTCCATTCATTAACTACTCTGTATTTTTCACAGATACTAGTCTCACATGCAACAAAAAACAGTATTTCTCAATAGCCTTAAGCAAATTACAAATATATAATGACGCCTAAGTAATTGTGCGTCCTTGTTATACAGGAGATAAAAAGAGAGTAATATCGTCCGGCAGTGGACGCGCGCTTGTTTTTTGTAATATTCAAATGTCTTCGGAGTCTGTCTTTCATATCGATGTTTTTACATGGGCGTTGAATTACTCTATAGTTTCTTAGGAGCGTCAGTGACACTGGATTCAGTTCTCCTCGTAAATCGTCAAAATACATCATTACAATGCATAGTTAAATATTACACATTGTCAAATAAATCGCTCTAGGCCTCTTCCTTACTGAAATCAGTGTTTTATGTGACGAGATGTGGCGGTGTGAAAATACAACATCTCAACATTCAAGACACAGGTCAAGAGAATGTTATTGTCAATTGCTCTGTTTATTTCTTGAAGGCTTTTATGTTTATTTGTGATTGTACATTTTGGTATACTCTTTTAGTAGTGTGAATGATGCGTTAACGTGGTCTAAAGTACAGATGTAGATCATTGTTCTACTGATGAACACTGTGCGAACTAGTGTAAGACAGTCTTAAGACAGTGTGAATGCAGACGAGGGGGAATTTTGTATCATAACATGTTAAGTAAGTTTATGGTAAAAGAAAAGCTAATTCGAGTGCAAATGAAAATAGTTAATAACTTAAAGTACAAACAAAATATCAGAATGTTAAATATTTATTTCGGGAAAAAGCACAGTTCGTAAGTGTGTAATTTGTTGATTGGTTAGTCACGAAAATCGCGGACTAATGCGGGAGAATAATGTTTATCTATTGACCTTAAAGAAAACTGATCAATCAAAACGGAGTATTCTACGCTCGTCTTTTCTCTTGGAAATACAGAATACTTACAGCAGTCTAAATTAGTCGGAGCCCAGCCCTTCAATGGTACGGTCGTGTGTAGTAAGAGCTCCGACGGAAGTTATAAATCTCCGATTTTAGTTGTGCTACATGTTTCAAAAGCGTTTTAAAGTGAAGGCACATTTATTGTGGTGTGTTTCTTAGAGAGTACGGCTTTTGTAAGTAATTTTTTGTATGAGAAAAGACAGAAATTCCGCGTGGCATATAGAGCAGATTCGTGACTATAAACTTGAATGCATTAGACACCGATAAACTTAATACTATGGCGAGGATTTTCATTTAAGAACAATCCGTGCTTAGTACCAATTCAAATTTCGGAAAATACGTTACCATAAACCTGCTAACCTGAATGAAAGGATTTGTACATGACTGTGTTACGACCAGCATGTGCTTGTTAGTGATACATTTATGCTCCTCCATCATCCTAGAAAGTCTGTAGCATCATCACCGAATTCTCTTGTATACACATACATTTACAGGTGCCGGCGCCTATAACTTCGATGCTATGTAGTGTCGTCGGGTGATGTTTCGGGACATGAGTTCCAATGTAGGACGTGATCTAGTAATTCCCCTCTACAACCCTAGAAGTGTGTAACATGAATTTTGAATTTTGAAACATCATGTATAACCATGCAATGCTACGTATCAGGACTATACAGGGTGTTCGGAAATTCCAGTTACGAACTCCTAGGACTTGTAGAGGGGAGTGAGTACATACTACTTTCAATAGGAACCCATGTCGCGGAAAGTCCTATTTCCTTTCTACAACTGTTTCAGTACAGATGTGTACCGTCTAATAAGGGAAAGAGGAGAGTCTCAGAGCTGCTTGCCCGGGTATTCAATAGGGCAGTCAGGGTGTGCGTTACGCCAGATAGTCACTTAGTCCTATGGGTTACTGCTTGTGGAGTCGTATGTAAAGTTTAATGTACAAGAGTCCTTTAGAAACAGAGGAATATCTGCAAGCACCAGTTCTGACCGCATCACTAGAAGCTGAAGAGACACCAGGTGGGATGGACAGTGTGTACGAGAACATGCTTCGTAGGTACAATAAGAACGTTGGTTGTCGCCACACGTAGCCGCTGCTGTAATGCCCCAGTACTGTTTTGTAGGTACAGTTTGTGGGTTCTTTTTTTGATTTTGAATAAAGAAAACACGTAATGTTTAAATGTTAATATTGCAACGTAGATGCAATCAGTATGCCTATGTTCGTCTGTGAAAATGGACTCGATAAGCAACCTGAGTTATCAGTAAACCGAATCTACACTGCATAATACTGTGTGCGTGTTGAATGAGTGTCAGTTTCACTGTCATTTAAGCCTTCAACAGATCGTTGCATGAAAAGCTTAAAACTAACATATGGATAGGCTATCTGACTGCGTATTTGAATATGAAAAACTACACTATCAAATGAATTTGTAACAATGAATACCTAAGTTATCTGACTGCGTTTTTGAACAAGAATTTACAACTGGTACAGAATCTGACTTATGCAACGGAATTTACTGGATTAGAGTACATGACGTGTTGTGGTATGTCAGTGTATCTGTTTTGGCGCTACGTTTTGCACCCTCCTCTTTAGATGACTGCCTTTTTCCTTGTGGTTTACAGCAATGCGCAGCACCATGCGGCAGCAGCGGCTCAAGCTTATTGTTACTGAGAATGAACTTAAAAAAATTGGTCATGTTAACAACTGAATAACTTTAGAGGAGGGATTTCATTAATTAAGTCTATTTAAAACTTCAGAATCATTATAACCCATCACCTTTAATACACAATGACATACGTATCAACAATGGCTGAGTGCCAGAGTAACAAGTTATTTCAATTTCAAAGTAACATTTACATTTAATAACTACAGTTTTTATATATTTACTTGTGGAGAATAGTTATTATCTGGAGGATAAGGAGGCTTCTTTAAGTGATAAGCAAAACTTGGGATTATTGCAAACACGGACTAACAATCACGAGCCTAAACCTGCAATTGCTTTTGCGCTATGCTTGCGAATTTTACCTTGAATTCCATCTTCAAGCGTAGTTAAGCCATCTAGATCCCTCCTGGCTGTATAAATAAAATGCGGTCTTGAATGTGGTACGATCTGCCATCACCGACGTGAGGGCAATATGTCACGTCTTCTGCCTCCGAGGACTCGACCGATACTACTGTTTTCACTCTCGCAGACAAACCTTGTCTCACAATAATGCTTAGAATCACGCTCCCATGTTTCGCCCTCAGATTGTTACCATCGATATCTCAGTGCTTACACAATGAAAAGAATAGCGTTAAGTTGACTATATTGTTTTCACTGTAATGGAGAATTCTGACACACTCCTTGCAATACAAACAAATGTACTTCAGAGATAAATGAATGTTTCGTTATGTTGCCTTTGGAATTGTTACCTAATAACGGTTCTACGTCACGCCTAATCCAATTCTTCTAGCAGAAGTGGATGAGTTAAACATCCGAATGGAAACCGTCGTAGACATGTGGTCTTGTTCAAAATACTATGCACTCGCTCTCCTCTAAAAGTCCTAGAAGTTGGTAATGAGAATTTCTTGACACCCTGTATACTGGGGAGATGTTGAAACAACCTATGGGAATGCAGTTGGGTTAAGCCTTCGAGAGCCACCGCTGATTCGATAGGTGACCATTCCGTTATTTTCAGTTCACAAACGCACTAGACTACTCTGTACAAATAAACTTAAACTCTCAGTATGTGGGGCTACACCGACGCCATGTGCAGGAATACCACACACACACACACACACACACACACAAACATTATATACAATCACCGTAAATCACCAGCACCGTACAACCATATACGACAGACATCAAAAATTGTGATGGGCAAAAACTGAATCTATAACACGCTTGCACTTACAATTAAATGGTGCCATGTCATGCTCAAATACACTGAGGTGAGAAAAGTCATGGGATAGCAATATAAACGTACACAGGAGATGGTGTACACCCAGCGCAGTGGTGTATCTGTCATTTGTATTCAGGTGATTCATGTGAAAAGACTCCCGAAGTGATTTTGGCCGTATGACATAAATTACCAGACTGAATGCGGAATGGTAGGTGGAGATAGACGCATCGAACATTCCATTTCGGAAATCGGTAGGGAATTCAATGTTCCGAGACCCACAGTTTCAAGAGTGTGTCGAGGATACCAAATTTCAGGCATTACTATCACGACGGACAATGCAGTGGCCGACGGCCTTCACTTCGCAACCCAGAGCAGCGGTGATCGCAGAGTTGGCAGAAATCGATGTGAGACGTACGACAAATTTGGCGTTAATGGGCTACCGCAGTCACCTACAGCGCGTCTCCTGGACCTCGTGATCATATCGGTTACACCACAGACGACTGGAAAACTGTGGCCTGGTCAGGTGAGTCTCGAATTCAGTTGTAAGAGCTGATAGTAAGGTTCGAGAGCGGTACAGACACCATAAATCCATGGACCCAAATTGGGAACAAGGCACTATGCAAGTTGGTTGCAGCTCCACAATGGAATGGACTGGGTCGTCTGGTCCAACTGAACCGATCATTGACTGGATCAGACTGTTTGCAGCCATTCACGAACTTCACGTTCCCAAACGAACGATGGAATGCTTATGAATGGCAATGCGCCATTTCACTTGACCTCAGCTGTTCGTGACTGGTTTGGAGAACGTTCTCGACAGTTCGAGCTAACCATTTGGCCACTCAGATTGCCCAAAATGTATCTCATCGGACGTTTATGTGACATAATTGAACAATTCATGCACAAAATCCTGCACCGGCAACACCTTCGCAGTTGTGGACGTCTATAGAGGAGGCATGGTTCAATATTTATGTATAGACTTCCGACTTGTTGAGTCGATGCCACGTCGAGTTACGGCAATAGCCGGACCAAAGGACCTCCGACGCGATATTAGGAAGGGTCCCATGGCTATTGTCACCTCAGTGTATAAATAGCGGTACCCTTTCAGGATGTAGTCCCACTTCACATCCTGTTAACAAATCGTATGTGATCAGACGCTTTCCTGGCGTATGTTTTTTTTTTTTTTTTTTTTTTTTTTTTTTTTTTTTTTTTTACAGGGCTCTCGGGTGTCCAACCGGATGCGATCGTTGAAGTCCCCCCAGAACTCTCGGGTGTCCAGCCGGATGCGAAGTCCCTCGATATTTCGGCGAATAACCCTTCCACCATTATCAGGTAGTTCTGATGGAATGGTCTGTCTGATAGTGGCGTAGGCGAGCGACTGTAATGAAGTGAGGCTCAGTGAATCGAGCAGTGAAGTGCATGCCGGCGCGGCATCTCTCTCTCTCACCTCTCACCTCTCACCTCTCACCTCTTACTTTCCCCTCCTTGGAGAAGTGTATGGAGGAGTTTATAGCCTGTTGGCTTTTACTCCGTAATGTATGTTGTCTGTGTGTAATTTTCTTTGATTATTTTGGCTGTCTGTGTATTGTGGCGGTGTTCTGGTGATGGCTTGTACTTGCCTTAGGTTGGCGAGATTTTGGGTATTTTAAGGATTAAGGATTGGTATTAGGACTCGGACATTTTGGGATTTCTCTCTTCAACTTAGTCGTCGAAGATCGTCACAGGGCGTTTGTGCTTATCACGGGACATGTCATACCGACCTGAGGAGTGGATGAGGTTCCTTCCAGATCTTGAAGAGCTCTCGTAGAAAGTCCTTGCCAGATCTTGGAATCTTACTTTGCGGAGGGGGATTTCGGCAACGGCGTGCAGATCGTCGGTGGGAAATCCCAAGGGTAGGTGCAGTGCCTTCCTGAGGGCGCAGTTCTGCAGCCTCTGGAGTTTTCCCAGATGTTGCTTCGCCGCGTATCCCCAGACAGGGTAGGCATACTCCGTTACTGGCCGTATAAGGGCCTGATAGACATTTACTCCTACAGAGCTGGGAAGGGAGCTGGTTGTGTTGAGGACTGGGTATACGATGGACATTCTGGCATAGAAATTCCTGTGGACCTCGTCTATGTGGGGTTTCCACGTTAGTCTCGAGTCCAGGGTTACGCCGAGATACTTGACGGATCTCCGCCGGGAGAGTTGGAATCCATGCAGGTGAAGGGGGTAAGGGGAGGGGTCGTTGAGGGGAGAGACATGGAGTCTCTGGATGATCAGCATAGCCTGTGTCGTTTCAGGGTAGATGATGCGCCAGTGACGGGCCCAGGTATCTGTGTTATTTAAAACCCTTTGTAGCCTACGAGTGACCAAGTCCTTATTCGCATTACGAGTGTAAAAGGCTGTGTCGTCAGCATACTGTGCGATGTGTGAGCCGTGGCGGGATCGGTGCCAGTAGTATCTCTGAGATGAGTACTATCGATTTCCTAGTACAGAGGTTTGTCTTGGGGCTTCGGCCGGCTCGGGATATAAGCGAGTGCCGACCGCGAGTAAGGGGAACAACGCTTTGAGAACGGAAGGCGGCGGTGTGCGAGTCGGCGATTGGCTGACGGGCAGAAGCGAAGACGGAGGGGGGGGGGGGAGGCAGTTATAACGTGGTTATACTGGAGGCAGCGGGAGTTTGCCAGCGCCTTGCATTCTCCGGCAATCTCTTGCGCTGTGGATGTGCCCGCTTCCTTGGAGGGACACGCTGTTAAGGTCTTGCGAAGAGATGGTCTGACATCTTCGTAAAATCGCCCCAGCATCAAGACATCCCGTTAAGTTGTCTAGTTACTAAGGGCCCTTAGTTAACTGTGATTGTGATCGCTCTTCCTGACCCGTAATGTTATGTATGTTCGATTTCATTTGTTGCCTCTTACTAAACGTGTGCTTCACTTCCGCAAAATACTGATGTATTTGCAGAATGTTAGTTCATTAGTTATTATTAGCAAGTGTTTAATTTGCTTACTATATCGGTTAATCCGTGTCAATATCTACTCTGCGGGCAATCTGAGTTTTTATTTCTAAAGGTTACCGTGTTGAGCTTTGTAGGCCCACTTAAGGGGGCCAATATCTGTGTCATTAAATTCTAGTGAGTGTGGGTTCTCGTGAACCAGTTCATTTCCCACTCTCAGCGTTTTTTTTATCAGGAACTGTTTCACTTAAAGAAAGAACTTGCGAGTAAAATTAATTGTTGTTTAGTCTTAATTTTATATTGTAAACTTACTGGACAGTCTTGACTGTTAATGGTAAGGAAAGGTTTTTTTTTTTTTTTGGCCTCTTGTTGTCGGGTATGGTCTGTGTTTCAGTGAGGAAGCGGGTATCCGAAACGCAGAGCTTCACTTTAGATTACAAATTTGCCTCACGGGTGGTGGACTTCGCCTGAGCTCCTGTGTTCCTCTTTTGCAGCGTTTGCTGGGTTCACATTTCGGTGGCCCACTCGATGCAAACGGAGCCACGTTTTGGTTCGAAGTTAAGTATTACTTCCTTCAGTCGGCTCCACCGTTCGTGGTTAGACTTACGCCTTCCAAGCTTGGGCCTTTCTTCTGTTGTTACACATTTATGATTGTACAAAGTTGTAGCTTGTTATGCCCTAAAAGCCAATCTTACAAGCCAATGGGCATCTGAATAATTTCGTGGTTCACTCTGCAAGGTTCTCTAATCTAGTAATTTGCAAGATTACCCAAGTTACGTTTTAATAAATATGATGTAAGTATTCGTGTTAAAAATTGAGGCTGTGTGTCCACTGTCACTTTACATGTAATGTTTAAGTATTGGAACTGAAAGGGTCTTAATAGTTTTGTTAAGGTTATGGTCAAATTCAGCCTCAGTGGCGTTTCTCAGTGTTTATGGGAGATCGTTGGCTAATGATTTATTAACTCGCTTATGTAATGAGTGTTTCGTAAATAATCTTGCCTGAGTGGCGTCTGTCAATTTTTATGTCAGATTGCTTTTGGTAGTTAATAAACACATTGGAATTGAAATGTTCACTTTATTGGGTCAGCCCTTCCACTCCCTTTAGATTTAAAGATTTAGGTGTTAAGTGAAAACATTCCAGTGTGGACCAGGGGGGCTGTGGGAGTGTCCGCAGTGTCATTTATGTCCGTCAGTCGGGCTTCGATTCCCTGCGTCGACGCTTGGATTGCAGCCGTCGACAATCCGTTTTCGGGCTCTGACTCAAGTCCGCACCGTCCCCGGCGTTGCAGAATCCCGTGGATCGGCGCCATCGTGGAAGGATGTTGTGTCTGCTTGAGGCGTGACTCCTTGATGGAGCTAAGTAATGGTTTCCAAGCCTGGCTGAGATGAAATAGCGCTTGCCACTCACCCTGACCACTCACAAGCTAAGGATTGCTCGTAAGGAAACGTGTAGTGTAGTGTAGTGGCTTTCGAAACCTGAGTCCCGGTTTATGACATTGTCCTTGAAGAGGCCGTCCCAGTCGAAGCTGGTAGGGGCCAGAATCTTGGTCTCTTCGTATTTCGGATTGTGTCCAGTTTCCAAGCAGTGCTCTGCCAATGCCGATTTGTTAGGCTGCCCGAGGCGCGTGTGGCGTTGGTGTTCTTTGAGCGGTCTTCGACTGTTCGGATTGTTTGGCAGATGTAGGATTTGCCGCAATCACACGGAATATTATATACGCCCGCTTTTTTGAGGCCAAATCCGTCTTTCACAGTCCCCAGTAAGGCGCGTGTCTTAGATGGTGGTCGGAAGACCGTGTCAATTTTGTGTTGTTTTAGCAGTCTCCCAATTTTTGACGTCACGTTGCCTGCATACGATAGAAAGGCAAGGCCTGGTTCCTCATCTTTAGATTGTTCTTATTCTGGGTTTCTTCTGTGTTTCCGTCGTCTGAGGGCTGTCTGGATCGTTAGATTGCTGTAACCGTTCTTGCGGAATACACTTTCTAGGTGTTTGGGTTCCTTGTGTAGACTATGTTCGTCCAATATTGAGTATGCCCTGTGAACCAGTGCGTTGAGCATCCCGTTGAGCATTCTACGGATCGGAGCGTGGAATGTCAGATCCCTTAATCGGGCAGGTAGGTTAGAAAATTTAAAAAGGGAAATGAATAGGTTAAAGTTAGATATAGTGGGAATTAGTGAAGTTCGGTGGCAGGAGGAAGAAGACTTTTGGTCAGGTGATTACAGGGTTATAAATACAAAATCAAATAGGGGTAATGCAGGAGTAGGTTTAATAATGAATAAAAAAATAGAGTGCAGGTAAGCTACTACAAACAGCATAGTGAACGCATTATTGTGGCCAAGATAGACACAAAGCCCATGCCTACTACAGTAGTACAAGTTTATATGCCAACTAGCTCTGCAGATGATGAAGAAATTGATGAAATGTATGACGAGATAAAAGAAATTATTCAGGTAGTGAAGGGAGACGAAAATTTAATAGTTATGGGTGACTGGAATTCGTCAGTAGGAAAAACGAGAGAAGGAAACATAGTAGGTGAATATGGATTGGGGGGAAGAAATGAAAGAGGAAGCCGCCTTGTAGAATTTTGCACAGAGCATAACTTAATCATAGCTAACACTTGGTTCAAGAATCATAAAAGGAGGTTGTATACCCGGAAGAATCCTGGAGATACTAATAGGTATCAGATAGATTATATAATGGTAAGACAGAGATTTAGGAACCATGTTTTAAATTGCAAGACATTTCCAGGGGCAGATGTGGACTCTGACCACAATCTATTGGTTATGAACTGCAGATTGGAACTGAAGAAACTGCAAAAAGGTGGGAATTTAAGGAGATGGGACCTGGATAAACTGAAAGAACCAGAGGTTGTAGAGAGTTTCAGGGAGAGCATAAGGGAACAATTGACAGGAATGGGGGAAAGAAATACAGTAGAAGAAGAATGGGTAGCTCTGAGGCATGAAGTAGTGAAGGCATCAGAGGATCAAGTAGGTAAGACGACGAAGGCTAATAGAAATCCTTGGGTAACAGAAGAAATATTGAATTTAATTGATGAAAGGAGAAAATATAAAAATGCAGTAAATGAAGCAGGCAAAAGGGAATACAAACGTCTCAAAAATGAGATCGACAGAAAGAGCAAAATGGCTAAGCAGGGATGGCTAGAGGACAAATGTAAGGATGTAGAGGCTTGTCTCACTAGGGGTAAGATAGATACTGCCTACAGGAAAATTAAAGAGACCTTTGGAGAGAAGAGAACCACTTGTATGAATATCAAGAGCTCAGATGGCAACCCAGTTCTAAGCAAAGAAGGGAAGGCAGAAAGGTGGAAGGAGTATGTAGAGGGTTTATACAAGGGCGATGTACTTGAGGACAATATTATGGAAATGGAAGAGGATGTAGATGAAGATGAAATGGGAGATAAGATACTGCGTGAAGAGTTTGACAGAGCACTGAAAGACCTGAGTCGAAACAAGGCCCCGGGAGTAGACAACATTCCATTAGAACTACTGATGGCCTTGGGAGAGCCAGTCATGACAAAACTGTACCATCTGGTGAGCAAGATGTATGAGACAGGCGAAATACCCACAGACTTCAAGAAGAATATAATAATTCCAATACCAAAGAAAGCAGGTGTTGACAGATGTGAAAATTACCGAACTATCAGTTTAATAAGTCACAGCTGCAAAATACTAACGCGAATTCTTTACAGACGAATGGAAAAACTGGTAGAAGCGGACCTCGGGGAAGATCAGTTTGGATTCCGTAGAAATGTTGGAACACGTGAGGCAATACTAACCTTACGACTTATCTTAGAAGAAAGATTAAGAAAAGGCAAACCTACGTTTCTAGCATTTGTAGACTTAGAGAAAGCTTTTGACAACGTTAACTGGAATCCTCTCTTTCAAATTCTGAAGGTGGCAGGGGTAAAATACAGGGAGCGAAAGGCTATTTACAATTTGTACAGAAACCAGATGGCAGTTATAAGAGTCGAGGGGCATGAAAGGGAAGCAGTGGTTGGGAAAGGAGTGAGACAGGGTTGTAGCCTCTCCCCGATGTTATTCAATCTGTATATTGAGCAAGCAGTAAAGGAAACAAAAGAAAAATTCGGAGTAGGTATTAAAATTCATGGAGAAGAAGTAAAAACTTTGAGGTTCGCCGATGACATTGTAATTCTGTCAGAGACAGCAAAGGACTTGGAAGAGCAGTTGAAGGGAGTGGACAGTGTCTTGAAAGGAGGATATAAGATGAACATCAACAAAAGCAAAACGAGGATAATGGAATGTAGTCAAATTAAATCGGGTGATGCTGAGGGGATTAGATTAGGAAATGAGACACTGAAAGTAGTAAAGGAGTTTTGCTATTTAGGGAGTAAAATAACTGATGACGGTCGAAGTAGAGAGGATATAAAATGTAGACTGGCAATGGCAAGGAAAGCGTTTCTGAAGAAGAGAAATTTGTTAACATCGAGTATAGATTTAAGTGTCAGGAAGTCGTTTCTGAAAGTATTTGTATGGGGTATTGAATAGGATTGGGGAGAAGAGAAGTTTGTGCCACAACTTGACTAGAAGAAGGGATCGGTTGGTAGGACATGTTTTGAGGCATCAAGGGATCACAAATTTAGCATTGGAGGGCAGCGTGGAGGGTAAAAATCGTAGAGGGAGACCAAGAGATCAATACACTAAGCAGATTCTGAAGGATGTAGGTTGCAGTAGGTACTGGGAGATGAAGAAGCTTGCTCAGGATAGAGTAGCATGGAGAGCTGCATCAAACCAGTCTCAGGACTGAAGACCACAACAACAACAACTACAAGTACAACAAGAAAGAGTAATTTCCCTTCCTTCTCGATTTCCATGGTGAAGCGTAAGTAGTCGTGGACGAAATTAAAATGGTGTAAAAACGTCTGTAGATGGTCAGGTCCATGGGGCCAGATGACAAACGTGTCGTCCGCGTATCGGAAAAAACACACAGATTTCCGTTCGGCCGCTTGTAGTGCATCTTCTCCGAAACTCTCCTTAAATAAGTTGGCTACCACTTGTGAGAGATGGCTCCCCATAGCCACAATGTCAGTCTGTTCGTAGTATTGGCCGTTGAAGACGAAGTAGGTGGATGTAAGTTCATGCCTGAAAAATTGTGTCAACTCGGGATCAAATTTTTCACTGATAAGGTTGATCGAATCTTCTGGTGGGACCGGTGTGAAAAGTGACGCGACATCAAAGCTGACCATGAGGTCTGTTTCTCGTAGGGTCAGCTCCTTAAGACGTCGAATGAAGTCTTTGGAGTTCCGAATATGGTGTTCGCACTTTCCCACATACGGTCTGAGCAGGCCTGCTAGGTGTTGTGCGAGAGGGCACGTGGGCGCCCCTATATCACTAACAATGGGATGCATCCCTTCCTTGTGTGTCTTAGGGAGGCCGTATATTGTCGGAACTACTGCGGAGCGCCGTCGAAGTCACGTGATATCCTTCTCCTCAATTGCGCCATTTTTCAGTGGGGTGACAGTGCTTAGTTATATCATATTGGTCTGGTCCGTCTCGATCTTCCGGTATGCCGGGTCGTCAAGTAGTGGGAGCATCTTCTGTTCATAGACCTGTCTGTTCATAACGACTGCGGTGTTGCTTTGCCGGCTGGCAGGACGACGGTCTGAGGGCCCCGAGAGCCGCTCTTTCCTCCCGTGAGATGTTGCTGGTGGTCGGTTTCGCCTTGGAGAGAATCCGACATGTTTCCCTCCTGACTTCTTCAGCCCTGTCCTCGGTTAAGCCCCGCACCACCTGTTCCACTGAGCAGATGATCTCAGTGGAGGGCAGGTGAGCTGGCGTCGGTGCAAAGTTGAGTCCCTTTTCTACCATGGAAGTGGCTGCGTCGTCCAACGGCTTCCCCGTGAGGTTAATCACGGTTCGATTCATCGGCTCCGTCCCTTCTTGTTGCTTTTTGTTGTTTTGTTTATTTCAGATCCACGTGAGGGAGCGGGCAAGTGGTGCATGAAACCACTCTTGAGCCAAAGTTTTCAGATACTTAACAAAAGTTTTAATATATACAAAATAGATGAAAAAAGTCTGTTTCTATAAATATACATCGGTGAAATATTATGATTTTAAAACGTATTAGTGATTTTACACAATAATAACATTATAAAATTAATGATTATGCTTATTCTGCCACGATTTAGGGGGTGATATTAGTGGTGGAAGAAAGTGATGATGTTCGTGATGGAGGTGGAAAGATGACATCGTAGGAAGCAACTAACAGTTATTGAGGGACATAACGATGGAAGAAGAGACACAGTGTGGTGAGGCAACATGAATTATTGTTGAGTAGGGTTAGAGTAAAGTGTATATCTCGAGACGGATTTAGTTGTTGGGCTGTCGGATGTGACTGAATTTCCAGTAGGAGATGACCGCTAAGGCGTGGAGGTGCATGGAAGGTGGGACATAGATGTAGTGGCTGAATTGGTGGCTAGTGAGTGTGATAAAAGGTGCTGGGTGCGGGGTTTTCGACTGATGTTTTGGTTCCAAAGATGCTCCAAGAAGAGAAGAAGATGTGGGAAATGGATGATTTGGTATATATTAAGAGTTGGGGATGGTGGACGGATGCCCTAGGACGAACGAAATGAAGATCTTTCTAGAAGAGATTTGTTTATTTATTTATTGTTCCATGGGACCAAATTAAGGAGAAGTCTCCATGGTCATGGAAAGAGTCAATACATGAAATTATAACACGATAGTAGAAACAGATAAAATGAAATATAAGTAACATATTCAGGCGACAATTCGTAAGTTTAAATAAAGAAAATCAACAATGTAACACCGGAATTTGCTTAATTTTTCAGCTCTTCCAGGAGCTCCTCGACAGAATAGAAGGAGTGAGCCATGAGGAAACTCTTCAGTCTAGATTTAAAAGCGTTTGGGCTACTGCTAAGATTTTTGAGTTCATGTGGTAGCTTATTGAAAATGGATGCAGCAGAATAGTGCTCTCCTTTCTGCACAAGAGTCAAGGAAGTGAATTCCACATGCAGAGTTGATTTCTGCCTAGTATTAACTGAGTGAAAGCTGCTAACTCTTGGGAATAAGCTAATACTGCTAACAACAAACGACATTAAAGAAAATATATACTGTGAGGTCAATGTCAGAATTCCCAGACTATTGAATAGGGGTCGACAAGAGGTTCTCGTACTTACACCACACATAGCTGTAACAGCCCGTTTTTGAGCCAAAAATACCCTTTTTGAATCAGAAGAATTACCCCAAAAAATAATATCACATGACCTAAGCGTACGAAAATATGTGAAGTAGACTACTTTTCGTGTTCAACTGTCACTTATTTCAGATACTGTTCTAATGGTAAATAAAGCAGCATTTAGTTTCTGAAGAAGATGCTGAATTTGTAGAATTTAGGGCTCAGTGTGATGCAAATAGTAATGGCACAGGTTAGCATAGCGCACATGGCCGATTTACTAAATGGACCAGAACAAAGCAAACAATTATCTAGTAAACATGGGCTCTAAAATGTAGCGTTATGAGCACTTGTTCAGTGGAAACGTTTTGTACAGCTATGAAGGTAAAAAAATGCTCATCGCCCTTAAGGCACGCACTTTAGCGTCCGTCTTCACTGGACATTTTTTCTTATTTTGTTCCATAATGCACCGTCCCCCAAAATACGTAAATAAAAGAGCTTACAGTAGAAGAGATTAATTTAGCAGTATCGAAGTTGTAGTAGTGGCTGTTTAAGGTATCAGTTTTAGAGCCCATGGTTGCTAGACTCTATTGATTAAAATTATCGTTCCCGCCATGACTGAAAATTGACCTCCCTACACTGACACGATGTATGTATTTTCTTATGCAAATAAACTCACAAGACGGCCACATGGCTGCGATGCATCAGAAAACCTGTGGATCTAAACGTAGGAGTGTTACCAATATAGATACGAAACAAGAACTATAGACACATTTGAAGCAAGTTCACGTAACTGTAAATCAGATATAAATGGACTACTCAAGAAAAATGTGAGCAATCGAATTGTTGTTTTGTGCAGCGCTCTAAATGCACTCTTTTCTTTTTATTCTTGTTCTATCTCATAAATTGTTAGATCAGTTGGTCTGTCGAGATTTATTTGATCCAGCCACCTTCTCTTGCGTCTTCCAATGCTCCTCTTCCCTTTAGATATGTACTGTAGCATATTCTTTATATACGTTCCTTTCGTTCATTTCTGTATTCCTTAACCTTTTTATTTGTGTTGTAAATTCCTACACTCTTCCGGATGATTTCGTTATTTAATCTATCTCTTCTTCTTTCTCGTGGTTCGTTCTCTAAAATCTCATCTCGGCTGCTTGGAGCCTATTATGTGTTCTAGAGTTCGTAGTCCAGTTTACACTTCCATATAGTTCTCAAGTAAATGCCATTAATTTACAATATTTTAGCATTGTACCCCTTCCTACCCCATCCCAGATCTGTAATCAAATCAAGAAGAAGGGTTTAATTACAAAAATCCATGAGGGAATTGGAACCTAAATATTATTCAAATGCTTGTGTGAAATATGTGATGCTGGCGATATGCCATTGAACTTTCGAAACAACTAGGTTAGAGGAACCCTCCCTTGGGAGCAAACACGATTTGCCTATTAAATCAACCACAGCGACCTCAGAGAATCTTGGTCCTTGCAGATCGGGGATAGAAAAGGTTAATATGCTTTTAGTAAACTGCAGGGGCATCCAAGGAAAGGTCCCAGAATTAGTATCGCTTTTTGAAGGTTATAATGCACAGATAATATTGGGAACAGAAAGCTGGTTGAAGCCAGACGTCAATGACAACGAAATCCTTAGTTTAGACTGGAATGTTTATCGTAAGGGTAGGTTAGTTGCCAATGGTGGCGGCATGTTTATTGCAGTAAAAAATTCTATAACATCTAGCGACGGTATCACGGATTCCAAATGTGAATTAATCTCGGTGAAACTGAGTATCAAAGAACAGTCAAAAATGGTAATCGGATGCTTTTATAGACCACCTGGGTCAGGATCTGTAGTTGTAGAGCGCTTCGGACAGAGCTTGCAGAAAATCATTTGTAGTTTTTCTGACCATGCCGTTGTAATAGGGAGGTGACTTCAACTTGCCAGGTATAGACTGGTAGTATTATGCCATTAAAACTGGTGCCAGAGATTGGAAATCGTGTGGCATTGTTCTGGATGTCTTGTCCGAAAATTACCATGAGCAGATAGATAGAGAACCAACTCGTGCGGACAACGTCTTAGACCTCCTGGCAACAAACAGACCTGAGCTTATCGAATCGGTTAACGTAGAGGAAGGTATCAGTGATCACAAGACTGTGACAGCATCTATGACGACGGGTCCTGCAAGGAATGTTAAGAAATGTAGGAAGGTATATTTGCTCAGAAAGGTTGACAGGATACAAATTTCAGAATATCTCAGCAGTCAGCATCAAATATTCGGTGATGAAGACGAAGATGTGGAGCACAAACGGAAAAAATTCAAATACATCGTTCAATATGCCCTAGACATGTTCAGAATAAGGTTGTAAGGTGTGGGAAAGATCCAACGTGGTTTAATAGTCGTGTTAGAAAAGCACTTCGTGAACAAAGAGGACTTCATCTCAGATTCAAGAGAAGTAAAAACCTAGATGGCAAACAAAAGCTGAAAAATGAGCGTAAATAGAGCAATGACAGTATCGTTCAAAGATTTCGAAAGTAAGACCTTGTCAACCGACCTGAGTAAAAACCCTAAGATTTGAGTCGTACGTAAAATCAGTAACGGGGTCAAAATCATCTGTTCATTCTCTCAGCGAATACACCAGCACCGAAACGGAAGATAACAAAGAGAAAGCCGACATACTGAATTCGATCTTCCGAAGTTGTTTCACGTGGAAGGTCTAACAATGTCCCTCCTTTCAATCGTCGTGCGAACGGCAAAATGGCAGATATTGAGATAGCCGATCGCGGAACTGATAAGCAGATACAATCACTTAGTAGTGGAAAGGCTTTAGGACCAGATGAGACACCAATAATATTTTATAAAAATTATGCGAAAGAACTTTCTCTCCCCTTCTAGCAGTAATTTATCGTACATCGCTTGAGCAACGAAAGGTACCTAACGACTGGAAAAAAACGCAGATCATTCCCTTTATTAAGAAAGGCCGTAAGACAGATACACAGAATTATAGACCTATATCGTTGACGTCAGTCTGTTGTAGAATCATGGAACATGTTTTATGCACAAGAATTATGACGTTCTTGGAAAATGAACAGTTCCTCTATAAAAATCAAGATGGTTTCCGCAAATATAGATCCTGTGATACTCAGCTCGCTCTGTTCCTCCATGAGATCCACAGCGCAATGGACAATGACGCTCAGGCTGATGCCGTGTTCCTTGATTTCAGTAAGGCATCTGACACCGTCCCGCATTGCCGTTAAATGGAAAAAATACGAGCTTACAGATTATCGGAGTAGACCTGCGATTTTATTCAAGACTTTCTTACAGATAGAACTCAATACGTCGCTCTTAGGGGAACTAAATCGACAGATGTAAATTTAATATCCGGGGTACCACAGGGAAGTGTGATAGGACCGTTGCTGTCCACAATATATATAAATGATCTAGTAGAAAATGTCGGATGCTCTTTAAGGCTATTCTGAGATGATGCAGTTATTTATACCAAAGTAGCAACGCCATAAGATAGTAAGAATTTGCAGAACGACCTGCAGAGTATTGATGAATGGTGCAGACTCTAGCAGTTGACGCTGAACGTAAATAAAAGTAACATATTGCGCATACATAGGAAAAGAAACCCACTACTCTACAGCTACACTATTGACGACAAACAGTTGGAGACAGCCTCTGCCGTAAAATAGCTAGGCGTAACTGTCCAGAGCGACCTTAAGTGGAATGACCACGTAAAATAGATTGTGGGAAAAGCAGACACCAGACTCAGATTCATCAGAAGAATCTTAAGGAAATGTACCTCAACCACAAACAAAGTGGCTAATAAGGAACTTGTTCGGCCGTTTCTTGACTACTGTTCGTCTATCTCGGATCCCTGTCAAGTAGGACTGACAGAGGAGATAGAGAAGATCCAACGAAGATCGGCGTATTTCTCACGGGATCGTATAGCTGGTGAGATAGCGTAACGGAAACGCTAAACAAACTCCACTGGACGACGTTACAAGAGAGACGTTGAGCATCACGGAGAGATTTACAACTGAAATTTCGGGACAGCACTTTTCAGGAGGAGTCAGGCAACATATTACTCCCCCCCCCCTCCCCCCCCCCCCCACCCTCCATCCCCATACACCTCGCGTATTGACCACGAGGAGAAAATTCTAGAAATTAGAGCCAATACGGAGGCTTACCGACAATCATTCTTCCCACGCACTCTTCACGAGTGGAACAGGATTTGAGGGATCATATAGTGGTACCGAAGGTACCCTCCGCCACACACCATTAGGTGAGTATGATGTAGATGTAGAATATAGCCCATAAAGATAGAAGAAGCAGATAAATTTGAGTACTATTAAAGAAATGGGCCAAACATATCATGCATCCAAGTTACTTGGGCAGGATAATATAGAGAAGAATGAAAAATAAAATTTAACATCTGTTACAAGATGGCCATTTTGTCTTTAGAAAAGGCAAAGGCTCCAGAAAGACAATTGTGGCGATGAGCTTGACACTTGAAGCATGAATTGAGAAACATACAGATACTTGCGGAGGGATTATTGACTCGTAAAAAAAAGTGTTCGTTATTGTAAATCGGTTGAAGATGTTTGGAATCTTGATAAAAATTGGTTTGCGTAATAATTTAAACCGGATAACGTACAATAGGAAACAATAAGAATGAAAGAGTCACGGCATGGAAATGGGTAGAAAAGAGCTTCACATGACTAAAAAGATTAATAGGTGGATAGGACACATCATGGACCATCGAGCAATAGTTTATTTAGTAATGGAGGGAAATGTGTGACGAAAACATTGAGGACGGACACACAAGCGTGACCACAGTACGCAGTTTCGAGTGTATGTGGGTTTCAGGAGACTAGGACAGAGAGCTGCAACGAAGCAGTCGTCCAACTACAAACCTCAGCAACATAATTGTCATCAACCACTTAAAATTCACTGTTGAATAAACGTCTTCTCTAGATGTCACAGGTTAGCTACATGCATCAATGTCTGTCTTCCATGATTTCTAATATATTCCATTTACATTGTTTTACATAGCGGGTTTGGTTGAATACCTTAAACTTCCGTGAGGCTGCATCCTCTCACTTATTCATCACAAACCTTTTCCCTTCAGCTTCGCCTCCTTCCGCTTTCTCGATCCGTCTCTTCCTTTCACCACCATTATCTCTCCTTCCAACTCTCTCTGTCTCTTCACGTCCTTCACATCCTCTCTTTGTCTGCTTCCTTCATCCGATCTCCTGACCATATCTTCCTCTCAATCCCTCTTTCTATATCGATCTCCCCCTCTTCCATTCCCACCAGTTCATTACTCCTCTATAGCTGCCTCATGCATCTCCAAATCCTCTCCTCACTCCCTCCATCTGCTTCTCTGTCTCAATCTGCCCCCCCCCCCCTCCCATGCACATTGGCACATGTAGCACTACAATACAGTTCTACTCTTGTAACATGCCCATCATGTGGGGCGGGCTATGTATCAGTGGTTTCAAAATCATTGTTTGCCCCTAATGTACAAGCAACCATGCAAAGTAAGTAGATGTCGTAAGTTGACACTATTCCAGCACAACATGCCTCTCATACTGAGCAACCTACATGCCAGGACATGAAAAACCGTCCCTTGCCCTCTTTTATGAAAACTGCCTTGCAAAGCAGATTGATTTCTCAGGCTGTAACTGTTCCCGCATGACACACCTGTCATCCAGGGCAGTGTATAAGCCAGTATCTCCGCTCCTGTTGGAGCTAGGAGGTTGTCAATGCCTCTCTATTGATACTCATTAGACCTTCTGTTTGTGTGCCACGTTTGGTTGAAATCGCTCAAAGGGTTTGGGAAGAAATCCCTGACATACACTGCTTAATACACATATAACAATTGTTATGACCCATCTTGCAGACGAAGCGCTGACGCCATCTTCGTTTTCCAAGAAATTCTTCTCTTACTTCAACCAGCTCTCCCTGTGTTGAATATATGCACGTTTTGTGTCTAAATGCAAATGATTTTTGCCAAAATTGTTATTCACATCATTTGGTATTTATTGTTTTCTGGACGCACAGAAGACGTCGAATTTACAGCAGGTGTCGCTAGAGGGCAGCAGCGGTGTGGGCACACAATAGGAATCCCAGTTTCCGAGTGGTAGCGCTTAATCCGGTCTGCACAGGGCCGATCTGCCCCGGCGTGTCCCGACACGCACAGTAATTGCCTGCCTAACCGAATGCCCATTATACGCTACACCGCAAGCCCGGGGCAGCGTCCGCCATTGATACTGACTAATTCTGCGGAGATTGGTGGCCTCCGGCGGCGCCCATCAATTCGCACTGGCAGCTCTGGACACAGGGAACGGTAAGTGTTGTTTAGCGGAAGCCGGAACTTTCCACCGACGGCACTGTCCCCTGTTCCTGGGTCTTGTAAACTTGTTATGAGATTTGTACCTGAAAATAAGTGTCACTGCATAACATGCGCAGTTAGCAACTGTAGTCTCGTTACGTGTAACTAAACAACTGTTTCACTGCCTCATTACTCCATAGTTACCATTCGTTTTGTGTTTGTACCACAAACTTGCATAAAGTGGATCTGCATCTATGCCTACATGGTTACTGTTCGCACATGCCAGGCAGCTGATGCATAGACCGACTTTCGAGTTATTTCTCTACGAAGCCACTATGTCTTCACTTCTTTTGTACGTGGGAATCAGTCTTTTGTTTAATTTCGTATTGTCTCATACTTAGATACATTCCTAACTATTCACGAGGATATAGTAGTCTCCACAATATTACCACGACCCTTTCAGTCTGACATGATCGGCAACGTATCCTTTGTAATGGGCAGCAGCTTGCCTTTATCCTCATTTAAAGTGGGTGCCATAAGGTCAAACACAGATGATTAAGACAGAGCCTAATCAAATAAAGGATGAAAGAATAACCATGAAAAATGACAGAATACGGTATAATAACGATTACGTAGTCGGCGAGTGAAATTAATAGCTTAATTAAAAATTTACTTCTAGTGACATCAATTCTGAACTATTGAAACACGATGTCTCTATGTTGGTCGCTTCGTGACCTTTCGCTCAGATATCTCTCTTGCACGTTAGTAAAACGATTTATTTATATCAGCAGTTCTCCCTCATCTAAAACCACTTGACCCCCAACATTCGAAAGCAGTTAACTGTTTATCAACTATGGCTGGCTCTGAGCACTATGGGACTCAACTTCTGAGGTCATTAGTCCCCTAGAACTTAGAACTAGTTAAACCTAACTAACCTAAGGACATCACAAACATCCATGCCCGAGGCAGGATTCGAACCTGCGACCGTAGCGGTCTTGCTGTTCCAGACTTATCAACTATCCCAACACATGTGCGCAGTAGTGAATGTGACATTTTTCTCCATGAGGCAGTTTCATAGCGTAGAACAACTGGCCTCATTTTATGATTGTCCTGCCGCGTGGGACTAGCCGAGCGGTCTGAGGCGCTACAGGCATGGACTGTGCGGCTGGTCCCGGCGGAGGTTCGAGACCTCCCTCGGGCATGGGTGTATGTGTTTGTCCTTAGGATAATTTAGGTTAAGTAGTGTGTAAGCTTAGGGACTGATGACCTTAGCAGTTAAGTCCCATAAGATTTCACACAAATTTGAACATTTTTTATGATTGTCCTGTAGGACTGTGGACCAGGTGAGCTTCGCTGGTCAGTTACTCTCGTAATTAACTTCTTAAAGAACTAAACTGCGATATATACTTCCCTTTAACACATGACACTGTACTGAAAAGTCCCGTAAGTATTCTGTATTAATAATGGTTTGGTAATATTCATCAAATGACTTCATCTAATGTTAAATACCGTGTACCGAAACATACTGCGAGTATATTCCTGGGACTGAAAACTTGTACTCCGTTGTTTAATAGATAAAAGAACCAAATAATATAAACGAATTATATTTATGTTCAGGTGGGAGGAGGAAGACGTGGACAGATATACAGATAGCAGGAAGGGACAGACAGGCAGGTGTGAGCATTGTGAGGTGGGGTGGGGAACTGGCCTGAGAGGTTGGGAGGAGGAAATTGTCAGATAGAGTGGGAAGAAGGATATGGACAGAGAGAAGCGGGAGGAGATGATGATCTGAGAGAGGGGGAGGAGAAGGAGATGGACAGAGAGAGGTGGGAGAGGCAATGGCAGAGAGAGGGGTAGGAGGGTGTAGACAGGGAAAGGGGTAGGAGGAGGAGGAGAGGGGCAGGAAAGACAAAGAGGAGATACTGTGGGTGAGGGGGAGATGGATGGTGAAAGACTGGAGGAAGAGATGGGCAGAGAGGGATCAGGAGTAGATGGGCTGGATAGAGGATGGGTGATATATACAAGAGTATGGTAGATGGACGCAGAGAGGTGGGGAGGATGAGATAGACAAGTAGAAATGGCTCTGAGCACTATGCGACTTAACTTCTGAGGTAATCAGTCGCCTAGAACTAACTAAACCTAATTAACCTAAGGACATCACACACACGCATGCCCGAGGCAGGATTCGAACGTGCGACCGTAGCGGTCACGCGGTTCCAGACTGAAGCGCCGTTAACCGCACGGCCACACAGGCGCGCACATAGACAAGTAGTGGGGATGTAAATAGACAGATGGCGTTAGAGGACATGGAGAAACACATATTTTTGTCATCAGTCTTCTGACTGGTTTGATGCGATAATATCTTTACCTCATAGTCGCTCTTGCATCCTGTGTCCTTAATTATTTGTTGGATGTATTCCAATCTACGTCTTCCGCTATAGTTTTCACTCACTATAGTTTCCTTTGGTACCATAGCGGTTGTTCAGTCATGTCTTAATACTTGTCCTACCGGCATGTTCCTTCGTCTAGTCAGTGTTTTCCATATTTTCATTTCCTCGTAGATTCTGCGGAGAACCTCCTCATCTTTATCTTATCGGTGCACCTACATTTCAACATTCTTCTACAGCATCATAACGCTTCATTTGTCTTGTGTTCCGGTTTTCCCAGTGTCCACGATTCACTGTAATACGACGCTGTGTTTCAAACGTAGATTCTCGTAAATTTCTTCCTCATATTAGATTCAAATGGCTCTGAGCACTATGGGACGTAACTGCTGTGGTCACCAGTCCACTAGTACTTAGAACTACTTAAACCTAACTAACCTAAGAACATCACACACATCCATGCCCGAGGCAGGATTCGAACCTCCGACTGTACCGGTCACGCGGTTCCAGACTGTAGCGCCTAGAGCCGCACGGCCACACCGGCCGGCTAACATTAAGTGAAGAGATTAAATTTCAATAACTAACACCTGAAAAGGGCAACAGTATTAAACAGTTTTGGTACAGTAAAATGGTTCAAATGGCTCTGAGCACTATGGGACTTAACGTCTGAGGTCATCAGTCCCCTAGAACTTAGAACTACTTAAACCTAACTAACCTAAGGACAGCACACACATCCATGCCCGAGGCAGAATTCGAACCTGCGACCGTAGCAGTCGCGCGGTTCCAGACTGTAGCGCCTAGAACCGCTCGGCCAACCCGGCCGGCTTTGGTACAGTATATTACATACAGTACGGTATATTACACTGTATTCATTATATTAAATTATATTAATATTAATACTAAATTATATTCATTGTATTAAATGAAGTAAAAAAAACATTTACATTGCAAACAGGAAAATATATGATCAAATGGTTATGTCACAAATATCAACCATCGGCTATTGCCAGTAAATATCAAAAGCCATTGCCTTTGAAGTAGCCAAAATGACTGACAAAGGTGGTTTAAATTTATGATGATAGAGGCGGTGGCAGAGGCGAAGCCAGTGGCAATTATTCCTCCTTCTCCACTAACATAGGACGGCGGTTGGCGCTACCACAAATCTTCATTAAAAATTTCACTTGTGGTATTCAGGCATCTCTAACAAGATCACAGTTAACAGGAGACACAATTACCTATCCTTGATTTCTCGTAAAATCAAATGCCCATTGACAAACCCTTGCTTAGAGAGCGCCGAGAGAAGGATGTAACCAAGATTGTATTGTATGGAACTGGGGACCTAGAAACGACGGAGAGGCTTCGTCCGCGCCGTAGCCCGCAGTTGTACACAACCTCACAACAGGCTACAGCAGTCCACTCACCCCACCACCGCCCCACACTAAACCGAGGGTTACTGTGCGGTAGGACCCCCCGCCCTCTCCCCCTCTCCCCAACGGGAAAGTCTCAAACCAGACGAGTGTTACAGCAATGTTTGCTTGGTAGAGTAATTGTGATGTAAGCGTACAATGGAGAAAGTGTTTGCGCAGCAATCGCCGACCTAGTATAATTGAGGCGGAATAAGGGTAACCAGCCCGCATTCGCCGAAGCAGATGGAAAACCGCCTTAAAAACCAGCCACAGACTGGCCGGCACACTGGACCTCGACACTAATCCGCCGCGTGGATTCGTGCCGGGGACCGACACGCCTTCCATCCCGCAAAGCAGTGCGTTACACCGCACGGCTAACCGGGTGGGCTAACTAGGATTAATAGTCGTCGGAAACCCACGGATATCATCCAGCAGACGCCACCGCGTCCAGTACTTGCAAAGGTCAGACCGGATTCCAACCTTGCACCACAATGGTCACAAACTGCTTGCAAATTCAATAGCAGAGAACGCGCCGAATACTGTGCGTCTTGCCGGAGTAGCTTTGTTTGTTCACGGCTGCGACCAACACGCGGCCCAGCCAAACCCGCAGTGAGCAAAGGCACCACTCTTGCCAACGGGGCATGCCAGACCCTTGGCCACAACAACACGCCGCCTCACCAGCGCTCCCCGTCACCCGTGTCACACTCTCCTCTTCTCCAGGTCACCGTAGACCGTAACTACCTTCTCCTCCGACCTGCCTTCTACCGGCGACACTGACGCCCCATGCGCTCTTGCGGCCAGAGGGAGTCCAAACCCGCGGGAATTACGCGAAATTAAACAACGGCGCACGGCGCGGAGGCAGGTAGTACACAATTCTATGTCTCAATTTAAATGTAATGAAACGCGGATAATTATGGAACAAGTTTTTGTTGAACAATATACAACGCTGAGCGGTGGTAACGAGGCGAATGAGACCGCAGCATGTAGCTTCCAGAAACTAGAGGGAATCTTCTATTTTTTGTGACTTACTAAAAGATAAATGTTATCATTCTTCCTAGTTATAAAGAAAATCTTACATCAAGTGCATCTACATAATTTTATACATTATGAAAAAACTATTGATTTTTTGGAGCTTATAACAAATGCAGACCACCAAATGCGCAGAAAAATTTGTAAAATGTTTCCAAATATGGAGCACGTAAGGTGAACAGGTCATCCGCATCCTTATGTACTAATGAAGCGTTTTTAATCGCTGATATAATAATGATGAGCGAAAAAAAACAGTTAAATTTGACATAGCGCCATAGTCAACAGGTTTAAATAGGTTTAACTACTGTCTCAGTATCGTACTGCCGCTGAGTACATAAGATACTGTAGAAGGCGAGACTTAAGTGTGCCAGCAGCGGCGTATAATCACCCAGTATGATCAAGAAGATTAAGACTGTGTGTTTAGGCGATTGTATGAAATCAGAAGTTTTGACTCTTGCAGTTTTCAATTCAAGGAAAATAGAAGGCGAAAGAAAAAAAACGAAGGGCGGATCATATCTCAGCTAGGAAACATGAGGCAGTCCGGAGGACTCCGAAATATTCAGTTACTCGTACACGCCGAAACAAGCCGAGAAGCTATGGCTAACGTGAAAGAAAATATTCATTAGTTCATGTCAATTTTTTAGAGAAAAGTTGAATTAAAGAAGCCCCTATCTCACTGCCTAATTTTAGTCTCTCCCTCTCTTTTTATTTGGCTGTGGAATATTATTATGAGAACGAAATACTGCTTCGACTATGTTATTATAGTTAAAATTAATTTCAGTAATAGAGAATATAAAGTTAAACTGTACGTTTATGTCATGGTTTTTTGTGAAGTGACTTCTGGTAATGAAAGGAGTCTAAGTCGAATCATTTCCTATGATTCACGCAGAGTTTCGCCTACACTAATGTGGGTTAGTATACAGCCCTTCTGCTCAAGAGTGCAAGCTGTTACTGATTTGACTGATGAGGCTGCTAAGTGCTATACCACCTACTGCACTCCCCTGACTTAAGCCCTCGTGAGTTCAACTCCATTTCTAAACTGTAGGAAACACTTCACGGCATTCGCTTCGAAACTGCTACAATTTCGTCAGGCAATAGACCGCGCCACTCGAACTGACAACACAACTGGCACTGCTAAGAGTATCCTACGACTTCCACATCGCTGGCAACGGGTTATACACAATGCTGGTGACTACTTTGGCGGTCAGTAAAACTTTATAACACGTATCTGTTTTGTACAAGCTGTAAATAAATAGTTACCACTATTAAAGTTCCAACCCTCGTATATCGTTATTTCACGTTTTCTGAATACAAAATTAAAAAAAAGTCAAATTTTTCTGGAATTATATGTGTTAAAGTAAGAAATGAAATAGATAAAAAAATCATTTGAATGTCTTTGAATGATGCTCGAAATTATGTAGAGCAAGTGAGGCGCCAATTAAAAATTTATAGTTGAATGTTAGACTTATTCTTGGATTTTCTGGTTGTAGTCATTTCGCGAGAATTGTATGGGTGTAAATTAGACGTTCTCCGATTCTTCCGAGAAGTACTTTCCAGAAATTTCAATAACTAACCCCTCCGTCATGCACATCGCCTCCCTTGTAGTGTCTGCTACTGCAGTTTCAAGAGCATCTCTAGTAGTCTCGCACCGACTTAACGATCACGTGACGAAACTCCCTATTCTTCGCTGGATTCTCTCTATCTCTTCTACCAGTCCTACCTATTAAGAGTCCAAGATTGATGTAAGTACCCAAATGTCGACGGAATAATCACCGTTTTAGACACTTATTTTAGTGTATGAATTATATTTCCTTGAGAATCTTGCTGTGAGACTGTCTCGTATCTGCTTTTCCTACTATTTGTTTTATGTGACCTTTCCACTTAGCTCCTGGCGTATGCTCTAGATATTTTACGGAATTTACGGTTTCTAGCAGTTTGTCATCAAGAGTGTGTAACTGCGCGTGGAGCACACAATATTCGTTAAAGCCTTTGCTATGGTAATTGAGCGGGGTTCACCTTATGAGAAAGGATTTTCTTACAGATATCGACCGCGTGTGTCTGAATGGTGGCAAATCAGACTTATACCCACTCTGTAATAACAATGATATGTAAAGCAAGTCCGAAATGCAGTTACACGTCAGTATGGACCAAAAGCAACACTGAAGATGCTACCAATTAGATAATAATACGGTCGCCAGCCTAATTAGGCATTAACTGAGTTTCTTCCCTGTACAAGTTGGTATATATTCATGCAAAACCACACGTAGTAACACTGCATAATATAGTAGAATTTTAGAACCAGAAAATCTATTGAACTGATAGTTTCACGTTCTGTACTGATATGGAAAAACCATGAATACATAACACCACACTCTAATGTATACTACAAAATTTCGTACTGTATATTGATCTGATTAAAATCGGGCATAGGTTACCCTAGAAATAGCACTTTCGAGCCGCACACAAAAGTCAGTTTTGATAAAGATAAAACACTGATAAATTTTGGCTTTTATATTGACTTTAACTTTTGCTTGTCAAATCAATTTAGAACACTTCAGAATTCATATGAATAAAAAGGTGGGGGGGACCCTGAAACTGTTATGATTGATGTATTAACATAATTAATTACTGAATTTATTATGCGTTCAAGATTTCCAGTATATAAGTTATTACTTTTTTCATCTAGCTAGGTCTGCAAGTAATTATTGTTAACACAAAATTTCAATTTTCAGGTCGGGATACGCGGATTGCTCAATATTTGGAAAGGACCCTGTCTAGGTTAGTTGTGAGGATAATTAAATGATGGGAAAGTTCTGCTAAAATTTAGGTTATTATTGAACAGTTCACTCTATGGTCCATACGAATACAGTACTAAAAGTTTCAACCTGCTTGTGTCGATGCGGCGGTTGGCGGGCGGCGACATGGCGAGGCACAGAGCACACATACAACCACAGCTATGGCTCTTGACGTATCGGCACTTTATTTCTTCATAGCGTCGCAATACTTTTCCATTTAGTGCCTATGGAATTTTGCCACGCTGTGTGGGCGTTGGAACGGCATACCCGAGGCTCTGTGAAGCTACGTCTTCCAGGAGAGCCTCCTCGCTCCAGAAGGTGTTGCTCAAACCAGTGCCAAACTCAAACTACTACTGAGCCCGTTGTGCCGTGCAGTGCCCGCGTGCATTTTCCCGCGCTCGCCTGCCATCCACCTTTTACCGCTCCCTGGCAGACCGGGTATTCACCCGAGGTTTTGCATTCTACATACTCTAACACATTGCCTACGTATGGACCAGACGTACAGTTACAATTTTAAACATCTTACAATAGTTTCAACATTTGTTACCTTTCAATTCTATTACAATATTGCTTGACATTTGACATAAACATTAATATTCAAAATGGCTCTGAGCACTATGGGACTCAACTGCTGCGGTCATCAGTCCCCTAGAACTTAGAACTACTTAAACCTAACTAACCTAAGGACATCACACACATCCATGCCCGAAGCACGATTCGAACCTGCGACCGCAGCAGTCGCACGGTTCCGGACTGCGCGCCTAGAACCGCGAGACCTTCGCGGCCGGCAAACATTAATATTCACATTGCAACTTGTTTACAGTTTTCTTAACATAATGACATGAAACAAAAAAAGAAATGAAATGAGATCATCAACTACACAAGTTTATCGAAAAATCAGATGAAAAGGAAATTACTTATATGTACAATAGTACAGCGTCGTTGTTGTTACAAGTGTATTGTACAGTGCCAGATCTCTTTTCCTGTGTACGCGCGATATGTTACATTTATTTACATTCAGGGTAAACTGCACATTCAGAAAACCTCTCTAGTTTTCATTATTTTCATCATGCCAGCGACAACAGCAACCGTTATGAAATTGTCTGGAATAAAACACAGCCCACAGTTGCACTAAATTCTGTTTACTTTAAACCTTGACCATGGCTTCTGCTATAATAATACGGCCTTCTTCAGAAGTCATACACACAAATAAATTAAATAAACTCAACATGCATAAGCCTGTTTCGAACATAAGTAAAATTACATATGGCACTTTACGTCCTCCGCCACTACCTCTGTTATACTGGGTGCAAGACATTTTTCATTTATTAGTGCGTATGACTTTTGAAGAAGGCTATATTATTACAGCAGAAACCATGGTCAATGTTTGAAATAAACAGAATTTAGTGCTACTGTGGGTTGTTTTTCATTCGAGACCACTCTGCAGTTTTCTCTCCGTAAATCGTTGCTGTTTGCCGTTGTTACTTTCTTTCAAACAGTCGCATTAACTACCAACACCCTTACATAACCTCTGAGGCTTTCTATTAGCTCATTTATTTACACTGTAAACAGTAACTAACGGTCCTACCAACCCTGCATGGCGTACTCCCGAAATTACTTGTACATCTATCGATTTACGTGGGTTCTTCGTAAAGTAAGGAACGATCAGTCGCGAAATGGAAACCACAGTAAAAATCCGATGAATTTTTGCACAGGTGTGTTGGGCAGTGTCTTTGTGATGCCCGTCGACCACTTTACGTCGTTCTTTTTAGTTCTGAGCACACAGGGAGCACATGAAGATACCTAGAACAATAGGTCTCCTGCCAAGTACGAGGGCCTGGTGAGAAATTTCGCCTGAAGTTATGCAGCCAACATTACATAACTGTCGTGTGTTTTCTTATTCAAGGCAATTCTCAGCCGCATTCTGCAGGGGCAATGAGGTGCTCCTGCATCGTTCTCAATAGGATTACCCACAATACAGCCCCTAATTGTCTCCCTCGGATTTTCGTCTCTGCTCACGTGAACCGCTGGCTATGAAGACAACGATTTGGCACAGACAACGAGCTGTAGGCAAGCGTAGAGAATTGTCGGAGAGAACTGGCGGCTCCCTTCTATAACTAGGGTATTGGAAAGTTGGTACAACGCTACGACAAACGTCTATGTCGTATTGGCGACTATGGAGATAAGTAGTCGCAAGTTGTAGCTAACTGTTTCAAATAAAACAGTTTTGATTTTCGCTGTGGTTTCCATTTCGTGACCTACCATTCCTTACTTTCCGAATAGCGGTTGTAGTACCGCTAAAAGCGACGTGTTGAGATGTATCTAGTAGCAAATCTGGTCGGATACTTGCTAAATTCTTATTCTGTTCACTTCATTGAACGGCAGTAGGGGACATTGTCAAATGCTTTCCTGAACAGTCATCAACCTGATCGCCGTTCTCTACAGTAGTGTGGATCTCATGGAGGAACGGGGCGGGTTGAGTTTCCCAAGACCACTGTTTGCAGAATCGACGCGAATTTTGTAGAGAAGATTTTCGTTCTCCAAAAACGTCATAATAAATGAGCATAAAACATGTTCCAAGACTCTACAACAGATTGACGCCAACGATATAGGCCCATAAATACGTGCATCTGTCCCATGACCATTCTGTTCGTGCACCAGTAAACAATTCTCTGTAGGTTCTTGTGTCATCAGTTCGTCACCGTCTGGCGTGCGCTACCCTCTTACAGACAAAAAAAAAAAAAAAAATGGTTCAAATGGCTCTGAGCACTATTGGACTTAACTTCTGAAGTCATCAGTCCCCTAGAACTTAGAACTACTTAAACCTAACTAACTTAACGACATCACACACATCCATGCCTGAGGCAGGATTCGAACCTGCGACCGTAGCGGTCGCGCGGTTCCTGACTGTAGCGCCTAGAAACGCTCGGCCACCCCGGCCGGCTCTTACAGACAAACGCATCATCTGCGAACAGCTAGGTACCTTTCGTGGCCATAGCTACCTGCGATAAACGTCTGCTAGAACAGGAGCACGTTCTTTCGTATAGTCACTATAGCATTATACAGGTCTCATCTTGTTCTGATGTTTATCCACTACTAAGCGACTGTAAGAGGGTTGAATGAAAAGTAATACTTCCACATTCGTTAACTGGCTTTGGATGCGAATATTTTAATAAATCAAACGCAGAAATAATCCTTATAATATGATCTTTAATTACCAGTGTTCACTTTTCCACATAATCACTAGCCAGCTGTATACACTTCTACCAACGATGAACAAGTTTTCTGAAGCCTGTAACGCCGGAAATGCATATCCTCCTATTTCCATCTATTGCACTGCAAATTTTTTCCTTATTTTGTTACCTGAAGATATAACATTTCTGTGTCTTTGCATATTGTAATAGTTTTGCTATTTGTATATATATATGCAGTTATGTCGATGTATAATTGGTTTGTTTTGTGAATATTATTTGTATTTTACGCTGGGTCTGGCCTAGGGAAAACTATACTATCGAACGAATGCATCGATAGGTCGTGTGGAGAACGAAAGTGTTTAGGATCTTTGGTAGTGTTAACCCTGCCGCGTGGAGCGCGGGCTGAGCAGGGAGTCTGGCGGGAGTAGTGCAGTGGAGCAGGTGTGTTGCGTGACGCTCCTGCGAGTTGCCACGCGTTCGGGGTTGGACAGCATGTAATTGTGCTCGACTGGCTATAATAGTTTCTAGCACGGTGTCGCGGACGGGAAGCATTAGAGGGCACACATCACGAGCCCGTTTCGCCTGGTGACCGTGTCGAGAAGAAGGCGCGCCAGCATCCAGCTTCTGCAACAGCGACGGCCGACAGTGAGTGAGTGTCGCCACCTCCTCGATCGACGACTTCAAATCTTCAATCAACCAACGAGGAAGACGAAAAGCACGTAAAGTTTCAGAACTGTATGGCAGACCTCAGCTTTTAAAATTGTTGCATCACAAAATTACAGCAACTTAGCATGAACCTTTGTTGCTCATTGTCCCAATTGCATTGCCAAGCAGGGTCCCTTCCTTTTCTGAAATGAACCCGAGTGTCGTTGAAATTCAAAAGCCAGCATTAAAATAATATAATTCAATTTCACTGCTTTAATTTCAAAGTTCAGTTAAAGTATTCGTAGCTGGCTACAATATTTAGATTGGACGAGCACAAATTAAGAGTGCGAGTTTTGTTAGCATATTTTAGCTTACCTGTGACTGCAGCTCAGCTTGGTACGTACTAAATTTTACTATTGTTAATTGTTCAGAATCATTTAATTCAAGTTCGAAGTTAAATCTCTTACTTCTAAATTGCGTAGATTCAAGTAGCTTTTGAAATGATTGTTGAGGTAGCCCAAGACTAACTGTATTTTACTTAATATCGATATGCTTCAGAATCAAAGTTCACTATTAATCTCAGTCACTAAATTAACTTTCAATTTTCCGGTTTTATTAATTCTTTTGCTAAATTAAGTCAGAGTGTAGCGAAATTTATTACTTATGTCAAACTTTCAGTTTTCATACTACACGTTTCAACCTTCAGTTGCCACACTTCTAGTGCTAATTATATGTGTAATATCCTTTCTTTTTCAGTTACTATAGTAATTGTCCTTAGGACTGGCGACCATAATTTCCCCCAAATTTCAAATATCTAATTACCGCTAGCTAATTGTTAACGTAACGGCCGCACATTTACCTTCTTCATTAACTTTACCCCTTTTCAAAATTAATTTCCACGAGTTTCATTTGCATTTTTCCTTTCATTTAGATGTAACCCTTTCCTCCCTCTTTACCGACAGATTAACTTCGGTGACGATTGCTTTTTCCAAATTTCCATTAGGTACACACGGTTTAATTTTTCACTGTCATTAAGGACGGTAAGTAAGGAGGGGGGGGGGGGGGAGGTTACACGTGGCGACCTGGTGACAGGACAATCTTCAGATTCGAGGTTGTTCTGGACACGAATTTTGTATGGTGCAAATGTCGTAACAAAGTATTGGTTACGATCAGGCCGTTACGTCAGCGAGAATAAGTAGTGGTTGTAATCCTAATTATATTTGAGATTTGGCATTTATATTGAAAATTATTAAAATGAGTGAAGGCAACAATTACTAAAATTTGGTAGACTTGGATACGGAACAATCGGTCGAACAGTGGGAAACGCGCACCGCGATACCCATTGTTCAGGGGCAGGCGGCTAGCATGAAAGACGCGACCGCCGAAACGCAACAAAGAGCAGAAATGGAATTCCAAACTTTAGAAAATGTTTCGCAATCGGAAGCGAAAATCAAATCTGAACCCCTTGATGACGAATACTGGGGGGGGGGGGGGGGGTGGACAATTAAAGAGGAAGCCGATACGGAAGTAAAACCAGTAGTTTCCGGGAATTTAACTGATTTATTGAACGTTTTGATTAATGAAATCTAGAGTCAATCGGCAGAAATTAATGCTCAGGCTGCCTAGCAAGAAGCTCAGGCTGAAAAAATTGAACGGAAGCTAGACAATCAGAACAAAGTTATTAATGTTGTTAACAACAATGTTGGAGTTGTTAACACAAAAGTTGAATAAATCAAAGAAGGTATTGTTATGATTAATACCGAAATCGGTAATCTTAAACAAGAAATGATAGACGTTCAGGCGGAATTTGCGAGCACAAATACTCGTTTTTATTCCGAAATTAGCAGAATCGAGAAAAGTGTAGGAGAAGCAGTTGCTCCGATCATCGAGAATAAGGTGACGGAATAAATTCAATTAGTGAAAAAAGAGGATCAAAAGAAGGTGGAAACTTCAAAGGCTTTAGTATCCGAAGTAGATACCAAAGTGACGAAGTAGGCTAATACCCGCGAAGAGAAAAAAAGGGAAGTAGAAACGCTTGCGACAACCACTTGCCAAGTAATTACGAGAGTGTCGGAATTAGAAAAGAAAATTGACGAGAAACAGAGCTATGTGCCAATCTGTGCACATAGTTCGGAATTGTTGACGAAAGAGGAACGGCTCGACCCCTTGAAAAAAGACGGTACACACGCGACGGATTTCATTAAAAATTGTGAAAGAGTTTTACCCAGATCATGGACTAATGAGAGAAAAATTAATGCGGTTATTGATGTGTTGGCTGGTGATGCCAAGCGTTGGGGCTTAAACCTCAACATTACAAACCTGACTTTTGACGAGTTTAAAAAATTGTTTCTGGCTGAATACTGGTCAGAGCAAAAACAGCAAAGTGTCTGGTGCGAATTTGTCGTATCGAGGCCTTTCGATGCGAATTCGCGCGGTTCGATGAAGGAGTTTTGTGAGGGCTGGATCCGCAAGTTGGAATATTTGCGTGATCGCCGCACGGAATCCGAAATAGTCTGGGAACTCTACAAGAAGCTTCCAGATGATACAAAACGCTACGTAGGAAGCAATTAGAGGACAATCAATGATTTCCTGGAAAGAGTTGAGGACGAGGACAATTGGCGCAATAATCGCGACAGTGGTAGAGGCCGTGGTAACAACAACGGGTACCACAGCAACCACAACAATGATAACTATGGGAATAATGCATACCGCAATCTTGGCAGCAATAACAATAGTGGTTCGGGCCGTAATGACAATCGGTACAATGCAAATAATAACAGGAATGACGGAAACCAGGAACATACTAGCGTGATATGGGCTTCGCAGAATAGTAATAACGCCAGAGGGTGTGATCAGCCGCCTCAGCAGCATCCAGGTAGCGTATCTGCTGGTACGAGACAGGGAAACCATTAGCCGCGCCGGTGAGGGGCCGACCGAGCGCGGAGAAATTTTGGCGGCCCAATAACAGTAGAAAACCGAGGTGTCGTCGTTATGAAAATTCCGTGTGGAATAATCAACGGCGGGAGAGGGTGCCAGTGTTAGGAGAAAGGAGTGCGCCCACAAGTAGTAGATCAGCTGTAGACACGGCAGTAGAAAATACATTCACTGTCAGTGAGAACAATTTAAGTAGTGTTCCGGAAATCGATTATAAAGTTGCAGCTGTAACACCCACAGCGGAAATGGAGATTGAGTTTAAGAATGATTCGCAATTGTTGAGAGAAGATCAGATGTCGGATAATACGTTCGTCATAGAGCGAGGGGATGCAGAGAGGGATGAGGTCTGGTTAAGGCAGTTCGGTCGCTTATACGACGAACTCAGAGATTATAGGGGCCTGTATGGGAGAAGTGTTTATGGGGAGAGCGGACAGGATTTGCCGCGTCTCGTCCCACAGGAAGATACTATTTGTGAAGTGATAGAAAGTTCTGGCCCTAACCGGCAGACTTTAGTAGAAATAGTTGATGTTAATGGGGAGCATGAGCAGGAGCATGAGCAGGAGTTGGATGTTGAAGTAGTAACGGAAAGTTCTGGCCCTAACCGGCAGACTTTACCGAAAGTTATAGTGGTAGAAGTAGCCACACCCATCCGACGCCAACCACCAGTTTAAACACTGCGAGAGTATTAAGGAGAAAGATTACGTACATTTTAGTGATAGCCGGACACGATTGGCAGAAAAGCACATAGATTACAGCGTGTATGAGGTTAGAGCTGACATTATACGGTCAGACGATAGCAGTGTGGGTTACGCAGATCTAGAGGAAGTAATTGCAGATACTACTGGGCACATTTCTCCAGGTAGATTGGCGGATATCCATCTGACCAAAGAGGAATCAACGAAGGTGACAATTAGTGAATTGATAGCAAAGCAACACTCACTAGTTGACGAGTTACAGGAAAAGGTTTCGGTATTGGAGGCGAAGCTACAGACTAAGCCTCAGGACAAACGTGTTGAAATTAAAAGTGTATGTGAACAGAGGCTGAAAAAGCCGCCAGATAAGCCGGATTTAGGATCAAGGCCGGATGGTTTTTTCTGGAATGACCTGGATATAGACGAGGATTTACTGTGGGAAAATAAAGAAACAGTCGAGGATAAGTGTAGACAGATAGTAGTGTCTGTTAATACGCACAACCTACAACTAAACGTGTTGATTGACACCGGTGCAGAATTGAGTGCTGTATCTGGGAAAATATTTGAGTTACTGAAAGACAGACCTGGTATCGTAGTTATGCCAGTAACAGGAGTGAAAATTATCGGTGCTACTGGGAAGGCCAGTAAACCGGTCACAAAACAGATTTTTGTCAACTTCGAGATTTGTGGGGCACGATTTGAACAGGACTTTGTCTTCGTGCCAGACTTAACTACGGAAGTAATTATCAGGTTAGATTGGCTATTAAAGTACCGTGCAGTGATTAATTGCGAAAGCAAAACTTTGACATGTACGTCACAAGATAAAACAATAGTAGTTAGTTTTGACGAGGCAGGAGATGGTGTGCATGGGCAATACCAGCCTATACACATTGTTAACTGGCCGGATGGTATTGACGTAGGTATGAATTTGAACTACTGTAATGTGAGGAATCTCGGCATTGGCAATAGTGTAGAAAGTGAATTGGAAAGTGTTGTAGACGGTGTGTCAAACGTAACACACGAACAAAGACGAGGCCTGTATGAAGTAATAATGAGGAATAAGAGTGTGTTTTCAGACAAACCGGGACTTGTGGAAGGATATAAATGCAAGTTGCATGTAATTCCGCACGAACCATTCTTCGTGAGACCGTATGCTATACCGCTGTCCAAAAAGGAAGCAGTGCAACAGGAGATAGATAAGATGATCGAATGGGGAGTGATTGAAAGAAGTGCGAGTCCATACAATAACGGTTTGGTCATTGTAGCAAATGGGATGGTAGTGTGCGTATTGTGATTGACGCACGCACGTTGAATAGGGTCGTTCAACGCGAAACAGACAGACCAAAGAGTATGGAGGAGATTTTGCAATGTTTTCATGACGTTAAGTTCATGACTAGCCTCGATCTGACGGCTAGTTACTGGCAAATAGAACTCGAAGAAGAATCTAGGCCATACACCGCCTTCTTGTTTGCGGGCAGGTGTTATCAGTATAGAGTACTGCCGTTTGGACTTAATATATCTGTGTCCGTATTCATCAGGGCCCTAGATAAAGTGCTAGGACCGGCTTTGAGTTCAAGATTAACTGTATATGTTGACGACCTATTGTTGGCCAATGCCACTTGGCATGACCATTTTGACCTGTTAGATGAAGTTTTTAGAGCACTGCGCCTTGGCGGAATGACTCTAAAGCTAAAGAAATGCGAATTTGTGAAGAAGGAACTGAAATTTTTAGGGCATGTAATTACCACTGCTGGTATTACGAAGGACCCAGAGAAATTAGAGGCAATAAGGAATTGTCCTCCACCCAAGTCTAGGAAACAGTTAAAAAGTTTTCTAGGGCTCACAGGATTTTACCGTAAATTTGTAAAAGGACAAGTGTTTAATGATGAAAATTTGAATGACCTCATACACAAAAATGTTCCGTTTGTGTGGACTGGCGGGTGTCAGGCCGCTTTCGAGAGATTAAAAGACGAGTTGTTAAGATCTAACATACTATTTCATCCTGATTTATCGCTACCCTTCCATCTGGGAGCGGTTTCGTCGAATTACGGGGTGGGGGTACAACTGTTCCAAGAAGTTGATAAAAGAGAGGATAAGGAGCACCGGACGATAGCGTTCGCGAGTCGAACTTTATCAAAAAGTGAGCGAAACTACACGATTTCTGAGAAAGAGTGTCTCGCTATCGTGTGGGGATTCCAGAAGTTCAAGGGTTAGCTATGGGACCGTAAGGTGATCATTCAGACGGACCACAAGGCGCTCATTTATCTGAAGGATTGTAAACTACTTCACGAAAGACTGACTAGGTGGTCGCTGTATTTACAGCAATTTAACTATGACATCTGTTACGTAAAAGGGACCGACAATTGCGTAGCGGATGCGCTGTCGCGGTTGCCGGAGTCTAACGAGACGTATTGAAAGATGAGTCAGATGGAGTGGTCAAATTATACTATTTTAAAGAAGTTGAGGGACGCAAATTAATAGTGACCTTCTGTAAGAATCTACGTCGTCATCATAACGAGGATGGATGTTTAAATATGGTGAAAACCCGATATGACGAAAGGAGTCCAGAAGGAGAGAAATTAAGGAAGTATTACGAGGTAAACGATCATATCTTGTACACACGTAAGGGTGAAGATAGTAATATTTGGCGGGTATGCTGGCCCACCAAATTCGTCACGGAAATAATAGACTACTACCATTTGGCGTATGGTCACTGTGGACCAAAGAAATGTACGGAAAAGCTGAGTGAAGTAGTGCATTTTAACAACATGTTAAAACGCGTTACTGACAGGGTGAAAACTTGCGATTTATGTCATAAGGTGAAGGTTACCAACTGTACGAGTCGTGGTACTATGCAAAGTATAAGGCCTAACGACACCTTTGAATTACTGTGCGTGGACTTGTACAGACTTTGCCCAAGTCATCAGGAAACTTTGCCTACATTTTAGTAGTGCTAGAAGCTTTTTCCAAGTTCGTCAAACTTTACCCGATTAGGAAAGCTACAGCCAAAGCGGTCTATAGCAAGCTTGTGAACGATTATTTTGTTCATATTGGTAAGCCCAAGGCGATTCTATCAGACAATTGGGCACAATTTATTTCTAAGTTGTGGAATGAAGGCATGGAAAGTAATGGGGTCGAGGTGATCCATATTTCAGCTTATTGTCTGGCTGGGAATGCCGCTGAGAGGTATATGCGCGAGCTAGGCCGACTTTGCCGTACCTATTGCCATCACAACCATAGGGCATGGGGCAAATATGTAGCAGTATTTGAGAGAATTATGAACACCTTGAGACATGAATCGACGGGATTTTCTCCAGAGGAAATCCTGTTGGATGACAGAAGTAAAAGTTTAGTGGAAGAGATAATCAAATTCCCTCCACGGATTGACATTAATATTGGTGTGAAAAAAAGATCGTTTGCGAGAAGTAATGAAGCTAAGAGCCGATGCACGCATACGTCGTCATGACGCTAAAGCGCGTTTTGCTAAGTTTGCAATCGGAGATGTAGTACTTGTAAAAGCTCATGAGAAATCGAGCGAAATAGGCAATGAAATCTCTAAAATGTTAGTTTGTTTATAATGGACCATATAAAGTCATTGGTATACCTCAC
Source organism: Schistocerca nitens (assembly GCF_023898315.1). NCBI lineage: Eukaryota > Metazoa > Arthropoda > Insecta > Orthoptera > Acrididae > Schistocerca > Schistocerca nitens. Next base: position 23,351,166 of record NC_064614.1, read on the forward strand.
ACAAATGCTTATTGCTTAGAGTATCCAAGCTCTGGAAAAATATTAGGTATATGGAATATTTTAGACGAAATTGTACCAACCTAGCATTGATTAATACCACAGAATGGGTAATTTGTACAGTATGTAAATATAGAGTGTAAGATTTAAACGATTTGCTAGACTGCCATGCTTTTGCCTGACCAAGAGGACATTAAAGAAGTCGTAATTAATAAGTAATTAATTTTGTTAAATGATTTAAGAGAGAGTGATTATTTATCAATTGAAAAATCCAAGCTGCTAGTTTAAGTTTTCAGCTGAGTCACAGTAGATTAAGCAATGTAAATATGATTTTGTAACTAGCTGTAAGATTTCATGAATATGTGTTTTACTAGTGATTGCCGATGTACTTAGACGCTGTTTTAAGTTTCAGGCTAGTACATGCGTGTGATGATGGACAGTGTTGAGTTATCCACTGTGATAGTATTAATGGACTCCTTGAGATTACTCGGGAGTGGGTTTTTCCGAAAGAATTCAGTGAAACGGACGTTCTGGAAATGCAGTTACAAGGGCGAGTGAGATCAAGCGTGCCGCACAGGCAGGCACAACAATTCTGGCGAGGCGGAGCCGCTGTCGGCTCTTGTGCCGCTGTCGGCTCTTGTGCCGATTTCGGCATTCTTTGTACTTGCGGGTACAGAAGGCGGAGTTCTTTTTCTTCCCTGACAGCTAATGTGAAAGAATTCTGTTGTCAATATTTATGTTTTTGTCGATCTGCTGTATATTATTTTCTTGTTTAGCGTTAAGTGGACTCTCATGACGAGAATATTAATTATGAAAAGGTTATATAAAATGTGTATTCTATGTAATTAATTATTAATTTGCGTATTTTGATCTACCTGTTTCTATGACCATGTACTCTGATTAATTTTGTAAATAGTATTCCATTTCTTGATACTGTTACGAATTTTAATGATTTTGGAATATCTAAACCATTTTCTATGTTTTCTACGAATTTTAATGTGTTGTCAATCTGTTTTATTTTGTGCAAGATGACAGAGTGGAATAAGATTAGGAGTGTCTCCACTCAATTATTATGGTCTAAAAATTAATTTATTCTTAATTAGACGAATACTAAATTTTGTTGATGTTTTGAGCACATGCATTTCCGTTGTTTCTTTTTTGGGACATTTTCTGAGTCTGTTTAGGTTACACGAACATCCTCAGACAATGTGGGGCACGCGTAACGCCGGAAATGCATATCCTCCTATTTCCATCTATTGCACTGCAATTGTTTTTCCTTATTTTGTTACCTGAAGATATAACATTTCTGTGTCTTTGTATATTGTAATGGTTTTGCTATTTGTGTATATATGCATTTATGTCGATGTATAATTGGTTTGTTTTGTGAATATTATTTGTATTTATACGCTGGGTCTGGCCTAGGGAAAACTATACTATCGAACGAATACATCGATAGGTCGTGTGGAGAACGAAAGTGTTTAGGATCTTTGGTAGTGTGAACTCTGTCGCGTGGAGCGCGGGCAGAGAGGGGGAGTCTGGCTGGAGTAGCGAGTGGAGCAGGTGTGTTGTGTGACGCTCCCGCGAGTTACCGCGCGTTCGGGGTTGGACAGCATGTAATTGCGCTCGACTGGCTATAATAGTTTCTAGCACGGTGTCGCGGACGGGAAGCATTAGCTGGCACACATCAAGAGCCCGTTTCGCCTGGTGACCGTGTCGAGGAGAAGGCGCGCCACCATCCAGCTTCTGCAACAGCGACGGCCGACAGTGAGTGACTGTCGCCACCTCCTCGATCGACGACTTCAAATCTTCAATCAACCAACAAGGAAGACTAAAAGCACGTAAAGTTTCAGAACTGTATGGCAGACCTCAGTTTTTAAAATTGTTGCATCACAAAAATACAGCAACTTAGCATGAACCTTTGTTGCTCATTGTCCCAATTGCATTGCCAAGCAGGGTCCCTTCCTTTTCCGAAATGAACCCGCGTGTCGTTGAAATTCAAACGCCAGCATTAAAATAATATAATTCGATTTCACTGCTTTAATTTCAAAGTTCAGTTAAAGTATTCGTAGCTGGCTACAATATTTTGATTGTACGAACACAAATTAAGAGTGCGAGTTTTGTTAGCATATTTTAGCTTACCTGTGACTGCAGCTCAGCTTGGTACGTACTAAATTTTACTATTGTTAATTGTTCAGAATCATTTAATTCAAGTTCGAAGTTAAATCTCTTACTTCTAAATTGCGTAGATTCAAGTAGCTTTTGAAATGATTGTTGAGGTAGCCCAAGACTAACTGTATTTTACTGAATTTCGATATGCTTCAGAAACAAAGTTCACTATTAATCTCAGTCACTAAATTAACTTTCAATTTTCCGTTTTTATTAATTATTTTGCTAAATTAAGTCAGCGTGTAGCGAAATTTATTACTTCTGACAAACTTTCAGTTTTCACACTACATGTGTCAACCTTCAGTTGCCACGCTTCTAGTGCTAATTATATGTGTAATGTCCTTCCTTTTTCAGTTACTATAGTAATTGTCCATAGGACTGGCGACCGTAATTTCCTCCAAATCTCAAATATCTAATTACCGCTAGTTAATTGTTGACGTAACGGCCGCACATTTACCTTCTTTATTAACTTTACCCCTTTGCAAAATTAATTTCCACGAGTTTCATTTGCATTCTTCCTTTCATTTAGATGTAACCCTTTCCTCCCTCTTTACCGACAGATTAACTTCGATGACGATTGCTTTTCCCAAATTTCCATTAGGTACACAGGGTTTAATTTTTCACTGTCATTAAGGACGATAAGTGTGGAGGGGGGGGGGGGGAGGTTACAAGCCGTCACGGAAGAAGTCGACTTTCTGTTTCCGCAACCACAGCCTCGCAGTTCTCTCAACGCCTTCTTCAGAAGCATAATGATGTCCCCGCAGATCGTCTTTCATTATTGGGAACAGATGGAAGTCAGGCGGTGCTAAATCTGGACTGTCTGGAGGATGCCATATGGTGGTGTGATTCAGTCTCGCAAGTTCTGCTGTGGTGGTGCCCACGTGAAGTGTGTGGTTTGGCATTGTAATGCTGCAGGATAACATTTCCCTTTTCCTCTCGGACCCTTGTTAGCCGTCGTTTCAGAGTTCGCTGCGTTGTGATGTAACGCTCTGAATTTATTGTTGTATCATGATCAAGGAAATCAAAATGGATAACACCATCTGCGTCCAAGAACACTGTGGCCATGATTTTTCCACTGAGGATTGTGTCTTGGATTTCCTTTTCTGCGGTGAGTCTTTGTGTCGATATTCCATAGACTGAAGTTTCGCCTCCACATCGTAATGGTGTACCCACGTTTCGCCTCCTGTCACAATTGAATGGAGAATAGCGTCACCTTCATTCTCGTAACGCGAGATGAGTTCCTGGCAAATTTCAAGTCTGTGCGCTTTCATTTCAGGAGTCAGCATCCGGGGTACCCATCGCGCACAGATCTTCCGATAGCCAAGCAAAGCAATAATGTGACCCACACGTTTTTGTGAAATGCCGATTGTGCTTTCTGAGTGATACGACGATCGTCCTGAATCAGGCTGTCAACATTTTGCTTGTGAAACTTGGTGGTTGCTATCACAGGACGTCCAACTCTTTGTCACTCAGGTCAGATGTTCCCGTCTCAACATCTTTAAACTTACTCACCCAACGAGGCACAGTACTCACATCAGCACAATCACCATAAACTTCTTTCATTCTCTCATGAGGGGTGACACCTTTTGCTGTCAAGAATTCAATGACTTTTCGCGTATGGTCGTAAATTATAAATACTCTCTTTTCTTATTTTATTTTGGTTTTATTTTTGTTAGCGTAATAACGCATATACGAAAAGAGCCGCGAAATACCTTTTAGTAATGCTGTGCCAAGAATTTCTTTATAATCATTAATTTTCAACAAAACAGAATATATTGGGTTCTTATTGTTCTGTATCTGGCTTTCTATTAAAGGAACATTTTTGGTTACTGTAACTCACTATAAAAATCAACATATCTTCCCAACTTTACAGTTATTGAAAATGAAAATTGCTTTGTTATGAAATACTGATGTTACAGTTTGCAAAGATTGTTCAACATTTTGCAGTGGATTTTTGTTAAGCGTAAAACACCCATAATTACCACGACTAGCACAAGAACATGAGACTACTGTTGGAGAAAAATACGTTTTCACTATAAGGTTTGCCAGACCAGAACTAAGCACAGCAAAATTCCTATTATGTTACGAAGGTAAATTATCTCTTTTGTACTGTTAGCAATATACACTCCTGGAAATTGAAATAAGAACACCGTGAATTCATTGTCCCAGGAAGGGGAAACTTTATTGACACATTCCTGGGGTCAGATACATCACATGATCACACTGACAGAACCACAGGCACATAGACACAGGCAACAGAGCATGCACAATGTCGGCACTAGTACAGTGTATATCCACCTTTCGCAGCAATGCAGGCTGCTATTCTCCCATGGAGACGATCGTAGAGATGCTGGATGTAGTCCTGTGGAACGGCTTGCCATGCCATTTCCACCTGGTGCCTCAGTTGGACCAGCGTTCGTGCTGGACGTGCAGACCGCGTGAGACGACGCTTCATCCAGTCCCAAACATGCTCAATGGGGGACAGATCCGGAGATCTTGCTGGCCAGGGTAGTTGACTTACAGCTTCTAGAGCACGTTGGGTGGCACGGGATACATGCGGACGTGCATTGTCCTGTTGGAACAGCAAGTTCCCTTGCCGGTCTAGGATTGGTAGAACGATGGGTTCGATGACGGTTTGGATGTACCGTGCACTATTCAGTGTCCCCTCGACGATCACCAGTGGTGTACAGCCAGTGTAGGAGATCGCTCCCCACACCATGATGCCGGGTGCTGGCCCTGTGTGACTCGGTCGTATGCAGTCCTGATTGTGGCGCTCACCTGCACGGCGCCAAACACGCATACGACCATCATTGGCACCAAGGCAGAAGCGACTCTCAACGCTGAAGACCACACGTCTCCATTCGTCTCTCCATTCACGCCTGTCGCGACACCACTGGAGGCGGACTGCACGATGTTGGGGCGTGAGCGGGAGACGGCCTAACGGTGTGCGGGACCGTAGCCCAGCTTCATGGAGACGGTTGCGAATGGTCCTCGCCGATACCCCAGGAGCAACAGTGTCCCTAATTTGCTGGGAAGTGGCGGTGCGGTCCCCTACGGCACTTCGTAGGATCCTACGGTCTTGGCGTGCATCCGTGCGTCGCTGCGGTCCGGTCCCAGGTCGACGGGCACGTGCACCTTCCGGCGACCACTGGCGACAACATCGATGTACTGTGGAGACCTCACGCCCCACGTGTTGAGCAATTCGGCGGTACGGTCACCCGGCCTCCCGCATGCCCACTATACGCCCTCGCTCAAAGTCCGTCAACTGCACATACGGTTCACGTCCACACTGTCGCGGCATGCTACCAGTGTTAAAGACTGCGATGGAGCTCCGTATGCCACGGCAAACTGGCTGACACTGACGGCGGCGGTGCACAAATGCTGCGCAGCTAGCGCCATTCGACGGCCAACACCGCGGTTGCTGGTGTGTCCGCTGTGCCGTGCGTGTGATCATTGCTTGTACAGCCCTCTCGCAGTGTCCGGAGCAAGTATGGTGGGTCTGACACACCGGTGTCAATGTGTTCTTTTTTTCATTTCCAGGAGTGTATTATCAGCAGCCCGCGTCAACCTGCAAAACACATCATAAAATCTGCTGCTCTGCTCTGCAAGTCTGGAAGCTGAAAGAGATGATTTTATTTCACTATTACCTTCCCGCTTCTTTGCGGTATGATCAATTCCTTTTAATGCAGTTTGAATGCGCCGCGGCAGCGGCTTGTTCGTTCGTAGTGCTCTGCACCACGGATAATATTTAAATAACTGAAAAATGTCTCAACAGGATGGGACAATAGGCAAGCAAGCTATAACAATTAATAATGCAAGTTTTCATTTAAATAACTCTATTTAAACATTCAAATATGTTAATTTATCTACAATACACACTTTTTTAAACATGAGTACGTAATGGCGTACATCGACTAACCATGACAAAAGAAGACTACGTTAGCATGTACAACTGCGACACAGGCTATCTTACTCCCGTAACTTCAAGAAGAAGACAGAGAAATTAATGTTCATGCTGTATTATTTATACTAACGACATTGTTTATCTTTGTATGATATTTATCGTCTGTGCGGTTTCAGTACTCGCCGACACAGATATTATCTAAAATAAATAATAATAAAAAAATACATAATTCCATACAATAACAGAATACGATGCACAATATTTTCTCTTTACTACAAAATATGTCTTTTGCTAAAGGACGTTACAATGCTCCCTGGCAGCAATTGACTAACGTTAAGAATGTTTGGCAATATGCTGCCACTAACGTCCGTTTTGTCATTGTCTATCACCTTGTTTGGAATATTCACTGTTCACTTCTTTCCTCTTTTACATTATAGTTTTAATTACACTTTTTATAGTTTTTTACACTTTGCGAGGTGACCGTAAACCTAGTCCCAGAGTCATTACAGTTTTCTGGCTCCCCCATTTGGGCTACGTGCGATCAGAAAACCTGGGAAAACTGCGCCGGAGCCATGGTCATCTCGTCTGGATTGTCTTAACACACGGTTTTGTTCATTAAACAAGGGTGGACTTTATCCAATGTTCACAGATAACAATGATTATTTATGTCAAAATGTTAAACCTTTTAGTCTCTCTATTAAAAATGTACCTTCTACACTTTTTCACATTTGTATTCTGTGTCACAATTAAGGTCAATCATTAAACAGTTCGATAGCAATGTAATGGATTGTCCCTACACATACTCACGACAAATGTTCTACCATTGTATGGCGTTCGTGTCAGTTTGTTTCACTAATATGACAAAAACGTATCACATATATTATTGAACTAGTAAATGTTTTGAGTTTATATACAGGAAACTAAAAGAAAAAAAAATGTTTGTCACGTAATTTCGTGTCCAATAAATCATTTTCGTATTAGTACATGAACAACGTAGTTGTTAATGTTCGGTTGAACGTCAACAATGTCGTACGGAGCGGGCGGCGCGAAGCAATTGTTGCGTAGCGTCGTCTGGAGCGCGGCGTGCCAGCGACCGCTGAGGTCGACGACCTGCTAGCAGCAACAGCGACGGCGTGCTGCGGTGGCGCCCGAGCAGTCGCGAACCGCGCCGAACCATTCACCAATGTCGGCGTGTTGCAGTGGTTTCTTGCGACCGGCTGGCTGGCGGCACGGCACCCGTCTCTGCTTCTCCGCATGGCTCCCCGTCGTAACGCATGAAACAAATATTCCACAACGGTGTACTGTCTTTAAGGATACAACTTATTAGCTGTGGAAGAAAATGCACTTCGGTTAAAAGCGTTTATTGTTCATTACGCCGTCGCTTCGCTGGTATGCACAGGCTGTTTTGGCGTGATAACAGGTTTCTTGTGGCATTGTGACACTGGTATTCAGGGTTCGTCACACGCACATTGTACTACATACTTTCACTTGTTCTCACGGTTGATACACTGCCAGAGCGTCTTTCAACACGCGAAAATGTTTCTGTACACACATACTAAATGTCTCCGTCGACCGATGTTTGTTTGAATCGACTCCGAACGGATCACTAACTACCGTTTTTATTCACAGTGTATTGTTCGTTGAGCATTGCACTATGACAGTTAGTCACTCAACACTTAACTTATACCGACGTATATATTGGTGCAGATACAACAGTCATTTTCTGTCCCTACTACACACAATATTCCGTCCTTTCCTAGATTGTTTATGCACACAGTTTATTTTTTAATGCATAACAACTGTTCTTAGCATAATCACTCTCATCTACATTGAGTCCATTGTGTTACCTTCTCATTACACACTTTTAATACTATTACTAGGCATATATTGCTTTTTTTGTAATTATTTAAAGGTGTGTGATTTTTTTGTACATAGCTTTCTTTTTCTCTTTTAGTGTAGCTTGCCAGGTTATTACCCATCTAGCAAACAGATTTTACCATGTGCATGACAGCTTGACTTGGGCATATTGTTCAATAAATACTTCATTTAGTACTAGTATTATTTTTGACGTTCTGTCCTACAGGACTACAGTGTAGTTTCCGCGTAACTTGATTCGCGTACCGCGTAATTAATATTCAAGAACGTGTACCAAGTACACAGGCTTCAATTGAAGCATTAATCCATACAAAGCATAGGTTACACGGAACGGGTTTGTTTTTGATTGAATTCTGCTCCAGTGTCGTTCTCAGATCACTATTGGCAGTAAACATTACATCACATCATTATTTCGTACTACAAAGTCAATTTTTGGCTAGTATAGACTCTCTCTCAGGGTTCCTTAATTCTAACACAATTACATCTGCTACACATTTATATGAGATTTCATCATTAATTGTACTTACTTACTACAAAATGATTCAAGAAATTAATCATTATTTTATCAACAAAAGATTATTCACTGCTTGAAGAGCATATAGTACTTTAATGACACTAACTGTCTGTAAACAAAGTCTTCCATTTGCATATTATTGCTCAGTTTACTGATTCTACTTCTTCAAAATTGTAACTATACACAAATTCTTTCTTAAAACTAACATACTTATACTCTAAAACACAATTGAAATCTTCTTACTACTACTATTTACATCAGACATGTCACTGAATAAATAACTCTACTATTCCATTCCAACATCCTTCAAATCTCTTTAGCCACTACCTCCCTCCTCGACCAAGGGATGGAGTAAGATGCGCGACAGTATGTTTTGTGAGGCATCACCTCTATGTGATAGTGGTACCCTTTGACTATTCCTGGTCGGTCGGTAAATACCATGGTATATTCCGATAACAGCTGCGTCAACTGTTGCTTTTGTATGTTACTTAAACTTTCAGATTCCTGTACTTTGGTTCGAAATTCATCAACATTTGGTTCAAAATTTCTATCTCCTATATTCGGATAATAGAGATCCGTCACAGGTGAATAATCATTAAGGTGTAGTACCCAGGGGTTCCTACCTTTGATATTAATTCGTTTGCAACATGGCACAAGTACCTCCTTCGATTTCATCACAGATAACTCAATCCTCCTACCTTTATTAACTATACTTAGTTTTCCCGAGGAGAGGTCGATCACTGCGTCCCTCTCACGGAGAAAATCTACTCCCAGAATGCATGCCACCTTTAACCCTTTAACAATGAGGAACGAGCTCACTATGGCTTCGCCCTCCTTACAAATCTCCAACTGCACCTGGTACTTAACTGGCTCTGTGCACTTATAGCTCCAGACACCTTGCAATTATTAACCGGGAAAGTCGGTATACTACGTCCCTTCCCTAACACTTTAAACAACTCTGTACTCATTACACTCACTGAGGCACCTGTGTCAATGATTATATTCACTGCAACATCATTGATTCTCGCTTCTATTATGGCTTGCACATTTTCGTTGCTATCTTTCTTGCATTCATGCGGTTCGGTCAGTAGATCTTTATCCATACTGATACCGTCGTTGTATCGCAGCATATGTATTCCAGGGATATTCTTGTCATTCGTGTTGCTCTCACTCCACCCCTCGGCCAGCGATGGAGAGCATATCGAGGCCGATTCTAGTTTGTTGGATGGCTTGCTTGCGAGGTACTTGGACGGCTATTGTCCGCGACCTCTACTATGTTTACGCTTTGGTTTGTGGGCCGCCACGACTGCGCAATAGGCGCGTTCTGCGGTGGTGGTCTGTTGTTATCGTACCGGTCATTACCCTGCCGCTCTGGGCTTGGTCGCTGATTCTGATTCCAATTACGATTACCGTCATTGTAATTGCTATGCCACTGACCTCGCGCATTTTTCCAGCGGTTGGTCCCTGGCAGTCCGGAATCGTACCGGTCGTCAAATCGACGCTTTTTATTATGGGACGGCTGCCCATACCCGTTCTGACTTCAACCGTTATTACAGTTTTGCGAATGCTCTTGCCGCTTGTTACCACCCCCACCATTTCCATGGTTGTGGTTTTGTGCACTATTATTTCTGTCATGTTTACATCCTGATCCATTATTCCGCGAGTGATCACACGCTGCTTTTACGTCTTCCTGGATTAAGTCTATTGAATCTAGAACAGAGAGGAAATGTTTCATGTCGCTTTCTGGTACGTGTATTAATTTCTCTTTGATATGAATGGGTAAATGTGATTTTAGGAGTCTTATTATGTCTCTTGGTGAGATCGGCTCGTCCCAGTAACGCGTTTTGTTTATGTACTTCTCGAAATACCGTCTCAGATTCCCAAGACGGGGTGAGTACGGTTCGGGATTGTATACTTCTTTTCTTAGCCGCTCTTGTATACAAGGCGACCAGTATTTCGACAAAAACGCCCTCTCGAACTGTTCGTATGTCATGCAGCTGTCTGCTACTTCTGTAGCCCACAATGCTGCATCACCCTGAATGTATGACATTACGTATTGAATTTTCTGTGCTTCGTTCCACACACTAGGCAAGATATTTTTAAAGCTTTTTATGAATACTACTGGGTGTACTGACTTTCGTTCAGTAGTAAACGTTTGAAACTGCCTATTTTTTATCAAACTTTCTTCAACTAATATTTTTGGGCTATACTGGTTTGCTCCTGGGACGTAGGCTGTATGCTCCGAACCGAAGCTACAACTCTTCGCATTATCGCCTAAAGATTCAGTATTGTTGCGTCGCGTATAAGTTTGTGCGTTGCCAAAAACATTGGCTGTTGGCGACATAGTTTCATGTTCAAGATATTTGCTACTTTGTGCTAAACCCTTTTCCAGGTCGGATATCCATTTGTTAATATTCACTTGCCACTGCGGAATATCCTCACTGAGTATTTGTTTGATGGTTTGCACGTCGTTCTGTACCTGACTATTTACTGTGGTACTGAACGATTCGGAATCTCTATCTGCTCTGGCCGCTTGTACCTTAGAATTAATACTTTTTTCGATCTCACTCTCCTTCACTTCTAGTCATGAGTTGAATTCGGTTTCAATTTTAGTCGCTTGTTCGTTCCACTTCTGCTCTACAAGGTGTGTGGAATCTACCTCTAGCTTTTCTAACCGGTTGGCTAAGACACCTATCTCGTCTACCCTGTTAGTGTTTGCTACTTGCAGGTTGTTGACCTGTTCAGTCAACTCCTGCACGGCCTTAGGTATCGACTCATAATTCTGTTTCATACAGGCAATCTCTTTTTTCATATTTTCTAACGATTGCACAAGTTGCCGGTCCCGCTCATCTTGCTAGCGATCTCTCTCAGCCTGCTGGGCAAGTAAATTTTCTGTTAACTGCCGATCTCGCTCAGCTTGCTGGCGATCTCGCTCAGCTTGCTGGGCAAGTAAATTTTCTGTTAACTGGCGATCTCGCTCAGCTTGCTGGCGATCTCGCTCAGCTTGCTGGCGATCTCGCTCGGCTTGCTGTTGCGCAAATTTTGCCTGGTAATCCAGCACGCGCTCTAATATCGCCTGAAGTGAATACCCACCAGGCAGATTACCACTCTCTGGTTCCTGCTTTTCTGGAGGTGGTGTAATTTCTTTATCTACCTCTCCTTGAGCACTGGTGGACGGTGGCATCACTTCCTGTGCCCCTGCCCACACATTTTCGCATGGTATATCCTCAAAGAGAGCACTTGTACTGCTTAATGCACCCGTTTCTACATTTCCTGCACTAACTAATGGCTGTTCCTCATTATCCATATTGTTCGGACGTTGACTACGCAATTTAACCATATTCATAAATTACCTACTCGAACACAAGACCTAACAGTTTTTTCACTTGCACACAAAATATGTTAGTTTATCTACAGTACACTGCACACTAAATATTGCTATCTACAATCAACTTTGTCCTGTCATAAACACTAACATCAAACTACACACCACTAGCGATATGAGATCACTTCACTGGAGTTAAGCTTCTACAAACAGGACAACTACACTGTAGTCTTACCTTTTATTTATCTGATCTCGGGGTTCGGCTGCCCCCGGATTATGTAGTCGTTACAGTTTCTCAGTACTATCAGGATCGTTTCCCGTAACTTGCTTGCAGTGGTGCGGTTTTTCACGAAAATTTTTTGTACATTCATTAATACATAGCATTAATCATGATACACATACATATATTTATCACTAAATACATACATATATATAACAATAAACACTGAAAGAAATTACATAAACATTTATTTTCGTGGCCACTGCAAATTCGGGCCCCGCGTTTTTGGGCGACAATTTCGCGTATGGTCGTAAATTATAAATACTCTCTTTTCTTATTTTATTTTGGTTTTATTTTTGTTAGCGTAATAACTCATATACGAAAAGAGCCGCGAAATACCTTTTAGTAATGCTGTGCCAAGAATTTCTTTATAATCATTAATTTTCAACAAAACAGAATATATTGGGTTCTTATTGTTCTGTATCTGGCTTTCTATTAAAGGAACATTTTTGGTTACTGTAACTCACTATAAAAATCAACATATCTTCCCAACTTTATAGTTATTGAAAATGAAAATTGCTTTGTTATGAAATACTGATGTTACAGTTCGCAAAGATTGTTCAACATTTTGCAGTGGATTTTTGTTAAGCGTAAAACACCAATAATTACCACGACTAGCACAAGAACATGAGACTATTGTTGGAGAAAAATACGTTTTCACTATAAGGTTTGCCAGACCAGAACTAAGCACAGCAAAATTCCTATTATGTTACGAAGGTAAATTATCTCTTTTGTACTGTTAGCAATATATTATCAGCAGCCCGCGTCAACCTGCAAAACACATCATAAAATCTACTGCTCTGCTCTGCAAGTCCGGAAGCTGAAAGAGATGATTTTATTTCACTATTACCTTCCCGCTTCTTTGCGGTATGATCAATTCCTTTTAATGCAGTTTGAATGCGCCGCGGCAGCGGCTTGTTCGTTCGTAGTGCAGCTCTGCACCACGGATAATATTTAAATAACTGAAAAATGTCTCAACAGGATGGGACAATAGGCAAGCAAGCTATAACAATTAATAATGCAAGTTTTCATTTAAATAACTCTATTTAAACATTCAAATATGTTAACTAATCTACAATACACACCTTTTTTAAACATGAGTACGTAATGGCGTACATCGACTAACCATGACAAAAGAAGACTACGTTAGCATTTACAACTGCGACACAGGCTATCTTACTCCCGTAACTTCAAGAAGAAGACAGAGAAATTAATGTTCATGCTGTATTATTTATACTAACGACATTGTTTATCTTTGTATGATATTTATCGTCTGTGCCGTTTCAGTACTCGCCGACACAGATATTATCTAAAATAAATAATAATAAAAAAAATACATAATTCCGTACAATAACAGAATACGATGCACAATATTTTCTCTTTACTACAAAATATGTCCTTTGCTAAAGGACGTTACAGACTGGACGTTGCTTAAATCGCATTGACTGATCGTCTGCGCAGTGTCCCATACTTTGCACTGTAACAACACAATCGTTCAATGCTAAGGCTTCCCGCCAACTGGAGCTGTAGAGCAGAGGCTACGGAACAAGCCAATACCTGCCGCATACCAATGCTGCAAACTGTTGAAGAGTTACGAAGATGGAGGTATTACTTTTCACTCAACCCTCGTAGTTGTTCTTTCTGTCTCACGATCAGTTATTTCAATATCCACCTGTTTTATTACATAAATAAAAAATTTAACCGAACCAGTGACTTTCCAGTAGAAACAAGATAAGATGTTAAAAAAAGTTGAGATGCTCTCATAGTTTACGTAGCAGTTTTCTGACACGGCTGTTAAACCACGGCTGGTCTTTCCCATCGGTTAAGACCTCGAAACATACTTGTCTGCGGCATATTGAACGATATATTTGAATTTTTTCCTACTGCGCTGCACATCTTTGTACTCAGCACTGAATATTTGGTGTTGACTATGCAACTACCTTGCAGTTTGTTTCCTGTCACTCTTAATAACCAAAAATATTTTCCTACCTCTCTTCACGGTCCTTGTAATAGTTGTCATAGTTGGTGTCACAGATTTATGGTCGCTAATACCCTCCTTTGCGTTTACTGATTGGAGAAGTTCAGCTCAGTTTTCTGCTAGGATGTCTAAGACGTCATCTTCACGAATTGGTTATCTGACTATCCGCTCGAAATAGATTTCGGACAAGACATTCAGAACAATGTCACTCAAATCCCTGACACTGGCACCAGGTCCATGTCTACATGTAAATGTTATGAGCTGTGGATAATTAAGGAGTAAATTTTCCTTGACCTTTACCTAGACAGTGCTGATGACTGCTGGTCAACGACGTCAAGTGTGATCGTAGCGCTTAGCTTCCAAAAACTACTGGAGACGTCTACTTTCTGTGGCCCGTTAAAAGATAAATTATATTCCGCATATTGGTTAAAAACATTTATTACGTAAAATCCATCTACACAGCACGCGAAACCCACTGATTTTGTACGGCGCAACAACAAATATATATCTCAAATAATTTTGTATAGATCAGAACGAATGAGTATAAAAAACTTGAAATATGCTGGAAGCGACCCTCGCAGATAAATTTGGGAAATGTCCCCAAATGTGGAGGAGTTAAGGTGCAAGTATAGTTAGTCAGCCACATCCGATGTACTGACAAGCCTTTTTTAAAGGCTCACATCAACACCATAGTGAACGGGTTTAAATACTGTGCCAGTTTCGAGACATTTATGTAGCTTATACAACGGAACATGAATTTATTTCGAATCTCTAGCACAATGATCAACGCCATACCCTTAGCAAGAATCAACACATTTAAATAATTGAAGGCACGCCTCTCCAAAGACTGGACATGTCCAAACGACTATGCAAGGTTTGGATTTGCTCCTAAGATAAGACTAGCGTTTTCAATGGTTTCATTTGTTGTACATGTCTTTCTTTTGTAGGGAACTGGACAGTAAAGGTTAATATTACCAACAAAATAGAAGATTTTGTAATGCGGATATATTACCGCTGCGTACTTAAAGGATATCGTGGAAGGCGAGACTTACAGATGGCGATATCATTAAGCGTGCCAGAACAGACTGATAAGTATCGAGTATAATTTATAAGATAAATATGGCATATTTAGAATATAACGTGTACACAAAAGTATCGACGATTGCAGTTCATAGTTCGGGGGAAACAGAAGGCAAAAGAGAAAATGTAGTACAAGTTGTGTCCCAGCAGTGAAGCATGGGACAAGAAGTGAGACTACAAAATATTCACTTGCTCATACACGCCGAAAGAAATCGAGAAGATTTGGAAGCCCTGAAAGGAAATATTCAGTAGCTCTTGTGAATTCATAAGGGAAAAGTCGAAGATACGGCTTTCCTACCTCGTCACCTAATTTTCTCCCTCCCTCTCGTTTTACTTAGTTGTAACTTATGAAATGAGAATAAAATATCGCATCCGTTATACTAGCAACGTTCAATTTAATTTCAGTAACAGAGGAAAGTAAATTGATGTGTTCGTTTAGTGGTTTTTTATTATATCAGTAATAGAGGATGGTAGACTGATGTATATGTTTGGTCGGTTCCAGTGAAGTGACTTGAGAAGAGTCCCGTGTAATCTCGTGTCCTATCTGTTATTTAATACTTCTCCCTGCAGTTAAGTGGGATTTTAATCAGATCGCTCTACAAACAGACCGACAAGAAACCTTTTATTATTATCACTATGCTTATGTTCACTAAACAGGGCGTATATGTCAATGTCGCAAGCTAAAGTTGATGTGATAGAGAACGTGTACGAGGATATTGAAAGAGAAATGCAGTTACGTAAAGGAAAATGAAAATCTAATAGTCTTTGACGACTGGAATGCAGTTGTAGGCTAAGGAGTAAAGGAAACGGTTACAGGGGAATATAGGCTTCGGACAAGGAATGAGAGGGGAGAAAGACTAATTGAGTTCTGCAAATAATTTCAGCTAGTAAAAGCGACTTCTCTGTCCAAGAATCACTAGAGGAGACAGGTATACTTGGGAAAGGTCGGGTGATACGGGAAGACTTCAGTTAGATTATATCATGGTCAGATATAGATTCTGGTTTGTAAGGCCTACCCTGGAGCAGATATAGATTCAGAGCACAATGTGGTAGTGATGAAGAGTAGGCTGAAGAATCAATTCGCAAAGAAGTGGGATACGGAAGTACTAATGAATGACGAGTTAAGCTGGAAGCTATCTAAGGCTACAGATACAGCCATAAGGTGTAGGTCAGTAGGAAGTACAGTTGAGAAGGAATGGAGATCTCTACAAAGAGCAATCACAGAATTTGGAAAGAGAAACACAGGTACAACGAAAGTAACTGCAAAGATACCATGGGTAACAGAAGAAATTGTTCAGTTGACCCGTGCAAGAAGGAAGTACAAAAACTTTCAGGGAAATTCAGGAGTATAGAAATACCAGTCGCTGAGGAATGAAATAATAGGAAGTGCAGGAAAGCTAAGACGAAATGGCTACATGAAAAATGTGACGCAATCGAAAAATGAATGATTGTCGGAAGGACTGACTAATCCTCTAGGAAAGGTAAAATAACCTTCAGTAAAATTAAAAGTAATGGTGGTAACATTAAGAGTGCAACGGAAATTCCTCTCTTAAAAGCGGAAGGAAGAGCGGATAGTTGGAAAGAGAACATCTTATGACTCCTCGAGGGGGAAGATGTGTGTGTCGTGATAGAAGAAGAAACAGGAGTGAATTTAGAAGACATAGGGGATCCAGTATTAGAATCATAATTTAATAGAGCGTCGGAGAAGATCAAATAAGGCAGAAGGGATCGATAACATTCCACCAGACTTTCTAAAAACATTGAGGGTAAGTGGTAAAAAATCGACTATTCACATTGATGTGTAGAATGTATGAGTCTGGCGACATACCATCTGACTTTCGAAAAAATAGTATCCACACCATCCCGAAGACTGCAGGAGCTGACAAGTGCGAAAATTATCGCACAATCAGCTTATCAGATGATGCATCGAAGTTGCCGGCAAGGATCGTATACAGAAGAATGGAAAAAAATTAAGGATGTGTTAGATGGCAGTTAGTTTGGCGCCGGCCGCGGTGGTCTAGCGGTTCTGGCGCTGCAGTCCGGAACCGCGGGACTGCTGCGGTCGCAGGTTCGAATCCTGCCTCGGGCATGGGTGTGTGTGATGTCCTTAGGTTAGTTAGGTTTAAGTAGTTCTAAGTTCTAGGGGACTTATGACCTAAGATGTTGAGTCCCATAGTGCTCAGAGCCATTTTTTTAGTTAGTTTGGCTTTAGGAAAGATAGAGGCACCAGAGAGGTAATTCTGATGTCGCGATTGATAATGGAAGAAAGGCTATACAAATATCAAGACACGTTCATAGGATTTGTCGACCTGGAAAACGCATTCGACAATGTCAAATGGTGAAAGACATTCGAAATTCAGAGAAAAATAGGGGTAAGCTCTAGGCAGAGACGGGTAATATACAACATGTACGAGAGCCGGGAGGGAATAATAGAAGTGGACGATCAAGAACGAAGTTTTCGGATTAAAAACGGTATAAGATAGGGATATAGTCTTCCACCCCTACTGTTCAATCTGTACATCGAAGGAGCAATGATGGAAATAAAAGGAAGGTTCAGAATGGAATTAAAGTTTAAGGTGAAAGTATATCAATGATATGGTTCACTGACGACATTGAAGTCCTGAGTGAAAGTAAGAAGAATTACATGATCTGCTGAATGCAATGGCGAATCTAATGAGGACAGAATATGGACTGGTAGTAAACCGAAGAAATGTGAAAGTAATGAGAAGCAGAAGAAATGAGAACGGCAAGAAACTTAATATCAAGGCTGATGGTCACGAAGCAGAGAAGAAGTTAATTATTTCCACTGTATAAGCCACAAAATAGCCAACGACGGACTGAGGAATGAGGACATCAAAAGGAGACTAGCAATGACAGAAAGGGCATTCCTGACCAAGAGAAGTCTACTAGTATCAAACGTAGGCCTTAATTTGAGGAAGACATTTCTGATCATGTACGTTTGGAGCACAGCATTGTATGCTAGTGAAACATGGTCTGTGGGAAAACAGGAACAGAAGAGAATTGCAGCATTTGAGATCTGGTGAAAATTAGGTGGACTGATGAGGTATGGAATGAAGAAGTTCTGCGCAGAATCGGAGAGGAAAGGAATAGGTGGAAAACACTGCAAGTAGAAGACACAGGATGACAGAACATTTGTTAAGGCATCAGGGAATGACTTGCATGATACTAGAGGGAGCTGTAAAGAGCAAAAACTATAGAGAGAGATGGGAATACGTCCAGCAAATAATTGAGGACGTACGTTGCAAATGCATCTCTTTGATGAAGTTTCTACAGCTGGAAACACAGGCCCATGGTTGGAATGGGGTACGGTAAACATGGAATGAATTCCTGTACTGATGTGATACATGTTGTTCTTCAATACGAACGTATTTTCTTAGTAGCGTTTGACGTGGTACGAATCTTCCATGACACTGAGGATATTATCTGTGAAAAGATTCGTACGATCGAACTACTCACGTTGATAGTACATTTCTAGGGAAGGCGTAACACTTGTGTTCAGAATACCTTTCAGAATTCTGTTAACAAACATAGGTGGGCGATAGTGGTCGATTGTTCTCTGAATCGGCTTATATAGATAGTGGTGATGTGCGCTTTTCCCCAGTCACACGAAACACATCCCTGCTCAAACATTTATGGTAAATTGTTGTGAATAATGGAGCTTATTCTGTAAAGAACTTGACAGCGACGCATAGAGACCTTATGTCTGTTTACATTCGGCCCTTTAACTAATTTTTCAACACGATTTTCACGTGAAAACCACTTCTACCGATCCTCCCTTTCAGCCACGGACGCTGGCGTGATGTGGAGGCAGTGCTGCCTAGCATATTTCTACATTCCACTGTAACATAAACTGATTCACCATAAAGTAGGCTTCCATAACTGTTTTAGTTGTTCTGTTAACAATTCATGTTGGTTGCAACCGTAACTTAACCTGACTGTGTAGGAAATTTTCACACCTGTTTATTAATTTTTTATTTATTTATTGTTCCGTGGGACCAAATTAAGGAGAAGTCTCCATGGTCACGGAACGAGTCAATACTGAGATTATTAGATTATACTTGTATCTTGTAGTCTGGAATATTTAGTCTGCTTCGTACAACGTGATACCATATGGAATAATCAGGTCATGGTTGATTTTCTCTGAAATCTTAAAAAGTCTTCGGGGACAAAGGCTGCCATTTATTGGCAGGACACTTAGAAAATGTAACAGACCTACTAAGGAGACTGCCTACACTACGCTTGTCCGTCCTCTTTTAGAATACTGCTGCGCGGTGTGGGATCCTTACCAGGTAGGACTGATGGAGTACATCGAAAAAGTTCAAAGAAAGGCAGCACGTTTTTTACTATCGCGAAATATGAGAGAGAGTGTCACATAAATGATATAGGATTTGGGCTGGAAATCATTAAAAGAAAGGCGTTTTTCGTTGCGACGGAATCTTCTCACGAAATTCCAATCACCAACTTTCTCCTCCGAATGCGAAAATATTTTGTTGACACCGACCCGCATAGGGCGGAACGATCACCACGATAAAATAAGGGAAATCAGAGCTCGCACGGAAAGATATAGGTGTTCATTCTTTCCGCGCGCTGTACGAGATTGGAATAATAGAGAATTGTGAAGATGGTTCGATTAACCCTTTACCAGGCACTTAAATGTGATTTTCAGAGTATCCATGTAAAGTAGATGTTGATGTAGACATAGTCAAGGAATGTTTAGAAAGATGAGAACATATTTTTGCTTAGCGAGAGTGACAGGATATAAAGTGCAGTGCTGGGAACAAAGATGTGGAGCGCAAATGGAAAAAAAAAAATCAAAAGCATCGTTCAATATGCCTTAGACAAGTACGTCCCGATCGAAGTCTTAAAGGATGGGGAATACCCGCCATGGTTTAATAGCTGTGTTAGAAAACTGCTAAGTAAACAAAGAGAGCTTCTTGAGAAATTAAAAAAAAAGTGAAAACATAGCTGACATAAGCTGAATGAAGAGGGGAAAATGAGCGTAAGCAGGGCAATGAGAGAAGCGTTGAATGACTTGCTGAATAATATGACTAAAAACCCCTACAGGTCTTCTTGTAGAAATAACAAATGGATAGTCAGTTGCAAAATAAAAGGTTTATTAATACTCCTTTACCGTGGTTTCAACGTTTATAAAAACGTCTTCTTCAGAAGGAAATATTGACAGCTGTGTTACAAGTTGTGGCAGAAGTACTTTAAAGTAAAACTGAAAGGCATCAATTAAATATAAAATCTCACCTCCATAATAAGTGAAATGCAGGTGGAGTTTTATATTTGACTGTCGCCTTTTAGGTGTATTTTAACGTAAATGGGCCTCAGTATGTAACCCAGTTGGCAATATTTCCTTCTGAAGAAGACGATTTTGAAACCATGGTAAAACGGTTTTAACAAACCTTTCATTTTGCAATTGATTGTATGCTTATTATTTATATAAGGAGATTCCATCCTACGATTGCTGCTCCAGCCACGGATGAATTTTAAAAACCATTAGAGGTATTAACATATGTAAAATCAGTAAGCGGTTCGAAATCGTTTCCTCTGTCACTCAGAGACTGTAATGACACCGAAACGGAAGATAAAAGAGAAAACTGAAATACTGAACTCCGTCTTCTGAAAGTGTTTCACCTCGAAAGATCGCAATACGGTCCCTCGTTTCAATCGCCGTATTAACTTCGAAGAGGAAGATATTGACATAAGTGGTGGCAAAACCGAAAAACAACTGCAATCACATTATACTGGAAAGACATCAAGACCTGCTAAGATACCTTCAAGATTCTACAGAGGTGATACGAAAGAAGTTCCTTCCGTTCTATCAGCAGTTCATGCGGTTGTCCGTAAGAAGGTGGGAACTCCAGACGGTAATTGTCTGTGGACAAAAGGGACCTACAGAGAACTGATGAATGGCTCGGAGACAGAAGGGTCATAGAACACATTCAGGTATTTTATCGTTGGCGTAAACCTGTTGTAGAATTACGGAACATGTTTTACACTCATGAATTATAACGCTGGAGAACGAAAATCTTCTCTAGGAAAAACCAACACTGATTCTGAAACAGAGCTCTGTTCGTTCATGAGATACGCAGCGCTTTAAACAAGGGCGCTCAGGTTAATGCCGTGTTCTTCGACTTCAGGAGGGCATTTCACACCGTCACGCACTGCCGTTTAGCGAAAAGAGTACGAGCTTACCCAGTATCGAAGCAGATCGTCATTCCCAACGGAATGAAATCGACAGATGTACGAGTCATTTCTGAGGAACCCCAAGGAAGTGTGACAGGGTTGATACAGTTTACAATGTATATAAATGATCCAGCAGGATGCTTAGGATGCACTTCACGGTGACCAGCCACCGTGGCCGAGCAGTTCGGGTCGCTTTAGTCCGGAGCCACGGTGCTGCTGCGGTGGCAGGTTCGAATCCTGTCTCGGGCATAGTGGTGTGTGAATGATCTAGCAGAATGCTTAGGATGCTCTTTTCGGTGACCATCCGCCGTGGTCGAGCAGTTCGTATCAAACCAGATGGTGATTCTCAACGGAATTAAATCGACAGATGTACGAGTCATTTCTGAGGAACCGCAAGGAAGTGTGACAGGGTTGATACAGTTTACAATGTATATAAATGATCCAGCAGAATGCTTAGGATGCACTTCACGGTGACCAGCCACCGTGGCCGAGCAGTTCGGGTCGCTTTAGTCCGGAGCGACGGTGCTGCTGCGGTGGCAGGTTCGAATCCTGTCTCGGGCATAGTGGTGTGTGAATGATCTAGCAGAATGCTTAGGATGCTCTTTTCGGTGACCATCCGCCGTGGTCGAGCAGTTCGTATCAAACCAGATGGTGATTCTCAACGGAATTAAATCGACAGATGTACGAGTCATTTCTGAGGAACCGCAAGGAAGTGTGACAGGGTTGATACAGTTTACAATGTATATAAATGATCCAGCAGGATGCTTAGGATGCACTTTACGGTGACCAGCCGCCGTGGCCGAGCAGTTCGGGTCGCTTTAGTCCGGAGCCGCAGTGCTGCTGCGGTGGCAGGTTCGAATCCTGTCTCGGGCATAGTGGCGTGTGATCACTTTGGGTTAGTCAGATTAACGTGACCTTAGGTCTACGAAACCTCAGATGATACTTCTGAGCAGCAAAATCTACATACTGTCGCTCTGCGCGGGTATCTGAGCCGTAAATCGCGCAAATATCCGTGGTCCGTGCGGGCTTAGCTGCGAGAATGTGGAAATATGCCGGCAACCACTGCGGTTGGTTGGTGACGGCTTAAAGATAGGTCGTGGTGAATCGCGGCAGTCTGTACTGAATATTGGACCGTGAGTGGCACAGCGGTTTGTTTGGCAGCACGGCTGGGCGGGATAACGTGGTTTGGCAGCACGGCTCTGTGGGATAACATGGTGTCTCGTCTTCCTGATGGCGGAACTGGTGTTTGGCTGAGGGCGTGAAGGGACGTGGTTGCTACCGAGGGTTGTCGGTGTTTGTCTCCGTCCGTCATACACAGTCCGGGGAGGAGGCAGAGTTGCTGCCCTGCTGAATTGATATCAAGCGATGATCCCTGTTCACTGCTGCATGCTGTAACACCGCAATTGCACAAACCATAATAAACAACCCTTTGTGGTAAAAGAAGTAGTCAAATTAGTCATCCTGACAGTGAAGGCAGCTACTGACGACGAAATTTACACTTGTGATAATTTGATCAACAGGAATGTCATGTGAATAGTAATATTTATCATGAAATAGAGACTGAATGAAAGAATATGATAGGATACGTAACAAAAACTGTTGTGGCGTAACAAGCTAGTCACGCCACACTGAGGAGGAAGCCGAAAGGCACGCGTACACACACGCCGACTGGCGTCAAGTCTGGAACAGGATACGTATTGAATACTATAAAGAAAATACGTATCTTTGGAATATACTTAACTTTTAATGCTTCCTTTGGTACATCTCTCTTGACTATACAAATGAGAATCGTAAGATACATGCACTGATACAATTGGCGCCTTGCTAAGTCGTAGCCATTAACTTAGCTGAAGGCTATTCTAATTGTCTCTCGGCAAATGAGAGCAAAGGCTTCGTCAGTATAGTCGCTAGCAACGTCGTCGTACAACTGGGGCGAGTTCTCGTACGTCTCTCGATACCTGCCGTGTGGTGGCGCTCGGTCTGCGATCACACAGTGGCGACACGCGGGTCCGACATGTACTAATGGACCGCGGCCGATTTAAGCTACCACCTAGCAAGTGTGGTGTCTGGCAGTGACACCACAAAAACATCAAAGAAAGAATTGCAAAACAATAACGAAGGTTAAAGCCCAGATGGTAAATTGGCCAAAGATAACATTTACCATAGAAGAGAGTTGTAGGCGCATCGAAAAGGAAGTTAGATGTGACTACAATGTAACTAGGAAATTGAAATATTAGCTTCAGTTGCTATCTAGTCGCTCTCTAGTACGACTGCGATAGTACTATGCATGTAAGCGCTACTACATTGTTTTAAGCTAATCGGAAGTTCGAAAGTTTTGCGATATAGACTGAAGTATTATTTAGAAGTCATACCAAAGCCAAGTCATCTTTACCGTTAGCAAGATAACGGGATACGGAGATTCGTGTGAGATTTGTGATGGGACTTAGCCTTCGTGATTCTGAATAAGCACGAACTTTCAGGAACATTGAAAAAGAAAGATGGCCGACAGGAAAACAATTATTAGTCTGGAGTAGGTAACAGACAAACGCAAACACGAAGAACGTACAATTGCGCCGAGTTGTCCGATGTTGTCGTCAACGACAGTATTACTGATGCAAACGGAAGCAATTGCCTGAGTGACACATCGGTGTGCGTGCTCAGCGTAGTGACAATTAATTACAAGGATCAATGAAACTGGATTCAAACTTTTATTCTATGTGTCGCCTATATAATTGAATAGACATTATCATGTGTATTAGTGAAAGTTAATTGACTGTTACAATATTATGAAGTGACAAGTGAACTCATGGTTATTTATCAGTGAACAGTCATAGATTTGTCTCAAGATTACGACACATTCTGTACATTGATTAAGTATATGTTATCTCAGGAATTACGTCTTCTAGTTATTAAACACATGACGTAGCGACGTCTTCACGACAGAATAACTATTTATCAACTTAACATCCTCGCAATACCATAATGTCGCCACGACTTGGGTGACGAATTGAAGATTCAGGACTTTATATTATTAATATTCAACATCCATTATCTAACTGGGCATAATAAAAAGAAAAACTACAGTTAGTCAGTTCGCCCAAGCTGAAAGACTGTCGCGAACTCACAACAAAAGAAAACAGGTGGTCATCATTTCAGGACAAGAGAGTCATCGCGTCATCGAGGGGTGCAATTGCCGCGTTTATCAGTGAAGAAGCAAGAGCGGCTTACACATTCTGTCGCGCCGCTCTATCGAAATATTGACATTAATCACGAAAGACGGTATCTGAAATATGACCAAACCAGGTGACGAGTTTGTTTTTTTCTACTGGTTACAGGGTGGCGTTGTTGTGAATGACGGATGCCGTTCCACGTCTTACCACTGAGTCGTGTCCACTCTAAGCAGACGCCGACGCCACAATACATTCGCTACTGGCCATTAAAATTGCTACACCACGAAGATGACGTGCTACAGACGCGAAATTTAAACGACAGGAAGAAGATGCTGTGAAATGCAAATGATTAGCTTTTCAGAGCATTTACACAAGGTTGGCGCCGGTGGCGACACCTACAATGTGCTCACATGAGGAAAGTTTCCAACCGATTTCTCACACACAAACAGCAGTTGACCGGCGTTGACTGGTGAAACGTTGTTGTGATGCCTCGTGTAAGGAGGAGAAATGCGTACTATCAGGTTTCCGACTTGGTCGGATGTAGCCTATCGTGAATGCGGTTTATCGTATCGCGACATGGATGCTCGCGTTGGTCGAGATCCAATGACTGTCAGCAGAATATAAAATCGGCGGCTTCAGGAGGGTAATACGGAACTCCGTGCTGGATCAAAATGGCCTCTTATCACTAGCAGTCCAGATGAGAGGCATCGTATCCACAAGGTTGTAACGGACCGTGCATTCACGTCTCGATCCCTGAGTCAACGTTTGCAAGACAACAACCATCTGCACGAACAGCTCGACGACGTTTGCAGCAGCATGGACTATCAGCTCGGAGACCATGGCTGCGGTTACCCTTGACGCTACATCCGAGACAGGAGCGCCTGCGATGGTGTAATCAACGACGTACCTGGGTGCACGAATGGGAAAACGTCATATTTTTCGGATGAATCCAGGTTGTGTTTACAGCATCATGATGGTCGCATCCGTGTTTGGCGACATCGCGGTGAACGCACATTGGAAGCGTGTATTCGTCATCGCCATACTGCCATATGACTCGGCGTGATGGTATGGGGTGCCATTGGTTACACGTCTCGGTCACCTGTTGTTCGCATTGACGGCACTTTGAACAGTGGACGTTACATTTCAGATGTGTTACGATCCGTGGCTCTTTCATTCGATCTCTGCGAAACCCTACATTTCAGCAGGATAATGCACGACCGTATGTTGCAGGTCCTGTACGAGCCTTTCTGGATACAGAAAATGTTCGACTGCTGCCCTGGCCATCACATTCTCCAGATATCTCAGCAATTGAAAACATCTGGTCACTGGTGGCCAAGCAATTGGCTCGTCACAATACGCCAGTCACTACTCTTGATAAACTGTGGTATCGTGTTGAAGTTTCATGGGCAACTGTACCTGTGCACGCCATCCAAGCTCTGTTTGACAATTCCCAGGCGTATCAAGGCCGTTATTACGGCCAGAAGAGGTCGTTCTGGGTACTGATTTCTCAGGATCTATGACCCAAATTGCGTGAAGATGTAATCACATGTCAGTTGTAGAATAATATATTTGTCCAATTAATACCCGTTTATCATCTGCATTTATTCTTGGTTTAGCAATTTTAATGGCCAGTAGTGTATTTAGTGAGATCGTGCTCTACGCTGTTAAATCGTTAACGCTTCTATGCCCAGTATTAATAGCTGTATCGATCTGGTGCCTCGTCTGATCTGGTTGTTTGGTTGTAACTGTTCCATGGCCATCCTTAACGTAATGTTAAGAATATAGAAGGGAAACTGACTGTGCTTTCCTGTTACGTTGAAAACACGTATTTCTCACTGTGGGAGCTCGAGAGTTGTAAAAGATTTCTTACTAGCTGTTACAGCACGACTGTCAAACGTCACATGTTAAATAAATACCGTTGAAGCAGAGTTTGGTGGGTTAATATTTCTAGTGGTTGTTTAAGCCACGTATAAAAGACGCTGTTACGAGAATACCACACTCGAAAGTTACTGTCGCATAATTTGTATTCTGTTTCACTTGTAAGGCTCGTGGTCTGTTCCTTTTGCACAGCTATAGATGTGCAGATAATTCAACCCCTAGTGCCCTTGTTCACGACAGTACCCAACCTTGTAAGTTGCCTGCTGGCAAGGTTTAGTTGCCGAAGCAACTTCCACGCATTAATAAAGATCTCTAATGTTTTGGATCTACCTAAGTGTCCAGCCTAGGCTGCAGTGACCAAGCTGCTAAGTGGCTTGTGCTATCCTAACCGGCCACGCACAACAAGCCTTTGAACTCTTATCCCTTTTTTTCTGTTTTATTTTCTTAAAAGGAGAAAGAAGCTTTTTCTGGCGTACTTCCTCCCAGCCACGTCGACGTTACGAGGTTTCTTCTTACTCGTCTTCGCATCAGCCACAGCCCTATGACTCGTGGATATTTATTCCGGCGAGAGGACCCTCCGATGTGTGCTGCTTGTGGCGTGCAGATCACGGTGCACCACATTTTATTGGACTGCATTTTATTTGCTGACCAGCAGACTGCAGCGAATTTGCTGGCGGATCTGCAGTCTATTTTATGCAATGACCAGACGAATGTGGTTCGCGTTTTAAAGTTTTGTGAATGGTCCCACGTTTTGAACAAGATTTTGGGGAGATGTTTTTAATGTGTCAGCAGGGTGGCTGGCTCCTCCAAGTTTTTTGTAAGTGGTCAGCCTGTCACATTTCCCCGTGCTGTTCTTTTAGCTCTACTGTGTTTTGTATTCCATCTGTTTTAATTTCTTGATTAGCTGTCTGGCCTCCTCTATGGTTTTAGTGCATGTGAGTGTGCCTGTGCGATAGAATAATTGTGTAATCATTTCGTGTGCATGCGTGTATGACAGTTTTCATTCTTATCCACATTCGTTTAATCACTGTTGGGCACCCATAAGACCCACATACCACACACGCTGCTCTTACTAATAGTATTAGTAATTTTAGTTTGTCCATAAGAAGAAAGTTTGTAAAAGGGGAAAGGAGTTTAATGTTTTTAATTAAGACCAAGTATTGGGAGTCAGGATTAGCTGCTCAGCTGTAACTTGTTTTTATACCGGTTTGTTTAATGAATTGTACTCAAAAAAGCCTTTAGAAGTAAGTTTGTGCCTGGTCGTAAAATGATTGCTTTCCCGCTTCTTAATTTAATCTTAATTGAGATTGAGATCAGAGCAAGGCAATGTTTGTATGTAGATTTTCCTTCGTTATTAGGTGTCACGCACAAAGCTTTCAGAGTGAATGGCTCTTACACTGAGTAATCGATAGTAACATTTGTTGCGAATACTACGTAGGTTAATTTTTTTAAAACTGAGCAACAGTTGTCCCTAGCTGAAGGTTAGTGGAGAAAAGAAACTGGAGGAACAATAATAATACCGTTTAACTGCTGCTAAAGCTTAAAAGAAAGAGTGAAGGGAAGAGTTTTTTAAGAGTGCGGCCTATAGCTAAGCTGTTACCTTGCTGCTTTATTTAATGTTGATTTAACTGTAATAAGTTCATCATGCAGGGTGTTACTGAGTCAACGTTGTTTTATGTATTTTGGAATAAATTAAAAGTTAAAACGTGCATCCACTATTGGACTCAGTGTTTTTACCCTAGCAGCGTCTGTGCCCTGTTTAACCACCTACCAGACCTACAGACAATTGATGAATGGTGTAGGAACTAGCAGTTGACCCTGAACGTAAATAAATGTAAAGCATTGTGCGTGCCTAGGGAAAGCGACACTACTGATGACAAATTGTTGGATACAGTAATTACAGTAAAATATCTTGGAGTACCTAAACGGGCCGATCTTCAGTGGAGTGATTGCATAAAAGAAACAGGAGAAGTAAATGCGAGACAAGATTGGTAAAAGAACCTTACCGAAATTCCCCAGAGACTCTACTCATAAAGTTCCCAGGTCCGGAATTTGAGACTAACTGCAGAGCAATTCTACTATTGCCGACATATATTTCGCGTAAAATAAGATACTAGAGATTAGGGCTCATGGGGTGGTATATAGACAATCGTTTTTCCATCGCTCTGTTTGCCGGAAAGGAAATGACTAAAAGTATTATAGAGTGGGCTAACCTCTGCCACGCACCGTATGGTGGTTTGCGAAGTATATATGTACATCTGCGTCTACCTCTACATGGTTATTCTGCAAATCACACTTAAGCGCATGACATAGGGTTCATTGAATCACCTTCACAATAATTGTCTGTTATTCCACTCTCTAACAGCACCCGGAAAAACTAACACCTACATCTTTCTCTGCGAGCTCTGATTTCCCTTTTTTATGACCAACGTTTGTCCCTAAGTAGGTCGGCGCCAACAAAACGTTTTCGCATTCGATGGAGAAAGATAGTGATTGAAATTTCGAGAGAAGAATCCGCCGCAACAGGAACCCTCTGTTTTAATGATATATGCTCAAAATCCTACATCATGTCCGTGACAATCTCTCCCCTGTTTCTGGATAATATAAAACGTGCTGCCCTGCTTTGAACTTCCTTGACGTACTCCGTTAATCCTATCTGGTGAGGATTCCACATCGCGCAGCAGTACTCCAAGAAAGGTTGGATAAACGTAGTGTAGGTTTCATCTAAATGTTCTGCGAATAAAACTCAGTCTTTGCCTTCCGCACAACATTTTCTATCCGTTATTTCCAACTGAAGTTGTTGATAATTGTAATTTAGTTGAATTTTGTTGAATTTACGGCCTTTCGATTTTATTGATTTATCGTGTAACCGAAGTTTAACGGATTCCTCTTTAACACTCAAGTGAATGACCTTACACTTTTAGTTACTTAGGGTCAATTTACGATGTTTGCACAATACAGGTATCTTTTCTAAATCGTTTTGCAATTTGTTTTGACCTTCTGATGCCTTTACTAGTCTATAAACGACAGTATCATCTGCAAAGAACCTAATACGACTGCTCAGATTGTCTCCTAAATTATTTACATAGATACGTTACAGGAGAAGGCCTATAAAACTACAATGGGAAACGTCATAAATCACTTCTGTTTAATTCCATGACTTACCGTCAGTCACTACGAACCTTGACCTCTCTGACAGGGAGTCACAATTCCAGTCGCATAACTGAGGATATTTCAGAAGCACGCAATTCGGTCACTACCCTATTTTGAAATACTCAGCCAAGAGCCTTCTGGAAATACAGAAATACAGAATCAATTTGAAGTCCCTTGTCGACAGAACTCAACGCTTCGTGTGAGTAAAGAGCTAGTTGTGTTTCACAAGAACGATATTTTCTAGATCCATGTTGACTATGTGTCAATAGACCGCTGTCTTACAGGTAATTCATAATGTTCGAACAGAACTTATGTTCCAAAATGAGATAGTTTTTAAAACAGAAGCCACATGCAAAAACTTGAATCACACATAGAAGTCGATAATGTAAATATGAGTAAAATAACTGATATGCAAATAGACCGATGGACAGTTTGAAGCAGTTTTAATTTTGTAGCCGAAGGTGTCTATTATATTACGTCGAAGTCATCTTTTAACAAGCACAATTTTAGGTCATGACGTCAAAGAGCCTATCGCCAGAAGCAATCGATTAAGTGAAGTTCTAGTGTTTGGAATCAATCTTTGATTTTCAGAAAGAGCGGGGAATTTAGCAGAAATTTGTCACTGTTTATAATCTTATTCCTGAAAAGAAAGCAGAGTGATCTGAAACAGTGTCACATATTCCTGCCGAAGATTGTATTGTTCAAAACCAAGAGAACAATTCCTAAAATTATATGTCCAGAAACCAACAGACTCATCGGGATCACTTCAGTGTCAATGTATGAGCAGGAATTGTCGGTGACAGACCCATAGGGCCATGCACATAACTTAGGAGATTAGAAGGTGCTACGTCTCACCGACTTCGGCGCATGAAATAACTGCGCTGGAGGAAAACGTTACACTTGAAGAAATGCAACGATTGTGGTTTATGCACGTTGGGCGTCATACTATTTTCTACATATCGTGCTACAGCGCCTCACCACAAAGCTTCGTGAGTGGTGTATTGGTCGAGAGCGTCTGGTAGCATGGCCTCCCCATTCACCGGACTTGAATTCGTTGGATTTCGGGTTATGGGGGTACTTAAAGGCATTGGTGTATTCTCAGTTCATAGAAAATGTGCACGTGTTACAGGGGCCTGTGACGCAATCGACACAGAGCGGGGTATATTTGAAAGAGCGCTTGATTCTCCGCTGAGAAGGGCTAAAGGACGTGTAGGGATGCTTGCTAATCATATGCAGCCAGCTCTTTCTGTTGTGTCAGACGGGAATTAAAGGACAGTCTGGCCCATATATCAACACGTACTGGTTTGTGAACATATCATTCAACGAACTTTTCGTCTAGTTTTTTCAGTACTACTGTTGTTGTTGTTGTGGTCTTCAGTCCTGAGACTGGTTTGATGCAGCTCTCCATGCTACTCTATCCTGTGCAAGCTTCTTCATCTCCCAGTACCTACTGCAACCTACATCCTTCTGAATCTGCTTAGTGTATTCATCTCTAGGTCTCCCCCTACGATTTTTACCCTCCACGCTGCCCTCCAATACTAAATTGGTGATCCCTTGATGCCTCAGAACATGTCCTACCAACCGATCTCTTGTTCTGGTCAAGTTGTGCCACAAACTCCTCCCCAATCCTATTCAGTACCTCCTCATTAGTTATGTGATCTACCCATCTAATCTTAACCATTCTTCTGTAGAACCACATTTCGAAAGCATCTATTCTTTTCTTGTCTAAAGTATTTATCGTCCATATTTGACTTCCATACATAGCTACACTCCATACAAATACTTTCAGAAACGACTTCTTGACACTTCTATCAATACTCGATGTTAACAAATTTCTCTTCTTCAGAAACGCTTTCCTTGCCATTGCCAGTCTACATTTTATATCCTCTCTACCTCGACCATCATCAGTTATTTTGCTCCCCAAATAGCAAAACTCCTTTACTACTTTAAGTGTCTCATTTCCCAATCTAATTCCCTCAACATCACCCGACTGAATTCGACTACATTCCATTATCCTCGTTTTGCTTTTGTTGATGTTCATCTTATATCCTCCTTTCAAGACACCATCCATTCCGTTCAACTGCTCTTCCAAGTACTTTGCTGTCTCTGACAGAATTACAATGTCATCGGCGAACCTCAAAGTTTTTATTTCTTCTCCATGGATTTTAATACCTACTCCGAATTTCTCTTTTGTTTCCTTTACTGCTTGCTCAATATACAGATTGAATAACATTGGGGAGAGGCTACAACCCTGTCTTACTCCCTTCCCAACCACTACTTCCCTTTCATGTCCCTCGACTCTTATAACTGCCATCTGGTTTCTGTACAAATTGTAAATAGCCTTTCGCTCCCTGTATTTTACCCCTGCCTCCTTTCGAATTTGAAAGAGAGTATTCCAGTCAACATTGTCAAAAGCTTTCTCTAAGTCTACAAATGCTAGAAACGTAGGTTTGTCTTTCCTTAATCTTTCTTCTAAGGTAAGTCGTAAGGTCAGTATTGCCTCACGTGTTCCAGTATTTCTACGGAATCCAAACTGATCTTCCCAGAGGTCGGCTTCTACTAGTTTTTCCATTCGTCTGTAAAGAATTCGTGTTACTATTTTGCAGCTGCGGCTTATTAAACTGATTGTTCGGTAATTCTCACATCTGTCAACACCTGCTTTCTTTGGGATTGGAATTATTATATTCCTCTTGAACTCTGAGGGTATTTCGCCTGTTTCATACATCTTGCTCACCAGATGGTAGAGTTTTGTCAGGACTGGCTCTTCCAAGGCCGTCAGTAGTTCCATTGGAATGTTGTCTACTCCGGGGGCCTTGTTTCGACTCAGGTCTTTCAGTGCTCTGTCAAACTCTTCACGCAGTATCTTATCTCCCATTTCATCTTCATCTACATCCTCTTCCATCTCCATAATATTGTCCTCAAGTACATCGCCCTTGTATAGACCCTCTATATACTCCTTCCACCTTTCTGCCTTCCCTTCTTTGCTTAGAACTGGGGAGCCATCTGAGCTCTTGATATTCATACAAGTGGTTCTCTTCTCTCCAAAGGTCTCTTTAATTTTCCTGTAGGCAGTATCTATCTTACCCCTAGTGAGACAAGCCTCTACATCCTTACATTTGTCCTCTAGCCATCCCTGCTTGGCCATTTTGCACTTCCTGTCGATCTCATTTTTGAGACGTTTGTATTCTTTTTTGCCTGCTTCATTTACTGTATTTTTATATTTTCTCCCTTCATCAATTAAATTCAATATTTCTTCTGTTACCCAAGGATTTCTACTAGCCCTCGTCTTTTTACCTACTTGATCCTCTGCTGCCTTCACTACTTCATCCCTCAAAGCTACCCATTCTTCTTCTACTGTATTTCTTTCCCCCATTCCTGTCAATTTCTCCCTTATGCTCTCCCTGAAACTCTGTACAAGCTTTGGTTCCTTCAGTTTATCCAGGTCCCATCTCCTTAAATTCCCAACTTTTTGCAGTTTCTTCAGTTTTAATCTACAGGTCATAACCAATAGATTGTGGTCAGAGTCCACATCTGCCCCTGGAAATGTCTTACAATTTAAAACCTGGTTCCTAAATCTCTGTCTTACCATTATATAATCTATCTGATACCTTTTAGTATCTCCAGGGTTCTTCCATGTATACAACCTTCTATCATGATTCTTAAACCAAGTGTTAGCTATGATTAAGTTATGCTCTGTGCAAAATTCTACCAGGCGGCTTTCTCTTTCATTTCTTAGCCTCAATCTATATTCACCTACTACGTTTCCTTCTCTCCCTTTTCCTACACTCGAATTCCAGTCACCCGTGACTATTAAATTTTCGTCTCCCTTCACTATCTGAATAATTTCTTTTATTTCATCATACATTTCATCAATTTCTTCCTCATCTGCAGAGGTAGTTGGGATATAAACTTGTACTACTGTAGTAGGTGTGGGCTTCGTATCTATCTTGGCCACAATAATGCGTTCACTAAGCTGTTTGTAGTAGCTTACCCGCGTTCCTATTTTCCTATTCATTATTAAACCTACTCCTGCATTACCCCTATTTGACTTTGTGTTTATAACCCTGTGGTCACCTGACCAGAAGTCTTGTTCCTCCTGCCACCGAACTTCACTAATTCCCACTATATCTAACATTAACCTATCCATTTCCCTTTTCAAATTTTCTAACCTACCTGCCCGATTAAGGGATCTGACATTCCACGCTCCGATCCGTAGAACGCCAGTTTTCTTTCTCCTGATAACGACATCCTCTTGAGTAGTCCCCGCCCGGAGATCCGAATGGGGGACTATTTTACCTCCGGAATATTTTACCCAAGAGGACGCCATCATCATTTAATCATACAGTAAAGCTGCATGCCCTCGGCAAAAATTACGGCGGTAGTTTCCCCTTGCTTTCAGCCGTTCGCAGTACCAGCACAGCAAGGCCGTTTTGGTTATTGTTACAAGGCCAGATCAGTCAATCATCCAGACTGTTGCCCTTGCAACTACTGAAAAGGCTGCTGCCCCTCTTCAGGAACCACACGTTTGTCTGGCCTCTCAACAGATACCCCTCCGTTGTGGTTGTACCTACGGTACGGCTATCTGTATCGCTGAGGCACGCAAGCCTCCCCACCAACGGCAAGGTCCATGGTTCATAGGGGGGTCAGTACTACTGTAACACCATAATCAATAGTGGGTACTTTATACAGTGTAATTTATTATGTGAAGTATAAAGTGTCTACTCTTTAATGCTTAATGTCTTTGCATTACTGCAAGGAAATGGAATTTATCGAAATATGTTTTGTAGAATTATAACCGTGTGCTTAAATAATGGAATTTTATTAAATTGTTTATGTATGAGAAACTGCGATGTAAAAACTGGTTCATACTTAGGGACTTTGTATTGTATAATATAAAAGACATAGTGATTCCCCTCCGCTACGGAAGTGGTGTAGCGCGAGCTAAAATGTGAAATTGGCGCTCAATCTGGGCGGCAAGCGAGAGACCACAGTAGGAGGCAGTAGCCACCACCTGACCAGTCAACAGCGCACGTACCGAGCGAGGCATCCGGTATCTAAATTGAGATGGGATGGCCTCGGATGTAATTGTGGCTGTACAACGGTGCTCTCGCATTGGAAATGGCTCTAAAAATTATATTCACGCCGCCAAGAAGAACTGAATACAGCAAGCATATTATTGCCAAATGCAGGACCAGGTAGTTGCCATGTGCTCGCCACCACTATTGCGCCACTACTTCACCGGATCCAAGAGTTTAGAATTGTATAACAGTATGAACTAGAGTGTTTGTGTGATTTAATTTGCAACAATAATTCAAATAATCGTGAACTTTGTGTCCGAACCGTGAATTTACTCCTTTCATGGTACCCAACAGGGCCCTCTCCTCAAAACTACTAAACACCGAGTATCCTGTGTGTGAAAACTGATAACAATCTCTGTTATTTGCTTATGCTTCATATCTGAATGGATATATATATATATATATATATATATATATATATATATATATATATATATATATATATATATATATATGTGTGTGTGTGTGTGTGTGTGTGTGTGTGTGTGTGTGTGTGGATGGTCAGATTAATGGTTTCATTGAAACCAACTGAGACACTTACTGATGAATTTATAAAAATCTCCAATGTATTTTCGTTTGCTCCTATTTTACAAATATAAGTGTTTCAATGTTAAGCAGTATAAAAGTTGTCAGTGAAAATGACTTGCTTCACGAGTGGTGTTATGAAGCATTTGGTTTTGATGCTATTTGTATGAAGCATTTGGTTTCGTTGCTATTTGAAGTTGAACTTTTACTTGAAGTTATTTCTGAAGTTTTAGAGAATACTGTCAGTACAAATAATGTTAAAACTTGGCAAGATAAATGATCTTAATTGGGGCTGTAATTCGGCTTTTATCGCAATGCAAAATATTTCTGAAAATTATATATAGTTTGCTTATGTAAAAAAGGGATGGTTTGCGGGCCCCCATTTCATTATTTTATGTTGTTGTTGAGGTCTTCAGTCCTGAGACTGGTTTGATGCAGCTGTCCATGCTACTCTATCCTGTGCAAGCTTCTTCATCTCCCAGTACTTACTGCAGCCTACGTCCTTCTGAATCTCCTTAGTGTTTTCATCTCTTGGTCTCCCTCTACGATTCTTACCCTCCACGCTGCCCTCCAGTACTAAATTGTTGATCCCTTGATGCCTCAGAACATGTCCCACCAACCGATCCCTTCTTCTAGTCAAGCTGTGCCACAAACTCCTGTTCTCCCCAATTCTATTCAATACCTCCTCATTAGTTATGTGATCTACCCATCTAATCTTAACCATTCTTCTGTAGAACCACATTTCGAAAGCATCTATTCTTTTCTTGTCTAAAGTATTTATCGTCCATATTTGACTTCCATACATAGCTACACTCCATACAAATACTTTCAGAAACGACTTCTTGACACTTCTATCAATAGTCGATGTTAACCATTTTCTCTTCTTCAGAAACGCTTTCCTTGCGATTGCCAATCTACATTTTATATCCTCTCTACTTCGACCATCATCATTATTTTATATCAGGAAGAAACCAAACTATATAGTTGTTTCTAGCTAAAGAAACCTGAAGTAATGATTTGAAAGCATATATAAAAAAGGTATGTGTTCTGTGTTATCTTATTGCATTTGTGATGTGTATATGTGTGTTAGTGAAACTTTAATTCTCAGTAGATGTCACTTAATCTTGTGTAAGCCTTTGGGAATAATTCCTGTGCTAAAGTAGTGAAATGTAAAAGTGAAGATTATGGTCAACAGAGAAATGTTCAAATTTTTTATGATTGCTCACGAATGCTGTTTGTAACTACTGCTATTCACTGTGTATCTCGTCTGGTTATTGCAGGTGTTCATTGCACTTCAATGAGAAAATAATTAATGAATGATCCTTTTGCAAGAGTAAAGATAGATTGATTCAAAATAATGTTTTCACATTATTATGCCTAACTAGGCTGGCGATCGTTTCGTTACTACATTTACAAGGACTCTGTTACTGTAGCGTCTTGCAAAATTTTTGTCTTTCTGGTATCTACTAACTGCTACCATTACGAAATTCACGTTCAATTCCCTCTGTCTGTTAGGTAACACAGCGTCAAATTCAAAAAATCCTCCCATATGGTAAAATTTACTGCAAGTTTAAACAAATTTTGGTAATCATAAACACGCGGTAGTGCTATACTACCTCCTGCCGCAATATGTAGAACTTTTTTTTAAAAAAAACCTGTATGCAATAGCATGAAATGCTCACACTCCCAATATAAAACTTATTTACTCTTGGCTCTAATTTATATTACATAGACATATGGTCAGCTATGATTTTTGTAAATGGATCTACACTGAGGGTAAACAAAATTGCAACACCAAGAAGGAGCCGTGCGACATAAACGAAAGTTGGTAGGCGTGTTTCTACATCTGAAAGATGATATCTGTTGCAATTTCGCACCAGTCGCATAAAGTGGCGCTAGTAGCGCTACTGTGAGGATGACAATCAGGTTTGCTTCAAATACACGCTGTAACGGTCGTGAGAATTAGTTACCTTTGAGACAGGGCATAATAAGTCAAGAATGCCTTGAAGGCGACAAGAACGCCATTATCAACACCTCACAGAATTTGAATGAGATCGTGTAAAAAGGCTACGAGAAGCTGGATGCTACCTCTGCGATTTCACAGAAAGACTTGCCGGGATTGTAGCCACGGCGGAGACGGGGAATGCCAGGTCACAAGAAGACCAGCCTCCTGATTGTCGTATGGCACAGCCAAGAGAAAGTCCGTGGCTCTGGCGCAACCACTGCATCTGCTGCAGCAATTTGAGCAGCAGTTGGAATCACTGTTACACAATGAACTGTTACAAACCAGTTACTTCACGAGAAGCTCCGAGGTAGACGCCCTGTTAGTGCATTCTACTGACGCAAAACGAATTCCATGTGCGACTGCGGTAGTGTCAAGCGAGAACTCACTGGAGGACAGGGTGGAGGTCTGTTGTTCTGCCTCAGTCCAAGTGACGGCCGTGGATTGGTTAGAAGGAGACCAGTTACAGACTTGCAACCAACCTCGACACACTCTATCTCCACATGGAGCTATGGTCTGCAATGTGATTTCGTGTGACAAGAGGAGAATTCTCGTGGTTATCTCAGGCAACCGGATTGCGAATTGGTATTTCAGTCTGATGATTCGACCTGTTGTGCTCCCATTCATGAATAGCAGTCCTGGTGGTGCTTTCTAACTGGCTAACCCTCGCCCAACAACCCTGTTGTAACCCAACGTGCTCTACAGTGTATCGACATGTTACCTTGGCCTGCTTGATCAGCAGACCTGTCTCCAATCGAAAACATGCAGGATATCTTACGAAGAAATGTCTAGCATCATCCACAAACAGCATTGACGTTCCCTGTACTGACCGACCAAATGCAGCAGGCGTGGAACACCATTTCACAAACTGACGTACGGCACCTGTGAAACACAATGCATGCACGATTGCATTCTTTTATTCAACAGTCGGGCGATTACATCGGTTATTAATGTGCCATAATTTCACATTTACAATGACTTCTCTACGTTTACTTTAACGTGTGATCTTGCAATGTTAACCATTTAAATATGTTACCTACACAAATGTATTTCAGAAAGAAAGTGTCGCCGGAGGCAAGAGTAAATTTGCTGCTGGGGACGAAAATAGCCCTGTTACTTTCATCCCCATCACTGAGAAAATAGTATTAGACTAATATCCCCTGCTTTTTCTCATTATCCATCAGTAAATTAGGTACAATATAGCTAGAAGTAACAATGTCTTACTCAACAAACCCATTATTTACTTAGTTATTTGACTACAGAAAATTACGCTGCGAACCGAGTTAGGACGACTAAAAGAGGACAAATTGCTGCCTCCGCGTATCAAACAGCAGCAGATGGTGTTACAGATCAAAAGTGTTAGAGCAACAGCAAAGAAATACAATGGCTACCACGTGACGTTTCATCGGTACATTCTGCAGAAAGTGAAGTGTATGAATGATGGCAGCACACCCATGCCGCGCTTCGGATGTAGAAGCCTAAAGCGCTTGTCTTTTGTTTAACAAGAAAGAAATAACAGCTGAGTATGTGACTGATGCGTCGGTGGTATTTTACCGACTTTGTCCTAAGGATACCCGTAAAGTAGCTCATGAACCGGCGACGATAAACGGTATATCAGTTTCAACGACTTGGGTAGACAGCTGAACTACTGGTACGGACTCCTTTTCAACATTCTCGAAGAGGAATCCCCAGCTGTGTATTCCACCACCTCAACCCACATGTCTCGCACGAGTAACGAGTTTTAATCCAACAAGTACAAATTCCTTTTTGGACGACCTGGTTAAGGTTATTGGCAGAAGCAAGTTCATCCCTTGGACATCTGTAATATAGATGAAAGAAGTGTCACTACTGTTCAGAAGCCAATCAAGATTGTCACTAAACGAAGAATAATACAATTAGAAGCTATCATTTCGGCCGGCAGGGGCAACTTTGTCACAGTTGCTATTGCTATCAATACACAAGGTAGCCATACTGCCCCTCTCTTTGAATTCCCTTGCTCGAGGTGTTATGACCATTTTGTTCGGGATGGTCCTATTGGTTGCACTCGAGCAGCAAATGCGAGTGGTTGGAAGCAAGAAGAACAATATTTGGTGTTGTTGCCCGCTATAGAAAAAAATTGCTGAACCAACTCCTGAGAATATGTGTTTGCTGCTTCTTGACAGTCACGAATCTCCTACATCCATCAGAAGCCAGAATTTTTGTAAAATAAAGGGATTGTTATCCTGTCATTCTCACCACACTGTACGCAGAGGATGCAGCCCCTAGACAGTTCAGTTTTTGGTCGGTCTAAAAATATGTTCAGTGCCTTTGCAAGCATCTAGATCGAAGACATCGAAGAAAGGCAGTTCAATTTATGACACCCCTAGGGAAGCTCTTACACTTGCTGTAACTCCCAAAACATTTGGAGCGGTTTCAAAATGGCTCTGAGCACTTAACTGCTGTGGTCATCAGTCCTCTAGAACTTTGAACTACTTAAACCTAACTAACCTAAGGACATCACACATATCCTTGCCCGAGGTAGGATTCGAACCTGCGACCGTAGCGGTCGCGCGGTTCCAGACTGTAGCGCCTAGAACCGCTCGGCCACTCCGGCCGGCCAATTGGAGCAGGTCTTTACTGCACAGGCTTGGTCGTTCAATAGGAATGTGTTCAGTGATATCGATCAGGCTCTCTCTGCTGTCACCGACCTCCCAGCATTACAAAGTTTAAAAAGCAGCAGCTCGAGATTGCAACAGCATAAAAAACTTGAAGAAACATCAAAAGATGAAGATAGCTAGTGTCTTGTATGTCTCTAACCTTACCGCCACAGTCGTCCCAAAGAGAAGTGGATTTGGTGTTAGCAATGTGAGGGTTGGTCTCATGTTGCTTGTAGCAAAGGGCAGGATATCTACTTGTGTCAGAATCGCGAATCTGAATACAACTTGAGGTAATTATCAGTCTTCTGTTATACTGACTCACTGTACGTTTAATCACAAAGCCTGAATTCTTTCATTGTTATTAACTGCTATTTAATTCAATACAATAATTAAAAACGTATAAAGAATTGAAGTTCTATGTTTTCCGCCGTTTATTCACGTTTCTTCAGTGTCCTCTGATGGTAGTTTACTTTAAGTTACCCTGTAAATCATTTTGATGATAAAATAAAGCTTTACTCATTATAGTACTTTCCTAAGGTACCTGTGTTACTATCGTTCATAGTAATGAGGATAAAAGAAACACATACATTGATGCTTGAAAATAGACTTCCCAAATACAAATTATGATTAATTTTTGGGAAACTAAATTTGTGTTAGGAAAGCCTCACCAAGCACACACACACTAGTCCGTTTTGTTTCATACATTATAGGTAGATAATAAAAAAAATGCAGTATGCAAAATGTTTTATCTGTTCCCTATCTCCCACACCACTATCTCCAATACGTTTCATACATTGCTGGTTGCAGCAAATAAGCAAGGAATTCAAAAAGTAAGTTAAACGTAATTAATCAGGCCAAATAACTTTTATCGAATTCTGCGCTACTTCAAAGTGACACACATACGAGTAAACTGGTTCAAATGGCTCTGAGCACTATGGGATTTCACATCTGAGGTCATCAGTCCCCTACACGCAGGACTACTTAAATCTAACT
Source organism: Schistocerca nitens (assembly GCF_023898315.1). NCBI lineage: Eukaryota > Metazoa > Arthropoda > Insecta > Orthoptera > Acrididae > Schistocerca > Schistocerca nitens. The sequence continues at coordinate 23,391,933 of NC_064614.1, forward strand.
AACCTAAGGACATCACACAGATCCATGTCCGAGGCAGGATTCGAACCTGCGAGCGTAGCAGCAGCGCGGTTCTGGACTGAAGTGCCTAGAACCGCTCGGCCACAGCGGCCGGTGATATTTTTCCTTGGTTGAAAGGGCCAGCTGCTCAGGGACTTTCTGGAACAAGACACCACACTTAACTCACACTGGCACGTGAACACTTTGCAAAAATTGAAGAGTGACACAAAGTTTAATGGCCTATGAATGTTGAAGGACGGCATATTCTGTTACCAAGGTTGTTTCGTCTACGGTGCGGTAATTTCGCTGGGAAGCCCTTACACACCCTCCGTTAAGTACCGCTCTCTCCACGCTATTTCTATATTTTTGGAGTCCTGAAGAAGGATGTTCATCGCCGTCGACTTGCTTCCCGACGAAGAGATGCAACCCTGGGTACAGTCACACAACCTCATATTCCACGAAGGTCTTGCCTCAGACTAGGATAAATGTATTAACAGTTATGACGGTTCCTTTTGGAATAGTGAACAATTTACTCACCTTTTTTCCATCTACCTCTTTTGCGTTTGATTGCACCGTACACAATGGACAATCGGGAACATGAACACACATTGGCTCATATCTCAACAGGTGACAGATATTAGTTTATGGATATATGTTATTACCTGAAATTTTCTTCTAGTAGTTACCAGTCCTACCTCTGGTTTGAATGTATGACACATTTTTAAAAACACTGAATAAATATGGTCATATAAATAATACCTCAGCAGTAGGCCTACACGATAAAGTACAATTATTTATTATAACTCTGAAAGAAGCAGCAAGTTTCAAAGTAGTGACATTCCTACTTATTTTGCTATGTTAAACACAGCGATAATGAAACCATTTAGAGTATACAGAAGTTATAGTTTATTCATAATACACTAACCAGATTTAGGTTCTAAGGTTCCATTTTCTGTATACTTTGACTCGTTCCAAATCACTGAGAGTGTGACGCGATTTATGTAACACGACGAATGCAGAAATATATTAATCTGATTAAGTCGTACTAGCGGTTCTGGTATGTTAGTGTGAGACAAATGAATAGAGGATAGATGTAACGAAAAGTCTTTTTTTCACCGAAAGTCACTATGTAATTTACAGCGACAGAGTTTCGGCAAAGCAGCGAACACCTCCAGAACGTGCAATCTTTTAGCAGGATTTTCACCAAGCACTGTGCATGAACATTGTACGTTCTGAAACAAACCACTGCGCGCTTGAAATCAATAACCGTGTGACATAAGTCGTTCACTGTATTAGCGAACAAAAATTATTAAATACCTATTACTGAGGGTAGCCTCCAAAATTAATTTACGGCCTTCATGACGAAATGAAAGAATTACTTGTGAAAGTTTATTATGATTTAAGGATCAAAAAAATTATCAGTCATTAACATCTGGATCTTATATGTATTACTATCAGCGTCTATACTCGCTTGCTGGCTTACTAGATCTAGTTCTCGAAGCAGTTGACTCTTATTTGACTTTCTTTCTGTTTTTGTTCGCAAGATACATTTTCGCTCACGTTTCGCGTCAGAAGAAAGAATTATAGAACTTTTTAAAGCATCTTAGTTACCTGATATTGGTTGTAGTAACAAAATCTATTAGTATGAACAGTTGCTGAAACGCAGTGGATACCGCTCGGCGCTACGCAGCCGTGTTTGCTGTTCGCACCGCCAGATGGCAGCACTGCACGAGGCGAGCGCCTGTTTCGCGGCCGCTGAGCTTAATCCTGCATCGACAGAGCGATCTGCCATCCACGCGTCCACAGTAATTGTCTGCCCCAGCGAATGTCCATTTTACGGCACGTCGCCTGCTCGGGACGGGTTCCGCAGAGATAATGACTAATTCTGCTGATCAACCTAGGCAGCAGTCCTACAAACCCCACAGGCACTTCTGCTTTCACGGTGTGACTCTTGTTATCTAAACGGAACAAAAACAAGGTTCTTTTATTTGCCAGTATTTTCTTTAATTTTTTTTTTATCTTACGACATAAGGCCAGCTTATTTGCAGCCACATCTACACCTACATCTATACCTTCATCTACTCTTCACAAGCCAGTTTATGGTTTGGGGCGGATGGTATTTCGTATACGACCATAACTTCCCACTTTCCCGTTCACCTCTTTCCTGTTCCGTTCGCAAATGTTGGACGGACAAGCTGTTTAGCTGTTACAAACGTATGACCAGTTTGTCACTTATAACAGTAGAGTATAGTTTTCAGTCTTATAGTCTGCATTCTGCAGTTGCCTGTTATGACAGTGCATTTGAGCAGGGAGCGCTAGGATTTTCGGGCCCTGAATAAACGTTCTTTGGCCCCTTTCCTAAATTTTCTGTTTTAAACTCTGTTTTTTCTTGCGGGTAAAGCCAGAAAGTTTGAACTTAAAAATATCATATAAAGTCTTTTTAAGAAGTTTTTTGTAATGCTCTCAGCTCACATGAAAGAGACACTTTACGGAATTATATTTCCTTTTTAGCTTTATTCAGATACTGGCATAATATAATGAGTAGGCTAACTCTGATTTTATTGCGACCATAGCTAATTCAACTGGCCGTTCCTATCACATTGTTTCTCAAACAATTGTTAACGTTTGCAAGGATGTTGAATGACCGCTCTGCTTCCGTAACAGCAACAGACAAAGTGGTGAAAATCTGTAAGGCTACCATTATATGTGGAAATAAGTTTTTAAAACTGCACTTATTGAGAGCATTCGGAAGGTGCAGAGGGGGAAATAGCTCACACCCAAATTTAGCTGCATGAATCCTTTTTAAGCCGACTGTAGTGGCCGAGCGGTTTTAGGCGCTTCAGTCTGGAACCGGGCGACCGCTACAGTCGCAGGTACGAATCCGGCCTCGGCAAGGATGTGTGTGATGTCATTAGGTTACTTAGGTTTAAGTAGTTCTAAGTTCTAGGGGACTGATGACCTCAGATGTTAAGTCCCATAGATCTCAGAGCCATTTGAAACATTTTTAATCCTTTTTAACGACAAAATTTCTTCCTTCAGATCCTCCTTTTAACGTATACTCTGTACAAAACTCCTAACAGCGTAGAATCTTCTTGACTTATGTAGTTCCATAAGAAACCAAATTTGTTGTTTCTGGCAATATGCCTTATGGTTTAGTTTCCTACAATTTTGCCAAAAATAACAATGAAAACATATAGTTTAAAACTGTCCTCTGGGCTCCTGTTTAAATTTTCTTCTGGTGTTCAATCTAAAGAGCGTTTTCTTTTTCCATTCCGTTTCTTTGTGTCGTGAATGATTACATAAAAGTCAAGTGACATTCCAATATTTACTGCTACGTAGCAACTTTCCGCGTAAATAGTATCCCAACTATTTCTCAGTTTAATTCTCCCGCTAGACTCTTACCACTTTCAGCACCCACTGTGGCATTCCTCGCTGGCTCCTAACACTTTGTAACACATTAAAGACGTCACGACACACTGAAATGATTCATATACTTCTGAAAACCCTTTAGTTATTTCGTACCTTCGAATTCAAATTAAAGAAGCAAGTTCAATCGCCCTGTGTGATCCTGGCAAATGCTTTGCAAGTGGACAAACGACATCCGCCCGTGAAGACATTCTTTTCTGTTGACCTTTTATTTTAATTTTTTTTATTTGTAGAAACTTCCCACCTTTGGAGACTGGAACGAAAAAATTTACGGGTTTTTCAAATATTGTGAAAAAAGTGACCAAATTCGCACAACTCTCCGCAACATGGACGTCACGACGATGTAATGAACGAGCACCGCAAGCAGAAAAGTGGCGAACAGATTTTCTTTTGATATATGAGCTCGAGCTCTCTTATAGACTCCACTCGTAAAGCTCCCGTTGCCATAACACCGATGGCGACAGTCTGAATGCTGTATGTAACTCATGACGTTTCAGTTCACAGCAAATCATTTTAGTTATAGGCTGACTAGACTTCTGGTCACAGGTAACGAAGACCAGAAAATTCTCTCTAAATCTATAATGATTTTCTTCATCGAAGGCAACGTAGCGCAGGGTAAAAACATTTTAATCTGCGTTTTGTCGGGAATCGCATCTTTCATAACAGAAAAGTACTTATTACCTTTTAACTCGCTTAACCCCAGGTCACCAGACGCAGGAAAATGTTACGTTCCTACTAAACAATCATTAAATATACAGCTCCACATTTTATTCTAAGGAAGTCTTAGTTTATAGGTTGTTGTTGTTGTTGTGGTCTTCAGTCCTGAGACTGGTTTGATGCAGCTCTCCATGCTACTCTATCCTGTGCAAGCTTCTTCATATCCCAGTACCTACTGCAACCTACATCCTTCTGAATCTGCTTAGTGTATTGATCTCTTGGTCACCCTCTACGATTTTTACCCTCCACGCTGCCCTCCAATGCTAAATTTGTGATCCCTTGATGCCTCAAAACATGTCCTACCAACCGATCCCTTCTTCTAGTCAAGTTGTGCCACGAACTTCCCTTCTCCCCAGTCCTATTCAATACCTCCTCATTAGTTATGTGATCTACCCAACCTATCTTCAGCATTCTTCTGTAGCACCACATTTCGATAGCTTCTATTCTCTTCTTGTCCAAACTGGTTATCGTCCATGTTTCACTTCCATACATGGCTACACTCCATACAAATACTTTCAGAAACGACTTCCTGACACTTAAATCTATACTCCATGTTAACAAATTTCTCTTCTTCAGAAACGATTTCCGTGCCATTGCCAGTCTACATTTTATATCCTCTCTACTTGGACCTTCATCAGTTATTTTACTCCCTAAATAGCAAAACTCCTTTACTACTTTAACTGTCTCATTTCCTAATCTAATCCCTCAGCATCACCCGATTTAATTTGACTACATTCCATTATCCTCGTTTTGCTTTTGTTGATGTTCATCTTATATCCTCCTTTCAAGACACTGTCCATTCCGTTCAACTGCTCTTCCAAGTCCTTTGCTGTCTCTGACAGAATTACAATGTCATCGGCGAACGTCAAAGTTTTTACTTCTTCTCCATGAATTTCAATACTTACTCCGAATTTTTCTTTTGTTTCCTTTACTGCTTGCTCAATATACAGATTGAATAACATCGGGGAGAGGCTACAACCCTGTCTCACTCCTTTCCCAACCACTGCTTCCCTTTCATGCCCCTCGACTCTTATAACTGCCATCTGGTTTCTGTACAAATTGTAAATAGCCTTTCGCTCCCTGTATTTTACCCCTGCCACCCTCAGAATTTGAAAGACAGTATTCCAGTTAACATTGTCAAAAGCTTTCTCTAAGTCTACAAATGCTAGAAACGTAGGTTTGCCTTTTCTTAATCTTTCTTCTAAGGTAAGTCGTAAGGTTAATATTGCCTCACGTGTTCCAACATTTCTACGGAATCCAAACTGATCTTCCCCGAGGTCCGCTTCTACTAGTTTTTCCATTCGTCTGTAAAGAATTCGCGTTAGTATTTTGCAGCTGTGACTTATTGAACTGATAGTTCGGTAATTTTCACATCTGTCAACACCTGCTTTCTTTGGTATTGGAATTATTATATTCTTCTTGAAGTCTGTGGGTATTTCGCCTGTATCATACATCTTGCTCACCAGGTGGTAGAGTTTTGTCATGACTGGCTCTCCCAAGGCCATCAGCAGTTCTAATGGAATGTTGTCTACTCATGCATTATTTAATTACAGATATTATATCTCGAATGCTATGTTACATACGAAATTAAATACAAAATGCCCTGTTTCGTGGCCTGCTGCAATCTTAAATAGTGTGATAATTAGTGAGGCATACAATTTCATCGTTGTTGCGACGTTTCAACTTCTCTCAAACGCTTTTTCATAACTGGATAAAACTACGCGAAAATCGTTAAGACACCCAAAAAACTTTACACCTGCAGCTAAGTCACTATCATCTCTCAAAGCGAAGCCTCTTTTCACGAGAAAAAAAATCGCTTCAACTATGCGACGCAGTAGTCAGTCCAGTACTGATCTTCTCTGACAATGATTTTCTACGGATGACTTAATATTTACAGCGTATTCTAAGACTGAACTAATATTTAGAGCGTATTTTAATTTCCGCCATTCCATGAAGGAAGTATTGTGATAAACGCTATTTTCATGTTTTTATTTGAGGTTTATCAAACCTCTTGATAACAAACGCAGATTTTAGAAGTCACGTTGGATTACTATTTAGTTGGCACCTGGCGAGAAGCCTTCGAGGACCCGATCCCGGGTGCTTTCGCCTCGTTACACTCCTCTGACGCCGGCGTTGCGTCTGAAGAACGCTGTAAATTCTCTAGACTGTATTGCTTTTATGCTGTACGTTAGCCCTGCTGCATGTGCCTTACACTAATACGCTCTTGCTCTTTCCACAGATCGTAAGTGCAATGAGCCCCAGGAATTAGGAAATACTCAGCACGTGATACTTTTCTCTTTCATCATTCATCAGTTCTAAAGCTTAATACAGATGCTTACAAGCGGTCCGCTTCGTTAATTTCTCTCCAGAGACGGAGGACCGAGTGCGTAGTCAAAGAATATCGGAACTTTCGGTCCATTTACTTTTATTTACGTTTACGGCGTGCTGCCAACTTTTTACCAGACACTGATCGTCTGCTAATATCTCTCCATTTCGTAATATGTTCTTTATTAGTTTTCGCATTAAAAGGCCATCTTCACCACTGTTTGTCAACACCGGTAATAGGAGCTGCCTGAAAAACTTTAATAATGTCAGGATAAAAATCCGAGATCAAGACCGCTAAAATTCCTTTATTGATTACCAGTTTCAGCTCATTGACGACCCATCTCCAGATCAATTATTACTTAATTCTCCTGAATCGCTCAAATGCAAGAACATTTAAGCACAAGTGTGACAATGTGAACACTGGAGAGATATATTGTTAACATTGTAAGTTATTTAACCATGACGACGAGCCATTTAATTGAAAGTGCATTTAAACAGTAGTCTAGCAATAAGGGCACTGGAGATATGTAAGGCTTAAGTTGTACATTAGGTAACTATGACGACCTAGTTTAGAGTATACATGACAGGACGACTGATTCAGCTCAATAGATTATGACTATGTGTAATTTCTGGAGGCTGATACGACGTTGAATAAAGTAATAATTTTAATTGGTCTTTAGATGACTCGTCGACGACCTGAACCTAGTGACTAATAAACGAATTTAGCGATATTGACCTATAATTTTAATCAACACATTTTACAATAACACATCGCATGCCTCCAAATTTCACGATGTAAAATAGCAACGAAAACTTTTATTCTCATATATACGGGAAGCTTAGTTTTGAAAACTCTATTAAGTGCACCGAAAGCAATCCCAGCCATTTTATCGATCCATAGATCAGAGAACTTTATAAATACACAGAGTCGGAAATAATGCTAAAGGGAATTGAGAAAATAGCTTTTTAACCGTTTGAGAATATTTGAAATTGTAAACAAGCAGAAAAGATAGAGACTGAAGAACTTGTTTGACGACATGATACCCTCGAATGAACAACTGCAATGCGAATTGTCAATAAATATCACCTTCAGGCAAACGTCACTTGTATTTCTCTTGGCCAAACCGTGAAAATGTGAGCGATTGACTTGATCAGGGGTTTTATTGCGATACCTCATTAATGGAGCGAAAGGGCACAAGAGAATGGAGTGCTGCTGTGGTAAGCAGTTAGCTGGATACTGGAAAATGATATTCTTAGCACACAGTACGAAGAAAACGGTGGAAATTAGACGAATGTCTGGTATTTAATACTTTTTATCATTCTTTGTAAAACACTAATATTATCATTATCTTCTTCTTCTTCTTCCTTGACTTCGTATTCATAGAGGCTACCCTTGTTTTCCTTCCAGTAATATGTTTTACTCCAATCGAAAGCTGTTAACCCTTTCTCATCCAGTGCCTGATCAATAAATAGTTTCAATGACAGGTGTGGCTATCCCCTTTTAGACCATTTCGGGGCCCACACCAACACCTTCTTCTTGGATCAATTTCCGTCGCTTGTTTTTTTTTTTTTTTTTAACATACCCAAACCACTGAAGACTTTACTCTCCAGTCTGCTCACTATGGACTATGTCACTTGTCACTTCCTTTATTCCATACTTCTGATGTTTTGATCTTGTCCTCATCGGTGACCCGCCGGCATCTACGCTTAAAGTCTAATTACACTGCCCTCATCTTGCACCTTCTTTTATTCATAATTGGCCACACTTCTGTTCCTATGTAACGGACCATCCTTTTTTTTTCACTGTTGACTAATACTGTTATTTCAAATCAGTCCATGTAGGGAGTTAGTCGCTCGTTAATACCCGTCGCTTCTTTGGTTAAATTGCCTTTGGCACATGTGCCACCAATGGATATCACAGAACCTAAATATTTAAAACTTTCCCATTTTTAAACGTCTCATTTTGGATAACTGGATCTGTTACGTGTTCACAGGTACACATGAGCTCTGTAGTACGGAAAATAACTTTTAGGCTCCGTCTGGAGTATTTCCTCTGCAATGTATCCTGCGTATGTTTTATATCGGTTCTTCTGTTTGTGAAGATTATTTCGTCATCAGAGAAAAAGTAGAGAATGATTTCGGTCCTGTGCAACTAACATACACATTCTTGAACATTTTTTGCACCATGCCAGCAGCTTTAAAAAGCAAAGAGCATCGACCGTGTAACCTGAACCAGATTTCTAGTCCCTTTAATCAATACTCTAAAAAAGTAATTCGGTCAACAAATTTGAGCTAGTGTTTGGATTCTTTTACTATTACAGCACAGAAAAGAAAACACTCACCTGTCGATAATTTGGAAAACAGTGTTTTGAGTCGACACTGTAGTGTGACATCGAACGCCTTTCTCATATCCTAGAGGCCTTCGGTAAGTAATGCCACACATCGTTTCTGAAGGTGGGATGGTTTTATTCATAAATCCAGTCATATTATTCCCCATTCTCTTGGCTACAAAACCCTATTTTTCAGCATAATCTTAGTTCTATGAGGAGTTCTCGGCCGCTAACTCCACAACAGCACCTCAGGCTGCCACACCCAACACCAACACATCACCTGCGGGAATACTGGAAACACTATTCCCTCGACACACTGTAACACCGGAAATGCATATCCTCCTATTTCCTTCTATGATACTATAAATTTTTTTCCTTATTTTGTTACCTGAAGATATGACGTTTCTGTGTCTTTGTACACTCCTGGAAATGGAAAAAAGAACACATTGACACCGGTGTGTCAGACCCATCATACTTGCTCCGGACACTGCGAGAGGGCTGTACAAGCAATGATCACACGCACGGCACAGCGGACACACCAGGAACCGCGGTGTTGGCCGTCGAATGGCGCTAGCTGCGCAGCATTTGTGCACCGCCGCCGTCAGTGTCAGCCAGTTTGCCGTGGCTCACGGAGCTCCATCGCAGTCTTTAACACTGGTAGCATGCCGCGACAGCGTGGACGTGAACCGTATGTGCAGTTGACGGACTTTGAGCGAGGGCGTATAGTGGGCATGCGGGAGGCCGGGAGGACGTACCGCCGAATTGCTCAACACGTGGGGCGTGAGGTCTCCACAGTACATCGATGTTGTCGCCAGAGGTCGGCGGAAGGTGCACGTGCCCGTCGACCTGGGACCGGACCGCAGCGACGCACGGATGCACGCCAAGACCGTAGGATCCTACGCAGTGCCGTAGGGGACCGCACCGCCACTTCCCAGCAAATTAGGGACACTGTTGCTCCTGGGGTATCGGCGAGGACCATTCGCAACCGTCTCCATGAAGCTGGGCTACGGTCCCGCACACCGTTAGGCCGTCTTCCGCTCACGCCCCAACATCGTGCAGCCCGCCTCCAGTGGTGTCGCGACAGGCGTGAATGGAGGGACGAATGGAGACGTGTCGTCTTCAGCGATGAGAGTCGCTTCTGCCTTGGTGCCAATGATGGTCGTATGCGTGTTTGGCGCCGTGCAGGTGAGCGCCACAATCAGGACTGCATACGACCGAGACACACAGGGCCAACACCCGGCATCATGGTGTGGGGAGCGATCTCCTACACTGGCCGTACACCACTGGTGATCGTCTAGGGGACACTGAATAGTGCACGGTACATCCAAACCGTCATCGAACCCATCGTTCTACCATTCCTAGACCGGCAAGGGAACTTGCTGTTCCAACAGGACAATGCACGTCCGCATGTATCCCGTGCCACCCAACGTGCTCTAGAAGGTGTAAGTCAACTACCCTGGCCAGCAAGATCTCCGGATCTGTCCCCCATTGAGCATGTTTGGGACTGGATGAAGCGTCGTCTCACGCGGTCTGCACGTCTAGCACGAACGCTGGTCCAACTGAGGCGCCAGGTGGAAATGGCATGGCAAGCCGTTCCACAGGACTACATCCAGCATCTCTACGATCGTCTCCATGGGAGAATAACAGCCTGCATTGCTGCGAAAGGTGGATATACACTGTAGTAGTGCCGACATTGTGCATGCTCTGTTGCCTGTGTCTATGTGCCTGTGGTTCTGTCAGTGTGATCATGTGATGTATCTGACCCCAGGAATGTGTCAATAAAGTTTCCCCTTCCTGGGACAATGAATTCACGGTGTTCTTATTTCAATTTCCAGGAGTGTATATTGTAATTGTTTTACTGTTTGTATATATATGCATTTATGTCGATGTATAATTGGTTTGTTTTGTAAATATTATTTGTATTTTACGCTGGGTCTAGCCTAGGGAAAACTATGCTATCGAACGAATACATCGATAGGTCGTGTGGAGAACGAAAGTGTTTAGGATCTTTGGTAGTGTTAACTCTGCCGCGTGGAGCGCGGGCTGAGCAGGGAGAGAGTCTGGTTGGAGTAGTGCGATTGAGCAGGTGTGTTGTGTGACGCTCCCGCGAGTTGCCGGGCTTTCGGGGTTTGGCAGCATGTAATTGCCCTCGACTGGCTATGGTAGTTTCTAGCACGGTGTCGCGGACGGAAAGCATTAGCTGACACACATCAAGAGCCCGTTTCGCCTGGTGACCGTGTCGAGAAGAAGGCGCGCCAGCATCCAGCTTCTGCAACAGCGACGGCCGACAATGAGTGACTGTCGCCACCTCCTCGATCGACGATTTCAAGCCTTCAATCAACCAACAAGGAAGACTAAAAGCACGTAAAGTTTCAGAACTGTATGACAGACCTCAGCTTTTCAAACTGTTCAAATCACAAAATTACAGCAACGTAGCATGAACCTTTGTTGCTCATTGTCCCAATTGCATTGCCAAGCAGGGTCCCTTCCTTTTCCGAAATGAAGCCGAGTGTCGTTGAAATTCAAACGCCAGCATTAAAATAATATAATTAGATTTCACTGCTTTAATTTCAAAGTTCAGTTAAAGTATTTATAGCTGGCTACAATATTTAGATTACACGAGCACAAATTAAGAGTGCGAGTTTTGTTAGCATATTTTAACTTGCCAGTGACTGCAGCTCAGCTTGGTACGTACTAAATTTTACTGTTGTTAATTGTTCAGAATCATTTACTTCAAGTTCGAAGTTAAATCTCTTACTTCTAAATTGCGTAGATTCAAGTAGCTTTCGAAATGATTGTTGAGGTAGCCCAAGACTAACTGTATTTTACTGAATTTCGATATGCTTCATAAACAAAGTTCACTATTAATCTCAGTCACTAAATTAACTATCAATTTTCCGGTTTTATTCATTCTTTTGCTAAATTAAGTCAGAGTGTAGCGAAATTTATTACTTCTGACAAACTTCCAGTTTTCACACTACACGTGTCAACCTTCAGTTGCCACGCTTCTAGTGCTAATTATATGTGTAATAACCTTTCTTTTTCAGTTTCAAATATCTAATTACCGCTAGTTAATTGTTGACGTAAAGGCCGCACATTTACTTTCTTTATTAACTTTACCCCTTTTCAAAATTAATTTCCACCAGTTTCATTTGCATTTTTCCTTTCATTTAGATGTAACCCTTTCCTCCCTCTTTACCGACAGATTAACTTCGGTGACGATTGCTATTCCCAAAGTTCCATTAGGTACACGCGGTTTAATTTTTCACTGTCATTAATGTCGATAAGTGAGGGGGAGGTTACAACACGACCGTTCAAATCCTTACCAAGGTGCTGACGGCCGTCACTACACTCATCACCCAGCTCATGAGCGCCGAACCCGGGCAATACTGGGCTGTCATACACACTGCCATCACAACACTCTTTCACACTCTTACATGAATAATATACCACAGCCGGCCCATTAGGCAGACCCGCACACACTGTCACAGATCCTGTTCTGGAATGCAGACTCGATCCACAACAAAAGGGCAGAAATTGCCGCGTTCATGGAGCACAATGGAATCCTTGTCACGCTACTGAGCGAGACTAAGCTTAAACCACACAAACAATTAAACTTTCCTGGCTACTGTGTCTATCGTACCGAGCGACCGGGCGACGCCGTGGCAGGTGGAACTGCAATCGTCATACACAAAGACATTGAGCACACAAACATAGAGCTCCCTGAACTGGAAAAAATCGAGGCTACGGCCGTCAGAGTCAAGTTCAACGGAGCCTACACCACACTGATATCGGTATACAACAGCCCTGTAGGCATTTCAACACGCGATATCAGCACATTACTCAACATTTCACCGCGAGTAATAGTCGCTGGAGATCTTAACGTAAAACACCCAGAATGGAATTCACGCTTACGGAATCCCAACGGCAAAAAACTGTACGAACATTCACTAGGCAGAAACTACATTAAACTAGCGCCGACTGAACCGACGCACATTCCCTATCAGAGGAGACACAGGCCAGACGTGATAGACATGGCCCTCATCAAGGGCATTACAGCTACACTCAACGTTGCCGTCGAAAACGATCTGCCCTCAAACCACCAACCTGTAATACTATACATTGAGGAAACACTGCAGCACATGGAACAACGCAAGATGTTGGACTACGGGCGTGCGAATTGGACATTGTTCAAGCAAACGCTCGATAGCCACATCCCACCTATACACGAAATTAATGAAACAGCACAAATTGACGAGGCAGTAGAAACCCTCACTAACGCCGTCCAGGACGCAATGGCAGGCACCATACCTGATTGCACCTCACAACAACACAGTGCGGTCCTGCCCCAGGAAATCCTGGGCCTAATCTCAATGAGAAATCGCCTCAGGAGACAATGGCAGCGCACCAGGCGCCCGTACCTCAAATGGCACATTAACAGGCTACAGGGCATCATACACGATAAAATACAAACACATAGAACACAACAGTGGAACCAAAAACTCGAAGGGCTGGACACCGCACGACCTGGCGTGTGGCAACTAGCCCGACACTTCACCAGGGAGAAAATGTACACCCCAACGCTTCAAGGGCCTGACGGACCTGCATACTCAGCGGAAGAGAAAGCAGAACTAATGGCCCGAACACTCGCAGCGTCATTCACACCGAACCTGGTACCATCAGATCCAGTGTTCACAGTTTCTACTCACCAGGAGGTTACACGCATTCTAGCCAAACCATCGCGCGACGATATTCGACATGCTAGCACAGCCGAAGTCTCCTGGGCTATAATGCATGCCCCTGGTCATGATGGCATTCAAAACCGTGTCCTCCAGGAGTTCACGGATAAAGCAACTGAGTACCTAACACACATAACGAATGCCATACTAAAACACCAACACTTCCCCGCCTTTTGGAAGACGGCCAAGGTCCTGATGTTCAGGAAGCCGGGGAAAGACCACAGCCTCCCACGAAATTACCGACCCATCAGCCTTCTGAGCTCGCTCAGTAAGATTGTTGAGAAGGTGATTCTCAAACGCATCACTAGGCACTGCATTACAAATGACATCCTCAGACCGAAACAAGTCGGCTTCAGGAATCACCACTCCACAACACAACAACTCCTACGGGTCGTTGAACATATAACATATGGCTTCAACATAAACAAAGCTACAGGGGCGGTGTTCCTGGACATCGAAAAGGCTTTCGACCGTCTATGGCACAACGGCCTCATCCGCAAACTCAGCGACGCGGGATTCCCCGACGGGCTGCTGCGTCTAATACACTCATACCTCACAGACAGGAGCTTCAACACTGACGTGCAGGGAAAACAATCAACACGACATGGACACAGTATACACGCGGGAGTACCCCAGGGAAGCATCCTAGGGCCCCTACTGTTTAACCTCTACATAAACGATCTCCCAACCACACACAACGATGGCAATCTACGTGGATGACACCGCCATCCTTGCGCAAGATTGGAAACCATCAAATATTACGTCACGCCTACAGACTGCACTCAGAGTGGCTGAGCCTTGGTTGGAGAAATGGCGTGTTACAGTAAACGTTGACAAGTGCGAAACCGTTCTGTTCACTAGAAGACCGAAGCAACTGCACAAACACCGCTATTCCAGACCAATAACTCTACATGCTCGTCCAATACGTTACCGCGAGAAAGTCAAATACCTCGGTGTCTGGCTGGACCGGAAATTACTCTGGGAGGACGACATACAACACATGACCAACCGAGCTAGCGCGAGGCTCAAACAGCTCTATCCTATGCTCAACAGGCGTAGCACACTGAACAGAAGGGTGTCGAGGTCCATGTACATGACACTTATCCGACCCCTGATGACGTACGCAGCTCCTGTCTGGGGATACGCTGCGCCTACACGCCTGCGCCGTCTGCAGCTCATACAAAACAAAGTACTCAAAATCATAAGCAATGCTCCACGATACACACGCATCGCGGACCTTCACCGGGAATACCGACTTGAGACTCTCACGGAGGTAATCCACAAACTCACCACAAGACTATACAGAAACTCCAGACATTCGCAGAACCCGTTTATTCTGAATCTGGGGAACTACGACCACAACCATAGATGGAAACATAAAAGACCAAAAGACATACTTGTAAGGACATAACATCTATGGCCAAGCATACGCAAACATAACGGAACAGGCGAGCCCCTGTTAATCAGACGCCATTACTGGATATCCAGCTGAAATACACTGCCGAATAACTGGCACTGCACAGGGAAGCTGTACCGTACACTGCATGCAGACAAGCTCCACACATCCCCCACACAGTGAGATGATCTATGGCCGATCTCCCACTACTGTATAACGATCTTGATTGTTCCAGGAATGTAGCAGCTGCGGCAACTGGGACACATCGCCATCGCTTGTCACGGTAATGATGCATGATACCTATACTAACAAATCCAACCTTGCATGAACTATCGCAGCTAGTAAGCCACTACTGCTCTTACTACGCATCCCACTGTCGCAGAGGTTTTTTTCCCACGGCACGAGCCATGGCACTTTGTTCCCTCTGCTCTTCAAATCGCTACCCTCACTCGCGTTTCGTCCACTATCTATCACCTGATGGACCGTGTTAATGCGTAGTCTTACCCAGACGCACGGACAATATCACAGCCCAGCATCCTGTGATCCACTTACTAGATAACTAACTTGTTTACGGAGGTGACAGTAGAACTTTTGGTTTGGGTCACCACGTTGGTGCGGGCGTGGAGGGGCCCCATCTCTAAATACGCACCTTATTGAGAGGCCCTTTTGGTACCACTCTTCTGGTCGACCTCGAAGCCAACGTCTTGCTGCATCAATACCCTTCCCTTCATCCACGTACTGCTTCATGCGGAGTGCATCGTTCATTGGGCCAAACATTTGGATGTCGGAAAGTACAAGATGCGGGTTCTCGGGTTGATGAGGAAGAAAGGTCCAATGACGTTTTGTGAGCTGCTCTCTGATGCGCAGCCTTATGTGAGACCTTGCGTTGTCATGGAGAAGGAGACGTTCGGTTGCATTTCTGTGGCCACGAACACGCTGAAGACGTTTCTTCAGTTTCTTGCCGGCCGCTGTGGCGGAGCGGTTCTAGGCGCTTCAGTACGAAACCACGCGGCTGCTGCGGTCGCAGGTTCGAATCCTGCCTCGGGCATGGATGTGTGTGCTGTCCTTAGGTTACTTAGGTTTAAGTAGTTTTAAGTCTAGGGGACTGATGACCTCAGATGTAGATTACCATTTTGTTTCCGGTGCGAAGTGACGAACTAATGTTTCATCGCCTGTAACGATCTTCGATAAAAAATTGTCACAATCAGCTTCGTAACCAACAAGTTAATCTAAGCAGATGGTACTTCGTTGCTCTTCGTAGTGGTCTGTTAAGCGGCGAGGAACCGACCTGCCATACATATTTGAATACCCGAACTGGTGGACGAGTGCGTCAGTACTACCATCAGAGACGACCAGTTGTGCAGCGACGTGTCTGAATGTGATCCACCGATCGTTTTCAGTAAGAGTGTCCACCCTTCCAACATTGCAGGAGTCAGCTGTGTGCAACTGGGCGATGCACGGGAGGTCGGACTGGCTTGCACGACCTTGTTGCAATGATGAGAGACTCCTCACCCAAAGACTCGCCTTGTTTTTGCTTCCTGCCAGGTCTTTGTAGACATTCTGTGAATATCTTTGTAGATATTCTATGAATATCTGCGATCCTTTGGGTTTCCGCCAATAGAAACTTAGTGACAGCGTTTTGCTTTGAAGGCCATTGTGTAGGATACATATAGCGGAACGTCCTGACACCGTACCGGCTGAATTAAGAATGTTGCACGGCGTTCTACAACCAATTCGGCATTTTTTGCAACCGAAACCGACCGAGAAAAAAATGCGTTTTATTACTTACTGAACGACCCTCGTATTATCTCTCCGGAGCCATACACTTGTCACTGCTCCGTGCATGCAGGAAAAACCCTGAGCTGTGCTTCTCACTACACGGCAGCCATCGCCATACTTCTGGGGACCAATAGCCAGCGGCCCGTGACGGGGGAGGTCAGTGTTGCCACGTGGGCGTCCGCAGGAAACCCATCGGCCAGCTGTCCGCCGAGATTAAATCTGATACGCCGGCCGGCGATCCACTTTATTGAATCCTGCCGTCGTGCCCTGATGGCCACACCGGCTGACCGACCATTTAATGTCACGCCCGACGTATTTTGGACGCTAAATCTCTTCGGGGGATCTGCCTTGATAGATATCTGGGTTCTTTCATCATCCTCCAATGAGAAAGGAGGCTCGATTTTTCGCGTTTCTCTGGGAAAACCTTAAATTACAGAGCCATGTAATATACAAAAGGAGGGAAATGAGATAAGGGTTTGTAACACCATAACTCTAATGCTCTACTGATTTATTTTGCTTTTGTTTCATTTTATGTTACATCGTT
Source organism: Schistocerca nitens (assembly GCF_023898315.1). Lineage (NCBI taxonomy): Eukaryota > Metazoa > Arthropoda > Insecta > Orthoptera > Acrididae > Schistocerca > Schistocerca nitens. Next base: position 23,409,186 of record NC_064614.1, read on the forward strand.
GAGCTTCTGTAAATATGTTTGATTGAATCGATAACACAAAATTGTATACTCCTTTCTTTGTAAAAACTTTGGATGTCATTCAGAGCAGATGATGTAATATACAAAAGGAGGGAAATGAGATAAGGGTTTGTAACACCATAACTCTAGCGCTCTACTGATTTATTTTGCTTCTGTTTCATTTTATGTTACATCGTTGAGCTTCTGTAAATATGTTTGATTGAATCGATAACACAAAACTGTATACTCCTTTCTTTGTAAAAACGTTGGATGTCATGGTTTGATTCTATGCAATGTAGTATATCTGTCATTTAAATTCTCTGTCCCAATTGGAGGGAGACAAAAGTTATTGTATACATTTGGAATTTGGGTGGATAATTTTTTGTAGAAATACTAATATGTGCAAATGTTCTGTTTTATTTAAAATGTTTGTTTCCTATTACGTAAACTGCTGGCCTTCACTCAGGATTCTTAGTTATGTGGTCTGTAAAAGGTAGTGTGGTTCCCCTCCGGAACGGAACTGTCTAGCGCGCGCAAATTGTGGTTGGCCTAGGTAGAAAAGGTGGAACAAGAGTCAGTCGGGGACGAGCTACCAAACCGTGCACTGCCATGTAAATGTTGCATATTGTGCTGGTTCCGAGAGAGGCTCTTTCTGCCACTTTCCAATGCCTCGGATGGCTGGATAAATAGCTGGAACGATTCTGCAATTGGCATCCATCATCGCCACCAAGAAGGGACAGAGTCCAGCAATTCTGCCTGCAAATCCATCTACCAAAAATGCTGTTACCACCACATTGCGCAATCACTGTAACGGAATACTATAATAATTTACAGTGAAGGATCAGCTTATTGGATGTTTTAGTGTGCACAAATATAACGTAACTTATAACTGAATTTATGTACCTACCTTAATTTTTTCCTCATCATAACACCTCTCAGGTTCCTCTCCGTTTGAACTAAAGTGATAACCGAGTGTCCCTACTGAAAGAACATTAAAGACCAGTGTTTTACTCTTGAACATAGTAAAAAGAAAGCTAAAGTTAATGTGGCAAGAGAGCGAGTTAAAGTAAATGATGCTTACTGAAAATAATTTTCCTATCAAAACTGCTTATTAAAGTGTTGTTGCCAACTTCAAAACTAAAAGTTCTTAAGACTGAGGCTTATAAAGTTTTGCTTAGTAAATTATCACAGCATGTGAGTCAGTATCCTGCAAATTTGTAAACATTGTGTCTCACCGTATTAAAAGTGGAAAACTGCAGTTGTGGGAAGTTATATGTTTATGTTTGCTAAGTGTTTGTGTCTCTTGTGTATTGGAAGTGCGTATTAATAGTATAGCAGGATCCACAGTTTGTCTACTGTGCTAATGCTAGGTAACAAGTAACGGGAAGACCACTATTTATGAAAACCATAATTTATTTATACAAAAGACAGTGAGAAGTGACCTGTTAGAGAATTTCAACTAACTTTCATTTTAAATATTAAGGTATTTAACTGAGAGAGACTTAACCTGTGACCATCTCATAATTTTGCAGTGCATTACATTTAAATTTTTATGTCAGATAGGAAAATGCGTGATAAGTAATACTGAACTTATGTCCAATCTATGATCTTACAGTGAATATTATTAGTAATGTTATAAAGACCATTCAGTTTGAACAAGCCCTGAAAGTAATAGTGTGTTTCGTTATCTGTTATATATCTGTGCTGCTCTAGCTGTTAGCTTCAATCTTACCGTGAACATATGTATGTGTCAGAGTTCATTGCACTCCCGTGTGGCAAAGTATAGGTTGTGTTTGTCCGTTAAAGTTACTCACAGCTGATTTCTTAAACAAGAACGTTAATCTTTCTCTTGCCTAATTAGGCTGGCGACTCTTTTCCTTATTCTTTAAACAGTGTAGCTAGGTAAAACGTTATTTGTTACTGTTCAAATATTAACGTAATTCTGACTTTCATTTCCGATAAGCCACCCCGTTAGGTACAACTCGGTCAACACAACAAAATTCCTCTCGGAGGGTAACAGTGCTCTGTTGCCTTATACCATAATTGCTTTAACAAGATATTTTTACTTCACGACCTGCCTCCTAATTTAAGGTTATGGTATAGCAGTAGAAGACTGAAGTGTTATAGGTGGCTTTCTGTGACAGGACTACTTTGTTCTGTTGGGGCATAGTACGTAATAGACCAAATTTGGTATTTGATGGCACAAGCTACGTAAATGCTGATGCAGTGTTATAGGTTCAACGTCGACGATGCAGGCATCAGAGACAGAGCACATGGTGGGCAGACAGGGAAGCATGGGAAAGGAAATCGACTGCGTACTTTCAAAGGGGTCATCCTGGTTTTCGGATTTACGGAAATAACGGAAACCGTAAATCTGGAAGATCCGCCCTCCTGAACAACAGTCCAGCTTCGTACCATTGCGCAGCTTTGTTTGGTATTGTATAGTACAACTTTTATTCATATTTATTAGCATTTTGAGTACATATATGCATCCATGACCATGTTACGTGAGTGGCGCATATGACTTCTAAAATTAGTATACAAAGTGATACACCCACGCTTCTCAGCTGAGATATTTACTGAACCGTTTAAGATATTTCACAAATATGTTTTCACCAAAATCAAGTATGGAAAAGTCCGCACTGAAGGATATTTACTTTCTTTCGTATCTATGTTATTTACACAAATAATGGTATCGCCTTTAATTTTTGAAATAGACATACTAAAATCTTCAGGCACTAGAATTGAAGTCTTAAAAGAGGCGACCTTTAGAACGTTTCCCTTTAAAAAAGCCCTTTATTGGTTTCGGAGAAATCACACTACTTAAGTCATCTAACATGACAGTGGTTGTTATTTTATGCGGTGGTCCAGGGTACTGTCTTTCATTCATAATCAAAACGGCCTCGGTCCCGGGTTCGAAACCAGACATCGCTTGAACTATGATTAATAATCAGCTTTGGCGGCCGAAGAATTCCAGTATAAGAAGTCACCCTCATTCTGCCAACGGCATTGTCGAAGAGGGCAGAGGAGCAGACAGAGGTTAAGGGCAATCTGTTGCCCTTGGGGTTGAAAACTGCCCCAAAGCAGGAAGAATCAACAATGATCAACGGCATGACGATGCAGAAGGCAATGGAAACCACTGCATTAAAGATACATAACGTATATCCAAAGGACTTGTGGCCTGCAATTGAAAAAACGTCATGATGATCTTTCCATTGGCAAAAGATTGCGGAGTTGTCCCCAGTTCGAATCTCTGGGAGGGGATTGTCAAAGGGGAGGTGACCATGAGAGAAAGATTGAATAATGAACGAAAGGATAACGTTCTTTGTGATTGGGGTTTTGGAATGTAAGAAGCTTGAAAGGGATATGGAAGTTAGAAAACCTGAAAAGCAAATGCAAAGGCTCAATCATGTAGTATTGTCAGTGAAATGAAATGGAAAAAAGACAAGGATTTCTGGTCAGGTGAGTACAGGGTAGTATCAATAGCAGCAGAATATGGGAGTAGGATCGTCATGAATAGGAAGGTAAGGCAGAGAGTGTGTTACTGGGAACAGTTCAGTAATAGGACTCTTCTTATCAGAAACGACAGCAAACCAACACTGACAACGATAGTTGAAGTGTACATGCCGACGTCGCAAGCTGAAGATTAGAGATAGAGAAAGTATATGAGGATATTGAAAGGCTAATACAGTACATAGGGAATAGTTTAATGGGCAGTACAGTTGAAGAGGAATGGACATCTCCAAAAAGGCCAATCACAGAAATTGGAAAGAAAACCAAAGGTACAAAGAAGGTAACTGCAAGAGAACCTTGGCTAACAAGAAATACTTCAGCTGATCGATGAAAGAAGGTAGTACAATAATGTTCAGAGAAATTCAGGAATACAGAAATACAATTCGCTGAGGAATGAAATAAACAGGAAGCGCAAGGCATCTAGGACGAAAAGGTTGCATGAGAAATGGTAAAAAATCGAAAATAAAAAAAATTATTGTCGGAAGGACTGACTCAGCAGGTGAAATTAAAGGCAAGGGCTGTAACAGTAAGAGTGCAACCGGAATTCCATTAATAAATTCAGAGGGAAGAGGTCATAGGGGGAAAGAGAACATATGAGGACTCCTTGAGGGGGAAGATTTGTCTGATGTGATAGAAGAGGAAACAGGAGTCGATTTAGAAGAAATAGGGGATCTAGTTTTAGAATCAGAATTTAAGAGAGGTTTGGAGGATTATTCCTTCTGCCCGTCTTTGAGGAAGAAATTTGTCAGAATGTACCTTTTGAGCACAGCACTGTATGGTAGTCAAACATCTACTGTGGGAAAATCGGAACGAAGACAATCCAAGCATTTGAGATGTGGTGCTACAGACAAATGTTGAAAATTAGGTGGACTGATAAGGTAAGGAACGAAGAGGTTCTGCGCAAAATCGGATAGGAAATATATATATATATATATATATATATATATATATATATATATATATATATATATATATATATATAAATCACGATGGTAAAAAAATATGTAGCCTGTGTCAGTGTGTCAGTCCTCACGTTTACTAGGGTATCGTGCAAAAATCTGCCTTAAATTGGTCAACTACTTTTCGAGATTTTTGGCAACAACGTTAGACAACGGCCTGTCTATATATATAGTATAGATTACAATTCAATTTAGGCTGTCGAGTGATCGAAATTTGTATCGTAAACTGCACTACAAGTTTGCAATCGCGTAACTTGTTCTCTTGTTGGCTGAAAGGCATTTAGTTCTTAGACTAACCAACATTCGTCTCACATGACATGCACGCACTGAATGGGACCTACATTCCGTATGAGCAATCTTCATAGCAGTGTTTTAATGGAAATCACACTGTTTCCTCCTTACTTGACGTGTCGTATTTTCTTGCGTCGGTATGAAATATCTCGGTCTTCTACGTAAGACAGCAACCGATCATTTTTTTCAAAACAGATAAATCAGATGGTCTAACTACTGTTATTACACCAGTGTTACTAACCGCATTTTGAAGAGTAAAATGCCTTTGAATTTGACTCTTTTATAACTACGATAGTTGCAGCAGGAACTTCTATAGAACTGTTTGAAAAAGCAAAGTTGATATCGATACAACTGTAAATAATATGGCTGTTAATGGAGACTATGCTTACTTTAGTGAAGACTTTCTCACAAGTCAGCTGAGCAAGAACAGAAATTCTGCAAATATATGAGGTGAACGTCTCGTCGACATCAAGGTCATTAGAGACGGAGCACAAGCTGGGATTGTGTCAAGGTTGGGGAAGGAAATCGGCCGTGCGCTTTCGTAGAAACCATCACGGCTTTTTCCTGGAACGTTTTAGGTAAATTACCGGTAACCTTAATCTGATTGGCCGGACGCGGGTTTAAAGCGTCGTCCTCCAAAATAGGAATCCAATATGCTAATAACTGCTTCACTTAGCTCAGTCTGAGGTGAACAGATTAGCTTATCAGCCTATATACAGGATGTATCGTAATTAATGACGTAAGTGTATTTAGTTGAAAGTAGGAAACGCCAGGAACAACACAGTATCTGTAAGTATGGTCTCTAAGACACATACCTTAAGAGCAATGAGCACTTCTTCTTCGATACTGCGAAATAAATGTCTTGTACTGCAAGCTACAACATTTACTTTCTATGTTTTGGGAGGAGGTAGTACGGAACAAATAAGGAAAAATGTTCAGTAACCACGAATTTTAAAGTGCATATCATAAGAACAATGAGGATCTCTTCATCTTCGCTGTTATGAAACACATCTCTTCTACTGAATAAACACTCATACCTCTTAAGGTATTCACTTTAGTGCCCATGTCTGCTAAACTTTTTTTTCTTTTTTTGGTCCATACTATCTCCTTCCAAAACATGGTAAGCAAAGAGCTTGCATGCAGCAGAAGAGACATGTTTCAAAGTATCGAAGATGAAGTGTTCACAGCTTCAGGTATGCATTTCAGTGCCATGTTTGCTGAGACATTTTCGTTTCCATTATCGTGTACATTAAAGCTACTCCTAACAAAATGGTTCAAATGGCTCTGAGCACTATGGGACTCAACTGCTGAGGTCATTAGTCCCCTAGAACTTAGAACTAGTTAAACCTAACTAACCTAAGGACATCACAAACATCCATGCCCGAGGCAGGATTCGAACCTGCCACCGTAGCGGTCTTGCGGTTCCAGACTGCAGCGTCTTTAACCGCACGGCCACTTCGGCCGGCTACTCCTAACAGATCTCAGAGATACATGACAGTAGGCAATATAGAAGTACAATTATTCTAAGACATAGAGGAGAAAAATAGTTACCAGAATTTCACTTGGAGCGATTTTACAACATTAGTATTAGTTTGATAATGGCTTCCGTGAACAGTTGATAATATAACCTCACTGTTGCAGAAACTCTACGTGAGAATCGACACACAGTCTCTGCGATGTTGGGTTTTCTGGTGTGAGGATATTGTTGATGCTAGTGGGACATTTGGATTTCAGTTTGCAAAGTATTTGGCACAAAGGCAGTGACCGATCGCGGTAACAGTCATACGAGGACATCAATTTTTATAAGCCATCTTCCGATGCTAAATTGCTGGAACAAGCTCTGACGCCTGTTTTATGAGGGTGACTGGGACCATGATGCTACTGCTTCCTTATAACGTACAATTCACTCTGTACAAGTCAAATACGTAAACCACGAACTTTTAGAAAGACAGAGTGTGGATTTTAGCAGGGGAAACAGTGGGAAACTGAAAATGATAGACATTAAACCTTATTAATTCATTTTTGGGGATAGTTTTTTTTCTTTGCATGCGTAATACAATGGGGCTTTACTGTAGTGTACGTAGTTGTATTAATTTAACTTTTGACATCACAGTTACATTGCCGAAATTAAAAGTTAATGCGGAAATGTCGTCTTGCTACAGTGTTGGGATAAGGTGATTGACCGAGGCAAGGTGATTCACCAAAGGACAAGACGACGGCATTAAAAAAGTTGAATACTTCGCTAGTCTTATAAAGCATAAGATAATACATTAATCAGTTATACATCTGATATATTTCTTATTAAATAGTACTAAATAATAGGATCATTGCGTTGAAAAGTAATATAACTCTAGATCAGTGATTTTCATTGACAAAAATCATGTACAGATTTTCTTCCTTAAACTTTAAGCAGTCCTGAAGCCAACATGAGTAGCCTTTAGAGCACTCTAGCCGTATTTCTTCTACAGGGTGAATGTGGATTTCTGCAAGTGCAGGTAACTGCGCTGTATTCTCTATGACACTTCATCTTTGCTGGTTAAGTGTTCTTGTTCCATTTTATATGTTTCCTTAAAAATCAACATCGATTTGACAGATGAGTTTACTGGTTTCCGTTTTTTCACAAATGACCTATCTTTAGGCAAAGGCTTAAAATCTTAAATATTTCGCCTCCATTTTAGCTTAATGGAGACCGCTGTGTGTTATGGCCTTGGTTCTTAGCTATCTCAATCTGATATTCTCCAGGAAGTGGATTAGGAGTTCGTTTGTTTTAAATACTAGCTGCTACAACCTGAACAGAAGCATTTTCATTTTCGGAATGACGCTTAACAAGAACACAGTCCATGATATTTTCTGCAGCAAAAATCATGCATATTAAATATAAGGGTAACAAATGGTTTGATCTTACGTTATTTGAACCCGTTAACTGCATTAACAGCAGTTCAAAAAAATGGTTCAAATGGCTCTGAGCACTATGGGACTCAACTGCTGTGGTCATAAGTCCCCTAGAACTTAGAACTACTTAAACCTAACTAACCTAAGGACAGCACACAACACCCAGCCATCACGAGGCAGAGAAAATCCCTGACCCTGCCGGGAATCGAACCCGGGAACCCGGGCGTGGGAAGCGAGAACGCTACCGCACGACCACGAGATACGGGCATTAACAGCTGTAGCAGCTTTTAAATGAGTATTGGACATAGATGGCAACTTGTCCCCGACAGGTATGTTAAAAGTAATCTTTGAAACGCGATTAACAAGAAACAGGCTAGAGTGGATACAGAATGTAATACGCATAAAGCCTAAGGCAAAGAAACGAAGTTAAAAGAGTAAATCGTTGCCAGCTAGCGTTAATTCGACTTCAACTCTTATTTGTTTATTTATTTACACGTCAATTTACATAGGATCAAATTGAGGAGTAAATCTCTAAGGTCATGAAACGCGTCAGTACATGAAATTACAACATAAAAGTAATAACAAACAAAAATAACATGTTTATGAACCTGAAAAGTCAAGCCATAAGTTTAAGTAAACGCAACCGACAATACAACAAGAACAAGCTTAATTTTTCGAGGAACTTCTCGACAGAATGGAAGGAGGGACCCATGAGGAAAGATATTGGATTACTGCTAATATTTTTGAATTCTAGTGGTAGCTTACTGAAAATGGATGCACAAGTATACTACACACCTTTCTGCACAAAAGTTAAGTCCGATCCAATTGCAGGTTTGATTTGTGCCAAGTGCAAGCTGTTTATTCTTGGGAATAATCTAACATTGTTAACAAGAAATGACAGTAAGGAATCAATACATTGAGAGGCCAATATCAAAATACGCAGACTCGTAAACAGAGGTCGACAAGAGGTTGTAAACTCCCCACAGTAATGTTTTGTCAGTATTAACGGAATAATAAAATGAACCAAGCGTAACCTCCTTGCAAAATTAAAGAATAACAATGGCCCAAATGTAAACTCCCCACAAAATTAACGTTAAGATGATTGATCATTAAACCCACAATAATATTAATTAAATAATGATCTATGAACTGAATGTAACATCTGAACAGCAATAATTAAACCTGATAAATTTTATAAGGGCAGCAGCGCTGACCTTCGGCCCTGTGAAATAATTCAACCTGAACACAAAGAACCAAAATTCTTACCTCAGTAAACTGCATCTATATCTGCTCTTATTTTTCGGCACAGCTCCGTGCAATGCTGGCGTATATTTAATTTTCATTCTTGGAGGAAATGCATAGGAAATATTCTTTAAACTGAAATGAATGCTTTTTCTTCAAATGGGTGGAAAAATTCTTTAACTTGAAATGATTACTTTTCTTTAAAAGATTTTCTTTATAAAAAATTATTATTGGGCATTTCTTGAACAAATTAATTACAATTACCATATATTATTAGCTGAGCGCAATGCTGCTTCATTACCTTCAACAATAATACACATCGTCCACCACAATCCTGACCAGATTCGGAAGAACAGCACGCCGTCGACCCATGGCGACGCCTGCTCTGTACGACCGTCCACTCGCTACAACTACTGCCGACTGACTACTACTACTGCAGACAAAGTGCAACTCGCAACTGAACACTCGCGCGGTCAAGCGCATACTAGCACCGATAAATAACTCTCTGGTCAGAGATTCTGTCATGCCTCGCCATCGCTGGTAATGAATACATATGAAACGTACGCGTTTCATAACCCTCCACTGGGGGGGGGGGGGGGGGGCAAAATTTGGCAGCGATGGTGAGTCATTTGGAATTGCCATGAGCAACAAATTTTTTCTTAACTAATTAACCTTACAATTACAGAATATATACAGATATATATAGGTGTAGAACATGAAGTAAATATAGTGCACATGCACTGAGTACAGAACGTATCAGGCAAAGACAAAATATATACATTGAGTACAAAACATATCAGCAAACCACAAAAAATGTATATGCAATGAGTAGAATTCAAGTTAGCAAAATGACAAAAGTGCACATGCGCTGTAGTTGAGAACATATCAGCAAATCACAAAATGTATAGGCCAGGAATACAAATCATGATAACAAAATGATTTTTAATATGTTACAAGAATTAGGATAGGAAAGGGAAGGATTGCGTCAGGGTTGTAGCACTTTCGGTTGCACGCAGCTGCACTGAAAGTCCATATCTTTCTACAGAAGCACAACACCAAGTGAGGCAATCTAAAGTTTTTTTCCCAGAAGTATTAATCAGCGTAGCCAAGACACTGAAATGCCGTAGTAATATTCCATGTTATCCTTTAGGTAGTACATTAGGTACACCAAACAGTGGGACCATAATAGCATCTCCATCACTCATGGTGGTGGACAGCATGTCGTGTCAACACCACGTTTTTGTCTGTTACAACAACGTAGAATTAGTGCAAAAACCAAATATAGTGCTCCATGATCATGAGGATATACAGGACAAACGGATATAGCAGTAATTACAGGTAATTAGTTTAGAAGGTGAAGGACATTAAGTCACATACTAGTCTTCATTGAGAATTATACTAGTAATGGGTGGCACTCATTGCCCAGTCATTGAACATTTCTGTACCATGTACGTAATATTACAGAATAATGTTCATGAGTAACTTTACAGAGAACATTGGCACTCATTGCCTAATTACAAACCATCAGAAGTCATTTACAGAGAACATTGGCACTCATTGCCTAATTACAAACCATCAGAAATCATTTACAGAGAACATTAGCACTCATTGCCTAATTACAAACCATCAGAAGTCATTTACAGAGAACATTGGCACTCATTGCCTAATTACAAACCATCAGAACTCATTTACAGAGAACATTGGCACTCATTCCCTAATTACAAACCATCAGAAGTCATTTACAGAGAACATTGGCACTCATTGCCTAGTTACCATCAGAAGTCATTTACAGAGAACATTGGCACTCATTGCCTAATTACAAACCATCAGAAGTCATTTACAGAGAACATTGGCATTCATTGCCTAATTACAAACCATCAGAAGTCATTTACAGAGAACGTTGGCATTCATTGCCTAATTACAAATCATCAGAAGTCATTTACAGAGAACATTGGCACTCATTGCCTAATTACAAACCATCAGAAGTCATTTACAGAGAACATTGGCATTCATTGCCTAATTACAAACCATCAGAAGTCATTTACAGAGAACATTGGCACTCATTGCCTAATTGCAAACCATCAGAACTCATTTACAGAGAACATTGGCATTCATTGCCTAATTACAAACCATCAGAAGTCATTTACAGAGAACATTGGCACTCATTGCTTAATTGCAAACCATCAGAACTCATTTACACAGAACATTGGCATTCATTGCCTAATTACAAACCATCAGAAGTCATTTACAGAGAACATTGGCATTCATTGCCTAATCACAAACCATCAGAAGTCATCATTGAAAATGAGTTAATAAATGGCATGATTAATCTAATTATAGTAAACATCGTCCTTATAATTCATCTTATTACATTAATCAGTGGCATTCAATTGCCAGTTACAAAGCATTTTTTTTGTGCTAGCGATGCATTGCGTTGGGTTCGATTATTAATAACAATATTTGCCTTCGAGTTACTGTTGCAAACGAAGATGTGTAACGTCATTCGTCATGTGTTAGCTGTATCAAGATTATGAAACAAGTAGAGTATATGTAATCACATTCATAAATGACATGGGTTTAATGAACAACTGCTTATAGTACATTAATTTCATGAATAATTTCTCCTGTAAAATATACAAAAATGGATTATTAGACTGAAAGAAGAAACGCATTTTATGCTGAAAAGTAGTGAACTTCGAATTAACAGGTAGTGAAATGTGTATAAAATGTGTTCCCTAGCTGTTCTTTCCAAAACCTTCAGTCATCGTACTATGCAATACAACACATACTGTCAAAACGAACTGCAACAAATACTTAAATAACTACAGAGCATAAATACATAAACTTCAACATCATCCTCATCTGTAAAGAAAAAACTTCATTATCCATCACTTCATTATCATAACTCCATTATTATCATCACCTGTAAAGAAAAACTTCATTATTCATAGCTGGATATTCTTCATCATTATTCATCACCATTCAGTATCATCTGCAAAAAAAAATCACTTCATTATTCATTACACAACTATTCCTTATTTCTAGCGTATTTCCTCACTAAAACTGATGTGAAGTTCTGTCTGACAGCCTGCATCAATCGCTTCGTATTCTGAAAGAAAAAATTAGTTAAGACTGCTATTCTACGATGTGTATAGTATATTCTTGTTAATGCTTGTTAATTCTGATCCATTTACTCTTCCTCATAAGGTTTTTGCATCTTCCTTCGTTTCTTCCATAGGTGAAAGTCCCATTTCTGTTTAATTTATTTCCTTTATATGTTATTTCTTTCTGAAAATGATGAACAAAGATTAATGTCTTGCATTTAATTCATATACCCAATAGATAAAAACTGGTTTATAGTGATATAATTAAGCATACGGCATAGCATGACAGAAAACGTATTATGTCAAAAAATATAGACAGTGTTCAGATGCAAAAATGTACACAGAATATCAAAATGCAGCAGCAAAAAAAAAAAAAAAAAAAGAAGTAAAGTAGTCACGATGTTGAGATATCACAAGGCAAAAATGTCAAAGTCAACTGGTGTTTGCTATATCTTAACTAATTCATAGTGCATACAAACGAAACAGGAAAACAATCGTACATAGATAAAAAATGGAAAATGTGCACGGTCTGTTGTGTAACGACAAGAAAAGCGACGTGCTAACCTTACCTTGCCAGGCACTTGCCAAGAAAAAAATACGATAATCATCAGTAAGTGTTCATGTGAATATAGTTGCATAAGTGGTTATAAAAAAATTAGGAAATGGAATTACAGTGTGATAAATCATAAAGTATGTTCATTCAATAAAGGGTTTGATGTTGGAGACGTGGTGGTTCCCTTTGGTTTTTATGGCTCTCAAGGTTTCGACGTGTACTACATTGGGGTGAGGAATGCTGCGAATTCGATATGGACCTGCGTATAGAAGCTCAAATTTACTGCACCTACATTTTATTTTGTTGGATAAATAGTGTGTACGTACTAATATCTTCTGTTCAACGTGAAAGTCACGGCGTATACAAACCTGTTTTTGTTGTCTTCTCCGGCGCTCTGCGGCACGTTTGATGTTGTTCAGCGCAATGTCAATTATTTCATGGTGTCGCAGTCGACGAGATCTAGGAAAGTTTACTAATTCTTTAATTTTCTTATGTGGTTCAACATTTTTCAGTATAACAGACGGAGATAGCATAGTGGATTCATTTGGTATGGAATTAATTACATCCTGGAATGAGTGTATGTGTGTGTCCCAATCAATATGTCTTTTATTACAGTATATTCTACACAGTTTACCAATTTCTTTCATTATGCGTTCACAAGGGTTCGACGAAGCATAGTACCTGGATATATATATCGGAGAAAGGTTTCTAGCTCGTAACATACGTGTCCATATAGCAGATCGAAACTGTGATCCATTGTCGGAAATTACTTTCAACACATGCCCCACATGAAATAGAAAATGTTTTACAAATGCTTTCGAAACAGTTTTAGCAGTAGCTTTGCGTTACGGAGTGAAGGTAACAAAGTTTGAAGTGAGTTCAACAGCGACAAAGATGTAGCAAAAACCTCTATTAGTTCTGGGAATCGGACCAAAAATGTCTACAGCGGCCATATGTCTCAATTTAACAGGTACAATGGGATATAATGGAGGAATATGTGAAGTCGTATCTGATTTAGCTTTCTGGCAGATTTTACATGACGCTAAAACTCGTCGTATACGTTTCTCCATGTTGGCAAAATAACAGTTCTGTCTCAGTATAAGAAAACATTTTCTAACTCCGTAATGTGCGTAACTTAAATGAGTATACCAGATTAATTTGTTAACAAGTTCGTCAGGAATGCATAATAACCAATCGTTGCTGTCAGGATGAGAGCGGCGAAACAGAATATTATTGCGGACAGTGTAATGGTTTCTAATCGTAACATTATTCCTATCTTGCCAAAGGTGTTTAATCTCTTTCCACACTTTGTCTTTACTTTGCTCTTGTGCTATGTCCTGTAATGACGACGAAATAAAATTTTCAAATGCAACTTGTTGAATGTACATGACGCTGAAATTTGCTTTGCAGAAGTTGGTTGCGATGTCTTGCTGATTGTTGCTGAGAGAACGGGATAGTGCATCTGCTACATTTTGTGTACCGGGAATGTGAACAATTGAAAAATTAAATTCCTGTAAATAAAGTTTCCATCTGCTTAAACTGTCGTGTGTAAATTTAGCGGAAACTAAAAACTGTATAGCTCTGTGGTCTGTGTAAACGGTAGTATGTCTTCCAAAAACAAAATGCCGAAATATCGTAAATCCCCCAAACAACACATAATGTTTCCAGTTCTGTAACAGAATAATTTCGTTCAGCAGGTGACAGAGTGCGACTTGCAAATGCTATGTTTTTAATTACTGTACAGCCATCTTCTTCAATTTCCTGAAAAATGTGTACGCCTAAAGCGGTGTTAGAACTGTCGGTGGCAATGGAAAAATTTCTGCTAAGATCTGGGTGCGATAAAAGTGGTGAATTCAACAAAGCATGTTTCAAATAACGTTTTCGTGAACAAGATTCTGCGTGTCAAAATTATTGCTTGCGTTACTGGAATATACAACCTGTACTGTATTTAATCAAATTCCATCTGACGTGCTATTATTTTCAGGAGGATGCTGTGGCATTTCCACTATTTGTACTGTTCTGTTAATTCTTCCTGACGTATTACGTTCTGGATGATATCTGCTATCTGGTTCATTCATGAGAATATGTTCTTGCGGATGATTTTGCTGTTGGTAAGACCGACTGTTATTAGATGTACGCTGAAAATTGTGCTCATTGTTTTTAGTCTATCGTGATAGTCATTGCTATACGGCGCATTGCGATAGGAATTGAAGTAGTGTGTCTTCTGTGCGTACTGATTTCCTTGTTGCTGTGCGCTACCATTTGTTGGAGCTGAGACTATACGTGCACGCGGCGAAACATTAAAGTTTGGTTGACCTTGTAGGCTGCATTGTTGGTTAGGTATGCTAACCGGCTGACTTTCAATCTGTTGGGGAGGAAAACCTCTATTGTTACTAAAATGTGGTTCCTGTTGCTGATAATTTTGTTACACATATTGATGATTAAAATTTGCCTGTTATTAAAGTTCTCGTAGTTGTCATTTCTGGAGCGTATAATGAAAAATTGTCACTTTCGGTATAACTTGTCGTATCGGGTTTTCTTGACTCATTTCTTAATACTAGGTAGAGCAATAGTTGAAGAGCCGTTTTGATAGATATAAAGGATAGTTGAAGAGAAGGCAGCAGTGCAGAAAACTAAAGATGAAACAGCACTACTACAGCTGGGGGCCCCGTGCACGCTACGGCACATACTCATTAAAGCGTAATGAATCCCCTGAGGTCTATTACGCGCTGCAAATACATTTCAGCTTTTGCGTTACAGGCAATGGCGGTAAAAATTCAGAAGCAAATTGTTGTATCCATGCTAATTGTAGTTTCTGCATTACACGCAATGCTGTTGAAAATACAAAAGCAAATTGTCATATCCAGTTCAAATCGTGTATCTGTGCTCTGTCATTATTAAATTCCTTAGATTTTCTTACGGATAGAAAATGCTTATAATCAAAATTATTGTCTCTGTACGACGGAACAGGTTCAGGATTGTATGGGAATCTGTTTGACTGTGACTGTTCGGAATCTAATTCACGTACTCTCTGTAGATTACCTAAATTATACTGGCTGTGTGAGTGTGAGAAATGTTCGGAATTCGCCGTATGCTGTGAAGTGTTAAACGCTGAAACATTTTTCATCTCTGTTACTTCTTGCTGTAAACTTGACAACTTTCTACGTAATGTATTATTAGACGAATCTATCTCACTGATTGCCTGTTGTAGATTTTGGAATTCAGGTGTTTGGTTAAACGAGATCGGTGCGGTATCATCTGATTTGCTGTCATTATTATTTTCTATAACGTCAATACGACTGGCCAAATCATCATATATTTCAGTCACTACTTTTAGCTGATCATCGTTTTTAGTGTCAGAAGCATTAATCTGTTTTTGTATTTTACGAGTGGTTTCACTCAATTTTTTAACGTCAGCTTTGATGACATCGGAATCCTGGGTTAGTTCTAATTGTTCGAGTCTGTCTGTCACTGTCTGAAAGTCTGTTGTGTGCGTGTCTGTTTTCACTTTAAGATCGGAAATTTCATCACGCAATTCGGTGTTCAACTGTTCGATGGTATTAATTTTGTCCGATACTGTAGCAATATTGTTGTCTACGTATGTCTTTGCTTTCGCAAACAATTTACGTTTGTCTTCCTGTCTCTGTGCGGTGATTGTTTCCATGACTTGTCGCTTTACTTTATTTTGTTCCTGTATGAATTTACGGAAACGCGTTTCACTGTTTTGTAGGTGGTGATTAAAGCGTTCGTCAATTTGGCTGTTCTGTTGGTCGAATTTCGCGTCTATTTTTGTATCCAGTGTGCGCGAAAGTTCTGCTGTCATCAATTTCAACTCGTCCCATAACTGTGTTGCTTTTCCAGAGCATTGTTTACCGACTGCACTAATTTCGCCTCTAAGTGCTTCTGTTGTAGTTGTTTGTATATCCCTCAATTCTTGAGCAACAGATCTAATTTCTTCACTACTCTTCCTAGCACAAGCCTCAATTTCCACACGTAATTGTTCGTTAGTATCATGACACTGCGCGGCAATGGCTCTAATCTGTTCACTAAGCTGTCTGGAATTGTTGTCTAATTTTTCATTTAACTGTCTCGAATTGTTGTCTAATTTTTCATTTAACTGTATGGAATTGTTGTCTAATTTTTCATTAAGGTGTTTGTTCTGTTCACTAAGTTGTTTGAAATCTTCTTTAAGATTGTCTTGTTTTTTATTAATTTCATTAAGTTGTTGTTTGTTCTGTTCACTAAATTGTTTGAAATTTTCACTAAATTGTTGTTGTAGCAATCTTGCCATAATTTGTTCCAAGTCAATATTACCGGCTCTATTCTCTGTGTTGCGTGTTGGTGTATCTGCATTTGTCACGTTTTCTGTAACCATTTGGTCAATCTGTAATTTACAAAAAGGTTTCCCAATCGGATGTACACTGTTAGTCACCACCTCGGAATCAAATAAATCTGTCCTACTTTGAGTATCCTGTTCATTTTCATTAGAAAAATTTATCTGTTCGTCACGTGAATCCTGCAAACCGGGTGTGTTAAGCTGGGCAGCGCTCATTGTAACAGAACGCCCCGCGTCATCAATTGTCGTTAAATTAACAGAGGACACAATTGAATTCGTCTGTTCATCACTAGGATCAAAATCAACATTGGTGGTCGGTACACACCAATTGTCTGCAAATGGAGGATTGTCATCACTATACTGCATGTCGCAAGTACTATCGGTCAAGTTGTTTAACTCGGTTATTTCACTCACTATACCTCGTGATGTACTATTAACAGTTTTTCGCGGCATATTAACACGAATCACAATTATTCACAAATGGAACAAAGACAATGCAAAATCCAACAAACACTATTACAACAAAGAGCAACAAATTGCCGATGATCTGTGGAAGAAAGTGACAAAGTTAGTAAAAGCGTTGCGCCAAATGCTAATTATATTAAGTAAATAAGAGCAGACATATGACTACTTCTCAGAAGATTCAACAAGAAATACGATCCCGGTCCGGATGTCGCCAAGTGTAACCTCCCCACAGTAATGTTTTGTCAGTATTAATGGAATAATAAAATGAACCAAGCGTAACCTCCTTGCAAAATTAAAGAATAACAACGGCCCAAATGTAAACTCCCCACAAAATTAACGTTAAGATGATTGATCATTAAACCCACAATAATATTAATTAAATAATGATCTATGAACTGAATGTAACATCTCAACAGCAATAATTAAACCTGATAAATTTTATAAGGGCAGCAGCGCTGACCTTCGGCCCTGTGAAATAATTCAACCTGAACACAAAGAACCAAAATTCTTACCTCAGTAAACTGCATCTATATCTGCTCTTATTTTTCGGCACAGCTCCGTGCAATGCTGGCGTATATTTAATTTTCATTCTTGGAGGAAATGCATAGGAAATATTCTTTAAACTGAAATGAATGCTTTTTCTTCAAATGGGTGGAAAAATTCTTTAACTTGAAATGATTACTTTTCTTTAAAAGATTTTCTTTATAAAAAATTATTATTGGGCATTTCTTGAACAAATTAATTACAATTACCATATATTATTAGCTGAGCGCAATGCTGCTTCATTACCTTCAACAATAATACACATCGTCCACCACAATCCTGACCAGATTCGGAAGAACAGCACGCCGTCGACCCATGGCGACGCCTGCTCTGTACGACCGTCCACTCGCTACAACTACTGCCGACTGACTACTACTACTGCAGACAAAGTGCAACTCGCAACTGAACACTCGCGCGGTCAAGCGCATACTAGCACCGATAAATAACTCTCTGGTCAGAGATTCTGTCATGCCTCGCCATCGCTGGTAATGAATACATATGAAACGTACGCGTTTCAAGGTTCGTGAACTTACACCACTTATTGGCCAAATCGGTCGTTTCTAAGCCAAAAACATCCTTTTATAATGGGAAGATTTACACCAAAATATAATACCATACGAAATAAGCGAAGGCAATTAAGCAAAGTAGACTAATTTTCGTGTCGAATGATCACTCACTTCAGATACCATTCGAATAGTAAAAATGGAAGCATTAAGTCTTTGAACAAGATCTTGAACGTGTGCTTTCCACGACAGTTTACTATCTGAACATCTAGAAATTTGAACTGCTCAGTTTCACCAATGACATGCCCATTCTGTGAAATTAAAGCGTCAGGTTTCGTTGAATTTTGTGTTAAAATCTGTGACACGTTTCACATTCCGAATTGGTTCCGCAACAGAAGTAACACTAGATAAGAGTTATATCTTTCACAGCATGAAAACTAAAATATATATTAAGGGACTATCAAGAAACAAGAGCTTAAAGGAGATGAAGACAACGCTGAAACCTCGTACTAATTATTACATACACGATGGTAGTGTTCTGTTATGCTTTTCCGCCTGCTGGTAAGGCATCCACCCTCTAGATGTTTCAGGAGCAAATACTCGCCCCCACTCCAGGAGGGTAATGATGGAGGGTGAAAGAATATGACGGGGCCACGTTACTGGGAGGTCGTCCGCGAAATTCGGTTAAATTCACTTACCGCCTGAGGCGCTCCGACGGAGCTGGAATCGAATTTGCGTACTATCGATTATGCACATGCATGAACAAAGGCAGACCAAATTGAGGTTCCGTGGGTGACCGTAATGGTATTCATAAACTGGTAGCCTAACATCGTTACCAGCGAAGTAACTCTACTACACCCGTAACGGTTTTCATTACGTCACCTCTAAAAGATAGTTACTTGCGTTTCGTTTGTTTAATGGTAATAATATCTCTATTTATTTGTCTACCTTACGTACGCACACTGTCAGAAATGGATAATTTTATTACGAAGTGAGCTGACAGTTAGTTCATTGCTGTGTACGATAACATATTCAGACCACATGAACCAGTAAAGGGTGATCAAACAGTCGCCGCTTCAGGACACGGTGTATCCCAATCTTGAGGCAACAATGGTGTGTAGTCTCGTATCCAAACGATAATGATAATAATCGTATCCTGCGATAGACTGTCCCATGCATCTTGCGTCTTTTGATAGTACTCGCCAATGGTTCTTGCAGGTCCTGAAGAACGAGTAAGTTCGCAACTCATCACGTCCCATAAGTGTTGAGTTGGTGAGAGATCTGGATGGGGGTCGGGTGATTCGGTTGATGGGACCAAACTGCGCTGTCATCGGTCCCATCGGATTAGGGAAGGATGGGGAAGGACGTCGGCCGTGCCCTTTCAAAGGAACTACCCAGGAATTTGTCTCAAGCAATGTAGGAAAATCACGGAAATCTTAAATTAGGATGTCCGGACATGGGAAATTGAGAATTTGTGGTAAGGTCTTATGGGACGAAACTGTTCTACATCTACATCCACATCCATACTCCGAAAGCCACCTGACGGTGTGTGGCGGAGGGTACTTTGAGTACCTCTATCGGTTCTTCCTTCTATTCCAGTCTCATATTGAACGTGGAAAGAAAGATTGTCGGTATGCCTCTGTGTGGGCTCTAATCTCTCTGATTTTATCCTCATGGTCTCTTCGCGAGATATACGTAGGAGGGAGCAATGTACTGCTTGACTCCTCGGTGAAGGTATGTTCTCGAAACTTCAACAAAAGCCAGTACCGAGCTACTGGGCATCTCTCCTGCAGAGTCTTCCACTGGAGTTTATCTATCATCTCCGTAACGCTTTCGCGATTACTAAATGATCCTGTAACGAAGCGCGCTGATCTCCGTTGGATCTTCTCTATCTCTTCTATCAACCCTATCTGGTACGGATCCCACACTGCTGAGCAGTATTCAAGCAGTGGGCGAACAAGCGTACTGTAACCTACTTCCTTTGTTTCCGGATTGCATTTCCTTAGGATTCTTCCAATGAATCTCAGTCTGCCATCTGCTTTACCGACGATCAACTTTATATGATCATTCCATTTTAAATCACTCCTAATGCGTACTCCCAGATAATTTATGGAATTAACTGCTTCCAGTTGCTGACCTGCTATTTTGCAGCTAAATGATAAAGGATATATCTTTCTATGTATTCGCAGCACATTACACTTGTCTACATTGAGATTCAATGTACCAGGCGTCTATTTGTTGCAAATCCTCCTGCATTTCAGTTCAATTTTCCATTGTCACAACCTCACGATATACTACAGCATCATCCGCAAGAAGTCTCAGTGAACTTCCGGTGTTGACCACTAGGACATTTATATATATTGTGAATAGCAACGGTCCTACGACACTCCCCTGCGGCACACCTGAAATCACTCTTACTTCGGAAGACTTCTCTCCATTTGGAATGAAATGCTGCGTTCTGTTATCTTGGAACTCTTCAATCCACACAATTGGTCTGGTAGTCCATATGCTCTTACTTTGTTCATTAAACGACTGTGGGGAACTGTACTGAACGCCTTGCGGAAGTCAAAAAACACGGCATCTACCTAGGAACCCGTGTCTGTGGCCCTCTGCGTCTCGTGGACGAATAGCGCGAGCTGGGTTTCACACGATCGTCTTTTTCGAAACCCATGCTGATTCCTTCATAGTAGATTTCTAGTCTCCAGAAAAGTCATTATACTCGAACACAGTACGTATTCCAAAATTCTACAACTGATCGACGTTAGAGATATAGGTCTATAGTTCTGTACATCTGTTCGACGTCCCTTCTTGAAAAAGGGGATGGGCTGTGCCCTTTTCCAATCTTTTGGAACGCTACGATCTTCTAGAGACCTACGGTACACCGCTGCAAAAAGGGGGGGGGGGGGGCGGCAAGTTCCTTCACGTACTCTGTGTAAAATCGAACTGGTATCCCATATGTCCCTTTACCTACACACTAGGTGATTTAACTTAAACTAAATTACTCTATGAAGACACACACGCATGCCCGAGGAATGACTAGAACGTCCGACGGGGTAGCTGCACTGACCGTGGCAAATCGCCTCAAACCACGCGGCTAACCTGCGCGGCTGCGGACGCGGGTTTGAACCGGTGCACAATGGGGCCAAATCCCAAAAAGCTGGCCAAAAGGAAAAATAAGGTTAAAGTTCCGAAAATTTCTAGTCATGGATTAGGTTGGGTAAGTTTCCGTAGGTCGAATCGCGGTCGTCAGAGTCCCCTGGCATCTACACCTGTTGTTGTCTGACAGTTGAAAGGCAGTCCTTCAGCAAGCTAGTCGCGTCGCACAGTGTGCAAATATTTCAACGCTACATTCAACAGGACGCCAAATCTCTAAAAATCTATCGATTTCAGTTCTTAAGACTGGAATCAACGGCAGCAAGTAAGTATAAAGTCATTGCGTAACTGAAAATTAATAATAATAGTCCATGCGATAACAATAAATGAACCATTTATGCGTAAATGAACGGAAAATTTTAAATACGAAGATAAAAGTTTATAAGTTCTGCAGAGTTCAACTATCTGACCGATCGCACGTTGTAGATGGAATTATTATTGAATGGAAAAAATTAAAACTTACTGCATCTACCTGCAATTGTGTCTCTGGTACGAATTCTTGCAAACGTAAAACATACTTTGCTGAATTTCGTACATCAACGAAGCGGAATGTTGCTCTTTTCCTTGAATTTATCTGTGGTCTTCACTGTATTTCTAGTTCTATGATACGCAAGTCACTTTTATGAATATATTCTTCCCCTTTTCAAATAATATTTTGGAATGAATAATAGTAACAATGCTAAATATGAAATTATCCACCTATATAGAAATTATATTTTGCAATTTCTTACTCTGTCGCTGATGAAGGTGAAGCGTGTGGCCGGACGAAGGAGGAGTTTTTTTCGATATTCAAAGGTCATTTGAATGAGAAAGTTACTGAAGTGTACGCAGTGATCGAAAATTTCATGTCTGCTAAATTGCGACTCCCCTTCCCTCTATCAGGCAATGTAAAACCTATCCTGATTGTGAACCAGCTTATTCTTCGGATGACGATCTATGAACTTTGAATCAACCGATTGTGTGTTTTATTGTATTATACAACATATGGATATATTTTGTATTTTCTCTATAAAAGTGATTAATGATAAATCCGCCATTTTGTTTCTATTTCAAATTTTGACTTCAGATTCATAATCAGCGACCCCGAAAGACCTCGTGTGCTGACTTTCAGCCGAATTTATAACGTTTGTTTTCGGCTTTTGGCCAGCTGTTTGGGATTTGGCCCCACTGTGCGTCGTCCTCACGAATATGAGTCCAGAGTACCAACCACTACGCCACTTGGCTCGTTGAAAGACCTGGCGATATTGCTGGCCACATAAGGTGTCGTACACCAGGAAGAGCGCGTAGTGTCTCAGCATCAGTATGTGGACGAGCACTCTCCTGCTGAGAAAGCGCATCACATTCCTGTCGAAGAAACGTCAGCAGAACAGCGATAAGAGACTGCGTAAGGTAGGGGGTACCAGTTACTTTACCCTACAGAAACACCAAATACGACTGCGAATAACTGATGCCCTGTAAAGCCTCGGACGGAACCTATGCCATGGGCGAATGCACTCTGGAATAGGCCGCTCACCGTCTGTGCCATATAAGTGTACGTCCATCACTCGCATACGGACAGAACCTACTCTCAACAATGGAGACAACAGAGTGCCGTTACACTCTCTACTCAACACTTTCACGTCGTGGGTGTATCCATGTTTGGTGGTGTCGCGGTGACATTATAACCTGGCCAGAGACACACGTGATATTAATCGTGCTGCAAGCATACTGTTCCTAATTGTCCCCCATGTCACAGCAGGTGCCAAATGGGACCAGATTTCGTTCCTCTATGACATTTGGACGGCCACGACTCCCGATGCAATGCATCGATATTGTCATGCGTCTCAGTGGTGGCTCGTGAGTATACATTCTGGGTGTTCACAAATTTTGAGATTCAGATAAGTATAAGAGTGTGAAATTAATACTGTATAGCAGTTGCGCATATCAACGTTTTAATAGAACTACAGCCACTGGCAATAGTAATAACAATAATGATAATAATATAATAGTAGTAGTAGTAGTAGTAGTAGTTGTTGTTGTAGAAGTGATAAGAGCAGTAGTAGTAATAATAATATCCATAACTTGCCTGAAAAAGAAGTGTTTGTCTTTCTGTTTTTTGTAGGGGTGAGCGAAAACTTTGTTGTTTTGTACACAATTAAGTACAAATAGGGGAAGAACGAAATAATGTGTTAGCTTTCGATGCTCTCCATTTCGCATTTTTGTGTAAGTGTGAATTTTCATGTTGTTTATTTCTTCTGACAAATGTACTCGAACAAGATCCCTAAAACATGTATATGTACAGTTTCACGAATTAAATCCCGCGCTGAAAATCAAGCCTTTCACCCACACATCTTACACTTACTGTACACTTCTTTTTTAAATGTACACTTGCAGTGACGCTAATTTTATTTCATCACTTTCTCAGTCAACGGATGTGGTCTGGGTAGCCCTAATTCCTTTGCGGCTAATTTTTCAAGGTAATTTTCTTTTGCGTTAACACGTACAAGAGATTCAACAGCGTTCATGTTGACACTGCACATGAAAGCTGATTCCCGCACAGTAGACAACGAACTCCAAACACGAACTACCGTTTGCGGAAAGCATTAAATTCAATTAGAACTGTCTGTTAATATGGTCACGTGATTAGAATGCAAACGGGGCACTGAGAATCATAAGGGGCAAAGCACACCATTGTTGTCTCACGTTTAAGTGAATGTCAGAGAAACCAGAGAGACAGCGTTTTGTGAATATTCATGCTTACATTGTGGGCCTACTACACAGATAAACCTTACCCTCCATAAAATCATCAGATGTCAGAATCATAAATAAATGCTACAGTTGCACACTCATGATGTGATTTAGGGTTCTCAGCACCTCAAATGGGTAACTGCACGATAAAATACTAAACTTAATATTGTGTATTGTGTATTAAACCGTGTTCCTAGAAACGACGGAGAGGCTTCGACCCGCCGTAGCCCTCAGTGGTTCACAACCAGCCACAACAGGCCACAGCAGTCCACCCACCCCACCGCCGCCCCACACCGATCCCAGGGTTATTGTGCTGTTCGGCCCCCAGTATCACGCGGTACACGCCATACATGCCAATGATAATGCCCGTTTCGACGTCAGATGAATCGCATATTAAAATCTCCCTCCCAAATTACCGTAGAAACCCCATGAAGGAGGCAGAAGAAAGTGGGGTAATCCAGTGACACGACAGAGTATCATGCGGTAATTCGTGTCCTGTTTTTGAAGGTGGAGTTTTTGGATGTGTACAACAACAATGGACCTTCGTATTACAGCGGTAAGGTGACGTTGGCGGCCGGCCCTATTGACAAAGAATGACGTGACAGGCCACCTCTCTTCGGGAATCGCAAGAGAATTGGAGTTCCCGGTCGTCGAACATCGGCGTATAGCAATAATGGCTAGACAGCAAAAAGTGAAAAGAAAATGGGTGACATTATTATGTATAACCATCATAAGGGTGCTAAAAATTGTATTATTCTACAACCAGATTCGGTAGTATGTCATCACCTGGTGGACCGGGGCGTAATTCATAGTATAAGGAAACAGTTCTTTGATGAAGACATACTTGACACTACATTTATACACTGTCCGATAGAAGTGATCCCATAGATTCTCGACTGGGTTTCAGTCCGGGGAGCCCGTAGCCAGACGGGTACGGTGAATCATCCTTGGGCTTTTCCAAACACGCACATACACTTTGAGCTGTATGACACGTTGCATTGTCATGATGGTAGATGCCATCGTATCAAGGAAAAAGAAACTACATGTAGGGGTGGACATGGTCCCCAAGGATAGATGCACACTTGAGTTGAATCATTGTACCTTTCAGAATGAAGAGATCATTCAGGGAATGCCAAGAAAACGTTTCCCAGCCCACAGCATTCCCTCCTCCGGTCTCTACCTTTCCGGCGATTGGTGCAGATTGTTTGCTTTCAGACGTTCCACGACGTTGGAGCGTAAAAAGTGATTCATATAAAAAGATGACCTGTCGGCCTTCTGTGAACTACTGGATGTGCTACTGGCGTGCCAATTTCAGCCAATGAACAACATTTGGGACGGGTGCATGAGCCAGCCACCCAGCTCCTGAGGCCCATAAGTAGCAACGTTCGCTGGACGATAGTTGAGGAAACGCTATTGGTCGCCCTTGGCTCATCTGGCAGGTCAGTTGCTCAACAGTTGCGCATCTCCTCGCCGGTCAACATCCGTGCAGTCGTCATTAATCTCTGTCATCTATGGCCCGTTGTGCGCTACAGTTGCGTCACTGTAGGTTTTTGGTAGCGCCATTTTCTCATGTGCGATACGTTTCAACCACAAAGGCTAGCGAACGATTAACAAACTGAGCAGTTTAGGAAATGCTTTTCCTCTCGGCCCGAAAGTCAATGACTATGCCGTTTTGGAAGTCACATAAATTGCTCGGTTTCTGCATCATGCCAACAACTGAACTGTTTTCTGTTTTCTCTATATACGCATTATGTATATTCCACTGCTAGAGCTGGCACCTGCTATATGTGAGAGATTACTGTGAGCCGTGGTAAAAATTGCTGTTTTGAAGAGCGCGCCGCAGCGCGAAGCATTGCCCCTCCGCCTCTGGCGGTGGCGCCGCCTTCGCAATCGCAGCCTTGGTGTCTCCCTCTGGTGGGAAAGGGGAAATGTTGCATGTTCACGTGCATTTAAGGGGCACTATGAGCCCGGTAGTCCCCTTCCTCCAGGTCCCAACCCCCCCCCCCCCCCCCCCACCCCTCTGCCCTTGGCTAGGGAGTGTCATCTTTGTGCTGACATTTTCGTGCGGTGTTTTACAGTGAGTGTTTTACAGTGAGTGTTCCGTGTTGTGTGTCTTTTGGGAAGTGTTGCGAACGGCCATCATACTGTGGCTGGGTGTGATTTTGTATCTCATGCGAACAGAGACCAGACTGTCGTCATGTTTTTTAATTGTGTGTCCACTATGTTACTTGTCTGATTCCTGTGTATTTTATTAACATTGCCAACCCTTTTGCTTTCTGATTTAACTTTCCGCAATTTTCCGCCATTTTACACTTTGTCACCGTTTTATCTCCTGTTTTTCTTGTTTGTTTTCTTCGTCCGTTTATAAAAAAAGTATGTAGGCTGTAGAGCAGCGTACTAAGCTGCTGCCAGCCCACCCCATTCGGGGGGAATTGAAATTCAATAAAGGAAAAAATTAAAAAATCGGTAGTCGGGCAGTCTGCCAGTTAGGGCGAGTCTGGGCAGTTGATCAGTCGGAGTGAGCATGGGTCAGTCTGTCAGTCTCGGAGAGTCGGTCAGTTGGTCAGCCGGATCAGTGTGAGGCAGTCACTGTCTGTATGTCGTCGGGAGTGCTAGTATGTGTTAGGCCGCCAGTCTGCTCGAGTTTTTTCAGGCAATGGGCATTGGCGGTCGGATCGATGGGTTGGTTGGTCGCGCACTGGGACACAAGATGACTTGTCCGTCGGCGCATGTGAGGTCGCCACGTCAGGCCAGTGGGCCGCGCCGTATAGCGAGGGGTAGTGACTTCGCGGCCGACACGAGAGCAACAGGAGTCAACCGGTGACATCGGTCTGGCCAGCGCGAGCTGCGACGCCGTGAGACGGGAGATCGGCGCGCCTTCCTGCGTCCGTTGAAGCGGCTGGCAGCGGACGGTTCGGGAGAGCGTTTCAGGGGTGCTGCGCCGGGTCTTCCCCAGACATCGCAGTTTATTAGAAGTTAAGTGATTCGTGATATGTTGTTTCTTTATTTGCTACATTCTACTTGTTTTCTTGTCAGTCTCTCGTCCCCAGCTTGCTCGTCTGTCTCTCGTTCGCATTTGTTAGGTAGTTAGTGTCCGTCTGTCTGTCAGTCTGCAGTTCTTTAATAGCTGCCTCTGTCATGTTTGTCGGATTCGGTGTTAATGATTTTTTTGCTTAAGGTGTAAAGGCCGAATTCCTGAAATATGTTTTTATCTAGCCTATCATCTTGCGAGGTGGTATATGTGTAATGCAGACCATGTTGGTACATTTTATGTAAAACTGTATTTCATGGATTTTATGTAAATGGTCATTTTAGTATATAAAGTTGCCACCCTTCCACCGTAAAAGTTCTTTTAAAAAACAAGTTGCACTTTCGGTGGCAAATAATGTTAATGTGTATGTTTTGTACCATTTCCATCCCTCTTACGGGCTACATAGTTTATGCGTTTGTGTGAGTTGTTAAAATTTTTAGTTAAATTAATCTAGTGTGTTGCAGATTTGCACCAGTGTTGTCTTTCAGAAGTTGTTGTGAGTGGTCGTGACTATGGCCGTGTTAAAAGGGAGCAGGAAGGTTCTCAGCCCGAAACCTCATACTATAAAAAAAAAAGAAAAAAAATCTGCCTCTGAATAAATTGTAACTTGATATTTACAGGGTGCTTTCTGATTATAATTTTAAATCCGTTTCAAAAAAGGGGCTTTTAGGAATAAATTTTCTATTTATTAAAAAATATTTCCATGGTCACGAAGTGTGATTAAATGTGATAATCTTCTTGATGAATCGCTGGTAAATAAATTCTTTAAGAAAAGGTTTTGAAAGTAAAATTCACGGTTCATACTGGAAGCTGATGTAGAACGTAGACGGTTGTCACTTCAATGTATCTGGTCTGCGTATTATGATGCCAAGTAATTACGTTAAAATTTTGATACGGTGAGTACCAAATTTTGAAATATGTTACATATGAACTTACTACCTAGAAAGTAAGTAGACCTGTAAGAACAAGCAGAACTATGATACTACAAACGAATAACCACCAGATTTGACATCCAGTCACAAAGTACCTGGAATACTGCATGTAGTCTAGAGCAAATCGCAATTCAATCAAGGCTCATCGCTGAGTCTACCAATAAACCAGACAGAGCAGATCTAACTACCAATATCTGCCTCACTGGTATTCCCAGTCTGATCATAAACATCCTGACTCCCATTAGTGGACACTAGTATGGGGTGTGTATATCCAGACGCTTTATGCCGACTTGAGTTCTACTGGGGACACATTCAATGTGGTGTCTGAAAGTCTGTGCACAAATAGCAGCCCACTCATCCTCAAGAGCCGAAACCAGAGAAAGTAATGATGCCGGGACCTGTGATCTTGGGCAAAGTAGACATTCTGACTCGTTCAGATGAGACTTCTTGGCCGTTCAGTTCTTTTTGGGATTGCTATTGTTCACAAATTAATGCCTTCCAGATAGCGAGTTACCACAGGATGCTTTGTTATACTGATATAATCATTACCTCCAAACTTTTCCTCTATTTTAGGGCGTACACAATGCTGTAAAATGTTATCATATCTTCCTTCATTCTCTCTGTTTTCTTTGGGTCATCAGTCGTCTGATTGGTTTGACACGGCCTGCCACGAATTCCTCTCCTGTGCCAACCTCTTCATTTCAGAGTAGCACTTGAAAACTACGTCCTCAATTATCTGCTGGATGCATTCCAATCTCTGTCTTCCTCTACAGTTTTGGCCACTACAACTCCCTCTAGTATCATCGGTGTCATTCCCTGAGGTCTTAACTGATGTCCTCTCACTCTGCCCCTTCTCCTTGTCAGTGTTTTCCACATATTCCTTTCCTCTCCGATTCTGCGCAGAACCTCCTCATCCCTTACCTTATCAGTCCACCTAATTTTCAACATTCGTCTGTAGCACCACATCTCAAATGCTTCGATTCGCTTCTGTTCCGCTTTTCCCACAGCCCACGTTACATTACCATACAATGCTGTACTGCTGACGTACGTTCTCAGAAATTTCTTCCTTAGATTTGATACTAGTAGACTTCTTTTTGCCAGGAATGCCTTTTTGCCAGTGCTCGTCTCTTTTTGATCTCCTCCTTGCTCCGTCCGTCATTGGTTATTTTACTGCCTAGGTAGCAGAATTCCTTAACTACATCTACTTCGTGACCATCAATCCTGATGTTAAGTTTCTCGCTGTTCTCATTTTCTGCTTCTTCTAACTAGTTTCGTCTTTCTTCGATTCTCTCTCAGTCCATATCCTGTACTCAATAGAGTGTTCATTCCATGCAGCAGATCATGTAATTCTTCTTCAGTTTCATTCAGGATAGCAATGTCATAAGCGAATCCTATGATTGATATCCTCTCACCTTGAATTTTGTTTCCACTCCTAAAACTTTTATTTTTTACGCCATTGCTGCTTCTATGTACGGATTCAATAGTAGCGGGGAAAGACTACTTATCTGTCTTACACCCTTTATAATCCGAGCACTGTGTTCTTGGTCGTCGACTTTTATTGTTGCCTCTTGGCACTTGTACATATTGTATATCATACCCCTCTCCCCATAGCTAGTGTTCTCAGAAGTTAGAACATCTTGCACGATTTTACATTGTCGAACGCTTTTTCCAGGTACACAGATCCTATGAACATGTCTTTATTTTTCCTTAATCTTACTTCCATTATTAACCGCCACGTCAGAATTGCCTCTCACGCACCTTTACCTTTCTCTAAAGCTAAAGTGATCCTCATCTAACACATTCTAAATTTTCTTTTGCAGTCTTCTACATATTATTCTTGTAACAAACTTGGATGCATGAGCTGTTAAGCTGATTGTGCGGTAAATCTCGCACTTGTCAGCTCTCGCAGTTTCCGGAACTGTGTGGATGATATTTTTCCGAATGTCAGATATGGGATGTCGCCAAACTCACACATTCTACACACCACTGCTTCCATAGATTCTGATGGAATGTTATCCATCCCTTATGCCTTATTTAATCTTAACTCCTCCAAAGCTCTTTCAACTTATGATTCTAATACTGGATCCCCTATCTCTTCTAATTCGACTCCTGTTTCATCTTCTATCACGTCAAACAAATCTTGCCCCTCATAGAGGCTCTCAATATATTCTTTCCACCAATCCGCTCTCTCCTCTGCATTTAACAGTGGAATTCCCGTTGCACTTTTAATGTTACCACCCTTGCTTTTAATATCACCGGAGGTTGGTTTCACTTTCCTGTATGCTGAGTCTCTCTTTCCGACAATTATTTCTTTTTCGATTTTTTCGCTTTTTTCAGCAGCCATTTCGTATTAGCTTCCTTGCACTTCCTATTTTTTATTTCCCCTGTGACTTTATTTCTGAATTCCTGGTTTTCCCGGAACTTGTTTGTACTTTCTCCTTTCATCGATCAACTGAAGTATTTCTTCTCTTACTCATGGTTTCTTCGCGGTTACTTTCGTTGTACCTACGTTTATCTTTCCAACTTCTGTGATTGCTCTTCTTACAAGGGAACCTCCCCATCGCACCCTCCTCAGATTTAGTTATAAGTTGGCACAGTGGATAGGCCTTGAAAAACTGAACACAGATCAATTGTGAAAACAGGAAGAAGTTGTGTGGAACTACGAAAAATAAGCAAAATATACAAACTGAGTAGTCCATGCACATGATATCCAACATCAAGGACACTGTGAGCTGAGGAGCGCCGTGGTCCCGTGGTAGCGTGAGCAGCTGCAGAACGAGAGGTCCTTGGTTCAAGTCTTCCCTCGAGTGAAAATTTTACTTTCTTTATTTTTGCGTAGTTATTATCTGTCCGTTCGTTCATTGACGTCTCTGATCACTGTAATAAATTTAGTGTCTGTGTTTTGCGACCGCATCGCAAAACCGTGCGATCAGTAGACGAAAGCACGTGCCTCTCCAATGGGAACCGAAAACATTTGATCGCAAGGTCATAGGTCAACCGATTCCTCCACAGGAAAACAAGTCTGATATATTCTATACGACACTGGTGACGGCATGTGCGTCACATGACAGGAATATGCTGTCGACCCACCTAACTTGTACACTTGGCGAATGGGTAAAAAGATTCTTCTACCTCACCCGATTTAGGTTTTCTTGTGGATGTGATAATCACTTCCAAAAAAGTGATGAAAAAACAAGAGTTTGTCACATAAACTGAAAATAAAAAATTAATCTTTTCACTTGATGGAAGATTTGAACCAAGGACCTCTCATTCCGCAGCTGCTCACGTTACCACGAGGCCACGGCGCTCCTGCGTTCCCTGTGCCCTTGATGTTGCCTATCTTTCCATGAACTACTCAGTTTGTATATTTTGCTTATTTTTTCACAGTTCCACACAACTTCTTGCTGTTTTCTCGATTGATCTGTGTTCAGTTTTTCAAGGCCTATCCACTGTGCCAACTTATAACTTCATCTGAGGGGGGTGCGATGGGGAGGTTCCCTTGTTAGGAATGTCCATTCCTCTTCAACTGTACGGCCTACTGAGCCATTCCTTACTGTTGCATCTATATCCTTAGAGAACTTCAAGCGTATCTCGTCATTCCTTAGAACTTCCGTTTCCCACTTCTTTGAGTAGTGATTCTTCCTGAGTAATGTCTTGAACTTCAGCCTACTGTTCATCACTACTATATCGTGATCTGAGTCAATATCTGCTTCCGGGTATGCCTTACTGGCCACTATTTTGCCACAAGGACATATTGAATGTTACAGTTGTTGCTCTTGAGTATACACTACAAGCCAAGAAATGTAGTGATTACAGAATAAATATCCTGGTCTCGTAGGTAGGGAATATAATCGCAAGGATACTCGAAAGACGGCTGAAATACAAAACTGAAGAAGTAGTGGAAGAGGATCACTTTGCCTAAAATTCTATGGAACTTAAATAAGCCTGGTGGTAAGACGCTATCCGATTCACCCTTTATGCAAGCAGTTTCATTACATATTGCCCATGATTGAGAGCACTACGTTAGGGAAATAATGTAAATGTGGAATTTTGCAAGCGAAATGCAGTGTT
This sequence comes from Schistocerca nitens, assembly GCF_023898315.1. NCBI lineage: Eukaryota > Metazoa > Arthropoda > Insecta > Orthoptera > Acrididae > Schistocerca > Schistocerca nitens. The sequence continues at coordinate 23,441,498 of NC_064614.1, forward strand.
CTGAGTGAAATGTGGGACTACATATTGTATGTTTTATTCTCTGGCATAAAAAATAAAAGAAAATATTAAATGAGAGTGGCATGTGCCATGGTAATCATATATAGCCAGTAGATTTTCATATAACCCGAGAAAGAAAGTAACGATTACAATTGGAGATTAATTTCTGCAGGAGGGAGTGTGATATGGCAGAGGGATGTTCCAGGAATTACTTCAGTGTGCAAGTTGTACTGGAAAGAGGAGACTACTGATCTTCGAGAGTTGCCAGCATTCATGTTTTCTTCTATTAATAACGTCAAAAGTGTTTCAGAAACAGTGAAATTTCTTCATACACTCATATTACCAGGATATTAAACTTTCCAAATCCCTATATTGTATATGCGTCCATACAGATGTATCTGCAATTGATGCCTGTACATGCGCTCGTGTTAGTAACTGGAGGGGAACACAAAGCTCGTTCAGCGGCGTTCGCCACCGGAGCCCTCTGGAGGGATTCATTATCCGGGAGGTCCACTCCATTAGTCGCTTCTCTGCTTTCCCAGTTCCCGCCCGCTTCCCCCCACCCTTACAGTAATCGGCTTACATGCGGACTGCGGTGTCAGGCCCTGTAATTGCTCTCGGCTCTGGAGATCCACTGTGTAATCGTCCCGCCGGGTACTTCTGCTAATAACACCAGCTCTCTGCCGTGCCTCGTGCCTGATGGCCACATTGTGCACCATATTTCACCGTGTAATTTCACCAATATGTGGGTGCTGCTTATTACCTTCCCAGTGTTACTGTTCGTTTCTTTCGTAGAATGCCTCCATGTCAAAGCGATAAGTTCAGAGAGTATATTAGGCATTTAAAATACCGAAGTCTAACTCCAATAGTCAACAATAAGAGTCAGATGACAAATAACTTCCTGTCTACGAATCGCTAAAGAGCCAAGACTCACATAAACAAGAGTTCATATGGAGGCTTCGCGTCAACCGTACATCCCACGCACCATTCGCGAATGGAACGGAAAAACTAGAAACGTTGGTGTTGACAGAACTACCTTCCGCCACACACCGTAAGGTGCCTTGTATGTGTAGACGTAGGTAGAGCAGAAGGTTCCCTGCAAATTAAGTACAAAGAGAGCAGAAAATCGTAAGAAATCATGTGCGATTATTATCAACTTGACATTCAGCTCGCTAGCATCCGTTTGTTCACTCCCAGGTATGGAGGAAAACTACGCATAGCCTACAGATGATATTGATACTTAACATCTTACCATGAAATCTAAAAAAGGCTTTCTTTCTGTAATGTTATCCGACCTCTTTCAGTCCAATGATTGTCTTATAGCAGACAAACAATACTCATATTAACAAAAGTCTGTTCGGAGATGTAGCTACAGCCAAATACTCCAAGGTTCATTATTCAGCCTGCATATAAGCGTTCTACGTACCCTCACTGACAGAAGATGGAATGAATTGTCGTATGTAGGCTCTATAAATTACTACAGTGTCAGTGCGCTGTGACAGCTCGAATGGCCACCAGATTGCATTAGTGCCGTTACCATGTGTCCATACCATCAAGACTGACAGGTTGCATAATGAACGTTCAGCGTGTCGTATCGTAAGTGGGTATTATGAAGGACCATCGTGAATGCTGTTTGCTTGCCTGAGACAACGTTACGTAAGCTGACGCTGTTTGAAAGAGGCATAACTGAGACACTGCATGTAACTGATAGGTAAATGATGTGCAATGTTCATGCTTGCAGGATGTCTAGATAACACTGTAGCCTGATGTTACAGACTCACTGACAATGAGCATTTGGAAGGGGTGTCACTGCAAATGTGAGTGTGTTTGCCAAGTAAAATTGTGCAATATTCGTTCAGGCAGGATGTACCCTATTTTTAACTTAAGTTCATCCATATTATATGGAATTAATTTGAGGGCTGCGAGTATATTGTAAGCTTTTAATGAAATAATATCTACTGCAACAGTCACTTCTTACTAACATTTTATTACCAGAACGTGTTTTGGCAGCATGTTGCCATCATCAGGTGCATTTACAGTTACTTTGACATTGTAGTTAACATGAATTCAGGTTAGTTTCCTTTGCTGTCCGTGCCTGTGAGGTAATGCGTCCAGAAAGACACCTATTCAGGAAATATAAATATGTTATAGTATCCAGAATGAGATTTTCACCCTGCAGCGGAGTGTGAGCTGATATGAAACTTCCTGCAGATAAAAACTGTGTGCCGGACCGAGACTCGAAGGTCCCGAGTTCGAGTCTCGGTCCGGCACACAGTTTTAATCTGCCAGGAAGTTTCATCTTATATTATTTACACGATGTAGTAAGCATGATTAATCATTTTGTTAGTGCACTCATTTGTGTACATCACAACCTAACACTTTCATAATCATTTGTTTACATCAATCCAAAGGGTCTTAGAAGCTAAGATAAACTAGTTTCTGTTGCTAAACATTAATACACAGTGAAGATGAAACATTTCTATCTAGATGTATTTATGTCATGGGCAATATTCGGTGAGTAGTTAGTAAAGACTATTCCTTTTAATGAAATAGGTTCGCAACATTGATGAATATTTTAAAGAAGTTGATAGCATTATGTACTGTGCCATGAATAAATATTTCCAATTGTTCATATAAGCTCATTTGGTGTACCTCGCACATTTTATGGAATATATTAATATCATGCACAATACCATAAAATGAGTGGCCTGTGTTTTCTTATGTGGGTGGCTATGGCTGATTTATTATAGTTATTACTGTGGTAGGCATTTATACGTCTGTTGAATATATCTTGGACGTCTCGCCCCGCCTGCCCTACATGGATGGTTTTGCAAGTACTAGATACTATTTTATAAATGCCCAAATGCGGGTGTTTATATGTTTGTGTGTCAATATTGTGTCTCAGTGTGTGTTTCAGTTTGTTGTGTGTTGTGAAGGGAAACTTAATGTTGTGTGATCTGAAAATGTTCGCTATCTTGTATGAGAGTTTGCTGTTAAAGGGATTTCTTTCTCATTTTCTGTGTGGAGGTTGGTTTAATGTAGTTTTCTTCTTTTATGTGTAATCCTGCCACTTAGTGTTGCTGTTGCTATTTGTTTAACTGTACTGACCTCATCAAGCTTTGCATATTTATCCACTGGTATACTGCTGGCTTTGTTAACTGACGCTCTGTATGCTTCATGCTTGTACTTTGCGGGTGGCAAGGTAAGCTGTGTATGGTGGTATATGTTGCTGTTGTCTTTCTGAAATCTTTGAAGGTGTATGAATTGTTTTCTTTACTGATGTTAAGGTCTAGAAAGTTAATTATATTATTGTTTTTACGTTCCACCACACAGTTTATATTTGTGTCTTGTTTATTTAATGTCTTTAGTACGTTCTGAATATCATTTGTATCATCGCCAACCAGGAGCAGCGCATAATGAACATAACATTTGTAGCAAACAATTTTATCCATAAAACTTGATTTTACAGAAAAACTTTTGCTAAAGGTGGTTAGTATATATATAAGGATCGAAAAAGAAGGAGATACAAATATATTATGGTTAAGACAAGAGTACAGCAACTGGAAACCCCTCTATTCTGACGAGATTGGGCGTGATTTCCGAAAACATTCAACAAACATATAAACGCCTACCATCCTGACAACAATAAGAAATCAGCGATAGCCACCCATATACGAAACACAAGCCACCGATTCCACGATAACACCTATGGTCTTAATATATTATGTAAAACGGTAAGGGACATAAAATGGACTTATATGAAGAACTGGAAATATTAATTCACGGCACAGTCGATGGAAACATGTTACTATGTAGTAAACTTGAAAGTAATAATATTAATTCCCTTAAAAATTTCTCCAATGTCATATGCCTATCCCATTAAAAATTGTTTACCAATTATTCATCTAAATTTTGCCATGGCATAAACACATATAGATATAAATGTTTAATCTTCGTTGTATACTGCTGTTTTACCAATAGAAATCTGTTTATCTTAGCTTTTAAGGCTGTTTGGACTGATGTACACAAATTACTGTGAAAGTATTAAGTTGTGATACAGTTTTTACTGCGTCAAGTCTGTCTGACATCGTAATTATAAAAAAAGTAAGTAAATGCACTAGCAAACTGGCTAATCGTGCTTATCACAAAATATACACAATATAACATATTTAGCTTCCCGAACAGGCTTCTTAATCGCCGCGTAAACTCACTGTCACAAACAACAGAGCAAACTAACCTCAATTCTTATTAACTATAATGTCAAAGCAACTGCTGATGCACCTTAAAATGGCAGCATACTGACCAAATGCCTCCTACTAGTAACATATTAGTTGAAATGGCTCTGAGCACTATGGGACTTAACTTCTAAGGTCATCAGTCCCCTAGAACTTAGAACTACTTAAACCTAACTAACCTAAGGACATTACACACATCCATGCCCGAGGCAGGATTCGAACCAGCGACTATGGCGGTTGTGCGGTTTCAGACTGTAGCGCCTAGAACCGCTCGGCCACCCCGGCCGGCAACATATTAGCAAGAAGTGATTGTTGCAGTACATCTTAATTCATAAAAATACCTCTTTTAGGATTTGTTTGTAACCTGATGTTGACCTGAAAGGGTATTAATATTTGAATGGATGGCCATTGTGTATCTGCATGTAGCTGGTAAAGTTCTGCATATCCGGCATTTAGATATTACCGTGGCAAGATGTTGGACTCACTGGAAATGTGAGGGCCAGCTTCCGCTTCCTCATCAATCTGATTCCGTAAGACCAATGGAGGACCGCACCGAGCATAGTGTATAACCTTCACGTCAACAGCTGTTACCTGTGCATAACTAATGAACTCATTACAACACCATCAAAACACCCTTCAAAAATAAAAATCACAACAGGAGAAGGTATGCTGTAAGAAGACCTGGAGACAGATTCCACCTGGTTTACATTATGGCGAGAAAGAGATTCCGAAATCAGGTAGTGGATTGCAAGGCATAACAAGCAGCAGACACAGATTCAAAATACTGAAGAATTGGAAATTCTCTAAGGTAATAGATACCACAGCAATGAATGCTACAGTAGGTGGTAAAGCTAAAGAAGAAAGGACATCTCTAATCAGAGCAACTACTGACTTGCTACAAATGTAGGTACAAAGTTGGTAACTGCAAAGAAAGAGTAATAGCAGACTTTTATGGATCGAAAAAGAAGGAAATACAAATATATTAAGGTTAAGACAGGAGTACAGCAATGTAAGATAGCAATATAAGTAAGGAATGACATTTGTAATAGGAACAGGAAAGATAAAGCCAAGAGTCTGCAGGAAAAATTGAGAAAGAAATGGAGGACGGAAGTACACATTCGCCACACAGAAAAGTCAACACAGTTTCGGTGAAATTAAAAGGAAAGGCATCAACGTTATGAGTGCAAGACGAATTCCATTCTTAAACGCAGAGAAAAGAGAGGATAGGTGGAATGAGAACCTTAAAGCCTCTAGGGTGGGAGAAACTGCACGATGACACGTTAGCAGAAAAAGAGAGTCGACATCGAAGCTGCAAGTTATCCATTGTTAGCATATAACGTAACTTTGAAAGACTAAAAATTAAATAAGGCTGTAGACAAAGGTAACATTCCTAAGCAATTTCTAAAATCGTTGATGAGAAATGGCAACCAACAGACTAATAAAGTTTGTTTGTAGAGCATGTAAGACTGGATATATACCACCAGACTTTCGGAAAAGGATGATCCACACAATCGCGAAGGTAGCAAGAGCAGATAAGTGCGGAAACGTCCATACAATCAGCTTAACAGGTTAAGCATTAATGTTACAGACAAGAATAATACACAGACGAATGGAAAAAAAGTTATGATTTGTTACGAGACCATCAGTTTTGGTGCAGGAAATTTGATGACACCAGAGAGGCATTTCTGACATAGCGCTTTGTAATAGAAGCAAGATTTCAGACACTCTCATTTAATTGGCCGTCGTAGAAAAAGCATTCGATAATGTAAATACGTGAACGAAGTTGAAAACTTTCATAAAACAACGAGTAAGCTGCCGGGAAAGACAAGTACTCGCAATATACTCCAAATACACACCAAGGACACAGTAAGAATGGAAGACCAAGAAGGAAGCGGCCGGATTGTGAATTGTTAAGATACGGACGCAGTCTTTCGATTAAATCTAAACGTCGAAGAAGTAAAGACGGAAATAAAGAAAAAGTTCAGAAATTTGACTAAAACTTAGGTAAAAAGGATATCAGTTATAGTAGTCACTGAAGACACGGGCATCTTCAGTGACTGTGAACAATAGTTACAAGACCTCTTAACTGGAGTGGACAATCTGAGCACACACTACGGGTTGATGGTTAACAGTAGAAAGACTAAAGTAATAAGCAATAATGGAAGTGACGTTCGTCATAAACTTAGCATCAAGACTGAGAACCACGACGCTGCGAAGTAAAGGAACCTAGGTGCCATGGAAATAAAATAACACGTCATGAACGAATCAAGGAGGACATAGAAAGAAAAGTAGTTCAGGTAAAAACACAATTTCCAGGGAACTACTAATGCCAAACATCGGCCTGAAAATGAGGAAGAATTTTCTGAGACAGTTTGTCTATAGAATAGCGTGCTATGAAAATGAATTTTAGACTGTAGAGAAACGAGAAAAGTAAATCGTAGCGTTTGAAATGTAGCAGTACAGAAGGCCGTTGAAAGTTATGTGTGCATGAAATATGAAACAAGACCGTTCCCTGCACATTATGGAGACAGAGGAACTTGTGGAAATCGATGACAAGAGGGAGGCACAAGATGAGACAACATATGTTGTATCAAGTAAGATCTTCACTGGTGCTTGAGTGTTATAAACTGTAGGGGATGACGAAGATTGGAATGTATCCATCATATAATTTTGAAAGCAAGGTGCAAGTGTTATTCTGATTGTGAGATGAAAACGTTAACGTAGCAAAGATATTTGTGACGTACTGCATCGAATTAGTCAGAGACCAATGGAAAAAAGAAACGTGTTATTTGCCACGTAACTTTTTCGTAGTAAGCCATTAATAAAACATACAAATGAGAGCATTCTACTCCAATAAATGAATGTTTTTAAGTAGGAAAGAAATAGAAGACCGAGAACAAAGAGTGCAACAAAATCTTTTAATTATCAGGTAACTTTTGATGCTGTTGTTGATTCATCATACCCAAATGTCAGTCAGGTTCCCCACGTCATCGTGTTCTGTATGAAGCTCATATACTTAAAAATGCCAAATTATATTCAGAGGTATATGATAAATTTCACGATTTTGATTTCTCATTTAACAAAAAGTTGACTTGGTCCGTTATAATACATCTAACCACAATTCCTCTGAAACAAATTATTTAAGAATTCAGTATTCTGATCAATTCTTTACCGATATTCCTCACAATTCCTGCAGTAAGGAAGATATGTAATTTCCAAAGATGGAGTGAAAGACTACGAGGGTAATCCCAAAAGTAAGGTCTCCTATTTTTTATAAGTACATGGACCTGTTTATTTCTACAATGGTTTACATCAGTATACAGCCTGAACATTTAGCTGTTTTTCGACATAATCACCATTTCTATCGATGCTTTTTTGTAGACGCTATGGCAGTTTTTGTATGCCCATGTCATACCAGCTTGCCGCCATGCTGTTCAAAAAGTTATGAACCTCTGCTTTTACCTCGTCGTCGGAGCTGAATCGCTTTCCGGCCAAATGTTCTTTTAACCTAGGGAACAGGTGATAGTCATTGGGCGCCAAGTCAGAACTATAGGGTGCGTGGGTGATTATGTTCCACTAAAACTGTTGCAGGAAAGCAACGGTTTGCCGAGCGATATGTGGGCGAGCGTTGTCATGGAGAATGTGTACGCCCTTGATCAACATTCCCCTTCTCCGGTTCTGAATTGCTCGTCTGAGTTTTTTTCAAATGGTTCAAATGGCTCTGAGCACTATGGGACTTAACTTCTGAGGTCATCAGTCTCCTAGAACGTAGAACTACTTAAAACTAACTAACCTAAGGACATCACACACATCCATGCCCGAGGCAGGATTCGAAACTGCGACCGTTGCGGTCGCGCTGTTCCAGACTGTAGCGCCTAGAACCGCTCGGCCACCCCGACCGGCTGAGTTTTTTCAGAGTCTCACAGTACCTGTCACCATTAATTGTGGCCCCAGTGGGCATAAAGTCGACCCCTTTCCGATCCCAGAAAACAGTTCTCATGACATTACTGGAAGACTGTGTTTGTTTGAATTTCCGCGGCCTTGGCGAAGAAGGATACCGCCACTGGCTTGATTGTTGCTTGGTCTCAGGTGTAAAGTAATATGCCCAGGTTTCCTCACCCGTGAAAATTGAGTCCAGAAAGTGGTCCTGTTCGGCTGCAAGGCGGTGAAGAAATGCGCGGGAAGCATCAACTCGTTCCCGCATGCGGTCCTCAGTCAGCATGCGTGGCACCCATCTTTGCGCACACCTTCCGGTAGGTCAGTGTTCCTGCTAAAATTCTGTAAGCGGTGCTTCAGCAAACCTCAGGAACCAACGTACAGAGATCATCCAGGGTGATCCGCCGAGCTTCACGCATGCTTTTCTCAACCTTCAACACTGTCTCCTCAGAAATTGGCGGTCTCCCGCTCCTTTGTTCGTTGTGAATTTCGGTCCGACGAGCTGCAAACTCTCTACACCACTTACGAACATTTTTGACATCCATGCACGACTCACCATACACTTCCGTCAATTGGCGATGGATTTGATTCGGCGCAGTGCCCTTTGCGTTCAAAAACCGAATAACTGCGCGCAAATCGCACTTGGCGGTAACAGCCAACGGGAGCTCCATTCTCAACGGCTGCCACGCAAAGACTGAGAGTCTCATCGCGGCGTGCGCATATTTACACACAGCGCGTGAGGCACTCTTCATAACTGTGTGACCAACTGCCACACAAAATAGGAGACCTTACTTTTGGGATTCACCTCGTACATATATGACAAAGAGTTTAATATTTGCCTTTAACACATCGACATATTGAAAAAAATGTTCAAATGTGTGTGAAATCTTGTGGGACTTAACTGCTAAGGTCATCAGTCCCTAAGCTTACACACTATTTAACCTAAATCATCCTAAAGACAAACACACACACCCATGCCCGAGAGAGGACTCGAACCTCCGCCGGGACTAGCCGCACAGTCCATGCCTGCAGCGCCTTAGACCGCTCTGCTAATCCTGTGCGGCGACATATTCACACTTAGGATTTTAGTTTGGTTATTCAAAAATTGTGCGTTAGACAACAAATGACCGTAATCGTATTTTTATTTAATAAGTAAAATTATAAGATAGAAAAAAAGTAACTGAATGAGGCGTAAGTTACGGTTCTCGAGCGTATAAATAAACTGAAAACATTGGACCGAAAACTTCAAAATGAGCTGGTCAAAATCACGTCTCGAAAACAAGTGAACATAGAGCTGTCAGCGAAACCGTTGTTTAACTGATCGATATCTAGACACCATTACACGGTCCAGTATGACTGTTTACCTAAACACGTCGCCTGAAGAGTTTTATGCGAAGTCAGATTACTCGGGTGGACGTGTGGCGTACTGCGACTTACCTCATGCCTATCGTACTGCGCTCACTTGTTTACTTCCTGGCGTCTTCACGGATGTCACGTCTGAGCAGTCTCTAATGGCAGTAAAAGCGACGGGCGTCCACAGCTCAGCGGCCGGGAAGCGGAAAGCGCTACCGACTGCGGCAGCGCGTGTAATCTGACGGGTAAACACGGGGGCGTAATCAAAACGCGTTTTAGGCTGCGAGGCGATTGCAAATAAAGGGAACCGCCGAGCGAGCGGATGGATTACAAAGGAAACACCGGAACCCAGCGTGGGAGGTTTTACGGCCGCCGAGGGAGCGTAAACAAAAGCGGAAACTCGTCTCGATTTGTCGCCGTTCACCCAGCGAAATCTAGCTCGCATTAATTTCCTTTGGGCTTCCAAGCGCGGAGACGTTTCTACCCGAGATGCTCGTCGACAGAAGGATTTAATTTTACTGTCATGTATTTCTAGTGTTCAGCTGGAAGCTGTAGTCAGAGAGCACCTTCACCCGCACTGTCGTCTTCCCACTGGTCACGCAGTTCCTAGATACGCCAGTCACCTGCGTTTTCCGTCATGATGTCATTAACAATCTGATCTCAGTACCACGGATAATTACATCCTATGAATGAACGGTTGACAAATTTCAGACATGCTTTGTCAGCCCAGAATGTCTTCAAAAGGCAATTCTGTAATAACCTGAAACTCTTCTTTCTATCTTTAATTATAAAAAAGTAAAACGTTAAATTTAACAGCTCCTGTGAAGACAGTCTTCAGTGGTGCAGGTGGAGTTGGCCAACAAAAACTTATTAAGTCTGCCTTGAACTCCAGCACGTTATCTACATGACATTTAATGTGCTCCGGTAGTTTGCTGAATAATTATAACCATTTCGGGTGGATCAACAACATCATGCAAGGCTTCATATTAAACGCCACTTTGACAAATGGCATGTTCCTGACCTACCCCAGCAATTCTCTCGGGGAAAGGGCACCTACAGTTTAACGTTTCTGGAGAATCTTCACGTATAGAGAGGTGCACGTTAGGTTTATGAGAGAGTGATAAAATTTACATGGTTCTATAGGCTCAATCTGGCAACCTGTCAGTTCCCATGCACGCGTTTTACCACTTACCATGTGGACCTGATGGGATACCAGTTCGATTTTACACAGAGAACGCGAAGGAACTTGCCCCCCCCCCCCCCCTTCTTGCAGCGGTGTACCGTAGGTCTCTAGAAGAGCGTAGCGTTTCAAAGGATTGAAAAAGGGCACAGGTCATCTCCGTTTCCAAGAAGGGACGTCGAACAGATGTGCAGGACTATAGACCTATATCTCTATCGTCGATCAGTTGTAGAATTTTCGAACACGTATTATGTTCGAGTATAATGACTTTTCTGCAGACTAGAAATCTACTCTGTAGGAATCAGCATGGGTTTCGAAAAAGACGATCGTTTGAAACCCAGCTCGCGCTATTCGTCCATGAGACTCAGAGGGCCATAGACACGGGTTCCCAGGTAGATGCCGTGTTTCTTGACTTCCGCATGGCGTTCGATACAGTTCCCCACAGTCGTTTAATGAACAAAGTAAGAGCATATGGACTATCAGAACAATTGTTTGATTGGATTGAAGAGTTCCTAGACAACAGAACGCAGCATGCTATTCTCAGCGGAGAGAACTCTTCCGAAGTAAGAGTGATTTCAGGTGTGCAGCAGGGGAGTGTCATAGGACCGTTGATATTCACAATATATACATATGACCTTTTGGATAACATCGGAAGTTCACTGAGGCTTTTTGCGGATGATGCTGTAGCATAAAGAGGTGTTGTAACAATGGAAAATTGTACTGAAATGCAGGAGAATCTGCCACGAATTGATGCATGGTGCAGGGAATGGCAATTTGATCTTAATGTAGACAAGTGTAATGTGATGCGAATACACGAAAGAAAGATCCTTTATCTTTTAGCTAAAATATATCAGATCAGCAGCTGAATGCCGTTAATTCTATAAATTATCTGCGAGTAGGCATTAGGAGTGACTTAAAATGGAATTACCATATAAAATTAATCGTCGGTAAAGCAGATGCCAGACTCAGATTCGTTGGAAGAATCCTAAGGAAATGCAGTCCGAAAACAAAAGAAGTAGATTACAGTACACTTGTTCACCCACTGCTTGAATACTGCTCACCGGTGTGGGATCCGAACCAGATAGGATTGATAGAAGAGATAGAGAAGATCCAACGGAGAGCAGCGCGCTTCGTTACAGGATAATTTAGTAATCGCGGAAGCGTTACGGAGATGATAGATAAACTCCTGTGGAAGACTCTGCAGGAGAGACGCTCAGTAGCTCAGTACGGGCTTTTGTTGAAGTTTCGAGAACATACCTTCACCGAAGAGTCAAGCAGTATATTGCTCCCTCCTACGTATATCTCGCGAAGAGACCATGAGGATAATATCAGAGAGATTAGAGCCCACACAGAGGCATACCGACAATCCTTCTTTCCACGAACAATACGAGACTGGAATAGATGGGAGAACCGATAGAGATGCTCAAGGTACCCTCCGCCACACACAGTTAGGTGACTTGCGGAGTATGGATGAAGATGTAGATGTAGAACATGGATGTTTCCTCGTCCTCTGGCATGTTCTGCGACCTGGACATCATGCATTAGCCTCCTGACTGTTGTTAGTAAGGTTTTAAAACATTGGCCTTGATTTTTTTTTATTGAACGCCATTTAAACTACCGTCGCATCTAATCTGTATAGATCTCTCTGACTTTGGATAACACATGCAGACCTACATGTCGCAGAAGACAGAGGTTTTTCTGATCGTTAGTCGTGTATTTAGAACCAAGTAGCGATGTGGGCACTCCGCTTGAATATGTACTGCGCATTGTCATGCGATTTCCTTTTTTGGGCGCCAGCAATAGAAAGCGTGCTCATTTGGTAAGGGCATACCTGGTGCATGGCATTTCGAGCAGTCAGGTGGTCGTGGCGTTGTAGTAGTCTACCAGTCACGACAGTAACTTAGCTTTCCTTCGTCTATACACCGTGACATTTCCGACAGTACACCTTTGTCACTCCATAGGGCGAACAGTATCGTTACAATGGAGTGTTTTTTTCTTTGCTTCATGTTTATTTCACCGTTTTACGACGTTATATTTGAACAGAGTTGTGAATTATTTATCATTATATGTTTCGTTTAATAAACAGTCATTTGAGTCGCAACGATTTAAGATGAGCTTTTGTGTCCCTGAGTAACCACGCCATCGAGAACTGCGGCATGTTTGGAGAAAAGAAAGAGCCACAACTTTTTAAGACTAAACTGAGATTTGTCAGTATGAAAACAGTAGGTATAGATTAAAATTTTGAGCCTAAGTACCTGAAAGTCAAAGGAAATTAAAGTAAATTTATTACATCAAAATATTTATGGCTTCGAACATAAAGAAAATGAATCTCCGATATGTTTAGACTAACTACAGCATACAAATCGTATACTTATAACATATGTCCCTCAACATCCTTTGAACATTGATACAGACATGTTCAATATGGACGGATATAGCTTACAAGGGAACCTCCCCATCGCACCCCCCTCAGATTCAATTATAAGTTGGCACAGTCGATAGGCCTTGAAAAACTGAACACAGATCAATCGAGAAAACAGGAAGAAATTGTGTGGAACTATGAAAAAATAAGCAAAATATACAAACTAAGCAGTCCATAGGAAACATATGCAACATAAAGGACGATATGAAGCTAAGAGCTCCGTGGTCCCGTGGTTAGCGTCAGCAGCTGCGGAACAAGAAGTGGTTGGTTCAAGTCTTTCCTCGAGTGAAAATTTTTCATTTTCAGATAATTATTAGAGTTGAGGCACTCACACATAATCAACTTCGCTGTGCAAAATTCCAGGACATGTTCAGATTTGCTTGGACATATGCAGGATTTGACGGTCTACACACGGAAAAATTTGAAAACCTTAAAAACATATGTTTTGACAGAGCACAGAGAAAACTGTGCGACTGTGAAACTGTTGCATTCATTTGTTGAAGTTTATGTGACACACTCTTATGTTTTCATCAATTTTTTAGGAAGTGATTATCACATCCACAAGAAAACCTAAATCGGGCAAGGTAGAAGAATCTTTTTACCCATTCACCAAGTGTACAAGTTAGGTGGGTCGACAACATATTCCTGTCATGTGACGCACATGGCGTCACCAGTGCCGTGTAGAATATATCAGACGTGTTTTCCTGTGGAGGAATCGGTTGACCTATGACCTTGCGATCAAATGTTTTCGGTTCCCATTGGAGAGGAACGTCCTTTCGTCTACTAATCGCACGGTTTTGCGGTGCGGTCGCAAAACACAGACACTAAACTTATTATAGTGAACAGAGACGTCAATGAACGAACGGACAGATCATAACTTTGCGAAATTAAAATTTTCAGTCGAGGGTAGACTTGAACCAATGACCTCTCACTCCACAGCTGCTCACGCTAACCACGGGACCACGGCGCGCCTGAGTTAATATCATCCTTGATGTTGCCTATGTTGCCCATGGACTACTCAGTTAGTATATTTTGCTTATTTTTTCGTAGTTCCACACAACTTCTTCCTGTTTTCTCGATTGATCTGTGTTCAGTTTTTCAAGGCCTATCCACTGTGCCAAATTATAACTAAATCTGAGGGGGGTGCGATGGGGAGATTCCCTTGTTAGAATCAAGGTAATGCAGGTCAAGTACGTAGAAAAGACGACATTAAGAAGGAATAGAAATACTAAAACACTGATACCCACTGATTTAGCAGTGATCAACATTTTCAACCAAGTGATGCTGAAGTAGATTCCGAAGTTAAAAGTAATATCCGCACTTTACAGGACTCCACCTATTAACGTTGAATTCAGTATGAAACAGGTTCATTCATTAATATTTATCTAGTGTGTCAGAAAGTTAAGAGTAGCTGAAATAATACAAAGCTGTGTAATTACCTTTAGTGCAATTTTCCTGCAAGGTTTGACCCATGTAAACCCTAACGCAATCGGACATAAGAAAGGTAAAGTCATTACTGAGCCTCACATTACATTAATAAAGTAAAGGAATAATTATTAGATCCATAGTAAAACTGAACAACTATCTGCAGTTTATAGAATTTCCTAAACCTCAGTAACATTCGCTCTACCAATGAATATTGTGCAAGAACCCCTGATTGGAAATACTCATTACAAGCAAAATCACCGCCGCAAGACGTAATAAAGTAAAAGCACACTATATTGTCATTATCTGCCAACAAAACAACATACATACTGAGTGATATAACAGGTCTGTCCAAAATATTAAACCCCTTAACTATCAATAACACAAAATGCTTGTACTCGAGTCATGTGGGACAATGAATTTCCTAGTCTACCACACCTATCGTCACACTAACAACAGACCAATAATACACGTGTGTAACAATCTGTAAAATAAGTATCATCTATGTTATTGAAAGAAGCAACACTACTACAGTGGCACTCACCTGAAGATAGCCAGAAGACTCTGCGCCAGAATGTCGTGGCAGGACGTTTCTGATATCCGGCAGTTCTCCCGTGTTTTTATGGAACAAGCAACATTAACTTTAGCTTTAATCACATTTGAAATTTGCACTGAGAACAACAAGAAAATGCAATCCTTGTGACAACGTGGATAAAGAGCGTTAACACTGCCAGTGTTCCAAGCAGAGTTTATTCCAGATCTAAGCACACCAGAATTAAGTGACTCCTGAGAAATAATACCGAGACAGTAAACATTTGAGAACGTATAATCACTAAGCAACTTTAATGTGAGGCAAAACGTACTTAGTTGTAGTCGCACTTCGTTAGATTCCAGATTGGTAAAGTAAATAATATTGTGTACTCTGGTGATATAGCATCATTACACATTGTATAAGGAGCTCTGGTTTTATTCACAGGGAAAGGTCAAACATGCCTACATGTAGGAATATTAATACGGTTTTCTTTAGAAGATAGAGAGATTTAAGAGGAAGGTTTGTAGTATCATTTATAATTATTCACTTGAAAGTGGCTGAACTATAACGAATTGAAGTCTTTCGCCACTATGTAAGGGATGCCATTGCCATCTAGCGGTGAACGTAGAACTCCTTGGAACCGTGCTAGCTCCTGCGTGCTTTCATACCAACGTTACGTGGCAACGTATCAATGTCACGTAGCTGAGGAAGATTTGTGCTAATGATACATGGCGAAGGATGCTTCGTACTCATGTGTGGCAGAGGTTTTGCCGTACTGATGTTGTGTGCTAGAGCGTAATTCTTACCAATTTTGCGTGGCAGTGGGTGCTTCATAACGATGTTGTATGATAGAGCTTGCTTTGTATCAATGCAGTTTGGCAGAGTTTGACGTAACGATGTTGTTTGTAATGCGGTGCTTCGTACTAGTGTAGCATGGTAGTGAGTCCTTCGTAGTAACGTTGTGTAATAAAGGACAGTTAACGGCAATGCTACGTGGGAAAAGGCACTTTATACTAATTTAGAGGGAGAATAGTGCTTCATACCGACGTTGCGTGGAAGAGGTTACTTCTACCACTGTAGAATGGCAGAGGGTGTTTGGTAACGATATTGTGTGCCACAGGATGTTTCGTACGAATCTCTTATGGCAGAAGATTCTTCGTACCGATTTTGCGTGGAACAGGACAGAGCATTTTTCGTAGGAATGTTGCATGGTGGAGAATGCTTTGTACTAATGTTTCTTTACCGAGGGTGAATCTTACCTAGCTGCGAGATGGACGGTGCTCTTTAAAATCTGTTCGTGGCGGAGGTGATTGGTACCAATGTTCCATGGTAGAGGACGCTTCGTACCAAAGTTTCATAGCAGAGGCTGCATCCTCTCGAAGATGCGTCGCTGAGGGTGTTTAATAGCGAAGTTGCTTAGAGAAATGTAGGAGAAGGTCACACGGTCATCGTGGATTGCACCAGATTGGCACTTGGCACTTGAGTTGTACGACCGGCAATGGCCATAGGTTGTTGTGGTTGGGTGAACTGCGCCATTATGACGCTGCAGTTCAAATGGTTCAAATGGCTCTGAGCACTATGGGACTTAACATCTGTGGTCATCAGTCCCCTAGAACTTAGAAATACTTAAGCCTAACTAACCTAAGGACAGCACACACATCCATGCCCGAGGCAGGATTCTCACCTGCGACCGTACCGGTCACGCGGTTCCAGACTGAAGCGCCTAGAACCGCCGGCCGTGCGAAGCAGTGGCGAGGCCACTTGTAGTAGCACAAGTGACCTCTTATAGACGTCTTCAGACGTCTAAACAAATGCACTACGAGAAGAAGATAGCAATGTCAGGGAACAAAATAAAAACAATATCGGATATATTGAAAGATCAGACTGGTAGAACCAGAAAGGAACAGGAGCAAATAGCACTAAGGGTAGATGACACATTAGTAACTGATGGGCATAGTGTGGCAAATCTATTTAACAAGTACTTTATATCTGTTACTCATAGACTGGGATTTTCAGGATCAGTAAATAATGCCCTTGAATATCTGAAACTAGCCTTCACAAATAGCTTCAAGTACATGAATATATCATTCACTTCACCAAAAGAAATAACTTCCATAATAAAATCTTTAAAAACAAAGCATTCTAGTGGGTACGAAGAAATATCAACAAAGTTAATTAAGGCATGTTCTTGTGAGTTTAGTACAATTCTAAGTTACTTGTGTAACCAGTCAATTATAACTGGCACATTTCCTGACTGGCTAAAATATGCAGATGTTAAGCCTCTATTCAAGAAAGGGGATAAAGAGATACCATCAAACCACAGACCGATTTCACTTTTGCCAGCATTCTCAAAAATTTTAGAAAAAGTAATGTACAGGCAGGTGCTCAACCATCTGACCACAAATAACATATTATCAAGAACATAGTTTGGATTTCTGAAGGGTTCTGATATCGAGAAGGCTATTTACACCTATAGAAAAAATTTACTTAATTCATTAAATAACAAATTACAAGCAGCAGGTATTTTCTGTGATTTGTCAAAGGCATTTGATTGTGTGAACCACAACATCCTTTTAAGTAAATTATAATTCTATGGTGTCACGGGCAGTGCTGCAAAATGGTTCAAGACATACCTCACCAACAGGAAACAACGGGTGTCAGTGCAAGGGACTAGTGAATTAAGTCATCAGTCATCATCAGAATGGGAAGAAACTACATGTGGTGTCCCACAAGGATCCATCTTAGGGCCATTGCTTTTTCTTGTGTACATTAATGATCTCTCATCAGTTACACTGCCAGAAGCAGAGATCGTTTTGTTTGCAGATGACACAAGTATTGCAATAAATAGTATGTCGAGTGTAGTTCTAGAAAGATCTGCTAATGATATTTTCATGGATATTAATAAATGGTTTAAAGCCAACTCATTGACATTAAACTTTGAAAAGACTCACTACATGCAATTCAGAACCTATAAGAGGTTTCCACCCAGCATATGCATAAAGTATGAAGAAGAACAGATAGAAGAGGTTGACAGTCTTAAATTCCTGGGATTACAACTTAATAATAAATTCAGTTGGGAGGAGCACACCACAGAACTGCAGAAACGCCTTAACAAATCTGTATTTGCAATTCGAGTGTTAGCAAACATAGGCGACATAAAAATGAAAAAGCTTGCATACTTTGCCTACTTTCATTCCATAATGTCATATGGTATAATATTTTGGGATAACTCTTCAAGTCAAACAAAAGTTTTCAGAGTCCAAAAGCGTGTAATACGTATTATTTGTGGAGTAAATTCATGGACGTCCTGTAGAAACCTCTTCAAAGAACTGGGCATACTAACTACTGCCTCTCAGTATTATTACTCATTAATGAAATTTGTCCTAAATAATATATCTCTTTTTCCAACAAACAGCTCAGTTCATACATACAATACCAGGAACAAAAATGATCTGCACAAGGCCTTAAAAGCACTTACTTTAGTTCAAAAAGGGGTCCACTACTCAGGAACACTCATCTTCAAAAATTTGCCAGTAAACATAAAAAATTTAGTTACAAATAAAGATCAGTTTAAAAGGAGCCTGAAAGACTTACTAGTGGCCAACTCCTTCTACTCCATTGACGAATTTTTTAATAGACACAAATGATGTATTGTATATATTCATACTATTAGTATTGTTATTTCAGCTTAAAAAAAATAAATAAATAAATTGACATGTTCCACATCCACGAGGATCTCCTCAGCACGGATCTATGGAACGAAAAACTAATCTAATCTAATCTAATCTAACCTTCCGATATGGCCGAGCGGTTCTAGGCGCTTCAGTGTGGAACCGCGCGACCGCTACGGGCGCAGGTTAGAATCAGCCTCGGGCAGTAGTTCTAAGTTCTAAGGGACTGATGACCTCAGATGTTAAGTCCCATAGTGCTCAGAGCCATTTGAACCATTTGAAATTAGCACAGTTGACGAAATCTTCCACTTACGTCAAGCGGCAGCATGCCATATACACAAAATGGTTCAAATGGCTCTGAGCACTATGAGACTTAATTTCTGAGGTCATCAGTCCCCTAGAACTTAGAACTACTTAAACCTAACCAACCTACGGACATCACGCACATCCACGACCGAGGCAGGATTCGAACCTGCCACCGCAGCGGTCGCGCGGTTCCAGACTGTAGCGCCTAGAACCGCTCGGCCACTCCGGCCGGCCCACATACACAAATCGTTTGATGGGTGGCCACGTATTTCGTTCCCGTGGGCTCTCTCTCTCTCTCTCTCTCTCTCTCTCTCTCTTGTTACACATGAGTCGTAAGAGTTCACTGATAAATATTAAGGTTTTTCCAAATACATTTACGTTATATTTACGTTATAGCTTCATAAACACGTTACATGCAATTAACATAACTAAATATTATTTACATATCGTTGGAGAGGATTATTATTCCTTTTTGTGAATCCTAACGCTCTTTGCCGTCTAGCTAACTACGAGATGCCGCCAGCGTGAGCATCTTGTCATCACCGTACCTGTCAGTTGCTCTCACGCATATCCGAAGGTTACGTTCCTCCTGGCAAAGATGGCGTGGTTATTCATTCACAGTTTCTGATGTACATGTTTTAATCAAATAGCCCAACTACACGGAGAAACAATGAAAGAATTAGTAGCTAAATTAATTAGCAAAATTTCTGAAACTCCTGACTCCAGCCAAGCTGCGTCACCTCCTTGGACGTTGATACGACACACTCCCCCAAAATCAGCTCACCACAAGTTGTCTGCTCTCCCAGTTCAGGATCACCATGTGCTAAAATTAAAAAAAAAAAGAAAAGAAGGAACAGAACACACTTCTTATCAGACCACGCGAACAGGGAACTAGGCAGAGGAAATGTAAGAGACGGCTTTGAAATCTGACGTGGCTCCGATCCCTGAAAGTGAGGAATCATCATGGTCATTCCAAACAGAGCAGCACGCAAATACGAAAGAGAGTTTCAAGGAGCCACCGATTTCTGAACGTGAACCTACGTTGAACTGACTCCCAAATAAGGAACGTTAACTTTCTACATGTACCTAGCAACATGAGCCAGCCTCAAACATATAAAATTGTAACTTCAAATATAAATACGATCCGATGTTATTTGAAACCACGCAATCTAAAAGATCAGTCATATGCTGCAGATATAGACATTGTGTTACTTCAAAAAGTAGCTACCACTGAGTTGGAACAAATAACTGGGTACAGCTCCATCAGTAATCCATGGGAGAGCCGAGAGATTCAGTGACTGGCTTTTTAATGAGAGAAGAGATTATAGCGACAGACATAGGAAAACTACCAAACAGCAGAGTGGGCTCTGTCACTGCCAACCACTCGCGTATAATCACTATGTGTGCACCATCAGGAATTTTCAGTCGGCCAAGCAGGTCAGAGTTTTTTTATGAGCGAAAAAGTCCCACTTTTTGTAACCGTGACCATATCATATTAAGGTAACTTGCCAGTGAACAGCTGGAAAAGCAGTAATAATTTTCATAAAGTTTATAAGAGTCTAACTACATAATGTGAACTCTGAATACAAAGAAACTTTAGCACAATGAAATTGTTTTAAGGATGAATATTTTGGGATGAGAATAATCAGAATAGCTTTGATATAAACTTTATTATATAAACATTTATGTCGGTCAGTAATTTAAAATTTTTCCTGCCGGACTCTGTTTGAAGTCCATAGACTTATTAACTACTTATCTTAGATGCTTATAATTTTGTGCACACATTTTCGACATTATTGTCTAAAGAGTAGACTATAATCAAATGATTTCAAGCAATAGTTTTTATACTATAAATATACAAATTAGACAGTCACAATTAAGGTAATTTTTTATAATTAATAAGGGCATTTTTTCATCCTGGTGATAGTAAGCTGGTGTCTGTAGTCTACTTTTCTCCTAATGGTAGCCTGAAATACCACAAAAAACTTCAGACCTCTATCTCAAATAGTTTTTTTTGCATAAAATAAACATGCCAGAAAATTTGATTCTTGGGAAATTCGATTTAAAGGTACATTTCATCTATTACTCACCTCTGTTGTTCTTAAAACCCTTCAGTTGCATAATATTCTTGGTTTGTGTGTTCTTCATCCTATCTCTTCCTTCTCTTGTTCCTCTTTGCTATTCTGGCCTCTTTAGTCGGCTCAAGAACCCATTTTTCGCCTTCCGCCAGTCACAGGGAATCAATTGCCATCAGTGATTGTCTCATATTGAATCCAGGAGCTAGTCCCAACAACTCTAAACCTCCACATGTGCTAACTGCCACATCATTAAAGCAAATAACTGCATCTAATACACCTAATCTCGTGGTATCTAAACCAACAAACACAGTTTTAGGCAGGTGTTCCCATATCGCATGGTTGAAACATTCATTTACATTTTGTGTCTTTTCATGTAAGCACCTTGACTATAGTTCAGTGTCACTTACGTCCCTGTACATGGACTTCATTGCTTCCAATACCTCAAATGACAGGGAGTGATGGTGTGCATAAGTCTCGCAGTTTGCTGCCGATTTTTTATACCCACACCATGTGTCTACACCACTGTCACAGAGAGCATGCTGTGAATGGTCATCCGAGAAGCTTTATGGAAAAAGGTAGCCCAAACTGCTTTCTTCATGGCCTCAATATCGTCTCGATTCCTTCTTATGGCTAAACCACAATAGATCTGCAGTTTGTCAATCTCTTCCTTAGTATGACGACCCCGACCACCAATTGGTATGTCATCACTGAGCTTTTACCCCTTCATATGTATTATTAACTTTTGCACATGACCAACACACTCTAACTTTCAGTTTTTACAGTTTTTCCATAAGGCATATTTTCCAACACATTTGCAAACCCTTTGGAGTTTCCGTTTCCAAGGTACTTCACATACCATTCACCATAATTATGTTCTGACCTTTGAAATATTCTGAGAACTCCCTTTGATTTCAATCCACCACTGTACCCAGAAAAATTCTGAAACAAACATGTTCCTAATTATTTCCTTTGCAACCATGGCAGTGTCATACGTTCTACGTCAATCACCTTTCCATTTTCTAGGGATGTTGCGGTGACAACACCATTCAATGATAGGTGACCACGCTTCTGCCATGTCCCATCAAAGGCTGCAGCTATATCAGTGTCACCTTCATTGCATAACACAGTTTCAAATGTTCAAATGTGTGTGAATTTCTAAGGGACTAAACTGCTGAGGTCATCGGTCCATAGACTTACACACTACTTAAACTACCTTATGCTAAGAACAACACACATATCCATGCCCGAGGGAGGACGCGAACCTCCGACGGGAGGGGCCGTGCGGTCAGTGACGTGGTGCCTCTAACCGTGCGGCTGCTCCGCGCGGGCATAACACAGTTTCTTCTACTGCTTCCTTCATTGACACAACACTCACTTGAGCAAGACTTTCACGAAGTAACTGTGTGTACTTCAAATCTTGTAGGTGGCTGCAAATTCATTAGAGCACAAAATGTTTGAGCTGCCTTTCTACCCTTCCCAATTAAACTCATTCCATATTCAAGTCTAATTTTTGTATTATAAACTCTTCCTTTGCACAATACAGAAGAATACCCAGTTTTAGTTACCCACAGAAATCACAAAACACTTGTAACTTACTAGCAAACCTTTCCTGCCTTCAAAATCTTTGACGATTTTAATACCACCTTTTCCACAAGGCTCACACACAGCAGCATCCTTTAGAAGCGAACATAAAGCACTCACTTCAGGAATTATGGAAACACATTCCGTTGCAGTGTTTTGGATCATATTTTATAGAAATGTCACTCTGGGTACTGGGTACTCAAACATTTTAGCTTATGTCGTGAGTCACTTTGCGGAGTCCACATAACATCCAGTTAGTTTGTGGATGTAATTACAGAGCCTCTACTTTCTAACGAAGTAAGCCCCCATAAAACGTACGTTTTCCCGTTCCAAAACACTTTTTTGGAGGCACAACTACTTCCGAGAATGACACAGCTCCAACAATTCAACAGCGTTCAGAAGTTTGAACACAAACAACTCTCGAAAACCACAGGTATACAAAGCAAAACGAAGGAGTATCGGAGACAGTGTGTGCTAACAGGGCTGCCAACTCAGAATACGATTACGCGGTGTATCTTTTCGAAGTGGCAAAATAATAATGACGCCATTTGAAATCCGATCGCAACGGAAACACGGTCGTTGCCGCATACCTACATATATTAAAATTTTTTTTTCAAGATGTTCCCGATGTCCGAATCTATTCATTTGACTACCATTTTGTTCATAAAACTCTAAATATTGATTTAAGATGGAAAAAATTAAACTTTTTGAAGCAGATTCGCCAGCAAGTGACTTTAACAGGTGATTTGAAATGGGCGCTGAACCCAAAAGAGCAGATACCTAACTTAAACATATCCGTACGACCGGAGCATATTATTCACGCAATGCGTTTAACTGGCACATGAGTACACACAGAATACAGATTGTTTCACACATGTTAAGATCCACTGTACCAGACGACACGACAGAATTTATGTTTCGGAACAATTAAACCCAAGTCTGTCACTCCGAAGTTGGAGGAAAATTATCTGTGATCATGCCGCATATACAGGGTGATTAAAAAGTGTGGAATAATTTCAGATGTGGTGGTAATGATAAAATCAAGGAAAGCAAGTTGAGCCGTGTGTGGCTGGTGTTCCCACCATCATGCATTTTACACCATGTCCTTAACGTGCTTCCACTAATAAAGTTAAATTACTACTGGCACTGCGTTACTGCTTTGTATGACCGTGAGCGGCGTTAGCAACGCGTATCTATATATCCCCTCTCGTAGTATCTTTGATATACTGCTATTACTTCCTGCTCGTTGTCTGTCGGGAGGCAGTTCGGATAGAGAGTTCCGGGTAGAGAGTTCGGATCGCGAATTCGGGCTGCCAATGAGTTGTAGAGTCTCTCGAGCGCAGTCCGGACCTGCCAGTCGGGGATTTGCAATGCGGCACCAGGGCAGTCGGGGTGGAGCAGTGAGGTCTGCGTCGACATGGCCCGCCCGACCATTGCCGCCACGCATCAGTTGAGCCGGGCCACGGCCTTGGTTGATCGTCGGTCGGTCGTCCTACTGGACGAAGCGTTTTGGCTCGCCGATCGTTCATGAGTCGGCTGTGTGTGTGTGCATCGACTCCAGATTCCTCTTCGTGCATGCTTAGTTGCTGTTGTATCGTTCAGGTCTTCGTGCAAGTGTTTGTCAGGTTGGGTGTGTATTTGGCGTCAGTTCCACTGACGATTATTTTAAATGTTGTCGGCGTACTAGCTCTGAGAGATCGGTCGTCTCATCGGGTGACGTGCAACTGGTTCTCTGAGCGCTTGTGGGCTCCTTTAATTACCACCTTTTGGGACTTGGGTCGGTCCTTTCTTGATGCATGGATATCTCCTAGCCAGAAGGAGTGTTTCCTCTGGATGGTTGGGTCAGAGCCAGTATTTCCGCCGTCGTGTATCTGGAAGAGAGTGGGAAGCGGACCAGCGGTGCAGTCGCGACGGAGCAGCGGTCGCGGACGGACCAGGAAGTCGGTCGGTTGGTGCGGACTAGGGAAGTTATCTTCGCGCGGTGCTGTCGGCTGGGTCCGCTGCCGGTCTCTGTTCAGTGTCGGAGCGTGTGTGGAGGTGTGCGATCGCTACCAGCTTCGTGGTTCACCGACCCAGGACGTCAAAGTTGAGTAGTGGTTTCAACTACCTAAGCCACGTCCATTCATGTTGTGGTAGTTCGTTTCGGTGGTTCGCTGTTGGGGGGGGGGGGGGGGTTTCCTGTGAGCAACACCGAGTGTTTGTATTTCTGAAATTTAGGCGCCTTGTGGTGGAATTAACTATATTGGTTGACCACAATTCGAGTGCACCTACAGAATTTTCTGCCTTATGGCTGTAAGTGTTCTGGTTACCTGCCTGGCCACTAACGTAATTTCAGGCAGTGTCTTTTCCTCACCTGCTGTTTCTGTCCGACATGGTGAGTAGTGCTGACAGCGCAATCCATATACGAGGGCTGTTCAATAAGTAATGCAACACATTTTTTTTCTGAAACAGGGGTTGTTTTATTCAGCATTGAAATACACCAGGTTATTCCCCAAACTTTTAGCTACACAACACCATTTTTCAACGTAATCTCCATTCAATGCTACTGCCTTACGCCACCTTGAAATGAGGGCCTGTATGCCTGCACGGTACCATTCCACTGGTCGATGTCGGAGCCAACGTCGTACTGCATCAATAACTTCTTCATCATCCGCGTAGTGCGTCCCACGGATTGCGTCCTTCATTGGGCCAAACATATGGAAATCCGACGGTGCGAGATCGGTGCTGTAGGGTGCATGAGGAAGAACAGTCCACTGAAGTTTTGTGAGCTGCTCTCGGGTGCGAAGACTTGTATGAGGTCTTACGTTGTCATGAAGAAGGAGAAGTTCGTTCCGATTATTGTGCCTACGAACACGCTGAAGTCGTTTTTTCAATTTCTGAAGAGTAGCACAATACACTTCAGAGTTGATCGCTTGACCATGGGGAAGGACATCGAACAGAATAACCCCTTCAGCGTCCCAGAAGACTGTAACCATGACTTTACCGGCTGAGGGTATGGCTTTAAACTTTTTCTTGGTAGGGGAGTGGGTGTGGCACCACTCCATTGATTGCCGTTGTGTTTCAGGTTCGAAGTGATGAACCCATGTTTCATCGCCTGTAACAATCTTTGACAAGAAATTGTCACCCTCAGCCACATGACGAGCAAGCAATTCCGCACAGATTGTTCTCCTTTGCTCTTTATGGTGTCTGGTTAGGCAGCGAGGGACCCAGCGGGAAGAAACCTTTGAATATCCCAACTGGTGAACAATTGTGACAGCACTACCAACAGAGATGTCAAGTTGAGCACTGAGTTGTTTGATGGTGATCCGTCGATCATCTCGAACGAGTGTGTTCGCACGCTCCGCCATTGCAGGAGTCACAGCTGTACACGGCCGGCCCGCACGCGGGAGATCAGACAGTCTTGCTTGACCTTGCGGCGATGATGACACACGCTTTGCCCAACGACTCACCGTGCTTTTGTCCACTGCCAGATCACCGTCGACATTCTGCAAGCGCCTATGAATATCTGAGATGCCCTGGTTTTCCGCCAAAAGAAACTCGATCACTGCCCGTTGTTTGCAACGCACATCCGTTACAGACGCCATTTTAACAGTTCCGTACAGCGCTGCCACCTGTCGGAAGTCAATGAAACCATACGAGACGAAGCGGGAATGTTTGAAAATATTCCACAAGAAATTTCCGGTTTTTTCAACCAAAATTGGCCGAGAAAAAAAATGTGTTGCATTACTTATTGTACTGCCCTCGTACGTATGTGATTGTGAATAATCATGAACGTAATATTTTGTGTTTGAATTCTCATGTACCGATTGGTGGCAATCAAGTCGTTTGTCGGTCGGTCCGTGGCTGTCCCCTGGTTGGGTTCCGACGGATCAATCGTAGTTGAGCTCACCACCTGTGTCGCCTAAGTGAACGAGGGCAGACCGACCTCCATGGAAGCTTCTGAGTGCCACCGGTGTTTAATTATCTGTTTTAAGCTACTTAAAATTTAAGGCTTATGGTTATTTTTCCTTTCCTTAAAAATTTTGTAAAACTATTTCTTAAATTTATCTTTCAAGCTTAAACATTGTGACCTTCTGCCTTTAAAAGTCTATGGTAATATGTTCTAAAACTTTGAAACTTAATTGTGGCCTTCAACCATTTGTATTATACCTTGCATATGTTCGTTCTATAAACCTTATGTGATGTTCGTTTTTTGAATTATTTTATTGCTATCTTAATTGGATATTTATCTTGTTGATTTGTAAAGATTTCTTGTTTGGAGGCCTTCAGCCGTGAAGGAGTTGCATTCGGTAAAGGAACGGCTATGTGCCGCTTTGGTTGTAAAAGTGTTATTAAATTACAATAAATTACAATTGGAAGGTGGAACTGACCAGAACCTGAAACTTCCTGGCAGATTAAGACTGTGTGCCGGACCGAGACTCGAACTCGGGACCTTTGCCTTTCGCGGGCAAGTGCTCTACCTTGCACTTGCCCGCGAAAGGCAAAGTGCAAGGTAGAGCACTTGCCCGCGAAAGGCAAAGGTCCCGAGTTCGAGTCTCGGTCCGGCACACAGTTTTAACCTGCCAGGAAGTTTCATATCAGCGCACACTCCGCTGCAGAGTGAATATCTCATTCTGGAAACATCCCCCAGGCTTGGCTAAGCCATGTCTCCGCTATATCCTTTCTTTCAGGAGTGATAGTTCTGCTAGGTTCGCAGGAGAGCTTCTGTAAAGTTTGGAAGGTAGGAGACGAGATCCTGGCAGAAGTGAAGCTATGAGGACGGGGCGTGAGTCGTGCTTGGGTAGCTCAGTTGGTAGAGCACTTGCCCACGAAAGTCAAAGGTCCCGAGTTCGAGTCTCGGTTCGGAACACAGTTTTAATCTGCCAGGAAGTTTCATATCAGCGCACACTCCGCTGCAGAGTGAAAATCTCATTCTTGACCCCAACCTATTCGTCCCTTTCCACAGTTCTAATTACCTGTTCTGTCCAGTGGCTTTAACGGGCGTATCAGAAGTCCAATAAACGTGGGCCCTACAATTAATAGCTTAAAAGCAAAAAGCAGTTGTTTTGCTTCGTTTCTGTGAAACATTTGTTCTGCTGCAGTCTTTCTGCCTTCCACATCTTATCAGCAGCTAGTGTGGGCCTAAAAAAGAAAAAAATTTCCACTAAAGTTCTCCTCCAAAAAAGCTATGAGTACTTGATCAATAGATGTGCTTGACAGTAGCGAAGATGCACAAGTCCTCATACCTCTTTAGCTCTGCATATTAGATCCCATGTTTGCTGGACTTCTTGTCTTATTTTGATGGTTACTACCACCTCTCAGAACATTCAACAAATTTGTAACAACCTGCATATCTACTGTCGACATAGGCAGTCCAGGAACATTTCGAGCCACAGACACGTAGAAACTCATGTTCAAGACGTGGAATGCCGGTGTGCCCTTAACGAAACAAGGAGGGAATGCGAAAAAAGGTGCATTACACAACTAGGTGCCAAAACATGCCAAACCAAAAACACAGGAATTAAAATATTTCAGACCTTTCCAAGAGGAAGGTAGATGTTTCATTTACAGGTATAGCGCTTCTTGGCACGTACTGTATAGAAAAAAACAACGCGTTTTCGAGGTGTCTTTAATGCGGTATTTCATGTAAACTGCATAGTAATACACACTTATAAATACGAACTCAACCGAATGAGGAACGATGGCTCACAGGCACTGTAATCAAGTTTGCGTTGTGTGGTGTGCTTTTGAAAGCCAGTCAGAGTGCAGAGCAAGTGATCTCGACAGCCAATAAAAGCGCGTTAGTCAGGCATTAGTAACGTCACTTTTTCGTCGGGGTAACACGCAAACGGGAATGGTTAATGTTTTAAGTTAATATGCCTACTGTAGAACCAGGAAAAGCGTTCCATTTAGGTATAATCTTCGTCGTCATAAATATTTGTCTCCTTTATTCTGACTTAGTTTAGACCAAATGAGAGTGCCACAGAAACGCTGAATCCACCACTAGGGAGCGACTACAAGTACAGCAGTATGCGTCTTGCACAGCCTTAATAATTAAGTTCCAAAATCCCATGTACCAACCTACAACAAGCTGCGCTGGCGTAATGATTGTGATTGTTAAATTAGAAAAAATCGAGATTTTATTCACTTTTACCCACAATATTTCTCCCTGTATACAGTCTGGGAATGGAAAGGCAAGGAGCGGAGGGAAAATTGAGTGGGTAAATTAATCTAGTTGGGAATGAACCTACTGCCGGACATCGTGTGGTGTATTACCGGACATTCATGTAAGTACAGACCACTTCCTGTCTTCGACTTGGACAGATTCACATCCGATGACGCCAACCAGCAGCTGGAGCCACAATTATCACAAATATCCTGCCACTCCAGCAGTGTGAAGAGAAAGTTGGGGAGTGGCCGTGTCACAGTTGTGCTACCGGCTGCAAGGGCCTCTGCAAACACGTCGCATAGGAACGTTTGCTAGACCTACCTCTACAGTACATATAATCCCAACCTTGGCACTCCAGTTCAAAATGGTTCAAGTGGCTCTGAGCACTATGGGACTTAACATCTGTGGGCATCAGTCCCTTAGAACTTAGAACTACTTAAACCTAACTAACCTAAGGACATCACACACATCCATGCCCGTGTCAGGATTCGAACCTGCGACCGTAGCGGTCACGCGCTTCAAACTGAAGCCCCTAGAACCGCACGGCCACACCAGCCACACTCCAGTACTCGAACAGAACTGCTACTGAATAGACCTGCTACTTCGTTTCCTGAACTTGGTCATGGAACTCTGTGCGGTTGTGTGTTGTTGTTTAAGATGAGTCTCGCTTTGTTTGTCGATACTGATTTCAGCAGCCTTTACTAGAATTCCTAACTTCCGCTGTTCTGTATGGTCTGTTATTGTAAATGTAGATACAATTGCAGTAATCCCACGTTTCCGTAGACCGCTATCGGTTATTGTTTTATTTTTTGCCACTTTTATTTAAAGTTTCACGGCAGAAGCATCAGAAACCATTTTGTGACCTGAAATATCACGTTCAGATATTTCGTCCCCCCTCCCCCCCAGGAATTATTTCTGTCCCATTCGAACTCGCTGAAATTTTTCTGCTTACTGTTTACAATAATTTGCGCAACTTCTTTTCCTGTTTCTTAAAGGACAGAAAATGGCAAAAGACTCTACAGAAGTCTAAGAAATGAGGTTGGCAGGAAGTGCAAAATGACGAAGCAGAAACAGCTAAACAAGAAACACAATAATGTAGAAGCATGCGTAACTTGTAGAAATGTGGATGACATGTACAGGAAAATTAAAGAAACCTTTGTAGAAAGAGCAGTTGCATGACTGTCAAGAGCACAGTTGGCAAACCAGTTCTAAATAAGGATGGAAAATCTGGAAGGTGGAAGGACTATGTAGAAGGACTGTACCAGGGAAAAAAATGTACGAAAGGAAGAGAAAGTAGATGAAGATGAGATGGGAAATACGATACTACGAGTAGAATATAACGAATCTGAAAGACCTAGGTTAAGACAAGTCCCCTGTTGTAGACGACATGTCTTCAGAATTATTGAGGTCCTTGGGTGAGTCAGCCATTAAGAAACTATTCTGCTATGTATGCAGGACTTGACAGACAGGGGAAATATCCTCAGACATCAAGAGGGATCTAAGAAATGGAATTCCAAAGAAGGCAGGTGTGAATATCACAAAAGAAAAAATGAAAAATTGGCAGAAATCTACCTCGTGGAAGATGAGTGTCGGTTCCGGACATATGTAGCAACATGTGAAATGGTAACGACATTAGGACGTAATTCAAAAAATACGCTAAATAAAGATAAATCTATGTTTATAGAATTTATAAATTAAGAGAAAATAATAGAAAATGTTGACTAGAACGCGCTACTCCAACTTCAGAAGGTAGGAGGCATAAAATACAGGGAGCGAAACGTTATCCAGAACATGTACAAATACCAGACTGTAATTATAAAAGTCGAATGACATGAAAAGAAAGCAGTGGTTGAGGAAGGGTGTTAAACAGATCTGTGGACTATATGTGACATCATTTACTTCGTACACTGGTCATGCAATAAAGAAGACCAAGAAGATATTTGTAGAGGACGTTAACGTTTAGAAAGGGAAGAGAAACGCCATTTAGTTAAGGAGATGTCAGTGCAATTCTGCCAGAAACAACAAAGGACTTGGAAGAGCTGATGGAGGGACAGATTGCTGAAAAGAGATTATAAGGTGAATATGAATAAAAGTAAACCAAGGGTAATGGAATGTAGTTGAATTAAATCAGATGACGCTTGATGATTAGATCACGAAATGAGACATTACAAGCGGTAGACGAGTTTTGCTTTCTTGGCAGTAAAATAGCTGATGACGAACGGAAAGAATATAAAATGTTTTCTGTACATAAAACAAAACTCTACAGGTTAAACTAAGGTTCAGCGAATAAGCATGTAGCCCAGAGAGGTGGATTCTTTTCACTGGAGCTAAATAAGCAGACGACTGAGAAAACGTTTGCGCCTGTTCCCTGTAGCAGTGCAAAGATACTCGATGGTCGTATTTCACGCTTTACAAATCTAAAATACTTTTTTTATTTCCGTTCTTGTGACTGACGTTCCGCAGGACTTCGTCCATTCACTCATGTAATTAAATGAAACTCTTGCATCCGTTGTTTTGTTGCTATTTTACTATATTGCAACCAATTTCCGTAACTCAATACATGATCTTGAGACCTGTATGCACAAACAGTAATGATACCATCATTAACTTACCAACTATCCAAATACAAAAGCAGTTCAAAACAGAGTAAGAGTCAAGGACAATACTGTATAAATGAATTTATGTAAGCAAATTATTCGATGAAAACCAACTCTTACAGACACTGTCACATACCTAAAATAGAATTATATATACAGGGTGTTACAAAAAGGTACGGTCGAACTTTCAGGAAACATTCCTCGCACACAAATAAAGAAAAGATGTTATGTGGACATGTGTCCGGAGACGCTTAATTTCCATGTTAGAGCTCATTTTAGTTTCGTCAGTATGTACTGTACTTCCTCGATCCACCGCCAGTTGGCCCAATTGAAGGAAGGTAATGTTGACGTCGGTGCTTGTGTTGACATGCGACTCATTGCTCTACAGTACTAGCATCAACAACATCAGTACGTAGCATCAACAGGTAAGTGCTCATCACGAACGTGGTTTTGCAGTCAGTGCAATGTTTACAAATGCGGAGTTGGCAGATGCCCATTTGAAGTATGGATTAGCACGGGGCATTAGCCGTGGCGCGAAACGTTTGTATCGAGACAAATTTCCAGAACGAAGGTGTCCCGACAGGAAGACGTTCGAAGCAATTGATCGGCGTATTAGGGAGCACGGAACATTCCAGCCTATGACTCGCGACTGGGGAAGACCTGGAACGACGAGGACGCCTGCAATGGACGAGGCAATTCTTCGTGGAGTTGACGATAACCCTAATGTCAGCGTCAGAGAGGTTGCTGCTGTACAAGGTAACGTTGACCACGTCACTGTATGGAGAGTTCTACGGGAGAACCAATTGTTTCCGTACCATGTACAGCGTGTGCAGGCACTATCAGCAGCTGATTGGCCTCCACGGGTACACTTCTGCGAATGGTTCATCCAACAATGTGTCAATCCTCATTTCAGTGCAAATGTTCTCTTTACGGATGAGGCTTCATTCCAACGTGATCAAATTGTAAATTTTCACAATCAACATGTGTGGGCTGACGAGAATCCGCACGCAATTGTGCAATCACGTCATCAACACAGATTTTCAGTGAACGTTTGGGCAGGCATTGTTGGTGATGTCTTGATAGGGCCCCATGTTCTTCCACCTACGCTCAATGGAGCACGTTATCATGATATCATGTTCGTACACTTCTCAACAACAGATTCGGTGACCGATGGATTGGTAGAGGCGGACCAATTCCATGTCCTCCACGCTCTCCTGACCTCAACCCTCTTGACTTCCATTTATGGGGGCATTTGAAAGCTCTTGTCTACGCAACCCCGGTACCAAATGTAGAGACTCTTCGTGGTCGTATTGTGGACGGCTATGATACAATACGCCATTCTCCAGGGCTGCATCAGCGCATCAGGGATTCCATGCGACGGAGGGTGGATGCATGTATCCTCGCTAACGGAGGACATTTTGAACATTTCCTGTAGCAAAGTGTTTGATGTCACGCTGGTACGTTCTGTTGCTGTGTGTTTCCATTCCATGATTAATGTGATTTGAAGAGAAGTAATAAAATGAGCTCTAACATGGAAAGTAAGCGTTTCCGGACACATGTCCACATAACATCTTTTCTTTATTTGTGTGTGAGGAATGTTTCCTGAAAGTTTGGCCGTACCTTTTTGTAACACCCTGTAGTATACCATAACGAAATTCCACTCTATAATGTTTTAATAACATTATTAATTAAATGCCCCATGATCAAAAATTTCTCAGTTAGATGGTATGCTGAACTACGAGATCCTGAAGTAACCTACCAGTCTTAAAAAACAAATGTGTAAAATGATAGACGCATGAAAGTAAGTACAACAACGTTAGAAATATGGAAACCAAAGAAATACGAAGTGCGACAATATAGTAATGAGACTGATGTAAAAAAAAATTTGCTTACTCCTTTAGTCAAGTTTAGTGTTGTCCCCTTCAAAGTAGTTTCCTTCTGATTGCACACACTTTTTCCAGCGCTTCTGCCATTGACGGTAACATTTCTGGAACTCATCTTCTGTAATATCCTCCAAGGCCCTCGTCACAGCTTTTTGGACATCTTGTGTTGTTTGAAAATGGTGTCCCTTTACCACCGTTTCAACTCTTGGAAATAGAAAAAAGTCGCATGGAGCGATATCTGGTGAACAATGTGGCTGTGGTAGTACTGACATTTGTTTTGAGGTTAAAAATTGCTCTACTGACAGAGCATTACCGTGATGCAGAACCCAATTATTAGCAATGTTGACAGAGACACGAAGAAATCATTTTACGAAGTCTTTCTAAAATTTCTTTGTACTAATATTGGTTAATTGTTCGTCCTGAAAGCAACCACTCTTTATGAACAATTCCTTTGGAATCAAAGAAGCACACTTTTGACTTTGACATGCTAGCTTTTTCTGGTCTGGGTGATCCCTTTGAGTACCATTACAAACTTTGGCGTTTTGTCTCTGGATCGTACTGAAAAAAAAACTTTCATCATGTGATATCATGGCTTAACAATTTTGGATTGATTTCCGTTTGCTCTAATAGATCGGCTGCCATATTTTTTCGTGTTTCCCGCTGTTGTGGCGTGAAATTTTTGGGGACCATTTTTGCACAAATCTTTCTCATGCCAAAATATTCAGTTATAACTACAGGAACCGTTTCTCGATTGATGTTCAGTTCTTCTGTAATCATTGTTACGGGTAATCTTCGATCAGATCATACAAGTTCACGCACCCTGGCCAAGTTGACATCCATCTGTGAGGTTGATGGTCGGCCACTGCAGTCTTCATCTTCAACATTCGTTCTGCCTTCACTTAACATTCTATGCCAACGAAAAACTTGAGCTCTTGACATAAACTCTCTCCAAAAGCCTTCTGAAGCTTACCGTAAGTTGTCATCGCGTTTTCACCGAATTTACCGTTGCACAATATTATGCGGTTCTCTTTCCGTGACGAGAGACACAAACTCGTGTTAACTTATTACAGCACAACTCACAACCGAGCAGCAGCATCGATGTGCTGCTTAGACTAGAAGCAACTTATTGACCAAGGTCAAAGATATTGTGCCTACACAAGCCTGCAAGGTTGCCACACCTTGCAAAGAAAATCAGTCTCATTACTTTATTATCACACTTCATATACATCCATGTACATGCAGTGCTTGAAGAAGGACAGCGTAAAAAAAAAAGTGCCAATAAAGGTAAAGCTATCAAAATGACAATATAAATATATCCATATGTCATGCCAAAGTTAAAAAATGCTGAGGTGCATAATTATGTTATTTGATTAATAAAATGAATGTCCAGTGCGTGTCAAAAGACCAAATGTAGAAACTCACCTACGTCATAACACATGCAATATTATCTTCGGTTTTGCATATTCTATGTATGGCATGACAAAGCTGGTTTTCTGCATTTGGTCATTTGACATGACGTCGGTAATTCATATCATGCATATGGCATAAATGTGTCCATATACAGTTTTCACCTCAGAATTTTATAACTTCTATGTGACATATGCGAGCAGTTATATTTATACCATACTGCCGATAGTTTCACCTGTATTGATCTGTAGATGTTGTTGACGCTGTCCTTTGGCAAGGACTACTCGTAGATAGATTCAAGTTTCTTTGGTTTATTTATTGTTGTAGTTGCTTTCATAAGTCTACAATTTCTACAGTTCCTTTTGCAGAGCTATAGGTTACTTCAGAATTTGGCGTTTTAGCTGCATCATATAACTGACCAATATTTAATTAATCATTTTATTATGAAATAGTGTATTTGTGCAACATATAGAGTGGAGATTCACTATGTTGTACGATACATAATTCTGTTTTAAGTATGTGACGAAGGATGTATCAGTTAATTTTCACGAAATGGTTGCTATAAATTCTGGTATATAATTTTGTTCTTGGTTCTTATTCTGCTTTTAATCTGTCTTTGTGTTTGCATGACTGGCAAGTCAATGGTGCCACGATTACTGCTTACGCTAGCAGGCCTGAGGTTTGTGTACTGTGGCACCGACTCTGGTTGCGTTGTAGGAAAATACCATCAAGAGGACAGCTACAAGTGTTTCATTTTATTATAGAATCAAAAATATACTCCCTAACTTCCAGTCATGATCAACAAAGACCAGAATACCGCAGAGTCGAAGAGATGATCATCTACTACAGTCATATTTAGCGTACTCGATACCCTGAAGAACTTTGAAACGCTACATCTACATCTACAGCTTCATGATTACTCTGCGATCGTAAGTGCCTGGTAGAGGGTTCATCGAACCACCTTCACGCTAGTTCTCTACCGTTCCACTATCGAACAGCGCACGAGAAACACGAGCCGTTAAATTTTCTGTGACAGCTCTCAGTTTCTCTTATTTTATTGTGATGATCATTCCCCCTATGTAGGTGGGCGCCAACAGATTATTTTCACAATCGGAGGAGAAAGTTGGTCATTGAAATTTCACGGGAAAATCCTACCGCACCGAAAAACGCTTTGGGATCAAGATTGTTACCCCAATTCACGCGTCATTTCCATGGCACTCTCTCCCTTATTTCGTAACGATACAAAACAAGCTGCCCATCTTTCAACTTTTTCGATGTCCTCCGTCAGGCTGATCTCATGCGGATCCTATAAGGCACAGCAATACTCCAGAAGAGGGCTGACGAATGTGGTGTAAGCAGCCTCTTTAGTAGAGCTGTTGAGCTGTCTAAGAGTTCTACCAATTCATCGCTGTCATTGGTTTGCCCTACCCATTACATTGCCAATGCGATCTTTCCAATTTAATTATTCTAACTGTAATCCCTAAGTTGTTGTTGTTGTGGTCTTCAGTCCTGAGACTGGTTTGATGCAGCTCTCCATGCTACTCTATCCTGTGCAAGCTTCTTCATCTCCCAGTACCTACTGCAACCTACATCCCTAAGTACTTAGTAGGATTTATAGCCTTTGTATTTGTGTGGTTTATCGGTAACCGAAATTTAGCGGAATTCTTTTAGTACTCATGTGGATGACCTCACGTTTTTTATTATTTAGAGTCAATCGTTACTTTTTGATTCATACTCTTACTTAACTGAATCATTTATAATTGGCTCTCATCAGCTGATGACTTTACATGGCGGTAAATGAAAATACCACGTGCAAACACTGTAAGAGGGCTGATCAGGTCGTCACCGATGCCTCTTATGTAGATCAGCTTCCGCTGTGGAAGCTGCCACCCGCACTCTTGCACCATCGTGTTACCAGCTGCACTGCTAGAGGTCGATTTACGAACTGTTGCTGTTGTTTGCTCTTTTGCGATATGTTTCTGTATGCGCGGTTTATCGTTTGCCGCACCACATTCCTAGCAATATACGGCTGTTCCTCCACCTCTAAACTCTGCCATAGTTATATATCGGGATTTACCAGTGCACGCTGTTATAGTACGTGCGTAATGCCTACCCTACGGGGCTCGGCATACTCATATTGTTACACGAAGATAGCCGCATGTCGTTTCTGCTGTGCCGATCGCGTACATCTTTCTTCCCAGCAATGCAGAGAATGCTATTATGAAGCTTGCTAGTCCGATCCGAATCATTCACTTCCACTTTACTGCTAAAGGAGGCACTTTTACAGTGGTATCAGTCGTAATTACAGGTAGAAAGCAACAAAAATATGAAGAATACCAAGGTCTCGTAGAGGTTACGAGGGTTGTTTTTTAAGTAAGGGCCGTTCGCGCGTATACTCCCGTAGTTAGCGCGGGCGTCGCAACAAGCCACCGCGCCACTTGCCGGCATCCTTCCCGTTCACACTGATGCAAGTTGCAGCTCTGTAGCTGACGTGTACGCATCGCTGAGCTACTTTATAATGTTTACGATTATTGAATCGCCCGCCTCGTGTGATATACGGTCAGTGATACGTTTTTTGACCGCGAGAAGCCTATCAGCTGCAGAAATTCATCGTCAGTTAACAGAAGTTTATGGCTTGAATGCAATGAGTAAAGGTAAAGTGCGTCAATGGGTTAGAGAGTTTAGAAATGGCTGTCAGAACGTCCATGACGAAGAACGCTCAGACCGGCCCTCTGTGATCACTGATGATTTGGTGGCTGCAGTCGAAACAAAGATTCGTGAGGACAGAAGATTCACAATTTCCACTCTTACTTTGGAATTTCCACAAGTTTCAAGATCGGTTTTGTACAAAATTGTGTATGAAAACCTAAACTTTAAGAAACTGTGTTGTCGGTGGGTACCCAGACTCCTCACAGAGGACCACAAAGGGAAGAGATTTGCCACTTCATTGGACTTTTTGATTCGTTACGAGGAAGAAGGGGATGACATGTTGAGTCAAATTGTCACTGGAAATGAAACATGGGTATCCCATATCACTCCCGAAAGCAAGCGACAATC
Organism: Schistocerca nitens; assembly: GCF_023898315.1. Lineage (NCBI taxonomy): Eukaryota > Metazoa > Arthropoda > Insecta > Orthoptera > Acrididae > Schistocerca > Schistocerca nitens. Next base: position 23,479,306 of record NC_064614.1, read on the forward strand.
GATGGAATGGCGACACACAACCTCACCCGTCAAGGTCAAAGCCAAACAGACGCGGTCAAAGCGCAAGATGATGGCAACTGTGTTCTGGGACCGGCGCGGTGTTTTGCTAGTGGACTTTATGCCACGAGGAACGACAATCAACTCAGATGCCTACTGTGCAACTCTAAAGAAGCTCCGCAGAGCAATTCAAAACAAAAGGCGCGGCATGCTGACAAAAGGAGTTTTGCTCCTGCACGATAACGCTAGGCCTCACACCTCTCAAAAGACTCGGGATTTGATTGATTCTTTTGGCTGGGAAGGTTTGGACCTTGCACCATACAGCCCCGACCTTGCTCCTAGCGATTTTCACCTTTTCCGGTACCTGAAATACCATCTTGGCGGGCAGCGCTTCAATGACGACGATGAAGTGAAAGCGGCCGTGAACTCTTGGCTGTCGGAGCACGCGGCCGAATTCTTTGAAGAGGGAATTAACAACTTAGTTGTACGGTATGACAAGCGCTTAAATAAACAAGGCAACTATGTAGAAAAATAGGTAAAAGTGTGTAGAATCAGAAAATAAAAGTTTTTTACAAAAGTATTTGTATCTTTTTCTAAAAATAAAAACGGCCCTTACTTAAAAAACAACCCTCGTATTTCTTATTCCTTTTTTTATTCTTTTTAGTTGTCAGACTGGTTTGGTGCATCCCTCCACGAGTTCCTCTCCTGTGCCAGCCTCTTCACCTCAGATTAGGACTTAAATTCAATATCACCAACTATTTGCTAGATGTATGCAAATATCTGCGTCGCGTACGGTTTTTGCCCTCTACGGTTCCCACTAATACCACGGAAGTTATTCCCTGATACCATTCTACGCTTCTTCTCTTAAGTGTTTTCTATTTATTCCTTTGCTCGTCGATTCTGCAGAGAACCTCCTCATTTCTTACTTTATCAGTCCACCTGATTTCCAATATTCTTCTGTACCTCCACATTTCACAAGCTTGGATTCTCTTCTGATCCTGTTTTCCTGCAACCCATGTTTCACTACCATACAGTTCAAAAATGTTCACATATTCAAATGTGTGAAATCTTATGGGAATTAACTGCTCCGACCATCAGTCCCTAAGCTTACACACTACTTAACCTAAATTATCCTAAGGACAAACACTACTTAACCTAAATTATCCTAAGGACAAACACACATACCCATGCCCGAGGGAGGACTCGAACCTCCGCCGGTATCAGCCGCACAGTCCATGACTGCAGCGCCACTGACCGTTCGGCTAATTCCGCGCGGCTACCATACAGTGCTGTGCTCTAAATGTACATTCTCAAAAATATCCTCCTCTCATTAAGGCCTATTTTTGATAGTATCACACTTCTCTTGGCCAGGAATACCCTTGGTGCCAGTGTTAGTACGCTTTTTATGTCCTCCCTGCTACCAGAATTCTTTAACTTCGTCTACTTCCTGATCCCCAATTCTGATGTTAAGTTTCTCATTGTTCTCATTTTTGGTACTACTCATTACTTTCATTTTTCTTAGATTTACTCTCAGTTCATATAGTATACTCACTTGACCATTCCATTTAACATTTCCTGTAAGTTTTCTTCACTTTCGTTGAGGGTAGCAATGCTATCGGCGGATCTTGTCATTGATAGCCTTTCACATTGAATTTTAACTACGCTTTTGAACTTGCATTCACGCCTTTGCTTCTTAGACGTATAGACGAACATTAGGGGCGAAAGACGATACCATTTTTAATCCTAACATTCGTTCGTGGTCTCCCAATCTTACTGTTCGTTCTTGGGCATTCTACATATTGTATATTATTTCTCTATAGATTACCTTTATTTTTTCTCAGAAATTCGAGCATCTTGCACCATTAGACACTATCGAACTTTTTTCCCAGGTATGCAAATACCATGAACGCGTCTTGGTTTTTCCTCATTCTTGCATCCACCATCAATCGTAACGTCAAAATGGCCTCTCTAATGCCTTTACCTTTATCTAAAGCCAAACCGAAATTCATATAAGAGATCCTCAATTTTCTTGTCCACTCTTCTGTATATTAATCTTTAGTATACTGGATATTTCGCATTTGTCGGCTCTTGCTATCTTCGGAACTGTGTAAATCTTGTTTTCCCGAATGTCTGATGCTACATCGCCAGTGTCCTACATTCTACACCGAAATATAGATAGTCATTTTGTTGCCACTATCCCCAATGACTTTTGATATCGTAGATAGTTCTGCGAAAATTATAAAAAAATTTCTGTAAACGAATTACTGAGGTATGAGCCATTGTGTCCTCCGGTAAACATCTGCCGGTTGACATTACAGGAGGGGATCAATGTGTTTACGTTTCACTCTCAGACACAATTTTGCCCACCATCTCAAAGGCTCAACAACTCACGAGAACACAGCTGCCTGCGCTCTGATTTTGTCACATGCTTGGGGCACAAACTGCCTTAATCTTTGCACTTTTTCACTGGATGTGGAATACCGTTATAATACTAAATGTGCCGTGACCAGAAATAAAAATCTTGTTAACAGGGAGGTAATGTGACTAGATCCACCAGTTCACCTCACGTTAGACGCTTGTATTCCGTTCTGTCACACAAAATGCTTAAACTTGGCTGGCGCCACGTCAAGCTTGGAGCATATCTCCAGTCTGGTGAGTAGTTCGTCCAGCAGGAACGGGTGACACCCACTGAGGTGTCAGAAGCCATTGAATACCTCCTAATATTGTGTCGGGCCTCATTTTTCACAGTGTAGTGCAGCAACTCGACGTGAAAGGGACTCAACAAGACTTTGAAGTCCGCTGCAGCAACAGTGAGCCATGCTGCCTCCGTAGAATTCTATAATTGCAAAAGTGATGCTAATGCTAGATTTTGTGCACGAATTGACATCTTGATTATATCCTATAAATATTATATGGTATTTATGCTGGGCGATCTGGGTGGCCAAACCATTCGCTTGAATTTTCCAGAATGTTCTTCACCCAATCGCGGACACTTGTGACTCGGTGACTCGGAGCATTGTTGCTTGGGTACATGAAGTTCATGAATGGCTGCAAAACGTCTCCAGGTAGCTGAACATTACCATTCCGCCAATGATAATGCTCCGTTGGGCCAGAGGATCCAGTTCATTCCAAATAAACACATTCCACACCGTTACGGAGCAAACACCACACTACCTTGTTGACAACTTGTATCAAAAATGGTTCAAATGGCTCTGAGCAGTATGCGACTCAACTGCTGAGGTCATTAGTCCCCTAGAACTTAGAACTAGTTAAACCTAACTAACCTAAGGACATCACAAACATCCATGCCCGAGGCAGGATTCGAACCTGCGACCGTAGCGGTCTTGCGGTTCCAGACTGCAGCGCCTTGACAACTTGTATCCTTTTAGTGGTATGCGCCACACTCGAACCGTACCATCTGCTCTTACCAGCTGAAATCGGTATTCATCTGACCAGACCACGGATTGCCAGTCGTTTATTGTCAGAATCGACAACTAACCAACATGACAACCATATTTCAGGTATACATGCCAATTTCGTTAGCTGACAATGAAGGGATGGGAACATTATATGACGTCATTGAACAGGTAGTTCAGTACGTTAAATGAGATGCAAATCTAATAGTCATGGACGAATGGAATTTAATTGTTGGGGACCGACCAGAATAAATGGTTACTGGACAACATGAGTTTGGTACTAGGAACGCGAGAATAGAAAGTCTAATAGAATTCTGCAGTAAATTTCCGCTAGTAGTAACGAATACTCTGTCCAAGAATCACAAGGAGAGGAGGTATAATTGGAAAAGAACATCATGCTCAGGCAGAGATTCCGAAATCAGGTACTGGATTGTTAGGCGTAGCCAGAAGCAGTTGGCTGAAGTTCAAGAAACTAATCAAGAAGAATCATTGCGCAAAGGAATGGGATACGGAAGTGCTAAGTAATAAAGAGATACGTTTGAAGTTCTCTAAGTCTATGGCAACTGCGGTAAGGAAAAGCTCAGTAGGTAGTTCAACTGAAGAGGTATGGGCATCTCTAAAAAGTTGCAATCACGAAATGCGTGTGAATTTCTAAGGGACCAAACTGCTTAGGTCATCGGCCCCTGCACTTAAACACTACTTAAACTAATATAAGATAACTTATGCTAAGAACAACATGCACAGCCATACCCGAAGGAAGACTCGAACCTCCGGCAGGAGGGGCCGCGTTCTCAGTGACATAAGGCCTCTAACAGAGCGTCCACTCAGCGCCGCTGCAATCACGAAAGTTGGAAAGAAAACCATGGGTACAAAGAAGGTAAGTGCTAACAAACCATGCGTAAGAGAAGAAATACTTCAGTTGATCGATGAAAGAAGGAAGTACAAAAAAGTTCAGGGAAATTCAGGAACACAGATACACAAGTCGCGGAGGAAGGAAATAAATAGGAAGGGTATGGAAGCTAAGACAAAATGGCTGCAAGGAAAATGTGAAGAAATTGAAAAAGAAATGACTTTTGGAAAGACTGATTCAACATGTAGAAAGGTTAAAACAACCCTCGTGACATTAAAAGCGAGGGCGGTAACATTAAGAGTGCAATGGAAACTATACCGTTAAATGCAGAGGAGAGAGCGGACAAGTGTAAACAGTACACTGAAGGCCTCTATGCAGGAGGTGTGATGTGGCAAAAGAAGAAACGGGAGTCGTTTTAAAAGAGGTAGGTGATCTAGTATTAGAATCACAATTTTCAAAAACGTTTGGAAGACTTAAGATCAAATAAGGCAGAAGTGGTAGATATCGTTCCATCAGAATTTCTAAAATCACGAAGTGGCAACAATACCACTATTCCGAAGACTGCAAGGGCTGCGCCGCGCGGGATTAGCCGAGCGGTCAAAGGCGCTGCAGTCATGGACTGTGTGGCTGGTCCCGGCGGAGGTTCGAGTCCTCCCTCGGGCATGAGTGTGCGTGGTTGTCCTTAGGATAATTTAGGTTAAGTAGTGTATAAGCTTAGGAACTGATGACGGCAGCTAAGTCCCATAAGATTTCACACACATTTGAACATTTTGATCTGCAAGGGCTGGCAAGTGCGAGAATTACCGTACAACAGTTCAGGCATCCAAGATGCTGACAAAAATAATATACAAAGGAACGGAAAATAAATTTGAGGATGTGTTAGACGACAATCAGTTTGACTGTCGACCTGAACAAAACCTTCGACAGTCAAGTGGTGCAAGATGCTCGAAATCCTTAGGAAAATTGTGGTAAGCCATAGGGAGAGACAGGTCATATATAGCAAGAGCCAAGAGGGAATAATAAGAGTGGAAGACCAAGAACGAAGTGTTCGGATTAGAAAATGTTTAAGATGGATGTATTCTTTCGCCCTTGCTGTTCAGGCTGTACGTCGAAGAAGCAGTGATGGAAGTAAAAGTAAGGTTCTTCAGGAGTGGAATTAAAATTCAAGGTATTTAAAGGATATCAATGATAAGATTCGGTAATTATGTTGCAATACTCAGTGAAAGTGAAGAAAAGTTACAGGATCTGTTGAATGACATGAATGGTGTAATGGGTATAGAATATCGACCGAGAGTAAACCAAAGAAAGACGAAAGCAATGAGGAGTACCAGACACGAAAAAGACGATAAACGTAACATCAAGAGTGATGATAACGAAGTAGATGAAGTTAAGGAATTCTACTACCTAGTTCGGAAAATAAGTCATGGTGGACGGAGTAAAGAGGACATCAGAAGAAGATTAACACTGGTAAAAGGGTATTCCTTGCCAAGGGAAGTATGCCAGTTTCAAACATAGGCCTTAATGTGACGAAGATATTTTTGAGAATGTACGTTTGGAGCAGCACAGCATCGTATGGTAGTGAAACCTGGACTGTGAGAGACCCGGAACAGAAGAGAATCGAAGCACTTGAGATGTGATGCTTCAGATGAAGGTGGACTGATAACGTAAGGAATGAGGAGGTTCTCCTCAGAAACGGAGAGGAAGGGAATAAATGGATAACGCTGACACGAGAATAGGACATCTGTTAAAAGATCAGGCAATAACTTCCGTGGTACTAGAGGGAGCTATGTAGGGTAAAAACTGTAGAGGAAGATAGAGATTTCAATAAATCCAGCGTAGGTTGCAAGTGGTAGTCTGAGATGAAGAGGTTAGCACAGGACTGGAATTCGGAGCGGTCCTTATCAGATCAGTCAGAAGACTCAAAAGAAAAAGAGAAAAGAGGCGCTAACATATATGGCCACGGTCCAGCAGAGGAGCTGCAGGCGGTGTCATGCTGTTAGCAAAGTCACTCGAGTCCTGGTAAACCATTCCATGACAGTGAAAAAAAACTTATCACCATCATTTTTCCTGCAGATAAAACAACGTTCGCCCTTTGGTGTTGAAAAACTTGGAGATGTCCAAACTGGGCGGACTCTTTTCCTTTCAGGGTCATATGATGCCGCCATGACCCACCACCGGCGATAATCGGCTCCAGAAAGCATCCCCCTCCCTTTTCCCCAGCAGCAAAGAGTTGCATCACCTGACGGCTTGTCTCTGTTGTTTGATACGAGAAATTCGAATAGAGTCTACAAAATAGAGCACTACTACCAAACTACCGATACGAGAGTGCTGCTTCCTATGGAGAATATTCGTAGTATAGATAGGAAACTGTCAAGAAAGCTACAGGAGAAAATCGTTGACAGACCGTCGTACTTAAAGCAAACCACAGACTTCGGTACATTGTATAAAGGCACATTTGCATGCCGAGCGTGAGTTTCCGCGGAAACGCGAAATATTAATTAAATAAATAATCAGTGACTAATAAATAAAGCCTATGGCACACAACTGCAGCGCTGTGTCGCTGATAAAGACAAAAGAATAATTACGTTACTCTTATGTTTGATTAAGAGAAGAGAGAGCTCAGGTAGAAGTGGTGCGAGAAGCACGTATTTTATTTTATTGTCTGGCACACCGCCATATTTTCATGTTATAGAAGAATACTGCGAGTTGCAACCACACTAGGCACTCGATTCTGTAATGAATTTATATTTATAAAAGTAAGTAGGATTATGAACTGTAGGCTATTTCATTGAATATATCTGATTTAACTAACTGTGTAACTTTTTTATGTTTAGTAGACAATCACCTCTGTACGACGTATTGGCATGGCTGGCAAATCATTGTAATATTGAGATTAGATCATGAATCCGTACCTACCGCAGCAGTCTTTGGAAACGATTTAATTACGAAGTCCGATTATTTCAGTTTTATTTCACGGTCAACTACGAGTTACATTGCCTTTTCCAAATAGCCATTGTCAAGCGTCTGATACCGAATAATTAAACGTCCACGTTCCAGATAAGCAAATACCAATTACAACCAATCATCATACATACAGAATAATTAATCATTAATATTTTATTCCATTTTATTTTTATTTATTTTATATTGGCGACTGCGTGTCGGACTTGTTATTTTGTCATTTGTTACATTGTTCTTTTTGTTTCATGTCAAAAATCAACTTTCTGGACCTGGACGTGAATGTATGAGAGATAATGAAAATCTGAAGATATTTTCCAATTCTAAAGTTTTGCCGGAAGACGCAATGAAGCTTCCAGCAAAATAAGGTAAGACGCAGCATCTTTGCATTAGCAGGCTTGACCAGACGTATAATTCAGTGTATTAGCTTTTCAGTAAATTCTGTAGTGTTTCTTTCGCGCATAACAGTTTTCAGTAACAAATTTCATTCTTAGCACTTTTTCCTAAACAATAACGTATCCAACAATACCAATACACGAGTGTACAATATGGCCGACTTCTGTACGATATGATGTAACATGGCCAGCAGCCATTACCAATAATCTCAAATTCAGTTTATATTTTTAAATTAACGGGACAGCCATTGTTGCTACGAGCGATTCGTGCTCAACTGCATTTCATTTTAAAATCAGTGTCAAATATTTTCTTGAAACATAAATCACGTGTGGCATGGTAGTGACTAGAAATCAATACGCAATAATGGAACAGCAAAGACGTACTATTCAGACACAATCCGACTCGGACGAGAGACAAATGTTAGAAAATGACTTTACGACAGCAACCGGTAGTGACGATTTATCAAACATTGACGCAAGTGTTGACGGAAATTTTGACAATAGACCGTCCACCACAAAAATTTCAAAGTCTCAGTCAGAGCCCATGTTAATGCATGACGTCACGTCTAATGACGCGGCGGGGGCACAGACGTTGCAAACGGTAAACATTGCCGACATGTTACAAATGATAATGAAACAGAACGCCGAAAACATGGCAACCTTACATACACAAAATGACGAAATTAATTCTGACCTCATAGCACTCAAGACGAGTAATGACACTTTATGTAAACGTGTGGAACTTATAGACGCCACACTGACCAAACAGATGACTGAACTCAGTACTAAATTTTCCCAGCTTAATACGACACAAGAAAAGACTACAACTGACGTAGCACTTTTACAGACACAAGTAAAAAATCTTAATGTCACGTGTGAAGTTCTTACTGAACAAATTCAAACATATCCTTCAGTACACGACAACCTTGAAAAACGAATTACTGACGTACAGAATAAATTTGACAATGTTGAACAACACCTGACTGACATCTTACAATCTGATGCTACAGCTCATTTTCAAAACATTAATAAAGAATTTCATGATTGGGTAGTGAACAAAGACAAACATTTTGATAGATGCCTACGTGAAAATTTACCAACAATTGTGCACGACTCCGTAGCGCAATACATTACTAATAACAAACAGCTGATCAGTGACGCAGTACAATCCGTCACTGGACCAATGACACAATTCACCGATCGACCACAGTCTGAATGTAACGAAAATATCAGTCAAAATGTACAGTTCAGGAACCAAAATACATTCGAGTATGACACACACATACCGCACACGACAAACACACAAGAACAAAACACACCACGACTACAACACATACCACGATGTACAAACACAAATACAAGCTATTATCATGGTAAACCACAGCAACATTATTGTAATTACTCGCCAGCTGAACATTGCAGTAATTACAGTGGAACAAATCCATATCACAATGCAAAGGAAGAAGAAAGCTTAATGAAACACAGGCAATTTCAGATTTTTATCCCAGAAAAACGAACCATTCATCCGGTGATTTTTCTTAAATCTTTTAGTAACGCATTTCCACGCACTTGGAGTGACCGGAAAAAGATTTCATATATTGTCGGTTACATCCAAGGCGATGCAGCTGTCTGGGCATACAGTCAAGCTGACGTATGTACCACGTACAGTGAGTTTGAGCGTGCTTTTCTGAACAAATTCTGGTCGCAATCCGTCCAGGAGCGACTCAGAAGACAAATTCTAGAACCTGAAACTTTTAACAGTAAAAATGGCAACTTACGCCGATATTTTGAAAAATACTTGAACATGGGACACTTTTTAGACGAACCAGTCGCAACACGCGATATACTCCGTGCGTTGAAGGCCAAATTGCCTTTCAACATGAAAGAAAAACTCCTACATATCCCGGATGACGATTCAGATTATTTTCTAACAGCTTTAGATTCGGTTGACATGTTACTTGAAGATCAGCGCTTCGCCCGGCAAAACAGCAGCCACAATGTTTACACTAGTGGAATGCAAAACATGCAGGCTTGCCAACTCAATTCTGGCGCGCCCACAGTTGGATACGCGGTACAACAGAAACAGCAAACTCACATGCCGTCTCAATACGGAAATCAAAATCAACACGCGTATTCCAATACAAACAATAGTTACAACAGTAATAACACTTCATGCGGCAATCCATACAAAAGGCACTGCGGTAATAACTACAACGGTAACAACGGATACATAGGCAACAACAAAAACACAAACAGAAACAGAAATAATAATAACTACGAGCCAAGACAGCGTCAAGGCTGGACTCGTAACGATCAGTACTTTCATTCAAACACTGCTTTAACACAGCAGCCACCAGGACAAAATTGGAGCATACCTTATGACCGACAGGTAAGTTATAATGCGCAACAGCAACAACAACCGCAAAAGTTTGGAGATCACAATAGGTAATATCCGAATGTGAATATAATAGAAATGACACCTGACACACAACCTCAATCTGTGTCAGTACCTAGTACAAATGCTAATCCAACAAACTAGAAACAGTCACTTCTATGCCCCAGGTCGTGGCTGAGGAATTCTTGGGGGGCGACTTCAATGTTAATCAGTTATTTGGCACCACAGTTGAACATCAGAATAATGATATGCCGAATAATTCTAAACAAAAATTACCTGTTTTATTTATAAGATACAACCACAATAACAATATATCAGATGAACGTTTACAAGACAGTACACAATGTCGATCAAACACAAATGAAATTGTTTTAGCATCTACCACTGATGTAGTAGGTGGGATTCCAACTACTATTATTCTAGATACAGGTGCAGCTGTGAGCGTTTTGTCTTTTAATTTCTATAAAAAGATGTGTGAATTGGAACCTGTGCCTGAGTTTCCTGCCCAAAACTGTAAAATAACTACTGCAGTAGGTAATAAGTCATGTAGGGTTACGAAGCAAGTTTTTGTAAACATTAAAATAGGTAATGGAACCGTACAATGGCCATTCCTGGTTGTACAAAACCTTGTGACAAATTGCATATTAGGAATAGATATTATGAGCGAGAAGGACTGCATTATAGACTTCTCCAAAGGTAAATGTATTTTAAATGATAGAGGCAGTGTAATTATTATTGATTTGGACAGGAGAACTCTAAAGCATGACAAACACTGTACAGGGTACAAGGTTCAGTTAGTACTTGACAATGACATTCAAGACACGCACACACACTCATTTGACACTGAGCTAATGGACTTGAAAACATTGCTTGATCATAAGATAAATGAAGCTACAGCTCTCAGTGCACATGAACGTATAAAACTACAGGAAGTGTTATCCAAATATTTACAAGTTTTTGCCAAACGAATAGGTGTTATCAACACGTATGCGTACAAGATTGAAGTTAAGCCTCACAAGATCTTCTACCACAAGACATATAACGTACCGTTATCTCAACGACCTGCTGTGTGGCAAGAATTAAAACAAATGTTAGACTGGAAGGTCATTGAACCATCCTCCTCACCTTACTGTAGTCCTCTACTTGTTGTCAAAAAATCAAATGGAAGCATCAGGTTAGTGTTAGACGCACGAGCAATTAATGAAATAATTTTACCAGTTCACACAAAACCCGAAAATTTAGAAGAGCAATTACAGAAATTTCTAGATGCAAGGTATTTTTCCACAATAGATCTCGCGAATTCATTTTGGCAGGTGAGTATCACTCCTGATTCTCGGAAATATACTGCATTTATGTTCGGGGGGCGAACCTATCAGTTTTGTGTTCTACCTTTCGGACTGAATGTCAGTTCTGGGGTATTCATTACAGCCCTGGATACCGTGCTTGGCGATGATTTAGTTGGGACAGTCACACACTATGTTGATGATATACTGATAGCTACACAATCTTGGCTTTTTACGATATATTTTCTAAACATGTAAAACTTTATGCTTTAAAATCCGCCACTGCAAGTGCTATAATACGAAGATTCTCAAGTGATTACCTGACGCACGTGGGAAAACCAAAAGCAATTCTGTCAGATAATGCAGCATACTACTCTGGGTACAAATGGAGAAATTTCTTGAAGGACAAGAACATTAAAAATATATCTATTTCAAAGTTTAGTCCACAATGTAACGCGACTGAGAGACTTTTCCGAGAATTAAACCGATTCATGAGGACCTATATTTCATCAAAACATACTAATTGGGTGTCCTACCTAAGTCTTTTCGAAGACGTACACAATAACTTAAATATTTACGATACAAATTACACACCTAACGAGATCATGTTCAATTGCAAACAGAACGATCAGTGGATAGAACCATTACCTAAGTTGTCAGACAAGGAAATCACACCTGAACAGAAAATAAAAGAAGTTTTGACTACGCTGACACATCACGCACAGATACGAAACAAACATCACAGAAACATAATAAAAAGAAAACAAAAATTCGAGGTAGGAATGCTTGTACTACTTCGTACTCATCATAAATCTGTAGCACTCAAACGACGCAACGCTAAGTGGCGTCTGCTATATGAAGGACCTTATATAATTGTTAACATACCGCATCCTGGTGCGTATTTGTTACAACATCGTAGAACTAACAAAATTATTGGGCTATACGCACACCGAGATCTTAGAGCATTTCATGCGGAATAATGTCAAAGTCACATCCATCAAAACATTGCTAAGCAACTCCAAAAAACTCTGTTGCTACAACACAGATAGTAAGTAGTATAGAAATTTTCATTTCAGCGGTTCCAGTGACGCAGTTGAAGGCAGAAGAACTCTTCTTTCAGCGCGCGCCACCACCTGGAAGACGGAATATTAAAATAAAATTTATGTTTACGTAGCAGTGAATGATATATTAATTTTTTCACGGAACATTTGTGACTGTAGGTATCACTGACTTGGTGTGACACCTGACGAACCGACAGACGTCATCTGTGAAGCGAACTTTTACTTTGAGAAATAGTTTAGACGCACATCTCTCAACACGAAAAGCATCTATCAGTAGTCAAGGCCACACAGACACTATACACACACGCACAAAACGCGAGGAATCAAACATTTTCTCTTTTACTATTTTGAATATTTATTGAGTAGTGAAAATGCCTGGTCTTGCCTACTGATGTAATGAATGTTGTGTCTAACCTATCTTAATTTCAGATGACATCACAAAATAAACATCGATAAAATCCCAGCAAAACCCTTAAAGAGGACGTAATTATCTGCAATTCATGTAATCAAATGTGACACAATGAGATAATTTATAGCTATGTAATGATGATGAAAACATGTTTATGTGCAACTGTATTATATTTATGCTAAGAAAATATGTGACGTGTGTATGTATGATTACTTATTTTTTTTTCTTCACTTTCAATGATGTATAATGTAACTGTTACTATGTAAAAGAAATTTGAACAAAACGAGTGCCAAAAGGACATTGCATAGTGAACCATTGTTCACGGACATTAATGAACATTACTAACTCTGCAACTACGCAGAAACCTATGTGAAAGAAACTGTTAATGACATTCATTATGCATCGTACCTATGTAAACGCGATGAACCATTTCTTTGATTAATAACTACGAACATTTAGGTGAGCTATATTCAGCAAAAAACTGAAAATGTGAAGTGCATAATTCGTGCATCGTCTAGTGACAATACTACAGTACCTAACTTCAAGATGTTAACTGGATTAAACGGACACAAAGTGCCTGTCCAGAAAACAACACGACGGGTGGAAGAATTTTGGTTGGAACTTCAGGGAATGAAATGTTCTCGAAATGTGACGGACACTCTTACCTGGACTGTCCAAGGATCCACGCCAGCTATGTGCCGTCCGAGGTTCTGCAACCAAGCTTCCACGGAATGTAAAAAACAAACTGCACGAGGACCAATTACTAAGGGGTCACGTCAGATCTGTAATAAACAATGTTTTTTAGTCACAACGAACTGCATCACAACGACTATAATGGAAATGGAAATGGACACGCTTATGTTTTAATCACGTTGTTATACAACGATGATACTAACCTGTGAAAAAATTATTGTGCAGCAGATGAATATGAACTGTAATAACGACACGATGTGAATAGGTCTACGCACCTGAAACATACGGACATTTTTCTTTGAAGTATTTCAAAACAATACTATGTAACTAAGAACATTCAACAATCTGAGTTGTATTGTGATATAACAAATATTGTAAATTTAAAACTAAGTTACCTGTTATAGAATGTAGTCTTCATATGTAATCTTGGTTGAATATTTTCTTTGTGCAACGACTAAGATACGCGCGCACACAAACAATATGAACTGCATTACTGTGCCGCGTGATCTAACTGTATGATATAACGGCACTGCCGGAGTCACACAGACGCTTCTGCGCATGCGCGCACTCTATCTGCCAACATAAGAACTTTTACGGCGCACCCGCGTCATTCAAATTTTGTATATAATGTGTATAATGTGTGTAATGTAAGTCATGTGAATAGTTGTAGATAACTTAGATTTACTTGTGCCTTTAGGTGAATTGCTCGCCTGCAGGTGTGTCCTTTCGCCTCGCAATTCAGGGGGCAATATAAAGGCACATTTGCATGCCGAGCGTGAGTTTCCGCGGAAACGCGAAATATTAATTAAATAAATAATCAGTGACTAATAAATAAAGCCTATGGCACACAACTGCAGCGCTGTGTCGCTGATAAAGACAAAAGAATAATTACGTTACTCTTATGTTTGATTAAGAGAAGAGAGAGCTCAGGTAGAAGTGGTGCGAGAAGCACGTATTTTATTTTATTGTCTGGCACACCGCCATATTTTCATGTTATAGAAGAATACTGCGAGTTGCAACCACACTAGGCACTCGATTCTGTAATGAATTTATATTTATAAAAGTAAGTAGGATTATGAACTGTAGGCTATTTCATTGAATATATCTGATTTAACTAACTGTGTAACTTTTTTTTTGTTTAGTAGACAATCACCTCTGTACGACGTATTGGCATGGCTGGCAAATCATTGTAATATTGAGATTAGATCATGAGTCCATACCTACCGCAGCAGTCTTTGGAAACGATTTAATTACGAAGTCCGATTATTTCAGTTTTATTTCACGGTCAACTACGAGTTACATTGCCTTTTCCAAATAGCCATTGTCAAGCGTCTGATACCGAATAATTAAACGTCCACGTTCCAGATAAGCAAATACCAATTACAACCAATCATCATACATACAGAATAATTAATCATTAATATTTTATTCCATTTTATTTTTATTTATTTTATAATTGGTACAATACCGAGAACCTGTGGTTTATGGAGGAGACTACTTACGAAACACTAATACAATCCATTCTTGAAAGGAACAGGAGTGACAGAAAATATTGAACTTATTCAAGTAAGGACAATACGAATGATTTCGGGTGTGTCTGTCACGGCAGTGCATCACAGGAACGCTGAGAAAAATCTCAGCTTGTAGATACTTCAAGATACGTCAAGCACCCCGCGGAAGCCTATTTATAAAGTTTAGAGAACAACTACTAAGTGAGGAATACAGGGATGGGTTGCAGTCCTCTACGTATCGCTCCAGCATGGACGGCGAACTTGATAATAATTGAAACTGCATACCGAAATACTGTAGCGTTTGTCCTGCGCTCCATATGTGAATGCCACAGTATGAAACTTTAGTGTGAATGCCACAGTATGAAACTTTAGTATGTGGTGCAACGGATTTTACCGTTTGGCATGCACCTCACAGTCGATTCATGATTGTAGATGTAGACGTGGTTGAAATGTGGCAGAAATGAAATTTTTGAAGCCAACAAATATTTAGTGCCACAGAGGAAATAGAATAACGCAGGTATGATTTAAATCTGAAAACGTTCTTCGTTTCGTCGTAGTATGAAGACAAATATCGAATACTTACTCACCAGTAAGTAATACGAATCGTCGTAGCAAAAATACAATACAATATTTGAACTTTTTCCAAAGTATTTATGTCAAACGCAACATTTTACAATCACACATCCTTAGCAGTAGTGACGTTTTCACCTATTTTATAGTATTGTAGCACGTACAGTCTTGGGAGACAAGACGCAAGCTCTGTTTGCTTATTAGAAGAAAACTATCACTTAGATGGAAACAGTACTCTACGTACCTGGTTAATGTATTGAAAGTGATGACGCTTATAAAGGAAGCATTATTTTCCACACGCATGTCATTACAATGCGATTAATTCTCTTTCTGTATTATTACCCTTTTCCTTTAGAAAGATACTGTAAGCAATACTGTTAGCAACCCTATAACATGGTTTCGCAGCACGATACTCAAAGTAAAAAAAAGTTAATGTTTCAATATGTTGTTGATGTTGTTGGCTGGGATATACCACATCGTGGGTTTAGCCGCCTAAAGGAAAACATGTTCTGCCTCTGCGTACATTGACTCTTTCCTTCCGGATATGCGACAGCTGTGTAGCATGTAGGTAGGGTAGCAAGATTAAATTGACGAAATCATCGAAAAATGCGTGGCAAAAGACCTGAGGGCTGAGGGTGAACGCAGTAAAACAATAAACACTGAAAAAACAAATTTGTGTTGCCTTTAATTTCTTGATTAAAGTCCATGAGTGCTGCGAACTTCAAATTACAACGAATGCACAACTCTGCTTCTTACCATATCGACGTCAGTCCTTTTCTAGCACCAGGCCATAAATGATTTCTGTGATCAAAGACTTTTTCCAAATGCGCGTTGCTGCATGGAACCGTCATTATCCTTTTGGTGATATTTTTTATGTTAGACGTTTCATCTCCCTTCGTAAACGTTTACCATAAAAACGAATTTGTATATTTATTCCAAAATTTTATGCACTATACAGTTCTCTTCTTCATTACCCACTACCATTGACGCTTCTATGTATTTTTCATAACTAAGAGTTACTTTCCTACATTCGAGTAACAGAAAATCTTAAACGGAGAGTTTTCGTATAGTCAAATTAATTTTTATGATAACCTTCAACTCTCTGGTACGAAACGAGAGTTTTATCTTGCATCGTACATGATGTGACAAATAAGTGTCCCAGACGAGTAAATACGATTTTGAAACCATTTGAGGCAGTATTAAAGGTGCAGGAATAGACCCACTGTTACTTCCAACAGCGGCGCGGTGTAGCTGCGCGGTTTGAGGCGTGTTGTCATGGTCCGTGCAGCTCCCTCCGTCGGAGGTTCGAGTCCTCCCTCGGGCATGGGTGCGTGTGTTGTCCTTAGTGTAAATTAGTTTGAGTTAGATTAAGTACTGAGTATGCTTAGGGACCGATGACCTCAGCAGTTTGGTTCCATAAGTCCTTACCACATACTTCGATATTTCCATACTGCCAACAGGATGGAGTGACTACCCCTGCAATCGGCCAAAACTTGGAACACATTTACACAATCTGCAAGCATGACAGAATTGTTAGCAGAGGTCAGTCTGATCGCGGTCATAACTGGCCACCCAAGCCACCTTATGTGTCACTGTGCGATTACTTTGTGTTGGGAGCCCTCAAGTCTAAGGTGTATCGCAAAAACACTCACAGTCCTCAAGAACTGCAGCAAAACATTTCGGATGAGATTGCAGCAATTCCAACTTGCTGACCAGGGCCAAAATGTGCCAAGAGATGAATGGTGGTCACTTTAACCATCTGTTAAATCAGGTTAGCACTGTATTTCCTTTCCTCTGCTGTATTTCTTTGTACCCTGGAACTCTGTTCTTCGGATTACTTTAATTTGTACCATCTTGTATTTCCCCTCAATCTCATTTAGGTTTAACAGTTCTTCGTTAGCTTTTACTCGGGAAATCAATCGTTCTTATGTGATTCAGTGTCTTCATTTAATGTGACCATAATATTATTCTACAAAATTTAAGTATTTGGACTGCAGAACTTTAATAAATTTATGAAATTAATATAATAAATGATACAGAAAATAAATGTATCACTGTAGCCATCCACTTCCTTAATTAGGACAAAAAACCTAATAAGCTTATTATACTCATTCGTACTCACTTGGCGGAAATACATTTTGATCGCTTTCCAATCAAGCTAAAAGCCTTTCCATAGCTGGCAGTGAAGTTGCCCATCAAACTGTTATGGCATTACAATCTTAATTAAAAAATGCAAAGCATTCTTTAAGTACCTCTACCCTTTTGCATTGATAGAACATACGCCAGGAACCTTTTGCACAAGGCATTCGATTCCGAAAGGAAATAATATCATGGAATACGCCAGACATGGTAATAGCAGTTAGCTTTAAGAATATTTCGGTTCACACTTTGTAACACCAACAACAACATTAATAAGCTCCAAACGAAGTTTACCTAATGCTTTGATACTCGTATTCATAGCATACTCGGATGTATCATGTGGTTCTTAGTAAAAATCTAATAGGTAGTTTACTACTCCCTTTCTGTCATCAAGGAAAGTTGCTACAAATGGGAAAACATTTTTTTTTCGTTTACTGGAAACGTCAATAGGTACTCAAAATGGACTGTTTTGATGTTCAATTTCTTTTACAGTCAATTCTACAGAATACTGTACCGAAACATAACTCGTGGCAGTCCCCATTTTTGAAACTACTTGGCAGCTTAAAACTGTGTGCCGGACCGAGACTCGAACTCGGGACCTTTGCCTGTCGCGGGCAAGTGCTCTACCTACGGTGCTACCGAAGTACGACTCACACCCCGTCCTCACAGCTTTAATTCCTCCAGTACCTCGTCTCCTACCTTCCAAACTTCACAGAAGCTCTCCTGTGAACCTTGCAGAACTAGCACTCCTGGAAGAAAGGATATTGCGGAGACATGGATTAGCCACAGCCTGGGGTTGTTTGTAGAATGAAATTTTCACTCTGCAGCGGAGTGTGTGCTGATATGAAACTTCCTGGCAGATTAAAACTGTGTGCCATTTTTATTCTACCTTACTGCACCTTTGAAGCCTAGTCAGTAACTGCAGAGTATGGAATTTAATTTATTGCCATAGATGGAGACATAACTGTGTCCATGTTTTCCTGTTGACATATTTTAGTGGCTGCAGTTATATCTATTTTGTGTTTTAAATCACAAGAGTGTGGACCACTAAATATACTAATGCAGCTTGAAATACGTTTTTGGTCCCACCGATGAAATGTGTTTCTTACCATTACTATACCAAATAACAGCATTCGCCCTTTCATTATTTATACTAAAAGCAGGTGAACAAACGGTACATCAGGCCTGGTGTTTGTCGTATTCTAGACAAACCCTACTGGAGAATCTTTCATCTTGCAGCGAATCCTCTGTAAAAGCTCAAGAATCATAAAGATTTTATGTTTTTCTGGGCGTAGAACCCATATTTTATGCTAAATACATAATTTTTTTTTCAAATACGTAATATCCTTTGCAAAATTTCTGCAACAGTCAAAACACTAACACGTAGTGTCCCACAACAACAGGTTTTAATGGCAATTGGCACACCTAAAGAAATTGTTGACCTTTAAGCAAGGATTACATACAATTACAATAATTTTGTAACACATTAATATCAACATACCAAATCAGCAGATATCTACCTTTATATTACGTTTCATAAATTCACAAATTGGTTAGATAAGCATACGAAACACTGCAAACGGTGAAGTCAAAAAATCGTAACTGTGTTTCAACTCTGAGGTTCAACTGATTAGCCGGTGCGCGGCGTAGGCTGGTGGAAGCGGGTGGCGTCAGCTGAGTACAGAGGAAGAGAGAGACGCACGACGATCGGTCAAGGAGGAGGAGGAGGAGGGGCTAGTGTTTAACGACCCGTCGACAACTAGGTCATTAGAGACGGAGCACAAGCTCGGATTGGGAAAGGATGGTGAAGGAAATGGGCCGCGCTCTTTCAAAGGAACCATCCAGGCATTTGCCTGAAACTATTTTCGATCAGTCTGGGTCTCGACTGCATACGACTGGCGGACATCAAAAGTGTCGCACGATACCGTGGAAAGGTTCCAAATTTAATCCAGGGCATGACGCAAAGACTTTATGCCAACATTACTGCTCCTCTTACCGGCCAAATACTTTAAGGGACATTTCGTCCATCACCAGGATTCAAACAGACTTACTTTCGAGTCGAGCGCCACCGTGCAGGCGTGTTTCAGCTACTGGAGACGGGCACTTTGTACACGAGAAACTTAGCAGAATGACTCTGTAAGCTTAATTTTCTGCGTTTGAATGTGACTAACTTTCTGTAAGTCGATACGATTGATTCACGTGTACTGACACAAGCGTATGGCAACAGAGTTCAGCTTGTCAAGGATAAAACAAGTTCCACGGAAAGTTGTCAACACACAGAAAAACATTTCGCTTATTTAAATGCTTTAATCACATTTTCAAACAATATTCATTAAAGTTACGGTATTTTGCGTAATTAAAACGATAATGTATGTATTGAAAACGATATTTTGCGGAGTAATAGACCCTTAATTAAACGTGTAACTGGCGGTAATTAATTGTAATAGCCTTGCAGCGGTCGCTCTTTAATGGTCCTCCCACACGATCACCAATTGTCACCAGAGCCAAGCAAATATTAACGTTCGCACCACTACGTTTATATCTCTGTGTACATATTTCATATCTCAATCTATCCGCCTATACCGATGAAACGATAATTTTATACAAATCAGCGAACTGCCTATATTTTCGTCATTGTAGCTATTATTTTCCAAATTCTCTTTTCCACTCTGCAAGGAGGTGCACGCTCTTATTGCAGTCCCCTGTCAGATTAAAGATGCTTGCCAGACGGAAAATAGAACTTCGGACTTCGCGTTCTGGAGTACTAGTACAGCAGCAGAGATTTTGCAACCATACATTATTATCTTTATGAATCTCCTCGAACACAATCTTTCTTTTTAAGTTTGAAGTAGGGTGTTATACTTTTGAACACACTCAAGTCAGTGAAACTTTTCCTGTTACTTCAAGGAGAAGGCGCAAACAAATGAAAGAGGCACGAATTTACGTAAAACACCAAGTATTTTCGATACAGACTTGGCGAACCATCCGTCAGTCAGGATCTGGTACATCTCCTCAACCTGCCTCTTTCGCGTTATGTAACCAACTGTACATGTTCAGCCTACGTATGTCTTAAGTAAATATGTCCTGCAATTTGATAACAAAACCTCTGCGAGTACACAGCAAGCACTTCTAAAATTGAAACTTCCTGGCAGATTAAAACTGTGTGCCGGTGCCGGACCGAGACTCGAACTCGGGACCTTTGCCTTTCGCGGGCAAGTGCTCTACCAACTGAGCTACCCAAGCATGACTGACGCTCCGTCCTCACAGCCTTACTTCTGCCAGTACCTCGTCTCCTACCTTTGGAAAGAGAATAGTGGGAGTCGCCGAGGACGGTTGCTCCGGGCATGTTTTGAGCACTGAGGGCGGCAGGTTTTCCTCCGGGACTCAAGTTGAGTCTATTTCGCTATTGCCGTTGTGCTTTTGACTTGCTATTGCCATGTATTAGGGTGGTGTTTGCGACTTCCTTTATGTTGCTGCCGCCGACATTGTGTGTTTTCCGTCCGCCGGTTTAGCTCGCCGGTTCTGAACCTATGAAAGAAAAGGGTTGAATGTTAGTTCTGCACTGCGTTTGCGGAGTTTGATTTCGAGTGTGTAGGTTGTTCTTGTCCTGTGCTGGTCTGGTTCCTCGGTTAGGCGTCGACGTGAGCGTGAATTGCTTCGCACTCCGGGTATGGTCGATGTTGTACAACGAGGATAGTAGAACGTGTTGAATCAAAGGCTGTGAATGTGAACTGTTGCTCTGTCATACCACACTAGGAGACTGTCTAATTAGGTACTGATATATTGGTGGCTATCTATTGATTCTTGTGACCAATCTGGTAGTCAGTTCCAAGCCTTCGTGTTCTATGGATGTGAGAGAAAGAAAAGAAATTTGTGAAGTACGTGGCTGTGCACACCTTAAAAGTTGTTGGTGCATGTGTTTACCTTAAAGATTGTTTTAATACCGTATGTTATTATCAGCCTCCTTTAGACTGAAAATTTTACAGGGTTAGAGAATTTTATTTGTATGTTTGCCTACATGCACAGTGTCGATTGAGCTGGTGGCTTTTACGCCAGTTTGTGAAATGTGGCAGCTTTACGCTGCGGTTTAATGATTTGTAATTGAAGGGCATCATTTAATTCCTCTTTGGGGCTCGCCTTGTATTTTTCCTGTTTCGCACTACCTGAAGATTGTAAATCATGATATTGGGCACGTTGACTGATTGGTAGCCTTGCAGCTGCTTGTATTTCATACTCAGCAACTGTGGTTAAACTTTTGTAAATTTGTTGGCCATGTTGGTGTGCGATTCTTTGTATTTTAAATTTAGATTTTATGCAAGTTTACCTTTTAGAAGTATATGCATGTATTGTTGTCCCTAGGTTTTAAGCTGGATAGGATCAATTGATTTATTTAAGGTTGCTAAGGTTTAGGGAATTGCTTCGCTGTGTGATAGATCTTAATGCTTAATGTGGATTCTAAATGTACTGTGGCCCTTAAGGCCCTTAAGGCTCGATTACTGATAAATTTGTTGATTTTTCTTCTATTTTTGAGAACTTGCCTAACCTTAACCATCGGCCAGCCCTTCAGGCTGAGCTGTTTAATAAGTACCTTGGTGAATTGGCCCTTCAGGCCCCCTTTTGGAAGCTCTACAGCCCCTAAGGCTTTGAAATCCAGTTTTAATACTTAACCTCCCTTGTTAGTGTACTGGGGCCCTTAAGAGCAGCTTACTGATAAATTCCTGGCCATTACTTACTTATTGCAGAATTTGTTTGACTAATTTCATTTATTACCTGGCCCTCAAGGTCGAGTTGTTAATAAGCACTTGTTATTTTCCAGTTGATATTTTAAGATTTTGTTATCTTGTTAATTTGGCCCTTCAGGCCACTTACTTGGAAGTTGCACAGCCCTTCAGGTCTCTTTATTGTTTCACACTGCCTTGCCTAAAATGTTGGAAAATCTGTTCTTTAACTAAAGTCTAGTTAACTATTTTGGTGGCCCTTCAGGCTCAACACGTTATATGTATTCTTTATAAATTGGCCCTTGAGGCTTTCTTTGGGATTGCAGCTCTTAAGGCATACGCAGTACTATGTTGCGTGGTACAGTGTTAAATTGTTGATGAACTAGTTTCTTGAGGTTTGATTCTCCCTATATTAATTATCTTGGCAGATTGTATATTGTATTTTAGCTAGTTTTAATAAATGTATTAGAAGTAAGGTGTTGTGTTACTTCTACCAGCACTTGGATCCGCTTCCTCGCCCGATCCTAGTGTCTCCTTACTTCCTTGATTGTTAGAATTTTTGCCCGTTAGCCACTACTAATGGTTTCATTAACCTTGTCCTCGCGGTCCCTACAGGAACAGGTATTTGTGCTGTATTCCTAGACTCCTCAGTTATAGCTCATTTTGAAACTTACTAAGTAAGCTTTGTTGGAATAATTTGCTTCTATTTCAAGCGCTCATACATGTTGCAACATCTCTGTGACGCTCTCGCACTGGTGAAAGAAACTTGTAAGCATGCACCTCCCCTTTCGTGAAGACAAATCACCTGTTAGTCCTATATGGTATAATATGGTATGTCTGCCTTCTGCTTTACCTACGACTGAACCTGTGCAATCGTTTCGTTTCATGTCTCAAAAAATTTCTACAGCCAGGCGTCTTTTGTTTGTATCGCTACAGTTCTCTCATATGGTATTCTACTCATAGGATACTACATTGAGACGCCAAAGAAACTGGTATAGGTTTCCGTATTCTAACACAGATATATTTAAACAGACGTAATATGGCGCTGCCGTCGGCTATTCCTATTTAAGAGAACAAGTATTTGGCCTAGTTGTTAAATCATTTAGCAATATTTAAGTTCTAACGTTGTGTTATAGTCGGCGCACGAGCAATGGGACACAGCATCGCCGAGATAGCGAAGAAGTGGTGAATTTCCCGTATGACCATTTCACGAGTGTACCGTGTATATCAGAAATCCAGTAAAAAATCAAATCTACGACGCCGCTGAGGCCGGAAAAAGATTCTGCAAGAACGGGACCAAAGACGTCTGAAGAAGAGAACCGTTCAACGTAACAGAAGTGCAACCTTTCCGCAAATTGCTGGAGATTTAAAAGCTGGGCCATCAGCAAGTGTCAGCAAGCGAACCATTCAATGAAACATCATTGATGTGGCCTTTCGGAGCTGAAGTCTCACTCGTGTACCCTTGATGACTCCTCGACACAAATCTTTACGCCTCGCCTGTGCCCGTCAACACCGACACAGAACTGTTGAAGACTGAAAACATGTTGCCCGGTCGGGCGAGTCTCATATTAAATTTTATCGTGCGGATGGACGTGTACGGGTACGGAGATAACCTCATGAAGCCATGGACCCTAGATGTCAACAGGGGTCTGTTCAGGCTGGTGGATGCTCTGTAATGGTGTGGGGCGCGTCTAGTTGCAGTGATACGGGAATCCACATACGTCTAGATCCGACTCTGACAGGCGACACGTACGTAAGCATTCTCTCTGATCACCTTCATCCATTCATGTCCATTATGCATTCCGTCGGAGTTGGGCAATTCCAGCAACAATGCGACACCCCACACGTCCAGAACTGCTACAGAGTGACTCCAGGAACACTATTCTGAGTTTAAACACTTCCGCTTGTAATCTCCCCTCTCCTATCTAATTCTAGTTATTGTACCCAATAAGCAAAACCTTTTATAAAAAAATTTGAAAGGATTGAAGATTACAATAAACTTTCTAGTTTACGCAGCTTTTCGTGTACATTTGGCTCCAGTTCTTCCTGTCTAAGGGTCTAATTCTTGAAGATAAGATTCTCACATTTTAGGTCCTCATGGATGAATTGGATAGTTACGTTAATATATTTTGTCACATTTTAGTCTTTTGAATTTTCACATTGACAAAGCCGAAATTACGTTCTTTTACGAAAAAATTTCAGAGGGGCTAAGATTACAATAACGCAGCTTTTCGTGTTCCCGTCTAGAGGTCTAGTTCTTGAATATAACATTCTACATCTACATCTATACTCCGCGAGCCACCTTACGGTGTGTGGCGGAGGGTACTTATTGTACCACTATCTGATCCCCCCTTCCCTGTTCCATTCACGAATTGTGCGTGGGAAGAACGACTGCTTGTAAGTCTCCGTATTTGCTCTAATTTCTCGGATCTTTTCGTTGTGATCATTACGCGAGATATATGTGGGCGGTAGTAATATGTTGCCCATCTCTTCCCGGAATGTGCTCTCTCGTAATTTCGATAATAAACCTCTCCGTATTGCGTAACGCCTTTCTTGAAGTGTCCGCCATTGGAGCTTGTTCAGCATCTCCGTAACGCTCTCGCGCTGACTAAATGTCCCCATGACGAATCGCGCTGCTTTTCGCTGGATCATGTCTATCTCTTCTATTAATCCAACCTGGTAAGGGTCCCATACTGATGAGCAATACTCAAGAATCGGACGAACAAGCGTTTTGTAAGCTACTTCTTTCGTCGATGAGTCACATTTTCTTAGAATTCTTCCTATGAATCTCAACCTGGCGCCTGCTTTTCCCACTATTTGTTTTATGTGATCATTCCACTTCAGATCGCTCCGGATAGTAACTCCTAAGTATTTTACGGTCGTTACCGCTTCCAATGATTTACCACCTATGGCATAATCGTACTGGAATGGATTTCTGCCCCTATGTATGCGCATTATATTACATTTATCTACGTTTAGGGAAAGCTGCCAGCTGTCGCACCATTCATTAATCCTCTGCAGGTCTTCCTGGAGTACGTACGAGTCTTCTGATGTTGCTACTTTCTTGTAGACAACCGTGTCATCTGCAAATAGCCTCACGGAGCTACCGATGTTGTCAACTAAGTCATTTATGTATATTGTAAACAATAAAGGTCCTATCACGCTTCCTTGCGGTACTCCCGAAATTACCTCTACATCTGCAGATTTTGAACCGTTAAGAATGACATGTTGTGTTCTTTCTTCTAGGAAATCCTGAATCCAATCACAAACCTGGTCCGATATTCCGTAAGCTCGTATTTTTTTCACTAAACGTAAGTGCGGAACCGTATCAAATGCCTTCCTGAAGTCCAGGAATACGGCATCAATCTGCTCGCCAGTGTCTACGGCACTGTGAATTTCTTGGAC
Source organism: Schistocerca nitens (assembly GCF_023898315.1). NCBI lineage: Eukaryota > Metazoa > Arthropoda > Insecta > Orthoptera > Acrididae > Schistocerca > Schistocerca nitens. Next base: position 23,505,106 of record NC_064614.1, read on the forward strand.
AAATAGGGCGAGCTGAGTTTCACATGATCTCTGTTTGCGGAATCCATGTTGGTTATGATGAAGGAGATTTGTATTATCTAAGAACGTCATAATACGAGAACATAAAACATGTTCCATTATTCTACAACAGATTGACGTAAGCGAAATAGGCCTATAATTATTCGCATCTGATTTATGACCCTTCTTGAAAATGGGAACGACCTGCGCTTTCTTCCAGTCGCTAGGTACTTTACGTTCTTTCAGAGATCTACGATAAATTGCTGATAGAAAGGGGGCAAGTTCTTTAGCATAATCACTGTAGAATCTTACGGGTATCTCGTCTGGTCCGGATGCTTTTCCGCTACTAAGTGATAGCAGTTGTTTTTCAATTCCGATATCGTTTATTTCAATATTTTCCATTTTGGCGTCCGTGCGACGGCTGAAGTCAGGGACCGTGTTACGATTTTCCGCAGTGAAACAGTTTCGGAACACTGAATTCAGTATTTCTGCCTTTCTTCGGTCGTCCTCTGTTTCGGTGCCATCGTGGTCAACGAGTGACTGAATAGGGGATTTAGATCCGCTTACCGATTTTACATATGACCAAAACTTTTTAGGGTTCTTGTTTAGATTGTTTGCCAATGTTTTATGTTCGAATTCGTTGAATGCTTCTCTCATTGCTCTCTTTACGCTCTTTTTCGCTTCGTTCAGCTTTTCCTTATCAGCTATGATTCGACTACTCTTAAACCTATGATGAAGCTTTCTTTGTTTCCGTAGTACCTTTCGTACATGATTGTTATACCACGGTGGATCTTTCCCCTCGCTTTGGACCTTAGTCGGTACGAACTTATCTAAGGCGTACTGGACGATGTTTCTGAATTTTTTCCATTTTTGTTCCACATCCTCTTCCTCAGAAATGAACGTTTGATGGTGGTCACTCAGATATTCTGCGATTTGTGCCCTATCACTCTTGTTAAGCAAATATATTTTCCTTCCTTTCTTGGCATTTCTTATTACACTTGTAGTCATTGATGCAACCACTGACTTATGATCACTGATACCCTCTTCTACATTCACGGAGTCGAAAAGTTCCGGTCTATTTGTTGCTATGAGGTCTAAAACGTTAGCTTCACGAGTTGGTTCTCTAACTATCTGCTCGAAGTAATTCTCGGACAAGGCAGTCAGGATAATGTCACAAGAGTCTCTGTCCCTGGCTCCAGTTCTGATTGTGTGACTATCCCATTCTATACCTGGTAGATTGAAGTCTCCCCCTATTACAATAGTATGATCACGAAACTTCTTCACGACGTTCTGCAGGTTCTCTCTGAGGCGCTCAACTACTACGGTTGCTGATGCAGGTGGTCTATAGAAGCATCCGACTATCATATCTGACCCACCTTTGATACTTAACTTAACCCAGATTATTTCACATTCGCATTCGCTAATAACTTCACTGGATATTATTGAATTCTTTACTGCTATAAATACTCCTCCACCATTGGCGTTTATCCTATCCTTGCGGTATATATTCCATTCTGTGTCTAGGATTTCGTTACTGTTCACTTCCGGTTTTAACCAACTTTCCGTTCCTAATACTATATGCGCACTATTTCCTTCAAGGTCTTCGTAGATCTAAATAAATCTGAAGATTGTTGTTGGAGGATTTTTGTTGTTACGTTAGTATATTTTGTCTTTTGAATTTTCCCATGAACAAAGCCGAAATGACGTTCTTCGCCCAAAATACAAATATACGTCCAATCACATCGGAGGCATGCTTACAACTACTTCACTCTGCGGTAACAACCATATTCCAAAGGGTTCACAGTTTTTGTTGACAAATAAATGTTGCCTTCTAATATCACATATTGCGTACAAAATTATTTGAAAGTTTTCCAAAAGGCAGCTGAGATAATAATGATGTGTCCAAAATTGTAAAAATATTGCTGGTTTCGACGACTACTGTTCAGCAAAAGTAATGCTGCAGGAGGATGACCCGTTAAACGCTGGCCACCAAACTCCCCAGACATGAGCTTTATTGAGCATTTCTGGGATGCCTTGCAAAGTACCCGCTCGTTCTTTAACGGATTTATGGACAGCCCTGCAGGATTCATGGTGTCGGTTCCCTCCAGCACTACTTCAGACATTAGTCGAGTCCATGCCACGTCGTACTGAGGCACTTCTGCGTGCTCGCTGGGGCTCTGCACGATATGAGGCAGGTGTACCAGTTTCTTTGGCTCTTCAGTGTATAATTCTGCTTTCAGTCAAGTACAAACTTTTAGATATCTGAACATCTGAAGGAAGATGGAAATCTCTACTCCACATCCATATTTAATGAAGGTATAACTGACTCTTTTCTCTGCTCGGAAAAAATTTTGTTAACTTACACTAATAGTACTGAAATATTCTCAGTACGATAACGGACGAACGACCGAATGGTCATTGACGCTCTAGTTGTGAACGTGACTTAAAAGATCTTAAATAGTTCATAAACGTCATGATTACCTCACTGCATGAGTCTTAAGGATATCATGCACTACTAACTTTAAACTTAAATTATGGTGTACAGTGTATGTATATTTAAATCGTGCTTCAGTGAAATACGAGGGTTATTCGGCAAGTAAGGAACGATCGGTCGCAAAATGGAAAAAACAGTGAAAATGTGATGAAGCTTTGCACAGATGCGTTGGGCACCGTGTCTAGTACACCCGTCGATCGCATCATGTCGCTTTTTCCAGTTCTGAGCCCACAGTGAGAACGTAAAGATGGCTAGAAGTTAGCGTCTCCCGCCAAGTACGAGGGCCTGGCGAAAGATTTCGCCTGAAGCTATGCAATCCACATAACATAACTGTCATGCGGTTCGCTCTACACGACAATTCTCGGCCGCACTCTGCAGGGGCAATGAAGGTGCTCTTGCAGTGCTTTCGATGGGAAATGTTTGATCACCCACAATACACACCATTGTTGGCAACCCCTGAGGTTCATCTCTGCTCAAATGGACCGCTGGCTATGAAGGCAATATTTTGACACAGACAACGAGCTGCAGTCCAGAGTACAAAATTGTCTAAAAGCACTGGCGGATGTCTTCTATAACGAGGGAAATGAAAAGTTGGTACGACGCTACGACAGATGTCTAAGTCTGAGCGCCGACTGTGTAGAAGAGTAGCTGGAAGGTTAGCTAACTGTTGCAAATAAAACAGTTTTCATTTTCAGTGTGGTTTTCATTTTACGACCTATCGTTCCTTACTTTCCGTATAGCCCTCGTAACTACTACTTCTCTACAAAAGTATTAAAATTTGCTAATCCGCGATAGCGAAAATCATGTATGCAATGTCCAAATAATATTGACTCTAGGTCAATAATACTAGGTAATAAAGCTTGTGTCACTGAAACAAATTAATTCCCGATTTTCAGTTCACGTAACTCGAATATATGCTAATAAGACTGAGAACCACAGGCGGTAGCACTGAAGTCCGGATTGTATACTATCGAAATAGTCCCAGAACTATGACCGATTTTGAAGAGCTCCTAAACAACGTACGTATCACATAATAATACGTGCAGAAAGCTGGTTAGACCACTAAACTAACAGCACCAAGATATTTTGGGAGAGTAAGTGAAAAGGAAAGGTTGATGAAACATGTAGATGATGTAGCAATAGACAACAAAGTCACCTCCAGCGAGGTAGAAATTTGCAGCTGCATTTGGCATCGTTTGAGCAAGGCTAATTTCCCCCGAAGGACACTAACCTAACATGGACTCTTCGTCTAATACAAGACTCACCATATAACGCAACCAATACCTTTAGAAAAAATTAATTTCAATTTACGAAGTTCCAAGACTATAGTGCAATCGTCGGAGGACACTTCTAACATCCAACAATAAATTGGGCTAATTACAATTCCTTTTGTGGTGCTCGTAACAAAACATCCTGCGAAACGTTACTGAATACCTCTATGGTGGTCGTGCGGTAGCGTTCTCGCTTGCCACGCCCGGTTTCCCGGGTTCGATTCCCGGCGGGGTCAGGGATTTTCTCTGCCTCGTGATGACTGGGTGTTGTGTGCTGTCCTTAGGTTGGTTAGGTTTAAGTAGTTCTAAGTTCTAGGGGACTGATGACCATAGATGTTAAGTCCCATAGCGCTCAGAGCCATTTTTGAACCAACTACATAGAACAGATAATTAGACACCCTGCTCATGATGGGAATGTTCTGGATTTAACGACAATGAAATAAAAGACTGTTTGAGGATGTCCACATTGAAAATGGTATCAGTGACTGTAAGGCAGTTGCAGCAACCCTGATCACAAAAGCACAAAGGGTTTGATGGAACCTGCATTGACTCGGTAAATAGCGATCACGTAGAGCACAAATAGTCGGCAAACGACGCGCTGAGAGCCATGGACATATGCATTCAGTTAGATGTAGTATTTCTTGATTTCCGATAACCATTTGACTCGGTACAACACACACGCATCGGTCTCGTAGTGATCACGAAGACACAGATAATGTAAGTTCACCACGCAGAGACGCCGTTAATAAATCATTCTTGCGCTCTCATATGTAAATGGGACAAGAAAAAGCCCCAGTACATGGTACAATGGGAAGTATCACCTTCCACGGACTTCACAGTGGTTTACAGAGTATGAATATAGATAGATGTTGATGGAGATGTATGGCTGGCGTACGTTATTCATAAATTTCGCTCCAGTGGTGATCTGTTTCATTCTATTGGGATTTGTTACTCATATTCAGTTTTCCTGCAATAAAGTAGTAGTAAGAATGTACACCCCTGGAAATTGAAATAAGAACACCGTGAATTCATTGTCCCAGGAAGGGGAAACTTTATTGACACATTCCTGGGGTCAGATACATCACATGATCACACTGACAGAACCACAGGCACATAGACACAGGCAACAGAGCATGCACAATGTCGGCACTAGTACAGTGTATATCCACCTTTCGCAGCAATGCAGGCTGCTATTCTCCCATGGAGACGATCGTAGAGATGCTGGATGTAGTCCTGTGGAACGGCTTGCCATGCCATTTCCACCTGGCGCCTCAGTTGGACCAGCGTTCGTGCTGGACGTGCAGACCGCGTGAGACGACGCTTCATCCAGTCCCAAACATGCTCAATGGGGGACAGATCCGGAGATCTTGCTGGCCAGGGTAGTTGACTTACACCTTCTAGAGCACGTTGGGTGGCACGGGGTACATGCGGACGTGCACTGTCCTGTTGGAACAGCAAGTTCCCTTGCCGGTCTAGGAATGGTAGAACGATGGGTTCGATGACGGTTTGGATGTACCGTGCACTATTCAGTGTCCCCTCGACGATCACCAGTGGTGTACGGCCAGTGGAGGAGATCGCTCCCCACACCATGATGCCGGGTGTTGGCCCTGTGTGCCTCGGTCGTATGCAGTCCTGATTGTGGCGCTCACCTGCACGCCGCCAAACACGCATACGACCATCATTGGCACCAAGGCAGAAGCGACTCTCATCGTTGAAGACGACACGTCTCCATTCGTCCCTCCATTCACGCCTGTCGTGACACCACTGGAGGCGGGCTACACGATGTTGGGGCGTGAGCGGAAGACGGCCTAACGGTGTGCGGGACCGTAGCCCAGCTTCATGGAGACGGTTGCGAATGGTCCCCGCCGATACCCCAGGAGCAACAGTGACCCTAATTTGCTGGGAAGTGGCGGTGCGGTCCCCTACGGCACTGCGTAGGATCCTACGGTCTTGGCGTGCATCCGTGCGTCGCTGCGGTCCGGTCCCAGGTCGACGGGCACGTGCACCTTCCGCCGACCACTGGCGACAACATCGATGTACTGTGGAGACCTCACGCCCCACGTGTTGAGCAATTCGGCGGTACGTCCACCTGGCCTCCCGCATGCCCACTATACGCCCTCGCTCAAAGTCCGTCAACTGCACATACGGTTCACGTCCACGCTGTCGCGGCATGCTACCAGTGTTAAAGACTGCGATGGAGCTCCGTATGCCACGGGAAACTGGCTGACACTGACGGCGGCGGTGCACAAATGCTGCGCAGCTAGCGCCATTCGACGGCCAACACCGCGGGTCCTGGTGTGTCCGCTGTGCCGTGCGTGTGATCATTGCTTGTACAGCCCTCTCGCAGTGTCCGGAGCAAGTATGGTGGGTCTGACTCACCGGTGTCAATGTGTTCTTTTTTCCATTTCCGGGAGTGTATTTCTAGATGGTCAGCCTATCCGAAAAAGAAATAAAGAAAATAGTTTTTTGAAAAAAGGAGAGACATGATTGGACTCAACCGTTATTCCACAAATCCAAAATGATTTACTCATAACCATGCGAAACGATTCGAGTCTGTGCGACTCTAACGAGACATTACGAATGCCTGTCAGACCCTCCCTTTAGATCGCAACTGAGCTATTCCCTCATAGACTGCGTCTTGATCATCGTCCCTCTCTGCTTTTCACTTTACACAGACTCAGATTGTTAACGAATATAACAGATACGTGTCTTCATGACGTCAGTGTCAACAATGCGTTCTGGCACCAAACAAAGCGAACCGTTGCGTAGCATCAGTCTCATTGACAAAACTTCCGAAGAAAGAGTCGATTTCGAAGTGCGCTTTCTAGGAAGTCTGTTTCGCATCCTTCGGGCTGTGAGAAGAAGTTGAGAAGAAGTGAGGAGGTAGGTGATCACCGCCTTCAAAATTATTCTACAACTGCAGATACCGGATCAGAGTCTCGAAGACAAATGTTTTGACTTTTGTCTACTTTCGCGAAGTACTATAATTGTGCAAGTCGAGCGGTCCAGAAATTCATTTGCTTTTTCCGAAGCGCTTGCTACGTAACTGTAGTTTCAATTTGTCGCCTTCTGGCTCATGGCACCATTTGTCCCAATCGAAGTTAGGTTTTCTTTAGACAAACATACGTTTTCTTTTCGTCCATCTCATTGCGACGGGAAAGAATCATTCTAATCATTCTTTGGAACATATAGAGAGAAATTTGTGATTGTTCTATTGAATTTTCCTCCAAAAAATACATTTTATAGCAAATGAGGACCATTTGTCTTGACATTTCATAAATTTGCTTTCGATTCCCAAAAATATCCTTCACAGAAAAATGTGATTTGATCCTTCGTCTACTACATCTACATTTATACTCCACAAGCCAACCAATGGTGTGTGGCGGAGGGCACTTTACGTGCCACTATCAATACCCCTCTCCTGTTCCATTGCCGTATGGTTCGCTGGAAGAACGACTGCCGGAAAGCCTCCGTGCACGCTCGAATCTCTCTAATTTTATGTTCGTGATCTCCCCGGGAGGTATAAGTAGGGGGAAGCAATATATTCGATACCTCATCCAGAAACGCAGCCTCTCGAAACCCGGACAGCAAGCTACACCGCGATGCAGGGCGCCTCTCTCGCAGAGTCTGCCACTTGAGTGTGCTAAACATATACTCAACGCTATCACGCTTACCAAATAACCCTGTGACGAAACGCGCCGCTCTTCATTGGATGTTCTCTATCTCCTCTGTCAACCCGATCTGGTACGGATCCCGCAATGATGAGCAATACTCAAGTATTGGCCGAACGAGTGGTTTGCAAGCCACTTCTTTTGTTGATTTTCTAAGGACTCTCCCAATGAATCTCAACTGGCACCCACCTTATCAACAATTAATTTTATATGGTCATTCCACTTAAAACTGTTCCGCTCGCATACTCCCAGATATTTTACTGAAGTAACTGCTACTAGTGTTTGTTCCACTATCATATAATCATACTTGACTTATTAACTTGACGTATAATACAAATCGGTGAACGTATCTTACGACAAATATCGAAAACTCGTCAACTCAAGTCAAATACTATTACTTTTCAGTGTTCAGCGTGTGAGTCAAAACATCTAGTAGCATTCACTGCTGTTAACTAAACTGGTTTCAGAACATTCAGCAACGTTTTACGTCATTACGTTAAACTAACTTATCCTTTTAACAACAACAATGAAAATTCAGGTTATTAACTTTTCTTCCATGTTGTTTATCAATCGTTGTCTATAACTAGTCATAAAAACTATTGCTTTTTCAGACAGTGTGTCAGTACTCCCAGAACAATATATAACCTCAAAACAGTATACAAGAAGCTGTAAAACTATCCAACCGTAACGTAGCTCGGTGAATAATGAAAATAGGAAAACGAGACTTATTTTTGTTGCAAATTTCTTCTCTGATCGACTATTAAATAGGGTTCTACATTAAATTTATGTATGCAGTTCGTGTTTGTGCTATTAACACAGGCTATACTGACACGAAACGAAAAATTTTTGGTATCTGCCAAATTCGTTGCCAGAAACCTGAAACGCATGTGAAATTTATTATGACCATAATAGATCAGAGCATATGGTAATGCACTACAAAGATTTGTTACCGTGTGGGAGGGGCAAAATACGACAAAACATGTTATGATGTGTAGACAGATCGGTAATGCCGACAGGGGCTTTGCATCTGTACAAGTCTTCCTCGACTAGAAACTGGAACTGTAGTTGCGAAATAATGTTTTGTCTATCTTCAGTTCGTATTAGTTAAATTGACAATGAAGAACAAATTTCAGATCTACAGCAAAAATATGTAGGCTGCGTTAATTTACGCTGAAATGATTCCATTAATGACGAAAAAAATCTAGCTCTTATTTTAATAATGATTGTACATGTCCACTTGATATGATGACTGTTGCGTGAATGTTAATTTTTGCGCAGTTTTTCTCATGAACGATGTAAATGAACACAAATTGCTACAACATTTTTATTAAATCATTTCCAGATACATATATCTAAAGCGTTACTGTGATGTGGCGGCTTTTTTTCTTGATATTTTTTACGATTTTTTATACATTTAGTAATTTAACGTTGTGATATGTGGAGGTCAGCACAGGGGTTGTTTTGTTTGATGTGCTGTATGAGTGGGCGAGGTTAGGGAAATAGCTACAAAGACTGGTCACTTTCGGGAGTAGTACATTGAATTACTATTACTTTAAACGTCAACAAATCTATTTTAAACATTAAATAACTACCTCAAATGTTCTGCTGACTTGAATGTTGAGTCAAAGAGATTACTGAGCAACAAAAGCAATTACATTTATCTCTGTTTCACTATAAGTAGCTGAGATTATTGCTCAGCTGGAATATTCTGTCCTACATTCTACATATTTTTGTTAACTTTAAATTTGCTGAGCGGCAGCATTACACTCCTCGTAGTCCAGAAAATTATTGTGGAATTAGGGGTACAGTTCACTGAACAAGTGCATAACGATATGTTATCATAACGTTAGAAGATTTCATATATAATCTGCAGATAGAAAACAACATAACGTGGCTGAAGAATTTCAATTCAACGGAAAAGTGACCACCACCATTACTACACTTATCAGTTCTCCAACATTCTTCAAAAATTTTGCAGTTAATTTGATTTGATTGGAAGAAAGCTTTTACGGAAAATAATTCAATGTACAGTGCTCACTGTGAATCATTCATGTTGTAGTGAATCGTTAACCTATTTAGTAACTCCAATATTCTTAATAATTGTTTTCTTGCTACAAATATTTGGTATCTTTTAACGATTAATCAGCTTTTTGTTCACTTTAATTGGTGTTTCAAACTAAAATACAGCTTTACTTATTATTAATATTTTATGATTGTGATAAGGGCTGGTGAATGTTACATATGGTGCAAAGTGTAGTATGGGACTGAATTGTTTGTTTAGGCCAAACCGCTTTGTCAATAAGCCAGATTTCACATTACTATTTTCGTCTCAGTGAACACTGTGTTTACCAAAGACAGCTTGTTTTACGTTTTCAGATGTTTTCATGTTTTCGCGATTGAAGTCGCTGTTCGGCTCGCCAGCTGCCAGCCAGGGGTGTCCCAGGCTGGTCGACGAGCCGCCAACACCTGCGCCTCTACGCCGCCTTCGGCCACCTCGACCAGCGCCGAATGAGAAGGTGGAGTCCACCACCACCGACTGCGAAGAGGCCGCTGCTGATAAACCAGAGCTTCGGCCAATTCATGTAAGCAGCAGGAGCAACATTGTACAATAATTACCGTCAGAGTGTTGTAAGAGCAAAGAAATGAATTCCAGTAATGTTACGCAGACATATTTATTGACATGAATTTTTCTTTTCACAGTTTGGTCCGAGACCACGAATTGTGCATTTTGACTTGTCTGACGTTGGAGATGAAGAGGAGGAAGTCTCTGGCTCTTACTATCCTCCTGGAGTTCCAGTTCCACTCAGTCGGCTGCAGATCTTCGCCAACAGACCGCGCAGACAGAAGATTATCCGAGAGCCACCGTCGCAGGAAGTGCAGACTGCGATGGCACATCTAAGAGCAGAGATACAAGCAATGGTAAGTTACCCGTGTAGTTGTTAAACGCACAGTATAACATTAGAAATACAAACGTAGATTTTTTTTTAATTTTTCTGCGTCAGACTCTTGTAATGGATGTAAATCTAGAATTAATTGAAATCTACACCCACATCCAAACTCTGTAAGGCACTATGATATGATGATAAGTGATAACTAGACAATCCTGAAACCAATCAGAATACGTTGATTGAGGATAGGTTGAAACAAAGAAAGACCGTCTTCAGATTGTAAAACTCGTATTAATCCATGGAGTGGAATTTTTATAGACTGGAGATATTGTCAATATGAAGATTCAGCTAAACCATGTCCATGTTATACCTCTATTTTTTCATTACTTGCTAAACATTGTCACCCCATTGCTAGCGATCGTTTGTAGGCTGTAATACCTTAAGTGCTAGATATAATGTTGCTCAAGGAAGCAGCCTAATAGAAATAATTCTTTTGGTCATTTTCAGGAGAACCCGCCACCTACAACATGGATTGGGCTTCTAGTGGAGACTGTAGTGGACCTGTATCGAAACCGGAGAGATTACCGGCGGAACCATGGGTTGGCAGAGAAACCAGGGTTCGTCATCCGGATGAAGGGAAGACTCGCACCTGTTCGCGAGACAGTGAGGAATCTTCTGCATCTGAAGAAGAACGTGGACAAGAGGCAGCTGCCGACGGGGATAGATTCAACTCTGCGTGATTACTTTCTACATTGTGAACACCCTGACCCTAATTACCCGCCGATTGTCCCATTAACACCACAGCTACTTGAAACCGCGCTGTGAGTGGACTGTAAAAATCAGTCTGGTTTGGCTTGAAATAAAACACCTTAAAGCCTGTTTAACTATGTTTTTTATTGCATAATTAATTTTAAGTTTTTTCTACACACACTATACCCTTGTGAGAGTGAAACATGATCGCTAGTGTGAAGAATGAATATGTATTTTTCCCGTAGGAACCTCTGATGTAAATTGCTTCGAAGGAAATTCATCAGACTTAAACTGGCAAGCTGAATTGGAGCATTTGGCGATGCAGTTAACTTTGCTAAGGTTATGATGGACTCAAATTAGTTTATTGTGGTCAAACTCGCCAAATCAGGCAACAGTTTCAGAGACGCTACACGTCAGTCAGATTTAACTTAGACGGTTAAACCGCTCAGATCTTTGTAAACTTTGGACAATCGCGTCCAGACAACCGAAGGTTCACATTCAGTCGAAGAGATAAGCAAAGTGCCAGATATATTCAGTTGCAGGGTGAAAGAAAAGCTGAGAGTGTACTTCTGATAGGTAGTTCTGATTAGGCACAGTGTCAGAATTAATGAAAGACTTTCTTGGTATTCAACTATTTGTAACCGACTGCTTATAAGTCAAGCGTATTGCTCAGCATTGTGAATTGCTATTTTAGGAATGTGGTGAAGAATAATCATAAAGATGGGTTACTACTGATTATTTTATATAAAACTTAATTTTTAGAGCATTATCTTAACTCCGGAATTGAGGGATGATGTCAGAAACATCACTTAAAATGATTCTTACGCAAAGGCGAATATTGTTTCATTCTTTAAATAATACAATAGCCTTCAGAGACTCGGTATTCTTTCAACCATCTGTGCCAGTCATGTACATGCTTGATTGATGCATCCCACCTCACATACTCGTCCAACAAACTACATGGTCTACATCTGAATGTTTTCTTTAAGAGTTTGCTTGCGTCACTAATTCCCAGATGAAGTCTGCGTCACAGAATCCTGTCAGCTAATCCCAGTGATTTCCAGTAATTTCAGTAAACATTAAATACTTCCGAAAAACGACTACCAAGTGGCTATAGACACAGCAGAAGCATCCAAAAAAAGGGCGATGAGTAGTAGAAAAAATAGAACGTTTAAGGAACCATTTGCACTCGAGCACAGACAATATTTAATTTAGTTAACTTAGACTATATGTATCGATTTTTTAAGACAAGGGAATGCAAAATAAAGCAATTAACACCGCTCTCTTGTCACAGCCAGTAGGCATTAACTCTCTCATGTCATTCGTTGTCATAGAAGGGCTTAATATTTTGTGCGGCTCCACAGTTAGCCATATTGATATTTATTAGCAGAAAAGAGGCGCAGAATTAATAAGTCGCTTTCATTTGTGATCCGCCATTATTTATCTAAAATTTTACGTAAGTGTAATTTAAATCGCAACGTATATGTTGAAATGAATATATGTTTATTTAATCTTATGCTTATCTCTGTTTTAGTAGTTTTAGTCACTCCATTTTCATGATTGATGCTGAGGTCAGATATCAGACTCTGTCTACAAAAAAAAAAAAAATACATAATGAGCCCTGGCTACGTTCCGTACATCTTCGGACGTGCGGAACTCGATAAATTCACAGCGTAAATTTTAATCCCTCAATTACTTATCCAAACAAACAATTATTATTATTACAAATTATTATTATATATTTTATTATTATTATATTTTTTATTTGTTACAAACGGTAGGGAATTTACAGCTACATATAAAAATGCTATTAAAGATGAACTTCTCATGTCATACAAAAAATCTGAAAACTGAAAAAATATTTCTGCACGTGTCCTTGGCTAGGGTAATACAATACCTTCTAAAATTGACAGAAATTGCAGAGGTACCTACGTGGTTACAAGTTAATATCATGTTGCTGTAGACATCACAAGAGGAAAGACAGATAAAATATGGAATAAGGTGCCAAGATTGGCGTGAAGGAGAACAGTAATAAACAGTTCTTTCAGTGCTATGCTGAAGTGAAAGCTGAGGACACACAGCATAATGGTTTTGTCGTGTACAGGCTCCAACAGGGATACGTTTTATGCTTCGTTTCACTGTTACAGAGGATACAAGTCAGTCAGTGGTAATAACTACGAAGTCACCCAAATATGTGAAGATTTCGATATCTATTTATAATTTCTAAATTCCGCTGTCTTTTGATGAAAAAAAGTGAGCCCTGTAATAAATTGTTGATCTGACCAGTAATGAAAAACGACAGCAATAAATATTTCACATCAGTCATATTTATTTAAGTAAGACCACTTCCAACATAGTTTTGCTCTACTATAGTACAGAAACTGCCGCAGAGGAATTTAAGACAATCTCGTGCTACAATCTGCCACAAATAAAGCACACAGCTAGCACAGCCAAGACTGGAAGTAAACTACAAATAACACTTCCCATCTATTCTCAACATATTCAGAAAGGCAAAAATCATTCGCTGTACACAAGAACTGAAAACTTCGAGAAAGAAAACAAAGGCCTTTATGAGACTTATTTAGCACTGAATGACTAAACTTTTTCAGGCAAGTGAAATTCAGTTCTAAAATGACAGCTAGTGGGAACAGGTTGTTTAAATTCAAATTGTTTACCAATAAATCCTAAGATTTTCTAATAGTGCCTAAAAACCTTATTATATCAAATGATTTACGGGGCAAACACATTAGATTTACTTACACAGAAATAACAGACTATACTAATAAACAGATATCTTACGTTTCTCAACCTGTAACTCAGCTAATGATAATGATATTTCAAATAAAGGACTGCAATTGGCTACCCACTTCTATATGCCATCCTTGATTAAACTTTGTAATCAGTTAATGACGCATACTTCCTAGAAGACTGATACATGTAGATCTAACAGTCATTTGAAATAGTGGAAACCAGATGGTGACTTCTTATTAGAAATCTTGACATCAATTCTGAAAATAATCTTTTAACAACGGGTCAGTTGACCGTATTAATAAACTAGTCACTTTCTGTTATAAAAATGCAGTCCTAGTATTGTGAAACAAATGAAAAGTCATCCTTTTGACAATTTGTAGTCTTGTTAACATCTTTGATTGTGTGGATCAAGATATTTTGCTACCAAAACTATAATGGTTGTGAGTTGAACCAGTCTAATTGTACGAAAAAGGGCGTCACTTGGGCAAATGAAACGACAAATCTCAAACGAAATTCAGAGTGGGGAACGATTACACGTGGTACCGGCAAGGTACACTGCTTTGCTTCTCCTGATCGTGACCATAAATCATTTTTCAAGAAAATTTATGTCTTTTCAAAGACAGTGACACGTTCTAATGACACAAGTGTATCGGTAAGTGTCCAAAGAAAACCATAACAGGCTTGCAATTCGTTCGCAGCGAAACATTAAACCTATATGTTTCGAACACTTATATTTCGTTATTCCATAATTCCTTATAGATACAAGCAATTGGTCAAGGCACCCACTACATGGAACGTAAAGTATATATAGTTCCAAGGTATTGCAGGCATACCTCAATTAATTAAAGCATATTATCGTTTGCTTATTGACATACAGTAACACCGGTTTTCTTAAGGATGCAGATGCAGATGCTAAGAATGGTGGTTTATGTTCCTTTCAAAACCGATACAACAGAAGTAACGTATTTTAGTGTGACAGTAAAAACGCAATTAATTTTAATGTACATATAAAGTTAACGCAAATTCCGCGAATGGTGGCAGCTCTATCAGTGTAACAAGTGTGCAGCATGTGTAACGTCTTGTAATAAACAAAGACAATATATTATGTAATAATTAAAATATTAGATGTGTCATATTGTGTCATTATGTAAAATTATGTATTATTTTCTTTATTTTTTATTTTTGAGAACGTCTGTGTCGGCGAGTAATAAGACCGACACAGAAGATAAATGTTGTACAAAGATTACCAAATGAATTTGTATATAAGGCATGATGTAAAGCAATGTCTTTGTCTTCTTAATCTGAAAGCTGTGAGAGAAAGATCTCCTGTTATTGTCGTAGAGAGCGCGAAGGTAGCATTCTTTTGTCGAGATTGTGAATTGGACGCCATTGCGCGTGAATGTACACAGGTCTGTAATTATTAAGATATTTAAATGTTTAAATAGAGTTGTTTAAAAGGAAAACTTGTATTACTTAAATGTTAAAGTGTGCCTGCCTATTATCCCATCCTGTTAAGATATTTTTCAGCCATATAAAAATATTATCTGTGGAGCTGAGCTGTGTGGAGAAAGAAGAGCCGCTGCTGCGGCGTATTTAAACGACTTACAATATAGTCGAGTATACCGCAAGGAAGCGGTAAAATAATAGTAAAAAATAATATTATTTCTTTTAGCTCCCAGGCTGGCAGTGAAGATCAGCAGATTTTATGATGTGTTGCAGGTTGACGCGGGCTGCTGATAGGATATAATTTTCAGTGCAAATAATTTTATGTACCTAAGGAATCTGATAGGAAACTTGCTGTGCTCCGTTCTGACCACGGCTAAATTTTATAGTGAATACGTAATTTTCTTTAATGAGAGTCTCATGTTCTTGGGCTAGCCGTGGTATGAAATAGCATTTTAGTAAGAAATAAAATCCACTGCAAACTTGTATTTGTGAACGATCGTACGAACTGTAACATCAGTGATCATAGGACATTAATTTCAACTTTGAATAATTACGAAGTAGGAAAGATATATTGATACTTAGCATGAGTTGCAGTTACTAAAAAATCGTTCTTTAAATTGTAGGCCAGATTCAGAACAATAATACTTCCATCATTTTATTTTGCTAAAAAAAGGTAACGATGATAAAGCAATTAAAAGCACAGCATTGTTAAAAGAATTTCACGTCACTCTTTCCATATATGCGTTGTTACGCCAATAATAATTAAAAATAATTAAATAAACCAGAAGGAGCAAAAACAATTTTTATAAAAGCAACAATTAACGAAAGGGCAGTCGGCAACAGATATAGTTTTTTTTTCAGAGAGACGTGAAACTGGCGCCCAAAAACGCGGGGCCCGAATTTGCAGTGGCCACAATTATAAAATTTTATGTATTTTCCTTCAGTGTCTATTGTTATGTAGGTGTATATGTATATGTATTTAGTGTTAAATGTATGTATATCATGATCTATGCTATGTATTAATGAATGTTCAAACACTCTTACATGACAAAACGTACTACTGCAAGCGAGTTTGAGAAGACGATCCTGATTGTACTGAGAAGCTCTAACGACTACGTAATCCGGGGGCAGCCGGACCCCGAGATAATAGAAACTAAAGGTAAGACTACAGTGTAGTTGTCCTGTTTGTAGAAGTTGAGCTCCAGTGAAGTAATCTCATATCGCTAGTGGTGTGCATACTGTACGTAGTTTGATGTTAGTATTTGTGACAGGACAAAGTTGATGTAGATAGTAATTTTTAGTGTGCAGTGTAGTGTATATAAAGTGATGTATTTTGTGTGCAAGGGGAAAAACTGTTAGATTTTGTGTTTTAGTAAGCAATTTAGGAATATGGTTAAGTTGCGTAGTCAACGTCCAAGCAATATGGATACTGAAGAACAACAATTAGCTAGTGAAGGAAATGTGGAACCGGGTGCCTCAAGTAGTACTAGTACTCTCTTTGAAGATATAACTGGCGAAAATGTGGGGGCAGGGCCACAGGAAGTAGTGCCACCGCCCACTAGTCATCAAGTTGATGTAGATAAAGAAATTGTACCACCACCAGAAAAGCAGGAACCAGAGAGTGGTAATCTGCCTGGTGGGTATTCAATTCAGACTATATTAGAGCGTGTGCTAGATTACCAGGTAAAATTTGCGCAACAGCAAGTTGAGCGAGATCGCCGGCAAGCTGAGCGAGGTCGTAAGCTAGCAGAAAATTTACTTGCCCAGCAAGCCGAGCGAGATCGCCAGCAAGCCGAGCGGGACCAGCAACTTGTGCAATCGTTAGAAAATATGAAAAAAGAGATAGCAGATATGAAAAAGAATTACGAGTCGATACCTAAGGCCGTGCAGGAGCTGACTGAACAGGTCACCCACCTGCAAGTAGCAAACACTAACATGGTAGATGAAATAGGTGTCTTAGCCAACAGAGTAGAAAAGCTAGAAATAGATTCCACACAGCTTGTAGAGCAGAAGTGGAATGAACAGGCAAATAAAATTGAAACAGAATTTAACTCATGGCTAGAAGTGAAGGAGACTGAGATTGACACGAATATTAATTCTAAAGTAGAAGCAGCAATAGCAAATAGAGATTCAGAATCGTTCAGTACCGCCGTAAATAGTCAGGTACAGAACGATGTGCAAACCATTAAACAAATACTCAGTGAGGATATTCCGCAGTGGCAAGTGAATGTTAACAAACGGATATCCGATCTGGAGAAGGGTTTAGCACAAAGCAGGAAACAAGTGGAACAGGAACCTCTGTCGCCAACAGCCCATGGTTTTGGCAACGCACAAACTTATATGCGATACAACAATGGGGAATCTGTAGTCGATAATGCGAAGAGCTGTAGCTCCGGTTCGGAGCACACAGCATATGTCCCAGCAGCGAACCCATGTAGTTCAAAAATATTAGTGGAAGAAAGTTTAATTAAAAATAGACAATTTCAAACATTTACTACTGAAAGGAAATCAGTACACCCAGTGGTATTTATAAAAAGCTTTAAAAATATCTTACCCAGTGTATGGAACGAAACACAGAAAATACAATACGTAATGTCGTACATTCAAGGTGACGCAGCACTGTGGGCTACAGAAGTAGCAGACAGCTGCAAGACATACGAACAGTTTGAAAGGGCATTTTTATCGAAATATTGGTCGCCGTGTATACAAGAGCGACTAAGAAAAGAGGTATATAATCCCGAACCGTACTCACCCCGTCTTGGGAATTTGAGGCGGTACTTTGAAAAATATATAAACAAAACACGCTACTGGGAAGAGCCTATATCACCGAGAGACATAATAAGACTACTCAAATCCCATTTACCAATTCAGATCAAGGAGAAGTTAATACATGTACCAGAAAGCGACATGGAAAACTTCCTGTCGGTCCTAGATTCCATAGATTTGATACAGGAAGATGTAAAATCGGCGTGCGACCATTTGCGGAATAATGGGTCGGGATGTAATCACGACAGAAACAGTAGTGCACAGAACCACAACCATAGAAATGGTGGGGGTGGTAGCAAGCGACAAGAACAATCGCAAAATGGTAGTAACGGTAGAGGCCAAAACGGGTATGGACAACCAAATTATAACAAAAAGCGTCGATTTGACGACAGATACGAATCCGGAATGTCAGGGACCAACCGCTGGAAAAATGCGCGAGGTCAGTGGCAGAGTAGTTATAATGATAGTAATCGAAATTGGCAACAGAATCAGTGTAGAAGCCCAGAGCGACAGGCTAGTGACCGGTATGACAACAATAGACCACCACCGCAAAACGCGCCTATTGCGCAGCCGTGGCGGCCTACAAATCAGAACGTACATATAGTGGAGGTCGCGGACAATAGCCGTCCAAGTACCTCCCAAGTAACTAATCCAACAAACTAGAATCGGCCTCGATATGCTCTCCATCGACGGCCGAGGGATGGAGTGAGAGCAACTCGAGTAATAACAGTAATAGACCTGGGATACGCATGCTGCGATACAACGAAGGTGTCAGTATGGATAAAGATCTGCTGAACGAATCGCACGAATGTAAGAAGGATAATAACGAAAATGTGCAAGCTATTATTGAAGCTAGAATCAATGATGTTGCAGTAAACATAATTATCGACACAGGTGCCTCAGTAAGTGTGATGAGTATGGAGCTATTTAAAGCACTGGGAAAGGGACATAGTATTCCGACCTTCCCGGTTAATAATTGTAAGGTGTCTGGAGCCATTAGTGCACAGAGCCAATCAGTTAAGTACCAGGTGCAGGTGGAGATTTATAAGGAGGGCGAAGCCATAGTGAGCTCGTTCCTCGTGGTTAAAGGATTGAAGGTGGCCTGCATTCTGGGAGTAGATTTTCTCCGTGAGAGGGACGCATTGATCGACCTCTCCGTGGGGAAACTAAGCATAATTAATAGGGGTAGAAGGATTGAATTATCTATGATGAAATCGAAGGAGGTACTTGTGCCGTGCTGTAATCGAATCGATATCAAAGGTAGGAACCCTTGGGTACTACACATCGATGATTTTTCACATGCAACAGACCTCTATTACCCGAACTTAGAGGATCAAAATTTCGAAACAAATGTTGAGGCAATTCAGACTAAAGTGCACGAATCGGAAGGTTTAAATGATACGCAAAAGCAACAGTTGACGCAGCTGCTATCGGAATATACTATGGTATTTACCGACCGTCCAGGAATAGTCAAAGGGTACCACTATCACATAGAGGTGATACCCCATAATACATACTGTCGCGCAACCTACTCCATCCCTTGGTCGAGGAGGGAATTAGTAGCTAAAGAGATTCAGAAGATGTGAAGTTATTGATTCAGTGACACATAATATATAAAGAGTAATAGGTGTAAAAAGATTTTAATTGTGTTTAAGAATATAAGTGTGTTAGTATTTAGAAAGAAATTTGTGTGTAATGAAGTTGGGAGGAAGTGGAACCAGAAAGTGAGCAATAGCTTACACAGGACAGATTTTGTTTACAGACAATTAGTCATTAAGATATTATGTGCTTATTAAAAAATGAACAATTTTCTTGTTGTATAAAGGATTAATTTCTTGAACCATTTTCTATGTGTAGTGTGTAAGTGCAATCAATGATGCAATCTTATAGAGTAAGGGAATTGCTGTAATTGTATTAGGATAAGAAACCCTGAGAGAGAGAGTCTTTACTAGCCAGACATTGACTTTGCAATATGCAACAATGATGTAATGTGATGTTGGCTGCCAGTAGTGATTTGAGAACGACACTGGAGCAGAACCTAATTAAAAACGAGCCCGTTCCGTGGAAACTCCGTTCTGTATGTAGCAATGCTTCAATTGAAGCCTGTGTACTTGGTACACGACCTTGAATATTCATTACGCGATACGCGAGTTAAGTCAGACAATGCAGAACCTACACTGTAGTCATATAGGAAAAATCATTAAAAATAATGTTATTGCTGAACGAAGTATTTATTGAACAATATGCCCGAGTCAAGCTGTCATGCACATGGTAAAATCTGTTTGATAGATGGGTGATAATCAGGCAAGCTACACTAAAAAAAAAAAAAAAAAAAAAAAAATGTATAAAAAAAAAAAAAAATTCACTCACCGTTAAAAAAAATTTACAAAAGGGCCAAATACACCTAGCAACAATATGAAGAGTATGTTGTGACAAAGTGAAAACAAATAAATGCTATGTAAATCAGAGTGACTATGCAAAGAACAGTTAAAAGGTGTTAAAAAATAAACTGTGTGCATAAACACTTAAGGACAGGACGGAATATTGTGTGTAGTAGGGACAGAAAATGACTGTTGTATCTGCACCAATATATACGTCGATAAATCTAGTGTTGAGTGATAGACTGTCCTAGTGCAGCGCTCAACGAACAATAGACAGTGTATAAAAACAGTAGTTATTGATCCGTTCGGAGACGATTTACACAAACATCGCTCAACGGAGACATGTAGTATGAGTGTAACGAACCATTTTCGCGTGTTGAAAGACGCTCTGGCAGTGCATCAACCGTGGAAGTGAATGAAAACGTGTAGTACAATGTGCGTGTGACGAACTCTGAATACCAGTGTCACGATGCCACAAAAAACCTGTTATCACGCCAAAACATCCTGTGCATACCAGTGAAGCGACGGCTTACTGAACAATAAACGCTTTTAACAAATTGCCTCTTCTTCCACAGCTAGTAATCTGTGTCCTTAAAGACAGTACACCGTTGTGGAATGTTTGTTTCATGCGCCACGACGGGGAGCCATGCGGAGAAGCAGAGACGAGTGCCGTGCCGCCATCCAGCCGGTTGCGGTAAACCACTGCCACTCGCCGACAACAGCGAATGGTTCAGCGCGGTTCGCGACTGCTTGGGCGCCACGCTAGCACGACCTCACTGTTATTGAGAGCCGGTCGTCGAACCCAGCGGCCGTCGGTACGCGGCGTTCCAGACGACGCTACTCAACAATTGCTTCGCGCCGCCAGCTCCATACCACATTGTTGTCATTCAAATGAACTATTAACTATATGTATAATGTGCTAACACGAATGGTGTTCAATGGACACGCAATGACGTGATAAACATTTTTTTTGTTGTTATCCAACACGAACTCACAATATTCATGGATTTAGTGATGTATCGATCTAATATGTTTGCGTCATGTTAATGAAAGATACTCGCACGAATGCTAGACATTTTAAACCAACTGTCGCGAGTAAGTGCAAAGACGGTTCATTATACTATTGTAAAAATGTGTAATAAGTGATTTTCATAACAATCCAGAATACAAGTAGTATATTGATAACAAAGAGACTAAAAGTGTAGCATGCTATCACAAATAGCCTTTGTTATATGTGGACATTGAATAGAGTCTAAACTTTTCGTGAGATGACCATGGCTCCGGCGCAGTTTTCCCAGGTTTTCTGATCGCACGTAGCCCGAATGGGGGAGCCAAATAAATGTAATGACCCTGGGACTAGGTTGACGGTCACCTCGCAAAGTGTAAGAACAGTATACGAAGTGTAATTAAACCTACAGTGTAAAAGAACTGAGTAGTGTAAAGTGAATGTTCCAACCAAAGTAATAAACCATAAACAAGACAGACATTAGTGGCAGCATATTGCCGAACATTTTCATCGTTAGTCAAATGCTGCCAGGGGGCAGTGTAACGTCTTGTAATAAACAAAGACAATATATTATGTAATAATTAAAATATTAGATGTGTCATATTGTGTCATTATGTAAAATTATGTATTATTTTCTTTATTTTTTATTTTTGAGAACGTCTGTGTCGGCGAGTAATAAGACCGACACAGAAGATAAATGTTGTACAAAGATTACCAAATGAATTTGTATATAAGGCATGATGTAAAGCAATGTCTTTGTCTTCTTAATCTGAAAGCTGTGAGAGAAAGATCTCCTGTTATTGTCGTAGAGAGCGCGAAGGTAGCATTCTTTTGTCGAGATTGTGAATTGGACGCCATTGCGCGTGAATGTACACAGGTCTGTAATTATTAAGATATTTAAATGTTTAAATAGAGTTGTTTAAAAGGAAAACTTGTATTACTTAAATGTTAAAGTGTGCCTGCCTATTATCCCATCCTGTTAAGATATTTTTCAGCCATATAAAAATATTATCTGTGGAGCTGAGCTGTGTGGAGAAAGAAGAGCCGCTGCTGCGGCGTATTTAAACGACTTACAATATAGTCGAGTATACCGCAAGGAAGCGGTAAAATAATAGTAAAAAATAATATTATTTCTTTTAGCTCCCAGGCTGGCAGTGAAGATCAGCAGATTTTATGATGTGTTGCAGGTTGACGCGGGCTGCTGATAGGATATAATTTTCAGTGCAAATAATTTTATGTACCTAAGGAATCTGATAGGAAACTTGCTGTGCTCCGTTCTGACCACGGCTAAATTTTATAGTGAATACGTAATTTTCTTTAATGAGAGTCTCATGTTCTTGGGCTAGCCGTGGTATGAAATAGCATTTTAGTAAGAAATAAAATCCACTGCAAACTTGTATTTGTGAACGATCGTACGAACTGTAACATCAGTGATCATAGGACATTAATTTCAACTTTGAATAATTACGAAGTAGGAAAGATATATTGATACTTAGCATGAGTTGCAGTTACTAAAAAATCGTTCTTTAAATTGTAGGCCAGATTCAGAACAATAATACTTCCATCATTTTATTTTGCTAAAAAAAGGTAACGATGATAAAGCAATTAAAAGCACAGCATTGTTAAAAGAATTTCACGTCACTCTTTCCATATATGCGTTGTTACGCCAATAATAATTAAAAATAATTAAATAAACCAGAAGGAGCAAAAACAATTTTTATAAAAGCAACAATTAACGAAAGGGCAGTCGGCAACAGATATAGTTTTTTTTTCAGAGAGACGTGAAACATGGCATTCTCAGACACAGTATATACGATTCTGCTCCCCGAGCTAAAATGAAATATTTATAGCCGGGCATATGAACAACGAGATAAAATACTGATTGGAAGATTGGCAAAACGAGATGCAAGACCTACAATAGCCGAAGAGTATATTATGAACAGTTACTTCCAAGCTCAAAAATAAATTCTTCATCATCAGACTATTAGGGTGCAATGTGTTACTACTGTCACGACGGTATAAGAATAGTGAGCATAGAAAAAGAAACCTCAGCTACACTGCAAGTTTACAAAAGTCATGCGATACCTCCTAACTGTGTGTTGGACCTCACTTTGCCCGTCGTACTGCAGGATTTCGATGTGGAGTTGACTCAACAAATCGCTGGAAGTAACCTGCGGAAATATAGAGCCATGCTGCCTCTATAGCAGTCTATTATTGCGAAACTCTTTCCTGTGCAGGATTTTGTACATGAACTGTCCTCTCAACTATGGCCTATAAATGTTCGATGGGACTCACGACGGTAGATCTTGGCCCCTAAATCGTTTGCTCAAATTGTAAGAAGGTTCTTCAAAATAATCGTGAACAACTGCAACCAGATGATAATTCACATTGTCGAGTATAAAAATTGCGTCGTTGTTTGGGAACACGAAGTCGATGAATGGGAGCAATAGGTCACCAAGTAGACGAACATAACCATCTTCAGTCAATAATTGGTTCAATTGGACCAGAGGACTCAGTCTCTTCCACGTAAACTTATCCCACACCATTATGCAGCCACCACCAGCTTGGACATTGCCTTGTTGACAACTGGTGTCCACGACTTTGTGGGGTCTGCGCCACACTCTCTATCCGTACCATCAGCTCTAACCAACTGTAATCAGGACTAATATGACAAGGCCACAGGTTTTCAGTTGTCCAAAGTCCGGCCAGCTAGTGGTCCTGAGCCAATGAGATGCAGTGAAGGCGATGTCATACTGTTAACACGGGCACTCGCGTCGCCCGTCTGCTGTAACATTACGAGACAAGATAGATGTAACGGAACTTGAATAGCGTATTTGCCTCTATTGGTTACGGTAGAGAGATCGATCTTTATATATAATATTGCCTGAATAAAGGTTGGGCGAGTGTAAAGCTATAGTTAAAAACGCACGCCGCGTTATTTCTTACGATTTGGTAAGTCATAATAAAAATAACGTGCTTTTGAATGCAATTAAAATATAACAGCGATACCTGTTTAGTGTTATTGGAAATAATATGTGGTAAATTAATGAGTGAGGTAGCCGATCCTATAAGAAGAGGTAAAATTGGGCATATTAAGGTGTTTTGCTTTATATCGACGAAGCCGATGATACGGCGTCTTTTTTTTCTGTTTACTCTTAGAAATAAACAAGTAAATAAGTGCTAATTGTGCGTTGTGAAAAAATATAGGGCCGAGTTTTTAATAGCTACGGTATACAAACAGACTAACAAACGGACATTTAGTTACACGCAATCGCGGATAGTGAAGTGTGGTCATTAAATTGAGTACACCTACAGGGCTGTCAATTCCGCGATAAATCTATTCGCATCTCACGAGGGACGCGGTATTGAGACCTTTTTTTTTTTTTTTTAATTATATCGCGGAGAGCGGGCTTCAGTTTATGAAAAGGAGAAAAACTGTATCATTATCACTGACTGTTGGTGTCAAGCAACCAAAACTGTTCGTCAAAGGGATTCCGGGAATGAGTGGTGAATGCGAAATAAAACTGTGAACGAAATTATGTTAAATAAAACAGAAGAGACAAGACTGTTTGGTCTTACTTGTTATGATTCCATAAACTGTAACATTTCTTGTCGTTGTACGAAGCCATTATAGACGATCGTTATGACAATTTGCTTTGAAGGGATCTCGTTACGAGTTATGTTTTGGGGACCTGGTCAAGAGGGGATAGTTCGTAGATCCTAACTACTGCAGCTATTCTGGAATCAGGTGCTACCGTGACCGTTGTGTGTTGTCAATGGCTTAAGGCCATCATATCTCATGCTCTAAGATCGACGCGCCTTTCCTCTTGGTATAACGGTGCCTCACGGTAATAACGACAACGCTGACGACGAAGGAAAGTACTGTAGATGCGGCGCCCAACGTGGGGCTCGATCGAGGAGGATTGCTGCATCGAGTCGAGTGTCATCCGGATTCACGAACCCTAGAGTTGGAAAATATTATAGCAGCCTGTGAATCTGTCCAATTAGAGAGGTATTCTTCAATAATCGCTAAAAGTGAGCGATACTACCAAGTATGATTAAAATAACAGTATAATTATTAAAAAAAAGGAATTTGAGACTTGTGATTTTGGTAGATAAATATATATAAATACATAGTGAAAATAAGTGAATAATCATGTCAAAACGAACCAAAAGAATACATGATAATGTGCAGTTGAGTAGAGTAATGAGTAGAGAGAGAGAGGAAAGTGAAGAGGATATGGATGATGCATCCCATGAGCTCAATGTGGGACAAGAGACATGTACAGATGATAATACTGTTATTGATTTAGAGCCGTTAGGAGATTCAAATTCAATGATACGTAACGTAAGCAGCGTGGGAGAACATAAAGATCTTGAGGTTTCGGAAGTAGATCAGCAAGTTGATTCTCAAAATGGAAATATTAATCAAAAAATGTTTGATATGCTGGTATCAATAAATACTCAAATGGGTGTATTGAATGGAAGACTTGGTTCACTAGAAAAAGATTATAAGCAATTAAAAGAGGACAATCAAAAGTTAAATGAAAAATTTGAGGCCAAATTTGGTTCATTAGAAGGTAAAACGGATTCTTTGGAAAGCAAACTGAACACCTTTGATTATAAACTGGAAAATACTAAGAAAGAATTAAAGGCGGACTGGGAGACTCAATTAAATGCGAAATTTGGAGAACTAGATGTAGAGTTTTCTATCTCCTTAGAAAGGCAACATAATAATTTAATGGGAAAACTTCGTGATGTAGAAAAGAAATATGAAGTAGTTTCGAAGAGTTATGATGGCCTGTCCAATAGGATGGTTAAGTGTGAAAGTAGCTGTTTCAATGCTAGCTCACAGATAGAAGAGCTTTCGAAACAAATAGTCGAGTTTGAGTCCGATTCTCATAGAGGGATTGACAAGTATTTGGTAGATCAGACTAAAAGACTTGACGAAGATCTGCCTGTATGGATAGAAATAAAAGGAAATGAAATTGTAGACAAGGTTAAGTCTACTATTGGATCCCAGCCAAATAAAAATATCAGTGGCCACCTAAGTATAAATGATGAATTAATTAAGCTGTTCACTAGCGAAATTCAGAAAATAAAAGACAAAATAGCTGATGAGTTCCCTAAATGTCAAAAGGAAACCAATCATAAATTGGCAGAGTTAGAACGAAATTCATCACAAAATTTGTTGACTGATGACAAACGTTTGGAGAATAGGACGAAAAACAACCGAACTTATGATAATACGAAGTACAACTGTGGTGAAAATTTGCATTGGGAAGTTGATGATTCGGTTGGTACAGAGGATGATTCTTTTGGCCAGCGAGGATATTTGTCTTCTTTAAAGGTGGAGAATAGCATTTTTAAAAGTAGACAATGCCCTACATTCTCCACTGAAAAGAACAACCTGGAGCCGAAAATCTTTACCAATAATTTCAAAAGAATATTTCCACGTAGCTGGTCTGAACACGACCGACTTCAATTAATAGTATCCAGAACTACCGGAGATACCGCATTATGGGCCTCCGAAGTAAGTGAAAGTTGCCATACTTGCGCAGATTTTGAACAACTTTTTTTGGCTAAATACTGGTCGTCGAGTAAATAAGAGAAATTAAGAATAGAGGTTTAAGAACCTGAGTATTTTAACAGTAAAAGGAGTACTTTAAGGCAATATTTTGAAAAGTACATAAATAAGACACGTTATTGGAGTGATTCGATTTCTCTCAAGGAAGTGATCAGAATTTTGAAGGGAAGGTTGCCCATAAATATACGTGAAAAGTTAATAGATGTTCCTGACCACGATGTAGAACAATTCTTGTCGGTGATTGACTCTATAGATATGATTATGGAAGACGCAAGACAAATGAGTAGTAATAAAATGTCGACTTACACTCATAGTAATACGAATAAGTATAATAATAATTTAATGTATGATAATAATAATACCGAAAACCAGGTCAAACCCGCTCACAGGAGCGTGGACAATCTTCGTCCTATGGTTGCAATAAAAACAATGATTATAATAAATATAGAAGAGATACTTACTGTGCTAGAGGTAAACCTCGATACGGTGACGCGAATGTTCATAGTAGTGATATTAATAAAAGTAACAGGTACCCAAGTGATGAACCCAATTGTATTCGACCTTGGGAAGATAATTCGAAGCATAATGTTCATCGGCAGGATGGAACAAATGCCTCGAGTCCTCATCCAGCACAAGGAGTTATACCAATGGACGAAGGAGCCTCCAATGTGCGACGGGGCGAATACCATAACTCGGATCATACTGTACGGATTGTGGAAGTTCATGAACGCCCACCGATGACTCAAAGTGATAGATTAACTAATACCAGTCACCAAATGCCTTCCTGGGATGACTGGAAAGGAGAAAGAAGGCAGGCATCTATTTGAACTGGGTGTATTAAGGTACAATAATGATCAGGATATAAGGAATGAATTAATTGAAAAAAAACCTGAAGTTTCTAATAAATGCGGACAAATTTTACAGCCAATAATTCCAATAAGTATAAATAATGGTGATGTTGAAATATTAATTGATACTGGAGCGACTATTAGTGTCATGACGCTGGACTGTTTAAAACAGATAAGCCGAGGGGTAAAAATGCCCACTTTTCCTATCACAGGGTGTACCGTGTCTGGCGCCTTCATTGCAAAAATGCAGAAAGCTGTGAAACAGGTACGTGTCGACGTTACAATACGGGGGGCTCAAATAGAAAGTACATTTCTGGCTGTTCCTAAAATGACAGTACCATGTATCTGGGGATTGGATTTTTTATGTGAGACCGGTGCAATCATTAATTTAGAGAAAGGTGAATGTATATTTAATTCCAATGGTAATGTTTTGACAGCCACCATGAGAAAGGGCCGAGTAATTCCAAATCAGTTGTGTATGAATCTAATTGTAAAATATGTCAGTATTGATGATGAAAATGTGTATGATATCTGCCTTATTGAATGTTCTGAAGAAATGATGGATAAAATGTCATTGCAGGAAAAGGTGTTAGAATCAGAATATTTATCTGTTATCCAAAGGGACGAATTGTACTACGTTTTGGAAGCATACCAGTCGATTTTTAGTAAACGTCCAGGTATAATAAAAGACTTTGAATAGCATATAAAGACGTACGCGCATAAACCCTTTTGTCGTACTTCCTACTCTATTCCATGGACAAAGAAAGATATAGTCAGAAAGGAAATCAATAAAATGTTAGAATGGGGTATTTTTGAGCCCTCAGATTCTGAACATTGTAACCATCTTGTGGCGGTAATTAAACCCAATGGTCACATCAGATTGGTATTGAATGCCAGAGAGATCAATAAGATTATTATACCTGTACCAACGCGACCGAAGAACCTAGAAGAGTTAGTACAAAAGTTTTATGGTGCCCGCATCTTAACTTCTTTGGATATGCGTAGTTCATATTGGCAAACTAGAATATCGAAAGAATCTCGAAAATATACTGCATTCGTTTTTCTGGGCCATTTGGGTTGAAAATAAGCGGGGTGTTTTCATATCGGCATTAGATACCATACTGGGCAGAGACCTTTTGAATGAAGTTACTTTATATGTGGATGATTTGCTAATTGCTTCTGAAACTTGGGAGGAACATTTGGACTTAGTAAGAAGAGTTTTTGTGAAATTTTTGGAATACGGAGTTACCGTAAATTTGAGCAAATCCAAGTTTGCTCATAACCAATTGAAATTTTTTGGACATATAATTACTCCTGAAGGGATAAAACCAAATCCTAAAAAGATGGATGCAATTAACAGATGTGCTTATCCAAAGAATAGAACGGAATTAAAGTCATTTATCGGCTTAGTTTCATTTTTTCGACGATTTTTACCCAATCAGTTAGGAAGCCAAGACTGTTTGTTACGTCTGTTAAGAAAAAATGTCATGTGGGAGTGGAATTCCGAATGCACGCAAGCTTTTGATAACATAAGCAATGCTTTGACTAATGCTCCACTGTTACATCATCCGAGACTTGATCAAGATTTTTATATTGCTGTGGATGCTTCTGCAACAGGAGTGGGTGCCACTCTTTTCCAGATGGACAATCCAGAAGATATCAGTACCATCAAGATAATTGGGTTTGCCAGCAGAACACTCTCTAGCTGTGAACGTGCATATTGAACTACTGAATTGGAAGTACTGGCCGTGGTCTGGTCCCTTAGAAAGTTTCGCTAGTTTGTATATGGAAAGAAGATCATTGTATTCTGCGACCACAAAGGTTTATCTTTTATTTTAACGGGAAGGATGTTCCATTCACGTTTAACCCGGTGGGCCTTGCTACTGCAAGAATATGATATTACGCTCAAATACATCAGGGGGAAAGACAACAACATAGCCGATGCTCTTTCAAGACTACCGAAAAGAAAGAATGACGACGAGTGTGAAGAACAGACTATTGACTTTAAACTCATGAATTTATCAAGGCAATATTGTGAGAGGCAGATTTCACAGCTATGTCGAAGTCTCCCACAACTGCAAGAAGAGGATAAGTTGTGGAAAGCCATTAGACGTGCTGTTGGAAGCAAAACGCTAAGTCACTCTCAAGAACAGTATCAATTATAATCCGGAATATTGTATCGAAGGAAGGATGAAGGAGATGTTTGGAAAGTTTGAGTTCCAAATAAAAATTTAGAAGCACTTGAATCAAAAAATCACTTGAATTGGGGTCATTTTGGTGTCGCTAATTGTACAGTTAAAATAGCACAAACTGCTATCATCCAAATTTAAGACGTCTAACTACAAATATTCTTAAGAAGTGCAAAATATGTCAGAACGCAAAACCCATCAACTATTGTCGTAAGATAGAATTACATCCGATCATCTCAGAAAAACCTTTAATGTTGGTGTCATGTGATGTCATGAGAATGCTGCTTATTATACAAGCAAAGTATGGACAGACACTATGAAAGAACAAGGAATCAAGTACAATTTCATCTCAAGATTTTACCCTTGTGGAAATCTGGTTGAGAGAATCTTCCGAGAGTTGAACCGATTTTTACGGACGTACATACCCAAACAACATTATAAATGGATTTATTGGATTTATGAATTTGAGAAAGTGTATAATGACTTAGCGCACTTATGGACAGGTTATTCACTTAACCAAATAGTATTTGGTGAAAGTATTGTGCCAGAATGGGTGAAGAAATTACCTGTGATAGAACAAAAGATTATCAAGAAAGAAGATATGGTGAAGAAGGTCTACGAAAACCTGAATCATCAAGCACAATTGAGAAAAACCCGGTTTGATAAAAATGTGAAGGTAGTAGCATATATAATGTAGGGGAAGAAATTTTATTGAGAAATCACCCAAAAGCATCAACCAGGAAAAGACTGAATAAGAAATGGCAATATTTATATACAGGTCCATACAAAGTAATGAAAATAGCTCATGAAAGGAGCTACCTCCTGGCAGATTGTGATACTGATGTAATTAAAGACTTGTTCCCTCATATAGACCTGAAGAAGTATTATCAATAATGAGCGAAATATAGATTCAAGAAACACTGAATGATACCAAGACTACACCCAGAGTGGACGAAAAAAAAGCACTCGTGGATAAATACATACTTATACTAACTTACAAAGAAAATTAAAAAAATGTAGCGAAGATTTACATGAGATACCTCCTTGGTATCAGCAACAATGACGACGCTAAAATACGATTTACCCTCTCACCGAACAGCGAGGATGGATGATTTAAAAGTGGAATTAAGAGGGAAAGAAGAGGACCAAATCCTCTCTGGTTAAACGAGTGGACTGATAAGGGTCTTGACCTAGGATGCTAATCGTCAAACCCGGCTGCGATCCCTGCCTTGCTCAGTCGGTTGAAGAACTGAGGGCTTCATCCAAGACAAAATGTGGTGTGAATATGAAGTGATTAGTGGGAAGTGTTTCTAAGACGACGTATAAACAAATGTGAAATTTGGTTAAGGGCATTTTGTCAAGGCCCATTAACTTAACTTAAATATTGTAGAATGTATGTACTGACTTGTTGAGTGAATCTGAGACTGAGTGTATTCGCCGAAACAAATACCCTCTCCTGTCACAGTACACAAAAAATAAGCCTGTTCTGTCTGGAACCCTCTTCAAGACATCACAGTCTGGGGGGCCGTGTAACATTACGAGTCAAGACAGATGTCACGGATCTTGAATAGCGTATGTGCCTCTATTGGTTACGGTAGAGAGATCGATCTTTCGGTCCTGTCTGTATATTTATATATAATATTGCCTGAATAAAGGCTGTGCGAGTGTAAAGCTATAGTTAAATACGCACGCCGCGTGATATGTTACGATTTGGTCAGCCATAATAAAAATAACATGCTTTTGAATGCAATTAGAATATAACGGCGATACCTGTTTAGTGTTATTGGAAATAATATGTGGTAAATTAATGAGTAAGGCAGGCGATCCTATAAGAAGAGGTAAAATTGGGCATATTAAGGTGATTTGCTTTATATCGACGAAGCCGATGATGCGCCGTCTTTTTTCTCTGTTCACTCTTAGAAATAAACAAGTAAATAAGTGCTAATTGTGCGTTGTGAAAAAATATAGGGGCGAGTTTTAAATAGCTACGGTATACAATCAGACTAACAAACGGACATTTAGTTACACGCAATCGCGGATAGTGAAGTGTGGTCATTAAGATGAGTACATCTACAGGGCGGTCAATTCCGCGATAAATCTATTCGCATCTCACGAGGGACGCGGTATTGAGACCGTTTTTTTTTTTTTTTTTAATTATATCGCGAAGAGCGGGCTTCAGTTCATGAAAAGGAGAAAAACTGTATCATTATCACTGCCTGTTGGTGTCAAGCAACCAAAACTGTTAATCAAAGGGTTTCCATGAATGAGTGGTGAATGCGAAATAAATCTGTGAACGAAATTATGTTAAATAAAACAGAAGAGACAAGACAGTTTGGTCTTATCTGTTATTATTCCATAAACTGTAACATTTCTTGTCGTTGTACGAAGCCATTATAGACGATCGTTATGACAATTTGCTTTGAAGGGATCTCGTTACGAGTTAAGTTTTGGGGACCTGGTCAAGAGGGGATAGTCCGTAGATCCTAGCTACTGCAGCTATTCTGGAATCAGGTGCTACCGTGACCGTTGTGTGTTGTCAATGGCATAAGGCCTTCAAATCTCATGCTCTAAGATCGACGCGCCTTTCCTCTTGGTATTACGGCGACTCACGGTAACAACGACAACGCTGACGACGAAGGAAAATACGGTAGACTGCTACCACAGCCCATTAACACCACACTGCACTGTCCTAACGGATACGTTCGTCGTTGGTGTGTTGTTGTTCGTGTTGAGAAGTAATGTCTCAAATTTGATATTCTCGGAACAGTTTTGACACTTTTGATGTCGGAAAAGTGAATTTCCTAACGGTTTCCGAAATGGAATGTCCCCTGCATTTAGTTCCTACCACCGTTCCGCGTTCAAACTGTTTATTCGCATGGTGCCACCATAATCACGTCGGAAAGAATTTCACATGAGTCACCTGAGTACAAAATTAATGACAGCTCCTACAACGCACTGCCTTTTCTACCTTGTGTCCAAAATTCCGCCATCTGTATACCTGCACCTCCCTGTTTCCTTGTTTTCGTGACGTGATTGTAATTGGTATAATACTTTGACACCACATGAACACATGGTCAGTCACTTGGAGGTACAAGAATGATCTTGTCTACAAGAAATCCATTAAGATTTCATGACAGAGTGCATAACAAATATGTGCTACATGAATCTTCTAAATTGAGCATTTAAGACCAAGCTGTTGTATGCATAACGCACTTGCAAAAGTCTACACCATTGAAACGTCGCCTATCGACTTCGTATGTTCAGAGTGAACTTTATCTCAGTAGCATAAGATTGTAGTCTGTAGACGTCGAGCCGAGAAGTTCGTTTTTAGACAGCTAATCAGAACTTTCAGGAAGATTGTTAATAAACAGCCACAATCTTCTTCTTCTCCTTCTTTTGCCTTTTCCAGTTTCTCTGGGGGTCGGCGTTATTGTATGAGACTCTCCGGCTCATCACGCCCATCTTCAAATTGTCAGGCTTATTCGGTAATTGGCAGGCTTGCCTCCCTGAAACCCAGATGCGGCGCGTTAACATTCTCACCTACCGAGGTGGGTCGACAAACTGTTAAGATACCAATCGATATACGCTGCTTATAAAGCTCTAATTACAGTATATGAAACATGAAAACATGATACGACGCGTAGAAATTTGTAAATATCACATATAGCCGAAGAACACCTCAGGAGTACGTAACAATCACAGGCTTTCAAATGAGTAAATTACTTGCGTGAATGAATTTTCGAAAAACTTTGAGGTTCATAGTCGTCAGACACAACGATGAGGCAGACATATGGTAGGTGGTAGAAGAACAGCCACAGGAAAGTGCAGATGATATTGGAATTTTAAAGATATATTTACTCTTCATTTAATAACTTCACAACTATGCAGTATGTTGCTTGCACCCCCTGACTCACACACGTCAAAATACGGCAGTGTTGCTTGCAGATGCCTATGATAGCACACACACACTGTTTCCAGCTGCAGTTCATGATAATAAATAACAGAACAACGTGTGCAGTATAAACATCGCCGTCCAGGTACTTGCTGAAATGTATGAAACATATCACAGGACAAATAACAGATCAATAATAGTGAACCACAATAAAAACTACACTATGGCTACCGACACGGTATATTAAAAGTGTCACGGCTGCCAAACGCAAAATTAATCAACGTACGACACAAAAAACTGCACTCAGTGAAACGCGCCATATTCTCGCTGAGTTTTCATATTAATATTCTAATTATTGAGTTTCAAAAATTAAATTTTTTAATGCATCCATAACATTAATCAGTAATGTCTTTCTCGTGTTCCTGTAGTGCTCAGTTGGTCAGTTCATCGTCCACGTCATTACGAAAGTTACATCTTGGATTCTATAGAACTCTGTTCAGCAATCGCAGCAACTCTACCGCTGACTCGTGCAACTCACAAGACATTGTACTGAATTGGTGGAATTTTTCATTTTGCTTCAAATTTCCTTATCTTATATTTTTGTCAAGAGGTTCTTCGGCCGATGTTCATCTAATGATTTTACTGACGGTTCGCCAGCACGAGTGGCTGGCATTGTCAAAGCTTCACCCTCCATTGCCGGTGGTGAACTGGAGCCGAGCTCGCGGCCGCAGACTATATGTACCTGGCGCGCCACCGTCCGAGGGCTCCTCCGCCGTCATTTCCAGTGCGGTTCTCCTCTTGCTACAGAAGCCTATAGGCAGTTTGTCAACAAGTGGCCACGAAAGCCTTAACAATTTTCTATTACTCCTCTACAGGGAGGAGATCTGCAGATTGTACCGACGCCTTGACCAACGACGGAAGAAGAAAGTGCGATTGATGTCCTCTCTCGCCTTTCTGTCGCGGTGCCAAGATCAACATGCTACACCGACGTTCTTGAAATGTAAGCGACTATTCATCACCGCCCAAGCTTATCGTATCTACGACAGAATGGAAAGAGTTTTTCTTCGTGAGCGAATTAGTACAACACGGGGAGACTTGGCAAGAACGGATCAGAAACCTTTGGACATTTTCTATCAACTAAGCAGCAGAATGCGAGATGACTGGGACAAGATCGACAGCATCACTCACAGAAGCATGCAGAACGAACTCGAGCGCTGCACTGAGCGACAGAAGTAAAAGTTTGAAAGATGCCGGAAGCAGACCGACAA
This sequence comes from Schistocerca nitens, assembly GCF_023898315.1. NCBI lineage: Eukaryota > Metazoa > Arthropoda > Insecta > Orthoptera > Acrididae > Schistocerca > Schistocerca nitens. Next base: position 23,540,311 of record NC_064614.1, read on the forward strand.
GGCGATTCCCGACGTGTCACGCTCAGTGGTCAACCTCACTGAACGACAACTGACTGAAGAGGAAGTGTCTGTTTCTCAAAAGGGAGGGAATTTCGCTATCATGCCGAGAACTATACCTATGGAGGACATCATTGCTAACAGTGAAGCGGCCATTCGGAACCTTCCTTGTGAAAGGGCAGAGGAAATACGCACTGAAACAGCCAGGATACTGTGCCGAGCAAAAGCAACAGCTAGCAACCTGAAGAAGGAAGAGCTACAAGCTATTAAGAATCTCAATCCCGACAAGAGAGTATTGGTACTGCCTGCCGATAAGGCGAATGCGCCCGTCGTAATGAAGACCTAAGATTATGAGCTAAAGATCCGAGACCTATTAGATTCGACGACGTACCGAAAACTAAGCGCAGATCCGACGCAGCGTATCACACGGAATACGAATCGGTTAATGAGGACGTCTTCTCTGCCGGCGGACATACAGAGAAACCTGCGCAACACAGAAGCCCTACCACCTCTGCTGTATGGATTTCCTAAGATCCATAAGAACAACGTTCCATAAGACCAATTGTTAGCGCTCCTGGCTCACCAACGTACAAAATTGCAAAACACTTGGCCTCTCTGATCCAGCCGCACATGGGGAAGACCGACATATGCATAAAGGACTCAAGACATTTCATTGATAAGCTAAAGAAACTGAAACTTGCACCAAACGACATCCTGGTTAGCTTTGATGTTGTTTCTTTGTTTACGTAAGTACCACTCAGTGACGCTCTGGAGCACATCGGTTCCATTTTCCCACAAGACATCACAACGCTCTTCCATGCATGTCTCACCACGAGCTACTCCAATTCATGGAACATTTCGAAGCACAGGCACTGGACTCGGCGACTTGCAAACCTAAGGTGTGGTACAGGTACGTCGATGATACTTTCGTTGTGTGGAGCCATGGTGAGGAACAGCTCGGCGACTTCCTAAGACATTTGTACATCCTCCATGCCAACATAAAGTTTACCATGGAAGTAGAAAAGGACAAAAAACTGCCATTTCTAGATGTGCTGGTCACAAGTGATGGCGAAAACCTGGAACACAGCGTGTATCGAAAACCGACACATAAGGACAGATACCTGAACAAACTATCAAACCACCACCCGAACCAGAAAAGAGACATGATTAATACGCGAGCAGGACGAATTTGTTAGCCGCAGCACTTCAGACGCGAAATGCAACACCTGGACAGTGTTGTGAGGAGCAATGGGTACTCCACAAATTATATTAGAAGTTTATCAGAGCCAAAAACTAGGGGAAGTAAGAAATCAGAAAAAGAAATCTCGGGTACGGCCTTTCTGCCTTACGTTCCCAGAGTGATGGACAGAATCGGCCTTATATTGCGCAAACAAGGCGTAAAGACCGTTTTCAAACCGACAAGGAATATCAAAGTGTGTCTTAGATCGGGACAGCAAAAAAGGACCCACTTGCAATGTGGGAAACATACCGCATACCATGCACATGCGGAAAAGTTTATGGCGAGATGACTCGATGATCAATCAACACCAGGATCAAAGAACATAAGCGACATTGCAGGTTGGAGCAGGTGGAGAAATCGGCCGTGGCAGAGCACGCGCTGAGTGAGACCGACCACGTAATAAAATTCGCCGACACGGAAATTCTGGCTGTAGAGAAGCACTACCACACCCGCTGGTTCAGAGAAGCTGTAGAAATACACAAACACGGGAACAGCTTCAACAAGAAAGAGAAAGCCTTATGGCAAACGGATCCTGGCTTCCCGTACTGCAGCGGTCTTGAAAAGTCCGTGTGCCGATACGCCCTCGTCCCTTGGCAGTGGGTTGAGTAACTCATTAGCCTTTTTGTGCAGCTCAGACGTGCACAGAAGACGAGGTGTATTTCTGCGTCTTTTCGTAGCAATTTCCAATCGAGCCAGCTTTCTTCCTTTTTGTGTTCCAGTGGCTACAGGGATGCCTTGCAAAGTACCCGCTCGTTCTTTAACGGATTTATGGACAGCCCTGCAGAATCCATAGTGTCATTTCTTTCCATCACTACTTCAGATATTAGCCGAGTCCATACTACGTCGTGTTGGGGAACTTTTGCGTACTCGCGGAGGCTCTACACGAAATGAGGTAGGTGTAACAGTCTCTTTGGTTCTTCAGTGTATAATTATGCTTTCAGTCAAGTATAAAATTCTAGATTTCTGAACATCTGAAGGATGATGCAAATCTTTGCTCCACATCGATATTAAAAGAAGCTACAACTGAATCTTCTTTCAGACAGAACATAATAAGAGTTAACTACGTCATTAGCGACACCGTGAGTGAAGCACAGTCTCCTATGTGCCGCTTTCTTATTTAGTCGAACTACGAAATCGCTGGCTAGTTGAGTAAATTACAAGCATAGTGCGATCCATCCTATGTGTATGTCTCCAAAAAGCGTATAAAAAGGTAATGCCCATAAAATCATTATGGCGTACACGTCGTCTGTTTGATACTTGGAAATAATTTGATTCGGCATTACTACAATTTAGTGCTTGCTGCTCAGAATAAATGTTGTTACAAAAATACGAACTTGCCACTAATGTGCCCACTGCCCTAATTTACTTACACTGACAGTACTGAAATATTCTCAGTACGATAACGGACACACGACCGAATGGTCATTGACGCTTTAGTTGTGAACGTCACTTAGAAGTTCTTACGTAGTTCAGAAACACCAAATGTCCGGATTACCTCATTGCATGAGTGTTAAGGATATAATGCATTAATAACATTAAACGTAAACTGTGGTTTACAGTGGATGTATATTCAAGTCTTGCTTCAGTGAAATACGAGTGTTACTGGGAAAGTAAGGAACGATCGGTCACAAAATGGAAAGTAGAGTGAAAATCTGATGAAGCTTTGCACAGATGCGTTGGGCACTGTGTCTAGTACGCCAGTCGATCGCATCATGTCGCTCTTTTCAGTTCTGAGCTCAGAGTGAGAACGTAAAGGTGGCTAGATATTAGCGTCTCCCGCCAAGTATGAGGGCCTGGCGAAAGATTTCGCCTGAAGCTATGCAATCCACATAACATAAATGTTATGCGGTTCGTTCTGCACCACAATTCTCGGTCGCACTCTGCAGGGGCAATGAAGATGCTCCTGCAGCGCTTTCGATGGGAAGTGTTTGATCACCCACAATACAGCCTGTAGTTGTCTACCCATTAGGTTCATCTCTCCTCAAATGAACCGCTGGCTATGAAGGCAATATTTTGACACAGACAACGAGCTGCAGTCCAGAGTCTTCTATAACGAGGGGATTGAAAAGTTGATACAACGCTATGACAGATTTCTAAGTCTAAGCGGCGACTGTGTAGAGAAGTTGTTGGAAGGTGTAACCAACTGTTGCAAATAAAATTGTTTTCATTTTCACTGTGGATTCCATTTAGCGACCTATCGTTCCTTAATTTCTGAACAGCCCTCGTATCTACTGTTTCTCTACAAAAAAGCTAAAATTTGCTAATCGGCATTACCAAAAATCATTTATACAATGTCCAGATATTATTGACTCATGCACTAGGTAATAATGTTTGTGTCGATGAAACAAATTAATTCCTGATTTTCAGTGAGTGGAACTCGAATATATGCTAATAAGATTAGAACCACATGCGGCAGCACTAAAATCCTGATTGTTTACTACCGAAATATTCCCAGTACTGTGTCCGAGTTTGATGAGCTCCTACATAACATACATATTACATAATAATACGTACAGAAAGCTGGTTAAACCACTAAACTGACATCTCGAAGATTTTTTGGAAGAGTAAATGAAAAGGAAAGGTTGATGAAACATGTAGATGATGTAATTGTAGCAATAGACGAGAAAGTCACCTCCACCGACATACAAATTTCCAGCATCATTTGGCATCGTTTCAGCAAGACTAATTATCCCCGACGGACACTAACCTAACATGGATTCTTCGTCTAATACAAGACTCACCATCTAACGCAACCAAAAACTTTAGAAAAAATTAATTTCAATTTACGAAGTTCCAAGACTATAGTGTAATCGTCGGAGGACACTTCTAACATCCAACAACAAATTGGGCTAATTACAATTCCTTTAGTGGTGCTCGTAACAAAACATCCAGCAAAACGTTACTGAATACCTCTATGGCAACTACCTAGAACAGACAATTAGATACCCTGCTCATGATGGGAATGTTCTGGATTTAACGGCAATGAATTGAAAAACTGTTGGATGATATCCTGCATTGACTCGGTAAATAGCGATCACGTACAGCACAAAAAAATGGCTCTGAGCACTATGGGACTTAACGTCTATGGTCATCAGTCCCCTAGAACTTAGACCTACTTAAACCTAACTAACCTAAGGACATCACACAACATCCAGTCATCCGTACAGCACAAATAGTCTGCAAACGACGCGCTGAGAGCCATGGACATATGCATTCAGCTATATGAAGTATTTCTTGATTTTCGATAGCCATTTGACTCAGTACAACACACACGCATCGCTCTCGTATGGATCGCGAGAACACAGATAATGTAATTTCACAGCGCAGAGAGGACGTTAACACACCATTCTTGCGCCCCCATATGTAAATGGGACAAGAAAAAGCCCCAGTACGTGGTACAATGGGAAGTATCCACCTCCAAGTACTTTACAGTGGTTTGCAGAGTACGGATATAGATAGATGTCGATGGAGATGTATGGCTGGCGTACGTTATACATAAATTTCGCTCCAGTGGCGATCTGTTTCATTCGATTGGGATTTGTTACTCATACACTCTTTTCCTACAATAAAGTAGTAGTAAGAATGTATTTCTAGATGGTCAACGTATCCGAAAAAGTAATGGAGGAAAAAGATTCTGGAAAAAAGGAGAGACATGATTGGACACAACCGTTATTATACAAATCCAAAATGATTTACTCATAAGCATGCGAAACGATTCGAGTCCATGCGACTCTAACGAGACATTACGAATGACTGGTAGGCCCTCCCTTTAGATCGCGACAGAGTTTTTCGCTCATTGACTGCGTCTTGATCATCGTCCCTCCCTACTTTTCACTTTACACAGACTCCAATTGTCATCGAATATAACAGATAAGTGTCTTAATGACGTCAGTGTCAACAATAAGTTCGTGCACAATAGCAACCGCTCCGTTGCGTAGCATCAGTCTCATTGACAAAACTTCCGAAGAAAGAGTCGATTTCGAAGTGCGCTTTCTAGGAAGTCTGTTTCGCATCCTTCGGGCTGCGAGAAGAAGTTGAGAAGAAGTGAGGAGGTAGGTGATCACCGTCTTTAAAAGTATTCTGCAACTGCAGACAGCGGATCAGAGTCTGGAAGACAAGTGTTTTGACTTTTGTCTACTTTCGCGAAGTATTAGAGTTGTGCGAGTCGAGAGGTGAAGAAATCATTTGCTTTTTCCGAAGCGCTTGCTACACAACTGTAGTTTCAATTTGTCGCCTTCTGGCTCATGCCATCATTTGTCCCAAACGAAGTTAGTTTTTTTTTTAGAGAAACATACGTTTTCTTTTCTTGCATCTCATGACGACGGGAAAGAATCATTCTAATCATTCTTTAGAAGTTCCGGAGAGAAATTGTGGTTGTTCTATAGAGTTTTCCTCCGAAAAATACATTCTATAGCAAACGAAGACCATTTGTCTTGACATTTCATAACCTAACCTGTGACTCCCAAAAATACCCTTCACAGAAACATCTGATTTTGTCCTTGCCGTACAATACAAATCTGTAAACGTATCTTGCTAGAAATATCGAAAACTCGTTAATTCAAGTTCAACACTATTACTTTTCAGTGTTAACAAAATGGTTTCAGAAAATTCAAAAACGTTTTAAGTCATTACGTTAAACTAACTTATCCTTTTAAAGACAACAAATTTTTTATGATTGTGATAAGGGCTGGTGTATGTTACATTTGGTGCAAAGTGTAGTATGGGACTGAATTGTTTGTTTAGGCCAAACTGCTTTCTCAATAAGCTAGATTTCACATTACTATTTTCGTCTCAGGAAACAATGTAACTACTAAACACAGCTTGTTTTACGTTTTCAGATGTTTTCGCGAGTGAAGTCGCTGTTCGGCTCGCCAACTGCCAGCCAGGGGTGTCTCAGGCTGGTCGACGAGCCGCCAACACCTGCGCCTCTACGCCGCCTTCGGCCACCTCGACCAAAGCCGAATGAGAAGAAGGTGGAGTCCACCACCACCGACTGCGAAGAGGCCGCTGCTGATAAACCAGAGCTTCGGCCAATTCATGTAAGCAGCAGAAGCAACATTATACAATTACTGTCAGAGTGCTGTAAGAACAAACAAATGAATTCCAGTAATGTTACGCAGACATATTTATTGACATGAATTTTTCTTTTCACAGTTTGGTCCGAGACCACGAATTGTGCATTTTGACTTGTCTGACGTTGGAGGTGAAGAGGAGGAAGTCTCTGGCTCTTACTATCCTCCTGGAGTTCCAGTTCCACCCAGTCGGCTGCAGATCTTCGCCAACAGGCCGCGCAGACGGAAGATTATACGAGAGCCACCGTCGCAGGAAGTGCAGACTGCGATGGCACATCTAAGAGCTGAGATACAAGCAATGGTAAGTTACCTGTGTAGTTGTTAAACGCACAGCATAACATTAGAAATACAAACGTAGTTTTATTTTTTTTAATTTTTCTGCATCAGATTCTTGTAATGGATGTAAATCTAGAATTTATTTAGAATCTACGCCCACATCCAAACTCTGTAAGGCACTATGATATGATGATAAGGGATAACTATACAATCCTGAAGCCAATCAGAATACGTTGATTGAGGATAGGTTGAAACGAAGAAAGACCGTCTTCAAATTGTAAAACTTGTATTAATCCATTGAGTGGAATGTTTATAGACTGGAGATATTGTCAATATGAAGATTTAGTTAAACCATGTCCATGTTATACCCCTTTCTTTCATTATTTGCTAAACATTGTCACCCCATTGTTAGCGATCGTTTGTAGGCTATAATACCTTAAGTGCTAGATATAATGTTGCTCAAGGAAGCAGCTTAATGGAAATAATTATTTTTGTCATTTTCAGGAGAACCCGCCACCTACAACTTGGATTGGTCTTCTAGTGGAGACTCTAGTGGACCTGTATCGAAGCCAGAGAGATTACCGGCGGAACCATGGGTTGGCAGAGAAACCAGGGTTCGTCATCCGGATGAAGGGAAGATTTGCACCTGTTCGGGAGACAATGAGGAATCTTCTGCATCTGAAGAAGAAGGTGGACAAGAAGCAGCTGCCGATGGGGATAGATTCAACTATACGTGATTACTTTCTACATTGTGAACACCCCGACCCTAATTACCCGCCGATTGTTCCATTAACACCACAGCTACTTGAAACCGCGCTGTGAGTGGACTGTAAAAATCAGTCTGGTTTGGCTTGAAATAAAACACCTTAAAGCCTGTTTAAATGTGTTTTTATTGCATAATTAATTTTAAGTTTTTTCTACAGACACTGTACCCTTGTGAGAGTGAAACATGATCGCTAGTGTGAAGAATGAATATGTATATTTCCCGTAGGAACCTCTGATGTAAATTGCTTCGAAGGAAATTCATCAGACTTAAACTGGCAAGCTGAATTGGAGCATTTGGCGATGCAGTTAACTTTACTAAGGCTATGATTGGCTCAAATTAGTTTATTGTGGTGAAACTCGCCAAATCAGGCAACAGTTTCAGAGACGCTACACGTCAGTCAGATTTAACTTAGACGTTTAAACCGCTCAGATCTCTGTAAACTTTTGACAACCGCGTCCAGACAACCCAAGGTTGACATTCAGTCGAAGAGATAAGCAAAGTGCCAGATATACTCAGTTGCTGGGTGAAAGAAAAGCTGAGAGTGTACTTCTGATAGGTAGTTCTGATTTGACACGGTGTCAGAATTAATGAAAGACTTTCTTGGTATTCAACTATTTGTAACCGACTGCTTATAAGTCAAGCGTATTGCTCAGCATTGTGAATTGCTATTTTAGGAATGTGGTGAAGAATAATCATAAAGACGGGTTACTACTGATTATTTTATATACAACTTAATTTTTAGAGCATTATCTTAACTCTGGAATTGAGGGCTGATGTCAGAAACATCACTTAAAATGATTCTTACGCAAAGGCGAATATTGTTTCATTCTTTAAATAATACAATAGCCTTCAGAGACTCGGTATTCTTTCAACCAACTGTGCTAGTCATGTACATGCTTGATTGATGCATCCCACCTCACATACTCGTCCAACAAACTACATGGTCTGCATCTGAATGTTTTCTTTAAGAGTTTGCTTGCGTCACTAATTCCCAGATGAAGTCTGCGTCACAGAATCCTATCAGCTAATCCCAGTGATTTCCAGTAATTTCAGTAAACATTAAATACTTCCGAAAAACGGCTACCAAGTGGCTATAGACACAGCAGAAGCATCCAAAAAAAAGGGCGATGAGTAGTAGAAAAAATAGAACGGTAGGGAATTTACAGCTACATACAAAAATGCTATTAAAGATGAACTTCTCATGTCATACAAAAAATCTGAAAACTGAAAAAATATTTCTGCACGTGTCCTTGGATAGGGTAATACAATACCTTCTAAAATTGACAGAAATTGCAGAGGTACCTACGTGGTTACAAGTTAATATCATGTTGCTGTAGACATTACAAGAGGAAAGACAGATAAAATATGGAATAAGGTGCCAAGATTGGCGTGAAGGAGAACGGTGATAAACAGTTCTTTCAGTGCTATGCTGAAGTGAAAGAGCTGAGGACACACAGAATAATGGTTTTGTCGTGTACAGGCTCCAACAGGGAAACGTTTTATGCATCGTTTCACTGTTACAGAGGATACAAGTCAGTCAGTAGTAATAACTACGAAGTCACCCAAATATGTGAAGATTTCGATATCTATTTATAATTTCTAAATTCCGCTGTCTTTTGATGAAAAAAAGTGAGCCCTGTAATAACTTGTTGATCTGACCAGTAATGATAAACGACAGCAATAAATATTTCACATCAGTCATATTTATTTAAGTAAGACCACTTCCAACATAGTTTTGCTCTACTATAGTACAGAAACTGCCGCAGAGGAATTCAAGAGAATCTCGTGCTACAATCTGCCACAAATAAAGCACACAGCTAGCACAGCCAAGACTGGAAGTAAACTACAAATAACACTTCCCATCTATTCTCAACATATTCAGAAAGGCAAAAATCATTCGCTGTACACAAGAACTGAAAACTTCGAGAAAGAAAACAAAGGCCTTTATGAGACTTATTTAGCACTGAATGACTAAACTTTTTTCAATTCAAGTGAAATTCAGTTCTAAAATAACAGCTAGTGGGAACAGGTTATATTAAATTGAAATTGTTTACCAATAAATCCTAAGATTTTCTAATAGTGCCTAAAAACCTTATTATATCAAATGATTTACGGGGCAAACACATTAGATTTACTTACACAGATATAACAGACTATACTAATAAACAGATATCTTACGTTTCTCAACCTGTAACTCAGCTAATGATAATGATATTTCAAATAAATGACTGCAATTCGCTGCTCACTTCTATATGCCATCCTTGATTAAACTTTGTAATCAGTTAATGACGCATACTTCGTAGAAGACTGATACATGAAGATCTAACAGTCATTTGAAATAGTGGAAACCAGATGGTGACTTCTTATTAGAAATCTTGAGATCAATTCTGAAAATAAACCTTTAACAACGGGTCAGTTGACCGTATTAATTAACTAGTCACTTTCTGTTATAAAAATGCAGTCCTAGTATTGTGAAACAAATGAAAAGTCATCCTTTTGGCAATTTGTAGTCTTGTCAACATCTTTGATTGTGTGGATCAAGATATTTTGCTACCAAAACTATAATGGTTGTGAGTTGAACACAGTCTACTTGTACGAAAAAGGGCGTCACTTTGGCAAATGAAACGACAAATCTCAAACGAAATTCAGAGTGGGGAACTATTACACGTGGTACCGGCAAGGTACACTGCTTAGCTTCTCCTGAACGTGACCATAAATCATTTTTCAAGAAAATTTATGTCTTTTCAAAGACAGTGACACGTTCTAATGACACAAGTGTATCGGTAAGTGCCCAAAGAAAACCGTAACAGGCTTGCATTTCGTTCGCAGCGAAACATTAAACCTATATGTTTCGAACACTTATATTTCGTTATTCCATAATTCCTTATAGATACAAGACAATTGATCAAGGCACCCACTACAGGGAACGTAAAGTATATATAGTTCCAAGGTATTGCAGGCATACCTCAATTATTTAAACCATATTATCGTTTGCTTATTGACATACAGTAACACTGGTTTTCTTAAGGATGCAGATGCAGATGCTAAGAATGGTGGTTTATATTCCTTTCAAAACCGATACAACAGAAGTAACGTATTTTCGTGTGACAGTAAAAACGCAATTAATTTTAATGTACACATAAAGTTAACTCAAATTACGCGAATGGTGGCAGCTCTATCAGTGTAACAAGTGTGCAGCATGGCATTCTCAGACACAGTATATACGATTCTGCTCCCCGAGCTAAAATGAAATATTTATAGCCGGGGATATGAACGACGAGATAAAATACTGATTGGAAGATTGGCAAAACGAGATGCAAGAACTAAAATAGCCGAAGAGTATATTATGAACAGTTACTTCCAAGCTCAAAAATAAATTCTTCATCATCAGACTATTAGGGTGCAATGTATTACTACTGTCACAACGGTATAAGAATAGTGAGCATAGAAATAGAAACCTCAGCTACACTGAAAGTTTACAAAAGTCATGCGATACCTCCTAACTGTGTGTTGGACCTCACTTTGCCCGTGGTACTGCAGGATTTCGACGTGGAGTTGACTCAACAAATCGCTGGAAGTAACCTGCGGAAATATAGAGCCATGCTGCCTCTATAGCAATATATAATTGCGAAACTCTTTCCTGTGCAGGATTTTGTACATGAACTGTCCTCTCAAGTATGGCCTATAAATGTTCGATGGGACTCACGCCGGTAGATCTTGGCCTCTAAATCGTTTGCTCAAATTGTAAGAAGGTTCTTCAAAATAATCGTGAACAACTGCAACCAGATGATAATTCACATTGTCGTCTATAAAAATTACGTCGTTGTTTGGGAACACGAAGTCGATTAATGGGAACAATAGGTCACCAAGTAGACGAACATAATCATCTTCAGTCAATAATTGGTTCAATTGGACCAGAGGACTCAGTCTCTTCCACGTAAACTTATCCCACACCATTATGCAGCCACCACCAGCTTGGACATTGCCTTGTTGACAACTGGTGTCCACGACGTCGTGGGGTCTGCTCTACACTCTCTATCCGTACCATCAGCTCTTACCAACTGTAATGAGGACTCATATGAGAAAGCCACAGGTTATCAGTTGTCCAAAGTCCGGCCAGCTAGTGGTCCTGAGCCAATGAGATGCAGTGAAGGCGATGTCATACTGTTAACAAAGGCACTCGCGTCGCACGTCTGCTGTAACATTACGAGACAAGATAGATGTAACGGAACTTGAATAGCGTATTTGCCTCTATTGGTTACGGTAGAGAGATCGATCTTTATATATAATATTGCCTGAATAAAGGTTGGGCGAGTGTAAAGCTATAGTTAAAAACGCACGCCGCATTATTTGTTACGATTTGGTCAGTCATAATAAAAATAACATGCTTTTGAATGCAATTAAAATGTAAAGGCGATACCTGTTTAGTGTTATTGGAAATAATATGTGGTAAATTAATGAGTGAGGTAGCCGATCCTATAAGAAGAGGTAAAATTGGGCATATTAAGGTGTTTTGCTTTATATCGACGAAGCCGATGATACGGCGTCTTTTTTTACTGTTTACTCTTAGAAATAAACAAGTAAATAAGTGCTAATTGTGCGTTGTGAAAAAATATAGGGGCGAGTTTCAAATAGCTACGGTATACAAACAGACTAACAAACGGACATTTAGTTACACGCAATCGCGGATAGTGAAGTGTGGTCATTAAATTGAGTACACCTACAGGGCTGTCAATTCCGCGATAAATCTATTCGCATCTCACGAGGGACGCGGTATTGAGACCGTTCTTTTCTTTTTTTTTTTTTAATTGTATCGCGGAGAGCGGGCTTCAGTTTATGAGAAGGAGAAAAACTGTATCATTATCACTGACTGTTGGTGTCAAGCAACCAAAACTGTTCATCAAAGGGTTTCCGTGAATGAGTGGTGAATGCGAAATAAAACTGTGAACGAAATTAAGTTAAATAAAACAGAAGAGACAAGACAGTGTGGTCTTATCTGTTATTATTCCATAAACTGTAACATTTCTTGTCGTTGTACGAAGCCATTATAGACGATCGTTATGACAATTTGCTTTGAAGGGATCTCGTTACGAGTTAAGTTTTGGGGACCTGGTCAAGAGGGGATAGTTCGTAGATCCTAACTACTGCAGCTATTCTGGAATCAGGTGCTACCGTGACCGTTGTGTGTTGTCAATGGCTTAAGGCCATCATATCTCATGCTCTAAGATCGACGCGCCTTTCCTCTTGGTATAACGGAGACTCACGGTAACAACGACAACGCTGACGACGAAGGAAAGTACGGTAGATGTGGCGCCCAACGTGGGGCTCGATCGAGGAGGATTGCTGCATCGAGTGTCATCCGGATTCACGAACCCTAGAGTTGGAAAATGTTGTAGCAGCCTGTGAATCTGTCCAATTAGAGAGGTATTCTTCAATAATCGCTAAAAGTGAGCGATACTACCAGGTATGATTAAAATAATAGTATAATTATTAAAAAAATGGAAGTTGAGACTTGTGATTTTGGTAGATAAATATATATAAATACACAGCGAAAATAAGTGTATGTCATGGTAGTGAATAATCATGTCAAAACGAACCAAAAGAATACATGATAATGTGCAGTTGAGTAGAGTAATGAGTAGAGAGAGAGAGGAAAGTGAAGAGGATATGGATGATGCATCCCATGAGCTCAATGTGGGACAGGAGACATGTACAGATAATAATACTGTTATTGATTTAGAGCCGTTAGGACAATCAAATACAATGATACGTAACGTAAGCAGCGTGGGAGAACATAAAGATCTTGAGGTTTCGGAAATAGATAAGCAAGTTTATCCTCAAAATAGAAATATTAATCAAAAACTGTTTGATATGCTGGTATCAATAAATACTCAAATGGTTGTAATGAACGGAAGACTTGGTTCACTAGTAAAAGATAATAAGCAATTACAAGAGGACAATCAAAAGTTAAATGAAAAATTTGAGGCCAAATTTGGTTCATTAGAAGGTAAAATGGATTCTTTGGAAAGCAAACTGAACACCTTTGACTATAAACTGGAAAATACTAAGAAAGAATTAAAGGCGGACTGGGAGACTCAATTAAATGCGAAATTTGGAGAACTAGATGTAGAGTTTTCTAACACCTTAGAAAGGCAACATAATAATTTAATGGGAAAACTTCGTGATGTAGAAAAGAAATATGAAGTAGTTTCGAAGAGTTATGATGGCCTGTCCAATAGGATGGTTAAGTGTGAAAGTAGCTGTTTCAATGCTAGCTCACAGATAGAAGAGCTTTCGAAACAAATAGTCGAGTTTGAGTCCGATTCTCGTATAGGGGTTGACAAGTATTTGGTAGATCAGACTAAAAGACTTAACGAAGATCTGTCTGTATGGATAGAAATAAAAGGAAATGAAATTGTAGACAAGGTTAAGACTACTATTGGATCCCAGCCAAATAAAAATATCAGTGACCACCTAAGTATAAATGATGAATTAATTAAGCTGTTCACTAGCGAAATTCAGAAAATAAAAGACAAAATAGCTGATGAGTTCATTAAATGTCAAAAGGAAACCAATCATAAACTGGCAAAGTTAGAACGAAAGTCATCACAAAATTTGTTGACTGATGACAAACGTTTGGAGAATAGGACAAAAAACAACCGAACTTGTGATAATACGAAGTACAACTGTGGTGAAAATTTGCATTGGGAAGTTGATGATTCGTTTGGTACAGAGGATGATTCATTTGGCCAGCGAGGATATTTGTCTTCTTTAAAAGTGGACAATAGCATTTTTAAAAGTAGACAATGCCCTATATTCTCCACTGAAAAGAACAACCTGCATCCGAAAATCTTCATCAATAATTTCAAAAGAATATTTCCACGTAGCTGGTCTGAACACGACCGACTACAGTTTATAGTATCCAAAATTACCGGAGAAGCCGCATTATGGGCCACCAAAGTAAGTGAAAGTTACCATACTTGCGTTGAGTGTGAACAACTTTTTTTGGCTAAATACTGGTCGTCGAGTAAATAAGAGAAATTAAGAAAAGAGGTTTAACAACCTGAGTATTTTAACAGTAAAAGGAGTACTTTAAGGCAATATTTTGAAAAGTACATAAATAAGACACGTTATTGGAGTGATTCGATTTCTCTCAAGGAAGTGATCAGAATTTGAAGGGAAGGTTGCCCATAAATATACGCGAAAAGTTAATAAATTTTCCTGACCACGATGCAGAACAATTCTTGTCGGTGATTGACTCTATAGATATGATTATGGAAGACGCAAGACAAATGAGTAGTAATAAAATGTCGACTTACACTCATAGTAATACGAATAAGTATAATAATAATTTAATGTATGATAATAATAATACCGAAAACCAGGTCAAACCCGCATCACAGGAGCGTGGACAGTCTTCGTCCTATAGATTCAATAAAAACAATGATTATAATAAATATAGAAGAGATACTTACTGTGCTGGAGGTAAACATCGATATGGTGACGCGAATGCGCATAGTAGTGATATTAATAAGAGTAACAGGTACCCAAGTGATGAACCCAATTGTATTCGACCTTGGGAAGATAATTCGAAACATAATGTTCATCTGAAGGATGGAACAAATACCTCGAGTCCTCATCCAGCACAAGGAGTTATACCAATGGACGAAGGAGCCTCCAATGTGCGACGGGGCGAATACCATAACTCGGATCATACTGTACGGATTGTGGAAGTTCATGAACGCCCACCGATGACTCAAAGTGATACATTAACTAATACCAGTCACCAAATGCCTTCCTGGGATGACTGGAAAGGAGAAAGAAGGCAGGCATCTATTTGAACTGGGTGTATTAAGGTACAATAATGATCAGGATATAAGGAATGAATTAATTGAAGAAAAACCTGAAGTTTCTAATAAATGCGGACAAATTTTACAGGCAATAATTCCAACAAGTATAAATAATGGTGATGTTGAATATTAATTGATACTGGAGCGACTATTAGTGTCATGACGCTGGACTGTTTAAAACAGATAAGCCGAGGTGTAAAAATGCCCACTTTTCCTATCACATGGTGTACCGTGTCTGGCGCCTTCATCGCAAAAATGCAGAAAGTTGTGAAACAGGTACGTGTCGACGTTACAATACGGGGGGCTCAAATTGAAAGTACATTCCTGGTTGTTCCTAAAATGACAGTACCATGTATATGCGGTTTGGATTTTTTATGTCAGACCGGTCCAATCATTAATTTAGAGAAAGGTGAATGTATATTTAATTCCAATGGTAATGTTTTGAGAGCCACCATGAGAATGGGCCGAGTAATTCCAAACCAGTTGTGTATGAATGTAATGGTAAAATATGTCAGTATTGATGATGAAAATGTGTATGATATCTGCCTTATTGAATGTTCTGAAGAAATGATGGGTAAAATGTCATTGCAGGAAAAGGTGTTAGAATCATAATATTTATCTGTTATCCAAAGGGACGAATTGTACTACGTGTTGGAAGCATACCACTCGATTTTTAGTAAACGTCCAGGTATAATAAAAGACTTTGAATAGCATATAAAGACGTACGCGCATAAACCCTTTTGACGTACTTCCTACTCTATTCCATGGACAAAGAAAGATATAGTCAGAAAGGAAATCAATAAAATGTCTGAATGGGGTATATTTGAGCCCTCAGATTCTGAACATTGTAACCCTCTTGTGGCGGTAATTAAACCCAATGGTGACATCAGATTGGTATTGGATGCCAAGAGATCAATAAGATTATTATACCTGTACCAACGCGACCGAAGAACCTAGAAGAGTTAGTACCAAAGTTTTATGGTGCCCGCATCTTAACTTCTTTGGATATGCGTAGTTCATATTGGCAAACTAGAATATCGAAAGAATCTCGAAAATATACTGCATTCGTTTTTCTGGGCCATTTGGGTTGAAAATAAGCGGGGTGTTTTCATATCGGCATTAGATACCATACTGGGCAGAGACCTTTTGAATTAAGTTACTTTATATGTGGATGATTTGCTAATTGCTTCTGAAACTTGGGAGGAACATTTGGACTTACTAAGAAGAGTTTTTGCGAAATTTTTGGAATACGGAGTTACCGTAAATTTGAGCAAATCCAAGTTTTCTCATAACCAATTGAAATTTTTTGGACATATAATTACTCCTGAAGGGATAAAACCAAATCCTAAAAAGATGGATGCAATTAACAGATGTGCTTATCCAAAGAATAGAACGGAATTAAAGTGTTTATCGGCTTAGTTTCATTTTTTCGACGACTTTTACCCAATCAGTTAGGAAGCCAAGACTGTTTGTTACGGCTGTTAAGAAAAAATGTCATGTGGGAGTGGAATTCCGAATGGATGCAAGCTTTTGATAACTTCCGCAATGCTTTGACTAATGCTCCACTGTTACATCATCCGAGACTTGGTCAAGATTTTTATATTGCTGCTGATGGTTCTGAAACAGGATTCGGTGTTACTGTTTTCCAGATGGACAATCCAGAAGATATCAGTACCATCAAGATAATTAGGTTTGCCAGCAGAACACTCTCTAGCTGTGAATGTGCGTATCGTACTACTGAATTGGAAGTACTGGCCGTGGTCTGGTCCCTTAGAAACTTTCGCTATTTTGTATATGGAAAGAAGATCATTGTATTCTGCGACCACAAAGCTTTATCTTTTATTTTAACGGGAAGGATGTTCCATTCACGTTTAACCCGGTGGGCCTTGCTATTGCAAGAATATGATATTACGCTCAAATATATCGGAGGTAAAGACAACATCATAGCCGATGCTACTTCAAGACAACCGAAAAGAAAAAATGACGACGAGTGTGAAGAACAGACTATTGACTTTAAACTCATGAATTTATCAAGTCAATATTGTGAGAAGCAGATTTCACAGCTATGTCGAAGTCTCCCACAACTGCAAGAAGAGGATAAGTTGTGGAAAGCCATTAGACGTGCTGTTGAAAGCAAAACACTAAGTCACTCTCAAGAACAGTATCAATTGAAATCCGGAATATTGTATCGAAGGAAGGATGAAGAAGATGTTTGGCAAGTTTGTGTTCAAAATAAATATTTAGAATCACTTGTATGGTAAACTCATTTGAATTGGGGTCAATTTGGTGCCGCTAAATGTACAGTTAAAATAGCACAGTACTGCTATCATCCAAATTTGGGACGTCTAACTACAAATATTCGTAAGAAGTGCAAAATATGTCAGATGGCAAAACCCATCAACTATTCTCGGAAGATAGAATTACATCCGATCATCTCACAAAAACCTTTAATATTGGTGTCATGTGATGTCTGTGGACCATGTCCCATGACACGTGGATGGTTCAAATATGTTTTGGCTTTCTATGATCTCTTTTCAAAATATGTGAAATTATAACCTTTGAAAAATCTCCACGTTCGCCCATGTTATGCAAATTTTCTCAACAACTACATAACTGAGCTTGGCAAACCTATAATGATTTTGACAGACAATGCTGCTTATTATACAAGCAAAGTATGGACAGACACTATGAAAGAACAAGGAATCCAGCACATTTTCATCTCAAGATTTTACCCTTGTGGAAATCTGGTTGAGAGAATCTTCCGAGAGTTGATCCGATTTTTACGGACGTACATAGCCAAACAACATTATAAATGGATTGATTGGATTTATGAATTTGAGAAAGTGTATAATGACTTAGCGCACTTATCGACAGGTTATTCACCTAACCAAATAGTATTTGGTGAAAGTATTGTGCCAGAATGGGTGAAGAAATTACCTGCGACAGAACAAAAGATTATCAAGAAAGAAGATATGGTAAAGAAGGTCTACGAAAACCAGAAGCATCAAGCACAATTGAGATAAACCTGGTTTGATAAAAATGTGAAGAAAGTAGGGGAAGAATTTTTTTGAGAAATCATCCAAAAGCATCAACCAGGAAAAGACTGATTAAGAATGGCAATATTTATATACAGGTCCATACAAAGTAATGAAAATAGCTCATGAAGGGAACTACCTCCTGGCAGATTGTGATACTGATGTAATTAAAGACTTGTTCCCTCATATAGACCTGAAGAAGTATTATCAATAATGAGCGAAATATAGATTCAAGAAACACTGAATGATACCAAGACTATACTCAGAGTGGACTAAATAAAAGCACTCGTGGATAAATACATACTTATAGTAACTTACAAATAAAATTTAAAAAAAGTACCGAAGATTTACATGAGATACCTTCTTGGTACCAGCAACAATGACGACGCTGAAATACGATTTATCCTCTCACCGAACAGCGAGGATGGATGATTTAAAAGTGGAATTAAGATGAAAAGAAGAGGACCAAATCCTCTCTGGTTAAACAAGTGGACTGATACGGGTCTTGACCTAGGATGTTAATCGTCAAACCCGGCTGTGATCTCTGCCTTGCTCAGTCGGTTGAAGAACTGAGGGCTTCATCCAAGAAAAAATGTGGTGTGAATATGCAGTGATTAGTGGGAAGTGTTTCTGAGACGACCTATAAACAAATGGGGAATTTACTTAAGGGCATTTTGTCAAGGCCCATTAACTTAACTTAAATATTGTAGAATGTATGTACTGACTTGTTGAGTGTATTCGCCGAAACAAATACCCTCTCCTGTCACAGTACACAAAAAATAAGCCTGTTCTGTCTGGAACCCTCTTCAAGACATCACAGTCTGGGGGGCCGTGTAACATTACGAGTCAAGACAGATGTCACGGATCTTGAATAGCGTATTTGCCTCTATTGGTTACGGTAGAGAGATCGATCTTTGGGTCCTGTCTGTATATCTATATATAATATTGCCTGAATAAAGGCTGTGTAGTGTAAAGCTATAGTTAAAAACGAACGCCGCGTGATTTGTTACGATTTGGTTAGTCATAATAAAAATAACATGCTTTTGAATGCAATTAAAATATAACGGCGATACCTGTTTAGTGTTATTGGAAATAATATGTGGTAAATTAATGAGTAAGGCGGCCGATCCTATAAGAAGAGGTAAAATTGGGCATATTAAGGTGTTTTCCTTAATATCGACGAAGCCGATGATACGGCGTCTTTTTTTTCTGTTTATTCTTAGAAATAAACAAGTAAGTAAGTGCTAATTGTGCGTTGTGAAAAAATATAGGGGCGAGTTTTAAATAGCTACGGTATACAACCAGACTAACAAACGGACATTTAGTTACACGCAATCGCGGATAGTGAAGTGTGGTCACTAAATTGAGTACACCTACAGGGCTGTCAATTCCGCGATAAATCTATTCGCATCTCACGAGGGACCCGGTATTGAAACAGTTTTTTTTAATTGTATCGCGGAGAGCGGGCTTCAGTTAATAGAAAGGAGAAAAACTGTATCATTATCACTGACTGTTGGTGTCAAGCAACCAAAACTGTTCATCAAATGGTTTCCGTGAATGAGTGGTGAATGCGAAATAAATCTGTGAACGAAATTATGTTAAATAAAACAGAAGAGACAAGACAGTTTGGTCTTATCTGTTATTATTCCATAAACTGTAACATTTCTTGTCGTTGTACGAAGCCATTATAGACGATCGTTATGACAATTTGCTTTGAAGGGATCTCGTTACGAGTTAAGTTTTGGGGACCTGGTCAACAGGGGATAGTCCGTAGATCCTAACTACTGCAGCTATTCTGGAATCAGGTGCTACCGTGACCGTTGTGTGTTGTCAATGGCATAAGGCCATCATATCTCATGCTCTAAGATCGACGCGCCTTTCCTCTTGGTATAACGGCGCCTCACGGTGACAACGACCACGCTGACGACGAAGGAAAGTACGGTAGACTGCTACCATAGCCCATTAACACCACACGGCACTGTACTAACGGATACGTTCGTCGTTCCTGTGCTGTAGTTCGTGTTGAGAAGTAATGTCTCAAATTTGATATTCTCGGAACAGCTTTGACACTTTTGATGTCGGAAAAGTGAATTTCCTAACGGTTTCCGAAATGGAATGTCCCCTGCATTTAGTTCCTACCACCGTTCTGCATTCAAACTCTGTTTATTCGCATGGTGCCACCATAATCACGTCGGAAAGCTTTCCACATGCGTCACCTGAGTACAAAACTAATGACAGCTCCTACAACGCACTGCCTTTTCTACCTTGTGTCCACAATTCCGCCATCTGTATACCTGCACCTCCCTGTTTCATGGTTTTCGTGACGTGATTGTATTGGTATCATACTTTGACACCACATGAACAATTGGTCAGTCACTTGGAGGTACAAGAATCATATTGTCTACAAGAAATCCATTAAAATATCATGACAGAGTGCATAACAAATATGTGCTACATGAAACTTCTAAATTGAGCATTTAAGACCAAGCTGTTGTATGCATAACGCACTTGCAAAAGTCTACACCCTTGAAACGTCGCCTATCGACTTCGTATGTTCAGAGTGAACTTTATCTCAGTGGCATAAGATTGTAGTCTGTAGACGTCGAGCCGAGAAGTTCAATTTTAGACAGCTAATCAGAACTTTCAGGAAGGTTGTTAATAAACAGCCACAATCTTCCTCTTCTCCTTCTTTTGCCTTATCCAGTTTCACTGGGGGTCGGCGTTACTGTATGAGACTGGCCGGCTCACCACGCCTATCTTTAAATTGTCAGGCTTATTCGGTATGTGGCAGGCTTGCCTCCCTGAAACCCAGATGCGGCGCGTTAACATTCTCACCTACCGAGGTGGGTCGACAAACTGTTAAGATACCAATCGACATACGCTGCTTATAAAGCTTCCGGTGCGGTTCTCCTCTTGCTACAGAAGCCAAAAGCCAGTTTGTCAACAAGTGGCCACGAAAGCCTTACCAATTTTGTATTACCCCTCTACAGGGAGGAGATCCGCAGATTGTACCGACGCCTTGACCAACGACGGAAGAAGAAAGTGCGATTGATGTCCTCTCTCGCCTTTCTGTCGCGGTGCCAAGATCAACATGCTACACCGACGTTCTTGAAATGTAAGCGCCTACTCATCAACGTGCAAGCGTATCGTATCTACGACACAATTCGTGAGCGAATTCATACAACACGGAGAGACTTGGAAAGAACGGATCATAAGCCTTTGGACATTTTCTATCAACTAAGTAGCAGAATGCGAGACGAGTGGGACAAGATCGAGAGCATCACTCACAGAAGCATGCAGAACGAACTCGAGCGCTGCACTGAGGGACAGAAGAAAAAGTTTGAAAGATGCCGGAAGCAGACCGACAAGGCGATTCCCGACATGTCACGCTCAGTGCTCAACCTCACTGAACGACAATTGACCGAAGAGGAAGTATCTGTTTCTCAAAAGGGAGGGAAATTCGTTATCATCCCGCGAGCTATACCTATGGAGGACATAATTGCTAACAGTGAAGCGGCCATTCGGAAGCTTCCTCTTGAAAGGGCAGAGGAAATACGCACCGAAAAAGCCCGGATACTGCGCCGAGCAAAATCACCAGCTAGCAACCTGAAGAAAGAAGAGCCACAAGCTATTAAGAATCTCAATGCCGACAAGAGAATATTGGTACTGCCTGCCGGTAAGGGGAATGCGACCGTCGTAGTGAAGACCTAAGATTATGAGCTAAAGATCCGAGACCTATTAGATCCGACGACGTACTGAAAACTAACCGCAGATCCGACGCAACGTATCACACAGAATACGAATCGGCTAATCAGGACGTCTTCTCTGCCGGCGGACATACTGAGAAACCTGCGCAACACAGAACCCCTACAACCTCTGCTGTATGGATTACCCAAGATCCATAAGAACAACGTTCCACTATGACCGATTGTTAGCGCTCCTGCCTCACCGAGGTACAAAATTGCAAAACACTTGGAATCTTCATGGAACATTTCGAAGCACAGGCACTGGACATGGCGACTTGCAAACCTAAGGTGAGGTAGAGGTACGTCGATGATACTTTCGTTGTGTGGAGCCATGGTGAAGGACAGCTCGGTGACTTCCTAAGACACCAGAATATCCTCCATGCCAACATATAGTTTACCATGGAAGTAGAAAAGGACAAATAACTGCCATTTCTAGATGCGCTGGTCACAAGGGATGGCGAAAACCTGGGACACAGCGTGCATCGAAAATCGATACATACGGACAGATACCTGAACAAACTATCAAACCACGACCCGAGTCGGAAAAGAGACATGATTAATACGCGAGCAGGGCGAATTTTTAGCCGCAGCACCTCAGATACGTAATGCAACACCTGGAAAGTGTTGTGAGGAGCAATGGGTACTCCACAAATTATATTAGAAGTTTAACAGAGCCAAACACTAAGCGTAGTAAGAAATCAGAAAAAGAAATCTCGGGTACGGCGTTTCTGCCTTACGTTCCCAGAGTGATGGACACAATCGGCCGTATACTGCGCAAACAAACCGTAAAGACCGTTTTCAAACGACAAGGAAGATCAAAGTGTGTCTTAGATCGGCAAAGGAAAAAAGGGACCCACTTGCAATGTCGGAAATATACCGCATACCATGCAAATGTGGAAAAGTTTATAGCGGAATGACTCGACGATCAATCAACACCAGAATCAAAGAACATAAGCGACATTGCAGGTTGGAGCAGGTGGAGAAATCGGCCGTGGCAGAGCAGGCACTGAGTGAGACCGACCACGTAATAAAATTCGCCGACACGGAAATTCAGGCTGTAGAGAAGCACTACCACACCCGCTGGTTCAGAGAAGCTGTAGAAATACACAAACACGGGAACAGCTTCAACAAGAAAGAGGAAGCCTTATGGTAAACGGATCCTGGCTTCCCGTACTGCAGGGAACTTCATGACCTTAAGGAGCCTTTATGTGCAGTTCAGACGTGCACAGGAGACAAGGTGTGTTCCAGCGTCTTCTCGTAGCCATTTACAATCGAGCCAGATTTCTTCCTTGTTGTGTTCCAGTGGCTACAGGGATGCCTTGCAAAGTACCCGCTCGTTCTTTAACGGATTTATGGAGAGCCCTGCCGCATCCATAGTGTCAGTTCCTTCTAGCACTACTTCAGACATTAGTCGAGTCCATGCCACGTCGTACTGCGGCACTTCTGAGTGCTCGCGGGGGCCCTACACTATATTAGGCAAGTGTACCACTTTCTTTGGCTCTTCAGTGTATAATTCTGCTTTCAGTGAAGTACAAAATTTTAGATTTCTGAACATGTGAAGGATGATGCAAATCTTTGCTCCACATCGATATTTAAAGAAGCTATAACTGAATCTTCTTTCAGACAGAACTTCATAAGAATTAACTACGTCATTAGCGACATCGTGAGTGAAGCACAGTCGCCTATGTGCCGCTTTCTCATTTAGTAGAACTACGAAATCGCTGGCTAGTTGAGCAAATTACAGGTATAGTGCGATCCGTCCTATGTGTATGTCTCTAAAAAGCGTATAAAAAGTAATGCCCATATAATCATTATGGCGTACACGTCATCTGTTTGATACTTGAAAATAATTTGATTCGACATTAGTACAATTTAGTGCTTTCTGCTCGGAAAAAATGTTGTTAACAAAAATACGAACTTGCAACTAATGTGCCCACGTCCCTCATTTACTTACACTAATATTACTGAAATATTCTCAATACAATAACGGACGCACGACCAAATGGTCATAGACGCTCTAGATGTGAACGTGGCTTAAAAGTTCTTACGTAGTGCAGAAACACCAAATGTCATAATTACCTAATTGCATGAGTCTTAAGGATATCATGAATTAATAATTTTAAACGTAAATTATGGTTTACAGTGGATGTATATTTAAGATTTGCTTTAGTGAAATACGAGTGTTACTCGTAAAGTAAGGAACGATCGGTCACAAAATGGAAAGTAGAGTGAAAATCTGATGAAGCTTTGCACAGATGCGTTGGGCACTGTGTCTAGTACGCCAGTCGATCGCATCATGTCGCTCTTTTCAGTTCTGAGCTCAGAGTGAGAACGTAAAGGTGGCTAGAAATTAGCGTCTCCCGCCAAGTATGAGGGCCTGGCGAAAGATTTCGCCTGTAGCTATGCAATCCACATAACATAACTGTCATATGGTTCGTTCTACACGGCAATTCTCGGCCGCTCTCTGCAGAGGCAAAGAAGATGCTCTTGCAGCGCTTGCGATGGGAAATGTTTGATCACCCACAATACACCCCATAGTTGGCAACCCCTGAGGTTCATCTCAGCTCAAATGAACCGCTGGCTATAAAGGCAGTATTTTGACGCAGTCAACGAGCTGCAGTCCAGAGCACAAAATTGTCGAAAAGCACTGGCGGCTGTCTTCTATAACGAGGAAACTCAGAAGCTGGTACAACGCTACGACAGATGTCTAAGTTAGAGCGGCGATTGTGTAGAGAAGTAGCTGTAAGGAGTAGCTAACCATTGCAAATAAAACAGTTTTGATTTTCACTGTTGATTCCATTTCGCGACCTATTATTCCTTACTTTCCGAATAGCTCTCGTATCTACTATTTCTCTAATAAAATGCTAAAATTTCCTAATCCGCAATAGCGAAAATAATTTATGCAATGTCCAGATGTTATCGACCTATTTGCTAAGTAATAAAGTTAGTGTCGCTGAAACAAATTAATTCCTGATTTTCTCTTCACGTAACTCTAATATAGGGTAATAAGAATGAGAACCACAGGCCGCTCAAATTTCAAATATCTCTGAGCACTATAGGGCTTAACTTCTAAGGTCATCAGTCCCCAAGAACTTAGGACTCCTTAAACCTAACGAACCTAAGGACATCACACACATCCATGCCCGAGGCAGGTTTCGAAACTGCGAACGTAGCGGTCGTGCGTTTCCAGACTGTAGCGCCTAGAACCGCACGGCCAACCCGGCCGACCCACAGGCGGTACCACTAAAATTCTGATTGTTTACTACCAAAATATTCCCAGCACCATGACCAAGTTTGAAGAGCTCCTAAATAACAGTACATCTCGCATAATAACACATACAGGAAGCTGGTTAAACCACTGAACTGACAGCACCATTAATTTTTGGGAGAGTAAATGAAAAGAAATGGTTCATGAAACATGTAGATGAAGGAATTGTAGCAATAGACAAGAAAGTCACGTCCACCGGGATAGAAGTATGCAGCTGCATTTGGCATCGTTTGAGCAAGACTAATTACCCCCGAAGGACACTAACCTATCACTGATTCTTCGTCTAATACAAGACTCAGCATCTAACGCAACCAATTACTTTGGAAAAAATTTATTTCAATTTACGAAGTTACAACACTGTACTGTAATCCTCGGAGGAGACTTCCAATATCCAACAATAAATTGGGCTAATTACAATTCCCTTAGTCGTGCTCGAAACAAAACATACTGCGAAACGTTACTGAATACCTCTATGGCAACTACCTAGAACAGATGATTAGATACCCTGCTCATGACGGGCATGTTCTGGATTCAACGACAATGAATTGAAAGACTGTTTGAGGATGTCCTCATTGATAATGGTATCAGTGACTGTGAGGCGGTTGCAGCAACCGTGATCACAAAAGCACAAAGAGTTTGATGGAACCTGCATTGCCTCGGTAAATAGCGATCACGTACAGCTCTCATAGTCTGCAAACGACGCGCTAAGAGCCATGGACATATGCATTCAGCTACATGTAGTATTTATTGATTTCCGATAGCCATTTGACTCAGTAAAACACACACGCATCGCTCTCGTAGAGATTGCGAGGAAACAGATAATGTAATTTCACCGCGCAGAGAAGCCGTTAACACACCATTCTTGCGCCCCCATATGTAAATGGGACGATGAAAAGCCCCAGTAAGTGGTACAGTGGGAAGTATCACCTTCCACGCACTTTACAGTGGTTTGCAGATTATGGATATAGATAGATGCCGATGGAGATGTATGGTTGGTGTACGTTATTCATAAATTTTGCTACAGTGGCGATCTGTTTCATTCTATCGGGATTTGTTACTCATATTCCCTTTACCCTTTCCCTACTACAATAAAGTAGTAGTAAGAATGTATTTCTAGATGGTCAACCTATCCGAAAAAGAAATGGAGAAAATAGATTTTTGAAAAAAGGAGAGACGTGATTGGACTCAACCGTTATTCCACAAATCGAAAATGATTTACTCATAAGCATGCGGAACGATTCGAGTCTATGCGACTCTAACGAGACATTGCGAATGCCTGGCAGACCCTCCCTTTAGATCGCGACTGAGTTTTTCCCTCATAGACTACGTCTCGATCATCGTCCCTCTCTCCTGTTCACTTTACACAGTCTCCGATTGTCAAGGAATATAACAGATATGTGTCTTCATGACGTCAGTGTCAACAATGAGTTCGGGCACAAATCCAACCGAACCGTTGCGTAGCATCAGTCTCATTGACAAAACTTCCGAAGAAAGAGTCGATTTCGTAGTGCGCTTTCTAGGAAGTCTGTTTCGCATCCTTCGGGCTGTGAGAAGAAGTTGAGAAGAGGTGAGGAGGTAGGTGAGCACCGTCTTTAAAAGTATTCTGCAAGTGCAGACCGCGGATCAGAGTCTGGAAGACAAATGTTTTGACTTTTGTCTACTTTCGCGAAGTACTATATTTGTGCAAGTCGAGAGGTGCAGAAATCATTTGCTTTTTCCGAAGCGCTTGCTACACAACTGTAGTTTCAATTTGTAGGCTCCTGGCTCATGCCATCATTTGTCCCTATCGAAGTTAGGTTTTTTTAGACAATCATACGTTTTCTTTTTTTGCATCTCATGACGACGGGAAAGAATCATCCTAATCATTCTTTAGAAGTCCCGGAGAGAAATTTGTGGTTATTGAATTTTCCTCCAAGAAAGTACATTCTACAGCAAATGAAGACCATTTGTCTTGACATTTCATAACCTAACCTGTGACTCCCAAAAATACCCTTCACAGAAAAATCTGATTTTGTCCTTGACGTACAATACAAATCTGTAAACGTATCTTGCTACAAATATCGAAAAATCGTCAATTCAAGTTAAACACTATAACTTTTCAGTGTTCAGCGTTTGAGTGAAGACATCTAGTAGCAATCACTGCTATTAACCAAGTGGTTTCAGAAAATTCAAAAAAGTTTTAAGTCATTACGTTAAACTAACTTATCCTTTTAAAGACAACAAAGAAAATTCAGGTTATTAACTTTTCTTCAATGTGGTTTATCAGTCGTTGTCTATAACTAGTCATAAAAACCTATTGCATTTTCAGACAGTGTGTCAATACTCCCTGAACAGTTAGAAGCTCAAAACAGTACAGAAGAATCTGTAAAACTGTCCTACCGTAACGTAGCTAGGTGTATAATGCAAAACTGGAACACGAAATTGTTATTATTGTTGCAAATTTCTTCTGTGGTCTATCAGTAAATAGAATTCTAGATTAAATTTTGTGTATGTGGTTCGTGTTAGTGCTAATAACACAGGCTATACTGACACGAAACGAAAAAGTTTGGTATCTGCAAGTTCCGGTAGCCAGAAACCGAAAACGCATGTGAAATTTGGCATGACCATAATAGAAAACAGCAGATGTTAATCCACTACAAACATTCGTTACCGTGTGGGGGGCTAGATTCGACAAAGCATGCTATGATGTGTACAGAGATTGGTAATATCGACAGGGTGTTTGCACCTGTACAAGTACTGCTCGACTACAAACTGGAACTGTAGTTGCGAAATAATGTTTTGTCTATCTTCAGTTCGAATTAGTTA
The DNA here is from genome assembly GCF_023898315.1 of Schistocerca nitens. Classification (NCBI taxonomy): domain Eukaryota; kingdom Metazoa; phylum Arthropoda; class Insecta; order Orthoptera; family Acrididae; genus Schistocerca; species Schistocerca nitens. Next base: position 23,568,366 of record NC_064614.1, read on the forward strand.
AATTGACAATGAAGAGCAAATTTCAGATCTACAGCAAAAATATGTAGGCTGCGTTAATTTATGCTGAAGTGATTCTATTAATGACGAAAAATTCTAGCTCTTATTTTAATAATGATTGTACATGTACACTTGATATGATGACTGTAGCGTGAATGTTAATTTTGCCTCAGTTTTTCTCACGAACGATCTAAATGAACACAAATGGATACAACATTTTTATTAAATTATTTCCGGATACGTATATCTAAAGCGTTACTATGATGGGGCGCTTTTTATTCTTGACATTTTTTTACGATTTTTGATACATTTAGTAATTTAACGTTCTGTTATGTGGCTGCCAGCACAGGGGTTGCTTTGTTTGATGTGCTGTATGAGTGGTTGAGGTTAGGGAAATAGCTACAAAGACTGGTCACTTTCGGGAGTTAGTACATTGGATTACTATTACGTTAAACGTCCACAATTCTATTTTAGTAATTAAATAACTACCTCAAATGTTCTGCTGACTTGAATGTTGAGTCTAAGAGATTAGTGAGCAACAAAAGCAATTACATTTATCTCTGTTTCACTATCAGCAGCTGAGAGTATTGCTCAGCTGGAATATTCTGTCCCACATTCTACATATATTGGTTAACTTTAAATTTGCTCACTGGCAGCATTACACTCCTCGTAGTCCAGAAAATTATTGTGGAATTAGGAGTACAGTTCACTGAACACGTGTATAACCATATGTTCTCATAACGTTAGAAAATTTCATATATAATCTGCAGATAGAAAACAAAATATCGTGGCTGAAGAATTTCAATTCAACGGAAAAGTGACCACCACCAGTTATACACTTATCGGTTCTCCAACATTCTTCAAAAATTTTGCAGTTAATTTGATTTGATTGGCAGAAAGCTTTTACGGAAAATAGTTCAATGTGAATCATTCACGTTGTAGTGAATCGTTAACCTATTTAGTAACTCCAATATTCTCAATAATTGTTTTCTTGCTACAAATATTTGGTATCTTTTAACGATTAATCAGCTTTTTGTTCACTTTAATTGGTGTTTCAATCTAAAATAAAGCCTTACTTAAAGTTAATTTTTTATGATTGTGATAAGGGCTGGTGAATGTTACATATGGTGCAAAGTGTAGTATGGGACTGGATTGTTTGATTAGGCCAAACCGCTTTCTCAATAAGCCAGATTTCACATTACTATTTTCGTCTCAGTGATTATTGTGTTTACCAAAACCTGCTTGTTTTACGTTTTCAGATGTTTTCGACAGTGAAGTCGCTGTTCGGCTCGCCAGCTGCCAGCCACGGGTGTCCCAGGCTGGTCGACGAGCCGCCAACACCTGCGCCTCTACGCCGCCTTCGGCCACCTCGACCAATGCCGAGTGAGAAGAAGGTGGAGTCCACCACCACCGACTGCGAAGAGGCCGCTGCTGATAAACCAGAGCTTCGGCCAATTCATGTAAGCAGCAGGAGCAACTTTGTACAATAATTACTGTCAGAGTGTTCTAAGAACAAAGAAATGAATTGCAGTAATGTTACGCAGACATATTTATTGACATGAATTTTTCTTTTCACAGTTTGGTCCGAGACCACGAATTGTGCATTTTGACTTGTCTGACGTTGGAGATGAAGAGGAGGAAGTCTCTGGCTCTTACTACCCTCCTGGGGTTCCAGTTCCGCCCAGTCGGCTGCAGATCTTCGCCAACAGACCGCGCAGACGGAAGATTATACGAGAGCCACCGTCGCAGGAAGTGCAGACTGCGATACTACATCTAAGAGCTGAGTTACAAGCAATGGTAAGTTACCCATGTAGTTGTTAACCACACAGCATAACATTAGAAATACAAATATAGATTTATTTTATTAATATTTCTGCATCAGACTCTTGTAATGGATGTAAATCTAGAATTAATTTAAATCTACACCCACAACCAAACTGTGTAAAGCACTATGATATGAAGATAAACGATAACTAGGCAATCCTGAAGCCAATCAGAATACGTAAAACATGTATTAATCCATTGAGTGGAATGTTTATAGACTGGAGTTATTGTCAATATGAAGATTCAGCTAAACCATGTCCATGTTATACCTCTTTTTTTCATTACTTGCTAAACATTGTCACCCCATTGTTAGCGATGGTTTGTAGGTTGTAATACTTTAAGTGCTAGATATAATGTTGCTCAAGGAAGCAGCTTAATAGAACTAATTCTTTTTGTCATTTTCAGGAGAACCCGCCACCTACAACATGGATTGGGCTTCTAGTGGAGACTCTAGTGGACCTATATCGAAACCAGAGAGATTACCGGCGGAACCATGGGTTGGCAGAGAAACCAGGGTTCGTCATCCGGATGAAGGGAAGACTCGCACCTGTTCGCGAGACAGTGAGGAAACTTCTGCATCTGAAGAAGAAGGCGGACAAGAGGCAGCTGCCGACGGGGATAGATTCAACTCTGCGTGATTACTTTCTACATTGTGAACACCCTGACCCTAATTACCCGCCGATTGTTCCATTAACACCACAGCTACTTGAAACCGCGCTGTGAGTGGACTGTAAAAATCAGTCTGGTTTGGCTTGAAATAAAACACCTTAAAGCCTGTTTAACTGTGTTTTTTATTGCATAATTAATTTTAAATTTTTTCTGCACACACTATACCCTTGTGAGAGTGAAACATGATCGCTAGTGTGAAGAATGAATATGTATTTTTCCCGTAGGAACCTCTGATGTAAATTGCTTCGAAGGAAATTCATCAGACTTAAACTGGCAAGCTGAATTGGAGCATTTGGCGATGCAGTTAACTTTACTAAGGTTATGATTGGCTCAAATTAGCTTATTGTGGTCAAACTCGCCAAATCAGGCAACAGTTTCAGAGACGCTACACGTCAGTCAGATTTAACTTAGACGTTTAAATCGCTCAGATCTTTGTAATCTTTGGACAACCGCGTCCAGACAACCCAAGGTTCACATTCTGTCCAAGAGATAAGCAAAGTGCCAGATATACTCAATTGCAGGGTGAAAGAAAAGCTGAGAGTGTACTTCTGATAGGTAGTTCTGATTTGACACAGTGTCAGAATTAATGAAAGACTTTCTTGGTATTCAACTATTTGTAACCGACTGCTTATAAGTCAAGCGTATTGCTCAGCATTGTGAATTGCTATTTTAGGAATGTGGTGAAGAATAATCATAAAGACGGGTTACTACTGATTATTTTATATACAACTTAATTTTTAGAGCATTATCTTAACTCCGGAATTGAGGGATGATGTCAGAAACATCACTTAAAATGATTCTTACGCAAAGGCGAATATTGTTTCATTCTTTAAATAATACAATAGCCTTCAGAGACTCGGTATTCTTTCAACCATCTGTGCTAGTCATGTACATGCTTGATTGATGCGTCCCACCTCACATACTCGTCCAACAAACTACATGGTCTACATCTGAATGTTTTCTTTAAGAGTTTGCCCTGCGTCACTAATTCCCAGATGAAGTCTGCGTCACAGAATCCTATCAGCTAATCCCAGTGATTTCCAGTAATTTCAGTAAACATTAAATACTTCCGAAAAACGGCTACCAAGTGGCTATAGACACAGCAGAAGCATCCAAAAAAAGGGCGATGAGTAGTAGAAAAAATAGAACGGTAGGGAATTTACAGCTACATATAAAAATGCTATTAAATATGAACTTCTCACGTCATACAAAAAATCTGAAAACTGAAAAAATATTTCTGCACGTGTCCTTGGCTAGGGTAATACAATACCTTCTAAAATTGACAGAAATTGCAGAGGTACCTACGTGGTTACAAGTTAATATCATGTTGCTGTAGACATCACAAGAGGAAAGACAGATAAAATATGGAATAAGGTGCCAAGATTGGCGTGAAGGAGAACAGTAATAAACAGTTATTTCAGTGCTATGCTGAAGTGAAAGAGCTGAGGACACACAGCATAATGGTTTGTCGTGTACAGGCTCCAACAAGGATACGTTTTATGCTTCGTTTCACTGTTACAGAGGATACAAGTCAGTCAGTGGTAATAACTGCGAAGTCACCCAAATATGTGAAGATTTCGATATCTATTTATAATTTCTAAATTCCGCTGTCTTTTGGTGAAAAAAAGTGAGCCCTGTAATAACTTGTTGATATGACCAGTAATGATAAACGACAGCAATAAATATTTCACATCAGTCATATTTATTTAAGTAAGACCACTTCCAACATAGTTTTGCTCTACTATAGTACAGAAACTGCCGCAGAGGAATTCTAGAGAATCTCGTGCTACAACCTGCCACAAATAAAGCACACAGCTAGCACAGCCAAGACCGGAAGTAAACTACAAATAACACTTCCCATCTATTCTCAACATATTCAGAAAGGAAAAATCATTCGCTGTACACAAGAACTGAAAACTTCGAGAAAGAAAACAAAGGCCTTTATGAGACTTATTTAACACTGAATGACTAAACTTTTTCGGGCAAGTGAAATTCAGTTCTAAAATGACAGCTAGTGGGAACAGGTTGTTTAAATTCAAATTACTTACCAATAAATCCTAAGATTTTCTAATAGTGCCTAAAAACCATATAATATCAAATGATTTACGGGGCAAACACATTAGATTAACTTACACAGAAATAACAGACTATACTAATAAACAGATATCTTACGTTTCTCAACCTGTAACTCACCTAATGATAAAGATATTTCAAATAAATGACTGCAATTAGCTACTCACTTCTATATGCCATACTTGATTAAACTTTGTAATCAGTTAATGACGCATACCTCCTAGAAGACTGATACATGTAGATCTAACAGTCATTTGAAATAGTGGAAACCAGATGGTGACTTCTTATTAGAAATCTTGACATCAGTTCTGAAAATAATCTTTTAACAACGGGTCAGTTGACCGTATAAATAAACTAGTCACTTTCTGTTATAAAAATGCAGTCCTAGTATTGTGAAACAAATGAAAAGTCATCCTTTTGTCAATTGGTAGTCTTGTTAACATCTTTGATTGTGTGGATCAAGATATTTTGCTACCAAAACTATAATGGTTGTGAGTTGAACGCAGTCTACTTGTACGAAAAAGGGCGTCACTTTGGCAAATAAAACGACAAATTTCAAACGAAATTCAGAGTGGGGAACGATTACACGTGGTACCGGCAAGGTACACTGCTTAGCTTCTCCTGATCTTGACCATAAATCATTTTTCAAGAAAATTTATGTCTTTTCAAAGACAGTGATACGTTCTAATGACACAAGTGTATCGGTAAGTGCCTAAAGAAAACCGTAACAGGATTGCAATTCGTTCGCAGCGAAACATTAAACCTATATGTTTCGAACACTTATATTTCGTTATTTCATAATTCCTTATAGATACAAGACAATTGGTCAAGGCACCCACTACATGGAACATAAAGTATATATAGTTCCAAGGTATTGCAGGCATACCTCAATTATTTAAACCATATTATCGTTTGCTTATTGACATACAGTAACGCCGGTTTTCTTAAGGATGCAGATGCAGATGCTAAGAATGGTGGTTTATGTTCCTTTCAAAACCGATACAACAGAAGTAACGTATTTTCGTGTGACAGTAAAAACGCAATTAATTTTAATGTACACATAAAGTTAACGCAAATTCCGCGAATGGTGGCAGCTCTATCAGTGTAACAAGTGTGCAGCATGGCAATCTCAGAAACAGTATATACGATTCTGCTCCCCGAGCTAAAATGAAATATTTATACCCGGGGATATGAACGACGAGATAAAGTACTGATTGGAAGATTGGCAAAACGAGATGCAAGACCTAAAATAGCCGAAGAGTATATTATGAACAGTTACTTCCAAGCTCAAAAACAAATTCTTCATCATCAGACTATTAGGGTGCAATGTGTTACTACTGTCACAACGGTATAAGAGTAGTGAGCATAGAAAAAGAAACCTCAGCTACACTGCAAGTTTACAGAAGTCATGCGATACCTCCTGTGTGTCGGACCTCACTTTGCCCGTCGTACTGCAGGATTTCGACGTGGTTTTGACTCAACAAATCGCTGGAAGTAACCTGCGGAAATATAGAGCCATGCTGCCTCTATAGCAGTCTATTATTGCGAAACTCTTTCCTGTGCAGGATTTTGTACATGAACTGTCCTCTCAAGTATGGCCTATAAATGTTCGATGGGACTCACGACGGTAGATCTTGGCCTCAAAATCGTTTGCTCAAATTGTAAGAAGGTTCTTCAAAATAATCGTGAACAACTGCAACCAGATGATAATTCACATTGTCGTCTATAAAAATTGCGTCGTTGTTTGGGAACACGAAGTCGATTAATGGTTGCAATAGGTCACCAAGTAGACGAACATAACCATCTTCAGTCAATAATTGGTTCAATTGGACCAGAGGACTCAGTCTCTTCCACGTAAACTTATCCCACACCATTATGCAGCCACCACCAGCTTGGACATTGCCTTGTTGACAACTGGTGTCCACGACTTTGTGGGGTCTGCGCCACACTCTCTATCCGTACCATCAGCTCTAACCAACTGTAATCAGGACTCATACGACAAGGCCACAGGTTTTCAGTTGTCCAAAGTCCGGCCAGCTAGTGGTCCTGAGCCAATGAGAGGCAGTGAAGGCGATGTCAAACTGTTAACAAAGGCACTCCCGTTGCACGTCTGCTGTAACATTACGAGACAAGATAGATGTAATGGAACTTGAATAGCGTATTTGCCTCTATTGGTTACGGTAGAGAGATCGATCTTTATATATAATATTGCCTGAATAAAGGTTGGGCGAGTGTAAAGCTATAGTTAAAAACGCATGCCGCGTTACTTGTTACGATTTGTTAAGTCATAATAAAAATAACATGCTTTTGAATGCAATTAAAATATAACGGCGTTACCTATTTAGTGTTATTGGAAATAATATGTGGTAAATTAATGAGTGAGGTAGCCGATCCTATAAGAAGAGGTAAAATTGGGCATATTAAGGTGTTTTGCTTTATATCGACGAAGCCGATGATACGGCGTCTTTTTTTACTGTTTACTCTTAGAAATAAAGAAGTAAATAAGTGCTAATTGTGCGTTGTGAAAAATATAGGGGCGAGTTTTAAATAGCTACGGTATACAAACAGACTAACAAACGGACATTTAGTTACACGCAATCGCGGATAGTGAAGTGTGGTCATTAAATTGAGTACACCTACAGGGCTGTCAATTCCGCGATAAATCTATTCGCATCTCACGAGGGACGCGGTATTGAGACCGGTTTTTTTTTTTTTTAATTATATCGCGGAAGCGGGCTTCAGTTTATGAAAAGGAGAAAAACTGTATCATTATGACTGCCTGTTGGTGTCAAGCAACCAAAACTGTTCATCAAAGGTTTTCCGTGAATGAGTGGTGAATGCGAAATAAAACTGTGAACGAAATTATGTTAAATAAAACGGAAGAGACAAGACAGTTTGGACTTATCTGTTATTATTCCATAAACTGTAACATTTCTTGTCGTTGTACGAAGCCATTATAGACGATCGTTACGACAATTTGCTTTGAAGGGATCTCGTTACGAGTTAAGTTTTGGGGACCTGGTCAAGAGGGGATAGTTCGTAGATCCTAACTACTGCAGCTATTCTGGAATCAGGTGCTACCGTGACCGTTGTGTGTTGTCAATGGCTTAAGGCCATCATATCTCATGCTCTAAGATCGACGCGCCTTTCCTCTTGGTATTACGGCGCCTCACGGTAACAACGACAACGCTGACGACGAAGGAAAGTACGGTAGATGTGGCGCCCAACGTGGGGCTCGATCGAGGAGGATTGCTGCATCGAGTCGAGTGTCATCCGGATTCACGAACCCTAGAGTTGGAAAATATTGTAGCAGCCTGTGAATCTGTCCAATTAGAGAGGTATTCTTCAATAATCGCTAAAAGTGAGCGATACTACCAGGAATGATTAAAATAACAGTATAATTATTTAAAAAAAGGGAGTTGAGACTTGTGATTTTGGTAGATAAATATATATAAATACATAATGAAAGTAAGTGTATGTCTTGGTAGTGAATAATCATGTCAAAACGAACCAAAAGAATACATGATAATGTGCAGTTGAGTAGAGTAATGAGTAGAGAGAGAGAGAGGAAAGTGAAGAGGATATGGATGATGCTCAATTTGGGACGGGAGACATGTACAGATGATAATACTGTTATTGATGTAGAGCCGTTAGGAGATTCAAATATAATGATACGTAACGTAAGCAGTGTGGGAGAACATAAAGATCTTGAGGTTTCGGAAGTAGATCAGCAAGTTGATTCTCAAAATTGAAATATTAATCAAAAAATGTTTGATATGCAGGTATCAATAAATACTCAAATGGGTGTAATGAATGGAAGACATGGTTCACTAGAAAAATGGATTCTTTGGAAAGCAAACTGAACACCTTTGATTATAAACTGGAAAATACTAAGAAATAATTAAAAGCGGACTGGGAGACTCAATTAAATGCGAAATTTGGAGAACTAGATGTAGAGTTTTCTAACACCTTAGAAAGGCAACATAATAATTTAATGGGAAAACTTCGTGATGTAGAAAAGAAATATGAAGTAGTTTCGAAGATTTATGATGGCCTGTCCAATAGGATGGTTAAGTGTGAAAGTACCTGTTTCAATGCTAGCTCACAGATAGAAGAGCTTTCGAAACAAATAGTCGAGTTTGAGTCCGATTCTCGTAAAGGGATTGACAAGTATTTGGTAGATCAGACTAAAAGACTTGACGAAGATCTATCTGTATGGATAGAAATAAAAGGAAATAAAATTGTAGACAAGGTTAAGACTACTATTGGATGCCAGCCAAATAAAAATATCAGTGAGCACCTAAGTATAAATGATGAATTAATTAAGCTGTTCACTAGCGAAATTCAGAAAATAAAAGACAAAATAGCTGATGAGTTCCCTAAATGTCAATAGGAAACCAATCATAAATTGGCAGAGTTAGAACGAAAGTCATCACAAAATTTGTTGACTGATGACAAACGTTTGGAGAATAGGACGAAAAACAACCGAACTTGTGATAATACGAAGTACAACTGTGGTGAAAATTTGCATTGGGAAGTTGATGATTCGGTTGGTACAGAGGATGATTCTTTTGGCCAGCGAGGATATTTGTCTTCTTTAAAGGTGGAGAATAGCATTTTTCAAAGTAGACAATTCACAACATTCTCCACTGAAAAGAACAACCTGCATCCGAAAATCTTTATCAATAATTTCAAAAGAATATTTCCACGTAGCTGGTCTGAACACGACCGACTTCAGTTTATAGTATCCAAAATTACCGGAGAAGCCGCATTATGGGCCACCAAAGTAAGTGAAAGTTACCATACTTGCGTTGAGTGTGAACAACTTTTTTTGGCTAAATACTGGTCGTCGAGTAAATATGAGAAATTAAGAAAAGAGGTTTAACAACCTGAGTATTTTAACAGTAAAAGGAGTACTTTAAGGCAATATTTTGAAAAGTACATAAATAAGACACGTTATTGGAGTGATTCGATTTCTCTCAAGGAAGTGATCAGAATTTGAAGGGAAGGTTGCCCATAAATATACGTGAAAAGTTAATAAATTTTCCTGACCACGATGTAGAACAATTCTTGTCGGTGATTGACTCTATAGATATGATTATGGAAGACGCAAGACAAATGAGTAGTAATCAAATGTCGACTTACACTCATAGTAACACGAATAAGTATAATAATAATTTAATGTATGATAATAATAATACCGAAAACCAGGTCAAACCCGCATCACAGGAGCGTGGACAATCTTCGTCCTATGGTTGCAATAAAAACAATGATTATAATAAATATAGAAGAGATACTTACTGTGCTAGAGGTAAAATCGGTAGTGATATTAATAAGAGTAACAGGTACCCAAGTGATGAACCCAATTGTATTCGACCTTGGGAAGATAATTCGAAACATAATGTTCATCGGAAGGATGGAACAAATGCCTCGAGTCCTCATCCAGCACAAGGAGTTATACCAATGGACGAAGGAGCCTCCAATGTGCGATGGGGCGAATACCATAACTCGGATCATACTGTACGGATTGTGGAAGTTCATGAACGCCCACCGCTGACTCAAAGTGATAGATTAACTAATAGCAGTCACCAAATGCCTTCCTGGGATGACTGGAAAGGAGAAAGAAGGCAGGCATCTATTTGAACTGGGTGTATTAAGGTACAATAATGATCAGGATATAAGGAATGAATTAATTGAAGAAAAACCTGAAGTTTCTAATAAATGCGGACAAATTTTACAGGCAATAATTCCAACAAGTATAAATAATGGTGATGTTGAAATATTAATTGATACTGGAGCGACTATTAGTGTCATGACGCTGGACTGTTTAAAACAGATAAGCCGAGGGATAAAAATGCCCACTTTTCCTATCACATGGTGTACCGTGTCTGAGGCGTTCATCGCAAAAATGCAGAAAGTTGTGAAACAGGTACGTGTCGACGTTACAATACGGGGGGCTCAAATAGAAAGTACATTCCTGGTAGTTCCTAAAATGACAGTACCATGTATCTGGGGTTTGGATTTTTTATGTGAGACCGGTGCAATCATTAATTTAGAGAAAGGTGAATGTATATTTAATTCCAATGGTAATGTTTTGAGAGCCACCATGAGAAAGGGCCGAGTAATTCCAAACCAGTTGTGTATGAATGTAATGGTAAAATATGTCAGTATTGATGATGAAAATGTGTATGATATCTGCCTTATTGAATGTTCTGAAGAAATGATGGATAAAATGTCATTGCAGGAAAAGGTGTTAGAATCATAATATTTATCTGTTATCCAAAGGGACGAATTGTACTACGTGTTGGAAGCATACTAGTCGATTTTTAGTAAACGTCCAGGTATAATAAAAGACTTTGAGTAGCATATAAAGACGTACGCGCATAAACCCTTTTGTCGTACTTCCTACTCTATTCCATGGACAAAGAAAGATATAGTCAGAAAGGAAATCAATAAAATGTTAGAATGGGGTATTATTGAGCCCTCAGATTCCGAATATTGTAACCCTCTTGCGGTAATTAAACCCAATGGCGACATCAGATTGGTATTGGATGCCAGACAGATCAATAAGATTATTATACCTGTACAAAGGCGACCGAAGAACCTAGAAGAGTTAGTACAAAAGTTTTATGGTGCCCGCATCTTAACTTCTTTGGATATGCGTAGTTCATATTGGCAAACTAGAATATCGAAAGAATCTCGAAAATATACTGCATTCGTTTTTCTGGGCCATTTGGGTTGAAAATAAGCGGGGTGTTTTCATATCGGCATTAGATACCATACTGGGCAGAGACCTTTTGAATGAAGTTACTTTATATGTGGATGATTTGCTAATTGCTTCTGAAACTTGGGAGGAACATTTGGACTTACTAAGAAGAGTTTTTGCGAAATTTTTGGAATACGGAGTTACCGTAAATTTGAGCAAATCCAAGTTTGCTCATAACCAATTGAAATTTTTTGGACATATAATTACTCCTGAAGGGATAAAACCAAATCCTAAAAAGATGGATGCAATTAACAGATGTGCTTATCCAAAGAATAGAACGGAATTAAAGTCATTTATCGGCTTAGTTTCATTTTTTCGACGATTTTTATCCAATCAGTTAGGAAGCCAAGACTGTTTGTTACGGCTGTTAAGAAAAAATGTCATGTGGGAGTGGAATTCCGAATGCACGCAAGCTTTTGATAACATCCGCAATGCTTTGACTAATGCTCCACTGTTACATCATCCGAGACTTGATCAAGATCTTTATATTGCTGCGGATGCTTCTGAAAGAGGATTGGGTGCCACTCTTTTCCAGGTGGACAATCCAGAAGATATCAGTACCATCAAAATAATTGGGTTTGCCAGCAGAACACTCTCTAGCTGTGAACGTGCCTATCGTACTACTGAATGGGAAGTACTCGCCGTGGTCTGGTCCCTTAGAAAGTTTCGCTATTTCGTATATGGAAAGAAGATCATTGTATTCTGCGACCACAAAGCTTTATCTTTTATTTTAACTGGAAGGATGTTCCATTCACGTTTAACCCGGTGGGCCTTGCTACTGCAAGAATATGATATTACGCTCAAATATATCGGAGGTAAAGACAACATCATAGCCGATGCTCCTTCAAGACTACCGAAAAGAAAGAATGACGACGAGTGTGAAGAACAGACTATTGACTTTAAACTCATGAATTTATCAAGGCAATATTGTGAGAAGCAGATTTCACAGCTATGTCGAAGTCTCCCACAACTGCAAGAAGAGGATAAGTTGTGGAAAGCCATTAGACGTGCTGTTGAAAGCAAAACACTAAGTCACTCTCAAGAACAGTATCAATTAAAATCCGGAATATTGTATCGAAGGAAGGATGAAAAATATGTTTGGCAAGTTTGTGTTCAAAATAAATATTTAGAATCACTTGTATGGTAAACTCATTTGAATTGGGGTCATTTTGGTGCCGCTAAATGTACAGTTAAAATAGCACAGTACTGCTATCATCCAAATTTGGGACGTCTAACTACAAATATTCGTAAGAAGTGCAAAATATGTCAGAAGGCAAAACCCATCAACTATTCTCGTAAGATAGAATTACATCCGATCATCTCACAAAAACCTTTAATATTGGTGTCATGTGATGTCTGTGGACCATGTCCCATAACTCGTGGATGGTTCAAATATGTTTTGGCTTTCTATGATCTCTTTTCAAAATATGTGAAATTATATCCTTTGAAAAATTTCCAAGTCCGCCCATGTTATGCAAATTTATCAACAACTACATAACTGAGCTTGGCAAACCTATAATGATTTTGACAGACAATGCTGCTTATTATACAAGCAAAGTATGGACAGACACTATGAAAGAACAAGGAATCCAGCACATTTTCATCTCAAGATTTTACCCTTGTGGAAATCTGGTTGAGAGAATCTTCCGAGAGTTGATCCGATTTTTACGGACGTACATAGCCAAACAACAATATAAATGGATTGATTGGATTTATGAATTTGAGAAAGTGTATAATGACTTAGCGCACTTATCGACATGTTATTCACCTAACCAAATAGTATTTGGTGAAAGTATTGTGCCAGAATGGGTGAAGAAATTACCTGCGACAGAACAAAAGATTATCAAGAAAGAAGATATGGTGAAGAAGGTCTACGAAAACCAGAAGCATCAAGCACAATTGAGATAAACACGGTTTGATAAAAATGTGAAGAAAGTAGGGGAAGAAATTTTATTGAGAAATCACCCAAAAGCATCAACCAGGAAAAGACTGATTAAGAATGGCAATATTTATATACAGGTCCATACAAAGTAATGAAAATAGCTCATGAAGGGAACTACCTCCTGGCAGATTGTGATACTGATGTAATTAAAGACTTGTTCCCTCATATAGACCTGAAGAAGTATTATCAATAATGAGCGAAATATAGATTCAAGAAACACTGAATGATACCAAGACTATACTCAGAGTGGACTAAATAAAAGCACTCGTGGATAAATACATACTTATACTAACTTACAAAGAAAATTTAAAAAAAAGTACCGAAGATTTACATGAGATACCTTCTTGGTACCAGCAACAATGACGACGCTGAAATACGATTTATCCTCTCACCGAACAGCGAGGATGGATAATTTAAAAGTGGAATTAAGATGAAACGAAGAGAACCAAATCCTCTCTGGTTAAACAAGTGGATTGATAAGGGTCTTGACCTAGGATGCTAATCGTCAAACCCGGCTGTGATCTCTGCCTTGCTCAGTCAGTTGAAGAACTGAGGGCTTTATCCAAGAAAAAATGTGGTGTGAATATGAAGTGATTAGTGCGAAGTGTTTCTAAGACGACCTATAAACAAATGGGGAATTTAGTTAAGGGCATTTTGTCGAGGCCCATTAACTTAACTTAAATATTGTAGAATGTATGTACTGACTTGTTGAGTGAATCTGAGACTGAGTGTATTCGCCGAAACAAATACCCTCTCCTGTCACAGTACACAAAAAATAAGCCTGTTCTGTCTGGAACCCTCTTCAAGACATCACAGTCTGGGGGGCCGTGTAACATTACGAGTCAAGACAGATGTCACGGATCTTGAAAAGCGTATTTGCCTCTATTGGTTACGGTAGAGAGATCGATCTTTCGGTCCTGTCTGTATATTTATATATAATATTGCCTGAATAAAGGCTGTGCGAGTGTAAAGCTATAGTTAAAAACGAACGCCGCGTGATTTGTTACGATTTGGTCAGTCATAATAAAAATAACATGCTTTTGAATGCAATTAAAATATAACGGCGATACCTGTTTAGTGTTATTGGAAATAATATGTGGTAAATTAATGAGTAAGGCAGCCGATCCTATAAGAAGAGGTAAAATTGGGCATATTAAGGTGTTTTGCTTTATATCGACGAAGCCGATGATACGGCGTCATTTTTTTCTGTTTACTCTTAGAAATAAACAAGTAAATAAGTGACATCTTGGGTTGTCGGGTGTTCTGCCGGATATCAGCGTCGTACTTGCACGATATTTCGGTCACGTAGCTCGTAACCTTCATCAGGTGACTGGTGGGCGCGGACCGCAGAGGGAACATACAGAGCCGCAGCGGACGAAAAACGGAGCGGCAACGCTCCATCAGGTCGTGGTGAGCGGGCGCGGACCGCAGGGCGAACGCTTGGTACCCCAGACCGTAGATGAAACCCCCAGGAGCGGGTTTGGTGGGCGCAGACCGCAGAGGGAACACCTAGAACCGCAGCGGACCGAAAATGGAGCAGCAGCGCTCCAGCAGGTCGCAGGAAACGGGCGCGGACCACAGAGGAAGCGCCTGCAGCCGTTGGTGGAGGGGGAAGGCCATAGGCATAAATACTGGACCAGGTCCACTCGAAGAGCAGTCTCAGGTCGCACCTGATGAAGGTTACGAGCTACGTGACCGAAATATCGTGCAAGTACGTCGCTGATATCCGGCGGAACACCCGACAACTCAAGATGTCATTAGATCGCCGGGAAAGCCTGAAGAGTTACAAAGTAAATAAGTGCTAATTGTGCGTTGTGAAAAAATATAGGGGCGAGTTTTAAATAGCTACGGTATACAATCAGACTAACAAATGGACATTTAGTTACACGCAATCGCGGATAGTGAAGTGTGGTCATTAAATTGAGTACACCTACAGGGCTGTCAATTCAGCGATGAATCTATTCGCATCTCACGAGGGACGCGGTGTTGAGACAGTTTTTTTTTTTTTTTTTTGATTATATCGTGGAGAGCGGGCTTCAGTTTATGAAAAGGAGAAAAACTGTATCATTATCACTGACTGTTGGTGTCAAGCAACCAAAACTGTTCGTCAAAGGGTTTCCGTGAATGAGTGGTGAATGCGAAATAAATCTGTGAACGAAATTATGTTAAATAAAACAGAAGAGACAAGACAGTTTGGTCTTATCTGTTATTATTCCATAAACTGTAACATTTCTTGTCGTTGTACGAAGCCATTATAGACGATCGTTATGACAATTTGCTTTGAAGGGATCTCGTTACGAGTTAAGTTTTGGGGACCTGGTCAAGAGGGGATAGTCCGTAGATCCTAACAACTGCAGCTATTCTGGAATCAGATGCTACCGTGACTGTTGTGTGTTGTCAATAGCATAAGGCCATCATATCTCATGCTCTAAGATCGACGCGCCTTTCCTCTTGGTATTACGGCGCCTCACGGTAACCACGACAACGCTGACGACGAAGGAAAATACGGTAGACTGCTACCATAGCCCATTAACACCACACTGCACTGTCCTAACGAATACGTTCGTCGTTGCTGCGTTGTTATTCGTGTTGAGAAGTAATGTCTTAAATTTGATATTCTCGGAACAGTTTTGACACTTTTGATGTCGGAAAAGTGAATTTCCTAACGGTTTCCGAAATGGAATGTCCCCTGCATTTAGTTCCTACCACCGTTCTGCGTTCAAACTCTGTTTATTCGCATGGTGCTTTCCACATGAGTCTCCTGAGTACAAAATTAATGACAGCTCCTACAACGCACTGCCTTTCCTACCTTGTGTCAATAATTCCGCCATCTGTATACCTGCACCTCCCTGTTTCATGGTTTTCGTGACGTGATTGTAATTGGTATCATACTTTGACACCACATGAACACATGGTCAGTCACTTGGGGGTACAAGAATGATCTTGTCTACAAGAAATCCATTAAGAAATCATGACAGCGTGCATAACAAAAATGTGCTACATGAAATTTCTAAATTGAGCATTTAAGACCAAGCTGTTGTATGCATAACGCACTTGCAAAAGTCTACACCCTTGAAACGTCGCCTAACGACTTCGCAAGTTCAGAGTGAACTTTATCTCAGTAGCATAAGATTGTAGTCTGTAGACGTCGAGCCGAGAAGTTCGTTTTTAGACAGCTAATCAGAACTTTCAGGAAGGTTGTTAATAAACAGCCACAATCTTCTTCTTCTCCTTCATTTGCCTTTTCCAGTTTCTCTGGGGGTCGGCGTTATTGTATGAGACTGGCCGGCTTATCACGCCCATCTTCAAATTGTCAGGCTTATTCGGTAATTGGCAGGCTTGCCTCCCTGAAACCCAGATGCGGCGCGTTAACATCCTCACCTACCGAGGTGGGTCGACAAACTGTTAAGATACCAATCGATATACGCTGCTTATAGAGCTCTAATTACAGTATATGAAACATGAAAACATCATACGACGCGTAGAAATTTGTAAATATTACATATAGCCGAAGAACACCTCAGGAGTATGGAACAATCACAGGCTTTCAAATGTGTAAATTACTTGCGTGAATGAATTTTCGAAAAACTTTGAGGTTCATAGTCGTCAGACACAACGATGAGGCAGACATATGGGAGGTGGTAGAAGAACAGCCACAGGAAAGCGCAGATGATATTGGAATTTTAAAGATATATTTACTCTTCAGTTAATAACTTCACATTTAACGAGCTCTTAATGACATCCAATTATTACAAAGGTAATGGTTATGTTATATTTCGTAAAAGAAAGCGTAGTAGAGAACGTTCATTTCACTAAGGATGGGGGCGTGGCAAAGCATCTGCTGACAATTCTGCAGCTTCAGCGAGATCAGTAGCCAGTGGTTGCCACGATTCGACCTGGAGTACCTCTTCAGTCGCCATACCAACCAATCCGCAAAGAGAAGTGCTATCGCGCTGTGATGCTGGCGGTGCTCTTGGTGCATGCAGTATGTTGCTTGCACCCCCTGACTCACACATGTCGAAATACGGCTGTTTTGCTTGCAGATGCCTATGACAGCACACACACACTGTTTCCAGCTGCAGTTCATGATAATAAATAACAGAACAACGTGTGCAGTGTAAACATCGCCGTCCACGCAGTTTGTCAAAAAGTGGCCACGAAAGCCTTAACAATTTTGTATTACCCCTCTACAGGGAGGAGATCTGCAGATTATACCGACGCCTTGACCAACGACGGAAGAAGAAAGTGCGATTGATGTCCTCTCTCGCCTTTCTGTCGCGGTGCCAAGATCAACATGCTACACCGACGTTCTTGAAATGTAAGCGCCTATTCATCGCCGCCCAAGCGTATCGTATCTACGACAGAATGGAAAGAGTTTTTCTTCGTGAGATAATTCATACAACACGGGGAGACTTGGCAAGAACAGATCAGAAACCTTTGGACATTTTCTATCAACTAAGTAGCAGAATGCGAGACGAGTGGGACAAGATCGACAGCATCACTCACATAAGTATGCAGAACGAACTCGAGCGCTGCACTGAGTGACAGAAGAAAAAGTTTGAAAGATGCCGGAAGCAGACCGACAAGGAAATTCCCGACATGTCACGCTCAGTGGTCAACCTCACTGAACGACAATTGACCGAAGAGGAAGTGTCTGTTCTTCAAAATGGAGGGAATTTCGCTATCATCCCGAGAACTATACCTATGGAGGACATCATTGCTAACAGAGAAGCGGCCATTCGGAAGCTTCCTTGTGAAAGGGCAGAGGAAATACGCACTGAAACAGCCAGGATACTGTGCCGAGCAAAAGCACCAGCTAGCAACCTGAAGAAAGAAGAGCTGCAAGCTATTAACAATCTCATTCCCGACAAGAGAGTATTGGTACTGCCTGCCGATAAGGGGACTGCGCCCGTCGTAATGAAGACCTAAAGTTATGAGCTAAAGATCCGAGACCTATTAGATCCGACGACGTACCGAAAATTAAGCGCAGATCCGACGCAGCGTATCACTCGGAATACGAATCGGTTAATCAGGACGTCTTCTCTGCCGGCGGACATACAGAGAAACCTGCGCCACACAGAAGCCCTACCACCTCTGCTGTATGGATTTCCTAAGATCCATAAGAACAACGTTCCATAAGACCGATTGTTAGCGCTCCCGGCTCACCAACGTACGAAATTGCAAAACACTTGGCCTCTGTGATCCAGCCACACGTGGGGAAGACCGACATATGCATAAAGGACTCAAGACATTTCATTGATAAGCTAAAGAAACTGAAACTTGCACCAAACGACATCCTGGTCAGCTTTGATGTTGTTTCTTTGTTTACGAAAGTACCACTCAGTGACGCTCTGGAGCACATCGGTTCCATTTTCCCACAATACATCACAACGCTCTTCCATGCATGTCTCACCACGTGCTACTCCGATTGCAATTTCCACGAAAAGCTGGATGGCGTCGCCATGGGTAGTTCTCTTAGTCCAGTGGTGGCAAACTTCTTCATTGGAGCATTTCGAAGCACAGGCACTGGACTCGGCGACTGGCAAACCTAAGGTGTGGTACAGGTACGTCGATGATACTTTCGTTGTGTGGAGCCATGGTGAAGGACAGCTCGGTGACTTCCTAAGACACTTGTAGATCCTCCATGCCAACATAAAGTTTACCATGTAAGTAGAAAAGGACAAAAAACTGCCATTTCTAGATGTGCTGGTAACAAGCGATGGCAAAAACCTGGAACACAGCGTGTATCGAAAACCGACACATAAGGACAGATACCTGAACAAACTATCAAACCACCACCCGAACCAGAAAAGTGACATGATTAATACGCGAGCAGGACGAATTTGTTAGCCGCAGCACTTCAGACGCGAAATGCAACACCTGGACAGTGTTGTGAGGAGCAATGGGTACTCCACAAATTATATTAGAAGTTGATCAGAGCCAAAAACTAGGGTAAGTAAGAAATCAGAAAAAGAAATCTCGGGTACGGCCTTTCTGCCTTACGTTCCCGGAGTGATGGACAGAATCGGCCGTATATTGCGCAAACAAGGCGTAAAGACCGTTTTCAAACCGACAAGGAATATCAAAGTGTGTCTTAGATCGGGACAGCAAAAAAGGACCCACTTGCAATGTGGGAAATATACCGCATACCATGCACATGCGGAAAAGTTTATGGCGAGATGACTCGATGATAAATCAGCACCAGGATCAAAGAACATAAGCGACATTGCAGGTTGGAGCAGGTGGAGAAATCGGCCGTGGCAGAGCAGGCACTGAGTGAGACCGACCACGTAATAAAATTCGCCGTCACCTTAATTCTGGCTGTAGAGAAGCACTACCACACCTGCTGGTTCAGAGAAGCTGTAGAAATACACAAACACGGGAACTGCTTCAACAAGAAAGAGAAAGCCTTATGGTAAACGGATCCTGGCTTCCCGTACTGCAGCGGTCTTGCAAAGTCCGTGTGCCGGTACGCCCTCGTCCCTTGGCAGTGGGTTGAGTAACTCATTAGCCTTTTTGTGCAGCTCAGACGTGCACAGAAGTCGAGGTGTATTTCAGCGTCTTTTCGTAGCAATTTCCAATCGAGCCAGCTTTCTTCCTTGTTGTGTTCCAGTGGCTACAGGGATGCCTTGCAAAGTACCCGCTCGTTCTTTAACGGATTTATGGACAGCCCTGCAGAATCCATAGTGTCATTTCTTTCCATCACTACTTCAGATATTAGCCGAGTCCATACTACGTCGTGTTGGGGAACTTTTGCGTACTCGCAGAGGCTCTACACGAAATGAGGTAGGTGTACCAGTCTCTTTGGTTCTTCAGTGTATAATTCTGCTTTCAGTCAAGCATAAAATTCTAGATTTCTGAACATCTGAAGGATGATGCAAATCTTTCCTCCACATCGATATTAAAAGAAGCAATAACTGAATCTTCTTTCAGACCGAACATAATAAGAGTTAACTACGTCATTAGCGACACCGTGAGTGAAGCACAGTCGCCTATGTGCCGCTTTCTCATTTACTCGAACTACGAAATCGCTGGCTAAATGAGTAAATTACAAGCATAGTGCGATCCATCCTATGTGTATGTCTCCAAAAAGCGTATAAAAAAGTAATGCCCATAAAATCATTGTGGTGTACACGTCGTCTGTTTGATACTTGCAAATAATTTGATTCGGAATTACTACAATTTAGTGCTTTCTGCTCAGAAGAAATGTTGTTAACAAAAATACGAACTTGCCACTAATGTGCCCACTACCCTCATTTACTTACACTGACAGTACTGAAATATTCTCAATACAATAACGGACGCACGACCGAATGGTCATTGACGCTCTAGTTGTGAACGTGACTTAAAAGATCTTACGTAGTTCAGAAACACGAAATGTCCTGATTACCTCATTGCATGAGTCTTAAGGATATCATGCACTACTAACTTTAAACTTAAATTATGGTGTACAGTGTATGTACATTTAAATCGTGCTTCAGTGAAATACGAGGGTTATTCAGCAAGTAAGGAACGATCGGTCGCAAAATCGAAAAAACAGTGCAAATGTGATGAAGCTTTGCACAGATGCGTTGGGCACCGTGTCTAGTGCGCCAGTCGATCGCATCATGTCGCTCTTTTCAGTTCTGAGCTCAGACTGAGAACGTAAAGGTGGCTAGAAATTAGCGTCTCCCGCCAAGTATGAGGGCCTGGCGAAAGATTTCGCCTGAAGCTATGCAATCCACATAACATAAATGTTATGCGGTTCGTTCTGCACCACAATTCTCGGTCGCACTCTGCAGGGGCAATGAAGATGCTCCTGCAGCGCTTTCGATGGGAAGTGTTTGATCACCCACAATACAGCCTGTAGTTGTCTACCCATTAGGTTCATCTCTCCTCAAATGAACCGCTGGCTATGAAGGCAATATTTTGACACAGACAACGAGCTGCAGTCCAGAGTCTTCTATAACGAGGGGATTGAAAAGTTGATACAACGCTACGACAGATTTCTAAGTCTAAGCGGCGACTGTGTAGAGAAGTAGTTGGAGGGTGTAGCCAACTGTTGCAAGTAAGATAGTTTTCCAGAATGAGATTTTCACTCTGCAGCGGAGTGTGCGCTGATATGAAACCTCCTGGCAGATTAAAACTGTGTGCCCGACCGAGACTCGAACTCGGGACCTTTGCCTTTCGCGGGCAAGTGCTCTACCAACTGAGCTACCGAAGCACGACTCACGCCCGGTACTCACAGCTTTACTTCTGCCAGTACCTCGTCTCCTACCTTCCAAACTTTACAGAAGCTCTCCTGCGAACCTTGCAGAACTAGCACTCCTGAAAGAAAGGATATAGCGGAGACATGGCTTAGCCACAGCCTGGGGGATGTTTCCAGAATGAGATTTTCACTCTGCAGCGGAGTGTGCGCTGATATGTCTCCGCTATATCCTTTCTTTCAGGAGTGCTAGTTCTGCAAGGTTCGCAGGAGAGCTTCTGTAAAGTTTGGAAGGTAGGAGACGAGGTACTGGCAGAAGTAAAGCTGTGAGTACCGGGCGTGAGTCGTGCTTCGGTAGCTCAGTTGGTAGAGCACTTGCCCGCGAAAGGCAAAGGTCCCGAGTTCGAGTCTCGGTCGGGCACACAGTTTTAATCTGCCAGGAAGTTTCATATCAGCGCACACTCCGCTGCAGAGTGAAAATCTCATTCTGGAAACATCCCCCAGGCTGTGGCTAAGCCATGTCTCCGCTATATCCTTTCTTTCAGGAGTGCTAGTTCTGCAAGGTTCGCAGGAGAGCTTCTGTAAAGTTTGGAAGGTAGGAGACGAGGTACTGGCAGAAGTAAAGCTGTGAGTACCGGGCGTGAGTCGTGCTTCGGTAGCTCAGTTGGTAGAGCACTTGCCCGCGAAAGGCAAAGGTCCCGAGTTCGAGTCTCGGTCGGGCACACAGTTTTAATCTGCCAGGAAGTTTCATATCAGCGCACACTCCGCTGCAGAGTGAAAATCTCATTCTGGAAACATCCCCCAGGCTGTGGCTAAGCCATGTCTCCGCTATATCCTTTCTTTCAGGAGTGCTAGTTCTGCAAGGTTCGCAGGAGAGCTTCTGTAAAGTTTGGAAGGTAGGAGACGAGGTACTGGCAGAAGTAAAGCTGTGAGTACCGGGCGTGAGTCGTGCTTCGGTAGCTCAGTTGGTAGAGCACTTGCCCGCGAAAGGCAAAGGTCCCGAGTTCGAGTCTCGGTCGGGCACACAGTTTTAATCTGCCAGGAAGTTTCATATCAGCGCACACTCCGCTGCAGAGTGAAAATCTCATTCTGGAAACATCCCCCAGGCTGTGGCTAAGCCATGTCTCCGCTATATCCTTTCTTTCAGGAGTGCTAGTTCTGCAAGGTTCGCAGGAGAGCTTCTGTAAAGTTTGGAAGGTAGGAGACGAGATACTGGCAGAAGTAAAGCTGTGAGTACCGGGCGTGAGTCGTGCTTCGGTAGCTCAGTTGGTAGAGCACTTGCCCGCGAAAGGCAAAGGTCCCGAGTTCGAGTCTCGGTCGGGCACACAGTTTTAATCTGCCAGGAAGTTTCATATCAGCGCACACTCCGCTGCAGAGTGAAAATCTCATTCTGGAAACATCCCCCAGGCTGTGGCTAAGCCATGTCTCCGCTATATCCTTTCTTTCAGGAGTGCTAGTTCTGCAAGGTTCGCAGGAGAGCTTCTGTAAAGTTTGGAAGGTAGGAGACGAGGTACTGGCAGAAGTAAAGCTGTGAGTACCGGGCGTGAGTCGTGCTTCGGTAGCTCAGTTGGTAGAGCACTTGCCCGCGAAAGGCAAAGGTCCCGAGTTCGAGTCTCGGTCGGGCACACAGTTTTAATCTGCCAGGAAGTTTCATATCAGCGCACACTCCGCTGCAGAGTGAAAATCTCATTCTGGAAACATCCCCCAGGCTGTGGCTAAGCCATGTCTCCGCTATATCCTTTCTTTCAGGAGTGCTAGTTCTGCAAGGTTCGCAGGAGAGCTTCTGTAAAGTTTGGAAGGTAGGAGACGAGGTACTGGCAGAAGTAAAGCTGTGAGTACCGGGCGTGAGTCGTGCTTCGGTAGCTCAGTTGGTAGAGCACTTGCCCGCGAAAGGCAAAGGTCCCGAGTTCGAGTCTCGGTCGGGCACACAGTTTTAATCTGCCAGGAAGTTTCATATCAGCGCACACTCCGCTGCAGAGTGAAAATCTCATTCTGGAAACATCCCCCAGGCTGTGGCTAAGCCATGTCTCCGCTATATCCTTTCTTTCAGGAGTGCTAGTTCTGCAAGGTTCGCAGGAGAGCTTCTGTAAAGTTTGGAAGGTAGGAGACGAGGTACTGGCAGAAGTAAAGCTGTGAGTACCGGGCGTGAGTCGTGCTTCGGTAGCTCAGTTGGTAGAGCACTTGCCCGCGAAAGGCAAAGGTCCCGAGTTCGAGTCTCGGTCGGGCACACAGTTTTAATCTGCCAGGAAGTTTCATATCAGCGCACACTCCGCTGCAGAGTGAAAATCTCATTCTGGAAACATCCCCCAGGCTGTGGCTAAGCCATGTCTCCGCTATATCCTTTCTTTCAGGAGTGCTAGTTCTGCAAGGTTCGCAGGAGAGCTTCTGTAAAGTTTGGAAGGTAGGAGACGAGGTACTGGCAGAAGTAAAGCTGTGAGTACCGGGCGTGAGTCGTGCTTCGGTAGCTCAGTTGGTAGAGCACTTGCCCGCGAAAAGCAAAGGTCCCGAGTTCGAGTCTCGGTCGGGCACACAGTTTTAATCTGCCAGGAAGTTTCATATCAGCGCACACTCCGCTGCAGAGTGAAAATCTCATTCTGGAAACATCCCCCAGGCTGTGGCTAAGCCATGTCTCCGCTATATCCTTTCTTTCAGGAGTGCTAGTTCTGCAAGGTTCGCAGGAGAGCTTCTGTAAAGTTTGGAAGGTAGGAGACGAGGTACTGGCAGAAGTAAAGCTGTGAGTACCGGGCGTGAGTCGTGCTTCGGTAGCTCAGTTGGTAGAGCACTTGCCCGCGAAAGGCAAAGGTCCCGAGTTCGAGTCTCGGTCGGGCACACGGTTTTAATCTGCCAGGAAGTTTCATATCAGCGCACACTCCGCTGCAGAGTGAAAATCTCATTCTGGAAACATCCCCCAGGCTGTGGCTAAGCCATGTCTCCGCTATATCCTTTCTTTCAGGAGTGCTAGTTCTGCAAGGTTCGCAGGAGAGCTTCTGTAAAGTTTGGAAGGTAGGAGACGAGGTACTGGCAGAAGTAAAGCTGTGAGTACCGGGCGTGAGTCGTGCTTCGGTAGCTCAGTTGGTAGAGCACTTGCCCGCGAAAGGCAAAGGTCCCGAGTTCGAGTCTCGGTCGGGCACACAGTTTTAATCTGCCAGGAAGTTTCATATCAGCGCACACTCCGCTGCAGAGTGAAAATCTCATTCTGGAAACATCCCCCAGGCTGTGGCTAAGCCATGTCTCCGCTATATCCTTTCTTTCAGGAGTGCTAGTTCTGCAAGGTTCGCAGGAGAGCTTCTGTAAAGTTTGGAAGGTAGGAGACGAGGTACTGGCAGAAGTAAAGCTGTGAGTACCGGGCGTGAGTCGTGCTTCGGTAGCTCAGTTGGTAGAGCACTTGCCCGCGAAAGGCAAAGGTCCCGAGTTCGAGTCTCGGTCGGGCACACAGTTTTAATCTGCCAGGAAGTTTCAAGATAGTTTTCATTTTCACTGTGGATACCATTTAGCGACCTATCGTTCCTTAATTTCCAAATAGCCCTCGTATCTACTGTTTCTCTACAAAAAAGCTAAACTTTGCTAATCGGCATTAGCAAAAATCATTTATACAATGTCCAGATATTATTGACTCATTCACTAGATAATAATGTTTGTGTCGATGAAACAAATTAATTCCTGATTTTCAGTGAGTGTAACTCGAATAAATGCTAATAAGATTGAGAACAACATGCGGAAGCACTAAAATCCTGATCGTTTACTACCGAAATATTCCCAGTACTATGTCCGAGTTTGATGAGCTCCTATATAATATACATATCACATAATAATACGTACAGAAAGCTGGTTAAACCACTAAACTGACATCTCGAAGACTTTTGGGGGAGTAAATGAAAAGGAAGTTTGATGAAACATGTAGATGATGTAATTGTAGCAATAGACGAGAAAGTCACCTCCACCGAGATACAAATTTCCAGCAGCATCTGGCATCGTTTGAGCAAGACTAATTATCCCCTGACGGACACTAACCTAACATGGATTCTTCATCTAATACAAGACTCACCATCTAACGCAACCAAAAACTTCAGAAAAAATTTACTTCAATTTACGAAGTTCCAAGACTACAGTGTAATCGTCGGAGGACACTTCTAACATCCAACAACAAATTGGGCTAATTACAATTCCTTTAGTGGTGCTCGTAACAAAACGTCCAGCAAAACGTTACTAAATACCTCTACGGCAACTACCTAGAACAGACAATTAGACACCCTGCTCATGATGGGAATGTTCTGGATTTAACGGCAATGAATTGAAAGACTGTTGGAAGAAGTCCACATTGAAAATGGTATCAGTGACTGTGAGGCAGCTCCAGCAACACTGATCAGAAAAGCACAAAGGGTTTGATGAAAACCTGCATTGACTCGGTAAATAGCGATCACGTACAGCACAAAAAAAATGGTTCAAATGGCTCTGAGCACTTAACATCTATGGTCATCAGTCAATTAGAACTTAGAACTACTTAAACCTAACAAACCTAAGGACATCACACAACACCCAGTCATTCGTACAGCACAAATAGTCTGCAAACGACGCACTGAGAGCCATGGACATATGCATTCAGGTATATGAAGTGTTTCTTGATTTTCGATAGCCATTTGACTCAGTAAAACACACACGCATCGCTCTCGTATGGATCGCGAGAACACAGATAATGTAATTTCACAGCGCAGAGAGGCCGTTAACACACCATTCTTGCGCCCCCATATGTAAATGAGACAAGAAAAAGCCCCAGTACGTGGTACAATGGGAATAATCACCTTCCACGCACATTACTGAGGTTTGCAGAGTATGGATATAGATAGATGCCGATGGAGATGTATGGCTGGCGTACGTTATACAAAAAATTTCGCTCCAGTGGCGATCTATTTCATTCTATTGGGATTTCTTACTCATATTCCCTTTTCCTACAATAAAGTAGTAGTAAGAATGTATTTCTAGATGGTCAACGTATCCGAAAAAGAAATGAAGGAAATAGATTTTTGAAAAAAGGAGAGACATGATTGGACACAACCGTTATTACACAAATCCTAAATGATTTACTCATAAGCATATCGCGACTGAGTTTTTCGCTCATAGACTGCGTCTTGATCATCGTCCCTCCCTACTTTTCACTTTACACAGACTCCAATTGTCATCGAATATAACAGATAAGTGTCTTAATGACGTCAGTGTCAACAATAAGTTCGTGCACAATAGCAACCGATCCGTTGCGTAGCATCAGTCTCATTGACAAAACTTCCGAAGAAAGAGTCGATTTCGAAGTGCGCTTTCTAGGAAGTCTGTTTCGCATCCTTCGGGCTGCGAGAAGAAGTTGAGAAGAAGTGAGGAGGTAGGTGATCACCGTCTTTAAAAGTATTCTGCAACTGCAGACAGCGGATCAGAGTCTGGAAGACAAGTGTTTTGACTTTTGTCTACTTTCGCGAAGTACAACAGCTGTGCAAGTCGAGAGGTGAAGAAATCGCTTGCTTTTTCCGAAGCGCTTGTTACACAACTGTAGTTTCAATTTGTCGCCTTCTGGCTCATGCCATCATTTGTCCCAAACGAAGTTAGTTTTTTTTTTAGAGAAACATACGTTTTCTTTTCGTGCATCTCATGACGACGGGAAAGAATCGTTCTAATCATTCTTTAGAAGTTCCGGAGAGAAATTTGTGGTTGTTCTATAGAATTTTCCTCCGAAAAATACATTCTATAGCAAACGAAGACCATTTGTCTTGACATTTCATAACCTAACCTGTGACTCCCAAAAATACCCCTCACAGAAACATCTGATTTTGTCCTTGCCGTACAATACAAATCTGTAAACGTATCTTGCTACAAATATCGAAAACTCGTCAATTCAAGTTCAACACTATTACTTTTCAGTGTTAACGAAATGGTTTCAGAAAATTCAAAAAAGTTTTAAGTCGTTACGTTAAACTAACTTATCCTTTTAAAGACAACAAATTTTTTATGATTGTGATAAGGGCTGGTGTATGTTACATTTGGTGCAAAGTGTAGTATGGGAATGAATTGTTTGTTTAGGCCAAACTGCTTTCTCAATAAGCTAGATTTCACATTACTATTTTCGTCTCAGAAAACAATGTAACTACTAAACACAGCTTGTTTTACGTTTCCAGATGTTTTCGCGATTGAAGTCGCTGTTCGGCTCGCCAGCTGCCAGCCAGGGGTGTCCCAGGCTGGTCGACGAGCCGCCAACACCTGCGCCTCTACGCCGCCTTCGGCCACCTCGACCAAAGCCGAATGAGAAGAAGGTGGAGTCCACCACCACCGACTACGAAGAGGCCGCTGCTGATAAACCAGAACTTCGGCCAATTCATGTAAGCAGCAGGAGCAACATTGTACAATAATTACTGTCACAGTGTTCTAAGAACAAAGAAATGAATTCCAGTAATGTTACGCAGACATATTTATTGACATGAATTTTTCTTTTCACAGTTTGGTCCGAGACCACGAATTGTGCATTTTGACTTGTCTGACGTTGGAGGTGAAGAGGAGGAAGTCTATGGCTCTTACTACCCTCCTGGAGTTCCAGTTCCACCCAGTCCGCTGCAGATCTTCGCCAACAGACCGCGCAGACGGAAGATTATACGAGAGCCACCGTCGCAGGAAGTGCAGACTGCGATGGCACATCTAAGAGCTGAGATACAAGCAATGGTAAGTTACCCGTGTAGTTGTTAAACGCACAGCATAACATTAGAAATACAAATATAGATTTATTTTTTTAATATTTCTACATCAGGCTCTTGTAACGGATGTAAATCTAGAATTAATTTAAATCTACGCCCACATCCAAACACTGTAAGGCAGTATGATATGATGATAAGGGATAACTATACAATCCTGAAGCCAATCAGAATACGTTGATTGAGGATAGGTTGAAACGAAGAAAGACCGTCTTCAAATTGTAAAACTTGTATTAATCCATTGAGTGGAATGTTTATAGACTGGAGATATTGTCAATATGAAGATTCAGCTAAACCATGTCCATGTTATACCCCTTTTTTTCATTATTTGCTAAACATTGTCACCCCATTGTTAGCGATCGTTTGTAGGCTATAATACCTTAAGTGCTAGATATAATGTTGCTCAAGGAAGCAGCTCAATAGAACTAATTCTTTTTGTCATTTTCAGGAGAACCCACCACCTACAACATGGATTTGTCTTCTAGTGGAGACTCTAGTGGACCTGTATCGAAACCAGAGAGATTACCGTTGGAACCATGGGTTGGCAGAGAAACCAGGGTTCGTCATCCGGATGAAGGGAAGATTTGCACCTGTTCGCGAGACAGTGAGGAAACTTCTGCAACTGAAGAAGAAGGCGGACAAGAGGCAGCTGCCGACGGGGATTGATTCAACTCTGCGTGATTACTTTCTACATTGTGAACACCCTGACCCTAATTACCCGCCGATTGTTAAATTAACACCACAGCTACTTGAAACCGCGCTGTGAGCGGACTGTAAAAATCAGTCTGGTTTGGCTTGAAATAAAACACCTTAAAGCCTGTTTAACTGTGTTTTTTATTGCATAATTAATTTTAAGTTTTTTCTACACACACAATACACTTGTGTGAGTGAAACATGATCGCTGGTGTGAAGAATGAATATGTATTTTTCCCGTAGGAACCTCTGATGTAAATTGCTTCGAAGGAAATTCATCAGACTTAAACTGGCAAGCTGAATTGGAGCATTTGGCGATTCAGTTAACTTTACTAAGGTTATGATTGGCTCAAATTAGTTTATTGTGGGCAAACTCGCCAAATCAGGCAACAGTTTCAGAGACGCTACACGTTAGTCAGATTTAACTTAGACGTTTAAACCGCTCAGATCTTTGTAAACTTTGGACAACCGCGTCCAGACAAACCAAGGTTCATATTCAGTCGAAGAGATAAGCAAAGTGCCAGATATACTCAGTTGCAGGGCGAAAGAAAAGCTGTGAGTGTACTTGTAATAGGTAGTTTTGATTAGACACAGTGTCTGAATTATTGAGAGACTTTCTTGGTATTCAACTATTTATAACCGACTGCTTATAAGTGAAGCGTATTGCTCAGCATTGTAAATTGCGATTTTATTAACGTGGTGAAGAATACTCAAAAGACGAATAAGTATTGATTATTTTATATACAACTTAATTTTTAGAGCATTATCTTAACTCCGGAATTGAGGGATGATGTCAGAAACATCACTGAAATTGACTCTTACGCTAAAGCGAATATTGTTTCATTCTTTAAAATGTACAATAGCCTTTAGAGCCACGGTATTCTTTCAACCAACTGTGCCAGTCATGTACATGATTGATACATCCCACCTCACATACTCGTCCAACAGACGACATGGTCTGCACCTGAATGTTTTCTTTAAGAGTTTGCTTGCGTCACTAATTCCCAGATGAAGTCTGCGTCACAGAATTCTATCAGCTAACCCCAGTGATTTCCAGTAATTTCAGTAAACATTAAATACTTCCGAAAAACGGCTACCAAGTGGCTATAGACACAGCAGAAGCATCCAAAAAAAGGGCGATGAGTAGTAGAAAAAATAGAACGGTAGGGAATTTACAGCTACATATAAAAATGCTATTAAAGATGAACTTCTCATGTCATACAAAATTACTGAAAACTCAAAAAATATCTCTGCACGTGTCCTTGGCTAGGGTAATACAATACCTTCTGAAATTGACAGAAATTGCAGAGGTACCTAAGTGGATACAATTGAATATCATGTTGCTGTAGACATCACAAGAGGAAAGACAGATAAAATATGGAATAAGGTGCCAAGATTGGCGTAATGGAGAACAGTAATAAACAGCTCTTTCAGTGCTATGCTGCAGTGAAAGAGCTGAGAACACACAGCTTAATGGTTTTGTCGTGTACAGGTTCCTACAGGGAAACGTTTTATGCTTCGTTTCACTGTTACAGAGGATACAAGTCAGACAGTGGTAATAACTATGAAGTCACCCAAATCTGTGAAGATTTCGATATTTATTTATAATTTCTAAATTACGCTGTCTTTCATGAAAAAAAGTGAGCCCTGTAATAACCTGTTGATCTGACCAGTAATGATAAACGACAGCAAAAAATATTTCACGTTATCCAGATTTATTTAAGTAAGACCCCTTCCAATGTAGTTTTGCTCTACTATAGTACAGAAACTGCCGCAAAGGAATTCAAGAGAATCTCGTGCTACAATCTGGAAGTAAACTACAAATAACACTTCCCATCTACTCTCAACATATTCAGAAAGGAAAAAATCATTCGCTGTACACATGAACTGAAAACTTCGAGAAAGAAAACAAAGGCCTTTATGAGACTTATTTAGCACTGAATGACTAAACCTTTTCAGGCCAGTGAAATTCACTTCTAAAATGACAGCAAATGGGAACAGGTTATATTAAATTCAAATTGTTTACCAATAAATCCTAAGATTTTCTAATAGTGCCTAAAAACCATATTATATCAAATGATTTACGGAGCAAACACATTACATTTACTTAGACAGAAATAACATACTACACTAATAAACAGATATCTTACGTTTCTCAACCTGTAACTCACCTAATGAAAATGATTTTTCAAATAATTGACTGCAATTGGCTACTCACTTATATATGCCATCCTTGATTAAACTTTGTAATCACTTAATGACGCATACTTCCTAGAAGATTGCTACATGTAGATCTAACAGACATTTGAAATAGTGGAAACAGGATGGTGACTTCTTATTAGAAATCTTGACATCCATTCTGAAAATAATCTTTTAACAACAGGTCAGTTGACCATATTAATAAACTAGTCACTTTCTGTTATCAAAATCCAGTCGTAGTGTTGTGAAACAAATGAAAAGTCATCCTTTTGGCAATTTGTGCTCTTGTTAACATCTGTGATTGCGTGGATCAAGATATTTTGCTAGCAAAACTATAATGGTTGGGAGTTGAACGCAGTCTACTTGTGCGAAAAAGGGCGTCCCTTTGGCAAATGAAACGACAAATCTCAAACGAAATTCAAAGTGGGGAACGATTACACGTGGTACCGGCAAGGTACACTGCTTAGCTTCTCCTGATCTTGATCATAAATCATTTCTCAAGAAAATTTATGTCTTTTCAAAGACAGTGACACGTTCTAATGACACAAGTATACCGGTAAGTGCCCAAAGACAACCATAACAGGCTTGCAATTCGTTCGCAGCGAAACATTAAACCTATATGTTTCGAAGACTTGTATTTCGTTATTCCAATTGTTCAATGCACCCACTACATGGAACGTAAAGTATATATAGTTGCCGGCCGAAGTGGCCGTGCGGTTAAAGGCGCTGCAGTCTGGAACCGCACGACCGCTACGGTCGCAGGTTCGAATCCTGCCTCGGGCATGGATGTTTGTGATGTCCTTAGGTTAGTTAGGTTTAACTAGTTCTAAGTTCTAGGGGACTAATGAGCTCTGCAGTTGAGTCCCATAGTGCTCAGAGCCTTTTGAGCAATATATATAGTTCCAAGGCATTGCAGGCAAACAACAATTATTTAAACCATATTATCGTTTGCTTATTGACATACCGTAGCACGGGTTTTCTTAAGGATGCAGATGCAGATGCTAAGAATGGTTGTTTATATTCCTTTCATAACCGATACAACAGAAGTAACGTATTTTCGTGTGACAGTAAAAACGCAATTAATTTTAATGTACACATAAAGTAACGAAAATTCCGCGAATAGTGGCAGCTCTATCAGTGTAACAAGTGTGCACCTTGGCATTCTCAGACACATTATATACGATTCTGCTCCCCGAGCCAAAATGAAATATTTGTGGCCGGGGATATGAACGACGAGATAAAATGCTGATTGGAAGATTGGCAAAACGAGATGCAAGACCTAAAGTATCCGAAGAGTATATTATGAACAAAAATAATTTCTTGATCATCAGACTATTAGGGTGCAATGTGTTACTACTGTCACAACGGTATAAGAGTAGTGAGCATAGAAAAAGAAACCTCAGCTACACTGCAAGTTTACAAAAGTCTTGCGATACCTCCTAACTGTGTGTTAGACATCACTTTGCCCGTCGTACTGCAGGATTTTGACGTGGAGTTGACTCAACAAATCGCTGGAAGTAACCTGCGGAAATATAGAGCCATGCTGTCTCTATAGCAGTCTATAATTGCGAAACTCTTTCCTGTGCAGGATTTTGTACATGAACTGTCCTCTCAACTATGGCCAATAAATGTTCGATGGGACTCACGACGGTAGATCTTGGCCTCTAAATCGTTTGCTCAAATTGAAAGAAGGTTCTTCAAAATAATCGTGAACAACTGCAACCAGATGATAATTCACATTGTCGTCTATAAAAATTGCGTCGTTGTTTGGGAACACGAAGTCGATGAATAGGAGCAATAGGTCACCAAGTAGACGAACATAACCATCTTCAGTCAATAATTGGTTCAATTGGACCAGAGGACTCAGTCTCTTCCACGTAAACATATCCCACACCATTATGAAGCCACCACCAGCTTGGACATTGCCTTGTTGACAACTGGTGTCCACGACTTTGTGGGGTCTGCGCCACACTCTCTATCCGTACCATCAGCTCTAACCAACCGTAATCAGGACTCATACGTCAAGGCCACAGGTTTTCAGTTGTCCAAAGTCCGGCCAGCTAGTGGTCCTGAGCCAATGAGATGCAGTGAAGGCGATGTCATACTGTTAACAAAGGCACTCGCGTCGCACGTCTGCTGTAAAATTACGAGACAAGATAGATGTAATGGAACTTGAATAGCGTATTTGCCTCTATTGATTATGGTAGAGAGATCGATCTTTATATATAATATTGCCTGAATAAAGGTTGGATCCCAGCCAAATGAAAATATCAATGAGCACCTAAGTATAAATGATGAATTAATTAAGCTGTTCACTAGCGAAATTCAGAAAATAAAAGACAAAGTAGCTGATGAGTTCCCTAAATGTCAAAAGGAAACCAATCATAAATTGGCAGAGTTAGAACGAAAGTCATCACAAAGTTTGTTGACTGATGACAAACGTTTGGAGAATACGACGAAAAACAACCGAACTTGTGATAATACGAAGAACAACTGAGGTGAAAATTTGCATTGGGAAGTTGCTGATTCGGTTGGTACAGAGGATGATTCTTTTGGCCAGCGAGGATATTTGCCTTCTTTAAAGGTGGAGAATAGAAATTATAAAAGTAGACAATTCCCAACATTCTCCACTGAAAAGAACAACCTGCATCCGAAAATCTTTATCCAAAATTTCAAAAGAATATTTACACGTAGCTGGTCTGAACACGACCGACTTCAATTTATAGTATCCAGAATTACCGGAGAAGCCGCATCATGGGCCACCGAAGTAAGTGAAAGATGCCATACTTGCGCTGAGTGTGAACAACTTTTTTGGCTAAATACTGGTCGTCGAGTAAATAAGAGAAATTAAGAAAAGAGGTTTAACAACCTGAGTATTTTAACAGTAAAAGGAGTACTTTAAGGCAATATTTTGAAAAGTACATAAATAAGACACGTTATTGGAGTGATTCGATTTCTCTCAAGGAAGTGATCAGAATTTGAAGGGAAGGTTGCCCATAAATATACGTGAAAAGTTAATAAATTTTCCTGACCACGATGTAGAACAATTCTTGTCGGTGATTGACTCTATAGATATCATTATGGAAGACGCAAGACAAATGAGTAGTAATCAAATGTCGACTTACACTCATAGTAACACGAATAAGTATAATAATAATTTAATGTATGATAATAATAATACCGAAAACCAGGTCAAACCCGCATCACAGGAGCGTGGACAATCTTCGTCCTATGGTTGAAATAAAAACAATGATTATAATAAATATGGAAGAGATACTTACTGTGCTAGAGGTAAACATCGATATGGTGACGCAAATGCGCATAGTAGTGATATTAATAAGAGTAACAGGTACCCAAGTGATGAACCCAATTGTATTCGACCTTGGGAAGATAATACGAAACATAATGTTCATCGGAAGGATGGAACAAATGCCTCGAGTCCTCATCCAGCACAAGGAGTTATACCAATGGACGAAGGAGCCTCCAATGTGCGACAGGGCGAATACCATAACTCGGATCATACTGTACGGATTGTGGAAGTTCATGAACGCCCACCGATGACTCAAAGTGATAGATTAACTAATACCAGTCACCAAATGCCTTCCTGGGATGACTGGAAAGGAGAAAGAAGGCAGGCATCTATTTGAACTGGGTGTATTAAGGTACAATAATGATCAGGACATAAGGAATGAATTAATTGAAGAAAAACCTTAAGTTTCTAATAAATGCGGACAAATTTTACAGGCAATAATTCCAACAAGTATAAATAATGTTGATGTTGAAATATTAATTGATACTGGAGCGACTATTAGTGTCATGACGCTGGACTGTTTAAAACAGATAAGCCGAGCGGTAAAAATGCCCACTTTTCCTATCACAGGGTGTACCGTGTATGGCGCGTTCATCGCAAAAATGCAGAAAGTTGTGAAACAGGTACGTGTCGACGCTAAAATACGGGGGGCTCAAATAGAAAGTACATTCCTGGTTGTTCCTAAATTGACAGTACCATGTATCTGGGGTTTGGATTTTTTATGTGAGACCGGTGCAGTCATTAATTTAGAGAAAGGTGAATGTATATTTAATTCCAATGGGAATGTTTTGACAGCCACCATGAGAAAGGGCCGAGTATTTCCAAACCAGTTGTGTATGAATGTAATGGTAAAATATGTCAGTATTGATGATGAAAATGTGTATGATATTTGCCTTATTGAATGTTCTGAAGAAATGATGGATAAAATGTCATTGCAGGAAAAGGTGTTAGAATCAGAATATTTATCTGTTATCCAAAGGGACGAATTGTACTACGTGTTGGAAGCATACCAGTCGATTTTTAGTAAACGTCCAGGTATAATAAAAGACTTTGAATAGCATATAAAGATGTACGCGCATAAACCCTTTTGTCGTACTTCCTACTCTATTCCATGGACAAAGAAAGATATAGTCAGAAAGGAAATCAATAAAATGTTAGAATGGGGTATTTTTGAGCCCTCAGATTCTGAACATTGTAGCCCTCTTGTGGCGGTAATTAAACCCAATGGTGACATCAGATTGGTATTGGAGCCCAGAGAGATCAATAAGATCATTATACCTGTACAAATGCGACCGAAGAACCTAGAAGAGTTAGTACAAAAGTTTTAAGGTGCCTGCATCTTAACTTCTTTGGATATGCGTAGTTCATATTGGCAAACTAGAATATCGAAAGAATCTCGAAAATATACTGCATTCGTTTTTCTGTGTCATTTGAGTTGAAAATAAACGGGGTGTTTTCATATTGGCATGTAACCTCCCCCCTCACTTATCGACCTTAATGACAGTGAAAAATTAAACCGCGTGTACCTAATGGAAATTTGGGAAAAGCAATCGTCACCGAGGTTAATTTGTCGGTAAAGAGGGAGGAAAGGGTTACATCTAAATGAAAGGAAAATTGCTAATGAAACTGGTGGAAATTAATTTTGAAATATTGGTAAAGTTAATAAAAGAAGTAAATGTGCGGCCGTTACGTTAACAATCAACTAGCGGTAATTAGATATTTGAGATTTGGGGGAAATTACGGTCGCCAGTCCTAAGGACAATTACTATAGTAACTGAAAAAGAAAGATTATTACACATATAATTAGCACTAGAAGCGTGGCAACTGAAGGTTGACAAGTGTAGTGTGAAAACTGAAAGTTTGTCAGAAGTAATAAATTTCGCTACACTCTGACTTAATTTAGCAAAAGAATTAATAAAACCGGAAAATCGAAAGTTAATTTAGTGACTGAAGTTAATAGTGAGCTTTCTTTCTGAATCACATCGAAATTCAGTAAAATACGGTTAGTCTTGGACTACCTCAACAATCATTTCCAAAGCTACTTGAATCTACGCAATTTAGAAATAAGAGATCAACTTGAATTAAATGATTCTGAACAATTAACAATAGTAAAATTTAGTACGTACCAAGCTTAACTGCAGTCACAGGTAACCTAAAATATGGTAACAAAACTAGCACTCTTAATTTGTGCTTGTGTAATCTAAGTATTGTAGCCAGCTATGAATACTTTAACTGAAGTTTGAAATTGAAGCAGTGAAATTGAATTATGCTGGCGTTTGAATTTCAACGACACTCGGGTTCATTTCGGAAAAGGAAGGGACCCTGCTTGGTAATGCAATTGGGACAATGAGCAACAAAGGTTCATGCTAAGTAGCTGTAATTTTGTGATGCATCGATTTTAAAAGTTTGAAAAGCTGAGGTCTGCCATACAGTTCTAAAACGTTACGTGCTTCCAGTCTTCCTTGTTGGTTGATTGAAGGTTTGAAGCCGTCGATCGAGGATGTGGCGACAGTCACTCATTGTCGGCCGTCGCTGTTGCAGAAGCTGGATGTTGGCGCGCCTTCTTCTCGACACGGTCACCAGACGAAACGGGCTCTTGATGTGCGCCAGCTAATGCTTCCCGTCCGCGACACCATGTCAGAAACTATCATCGCAAGTCTAGCGCAATTACATGCTGCCAAACCCCGAAAGCGCGGCAACTCGCGGGAGCTTCACACCACACACCTGCTCCACTCGCTACTCCAGCCAGACTCTCCCATGCTCGCACTCCACGCGACAGAGTTAACATTATACCAAAGATCCTAAACACTTTCGTTCTCCACACGACCTATCGATGTATTCGTTCGATAGTAGTTTTCCCTAGGCAAGACCCAGCGTAAAAATACAAATAATATTTACGAAACAAACCAATTATACATCGACATAAATGCATAAATATATATATATACAAATATTAAAACAATTACAATATGTAAAGACACAGAAATATCATATATTCAGGTAACAAAAATAAGGAAAACAAATTTATAGTACAATAGATGGAAATAGGAGGATAAGCATTTCCGGCGTTACACGTGCCCCACATTATCTGAGGATGTTCGTGTAACCTAAACAGACTAAGAAAATGTCCCAAAAAAGAAACAGCGGAAATGCATATGCTTAAAACATCAACAAAATTTAGCATTCGTCTAATTATCCATAAACCAATTTTTAGACGATAATAATTGAGTGGAGACACTCCTAATCTTATTCCACTCTGTCATCTTGCACAAAATAAAACAGGTTGACAACATATTAAAATTCATAGAAAACATAGAAAATGGTTTAGCTATTCTAAAAATCAAAATTCCTAGCAGTATCAAGAAATGGAATACTATTTACAAAATTAATCAGAGTACATGGTCATAAAAACAGGTATATTAAAATACGCAAATTAACAATTAATTACATAGAATACACATTTTACATAACCTTTTCATAATTAATACTCTCGGCACGAGAGTCCACTTAACGTTAAGCAAGAAAATAATATACAGCAGATCGACAAAAGCATAAATATTGACAGCAGAATTCTTTCACATCAGCTGTCCAGGAAGAAAAACAACTCCACCTTTCGTACCCGCAAGTACAAAGAACGCCGACAGCGGCACAAGAGCCGACAGCGGCTCCGCCTTGCCAGCATTGTTGCGCCCGCCTGTGCGGCACGCTTGATCTCACTCGCCCTTGTAACGGCGTTTCCAGAACGTCTGTTCACTGAATTCTTTCGGAAAAACTCACTCCCGAGTAATCTCAAGGAGTCGATAAACACTATCACAGTGGATAACTCAACACTGTCCATCATCACACGCATGTACTAGCCTGAAACTTCAAACAGCGTCTAAGTACATCGGCAATGACTAGTAAATCACATATTTGTGAAATCTCACAGCTATTTACAAAATCATATTTACATTCCTTAATCTACTGTGACTCAGCTGAAAACTTAAACTAGCAGCTTGGATTTTTCAGTTGATTAGATCATGATTAAATTGATTAAAATTAAATTGATTAATCAAAATTAATTGCTTATTAATTACAACTTCTTTAATGACCTTGGTCAGTCAAAAGCATGGCAATCTAGCAAATCGTTAAATCTTACACTCTATTTTACATACTGTACAAATTACCCATTGTGTGGTATTAATCGATCCTAGGTCCGTACAATTTCAAGTCTACAATGTTCCGTATACCTAATAGTTTTCCAGAGCTTGGATACTCAAAGCAATAAGCATTTGTGTGAGGTATACCAATGACTTTATATGGTCCATTATAAACAAACTTAAATTTAGAGATTTCATGGTCTATCTCGCTCGATTTATCATGAGCTTTTACACGTACTAAGTCTCCGATAGCAAACTTAGCAAAACGCGCTTTAGCGTCATGACGACGTATGCCAGCCTCGAGTTTTAGCTTCATTACTTCTCGCAAACGATCTTTTTTCACACCAATACTAATGTCAATCCGTGGAGGGAATTTGATTATCTCTTCCAATTCACTTTCTACACTTTTGTCAATGCCGAAATTCCTCACGCTACGGCAGTTCAAACTCATTCCTACGTCAATGTCATCCGGCCAGTTAACAATGTGTATAGGCTGGTATTGCCTATGCACACCGTCTCCTGCCTCGTCAAAACCAACTACCATTGTTTTATCTAGTGACATACATGTCAAAGTTTTGCTTTCGCAGTTAATCACTGCATGGTACTTTAATAGCCAATCTAACCCGATAATTACTTCCGTAGTTAAGTCTGGCACGACGACCAACTCTTGTTCAAATCGTGCCCCATACATCTCGAAGTGGACAAAAATCTGATTTGTGACCGGTTTACTGGCCTTCCCAGTAGCACCGATAATTTTCACTCCTGTTACGGGCATAACTACGATGCCAGGTCTGTCTTTCAGTAACTGAAATATTTTCCCAGATACAGCACTCAATTCTGCACCGGTGCCAATCAACACTTTTAGTTGTAGGTCGTGCATATTAACAGACACTACTATCTGTCTACACTTGTCCCTGACTGTTTCTTTATTTTCCCACAGTAAATCCTCGTCTATATCCAGGTCATTCCAGAAAAAACCATCCGGCTTTGATCCTAAATCCGGTTTATCTGGTGGCTTTTTCTGCCTCTGTTCACATACAGTTTTAATTTCAACACGTTTGTCCTGAGGCTTAGTCTGTAGCTTCGCCTCCAATACCGAAACCTTTTCCTGTAACTCATCAACTAGTGAGTTTTGCTTTGCTATCAATTCACTGATTGTCACCTTCGTTGATTCCTCTTTGGCCAGATTGATCTCATCTGCCAATCTACCTGGAGAAATGTGCCCAGTAGTATCTGCAATTACTTCCTCTAGATCTGCGCAACCCACACTGTTATCGTCTGACCGTATAATGTCAGCTCTAACCTCATACACGCTGTAATCTATGTGCTTTTCTACCAATCGTGTCCGGCTATCACTAAAATATTCGTTATCGTTCTCCTTAATACTCTCGCAATGTTTAAACTGGAGGTTTGCGTCGGATGGGTCGGCTTCTTCTACCACTACGACTTTCGGTAAGGTCTGCCGGTTAGGGCCAGAACTTTCCGTTACTACTTCAACATCCAACTCTTGCGGGACGAGACACGACGAATCTTGCTCGTGCTCCCCATTAACATCAACTATTTCTAGTAAAGTCTGCCGGTTAGGGCCAGAACTTTCTATCATTTCACAAACACTATCTTCCTGCGGGACGAGACGCGGAAAATCCAGCACGCGCTCCCCATAAACACTTCTCCCATACAGGCCCCTATAATCTCTTAGTTCGTCGTATAAGCGACCGAACTGTCTTAACCAGACCTCATCCCTCTCTGCATCCCCTCGCTCGATGACGGACGTTTTATCCGACATCTGATCTTCAAAATGGTTCAAATGGCTCTGAGCACTATGGGACTCAACTGCTGAGATCATTAGTCCCCTAGAACTTAGAACTAGTTAAACCTAACTAACCTAAGGACATCACACACATCCATGCCCGAGGCAGGATTCGAACCTGCGACCGTAGCGGTCTCGCGGTTCCAGACTGCAGCGCCAGAACCGCGCGGCCACTTCGGCCGGCTACATCTGATCTTCTCTCAACACTTGCGAATCATTCTTAAACTCAATCTCCAGTTCCGCTGTGGGTATTACAGCTGCCACTTTATAATCGATTTCCGGAACACTACTTAAATTGTTCTCATTGACAGTGAATGTATTTTCTACTGCCGCGTCTACAGCTGATCTACTACTTGTGGGCGCACTCCTTTCTCCTAATACTGGCACACTCTCCCGCCGTTGATTATTCCATACGGAATTTTCATAACGACGACACCTCGGTTTTCTACTGTTATTGGGCCGCCAAAATTTCTCCACGCCCGGTCGGCCCCTCACCGGCGCGGCTAATGGTTTCCCTGTCTCGTCCCAGCAGATACGCTCCCCGGATGCTGCTGAGGCGGCTGATCACACCCTCTGGCGTTATTACTATTCTGTGAAGCCCGTATCACGTTAGTATGATACTGGTTTCCGTCATTCCTGTTATTATTTGCATTGTACCGATTGTTATTACGGTCCGAACCATTATTGTTATTGCTGCCATGGTTGCGGTATGCAATATTCCCATAGTTATCGTTGTTGTGGTTGCTGTGGTACCCGTTGTTGTTACCACGGCCTCTACCACTGTCGCGATTATTGCGCCAATTGTCCTCGTCCTCCACTCTTTCCAGGAAATCATTTATTGTCCTGTAATTGCTTCCTACGTAGCGTTTTGTATCATCTGGAAGCTTCTTGTAGAGTTCCCAGACTATTTCGGATTCCGTTCGGCGATCACGCAAATATTCCAACTTGCGGATCCAGCCCTCACAAAACTCCTTCATCGAACCGCGTGAATTCGCATCGAAAGGCCTCGATACGACAAATTCGCGCCAGACACTTTGCTGTTTTTGCTCTGACCAGTATTCAGCCAGAAACAAATTTTTAAATTCGTCAAAAGTCAGGTTCGTAATGTTGAGGTTTAAGCCCCAACGCTTGGCATCACCAGCCAACACATCAATAATCGCATTAATTTTTCTCTCATCAGTCCATGATCTGGGTAAAACTCTTTCACAATTCTTAATGAAATCCGTCGCGTGTATACCGCCTTTTTTCAAGGGGACGAACCGCTCCTCTTTCGTCAACAATTCCGAACTATGTGCATAGATTGGCACATAGCTCTGTTTTTCGTTAAGTTTCTTTTCTAATTCCAACACTCTCGTAATTACTTGGCAAATGGTTGTCGCAAGCGTTTCTACTTCCCTTTTTTTTCTCTTCGTAGGTATTAGCCTGCTTCGTCACTTTGGTATCTACTTCGGATACTAAAGCCTTTAAAGTTTCCACCTTCTTTTGATCCTCTTTTTTCACTAATTGAATTTGTTCCGTCACCTTATTCTCGATGATCGGAGCAACTGATTCTCCTACACTTTTCTCGATTCTGCTAATTTCGGAATAAAAACGAGTATTTATGCTCGCAATTTCCGCCTGAACGCCTATCATTTCTTGTTTAAGATTACCGATTTCGGTATTAATTATAACAATATCTGCTCTGATTTTATCAACTTTTGTGTTAACAACTCCAACATTGTTGTTAACAACGTTAATAGCTTTGTTCTGATTGTCTAGCATCTGTTCAATTTCTTCAGACTGAGCTTCTTGCTTGGCAGCCTGAGCTTCTTGCTTGGCAGCCTGAGCTTCTTGCTTGGCAGCCTGAGCTTCTTGCTTGGCAGCCTGATCTTCTTGCTTGGCCGATTGACTCTTGATTTCGTTAATCAAAACATTCAATAAATCAGTTAAATTCCCGGAAACTACCGGTTTTACTTCCGTAGCGGCTTCATCTTTAATTGTCCCCCCGTATTCGTCATCAAGGGATTCAGATTTGATTTTCACTTCCGATTCCGAAACATTTTCTAAAGTTTGGAATTCCATTTCTGCTCTTTGTTGCGTTTCGGCGGTCGCGTCTTTCATGCTCGCCGCCTGCCCCTGAACAATGGGTACCGCGGTGCGCGTTTCCCACTGTTCGACCGATTGTTCCGTATCCAAGTGTACCAAATTTTGGTAATTGTTGCCTTCACTCATTTTAATAATTTTCAATATAAATGCCAAATCTCAAATATAATTAGGATTGCTCCCACTACTTATTCTCGCTGACGTAACGGCCTGTACATAACCAGTACTTTGTTACGAGATTTGCACCATACAAAATTCGTGTCCAGAACAACCTTAAATCCGAAGATTGTCCTGTCACCAGGTCGCCACGTGTAACCTCCCCCCTCACTTATCGACCTTAATGACAGTGAAAAATTAAACCGCGTGTACCTAATGGAAATTTGGGAAAAGCAATCGTCACCGAGGTTAATTTGTTGGTAAAGAGGGAGGAAAGGGTTACATCTAAATGAAAGGAAAATTGCTAATGAAACTG
Source organism: Schistocerca nitens (assembly GCF_023898315.1). Taxonomy (NCBI): domain Eukaryota; kingdom Metazoa; phylum Arthropoda; class Insecta; order Orthoptera; family Acrididae; genus Schistocerca; species Schistocerca nitens. Next base: position 23,611,252 of record NC_064614.1, read on the forward strand.
GTGGAAATTAATTTTGAAATATTGGTAAAGTTAATAAAAGAAGTAAATGTGCGGCCGTTACGTTAACAATCAACTAGCGGTAATTAGATATTTGAGATTTGGGGGAAATTACGGTCGCCAGTCCTAAGGACAATTACTATAGTAACTGAAAAAGAAAGATTATTACACATATAATTAGCACTAGAAGCGTGGCAACTGAAGGTTGACAAGTGTAGTGTGAAAACTGAAAGTTTGTCAGAAGTAATAAATTTCGCTACACTCTGACTTAATTTAGCAAAAGAATTAATAAAACCGGAAAATCGAAAGTTAATTTAGTGACTGAAGTTAATAGTGAGCTTTCTTTCTGAAGCACATCGAAATTCAGTAAAATACAGTTAGTCTTGGACTACCTCAACAATCATTTCCAAAGCTACTTGAATCTACGCAATTTAGAAATAAGAGATCAACTTGAATTAAATGATTCTGAACAATTAACAATAGTAAAATTTAGTACGTACCAAGCTGAGCTGCAGTCACAGGTAACCTAAAATATGGTAACAAAACAAGCACTCTTAATTCGTGCTTGTGTAATCTAAGTATTGTAGCCAGCTATGTATACTTTAACTGAACTTTGAAATTGAAGCAGTGAAATGGAATTATGCTGGCGTTTGAATTTCAACGACACTCGGGTTCATTTCGGAAAAGGAAGGGACCCTGCTTGGTAATGCAATTGGGACAATGAGCAACAAAGGTTCATGCTAAGTAGCTGTAATTTTGTGATGCATCGATTTTAAAAGTTTGAAAAGCTGAGGTCTGCCATACAGTTCTAAAACGTTACGTGCTTCCAGTCTTCCTTGTTGGTTGATTGAAGGTTTGAAGCCGTCGATCGAGGATGTGGCGACAGTCACTCATTGTCGGCCGTCGCTGTTGCAGAAGCTGGATGTTGGCGCGCCTTCTTCTCGACACGGTCACCAGACGAAACGGGCTCTTGATGTGCGCCAGCTAATGCTTCCCGTCCGCGACACCATGTCAGAAACTATCATCGCAAGTCTAGCGCAATTACATGCTGCCAAACCCCGAAAGCGCGGCAACTCGCGGGAGCTTCACACCACACACCTGCTCCACTCGCTACTCCAGCCAGACTCTCCCATGCTCGCGCTCCACGCGACAGAGTTAACACTATACCAAAGATCCTAAACACTTTCGTTCTCCACACGACCTATCGATGTATTCGTTCGATAGTAGTTTTCCCTAGGCAAGACCCAGCGTAAAAATACAAATAATATTTACGAAACAAACCAATTATACATCGACATAAATGCATAAATATATATATATATACAAATATTAAAACAATTACAATATGAAAAGACACAGAAATATCATATATTCAGGTAACAAAAATAAGGAAAACAAATTTATAGTACAATAGATGGAAATAGGAGGATAAGCATTTCCGGCGTTACAGGCATTAGATACTATACTGGGCAGAGACCTTTTGAATGAAGTTACTTTATATGTGGATGATTTGCTAATTGCTTCTGAAACTTGGGAGGAACATTTGGACTTACTAAGAAGAGTTTTTGCGAAATTTCTGGAATACGGAGTTACCGTAAATTTGAGCAAATCCAAGTTTGCTCATAACCAATTGAAATTTCTTGGACATATAATTACTCCTGAAGGGATAAAACCAAATCCTAAAAAGATGGATGGAATTAACAGATGTGCTTATCCAAAGAATAGAACGGGATTAAAGTCGTTTATCGGCTTAGTTTCATTTTTTCGACGATTTTTACCCAATCAGTTAGGAAGCCAAGACTGTTTGTTACGGCTGTTAAGAAAAAATGTCATGTGGGAGTGGAATTCCGAATGCACGCAAGCTTTTGATAACATCCGCAATGCTTTGACTAATGCTCCACTGTTACATCATCCGACACTTGACCAAGATTTTTATATTGCTGCGGATGCTTCTGAAACAGGATTGGGTGCCACTCTTTTCCAGGTGGACAATCCAGAAGATATCAGTACCTTTAAAATAATTGGGTATGCCAGCAGAACACTCTCTAGCTGTGAACGTGCGTATCGTACAACTGAATGGGAAGTACTCGCCGTGGTCTTGACCCTTAGAAAGTTTCGCTATTTCGTATATGGAAAGAAGATCATTGTATTCTGCGACCACAAAACTTTACCTTTTATTTTAACGGGAAGGATGTTCCCTTCTCGTTTAACCCGGTGGGCCTTGCTACTGCAAGAATATGATGGCTCTGAGTACTATGCGACTTAACTTCTGAGGTCATCAGTCGCCTAGAACTTAGAACTAATTAAACCTAACTAACCTAAGGACATCACACACATCCATGCCCGAGGCAGGATTCGAACCTGCGACCGTAGCGGTCACGCGGTTCCAGACTGAAGCGCCTTTAACCGCACGGCCACCCCGGCCGGCTAGAATATGATATTACGCTCAAATACATCAGAGGTAAAGACATCATAGCCGATGCTCTTTCAAGACTACCGAAAAGAAAGAATGAAGACGAGTGTGAAGAACAGACTATTGACTTTAAACTCATGAATTTATCAAGGCAATATTGTGAGAGGCAGATTTCACAGCTATGTCGAAGTCTGCCACAACTGCAAGTAGAGGATAAGTTGTGGAAAGCCATTAGACGTGCTGTTGAAAGAAAAACGCTAAGTCACTCTCAAGAACAGTATCAATTAAAATCCGGAATATTGTATCGAAGGAAGGATGAAGAAGAAGTTTGGAAAGTTTGTGTTCCAAATAAATATTTAGAAGCACTTGTATGGTAAACTCACTTGAATTGGGGTCATTTTGGTGCCGCTAAATGTACAGCGAAAATAGCACAATACTGCTATCATCCAAATTTGGGACGTCTAACTACAAATATTCTTAAGAAGTGCAAAATATGTCAGAACGCAAAACCCATCAACTATTGTCGGAAGATAGAATTACATCCGATCATCTCAGAAAAACTTTTAATGTTGGTGTCATGTGATGTCTGTGGACCACGTCCCATGACACGTGGATGGTTCAAATATGTTTTGGCTTTCTATGATCTCTCTTCAAAATATGTGAAATTATATCCTTTGAAAAATCTCCACGTTCGCCCATGTTATGCAAATTTATCAACAACTACATAACTGAGCTTGGAAAACCTATAATGATTTTGACAGACAATGCTGCTTATTATAAAAGCAAAGTATGGACAGACCCTATGAAAGAACAAGGAATCCAGCACATTTTCATCTCAAGATTTTACCCTTGTGGAAATCTGGTTGAGAGAATCTTCCGAGAGTTGAACCGATTTTTACGGACGTACATACCCAAACAACATTATAAATGGATTGATTGGATTTATGAATTTGAGAAAATGTATAATGACTTAGCGCACTTATCCACAGGTTATTCACCTAACCAAATAGTATTTGGTTTAAGTATTGTGCCAGAATGGGTGAAGAAATTACCTGTGATAGAACAAAAGATTATCAAGGAAAGAGATATGGTAAAGAAGGTCTACGAAAACCTGAAGCATCAAGCACAATTGAGAAAAACCCGGTTTGATAAAATGTGAAGAAAGTAGCACATATAACGTAGGTGAAGAAATTTTATTGAGAAATCACCCAAAAGCATCAACCAGGAAAAGACTGAATAAGAAATGGCGATATTTATATACAGGTCCATACAAAGTAATGACAATAGCTCATGAAGGGAGCTACCTCCTGGCAGATTGTGATACTGATGTAATTAAAGAGTTGTTCCCTCACATAGACCTGAAGAAGTATTATCAATAATGAGCGAAATATAGATTCAAGAAACACTGAATGATACCAAGACTACGCTCAGAGTGGACTAAATAAAAGCACTCGTGGATAAATACATACTTATGCTAACTTACAAAGAAAATTAAAAAAAAGTTGCGAAGATTTACATGAGATACCTCCTTGGTATCAGCAACAATGACGACGAGTGGACTGATAAGGGTCTTGACCTAGGATGCTAATCGTCAAACCCGGCTGCGATCCCTGCCTTGCTCAGTCGGTTGAAGAACTGAGGGCTTCATCCAAGAAAAAATGTGGTGTGAATATGAAGTGATTAGTGCGAAGTGCTTTTAAGACGACCTATAAACAAATGTGGAATTTAGTTAAGGGCATTTTGTCTAGGCCCATTAACTTAACTTAAATATTGTAGAATGTATGTACTGACTTGTTGAGTGAATCTGAGACTGAGTGTATTCGCCGAAACAAATACCCTCTCCTGTCACAGTACACAAAAAATAAGCCTGTTCTGTCTGGAACCCTCTTTAAGACATCACAGTCTGGGGGGCCGTGTAACATTACGAGTCAAGACAGATGTCACGGATCTTGAATAGCGTATTTGCCTCTATTGGTTACGGTAGAGAGATCGATCTTTCGGTCTTGTCTGTATATATATATATATATATATATATATATATATATATATATATATATATATATATATATATATATATATATATATATTCCCTGAATAAAGGCTGGGCGAGTGTAAAGCTATAGTTAAAAACGCACGCCGCGTGATTTGTTACGATTTGGTCAGTCATAATAAAAATAACATGCTTTTGAATGCAATTAAAATATAACGGCGGTACCTGTTTAGTGTTATTGGAAATAATATGTGGTAAATTAATGAGTAAGGCAGCCGATCCTATAAGAAGAGGTAAAATTGGGCATATTGAGGTGTTTTGCTTTATATCGACGAAGCCGATGATACGGCGTCATTTTTTCTGTTTACTCTTAGAAATAAACAAGTAAATAAGTGCTAATTGTGCGTTGTGAAAAAATATAGGGGCGAGTTTTAAATAGCTACGGTATACAAACAGACTAACAAACGGACATTTAGTTACACGCAATCGCGGATAGTGAAGTGTGGTCATTAAATTGAGTACACCTACAGGGCTGTCAATTCCGCGATAAATCTATTCGCATCTCACGAGGGACCCGGTATTGAAACAGTTTTTTTTTAATTGTATCGCGGAGAGCGGGCTTCAGTTTACGAAAAGGAGAAAAACTGTATCATTATCACTGCCTGTTGGTGTGAAACAACCAAAACTGTTAATCAAAGGGTTTCCGTGAATGAGTGGTGAATGCGAAATAAATCTGTGAACGAAATTATGTTAAATAAAACAGAAGAGACAAGACAGTTTGGTCTTATCTGTTATTATTCCATAAACTGTAACATTTCTTGTCGTTGTACGAAGCCATTATGGACGATCGTTATGACAATTTGCTTTGAAGGGATCTCGTTACGAGTTAAGTTTTGGGGACCTGGTCAAGAGGGGATAGTTCGTAGATCCTAACTACTGCAGCTATTCTGGAATCAGGTGCTACCGTGACCATTGTGTGTTGTCAATGGCTTAAGGCCATCATATCTCATGCTCTAAGATCGACGCGCCTTTCCTCTTGGTATAACGGTGCCTCACGGTAACAACGACAACGCTGACGACGAAGGAAAATACGGTAGACTGCTACCACAGCCCATTAACACCACACTGCACTGTCCTAACGGACACGTTCGTCGTTGGTGTGTTGTTGTTCGTGCTGAGAAGTAATGTCTCAAATTTGATATTCTCGGAACAGTTTTGACACTTTTGATGTCGGAAAAGTGAATTTCCTAACGGTTTCCGAAATGGAATGTCCCCTGCATTTAGTTCCTACCACCGTTTCGCGTTCAAACTCTGTTTATTCGCATGGTGCCACCATAATCACGTCGGAAAGAATTTCACATGAGTCACCTGAGTACAAAATTAATGACAGCTCCTACAACGCACTGCCTTTTCAACCTTGTGTCCACAATTCCGCCATCTGTATACCTGCACCTCCCTGTTTCCTGGTTTTCGTGACGTGATTGTAATTGGTATAATACTTTGACACCACATGAACACATGGTCAGTCACTTGGAGGTACAAGAATGATCTTGTCTACAAGAAATCCATTAAAATATCATGACAGCGTGCATAACAAAAATGTGCTACATGAAACTTCTAAATTGAGCATTTAAGACCAAGCTGTTGTATGCATAACGCACTTGCAAAAGTCTACACCCTTGAAACGTCGCCTATCGACTTCGTATGTTCACAGTGAACTTTATCTCAGTAGCATAAGATTGTAGTCTGTAGACGTCGAGCCGAGAAGTTCGTTTTTAGACAGCTAATCAGAACTTTCAGGAAGGTTGTTAATAAACAGCCGCAATCTTCTTCTTCTCCTTCTTTTGCCTTTTCCAGTTTCTCTGGGGGTCGGCGTTATTGTATGAGACTCTCCGGCTCATCACGCCCATCTTCAAATTGTCAGGCTTATTCGGTAATTGGCAGGCTTGCCTCCCTGAAACCCAGATGCGGCGCGTTAACATTCTCACCTACCGAGGTGGGTCGACAAACTGTTAAGATACCAATCGATATACGCTGCTTATAAAGCTCTAATTACAGTATATGAAACATCATACGACGCGTAGAAATTTGTAAATATTACATATAGCCGAAGAACACCTCAGGAGTATGTAACAATCACAGGCTTTCAAATGTGTAAATTACTTGCGTGAACGAATTTTCGAAAAACTTTGAGGTTCATAGTCGTCAGACACAACGATGAGGCAGACATATGGGAGGTGGTAGAAGAACAGCCACAGGAAAGTGCAGATGATATTGGAATTTTAAAGATATATTTACTCTTCATTTAATAACTTCACAACTAACGAACGCTTAATGACATCCAATTATTACAAAGGTAATGGTTATGTTATATTTCGTAAAAGAAAGCATAGTAGAGAACGTTCATTTCACTAAGGATGGGGGCGTGGCAAAACATCTGCTGACAATTCTGCAGCTTCAGCGAGATCAGTAGCCAGTGGTTGACACCATTCCACCTGGAGCACCTCGTCAGTCGCCATACCAACCAATCCGCAAAGAGAAGTGCTATCGCGCTGTGATGCTGGCGGTGCTCTTGGTGCATGCAGTATGTTGCTTGCACCCCCTGACTCACACATGTCAAAATACGGCAGTGTTGCTTGCAGATGCCTATGGTAGCACACACACACTGTTTCCAGCTGCAGTTCATGATAATAAATAACAGAACAACGTGTGCAGTATAAACATCGCCGTCCAGGTACTTGCTGAAATGTATGAAACATATCACAGGACAAATAACAGATCAATAATAGTGAACCACAACAAAAACTACACTATGGATACCGACACGGTATATTAAAAGTGTCACGGCTGCCAAACGCAAAATTAATCGACATACGACACACAAAACTGCACTCAGTGAAACGCGCAATATTCTCGCTGAGTTTTCATATTAATATTCTAATTACTGAGTTTCAAAAATTAAATTTTTTAATGCATCCATAATATATTCCGAAATGTCTTTCTCGTGTTCCTGTAGTGCTCAGTTGATCAGTTCATCGTCCACGTCATTACGAAAGTTACATCTTGGATTCTGTAGAACTCTGTTCAGCAATCGCAGCAACTCTACCGCTGACTCGTGCAACTCACAAGACATTGTACTGAATTGGTGGAATTTTTCATTTTGCTTCAAATTTCCTTATCTTATGTTTTTGTCAAGAGGTTCTTCGGCCGATGTTCATCTAATGATTTTACTGACGGTTCGCCAGCACGAGTGGCTGGCATTGTCAAAGCTTCACCCTCCATTGCCGGTGGTGAACTGGAGCCGAGCTCGCGGCCGCAGACTATATGTACCTGGCGCGCCACCGTCCGATTGCTCCTCCGCCGTCATTTCCAGTGCGGTTCTCCTCTTGCTACAGAAGTCAATAGGCAGTTTGTCAACAAGTGGCCACGAAAGCCTTAACAATTTTCTATTACTCCTCTACAGGGAGGAGATCTGCAGATTGTACCGACGCCTTGACCAACGACGGAAGAAGAAAGTGCGATTGATGTCCTCTCTCGCCTTTCTGTCGCGGTGCCAAGATCAACATGCTACACCGACGTTCTTGAAATGCAAGCGCCTATTCATCACCGCCCAAGCGTATCGTATTTACGACAGAATGGAAAGAGTTTTTCTTCGTGAGCGAATTAGTACAACACGGGGAGACTTGGCAAGAACGGATCAGAAACCTTTGGACATTTTCTATCAACTAAGCAGCAGAATGCGAGATGACTGGGACACGATCGACAGCATCACTCACAGAAGCATGCAGAACGAACTCGAGCGCTGCACTGAGCGACAGAAGTAAAAGTTTGAAAGATGCCGGAAGCAGACCGACAAGGCGATTCCCGACATGTCACGCTCAGTGGTCAACCTCACTGAACGACAACTGACCGAAGAGGAAGTGTCTGTTCACCAAAAGGGAGGGAATTTCGCTATCATCCCGAGAACTATACCTATGGAGGACATCATTGCTAACAGTGAAGCGGCCATTCGGAACCTTCCTTGTGAAAGGGCAGAGGAAATACGCACTGAAACAGCCAGGATACTGTGACGAGCAAAAGCACCAGCTAGCAACCTGAAGAAGGAAGAGCTACAAGCTATTAAGAATCTCAATCCCGACAAGAGAGTATTGGTACTGCCTGCCGATAAGGCGACTGCGCCCGTCGTAATGAAGACCTAAGATTATGAGCTAAAGATCCGAGACCTATTAGATTCGACGACGTACCGAAAACTAAGCGCAGATCCGACGAAGCGTATCACACGGAATACGAATCGGTTAATGAGGACGTCTTCTCTGCCGGCGGACATACAGAGAAACCTGCGCAACACAGAAGCCCTACCACCTCTGCTGTATGGATTTCCTAAGATCCGTAAGAACAACGTTCCATAAGACCGATTGTTAGCGCTCCTGGCTCACCAACGTACAAAATTACAAAACATTTGGCCTCTCTGATCCAGCCGCTCGTGGGGAAGACCGACATATACATAAAGGACTCAAGACATTTCATTGATAAGCTAAAGAAACTGAAACTTGCACCAAACGACATCCTGGTTAGCTTTGATATTGTTTCTTTTTTTATGTAAGTACCACTCAGTGACGCTCTGGAGCACATCGGTTCCATTTTCCCACAAGACATCACAACGCTCTTCCATTCATGTCTCACCACGAGCTACTCCAATTGCAATTTCTACGAACAGCTGGATTGCGTCGCCATGGGTAGTTCTCTTAGTCCAGTGGTGGAAAACTTCTTCATGGAACATTTCGAAGCACAGGCACTGGACTCGACGACTTGCAAACCTAAGGTGTGGTACAGGTACGTCGATGATACTTTCGTTGTGTGGAGCCATGGTGAAGAACAGCTCGGCGACTTCCTAAGACACTTGTACATCCTCCATGCCAACATAAAGTATACCATGGAAGTAGAAAAGGACAAAAAACTGCCATTTCTAGATGTGCTGGTCACAAGTGATGGCGAAAACCTGGAACATAGCGTGTATCGAAAACCGACACATAAGGACAGATACCTGAACAAACTATCAAACCACCACCCGAACCAGAAAAGAGACATGATTAATACGCGAGCAGGACGAATTTGTTAGCCGCAGCACTTCAGACGCGAAATGCAACACCTGGAAAGTGTTGTGAGGAGCAATGGGTACTCCACAAATTATATTAGAAGTTTATCAGAGCCAAAAACTAGGTTGTTGTAGTTGTTGTAGTCTTCAGTCCTGAGACTGGTTTGATGCAGCTCTCCATGCTACTCTGTCCTGTGCAAGCTTCTTCATCTCCCAGTACCTACTGCAACCTACATCCTTCTGAATCTGCTTAGTGTATTGATCTCTTGGTCTCCCTCTACGATTTTTACCCTCCACGCTGCCCTCCAATGCTAAATTTGTGATCCCTTGTTGCCTCAAAACATGTCCTACCAACCGATCCCTTCTTCTAGTCAAGTTGTGCCACAAACTTCTCTTCTCCCCAATCCTATTCAATACCTCCTCATTAGTTACGTGATCTACCCACCTTATCTTCAGCATTCTTCTGTAGCACCACATTTCGAAAGCTTCTATTCTCTTCTTGTCCAAACTGGTTATCCTCCATGTTTCACTTCCATACATGGCTACACTCCATACAAATACTTTCAGAAACGACTTCCTGACATTTAAATCTATACTCGATGTTAACAAATTTCTCTTCTTCAGAAACGATTTCCTTGCCATTGCCAGTCTACATTTTATATCCTCTCTACTTCGACCATCATCAGTTATTTTACTCCCTAAATAGCAAAACTCCTTTACTACTTTAAGTGTCTCACTTCGTAATCTAATCCCCTCAGCGTCACCCGATTTAATTAGACTACATTCCATTATCCTCGTTTTGCTTTTGTTGATGTTCATCTTATATCCTCCTTTCAAGACACTGTCCATTCCGTTCAACTGCTCTTCCAAGTCCTTTGCTGTCTCTGACAGAATTACAATGTCATCGGCGAACCTCAAAGTTTTTACTTCTTCTCCATGAATTTTAATACCTACTCCGAATTTTTCTTTTGTTTCCTTTACTGCTTGCTCAATATACAGATTGAATAACATCGGGGAGAGGCTACAACCCTGTCTCACTCCTTTCCCAACCACAGCTTCCCTTTCATGCCCCTCGACTCTTATAACTGCCATCTGGTTTCTGTACAAATTGTAAATAGCCTTTCGCTCCCTGTATTTTACCCCTGCCACCTTCAGAATTTGAAAGAGAGTATTCCAGTTAACGTTGTCAAAAGCTTTCTCTAAGTCTACAAATGCTAGAAACGTAGGTTTCCCTTTCCTTAATCTTTCTTCTAAGATAAGTCGTAAGGTTAGTATTGCCTCACGTGTTCCAACATTTCTACGGAATCCAAACTGATCTTCCCCGAGGTCCGCTTCTACCAGTTTTTCAATTCGTCTGTAAAGAATTCGCGTTAGTATTTTGCAGCTGTGACTTATTAAACTGATAGTTCGGTAATTTTCACATCTGTCAACACCTGCTTTCTTTGGTATTGGAATTATTATATTCTTCTTGAAGTCTGTGGGTATTTCCCCTGTCTCATACATCTTGCTCACCAGATGGTAGAGTTTTGTCATGACTGGCTCTCCCAAGGCCATCAGTAGTTCTAATGGAATGTTGTCTATTCCCGGGGCCTTGTTTCGACTCAGGTCTTTCAGTGCTCTGTCAAACTCTTCACGCAGTATCTTATCTCCCATTTCATCTTCATCTACATCCTCTTCCATTTCCATAATATTGTCCTCAAGTATATCGCCCTTGTATAAACCCTCTATATACTCCTTCAACCTTTCTGCCTTCCCTTCTTTGCTTAGAACTGGGTTGCCACCTGAGCTCTTGATATTCATACAAGTGGTTCTCTTCTCTCCAAAGGTCTCTTTAATTTTCCTGTAGGCAGTATCTATCTTACCCCTAGTGAGACAAGTCTCTACATCCTTACATTTGTCCTCTAGCCATCCCTGCTTAGCCATTTTGCACTTTCTGTCGATCTCATTTTTGAGACGTTTGTATTCCTTTTTGCCTGCTTCATTTACTGCATTTTTATATTTTCTCCTTTCATCAATTAAATTCAATATTTCTTCTGTTACCCAAGGATTTCTATTAGCCCTCGTCTTTTTACCTACTTGATCCTCTGCTGCCTTCACTACTTCATCCCTCAGAGCTACCCATTCTTCTTCTACTGTATTTCTTTCCCCCATTCCTGTCAATTGTTCCCTTATTCTCTCCCTGAAACTCTGTACAACCTCTGGTTCTTTCAGTTTATCCAGGTCCCATCTCCTTAAATTCCCACCTTTTTTCAGTTTCTTCAGTTTCAATCTGCAGTTCATAACCAATAGATTGTGGTCAGAATCCACATCTGCCCCTGGAAATGTCTTACAATTTAAAACCTGGTTCCTAAATCTCTGTCTTACCATTATATAATCTATCTGATACCTATTAGTATCTCCAGGATTCTTCCAGGTATACAACCTTCTTTTATGATTCTTGAACCAAGTGTTACCAAAAACTAGGGGAAGTAAGAAATCAGGAAAAGAAATCTCGGGTACGGCCTTTCTGCCTTACGTTCCCAGAGTGATGACCAGAATCGGCCGTATATTGCGCAAACAAGGCGTAAAGACCGTTTTCAAACCGACAAGGAATATCAAAGTGTGTCTTAGATCGGGACAGCAAAAAAGGACCCACTTGCAATGTGGGAAATATACCGCATACCATGCACATGCGGAAAAGTTTATGGCGAGATGACTCGATGATCAATCAACACCAGGATCAAAGAACATAAGCGACATTGCAGGTTGGAGCAGGTGGAGAAATCGGCCGTGGCAGAGCAGGCACTGAGTGAGACCGACCACGTAATAAAATTCGCCGACACGGAAATTCTGGCTGTAGAGAAGCACTACCACACCCGCTCGTTCAGAGAAGCTGTAGAAATACACAAACACGGGAACAGCTTCAACAAGAAAGAGGAAGCCTTATGGTAAACGGATCCTGGCTTCCCGTACTGCAGCGGTCTTGAAAAGTCCGTGTGCCGGTACGCCCTCGTCCCTTGGCAGTGGGTTGAGTAACTCATTAGCCTTTTCGTGCAGCTCAGACGTGCACAGAAGACGAGGTGTATTTCAGCGTCTTTTCGTAGCAATTTCCAATCGAGCCAGCTTTCTTCCTTGTTGTGTTCCAGTGGCTACAGGGATGCCTTGCAAAGTGCCCGCTCGTTCTTTAACGGATTTATGGACAGCCCTGCAGAATCCATAGTGTCATTTCTTTCCATCACTACTTCAGATATTAGCCGAGTCCATACTACGTCGTGTTGGGGAACTTTTGCGTACTCGCAGAGGCTCTACACGAAATGAGGTAGGTGTACCAGTCTCTTTGGTTCTTCAGTGTATAATTCTGCTTTCAGTCAAGCATAAAATTCTAGATTTCTGAACATCTGAAGGATGATGCAAATCTTTGCTCCACATCGATATTAAAAGAAGCTACAACTGAATCTTCTTTCAGACAGAACATAATAAGAGTTAACTACGTCATTAGCGACACTGTGAGTGAAGCACAGTCTCCTATGTGCCGCTTTCTCATTTAGTCGAACTTCGAAATCGCTGGCTAGTTGAGTAAATTACAAGCATAGTGCGATCCATCCTATGTGTATGTCTCCAAAAAGCGTATAAAAAGGTAATGCCCATAAAATCATTATGGCGTACACGTCGTCTGTTTGATACTTGGAAATAATTTGATTCGGCATTACTACAATTTAGTGCTTGCTGCTATGAAGAAATGTTGTTAACAAAAATACGAACTTGTAACCAATCTGCCCACTACCCTCATTTACTTACACTGACAGTGCTGAAATATTCTCAGTACGATAACGGACGCACGACCGAATGGTCATTGACGCTTTAGTTGTGAACGTGCCTTAGAAGTTCTTACGTAGTTCAGAAACACCAAATGTCCAGATTACCTCATTGCATGAGTGTTAAGGATATAATGCATTAATAACTTTAAACGTAAACTGTGGTTAACAGTGGATGTATATTCAAGTCTTGCTTCAGTGAAATACGAGTGTTACTGGGAAAGTAAGGAACGATCGGTCACAAAATGGAAAGTAGAGTGAAAATCTGATGAAGCTTTGCACAGATGCGTTGGGCACTGTGTCTAGTACGCCAGTCGATCGCATCATGTCGCTCTTTTCAGTTCTGAGCTCAGAGTGAGAACGTAAAGGTGGCTAGGAATATAGCGTCTCCCGCCAAGTATGAGGGCCTGGCGAAAGATTTCGCCTGATGCTATGCAATCCACATAACATAAATGTTATGCGGCTCGTTCTGCACCACAATTCTCGGTCGCACTCTGCAGGGGCAATGAAGATGCTCCTGCAGCGCTTTCGATGGGAAGTGTTTGATCACCCACAATACAGCCTGTAGTTGTCTACCCATTAGGTTCATCTCTCCTCAAATGAACCGCTGGCTATGAAGGCAATATTTTGACACAGACAACGAGCTGCAGTCCAGAGTCTTCTATAACGAGGGGATTGAAAAATTGATACAACGCTACGACAGATTTCTAAGTCTAAGCGGCGACTGTGTAGAGAAGTTGTTGGAAGGTGTAACCAACTGTTGCAAATAAAATTGTTTTCATTTTCACTGCGGATTCCATTTAGCGACCTATCGTTCCTTAATTTCTGAACACCCCTCGTATCTACTGTTTCTCTACAAAAAAGCTAAAATTTGCTAATCGGCATTAGCAAAAATCATTTATACAATGTCCAGATATTATTGACTCATGCACTAGGTAATAATGTTTGTGTCGATGAAACAAATTAATTCCTGATTTTCAGTGAGTGGAACTCGAATATAAGCTAATAAGATTGAGAACCACATGCGGCAGCACTAAAATCCTGATTGTTTACTACCGAAATATTCCCAGTACTGTGTCTGCGTTTGATGAGCTCCTACATAACATACATATCACATAATAATACGTACAGAAAGCTGGTTAAAGCACTAAACTGACATCTCTAAGATATTTTGGGAGAGTAAATGAAAAGGAAAGGATGATGAAACATGTAGATGATGTGGTTGTAGCAATAGACGAGAAAGTCACCACCACCGAGATACAAATTTCCAGCGCATTTGGCATCGTTTGAGCAAGACTAATTATCCCCTGACGGACACTAACCTAACATGGATTCTTCATCTAATACAAGACTCACCATCTAACGCAACCAAAAACTTAAGAAAAAATTTATTTCCATTTACGAAGTTCCAAGACTATAGTGTAATCGTCGGAGGACACTTCTAACATCCAACAACAAATTGGGCTAATTACAATTCCTTTAGTGGTGCTCGTAACAAAACATCCAGCAAAACGTTACTAAATACCTCTACGGCAACTACCTAGAACAGACAATTAGACACCCTGCTCATGATGGGAATGTTCTGGATTTAACGGCAATGAATTGAAAGACTGTTGGAAGAAGTCCAAATTGAAAATGGTATCGGTGACTGTGAGGCAGCTTCAGCAACACTGATCAGAAAAGCACAAAGGGTTTGATGAAAACCTGCATTGACTCGGTAAATAGCGTCCACGTACAGCACAAAAAAAAATGGTTCAAATGGCTCTGAGCACTATGGGACTTAACGTCTATGGTCATCAGTCCCCTAGAACTCAGAACTACTTAAACCTAACTAACCTAAGGACATCACACAACATCCAGTCATCCGTACAGCACAAATAGTCTGCAAACGACGCGCTGAGAGCCATGGACATATGCATTCAGCTATATGAAGTATTTCTTGAATTTCGATAGCCATTTGACTCAGTACAACACACACGCATCGCTCTCGCATGGATCGCGAGAACACAGATAATGTAATTTAACAGCGCAGAGAGGCCGTTAACACACCATTCTTGCGCCCCCATAAGTAAATGGGACAAGAAAAAGCCCCAGTACGTGGTACAATAGGAAGTATCCCCCTCCAAGCACTTTACAGTGGTTTGCAGAGTATGGATATAGATAGATGTCGATGGAGATGTGTGACTGGCGTACGTTATACAAAACATTTCGCTCCAGTGGCGATCTGTTTCATTCTATTGGGATTTCTTACTCATATTCCATTTTCCTGCAATAAAGTAGTAGTAAGAATGTATTTCTAGATGGTCAACCTGTCCGAAAAAGAAATAAAGAAAATAGTTTTTTGAAAAAAGGAGAGACATGATTAGACTCAACCGTTATTCCACAAATCCTAAATGATTTACTTATAAGCATGCGAAACGATTCGACTCTATGCGACTCTAACGAGACATTTCGAATGCCTGGCAGACCCTCCCTTTAGATCGCGACTGAGTTATTCCCTCATAGACTGCGTCTTGATCATCGTCCCTCCCTACTTTTCACTTTACACAGACTCTCAATCGTCATCGAATATAACAGATACGTGTCTTAATGACGTCAGTGTCAACAATAAGTTCGTGCACAAATGCAACCGATCCGTTGCGTAGCATCAGTCTCATTGACAAAACTTCCGAAGAAAGAGTCGATTTCGAAGTGCGCTTTCTAGGAAGTCTATTTCGCATCCTTCGGGCTGTGAGAAGAAGTTGAGAAGAAGTGAGGAGGTAGGTGATGACCGTCTTTAAAAGTATTCTGCAAGTGCAGACAGCGGATCAGAGTCTGGAAGACAAGTGTTTTGACTTTTGTCTACTTTCGAGAAGTACTATATTTGTGCAAGTCGAGAGGTGCAGAAATCATTTGCTTTTTCCGAAGCGCTAGCTACACAACTGTAGTTTCAATTTGTCTCCTTCTGGCTCATGCCATCATTTGTCCCAAACGAAGTTAGTTTTTTTTTAGACAAACATACGTTTTCTTTTCGTGCATCTCATGACGACGGGAAAGAATCATTCTAATCATTCTTTAGAAGTTCCGGAGAGAAATTTGTGGTTGTTCTATAGAATTTTCCTCCGAAAAATACATTCTATAGCAAACGAAGACCATTTGTCTTGACATTTCATAACCTAACCTGTGACTCCCAAAAATACCCTTCACAGAAACATCTGATTTTGTCCTTGCCGTACAATACAAATCTGTAAACGTATCTTGCTACAAATATGGAAAACTCGTCAATTCAAGTTAAACACTATTACTTTTCAGTGTTAACGAAATGGTTTCAGAAAATTCAAAAAGGTTTTAAGTCATTACGTTAAACTAACTTATCCTTTTAAAGACAACAAATTTTTTATGATTGTGATAAGGGCTGGTTTATGTTACATATGGTGCACAGTGTAGTATGGGACTGAATTGTTTGTTTAGGCCAAACTGCTTTCTCAATAAGCTAGATTTCACATTACTATTTTCGTCTCAGGAAACAATGTAACTACTAAAGACAGCTTGTTTTACGTTTTCAGATGTTTTCGCGAGTGAAGTCGCTGTTCGGCTCGCCAGCTGCCAGCCAGGGATGTCCCAGGATGGTCGACGAGCCGCCAACACCTGCGCCTCTACGCCGCCTTCGGCCACCTCGACCAATGCCGAATGAGAAGAAGGTGGAGTCCACCACCACCGACTGCGAAGAGGCCGCTGCTGATAAACCAGAGCTTCGGCCAATTCATGTAAGCAGCAGGAGCAACATTGTACAATAATTACTGTCAGAGTGTTGTAAGAACAAAGAAATGAATTCCAGTAATGTTACGCAGACATATTTATTGACATGAATTTTTCTTTTCACAGTTTGGTCCGAGAGCACGAATTGTGCATTTTGACTTGTCTGACGTTGGAGATGAAGAGGAGGAAGTCTCTGGCTCTTACTACCCTCCTGGAGTTCCAGTTCCACCCAGTCGGCTGCAGATCTTCGCCAACAGACCGCGCAGACGGAAGATTATACGAGAGCCACCGTCGCAGGAAGTGCAGACTGCGATGGCACATCTAAGAGCTGAGATACAAGCAATGGTAAGTTACCCGTGTAGTTGTTAAACGCACAGTATAACGTTAGAAATACAAACGTAGATTTATTTTTTTTTAATTTTTCTGCGTCAGACTCTTGTAATGGATGTAAATCTGGAATTAATTTAAATCTACGCCCACATCCAAACTCTGTAAGGCACTATGATATGATGATAAGGGATAACTAGACAATCCTGAAGCCAATCAGAATACGTTGATTGAGGATAGGTTGAAACGAAGAAAGACCGTCTTCAAATTGTAAAACTTGTATTAATCCATTGAGTGGAATGTTTATAGACTGGAGATATTGTCAATATGAAGATTCAGCTAAACCATGTCCATGTTATACCCCTTTCTTTTCATTATTTGCTAAACATTGTCACCCCATTGTTAGCGATCGTTTGTAGGCTGTAATACCTTAAGTGCTAGATATAATGTTGCTCAAGGAAGCAGCTTAATAGAAATAATTATTTTTGTCATTTTCAGGAGAACCCGCCACCTACAACTTGGATTGGGCTTCTAGTGGAGACTCTAGTGGACCTGTATCGAAACCAGAGAGATTACCGGCGGAACCATGGGTTGGCAGAGAAACCAGGGTTCGTCATCCGGATGAAGGGAAGATTTGCACCTGTTCGCGAGACAGTGAGGAATCTTCTGCATCTGAAGAAAAAGGTGGACAAGAGGCAGCTGCCGATTGGGATAGATTCAACTCTGCGTGATTACTTTCTACATTGTGAACACCCTGACCCTAATTACCCGCCGATTGTTCCATTAACACCACAGCTACTTGAAACCGCACTGTGAGTGGACTGTAAAAGTCAGTCTGGTTTGGCTTGAAATAAAACACCTTAAAGCCTGTTTAAATGTGTTTTTTATTGCATAATTAATTTTAAGATTTTTCTACACACACTATTCCCTTGCGAGAGTGAAACATGATCGCTAGTGTGAAGAATGAATATGTATTTTTCCCGTAGGAACCTCTGATGTAAATTGCTTCGAAGGAAATTCATCAGACTTAAACTGGCAAGCTGAATTGGAGCATTTGGCGATGCAGTTAACTTTACTAAGGTTATGATTGGCTCAAATTAGTTTATTATGGTCAAACTCGCCAAATAAGGCAACAGTTTCAGAGTCGCTACACGTCAGCAGGTTTAACTTAGACGTTTATATCTCTCAGATCTTTGTAAACTTTGGACAACCGTGTCCAGACAACCCAAGGTTCATATTCAATCGGAGAGGTAAGGGAAAGTGCAAGTCATTCTAAGTTGCAGAGTGAAAGAAAGGCTGAAATGCTACTTCTTATAGGCAGTTTTGATTAGTTACAACGTCAGAATTAATGTAAGACTTTATGGATATTCAACTATTAAATTCGACTGCTTTTAAGTCAAGCGTATCGCTCAGCAATGTAAATTGCAATTCTACGAATGTGGTAAAGAATATTCATAAAGACGAATAACTACTGATTATTTTGTAAACAACTAAGTTTTTAGAGCAATACCATAATCCAGGAATTGAGGGATGATATCGGGAACATCAATGAAAATTATTCTTGCGCCAAGGCGAATATTTTTTCATTCTTTAAGTAATACAATATCCTTTATAGCCTCGGTATTCTTTCAAGCAACTGTGCCAGTCATGTACATGCGTGACTGATGCATCGCACCTCACATACTCGCCCAACATCTGAACATCTGAATGTTTTCTTTAAGAGATTGCTTACGTTACTAATTTCCAGATGCAGTCTGCGTGATAGACGTCTGTCAGCGAATCCCAGTGATTTACAATGATTTCAGAAAGGATAAATATTTCCGAAAAACAGATCTACCAACTTACTATACACACAGCATCACTTAAACGGAGAGCTAAAATGGGGTGATTAGATAGTAGAAATAATAAAACATTACAGTATTTACAGCCACATATAACAATAGTATTACACATGAACTACTACTACCATTCAAGGAAACTGAAAAGTCAAAACATATTTCTGCAGGTGTGCTTGGCAAAGATAATGCAATACCTTTTGTAAGTGACAGAAATTGCAGGGACACCTAGGTGGAGACAGGTTAATATCATTTTGCTGTAGACATGACAAGAGGAAAGACAGATAAAATGGGGAATAAGGTGCCAAGATTGGCGTGAAAGACAACAGTATTAAACAGCTCTTTCAGTGCTATGTTGCTGTGATAGAGCTGGGAACAAACAACATAATGTTTTTTTCAGTACATAGGCTCCAACAGGGAAATATTTTATACTTCATTTAACTGCTACAGAGAATACAAGTCAGACAGTGGTAATAACTGCGAAGTCACCCAAATATGAGAAGATTTCGATATTTATTTAACGTGTGACAGGGAAGATTGATGGCAACTAGAGACACTGATGACCAGTTGTGGTATGTCCGCACTAAGGCTCCCTAGGACTCGTATAAGGATATTGAGGCTTATAACTTCAAAATTCCGCTGGCTTTCATGAAAAAAAAAGTGAGCCCGCTAATAACTGGTTGATCTGGCCATTAATAACTTTAATGAAATTATAAAAAATAAAATAAAAATGAATGAATTGATTTGATTATGTTGGGGGATGGAAATGTTACTTTAAACTGTTTTTGTTATTTGCTCTTTCAGTACGAACTTTGTTGTAGAACCCCTTATTTACGTGTGGTAGTAAAAATTCATTTAGACAGAATTAAGCACATTTAAAATTACGCGAACTTAGTCAACCCTCTCATGCTGATAAATTCATATTAACTGATTAAGAACATTTAGTTGGAAATTGTATAAATTAAATTTTTTACGTATTTCAGCCTTGGCACACATTTTCTAAATACAGTGGTTTTTTAAATAGTTACTGAATTCTTTCCCGGCGTTAGCTATGGAACACAAGACTGTCTCTGTTAACAGAAAATTGTTAAGTATTGCCAAGCCGACCTGAACGTTTAATTATCATTGATAAAACACACTTCACTATACGTTTAAGTTATTTGCTTTAGAAATTGAAAGAACCAACAGATTGCTAAACTTCAACGTTAACTATCCGCCTATGAATGCACAAATGTGTAACCAGTAATAAATTCCGTCAGTCTCAGGTTTGCTGTAAAAGAAAATATTTTCTTAATTCACTGCTAATTTTATCTGCTCCCGATTTATGGGTTTGGTTAATTTTTCTTAGCGGAACAATTTTTCAAATGTGCCGCCACTGCAAATCGTTCGGTCGCGGCACAGCCCAGCAACACCAACGATAATCGCTAAAAATGCTGAAAATTCTTTAAAGAAATATTATAGATGACATGGGCAAGCTAATTTACATTAGTAATACACAATTTTGATAAATTATAATGTATTTAAACCACAACAATAATTCAACTTACATTAGTTTGTAATTTCTCCTCTAATGGCGGCTAAATCTAGATATAGACAAAAGAAGTCTACTCATTCAAAAAATGCTACGTCACGGGTTCCTCTCTCTCTCAGCTCTAGAGGAAGACGACCAAGAATGCACACTATGTATTCTTATTTGTACCACTCCCGACCGTTAATGTCTCTTTGCAATCTGCGGCTGTATTTTACATTTTTCTTATCGCAGACATTGACATATTTCGTAATTATGAGTATAGAAATATTACAATCATAAATACATCGAGAATATTATTACAGAAAGTATTACAATAATAACGAATGTCCTTTATACAAAATTAAATAATATTTTTTGTTAAATAATTACAGTATATACAAATTGCTTCATAGCGGCGTATATAGTACAATTAAATTTTAGTTTATTAATAGTGTATGTGCAGCCAGGGAACGTTACATGACAAACGACAGCAATAAATATTTCACATTAATCACATTTATTTATGTAAGACCACTTTCAATATAAGTTTGCCTCATTCGAGTTCAGAAACTGCCACTGAGGAACTCAAGAGAATCTCGTGTTATAATGTGCCACAAATAAAACAGACAGCTAGCACAGCCAAGTCTGGAAGTAAACTACAAATAACACTTCCCATCTATTGTCAACAGTTTCAGAAAGGCCAAAATCATTCGCCGTATACAAGTACTGCAAACTTCGAGAAGGAAAGCAAAGTCCTGTATGAGACTTATTTGGCAATGAATGACTAAACTTTTTCAGTTAGATGACATTCAGCTCTAAAAAGACAGCAAGTGTGAATAGGTTATACTAAATTCAAATTATTTATTAATGAATGCTAAGAATTTCTAACAGTGCCAAAAAACCATACTATAACAAATGATTTACGGAGCAAATACATTATATTTAATGAGACAGAAATAACGGACTATACTAATAAACAAAAACCTTACGTTACTCAACCTGTAACTCACCTAATGGTAATGATATTTCAAATAAATGACTAAAATTAGGTAATCACTTCTATATGCAATTCTTGATTAAACTTTGTAATCAGTCAATGACGCTTACTTCCTGGAAGGCTGATACATGTAACTGTAACACGCATTTAAAGTAGTGGAAACAAGGCGGCGACTTCTTGTAAGAAATCTTGACATCCATTCTGAAAATAATCTTTTAACAACAGGTCAGTTGGCCTTCTTAATAAAAGAATCACTTTCTGTTATAAAAATGCAGTCCTTAAACTGTCAAATAAACGAAAAGATTTCCTTTTGGCTCTTTCTGTGGTCTTGTTAACGACTTAGTTGTGTGGATCAAGATATTCTGCTAGCAGAACTACTATGGTTTGGAGTTGAACGCAGTCTACTTGTATGGACTGTGTCATGTCATAATTGCATAAAAAAGGGAGTCAGAACGTCAAATTAAACGACAACTCTCAAACGAAATTCAGAGTGGGGAACGATTACACTTTGTACCGGCAAGGTCCACTACATAGCTTCTCCTGACCTTGACCATATATCATTTTTCAACAAAATTTAAGTCTTTTCAAAAACAGTGACACGTTCTGATGACACAAGTGTGCCAGTAAGTGCCCAAAGCAACCGTAATAGGCTTGCAATTACTTCGCAGTGATAAATTAACTCTATATGTTTCAAAGACTTACATTTAGTTATTCCATAATTGCTTATAGATACAAGACAAGTGGTCAATGGACACCCCACTACATGAACTTCAAGTTTATAGTTCCAAGGTATTGTAAGCATCCACAACTAGTAAAACCGTGTTATCGTTTGCTTATTGGCATACAGTAGTACTGGTTTTATTAAGGATGCAGACGCAGATGATAAGAATGATGGTTTATAATCCTTTCAATGCCGATACAACAGCAGCAGCATACTTCTGTGTGACAGAAAAAACACAATTATTTTAATGTTCATATAATGTTGACTAAACTGCAGCCGTTTCAGTGTAGCAAGTGTGCGCCATGGCATTCTCAGAGACAGTATATACGTTTCTGCTCTATCTGTTGCTCCCCAAGCCAAAATGAAAACTTTGTAGCCGAGGATATGAACGACGAGATAAAAAAACTGATTGGAAGATTGTCAGAATGAGATGTAAGATGTCGTCAAAACATAGCCCAAGTGTTTGTTATAAACAGTTACTTCCAAATACAAAAATAAATTCTTGATCATCAGACTATTAGTTTATATCAACCGAGGGTGCAGTATGTTACTGCTGTCACAACTGTGAAGAATAGTCATCACAGAAAAAGAGACCTCAGCTGTACTGTAAGGTTGCAACAGCCATACGATACCTCCTAACTTCGTGTCGGACCTCCTTTTCCCCGACGTAGTGCAGCAACTAGACGAGGAGTTCACTCAACAAATCGCTAGAAGTCCCCTGCGAAAATATGGAGTCATACTGCCGCTATAGACTTCTATAATTGCGAAACTTCCCTGCGCAGGATTTTTTTTTTTTTTTGCACCAAATGACCTCTCGACTATGGCCTATAAATGTTCAAAGGGATTCACTCAGGGAGATCTTGGCGGCTAAATCCTTTGTTCAAATTTCTAGAAAATTCTTCAATATAACCGTGAACAATTGCGACCAGAAGACACGGCTCACTGACGTCTATAAAAATTCCATCGTTGTTTGGGAACACTAAGTCCGTGAATGGCTGCAAAAGGTTACGAAGTAGCTGAAAATATTTTACAGATAATTGGTTCAATTGGAAAAGAGGACCCAGTCCATTCCACGCAGACGCAGTCCACACCATTATGCAGCCATCACCAGCTTGGACATTGCCTTGTTGACAATTTGTGTCCACTACGTCGTGGGGTCTGCGGCACATTCGATCTCTACAATCAGCTCTTAACCCATACAATCAGGCCTCTCATCTGACCTGGTTTACGTTTTCCAGTTGTCTAAAATCCAACCAACAATGGTCGTGATCCTACGAGAGACAGCGCAGGCGATGGCGTACTGTTGGAAAAGGCACTCTCGTCCGTCGTCTGCTCCCATAGCCCATTAACACATTTCGACGTACTGTCTTAACGGGTACGCTCGTCGTACGTCCCACAATGATTTCCGTCTGCTACTGTGTTGTTGTTCGTGTTGAGAGGTAATGTCTGAAACTTTGGATTCTCGGCACTGTCTCGATACTTTCGATGTCGAAAAAGTGAATTTCCTAACGGTTTCCGAAATTGAATGTCCTTGCACTTAGTTCCAACTACCATTCGGCGTTCAAACTCTGTTTATTCCCGTGGTGCTGCCATAATCAAGTCGGAAAGCTTTTCACATGAGTCACCTGAGTACAAAATTGATGACAGCTCCTACAACGCACTGCCTTTTCTACCTTGTGTCCATACTTCAGCCATCTGTATATGTGCACCTCCCTGTTTCATGGTTTTAGAACGTAACAGTAATAGGTATCATACTTTGATACCACACCGGCCGGTGTGGCCGTGCGGTTCTAGGAGCTTCAGTCTGGAACTGCGTGACCGCTACGGTCGCAGGTTCGAATCCTGCCCCGGGCATGGATGTGTGTGATGTCCTTAGGTTAGCTAGGTTCAAGTAGTTCTATGTTCTAGGGGACTGATGACCACAGATGTTAAGTTCCATAGTGCTCAGAGCCATTTGAACCATTTTTTTGATACCACATGAATACATGGTTAGTCACTTGAGGTACAAGGACGATCTTGTCTACATCTAAATTGATCATTTCGGATCAAGCTCTTTGCAGCGTTGCTCTTGGGGGGGCAAAAAGAAAAAGAATTGTTTTTTTATATTTTTTGAAAAATGTCGAAAAAGTGAATATTTTGGTGGGCCACTTGGCAACAGAATCAGAGATTGATTACACTATTATAATAACATACGCTGAGCATTAAATACCTGGTTGGATTATTTTGAACAAGAGCAGAAGATTCATTTATTTGAGATCGTTCGGAAGAAACATTATCATTTCTGTGCATTTTTTTAGTCGCGATGTAGTCCTACCCGGAACAACACTAAGAGACCAGAAGATTTATAGACTTTAAAAGAAATACAACACTACACAATTTAAAAAAAAAGGTTATTCAGAAATAATAGGAAAACCTAATGCTCCTTCTGCCTCCTGCTGCGTTAGGACAGTCAGCGTGATCGTAATTTCTGGTCATGAACTAACACAAAATAATTTACATTCAAGTAAGTGAGGAGATGGAAATCATCAAGGTTAATTTACTAAAATAAGCCCACTTATCTGTAACACATGCTTTTTAATCCTACATACTTTTTCATATCAGATAACTATAGATGACCATTGTGGTTAAATACTTTATACATAACAGTGAAAATGTCCTCTTGATGCTGTCTGTTCGTAATCAATTACAAGAACCTACATGTTTTCTGATTTGAAAAATAACAATTAGTATATTTACTGAATATTTTCACATAAAATTTAAAATACCGATGCGGAACGCAGCAAGTCCGCGTCCGCCTTTCATGGAATACGAACAGTAAAAGGTGAGTCGCCAAATGCCTCATTTGTCTTGAAGCAACAGAATTTTTTTATATCATTAATCGATACATGTACATAGGCATTTACAGTCACCGCGCAAGAATGGCAAAGATAAATAATAATAGATTCTGTCACTGATACTATGGTTCATTTCTTTTACTTTACAATTGTTCGATAACTTTAGGCCATCAGGCGCTTACTATTGAGCGTATATTAAAGTTTATGAGGCGACAATTACTAATATTACATGCTGAATGCAAAACGCACTTCCAAAAGTCTACACCATTGAAACGTCGCCTAACGACTTCGTATGTTCTGAGTGAATTTTATCTCAGTAGCATAAGACTGTAGCCTGTAGGAATCGAGCCGAGAATATCGTTTTTGGACAGCTAATCAGAACTTTCAGGAAGGTTGTTAGTAAACAGCTACAATCTTCTTCTTCTCCTTCTTTTGCCTTTTCCAGTTCCTCTCGGTGTCGCCGTCATTGTGTGAGCCTGGCCGGTTCACCACGCCCATCTTTAAATTGTCAGGTTTATTGGGTATGTGGCGGGCTTGCGTCTCTTGAACCCAGATGCGGCGCGTTAACATTCTCACCTACCGAGGTGAGTCGATAAACTGTAAACATAACTATCGATATACTCTCCTTGAATAATCTATACATAGCTATAATTACAGTATATGAAACTTGAAAACATGATACCACAGGTAAAAATTTATAAACATCACTTATAGTGGAAGAAGACCTCAGGAGTATGTAACAATCACAGCCATTCATGTGTAAATTACTTGCGTAACTGAATTTTCAAAATACTTTCAGGTTCATAGTCGTCAGACACAACGATGAGACAGACGTATGGAAGGTGGTAGAAGAACAGGTACAGGAAAGCACAGATGACGTTGGAATTTTACAAATATATTTAGTCTTCATTTAATAGCTTCACAACTAACGAACCCTTAATGACATCCAAATATTACAAAGGTAATTGTTTGTCATATTTCGTAAGAGAAAGCATAGTAGAGAACGTTCATTTCACCAAGGATGGGGGCGTGCCAAAACACCTGCTGACAAGTCTGCAGCTTCAGCTAGGTCAGTAACCCGTGGTTCTGAGGAATCGACCTCGAGCCTATGTCAGTCGCCGTACCAACCAATGAGCAAAGGGAAGTGATATCGTGCTGTGACGCTGGCGGTGCTCTTGGTGTGTGTAGTCTGTTGCTTGCACTCCCTTACTCACACACCCCAAAATATGGCGGTGTTGCTTGGAGATGCCTATGACAGCACATACAGCTTGAAGCTGCAGTCCATGCTAACAAATAGCAGAACAATGAGTGCAGTGTAAACATCGCCGTCCAGGTACTTGCTGAAATGTATAAAACATATCACAGGGCAAATAACAGATCAATAATAGTGAACCACAACTGAAACTTCACTACGGCTACCGACACTGTATATGAAAAGTGTCACGACTGCCAAACTCAAAATTAATCGACATACGACATTCACAAATGCCGTCAGAGAAATGCGCCATCTTCTCGCTGATTTTGCATATTAATATTCCAATTATTGAGTTTAAAAAAAATTAATTTTTAAATGCATCCACAATATAACCCAAAATGATTTTCTCGCGTTCCTGTAGTGGTCAGTTGGTCAGTGTATTGTCCACGTCATTACGAATTTACATATTGGATTCTATAGAACTCTGTTCAGCAGTCGCAGCAATTCTACCTCTGATTCTTGCAACTCAAAAGGCATTGTACTGAACTGGTGGAATTTTTCATTGTACTTCAAATTTCCTTATCTGCTGTTTCTGTCAAGAGTTTTTACTAACTCGACGTATTTGAAGTGTAGCAGTAAGCTTCCAAGGTTCTTCGATTTGTCTGGATAAGGTAGAATAACGTGGCTTAGGATCTGCATCATTTACTATGTGAATTGATCCACCTGTCTTAATTATAGCGTGAACTGGATTAGAATATGGACTATCTGGCTTCTCTTTAATATTATTACTCCTTGTCGAGTAAACACGGTAAAACTTCATATGTAAACACCTCATGTCCTATCGCTTTAAAAGACATGTACCAAATCGGGTCACTTTGAGAATAAATGATAAGGACATTTTATATCTTCCGGCAGTTTCTTCTTTACGAAAGAGGAGAGTACAATAACATTTTCAACGTTAATTCTTAGTCTCTTTTTTCTGAAAAAAAAACTTAGAAATACTGTTCCCATCTCATGACATGACTTCATTAGCATTATATTCCACTGCAGGTACATACAAGTTACTCCGACATCTAAATGACAACATACCTCACTGATCTCGTCCGTCAAAAAAAAAAAAAAAATAAAAATAAATAAAAATAAAAACCAGCTCTATGTTTAAGGTTTTTCAATCAAAAGACTATGTTTCAAGTCTTTTGCACGATTGTTGGTACGAACGTTTACGAAGGTACTTTGTCGACCAGTTACGTCGTCTGGACGCTTCGCATTCTTTGTGTCAGTCACTGTAGTTGTTGCAAGCTAATAGGGCGGTCGCCGGTCCAAATCGTATATATATATATATATATATATATATATATATATATATATATATATATATATTAGTAAAAAATGCAACTGTAATCATTAAACTGAAGTTTTCGCTAAGTCAATTGAGTGTCTTTACTAAAACTTTTATAACAGAACTGTTTAAAGGAATCTACTGATCACTGTAGTATTAATTTTGCTCCTTACTAGGGGGCAGCAGTTAACAAGAGAATCACTTCCTCTTGCGGACCGCCCCCGGTAGCCGAATGGTCAGCGTGACGGATTGTCCATCCTCTAGACCCGAGTTCGCTTCCCGACTGGGCAGTAAAAGATTCTCTGCCCAGGGACTGGGTGTTGTGCTGTCCTCATCATCATCCTTTCATCTTCATCTAATGCAGGTCGCCGAAGTGGTGTCAAATTGAATGACCGGCACCCAGCGAACGGTCTGCCCGACGGAGGGCCCTAGCTATACACTTAAATAAATAAAATTCCCCTCGCTAACAATTATGAAAGTAATGTAGATGGTTCTGAACAAATAATCTTGTAAATATATTATGGAAGTTAACCTGTAGATCTTCTTTGTTCAATCTGCAATTTAATTTGCAAGAAAATGAACCAAGTTTGTTAATCTCTTCCAATCTTTGTAAGAATAAAATATAAAGCTTTTCATTTACGTAGATACTCGATTACCACAAGTACAAATCGGTAAATTTACTCTTGCCGCACATAAAACAATGCAATACTAAACAAAATTTAAGCGTTTATCTCAAATTTGTTGAATGGTACTATCAGAGTCAAGCTTTTTAATTAATGATATCAAATTCTTACATAATTTTTGGGCAATAATTAAACAGGAAACATTTTTATCTTTGTTCAATCTGCAGTTTTATGTTAAAGAAAATCAGCCAAGTTTATTAATCTCTGCCAATCTTTATAAGAATAAAATTTAGGGCCTTTCGCTGTGGAATAATGTTAAGGTATATTTTAAGATTCGGAAGAGAATGCTATCACGTCTAACATGATTAGTACGAGATGGCAGACTGAATTCATATATAAGTTCACTTGCTTCAATACATTCACAAAAGAACATAGAATAAATACTAGTACATGTATTTATACGAATGTAATTGTTATGTTTCTCGTCGTCAGTTGTTCTGATGACAGGAGACCAATGCTAAATAGAAACATATATAGCAGGTTTGGCAGTGAAGTCGGTAAGGATCTGGCTGCATAGTCTGTATCTGCAACGACTGAAATAATTAGTAGTAGTGGGTAAAAAATAATATATAACTTGTGTTAAGGGCTCCTTCATATGCTGCATATATACACTCCTGGAAATGGAAAAAAGAACACATTGACACCGGTGTGTCAGACCCACCATACTTGCTCCGGACACTGCGAGAGGGCTGTACAAGCAATGATCACACGCACGGCACAGCGGACACACCAGGAACCGCGGTGTTGGCTGTCGAATGGCGCTAGCTGCGCAGCATTTGTGCACCGCCGCCGTCAGTGTCAGCCAGTTTGCCGTGGCATACGGAGCTCCATCGCAGTCTTTAACACTGGTAGCATGCCGCGACAGCGTGGACGTGAACCGTATTTGCAGTTGACGGACTTTGAGCGAGGGCGTATAGTGGGCATGCGGGAGGCCGGGTGGACGTACCGCCGAATTGCTCAACACGTGGGGCGTGAGGTCTCCACAGTACATCGATGTTGTCGCCAGTGGTCGGCGGAAGGTGCACGTGCCCGTCGACCTGGGACCGGACCGCAGCGACGCACGGATGCACGCCAAGACCGTAGGATCCTACGCAGTGCCGTAGGGGACCGCACCGCCACTTCCCAGCAAATTAGGGACACTGTTGCTCCTGGGGTATCGGCGAGGACCATTCGCAACCGTCTCCATGAAGCTGGGCTACGGTCCCGCACACCGTTAGGCCGTCTTCCGCTCACGCCCCAACATCGTGCAGCCCGCCTCCAGTGGTGTCGCGACAGGCGTGAATGGAGGGACGAATGGAGACGTGTCGTCTTCAGCGATGAGAGTCGCTTCTGCCTTGGTGCCAATGATGGTCGTATGCGTGTTTGGCGCCGTGCAGGTGAGCGCCACAATCAGGACTGCATACGACCGAGGCACACAGGGCCAACACCCGGCATCATGGTGTGGGGAGCGATCTCCTACACTGGCCGTACACCACTGGTGATCGTCGAGGGGACACTGAATAGTGCACGGTACATCCAAACCGTCATCGAACCCATCGTTCTACCATTCCTAGACCGGCAAGGGAACTTGCTGTTCCAACAGGACAATGCACGTCCGCATGTATCCCGTGCCACCCAACGTGCTCTAGAAGGTGTAAGTTAACTACCCTGGCCAGCAAGATCTCCGGATCTGTCCCCCATTGAGCATGTTTGGGACTGGATGAAGCGTCGTCTCACGCGGTCTGCACGTCCAGCACGAACGCTGGTCCAACTGAGGCGCCAGGTGGAAATGGCATGGCAAGCCGTTCCACAGGACTACATCCAGCATCTCTACGATCGTCTCCATGGGAGAATAGCAGCCTGCATTGCTGCGAAAGGTGGATATACACTATACTAGTGCCGACATTGTGCATGCTCTGTTGCCTGTGCTATGTGCCTGTGGTTCTGTCAGTGTGATCATGTGATGTATCTGACCCCAGGAATGTGTCAATAAAGTTTCCCCTTCCTGGGACAATGAATTCACGGTGTTCTTATTTCAATTTCCAGGAGTGTATAATTACAGAAAGATATCTAGAGATGCATTACTTACGCCATACTTGACAAAGCGCCTTGTTAGAGGTCGTTTCCTGTCAGTTGATGGTTATTCCTAGTTGAGGTCTCGAGCGCCGGCCGGAGTGGCCGTGCGGTTCTAGGTGCTGCAGTCTGGAACCGAGCGACCGCTAAGGTCACAGGCTCGAATCCTGCCTCGGGCATGGGTGTGTGTCATATCCTTAGGCTAGTTAGGTTTAATTAGTTCTAAGTTCTAGGCGACTGATGACCTCAGAAGTAAAGTCGCATAGTGCTCAGAGCCATTTGAACCATTTTGAACGTCCCGAGCAAGAGTGGACGAGAGCTCGCTAGATACTTGTCACAAGCCCCGGGTCCAGCGATATCTATAACGGACTGCGGTCGATATCTGCTACCCCTAACAAGTGTGGCATCGAACGTTGATACCACATTAACGAAATAGTATTTTGCATCCAATGATTTCAGTGCGTGCTACGCAGCCGAAGCGTCCGCTCTTACGTAGCTTACACGTGGCTCTTCGTCCAGTTTCCAGTCACTGTGGGGAGTAATTTCAGCATTCCACATCTTTAAATGTAGAAAGATCATCGTTTCGGGACAGTCATTCATAGGAACTGAAAATAATTTAGCCTTCCACCCACACTGGAAATGTAGCCTTTGAGGGAAAAGCGACATACTAGTGCTTTGCTCCTTGTCGGAGCGCTCTTTTGGTACCCCCATCTTTCGCTGTGGCGCTCTTGCCTCCCTAACATAGAGGGACATCCCCTCATCTTCTCCTATTGTACCGTCACCATTCTATCGATCATATAAATGGACCAGTAAACTATTAAATATTTAAGAGTATTCTGTGCACTAATAGGAAATGTCCACATTCTGTACAAAATAACAGTTCAACATAAATGCGCAAAATACCTGTAAAACCTTATTTGTGAATAAATAAAATTCCAAATGACATGAAGAGGTGGTGTTAAATTGAACATCAGACTGGATGAACGTCATGACCTTCAGGAGCGGTCCTGCAAAGTCCATGTGCAGGTTTGCCCTGGTCGGTTGGCAGTGGGTTCAGGTAACACTTTAGCCTCTTTGTGCAATTCAGATGAGCACAGAAGTCGAGGTGTGTTTCAGCGTCTTTTCGTAGCCATTTCCAATCGCGCCAGCTTTCTTCCTTGTTATGTTCCAGTGGCTACACGGATGCAGAATTACTGTCTACAAAGTGTGGCCAAAAATATGTACACATCAAGAACACCTACCATTCCTAATACGGTGTAGGAAAACAGTTGGTATTCCAACACAGCTTCTAGCCATGTCTGAATGGTTAAACATAGGTCCTGTATGATTTACAAAGGGAATCTTATACCGTCCTTCCTGGAAAATAGTATCAAGTTAAGAACCGTTCTTCGAGGTGGAAGTCGATAGTGCAGCCTTGTCTGCATAATGGACTACCAATGCTCAATAATTTTGAGATTGGGTGACCGTAGTGGTTAAGAGATGATACAAATCATCCTCGTGCTCACTAACCCAGTCCATGGTGATGGGACCTGTATGAAAAGGCGTCTTGTCTTGGAACAGAGCATTACCATTGTGGAACAGTCATTGTATCATGGGGTGGACCTGGCAGCCGAAATAGCCACTTAATTCTTGTTAGGAGCGCCAGCTTGCAGAGTAACTATAAGTCCTACGGAAAACCATGATATGTCTGCCAAAACGATCACCGAATCACCGCCATGTTTCACCCTTGGAACGTGAACTAGGTGGACCAAATCAGTTTCTTCCATTACTCAACAGTCCAGGTTTCATGCCTCCGTTACCATATTTTCTTGTTACAGGAAAGCGCTTGCATCAGTGATGAATAATTTTGGAATTAGAGATTCTCTCTTTTGCGCGTGCCTTGTCCCGCAGTTATCGCAGGGTCGGCAGTGTTACAATCGGATTTGGCATGGTTAATTTGAAGGGGTGGCCGGATGCCCTTCCTGCCGTCACCCGTACACCCCCCCCCCCTCCGCCCCGGAGGGAATCAGTCAGTGTACCCCAGCTGTCTGCGTCTAGTCTAAACCATGAAAGATTGCGAACGTGTTTCAAATGTCTGTGAGTCGTGTATCTGAGGCGTGACGAGGGGACCAGAACGGTATTCACCTACTAGGATGTGAAAAACCACCTAAAAACAACATCGAGGCTGGCCGGCACACCTACCCCCGCCGTGAATCCGCCGGGTGGATTCGATCCAGGGCGGGCGCGCCTACCCGAGACCAGAAAGCAGCGCATTAGCGCTCTTTTTTTTATTTTTATTTTCTTAAAGTAGGTCAGGGGGCAGAGTGGGCAGGGGTCGTACTTGGAGACCGGGCCACGGTGTCCCCGTCTCCTGACAGGATAAGAGAGAGGCAGCGGGAAGGAAACATTGTACATTGTAATTTTTTTTTCGTTAGTAACAATAATATTTTATTTATTCATTTAATTTTAGTGCACCAAAAGAAAAATCATATATAAAAAAGAAGAGAAACAAAAATACGGCCGAAGTGGCATCCCCGTCACTTCACTGGGAGTAAATCCTATCCCTCGAAACAACGTAAACCTGGGACTCCCCACCGCTTCGGGGGGTTATGAAACATGCTGCCTAGAAAGTTCGCAAAATGCGTTTCATATTTAGAGTGGCGTAGGATGATTTCGTGTTGTTCTAGTAGATAATACCAATAGTCCACGCCCGATATCAAGGTCCGCGAGAGCATGTAGTGCGATGCGTGTCCCCCAATCCATCGGATTGCCGATGTTTTTTGTGAGGGGAAAAAGACAGCGTCAGGGAAAAATAAAGCGTCCGTCGTGATCGTGGATTCGTCGGTGCGTCGGACGAGGGCCATGATGCGTTGCGTCAGCTGCCAAACATCCTTTGCCCCACCGCACTGCAGAGGATGTTCGTCGGTGTCCTGCATGCCACATATAAGGCAGAGCGGGGAATCTACCATGCGAATGTCGTACAATCGTTGGCGATTGACTGTCTTGCGGTTGATTAGTGTATACCATGACGATCGCGCTGCCGTGGTGAGGAGAGGTGTATGGACAGCTCGCCAAATCTGTCGCCATTTTCGTGTTGGGTATTTAAGTTCGACAACATTGCTGCCATGATGACGCCGCAAGTATCGATATATCTCACGGGCAGTGGGAATTCTTGTAGAAGGTATCTGTAACTGAACATAACTAAAATCAACAAAAAATCGCGCGACGTGAGAAAAAGAGGGCGAGATTGTGCCTATCGCCACCGGTGGTTCAAAGGACGTGGGAAGAAGCACATCCAGGATGGCCGACGTGATGGCGTGTTGCCGTTGGTTCCAAGTTCGTAGCGTCGCTCGCAGGTATAGAGCTACAGCCTTGTTCCGCACATCCGTGAGGTTAAGTCCTCCAGAATGGTGTGGGAGAGTTAAAGTCTCGTATCAGATCTTAAACAACATTCCTTGGCCGACATAGTATCCAAAGGCCGCCATTAATCTGTCAGCAATACCATGTGGCGCTGGCAGTACCTGTGCCAGGTGCGGCATTCTCGAGACCAGGTGAACATTAGTGTAGTCCACCCTCTGGAGCAGGTCGTGCGTTCGGAGTGAATTGTTGCGTATGTGCAGTCGGACGTGCTGGAAGAGACGTCGATAGCTCGCCGCCGCTGATTGCCGTAGCGATCGGGTGAACAATACAGCTAAGCATCGCAAGATGACCACCGTCGTAAACGGACTGTGCAGAGCGTCCAGCCCTCGACCGATGTGCATGATCTTGGTTTTATTCATGTTGACCCTGCTTCCCGCAGCTACTCTGTACGTAGTAAGAAGGGTAACCACCTGACTTACTTCGTTCTCCGACCGGACGAGTATCATCAAGTCGTCGGCATGTGCACGACACGTGAAGGAGCTCGCACGGAGTCTGACGCCTGTTAGAGTCCGTCTAAGAGTCTGCATCAATGGTTCGAGCGCTATTGTAAACAGTATCAACGACAAGGGACATCCCTGCCTAACTGAGCTGCAAACAGGAATCGTTCCTACCTCCCTGCCATTGACTCTCACCGTCGAAGAAGCGCCGCGAAGGAGGCGCATGAGGACGGTAATAAAATCCTGTGGTATCGCCATGCGTCGCATGGTCGAGTCAAGGAAATCATGGTTGATCCTGTCAAAAGCACGATCAAAACCCACCGATACGAACGCCGCTCGCATGCGACAAGCTTCCGTCAGGGAAATTACGTCACGGTATTCACCGAGGATAGAATGTATGTTGCTCCGAACCCCTAGACAAGCCTGCTCTGGTGGTATTGTCTTGGATATTACAATCTTGAGCCTTGCCGCCAACATTCGCGTAAAGATCTTATAGTCAGTATTGAGCATCGTGAGCGGTCTAAATTGATGGGCGCTGACACTCGCCGTCGATTTCGGTATTGGTATAAGCAGTCCCACCAAGAACTGCGACGGAACGGCCGTGTCAGGGCTCACTAACTCATTATACATCAATACCAACTGGGACATCATTAAATCCGCAAATGCGCGATAAAATTCGAGTGTCAACCCATCTGGCCCAGGGGATTTATGCACCGCACCCTTCGCGAGTGCGCCCCGGATGTCATCTTCCGTTAGGGGTTCCAATAGCGCCTCTGCATCCGGACCATCCACCTCCGTTTGCATCTGTCGCAAAATTTCTTCTCCAGTCCGATTGTCCGTCGGCGTCCCAGTGAAAAGGAGGCGGTAATGCTCCAGAAACTCAGCAGCAATGTCCTGTTGTGACGTCAAGGGCCGACCATCGTCATCATGGAGCACTGTGATTAGGGATAGGCGATTACGCGCATGTCCCTTGGGCACATGATGCATGCTAATACCTTCTCCATCGACGTTGTCCAAGCACCGAGCACGGATCGAAAGTCCCTCCAGTCGACGTCTCGTGATGGATAAAATGCAGGCCTGAATGCGATGGACTTCCGCTTGACGCTCGGGCGATGGGGCCCTGGAGAACCGGTCGCGGAGCACCATGTAGTAACAGTCACGTGTATCTCGGAGCCATTTCGCTTTTTCCTTGCCATACGTTATGAGAGCTCTTCGTATCGCCGGTTTTGCACACTGCAGCCACCGTAAAAGAACCGTACGGTGCAGCGGCAGACAGCGAGTGTAGTCTGCCATGTTTCTTCGATCCGCTGGTGACATTCGAGATCCACCAATAAGGAGGAATTAAGTTTCCAGCAACTACGACTCCGCCAGACCCGCTGCCGTGGGAGGGTTAACGTGCATAAATATGCAAGATGATCCGTAAAAGCTGTGGGCCAACGTTCAGCAGTCAACACGTGATCTCCTAATCCATCAGAAACATAAATCCGATACAGCCTGCTCGCTGAGTGGCTAGTAAAATACGTATAGCCCTCTCGCTGTCCATGGATCTTTTCCCACGTGTCCATTAGGGCCATGTCCCGGCAGATCGTGGTCAATGCGTGGCAGGAGCTTAAATCAGGAGTTTGATCCTTCGGTGTGAGTACACAGTTAAAATCCCCCCCTAGCAAGATGTGGTCATACCTCCCATGGAATAGGGGGGCAATCTCCTCCGAGTAGAAGCTTGCACGCGCCTGTCGATTGTCAGATCCGGAGGGTGCATAAATGTTGACGATACGAATGCCGTTCACGGTCATAGCCAAACCCCGAGCCGAAGGAAGGTAATCGAGGTCACACATCAGGATCCCTTCCCGGACTAGTATCGCTGTCCCACGTCCTCCATCTGGAGTCGGCGCTAGATAAGTGTTGTATCCATGTACGTCGGGAAAAGCAACATTGCAGGTTTCCTGCATCAGCAGAATATCAACGTCTGTGGCGTAAATCATGTCCCGGAGAAGTTGCATCTTTGCAAGCGAACGTGCGATGTTAATGTTCACTGTGCCCACCTTATATGCATGGTCCGTTGTCGTTGTCACGCTCGTGTCATGTCATTAAGAACTCCAAGGGCTGTAGTACACTATTCGTGCTCAGAGGGGTGCCCGCCTACGGGTTGCCCTCCTTTGCTGTCGTTCCGTGATGTGCATCCTGTAAGTGAGTGGTCATCATTTGGGGGTGGCAATTCCTGTATGTCTTCGACTGGTTCCGCCCAGTCGCAGTGGTCATCCATCCGAGAAACGTCCTCTGATGTATTTCGACGTGGCTGCCGGGACATTGGTGTCCCTGACTCCTTCGTCGGCAGCGCTGAATCAGTCGGTGTCAATGAAGAGGGACCATCTGAAGGGCAGGACATCCGGTCACCACCTGACGGAATCCTGTCAGCGTCCTCTAAAGGCACGTGTTCTGTGTCAGACAGTTCTTCGGCTAGGATAGCTTCCGCGTCCCCTAGGCTAGGGGGGAACGTGTCACCCGAACTATGGCGACGCTTTTTGCGACGCTTCGGCGATCGCTGTTTGCGTGCCCTGCCCTCTGCTGCCTCACTGTGTTCGTCGATCGTTCGTTGGTCTGTTGCCGGCGCCACTGCCTCGACCTCTACTTCCACGCCGCGTGCTACATGTGAGTTTTCGGAAGGTTCCTCCCTCAACTGACGTGACGTGGGTGTAGGGACATTCTCCGAGTCACTTCCATGCTCCCGTAACTCGGTCTGCTCTTGCATAAACACGTCCTTGTCACGCTCCGAACTTGACAACACCTTCCGGCGGGCCACCGACTCATACGTCATTGGCAGTTGCGTGGGAACTTCTCGCTGTGACGCTTCTCCATGGGGCAGTAGCACGACTTGGCGTTGTATGCATTCCGAGCGGATATGTCCCTCTCCACCACAGCCAGATCAGGTGCCTGGCTGGCCATCGTAAATCACAATAGCTCGACATCCTCCAATGTGTAAATAAGAACGGATATGTTTAGTAAGGACAATCCGCACCTGTCGGACGCCGTTTAGCACAGGACAGGTGCTAAAACTTGCCCAGCGTTCAGGCGTATGACTAAGTACCGTTTCATATGGTCGCAGCGATTCAGTAACCATCGATTCTGGCACCTCAATCGGCAATTCAAAGATCCGAATGACCCTCACACCCAAGCCTGAAGGAGCTACTGTTACATCGCTGATATGGCCATCAGGGTGTCGAAATTTAAATCATCTTTGAGCAGCGGAGAGAGTTCTTTCACACGCAGTTTCATCGGTCACCTTTACGTACATTGTACATCTACATCTACATTTATACTCCGCAAGCCACCCAACGGTGTGTGGCGGAGGGCACTTTACGTGCCACTGTCAGTACCTCCCTTTCCTGTTCCAGTCGCGTATGGTTCGCGGGAAGAACGACTGTCTGAAAGCCTCCGTGCGCGCTCTAATCTCTCTAATTTTACATTCGTGATCTCCTCGGGAGGTATAAGTAGGGGGAAGCAATATATTCGATACCTCATCCAGAAACGCACCCTCTCGAAACCTGGCGAGCAAGCTACACCGCGATGCAGAGCGTCTCTCTTGCAGAGTCTGCCACTTGAGTATGTTAAACATCTCCGTAACGCTATCACGCTTACCAAATAACCCTGTGACGAAACGCGCCGCTCTTCTTTGGATCTTCTCTATCTCCTCCGTCAACCCGATCTGGTACGGATCCCACACTGATGAGCAATACTCAAGTATAGGTCGAACGAGTGTTTTGTAAGCCACCTCCTTTGTTGATGGACTACATTTTCTAAGGACTCTCCCAATGAATTTCAACCTGGTACCCGCCTTACCAACAATAAATTTTATATGATCAATCCACTTCAAATCGTTCCGCACGCATACTCCCAGATATTTTACAGAAGTAACTGCTGCCAGTGTTTGTTCCGCTATCATATAATCGTACAATAAATGATCCTTCTTTCTATGTATTCGCAATACATTACATTTTTCTATGTTAAGGGTCAGTTGCCACTGCCTGCACCAAGTGCCTATCCGCTGCAGATCTTCCTGCATTTCGCTACAATTTTCTAATGCTGCAACTTCTCTGTATACTACAGCATCATCCGCGAAAAGCCGCATGGAACTTCCGACACTATCTACTAGGTCATTTATATATATTGTGAAAAGCAATGGTCCCATAACACTCGCCTGTGGCACGCCAGAGGTTACTTTAACGTCTGTAGACGTCTCTCCATTGATAACAACATGCTGTGTTCTGTTTGCTAAAAACTCTTCAATCCAGCCACACAGCTGGTCTGATATTCCGTAGGCTCTTACTTTGTGTATCAGGTGACAGTGCTTACAATGGACAGGTGTATTCCAATTATGTCTGCAGCAGGTAAACGAACTTCGTCCCTCAAAAAACGCTCTATTTCGAAAGCTTTGGGTCTGGCAAATTCGTTGTCGAACGTAAAATGGAGCGTAGTCTTTCGAAATGTGTGTGCCATGGCGATCGAGTCAGACAACAACACGCGAGAGTACCGGCGGTGTAAACACTTCCTCGTCCACGCGCGCCCGCGGCCGGGACAGCAGGTCCGTGCCGCGCCACTGCCTAAAGCAGACTGTGTGCTCTCGGCTAACCTGGCAGGTCTTTGGAATTACAGATCGCCCTGTAATAATCTGCTTCTTATGGTCGCATAATGTTGTTTTGGTGCTGACAGGGTTCGGCAGTGCGGAATTCAGTACTGTAGCGACTTTTGCTACTGTCGTCTATCCCTGTCAATAAGCGTCAGTCACTATCATTCAACGCACTCTTCCGTTCGCGCTGCGTGTTCAGCTTCCCCCCTGCGTGGTATAAATCTTCTACCGTAACCTCTTGAAACTCCAAAATTTCAGTTACTTTTATTGCGTAAGCACCTATCACACGAGCAGGAAACGTTTGACCACGTTCGAATGCACTGAGCTCTGACGTCACCCTCTCACAACTACACAGAGCACTATTGTGACCACAACTGAGATTTGCACCACACTGACGATATGACAAAGGTGCCGTTCGTGGTCAAATACGAACTGCAGGTTTGGCTATCTGTATTTTATGTTAAAGCCCTCATTTCTCGATTTGTTTCAATGTTTTTGTTGCCCCCCGCTCCCGGCCTCACCCCCCCCCCCCCTGCCGGCCGCGGTGGCCGTGCGGTTCTAGGCGCTGCAGTCCGGAACCGCGAGACTGATACGGTCGCAGGTTCGAATCCTGCCTCTCGGACATGGATGTGTGTGATGTCCTTAGGTTAGTTTTTGTGTTGGTATGTTCCAGTAATATTGTATCCATAATTTGTATTATTTAGGATGTTGGATAGTGGGTTCAGAGCAAGGCAGAACCGGAAAGGACTTAATGAGTCTCCTTGGTATATTCTACGCGTAATCTGTATTGGCTGTGATGTGATATTATTTGAATTTGTTTGGATACTAAGTGTGGTTTTCCAATTTTTCATTACTATGTTTAGGAACTGTTTCAATTTAGGATCTACTTTGTATATTTCCAATATTTGTAGTAACCATGAGTGGCGTACACCATTATTATTATTATTATTATTGTTATATATAAATATAACTAACTCTGAACAGAATCCTCAGAACGCGCTCTACTCGCACTTGTAAAGTTATTTAGGTAAACTTTGCCCTGGTGGATTACATACATAATTTCTCTTCTCATAATAGGCTGCATGAGAAAAGTTCACTACGCCTTTACGTATTATACAAGACGAAATGCGGTTTAAGGACGCAAAGATTAGAGTGTGATCGACATTTGGCCTTTATTCGCAGTTCGCTATGTTTATGAGTAGACCATAAACACATACAACAGCACACAGTTGCAAGTGGACAGCTACACTTACAGCAGAAATTGCCGTAAGCTACCGTGTTGCCAGTGCTTGCAGCTATCTGCCATGTGAGTATATTTCAGTGGTTAAAATATCAAGTCAAGTACATGCATTGGATAGACAGCTATTGAATACTGATTTGGACGAACAGGGACATGAGTATCGAGCAGGTTGTAGTCAGCCTCCAGAAAATCAGAAATCTCTTTATGCATGGACCAACCTTCTTTACGGCACAATCAAGAACCAAGCCTCTGTGTAAATCAGTGGTCTGCTGGAATGATGCCTAAGATCTGGGTTCGGTTCAAGCATCAGGCAACTAATTTTAACAAGTACAAACAGATCCTCATCATTTCTGCTAGCGCAAGTTCAACACAGGAGGTATGCACCGTCGCTCCAAATGTACATTAAACATGACTTCCCTTCGGTACCTACTTTAGAAGAATCGGTTTGGGTTGGGCCTCGACAGAGTTTGTAGCTACGCCAAGTAGAAACTGTCTCAGGAGTTTGCTTCCTCACACAAATTTTCTTTTTTAATAAAGGGCGAATCGTTATGTAAGGTCTTATTGTATCTGAATTTGAGGTACTGAATATATTAACGCTGGACTGTAATCCGAAATCAGATCTCTCCTTTCAGTGGGTTTTATGCCGTAAGACGACGCAGCTCCCTCGTCGCATTGTTTCCTCAAGATTCCGAACTCCTCAAGGTCTCCATCTAGTGCGTCTCTCGGTTCGAATCCTGATTTGGCACAAAAATTACCATGGTATCATTTCTAGTTCTAGCATTTGCACATCAAAATATAGGTGACATGTGGTTCAGATTTTTTAACACATTTCCCTGTATTTTCAAGAATAACGGCTGGTACTGGTTTCGACTCCCAGACGGACACAGAACATTTCGTCGTATCATGTCAGGTTCAAACTTGACGCTCTTACTTACTAGTGAAAAAAAGTTCGTTAGTCGACGTCTCTTCGTGTGTAGTCAACGACGATGATAAGTCCACAGTTCGAGTTCCAATCAGCACAGAACTTTAAGTGATGTTATTTCCAGTTGACACCGGTTTTTAATGTCTACTCGTGACTAGAAGTCAAGGGGGATAGGAAATGGATTCGAATGCTGGTAGGTGGAAAATATTTCGATTCGTGATTTCAGTTTCAATCGGTTCGGTATTGGTAAAATATTACGATTTCTGACACTTAATTGTGCCTAGTTAACAGTCCGATAAGGTGCTGGATTTGAAACCCCATTCAACACAAAATCGTATGCCTTGTCACTTCAAGTTGAAACATGTGCACACTTTGTTGCTTGTTACTGAAACCGTACTTAGGATCTTTCGTAGTTAGTTAATAGGAAAATTAATAACTAGACAGGAGGCGGGGTCCCAGTCCTATACAAAAATGTTCGCAAAATGGTTTCAAGTTGAAACTTGCTTTTTAAAATGTTATTTACTGTAACAAATTTGTGTTTCCAAGCGTAATGGTTGTGTCACATCTAATAACGCGTTTTCCGAATTTGCATTATCGTGATGTTAATTTGCATCTGGAGTGATAGCCATACAGAGCAATTATATCTTGTGGTCTCTTAAAGCAACAAACCTTGTAGTCAAACGACTTACCGGGAAGAGAGCCTTTGTGCCCGCATCTCGTGGTCGTGCGGTAGCGTTCTCGCTTCCCACGCCCGGGTTCCCAGGTTCGATTCCCGGCGGGGTCAGGGATTTTCTCTGCCTCGTGATGGCTGGGTGTTGTGTGATGTCCTTAGGTTAGTTAGGTTTAAGTAGTTCTAAGTTCTAGGGGACTGATGACCATAGATGTTAAGTCCCATAGTGCTCAGAGCCATTTGAACCATTTGAAAGAGAGCAGAAAAACTGCAAGAAAGTTTATGACATGGTGCTGACATTGACCGACGTAGGACTTTAATGATGCCGTTAGATGTTTGGCAGCTGGTCCGTTGCTTACAACAGGACGTAGAGGAACGCTCCCTTTGCATATCTTTGGTAAGCCATAGAACTATATTGGTGCAGCAGCTTTTGGCCGAAGCTTGTTGACTATTTCCTTCGGCATGGACTGGCGCAGAAGGTCAATAGTCTTCTTCTTCATTCTTTTGGTGGGACCTTCCTTCATTTTTCTGTATGCTGGATACTTTATTAGGTCAGACATATTGCGACTGTACTCTGACAGCAGTAGTAGTACTGTGAAACTTACTTTGCCCGCAGAGAGAATGGATATTTGAAAATAGTTCCGTAGTTCCGGAATCGCAGCTATTTTTGGTTTCATGATATTTGTCTTCCATAGGACGGCTCTTGTCAGCGCTCTGCACATTTAGCGATGTATCTCTTCCGCATCGCAACTAGGGGGAAAGAAAATTTACATGTTCTATAGGCTACCAGTCATGATATATGCAACGTGCGTGCCAGTGTTTGCTGGTGCGAAACTAAGTCCTCTTTCCGAAACTGATTTTGCCGCGTCGTAAATTTCTCCTCCCGGAATGTTGGTATTATACTGCGGTGCATTGACTACAAGCGATTTGACAATGGGGGAGATGGGTTAGACGTGATGACTAATCAAAGGAAAGACTGTGTATTGATTAAGATGCAGATAGGAAAATTAGATAAAGTCACAACAACTTCTAAACTAACTAATCGATGTATGTTCACGTGTTGACCACTTTCAGACCTTGAAAGGTGGCTACACTGAGCCACAGCGCCAGAGATCGCGCCCGAGAGTATTATTCCGCCGCCTCCACTGGCAGTTCTTGTCGAGAAGTCGTAGTAGGCAGTGCTTGTCGAGAAGTCGTAGTGGAGAGTGCTTGTTGAGATGTGGTGGTAGAGAGTCGTTGTTGAGATGAGTGCTTGTTCCATGTTGTGTGCAGTTGTTTGATGGGCTAGATAGCAGATGTTGTTCGAGTGGAGATATTGTAATGATCAGAGTGCTTTTCGTCAATATATATGAAGGTAACAAAATTCCTTTTTATTTATTATTTCAATGTCTAAAATAATGCGTCATCACAGGTTCAGTCAACAAAGCATCTGGCTTGTGTTCTTGTATTAGAGTGTAATTCTGGTTTCCTTACGCAATTATTGTATTTTTATTTTTTTTAATTACTTGAGTATAAATGGTATTTAAAATTTCTTGTCTTATTGAAGAAGAACCGTGCCAGATGTGTACGTTGAATCACACTTCCACACACAGAACAGTTACACTTGTGCTTTGGTTTCGTACGTTTTATAGTTGCTGGGGACTTAATTAATTAATTGTATTAACGGAAGTTTTCTTTCGTTCCTTGTTGTTATTCTATGCAGTCAGATTGCGTACTGTACTAGTCAGGGCCAACCGTTTACGAGACTTCGTAATCGAACATACAGCTACGAAAAATTAAAATTATTTGCATAATAATTATTTTCATTTATTTAATTAAGCCCCCATGCAACCTAATGCGCCCTTACCCAAGAAGGCACCTAAGAAGATACGTCACATAGTTTTATTTTTAAATAAAAGCAATTATAAAATTTATGCTTAACACGTCTTCAAGTATATGGAAGAAGATGCTCGTTGCTGCCTCCACAAGACCTCTTCTGCGCGGGGTACCCGCGCTGAGGCTTTTTTTTTGGGGGTCCGCGAGGCTGCTCCCGTCGGAAGTTCGAGTCCTCCCTCGGGCATTGGTGTGTGTGTTGCCCTTAGCGTAAGTTAGTTCAAGTTACATTAAGTAGTGCGTAAGCTTAGGGACCGATGACCTTAGCTATTTGGTCCTATAAGATCTTACCACAAATTTCCAATTTCCCAAGACCTCTGATGTGGTTTTGGATTCCCAGGATCTGGTCTTCTTCCAAACCAACACGTCCCTTCTATATCCTTGAAGACATCCAAGTAGCAGTTACTCACACCACAGATAATGATTCTCTCCTGAGACTCCTAAGTTCGTCTGGCATCGATGGCCACTCGTGTGTATGGTTATCCATAACAATGTTTTGCGATGGTAAAAACAATCCTGTTCGTTGCCTCAGAACATTGGGTCACCTCTAGTACGTACAAGCTGGTGGTTGGGGGGGGGGGGTGATTCAAATGGTTCAAATGGCTCTGAGCACTATGGGACGTAACATCTTAGGTCATCAGTACGTAACATATACCGTACAGTTA
This sequence comes from Schistocerca nitens, assembly GCF_023898315.1. Classification (NCBI taxonomy): domain Eukaryota; kingdom Metazoa; phylum Arthropoda; class Insecta; order Orthoptera; family Acrididae; genus Schistocerca; species Schistocerca nitens. The sequence continues at coordinate 23,655,601 of NC_064614.1, forward strand.
AAAGGAAGTCACGCTTGATCAAGGTCCGCGTCACTTTCCATTTTTAACCAGACATAACGTCTGAGAAAGGAAAGAAATAATAATTATAATTTCGTGTGTTTCAATGCCCCGGTGTTAGTCTTTCTATGTTGTTTTTCTTTCATTACTTTACTGTGTTTTTTTTTTTGTTTCTTTACGCACCTCTCTCCTCCCCTTGAGTTCTTCCTTATGCTCTTTCTATTTTGTTTTTCTTTCATTACTTTATTGTGTTTTTTTTTGTTTCTTTATGCACCTCTCTCCTCCTCTTGAGTTCTTCCTTACGCTTGACGTAAGCACCTTCATCGGCGTGACTTCGTCGTCTTTATTATTCTTATTTTGATAGCATAAGTGTTCTGAATGAAGTGAGGAAATGACTCTTCCTTACAGAGAACGAAAAATAAACGCTTACTAATTCATAAAATGAAAAGTATTTCTTGAAAACGTAAATAAATATACTTTTTCAACATCACTTTGGCGACTTGCTTGTCCCTGACCTCTCCAGTTATCCAGATGGGCAATAGAGACCTTCAGGTTTCCTCAGGTAAATAGCGGATTTGTTCTTGCAGTAATAACCACGCCCAACTACATGTCCCATCCCAGTCAAACTGGAACTGTAAGCTTGTAAATTCCCTCGCATATAAATTATCTAATGTTTTTGTGTTCCTACACTGTAATATCATAGCATGTACAATATTGTTGTAAATGTGCTCCGAGGATGAATAAATCTGCAACTACTTGTACATTGTGCGAAAGACGACTGTAATAGTATTATGTAACGCAAGTAAAAGCTTTGCTTTACCACGTATAGCTCTTTAAAGCGAATGACAGCTTGTCCCAAGGATCCTGAAATACATTTGCAGAGCCATCAGTCACTCCTTTACTTGTCCTATGACAGCCGACAGCAAGTGACGTGACAGACAGTGGTGAGAAGTAAGTTGGCAACCTGAACTGTTATAATACTGGCCTATGTACACATGGTGTCGACAGAACCTGGCGCGCCTCCGTGGAAAACCACAGCAAACCCTCCTAATGTAAACGTACCAGTTTCTTGCAGCATTTAATGTGGGGTGCAAATATGGTATGTGGTGGACAGAGGCGAGCTGGAAAAAGTTTTCGGTAAATTCATTTTGCAGCTCCATCTTTACTACCATACTATGACAAATTATTTTATATGAAACAGTAAATTACCGAACACCGTTTTTCTGTCACAGTTTTTGTAGTAGATCCCTTATACATTATCAAGAAGTCAGTCATGGTGAGAGACACCCACATGCCTTGCTCATACTGTGGCATCAAGCAGTCAGGCCTGCAAGATGAGTGGTCTGCCAAGCGAGTGGATTCATTCTTATTTAGCAAGTAACATGAGCTCTAGTACTCACAATTAAGTTACAAATTATTCTCCTGTTTGAATATTACGCAACGGAAACGGAAATGCACATCAGACTATTAGTAATTTACACAACTCTGACTGTTCACTATGCACAGGCAATACCACATTTTCTTTCTTACCCAACGGCTTTGATCAACACGTGGCCATCGCACTGAATATGAATGGCGCACACACTATAAATTCTGGATGTCATGACAACATACTATTCGAAGGAAAAGGCCACCTATCTTTTTCTTTTCACTATCTTTTTTATTCCGATAAATTCTGTAACCGAAACACACCAATACATTTTCTACAACAATTGCACATGAGAAACTCCGCCCAGTGGGCATGGCTTTACATTGGTGATTCTCTATCTTATGGTCTCGTAATTATCTAACACTACAGTGCACTTTCTGGATAGGATGTTGGATCTTTTGCTATATCTCACACTTCGACTCTCACACGCATCATCACGAAAATTTCCTCCAGACCGAGTGGTACAAAAAGGAACATGCATAACCCACTGCCTCTGAACCTATATTGCTACTCTCTCATGCAAACCACACATACTTATATTACATGAAATACATCACACTGGCAACATACAATACAACACCAAGAATAGTCACAACGTTATCATCACATCACTTTCAGCTTTCCCACTTCAATTAATATTCATCCCAGTTTCACACGAATCTACCCCACTTCGTAACTTTTCTTTCCTACTACGAACTCTGGAGGATATATGCACGTCTTCCTGTGCAATGCCAGCCAAGTGGCGTTGCTGGATAGACTGCTGACTCACCTCGATTCTCTCTCAGAGTATTAGAGTTTGAATCCAGCGTCAACGGAAACATAACACGCAAAGTAATATTAAGAACATATTCGTCACACACGCGAGTCCTCAACTGATACCATGGACGAGTACTTCTCTTTAGCCTTTGTCTCATACACAGATTGAGACTCACACAGTACTCACCACGTGGAAGTACTCGTCTCTAATTTCAAGTCCTGCACACTTCATTTCTTAAATATTTCCAACTTATAGTACACACGCCAGTAATTCAGCTTAACTTTAGCACTGGCAAGTATTTCAACTTATTGCTACACGTGGTTTCATTGTGACCGTTGGTCACTTCCGAAGATTACTACGATCCCCTTAATATTACCTGCCTGACATTTAACTCTCTCCACAAAAGTTCCTGAAATCGAGAAATTATTATTCCAAACTACTCTTAAGTATTCCACATGCATACCATTCTATCCACACTTTTGTCTTTACGGAGCACACCTAAGACAGGTCTTACCAACACAAGATCCAGCACCAGAATGCTGAAACGTTGCCATTCTTTAGGTCATCTCGCACCTCCCTCAAGGTGGGGGAGCACCTTGCTACCGTATCGGTCAGCCACATTTCAGGCGCTCAAAGCTCCGGTAAATTTCATCTTTTTGGTTTCACCAAAGGTGACCAAAGGACCGTCTCAAAGATGATCATATATTCACATTCACTATCTGCGCTTAGCAGACGGCCATACATTCATTCATTTCGCAGATCTCACCAAATTGGATGTCGGGATTTATTTTGTAGGAGTGCACATGTGATCAATTAAATAAATAAATTGTCATTCTTTCCTACACTGGTATCCGTCTTCGGTGTATTAAGTGAAATAGAGTTATTATTACAAAAAATATGTTGTTCTGACAAGAATAACGAAGAATGTTGTACCCATTTTCAATGTCGGGCGGTACTGCACCCTTTCAATGGAAACTGTGAAACACCCTGTAGAAGATGTGGACGCGTCACTAACCAATTAGTAAATACAGCATGGTGAAGAGGACTGTTTGCAACGTTGACTCATAAGCATGATGATGACGCAAACACGTACTCTGGAGCATTTTATTCTTACTAACAGAAGCCGTGGAAGCAAGTGGTCGCATATGGTTTAGGATAACGTTATAGGTATCGCAGCAGCTTCAAGAGTTCGGGTTCAGGGTTAGAAAACTGGTTTTATATGCGTGCTGTAGGTGCTGAAAATGTGAAGGCAGTCTAGGCATAACTCTTTCTCTTTATTGCTGTCTCATCACCCTGACACATGGCTGGTTGGGAAAATGGAATAGGATAGCTTGTCAACATTAAAAACACCATTGTCCTTCCGGCAATTGTTTTAAAATACACCTAAGGAAGAAACAAAACACTGACATCGTGAAACATTAGCACACGCTACTAAAAATTCATAAAATATAAAGCAATTGCTAATAATGAACTGTTCTTCTTTTTTCATTTAATTAAGAAAATTAAAAAGGTTAAATAAGAGTAAGATGGTGGAACTTAAAAGGTACGTAGCAGATAGATGAGCCTCAAGAGTAGCTATGTGCTTTCACCAGACGCTGGAAACGCATATATGTAGTGGAGAGAAATCTTAGGTGTTCTGTTCGGTTGTAATATGGGAATATAAGTGTAGCGGATCCCTGTGATGTAAAAATGGGTGTTGGATAGCTGATGAGAAGAGAGCAAAGCAGAAGGAGATTGCAGTGTGGACACGGCAGTATTATGTAGAGAAAGGGACTTTCTCATTCATTCTTCATCACTACAGCCTATTGTCATGGAAGTTGTGATGAGCCATATGGGTATATATTCCAGGAACTTACGTTACGGAAGAAAAGAAAAAGTTAATACTACGAGATTCTTATTACAGCTACCTTCTACCACTACAGAACTGCTGCAAATATCTTAACAAATTACCCACAATTATACTATTGTTACTACTACATACACTAGTGGCCATTAAAATTGCTACACCAAGAAGGAATGCAGATGATGAAGGGTATTCATTGGACAAATATATTATACTAGAACTGATATGTGATTACAATTTGACGCAATTTGGGTGCATAGATCCTGAGAAATCAGTACCCAGAACAACCACCTCTGGCAGTAGCAACGGCGTTGATACGCCTGGGCATTGAGTCAAACAGAGCTTGGGTGGCTTGTACAGGTACAGCTAACCATGCAGCTTCAACACGATACCACAGTTCATCACGAGTAGTGACCGGCGTATTGTGACGAGCCAGTTGCTCGGCCCCCATTGACCAGACGTTTTCAGTTGGTGAGAGATCTGGTCAATGTGCTGTCCAGGGCAGCAGTCTAACATTTCCTGTATCCAGAAAGGCCTGTAGAGGACCTGCAACATGCGGTCGTGCATTATCGTGCTGAAATGTAGGTTTTAGCAGGGATCGAATGAAGGGTAGAGCTACGGGTCGTAACACATCTGAAATGTAACGTCCACTGTTCAAAGAGCCGTCAATGCGAACAAGAGGTGACCGAAACGTGTGAGCAATGGCACACCATACAATCACGCCGGGTGATACGCCAGTATGGCGATGACGAATACACGCTTCCAATGTTTGTTCACCGCGATGTCGCCAAACACGGATGCGATCATCATTATGCTGTAAACAGAACCTGGATTCATCCGAAAAAATGACATTTTGCCATTGTGCACCCAGGTTCGTCGTCGAGTACACCATCACAGGCGCTCCTGTCTGTGATGCAGCGTCAGGGGTAACCGCAACCATGGTCTCCGAGCTGATAGTCCATGCTGCTGCAAACGTCGTCGAACTGTCCGTGCAGATGGTTGTTGTCTTGCAAACGTCCTCATCTGTTGACTCAGGACTGCACGTTGCATTACAGCCATGCGCATAAGGTGCCTGTCATCTCGACTGCTAGTGATACGAGGCCGTTGGGATCTTGCACGGCGTTCCGTATTACCCTCCTGAACCTACCGAGTCCATATTCTGCTAACAGTCATTTGATCTCGACCAACGCGAGCAGCAATGTCGCGATACGATAAACCGCAATCGCAATAGGCTACAATCCGACCTTTATCATAGTCGGAAACGTGATGGTACGCATTTATCCTCCTTACCCGAGGCATCACAACAACGTTTCACCAGGCAACGCCGGCCAACTGCTGTTTGTGTATGAGAAATCGGTTGGAAACTTTCCTCATGTCAGCACGTTGTAGGTGTCGCCACCGGCGCCAACGTTGTGTGAATTCTCTGAAGAGCTAATCATTTGCAAATCACAGCAAGTTCTTCCTTTCTGTTAAATTCGCGTCTGTAGCACGTCATCTTCGTGGTTTATCAATTTTAATCGCCAGTAGTGTATCAGTGATATGCCTTTTGATATGAGACAGATACGTAGCACAGTGACCACGACTGGTAAAATAATGTTTCAGTCTTATCGACGGGTGAATGAGTGTCATTTTTAGTCCCTCTGAAGAAAGGGGGAGGGCGAGAAAAAGGGCGAAGGGTTCCATAAATACTTTTAGTGTAGAGGATGTAAAGAAGAGTATAGGCAGCAGGTAAGATTGTGTGTGTTAACATTCTTCATTACGTGAACGAGCAAAGCGCCTCATCTACTGCCGCACCTCGGCAAATTCTTCCGCAGTAGCGGGCGGCAGAAGTTGTGGTGAGGGAACAGCAGCCACGCCGAGAGTAAGTGGTGGCGACGTGAGGGAAACGAAGTTAGGGGAGCTGCCGGGTGCACAGTGCCCGGCTGTCAGCCGACGTCGCAGGCCCGGCGCGCAGACGAGGCGGGGCGCGGAAATGCCATTTCGCAGCCTCGTATGCACCTTTAGAGAGGGGTGGGTAGGTGCTACAGGCGGCACTCAGGCAGCGAGAAGCGAAAAGATAAAAAATTATCTGCAAAAAGAGCAGTAGAGTTGCTCAAATGAAGATACCATTGATACACACTCACCAAATGTTAGAAGTAATACATCTACAAGGATACTCTCCAAATCACATTTAAGTGCCTAGCAGAGGCTTCATCGGACCACCCCCACAATTCTCTATTATTCCAATCTCGTATAGTGCGCGGAAAGAATCAACACCTATATCTTTCCGTACTAGCTCCGATTTCCCTTATTTTATCGTGGTGATCGTTCCGCCCTATGTGAGTCGGTGTCAAAAAAATATGTTCGCATTCGGAGGAGAAAGTTGGTGATTGGAATTTCGTTAGAAGATTCCGTCGCAGCGAAAAACGCCTTTCTTTTAACGATTTCCCGCCCAAATCTTGTATCATTTCTGTGACACCCTCTCCCATATTTCGCAATAATACAAATATCTACATCTACATGGATACTCCGTGAATTACATTTAAGTGCCTGGCAGAGGGTTGATCGAACCACCTTCACAATTCTCTATTATTCCAATCTCGTATAGCGCGCAGGAAGAATGAACACCTATATCTTTCCGTACGAGCTCTGAATTCCCTTATTTTATGGTCGTGATCGTTCCTCCCTATGTAAGTCGGTGTCAACAAAATACATTCGCATTCAGAGGAGAAAGTTGGTGATTGGAATTTCGTCAGAAGATTACGTCGCAACGAAAAACGCCTTCCTTTTAATGATGTTCATCCCAAATCCTGTATCATTTCTGTGACACTCTCTCCAATATTTCGCGATAATAGAATACGTGCTCCCTTTTTTTGAACTTTTTCGATGTACTCAGTCAGTCCTATCTGGTAAGGATCCCACACCGCGCAACAGTATTCTAAAAGTGGATGGACAAGCGTAGTGTAGGCAGTCTCGTTAGTAGGTCTGTTACATTTTCTAAGTGTCCTGCCAATAAAAGGCAGTCTTTGGTTAGCCTTCCCCCACAACATTTTCTGTGTGTTCCTTCCAATTTAAATTGTTCGTAATTGTAATACCTAACTATTTAGTTGAATTTACGGCTTTTAGATTAGACTGATTTATCGTGTAACTGAAGTTTAACGCGTTCCTTTTAGCACTCACGTGGATGACCTCACACTTTTCGTTTTTTAAGGTCAACTGCCATTTTTCGCACCATTCCGATATCTTTTCTAATTCGTTTGGCAGTTCGTTTTGATCTTCTGATGACTTTATAAACCACAGCGTCATCTGCAAACAACCGAAGACGACTGTTCAGATTGTCTCCCAAATCGTTTATATAGATAAGGGACAGCAAAGGCCTATAACACTACCTTGGGGAACGCCAGAAATCACTTCTGTTTTACTCGATGACTTTCCGTCAATTACAACTAACTGTGACCTCTCTGACAGGAAATCACAGATCTAGTTACATAACTGAGACGATATTCCGTAAGCACACAATTTCACTACGAGCCGCTTGTGTGGTACGGTGTCAAAAGGCTTCTGGAAATCCAGAAATACGGAATCGATCTGAAATTCTTTGTCAACAGCACTCAGCACTTCATGTGTTTCACAGGAACTACTTCGGGCAAAAGGAAGTCCGACACGATTTTAGGAGGTAAAGCATTACTTTTGTCAAATTGCTGTGTAGTTGAGGTTTCTTTTTCTATTATCACTATTCTTACAGTATTGTGGCAGTATTAATATACTACACCCTCGGTTGATGTAAACTAATAGACTGATGATCAAGAATTTATTTTTGTTCTTGGCAGTAACTGTTCATAATATGCTTTTCACCTATATTTTGATGATATCCTACATCTCATTTTGCCAATCTTGCACTTAGTATTTTATCTCGTCGTTCATATCCCCCTCTTTTCATTTCGGCTTGGGGTGCAACAAGAGTAGAAAGGTATTTGTTGTCGTTGAGAATACCATTGGTTAACCGACACGCTCGCGTTTTTCCGTGATCCGTAGCGCACACTTGTTACGTAAAGGCAGCTGCTGTCATTCGCAAAATATGCGATACCATTACATTTACATCAAAATTAATTGCGTTTTTACTGTCACATAGAATTATGTTACGGTTGTTGTTGTATCCTTAAGAAAACCGCTGTTTCTATATGTCAATAAGCAAACGAGTATATGGTTTTACTAACCATGGTGTGCTTACAATACCTTGGAACTATACACTTGAAGTACCAGGAGGTGGGTGTCCATTGATCACTGTTTCTGGTATCTATTAGCAGTTATGGAATAAGGAAATGTAAGTCTTTGAAACACATGGGGTTAAGGTTCCACTGTGAACTATTTGCAAGAGTGTTATGGTTTTCTTTGCACACTTATCTGTACACTCTGTCATCAAAAAGTGTAACAGTTTAAAAAAAAACACTCATTTCCTTGAAAAATGATTCATGGCCAAGATCAGGACAAGCTAGGCAATGTATGTGTTGTGTTACCACATTTAATCATTCCGAACTCTGTATGTCGTTTGGTAGTTACGTAATATTTGCCATTCCGATACTGTTTTTTGTATAATTAAGATAGACACCGTCCATACAAGTAGAATGAGTTCAATTACAAACCATTATAGCTTTCCTAGTAGAATATCTTGATCTACACAATCAAAGACTTTAGCAAGATCACAGAGAGAACACAAAGGATAACTTTTCGTTGGTTTGACAGTACCAGGACTGCATTTTTATAACAGAAACTGATTCTTTTGTTAATAAGGCCAGCTGATCTGTTGTTAAAAGATTATTATCAGAATGGATGTCAAGGTTTCTAACAGGAAGTCACAGCCTTTTCTCCAACATTTGAAATGAGTGTTACAGCTACATATATCAGTCTTCTAGGACGTATACATCAATGACAAGGGTGGCATATAGAAGTGAGTACATAATTTTAGTCATTTATTTGCAATATCATTACAATTAGTCGATCTGCATGTTGAGTAACTTAAAGATCTTTGTTTGTTAGTACAGTTTGTTATTTTTGTCTAAATAAATGTAATGTATTTGCTTTCGTAAATCAGTTGTTCCAGAACCGTTTTTAGGCCCTGTTAGAGAGTCTTAGGATTTATTGGTAAATAATTTGAATTTAATATAATCTGTTCACACCTGCTGTTTGTTTAGTGCTGAGTGTCATCTGTCTGAACATGTTAAGTCATTCGGTGCCAAATAAATCTCGTAAAGGCCGTTGATTTCTTTCGGGAAGGTTGCAGTTCTTGTGCACATGGAATGACTTCAGCCTTTCTGGAGATGCTGAGAATAGACGTGAAATATTATCTGTAGTGTACTTCCAGTCTTGGTTGTGCTAGCCGTGTGTTTTATTTGAGGCACTTTGTAGCACAAGATTCTCTTGAATTCCTCTGTGGCATTTGTAAGCTCTAGTAAAGCTAAAGTATATTGAAACTGGTGTTACTTAAGTAAATCTGACTGATGTGAAGCATTTAATGTGGCCGTTTGCCGTTATTGCTCAGATCAAACAGTTATTATAGTGCTTACCATTTTCTCGTGAAAGAGAGAGGGATTTAGATATTGATTATCAGTGACTGTGTCCTTCTGCCTATCCTGGGAGTGTCTTAGTTGGAAAATTGTCGAAACTGGTCATCAGTAGCTCCAGGTGCTGCCAATATTTACTATCCGACACCAAAAAAGTATCAAAATACTCACATATTTGGGTGACTTCATAGCTATTACCACTGTCTGACTTTTATCCTTTCTAATAGTTAAATGAAGTACAAAAATTTCCCTGTTGGAACCTATACACTAACAAAACCATTATGTTATGTTTTCTCAACTCTATCACTGAAACACAGCACTGAAAGAGCTGTTAAATATTTTACTCCATTACACCGGTCCTGACTCCTTATTCCACGTTTAATCTGTCTTTCCTATTGTGATGTCTACAGCAACATACGAGGGTTGTTTTTTAAGTAAGGGCCGTTCCCGCGTATAGTCCCGTAGTTCGCGCGGACGCCGCAACAAGACACCGCGCCACTTGCTGGCATCCTTCCCGTTCACACTGATGCAAGTTGCAGCTCTGTAGCTGACGTGTACGCATCACTGTGCTACTTTATAATGTTCACGATTATTGAATCGCCCGCCGCGTGTGAGATACGGTCAGTGATACGTTTTTTGACCGCGAGGAGCCTATGAGCTGCAGAAATTCATCGTCAGTTAACAGAAGTTTATGGCTTGAATGCAATGAGTGACGGTAAAGTGCGTCAATGGGTTAGAGAGTTTAAAAATGGCCGTCAAAACGTCCATGACGAAGAACGCTCAGGCCGGCCCTCTGTGATCACTGATGATTTGGTGGCTGCAGTCGAAACAAAGATTCGTGAGGACAGAAGATTCACAATTTCCACTCTTTCTTTGGAATTTCCACAAGTTTCAAGATCGGTTTTGTACAAAATTGTGTCTGGAAACCTAAACTTTAAGAAACTGTGATCTCGGTTGGTACCCAGACTCCTCACAGAGGACCACAAAGGGAAGAGATTTGCCACTTCATTGGACTTTTTGATTCGTTATGAGGAAGAAGGGGATGACATGTTGAGTCAAATTGTCACTGGAGATGAAACATGGGTATCCCATGTCACTCCCGAAAGCAAGCGACAATCGATGGAATGGCGACACACAACCTCACCCATCAAGGTCAAAGCCAAACAGACGCTGTGTTCTGGGACCGCGCGGTGTTTTACTAGTGGACTTTATGCCACGAGGAACGACAATCAACTCAGATGCCTACTGTGCAACTCTAAAGAAGCTCCGCAGAGCAGTTCAAAACAAAAGGTGCGGAATGCTGACAAAAGGAGTTTTGCTCCTGCACGATAACGCTAGGCCTCATTCCTCTCAAAAGACTCGGGATTTGATTGATTCTTTTGGCTGGGAAGTTTTGGACCATGCACCATACAGCACTTTTTCCGGCACCTGAAACACCATCTTGGCGGGCAGCGCTTCAATGACGACGATGAAGTGAAAGCGGCCGTGACCTCTTGGCTGTCGGAGCAGGCGGCCGAATTCTTTGAAGAGGTAATTAAAAACTTAGTTATACGGTATGACAAGTGCTTAAATAAACAAGGCAACTATGTAGAAAAATAGGTAAAAGTGTGTAGAATCATAAAATAAAAGTTTTTTTAAAAAAGTATTTGTATCTTTTTTAAAAAATAAAAACGGCCCTTAGTTAAAAAACAACCCTCGTAATAATAACCTGTATCCATCTCGGTATCCCTTCAATGTCGGTCACTTTCAAAAGGTATTGTATTATCCTAGTCAAGCACACTTGCAGATATATCTTTTGATTTTTCAGTTTCCTTGAATGATACGAGGAGTTCATCTGTAATAGTATTGTTATGTGCAGCTGTCAATTCCCTAACGTTCTATTTTTTCTACTATCCAATCACCCTATTGTAGCTCTCCGCTTAACTGCTGCTACCGTGTGTACAGTAAGTTCCTAGATCTGTTTTTCGGTAACATGTAACGTTTCTGAAATCGTTGGAAATCACTGGCATTAGCTGACAGAATTCTGTCACGCACACTGCGTCTGGGAATTAGTAATGCAAGTGATCTCTTAAAGAAAACATTGAGTTTATACATGTTTGTCACAGTTGGTTGAACGAATCCCGGGGCTCTAAAGAATATTGTAAAACTCAAAAAAAGACAAACTATTCGCCTTAGTGAAAGAATCATTCAGTGACATTCCTGACATAATCCCTAAATCGTAGGGTTAAGGTTACGCCCTAAAAATTTACTTGTACCAACAATAATCCGTAGGTTTCCTTGTGTATGAATCGTCGTCGCCGGCTTGTACTCGTATCCGAGTTTTCATTTCTCTCCTGAGATTTCCTTTGTCACGGTTCAGGCGTGGAAGTGTCGTTGATGGCTTAGCAATCCAATCCTAGCGTGGAACAGCCGGCCACAGACATTACAGCTGATGGAAGGTGGAGGACGTGGCTGAGCCTGGAGGAGTTCAGGTCTCCGGCATTTGTCATTCTCCATTCTTCGACGTTCCAGCTCAAAGTTTTGAAGAGCATTTGAGGTAACTGAGCGCCAGCGACTTCGATCTTCTGCTATTGTGGACCAGTTACTCGGATCGATGTTCAAGTTTTTCAGATTTTCCTTGTACTGATCCTTATAACGTTTGAGAGGGGCACCTCGTGGCCTCTTACCTGTGCTCACTTCCCTGTGCAGCATTTGGCGTGGAAGTCTGTCATTTTGCATCCGCTGGACATGAAAGACCCATGTGAGTTGATGCCCATTGATAAGAGCTTCCATGCTATACATTTTTGCTTTCTCAAGAACAGCCGTGTTTGATATGAAGTCATCCCATTTCAGGTTCATGATATATCTTAGCCTCTGTTGGCTGAGGCGTTCTAGTTTCTTCAGATCACAGCAGTATAACGTCCAGGTTTCGCAACCATATAGCAGGGTGGAAATGACTACAGCTTTGTACACCATCAGTTTGTTGTACAGTGTTAGGTCTTTTTTCAGGAAGACACGCTTTATACGACGTCCAAATGCTACATGGACAGCACATAATCTATTCTCCACATCTTTTCCAGATGAGCAATTAGATGACAGTATGCTTCCTAGGTAGAGGAAATGGTCCACTTGTGCCAAGGGTGTATCGTAAATGGATATGCTGAAATTAGGAACGGAGGAGCCAGGAGTTGGCTGCACCATCACCTCCGTCTTTGGAATATTGATGGAGAGACCAAATCGTTAGTACGCCCTGCTGAAGGAATCAACTGACAGCTGCAACTCTGCAGGTGAATGAGCAGGAGAAGCATTGTCATCAGCATACTGCAGCTGTGTCACACGAGTGGTACTGGTGAACAGTTTTGAATGGATTCTGGACTGGTTGAATAATCCTCCATCGAACCTGTACTTTAGTTCTATTCCTGCATTGTTTACGGATGTCTGATAAAACATAGCTGCCAGATAGAATGCAAATAATGTTGGTGCAAGAACGCATCCTGGTTTAAGCCCATTTGTTACTGGGAATTCACCAGTTGTTTCATTCTGGCAGAGGACCTGACCAGTAATATCATCGTGGAGAGTTTCAATCAAGTCAAGAAAATATTCAGGGCAGCCGAAGCGTTTTAAGACCATGGCTTCTCTGGGAACTGTATCAAAGGCATTTTCTAGATCGTAGAAAACAAGAACAAGTACTAAAGGCTTTTGCTGTTCTCTGCACTTCTCCTGTAGTTGTCGTGCACAGAAAATCATGTCGATTGTCCCTCTTGAAGGTCGAAATCCGCATTGAGACTCAGGTAGTATAGTCTCTGAAAGTGTCTGGAGGCGATTTAAAAGATTTCTTGCAAAAATTTTGCCAGTGACAGAGAATAGAGATATTCCCCGGTAATTACCACAAGCGCTTCTGTCGCCATTCTTGAAGATGGCGGCAATTGTGGAGTTCTTCAAATCAGCTGGTACCTTGCGGGTTTCCCACATTAATAGAATGAGTGAGAAGAGTTTAGTTTTTAGAGGCAAGCCGCCACCCTCAATAAGCTCCATCTGGATGCTGTCAGGTCCAGGAGCCTTCCCACGTTTCACACTCTTGAGTGCATTGCAAAATTCTTGAAAAGTTGTAGGATCAGCCATCCAGGGTTGTGGTGGGTTCTGTGGGACATTTTTGAGAAAATCTCCAGCGGCACTAGAAGGGCGGTTTAACAGTGAGCTGAAGTGCTCTTTCCAACGATTAAAGATGTCCTGACTTTCAGTAAGAATGGTGGAGGTGTCAGCAACTTTCAGTGTTCCTGATGAGGAGCGGATAGGTCCATACAGCTCTTTAATACCAGGGTAGAAGCCACGCAGGTTCCTTGCATCGGAAAGATTTTGGAGTTCTGTGGCTTTCTGTTGCCATCATTTGTTCTTGATTGCTCGTATTTCACTTTGACATTTATGCTTGAGTTCTTGAAAGTGTGCTTTCTTTTCTGCGCAGGACAGATATTGAGCAAGGTGTAGGTAAGCATCCCGCTTTGCATTGATAATGGCTTGGATTTCTCCATGGTTGTCATCAAACCAGTCACTTCTTTTCCGTGTACAAAAACCAACAACATTCTCAGCAGTTTCTTTGATGATGTTCTTTAATGTGGTCCATTCTTGTTCGACATCATCTGTGGATGCTGGAGCTTTGTTAAGTTGTTCAGGCAGTATGTCTTGGAAGTAAGAGCGAAGGTTTTTGTTGTTCAGGTTGCTTATGTTGAACTTTCTGCCTGGTGGGTTTGAAAAGTGGGATCGTGGTTCAAATGGCTCTGAGCACTATGGGACTTAACTGCTGAGGTCATCCGTCCCCTAGAACTTAGAACTACTTAAACCTAACTAACCTAAGGACATCACACACATCCATGCCCGAGGCAGGATTCGACCCTGCGACCGTAGCGGTCGCGCGGTTCCAACCTGTAGCGCCCAGAACCGCTCGGTCACACTGGCCAGCTGTGGGATCGTGGCTTGCGATACTTTGGTACTCTGAAACGGCTGACTAAAAGTCTATGGCCAGTCCAATACTCATCGATGTTTATCGCTGCTTTTGTGATGAGAATGTCTTTCTGGTCACGCTGTCGAGTAGTAACGTAGTCTATAAGATGTCAATGTTTGGAGCGTGGGTGCATCCATGTGGTCTTACAGCGGTTAGACCTGAATATCCTTCGCCATATACCATGAATCACAAGTTACGTTACTATGAAGTACGACGCTTGACTTAAAGGCAGTCGGTTATATATTCTTGTCTACTCAGAGAATTTTTCATTAATGCAGACATTGTGTCTAAAGAAAACTGTCTACCAGAAGTATCCTCTCAGCCTTTCTTTCACTCTATAATTAACAATCACTTACACTTTTCCTTACTTCTTCGTCGGAATGTGAATTCTGGGTTGTCTGGAGCGGTTGTCCACCGTTTACAAAGATCTGAGCGACTGAACAGTGTATCTTAAATCTAGCTGACCTGTATTGTGTCTAAACACTGTTGCCTGATTTGGTCAGTTTGACCACAGTAAACTGATTTGAATCTTAGCGAAGTTAACTGCAGCGCCAATCGCTTCAGTACACCTTATGTTCCGGACCACTTTTGAAGTACTGCCTTCCAAGCAGGTTACTTCAGAGGTTCCTACGGAAAAAATGCATACGCCGTCTTCACACTATCTACAATTTTTAATTTTCATACTGTGTCTAGAAAGTTATTAAAAATTTACTATGCAATAAAAAACACAAACAGGCTTTAAGGTGTTTTATTTCAAGCCAAATCGGACTACTTTCTACAGACCCGTCACAACGCGGTTTCAAGTAGCTGTGGTGTTAATGGAATAATAGGCGGGTAATTAGGGTCAGGGTGTTCACAATGAAGAAAGTAATCACACAGAGTTGAATCAATGCCTGTGGGCAGCTGTCTCTTGTCCGCCTTCTTCTTCAGATGCAGAAATCTTCTCACTGCCTCACGAACAGGTACGAGTCTTCCCTTCATTCGAATGATGAACCCTGGTCTCTCTGCCAATCCATGGTTCCTCCGGTAATCTCTCTTGTTCCGATACAGGTCGACTAGGCACTCCACTAAAAGCCCAGTCCATGTTGAAGGTGGTGGGTTCTCCTGCGAATGACAAAAATATTTATCTTTATTATACTGCTTCCCTCAGCAATACTACATCTAGCACTTAAGGTGTTACAATCTACAAATGATCCTAATAATGGGGTGACTATGACTTTTACAAGTAATGAAAATGAAGTATACTGATTTAACAGAATCTTCATATTGACAATATCACCTCTCCATTAACATTCCATTCAATGAATTGAGACAAGTGTTGATATTCATATATATGCCCATTCTTCTTTAGAATATTCTGAAGACCATCTTTTTTCGTTTACACCTGTTCTCAAAAAACCTATTGCGTTTGGCTTCAGGATTATCTTCTCATTCCTCATCATCACATCAAGTGTTATACAGAGTATGGATGGGGGTGTAGATTGCTAGATTTACATCCATTACAAGAGTCCGATGCAGAAAAATTAAAAAAAGGAATCTACGTTTGTATTTCTAATGTTATGCTGTGGCGTTTAACAACTACACAGGTAACTTACCATTGCTTGTATCTCTGCTCTTAGATGTGCCATCGCAGTCTGCACTTCCTGCGACGGTGGCTCTCGGATTATCTTCCGTTGGCGCGGTCTGTTGGCAAAGATCTGCAGCCGACTGGGTGGAACTGGAACTCCAGGAGGATAGTAAGAGCCAGAGACTTCCTCCTCTTCATCTCCAACGTCAGACAAGTCAAAATGCACAATTCTTGGTCTTGGACCAAACTGTGGAAAGAAAAATTCATGTCAATAAATGTGTCTGCGTAACATTACTCGAATTCATTTCTTTGTTCTTAGAACACTCTGACAGTAATTATTGCCCGCATCTCGTGGTCGTGTGGTAGCGTTCTCGCTTCCCACGCCCGGGTTCCCGGGTTCGATTCCCGGCGGGGTCAGGGATTTTCTCTGCCTCGTGATGGCTGGGTGTTGTGTGCTGTCCTTAGGTTAGTTAGGTTTAAGTAGTTCTAAGTTCTAGGGGACTTATGACCACAGCAGTTGAGTCCCATAGTGCTCAGAGCCATTTGAACCATTTTGACAGTAATTATTGTACAGTGTTGCTCCTGCTGCTTACATGAATTGGCCGAAGCTCTGGTTTATCAGCGGCGGCCTCTTCGCACTCAGTGGTGGTGGACTCCACCCTCTTCTCATTCGGCGCAGGTCGAGGCGGCCGAAGGCGGCGTAGAGGCGCAGGTGTTGGCGGCTCGTCGACCAGCCTGGGACACCCCTGGCTGGCAGCTGGCGAGCCGAACAGCGGCTTCACTCGCGAAAACATCTGGAAACGTAAAACAAACAGTCTTTAGTAACCACAGTGTTTACTGAGACGAAAATAGTAATGTGAAATCTGGCTTATTGACAAAGAGGTTTGGCCTAAACAAACATTTCAGTCTGATGTGATACTTTGCACCATATTAACATACGCCAGCCCTGATCACAATCATAAGAAATTAACTTTAAGTAAGGCTGTACTTTAGATTGAAACACCAATTAAAGTGAACAGAAAAGTGATTAATCGTTAAAAGAAAACAAATATTTGTAGCAAGAAAGCAATTATTGAGAATATCGGAGTTACTAAACAGGTTAACGATAGATTACAATGTGAATGACCTACAGTGAGCACTGCACATTTAATTATTTACCTTAAAATCCTCCTACCAATCAAATCAAATTAACCTGCAAAATTTTTAAGGAATGTTGATCATCTTTTCAGTTAATTGAAATTCTTCAGCCACGATGTTTCGTTTTCTATGTGCAAATTATTTATGTAACCTTCTGACGCAATGAGAACTAAACGTTTTCCACGTGTTAAGTGAATTGTACTCCTGGACTAATTTTCTGGGCTAAGAGGAGTGTATGCAGCCAATCAACAAACAGAGAAGTTAATCAAAATATTTACAATGTAGGGCAAAATATGCCATTCGAGCAATAATCTCAGCTACTGACAGTGAAACAGATATAAAGGTATATCTTTGACTTAACATTCAAGTCAGCAGAGGATTTGATTTAGTTATTTCATAGTTAAAATTGATGTATGAACATTAATAGTAAAACGATGTACTACTCCCGAAAGTGACCAGTCTTTATAACTACAGGTTCCCAAACCTCATCTACTAATACAGTACATCAAAAACACCATTCCAGTGCTGGCATCCACATATCAAAACATTAAATTACTAAATATGGAAATCAAAAAAGAAAAAAATATCAGGAATAAAAAGCACAACATCCAAGTATTGCTTCAGATATATGTATCAATGCTTTTATAAAAATGGTGTAACATTTAGTATTCAATTATATCGTGCATGACAGAAACTCATGCAAAATGAACATTAACGTTAGAGTCATTATATCACGTGCAATCGTTCGTAAAATAAAACCTAGTTGTTTTTGTCATCAATGACATCATTGCAGCCCAAATAAAACAGCCTACATATTTCTGTTGTAGATCTTAAGTTTCTTCTGCATTGTCAATGAAACTAATACGAGTTGCACCAACTCTGCCCGCCCCCTCCCCCCCCCCCCCCAACACCATTCCACAATCTTAAAAAACCTTCCATAAATCTACGGACTGAAGATATACAAAAAATGATTTCCAGATTTCCAGATTCTAGGCGAGCAGGACTTGTACAGATGCAAAGCCCTGTCAAAATTACCGACCTGTCTACACATCATAACATGCTTTGTCGTATTTTGCCCCCCACACGTTAACGAATCTTTGTAGTGCATCAACATCTGCTGTGTTTCTTTCTGGTCATACCTTTCGGGTTCTGACAACTGGAGTTCCCAGATACCGAACATTTATCGTGTCGTACCAGTATAGCCTATGTTATTAGCACAAACACGAGCAATGTGCATCTATTTAATATGGAACTCTATTTATTTATCGACCACAGAAGACATTTATAACCCAATTAATAATTTTTTCCCGTTTTGCATTATTTACCGAGCTATGTTACGATCTGACTGTTTTATAGATTCTTCTATACTGTTTTGCACTTCCATACCGCTCTGGAACTATTGACACACTATCTGAAAATGCAATAGTTTTTTATGACTAGTTGTAGACAATGGTGGATAAATGACATGGAAGAAATGTTAATAGACTGAATTTTGTACGTTGTTTTTAAAACGGATAAATTAGTTAAACTTAAGTGCGTAAAACGTTACTGAATTATTTAATAGCAGTGATTGCTACTAGATGTCTTCAATCACACGCTGAATGCTGAAAAGTAATAGTAGTTGACTTGAGTGACGAGTTTCCGATATTTTTAGTAATTAAGATTTGGTTATGGATTTGTATTTTACGTCAAGGTCAAAATCAGATTTTTTGTGAAGCTCATCATTGGAAACCGTAGGCTTCGGTGGGACAAATGCTGCCATGAGCCAGAAAATGACTAATTGAAAGGTACAGTTACGTAGCAAGCGCTTCGGAAGGAGCAAATGAATTTCTGCTCCTCTCGGCTTGCATCATTATAGTACTTCGCGACAACAGACAAAAGTCCCTGACCCGTTGTCTGCGAATGCAGAAGAATTTGAAAGACGACGATCACCTACCTCCTCACTTCTTCTCAACTTCTTCTCACAGCCCGAAGGATGCGAAAGAGACTTCCTAGAAAGCGCACTTCGAAATCGACTCTTTCTTCGGAAGTTTTGTCAATGAGACTGATGCTACGCAACGGTTCGGTTGGTTTGGTGCCCCTAGTCATTGTTGACACTGACGTCACAGACACGTATATGTTCATTCATTGACAATCGGAGTCTGTGTAAAGCGAAACGAAGACAGCGATGATGATCGAGAGGCAGTATGTGAGGGGAAAACTTGGTCGCGATTTGAAGGGAGGGACTTCCACGTGCTCAGAACGTCTCGCTACAGTCGCATATATTCGACTCGTTTCGCATCAATAAGGAGTAAATAATTTTAAATTACTTGAATAACGATTGAATCCAACCATGTCTCTCAATTTCTCATAAGTCTGTTCTCTTTATTTCCTTTTCCGATACGTTGAACATCCAGAAATACATCCTTATTCCGATTTTATTCAAGTAAAAGAATATATGTAACAAATCCCAATAGAAAGAAAGAGATGACAACTGGAGAAAAATTTATGAACAACGCACGCCAGCTATACATCTCCATCGACATCTATATCTATACTGTGCAAACCATTGTAAAGTGCATGGAAGGGGATACTTCCCATTGTACCACGTACTGGGGAATTTTCCCATCCCATTTATATATGGGACGCGAGAATGTTTGATTAACCGCCTCACTGGGTGGTCAAATAAGTTTATGTGTGTCTTCGCGATCCCTACGAGAGCGAAGCGTGCTTGTTGTACTGAGTCAAACGGCTATCGAAAATCAATAAGTACTTCATCTAGCTCAATTTATGGTTCCATGATTTTCAGCGTGTCATATGTAGACGATTTGTGTTGCACGTCATCGCTATTCACCAAGTCAATGCAAGTTTTCATGAAGGATGTCAATCTGTGACAGATAACCTATTAAATTTCAGCTGAGAGCAAATTTACTAAGACTGTATAACAATGAGGTCTTTCAATGATATTGGACAGTGGTTTTGGGGTTCACCTTTGCTGTCTTCCTTGTGGAGGAATCTGATCTGCCCCTGCGTCCAATCATTTGGCACAGTTTCTTGTTTGTGGGATGTTCAATATATTATGGTTAAAAGAGGTGTTAACTCAGCCGGACATTCGGTATATAATCTGGTACGGATTCCATCAGGCTCTGCAGCTTTGCTTGACTTGAACGATCTCAGCTGTTTCTCAACGCCACTGATTCATCTCTATAGTTGTACGAGGATTGAACTCGATCATAATTGCTCACCTTTTCTTTGCAAATGGCTGTTTGAAAATCGAGATAATTATTTCTGCCTTTAGTCTGTTAAACTTAATATTATTCCCTGCCTCGTCCACAAGCGCCAATAACAGCCTTTCTAAGTGATTGATATTTTATCTGGTTTTGTGAAAGATGTTTCGATAACATTCTTCTGCGGTACTCTTGAAGACTTCCTGTGCCGTTGACTGCCAGACACGTTTCATTCAACATCCGTCTACAGCCCTATACTGGGGCATTGGGTAGTATCCTATTCGTTTATTAGTTTCTGTACAGCAGCCGTATACCATGACGTGTCCATCCTGTCGTGAAGTCTTGTAGTAGGTACTTATCTAACGAATGCACGCTCAACTGTTCTTTTAAACCTGAGCCACAGAATGCTTACATCTACACTCTGCTGTCATGGACTGTAACGTTTGAGTTACTTATTGGAATTGGGCGATACTGACTCTTTATTTCGTTTACTGAACATACAAGAATTTCAATTTCGCTCTGGTTGCCCTTTGTGCTTTGGTGATCATTGTTGCTGCAACTGCTTCACAGTCACTGGTACCATTTTCAATGTGGACATCTTCAAACAGTCGACCTGTATTCACAGCCATTAAATCCAAAATATTCCCACCATGAATGGGGCTTCAGACTATCTGGTTTTGGTACTTTGCAGAGTTTATTCAGGAACGTTTTGCAGGATGTTTTGTTACGAGTACCACGAAGAGAACTGTTTTTAGCGCAATTTATTGTTGGATGACAGAAGTCCTTTGCGATGATTACAGTATATTTCTCTAAAGTTATTGCTATCATCGTATGGTGAGTCTTGTGTTAGGTAGAAGAATCCCTGTTAGGTTAGCGCCCATCCCAGTTACTGAGTCTGACCCAAACGATGCCGCATGCAGCTGCATATTTCTATCTCCGTGAAGGTGACTGTCTTGTCTATTCCTACAATTACATCATCTACATCTCTCATCACTATATCCTTTTCATTTACTCTCTCAAAAAATCTTAGTGTTGCCAGTTTAACGATTTAGCGAGGTTTCTGGTACCTATTATTATGTGAGATGTACTGTTCTTTAGGAGCTCTTCAAAGTAGGTTAAATTAATGGGGATGTTTCGGCAGTTAACCACCAGGGATTTAATACTACCGCACCTGGTACTCAAACCTGTTACGCCTATATTCGTGTTATGTTAATTGAAAGTCGGGAATGAATTCTTTGCAGCAATATAAAATTTATTAGCTAGTAAATATTATCTAGACGTTGCACATAAGGTTTTCGTCATCGTGGATTGGGAAATTTCAACAGTTCGTAGAGAAATGTAGATATTTCGTTCAGGCAAGACTTAGATGTATCTACGCGCAAACGAGAATTTACTTTTACAGTTATTAATGGGATACCCTTAAGACATGTACCGGGTGATCAAAAAGTCAGTATAAATTTGAAAACTGAATAAATCACGGAATAATGTAGATAGAGAGGTACAAGTTGACACACATGCTTGGAATGACATGGGGTTTTATTCGAACCAAAAAAATACAAAAGTTCAAAAAATGTCCGACAGATGGCGCTTTATCTGATAAGAATAGCAATAATTAGCATAACAATGTAAGACAAAGCAAACATGTTCTTCTTTACAGGAAATGCTCAATATATCCACCATAATTCCTCAACAACAGCTATAGTCGAGGAATAATGTTGTGAAGAGCACTGTAAAGCATGTCCGAAGTTACGGTGAGGTATTGGCTTCGGATGTTGTCTTTCAGCATCCCTAGAGATTTCGGTCGATCGCGATACACTTGCGACTTCAGGTAACCCAAAGCCAATAATCGCACGGACTGAGGTCTGGGGACCTGGGAGGCCAAGCATAACGAAAGTGGCGACTGACCACACGATCATCCCCAAACGCAGCGCGCAAGATATCTTTCACGCGTCTCGCAATATGGGGTGGAGCGCCATCCTGCATAAACATCGTACGTTCCAACAGGTGTTTGTCAGTCAGACTGGGGATGATGCGATTCTGTAACATATCGGCGTACCTCTCACCCGTCACGGTAGCAGTTACAAAACCAGAATCAAACATTTCCTCGAAGAAAAAAGGGCTGATAACAGAAGATGTGGTAAATCCAACCCATACCGTGACTTTATCGTCGTGCAATGGAGTTTCCACGACAGTTCTAGGATTTTCAGTATCCCAAATTCTGCAGTTGTGGGCGTTGACAGACCCTCGGAGCGTGAAATGAGCTTCTTCGGTGCACAACACGTTACTCAACCAATCGTCATCTTGCGCCATCTTTTGAAACGCCCACACCGCAAATGCCCTCCGGTTCACTAAATCGCCAGGTAACAGTTCATGATGCCGATGGATTTTGTACGGAGAGCATCGGAGGGTACGCCTAAGTGCCTACCAAACAATGCTGTATGGAATGCCGTTGCGACGTGCGATTGCACGAGCGCTGACTTCCCCGTGCATAGACGAACCCGTTTTCTTGTTGTTGTTCTGTTGTTGTTGTCTTCAGTCCTGAGACTGGTTTCATGCAGCTCTCCATGCTACTCTATCCTGTGCAAGCTTCTTCATCTCCCAGTACCTACTGCAGCCTACATCCTTCTGAATCTGCTTAATGTATTCATCTCTTGGTCTCCCTCTTCGATTTTTACCCTCCACGCTGCCCTCCAATACTAAATTGGTGATCCCTTGATGTCACAGAACATGTCCTCCCAACCGATCCCTTTTTTTAGTCAAGTTGTGCCACAATCTCATCTTCTACCCAATTCTATTCAATACCTCCTCATTAGTTATGTGATCTACCCATCTAATCTTCAGCATTCTTCTGTAGCACCACATTTCGAAAGCTTCTATTCTCTTCTTGTCTAAACTATTTATCGTCCATGTTTCACTTCCATACATGGCTACACTCCATAAAAATACTTTCAGAAACGACTTCCTGACATTTAAATCTATAATCGACGTTAACAAATTTTTCTTCTTCAGAAACGCTTTCCTTGCCATTGCCAGTCTCTCTACTTCGACCATCATCAGTTATTTTGCTCCGCAAATAGCAAAACTCCTTTACTACTTTAAGTGTCTCATTTCCTAATCCCATTCCCTCAGCATCACCCGACTTAATTCGACTACATTCCATTATCCTCGGTTTGCTTTTGTTATGTTCATCTTATAGCCTCCTTTCAAGACACTGTCCATTCCGTTCAACTGCTCTTCCAAGTCCTTTGCTGTCTCTGACAGAATTACAATGTCATCGGCGAACCTCAATGTTTTTATTTCTTCTCCATGGGTTTTAATACTTACTCCGAATTTTTCATTTGTTTCCTTTACTGCATGCTCAATATACAGATTGAATAACATCGGGGATAGGCTACAATCCTGTCTCACTCCCTTCCCAACCACTGCTTCCCTTTCATGCCCCTCGACTCTTATAAATGCCATCTGGTTTCCGTAAAAGTTGTAAATAGCCTTTCGCTCCCTGTATTTTACCCCAGCCACCCATGAACCATGAACCTTGCCGTCGGTGGGGAGGCTTGCGTGCCTCAGCGATACAGATGGCCGTACCGTAGGTGCAACCACAACGGAGGGGGATCTGTTGAGAGGCCAGACAAACATGTGGTTCCTGAAGAGGGGCAGCAGCCTTTTCAGTAGTTGCAGGGGCAACAGTCTGGATGATTGACTGATCTGGCCTTATAACATTAACCAAAACAGCCTTGCTGTGCTGGTACTGCGAACGGCTGAAAGCAAGGGGAAACTACAGCCGTAATTTTTCCCGAGGACATGCAGCTTTACTGTATGATTAAATGATGATGGTGTCCTCTTGGGTAAAATATTCCGGAGGTAAAATAGTCCCCCATTCGGATCTCCGGGAGAGGACTACTCAAGGGGACGTCTTCATCAGGAGAAAGAAAACTGGCGTTCTACGGATCGGAGCGTGGAATGTCAGATCCCTTAATCGGGCAGGTAGGTTAGAAAATTTAAAAAGGGAAATGGATAGGTTAAAGTTAGATATAGTGGGAATTAGTGAAGTTCGGTGGCAGGAGGAACAAGACTTTTGGTCAGGTGAATACAGGGTTATAAATACAAAATCAAATAGGGGTAATGCAGGAGTAGGTTTCATAATGAATAAAAAAATAGGAGTGCGGGTTAGCTACTACAATCAGCATAGTGAACGCATTATTGTGGCCAAGATAGACACAAAGCCCATGCCTACTACAGTAGTACAAGTTTATATGCCAACTAGCTCTGCAGATGATGAAGAAATTGAAGAAATGTATGACGAGATAAAAGAAATTATTCAGGTAGTGAAGGGAGACGAAAATTTAATAGTCATGGATGACTGGAATTCGTCAGTAGGAAAAGGGAGAGAAGGGAACATAGTAGGTGACTATGGATTGGGGGGAAGAAATGGAAGAGGAAGCCGCCTTGTAGAATTTTGCACAGAGCATAACTTAATCATAGCTAACACTTGGTTCAAGAATCATAAAAGAAGGTTGTATACCTGGAAGAATCCTGGAGATACTAAAAGGTATCAGATAGATTATATAATGGTAAGACAGAGATTTAGGAACCAGGTTTTAAATTGTAAGACATTTCCAGGGGCAGATGTGGATTCTGACCACAATCTATTGGTTATGAACTGCAGATTGAAACTGAAGAAACTGCAAAAAGGTGGGAATTTAAGGAGATGGGACCTGGATAAACTGAAAGAACCAGAGGTTGTAGAGAGTTTCAGGGAGAGCATAAGGGAACAATTGAAAGGAATGGGGGAAAGAAATACAGTAGAAGAAGAATGGGTAGCTCTGAGGGATGAAGTAGTGAAGGCAGCAGACGATCAAGTAGGTAAAAAGGCGAGGGCTAATAGAAATCCTTGGGTAACAGAAACAGTATTGAATTTAATTGATGAAAGGAGAAAATATAAAAATGCAGTGAATGAAGCAGGCAAAAAGGAATACAAACGTCTCAAAAATGAGATCGACAGGAAGTGCAAAATGGCTAAGCAGGGATGGCTAGAGGACAAATGTAAGGATATAGAGGCTTGTCTCACTAGGGGTAAGATAGATACTGCCTACAGGAAAATTAAAGAGACCTTTGGAGAGAAGAGAACCACTTGTATGAATATCAAGAGCTCAGATGGCAACCCAGTTCTAAGCAAAGAAGGGAAGGTAGAAAAGTGGAAGGAGTATATAGAGGGTTTATAGAAGGGCGATGTACTTGAGGACAATATTATGGAAATGGAAGAGGATGTAGACGAAGACGAAATGGGAGATAAGATACTGCGTGAAGAGTTTGACAGAGCACTGAAAGACCTGAGTCGAAACAAGGCCCCGGGAGTAGACAACATTCCATTAGAACTACTGATGGCCTTGGGAGAGCCAGTCGTGACAAAACTCTACCATATGGCGACCAAGATGTATGAGACAGGCGAAATACCCTCAGACTTCAAGAAGAATATAATAATTCCAATCCCAAAGAAAGCAGGTGTTGACAGATGTGAAAATTACCGAACTATCAGTTTAATAAGTCACAGCTGCAAAATACTAACGCGAATTCTTTACAGACGAATGGAAAAACTGGTAGAAGCGGACCTTGGGAAGGATCAGTTTGGATTCCGTAGAAATGTTGGAACACGTGAGGCAATACTAACCTTACGACTTATCTTAGAAGAAAGATTAAGAAAAGGCAAACCTACGTTTCTAGCATTTGTAGACTTAGAGAAAGCTTTTGACAGTGTTAACTGGAATACTCTCTTTCAAATTCTGAAGGTGGCAGGGGTAAAATACAGGGAGCGAAAGGCTATTTACAATTTGTACAGAAACCAAATGGCAGTTATAAGAGTTGAGGGGCATGAAAGGGAAGCAGTGGTTGGGAAAGGAGTGAGACAGGGTTGTAGCCTCTCCCCGATGTTATTCAATCTGTATATTGAGCAAGCAGTAAAGGAAACAAAAGAAAAATTCGGAGTAGGTATTAAAATTCATGGAGAAGAAGTAAAAACTTTGAGGTTTGCCGATGACATTGTAATTCTGTCAGAGACAGTAAAGGACTTGGAAGAGCAGTTGAACGGAATGGACAGTGTCTTGAAAGGAGGATATAAGATGAACATCAACAAAAGCAAAACAAGGATAATGGAATGTAGTCAAATTAAATCGGGTGATGCTGAGGGAATTAGATTAGGAAATGAGACACTTAAAGTAGTAAAGGAGTTTTGCTATTTAGGGAGTAAAATAATTGATGACGGTCGAAGTAGAGAGGATATAAAATGTAGACTGGCAATGGCAAGGAAATCGTTTCTGAAGAAGAGAAATTTGTTAACATCGGGTATAGATTTAAGTGTCAGGAAGTCGTTTCTGAAAGTAATTGTATGGAGTGTAGTCATGTATGGAAGTGAAACATGGACGATAACTAGTTTGGACAAGAAGAGAATAGAAGCTTTCGAAATGTGGTGCTAGAGAAGAATGCTGAAGATAAGGTGGGTAGATCATGTAACTAATGAGGAGGTATTGAATAGGATTGGGGAGAAGAGAAGTTTGTGGTACAACTTGACTAGAAGAAGGGATCGGTTGGTAGGACATGTTTTGAGGCATCAAGGGATCACAAATTTAGCATTGTAGGGCAGTGTGGAGGGTAAAAATCGTAGAGGGAGACCAAGAGATGAATACACTAAGCAGATTCAGAGGGATGTAGGCTGCAGTAGGTACTGGGAGATGAAGGAGATTGCACAGGATAGAGTAGTATGGAGAGCTGCATCAAACCAGTCTCACGACTGAAGACCACAACAACAACAACAACAACCATCAGAATTTGAAAGAGAGTTTTCCAGTCAACATTGTCAAAAGCTTTCTCTAAGTCTGCCAATGCTAGAAACGTAGATTTGCCTTTCGTTAATCTTTCTTCTAAGATAAGTACCCGTTACACTCTCCATTTCTTCCTCAACTGTCTCAGCAGCATTACGCCTTGTGCTCGGTCGGCCACTACGGTGTCTATCGTCTAAATAACCCGTGGCTTCGAACTTCGAAGTCATTCTCACCACAGCTGCATTTGTCAACGGACTTTTACCCGTTCGAATCCCCTTCCAATTGCGATAGGATCGTAACGCTGAACTAGCACATTCCCCATTCTGATAACACAGCTTCACTAAAAGCGCCTTTTCAGGTAACGTCGACATGCTGCGACTGCTGGTGCATCTGATTCTCTCTCTCATTACAGCTCTTTTTATACACGATTGTCATGCGCAGTCACAGACGTTTTGCTGTCCAGCGCCATCTGTCGGACATTTTGTGAACTTTGTTTCTTTTTAGCTCTAATAAAACCACACGTCATTCCAAGCATGTGTGTCAATTTTTACCTCTCCAATTACATTATTCCGTGGTTTGTTTAGTTTTCAAACTTATACTGACTTTTTGATCACCCACTACTTGTAGGTAATCATGACGCATAGTATTTCTGAACTATGTAAGAACTTCTAAGTCACGTTTACAACTAGAGTGTCAATGACCATTTGGTCGTGCGTCCGTTATCATACTGAGAATATTTCAGCACTGTTAGTGTAAGTAAATGATGTAGTGGGCG
Source organism: Schistocerca nitens (assembly GCF_023898315.1). Lineage (NCBI taxonomy): Eukaryota > Metazoa > Arthropoda > Insecta > Orthoptera > Acrididae > Schistocerca > Schistocerca nitens. The sequence goes on from NC_064614.1 coordinate 23,683,645, forward strand.
TATTACTTGCAAGCTCATATTTTTTTACCAACATTTTTTTCTCACTAGAAAATATTTAATTGTAGTAATGCTGAATCAAATGGCTCCAAGTATCAAACGGATAACGTGTACGCTGCGGCGGCGCGGTTCTTTCCGTCCCTTTACGACGAACCTGCACCTACCTGTGAACATTGTCTAAGCAGATCATCAGTAGGGAAGCCGAGTGAAACCTACTGTACCTCACCGTGAACCAGGCTGCAATTTAAGTCACTAAACTACGTTTCGGGAGAAAGTTTTCACAGGAAATTAAAGGTTGGAAATTTTGTGCTTAATTAATATATTCTGAAAATTGGGCGAACAAGTCTCACTGCCAAGCCCGCGCTAATCTAAACAGTCACTCACAATCCATTTCACTCACGTTAGCAAGTTTACGGTGTTGCATTTCCTGAAAACGTAATAGCTACAAAAATAATTATTGTTTTTGATTAATAATGCTCGCTAAATATTAAGTCTGTCGGTACCTAATGCAGTCACAGTTTTTAACCACCGACCTGCTCAATACGCCACGCGGAATATATGTCTTTTCTCGTCACAAAATTCACTTAAAAATTCCGAAATTTCTACACACACATCGGAATAGTTATGCCGTCACTTTACCACACTTTTTATGTATGAAACACTGCGAGGTCCGGCAACTTATCATTTCCATCGGAACTACTACTACACACGTCCGAACTGTTTCATGGCTAGGCTCCCACTATTCTCTAGAATACTCTAAATCTTCTCTACCAGCCGATAAAGGCGCGCGAAGAATATTGCTTTACCATCGGTCAGTTTACTCAACAGCCAACGCTCCCAACAGCAAAACAACATTCTCCCTCGTCAGTCCGCGCTTTTCATCAATAACCAATCGCAAAATAATAAACCTAACGACTGCACTTTTTACCGCCGTTATTATCTAATATGCTGAAGTGTTTTATGCATAAAGTTATTTACTATTGTTATTTATATCTAAATTAACTTTCCCTTTACCATAAACTTACTTTACAAATCTATTCTACAAAAATTCCCAATGTCCACATCCATAATTCTTCGAAATGTTCCCACACTAAATGCTACTACATAATTCGTTAAACAATTATCTTCATATTAACCTTAAACCACACTCACGCATCATTCATACTGCTAAAACACATTTATAACATTTTTCGTACACAAAAAGACATATTAACACTTTATGGAAATACTAGAGCAGGTTGTGAAAAACATTCTATTACTCTAGTGCACTCTAGTGGGCGCAATAGAAACTAAAATCACAGTCCCCCTATCTAATATTGTCCTCTATCGGCTGATACATAAACTATGTGCGCGTCCAGTCTCGCGTCACCATTTGTCACTATACAGCTCTGAGACACATCTCCCACTTAACCGCCTCCAAGGCAGGATCGGTATACGGCGCTACGCCTCACACCCCCTATGATTATAAAATTTGATTCCAAAAAATTTTAAAATTATACTAATATCGACCCTGACTTAAAATTACAAAATATTTCACAAAAATATTCTCATTCATATATACTAAAATCACAAATCTCTTACTTCGGACTTGGCAGTCTCTAACCTAGTCTAAAATCTTTAATTTCTTTGATAATAATCCTTTCTTATTTGAAAATATTTTTTGCAAATCTCTCAAACACATTCCTAACTTTTTTAATAACTTTTTACATTTACTTTTTGAATGTCTTTTTTCAGGCACTGCAGCTGGTGTCCTACTCTTTAATAATAGTATTTTGTCCTGCCTTAAATAAACTGCATATAACTGTCACCTCTTTATCTTGGGTATGGCACCTTGCATTGTAGCGTCCATAAGACAACTCCGTTCTCTACTTATTGGTCCCTCCATGGTTTACATACATTGCTGTACCTGAAACCATACTTCCGTCTAAGCCTACTTCCTTTATATACATCCTAATATACAATTACTTATAGTACAGGAGATTTTTTTACATTTTTTACTATTTATTGCAACTTGAATTCAAATGAAAGTAAATTAACAGAGTATTGCTTACTCAAATCAGCAAGATCAAATATATTCAAAAATAATTTCTAAAATTTACTTCTTTTCCCAAAAACGTAATGAATTTAAAAGAATTAGTTGCTATTGCAAGTAAAGGTTATATTAATTTTTTCTGTTTAATTTTCACTCAACTTGAAAATATTTAATTGTAAAATACACATTTCCTATAAAGCTATTATTTACCGACATTTTTCTAGTACACAGTTACCACTTTTTAAGCAGTGTCTCTTTTCATCACTTCTTCTTTATAGTTTCACAGCTATCTAACAGAAATCAAGAATTGTATCACGACAAAACTTACTTCATCTTAATCCCATGACTCCATCTTGCACCTATAAAGCCACCTTCCCTGATAGAGAAGAATACTGCAGAAGATAGATTCACCTCGTAATGATTAGAAGAGGAAGACTGGCAATACGAAAAGAAAATGAAATAGCACTGCCAGTAACTTGAGCACCTGGTGTTCGTCAAACACCTAGCATTGCATAGGTAGCAATGCCTTCTGAGGCCTCCAAGCTTAACTCACAGCACATAAATCACTACCTGTATCTGCTAAACACTGTACCTCTTCATCACACACTTGCAGAGTAATTATTGATTGACTCAATACTTTGCTTTCCTTGCTAGTATCAGCACTCTCCTCCAACAAGTCGTTCACAACCTCTCTTCTATCTAAACCTTGCCTGTTTCCGGAAATTACACAGATTTTTTCAGAATCACTGTCACCACTTTTTTCCCCCATACTAAGTAATCTATCCACTAGTGACAACTCAAAATTCCCTTCTGGTGCTTTGACATTCTCCATTATAGCCTCTCTCTCTTCCCTTTCTCCACTATTAATTAGTCGACCCGCACTTTGCTCACCATCCTCCTGCTTCACCCTAATCGCCTCACGAATGTCGTCATTTATAGACGCTAATATTTCCTCCACACTGGCATCAATGATTTCCTGTAATTCTGCAGCCTCTGTACTTTCTCCTTCTTCAGAACACGACTCAGCTTCAACTTGGTTGCTAACCACTTTCTTGCAATCGGATTCTGTCACATCATCCACTAATACACCATCCCTCTCGTCTGCAATACAGTGCTTATCTTGTTTATGTCTATCTAAAAAAAATCCTCTAAACCTCCATTAAGCGTACAGATTTTTAAATAGGTCGTTTCGTCTGTTGCTACTACCTTCTCCTGTACCTCCCTTAAAGTCCCTGTCTGGTTACTATTAACACATACAAAAGCGGGCTCAAACTACTACTTCCTGTCTCGTAAATGCTAGCCCTTTCACAGACGGCATTTAGTTTGACGGATTCTGTAGTTCGATATCCTTTCTTACGTTTACCCCTCTCTACTGCTGCCTTTGCACCACAACATTCTCTCGCACTGGAGAATACGATCGATAATCGAGCACCTGTTCCCCATTACTTCGCCTATCATTTGCAGGATAGCGCCTCTTCCCAGCACCTCTACCCTGCCATTTCCACGGAACACGCCAGTTCTGTTAATGTTTACATTATGTCGCGGTCCTGCATCATTTGGTGTTCTGTCATTACGATTTGCATATTCCCCCTCATGCAATAACATCTCAACCGTCTCCATGACTAATGAACTTAGGCACATCATCCCTCGGCGCTGAAATAAGTTAGTTCCGCCAGTGCATAGGCAGTTTACCATCCAAACCCATAACAATTAGCTCTGGCTCGATTTTGTTGTTTAAGTAAGACAAATTTGTCATCCACTTTAACGCGAACTTTTTTACACGTTCCCTTCTGGGATTAAACTTTTCCCCCGCCCAGAAGCTATTTAATAACTCCATCTGTTTTTGCTTACAACAATATTCTATCAAAAATGCCTCTTTAAATTTATCGAAAGTATTGTACTGTTCAGTAGCAATAACTCTTCAAGTTCTGGGCTCTCCTAAGAATTTTGACGTAATAAAACCTATTTTTTGTTTGTCTGACCACAAACTAGGTAACACACCTTCAAAATCATTCCAAAATTCTTTTGGATGCACATTTCCTGTTGGATCAAAACGTAGAAACTGTTTGTTAGTGACATATGAAATTTCAGATGATTCTACCACAAAACTACAGCCACTACTGTTCCATGTCTGAGGTTAGTTTCAACTTGGCATAGTCTACTGTGATACTCATCCAACCTACTTTCCTCCTCTTCTACTTGGTTAGTTGGTTGAAGAACATTTTTATCAGACTCATCGACTCGTTCTGACACAGTTTTTACTTCATTCATACATTTGTCAGATTCAGAACTGATTTTGCTGGCTAACACTTTTTGAACAGTTTCACATACAGATTCTATGCCGGCCGGGGTGGCGCTTCTAGGCGCTACAGTCTGGAACCGCGCTACCGCTACGGTCGCAGGTTCGAATCCTGCCTCGGGCATGGATGTGCGTGATGTTCTTAGGTTATTTAGGTTTAAGTAGTTCTAAGTTCTAGGGGACTGATGACCTCAGAAGTTAAGTCCCATAGTGCTGCCGGCCGGAGTGGCCGAGCGGTTCTAGACGCTACAGTCTGGAACCGCGCTACCGCTGCGGTTGCAGGTTCGAATCCTGCCTCGGGCATGGATGTGTGTGATGTCCTTAGGTTAGTTAGGTTTAAGTAGTTCTAAGTTCTAGGGGACTGATGACCTCAGAAGTTAAGTCCCATAGTGCTCAGAGCCATTTGAACCATTTTGAACCCATAGTGCTCAGAGCCATTTGAACCATTTGAACAGATTCTATAGCCGCTATTTTAAGCAGTACTTTTTGTATACCTTTTTTAATTTCATCTACTCTTTGTTTGTTTCCAATAGCAACTCTTTTCAAAGCCTCTGTTAATTCACCTTTTACAATGCTAACAGACCTATTGCAAATATTCTCAACTCGAGAAATTTTGTCATCTACTTTATTTTCTAATGACTTCAATTCATTTGCCCACATTTCTTTTAAAACAGCAGTCTGCTTTTCAAGTTTTTAATTAAAACCACTATTATGTTTTTTGAATTTAGTATTCATTTTTTCAGTTTGTCCTTGTATAGAGCCCATTAAAGCGGCAAACATTTCCTGCATACTTCGTAATTCCATTTTTGGCATCACTGTTTCTTGTTTACCTTGTTCCACCGGCACTATACCAAATTTGGTATCCACATTTGATACATTTGATTCAGTAACATTCCCAACACTATCATCACACACCTGATCATTACTGAGTTCATGCTTAATGTCACTTTTTGAATTAGTATTATCCCCACTAGTTACTTTAACAGACATACTTGAAGCCGACTCAAATCCAAATCAGGAACTTGCGCCCCTCCCCCCCCCCCACCCCCCCTCCCTTCTTGCAGCGGTGTACCGTAGGTCTCTAGAAGAGCGTAGCGTTCCAAAGGATTGGAAAAGGGCACAGCCCATCCCATTTTTCAAGAAGGGACGTCGAACAGATGTACAGAACTATAGACCTATATCTCTAACGTCGATCAGTTGTAGAATTTTGGAACACGTACTGTGTTCGAGTATAATGACTTTTCTGGAGACTAGAATCTACTCTATAGGAATCAGCATGGGTTTCGAAAAAGACGATCGTGTGAAACCCAGCTCGCGCTATTCGTTCACGAGACTCAGAGGGCCATAGACACGGATTCCCATGTAGATGCCCTGTTTCTTGACTTTCGCAAGGCGTTCGATACAAATGGTTCAAGTGGCCCTGAGCACTATGGGACTTAACTTGCTGTGGTCATCAGTCCCCTAGAACTTAGAACTACTTAAACCTAACTAACCTAAGGACATCCCACACATCCATGCCCGAGGCAGGATTCGAACCTGCGACCGTAGCGGTCACTCGGCTCCAGACTGTAGCGCCTAGAACCGCACGGCCACAGGGTCCATGGATTCATGAAGTTCTCTCCATGCCCGTGCACGTCCATCCGCTCGATACAATTTTAAACGAGTCTCGTCCGACCAGGCAACATGTTTCCAGTCATCAACAGTCCACGGGCCTAGGTGTGGCGTAAAGCTTTAGGTTGTGCAGTGATCAAGGGTACACGAGTGGACCTTTGGCTCCGAAAGCCAATGTGGATGATGTTTTGATGAATGGTTCGCACGCTGACACTTGTTGATGGTGCAGCAATTTGCTGAAGGGCTGCACTTATCTCACGTTGAACGATTCTCTTCAGTCATCGTTATTCCCGTTCTTGCAGGATGTTTTTGCAGTCGGACTTTTGATGTTTCACCGGGTTTTGGTATTCACGGTACACTCGTGTAATGGTCGTACTGGCAATCCACCACTTTATCGCTTCCTTGGATATACTTTGTCCCATCGCTCGTACGCCGAGTGTTAGACCACGTTCAAACTCACTTAAACCTTCATAACATGCTATTGTACGTAGCAGAAGTAACTGATCTAATAACTGCGCGAGACACGTGCTTTCTGCATAGGCGTTGCCGAACGCAGCACCATGTTCTGCCTGTTTACATATCCATGTTTTGAATAAGCATGCCTATACCAGTTTCTTTGGCGTGTCAATGTAGTATCCTATAATTAGATTATCACACTGACAAAACTGTAGCTGTACAAACAAAAGAAATGCATAAGTCTAGGAATTTGTGGGGATATGAAGTGAAATGATTACACAGGTTCAGGCATAGGTAAAGCAGATTGCAGACATTACCATATCATACCACGCAGGACTAACAGGAGATTTGTTTTACGAATACTTGAAAGGGGAGACGCACTCACCAATGGGAAAGCGACATAAAAATGCAACATGTATGAGCGCTTAAAAATAGAACAAAGTATTCCATGAAAGCTTACTTTGCAAGTTTCCAAACCAGCTTTAAATGAAAGGTTTAGGAATATACTACAATCCTATGTTCCCGTCGAGACCGCGAAGACGCGGTTAAACTAACAAGGGGGGGGGGGGGGGGGCACGACGTTTGGAACGCGGATTTACTGCAAACTTCGTACACTCGTAGTACCCCATGAAGAAAACAAAATGTGTAAGCAGTAGCGCGTACTTCTAAAGCGTTATTGAGAAAATCGCAAGATAATTTCGGTCGTAAAATATACATGCCTGTGAGTGGCCATTTTTACCATGAAGCGGCGGCAGCCGAGGCTCTCGTGCGAGACCTGGCGCTACACGACACGTGGCGTCTCCTTCACGAGGATCGCCGTGGCTGTACATATTTCACCGACCACTCTGCCAGCCGCCTCGGCCGGATCTGCGTCTCACGAGGACTGCGCGCCGCGACGAGGGACGCGGAACTATGGCCGACAGCCTTCACCGACCATTTAGCATACATATGCTCGGCCACACTCCTCCGACAGATCACATACCTCAGCCGTGGTCCATGGACGTTGAACATTTCCTATTTGTACGACGACGCATGTCGGCGGGAGATCGCTGCTACGTGGGACCGCTGCCTTCGGAGTTTGCATGCACATCCTTCCACCTCACATCAACATCTACATCCATACTCCGCAAGCCACCTGACGGTGTGTGGAGGAGGGTACTTGGAGTACCTCTACTGGTTCTCCCTTCTATTCCAGTCTCGTATTGTTCGTGGAAAGAAAGATTGTCAGTATGCCTCTGTGTAGGCTCTGATCTCTCTGATTTTATCCTCATGGTATCTTCGCGAGATGTACGTAGGAGGGAGAAATATACTGCTTGACTCCTCGGTGAGCCGGCCGGGATGACCGAGTGGCTCTAGACGCTATAGTCTACGGTCGCAGGTTCGAATCCTGTCTCGGGCACGGATGTGTGTTGATGTCCTTAGGTTAGTTAGGTTTAAGTAGTTCTAACTTCTAGGGGACTGATGACCTCAGAAGTTAAGTCCCATAGTGCTCAAAGCCATTTGAACCATTTGACTCCTCGGTGAAGGTATGTTCTCCAAACTTCAACAAAACCCCGTACCGAGCTACTGAGCGTCTCTCCTGCAGAGTCTTCCACAGGTGTTTATCTATCATCTGTTTAACGCTTCCGCGATTACTAAATGATCCTGTAACGAAGCGCGCTGCTCTCTGTTGGATCTTCTCTCTCTCTTCTATCAACCCTATCTGGTACCGATCCCACACTGGTGAGCAATATTCAAGCAGTGGGCGAACAAGTGTACTGTAACCTACTTCCTTTGTTTTCGGATTGCATTTCCTTAGGATTCTTCCAATGAATCTCAGTATGGCATCCGATTTACCGACGACCAACTTTATATGAACATTCCATTTTAAATCAGTCCTATTGCCTACTCCTAGATAATTTAAGGAATTTACTACTTCTTAACGTATCCCTAATTTGCTTCTGTAACGTAGAGGTGTGATCCCGCTCAATTTCAAGTATACCATTTTCTTCGAAAAAAGCCAAAGTTTTAGCGATATATTCACTTTTATAGGCTACAACAAGCGAATTTCCTTTGTCTGATTTAGTGATGAGAGCCTCATTATTTTTTTTTAATTTACGGTTAATACTAGTAATGATGTTACCCCCTCTCTGTTTTAAATCACTGTTTTTTAACGACTTGACCTCTCTTTCTATAATTGCGCTACATTCATGAGCTATCCTATTTTGTTGGAATTTTTCAGTTTTTAAGGAGTCAAGACCAACTTTAAGGTCAACAATAAAATTATCTACCACTTTAGGATCGTTAATATTAGGCATGAAATTGTATTTAAAACCTCTCGCTAGCATGGCGCTTTCTTGAGGGGTAAAGCTTATAGAAGTTTTGTTTAGTACTCTGTCGAAAAATTGGTGTTCGTAATTGACAGTTCTTTTTGCATGAACAACATTAGATTTTGGGGTAACATTTTCCAGTTTATGAAGTTTAAAATCATGCCTACACTGAATTTCAACCTTACGATTGTGTAACCACTCATTAACACTATGCCAAATACTGTCTACGTGAAGTTAAAATAATCTTTAAAAGTTCTAGTAATACAGAGATACAAAGAGTAAGCTTCTTCATTTAGTTTATCTTTCTTCTTATAAAGGTCACTGATTCTGTCACTCATAATTTGTTTCACCAGTTTAGCTTTAGTAGACGGAAACTTCTTACACTGTTTCACATTGATAAAAGCCTTCACGTAATTCGGTGTCAAATGGCGTCTCTCACACTGTTTAGTGAAGTCAATAGCCATACCTGTTTTCAGGATTTTAAATGAGATGTCCATGTATTTCGAAACAGCCTTTGAAACCTGGGCAGGTACATATTTCAAGATTTTAAACATGGCTGCAGCAGCAACTGTTAAAATTCTTCACAATAAAGGATGACAGCCAAAAACAGTTGCAGGATAGAATTTTTTATTAAAATTCTTGACCAATGTTTCGGTACATATAAATATTCCTTCATCAGAAGAAAAACTTCCTGAACAGAAAGACACATTCATTAGAAAAGCCATATCAACGAAAGTGAGAAACAGAAGCTTAAGTAACAGTGAAATTACTAAAGTAATACAGGCACAAAATCTTTAGTACTTACTAAAATTACATCATGCCATGGAGAATAATAAAACAATTATGCCAAAGGCGTCGTCAGTAATTTAAAACATCATCTCCATTTATACGACATGTGTAATGGGCACAAGATCATAGCGAACAGTTTAACATCGTTGCTTCGCCTATGAACTATTGAGACACGAGTGTGAAAGCACTAAGGCAGACTGTTTCGCCGCGAGAGGGCACTTGCATGTGCAAGACTCGCGTATATTAAAATCCATAAATACATACATAAGCGCATCAAAAATTATTAAAGGTTGTGTTAATTCAAACTCTGTCTTAATAATAAAACGTATCAGGCCAATTAAAGACATTTATGTAAAATAAAAATATAGAACCAAATTTACCTGGGTCCTAGTGTCAAACGGATAAAGCTTGCGCTTGGAACATCTAACAAGAGAGGGCACAAGTGTAATGCGCGAGAGTCTCGCGTAACGTAAGGATGAAATACATACTAGCGAAACAACCAAAATGTTATAATAAAACGAAACCATCTGTCATTATGAATAAAACATAGTAGTCATTTAACCACACATACACATTAAAATTCATAACTAACAAACATCACAATACTGATAATATTATTCCAGCAGATTCCTGTCATCCTCAAACTCACAAGATCGCCTTTTTTCATTCTGCAGTTCATCGCGCTGTAGGCACACCTTTAGCACTGAATTGTTTTGAAAATGAAATATCTTTATTAAAATCAATAGCTACTAACAATGGATACAACCCTAAATTAATTGACCAAATTGCTAAGAAAAAAACAGCTGTAAAATTTTCTACTTTAGGAGATAACAGGGCAAATAAGTATGAGAGTAACTTTATTTCTATTCCATTTTTAGGTAACGTTTCATATAAGATAAGAAGACTTTTACAGAAACAATACGGTTATAGAGTTGCTTTTTGCGTAAATAATAGCCTGAAACGTAGAGTAATTCATAATATTTGAGCACGAGAAGAACTCAGCACTAAGTCCGGTGTATACAAAATTACTTGTAACGACTGCCCATACTATTACATAGGGCAGACAGGTAGACCCATTAAAGTTAGGTATAAAGAACACATGTTAGGTAAAAATGGGGAAGACGTATATAATTCCACCTTTGCTGAACATCTATGGCTCTTACGGCACACGCCAAGTGAACTGGACGACGTAGAGCTGCTTCATGAAGCTAATAAAGGTTACAAACTAGACTTGCTCGAAGAATTAGAGATTTTTAAGAATCTGTCTCTAAAAGATGGTTTTGTTCTTAATGAACAGGTGCAGCTTCGAAACAAAAAATTTTTAGACAGTTTCAAACCCCTCATTGCCTTAATGTATTTAGTCTGGCTGACTTGTAGTTATTTTCTTGCTTGTTGATGCCGGTGAAATGCGCTTTTCCTGTCTTGTTGGGATTCTAAGTATTGTGATGTTGGGATTCTAAGTATTGTGATGTTTGTTAGTTATGAATTTTAATGTGTATGTGTGGTTAAATGACTACTATGTTTTATTCATAATGACAGATGGTTTCGTTTTATTATAACATTTTGGTTGTTTCGCTAGTATGTATTTCATCCTTACGTCACGCGAGACTCTCGCGCATTACACTTGTGCCCTCTCTTGTTAGATGTTCCAAGCGCAAGCTTTATCCGTTTGACACTAGGACCCAGGTAAATTTGGTTCTATATTTTTATTTTACATAAATGTCTTTAATTGGCCTGATACGTTTTATTATTAAGACAGAGTTTGAATTAACACAACCTTTAATAATTTTTGATGCGCTTATGTATGTATTTATGGATTTTAATATACGCGAGTCTTGCACATGCAAGTGCCCTCTCGCGGCGAAACAATCTGCCTTAGTGCTTTAACACTCGTGTCTCAATAGTTTATAGGCGAAGTAACGGTGTTAAACTGTTCGCTATGATCCTGTGCCCATTACACATGTTGTACAAATTGGAGATGATGTTTTAAATTACTGACGACGCCTTTGGCATAATTGTTTTATTATTCTCCATGGCATGATGTAATATTTGTAAGTACTAAAGATTTTGTGCCTGTATTACTTTAGTAATTTCACTGTTACTTAAGCATCTGTTTCTCACTTTCGTTGATATGGCTTTTCTAATAAATGTGTCTTTCTGTTCAGGAAGTTTTAATTCTGATGAAGGAATATTTATATGTTCCGAAACCTTGGTCAAGAATTTTAATAAAAAAATTCTATCCTGCAACTGTTTTTGGCTGTCATCATTTATTGTGAAGCATTATTTTATTGAACGCAACACCAGAGAGAAATTAATTATCCATAGGATATTCTTTCACATTGTCTAACACAGCCTGACAATGTACAGGTAGTTTACTGATTCTACTCGTCCCTACTACACTCCTGGAAATTGAAATAAGAACACCGTGAATTCATTGTCCCAGGAAGGGGAAACTTTATTGACACATTCCTGGGGTCAGATACATCACATGATCACTCTGACAGAACCACAGGCACATAGACACAGGCAACAGAGCATGCACAATGTCGGCACTAGTACAGTGTATATACACCTTTCGCAGCAATGCAGGCTGCTATTCTCCCATGGAGACGATCGTAGAGATGCTGGATGTAGTCCTGTGGAACGGCTTGCCATGCCATTTCCACCTGGCGCCTCAGTTGGACCAGCGTTCGTGCTGGACGTGCAGACCGCGTGAGACGACGCTTCATCCAGTCCCAAACATGCTCAATGGGGGACAGATCCGGAGATCTTGCTGGCCAGGGTAGTTGACTTACACCTTCTAGAGCACGTTGGGTGGCACGGGATACATGCGGACGTGCATTGTCCTGTTGGAACAGCAAGTTCCCTTGCCGGTCTAGGAATGGTAGAACGATGGGTTCGATGACGGTTTGGATGTACCGTGCACTATTCAGTGTCCCCTCGACGATCACCAGTGGTGTACGGCCAGTGTAGGAGATCGCTCCCCACACCATGATGCCGGGTGTTGGCCCTGTGTGCCTCGGTCGTATGCAGTCCTGATTGTGGCGCTCACCTGTACGGCGCCAAACACGCATACGACCATCATTGGCACCAAGGCCGAAGCGACTCTCATCGCTGAAGACGACACGTCTCCATTCGTCCCTCCATTCACGCCTGTCGCGACACCACTGGAGGCGGGCTGCACGATGTTGGGGCGTGAGCGGAAGACGGCCTAACGGTGTGCGGGACCGTTGCCCAGCTTCATGGAGACGGTTGCGAATGGTCCTCGCCGATACCCCAGGAGCAACAGTGTCCCTAATTTGCTGGGAAGTGGCGGTGCGGTCCCCTACGGCACTGCGTAGGATTCTACGGTCTTGGCGTGCATCCGTGCGTCGCTGTGGTCCGGTCCCAGGTCGACGGGCACGTGCACCTTCCGCCGACCACTGGCGACAACATCGATGTACTGTGGAGACCTCACGCCCCACGTGTTGAGTAATTCGGCGGTACGTCCACCCGGCCTCCCGCATGCTCACTATACGCCCTCGCTCAAAGTCCGTCAACTGCACATACGGTTCACGTCCACGCTGTCGCGGCATGCTACCAGTGTTAAAGACTGCGATGGAGCTCCGTATGCCACGGCAAACTGGCTGACACTGACGGCGGCGGTGCACAAATGCTGCGCAGCTAGCGCCATTCGACGGCCAACACCGCGGGTCCTGGTGTGTCCGCTGTGCCGTGCGTGTGATCATTGCTTGTACAGCCCACTCGCAGTGTCCGGAGCAAGTATGGTGGGTCTGACACACCGGTGTCAATGTGTTCGTTTTTCCATTTCCAGGAGTGTAGATCTGAATTAAGGATTTCGTCGAACCAGGTTTGAAGAGCGTTTTCATCCAAAGAGGTATTTTCTTGCCTGCTTTCCATCTGCAATATCCGCTACTAGTAGAAATGTTTATAAAGCGCAACACCAAACCTGAGCCACTACAGGCACTTTACATCGTTCAAGTTTACCTTTGCTACGATAACTGGTTCACGTTAAACATAAACCACTAATTTCCTTAAGAAGTAAATATAACAACGTCGCAACTATTCAACAGTGAGAATGTTGCATTGGAATTCTCAATGAGCCAACCTATGACGATCAAGCAAACATGCATTAATAATCACTCTTTTGACTTAAGCTGCTTTAAATTAGAGCATGCAGTACTGAAACCTGTCTACTGAATGCAGATGTCACACGATACTTGGACGGTCGCGCTCCATGACACGTACGTTGTCGAGGCTTCCTAAATGTGCAAAACCATTCATGCTACGACTATGTTTCTTGATGCAAAGAAGTCTTTTTCTGAGGTGTTTTGCCCAAAAGCACTCACCCACAGAGGTTCAGAGCTGCCTCTGTTGCCCTCATCCCTCTACGAAACCTAAATCGATTGATACGTTGCAAATGTTTGGACTTTTTCCGCTTGCTACTAAATCTCATCACAGTTGAACCACGTTCATATGTTTCAGGCACGCAAAATCCAAACCGTAACTGCCAGATAAATACTAAGGTTCCTCCATGTACTTCCGCATCCTACAGTGTTGCCAGATCGTTGATATGGCCGGATTTGGAATTATGAGCGACGGTCGAGAATGTTGACTGCCTCAAGTGAATGATTCAGATTTCGTCTCAGAGGCAGCCGGCTGTACATCCTGTCATCTCGATGAATTATCCTAAGTGGCTCCCATTTAAGATTGATACTGAGTAAGTATAGTTCATTGCTTGAACACAGATTTGATGAATGCCGCCTAAGCTAAGATTGCTCACTGATGTCATGTTCCCAGTAATCGACATTGGGAAATACTGATGTAATGAAAAGCCGTGTGCCATAGAAGTCACATGTTCGCTTGGTGGTAATACGCTCGATTTCCACTGCTCTCGTTGATATACAAGTCGGTTCGTACCTTGCTGGCGAAACACTGCGGTTTGTAAGTCTTTTTCTCGTTTTCTTCATTCGATCTGCAAATGGCCAGAACGAAATTCAGTGACCAAATCATAAGACAAGCTCTGCGTCATAAGCCAGCTCACAATATCCATTCAATTCATTGAAAGATTGAGCAGAGGTGTCTATTTTGGAAATAGTAAATTCCTTCACAAGAAAAGTTCAGAAAAGACTCCAAGGGACCATTAATAGCAATAGTTTCTGAGTTGTTTATCATTTAGGGAATCACCACACGAGACAAACGTTACTGAAGCAATGAGCAAACTGAGGTAAATCTGGAACTGAGAGAATGACTGAATAGCGGAATTGCAGGCTTTTTCGTGTCTTTCTTTTTGTATCTCCATCAAAAGAGATTCAGTTTTCTTGTAAATAAACATTTTGATTACTGTGTGATGCACCTGAATCAATTTACAGGTGTGACTAAAACCAACAGTTTTCTTCCATTACCTCAAACGTTCGTCTTGACATAGATATGACAATAGTTAAACTGCTTTTTCTGATACGTTTCAATCACGGCGATAGAACGTATGCTCCCGAATTTCTCAAGCCATTCTCTGCATATGCTATTGCCACGAGTGTCGAAATTTTGTGACACTTGGCGCTAGCAGGTATCAAGTTGTCACATTCTCCCACACACGGCATCTCCAAAACAAGCAGATCTGTTAATACGTAGCAGAATACTTCCTGTGTCACATTCAGTTAGGTTACGTTCTTCATAACTCCGTGCATGGAAATCGAAACCAGATGGACTGCCTGCATTTCCGTCGAAGACGCACTGCGCCACTTTCATTCTGTACATCATTCCTTTTTCATGCACGAGATTTGACATTACATACCATATCGGACCATTTTGTGAGCATAGCCTTCACGATTGATAGAGTGGCGTAGTGGTTAAGCCGATCTCTTTCTGCATGTAGCGGTTTCGAATCCTGTCACCTCCACGAATTTTAATCGGTGGTAAATAATGTTTTGGAGAACAACGAGAATGTATAAATTATTTATAACTTTAAAGAATTGCATTTAAAGCATCGGTCTTACAACGCTTTTTCCTTTTATGTACCGTGATTTCTGCTTGCAATTGAAATAAAATGATATCTCCTTTGTGCTTTCGTCGATATTGACGTCCTGCCATAATGTAAATAAAGAGAACACAGAGTAAAATTAACCCCGTTTTCTAGACGCAAAAGGTCTAAATACGTTCTTTTTGATGACTTCATCGGAACTGGCTAGCCATGTGACAAAAATGCAGTTTCAAGCTAGTCAAATGTTGTAAAATAGTTTAAAATCAAGGGTCTCTTGAAAGAAGGTAAAGTGTGCAACAGAAGCCTAATTTGTGTGTAAATTCTGCGCCTTATTTCTTTTCTTGAAGAGAAACAAATTTTCCTCCTCTTCCATGGGGAACAAAAAAATTCATTTGTCATAAACAATTTCTCCTTAACAACACAATAATTCAATACTATGTCCAGTTTCCGTCCTTCTCTCCCTGCATTTCGCCGCTGGACAATAGGGGCACCAACTTTCCGAATGAACCTGCTATTCTTTAATACCTCTTCCAGTTCGTCATGAACTACTTCGGACAGCACTCTCTTGGTCGCCGATGGTGGTCTTCTACATCTAATAACATTCGTTCGACCTATACTTGAGTATTGCTCATCAGTGTAGGATCCGTACCAGGTCCGGTTGACAGAGGAGATAGAGAAGATCCAAAGAAGAGCGGCGCGTTTCGTCACACGGTTATTTGGTAAGCGTGATAGCGTTACGGAGATGTTTAGCAAACTCAAGTAGCAGACTCTGCAAAAGAGGTGCTCTGCATCGCGGTGTAGCTTACTGTCCAGGTTTCGAGAGGGTGTGTTTCCGGATGAGGTATCGAATATATTCCTTCCCCCTACTTATACCTCCCGAGGAGATCACGAATGTAAAATTAGAGAGGTTCGATCGCGCACGGAGGCTTTCCGGCAGTCGTTCTTCCCGCGAACCATACGCGACTGGAACAGGAAAGGGAGGTAATGACAGTGTCACGTAAAGTGCCCTCCGCCACACACCGTTGGGTGGCTTGCGGAGTATATATGTAGATGTAGAGATAATTTTCTGCATCTCTGCCAACACGTGTTCTGTGGGGCTGAGGATAGGATCTTTTGGGAGGCCATTCTAAAAGCTAAAGGTCTCAATTCATTTGAAACCAGTGTTTTACATAGTTCGCTCTATGGAGAGGAATACGGTCATGTTGGAACATATTCTGCCTCCTGAAAATTTCTGACGAGCAAAAACGATCCCCAGTATTTCGTAGTAGTTATGAGTAGGAAAACGACGGTCCAGTGTCCACAGTACACGGCAACCATTTTGGCCACTGCTTTTGAAAAATGACAAAGAAGCATTCAATGTTCCCTTAAAGCACGCGTGTAGCAGCAGCAGATTGACGAAAGTAACAGAGATAATGGCAGTAATAATCGAAGATTTTGGTAACTTGACACTCTTGAATGGTATTTCTCAATCTAAGAAATTTCTTGTAGTAGTGAAAACTTCAAAACTGCTTCCAGTCTATGTTTTGATGGCTACAACCATCTTTACGTCACACTAACATGAGACTAGCATACTTTCGGTGTCAAATATCTGCTGACAACCAACCAGTTAATAGAGAACTGAATTTTTTCACCATGCGTAATTTGTAAGCTAAGCGCATCATACATTACGACACAGTCAAGTAGCAAATGTCCGCTTCAGTGATCTGGTGGACTGAGCCTATTTTCTTAGTTCTGAGTTATAGTGTCAATTCCCACTTCCGACATGAATTTAAGCACACGCGAACAGACATCCTTCACCTGTATTAATGCTACGTGGAGAACGTCAGGGTGCACCGTAGTTTAGAGTCGTCATTATGAACGTCACATCTCTTCGCTACCAAATGGGGCAGAGCCGGTTCAGGTTGGGCCTTTGCAGAAGCAGAAGTCGAGGTAAACGGAATCTCTTTCGGCAGTGAACTTCCTGACTTTATTTTATTTAATGATGCAATGATCATTTAAGGTTACACCGATCTTATTACGTTTGAACTCTGGACGCTGAAAATTACGTGCTGGACTGGAATTCGAATTCGGACCTCCCCTTTCGTGGCATCTGACCTACACAGAACGACATAGTTCGATCATTTCGTTGTTTTCTCGAATATGGGAAACTTCTCCAGGTTCCTACGAAAGGCACATGTGTGCTTCTGATCCTGGTACAGCACAAAAATATTCCTTGTGTCAAACCTTGCCATTTGCATATCGAACTATTAATAATAACTAAATTTCATTTTTAATGTCCCTTCATGTGTTGTCAACAATAACGATATGTGTCCTGTTCTGGTCAAGCACACACACATCTCTCTGCTAATGAACAACAATTCGTTGACAGCAAACAATGGCGGTAGGTGCCTGGTTCGACTCCCTGTAAGGGGATGTTGCTTACAAGGGGTGGCCACGACATTAGGATCACAGATTTACTTCCAACTTTGTACACCTTTAGCACGCCATTAGAGCAACATAATGTGCTAGTTATAGGGTGCACAACTCTGACAATTCCGAGCAAATCGCAAGAGATATTTTACTTGTCTGTTATGTATCTGTGCTGTGGCTACTGGGAGCGGCCGCATATGATATATATAGGGTGTTCCATTGATCGTGACCGGGCCAAATATCTCACGAAATAAGCATCAAACGAACGAAACTCGTCTAGCCTGAAGGAGCAAACCAGGTGGCGCTATGGTTGGCCCGCTAGGTGGTGGTGCCATAGGTCAAACGGATATCAACTGTGATTTTGAAAATAGGAACCCCCATTTTTATTACATATTCGTGCAGTACGTAAAGAAATATGAATGTTTTAGTTGGACCACTTTTTTCGCTTTGCGATAGATGGCGCTGTAATAGTCACAAACGTATAAGTACGTGGTATCATGTAAGATTCCGCCAGTGCGGACGCTATTTGCTTCGTGATACATCACCCGTGTTAAAATGGACGTTTTACAAATTTCGGAAAAGGTCGGTATCGTGTTGATGTGAGGCTATTGTGATCAAAATGTCCAACGGGCGTGTGCTATGTATGCTGCTTGGTATCCTGGACGACATCATCCAAGTGTCCGGACCGTTCGCCGGATAGTTACGTTATTTAATGAAACAGGAAGTGTTCAGCCACATGTGAAACGTCAACCACGATCTGCAACAACAGATGATGCCCAAGTACGTATTTTAGCTGCTGTGGCGCCTAATCCGCACACCAGTAGCAGACAAACCGCGCGAGAATCGGTAATCGCAAAAATGTCGGTGTTGAGAATGCTACATCAACATCGATTGCACCCGCACCACATTTCTATGCACCAGGAAATCCATGGCGCCAACATTGAACGTCGTGTACAGTTCTGCCACTGGGCACAACAGAAATTACGGGATGATGACACATTTTTTGCACGCGTTCTATGTAGCGACCAAGCGTCATTCATCAACAGCGGTAACGTAAACCGGCATAATATGCACTATTGGGCATCGGAAAATCCAAGATGGCTGCGACAATTGGAACATCAGCGACCTTGGTGGGTTAATTTATGGTGCGGCATTATGGGAGGAAGGATAATTGGCCCCCATTCTATCGATGCAATGTAAATGGTGCAATGTATGCTGATTTCCTACGTAATGTTCTAACGATGTTACTAGAAGATGTTTCACTGCATGACAGAATGGCGATGTACTTCCAACATGATGGATGCCCGGCACATAGCTCGCGTGCGGTTGAAGCGGTATTGAATAGCATGTTTCATGACAGGTGGATTGGGCGTCGAAGCACCATGCCATGGCCCGCACCTTCTGACGTCCCCGGATTTCTTTCTGTGGTGAAAGTTGAAGGATATTTGCTATCGTGATCCATCGACAACGCCTGACAACATACGTCAGCGCATTGTCAATGCATGTCCGAACGTTACGGTAGGCGAACTACTCGCTGTTGAGACGAATGTCGTTACACGTATTGCCAAATGCAATGAGGTTGACGGACATCATTTTGGAGAATTTTTTGCATTAATGTTATATTTACAGGTAATGAAACTAACAGGATGCGTTCTCAGAAATGATAAGTTCACAGAGGTACATGTATCATATTGGAACAACCGAAATAAAATGTTCAAACGTACGTACGTTCTGGATTTTAATTTAAAAACCTACCTGTTACCAACTGTTCGTCTAAAATTGAGAGTCAAATATTTGTGACTATTTCAGCGCCATCTATCACAAAGAGAAAAAAGTGGTCCAACTAAAACATTCATATTTCTTTACGTACTACACGAATATGTAATAAAAAATTGGGGTTCCTATTTTTAGAAAACGCAGTTGATATCCGTTTGACCTATGGCAGCACCCTCTAACGGGCCAACCATAGCGCCATCTGGTTTCCCCCTTCAAGCTAGACGAGTTTCGTTCTTTGTAGTTTTTTCGTTTGACGCTTATTTCGTGAGATATTTGGCCTGGTCACGATCAATGGACCACCCTGACTAAATAAATATAAAAACTATAAAAAAATTGTTTATACATAATCAATAGGGCTTGGTGGTGGATTTTTGGTTATGTTCTCTTTTTTCCCTTTCTCCTTTTATTATTGTTTTGTTATAATTAATTTTATCTACCATTTGCAGATTATATTACATGATGATTTGACTGTGATCTACTGACGTTTCACGTTAATACTAAGTCACTCTGATAATAAGCAAAACAAAAAAAAAAGCATGTGGCAAACTGTTAGCGTTCGCTCACAACATCAATCGTGGACGAAGCGACGGTTCGAATCCCGCTAACACCAGTGTATATTTCTTTCATTACTGGCCACACTATTTACTTTATAGGACATTTGAAAGGCAATATAATGAAAAAACCACGTGCATTTTCATGAAGTTGTGAATTTCATATATTATTTTACTATTTACTATGTCAGAGACGACGTACAGACTTGGAAAACCCAAATCAAACCTCGATAAACAATTATACGAATGACGTTATTCAATCAGAAATACAACAGGTCACAATGTGCCACACCGCAAGAGTAATGTCCAGTTACTCCTCGTATGTGCTCCCGACATCACGCGTTACAGGATGGTATTTGTCACTCAGACACGGAAAACAAAAATTGAAACGCCATCTAATAGATCGAAAGAATGCAGTTTTGGCGCATTCACAGGGACCGTTCAGAATTTGTTAGTGAAAACACACTTCGTTGACATTTTGAAAAATCTCTCTTTCTTACGATAGTATGGATGCGAACCATGCGTAACGCAACATTTTGGCATATATAGGAGCTGACGATTGGTGATGTACAATGGAATGGATCTAATAGTACCTAACCGAGAAGCAATTTATTGTTCGTTGTCGATCAGAAATAAACAGTTCTGATGGACCTTGATAAAGTATTTTACTTGCCGATAGAAAAAAACGTCGCATGGCTGTCAAATCGGAGTACATTATGGCTGTATGACTAACCGTGCAAGCTGGAAGACCTGCTTCATCGGTAAAGATGTCATTATGTAAAACAGAATGCATTTCTTCGTTTACTTGTCGATACTTATAACTATGTGCGTTCTAAGAATTAAACTTAAATAAAAATAGTAAGTAGTCAAGCAACAAGAAATTCACCAAAACTTCATGAAAAATACATGTGGTATTTTAAAATTTATAACCCCTCAAATGTCACATAAATTACGTAATATGACCAGTGATGAATGAGATAATAGACTAATAGTCTGAGCTGGATTCGAACCGTCACCTTATACTCGTTCGTCTCACGACGTTCTAACTCTAATTACTTGACCACTAGGAACTATAACGCCCGGCACCTGTGTACAGAGACGTAAGCAACGTAATAGACGCGTAAAATTTCTCTTGGAATTTTCTCGAAATTGCCAGAGTAGTGCATTTTAGTACTAGCACATTAGTTTGCTTTAATGGCTTACTAAAAGTGTAAAAAGTTTGAAGTAAATCTTTGATCCCAACGTTGTGGCCTCCCCTTGTTAGTTAATAATCTAAACACGTGCTGGGTTCGAGTCCCTGTCACAAAACTTTACTTCATGGCAATTCATTTTAAACACGTGCATACTTCGTAACTTTAAATAATGTTAAACGTGTCTGTTGCTTACTTCACAGCACGATAGGGTTCTGCACAGAGTTCCAGGCAGAGCACAAAAAATTTCAATTTCAGACTTGCTAACTGATACTATTAGAAACTTCACTATTTCTGGTCTCTTTTTCTGCCTAGTCACCCACGACGAACGTTTCCTACGACCGAGTCTCGGTCAGGGAAGAAAGCTTTACTGTGTTGCAATGGCTATAGGTGTTTGGTTTCAATACAGACCCAGAACAAAACAAATTGCCATGTCGGTTAAAGTTCAAACGTGTGCAAAGATAATTACTCAGTAATGAATACAGAGATATTGCTGGTGATGAGATGTTATGTTTGAGGTTGCCAAAGAGCGCTTGCCGCTGTTAACTGCACTGGTCTTAGCTGATTAGTTCAACATCCAGTTTATGACCAACGACTCGTAGCAGAAACGATGTTTCACAGATGTGAGAAAACCTTATAAAGAGTACAAATACTTCGAATTGTCATAGAACGTCAGGAATCAAGTTGTCTCAAAATCTCTTATTCATAAAAATATTTAATTTCATATAAGGATTCCTGGAACGACCTAATTGACGGAGTTAATTAACTCAAATTCTAATGAGTGTGGTTGTGATTTTGAAATCCTACTCATAATAAAATTGAGTTTATAAGCGTTAAGGACAGTCTCATCTCTAAGTATGCATTTCCTAGAGTTTGCAACATCGTCGTGTTGATTTACACCTGGACAAATTACCTTTGATAACGGTGTTCTCTAGTGATCTCGTGCCGTATCAATTCTGTACACTCAAACGATTATACTGCAAAGAGAGTAGAGGACCCGCAAGACAGCTACGTTTCGTAGACTGCATCCAGATCAGGTGAAACACAATTCAGGTCATTCGGTTACTTTTGGGTACGACAGTACATCTCAAAAAATTGTTCAAATGGCTCTGAGCACTATGCGACTTAAGTTCTGAGGTCATAAGTCGCCTAGAACTTAGAACTATTAAACCTAAGTAACCTAAGGACATCACACACATCCATGCCCGAGGCAGGATTCGAACCTGCGACCGTAGCGGTCGCGCGGTTCCAGACTGTAGCGCCTAGAACCGCACGGCCACTCCAGCCGGCCACGACAGTACATCTAATAATGTTACAAGATCCAATGATGACAACATAGATCTGTCTAGCGATCTTGGCAAAATTGATTCTTCAAGAATAATATAAATAAATTAACCCACAATTCGCCCTGCTCCACAGTAAAACATATTATGAAGTCAGCAATGTGTTGGCACAACCATTATCTGTTTTCTGTCTTGAAGATTTCTACATCTACATCTACATCTATACTCCGCGAGCCACCTTACGGTGTGTGGCGGAGGGTACTTATTGTACCACTATCTGATCCCCCCTTCCCTGTTCCATTCACGAATTGTGCGTGGGAAGAACGACTGCTTGTAAGTCTCCGTATTTGCTCTAATTTCTCGGATCTTTTCGTTGTGATCATTACGCGAGATATATGTGGGCGGTAGTAATATGTTGCCCATCTCTTCCCGGAATGTGCTTTCTCGTAATTTCGATAATAAACCTCTCCGTATTGCGTAACGCCTTTCTTGAAGTGTCCGCCACTGGAGCTTGTTCAGCATCTCCGTAACGCTCTCGCGCTGACTAAATGTCCCCATGACGAATCGCGCTGCTTTCCGCTGGATCATGTCTATCTCTTCTATTAATCCAACCTGGTAAGGGTCCCATACTGATGAGCAATACTCAAGAATCGGACGAACAAGCGTTTTGTAAGCTACTTCTTTCGTCGATGAGTCACATTTTCTTAGAATTCTTCCTATGAATCTCAACCTGGCGCCTGCTTTTCCCACTATTTGTTTTATGTGATCATTCCACTTCAGATCGCTCCGGATAGTAACTCCTAAGTATTTTACGGTCGTTACCGCTTCCAATGATTTACCACCTATGGCATAATCGTACTGGAATGGATTTCTGCCCCTATGTATGCGCATTATATTACATTTATCTACGTTTAGGGAAAGCTGCCAGCTGTCGCACCATTCATTAATCCTCTGCAGGTCTTCCTGGAGTACGTACGAGTCTTCTGATGTTGCTACTTTCTTGTAGACAACCGTGTCATCTGCAAATAGCCTCACGGAGCTACCGATGTTATCAACTAAGTCATTTATGTATATTGTAAACAAGATTTTGCGGTATCCTTTGTTTTTAAGAGAAACATTAAATTTATTTCGATCGGCCATAACAAAAGACTTTTGCCATGCGCGTACCGTCCATGTTTTGTAAACCCTGAAATCTCTAGTTTAGGCCGCACGGAGTGGCCGCGAGGTTTAGGGCGACATGCCACGGATTGCGCCGCCACTCTCGCCGGAGCTTCGAGTCTCCCCTCGGCCATGTGTGTGTGTTGTTCTTAGAATAAGTTAGATTAAGTTACTGTAGGTAGTGTGTAAGTCTAGGGACCGATGAACTCAGCAGTTTGTTATGTCAGCAATTCACACACACCTGAACATTTCTGTAGTTGAAAAGTCGTCTAAATACGATTTGATATAACCACTTAATTTTTATGTTCATGTAGGTTTTTTTCTTTTTGTTAACCCAATGTTGCAAAAAGGATCGAATACACATTTTGTCAATTACCAGGGAAGCACTAGACGTCTAGTGTAGTTTATAGATGGCTAATGATCACAAAAAAGTGGGCTATTTACACTCCTCAACAGAAATGGAGGTCACATTCTTTTAATTTCCGTAATTATCTCTCATTACGGCGTAGAAGTTAAGCTTTGACTCAGAAACTGATAGGTGTCTAGAACGTTTCTCTTTAACGGTGCAAAAGAGTGGCAACCTGCGACGGCACCTTCGGGCTCGGCCACACTTGAGGCAGCAAAGTATCGACAGATGCGACAAAAAGGCCAGAGATCACTTCATGTGATGCGTAAGGTGGTTAGTGTTGTAGCACTGGCCCCAAACTTCATCATAGTGTTTTGTCCGACGCCACTGCGGAAAAGTCACATGATAGGAAGGTCGTCACATCTCCTCTTACCCACATTTCATCCCTTCTTTTGAAGGAACCACAACGTTCAGAGTTGAAACAACGCTGTTTTCTAATGGGTGGCCGAGGAAAGTATTTTAGACACATCGCTGCTCAGAACTGCTCATCGTACTGCTAACTGTCGATTTCCACCGCGAAATGTGTGGCAATCAGCGCCCCGAGGGAAGGTGTGGTTTCGTCAACACTCTTTATGCCGCCTTGTCAGGCTCTTTCGTCTCGGAAATGATTTCCTCGGCCACCCATAAGAAATCCGCTTGATTTCATCGCAGAGCATCGCAGTTATGACGTCCATCGCAGAGTCGTCCAAAGAAATGGTGAAATGTGGAGAACAAGGGTGTGCGGCGAACTTCCGATGGTGGAACACGTCCAATGCGACGTTGGTCAGAATTTGGTGCCAATATGAGAGGCTTGACTTACCTTACATCTCATATGGACTTCTGAGATATGACGTTATTTATGCATGACTAGACGCCTTGCTGTTTGGAGTACTGCCGAGCCCGAGGGTGGTGTCGGCAGATGCTGCGCTTTCGCAACCTTGTAGAGGAAGATTGTAGGCACCTTTGAGATAAATTTCAACCTTCTGCGTAGCAGTGGAGACTTTTAAGTCTGTAATGAACACGGCAGTGTATCGTGAGCAGCACTTTATAGATGTGATGCGGCTGTGCCAGAGGATATTTTCTGTCTTACAAGGTGACCGTGAGTACTCATCATCACCAACTTCGTCCCAATGTATAATATCCGTAGTCCTTGGGGAGAACTGGAAGCGACAGAAGTTGGAGAAGCAGATGGCCAAGCGTTTAGAACAAGGTAGCATTTTAGCGCGGGCCGGGCGAGGCATGTACCATTTATGTTACAGTATGTTCCAGGCAGGGTCTGGTGCAGCGGATAGACAACAGAATCTACATCTACATCTACATGATTACTCTGCAATTCAAATTTAAGTGCTTGGAAGGGGGTTCATCGAACCACAATCATACTATCTCCCTACCATTCCACTCCCGAACAGCGCGCGGGAAAAACGAACACCTAAACCTTTGTGTTCAAGCTCTTATTTCTCTTATTTTATTTTCATGATCGTTCCTACCTATGTAGGTTGGGCTCAATAAAATATTTTCGCATTCGGAAGAGAAAGTTGGTGACTGAAATTTCGTAAATAGATCTCGCCGCGACGAAAAACGTCTTTACTTAAATGACTTCCATCCCACCTCGCATATCATATCTGCCACACTCTCTCCCCTATTACGTGATAATACAAAACGAGCTGCCCTTTTTTGCACCCTTTCGATGTCCTCCGTCAAGCCCACCAGGTAAGGATCCCACACCGCGCAGCAATATTGTAACAGACGACGAACGAGTGTAGTGTAAGCTGTCTCTTTAGTTGAATTGTTGCATCTTCTAAGTGTCCTGCCAATGAAAGGGTCGTGGGATCGACTCCCCATGTGGAAACTGTTTTATTTTAAATTTTTTCATTACTTACCCTGCAAATGAATAGAAATACTGCTCAAAATATTGTATTTGTTAAAATTTTTAACTTGGAAACCAAATAAAAGATATTAGGGATTACAAATAAATTTCGATAAAAGCATTCTACTTAAACCTTCCACGAAAGCTTTCTGAGAATGGTTGAAATGGCTCTGAGCACTATGAGACTTAACAGCGGAGGTCATCAGTGCCCTAGAACTTAGAACTACTTAAACCTAACTAACCTGAGGACATCAGACACAACCATCACCGAGGGAGGATTGGAACCTGCGACCGTAGCAGTCGCGCAGTTCCGGACTGTAATCCCTAGAACCGCTCGCCCTCCGCGGCCGGCCTTTCTGAGATTGGACTATAGTTAAATAGTCCGATCTATCAGGTAAGTCGAGGATTGCCATTCGTCGAAGTCAATCAAATTGCTGTCGTTAACATCTCGTAGAATAAAATATTTATTTTCGCACGTTCTCTTTCCATGTTTCCGGGACCAATCGACTTTTAACCGAACTCTAAAACATGGAGGGGCAAAAATTGTTCTAGTGAAACGACGGGATCCGAACAAAGTACACTACTCGTATAGAGCGCATAATGCTGTAACACTTAATGAAGTACGGTAAATAGTTCAACAATGCCTAAAGGATAGTAGTGGCTCATTTGAATCGAGGAGTAAAAAACCAGATGTATGAGCACGCAGCTGAATATGGGAAACTCGTCATAAAGTATTCAAAATCTGGAAAATTTACCTCACCCAAATACAAAAACTTGCTGACTAATCATTTCAACATATTCTTTCGCTTTTTTTCATATATACATTACAAAACTCTGATTTTCTTGCCATAGATCAAGGAGTTTAAACAACACAGAATAGACAATTCATAAATTGTAAATACACAGTTACCTGTAGTAACCCTACTCATAATCCATATAAGTGTTACACTGTGCTATTTCGACCGCTACTTTTAACACTACTACGATTAGTCGAAAGAGAGAGTGGGCCGAACCCCACGACAGAAATCGTGCCCTGTATGCATGTCATACAGTTCCGTGGCACAGTGAGGAAATTCCAGGGAGCCGTAGGCGTTCAGTCCTCTACAGAACACACGGCTGTTTCGGCGAGTTCCCCCTGGCCTGACAAGCTAATTAAACAGGCACTTCTGAAATTACGGCCCCGGCCAGTGTGCAAATTGCGGGTCAGCTTTGTGCCGTATCAGATTCATAAGCAAATTACAGCTGCGCGAACTGTTGATGCTGCGAGTGCTTCGCTGGCAAGGAATGCAGGAGTGCCGAAGCACGGTGCTTGGCTGAGGTCAACAGCGTTGTAATTGGAGAAGAGGTTCGTGGAACATAGTGGGCCGATTACAGCGTAGGGTCCGAAATTCAATCAGCTCGTTTCTGCTTCAAACTTAGCATAATCAAGATACAACTCGCTACCGTTTCGCTCTTTAGGAACAGTTGCATTGCCAACATTACAAGATGACGGCATTTTAAAGCAATTTCCAGTATTCATTCACAGAAGACGGTATTTCCGGAGGAAATTACAGTGACTCGAAACACAAAGAGACAGTGAATGAGAAATGTGGAGACTGTAATGTGACTCTTCAGTGTCGCATACTTTAAGATTGCAAAATGTTTTACTGAGATTCAACAACAATTTGCGTGTCTGTAACTCCTCATACTTTCGCTGCACTTACTAAATCATGCCAGGAGAAAGTCATCACTGGGTTCTTATTTGCCAGAACTTAACACATTTCCTCAATTCATGTTTGTTCTGTACCTGTTTTACACACACACACACACACACACATGTTGATTTACTATCTGTGTTTCCTCCACCTTCCCCACATTTGATTATGATGTTTCAGTGTTGTGCTTGTGTCGTTTCCCATTCGTACCTTCTTTGAATGATAGATTCATTGAATGCGTCTGTATATTGGGTTTTCGTCGTGTTTGATAACGAATAAACTTCTTGTCTGCTATTTTGGCAGTTTAGCCAACTCTTGCGTAGGTGTGCAGTGAGGCAAAGACGTTTCGTTTTTCCTGGTCGAGTTTCTATTGTGCTTAAGTTGGCAGGGAGCGGAAAGGGTTTCCTTCGGCGGCTTCCGCTTTGCGTGTTGACTCCGATTGACTTGGCTATTCTTCACTCGTATGTCGGATTTTGATGAAAGAAGCTGCTACTGGGAACTCGATTGCAGTAGTGAGCATGGTAACTGGGCTTGTGTAATTTTTCACAGCTTCATGAAAAATATTTCATTCTAAATGGGAGTTGATGGAAATACCTAACTTCTATCTTACTGGTAGTCACTTTTTTTCAGCCAGAACTTACAAATATGTGAGAGTATAGCGCGAACTGTGCTTAGTCTCAGTTAGAATTTGTGTTCCTGTTTCCCAGTCTGAATGCACGTGTAGTTGTGTTTCTTATATTATTTATTCTTCTGTTTCGTTAACTTCGTCGTAATATTTCCATCCGTTAGTACGTATATCTTCGTTCAGTGCTACGTGTTCGTCATCATTTTCAAATTTTGAAGAATCTTCGGTTCTCAGAATCTATTTAATTCTCCAATTATTCCGCCATAATTTACTTACATTGGTAAGCCCTTACACATTTACCGACTTTTCGAAATTATATATATATGCGTCTACAACAGTAGTCCAAGTCTATATGCCAACTAGCTTTGCAGATGACGAAGAAATTGAAGGAATGTATGATGAGATAAAAGAAATTATTCAAATAGTGAAGGGAGACGAAAATTTAATAGTCATGGGTGACTGGAATACGATAGTAGGAGAAGGAAGAGAAGGAAACGTAGTAGGTGAATTTGGATTGGGGGTAAGAAATAAGAGAGGAAGCCGCCTGGTAGAATTTTGCACAGAGCACAACTTAATCATAGCTAACACATGGTTCAAGAATCATAAAAGAAGGTTGTATACGTGGAACAATCCTGGAGCTACTGCCGGCCGAAGTGGCCGTGCGGTTAAAGGCGCTGCAGTCTGGAACCGCAAGACCGCTACGGTCGCAGGTTCGAATCCTGCCTCGGGCATGGATGTTTGTGATGTCCTTAGGTTAGTTAGGTTTAACTAGTTCTAAGTTCTAGGGGACTGATGAACTCAGCAGTTGAGTCCCATAGTGCTCAGAGCCATTTGAACCATTTGAACCTGGAGATACTAGAAGGTATCAGACAGTTTATATAATGGTAAGACAGGGATTTAGGAACCAGGTTTTAAATTGTAAGACATTTGCAGGGGCAGATGTGGACTCTGACCACAATCTATTGGTTATGAACTGTAGATTAAAACTGAAGAAACTGCAAAAAGGTGGGAATTTAAGGAGATGGGACCTTGATAAACTGACTAAACCAGAGGTTGTACAGAGTTTCAGGGAGAGCATAAGGGAACATTAGACAGGAATGGGGGAAAGAAATACAGTAGAAAAAGAATGGGTAGCTCTGAGGGATGAAATAGTGACGGCAGCAGAGGATCAAGTAGGTAAAAAGACGAGGGCTAGTAGAAATCCTTGGGTAACAGAAGAAATATTGAATTTAATTGATGAAAGGAGAAAATATAAAAACGCAGTAAATGAAGCAGGCAAAAGGGAATACAAACGTCTCAAAAATGAGATCGACAGGAAGTGCAAAACGGATAAGCAGGGATGGCTAGAGGACAAATGTAAGGATGTAGAGGCTTATCTCACTAGGGGTAAGATAGATACTGCCTACAGGAAAATTAAACAGACCTTTGGAGAAAAGAGAGCCACTTGTATGAATATCAAGAGCTCAGATGGAAACCCAGTTCTAAGCAAACAAGGGAAAGCAGAAAGGTGGAAGGAGTATGTAGAGGGTCTATACAAGGGCATTGTACTTGAGGACAGTATTATGGAAATGGAAGAGGATGTAGATGAAGATGAAATGAGAGATACGATGCTGCGTGAAGAATTTGACAGAGCACTGAAAGACCTGAGTCGAAACAAGGCCCCGGTAGTAGATAACAATCCATTAGAACTACTGACGGCCTTGGGAGAGCCAGTTCTGACAAAACTCTACCATCTGGTGAGCAAAATGTATGAGACAGGCGAAATACCCTCAGACTTCAAGAAGAATATAATAATTCCAATCCCAAAGAAAGCAGGCGTTGACAGATGTGAAAATAACCGAACTATTAGTTTAATAAGTCACAGCTGCAAAATACTAACGCGAATTCTTTACAGACGAATGGAAAAACTGGTAGAAGCCGACCTCGGGGAAGATCAGTTTGGATTCCGTAGAAATGATGGAACACTTGAGGCAATACTGACCCTACTACTTATCTTAGAAGAAAGATTAAGAAAAGGCAAACCTACGTTTCTAGCATTTGTGGAGTTAGAGAAAGCTTTTGACAATGTTGACTGGAATACTCTCTTTCAAATTCTGAAGGTGGCAGGGGTAAAATACAGGGAGCGAAAGGCTATTTACAATTTGTACAGAAACCAGATGGCAGTTATAAGAGTCGAGGGGCATGAAAGGGAAGCAGTGGTTGGGAAGGGAGTGAGACAGGGTTGTAGCCTCTCCCCGATGTTATTCAATCTGTATATTGAGCAAGCAGTAAAGGAAACAAAAGAAAAATTCGGAGTAGGTATTAAAGTCCATGGAGAAGAAATAAAAACGTTGAGGTTCGCCGATGACATTGTAATTCTGTCAGAGACAGCAAAGGACTTGGAAGAGCAGTTGAACGGAATGGACAGTGTCTTGAAAGGACGATATAAGATGAACATCAACAAAAGCAAAACGAGGATCATGGAATGTAGTCGAATTAAGTCGGGTGATGCTGAGGGAATTAGAAAAGGAAATGAGGCACTTAAAGTAGTAAAGGAGTTTTGCTATTTGGGGAGAAAAATAACTGATGATGGTCGAAGTAGAGAGGATATAAAATGCAGACTGGCTATGGCAAGGAAAGCGTTTCTGAAGAAGAGAAATTTGTTAACATCGAGTATAGACTTAAGTGTCAGGAAATCGTTTCTGAAAGTATTTGTATGGAGTGTAGCCATGTATGAAAGTGAAACGTGGACGATAATTAGTTTGGACAAGAAGAGAATAGAAGCTTTCGAAACGTGGTGCTACAGAAGAATGCTGAAGATTAGATGGGTAGATCACATAACTAATGAGGAGGTATTGAATAGAATTGGGGAGAAGAGGAGTTTGTGGCACAACTTTACAAGAAGAAGGTATCGGTTGGTAGTACATGTTCTGAGGCATCAAGGGATCACAAATTTAGCATTGGTGGGCAGCGAGGAGGGTAAAAATCGTAGAGGGAGACCAAGAGATGAATACACTAAGCAGATTCAGAAGGATGTAGTTTGCAGTAAGTAATGGGAGATGAAGAAGCTTGCACAGGATAGAGTAGCATGGAGAGCTGCATCAAACCAGTCTCAGGACTGAAGACAACGATATATATATATATAGTGGGCGTCTTTCTTTAGTGCTTGTATCCATACAACAGTTTTTTCAGCTTACTAACGAAATTAAAAATTTTCTTTGTAACCCGTGTTTGTTCCATTCTTTTCAAATGTCCATAAAATTTTTTAGCCGTATCTTTCTCATGGTATCTATGATCTCTTCTGTATTTTTGTGTAAGTCTTTATTTCTCCTTTGAATCCACCTGTTTTCCATGTTTTTCTCAGGACCTAGAATTTTTCGTAGTATTTTTCTCTCTTTTTTTCTAGTTCTCTTAATTCGCCTTTCTTATTCAGTGTTAGGCTCTCTGATCCATACGTTGCTTGTGTCCTAATGACTGAATTATAATGTCTAATCTTTGCTTGTCTGGATACTGATTTCTTATTGTAGTAGTTTTGTGTCAATTTATATGCTAATTCTAACTTTTTTATTGTTTCTTTATTTGTTGTGTTGTCCAGTACATTGGTTTGGATCCACTCCCCCAGGTATTTGAATCTATCAACTCTTTCAAGTTTTCCATACTTTGTTTTCATAAACTTTTCTGAATTATGTTTGTGTTTTATATACTTGGTTTTTTCATAGAATATTTTTAGCCCAGGCTTTTCATCAATCTCTTGTAACAGATCAAGCTTAACTGTTGCGTCTGTACGGTTTTCAGTTATCAATGCCATATCATCCACAAAGGCTAAACATTTCACTTCAAATTTGTTCTTTCCTTGGCTCATGCATATACCTTTTGTGCCTCTGTTTTTTAATGTGCTTACCCACGTTTTTACTATTTTATCTAAAACCAAGTTAAAGAGAATTGGGGACAGTCCATCTCCTGGTTGA
This sequence comes from Schistocerca nitens, assembly GCF_023898315.1. Classification (NCBI taxonomy): domain Eukaryota; kingdom Metazoa; phylum Arthropoda; class Insecta; order Orthoptera; family Acrididae; genus Schistocerca; species Schistocerca nitens. Next base: position 23,716,003 of record NC_064614.1, read on the forward strand.
AGTCCTGTTTTGCTTTTGAATGGTTCAGAAATTTCGCCTTGAAACTCAATTCTTGATGTTGTATCTGTGAGCATTTGTTCAACAAGTCTTCTATTGTTTTCATCTATCCCTGATTCATAAAGTATCTGGAATAGTGTTTGTCGGTCAACTGAGTCGTAGGCCTTCTTGAGGTCTACGAAAGTAACTACTGTACTTTTATTTTGTATAGCTCTTACTCTCAAAACTGTTTTAAAATTAAGAATCTGTTCTGCACATGATCTACCTTTTCTAAATCCTGCTTGATCATCTCCTATATTAGGTACTGCTGGTTCCTCTATTCTATTTAAAAGTGCTTTAGAAAGTATTTTGTATGTCACTGGTAACAAGGATATGCCCCTGCAGTTGTTGGTGTCTGGTTTACATCCTTGTTTACGGAGTGGATGGCTCAATGCTTGTTTCCAGTCACTGGGTATGATTCCGTTAGTCCAAATGTCTTTAACTATTTTGTGAATTTTCTGCCATGCGGATAAGCCCCCAAGTTTTCACATTTCTGACACCCCTAAAAAATTACGTTTTTCATATAAGGTGCATTGTGCTGCCACCTACAGCCAGGTACTCCGCATCAGCAACCTCAGTAGTCATTACATATCGTGAGGGAGCAGAATGAAGCGCTTCTTGGAACATGCGGACTTCGAAGGTGGTCAAGTGACTGGGTTTCACTTGTGTCACATGTCTGTACGCGAGATTTCCACACCCCTAAATATCTCTCAGTCCACTGTTCCTGATGTGATAGTGAAGCGGAAATGTGAAGGGACACAAAAGCGTACAGGGCGACCTCATCTGTTGACTAACAGAGAGCCGGCCGTTGTGGCCGAGCGGTTCTAGGCGTTTCAGTCCGGAACGGCGCTGCTGCTACGGTCGCAGGTTCGAATCCTGCCTCGGGCATGGATGTGTGTGCTGTCCTTAGGTTAGTTAGGTTTAAGTAGTTCTAGGTCTAGGGGACTGATGACCTCAGATGTTAAGTCCCATAGCGCTAAGAACCATTTGAGCCATTTTTTTTTTTTTTTACTAACAGAGACCGCCGACCGTTGAAGAGGGTCGTATTGTGTAATAGGCAGACATACGAGGTGTGGCTGGAAAAAAACCGGACTAGTACTGGTGAAACAATAAAACGAATGCAATAAGGCTGCAAGTCGCGTGGCCTGTCACGTGACTCTCGCTCCGCCTACTGCTCGAGTTTGATCTGCCTCCTGCACTCAGTCTGCCCGTGGCGTCTGTTTTAAGTAGTTGACGTTTTGTCTGTGCGTCGGAAAATGTTGAGTGTACAGAAAGAACAGCGTGTTAACATCAAATTTTGTTTCAAACTAGGAAAATCTGCAAGTGAAACGTTTGTAATGTTACAACAAGTGTACGGCGATGATTGTTTATCGCGAACACAAGTGTTTGAGTGGTTTAAACGATTTAAAGATGGCCGCGAAGACACCAGTGATGACACTCGCACTGGCAGACCATTGTCAGCAAAAACTGATGCAAACATTGAAAAAATCGGTAAACTCGTTCGACAAGATCGCCGTTTAACAATCAGAGCAGTGTCTGAGTTAACAGGAGTTGACAAGGAAAGTGTTAGGCAGATTATTCATGAAAGTTTCAACATGAACAAAGTGTGTTCAAAAATGGTTCCAAAGTGTCTCACAATTGAACAGAAGGAACGCCGAAGAATGATTTGTTCTGACATCCTGGAAAACATTGAAAGTGATCCCACCTTCTTACAAAATGTTATTACTTGCGATGAATCGTGGTTTTTTACTTACGATCCCGAAACTAAACGCCAATCGATGCATTGGAAAACTCCTGGTTCTCCACGACAAAAAAAAGCACGAATGTCAAAATCGAAATTCAAGGCAATGATGGTTGTTTTTTTTTTTTTTTGACATCAAAGGGATTGTGCACATTGATTGGGTACCAGAGGGACAAACAGTGAATCAGCATTACTACATTAGCGTCCTGGCTACCCTACGTGAGCGACTACGGAGAAAACGGAACGATTTGTGGAGAAAAAAGTCATCGATCCTTCACCAAGACAATGCCCCAGCTCACAGTGCGTTGTCAGTGAAGACGTTTTTGGCAAAACACAACATTCCCATCTTAGATCACCCACCCTACTCACCTGATTTGGCCCCCTGTGACTTTTTCCTTTTCCCTGAAGTCAAGTCAGCTTTGAAAGGAACTAGATTTGAGACTGTTGAAGCAGTAAAAGAAAAAGCGACGGAAGTAATGTATGGACTTACCGAAAATGATCTGCAGCATTGCTATGAGCAGTGGAAAATTCGTATGGAGCGGTGTAGAGACCGAGGAGGAGAGTACATTGAAGGAGATAACATGAAATTGTAAATAAATGTTTTTTTCAGCATCAGTCCGGTTTTTTCTAGCCGCACCTCGTATATCCATACCATCACACAGCAATTACCAACTGCATCAGGATCCACTGCAAGTACGATAACCGTTAGGCGGGAGATGGATTTCATGGTCGAGTGGCTGTTCATAAGCCACACATCACGCCGGTAAATGTCAAACGACGCCTCGCTTTGTGTAAAGAGCGGGACGATCAGAGTCGAAAAACGTTGTGTGGAGTGACAAATCACGGTACACAATGTGGCGATCCGATGGCAGAGCGTGGGTAAGGCGAATTCTCGGTGAACGTCATCTGCCAGCGTGTGTAGGGCTAACAGTAAAATACGGAGGCGATGCTGTTATGGTGTGGTCGTGTTTTGCACGAAGGGGGCTTGCACCCCTTGTTGCTTTGTATGGTACTATCACAGCACACGCCTAACTGGTGTTTTAAGCACTTTCTTGCTTCCCACTGTTGAAGAGCACCTGATCTTAATGCACGGCCTTTGGCGGAGTAATTACACGACAATAACATCCCTGTAATGGACTGGCCTGCACAGAGTCCTGACCTAAATCCTGTAGAACATCTTTGGGATGTTTAGAAACGCCGAGTTCCTGCCAGGCCTCACCGGCCGACATCGATACCTCTCTTCAGTAAAGCACTCCGTGAAGAATGGCCTGTCATTCCCCAAGAAACATTTCAGGACCTGGCTGAACGTATGTGTGCGAGAGTGGAAGCTGTCATCAAGGCTAAGGGTGGACCAACACCATATTGAATTCCAGCATGACCGATGGAGGGTGCAACGAACTTGTAAATCGTATTCGGCCAGATGTCCGGATACTTTTAATCACGTAATATATTCTTTTTCTGGCTTTTTGAGGCTCGGACCACTCGTTTTTAAGACAACTCGTTGATTTCAGGTCTTGTTCTACGCTGGTAGGTCTTAAATTACTTTACCTTCACGTATGTGTTGCGCCTACACGCATTTCCGACCTGATATGAATTTCAGATCCTAATTCTCGATCAGCTCCAATGCTTGATTTGCGCGGCTTTCAGGTGTGACATCGGTCTGATGCTGTACTACAAGGCAAAGTGTGAGCAGACAAACTAGTCGTTAAGGTTTCGGTCAACCACGTCTGTCCGGCACACGGGAGGACCGCCGTACTACGCACCAAGCGCACTGTAACTACTTAAGCCTAAGTAACCTAAGAACATCACACACATCCATGCCCGAGGCAGGATTCGAACCTGCGACAGTAGCGGTCGCGCGGTTCCAGACTGTAGCGCCTAGAAACGCTCGGACACTGCGGCCGGCACTACGCATATTGTTTATGACAACTACTGTCAGTGAAAGTGTGCTAAAAGTTTGTGCGGCCATATGAATCAGCGCGTTATTAGAATGCCTTCCTCAACCGACGACAGAGTCTTAAATTTTTCTGTAAAATTTGAATCCGGACCAAATTTTCCTCAGGCAGTAGGAGCTATAGACGAAAATGTACAGTGCTAATATATTCTAACTTGCAGCGCGATTTCTCAGGGTACCAAACCAACCGACGACAGAGTCTTACATTTTTCTGTAAAATTTGAATCCGGACCATATTTTCCTCAGGCAGTAGGAGCTATAGACGAAAATGTACAGTGCTAATATATTCTAACTTGCAGCTCGATTTCTCAGGGTACCAAACCACGATTTCTATTGATCACGGAGATAAGATGTCAGGTGTTCCGTGTAGTCCTTGGCATAGTGACCATTTGTAAATCCTACATTACACGGTCACAAATTCAAGATTAGGCACATAATCTAGACCAGGCAAATGGTTCTTTTGAATTAGGTCTCATAAAAGAGGCTCATAAAAGCGTCTCATAAAAGCACTATTTGTTCATGTGTGTTTCTTGGGAAAACCCTGAAAAAGCTTGACATTCGTGTATGAACAGTAAATACTGTGGGGCTGGCTACTGCACTTACTGGTCATTGTAGATCGACAAAATTTTGGCCACATATTCTTACAGTGAGAAGCCAAAACATTATGACCACCAGCTTAATAGCTTGTTTATCCGCATTTTGTAGGAAAAACATCACTGATTCAGCGTAACAGGGATCCGACAGTTTGTTGGTCGGTTTGTAGAGTTATGAAGGATTATATGTCTACGCACAGGTCATGTAATTCACATAAATAACGCGCCGCTGGTTTGCATACTCGTTGATGTTGACCCATAGAGACCCAGACGGGTTCCATAGGACTTACAGCAGGCGAGTTTCGTCGACAAGACATCAATGTGAGTACACTATATAGCCCCTGAAACCACTGTAGCAGTGAGACACAGACAGTTATAGTACTGGGAGGTGACATCGACGTCGGGGAAGACATGAAGCATGAGGGGATGCAGGTGGTTCGCAGCTGTCAGCGTGTCTTCTATTTCCACCACAGGTCCAATGCAAGCGCAGGAGAATGTCTCCCAAAGCGTAGTACTGCTCCCACTAGCCTGCTTTGTGGAGCGCTGCGCTGCACGTTTCGAACCGCCGTTTACCTCGATGATGACGTTTACGGAGACAGTCACCGACCTACTATAGCGAAAATGTGATTCACCCAAAGAACCGACAAGATTCGATTGATCGACAGTCGAATTCCGAAAGTCTCGTGCTAACTGCAATCGTAATTAACGATGTCGTTGAGTCAACGTGTGAACACGCAAGAGTGTTCTGCTGCGAGCTCTATGTTCAACAATGTACGATGCACGGTGTGCTCCGAAACACTTTTGCGTGCACCAGCCTTATGTTCATTTGGCAAAGATGCCACAGATCACCATCAACCCTACTTATCACAGCAGCCAAGCCTCCGAAGCCCACGTTCTCTGAAGCAGAAATTTTAGACACGTGAGTATGGGGAAGAAAAGTTGAACCCCCTCCCCCCCCCAATCCGCCAAATTTTATGAACTCTCTCTCTCTCTCTTTTTTTTTTCGAAAAGACGCCTGCGGAAAATAAACAGGAGACAATGTAGGTCAGAGAAGAGGCAGTGGCAGTGGTATATACTTTAAATCAACGGGAGAAAAAGGAGACAGCGTGAGAGAGACATATATACACTGACAGTGAGAGGGAGATATTGAGTATGAAGCCTTAACTTTAAAGAATGACTGGGATTTAGAACATTCTGTGTTAAAATAACGTGAATATATTCACATACTAAAGCGTTTAGTAAAGAAGGCAGAATGAGGATTCAGAGAGTTTCCCACTTTTGTGTCAGAGTGTTTTAAAGAGGAATATATTCGCCAGTTGTGGTGCTCCGACAGCAGCATTTTTCCACTGGTTGTAATTATAAACATTCTTTTTTGTAATAGATTTAATTTCACTTTGTGACAGCAAGTATAAATTAATGGACATTGATAATGGGGCATATGGAAAGTATAGAGATTGGTCGGTCTTTAAAGACTTCTTTTCGTACAAATAACTGGTACATGGGAATCTAGGAATACCTGACGATGAGGATATAGAAGGTATTCAAGGCAAAATTCCTTATTTAATTAATGGCGATGTCGCTTTCAGCTTGCTTGACCACGTTCTAGGACCCTATGCAGGAAATGATTTAAGTAAAAACAAAGAATATTTAACTGTTGGCTAAGCAGAGCACGTAGATACACAGATGCAGATTTCGCATTTTGCCTAGTAAAAACCGTATATTACATCAACCTTTAAACGGTAAGATAAATTTGGTAAAAAGAATTGTAAAAGCTTGTTGTATGTTTTACAATTTTACATGTGAAAGGCGCGGTGATAATTTCGAGAAGAATTTACCCATGCCACAAGAAGGGTTGGAGAATACTGAAAAGAGACAGTTCATGGAGGATAGTGATAAATCATTAACAACAGACGCACCAACACGTTATTTTGTAAAAATAAATGCACTACAATGGCAAGATCGATCCGCTTAACATCAGACTCAGAAAAGTGCAAAATGGTAAAGTTATAGTAAAAATATGTACCGAAAAAATTACCTAGCTTTTTCTTTTTATCTGGTGACAATTTTTTTTCTTCGAAATACATCTACCATCTCCTCCCAATATTTAAAGGTTTAAACTTGTAGCTGATTCGTTGATCTTCATATTTCAGATGGCAGAATGATTTTTCCACTTCGGAAATAAGTTTCTCCGTGTCGAATTCCACCGCGCCGTGATCATGGGAAAGGTGTGGCGTGAAATGAGAAGACTTCCGTTGTCTCCCGCATAAGCTAGCATATGTCAACAAAGCCGTCACCTTGCGACAGCGCGGTTGTCGACTTTTTGGCAGCGCGTGCAGCACTCCCTCGCGGTTTTTGCTGCAATCGGTACGCTGTCGTTCATATTTCAATGCAGACATAAGCAGCCGCCTATCCAGCATCCACCGCGGCTATTGGCCAGTGCATTCTTGCCCTTAAATGGATATTTCTGGAATAACATCGCTCATGTACACATTATTGTGTATATGGTATCACCAGCAGCATTGTCATTTATTGACACTGGTGCTCTGTATGTATGTATGTATGTTCACAACCCCACAACAGGCCACAGCAGTCCACCCACCCCACCGCCGCCCCACACCTAACCCAGGTTTATTGTGTAGTTCGACCCCCAGCGGACCCCCTCCCCCTCCCCCCCTCCCCCCCCCCCCCCGCGGAAAAATCTGATACCAGACGAGTGTAACCCCAAATGTTTGCGTGGTAGAGAAATTATGGTGTACAGGAACGTGGAAACGGTGTTTGCGCAGCAATCGCCGACATAGTGTAACTGAGGCGGAATAAGGGGAACCAGAGCACATTTGCCGAGGTAGATGGAAAACAGGCTGGCCGGCACACCGGACCTGGACACTAATCCGCCGGAAGGATTCGTTCCGGGGACAGGCACGCATTCCCGCTCGGGAAGCAGCGCATCAGACTGCGTGGCTAGCCGGGTGAGCACTGTATATGTAAGTGCTGTACTGCATTTTTTCGTGTCGTTACAGATGTCTAATATTAAGTTACAGCATCGACAACGGTAGGATTTTCTCCTCTTTTTCTTGTTAACAGTAGCGATGTGATGTCTGAATGCACCTTGCAAGTAGAGTTTTCGTGTTTGGAGCAGGCGCTTTACGTGTAAAATAAAAGAAGATATGATTCAGATATGATACAGTAAAAGGTGATTGTGAAGAAGTACTAATAGAAAGAGCTCAAAAATGGAGAAAATGGAGATGTTCAAAAAAGAGGAATACCTTGAACAATTCAGACAACAAAGAAAAGAAACATCAAAAATAATCCGGAAAATCAAAAGAAACTACGAAAATTCTCAGCTTATTGGAATAGAAGAAAATTTCACCATAAATAATACTAAAAATTTTTCCCAATCTTTTAAACACATACTTCAAGGATATCAATCACCAAGTACTTGTTTCAGAGATGAAAATGACAAAATGCGATTAAACAACAAAGAAAATTCTGAAAATTTAGCAAAATATTTTTGAAAAGCTGTTAAATTGTCCAGTTCCAACAGATAAATTAGAATTTCCAGTGACACCTCAAAACCTAGATGACGATTTCCCACCAACAGAGTTAGAAATTCATGAAGCCATCGAAACACTGAAAAACAATGAAGCAAGTGGTGAAGACTCCATTACAGCAGAATTACTGAAATGGTCAGAACCTAAAATCATAAAGGATCTACAGCGGCTTTTTGAGAACATTTGGAAGACTGAAAACATTCCAGTAGAGTGGAAAACAGCATTGATCCACCCATCTACATAAACAGGGAGACAAACAAAATGTCAATAATTACAGAGGAGTGTCACTTCCACCAGTGGCATACAAAATATTATTAAAAATTCTCCTGAACAGAGTGGTGGATACTTTAGAAAAAATTACTGGGAGAATATCAGGGTGGTTTTCGAAAGGGAAGATCCTGTGTAGAACAAATTTTTATCTTAAAGTCAATAATTCGCCATAGAATGTTAACCAGTAAACTAATAAGTGTCATTTATTGATTTCAAGAATTTATTTGATTGTATAGACAGGGCAACAATAGATAAGGTCATTAGAGACTTTGGTGTTAAAACAAAATTAGCAAATATAATTCGTTAAACACTAACAGGTACAATATCTAAAGTCAAATTTATGGGAGAAGTATGTCAGCCATTTCAAATAATAACTGGTGTTGGACAAGGTGTTCGTTTATGACCTTTACTGTTTGTGTTCTAGGAAATATTGTAAGGATCTGGAATTCGAAACAAAGAAATGACAAAATTGAACCAATAACTCTGGGAGGGAAAACAAATGGAATTAAGGTAAACTGCTTGGCTTCTGCGGATGATTTTGCAATACTTTCAGAAAACCTGACAGAAGCTGCTGTTCAGATAAATCTTCTGGATAAAATAGCTAACAGCACTGGTCTCAAAATTTCAGCTGAAAAAAACAAAATTCATTACAAATATAAAAAATGCGCCAAAATTCATGGAAACACAAATAGATAAAATAAAGTGAGTAAATAAATTTAAATATCTTGGAGAGACTGTGCAACAGAATGGACTAGAAAAATCTGCAATACATGTAAGAATTAAGAAAATGGAAAGATCATATGGTTTGACCAAACATTTTTACAACAAGAAATGTATACCTACAAAAACAAAACTAAAACATTACACCACAGTGGTACGACCAGAATGTTTACATGCATCTGAATGCCTAACGATGAACTGTAAGATTGACAGACCAGAGGTACTGGAAAGAAGGATTATTAGAAAAATAATGGGTGCAATAAAAACTGCAGATGGTTGGAAAATAAGGAGTCATCAGGAGATCTACAAAAATGTAGCGAAAATATCTGAAGTAATGGCCAAACGAAGATTAACCCTCTTTGGACACCTCTACCGAATGGATTGAAATAGACTAACAAAACAAATACTCCTATATTTCTTGAAGAAGAAATCGACAATAGCATGGATTACAGAAGTAAGGAAAGATCTAGAAAGAAACAACATCAAAGAAACACAAATAGCAGAAAGAAACCGTTTTAAAAATAATATACTAAATTTGGAAGGCTTTAAAAGAAGAGGAAATAAAAAATAGGAAACAACATGGACAGAAGAAAGGAAGAGACTTCACAGGGAGAACATAAGAGAATACTGGAAAAATAGGAAACAACAATAATGAAGAAGAGGAACTGAAGTTGTTAACGTGATCCTCATTGGTCAATACGATAGTGAAAAGAGAAGATGAACATTGGAAGACTACATAGCTGAGAACAGACTCTACTGGTAAGAGTCTGTGAGCACTTGCTATGTACCTACATGGATAATTTGACGTTGATGCCATATCAGAATATGTGATGGTCTAAAAATTGCTGTAGCCGAAACCGGTCATAGTGAAACGTAAAAATTTATCCGACCAAGACGGACATGTAAAATAAAGTCCCAGAAATATGATCATGGACTCATTTTCGCACTTTATCTTCAATTGATCTACTGGTAAGTTCACATTTTTCGGACCACCAGTAACACAATGTGTGATATGCTGCATTATCGGCAACTGCGGGCGGAAGGGAACGAGAAGGGGTGTTTCCTGCTCCCCACCTCAAGCCTAGCAGATAGTATTTTGACTTACCGTAGCACGTGAATCAGAATTTTTCGTTACTTTCGTTTTGGCATCGACTCTATTGTAAAACGTACTTCGTCATTAACTAGAAATTTACATATATAGGTGCAATTTATTAGCAGATTCTAGTAACTTTCCACAACGAACGATACGTTTCATCTGTACCTTCCTAACAAACACCCACAAAAAGCAGTGAGTGGTGTGAAGCCTATCTGCACATATGCGAGGGCGTGCAGGCAAATAATATCTCCTAGCTTAAAGCTTTTTAAATAAAAAAAAAATTATTAACATTTTGCATTTATTTTGTGCATGTTTGTTCCTCAGTAAAATCACCCAAGTGAAGAACACGTACCTTCCAACAAGAGACCAGTTTGTTGATACCGTCATTTTAGAATATTTTTAGTTGACGGAGCCACAAAATCACTTCTGCTTGCACCACTTCATCACTATCGAAGTAAAGTACTCGAATGTGCTTTCTTTTTCTTCTTTTTTCTTTGTTTAAGAAACAGATGATTAGAATTAAATGGGGCCAAGTCGGGACTGTTTGGAGGGTGATCGACGACAACCGAAGGCGTCGAATTGTTTGCAGACGTAGCGGCGCTCATTTGTGGACCGGTGCTGTCATATGCAAAGAGAAGATGCTCCATATGTGGACGGACTCTTTGAATTCGTCTCTCGCAGTACAACGGCATAGTTACGTTACACACGGCCATGTTACAGGCTGCAATTCAGATCTCTCTGGAGGAAGAGGTTTGCAACTTTCTTCAGCGAAGTTGGAAAGTCGATCGATTAACGTGCACGAAATTTAACACCTCGTCCAATATTTGAAACAGAACAAAAAGAATGGAAGCATTACTTTTCAGCACCCACTCGTACATAATATCACGCTGTGTGAGGGTGCTTGTCTGTTCATCAGTAACACTGTTATGTTTTAATGTTAAGCTTAAATTAGGTGTGGTTTTATTTATTTACAATATATGGGATTTCCAAGCGTACCACGCGCCTACAAGAGAAATATCACAGGCAACATCAGCTACCAAGCAGGCAGTGCATTGGATGTGAAAGAAATGTAAGTCATTTTAGAATATTTTTCTGTATCTCCACAACCACATGCACAGATGTCACCATGACTGTCGCCAGTCTGCCAAGTAACCACAAACATTAATATGGTGTGTTTGAACATTATAGGTAACCACGAAAGGACCACAATCAAACAAGGAAATATGAGCAATAAACACAGGTCTGGAAGTCTGTAGTTTCCCCAATAGGAGTCATTCCGAATGAATATATGAATATTTAACACATTTCGTGAGGATACAAACTGCAGAAATCCATTTCAGGATGAATACATTAGAACCACTGTTCCAGGTGGACACCTTTCATGTGAAGGAAGGTTTTACGCATCTGATCATTAGTGCGCATTTTTTATTTATTTATTTATTTATTGAGCAATCAGTTTGCTGATTGGTTTGATGTGGCCCGCCACGTTGAAACTTCCCCGTTGTATGTAAAAAAATGACAGTGCTGGAAAAAATCTTAAGTTATTTGATTTTCAAACAACTGAGCAAAACTAAAAGTACTCAGACAGTTCTCTCTTTACTTATTCTGATCTTCACTAAACTGACACACAATATTTTTAGCGCAACGTAATCTGACTTTCAGTAATTCCTACAAAAGAATGACCCTGACTAACAATAACCTATACCTTTCACAAATCACCTACCTCACAAAAATCGTCGTTACTCGAACTACTGTAATACAGCGAGCGCCAATACTGCCAGCTAAATACAAGATTCTAACTACTGAAGGCACTAACTACTGATGGGCATAGTTAGCAAATGAAAGATTTTGACAGAGAACAAACAATGTATTTACCTTAATAGTGTTCAAATGTCATAATATACATATCATCTCATAACATCCAGTCTTACAAATCTCCTTTTTCTGCCGGACACATGTTTAGATCGTCCTCTGATAGTAACCACTTCCCCACATCCACCCCTGCTAGCGGCTCACCTCCAACAGCCCAACGCTACGCGCTGTTCACATCCAACTGCCCAACGCTACACTACCGAATCTTTCAACAATGAGTCCAACCAGCCACAGACTGCACACAGCACAGCCAGTGATTTTCATACAGAGCACCACGTGGCGTTACCAACATAAAAAACTAAACAGCGTACCTGCAACGTATTCCTCTGCAGTGCCAACCTCTTCATCTCAGCATAGCACTTGCAACCTACGTCCTCAAGTATCTGCTGGATGTATACCAATCTCTGTCTTCCTCTACAGTCTTTGACCTTTACAGCTCCCTCTAGTACCACGGTAGTTCAAATGGCTCTGAGCACTATGGGACTTTACTTCTAACGTCATCAGTCCCCTAGAACTTAGAACTAGTTAAACCTAACTAACCTAAGGACATCACACACATCCATGCCCGAGGCAGGATTCGAACCTGCTACCGTAGCGGTCACACGGCTCCAGACTGCAGCACCTAGAACCGCTCGGCCACACTGGCCGGCACCATGGTAGTCATTCCATGGTGTCTTAACAGATGTCCAATCGTACTCTCCCTTTTCCTTGTCAGTATTTTCCTCATATTCCTTTCCTCTGCGATTCTGCGCAGAACCTCCTCATTCCTTACGTTGTCAGTCCACGTTAATTTCAAAATTCGTCTGTAGCATCCAAACTCAAATGCTTCGATTCTATTCTTTTCCGGTTTTCACACGGTCCATGTTTCACTGCCATACAGTTCCGAACTTCTTCCTCAAATTAAGGCCTATGTTTGATATTAACGTACTTCTCTTGTCCAGGAATGCCCCTTTCCCCAGCGGCAGTCTGCTTTTGATGTCTTCCTTGCTCCATCCGTCATTGCTTAGTTTGTTGCCTAGATAGCAGAATTCTTTAACTTCATGTACTTCGTGACCATCAATCCTGATGTTAAATTTCTTGCTGTTGTCATTTCTGCTACTTCTCATTAGTTTGGTCTTTCCTCGATACACAGGCCTGTTCCAAATGCCTTCTCGTAGCTCATAGATACTGTGAACAGAGCTGAAATACATCATATCCATTAAATATTCCACACAAAAGAATTCAACGCTATGGTAGCAGCAAACTGGTTGTAATAAAATTTAACTTTTGCCATTTTTCGTCACCGACTATTGTTGCCTTTACCAGAAAATTCACAGTTCCGCAAAAAGATTATATATAAATATGAACATAGCAAAAAACTAAGCAATAGACAGTTTTTGTTCCGAACAAATTTATAAGAAGACTATAATCACATGTACAAACTGAAGAATAAATTGAAGAGCAATAATATTCTCGCCACATAAAATATTACATTTAGCAGTTAATATTAAAACAAAACAAAATGAAAGACAATTAAACTAACATAAAGCTGGTAACTAGAAGTAAAATTGGCATAGCACGATACACGCCGCTAAGGACTGGAAGTTGCATCAGACTAAAAGAGTCATACGCCTACATTGCCACAAAGTGGTCATGAAACAAGTTGTGCCATCTAGTAGCGATCGAAGATACCAATTGCTTAATTTACGGAAACCGTTTGAAAACAGCATGTAAATTTCCTTCTCACAAATCAATAGCCAGTATTATGCAAAATGAACATTATATAGCACACTGGAACAGCTAATATTAGATACATGCCGAGCGGTTCTAGGCGCTACAGTCTGGAACCGCGCGACCACTACGGTCGCGGGTTCGAATCCTGCCTCGGGCATGGATGTGTGTGATGTCTTTAGGTTAGTTAGGTTTAAGTAGTTCTAAGTTCTAGGGGACTTATGACCTCAGAAGTTAAGTCCCATAGTGCTCACAGCCATTTGAACCGTTTGATTAGATACATGTTTGTTCGAAACGATTGTAATGTATTAAATCAACTAGAGAGAGAGGAAGAAGGAAGGCAACTACCTGAAGGCTTTATACCACTAGAAATGAGTTAATTAAGTTAATGGAACTGTTCTATAAGAATAAAAACAGAACGGTGTTTGATAATTTATAACTGTTCAAGATTATTAAATCTGAAGCCTTTCTTCGCTATGTGTAGCTTAATGACGTCATCAGCTTCTTTAGGCTTATCGTCTGTAGTTAAAAATGGTCGTAAAAGATGAGTTACACACGTTTTGTGCCTTTTTTCCTAAGAGGTGTCCTTTGTATGTAAAGGAAATTACTTGTATTGTTTGCTCATTATAATAGGCTGGACCCTTATCATAATTAAATTATTGACAAGTTGGTTTTGTAAAGGTAATTGGCAGCTTTCAAATCATGAATAACCTTTTTAAGTTGTCATTAGTAAAAATGCTACATTTCGATCATATTTGTTTTGGAGCAGACACCTAATCCCTTGATACAGGTCCTAAGAAAGCTATAGAGTTTTTTCCCTTTTCATTACGTTCGTTAGAAGTGCTGAGAGTGGTAATTCTGTTACTGGTTTTATTGTTGAAAATATCATACGGTGCCGCTGGCTCGTATCCATTACTGAGCGCAACAGTTTCAATCAAATTAATCTCAGCTTCGAGATTTTCACTAGATAAAGATGAACACAATACTGTGGTTGGAAGAAACAGAAAAGGCTGTTTTTTGAAAATGAGGATGTGTTGAACAGGATAGCACTATATGATCAGTGCAGGTATCTTTGCGAAAAATATTGCAAGAAATTTTGACATTGTTAATGTTTTATCAAAATACTTCAATTGACGGAATTCGTGCTCTCATGTGAAGGTGATTTTTCTCATGAGTGTCGTTGATAATTTCCAACTTGTCTTGATATTTTAAGGGGAAAAAAGCATACATGCAAGATGTCATCCACGTCAATCGATCTAGCGTGAAAATTTGGGCTATAGTTCTGATAGTATGTAGTTATGACCTTCTGAATGCACAGCCCTTAAATTTCACTTGCTCCGTGCCACTGCAGCCGTTTAGGCTACGTCCGCTCGAGCGTGCTTTCCACGGGCGTTTATGCCGGAATTCGTGAAGCACGTGCGCCCTGCCAGTACTTTTCTCATGTAGAGTGAATCCCACGGAAATCCCATCAGGAGAGCATCGGTGCAAGCTGCGGAAGCATTTTCTGTCTGCACGTCTTGTTAATACCAACTATGAGAGGATTTTCGTTAAATATGGATGCTTTCCTTGCATTGTGCGCTGCAATAGTTGTCCACTGGCGTCGGTTAATCTTTAAAAACAACGTGCTATTTTTAATTAATGATCGCTCTCTATATAGAGGTCTGCCACTAACTCTATGTAAAGGTCAATATTTAATTAAATGTTGCGCGTTTTTATACATTACCGGAAATATAACAGGACAATGCACCACTTCACATGTATTGTAAACATCCCGAATAAATTGCATAGTACACAGACAATGGGAAGAATTTCCCGCAATATATGAATGTAGGCAAAAAGAAAATTCGCAGTCTTTCACCAACAATTTCTAAAGGTGCGAATCACAAAAAAATGGCTCTGAGCACTATGGGAGTTAACATCTGAGCTCATCAGTCCCCTAGAACTTAGAACTACTTAAACCTAACTAACCTAAGGACAGCACACACATCCATGCCTGAGGCAGGATTCGAACATGCGACCGTAGCGATTGCGGGTTTCCAGACTGAAGCGCCTAGAATCGCTCAGCCACAACGGCCGGCAAAGCGGTCTGCAATTTCACCCTTCTGTAACTTCTGTCACTGCAGATGCTGAAAGAGGAATAAAGGAAACCACCGCCCACAGAAGAGTGGAAGAATATCAGCGACCAGTATGGGAAGACAGAAGACTTCCGTCAGTGTGAGGGATCCATAGATGGAAAACACTTTAGCAGCTTTAAACTAAGATGGTCCAAATGGCTCTGAGGACTATGCGACTTAACTTCTGAAGTCATCAGTCACCTAGAACTTACAACTAATTAAAGCTAACTAACCTAAGGACATCACACACATCCATGAACGAGGCAGGATTCGAACCTGCGACCGTAGCGGTCTCGCGATTCCAAACTGACGCGCCTAGAACCGCTCGGCCACACCGGCCGGCAGCAAATAACATTTTACAGGTGTTTGAGACAGGAAATTCGCCACGTTCTCTACATTTTGAGTTTTTTTTTTTTTTGGTGAGCTACAATTTCTGGCATTATGGGAGATACATTACGCTCATATGGCGGACGCTTTTATTTTATTTTGTAGTTTTTTTAATCTTCAGTCTTCTGACACATTTAATGCGTCCCGCCACGAATTCCTCTCCTGTGCCAACCTATTCATCTCAGACAAACTCTTGCAGGCCACGTCCTCAATTGTTTGCTGCATATACCCCAGTCTCTGTCTTGCTCTACAGTTTTTACCCTCTACAGTTCCCTCTAGTACTGTGGAAGTCGCTCCCTGATCTCTTAACGGATGTACTGTCCCTTCTTCTAGTCAGAGTTTTCCACACATTCCTTCCCTTGCCGATTTTGCCGAGAACCTCGTCATTACTCACCTTTTCAGTCCACCTTACTCTCAGCATTCTTCTGTAGCATCTCATTTTAAATTCTTCGATTTTCCTCTGGTCCACTTTCCGCGCAGTCAGTGTCTAACACCTAGAATACCGTACTCCAAACGTACGCTTTCAGAAATGTCTTCCTCAAATTAACGACTATGTTTGCATGCTATTAGCATCGCCTTCGCCAGTGGCAGCCTGCTTTTTCTATCCTCCTTGCTCCGTCCCTCTTCGATTAATCTTCTGCCTAAGTAGTAGAATTTCTTAACCTGATCTTACTCGTGATCACCGATCCTGATCATTCTGTACTCATTTCTACTACTTCTCATTACTTTTGTCGTTCTCCGATTTATCTCAATCCATATTCTGGTTCATTAGGCTGTTCACTCCATTCGCCGGAATCTGTAATTCTTCTCCACTTAGGATAGCAACGCCATCATCTAAACTTTGATAGCCTTTCACCCTTCTGTAACTTCTGTCACTGCAGATGCTGAAAGAGGAATAAAGGAAACCATCGCCCACAGAAGAGTGGAAGAATATCAGCGACCAGTATGGGAAGACCAAAGACTTCCGACACTGTGAGGGATCCATAGATGGAAAACACTTTAGCAGCTATAAAATAAGATGGTCAAAAATGGCTCTGAGGACTATGCGACTTAACTTCTGAAGTCATCAGTCGCCTAGACCTTACAACTAATTAAAGCTAACTAACCTAAGGACATCACACACATCCATGCCCGAGGCAGGATTCGAACCTGCGACCGTAGCGGTCGCTCGGTTCCAGACCAAAATAAGATCAATCAGCGATTATTATAATTACAATAACTAATTTCCTATGGTAGTAATGACCACACAGTAATTGTTGTTTCAGATTAATAAACGGAAGGACATTTGGTCATTAAGGAGACTGTAATGTAACTGAACTAGGTAAAAAGTTCACAATTATATCTGAATTTTCGAGATGCAGCATCACTCCCAAATGATCCTTGTGGACTGAAAATCTCTTACTTATTTCTATCTGACGGAGCTTCTGCAGTGAGTGACAATTTAATCAGACCAAACAGTGCATAAAACTTGACTAATAAGCAAAAAGTCTTTAACTCAAGACTATCAGAAGCAGGACTTTATGTGGCATGGGCACTTGGCATTTTATCTAATAAATGGGGAATTTTTCACGGCCCAGTCGATGTTAATACGGATGTGGTAGATGCTGCCATACAACAAAGTGCACTTCGCAATTTTGTGATATAACATGACGGCAACAATTTTGATGGTGCTCAAAATGGGTCAAATGGCTCTGAGCACTATGGGACTTAACTTCTGTGGTCATCAGTCCCCTAGAACTTAGAACTACTTAAACCTAATTAACCTAAGGACATCACACACATCCATTCCCAAGGCAGGATTCGAACCTGCGACCGTAGCGGTCACGCGGTTCCAGACTGAAGCGCCTAGAACCGCACGGCCACACCGGCCAGCTTTTAATGGTGCAATGACATGCATAATCGGAAGTATTCCTGCACATTAGACAAAGGGATTTTGCTGATTACCACGGTCTCTCTCAAGGATCTGTACCATGGTGACATCGTTATCTAACATCCTCTCGGAGTAGCCGCGGGGTCTGAGGCACCATGTCACGGATTGCGTGGCCCCTACCGGCGGAGGTTGCAGTCCTCACTCAGGCATGGGTGTGTGTGTTGTTCGTAGCATAAGTTTGTTTAAGTAGTGTGTAAGCCTAGGGAACGATGACCCCAGCAGTTTGGTCCCACACATTTGAACATTTTTTTAACATTCTCGAATGAAGACTGGTATTTTTAGTCTAAAAATTTGCTTGTTGACATTTTATTCATGAATATATATCTTAGTACGCTGCATATAAATATTAATGAAATATTTTACTGTCAGCGCCTACCAAGATATGATTTCTGCTTATCATCCATTTCATCCGATTTTCCCAAACGGCTGCTGTAACTCCTCGCCATGATTCTCTCATTTTGTATTTGTTATTGTATTCTTCGCCCCCTGTGCTCTACTGCCGTGGATGTCTCTGCACTTTCATAATTATTACTTCGCCGTCCAGACGTAACATCTGCCCACAGAAGAAATATTTGCATACAGACTATTCCTCTAACTTATACCGACTCTTCTGCAGCGGGCTCATCATATCAGTGGCTCCATATTGCGCAGGCGCGCTTCGAGAGTGTTAATGTTTCACTAACGAGTCCAATTGCACGAAACACAGTAACCTGTAACTAGGGTAAACAACATCGGAAACGCACACGAACAGAGTTTAGGTAAATCACCGGTCGCTGCACTGTTCAGCTGTGTTGGATGTAACAGCTTAGTAGCCTCCTTTCTTCCTAGAAGGCAGCTTCTTCCAGACGATTCAAAACGCAGCACATTTCCCGTGCGTGAGAAACACGCACATCGAATGCATCCAAGCGCGTTCGCACCGCGTGAATGCAGAATCCCAAGGGTGCACAACGTGCTAAAACACGTCGTGTGGCCAATCACGTACAACAAACAGCGGTCTTTAATGTTGGAGCGAATTCCACGCACACGCGCGTGAAAAACACGCTCGCTAATGCCCGAACATTAAGTACTGCACGGTGGAATGAGTAAGAGGCTTGTGAAATACTGCTGTGACACAGGCAACATGCTTTGTTCATTACGCCAGAGTGCGCGGTTTCTTGCATGTGCCTTGTAAAAGAGATCACTTTGCTTTGAACATTGTTATGTCGCGCTTTACAAATGCAGTGTAAATGAATGAAGCGAGTGAGCGTATCACTAAAGAAGTAACGGAGCGCTATTCTATTATTAACCCGACTGTTGTGCGCTGGATTAGATTTATATTAGATTAATTATTCATTCCATAGACCCATAACAGAGGGAATCCTCCTGGGTGTGCAACATGTCAGATAAACACATTACAAAATTGTGATTAGAAAAACTTGAGTTTCATTAATTTTAATAATCCTCAGTCAATAAACAGTAAAATGATTTGCATGAATTAAATTTAAACTTCTAATATTTACAGGTTTAATACTTACATCTGCTTTCATGAAATCCATCATTCAGACATTTGCTAGTTTCTTGGCTATTACGACCAAGTATTGTCAAAAATTAAAGTAAATTATTCATTCCAGTGATCCTCAGTTAAGAACAGTCAGATTATGTACAAGATTTAAAATGAAACTTACACTATTTACAAACTTAAGCCTTATATCTGCTTTCCATACATCCATCATTCACACAGTAGGTAGTTACTTGGCTGTTACAACCAAGTATTCTCAACCAAGAATTGGTCTTAAAAGCTGAGAGTGTTGAAGTACGATTGCAGGAGATGCAACATTCTTCAACGTGACTGACATGGCTACACTGTATAGCGAAGAATCACTAATTTCACTTCACACTGAGTCTTCAGTTGCTCAGCTTTCCTCATTTTGCTTTTGAAACTTTGAGTCACGTAAGACGTAACAATCCTTTTATTTCGTGAACTGTTACACAGCCAGTTTTCTGCAAATACTAGAGCGTCTAGAGGCACGTATGGTTTCATTTGCTTAACATTTTTAGCGCTGGCATCAACTGAAATATTGAAGTACTCTTTTTTTTTTTTTTTTTTTTTAATGGAACAGTATACGCTTTACAATTATATTCGTTGGCTCTTGAAGACAATTACAGTGATATAGCATTTGTTAATGTTGGCATTGAACCCCGTCGTAAAAAAAAACTCGATAAATGTCCTGGAACGTCAGAGCACGGTGGCTGGGAACCGTATTTGCGCTGCGAACACTGCGAAGCAGTCGCCTCGGACCAGGCTGCGTAGGTAGGGCAGCGGTAGGTGAATAAATCAATATTTCCCGTTCAACCAATTTGCGACCTTGATGCAGGTTGACCTATGAATGTTGTAAATATAAATACGACATAGCCTAATATCTAGTGCATCACAAAGTGCTTAGGAAAACTTTTTCACATTTGTGTATCCTCCCCTATTTACGTGAGCTGAAACATAAAAGTCAACTGTTCATTCTCCAAAAATAAAAAGGCTTTATATGCCAGCAAAAAGGAATTACCGTATTAAATATCTAAATGTCAGAAGGAGGATTTGACCTCTTTTCCTGTATGTGGTTGCGTGCTTCTTAGAACTAAAATACATGTTGTCAGACAACTGTCTCTGCCTACACTGCTCTAAATTACATCATATGGCATACATTCGTTGAACTAAACATTTTAATAAAATACTTTGGTGACAGCCCGTACATAGCAAAATAGATATTCTTCTTAACGAAACGTCGTTCCATGCTGAATAACAGTGTTCCCAGCTACAGGTATGTGCAATACACGCTGTCAACTTATTTGACACTGCAATACAGTTTCGTACATACGTAAATGAAGTAAACAACTTACTAACAATGATTTGGTAACCACCCATACCACTTAACATAAATTACGTCTAAAAAACATAAAATAAAAAGAACTTTATCATGTATTTAAGCATGTGTTCAATCTATTGATCATGGACTGAAAGGCAAATTTGCAAGCGCCGTTCGGAAGAACAACGAACAGATGGAACTAAAGCGGATGATGCACGGGCGATTCGACGACACATATCCTCTGACGTAATTGGGGCTTCGTCATATACAGTATTTTTGAGTGCTCCCCAAAGAAGAAAATCAAGAATAACGAAATCGGTGCACCTCGCAGTGCATTTTACAGTAGAATTTCGTCCTATCCAACGTCCAGGAAAGTTTCCATTCAGTACCTGCGTCGCAACATGGGACGAGTGAGCTGGAAAACTGTCGTATTTTAGCCATATACACTGTTGAATATCCAGTGGTACCTCTTCTAGAAGAACCGGTAGAATGTCCGTCAGAAAGTGTGCATACGAATGTTCATGTAGAACGCCTGAGATGAAGTAAGGTCCCACAATGCAATATCCTATGATGTCGTACCATATGTTTAGGCTCCACGGCCGCTGATGATACACCTGACGAAGCAAGGAGGTTTGGTTGCCCAATAGTGTATGTTATGCAAATTTACGTTGGCGTGGTTAGTACTCCTTGCTTCATCGTCAAAGAGCACACGCTAGAAAATAGTAGGTCATCTCCCAGTTGCTGAAGGACAAACCGTCAAAATTCTGCACGACGTCCGGAATCACTGTCGTCGAGCGCCTGATGTAGTGACAGATGATACGGACGCAAAACCTGTCGATGCAGGATGCGACTGTCACTCTGTGGCTAACTCCACATTCCTTGGCAATATGTCTCGAACCACTGTGTGGGCTCATTAGCGTAGTAGCCAGAATAGCTTGTTTGTGTTCCCTGACAGTTGCTGTCATCTTTCTTGTCCTGTTTTTGACGTTCAAGCAACCTGTCGTCACTAGCGTCTTCGTCATTCGTGTAACTGCTTGGAGAGTTGGACATTGGTGACCCTGATACATAACTACATGCCGTCGCATTGTTTCTACGACATTTT
This sequence comes from Schistocerca nitens, assembly GCF_023898315.1. Classification (NCBI taxonomy): domain Eukaryota; kingdom Metazoa; phylum Arthropoda; class Insecta; order Orthoptera; family Acrididae; genus Schistocerca; species Schistocerca nitens. Next base: position 23,737,913 of record NC_064614.1, read on the forward strand.
TTTTATATTTGCACCATATATAAGTAGAGAATCCAACTCATTGGTATACATGTCTGCACGTAACGAATGTTGAAGCAGAAATGAGCGGCCTGCAGTGCAAGGAACTAAACGAGCAAATGTATTGACATTCTGACACAGCGTAGCCCGAGAGCTCTGCTTGGCGGTGTTTGCACAGTTAATACCGATTCTGGCCATCATGCTCTCAAATTATAGAAATGTTTCGAATTTTGTACAACAGTGTTCAACGTCAACATGAACAAGCGCTATATCGCTATAATAATATTCTCAACAGCTATCGGATGCAATAAAAAAAAGGATACAGTTCAGTTTTTAAAAATGTACTTGCTTCGATTTCTCCGATGATACCAGTGCTAAAACCATTAACCAAACAAAAAAATACGTGTCTCTTGACGCTCTAACATTTGCCTAAAACCTCGTTCAGATATGTGTAACCATTCACGAAATAAAAGGGATGTTACGGACTCACCCGGTATAGCTGCAGAATATCGATATGAGATCAGTGTTCAATATTATCGAACGCATTTGTGCGTGAGGTTGACATTTGATTTGCCAAAATTACTTATAGTTTTCAAATAGAAACAGATTATTGTTGAATACTATAGAACCTATATGTTCGTGAGGTTGACATTTTATGTATCCATATTACTAACTTTTTTCGTATGGAAAAAAAGTGTATTCGCGGACAATATTTAATAAAACGTTGGGCAAATGTGTCCACCTCTCCCCTCCATCTCCTTTACCATCAAAGTCCAACAAATAGGAGGGAATTGGTTATCAGTCGGCTGTACAGTGTTTAGCAGTTGGGCATTAGGTGGCTGTAGTGGGACGGAGCGAATGACGGAGAACCAGTGAGCGCTAAATTAAAATAACACTACATTCATAAGATCATAACTGGGTATTATCGGAATTGCGGCCAAAATTTTCGGGAGGGATATATTGTTTGGGCTGATAAATTGTGAGTGTACTTTTTCCTCCTTAAAATAAAAGGTCAAGTTGTTGACGTTTCCTTCTTAGTCTGGCTGTGACTGTTACCTCTTGCATCCTTTAGCGGCATGTACTCTGTTATGCCACGAAACTGTAATTTTACTGGCAGTTACCAGTTTTATGTCGATTTCAGGGTCTTTAATTTTATGTTGTTTTATATTAACGTCTAAATGAAATATTTTATGTGACGATAGCATTATTGCTTTTAAATTAGTTCGACATTTCCTACATGTGACTGCAGTCTCCTTATGAGTCTGCTCGGAATAAAAACTGTCCTCGCAATAGTTTCTCTCTGTGTTAATCTTTATTCATAATCTTTTTAGGTAATTGTAGATTTTCAGATGAAGACACAGGTATTAGAGGTCGGAACCCGATAGAAGTAAAATTTTTTTGCAACATTTTGGCTGGTTTATATCTTGTACAGTTGCTGTCTCTCAGGCTTATTTAAAACTGTTAAGAGTGCAACGGGTTAAAGTTGGGGAATCTGAGAGCCAAGTCCGACACCTTGTTATCGAAGATTTATGCTACACATATCCGAGCAGTGACATGAAAGTGTGCCTGTGTGCTCTCATGCATCTACCACATACGCATCCTTTGACCATAAACAGCAGCAGTATCGCAGCCATTAAGATTAACAGTGTTGCAATATTGGCATGACTGCACTTATTCATACGTTGTATCAGAGAAAAAAATCGTTTATGGGCCTGTAGTTGATAGGATTATTTGCTTGTTTCATTGTCCTCTGCTCGCACCCCTTGTCGTTTCTGTAATAGTCAATTACTCTGCAATTTCATTAATTAGGATTACTTGTAGTTCACCGTCTTCTAAGATACCCCGTTCTATGACCTATCTGTGGTAAATCATCGGAATTTCAGCCAATGAGTTGAACATTAATGTCAGTTATTTCGTAAAATTTTTACATGTCATTCCGTTTCCACTCTTTCTTACATTTCTAGGTGACTGACAATAATCAGGGAAGATGTTATACAAAAAGCCATCGCCTTCAGTTATTTTTACGTGTCAGTATTTCTTGCCCTCGTCTCCAAACATACGCATTAAATTGATTTAGGACTGTCAAAAAACTAAGTAGTGACCACGAAAACTGCGCTTCGACAGTTCGCTATCTGATATTTTTGGACTTTGCCCCTCCATTTCCCCGCTCCACCCTTAAAGCTGATAGGAATGTATGCCAATATCGATTTTTTTCAGATGTTACTTCATATACAGGGTGGTCATAAACAGTCTAAAAAGTTTGTAAAGGTGCTACAGGACACGTGCTGAGAAATAATTGTTAAGAGAAAGTCGATTCATGACCATGTTTCCGAGCTAATGAGCGTTGAAGTTAGCCAATCAGGGCGTTGTATGAGCAAATTCAAGCGGGACGCCATAGCCGCTATCGGCAAACGCGTTCTTCGTTTGGTTTCCTAAAACCGAACACGAGAGTGGTATAAGATTTAGATATGGAACCAAAGTAAGGTTCAAACCAGATCCAAAGGCTGAGAAGTCCCCAGTTCTATCATCTGCGGCATGAGAACAAGTACCTTATTTTAAAGACTATAAAAGGCACTTTTTTCTACGAAAAATTGCCTCTAAAATTCAGGTGCGTCTTATAAAACATCCAGTGTTTGATTTAAAATTCCAAGCAGTCTTAAGATTGGCCATACTTTCGATGCCGCGGCAAACATATCTTTATCTGGCAACATTGGATTCAACTGGTAGCGGCAGTGCAGCGATGCGACGGACATGAGTTGCGAGGATTCACAAGCTTGCTAACACTGTCTTCACTTAAGACTTCCGGACTGATAGGCCGTGGTCGATGTATAAAACTCTCCCCTGACGTTTCGTCTCCGACTGCGGGAGACATCCTCCGAGGTACAGCGGCGAACTGCAGAGACAACACGAGCCACCGCTGGTTATATAGGCAGTACAGAGGGCGCCACTGTCCATCACGTGGCGTCGGCTACAAGACTGCCTCTGGTAATGCCAACATTCTCGATTCAAGCTAATCGATCGTCATGCTTCCGGTGCAACGCTAACATCTAAATTTTATCCAGTTTAACACTCTCCTCTTTCCTGTTAATATTATTACGGTGTTTATCAATCTCGATAGCATCTCTATACATGTGCGCGTAATAATGCTAGGTTTTAGATGTGACGCTCGTCTCGCTGAATTTTATTTCATGATTACCTTCCTAGTAAACATGTTCTGTTACGGTCGATTTATCCCTGTGACCCAGGTGACAATTCGTCTTTTTTTCAACAAGACGGCTGTTAATTCTTGTCTTTGTGGTACCGATGTAAACCTGTCCACAAACTACAAGTAATTTTACATACGCCCCGTGTAGCCAAAGGACATCGTGCACCTTTGGCCGGTCTTAAATATTCTTTTATTTTCCTGGTGGGTCTGAAAATAGTTTTAAGGACTAGCTTCATCTACATGATTACTCTGCAAATCACAACTAAGTGGTTGGCACGGGGTTCAATTAACAACCTTCATGCTATTTCTGTACCTGTTTTAATGATTGCCACCCTAATTCACGTACCATATCTGTGACATCTCTTCTATTTCACGATAATACAAAATGAGCTGCTGCTCTTTGATCTTTTTTGAGATCCTTTGTCAATCCTATCTGATGGGGGTCCCACACTGCACAGTAAGACTTATAACAATATTGTCATAGAAGCGGATGAGTAGCACAATGTTTAACAACACCAACGCTATACTATTGTACATATGAAATTTTTTTCTTCTGATTTTCGATAAATTAGTGTAAGCAATGTTTTGATTTCATTTCTTTTTCTTTTCATGTCATTATGTTAAAGAAACTGTAAACAACTTTCGATGTGAATATTAATATTTATGTCAAATTTCAAGCAATGCTATAACAGAATTGAAGTGTAACCCATGTTGAATCTATTGTAACATGTTTAAAATTGTAATTGTGTGTCTGGTCCATACGTAGGCAATGTATTAGGATATGTAGAATGCAAAACCTTCTGTGAATACCCTGTCTGTAGGGGAGCGGTAAAAGGTGGATGGCAGGCGAGCGCGGGAAAATGCACACGGGCGCGGCACGGCATAACGGGCTCAGCAGTAGTAGTCGGAGTTGGGCATCGGTCTGAGAAAGACGTTCTGGATCGAGGAGGCTCTCCTGGAAAACGTGATTTCATTGAGCCTCGGATGTGCCGTTTCCGACGACTATACAGCATGGCTATATTCCATAGGCACTAAATGGAAAAGTATTGCGACGCTAAGAAGAAGCAAAGTGCCGATACATCAAGAGCCAAAGCTGCGATTGTATGCGTGCTTTGCGCCTCGCCATCTCGCCGCCCGCCAACCGCCGCATCAATACGAACAGGAAACTTTTAGTACTGTATTCGTGTGGACCAGTGTTACTTTTGTTCCTGACTGTTCAATAACAACTTAACTTTTACCAGAATTGTCCTATCATTTAATTATCCTCATCACTAACCTAGACAGGGTCCTTTCCACATGTGGTGCAATCCGAGTGTCCCGAAATGAAGATTTAAAGTTTATGTTAATAAGAATTACCTGCAGACCTATCTATGTTAGAATGATGTTTAAAGAACTTTATTGTTAATGAATATACTAGTAAAGAACATAGGTCTGCCAAAGTTGGAAGATAATGTTGAAATTGGTTTAGTAATGAAGTTTGATTAATTTGAGACAAAAATAATAGTAGTTAAATGAGCAGGAAATAAGCTAAAAAAGAGTAGTAACTCACGTATTGGAAATCTTGAGTGCTTAATGAATCCTTTAATCAATATTTTCAATACAGTGATCATAACAGTTTCAGGATCCCCCCCCCTTTTTTTCTTTTCTATTCATTTAAATTCTGAAGTGTACTGAACTGATTTGACTATCAAAGTTAAAGTCAATATAGAACCAAAATTTATAAGTGTTTTACCTTTTTCAAAATTTACATTGTATGTATGTTTCGAAAGTACTATTTCTAGGGTAACCTATGCCCGATTTTAATCAGATCAGTAGACAGTACGAAGTTTGTAGTAAACATCATAGTGTATTGTTGTGTATTTATGGCTTGTTCATATTAGTACAGAAAGTGAAATTATTAGTTCAGTAGATTTTCTGGTTCTAAAATTTACCATATAATGCAGTGTCATTACGTATTGTTTTGTATGAACGTACATCAACTTGTACAGGGAAGAAACTCAGTTAATGCCTAATTAGGCTGGCGACCGTATTATCAACAAATTGGTAACATCTTCTGTGTTGTTTCTTGTCCGTCCTGACGTGCAGTTGCATTTCGGACTTGCTTGACGTACCATTGTTATTACTGAGTGGGTGTAAGTCTGATTTGCCTCCATTCAGGTACACGCGGTCAATGTCTATACAAAAATCCTTTCTCTTAAGGTGAAGCCCGTCAACTTACTATAGTACAGGCTTTAAGGAGTATCGTGCGCGGTAGTGTAGAGTTACAAATGGTGTAGTGGTTATGATAGTAAACTGTTCCATGGAGGGTTGTGAGTTTAAGACTCATCTGGACTGTGCAATTTTAATTTCTATATTAGGTTTGAGTATATTCTATAAGTATCCACAAATGTCAAGAATCATTTTACTGGAATGTTCTGTAGCTGTATATATACCGTATGTGTTCTGGTCGGGGGCAGTTCGCCCCGCTCTCTTATATGTGCAAGTGCTGAATAAACCTTCGTTAAGTGACGTTAGTGTTCGTCATTGATCTAATTATACCTTCTTCTACGTGTCATTATTCTGATGGAGGCGTCCGGTATTGGAACTTGTGATAGCGCACATTATCGACGGGAAAGTGGCTCCCATCAGGCCACGACAGAGCCGCCGTTTACGTGGCGAGAAACCCGAGTTCCAGCCATATTCAACAGACCACAATCTATCGGAGACAGAAGAAGAAGATGACATTGCGACAGCAACTATGTGTCACCACACGAGACATCCTTCCGGGTTATCTGATGACGATGGCCAAGATCCAAACAAGTGGCTGAAGGTATATGAGCGTATAGCCAAATTTAACAAATGGGACGACACCTTGTGTTTAGCTATTGTATTTTTCTACTTGGACAGCTTGCCAAGCAATGGTATGGGAACAGCCCATACTTACTTAACACTTTCCCAATGCGATCTGTGACCTTACTAATGGACGGAAGAGAAACCTTGCCGTTGGGCGGCTGTTGTTTGTCGATGCACCTGATTCTCTGCTTAGAGCGAAGTGTTCGATCAATCTCCTTGCTACAATAGCCATTCTTCACGAAAGTCGACCGTAGGTGTTCAATCTCATTTTTTAAAGAAACAGGTTCACAAATTTCGTACAATTTTTGTCTAGGGTGCTGGTTTGAATCTTTACGCAGATGACAATCACTGTGCGTGGCCTTTCTATACACCTTATGCCCCAACGTTCCGTCCCGTCGTTTAGTCACAGACACATAAAGAAAATTCAGTTGCCCATTACTCTCCGTCTCCATAGTAAATTTGATGGACAGTGGCTCCCTGCGTAACGCCTATATAATCAGCGCTTCCTAGAGTTCTCTTTGCAGTTCGCCGCTTTACCTCGGAGAATGCCTTCTGCAGACGGAGGCGAAACGTCAGGGCCGAGTTTTATAGAGTGACCACAGCCTATCTAATATTCTGCGTGGTGTCTGTTTGTTCTAAGTCGTGTCTCCCTACCACATTCGCGCAACGACGCTCTGAGCGTGGTTTTTAGGGAATTGACTAGTTTGAACCTGGGACGTTTTGCTGGTAAGGAGACGCCAGACCACACATGACATGTAGAGTTCAGAAGAGTTCAGTGAGACTAGCGATGATATAATCAAATACTTAATGATTTTAGCGTCAGCTCCGCTGCAGTCCCTGCAAAAGAATCTTAATAGTAACTGAATTTAGTGGAAGGGGTTGAAGGCTTTCCTATTTTTAGTTAGCTGGTAAAATAAGGTCGAAAAAGCCGTTAAGTTTACCATTGGAATTTTTATTCTACTCACAAAACGTTGTTTATAAATTGCACTGTTTATAAAAGGAGTATTTTAATACAGGATGATAAAAACCAACTGCGTTCAACAAAAATGTGAACGAATATTCCCTTAATGGGTTTCCAAGTTCTCTAATGGATCGAAGGATGACCTATGCCATATCACATCTATAATGTAGGTTTAAGTGAAGTTTCATGAAAGAGAAAACTATCAAAATGTTCTACAGTGACCCTCAATTATCTTTAATTACTTATTTAACTTGTGGTAAATTACAATGGATGATGTGGCCTCTCAAAAATTATATAACAGAAAAATCATCGCGTTTCAGATTTTTACTTCAAGTAGCAAATGTGAACACCATGAGATTTAATTGACGATCGACACTAGTATTACATAAAAAGGGGATGTAACAGATAAGACTTCTGCAGTTCTGAGTGAAGCCTTATGCGCTCGCATCGCGTGAGTTCATTAACTTGTCGGTGTTTAGGCAGCGTTAGGGGGCGGCGGGCGGCAGAGCTCCACACACCTCGCCGTCTCGGAAGCAACTCCTTCTAGCTTCTCCTTACAACAATTTACCGAGGTTGGTTTTAGAAAAGCCATCTGGCTGTGTTTTAATCTGACCAATCAGGGTCTCAATGTTAACCTTAAGCTCCGCCTACAAAAATTCTGTCCATCCAATGAGAAACGTTATACTTTTCGTGGTGGGGCAATGTTTTTAATGTTTGCAACGTAACAGAGACGCGTATAGTCTCACGCTAAAACTTTCAGCTGGTGTGGCCCTTTTAGTATTATTATAAGATCTATACTGTTCTTCTAGAGAGCTCTATCTTTTAACATGGGCTGGGGAGGTAGTCTTGGCGGTCGGATGGCGGCGTGGGGGTCCGTCCCTTATCGTCGGGCCTCCTAGCCTACACGACTCTTCTCTCGGCTTCTGTTCTCGTTTCTCTCCTCGGAACTGCGTCTGTCTCACGGTGGGAAGGTATGACATGCACTTAGGCATTCTTGTGTTAGTCTGTGGTATTCCATTTGCTCATTCATTGATCGTATTACTTTGGTTAATTTAATGTCAGGATTTATTCGGAACTATGTGACATACTGTCGGATTTGCTATCATGTCACGGTTTTCATGGAAGGTGTTGGATTTGCCTGACACCTTACACCTATCAGCCTGGAAGTTTTAAGTGAAGACAGAACCGCCCGTCGAAGCCTACATTGCTAACACTGTGTCCTCCCGCCATCACAAACCCAGAACACTTGTAACGACAACTGTATCTATAATAATTTTTTCCTCTATGAATTTAGATAAGTTAATGTTGGCAGGGTTTTGAACTTCTTTTTCGGCTCGTATAGTGATGTTAAAGAAACTGCGAGTAACTTTTGTAATGAATATTATTATTTATGTTAGATTTCAGAGAATGTGGTAATCAAAAGAAAGTGCACTTAATGTTAAAAATATTGTAAAATGTGGAAATTGTAATTTAAACACTTGGTCCATACGTAGGTAATGCATTAGAATATGTGTAATAGAAAACCTGTGGTGAATACCCTACCTGTAGGGGAGCGGGAAAAGGTGGAGGCAGGCGAGCGCGGGAAAACGCACACTGGGCGCGGTTCGGCGCAACGGGCACAGCAGTCAGTCGGAGGCGAGCAACAGTAAGGGTCGGAGTGGTAAATTGATCCGAGGAACAAGTACTGTACCGAGGAGGCTACCTAGTAAAAGTGGATTCCATTGAGCCTCGGATGCACCGATTCCGATGACTACTTGGCATGGCTATATTCTGAGGCACAATATTGGAAAGATTACGACGCTAAGAAGATGGAAAGTGCCTATGTAGCGTGAGCCTTAGCCGCGCTTGTATGTGTGCCGTGCTGCCCGTAACCTCGCTGCCCGCCAACCGCCGCACCGACTTGCACAGGTCAAACCTTTATTTCATCTTTAGAAGTGTAAATGTGTGGACCAGTGTCGAAACTGTTTCTAATTGTGTAATAATAACGTGAATTTTACCAGAATTGCTTTAGCCATGACTTATCCTGATCACTGACCTAGACAGGATCCTTACCTCGTATTGTGCAACCCGAGTATCCTGAACTGAAAGTTTATAATTAGTGCAAATGAGAATTATCAGTAATCAAACTTTTGCTATAAGGAAATGTAATAGTTCTGTGAACTATTGCAAATGTTGGTAGAAGTATAAATAAGCTGAAAGATAGTCTTTTGAATTGAGTTATCGATGCTATTTAATTAACTTGAGACAGAACTAATGACAGTTAAATTATTCAGAAGTAAAACAAAAGATTAGTTATCCATTGATTGAGAAATTTGAGTGTTAATTTGACTTTTAGTAATTAACAGTTTCAGTATAACGACCATAACAGTTTCAGGGCCCCCCCCCCCCTTTTTCTTGTTCATTCTTTCAAACCTTGAAATGTGTTGATCAGATTTGACCAGTAAAGTTAAGTTCTACATTAATCCTAAGTGCATTAGTGTTGTTTTTCCATTTTAATAGTGACATTGTATGTGGGTTTCAAAACTGTTTATCCTAGGGCAATCTATGCCCGATTTCAGTCTGATCAATATACTAAATACAGTTCGTAGTAATCATTGCAGTGTGGTGTTGTGTGAATTTAGCTCGTCCAAATTAGTACAAAAAGAGAAAGCTTTAGTTCAGTGGATTTTTCTGGTTCCAAACTTTGCCATATAACGCATCATTACTACAGGTTACTATGCTTGTACATGCACCCAATTGTACAAGGAAAAACTCACTCATTGCCTAAGTAGGCTGGCGACCGAATTATTAATTAACGGTAGCATCTACTGTGTGTACTTCTTGTCCATGCGAACGCGCAATTATACTTTACATTTGCTTGATGCATCACTGTAGTTATTAACTGAGTACAAGTCCGATTTTGCTTCTATTAGGTACACGCGGTCAATTTATGTACGAAAATCCTTGTTTATAAGGTGAAGCCCGTGAACTTATTACAGTACAGGCTTTATACAGCTAACGTACGTCCGTTAAAGGGCGGTAGTGTTACAAGTGGCTTCCCGGTGACAGGACATCCAGTTGTTGTCGATTACAAATTAACGTAAAGATCGAACAGTGGATGTTCAGTGGCACGAATTACAATAACGTTCAGTAAAATAAACTGCAGTGAGCGTCAAGTATAATAGTGTGGTATAGTTGGCATTTAGTATGGACAGAAACGTAGGCAGGGTAGATGCGCCAAGTGAAATGGAGAATGCGGCTGGCAGTAGCAGGAGTTTACGCGGCCAGATAACAGATGGCGTTAGCGGAAGACAATTAGCATACATACAGTACCATGAACACGTCAACGAGCAGATTGAAATGTCGAGATCGTATCGAACACAGCAAGGGATAAAACAGGAAGTAGAGGGTGACTTTGTAGATGATAGTGGGTACGTCAACGAATCCACTGACATGTTTGATTCACCACAGATAAAGAAAGAACCGAAAGAAACTTCTGAAGTAGAACCGGAACACACGGATTCCGCAGAACAAAACAGTATAAAAATTTTAAGCATGAACGATTTATTTGAACAATTAACTAAACAAATTGCAGGACAGAATGATCAACTTCAAAAACAAATTGTAGGACAGAGCGAGCAGATCAAAACACAGAATGATCAGCTTCAAAAACAAGTCGGCAATCAGGTTAATCAGCTTAAAACACACGTTGACGAGCAGCTCAAAACACAGAATGAACAGCTTAAAATGCACGTTGACGAGCAACTCAAAATACAGGGAAATCAGCTCAAAACTCAGAGTGATCAGATTAAAGCACAGGTCGAAGGACAGGGAATTAAAATTAGTAAACAAATAGAACAGGTAGAACAAAAAGTGGGTAATTTAAGTTCTGTAGTAAATACACTGAAATTTGAAATTGATACCATTAACAAGAATATGGATACTGTGCAGGGGGAAATTGTTAACATTAACAGTAGGTTTGATGTTGAAATTCTCAACATACAAGAGAAAGTAGAGCCCCTGGTAGAAACAAAAGTAGACGAAAAAGTTTTCGGTCTCAAGACTGAGATCGTAAACGAATGTCAACACGGAATATCACGATTGGAAAAGGTAGTTTTAGAAACTGAAAGGGATTTAGATAAAAAAGTAACCGGATGTGTTCAAAATTGTGAACAAAATACTACGAAAATTCAAGGCAAAATTTTTGACCTTGAGAACAAAATTAAAGATAGGCCTGGTGTTGTCTGTAATGGCACACCGATTACGAAGCTGTTAGAAGGCGAGGAACGCTTCGATCCAGCCAAGAAACATAACGGGTGGCATCCGTTAGATTTTATCAAAAATTGCGAGAGAATATTTCCTGAGCACCTGTCTAATCAGGAAAAGATAAACGTTGTAATTAGCGCCTTAGCAGGTGACGCTAAGCGCTGGGGAATTAATTTGGACACCGAACGAATGACGTTCGAAGAATTTAGGCAGAGATTTACGGAAGAATATTGGTCTGAACAAAAGCAGGACCACTTATGGCGGGAGTTCATCATGGCCAAACAGCATGATAATAGGGGCAGGAATTCTTTGAAAGATTTCTGCGAGTATTGGTACCGAAAATTGACACATTTAAGATGGTTCAAATGGCTCTGAGCACTATGGGACTCAACTGCTGAGGTCATTAGTCCCCTAGAACTTAGAACTAGTTAAACCTAACTAACCTAAGGACATCACAAATATCCATGCCCGAGGCAGGATTCGAACCTGCGACCGTAGCGGTCTTGCGGTTCCAGACTGCAGCGCCTTTAACCGCACGGCCACTTCGGCCGGCCACATTTAAGAGGCCGAAGGTCAGATTCAGAAATTATCTGGGAGTTATATAAAAAGCTTCCAGAAGATTCAAAGAGGTATGTAGGAAGCAATCATCGTAGCTTCCAAGCATTTCTCGAAAGAGTCGAAGACGAAGATCATTGGCGCGAAAGTCGTGCTAATTATCAAAACTTTGGTAACCGTAATAACCGAAACAATGACGAACGAAATGACGGCGATGGATTTCGCGTCAATGTAATACAGAGAGGAAGAGGCAGAGGAAGAGGTAGAGGAAATAATTCAGGTCGCGGTAGAGGGTATACCGCGCAAAGTAACAACGATGCGGGAAACTAATTTCCGCGAACGTTGCGGGCCAAACGGAAGCGGACAATACATACCGGCCCCGATTTGAAAAAAGATACCGGACCGACCGTAATGTAATGAGACAGGCTAGGGACAGGCACGGAACGCCGCAACGTGTTGTGGCGAAACAAGCGTCAGCTGCGAGCCAGGATGAGTCATTTCTGCCGCACAGAACGCTACATGTTAACAGGCGAGTGGAGCGTCAGAGGGCAACGGCCCAGCCTAGCAGAACATCTGTTAGGAAAGAAGCCACTAGAAATACGGCGGCAGTAGATACGAATATAGCCGTCAGAGCTAATGAAAGTTTTACGAGTGATAATTCCGTGGCAAAGGAAACGATAAAGGAAACTGTGAATACGCAGAGAGGTGCGGTTAGCAGTGTTTGCAATAAAATTAAAGGCGAGGATGAATTAGCAGAAGTAACTGATTGGCGTGTGCAGATCGACGATCTGTACAAGGGCCTGAAGCAATGTGAGTGGGAGGATTTTAAGAAGGAGTATGAGGCAAAGAAATTAGTTAGTGGAAAAGGAGATAGTAGGGACGTCAATAAGGTGACGTGGCCCGAATTGGAAGAGGAGAGAATAAATAGCGCCGCGCAAAGTACGCGTGCCGCCAATAGGATGCAGATTAAGGGTAGGAAGGATTTGGAGGATGAAATCCTCAGTATTGACGAAGAAATAACTTCTGCTAATAGTCCGCAAATAGTACAAGCTGCTACCGATAGGCACCGCGGAGAAGGGGCAGATGATTACCTGAAAGTAATCAAAGTCCACGAGGATTACACCGAATATGAAGTCACAATGGATGTGAATAAAGCTGAGGATGAGGCCGTATTGCCAAAAGAGGAGATTGAGCTAAAATCCAAGCCTGACGACAATACAGAGGAGGAACTTAGTGCCTGTCTCAGGAAAGCTTTTATGTTAGAACCTGAAAGCGATCCGGAATGGTCGGATTCCGACGATAGTTCGGATGATGAAAGGTACGCAAATACGGACGAAAATGAATGTACTAACTTTCAATATTGTGCAAAAGTAGCGTACTTAAGTGAATCTGATGCTGAGGGAGAAAGTAGTGGTGATTCTAGTGAAGATGAATTTTTAGGTGTAGACGAAAGTAAATATACTTTTACTGAAAGAGGGTATGAGAAAATCAGTGAAAGTGAAGAGGATGGAGTTAATGTCGATATTGTACCTAACAATGGCAACGTATTAAAACAAAATCCAGACGTTGAAACAGAACAGAGAAAGAAAGAACCACCAGACAACTCAGGGTGTATTTCGCAGAGGGTTCAGGTTATTAATAACTTTGAACTTCCGGAACCCAAGAAACCGCCAGATATATGCAAAGTGAATGTGAAAAGCATATCTTGGGACGATGCTATCGTCGACCCGGATTTGCTCAAGGAAGACCACGATAATGAAAAACATGCGACGGTTAGACAAACTATAATACCAGTTGAAATTTATAACGTGAAATTGCAAGTACTTCTTGATACTGGGTCTCAGATAAGTGCAATTTCTCAGTCATTTTTCGAACTCATTTGTGATAAGCCTGGGCTAGTAATTATGTCAGTGACAGGTGTAAAAATTGTTGGTGCAACTGGTAAGGCTAGTAAGCCGGTAAAGAACCAGATTTTGGTTGAATTTAGCATAAAAGGACAAAAATTTGAACATGATTTTTTGGTTGTGCCAGACTTGAGTACTGAAATGATTTTGGGGATAGATTGGTTGGATAAAGAAAAGGTTATCATTGATTGTAGCCAGGGAGTGATCAAAATTAATAGTACATTTAGGAATGTGGAATTAAATTTTGAGGAAAGTGGGAAAGTGTTTGAGTCTGAGATCGATTCTTTGTTGTTGGAAATCGACCAAGGGAATGATGGGTTGACAAACAAGTACGAGGTGTACCATGTCCAGAGACTATTAAATGCGAGTGACAAGCAGGGGCATGAATTTAAGGGAATGGTGGAGAATTTAGAGGGAATATCTCCCGAACAGAAAGCAGAGTTGCTTGAAATTTTAGATAATAACAGCCCCGTATTTTCGGACAAACCTGGCCTAGTTAAGGATTTTGAATACCAGATTGAAACCATAGAGCATAAACCTTTTTTCGTAAGACCGTTTTCGATACCCATATCAAAGAGGCAGGCTGTTCAAGTAGAAATAGATAAAATGATAGAGTGGGGGGTAATCGAACGAAGTAGCAGCGAGTATAATAGTCCTCTTATCATAGTGAACAAAAGGGATGGGGGAGTGAGAGTAGTTATCGACGCCAGGACTTTAAACAAAATTGTAAAGAAGGAAATAGACAGACCTGAAAATCTGGACGAAATGCTCCAAAAATTTTATAACGTGAAATATTTAACCAGTCTGGATATGACAGCCGGATATTGGCAAATCCCATTAAGTAAAGAATCCCGTAAATATACTGCTTTTCTATTTGCCGGGAAATGCTATCAGTATAAAGTAGTGCCGTTCGGGCTTAGCACATCTGTGGCAGTATTTATTAGGGCACTGGACTTTGTGTTAGGGAGAGAACTGAGTTCCCGGCTAACCATTTATGTAGACGATTTACTGATTGCTACAGAAACGTGGCAAGAGCATTGCGAGTTATTGCGAAAAGTTTTTGTTGCTCTACAAGCAGGGGGCATGACACTTAAGTGGAAGAAATGTGAATTTGTAAAATCGGAAATAAAGTTTCTGGGGCACATTATTACTACAAACGGCATTGGGAAAGATCCGGAAAAGTTAAGTGCAATATCAGGGTGTCCAGTTCCTAGAAATAGAAAACAATTGAAAGCCTTTTTAGGTTTATGTGGATTCTATAGAAAATTCGTCAAAGGGCAAGTTTTTAATAGTCCTCATTTGAATAATCTACTTAAGAAAAATAGTGCTTTTGTGTGGACTGAAGGGTGTATGAGGGATTTCGAAAAATTAAAATACAAACTTTTGAGTGACAATATTTTGCATCACCCCATACTCTCGGAACCTTTCCATATGAGTACTGACAGCAGTGCGTATGGAATTGGTATAGAAATTTTCCAAGAAATCTGTAATGGCGAAGAAATCGAACACAGGACTATCGCGTTTGCAAGTAGAACTCTAACAAAATACGAGAGAAACTACACAATTTCGGAAAAGGAAGCTTTAGCCATTATATGGGGGCTAAAGAAATTTAGAAATTATCTGTGGGGCCATAAGCTCGTCATACATACTGACCACAAAGCTTTAACTTTTCTTAAAGATTGCCGTTTACTAAATGGTAGACTAACTCGTTGGGCGTTATACCTACAACAATTTGATTACGAAATTTATTATGTCAAAGGTACTGAGAATTATGTGGCAGATGCTTTATCTCGATTGCCTAATGGTATGAGTGAAGTGCCAAGTGAAAATGGGGAAGAGGGTACTTTTCAGATAAGGTATATGAAAGAGGTTTCAGGAAAGAGGAAAATTGAGCAGATATGTAAAAATATGAGATACCATCAGAATGAGGATTCAACCTGGAAATCAGTGAAGGTAAATTTTGACAATGTGCAGTATCCTCAAATTAAGAAATATTACAAAATCTTCAAAGGCATTTTATATAGGAGGAAAGATTTAGTTACTGAGGAATGGAGAGTATGTTGGCCAAATCAATTTGATACCGAGGTCATAGACTATTTTCATTTAGCATTGGGGCATAGTGGGCCAAAGAAGTGTTTGGATAAATTGAATAATGTAGTAGTGATTACTGGTAGTATGAGTAAAAAGGTAAAGGAACGAATTAAGTCATGTGATGTCTGTCAAAAGGCCAAAGTGCCGAATAAAACTAGTAGGGGACTAATGCAAAGTACGTTGCCTGAAGACACCCTTGACTTATTATCGGTGGATTTATATGGTCCCCTCCCAAAGACTTCGGGAAATTGTGCATATATTTTGGTGATTTTGGAAGTATTTTCAAAATTTGTGAAATTATATTCCTTGAAAAAAGCGACAGCAAAAGCTGTATTTAGTAGAATGGTCGAATACTTCAGGACCATCGGGAAACCCAAAGCAGTACTATCTGACAATGGACCCCAGTTCATATCCAAAATTTGGAAGGAGGGAATGGAGAAAGTAGGTGTGGAGGTTAAATATATTGCCGCCTACCATCCTGCAAGCAACCCGGTTGAAAGGTACATGCGAGAAATCGGGAGATTGTGTAGAACATACTGCAGTCACAATCATAGAGCCTGGGGCAGATTTATATCGGATTTTGAGAATGTCATGAATACATTACATCATGAAACTACAGGATTTCCACCGGAAGAAATTTTGTTAGACAGAAGTAGTAAAAGTTTAATTGAAGAAAAACTAGAGTTTCCACCTTGTACAAGTTTGGGGTTGGATCAAAAGAAAGAATTGGTGATAAAAAGGGCAAAGCAAAAAGCTGAAGCTAGATCTAAAAGACACAAAAAAAATTTAAAAGTTTCAAAATTTAAAATTGGAGATTATGTTCTTTTAAAAACCCACGAAAAGTCTAGTGAACTAAACCATGAAATTTCAAAATTTAAATATATTTATAATGGACCATATATAATACAGAATATTCCACATGACAATGCTTACTACCTGATCTACCCAAAATCCAAAAGACCTTTAGGTGTGAGAAATATTGTGGACCTGAAACTGTATGTTCCTAGAAATGAGTGATATAAGGATAATCAGAAAGAAACTGGCAGTAAATGTGCTGTATCTTATGCTGAACCCAAGTTATTCTAAATGAAACTAATCTTTGTAAATGTCTGTATACCCTTGAAAGTGTGCTAATGTAGTTATGTGAGTTTCAGATTACCAATTGTACTGTAACTGTAAAAATGTATGGAGAAAGGGACTGAAATGAAAGGAAAAATGCTATCAGCCAGATAAAAGATGGGACTGTCAAAAAGGAAAATGGGCAGTGTATGAACCATGATATGAAGGACTGCCAAATACTAATGAGGGCAGATAAATAGTCGATGGAAAATTGTAAATATGATCCAGAAGAAGTGACAATATGAAGTGAAAAGGACTGCCCAAATCCGCATAATAGGCAGCAAATAGGTGTATTTAAATTTTTTCAATATGTGTATGTGTACTTTGTTTAGCAAGTAAGGAAATGGACTGCTATTCAAAGCAAGCAGCGACAAATTATCTAATAGGGTGTACAAAATATGCAATCGTTTTTGTAGTTAAATGTTTGTATTCCATAGTTTTAAATTATTTCTTTGATAAATTTAGGAAAAATAATTAAATTACTATTTTAGTAATGTTATGATGATAAGTTGGACTGTGCAAAAGGCACTTGAGTAAATGACAAGTAAATGTTTTTGGTATGTTTAAAAAAATATAGACCTATATAATGTGAGTGAAAGGAAGTAGGTGGTATAAAATTTTGGACATTTACGTAAAAAGGATTCAGAACAACTGTATAAATGTAATATTTAGTGTTCCCATTAAATTTACACGTTGTGAAAATTACTGGAAACAGGGGCATGTGTAACGACAACTGTATCTATAATAATTTTTTCCTCTATGAATTTAGATAAGTTAATGTTGGCAGGGTTTTGAACTTCTTTTTCGGCTCGTATAGTGATGTTAAAGAAACTGCGAGTAACTTTTGTAATGAATATTATTATTTATGTTAGATTTCAGAGAATGTGGTAATCAAAAGAAAGTGCACTTAATGTTAAAAATATTGTAAAATGTGGAAATTGTAATTTAAACACTTGGTCCATACGTAGGTAATGCATTAGAATATGTGTAATAGAAAACCTGTGGTGAATACCCTACCTGTAGGGGAGCGGGAAAAGGTGGAGGCAGGCGAGCGCGGGAAAACGCACACTGGGCGCGGTTCGGCGCAACGGGCACAGCAGTCAGTCGGAGGCGAGCAACAGTAAGGGTCGGAGTGGTAAATTGATCCGAGGAACAAGTACTGTACCGAGGAGGCTACCTAGTAAAAGTGGATTCCATTGAGCCTCGGATGCACCGATTCCGATGACTACTTGGCATGGCTATATTCTGAGGCACAATATTGGAAAGATTACGACGCTAAGAAGATGGAAAGTGCCTATGTAGCGTGAGCCTTAGCCGCGCTTGTATGTGTGCCGTGCTGCCCGTAACCTCGCTGCCCGCCAACCGCCGCACCGACTTGCACAGGTCAAACCTTTATTTCATCTTTAGAAGTGTAAATGTGTGGACCAGTGTCGAAACTGTTTCTAATTGTGTAATAATAACGTGAATTTTACCAGAATTGCTTTAGCCATGACTTATCCTGATCACTGACCTAGACAGGATCCTTACCTCGTATTGTGCAACCCGAGTATCCTGAACTGAAAGTTTATAATTAGTGCAAATGAGAATTATCAGTAATCAAACTTTTGCTATAAGGAAATGTAATAGTTCTGTGAACTATTGCAAATGTTGGTAGAAGTATAAATAAGCTGAAAGATAGTCTTTTGAATTGAGTTATCGATGCTATTTAATTAACTTGAGACAGAACTAATGACAGTTAAATTATTCAGAAGTAAAACAAAAGATTAGTTATCCATTGATTGAGAAATTTGAGTGTTAATTTGACTTTTAGTAATTAACAGTTTCAGTATAACGACCATAACAGTTTCAGGGCCCCCCCCCCCCTTTTTCTTGTTCATTCTTTCAAACCTTGAAATGTGTTGATCAGATTTGACCAGTAAAGTTAAGTTCTACATTAATCCTAAGTGCATTAGTGTTGTTTTTCCATTTTAATAGTGACATTGTATGTGGGTTTCAAAACTGTTTATCCTAGGGCAATCTATGCCCGATTTCAGTCTGATCAATATACTAAATACAGTTCGTAGTAATCATTGCAGTGTGGTGTTGTGTGAATTTAGCTCGTCCAAATTAGTACAAAAAGAGAAAGCTTTAGTTCAGTGGATTTTTCTGGTTCCAAACTTTGCCATATAACGCATCATTACTACAGGTTACTATGCTTGTACATGCACCCAATTGTACAAGGAAAAACTCACTCATTGCCTAAGTAGGCTGGCGACCGAATTATTAATTAACGGTAGCATCTACTGTGTGTACTTCTTGTCCATGCGAACGCGCAATTATACTTTACATTTGCTTGATGCATCACTGTAGTTATTAACTGAGTACAAGTCCGATTTTGCTTCTATTAGGTACACGCGGTCAATTTATGTACGAAAATCCTTGTTTATAAGGTGAAGCCCGTGAACTTATTACAGTACAGGCTTTATACAGCTAACGTACGTCCGTTAAAGGGCGGTAGTGTTACACACTGTGTAGGATATGATACGTCATTGGAGTCTACAGTGCCACTGAACTTGAAAGTGATTTGTGTGATCGGTAAGAGAACCATAATTTTGTTAGTAGCTAGTTTCGTAACGGAAAAAAAGGAAGGTATTCATACGATGTTGGCTATAAATTGAATGTAGTATCATGAAAACAGAGCAGCTGCGCGGCATTTCGGCAGTCCACCAACAGAAAAAACCGTTCGCTGGTAAACAAGAACTGAACAAAATGAGGAAGACTAAATGGGCAAATAGAGGACTGAATACAAAATGGGCAAAACTACAAGACGACGTATTGAAATTGATTAAGGACACCGTCAAAATGTCATTGGAATTAATACAAAAACGATTCAAATACACGCTCCTAAGTTACCACTACGTGGAACAAAAGTGGTTCAAATGGCTCTGAGCACTAAGGGACTTAACAGCTATGGTCATCAGTCCCCTAGAACTTAGAACTACTTAAACCTAACTAACCTAAGGACATCACACAACACCCAGCCATCACGAGGCAGAGAAAATCCCTGACCCCGCCGGGAATCGAACCCGGGAACCCTAACGTGGGAAGCGAGAACGCTACCGCACGACCACGAGATGCGGGCTACGTGGAACATAACAGACATTAAGGGTGGAGTTGGCTATTGCTACAGGTTTATGAACCGTCATGGACTTAGCAAGTGAACCAAAACCAAAATATCTCAGGAAATTCCACAAGACTATGAAGAGAAAATACTATCTTCCCATCGACTGATTATTCAACCATGAAAGAAAAATGTGGAACTAAGCCAAATAGCGAACGAGGACGAAACTCCTCTGACATTTGATGTATCGTCGAAATAATCATCTTGGGGCTGAAGCTCTTTTCTCCGTGCTTGCTTTAGCAATACGTATGTTTTTTGGATATCGTCCGCCATTAGCAAAACACAATTTTGTTTTTTACCCCAAACATGTTTCACTGCAGTTGCAACATCATCAGTGAGCTTTTATTTTTCATCTTTTTACCACATGGTGTGTTTTTTCAGATGTGTTGTGTTTCTACAGTGACTGTTTTGCTCCACAGTTTGTCATCTGCAACTACATCCAAAGAACCACACCATGTGGTAACAAGATAAAAATAAAAGCCCACTGAAGACGTTGCAACTGCAGTGAAACATGTTAGGGTTAAAAAACAAAATTGTGTTTTGCTAAAGGCGGACCCTATCCAAAAACCTACGTACTAGATGTAACGGGTAACAGAACTGTTACCATGAAATATGCTAAAACGACTATAAAAAGAAGTGGACATTAAAAAAATGTATTACACTGTTGTGCTGACGGTAGTACACCGAAACCTTCTGAAATACCGCCAGGTGTTGTTGTTCACGTACATGACAAGGGATGGAGGGACGAGGGTGGTATGAAATTACATTAACTGAGTGTGGGAGAGAAGAAAAGGCACCTCATAGAAGAAGAGTTGTCATGTTGTGCAAGATCAGTTTAGTACTAATTTGAAAAATTCTGTGGGAGAGAAACTGAGACAGGGAATTACAGAGCTTGCTGTTATTCCGGGGGGACTTCCTTCATGCTCCAACCTCTTGATGTGTCGTTAGATAAACCATTTAAAGTTTGTATGAGAGGGGAATGGAACAAACTGATGATGTATGAAGCCCAACATGAATTCATGCCGAAGGCAGCTTTAAAACGACCTTCACTCAAACAAGTGTGTCGGTCGATAAAACAGTCGTGGTGTAGAGTGACAGAAGACATTATTGTTAAATCTTTCTAAGAGTGCGGGATAAGTAACGCTCCCGATGACAGTGGACACCATCTTATATACGAAGAAGACAACGATGACGACGAAGAGGAAGAAGAAGAAGAAGGAAGATGAAGAAGAAGAAGAATGTTCAGATGATGATTCTCAGGTATTTTAAAAGTTAGTTCGGTTTTATAAACTTAAAATATTTTTAATCTGGCTAGTAATAAAAATGGTAAAAGTGTAATTTTTTTTTTAAATTGCTTAAAATTTAAGGTGCGTCTTATTGTCCGTAGCGTCTTAGAGTCCGCAAGACACGGGAACACTTAACTACATGTGGCGTGTCACTTGAACTTTTGTGTCATAATGACCTGATTGGCTAACTTCATGCTAACCAACACGAAACAGCGCAAGGTATCGAAGTTGTTTGTTAACAATTATTTCTCAACAAAAACTATCCTTAAACACCACTTCTATCTTTACAGACTGTTTCTGACTACCGTACATGTATCGATCTGGCTGTAATTTGTAAGAGTGTTTCACAGTTTCTCAGAACCGTGGAGATCGTCGGACAGTGGGCTGAAGACGGCATAGTATAGCGCCGAAAATGGTAGCCCAGTAAAATTACAGTTTGGAAATTAGACGGCTGAGAGGTCTTTGATTTGAAATTCTGCATTGAACAGGCAAGGTTGACACCAGACCTCTAAGGCTCTATCAATTTATTTCTCCCTTTTGTTTTATTTAACATTTTGTAGTTACACTGTTGTAAATATTATTTGACTGTGTCGATACCATAAGAGTATTTACTTTTTTATTTGTAAAAACTTTGATGTCCTGGTAAAAACGTATGCAGTGTATTGTCTTTATTAGTTAAACACTTTGCCTCACTTGGAGGGAAACAAAAATTATTATATATAACTGAAAATTTGTTCAAATAATTTTATGTTGAACTATCCGTATGTGAAAATGGTATGTCTTGTTTAAAATATCTTGTAGCTACCCTGTATTTGTTGATCCTCACTTAGGGTCCTTAATTATTTATATGTATAGAAGGTGGTGTGGTTCCCCTCGGGAACGGAATCATGCAGCGTGCTCAAAATGTGGTTGGCATGGATAGAAAGGTGGAACCAAGAGTTAGTCGAGACGAGCTACTTAACCGCCAACAGCTCATGTAACAACAGTGGATTATGTTCTGCTGCCGTGAGAGGCTATTTGTGCCGTTTTCCAATGGGCCAAAGCCTCGGATGGATGTATTTGTAACCTAGCTCTGTTTTGGGAATGGTATCTATCATCGCCACCAAGAAATGACAGAGCTTTATCATTATCAACTGCTGATCCGCCTGCCAGGACGTACTCGCCACCACATTGCGCGATCACTGTAACCGAATGGAGGAATTGTAGATATGTAAAGTGAAGGAACAGCTCACTGGATGTGTTAGTGTGCTCAAATATAAGGTAACTTATAACTGAATTTATGTACCTACCTTGATTTTGTTCCTTATCACAACACCTCTCAGGTTCCTATAAGTTTGAACTATGACTGTCAAGTGTCCTTGTTGTGGAAAAATGGAAGCCTCAAAGCCAAACAGTTTATTAAGTAATGTTGTTTGATATTTAGTAAGAAAGGAGTATTAAGATTTACTGTGGATTTGGTAAAATTGTGAGAGGTAGTAAATGTAGCTTTGTGAAAGCCTTCCAGTCATTGAAACAATCCAATTTAAAGTTTTTTGGACTTTCAAAGTTAACTATTTAATCATTGACTTGAAAGTAGAAGACTGGTAATAAAGACAAGCATACATCTTGAGGTTAGTTCCAAAAGTAAATATTACTAAAGTTTGGCATGAAATGTTCTTCTTAGTAAACAATTTGCTGTTACTTTTAAAAATTAAAAGATCTTAAACCTTGAAACTTCCCCTTTAAAAAAATTTATACACGACTGTGCTTAAACTGACGCACAATATTTTTAGCGCAACGCAATCCGACTTTCAATAATCTCTACAAGAGAACGGCCCTGACTAACATTAACCTGTACTTTTCACAAATCACTTACCTCACAAAATTCTTGGTTACTTCCCCTACTGCAATACAGCAAGCGCCACTACTGCCAGCTAAATAAAAGATTCAAACTATGGAAGGCACTAACTACTGATAGGGATAGTTAGCAAATGAAAGATATTAATAGAGAACAAACAATGTATTTACCTTGATATCATATATATATATATATATATATATATATATATATATATGGACTGTGAGAAAATTTTAGCTTTTGACCAACATTGTATCAATAAGTGTGTGCATTTGATTTCTTTGTTACTGTAATTATGAAAATTTTTTTCAAATCTGTATTGGCCACTGCCCAAACCAATTTGTAAAATTTTTTGTGGGGAGCATGGGGGCTCTGTAAGTAGGCTGTTTAGGTTTTTTTATTGGTAACGCCACCTCTGTATGAAAATCACTGGCTGTGCTGTGTGCAGTCTGTGGCTGCTTTGCATTGTTGTAATACTCGCCATTGTAGTGTTAGGCAGCTGGCTGTGAACAGCGCGTAGCGTTGCTCAGTTCGAGGTGAGCCGCCAGCAGTGGTTCACAGCCAGCTGCCTAACACTACAATGGCGAGTATTACAACAATGCAAAGCAGCCACAGACTGCACACAGCACAGCCAGTGATTTTCATACAGAGGTGGCGTTACCAATAAAAAAACCTAAACAGCCTACTTACAGAGCCCCCATGCTCCCCACAAAAAATTTTACAAATTGGTTTGGGCAGTGGCCAATACAGATTTGAAAAAAATTTTCATAATTACAGTAACAAAGAAATCAAATGCACACACTTATTGATACAATGTTGGTCAAAAGCTAAAATTTTCTCACAGTCCATAAAGACAGTCCTGATCATTCATCACAATAACATTTCACTGTTTTTCTCAAAGTCTGAGCAGTAGAAGAAAATGCACACGAAAGTAGTGGATTTCCATGCAGTCTTGATGAAGTAGTGTTGTCCTTCCAACGGAAAGACAGTGCTGACTCTTGACATGCTGACAGGTAATGGGCCACAACAGAGCAAACCCACAGCGGAGTCAGTCGAAGTTTTGAAGAGTATTGGTGGGTAGGTCATCACAGAGCAGACCCACTGTAGTCCTGGTAGAGATTACGGTATTGGTGGGTCACCAGAGGCGCAGACCCACTGCAGTCCTTGTAGAAATAATGGTACTGGTGAGTCAGCAAAGACGCAGACCCACTGTAGTCCTTGTAGAGATAATGGTACTGGTGGATCATCAAAGATGTAGACCCACTGTAGTCCTTGTAGAGATAATGGTACTGGTGGGCCACCAGAGGTGCAGACCCACTGCAGTCCTTGTAGAGATAATGGTACTGGTGAGTCAGCAAAGACGCAGACCCACTGTAGTCCTTGTAGAGATAATGGTACTGGTGGGCCACCAGAGGTGCAGACCCACTGCAGTCCTTGTAGAGATGGCCAGCAGCCATCTGTTGTGACTGTGCAGGTGCACAATCACCATCGAAGATTCTTGCGGAGAATATAGCAAGTCCATAAACCACCACTTGTACACGCACAGAAAAATTTTTTTTTTGAAATGTCCTTAGAACCAGCAATGCTGTTATCCAGTCCCTTGCTGAATTATTAACACACGTGCAAACACTAACAGTCCCTACTTCTCACATATTGTCCATATACTATGACCAACAGAAATGTGTACAGTGAAATGTAACTTACAAGTTACTTAATTTGATGAACTGGTGTCAATTACAATTTTATAACATAAGAATACAATTACAAAGGTACAAAATACATCATTAAAGAACATAACAATACAGATAACATTTGTAATACAGGCTTTACAAAAGAATAGAAATAAACATGTACATCAGTGTTACAGGAATTATGACATAAGTAAACACATAAAGATCAGAAGAACTTTTGAAATATCACCTTCACATGTGAGCAACAAACCAGAATAAATAATGTCTAAACATCTTTACAAAGTAAATAACATAGTATTAGAAAAATTCTACAACAAAGGTCTTATCAGATAAACAACTAAAGACAGGAAGTACACAAATACACAAGGGTACACAAACACATAGCATAATAATACAAAAGGAAAGGACAGGGTTTGTTTTACTGCAGTATTTTGCAAACAAAACTTTCTTTACTTTTTGGAGATCTCCCTTCGTTCCTCATTATTTCCAAAAAGTCCTATCTATACCTGTTTTCTGTACTTTTTTCGTATAGCCTCTCAGTGCATTTCTTCAAATTCATCATAGTTAGTTTCTTATATAGTCTACCCCTCTTAAGCTAACTTAAATCTACTCAGCTCAGATGCTAAACTAAGGGACGAGGCAATGCAGCAGCACAAAACAATTAATACAAACAGCAATGACAAAATATTCAAATTCGCAAAGCAAGCAGCAATATTACAACTAATATAAGGCAATGAGCAGCAAACAAGAAAAATAAATCAGTAGTAAAATGGCTTAACAGAGTAATACAAAGTCAAATTCAGTAACATTATGCCTGGCGAACAGCAGAAGCAAAGGTAATAAATTATATATAAACATGACAAAGTTCAAGCAGAAAAATCTTACACTAAAAATGGCCATGTCTAATACCTATGTCACATCTTAACACTAGAATGATGCATCACGAGGACTTACACTAGCAGATAAGTTACCAAATCGTAAAGAAATTATTTATGCAATTCCTGTGAAGGGAAATGTCTATTTATGTGCCCTCCTTTTCTTGGAAGTAGATCATAAATTTCTTATTGACTGTATCTGTAGGCATAAAATAACTATATTAGTACATATATTAAATTTTATGTTAACCAATGCTGCAGTGCAGCTAGAAACTAGATATCAAATGAAATAAGCAACTACGTACAAAGCAAAGCATAAGAACATCGTTCATTAGTCATGAGGCATTTCATAAGTTAGTAGAAATTCTCTCAATTCTCGTAGATAGACACTTGTCCTAATCAGGTGTGCAGATGTAAGAATGTTTCCAAGTTATTATTAGCTTGTCGTATTTACGATGCTTTCTACAAAGGAATGTCAATAGCGAGGATAATGGCCTCCCTTTTTTTTCTACCTGTGCCGCTGAAAAGGGCTCGCAATAATGGTTTTGTTTTCAGGCGTCTGGCACACCTGGCCGCTCAGCTGGGTGCCCACGACGCATTACGTGCAGGTGGTCACTGAACTTTCTTACCGAAATATTTACGACACCAGTTTCTGCTACAGTGACAGTCTCATATAAAAATATTTCACAGGTCAAGAATTAGCGTTGCAAATCTGTAGAAACAAAATCCTATAAATATAACAGTGTCCAAAAAATTTTCGCCGGCATTGTGATACATGCACGCATTTACACACATTTCACAACTCTTAAAGTACGATTCTTGGTTTCCAACATCCTTCTTATTCCTCATATACGGTAGCATCATCTTATTGATCATAAACATATCTCAACAGCATAGTACACATCGTCGTCGTAATAATATCATAAAACCTCAGCCAAATCTCAAAATCGTCGTAGCTTCCTTCAATAACTTCAAAACCTAAAAAAATTCTCTGCTCATGTCAAAAGTGTCGTAACAGCAACTTTTTCTATTCAGAGGACAGTGAGAAATAGTTTGCTAGTGGAATTTTTTTTATTCCCATGTCAGATGGAAAAGTAATTGGTAAAAGAGAGACTAAAGCTATGCACAATTTATAATTTTTTGTGAACTTTATTCACATTTCATGTCAGATAGAAAAGTGTTTGAAAAGTGATACTAAATCTATGTCCAATTTATAATTTTATAGTAAATATTAATAGTAATATTATTGAAAGCATTCAGTTTGACTAAGCCCTGAAGACAATAGTGTGTGTCATGATCTGTTGTACTTATACAAATAGCCTTATTCTTCTACAACTGTTAGCACATTCTTTAACGTCAGCATATGTTAGCGACAGAGTTCATTGCACTCTCGTGTGATAAAGTATAGGCTGTGTCTGTCCATTAAAGTTACTCATATTTAGTTTCTTGAACAAAATTGTTACTTATTCTTATGTCTAATTAGGCTGGCGACCGTTTTCTTTATCATTTGGACAGTGTGGATAGGCAAAATATGGTTTAGTACTGTTTAAATATTTATGTAAATTCTGACTTTCACTTCCAATAAGCCACCTCCGTTAGATACATCACGGTTAACGTAAGAAAATTCCTTTCAGAGGGTAACACTGCTCTGCTTCTTTATATTGTAATTGCTTTGATAAAAATAATTTCACTATACGAACAGCCTCCAGCTTTAAGGTTATAGTATAACAGTAGCGGACGGTAGTGTTATAAGTCCTTCAACCATATCTGAAAAGATGGACACACAGAGACTTAAAGAGTATTTGACGGTGACACTCTTGTCTGAATGGTAGCAGAAGTACCAAAACCTGAAAAATCTAGACTGGTAGACAGTCAAATAACGATATGAATTATCATGCAATATAGTGTACAGTATTTTTTAAAATCTACTTATCACCTCGGAACCCCCAACGATTTTTGAAGCTCGAATCTGTGGCTTATATAGGCACATTAAGTTTAGTAACACCCATCGCTCTGATGCAATAGAAGTCATTGTTTCCTTGTGTAATAAGTGCATGGAATTTAAAAAGGAATGTAATACAAAAAATAATATCCTCTTATACCATTCAGTTGTTAAAAAAAAGTAACCGCAGAACTCCCTGATTCCCATTGTCAAAGAGCATGGATATGCAGACCTATATCTGGAAGGCTGGACTGAAACTTGAACCGTCGTTCTCCCTAATATATTCGCCTTATCAATCGGTGACACAGTTTCGGGTGCTACATGAGACGTTCGACTAGATGCAAGCAGTTGTTTTTTGAGTGTCCTAGTAAGAAGTTCCCCTTTAGAAAATGAAGACCTTGAGGATTTATACTGCAGCACTCTGTAGCTTTGCTCAGAGGCTGCACGTGGTACTACATGGGTTTGATACTGTTAGATGTTAGAGGGTCTGCCACAACAACCGTTCCTTAAAGCGCGTTTAACGAAAAAACTTAGTGCCGGCAACAGAGACCTTGGGTGGGGTACTCAAAGCTTTGTGCCGTCTAGTTCGGAACCTCTCCCCTCGCTTTTTATTGCGGCGTGACGGCATGCAGCTCTGTTGCTAACGAGACGAGGAGAGCCATTCGTTTTTAACTGCGTTACGAAGCCGCAAAGGAGAAAGAACTCTTGGTGAATAATGCCTTTCCTTCCCACTGAAGAACAGAAGAATGGTCAGTGCTACAAGAGGGCACCTCTTATCATACTAAACTGAACCTTGTGGGGCGGTGAGTAAATTACTTCACTGGTTTAAAGTTTTGATGCCGTCTTTAATCACGTGAGCCTGGCAACTAATTTGGTGGTCAGCCAGAAAGCGAAGGGAAACATACTGACCTTAGATTCCAGTCTGCACGGCCACATTCCGGTCCAGCCCACTGAAAGAAAAGTGCGTATTTCCCATTTCTTTGCGGGATCAGACTATGACTTCAATAAAAGTTTAAAGTTCCAATCATGATTTAATTAAATTAAAGTTTCTCACAAACAACACTTAAAATTGCGTTACGTTCAATTGAAAACAAGTCTTTCTAATCTAACAGCACCTTTAGCAGTTCAGAGGCGACCTCTACAGTAACTTCCTACCAGAGTGTTTTTCGCCCTGACTAACATCACTCAATTGAAAGTTCGCAATAGATGTTCAAAAATTAATGCTCGCCATAAAAGTGGAAACAAATTCACCACTTGCCTCGCGGAATTGAATTTCACACGGACGGCACACTAACTGTTACTTTACCGAATTCTAAACGATCCAGGACGGTGTGCAGTCCTCGCGATTTCACTATCCGTTTTCACTGCCAAATACGCGCTTGTCACAGCTCGGCTCTGACGTCATCCGAGGCAGAACGCGACCAGACGTTTAACTGGCGTGGACCTCACAGTGTCTGAGAGCGAAGTGAACCTTACTACTGCTTCAGGGGTTGTATTTATAAGGTGCCGGTGCAGACTGCCGAGAAAACATCTGTTGCCTCTATTTGCATACGGCGGCAGTCTACAAACGACAGCTAAGTCGGGCACATAATCTTTAATAACATAGTTACCAATTACTTCAGAAACTTCTTAATTTTTGCTGGTATGCAGATAAACAGTTTGAAAGCACGTAGAAAGTTTCAGCTCGCTAGAATGAAAACTTTGCTTAATAGAATTTACTTAGTGGAACTAACTTTAGATTGTTACCTCTGAACCATACATTTGCTAAGACGTATATCAGTTGCTATTTATGTTACAAGTCTTAAACTTTGTGTAGCTCTATTATTTGATATATTTGATCATTTGGTTTAACCAAAATTCTCTATCATTAAAATTTCAAGTACTTAATCTACAACACTTAGGTACATTTTACTTACAAAATTAGTTTTCATTTAATTTCTCAAAACCTATAAGAGGTAGATTAACGTGGACAGTCTGTTATTATTTTTGGGGTGTACTGAAGCATAAAACAAATTTTCAAGTTTCTAAGCCCATTATTTAGCGCCTCTGATTTTTCTCTTAAAACGGCATTTTTCCATAAACTATTGAGTTTAGAACATCAAGATTTGGTACTTGGAACATTATTACACTAAACTATAATTTAACAAAGTTTTAAACATAAATTTTGATTTTTAATTTCATACTAAATTGTGGTGCAATACTTGTGCGCTACATGCTGACGCGTTAAGGTGACGTGGCGCTACTAGCAGTGAACTTGGGTAAGTCCCAGCGCAATCTCTCGCCTCTGTATCTCACACATGATACAGCGCTCGGTTTGCTTCAACCTCCATTCAAAATGTCACTGTGGTCAAACTTAAGCAAGTGTGTCAATAGTCTCAGAAGAAGAAGTAGTCACTTCTAACTGTACCACATACGTCTGTGCTCTACAAGAAGCCCCACGGTACATGGTGGGGGGGGGGGGGAGGGGGTACATGCCGTATCACAATTGGTTGTCGAACATGTATGGATTAGTCGAAACTTATTTCATTTTGACAACAAGATCATTATCCACAAAGCTAACAATTCATCGTATGGGAAAAGTAGCTGAACCTAAATGTAGGTTTATATAATGCAAATAAACAAATCAGTCTGTTCAAAATGGTTCAAATGGCTCTGAGCACTATGGGACTTAACATCTGAGGTCATCAGTCCCCTAGAACTTAGGACTACTTAAACCTAAGTAACCTAAGGACAGCACACACATCCATGCCTGAGGCAGGATTCGAACCTGCGACCGTAGCGATCGCGGGTTTCCAGACTGAAGCGCCTAGAACCGCTCAGCCACAGCGGCCGGCAAAGCAGTCTGCAATTTCAACCTGTAACATTACTGAATCGTAGAAATGGCCTTGTGATGGTGGTGGTGGACGAGTTGTATGCTTGAACTATAGCTGATCTTAATAGTGGCTCCATTTAATAACGATCCCATACGAGTAAGGAAGTTATTCTTTTTCAGGTGGTAATGAGTATCTTAATATTCCTCTTGTTGAACCTGATATAAAACATTAACTGGTATGTACAGCGCAAAATCCTCCACAACGCCTCCTCTGCAATATTCTTCTTACCTCGGATTGCAGACAAGCCTTCCTTTACGATAGCACATTCTACAGTACTTTTCAACGGTAAGAATCACCTTTGGCACAAAATAAACACAACTCAGTGTTTTGCTGAAATACAACTTATCGCATTTCCTGTGGTTGGACGATTAACTGCCCACAGTTAGGACTTTGCACTATGAGCACGCTCACTTGATGTCACTTTAGTGAAAGCAACCTGCAGGCCGTGTCCTTGTTCCTGTACACCCTGGCGCGCATGCTAAGTTTCCGTGCCTTCATCATCAGTTCTTCCCAACCGCAGAACTACATGAGAATCGATATTATCAAGGTAAAATTCTACGTCAATCTTTACAATGTTCTGTTCTTTGTTACATCGCTAAACGATTTCTGTTAATGGAAACACAACATCAAACTTATTTCGTATGCCCAAAAGAACAGACAGCACACATTTAATGTACAAGGTGCATTCAAGTTCTAAGGCCTCCGATTTTTTTTAATTAACTACTCACCCGAAATCGATGAAACTGGCGTTATTTCTCGACGTAATCGCCCTGCAGACGTACACATTTTTCACATCGCTGACGCCATGTTTCCATGGCAGTGGCAAAGGCTTCTTTAGGAGTCTGTTTTGACCACTGGAAAATCGCTGAGGCAATAGCAGCACGGCTGGTGAATGTGCGGCCACGGAGTGTGTCTTTCATTGTTGGAAAAAGCGAAAAGTCACTAGGAGCCAGGTCAGGTGAGTAGGGAGCATGAGGAATCACTTCAAAGTAGTTATCACGAAGAAACTGTTGCGTAACGTTAGCTCGATGTGCAGGTGCGTTGTCTTGGTGAAACAGCACACGCGCAGCCCTTCCTGGACGTTTCTTTCCACTTTCCCGATCATGTCGTCAGACCGGCTTGTGCGAGCCCGAGGGTGTTTCGGTTTGATGTCACACGATGTTCTGCCTTCATTAAACTGTCGCACCCACGAATGCACTTTTGACACATCCATAACTCCATCACCACATGTCTCCTTCAACTGTCGATGAATTTTAATTGGTTTCACACCACGCAAATTCAGAAAACGAATGATTGAACGCTGTTCAAGTAAGGAAAACGTCGCCATTTTAAGTATTTTAAACAGTTCCCATTCTCGCCACTGGCGGTAAAATTGCATCTGTCGTACGGTGCTGCCATCTCTGGGACGTATTGACAATGAACGCGGTCTCATTTTAAAACAATGCGCATGTTTCTCTTTCCAGTCCGGAGAAAAAAAATCGGAGGCCTTAGAACTTGAATGCACCTCGTATATGCGACATACGCTACTAATCATTCGGTGCATATGCACTCTTCATCCGACCTCTAGCGGAAATTAGCACGAGGTTGCAAGCACTGAGCGTAAATGGACAGGAGACGCTACGTGTGTAATTTGTGACAACTTCCTGGCAGATTAAAACTGTGTGCCGGACCGAGACCCGAACTCAGGACCTTTGCCTTTCGCAGGCAAGTGCTCTACCATCTGAGCTACCCAAGCACGACTCACGCCCCGTCCTGCAGGAGAGCTTCTGTAAAGTTTGAAGGTAGGAGACGACATACAGGCAGAAGTAAAGCTGTGAGGACGGGGCGTGAGTCGTGCTTGGGTAGCTCAGTTGGTACTTTCCCGCGAAAGGCAAAGGTCCCGTGTTCGAGTCTCGGTCCGGCACACAGTTTTAATCTGCCAGGAAGTTTCATATCAGCGCACACTCCGATACAGAATGAAAATCTCATTCTGGAATTTGTGACAAGTTGGGGATTTGAGTTTAACGCGAAGCGTGCTAGGATAGTCGAAGCGCTTAAGGCGACCGCTCGTTTAAAGCGGAAAATGCGGCTTCGAATTCTGGTCCGGCACGAATTTACGCTCGTTCGCGACAGGATTTATTTCATTGCCCGATTGCGGCTTATGTCGTAATTTATATTTCGTCACAAAATGTCGAACGCTTGCAAATAATTTGAAGATTACTTCAAATAATTTGAACAAAAATTCATTTAGGAAAATATGCACGAAATATTTAAACATATATTGTGGTTTTAAATAATGAATTAGTATAAATCCGTTACAAGGTGAATGTCCCCCGTAGCATAATACAGTAATGGCTAGCCTGCGTCCGTTGCGCAGTGCGTGTTCGACGAGTCATTCAGCTAGTAATGGCGTATGCGGCCATAGCAATCGACCTAGTGTAACAAGAAATGTGATTCATTCGATCAGGCAACGCGTTTCAGCTGACTCATGGTCTAATCTCGATGTTCCCAGGCACACTGTATCATTAATGATGGTGCCGTCCGATGAGCATGGAGATATCTGGGTGTTACCTGCAGTGGAATCTCATGTTCAACGATGTCCACCCCGAAATACTTGTACTGGCACCACCATTGATATCTGTCTTCACATCTGCTACAGATCGTCGCCTTTCATTTACATCTACATCATACTCCGCAAGCCACCTAATGGTTTGTGGCGGAGTGTACTTTCGATCTGATCCCGACAACCCTGTTCCATTCGCAAATAGTGCATGGGCAGAATGATTGTCGGTTAGGCTCTGTATTGGCTCTAATTTCTCGAATTTTGTCCTCGTGGTCAATACGCGAAATGTATGTGGGGGAAAGTAATATGTTGTCCGACCCCTGAAAAGTCCCGAAATTTCAATAGTAAATCTCTAACTGCTGAGACATTCTGAAATTTATATTCTGTCACTCCTTGTAGGACCCGTCGTCATAGGAGCTGTTACAGCCTTACGATCACTGATACCTTCCTCTGCGTTAACTGATTCGATAAGTTCAGGTCTGTTTGTCGCCAGGAGGTCTAAGACGTTATCCTCACGGGTTGGTTCTCTAGCTATCTGCTCAGGGTAATTTTCGGACAAGAGATTCGGAACAATGCCACACGTATCCCTGTCTCCGGCACCAGTTTTGATGGTATAACACTCCCAATCTATACCTGGCAAGTTGAAGTCACCCCCTATTACAGCGGCATGCTCAGGATTAATGATATTCAGCAATTTCTGTCTGAAGCGCTCTGCAACTACAGATCATGACCCAGGTGATCTATAAAAGCATCCGGTCACCATTTTTGTCCGTTCTTTGATAATTTCACCCAGATTAAATCTTATTCGGAATCCCTGATCATGTCGCTAGATTTTTTTTTTTCTGCAATAAATACGCCGGTGCCGTTGGCGACTAACCTATCAATTACGATAAACATTGCAATCTGAATTTAGGATTTCGTTGTCATTGACATCTGGTTTCAACCAGTTTTCTGTTCCCAATAGCCGCGCGGTATTAGCCGAGCGGTCTGGGGCGCTGCAGTCATGGACTGTGCGGCTGGTCCCGGCTGAGGTTCGAGTCCTCCCTCAGGCATGGGTGTGTGTGTTTGTCCTTAGGATAATTTAGGTTACGTAGTGTGTAAGCTTAGGCACTGATGACCTTAGCAGTTAAGTCCCATAAGATTTCACTTCTGTTCCCAATACTCTCTGTGCAGTAAGCGATACTAAGCCTGGGGCATTTCCATAGATGCTCCTGCAGTTTACTAAATTCATATTAATCTTTTCTATCTCTGATCTGCGAGGACCAAGATTCTCTGAGGTCACTTTGGCTGATTTAACAGGCAAACCGTCTTTGATCGCAAGGGAAGGGTTCTCTAACCTAAAGAAGCCCATGTGCACGCCACACGTACTCCGCTACCCTAGTAGCCACTTCCTGCGTGTAGTGCACGCCTAACCTATTAAGGTGAACCCTACAATTCTGCACCCGATAGCGGAGGTCGAGAAATTCGCGTCCGATAACGTCGCAAAGTGGTGTGAGCTTTGGGTTTAGACCTTCCACCCTGCTCCAAACTAGAGGACCGAGATCAACCCTGGGTACAATGCTACAAATTGACAGCTTAGCCGGCACCCTCTGTGCGTTGTTAGCTGCCTTCACCAAATCAGCCAGTCGCTGTAAGGAGCCGAGGGCAGCCTCAGAACCGAAGCGGCAGCTCTTTCTTCCTCTAAAGAGCGGGAGAGCCTCTGATCTCCACGTTTGTTGGTAAGGCGTGGACTTCCAACATCTTGATCGCTTTCCATACACATTCACGTCAGTAGCACGAGAACAGTCGAGCAGCTTCGCCTTTTCCAAGTTACTTGGTCGTATGACCAAAAAATAGGCAAATTTTATAAAAAGTTGGAGGAAATGAAAAGACTAAAAACGATACGTTTAGGCACTGCGACTGATCATAAGTTGAACTTTGTTTCAAATTTTCAGTAGAAAAACGAAATGGCGCCCGTAATTATGCTTTAATCAAGGGCCCGGGAGTGTGAAGTACGCAGCCTGCGTGTAATGTAGCCCCTTAGGAATTGTCAAAAATAGATGACATCAGTAGATCCTACATTAGATTCATGAGAGCCCAGACCTAACCACACTGAAAAATGGCTCTGAGCACTATGGGACTTAACTTCTGAAGTCATCAGTCCCCTAGAACTTAGAACTATTTAAACCTAACTAACCTAAGAACATCAAACACATCGATGCCCGAGGCAGGATTCGAACCTGCGACCGTCGCGGTCGCGCGGCCCCAGACTGTAGCGCCTAGAACCGCTCGGCCACTCCGGCCGGCACACTGAAATAACCTTAAATTCAAGATATGTTGCTAACTCGAGCTTTGCGATCGATTTCTTCACTCTTTATGGCTTTAAAAAATATAGATATTAACAGCTTTCAACCAAGGAAAAGTTTATATTTTAAGTGAGTCAAAGGCAAATGTTAATAGGTTGAACCGTTTTTATTTTATGCTACAAGCAGTTCTGAAAAAATCGTTTCTGCAGGAAAACTTGTTTAATGTTTACGGAAATCTTTATATGCGGTGTTAGTTCTTGGCCAGAAAAGCCGATATGGCTGAGCTACATATGCTGCGTTCACCTCCTGCGCACTTTTTTCATCAGCTTTTCGGGCGAAAGTGTCTGCAATACAAATCATGTTGTGAATGACCGTCACGGCACGTCATGTTTTCTATCTAAGCCGGGCGTCACTGGCTGAGAGCGTTCCATGGCGACCATGACACTGCTTCGAACAAAGGGCTACAGAAACTATTGAAAGGAAGAGATTAAAAAACCTTTCGTCCCAATGTTGTACACACATATACCTTTCAAAAATGCAATAAAAACCAAATTTTTGACCATTTCGAACGTGAACCTGGCCTTAAGTCACCGGAATTTCCCGTACGCGGTCCGTATTGTCACTATACCGATCCCACACTCGTCTCTGTTTCGCTTTTATGCTATCCTACTTCGGTCTCGTCGTTGTTCAAATAAGTAGTAATGTAATCAGTAATAGCGAGACTACCGCTGTTACGTGACAATAGGACTGCTGTGGTATCAGCTGAGATGTGGCACCCACTATTACGGTGACACAGTGGCATCAAGGTACCTGGGAGAGGGGTCGCTGCGCTGTGTGCTGGTAAGCCCGCGGATTATCTCAGACCAGCGTCCGCTAAAGCGCGTCATACGATCCGGCGAGTACGAGACCCACTCCGCGTAATTGAATCTCGCCGCTATTGAACGGTCACGTAAACACACATAGCTACCTGATAGGGTATGCACGTGGCGTCCCACTGCATTACGGGTACACTTGCCACAAATGCTTGGCAGCAAGGGAATTAAGAATTATAGAAGTGCAAGTGTGAAAACTTGTCAAAATGAAAGTTGCAGGTTAAGAGAAAGTTTTTGTCAGTGTTGACTGGAATACCCTCTTTGAAATTCTGGAGGCAGAGTCGATAAAATACAGAGGGCGAAAAGTTATTCTCAGATTTTAAAGACAGCTATCTGTAGTTATAAGAATCGAAGGACATGAAGAGAATGAGACAGTCTTGTAGACTATCCCACATCTTATTCAGTTTGTACACAAAGAGGGATTATTTTTAAAAAGGAAATTAAAGTTTAGGGAGGAGAAATATAATTTTGAGAACTAATGATGACTTTGTATTTCTGTCAGAGACAGCACAAGGCTTTAAAGAGCAGTTGAACGGAATGATTGGTATCTATAAAAGAGACTGTAAGATGTTTGTACATCTACATCTGAGTGATTACTCTGCTTTTCACAATAAAGTGCCTGGCAGAGGGTTCAGTGAACCACCTTCATGCTGTCTACCTTTCCAATCTCGAACGGCACGAGGGAGAAGCGAGCCCTTAAATTTTTCCGTGTGAGCCCAGTTTCTCTTATTTTATCGTGATGATCATTTCTCCCTATGTAGGTGGGCGCCAACAGAATGTTTTCGCAATCGGATGAGAAAACTGGTGATTGAAATTTCATGAGAAGGTTAATGGAGAGGAATCAAATTGAACCAGTCTCCTCATGGAATTACTTTAGGAAATGAGACATGTCTATTTATAAGGGAGACACATATAAGCACACTGCCTCATGTATAGACTTTTAGGTAACAGGGAAGGCCTGATGGAAAAGAAAGGTAGTCGTAAAATGACAGAGAGCGCACACAAGGGCATAAGTAGACATTATTGTTGTCGCAAATACAGTATGTGATTAACAGTCTATTGGGGCGGGAGTTGAAAATATTTCGCTCTGGTCGGGACGACTGCTTATTGTACGTCGTTCACGTAAGAGCGTTAAGGTAGAGCAGGTACAGTGTATAGAAATCTCTACGCTCGTTTGTACGTAGCTAGGATACATGCGGATAAGAGAGAGACATATCACCAGTCGAACAACACAGACAAGCGACTTGCGGTTTCCTGAGAAAAGTCTGACAAGATAACCTTGCTGTAATCATCAACTGAAAGTACACGAATTTGTAAAAGTTATTTTTTCCGGTCAAAAGGCGAGAAATTTTTATTTTTGCAGCGCATTCTTGCATTTTGCAACTGTGTGCTCAGCCCAGTGGTGTGCCTACAGAAGATGTTTGAAGATAGATCGAATAACTAAGTACTGAATCGAATTGTGGAAGACAGACATTTATTGCAAAACGTAACTTAAATAGGAGACCTATCAGGAAATGCCCTTGGGCACCAAAGGATCTTCAATAGAGAGAATAGAAACAGGTTACATATGTAGGGGTACTTGAACAACTAGAGAAAGAAGAGAGAAAAATACTGAGAAAAATACTAGATCCCAAAAGAGGTGGAGAGAGGTGGATGCGAAGACCTAGGGAATAATTGTACCGGAACATGAGAACAATATCCGGGGAAATCAGATTCAAAAGGGCAAGGCTTGCTGGGCATTTAGTTAGGATGAGTATGGACAGAATGACGAAGAGTGTGGGAAACAACAGGGAGAACAAGGGGAAAGACAGGAACCAAATGGATTGTTGAACTTCGGAAGGACTGGTTGGAATTGGGGATAAAGGTCGAAGGAAAGGAAAGGAAAATTAGAGGAACAAATATACGCCGACAAATATGCCGGAGATCAATGACAGAAGAATACAGGAAAAGATTAGAATGTCACCAGTGGAGCCGCCAGGAGAAACGGAAACTGAAGATCTCGGAAGAAGAGCGGGAGAGGAGAAGAGAAAGAATGAAGAGGTTCTGGGAGAAGAAGAGGAAAATGCAGTCCACGAAGGGGCTACCCGTGGTCCTATAGAGGCTGTAACGCAACAAGAAGAAGAGGAAGAGAAGAAGAAGGTACTTGAACAAATAAGCAGGTTAAAATGAATGTAGGTTGCAGTAGTTATGTGGAGAAGGAGACTTGTGCCGGATTGATTAGCGCGGACTATTCTCCGGACTAAAGACATCACCATGGCGTAGCTGAGAATGTGGGTATATCGCAAGAATGTGTACGGTATGTACTACACAAAAAAATTAAATTTGCGCAGGCTTCAAAGGATTAGCTAGTTAGTTAATTTCATGTTCCATGGATCATTTGTAAGATAAATCGTAATGACGTGGAATGAGTCCTGTTACATTCTCATTGCAAATTAATTTGTAAATATGGATACATGTTGAACATTTATAAGTTTTCTTCGTTTTCTTTTACTTCATTATTAATGTTATAAAATACACAGATGTGACTTAATTAATTCAAGATGATGGGAAACAGCTATTAGTTGTCCTTTTCTTTTAGGCTTTATTACAGCAAATCTAAATTTCGGCTAGCAACTAGCCATTATCAATGCAGTATTTCAGAGTTTTAATACATGCCCTAGTACTTCAATCCCACGTTGTTCGGGCTACTGTCACAGTTCATTCAAGACTACTGAAGCCTTGAAAGGACTGTGACAGGTTTCCGAACAACAGGTGATCATTTAGAAAGTCATATCACAGTCTTTTAGTGCGTTCCGCATTTCTAACGCAAGGTAACTTGGCTTAATTAATTCCTACCCACCACCTTTTTAATACATTGGAAAAATATAAATTCTTGTGCGAAATAGAAGGAGTTCCAAGGAGAAAGTTTTTCAGTTTGTTTTTATAAGTAAGTTATCCAAAATTTCGATTGCAGCAATGTGCTCCAATTTTTGTACTAAAGACAACCTTAAAGTGGGGAATGAATGTAATTTTTACTTCCGGTATTCTAATTATCTACATCAGAGTACCTGTTGAGCTGCACTGGACTTTACAACGAGCTCCATGAGGCAATAAATTCACTGTGAAGCACGCCAAACTGCTTAATCAAATGTTTACACGTCGACCGTAGATGAGCACCACATATTGTTCTTACAGCACGTTTCTGAGCGATGAAGACTTTCTTTGTTAAGGGTGAGTAGCCCCAGAATATTTTTCCATACGTCGTTATGGAATGAAAATAAACAAAATATATCAACCTAAAGATTTCTCATTCCTCAAGGTATGCAATGACTCTAAGTCCAAATGTGGCTGAATTAAGTTATTTTATGATTTCCAAAAAGGGTTATTTGCTATTTTAAATTGTCATCAACACGGAAACATAAGAATTTCGAACTTTTCCTCCACGTTTATTATTTTCTGGTTATTCGTCAAATTGTTCGTTACCAGTTCATATATTATTTGTGCGTCAAGTATCTAAATAGCGTGGAGCTGCTCACAGACCACTTACACCACTCAAAAATACAGTGGCTTAGATATCTAATGTATTGTCTTTGTTTCCATTGATGTTACAAGTGAAACATAAGTTATAACATAAAGTAGGTATATATGTACTCCACTAACTATCAGTGTTTATTTAGAAATTTTTCTACAGAATACAGCTGTTAAGCGATTTCGAAAATAATTTTTTCAAAATTATTACGAAGCGCGTTATTGGCAAAAATAGCAGAACACGCTAACATTCAGTGATGTGATGCTAGTAACAAGTCTGGAGCGAGGATACAGAGTTGCTGGACAACAGTCTCTACTGTCAAGAACAGTGTCGTATCTCAGGAATATTTGGATATTTTGTGATTAAGTAGGCTTAGCATTGTTTTGCACAAACCTGTGTGTGTAGGAACGACATTTTCAATATTTCGAGGACTCTTTGACCAAAAATAAATTACCTTTATGAGACCGCAATCATTGTTTGTTTTGTGAATAACACGGTACAGATCGCTTCGCTTTATATATGTCATTATGTATTGAGTAGTTAAGGCTAGTTTCATCATTAGATCAAACCTCAGAACGTGTGTAACAAGTTTCAGTGCCAGTATCAATAAAGTCTATGACTAATCCAGCCAAAGGTTTTATTGGTAGTGACACTGAACCTATTCTACAAGTTCTAAGTTTTGAAATGATGATAGCAGTAACCTTCATTACTTAAAATTAAAACGTTGTAATGAATAATGACGTATATGGAGTGCATGTCTTAAAAAGGAAGGAGGGCGAGTGAGGGAGATGAGTAGTAAGGGAAAGGGACCTAGGAAGGCCAGTGCAGAAGAAGGTGTGAGCGGTGAAGGATGACAGGGCTGAGCAAGGTGTATGGCCAAGGTCAAACTTGATCCGAAGTCTCCTCTGGAGTCCTGCTCTTTGATTGTCCTTGCGAATAAACATGGTATTTTCAAACGATATGTACAGAAATGTCATTACAATCTTCACTGATAACAACCAGATACATTAACTTCCTTAACGGATGCTGTATGAAACTATGGAGCGTAAAAATACATGTGGCAACAGTTAATTCTTGATTTATCACCATTAAACATATTTTGGTACCATAAATCCGTTTTATACATGGGTCTACATTTGGGACTATCCGAAAATTTACGTAATACAAGAAAATTGAACCACACAGAAACCAGTTACCTCATGGCCCTGAATTGCTATCCAGCGATTAAAGTTTTGAAGACGAAGTAACTGTTGTATCTGCACAAGTGATCAACCTTTGATGGGCAGTTCATTTATTCCTAACAACGTGCCTTGACTGGGCATAGATATCTCATGTTAGCAGCCAGCTGTTAACACCGTCAGGTACTTAATGTAATGTGTGTACTCACTTTGATTGTGACTCTTTCATCTACCGGGTGATCAAAAAATCAGTATAAATTTGAAAACTTAATAAACCACGGAATAATGTAGATAGATAGGTAAAAATTGACGCTCGTGTTTGGAATGAGATGGGCTTTTACTAGAACAAAAAAAACCATATTGCTTGACGCTTGAAAGATCTCTTGTGCGCGTCGTTTGGTGATGATCGTGTGCTCAGCCGCCACTTTCGTCATGCTTGGCCTCCGAGGTCCCCAGACCTCAGTCCGTGCGATTATTGGCTTTGGGGTTACCTGAAGTCGCAAGTGTATCGTGATCGACAGACATCTCTAGGGATGCTGAAAGACAACATCCGACGTCAATGCCTCACCATAACTCCGGACATGCTTTACACTGCTGTTCACAACATTATTCCTCGACTACAGCTATTGTTGAGGAATGATGGTGGACATATTGAGAATTTCCTGTAGAGAACATCGTCTTTGCTTTGTCTTACTTTGTTATGCTAATTATTGCTATTCTGATCACATGAAGCGCCATCTGTCGGCCATTTTTTGAACATTTGTATTTTTTTGGTTCTAATAAAACCTCATGTCGTTCCAAGTATTTGTGTCAAGTTGTACCTCTCTACCTACATTTTTCCGTGATTTATTCACTTTTAAAATTTGTACTGTCTTTTTGATAACCCGGTATATTCTTGGTCATACAACATTGTACATCTGGATTCGTGTCACGTACGTGTCACAAAGTTTTCCAGTTCTGTGTCTCACTATTTATCCTCTTCATTTCTGCATACATACAGATAGTAAATCATGAGTGATTGGCCTTGTATACTTACGTCTAGACCTAGCATTATGATCGTTTCCTTCTACCGATCTTTCAGCTACTGTGATTTACAACGTTTCACATTTTGATGTGATCGTAACAGCTCTGTCCATTCAGTTGACTTTGTTTTTATTATATATTTTTTTATTTTTCTCTTGATGGGACATCCAGAACTGTAGATATTCATCGTCGGCGATAAAAAAATCGTTCAATTGGCTCTGAGCACTATGGGACTTAACTGCTGAGGTTATCAGTCCCCTATAACTCAGAACTACTTAAACCTAACTAACTTAAGGACATCACACACATCCATGACCTAGGCAGGATTCGAACCTGCGACCGTAGCGGTCGCGCGATTCCAGACTGTAGCGCCTAGAACCGCTCGGCCACTCTGTCCGGCCGGCGATAAAATCCGCTACAGTTCTACGAATATTGTTATTTCCAAAAAGAAAACCTCAACACGGTTTCAGAACTTGTCTCTCATCTTCAGGTGCATCTGCAAAATAATAAATCAATAATAAAACTTATCCACGTTGTCAACATAAGAAAAACTGAACAGAACCAACATAAGTTGTTAGAAAAATCTCTGTACGTACTTCACAATATGAGCCCAATAAAGGATGCATAAGTGAGGGTGAATAGGTTAAAATACACTAAAACAGTGCATGCGTGTTGCATGGTGTGAAACAGGACATCATCTTCAATCCTAGGTCTGACAGAAAACCTCTCGCATAGGAAGACCTACGTAAAAGGACACAGGTCCCCAATCAAAATAGCGGAACCTCCGAAAATAAAACCTAACATAAATTAATAATCTAAATCCCCGATTTTAAAACCGAGCCACACATATATCTGAACGAAGGTAGACGGGCGGTCTTCTCAACACTGAACGTCCGAAGAAGCGGTTCTATAGACTATGTACCTGCTGGCATGTGTGAAAACACAATGTGACCCCGTGAGTAAAGTTTGCAACCCTTCCGTGCTGCATACAAACCCATCAGACCCGTACCAATCAGAACCAAAAGTAGGAATTGCCGGGGGGTGGGGGCATCCATGTACCGCGTACTGGACAACTTTATTCCTTGCTTAACCAATGTAA
Source organism: Schistocerca nitens (assembly GCF_023898315.1). Lineage (NCBI taxonomy): Eukaryota > Metazoa > Arthropoda > Insecta > Orthoptera > Acrididae > Schistocerca > Schistocerca nitens. Next base: position 23,780,993 of record NC_064614.1, read on the forward strand.
CTGATTTTGAACTGTCTCCTCTAACATCTTTTTCAAATGCCTCCAATCTACTCTTTTCTATCTTGCTCTTTGTAAATGTTTTGCATCCCTACACAGGTTTGCTGCAAACATAGCTTTTCATGAATATATGGTCTGAAACTCGTACTTGTTGTTTCCTGTTTCTTATTACAGAAACACATTTCACCTCACACAGTCATCCACATCGTCGTGAATAACTTGTCCAAGTTTAACATTTAACGATGCAGCAAGTCCATCAGCTGCGCTCCTCATTTCTTTCATATTCTTGTTGTTTTTGTGCACACGATAGTCATCAGATAGTAAGTATACTATCCAATTCAGTAAGCACCCAACCCACTACCTATCCACTTTCAACAATCTCCCCTTTGTCTTCATCAAATCGCATCCTATCGATTTTCTATGTGTTACAAATTACTGCCGTATCAAAAAGACCTTTACTTCCCTCATTTCCTATTCGTGGAAACTGTATATATATATATATATATATATATATATATATATATATATATATATATATATATATATATCCATCAGCAAGGGTAAGCTAAAAGATCGTTAACTGCTGTTTAATTCTTCTAATTAACTGTAATTGTAGCCTAGATATGGCGTTGGCTGACTCAATGCGACAATTTAGAAGGCTACCATTACAAAGCAAAAATCTCCTCAGCGTTAATGCGCATTTAGATGTTAACTGCCTGGCACTTTTCGCTAGATCTGCTGCATCAGATGGCTCTCTGATTACAAGCGCTGTGAAACTATAGGAACATTTTCTCGCTGCTATCGATTCACTATAATGGAGGGTACAGAAATGCAGACGTTTCAGACCTTACGAGTGTAAATAATACTGTTGTTCAACTTCATACTATAGTTCACTGTGTTGCTTGCTTAGCGTTACACCCACTACCCAAGCAGTTTATTTGTATTTATTGTGTGTTTATTTGTATTTATGTAAATCAGAGAAAAATATAGATTATTTGCATTTGTAGACAGTAACTGCAACTTTTCCCCCACTTGTCTCCGGGACATCTGAAGAAGCCAATCACTCTCGGCTATTCTGTTTACTGTCTGTAGGCGCCCAGTATTGATGTCTTGTGAAACAAAATACTGAAAACGGTAATTATGAGCTTCCGACCTTTTAAACATCAGCTGTTCAGCAAATAAATCATCGTTCGGCGCCCTGAGCTCGGGATTTAGCTTCATGATCAGATCTAAAGTAAAGTCTGTAGCTTGAATTATTACTACTTAGTGGCAGGTCGTAGCCAGGGCCAACCATTTTATCAAGTTTATTTTGAGAGTTTTTTAGCCGCAACATAAAATGAATGTAAGAAAGCGGAGTCAGTATGATTGAACAAAGCAGACGACACGTAGTTTACAGTTTGAGACAAAATATTTATTTAAAAACAGACATGTTCTTTTGTGGCTAAATGCTATTGGCATAGCAACGCAAGCGGGCAGCTAATGCGCAAACGTGCTTCACTAATATCCCAGTAAACTTGTTGATAAGTACAAATCTGAAGTAATTATGGTTTAAAGTAGTGATCGTTCTACGAGTCAGTTAAATATTGCAAATGGCAGTAATGAATTGAATACTGTATTAATTCCAGACAAAAATCAGGCACATTTGGCAGCACGCAATGACTGGAAGCTCAGAGTGGCGGTGTTACGATATGACATCACACCTACAAACATTGAAATTCTTCTTATGCTTCGCTGTGAAAAAGATGTTTCTGATTCAATATACTGCCCACCCTTAGCACACGTTCTAACACAAGTTATTATTATTATTATTATTATTATTATACAAATTTGGCCGTTAAAGACCGTGAAAACAGTTATTTCTTGCGCTTCTGGGAAGTCTTCTTTCTCTCAGTCCACACTTCTTTCATTCTTGCGCTGAAGGCGGCTTTTCTCTCTTCAGACCATTTAGTTCCACAAGTCTTCTTAATTTTCACACCGAAACCCGTGAATGAATTCAGTTTTTTTCTAAAAAGGTTTCTGTTAAATATTGTTTCCTGATCTATGTCCATTTCTTTTAGATCTCTTTCTGTGCTGATAAACCATAAATTTTTATTTTTTAGATTTGCGATGTACGAAAATATTTGTTTTGTAAGCCTATTCGGGTTCATCCTCATGATGTGAGCATAAAAGGAGCATCTTCTTTTTCTAATTTCATCTGTAATTTTGCTGCACGTCGTATACACTTTTCTGTTGCTTTTTAGTCTGTATACAGACTTGCCTTGATCATCTGTTATGTTCCTGTGTCCAAGAATTGTCCTCACAATTCTTCTTTCACGATTTTCTATCTGTTCTGCGTATGTAAAATTTGCCAGTGTTTCTGATGCATATAGTATCTGCGGTCTAATGACAGTCTGGTAGTGTCTGAGTTTAATGTTTTTGGATATACATTTTTTTTAATACATTTGTCTGCAGTAGTGAGTTGCTGTCTCTAGTCTTTGTATTCTAGCCCTGCAGGCTGGATGACCTTTTGCCACAGGCTGAATTAGTTCACCAAAATATTTAAAATGTTTAGATACCTGTATTTTCCCGTATTTCGTAGTTATTTTCTTTGGTGGATTTTTGATATTTGTAATGATTTCTGTCTTTTCAAATGAAATTTGCAAGCCTGCTTTTTCAGCAGTTTCTTTAAGTAATTCTATTTGTTTTATTGTGTCTTTTTGTGTGTAAGCTAAACAGGCGAGATCGTCAGCGAAGGCAAAACAGTTGGTTTCAATGGCTTTGTAGCACTTCCCTCCAATTTGGACTTTCTCAACTCCATGTTTTTGCGTGAGTTTTCTCCATTATGCTATGACTTTATCCAGAAGACAGTTGAAGAGTACCGGGGACAGCGCATCACCTTGTCTAACACAGGTTAATAATTATCATTTGTCTTTATTTTAAAAAACATTTGCCAGATGATCTAAAACGAAGAGCTGACATTTTAGATATTTTAAGTGATCATTCCTTTAACAAACCAAATAACATGTTCAGCTTGAAAATATTTCGGAATACACTCCTGGAAATGGAAAAAAGAACACATTGACACCGGTGTGTCAGACCCACCATACTTGCTCCGGACACTGCGAGAGGGCTGTACAAGCAATGATCACACGCACGGCACAGCGGACACACCAGAACCCGCGGTGTTGGCCGTCGAATGGCGCTAGCTGCGCTGCATTTGTGCACCGCCGCCGTCAGTGTCAGCCAGTTTGCCGTGGCATACGGAGCTCCATCGCAGTCTTTAACACTGGTAGCATGCCGCGACAGCGTGGACGTGAACCGTATGTGCAGTTGACGGACTTTTGAGCGAGGGCGTATAGTGGGCATGCGGGAGGCCGGGTGGACGTACCGCCGAATTGCTCAACACGTGGGGCGTGAGGTCTCCACAGTACATCGATGTTGTCGCCAGTGGTCGGCGGAAGGTGCACGTGCCCGTCGACCTGGGACCGGACCGCAGTGACGCACGGATGCACGCCAAGACCGTAGGATCCTACGCAGTGCCGTAGGGGACCGCACCGCCACTTCCCAGCAAATTAGGGACACTGTTGCTCCTGGGGTATCGGCGAGGACCATTCGCAACCGTCTCCATGAAGCTGGGCTACGGTCCCGCACACCGTTAGGCCGTCTTCCGCTCACGCCCCAACATCATGCAGCCCGCCTCCAGTGGTGTCGCGACAGGCGTGAATGGAGGGACGAATGGAGACGTGTCGTCTTCAGCGATGAGAGTCGCTTCTGCCTTGGTGCCAATGATGGTCGTATGAGTGTTTTGCGCCGTGCAGGTGAGCGCCACAATCAGGACTGCATACGACCGAGGCACACTGGGCCAACACCCGGCATCATGGTGTGGGGAGCGATCTCCTACACTGGCCGTACACCACTGGTGATCGTCGAGGGGACACTGAATAGTGCACGGTACATCCAAACCGTCATCGGACCCATCGTTCTACCATTCCTAGACCGGCAAGGGAACTTGCTGTTCCAACAGGACAATGCACGTCCGCATGTATCCCGTGCCACCCAACGTGCTCTAGAAGGTGTAAGTCAACTACCCTGGCCAGCAAGATCTCCGGATCTGTCCCCCATTGAGCATGTTTGGGACTGGATGAAGCGTCGTCTCACGCGGTCTGCACGTCCAGCACGAACGCTGGTCCAACTGAGGCGCCAGGTGGAAATGGCATGGCAAGCCGTTCCACAGGACTACATCCAGCATCTCTACGATCGTCTCCATGGGAGAATAGCAGCCTGCATTGCTGCGAAAGGTGGATATACACTGTACTAGTGCCGACATTGTGCATGCTCTGTTGCCTGTGTCTATGTGCCTGTGGTTCTGTCAGTGTGATCATGTGATGTATCTGACCCCAGGAATGTGTCAATAAAGTTTCCCCTTCCTGGGACAATGAATTCACGGTGTTCTTATTTCAATTTCCAGGAGTGTAGATATAACGTTTCAGTGCCAGGACTGAATGCAGTAGTTGTTGCAGACCTGTTATTTATTTGCTCGTGCTAAAAATAGTCATGCATGAAGAGCAGCAGAGAAACCGTGTTAGCATCCCTATTGTTGGCTCTGCTGTTACTGAAGACTTGTTACGGTACCCAGTTAAATGTTAATAGCTGGTCGTAGTTGTAGGTGCAAAAACTGTTTTGTACTCTGCAGAGAAATTATCGTTTCAAGTGATGAGCACCTCATCCACAGTCGTAATTTCACTCAATTGGGGAGGTTGTTTCTCCTCCCCTTATAGCCCACATCCTTCTATTGAGCGTACACTTCACGTGGCTACACAACTGACATTTCGACTGCCAGAAACAAATTCTGATAACGTGACTACTGATTTACATTACTAGCGGAATAAAGAGTCGATTGATACCAAACACGAACCTGATTAATTTAAAACTCCTTAATTCCGTCATTCGAGTTAGCATTAAGGCTAATTTTCTCCCACCATCAAATCACATCGACAGACCATCGGATGGAAGGGGCTAACTATTTTTCCTCGTCACCGACTAATTAACATTAAAATCCCTCAAGATGCCCAGCTGTCTTCGAGTTAGTATCCTTTAAGTTCATATATGACTACAAAGCAAGCGGTGGCGCAGGGACACTAGTTCCTCACCTCCTTCGGAGGTATGGACCTCAAACGGTTCCTTCAGCCTAATCTTCAAACGCCGAGCCATGCCTCCAGAAATGTAAGTCACAACTACTCTCGTGGTTTGCTTTCACAGTAACTCAGGTAGCGTTCTCGAACACATTCTCTCTCTCTCTCTCTAGGGATTAGCTCTCAATTTAATTGCTTCCCTGAATTTCACAAATACTTATCTTGTACGTTTCCTGGCCTTCAACAGGATGGAAGCCAGCCATTTACGCCAATATTCTTGATGATACCGTCATAACTTTAGTAACATGGCTGCCTTAAATTGTAGTTCTTTGATAACAGTATATTTTCTAATCAACGCCTGAAAAGTCTTTCATTTGTTCTACCTTTCGCCTGTTCGCTTTCTATTAATTCCATTCAACATCAGGCAACAACACCCTCTGACAATAAAAGAATCGTTGGACTATACGGTCGGCGGGAAGCAGGGCTATTATCAACGGGTGAGTGACAATATCTCTGTCTTGGAGGGAACAGGTGCCAGGTCGTTTATGAAACTTTAATCCCTTTCGTCACAGATCCGTCGATTGTTTCGATCACTGTAACACAACGTTACGTAGGAATGACTAAACTCAAATTCCGTATCAATATACCGCTCAGCTCCATGTCCGCACAACATTTCTCTCTCTCTCTCTCTCTCTCTCTCCTGTCTCAGTACCAAACTGAGTAACGTATGCTTAGTGATCAGATCAATATTAATGTACAGCAACGTCGTTCGTTCAATAATCAGTTGTGAAATAATTTTTTGTAGCCATAGCGCAGAGTTAATGTTGTTAAACAGCAAAGGAAAGTTTTGATTAGACTACTGCTCATACAACAGATACATGTGAATCACTCTTTAAGAAAGTGGTTATATTACTCCTTTCATTATAATTCATACTGGAACTACTGTTTTTAAGGAGAAAAACATCAACGAAGAAGGCGGAAACTCAGATTCGCATCACTGTGACTCAAGATCAAATAACAAAGTAAGGTTGGTTCCCAATTCAACGAAACCATACAAGAAAGGTATTAAATGTATGGGAGTATAATTATACGTTCATCACCAAACACCAATAAAAACTATAGCCCATAGGAATTTTAGTCAGTAAAAGATTACTTCAAATAAAGTATTTATTTTACAGCATACATGAAGTTTCCTTGAGATATCGAGCGATTGAAAGCCAAAAAATTATTCAGATTAGCAGCAGTGTGTCTGAAAAACATAAGGCACATACGTATGAGATTTGATCCACTCACTCGGTATAAGCAAAAATGTGAGTAAACAAACAAGTGAATCTGAATTTTATCTTTGTAAATCATACAGTCTGTAACCTGCTGTAATGTAATATGGATGCTGTCAGCAGAGTTAACGCATTCCATACACTTTTTTTCTAAATATCTGTTATTCATCTACGTCTTGAATTATTTGGAATATATTTTGTCTTAGATAATACCCATTATGGGAAGCAATATCATCACAGCACATCCTACCATCACATCACCTGCTCTAAGCTGTCCTGTATATTGATGTGCTTTCTATATCGTATATTATCTACAGGACCAATAAAAAATACTTTACAATGCAATACCTACCACTGTAAGTTTTCAAGAGTCTTCTTTTTGTTTCTTTCCCACTAATCTGTGCATGGTTATTAACGGATTGGGCATTATTATTAATTAATGGTATGGCCTATCACCACGCCGTTACCACCCCACCCCCCCTGCCCCACCCCTCCAGAGACGAAAAATGTGTACCCACAACTGTTTCCCTATTGTGTCCTTCATGTGAAGTGAGGGGAACTTTCTTTTTTCTCATAATTGGTTGCGAATAGTGTAGCTAAAGCGTGAGTTGGATACCATCCCAGTATTCGCCAACATCCATGGCGGCCGGCACACGGCCGGGCGACTTCTGTCTGGAGCCGGTGCACCTCCCCGTCCCGGTAGCGGTGATTTAACGTGCACTGCCATCGGTGTGGATTTCTGTAGGTACCGAAGAGTGATAATAGACATATTAACCCGAATTATTTTCTCGCTGTATTATTGAGTACACTGTCTGAGGTATGTTAGGAAATCTCAAAGCATGCCCTGTAATTCTATTCCGCGTCAAAAGATACGAATATTTTGTGGAAGAGCAGAGCAAACATTGAAGAGAGTCTACTGCCCGCTGTAACACTAGCGATGCGGTCCATCGCAGACAGAAAGAGCCAGTTGGGGTGGTCATGAATAATGCAGGGCTGCCAACGGCGTGAAAACAGCGAAAGAATGTTCCTCCTTGCTCTGTCCGTATTCAGTTAGTCCATAGAGCACAAAGACCACGGGACGTAGGGCTGAAAGCTTCTGAGGCGGCAGACAACCTTTGTTCCCTTAAGTCCAGTCTTTAGTCCATGGGGCTGCGGAATTCATGGAACATTTCTCTACATGGTTCAGAAGTCTCTCATCTCCAGAAAAGCTCTATATAAAAATACGTTGCTGGAAGTAAAATGACCGAAGTTAGAAATTTTTACGCAACCTCAAATTAGACCGTGGGTTTACACAAAATCTGTCTAAAAGATAAAAATAAATGAGGGTGGATTCCACTTAACGGTACAGATATACATCAAAGACGAACTATTTTCATTATTTAGTATCTTTAATTTTCTCGTTACAACCACCTAAGGCCCATGTACCAGTCTCAGTTCCTTCCCATGTGGTGCCTTTGTTTCCTCCAGTTTTCAGTCATCATCTTACTTCTTTCGCTTCTATTTCGAAATCGTAATTTAATCCTTTACCTCTTAAAATATTTCTTTCTACATTTTCTCGTTATTTTGGGTATATCTAAATAATTTCCTGGTTTTCGGGCAGCGCTTCCTAATTCCTTTATCTAGCACTATTCAATCATTCTCTTTCTTATCCGTTTGACATTTACCTTGTATTAAAATAACATACTGTTCTTCCTACGTATTGTTTTGAGTCAGTTGATATTTAAACGTTATCGAGCTTTTGCTGCTGCTACGACGTTGGTGGATCATCGATTTGAGAATGAAAATCTGATCTACTGAATACCAGATACGTCGTCATCCGTCATATCCATCTAATTATCAATTTAATCGTTTGTTTTCAGTTTTTTCAGTTCTGTTCATCACTAGTTTTCAAAGTATACTTTGGTGAATTGGTGGAAGCGATGTTGTTGTTGTTGTTGTGGTCTTCAGTCCTGAGACTGGTATGATGCAGCTCTCCATGCTACTCTATCCTGTGCAAGCTTCTTCATCTCCCAGTACCTACTGCAACCAACATCCTTCTGAATCTGTTTAGTGTATTCATCTCTTGGTCTGCCTCTACGATTTTTACCCTCCACGCTTCCCTCCAATACTAAATTGGTGATCCCTTGATGCCTCAGAACATGTCCTACCAACCGATCCCTTCTTCTAGTCAAGTTGTGCCACAAACTTCTCTTCTCCCCAATCCTATTCAATACCTCCTCATTAATAATATGATCTACCCATCTAATCTTCAGCATTATTCTGTAGCACCACATTTCGAATGCGTCTATTCTCTTCTTGTCCAAACTAGTTATCGTCCATGTTTCACTTCCATACATGGCTACGCTCCATACAAATACTTTCAGAAACGACTTCCTGACACCTAAATCAATACTCGATGTTAACAAATTTCTCTTCTTCAGAAACGCTTTCCTTGCCATTGCACAGTCTACATTTTATATCCTCTCTTCTTCGACCATCATCAGTTATTTTGCTCCCCAAATAGCAAAACTACTTTACTACTTTAGGTGCCTCATTTCCTTCTCTAATTCCCTCAGCATCACCCGACTTAATTCGACTACATTCCATTATCCTCGTTTTGCTTTTGTTGATGTTCATCTTATATCCTCCTTTCAAGACACTGTCCATTCCGTTCAACTGCTCTTCCAAGTCCTTTGCTGTCTCTGACAGAATTACAATGTCATCGGCGAACCTCAACGTTTTTATTTCTTCTCCATGGACTTTAATACCTACTCCGAATTTTTCTGTTGTTTCCTTTACTGCTTGCTCAATATACAGATTGAATAACATCGGATATAGGCTACAACCCTGTCTCACTCCCTTCCAAACCACTGCTTCTGGTTTATGTACAAATTATAAATAGCGTTTCGCTCCCTGTATTTTACCCCTGCCACCTTCAGAAGTTGGAAGAGAATATTCCAGTCAACATTGTCAAAAGCTTTCTCTAAGTCTACAAATGCTAGAAACGTAGGTTTGACTTTCCTTAATCTAGCTTCTAAGATAAGTCGTAGGGTCAGTATTGCCTCACGTGTTCCGATATTTCTACGGAATCCAAACTGTTCTTCCCCGAGGTCGGCTTCTACCATGTTTCTCCATTCGTCTGTAAAGAATTCGTGTTAGTATTTGGCAGCTGTGACTTATTAAACTGATAGTTAGGTAATTTTCACATCTGTGAACACCTGCTTTCCTTGGGATTGGAATTATTATATTCTTCTTGAAGTCTGAGCGTATTTCACCTGTCTCATACATCTTGCTCACTAGATCGTAGAGTTTTGTCGGGACTGGCTCTCCCAAGGCTGTCAGTAGTTCTATTGGAATGTTGTCTACTCCCGGGGCCCTGTTTCGACTCAGGTCTTTCTGTGCTCTGTCCAACTCTTCACGCAGTACCATATCTCCCATTTCGTCTTCATCTACATCCTCTTCCATTTCCATGATGTTGTCCTCAAGTACGTCGCCCTTGTATAGACCCTATATACACTACATCTACCTTTCTGCTTTCCCTTGTTTGCTTAGATCTGGGTTTCCTTCCGAGCTGTTGATATTCATACAAGTGGTTCTCTTTTCTCCAAATGTCTTTTTAATCTTCCTGTAGGCAGTATCTATCTTACCTCTAGTGAGATAAGCCTCTACATCTTTACATTTGTCCTCTAGTCATCCCTGCTTAGCCATTTTGTACTTCCTGTCGATCTCGTTTTTGAGACGTTTATACTCCTTTCTGCCTGCTTCATTTACTGCATTTTTATATTTTCTCCTTTCATCAATTAAATTCAATATTTCTTTTGTTACGCAAGGATTTCTACTAGCCCACGTCTTGTTACCTACTTGATCCTCTGCTGCCTTCACTACTTCATCTCTCAAAGCTTCCCATTCTTCTTCTACTGTATTTCTTTCCCCCATTCCTGTCTATTGTTCCCTTATGCTCTCCCTGAAACTCTGTACAACCTCTGGTTTAGTCAGTTTATCAAGGTCCCATCTCCTTAAATTCCCACCTTTTTGCAGTTTCTTCAGTTTTAATCTACAGTTCATAACCAATAGATTGTGGTCAGAGTCCACATCCGCGCCTGGAAATGTCTTACAATTTAAAACCTGGTTCCTAAATCTCTGTCTTACCATTATATAATCTATCTAAAACCTGTCAGTATCTCCAGGCTTCTTCCATGTATACAACCTTCTTTTATGGTTCTTGAACCAAGTGTTAGCTATGATTAAGTTGTGCTCTGTGCAAAATTCTACCAGGCGGCTTCCTTTTTCATTTCTTATCCCCAATCCATATTCACCTACTACGTTTCCTTCTCTCCCTTTTCCTACTACCGAATTCTAGTCACCCATGACTATTAAATTTTCGTCTCCCTTCACTATCTGAACAATGTCTTTTATTTCATCATACATTTCTTAAATTTCTTCGTCATCTGCAGAGCTAGTTGGCATATAAACTTGTAATACTGTAGTCGGCGTGGGCTTTGTGTCTGTCGTGGCCACAATAATGCGTTCACTATGCTGTTTGTAGTAGCTTAACCGCACTCCTATTTTGTTATTCATTATCAAACCGACTCCTGCTTTATCCCTATTTGATTTTGTATTTATAACCCTGTATTCGCCTGACCAAAAGTCTTGTTCCTCCTGCCACCGAACGTCACTAAATCCTACTATATCTAACTTTAACCTATCCGTTTCCCTTTTTAAATTTTCTAACATACCTGCTCGATTAAGGGATCTGACATTCCACCCTCCGATCCGTAGAACGCCAGTTTTATTTCTCCTGATAACGACGTCCTCTTGAGTAGTCCACGCCCGGAGATCCGAATGGGGGACTGTTTTACCTCCGCAATATCGTACCCAAGAGGACGCCATCATCATTACCCATACAGTAAAGCTGCATGCCCTAGAGAAATATTATGGTTGTAGTTTCCCCTTGCCTTCAGCCGTTCGCAGTACCAGCACAGCAAGGCCGTTTTGGTTAGTGTTACAAGGCCATATCAGTCAATCATCCAGACTGTTGCCCCTGAAACTACTGAAAAGGCTGTTGCCCCTCTTCAAGAACCACACGTTTGTCAGGCCTCTCAACAGATACCCCTCCGTTGTGGTTGCACCTACGGTACGGCTATCTGTATCGTTGAAGCACCCAAGCCTCCCCACCAACGGCAAGGTCCATGGTTCTTGGAGGGGGGGGGGGAATTCTTTGTATTGTGCTTTACTCAGTAATTGGTGTATCACCTTGACTGTTACAGGAATATCGTACTTCTAATTTGGGTACTGGTTCTGGACAATTAAGAAATTTATAAAACCTTTTTTCTAGCAATCATTATTTTCAGTATTAACTCAGCGAAATTCAAATTTTTCATATCAAAATCAAATACTTCCTTGGTAGACATTTAATTTAAACTTGAAGCTGTGATAGAATACTTGGAAACCTTTTGTTGCATTTTAGGCCCCAAAGTTTTAATTACGGAATGATTCCTTCACCTGCAACGCATGATTCCATGTTTTGAAAATTTCTTTAAATCACCTTAACTATATTTCCTGTTCCTTTTATTTGCTGTTCAAATCATTCAAATGCTACAGGCTATAACATTTTCATGTATCCACTATTTAACATTATTTTTTCGGAATTTTTGTTCTTAAATTTTCAATTTTTCCTGTTCCTTAAAAGTATACCACTTACAAATACCTGCTGGCAAATGAACACGACACGGCTGACTACATTCACACAGACTACTGCATTTCCCTGCACACTAAATGTATTACTGCCCGCATCTCGTGGTCGTGCGGTAGCGTTCTCGCTTCCCACGCCCGGGTTCCCGGGTTCGATTCCCGGCGGGGTCAGGGATTTTCTCTGCCTCGTGATGGCTGGGTGTTGTGTGCTGTCCTTAGGTTAGTTAGGTTTAAGTAGTTCTAAGTTCTAGGGGACTGATGACCATAGATGTTAAGTCCCATAGTGCTCAGAGCCATTTTAAATGTATTACTATTATTACTGCACGTTCTTCCAACTTTCAGAACGCCATCTGCACTATAGATTGACCACCAAAGGCTGCATAGACACACCTGCGGAATGACAAAAGTCTTCGACAAACTGTTTCAGTAAATGTTCCCTGTTGTACCCTCAGAGCGATCAAAGTGAAGAATGATACTGAATGATCGTTCAGGCAATCGTTGCACGTGTAGGTAAATTTCTCTTCCTGCACGTTGAAAGGTGGCTACACTGAGCCACAGCGCCAGAGATCGCGCTAGAGAGTATTGTTCCGCCGCCTCCACTGGCAGTGATTATTGAGAACTCGTAGTGGGCAGTGCTTTGGGAGAACTCGTGGTAGTCAGTGCTGAGATGTCGTAGTCAGGAGTGTTTGTTGAGATGAGCTAGTAGGCAGTGCTTGCTGAGATGTGATACTGAAAAGTTCTTGTTGAGATGTGATAGTAGCGAGTCGGTGTGGAGAGATTGTAATGTCTAGAGTGCTTTTCATCAATATAAATTAAGGTAAGAAACTACTTTTCTTTTCTTTCTCATTATTTCAATATCCTGAATAATGCGTCATTACAGGTTCAGTCAACAAAGCATCTGGCTTGTGTTCTTGTATTAGAGTGTAATTCTGGTTTTCTTGAGTAATTATGGTATTTCTATTTTCTTTAATTAATTCAGTATAAATGATATTTAAAATTTCTTGTGTTGTTGAAGAAGAACCGTGCCAGATGCGTACGTTGAGTCATACTTCCACACACAGAACAGTTACACTTGTGCTTTGGTTTCGTAGGTTTTATAGTTGCTGGGGACTTAATTAATTGTGTTAATGAAAATTTCCATTTCATTCTTTGTTGTTGTTCTATGCAGTCAGATTGCGTAATAATACTAGTCAGGGCCAACCGTTACGAGACTTCGTAATCGGACAGACAGCTGCTAAATCAAAAATTAAAATTATTTGCATTCTATTTTAATTAAGCCCCCATGCAACGTGTCTCCTCCAAATCTAGATATTGTGGTTACTTAAACAGATTCAGGAAGATACCTGTGCAAATACAGCCATTGCGTTTGTTTTCAGTTATTGATCGCCGGTGTTGAAACTAAATTATACAATTTTTGGGACTACCCATCGATTGAATTTATTTATTTACAAGAGTATTTTTAAATTACACATCAGTTTTCGATACGTTAACTACAATAAAACTTAAAATGTTACTTGGCACCTAGAGAATTACGTAATATAAAACAAATCCCACCTGTGGCGTGCAGGAAATAGATTCCTGCTGGGAAAAAAATATCCTACATGTTCGGCAGAGAAGCCAGTTGAGACCTCAATATAAGAAATAAATAACATTTTCTAGGAATTGTTTAGCTCTTAGGTCCCTATAAATTGCTAGTAACTACTGTCCCCCCCCCTCCAAAAAAATCCTGCATTATTGTGTAGAGTGTTTCAGAAGTGATGCTCAATAATTTTCACATGGAAAGTACAGGCCCAAAGTAGCTAAAAAGCTCTTACAAAATTGGGTTCGCAAATCAACCGTTGTCGAGGTATCGCATGAATTGAAGCTGGGAACCAACTGTAAACGCCCCTGGAAATCACGGCATTTACGCTGGGATCTAAATGTTTGGAATCGGCTATCTGTTTTGAGTCTTCAGATTTTCGCGGCGCAATGACTGCTCCATTAAGTTTCGGGAATGCAGCCGCATGTATTCTGCTTCTTCTTCTAATATTTCGGCTGTATACCTTTCAGCCATCTTCAGAGAGAGCCGTACGACTGACGCTCCAGCGCTCGCTCCATCCTTTTAAACTCGCGGACCGCGCCACTGCGCATGCGGCCACAGATAAACAAGGCGCCAGTGATGTTGATTGGCGGCAAAGACGTACAATATGCATGAGTTACGTCTGTGACTGCGCATTCGATTCATGCTGGGAGGTCGATATATTACTGGGAGCTGAACTGTAGCGACGTCTTTGTAAGTTCAATATTGAAAGTGCCGGATTCCATGATTTATCTAATGTGAAACCGCTGTCTCTATTAATTAAATTCTTTGTCAAGCGGATTTCAATGGCCTCTTTTACTACGGAGTCCCAGAAAGATGAAACAGAAGCCAGAATTTCGACATTTTCATATACCATAGAGTGACCAGAATCAATACAATGCTCTGCCACAGCCGATTTACTGGGTTGTAAGAGCCGAGTGTACCTGCGATGTTCCGTACACCTCTCTTGGACTGTACGATTCGTTTGTCCGATATATGAAAGGCCACATTCACATGGTATCTTGTAAACTCCAGGCTTGCGGAGTAGTAAGTCATCTTTAACGGAACCCAGGAGTGCAGCCGTCTTCGCCGGTGGACGAAAAATCACTTTTACTTTATGTTTAGTGAGGATCCGTCCTATTTTGGATGAAAGGCTTCCCACATACGGCAGGAAAGCCATGGATTTAAATGTTTCCTCGTCATCTTCTGCATTCCTTATGGACACCATAGGTCCGCTTGACGAAGAATTTAATTAATAGAGACAGCGGTTTCACATTAGATAAATCATGGAATCCGGCACTTTCAATATTGAACTTACAAAGACGTCGCTACAGTTCAGCTCCCAGTAATATATCGACCTCCCAGCATGGATCGAATGCGCAGTCACAGACGTAACTCATGCATATTGTACGTCTTTGCCGCCAATCAACATCACTGGCGCCTTGTTTATCTGTGGCCGCATGCGCAGTGGCGCGGTCCGCGAGTTTAAAAGGATGGAGCGAGCGCTGGAGCGTCAGTCGTACGGCTCTCTCTGAAGATGGCTGAAAGGTATACAGCCGAAATATTAGAAGAAGAAGCAGAATACATGCGGCTACATTCCCGAAACTTAATGGAGCGGCTATCTGTTTGTCTACGTATACACAATTACCTCCCTTTTCCCCTCCGTGCACTGTGCCGTTACGATCGTGAAGGCACCATGAACAGAGGTTGTTCAAGACAGCATATGCTGTTATTCTGGACCATAGAGAATTAGTCTTCTTTCCACTGTGAATGTACTGTAAACAACAATATGAAGTTTACTGTGGAATAGGAAGTAGATGATGAGACATTAAAATAGGGTAAAGCTAGCATCAACAGAAAAGCAGGTTCCAACAACACGGTACATTACTTGGAATGGTCCTCTTGGAGTTGCTATGCCTATCTTCGCCTGACTTTTGTGAAGAAATTCTGAGTCAGTCATAACGCTGAAAGCATAATCAGTTTTAAATGATGATGATGATGATGATGTCATAGGGGCGCTTAAAGTTTTGTTGAATCCTGCCTTCACGCCAAATACGTAGGGTCCAGGAAACCTGCCTTCTCGGATCGCTAGACAACATTCAGACAAATCGTATTATTGAGTTTTGTTACGAAATGAACAGGGACACTGCTTAACTTTGACAATAACAAGGTTTAGGATTCACTACGAAACACAGTGCAACTTAGCATTTTGAAACCTCTGCCTTAAAATTGTATGATTCTGTTACTGGTACAAGAACTAAAATCAGTTTTCTGGGGAACCACCGTGCAGAAATATTCTCACAGCGGAAAAATCTAAAGTTAATCTGAAACGTCCCCTTGGAAAAATTTATGAATTACTGTGCTGATAAAACTCTTACGCTATTTGATTTTCAAACAGCTGAACAAAACTGAACGTACTCAGACATTTCACTCTTTACCTATTCTGATCAACACTAAACTGACGCACAATATTTTTAGCGCAACGCAATCTGACTTTCAATAATCCCCACAAAAGAATGGCCCTGACTAATATTAAACTATACCTTTCGCAAATCACTTACCTCACAAAAATCTTGGTTACTCGAACTACTACAATACAGCGAGCGCCACTACTGCCAGCTAAATATAAGATTCAAAGTACTGAAGGCACTAACTACTGATAGGCATAGTTACCAAATTAAAGATTTTGATAGAGAACAAACAATGTATTTACCTTAATAGTGTTAAAAAGTCATAACATATATATCAGTTCATGACATCCAGTCTTACAAATTTACTGTCTCTGATGGACACACGTCCAGATCATCCGCTCTCAAAACTCCTCCATCTCACTCCCCACATCCACCACTGCTGGCGGCTCACCTCCAACTGCGCAACGCTACGCGCTGTTAACAGCCAACTGCCCAACACTACAATAGCAAACAACAATGCAAAGCAGCCACGTACTGCATGTGTGCACAACCAGTGATTTTCATATAGAGCGCTACGTGGCGTTACCGATAAAAAAACCTAAACAGCCTACTTACATAGTTCCCATGCTCCCCACAAAAGGTTTTACAAATTGTTTTGGGCACTGGCCAAAACACATTTGTTAAAATTTTTGTTTATATTGACGCTAACAAATATATCAAATGCACACACTTATTCATACAATGTTGGTCAAAAGCTAAAATTTTCTCACAGTCCATAAAGACAGTCCTGATCATTCATCACAGTAAAATTGCAGTGTGTTTTTTTTTTTTTTTCTCAAAGTCTGAGCAGTAAAAGAAAATGCACACGGACGTAGTGGATTTCCATGCAGAGCGCTACGTGGCGCTACCAATAAAAAAACCTAAACAGCCTACTTACAAATCTTCAGAAATATATGAATTATAAGTAAACGCTGAAAGTGTAGTACAAAAAGTATTTCGAAGCGCCCAAAGAGCATTTTACACAATCTACTTTTGCACGAAACATAATCAAACAAACAGAAATCAAGATTGGCATGAAGATGGTTCGTTGAGAACCATGGAACCATACGGCTTATTACACCAATTTTTAATGAACTGAACAGCATACACAAAGTGAACATGCGATATTTAACGAAAGTGGCCGGCCGAAGTGGCCGTGCGGTTAAAGGCGCTGCAGTCTGGAACCGCAAGACCGCTACGGTCGCAGGTTCGAATCCTGCCTCGGGCATGGATGTTTGTGATGTCCTTAGGTTAGTTAGGTTTAACTAGTTCTAAGTTCTAGGGGACTAATGACCTCAGCAGTTGAGTCCCATAGTGCTCAGAGCCATTTGAACCATTTTTAACGAAAGTGCAGTAGCAATGTTGAACGAAAACTTCGCTCACGTATGTACACCACAGCACCATATAATTAACGGCCACCAAACGAGAGCGCAGGATGCACACTTAGAAGATCCGTCTGATTGAGGATTTTAAGCAATTCGAAACCAGTGGTGATTAAATGTCAATCAGTTTCTTATGCCACATATGAGACTGGTTTCTGTATTCGAGTTACAAACAACATTTCTCACCGCATTTCTCATCATATTTGTTTTCTACAAGGCAGACATATTTCATTTAAGAATAATATAAGGAATGTAAAGTATTTTACAGAGATCATGTATGAGAAATTTAGAAAATACGTCACTTTCAAGACAAGCATGAAAAGCAAAACATAATTTACGTCTGTAGTTGTTGTGTTAGAGCGCAACGAAGCCTAGTACCACAACAGACGCTGAGGTCCGACGGTAGCCCATGCCTCCACTGTACCCCGGCGGCTTCCGCTTCTGCCATCTGCCAGCCCACACGAATGGTTTAAAATTCCTTCGGCGCAGGGTGTTTTTCGAGAGAGTGCTGCCTAATGCAAAGTCGATACCGCACAGCGCCGGCAAAAAAAGTACTGGGCGCAGGCAGTGCAGGCTTCGAGTGGCTCCACCCACCGAAGGCATTCTGGAATTTCGACGACTCGGGAGTTTTGGGGGAAAGTGTGAGAGCTGCTAGACAAGTCCTGTTAGAATATTATCTAGTGTCCCGTCAGTCAATCAGTCGCATGTAATATGCATCTCGCTACTCTGCCAATGCATTTCATCTTACTCTCTGCGTCTCTTATTCAATCTCCTACACCTTCTCTCACACTTTTCCGAGCTACTGTATCACCCTCTCATATTCTTCCCTTCAGGCACTAGAGAAACTGAAGGTACAGCATCGTCCAGCTACCCCTCACAGGTAATAATTACAGATTCCAAAATTTATTTCCACAATGAAGACAGTTTGGTAAAATTTTTAAAATTAATTGTGTAAGCGACATTGTGCCCATTTAAGAAAACACAATGTTTTCATCTTGAAAAACCAAGATATATATATTGTTTCCTTTGTTAGAAAGAACCATTTCTGTGTTGCATCAAACTCTACGCTAATATGTTGCAGAATTAACAACGTAACGAAATGGCTGTGAGCACTATGCGACTTAACTTCTGAGGTCATCAGTCGCCAAGAACCTAGAACTAATTAGACCTAACTAACCTAAGGACATCACACACATCCATGCCCGAGTCAGGATTCGAAACTGCGACCGTAGCGGTCGCACGGCTCCAGACTGCAGCGCCAAGAACCGCTCGGCCACTCCGGCCGGCAACAACGTAACGCTGTCGTTGAATCACGCGACTGTTAACGACGGTACTAGCATACGGAATAGGTTTCCATATATGTAAGTGGCTACAAGACTTCTTAGGTAATAGAATCCAGTATGTTTTCCTCGACGATGAGTCTTCATCAGAGACAAGGGCATCGTCAGGAGCGCCCCAGTGTGCCTACAGATTGGAAAATTGCGCAGGTCGCACCAGTGTTTAAGAAGGGTAGTAGGAGTAATCCATCGAACTACAGACCTATATCATTGACGTCGCTTTGCAGTAGGGTTTTGGAGCATATACTGTATTCAAACATTATGAATCACCTCGAAGGGAACGATCTATTGACACGTAATCAGCATAGTTTCAGAAAACATCGTTCTTGTGCAACGCAGCTAGTTCTGTATTCGCACGTAGTAATGGCCGCTATCGACAGGGGATCTCAGGTTGATTCCGTGTTTCTGGATTTCCGGAAGGCTTTTGACACCGTTCCTCACAAGCGACTTCTAATCAAGCTGCGGGCCTGTGGGGTATCGTCTCAGTTGTGCGACTGGATTCGTGATTTCCTGTCAGGAAGGTCACAGTTCTCAGTAATAGACGGCAAATCATCGAGTAAAACTGAAGTGATATCAGGTGTTCCCCAGGGAAGCGTCCTGGGGTCTCTGCTGTTCCTGATCTATATAAATGACTTGGGTGACAATCTGAGCGGTTCTCTTGGGTTGTTCGCAGATAATGCTGTAATTTACCGTCTAGTAAGGTCATCTGAAGACCAGTATCAGTTGCAAAGCGATTTAGAAAAGATTGCTGTATGGTGTGGCAGGTGGCAGTTGACGCTAAATAACGAAAAGTGTGAGGTGATCCACATGAGTTCCAAACGAAATCCGTTGGAATTCGATTACTCGATAAATAGTACAATTCTCAAGGCCGTCAATTCAACTAAGTACCTGGGTGTTAAAATTACGAACAACTTCAGTTGGAAAGACCACATAGATAATATTGTGGGGAAGGCGATCCAAGGGTTGCGATTCATTGGCAGGACACTTAGAAGATGCAACAAGTCCACTAATGAGACAGCTTACACTACACTCGTTCGTCCTCTGTTAGAAAATTGCTCCGCGGGCTGGGATCCTTACCAGGTGGAATTGACGGAGGACATCGAAAGGGTGCAAAAAAGGGCAGCTCGTTTTGTATTATCACGTAATAGGGGAGAGAGTGTGGCAAATATGATACACGAGTTGGGATGGAAGTCATTAAAGCAAAGACGTCTTTCGTCGCGGCGAGAGCTGTTTACGAAATTTCAGGCACCAACTTTCTCTTCCGAATGCGAAAATATTTTTTTAAGCTCAACCTACATAGGTAGGAATGATCATCAAAATAAAATAAGAGAAATCAGAGCGCGAACACAAAGGTTTATTTGTTCGTTTTTCCCGCGCGCTGTTCGGGAGTGGAATGGTAGAGAGATAGTATGATTGTGGTGCGATGAACCCTCTGCCAAGCACTTAAATATTAATTTGCAGGGTAATCATGTAGATGTAGATGTAAATAGGACCACCATTATTTCCTTTACACGTAAATGACCTGGCTGAATGGGTGGGCAACAATATGCGGTAGTTCGTTGAGGAAGCTGTGATGTACGTGAACGTAACGAAGTTGAGTGACTGTATGAGGATAGATGAAGACTTAGACAATATTTCTGGTTGGTGTAATGAATGGCAGCCTAGCTCTAAAACTAGAGAAGTGTAAGTTACTGCGGATGAGTAAGAAAAACGGAACCCTCACATTCGATCGCACGATTAGTGGTGTCCTGCTAATAAGAGTCACGACGTTTAAATATCTGGGGGATAACATTAAGAAGCGATATGAAACGGAAGGAGAATGTGAGGATTGCAGTAGGCAAGGCGGATGGTCGACTTCGGTATATTGGGAGAAATTTAGGAAAGCGTGTTTCATATATAAAGGACACCATTTATGGGACGCTAATGCGACCTGTTCATAAATACTACAGGACTGTTTGGGATTAAAGGAAGACATCGAACCAATTCAGAGGCGAGCTGCTAGATCTGTTACTGGTAGGCGCGTTACGCAGATGCTTCGAACTCATGTGAGAATCCCTGAAGGGAAGGTGACGTTCCTTCCGATGAACACAACTGTCAAAATTTAGAGGACCGGCATTTGAAGCTGACTGCTGAGCGACTGTATTTCAGAAGTGTGGCCCAATTATTCACTCCTGGAAATTGAAATAAGAACACCGTGAATTCATTGTCCCAGGAAGGGGAAACTTTATTGACACATTCCTGGGGTCAGATACATCACATGATCACACTGACAGAACCACAGGCACATAGACACAGGCAACAGAGCATGCACAATGTCGGCACTAGTACAGTGTATATCCACCTTTCGCAGCAATGCAGGCTACTATTCTCCCATGGAGACGATCGTAGAGATGCTGGATGTAGTCCTGTGGAACGGCTTGCTATGCCATTTCCACCTGGCGCCTCAGTTGGACCAGCGTTCGTGCCGGACGTGCAGACCGCGTGAGACGACGCTTCATCCAGTCCCAAACATGCTCAATGGGGGACAGATCCGGAGATCTTGCTGGCCAGGGTAGTTGACTTACACCTTCTAGAGCACGTTGGGTGGCACGGGATACATGCGGACGTGCATTGTCCTGTTGGAACAGCAAGTTCCCTTGCCGGTCTAGGAATGGTAGAACGATGGGTTTGATGACGGTTTGGATGTACCGTGCACTATTCAGTGTCCCCTCGACGATCACCAGTGGTGTACGGCCAGTGTAGGAGATCGCTCCCCACACCATGATGCCGGGTGATGGCCCTGTGTGCCTCGGTCGTATGCAGTCCTGATTGTGGCGCTCACCTGCACGGCGCCAAACACGCATACGACCATCATTGGCACCAAGGCAGAAGCGACTCTCATCGCTGAAGACGACACGTCTCCATTCGTCCCTCCATTCACGCCTGTCGCGACACCACTGGAGGCGGGCTGCACGATGTTGGGGCGTGAGCGGAAGACGGCCTAACGGTGTGCGGGACCGTAGCGCAGCTTCATGGAGACGGTTGCGAATGGTCCTCGCCGATACCCCAGGAGCAACAGTGTCCCTAATTTGCTGGGAAGTGGCGGTGCGGTCCCCTACGGCACTGCGTAGGATCCTACGGTCTGGGCGTGCATCCGTGCGTCGCTGCGGTCCGGTCCCAGGTCGACGGGCACGTGCACCTTCCGCCGATCACTGGCGACAACATCGATGTACTGTGGAGACCTCACGCCCCACGTGTTGAGCAATTCGGCGGTACGTCCACCCGGCCTCCCGCATGCCCAATATACGCCCTCGCTCAAAGTCCGTCAACTGCACATACGGTTCACGTCCACGCTGTCGCGGCATGCTACCACTGTTAAAGACTGCGATGGAGCTCCGTATGCCACGGCAAACTGGCTGACACTGACGGCGGCGGTGCACAAATGCTGCGCAGCTAGCGCCATTCGACGGCCAACAGCGCGGTTCCTGGTGTGTCCGCTGTGCCGTGCGTGTGATCATTGCTTGTACAGCCCTCTCGCAGTGTCCGGAGCAAGTATGGTGGGTCTGACACACCGGTGTCAATGTGTTCTTTTTTCCATTTCCAGGAGTGTACAATCTCCCAGCAGTCCTGCCGAGACGTTCAACGAATAGCGCTGCTGGTGCCGTGATAAGTCTCTTCCATTAGGATTGACATCGGTCCAAATGTGACAGTTGTATTAGTTAAAAATACCGTCACTAGTAATTCGAGACTCATACGTGCACACAATACTGCTTACCAACAGGGGATTCCCTAGGAGGGAAGTCTGCATTGTTGAGGACCTGCACTTGCTAGAGATGATATGGATAGAGTACTGGCCTATGTAAAATCCGCCACGTATAACTCAGGACACGCCTTTTGCTAGCAAACTAACTTTAAATTTTGTGAGAAGTCTTCTGCGCAGTACTTCGTAAGAAATTAATGGTCATACGGAGTCATACAAATAGTCTTTTTTCCTCGCTCTGTTTACGAAAGAAACGGAAAAGGAAATGACTACTAGTGGTACAGGGTACATTCTGCCACGCACCGTACTTTGGCTTGCTGAGTATGTACATGTAGATGTAGATGAAGAGCAACAAAACCTCTGATTACATTTTTGGAACATACTTTTAGACAACAAAATCAATGTAACGGAACTAAAACTGAGCATTCAAAACAGCCACAACTACAGTTGTCAAAGGAGAACGAAGTAAAGTAGTAATTAATTCCAGTCTTTGAGTTCACAGTGTTTTAGAATTTATGGTCATAGAGTGCCGTGCCATTACAGAGATTTTATGTGTCTAGGCAGATACCGGGTGTAAATGGTTCAAATGTCTCTGAGCACTATGCGACTTAACTTCTGAGGTCATCAGTCGCCTAGAACTTAGAACTAATTAAACCTAACTAACCTAAGGACATCACACACATCCGTGCCCGAGGCAGGATTCGAACCTGCGACCGTAGCGGTCGCTCGGCTGCAGACTGTAGCGCCTAGAACCGCACGGCCACTCCGGCCGGCATACCGGGTGAGATACGTACCTACACTTTCATCCATGGCGTTGAAACACACTTCTTACTTGCGAGACAGTCACTTGAAATCTTAGCACTTAGACTGAATCCTAATAGTTTTTTGTTCTGACAGTTGCGAACATAATTTTGGAGCACCTCTCTTTAACGCAAATATGTACTGTCTTGAAATGGCGTACTAAAATACATAACTCGGAAGAAAATAATTTAAATGTGTCAAAAAATCATAGAACTAAATGGAAATATACAAAATTTACGGGGCAAATGCAAATTGTGGATAAACGTAGTAACAAAGATATATGGTAAATGTTTAATGCATTCAGTAAGAAGGAGGAAAGAAGTTTAATAACGTTACTTGGGCATCGCGTACGTTTAAGATCAGTATAGTGAATAAATGATGATTAATTGAACTCTCAGCTGCCGACAGGTGTTGTAGATATACCTCGATGGGGACAGCTGAAAATGTGTGTCTCGACCGGGACTCGAACCCGGGGTCTCCTGCTTGCATGGGAGACGCTCTATCCATCTGCGGCATCGAGGACACAGATGAATAGCATGACTGCAGGGACTTATCCTTTGCACGCTTCCCGTCAGACCCACTTTCCCAACTGTCCACAATCTACATGCGTAATGTACCTAATAGATGTAGATTGTGGACAGTTGGGAAGGAGGGTCTGACGAGAAGCGTGCAAAGGATAAGTCCCTGCAGTCACGCTATTCATCTGTGTCCCCCGTGTCTCAGATGGAGCCGGCACGGTAGCTCAGCGTTTTCGGTCAGAGGGCTACGTGCTCTCTGTAATAAATAAAAAAAAAAAACTGAGTCAAGGAATCAACGATCAACTTGAAGGGATGTCTTGTGACGTCCACCCAGACCGAACGTAACGAACTATAGCGAACAAAATGAATAGAAAAAAAAGATGGAGAGAGCGTCTGCCATGTAAGCAGGAGATCCCGGGTTCGAGTCCCGGTCGGGGCACACATTTTCAGCTGTCCCCATCGAGGTATATCAACAACACCTGTCGGCAGCTGGGGGTTCAATTAATTACCATTTATTCTAGAGAAGCTGCACGGTCGTCAATGATATCTGTTATTTTGAGAACAGTTACATTTTCATATACAGGGTGTTTCAAAAATGACCGGTATATTTGAAACGGCAATAAAAACTAAACGAGCAGCGATAGAAATACACCGTTTGTTGCAATATGCTTGGGACAACAGTACATTTTCAGGCAGACAAACTTTCGAAATTACAGTAGTTACAATTGCCAACAACAGATGGCGCTGCGGTCTGGGAAACTCTATAGTACGATATTTTCCACATATCCACCATGCGTAGCAATAATATGGCGTAGTCTCTGAATTAAATAACCCGAAACCTTTGACAATGTGTCTGGCGGAGTGGCTTCACATGCAGATGAGATGTACTGCTTCAGCTGTTCAATCGTTTCTGGATTCTGGCGGTACACCTGGTCTTTCAAGTGTCCCCACAGAAAGAAGTCACAGGGGGTTCATGTCTGGCGAATAGGGAGGCCAATCCACGCCGCCTCCTGTATTTTTCGGATAGCCCAAAGCAATCACACGATCATCGAAATATTCATTCAGGAAATGAAAGACGTCGGCCGTGCGATGTGGCTGGGCACCATCTTGCATAAACCACGAGGTGTTCGCAGTGTCGTCTAAGGCAGTTTGTACCGCCACAAATTCACGAAGAATGTCCAGATAGCGTGATGCAGTAATCGTTTCGGATCTGCAAAATGGGCCAATGATTCCTTTGGAAGAAATGGCGGCCCAGACCAGTACTTTTTGAGGATGCAGGGACGATGGGACTGCAACATGGGGCTTTTCGGTTCCCCATATGCGCCAGTTCTGTTTATTGACGAAGCCGTCCAGGTAAAAATAAGCTTCCTCAGTAAACCAAATGCTGCCCACATGCATATCGCCGTCATCAATCCTGTGCACTATATCGTTAGCGAATGTCTCTCGTGCAGCAATGGTAGCGGCGCTGAGGGTTTGCCGCGTTTGAATTTTGTATGGATAGAGGTGTAAACTCTGGCGCATGAGACGATACGTGGACGTTGGCGTCATTTGGACCGCAGCTGCAACACGGCGAACGGAAACCCGAGGCCGCTGTTGGATCACCTGCTGCACTAGCTGCGCGTTGCCCTCTGTGGTTGCCGTACGCGGTCGCCCTACCTTTCCAGCACGTTCGTCCGTCACGTTCCCAGTCCGTTGAAATTTTTCAAACAGATCCTTTATTGTATCGCTTTTCGGTCCTTTGGTTACATTAAACCTCCGTTGAAAACTTCGTCTTGTTGCAACAACACTGTGTTCTAGGCGGTGGAATTCCAACACCACAAAAATCCTATGTTCTAAGGAATAAACCATGTTGTCTACAGCACACTTGCACGTTGTGAACAGCACACGCTTACAGCAGAAAGACGACGTAAAGAATGGCGCACCCACAGACTGCGTTGTCTTCTATATCTTTCACATCACTTGCAGCGACATCTGTTGTTGAAAATTGTAACTACTGTAGTTTCGATAGTTTGTCCGCCTGAAAATGTACTGTTGTCCCTAGAATATTGCAACAAACGGTGTATTTCTATCGCTGCTCGTTTAGTTTATTGCCGTTTCAAATATACCGGTCATTTTTGAAACACCCTGTATATAGTATAGAGAAAGCTTGGAATATACACACATTGTACTAATGTCTTAAACAAGACGAGTTCAAAGTATGAAACATTCGACGTAAAAACGCAATTTAGAAACATTTAAAAACTTATAAATTGACGATGTTTGAAATTTCATAAATTTCTGTCCATCATTATTTGAAATTTCTCAGTTTTTAGTCACTAAGTAAAGTAGAGAAAATTGCCATCCCACCATTTTGTCATTTGTTTGTTTCGATTATATTCTTTTCGCGTTGCATGTCTCTTTTCCTCCTCTTGACTCGCGGCTACAGTTTGAAGCTGTTTTAAAAATTGCCACCATGTATCGTGTTCAGACTAAACATGCTTTTGTAATTATTTATGTGGGTGCGAAGATGTGTCACTTTTCTAAAAGGGGAATAGGTTACCTAGCATGTTTTTAGTGCATCGTAAAGTCGATTAGGTTTGATTACGTCCCGTCTTGAGGGGGCTGGCGAAGAGCCAGTAGCGTGTCGGCCCAAGCTGGCGAAGTTTACGCTCGGTAATGAGGCAATCTATATACATGACAGGAAGCGAACTGCAGGATGCCCGCCTGATATCTCGACCACTGTATAGAATCCGATTAATTTCACTGCAAGTCACGAATAATCTTAAAATACTTAGCCGTGGGATACTTCTATAAATTACTTATGACACAAGGCACTCCCTTGAAATAATTTTCCTGTTATTAACTCACTGATTTGATCTTCTGGTCTGCTGAAGTTCTATAGATGCTGTTTTTTTCCCATTGTGTGGTAATACTTCAATTACTGTCTACTGACTGAACACTAATTTCTTAGCAATGTCTATATCTACATCCACATGTACATCTACATCTACATGGATATTCTACAAATCACTTTTAAGTGCCTGGCAGAAGGTTCCTAGAACCGCCTTCACAATTCTCTATTATTCCAGTCTCGTATAGCACGCGGAAAGAAACTAACACCTATATCTTTCCATGCCACCTCTAATATCCCTTATTTCATTATGGTGATCGTTTTTCTCTATATAAGTCGGCGTGAGCAAAATATTTTCTCATTCGGAGGAGAAAGTTAGTGATAGAAATTGCGTGAGAAGGTCCTGCCGCAACGAAAAACGCCTTTGTTGTACTGATGTCCACCCCAAACCCTGTATCATTTCAGTGATACTCTCTCCCCTATTTCGCGATAATACAATCGTGTTGCCATTCTATGATCTTTTTTCATATTTTTAGGTATTTAGTTGAATTTTGCGGCCTTTACATTAGACTGATTTATCGTGTGACCGAAGTTTAATGGATTCCTTTTGACACTCGTGTAGATGAGCTCACACTTTTCATTAATTAGGGTCAATTCCCAATTTTCGCACAATTCAGATATCCATTCTACATCGTTTTGCAATTTGTTTTAATCTTCTGATTTGTTTACCAGACGACAAACGACAGCATCATCTACAAACTACCTAAGACGGCTGCTCAGATTGTCTTGTAAATCGTTTATATAGATAAGTAACAGCAGAGGGCTTCTAACTCTACCTTGGGGAAAGAATGAATCACATTTGTTTTACTCGATGAATTTCCGTCAATTTCTACGATCTGTGACCTCTCTGACAGGAAACCACGAATGCAGTCACATAACTGAGACGACATTCCAATATTTAAAACCAAACTAGGGACTCACCCTTTCCGTATTTTTCTTTAATTAGATGATAGATGGCTCTAAGCACTATGGGACTTAACATCTGAGGTCATCAGTCCCATTGACCTAGTACTTCTTAAACCTAACTAACCTAAGGACATCACACACATCCATGCCCGAGGCAGGATTCGAACCTGTGACCGTACCAACAGCGCGGTTCCGGACTGAAGCACCTAGAGCCGCTCGGCCACAGCGGCCGGTACTTTAAATGGAATTAAGCTAGACATGAATGTGTTTTTCTGTAGCACATCCATTTCGTTTACAGGCTTTGGCTTACTCATTTTCTTACCTGTTTATCGTTTAACTCAGTCTCTCGATTTGTCTTGAAAAATAGGACTCAGATAGGACACAAACAAAAAAGGAAGGGGCTTTTTGCTACTTGGGTCATAACAGACCTATACTTTGATCTCTCTTCAGCTAATCGACATTAACGTAATGTATTTGGGTCAATAGCGAACCCGGTTGAAAGTGTCGTTTTCCTAGGGGAGGAGGTTCCGTATTTGAAATGAACATTCAACATTCCGAAACCGTAACACTAAAATTGCCAAGAGCAATTCATAAAATAGTTCTTTATTTACTATCAGTTTCAGTCTTTAGTTTGTCTTCAGCTTTCATAAAATTATTGACAGCAGCCAACACGGTAGAATTTCCTCTTGTAAATAATTTTATAGTAGGTGGAAGTAATATTAACATCGAAACCAACGTCAAATGAATAATTATTTTATCACTAGCTCTTGGCCGTTCCAGAAATGACGATTGAAATAAACGTGACATCTGGGGCATAATCCGCACAAAATATGTTAAAACAAATAGCTTTTTTCATTTCATTTGCGATTAGGTGAATTCGCCCTATTGGGAGTATTCGTGCTACATCGCACAAAATTTTTACTTTATTCTTACAGAACCTTGATATTCTGTCGCTTTATAATGCAAAATACACCTGTTTAGAAAAGCAGATTAAAAATTCCCTTGTCGCCTTCCTAAGACACAGTCTCCACTTCTTCCAATCTGACTAAGTAAACGTATACCAGATGTGATTTGAATAAAAAGAAATAGTATCGACGGAAACTGAGAGATAAATACCAAATAAATAAATAAAGACATTGTACTGATACGCTGTGGTACACAAAATAGATCGGAGCACACCTGCAGAATCAACGAAAAGAGCATGCAAAATTTAAAAGAAAGCGAAATC
Source organism: Schistocerca nitens (assembly GCF_023898315.1). Lineage (NCBI taxonomy): Eukaryota > Metazoa > Arthropoda > Insecta > Orthoptera > Acrididae > Schistocerca > Schistocerca nitens. The sequence goes on from NC_064614.1 coordinate 23,809,857, forward strand.
CCCAACATTGACTAAGTTTTACAGAAGCTCAAAGTATACGGCGAACTTCAATGCGAGATGCTTTTAATAGTCCCACAAGGAAACTCTTTCTCGAAATCTGGCAGAAAATTCAAAGAGATTCTGGTCGTACGTAAAAGTACACCAGCCACAAGACACAATCAGTACCTTCACAGCGTTATAACAGTGACGATGTTACTGTAGACAGTGCCACAAAAGCAGAGTTGCTAAACACGGTTATCCGAAATTCCATCCCCAAAGAAGACAAAGTAAATATTCCAGATTTCGAAACAAGAATAACTGACAACATGAGTTACTTAGAAGTAGATATCCTCGGTGTTGCGAAGCAGCTTAAATCACTTAATAAAGACAAGACTTCCGGTCCAGGCCGTATACTAGTTGGGCATACTCTTTTCAGAGTATGCTGATACAATAGATCCATATTTAGCAATCCTATACAAGCACTCGCTCGTCGAAAGATCCTTACCTAAAAACTAGTAAGTAATTCAAATGACACAACTACCCAGGGAAGTTAATAGAATTAATCATCTGAATTACAGACCCACATAGCTAACATCGATTTGAAATAGTATTTTGGGACATATACTGTGTTCGAAAAATTATGAGTTACTTTGAAGGAAACGAGTTATTGACAAGATGCGAATACGAATTCGGGAAATATCGTTCTTGTGAAACACCATTAGCTCATTATTCTCAAGAAGTTACGAGTGCCATCCACAGAGGATGTCAAATTAATCCATACTTTTAGATTTCTAGAAAGCCTGTGACGCTGTTCCACACAAGCGACTGCTAATTAAATTGCTTAGCTATGGAGTATCGTCTTAGTTGTGCGACTGAATTCGTGATTTCCTGTCAGGAAGATCACAGTTCGCAATAACTAACGGAAAGTCATCGAGTAAAACAGAAGTAATACCTGGCGCTCCCCAGGAAAGTTTCATAAACGGTTCAAATGGCTCTGAGCACTATGCGACTTAACTTCTGAGGTCATCAGACGCCTAGGACCTAGAACTAATTAAACCTAACTAACCTAAAGACATGACACACATCCATTCCCGAGGCAGGATTCGAACCTGCGACCGTAGCGGTCGCTCGCCTCCAGACTGTAGCGCCTAGAACCGCACGGCCATTCCGGCCGGCAAAGTTTCATAAGCCCTCTGCTGTTCTTGATCTACGTAAAAAATTCAAAAGACAATATGAGCAGCCCTCTTAGATTATTAGCAGATGCTGCTCTCATTTACCGTCTTATAAACTCATCAGATGATTCAAACAAATTCCAAAACGATTTAGAAGATATGTCTGTATGGTGTGAAAAGTGGAAATTAACTCTAAAGAACGAAAATTATGTAGCCGTTGATATGAGTACAAAAAGAATCACCTAAATTTCGGTTATACGACAAATCTCACAAGTCTAGTTACTGTAAATTCAACTTAATACTTAGGAAATTCAATTACGAATAAATTAAATTGGAAGGATTACATAGATAATGCTGTGGGGAAAGGAAACCAAAGACTGCGATTTATTTTCAGAACACTTAGAAAATGCAACAGGTCTACTAAAGAGACTGCTTATACTACGCTTGTCCGCCGTCTTCTGTAGTACTACTGTGCGCTGTGGTATCCGCATCAGATAGTAATGACGAATGGCGTCGAATAAGATCAAAGAATGGCTGCTAGTTCTGCATTATCGCGAAATAGGGGAGATAGTGCCGTGAATATTATACGCCAACTGATTTGTCAATCGTTAAAACAAAGGGGTTTTCGTTGCGACAGGATCTTCTCATGAAATTTCAGTCACCAACTTTCGCCTGAAAGTGTCAAAATATCTTGTTGGAGCCAACATGCATAGGGATAAATGATGATCATAAGAAAATAAAAGAAATCTGATCTTGTACGGAAATATTTATGTGTTCGTTTTCTCCCTGAGCCGTTCAAGGGTGGAACGGGATGGAAATAGCCAGGAACTTAATTGTTGGGTTGGCTTGTTTGGGGGAAGAGACCAAACTGCGAGGTCATCGGTCTCATCGGTTTAGGGAAGGACGGGGAGGAAAGTCGGCCGTGCACTTTCAAGGGAACCATCCCGGCATTTGCCTGGAGCGGTTTAGGGAAATAACGGATAACCTAAACCAGGATGGCCGGACGCGGGAGTGAACAGTCGTCCTCCGAATGCGAGTCCAGTGTGCTAACCACTGCGCCACCTCGCTCGGTGGCACTTAATTGTGAATTGCAGCGTAATCATGTATATGTAGGTGTGGAATGGAATGAAATTGGCAATTGAAAACGGCAATGAAGCTTTTTACTTATTTTAGGTAAAAATCTAATCTACGAAACCAGTGCTTCATGCCTGTAAAATATTTCCAAAAATCGTAATGTTATCGTAATTAATTTCTCTTTCGTCAAGTATATTATATTTCAACAGCCAACACAGTACGAATGTGGAATACTTACTAAAGTCTCAGTTCTGTCACCCGAATGTGCTGTAACGCTGAAGCTCCTGCTGTAGCTCACCAGAACTTTGCAGCAGGCGCCGCACAGAGGCGCTGAGGTGTGTAGGGGCAGCAGCCGGACTCTCCCAAGAGGACAGCTGTCTGCTCCTGCTTCTGTGTAAATACTGACTCAGCCATTCTGAGAGGGAGTTCTATGTAAATACCTCGCCACTCCCTCTTCTCTTGGTAATATGCTTGAAGCAAAGGAGCTCTAGGACTGACAAATTTACCTAGCCAATGTTGAACGATCTAACATTGTGTCTTCATTGCAATTCTCTCTATTAGCTATGCCATCGAGACGTAGTTACGCAAATCTCAAAGTTTTGACTCACGTACACCTCACCGAAAACGTAGTCTATTTAGCCAGTTCGCTGGAATAGCTGACGCGTTGACTCTCTCTTAAATGAACAATAAAGTAGAGATATTGCAAGATAAAGAAATACACTTTACTTTGTTTGTGATAAAACACAGATGATAATATTTGTTGCCGGCCGGGGTGGCCGAGCGGTTCTAGGCGCTACAGTCCGGAACCGCGCTACAGCTACGGTCGCAGGTTCGAATACTGCCACGGGCATGGATGTGTGTGATGTCCTTAGGTTAGTTAGGTTTAAGCAGTTCTAAGTTCTAGGGCACTGATGCCCTTAGAAGTTAAGTCCCATAGTGCTCAGAGCCATTTGAACAAATATTTATTGGTGAATACACAGGGTGGTTATACACTACTGAACATTAAAATTGCTACACCAAGAAAAAATGCAAATGATAAACGGGTATTCATTAGACAAATATATTATACTAGAACTTACATTTTCACGCAATTTGGGTGCATAGATCCTGCGAAATCAGTAACGAGAACAACCACCTCTGGCCGTAATAACGGCCTTGATACGCCTGCGCATTGAGTCAAACAGAGCTTGGACGGCGTGTACAGGTAAGGTTGCCCATGCAGCTTCAACAGATACCACAGTTCATCAAGAGTAGTGACTGGCGTATTGTGACGAGCCAGTTGCTCGGCCACTATTGACCAGAAGTTTTCAGTTGGTGAGAGATCGGGGGAATGTGCTGGCCAGGGCAGCAGTCGAACATTTTCTGTATGCAGAAAGGCCCGTACAGGAGGTGCAACATGCGGCCGTGCATTATCCTGCTGAAATGTAGGGTTTCGGAGGGATCGACTGAAGGGTAGAGCCACAGGTCGTAATACATCTGAAATGTAACGTCCACTGTTCAAAGTGCCGACAATGTGAACAAGAGGTGACCGAGACGTGTAACCAATGGCACCCCATATCATCACGCCGGGTGATACGCCAGTATGGCGATGACGAATACACGCTTCCAATGTGCGTTCACCGCGATGTCGCCAAACACGGATGCGACCATCATGATGCTGTAAACAGAACCTGGATTCATCCAAAAAATGACGTTTTGCCATTCGTGCACCCAGGTTCGTCGTTGAGTACACCATCGCAGGCGCTACTGTCTGTGACGCAGCGTCAAGGATAACCGCAGCCATGGTCTCCGAGCTGATAGTCCATGCTGCTGCAAACGTTGTCGAGCTGTTCGTGCAGATGGTTGTTGTCTCGCAAACGTGGCCATCTGTTGACTCAGGGATCGAGACGTGGCTGCACGATCCGTTACAGCCATGCGGATAAGATGCCTGTCATCTCGACTGCTCGTGATACCAGGGCGTTGGGATCCAGCACGGCGTTCCGTATTACCCTCCTGAACCCACCGATTCCATATTCTGCTAACAGTCATTGGATCCCGACCAACACGAGCAGCAATGTCGCCATACGATAAACCGCAATCGCGATAGGCTACAATCCGACCTTTATCAAAGTCGGAAACGTGATGGTACGCATTTCTCCTCCTTACACGAGGCATCACAACATTTCACCAGGCAATGCCGGTCAACTGCTGTTTGTGTACGAGAAATCGGTTGGAAACTTTCCTGATGTCAGCACGTTGTAGGTGTCGCACCGGCGCCAACCTTGTGTGAGTGCTGTGAAAAGCTAATCATTTGCATGTCACAGCATCTTCGTCCTGTCGGCTAAATTTCGCGTATGTAGAATCTCATCTTCGTGGCGAAGCAATTTTAATGGCCGGTAGTGTAGTTAAACTTTCCCTATTTAACACGTTATAGCACGGACACTAATTACCGTACCAGTACCAAAAACAGCAGTATTAATTTCCAGAGTTTGGGGTGCATGATTTCCATACTTTACAGCGCCACCGTCCATTTCTAAGGCCAGTAGGTTCCGTTACCGGTCATCGTGGTTCATGGTCTCACACACCTGACCAGCCGCAGTGCGCCTATTGACGTGTCAGCGTCGGCTTGGACAAAAGGAGAAGGGCATTATTGGTGAATATTATCAAAAGAACAGTAATGCTGCAGCTGCACTTCGAGAATATCGCCTGCTGAAAGGATTACGGAAGGGTCCTCGTTCTCCACCTGCTATGCGGAGCATGATGAACAAGTTTGAATCTACTGCAGAACCAGGCGTCGCTCCGTGAAGAGGCCGACGGCCGATTGCACCACAGGTGGTTGACGAAATCGCTCTTGCTATGGCAGACAACGCTGCTCGCAATTCCCCAGCGTCAGACAACGCGCGTGCTGTGTCACGACAGTTGAACATCCCCTGATCCACAGTACGGAAGTTGCTTCGAATCATTTTCAAACGATATCGGTACAATATCCATATAGTGCAGAAGATTGCACCACAGGACGCACAACGACGTGCTGACTTTGCTCTCCACTTTCTCGAAAGGATTGCTGTTGATGAGGGCTGGCCCTGGACCATCCTATGGACAGACGAAGCTTATTTTTCTGTGACGGGTGAGGTGAACACACAGAATTGCCGAGCGTAGGGATATTCACCTCCAGTCACTAGCATGAAGTTCCTCTGCATGGTGACCATGTCACCGTATGGTGTGGCTTCACGGATACTTTCATCTTTGGTCCATCCTTTTTTGCATAGATTGGAGCTCAAGGATCAAAGACGTCAGTGTGGCCGGCCAGGGATAGTGCGATATGCTTCGCCAGCATGTCATACCCGGTCTACAGAAGAGTGACACATTGAACTCAACAGTTTTCATGCAAGATGGGGCCCTACCGCACATCGCTCTTGAGATTGACCTGCTTCTTCGAAATACATTTGGAAAAGAACGGATTTTCAGCCGATCGTTTCCAAATGCTAGGCCGGCACTATAACCTGAGCTCACTCACTGTGATTTCTGGTTGTGGAGCTACCTGAAGGACAGGGTTTAACAGCGGAAAATTCACACATGTGCTGATCTGAAGCGCAGCATGTCAAGAGAGGTAGCCAGCATACCTACGGAGGTGCTTGGTTCTCCTGCGCAGAATGCAATGCTGCGCATTCTGACTCTTCTGGACACAGATGGGCGCCATATGGAGCCCCTTTAGTAGCAGTACTCATACGAGTGTGTAATGGTATGGTGTACTGTAGCAGCACATTAAAAGTACTTTAATTGAATTGATTCTGCATTATTTCTCTTCCACAGTTTGGTGACATTAATGCTGCCAAGTTTAGTACTCGTACGGTAATTTGTTTCCGTGTTATAACTCTTTAAATATGGAAAATTTAATGATAACCACCCATTATATGGGCGTGGTCTAAGAAACTGTTTTGTTCCGTGTAATTTGTCCAGAGGTGTATTTAACATTTTCACAGGTGCTGCTGATCCTCTGAATTGTGCCGGCCGGTAGAACTGATAAAAATCTGCGGAACCAGGGAGAACCTCTGAAGACGTTAAACGAAGTTTTGCATGAAGCATCAGGAACAAAAAGTTTCATCGGTCACGACCATACAGCCAGAAATCTTCACTAGCAAATAATACACTGCCGGGAAAAAGGATCAGTACACCTGGAAATACGACAGTGATTTTGATTCGATGACGGCGTACGCCGCGTGGGATATAGTATATGTACTTATGGTGGTTTCAGCGTCGTCCGCCAACGGATAGCGCAGAGGCATCGCTACCAGAGCGTCATATATGTCTACGCTTTAATGGGGAATGCTCACAGCCAGAAGGCTATGTGCGGTGCAAACATGTGAAGCAAGCAGACCCCCATGCCACGGAGATGCACTCGTGTTTCCTATAGCCAGCTGAGCTAGCGTGAAATGGGTCAAATTGCGGCCTTCCGAATGGTGGGACAGTTCTTTTGGAGAACTGCCACACGAGCTGGAAATGTTGCATCATAAACGAGGTCCTCGACGTTCACACAGTACAGACGCCAGCCAGGATCGTCACACCGCAAGTGCCAGATCGTAATGCTGCCACAGCTCACATAAGAAGCACACACACCACTAGGCTGTCTTCCACTCACGTCACAGCATCGACGTGCAAGGCTAGGCTGGTAGCGCCAGAGGATCACTTGGGAGGTGGAATGGTGCGCCGTGGTCTTCAGCGAAGTAAGCAGACTCTGCCTGCACAGAAGTGATGGTCGTTTGCATCCACCACACAGATATGGTGTGCTCTCGTAGAATGCATTCGACCAAGCTGCACTGGTCTCACCCTGGTCCGTATGATCTACACCTCTCGTTCACCTTTTACGTCCCTTGGGGGGATGCTAACCAGGACTAGGTGTATGCAAAATGTTATTAGACCTGTTGTTTTGCAATTCTTGCAACAGGAAGGTGATGTGTTGCTCGCCCTTACAATGCAGTGAAAGTGAACGAGCTCTGCAAGACGTGCAGCCGCTTCCCCGGTCAACACGATCTCCAGACGTGGTTCCATTCGATCACTTGTAGAATATGATGGGACGAGAAAGGACTCCTGCGAATCGTCAGACAACAACTCTTACAGAAGTACGTGAACAGGATGAGCAGGTGTGCATACGTGCCCCAGGACAGTATTCTCCATCTGTACGATTCACTGGATGTCAGAGTCAGCGCCTCCATTGCCACCTGTGGAGGCTACACTACGTACTAATACGCGTGTTTTAGCATGGATCGATACTTGTGCTGTTGATCTATAGATGTGATCCTCTCATGTTCTCACTATTCACTGTTGGAGAAACAAGTCTGTAATGAACTGAAAATCTTTAAAAGTGTGTACTAATTTTTTTTCCGGCACCGCACAACTGGTCGTGAAAGCTCTTGTTGTGTGATCTTGGTGGTGTGTAATTTTATCTTTTTGCAGATGTTTCCGACGATAATACAGGGTGATTCAAAAAGAATACCACAAATTTAAAAATGTGTATTTAATGAAAGAAACATAATATAACCTTCTGTTGTACATCATTACAAAGAGTATTTAAAAAGGTTTTTTTCACTCAAAAACAAGTTCAGAGATGTTCAATATGGCCCCGTCCAGACACACGAGCAATATCAACCCGATACTACAACTCGTTCCACACTCTCTGTAGCATATCAGGCGTAACAGTTTGGATAGCTGCTGTTATTTCTCGTTTCAAATCATCAATGGTGGCTGGGAGAGGGAGAGGTGGCCGAAACACCATATCCTTAACATACCCCCATAAGAACAAATTGCAGGGGGTAAGATCAGGGCCTCTTGGAGGCCAGTGATGAAGTGCTCTGTCACGGGCTGCCTGGCGGCCGATCCATCGCCTCGGGTAGTTGACGTTCAGGTAGTTACGGACAGATAAGTGCCAATGTGGTGGCGCTCCATCCTGCTCAAATATGAATTGTTGTGCTTCTAGTTCGAGCTGAGGGAACAGCCATTTCTCTAACATCTCCAGATACTGTAGTCCAGTTACAGTAGCACCTTCGAAGAAAAAGGGACCAAAAACTTTATTGGCTGAAGTGGCACAGAAAACGTTCACCTTAGGCGAGTCACGTTCATACTGAGTTGTTTCCCGCGGATTGTCAGTGCCCCATATACAGACATTGTGACGGTTGACTTTCCCGTTAGTGTGGAAAGTTGCTTCATCACTAAACACAATCTTTGAAATGAAAGATTCATCTGTTTCCATTTGAGCAAGGATAAAATCACAGAAATCGATTCTTTTAATCTTATCAGCTGCAGACAGTGCTTGAACCAATTTCAGACGATAAGGTTTCATAACTAACCTTTTTCGTAGGACTCTCCATACAGTTGATTGTGGAATTTGCAGCTCTCTGCTAGCTCTGCGAGTCGATTTTCCTGGGCTGCGAACAAATGCTTACTGGATGCGTGCTACATTTTCATCACTCGTTCTCGGCCGTCCAGAACTTTTCCCTTTGCACAAACACCCATTCTCTGTAAACTGTTTATACCAACGTTTAATACACCACCTATCAGGAGGTTTAACAGCATACTTCGTTCGAAATGCACGCTGAACAACTGTCGTCGATTCACTTCTGCCGTACTCAATATCACAAAAAGCTTTCTGTTGAGCGGTCGCCATCTTAGCATCAACTGACGCTGACGCCTAGTCAACAGCGCCTCAAGCGAACAAATGTACAACTAAATGAAACTTTATAGCTCCCTTAATTCGCCGACAGATAGTGCTTAGCTCTGCCTTTTGTCGTTGCAGAGTTTTAAATTCCTAAAGTTGTGGTATTCTTTTTGAATCACCCTGTATTTTTCTTAATGAATCTACTCACTCTCGCGCAAAAGTTAGTTCAAGGCACGGAGAAATGAGATAATTTGAGTGGTACGTATTTCCAAGGAAAAGTTAATTAGATTTTTGTCTTCACTCTTACCGTCGAAATGTAGTGAAAATAACTACTTCCTCAGATGAATATGCCGATGTCCCAAATATCTATACTTCTTTGTAGGCCTATACCTAATTAACAGGAAAAGTAGTAAAATTCTTAGATATTCAAGCGACACTGATATTACTGGTCTTATTCCAAGTTCTGTTGACTTACGTTATGGCTGTCGACGTCGAACTACCTAGTAATGTATTCCCGTAAACATTAGAATGAGTTAGCGTCTTTAGCTACGATGGAAGCAACTTTTCCTAAAAGCAATAAAAACGCGTGTAATAATCTGAAGAAAGTTATAGCTGTCTACAGTAACTCCTCTATATTACCAATAGCAGTCTGTAATATAAGCTAGTGTGTTTGTACTTTTTTATGCAATTTATATTATTGCATGTGCCTAGGTAACATAATCGTTTGGAAAAGGGTAAATATCTGTGATTAAGCGTACTATATATTTTACAAAGTTTTCTGTGGCGGATTTGTAGATAAACATTTATTTTCTGAGCCATCACTTGCCTGACTGGTTTGATGCCGCCCGCCATGAATGCCTCTCGTGTTAAGATCTCCTCTCGGAGTAGAGTTTCCAGCTTACACGGTCAGTTATTTACTGGATGTATTCGAACGTCTGCCTGCCGATGTCTAATACTTCTCTTGTCCAGGAATTCCCTTTTTGATAGTGCTACGCTGCTTTAGATGCCTTCCTTGCTCCGTCAGTCATTCGTTACTTTGTTGCGTAGGTAGTAGAACTTCTTAATTTCGTCTACCTTGAGACCATTAGTCTTTATGTTACGTTTTCGCCGTTCTCATTTCTGCTATTTCTCATTACTTTCGTCTCTCTTCTATTTACTCTCAATCCATTTTCTGTAGTCGTTAGACTTTTCCTTCCAATCAACAACTCCTGCAGTTCTCTTTCACTTTTACTGACGAGAGCAATGTCATCAGTAAGTATTATCATTGATATCCTTTCGCTTTGAATTCTTATCCCACTCTTGAATCGTTTTGTTTTTTTTTTATTTCCGTCATTGTTTGTACTATGATAGGTTCAACAACATCCGCTACGATGGCTGAGTGGACGCCGGCACGGTAGCTCAGCGTGTTCGGACACAGGGTCGATTGTCTTCTGTAATACAAAAACTGAGTACAAGAATCAACGATACACTTGAATGTATGTCATGTGACGTCCACCCAGACCAACTGAAACGAACAATACCGAACAAAATGATGTAGCTGTTGTTGTGGTCTTCGGTCCTGAGACTGGTTTGATGCAGCTCTCCATGCTACTCTATTCTGTGCAAGCTTCTTCACCTCCCAGTACCTACTGCAACCTAAATCCTTCTGAATCTGTTTAGTGTATTCATCTCTTGGTCTCCATCTAAGATTTTTACCCTCCACGCTGCCCTACAATTCTAAATTGGTAATCCCTTGATGCCTCAGAATATGCCCTACCAACCGATCCCTTCTTCTAGTCACGTTGTGCCACAAATTTCTCTTGTCTCCAATTCTGTTCAACACCTCCTCATTAGTAATGTGATCTACCCATCTAATCCTTAGCATTCTTCTGTAGCACCACATTTCGAAAGCTTCTATTCTCTTCTTGTCTAAACTATTTATCGTCCACGTTTCACTTCCATACATGGCTACACTCCATACAAATACTTTCAGAAACGAATTCCTGACACATAAATCTATACTCGATGTTAACAAATTTCTCTTCTTCATAAACGCTTTCCTTGCCATTGCCAGCCTACATTTTATACCCTCTCTACTTCGACCACCATCAGTTATTTTGCTCCCCAAATAGCAAAACTCATTTACTACTTTAAGTGTCTCATTTCCTTATCTAATTTCCTCAGCATCACCCGACTTAATTCGACTACATCCTCGTTTTCCTTTTGTTGATGTTCATCTTATATCCTCCTTTCAAGACACTGTCCATTCCATTCAACTGCTCTTCCAAGTCCTTTGCTGTCTCTGACAGAATTACAATGTCATCGGCGAACCTCAAAGTTTTTATTTCTTCTCCAATAATTTTAATACCTACTCCTAATTTTTGTTTTGTTTCATTTACTGCTTGCTCAATATACAGATTGAATAACATCGGGGAAAGGCTACAACTCTGTCTCGGTCCCTTCCCAACGACTGCTTCCCTTTCATACCCCTCGGCTCTTATAACTGCCATCTGGTTTCTGTACAAATTGTAAATAACCTTTCGCTCCCTGTGTTTTACCCCTGCCACCTTCAGAATTTGAAAGAGAGTATTCCATTCAACATTGTCAAAAGCTTTCTCTAAGTCTACAAATGCTAGAAACGTAGGTTTGCCTTTCCTTAATCTTTCTTCTAAGATATGTCGTAAGGTCAGTATTGCCTCACGTGTTCCAAAATTTCTTCGGAATCCAAACTGATCTTCCCCGTGGTCGGCTTCTACCAGTTTTTGCATTCGTCTGTAAAGAATTCGCGTTAGTATTTTGCAGCTGTGACGTATTAAACTGATAGTTCGGTAATTTTCACATCTGTCAACACTTGCTTTCTTTGGGATTGGAATTATTATATTCATCTTGAAGTCTGAGGGTATTTCGCCTGTCTCATACAAAATTATATAAATAAATAAAAAAACTTGACTGCGCGCCGGAATGTCTTGCCGGGGGGCCCGGGTTCGATTCCCGGCTAGGTGGGAGATTTTCTCCGCTCAGGGACTGGATGTTTGTGCTGTCTTGATCATAATTTCATACTCATCGACGATCAAGTCGCTGTAATGGCGTCACCTCAAAAGACGAGCACCAGGCGATCGGGTCTACCAGCCGAGAGGTCCTCGCCACACGATATTTCAGTTGATTTTCAATCTCAGAGCGAAAGTCTACATTATCTTACAACTTTCATAATCCGGGAACTTCTCTCTTTACCTTCGAATCTTACTTGTCTCTCAGGCTTCTTGTACGTGTTGTATATTATCCCAATATCTCTATAGGTTACTCCTATTTTTCTGAGAATCTCGAACATCTTGCACCATTTTACGTCGTCGAACGCTTTTCCAGGCGCTTCTGGGTTTTTTTCAGTCTTGCTTCCATTACCAACCACAGATTAGAACTGTCACTCTGTGCCGGCCGTTGTGGCCGAGCGGTTCTAGGCGGTTCAGTCTGGAACCGCGCGACAGCTACAGTCGGAGGTTCGAATTCTGCCTCGGGCATGGATGTGTATGATGTCCTTAGGTTAGTTAGGTTTAAGTAGTTCTACGTTCTAGGGGTAGTCAAATTAAGTCGGGTGATGCCAAGGGAATTAGTTTAGGAAATGAGACACTTCAAGTAGTAAAGGAGTTTTGCTATTTTGGGAGCAAAATAACTGATGATGGTCGAAGTAGAGAGGATATAAAATGTAGACTGGCAATGGCAAGGAAAGCGTTTCTGAAGAAGAGAAATTTGTTAACATCGAGTATTGATTTAAGTGTCAGGAAGTCGTTTCTGAAAGTATTTGTATGGAGTGTAGCCATGTATGGAAGTGAAACATGGACGATAAATAGTTTAGACAAAAAGAGATAGAAGCTTTCGAAATGTGGTGCTACAGAAGAATGCTCAAGATTAGATGGGTAGATCACATGACTAACGAACAGGTATTGAATAGAATTGGGGAGAAGAGGAGTTTGTGGCACAACTTGACTAGAAGAAGGGATCAGCTGGTAGGACATATTCTGAGGCATCAAGGGATCACCAATTTGGTACTGGATGGCAGCGTGGAGGGTAAAAATCGTAGAGGGAGACCAAGAGATGAATACACTAAGCAGATTCAGAAGGATGTAGACTGCAGTAGGTACTGGGAGATGAAGAAACTTGCACAGGATAGAGTAGCATGGAGAGCTGCATCAAACCAGTCTCAGGACTGAAGACCACAACAACAACAACGTTCTAGGGGACTGATGATCTCAGATGTTAAGTCCCATAGTGCTCAGAGCCATTTGAACCATTTCTGTCACTCTGCCGCCTTTACCTATCACAAAGCCAAACTGGTCGTCATTTAACAGATCCTAAATTTTATTTCCCATTCTTCTGTATACAATTCTTGTCAGCAACTTGGATGTAAGAGGGATGAAGCTGACTGTGCTCACACTGGTCGGCTCTTGCTGAGTAGTAATAAACAAGGTCCGGAACAGAAAATAGGTCACATTGTTGAATAATATTTAAACTGCACCGCCAGTCAGTGACACAGTCAGTCATTTTTGTTGTGAAACATGCTGACGGTGCCAAGTTGTCGCCTTTTAGATCAATGATTTTAGTCCAGCTTCTTCCAGGCTGTGAATTTGGCACTTGTTGGTCGGTTAGTTGATTTAGAGGAGGGACCAAACGGCGAGATCATCGGTCGCATCGGATAAGGGAAGGATGGGGAAGGAAATCGCTCACCCGCCAGGTTAGCCGAGCGCGCTAACGCGCTGCTTCCTGGACTCGGGTAGGCGGGCCTGTCGCGGATAGAGTCCGCCCAGCGGATTAACGACGAGGGCCGGTGTGCCGGCCAGCCTGGGTATGGTTTTTAGGAGTTTCCCACATCCCGCTAGGTGGATACCGGGCTGGTCCCCACGTCCCGCCTCAGTTCCACGGCTCGCAGACATCTGAACACTTTCGCACTATTCCATGGATTACGGTAGGCGCAGACATTTGGGGTACACTACTTCCTTCCCAGGGGGTACGGGGTGGAGGCAGGAAGGGCATCTGGCCACCCCTTCAACTAACATTGCCACATCCGATTAACCATGCCGACCCTGCATATTCGCGGGAAACACTGCACAAGCGAAAGAAAGAAAGAAAGAAAGGGAAGGAAATCGCCCGTCCCCTTTCAAAGAAACCATCCCGTAATTTGCCTGAATCGATTTAGGGAAATCACGGAAAACCTAAATCAGGATGGCCGGACACGGTTTGACACCGACGTTATACTGAGATGCAATATTGAAATGTGTGCAATGTGCTTATCATCTGTTACAGTGATACCATCATTGGGTCAGAATGTCTTCAACCACTAATTGCTTTTTTTATAGGATTAGGAGAAAGTAAAACAATGACTGATTTGGAGTAAAGGGTGGATTTTCTAACAATTTCAACCCCGTATTTCCCTGCTTAAGCTATCTCCAAAGCCGAGTGGCAGCGTAGATGGCTGCTATGTGGAGGACCTGGGTTCGCTTCCTGATATTGCCAAGGTTTTCCTTTACGAGGAGGCTGATACTGGGTGCGCTCGGCCTCGTGGTCTCGATTGAGGAGGTACTGGACCAGGTAGTAGCGGCTCCAGGGCCTGGAAAAATTTGCAAAATGGCCAGGAGGGACTTGTGCTGACCACATGGCCCTCTATACGGCATCCGGAAGAAGCCACAAGGCAGAGGGTGACATGGCGGCCTGCTGACGTCTCTCGGTCCTTCAAGGCCTGACGAAGAGCTTTGTCTCCTTAGCTGGTCTCATAACACACTGCTTCACAGCTATATTTTTCTGAAACGGTATGACAATTTTTCCGTTTGTAAAACAAGTCTCTTTTTTCGTCTTCACAAAACGTTTCAAATCGCTCTAAGTACTATGGGACTAAATATCTGAGGTCATCAGTCCCCTCGACTTAGCTCTACTTAAACGTAACTAAACTAACGACATCACACACATCCATGCCCGAGACAGGATTCGAACCTGGGACCGTAGCAGCAGCGCGGCTCCGGACTGCAGTGCCTAGAACCTCTCGGCCACAGCTTTTCGTCTTCCATCTGGCCCAGCAGATCTTGATACTATCTACCAGTCGTTATTTTATTCGTAACAAGTTTATTTATTTTTTTTATTTATTTATTTATTTATTGTCCCGTGGGACCAAATTAAGGAGAAATCTCCATGGTCATGGAACGAGTCAATACATGAAATTATAACACGATATTAGAAACAGATAAAATGAAATATAGAGAAAAAAAACATATTCAGGTGACAAGGCATAAGTTTAAATGAAGACAATCAACAATGTAACACTGGAATTTGCTTAATTTTTTAGCTCTTCCAGGAGCTCCTCGACAGAATAGAAGGAGTGAGCCATGAGGAAACTCTTCAGTTTAGACTTAAAAGAGTTTGGGCTACTGCTAAGATTTTTGAGTTCTTGTGGTAGCTTATTGAAAATGGATGCAGCAGAATACTGCACTCCTTTCTGCACAAGAGTCAAGGAACTGCATTCTACATGCAGATTTGATTTCTGCCTAGTATTAACTGAGTGAAAGCTGCTAACTCTTGGGAATAGGCTAATATTGCTAACAACAAACGACATTAAAGAAAATATATACTGTGAGGGCAATGTCAGAATTCCCAGATTTTTGAATAGGGGTCGACAAGAGGTTCTCGAACTTACACCACGTATAGCTCGAACAGCCCGTTTTTGAGCCAAAAATACCCTTTTTGAATCAGAAGAATTACCCCAAAAAATAATACCATACGACATAAGCGTATGAAAATATGCGAAGTAGACTACTTTTCGTGTTGAAGTGTCACTTATTTCAGATACTGTTCTAATGGTAAATAAAGCAGCATTTAGTTTCTGAACAAGATCCTGAACATGGGCTTTCCACAACAGCTTACTATCTATCCGTACGCCTAGGAACTTGAACTGTTCCGTCTCGCTTATAACATGCCCATTCTGTCTGATTAAAATGTCAGTTCTTGTTGAATTGTGAGTTAGAAACTGTAAAAACTGAGTCTTACTGTGATTTAGCATCAAATTATTTTCCACAAGCCACGAACTTATTTCATGAACTAAATTATTTGTTACTGTTTCAATATTACACACAAGATCCTTCACTATCAAGCTGGTGTCATCAGCAAACAGAAATATTTTTGAATCACCTGTAATACTAGAAGGCATATCATTTATATAAATAAGAAACAGCAGTGGCCCCAGCACCGACCCTTGGGGAACGCCCCACTTAACAGTGCCCCATTGGGACTGAACATCACTACCTCTCTCAATATTGCGGAGAATTACCCTCTGCTTTCTGTTCTTAAAGTAAGAGGCGAACCAATTGTAAGCTACTCCCCTTACTCCATAATGGTCCAACTTCTGCAGTAATATTTTGTGGTCAACACAGTCAAAAGCCTTCGTTAAATCAAAGAAAACACCTAGCGTTCGCAACCTTTTATTTAATCCGTCGAAAACCTCACAGAGAAAAGAGAATATAGCATTTTCAGTTGTTAAACCATTTCTAAAACCAAACTGAACATTTGACAGCAAATTATGTGAATTTAAATGCTCCAGTAACCTTGTATATACAACCTTCTCGATAACTTTAGCAAACACCGATGGCATAGAAATAGGTCTAAAATTGTCAACATTATCAATGTCTCCCTTTTTATAAAGTGGCTTCACTACCGAGTATTTTAATCGATCAGGAAACCGACCACTCCTAAAGGAAAAGTTACAGATATGGCTAAGTACTGGGCTAACATACATAGAACAATACTTCAGTATTCTGCTAGATACCCCGTCATATCCATGAGAGTTCTTGGTCTTTAGTGATTTAATTATTAACTCAATCTCCCTCTTGTCAGTATCATGGAGGAGCATTTCAGGTAACAGTCTCGGAACACTTTTTTCTAAGAGCGCTATATGATTCCCTGTTGGAATTAGGTTTCTATTTAGTTCACCTGCTATATTCAGAAAGTGATTATTAAATACTGTACATATATGCGACTTATCAGTAACACGGACATTCCCACTACGCACTGATTCTATATCCTCGACCTGTCTCTGCAGACCAGCAACTTCCTTTACGACTGACCATATGGTTTTAATTTTATCCTGAGACTTAGCTATTCTATCTGCATACCACACACTTTTTGCCTTCCTAATAACATTTTTAAGCACCTTACAATACTGTTTGTAATGGGCTGCTGCATTTAGATTTTGACTGTTTCTAACGTTTTGATATAATTGCCACTTTGTTCTACAAGATATTCTTATCCCTCTAGTCAGCCACCCAGGCTGCCTGTTTGTGCTAGTACCCTGTTTTAAACGTTGTAACGGAAAGCAACTTTCAAAGAGCATGAGAAAGGTCTTTAGAAAAGCATTATATTTATCGTTTACTGTCTCAGCGCTATAAACATCTTGCCACTCTTGTTCCTTTATAAGGTTTACAAAGGTCTCTACAGCAACCGGATCAGCTTTCCTGAACAGCTGATGACTATATTTAACACGAGTTGCAGCATAAAAATCTTTTAAAGTTAAAATTTGCGCATCATGATCTGAAAGGCCATTCACCTTTTTTCTAACAGAATGCCCTTCTAGTAATGAGGAATGAACAAAAATGTTGTCTATGGTTGTTCTACTGTTCCCTTGCACTCTCGTTGGAAAGAATACGGTTTGCATAAGATTATATGAATTAAAGAGGTCTACCAGCATCCTCTTCCTTGCACAATCACTTATACAATTAATATTGAAGTCACCACATATAACTAACTTTTTGTATTTCCTATAAAGTGAACCAAGAACCTCCTCTAGCTTTAGCAAAAATGCTGTGAAATCGGAGTCTGGGGATCTATAAATAACAACAGTTACAAGTTTAACTCCGTTAAATTTAACCACACCTGCACAACATTCAAACACCTTTTCAGTGCAGTACTTTGAAACATCAATTGACTCAAATGCGATGCCGTTTTTCACATACATGGCTACTCCCCCACACCGCAAAGAGCTCCTCGAAAAGCAGCCAGCCAACCTGTATCCTGGTAAAGGAAGCCTCTGAATTATCTCCTTATTTAAGAAGTGTTCAGATATACCAATAATTTCAGAGTCAACATCTATAAGCAGTTCACTAACTTTATCCCTAATACCTTGTATATTTTGATGAAATATACTAATTCCCTCATTACTCGGATACCTAAGCTTTGTCAAAAGTGATTCCCTTGTTAGAGAGACTTCCCTTAAGCAGGAATACCTATCAGCTGACTTCAATCTAAAAAAGGTGCAGCTCTAACACACACTACTGCAGGAATTTTCCCATGAGTGATCCCACCAACCCCACCTATGCTGTCACCTATAAGCTTTGCCAACCTCCCCTTCCCATACCTGTTGAGGTGCAGGCCGTGTCTAGTGAAACCCGTCCTGCTGATAGACTCCACCGACACCACTGAAATGTGACCCATGCTTTCTGTCATCAGCGCACCCCCAAGTCTCATGTTATTACGCCTGACGGCTGTATTAAGATGAGGCCGATCGTGACGCTGAAACAGTTCCACGAAATGCACATTCGTGTTGCCAGTCTGAGTGGCTATCTTTTCCAGGTCACCATCTATGTTATACTCCCCATCCCTACCAATACTATTACCAGCCCCACCCACAATCACTACCTGATCCTCTTTAGTAAAATCCCTACATAACCCCCCTATGTTAACAGTCACCTGAGCCAACCCTGCATTAGGCTTCACAATGCTGGTGACCTGGTACTCACTTCCCAGCACTTCCTGCAACTGCTGGCCTACACCTCTGCCATGTGAACTACCTAACAGCAGAACCTTCTTCTTCCTCTTCGACTTTGCAACTGTTCTAGGCACAGTAACTACTGAGGTCTGCTGCATACTTCCTACATCTACAGCTACTAGAGATTCCTCTCCACTAGACTCTGACAGTTGGTCATATCTATTGTAAACACCAATAGTAAAACTATCTGAAAATCTTCTTCTCCTAGCAGATCTCTTGCCAACAGCCAGCTCCCATTCCCCAACCCCCTTCTCCCTCCTCATCCTATCTAGCTCCTCCTGTGCGTTTTTCAACTGCACCTGAAGGGCACAGATCTTACGCTCCTGCTCCTCTATCAGTTTACTCTTGCTACATAACCTGCAGTTCCAGGAGAGGATCTCACCAGAATGCCCACTGGCTTCCCCACTGCATTCCCCCCAGTGAAAATACTTCGAACAAGTGTCACACCGCAATCCACTACTCACGAACCTACGGCAAAGCCCACACTTCTCACTCATGGTAAAATTTTACTTTTTCTAAGTTCCGCTACTACAATAAGTAGATGCTAAAAACCTGACTACAATAATCACAAACTTACTCTACAAGGGAAGTAACTACTATTATTAACAGTATTAATAAACAACAAATGTGAATATAACAAAAGACTAATACAGAAAGAGAATCAAACGTCTAATCACACAGTAACGAGCTGTAAACAGTTCCCAAAAGGTTCTTCTGAAATTATTTCACCAGAAAACACCACGAACACCGGTTGAAGACTACTAAAGTTCCTAAATAAATCACTATGCACAAACAATTAATTAGTACTTAGCTTTCGATGCGCCGCTACAGCTGCAACTGGTCAGCGCGGAATGTAAACACAGGCAAGAGGTTAAGTTGCTCGATACGAAACACTCACAAATATCACGTCACAACAGAAGAAAGGCAGAGCTGAATGAAGAAACCACTAATACGTCACTAATATAGTAAATATTATCACAAAAACCGTTAAAATATGTATCTGGAACCTAAAAATATATGAAAACTTAGAGAGCGATCTCACACGCAGTCACTCGCTAAGTTAATCAAGAATATCTCATCTTTACGTATTGCACAAAAGAGTGGGCCGTGAATTTCAAATAAATGAAGTCCTCCGTACCTTTCCGGGATAACAGTAAGACCTTTTATACGTTCAAGGAAATAAATAAATTAACAAGATCTTTGAGACTAAGAACATGAGTCGTACAAGACGAAAATGGCGCACCTCTCAACTATATAAAACTAGAATCGATCAAGTTAAAAGAAATGTAGGTAGCAGTAAGAGTCCAACAGGAATTCCACTGTTAAATACAGAGGAGAGAGCGAATACGTGGAAAGAGTACTTTGAAGGCTTCTTTGAGCGGGAGGACTTATCTGATGACGTGCTGGAAGACGGAACAGGAGCCGTCTGGAAAGGGGTAGGGGTCTAGTATCAAATCAGAATCTAAAGGAGCTTTTGACGACTTGAGATCAAATAAACGGAAGCGATAAAGCTCACATTTCATCCGAATTTCTAATATCATTGGGGGAAGTAGCAACAAAGCGACTATTCACGTTCGATCGTAGTGTGTATCAGACTTGAGATATACCATAAGCCTTTCGGAAAAACATCGATAAGATTCCGAAGAGAGCAAGAGCAAGAGAGACAGCATGATACGGCATCCCTTGAGACATAAGGGAATAACTACCATGGTACCAGAGTGACCTGTAGAGGGTAAAAACTGTAGGAAACTATAGAGGAAGACAGAGACTCGAATGCATCCAACATATATTTGAGGACGTTTGTTGCAGCTGCCACTCTCAGATGGAAAGGTTCCCACAGAAGAAGAATTTGTGGTTGGTCCGCATGGAACCGGTCGGAAGAGAGAAAAAGAAAGAAAGATCTTCTACTAAAGCGCTTCTCGGCCAAAACCCGTATCCTCGAAAACATAGGGTTTTGTCCAAATCGTGTACCTCTGAGTAAATATATCGGTGGCAATGCACGTTTTGTGATTTCGAGTGGAGGTTTATTAGCTGCGACAAGAGGAGCATTCCTATTGGTTGACCACAGACCACCCACGCAGCATCTGATAGCTTTATACTGGAATCTGTGTAGCGTTTGTAGGGCATAGTCAGTGGCCGAGCCATAGCAAAGGCAATTAGGCCCTACTGTAGAACATACACGGCGGGAAGAACGTAGAACAGAGAAGTACTCCTGAACCGGCAATCAACCAACACATGTATTGGAATGTATCATATAAATTGCCTTTTTTTTTCAAATGCATTTAATATGTGGAGACCAAGTGGACTTCGGGCCAATTTACAGGCCAAGGTATTTGGCTAAGCAAAATTGAAACAAATGAGCCCTCGGTCACAATTATTTTTAAACTTATTGACCAGGTTTCAACACTTCTAAGAGTGCCTGCATCAGAATTAAAACAATTAAAATGGCCTATAACTTAGCTACAAATTTATAGGAAAAGACTTTTTACATAAAAAGTGTAAGTACTGACTAACAATAAAAGACAGGGGCAGGACTTACATGTGACATATAAAATAATTAACAGGCCAGACGGGCTTTAGTCACAAAATGCAGAAAAAGGAATGCGTGCAAGCAAGCCACTAAGGGCCTGTACAGGTACTTTTTGTATAAAAAATGTCTTCCTATAAATTTGTAACTATGTTGTAGGCCATTTTATTTGTTTTAATTCTGATGAAGGCTCTCTTAGAAGTGTTGAAACCTTGTGAATAAGACTAAAAATACCGAGGGCTCATTTGTCTCAATTTTAATTTAGAAACGGTCACTGAACCAAGCAGCCATGTTTGACTGGAATACGGAAAGGATCCAATAACTTCGTTCTTCGTTATTGTCCTCTGCGTCGGGGCAAAAAGGATCCTCAGATTAGGCTGGAGATATTTCGAAGGAATTACGATGGAGTCAGGCTACAACTTCGTATATTCTGCATTGAGCTCGCTATTATGTCTATTGCTTTTATTATTATCCGACCGAATTGATAAATTAGTCTATTTAACTTGAAACCGTTTTTACGTTTTTCTTTAATTCCTTTAATTTTCTGTACTGGTTTAAAGATTTTACTAACTTTATTTGTTTAGGGAAATTTTTAAAATCCAAAAAGTGAGACTCTCGGTTGTAGTATAGAAGGATAGGTCATTTTTATAGTGCGTCGCCTTGACATTTTCCTGTAGAAGTGAATGTAGATCTGCATCGTACAGATTAAATAATAGCTGTGATAATATCATACACGGTAAGAACCGTTTTCCCGTGTCTCGCGCTGCACGTACTCCGCATATTGATGTGTGATTAATGTTATGCTGATCGGTGTGTGCAGGATTTGTAGACAAACAGGAAGTTAAATAATTTGTTGGACCGATGGTTTCAGATGTAGATTTGGAGAAAAGGTTCTAGTGGCCTTCGTCCGCAGCTCGTGGTCGTGCGGTAGCGTTCTCGCTTCCCGCGCCCGGGTTCCCGGGTTCGATTCCCGGCGGGGTCAGGAATTTTCTCTGCCTCGTGATGACTGGGTGTTGTGTGATGTCCTTAGGTTAGTTAGGTTTAAGTAGTTCTAAGTTCTAGGGGACTGATGACCATAGATGTTAAGTCCCATAGTGCTAAGAGCCATCTAGTGGCCTTCAAACATGCGCTGTCGTTGGTTGCAGACTGTTGAGACCGGCGTCGAATTTATTGTTGATCGGTTAGAGAGTAAAATCCTCTATTATACGATTAAGAGGCCCTAATTTAAAGTTGCAGTCTTCCTAACTATCCGTCTTCGCCGTAGTAGTTGACCTATCGGAAGGGTCGCCGTTCCTCTCCTTCACCCCTGCAGTTTCGTCACGCAATGCCAGTAGATATTGGACGATATTTTAGGAGCGCTCTGGGAACCATAACCATACTGGGTTATGGCAGCAGGTGGGAGGAAGTCAAAAACTCCGTACCGCTTCGCTGACGCCCCCCCCCCCCCCCCCCCAGTATATGATGAGATAGCTATGAGGGTAAGCTTCTCTTTGAGGCTAAGTTGCACGGGGTGATAATCTAACGTTATTATATTGATACAATGCCTCTCTTCCTCTATCCTATATTAAAGACCATTGAATCACCTACTTGGAGTTTCTAAAAGCGCGATCTCGGGTCTTGCCTACGATCACCTAACTCACTTTAGTGGAGAATCCCTGGTCTGAAAGAAATCTGAGAAAGACAGGGTCAAGGATTAGACAATAACTGCTCTACATACAGTATGTAGAGGTGTAATGATTTGTGCGAGATAGGAACATATGGTGGACATCGTAAAACCAATCGGACGACTGATAATTTGTAAGGAAATAGTTTGATGTGTTTGGACACTGTAACGTTCCCTGGCAAACTCACACTATTAATAAACTAAAATTTATTTGTACCATATACGCCGCTATAAAGCAATTTGTAAATACTGTAATTATTTAACAAAAAATATCATTTAATTTTGTGTAAAGGACATTCGTTATTATTGTAATATTTTTTGTAGTAATACTCTTTCTGTATTTAGGATGGTAATATTTCTATATTCATAATGTAATTGCGAAATGTGTCAATATCTGCGATAACAAAAATATAAAATTCAGCCAAAGAGGAAAATAATGTGGTAAAATTACAAAGAAATGTTAATAGTCAGCAGTAGTATAAAAGCACCACGTACTGTGTATTCTTTGTCATCTCCCTGTAGAGCTGAAAGTGAGAGCAAGCTGTGACGAAGCATTTTATGAATGGGCAGACTTCTTTTGTCTGTATCTAGATTTAGCCACCATTAGAGGAGAAATTACAAACTAATGTGAGTTGAATTATTGTTGTGGTCTAAATACATTATAATTTATCAAAAGTGTGTATTATTAATGTAAATTAGCTTGCCCATGTCATCTATAATATTTCTTTAAAGAATTTTCAGCATTTTTAGCGGTGTTGCTGGGCTGTGCCGCGACCGAACGATTCGCAGCGGCGGCACATTTAAAAAATTGTTCCGCTAAGAAAAATTAACCAAACCCGTAAATCGGGAACAGATAAAAATTAGCAGTGAATTAAGAAAATGTTCTTCTTTTACAGCGATCCTGAGACTGACGGATTTTAAACTAGTTTCACATTTGTGCATTCATAGGCGGATAGTTAATGTTGAAATTTAACAATTTTGGTTCTTTCAAATAACTTAAATGTATAGTGAAGTGTGTTTTATCAGTGATAATTAAACGTCGGCTTGGCAATATTTAACCATTTTCTGCTAATAGAGACAGTCTTGTGTTCCATAGCTAACGCCGGGAAAGAATTCAGTAAATATTAAAAAAAAAACCACTGCATTTAGAAATTGTGTGCCAAGGCCGAATTATGTAAAGGATTTAATTCTCAACTAAATATTCTTAATCAGTTAATATGAGTTCACGTAATTTTAAATGTACTTAATTCCGTGTAAATGAATTTTTATTACCACACGTAAATAAGAGGTTCAACAACAAAGTTCGTACGTACACAAGGTAAATAACAAAACAAATTAACTAAAAAACAATTTTTTAAATAGTTTGATGTGTTTGGACACAGAGAATGTATAAGGTGCGACCATAAAAGTTTTCGTTCGGAAGTCACTCTAACTTCTGCCTAAATGTCGGTGAATGTATACCCGCACAGCAGTGACGCTTTGTTGCACATACGCTGCAGCAACGCGTGCAAACACAAAATTTTTCGATCGCCTCTTATGTTTTCCAACAGACTGGATAGAGTGCTGACCAGGCGAGAAGTGGTATCAAAAAGCTTCATTGCTCCGGCGTACTGCCAAGAAAACTGCGCTCAGAAAGGGACATAGCTGGGTTCAGGTCCATTTACTGTGTTTCAGATATACACAGGTGAGCCAGTAGGTGAAGGCCACTTTCCACCGAGCGATTGAATGCTGCATGGGGGCGCTGCGGGTACGTGATGCGATTATGAAAGTTTGTAAGGGGCGCAGAGACGAATGGGGAATCCACCTTAGACGGTACTGACTGAAAATGGCGGATCCCTTAAGATAAGGGAATTTAAAAAAAAGAACGGTTTTTTATTGCTCGACACCTGAGAACGTGAATATCAGATATGGCGACGCTGATCGTCTGATCTTGTGATTCTGACTTGGGGAACTACGAAAAGTCGTTGAATTACTGCGAAGCCACGACTGGGTTGACTTGGTGCTGTACGTCCACGCCTCATCGTAGAACATGGAGGTTCGGGGCTTACCCGCTCGGCACAGCAGGATAGGCATATCTGGCGAGTGAGTGCGAAACTGGTGCAGACACACGTGTTTCGGAGCACACCTATTCAGCGTACATTGCCGACATGGGGTCTCGCAGCAGACGATCCCTGAATGTTTTCATGTTGACCCAACAGCATCGTCAACTACGATTACAGTTGGCATCGAGACGGGGCAATGGATCAATGGGTACATACTGTATAATCGGATGAATGTTGTTCCTTGTTACAGCAGTGTCAGCATGCACCATCATCCAGGTGAACGGCTGCGTCGAGCTATAGTTAGTATCATGCTATGGGGAACATTCATTTGGGTATCCATGGACATCCGTGGATTAAGTGAATGTTAATGTGAATCGCATGCATCTCTTCAAGCTTCATGTCTTCCACGACAGTAACTTCCAGTAGGACAACTCGCAGTGTGAGATGGCCATAATCATGCTATAGTGGTTCGGAAGCAAGGTAGTGAACTTGTGATGATTTCTTGCCCATCAAATTCACCTGGTCTGAACTCGTTGGAACACATCTGGGACGCCATTGAGTGCCAACTCCAGGTCCACAAATTACCGTTGTTGTTGTTGTTGTTGTGGTCTTCAGTCCTGAGACTGGTTTGATGCATCTCTCCATGCTACTCTATCCTGTGCAAGCTTCTTCATCTCCCAGTACCTACTGCAACCTACATCCTTCTGAATCTGCTTAGTGTATTCATCTCTTGGTCTCCCTCTACGATTTTTACCCTCCACGCTGCCCTCCAATGCTAAATTTGTGATCCCTTGATGCCTCAAAACATGTCCTACCAACCGATCCCTTCTTCTAGTCAAGTTGTGCCACAAACTTCTCTTCTCCCCAATCCTATTCAATACCTCCTCATTAGTTACGTGATCTACCCACCTTATCTTCAGCATTCTTCTGTAGCACCACATTTCGAAAGCTTCTATCCGCTTCTTGTCCATACTAGTTATCGTCCATGTTTCACTTCCACACATGGCTACACTCCATACAAATACTTTCAGAAACGACTTCCTGACTCTTAAGTCTATACTCGACGTTAACAAATTTCTCTTCTTCAGAAACGATTTCCTTGCCATTGCCAGTCTACATTTTATATCCTCTCTACTTCGATCATCATCAGTTATTTTACTCCCTAAATAGCAAAACTGCTTTACTATTTTAAGTGTCTCATTTCCTAATCTAATTCCCTCAGCATCACACGATTTAATTTGACTACATTCCATTATCCTCGTTTTGCTTTTGTTGATGGTCATCTTATATCCTCCTTTCAAGACAATGTAATTTACGGAAATTTGCCACATACTGCCAAGTTCATACCACGCATGTTCCATGCTGTATTGCGTTCCAAAGGTGAACCACCTTGGTGTAATGTTTTGGCTCGTAATGTTTTGGCTCGTAATGTTTTGGCTCCTCAGTGCAGGAAGTCAACGAAGTTTTGAGAGCATTCGCCAGATCGTCTGAAGTTATGATTCTTCTCTCAGATGAGCTAGACGCGGCAGACATCACTATTGACCCATGTGAGAAGAAGAACAAGAAAACAAGAGCCTGCTCTAAAATCGTGAGACATGATGGTAACAATGTGACGTTCGGCACTCAGTTCTACTTTCTCGTACTCTGGCCCTTAGCTGTCGGAATTTTTTGTTTCTACAATAACCATGTTTTCCTTATACTTGGCTGGTTCACTATCAATAATATTACATGCTCTAATCGCAGTAATGAAGTAACATGTTGTTTTCGTTTCATTGGAAGAG
Source organism: Schistocerca nitens (assembly GCF_023898315.1). Lineage (NCBI taxonomy): Eukaryota > Metazoa > Arthropoda > Insecta > Orthoptera > Acrididae > Schistocerca > Schistocerca nitens. The sequence goes on from NC_064614.1 coordinate 23,836,501, forward strand.
TGGTTCCCATGGAGCAAGAAATACTTCGTCTTAGTTCTTTCCAATACTCACGACTCCAGTCTATTAGATTTCAGAACCTGAAAAATTATGATTACGAAATTATTAATCATTTTTAGTTGTACTTTATACACTTACAAGGCAAGCATGGTCAACCAACATAATTGTTCCATTACTTAAATATGACACATGAACAGGCACAGTAGTTGACGTCAAGCGACCGAAATGGGTGCCGACAGATTGCTCGACTTATTAATTTCGGAACACGATACCTGGTATATTTTAAATCTTCCGTTTATATTGCACATCTTAGACTCTTTATTTAATAGCAACTTTCCATTTCGTCTTTTCTTTATTATATTTAGAACTGATTATGTCTCACAACAGGTAGAAACAATTGATCATTTGAAATTCATACAATGCGTTCAAAACACTTGTGAATCTAAAACATAGATAGTTGTTTGTTTTATTAATACGGTAGGAAGAAAATTTTGGTGATTCCTTTCGGAAGAAAAAGGATAGTTCGTTTCCACGTCCTTTTCCAATCTCGATTATGCTCTGTTTCTAATGATCTAGTCGACGGAACTTAAAACCATCATCCTCCTTCTTTCCTGCATACCATCCATTCTTCTATGGAAGTTGTGCATAAATAGTAAGATGAAATGCCAAGTGTGAAATAGCTGTTAAATCTGTCTTCGTTAAATGACCAAACGACAGTTGCAGAACTGAGTGTTAATCATTTCCCTCTGAAACCAGTGCATTCTTGTGTCGTTTCGGCGCTGCAAGATTACAGCAGTTGCGCACGTACGTACGTCCAGATTTCGACCCACTGCTCCGGCCCAGAGTAGGGACATGAACGTGTTTGCGGTGCATTCCAATATTCCGAATCTGTAAACATTTCAAATTTCAATATGCGTGTCAACGTCATTAATGACGTAACTAGTGTGAATTTTAATATTTTCGTACGTCTCATGCCTGAAACTGCTCTGGAGAGACGGTACAGTAATCGGCAATAGCAATCGGGCAGCACCGGGGAACTCGCTGTGTTCGATAGCTTAGTGTGCAAACGGCTACAGCTTCAGGGTTATCTGGAAACAAGGGCTACATAAAACTGGACCAGAAGCGAGATATAGCTGAAGTTGGATCCGTGTTTAATACCATATGCTTTTCATGGGCAGATAATCCCTGACTCATGTATTTTCTAACATTAGGTAGTATTTTAGTTGGTTCGAAGAAAATACAGGGTGATTCAAAAAGAATACCACAACTTTAGGAATTCAAAACTCTGCAACGACAAAAGGCAGAGCTAAGCACTATCTGTCGGCGAATTAAGGGAGCTATAAAGTTTCATTTAGTTGTACATTTGTTCGCTTGCCATTTCAGCCAATAAAGTTTTTGGTCACTTTTTCTTCGAAGGTGCTACTGTAACTGGACTACAGTATCTGGAGATGTTAGAGAATTGGCTGTTCCCTCAGCTCGAACAAGAAGCACAACAATTCATATTTCATTAGGATGGAGCGCCACCACATTGGCACTTATCTGTCCGTAACTACCTGAACGTCAACTACCCGTGGCGATGGATCGGCCGCCAGGCAGCCCGTGACAGAGCACTTCATCACTGGCCTCCAAGAAGCCCTGATCTTACCCCCTGCGATTTTTTCTTATGGGGGTATGTTAAGGATATGGTGCTTCGGCCACCTCTCCCAGCCACCATTGATGATTTGAAACGAGAAATAACAGCAACTATCCAAAATGTTACGCCTGATATGCTACAGAGAGTGTGGAACGAGTTGGAGTATCGGGTTGATGTTGCTCGAGTGTCTGGAGGGGGCCATATTGAACATCTCTGAACTTGTTTTTGAGTGAAAAAAACCTTTTTAAATACTCTTTGTAATGATGTATAACAGAAGGTTATATTATGTTTCTTTCATTAAATACACATTTTTAAAGTTGTGGTATTCTTTTTGAATCACCCTGTACTGTCAATTTTTTTCTAGTAATTGTTCCCTTGACATAATTAGTTTCTGTATAATTTTAGACGTTCCTCCAAATGTGGAATAAGACGTTATAGACCTCAAACAGGTATAGGTGGTGAGGAATGAAAGAACAGGCTGTAATAACCACACACCAAATTACTTTAATGAAAGTTCGTGTTCAGGAGAACTTCGGTCAGTATTCATATTTATCGTAACAGCTAAGCCATTATTAGTAGAACAAACGAACAACAATGACATAACGGTGGGAGGACCACACACCAAGACTAAGGTTGACAAACGTACTTTCTAAATTAAAGGTATTTCCACATACCTGCTTGCGACCCATGGTTTCAGAAGTTTTTCTGGGATTTAAGGCAGATGTTGGGATTGAGTATCCTACAACAAACTTTCCCACCTGAGATCCTCTAGGCCACAATTCCAAATTGATGATAACTGGATAGTGATTTCCGAAATATTCATTAGCCCAAGAACCCAATGAGCCCACTTTCTCTCCATAGGAAAGGATTAAAACAAGAGTAAAGGGATTCGAAGTTAGTGTACCGATAATACTGCCGTTAAATTTGGATAAGGCTAATCAAACAATACGACAATGTTGAATGCCATGATTAAAGGAGAAATCAGTCGTGGAAGGTACGAAATATAGCGAAGACATAGTGGTAGAATTATATAGCTACAAAGGCCTCATTCAACCTCATGCACATCAGATATTCGGTGCTACTTGGTGATTAGGGCAGAGGTTTCACTCAACAAACGAGGTGCATAGCAATTAAATATTAGAAAGGTGTAAAAATAAGCATTCTGATGCTGTTTTTTCATGCAAAAGAGAGTCTTACGTAGCTAGGAAATCTCATGAGACTGCAAAATTTTTTGCTGTATCATGCTCTCCTGTAGCGTATGAAAACAAAATTCGGAAGCGTTGAGCGGTAAAGTCACAGAAGGCAGCGCGGGGAAACTCTTACAAAGAGAAATAACTGGTTATGTGGACATGCTCTGATGAGCCAGTGGGTGGAACAGTAGGTAAGATCATCAGTGTAGGCACATAAAAAAAAATCATATGCAGGAAAGGACTGTCGATGTCAGTAGGAAGATACGAAGGGATACAAATATTAATCCGTTATGAGTAGAGGTCGTGAATGGCCTCATAGGAGCCAGAAGGTTGAAGATTTTAGTAAGCTATATTAATAAGGACGCTTAGTAGACAGTATACAGCGACGGAACGTTTCCAATCGTGGTAGCGGCGAACATAGTATGATACACAGTATTTGAAGACGTATTAGCGGTCGGAAGTTTTTACCGCTTACATTTCTTGCATTGCACCAAATCATAATATGCTGTCTGTGAGTTGTTGTAATATCTTGTCTTGTGCAGAACACCCTGCAGACTGAAGATAGCGCATTCTAGCAATAGCCTCTGAGGTCTGGCGTTTATTTCTTTATTCTTCCATTTTAAAGGGTTTCGACACTAGAGCGCTAGCTCAGTAACTACATTTTTGCTGTACAATTACTGCAGATGTAGTGCTGTAGTAGGTACACCACCTCTCTCGAACAGAAACAGTGCTATATCCTTTTAATCTTTTAATCTTTTTAATTCTAAAATGTGCTTTACAAGTCCATGAATGAAATCAGAAGTGATCAGCACGTGAGGATTAATGTGGGTTACGTCTGACTTCTGAATAAACTATTATTCTCTTTTTATCTTCTATGTGATTTGATGCGGCCCACCATGTCATTTTCTCCTGCAGTTGATACTACCCTCTGCTCAACAGACCAGTAATCTTTGTCTTTCCATTTCACTCCATTGACCACACAATATCTATATTGAGCCCCTTAGTATTTCCATTTTCAGATTTTCTCGCTTCGCTATCACGTTCAAGTATCTGAAATTCCACGCCCCGACTCATAGAATGTTATCCTTTCGTCAGTTATTCAATCTTTTTCTCATGGTCACCTCCCATTTGGCAGTCCCCTTCCGGTGATTCGAATGGGGGACATGTCCAGCATCTTTTGCCAATGGAGAGGTCATCATGAAACTTTTTCTACATTTCCTATGGATACACATTTTTACGTCAATGGTTTCCATTGCCTTGTGCACCCTCATGCCGTTGATATTGCCGACTCATCCGCCTTTAGGGGCAATTTCCCACCCCAAGGGCAAGCGTGTGCCCTGAATCTCTGCCCGCTGCTCGGCCCTCTTTGACAAGGCCTTTGGCAGTATGATGATGACTTCCGCCGGGAGTCTTCAGCCATCATTGCTGAAGATTTTTATTCAGACTTTAAGCGGTGGCGGGGATCGATCGCGTGACCAAAGACGTTTCGATTACTAATCAAAGACACTGTCGCTAGACTACGGCTGATATCTACTAGTTCAAATACCGGCCCAGCATTAATTTAAGGAACAAATTTCTTGGTGTGGAATTTGGAGCACAGCATAGAACTTGAAGTCCAGAAATTGAAAGAGAAGAGAAGAGAATCGAAGCGTGTGAGATATGCTGCTGGCAGAACTTTGAAAATTATGTTAACTGAGAAGATAAGAAAAGAGGACGTTTTCTGCAGAATGGGATAGAAAATTAATGTGAAAAACAAGAACGAGACAAAGATAAAGATTAATAGGTCTTCTGTTAAGTCACTAGGGAATAATTTCCATAGTACTAGAGGAAATTGTTGAGGGCAAAGGCTGTAGAAGAAAATAGAGATTTGATTATATCCGTAAACTATTAGAGAACTATTCGTCTATTTGGTACTCCAAGATGTAAAGATTGGCTAAGGAGAGTAGGAAGGTAGAGCAGAGAGTGAGCAACTGGGATCGGTTCAGTGATAAGGTTGTTCTCAGATGAATTGACAGCAAACCGAGAACGTCGCAGGCTGAAAATAAATTGGTAGAGAAAGCGTATGAGGATACTGAACGGGTAACTCAGTAAGTAGAGGGAGATGAAAATCTAATGGTCGTGGGGGATTGGAATACGGTTGTAGGGGAAGGAATAACAGAAAGGGTTGCAGGAGAATATGGGCTAGATAATAGTGAAGAGAGAAAAAGGCCGGGCGATAAGGTAAGACTTCACTGAAGATAAACCATGGTCAGGCGCAGATTCAGAAATTAGACACTGGATTGTTAAACGTACTCAGATGCAGACACTGACTCAGATCACACTTTAGTAACGGCGAAGAGTAGGAAAAATTCAAGGGAGTAGTCAGGAAGAATCAACGCGCAAGAAGCGGGATATGGAAATACTAAGGACTGAAAAGATATGCTTGAAGTTCTTTGAGGCTATAGATATTGTGATACGGAATAGCTTAGTACCCATTAGGAAGTGGAGGAGTGCACGTCTCTAAAAAGGGCACTCAGAGAAGTTGGAAAGAAAAACGTAGGTACAAAGAAGGTGCAGAAACCATGGGCAACAGAAGAAATACTTCAGTTGATCGATGAAGGAAGTAAGTAGAAAAATGTTGAGGGAAATTCAGGAATACAGAAATACAAGGCACTTAGGAATGAAATAAGTAGGAAGAGGAGCGATGGTAAGGTGAAATAGTTAGATGACAAAATGTGAAGAAATCGCGAAAGAAATGATTGTTGGAGGGGATGCCTCAGCATATAGAAAAGTCAAAACAGCCATCAATGAAATTAAAAGCAAGGAACGTATCATTAAGAATATAATGCGTTTTTCGCTGATAAAAGAAGAGCAGATAGCGGATACGTGTAAAGACCACATGGCCTCTATGAAGGGCTGATAGAAGAAGAAACAGGAGCCGATATAGGCTAGATAGGGCATCCAGTAATATGCATGGGGGCTTAATTAAATATAATGCAAATAATTTTTAATTTTAGTAGCTGTCTGTCCGGTTACGCAGTCTCGTAACCGGTTGGCCCTGACTGCATAGAATAACAACAAAGAATGAAAGGAAATTTCCGTTAACACAATTAATTAATTAAGTCCCCAGCAACTATAAAAGCTACGAAACAAAAACTACGAAACAACAAAGCACAAGTGTAACTGTTCTGTGTGTGGAAGTGTGATTCAACGTACACATCTGGCACGGTTCTTCCTCAATAAGACAAGGTATTTTAAGCACCATTTACACTGAAGTAATTAAAAAAACAGAAATACTATAATTGCACATAGAAACCAGAATTACACTCTAATACATGAACACAAGCCAGATGCTTTGTTGACTGAACCTGTGACCAAGAGACCTCGTTAGTTAGGAAATTTGAAATAAAAAAAATGTTTTTTTACCTTCATATATATTGACGAAATATACACTCTGATCATTATAACATCCCCAATCGAACAGCATCGGCTGTCTAGCCCATCAGAACAACTGCACACGACATGCTCACAGCTCGTACTGCTATCGACATCCTCTCAACAAACACTGACTACGGCAACCTCAGAACTACGACTGCCCACGGCAACTTCTGAACAAGCACTGCCAGTGGAGGCGGCGGAATAAAACTCTTTGGCGCAATCTCTGGTGCTGTGACTCAGTGTAGCCACCTTTCAAATAGAATCAGGATTTTAAAGAGCTTTGGAAGACTTAATGTCGTATAAAGCAGATGATAACCTGAGCAGCCCCCTTAGATTGTTTACAAATGACGCTGTCACTTACCGTCTAGTAAAAACATCAGACGATCAATTCCAATTACAAAATGATCTAGAGAGAATTTCTGTGCGGTGCGAAAAGTGGCAATTGGCATTAAACAAAGAAAAGTGTGAGGTCATCAACATGGGTACTAAAAGAAATCCGATAAATTTTGGGTATACGATAAATCGCACAAATCCAAGTGCTGTCAATTCGACTAAATACCTAGGAATCACAATTACGAGCAACATAAATTGGAAAGACCACATATGTAATACTGTGGGGAAGGCGAAACAAAGACTGCGCTTTGTTGACAGAACACTTATAACATGCGACAAACCCACTAAAGAGACAGCCTACATTACACTTGTCCGTCCTCTGCTGGAATATTGCTGCGCGGTGTGGGATCCTTAACAGGTAGGATTCACGGAGGACATCGAAAAAGTGCAAATAAGGGCAGCTCGTTTCGTGTTATAGCGCAATAGGGGTGAGAGTGTCACTGATATGATACGCGAGTTGGGGTGGCAATCACTGAAACAAAGGCGATTTTCTTTGTGGCGAGATCTATTTACGAAATTTCAATCACCAACTTTCTCTTCCGAATGCGAAAATAATTTGTTGACACCGACCTACGTAGGGATAAATGATCATCATAGTAAAATAAATCAGAGCTCGAGTAGAAAGATTTAGGCGTTCTTTTTTCCCAAGCGCCATTCGAGAGTGGAATGGTAGAGAAGTAAAATAGTTCGATGAACCCTCTGCAAGGCACGTAAGTGTGTATTGCAGAATAACCATGTAGACGCAGAGAGGATAGATAACATTCCATCAAAATTTATAAAGTCATTGTGGGAAGTAGCAACAAAACGACTATTACTTTGGCGTGTACAATATATGAATCTGGCGGTATGCCATTGGCCCTTCGGAAAAAAAATCATCCACATAATTCCGAAGATTGCAAGATCTGATAGCTCGAGAATTATTGTAGAATCAGCTTAAAAGCTCATGCATCAAAAATGGTTCAAATGGCTCTGAGCACTATGGGACTCAACATCTTAGGCCATAAGTCCCCTAGAACTTAGAACTACTTAAACCTAACTAACCCAAGGACATCACACACACCCATCCCGAGGCAGGATTCGAACCTGCGACCGTAGCAGTCCCGCGGTTCCGGACGGCAGCGCCAGAACCGCTAGACCACCGCGGCCGGCACTCATGCATTCAAGATCCAGATGAGAATAATATACAGAAGAACGGAAAACAAAGTTGAGGATGTGTTTGATGACGATGGGTTTGGCTTTAGGAAAAGTAAAGGTACCGGAGAAGCAGTTATAACGTTGAAGTTGTTAACGAAAGCGAGACTGAAGAAAAATTAAGAAACCTTCATAGGATTTATAGACCTAGAAAAAACGTTCGACATTGGAAAATGATGCAAGATGTTCGAAATTCTGAGAAAAATAGGGGTTAGCTGTTGGGATAGACTCATAACATACAATATGTTCAAAACCAAGAGGATACAATCAAGACTAGATGATCAAGAACAAAGTTCTCGGATTAAAAATGGTATTAGGCAGGGATGTAGTCACTAACCACAATTGTTCTATGTATACATCGCAGAAGGAATGAAGGAAAGAAAAGGCAGTGTCAAGAGTGGCATTAAAGTTCGAGATGAAAGGATATCAGTGATAATATTTGCTGAAGACATTTCTGTCCTGAGTAACAGCGAAGAAAAATTACAGGATGAGCTCCCAAGTGCTGTAGCAAAAATAAAGAATTAATTAAAGCAAGAAACACAATGTTCGTAGGCTTTCCAATGAGTGGTTCAATATCATATTATTGGCTTCATCACTGTCGACGTCACATTTAACCCTAAATTAAGATAGTCACAAGTTTATTGAAATTGCAGGCAGAATTTGCGGTGAAATAACATTGACTGCTTGCTTTTATCATACTGACTTTACTCGAGAGAAAAACAAATGAAGTATCTTTTCGTAGTCTTCGCCATAGTTTGTTGTAAAAGATTAGATTAGATTAGATTAATACTTGTTCCATAGATCATGAATACGACACTTCGTAATGATGTGGAACGTGTCAGGTTAATAAAAGATGTCTGTACAAGATATTACATTACGCGAAATATTGCATGACACTAATGTTTAAGTTGGTTTTTTTTCCCTCCCTTAATTTATATCTAAAAATTCAGCCAATGAGTAGGAGTTGTCATCCAGAAATTCTTTTAATTTATTTTTAAATGTTGGTTGGCTATCTGTCAGGCTTTTGATGCTGTTTGGTGGGTGACCAAAGACTTTTGTGGTAGCATAATTTACCCCTTTCTGTGCCAAAGTCAGATTTAAACCTGCATAGTGAAGATCATCCTTTCTCCTGGTGTTATAGCTACGCACACTGCTATTACTTTTGAACTGGGTTGGATTATTAACAACAAATTTCATGAGTGAATATATATACTGTGAGGTTACTGTGAGGATCCCTAGATCCTTAAATAGATGTCTGCAGGATGACCGTGGGTGGGCTCCAGCAATTATTCTGATTACACGTTTTTGAGCAATGAATACTTTTCTACTCAACGATGAATTACCCCAGAATATGATGCTATACGAAAGCAGTGAATGAAAGTAGGCATAGTAAGCTAATTTACTGAGATTCTTACCACCAAAATTTGCGATAACCCTAATAGCATACGTAGCTGAACTCAGACGTTTCAGCAGACCATCAATGTGTTGCTTCCAGTTTAACCTCTCATCAATGGACACACCTAAAAATTTTGAAAATTCTACCTTACCTACAGACATCTGTTCAAAGTCTATATTTATTACTGGAGTTGTGCCATTTACTGTACGGAACTGTATATACTGTGTTTTATCAAAAGTTTGCTCAGAAACACTTAATAATTTTGTGAAAAACATCATTTACAATTACATCACTTAGTTCTTGGTTTTTGGATGTTATTACTATACTTGTATCATCAGCAAATAATACTTATCCATGCGAGAACTTTAGTAGATCAACTAAAATCAGGTGTTTGCTCAAGCTTCAGCAAAGTCACGAATATTATTAAATGTGCTTCAGTACACAGCTAAGATGAAGTTCTATAATCGCCAACTAACGATATTTTTAACTGCTGATCACCATCAGTGATATCTGTTAAACAGGAGATAGATATTTACACAAATTCTCCTTACCATACAGTATTTGGATTCGAAACGCTAAACAATGTTTTCAGACTCTTTTCGATGGAGGGTCGTGAAATATTTACTGTCCAAAACAACCGTTCACACAACTTGAATTTCTTCCAAGCACAAACAAGATAAAATCGTCACGCACGAAATTTTCATAAGTAACGACCGAATACTTAGAAATGATATTTGTTAAAAAAAACGAGGTGACTTCCAGCCACATATACGAATTGTCTGTACACAAGCTCGCTTCCAGTGCCCATTGAAATCTGTCTCGCACGAAAACAGCTGCCGATACAGTTCACAACGAATGTGAGTGAAACTAAAATATTTTCTAATTTCTAACATATGTAATTTATTAATTCAATGTTATCTGGTCATACTACACATGAATTCAGTCTTAATTTCATCAGATTTTCAGTGCTGGTCTTAGTTTTTCTATAGTTTTAAGGTTTTTCGCAAAAAAATGGCTCTGAGCACTATGGGACTCAACTGCTGAGGTCATTAGTCCCCTAGAACTTAGAACTAGTTAAACCTAACTAACCTAAGGACATCACAAACATCCATGCCCGAGGCAGGATTCGAACCTGCGACCGTAGCGGTCTTGCGGTTCCAGACTGCAGCGCCTTTAACCGCACGGCCACTTCGGCCGGCTGTTTTTCGCAAGGATGTGTTTTCGCTTATATGGGCGCTACCTTATGTCTTTATATCACTAATAATTGCTAACCGATTGAAATAAAGTCATACATCCCTGATTACCTCTATTTACTAATGTTACCGCTACTTTTACTACATGTTTTATTTGCCGCCGGCCGAAGTGGCCGTACGGTTAAAGGCGCTGCGGTCTGGAACCGCAAGACCGCTACGGTCGCAGGTTCGAATCCTGCCTCGGGCATGGATGTTTGTGATGTCCTTAGGTTAGTTAGGTTTAACTAGTTCTAAGTTCTAGGGGACTAATGACCTCAGCAGTTGAGTCCCATAGCGCTCAGAGCCATTTTTTTTATTTGCCAGAAAATTCACTTTTTCATGCGCAGAATATACATTACGACCTGTAGTTTGAGACATGAAATACAGAAAACTGTCAAAACTGTCAGATAGCGCTCAATGTGCCCCATCCATTGATACTACGTTTGCCTGAACCACTTAAGGCCTTAGCGAGTTATTAATTTTTAAAGATCGTTCTATGTCGAAAATTTTCTGCATTTAATATCACCTAAACTAAATCTGGTAGCGAGGATGCGTCTTAATTCGCGCTGCATTTAACTGATGTTCCACGTCTGTTCCTCAAACTTCTGGATAACAACATTACAGAATGCTATGTTTGACTTGTGCTCCATTTCTCGAGATTCCTTGAAGAGACCAATTTTCTCGTAGGTATTCAGCTATCTTCTGTAAGAATCTGGAATTTCCTCCATATTCACCACGTGGAATGTAACTTTGTTAACGTAGCACTTGTGAATTAACTCTCTTTTTTTTCTTTTTTGGCATCAGATTTCGCTGCTGAACCATCCGTTCTCCAGGAGAACGGGCTTTCCAAACTGAATGAAAATATTTTTGGCATATTGTGTCGGCTCTGACTGATGTACAAAGTCCTTTTCATCGTAGCAAGATATATCTGTCCTTCGAGAGTAGAAAAAATACGCTTTAACTAAAAACTGCCTTTATAATCGGCAGATTCATTATTTTCTGTGTACCGAAGATATAATTTTGTGTAATAAGGAGACCACGTAACATGTACCATTTTAGTCGCTCCTCCAAATTTCACATTTACACAAAAAGTGGCCCATACGACCAGTGTAGTATTCCACTGAGGAATACACAAACTTGTAGAATGCATACCGCAACAGTACATACGGGAGATGATGTTTTCAATACTCAGTAGCTATGTCTGAGTATACTGTATACACAAGGAAAACCGATTGCGTTATGGTACTCATGTGTACTGAACCTTAGTCACTAATATTGTTATTTATAATTACAGAACAAATATAAAACATGGCTTGAGGATACTATAACGTAACATGGCAATTTTTGATTCTTCGTCGTCTCATCTTTTTGTAGAAAGACAAATGCTGTCTGCTACACAATTACGGCTCTACGATGCGCAGATTTTTCTTTCACAGTTATATTGTCTTGCAGAGCTGTAAAAACACTCCCTCATCAGCCACTGGTCAGTATAGGCGGACCAGGTTTTACTGTTGGAGCGCTTCAGGTCTCTCTCCCACTAAGAAAAGCGAGAGGACGATATCCGGTCCTCGACAGAGACGGACGGTGGGCGCTACGTCGACAGTTCCCTGGAGAAAAATGTCCGCGGAAACGGCCAGAGACACTGGGCCCCACTCCACACGGCGTCGTTATGGTGCGGGGGCAGATGGAGGGCGGCGCGCGACGAAGGAAGGGGCGGTGACAGAATGGCGACCGCCCCAGGACTGTATTTTAGGGAGAAGGCGTCAGTGTGTTGAGAGAAGATGAGGCACCCTGTTAGTAGAAGGTGTAAAGTAGAGTTCGATTACATAAAGTCAGAGATATTAATTTGTAAGGAAGCAGAATGATAATTGTAATTTGCATTTGGAGTTTGCAGTTGACAGATGAAGTTGTTTATCTTCTTCTGATTTCAGTTTCTACTTGTAGGGAAACAAGTGTAGATTTTTCCTAGTTCACTCGATTCATATTTTATACATACATCCAGCTACTCTGTTTGTCGTCAGCGCTGAGAGCTTAGCGGTGACTTCACAGCGTGTTCGTTATGCAGGCGCTATAGAAACCTTGGGAAGTAATACTCTACTGGCCATTAAAATTGCTACACCAAGAAGAAATGCAGATGATAAACGGATATTCATTGGACAAATATATTATACTAGAACTGACATGTGATTACATTTTCACGCAATTCTGGTACATAGATCCTGAGAAATCAGTACCCAGAACAACCACCTCAGCCCGTAATAACAGGCTTGATACGCCTGGGCATTGAGTCAAACAGAGCTTGGATGGCGTGTACAGGTACAGCTGCCCATGCAGCTTCAACACGATACCACAGTTCATCAAGAGTAGTGACTGGCGCATTGTGACGAGCCAGTTGCTCGGCCGCCATTGACCACACGTTTTCAGTTGCTGAGAGATCTGGAGAATGTGCTGGCCAGGGCAACAGTCGAACATTTTCTGTATCTAGAAAGGCCCGTACAGGACATGCAGCATGCGGTCGTGCATTATCCTGTTGAAATGTAGGGTTTCGCAGGGATCGAATGAAGGGTAGAGCCACGGGTCATAACACATCTGAAATGTAACGCACACTGTTCAAAGTGCCGCCAATGCAAACAAGAGGTGACCGAGACGTATAACCAGTGGCACCCCATACCATCACGCCGGCTGATACGCCAGTATGGCGATGACGAATACACGCTTCCAATGTGCGTTCACCGCGATGTCGCCAAACACGGATGCGACCATCATGGTGCTGTAAACAGAACCTGGATTCATCCGAAAAAATGACGTTTTGCCATTCGTGCACACAGGTTCGTCGTTGAGTACACCATCGCAGGCGCTCCTATCTGTGATTCAGCGTCAAGGGTAACCGCAGCCATTCTCTCCGAGCTGATAGTCCGTGCTGCTGCAAACGTCATCGAACTTTTCGTGGAGATGGCTGTTGTCTTGTAAACGTTCCCATTCGTTGACTCAGGGATCGAGACTTGTCTGCACGATCCGTTACTGCCATGCGGATAAGATGCGTGTCATCTCGACTGCTAGTGATACGAGGCAGTTGAGATCCAGCACGGCGTTTCGTATTACCCTCCTGAACGCACCGATTCCATATTCTGCTAACAGTCATTGGATCTCGACCAACGCGAGCAGCAATGTCGCGCTACGATAAACCGCAATCGCGATAGGCTACAATGCGACCTTTATCAAAGTCGGAAACGTGATGGTACGCATTTTTCCTCCTTACACGGGGAATCACAACAACATTTAACCAGGCAACGCCGGTCAACTGCTCTTTGTGTATGAGAAATCGGTTGAAAACTTCCCTCATGTCAGCACGTTGTAGGTGTCGCCACCGGCGTCAACCTTGTGTGAATATTCTGTAAAACTAATCGTTTGCATATCACAGCTTCTTCTTCCGGTCGGTTAAATTTCGTGTCTGTAGCACGTCATCTTCGTGGCGTAGAAATTTTAATGGCCAGTAGTGTATATATATTTCGTATTCAAAATTTATGTTTGCTAAAGAATGGCGTTACATAGCTATAATTCTGGAGTAATGTCAATTTTGTATACAGCAAGCATCCCGTTTTGAAATATCTTTTAATGTGTTCACATTGTTCTGAAATTAATGATATCACTAAATGTCGTAAAACATATTTAGATTAATTACCTTAAGTGTTAATACCTGAGTTCAGATATTTTGTTATTCGAAGTGCCGTGTGGTATTAGAGCAACGTAATGTTATTACTCGTTCGGAAATGAAGTGCTTATGAACTTTCACAGAGCCCACAGCCAACCATATGGCGTCTATAATAAATTCGTGTCACTTTTTTTTGCAAACTAGGGCTATACTTTTCACTGGGCTGTACTCAGGAAAAGATCACCGAATGTTAAAAAAATAACGAACCCCTGCAGAGACGCGAGTGCCCCACAACAAATGTAAATCGTCTTTGGTATCTTGGAAAATGGCTACAGAATGGAGTTTGCGTCCGAGGTGGTCCCACACATGTACTATTCGGGACAGATCTGAGGATCTTGCTGCCCACAGAAGTGCCTCAACATCACGCTAACAGATCATAGAGACACGTGTCATGTGTGGGCGAGCATTGCAATGTTGAAAAATGGCATCACGATACTGTCATATGACAGGTAATACATGAGAACGTACTGTTGTGTCTTATTCCATTTTTTGTCATAAGTCTTCCTCGTGAAGAGTTTGACAGGGCACTGAAAGACCTAAGTTGAAACAACGCCACAGGAGTAGACAACATTCCATTAGAACTACTGACAGCCTCGGGAGTGCCCGGCCTAACAAAACTCTACCATCTAGTGAGCAAGATGTATCAGACAGGTGAAATATCCTCAGACTTCAAGAAGAATTCCAATCCCAAAGAAAGCAGGTGTTGACAGATGTGAAAATTACCGAACTATCAGTTTAATAAGCCATGACTGCAAAATACTAACAAGAATTCTTTACAGACGAATGGAAAAACTGGTAGAAGCCGACCTTTGGGAAGATCAGTTTGGATTCTGTAGAAATGTTGGAACACGTCAGGCAATACTGACCCTACGACTTATCTTAGAAAATAGATTAAGGAAAGGCAAACCTACGTTTCTAGCATTTGTAGACTTAGAGAAAGCTTTTGACAATGTTGACTGGAATACTCTCTTTCAAATTCTGAAGGTGGCAGGGGTAAAATACAGGGAGCGAAAGGCTATTTACAATTTGTACAGAAACCAGATGGCAGTTATAAGAGTGGAGGGGCACGAAAGGGAAGCAGTGATTGGGAAGGGAGTAAGACAGGGTTGTAGCCTCTCCCCGATGTTATTCAATCTGTATATTGAGCAAGCAGTATAGGAAACAAAAGAAAATTCGGAGTTGGAATTAAAATCCAGGGACAAGAAATAAAACCTTTGAGGTTCGCCGATGACATTGTAATTCTGTCAGAGACTGTGTGGGGCGGCGGGTGGAAATTAATTGTTATATAAAATGTTCCTATTATTTATGCTGTCTTTTGCTGTTCTCAACACTGGCTCTCTAACTACAATTTTGGCAACCAGAAAGTGATCAGCAAAACGTGAAGCCTGTAATTAGAATTCCTAGTGCCCACTTCATCCGAGAAATACACTTATAGCTACAGCTTATAGCTCTGAGGAGTTAGGAGATTGTCTGGGATTCATAATCAAAAACGATCGGGGAAAAAACGTTCTCTATATTCTGAAAATCCCAGATGAAAAAAAAAAAAAAAAGAATCCACACAATCTGACTAACAGAGCAGTTCAGAGTCTAATGCGCTGATGCAACTATAACAGTCCAAATTAAATGTTTACATGAATGCTCGCCATAATTTGATGATTAGGTTCATCAAACGCCACGCGAAATAATGGTAGAATGTCTGTCCCGCGGCGGCACGTGAAAATACGACATACGCAAACTGAAGATAGATAATTAAAGTCATCCCAGAATTAACACTTCACTCGAAAATGATTTCATGGTTACGCGTATCCCGAGTAACTTAATACAGCATCCGAGGCTGTTTATAGCAATGATACCGACGCGACGCGACACAGATGGTGTGCTATTCAGCGTCTGGAGAGAACTGGGGCCTTGCTTCCTCTCGCAGCGTTCTTATATATAAAGCCGCGGTGCGGACGGCTAAGGGGCCAGCCCGCCCCGATGGGGAATTGAAATCCAATAAAGGAAAAAAAAAAAAGGCTAAGGGAACGCCTGATCAAATCGGCTCTCCCGACTAGCCGCTGGGCTAGTAATGCACCACTTTAAGTTACCGAATAAATCATAGCTTCTTTTGCTAATGGCCGATGAAGCTCTCAATTTAAATGTGCATTCAGCACACAGGTAAGTAATCATAATAAAAGTTTGACGAGGCTAAGTTAAATATTTCGGGCGAGAGAATTAATTTAATTACACTACACGCAGTAGACGAGCTCTGAACTTACCATTTGGAGATACGCTATCGCTATAGTTTTATAGTCATTCAGTTGAAATTTCTCACATCTTTATGATTATAGCGGATCTCCATTCTACTTAAATTTAAACTTCCTAGCCTTATTTCTTAGCCTACTTGATCTATCTTGCTTCCTTAATTTTTAAGACAAAAACCAGAAAATAATGAATTTCAACTAAAATCTTAATTTGTGAGATCCAGAAGACTGTTTCTATTAAATAATTATGAAAAAGGAATCTAAATATAAATTTTTAAGTCTCTAGCTCTTTTCTGTTGCGCCAATGATTTTTACAGAAAAACGTAAAAATTTCGAAAATGGTTAAAGTTATTGAACTGACATTCAACACATATTAATTTAGTACTACTCCTGACATGCTAGAAACATTTTAGGTTATTTACTTGATTTTTAAAGTATTGCGCAACATTTATGACGTCAGAGCTAGTTACAGCGGACTGGCTGGCACACAACGGAAAGACTGATGTGAATCTATTACGGCGTGAGTAGGCTGCTTCCCTACAACTGTAAAGGACCTGGAAGAGCAGCTGAACGGAGTGGACCGTGTCTTGAAAGGAGGATATAAGATGAACATCAACAAAAGCAAAACGAGGATAATGGAATGTAGTCGAATTAAATCGGGTGATGCTGCGGCAATTAGGTTAGGAAATGAGACGCTTAAAGTAGTAAAGGAGTTTTGCTATTTAGCGAGCAAAATAACTTATGATGGTCGAAGTAGAGAGGATATAAAATGTAGACTGGCAGTGGCGAGGGAAAGCGTTTCGGAAAAAGAGAAATTTGTTAACATCGAGTGTAGATTTAAGTGTCACAAAGTCTTTTCTGAAAGTATTTGTATGGAGGAGGAGGGGAGGAGGAGGAGATTAGTGTTTAACGTCCCGTCGACAACGAGGTCATTAGAGACGGAGCGCAAGCTCGGGTGAGGGAAGGATGGGGAAGGAAATCGGCCGTGCCCTTTCAAAGGAACCATCCCGGCATTTGCCTGAAGCGATTTAGGGAAATCACGGAAAACCTAAATCAGGATGGCCGGAGACGGGATTGAACCGTCGTCCTCCCGAATGCGAGTCCAGTGTGCTAACCACTGCGCCACCTCGCTCGGTATATTTGTATGGAGTGTAGCCATGTATGGAAGTGAAACGTAGAGCCGGCCGAAGTGGCCGTGCGGTTAAAGGCGCTGCAGTCTGGAACCGCAAGACCGCTACGGTCGCAGGTTCGAATCCTGCCTCGGGCATGGATGTTTGTGATGTCCTTAGGTTAGTTAGGTTTAACTAGTTCTAAGTTCTAGGGGACTAATGACCTCAGCAGTTGAGTCCCATAGTGCTCAGAGCCATTTTTGAAACGTAGACGATAAATTGTTTAGACAAGAAGAGCATTCGAAATGTGGTGCTCCAGAAGAATGCTGAAGATTCGATGAGTAGATCAGATAACTAATGAGGAGGTATTGAATAGAATTGGGGAGAAGAGGAGTTTGTGGCACAGCTTGATTAGAAGAAGGGATCGGTTGGTAGGGCATATTCTGAGGCATCAAGGGATCACCAATTTAGTATTGGAGGGCAGCGTGAAGGTAAAAATCGTAAAGGGAGACCAAGAGAGGAATACACTAAACTGATTCAGAAGCATGCAGGTTGCAGTAGGTACTGGTAGATGAAGATCCTTGCACTGGATAGAGTAGCATGGAGAGCTGTATCAAACAAGGCTCTGGACAGAAGACCACAACAACAACAACAACAACATCAACAACAAGTCTTCTGACTGGTTTGATGCGGCCCGTCACTAATTTTTCACCTATGCTGACCTCTTAATCTCAGAGTAACACTTGCAACCTACATCTTCAATTATTTGCTGGATACATTCCAATGTTTGTCTTCGTCTACAGTTTCTGATCTCAACGGCTCGCTCTAGTAACATTTAAGTCATTTTCTGATATCTTAAAAGATGTCCTATCAACCTGACCCTTCTCTTTGTCAGTGTTTTTCATATATTCCTTTCCTCTCCGATTACAAGCAGAATTCGCCTTTAGCAACACATCTAAAATGCTTAGATACTCTTCTGTTCCCTTTTTCCGACAATCCGTGTTTCACTTCCACAAAATGCTGTGCTCGAGACGTACATTCTGAGCCATTTATTCCTCAAATTAACCCTTTCAGTCATGGTGTCGTCGTATAAAAACACACTAAATAAACGCTTAGTGTATCAAAATTCGTTAAATTTTACCATTTGTCATTTTTGTCCTCATATTGTCACAAGAAGAGAGTTTATTTGAGACCAGTGTCGACACCCCTTGTCAAGCTGTGGTAGCTGGAAACAAAACTGAATGTGCACAGTCACATGGACGCTTCCCAATAATCTTTGTACCTCCCATCATCTGGCTAATAATTTCTGAGTGAAGGTAAAAAAAAGAAAGGTGCAATAATGGTGTCTTTCAGAACGGCAGGTAAGTGACATATTTATAACTTTATTCATGTCTCCAAATGAGAACATTGTGATTGAAAGGTTGTAATAGCGTAGAAATTTAGGACATTCTTTGGCTGTCTTTTTAGTCATCGTGCGGTGATTTCATATTTCCCCCAGTCCAGGATAGACGAAGGCCACTTACAGAAGAAGAAGTTACAGAGCTCATTAATTCATCTGAGATTGACAATCTGTCCGATGATCCTAGCGATAATTTTGAACAAGAGGATAATGATGGAGGTAATGTTAGACGGCTTATATCATACCGCTTATTAAAAGCTGAGTAGCCTAGTCGCAAAGCCCGTTAACTGCATGATAAGTGACACTGAGATAATCATGAGGCACTCGTTCCACTCAAACGACAATGCATTGGCAGCGAGAATGTTAGTGTTGCGCGCCGGCCGGAGGACCGTGCGGTTCTAGGCACTACAGTCTGGAGCCGAGCGGCTCTAGGCGCTTCAGTCCGGAGCCGCGCTGCTGCTACGGTCGCAGGTTCGAATCCTGCCTTGGGCATGGATGTGTGTGATGTCCTTAAGTTAGTTAGGTTTAAGTAGTTCTAAGTTCTAGGCGACTGATGACCTCAGAAGTTAAGTCGCATAGTGCTCAGAGCCATTTAAACAATTTTTTTATTAGTGTTGCGTACGAATTTGTTACAGCGCAGCCAGTCTAAAGCTGGATAAGAAAAATATCTACTCTAAAAGTAACAGATTGAAAGATAGCTTTGAATGTCCAGATTGGTAACTCTGATATCTGCTCACGTGCTTTGCATCCAGACATGGCAGGACGACAGCCACGCCTATTGGGCGTTTATCGGGCTTTGCACCCGAAGACAACATGCAGTTAGCTACTTTTGAAACCGAACACGATTTTAGACGGCCATTTTCGACGGCTTATAGCCGGTTTTGCAACCTGAAAATATTCCATCATGTAGGTGCTGAGAAAATCTATAAGGCCGTTTCCCCAACTCAAAATCGACATGAAACGAATTTTTCAATGTCAATTTACTTCACCAAAGACGTATACTTTAAGATATTTTATTTTATTGTGAAAGCAACCTGTTTCGGCAATTCATTTTGCCATCTTCAGGCCCCATAAGCTCTTAGCCAAATAAACGAACTCACCGCATAGGGCCATAAAGCACTGGATATCGTGAAGTCCAACCGTTATGCAAATGCTTCATTTGTGTAATTTATGTATTTCGGTGAAATAAAATCAAATAAAACGCTTTGAGTTTTAGACTTATTCTGCACCCACTTCAACAAAACGTCCTCATTTGGGGACATGTTGCATCTCCGCTTGGGGTGCATCTCGGAATATTTTATACATCTGAAAAATCTTAAGTTAATCCGAAGAACTGGATTTTTTTTTCAGGAAGAAAATTAATTCGTGACGGAAAGGGTTAAGGCCTGTGTTTCATACTAGTAGACTTCTTTTGGGCAGGAATCCCCTTTTTACCAGGGCTACCAATTGTGACATGAGTCTTACCCGGTAGCTCGCCACACCATAATATAGGGAGTAACACCATTGTACCTCTCCAAATATTGAAAGAAAGGGACCTCTGCCCATGTCACCACCGTCCTTGCCGACGTTAGTCGTGGAGGGGTGCTTCAGAACGGCACAGCACAGCACAATTTATCACCAGTCCATGCTGACCAGTTGGAGCTCCTAACTTTGCAGTCTCTGTTCTGGTGTTAACGGCAGGCTATGCATAGGACGGTAATTTTCTAGTCTGACTGTTGCGTGTTTCCGACCAATGTTGCCAGATGACACAGAAAATTGCAGAAATTGCTTTATTGGTCTGTGGACGGAAAGCACAGATGTGAAAAAGTTAGGATGATCTTTGCGCACAATAACCATTAAGACGAGTATTCCAAACCTCACACGTCCATGTTGTTGATCATTGGGGCACTGTCGCATCCAGATTCCGCAAAAATCTAGATATTGCACGATTCGATCAGCCTGCCAACTGGAGAACCACAGTGGCTCACCTTCCAAATTGTGTCACGTTTTCATAACGCTGTTTCACACAGGCATGCGGCATCATCGTGTCTTCCATAGCGAGCAGGCATCATCTGACGCTGTTCTCACCTCTTGTAGGACGTCTGTTAAAAAAATTCCAGAACATTCGTAATTTCGCGCCAACGGTTTGTTGGAGCGAAATGCGTTTGGCATCCCTACACACGCCTGTGCGTTATGTCTAACTGCCGCATGTGTCATTGTTGTATGTCTGTTTGTTATTGTTCAGCGTTGTATTCAGTAGAACATTGTGTCTCACAGTTTCCATATTTCCTGATGGCATAGTTACAGGAGCAACACCTCTGCATTAAATTATGCTAGAAACTTATGAAGGTCTCCACAGACACACGACAAATGATGCAGGAAGTCTACGGTGATTAGTGCTTAAGCCGTACTCGGTGTTACGAATGGTTCACACTGTTTACAAATAGCCGGATGCATTTTGAAGGTGGCCTTTGATCAGGACTCCCTTCGACGTCTACTGAAGGCTCATGTCAGGAACAATACTGAAAGTGAGCTGTATTAGTCAAAGACAGACTGTCCGAGAGAATGCAGAAGCATTTCCGTTGGCTCATGAATGAAATCCTGACACAACATCTTGGAATGCATCGTGTTGCCACCAAGTTTGTCCCAAGGCTCAAGAGCTCTCGCGTGATTTGTGATAATGTAAAATATTTTTCTCTTTCTTTTTATATGAATATCGTTATTACGTAGTGGGATTCTCTCAAAATTAATTGCTAATTTGGTTATTAGTATAATTTTGATTTTTCTTTGATCTGAATTAAATTGTTTTTGTAAGATGGTTTGTTCAGTGAAAGTTTATCCTTAGCAAAATCATTAATCACGTTAATAATTGTAAGACACCCTGACCTTGTAACACGTAACATATAAGTTTAAAAATGAATTTTTTTAGGTTCTTGCGTCAGCTAAACGTTTGTGTTAAAACATGAGATCTCTGATTATAATTTTCATTTGCCCACACACGCGCGAGAGAATAATTTCTTACCATTTTCTTTCGTAATGCATTGTAGTCTGAGTCGTGGCTCTGCATCTCGGCTGTTAAACTGAAGATAAAAATCTTAAAGCTATGTCTTCCGTTGCAGAGGCTGGCGGCTGTGGAAAAAATGTGTATTATACTTGAAGCGGGCGAATTATTCGGTTCCGCTAATTTCATAAATTAAAATTGCCACGTAATGGCGGCTGTGGCTGCAACGGCGGCTGCAATTGTTGCGCTTAAAATAACTTGAATTACTGATATTCAAAGGAAGCGGACATGAGATAGGGCTCACCTCTTACAATTAAAAGTAAATAATAGCATGAAAAAAAATTATCTGATTACAAGTACAATAATGATTACATTGAACAGCACTCGCCAAGATGTCCGACTACTCGCATCGAAGACAAGCGAGAGAGTGACAACGGATAAAAGATGACAAAAAGATGGTTCCTTTTCATCTATGTAGTTCATTGGTGTTGTACTGATTATCATTTATTCTTTGCACTCGAAAAGAACGCACAGAGTTTTATACGATAATGATAATAATACACATGAGAGAAAAGTACATATCGCATGAGCAGTTAATTTTCACGTGTAATCCAATATTTTTTGTTGTTGTCAATGTAGGAAACCCCTTTCAAAGAACTAAGATTTGCAACGATAGATGACATAAAAGAATATTTGCAGACGGCGCCTCGCGCGTTCCAGCGAGGGGTATGAAGACTGCTTCCGAAAGTAGAATCGGCAGTGGCAGCCATGTATCAATTGTGAAGGAGAGTATTTCGAAAGAGACCATGCCCAATAAGTAAAATGTAAGCGTAGAAAAATTTTCTGGGCAAAGTTCCGGAATTTTTTCAAGAGACCTCGTAAATGTAAACAACACCAAACAGGAGCAAATCTTACGCACTCTGCCAGGCAGCGTATTTCGGCTGTTTCGTACAACAGCGAACGTATGGGACAAATATGGTAATAGTGAAGCAAACTCACACCATAACATGGGTCAAAAGGCTCTGAGCACTATGCGGCTTAACTTATGAGGTCATCAGTCGCCTAGAACTTAGAACTAATTAAACCTAACTAATCTAAGGACATCACACACATCCGTGCCCGAGGCAGGATTCGAACCTGCGACCGGAGCGGTCGCTCGGCTCCAGACTGTTGCGCCTAGAACCGCACGGCCACTCCGGCCGGCACACCATAACATGAAACCTTTTTTTCTGTAGAATTAAATGTGGTTTAATGTAAAAAGAAAATAACGTAAACATTCCTAAAATGTTTGTATACAAATGGATATTACAATTAAAGAACGAAGTCTTGGATTCCTTACCTTATTAACAACTTTCTCGTACTTATAATATTAATACATTCTACTGAAGCACCTGACGAGCTAAACACCATGAGACGCATGGCAGAGGGTACATCCCATTGTAACTTATTAGGGTTTCTTCCCGTTCCATTCACGTATGGAGTGAGCGAAAATGATGGTTTCAATGCCTCTGTGCGTGTAGATATTATTCTAGTATTATTCTCACGATCGCAATATGAGCGATAGATATGGGGTTGTAATATAATCCTAGCCATCATTTAAAGTTGATTCTTGAAAGTTTGTTAATAGATTTTCTCGGGATAGTTTACGTCTATCTTCAAGAGTCTACCACTTCAATTTCTTCAGTATCCCGCGACATTTTTCCAAGGCTCAAACAAACTCTCTTCTTTGCATATGTTCAACAACTCTCGTTCGTGCTATTTGGGTCCTACACACTTGTGCACTATTCTAGAACCGGTCGCACGAGTGATTTGTAAGCTTTGTAGACTGACTGCACTTCCTCAGTATTCTACCAATAAAGCGAAGTCTACCACCTGCTTTGATCATTGAATTTCATATCCCTACAAAGTGCTACAACCAGGTATTTGTATGAGATTGCCGATTGCAACAGTCATAGGGTACAACGATTTTTGATTTCGTGCAGTGCACAGTTCTACATTTAAAGCAATTTGCCAATCTTTACATCAATTTGCTATCTTATCAAGATCAGACTGAATATTCAGCTTCTTTCAGACAGTACTTCATCACAGATAATTGAATAAACTGCTAAAAAGTCTGAGGTTACTATTAACAATGTCTAGAAGGTCATTTATATATAACAAAAACAGCAACGGTCCGAACACACTTCCCTGGGTCCCACCTGAAGTTACTTCTACATCTGACGATGACTCTCCTTCCAGACAACATGCTCCGTCCTCCCTACCAAAAAGTCGTCAATTCAGTCACATACTTTGCTTAATACCCCATATGACCCTACTTTTGAAAGTAAGCGTAGGTATGGTTCTGAATCAAAAGCCTTTCGGAAATCAAGAAATACTGCATCTACCCGACTGCTTCGATCCAAAGCTTTCAATATGTCATGAATGAAAAATGCGAGTCGTGTTTCACAGGATCGATGTTTTCGGAATCCATGCTGGTTGCCATTTAGGAGATCATTCTGTTCTGGATACTCATTATGTTTGAGATCAGAATATGTTATAAGACTCGACAACAAATTGATGTGAAGGATAATGGACGGTAATTTTGTAGATGACATCTACTACCCTTCTTGTACACAAGTGTGACTTGTGTTTTTCTCCAAGAACTTTTTGTTTGAGGGGTTTACAATACATTAAAGATGGAAGAGAACCTAACGCAGACGCAAATTCAGTATAAAATTTGATAGGGATTTCATCGGGCCCAGAAGCTTTGTTCAGTTTTAATGATTTCAGTTATTTTTTAACACCAGTAACACTGATACTTCAGTCATCTTTTCAGTGGCACGACGATTATATTGGGGACAGTTCTAGATTTTCCTTCGTAAAAGAACATTTGAAAACGGAGTTAAGCATTTCGGCTTTTGCTTTGCTATCCTCAATTTCAGTTCTTACCTCATTTACTATGGACTGGACACTAATTTTCGTGTCATTAACAGTCTTTACATACCACCAAAATGTCTTTGGATTTTGTGAAATATTATTTGACAGCATTCTGCTACGGTAGTAAGTGAAGGCATCACACACCGCTCTCTTGACCGCGGAAAGGGTTTCATTCAGCAGCTCTCTATTTATAGCCCTATGCTTTGCTTTAGACTTATTCTGCGGTAATATCTGTTTCTGTAGAAGTTCCTTTACAGTGACTGTATACAACAGATGTTCCCTCCCATTATGAACTGTTCTACTGGGTACATATCCACCTTGTGAATTGTCAGCTATTCTTTTAAACATGAGCCATTGTGCCTGTCCTGTCCTGAAAGACTCAAGTTCTTCATTCAAATATAGCACTACTAATTTTTTTATCTAGTTTACTAAGATACAAACCTTTCTGCCTGTTTTAATTGTCCTTTGTAACTTGGTAATCATTGTTGCCACAACCGCGCCATGGTCACTGATACCAGTTTCGATTTGAACATCCTCAAGGAGGTCAGGTCTATTTGTTGCCATTAGATCTAATATGTTCTCATCCCGAGTGGGGTTCCGAACTATCTGTTCTACGGAGCTTTCAGTGAAGGCATTTAAGCAGTGTTTCACAGGATGTCTTACCACGCGCACCACTAACAAAATTGTAGTTTTCGCAGTTGATTGATGGATTATTAAAATCTACATCGATGATTACATTATGATTGAGGAACCTACGTACAAGTGAACTGCGATTTTCTCTAAAGTTCTCGGTTACATCAGGAGATGTCTCTGGTGGGCGATAGAAAGATCCACTTTTAGAGCACAATTAGTAAGTAGAATATATTGTGGTAACGCTTCCTATTCGAACACAGTTACCAGCGGCATAATAACCAGAAAACAAACTTCGTTAAGGCGATGTGTTCCAAATGACCAACGAGGTATATTAAGAAACCTGAACGTCTAGTATATATATATATATATATATATATATATATATATATATATATATATATATATATATATATATATATAAAGTGTTTCATATATTTCACTTACAATGTATCACTGTTTATCAGAGCTTCTTGAACTTTTACGACGACTCTTAATGTAGACAAGTATTCGATACATCCCGTGTACTCCCCCCTTCTTCCCCCCTCCCCCCCCCCAAGTGATAGGAACTGCAGCCTGCCTAACTGTCCGTAAGTAGAGGCATTTAGTGAGTATTCACGACTCGCGGCATTTCGCGGGCAGCTCCACGGAGAGTTCGCCGGCCGCAGAGAGGCTTGTTTATCAAGATGCAAATTGGTTTTCGGTTCAATCTCGGTCCGGCACCGGCCACAAACGTTCAGCGAGATCCACTTAAAGCTGAACTGCTGATAAGCAACCGACATTCGTCGACTGCATCACGTGCTACTAAACACATGATGGTAAACAGTACTGCCACCGACGACTACCAATGTAAAAGACATAAAAACAAAAGGTAGTTCAAATGCTACAAACAATTCACATCAGTAACTATATTTCCTGGTCTAACCTTCATAGACTTAAAATCACTGCACTCAGAACGGTCTAACTTACACATGTCTTTTCATTCGACGAATTTAACAAATGTTATGAAACATTTTCGAGTAAACTTTGAAGACAAAATTAACTGCTTGATGAAACCTAGAAAACACTTAACAGGACTCAACAAGATACTGAAGCAACAAACCTAATACAGCGCTTACTTGCTTCCACCAACCTACACGCATTCTGATTTCTTATACTATCGCTGTCCTCGGACTGATTGGATATGTTGATCCATTTCGCTCCTTCGTCACAAATTTTCGTCTTCATCTGAGTACTGCGTCGAATATGTTTAATTATCTGGCGTTGAACGAGATCGGTGCCTCGTTGAATACTGCGACGCAATTGAGAATCTCAACGGATGAAACAGATCGTAGTTTTTCAACTGCAGCCTTTTACACCAGAGATAAAATCTGGATACGTTTTAGAAAAACAACTCAACGTCATCCTGGTCAAGGTATTTTATCATCAAAAGAGATGTTGCTGTAAGTGCTATGCAAGCAGAATAAAAGCTCTACGGTGTGCATACAAGGGACTCTTCGTAGCTCACGTAGAGGTCTAGACCTAACAGACCGCATATTGCCCTCAAAAACATGGAAGTGGTTCCTTCTTCCTACTGATTTTACAGATCCTGTCAACAGACATCTTTGCGGCTGAAGATATTTAAATCTTAACTGTGGAAATCGAAGGCTGTAAAATCACTTTGAGATACAAACCATCGAGTACTGATTTCGATGTCAAAATTCTTGCTAACTTTCAAAGCGAACATGCACAATTTCCTTTCCTTTATTGGCACTCCATTCCGTTTGCGCCATATGGGCGGGGGATAGGCAGTCAGAGGGTACAGGTCAGAGCTCTTCAGCCGTATGAGAGTGAAAGTTGTAAAACATGTTATGAAACCGGACACAGTGGTAGACAAAAGTGAATGTTTGACATAAGAAAAAGACATATACAGTTGCCTAATTTAAAATATGAAAGTTGGATTTGTTGATTGATTAAAATATTGACAAAGATGAAATGGCAAATGAATGTGTCACAAATGATAAAAGACAAAATGAGAGCAGCATGAGTTGAAAAACTAAAAAGAAGTTATCTTGACTGATTAAGCTGAAAAATAGATGAGGTAAGTGACGAGTGGGCCGAGACTGCCAGGAACAGACGTATCTTGGAACATAGCTGTTGTGGTGGTGCGTAGGAGTATGTTTGTGTGGGCTGTTCCGCATCAGGCCGTAGGATATGGGTGGAAAGGAGAGAAGAGGAAGGGAGGTCTGACCAGAAATACAGGGTGATTTCTTTTAGATCTGGTAGGAAGGAGATATATCAGGGCGGTTTTCTTGTTCGGACAAGGGATGGTGATTAAAGTTTCGTTGGGAGAGGACTTAGAGAGTATAGAGTGCGGAGTTGTAGCACTGGGGGAATGTGATGGGAGAGGCGCGGCAGAGAATCAGGAACAGTGACCAGAGGGGGGTGGGGGGTGGTAGTGCCCAATTTACGTGAAACTAGGAAATTTGGGGGTGTTCCAAGATGGAGGAGGTGTTAGGGGAGTTTTATGAGTTGCTACAGGATGTGGGTGGGTAGTACTTGCAGCCCACCTCCACTATTATTTGCTGGACGTACTCCAATCTCTACCTGCCTCCACAGGTTTTACCCTCTACAGCTACGGAAATTTATTCTCTGATGTCTTAAGATATGTCCTATTATCTTATCCCTTCTTCTTGTCGGTGCTTTCCACATATTCCTTTTCTTTTCGATTCTGTGCGGTCCTTGTCAGTCCACCTGTTTTGCAACATTCGTCTGTAGCACCATATCTCATTTGCTTGGATTGTCTTCTGTACCAGTTTTCCCACAATCCTTATTTCACTACCGTACAGTGCTGTGAGGCAGAAGTACTTTCTCAGAAATATTTTTCTCAAGTTAAGGCCTATGTTTCATACTAGTAGACACCTATTGGGTAGTAATGATGATATTGTAAGTACAGTTTGCTTTGATGTCTCCATTCCTCGGTCCGTCATGGGTTATTTTGCTGTCTAGGTAGCAAAATTCCATAATTTCATCTGCTTCGTGACCATCAATCCTGATGTTCAGTTTGTCGCAATTCTCAAGTCTGCTACTTCTCCTTAGTTTCGTCTTTCTTCGATTTTCTCTAATCTCTTTCTGTGCTCAGTAGTGACTGCTCGTTCTATTCAACAGACCCTGTAACTCTTCTTCATTTTCACTGAGAATAGCAATGTGATCAGCGAATCTCAGCATTGATATCCTTCCACATTGAATTTGAATTCCACTCTTGCGTCCATCTTTTATTTCCCTCATTGCTTCTTCGATATGTAGTTTGCGCAGTACGTGTGAAAAACTGCATTCCTGTCTTACTCCCTTTCAATACGAGCATTTAGTTCTTGGTCATCCATTATTATTATTATTCCCTCTTCACTCTTGTGTATGTTGTATATTACCCCTCCCTCTCTACAGCTTACCCCTGTTTTTTTTTTTTTTTTTACCATGTAAGTAGATACTATGAACATATCGTGAATTTTCTTTAGTCGCGCTCCAATTATCAAATCCAACAACAGGACTGCCTCTCTGGCGACTTTACCTTTCCTAAAGCCAAATTCATAGTCATCAACACATCCTCAATTTTCGTTTCCACCCTTGTGTGTGTAATTATTGTTAGCAACTTGGATGCATGAGCTGTTAAGCCGACTGTGCAATAATTGTCGCACTTGTCAGCTCTTGAAGTCTTCGGAATTGCATGGATAGTATTTTTACGAAAGTCAGTTGCTATATTGCCAGATTCATAAATTTTACACACTAGTGTGAATAGTCGTTTTGTAGCTATTTCCCCTCATGATTTTAGATATTCTGATGGAAGTTTACTTATCTCTCCTGCCTTGTTCGATCCTAAGTCTTCCAATGCTCTTTATAATTGTGATTGTAATACTGGTTGCCCTATTTCTTCTGTATCGATTCCTGTTTATTCCTCTATCATATCAGACAAGTCTTGTCCGTCATAGGGTCCTTGAATGTACTCTTTTTGCCTACCCGCTCTCTGCTCTGCATTTAACATTGGAATTTCCGTTGCATACTTAATGTCACCACCCTTTCTTTTAACTTCGCAGAAGATTGTTCTGACCTTCCTATATGGTGAGTAGGTCCTTGCAGCAGCCATTTCTACGTATATCAGTTCTTCATATTGTTCGTGCAGCCATTTCGCCGTAACTTTCTTGCATCTCCTTTTGTTTACATTCCAAAGGGGCTTGCAGTTCTGTATTCTTGAATCTCCCTGGAATTTTTTGTATTTACTTCTTTCATCGATCAGATGAAGTATTTCTTCAATTACCCATTGTTTCTTCGCAGTTACCTTCCTTGTACCTATGTTTTTCTTACCAACTTGAATGATGCTATTTTTAGAGATGTTCGTTCATCTTCAAATGAGTGTTTGCTGAGCTATCCCTTAGCGTATTATCCATAGCCTTAAAGAACTTTAAGAGTATCTCTTCATTCTTTAGTACTTCCGCATCCCACTTCTTTGAGTATTGATTCATCCTGACTAGTCTTTTAAACTCTAGCCTACCCTTCATTGCTACTAAACTATAGTATGCCTTAGAATCCAGTATTTGTCTTCGGAATCCCTTCTTAACCATGATGTAATCTAAGATCTTCCTGTAACTCCTGGCCTTTTTCCAAATATACCTCCTCCTTTTGCGATATATGAAAATATTTTTCGCTATTACTAGCTGAAATTTATTGCAGAACTCAATTAGTCTTGAAACTTCCTGGCAGATTAAAACTGTGTGCCGGACCGAAACTCGAACTCGGGACCTTTGCCTTTCGCGGGTATGTGCTCTACCAACTGCGCTACCCAAGCACGACTCACGCCCCGTCCTCACAGCTTTACTTCCGCCAGTACCTCGTCTCCTACCTTCCAAACTTAACAGAAGCTCTCCTTTCTACTCTCTCGTTCATATTACCAAGCCCATGTTCTCCTGCAACTCTTTCTTCTACTCCTTCCCCTAAAACCGCATTCCAGTCTCCCATGACTAAATATAGAATATCATCTCCCTTTACATTCTGCATTACCCGGTCGGTATCCTCGTGCACTTCCTCCATCCCTTCAACTTCAGCTTACGACGTCGGCATGTGTACCTGAACTATCGTTGTCGGTGTTGGTTTGCTGTCGATTCTCATGAGAAGTCCGCCCCCGTTAGCTGAGAGGTCAGCGCGGTGGAATGCCATGCCGAGGGCCCGAGTTTGATTCCCAGCTGGGGCAGAAGATTCGCTCAGGGACTGGGTGTTGTGTTCCACTCATCATCATTTCATCCCCAGCTCCGACGCGCAAGTCGTCCAATGTGGCTTCGAATGCAATAAGTACTTTCCCTCGGTGGCCGAACTTCCCCCAAAGAGGGGCTCCCAGCTCACAATGCCGTACGCTCATTTCCACTTTTTCTCATGAGAAAAGCCTATCACGGAACTGTTCACATAGCACGCTCTCTGCCCTACCTTCGATAACGCTACTCCTGTTATATCATTTTCTGATGTTGTTGATATTACTCTGTACTGATCTGACCAGAAAGACTTTTCTCTCCCACTACATCTAGATCGAGCCTCTGCATTTCCATTTTCTGGCTTCCCTACCATGTTCATACTTTCGTAATTCCTTTCGTTGGTTACTCAATCTTTTTCTCATGGTCACCTCCCACTTGGCAGTCCCCCTCTCGGAGATCCGAATTGGGGACTATTCAGGAATCTTTTCTAGTGCAAAGATCATCATGACACTTTCCTCAGTTACAGACCACATGGCCTGTTCATTCACATTATGTGTCTTTAAAGCAGTGGTTTCCATTGCCCTCTGCATCCTCATGCCATTGATAATTGCTGATTCTTCCGCCTGAAGGGCCTGATAAAAGAGGATGGGTCGGATAAGGGGCTTTTGAAGATGCGGAAGGGATTGTAGAAGGGTGCAGTCCCGATCTTCTGCCGGTTAGAACAGTGATTCACAATTTTAGCTGCTAAAGCTGACAAGGGGATATGAGCGTGATAATGAGAGTGGCACTGTACGGCAAGAATGGAGTGAAGATAATAATCTAAACACTGTACGAGGGACGTGCACCATGTAATGCAACCCATTTTTTTTCTCGGCCAATGTCAGTCGGAAAACTGTGGAATTTTTTGTGGAACATTCATGGGACGTTCCAGCTTTAGCACCTATAGTTTCATGAAGTTTCAGTGGTGGTAGCGCTATATGTAGCCTTCAGTATGGGGTCTGTAACGGAGGTTCGTTTCAAGCAGGTAGTTCACGTTGAGTTTCAGGGCATTGCAGACATTCACGGGCACTTACACAATGTCTGTGGAGACCTGGCAGTGAATAAAAGCATAGCGACTCGTTGGGCGAGGAGTCTGTCAACGCAACAAGGTCACGCCAACCTGTCCGGTCTCCCCCTTGGCGGCCAGTCGCACACAGTTGTGACTCCTGCAGTATTGGAACGTGCCAACACTCTCACTGAAGGTGATGGATCGGTCACAATCAAACACGTCGCTGCACAACTGGACGTCCCTGTTCGTAGTGGTGAGACTGCTCCACCAGCTGGATACTCAAAGGGGTGTGACCGCTATGTCATTTAACAGTGGTACACGGAAACGTGACTATCCACAAGGTGAGCGAAGTACGTGTGATATCAAAAATTTTAAATGCACTTTAAGAAAGGCAACCTAACTAACATCATATGTATCTGTTACGGATGACGTATGTTAAATTGCTTACATTAAATATTTTCGAGGTCGCCTTTCAAATGGTTCAAATGGCTCTAAGCACTATGGGACTTAACTTCTGAGGTCATCAGTCCCCTAGAACTTAAAACTACTTAAAACTAAGTAACCTAAGGACATCACACACATCCATACCCGAGGCAGGATTCGAAGCTGCAACCGTAGAAGCAGCAAAGTCTCGGACTGAAGCGCCTAAAACCACTCGGCCACAGCGGACTGCAGGTCGGCTTTAGTTTGCCCACGCCATATTACACACGGCGAAATTAAACTAATCCCAGTTTAATGCTGCGGCACCTAAATTGTTTTTCGGTATTTCACACAGTTTTTGCCTGAATTTAAAAATGTAAAATATGTGCCTTCATGTGTAGCTACATAAATACATTCTAATAAATTACACTTTATGCACGGAAAATATTATTTTAAATTTTTATTTATTTATTAGCAGTGTGTACTGCATAAGCATCAAAAGTGACAATGACGATACGGTCTATCAGTGTAAGCAGTATAAACGACTCAGTTCTTAGTCGTAGTACATCGATTTCTCAAATGCATTTAGCCACGTGTACAATCAGTTGTGGCATTCTAAAATAGATCATATCAAGGAACCAGTGTGGCAGCTATAGCTGCACAAGAACAGAACGACATATAGAGGCGTACTTGACTATTGAGTAAAGAAACGTGCGGGCATAGCTTCGGAATTGTAACGCAATGACGACTGGTTTCAGAACAACACGAACGTCATTGACTGCAATCCCCGTATATGTAACTATCGAACGATGTTCATACACACGTCAGGGTACGTTACGGACCCGTGCTCTGTATATAATGTTTCTTTCAAAGGTGAATAATTAATAGAAGCGTGATTTTAAAGCGCAATGAAGAGGAACTCAAAATTTGTACACACATTTTCAGCTGTCGGTTGAAGCTATAGTAGAATATGACTAACATTCAATCGTATCTTGCGTGGAGGCCTATATGTCCACTGAGAAAGACGTGATGTATGTAGGCGCTATTAGCGCCATCCCAGTGCCGTTGTGGGAACCAGTGTATTGATGATGAACGCCAATCAGCACGATAGATGGCAGCACTGCTCTCCCGGAATACGACATCGGTGGCGCGGAAAATTCATCAATGTTCAATAGAATCATGCGTATTTTTCATTGTAGTGAAACATTATATCTCTGTTTCAGCTGGAAATCGATAATGTTGATAGCACAAAATGGCGACTCCTGTTAGCTACTGTATCGAGAATGCACCGTTTTAGGCACGGGAGCTCAATTTTATCTCAGTTATTTATGAGATACTTTCATTAGGCCTCCTGTACGAGTTGCGTTCATTATTCTGAGTACTGTCGCTGCATATTTTCCAGCCCAGTTTTGCAGCTATATAAGAATCAAAGTTTGCAAACCCGTACACGGTCGGAGTTTTTGTGTAGAACGTTTTAATTGAAAGACATGCAGTTACAGGACGTTTTGCTATAGCTCGTATGTAAAAACCTTGCTTCATTGATTTCGTGACTGGTTCTTCACCGATGAAGTAAAATTAACGTGGTGTGGCAGGGAACAGCTGCATACAAATTGCATTGTTGAGCCATATTAAAATTTAAACACTAAAGTAAGTGAAACGACCAAATTTAGAACACGTGTCCTCTTAGAAATTACGTGCTACAGAACTTCATCCTTATTCAAAGTTTACTAATGTCTCTATTTGTCACTAAATAGCACGTTAGTCTTTGAGATACTACACTCAACTGTAACAAGACTGTAGGATTAGTGGCTGGTGGGAATAGTAAGGTAGAAGAAAGTGAGTGTCGTTTCCTTGCCAACAACAGCAAACCAAGGAGAGTGAAGTATCCTTGCACCCACAGCGGCAAAAAAAGGGAAGATGGTGCCTCAGAAATACGCTATACGTGTGTCAGATGCCCCATAACGTTTACAGACTTTTGTTTACATGGAGTTTGTTTACGACTGAATTTTGTTTGTAATTTATGTCGTATGCACGTAACAGTTGTTGTAAATAGCAAATATTAAATGGCTTACGGTAATAACATAGCGTCAGGAAAGTATTTTCAAAATTTTTGGTCGTAAATGTGCCTTTGATTCAGTAATTTGACGAATTTGCGCTCTTCACTGTAACATTCCATTTTGGTAATACATTTCAGATCACCAATAACAGAAGTACGTGATGTGAAAACAATGCATTCGTAATTCATTTAAACTACGTTTGCGTCAAGACTGATGAAATTAGAATTCCGAAGGCAATGATTGTTTGCTAACAGCTATTGACTTATATTATCCACTTTCAGATCAATACACAACACGTTTAATTTTCACATTTGCAAAAAAATTACCTAAGGTTTCTTTGCTAGCGCATAAGTGTGTGTAATGACGAAAGAAGTAAGCAAGGTATGCTATCATGACTTGTAGGTATCAACAAAGTGAAACATTCTTGAAATGTCGAGGGAGTGGAGCTGCATGGAAGGATACCAGAACCGAATTCTTGTTTTATTAGACTGTCAGTGTGTCAGTGTCATTGTAGTTTACACATCTTCTCAGTTTGAGTTCTCATATATAAACTGTCATTCAGTGTTTGGTAAATAATAGCAAGAAATACATTTTTGAAAGCATATTCCAGCAACTTTCAGTTCAATAAATGTGACCAGCAGGCAGTGCTGATGGTATTAATGAGCATTTAAAATGATACGTCTTATATTAATTACAGTGAAGGACCACATCCTGAATAAAGGAATTGTCTCAATAGCCTAGACCTGTAAAACTGATTTTTTTACTCAATAAGCGTGTAGCTCGTCTTCTTTCAGTAATGATAAGCTAAACTCTGTAACACGTAAACGCTTCTTAAACAGGTTTTTCAAATATATTTTAATCAATATTTCATTAATAGTATGTAGTTTCATATTGTCTTTTACACTGGACTAATTTATTTTATTTTTTTAACAGCAGGCTAATTTCTTTATTTCTCAGAACACTTCTTGCCAGGACTTCTCTGTTTCAGTTTTTCTGGAATAATCTGCTTCATTTTATTTTTTAATTTAATTTTGAGATTTTTTAGAACACAATCATCAGAAAGTTTTGTGATAAATCATTAATAATACTAGGATGCTATTCGACTTCTGTTTTTACTTATTCATTCACCCATCAAGCAGGGAATCAAATTTGGTTCCATGTTCTTGTCAGATACGATTGTGAAAAGAAGTGTGCATAATAAGAAACATTATGTGTGTATGAAAGGTATATGGGAATAACGATCTTGGTCCATCAAAATTTAAAGCTTAGTTCACATTGCCATCCTATATTATACTGTGGCAAGTGCTAGAAGATCTGCGCTAAAGTTTTGTTGGGCTTGATAAAAACGAAAAATGTCCACTCACAGCTGAGAAAGATCGACGAAGTTCCATTTTCTACTCAGAGCCTGTCCTTTTATGTTTCATCTAATGATGCTATAGCTTCATGTTACTCGCTTTCCAACAGTACTTCTACCAATATTTATCGCCACGAGACAATGTGTTTCTATAGTACTTTCCAGTTTAGACTGTCACGTTGTTTGCTAAAAAAGCAAAGAGAAATATAAACTTGTCAACATTGTGCATCCAGAGTAGGTTGTAACAATAGTTTTTCTCGATAAGTTCAGCAGAAACGTTCATACGTTACTGTTACAGAGATTGTGAATAAAGTTATTTCTTAAGTGAAATGAATTCATCAGAAATGACGGAAAATGAAGATCAACATTCCAGTACTGAAGAGATTAAAAAGGCATATTTCTGATTCTGCAAAAACATTAAGGGCCATGGGTTACGTTACAGATTATGATTCTACGTGCTTGTGACCTAGAGTTCCATTTAAAGGAAGGTAAAGATTAATAAAGAAATTCAATCAAAAGGCGTCCCATGATACAAAAATCTCACCTGACTGGACTTACCTGCGCAAATCCTGTGACGCAAGAAAAACCAAAGAAAAGTCCAGATGAAGCTCCATGTTGTTATTTCTCCTATTAGGTGCGTATTAATACAGCTGGACAAATACAGGACGTTCATATATCTCGATCAGCATTCTTGACATTGAAAGGCGTCACCAGCAGACGTCTTATTACTCTGAAATGCGGGAAACACATTTAAAGACTAGAGGAAAATGTAAGCTACATCAAACAACCTTAATGTAGAAACTGTATCTAAAGTGCTTCAACATATACAGTCGCTGAGTCAAGTTGAAGCAATCATGATATCAAACGGTTATAATGACCAGAAGAACTTAATGCTCGAAAATTACTCCTGTGGTATTCAGAGGAAAATCCTCCAAACCCTGTGTCTTACGGACAGTATCGTCTGATTTTTGTGACCAACTGCCTTGTAAGTTTTGGGTACTCCAGAGCTCACATATGTTCAGTGTGTGTGACAGGCTTAGAACCGATTGATCCAAAACTAATTTACAGAAAAACAACGAGAGAGACGCAAATGAGATAGGCTACAGTCTTTGAACAAGCAGAAACATCTAAGGAATTAAAATGAACTGCATCAGATGAAAACAGCCACGTTTTACTAAAGCAAACATTACAGACCGTTGAAGTCCAGAAAGTTTGTGA
The DNA here is from genome assembly GCF_023898315.1 of Schistocerca nitens. NCBI lineage: Eukaryota > Metazoa > Arthropoda > Insecta > Orthoptera > Acrididae > Schistocerca > Schistocerca nitens. Next base: position 23,873,252 of record NC_064614.1, read on the forward strand.
TTAAGAGATCTTTCTCAATAGATTACAAGAAAAATCTTGCGTTCACTAACATTTCGAGAAATGTAGCATATTACCGCAGGCAGTTTTTATTCATTCAATATTCATTTTCTTTGCTGTTGGAAATCTGTATTTTATCCATATAAAGAAATGACCTAATGCTTTGTGTTTAATGTTGTGGCATTTTTGTTCGAAAATTTTGTATAACTTTGTGCGTCAACTCAGTGTATTCTGTTATTCCTGTTGTAGACGGTGTAATAACAGCTGAAGGCAGAACTAAGATGGCGGACAACAATCACTGCAATATCGTGTGTATCTGACATTCAGATCACCCTATTTAACGACGTAGACCGCGTGTGTAGTATGCTATCAACGTGTATGTTGTAGTAATCACGATGTGTCTACGTTTCTCAGGAAACCAGTTGCAGATCACGATTCAGGATTTAATTTATTTTCAGTTTTGGTGAAACAAATATGTGATCTGTTTATTCCCATTGCTGAGTCGTTGATACTCGTAATGTGTGATAGACAACGTTTAGAAGAGTTGACAATGATTTGTACAACTGGTGCAGCAAACGCCGCTACACAAGTACAGAAACGAAATGTGATGTGCCTAATCTTGAGCATGTACTCCTACTTACGGCTGTATATCTGACAAAATGTGAAATAGAAATGAAAATACGGCATAGAAATTTTGTTGGGTTCATTTCATTTTTGTGTCTCTTTCGAGAAACAAAATATAAACAGACATTCCATTGGGAAAAAACTGTTCATCTGATACCAAATCAGGCACGAAAGGTAGTAGGAACTCAAAAAAACACCTAACTGAAACTTCCGGTAAGTTGACATCTCTTCTGTTGTGTAGTTAACCTTATATTATTGATTTTCATATTGTCAGCAATACAAGCGTTGACTTATAAGGGCTTACCTCTTTATATTCCTTTAATGTTAAGGTTTACGTTGGTATCTCAGACGGAATTTTCCAATTCATGGAGTATTCTGCGCCCGTTGTGGCTAACGATCTCACAAAGTGTATTTTAGCTGACTACAATTTTCAACAGACCCTCTCCTTAACCAACCTCGCTTAGGATCTGATGTGTCTCGAAACATTTTCTTTCAAGTCTTTCTTTTTTTTTCTGCTTCATATAACGATCTTAATTTTCCCATTTTTTTGCCTATATTTTTATTTTCGTTGAAGGGATTATTATAATCTCGCCAGTATCATCATATTGCACTGAATCGTCAAAGAAACTGGTATCGACATGCGTATTCAAATACTGAGATATGTAAACAGGCTGAACACAGCGCTACGGTCGGCAAGCCTATATAAGACAACAAAACTCTGGCGAAGTTGATACATCGGTTAGTGCTGCTAAAAAGGTGGGTTATCAAGATTTAAGTAAGTTTGAACGTGATGTTATAGTCGGCGCACGGGCAATGGTACGCAACATCTCCAAGGCATTGATGAAGTAGAGATTTTCTCGTACCACCATTTCACGGGTGTACCGTGAATACCAGGAATCCGGTAAAACATCGTGTCTCCGACATCTCTGCGGCCGGAAAAAGATCCTGCAAGAAAGAGACCAACGACTACTGAAGAGAATCGTTCAACGTTACAGAAGAGCAACCCTTCCGCAGATTTCTGTAGATTTCAATACTGGGCCATCAAAAAGTGTCATCGTGCGAACCATTAAACGAAACATCAACGATATTGGATTTCCGAGCCGAAGGTCAACTTGTGTACCCTTGATGACTGCACGACACACAGCATTATGCCTCGTCGGGGCCTGTCAACACAGATATTCGACTGTTGATGACTAGAAACATTTCGCCTGGTCAAATGAGTCCCGATTCAAATTGTATCGAGCGGATGGACATGTACGGGTATGGAGACAACCTAATGAATACATGGACCCTGCATGTCAGCAGTTGACTGTTAAAGCTGGTGGAGGCTCTGTAATGGTGTGGGGCGTGTGCAGTTGGAGTGATATGGGACCCCTGATACGTCTAGATACGATTCTGACAGGTTGTTACATGCGCTAATGCACACGATACACATTAAAGCCTGTACTATGGTAAGTTGACGGGCTTCACCTTAAGAGATTTTGTATAGTTTTTGACCGCGTGTACCTGATTGGAGGCAAAATCAGACTTACACCCACTCAGTAATAATAATGATACGTCAAGCAATTCCGGAGAACAACCACACGTTAGGACGGACAAGAAACAAAACAGCAGATGCTACCCAATTATTAATAATACGGCCACCAGCCTAATTAGGCATTAACTGAGTTTCTTCCCTGTACAAGTTGATGTACGTTCATACAAAACAACACGTAATAACACTGCATAATATGGTAAATTTTAGAACCAGAAAATCTACTGAACTAATAATTTCACTTTCTGTACTAATATGGACAAGCCATAAATACACAACAATACACTATAATGTTTACTACAAACTTAGTAGTGTTTATTGATCTGATTAAAATCGGGCATAGGTTACCCTAGAAATAGCACTTTCGAAACACACATACAATGTCAATTTTGAGAAAGGTAAAACACTGATAAATTTTGGTTTTATATTGACTTTAACTTTGCTGGTTAAATCAGTTCAGTACACTTCAGAATTCAAATGAATAAGAAAGAGGGGCCGGGGGGGGGGGGGGACCCTGAAACTGTTATGATCACTGTATTGAAAATTTTGATTATTGAAATCATTAAGCACTCAAGATTTCCAATATATGAGTTACTACTCTTTTTAGCTTATTTCTTGCTCATTTAACTACCATTATTTTTGTCTCAAATTAATTAAACTTCATTACTAAACCAATTTCAACTTTATCTTTCAACTTTGTCAGACCTTTGTTATTTACCTGTATATTCATTAACAACAAAGTTCTTTAAACATCATTCTAACACAGATAGGTCTGCAGGTAATTATTATTAACATAAACTTTAAATCTTCATTTCGGGACACTCGGGTTGCACAACACGTGGAAAGAACCCTGTCTAGGTTAGTTGTGAGGATAATTAACTGATAGGACAGTTCTGGTAAAATTTAAGTTGTTATTGAACAGTATGGAACAAAAGTAACACTGGTCCACACGAATACAGTACTAAAAGTTTCAACCTGTTTGTATCGATGAGGCAGTGGGCAGGCAGCGAGATGGCGAGGCACTGAGCACACATCCAATCACAGCAATGGCTCTTGATGTATCAGCACTTTGCTTCTTCTTAGCGTCGCAATACTTTTCCGTTTAGTGCCTATGGAATATTGCCATGCTGTATAGGCGTCGGAAATGGCACATCCGAGGCTCAACGAAATCACGTTTTCCAGGAGAGCCTCCTCGATCCAGAAAGTGTTTCTCAGACCGATGCCCATCTCCGACTACAACTGCTGAGCCCGTTATGCCGTGCCGCGCCCGTGTGCATTTTCCCGCGCTCGCCTGCCATCCACCTTTTACCGCTCCCTTACAGACAGGGTATTCACCGAAGGTTTTGCATTCTACATATCCTAATACATTGCCTACGTATGGACCAGATGCACAATTACAACTTCGACATCTTACAATAGTTTCAATGTTTCTTACATTTCAATTCTGTTATAACATTGCTTGAAATTTGACATAAATATTAATATTCACATCGAAATTTGTTTACAGTTTCTTTAACATAATGGCATGAAACAAAAAAGAAATGAAATCAGAACATCGATTACACTAATTGATCGAAAATCAGAAAAAAAATTATTATATGTACAATAGTATAGCGTTGGTGTTGTTACAAGGTGACACGTACTTAAGCATACTGTCTGATCACCTGCATCCATTGATGTCCATTGTGCATTCCGATGGACTTCGGCAGTTCCAGCAGGACAATGCGACACACCGCACGTACAGAATTGCTACAGACTGTCTCCAGGAACACTCTTATGAGTTTAAACACTTACGCTGGCCACCAGACTCCTAAAAAATGAACACTATTGAGCATATCTCTGTTGCGTTGCGATGTTCTGTTCAGAAGAGATTCCGCCCCCCCCCCTCCCCCACTCCACCGTAATCTTACGGATTTATGGGTAACCCTGCAGATTCATGGTGTCAGTTACCTCTAGCACTACTTCAAACATTAGTCGAGTCCATGCTACGGCATGCTGTGACACTTCTGCGTTCTCTCTGGGGCCCCGCACGATGTTAGACAGGTGTACCAGTTTCTTCGGCTCTTCAGTGTACAAAAGGTTTTGAGAACAGTGACGCAAAAATCAGAAAAAATATTGTTTGTTAATTTTGCAGAAGCTACAACGATGTTAGGCAAAGTTTTTAACCGAACATCTCGTGTAACATTCTCCAAAGGCATTGATACTCTTGCCCTCACAAGTCAACTGGCTCTGAGCACTATGGGACTTAACATCTATGGTCATCAGTCCCCTAGAACTTAGAACTACTTAAACCTAACTAACCTAAGGACATCACACAACACCCAGCCATCACGAGGCAGAGAAAATCCCTGACCCCGCCGGGAATCGAACCCTGGAACCCGGGCGTGGGAAGCGAGAACGCTACCGCACGACCACGAGATGCGGGCCTCACAAGTCAGGAAATCTACTCTGCAGTGATATATGTAACTAACAATAAATGTGAATCACTAGAATTATTACATTCGTAACCAAGCCAATAGAAGTAAATACAGACTAATCGTCCATTATTTCGGCACTTGGAAAATTAAGCTTTTGTTACGAAATACTTAACAGGTTGTAGACATTCTTGGAAATGGGAGACACCCAAATCTTAAAAAATAAAGTGAAATGTCTCCTTCTTAAGAACTACCGAATTTTATCTGAATATTTTGAATCGAAATTGTGAATTCCATACTAAAAAAGACTTTGACATCTGTCATATACACTCCTGGAAATTGAAATAAGAACACCGTGAATTCATTGTCCCAGGAAGGGGAAACTTTATTGACACATTCCTGGGGTCAGATACATCACATGATCACACTGACAGAACCACAGGCACATGGACACAGGCAACAGAGCATGCACAATGTCGGCACTAGTACAGTGTATATCCACCTTTCGCAGCAATGCAGGCTGCTATTCTCCCATGGAGACGATCGTAGAGATGCTGGATGTAGTCCTGTGGAACGGCTTGCCATGCCATTTCCACCTGGCGCCTCAGTTGGACCAGCGTTCGTGCTGGACGTGCAGACCGCGTGAGACGACGCTTCATCCAGTCCCAAATATGCTCAATGGGGGACAGATCCGGAGGTCTTGCTGGCCAGGGTAGTTGACTTACACCTTCTAGAGCACGTTGGGTGGCACGGGATACATGCGGACGTGCATTGTCCTGTTGGAACAGCAAGTTCCCTTGCCGGTCTAGGAATGGTAGAACGATGGGTTCGATGACGGTTTGGATGTACCGTGCACTATTCAGTGTCCCCTCGACGATCACCAGTGGTGTACGGCCAGTGTAGGAGATCGCTCCCCACACCATGATGCCGGGTGTTGGCCCTGTGTGCCTCGGTCGTATGCAGTCCTGATTGTGGCGCTCACCTGCACGGCGCCAAACACGCATACGACCATCATTGGCACCAAGGCAGAAGCGACTCTCATCGCTGAAGACGACACGTCTCCATTCGTCCCTCCATTCACGCCTGTCGCGACACCACTGGAGGCGGGCTGCACGATGTTGGGGCGTGAGCGGAAGACGGCCTAACGGTGTGCGGGACCGTAGCCCAGCTTCATGGAGACGGTTGCGAATGGTCCTCGCCGATACCCCAGGAGCAACAGTGTCCCTTATTTGCTGGGAAGTGGCGGTGCGGTCCCCTACGGCACTGCGTAGGATCCTACGGTGTTGGCGTGCATCCGTGCGTCGCTGCGGTCCGGTCCCAGGTCGACGGGCACGTGCACCTTCCCCCGACCACTGGCGACAACATCGATGTACTGTGGAGACCTCACGCCCCACGTGTTGAGCAATTCGGCGGTACGTCCACCCGGCCTCCCGCATGCCCACTATACGCCCTCGCTCAAAGTCCGTCAACTGCACATACGGTTCACGTTCATGCTGTCGCGGCATGCTACCAGTGTTAAAGACTGCGATGGAGCTCCGTATGCCACGGCAAACTGGCTGACACGGCGGCGGTGCACAAATGCTGCGCAGCTAGCACCATTCGACGGCCAACACCGCGGTTCCTGGTGTGTCCGCTGTGCCGTGCGTGTGATTATTGCTTGTACAGCCCTCTCGCAGTGTCCGGAGCAAGAATGGTGGGTCTGACACACCGGTGTCAATGTGTTCTTTTTTCCATTTCCAGGAGTGTAAAAAAGACTTTGACATCTGTCATATACATACAAAAGACATTATTCTACGAAACCTGTTTAATTTCAAACAGTGTTTTCCAAATCTGCTGCTTTCCTCATTATATGCAGTCTCTGCATCTGCCTATTAATGCATAACATGGCTCTTTCCGAATCGTTGAAGGCTTACCTCGATGATGTGATGCATCGACCACAATATGCAACTGACTGATTGCTGTTCAAATAACCGAAATGTTGTATCGGCTCAAGTTTGAATTTGCCAATTCCAGCGTTTTTCTTTGCAAATCACTCCATCTTTGTTTTACTAGTCAATACTTTAAAATTCTATTGAGTCACACAAAATGCTGTCGATATGCTGCTTCTATAAGAACCTTTCCTGTTCTTAGTATTACGAATACACTTCGTATAAAAAAAAAAGCGATGACGAAAGATGTTCCGTAACAAATTGTAAACGGACAGAAAAAGAGATAAGAGTCTTCTGTGAAATGAAATCGCCACCAGTGCAATATTTCTTTTCGGCCGTTTCATCTTCAAGCTTCGGATCCCCTGGCAGAGGGAACTGCTGTATTGGCAGGGGACGAGCACGGACGGGACAGAGCTAGCTAGTGTCTGCTAGACGGAAGCCGTCGCGCTAATGGCAGCGGCGCGAGTAATCATCTGAGTAAACTCCGCCGCGTAATCAGAGCGCGGTTTAGGCTGCGACGGAGCCCGACTGCAGGCAAAGAGCAGGGGAGAGGCGCGGCTGGATTACAAAGGCAACACCGTGGTGAGCGGGGGAAGGGGAGAAATGTTTTACGAGCGGTGGGGAAGCGAAAGCGGATCCAGGGTACCGGAGAGATGGAGGATTCATTTCAATCGCTTGCTCCGCGCTGATACTCAGCTCGGATTAATTTTGTTAGTCTCGGCGGTGCAGAACTCATTTTACCTGGGGCTTTCGTCAGCAAAGCGATCTGAAATAAGACTTCGCACCTTTCGTTTTCCATACGGCTATACGCCTGACGAGTTTAGCGTTTTTAGAGACTCTAATTGTGAACTAAGTTTATACACTCCTGGAAATTGAAATAAGAACACCGTGAATTCATTGTCCCAGGAAGGGGAAACTTTATTGACACATTCCTGGGGTCAGATACATCACATGATCACACTGACAGAACCACAGGCACATAGACACAGGCAACAGAGCATGCACAATGTCGGCACTAGTACAGTGTATATCCACCTTTCGCAGCAATGCAGGCTGCTATTCTCCCATGGAGACGATCGTAGAGATGCTGGATGTAGTCCTGTGGAACGGCTTGCCATGCCATTTCCACCTGGCGCCTCAGTTGGACCAGCGTTCGTGCTGGACGTGCAGACCGCGTGAGACGACGCTTCATCCAGTCCCAAATATGCTCAATGGGGGACAGATCCGGAGATCTTGCTGGCCAGGGTAGTTGACTTACACCTTCTAGAGCACGTTGGGTGGCACGGGATACATGCGGACGTGCATTGTCCTGTTGGAACAGCAAGTTCCCTTGCCGGTCTAGGAATGGTAGAACGATGGGTTCGATGACGGTTTGGATGTACCGTGCACTATTCAGTGTCCCCTCGACGATCACCAGTGGTGTACGGCCAGTGTAGGAGATCGCTCCCCACACCATGATGCCGGGTGTAGGCCCTGTGTGCCTCGGTCGTATGCAGTCCTGATTGTGGCGCTCACCTGCACGGCGCCAAACACGCATACGACCATCATTGGCACCAAGGCAGAAGCGACTCTCATCGCTGAAGACGACACGTCTCCATTCGTCCCTCCATTCACGCCTATCGCGACGCCACTGGAGGCGGGCTGCACGATGTTGGGGCGTGAGCGGAAGACGGCCTAACGGTGTGCGGGACCGTAGCCCAGCTTCATGGAGACGGTTGCGAATGGTCCTCGCCGATACCCCAGGAGCAACAGTGTCCCTAATTTGCTGGGAAGTGGCGGTGCGGTCCCCTACGGCACTGCGTAGGATCCTACGGTGTTGGCGTGCATCCGTGCGTCGCTGCGGTCCGGTCGCAGGTCGACGGGCACGTGCACCTTCCGCCGACCACTGGCGACAACATCGATGTACTGTGGAGACCTCACGCACCACGTGTTGAGCAATTCGGCGGTACATCCACCCGGCCTCCCGCATGCCCACTATACGCCCTCGCTCAAAGTCCGTCAACTGCACATACGGTTCACGTTCACGCTGTCGGGGCATGCTACCAGTGTTAAAGACTGCGATGGAGCTCCGTATGCCACGGCAAACTGGCTGACACTGACGGCGGCGGTGCACAAATGCTGCTCAGCTAGCGCCATTCGACGGCCAACACCGCGGTTCCTGGTGTGTCCGCTGTGCCGTGCGTGTGATCATTGCTTGTACAGCCCTCTCGCAGTGTCCGGAGCAAGTATGGTGGGTCTGACACACCGGTGTCAATGTGTTCTTTTTTCCATTTCCAGGAGTGTATTTACACGTTTGCGCGTCACTGTGAAATTTAGGGAACAGGGTACTTATAATTGTGTCAGATCTGTCGGGGAAACGAAGTCTGCCTATCCATAATGTACCCATAACGAATAATTGTACTGAGGGTGCCCTTTTCGCATAGGTGTAGGAGACAACACGAGAAATTTTTATTTTATGTAACGTTTAATTTTTGTACATTCCGAATTATGTCGTCAACTCTGTCCATCATTTCTTATACACTGTCCTGTGTGACTACCTGTCAAAAGCCTAAATAATCACGACCCAGAAAGATGCTTCGAACTATTGTACGACAAGGAATTAAATTGGTAAATACAGTATAGCAGCTACGATAGCCAAGTTTAATGCAGCTTCCAACAATAGCGGCACTGCTGGGAGGTGTGTGGAGTACCAAAGGCACTACACACATTAAAAAAGTTTTGCATCTTGCATCAACCCGGTTCCAAGAACTCGTAGAGATAGACGTTGACTGTGGATATTGCATCAAAGAGTCCCTTTGACTGTTCAGAGATGTCACTAAACCTGCCCAAAGATGTAAATAACCATGCATTAGCAGCGTCTATTAGACGGAAGGGGTACGACAGCCGATCAGTTCCAGTCATTTGACCAGGAAGGAGGTACACGGCTAGTGTCATCTGTAGTACAACCATGCCTAGACAGTCAATATGGGTCGATCGCGTCCGCATTGTTACTTTGTGCCAAGAAGGGCCCTCAACAAGGGAAGTGTCCAGGCGTCTAGAAGTGAACCAAAGCGATGTTCGGACGTGGAGGAGATACAGAGAGACTTTAACGGTCGGTGATATGCCTCGCTCAGGCCGTCCAAGGGCTACTACTGCAGTGGATGACCGCTACCTACGGATTATGGCTCGGAGGAAGCCTGACAGCAACGCCACCGTGTTGAATAATGCTTTTCGTGCAGCCACAGGACGTCGTGTTATGGCTCAAACTGTTCGCAATAGGCTGTATGATGCGCAACTTCACTCCCGACGTCCGCCGCGTGGTCCATCTTTGCAACCACGACAACATGTAGCGCGGTGGACATGAGGCGAACAATATGCCGAATGGACCACTCAGGATTGGCATCACCTTCTCTTCATCGATGAATGTCGCATTTGCCTTTATCCACACAATCGTCGGAGACGTGTTTGGAGGCAACTCGGTCAGGCTGAACGCCTTAGACACACTGTTGAGCAAGCGCAGCAAGGTGGAGGTTCCCTGCTGTTTTGGGGTGGCATTATGTGGGGCTGACGTAAGCCGCTTGTGGTCATGGAAGGCGCCGTAACGGCTTTACGATGCGTGAATGCCATCCTGCGACCGATAGTGCAACCTTATCAGCAATATATTGGTGAGGCATTCGTCTTCATGAACGACAATTCGCGCCCGCATCGTGCACATCTTGTGAATGACTTCTTCATCATAAAGACATCGCTCGGCTAGAGTGGCCAACATGTTCTCCAGACATGAACCCTATCGAACATGCTTGGGATAGATTGAAAAGGACTGTTTATGGAACACGTCACCCACCAACCACTCTGAGGGACCTAGGCCGAATCGCCGTTGAGGAGTGGGACAATCTGGACCAACAGTGCCTTGATGATCTTGTGGATCGCATGCCACGACGAATACACTCATGCATCAGTGTAAGAGGACGTGCTAATGGGTATTTGAGGTACCGGTGTGTACAGCAATCTAGACCACCATCTCTGAAGGTATCGCTGTATGGTGCTACAATATGCAATGTGTGGTTTTCATGAGCAATAAGAACGGCGGAAATGATGTTTATGTTGATTTCTATTCCAATTTTCTGTATATGTTAGGGAACTCTCGGAACCGAGGTGATGAAAACTTTTTTTTGATGTGTGTACATTGAGGGAGATTAGTTGTCCAACGCTCCAGACAAGCTAGTTTCTTTCTTTCGCCACAGGTCATATACTTTCCTAAAAGACCTCGTACATCGGAAATAAACAGTAAACAGAATAAGAAAGAGGGAAGACAGTAAGAGACTGTCAGGTCCTGGAAGGTACCGACAGGTTTGTGGAGCTATGCCGATTCCTGTGCCGTGGCAAGATTAGGCAGGTTTCCTGGCTGAGGATCTATGACGCGAACTGCCTATTCAAAGTGGTCCCACAGACTTTCAACTGGGCTTAAATATGGAGAGTATGGTGACCAGGGGAGTACGGTAAATTGAGCCTGGTGCTCCACGCACGTACACTGCGAGCTGTGACATGTTGCATTACCTACGTTATATGCCATTGCGCAGAGGAGAATCAAACTGCAAGGAGGGGTGGCCATGGTCCCCGAGGATAGATGCACACTTGCCTTCATCCATATGGCTCCCAAAATGACGACATCACGCAGGAAATGCCACGATATTAGTACCTAGACAATAGGGAGTGTGGCAAATAGTCAGATGGCGCACTTTTTATATCAAAATGATATGCTAGTTAATTAAATTGATCAATTGAACCACCACTCTCCCTTTCCCTTTAACCTATTTTTATGCTTATTGTTTTTTGACCCCTGGGGGTTATCTTTCCTTCTGAGAAACCACTACCCCTCCTCTCAGGGAAATCCTCAGCCCTCCTCTCCCCCACCCCGAATTGGTGGGATATTCAAATGATGGTAGTAAATTTGAAATTCGCGGTAAATTCTATGGTAATTACATTGCATTCCACTGCAGAGAATGTAATAATAATAATAATAATAATAATACCCGTGGAGGCCCAGGAAAAGGATAGGCCTCCGGTATGTTCTGCCAGTCGTAAAAAGCGACGAAAAGAACAAACCACTAATAGGGCCAACCCCCCTTTTAGTGTGATTAGTTGGTTCAGGACAGAACTAATGAAGCCTCGGACAAGCGCTGTCATGGTCGGGGAGGATGCTTGAACCGTATGCCCGTCCACAATGGTAACGACACTGATAGCCACACAGACAATGACTTAAATCCAAATAGAGGTGTTTTTCAGGATATGCTTCCTGCAACCACCCTAGAAGGAAAGCAAAGACAGGGGATGAGAGAGTCAGAGGAAGTTAACCGACGCCTCATGATCTGTTATTACCAAGCAACAAACTTAGGAACAAACACAACTGGATACAGATCACAAGTATACACAACATTTATTACCAGATACCCAGAATTAAAATTTTTAGCAGAACAACGACTAGCTGTTCAGATCCGTGTAATAAACAAAAATAACAGGATACCCCAGTCAGAATTAGAAAACATCAAACAACAAGTACAACAAATACTGGAACAAAATAATGTGCAATCAGAAGAAGAAGATAATACAGTAATGGACTCAAACATCCCAGACCAAACAAACACAGAACAACACACATCAATTAAACAATCAGAGGAAAATGAAATATTAAGACAGCCACCAGAACAAGCACAAATAGAACACGAACTGACACACATGTTAGATATAGAAGAAAAATTTCAGCTGACATATATAGAATACAAAGACACAAATACAGACATTAGACCATTCTTGCATAGACCACCAAATAACCCACAAGTCGAAACAACAATAACAACTATCAACACAATCATACACAATAAAATAAATGAAAATACAACTATGGAAGAGATACAACTACTCGTTTATATAGGAGCACTCACTACACTAAATATACACACTAGGCAGAGATCAGAACCAACCAACACACAGAAGAAACCCACAAAACCAGCATGGCAACACAGGCTACAGATCAGAATAGAAAAACTGAGATAAGACATCGGACAGCTAACACAATTTATAAGAAATGAAATATCAGACAAAAAACGAAAAAGGTTAGGTAAAATCTCACAACAAGAAGCGATTGAGCAACTAGATGGAAAGAAGCAGAAATTACAAGCATTGGCCAAACGACTTAGAAGATTCAAAAAAAGTGAAAATAGAAGGAAAGAAAACCAAACATTCAACACAAACCAAAAGAAATTTTACCAGACAATAGGTAACACATACATTAGAATAGAAAATGCACCAAACATAACAGACATGGAACACTTCTGGAGCAACATATGGTCAAACCCGGTACAACATAACAGACACGCACGCTGGATACAAGCAGAAACAGACACATACAAGATGATACCACAAATGCCTGAGGTGATAATTTTGTAACATGAAGTCACCCAAACAATTAATCCTATGCACAATTGGAAAGCCTCTGGAAAAGATAAATTAGCAAATTTCTGGCTAAAGAGGTTCACCTCAATATATTCACATCTAACTAAATTATTTAACAGTTACATTGCAGACCCATACACAGTCCCTGATACAATTTCACAAGGAATAACTTATCTGAAACCTAAAGATCAAGCAGACACAGCAAACCCAGCAAAATATCGCCCCATAACATGCCTACCAACAATACACAAAATATTAACTTCAGTCATTACACAGAAATTAATGACACATACAACACAGAACAAAATTATAAATGAAGACCAAAAAGGCTGCTGCAAAGGAGCACGAGGATGTAAAGAGCAACTGATAATAGATGCAGAGGTGACATATCAAGCTAAAACTAAACAATCGTCGCTACACTATGCATACATTGATTACCAAAAAACTTTTGATAGTGTACCCCACTCATGGTTACTACAAATATTGGAAATATACAAAGTAGATCGTAAATTGATACAGTTCCTAAACATATTAATGAAAAATTGTAAAACCAGACTTATTTTCCAAACAAATTCAAATACTATCACATCACATCCAATACAGATTAAGTGTGGAATATACCAATGAGACTCATTAAGTCCTTTCTGGTTCTGCCTTGCTCTGAACCCACTATCCAACATGCTAAATAATACAAATTATGGATATAATATTACTGGAATATACCGACACAAAATCACACATTTGCTATACATGGATGATCTAAAACTACTGGCAGCAAGAAATCAACAACTCAACCAATTACTAAAGATAACAGAAGTATTCAGCAATGATATAAATATGGCCTTTGGAACAGACAAATGTAAGAAAACTGGCATAGTGAAGGGAAAACACCCTAACAAGAAGATTACATATTGGATAACCACAGCGACTGCATAGAAGCGATGGAAAAAACAGATTCCTATAAATATCTAGGATACAGACAAAAAATAGGAACAGATAATACAAATATTAAAGATGAACTAAAAGAAAAATATAGACAAAGACTAGCAAAAATACTGAAAACAGAACTGACAGCAAGAAACAAGACAAAAGCTATAAATACTAATGCTATACTAATATTGAAAGGTGGCTACACTGAGCCACAGCGCCAGAGATCGCGCTAGAGACTATTGTTCCGCCGCCCCCACTGGCAGTGATTATTGAGAACTCGTAGTGGGCAGTGCCTGGGGAGAGCTCGTGGTAGTCAGTGCTTGTTAAGAACTCGTAGCAGAGAGTGTTTGTTGAGATGTGCTAGTAGAGAGTGCTTGCTGAGATGTGATACTGAAAAGTTCTTGTTGAGATGTGGTAATAGCGAGTCGGTGTGGAGATATATTGTAATGATTAGAGTGATTTTGGTCAATATATGAAGGTAACGAAACTTGATTTATTTTTCATTATTTCCATGTTTTAAATAATGCGTCATTACAAGTTCAGTCAACAAAGCATCTGGCTTGTGTTCTTGTATTAGAGTGTAATTCTGGTTTTCTTGAGTAATTATGGTATTTTTATTTTCTTTAATTAATTCAGTATAAATGATATTTAAAATTTCTTGTGTTATTGAAGAAGAACCGTGCCAGATGCGTATGTTGAGTCATACTTCCACACACAGAACAGTTACACTTGTGGTTTGGTTTCGTAGGTTTTATAGTTGCTGGGGACTTAATTAATTAATTGTGTTAATGAAAATTGCCATTTCATTCTTTGTTATTGTTCTATGCAGTCAGATAGCGTAATAATACTACTCAGGGCCAACCGTTACGAGACTTCATAACCGAACAGACAGCTACTGAAGCAAAAAATTAAAATTATTTTCATCTTTTATAATTAAGCCCCCATGCACGTGGCGACCGCTGCTTCGGATCGTCCCTTGGAATCTTCTGATTGTAAAAATAGTAGACAGTAGTATTGTTGTAGTAATTTGTAGTTTAGCAATTGTAGTCTATTTTGTATGTGTAGATGTGGTAATTGGCATTCTTGTAATGGTATTTTTTCAAAATTTATTTTTTTTTTGTTGTCTTGTCTACGGGTTTGACAATTTAGTGCAATTTTTTCAATTTTTCGATTAATCGTGTTTGAGGGAAACATTTCGTGTGAATGGTATTGTTGGAGATATAGTGTCATTGTGTGTAATTTTCATATAGTGACGAGTTTTGTACGTTTTGTAAATGATTACGCGATCGATGAAGAAGGCAAAAATGATGGATAGTGAGAATGACGAAATTGTTAACATGGGGAACTCGCCAAAAGAGGAAAACAGTATCATGAATAATGAAGTTGAAAACAATTTAATAAGTCGGGAAAATAGTCCGGAACCAATTCAAAACTTTTCACAATTAGAAAATTTTCAGAATTCAAGATTAACGACAGAAGATTCTGGAACAGTATCGAACACAGATAGCTTTACAGCGATGACGAAGGAACCTGGTTTTGCGGGAAATGTTAGGGGCGAAAAGAATTTCGAACAAGTTAATATGGAGCAGTTGAGGAGTGCAATATTAAATTTTCGATCTGAATTTAAAACAGAGATAGGAACAATTAAAACTGAGATGGGAACAATTAAAACTGAGATGGGAACAATGGAAACACGGTTAGACTCACAAATTGGAACAATTAAAACTGAGATGGGAACAATGGAAACACGGTTAGACTCACGAATAGGGACATGTTTCAAAAATTTGAAAGATGAGTTAAAGAAAGAAATCAGAGAAGAAGTACAACCGATTTTGAATTCTCAAAATAATAGATTAATTGCAGTAGAGATTAGACAAAGGGAACAGGATAGAGAACAGGAAGAAAGAGATCGCGTGATAGTACAGAAATTTTCAGAGTTAAATTTACAACGTGCACACGATAAGAAAGAAATATTTGAGAGAATCGAGGAATCAGTACCAAATGACAGAATAAATAACCTAACACAACAATATGAACAGTTAACTACCAAATGTGTTAATACTGAAACCCGAGTCGCGACACTTACGGAAGACGTCAATAAACAGAAAGAAAAAATAGGTGACTTATCGGAAAGAGTTGAGGAGATTTCAGATAAATTGACAAATCTTAGTTTACATGGGGACAGAGAGTCGGATGATACAGCTCCATTACCATTTGCAGAAACCGAAGAGTATCAGAACATAAATAAGCATGTTGAAAATCAGGGAAAATTTAATGAACATGTTAAAAGGAAAGTTGAGGCATTACGAAAGCAAGTCAAACAAATTGAAGGGGAAATTGTAGGAAAAGACAGCAAAAGAAATTTGGAATCGCAGATAGCAGAGGGGTTTGAAGAAAATAATTTGTTTCATTTACGGGATGCAACAAGAGAGCGCCAGGCGCGCGAACTTGACAATAATCGACATTCGGACTGGGACACATGCGGTAGGCCTTTGTCGCCACGAGGCGAAAACTTTGACTATAAACACTTCTTAACTCTTCGGAAATTTAAGATCTTTCGCAATTCTAAGAACAACATACATCCATGTTCATGGTTAGATCAGTTTACGTACGCACTTCCGCCGAATTTGCCACTAGGTCACAAACTGAAATTTATGTGCAGCTATTAATGTCCTCAGGGGATTCACTACACTAAGTGAATATGTGCCGTAGCGCTCACAGGGCCCCGAGCTGTAGTGGTGCTATTTCCCTTTTAGTTTTCTGCACCGCTGCCTACTCTTTCACTATTCTTTGCATCTATAAAAAAACAATTCTTCTACTATCCATCTATCTAGACAGTAGGTAAAGAATAACCGGATTTGACTGTTTTACCCAAAAGTGACTTTGGAAATTACCGTTTGGACTTACTGTATCTTCTGCAGCATTCATTCGTAGTTTAAGCGAAATCTTACCTGTTTATCTTCGTGACAATATTACTTCATATGTTGACGATATTCTTATTGCTAAACATTCTTGGAGTGAGCACAACAAAATTTTGGATTCATTATTAAGTATTTTTGCAAGAGTTGGCATTACAGAGATCTTGGAAAAATCTGAATTTGGTCGTTCTCAGGTGAAATTTCTCGGTCACATTATTTCTACAGAAGGTATTCTTCCTGATCAGGAGAAACTAGACGCTATTCGTAATTATGCTGTTCCTTCCACAAAACGTGATGTTCGTAGTTTCCTTGGTGTCTGTAATTTTCTTAGACGCTTGTTAGATTGGACAATTTGGCCACACCTCGTTTATGTGAACTATCTGGAAAAAATTCTAATTGGTGTTGGGATGAGGAAGCTCAGTCAGAATTTGAACAACTTCGTGATGCTTTAGTTGCTGCTCCACTTCTTTCACATCCGGATTTATCCAAAGATTTTTGTTTGGCGACGGACTCATCTTACAAAGGCCTAGGTGCACATTTATTTCAAGAGATAGAAGAAAACGGCGTTGTAGTACAGAAGACTATTGCATTTGGAAGTCGTGTTTTCTCTAAATCCGAAAAGAATTATTCGATTACGGAACTTGAAGCTTTGGCTGTTGTTTGGGCTTTCACAAAATTTCGCACATTTTTGTTCGGTAGACATACTAAGGTTTACACTGATCATCGAGCTTTGGAATTTCTTATGTCGTCAAAATTAACTCATGGCAGATTGTCACGATGGGCGTTGTACCTACAGGAATTTGATTTTAGTATTGTTTACATACAGGGATCTTCAAATATTGTTGCTGATGCTTTATCACGTGCACCTATGGGTTTGAAACAAAGTGCTGAAGAGGACTGCAAAGAAAACCATTATTGTTTGATGTAGATTCAAGGTGTTGCGTTTGAGAATTTTATTTCTTCTTCGCTCCAGGACATCGCTAAGGAGCAAAATAAGGATCCCATCTGGAAGGACATTAAGGAGAAGTGGAGGAGAAAGGAAAGCGTAGCGATCAGACAATATTATTCAGTTCGCAATGACATTCTTTTCAAACGAAAATCGGTCGACAACTCTGTTTGGTTAGTTTGTATTCCTGATGAGTGGGTCAATAAATTGATTTGGTACACACATTTCAGTTATGCGCACTTTGGTCCCAGAAAATGCTTTCATAAATTACGAGAAAATTGCTACTTCAGTAATATGGAAAAACGTATTCGATCTGTTCTTGCCAAATGCAAATTATGTCAAAAGGCTAAGCCGCCAACTGTTTCTCACAGAGCACCGTTGTTTCCTATCATTCCAGCGAAATTAAAGGAGATGGCTGCAGTCGATTTGTTCGGTCCAGTGGTTCGTTCTACTAATGGTTTTGCGTACATTTTCGTAGCAGTGGAATTGACATCAAAATATGTGTGTTTTACACCTTTACGCAAAGCAACAGCTTGTTAAGTATCTAATGCTTTCATCAAACATTTTCTTAAAGAAGTTGGTCATGTTGATAAGGTTATATCAGATAATGGATCACAGTTTCGCTCTAAAATTTGGCTTCGTACTCTACGGCGTCGTAAGATTAAACCAATTTTCATTTCACTTTTTCACCCTCAATCTAACGCTTCAGAGAGATGGATGAAGGAAATCAATAAATTGTGCCGTCTTTATTGTCATCAGAATCACAGAACTTGGGATCAGTATCTTCATATTTTTCAAAACATTCTGAATGAACTTCCTAATGACTCAACTTCTTTACCACCTTTATTGATATTAAAAAATAAAGTACCAACAAATCGCATTTCTGAAATCGTTCCTTTTCCGCCTTCACGGAAACTGCGGCATTCTGAAGTTGTCAACCTGGCTCTACGAAATATTGCGTCTGCGGCTGCAAGAAGAGAGAAATCAGCTAAACGTCCTGGTCGTTTAAAAATTTTGTCAGTTGGTCAAAAGGTATTAATTAAGTCCCACCGTTTGTCTCACAAAGGAAAGGGATAGTGTCGCAAATTTTTTCTGCTTTATAAAGGTCCATATAGAGTTCGCAAAATCATTCATGATAACACTGTTGAAGTAGAAACTCTTAAATCTCGGCGCTCTAGAGGAATACATCATATATCAAACGTTAAAATTTTTGTGGAATGACATACTTTTGAGAAACCACCAGTTATACGTAAACATGCAGAGAATACAAGGATACCGCGCTCTGTTTTGGCGGCGGCACATACTCAAAGCAACAGTCAGTCTGCGCGCCGCACAAGGCAGTCGTTGACCGCAAACAATTACTTCCTACGTCACGCGCCTACAGCTGATCGAGCGCTCAGTGCGAATGCACTGACAGACGTAAACAAATACTCAGTCTAATTGCTCCGACTAAATTCTGTATAAAGCTATGGTGACTTTATAAATTATGTTATTAACGTTCAGTATTTTTCAGGATACGGTTGTGTAAAATATTTAAGACCTTCAGGTAAATTCTGTGCATGTCCGACGTTAAGACGACTTACTATGGAGAAAATTTCAGGAAGAATGTAATTTCGAAGAAAAAAAGTAATAAACTAAAAAAGGTAACTGTTAATTGAGTTTATTTTTCAGGTAACATAATTCCACCCAGGTACGTACTTTAGACGTAATTTGCTGCTCGCGATTACGTGATTCAGACTTTGTGCTAAATTTCATGTTCCATGAATTTACTTGTGAAGCGACGTGCTTGTGTACATTTGCTGATTTTGACAATTATTGATTAATGAATAGGGTTGTTACTTGTGTATATTATGCATCGATTGGCTGCACTGCTTTTTCACTGATGTTATATTTTTTTTATTATGTGCCTGCTGTGCTTATTTATTTAAATTGTAATTGTCAACTGATTAATTGTGCTGACTGTGGTTATGTATGTAAGATATACTTTGTGATTTATCTTCTTGCGCCTTCATGTTTACTTATTAAGATTACATATAAACATTTATTTGCTTATGCTGATATGATGCTAATGACTTGTTTATTACGTAAGATATATGTTTGCTGCTGTGCGTATGGATTGCATATTTACACACTTCTGTTTTGTTGTCATAACTACTCTTTAATTTAGAATATAGAAATGCTGATATACTGTGTACGAACATAGAGTTTAGGTTACACTGTAGTATTAATTATAGATTGTTTGCTTGGCAGAGCCTCGTTGTAGGGATTGTGCTGCATCCACTTGTTGACATTCTGTTCTCTACTGGTATATTTACTCGCTATTGCATGTTTTGCTTACGTTCAGTGCTTTATATTTTTAAGATAAGAAAATGAACTGTTATAATTCGACAAACGACATTAGTACGAGAAACTTCATAAAAGTCACATGAGCTGGAGGTTTTATGGAAGCTGTATAAATTTATGCTAATAGGAAGAAAGATAACGACATGACATACCAACACTAGGTTTAGACCATCGACAGTTATTACACTGCATTTTTCGTGAGTAATTGAAATAGGAAGTGACACATGACGCAAGAAATACTCCACTTGTTTGCTTCTGCCATGATTCTTGAAGTGGTGTACACACTGTGAAATATTATGATCATTCACACTCCGTAATCGTAATTAATTACTGAGAGTTATTCGAACTAAGTCTGTTAGAGGTCATGTACGCATTTCTTTTATTTAATGATGGACAAGGTAAACAAAATGTATCTTATAATTTATAATGAGTAGCAGATTTGGATCAGATGGATTACACGAGAAGTTGTGTGTTGACATTGTGTCTTCGGATTGTATGAGATGATGAATTGAGGTTTGCATTAGGATTTTGTCTGCACTTGTTCGAGAGACTGACTAGAGGAAAGAGTTGTTATGGAAGTGAAATGATATTGGCAATGAGGTTATATATATCGACGTATTGAAGAGGTATGATTGAGGTATTGAGATTATGTGAAGTTGATGATTATTGGAGTTTTCGTGGACAAGAGGTAAGGTAAATGATATTGATGATCGACGTATTGAAGAGGTATTATTGAAGTATTGAGATTATGTGATGCTGATGATTATTGGAGTTTTGGTGGATAAGAGGTGAAGTAAGTGAGGAGCATATTTTTTTGTTGGCCTATATGGAACAAGGAGGATAAAGATGGCAGACTAGAACACCCAAGTAGAAGGAAGATTGTCTACACACACACTTTGTTAAATCACTAAGCAGTATATACTTTTTTTGAAGAGAGGGAGTATTTGCATATCTTGGCTCACTGACAGTTGTTCAGCAACCGTACATTTTGATCTGGCTTGGCAAACATTGGTCTTGACATGATGACTATGACGTTGACTGACTATTATTGACTGTTATACATTGCTGCCACTACTACTTGATACACATGATGAACATAAAATTTTGACAGAATTGCATTTACACAGTTAACACTATTCAATTACACAGTAGCACTAATGTGGATGAAAGATGAGTGAGTGTGTTTTGTGTGTTTTCCTTTTATAATCCCAGAGAAGTGATCCCAACCTATCTCCTAAATATTATTTTACTTGTTTGTTGTGGCTTGCACTGACACCCATAAATATTATAGGTTTACTGGTATTTGTGTATTGTAATAGTTAATAGGACAATTATCTGATATCATTTGTGTGTTTGTTATGATTTGTATGTTTAGTGTAAAAGCATTGTATGTGTATGCAAACTATTGTTCATGCCTGAACTGTCTGATTAGTGATGGTACTGCACTTTTCAACATGATGTGTGACATTTAGTCATGTTTAATTTCTGCTGATGAACAGTGTGATTAGTGAAAGTGAATGTTATGGACTGCGGTCTGCACCTGTTCAACATTGCTGGGGCCACTAATGGAACTGCTTATACTGAAATGGTGTTACTTCTTGCTGTCTGCACCTGTTCTACATTTGCTGGGTGCCACTGATGGACTGCTTCTACTGAAATGATGTCACTTGTTGCTGTCTGCACCTGCTCAACATTGCTGGGTGCCACTGATGGACTGCTTCTACTGAAAAGATGTCACCTGTTGATATCTGCACCTGTTCAACATTTCTGGTGCCACTGATGGAACTGCTTATACTGAAATGGTGTTACTTGTTGATATCTGCACCTGTTCAACATTGCTGGTGCCACTAATGGAACTGCTTATACTGAAACGGTGTTACTTGTGGGTGTCTGCACCTGTTCAACATTGCTGGTGCCACTAATGGAACTGCTTATACTGAAATGGTGTTACTTGTTGGTGTATGCACCTATTCAACATTACTGGGTGCCACTGATGGACTGTTTCTAGTGAAAAAATGTTACTTGTTGGTATTTGCACCTGTTGACCATTACTGGGTGCTACCGCTGGAACTATCAACTACTTGTTTTTTTTTTAATCAAAAGCGTTTATGTGAATATTTGTATAAACTGATTTTTTTGTGTATTACTGTTTGTGAAAAGTTATGAGACTCTTACCTGCACATATTCGTCATTGCTGACGCTATTGATTGAACTGTTTAACCACATAATACTTGTGTAAACTGTTATGTAAAGTCACATGTATGAAGGAATTTGTATTGCTTACTGTATTTTATATATTAGGTTATTGAAAGGTCAGTGCAAAGCCAAAATTTTATCTAGTTATATGATATTTACGCATTAATATTATCTTTTATTTTTGTCTGTATTTTTTTGACGAATTTGGTGGTATTTTCACCACCAATGCTGGCAAAAATACCATCAAATTCTAGCCTGTGGAGGAAGGGCATATGAAAGGTGGCTACACTGAGCCACAGCGCCAGAGATCGCGCTAGAGAGTATTGTTCGGCCGCCTCCACTGGCAGTGATTATTGAGAACTCGTAGTGGGCAGTGCTTGGGGAGAGCTCGTGGTAGTCAGTGCTTGTTAAGAACTCGTAACAGAGAGTGTTTGTTGAGATGTGCTAGTAGAGAGTGCTTGCTGAGATGTGATACTGAAAAGTTCTTGTTGAGATGTGGTAATAGCGAGTCGGTGTGGAGATATATTGTAATGATTAGAGTGATTTTGGTCAATATATGAAGGTAACGAAACTTGATTTATTTTTCATTATTTCCATGTTTTAAATAATGCGTCATTACAGGTTCAGTCAACAAAGCATCTGGCTTGTGTTCTTGTATTAGAGTGTAATTCTGGTTTTCTTGAGTAATTATGGTATTTTTACTTTCTTTAATTAATTCAGTATAAATGATATTTAAAATTTCTTGTGTTATTGAAGAAGAACCGTGCCAGATGCGTATGTTGAGTCATACTTCCACACACAGAACAGTTACACTTGTGCTTTGGTTTCGTAGGTTTTATAGTTGCTGGGGACTTAATTAATTAATTGTGTTAATGAAAATTGCCATTTCATTCTTTGTTATTGTTCTATGCAGTCAGATAGCGTAATAATACTACTCAGGGCCAACCGTTACGAGACTTCGTAACCGAACAGACAGCTACTGAAGCAAAAAATTAAAATAATTTTCATCTTTTATAATTAAGCCCCCATGCAATATTGACCTACTCATTTGGAGTAGTGAAATGGAGTAAAACAGACCTAGAAGCACTCAATACACTTACACGATCACAATGCCACAAAGATATAATACATCACATACATTCAGCAACAGAAAGATTCACATTAAGCAGAAAGGAAGGAGGAAGGGGATTTATCGACATAAAAATCCTACATTATGGACAGGTAGACAATTTAAGAAAATTCTTTATAGAACGAGCAGAAACTAGCAAAATACACAAACAATCACTCATATAAATACATCGGCTACACCACTGCAATTTCATAACCACTTCTACAACCCTTTAGATCACATAACATCAACATATACGAAGAAAGTAAATTGGAAAAAGAAAACACTACATGGCAAGCACCAGTATCATCTAACACAGCCACACATCGATCAAGGGGCATCCAACACATGGCTAAGAAAAGGCAATATACACAGTGAGACGGAAGGATTCATGATTGCAATACAGGATCAAATAATAAACACCAGATATTACAGCAAGCATATTATTAAAGATCCCAATACCACAACAGATAAATGCAGGCTTTGAAAACAACAAATAGAAAGAGTAGATCACATCACAAACGGATGTACAATACTAGTAAATACAGAATACATCAGAAGACAGTCAATGTAGCAAAAATAATACATCAACAACTTGGCATACAACATAAACTAATAACACAACACGTTCACAATTACAAGTACGCACCACAAAATGTACTGGAGAATGATGAATACAAATTATACTGGACAGAACCATTATAACAAATAAAAGAACACCACATAACAAACCTGACATCATACTCACCAATAAAAAGAAGGAATTAACACAACTAATTTAAAATATCGATACCCAATACAACAAATATACAGAAGAAAACAATAGAAAAAATTGATAAATACATCTAACTGGCCGAGGAAGTCAAGGACATGTGGCATCAGGATAAAGTCGACATTATACCAATTATACTATCAACTACAGGAGTCATACCACACAATATCCACCAGTACATCAACGCAATATAGCTACATGCAAACATATATATACAACCTCAGAAATCTGTAATTATTGATACATGTTTAATTACCCAGAAGTTCCTAAGTGCAGTGTAACATATACCATACAGTTAAAAGGAAGTCACGCTTGATCAAGGTCCGCGCCACTTTCCATTTTTACCAGACATAACGTCTGAGAAAGGAAAGAAAGAAATAATAATAATTATTATTATTATTTATCTATAAAAATGCAATTTGCATATCGCTGGAGTGGAGCGATTGAGGTACTTCCTCTATTTCATCAACCTTGGAACACTGATGAAGTCCAACTATGACATCACAATCCATACAGCCGACCCAGAGTACTGGTGAAGTCTAACTCTCTTTGTCCTATTGGTGATAAATTAAAAAATTGCGAAGAAACTCCAAATTTTTGGTCTGGCTGCGAAATATGTGAGTTGGTGAGGTGCAGCTGCCATTGGTCGAGCGTTAGACAGTAGCTCCAGTCAGTCGCGTCAATAACTGCTGGATGTGAAGGGAGGAGCGATTTTCAATGGTAGTCTAGCACTAGAGAGTTACTCCAGCCAATCTAGCCAATAGCCCCATGTAGGAAGGAAGGGTAACAATAATAGAACAGAAAACAACCATTGAAGTACAGGGGAGCAGCTTACTGCTGGTCTACTACGGAATAGATTTTGGGACAGACATTCTTTCTTTCATTTTTTTTTTTTTTTTTTTTTTTTTTTTTTTTTTTGAGGCATTCCTCTGACTGATTTAGTGCGGCCGAAACGAATACCCATCCTGTGGCAACCTCTTCATCTCAGAGTTGCACTTGCAGCCTACGACCTCAATAATTTCCTGGACATATACCAATCTCTGTCTTTCTCTACAGTTTTCACCCTCTACATCTCCATATAGTAACATGGGACTTATTTCCTGATGTCTTAACATACATCATATCATCCTATCCCTTCTTCTTGTGAGTTAACGAGCATTACGCTCTCATTTAAATGCATAGCCGAAAGAGTCAGCCTACAGGAATTGTGAAACGAACCTTGTTGTCCAGGACCGGGTGCCACTAAGGGCGCAGATTCACCACGAGATGGGGAATCTCACAGCCGTCTATTGTCTATTGAGGCCTTAGCGCTGTAGTGTGCGAGTGAGACGGACGAGAACCTAAGTCATAGCGAAACCCAGTAGAAGCCGTTTGTGGCCAAGGAGATGAAGCAGTTTTAAATATGGCTGAGCTAAGATCGGCCATAAAGGGAAACATTTACGAAAACTATTTAATTCTGCAATAATGAAGGAAATGAAGTCACAGTAATTGTAATCTGCCTTCCTCCATAAATTTTCATGGTTATCCCAATAAAACTTGGATATTGATAATATTTATAATAGTTTAGGATTTACTGTTAAAGAAAAACTCATAAGTTTAGTAACAAAGACCTGAATGCTAATATCTGAACGCTTTGGTCGATCTTAACGATCGATATTTCATATAGAAGCGCATCATTAAAATGACAAACGTTGTAAATACCAAGTATGTAGCTTTATTTGTTTAAAAGATATAGGAAATGTAAATTATCAGTATTTTCAGTTAAGCATCAGATCATCATTCCCACCACACAAAACACATTGGACGATGACAGCATGACACCTTATTGAATTATAAGGTAAGAGAATATTTGTTGTAAAGTTTAGTACATAATAGTTACTTTTTTCTTTAAATTTTTTTATTTTTTATTTCTTTTATTTTGAGAAAGCACGTTGGTACAAGGTTACTGGCCGTGACATTCAAAGTTAAGAAGGAGATTGTATTGGTTTTACGTAAAAGAATTAAACAATGGATATTATTGTTACTTTATTTATAACGTGAAAGAGATCAAGCTTTGAATATTTAAAAGTGTTATAATGCAAAATAATGTAGAGTAAGCTGTAGCCAAACAGATGGACGACTTCGAGAAAGGGAGCTGCCCTAGTCAGTTGAGCGAGGATATTCGGCACGCGGGAAACGCGGCCGGGGACGGGCAGAGGGACAGTGCTGGAGCAGAAGCGAAAGCTGGAGACACCAAAGGGTAAAGTTCGGGCTGAGACGCGAAAGCGGACAGTCGGTCCTTAGGCAGATATGATGTGAAACGACTTAGAAAATATCGCGTTGTGTGGTATCGTGGGACTTAGTCTCTGAGCGGTGAGCAGCCGCGCGCCTGGTGTGAATTCTAACATTTCGTGTAAATATCGAAGTGAAGTATTGGACCTGTGTTTCAATGTGAGGTTGTGAATGATTGAACTGTGTCAAATGTATATGCGCTCCAGTGTAATAGTAATTCTAAATATGACCACTTTCCCCGTCAATTTTGTTTCTGAAAAAAGATTATCTAACCAAATCGCAACTGTGTGGCCTACATCAATTATGGCTCATTAATTTAGTTCCCGATTTTATTATTACTGTAATTCAGCCAGACAATTTAACCAAAGGGTCACAAGTGTCTAATTTAGGGCGTGTAATGCGACACGTGCGGTTCAACCCCTAGACGAGTTTGAGCCAAGACATTCTGATGAAGGGGAACTGCATGTGAGCCCGAACATCTTTGGGATGATAGCTCGAATTCTTCTCAATATATTCTCTTCCTCTCCGATTCTATGAAAATCCTGATCCCATATCTTCTCAGTGCACCTAATTTTCAACATTCGTCTATAGCACCACAACTCAAATGCTTCGATTCTCTTCTCCTGCGGTTTTCACACAGTCCATGTTTCATACCATACAATGCTGTACCCCAAAAGTACATAGTCCGAAATGTCTTCTTTAAATTAAGAGCTATGTTTGATAGTAGTAGACTTTCCTTTGCTAAGAATGACCATTTTGCCAGTGATAGCCAGCTTTTAATGTCCTCCAAGCTTCAGCTGACACAGGATATTTTGCTGCCTACGTAGCAGAATTTTTTAACTGCATTTACTTCGAGACCATCAATCCTGATAAGTTTCTCGCTGTTCTCATTTCCACTACTTCTCACTACTTGCACCTTTCTTCGATTAGTGTCAATTCACATTCTGTACGCATTAGACTGTTCATTCCATTCAGAAGATCCTGTAATTCTTCACTTTGACTGACGATAGCAATGTCATCAGAAGACCTTATCACTGATGTTCTTTCATCTTGAATTTTAATTTAACCCTTGAACATTTCTTTCATTTCCATAATTGTTTTCCGATGTATAGATTGAACAGTATGGATGAAAGACAACATACTTGTCTTACACCCATTTTAATCCGAGTATTTCGTTCTTGATCTTGCACTCTTATCATTCCCTCTTGTCTCTCTAAGTTATTGTATATGACCTGTGGCTCCTTATAGTTTACCCTTATTTTCCTCAGAATTTCGAACTTATTAGACCATTTCACATTGTCGAATGCTATTTCAAGGTCGACAAAGCCTATGAACGTGTCTTGCTTTTTCTTCTGTCTTGCTTCCATTGTCAACCACAACGCTAGAATTACCTTTCTTGAGCGTTTACCTTTCCTTAAGCCAAACTGATCAATTTTCTATTCCATTCTTTTAAATTCTTATTCTAACACTGGATCCCCTTCCTCTTCTATATCGACTCCTGTTTCGCCTC
This sequence comes from Schistocerca nitens, assembly GCF_023898315.1. Classification (NCBI taxonomy): domain Eukaryota; kingdom Metazoa; phylum Arthropoda; class Insecta; order Orthoptera; family Acrididae; genus Schistocerca; species Schistocerca nitens. The sequence goes on from NC_064614.1 coordinate 23,901,175, forward strand.
CTGTCACATCAGACAAGTCTTCCCAATTAAAGAGGCTTTCAATGTACTCTTTACACTTACCCGCTCTCTCCTCGGCATTTAAGAGTAGAATTCCCATGGCACTCTTAGTGTTACCACCCTTGCTTTTTGTTTCTCCCAAAGTTGTTTTGAATTTTCTATATGCTGAGCCTGTCCTTTGGAAAATCATTTCTTTTTCGATTTCTCCACAGTTTTCATGCAGCCATTTCGCCGTAAGTTCATTGCAGTTCATATTTATTTCATAACTAAGCGGCTTGTATGTCCGTATTCCTGAATCCCCCTTTACATCTTTGCATTTCCTTCTTTGCTCGATCAGCTAAAGCATTCTTTCGTCTTAGTTACCTTCTTTGTAACTATGTTTTTCTTTATAACTTCTGTGCTTACTCGTTTTGAATATGTCAACTTCTCTTCATCTGAACTGTCTACTGATATATTCCGTATCACAGTACCTACAGCTTTAGAGAACTTGAAACGTAGCTCTTCGTTCCTTAGTATTTCCGCATCCCACTGCCGGCCGTTGTAGCCGAGTGGTTCTAGGCGCTACAGTCTGGGACCGCGTGACTGCTACGGTCGCAGGTTCGAATCCTGCCTCGGGCATGGATGTGTGTGATGTCCTTAGGTTAGTTAGGTTTAAGTAGTTCTAAGTCCTAGGGGACTGATGACCTCAGATGTTAAGTCCCATAGTGCTCAGAGCCACTGAACCATTTCCCACTTCTTTGCGGATTGTTTCTTCTTAACTAGTCTCTTGAACTCCTGTGTACTCTACAACAGTACAACATTGTGATCTGATCCTATATCTGCTGCTGGGTACGCCTTAAAATCCAGTATCTCATTTCGCAATCTCTGCCTGACTATGATGTTATCTAGCTGAAATCTTCCTGTATTTCCAGGATTTTTCCAACTACAAGTCTCTCCCTTGTGATTCTTGAACAGAGTATTTGCTATTAATAGCTGAAATTTATTACAGAACTCAATTAGTCTTTCTCCTCTGTTATTCCTAGTAACAAGCCCACATTCTCTCCTAACCCTTTCTTCTACTCCTTCCCCTACAACCGCATTCCTGCCCCCATGAATATTACATTTTCCTCTCTCTCTACGAACTGAATTACCCGTTCAGTATCCTCATATTTTTTTCTGTATCTCATCGTCTTCTGCGTGCGACGTCGACATGTATACCTTAAGTATCGTTGTTGGTGTTGGTTTGCTGTCGATTCTGATGAGAAGAATTCTGTCACCGAATTTTCTCAATAAGACACTGTCTACACTATCTTCCTATTCATAACGAATCATACTCCCATGACATCATTTTCAGCTGCTGTTGATATTATCCTGTACCTATCTGACCAGGAATCCTAGTCTTCATTCCATTCCACTTTCCTGAACCCGTGGCAGACCCACCAGGAGACCAGAATGGAGGACTATTCCAGAGTCTTTTGCCAATGCAGTGATCATTATGACTTTTTTTTTTCAATTACGGGCCACATGTGCTGTGGATACTCATTATGTGTCTTTCATGGAGTGGTTCCTATTGGCTGCTGCATCCTCATGCCGTTGATCATTACTGATTCTCCGCCTTAAGGGGCAATTTCCTACCTCAATAGCATGTGGGTGCCCTGAACCTCTGTCCGCTGCTCCACCCTCCCTGATAGTGCCATTGGCAGAATGAGGGTGGCTTCGTATTCCAAGAGGCTTTGTCCGTAAATGCTTATGATTGTTAATATTTAAACGGTGGCGAGGTTCTGATCTGGGATTAGCAATCAAAGACGCTTGCCCTAGAAGGTGGGTGCGTCACGGAGGGAGAAAACGTACGATAATAATATTTAGGTAGCGATCCACTGTCTCAGTGATGCTATTTCTTTTCTTTTCTGTTATTTCATCCTGCTTGGCCCATATGGGCGAGAGTGGGGGTGGCTGTCATGAGAAAACAAACAAAATTTGGGAGTTCTTTCCATTTCAAAGTAAAAATTAAACACGGAGAGTTGATAGACGAATATACATTCTTTTTGAAAACACATCACAGGAGGCTAAATTCTTTTCAATACTCAATATCTGAAGGACCTGCCCTAGTTAGATATACTGACGGAGGTTTGAGGGTTGTAAGTAGACAAGGGTCTGTTATGTAGGAAATCTATGGAGATGAGAGGTAGGTGGTGAGTGGATACTGGGACATGCAGTCGGTGGGAAAGACAGAGTGTGTGAAATAGTGTGAAGTGTGAGGAGTAGCGCGTCGTGTGGTTAGGGCAGTGGTTACAGTAAAAAAAGTGATGGGGATGGATGCAGAGGGAAACGAGGATGGAGCCCTGATGGCGAGTGAGAGAGGTAGTGAAGAGTTAGAGTTGGTAGGAGGAATAAATATCGGGTCGGAACTCAGCGTCTGGGAGAGGGAGTTGGTTGAAGTTGCACTGGAATCGAACATGTGTATGTTTAGGAGCAGAACGATGTTTGCGAAGGCACGGGAGCATACTAGCGATCAAAGGCGAGTTCAAATACGCGTCCGCCCATTCCCATTTAGGTTTTCCGTGATTTTCCTAACCGTCTCCAGAAATATGCTGAGTTGGTTGGTTGAAAGGGGACGGTCAGTTTACTTCCCCATCCTCGAATCAATTAGAGCTTCTGCTCCGTCGCCAGTAACCTCGTTGTCGATGGTGTGTTAAACCATAATCTCACCTTCCTTTTTTTCTTCGTTCTAACGATATCTGACTCGAAAAATATCTGTGAAGTGACTGCACAGCACTCACTTCCATACAGTCTAGCGAAACGGAAGTAATATGGGCATGCATTTCATAAATTAATATAGACCACATAGTAGCTTCGTGAAAGAAACAGCGAGTCATAAAATGTGTTAGCCTCTCAAGTATACTGATCAACTGTGCTGTTTCCCTTGTTACTTAGCCATTAGTTCAGAGCACAGACATTTGTTAATTATATGAAACATCATTTAATAGAAGGCATAAATGGAGATTAGAGTTTAATATCACATCGAAAACTGCGTCGTTAGAGACGGAGTGGGGAAGGACGGGAGGGAAATTGGCGTTGCCCCTTTAAATGACTCATCCCGGCATTCGCCTTACGCGGTATAAAGAAATCGCAAAAACCTAAGTCTAGATGATTTTGCTAGAACCTGAACCGTCGTCCTCATTTAATAGAGCTTCAGCATCTTTCGTACGTAAAAATGGTACAGTTCAATGACACAGTGCTGCAACATGTATCGTACCACCACCCAGTAATACAGCAACGTCTTACATTAAATCAAATAACTCTAAGCACTATGGGACTTAACATCTGTGGTCATCAGTCCCCTAGACTTGGAACTACTTAAACATAAGTAACCTAAGGATATCAAACACATCAATGACCGAGACAGGTTTCGAACCTGCGACCGTAGCAGCCGCGTGGTTCCGGACTGAAGCGCCTAGAACCGCTCGACCACAGCGGCCGGCTCTTACATTATTTAATCCAGAAAAATAGGTAGCATGTGAAGCGTACTTAATATCAAGCTCCAACCATCGCTCTTTAGCCGTAAATTCATTTTTATTTAGTTTCTGATAAATGCGATAACCTTCAATGCAGGATAGCAACAACCACTCTGAAAGGGTAGAACCAATTTCGCAAACGCTTGGACCCGTGGACAAGTGGAAGGATTACAAGTTACAGTGATTGCGTCAGGGCGTAAACTCATGGTTGCCTGTAGTCTATCAAACCAAACTGCAAGACTAGTGTAGTCTTGCAGTAGTATTGAAGAAAATTTGAGAAAAAGTTCCTGTAATGACGTGTTCGGAAGACAAAATCTTTTGAAATAAGAACCAGTCAGTCTGCCTGTTATACAGAAATGGACTGTATAGGCAGCCCTGCAAGTAGTTATCAGTCGAACTGACACACTTTTCATCCCTCCTTGACACTGAACCGCGCACTCTATGAAATATACCGGGCTCCATTCAGACAGCGTCTTATACATTGGTCACACGCTGCTGCACGGTGTTACGTGCAGTGGAATAAACTTGGAGAAGTTGCGGGTAATAAGTACTTGGAGATGCTTGCGCTTACTGCATCGCTTTAAACTTGATTTCATTCTTCGGCGCATTTAATTTTCCAATGTTAAATTTTCAAAGAGTCCATGAACGTTTTTGTATGTCTGATTCTGTATTACTTTTGCGTGGATAGAATCTTCGTTTGGTAATGAGTAATTTAGACAGAATTATCACCACCAGATTATAAGCTGTGTACATGTTCCTAACAGTGAATATAGCAATTACTAATAACTTTTGTTACGATCTAATTTACAAGAAACATACTTCTCTTTATTCATTCTTTATTTAAATGTGTCTCATTTTAGATGACGCCCGCTTGTGGTTGTGGTTTGTTATAAAGTAACCACTGAAGTGGAAGTCAGTCTCAAGATTAAATTTACGGCACTCACAAGTACACATGAAGAACCCGATTAACCCGACTAACAGCTAATAGTACGAAGTAGCTCGCGGAAACAGCATGGAATATCAGCGATCAAGATTTAGGTTTCCGTGATATGCGTAAATCGATTAAGGCGAATACTGAGATGGTTCCTTTGAAAGGACACGGCCGGTTTCCTTGCTTTCTCAATCCGAGATTGTGTTCTGCCTGTAATGACTTCGCCCTCGAAGGACGTTAAACTCTAATTTTTTCGAAACTGCTCGTAACTGACTGACAACAATATTACGGTGAAAGAAGGTATTTGCTGTAAGGTACCGATTCAGATTTGTATATGTTCGCTAGAGAAACTCGAAAAGCAAAGTTCTGTATGTCCTCATGCTGCGTTTCACGCAGCATCGAAGAAGTCGTCGAATGAATATCGGCCAGTATAAAGTCTTCACTTTCTCAATTCCGATACACTGCTTAGGAAAGCGCCTGCAAAACAGGAGAGAAGGGGCTGTGAAAGAGAGAGAGAGAAAGCGAAAGCGTGTAACCTCCCTACAAAATTATTTTCACATTAACCTCCACACAAAATTCATTCTGATTTAATGTAAGCTCAAAATTGATTCACATTTTATGTAACCTCAAAACAGAAAAATTCCTAAATCTCTCAACAGTAAAAATTACAATTATGTCGTTCACATTCAGTGTAACGTCCCAATAAAAAATGAATTCAGTAACCTGGTAATAAAACAATGTAACTAACCTCTCAATTAAATTGTCACTCACTTATGACATTTCAATAATTCACTGTGAATTTAACCTGGTAAATTTTGGACGACAGCAGTGCTGCGTCATGGTCCTGAGAGATCATTCTGAATAAAAAAAAGAAAAAATTCTTACCTCCATGAAGTCGCCGGATATATCTGCTCTTACAATAAATTTTTCGGCACAGCTCTGTGCAATGATGGCCGACCTATCTGTCATTTATGAAAGGAAGAAGCTGATTTTTCTATTGCAATAATCGGGATGACCATGGATGGGAGAAATTAGTAAATTCTTTAAATTAAAATGAATGGTTGTTAAAAGTTACTTTTTATGAGAAAGATTATTATTACGAGATCTTTAAAACATTTACGTGGGACGTACATTAATACAGGCTCCGACATCGCTGCACCGCGACAGGGCCAGCCAACACGATACACCATATCAGACCAGAGCAGACTCCAGACTAGCAACAACTTACTGTTACAGCTACACAGTTCCTACTACAGTCAACACTGCTCTCTGGTCAGAGATTTTCTTATACCTTGCATATTGCAGGAGCAATCCACCTCTTACAAGCGCAAGTGAAGGAAAACGCTCATACTTTGTGTTATTACAACGATATTTCTAGTAAATCGTTCATACATCAGCCGTGCCTTGCCTTTATTATGCCCATCTAATTACTAGAGATTTAAGGCAAGTGTTTTGTATGGAACGGAGAGGTTGCTATGAATAATGCAAGAGCATTACAGCAGAGAGGCAGAAAATACTAACTCGTTCTATAGAGACACGTTTAACTATATGTCATTGAAGGAGGTGATCTAGAAGTAGCATCTAACACTCAGTCTTCTTTTAGAAGTAAGAAGGAAATAATTTCTTTTAACAAAATAGACCTTACAAGCTTTGCACTAATACCTTTCTAGGTACTTCATTGTACTACCTAACGAGGTAATGTGTTCTCACACACAATTTTTTGTATCGTAAAGTGAGAATGAATTAGGAACAGCCTAAAAAATTAGATCGGCATTTTCCTTCGTCGATAGTCATCTTACACTATCATTCATTTAGAACTGATAAGTGGCGCAAAGTTTCCTTATCGTTATCTGGTCAAGATAAATGAGTGGGCGTTTTAACAACGAAGCTTCATGTATACGCAGAAATCTCACTGACGACAACCTCGTCACAAACATGTATCCTCATTGACAGATGGTCTTTCCTTTCATCCATCTTTGAAATAGAATAACTGACAAGCAAAACTTTTGCTGAGAGTTTCTCTTCTAGCCTTGAGGAGTAGCTAAGTACGTCGAAAGCTATAGAAAGGCTACAGTATGATATCTTCTTTTATTCGCCACTGAGCCTTTTATCGGCTCATGTAAGGATTATCGATAGACGCCTTCACTCTACGCTCTCTTTGAGCCTCATTAATGAACAACGAGTACTATGACGATCGCTAGAGGCTGCAGCAGGCCCCACTGGCCGGTGTTAAAGGCGCTGCATCCGCAATAGACTTGTAAAATAGGCTAACATAGATACTGTTAAGTAAGCGTAAACTACGGTAGTTCTCCGGGAGGTACCTGTGCTCAGTTAAGGTCATATGCGCGTTAACTGAATGTTAGGTGGGTTGCAGACCTATAGGGCGTCACCTCTCAACGATCGCTTTGTTTGCTTATGCGATCAGTGTCTTACTACACTACTGGCCACTAAAATAGCAACTCCAAGAAGAAATGCAGATGACAAACGGGTATTCATTGGACAAATATATTATACTAGAACTGACATGTGATTACATTTTCACGCAATTTGGGTCCATAAACCCTAGAAACCAGTACCCAGAACAAACACCTCTGGCCGAAATAACGGCCTTGATAAGCCTGGGCATTGAGTCAAACAGAGCTTGGATGGCGTGTACAGGTACAGCTGGCCATGCAGCTTCAACACGATACCACAGTTCATCAAGTGACTGGCGTATTGTGACGAGCCAGTTGCTCGGCCACCATTGACCAGAAGTTTTCAATTGGTGAGAGATCTGGAGAATGTGCTGGCCAGGGCAACAGTCGAACATTTTCTGTATCCAGAAAGGCCCGTACAGGACCTGCAACATGCGGTCGTGCATTATCCTGCCGAAATGTAGGGTTTCGCAGGGATCGAATGAAGAGTAGAGGCACGGGTCGTAACACATCTGAAATGTAACGTCCACCCCATACCATCAAGCCGGGTGATACGCCAGTATGGCGATGACGAATACACGCTTCCAATGTGCGTTCACCGCGATGTCGCCAAACACGAATGCGACCATCATGATGCTGTAAACAGAACCTGGATTCATCCGAGAAAATGACGTTTTGCCATTCGTGCACCCAGATTCGTCGTTGAGTACACCATCACAGGCGCTCCTGTCTGTGATGCAGCGTCAAGGGTAACCGCAACCATGGCCTCCCAGCTGATAGTCCATGCTGCTGCAAACGTCGTCGAAGTGTTCGTGCAGATGGTTGTTGTCTTGCAAACGTCCCCATCTGTTGACTCAGTCATCTCGACTGCTGGTGATACGAGGCCGTTGGAATCCAGCACGGCGTTCCGTATTACCCTCCTGAACCCACCGATTACATATTCTGCTAACAGTCATTGGATCTCGACCAATGCGAGCAGCAATGTCGCGATACGATAAACCACAATCGCGATAGGCTACAATCCGACCTTTATCAAAGTCGGAAACCGGATGGTACGCATTTCTCCTGCTTGCACGAGGCATCACAACAACGTTTCACCAGGCAACGCCGGTCAACTTCTGTTTATGTGTGAGAAATCGGTTGTAAACATTCCTCATGTGAGCACGTTGTAGGAGTCGCCACCGGCGCCAACCTTGTGTGAATGCTCTGAAAAGCTAATCATTTGCATATCACAGCATCTTCTTCCTGTCGGTTAAATTTCGCGTCTTTAGCATGTCATCTTAGTGGTGTAGCAATTTTAATGGCCAGTAGTGTAGATTCTTCTAACAATTGGAAGCAGTGAACCGTTTAGAAACTGATTGAGGATATATAAAAGGCTGGGTAATCTATGGAACATTTTTGTTCCACGTAGTCATCCCTCATGTTACTTAAAAGTAAACAGTATTTATAGTAAAACAGAAAACGTCAAAATTTAATTCAGGTTTTATACGAAACTTGTTGATTTGTAACGTGAAACGGATGGATGTTGTACTTAAAGTAAAGAACAGAATCCATATTTATCACATAACGCTGCAAACTGCTATTTAATCAAGGAAAAGGAACAATAAAAATGCCGCATAACAAAAATATATCAAATATGCTTCAGAACTTCGTGGAATGTAAAACATGTTTCTGTTATTCATAGCTTTCACATTTACCAATAATAAGAGGAAACTCTTACCTTTTATCGCGATCAAGAACGTGCTATTGAGTACAAAAATACGTGTGATTGTGTGTGTGTGTGTGTGTATTTGTGTATGTGTGTACATTGAAATTGTATGTGCATAAATAGTAATTGCATCCTGTTGTATCCTAAGAGCTGATAAAGATGGGGTGTCTAGGAAACCTGCCTCTCGGATCGTGTAGGGAAGCAGCCTACTCACGCCGTAGTAAATTCACATCAGTCTTTCCATTGTGTACCAGCCAGTCCGCTGTAACTAGCTTTGACGTCATAAATGTTGCGCAATACTTTAAAAATCAAGCAAATAACCTAAAAAATTTCTAGCATGTCAGGAGTAATACTAAAGTAATGTGTGTTGAATATCAGTTCGATAACTTTAGCCATTTTCGAAATTTGGACGTTTTTCTGTAAAAATCATTGGCGCAACAGAAAAGATCTATAAAGTTAAAAATTTCTATTTAGATTCATCTTTCATAATTATTTAATAAAAACAGTCTTCTGGATCACACAAATTAAGATTTTAATTGAAATTCAATATTTTCTGGTTTTTGTCTTAAAAATTAGGGAAGCAAGATAGATTAAGTAGGCTAATAAATAAGGCTAGGATATTTATATTTAAGTGGGTTGGAGATCCGCTATAACTATGAAGATGTGAGAAGTTTCATTTGAATACCTATAAAACTATAGCGATAGCGTATCTCCAAAGGGCCAGTTCAGAGCTCGTCTACTGCGTGCAGTGTAATTAAATTAATTGTCTCGCCCAAAATATTTAACTTAGCCACGTCAAAATTTTATTATCAATACTTACCTGCGTGCTGAATGCACATTTAAATTAAGAGCTTCATCGGCCATCAGCAAGAAAAGCTGTGATTTATTAGGTAACTTGAAGTGGTGCATTACTAGCCCAGCGGCTAGTCGGGAGAGCCGATTTGATCAGGCGTTCCCTTAGCCGTCCGCACCGCGGCTTTATATATAAGAACGCTGCACGAGGAAGCAATGCCCCAGTTCTCTCCAGACGCTGAATAGCACGTCATCTGTGTCGGGAGTCGCGTCGCGTCGGTATCATTGCTACAAACAGCCTCGGATGCCGTATTAAGTTACTCGAGATACGCGTAACCATGAAATCATTTTCGAGAGAAGTGTTAATTCTGGGATGACTGTAAATATCGATCTTCAGTTTGCGTATGTCGTATTTCACGTGCCGCCGCGGAACAAACATTCTACCATTATTTAGCGTGGCGTTTGATGAACCTAATCATCAAATTATGGCGAGCATTCATTTAAATATTTAATTTGGACAGTTATAGTTGCATCAGCGCATTAGACTCTGAACTGCTCTGTTAGTCAGATTGTGTGGATTCTTTGTTTTATCTGTGATTTTCAGAACATAGAGAAAGTTTTTTCACGATAGTTTTTGATTATAAATCCCAGACAATCTCCTAATTCCTCATAGCTATAAGCTGTAACTATAAGTGTATTCTCAGACGAAGTGGGCACTAGGAATTCTAATTACAGGCTTCACGTTTTGCTAATCACTTTCTGGTTGCCAATATTGTAGTTAGAGAGCCAGCGTTGAGAACGGCGAAAGACAGCATAAATAACATTCTAAATAATAGGAAATGCAGTGTTTCTACATTCTACAGAATTTTTAAACAGCGACATATTTTCCTACCGCCACCCCACAATCGCTAGACAACAATTCAAGCAAATCGTATTAAGAGTTTTATTACAGGAAATAAATGACAATACTTAAGTTTGAGAAATACAGATGTGTTGCAAGCAAAGGGCGACATGTAAAGTAACAAATCTTTTCAGTATAGACAATGCTACGTAGTAGAAACGAAATGACTAATCTCGATGCTATTCTTGAATACTCTGCTGTAGTACGTCTAGAACTCGAAAAACTGGCCAGTCGGGTGCGGTGGTTATGTCCTCCTCCCGAAGAGGGCGCTGCCGTCGCGTTGTCCTAGAGAGGGGTCGGTCAGCGTGCCATTCGCTGACGTCTTCTTCACACCCCTCTCTGCTCTGACGTTATCGACCAGCGTGCCGGCGCTTCACTTTACGCCGAAATACTTTCGTTGCATTAAAGGGCAGAAGATACGTGATCAACTAGTTTTTATTACTTATAAAATGCAATTTATGTTTTCAAGGCAATAAAATACACAAGGAACCAACACTGAAAGACGTGCGCTTCGAATTAAGTGTAAAACAAACAACTAAAATCACCACTCTTAGCACCTCTAATAACGAATGTAGTGAAAAAGAAAAATTGTTCCGCTTTTTAGCATCTGTATCTTACAGGATGCAGCGATTCTTCCAAAACAAATATGACTTTAAAGTAGCATTTTCTCTTAGTAATAACTTCAATTGTAATCTTATTCATAATTTGAAACCAGTGCATTCTTCCTTACGAAACTCAAGTCTATAAAATTAGCTGTGACACATCTCTCCTGCCTATTATATAGTACTACAAATATGACTAGCCATTGCTGTTAAATCTAAAAAAGACATCTCTTACGTATAAACATAATATCATCCTTTGATGATCGTTTATGAATTTTAGGCTGTAAGCCTAAAGAAGTTCATGAAGTGTAGCCTTCACACAGAGAAGAAAGGCTTCAGACTTAATATCTTGAAGAGTTAGAAATTTTCAGTCCCATTTCTGTTATTAATCGTTCTGAACGTACAGTTGCAGATGCATAATAAAATTTTCTTCAATGGTATAAAGTCCCTACTTAGGAACGCCTAAAACTAATCCCACTTTTTTCTCAGAGTAGACTGTGAAATATCGTCCCCCCCCCCCCCACCTCTCTTTTCTATTATCATGACATTCTATTATTATTATTATGTTCAAATGTGTGTGAAATCTTATGGGACTTAACTGCTAAGGTCATCAGTCCCTAAGCTTACACATTACTTAACCTAAATTATCATAAGGACAAACACACACCTACCCATGCCGGGGGGAGGACTCGAACCTCCGCTGGGACCAGCCGCACAGTCCAGGACCACAGCGCCCTAGACCGCTCGGCTAATCCCGCGCGGCATATTACTATTAGGACTTGGCGTCATAGAATCTTAGCTTATTTTTTGCCATCGGCGGAGGTCGACCACTTTCCACTTCAAGAACCAGCCTACAATCGCCATTCGATTTTTCCACTGCAGCAATGGGACTACAACATGCTCTATCTGTGTCTTCGAAAATGCCTCAATTAGTTATCCAATAAATTTCGTTGCACAAAGCATTATGCATGCTTACCCCTTGTGATAAAGAGGTTGAAAAAAAGAAGATCAAGTTAGATTTTTAACGCGCACTCAACTCCTTCAGTGATATCCGATTGGCCACTAAACGCTTATCTACTCTGTGATGATACTGCCGCTAATTAGTTTCTCTCAACGCTATTTAACTCACTTAATTCTTTACAGTTTTCCTTAACTAAAATTACCATTTCACCTAGTTCATGTAGTACTTTTCAAATTTTACTCTCCAACTACTCAGACACTCTTCTTTGTGTGCGACTAACTGCCAGTTTAATACAAATTTGTTTATTCTTAATAGACAGGCACATTATCTCTCTAGGTACATCCAAGGTGACTCCATAACTCATTATCCAATCCAAATCTAACAGCCACTACACGCATCGACTATTGAATGCAACACGCGCTGTATTGAAAAATTCTCTAGAAGATACATACTTTTGCGTAAATATTTGGTTAAAGCTACAGCAATTGGGATCTTCTGAAATTACGAACACTTATTTTCACACAACCTACCCTCACAAGGACAGTTCGATCAAAATCAAACAGAGAAATGTATCACTCAGAGTTCGTTGGTTGTAGTTTTCTTCTGCTAGCCTCTCGGATTGTAGATAGTGTGGGTGGTTGTGTCCAGGTGTGTCGTCGCTGAGCAATGGCAGACTTGAATGAGAATGAGAATTTCACTCTGCAGCGGAGGGTGCGCTGATATGAAACTTCCTGGCGGATTAAAACTGTGTGCCGGACCGAGACTCGAACTCGGGACCTTTGCCTTTTGCGGGCAAGTGCACTAGAGCATTTGCCCGCGAAAGGCAAAGGTCCCGAGTTCGAGTCTCGGTCCGGCACTCAGTTTTCATCTGCCACGAAGTTTCAATGGCAGACTTGGTCCCGCTCTACTGCTACTGTTTCAGCTCCTGGACAAACTTATAACTACGCCTTAGCCTACAAAATTAGTTACATTACAAAATTGCAATTTCTGGTATATCTACAAAGTATGAAATATTATTTCACTTAACACAATATATCTGACGATAACAGGTAACCCGACTGTGCTCTATAGTTATGTACCTACAACAGAACGATCCAAGTTACTAAAGCTTATCCGGCAGTTAGATTTCACCTTTCAGCATGTACTTCTTTAACTCTCTACATTCTGGAAACACATGGTCCTTAGTCTCTCTAACGTGCTGTTTTATGTATTTCGTATTAGAGATCGTGGGCGATAGCAGTTAAGTGACTTTACTTAAAAGAAGCAATCAACCAGAAGGCATGACCCTGTAAGCTGAGTTCTTACTATCTCCACTTATCGGCACGGATTCTCTAACCGCGCAATGATAGACCTATTAACTCATCCGACTGCGCTCAAAATATTCATGTAAGACGGATAGGCTTTGGGTTTCTTTGGAATCACACTCACGCTTATGGATTATAGCAATCTGGATTTACCAGATATGGTCCTGGGATGGTGAAGCAACATTGAGTTACACTTGATCTTATTTAGACCGAACACTGTTTAAACAGTTGTATTAAGCACTTAGGTTTACTACTTTTAATACCATGATAATCGCGTTACCCAGAAGTCGTGTATAAGAAAATACAATTCACTTCAGAAATGAGATTTTATTAATATTTAGAGATTCTTCAGATACTAATCGGTACAATTATATATTTACTTCGTGCGAAATAACTGAACTCTGATTTCCTGAGTAATAGATTGCTAAACCTTTTCGGTATCTCTTTCTCTAACATTGCCTTCCTTATATTGGGATATCGGTAATCCCACAAGCTCTTCAAACACATGGCTGACTTCAATCGTTTCCTGTAAGCACATTATTAATCGTTTGGATAAATCACCACTTCCTTCGAAGTCAAAATGTGATACAACTGAATACAAAAACTGTATAATATTGCGAAAAACTTACGTAAAATCAAAATAGCAAAGGTAGCGACGCTGCTTTTGTTTTCAATTCAGGGATTAACGAGAGGAAAGATTGTTCTGAGGATCAATTCAGCGAAGGTCACTATTAATTAATATTTGTTACAATTTTAAACAGACTAATTAATATTTTTTTCTCTTTCATAAGATTAAATCTCGAACTGGAATTAACAATTTTTGCTCTCGTGTTAACTATCGGTTTATCTGAATAACTCCTCTCCCAAAGCAAATATTAAAATAATCACTTCATAATTACGTTGCAACTGTTTCGGTTTAATCAGAACCCGTAAATTCGATCATATATTTATTTCAAATTTTTCGTTTCGTTGTATCGCTGTTAGATTCTTTTCCAATTAACCACTTTTCATCTTTTAACATTCAGCAGATTGTCTTTTCTGCAGCCAGTAGTGAGTTTTCTTAGTAATAATGTTTTGAAAATGGCTGTGATCAGAAACAGTAATTAATTAGAATGTCACAAATTTCCAGCCAACTGGTTGCAAATAGAATTAAAAATTCTTTACCTAGTTTTCTACGCCTACTAGGGGCGCCTTCTTCAGAAGAAACGGTTATCTTACATATGGTTAAAAGGAAATTTGAGCGACATCGTTCTAGTCAAAACATTAAAAGCACAATTAAAACATTTTCCACCTGAATACATAACAGCCACTTTCAAATCATTTACAATACCTTCCTCTAAAATACCACTTTCTCAACATCAGAGGTAAAGTTGAACGGAATAGGCGTACATTTCCCTTTGTTTACACACGAGCGTTTCTTTCTATTCGTTTCTTCAAATAAGATACAGAACGTGTCGCTTTTGCACAAGTGCCTGCTAACCCTGTAAAGAAACTCACAACTAAATCTGGACTGTAGAAAGAATGCCTGCTTCGCCAGCAACATTTTCAGCCTTAAACCTAAGAAACTGTGCAAAGCTATACCTCTTCAGGTGTTAGTACTATTCAGAAACTCTCTCTTCAACTAACCAAGTATATGTGAGTCACTCGTCTCGATATTCGCAAGCTGTCATAATGATAATTAATCGTTCTACCAGGCATAAAGTTCGGTCACGAAAACTGACAACGCCTGGTAGAGCGGTGTGCTGTGCAAACGCCCTTCCGCATTCGCATCCGGTGATGCCTACGGACTGAGGGTGACATAGGCAGCCGATCGGTAACGTTGAGCTTTCAAGGCCTGCTTTGACGGTGTTTATTGTTTTGATTGTTTCAAAGATACTAAAACTCTAAATTAAGGATCTTAAGTATTTTAAACCTGAGTTTTGCAAAATTAATCACATTACGGCCTGTGTTCAATGGAACCAGTGACGCATTCACTGCTCACCGCAAATCCAGACCAACAATTAACTACTGAGACGGTAACTGCCTAATGATGCACTCCACAAATCATCAATCTGGAACACCCACTTCTTTCCGGGGGCGTTAACAACACAGACCACAGACTCCCCCCCCCCCCCCCCCATCATCCATGGACCATGCCGTTGGTGGGGAGGCTTGCGTGCCTCAGCGATACAGATAGCCGTACCGTAGGTGCAATCACAACGGAGGCTGTTGAAAGGCCAGGCAAACGTGTGGTTCCTGAAAAGGGGCAGCAGCATTTTCAGTAGTTGCAACGGCAACAGTCTGGATGATTGACTGATCTGGCCTTGTAACACTAACCAAAATGGCCTTGCTGTGCTAGTACTGCGAACGGCTCAAAGCAAAGGGAAACTACAGCCGTCATTCTTCCCGAGGGCATGCAGCTTTACTGTATGATTAAATGATGATGGCGTCCTCTTGGGTAAAATATTCTGGAGGTAAAATGGTCGCCCCTTCGGATCTCCGGGTGGGGACTACTCAACAGGACGTCAGGAGACAGAAAACTGGCGTTCTACGGATCGGAAATGTGGAATGTCAGATCCCCTAATCGGGAAAGTAGGTTAGAAAATTTAAAAAGGGAAATGGATAGGTTAAAGTTATATATAGTCGGAATTAGTGAAGTTCGGTGGCAGGAGGAACAAGACATTTGGTCAGGTGAATACAGGGTTATAAATACAAAATCAAATAGGGGTAATGCAGGAGTAGGTTTAATAATGAATAAAGAAATAGGAGTGGTGGTAAGCTACTACTAACAGCATAGTGAACGCATTATTGTAGCCACGATAGACACGAACCCCACACCTACCACTGTAGTACAAGTTTATATGCCAACTAGCTCTGCAGATGATGAAGAAATTGATGAAATGTATGATGAGATAAAGGAAATTATTCAGGTAGTGAAGGGAGACGAAAAGTTAATATTCATGGTTGACTGGAATTCGACAGTAGGAAAAGGAATAGAAGAAAACATAGTAGGTGAATATGGATTGGGGCTAAGAAATGAAAGAGGAAGCCGCCTGATAGAATTTTGCACAGAGAATAACTTAATCATAGCTAACACTTGGTTCAAGAAGCATGAAAGAAGGTTGTATACATGGAAGGACAAAGGAGATACTAGAAGGTTTCAGATAGATTATATAATGGTAAGACAGATTTATGAACCAGATTTTTAATTGTAAGACATTTCCAGGGGCAGATGTAGACTCTGACCACTGTCTATTGGTTATGAACTGTAGATTAAAACTGAAGAAACTGCAAACCGGTGGGAATTTAAGGAGATGGGACCTGGATAAACTGACTAAACCAGAGGTTGTACAAAGTTTCAGGGAGAGCATAAGGGAACAATTGACAGGAATGTGGGAAAGAAATACAACAGAAGA
This sequence comes from Schistocerca nitens, assembly GCF_023898315.1. NCBI lineage: Eukaryota > Metazoa > Arthropoda > Insecta > Orthoptera > Acrididae > Schistocerca > Schistocerca nitens. Next base: position 23,917,674 of record NC_064614.1, read on the forward strand.
AGAATGGGTAGCTTTGAGGAATGAAATATTGAAAGCAGCAGAGGATCAAGTAGGTAAAAAGACGAGGGATAGTAGAATTCCTTGGGTAACAGAAGAGATACTGAATTTAATGGATGAAAGGAGAAAATACAAGAATGCAGTAAGTGAAGCAGGCAAAAAGGAATACAAACGTCTAAAAAATGAGATCGACAGTAAGTGCAAAATGGCTAAGCAGTGATGGCCAGAGGACAAATGTAAGGATGTAGTGGCTTATCTCACGATGGGTAAGATAGATACTGCCTACAGGAAAATTAAAGAGATCTTTGCAGAAAAGAGAACCACTTGCATGAATATCATGAGCTCTGATGGAAACCCAATTCTAAGCAAAGAAGGGAAAGCAGAAAGGTGGAAGGCGTATATAGAGCGTCTATACAGGGGCGATGTTCTTGAAGACAATATTATGGAAAAGAAAGAGGAGGTAGATGAAGATGAAATGGGAGATATGATACTGCGTGAAGAGTTTGACAGAGTACTGAAAGACCTGAGTCGAAACAAGGCCCCGGGTGTACACAAGATTCCATTAGAACTACTGACAGCCTTGGCAGAGCCAGTCCTGAAAAAACTCTACCATCTGGTGAGCAAGATGTATGAGACGGGCGAAATTCCCTCAGACTTCAAGAACAATTCAATAATTCCATTGCGAAAGAAAGCAAGCGTTGACAGATGTGAAAATTACTGAACTATCAGTTTAATAAGTCACAGCTGCAAAATACTAACGCGAATTCTTTACAGACGAATGGAAAAACTGGTAGAAGCAGACTTTGGGGAAGATCAGTTTGGATTCCGTAGAAATGTTGGAACGCGTGAGGCAAATACTGAACCTACGACGCCTCGTGATGACTGGGTGTTGTGTGCTGTCCTTAGGTTAGTTAGGTTTAACTAGTTCTAGGGGACTGATGACCATAGGTGTTAAGTCCCATAGTGCTCAGAGCCATTTGAGCCATTTGAACCATTTGACCCTACGACCTATGTTGGAAGAAAGATTAAGGAAAGGCAAACCTACGTTTCTAGCGTTTGTAGACTTAGAGAAAGCTTTTGACATTGTTGACTGGAATACTCTCTTTCAAATTTTCAAGGTGGCAGGGGTAAAACACAGGGAGCGATAGGCTATTTACAATTTGTACAGAAACCAGATGGCAGTTATAAGAGTCGAGGGGCATGAAAGGTAAGCAGTGGTTGGGAAGGGAGTGAGACAGGGTTGCAGCCTCTCCCCGATGCTATTCAATCTGTATATTGAGGAAGCGGTAAAGGAAACAAAAGAAAAGTTCGGAGTAGGTATTGAAATCCATGGAGAAGAAATAAAAACTTTGAGGTTCGCCGATGACATTGTAATTCTGTCAGAGACAGCAAAGGACTTGGAAGAGCAGTTGAAGGAATGGACAGTGTCTTGAAAGGAGGGTATAAGACGAATATCAACAAAAGCAAAACGAGGATGATGGAATGTAGTCGAATTAAGTCGGGTGAATTAGATTAGGAAATGAGACACTTAATGTAGTAAATGAGTTTTGCTATTTGGGGAGCAAAATAACTGATGATGGTCGAAGTAAAGAGGATATAAAATGTAGACTGGCAATGGCAAGGAAAGCGTTTCTGAAGAAGAGAAATTTGTTAACATCGAGTATAGATTTAAGTGTCAGGAAGTCTTTTCTGAAAGTATTTGTATGGAGTGTCGCCATGTATGGAAGTGAAACATGGACGATAAATAGTTTAGATACGAAGAGAATAGAAGCTTTCGAAATGTGGTGCTACAGAAGAATGCTGAAGATTAGATGGGTAGATCACGTAACTAAGAGGAGGTGTTGAATAGAATTGGGGAGAAGAGGAGTTTGTGGCACAACTTGACTATAAGAAGGGATCGGTTGGTAGGACATGTTCTGAGGCATCAAGAGATCACCAATGTAGTACTGGAGGGCAGCGTGGAGGGTAAAAATCGTAGAGGGAGACCAAAAGATGAATATACTAAGCAGATTCAGAAGGATGTAGGCTGCTGTAGGTACTGGGAGATGAAGAAGCTTGCACAGGCCAGAGCTGCATGGAGAGCTGTATCAAACCAGTTTCAGGACTGAAGAAAACAACACAACAACAAACCACACAGAACCACAGATTATTCAACTGGATCTCGATCAGTATTACGCAGATCAAAACTAGTCTCCTAAACAAAGCAACTATTCCCACAATCCTTGTCACAATACACACTATTAGTGAACAATCTGAAACGAATTTCACAAAAAACATTTTCCTACACGGTCCAAGATCTCCTTTCATCGTGAATATCTCTTCATTCGCCTCTACCTCCAAGGAGCCTAAAATTCGTGCTGCAATCGCAACATATTTCGAACAATTAAGCCCCCGATTACCACGACGTCAATTTGAGAACTCAGTCACAATCAGATGAGAACCCAACCACAACGTTATGAGAAGTACATGAGAACCTACCTATTACATGTAAGTAGGTCCCTTTCGGAACCATTAAAACAAATAAACGAATGGTTATAACTTCACTTTTCAGAACGTAGCTGCTGTTGCATTCTGTTATTGCATTGATGTTCGGTGATTCTTCCAGCTGCCATCTGCGATGTGGTGGGTACACATTGCCGCTTCCACGATTGGTTGGCTGGAGATGAGACGTACTTTGGTGCTACAGACGCAGTTTAGTTGGCGTGGTCCTTATGCCCAATGACAGCACCGCGCTTAATTCTCCTTACTTCTAGAACATTTAACAACAAAATGTAAGGCACAATGTTACTAAAAAGCACAACATTCCAAGATCCATTACCATGGGCAGATCGATACATATATAATTTGAGATGACGGCTTGCTTTACTCATACTAGAAATCAGTCCTTTTGAACGTCGCAAGGAGTAGGAAAAAAGTTCACAGTGGTTCACTTCTTATCTGAAAAGCAGGGAGCAGAAAGTGATCCTCTAGCATCAAGAAACAGGGATGAGATTTTAATCTGACTGATGTCATGTGAAGTGGGGATTGACACGGGAGTCTGCTTTCGGTACATTTCTTTACCCAACAGGGTGTCCTGTTTATTATAACCAACACTTTTTGTCCAAAAGCTAGACAGAAAAAAATCTATCAAGGTATATATATATATATATATATATATATATATATATATATATATATATATATCAAATATCTGTGCCAGTATGGGCCTAGTAATGACAAACACCTTTTTTAAACATAAGAACATTCACCGGTATACTTGGGAAGGCAGGGGAACCAGATCTGTCATTGATCATATAATAACAGATCAGGAATTCAGGAAGGCTGTGAGGGACACACGTGTATTCAGGGATTCTATGATGACACTGATCGCTATTTAATCTGCAGTGAAGTTGGTATAATTAGTCCAAAAGTGCAGGAGGTCAGGTCCATATGTAGGAGGATAAGAGTGGAGAAACTTCAGGATAAGGAAATCAGGCACAAGTACATAACAGTGATCTCAGAAAGGTACCAGTTAGTTGAATGTAGTCAATTAGAGTCAATGGAAAAGGAATAGACAAGGTACAGGGACACAATACTAGAAGTGGCTAAAGAATGTCTGGAACAGTAGTGTGTAAAGGTAGAATGAAGCAAACAACTTGGTGGAACGACACAGTCCAGGCAGCCTGTAAAAGGAAAAAGAAGGCGTATCAAAAATGGCTACATACTAGAACTCAGGTAGACAGAGAAAGTTATGTTGAAGAAAGAAACAAAGCCAAACAGATAATTGCAGCATCCAAGAAGAAATCTTGGGAAGACTTTTGGAAACAGGTTGGAGACTTTGGGTGAAGCTGCTGGAACACCATTCTGGAGTGTAATTAGCAGTCTTCGAAACGGAGGTATGAAGGAAATGACAAGTATTCAAAATGGTTCAAATGGCTCTGAGCACTATGGGACTCAACTGCTGAGGTCATTAGTCCCCTAGAACTTAGAACTAGTTAAACCTAACTAACCTAAGGACATCACACACATCCATGCCCGAGCCAGGATTCGAACCTGCGACCGTAGCGGTCTCGCGGCTCCAGACTGCAGCGCCAGAACCGCGCGGTCATTTCGGCCGGCATGACAAGTATTCTGGACAGGTCAGGAAAACTGCTGGTTAATCCTGTTGATGGAGATGATGGAAATAGGATCACATTTGAGGAAGTGGAGAAAATGGTCAATAGACTGCAGTGCAATGGGGTGGATGAAATTAAGTCGGAACTCATCAAATACAGTGGAATGTCAGGTCTTAAATGGCTACACAGGATAATTGAAATGGCATGGGAGTCGGGACAGGTTCTATCAGACTGGACAAAAGGAGTAATCACACCAATCTTTAAACATGGAAACAGAAAAGATTGTAACAACTACAGAGGTATCTCTTTAATCAGCGTTGTGGGTACAATCTTCTCAGGTATTGTTGAAAGGAAAGTGCGAGTATTAGTTGAGGACAAACTGGATGAAAATCAGTATGGGTTTAGGCCTCTTAGAGGTTATCAGGACCAGATCTTTAGCTCACGGCAAATAATGGAGAAGTGTTACGAGTGGAAAAGGGAATTGTATCTATGCTTTATAGATCTAGAAAAGGCATATGACCGGGTTCCTAGGAGGAAGTTATTGTCTGTTCTACGAGATTAAGGAATAGGAAGAAAACTTTTGCAAGCAATTAAAGGTCTTTACATGGATAGTCAGGCAGCAGTTAGACTTGACGGTAAATTGAGTTCAAGGTTCAGAGTAGTTTCAGGGGTAAGACAAGGCTGCAAACTGTCTCCACTGTTGTTCATATTATTTATGGATCATATGTTGAAAACAATAGACTGGCTGGATGAGATTAAGATATGAGAACACAAAATAAGCAGTCCGCATATGGGGACGACGTAGTTGTGTTGCCAGATTCGATTGAAAGTTTGCAAAGTAATTTTTCAGAGATAGATCTGAAATGTAAGGACTATGGTATGAAGATTAGCATCTCCCAAACGAAAGTAATGTCAGTGGGAAAGAAAAATAAACGGATTGAGTGCCAAATATGAGGAACAAAGTTAGAACAGGTGGACGGTTTCAAGTACTTAAGATGCATATTCTCACAGGATGACATCATAGTAAAAGAACTGGAAGCGAGGTGTAGCAAAGCTAATGCAGTGAGCGTTCAGCTACGATCTACTCTCTTCTGCAAGAAGGAAGTCAGTACCAAGACTAAGTTATCTGTGCACCGTTCAATCTTTCGACCAACGTTGTTGTATGGGAGCGAAAGTTGGGAGGATTCAGGCTACCTTATCAATAAGGTTGAGGTTATGGATATGAAAGTAGCTAGGATGATTGTAGGTACTAGTAGATGGGAACAATGGCAGGAGGGTGTCCACAATGAGGAAATCAAATAAAGACTGGGAATGAATTCTATAGATGTAGCAGTCAGGGCAAACAGGCTTCGATGGTGGGGTCACGTTACACGCATGGGTTCAGCAGTAGAGTGTAGGAGGAGTCGGGGTAGACCAAGGAGAAGGTACCTGGATTCGGTTAAGAATGATTTTGAAGTAATAGGCTTAACATCAGAAGAGGCACCAATGTTAGCATTGAATAGGGGATCATGGAGAATTTTTATAAGGGGGACTATGCTCCAGACTGAACGCTGAAAGGCACAATCAGTCTTAAATGATGATGATGATGATGATAATGATGATATATCAAATATCTGCAACAAAAATTACTCTCTTTGCAACTGACAGAAGTGTCGTAATGAAAGACTTGGAACTTCGGATAAAAGAAATACTTAACAGATTGGTCAGTAATATATGCACATGGCTTTCAGAGAACAGATTATTGTTCAACTGTAACAACACGCAATCCATACAGTTTCTGACACGGAACTGTTGTACTCGTAAAAGCCAAATTTTATTATCTGAATCTGGCCCAGTTGTCAGTGAAGCCGACCATTTTAAATTCTTGGGAGTTAGGATAGATGTAAAACTTCCTCGGAAGTTTCAAGATCGTGTGCAGAAACTGAATGCTGCTAACTTCACTATAATTATGGTCTCCACTGACGCTGAAACACTAAGGCTTGTTTACTTGCCTTAGTTTCATTCTATTCTCTCGTATGGTTAATTCTGCTCTGAACAGAAATTCCATAGTAGTTGGGAATTTCTCACTGCAAAGTGTTATTTATATTTATACTCTGTTTTTTAGTGATCTTTTCAGCCCTTACAAATATTTAACCAGCATTCTGCAATCTACGTAGTGTCTCGCATGGTTCCATGGGACTTGATGAGTCAATAAATGAAATAAATAAATAGTTGTGAAGACTGAAATGTAACTCTGACACTGAGTATCGTCCGTCGCGTACTGGGACGCTTGTGGTGAAGCTATGAGGTATCACGTCCTACTGCGATACCTGGCACTTGGCGGTGCCGTGTGCCATTAGCGGTTTCGCGGTGATAATTAGCACTGATTGGCCATACATCAATGCCACAAAGGCTTGTGGCCAGGCGCGCCCATACGTCATGGAGCGAGAATCTGTCAGGGGCTGGGCGTGCCAATATCCGCCCCGACACAACTCATCGAACGTAACCGTCGGACTTCCCTACGTAGCGTGGTACAGTGAGACACCTTCCTGGTGTTCTCTCACCAACTACACGAGCAGTCACTGTGACGTCGGCTGTAAAGAGAGTCTGTGTCGCATCGCGTAGAGGATTACTTTCTGGCCTTAACGATCTGTTTCAGACGAAGTGATGTATTATGAGTTTGGCCACTTAAGGTTTTAGGGGGAATCACCAAAAACCGTTTAACTGAGCACATACGTGACACTGCTTCAAGTCGCTAAATGACAATAATGCACTATATAGGGTTCTCTATTTTTGTCCGAAAGCCAGATAGAGAAAATGTTGTTATCAAGATAACATTCCTACCAACTGTTAGGACATTAACCACTTATTTATCTCGTAACTTTCCTCGTTACATGATTTAGCAGTACATCATTTTTAAACAGTGCTATGTTTCTTAATCGGTATTCCACTTTCCTTCACGTGACCTGTTAAAAATGTGTGAAAGTGTTCAACTCACGTAAATGTCATGCTTTTAAAAACATAGCACAAAATCGATTTTCACTTCCCTGAACCAGCAAACATCGCAGGTATCTGGGGTAATTGTAACCTGCATTGTATCAAGGAATTATATCACATTCGCAAAGGCGTAGAGAAGTTCATCCGATAAATATGCCTAAATTTGCATACTCGTTTTGAAGAAACACACATCAGGCACTTCTCGTAAAAAATCGGTATTTAGCCAGCATATAACGCATCAGAACCATTCTGAAGTATCTATTACGAATAATTTGAAAATTCTCCTCAGTGCATCGAAAGGGCTTTTACTGAATACCTTTCAAAGGACAGAAATTTATGCTCATTAGGAAAATAAATTTTCGTCCCTACTGAAGGAGCCGTTAGACTTTAGAAATTGTTTCGATCTCTTCGATGATTTACTATTGAATGCTTTTGTTCTGTTGATTCTGTGTGTCAATAACCAATTGTATTTCTTACTTTACATTTGTACTTTTTAATTTTTATTCCGCTCTTCATATGTTTTTCAACTATTTGGTCTTGTATGCAATTTTTGTTTCGTGACTCGAAATGTCACAGTTCATATCATTTTCTTATATTCGCCGGTTATTTTATAACTTTAGGTACTGCGGCTGTTTTTACGTCTCCATGGTACTTCTACGCCAATCTACCGATCGTCACTGCTAACTTCTACATAATACACTGCTCAAATCTAATCTTACACAGGCTTTTGTTTGCCAGTCGTCACAGTACTGCGAGTATCTTTGTAACACATTGCCTAGTACCTAATATTATACACGATTATTTCGCCAGTCGTTAAGACAGTACTTCACAACGTTCTTCAGAGGTTTTTACGCACATCAAAAGCTTTTCTTGCCTGCATGCTGGCACACTGTGGCGGCCAGTTGCTTTCGTATCTTTTACGTTATCTTTCGCCAGCGTTGGATTGAGCATGTCGATATCTTCATTCCATCAACATGGAAAACAACGGCATGAGATTGCTTTGATTTTCCTATGATTACGTTCAACTAATTTTCTTCAAATGCCCATAGAGAGCAATCTATGTACTTACAGCTGACTGCAATTGGCTATTCTCCTGTATTTATTTAAATGTATTTTGACAACCTGCTTCATGTAGCAGCTGCTTAAGTGAAGCCAACTAACTTCTTATTAATTTTTGTACAGTTGTTTCACGTGTACATTATATTAACAACACTCCTTACGTGTTTTGTGCCTGACTCGCTGTTGCTAACGTAGTGTGATTAGAGGTGGGCGGAGCATCTGATACTTAATCCATAGTCCCTCCACTCTAACCAGCAGCTGACGTACGTATATGCATGATATATGCCCCATTCACATCCCCACCAGTCATTTTGATTTCGGTCATACTTTATCTATTTTAAAGTACCTGTTGTTATTAGATTCCCCTCCAAATCTGTATTGCATTTAAATTACAGTGCATATGTTCTGAGGATGGTCGCTGTATAACCGAAACCATTCACCATTTTTCAACAAATTTTCTGCTGCGATCAACACTGTTCTAATATTAATTTCCAAATTTTTCATTAAGGTCGCTGTTCTTGGAAATTTTGAAATTTGTGTTAAGTTCCTATGGGACCAAACGGTCATGGGTGTCCTAATGCAGTCAGTAACTAACTATAAAAGAATATAAGCATTTTGAAATATCGGAAAATGTTATCTTTTATTGAATATTACAACTTAATGATAGTATGGTTGCTATATAAATAACTGATATTGTCTAAGAATTTTTGTGGAATGATATCGTCATAGAGTTGCGCAGAGCGTGGGCAGTATAGAGGCATTCTTGTTCTGACATTCAACACAGTTTGGTGGTGAGCGAAAGTTGGAGAGCGCCTTATGTCTTTAGCGGGCAAGATAGGGAATACCAAATTTTCTTTCTCACAGGAAGACACGTTCAAGAGGTATTTAACTTCTGGTGGTGTCAATCAGACATTCACTTAAGCAAAACACAACCAATTATGAAATATTAAAAGATGATAGAGGGATATGCACCGTGACACCAATATTTAGATTCACTCTCAGTTCTACTTGGCACAAGGGAACAAGTTATATTGAAGCAAACATTTGTTTTGGAATAGCTTTGCAGTCAAATCAAGAAGGTTGCGGTCAAACAACGCTTGACGTGTGCAACTACACTCCTGGAAATTGAAATAAGAACACCGTGAATTCATTGTCCCAGGAAGGGGAAACTTTATTGACACATTCCTGGGGTCAGATACATCACATGATCACACTGACAGAACCACAGGCACATAGACACAGGCAACAGAGCATGCACAATGTCGGCACTAGTACAGTGTATATCCACCTTTCGCAGCAATGCAGGCTGCTATTCTCCCATGGAGACGATCGTAGAGATGCTGGATGTAGTCCTGTGGAACGGCTTGCCATGCCATTTCCACCTGGCGCCTCAGTTGGACCAGCGTTCGTGCTGGACGTGCAGACCACGTGAGACGACGCTTCATCCAGTCCCAAACATGCTCAATGGGGGACAGATCCGGAGATCTTGCTGGCCAGGGTAATTGACTTACACCTTCTAGAGCACGTTGGGTGGCACGTGATACATGCGGACGTGCATTGTCCTGTTAGAACAGCAAGTTCCCTTGCCGGTCTAGGAATGGTAGAACGATGGGTTTGATGACGGTTTGGATGTACCGTGCACTATTCAGTGTCCCCTCGACGATCACCAGTGGTGTACGGCCAGTGTAGGAGATCGCTCCCCACACCATGATGCCAGGTGTTGGCCCTGTGTGCCTCGGTCGTATGCAGTCCTGATTGTGGCGCTCACCTGCACGGCGCCAAACACGCATGCGACCATCATTGGCACCAAGGCAGAAGCGACTCTCATCGCTGAAGACGACACGTCTCCATTCGTCCCTCCATTCACGCCTGTCGCGACACCACTGGAGGCGGGCTGCACGATGTTGGGGCGTGAGCGGAAGACGGCCTAACGGTGTGCGGGACCGTAGCCCAGCTTCATGGAGACGGTTGCGAATGGTCCTCGCCGATACCCCAGGAGCAACAGTGTCCCTAATTTGCTGGGAAGTGGCGGTGCGGTCCCCTACGGCACTGCGTAGGATCCTACGGTCTTGGCGTGCATCCGTGCGTCGCTGCGGTCCGGTCCCAGGTCGACGGGCACGTGCACCTTCCGCCGACCACTGGCGACAACATCGATGTACTGTGGAGACCTCACGCTCCACGTGTTGAGCAATTCGGCGGTACGTCCACCCGGCCTCCCGCATGCCCACTATACGCCCTCACTCAAAATCCGTCAACTGCACATACGGTTCACGTCCACGCTGTCGCGGCATGCTACCAGTGTTAAAGACTGCGATGGAGCTCCGTATGCCACGGCAAACTGACTGACACTGACGGCGGCGGTGCACAAATGCTGCGCAGCTAGCGCCATTCGACGGCCAACACCGCGGTTCCTTGTGTGTCTGCTGTGCCGTGCGTGTGATCATTGCTTGTACAGCCCTCTCGCAGTGTCCGGAGCAAGTATGGTGGGTCTGACACACCGGTGTCAATGTGTTCTTTTTTCCATTTCCAGGAGTGTAGATTGTGTAGCGTACCACATCCTTAACCTGAACAAATTCCCCACGTCTAACGGTTCACTTAAGTTTATCTGCATAACAAATCCACCAAAAGCAAAGTTCGGTTCCAAGGTCTTTATTACCTTATGTTAAGTTATGAAAACTGATGGAAGGTTAGGGTTGAATCCAAACCAACTGCACGATACGCTATCATTTAACACACGTCGCTTATAGGTCGCTAGAGACCTTACCACCTCATCCTGCCAAGAACAGCGACAAACAGACCGAGAAACTTACTCTACTTTCTCCTTCCAAAAAAGGGTGGTCTACTTTCGTAAGTCTGGGTCCGGTAGTTTTGAGTTTTGTATTGGTTTGTAGCCTGAGTGTGTCGATGTGTTTTGATTCAGGGACTGCGTGCCTCTCTGTTCCTTGTTCCTTTTTCCCGGGATGAAGAGTGCCTTCAGAGACAAGTTTGACTGGTTTGATGTACTGTTCACATTTATGTGTGTCGTAGGGTTTTCCATGTGGTGATGATTCTGGTTTGTGTTGATCCTGTGTATGTGTGGTGTGATGTACTTCGGCTGGGAGAAATTGTGAGAGTATGTCGGTTTTGTTTGTACATTTTCTTGTGCACAATGTGTGTAAGCTCATCTTCCAACTCGTCTATCCTCTGGATTAATGTTATTTGGAAGTTTATCCAGTGGTGTAATTGTCTTTTAATTTGCTTTGCCACCTCGTAGTGGATGGAGCCACAGATTGTCACGTCATCTATATATTCTATCGTATTAATGCAGCTATCCTGTAACGTCGTTGAGTGTGTTAGGGGCGGGATGGATTCACTATCGACGTAATTCTCCGGCAGAAGATTCATTTGTCTTCTCCAGGAAATTGCTCTTTGGTAGCTTCTCCGTAATGTTGACGGTGATTTTTATTTATGTGTTTTGGGTGATTGGTTTTGGGCGTTCGCGTTTCTTGTGTGTGTGCTGATTTTAGCTGCCACAGTCTATACTGTCCAGGAGCCGGTCATGCAGCTGTTTATAGGTCTGACAATCACCTCCTTTTGTTTTATTGCAGACGCGGCCTCTGTATTTGCAGGGGATACAGACGCAAACCGCGGACCTGCACTCACTGCCCTTGTGTCCTCGGTTGCCGCACTTGGCACACGTGACGTCGGCTTTTCTGCAGGTCTTAGTCGTATGTCCTAGGTCGAAACACTTAAAACACTTGTTTACTACTGTATAGTCTTTCACAGAAAGTGATTCGAAGTCTATGTAGACTCTCTGTCTTCTTGTAAGGACCCTGTACAGGTGTGGGCTGACCTCCAGTATCTGGTGACTGAAACCCCTTCACTTAGGCCCTGTTTTGAATCTTACTTTGACCTCTCTGTCGAAGTCTTCTTTCGTGGTGTCACCGCTTAGATACTGCTCGTAAAGGCTTTCTAGAAACTCTACGTCGGTAAGTGTATCTGGCACGTGATATACTGCCACGAGTGGCTTGCGTTTTCGCGGTCCTTCACAGACAATAGTGTGCAGGTCTTTAGTCTTTTCTATTATTTTTCGACAGTCCTCCTGTGTTTCCGTTTCTACTATAACTGCAGTCTGTGCGGTTCTGATTGATTTTATAAGTATATTCTCTTTCCTGGGATTTATATTCTTGGTGATGGTCTGTCGAACAGCTTTGGCGTCTTGATTTTCTGTCGATTTGATGTAGAGGGTTGTGGCCTGTTTTGTTTTAGCCTGTTCTATTGGCTCTGAACACTATGGGACTTAACATCTGTGGTCATCAGTCCCCTAGAACTTAGAACTACTTAAACCTAGCCAACCTAAGGACATCACACACACCCGTGCCCGAGGCAGGATTCGAACCTGCGACCGTAGCGGTCTCGCGGTTCCAGACTGAAGAGCCTAGAACCGCGAGACCACAGCGGCCGGCGCCTGTTCTATTATTCGAGCCTCTTTGGTTTTGGGCTCTATAGTTAAGGCGGCAGCATATGCCAGTGTCTGTGCTTGTTGTGTGACTTTATTATTTATTTCTCTTATTTCTTGCTGCAAGTCTTGGTTCGCTACACTCAATTCCCTATTTTCGTTCTCTAATTTCTCAGCCTTCTCTTGCAAAGTTTGTATCTGTAAGTCTTTGACTGGATTCGAGGCTCTCTGTAGTTCGAGTCTTAGTCGCCTATTTTCGACGTTTAGGCAGGACAGTTTAGCTTCATGGCTAGTTATTTCGAAAGCCAAGGGAAACACTTTGTCTCTAATGACGGTTAACAGGGCAGATGAAACATGCTTAGCTTTTAACTCTGCTCCTATTTCACTCAATATTTTGTCTATGGCTGGTATCTTTTGACTGGGGGACATGGGCACAAGTTCTTCCTCCGTGCGTTCCATACCGAGTGTGACGTTGATTGCTCGAGCTTGCGTCTTACCCCATGCTTTGCCCCTTCTTCCGTCGGCCTGTGGTGTGGTGGTGTCGCTGCTTCGTCGGCTGGAATCCAGGGCCGAAGGTAGGCAGGCGGTTGTTTACCAACAGCAGGGAGCACAGCTGGTGGCCGCTACTGCTGACGTCGACGGCGGGGCGCGGGGCAGCCGGTGGCCGCTGCCGACGCGTCGGATTCCGCTGCGGCTGGTCAGGTGTAGGAGTGCTGACACGCGAGAATCGCCGCGGCTGACTGGCGAAACCGACACGCGCTCGGCCAGCGGGAGGCCGACGGCCTCTCCGTTGACGCGTTGCACACGACGAACGCACTAGAAGCACTTTAATCACTCTCTTTGTTTTGTTTACAGTATTTAAAGAGTAAACGAGAGCGGACTGTGTAAGATAACACTCCCGGTACACGATAATTAAAAATCAGTGTCCACAATCAAATTTTTACGAGAAAATCTGCATCTGAATGCAGAGCCACATCGCACTGCAACCTACTCGGCCGCCATCTTGTACTTGGCTCCAGGGAGAGGAAGATTGCGGAGCGACGGGAATTAAGCTGTTCGGAAAGGAGATGAGTGAGGTGAAGGAGAAGGTCGTCGCAAGAGAAGGACGGCCGAAAGCCACACTGGGTAACGGGAAGGAGGCGGTGCTGGCGGAGATGCTGGTGGATGTGTCAGGTGAGGATGGATTCCAGGACCTTGCTGAAGACCGCGTTAAGGCTGATGGGACGGTATGAGGAGGCGGCGGACGCCGGTTTGCCTGGTTTAAGGAACATCAGGATACGGGAGGTTTTCCACAGGTCGTGGTAGTAACCGGTGGACAGGACTACATTATTGAGCCCCGTGGTCTAGGGGTAGCGTCTTTGATTCATAATCAAAACGTCTTCGGTCCCGGGTTCGATCTCCGCCACTGCCTAAATTTTGATAAATAATCAGCATTGGCGGCCGAAGACTTCCGGCATAAGAAGTGAGCCTCATTCGGCCAACGGCTTTGTCAAAGAGGGCGGAGGAGCGGATAGAGGTTCAGGGCACTCTCTTGTCCTAGGGATGGGAATTTGCCCCTAAAGGCGGAAGAATCAGCAATGATCAACGACATGAGGATGCAGAAGGCAATGGAAACCACTGCATTAAAGACACGTAACGTGTATCCACAGGACATGTGGCCTGTAATTGAAGAAGTATCATGATGATCTCTCCATTGGCAAAAGATTCCGGAATAGTCCCCCATTCGCATCTCCGGGAGGGGAATGCCAAGGGGGAGGTTACCATGAGAAAAAGATTGAATAATCAACGAAAGGATAACGTTCTACGAGTCGGGGCGTGGAATGTCAGAAGCTTGAACGTGGTAGGGAAACTAGAAAATCTGAAAAGGGAAATGCAAAGGCTCAATCTAGATATAGTAGGGGTCAGTGAAGTGAAGTGGAAGGAAGACAAGGATTTCTGGTCAGATGAGTATCGGGTAATATCAACAGCAGCAGAAAATGATATAACAGGTGTAGGATTCGTTATGAATAGGAAGGTAGGGCAGAGGGTGTGTTACTGTGAACAGTTCAGTGACCGGGTTGTTCTAATCAGAATCGACAGCAGACCAACACCGACAACGATAGTTCAGGTATACATGCCGACGTCGCAAGCTGAAGATGAACAGATAGAGAAAGTGTATGAGGATATTTAAAGGGTAATGTAGTATGTAAAGGGGGACGAAAATCTAATAGTCATGGGCGACTGGAATGCAGTTGTAGGGGAAAGAGTAGAAGAAAAGGTTACAGGAGAATATGGGCTTGGGGCAAGGAATGAAAGAGGAGAAAGACTAATTGAGTTGTGTAACAAGTTTCGGCTAGTAATAGCGAATACCCTGTTCAAGAATCACAACAGGAGGAGGTTTACTTGGAAAAGGCCGGGAGATACGGGAAGATTTCAATTAGATTACATCATCGTCAGACAGAGATTCCGAAATTAGATAGTGGATTGTAAGGCGTACCCAGAAGCAGATATAGACTCAGATCACAATATAGTAGTGATGAAGAGTAGGCTGAAGTTCAAGACATTAGTCAGGAAGAATCAATACGCAACGAAGTGGGATACGCAAGTACTAAGGAATGACGAGATACGTTTGAAGTTCTCTAACGCTATAGATACAGCAATAAGGAATAGCGCAGTAGGCAGTACAGTTGAAGAGGAATGGACATCTCTAAAAAGAGCCATCACAGAAGTTGGGAAGGAAAACATAGGTACAAAGAAGTAAGCTGCGAAGAAACCATGGGTAACAGAAGAAATACTTCAGTTGATTGATGAAAGGAGCAAGTCGAAACATGTTCCGGGAATATCAGGAATACAGAAACACAAGTCGCTGAGGAATGAAATAAATAGGAGGTGCAGGGAAGCTAAGACGAAATGGCTGCAGGAAAATTGTGAAGACATCGAAAAAGATATGATTGTCGGAAGGACAGACTCAGCATACAGGAAAGTCAAAACAACTTTTGGTGACATTAAAAGCAACGGTGGTAACATTAAGAGTGCAACCTGAATTCCACTGTTAAATGCAGAGGAGAGAGCAGATAGGTGGAAAGAATACATTGGAAGCCTCTATGAGGGTGAAGATTTGTCTGATGTGATAGAAGAAGAAACAGGAGTCGATTTAGAAGAGATAGGGGATCCAGTATTAGAATCGGAATTTAAAAGAGCTTTGGAGGACTTACGGTCAAATAAGGCAGAAGGGACAGATAACATTCCATCACAATTTCTAAAATCATTGGGGGAAGTGGCAACAAAACGACTATTCACGTTGGTGTGTAGGATATATGAGTCTGGCGACATACCATCTGACTTTCGGTAAAGCATCATCCACACAATCCCGAAGACGGCAAGAGCTGACAAGTGCAAGAATTATCGCACAATCAGCTTAACAGCTCATGCATCGAAGCTGCTTACAAGAATAATATACAGAAGAATAGAAAAGAAAATTGAGAATGCGCTAGGTGACGATCAGTTTGGGTTCAGGAAAAGTAAAGGGACGCGAGAGGCAATTCTGACGTTACGGCTAATAATGGAAGCAAGGCTAAAGAAAAATCAAGACACTTTCATAGGATTTGTCGACCTGGAAAAAGCGTTCGACAATATAAAATGGTGCAAGCTGTTCGAGATTCTGAAAAAAGTAGAGGTAAGCTATAGGGAGAGACGCGTCATATACAATATGTACAACAACCAAGAGGGAATAATAAGAGTGGACGATCAAGAACCAAGTGCTCGTATTAAGAAGGGTGTAAGACAAGGCTGTAGCCTCTCGCCCCTACTCTTCAATCTGTACGTCGAGTAAGCAATGATGGAAATAAAAGAAAGGTTCAGGAGTGGAATTAAAATACAAGGTGAAAGGATATCAATGATACGATTCGCTGATGACATTGCTATCCTGAGTGAAAGTGGTTTGTTGGTTGGTTTGTGGTCATCGGTCCCTTTTTCCAAAAAATTAAAACCGCCCAAAGAGAATAAAAAAACGAACAGCAGGAAAGACGTCACACGACACAGGACGAGAAAGACTCCGGGACAAGTTAATAAAATGTGCATCACCGTCTAAACCGCCCCACAGCGACAGAGAGGCGGGTCCTCACGACGCAATAAATAACTGTGAGACAGTCGGGTGTGGCCAATGCGGAGCCGACAAAGAACAACTGAATCTCTGCGAGTGGCTCGCATGGATGACTGCCACACACGCGTCGTCGTCTTGAGAGAACGGAGTTTGTTTGGCGTGGGCAGATTGCGCCATTCAGTGTCCCAAAGCGAGAGAACTTCGCGGCGGAAGACTGCCCGCAAATCAGTCTCCGGGAGGCCAAAGTCCAGGGTGGGTTCACTGGTGGCCTGTTTGGCCAGGCGGTCAACACGTTCATTGCCCGGGATACCGACGTGACCGGGGGTCCACACAAAGACCACAGAGTGGCCGCAACCCGAAAGAGTACGCAGGGACTCATGGATAGCCATCACCAGACGAGAACGGGGAAAACACTGGTCGAGAGCTCGTAAACCGCTCAGGGAATCGCTACAGATAACGAAGGACTCACCTGAGCAGGAGCGGATATACTCTAGGGCTCGAAAGATGGCGACCAGCTCAGCAGTGTAAACGCTGCAGCCATCCGGCAAGGAACGTTGTTCGGAATGGTCCCCTAGAGTTAGCGCATACCCGACACGACCAGCAACCATCGAACCGTCAGTGTAAACAATTCCAGAGCCCTGATACGTGGCCAGGATGGAATAAAAGCTGCGGCGGAAGGCCTCTGGAGGGACTGAGTCCTTCGAGCCCTGTGCCAAGTCGAACCGAAGGCAAGGGCGAGGAACACACCACGGGGGTGCACGCAGAGGTGCCCGGAAAGGAGGTGGAACAGGGAAAAACCCAAGCCCGGAGAGAAGCTCCTTGACGCGTACGGCGATCGGACAACCCGACCAGGGCCGACGGTCTGGCAGATGGACGACTGACTGCGGGAACAGGACACGGTAATTTGGATGCCCGGGCAAGCTAAAAACATGGGCAGCATACTCAGCCAGTAATTGTTGGCGTCGTAACCGCAGTGGAGGGGCACCTGCCCCCACTAGTATGCTGTCCACAGGGCTGGTGCGGAAAGCACCAGTGGCAAGGCGTATCCCGCTATGGAGGATTGGGTCCAGCACGTGCAACGCAGATGGGGAAGCTGAGCCATAAGCCAGGCTCCCATAATCCAGACGAGACTGGATTAACGCCTGGTAGAGCCGGAACAGGGTAGAGCGGTCGGCGCCCCAGCGGGTGTGGCTCAAACATCGCAGAGCATTGAGATGCCGCCAACACGCCTGTTTGAGCTGCCGGATATGAGGCAGCCAAGTCAACCGGGCATCGAAAACCACCCCCAAAAACCTGTCTGATTCCACCACTGAAAGAAGTTCGCCGTTAAGAGAAAGCCGGCAGAAATGCATATCGCAGGTCTTGGCTGCCGAAAACTGGAACCCATGAGCTATAGCCCAAAACTGCGCCTTGCGGATAGCGCCCTGTAGCTGACGTTCAACAGCTTCAATGCCAGTACAGCTGTAGTAAAGGCAGAAGTCATCAGCATACAGGGAAGCGGAGACAGAATTTCCCACGGCCGCAGCGAGCCCGTTAATGGCTATTAAAAACAGGCAGACACTTAAAACAGAACCCTGTGGCACACCGTTCTCCTGGACGTGGGATGAACTATACGAGGCCGTGATTTGCACGCGGAAGGTACGACACGACAGAAAATTGCGGATAAAAATCGGCAGAGGACCCCGAAGACCCCATCCATGAAGTGTAGAACGGATGTGATGACGCCATGTCGTATCGTACGCCTTCCGCATGTCGAAAAAGACAGCGACCAGGTGCTGACGGCGGGCAAAGGCAGTACGGATGGCCGACTCCAGGCTCACCAGATTTTCGGTGGCGGAGCGGCCTTTACGGAACCCACCCTGAGACGGAGCCAAAAGGCCCCGAGACTCCAGTACCCAATTCAAGCGCCGGCTCACCATCCGTTCAAACAACGTGCAAAGAACGTTGGTGAGGCTAATGGGACGGTAGCTGTCCACCTCCAGAGGGTTCTTTCCAGGTTTCAAAACGGGGATGACAATGCTTTCCCGCCATTGCGACGGAAACTCCCCCTCGACCCAAAGACGGTTGTAAAGATCGAGCAGGTGCCGCTGGCAGTCCACTGAAAGGTGTTTCAGCATCTGACAGTGGATGCCATCTGGCCCAGGAGCGGTATCAGGGCAAGAGGCTAGGGCACTACGAAATTCCCACTCACTGAATGGAGCATTGTAAGATTCTGGGTGGTGGGTGCGAAACGAAAGGCTCCGACGTTCCATCCGCTCTTTAATGGAGCGGAAGGCCAGTGGGGTATTGGAAGAAGCGGAAGTAAGAGTAAAATGCTCTGCCAAGCTGTTGGCAATTTCGCCGGAGTCTGTACAAACTGCTCCATTCAGTGAGAGCGCAGGGACGCTGACAGGGGTCCGATAGCCATAGAGGCGTCGGATCTTGGCCCAGACCTGCGAAGGAGAGACATGGAGGCCAATGGTGGACACATACCGCTCCCAGCACTCCTGCTTGCTTTGGCGGATAAGGCGGCGGGCCCGCGCACGCAGCCGTTTGAAGGTGATGAGGTGTTGAATGCAGGGATGTCGCTTGTGACGCTGTAGCGCCCGCCGGCGATCTTTAATCGCTACAGCGATCTCAGGCGACCACCAAGGCACAGTCCGCCGCCGAGGGGACCCAGAGGAACGGGGAATGGCAGATTCGGCGGCAGTGACGATGCCGGTGGTGACCGATTGAACCACCGCATCAATGTCATCATTAGAGAGAGGATCAATAGCGGCAGTGGAGGAGAACAAGTCCCAGTCAGCCTTATTCATAGCCCATCTGCTAGGGCGCCCAAAAGAGTGACGCCGTGGTAGTGACAGAAAGATCGGAAAGTGGTCACTGCCACACAGGTCGTCATGCACACTCCATTGGACAGACGGTAAGAGGCTAGGGCTAGAGATTGAAAGGTCAATGGCGGAGTATGTGCCATGCGGCACACTGAAGTGTGTGAAGGCACCATCATTTAAAATCGAGAGATCGAGCTGCGACAATAAATGCTCAACGGTGGCGCCTTGACCTGTTGCCACTGACCCACCCCACACAGGGTTATGGGCGTTGAAGTCGCCCAATAGCAAGAAAGGTGGCGGCAATTGGGCTATCAGCGCAGCCAGGACATGCTGCGAGACATCACCATCCGGTGGAAGGTAAGGACTGCAGACGGTAACAGCCTGTGGCGTCCACACCCGAACAGCGACAGCCTCTAAAGGGGTTTGGAGAGGGACAGACTCGCTGTGCAGAGTGTGAAGGACATAGAGGCAGACGACACCAGACACCCTTTCATACGCTGCCCGGTTCTTATAATAACCCCGATAGCCACGGAGGGCGGGGGTTCGCATTGCTGGAAACCAATTTTCCTGAAGAGCAATGCAGAAGAAAGGGTGAAGGCTGATAAGTTGGCGGAGCTCAGCTAGATGGTGGAAGAAACCGCTGCAGTTCCACTGGAGGATGGTATTGTCCATTGCGGAGAAAGGCGTGACGGGACTGGGAAGGCAGATTACGCCGCTGGGTCACCTGCTGCCTCCGATGGAGCACCCGTGCAAGTGCTATCCATTGCGTCTGAGGGATCGGTGAGATCGAGGTCCTCAGCGGACGCAAGGATCTCCACCTCATCCTCAGACGCAGAGCTTTTAGGTAGCGGTGGAGTAGGTGCCACTGCAGGTGTCTTGGACTTACGGGTCTTCAAAGTCGTTTTCTCTCGCTGTTCCTTTGGTTGCCGTTGTTGAGAGGGCTTATCGGAGTCAGTCTCTGGGACCGAAGAGGATCGCGAAGCCCGCCGACCAGCGACCTGCGGCTTCTTCAGCGACTGGTTGGTGTCTGCTGTGCCGCTGGTAGGAACCTGGGAAGGGAGTGACCCAAGGGATCCCTTCCGAGCGAGAGAAGCCGAAGAATTACGCTTCTCCGGCTTAGAAGTGGGGCCTGGTGTCCCTGGTGGTTTAGTGGGTGCTGCTCCCGAGGTAGATGGTGTGGGAGCAACAGCGAGAGAAGGGGCCCCCATCGTCAAGGGGGCAGGTGAGGTCCTCTGACTCTGAGAGCTGACTGTATATCTTGCAGCTGAAGGAGCTGGAGCTGGAGTGACAGTGGAGGCATAAGATGACATCATGCGCACGGGATGTAGCCTTTCAAATTTCCACTTATTCTCAGTGTGAGTCAGTCGGTCCAGGGTCTTATATTCCATGATTTTGCGTTCTTTCTGTAAGATAATGCAGTCCGGCGAGCAAGGGGAATGAGGCTCTCCACAGTTGACACAGACGGGAGGCGGAGCACATGGAGTATCGGGATGAGATGGGCATCCACAATCTCGACATGTGACGCTAGAAGTACAGCGAGAGGACATGTGACCGAACTTCCAGCACTTAAAGCACCGCATCGGGGGAGGGATATAGGGTTTGACGTCACACCGGTAGACCATCACCTTGACCTTCTCTGATAAGGTATCACCTTCGAAGGCCAAGATGAAGGCACCGCAGCTGCCCGATTGTCCCTCAGACCCCGATGAACGCGCCGGACGAAATGTACACCTCGGCGCTCTAAATTGGCGCGCAGCTCATCAGACTGCAAAAGGAGGTCCCTATGAAAAATAACACCCAGGACCATATTTAAACTCTTATGTGGGGTGATGGTAACGTGAACATCCCCCAACTTGTCACAAGCAAGTAACCTGCGTGACTGGGCAGAGGATGCCGTTTTTATCAAAACTGACCCAGAGCGCATTTTAGACAAGCCCTCCACCTCCCCAAATTTGTCCTCTAAATGCTCTACAAAGAACTGAGGCTTCACGGATAGAAATGAGTCACCATCAGCTCTGGTACAGACAAGATACCTGAGCGAATAGACGTCACTGTCATTCATTGCCTTTCGTTCCTCCCATGGAGTGGCCAGGGATGGGAACGACTTGGGGTCATAAACGTTAGCTTTAAAATGAGCCCTCGAACGCTTAGAGACTGCTGGTGGCTGGCCACCAGCGAGAGATGATGTACCACGCTTCCAAATGGTTCAAATGGCTCTGAGCACTATGGGACTCAACATCGTAGGTCATAAGTCCCCTAGAACTTAGAACTACTTAAACCTAACTAACCTAAAGACATCACACACACCCATGCCCGAGGCAGGATTCGAACCTGCGACCGTAGCAGTCCCGCGGTTCCGGACTGCAGCGCCAGAACCGCTAGACCACCGCGGCCGGCTGTACCACGCTTCATTGCGGGTCATCCGCCCTGATGCCACCTACTCCGACCAAGGGCCCTCCCCACAGGCGCCACCCAGCCGCAGCCACCTGGCAGGATGGCCATTGCCGGGAGTCCTGATGCCCCAGGGAGATAGGCATCTACTCCTTGGCATACGTGGGGAGTTAACGGTGCAGGCATCAGTAGAGCGATCCCTGTGATGTCAGGGGGCTACAACCAACAGGGTACATAGCGGCCCCACCACAACGGAATGGCTACCGTGCTGGATCTTAGGTTCAAAAATGGTTCAAATGGCTCGGAGCACTATGGGACTCAACTGCTGTGGTTATCAGTCCCCTAGAACTTAGAACTACTTAAACCTAACTAACCTAAGGACATCACACACACCCATGCCCGAGGCAGGATTCGAACCTGCGACCGTAGCAGTCGCACGGTTCCAGACTGCGCGCCTAGAACCGCGAGACCACCGCGGCCGGCCTGGATCTTAGGTGCAAAAACGTCGCAGTTAAAAGCAACACTGCAGAGTGCAGCGTGGTAATCGCACCCAGGGACGTATCCTAGCCCAAGATAAAGAAAACGAGCGAGACGCCATTGCAACGACGAAAAAGCCGGCTAAAGGTCTCAATACACGACGGATACAGTGCACCATGTAAGGCGCCCTTCCCCAATTGGCTCGCTCTTCGGAATATTTTAGAAAGATGGAGGTCAAACCCGAGAGGGGACCATCACAGAAGGCCGAAACATTTGAGACTCCTTGTAGTCGCCTCTTACGACAGGCAGGAATACCGCGGGCCTATTCTAAGCCCCGAACCCACAGGGGGGTGAGTGAAGGTGAAGAAGAATTAAATGATCACAAAAAAATGGTTCAAATGGCTCTGAGCACTATGGGACTCAACTGCTGAGGTCATTAGTCGCCTAGAACGTAGAACTAGTTTAACCTAACTAACCTAAGGACATCACAAACATCCATGCCAGAGGCAGGATTCGAACCTGCGACCGTAGCGGTCTTGCGGTTCCAGACTGCAGCGCCTTTAACCGCACGGCCACTTCGGCCGGCTAATTAAATGATCTGCTGAACGGAATGAACAGTCTATGAGTACACAGTATGGTTTGATAGTAAATCGGAGAAAGACGAAGGTAATGAGAAGTAGTAGAAATGAGAACAGCGAGAAACTTAACATCAGGATTGATGGTCACGCAGGCAATGAAGTTAAGGAATTCTGCTACCTAGGCAGTAAAATAACCAATGACGGACGGAGCAAAGAGGACATCAAAAGCAGACTCGCTATGGCAAAAAAGGCATTTCTGGCCAAGAGGACTCTATTAATATCAAATACCGGCCTTAATTTGAGGAAGAAATTTCTGAGGATGTACGTCTGGAGTACAGCATTGTATGGTAGTGAAACATGGACTGTGGGAAAACCGGAACAGAAGAGAATCGAAGCATTTGAGATGTGGTGCTATAGACGAATGTTGAAAATTAGGAGGACTGATAAGGTAAGGAATGAGGAGGTTCTACGCAGAATCAGAGAGGAAAGGAATATGTGGAAAACACTGATAAGGAGAAGGGACAGGATGATAGGACATCTGCTAAGACATGAAGGAATGACTTCCATGGTACTAGAGGCAGCTGTAGAGGGCAAATACTGTAGAGGAAGACAGAGATTGGAATACGTCAAGCAAATAATTGAGGACGTAGGTTGCAAGTGCTACTCTGAGATGAAGAGGTTAGCACAGGAAAGGAATCCGTGGCGGGCCGCATCAAACCAGTCAGTAGACTGACGACCAAAAAAAGGGACTACATTGTAGAGCCTGGCCAGGGTGGAGAGGAAAGAGACAGGAGCTTCACGAAGGTGACAGTAGGTGACACGATCGTGACCAGGAGCGGTGTTGCGTTTTGTGCGGAGTGTAGCTATGAGATCCTGTGTAGTGATAGGGGCATTGAGTTCTGTGTGTGCAATGTTGTCCAAGTACTGGAAACCAGGTGCGAGGGGTGGGACAGAGGTGTCAGTTTGATCGCAGATCCGGGAAGAGAGAGTAATCGAACTGGGGATCATCAGGGATGGAAAACACATCGGAGAGGTAGGAGGCAAAGTGACTGGCCTTACTAAGTGAGTCAGGGAAGGGGTGATCATCATGGAGAAGAGGATGGTAAGGGGAGGGTTTAGTTCCGGTAAGGCAACGGAAGGCTGACCAGAACTTGGACGAGTTTATAGGTAGGGTAGCATTCAAATGGGTGCATGTCTGTCGCCAGTCCCAGCGTTTCTTAGCCGCGAGCAAATTACGAACGTGTCGCTGTAGTTGCCGGTGGCGTCGTAGTGTGTACAGGTCAGGCGTGTGGGGAAAGGCACAGTAGAGACGGCGGGATTCACAGAGGAGGAGGACGGCCTGTGGGGGTGAGGTAGGACGGTGGGGGTGGATGGCGACAGTAGGGACGTGGGCCTCGACGGCCTCAGACAAGGTCTGCTGGAGAAAGGAGGCAGCATGGGTTACATCGTCAGGGTGGTGGTAGGTGAAGGGGTGGCTATCGACCTGGGTGGAGAGGGTATCCCGGTAGGCATTCCAGTTGGCATGGGAATAGTCATGGACGTACTTTGGGGGAGGGTAAGTACAAGGGTCGGGGCGGGGGCGACGACCGTCTGAAATGGTGAGGAGGACAGGGAGATGGTCGCTACCAATAGGCTCCAGGACATCCACCGTTATGCGGCCAAGGAGGTTAGGGGAGGAAAGGATAACATTGGAAGTGGAGTTGGATTCAGGACGGGTGTGCTGGGGGATGGGGATGACGTCGCCTTGAAGGGAGGAGAGGAACCGATGCCACCGCTGTATCTGGGTGGTGGAACGACTATGGATGTGGTACGGTCAATGTGGGAGAGGAAGTCGAAGGGAATAGGGGCATTAGGGCGGACATAGATGGTGGCGCAGGTGACGGTAAGGCCGGGGAAGAAGAGACTAAGGATCAGGTGTTCGGTGGGGTTGGGAAGGAGAGGTTGGAGCCGAACGGGGATCTGGCGGTGGTGACCAATGGCAACTCCGCCACGCGCAATCAGGAGGAGGTTATCGGAGCTGTGAAGGAGGTAGGGCAAAGTGTGGACGGTGTGGTGGGGTTGGAGGAAGGTTTCATTGAGGAGGAGGGCAGCCACGTGGTTGGTGGCAAGGGTGTGCAGGAAGAGGTTTTTGTTGGCTGGAAGGGAGCGGATGTTGTTGAAAATGATACGGTGCTGTCGCGCCATGACAGGGATTTAGACGAGGGTGCCAAGACGGGAGAAGGTGAAATGGGCCTGGTTGTTGGAGTAGGTGGCGTACATTTTTAGGTGGAAAACGGAACGGGTGGCGAGGGATACCTGTTGGAGGGTGTGGGGGGTGCTGAAAAGGATGAACATTCTGAAGGACGATGGTGAGGAATCTGATGATGTCCTCAGCAGTAAGGGGTGGGCGAAGGGAATTGGCAGGAGGGGCAGGGGCGTCCAGAGGGCGGACAGGAATGGTGAGTTCTGGAGTGGTAGGAGGGGGTCGGGCCTTACATTTCTGGGAGTAAGTAGGATGAGGGAGGGAGGGGGGACCGGAGATTGGGGCACTGCCACAAGAAGTGGGCTTGTCTACAGTGCAGGCAGGTGGGGGCCTTACAGCACTCAGATGTTGTGTGTGCATTATACTGCAAGCACCTCTGGCAGTGGAGGGATTGAGGAGGGGAACAGAAAGGGTCAACTTGGTAATGTTGGTGAAAAAGAGGGGCACCCTCCTTCAGGAGACGGTCTTGGAGAGGGCATGTTCGGAAAAGACCCGCATAAGGCGGGTAGGGCTGGCTGAGTTGTGGATGCAGCGAAGGCCACGCAGCTCCAGATGAGGCTGCACCTTGAGCTCCGCCAACACCTCCTCTTCTGTGATCGTTGGACTAAGCTGAGTGATCACGGCGGTGAGGATCGGCAAGCGACGCGGTGGTTGGGGTTGGCGGGAGGGAGGCGGGGAAGGGGCAGGGGTGAGGGAGGCATGATGGCCAAAGCGGGTGACAGGGATGCGGGAAAGGAGATCTGTGTGAAGAGTGGGGCTGGTGCAGGAGATGAGTACCGAATCACGGCGAGGAGTGAGAAGGGAGATGGGGGCACGGGGAAAATGTTGGCGAAGGAAAGGGTGAGGTTCCAGGCTGCAAGAAGGGAAGGATCAGGATGGGAGAGGATGTAGCAGTAGGAGGAGGGGAGGAGGAGGAGGAGGAGGAGGAGGAGGAGGAGGAGGGGGCAGGGACAGGCGGCGAGACATCCATGGCATCCTGGACAAGTGAAGGGGGACGAGGTGGAGCCTTTTTGGATGCAGAAGAGGCAGGGGTGGCGCTAGGGCGTTTGACGGCGGCAGAGGAGGTGTGGGAGACGGGAGCAACTGGAAGGTGGCGTGGAAGGGCAGGTCCCGGTGCTGGAGTTGGCGCCGGAGATGGTGAGGGCGATGGCGACGGTGATGATGATGAGGGCGAAGGGGAAAGTTGAGCGTGGGCCGTGGCCCTCCGGGCCACCACCCTAGCGGGGGCCGCGGAACCTGAAGGAGCACAGGAGGGAGTGGAGGGAAGGGATCAGAGGAGGCGAGGCAGGGAGGAGCCGGGTATGGAGCAACAATGAGTGAGTGGAGAGTGAGGAGTGGGGGGATGGATGGAGGGGGGGGGATTGGGCACACCACGTGATGGTGGTGGCGGCGGCAGAGGGAGACGTATATACTATGGCAGTGGTGGTGGCTGTAGTGGTGGTGGTGGGGGTTCACATGGTGACAAGGGGAAAAGCACAGGACAGGACAAAGAAGCTAACGAGGGACGGACAAGGCGACGAGAAACACAGAGTAAAAGAGACGGAGAAACGATGAAGGAGACTGGGGCCGAAGCCCCACTCAGCTGCTGCTGGCGGGGGTGGCGACCTGGCTGGCCGGCCGGTGGGGACGCTGCTGCTGCTGCTGCTGCTGCTGCTGGCTGCTGGACGCTGGCTGGGACCGCTGCTGGACGCTGGCTGGGACCGCTACTGGCAGGAACCACGCTGGCTGCTGGCTGCTGGTTGCTGGCAGGAACTGCTGCTGGCAGGAACCACTGCTGGCTGCTGGCTGCTGGCAGGAACCGCACTGGCTGCTGGCAGGAACCGTTTCTGGCTGCTGGCAGGAACCGTTTCTGGCTGCTGGCAGGAACCGTTTCTGGCTGCTGGCAGGAACCGTTTCTGGCTGCTGGCAGGAACCGTTTCTGGCTGCTGGCAGGAACCGTTTCTGGCTGCTGGCTAGGACCGCTACTGGCTGCTGGCAGGAACCGCTGCTGGCTGCTGGCAGAAACCGCTGCTGGCTGCTGGCTGCTGGCAGGAACCGCTGCTGGACACTGGCTGGGACTGCTGTTGGGCGCTGGCTGGAACTGCTGCTGGCTGCTGGCTGCTGGTTTCTGGCAGGAACCGCTGCTGGATGCTGGCAGGAACCGCTGCTGGATGCTGGCAGGAACCGCTGCTGGATGCTGGCAGGAACCGCTGCTGGATGCTGGCAGGAACCGCTGCTGGATGCTGGCAGGAACCGCTGCTGGATGCTGGCAGGAACCGTTTCTGGCTGCTGGCAGGAACCGTTTCTGGCTGCTGGCTAGGACCGCTACTGGCTGCTGGCAGGAACCGCTGCTGGCTGCTGGCAGAAACCGCTGCTGGCTGCTGGCTGCTGACAGGAACCGCTGATGGACACTGGCTGGGACTGCTGCTGGGCGCTGGCTGGAACTGCTGCTGGCTGCTGGCTGCTGGTTTCTGGCAGGAACCGCTGCTGGATGCTGGCAGGAACCGCTGCTGGATGCTGGCAGGAACCGCTGCTGGATGCTGGCAGGAACCGCTGCTGGTTTCTGGCAGGAACCGCTGCTGGATGCTGGCAGGAACCGCTGCTGGATGCTGGCTGAGACCGCTGCTGGCTGGGACCGCTGCTAGCTGCTGGCTGGACTGCTGCAGGGTGGCTGCAACCTGCAATATACCTAACGCTTCGATTAGAACCGAAAGGCTAATCGAAGGGCGGTATCCTTTCGGAGTACCGCTGGAGATGAATGAATATGTGAGATTAAATATCTTATCTAATAAAAGTTTACATTAATGTAAACGAGTGTAAAAAAATAGTACTTACATGAAGAAAATATCGTCAAAGATGTACAGTAATTTAAGGTATGTGTTGTTCAAGTTACACATTAAAATATAAGACATAATGTTCTTCAAAAAGTCAAACATTAAAACATAAATAACACCAGTTTGGTGCGAGGAGACTGCCAATGTGGCAACTAGTCACGCTGCCAAGTAAACGTAATGTAGGGCGCGCCACAAGCGGACCACAAATAACGTGAGCACAACAATTTTGTATATAACACATTTTCTGAAGTAAATCATACGTACAGCCAATACAGCTTTTAACAAAAATTAATTTAGCAAATTATTGAGTATCATTTATAAATGAGCTTCAAGCGGGATAAAATAGTACAAAGTTCGCTACGTTTTACGTAGCACAGGTAGAACCAGAGTTAAATACGACTGGAATTACATACGTAATGAAGAACATCAGTTCATCCCCCCTCCCACTTCACTTTTCCTCTCCTTCCCCCCTTTTTTCCCATCATCTGACCAGTTTCCCCCACCTGCTCTCGGGTGTGGTATGTCATATTTGTGCCAACTTTTTAGTGCAGTGTTTAAGAGAGTGTTCAGTGTTGTGCGTCTTTCCACAGTGTTGCGAACGGAAATCATGCTGTCGCTGGGTGTGCATTTTATATCTCTTGCGAACAGAACCCAGACTGTCGCCGTGTTTTTTAATTGTCTGTCTATTATGTTTCTGCTTCCTGTGTATTTTATTAGCATCATCAACCCTGTGTTTTATGTTTTAAGCTCCAGCATTTTCTGCCATTTTACCTGTAGGTCACCGATTTTATCGCCAACTGTTATTTTTTCTTATCTTCATCTTTTTAAAACAAATTCTGTAGGCTGAAGAGCGGCGTAATAAGCGTGGCGTAATAAGCTGCTGCCAGCCCGACCCCTTTAGGGGGAATCGAAACCCAATAAAGGAAAAAAAAAACATCAGTTCATTTTATGACACAAAATTTGAAAAGAAAGCTTGCATAACTAGGGCACAGAGGTCATCTTGTAATGAGCGTAACTTAACAGAGGTAAAATAATGTTTCTGAAAAGGAGGAGAGAACCTAGATTATAAGTATCATAAAACTGAGAGCACTGGTTTCCAAGCATTAAAGAAATTTCTATTTTTCAACTGTACTTGTTCATCAACATGTCATCTTTATTTGGTGCGTGCCTGAAGACATCAAGTTTTCTCCCTCTCTTTTCTCTGTGCAGAATTGTCATTTCGCTTAATTCTTTGGGGTTATGCCCTGTCATGAAAAGAGGTTCTGCAAATTTTGAATTGTACACATTAGTGCCTTTTTTGCCTAAAAGATGTTGTTTGTATCTTACGTTGAAAGCTCTGCCTGTCTGTCCAATATAAAATGCTGGACATGTATCACAGGAAATTTTATATACTCCTGAGCCACGTAAAGGTTCGTTTGAAGCTTTTAGATTATGAATTAAATTTTTTTGTAAATTATTATGTGTGGAGAAAGAAACCTCACAGGCGTATTTTTTAGTTAACAGACGCTGAATCCTATACGATATGTTACCTAAAAAGGGTATTGAGATGTAATTTTTATCATTATTATTAGTTTGACCAGTACCTAAAGTGGTGACTCTTCCTTTAGTTTTTCCTTTAAGGATGTTTTCCACTAGTGAGGGTTCATAGCCGTTACTAAATGCTATTGTCTTAATTACATCAATTTCTTTCTGCAGTTTTTCTTGTGATAAGGGAGTAACAACGGCACGGTGAATTGCTGAATGAAAGAAAGCTTTCTTATGAGATTGAGGGTGTGTCGAGTCTACAGGTACGGTATGATCAGTACTCGTGAGTTTTCGAAAAATGTCAAAAATTATTTTATTCTCTATTATCGCCAACTTCGGATCTGTTGTTGTTGTTGTTGTTGTCTTCAGTCCTGAGACTGGTTTGATGCAGCTCTCCATGCTACTCTATCCTGTGCAAGCTTCTTCATCTCCCAGTACCTACTGCAACCTACATCCTTCTGAATCTGCTTAGTGTATTGATCTCTTGCTCTCCCTCTACGATTTTTACCCTCCACGCTGCCCTCCAATGCTAAATTTGTGATCCCCTGATGCCTCAAAACATGTCCTACCAACCGAACTTCGGATCTAGGAAATTTAATTCGCGGCGTTCATTTTGTAACTCACACGTGAAACTAATTTTTTCATGGAGGTTATTGAACAAATTGAACAGTTAATATACTCCTTCGTTAGTGCCATTGTATATAATCAAAATAATATCTACGTATCGCGAATAGGATAAAATACCTAATTCTGTAGAGTCGTACCTACTGAAGAATTTGTCTTCGAGCGAATTGATGAAAATTTCAGCTAAAATTTTCGCTAGCGGATTACCCATTGCTAGGCCGTCAAGTTGTTTATACAGTTTGCCATTAAACTCGAAGTAGTTATATTTTACTACCAATGACAACAAACGTATGAGATCAGTAATCTGTTCGTCTGTTATACCCTTTTTATACGTACGAAGGTTATTCCCCACAATTTCTACTGTTTACAGGACCAGTACATTAGCGTAAAGGTTAGTAATTTCGAACGATATTAACTTGGTCTCCTGATTACATTCCAAATTTTTTATTTTATTAATCAGAGATTGGCTATCCGTTATTCAATAATTATTCTGAAATACGTATGATTTTTTAATCTTGTCGTGAAGGAACCTGGCTAAATCGTGATAACCGCTACTAATGCTGTTTACTGTTGGACGGATAGGGTGGTTTATTTTATGTACTTTGAATTGAGAACGAAGTTTGAGAGTCTGGGGGTTCATGTTTATCAGCTGTTTCTTTTTAAAGGGCTTTAGCAAATGTTTAGCCTCATTCACAGCACATCTGATTTCTGTTTGTAGGCCGGGAGTAGGGTCCTCCTCTATTTCAGCTACATTATTAGCCTCGAAAAATTCTAAGGTTTTACGGATATATGCATTCTTACTAGAGAAAATTATGGCACTGCCTTTGTCAGATTTAGTAACTAAGGCGTCACTGTGCTTTAACTTTGCATTGATACTTTTAATTAATTTAACATCTGAATTTTTAGAGAGCTCGCAAGAAAAATTGTTTTTACTGATAATATTAAAAACATCGTGAGCTGCTCTGACTTGTTGAGCACTTTCCATTTTTAAACTATCTAGTCAAATCTTAAGATCTATAACTAGGTTTTCAATTTCATCTGGCTCTGAGTCATTAGGCATTACATTATATTTAAGCCCTTTCTCCAGGAGAGTACTTTCTTCCCTGGTAAATTGTATTTCCGTTTTGTTTATCACTCTAGTAAAAAATTTATGGTCAGACATTTTAGACACTATAGCATCACGTTTATCTACTTTGGGTACAAACCTTTTTAATTTACCTAGTTTCTTTTCGTGTCTAGCACATATTACATTTTTACAATCGTTTAGCCATTCAGTGATAAAGATCCAGAATTCATCTAATTGAAAATTAAATTGTAAACGGAACTCTTTGGTTAACTCTAAAAACAGATAATATGCTTCTTCATTTAATCTTTCTTTCTTTTTATGTAACGCATTAATTCGGTCTTAAATTATTTCTGCACTAAAGTTTTGAACATCTTGGGTTCCTTCGCTCATTGCTTGATGTTAAGAAAGGATTTTATGTAGCTTGGTAGCAGTCCCATTTCCTCACACTTTTTATTAAACGAGATGGCCATATCTGTGTTTAGGATCTTCTTTCTGATGTCTTTGTACTTTGAGACAGCCTTTGATACATGGGCCGGTAAGAAGAGTACAACTTTGAACATGACTGACGTTTGCAGCAACCGTCTACACAAATTTGAAAAATATGTAAAAATCTGCCAACTGGTTGCATAGGTTTTCTATATACCTTGACAAGGTTTCGTCACCTCTAAGAGTGACTTCAACAGAAGGTAATTACCTAAAATGAATATTTTTTTTTCCTTTATTGTAATTTTTATCACCTTACACAAGGCGGGCTGTCAGCAGCTGAGTACGCCGCTCTTCAGCCTTGAGATTTACAATAAGTAAGAAATAGAGGGGACACAGAGAATAGAATCAAAAATGGCGGGCAAAACAATGTAGACACCAAAAAACAAAAAACATGGAGCCGTTCACACCTGATGAGAAAACATCACTGACACTAGTGGACACGGCGCACAAAACAGGGATGATAGCGATGTTACACGTGAACAGCGGCGGCGTTTCGGCGAACAAACACTAAACACAAACGAAGACACACACACGAGACACTAATGGCGATGACCTCCGGCGCGCGAATGTTCACTGTGCGTGTGTGAGTCCGGGGACCTGCCAAGAGAGGAGGAGGAGGAGGAAGAGGAGTGGGAGAGGGAGAGGGGAGAGCAGAGATGCCACGGGCAGGGGAGAAAGGGGGG
This sequence comes from Schistocerca nitens, assembly GCF_023898315.1. Taxonomy (NCBI): domain Eukaryota; kingdom Metazoa; phylum Arthropoda; class Insecta; order Orthoptera; family Acrididae; genus Schistocerca; species Schistocerca nitens. The sequence goes on from NC_064614.1 coordinate 23,950,013, forward strand.
GAGGGAGGAAGGGGGAGGGGAAGCCCGGGGGAAGAGCGGTGGAGGGAGGGGACGTGGGAAAAGGAAAGAGAAGGGAAGGGAAGAGAAGGGAGGGAGGGAGGGTGCCTAAAGGAAAGGACACCGGAAGTGGGGGGTGGGGCAGGGTCAAAGTTGATAGGAGGGGTAGATGGAGGGGAGGAGGACATCGTCAGGGAGGGGGAGCCGGCGGAAGCCACCTTGGGAGAGGGTAAGGAGGGTGGAGAGATGGAGACCGGGTGGGACGTGCGAATACAGGCGCGGCAGCGGGCGGGGGTGGGAGAGGATCGGGGAGACGAGTGGGTGAGGAGGATCGAGTTTGCGGGAGGTAATGAATATGTCAGATTAAATATCATATCTAATAAAAGTTTACATTAATGTAAACGAGTGTAAAACAAATAGTACTTACATGAAGAACATATCGTCAAAGATGTACAGTAATTTAAGAGCTCAAGTCATGCATTAAAATATAAGACGTAATGTTCTTCAAAAAGTCAAACATTAAAACATAAGTAACACCGATGTGGTGTGAGGAGACTGACTGTGTGGCAACTAGTCACGCTGCCAAGTAAATGTAATGTAGGGCGCGCCACAAGCGGGCCACTAGTAACGTGAGCAAAACAATTTTGTATACTACACGTTTTCTGAAGTAAATCATACGTATAGCCAACATAGATTATAGTGTGTGGAATGGCCGAATATCAACGCTTGTCTTAAAATCAAATTAATTTCTTATTAAAACCATGTCACTCAGAAAGTTGCTGTCATAAAATTATTCTCCACTTGTTGAAATGTCTTAAAACGTGTGGCAGTGGGGGAACTTGAAGAGCACGAGTAGCACATAAGTGGGAATTGTACTGCTTCTAACTTCGTTAGTTCTTCTGCAGTCACAAGAGGGAAACCGTGGTGACATTTGTGTTATTTACTTTTTTCATTCAGCTGCTCCTGCATACCATCAAGTGGTTCTGAAGCAACCCTTAAGGATGCTTGATATGTTGTTGTCCATTGCTCTGTTGCGTGGTAAGACTGTTCCATGTATAAAAGGGGCGGGTTGAGTATACAGCTGAACTGAATTGAAATTACGTCGTCTTTTCGAATCGGGCGACGTCCTCTCAAAGCTTTCAGAGCAGAAGGCTTTCAACGCTCCGGTAGCGGTGTTAATTGCTGAGACAGAATTTCTGCTGTAGACAGTTTTTCTGTTTTCTTCACTTGTCCCATATGGAAAGAATCTGGATGAGGTCAGAACCATGAACGTTTATTTTTACTCTCACTCACTCCCTCTCTCTCTCTGTCTCATTTTATATTTATTTCTCCCTTTTTCACTGTGCGCACATCTCTCCCTCTCTCCCTCCAACCCAACGCGAGGGTGTTTGTGTCGGCGTGCGCCTGTGCCAAAGAGAGCGAGAAAGAGCAGGAGGAGCGAATTCTCTCGCTGAATTCGCGCAGTGAGGCTCTTAGCTGACGTATTCTCGGCGCTTTGCAAGCAATTACATCCAGTGAGAGAAAAATATCCCCCAAAACCTGCGCGTGGAGTGGTCTGTTTTTTGGTTTCTCTCTGCCCCTTTATTCGCCTTTTCGGTAGTGCACAGTGCGTTCACGCGCCGGGCGGTCACCACATGCCCTGGCTCCGGCAAACGTGCGCAATTAACGGCGTCTATGTCAGCGTCGCTAACGAGGCGCCGGCCGCTAACATAATCACTGTGCTCACCCCTCAGCCGTTGCTCTCCCCAGCTTCACATGCAGAGCAGCAGCTGACCGTCGTTCCACTGCGAGATGTGACCTCCCGTGAATCTACTCCACACTGCTCAAGAGCGGGTGAACCACGCACTTTGAAAATGTCTATTAACACCACCCCGCTTACAGTGATTATCACAGATAGGTGACGTACATGAAATTAGATTAGATATACTTTCATTCTAATTGATCCGTAGTGAGGAGGTCCTCCAGGATGTAGAACATTTCAGAAAAAGAACAATACATGACTAATACTTACAACTCAAACAAATAAGCTAATGTACCATTCCACAGGTCCCAAGTAGCATGGTCGTCTTTTTTAATTAACGCTATATGAAAGAATCATTTTACAAATACTAATACATTGAATTAAAAATTATTTTTTTTATTTATTTATAAGGTAATAAACCTGTAATACAACTACTAAATACTGCACTGAAATTGTGCAGAAGTTATACTAATATATATATATATATATATATATATATATATAAAGTTGGTTCTACTGAGAAATTCATCAATGGAGTAGAAGGAGCTGGCAACGAATAAATCCTTTAGGCGTCTCTTAAACTGAATTTCATTGGTTTTTAAGCTTTTTATGGCTGCTGGCAAGTTTCTAAAAATGTGTGTTCCTGAATAATGCACATCATTTTGTACAAGACTAAGTGACTTTAAATCCTTGTGAAGATTATTCTTGTATCTACTATTGATTCCATGAATTGAGCTGTTAGTTTGAAAAAGTGATATATTTTTAATGACAAATTTCATGAAGGAATAAATATATTGGGAAGCAGTAGTTAGTATCCCTAGTTCCCTAAACAGGCTTATGCAGGATGTTCTTGAGTTCACACCACATATAACTCTTACCGCACGTTTTTGTGCCCGGAAACCTTTAGCTTGGCTTGATAAATTGTCCCAAAAAATAATCCCATAAGGCATTATGAAATGAAAGTGAGCATAGTATGCCAGCTTCTTCATTTTTATATCCCCTATGTCTAACACAATTCGCATTTCAAATAGAGATTTGTTAAGACGCTTCAGCAGTTCTTTGGTGAGCTCCTCCCAGTTGAATTTATTATCAAGCTGTAATGCCAAAAATTTAACAATGTCCACTTCATCTCTCTGCTTGTCATCGTATGTTAGGCATATACTCGTGGGACACCCCTTACAAGTTCTGAACTGCATGTAGCGTGTTTTTTCAAAGTTTAGTGACAAAGAATTGGTTAGGAACCAGTGATTAATGTCCACAAATATTTTATTAGCTGGCCTTCCTAAGACTACACTTGATTTGTTATTTATTGCAATGTTTATATCATCGGCAAACAAAACGAACTTGGCTTCTGGTAATGTTACTGATGAGAGGTCATTGATATAAATAAGAATAAGAAAGTAGTTAGGAAACTTAACAGTAATTAAGCCACACGGATATATTATTATAACATGCGAGTGTTGGAACTTAATAGTGGCAACTACTTATTTACAGCTTGTAAAAAATAGACACGTGTTTCAAAGTTTTACTGACGTTAAAAGTAGTCAAGTATTGTGAATCACCCGTTGCCAGCGATGTGGAAGTCGTAGGATAGTCTTAGCAGTGCCAAATGTGTTGACAGTAAGAGCGGCGCGGTCTATTGCCCAACGAATTTGTAGCAGTTCTGAAGTGAACGCCGTGAAGTGTTTCCTTCAGTTAAGAAATCGAGTTGAACTTACGATGGCTTGTCAGGGGAGTGCAATAGGTGGTATAGCACTTCGCAGCCCCATCAGTCAGACAAATCAGTAACAGCTTGCACTATACGTGCTGGAGCATTGTTCTGCAAAATGAAAGTCAGGTCCTGCAGAATGTGCCATCACTTCTTTCTCTATGCTGTTCATTTTTGGAACACAAATTACGACTTGGTTTTTGGAAAGGTGTGCCATTCAACCGGTCTTTCCGGACCGAGTACTTTTTACAGATGAGAGTATGTTCAGCAGCTACAATCAACACCTGTGGGCGCGGGAAAATCCTCGCACCGCCTTTGTTCATGGTTACCAAGATCACTTCGATGTCTACATCTGGGCCGGCCTGGTGGTCACTAATCTAGTCGGTACAAACATGTTGCCCTTGCAACTGAACGCAAACGGCTGCTTAATCTTTTTTGGAAGAACCTCTGCCAGATGTGTTGGAACACATTCCACTCAACGTGCGACAACGGATGTCGTGCCAACAAGATGGTGCACTGCGCACTGTATTGAGATGATGAAATCTGGATAGGTCGCGGTGGGCCGCTGAGATGGCCTACACGTTCCCCCTTCTTGACGCCCATTGATTTTTTCTTCAGGTGGGCACTTGAAATCTGTTATCTATGAAACACCCTGCAAGGCACGCTAAATTAAGCAGTGCTAACAGGTAATTTGGCTTGTGGAAAGGGCCAAGGGAGTTGCGGTCGGATTCATTTCACAATTGTAATTTATTCTCATTTAGCTCACAAATACACTTTTGGAAGAGTTAAATTTGCTTCGCGGCTGAAGGCCTCCAAACAGATGCTTTAGAATAAGTTAATACACGGCTCACACCCATTGAGACTGATGAAGAGCTGATAGCGCGCATTATGGCAGCCTCCGATGCCATTTCCACGTTGCCAGGAGTGTTGGAAAGAGTGAGACAGTCACTCCAGTGTTGTCGCATGGCGCGTGTTTCAGGCAGGGGGGGGGGGCGTAAATTCGAGCACTTACTGTAACTGTTTTCAAATAAAGGCTATAAAACTTCACCCCGACTTCTAATTCACCTTGATGCCACAAATACAAGGGTTGCCGAGAAACTAATGAACAGCACTTTTTTTTCTTCAACAATTCTTTATTGAACATAATGAGAGTTACACACGAAAGAATGGAGTTTCATCTACCCATCCTATTTTTCCACGTAATCTCTATCCCGTTCTGTGGCCTTCGAAACAGGGTAGTGTATGTCCTGTCGGTAACAATCCTTGCCCTGGTGGCGGAGCCAGTGCTTCGCTGTGTGAATCTCCTCCTCATCGTCCTTAAAAAATGTCTTCCACGAATGCCACCCTTTAATGGCCAAAACAAGTAGAAGTCCGAGGAGGCTCGGCCAGCGCTAGCCGTGAATTGTCTCCCTGGCCGCTGCAAATCGTTGAGCTCCTCCGAACCACCTTCTGGTTATCTCACCCTCTAACTGTACTTCAGTCGACAGCAGATGCTCCGTAGCCTTTGGACAAGGATTTGTGAATATTCCCCACAGTTTCTTTCTCTGCAGTGAGAAATTCAATGACGGCACGTTGCTTGTAACAAACATCACCTACAGAAACCATTTTAAAACTGTCCAGCTGTTACACAATCTGTTGGAAGTGACGGAAACTTGGTATGCTCATTCGGGAGACTTCAGGTAATACATACGGTAACGTTTTGCAGTAGCAGCATTGTTTTCGGCTGAGAAAAAAAAGTGCGGTGCATTACTTTCTGGCGTACAGCGAAAATGTTTACCTGCGGACCTGCTACCGTGACGGCTCGATGGCGTGTTGTGTGCATTGGCAGCCAGCAACAATGCCTAGCTCCGTATGCTAAGGGATGCGGACATGGGTTGCTATCTGAAAATATGCTTGTTATGATCCACTCTACCATCCCTTTCATTTCCTACATTCATTTTAGATACACCCCGAGCACGCACCGGAATATCCACCTTGCTCTTTTAATCTATAGCAGATGATATAGTCTCATTTCAGTTCAGCCTGCACAGGAGAATAGTACTCCTGTTCTGTTACTGTGCTATGTACCAGTAATGTGGAGCTAGTTCTTGAGTATCTGGATGTCGTATTCCCCACAAAAGAAACACCAACACCTGACTGGGCGCTTAGAAAGCAAAGAAGTAAGATTGTTGTTTAACAACCCTTGGACGACGAGGTCATGAAAAATGAAAAACATACCCGCATAACAAAACAGCGTAGACGGAAAACGGGCACGTCCGTTCAGACGTAACGATTAGCACGTTTGCCTTAATCGATTTAGGGAAACCACGAAGAACCTTAAACAGAAATGCTACTCCTCGCTAACGCGAAATCTGTGCCTTCAGCAATACATCATCACATTCGCAATCATTAATTGACATAATTATTTTTATTTTCCATGGTTAACGCTATCCACCCGAGTCACTGGCAAGATAATCGCTGAATTTCCTTCTATGCTTACTTACTACATATTGTTCTAATACGCTGAACATTTAACACTTTCACTACAGTTACTCTTACATGTCTTAAACTATATTTCCTCTGGTCGTTTGGATGCTTTAACAGGGTCCTTTTACTCTACTGGATATCTATAATCTGACAAACCAGTGAATTTGACAGCACTTTCTATTACGATCTCTCACAAACTGACTATATCGATCCATGTGTGACCTACTCAAGTCTTATATTTAGAAGACTTGCGTGGGCCACAAACGGATCGATATAGTCAGTTTGTGAGAGATCGTAGTATTGAGTACTGACATGTCCACTGGTTTGTCAGTCTATAGATATCCAATAGAGTAAATGGAACTGTTAAAGCATCCATATGTTTCAGTAGTACAACTTCGTAACACACAGGGTGAGTCATTTGCGATGAGACATCAAAAATCTGGAAAACAATGTATAGCCTCATGAAACAAGTGAAAAATTAGCTTTTGCACAATTATTGTAGGTGAAACAGGGAGCAGTTTCATTTTTTATGGAAGATGAAGTCTCTTTTTTCACACGTATACTCACTCGAAACAAGGCCCCGGGAATAACCAACATCCCATTGGAACTACTGATAGCCTTGGGAGGGCCAGGCCTAACAAAACTCTACCATCTAGTGAGCAAGAAGTATGAGACAGGCGAAATACCCTCAGACTTCAAGAACAATATAATAATTCCAATCCCAAACAAAGCAGTTGTTGACAGACGTGAAAATTACCGAACCATCAGTTTAATAAGCCACGGCTGCAAAATACTAACACGAATTATTTAGAGACGACTGGAAAAACTGGTAGAAGCCGACCTCGGGAAAGATCAGTTTTGATTCCGTACAAATATTGGAACACGTGAGGCAATACTGACCCTACGACTTATCTTAAAAAATAGATTAAGGAAAGACAAACCTACGTATCTAGCATTTGTAGACTTAGACAAAGCTCCTGACAACGTTGACTGGAATACACTCTTTCAAATTCTGAAGGTGGCAGGGGTAAAATACAGGGAGCGAAAGGCTATTTACAATTTGCACAGAAAGCAGATGGCAGTTATAAGAATCGAGGGACATGAAAGGGAAGCAGTGGTTGGGAAGGGAGTGAGACAGGGTTGTAGCCTATCCCCGATGTTATTCAATCTGTATATTGAGCAAGCAGTGAGAGAAACAAAAGAAAAATTCGGAGTAGGTATTAAAATCCATGGAGAAAAAATAAAAACTTTGAGGTCCGCCGACGACATTCTGATTCTGTCAGAGACAGCAAAGGACCTAGAAGAGCAGTTGAACGGAATGGACAGTGTCTTGAAAGGAGGATATAAGATGAACATCAACAAATGCAAAACGAGGATAATGGAATGTAGTCGAATTAAGTGGGGTGATGTTGAGGGAATTAGAATAGGAAATGAGACATTTAAAGTAGTAAAGAAGTTTTGCTATTTGGGAAGCAAAATAACTGATGGTGGTTGAAGTAGAGAGGATATAAAGTGTAGGCTGGCAATGGCAAGGAAACTGTTTCTGAAGAAGAGAACTTTGTTAACATCGTTTATAGATTTAAGTGTCAGGGAGTCGTTTCTGAAAGTATATGTATGGAGTGTAGCCATGTATGGAAGTAAAACGCGGACGATAAATAGTTTAGACAAGAAGAGAATAGAAGCTTTCGAAATGTGATGCTACAGAAGAATGCTGAAGATTAGATGGGTAGATCACATAACTAATGAGGAGGTATTGAATAAAATTGGAGAGAAGAGAAATTTGTGGCACAACTTGACTAGAAGAGGGGATAGGCTGTAGGGCATATTCTGAGGCATCAAGGGATCACCAATTTAGTATTGGAGGGGTCCGTGGAGGGTAAAAATCGTAGAGGGAGACCAAGAGATGAATACACTAAACAGATTCAGAAGGATGTAGGATGCAGTAGGTACTGGGAGATGAAGAAGCTTTCACAGGATACAGTAGCATGGAGAGCTGCATCAAACCAGTCTCTGATGATCACAACAACAACAACTCACTTGTTATAGAAACTTATACGTAATTAAATATTTTTCCCATGTGCCCAGACTTGGCACGGATCTTGTATCACGAAAAAAGTTTATACTGATATTGTTTGTGTGGTGAAATACATTTTACAACACATACCAGCCATTAAATTGATAACATGAATTTTCAATATGTTAATTCAATATGTAAATTTTTCTTGGCATTACCAGTGTAGAGCATTTTGCTCGTCAACAAACGTCTGTACTGGATTTACATGAACGAAGGATAAGCAGTTGAATAACTACAGTGCGACGGTGTCAATAAAAGTGTCTGAGTTCATTCTGAAACCTTAGATTTGCAGTGTGTAGCGAAATACAGCATTGTAACATATTGTCAACTACACTGTAGTGGCGTCTTCTGCCACCGAATGTATCAGGATGACCAAATGTAGTGGGAAGAGGTAGAAGACACCGTATTAAGACTCGTCCGAGCTTTCCAAGTGATTTATTGTTTCCAACTACAGTGTCCCCGTTCTTCTCGATCTGCAACACCACAATGCTGAGGCCACCACTTAGCTGTCTACAAAACGGCTTGGCGCAGAATGGCTGCCTCAGCGATACGTGCACGCACTGTGTGTCGGCCTTGTACGCCAGCGATTTGCGGTGTTATCATGATGCAGACAGCTGACTCAGCGGTCTGCATCTCTGCCGATTCAGCGTCGCTCGATGTGAGCCGCAGGCAGCCAGCTGCGTGCTCCTCATCGGCATGGCTGAGATTACAGCGACAACAAGCGCCCACGACCTGGAGTCCGAATCTGCACCCCTCGCCTCGGGATGCTTCTGGCGTGTGTTGGAATCCAGGACGACTGCCCACAGTAGTGAGCCATGGAGTGGCCCACCACTGGCTGCCTATGGACCCCGCATCGGCCTCAGAGGGTCGAACCAGCGACCTGCTGTGGACTGGAACGCTGGCGCTCCATCTGCAACTGCATGTAGCTGGTGGTGTTACACGCCCTGCCGTCCAGGAGAGCTTCCACACTTGAATGAATCTCGTTAAATACCCACACCTATTTATACGTGGCTGTGCATCACTGTTTTGCCATATACGCCACTTCGCATCACGTACTCATAACACACTAGGTTGGCGAGTGGGCCCCTCCTGCGTGTGATTTGCGACATGCAAAACCGCTACGTACAGTCTTTCAGCAATTTGACAGCCCTTTGGCCTCTATTCTACACTCCTCGAAATGGAAAAAAGAACACATTGACACCGGTGTGTCAGACCCGCCATACTTGCTCCGGACACTGCGAGAGGGCTGCAAAAGCAATGATCACACGCACGGCACAGCGGACACACCAGGAACCGCGGTGTTGGCCGTCGAATGGCGCTAGCTGCGCAGCATTTGTGCACCGCCGCCGTCAGTGCCAGCCAGTTTGCCGTGGCATACGGAGCTCCATCGCAGTCTTTAACACTGGTAGCATGCCGCGACAGCGTGGACGTGAACGTATGTGCAGTTGACGGACTTTGAGCGAGGGCGTATAGTGGGCATGCGGGAGGCCGGGTGGACGTACCGCCGAATTGCTCAACACGTGGGGCGTGAGGTCTCCACAGTAAATCGATGTTGTCGCCAGTGGTCGGCGGAAGGTGCACGTGCCCGTCGACCTGGGACCGGACCGCAGCGACGCACGGATGCACGCCAAGACCGTAGGATCCTACGCAGTGCCGTAGGGGACCGCACCGCCACTTCCCAGCAAATTAGGGACACTGTTGCTCCTGGGGTATCGGCGAGGACCATTCGCAACCGTCTCCATGAAGCTGGACTACGGTCCCGCACACCGTTAGGCCGTCTTCCGCTCACGCCCCAACATCGTGCAGCCCGCCTCCAGTGGTGTCGCGACAGGCGTGAATGGAGGGACGAATGGAGACGTGTCGTCTTCAGCGATGAGAGTCGCTTCTGCCTTGGTGCCAATGATGGTCGTATGCGTGTTTGGCGCCGTGCAGGTGAGCGCCACAATCAGGACTGCATACGACCGAGGCACACAGGGCCAACACCCGGCATCATGGTGCGGGGAGCGATCTCCTACACTGGCCGTACACCACTGGTGATCGTCGAGGGGACACTGAATAGTGCACGGTACATCCAAACTGTCATCGAACCCATCGTTCTACCATTCCTAGACCGGCAAGGGAACTTGCTGTTCCAACAGGACAATGCACGTCCGCATGTATCCCGTGCCACCCAACGTGCTCTAGAAGGTGTAAGTCAACTACCCCGGCCAGCAAGATCTCCGGATCTGTCCCCCATTGAGCATGTTTGGGACTGGATGAAGCGTCGTCTCACGCGGTCTGCACGTCCAGCACGAACGCTGGTCCAACTGAGGCGCCAGGTGGAAATGGCATGGCAAGCCGTTCCACAGGACTACATCCAGCATCTCTACGATCGTCTCCATGGGAGAATAGCAGCCTGCATTGCTGCGAAAGGTGGATATACACTGTACTAGTGCCGACATTGTGCATGCTCTGTTGCCTGTGTCTATGTGCCTGTGGTTCTGTCAGTGTGATCATGTGATGTATCTGACCCCAGGAATGTGTCAATAAAGTTTCCCCTTCCTGGGACAATGAATTCACGGTGTTCTTATTTCAATTTCCAGGAGTGTACTTCGCAACTGTTGGTAAGCGTAACTCCTGCAATCTGGGCCGCACCTGGCTGTAACTTATGCTCAGAATATTGCACAAAACTACCTTTCCCTATGCTAAACAGTGGTGCCGCTATAACACTGTCACGTTTGCACCAGTTCCTGTGGCCCCTCAGACTTGACTCTGACCAAGACTCACTGTTTCGTGTCAGCCCAGCAAGTTACCAACATCTCCTTCCCAGTAACGTGCTACCTTTGTTGCCCATCTTCAGCACAGCCCGAAATGCCAGTCTCATCTGCCGCAACAGCCCTTGCCGCTCTGTGGAGTTGCTGACGATGCACGACAGGCCCCAACCATGGCCGTGGCTCTGGCTTCCAGGAGATGTTGCTGGTTCCGATCAGCTCGGTCACAATGGCACTCGCACATATCATATGACCCACTCTGTCCTGCCTATTGTGGCCCGAGTGCGACTCGTGACTTGGAAGGAATCTCTGGGGAAAGAGATAATAATAGACTGTGTCGATCGACACGGCGCATGGTTTCTTAAAGTGTTGACGCAATGGTACTCTCCTCAGGCTTGCTGCCGGATAGTGAAATCAGTGTTCCAGTTGCTTGGTTTGGGGGGAGAAGACAAAACAACGAGGTCATCGGTCCAGTGCTCCAGCGAGCTACCTATCCATCAAAGTCAGGAGAGACTCTGCTACAGAGTCCCACTGAAAACTGATGCCAAGGCTGGAAACTGTCATCCTACACTACTGGCCGCTAAAATAGCTACACCACGAAGACGACGTGCTACAGACGCGAAATTTAACCGACAGGAAGAAGATGCTCTGATATGCAAATGATTAGCTTTTCAGAGCATTCACACAAGGTTGACGCCCGTGGCGACACCTACAACGTGCTGACATGAGGAAAGTTTCCAACCGATTTCTCATACACAAACAGCAGTTGACCGGCGTTGCCTGGTGAAACATTGTGATGCCTCGTGTAAGGAGGAGAAATACGTACCACCACGTTTCCGACTTTGATAAAGGTCGGATTGTAGCCTATCGCGTTTGCGGTTTATCGTATCGCGACATTGCTGCTCGCGTTGGTCGAGATCCAATGACTTTTAGCAGAATATGGAATCGGTGGGTTCAGGACGGTAATACGGAACGCCGTGCTGGATCCCTACGGCCTCGTATCACTAGCAGTCGAGATGACAGGCATCTTATCCGCATGGCTGTAACGAATCGCGCAGCCACGTCTCGATCCCTGAGTCAACAGATGGGGACGTTTGCAAGACAACAACCATCTGCACGAACAGTTCGACGACGTTTTCAGCCGCATGGACTATCAGCTCGGAGACCATGGCTGCGGTTACCCTTGATGCTGCATCACAGACAGGAGCGCCTGCGATGGTGTACTTAACGACGAACCTGGGTGCAGGAATGGCAAAACGTCATTTTTTTATGAATCCAGGTTCTGTTTACAGCATCATGATGGTCGCATCCGTGTTTGGCGACATCGCGGTGAACGCACATTCGAAGCGTGTATTCGTTATCGCCATACTGGCGTATCACCCGGCGTGATGGTAAGAGGTGCCATTGGTTACACGTCTCGGTCACCTCTTGTTCGCATTGACGTCACTTTGAACAGCGGACGTTACATTTCAGATGTGTTACGACCCGTGGCTCTACCCTTTATTCGATCCCTGCGGAACCCTACATTACAGCAGGATAATGCACGACCGCATGCTGCAGGTCCTGTACGGGCCTTTCTGGATACAGAAAACGTTCGATTGCTGCCCTGGCCAGCACATTCTCGAGATCTCTCACCAACTGAAAACGTTTGGTCAATGGTGGTAGAGCAACTGGCTCGTCACAATACGCTAGTCACTACTCTTGATGAACTGTGGTATTGCGTTGAAGCTGCGTTGGCAGCTGTGCCTATACACACCATCCAAGCTCCGTTTGACTCAATGCCCAGGCGTTTCAAGGCCGTTACTACGGCCAGACGTGGTTGTTCTGGGTACTGATTTCTCAGGATCTGTGCACCCAAATTGCGTCAAAATGTAATCACATGTCAGTTCTAGTATAATATATTTTTCCAATGAATACCCGTTTATCATTTGCATTTCTTCTTTGTGTAGCAATTTTAATGGCCAGTAGTGTATATAGTCCCTCATACCATACACTCCGCATGCGCTGTCCACCACAGGTGCTGCCTCTAAGACTGGGCTTGTGTTACCGCCTCTAGCAGAACTCTGGCGCCTCTGATCTATTGCACTATCCTCAAACACTCGGCTATCTACACAAAAGAATATTGTGTTGTCACGCGAGATAGTAGAGGTTTCACATCCTGCAACGAGAAAAACCCTTGTCTCTATTAGTCAAATTGTCTCCCCACCACTTAGATTTGCAGCCTAATGAACACAAAAGGTATTATCAACGTATCTCCAGAAGTACGTTGGATGACACAATTCTTATTCCTATAATCCCTTAGTATAACCGTAGCATGGCGATGTAAGTGCCGCTCTGTCACCTTACGACATATGTAACGGTAGTATGTAGATGTAGTAATTGTTGTAGTCTTGTCTAAAGGCCACTTACAACACTCACGGTTTCTACTCTTGCAATTACGTTTAGTACTTCAGGTGTTATTGTAGCTTCGGTAATTGAAGTACTTAAACACAATTACCTCATTAACAACCGCCAGTGACCTCAGATGCTGCGTAATGGATAAAGATCGGTCAAGTGTGAAGTTATCGTATAGTCTTGATGGCAGCTTACCTATTTCGTCAGACTACTTCTTGCGAGTGATAGTACTACTGAAATACACGGTCACCAGCCAAAATAACGAATCTATTGACGTTATTTACAAATTCACCAAATTTGATGTTTTGGTGCTTATTAAAACTACTTCTCTTTTAATAATTTCTATCATTGAAGGAACAGGCTAATTCTCGTAGATAGCAGAATAATGACTGCAGTCAGAGTTGGTTGCACCCAACAACTTAGAAAAGCTGGGTCCTTGAACACAACGCCAGAGCCACAATAGTACCTACATACGTTTCTGAAGGTAAGATCAGCAACACTGTCTCTGAAAATATGTATTATACACAAGAAATATTTTTTTAGTATATAAATGTTTGCAAAAGGTATTTTACAGTTAGTTTTTCTCAGTTTTACTGATATAGTTACTTTACGTAATTTCTTGGATAGAAGGTCCCCATAATCAAGTTCACACACTAGGTAGAATTGTTATTTACTTTACATACTTTCAACGCAATCTACAATTCTCCACATTTACTTCAATTGCTGCACTTGAGTGACACTTTAAATTTACTTTGAAAGAAAACACTCAGTTGCGCAATAATGTTTCACACCCATGGATTCTCGGTTTCATTCTCTTTAGTATAGGAAAGGATCCCTACTTGGAACACTTCAGGTTAAGTGAGTAGTTTGGCGTTAAAAAAAGCACAATTAAATGATTATTGAACAAAACACGCAAAAGCTTGTCGACACAGCTCGTATACAGAACTATGGACGCTTAATTTCAGTAGTATCGTTGTGAGCACAGTTGCCGGAGATTTAGGTGTTTTGAAGGCACATACCGTTCTGCAAAGGCGGAGATTATTACTTGTCTTCGTGGCGTCGAATTTTGCGACTTATACCAGCACAGTTATGAGTTTGGCTTTCTCGGGGATCTGCGTCAGTCTAGGTAATGGATGCCTTAGACTACCTCACATCCAGGAACCAACACTCGTTGCAGACGAAGTTTTATATCTCCTCTAAAGCGTTGCAAACTTGTACCTTCGCACTTCCCCTTCACACTCTTCTGTTAAGCAGTTAAACTTTAGCTTTGTTTAAACAATACTGCGGAGTACAGCGCACACTAGCTTTCGTCCCTTGCCTCAACAGTGTCTTGCGCTTGTCTGATTTTGTCCACTTCTCCCCTCTTCTACCTGCTTCCGTTAGCAGCAAAAAATCTCCACCTTTTCCGACCTTCCAGATCGCAGGTGAATCACTACTGGTTTTCACCTGTACTTAACTTTAGCCCTGAGCAGGTGTTGACTTCACTTTACAAATAATTTGTTGTTGTTGTTGTGGTCTACAGTCCTGAGACTGGTTTGATGCAGCTCTCCATGCTACTCAATCCTGTGCAAGCTTCTTCATCTCCCAGTACCTACTGGAACCTACATCCTTCTGAATCTGCTTAGTGTATTCATCACTTGGTCTCACTCTATGATTTTTACACTCCACGCTGCCCTCCAGTACTAAATTGGTGATCCCTGGATGCCTCAGAACATGTCCTACCAACCGATCCCTTCTTCTAGTCAAGTTGTGCCACAAACGACTCTTCTCCCCAATCCTATTCAATACCTCCTCATTAGTTATGTGATCTACCCATCTAATCTTCAGCATTTTTCTGTAGCGCCACATTTCGAAAGCTTCTATTCTCTTCTTGTCTAAACTATTTATCGTCCACGTTTCACTTCGATACATCACTACACTCCATACTTCCAGAAATGACTTCCTGACACTTAAATCTATACTCGATGTTAACAAATTTCTCTTCTTCAGAAACGCTTTCCTTGCCATTGACAGTCTGCATTTTATATCCTCCATACTTCGATCATCATCAGTTATTTTGCTCCCCAAATAGCAAAAGTCTTTTACTACTTTAAGCGTCTCATTTCGTAATCTAATTCCTGCAGCGTCACCCGATTTAATTCGACTACATTCCATTAGCCTCGTTTTGCTTTTGTTGATGTTCATCTTATATACTCCTTTCAAGACACTGTCCATTCCGTTCAGCAGCTCTTCCAAGTCCTTTGCTGCCTCTGACAGAATTACACTGTCATCGGCGAACCTCAAAGTTTTTATTTCTTCTCCATGGATTTTAATTCCAATTCCGACTTTTTTTCTTTCCTTTACTGCTTGCTCAATATACATATTGAATAACATTGGGGAGAGGCTACAACCCTGTCTCACTTCCTTCCCAACCACTGCTTCCCTTTCATGTGCCTCGACCCTTATAACTGCCATCTGGTTTCTGTACAAATTGTAAATAGCCTTTCGCTCCCTGTATTTTACCTCTACCACCTTCAGAATTTGAAAGAGAGTATTCCAGGCAACATTGCCGAAAGCTTTCTTTAAGTCTACAAATGCTAGAATTGTAGGTTTGTCTTTTATTAATCTAGCTTCTAAGATAAGTCGTAGGGTCAGTATTGCCTCACGTGTTCCGATATTTGTGCGGAGTCCGAACTGATCTTCCCCGAGGTCGGCTTCTACTAGTTTTTTCCATTCGTCTGTAAAGAATTCGCTCTAGTATTTTGTAGCCGTGACTTATTAAACTGATAGTTCGGTAATTTTCACATCTGTCAACATCTGCTTTCTTTGGGATTGGAATTATTATATTCTTCTTGAAGTCTGAGGGAAATTCCCCTGTCTCATACATCTTGCTCACCAGATGGTAGAGTTTTGTCAGAGCTGGCTCTCCCTAGGGTGTCAGTAGTTCTAATAGAATGTTGTCTACTACAAATAATTATACATAGTTAATTAAAAGATACTTATTGTTAGTTAACATTATAAACGTTTGTTAATTACATATAAACATTAAGCTTGAGACATTCAAAGAATATTGTCTTCTGTAGACCCTCTCATACACCGCATACTGTATACAAATCTCATTCTTTGCTTCATTAGTGCAA
Organism: Schistocerca nitens; assembly: GCF_023898315.1. Lineage (NCBI taxonomy): Eukaryota > Metazoa > Arthropoda > Insecta > Orthoptera > Acrididae > Schistocerca > Schistocerca nitens. The sequence continues at coordinate 23,966,262 of NC_064614.1, forward strand.
CGTCTTTCGACTCTAAATAGGTCGATAGTGATACAGTAGGTCTGGTAGCATTGATGTGAAAGTATTTATCTTAGCCGCAAGAGTAATGTGAAGGTTAGTAATCTGTCTTTGTGTGATAACTGCACAACCTTCAGCTCTAACGAGACCTCAACGCCGGCGCCCTCTGTCTTCTCGTACAATAAGCAGCAGCAGGTGGCGGAGCCCAGACGTCGTCCTCTCTCAGCAGGTTCTTCCCTCTGCAGTAGCTATCGCACCCCATCCTCGCGACTTCTGATCAGAGTCTATTGGCGACACTGTTCCGCGCACTCCACTGAATATGGAACGCCGCCGGGAGTCCTACGGACATCTCGATATTTATTACATTCCAGCCTCTTTACGAACTACTTCCATGTAAAAGATGCTGGTACGGCGAGCTTCGAGGGAGAGGAACGCTTGTAATACGAATAAAGCTCCGTTCTTCTCGGAATATAGTGCAGCGGATGGGAACGATTTATTTCCGACGCGCTTTGTAAAATATAGATTACTGATTTTACAGTATGGCCATGTAAAAATGGCCCCACATCAACCTTCACTCGTAGAATAATACCTTTTCTTTTAATCGAAAAATACGTTTAATAACGTGGCCTGCACACCTATGTATTTTTGTTCTTTATGCAGAACTGTAACTTTAATTGTTTCAATACTCCGGTAACTTTTTCCCTATTGATCTACCGTTTTAAAGTTCTTAAAGAATGCTTCATCCTGTAAATATAGCCACGGTGACAAATAAAACGAAGCCCTGGTGAAAGAGTAGTCCACATCTACATCTGTGCTCAACAAGCCACGTTGCGGTGGGTGGCGGAATGCACTTGTGTACCACAGTCATTTCTAGCTTTTACTATTGGAGTCGCGAATGGATCGATGGGAAGAAAGATTACTGGTCAGCGTACGTGTCATCTCGAATCTCTCTGATTTTACCTTCATGCTCTCCTCGCCAGATTTATGGAGGATGGAGGAATATATTTGTTGACCCTTCTAGGAACGTAGGCTTTCGGTACTGCTACCGACTGTGTGAGATGTTGTTTAGGCAGTCCGTGCTTTGGTGTTCTAGAAAGAAACCTATTCATTAATACTGAAAGTCATAAATAGTGGCCCAGTTTCATAGATCCAGGTACATAGAAACACTTCCGTTCTTCCAATCTTGAAGAGGATATCACATAACTGGGAAGATATTAGTTATGCTTTCCTCTGCGACCACACTCACGGTTCATATTTTCTGTAGCCCATAATATCAGTCGGCGGTAGATTAATCTCTTATCACTTTTTTTTTTTGAGTCATCAGTCTTCTGACTGGATGCGGTCCGCCACGATTTTCTATTCTGTGCCAACCTCTTCATCTCAGAGTAGCACTCGCAAACTACACCCTCAATTATTTGCTGGATGTATTCCTGTCTGTGTGTCCTTATACAGTTTTGGTCTCTACTGTTCCCTCTATCATTATTATAATTACTATTATAATTGTCATTTTAGAAACAGAGTGCATCGCATCATAATGGAAGGAAGAGAACATAATTTCTTCGAAAAAGATTAGTGCCTTTATATTGTTTCTTTCGACAACCCGAAAATTTTACATACAATATCCGTTTGCAGCTTTCATTTCTGCAGATCAGGAAACAAATTATTTCACGGTATCGATAAATTTAGTTATCCCAGCACTGTATCGATGAAAGGAAGAGTAGACGTGTTAGCGTACTCTGTTTTGTTGTTGAGATGAGGCAAGTTTCAAGCCGTTGTAAGTCTCTGAATTAACTCTCAGAGGGTGCTGACAACACTGGTACCGTCGTAATGAGAATCGCCGACGAGTAACTTTTTTAAACAGTTCTTTAAGCTTTTAAGATGTCTTACAGTGAAGGATACATTATAAGACTGTCTATCAGTCCTAATGGTTCGCAACATTTCGAGCTGTTCATAAAGCCTGTACAGATTATAGTCTGCTGTCTTCTGCAAGCTGCTCTTCCAAACGTCACATCAGATCATCTTTGTTGAAGCTTCGATCAATCTCATTGAGAAAAAAAAAATCAAGAATTTCAAAGACTTCTTTCATAAATCTTCGTTCGTATGAATATGTTTAGGGGTTGATCATCTTTCCGTATGTTTCAATCACGGTAGAAATTTTCTTGTTTGGGTCTTGCACCACAGGAAGTTTCAAAAACCTGCAATCAGTTATGTGATGTCATGCTAACTATGAAAGACGTCTCAAACATTACTATGGAATGCGCTATAAGGGAAAACGTCTGCTAGCAAACCATGAACAACCTCAACCGTGAAACTGAGGATTTGCTGGAGTAGCTCTAGATTTCTTGAATCGCTCAGTATCAACATTATGTGTGCTTGTCCTTGAGTGTGAAAATGGGGAATCGTAACAACGGTACGGGCCGCAAATGGCGACATCCCCTGAGAAAGGGGAGTTCGTTACGAGCCGGCCACTCAGTATGAGAATATCTAAGACTGTGAAGTTCTTCGGCAGTTCGCATGCTACCGTCGCGAGCATCTGGCTTATTTGAAGTAGTAGAAGGACAGGAAACAACTAGTGGATGGAGTTTTAGACACGGACGTCGGAGGCTTGCTCGCTATGTGAAGCAGAACAGGCTAAAATAGGTTGCGTATCTGACGGAGAGTACCCTACTAGTGTAGGAACAAGACTTTCGGAGCACACAATTCTGCGCACATAGTTGAACATGTAAGTCTGCAACAGATGAGGCCTATATGTACGCATGTTGATCCAATCGTCAGTTACGGTTGTTTCAGGCACAGGATAATCGAGATATAACCGTGGATCAGTTGAAATAATTTTCCTGGTCGGATGTGTCATATTTCTTGTTACACAAGCATTAGACGCTACCCAGCTGAAATGCTATCCACAACAAGACTGCAGCATGGACTCAGGCCGGTGGGGCTAATATTAGGCTTTTTTTTCGAGCGATCAGTCTTCTGTCTGTCCACCGCGAATTCCTCTCTAGCACCAAGCACTTCATCTCAGAGTAAAACATGCATACCACGTCCTTAATTATTTGACAGATATATTCCAATCTCTGTCTTGCCACACAGTTTTTACCTTCTTCGGCTGCCTTTGACAGCATTGAAATTACTCCCCTGTTCATCCTGCCTCTTCAGCATTGCAGTATTTTCCATATGTTTCTTTCCTCTCCGATTCTGCGGAGAATCACTGTATTCCGCATCTTCTCAGTCCACCTACTTTTAAATCATTCTACAGCCCCATATCTTAATCTCCGATTCTCTTATTTTGCGGTTTTGATACAGTGATAGCCTACTTTTTATGTCCACCTTGCTTCTTCCGTCATGTTTTATTTTACTTCCAAGGTACTACCATTCCTAAACAGCTGTGTGGTTAGAAGTTTTGACATTAAGTTTATCACTGGACCTTTTCCTGTCACTCCTTACTGTATTCGTCTTTCTTCAGTTTATTCTAAATCCACATTCACTACCCGTTAGACTATTCATTCCACTCAACAACACTTGTAATTCTACAGTTTCATCGAGGACAGCAATGCCATCAGCGAATCATCATTGATATCCACTAACCATGATGTTAATGCCACTCTTGAATCTTTTTTCCCGTCATTGTTTCTTCGATGTATAGACTGAACAATAGGAGTGAAATACTGAATCCCTCTCTTACACACCTTTTAACCAGACCAATCCCTTTCTTGGTATTCAGGCTGTTTAGACTTCTATTATTCTCTGGGAGGCATTCATTTTAGATATCATGGAACCTGTGGTAGTGACCAAACGCAAAATGACAGCTGTGGACCACGTGGTGATTGCTGCGAACCACGTGCGTACCTTCATGTCTGATGTCTTTCCTGACGTCGATGGCATCTTCCAGAGTGGTAACTGTCCGGGCAAGCAGGCTAGAATTGTGCTAAAACTGTTTCAGGAGTGTGAACTCACAATGATATCTCGGCCAGCAAATGATCCTGAACAGAATCCTATGGAACACATCTGGGACGGTATTGGGTACAAGGTCCACTCCCAAACACATTCACCATGATTTTTTCCTAGGCATCTGGTGTCACATACCTCGGGAAACATATCAAGGACTTGTAGAATTAGTGCGGAACTGGATCGATGCTGCGTTAGGTTCCAAAAGCGCCCCAACCAACGCGCTATTACTCTGGTGGCCACAATGTTTTGGTCATCAGTGCACAATTATAATACAGCGTAATCAGAATACTAGTTCTTGGTAAGTATTCGGTTTCCACTGCCGCTCACTAACATAAGCCGTAGGACTGTCAACACACAACGGCTGATGGAGTACGGAACCAGAAGTTAATGACAGTTGCGTGATATTTGTGTAATTTCCTAAACGTTGGTGGTGAGAGTGAAAGTTAGAGCGTGCAATCCGGCTGTACCCATTATCAAGTACTGTACGATTTTACGGTGCACTGTGTCAAAACGTGTAGCAGTGTATATGACACCACTATAATATGAGGTGTGAAGTAACAAATTGTCCCTGTACAAAGATTTCACGAGTGCATGTTTGACGAAAGATGTTGTCAGATCAGAAAGGGATACTCCTTACAATCAACCCATTTCAGTTGGATTCAGCCAGCAGCCTTCAAAGAAATTACTTATCCTAAACAAGACCTTGAATTCGAGCATTAGATGCACTGAAAATCGAAAATTGTATATTGAAAGAATGCGATCACTCAATGAAATCTCGAAATAAAAGTTGGTGTGGCTAAGTTTATCAATAGGGCAAAGAAAATATCCAAGTGTATTAAGTATGACCAGTGCAGAAGCCGGCCGGGGAGGCCGAGCGATTCTAGGCGCTACAGTCTGGAACCGCGCGACCACTACGGTCGCAGGTTCGAATCCTGCCTCGGGCATGAGTGTGTGTGATGTCCTTAGCTTAGTTAGGTTTAAGTAATTCTAAGTTCTAGGGGACTGATGACCTCAGAAGTTAAGTCCCATACCGCTCAGAGCCATTTTGAACCAGTGCAGAAACCGAATAAACGGAATTGCTCTTTTAATACTTTTACTGAAACAGTCGTATATTTGTTTATATGTACCAATCATTGTCGGGCGAAGTCATTTTAAGCGGCCGACGTCGATAATGGTGTGACTCGGTAACATGCACTCCACCAGCTGCTGTAAAATGCTGTCTATTGCGCTATTTTCGAAATGCGAGCTGAAATAGCAAAGCAAGAGCTGCAAAACGAGTTTCGCAGGTGCCGTTGTAGGATTCTATATTCCATTTCTGAAATAATGTACAGATAATCCAAATTAAATTATTGACCTTTTAGGCAAGTAACTCACGAATCTTGTTTAGAAGTGGAATTCTTGATTGTGATGATGATAACAATAGTAATTAAAACACAAAGAATTTCAAATTAAATTACAGATGTGAATATTTCGCAGGGAAAAAAAATAGTGCAAGTTCTTTGCAATACGTAGTGTAAGAATTGGTAATATTACGTGAATCCAGCGTTCTACGGTGTTAGAGGCTGCTGCCACACATGAGGATTGTAACATCACGCATAATTTTTTGCCTTGTAAAATATTTAGTAACGAAATCCTGCCGTAAAGGGGTTGTCTGTTTATCTGTTACCCTTGAACAGTTCGTTGCATTTGTCAGCGTGGAATTGGCGCACGACGTTGATGCAAGAGGATATCAGAAGTATTTCACTCGAAACAACCCACGAATTTTTCCATTTAACTGTTCTTAATAACTCTTCGGGATTAAACTTTATTATTAAACTGGGAAGACACGTAGTGATAACACATCTGACAACTTATAGCCCTGTTTTGGTCTCCACTGAAACTGCTGTAAAAACATGTTTCATTTATCCGAAGCGTTGGGTGTATATGGGGTTCGGTTCTTCCGATAAATATCAGAATTACAGTACACTGCACTGCCCTGCCTATATGCCTTCCCTTCTTCATAACTGAGTTATATCCACCAAACAAACAATACTTGTACTCAGCGTCAAGATTAGAGCAGGACCTAACTCACCGTCAGTACTTTTGTCTGAAGTAATACTAAATATAAAATATGACGTTCACCACTCTTGAGAGGACAGATTATGAATATTAATTTTATAATAAACTAAAATATGTTAATGAAAGTTTTACTTTTATTATCGGAAAGTTACTTGAAATGAATTCTAGTAAAAACTGTACCATGTAGCTTTGTCGCTATTATGTGTGAAAAATATGATGTGAAATAATTATTAAAATGGTTCCATTAACCCAAAAATCTGGCACTAAAACTAATTTAGCAAGCGACATGTTGAAACACGTCCACTCCACATAGTCTTCTCCTTTTTCGTCGCTAATAAAAGTATGTACTTTGTTATGTAATTAGCATATTAGGATTATCGTTTGAGATAGCGAAATTTACATGCATCGCAGTTCGTCAACAGATTAACTCCTTCATAATGACGCGGGAGATAGGGTAGTAATTGTCTTTAGTTAATACTGAAACATAAAACTAATGAGAATTGATGAAATATATGTTTCGAAATTCAGTTTACAGATACGTTCAGTCATATGACTGATTTCATCCTAAACTCTTCTACATAAGAGTGCATAAAATTTCTTGCTTTGCAGCAAATGAGCAGTCGTAATTTGTGACGACCAAGAATGTTGCACAATTTCTTAATTTCTCGATTAGTATAGACAAACATGACTCACGATGGCGTCATTCAGAGCCATTGTTTTTGGTGCATCAGTGGCCCAAATATGTCGCCATAATTCTTGAATAGAAATTCTTGCGTCCGTGACAAATATATTGTCGACACTACTGATAACTGTGGAGATTATTGCCACAACATTCCCTTCACGTTTTTATGAAAGTTTCGTCTATCTCTAAAAAGGAAAATTTTAACTATACATTTGAGAACATAGACTGCCTAGAAGCTAGCCTCACGCTTTCTGCAGCTCAGTTCTGCTTTCGGCCGTTAAGCAGGTCAGGTTCATTGAGAAACCGCGCCTGTGCACTCTCAGGATACCTGACATACGTTAGACAACGGACTTGAGGTGCGAAACCAGCGGTGGTTTTAAACAAAAGTGCAATTGGGGCTGACATTTTCTGCAAAAGCATTACCACAGCTGCAGAATAGTCACCAAGGTATTCCACATACTGGACAAGAAAACGATGGAAAAGAAGCTGCGGATCCCTGGCTTACGTGGATGATTGTTCTTGCTGTGGTCTTCAGTCCGAAGACTGGTTTGATGCAGCTCTCCATGATTTTCCATCCTGTGCGAGCCTCCGAACAACTACCGCAACCTACATGCTTCTGAATCTGCTTACTGTATTCATCTCTTCGTCTACCTCTATGATTTTTACCCCACACACTTCGCTCCAGTATTACATTGGTCATACCATTGTGTCTCATAATGTGTCTTATCAACCGACCCCTTCTTCTAGTCAGGTTGTGCCACAAATTTCGTATCTCCCCAATTCCATAAAGTACCTCCTCATTAGTTACATGATGAATTCACGTGATCTTCAACATTCTTCTGTAGCACCACGGTTCAAAAGCTTCTAATCACTTTTTGGTTGCACTGTTTATTGTCTGTGTTTCATTTTCATACATCGGAACACTTCATACAAGTGAGATTTCTTTCAGAAATGATTTATTATAATTAAAAGCTGTATTCTATGTTATCAAATTTCTCTTCCCCAGAAACTCTTTTCTTTGCTGTTAGTAGTAAAGATTTGACTTCCCGTTCTGCCACGATCAGTTATTTTGCTGCACTAATATCAAAGCTCATGACCGCTCTAACTGCCCTCTCTCTTAATCTAATTCCCTCAACATCACTTTGTTTAATTCGAGTACACTCCATTATCCTTGCTTTGCTTTAGTTCATTTTCGTCTTTCTGACCTTCTTTCCGTTCAGCTGCTCGTTCAAGTCCTATGCTGTCTGGGAAACACTTACAGTGTGGTCGCCAAATCTAAAAATTTCCACTTTTTCCCCTAAACTTTAATTCCTACTCCAAAGTTTTCTTTTGTTTCCTGCTTGCTCAGTGAACTGGATGAATAACATCAGGGATAGACTACAACTTGACTCACTCATTTTTCTTCCACTGCTGCCCTTTCTGCTCCACGACTCTTGTAAATACCGTCTGGTTTCTATACAAGCTGCAAATAGCCTTTCGCTCTCTGTGTTTTACCCTTACTACCTTCAGAATTTGAAAGAGAGTATTGAAGTCAAGTTCGTCAGAAGGTTTCTCTAAATCTACAAATGCTATAAATGTAGGTTTGTCTTTTCTTGACCTAACTTCTAGAAGACGTCGTACAGCCAATATTGACTTGGGTCTTTATATAGTTCTCTGGAATCCAAATTGATCTTCCCCGAGGTCGGCTTTTACCAGTTTTTCCATTCTTCTGTTCGTGTTAGTATTATGTAACCATGACTTTTTTAGTGATAGTTCCGTAATTTTCACACCTGTTAGTACGTGCTCTCTTTGGAATTTTAATTATGTTATGATTATTACAACACGAATTCAGTTACTCAATATAAATAAACACCTTGGGAGTACATCAGTCATTTTCACTTGTAATTAAATGAAGACGTTTCCCGCATTTGGAGACGAAACGGCAGGAAGCAGTTTCATACATCGACCACGGCATCTGAACCCGGAAGTTTTAACTGTAGGCGTACAATCTTCCTTGACCAGTTAGAATCGATTACTAGAACATCGCCACTCAATTAGATACAATTTTATCACAACAAAACATAGAAGTTTCTCATGTTGTAGTCGTATGTTATGTTATCGTTACGTTACCGGATCTACAAATGTTGAACAGCCTGCATACCGCAAGCAGATGGACGCCACACTTGTCTTACCTCAGACCTGCTGCTTGAGCTAGTTTCCGAGACTTTTATACATGATTGTATTCCAGTCAGATTCCTCTCAGAGTATGTTGGTACAATAGCTAAGTACTTAGCAGTCGTACAGAACAGCTCGTTCGTCGAATGACCTTATCTAAGGATTTGCATGTTGTACAAGTCACATCAATAGCCAGGAATGGTACTCTGAGTACCATTACGGATCCATATAGCTGTCGTCGATATGCAGTAGGACTTTGGAAGATATACTGTGCTCGAACAATATGAATGAACACTAAAAAAATGATTTGTTGGTAAAGAGCCAACACGGGATTAAACAGTATACTTTTTAAGTAACACAACCATCACTTTATTCTCAGGAAGTAATGATTGCTATCGAAAGGAGATGCAGAATTGATTCCATATTTTCAGATTTCCAGAAGGCTGTTGACACCGTTCGTCGCAAGCGACTTCTTATCAAATTTCGTGCCTATCTTAGTTGTGCCACTGATTCGTAATTTTCTGTTACAAAGGTCACAGTTCCTAGTAACTGACGGAAAGTCATCGAGTAGAACAGTGATCTCTGGAGTTCCCCTTGGAAGTGTTATAGGCTCTCTGTTGTGTCTGCTCTGCAAAGACTATTTAGGAGACATTCTGAGCAGCTCATTTATATAGTTTTAGAATAATGTTGTAATTTACCGTCTTGTAACGTCGTCAGACGTTCAAAACCAGTCGCAGAATAGTGGTGAGAAAAGTGGCAGTTGGTTCTAAATAATGAAAATTTGAAGTCATCCACTTGAATTCTAAAATCAATCCGCCACACGATACATCACACAAACCTAAAGGGTGCAAAATCAACTAAGTACTTTGGGATTACAATTATGAAAAACTTAAATTGGGATAATCACACAGATAACGTTTTAGGGAAAGCAATCCAAGGACTCCGACTTATTGACAGGACACTTAGAAAATGCAACAGGTTTATTAAAGAGACATTATACTACGCTTCCCCGCCCTCTTTTAGACTTTTGCTGTGTGATCTGTATCAGTTATGACTGACGGAGGACATCTAAAAAGTACAAAGAAGTGCAGGTCGTTTCTTACTGTCGAGAAATAGAGGATAGAATGGAACGGATATGATACAGGAATTGAGGTGTTAATCATCAAGACAAAGGCATTTTTCGTCAAGGCAGCGCGTTCTCATTAAATTTCAATCACCAACTTTCTCCTCAGAGTATGCAGATATCCTGTTGTCGCCCACCTACATAAGTAGAAGTGATCATCATAACAAAATAAGAGTATTCGTTTAAAAAAAATGGTTCAAATGGCTCTGAGCACTATGGGACCTAACATCTATGGTCATCAGTCCCCTAGAACTTAGAACTACTTAAACCTAACTACAATAAGGACATCATACAACACCCAGCCATCACGAGGCAGAGAAAATCCCTGACCCCGCCGGGAATCGAACCCGGGAACCCGGGCGTGGGAAGCGAGAACGCTACCGCACGACCACGAGATGCGGGCAGGGTATTCGTTTCCCAGCGTGCTATATGAGAGTGGAACAGTTGTTTACAGGTTGTTCGGTAGACCCTCTAACAGGTTCTTAAGTGTAAGTAGAACAGTAATCATGTATATATACACTCCTGGAAATTGAAATAAGAACACCGTGAATTCATTGTCCCAGGAAGGGGAAACTTTATTGACACATTCCTGGGGTCAGATTCATCACATGATCACACTGACAGAACCACAGGCACATAGACACAGGCAACAGAGCATGCACAATGTCGGCACTAGTACAGTGTATATCCACCTTTCGCAGCAATGCAGGCTGCTATTCTCCCATGGAGACGATCGTAGAGATGCTGGTTGTAGTCCTGTGGAACGCCTTGCCATGCCATGCCATTTCCACCTGGCGCCTCAGTTGGACCAGCGTTCGTGCTGGACGTGCAGACCGCGTGAGACGACGCTTCATCCAGTCCCAAACATGCTCAATGGGGGACAGATCCGGAGATCTTGCTGGCCAGGGTAGTTGACTTACACCTTCTAGAGCACGTTGGGTGGCACGGGATACATGCGGACGTGCATTGTCCTGTTGGAACAGCAAGTTCCCTTGCCGGTCTAGGAATGATAGAACGATGGGTTCGATGACGGTTTGGATGTACCGTGCACTATTCAGTGTCCCCTCGACGATCACCAGTGGTGTACGGCCAGTGTAGGAGATCGCTCCCCACACCATGATGCCGGGTGTTGGCCCTGTGTGCCTCGGTCGTATGCAGTCCTGATTGTGGCGCTCACCTGCACGGCGCCAAACACGCATACGACCATCATTGGCACCAAGGCAGAAGCGACTCTCATCGCTGAAGACGACACGTCTCCATTCGTCCCTCCATTCACGCCTGTCGCGACACCACTGGAGGCGGGCTGCACGATGTTGGGGCGTGAGCGGAAGACGGCCTAACGGTGTGCGGGACCGTAGCCCAGCTTCATGGAGACGGTTGAGAATGGTCCTCGCCGATACCCCAGGAGTAACAGTGTCCCTAATTTGCTGGGAAGTGGCGGTGCGGTCCCCTACGGCACTGCGTAGGATCCTACGGTCTTGGCGTGCATCCGTGCGTCGCTGCGATCCGGTCCCAGGTCGACGGGCACGTGCACCTTCCGCCGACCACTGGCGACAACATCGATGTACTGTGGAGACCTCACGCCCCACGTGTTGAGCAATTCGGCGGTACGTCCACCCGGCCTCCCGCATGCCCACTATACGCCCTCGCTCAAAGTCCGTCAACTGCACATACGGTTCACGTCGACGCTGTCGCGGCATGCTACCAGTGTTAAAGACTGCGATGGAGCTCCGTATGCCACGGCAAACTGGCTGACACTGACGGCGGCGGTGCACAAATGCTGCGCAGCTAGCGCCATTCGACGGCCAACACCGCGGTTCCTGGTGTGTCCGCTGTGCCGTGCGTGTGATCATTGCTTGTACAGCCCTCTCGCAGTGTCCGGAGCAAGTATGGTGGGTCTGACACACCGGTGTCAATGTGTTCTTTTTTCCATTTCCAGGAGTGTAGATATGAAGTGAATGTTGAACAACGGATAATTCAGAGGAAGAGAAATTACAAATATCTGAAACGTGAAACAACCGAGGACTACTAGAAATTAGACAATGAGCGAGTACTGAAGTTAGTAGATGAAGAAAGATGTCCGTTTAAAATTTTCTCCATAACCATGGACAGTTTATTTAATGGTTTGCTACGTCATCGAGTAACTAACTTGCAGGTCGAAGAAAAAGTTTAAGATTACAACTGTAGGACAAAACTGGATGGAAAGAATAGATTACGATTTTACGTCCAGCTGACAATGAGGACATTATAGACGGAGCAAAAAGCCGGCCGGAGTGGCCGTGCGGTTCTAGGCGCTACAGTCTGGAACCGAGCGACCGCTACGGTCGCAGGTTCGAATCCTGCCTCGGGCATGGATGTGTGTGATGTCCTTAGGTTAGTTAGGTTTAATTAGTTCTAAGTTCTAGGATACAGATGACCTCAGAAGTTAAGTCGCATAGTTCTCAGAGCCATTTGAACCATTTAGCCATTTGAACGGAGCAAAAGCTTGGATTATGTTAGGCGGGAACAGTCCCTTAAGCCGTCGGCACACGGTCCGTGCACTCGAACGTTGAGCGTTGAGCGTGCCGGGTTTCTGACGTCACAGCGTGGAGAAAGCACGTTGGGGAGACTTTCCGAACGTGCAGAGCAACGTTTAGCATGCCAGATATTCTGAACTTGCGTTTGAACGTTGACCAATGAGATGGAAGAACGCCACCTACGTCACAGTCAGGTCGTCTCTCCACTCGGCATTCAGTAGTATCAGAACTTTCGAAGGAGAAATATGGCCGCCTGGACACGCGATGAATTGTGTGTGTTAATAGACGCGTTCAAGGAAGAACAGTGCTTATATAACGTTAGATCGAAGAACTATCATAATAAACATTTCAGGTCGGAAGCTCTAAATAGAGTGTTCCAGAAAGTTAAAAGTGTTCGGTCGCATTTACAGAATCCAAAGGAATGCCAAATCAAGTTCTCCAATATGAGAAACATGTTTAACGTGGAAAACAACAAGAGGAAAGAGAGTATGAGAACCGGATCAGGAACAGATGATGTAAGTATTTATTTTCCTTAGATTTGTCTGTTATAGTAATATTGTAGTTACTAGCGATGTAAGTAAATTGCAGCACGTTGTTTTTATAGCATTTACTAGCGATATAAATCCCTGTGTGTTTTTATAGTATTTAGTAGCGAAATAAATAAATCGCTGCACGTTTGTTTTAGGTATACATACCAAGTTTATGGTATTTCAAAAATCTGCTCTTCCTGGAGGAGCATTATGTGCCACGGAAAACGAAGGCAACTGAGTTGCCATTCACGGCAATTGCCCACGATTTTCAGGTTTGTATAAGTACTTATATGTATAAATGTTGCTCCACATTTTGGAATCGACAAACTAATTTTAATTTATTGCTAGAACGTACTTGTTTGAAAGAAATTACGACTATGGGGTACTGTCATTTGGGAAGAAACTCTAGTTGCAGTTAGGCTATATATATTTATGTATCTTGCCACCTGCACAATGGTTTGTGTGTTTGTGTGTGTGTGTGTGTGTGTGTGTGTGTGTGTGTGTGTGTTTGGGATGGCTGACCTTGTGTGTAGCGCCGGAACTATTTTGTGGTAAGTAGTCGCTTTTTTTGGGTCTATTGTTCGCGTGTTATGATGTTCGGTGGGGTTTTTGTGTGTTGTTGGGTCAGTGTTATTTACTGCATGTGTTGGTGCTTGATGTTTTAGTATCAGGTCTTGTGGTTCATTTGTGTATCTTAGGGGAAGTACTTGATTTCAATTTTTTTTCGTATAGTCAGTAGTATGGAAAGAGATTCAAATTTGTCGTCGTAGCTATATGTGTTTTTGTATCGTGGGCTGTTGTTGACCTATATAGGTCAAGGGAAGTGTCCGATTCCAATGTGTCGTCGTAGCTGCAGTTGACTCATATAGGTCAATGGAAGTGTCAGATTCCAGATTTTGTTGTTTTAGGTGTTGGTTTTGTGGTATCGATAGTTGCGGCGTGATTATAATGTTTGGAGTAGTTGGTTTTTACTTCGTGGTATGGAGAAATGCGGTTGAGCTCTGTAGGTGAAGGGAAGTGATCGATTCCTGTCGATATTGTAAGTGTAGCGTAATTTGGGATCTTGGTGTGTGTATGTATTTATATTTAATTTGTCCCCACGCAACCCCCACCCCCCCTTTTCCGCGCTGGTCCTGTTACTTTGATTATATTTTTGGAGGGAGATGTGTTTGTTGGTTTTATATGTAAAGCCCTTATTTTAACGACATTTCACGTTAATTTTATTGAGACACTTCAGATAGCGTAAATATATATTAATGTCTATTTTCCAATTATTGCTTGTGGTACTTTTGTAATGTAATTAATAAGTGCAGAAGAAACTACAGTTGATGTTGGTCAGACAGCCAGCTCAAACAAACAAAAGTTAACTGTCATAAAGTTTTATTTCTGTTCATTGCAATTTTCAGTGAATAATTTCTATACAGTCTTCACTAAAATCAACCTGGGTGTTTTGTGTACAACTTTATTTTATGTTTCAGGTAGATGATTGTGGCACCTACGAACATACTGATCCAGCTCCTCCAGATTGTGAATTGGAGGTGGACTCTGCAACTACCAACACTGAGGATGTCTGCAGTAACAACAGCATCAGTATGTTTGCACCAAATTATCAGGCATCCTCTCAGACAATTCAGGAGTCAGTAGATATGCCCACACCTACATCCTCAACCAAGAAAAGGAAGGGAAATGAAGACTATGGGTCTGCAGTTAGCCTAATTGCAAAGGCTCTACAGGAAGATGAGAGTGATGAAACAGATTTGTTTGTGAAATTTCTAGGAGCAGAAATTAAAAAAATTAAATGTGACAAAAAGAAAAGACGTGTAAGATTGGAGCTAATGAAAGTATTGTATGAAGCATTGGACGAATAAATTTAATTTTAAAATGTAATATGCTTCTAGACTATTCTGTGCCTGTCCCACTACCTGTATCCTAACATTACCTTCTGAGAGAGAGAGAGAGAGAGAGAGAGAGAGAGAGAGAGAGAGAGAGAAATATGGGACCATTTGTGTCTCCAGGCAGTGTTCCTTCATATGATCAACCTGACTGCATTTATTCACAAGCAGTTGTAAATAATTAAGTGTGCAGCAAATCTCTCTAAATCTGATCAAATGGAGAACAGACTGCTGTATCACTATTCTTGTGCACACTGATCAGTTTAAGTAATTCAGCCATCCAATGTGAAACATCACATTATAAGAACCTAATTTGGGTAGAATTAAATTCAAGGTTAATAGCAACATTATATAATACTGGTAGTTTCCATGTTTATGTACTTTGGTTTTGTATGATAACATGCTTCCAGTGAGGTGAAATTTACCTGTTCTTTTTTTAGTATCTATTTCATTGTCAGTGTGAAATGATAAGTTTAATCATCTACATGGTTAAAGGGTAACATTTCATGTATTTCCATTTAAAATGTCATTGTTTATGTGAATGCAACATTCTGTGTAACTTTGGCAAAAATATAAGTGCAGTTCTCTATTCAGCTAAATAAAAGGGAATTTGGCAGTGAGTACTACATACATATAATATACTGGACATTTTCAGTTTTTTTAAGTGGTATTGTCACATTTCCTATCCTCCTGTTGCTATTAACTAGTGTGTAAGTTCACCTATTGATATATGTTTATTTCACCATTTTGGAGCTGTAGTGCAATAATCCTTCCCACCTAACCAATTTTCCAGACACTTTTTTTTTTGCAGTATGTTTAATTTCACTTTATCTGTTATTACTTTCTTTGTAATTTAGAATCAGTGTACTATACCTTTTCTTAATATCTATTTTTTTTTCCAAATTATGCACCCTGTTCCTCAGTATTCTTGTTGAACTTTATGCTTCCTTCAGTGGTATAGTCATGTTATGTCAGTTTGCAAATGATAATTACAATGTTAAGGGCAGCAGTTTACTGTAGTAAGTTTATGTGTTGTTTGCAAAGATTTATTACATGTTCCAGTACACAAACTGGCATAGAAAGTTTTGTCAGTTTCTAAATAATGTAGGAGTAAAGAAAACTCACCAAGTAGTAAAAACATTGAGCCAGTAATATACAGAATAAATAATGAATTTTGGATGAAGAGGTACAAGTACATTATATAATTTCTCAAATGTGTTCTGAACAAAGTAATAAAATTTGCTTCTATGGAAATGATTTTTCGTTGGTATTGACATGCTGTGTTTTCTGGTAAAACTTCAGAATTGTAGGGAGGAAAAGAGAAAAAAATAGTTCAATAGATGATAGTACTGGGCCAGCTGCTCTTGTAGGAGCTGAATCCAGACACAAATGAATAGACAAGGCTTCGTTTTTTCATTATACTCTACAAATCATTCACTTGCTAGCAGATTTTTTTTTTTGAAATTATAAACAAAAGTCCAAGATAACTGCCCAGGGATTTTAAGTGGGAGGAGGTGAATGTACAAGGAAGGTCTTATGGTGTAATTTGTTAGTATTCTTTAGCACTATGGCAATTATATATGTCATCTAAATTTGGATGCTTGCTACACACACAAAAGCTAAATTCCCAATAAGATTGTTCAATGAATGCAATTCACATAAAAAGCTGGCATTCATTGGTAATTGCTGTGGACCCCAAGATTTATCTACATTTAAATAAACTGATTATACATAAGCAGCAACAAATATAACAATTATTTTGAAATATAACTGAGGTGCATGAGGCCTCAAAATGGTGTCAATAATGTAATTAAAACAACTAACTTGTTACCAAATCATGCTATTGAAAGATATCTGACAGAGAACATACATCATGGTTTTCATTTCAGTCCAGCACTACTGCAGGTAAAAATACCATTCATAAACTTCATCCTCCACATCATTACACTATTCACTGTCTTTCTGGATCTAGCTGTTTGCCATATGAAACTCACCATTATAATTTGTGACAGGTGTTAGCAACATACATTTCAAGGTGAGAGCTCCCTGTACAGTTCTAGCCAATGATACCCCAAAAGGTTACTGATGTGAGTCAACAAGCACAGTGTGAGTGTATGTTGTACTCATTTAACTAGAGGTCTTTTGGTAAATTACACCAGTGTAGTTACCAAATGCAACAGAAAACATCAGGTGGTCCACTAGTACATTATGTGGTTACTGTTACAAAGTGCTATACTTGCTTTAGGTCAAATTTAGACTTATATTGTTAAAGGAAATAAAGTTGACAGACTCCCAGTTCATACAACAAGAATAGAGGGAAAGGGGAATTAACTTCCTCCACCAGAATATTAGGGGATACACATCAAAATAAGTGGGCAGCTAATTGAAAGGAACTGATGTCAGTTGTCTGCCCAAATGCCTTACAATCAGAAGGATAGAAAATCACATGTAAGCTGTTATGAGTTGGCTAACCCTATTTTAGAAACATTCAGGTCTACCTACTTTCATCATAATAATAACTGTCAAAAATGGGGATATAAAATTCAGTAAGTTAATATATTTTCATTCATTGATGTATTACAGGATAATACTTTAGGGTATCCCGTCTCTTAGGCAAAAATATTTATTGGACAAAAGAAAATAATTAGGGCTGTGTATGGGGTTCATGCATATACATCTTGTGGACATATCTTTAAACAGCTTTAAACAGCCTCAAGGTGCATTATTTCATTCACTTACATAGTTTGCTCTCAACAACTTGAGTTTGAAAGTAATAGAGATGTTCAAAAGGATCACAGTAGAAGGAAAAATTATCTCCGTTACTCTTCAATGAATCTGTTGCACAGAAATGAATGTAATGTGGAACTATAAGACTCCGACAATCTACCCTTGGCATTAAAATGTCTGACAATGTCATAAGTGTTTTCAAATGTAAGCTCAAGATGTTTCTCCTTAATAAAGCCACCAAAACTTAGAGAAATTATTGAACAGAAACAGGTATTCATACTGAAAAAGAGGCCTATAAACAACCAGCATGTACCCATCTGTTTTTTACTTTGTTTTTAAATATGTCTGATGTTTGCTCAATTAACAAGTTCTGCATCATAATGTTTGTTGTAAATGTTATTTATAGGACACACAGCTAATTAACTTAACCTATGTTATTAAACATAACCTAGAGAGCAGCAATTTTTGAGAGTCAGTGTAAATTACATTTGTAAATGTTTGAAAGTTTGAATGCTTGAGAGACAAATATTAGGTTTTCCACTCAGCTGCACAATGAAAGCAATGTACATGAAAACAGTAGCACTGATTAGCAGTCGCTGTGCAGTCCAATAAGATTTCTTTACAGATAAATAAAATGGTTCGTAATAAGCAGCGACATACATAATACAACATATATATGTTTGGTCTCAAAAGGATATAGATAATGTAATTAAAAAAATTGATTTGGTATACAATCATTTTATTGTAACAAGTATTTCATTACAACCCATGAGCTGTTATTGAGCTTTAACATTTATCTACCACCTTCCTGCATCAACACACTCCTGTTGCCATGGCACAGAACCTACAGTGTTGAAGTAGTTCCTGAATTGGTCCCTAATCCTCAATGCATTTACTGTAGGATTCTGTCCATTTTGCTGCTGAATGCCTTCCATAGTAGATGCATATGTGCTGTTGCCAATTTCAGGTGGAATATAGCATTGGGATTTCTGTTCTAAAATAAAATTGTGCAGCACACAACAAACTCTTATAACAATATCCACCTTCTTTGCTGAAAGTCGAATAGGACTGAGCAGAACCCCAAATTTATTTGACATCATGCCAAATGCATTTTCAACGACTCTTCGAGCCCTGCTCAGTCTATAATTGAACACCCTTTTTTCCTTTGAGAGGTCTCTTTCGGGATACCCCTTCATCATATACTCTTTCAATGCAAATGCATCGTCGGCAACAAACACATAAGGCAGTTCCACATCACTGAAACACTCTATCTTCTCTGGTGCTGGCAAATTCAGTTTTTTATTATTCAAGGCTTCAGCCAATGTACTGTTATTGAAAATTGCCCCATCATTCACCCTCCCATTTGCTCCAATATTTACATATACATATTTATAGCGTGCATCAACAATTGCGAGAAGAACAATGCTGTTGTTTCCTTTGTAGTCTCTGAAGTATGCACCTTCAGATCTTGGTGCTCTGAAGGTAACTTTTTTTCCATCAATAGCACCAATGCAATGAGGGAATTGCCAGGACACATTAAATGAATGAGCAATAGTTTTCCACTCGCTAGCAGAGGCTGGAACCTGAAACAAGATTATTTTTTTATTAAAATGGCAGTACAAATGCAGTTGCTAACTTTCATATTTGAATACAATGAGATGTATTTGCAACAGTTTCTGTGAAACAAAATGTTTTTCTTGAAATAGTCATAACCAATGTTATGTCAAAAAAACTAAAGGTTTGGATCATATGAGAGGTACTCTCATTTAAAGTTATAATTCTTAGCATGAAGGAAATATTTCTGAGTACTACACTGTGCAAAAGAAAGATTCTGTGTTGCTACTCAGCATCTTATTGCAAAGAGTGCAAAATCAGTTACACATGAAATGCAATGTGAGTATCATATTGCTCAGATTTGTAGAGTGATTTTTGCTTAAACTAAATGTTATGAATGCTGTTTCACTTAAATCATGATGGTTGTAGTATATCCTATTTCGTGACGCCTCCAGCTGTTAGTGAAAGCTGCATAATAAGATTACACAGCTAGTCTAAATATGTGGATGTATAAATACCTAATAGGTACACATACCTTTATACAAGTATCCTCCAAATTGTTTAATATTGCTTGAAGGGTTTCCGGAATTATCTGTGATAGAGTATTTGGTGCTATTCTGGTAGCATACGCCAGCGACTGGAAAGTTTCACCAGTGGCAAGAAATCTTAAGGTGACAGCGAGTCTATAAAAGAAGTAAGCAGAAGTTACATATGCAAACTTTTTGCTGCTATAATACTCAGTGTGTAAGACACATACCTATCTCTTGGTTTTATCGACTCCCGCATGTTCGTATCTTGCCTACGGATGTCATTTTCAATTATAGTCAGCAATTTCGTGAAAACTTCGGCATCCATTCGCGTGAAATTCCTAAATGAAACTGGATCTTGAAACCTACAACATGACAAAGTAGATTACTTCAGAGCAACAAAATTCAGTATCAAGAATATCGTATGTAAATTACATAATCTAAAACTACAGTATATGAAATGCTTTAAGAATATTCAGTAAACCTGTTAAACCGAAAATAAGTTGGGACATTGAAACAGAACTACGAACAAACTAGCTATGTTTACATACCTCAGCTCATTGTGGAGCATATGCAACGCTCCTGTCCCAGCATTGCGTCGTTGAATCCACTCTCTTGTCCACTGTCTCCTTCGCTTTTCTCTCCTCTCGTCATCGATAATTGCTAGTAAAGCTAAAGCAGCCAGTTTACGCTTCTTCATTTCGTAAACACTTGTCTATATGCTATTTAGCTCGCGCGCTCCAATTGTAGCCAACAACTGCCGCTGGAGCGCGCTGCCGTCGCATGTGAGCACGCTGGGCCGCGCGTACCGTATGCACAAGTTGCATCGTTCCTGAGCGTTCAGCAGCACGGTCGACTCGGCACGCTCAACGCTCAACGCTGGGATGCACGGCCCGTGTGCCGACGGCTTTACGTAAAGATAAATGGAGTTTTGCATCGCACGTGTGGAGGTAGGCTAGAAATCGATAATCGAGCACCACGAGCGCCAGCTGTATACAGCAACTGTTAATAGGAAGTTTGCAAGCAGTGTGCACAGAAGTGGCTAAAGCCGTCGGCACACGGACCGTGCATCCGAACGTTGAGCGTTGAGCGTGCCGAGTTTCTGACGTCACAGCATGGAATAGCACGCTCGGGAGTCTTTCCGAACGTGCAGAGCAATATCTGGCATGTCAGATATTCTCAGCGTGCGTCTGAGCGTTGACCAATGACATGGCACAACGCCTCCTACGTCACACGCACGCCGTCTCCCTTCAGTACAGAGTTGTGACGCGCCATATTGTCATTCATTTCAAGTTTATATGTATATATGTCGTTCCGAGCACCAGCAAATGGAGAATCACTGCAAAACTCATTGTTAACTGTGTGATTCGATCCAATAAAATAATGAGAAACATCATATTCGCGGCAAAATAATTATTTTAACTTGCGTATAATGAGAGTAGGCTATTTGAAGGCAGCGACACACTGAAGATCCACCCAAAACGCATTGTTCTTTGTACAATGTGTTATAATTAAATTTCGGTTAGTAAAATATCTACGATTAAAGTTTTTGGCAAGACGTAAGGTACTATCATTAGATATAATAGATGTGGTTTTGGTATAGCGTAATGAATAGCATCATTGTTTGCTAATGAGGTTTTTTTGTTGGGGCGGTGGTTCGCGTCCTGACACGACGAACATTTTTTTCCTTAACATTCGCGTTTTTATTAGGTTCTGATACTTTATTATTAGTTTAATATAAGTATAGACTGTAATGTTTGATTTTATGTAAATACAAGTTCACCTTTTTTTGAGGGGTGACTTTGTTCGATTGGCTTAATCTAAAGGACAGCTTACGCTACTTGTATAAAGGTATTTTTTCTCCTTTTTCTTTTACGCTTCGTAATTGACATGTTGCAAAGATTCTGCTAGTGGCTACGAACAGTGATCAAGTAAGACTGACCTTGGGGTTTTACTAAAATGTGGGAATGATGAAATAATGTTTATCTTATGCGGAAAGTATTCCAATTTTGTAACGCACTGCTTGTAATGGAACTTTTATAAGCCTGTGTCCTTATTGATTGGACATGGTACTTTCCTTTTCGTGGACGATGGAAAAAATGTGCATTTTAATAGAGCTAACGTGGGAATTTTACGCGCCCGTTGAGTAAACAGTGTGATTAACGAACTAGAAACATCCCTCAACTGTCGCTTGAGTGCGTTGCGATCGCGTATACCACGTTGCGGTCCACGTACCGTATGCACAAGTCGCATCATTCCTGAGCGTTGAGCAGCACGTTGAACTGGGCACGCTCAACGTTAACGTTCGGCAGCACGGTCCGTGTGCCAATGGCTTAAGAGGGCTCTAAGCGAGCAGGACGTGGTGTAATGGCGGAAGGCCGCTCGTAATTCGTATTGTCGACTCAGCGTGTCCCCGATGATGCGGGTTGACCCTCAGAAATTTACCAATCGTGACAACAGAGTTCATTTTTAAGTGAAACTTCCTGCCAGATTAAAAATGTGTGCCGGATCGAGACTCGAGCTCGGGACCTTTGTTTTTTGCAGGCAAGTGCTCCACCAACTTAGCTACCCAAGCACGACTCACGATCCGTCCCCACAGCTTCAATTCTGCCACCACCTCGTCTCCGACCTTCCTAACAATTCTTTATTTTGAAATGTTTATTCGAGTGTCTACATCTCACAGTGATTACGCATTTCGAGTCAACCGCAACGGCCACCTACAATTGAATTGCAGTGAGGATTGTAGTGTGTTTGATATGTTCACGAGCTACTGCAATAATTAGCACAAAGAGCGATATATGATGAGTATAATCATAATTAAATTGTAAGGTGAAGGGAGTTACAGCCTCACATTTGTGTAAAATAACGAATATAACGCTTAATTACAGTGGATCACCGTAGTGATTATTGTTATACTAGAACCTTATTGATTGTGTTAATGAATTATTCAGCAACCGAAACACTGATACGTATCAACTCCCACTGCAGTATTAGCCGATAAGCCCTTTATCCTTAGGACACGGTCAATATAACTCATTTATTAGGCTGCTAATCGTTGATTAATAATATCAAAATCAATCGGGAGTGTATCAGTCAGGAAAGCATGTGATAATATCTTTCCAAACGAAACAGCTTGCCATTTGGCTTAATTCGTTCAGGGAGAGAAAGGAAAACCTTAATTATAGATGGCTGGCCGGGGATGTGAACTTTCGTCTTACTGCACATGTTTTCAGTATCTAACCTCTGCGCCACCTCATTCAGTAAGTGAAAGACAGTAGAACATGTAGAGCAACTATTGAAATCCTTTGTCGTTATACGGACGTCCCACCACACAGCGTCTCGAATTTACGACCGTGACACAACTAACGAAACGAAGGTTACCACCGGAAAATGTACATAGTGAAGAGGAAATATTTTTCCCAGTAAATATAAATGTCGTGTGTCTAGGGCCTCCCGTCGGGTAGACCGTTCGCCTGGTGCAGGTTTTTCGAGTTGACGCCACTTCGGCGACCTGCGCGTTGGTGGGGATGAAATGATGATGATTAGGACAACAGAACACCCAGTCCCTGAGAGGAGAAAATCTCCGCCCCAGACGGGACTCAAACCCGGGCCCTTAGGATTGACATGCTGTCACGTGACCATTCAGCTACCGGGGGCGGACGCTTTTATCACTGCCATATAATCACAACTTTGTGTTCTGGCCTTCCTCACACTGTTCACCATGTTTCTCACTTTTTTGTGGTGTACTATTGTTCTTTTGTCACTCGATACAACTATTTCATCGGACACTGTTTTTTACAACGTAAATATTGTGACTCCATTACGTGTTTCATCCTCTTTGGTAAGTTTATCTATGTGTTGCCAACCAAACGAAGTATATGTTCGAGACTAGCTTCTATTTATGATGTTTATACCGTGTGTGTGTACGAGTGGCCGACCGCGGTGGTCTCGCGGTTCTAGGCGCGCAGTCCGGAACCGTGCGACTGCTACGGTCGCAGGTTCGAATCCTGCCTCGGGCATGGATGTGTGTGATGTCCTTAGGTTAGTTAGGTTTAAGTATTTCTAAGTTCTAGGGGACTGATAACCACAGCAGTTGAGTCCCATAGTGCTCAGAGCCATTTTTTTTGTGTACGAGTGAGAAAGAGGGGGGGGGGAAATGACGATTTTTTTTCTTTTTTTGGGGGGGGGAGGGGAGGTTTGTACTAGCTGTTGGTGAGTGGTTCAAATGGTTCAAATTGCTCTGAGCACTAAGGGACTTAACATCTTAGGTCATCAGTCCCCTAGAACTTAGGACTACTCAAACCTAACTAACGTATGGACATCACACACATCCATGTCCGAGGCAGGATTCGAACCGGTGACGGTAGCGGTCTCTTGGTTCCAGACTGAAGCGCCTAGAACAGCTCGGCCACACCATCCGGCTTGGTGAGTGGTTGAAAACTTTAACAGCTGAACAGCTGATTTGACTTTTCGTTTCAATACTCTGTGGAGGGGTTCATGGATGAGTGAGTGTAAAGATGTTGGGTTCTAATATTATTACACTGAACAGTATTATTATATTAATCCTTTTTGCAAACGTCATACTATCATTTTATGTATTAGTGTAAATAATGAATTGCTTGTCATGTCATTCAACAGGATTTTCCCTTATGGTTTGGTTTTCTGTATGTGGTAATTTTCTTGCACTTTTAGGTGTTTTTATTGTTGCTTCTAATTATTTTCATGTCATCTTCTCTAGTAGTTGGTTTGTGATCATTTTCTCTTAGGAGTACTTCAGATGTGGAGGGGTTTGTCCCATATTTCCAAGCTCTCATGTGTTCTTTGTATCTGACATCAAATGTTCTACCTGTTTGTCGTATGTTAGTGCCTTCACAAGTGTTACACTATAGTTGATATATATCTGCTTTCTGGTATATGTCTGTTTTTTGTCAGTTTTGGGGTATATTTTTGTATAGAATTGTCTGTTGTGTGTGCTATGTTTATTCCATCTCTTTTGAAAATGTTGGTGATTTTATGGGTGAGTTTGTGTTTGTATGTCATTGTGTACCATCCTGTGTTTTCTTTCATCTTTTTCTGATTATCCTGTGTAGTCTTTATGGAACTGCGTGTTTGTGTTTGGTTCTGTTGTGTTGTTGTCTATGGTTTGGAGCTTTCTTCTTTTATTTTACTTTCAGTTTTGTTGTTTAGCTGTGTGACTGTGTTATTATTCTAACCATTATTTTGTGCTATCTGCATTATTATGTCCAGTCCTTTTTAGCAATTTTCTTTGGTGAGTGGTACCGTGTCGAGTCTATAGAGCACATGTCGAAGTGCTGCTTGCTTTTGTGCGTGTGGGTGGTTAGAGGATTGGGGAATGATAATACCCGTTGCCGTGGGTTTACGGTAAATTTCAAACCTATACTTATTGTTTCGATTTTTTATTGTTATATCCAGAAAGTTAATTTGGTTGTTCTGTTCTCTTTCAACTGTGAATCTTATATTTTTATGTATCTTCTTGATGTCAGTAGGTAGTTTTTCAAGTTTTGTTTGTGGTTCATCTAGTAAGCAAAGGATGTCATCCATATACCTGAACCAGTATAATGTGTTGTATTCCTTTGCTACTATTTTTGTGAAAATGATCTGTTCAACGTGGTCTACTAAAATATTTGCTACATCTCCTGAAAGAACAATAGTACACCAAAAAAAAAAGAATGAGAAACATGGTGAACAGTGTGAGGAAGGTCAGAACACAAAGTTGTGATTGTATGGCGGTGATAAAAGTGGTAGTGCGACCTCCAGACCAGATGCGAGGAAACGCAGCCCCGTAAGTAATTACTTTCATACAAAAAAAAAGAAATAGCGAAGTGAACTGTTTAATAATATAAAACTAACGAAAATGTATCGTTATGGATCCCATTGGTGATGCCTTAGAACAGATAAAGGCGAAACGCATATGGGATAAATAAAGTACGAGGTGCATTCAAGTTCTAAGGCCTCCGATTTTTTTTTGTAATTAACTACTCACCCGAAATCGATGAAACTGGCGTTACTTCTCGACGTAATCGCCCTGCAGACGTACACATTTTTCACAACGCTAACGCCATGATTCCATGGCAGCGGCGAAGGCTTCTTTAGGAGTCTGTTTTGACCACTGGAAAATCGCTGAGGCAATAGCAGCACGGCTGGTGAATGTTCGGAAACGGAGAGCGTCTTTCATTGTTGGAAAAAGCCAAAAGTCACTAGGAGCCAGGTCAGGTGAGTAGGGAGCATGAGGAATCACTTCAAAGTTGTTATCACGAAGAAACTGTTGCGTAACGTTAGCTCGATGTGCGGGTGCGTTGTCTTGGTGAAACAGCACACGCGCAGCCCTTCACGGACGTTTTTGTTGCAGTGCAGGAAGGAATTTGTTCTTCAAAACATTTTCGTAGGATGCACCTGTTACCGTAGTGCCCTTTGGAACGCATGGGTAAGGATTACGCCCTCGCTGTCCCAGAACATGGACACCATCATTTTTTCAGCACTGGCGGTTACCCGAAATTTTTTTGCAGGCGGTGAATCTGTGTGCTTCCATTGAGCTGACTGGCGCTTTGTTTCTGGATTGAAAAATGGCATCCACGTCTCATCCATTGTCACAACCGACGAAAGCTTGGCAACATGCCACACGGGCAGCCGTATGGTCGTCTGTCAGCATTCGTGGCACCCACCTGGATGACACTTTTCGCATTTTCAGGTCGTCATGCAGGATTGTGTGCACAGAACCCACAGAAATGCCAACTCTGGAGGCGATCTGTTCAACAGTCGTTCGGCGATCCCCCAAAACAATTCTCTCCACTTTCTCGATCATGTCGTCAGACCTGCTCGTGCGAGCCCGAGGTTGTTTCTGCCTTCATTAAACTGTCGCACTCACGAACGCACTTTCGACACATCCATAACTCCATCACCACATGTCTCCTTAGTTTCACACCACGCAAATTCAGAAAACGAATGATTGCACGCTGTTCAAGTAAGGAAAACGTCGCCATTTTAAGTACTTAAAACAGTTCTTATTCTCGCCGCTGGCGGTAAAATTCCATCTGCCGTACGGTACTGCCATCTCTGGGAGGTATTGACAATGAACGTGGCCTCATTTTAAAACAATGCGCATGTTTCTATCTCTTTCCAGTCCGGAGAACAAAAAATCGGAGGCTTAGAAGTTGAATGCACCTCGTAAGTAGCAGCAGGGAAAGACAATTTTATTTACATAACTAACTTCGGGAGGGTTTGAGGCCAGTGGGAAGACCGCACGTTCACTTCAAGGATGTCTGTAAGAGGCATCTGAACAGTATTAATCCAACCCTCAGGTTTCGCATGCCCAAACTACGAGTACAATACGGACTTCCACTCTCGAGTGAGTTTCAGCCAAAGCAGACATTGCAGACTGAGCCAAGTAAGCTACATACCGCCCTTTGAGCGTAGCAGGACGCCATATGTGATGGTGCGTTGTTATCGTACATTTCCACGAAATCAGTGTGGTACGTTGGGATTTTTTTCACCTTCGAACGCTGAAAATGGATTTGCGCAAGATACTCCAATTTAACAATGAGCTACCACCTTCGGCTTTGGCTCGTTTAGGTGCGTGCTACAGTGGCAAGGGGATTTCAGTATGTGCTACGATTGGAGACATGTACCTGCAATCAAACAGAAATGTAGTTACGTTAGTATTATTATTAAGGACGTGAGTAAGCATTTTAATAGTTCTCTTACTTATCATTGGTAGTCAGATGTGGATTTGGTCAACCACTCTTCAGAATACCCAAAACCGTAAACTAATTTTTCAATTATCACGTTTTGTCTTATAAGGTGGGTTAATTTCTCACCTTACAAACACCGATGCACATACTTTGCCGTGGCAATTAGGTATCATGTAATAGGTTGTATATCGTATATACGAATATATAATGGAGACTGACATTTTCACAAAAAATGGTTCAAATGGCTCTGAGCACTATGGGACTTAACATCTATGGTCATCAGTCCCCTAGAACTTAGAACTACTTAAACCTAACTAACCTAAGGACATCACACAACACCCAGCCATCACGAGGCAGAGAAAATCCCTGACCCCGCCGGGAATCGAACCCGGGAACCCGGGCGTGGGAAGCGAGAACGCTACCGCACGACCACGAGATGCGGGCACATTTTCACATAAGCATTGTAAATAATTGTTAACGCTTATTGCATGAAAGGCGACGGAGTGTCTTTATTATCATGCTAGTAGAGGTTGGAGCGACAGTGGAAATGAAACGGCAGGCGGAACTTAAGCGCTGGGTGGAAGGCCCACACAGGCATGTTGGTCCTGCTTAAACACAGGAAGTAGGAAGACGGGCGTTGGGACAGCTGAGCGCTGGGGCACAATAAGGTCGCGACCGGCCCGTATTGTAGCCAGATGGGGAGGATTATACTTCGGAAACTACGAAAATCTTGGACGCAGCTAAGAGGAACGAGGAAGCGTCACCTCGGAAGCCACGCAGGCTGGGTATTTCCAAGGATTTTTAGTCAGAAGCGTACCATTGTACGAGTATAGGTTTTTGCTCGCAAACTTTCCGCGCTGGACGACAAAAGACTGAAATATGGTTGGTCGGCGTTAGGAGGAATCTGCAGAGAGGGAGAATATTCCGTGGTTTCGGGAATGTGATTCGTTTTCGTAATCACGGGTGTGGGGAGCCGAGCCTTGCTGGGAGGCCATTGGTGGAGAGACGAGGTCTTCCGTTGTGAGCGAGCTCCCGTGTGTGACGGTCGCTCGATATCAGCTTTGTTGGTACAGACGGACTTGCTGTCTTTGCTCTCAGGAGAGTTTATAGTTAGAACAGTTAGGCACTGTACTGTTGTGGACATACACGATTCTGGACTTCACCTCGGGATTGGAGTCGTCGTTGAGTACGCAGCGTTCAGTAATTGAGAGCATTTCCTCTGCCTATACTTACCTTGAGACGTTATCTGAACTACGTCCTTGTGCCTGACAGTTCGCGTTTCTCGTCTGTAGAACACCGAGAGCAGAAGACAGTGTTAGAATATATTAGTCAGAGGATCGCCTTGTGCTGTCCTAGTGTTTGAAAGAGTTCTTCCATCGACGCAGACGACTACGAGAACCGTCACTTTGACACACCGGACGCAGTACACATGGTGATATCGCAGACTGATTCAGCTTATTAGGGCTGTAAAAGCTAAACAGCTGTGATCACGTTAGTTTATTTCCACTGAGGTTCCACAACACCGTAGATCATCTTTTAAAGTAGTGTCTTCTAGTGTTTGGTACGTAGATGGTGTCAGTCATTTCGCGCTATTCGTATTAAATCGCGCAGTCATAATAAGGGGCAGAGTTAGGCAATTGATTAGTAATTTTATTTAGGAAATGTAAACTTTGTAATATAAAGATTTTTAATCTGCAATAAATACATAAGCAGGAACAGTGTTCATCATTTAGTGGGATTAGTTGCCTTCATCATTGATTTATGTCTAGATTGTAATTTATAGAACTAAGAGATCCTAAGATCTGCTTCAGGGGGTAGTCAGACAGGGCCAAATCTTCATTTTAGCGTTTATTATTTTCCGTTGCGCACATTCATTTTACACCCGCCTGGAGTAGCATCATGGAATCTATTAGTGGCCATCAATATTAAAGCAAGATTTGTAGACATTTAAGTTACACACGCTTCTGTTTGTAATAAATTTATGCTGCCATTCTATCAGTGTTCCAGGAGTTTTCATGTTTCAGTCGTTGTACCATTTGGCAGTGTTTCATTACAATAGCTTCGAAAGAGGTTTCCCAGTACGAGCGCTCGGCTCATGGCAAACCGTTCCGTCTCATTACGCGAAGACCAGTGCAACGTTTCTGGTGTCTGTAGGGCCATTTCGATGTTAAACGCTCGGCGGGTGCTTTGGGTTTATCTCGCTGAATCTGCAGCACTAAACGGCTCTGAGATTAGCAGAGGGGCCGAATTAACCAGCAGCAGAAATCTCGGCCAGAAGAGACGAGGGCCGGGCTTAAAGAGCTGAGCTAACTCTGTTTCAGCGAAGCGGACCTTGTAGCGCACATTTACGCGTTAAGTAGGCCTCCTTTTACGGGCGGAACGTATCTATGTAGATGGTTCTCGTAAATGAGGTTGCACATGATCCAGAGTACGCATTTGGTGCTGTCGGAAGCTTATAAGGTATAATTAGCGGGCACTGATGCTCTTGAAAAGAACTACTCCACGAAATTGTTCACAGCGAGGAATAACATTTGTTGCGTAGCTACTGATGACGCAGAATATACTGTATTTTAGATTTAGCGATATAAGATAATTTTACTAAGGAAATGTTATTAGTTGATTAAAGTTCTTGGAGCTTAGATATCCTGTCGTATCCGGTGTGTGCCAACAGTATGTGACGAGATATGGAGAGATTAAAAATTTTACAGTTCTAGATTTCTAATTTCGCTACTATTAACATTCCAAATGGCATATTTAGAGATCATTAATGCAAAAATATTATCAGAGTATACTTCTATAATTCAAATTACTACGTACGCCGAAGCAAAGAAATACTACGACGACTTTCAGTGGTGTATCTTGGATGACCATTTTCAAATAAATGGCTTCGAGTGACTGCCCGTTCACAGACAGCTATATATAAAATGCAATTTTCCTCAACCGTTGACAGAATGCTTTCTTTTTACGTAATTCTGGTTACAGAAGGTCTTTCTGGATCATCTTCGCTATCGAGATATTCACTGGCAGTGAGTCAGACTTCGTTCACAAAACGTGCTACGTCACATCATACTGGAGCCACATAAAATGCAGCTTATACAGGGTGATTCAAAAAGAATACTACAACTTTAAAAATGTGTATTTAATGAAAGAAACATAATATAACCTTCTGTTATACATCATTACAAAGAGTATTTTAAAGGTTTTTTTTCACTCAAAAACAAGTTCAGAGATGTTCAATATGGCCCCCTCCAGACACTCGAGCAATATCAACCCGATACTCCAACTCGTTCCACACTCTCTGTAGCATATCAGGCGTAACAGTTTGGATAGCTGCTGTTATTTCTCGTTTCAAATCATCAATGGTGGCTGGGAGAGGTGGCCGAAACACCATATCCTTAACATACACCCATAAGAAAAAATCGCAGGGGGCAAGATCAGGGCTTCTTGGAGGCGTGCTACATTTTCATCACTCGTTCACGGCTGTCCAGAACTTTTCCCTTTGCACAAACACCCATCCTCTGTTTATACCAACATTTAATACACCACCTATAAGGAGGTTTAATACCATACTTCGTTCGAAATGCACGCTGAACAACTGTCGTCGATTCACTTCTGCCGTACTCAATAACACAAAAAGCTTTCTGTTAAGCGGTCGCCATCTTAGCATCAACTGATGCTGACGCCTAGTCAACAGCGCCTCAAGCGAACAAATGTACAACTAAATGAAACTTTATAGCTCCCTTAATTCGCCGACAGAGAGTGCTTAGCTCTGCCTTTTGTCGTTGCAGAGTTTTAAATTCCTAAAATTGTGGTATTCTTTTTGAATCACCCTGTACTTTTATTAAAAATTAAGGATAATCAAGGAAGATGGGAAATATGCAAACAGAATTTTCGCCCTATCGTAAGAAAGCTAATATGATACAGTTCTATATCCACCGTCTTACATCGCAATGATGATTATCTACTCCGTCAATGTACTGTTTACTGGCCCTCAGTTTGTTCAATAATAACTTTCCTAAATAAAGTATCATGTAAAGAATCTGCGTTAAATGCTCAGAGAAGCTCAGGATGTGTTGTTAAAAACCTTAATGTATGTGAAAATGGTTTTCCTAATTAACATCTACATCATTAGTACACAATTTACAACACCCAACTTGAAGCTACATTTCCACCTTCACAGCCTCGAACAGCACGAGGGAAAAACTAACACTTAAAGGTTTCCGTGCGATCTCTGACTTCTCTTATTACGATGAACATTTCTCCCTAAGTAGGTGAGCGCCAAAAAAACGCTCAGGAGAAAATTGGTGACTGAAATTTCTAAATGAACCTGTCGCAGTGGAAATCGCTTTTGTTTAATGATTCCCACTCAAATTCACGCGTATGATATCCGTGTCACTCTCTCCCATACGTAGCGATAAAACAGAACGAGCTACCCTCCTCTGAATCTTTCTGGTGTCCTCCGTCAATCTTATCTGAAGCGGATCTCACACCGCACAGCAACACCACAGAAGATGGCGGAGAAGCGTATTGTAAATCGTCTCTTTAGTAGATCTGTTGTATTTTCTAAGTGTTCCGCCAATACATCGCAATGAAGTTGAATTTACAGCCTTTACATGTATGGGATTTATAAAGTAACTGAAATTTAGCGGATTCCTTTCTTACTCATGTGGTTGATTTCACACATTTCATTATTGAGACCCTGCAGTCAATTGTCAGTTTTTGCGCCATACAAACATCTTGTCCAAACAATTCTGCAATTGCTATTGATCATCTTATTACTCAACTGAAAGGTAAATAACAGCATTCTCTGCATAGAGTCTAAAAGGCCTGCTCGAACAGTCACCTAAATAGTTTATGTAGAGCAGGAACAGCAGAGTGCCTATAACACTTCCTTGGGGAACGCCAGACATCACTTCTGTTTTACTTGATGATTTTCCGTCAGTTACTACGAACTGAGATCTGACAGCACGAATATAATCGCACAACTGAGACGGTAGTCCACAAGCATACAATTTGATTACAAATCGCTTATGAGCGACGGTATCAGAGGCCTTGTGGAAAATATGGAATTAATTTGTCATCCCCTTCGAGGGTACTCGTTCCTTCGTAAGAATAAAGAGCTAACTGCGATACAAAAGAACGATATTTTCTGAATCCGTGTTCCCTGTTTGTCAATAAATCGTTTTCTTCGAGGTAAATCAGAATGCTGGAACGCAGTATATGTTGAAAAAAAGCACAATATATGTTCCAAAAACCTACCGCCAACGGCCAATCAGCGTTAGTGATGTTTGTTGTTGTTGTTGTGGTCTTGAGTCCTGCGACTGGTTTGATGCAGCTCTCCATGCCAGTCTGTCCTGTGCAAGCTTCTTCATCTCCCAGTACCTACTGCAACCTACATCCTTCTGAATCTGCTTAGTGTATTCATCTCTTGGTCTCCCTCTACGATTTTTACCCTCCACGCTCCCCTCCAATGCTAAATTTGTGATGTCCTACCAACCGATCCCTTCTTCTAGTCAAGTTGTGCCACAAACTCCTCTTCTCCCCAATTCTATTCAAAACCTCCTCATTAGTTATGTGATCTACCCATCTAATCATCAGCATTCTTCTGTAGCACCACATCTTGAAAGCTTCTAGTCTCTTCTTGTACAAACTATTTATCGTCCATGTTTCACTTCCATACATGGCTACACTCCATACAAATAGTTTCAGAAACGACTTCCTGACACTTAAATCTATACTCGATGTTAACAAAATTCTCTTCTTCAGAAACGCTTTCCTTGCCATTGCCAGTCTACATTTTATATCCTCTCTTCTTCGACCATCATCAGTTATTTTGCTCCCCAAGTAGCAAAACACCTTTACTACTTTAAGTGTCTCATTTCCTAATCTAATTCCCTCAGCATCACCCCACTTAATTTGACTACATTCTGTTATCTTCGTTTTGCTTTTGTTGATGTTCATCTCATATCCTCCTTTCAAGGCACTGTCCATTCCGTTCAACTGCTCTTCCAAGTCCTTTGCTGTCACTGACAGAATTACAATGTCATCGGCGAACCTCAAAGTTTTTATTTCTTCTCCATGGATTTTAATACCAACTCCGAATTTTTCTTTTGTTTCCTTTACTGCTTGCTCAATATACAGATTGAATAACATCGGGTAGAGGCTACAACCCTGTCTCACTCCTTTCCCAACCACTGCTTCCCTTTCATGCACCTCGACTCTTATAACTGCCATCTGGTTTCTGTACAAATTGTAAACAGCCTTTCGCTCCCTGTATTTTACCCCTGCCACCTCTCGGTATTTGAAAGAGAGTATTCCAGTCAACATTGTCAAAAGCTTTCTCTAAGTCTACAAATGCTAGAAATGTGGGTTTGCCTTTTCTTAATCTTTCTTCTAAGATAGGTCGTAAGGTTAGTATTGCCTCACGTGTTCCAACATTTCTGCGGAATCCAAACTGATCTTCCCCGAGGTCGGCTTCTACCAGTTTTTCCATTCGTCTGTAAAGAATTCGTGTGTGTATTTTGCAGCTGTGACTTATTAAACTGATAGTTCGGTAATTTTCACATATGTCTACGCCTCCTTTCTATGGGATTGGAATTATTATATTCTTCTTGGCGTCTGAGGGTATTTCGTCTGTCTCATACATCTTGTCAAGACTGGCTCTCCCAAGATCGTCAGTAGTTCCAGTGGAACGATACGGGTCTGTAATTCAGAGGAATACAATTTCTAGGTACTGAGCTATTATGTCAGTGTGTTCGAGAATATGTACACTCGACAGCAAGAAAAGTGGGTCACGCCTGAATTCCAACGTGTAGGCTGCACCTGAATGTATGCAACCAACATAGCATATCTGTGTTGCACATCGTAGCAACTCTCCACAGTACAGTCGTTGTAAGATACACAATGGGTACCGCTAGAGACTACTAGAGAACACCGGTCTTTATGAGAGTCCGTCCAGATGTAAAGTAACACCACGATAGTACAGTCCTTAAAGTTTTCAAACTAAACTTAATTACAATAAGTGACATTTCAAACGTTATGGGACAACTAATTTTGTCATATAAATCATTCAGTAATCCTTATGCAAAATTAAATATTTGAGACAGTATGTGGATTTATAAAGTTGTATAGCGATTGGAAACAGGTTCTTTGTTGTCTAAAACGTTTACCCAACACATGCTGAACGTCTTTCAACCTTCAACGGGGAGTGGTTTCGCATCAACTTTATGTAATACTAAGCAATTAAAAGAAAACGTGATTAACGGCGGCAAGCACTCTACAGAAATCCCAACATTAACAGCGAATCAACAGAAATATCATTGTTCACATTACTAATCAACAGTCATTTGTACACAATGTTGTACTTTAAATGAGATGACCAGCGTCTTCGTTCTGGATCCGGATGCAAACCCAGAACGTAAAGCCATTGTTAACCAAGCAAAGCGTTGTGCCTTATCGAGACTCGATCACTAGGCAGAAAGAGACGTCAAATATTGACGTTTGCACCAGTATCAGTTATCAATTCTCAACCTGAAAGTAAACGACGATAATGTTTGTACGAAATCAGGAACCCTAACATGACAATTACCTTCTTGGTAATTAACCTGAAAAGACGTTGTATATTGTTGCATTGTCAAGGAACAAAGTATTCACATGTTTAAAATTGAAATGCCATCATGTGATGCTGGTGACAAGGATGCGAACCAAGCACCTAATCGGATTGTTGAATAAGTACGTAAAATAAGAATGTAGATATCACAGTTTGTCACCAGTAGTGAGGTTCGAACCTTAAATGACGACTGAAGTTGTATTGCCTGACCGGGATTCGAGCCCGGCGCCTACCGCCGTCGTTGTCTAACCAGGAACAGACGACAAATGTCCAATGTTGGTCCACCATTAGCGAGATGTGCGCACGTTTAACTAGAAATAAGGCGACGAAAACGTCTATGTTGACTGAGAGTCGAACGCGGCACACATGGTTACAAAGACACGTTAATAATCAAATTCATATTCAGTAGTAGCTAGGACTAGCATGTTTAGTTGCAAACCTTAAAGTCTTTCTCATCCCTATTAACGTGTTGCCTAATATCTTCGATATCATGGTGTTAATTTACAAGTGGATTGACTGCCGTAAAGAGCAATGTTCTCTAGTAGTCGTGTATCATTGAGATCTAAATGAAGTGCCTCAGCAGAAAGTAATTTCCGTCGTGCAGGACGTATTGTTTCAGAGACACTGAGTACATGTCATAAGTGCACAAAACGTATATTATATGCTACGTATATACTATTATTTGGAGAAGCTGCCGCCAAAACTGTTTACTTTTACATTCCGCTTCAAGAAGTGATCGTGGCGTTGCGGCCCGGGTCTGTACTAGCCGCGGCTCGCGAGCTACGGGCCAGACTGGCTGGCCGAGGCGAGACGGAAGTGAGCGAGCTGGCGGTGGCGTTGGTGGGGCAACAGCCCGGGACGAGCCAGCACGGCTGCGCCCCATGCCTCTGCCTCTGCCGCTCCGTTTGACGTTTGTTACCTGCTGGGGTTGGATTTCTGCGAGAGGGGCGAGAATTCTTCAAAGGATGGAAGTAACTCTGGAGAGCGTGCAGTATGCCCACATATTGGAAAATGCGATGCTTCCATCAGTGCAAATGCTGTACGCAGATGGGGACGTCACATTGCAAGAGGACCATTCTCCCATTCACAAGTCTGCATTTGTTCAGCGGCGGCTCTCCAAGATTGGCGTCAACGTCATGGTCTGGCCGCCACGGGCGGCTGATATGAACCCCATGGAAAACATGTGGGCTGACGTCGCCAGAAAGTTGACTGAGAACTGGCCATGAAACCAACCAACTACTGCGGACGCTCTTTGGGACTGCGTCCTGGAAGCCTGGGAGGTAGTTGCTTCTTCAGGCTGTTACGTCCGACGGCTTATACATTCTATGCCAAGACGCATGATAGAGGTACAAAATAATGAAGGATTCTGGATAAAATATTACAGTCCTTAAAAAGTTTTGTTATGTTTTCTTTTTCGTCATTTTTCCTCAATGGGAGCTAGTGGAAGAAAATGGTTCAAATGGCTCTGAGCACTATGGGACTCAACTGCTGTGGTCATAAGTCCCCTAGAACTTAGAACTACTTAAACCTAACTAACCTAAGGACATCACAAACATCCATGCCCGAGGCAGGATTCGAACCTGCGACCGTAGCAGTCGCACGGTTCCGGACTGCTAGCGGAAGATCGGGTGGCAACAGAAAAGATACACTATGGGTTAGTTTTCCTTTGAGTTGCCTTTTTAATTAATTTGGGTTTCTTTTGATTATACTGTTCGTTAAATATTCTATTTTGATTTCATTTATACCCTGTTTAGATACAAACTAATCAGTGTAGATGGACTCTGTCACAGTAGCACAGTAAGTTTTGTTATTTCAAACACATCTCTCTCTTCCCCTCCATCCATGAACACACCCTCCGTCCTCCACACAATACGCAAACGATTTCATATTGTGTTTACTCGTTGTTAATATCTCCTCTATTCTCTCTCTCTCTCTCTCTCTCTCTCTCTCTCTCTCTCTCTCTGACATTAACGCCGCAAGTGCCCTTCTATTCCATTCCCCCAAAAGTTTACTAACAAATCTAGTGGCTTCCATTGACGCTACATTTTCTCTTGTAATTGCTGCTGTCTTTACTCTCTATCATTCCTCTCAACACCTATAAAACCGTACTCTTTGATCTCTCCTTCCCTATAACCCATTCTTCGTTCTGAAAACAGTCCTTCCTTATCTACCGCTCCAAAGATAAAACGAACTGTGGCACACTTCTAAGTAAGCAATACTTTGCAAGCATTTCATGCTTATATTTTGCACTTCTGGACTTCTATCCATTCCCAGATCCCTCCCTCCTTCCTGTTACCCGTCCCTTGACATCTGCATCTACATCTAAATGAATACTCTGCATTTCATTATTATGTGCTTGTCAGGGGGTTCTGTGGTCTGGTAGAGTAATCTTGTATTGATGTGTAAAACGTGTAGGTTCATATCTCACGTCAGGCGTAGATTTTAAACACACACAAGTAGCTCTACTTCACCCCTAGTAACGCCAAATGCAGAACGCCAGTAAGCTCCGTAGTTCAATATCCGCAGTAAAGATAACATGCTTTCGCTGCCGACTGGGCATTCGTTTGAGCTGTGACAGATGGAGAAACCCCGTAAGGCAGAGACTCTGTCAGCAGGAAGCAGTCGGAAACTAGAAAACGTATTTCATTTAATGAACCAATGGCCATGTAAGTTCACAAGGCTCTTACTTTATTTGAAACTGAGACGTTGAAAATTGTGGTGCTGGACTGGGGTTCGAATTCTATTTCACTGTGTTCCCCAAGATTGCAAACTCTTCTAGGCCTCCTCGAAAGACACCTATCTGGTTTCGAATCCCGATCAGCACAAAATATTCATTATTTCATTTCAAGCCCTAGCATGTGCACTCCGAACTACTAGTGAAAAATAGTTGCACTTTCAACGTCTCTTCGTACGTCGCCAGCTGTAACGCGTTCGTTTCAACTCACAGTCACATGATGAGCTTTTTATCACAACATTACAAGATCAAAGTTTCCTTACATCTTTTCAAGTTCAAACATTCCTATCCATGCTACTGGCGAAAACGGATTTGGGTTTGACGTTGTTCAAAAATGGTTCAAATGGCTCTGAGCACTAAGGGACGTAACATCAATGGTCATCAGTCCCCTAGAACTTAGAACTACTTAAACCTAACTAACCTAAGGACAGCTCACAACACCCAGCCATCACGAGGCAGAGAAAATCCCTGACCCCGCCGGGAATCGAACCCTGGAACCCGGGCGTGGGAAGCGAGAACGCTACCGCATGACCACGAGATGCGGGCGTTTGACGTTGTGTTCGCTGTGATCACCAACGACGACATGTTGTGGATTCAACTTCTAGCCAGCAGAGTATTTTCCATCACATCATTGAAAGTACAAACATGCCACTCCTAGCTTGGCCGCGGCCGAGCCTCGCCGCGAAACTGCTCGCGACGCCTAGCTTCCGTGCCGCTCACATGTGGTCCTTATTTCTGGCCGGCGTAGCTTCGTCTACGTTCGCCTTAATGGTTTTAATTTTGACAGACATAATCTTATGATTATGCGTCTTTATTGTTTTAATTTTTAAATTGTGACATGGACAGTGTTTGGCTCTCAAAATAATTAAGTTTTCTGTATCACGATTTCTTTATTATTCAATCATTAGACTGATGATGCATTTCAGTGAGTAATATATGTCCGTATGTGGTTTAATTTATAGGTTCTGAAGAAGATTCCATTACTGGAATCGAAACCTAGGTAAACGAGTAAAAATTACCTTGCAACTGAAGGCTGAAAAAATTGTTTATTTTCTATACATATACGGTTGCTGACGCGCTGCATTATGTTAAAGATTTGTAAAAAAGGGTAGAAACATTTTCGAAACAGTAAGTTTTTAAATCTCTCGCGTTTCATGCTTGGCAAAAAGCTGCTATCCAAAACAGGCACCAGGGCAACTGTGGTTTACCACGTGTGAAAGACGAGAGGAGTGCTGCGATGAGACCTGCTTTTCCTCGATGGCCAGTGAAGACGTGACTGAAGACGTGGCGGAGATCTGAGATGCAGTTTCATCTCATATCAGGACCCCGTAGCTTCCTCAGCGCCACCCTTACGGCACAACAGAATGTCGACGATATTCTGTGCTCCGTTGTTTTGCCCTTCATGGCAAGCCGTCACGAGGTTACATGTCAACAAGATAATGCCCACCCGCACACAGCTACGTGTTCGTGCCAGTGAAACCATACCTTGGCCAAAAAGTCCTCGGATCCCTCCATAGCTGAGAACGTTTGGACAATCATGGGTGGGGCCCTGCAACCAGTTAGGGATTCTGATGAGCTAACTCGCCAGTTGCACAGTACTTAGTATGACATCTCTTAGGAGGATATCGAAAAATTTTGTCAATCAACTCCAAATTGAATAACTGCTTGTGTAAGCGCCAGCGGTGGACCAACGCGACATTGACTTGCTCAATTCGTGAAGCCCACCCATTCTCCTCAACATACCATCAATTCTTTTAAAACTGTAGTAATTTCTATGTCTGTACATGTACATCACATTTACCGATTTTCGTCCACTTTAATAACTTTGAAAAGTCTTGACCACACATTTTACTGTTTTCAAAATCGCCTTCTGCGTTTAGACTTTCTGTCATTTTCAAAGGCTGTAAAATACAACTCAAAACTGGTATCAGAATATTTGAAAATGTCTTACATTTCACCATGGATTAGGAACACACTATAATAAGGAGAACATGGATTTCCAGAGAACCCGAGTTATCTCACTCATATAAAGTTGTTCATTACATACATTGTATCTCGTCAATATCCTCAAACACGAAACAAGTGCAGATTGCTACAAAGGGATAAATTGGAAACCAACTGGACTAAATTGGCAGGCGATCCCAGATACGTAGTACAGCTTCATTTGTTAACAACTCCATTTTTATCGTTAATACGTATGAAAGAATTTCATCAGCAGACAATTCATGGATATCGCTATACAGTGTTCTATAAAAAGGATATTTCTTTATAAAACAATGTGAAACACATTTAGAGAGGTCAAAAACATTATATTGGTAGAGCATGAGGAATAATGCTAGGGTTAAGAGGCCAATTGTCTGTTGAGAAACAGTTTTTGGGAACTTACTGCGTATAAATTATTAGCGTCATTAAAGGTTCATAAGTACTATTTTATAAGAATTTACAAAGTCCAGATATACCAGTTGAGGCAAGTACCACTATTTTATGACCAACAGGTGACACTCGTGCATGCACTACTACTTCTGCCAATGGCAGCCAATGATTATATACAGGAAACTCAGTGTGAAAAGGCGCAGTCTTGGAATCAAATACATCAATTCCGTCAATAGTATATGTGGTGTCACCGCTAGACACCACACTTGCTAGGTGGTAACTTAAATCGGCCGCGGTCCTGTAGTACATGTCGGACCCGCGTGTCGCCACTGTGTAATCGCAATCCTAGCGCCACCACATGGCAGGTCACAATACACGGACTAGACCTCGCCCAGTTGTACGGACGACATAGCTTGCGACCAGACCTACCAAGTCTTCCTCTCAATTGCCGAGAGACTGATAGAATAGCCTTCAGCTTATTCCATAGCTACTACCTACCAAGGCGCCATTTGTATCAGTGCTTATAGCTTACTACTATTCAAGAGATGTATTCTAACAAGAGAATAAAGTTAAGTATATTATTCCAGCTACGTACTGTTCTTCTTATTCATTAATAAGTCTCATGTTCCAGTACTTCACGCCCGTCTGCGTTAGTTTAGCGTGCACTTTCAGCCACTTCATTCTACAAGGTGTTGGCCCAGCTGCCGACACATCACATGGCGACGAGGGAAAGTGTTTTTTCTGCTTTGGACTGATTTGTTCTTTTTCCCTTTTTGTGCTCTGATTTGCTTGTGTCATGGCTTCGCCACAATCTCCAGATGTACTGTCCGAATTTTTTCGCTTGCAGAATCAGCAGACGCAGGCGTTATTGGAAGCCCTTGGACAGCTCGTCCAGGGTCAACGTGCGCTGCAAACCGATGCGGCAGCCGCCGCTTCATCGCTGCCGCAGCCACACAACGCTGTCGCACCGCCATTTAGGCCCTTTGAGGCCATGTGCGAAACCTGGACTGAGTGGGCCAGCCAGTTCCAGTTTCATCTCGCAGCATACAGAATTCAAGGTACAGAGCGGCAGCCGTTTTTGCTTTCTTGTGTCGGTGTGTCTACCTACCGTGTGATAGTGAAATTGTTTCCCCGACGCGACGTAGCAACTCTGACCTACGAGGAAATTTTGTCGGCTTTAGATGCCTATTTCAAAGAAACAGTAAATGTAGTTGCAAAACGGTATACGTTCTTTCGTACAAAACGTACGGCCGGTCAGACTAATAGGGAGTGGGTTGCAACTTTGCAAGGCCTTACTAGAGACTGCGCGTTTGCCTGTGAATGTGGCCTCCCATATTCCGATACAATGGTGCGTGATGCAATAGCACAGAACGTTTCTGATGTTCGCATACGGGAACAGATTTTGAAACTCGTAAATCCCTCCCTTCAACAAGTGGTAGACATATTGGATAGGCAAGACACACTTGACTTTGCTCAGGACTCATTTGAAACTTCGCCAGCAGTGTGTCACATTAATCGGCCCGCCGGGCCCGCTGCACGGGACGCTAAGCGGCCCTCGCGCCCGTCGCAGCCTCGCTCGCAAACACGTGCGCCGCGTAAGCAAGCAACTGCAGTGAAATCATGCCCGCGGTGTGCAACTAGACATTCGCGTGAAAATTGCCCGTCACGCCAAGCTATTTGCTTTTACTGTCAAAAGAAAGGACATGTACAAAGTGTTTGCCAGAAAAAGCTTAGATCAGACAATCACAATAATTCCTGGCCTTTTGCTTCGCGCCGGAATCGCACCCAGGACAATCAGGCTCGTGGACCTTCGCCCATGGACATTAATGTAGTTCATTCCCACCCGTCCAGTGACACTTTAGCTAACAGTGACTGTGTTCGTCCCACCCAAAGTGTGTGTCGACGTCGCAGGAAATCCCGTAAAGTCGCAAGTGCTTGTGTACCTGTATCAGTTCAATTTGCACGTGACAGTCGCTCTTGTCGTCAGCAGGACAATAAACTTTTTGTGGACTTAGACTTTGAAGGCAAAGTGATCCCATTCCAGCTCGATACCGGAGCTGCAGTTTCATTGCTCAATCACGACACGTACAAACAACTGGGCAAACCGCCATTGCGTGCCGCAAATGTTAAGTTAACTAGTTACTCAGGACAGCCGATCCCTGTCTTAGGACAGTGCAGCCTTCTTGCAACATACAAGGGACAAACAAAACTTGTATCATTTTACGTTCTTCGTTCTTCTAGTGCAGTGAACTTGTTTGGTTTAGATTTGTTTCAATTGTTTAATTTGTCTATAGTAAATCAGGTCCTATCAGTGAATCAGACTGTGCCTTCCGCCAGTGTTTCTAGTCTTTGTGAAGAATTTGCAGACATTTTTGCACCGGGCCTTGGTTGCGCTAAGAACTATGCGGCACATTTGGAATTGAAAGACAACGCGCAACCGAAATTTTTCAGAGCGCGCAATGTTCCCCACGCATTGCGTGATGAGGTCGCAAGAACATTGGCCGAGTTAGAATCTCAAGGTGTAATTCAACGTGTGCAGGCTTCTCTCTGGGCCTCACCCTTAGTAATTTTGCCAAAACCTTCCGGAAAATTGAGACTTTGTGTGGACTTCAAGGCCACTGTGAATCCACAACTTGTGACTGCTACTTTTCCTTTGCCCCGCCCGGAAGATCTTTTTGACAAACTGTGCCCGGGAAAATATTTTTCAAAATTGGACCTAGCAGATGCGTACTTGCAAATACCTGTGGACGACGAATCCCAGCGCGTCTTGGTGGTAAACACGCATCTTGGCTTGTATCGCTTCAAAAGACTGCCATTCGGGTGTGCATCCGCCCCTGCTTTGTTTCAGCAATATTTACAAACTGTGTGTGCGTCGGTCCCTACTGCTGCGAACTATCTGGACGATATTGTAATCTCAGGGAAGACAGAAGCAGAACATTTGCAAAATCTCCGAACATTATTTCAGGTCTTGCGTCAGAATGGTCTTCGCTTGAGAAAGGACAAATGTGTGTTCTTTGCTCGGGACTTACCCTACCTGGGGCATGTCATAAATGCCCAAGGTATACATCCGAGTCCAGAGCACCTCCGTGCCATACAGGACTTACCTGCTCCGCAAGATTTGAAACAGCTACAGAGTGTGTTGGGTAAAATAAATTATTATCATAAATTTTTGCGCAATGCTTCTTCCATTTCCGCTCCGCTTCATCGCTTACGCCGTAAAGGTGTTCCGTTCGTCTGGACGACGGAATGCGAACGCGCCTTTCGCCAGTTGAAATCGGCGTTACTTTCAAATACTTGCCTTACGCCATTCGATCCCCGAAAACCCCTTTTGTTGATGGTAGATGCATCGGATTTCGGG
Organism: Schistocerca nitens; assembly: GCF_023898315.1. Taxonomy (NCBI): domain Eukaryota; kingdom Metazoa; phylum Arthropoda; class Insecta; order Orthoptera; family Acrididae; genus Schistocerca; species Schistocerca nitens. The sequence goes on from NC_064614.1 coordinate 24,009,753, forward strand.
ATCGGTGCTGTGCTTGCACACAAAGATGGCTCGCATGATCGCCCTATTGCCTTTGCGTCAAAATTGCTCTCATCTGCGCAAAGAAATTATTCACAAATAGAGAAAGAAGCTTTAGCTCTCGTGTTTGGTGTTACCAAGTTCCATGACTTCTTGTATGGTCGTCACTTCACAATCATCACGGACCACAAACCTTTGACATCGCTTTTCCATCCGAAGAAGCCTGTACCTCCACGTACAGCGCGGAAATTCATTCGCTGGTCTCTTTTTCTCTCGCAGTACCGCTACGATATCTTGTATCGGTCCACTGCTAAACACGGCAACGCTGATGCGTTGTCCCGTTTGCCTGTTGCTGAGGATAAAGCATTCGATTCTTCCGAACTTGCTTGCATGTTCATTGATTCGGAAACCGATGACGTGGTCGCATCGTTTCCGATTGATTTTCGTCGTGTAGCTACAGCCACAGCTGCTGACCCTGTCCTTGCTACTGTTTTGCGTTTTGTTGCTACGCAATGGCCCTTGTCAAAGTCACGGATCGAAGATCCTTTGGTTCGCCGTTTTTTTGCTCACAAGGAGAGACTTTTTGTACGACGTGGTGTTTTGTTGTTGCGTTCCGATAATGATCAGTCCAGAGTCGTGGTCCCACGTTCGTTACAGTCATCTGTCTTAAAGCTTCTCCACCAAGGACATTGGGGTATAGTGCGAACGGAACAGCTTGCTCGTCAGCACTGTACTTGGTTCGGAATCGATGCTGCGATTACGACTATGTGCTCCTCTTGCGTGGCGTGTGCCGAACAACAATCCGCCCCGTCGCGGAAATTCTTTGCATGGCCGAAAGCCACTTCCCCTTGGCAACGCTTGCACATCGATTTTGCTGGTCCATTCTGGAATGCTCGATGGTTGGTTGTGGTCGATGCTTTCAGTAATTTTCCTTTTGTTGTCCGGATGTCTTCCACGACGTCTTCTGCCACAATCCAAGCCTTGTCTGCTATCTTTTGCATTGAAGGTCTTCCGCAGACTCTTGTTTCCGACAATGGCCCACAATTCATGTCCGCAGAATTTCAGTCATTCTGCCAGGCCAATGGTATTCAACATCTGACGTCCGCGCCGTTTTCGCCTCAGTCAAACGGTGCCGCTGAACGATTGGTCCGGACTTTCAAGTCCCAGATGTTGAAATTGAAAGAGTCGCATTCTCGGGAGGACGCTTTGTTGCTCTTTTTGTCTTCGTATCGCTCTCAGCCCCGCGATGGTCGCTCGCCGGCTGAATTGCTCCATGGTCGATCTCATCGCACCCTGATGTCTTTGCTGCATCCGCCACATCAGGTTCCTGTGCAGCGGCAGACTCCTGTTTTTGCTCCTGGCGACGTTGTCTATTAATCGCAACTATCGCGGTTCACAGCGTTGGCTCGCAGGGCGCATTCTTCGCTGCCTCGGCCGCGCGATGTATTTGGTTTTGGGGGCCTCTGGTGAGGTGCGTCGGCATCTCAATCAGCTGCGCCTCTGTCGTCGCCTGGGTTCTGCCGCTCCCCGTCGGCTTTCAGCGACGGAGCCGTCAGGTCAGCGCCCTGGGGACCCATCTACTGGCTCGCCTCATCCCCAGGTGTTACCGACGCTGCCTTCCATTTTGCCCCATGGCGTCGCGCCGCCGCCGCCGCAGCAGCCGCCGCAGCTGCCGCCGGCGCCGCCCGCAGTGGACGCTTCGCTGCAGCCGCCACGCGCCTCCCTGGGTCGCGCGCCGCCGCTCGCTTCCCGTGACCAGCTGTCCTCCGCCATGGACCTCTTGCCCGCTCCGGACCAGATGTCGTCTTCGCCCGTCGGGTGCTCCGACCACATGGAGGTCGACCCTTCTGTCTCATTACGTGCGCATACACCTCATGTTGACGTGCACCCTGGACTAGGTTTGCAGGCGTTTCCTAGCTCCCCTCGGACCGAATGGCCGGGTGCGGGTGGCACAGCCTCGCCTGTTGTTAGGCTCCCCACCTCATCGCATACGTCAACATGGGGTCCTCCCCACGGCGGGCGGAAGCCTTATCTCACGACCGTTCGCCGATTTGCGGGGGAGGAATGTGGTGTCACCGCTAGACACCACACTTGCTAGGTGGTAACTTAAATCGGCCGCGGTCCTGTAGTACATGTCGGACCCGCGTGTCGCCACTGTGTAATCGCAATCCTAGCGCCACCACATGGCAGGTCACAATACACGGACTAGACCTCGCCCAGTTGTACGGACGACATAGCTTGCGACCAGACCTACCAAGTCTTCCTCTCAATTGCCGAGAGACTGATAGAATAGCCTTCAGCTTATTCCATAGCTACTACCTAGCAAGGCGCCATTTGTATCAGTGCTTATAGCTTACTACTATTCAAGAGATGTATTCTAACAAGAGAATAAAGTTAAGTATATTATTCCAGCTACGTACTGTTCTTCTTATTCATTAATAAGTCTCATGTTCCAGTACTTCACGCCCGTCTGCGTTAGTTTAGCGTGCACTTTCAGCCACTTCATTCTACAAGGTGTTGGCCCAGCTGCCGACACATCAGTATATGGCAACCATCCTTAACTCCTAAGAAGGAGTGGAAGAAAGGTCACAAGAGAATATGGGCTTGGGACAAGAAGTGAGAGAGGAGAAAGAATAATTGAGTTCTGTAATAAATATCAGCTAGTAATAGCGAATACCCTGTTCAATAAATACAAGATTAGGAGGTATATTTGGAAAAAGGCCGGGTAATACGAGGAGATTACTGTTAGATTACGTAATGGTCAGACAGAGGTTCTGAAATCAGATACTAGATTGTAAGGCGTACCCAGGAGCAGATATAGACCCAGATCACGATTTAGTAGTGATGAAGAATAGGCTGAAGTTTAAGACATTAGTCAGGAGGAATCAATACGCAAAGAAGTGGGATACGGAAGTACTAATGAATGACGAGATACGCTTGAAGTTTTTTAAGGCTATAGATGCAGCAATAAGCAATAGTTAAGTAAGCAGTAGAGATAAAGAGGAATGGACATCTCTAAAAAGGGCCATCTCGGGAGACTGAAAGAAAAACATTGGTAGAAAGAAGGTAACTGCGAAGAAACCATGGGTAACAGAAGAAATACTTCAGTTGATCGATGAAAGGAGGATACACAAAAATGTTCCTGTAAATTCAGGAATACAGACGTAAAAGACGCTGAGGAATGGAACAAATACGAAGTGTAAGGAAGCTAAGACGAAATGGCTGCATGGAAAATGTGAAGAAATCGAAAAACAAATGATTGTGGGAAGGATTGACTCAGCGTACAGAAAAGAGAAAATAACCTTCGGTGACATTAAAAGCAAGGGTGGTAACATTAAGAGTGCAACCGGAATTCCACTGCTACTTGCAGACGAGATAGCAGATATGTGGAAAGAATACATTGAAAGCCTCTCCAAGGATGAAGATTTGTCTGATGAGATAGAATAAGAAACAGGAGTCGATTTAGAAGAGATAGGCGATCCGGTATTAACATCTGAATTTAAGAGAGCTTTGGAGGACTTAAGGTCAAATAAGGAGAAAGAGAAAGATAAAATTCCATAGAATTTCTAAAATCATTGGGAGAAATGAAGTCTATTTACGTTGGTGTGTAGAATGTATGAGTCTAGCGACATACCACCTGTCTTCCAAAAAAATATCTTCCACACAATTCCGTAGACTGCAAGAGATGGCAATTGCGAGAATTATCGCACAATCAGATTAACAGCCTATGCCTCCAAGTTGTTGACAAGAATAATATACAGAAGGCTGGAAAAGAAAATTTGGCATATGTTAGATGACTATCAGTTTGGCTTTAGAAAAAGTAAAGGCACGACAGAGGCAATTCTGACGTTGCAGTTGATAATGGAAGCAAAACGAAAGAAAATTCAAGAACCAGTCCTAGGATTTGTCGACCTGAAAAAAGCGTTCGACAATGTCAAATAGTGCAAGATGTTAGAAATTATGAGCAAAATTCGGGTAAGCTGTTCTGTAGATACGTGTAATACACGTACAAGAGCCAAGAGGGAATAATACGAGTGGACGATCAGGAACGAAGTGCTCGTATTAAAAAGGGTGTAAGACAAGAATTTAATCTTTCGCTCCTACTGGTAAATCTGTACATCCAAGAAGCAATGGTGGAAATAAAAGGAAGGCTCAGGAGTGGAATAAAATTCGAAGTGAAAGGATATCAATTAAACAATTCGGTGATGACATTGCTATCCCGAGTGAAAGTGGAGAAGAATTACATGATCTGCTGAATGGAATTAACAATTTAATGAGTACAGAATATGGAATGAGAGTAAATCGAAGAAAGATGAAAGTAATGAGAAGTAGCAGAGATGAGAACAGCGAGAAACTTAACATCAGGATTGACTTTTACGAAGCAGATGAAGTTAAGGGATTCTCGTACCTAGGCAGCAAATAACTAATGACGGACGGGTCAAGGAGAATATAAAAAGCAGACTAGCGATGTTAAAAAGGGCATTCCTGTCCAAGAGAAGTCTACTAGTATCAAACATAGGCCTTAATGTCAGGAAGAAATTTCTGAGAATGTACATCTGGAGTAAAGCATTGTGTGCTAGTGAAACATGGACTTTGGGGAAAGCACAACAGCAGAGAAAGGAAGCATCGGAAATGTAGTGCTAGAGACGAATGTTGAAAATTAGGAAGTCGAATGAAATCACGTGCCGCGCAGGGTTTTGTGTCAGGAAATGAGGCACTAAAACTAACAGATAACTCGCAATTATAAACATGGCTGACAGCAGCAATCGTAAATAAATTCATATTATCTAAAGCTTACAGCCAACCGGTTCTATACGTTTAAAGTAAAAACCTGAACCAGGTTTCGATACCAGTGAGGGTATTTCTTCTGAAGAAAGTTATGTAATTTATGCGAGTTCCTTCTGAAGAAGATAACCTAAGTGTATAAAAACATAATTAAAATTCTTACGTTAAACTTAGGCAAATGGTTGGCTGTAAACTTTATATATTCTAGAGTAACAGATGACATTTGCTATTCGGGCAGCAAAATAACTGATGGTGGCCCAAGCAGAGACAATATAAAATGGCGAATCGCTTTAGTACGGAAAGAATTTCTGAAAAAGAGGATCTGTTAACATCTAATATAGATTTTTTGTTTAAAAAGTCTTCTCTGAAATCATTTGTCTGGAATGTAGACATATAGTGGATGAAAAACAGTTGCGACAAGAAGAGAATAGAAACTTTGGAATTGTGGTGCTGTAGAAGAATGCTGAAGATTTGGTACGTAAAGCGCGTAATGAATGAGGAGGTACTGCAACTAAATGGGAAAAACAAATTTTTGGCATAGCTTAACTAAAGAAGCGATAGGTTGATAGGACATATTCTGTAACATCAAGGAATTCTTAGTCTGGTACTGAAGGCAAGTGTGGAGGGAAATATTCGTAGTGGGTGACAGGGGTAACAGAGTAAGAATGTTCATTTGGATGTAGGTTGCAGCAGTTATTTTGTGACGAAGATGCTTCCACGGGACACACTAGCTTGGAGAGCTGTATCTACATCTAAATCTACATCTACATGCATACTCTGAAATTCACATTTAAGTACCTGGCAGAGGGTTCATCGAACCACCTTCACAATTCTCTATTATTCCAATCTCGTATTGCGCACGGAAAGAACTAACACCTATATCTTCCCCTACTAGCTCTGATTTCCCTTATTTTATCGTGGTGACCGTTTCTCCCTATGGAGGTCGGTACCAACAAAATATTTTCCAATTCAGTGCAGAAAGATGATGATTGGAATTTCGTGAGAAGTTTCCGTCGCAACGAAAAACGCCTTTCTTTTAATGATGTCCACCAAAATCCTGTATCATTTCAGTGACATTCTCTCCCATATTTCGCGACAATTCAAAAAATGCTGCCTTTCTTTGAACTTTATTGATGTACTCCATCAGTCCTACCTGGTAAGGAGCCCACACCGCGCAGCAGTACTCCAAAAGAGGATGGACAAGCGTAGTGTAGGCAGTCTCCCCAGCAGATCTGTTACATTTTTTAAGTGTCCTGCCAATAAAAGGCAGTCTTTGCTTAGCCTTTGTAAGGGGTCCGCAGGCCCTTACTACTTAGTTTGCATCAGCACAGGTCGACAGGGCAACTATCGATAGTGTGTTGGGTCGCGAGAGCGAGAGTGGAGTAAGAGTCAGTGTGTGTTGGAGTTTTCCGCGAGGCGGGCAGAGAGCTGTGCAGAAGCCAGCAGTTGAAATAATGCAAATTACCGACAAAGGGAGTGGCCATCGCCGCGGTTTAACCCCTTTGTGTTAGTATTATACGGGAAAGTGAAGAAGTTTAATTAGCAGAGTGATTCAGTGATATTTATGTGCCGTTATTGAGATTCCGCATCTACCGCGCCGGCATTATTTGGATTACAGTGTTGGATTACAGTGATTGTGTTTTGCGTGTGACGACTATGAATAGCGAGGAAGCCTGTGCTGAGATTAGCCGTTATTAACAGTGTATTGACGGAGGCAGTGGCTGTCTCCTTATCTTTGTGGTTTTGAGGTGAATATAGGTCTTGATTAGTGAAGCTGTGTTGTTGTTCTCTTGCCACCAGACATTTCATTATTGCAGCATTTGAGAAGGACAGAATGGAATGTAACAACTCCCAAGCAGTCCAATCCGATTGCCAGCCCCATTAGGTACACGGTCACATTAATTAATTATTTATTTGGGCTGCTATTCAGATCCGCGAACGAGCGGATACACCAAATTATAAGGGAGTGTTACACCCTTGGCTTACCGTGAAAGGACGAGTGCAATTTTCGGACGAATCGTAAGTAACAATAGGTAATTTTACCTTGCTTAACGCGAGAAAATTAATTTTTCAATTTGGATCGGGACAGTGCATAAACTTTAAAATCGCGACAAAGAACAGTGCATTTTTTGAACAATGCGAAGTAATAGCATCTTACGATTGTGACTAAACTGTTTTTCTTGCCATATAGAACAATAGTGTCAATAAACTGTGGTATAATGTGCGAATGCATAAATCCGCGCGAAAAACTGTGGAAAGTGGACACTAAAGAGAGACACGTGTGAACATTAAAATAGCAAAGCGAACCGAGAATTCGTCACGGAAGTTGTTAAAAAGGTGTTTAGTGGTAATATTTTGACTGTAATTGCCGTTTGAATAGTAAAAATCGGACAGCTTCGTGTGGACCCATAAACTGTTATGCGGACGACAATGTATTGTGGCAACGCATTTATTGAGTGACGTCACGCAGACCCGTGTAGCAGTTGCACCAAAGAGCTTCGATCCGCGAGGTGATTTCACACGACACCCCACCACGGAGCGGCCGACTGAGCGGCGCGACTTCAAGACACCGAGCGCAGTACCGGCATCTAGCGCCCGAACTACAAACTACGCCTGCCTGCAGCGCCACGGAGCGGCCGACGGAGAACTACGTCGTCTTGCCGCAGATCTTCAACTCCACGCGGCTCCAGCGGCAGTACAGCACCACGCCCACCTCAAACGTCAAAACATCGTGACTCGCGGTAACGTCAGTTGGTGAGTGAAGACGACTGGTTGACATAACATTAAATTGCGGTGTGCAGTATTCGCGATAAATAAACAGTTTTTAACTGATATTTACATTAGGAAAAGTGCCCAATGGTAGTAATTTCCGAAAAATTTGCGAAACATACTTTGAACTGTAGCATACTTATTTATGCACACTGCACTGTCTAAATGGTAATTATACAGATATGCTCATTATTTTTGGGGATTTTACATTTATAGATTTTGTGAGTGTTGTGATTATCTTGTTTAAAACATTTTTTACATAAGCTGTGTATGTGGAAATTGTTATTGGAAATTAATAGGTTTTTGAGAGTTGTGATGTTCGGTACTCATGCATGTAGTATCATTTTGGGGATTAACTGAAAGGATTGCAGGTACTGTTTGATTAGTTTCATGGTAATTAGGAGTGTTTTGGGTTGTTAGAGGTTATTTTTGTATTACTTGCCTGTGTATTGAAAATAAACCAAACATGCCTACAGAAGATAAGCAGGTCTGTGAGGCAGTAGTTGAAAGGAAAGGGATAGGACAGGAAGACAGAGATGATTTGGGAATCAGTGATTGTGGATTGTCATTAGGAAGCCCATCAGCACATTCAACTAATTATCCGGAGACACCGAGACAAATGACGAGAGATAAGCCAATTTCAGAGGATGCAGATATGCGGTAGATGTTAGCAGAGTTGCTAAAGGGGACCAAATCATTAGAGAAGGGTTTACAAGAAACAAGAGAATCACTAAAGGAAGATTTACAAGAAACTAGAGAAGAGGGAAGAATATCCCGAGAATTATTAGAGAAAGGTCTCAGAGAATCACTAGAGAAGGGTTTACAAGAAACTAACACATCGTTAGAGAAGAGTTCACAAGAAACAAGAGAATCACTAAAGGAAGATTTACAAGAGATCAAAACATCACAAATGAAGATGGAATATAATTTGAAGAAGGAAATGCAGGAGTTGCAAGAACGACTGAAGATGGACATCGACGAGAGAGAGAGGAAGCTACAGAAGAGCATAGACCAAGTCCAGGGAGACGTGGAGAAGATGGAAGGAAAGTTAGCAAAAAAGATAGTAGACGATATTGAAGAAACAAAAGCCGAACTGGGGGAAAGAATCAACGAAGTGGAAACAAACTGCAATCATCGAATCGCCGAGGTGACGCAGATGCAGAAACAATGCAATGAGGCGGTTAAGGGGATAGGAGATAGGCAAAACCAACTAGCTGTCAATCTGAGAAATGCTATAGCCGTGCAACGAGAAGAGGATAACAAGAGGGTTGAAATGGAGGTCAAGCAGTTACAACAGGGAGTGCAGCAATTGGAGAGCAAGACAGAAGAAATTGATAAACGAATTAGCAATGCCACCTTAGCCATTGGGGGAGGCAAGGTCGTTACATTGATGAGCAGTGATAATCGGTGCATCCAAAGTAATACAGGGCAGAAATTTAGACCGAAAGGAGGGTTGCACCCAATGATATTTATGAAATGGCTAAAAGGACTTTTCCCAGCACATCTTAAGGACTCAGACAAGATTCAATTTGCAATAGATAGAATGGAAGGTGAGGCCTTCACTTGGGGAGTCAGGAAGAAGGAAGGGACTACTAGTTATGGCCAGTTTGAAGAAGAATTCTTGAAGAAATACTGGTCCAAAAGCCATCAATGTGCAGCAATTGAGGACCTACTCCATCGCAAGTCACTTAGTACATGGAGAGGAACGTTGAGAGAGTTTGCCGAACATTTGTGGTAATTGAACGAGACCTTGGAACAACCCCTGAGTGATGACGTAATGATATCAGCGATAAAAAGAAGAATGAGCCAGAGAATGCAAGAAACTGTATCCGGGAGCCTAATTGAAGATACGGAGGCCTTAATGAAAATACTGGAACAATTGGAATCTGTTCGATCACAGGGACACAATCAACCTAATGATCAAAACCGAGGGGGAAGTAATGACCCAAGGAATCATTTTGGTAATTCGTCTAATTATAGAGGAAGAGGTGGTGGCCATAGGTACAGGAACCATGGTGGTGAACGTCAATGGAGAAATGATTGGAGAAGAAGTGAAGAACCAAGAGATCATGAGAGAAGATGGGATAGGCGAATGAATGACACAGTGCATATAGAAGAGGAAAGTAATGACCCAAGGGATCATTTTAATCATTCATCTGATTATAGAGGAAGAGGTGGAGGAACCGGAAAATTAAATGACATTCCAGGTGAGGTCCGGTCAAGAGTGAGAGCTACCAGGACCTGAATAAAACTGCTAAGATATATTTAGGACACTTAGTTATAAAACGGACATTTGAAAAGGGGAAATGTTTAGTTACATTGTGTTTTCTGATGTATTATAATTAGAATTGCATGTTTCATATCGATGATTGCCTGAGAGGGGATATAAAATCTGTAACAACTATTTGTAGTATAGTAATTCATATGTCCTGTGTTTAAGTAATAATTTTTGAGTGTATATGTTATGTGTTTCATTCAAAATTGGACTAGAGAGGACTATTGCTGGTTGATATGAAAATTGTAACTTTGACAATGCCATATTTATGTGATGTAATAACCCTTTGTAGAAATTATTGTGGAGGCAGCCCACTACCGGAGTCGAGGGATTATTTTGATGAATTGTAATTTCTTTCATTATTTACACTGTGTGTTTTGTTCAAATGTAGCAATGTTTGATTCCCTTGCCGATTCTTTTCCGCCTGCGGCTCTAAAGAAGTTTTCGAGGGCGGGGATGTAAGGGGTCCACAGGCCCTTACTACTTAGTTTGCATCAGCACAGGTCGACAGGGCAACTATCGATAGTGTGTTGAGTCGCGAGAGCGAGAGTGGAGTAAGAGTCAGTGTGTGTTGGAGTTTCCCGCGAGGCGGGCAGAGAGCTGTGCAGAAGCCAGCAGTTGAAATAATGCAAATTACCGACAAAGGGAGGGGCCATCGCCGCGGTTTAACCCCTTTGTGTTAGTATTATACGGGAAAGTGAAGAAGTTTAATTAGCAGAGTGATTCAGTGATATTTATGTGCCGTTATTGAGATTCCGCGTCTACCGCGCCGGCATTATTTGGATTACAGTGTTGGATTACAGTGATCGTATTTTGCGTGTGACGACTATGAATAGCGAGGAAGCCTGTGCTGAGATTAGCCTTTATTAACAGTGTATTGACGAAGGCAGTGGCTGTCTCCTTATCTTTGTGGTTTTGAGATGAATATAGGTCTTCATTAGTGAAGCTGTGTTGTTGTTCTCTTGCCACCAGACATTTCATTATTGCAGCATTTGAGAAGGACAGAATGGAATGTAACAACTCCCAAGCAGTCCAATCCGATTGCCAGCCCCATTAGGTACACGGTCACATTAATTAATTATTTATTTGGGCTGCTATTCAGATCCGCGAACGAGCGGATACACCAAATTATAAGGGAGTGTTACACCTTCCACCACAACATTTTTTATTTGTTCCTTCCAATTTAAATTGTTCGTAATTGTAGTTCCTAGGTATTTAGTTGAATTATGGGCTTTAGATTTGACTGATTTATTGTGTAACACAAGTTCGGACTCATGTGGATGACCTCACACTTTCCGTTATTTAGGGTCAACTGCCAATTTCCCCACAATCACATATGCTTTTTAAATCGTTTTGCATTTTCTGTGGTCTTCTCATAACTTTATTAGTCGATAAACGACAACGTCATCTGAAAAACAACCTAAGACGGCTGCTCAAATTGTTTCCCAAATCGTTTATATAGATAAGGAACAACGTAGAGCCTGTAACACTACTTTGGGGAACGCCAGAAATCACTTCTGTTATACTCGATGACTTTCCGTCAATGACTAAGAACTGTGGTCTGTCTGACACGAAGTCACAAGTCCAGTCGCATAAATGAGGCGACATTCCATAAGCACGCATTTCACCACAAGTCGCTTGCGTGGTACAGTGCCAAAAGCCTACCGGAAATCCAGAAATACGGAATCTATCTGAAGTCCCTTGTCAATAGAACTCAACACTTCATGCGAATAAGGAGGTAATTGTGTTTCACAAGAACGGTGTTTTATAAACACATGTTGACTGTGTGTCAATAGATCGTTTTCTTCGAGGTAATTCATAATTGTCGAACACAATAAATGTTCCAGAATCCTGCTGCATATCGACGTTAATGATATGGGCCTGTAATTATGATAAATATTCCTACTACCTTTCTTGAATATTGGTGTTACGTGTGCAACTTTCCAGCCTTTGGGTACGGTTCTTTCATCGAGAGAACGGTTTTATATGATTGTTAAGTACGGAGCTAATGCATTAGAGTACTCTGAAAGGAACTTAATTGGTATACAGTCTGGACCAGAGGACATGTTTTATTAAGTGATTTAAGTTGCTTCACTACTCCGAGGATATTTACTTCTACGTTATTCATGTTGGCAGCTACTCTTGATTCGAATTCTGGAATATTTACTTCGACTTCTTTTGTGAAGGCATTTGGGTAGGCTCTGTTTAGTAACTCTCCTTTGACAGCACTGTCTTCGATAGTATCTCCATTGCTATCGCGCAGAGAGGGCATTGGTTGTTTCTTGCCGCTAACATACTTCACATACCACCAGAATCTCTTTGGATTTTCTGCCAGGTCTCGAGAGAAAGATTCGTTGTGGAAACTATTTAAGTATCTCGCATTGAAGTCTGCGCAAAATTTCGATCTTCTGTAAAAGATCGCCGATCCTGGGGATTTTGCTTGTTTAAATTTGGCATGTTTGTTTCGTTGTTTCCGCAAAAGTGTTCTGAGCTGTTTTGTGTACCAAGGAGGATCAACTCCGTCGATTGTTAATTTATTTGGTATAAGTCTCTCAATTTCTACCGATACTATTTCTTTGAATTCAAACCACATCTGGTCTACACTTATATTATTAATTTGGAAGGAGTTTAGATTATCTCTCAGAAGGCATAAATTGAATATTTATCTGCTTTTTTGAATAGGTATATTTTTCGTTTATTTTTGGAGGATTTGCGGGTTACAATATTGAGTCTCGCTACGGCAACCCCGTGTTCAGTAATCCCTGCATCCGTTTTGATGCTCGTTATTAACTCAGGATTATTTATTACAGAGATCAAGTGTGTTTTCATAATTGTTTACTATTCGCGTGGGCTCATGAACTTACTGCTCGAAATTATTTTCAGAGAATGCGTTGAACACAATTTCGGATGATGTACCTCCAGAATTAAATATGTATTTTCGCCAAGATATCGACGGTAAATTAAAATCACCACCAACTATAATCGTATGAAACGGGTACGTGTTTGAAATCAAACTGAAGTGTTCTTTGAAACTTTCATCAACTGTATCATCTGAACTGGGAGGTCGGTAAAAGGATCAAATTATTATTTTATTCCGGTTGCCACAATGACCTTTACCCATAATAACTCACAGGAGCTATCTACTTAAATTTCGCGACAAGGTAAACTACTGCTAACAGCAACAAACAAGCCACCGGCAACCGTGTTTAGCCTGTCCTTTCGGAACACCAATAGGTTCTTCTCAAACATTTCGGCTGAGATTATATCCGGTTTTAGCCAGCTTTCAGTGCCTATGAAATCAGACCACATCAACAACAATTTAAGTTTTTGCCTTACGTTTTTCCGTAAGGATCATGAGATTAAATCTGAAGTATTACATGTCGTGGCAAGTGTGATACGTCTTGCCTCGTTTCCTAAGTTGGCACTACCTCCAGCTGGTGTGCTTCTGCCGAGCGACGCCTGACCCTCTGATTGAGGGAACGTTCGACTGCTGGCGCAGATGTCCGAGAGTATATATAGTCAACACTTCTGTGACTAGTTTGATGCGCCATGCCATGCCACCAATTCCTCCCCTGTGACAGCCTTTCCAGCTCAGAGACGCACTTGCATCCCATGTCTTCTATTATTTGCTTGACTTATTCCAATCTCTGGCTTCATTTACAGTTTTTATCCTCTGAAGATCCCTCTGCTACCATGGAAGTTATTCCTTGAAGTCGAAACAGATGTTGTAGCACCCTGCTATGTATTCCATATATTCCTTTCCTCACCCATCTTGCGACGAATTTGTCCTTTTGGTACCTTATCAGTCCACTTAATTCTTCTGTAGTACCAAATCTCAAATGCTTCGATTATCTTCTGTTGCGGTTTCCCCAGAGAACACATTTCACTACGGTACGTGGTGTACTCCAAACGTATATTCTCAGAAAGTTCTTCCTCACATTTAGGCATGTGTTAGATCTAGTAGATTTCTCTTGGCCGGGAATGCACTTTTTTCCGGTGCTAGTCTGCCTTTTGTGTCCGTCACGAGCTACTTTGCTGGCTAGGTAGAAGAATTTCCTAACTTCATCTCCTTCGTGATCACCAAGTCGGATGTTAAGTTTCTCGGTGTTGTCATTTCTGCTACGTTCGTAAGTTTCGTCTTTCTTCGAATTGCAATCAGTCGGTATCCTGCAGTATTAGATCGTTAATTCCATTCAACAGATACTGTAATTCTTCTGCACTTTCACTGAGGATAGCAATATCATCAACGATATTTATCATTGATATCATTTCACATTGAATTTTAGTACTACTCCTGAATCTTTTGTCATTGCTCCTACGATGTAAAGATTGAATAGTAGGCTAAAAATGGAAATGAGCGTATGGCATCGTTGGCCAGGAGGCCCCTATTCGGGGAAGTTGGGCCGCCTAGTGCAAGTCTTTCTTCATTCGACGCCACATTGGGTTACTTGCGCGCTGGTGATGACAACACAACACCCAGTCCACGAGTGGAGAAAATCTCCAACCCGGCCGGGAATCGAACCCGGACCCGCTAGCATGGTAGGCGAAGCATGGTACCACACACCTAAGCAGGCGGACAGTAGGGTAAAAGACTGCGTTCCGGTCTTTCACCCTTCTTAATCCGAGTACGTACGCCAGTGACTGAGTGCCGGCTGATTTGAGCAGGCTTGAGCCGTTTTCAACCTGTCATAGTGCGTCGACATTCCTTCTGTTTCAGACACAGAAGATATCTGGCACATGTTGTGTATGTGGCTAGTTTCGATGGTGAGCATTCTCTTCTCAACAGATACTGTAATACGCGTCTTATTAAACTGTAGCTATCCGACAGCTATTGGTAAACAGTGGGTCGCTACACTGTGTTTACAAAATATTCAATTGTTTAAATGTGTGTGAAATCTTATGGGACTTAACTGCTAAGGTCATCAGTCCCTAAGCTTACACACTACTTAACCTAAACTATCCTAAGGGTAAACACACAAACACCTGCCCGAGGGAGGACTCGATCCTCCGCCGGGACCAGCCGCACAGTCCGTGACTGCAGCGCCTAAGACCGCTCGGCTAACCCTGCGAGGCTTTGTTTACAACCGACATTAATTTCGTTGCCGACTATGTGCTACGTTCGTTGTCCATTGATCAGCCACAACATTATGACAACCAACCTGCTATCGATAAAAACCCGTCTAGGCGGCAGCTCGTCATCTGGCGAGCAATGACTGCTACACAGACTCATGCACAGTCCATGTAACATTAGGGAGCGAGCTGTCAGTTCGTAGAATGGGGAAGGAGCGCAATCTGAGTTTGACGGAGGGCAGATTGTGATGGCGGGAGAGGCTCGGCACGAGCATTTCGGAAACTGCAAGACTGTCCGGGTGTTCGAGGATGGTGTGTTGAGTGTCTTCAACCTGTGGTGAAACCTAGGTGAATCAAAGTCCAGACGTCGTGGTATTGGGCAGCCAACCCTCATTGTAGGTGTCGGACATCGTAAGCTGACAGAGTGATAAAACAAGACAGACGGTCAACTGTGGCGGAACTAACATCAGACTTTAATGTTGGGCAGGGTACAAGTGTGTCTGAACACACAGTGCACCGAATACTGCTACCGATGGACCTCCGCAGCCGAGACCCTCAATGTTGGCACCATCTACCGGCCACTACGACTGAAGTGATCCAGTGACAATCGGCACTGGACTTCGGCGCAGTGTCAGAGCGTTGCATAGTCTGATAGAATTCGATACCTTCTTGATCATGCCGATGGGAGGGCGTAAATCCGTCATCTTGCAGGGGAACAACTTCTTGACGTCTGTACTGAGGGAAATAGACAAACTGGTAGCGGCTCCATTACGCTCCGAGCAACATTCACTCGAGTATCCATTGGTACCCGTGGTCTAGGGGTAGCGTCTTTGATTCATAATCAAAACGTGTTCGGTCCCGGGTTCGATCCCCGCCAGTGCCTAAATTTAGATAAATAATCAGCATTGGCGGCTGAAGACTTCCGGCATAAGAAGTCAGCCTGATTCTGCCAACGGCCTTGTCAAAGTGGGCGGAGGAGCGGATAGAGGTTCAGGGCACTCTCTTGCCCTAGGGGTGGGAAATTGCCCCTAAAGGCGGAAGAATCAGCAATGATCAACGACATGAGGATGCAGAAGGCAATGGAAACCACTGCATTAAAGACACGTAACGTGTATCCACAGGACATGTGGCCTGTAATTGAAGAAGTGTCATGATTATCTCTCCATTGGCTAAAGATTCCGGAATAGTCCCCCATTCGGATCTCCGGGAGGGGACTGCCAAGGGGGAGGTTACCACGAGAAAAAGATTGAATAATAAACGAAAGGATAACGTTCTACGAGTCGGGGCGTGGAATGACAGAAGCTTGAACGTGGTAGGTAAACTAGAAAATCTGAAAAGGGAAATGCAGAGGCTCAATCTAGATATAGTAGGGGTCAGTGAAGTGAAGTGGAAGGAAGACAAGGATTTCTGGTCAGATGAGTATCGGGTAATATCAACAGCAGCAGAAAATGGTATAAGAGGCGTAGGATTCGTTATGAATAGGAAGGTAGGGCAGAGGGTGTGTTACTGTGAACAGTTCAGTGACTGGGTTGTTCTAATCAGAAGCGACAGCAGACCAACACCGACAACGATAGTTCAGGTATACATGCCGACGTCGCAAGCTGAAGATGAACAGATAGAGAAAGTGTATGAGGATATTGAAAGGGTAATGCAGTAATTAAAATACAAGGTGAAAGGATATAAATGATACGATTCGCTGATGACATTGCTATCCTGAGCGAAAGTGAAGAAGAATTAAATGATCTGCTGAACGGAATGAACAGTCTAATGAGTACACAGTATGGTTTGAGAGTAAATCAGAGAAAGACGAAGGTAATGAGAAGTAGTAGAAATGAGAACAGCGAGAAACTTAACATCAGGATTGATGGTCACGAAGTCAATGAAGTTAAGGAATTCTGCTACCTAGGCAGTAAAATAACCAATGACGCACGGAGCAAGGAGGACATCAAAAGCATACTCGCTATGGCAAAAAAGGCATTTCTGGCCAAGAGAAGTCTGCTAATCTCAAATACCGGCCTTAATTTGAGGAAGAAATTTCTGAGGATATACGTCTGGACTACAGTATTGTATGGTAGTGATACATGGACTGTGGGAAAACCGGAACAGAAGAGAATCGAAGCATTTGAGATGTGGTGCTGTAGACGAATGTTGAAAATTAGGTGGACTGATAAGGTAAGGAATGAGGAGGTTCTACGCAGAATCGGAGAGGAAAGGAATATGTGGAAAACACTGATAAGGAGAAGGGACAGGATGATAGGACATCCGCTAAGACATGAGGGAATGACTTCCATGGTACTAGAGGGAGCTGTAGAGGGCAAAAACTGTAGAGGAAGACAGAGATTGGAATACGTCAAGCAAATAATTGAGGACGTAGGTTGCAAGTGCTACTCTGAGATGAAGCGGTTAGCACAGGAAAGGAATTCGTGGCGGGCCGCATCAAACCAGTCAGTAGACTGATGACAAAAATAAATAAATAAATAAATAAATCCATGGGTCCAGTGGAGCTCGTTCAGTGCACCATGCAGCCCACATACACTCCTTCATGACGATCATGTTTCCCGAGGGCAATGGCAATTTTCATCAAGATAATGCACCACGTCCTGTGTCCAGGAGTGTGATGGAGTGGTTCGAGGAACACAGTGGCTAGTTCAAATTGAAGTGGTGGCCCCAAAAAGTGACAGAGATGAACCCAATCGATCACATCTAGAATGTGACTGAACGTTGTGTCAGAGCTCGTCACTGGCACCTAGCCTGCATTTACTGGAATCAGGTGACTCGTGTGTGCAGATGTGTTGCCAGCTCCCTCCAGCGACCTAGCGAGGCCTCACTGCTTCCATGCCACGACGCATCGCCGCCGTTATCCTTGCCAAAAGTGGACATACCTGTTATTAGGTGGGTGATTCAATTTCATTGGGTGGGTGGTCACAATGTTGTGGCTGATCAGTGTATGTGATGCAAATGTTGTAATTATTGTGTGTGAATGGCTAGATATCGTTCACGTTGTGATAACGTTACTATGAGACTGGTTGTGGGTACCCAAGTACCAAGCGTTTTTAATAGAATAGGAAAATATTCTTTCCTTTTTCTAATACCGAACTTTTTGAGGTTAGTCTGTGACATTTACTTTTATTTGTACGTGCTAAGGTGGACTAATGTTAATATACCAACCTACATGTTGATGGACGGATGCAATGGCAGAGGGCTATGAACTACACAAGGAAAGCCATGTCTTGATGATTCCAGTCTATATAAAATCTCAGATCGTTACCAACTTGCTTTGCACCGACTTCATTCATCTTTGTGATTTTTAATCGTGTTTTAAAAATCATTAAAATTTAAATTAAATTGAATCTTAAGGGAATAACTGATTCCGACTTTAATTGAATTGGTTATTGTATTGGTGTTAAGTACTTTATTTATAATTTCAGTATAAATTGGAAACCGTCCGTTTCAATTCTTTTTTTTTTATGCTTGCCTGTATTTTATTATGCCACTAAATTAATTTGGCTTTATTGAATTGAGTTTTTACTAACAAAGACAGTGCTATGCTAAATTACGATTCCAGTTATTTGGACAGGCTGTTCGGTTAAGTGAATCTATATCTCTTTGTTTAAATTATCAACAACTGTATAAATATTGAACTGATAATGCAAACTCAGTCAATCTATTCCTCTTTTTCATCCTTAGGCTCCTGTCACGTGTAACAGTACGCAGATCTAATCACCATAATGAAAATAAATGCCATCACTTACGCATTATTGAATTGCTTCAATAAAAAAAAGATATTTTCAATGTACTGCGAACATTCATACATGGAAGTTAAGCTTTATTTACTCTCACTCAGGTACAACCATTCCATTACGTACACGTCTACATTGTTGCTTTGCTTCAATAAAACATGAGCTGTTTTCAATATACTGTAAACATTCATACGTGGCATTTAATCTTTATTTACCCTCACTCAGATACGACCATTGGGAGGGTTCAGAAAGATTGTTACACGCAGAGTACTGGGTACAGATAGATGAAATCGTGGATCAAAAGTTCATTTGACTTTCCTTCAGTTTCCTGTGATAACAATGTCTGGTTAGCGCACAGCTCCACCTTAACTAGTATATAACATGCAGCAAATTATCTACCTTTAATCACCAAAAAATTACTGGTGACTAAATGGCCGCTGTATAAATTGTGTACTGAATCAAAAGGTTAAGGGTGGTTTCCTCCACGCAGACTCTGTACCTCTGTCTTCTTCTTAGCCCAAGTGTATCTTTCAGTGTCCTTTTCTCACTACGTTACGTGTATTCATACTAGTCCAATACACAAACTATTACTCTTATGTTGTACACGTGGGTGTTCACTAATGAAAATCCTGCTGCCGCTGAAGAAGACTAACACAGGTGTCCTGGTGGACCGAATGCGTGAGTTCTAGGGAGCACACACACACACACACACACACACACACACACACACACACACACACACACACACACACACACACACACACACACAATAAAGTGACACAGAGTAGTGAATAGTAAAATACGAGTATATTACCCAATTTGGTAACACTGGTTGACTACAGATACATAACACAACTGTTGTCTGAACTTAAGACGGAAGAAAAGTAATCCTCTGCCTTGATGTACTATTCGACGAACAGTTCCAAACTGTTCTGTAGGCTGGCGGTCCTTGTCTATACCCGTTAATTCTATTCACTGTTCTGTTTATATTGAGGACTAACCGTTGTCTGTTTATTGCGCACTGTTTCCCTTTCACTTTACTAATTAAAGACTTGAAGACATGACGAACGTTCTGTAGGACTCCCTAGCAAGACTCGTACTGACTTAACAACTCGCTACTGACAATCACTGCTCGCGCACGGTGACTTCCTGGTGGCGCTTCTGCTCCAGGGAGCGTGATTCTCGCGGGAAGCACGAGTGGTTTGCTCCCATCGATGTTCCTGCTACAGATGGACGTCTACGGCTCTTCTGGTACCAACTGTCGCAAACTCTTCTTGTGTGGTATCTCAGTATACCAAATCCAAAATCAACATTTCTAAAATGTGACTAAAATCTGCTAAAGGCTAATTTAAGAAATACAGCAATCAGCAACATTTTTATGTCTTGGCCTTTATGCCAATACCCGTTTCCGGTTTTCATCTCTGTTTGTCAGGCCCAAACATACCTAACCTCCAGTTAGTACATCGCTTAAAACATCGATTTCTATTCGTATAATGCAGCTGCCTTCCTGGTCTGTGGTGTTTCAACATGGTGGATGCTGCTCTGTTTTTTGTGCAGTATGTTAATTAAAAGTTTTACCACTGCGATAATAAATGCGAAAAATTGGAGCAGCAATCCAAACTGAAGTCGATGTTTTTACCGGGGTTCTAACTGAAGAATAAATGTATATTAGGCCAATTGAAGATGGTTGAAAACCCGAAACTGGTATTGCCATAGATAAAATATAGAAAAAATTGGCTGCTGGCTGTGGTTCTTAAAATAATCCGCAGCTATGTATCTCAACGACTAATGAAATGGATAAAGCTTCTGTTATCAGAGTAGCAATGTGAAAGACAGACTGCTCTTATAATGTGCACTTCTATCCCTTCATTTTACAGCTTTAGTGATTGCATTTTGACTTTTTTGCGAACATATTTTCTGGAAGCAAACTGTCCTTACAACGTAGCGTAGGGCGTAATTCACTGGGAGAATAAAAACAAAATCATATGAACTGATATTGCCGGATGAAGGAAGAATGTATGACAATAGAGCAACTTATATATGGGGAATTCTGACTGTGTAACTATGCATATCTATCATTTACTGTTTCAGGAAAATGTACTTGTGTCGAATAGTGCTTTTATGACTATTGTGCATCAAATTCAACTTCAAGTGCTAATGTTTATAACAAAGGTAATGATTATATGTGGTTACACTAATATTTTTGAACATCCTATAGCAGTCTGTTCAGAAACCTTGGTACAATGGTAACTGTTCCAAAATAGGATCATTTATTAATATCTGTTTTTTATCTCTGTTCTGTTCTCTTATCAAATAGTGCAAAGCATATGTATAATAACAAGACCAAAAAAGTAACTTTACCAAGAGTTGAAGAGATTTAAAATATGTCAGAAAGAGATCGCAAGTGTGAATCAAAGATATTCATGTAAGGAACGCCGCTGTCCAACTCTTACTCATCCAGTGAAGAGTAACTTCAATGACACTCTTAGAACTAAGCTATTACACACTTGTTACTAGTACCGCAACACATACTCTTCGATAAAGGTAAGTCATTTCATTCTGTTAAACAAACTGTACATCACTGACATCTTTCTACGTCAGAGAGACTCCTGTCTGTCCAAGCCGAGATACACAATTCATCTAATATAATGCCAAATCTCGTAAATGAACAGCAACTGCTGAATCAAATTTATTTACTGTGAAGCACATAAAATTCAATTCGTTTGTTTACGAAACGCACAAGGGATCTAATTAGCAAATGTCTCGTTTTAAACTTTCTCTGCAGATAGTCTGCTCTTCTCGTCGATACAAATCGAGAGACAGCCTCTCCAGCTCAGATGGGAGGCGGAGACAGTGAGTTATTCCATTAGGCTGCGTTCATTAAAATTTGTTGCTTGCAAGTTTTGTCTCGATGAGAAATTGAAAAGCGCGGCTGACTTCCATCTAGGTCGATGCTTTTACGACGTCGTTCGTCCCTCAGCTCCCCTCTCCCATTCATTCCGCCCCCCCCCCCCCACATCCGACAGCAGCAGTGCTGCCACGTTGCGGCAGAGAGTGTAACGAGAACCGATTACGACCAGGGCGCAGAGTATCTAACACCAGGGGTGGCATCGCAGTCATGTGTCACTCGTGGCTCAAGATAATTTGAACTAATAACAAAGTACATTTAGTATTTAACCTTTTGTCTCCTAAAACTAACGATTTATCGTAACTGGAATGGTTCCTAATAGCATGGGTAGTTACATGTATTATGACACTAAAATGCGATGCATCGTATCTGTGAGGGGCATTCATACAGTTTTTTACTATCACCTCCAAAAAATAAAGGTACTTAACTCATTTTTGTATTACATATCTGCAGCCCTTGTATACATAGTCAATATTAAGGATTTGGCAGAAAGAATCATTTGGAGGAAAAAGTGTAGTAAAGGTGGGCTCTAAAATGCATACCTTCAGAGCTAGGAGCAGTTTCTCGTCTTCGATACTGCGAAGCAAATCTCTTGTACTCATAATGTGCTCATAGTTTCTAAAGTACGCATTTAAGAGCCCTTTCTTATTATGTTAATTTTGCTTCGAATGATTCTGACGTACACCTTAATGTTGACTATACCTCCTCGGACACTCTTTGTCCTCGCATCTCAGAAACGTAGCTCGCCCCCAAGGGATATCGAAACACAAAGTTCATCTCTTTGATTAACTGAAGTACCGATTGGTAATTCGTTTTATAGTTTTGCATTGGAATAACACTTCTAAGCTGTAAAAAACTGAGATGAGTTGGTAGACGTGTATACATCCGTGTTGAAGTGGTACAGATGTGGTGAAACGTATGTGCGTGCCCCCCTCTGTCCAGAGTGGGCAATCACATGAGTAGTTGGGGCCTGGTGTTCGATTACCGGCCTATCACACTCGAGGTGACAGTGGAAGAAATGAAAATCAGTTATGGATAAGTTTTGGACAGTTAGAAAGAGATCTGGAACATGACAACAGTCGCCGTCCGCACGGTTCCGCGACTGCTAACAACCATTCAAAAAGCCCGTTGAAACTCGGCAGTATTGGAAACTTTACATACGTGTCAGGCCGGTTCAAACGATTTCTTTAGATGTCAAATCATACTGAAGAGTACTGGGTGTACGAGGGCTATTCGTAAAGTGAGGAACGATCGGTAGCGAAATGGAAACCACTGTGAAAATCCAACGAGGCTTTCTACAGACGTTTTGGGCAGTGTCTGTAGTATGCCCGTCGGTGGCATCAAGACGCTCTTTTCAGTTGTGAGCTCACTGCGAGCGAGTAAAGGTGCCTAGAACAACGATGTCTCCCGCCAAGTCGGAGGGCACGCTAAGAGGTTTCGCCTTAATGAATGCAGCCCGCCTAACACAACTGCCAAGCACTCCCTTCTTCAGGGCAATTCTCAGCCACACTCTGCAGCGGCAGTGAAGACGCTCCTGCAGCCTTTTCGATGGGAAGTGTTCGATCGCCCACAACACAGCCCTAAAAGGCCCGTCCTGAATATCATCTCTGTTCAAATGTAACGCTACATATGAAGACAACCCTTGGGTGCAGGCTACGCACTATAGACCAGCGTAGAGAACTATCGGAAAGCACGGGCGGCTGTCTTCCATGACGATGGTGTTGGAAATTTGGTATCACGTTCCGACAAATGTCGGAGTCGGAGCGGCGACTATGTAGAGAATTACCTGGAAGGCGTAGCTAATTGTGCAAAGAAGACAGTTTTGATTTTCACTGTAGTTTCCATTCCGCGACCGATCGTGCCTTACTTTCCGAACGACCCTCGTATCACAATGACACCGAGACATGAGAGCAAATCAAGCTGTACTAACATGTGGACACAGGCGAAGACCGAACCATCGTAGGGCAAGGTGATGCCGAGCGCTTTTGTGTGTTTCTTACGGTGCGGTGCTATCAATTTATGCTCTTAAGAGACTACGCGTCAAAAGAGCATACTGCTAAATGCCAATACCCGCTTCAGGGATCCCATATCAGTCCAACTGCACACGCCCTACGGCATTACAGAGCCTCCACCAGCATGAACCGTCTCCTTCTGACGTGCAGGGTCCATGGATTGATGAAGTTTTCTCCATCAGGGACACGTCCACCCTCTCGATGCAATGCGGAACGAGACTCGTCCGACCAGGCAACATGTTTCCAGTCATCAACAGTCCAACGTCGGTGTTGACGGGTGCAGGCGAGGTGTAAAAACTTGTGTCGTGCAGTCATCAAGTGTGCTCGAGCGGGCCTTAGGCTCAGAAAGCCCATATCGATGATATTTTGTTGAATAGTTCACACGCTGATACTTTATGCGTAAGGGTTGCCCTTGTGTCATGTTGAACGATTGTCTTCAGATGTCGTTGGTCCCGTTCTTGCAAGATCTTTCTCAGGTCGCCGTGATGTCGGAGATTTGATGTTTTACCACTTCATCGCTGTTTCGGAGATGCTGCGTCCCATCGCTCGTACAGCGACTACACCACTCTCACACTCCTTTAAACCTCCATAGCCTGCCATTTTACCAGCAGCAACCGATCTCACGACTGCGTCAGACACTTGTTGTCTTACATAAGCGTTGCCGACCGCAGCACCGTATTCTGCCTCTTTAGATATCTCTTTTTTGAATACGCATGCTGGTATCAGTTTCTTTGGCGCGAATATAAAACTATTTTTGTTGTAATTACTTCGCAAACTAATCATTACTGATGACAAAATGTATTGCGATGAATTGCTTTATCGAATTTTAGTACCCTGTCTGCAGCATAGTTTGCGTAGACTAGATATGGTTTTCACTGCTTTTTTGTGCCAGTTTTTGGTTTATAAATTCAACAGTATACAGGTTTTTGGGAAATGGCTGTGGTAATTTACGCAGAAGGGACTCTGTAACATTTCCTGAAGATTTGAAGCAGATTGTTTGCTAGATCCCGAGAAAATATGTAATTTGTACCGGAAAATAAAAATTTTGGGAATCGGGCAACAAAGTCTGGATTACCTTTTTGGCCCATCCTGGTCAATAGGATGGGTTACCTTCATCTTATGCAAATTCCTCCTCCAGCTTCCTCTTTGTCCTTCTCCTTTTTTACTCTGGCTTGTAGTTCTAGGATATTTACAGCGATGTCAGCAGCCCAAAGATGTTCCACGTCTAAAGCAAGCATCGTTCGCACCATGTTTGAACCTCTCTTCATCCCCATACTTCGAAATACTTCGCACTTTACGACGTTGCCATCTATGAAAGTAGCAACAGCATCGTACGCGCCAAAGTGAACTGTTTCTATTCCAACAAACAGAGTATTAGGGACCCTTGACCATATAGCACTATTTACACTATCACTGAGGTTTTGAGCTTATCCAGGAACACATTTTTCAACAGTTCAGGTGCTGTTAAGTCTCTGAAAATAGGTTTTATCACCTCAATTACCGCATCAGGCAGAGTATGTTTATGGGTTTACACTTCAGTAGTTAGCAGTCCCTTTTTGTACTTACACCAACTGTTTTCTGCTTTGGGACATAAATAATGATGGGGAGTCTCATTGGTTGAAAAAGTATCTAAATGGTAAAGTCAAAACAGCCTTCATTTCATCGAGTCTGTGTGTGTTTCGCCTTGTAGGTATTGCATAATAGTTTCGTAGTTTGTCAGTTACACTGTCACTTAACCTTTCCTTCCCATCCAACCCTTTACCATCACTGCGTTTTTGTTATTGTACGAAGCTTTCAGTCGCCGACGTCCTCATCCCATTCATTTCTGTATATGTCCAATACACTTAAATTTCTGCATTGCAACGTTATCACCATAGGGCTTCAGTTCTTCAATATGTTTGAAACTGTTAGAATCACCGTCACGAAGGCAATTCATATATCGCACTTTATCACCCACAATGTAAAAGTATTTTAGCAACACCAGTCACTTCCATGTCTCCACTACTGCCCCTTTACATACTTGAGCAATTATTTTAATGTGTACCTTCATTTTTTTGTGTGCGCCTATAATATTTCGATGTAACTGCTACATCTAAAACTTCCCCTGTATCAATACTAATGGCAGATACTACACCATGAAGTGATGTGTGTCCCTCTTTATGCCAGGTACCATCGAATGATGCAGTAAGGGCTCTGTTACCACTATTTTCTGTTACTGCGTTTCTACAGCTTTCTTCACAGATTCTATACAGACATCATCCACTTTAGATCCTAAAAATCTATTATAGTTCGTAAACTTGGTTGGGGAATTTGGAAAATTCATCATGCCACGGAAACCTGCACCTACAGTAGCAAGTTTACTGACTGTACGGAAGGCATAAACGAATCTAATGTTGTGTTCATAGATTTTGTTACCACTTTCGTCATTTGGAGTTACTGAAACACTGTTCCCAAAGGTGGTCATGTATGAACACTTACCACACTTCCTTCATTTCACTGGCAAGTCCTACATGACCTTTCTATAAAGCGTTATAATTTTTTTTTATAGAGCGTTGCTGTCAACTTCACTACATTGGATGGTTCTTACACAGTTTGCAAAAAATCCATTGAGAATTGACCAATCAGATATTTCATTCACGTCCGATTCACCTATAAAACATTCATAATTTTCAGTAACTGAACCAAGCTTCCCCTGCGAAGTACTTTCTTTCTCACTTTCACTTCAATACCCGGGTGTACCAGTAACATTAGGTTCACACACTTGCTTATCGTCTTTATTGTTTACGGTAATAACATCTACCTTTGGCTTTCCAACATTTCTCCTTTTCTTAAAAGCCTTTAGAGGACTTATAATCACTTTACGTTTATCCGTGATTATCCTTCTATAGAATAGAGACTTCAATGAACAGAATTCACTAGGAATATTTTATCGTTTACAAAAGAGTAAATAAACATGAAACACAGACAATCGAGCGAACGGTGTATATCGAACAATTACAAGTTAGCCACAACATTTAATGACATGATGAGCGTGTAGGTTCATGGGTACAACATTTGACAGCAGTTTAACAGCGCCACCGTGGGTCACGCCCATGCAGAACATATTTCAAAAATGTTTTAAAAACAGTTGTAGTCTTCTGAACTGAATAAATTAAATATGAATTGAAACGGGAAAGTCTGTAGATTGTAAAAATGCGAAAACCTTCCCGGAGCCCATTAAAGAAAAATAAGGAAAAATGTATGCAGACCATACAGTCTACGCGAGCTAGGGAAACAGCGGGCACTAAGATAGTAAAACATAAAAATACATAAAAACGTTCTTGTCTAAAGTAAACGAACTTCAAGATTCACAATCCTAGCTTTATACATTTCTCAATTAGGATTCGTGTTACAAGCTGATTAGAGTAAGAACTCGTATCCTTCCAAACAAAAGGTACTGGACAAAACCTCCGTATACTTCTTACACTGATAAGAATAAAATTTGAAGCGCAGGTATGTAAATATGAACGTAAAAACTGTTCGTGTTTCACGTTGAACCACCTGAATTTGAATTCACTGTCAGAACAGAAAATATATCAACTAACGAAATATTGCACACGTAGCTGATCTGTCGTAAGTAAATATATAAAAGACCAACAACTTGAACAATGCGCTTAATGGGCGCTGTCATTGAAACACATCCCTCATGATCTCCATTTCTGAAGAATGAGCAGTGTAAATACATTGTTGGCTTAGTTGGTGACCGTAAAATTATTGAAAAGTAGCTTACTACAAACCATTGAAGAAATGGCGTTCCTTATACAACACATATGAATTTGTTAGGAATATATTCAGGGAATTTGCATACAAGCATTTGGAAGACGAAACTTGCCTCAATCTTTTTAAGATCAGTAGATATTGCTAGATTACAGCCAGAAACCTTATTTGTGGACCTAGCAAACCATTGTACTGAAAGAGATATTTTTCTTTCTTAGATATATAATTATCTGGTATAATTTTCCATTTCCTTTTACTCTTGGTCAGTGTTAAGTTGCATGATATTATTTATGAATATGAAGCCCAAGCCCTTACATCTAACGTAGAAATCGTTTTAATTTTGTAACTGATTCGTAAGTAAATGAATGTTGCGTAACATGAATGATGTTTTTTCTAAACTTCTCAACTGGATTTCCAATTGGTTAATTAGTATTATTCTTATAAATAAATCCACCACTGAGGGGCACTAAATCATGTATCCTCTTGTGTGTGTGATTGATGCGAATGACAGTATTAATGTGGAGTTAAAAGTCGTTTCATTATGCTTTAGCTAATATTAATTTCTGTCATTTGAACGGAAATAATCAGTACTGAAGAGGAAATTTCTGTAATTAGTGACATTATGATGTGTGGATGACAAATGCACTGAAAAGCGTTTGGAATTAAATCTCAATATGGGAGATAATTTGTTGTTTATTGTACAGAATTCCCAAAATAAACATCCCCAGTTTTGAAGCTTGCTGTCGTTTGAAAGGTTATAATCCTGTGACTGCGATTCCTTTGTTTAGACATTCATTTCGCGCGCTTAAATTGTAACTGGAGTACCTACATTGTAAAAGTCGCATACACTGCAGAAAATGTCTCGGATTTTATTGAAAGTCATTTATCATTGGATACGGGATTGAAAAGATACTGCAACAATATTTAGGTAAAATTATGCCATTGAATACAAATATGCAACGAGTCTCTCAGTTTGTTAGAGAAAGACGTTTAGATTGCATTACCTTAGCTGCTACAGTTTGTCCACATTTAGAATTACTTTTAGTCTTCTTTTTCTTGGTTTTTCGTCTAAACTTTTTTTTTGTAAAATGAATCGTTTACCAATGACGTTATCCTAATGGTAGGTATGCTTAAAGTACTGATTTGTTTTTTGAATTGTGACTTTCCGTGCTACATCATTTAAGATAACTTCAACCTTAAGAATTCACTTGGCCCGGCAGATCGAACGCTGCGTCGTTTATCGCCTTCTCCTCTTGCTCTGCTGCCTGTAACAGCCATTGATTTCCTGCAGTTCTCCTCAAGTTGCACAATTACCAAAGTTGATGGACCAATTCCGAGAAAGTTACGCAGGCGCCGCCGTCGTTTTCTGGGATGTCCTACATCTCACAGACTGTGGATTACTTTCGTAATTATTGGAAGCAGAACCACCCTCCACTTAAAAGTATCGAAGGACTGTGTCGGACGTTCTCCTGTGGATTTAACTGGGAATCGTAACGTCAAACGCAGCAGCCAATTACAATTCAAATGGCACTTAAGTTTGGCGTTGTTCTTGCCGAAGAGTGTTTTCCTAAATTTAATTCGAAGTTACAGGCCTCAAAGAATAAATTGTGCCCCAAAACAGAGATACGTTAACACAGAATTACACATGAATGTTCCAGTACTAAGGGTGGCGATGGCTTGCGGCAGACACCAATGACACTGATTCTGTAATGACGTAGTGGGTTGTGGAAATGAAGTAATGGAGAAGTAATGTTTCACCAAAAACGTTCTTAAGGATTACAGTAACAGTTTAATTGTCCTAGTAGTTTTACTGAGCCACGTTCTAATTATAACCACACCAACAACATTACTGACACAACCTTTTTTATTTGAATGAATGTTCATTTACATTTTTCGGTACACGGCCATCTTCGTCTCATTTTCCCAAATATAATTATTTACACTCCTGGAAATGGAAAAAAGAACACATTGACACCGGTGTGTCAGACCCACCATACTTGCTCCGGACACTGCGAGAGGGCTGTACAAGCAATGATCACACGCACGGCACAGTGGACACACCAGGAACCGCGGTGTTGGCCGTCGAATGGCGCTAGCTGCGGAGCATTTGTGCACCGCCGCCGTCAGTGTCAGCCAGTTTGCCGTGGCATACGGAGCTCCATCGCAGTCTTTAACACTGGTAGCATGCCGCGACAGCGTGGACGTGAACCGTATGTGCAGTTGACGGACTTTGAGCGAGGGCGTATAGTGGGCATGCGGGAGGCCGGGTGGACGTACCGCCGAATTGCTCAACACGTGGGGCGTGAGGTCTCCACAGTACATCGATGTTGTCGCCAGTGGTCGGCGGAAGGTGCACGTGCCCGTCGACCTGGGACCGGACCGCAGCGACGCACGGATGCACGCCAAGACCGTAGGATCCTACGCAGTGCCGTAGGGGACCGCACCGCCACTTCCCAGCAAATTAGGGACACTGTTGCTCCTGGGGTATCGGCGAGGACCATTCGCAACCGTCTCCATGAAGCTGGGCTACGGTCCCGCACACCGTTAGGCCGTCTTCCGCTCACGCCCCAACATCGTGCAGCCCGCCTCCAGTGGTGTCGCGACAGGCGTGAATGGAGGGACGAATGGAGACGTGTCGTCTTCAGCGATGAGAGTCGCTTCTGCCTTGGTGCCAATTATGGTCGTATGCGTGTTTGGCGCCGTGCAGGTGAGCGCCACAATCAGGACTGCACACGACCGAGGCACACAGGGCCAACACCCGGCATCATGGTGTGGGGAGCGATCTCCTACACTGGCCGTACACCACTGGTGATCGTCGAGGGGACACTGAATAGTGCACGGTACATCCAAACCGTCATCGAACCCATCGTTCTACCATTCCTAGACCGGCAAGGGAACTTGCTGTTCCAACAGGACAATGCACGTCCGCATGTATCCCGTGCCACCCAACGTGCTCTAGAAGGTGTAAGTCAACTACCCTGTCCAGCACGATCTCCGGATCTGTCCCCCATTGAGCATGTTTGGGACTGGATGAAGCGTCGTCTCACGCGGTCTGCACGTCCAGCACGAACGCTGGTCCAACTGAGGCGCCAGGTGGAAATGGCATGGCAAGCCGTTCCACAGGACTACATCCAGCATCTCTACGATCGTCTCCATGGGAGAATAGCAGCCTGCATTGCTGCGAAAGGTGGATATACACTGTACTAGTGCCGACATTGTGCATGCTCTGTTGCCTGTGTCTATGTGCCTGTGGTTCTGTCAGTGTGATCATGTGATGTATCTGACCCCAGGAATGTGTCAATAAAGTTTCCCCTTCCTGGGACAATGAATTCACGGTGTTCTTATTTCAATTTCCAGGAGTGTATATTACTCTGACCAGTAAACCCTAACATTATACAAGTCAGTGTCATGTACCATTAAGGCACTCAATAGTTAGACGATGCTGAACTGTGAGTACTGAAACTAAATACAGCACTGGTCGTCAAATTGTTTTGCTCAAGAGAGAATCCGGACATTGTGGGGCTGCACCTCCGGCCATATATGTACCTAACTTCTTATTAATTTGTAACTTACATCAATTTCTATTCCATGAGCTGAAGCCGCCACCACCTGCCCCCCCCCCCTCCTTCCCAGACTAGCTGAAGTACGGAAGCGTAAGTCCCCCGCCGGCACCCAAGTACATATCGTTAAAAAACTCGGCACCTTCGTGTTGACTGTTCTCCGTTACAGATTTCTGTCTGCGTCCCTCAGCAACACGAAAGTATGCTTTTGTGTTATTGTGCTGTATTAATTAGTGCTGTGTTAATGTTGTGTTAATTAGTTAATAACAGTAACTGAACTTATATTTAAATGCGTTACGCAATGTGAGACCCGATCACAAATGTTAGCCAAATGTTTTCAGTGACATTTTTCTTCTACTCTTTGCGTTGAATTCAACAGCCTTAGTATAATAGGGGAACTCGGGGCGGAAGCGGATACTTAATGTTTAACAAATTCTATAAAATAAGGGAAGGAAGCACTTCTTAAAGTGATAAAAAAACACCTTGGAGTGTAACCGAATGTACCTTATTTTAAAATCACTTAAAAGAATAGATTTTTGCATTTTTTACAATTTTTCAAAGAAACTCTTGCATATTTCCCGTTCCGCCCCACCCACGGGGCAGAATGGGATAAGGGTATTTTTTATTTTTGTTAAGTTATTGCATAAACGTTGAATTTGAATTACGAATATCGTATTAAACTATGACAAAATGTTGTATAACAGGCAATTCAGACTAAGGAATGTGTAATTTAAACAATTAAAAAGTCCTTCAAAATAAGAAAATATTTTAATGTCATTCTGAAAAATGTACGATGCTTAATAACCACCAAACCACTAACTACTAGCCCTTTCGACAATAGTCACACGTCAGTATTTCCTCTTCAACTTCACTGTCTATGCCAACACATGAATTGTGTGCCCACTCTGGCACGCGACCCAGCCCTCATTAGAAACGGAGCAGAAGTCCCCACAGTAGAGACGCTCAGCATCCTCCCTCTCCGATTGTCTCTTCTCCATCATCTTCTTCCTTTTATTTTTCTTAAAGGTCTTTGATGTCCTCTGTTTTGATTTTTTTGGGTGTACAGTTTGATATTTTTGCCCTAAGTTGCATTGCACCTGACGTCTCTGTCCTGACATTGTTTACATTTTTGCACCCTCCTCCTTTCTCTAGGCCTACTTTACGTGCGACAGCATACTGCAGTTCCTTGATATAAGGAGAAGCTGTTAATGAGACCGTTTTTCCTTTTCGTCTTGTAGTCCGCCGAGTATTTTGTCAGATTAGTGCGATTGGAATGACAGCCTCAGGCGATATCTGGAAAGCTGAGTTGTTCGGCGAACATAGCTGGTTGGGAGAGTCTGGCATCCATGAACATCCAGGCTGGGTTTGCTTTCTACTTGCAACAAAATATGACGGGGCAGAACGGGACACCATCCCATTCTGCCCCGTCCCGTTCCGCCCCAAGAGCACTTTTGAGGTTAACAACTTATATGGAGTTTAATAACTGACGTACTTAAACGCATTAAATAACTAAAGTATAACAAATGCCATGCACTTTAAGGGAACGTGCCATTTTAGGGTATACATTTAACAATAAACAGCTTACCTGGCGTTGAATTTCACCAAACGTTAGAACAACGCAAGCGGTAACGTGACGGACAACAATTCACTTAGATCTCACACTTCCCTTCCATTCGGAGAAATAGTTAAATGCCCATACGACAGGTTGCAACACTGTCCAGTCTAGAAACGAGCAATTTCCCATTGTGCCCCGCTATCCCGTTCTGCCCCGAGTTCCCCTATCATATTTCTTGCTACATACAGGGTGACAATTATTGAACTACATTTTAAAAAAACCTGAATTACTTACAAAGTATGGCGTGCACACGTTATTCAAATTATTATGTAAACGTCACTAAAGATATTCGTATTCAGGTTATGACACGTTCGATATGCCTGCCGTCATTGGCGATGATGTAACGCAGATGAATAGCGAAATTCTGTATGACCCGCTGAAGTGTCGGAACATCGATGTTGTCGATGACCTCCTGAATGACTGTTTTGAGCTCAGCAATTGTTTTGGGGTTGCTGTTGTACAGTTCATCTTTAATATTGCCCCACAAAAAGAAATCGCATGGGTTCAGATCCGGAGAATATCGGCCAGTGGATACGCTGGAGCCGGAATGTGGTCCCCGAAAAGCTCCTCCAACACATCAGAGACTCTCCCGCTTCGATGGGATCGATCTCCGTCTTGCGTGAACCACATCTTATCGATATAATGGGCACTTTGGATAACGGGGATGAAATCATCTTCGGAAACCTTCACTTACCGTCCGGTACTCACTGTGTCATCAAGGAATATCACACCAATTATTCCGTTACTTGATTCTGCACACCACACGGTCACCCGTTGAGGATGAATAGACTGCTCGATTGCGGAATGCAGATTCTCAGTCCCCAAAATGCGCCAATTTTGCTTATTGACGACCCCGTCCAAATGAAAGTGGGCTTCATCGACAAAACCAAATCCTAATACGCGCAGTAATTGAGGTACGCGGCCATCTTTGCTCACTGTTAGATCACTGACAAATTTATCAACGTCAGTTAAAATGAACGATATCTTAAAAATTGCTGCCTCTAGAGGTGTTTTTGTTTGTTACCGAGCAGGAAAAGTACACTAAGAAGAGGCTTTCATCCGTGGCTGACAGTCCGGATTCGTTTGTTAGCTACTAGTTGGGTCTTCTTCTGTAGTGGTCAATCCAAGGGTTGGTTTGCAACAGCTACAATGGCAGCTTGTCTACGTTCTGTGCGTCTTTCAGCTTTTCTCTTCATTTCTTTATAGGTGTTACATCCCACATCTTTCACGATTTGATCCATGTACCTCAGTCGTGGTCTTCCTCTTGGTCTTTTTCCCTCGACATATCCCTCTATGATTGTGTTCAGGAGTCCTTTATGTCTTAATAGATGGCCTGTAAATTGCACTCTTCTTTTAACAATGAAACTCCAGAAGCTTCTCCTCTCACCTGCTCTTTCCAGAACCACTTCGTTTGTGACCTTGTCGATCCCTTTTATTTTGAGCATGCGTCTATAGGACATTTCAAAAGAATTTAGCTTCTGCTGTTCCTCTGTCCCGAGAGTCCACGTTTCACACCCATAGCATGCCACACTCCACACATATGATTTCAAAAATCTTTTCCTGGTTTCAAGGCTGATGCTCTTAGATGTTAATATGTTTTTCTTCTTGTTAAAAGCAGCCTTTGCTTGAGCTATTCTACTTCTCACTTCTGCCTTTCTCCTTCCATCCCTGGTAATATTACTGCCCAGATAAGTAAATTTATCAACTTGTTCAAGCAGTTCATTGCCTACATGAACTTGGACTTTCACTTTATCTTTGTCGCATGCCATTACTTTTTTATTATCAAAAAAATGTCTGAGAACCGCGGGCCGCACGGACACGATTCGAGCCTCATGCGGCCCGTGGACAGCAGTTTGACGATGTCGTTTCTAAAGGGAGATGGTCCTGGTCACTGATGGTTAGCCGTGTAACCAAATTACATGAGCACTGATGAAAACGGAAAGTTTACAGTATGAACACCTTGAACGAACACTACTAAACCGATACTGCAATGTTTGCATGCCCTTAGGATATGCTGGTCAAAAGTTTACTATTGGCAAGCTTATTTTCAGAAAGCAAATGTTACAGATGAGAAATGGTGTGAATACATGATCGCTGTTATATATTTATAACGTTAATGAAACGTTTCAGGTGTCCATCACAAAACAGCCTGCCCAGACGACACGTGTTTACAAAATACAGCCTTCTTTCAGAGACTAGGAAAGGTCGAATCCATGATGTGAGAGACCATCGTACCGACAGATCGCAAAGACAGCTGTCGCGCAATGACTTCCCATGTTGTAGTAATGTGATTGTTCCAGGACAGTGTGCAACAAAAGGAGACACGGGTGAATACAGAACGACTACGCCAGGAGAAGAGTTAGAAGTGTGCGACTGGCTCTGACACACGGACAACCACCGCTGAAATTCCGGCCGATGCTACAGGCATAGTCATCAAAACCTGTCGAGAAAAGATTAGTGGAAATTGGACAGACGTTGTGTCATTTTGTGCCGTTCAGCGACGAGTTTCGGTTTCTTTTGTTGTGGTCTGGTCGACGTCAGCGTGTCTGTAGATGGAATTTCACAGGAGGTTCTTGAAACACCCACCTCTCCACTGTGTGCGAAATTATTGGATGTGACAAACGGACTGCGTAGGTAACTTTTGAAGAGAAGCTAAATAGTAGTTAGTTATTGACAAGAATGGAAAACCTTCAAAGAGAGTATTCCAGTCAACCAGCCTATCAAAAGCCGTATTCCAGTTGGATAATGCAAGACCCCACTCACAGCTGACACGGTGATCGCGTTCAGAAGTGAGAGGACACACTTCGATCCCTGTTTGGATTTTTGATGCCCTGATCTGTCCCTCATGGAGCATGTCTGGGATACAATGAAGAGATCTATATTTTTATATAATCCAACGACCACAAAGAAAACAAAACTTCATTCGTGTGTACGTGGGTCGCGCACAACACATACTGGTGTTGATAAAGGATGCATGTTCCGAAGGAAACACCAACATGTAGACAGAAGAAAACTGAACACTTGGACCGAGCGTTCTGTTGTTTTTAGAAACATCGGATATTCTAGAGTATATTACGGCATTTTTAATGCCCAGTTGGCCGCGAAATGGAAACCATAGTAAGACTCAAAAGTCTGCAGCGACACTTTCCAGCTTTTTCGCTACGTAGTCGCCTCTCCAACTCAAATATTTGTCTTAGCGTGGTAGCAACTTTCAGACAACCTCGTCTGAGGCGGGATCCCCGCCTGCGGACTTAGCATTTCTCTGCGCTGGTCTGCATCTCGTTATCTCTACCAAACTGCTACCTCCATAGTCAGAGTTTCATGTGAGCTATCAGTGGGAGCAACGTCCTGACTGTATGGGTGATCAAAACTTCCCCATCGAAAGCACTCCAGGAGCATTTTGTTCTAGCTGCGGTGTGCGGCCGAGCACTGTTACGAAGGAGTAAAATACCTGATGACAAAATTCTTCTCCTTTTGTTCTGAATTAGCCTTTGTAGACGATTATCTCGAATCTGTTGATCCACTCGCCGAAGAAGATTATTTGTTGACACTGCGCTCAGAACCG
This sequence comes from Schistocerca nitens, assembly GCF_023898315.1. Taxonomy (NCBI): domain Eukaryota; kingdom Metazoa; phylum Arthropoda; class Insecta; order Orthoptera; family Acrididae; genus Schistocerca; species Schistocerca nitens. The sequence goes on from NC_064614.1 coordinate 24,045,805, forward strand.
AAAAGAAAGACGTAACGGCATCGACAGACCTGCTCTGCTAGAGACAGTGCTCAAAACATTACCGCAATCGTATTCTCGCCGTTGTTCAGATTTCACGACCGATCGCGCCTTAAAAAAAAAAGGGGGGGGGGGAATTACAAACATAAGAAATTTCGAGAACCTTTCAGAGATGATAGATGCCAAATAACAGACAATTGATGGGTTGTCGTGTTTCAACTGGCGAACTGCAGCACTCTGGTCAGTGAGGCTAACAGCTACCCCCCCCCCCCCCCTGCACGCTCCACTAATCCCAACAGTATTCATACAGAGAAAAGGCAACTAACAAGGGAACATCCCCATCGCACCCCCCTCAGATTTAGTTATAAGTTGGCACAGTGGACAGGCCTTGAAAAACTAAACACAGATCAATCGAGAAAACAGGAAGAAGTTGTGTGGAACTATGAAAAAATAAGCAAAATATACAAACTGAGTAGTCCATGCACAATATAGGCAACATCTAGGAAAGCGTAAGCAAAGGAGCGCCGTGGTCCCATGGTTAGCGTGAGCAGCTGCGGGACGCGAGGTCGTGGGTTCAAGCCTCTCCCCGAGTGAAGATTTTAATTTTTTATTTTCAGTTTACGTGACAAACTCGTATGTTTTCATCACTTTTTTGGGAGTGATTATCACATCCACAAGAAAACCTAAATCGGGCTAGGTAGAAGAATCCTTTTACCCATTCGCCAAGTGTACAAATTAGGTGGGTCGACAACATATTCCTGTCATGTGACGCACATGCACTCACCAGTGGCGTATAGAATATATCAGACGTGTTTTCCTGTGAGGAATCGGTTGACCCATGACCTTGCGATCAAACGTTTTCGGTTCCCATTGGAGAGGCACGTCCTTTCGTCTACTAATCGCACGGTTTTGCGGTGCGGTCGCAAAACACAGACACTAAACTTATTACAGTGAACAGAGACGTCAATGAACGAACGGACAGATCATAACTTTGCGAAAATAAAATTTTCACTCGAGGGAAGACTTGAACCAAGGACCCCTCGATCCGCAGCTACTCACGCTAACCACGGGACCACGGCGCTCCTTTGCTCACTGTATCCTATATGTTGCTTATCTTACACATGGACTACTCAGTTTGTATATTTTGCTTTTTTTTTTCATAGTTTCACACAACTTCTTCCTGTTTTCTCGATTGATCTGTGTTCAGTTTTTCAAGGCCTATCCACTGTGCCAACTTATAACTAAATCTGAGGGGGGTGCGATGGGGAGGTTCCCTTGTAAGTTATCATATATAAAAGACTGAAATTTCCGGTAAGATTATCGTACATTATGACTACCAGTAAGGCAAGTTCCAATGACGTGGGGACAATTTAAAACAATCGTGTTTCTCAGACGAACAACTATATTTCGCATATTCACGTGTCGCACAATAATTTTTCGTCTTTGCACGAAAAAGCAAATCACCAAATTTCGTTAACAACAAAATACTTTGCACAGATGTAAATGAGATCTTATATTAACATTTTTTTTCAGTTCACAAAGACAATAAAATATGAGCGAGGGAAGTGATCTCTTTCCTGCTAGTAAGACGGAAAAAATAGAAACAGTGCAATCTGAAACTAGAGTGAGAGCTAAGAGTTTCGTACCCTCACACCAGGGTCGTCTGCGCACCGCAGGGAACGGCATCGGTCAACACGTTATTGGATTCCTGCGCTTCCACCACGTTTGCGCCTGTGGCACTTGCCGCCTGGAATGTACGCTGACCCGCCGTGCACACACACACACACACACACACACACACACACACACACACACACAGTCGCTGAGCCAAAGTGCTAAATCATTTGGGCCGTTGTTCAATACAACAGTTACTCAGAACCATAAGAAACTGTTGTCGGTGAATGGTTTATCATCCGTTGATACCTTGCCAACAGAAGGAACGGAAGCATGGCCAGGTGTAACAATATTCATATATCTAAGCCAAGTCTACTAAAATGTCCGCCATGAAAATAGATTTATTCCAATGAAATGATACGCATGGATCTTGTAATATGATACGTACTCATACACATCGTCGAGAGCTCCTTCTCAGCTACCGACGTTGGAAGTTTTTGCTATTACCCGTTACGATATGATATTAAGAACAGGGTGAAATATATCGGAAAGTCGTGCCCAGTTCATGACTACCCAACGGCACAAGAGAATAAAAATTCTTGACATCGTGAGCCAGGGCAGTAAGACAACAGCCTCACTCTCCGAGAATTTCTCATTAATTCATAGGAAAACTGTCAACATCTTAGGCGTTTAGCTCGTAAAAAAAGATAAAGAAAAGAAACGCTGTGCATATCTCATTTGCAGCATAAGCCAGCAACGCCAATATGCTGCTAAAGTAAACTTACTATGAAATACCATCTAGCAGACACGAAATATTCGGCAACAACACCCTTTTGCCTAAAATGGATCTATTTTAAAACAGCACTTTTCACGTTACCAACATTTTGACTAACATTGTTGTTAAGAAGGACCAGTAACGTACAGAAGTAAATTAATCGCTTCATATGGAGTCTCTCACAGAATGCTAGTTCCTTTCGTATGAAGCCGTTATTTACAGTAATTAGATTGAATACGGTTTACAAGGGGAGGACCAAATGGGCGATATTTAAAAACCGAAGGAGCTGTAGAAATAGTTCGCTGATGTATGCACCACGAACGTTTCTGACACTAAAACGTAAGGACATTCAGGCAGCAATGTGGCTATACTAGTTAATACAGTTTTGCCTAAAATGTAAACTTTTAAGGGCATCTGATTATTTCTACTTCACGCGTCAAGGCTTACATCGCTTGACAGTGTAATAGCTGTGGCCGGGTCACCAGATAAATGTCACCGAAGACAATCAGAAAGATTTACCATTGATATTATATGGCATGCAGTAGAAATTTAACGTGCGCTACAAAATAATTATAGTTTGCTGTAGTGAGATCATGCAGCAGAACTGTTTTCTATAACCTCCTACTGATTATGGCAATTATATCATATGTTCCAATGATAATACGTGCCCCAAACCTGTGATACACCAAGTTCAATCATCGCGATTAGTAGGGTGTGCCATGGATGTATTTATGGTTGTACCTGTAAAAATCGTGGATTGGAGAACTAATTATACCTAGCCGCAGAGGTCTCTTTCCAAACACCAAATAGCTTTCATTCAGGCCAACCTAATTTGTAAGCAGGAGTCCAAGCCCCTTCCTTCATAATGCGTATATGGTTCTTGTCTTACAGCAGAGCATGCATTTTCAGATGTAGATGTCATATGACGTTCATTAGGAGATTTTGTGCACTTAAGAATATGCTACGTTATCTGTTTGCACAAATATGAGTAGTTTATGAAACCAAATTCGTGAACAGACGCGTTCGACGCCAAAATCAGTACCGGGTGCAGCAGCTGTTCCGGCAACGCAGTCCCCAACACCCACGTAACGGAGATTGTAGGTCCAGAGGCAACTGGAAGCTGCGTTTGTGATACGGACGGGATTTTGCGGTCCGCTATCGTCTCTGTGTTGGACAATATGAAGTTCCGAGAAGCAACATGAATTTTTTGGGGGACCATGCATATCAAAAGGCATGAGCTTGGCTTCTCGGTGTGACAGTGCAGGGATGGAAGAAAAATTTAAATTTGTAATGCAATTCTGTTCTTGGACAGGAGCCACTGCTGCTTACGATATACGAAAAAGACCTCGCTGCTCACTTATACAGCTTATCTATATTATTAACGTAGTATGTACCTCTGTGAAGCTGTTCACAGATGATATATTTCTGTACAGGAAAGTGATATCGCTTGGAATATGTTACCAAATGTGGAGAGACTGGAAAACCTTATACGATTGGAACATGGAGCAGAGGCCGACAGCTGACTCCGATAATAAATAACTGAAATGTAATACGCACAAGTAAATGAAAAGAGACGACATCGTTTGACCAACCGATCGGCGGGTCAGACACAACCTTCAAGTGTCTATGTGATTTAAAATGGAAGGATCCACAAATCGAGCCCTAGAAAATGTATCAAGCTCTAGAAACGATAGAAAAGGTCCCTACCAGGCTCTTATTTATTGGAAGAAATCCTTGGATGTGTCAATCACGCATGAAAGTGATCGCAACAGTTCGTGAGTAAAACGTGTGGATAAAAATCCTAAGTGAAGTTAGCTAAAAATTCTTTTTTTGATTACTAGTTTCAGCTCATTGACGAGTAATCTTCAGGCCAATAAGAATTATTATTTAATTCGGTGTGTATTAGCCACCGGACATTACATACACATTGTCATGATCTGTTGAGCTGAACCGCTCTCGTCGTCATGTAGACACTAAAGTCAGTCGTCACGGTTACATAATGTACAATGTTAGTCATATATACATCCAGTGCTTTTATTGCCACACTTGTGTTTAACTGGGAAGTGACTGACAGTGGTAACTATCATACAGTCCATGTGTAGATATAAAGATTGTGTATCATTCCCAACGCTACAGGGAGAAGGAAGTGCGTTTAAAAATATCGGTAGCAAGTGGAACAATAAATATCGAGTGGAATGACAAGGAAAGAGGTAAGGTTTTGGTGCCACGATTTTTCTAAGGGCAGAAAAGATATGCGAGACCATGAAATGTTAGGGAGACACAAAGACTTCCTTTGACACCTTGAGCCGTGTCGAAGGGTAGAAGAAAGCCGATCTTTGCATTCATGTGAGGCAGCCTGCACAGAAACTCAACACCACTGTTACCAGCTGATTGCGTGCTTAACACATTGGACTATCGGGGGACGCGTTCTCGCAGAACACCGTAGCTACTCTACGTTATGAACAATCACAGGCGAAAGGGGTTGTCTCTCATGCACTTAATATGTTATCAGATGGAAGGTGTACCATTCCTTTGCCGTATAGTCACAGTGGACCGATTGTGAGGGTGATACGTCGTGTTATGGGAAAACGTAACCAAAACGTAAGGTAAGCAGAGCTCAAAGGCTGTAGAAAGTGAAAGCGTACACCCAAATGAGTTTACAGTTTCAAATATAATTTAATTTTATTAAACATTAAAAAACACTTGTTCACTCGTACACACACACACACACACACACACACACACACACACCACAAAACACAATAAAAAATTTTAAACTCCTGGCCTGAAGGGCCGCTGAATATTCACAACAGTAATGTCAGACTGACAACCTTAAGATTCAAGCATAAGACATAATCACGGTCTGAAGGACCCAACACTTTTGACTAATTATTGACCAATACAATAAGTTACTGAAATGAATGACTAATCATTCGGCCAGAAGGGCCAATCAAATATAACTACAAATGCTGTTTTGATAATGCTACAAGAATGCAAAATCAACAATTTATTTCGTCCAAAGGAGCAGTAAAGACCAAAAGACAAATTCATGTACCAAAGTTTTTTTTTAATGAAACAAGCGAACAAGAGAAAATTAATAACTAAAAGAGGAAAGTGACGTCACCACTCGGCCTGAAGGGCCTGAATATCAGTAGTAATGAATATTTGAGAATGTTTGAAGTTAGTGAGATAGCACTTAAAACCAGCCCGTGCTCCTCACCACTAGAAAAAATTTACAATCAGCTGTGCTAGGACTGCCTGCTTTAGCAATATGGCACAGACCAGCAGAACAACCAGATACTTCACCAACGTGGCGAATCGTCGACATATGGTATAACAGCAACACTCTATAAGACATAAAATAAAAATTACTAAACACTGAAACACATGGTTCAAAATATAGCGTCTATCTAGGCAGGAACTGTTAATGACGCCCACTGGCCATCGTAAATCATAGACTTATTTATTTTTTATTTATTTATTGTTCCGTAGGACCAAATTATGGAGAAGTCTCCATGGTCATGGAACGAGTCAATACATGAAATTATAACACTATAGTAGAAACAGATAAAATGAAATATGAAAAACATATTCAGGCGACAAGTCTTAAGTTTAAATAAAGAAAATCAACAATTTAACACTGGAATTTGCTTAATTTTTTAGCTCTTCCAGGAGCTCCTCGACAGAATAGAAGGGGTGAGCCATGAGGAAACTCTTCAGTTTAGACTTAAAAGAGTTTGGGCTACTGCTAAGATTTTTGAGTTCTTGTGGTAGCTTATTGAAAATGGATGCAGCAGAATACTGCACTCCTTTCTGCACAAGAGTCAAGGAAGTGCATTCCACATGCAGATTTGATTTCTGCCTAGTATTAACTGAGTGAAAGCTGCTAACTCTTGGGAATAGGTTAATATTGCTAACAACAAACGACATTAAAGAAAATATATACTGTGAGGGCAATGTCAGAATTCCCAGACTATTGAATAGGGGTCGACAAGAGGTTCTCGAACTTACACCACATATAGCTCGAACAGCCCGTTTTTGAACCAAAAATACCCTTTTTGAATCAGAAGAATTACCCCAAAAAATAATACCATGCTACATAACCGAATGAAAATATGCGAAGTAGACTGCTTTCCGTGTTGAAGTTTCACTTATTTCAGATACTGTTCTAATGGTAAATACAGCAGCATTTAGTTTCTGAACAAGATCCTTGACATGGGCTTTCCACAACAGCTTACTATCTATCCGAACGCCTAGGAACTTGAACTGTTCCGTCTCGCTTATAATATGCCCATTCTGTCTGATCAAAATATCGGTTCTTGTTGAATTGTGAGTTAGAAACTGTAAAAACTGAGTCTTACTGTGATTTAGCATCAAATTATTTTCCACAAGCCATGAACTTTTTTCATGAACTACATTGTTTGACACTGTTTCAATATTACACAGAAGATCCTTCACTACCAATCTGGTGTCATCAACAAACAGAAATATTTTTGAATCACCTGTAATACTAGAAGGCATATCATTTATATAAATAAGAAACAGCAGTGGCCCCAGCACCGACCCTTGGGGAACGCCCCATTTAACAGTGCCCCATTGGGACTGAACATCACTACCACTCTCAATATTGCGGAGAATTACCTTCTGCTTTCTGTTCTTAAAGTAAGAGGCGAACCTATTGTAAGCTACTCCCCTTACTCCATAACGGTCCAACTTCTGCAGTAATATTTTGTGGTCAACACAGTCAAAAGCCTTCGTTACATCAAAGAAAACACCTAGCGTTCGCAACCTTTAATTTAATCCGTCCAAAACCTCACAGAGAAAAGAGTATAGCATTTTCTGTTGTTAAACCACTTCTAAAACCAGACTGTACATTTGACTGCAAATTATGTGAATTTAAATGCTCCAGTAACCTTGTACATACAACCTTCTCGATAACTTTGGCGTCTCGCGGTTCTAGGCGCTCAGTCCGGAGCCGCGCGACTGCTACGGTCGCAGGTTCGAATCCTGCCTCGGGCATGGATGTGTGTGATGTCCTTAGGTTAGTTAGGTTTAAGTAATTCTAAGTTCTAGGTGACTGATGACCACAGATGTTAAGTCCCATAGTGCTCAGAGCCATTTGAACCATTTTTTGATAACTTTAGCAAACACCGATGGCATAGAAATAGGTCTAAAATTGTCAACATTATCCCTGTCTCCCTTTTTATAAAGTGGCTTCACTACCGAGTCCTTTAATTGGTCAGGAAATCTACCACTCCTAAAGGAAAAGTTACAGATATGGCTAAGTACTGGGCTAACATACATTGAAAAATACTTCAGTATTCTGCTAGATACCCCGTCATATCCATGAGAGTTCTTGGTCTTTAGTGATTTGATTATTAACTCAATCTCCCTCTTGTCAGTATCATGGAGGAGCATTCCAGGTAACAGTCTCGGAACACTTTTTTCTAAGAGCGCTATATGATTCCCTGTTGGGACTAGGTTTTTATTTAGTTCACCTGCTATATTCAGAAAGTGATTATTAAATACTGTACATATATGCGACGTATCAGTAACACGGACATTCCCACTACGCACTGATTCTATATCCTCGACCTGTCTCTGCAGACCAGCCACTTCCTTTACGACTGACCATATGGTTTTAATTTTATCCTGAGACTTAGCTATTCTATCTGCATACCACATACTTTTTTCCGTCCTAATAACATTTTTAAGCACCTTATAATACTGTTTGTAATGGGCTGCAGCATTTAGATTGTGACTGTTTCTAACGTTTTGATATAATTGCCACTTTGTTCTACAAGATATTCTTATCCCTCCAGTCAGCCACCCAGGCTGCCTGTTTGTGCTAGTACCCTGTTTTGAACGTTCTAACGGAAAGCAACTTTCCAAGAGCACGAGAAAAGTCTTGAGAAAAGCATTATATTTATCATCTACTGTATCAGCGCTACAAATATCTTGCCACTCTCGTTCCTTGATAAGGTCTACAAAGGTCTCTACAGCAACTTTATCAGATTTCCTAAACAGTTGATAACTATATTTAACATGTGTTGCAGCACAAAAATCTTTTAGAGTTAAAATTTGTGCATCATGATCTGAAAGGCTATTCACTTTTTTTGCTAACAGAATGCCCTTCTAGTAATGAGGGATGAACAAAAATGTTGTATATGGTTGTTCTACTGTTCCCTTGCACTCTCGTTGGAACGAATACGGCTTGCATAAGATTATACGAATTAAGGGGGTCTACCAGCATCCTTTTCCTTGCACAGTCAACTATACAATTAATGTTGAAGTCACCACATATAACTTTCTATATTTCCTATAAAGTGAACCAAGAAACTCCTCTAGCTTTAGCAAATATGTTGTGAAATCGGAGTCTGGGGATCTATAAATAACAACATTTAGAAGTTTAGCTCTTCTAAATTTAACCACACCTGCACAACATTCAAACACCTTTTCAGTCCAGTACTTTGAAACATCAATTGACTCAAATGGGATGCCGTTTTTCACATACATGGCTACTCCCCCACACAGCAAAGAGCTCCTAGAAAAGCTGCCAGCCAACCTGTATCCCGGTAAAGGAAGCCTCTGAATTATCTCCTTATTTAAGAAGTGTTCTGATATACCAATAATTTCAGAGTCAACATCTATAAGCAGTTCACGAATTTTATCTCTAATACCTTATATATTTTGATGAAATATACTAATTCCCTCATTACTCGGATACCTAAGCTTTGTCAAAAGTGGTTCCTTTGTTAAAGAGACTTCCCTTAAGCAGGAATACCTATCGGCTGACTTGAATCTAAAAAAGATGCAGCTCTAACACCCACTACTGCAGGAATTTTCCCATGAGTGATCCCACCTATGCTGTCACCTATAAGCTCTGCCAACCTTCCCTTCCCATACCTGTTGAGGTGCAGGCCATTTCTAGTGAACCCCGTCCTGCTGATAGACTCCACCGACATCACTGAAATGTGACCCATGCTTTCTGTCATCAGCGCACCCCCAAGTCTCATGTTATTTCGCCTGACGGCTGTATTAAGATGAGGCCGATCGTGACGCTGAAACAGTTCCACGAAATGCACATTCGTGTTGCCAGTCTGAGTGGCTATCTTTTCCAGGTCACCATCTATGTCATACTCCCCATCCCTATCAATACTATTACCAGCCCCACCCACAATCACTACCTGATCCTCTTTAGTAAAATCCCTACATAACCCCCCCTATATTAACAGTCACCTGCATTAGGCTTCACAATGCTGGTGACCTGGTACTAACTCCCCAATACTTCCTGCAACTGCTGGCCTACACCTCTGCCATGAGAACTACCTAACAGCAGAACCTTCTTCCTCTTCGACTTTGCAACTGTCCTAGCCACCGTAACTGCTGAGGTCTGCCGCATACTTCCTACGTCTACAGCTACTAGAGATTCCTCTCCACTAGACTGACAGTTGGTCATATGAATTACGAACACCAATAGTAAAACTATCTGAAAATCATCTCCTCCTAGCAGATCTCTTGCCAACAACCGGCTCCCATTCCCCAACCCCCTTCTCCCTCCTCATCCTATGTAGCTCCTTTGCGTTTTTCAACTGCACCTGAAGGGCACAGATCTTACTCTCCTGCTCCTCTATCAACTTACTCTTGCTACATAACCTGCACTTCCAGGAGAGGATCTCACCAGAATGCCCACTGGCTTCCCCACTGCATTCCCCCCAGTGAAAATACTTCGAACAAATCTCACACCGCAATCCACTACTCACGAACCTACGGCAAAGCCCACACTTCTCACTCACGGTAAAATTTTACTTTTTCTAAGTTCCGCTACTACAATAAGATGTTAAAAACCTGACTACAATAATCACAAACTCACTCTGCAAGGGAAGTAACTACTATTATTAACAGTATTAATCAACAACGAATGAGAATATAACAAAAGACTAATACAGAAAGAGAACCAAACGTCTAACGACACAGTAACGAAACTGAATACAGTTCCCAAAAGGTTCTCCTGAAATTATTTCACCAGAAAACGCCAAGAACACCACTATACACACACAATTAATTAGTACTTATCTTTCGATGCGTCGCTACAGCTGCAACTGGTCAGCGCGGAATGTAAACACAGGTAAGAGGTTAAGTTGCTCGATACGAAACATTCACAAATATCAGGTAAATGTGACGACTAGTACTGAATAATAATACCACTCGACAAATTGTAAAATACAAGATCGTTATTGCACTTGTGTCACAACAAAATTTCAAACACAGATAATATTTTAGGTTCAGTTATTAAGGCACAGAGAGTTAACACTCTTTTCCAGTGATATTTACACTTGACAATATAACAGCAGATCATTGAATCGTGATTTCGGGCACTCCTGAGCCTACTAAAATTGCGAATCACCGTGGCACACGACCTTAGAGCAAAACACACCCGACGACACGGGCAGAAATTGAGTGAGACACGTCAAGAAATTCTCACCGTTAGTCCAGAAGGCAGACAAGCATTCGCCGACAGGTTACAACCAGCACCAACTCGAGTTATGTCAATCGCTCCAGTTCCGCCATAGCAACGCGGACACGCGGCGTCAACAGTTGCCACGCCGAGCTTCTTTATCACACAGCCCGTGCAGAACGACTGCCGCCGTCCGGAGTACACACGCTCGTAGCAATCACGTGCGTTCACAGGAAGTTATACCACCTTTCCCGCAACATGGCGCAGCAACACAACCGGAAACTAAACTCCCCGTCTCATTCTGGCAGCAGCACTCGATGCTCTCGTCGTCAGCAGGTCTCTATACAGAACGAAGCGCCCTCCGAAATTTAAAAGCAAACGGACCAATCGTGGCAGAGCAAAGCCAAGGCTCCGGAAGACGACACACTACACCTTGGCAAAGATGAAGATGATACGGTTCGGAGGGCATCGTGTAGCGCCCGAGACAACGAAAGCAACATTACCATACGTCGTGTTTCAGGCCACATTCCCCATTGCTGTCGTACCCGCGAAGGAAGTTACGATCACAGTCGTTTGCGACACTAAGGATGTGCTGCTGATTGATTTCCACATCCATGAGAACCTTGAACTGTGCCAGTAATTACGCCACTCTGGAACGTCTGGGAAGGTGATTCGGAGGAACTGTTGATGTTGGACGATACTATCCCACTGTAGGAATATACGGCCTCTGTAAAGCAAGATATTGTCCAACGTTTCGGATGTAAAACTTCCTGGCAGATTAAAACTGTGTGCCCGACCGAGACTCGAACTCGGGACCTTTGCCTTTCGCGCGCAAGTGCTCTACCAACTAAGCTACCGAAGCACGACTCACGCCCGGTCCTCACAGCTCATATCAGCGCACACTCCGCTGCAGAGTGAAAATCTCATTCTGGAAACATCCCCCAGGCTGTGGCTAAGCCATGTCTCCGGAATATCCTTTCTTTCAGGAGTGCTAGTTCTGCATGGTTCGCAGGAGAGCTTCTGTAAAGTTTGGAAGGTAGGAGACGAGATACTGGCAGAAGTAAAGCTGTGAGTACCGGTCGTGAGTCGTGCTTCGGTAGCTCAGTTGGTAGAGCACTTGCCCGCGAAAGGCAAAGGTCCCGAGTTCGAGTCTCGGTCCGGCACACAGTTTTAATCTGCCAGGAAGTTTCATATCAGCGCACACTCCGCTGCAGAGTGAAAATCTCATTCTGGAAACATCCCCCAGGCTGTGGCTAAGCCATGTCTCCGCAATATCCTTTCTTTCAGGAGTGCTAGTTCTGCATGGTTCGCAGGAGAGCTTCTGTAAAGCTTGGAAGGTAGGAGACGAGATACTGGCAGAAGTAAAGCTGTGAGGACCGGGCGTGAGTCGTGCTTCGATAGCTCAGTTGGTAGAGCATTTGCCCGCGAAAGGCAAAGGTCCCTAGTTCGAGTCTCGGTCGGGCACACAGCTTTAATCTGCCAGGAAGTTTCATCAGCGCACACTCCGCTGCAGAGTGATAATCTCATTCTGGTTTCGGATGTAGTTCATAAGAAAATCCTATTCACACCCAGATCTCTTCACGATATTAGCACCGTTGTTATCTCGAGATAATTTCACCGTTTTCATTTCTTTTCTTATATCCTATGAGGCTGCCGCAACGGTGATGAACATCATAGCTGTCAATTTTTCTTTTCAGCATCTCTCTTCACACTAACATTCTCCAAGGCTGCAAGTAGGCCTTCCATACAGGACTGACACACTGCCTTCTTTGAGAATGCCCTTCGTTATAGTTTCTACAGCGCGTAATTTGTTACTAATTGTCACACTCTCATGGAAAACTTCTTACGCGTAATGGTAGGAAGAGGGAAGAGGTACTCCTCCGCATTTACTAGCATTACCTTCCTTTGGAATAGTATTTTTCAAAGCTATAGCGAACCTCATCGTCAGCTCCACTACCAAGGTTCAAAATCTTGAGGGATTATGTTACATCTGGAAATGCGGTCTGTATCTTAGTTGTTACGCCAAGAACAGATGTGGAACGCCGCTACACCACAAAGCTGAGCATGTTCTGTAAACAGACGTTCCAGAATCTTGTTTGCGAGGAAAACCAATTGTGTAGAGGCACCAAGGAATAACATCCAAGGTACTAGAGGAAGCTATATAGAGTAAAAACCGTAGGGGAAGATAGAGACTGGAATAAACTATAAGACAGAAAAAGATGGACCATGAAGGAATTATCCAACTGAGACAGGAAGCGGTAGGTGTGGTGTGCATGAACACACAAACAAATCATCGCACGATTTATTCAAGAGAAACAGCTTTACTAAGTGAGTTAGTAAACAACTTGTTAGTCGTCCCTCATGCTTAGCACTGATTGACTGAGTTGTTGCACGCCCTCCTAAGATATATTGTGCCAAATTCTGTTGAACTGGCAAATTAGATCGTCAAAACCACGAGCTGCCCATAGTACTCCAAACTTTCTCAGCTCGGGAGAGATGTGGCGATCTTGATGGCTGCGGTAGTTTGGCAAGTACGAAGGCAAGCAGTAGAAACTCTCGCCGCGGGCAGGCAGGCATTATTTTGCTGAAATGTATGCCCAAGATGGCTTGCTATGAGGGGCAACAAAATGGGGCATAGAATATCGTCGAAGTACCACTGTGTTGCAAGGGTTCCGTGGATGAGAACGAAAGGGGTCCCATTACAAACTGAAATCGCACTCCAGACCATCATTCATGGCTGTCGAGCCATACGGCGTGCGACAATGACGTTGGTATACCACCGGTGTCTGGGGCTTCTCCAGAAACGGCGTCTCCAGGCACGTCTTCGCTGGTCATCGATGCAAAATTCGAAGCGCGACTCATCACTGAGGACAATCCTACTCCAGTCAGTACATTAAATGAGTTTCCAGGCCGAATGTGGCCGACACAATAGCAAATGGGCTTAGTGTACACATTCTTCAGAACTTTTGAAGAATTGTTATGACTCACTTCTTCTGACGTGCCAGTGGCTTCGCCGCAGTGGTAACACAGGTTCCCGTCAGATCACCGAAGTTAAGAGCTGTCGGGCTGGGCTAGCACTTGGATGGGTGACCATCCAGTCTGCTGAGCGCTGTTCGCAAGCGGGGTGCACTCAGCCCATGTGAGGCAAACAGAGAAGCTACTTGATTGTGAAGTAGCGGCTCCGGTCTCGGAAACTGACATACGACCAGGAGAGCGGTGTGCTGACCACATGCCCCTCCGTATCCTCATCCAGTGACGCCTATGAGTTGGGGATGACAAGGCGCCCCCCTCCGCCCCCCCCCCCCCCCACAAACACACAAACTACTTGTCATATTTTTTCAGAGTTGATTGAGTAATTATCCTTTTGACTGTGATTAAACAACTTGAAGTCAAATACGAAACAATTTCACTTTATTCCAATGAAATTGTTTGGGTTGTTCTTGATAAAAGATTTATGTTCCATGGGAGTTGTGAATTTAGCTGTAAAGCTTAGTCACAATCTCTCTCCCCTGATCCTACGCTGCCAAATAACTGAAATATTTGTCATCTGGCAGCGTAGGAACATGTCACGGATTGTTGGGCATTCCAAATAGTAGTCACCAGGGGTTTCAGTTTAGGCGCCGTTCGTGTGGTATCTGACCTGGGTCGATGGCAAAACCTTAGTGCACCTGGAACTGATAGCTCGTTTACTGCACTCTAGATCATTCACCAAGAATAATTAAGAGCCACACGATAGCAAATTCACCACAAATTCCGACCTACATTATGTAACGTTTAAAAAGGAAGAAGATAAACTCCCATCAGTACACGGAAATGCACTAGCACTCAAGTGTTTGTCTCTCAGCGCATTCAGTATCATAACGGCAAAATGTGATGTAGAAAGGCCACCTGCTTAAACATGAGCATTCACGTAGTTTTATTTTTTGCTACACTGTCATCTCAAGCAGGAAAACCAAAATGATTATACATAGAAAAATACGACAGCCACTGCCTCTTTTTCCATGCATCCGAAATTTTCAGCCTAGACTGGAATATATCCATCGAGGCTAAAATATATGCCACGTATGGAGGCAACTTCTTGGTACAAGATGTAAGAGCAGCAAATCATGCATGTATTCTGAAATTAAAGTTGATCCTTGACGAAACGATTGTCATGTATTGAGCACAGGATCCATTAGGAGTACAACAACGATTGAAATGAATGTGGTATACGCATAGCATAGAAACTCTAACTGCTATCCATAGAAAGAGGATAATATTACTGGTATTGAACTTCCACTGGAGACTAAAATAGAGTACTCAATCATTCAGGAGCAAATATGGCGCCATTGCAGATCAACTTAGTAATTTAAGGTGAGAATGAAGAGGACCGTATCATTTTCATTCCTGTCACACCTGCGAACTACCGTATATTTTCGATTGACCTAGTTCTGGGTTTCAGTGTGACCATGAAAACAATTTTTAATGGAACGTCGATATTCTGATGGCTTTGATGGGGCTCTCCACGAATTCCTCTCACATGAAAAAGTGAAAATATATGGGAGTGAGGTAAAAGAGCCCCTGATGTAGCTCAGTATATGGCAAAAACAATGTTCCAAACATTACTGAATCTCAATCATATTCATAACTTTCAGGTAACTACACTCCTGGAAATTGAAATAAGAACACCGTGAATTCATTGTCCCAGGAAGGGGAAACTTTATTGACACATTCCTGGGGTCAGATACATCACATGATCACACTGACAGAACCACAGGCACATAGACACAGGCAACAGAGCATGCACAATGTCGGCACTAGTACAGTGTATATCCACCTTTCTCAGCAATGCAGACTGCTATTCTCCCATGGAGACGATCGTAGAGATGCTGGATGTAGTCCTGTGGAACTGCTTGCCATGCCATTTCCACCTGGCGCCTCAGTTGGACCAGCGTTCGTGCTGGACGTGCAGACCGCGTGAGACGACGCTTCATCCAGTCCCAAACATGCTCAATGGGGGACAGATCCGGAGATCTTGCTGGCCAGGGTAGTTGACTTACACCTTCTAGAGCACGTTGGGTGGCACGGGATACATGCGGACGTGCATTGTCCTGTTGGAACAGCAAGTTCCCGTGCCGGTCTAGGAATGGTAGAACGATGGGTTCGATGACGGTTTGGATGTACCGTGCACTATTCAGTGTCCCCTCGACGATCACCAGTGGTGTACGGCCAGTGTAGGAGATCGCTCCCCACACCATGATGCCGGGTGTTGGCCGTGTGTGCCTCGGTCGTATGCAGTCCTGATTGTGGCGCTCACCTGCACGGCGCCAAACACGCATACGACCATCATTGGCACCAAGGCAGAAGCGACTCTCATCGCTGAAGACGACACGTCTCCATTCGTCCCTCCATTCACGCCTGTCGCGACACCAATGGAGGCGGGCTGCACGATGTTGGGGCGTGAGCGGAAGACGGCCTAACGGTGTGCGGGACCGTAGCCCAGCTTCATGGAGACGGTTGCGAATGGTCCTCGCCGATACCCCAGGAGCAACAGTGTCCCTAATTTGCTGGGAAGTGGCGGTGCGGTCCCCTACGGCACTGCTTAGGATCCTACGGTCTTGGCGTGCATCCGTGCGTCGCTGCGGTCCGGTCCCAGGTCGACGGGCACGTGCACCTTCCGCCGACCACTGCCGACAACATCGATGTACTATGGAGACCTCACGCCCCACGTGTTGAGCAATTCGGCGGTACGTCCACCCGGCCTCCCGCATGCCCACTATACGCCCTCGCTCAAAGTCCGTCAACTGCACATACGGTTCACGTCCACGCTGTCGCGGCATGCTACCAGTGTTAAAGACTGCGATGGAGCTCCGTATGCCACGGCAAACTGGCTGACACTGACGGCGGCGGTGCACAAATGCTGCGCAGCTAGCGCCATTCGACGGCCAACACCGCGGTTCCTGGTGTGTCCGCTGTGCCGTGCGTGTGATCATTGCTTGTACAGCCCTCTCGCAGTGTCCGGAGCAAGTATGGTGGGTCTGACACTCCGGTGTCAATGTGTTCCTTTCTCCATTTCCAGGAGTGCATATGTCAATGCGAAATGAAGTCACACCAATGGTTGGTCATAAAAACAATAAAGTTGATTCCATGAATATTGTCATGATGGAGTTCATCCTTTTATATACATTCAGCCTTCGATGCGATACATTTCTTCCCGACGATGGAAAACTTAGCGGTGACTTTGCTTGTGGTATGTATTTATCCGTTTTAGGAAGTGTTCCCCTTTGAAATTTATCTTTTCCTCTTACTGGATGCGTGTGGCGCAAGATTTCCAGTATCTTCACGGGGACTTGGTCTGATACTTCTTTCTTCGTCGTTCAGAGTTTTTTGACCACATTTGAAACACGTGCATCAACTAAGCGCAGTGTCACATAATCACATATTGTTACCATACACTCTCACCATTTCATACAGTGCCAACTTTCATAGCCGATATTTGCGATGTTGGTGATGTTTGTTTTATCGACATTAAGCCGTAATACAAGCCAAAATTCTCTGCATAACGTTTTGCCTTACAATGCGGAAGACATGATGAGAGGCTTTAATGACTCACTAAGCAGTTACGCAATCAAACAATATTAGCAAGACGAACTTCTTGTTTGTGTCTAAGCAACAGTGTGTTCGTCGCGACATCACTCGGCAGCATAGCATCGCAGAGTCGCGTAGACTTATCTATGAAGCCTGTTGTAGGGAACAATTGACATTGTTTTACTTAGGACTAAAGCCTGCAGCTAGTGTAATTTCAGTCCCTCTTCTGTGTTGAAACTTTTCATGTGCTTTTGATTTCCTATAGCCACTCTGTACATTGTACATCATTATCCTATCAAGTCGCATTAAAGTGATCACATCTCAAAATCCGGGACAACCATATTTTGCTGCTAGACGTGGAGGAAGGGAATCAGTAAGAAACTTCCTGGCAGATTAAAACTGTGTGCCCGACCGAGACTAGAACTCGGGACCTTTGCCTTTCGCAGGCAAGTGGTCTTCCAACTGAGCTACCGAAGCACGACTCACGACCGGTACTCACAGCTTTTCTTCTGCCAGTATCTCGTCTCCTACCTTCCAAACTTTTCAGAAGCTCTCCTGCGAACCTTGCAGAACTAGCACTCCTGAAAGAAAGGATACTGCGGAGACATGGCTTAGCCACAGCCTGGGGGATGATCCAGAATGTGATTTTCACTCTGCAGCGGAGTGTGCGCTGATATGAAACTTCCTGGCAGATTAAAACTGTGTGCCCGACCGAGACTCGAACTCCGGACCTTTGCCTTTCGCGGGCAAGTGCTCTACCATCTGAGCTACCGAAGCACGACTCACGACCGGCACTCACAGCTCTCCGCAGTATCCTTTCTTTCAGGAGTGCTAGTTCTGCAAGGTTTGCAGGAGAGCTTCTGTAAAGTTTGGAAGGTAGGAGACGAGATACTGGCAGAAGTAAAGCTGTGAGTATCGGTCGTGAGTCGTGCTTCGGTAGCTCAGTTGGTAGAGCACTTGCCCGCGAAAGGCAAAGGTCCCGAGTTCGAGTCTCGGTCGGGCACACAGTTTTAATCTGCCAGGAAGTTTCATATCAGCGCACACTCCGCTGCAGAGTGAAAATTTCATTCTGGAAACATCCCCCAGGCTGTGGCTAAGCCATGTCTCCGCAGTATCCTTTCTTTCAGGAGTGCTAGTTCTGCAAGGTTCGCAGGAGAGCTTCTGTAAAGTTTGGAAGGTAGGAGACGAGATACTGGCAGAAGTAAAGCTGTGAGTACCGGGCGTGAGTCGTGCTTCGGTAGCTCAGTTGGTAGAGCACTTGCCCGCGAAAGGCAAAGGTCCCGAGTTCGAGTCTCGGTCGGGCACACAGTTTTAATCTGCCAGGAAGTTTCATATCAGCGCACACTCCGCTGCAGAGTGAAAATCTCATTCGGGAATCAGTAAGATTCTGAAAGGCAGCATCAGGGAAGTGGAGCCACGCGAACTCCAGTGCCATAGGCTTAGAGTTCATGGTGCGAACACCCCGATCGGCATGATGACACATTCTTTATTGTGTTTAAATCTGGTGAGTTTGGTGCCAAGGGGGGGGGGGGGAGGGGGGGGGTGTACGGTAAACCCATATTCGTGCTCTTCGGACCACACATGCACTGCAGCTGCGAGACACCTTGAACTGTCCTGTGGAAAAACACACTGCGTGTAAGTGTACAGGTAGTCCCAAGGGGTAGTTACATACATAAGTTGATCCACTGTGCATCCAGAATGACGAAATCGTACTGGAAATGATATGAACACATTACCCAGTCCCTAAGGCTCCCTTCTCCGGCATGCACCCTTCTGACGATTATTGCAATGTATTTGCTTTCAGACGTTTCACGCATACACATCAACGGCCACCTGTCATCTGAAAAGGGAAGTGGAGCCACGCGAACTCCAGTGCCATAGGCTTAGAGTTCATGGTGCGAACACCCCGATCGGCATGATGACACATTCTTTATTGTGTTTAAATCTGGTGAGTTTGGTGCCAAGGGGGGGGGGGGAGTGAAACGATCACGGACTAACGAGGATGACGTCGACAACTCGCCGACAGCATCGGCTAAATGGAAACCGGTTTGAAGGAACATTTCCGCTAAGAGACATCGCGAACTACCGACTGACAAACATTTTTTTTCCTTTTGCTAGATTTCCTTTTACTTCTTTTCTGGTTTACTTTCATCGTACATGGAGAAAGTTTTTCCACAATGAGTTTTGTAAATTTAATTCTTGGTACAGTTATGGTTCTGTTTACAAAATGTAGTTGTTACGAACGTGATTGCCATTTTCAGTTATTCTGATGTTCTACGCTTCCATAATTGTTAAAATGTTATTTGAATTCATTTTCTGTGGATAGTCTAATATGATATTGTGATTCTGTATAAAACTATAAATCAGTGTAATCAGAATCTTCGAAAGAGTTATGTTAAGCGAGGTATATGAGCTGTGTAAAATCGTATTCGAGAGGTCGAAAGAGAAGGTATTACCAAAGAGTTTGCAGAGAGAAAAAGAGAGTGGATGTGATGATAGTGCTGCGTGTGTACTGCTACACATTGTGTTCGTAGCCAGTGAAAAATGCCACTGTTTGGACAGCGTTACATTTACGATCTCTGTGTGTACCACGATTAAAGAACTGGTGACTGTATGTGTCACGCTGCTCATTTGCGGGAACTGTGTTTCTCATTAAACATGAAATGTTGATAAGCAGACTGGTAAGCTATGTGCACGCCGTAAAGATACTGTTTCCGATCACAGGCAGCACAAACGCTCTAGTGTATACCTCGGACTGTGGAATGAAACAGAATCTATGTTTACACACTTTCGTGTGGAATACTCATACGAGGAACTTAAACTATGAATATATGCTGTGATAATCGCCGCGTAATTGTACTGATTACGTGGACTTCTTGCATGGTTCTTATTGTTCTGTTTAAACAGATTTACAGCACAATTAGCTTTATTTACTCTTGTAGAGCAGACGAATATACTGTGAGAATTGCCGCGCAGCAGTCGCAAACTATGGATATGAAACCTGTGGCTGATGTGTGCAACAAATATTGTGACGTCAGATTCTTCACGAATTAATGGAAAGTAGCGTGTCGTGTGTTCGTCGATGCATGCAGAGACGCAGAGTGGAATTAATTCTGCGAACATCGTGCTTTCCTGTTAGATTTGTAACAGACACCCCGGATCAAGGAACTCAGCGACACAATGCCAGTTATTGGATTACACGCTTAACGATCACGGACTAACGAGGATGACGTCGACAACTCGCCGACAGCATCGGCTAAATGGAAACCGGTTTGAAGGAACATTTCCACTAAGAGACATCGCGAACTATATCGCTCTACTCAGTGTTGCAAAAGTTCATATGCACCAGCAAGAGCAACTTATTACGGTTCTTAATTCCACTTGATTGTAAATTATCATATTGCAATGCTGTTTTGACTTCTTTTCAACAATAACCTTCAGAATATTAGTTAAAAACTGGTTTCGTCCATCAACATAATTCTTTCTATAATCATAATAAAACTTCGACTCATTGATTAATGACGTAGTCTGTATTATTGCATGCAATTGAAGCCGGTACTAACGAAGTAAAAGTCAAACAGTTTTGTTTCACTTCATCTGCTTTTATCTGCCTAGGTTTCTTTGTCTGTGAATGTTGTAAGCGTTTATTTGAATTTGCGTCTTTTATTGTTCTGCATTTAATCTCGTATGACACGATGAATTTTACGCTTTCATGCGTTAACCACCATTGCATTAGCAGATAGAAACCCGTCAAGGGTTGTTCAGTTTGTTTAGGATAATACACTCCTGGAAATGGAAAAAAGAACACATTGACACCGGTGTGTCAGACCCACCATACTTGCTCCGGACACTGCGAGAGGGCTGTACAAGCAATGATCACACGTACGGCACAGCGGACACACCAGGAACCGCGGTGTTGGCCGTCGAATGGCGCTAGCTGCGCAGCATTTGTGCACCGCCGCCGTCAGTGTCAGCCAGTTTGCCGTGGCATACGGAGCTCCATCGCAGTCTTTAACACTGGTAGCATGCCGCGACAGCGTGGACGTGAACCGTATGTGCAGTTGACGGACTTTGAGCGAGGGCGTATAGTGGGCATGCGGGAGGCCGGGTGGACGTACCGCCGAATTGCTCAACACGTGGGGCGTGAGGTCTCCACAGTACATCGATGTTGTCGCCAGTGGTCGGCGGAAGGTGCACGTGCCCGTCGACCTGGGACCGGACCGCAGCGACGCACGGATGCACGCCAAGACCGTAGGGTCCTACGCAGTGCCTTAGGGGACCGCACCGCCACTTCCCAGCAAATTAGGGACACTGTTGCTCCTGGGGTATCGGCGAGGACCATTCGCAACCGTCTCCATGAAGCTGGGCTACGGTCCCGCACACCGTTAGGCCGTCTTCCGCTCACGCCCCAACATCGTGCAGCCCGCCTCCAGTGGTGTCGCGACAGGCGTGAATGGAGGGACGAATGGAGACGTGTCGTCTTCAGCGATGAGAGTCGCTTCTGCCTTGGTGCCAATGATTGTTGTATGCGTGTTTGGCGCCGTGCAGGTGAGCGCCACAATCAGGACTGCATACGACCGAGGCACACAGGGCCAACACCTGGCATCATGGTGTGGGGAGCGATCTTCTACACTGGCCCTACACCACTGGTGATCGTCGAGGGGACACTGAATAGTGCACGGTACATCCAAACCGTCATCGAACCCATCGTTCTACCATTCCTAGACCGGCACGGGAACTTGCTGTTCCAACAGGACAATGCACGTCCGCATGTATCCCGTGCCACCCAACGTGCTCTAGAAGGTGTAAGTCAACTACCCTGGCCACCAAGATCTCCGGATCTGTCCCCCATTGAGCATGTTTGGGACTGGATGAAGCGTCGTCTCACGCGGTCTGCACGTCCGGCACGAACGCTGGTCCAACTGAGGCGCCAGGTGGAAATGGCATGGCAAGCCGTTCCACAGGACTACATCCAGCATCTCTACGATCGTCTCCATGGGAGAATAGCAGCCTGCATTGCTGCGAAAGGTGGATATACACTGTACTAGTGCCGACATTGTGCATGCTCTGTTGCCTGTGTCTATGTGCCTGTGGTTCTGTCAGTGTGATCATGTGATGTATCTGACCCCAGGAATGTGTCAATAAAGTTTCCCCTTCCTGGGACAATGAATTCACGGTGTTCTTATTTCAATTTCCAGGAGTGTATTTTTAAGTCGTAACCTGTTTGATTTAGGCTAATGTGTGATCATTCATAATATTAAAGTTTTTGGGCAATTATTACGTGTGAGAATGTAATGTTAAGCCAAACTGAAGAATAGTAGAGTATTCCTGGTTCCAGTTACCTTAAAATTTCCGAGCATGGTAATTTCAAGGGAGACAGATCGGAGTATTGTCAGTACGAGTAGTAGAACAACATTGGTTCTAGCTCAGTCGAGATTCGAGGAGTTGCTGTTTCGGATGAAACAGTTGCAATTTGATACCTTCTAATCCATTATCGCCTCAACGTCCAGTTGCGGTATTGCTGTGCAGATTACAATCTTAGTGACCGATGAACCGCGGCCAGTATGACTGCACAATCTGGGCGCCTGATGCGCATGCCCATACGCAGCAATGTTCACTGAACGATTGTTGAGGAGACACTATTGGTAGCCACTAGATTCATCTGGGCGGTCAGGTGCTTAATTCTTGCACATCTGTTCACTCATACACCTGTCTGCAGCACTTTGCCCATAAGCCAGTTATCATGCCCTCTTGGAGGCCAGATAAATTGTCCCATTTCTGCATTACGGCAACGACTGCACAGCTTTCCCACGTCATCCCGACACGCTTTACATACCCTACACTGCTAGTGCTGCCATGTTCCATCTCTGATTGGTTATTGCATGTTCATTTCGAACGTAGGCGGTGGTTACATTTATGTGACTTGACTGTGTGTTAGATCTTGCTGAAACCTCAGTGACAGAAAAATGCATATGATGATATTTATATGCATTTGGCTGGTGCTGATTTTGCATTTAACATTTGATGATGCCACAATGGCTGCAGTACATTTCGAATTTGTTTTTTATAAAACAGGTATGCCTCTTCATACTTAAAGAACACAAACGCATATATGTGTCAGTAGTACTTTTCATTATGGTCTATTTGTAGCTTTCAAGCTGTAGACAATCTGCGAGTGTATTCATGGTTTTTTCCCTTTTTTTTGCTGCAGATCTGATGATGGTCTTATAGACCGAAACCAGTAATCTGTTAACAAAAGGTTTGTGACCATAGACGTAAATTAAAGGAAACTTTTTGTATAAGGGTCAATGTTTTATTCGCGACAATGCCGTAGCTTGTGAGAATTCGGTAGTTTCTCGGGCGTCACTGCTACTGCAGATTTATCCATCTCACCCATGCGACAATTGCTCTGGTGTTCCTTGAGGCGGTTGTTAATGCTTCTTTTCATAGTTCCTATATATACTTGGTCGCAAGTGCTAGGAATTTTATAAAATACTGCAGTGGTAAACGGTATGTGTATGTCCTCAAGTGTTCAAATACTCGTGCATCTTTCTTGTTGGTTCAAACAATCTACCAATATAGCTTTTTTTTCTGAGTCCTTTGCTGAAGCAATTTGTGACAGTTTTTAGAAATGAATAGAAAACTTTTCCTTTAGTTGGGTCTTTCTTTTGTGGTAAGTTCTGTGGATCAAACTGCTGAGGTTATCAGTTCCTAGGCCTACACAGTACTTAATCTAACTTATGCTGAGGACAACACATACTCCCATTCCCGAGGGAGAACTCGAACCTCCGACGGGGGCAGCCGTGCGAGGCGCCCCAGTCTGGACGGCTACCCCGCAAG
Source organism: Schistocerca nitens (assembly GCF_023898315.1). Lineage (NCBI taxonomy): Eukaryota > Metazoa > Arthropoda > Insecta > Orthoptera > Acrididae > Schistocerca > Schistocerca nitens. Next base: position 24,070,056 of record NC_064614.1, read on the forward strand.
GCTCGAGACTTGTCTGGTGTATTGATACATATAAGCAGTTCTACTTCCTGATTTTGTTTGAATCTGTAACTGCTCTGTAAGGCGTTAAAGCCTCTGATTATGTCTTCTCCATTGGAAGACGAAAGATTTGGCAAAAAATTATGCCGTAAACACCCCCAATTCATTCTGGAAACACCCCCAATTGCTCATGCTCATGTACATCCACATCCACATCTACATCTAAATGATTACTCTGCTGTTCACAATAAAGCGCCTGGCAGAGGGTTCAATGAACGAACTTCGAGCTGTCTCTCTACTGTTCCACTCACGAACGGCTTGCGGGAGAAACGAGCACTTACATTTTTCTGTGCGAACCCCGATTTCACTTATTTTTGATGATGATCATTTCTCCCTATGTAGATGGGTGCCAACAGAATGTTTTTGTAATCGGAAGAGAAAATGGTGATTGAAATGTCATGAGAACATCCCATCGCAACGAAAAATGCCTTTGTTTTAATGATTTCCACTCCAATTTATGTATCGTATCTGTCATAAAGTGTATATCACAAATATCAGCATAGATTGCTGCAGCGTTATTCTTCTTCACACAGAGAAAATGAATTGTCACAGATACTCCAGCTTCTCAATAGGCAGCTGCACCGTTTAATTTTGGCTCGACTTGTGGCTTAATACAGTAATTTGGTGGATCACGTCATCAAACATGCGTTTTGTATACAGCCAATGAAAACAATTGCGTAGCTTTAATTTTCTACATGATAATTAAACTGTTTCATAATACCTCATTCTGGCCATTTTGTTCATCTTTATATCTCTTAAAGATACCATCCTTGTTGGCAGTTGTGTTAAATGAACTGGTAGTCATAAAATGAACATACGAAACAACATCCCACGAAAGGTCACTACCTAATTAAGTCATTTTTATCTGTTTTCCGTTTTTTCCTTAGTTGCTCTAAATTCGTGGAGGTATGTACCGTCTATGCAACTAAATGAAGGATGTTTGTTTGTTCCAATACACGTTTCGCTTGATTTATTTGGGAAGCATCATCAGTGGCCAGAAATACATGTTTCTTTTTATACATTCAATAAACGAATCAGATGTAATATGCTGATATATTACATTTTGTTGTGTTTTCTCTTCCTTTTTAGGTTAAGAGCAACTTTTGTAGCCCAAGTTCCGTCTTGTGACTGTGTGAATGTATCGTTCGATGTTACGATTTACAGCGCTGTTAGCACATGTATGTGTTTCTGGAGATGTATTTGTTGGTCTTCATACTCCAGCTGGCCGATTTCTGCCGTTGTTTATACACATTCGTCACATCGCATGTTCCATATTCACATCCATTTGCTGATAAACATATGCGTGTTTTGGGTGTGTAGTGTTGCCAACTGTTGTTGTGTGTTTGTCTTTTGTTTCTGTTGTGTTTGCTGTTTTTCATTTGTTGTCTGTGTGTGTATGTGTGTGTGTGTGTGTGTGTGTGTGTGTGTGTGTGTTTCTGTGTGTATTTCCTGTGTGTAATTCTTTCTTGAGAGGGCTATTTTTATATATGCATTTGTATTTTTTATCGGTAATTGTGTGTGTGTGTGTGTGTGTGTGTGTGTGTGTGTGTGTGTGTGTGTGTGTCTGTGTGCATGTATAATTTGCTGTGTACAAATGTATTTTTTGTAAATGTGAGTTTGTGCACGTGTGTGTGTGTGTGTGTGTGTGTGTGTGTGTGTGTATTTTGCTGTGTGCAAATCGCTCCCCCCTCCCCACTGCACACACACCCACACACACACACACACACACACACACACACACACACACACACACACACATATATATATAACTCATATTTTCTTTTCAAAAAAATGTACTATGTGAATGCACACATGTGCGCGGGTGTGCACAAACACACACACACACACACACACACACACACACAACAAATGGAAAACATCAAACACATCAGAAACAAAAGACAGACAAACACACAACAGCTGGCAACACTACATACTGAAAACACACGTATGTTGATCATCAAATGGAAGTGAAAGTCGAGCATGCGATGTGACAAATGTGTATAAACAACGCCACAAATCGGCCAGCTGGAATCTGACGACCAACAAATACATCTCCAGAAATACATACATGTGTTAAAAGCGCTGGAAATCGTAAGTAACACCGAACGATTCATTCACAATACGGAACATGTATTGCAAAAGTTGCTTCTAAACTAAAAAGCAAGAGAAAAACGAGACAAAAATATATCAGCACATTATATCTATCACATGATACGTTTATTGTATGCGTAGAAAGAAACATGTATTTCAGGCCACTGATGATGCTTAGCAAATAAATGAATCGAAATGCGTATGGCAATAAACTGCCTTCATTTTGTTGCGTAGACGGTACATACCTCCACCAACTTAATTGTTTCATTCGCCTGTAAGAGAGCGTGCACCATTTTATGCATGTTCGGCCGATTGTAGGACTGCAGCATCATTTGCAAAAAATTTTTCCCGTCTAAAGTGCAGAGAAGATGATTAAAGAAACGTTTCAGAATAAAAACTCTTTTTTTTTATCTTACGTGAGATGCGAAGAACGTAGACAGAGCTCGCACTCTGTACGTACCTTTGCCAGGCGCATTCGCGCAGTAATTGCAGTGTCTTCAAAGTTGTTTCTCTTCCGAAAGCTCCGCCGCCTCTCGTCACGGCGGTAAACGAACCGGAGCGAACGAGTGTATGCAGAGGACGCGCTTTATATTCGGCAGGCGCTCCGCTCCGCCCCTTTTCCTCCCTTCCCTCCAACGCTCAGTGAATTTGAGGAAGTTGGCTGGCAGAGGAGAGACGAGTAAACGGGGAAACTTCGCCGCAGAGTGTGGACAACCTGAATGCGCCTGTTGCAAGTCAAAGGGGCATCCCCCACCGACGCTACCAACTGTTCCTCTTTTATTACCTCGCTCAGGGCAGGAAAAGCACCGCCACAGCTTAGAATTGCGGTTGTTGACGGAAGGCATGAGGAAGAAGGAAAATCTTGAGGAGAAGAGTAAGCGTATGTGTCTCATTTAACAAGTATCAGCACCTCATCTTCTATCGTCACTTGCCAATATACGTAAAAAAAAAAAAAAAAAAAAAAAATCACGCTACTGATGCTATTAAATCACGTGACCTTTTAACTAGTTTCCAGACTTCCCTTCACCGCAGAACGTGAGATGTGGGTGCCTAAGAAGTTATATACGGAACTTTAAGTGTGAAATTATTTACGAGAAGCAAAATGATGATAGACTAGGGACATGTCTTTACGCTACTGAGAGCTGGAAAAGTAAACATCAGATATAGATTCAAGGCAGTGCAATTCCCTGCGATGGCATTTTCGTAGTAAACAGAATTATTGTTACCTAAACAAACGAACATCTTTTTCTATTTGTTTCGATTCTACTTTGTTATCCGCGGTTAGACACATGGGAATGCGGAAGTGCTACTATAATAAGTAATCTTATCACGTGGCCAAGATACACACAAAACCAAAAGAACGAACGTGTCACAGTGCTATATGGCCCCTACATCTGCACATGAAGAGGCTGAAAGAAGATACGATGATATAAAAAGAAAAAAATTGCGCATGATTTGTTTATTATGGGGGCTGGAGATCGACAGTAGAAAATGAAACACAGACTGTAGGGGAAAACAGTAATAGAAGAAACCATCTAATAGGATTATTCTCTTCTGATACTTACAAGGGAACCTCCCCATTGCACCCCCCTCAGATTTAGTTGTAAGTTCGCGCAGTGGATAGGCCTTGAAAAACTGAACACAGATCAATCGAGAAAACAGGAAGAAGTTGTGTGGAACTATGAAAAAAATAAGCAAAATATACAAACTGAGTAGTCCATGCGCGAGATAGGCAACATCAAGGAGAGCGTGGGCTTAGGAGTGCCGTGGTCCCGTGGTTACCGTGAGCAACTGCGAGAGGTCCTTGGTTCAAGTCTTCCCACGTGTGAAAAGTTTACTTTTTTTATTTTCGCAAAGTTATGATCTGTTCGTTCGTTCATTGACGTCTCTGTTCACTGTAATAAGTTTAGTGTCTCTGTTTTGTGACTGCACAGCAAAACCGTACGATTAGTAGACGAAAGGACGTGCCTTTCCAATGGGAACCGAAAACATTTGATCGCAAGGTCATAGGTCAACCGATTTCTTCACAGGAAAACACGTCTGATATATTCTATACGACACTGGTGACGACATGTGCGTCACATGACAGGAATATGTTGTCGACCCTCCTAACGTGTACACTTGGCGAATGGGTAAAAAGATTCTTCTACCTTGCCCGATTTAGGTTTTTTTGTCGATGTGATAATCACTCCCAAGAAAGCGATGAAAACATAAGAGTTTGTCAGATAATAATCGTCTGAAAATGAAAAATTAAAATTTTTGCTGGAAGGAAGGCTTGAACCAAGGACCTCCAGTTCCACAGTTGCTCACGCAAACCACGGGACCACGGCGCTCCAGAGCTGAAATTATCATGATGTTACCTATCTTGCGCGTGGACTACTCGGTTTGTATATTTTCTTATTTTTTTTAATAGTTTCACACAACTTCTTCCTGTTTCCTCGATTGATCTGTGTTCAGTTTTTCAAGGCCTATCCACTGTGCCAACTTATAACTAAATCTGAGGGGGGTGCGATGGGGAGGTTCCCTTGTTAGTGAAAGAATTACATGTACGTGGAAGAGACCTGGATTGTATAACGGTAAGATAGAGATTGGGTACTTTAAAAAAAAAAAATCCAACAGGACAGAGCGACACATCGCACGTCCAGAATTGCTAGAGTGTGGCTCCAGGAACACTCTTCTGAGCTCACCGAGCGAGGTGGCGCAGTGGTCAGCACACTGGACTCGCATTCGGGAGGACGACGGTTCAATCCCGCGTCCAGCCATCCTGATTTAGGTTTTCCGTGATTTCCCTAAATCGCTCCAGGCAAATGCCGGAATGGTTCATTTGAAAGGGCACGGCCGACATCCTTCCCTAATCCAATGAGATCGATGACCTCGCTGTTTGTTCTCTTCCCCCAAACGACCCAACCCCAACTCTTCTGCGTTTAAACACTTCCGCTGGCTACCAAACTCCATAGACATGGGCTTTATTGAGCACATCTGGGATGCCTTGCAACGTGCTGTTCAGAAGAGATCTCTACCCGCTCGTACTGTTACGGATTTGTAGATAGCCCTGCTGGATTCATAGTGTCAGTTCCATGCAGCACTACTTCAGACATTTGTCGAGTCCATGCCAGGTGGTGTTGCGACATTTCTGCGTGCTCGCGGGAGCCCTACACGATGTTAGGCAGGTGTACCAGTTTCTTTCGCTCTTCAGTGTACATCTGCATTATTTGATCATTTTTAAAGCTCTTTTTAATTTGGATTCTAATATTCGATACTCGTTATCGACTTTTGTGTTTTCTTGTATCACATCAGACAAATCTTCCGCCTCATGGAAGCCTTCAACGTACCCTTTCCACCTGCCCCATCTCCCCTCGGCATTTAACAGTAAAACTGCCATTTCACTTCTTATGTTACCACCCTTGCTTTTAATTTAACCGAAGGATCTATTAAATTTTCTATAATCTGAGTCATTTCTTCAATCATTTCTTTTTAGATTTCTTAACATTTTGTCTTAGCTTCACAGCATTTCCTATTTATTTCATTTGTCGGTTACTTGCATGTTTGTGTCGTGAATTTCCCTGAACATTTTTGTAGTTCTTTCTTTCATCGATTAACTGAAGTATATGTTCTGTTACCCGTAGTGTGTTCGCAGGTACCTTCTTCCTAGGTATGTTTTTCTTTCCAACTACTGTGGTTGTCCTTTTTCGAGATGTCTACTCCTTTTCAACAGAACTGCCTACTGAGCTATTCTTTATCGAAATATCTATAGCTACAGTGTCTCTGTATGTCCATCTTCCCAGAGGTGGTTGCTGGACTCGGCTATTCGCTACATGATTTCAGCCGTCTATTTTCCAAACTTATTTTATTTTGTTACCATTTTCGGCGATTTATTACGCCATCTTCAGTCGGAAGATGATGGTTGAAGTTATCGCCGTAGCAAGCAGAAATCTAAAGATATCAGTATTTGAATTCTAGTACCCTTTTGAAGATGGCGCAGTAAGTTTGGAAATTAGACGGCTGAAAAGCGTTTGGTTTGACACCCTGTAACTTCAAGTGTATCATTTCTTCCTTAGTACTTCCATGTCCCATTTCTTTGTGCATTGATTCTTCCTGACTAGTCTCTTAAACTCCAGCCTACTCGTCATCACTACTAAATTGTGGTCTTGTGATCCGCGTCTTCCTCCGCTCCTCGGTACGCCTTACAATCCAGTATCGTATTTCGGAATCTCTGTCTGACTTGGGTGTAGTCTAACTGGAATCTTCGCGTATTTCCCTGCCTTTTCCTAATATACCTCCTCCTCTTGTGATTCTCTAGCAGAGGACTATCTATTACTAACTGAAATTTATTGCAAGACTCAATTGGTGCTTCTCCTCTCCCATTTCTAGTACCAACCCCATATTTTCCCACAACTATTTCTTCTACTCCTTCCCCTAAAACCGCATTCCAGTCCCCTATGACTATTAGACTTTCATCTTTCTTTATGTACTGATTTACCCGCTCAATATTCTCATACATTTTCTTGTCTATTCGTCTTCAGCTTGCGATGTCGGCATATAGACCTGAACTATCGTTGTCGGCGTTGCTTTTCTCACGATTCTCATGAGAAAAACCTTATCACTGAACTGTTCACAGTAACACTCTCTCTCTGCTCTAGCTTTCTATTCATAACGAATCCAACTCACGTAATAGCCTACCATTTCCTGCTACTGTTGATATTACCCTATAGTTATCTAATCGGAAATCGTTGTTTTCTTTGCATTTCACTTCACTGAGCCCTACTATATCTAAATTGAGCCTTTTCAGATTCTATAGCTTCCCTGCCGCTGGGCAGTGTCATCCTGGAGATCCGAATGGGGGACTATTTCGGAAACTTCTGGCAGTGAAGACATGTTCATGACACTGCTTCTTTTCAATTACAGGCCGTATGACCTGTGGATACACGTCATGTGTTTTTAATGTAGTGGGCGGCTTTAGTGCGAGAAAAATAAGTTCCAAAAACGAGTTGCAGGAATCGTAGAACGGTGTGGGTAGCAATTACTCAGAAAACAATCGAGATATGTTCCTGAAAGCAAATGCGTTTCAGAACTTGTTGATTGTTCATAGCCAGGGAAACGTGAATATTTATTTAAGCAGATATACGATGTATAGCCGTGTTCGTTACCGTAGTTTACGTGAATTTCTGTGACAGGTTGAAGGTAGAAATTTTAACACCCATCTTTTACAATGTTTACACTTTCTACTAAAATGCTTACTAAAATTAATTTTCATTGTACTCAATCATGAATTAATTTTTGTGGTTTTTATACTTTATTATTGTAAAAACTGTTAATGCAAATCTTAGTATCTAAATCTGATACAATTGAAATTTCTCTCTATTTGTATTTTTCAACGATTTCACATTAATGTTTCGTTGATTTTCTCAGCAAGTAAACAATGGTAAATCAATACTAACCCTTGTTAAGTGCACTGACTTTGTAAGTAAACGAGGTTAAGGGCCCATTGATGAAAGTTTTAAGGCTAAAACGTCGGGTAGAATTAGCCATTTCCGGAATATATTGTTTTTGTAGATATATTTGAAAATGCCGGCCGAAGTGGCCGTGCGGTTAAAGGCCTGCAGTCTGGAATCGCAAGACCGCTACGGTCGCAGGTTCAAAAAAATGGTTCAAATGGCTCTGAGCACTATGGGACTCAACTGCTGAGGTCATTAGTCCCCTAGAACTTAGAACTAGTTAAACCTAACTAACCTAAGGACATCACAAACATCCATGCCCGAGGCAGGATTCGAACCTGCAACCGTAGCGGTCTTGCGGTTCCAGACTGCAGCGCCTTTAACCGCACGGCCACTTCGGCCGGCAGTCGCAGGTTCGAATCCTGCCTCGGGCATGGATGTTTGTGATGTCCTTAGGTTAGTTAGGTTTAAGTAGTTCTAAGTTCTAGGGGACTAATGACCTCAGCAGTTGAGTCCCATAGTGCTCAGAGCTATATTTGAAAACGATAACCTATCCGTATATAAAAATCACGTTGCTTGTGCTTGAAATACCTTAGTAATGTGATTTGAGTGAAACTTTACCTCACTGTGTCTCAAAACAACATACTTGTACCCCACCATTGATTGGGGCCTTGGTGTTCAATAATAACTATACTAAAACTATCTTGTTCCTAAAGGCGTAAAAATTTAATGAATACTATAGGATTTCGGAACAGGGAACGCACAACGCTTTCGTGCACAGCTGTTTTAAATAAATGTTTTCTAATTTCTGTATATTTGTTGGCCTGTGGCATCCGATAAAAGCACGTATACACTAGTGATTCATTTCAATCGTCAGTGAGCCATCTGAGAAATGGTATAAAAATGTTCACGGAAATGCTGTGGCAGTTTGCTCGTAGATCGGGTTGCGGACAAGAGAAGACTTTAGTCGTGACTGTTTTCAGAGGGACGGCGAGTACACAACGGAGAAAGACTCCGCGTCGCTGGTTTGTTGACGCTGTAAACACCGGCAGAAATTACTGTTTGCCTTTCTGCGAGTCTGCCGCAGTAATCGGCCTACAAAGTGTGCCTGCTATCCACAGAGAGAAAGACGTTCTTCTCTCTGGGCAGTTATTTCAGTTCAAGAAACGTCGAGGGGTATTTTGCGTTTGAAATGCGGTAATTGTCTTCGGATACTACTCACAGCTGTATGCGACCGTCTTGTAATTACAAATTTAGTGCAAATAAGTCTCAGGTGGTGATTAGAGACTGCTATACCATAATTGTTTGTTAGCTAGCTTAAATTATTGTGAAACTACATGCATCGAAGTGTGATCTGAATCTCAAAAATTGACATAGATTAAAATTGAAGATAATCAGCAGTACTCTCTACTATCGTGGCCACCGACATTTTAATTCCCTGTATGATGTTGAACCAACATTGGAAAGTAAACCCGATGAAAAGTGCATAGGCCGACCCAGTGATGAAATTTGGAACTGGATACGTTACACAGAGGACTCATATAATGATTTAGGTTCGGATACATTGTCATAAGTGTAGTATAGTCTCACACTCGTACACCAGAATGAATTTACCCTCCGCAACGCATCCTGCGAGTCTCAAGGCAATGGAGCCGATGGGGAGTGTTTCTCATCTCCTCCCGTTGTCATAGTACCCTACTAGCATTGCAAGAGGTGTATTCAGCATAGAAATTGATACAAGCAGTTCAGGACAGTCAGCTTGTTCTTCGTCAGCAACGGAAGCATATATCATTCTGCTGAGAGCCGGATCATGTGGGAATTGAACGAACCGTATCATGTGGGAATTGAACAGACAGACGAAGCAGCGAAGGAGGCCTTTTGGAAACACGACTCAATGTGCCATTCCGTTGCAAGCTGTCTTTTCGTTGTCAGAGATTCATGCATTTATGAGAGGAGGAGTGACTGGCAATTAGGGAGAAGGACACGGTAAGAACTGAGAAGGCGAAAGAAATAAATGGTAAACACTGGCAAGAAGAACAGGCAGGACTGTAATACATTTGTTGCTATTTGCATGGTACTAGAAGGAAATACAGAAGGTAAAAACTGTACGGATAGACGCAGATTGGGATGCATCCAACAGATAAATGGTGACACCGTTTATAAATGATAGCCTGAGATGAAGCGGTCGGCACACGAGATAAAGTCGCGACAAGCCGCATCAAACGAGTCAGAGGGCTGATGACCGAAAGAAGAGAAAGGGTGGTTTTTGTATTACGATAAAGGTGTAGAAGCAAAATTATGTTACAAAATGCCTTTCGTTTTGGCTCATACGGAGTCGAGTATGGTGAAGGTTGTAACATCTTGCGAAGTGTCTGAATTTCAGCAAAATCTTTTAGGCTGGAGGTGTTAGTGTGTTGCCGGCCGGAGTGTCCCTGAGGTTCAAGGCGCTACAGTCTGGAACCGATCGACCGCTACGGTCGCAGGTTCGAATCCTGCCTCGGGCATGGATGTGTGTGATGTTCATAGGTTAGTTAGGTTTAATTAGTTCTAAGTTCTAGGGGACTGATGACCTCAGAAGTTAAGTCGCATAGTGCTCAGAGCCATTTGAACCATTTTGTGAGTGTGTTGCAGAGTAGATATGTCAACAATCAGCCAGCCACATCTATCTGCTGCAATGTCTTAAATCTCTCCACTCGTCGGCCGGTGTGGCCGAGCGGTTCTACGCGCTTCAGCCTGGAACCGAGCGACCGCTACGGTCACAGTTTCGAATCCTGCCTCGGGCATGGATGTGTGTGATGTCCTTAGGGTAGTTAGGTTTAAGTAGTGCTAAGTTCTAGGGGACTGATGACCTCACATGTTGAGTGCTCAGAGCCATTTTTCTCTCCACTCATTTATCCTCTTTACTGTTAGTTTTTCGTCTGAAGAAATAGCTACTTGATTTAAGTACTTTTGTATGTGTAATTGTATGTGTATGTGTTTGTGGGTGTGTCTGAGTGTGTGTGTCTGTCTGTCTGTCTTTGTGTCTTCATATTTTCTAGTCTTTTTTTATTTGTAATTAATAAGATGGCTGAGGATCTTGCTCTCTAGCCATCAAAGCATCAATAATCATCATCACCATTATCACGCTATGCTGTGGAGCGTGCGCTGATTTTTAACTCTCTGGCAGACCAAAAGTGTGTGCCCTATAGGAACTCGAATATGGTACTACTGCCTTTCGCAAGCCAGTGCTCTAACGGCTAAACTAGCCAAGCAGATCACGCTACCGATTCTTACACCTAGAAATCCACCAGTACCTTTTGTCCTACCTTCCAAACTTCACAGACCTTCTCGTGCAAACTTTTCGCGTCTAGTACTCCTGGAAAAAAGGAGATTGTGGAGAAATGTCTTCGCCACAGACTAGAGAATGTTTTCAGAACGACCTTTAAATCAACATATGACCGTGCACTGATCTGAAACTCCCTGGGATATTAGTGTTGCATAACTTGCATATATTCATTCTCAAATGTTTACAGGATAATGTTTTCAACTGACTATATACTTAGAAAATATGTATTCATTGCAGAAAGACATAATATTTAGGGTTCACAGAGATAAGTCTTGGGAGAGTGTTACCGAGTAATTGGGTCTATTATTAACAAATAACAAAGCCGTAATTCATATTTGACATTCCTGGTGCTTTAATGTGAAGTTTAACTTAATAAACGAAGAATACAGGCGGGAGAGTAATAAAAGAGACACTACTTAAATTTCAGAAAACCCTGACTCTTCTTGTTGTAATGTATGGAATCGCAGTTTCAATTACACAAGGAAACGATACGCTAATAATCCAGATTTAGGTGTAACTTCCAGTCTCGCAGGAGCACGCGCTTTCTTGTGTGTGTGTGTGTGTGTGTGTGTGTGCGTGCGTGTATGTCTGCTATTATGCAGTGCAGCAAGAAAATGAGATAATTACTGCTTCTCACTTTTTGTGTCCAGGTAATATTACTGCCAACTTGCAGGCAAGGAAACCCATTACCTGCGGAATTTCTCAATTATGTGAGGGAGGACTGTTGAGATTACGTTTTCTGCTACTATAAAATTGCGCTACACTGCTCAAAACGTTTCCTTCAACGAAAAAACTTTAACGTAGCCTCATGAAAAGAAAAATAATAATGGAATATGGTGGGCAATATAAACCTACATGCAACGCGTATAAGACAATAAGCATCGCACACTGTTTCCTCAAGAAATTATTTAACACGCACTGCAGAAAACTTGTAGCTCTTAACCCTCTTCATAGTCCAGGCAGAGCGAATGGAGAACAGAGTTATATTTCAAAAATCTGTACCCGCCTTATCTGCCACTGTGTGAGGTTCCTCCTCTTTTGGTATAGCATTTTATTTTCTAACTTTTACATTCTTGGGATGCTGCAGCTAAAAGAAGGGTTTGGTTCCATTATGCGGCACTGTAGAATACATGAGTAGCGAGGGAGGAGGTGTTGGCCACTCAGGCACCGAAAATGGAGGGGCCATAAGGCACAACGGTGAATCTTTGGATCGAGGAAAAGTATGCGAGGGAAGAGAATGGTTCAAATGGTTCTGAACACTATGGGACTTAACTTCTGAGGTCATCAGTCCCCTAGAACTTAGAACTACTTAAACCTAACTAACCTAAGGACAGCACACACATCCATGCTCGAGGCAGGATTTGAACCTGCGACCGCAGCGGTCACACGGTTCCAGACTGTAGCGCCTAGAACCGCTCGGCCACTTCGGCCGGCCTGGAAGAGAAAGGATAGTGTTTGGCGATCTATGCGTAGGGAAATCACATAAATTTAGGCGTGATATTCAGAATTTTCTATATTAAATACACTATATGATAAAAAGTATCCGGACACCTGGCTGGACATGACTTTACATCGGTAACGCTGGAATTAAATGTGGTGTTGGCCCACCCTTAGCCTTGATGACAGCTTCCATTCTGGCAGGCATACGTTCAGTCAGGTGCTGGAAGGTTTCTTGGGGAATAGCAGCCCATTCTTTACGGAATGCTGCACCGAGGAATGGTATCTATGTCGGTCGGTGAGGCCTGGCACGAAGTCGATGTTCCAAAACATCCCAAACGTGTTCTATAGGATTCAGGTCAGGACTCTGTGCAGACCAATCCATCACAGGGATGTTACTGTCGTGTAACCATTCCGCCACAGGGCGTGACTTATGAACAGGGGCTCGATAGTGTTGAAAGATGCAATCGCCATCCCCGAGTTGCTCTTCAACAGTGGGAAGCAAGAAGGTGCTTAAAACATCAGTGAAGGCCTGCGCTGTGATAGTGCCTCGCAAAACAACAAGGGGTGTAAGCTACTCTACACACGCTGGCAGATGACGTTCATCGTCCATTCGCCATACCCACACCCAGCCATCGGATCGCCACATTGTGTACCGTAATTCGTCACTCCACACCACGTTTTCCCACTGTTCAATCGTCCAATGTTTACGCTCCTTACACCAAGCGAGGCGTCGTTTGGCATTCACCGGCGTGATGTGTGGCTTATGAGCAGCCGCTCGACCATGAAATCCAAGTTTTCTCACCTCCCGTCTAACTGTCATAGTATTTGCAATGGATCCTGATGCAGTTTAGAATTCCTGTGTGATGATCTGGATAGGTGTCTGCCTGTTACACATTACGATCCTCTTCAACTGTCGGCGGTCTCTGTCAGTAAACTGACGAGGTCGGTTTGTATGCTTTTGTGCTTTACGTGTCCCTTCACGTTTCCACTTCACTATCACAGTGGATCTAGAGATGTTTAGGAGTGGGAATATCTCGCGTCCAGACGTATGACACAAGTGGCACCCAATCACCTGACCACGTTCGAAGTCCGTGAATTCCGCAGAGCACCCCATTCTGCTCTCTCACGATGTCTGATGAGTACTGAGGTCGCAGATATGCAGTACCTGGCTGTAGGTGGCAGCACAATGCACCTAATATCAAAAATGTATGTTTTTTGGGGTGTCCCGATACTTTTCATCACATAATATATTGGTTACCAAAGTCCTCTCCTAGGAGGAGCCTACGTGTCGTCAGAGCATTATTGCCACAATACCCCTGTGAAGTAAACAAATAAAAATAGTAAACAGATTAATATTGCTAAATACCTGATGATATACGACAAGCTACGAATTTTTGCAAAGTATAAAATTGATTTCGGCTGCGGAGAAGTAATCACAGCATATTCTTTTCCGTCGGCGGCTATGGCGTGTAACGCGAGTCTGTTTTCTGTACTAGTCGTCTTAACGATGCTCTTGATTTTTAGTAACTTCATTCGATAAACTGTTTCAACTACTTCATAGTAAAATGTTTTAGATAGATTAGCTGTCCGCTCTTCCACTGAGAGTCACACGTCGACTCCTTGCTTCTAAAGAATCCCATATGATTCAAGAACTGTTTACAGTGACAACATTAAAGAGAGATTCACCGAAAACAGGTAGGAGGAAATCAAACTCACCAGTTCATTAAGGTAACCCAAAAAAGAGTCATGCTAACTTACGCTGCAGCGAGCGGGAAGGTATGACCAGTCCTACTGTATGTTATGTAAACTGAATGTGGCGAGATAGGAAAGGAAAGATCCCGTCATAGGTCAAATGTAACTGTGCATCTGCACTGATGGTTAGAGATTCATAGCCCTCAAGGGGCATCTGTTATATAACTGAGTGGTGTTTGTGCTTTCAGACATATCCAAAAGAACATACATCACCCATTCATATAATGTATGGCACCGCTACCGCTTTCTGTAGTCTGGAGGGTAAAAACGAAAGAAACTTTATGGGTGTTTGGATCCACATGGAGATCCTGCAAGTGGCATTTCCATGTGGTGAAATGTTTTAAAAATTTGTGTTGAGGATACGGAACGCACATGGCAGATCTTCCACACCCATCCTTTGTACTGGAAAGAACTATTTTGCTGAAAAATCTATGATAAGGTTAGAAGGTGCAATTCGACACAACGTGAATTGGAAGGAGAAGCTGGGAAGTGAAGTATGAATTATGAACGGTTTGCGGTTTGCAGGTAGCAAGTCGAATTAGAAATGTGGGAGCATCGCATTGCGGAATATGCTCCACAAACCGTAAGGCGTTCGCGTCGTAGAAAGTTTAAAGGCCATCTAAGAATTACGAACGTTTCGCGAGTGAATTATAACTAACGGCCATCAAAGACATCAGGGGGAAGAAGAAAGACGACAGCGGCAACAGGCATGGAGAGGACAGCCGCTTAACCGGAGAAAGCGCCGCTGCGTGTGGGGAGTACACGGAACACATTCCAAGTCACAGCAGTACGGGGCGCACTGGGCGTGCACATGCAGAATTCGACTAGCAGGCGAGGCGTAGGCACAATCTACAAACAGGTACGTTGTCTGGAGAGGGCAGAAACTTGCATAAAGGAAGTCGACGTTCAGATTAGATTAGATTAGATTAATACTAGTTCCATGGATCATGAATACGATATTTCGTAATGATGTGGAACGAGTCAAATTTTCCAATACATGACGTAATTAAGTTAATATAACAACTTTTTTATTTTTTTGTGTTTTTTATTTATTTTTTATTTTTTATTTTTTAAATATTTTTTTGTTTTTTGTTTTTTTTTCTTAATTTATATCTAAAAATTCCTCTATGGAGTAGAAGGAGTTGTCATTCAGAAATTCTTTTAATTTCTTCTTAAATACTTGTTGGTTATCTGTCAGACTTTTGATACTATTTGGTAAGTGACCAAAGACTTTAGTGCCGATATAATTCACCCCTTTCTGTGCCAAAGTTAGATTTAATCTTGAATAGTGAAGATCATCCTTTCTCCTAGTATTGTAGTTATGCACACTGCTATTACTTTTGAATTGGGTTTGGTTGTTAATAACAAATTTCACAAGAGAGTGTATATACTGAGAAGCTACTGTGAATATCCCTAGATCCTTAAATAAATGTCTGCAGGATGATCTTGGGTGGACCCCAGCTATTATTCTGATTACACGCTTTTGTGCAATAAATACTTTATTCCTCAGTGATGAATTACCCCAAAATATGATGCCATATGAAAGCAATGAGTGAAAATAGGCGTAGTAAGCTAATTTACTAAGATGTTTATCACCAAAATTTGCAATGACCCTTATTTCATAAGTAGCTGAACTCAAACGTTTCAGCAGATCATCAATGTGTTTCTTCCAATTTAATCTCTCATCAATGGACACACCTAAAAATTTGGAATATTCTACCTTAGCTATGTGCTTCTGATTAAGGTCTATATTTATTAATGGCGTCATACCATTCACTGTACGGAACTGTATGTACTGTGTCTTATCAAAATTCAGTGAGAGTCCATTTACAAGGAACCACTTAGTAATTTTCTGAAAGACAGTATTGACAATTTCATCAGTTAATTCTTGTTTGTCAGGTGTGATTACTATACTTGTATCATCAGCAAAGAGAACTAACTTTGCCTCTTCATGAATATAGAATGGCAAGTCATTAATATATATTAAGAACAACAAAGGACCCAAGACTGACCATTGTGGAACCCCATTCTTGATAGTTCCCCAGTTTGAGGAATGTGCTGATCTTTGCGTGTTATGAGAACTACTTATTTCAACTTTCTGCACTCTTCCAGTTAGGTACGAATTGAACCATTTGTGCACTGTCCCACTCATGCCACAATACATGAGCTTGTCTAGCAGAATTTCATGATTTACACAATCAAAAGCCTTTGAGAGATCACAAAAAATCCCAATGGGTGGTGTTCGGTTATTCAGATCATTCAAAATTTGATTGGTGAAAGCATATATGGCATTTTCTGTTGAAAAACCTTTCTGGAAACCAAACTGACATTTTGTTAGTACATCATTTTTACAGATATGTGAAGCTACTCTTGAATACATTACTTTCTCACGTTAGCTGTGTTAGTTCCAATTAGTAATCATACATTGTTGTGTAGATTGCTTTTGAGTTCAGTCAAAATAGTGACGGATATGATAGGTAGTATAGATAAAATAGAAGAACTGGAATTGGTTCAAGTAAATACTGACTGAGCAGGTAACACTGCGGAGGGCAGTACTCAGGCAATTATTAAAGAGGATATACCCCAAAGAAATGGAAATAAAGACTTCAGTGTACATGTAATTTTATTAGCTGGGATGAATAAATTAGAACAAATCAACGAGTTTTCAAAGCCGTAAGGTATAAGAAGTCAACAACAACAACACTGAAAAATCTTATATGAATACTAACCTGAAGTTAGATGACTTAATGAAAGTCTTCCAGGAAACTAACAACACAATAGACTAATATGCTACGAATTCTAACAAACAATAGAAAAACATAAATGAAAAGGAGAGAGTTAATTACCCAGTGGAAGATGTTGATAATGAGACTGGGGAATGTAAAAAGTCAATCTCTGGTGTAAATAACAACACAGTCACCGTCGAGCATACCCAGTAAATACTAATTGTTATGTTAAGAAACTCGATGACAGTAATGCAGAGGAAGTGTCTGAAGAAAGTAGCTGATATATTCAGCATGAGATCAGTGGTGCCGGCCGGAGTGGCCGAGCGGTTCTAGGCGCTTCAGTCTGGAATCGCGCGACCACTACGGTCTCAGGTTCGAATCCTGCCTCGAGCATGGATGTGTGTGCTGTCCTCAGGTTAGTCAGGTTTAAGTAGTTCTAAGCTGTAGGGGACTGATGAGCTCAGATGTTAAGTCCCTGATTCTTGTATGTTGTAGTTACAAACACAGTTTAGTCAGTATCTCCCACAATTAAAGTAGGTACACATAGCTCAACCAAATATATGCAGAGCTGACTTGACACCAATGGAGTACAGCCGGCCGTAACAAAATCCAACGAAGTTCAGAAATGTAGCCACCTGTTGTCGCAGTATAAATAGACGGTGTGCGTATGTTTCCACAGTCGCGATCCCAGCAGAAAGCACCGCTCCGAACCGGAAAGCTTCATTCCACACAGTGGGCGATGACAAGGTCCGCGACGTGTTGTGACATGTAGTTCAGGGCGGTGCAATATGCTGGTACAGCATCTTGTGGTGAATTTGTGGGGTCCTGCCCACTCGGCTCTTTCAAGGTCCTTAAAAGATGCTGCTTTCTCGGATAGCCAAACAACAATTCAAGCCAATCACATTAATGGTTTCTATTAGAATAAACTACACTCATGCTCATAAATTAAGGATAACTGCATAATGTGGTGCCACACAACGTGGCACTACACAAAACTGGCGCTAATAGCATAGGCACATAGGGAACACACATGACACAGATCTGTAACTCCACGGTATTGGTAATAAGTTGAGAAAACCGTCCTGAAACACATGTGCTACAAAACACCACTGTTTCCTGCGCATGTACCCAGACATCAACATGGGATATGATCGCCATGCACACGTACACAGGCCGCACAACGGGTTGGCATACTCTGGATCAGGTGGTCGAGCAGCTGCTGGCTTATAGCCTCCCATTCTTGCACCAGTACCTGTCGGAGCTCCTGAAGTGTCGTAGGGGTTTGAAGACGTGCAGCGATACGTCGACCGAGAGCAGAATGGTCGCACAGCCAGCCACGTATACGTCGACGGAGAGCATCCCAGACGGGTTCGATGGGTTTCAGGTCCGGAGGTCAGGCAGGCCACTCCATTTGCCTGATGTTTTCTGTTTCAAGGTACTCCTCCACGATGGCAGCTCGATGGGGCCGTGCGTTATCATCCATCAGGAGGAAGGTGGGACCCACTGCACACCTGAAAAGGCGGACATACTGGTGCAAAATGACGTCCTGATACACCTGACCTGTTACTGTTCCTCTGTCAAAGACATGCAGTGGTGTACATGCACCAATCATAATCCCTCCCCTCACCACCAAACCACGACCTTTATACAGGTCCCTTTCAAGGACATTAAGTGGTTGCTATCTGTTTCTTGGTTAACGCCAGATGAAAACCCGGCGAGAATAACTGTTCAGACTATACCTGGGCCCGTCTGTGAACATAACCTGGGACCACTGTTCCAATGACTGGTGTTCTTGACACTAGGCTTTACGGGCTCCGCTGTGACCAGGGGTCAGTAGAATGCATCTTGCAGGTCTCCGGGCGAAGACGTCATGTCTGTTCAGTCGTCTATAGACAGTGAGTGTCGGGACAACTGTTCCAGTGGCTGCAGTAAGGTCCCTAGCAAGGCTACCCGCAGTACTCCGTGGCCGTCTGCGGGCACTGTTGGTGAGATATCGGTCTTCTTGTGGTGTTGCACAGTGTGGACGTCCCGTTCTGTACCTCCTGGACACGGTTCCTGTCTGCTGGAAACGTTGCCACAATCTTGAGATCACACTTTGTGGCACAACGAGGGCCCGTGCTACGACCTGCTGTGTTTGACCAGCCTCCAGTCACCCTAGCATTCTACCCCTCATAACGTCATCAATATGTGTCCTTTGAGCCATTTTCAACACACAGTCACCATTATTTTCATTATTCAGTGTCCTTTCTGCCAAGTAGAGTGTAGCATTGTGTGGCAGTAGGTTTCCTTAAGTTTTTTTATAGTAAAGCAGGTATTAGCTAGATGGATAGGGATTGTGTCTGTTGTGTGTGGATGCAGAAGGAGTTGGCGACAGTCCAAACGCAGCTGGAAGATTTGTTGGCCACAGTCAACGAGCTTGAGGTGCGGTGGTGATGGGGTGCCTTGGGCAGCCTCTGTTTTACTAGATGTGCAGGGGGGGGGGGGGGGGGTCACAGCTCTTTGTCACTGAGCCGACCTCAGGTGCGACTGAGCCAGGTGGCCCACTCTCACCTCAGTGTGGGTGGCTGACTGTGTCGAGGTCTCGAGCCTCAAGATGAAGGCTGCATGGGAGACGCAGGCTCATGCCAAATCTCATGCACTTTGCTAATAGATTCAGTGTGCTATCTGATGCTTGGGGGGAGGCTGACCCGGATCAGAATGCACCCTCTGCCAGGATGGAAGCTGTTCCTTCAGCAAGGTCCGGACAGGCACGTGGGGGTATGGGTTTGCTAGTTATTGGGAGCTCCAATGTTAGGCAGGTCATGGAGCCCCTCAGGAACATAGCGGCTTGGGCGGGGAAGAAGCCCAACGTTCACTCGGTGTGCTTGCCGGGGAGCCTTGTCCAGGATGTGGAAGAGGCTCTTCCAGCGGCTATCGAGCGTGCGGGTTGAAGCCGGCTGCAGATTTTTGCGCATGTCGGGGTTCCGAGGAAATCCTTGGGTCCTTTCGACGGCTGGCTAAATTGGCGAAGGCGGCTTCCATCTCTCGAGGAGTGGAAGCCAAGCTG
The DNA here is from genome assembly GCF_023898315.1 of Schistocerca nitens. Lineage (NCBI taxonomy): Eukaryota > Metazoa > Arthropoda > Insecta > Orthoptera > Acrididae > Schistocerca > Schistocerca nitens. The sequence continues at coordinate 24,089,931 of NC_064614.1, forward strand.
ACGATCCGCAGCATCGTAACCAGGGTGGGACCGGGGTCCTCTAGTTTGGAGTCGAGTGGAGAATATAAACCAGAGGCCACGTCGACTCTGTGACGAAAATGGTTGTTGATTCCTCGACCTACGCTATGGGGTGGAATGTTGTAGGACGCACCTTGATAGATCAGGAGTGCAATACACACAGGAAGCAGCTGCGTGGGTAGCACATTTTTTTTTTTTTTTTTTTTTTTTTAGATTAGGTTCCTGCCCACGGGAAACAAACCGTTGGCCTGAAAAGTTACCAGTTCATGTCACTGATGTGGGTGTGTCGACTGTAAAAATTGTTGGTTCGCCTAAACAGTATATTCCAAAGGATTTAAATATGCTTAATCTCATGTTAGTAAATTTTCGAAGTGTCTGTAGCGAGATCCCCAAGTTACTGTCCGAATTAAACAGTAGCAATGCCAATATTGTATTAGGTACCGAAAGCCGGTTGAAACCAGACATAAAAATCGGTGAAATTTCGAACTCGTATTGGACAATGTTTAGGAAGGATAGGACTGATGCTAGGGGAAGTGGTGTGTTCATTGCAGTTAAAAGCTGTTTAAACGCAGTTGAGATCGATACTGCGTCGGACTGTGAAATAGTCTGGATAAAGCTGCCAATCAGACAGAGATTGACCATTACATTAGGATGTTTTCATAGACCACCAGAGTCCGCAACAAACGTCGCAAAACGTTTCAGGGAAAGTCTTGAGTACATAGGAAGTAAATATCCAAATTATCCATTAGTTATAGGTGGAGACCTCAATCTGGCATCCATTAACTGGGAGAATTACACGTCTATCACGGGGGCAGAAGCAAAGATTCGTGTGAAGTTATTCTACAAGCGCTCTCAACATGCAACCTCGAGCAGCTGGTTAGAAAACCAACTCGAGATGGGAACGTATTAGATATCTTGGCGACAAACAGACCTGATCTTTTTGAGGAAGTTAATCTACAAGAAGGTATTAGCGACCATAATGTCGTTGTGGCTTCTATATCAATGGAAGTTAAACAAAGAAACAGCGTAGAGGTTTCGTTTTTGGGAAAGCAAATAAAAGTGTCATTAATGAATGTCTTCATAGTCACCTCCAAGCACTCACCACGGGACAAATTGATATTGAGCATCTTTGGTCGGAATTTAAAGGTATTGTCCACCACATGCTAGAGAAGTATGTGCCTAGCAAAAATATATAGGAGGGAAAGGATCCACCTTGGTACAACAAACATATTAGGAGGTTGTTGAGAAAGCAGAGAATTTTGCATAGTCGTTTTAAACGTAATCACTGCCCCACTGACCAACATAAATTATGAGAAATGAAAGCAGATGTCAGCAGGACAATGAATTTGAAAGCAATAATTTATCTGGATATTGTAATAATAACCCAAAAAAATGTTGGTCGTAAATAAAATCTATGAACGCTACAAATAATTCAATACCTTCGTTTGCTGTCAGTACGGGTAATGTAACTGATGATGACAAACAAAGGCCGAAATTCTAAACCTAACTTTTAAAAACTCGTTTAGTGTATAGAACTGGAGCACCATTCCCCCTTTCAATTATCGGACAAACGCAAGGACGTCTAACATAGTGTTTAGTGTATCTGGGATTGTGAAACAGTTAAGATGCTTAGAAGCCAGGAAGGCACCTTCTCCAGACGGTATCCCCGTAAGATTATATGTTGACCTTGCTACAAATATAGTACCATTCTTATCCATTATGTATCAGAGATCTTTGGAACAGTGGAAAGTTCCACGGGACTGGAAGGAGGTCCAGGTCATAGCAATCTATAAAAAGGGTAAAAAATCGGTTGCACAAAATTACCGGCCAATTTCACTGATATCGATTTGTTGTAGAATCATGGAACATATTTTGTGTTCAGACATAACGACCTTTCTAGGCTCTGGGATGCTCATCTGCAGAAACCAGCACGGTTTTAGGAAACAACGGTCATGCGAGACACAGCTGGCCCTCTTTGTGCATGATATACAGCAGGCTCTAGATACCGGCTCCCAGGTTGATGCCATATTTGTCGACTTTCGAAAACCGTTCGACTCAGTTCCGCACTGTCACTTGCTACAAAAAGTGCGCGCTTACGGTCTATCTGATGACATATGCGGTCGGCTAGAAAATTTTCTAACAGACAGGGATCAGTATGTCGTCCTGAATGGGGTGACTTCAACAGAAACAAGCGTAACTTCAGGCGTGCCCCAGGGCAGCGTAATAGATCCGCTGTCTTTTACGATTTACATAAACGATCTGGTTGATGGAATTGACAGCGGCCTGAGACTGTTTGCCGATGATGCTGCAGTCTACAGGAAAGTAGTATCACACGAAAGATGTGAACAAATCAATCAGGATTTGCAGAAAATAAATGCGTGGTGTAATGGCTGGCAGTTATCTCTCAATATTAGTAAGTGTAACCTACTGCGTATGATGTTGTTGTTGTGGTCTTCAGTCCTGAGACTGGTTTCATGCAGCTCTCCGTGCTACTCTATCCTGAGCAAGCTTCTTCATCTCCCAGTACCTACTGCAACCTACATCCTTCTGAATCTGCTTAGTGTATTGATCTCTTGGTCTCCCTCTACGATTTTTACCCTCCACGCTGCCCTCCAATGCTAAATTTGTGATCCTTTGATGCCTCAAAACATGTCCTACCAACCGATCCCTTCTTCTAGTCAAGTTGTGCCACAAACTTCTCTTGTCCCCAATCCTATTCAATACCTCCTCATTAGTTACGTGATCTACCCACCTTATCTTCAGCATTCTTCTGTAGCACCACATTTCGAAAGCTTCTATTCTCTTCTTGTCCAAACTGGTTATCGTCCATGTTTCACTTCCGTACATGGCTACACTCCATACAAATACTTTCAGAAACGACTTCCTGACACTTAAATCTGTACTCGATGTTAACAAATTTCTCTTCTTCAGAAACGATTTCCTTGCCATTGCCAGTCTACATTTTATATCCTCTCTACTTCGACCATCATCAGTTATATTACTCCACTCCTTTACTACTTTAGTGTCTCATTTCCTAATCTAATCCCCTCAGCATCACCCGATTTCATTTGACTACATTCCATTATCCTCGTTTTGCTTTTGTTGATGTTCATCTTATATCCTCCTTTCAAGACACTGTCCATTCCGTTCAACTGCTCTTCCAAGTCCTTTGCTGTCTCTGACAGAATTACAATGTCATTGGCGAACCTCAAAGTTTTTACTTCTTCTCCATGAATTTTAATACCTACTCCGAATTTTTCTATTGTTTCCTTTACTGCTTGCTCAATATACAGATTGAATAACATCGGGGAGAGGCAACAACCCTGTCTCACTCCTTTCCCAACCACTGCTTCGCTTTCATGCCCCTCGACTCTTATACTGCCATCTGGTTTCTGTACAAATTGTAAATAGCCTTTCGCTCCCTGTATTTTACCCCTGCCACTTTCAGAATTTGAAAGAGAGTATTCCAGTTAACGTTGTCAAAAGCTTTCTCTAAGTCTACAAATGCTAGAAACGTAGGTTTGCCTTTTCTTAATCTTTCTTCTAACATAAGTCGTAAGGTTAGTATTGCCTGACGTGTTCCAACATTTCTACGGAATGCAAACTGATCTTCCCCGAGGTCCGCTTCTACCAGTTTTTCCATTCGTCTGTAAAGAATTCGCGTTAGTATTTTGCAGCTGTGACTTATTAAACTGATAGTTAGGTAATTTTCACATCTGTCAACACCTGCTTTCTTTGGGATTGGAATTATTATATTCTTCTTGACGTCTGTGGGTATTTCGCCTGTCTCATACATCTTGCTCACCAGATGGTAGAGTTTTGTCATGACTGGCTCTCCCAAGGCCATCAGTAGTTCTAATGGAATGTTGTCTACTCCCGGGGCCTTGTTTCGACTCAGGTCTTTCAGTGCTCTGTCAAACTCTTCACGCAGTATCTTATCTCCCATTTCATCTTCATCTACATCCTCTTCCATTTCCATAATATTGTCCTCAAGTACATCGCCCTTGTATAAACCCTCTATATACTCGTTCCACCTTTCTGCCTTCCCTTCTTTCCTTAGAACTGGGTTGCCATCTGAGCTCTTGATATTGATACAAGTCGTTCTCTTCTCTCCAAAGGTCTCTTTAATTTTCCTGTAGGCAGTATCTATCTTACCCCTAGTGAGACAAGCCTCTAAATCCTTACATTTGTCCTCTAGCCATCCCTGCTTAGCCATTTTGCACTTCCTGTCGATCTCATTTTGGACACGTTTGTATTCCTTTTTGCCTGCTTCATTTACTGCATTTTTATATTTTCTCCTTTCGTCAATTAAATTCAATATTTCTTCTGTTACCCAAGGACTTCTATTAGCCCTCGTCTTTTTACCTACTTGATCCTCTGCTGCCTTCACTACTTCATCCCTCAGAGCTACCCATTCTTCTTCTACTGTATTTCTTTCCCCCATTCCTGTCAATTGTTCCCTTATACTCTCCCTGAAACTCTCTACAACCTCTAGTTCTTTCAGTTTATCCAAGTCCCATCTCCTTAAATTCCCGCCTTTTTGCAATTTCTTCAGTTTCAATCTGCAGTTCATAACAAATAGATTGTGGTCAGAATCCACATCTGCCCCTGGAAATGTCTTACAATTTAAAACCTGGTTCCTAAATCTCTGTCTTACCATTATATAATCCATCTGATACCTTTTAGTATCTCCAGGATTCTTCCATGTATATAATCTTCTTTTATTATAATTCTTGAACCAAGAGTTAGCTATGATTAAGTTATGCTCCGTGCAAAATTCTACAAGGCGGCTTCCTCTTTCATTCCTTACCCCCAATCCATATTCACCTACTATGTTTCCTTCTCTCCCTTTTCCTACTGACGAATTCCAGTCACCCATGACTATTAAATTTTCGTCTCCCTTCACTACCTGAATAATTTCTTTTAACGCGTCATACGTTTCATCAAATTCTTCATCATCTGCAGAGCTAGTTGGCATATAAACGTCTACCACTGTAGTAGGCATGGGCTTTGTGTCTATCTTGGCCACAATAATGCGTTCACTACGCTGTTTGTAGTAGCTAACCCGCACTCCTATTTTTTTATTCATTATTAAACCTACTCCTGCATTACCCCTTTTTGTTTTTGTATTTATAACCCTGTAATCACCTGACCAAAAGTCTTGTTCCTCCTGCCACTGAACTTCACTAATTCCCACTACATCTAACTTCAACCTATCCATTTCCATTTTTAAATTTTCTAGCCTACCTGCCCGATTAAGGGATCTGACATTCCACGCTCCGATCCGTAGAATGTCAGTTTTCTTTCTCCTGATAACGACGTCCTCTTAAGTAGTCCCCGCCCGGAGATCTGAATGGGGGACTATTTTACCTCCGGAATATTTTACCCAAGAGGACGCCATCATCATTTAATCATACAGTAAAGCGGCATGTCCTCGGGAAAAATTACGGCTGTAGTTTCCCCTTGCTTTCAGCCGTTTTGATTAATGTTACAAGGCCAGATCAGTCAATTATCCAGACTGTTGCCCCTGCAACTACTGAAAAGGCTGCCGCCCCTCTTCAGAAACCACATGTTTGTCTGGCCTCGCAACAGATACCACTTCGTTGTGGTTGCACCTACGGTACGGCCATCTGTATCGCTGAGGCACGCAAGCCTCCCCACCAACGGCAAGGTCCATGGTTCATGGGGGGCCTGCTGCGTATAACAAGTCGAAAATCCCCATGGCAGATAGACGGCGTGCTAAACGGAAGGGGCTGTTCACTAAAATCCGAAATCCGATCTTCACCGAGGATGTAGAGCATATATTATTTCCACCAACTTCCAAATCGCGCAATGATCACCATTCAAAGATAAGGGAAACATGCAAACAATCAATGTCTTTCGCTATTTACAATGTCCATGCAAGTAATGGATATGGATCACAAGTCCGTGTCTACCACTGTCCGTCTTCTACTGTCCGGCCGAGGCTGGCAGGATTGGCGCTTATATTCTCTTCTGCTAGAGGCCACCCCTGTCGTGGTGCGGTCCTAGTCAGTGGGCTATTGCCTAACGTCGTCTCACAGCCTTCTCTGCTCGTGCGTTCTTCATGTTCGTGCCGGCGCCTTCGTTACGTCGGAACAGAATTTGCATTGACTGCGGCGGAACCTGGGGTGAGGGCTCTGGGCTGTAGGTGATGACTGACAGCTACGACGATTCTGTATCACTGTTGGCTGCGGTTGCAGCACTGCTCTCACAAACTAACCACTTATGCGCCTTTCCTGCAGATAGCGAAACCTCATCCCACTCCCTCCCTAGATGACGAGCTATCCGCACGTTGTCTTTCTACTGCTTCCAGTTGCTGACCTGCCATATTGTAGCTAAATGATAAAGGATCTTTCTTTCTATGTATTCGCAGCACATTACACTTGACTACATTGAAATTCAGTTGCCATTCCTATACCATGCGTCAATTCGTTGCAGATCCTCCTGCATTTTAGTACAATTTTCCATCATTACAACCTCTCTATGTACTATAGCATCATCCGCAAAAAGCCTCAGTGAATTTCCGATGTCATCCACAAGGTCATTTATATATAATGTGAATAGCAACGGTCCTACGACACTCCCCAGCACCACGCCTGAAATCGCTCTTACTTTGGAAGACTTCTCTCCATTGAGAATAGAGTTCCTAGACTCTTCAATCCAATCACACAATAGGTCTGATTGTCCATATGCTCTTACTTATTTCATTAAGCGACTGTGGGAAACTGTATCGAACGCCTTGCGGAAGTCAAGAAACACGGGATCTACCTGTGAACCCGTGTCTATGGCCATGTGAGTCTCGTGGACGAATAGCGCGAGCTGGGTCTCACACGACCGTCTTTTTCAAAACCCAAGCTGATTCCTACAGAGTAGATTTCTAGTCTCCAGAAAAGTCATTGTACTCGAACATAATACCTGTTCCGAAATTCTATAATTGATCGACGTTAGAGATGTAGTTCTATAGTTCTGCACATCTTTTCGACGTCCCTTCTTGAAAACTGGGATGACCTGTGACTTTTTTCAACCTTTTGGAACGCTACGCTCTTCTAGAGACCTACGGTACACCACTGCAAGAAGGGGTGCAAGTTTCTTCGCACACTTTGTGTAAAATCGAACTGGTATCTCATCAGGTCCAGCGGCTTTTCCCCTTTTGAGCGATTTTAATTGTTTTTCTATCCCTCTGTCATCTATTTCGATATCTACCATTTTGTCATTTGTGCGACAATCTAGAGAAGGAACTACAGTGCAGTCTTCCTCTATGAAACAGCTTTGGAAAAAGACATTTAGTATTTCGGCTTTTAGTCTGTCATCCTCTGTTTCAGTGCCATTTTTGTTACAGGGTGTCTGGACATTTTGTTTTGATCCACCTACCGGTTTGACATAAGACCAAAATTTCTTAGGATTTTCTGCCAAGTCAGTACATAGAACTTTACTTTCGAATTCGTTGAACGCCTCTCGCATAGCCCTCCTCACACTACATTTCGCTTCGCGTAATTTTTCTTTGTGTGCAGGGCTTTGGCTATGTTTATGTTTGCTGTGAAGTTCCCTTTGCTTCCGCAGCAGTTTTCTAACTCGGTTGTTGTACCACAGTGGCTCTTTTCCATCTCTTACGTTCTTGCTTGGCACATACTCATCTAATGCATATTGTACGATTGTTTTGAACTTTGTCCACTGATCCTCAACACTATCTGTTCTTGAGACAAAACTTTTGTGTTGAGCCGTCAAGTACTCTGAAATCGCTTTTCGGTCACTTTTGCTAAAAAGAAAAATCTTCCTACCTTCTTCAATATTTCTATTTACGACTGAAATCACTGATGCTGTAACCGCTTTATGATCGATGATCGCTGATACCCTGTTCTGCGTTAACTGTTTCAAATAGTTTGGGTCCGTTTGTCAGCAAAAGGTCTAACATGTTATCGCCACGAGTCTTTGATCTTGAGTCCAGCGGAGATGGGTAAGGTTAAGCAGTATAAATATCTGTAATCTTACGAACTGCCAGATGGAGTACCGTTTTTCCCAGTACCCATGGTTTGCCAGAGTTTAGTACGTGAACGGTTAAGCTGCGTTTAGCATTAATCTGAATAGCACGCAGAGAGCTGCTCCTGTTTTGTACGGCCACAGGGCATACAGTAGCAAGCCCGGGAGAGCGGTTGGTACCTGCAATGCTTCTCATATAGTAAAACCTCGAAACACTTCTTCTGAACGAGGAAAGCCCACTTAACAATTTAGTAACGTAGCGTGGCAGCCGCTGGCCTCTGGCGTACATTATGTAAGGCGACTCTGACACAGAGCGCGCGGTTTTCATCTCGTTGTTTATGCACGTGGACGAGAGTAATATTTACCGTGAACAAAGAATTCTCTGTATAGGGTAACATTCGCATAGTTCAGACCACTTTGCTCGAAGCAACATAAACGCCGGTGCAACTGTGGTAGCTACCCTTATTTTCCGTTAATTAGAGCAATATTATTATTTTTTTAACTATACATAATTATGTCCGCCCCGATAGCTGAGTGGTCAGCGCGGCGGTGTATCATGCCAAGGAGCCCGGGTTCGATTCCCGGCTGGGTCGGAGATTTTCTCCACTCAGGGACAGGGGTGTTGTGTTATTATCATTTCATCATTATGTGGAAGGCAACGGGAAACCACCACTGGAATCACTTCCCTAGACGCCCATGCGGTGGACCTCTCTGACGAGCCTTCCAACATGACAAGGCCTGCCGTAAGGCAGAACAAAATGTTACATACATCATTAAAAAGAATTATCAGCAACCCGACGGTTGGCTTGAACACCACTTTGCTTTAGTGGGCATGGTCGTATGCGCTTCTCTCCTCTGAAATCTAAACTGGCTTGCACAGTCAGGTACTGGGGGACATTGAACGATGTTGCGACTTGGAATTTTCCACTTTGACGAACATTGCCAAAGCTGAAAAATGGTGACTATTTCATCACCATTATTATTATTTCTCTTTCCTGTCTCAGACGTTATGTCTGGTTAAAAGTGGAAGGCGACGCAGACCTTGATCAAGTGTGACTTCCTTTTAACTGTACGGTATATGTTACATTGCATTTAGGAACTTTCGGGTAATTGAACAAGTATCAATAATTACAGATTTCTCTAGTTGTATATATAAGTTTGGATGTAGCTGTATTGCGTTGATGTACTGGTGGATATTGTGTGGTATGACTCCTGTAGTTGATAGTATAATCGGTATAATGTCAACTTTCTCCTGATGCCACATGTCCTTGATTTCCTCAGCCAGTTGGATGTATTTTTCAATTTTTTCTCCTGTTTTCTTCTGTATATTTGTTGTATTGGGTGTGGATATTTCGATTAGTTGTGTTAATTTCTTCTTTTTATTGGGGAGTAAAATGTCAGGTTTGTTATGTGGTGTTGTTTTATCTGTTATACTGATTCTGTGCCAGTATAATTTGTATTCATCATTCTCTGGTACATTTTGTGGTGCATACTTGTATGTGGGAATGTTTTGTTTCATTAGTTTATGTTGTATGGCAAGTTATTGATGTATTATTTTTGCTACATTGTCATGTCTTCTGGGGTATTCTGTATTTGCTAGTACTGTACATCCGCTTGTGATGTGATCTACCGTTTCTATTTGTTGTTTGCAAAGTCTGCATTTATCTGTTGTGGTATTGGGATCTTTAATAATATGCTTGCTGTAATATCTGGTGTTTATTGTTTGATCCTGTATTGCAATCATGAATCCTTCCGTCTCACTGTATATATTGCTTTTTCTTAGCCACGTGTTGGATGCGTCTTGATCGATGTGTGGCTGTGTTAGATGATACGGGTGCTTGCCATGTAGTGTTTTCTTTATCCAATTTACTTTCTTTGTATCTGTTGATGTTATGTGATCTAAAGGGTTGTAGAAGTGGTTATGAAATTGCAATGGTGTAGCCGATGTATTTATATGAGTGATTGCTTTGTGTATTTTGCTAGTTTCTGCTCGTTCTATAAAGAACTTTCTTAAACTGTCTACCTGTCCATAATGTAGGTTTTTTATGTCGATAAATCCCCTTCCTCCTTCCTTTCTGCTTAATGTGAATCTTTCTGTTGCTGAATGTATGTGATGCATTTTATATTTGTGGCATTGTGATCGTGTAAGTGTATTCAGTGCTTCTACGTCTGTGTTACTCCATTTCACTACTCCAAATGAGTACGTCAATATTGGAATAGCATTAGTATTTATAGGTTTTGTCTTGTTTCTTGCTGTCAATTCTGTTTTCAGTATTTTTGTTAGTCTTTCTCTATATTTTTCTTTTAGTTCTTCTTTAATATTTGTATTATCTGTTCTTATTTTTCGTCTGTTTCCTACATATTTATAGGCATCTGTTTTTTCCATCGCTTCTATGCAGTCGCCGTGGTTATCCAATATGCAATCCTCTTGTTTAATGTGTTTTCCCTTGACTATGCCATTTTTCTTACATTTGTCTGTCCCAAAAGCCATATTTATATCATTGCTGAATACTTCTGTTATCTTTAGTAATTGGTTGAGTTGTTGATTTGTTGCTGCCAGTAGTTTTAGATCATCCATGTATAGCAAATGTGTGATTTTGTGTTGGTATTTTCCAGTAATATTGTATCCATAATTTGTATTGTTTACCATGTTGGATAGTGGGTTCAGAGCAAGGCAGAACCAGAAAGGACTTAGTGAGTCTCCTTGGTATATTCCACACTTAATCTGTACTGGCTTTGATGTGATATTATTTGAATTTGTTTGGATATTAAGTGTGGTTTTCCAATTTTTCGTTACTACGTTTAGGAACTGTATCAATTTAGTATCTACTTTGTATATTTCCAATATTTGTAGTAACCATGAGTGGGGTACACTATCAAAAGCTTTTTGGTAATCAATGTATGCATAGTGTAGCGACCTTTGTTTAGTTTTAGCTTGATATGCCACCTCTGCATCTATTATCAGTTGCTCTTTACATCCTCGTGCTCCTTTGCAACAGCCTTTTGGTTCTTCATTTATAATTTTGTTCTGTGTTGTATGTGTCATTAATTTCTGTGTAGTGACCGAAGTTAATATTTTGTATATTGTTGGTAGGCATGTTATGGAGCGATATTTAGCTGGGTTTGCCATGTCTGCTTGATCTTTAAGTTTCAGATAAGTTATTCCATGTGCAAGTGTATCAGGGAATGTGTATGGGTCTGAAATGTAACTGTTAAATAATTTAGTTATATGTGAATGTATTGAGGTGAAATTCTTTAGCCAGAAATTTGCTATTTTATCTTTTCCAGGGGCTTTCCAATTGTGAGTAGAATTAATTGCTTGGGTGACTTCATGTTGAAAAATTATCACTTCAGGCATTTGTGGTATCATCTTGTATGTGTCTGTTTCTGCTTGTATCCACCGTGCATGCCTGTTATGCTGTACCGGGTTTGACCATACGTTGCTCCAGAAGAGTTCCATGTCTGTTATGTTTGGTGGATTGTCTATTTTAATGTGTGTGTTACCTATTATCTGGTAAAATTTCTTTTGGTTTGTGTTGAATGTTTGGTTTTGTTTCCTTCTATTTTCACTTTTTCTGTGTCTTCTAAGTCGTTTGGCCAATGCTTGTAATTTCTGCTTCTTTTCATCTAACTCCTCTATCGCTTCTTGTTGTGAGATTTTACCTAACCTTTTTCGTTTTTTGTCTGATATTTCATTTCTTAGAAATTGTGTTAGCTGTCCGATGTCTTTTCTCAGTTTTTCTATTCTGATCTGTAGCCTGTGTTGCCATACTGGTTTTGTGGGTTTCTTCTGTGTCTTGGTTGGTTCTGATCTCTGCCTAGTGTGTATATTTAGTGTAGTGAGTGCTCCTATATAAATCAGTAGTTGTAACTCATCCATAGCTGTATTTTCATTTATTTTGTCGTGTATGATTGTGTTGATAGTTGTTATTGTTGTTTCAACTTGTGGGTTATTTGGTGGTCTATGCAAGAATGATCTAATGTCTGTATTTCTGTCATTGTATTCTATAAATATTAACTGAAATTTTTCTTCTATATCTAACATGTGTGTCACTTCATGTTCTATTTGTACTTGTTCTGGTGGCTGCCTTAAGATTTCGTTTTCCTCTGATTGTTTAATTGATGTGTGTTGTTCTTTGTTTGTTTGCTCTGAGATGTTTGAGTCCATTATTGTATTTTCTTCTTCTTCTGATTGCTGATTATTTAGTTCTAGTGTTTGTTGTACTTGTTGTTTGATGTTTTTTTTAAATTCTGACTGGGGTATCCTGTTATTTTTTGTTATTACACAGATCTGATCAGCTAGTCGTTGTTCTGTTAAAAATTTTAATTCTGGGTATCTGGTAATAAATGTTGTGTATACTTGTGATCTGTATCCAGTTGTGTTTGTTCCTAAGTTTGTTGCTTGGTAATAACAGAACATGAGGTGTCGGTTAACTTCATCTGACTATCTCATCCCCTGTCTTTGTTTTCCTTCTAGAGTGGTTGCAGGAAGCATATCCTGCAAAACACCTCTATTGGGATTTAAATCATTTTCCGTGTGGCTAGCAGTGTCGTTACCATTGTGGACGGGCATAGGGTTCAAGCATCGTCCCCGACCATGACAGTGCTTGTCCGAGGCTTCATTAGTTCCGTCCTGAATCAACTAATCACACTAAAAGGGGGGTTAGCTCTATTAATAGTTTGTTCTTTTCGTCGCCTTTTACGACTGGCAGAACATACCGAATGCCTATTCGTTATTATTATTATTATTATTATTATTATTATTATCATTGTTTTGATTAACATACTTCATTAATTGACAAATACGACATTCGTTATTTCACTTATCTACTTCTTTCGTTCTATTTTTATTTATTTATTTATTGTTCCATGGGACCAAATTAAGGAGAGGTCTCCATGGTCATGGAACGAGTCAATACATGAAATTATAACACGATATTAGAAACAGATAAAATGAAATATAAAATAACATATTCAGGTGACAAGTCGTAAGTTTAAATAAAGAAAATCAACAATGTAACACAGGAATTTACTTAATTTTTTTGCTCTTCCAGGAGCTACTCGACAGAATAGAAGGAGTGAGCCATGAGGAAACTCTTCAGTTTGGACTTAAAAGAGTTTGGGCTACTGCTAAGATTTTTGAGTTCTTGTGGTAGCTTATTGAAAATGGATGCAGCAGAATACTGCACTCCTTTCTGCACAAGAGTCAAGGAAGTGCATTCCACATGCAGATTAGATTTCTGCCTAGTATTAACTGAGTGAAAGCTGCTAACTCTTGGGAATAGGTTAATATTGCTAACAACAAACGACATTAAAGAAAATATATACTGTGAGGGCAATGTCAGAATTCCCAGACTATTGAATAGGGATTGACAAGAGGTTCTCGAACTTACACCACATATAGCTCGAACAGCCCGTTTTTGAGCCAAAAATACCCTTTTTGAATCAGAAGAATTACCCCAAAAAATAATACCATGCTACATAAGCGAATGAAAATATGCGAAGTAGACTACTTTCCGTGTTGAAGTGTCACTTATTTCAGATACTGTTCTAATGGTAAATACAGCAGCATTTAGTTTCTGAACAAGATCCAGGACATGGGCTTTCCACAACAGCTTACTATCTATCCGAACGCCTACGAACTTGAACTGTTCCGTCTCGCTTATAATATGCCCATAATGTCTGATCCAAATATCGGTTCTTGTTGAATTGTGAGTTAGAAACGGTAAAAACTGAGTCTTACTGTGATTAAGCATCAAATTATTTTCCACAAGCCACAAACTTATTTCATGAACTACATTATTTGATACTGTTTCAATATTACACACAAGATCCTTCACTACCAAGCTGGTGTCATCAGCAAACAGAAATATTTTTGAATCACCTGTAATACTAGAAGCCATATCATTTGTATAAATAAGAAACAGCAGTGGCCCCAGCACCGACCCTTGGGGAAGGCCTACGTAACAGTGCCCCATTGGGACTGAACATCACTACCAACCTCAATATTGCGGAGAATTACCTTCTGATTTCTGTTCTTAAAGTAAGAGGCGAACCAATTGTAAGCTACTCCCCTTACTCCATAATGGTACAACCTCTGCAGTAATATTTTGTGGTCAACACAGTCAAAAGTCTTCGTTAAATCAAAGCAAACACATAGCGTTCGCAACCTTTTATTTAATCCGTCCAAAACCTCACAGAGAAAAGAGAATATAGCATTTTCGGTTGTTAAACAATTTCTAAAACCAAACTGAACATTTGACAGCAAATTATGTGAATTTAAATGCGGGACTAACGACCTCAGAAGTTAAGTTCGATAGTGCTCAGTCAGAGCCATTTGAACGATTCAGCCAGGTGTCCGAATACTTTTGATCACATAGTGTATGTTCTGATAAACTCAACATTATGTCAGGATGTTATTTTGCTGTACATTAGCTGTTTTATGAGACAGAATTTCTAGAAATACGAGGGCAACTTTTTTCAAACACCAATCGGTTGCAAGATGTAGACCACAGTGGAAATCAAAAATGTGTCGTTTGCAACAGTGAGATACACCTCATGGCTACTTTTCCACATAGTCGCCGCTGCGATTTAGGCATTATTATCATAGCATGGTACCAGCTTCCCTGTACCCTCGTCGCAGGAGGCAGCAGCCTGTGCTTTCCGACAAGTCCCTACGCTGGTTTGGAGCTCGCTGTCTGTGCCAACATGCTAACTGAAAAAGCTATTGGAGCGTTATTGTGACACCTGCAGTGAGTGGCTGGGCACTATCATGAAGAAGGAAAAGCGTGACAGTTACATTTTGCGGACTATGTGAAATCAGATGAAACTTCTAAGCAGGCACTTAACACTTGGTGGGAGACAACTTTTTTTCTTTATTGTATTTCAATTCCCCATTGGGGCGGGCTGGCAGCAGCATATGCGTTTCTCTTCACCCAAAAGACATAGAACATAAAATAGAAGACATTGAAAAATAACATAAAGTAGAAAATATGGTGTACATAGATATAAAAAAGGGGGCAACTTTATGGAATACAATAGACAAAAAGGGGGCGACTGTAAAATGGAGAAAGAACCGTAAAAAAGTGGGTAAACAAAGAAACCACACACTACGGTCTGATTTAAAGTAGTTGTCACTTGACGTTTGGGCTGCGAAGTTGCAGCGTTGTCACGTCAAGCACTGGCTGGAGGCAGCCGCCTCAGCGCATCGCTACCCCCGGCGATAGAAAATAGTTTTAAAGCCTGTATCTTCTACAAAAAGTAAGTAGAAAATTTTAAACCCACATATGATGTGTATCTCTACAATGTTTCTCAATCTGTCAAATACCTATTCTTAATTTTAATTAGGACAAGAGTTACGTTAATTTATTTGAAACCATTTAAATTCTCGATTTCGCAAACAGTTTCTAACTTATCACGTCATTCATGAAAAACTATTGGTGTCACAGCAAACTATTTTTTTCCATTCATTACCAAAATAATGCACTCACCAAAGAATCATTAAAAGTTTTCGTAGTGCATTACGTTTCCTGTATATAAATTTCTGAAAACAGCGTTTTTAAGCAACCCTATCAGTACTGAACTCAAAACAAGTATGACGTTTAAAATCTCTATCTCCTACAAATATTATGTAAATATTTTGAAATTTACGTACAGTATCGGTCTCAGTGGTATCTATAAGCATATCAAATATCTTTTCTTAATTTTAAGTAGGGCCGTTGTTACACTAACTTGCAGCATCGGCCTCCCTCTCTTGCGACTGCTTTCATCAGACATCGTAAGCACGCGAAGCTACAAGTCACTCAAATCTCTCACCCGCACATCTACAACGGATCACTGAGCACTGGCTGGCACAATGCCTTAGTCAGCTCATCAGAGCGAAGTGGCAACGCAGTGGCAGCCGACAGCGCCGGCTGCCAATGGTTTATTGGTGGTGGGAGCCCTGCAGCCCATTGCCTGTCAAGTGACAGCTAGTTTAAATAAGAGTATAGGACAGTTAAAAGATCACAAGGCGAAGTATGACTTGAGCAAAAGACTATCGAGGGATGGTGTAGCACATAAAAATCACTGACAGTAACATTATGTACAAGTCCAACACACAATTAAAATCACAGCCCTTGTCGCACAGGAGAACAGCACCAAACACAACACTGACGTAGGACACTGATGACGGTGAGAAAAACGGAGGATCTGCCAGGTGCATACAGGTGAGGGAGAAGGGAAGAAGGGAGGGAGGGGAAGAGAGGGTGGGAGACAGGGGGGGGGCGCCCCAAAGAGGGCTAGTGAGGGAAGGACGTGGGAGGGAAAGAGGCGAGGATGGGGTGCAGGTACTCAGGTGGGGGCGGGAAGGAGGAAAATCCGCTCTGGGAGAAGGAGGGGAGAGGAAAAGTGGGGGCCCTGGGGAGGGGGGCAACTAGACCAGGTTGCAGTTGGAAGGAAGGGTACATGGCATGGTAAAGTTCAACATCTGGGAGAGGGAGGTGCTTGAAATTGACCTGATGACGAGATGGAGGGTGTGGAGGTGGAGAGAGGGAGGGATACAGCGATGGAGGCACAGCAACGAGTGGGGAGTGGAGAGGAAGGAGGAAACCAGAGGGCGGGGGAGGGAGGGGTATCAAGCATGCAGACATTGTAAAGGTTGCGGAGATGTTGGAGGAAAAGGAGGAGGTGGGGGAAGTGGATGAGGTCGTACAGGAGCTTCATGGGGGAAGGAAGGCAGATAGGAAGGCAAGGCGGAGCGCCTGCTGTTCGAGGATTTGAAAGGCCTTGTAAAAGCAGGTGGGTGCAAAGATCCAGGAAACGCTGGCATAATAGAGGATAGGACGGATGAAGGATTTGTGGGTTTGGAGGATGGTGGAAGGATGCAACCCCATGTCCGGCCAGGCAGAAGTTTCAGGTGGCGGAGGCGGGACTGGGCTTTCTGCTGGATGGTCAGGAGGTGAGGTGTCCAGGTGAGGTGGGAGACATTGTTCTAAGCATCTTTACATGCTCACTGTGTGCTCAGAACTGAAAAGTGTGCAACCTGATCGATGGGCTTACCAGAGAGTTGTGCAACGTATCAGGGTAAAGCTTCATCTCATTTTCACTGTGGTTTCAAATTCGAGACCGATCGTAGGTTGAAAAACAAATGGTGATACACTTTGTGATGAAAAATATCTGGACACCTGGCTGACAATGTCTTTCAAGTTCGTGGCGCCCTCCATCGGTAACGCTGGAATTCAATATGGCGTTTGCCCACCCCTTAGCCTTGATGACAGCTTCCACTCTCGCAGGCATACTTTCAGTCTGGTGCTGGAAGGTTTCCTGGTGAATGGCAGCCCATTCTTCACAGAGTGTGGCACTGAGGAGAGGAATCGCTGTCGGTCGGTGACGCCTGGCGCGAAGTCGCCGTTCCAAAACATCCCAAAGGTGTTCTATAGAATTCACGTGAGGACTCTGTGCAGGCCAGTCCATTACAGGGATGTTATTGTCGTGTAACCACTGCGACACAGGCCGCGCATTATGAACTGCTTGATCGTGTTGAAAGGTGCAATCGACATCCCCATATTGCTCTTCAACAGGAGCTTAAAACATCAATGTAGGCCTGTGCTGTGATAGTGCCGCGCAAAAAATCAAGTAGTGCAGGCCCCATCCATGAAAAACACGACCACACCATAACACCACTGCCTCCGAATTTTACTGTTGGCACTACACACACTGGCAGATAACTGTCATAGTGCATGCAGTGGATCCCGATGTAGTTTGGAATTCCTGTGTGATGTCTGGATAGATGTCTGCCTATTATACATTACGATCCTCTTCATCTTTATCAGTCAACAGACGAGGTTGGCCGGTACGCTTTTGTGCTGTACATGTCCCTTCACATGTGGTAGGAGGGAGGGGATGGAGGAAACAGACAGAGAAAAGGAAGAGAATGAGGTGGACGGAGAGAGGGGGGATTGTGAGATGAACAGAGAGAGGTGGAGAAGCAGGTGGTCAGAGGGGGGGGGGGGGGGTGAAGCAGATGGACAAAGGGGAAAGGAAGAGATGGACTAGCAAAAGATTGGAATAAATACATACACGGGCAATGCCGGAGACTCAGCTTGCTAATAAATAAATGAGTAAATAAATTATTGTTCACTTCTACACTATTCCTTATCACAACAGGATTACGCCTCTTCTCGAATGCACAGCTCCGTTTGTCAGTATTATTACAGAAACAGAAAGGAAATGACGAAAGTCGAACGCAGTATGAGTAGGCTCGTAGTCTGCCACCTTAGCCCTTTGCGCCAACACCGTTGCTCAACAGTCTCATACAGTAAGAGTTTTAACCTCTGTTTCGGAGCTGGAGAAGAGTATCGCACTGCACCACCATTAGCTACATCGACGTTGGTACTACAATCGTTTGAAAGAGGACCGAAATTGGCGGCCATCTGGGTGTATGGTTTCCTTATTAGTGCTGACCTGCCTTGACGAGGTCGAAAATGCTCATGTTTGTGGGTAGTCAGCCTTGCAAATATATCTGGCGTATTATCCGACTGAGAACGTGCAGCGAAGGTTATTGTTAGGAATAAGCACGTTGATATTTGTGAGTAGTTTCTAGTTTAGAAATATAACACTGATACACTAAGTTTGCTGACGTGAGTAAGCCGTCAGGAAGCGTGGTGGTACTCACCTGACGATGTTTGCTGTACCGCTCCAGCTCGACCAACCGTCGATGTCCTTGCTTTGCCTTCCTTCTTCCGAAGCAAGGACAACAAGATGTCCAAAATCTCCTCGGCATCTGCGTCTGAGAAGTGCCTATTCCACTTTCTGTCGAATGGTTTACGGTATAATAATTGCAGAAGACCTCGTAGCGGGATTCAGTTTTAGTTCTGTTTAAACGACACTAACATTGCCACTTCGAAACTAAGATCAAGCCCAAATACAAAGACAGAGTCGTCAATGAAATCAACACTTAGAACTAAAAGAACAATTACTACTGACGCGAACGTACACCCAGAAGAGAATGGACCTTCTCCACGGAGAATACAGGTATTAACACACCGAGCGAGGTGGCGCAGTGGTTAGCACACTGGACTCGCATTCGGGAGGACGACGGTTCAATCCCGCGTCCGGCCATCCTGATTTAGGTTTTCCGTGATTTCCCTAAATCGCTCCAGGCAAATGCCGGGATGGTTCCTTTCAAAGGGCACGGCAGACTCCCTTCCCCATCCTTCCCTAATCTGATGAGACCGATGACCTCGCTGTCTGGTCTCCTCCCCCAAAACAACCCAACCCAACAGGTATTAACAGAAACATCGAATATTTAGACAGTCGTAGAACACCAACAACGCCATACACCATGCACAGCAGCGCGTGCCACTGCCCCCTCTCATGGCGAAACCCAATTTCAAAAGTTCTCACTGCAACCGTCTAAATCACCCTGGATCTAGATCTGGTCTATGGTTCTCTATATGGCGGAACGTAGTGTTCTCTACACTACGCCAAGCATTGACAGTAACCCCTGCCGTCGAAGTATCGCGATCGTCGAACGGAACTTCAATTTCCTAGAATTTCTCGAAGTCCATTAGTGCCAACTGGATTACAGCAGTGCTTCATGCGAAGGAAATGGACACTACCTAGCCCTTTTTTTCTACTTGATGAATGATCATACTCCTCGTCTTCATATGTCATGTCCGACAAGCGACGAAAGATGCAGTAGGTGCAGAGTAGCACTTCAGTAACTTTGTAAAATGTCTTCTCGGCTGCATCTCATTGGCCGGTGCTTGCCGTTGTAGCGCCCTTGATCGTTCTCCTGGGCGTCCAGGGTTTGTAAGCGAGCCAGGTGCTTTGCTGCTTCGGTACTGGCGATGAGGCGTTCCACGTAATCGTGATGAGTATCCTGTGGTTGAAACTGGAACAGCGTATCAGTGGTTATTTTGACCTCGCGACACTGGTGCAAAGAGAACGGTAAGAAGGCTGCACTGTCTGGCTTCACCGTGTGCCATGCGAATGTCTCTATGGGCAGTATTGCATCCCAATCTATGTAGTTAACATCAAAGTACATCGACAAGAAATCAATCAACGTCCTATTAAAGCATTCTTTGAGACCATTCGTCTGTGGATGGTAGGCAGTTGTCATTCTAAGGACGACCTCGCAACGCGAAAATATCTCCCATACTAGTCTCGGCTGGAAAATTTTCCAAGATCATCACACAGAGAGCTCCTTGCTTCAAATGATAACCCCTACAAGAAACTTTGTAATTTCCGGAGTATTGGCACTCGGCACAGCTTTGGCGATAGTGCAGCGGATGAGGTGGACTGTGCAGAATGTCATCAAACTATTTCCGTTTGTCCACTCTGGGAATCACCACGAGAGGCCAATTCCATTCGTACTGATGATGGTGCTGTTGCAAGTTCTATTGGAAACAGGCGTTCTGGTGGTAACTGCATCACGCTCTTCTGTCGTAGGCGTTCCTCACAGAGGCCCATATAGCGTCGAAGGGGTCTGTAAGGACCTGGCTAGTTATACCTGCATCTGAATGAGTCTAGAGTCTTCACGAATCACCGCCGACCACATATTGCAGCATCGTGGAAATATTTCAGCATAGCTGGCCGTGCATGAGCCGGGATGACGAGCAATCATTTGCGCCACATCGTATCATTGCCCCTCTTATGCGATGTTCCGTTTAGTAAGTAGACTCCTCGTTTGCTCGGTTCTTTCGGTTCCACGTTCTTCAAGGGTTCTATGGTTCACAACAATGATGGGTCTTCCCTCTATTCGGTTTTCAGCAGTGCTGGATCTTCTTACACATCAAAAACAGCTATAACAAAACTTACAAGACACAAAATTTGCCATGAAAGAGAGACTCATGAAAGGATTGAAACGGAAAGAATAAAAGGAAACCTAAAAAAAAACAATTCCACACATGAAACAAACGTTACCGGAAGCTCTACCTTCCCATACAATGAAATAATAAACACACAAAGGCACCCAGTCCCATTTACCTTACAAGCTGGACCCTACACATTTTCACTGATACTTTCAAGAGCCGCCGCAAAACAAAGAAATCATAAGGAATATTCTTTAGCAAGCAGTGTTCATCAAAATTAGCCGGCAGGACAAAACAATGCCTTTTGCTTCTTCCCACAACAAATTTGAAAGCCTCCAATATCCCAAATAGTATTCATACATACCCCCGTCTAATAGTCTTTACATTGCAGGTTGTGGTTCACTAGAAAGGTGGTAGTTAGCCTTCATGCCCAACGCTGTATGAGAAGCAAACCCATCTGACAGACTCTTAGATCCTTCTGTAACCGTCCAGAATAAAACACTAGAAGGATCTCCCCCCCCCCCCCCCCCACCCACAAACAGACGTACCATATCGCGCCTCTTCACACCTGCCTAACCAAAACGTGATTGGGTGATTGGTCAGTTTCCTCTACCACTCCATGCCTGGAACCGCCCCCCCCCCCGTCTCACCCACACACGTCCATTATATATAATAAATTAATCACTTAGTTCCATTCCTGTTTGTCTATTCCTTCACAAACCCAGTTTTTGTGCATGGTATATCTTACAGAGAATTCTTAACAAAAATAATAAGAAACATTATACAGTCGTGGAAATTGAAATAAGAACACCGTGAATTCATTGTCCCAGGAAGGGGAAACTTTATTGACACATTCCTGGGGTCAGATACATCACATGATCACAATGACAGAACCACAGGCACATAGACACAGGCAACAGAGAATGCACAATGTCGGCACTAGTACAGTGTATATCCACCTTTCGCAGCAATGCAAGCTGCTATTCTCCCATGGAGACGATCGTAGAGATGCTGGATGTAGTCCTGTGGAACGGCTTGCCATGCCATTTCCACCTGGCGCCTCAGTTGGACCAGCGTTCGTGCTCGACGTGCAGACCGCCTGAGACGACGCTTCATCCAGTGCCAAACATGCTCAATGGGGGACAGATCCGGAGATCTTGCTGGCCAGGGTAGTTGACTTACACCTTCTAGAGCACGTTGGGTGGCACGGGATACATGCGGACGTGCATTGTCCTGTTGGAACAGCAAGTTCCCTTGCCGGTTTAGGAATGGTAGAACGATGGGTTCGATGACGGTTTGGATGTACCGTGCACTATTCAGTGTCCCCTCGACGATCACCAGTGGTGTACGGCCAGTGTAGGAGATCGCTCCCCACACCATGATGCCGGGTGTTGGCCCTGTGTGCCTCGGTCGTATGCAGTCCTGATTGTGGCGCTCACCTGCACGGCGCCAAACACGCATACGACCATCATTGGCACCAAGGCAGAAGCGACTCTCATCGCTGAAGACGACACGTCTCCATTCGTCCCTCCATTCACGCCTGTCGCGACACCACTGGAGGCGGGCTGCACGATGTTGGGGCGTGAGCGGAAGACGGCCTAACGGTGTGCGGGACCGTAGCCCAGCTTCATGGAGACGGTTGCGAATGGTCCTCGCCGATACCCCAGGAGCAACAGTGTCCCTAATTTGCTGGGAAGTGGCGGTGCGGTCCCCTACGGCACTGCGTAGGATCCTACGGTCTTGGCGCGCATCCGTGCGTCGCTGCGGTCCGGTCCCAGGTCGACGGGCACGTGCACCTTCCGCCGACCACTGGCGACAACATCGATGTTCTGTGGAGACCTCACGCCCCACGTGTTGAGCAATTCGGCGGTACGTCCACCCGGCCTCCCGCATGCACTATACGCCCTCGCTCAAAGTCCGTCAACTGCACATACGGTTCACGTCCACGCTGTCGCGGCGTGCTACCAGTGTTAAAGACTGCGATGGAGCTCCGTATGCCACGGCAAACTGGCTGACACTGACGGCGGCGGTGCACAAATGTTGCGCAGCTAGCGCCATTCGACGGCCAACACCGCGGTTCCTGGTGTGTCCGCTGTGCCGTGCGTGTGATCATTGCTTGTACAGCCCTCTCGCAGTGTCCGGAGCAAGTATGGTGGGTCTGACACACCGGTGTCAATGTGTTCTTTTTTCCATTTCCAGGAGTGTATGAGAAGAAGACACGTACCACGGCAGATTGATCGGCACAAGTTATTGTGACAACACCTCCACGTGTAGCTGCCGGATGATAACTGAGACAAATACGTCGTAACACGAAATATTTGGCATGAATAATATTTTACGTGTACACCTAACATTTACAAAAATTTAAAAATTATCGCTGATCTTCCATCTCCCGTCACAAGATACGAATATTCAATATCAATGATGGATTCATTTTGCAAATCTTCAGCCCGACTTCAGAAACCAATAAGATACTCGTAATGAAATGAGTGAAAAAACACAGAAATGAAACAACGGATTAATGTGTTACAAAACTATAACACACAAAATGTGATCCGATTAGGAAGAGTCATTGTTGATATCGGACATCCGTCCTCATACACGACACAACTTTAAATGAACAATGTTGAATTACGTTGTGATGTTCTATGGTCATATACGGCGCATCTTTAAATAGAACAACCTTTCCAACAACTTTCAGCCACTCGCTTTATAGTCATCTAATGTTATCTTCAAGACGGATATGCCCTCACTACAGCGATGTTTACACAACTCATGCCCCTCAGGCAACAGACGTGCGAAATGAAGTCTTGCATCAGAGAACGCATCACGTAAAGCGTCTGTTACCGCATGGTGTCATACCTTAGCCCACAGTGCGTTGTATATCTGTACAACGAAAGGAAATATAGTTTAGGCTTACAGCCAGGTTTCGTAAGCCGGATTTTCTCGCTCAGTAAATGATAGGTATGCTGTTACGTGCTGTTTCAGATTGGTGCTGCGCAACGGTAAACGGCGTCCCCAGCCATTGCCTATAATAATAGGCAATGGGTTCGTTCGTCAACGATGTTAAAAAGGGAAGTTGGCGTTTCTCCATTTATCACTTATCTTATTTTTGCTACTCCTCATCTATGTCGTCTTTGTTTTGTTTACTCTCAGTCAGTATGGTGTATTCATTAAACCGTTTAATAAATTCAATAGGTCCTGTAATTATTCCACACCTACGCTCAGGACAACAATGTCAGCTTCGAAAATAATCGTTGATTTCTTTTCTCCATGAATATCAATCCAACTTCTACATCTACATGCATCTTCATCTACATTGATACTCTGCAAATCACATTTAAGTGCCTGGCAGAGGGTTCATCGAACCACCTTCACAATTCTCTATTATTCCAATCTCGTATAGCGCGCGGAAAGAATGAACACCTATATCTTTCCGTACGAGCTTTGATTTCCCTTATTTTATCATGGTGAACGTTCCGCCCTATGTAGGTCGGTGTCATCAAAATATTTTCGCATTCGGAGGAGAAAGTTGGTGATTGGAATTTCGTGAGAAGATTCCGTCGCAACGAAAAATGCCTTTCTTTTAATGATTTCCAGTCCAAATCCTGTATCATTTCTGTGACACTCTCTCCCATATTTCGCGGTAATACAAAACGTGCTGCCTTTCTTTCAACTTTTTCGATGTACTCCGTCAGTCCTATCTGGTAAGGATCCCACACCTCGCAGCAGTATTCTGAAAGAGGACGCATAAGCGTAGTGTAAGCAGTCTCCTTAGTAGGCCTGTTACATTTTCTAAGTGCCCTGGGAGTAAAACGCAGCCTGTGGTTAGCCTTCTCCACAACATTTTCAATGTGTTCTTTCTAATTTATGTTGTTCGTACTTGTAATACCTAGGTATTTAGTTCAATTTACGGCTTTTAGATTAGATTGATTTATCGTGAACCGAAGTTTAACGAGACCCTTTTAGCACTCATGTGGATGACCTCACACTTTTCGTTATTTAGGGTCAATTGCCTCTTTTCCCACCATTCAGAAGTCTTCTCTAAATTGTTTTGCAGTTTGTTTTGATCTTCTTATGAGTTTATTAGTCGATAAACGACTGCGTCATCTGCATACAACCGAAGACGGCTGCCCAGATTGTCTCCCAAATCGTTTATATAGATAAGGAACAGCAAAGGGCCTATAACACTATCTTGGAGAACGCCTGAAATCACTTCTGTTTTACTCGATGAATTTCCTTCAATTACTACGAACTGTGACCTCTCTGACAGGAAATCGCAAATCCAGTCACATAACTGAGACGATATTCCATAAACATGCGATTTTACTACGAGCCGCTTGTGTGGTACAGTGTCAAAAGCCTTCCGGAAATCCAGGAATACGGAATCGATCGGAAATCCCTTGTCAAGAGCACTCAGCACTTCATGTGAATAAAGAACTAGTTGTGTTTCACAGGAACGATGTTTTCTAAAGCCATGCTGACTGTGTGCCAATAGACCGTTTCCTTGGAGGTAATTCATAATGTTCGAACACAATATATGTTCTAAAATCCTGCTGCATATCGACGTTAATGATATGGGCCTGTAATTTAGTGGATTACTCCTACTACCTTTCTTGAATATTGGTGTGACCTGTGCAACTTTCCGGTCTTTGGGTACGGATCTGTCGTCGAGCAAACGGTTGTATATGATTGTTAAGTATGGAGCTAATGTATCAGCATACTCCGAAAGGAACCTAATTGGTCTACAGTCTGGACCAGAAGACTTACTTCTCTACTCAGAGGATATTTATTTCTACGTTACTCATGTTGGCAGCTTTTCTCGATTCGAATTCTGGACGTCTGTGTTTACTTTCCAACGATGTTTCTTCGAATCAACCAGAGCGTTCTCCACTACTCGTCGTCTTTAACCAATGGTGTTAAATTAAGCCTCAGGACGCTACACCAACATAATTTCAAAGTAGCATCCAATAACGTCTTTTTGCAACGGTACGATAATATAAAAGTCAAATATAGAATCATACTAATTCTTAATAAAAATATTGGATGTTAAAGGACAACCTCGAGAAACTGGGGTTTCTAAAATCTAAAATAACAACACCAATATCTCAATAATTCTGAAATATAGAAAATTTACAAGTAGAAAATAAAAACGGAATACGTAATTAGACATTGGTATCGAAAAAATTACCTGACCAATGTATCACAACTTAGAAGACCAGTACAAAATGTCAAAACGGACAGCATTACAAACACCAAAAAGCGATACTACCAAGCGTAGTGAAAGATCACGGAAACTAACGAACTAAAGTGTTGAGAGGAACAGCTCCTACCGATTTGCGATACCAATACAGGAAGCTGAAAGACATTAGAATAAAAAAGCCAAGATTTGCTATGATTAATGAAACTCGGTATCGACAGTTTCATTTGATTATGTAGCTCAATTGAAAGGGCAGGTACCACCAGGAAGAACCAAATTCTACGAAAGTAACTACTTGACAAAAAGAAACAAAAATGAACCATAGTATAAAGATGACAACCAACACTAACACCTACGAGATTTAAAAACGACAGCTTGCACATCAAAAACAGCTATAATAAACAAAAATTTTCCGACTTACCAGAGGCATGAAACAGAGATCGTGAATCTCGAACCGAAATAAAACGAGATGACAGGGACAAATCATCTTACAGATAAAAGAATAGGCTTTGACATTCAGTTAACATAAAACGGAAGGAAAAAACCTAACTACAAAAATTTCCATCCATGAAACAAACGGAACAGAAACCTCTCCTTGCTCACCCAGTACAGTGAAAAAAATTCCCACTGTTTCCCATACCCATTAGCCTTACATGCCAAGTCCTATATGTTCTCCCTGCTATTTTCATGAACTCTTCACAGGACAGAACAGCGCCTTTGCCGTCCCTATAACAGATTCCAAGTCCCCAAAAATCCCTTAATAGTATTAAAACATACCTTAGTCTCGTTGCTGTTGTTGTGGTCTTAAGTCCTGAGACTGATTTGATGCAGCTCTCCATGCTACTCTATCCTGTGCAAGCTTCTTCATCTCCCAGTACCTACTGCAACCTACATCCTTCTGAATCTGCTTGGTGTATTCATCTCTTGGTCTCCCTCTACGATTTTTACCCTCCACGCTGCCCTCCATTACTAAATTGGTGACCCCTTGATGCCTCAGAACGTTTCCAACAACCGATCCCTTCTTCTAGTCAAGTTGTGCCACAAACTTCTCTTCTCCCCAATCCTATTCAACACCTCCTCATTAGTTATGTGATCTACCCATCTAATCTTCAACATTCTCCTGTAGCATCACATTTCGAAAGCTTCTATTCTCTTCTTGTCCAAACTATTTATCGTCCATGTTTCACTTCCATACATGGCTACACTCCATACAAATACTTTCAGAAACGACTTCCTGACACTTAAATCTATACTCGATGTTAACAAATTTCTCTTCTTCAGAAACGATTTCCTTGCCATTGCCAGTCTACATTTTATATCCTCTCTACTTCGACCATCATCAGTTATTTTACTCCCTAAATAGCAAAACTCCTTTACTACTTTACGTATCTCATTTCCTAATCTAATTCCCTCATTATCACCCGATTTAATTCGACTACATTCCATTATCCTCGTTTTGCTATTGTTGATGTTCATTTTATATCCTCCTTTCAAGACACTATCCATTCCGTTCACCTGCTCTTCCAAGTCCTTTGCTGTCTCTGACAGAATTAAAATGTCATCGGCAAACCTCAAAGTTTTTATTTCTTCTCCATGGATTCTAATACCCACTCCGAATTTTTCTTTTGTTTCCTTTACTGCTTGCTCAATATACAGATTGAATAACATCGGGGAGAGGCTACAACCCTGTCTCACTCCCTTCCCAACCACTGCTTCTCTGTCATGTCTCTCGACACTTATAACCGCCATCGGGTTTCTGTACAAATTGTAAATAGCCATGACTATTAAATTTTCGTCTCCCTTGACTATCTGAATAATTTCTTTTATTTCATCATACATTTCTTCAATTTCTTCGTCATCTGCAGAGCTACTTGGCATATAAACGTGTACTACTGTAGTAGATGTGGACTTCGTGTCTATCTTGGCCACAATAATGAGTTCACTATGCTGTTTGTAGTAGCTTACCCGCACTGCTATTTTTTTATTCATTATTAAACATTCTCCTGCATTACTCCTATTTGATTTTGTATTTATAACCCTGTATTCTCC
Organism: Schistocerca nitens; assembly: GCF_023898315.1. Classification (NCBI taxonomy): domain Eukaryota; kingdom Metazoa; phylum Arthropoda; class Insecta; order Orthoptera; family Acrididae; genus Schistocerca; species Schistocerca nitens. The sequence continues at coordinate 24,117,990 of NC_064614.1, forward strand.
TGACCAAAAGTCTTGTTCCTCCTGCCACCGAACTTCACTAATTCCCACTATATCTATCTTTAACCTATCCATTTCCCATTTTAAATTTTCTAGCTTACCTGCCCGATTAAGGGATCTGTCATTCAACGCTCCTGTCCGTAGAACGCCAGTTTTCTTTCTCCTGATAACGACGTCCTCTTGAATAGTTCCCGCCCGCAGATTCGAATGGGGGACTACTTTACCTCCGGAATATTTTACCCAAGAGGACGCCATCATCATTTAACCATACAGTAAAGCTGCATGCCCTCGGGAAAAATTACGGATGTAGTTTCCCCTATTTTTCAGCCGTTCGCAGTACCAGCACAGCAAGGCCGTTTAGGTTAGTGTTACAAGGCCAGGTCAGCCACTGCAACTACTGAAAAGGCTGCTGCACCTCTTCAGGAACGACACGTTTGTCTGGCCTCTCAACAGATACCCCTCCGTTGTGGTTGTAGCTACGGTACGGCCATCTGTATCGCTGAGGCACGCAAGCATCCCCACCAACGGCAAGCTCCATGGTTCATGGGAGAGGGGGGGAGACCTTAGTCTCACAGCCTTTAAATTCCAGATTGTGGTTCATAGTGAGGTGGTTGTAAGCCTTTCTGCCCAATCACATATAAGAAACGAACCCATCTGATAAACTCTTAGAACCTTTTTCAACTTATTCTTCTGTAAGAGAAACCAAAATTGGCTTACAATTAGTACGATATTCCACCACCTGAAATTCAATATCGGAAGAATACCTACGCCCAAAACCAAGGACACACCATCTCATGATCCGTACCACTCATATTTTTACCTAAAGGTTATTCGCTAATTTCCGCCAGCCCCTTACAGACCACCTATATTTCATAGATTCAACACATGCCCCCGTTCAGAAAGGAAACCATTCTATCACTGTTCGTTCACAATCACCGGTTTCTTGCATGGCCTATCGTCAATAGGAATCATAATAAAAGCAGTAAGTTAACTTAAGTACAAGAGATAGACTGAGCCTCGATCTTTGAAACCAGGTACTATGCCTGATGACAACTGAGATGTAACATGTATAAGACTCATTAACAATTCATTTCAACTCAATTTATTTCAACGAATATTAAACCTGTTATTTGAAAAATCTAGGCATATCATACATATCCCATAATCATGGTGACATACAATGTTCTATATTATGTAATAGTATAAGTTACGTTAACAGCAACCATTAGTAATACTAATGTAGAAATAAAACAGAAAATTAAGAGAATAAGAACCAATTAAAAAACAATAAAATAAAAGGAATTAACTCAAGTTTCCACTGAACAACTGCGCATACCCTTGTACGTGGTCTTGGTGTTCTCTTTTTTTTGTATATGTTCTTCATTTTTTCTTATTTATACATTTATATGTATAAATATATGACTGTAAATATATATGTAGGTAATTTCCAAGAATGTTAGCCTATCAAAGGCGGGGGCTCCAAACGACAGATCTTAATGAAATTTATATGTGCCTATCATTATCTTTAATTGAAGGCACGTTCTTGTGGTCTGTTGACGTTACGTTGATTTTAAAAGCGCCCTATCGACCTTATACACTGAAGGTTGAACAGGTGCTTTCTAGGTATACGACCTGCTCTATCATACCGGCAGCAGTCCACAAGTTTTGATCTCAATCTAATTGTCTGCAGTCTCTCCCTCTACCTGAAAAAGGGGGATATCTGAAAACGACATTATCAGTGGAACCCGTCTCTCCACATTCACGGTCTGATCTATTACCACGTACCTCTCGATGCAAATGTTTATGATATGGACCGTCACCTGTTAACAGGAGCACCAAACCTACAGTAGGGGCGATGCCGCGCAGTTTGAGCCTGTTCCTGATGCTTGGGAATAAGCTATAAGCCCGCCTTGAAGTGTTTCTAGTGCCCCAGTTAGACTGCCAGTCATCTAACTTCCAGGTTGTTAAACACTTTTTATCTATAATATGATAATATGATACTAAAAGGTATCAGATAGATTATATAATGGTAAGACAGAGATTTAGGAACCAGGTTTTAAATTGTAAGACATTTCCAGGGGCAGATGTGGACTCTGACCATAATCTATTGGTTATAACCTGTAGATTAAAACTGAAGAAACTGCAAAAAGGTGGGAATTTAAGGAGATGGGACCTGGATAAACTGAAAGAACCAGAGGTTGTACAGAGTTTCAGGGAGAGCATAAGGGAACAATTGACAGGAATGGGGGAAAGAAATACAGTAGAAGAAGAATGGGTAGCTTTGAGGGATGAAGTAGTGAAGGCAGCAGAGGATCAAGTAGGTAAAAAGACGAGGGCTAGTAGAAATCCTTGGGTAAAAAAAGAAATATTGAATTTAATTGATGAAAGAAGAAAATATAAAAATGCAGTAAATGAAGCAGGCAAAAAGGAATACAAACGTCTCAAAAATGAGATCGACAGGAAGTGCAAAATGGCTAAGCAGGGATGGCTAGAGGACAAATGTAAGGATGTAGAGGCTTATCTCACTAGGGGTAAGATAGATACTGCCTACAGGAAAATTAAAGAGACCTTTGGAGAAAAGAGAACCACTTGTATGAACATCAAGAGCTCATATGGAAACCCAATTCTAAGCAAAGAAGGAAAAGCAGAAACGTGGAAGGAGTATATAGAGGGTTTATACAAGGGCGATGTACTTGAGGACAATATTATGGAAATGGAAGAGGATGTAGATGAAGATGAAATGGGAGATACGATACTGCGTGAAGAGTTTGACAGAGCACTGAAAGACCTGAGTCGAAACAAGGCCCCCGGAGTAGACAACATTCCATTGGAACTACTGACGGCCTTGGGAGAGCCAGTCCTGACAAAACTCTACCATCCGGTGAGCGAGATGTATGAAACAGGCGAAATACCCTCAGACTTCAAGAAGAATATAATAATTCCAATCCCAAAGAAAGCAGGTGTTGACAGATGTGAGAATTACCGAACAATCAGTTTAATAAGCCACAGCTGCAAAATACTAACACGAATTCTTTACAAACGAATGGAAAAACTAGTAGAAGCCGACCTCGGGGAAGATCAGTTTGGATTCTGTAGAAATACTGGAATACGTGAGGCAATACTGACCTTACGACTTATCTTAGAAGAAAGATTAAGGAAAGGCAAACCTACGTTTCCAGAATTTGTAGACTTAAGAGAAAGCTTTTGACAATGGTGACTGGAATACTCTCTTTCAAATTCTGAAGGTGGCAGGGGTAAAATACAGGGAGCGAAAGGCTATTTACAATTTGTACAGAAACCAGATGGCAGTTATAAGAGTCGAGGGGCATGAAAGGGAAGCAGTGGTTGGGAAGGGAGTAAGACAGGGTTGTAGCCTCTCCCCGATGTTATTCAATCTGTATATTGAGCAAGCAATAACGGAAACAATAGAAAAATTCGGAGTAGGTATTAAAATCCATGGAGAAGAAATAAAAACTTTGAGGTTCGCCGATGACATTGTAATTCTGTCAGAGACAGCAAAGGACTTGGAAGAGCAGTTGAACGGAATGGATAGTGTCTTGAAAGGAGGATATAAGATGAACATCAACAAAAGCAAAACGAGGATAATGGAATGTAGTCGAATTAAGTCGGGTGATGCTGAGGGTATTAGACTAGGAAATGAGACACTTAAAGTAGTAAAGGAGTTTTGCTATTTGGGGAGCAAAATAACTGATGATGGTCGAAGTAGAGAGGATATAAAATGTAGACTGGCAATGGCAAGGAAAGCGTTTCTGAAGAAGAGAAATTTGTTAACATCGAGTATAGATTTAAGTGTCAGGAAGTCATTTCTGAAAGTATTTGTACGGAGTGTAGCCATGTATGGAAGTGAAATATGGACGGTAAATAGTCTGGACAAGAAGAGAATAGAAGCAGTCGAAATGTGGTGCTACAGAAGAATGCTGAAGATTAGATGGGTAGACCACATAACTAATGAGGAGGTACTGAATAGGATTGGGGAGAAGAGGAGTTTGTGGCACAACTTGACCAGAAGAAGGGATCCGTTGGTAGGACATGTTCTGAGGCATCAAGGGATCACCAATTTAGTATTGGAGGGCAGTGAGCAGGGTAAAAATCGTAGAGGGAGACCAAGAGATGAATACACTAAGCAGATTCAGAAGGATGTAGGTTGCAGTAGGTACTGGGAGATGAAGAAGCTTGCACAGGATAGAGTAGCATGGAGAGCTGCATCAAACCTGTCTCAGGACTGAAGACCACAACAACAACAATATGAGGTCCTGCGATCTTGTACACATTATCATATGTTTCACACCCCAAACAGTATAGCGCTACCCTGTAACATACCACGGTATCCATCAGGACATATCCCGAGATTCACCATTAAACCCTCGACAGGTGTACTGCAAAAGGCAGCGGTAAGTCTCAGAAGTACACTCCGCTGAATACGTCGCAGTATTGCTTTGTAGCTTGCTAACAGAGTGCGATGCGCCCAGTCGCTGCTAGCGAAGCCCACAATGGCTTCGTGACATGAGCGACGGTAATTTATAGTCAGCAGTGCTAGAACAGGCAGTCTTGTGCATAATTTTTTCTACTTTCTGAATAACAGATTTTGCATGTTCTAGAAATTTAGTATAGAAGAATGCCTAAATATGTACAAAAAGTGCTGCGTTTTACAGGCATTCCGTCACGCCTAACGGAAGTATTTCAGGCATGGAAAAACCTTCATTTCGGAAATATGTATTTGGTTTCATGAACACCTATAGTCAGAGTGTTGCCCTTGCACCAATGCTGCATCTGAAGAAACATATCATTAGCCTTTTCCTCAAGTTTCTCCCAGGAGTCTGCAGATACAACTACTTGGATGTCATCTGCGTATGCGGCAGTGCTATCAGTAGTATGTACCCAGCCTAACAGATGTGATAGGGGTTCCGTACTAAGATCCCAGAATAATGGACCGCATATGGAGTCTTGAGGACAGCCTTTGGTAATATGTCTGACTGTCTTGCTCTAGCCCGCAATCCACTGGACGCAACGTTCACTAAGGAAATCTACAAAGCTTTTGCATAGAAAGTTTGGGACCCTGAGATCTCTTGGGCGAAAGAATATTTTTGGCCACCAAAGATTATCGAATGCGCATGATATGTCAGATATAAGCGCGAGTGCAGACTCCATGGTAGAATTTTCTACACTCTGAAAATCTCTATTAACTGCATCATCTGTAGACTTCCGTTTTCGGAATTAATACTCACTCTGGTATTGAGCGAAGGGCTGCCTGTACGCCTGTAATCGATCACAGAGCAGATCTTCCTGAACTTTGGCCAGGACGTTTAATATGTAAAGAGATCTATAGCTGTTTGGTGATGCCGCGTCTTTATCCTATCCCTTTTTAAACACTGCTGTTCTAGCTGTTTTCCATATCAGGGATCCTACCTATTAGCAAAACCTCGTTTATTAATGCTATCAAAAATGTACCTCTCATTCGGACGACCTCATGGTAGACACCATCTGTACCAGTTGTCTTTCCAATTTTCTTCTTGAGCGAAAAGTATCGCCAACATCTGATTGTCGTATTCGTTACCTAGTTTACTTCCAAGCTGTATTTCAATATCTGTCTCTGTGATGTCATCAGGAAGTAGGGCGGTTAGTATATATTCTGCTGACTCACTCCATCCAGCTGTCATTGAGACATCCTCTTTGCCAATTGTGGACATGATCTTTTCAGTCAATAACTTATAGGGTGTTCCCCATATGTCAAATTGCACTTGCCTTCGTAGAAGCTTGTCCCAGAGCATTTTTTAGTCACCTGAAGCAATGTCATACTAACACGACATTTACAAAATTCTACAAGTACACCTTACTTCAGTAAAAGTTTACGACAACATACGACTGTTATACGTAGAAAAACAGTCTAGATCGAACATATCACATTAGTTGATGACGAGTTTCAGACGGATCCACGTAGCAGATAATGCAGAAGTCTCCAGATTCTGTCAGCACCTAGACACTTCTACAGTTCCGCCTCTGCGGATCCGTCTGAAACTGGTCACCAATAAATGTGATTTGTGCGATCTAGACTGTTTTTCTAAGTACAAATGTGAAATCGATCGCTGTTTTCCAAAAATATTTTCGAAAATATATGTTATGATCATTAAATGAAAGGGTAGGATTCACTTCATGAATGGTACAGCGCGAGGTCAGAAACCAATGAAATAAAAGAAAAAAAATTAAACTAGGGAATAAAATAAAAATATGACAAAGGGTTAATATGTTATGTAACTATGACACACAAGACACTCGTTCTATCAAAGGAATTAGCATACAGGATGTTTATAAATCAGTTGTACAAAAGTAACCTCTAATGGAGAAAAAGGTAAATAATTACAGAAATGTTTGATACAATACTGAATTCAGCAGATCTTCAACTTTTATTTACAAATGTTCAGTGTGGCTATCGTTTGTAACACGATAAATGTCTCATCTGATATCAATTTCCTGCCAAATCCTGTGAAGCAAGTCTTGATGTACAGTGGCTGTTGCTTGTCTTATCCGTTGTCGCAGCTCGTCAACGCTTCCCGTAAGCGGAGGAATAAATACTCTGCCTTAAATTTAACCCTATATACAGAAGTCTATTGGGGTTAAATCACGTGATCATGGTGGCTAGGATATTGTTCCACCACGTCCCAAGGAAGTCGGCGTATTCCTATGGGGAAACGTGACAACTTCACAATGATAATGCAGTGTCGCGCAATCTTGCTGGAAAATAAATTCTATTCCCATATTCTGTTTTATCCTGTTTTAACTGAGGCAGTAGATACTGTTCAAGCATTCCCAGGTACGATGAGCTTGTTACAGTTGACTCGGCAAAAAAGTGAAAACCGTAAATCTTGTTACAGCTTGCAGCGAAAAAAACATTTACCTCAGTGCAGTCCCGTCAGCGTTCGATTACTTTACCACAGGTATCGTAGGTGGCGTCGTCACTGAATATCATCTTTAGTCTGCATTTTATTAAACATTTGTACACAAGACTCAGCTCGTTTCCCTTGTCACTTTATGATGAAGCTTGCAACAGTTCCAATTTGTAGGATTTGAATAATAGGCGTTTCCGAAATACCTTCCGCACTATAACACCAGTCGTATTCAATTCTAAGCTGGTAAGTCAACTTGATTTACCGGGACTACGAAATTAAGACTGCTGAACTTGTTCAATTACTGCGTCAGAGACTGGTGGCTGACCCTGAACCGGCGTCATGGGTGATAACAGCAAGTTGGAATGAAATGACTGTACCAATTGACAGTTTGTCTTTGAGGTGGTGACTTCCGAACAAGGGCACCCTTACGAAATTTTCTAGGGGAGGGGAAGGGAAAGACTTGGGGATATGAAATAGTTGTAATATTTTGGAAGACGAATGGTGACTTGTAAGTAGCCATGAAATGATCCAGTTGCGATGCTGTTAAACACCTACATAACACCGACTATTTAATCATTTTTCTCGAAAGAAAAACACCTGACTACACTATACTTTTTCCTTCCCCTACTGGCGGATAAGGTTGGAGCAGGGGGGCATCTCTGCTTGCGATATTTAGTCCTGAATTGTCTCTGAACTGTATTAGCGAATTCATGAAGCCATAAACATCACTGCCCACGGCCTACACTGTTACAAGACTCCATGATGGCTATTGTAATAACTCAATAGTGCGTGCCACCTATCGGAAACGTCGGAACTAACAGTGTTATGCAGGAATAACACTTTAGGGTATATTGCATTCAGTGAAGTATCAAATATTTCTGTACGTTATTTACCCTTTTCAAAATTAAAGGCGCTCAGTCCGGAACCGCGCGACTGCTACGGTCGCAGGTTCGAATCCTGCCTCGGGCATGGATGTGTGTGATGTCCTTAGGTTAGTTAGGTTTAAGTAGTTCTAAGTTCTAGGGGACTAATGACCACAGATGTTAAGTCCCATAGTGCTCAGAGCCATTTGAACCAAAATTAAAGGCTATTTTTGTACAATTAATGTAGAAACACTCTGTATTTTAATCTTCACGCAAAATGTAGTCAATGCTATCGTTCGCTACTAGACGATCAAAGACAGTGTGTAGCTTCTAAACGCTTAGGAGCTTTAGTCAGCACATAATTCTGTGTCCCTATTTCTCTAATGTCAGCAGTAAGTTCTTCTCCCCCCTCCCCCCACCCTCTACGTAGAAGCTCTCAACCCACTCTTTCTATCCAGCTTTATCCTCAGAAATCTTTGCCTTACTGAAATTCCTTTGATTGGATTCTTGTTCTGTTCGCCCTGTGCTATGGGTACACGTGTGGCAAATTATTTCTGTGATGTCGAAGATCAATGATAGCAGTTATTGACATCGAAAATCCGAATTCATACGTAATCTCAGGGCGTCATGAACGTAACAACTTTAAATGGACAACTTTGAATTAGTTTGCAATATTTTGGCGTCATATACGGTACATCTTTAAATGGAACAACCCTTCCTGCGTCTTTTACCCACTCGCTTTATAACGGTATGATGTTTTACATGACAGTTAAGTAACTAGAAAAATTTTCATCTCCGGTTTGCCCACGCTATAGTGGTCTTCACACAACTCTCACGCGTTCCTCAGGCAACAGAAACGCGAAATGAAGTCTAGCATTTGAGAACGCATCACGTAACGTGTCTATTATCACATGGTTTCATATCTTAGTCCTCATTGCGTTGGATAATGATTAATCGCATAGATATACAGCGAAAACAAATATAGTTCAGACTTACAGCTACAGTCTTCGACAGCAGGATATTCTCGCTCAGCAAATGATGTGTATGCGGTTGCGTGCTGTTCCAGACTGATGCTACGCAACGTGAAACGGAGAATTCAGTCATTACTGAGCCTATTATTAAGGACTCCGCTCATTGCAGATGTTAAACATCGGAGGAAAATTTTAATTCAGGCATTATCGGCTATAGCTATGCCTGAGAAAGGAATAGAAACATTTCATTTAACTACCGTGCACGTTGTCTTAGCAGCAGCTCATGAGACACCTACATTCTCCCGGAAGAGACGAGGTGACAATCGAGTGAGGTACTGATTGAGCCAGTTGGTGTGATTGACTCGGGACGCCGTGCGCCCATTTCATGCGCGTAATGGCAGCATAGCCGGCCGAAGTGGCCGCGCGGTTCTGGCGCTGCAGTCTGGAACCGCGAGACCGCTACGGTCGCAGGTTCGAATCCTGCCTCGGGCATGGATGTGTGTGATGTTCTTAGGTTAGTTAGGTTTAACTAGTTCTAAGTTCTAGGGGACTAATGACCTCAGCAGTTGAGTCCCATAGTGCTCAGAGCCATTTGAACCATTTGAATGGCAGCATATGAATTTCAGCGCACAGTGTCACTGAGTCCTTGTCCGCGTTGTTAGTGTGTAACCTTCCCCTCACTTATCGACCTTAATGACAGTGAAAAATTAAACCGCGTGTACCTAATGGAAATTTGGGAAAAGCAGTCGTCACCGAAGTTTAATTTGTCGGTAAAGAGGGAGGAAAGGGTTACATCTAAATGAAAGGAAAAATGCAAATGAAACTGGTGGAAATTAATTTTGAAAAGGGGTAAAGTTAATAAAGAAAGTAAATGTGCGGCCGTTACGTCAACAATTAACTAGCGGTAATTAGATATTTGAGATTTGGGGGAAATTACGGTCGCCAGTCCTAAGGACAATTACTATAGTAACTGAAAAAGAAAGGTTATTACACATATAATTAACACTAGAAGCATGGCAACTGAAGGTTGACACGTGTAGTGTGAAAACTGGAAGTTTGTCAGAAGTAATAAATTTCGCTACACTCTGACTTAATTTAGCAAAAGAATTAATAAAACCGGAAAATTGAAAGTTAATTTAGTGACTGAGATTAACAGTGAACTTTGTTTCTGAAGCATATCGAAATTCAGTAAAATACAGTTAGTCTTGGGCTACCTCAACAAACATTTCAAAAGCTACTTGACTCTATGCCAATTAGAAATAAGAGATATAACTTTGAACTTGAATTAAATGATTCTGAACAATTAACAATACTAAAATTTAGTACGTACTAAGCTGAGTTGCAGTCACAGGTAAGCTAAAATACGGTAACCAAACCCCCACTCTTAATTTGTGCTTGTGTAATCTAAATATTGTAGCCAGCTATGAATGCTTTAACTGAACTTTGGAATTAAAGCAGTGAAATCGAATTATATTGTTTTAATGCTGGCGTTTGAATTTCAACGAAACTCGGGTTCATTTCGGAAAAGGAAGGGACCCTGCTTCGCAATGCAATTGGGACAATGAGCAACAAATGTTCATGGTAAGTTGCTGTAATTATAGTTTCAAAAATGGAACAGTTTGAAAAGCTGAGGTCTGCCATACAGTTATAAAACTTTACGTGCTTCCAGTCTACCTTGTTAGTTGATTGAAGGTTTGATGCCGTCGATCGGGGAGGTGGCGACAGTCACTCAGTGTCGGCCGTCGCTGTTGCAGAAGCTGGATGTTGGCGCGCCTTCTTCTCGACACGGTCACCAGGCGAAACGGGCTCCTGATGTGCGCCAGCTAATGCTTCCCGTCCGCGACACCGTGTCAGAAACTATCATAGCAAGTCGAGCACAATTATACACGGCCAAACCCTGAAAGCGCGGCAACTCGCGGGAGCGTCACACAACACACCTGCTCCACTGCACTACCCCAGCCAGCTCCCTCTTCCCGCGCTCCACGCGACAGAGTTAACACTACCAAAGATCCTAAACACTTTTGTTCTCCACACGACCTATCGATGTATTCGTTCGATAGCATAGTTTTCCCTAGGCCAGACCCAGCGTATAAATACAAATAACATTCACGAAACAAACCAACATAAATGCATAAATACAGGGTGTTTAAAAAATGACCGGTATATTTGAAACGGCAATAAAAACTAAACGAGCAGCGATATAAATACACCGTTTGTTGCAATATGCTTGGGACAACAGTACATTTTCAGGCGGACAAACTTTCGAAATTACAGTAGTTACAATTTTCAACAACAGATGGCGCTGCAAGTGATGTGAAAGATATAGAAGACAACGCCGTCTGTGGGTGCGCCATTCTGTACGTCGTCTTTCTGCTGCAAGCGTGTGCTGTTCACAACGTGCAAGTGTGCTGTGGACAACATGGTTTATTCCTTAGAACAGAGGATTTTTCTGGTGTTGGAATTCCACCGCCTAGAACACAGTGTTGTTGCAACAAGACGAAGTTTTCAACGGAGGTTTAATGTAACCAAAGGACCGAAAAGCGATACAATAAAGGATCTGTTTGAAAAATGTCAACGGACTGGGAACGTGACGGATGAACGTGCTGGAAAGGTAGGGCGACCGCGTACGGCAACCACAGAGGGCAACGCGCAGCTAGTGCAGCAGGTGATCGAACAGCGGCCTCGGGTTTCCGTTCGCCGTGTTGCAGCTGCGGTCCAAATGACGCCAACGTCCACGTATCGTCTCATGCGCCAGAGTTTACACCTCTATCCATACAAAATTCAAACGCGGCAACCCCTCAGCGCCGCTACCATTGCTGCACGAGAGACATTCGCTAACGATATAGTGCACAGGATTGATGACGGCGATATGCATGTGGGCAGCATTTGGTTTACTGACGAAGCTTATTTTTACCTGGACGGCTTCGTCAATAAACAGAACTGGCGCATATGGGGAACCGAAAAGCCCCATGTTGCAGTCCCATCGTTCCTGCATCCTCAAAAAGTACTGGTCTGGGCCGCCATTTCTTCCAAAGGAATCATTGGCCCATTTTTCAGATCCGAAACGATTACTGCATCACGCTATCTGGACATTCTTCGTGAATTTGTGGCGGTACAAACTGCCTTAGACGACACTGCGAACACCTCGTGGTTTATGCAAGATGGTGTCCGGCCACATCGCACGGCCGACGTCTTTAATTTCCTGAATGAGTATTTCGATGATCGTGTGATTCCTTTGGGCTATCCGAAACATACAGGAGGCGGCGTGGATTGGCCTCCCTATTCGCCAGACATGAACCCCTGTGACTTCTTCCTGTGGGGACACTTGAAAGACCAGGTGTACCGCCAGAATCCAGAAACAATTGAACAGCTGAAGCAGTACATCTCATCTGCATGTGAAGCCATTCCGCCAGACACGTTGTCAAAGGTTTCGGGTAATTTCATTCAGAGACTACGCCATATTATTGCTACGCATGGTAAATATGTGGAAAATACCGTACTATAGAGTTTCCCAGACCGCAGCGCCATCTGTTGTTGAAAATTGTAACTACTGTAATTTCGAAAGTTTGTCTGCCTGAAAATGTACTGTTGTCCCAAGCATATTGCAACAAACGGTGTATTTCTATATATATATATATATATATATATATATATATATATATATATATATATATATATATATATATATATACTCCTGGAAATGGAAAAAAGAACACATTGACACCGGTGTGTCAGACCCACCATACTTGCTCCGGACACTGCGAGAGGGCTGTACAAGCAATGATCACACGCACGGCACAGCGGACACACCAGGAACCGCGGTGTTGGCCGTCGAATGGCGCTAGCTGCGCAGCATTTGTGCACCGCCGCCGTCAGTGTCAGCCAGTTTGCCGTGGCATACGGAGCTCCATCGCAGTCTTTAACACTGGTAGCATGCCGCGACAGCGTGGACGTGAACCGTATGTGCAGTTGACGGACTTTGAGCGAGGGCGTATAGTGGGCATGCGGGAGGCCGGGTGGTCGTACCGCCGAATTGCTCAACACGTGGGGCGTGAGGTCTCCACAGTACATCGATGTTGTCGCCAGTGGTCGGCGGAAGGTGCACGTGCCCGTCGACCTGGGACCGAACCGCAGCGACGCACGGATGCACGCCAAGACCGTAGGATCCTACGCAGTGCCGTAGGGGACCGCACCGCCACTTCCCAGCAAATTAGGGACACTGTTGCTCCTGGGGTATCGGCGAGGACCATTCGCAACCGTCTCCATGAAGCTGGGCTACGGTCCCGCACACCGTTAGGCCGTCTTCCGCTCACGCCCCAACATCGTGCAGCCCGCCTCCAGTGGTGTCGCGACAGGCGTGAATGGAGGGACGAATGGAGACGTGTCGTCTTCAGCGATGAGAGTCGCTTCTGCCTTGGTGCCAATGATGGTCGTATGCTTGTTTGGCGCCGTGCAGGTGAGCGCCACAATCAGGACTCCATACGACCGAGGCACACAGGGCCAACACCCGGCATCATGGTGTGAGGAGCGATCTCCTACACTGGCCGTACACCACTGGTGATCGTCGAGGGGACACTGAATAGTGCACGGTACATCCAAACCGTCATCGAACCCATCGTTCTACCATTCCTAGACCGGCAAGGGAACTTGCTGTTCCAACAGGACAATGCACGTCCGCATGTATCCCGTGCCACCCAACGTGCTCTAGAAGGTGTAAGTCAACTACCCTGGCCAGCAAGATCTCCGGATCTGTCCCCCATTGAGCATGTTTGGGACTGGATGAAGCGTCGTCTCACGCGGTCTGCACATGCAGCACGATCGCTGGTCCAACTGAGGCGCCAGGTGGAAATGGCATGGCAAGCCGTTCCACAGGACTACATCCAGCATCTCTACGATCGTCTCCATGGGAGAATAGCAGCCTGCATTGCTGCGAAAGGTGGATATACACTGTACTAGTGCCGACATTGTGCATGCTCTGTTGCCTGTGTCTATGTGCCTGTGGTTCTGTCAGCGTGATCATGTGATGTATCTGACCCCAGGAATGTGTCAATAAAGTTTCCCCTTCCTGGGACAATGAATTCACGGTGTTCTTATTTCAATTTCCAGGAGTATATATATATATATATATATATATATATACAAACAGTAAAACAATTACAATATGTAAAGACACAGAAATGTCATATCTTCAGGTAACAAAATAAGGAAAAAAATTTATAGTGCAATAGATGGAAATAGAAGGATATGCATTTCCGGCGTTACAAGTGCCTCCCGCGTGGGTAGCTTAAGCCAAATTCTGGTCCGGTGTAACCCATTTTGCTGATTTTCTTTACCACTGCAAAAAAAACTATTTGTGTCACAAACTATGTTACGTTAATGTATCAATAACAATCTACGTTTCTGCGTAACGATGCTTTATTGTATACTAAGTTTTATCGATTTCGAAGGTTCTACAGCGTTTTAGAAAATAGTTGACATTTTAGGCTTGTGCGACGGCTGCGAACACGTGTACGGGCGCCGGCCGCGGTGGTCTCGCGGTTCTAGGCGCGCAGTCAGGAACCGTGCGACTGCTACGGTCGCAGGTTCGAATCCTGCCTCGGGCATGGATGCGTGTGATGTCCTTAGGTTAGTTAGGTTTAAGTAGTTCTAAGTTCTAGGGGACTGATGACCACAGCAGTTGAGTCCCATAGTGCTCAGAGCCATTTGAACCATTTTTGAACCACGTGTACGGGCAAACAGACATGCAACTGTTGAGAAACTGACCGCCCATCTACAGGTACATGTACGTGGTTACTCTGTAATTCACAGTTAAGTGCCTGGCAGAGGGTTCGTCGAACCATTTTCATATTACTTCTAGCCGGCCGCGGTGGTCTCGCGGTTCTAGGCGCTCAGTCCGGAACCGTGCGACCGCTACGGTCGCAGGTTCGAATCCTGCCTCGGGCATGGATGTGTGTGATGTCCTTAGGTTAGTTAGGTTTAAGTAGTTCTAGGGGACTGATGACCACAGCAGTTGAGTCCCATAGTGCTCAGAGCCATTTGAACCATATTACTTCTCTACAATTCCACTCTCGAATGGTTCGTGGGAAAAAGGAACACTTAAATATTCCCGTTCGAGCTCTGATTTCTCTTATTTTATTATGATGATCGTTTGTCCCTACGTAGGTGTCAACAAAATATTTTCGCATTCGGAAGAGAAAGTTGGTGATTGATATTTCGTAAATAGGTCTCGCCGCAAAGAAAACTGCTTTTGTTTCAGTGACTGCCACCCCAACTCGCGTATATCAGTAAGACTCTCTCCCCTATTGCGCGATAACACGAAACGAGCTGCCCTTCTTTGCACTTTTTCGATGTCCTCCGTGAATCGTTGTTGGTAAGGATCCCATACCGCGCATTAATGTTCCAGCAGAGGACGGCCAAGTGTAATGTAGGCTGTCTCTTTAGTGGGTTTCTCGCATCTTTTAAGTGTTCTGCTAACAAAGCGCAGTCTTTGTTTCGCCTTCCCCACATTATTATCTACATGGTCTTTCCAATATAAGTTGCTCGTAATTGTAATTCCTAGGTATTTAGTGGAATTGACAGCACTTATATTTATGCGATTTATCGTATACCCAAAATTTATCGGATTTCTTTTAGTACCCATGTGGATGAACCCGCACTTTTTTTTGTTTAGTGCCCATTGCCACTTTTGCCATCATACCGAAATTCTCTCTAGATCATTTTGTAATTGGAATTGATCATCTGATGATTTTACTAGACGGTAAATTACAGCGTTATCTGCAAACAATCTAAGGGGGCTGCTCAGATTATCACCTAGGTCATTTATGTAAATCAAGAACAGCAGAGGGCACTACCTTGTGGAACGCCAGATACCACTTCTGTCCTACTCGATGATTTACCGTCTATCACTGCTAACTGTGACCTCTCTGAGGGCACATCACGAATCCAGTCACACAACTGAGACGATACTCCATATGCAAGCAATATGATTAATCCAGAATGAGATTTTCACTCTGCAGCGGAGTGTGCGCTGATATGAAACTTCCTGGCAGATTAAAACTGTGTGCCGGACCGAGACTCGAACTCGGGACTCATATCCTTTCTTTCAGGAGTGTTAGTTCTGCAAGGTTCGCAGGAGAGCTTCTGTAAAGTTTGGAAGGTAGGAGACGAGGTACTGGCAGAACTAAAGCTGTGAGGACGGGGCGTGAGTCGTGCTTGGGTAGCTCAGTTGGGAGAGCACTTGCTCGCGAAAGGCAAAGGTCCCGAGTTCGAGTCTCGGTCCGGCACACAGTTTTAATCTGCCAGGAAGTTTCAATATGATTAATAGTCGCTTATGAGGAACGGTATCGAAAGCCTTCTGAAAATCTGGGAATGTGGAATCGATCTGAGATCCCTTGTCGACAGCACTCTTAACATCATGGGAATAAAGAGCTAGCTGTGTTGCACAAGAACGATATTTTCTGAATCCGTGTTGGATATGTATCAATAAGTCATTTTCTTCAAGGTGACTGATAATGTTCGAGTACAGTATACGCTGCCAGATAAGACGCTATCAACAGCGCCTCGTGAAAGACAGTTCAATAGACGTTGCTGCGCGTGGGCCTCCGGTCAACAGTCTCCTGGTTCATGAACCTGTGCTGACTGCTTTTCATCGGCGACGAGGGCTGAAATTTGCACGCCAAAAACGCAACTGGACGTCATCTGAGTGCGAAATGTGGCCCTTTCAGATAAATCACGTTTTATGCTACATCAGGCAGATGGCCGTTGCCTGGCACGACATGAAACTTCTGGGAGCAAAGACTGAGAGAACGTTGTGGTGTGGTGGGTATTTTCGTAGCATTCCCTGGGTGACCTTGCCATCCTGGAAAGCACAATGGATGAACACAGGTATGCCTTTGTCCTTGGGGACGATGTTCATCACTACAGGCAGTTTGTTTCTCCTCGGCACGATGGTGTTTACCAGCACGACAATGCAACGTACCGCACAGCTCTCAGTGCGCGCGTGGTTCGAAGAGCACCGGGATGGGTGTACCATACTCTCCTAGCCACCAGACCACCCCGGATTAAAACCCAGTCGAGAATCTGTGCGGCCACCTCGGTCGGGCTGTTGGCGCCTCGCATCCTCAACCGAGAAACCTAGCGCAGCCGGCCACCGCAATGGAGTGGGGCATGGCTTCACATCCCTGTCGATACCTTCCAGAATGCGACAGACTTTCTTTCTGCACGTCTCGCAGCTGTCCGCTCTGCAGAAGTTGGTTATTCAAGCTTTTCACAGGTGGTCACATTAAAGTGACAGGACAGCGCACGATGTGCAAATCAGCAAACAGCCTATTGTATCTAGTGTGAACTACAGGGACTGTGTAATGTGTACCGCGGACTTTCGAATTAAAATAGAAATATGTTAATAAATTTTCTCACCGTGAAATAATATTAAGAACATTAATCTGGATTGTAAGAAGTACCGATCACACGCGATTGCGTGGGCCACACGGTATCTATTGTGAACAGTAAGGACTGTTTGGCGCGTACGGTGGATTGTGAAATCATGTTATAAATATAGGGCGAGTCAAAAGTTCTTGGACACCATCATAAGTTGGAAGATTAAAGAGAAAATTGAAATGTGATGATGGGAACAAAGGTTTGACATGGGGCCGCAACTTTTGGAGTGAATGTCATTCGTGGCCGCCATCTTGAAATCCGCCATTTTGGATTCAAGTCATTTTTTTTTAATGGGAAGGGGGGGGGGGTGTATGACACATCAGATAACACTCGCTTGAGCTCTGGAAGTGATTGGTGTAATTTGTTTTTGTCTATCTTGTACAGTTTAGAAGTTATTAAAGTTCAAAGTTACCTTGATTGCGACTCATGTCTCGGGATGGACAACACGTAGAACGTGTGTTGTAGCAGTCGGTATGAAGGTAATTTCCCAACTTTGAACAATAATAACCTCTAAACTGTACAAGATAGACAAAAACAAATTACACCACTAAATTCCAGAGCTCAAGCGAGTGTTATTTGATGTGTCATACACCCCCCTTCCCATTTAACAAAATGACTTGAATCCAAAACGGCGGATTTCAAGATGGCAGCCACGAATGGCATTCACTCCAAAAGTTGCGGCCCCACATCAAACCTATGTTCCCATCATCACTTTTCAATTTTCGCTTTAATCTTCCACCTTATGAAGGTGTCCAAGGACTTTTGACTCACCCTGTATACTGACGTGCTTTCTTATCGGAGAGTGGTACTTTGAAATGTTCCGATTCGTGAACAAACGGGAAGCCAGTAATTCAAAGTTGTGACGATAAATTGCTAATAGGCGTTGTGAAGTCAGGATACATTACGTATTAACCGAATTCAGCGTGTCTTTCCTACGTCGCCGCTTGTAGATACGTATAATCCAGAAGCATCACGCTGTCCCACTTCAGCCACGAAGGGGCAACTGCGGTTAAGATCAGCACAACAACGATTATTACTGGACTGCACTCTCCTGGATCATGGTTAAACCACGCGTAAGACGAGGACATGTCGATACCACCAGCTACATGGGAACTGACACTACAAATGTTAAAAAAGCCAAACCTTCCTACCGAGCGAGGTGGCGCAGTGGTTAGACACTGGACTCGCATTCGGGAAGACGACGGTTCAATCCCGCGTCCGGCCATCCTGATTTAGGTTTTCCGTGATTTCCCTAAATCACTCCAGGCAAATGCCCGGATGGTTCCTCTGAAAAGGGCACGGCCGACTTCCTTCCCCGTCCATCCCTAATCCGATGAGACCGATGACACGCTGTCTGGTCTCCTTCCCCAAACCAACCAACCAACCAACCTTCCTGACCAGTTACTGAAAAGAATTTTGTAATATAGCTATTATTTCTGCTCAAGCTGTATTGCTCTCTCTCTCTTTGTCACCTCCTCCTTCGTAACTGAAGCCCCCATAAAGCTGAGCAGAATTTTTTTCAATAACTTCCAATTGGAAAATAAAATTAATTTGGTTCATTAACTAACTTCTTGATTCAGTTAGTACAATTTGGCAGACACATTCTTTTTGATACTGCCCTCATTGCTGCAAATAGCTGCTATTATTACTGAGGTCGTCACTCTCTATTTCTTTATTCGCATTTGTTGCCTATGTATACGTATTTTGTGAGTCGTCTTTAGCTCTACAACTCAACCAAAAGTTTTCAGAGTCGAAAAGCCTGTAACACGTATTATTTGTGGAGTAAATTCACGGACGTCCTGTAGAAACCTCTTCAAAGAACTGGGTATACTAACTACTGCCTCTCAGTATATTTACTCCTTAATGAAATTTGTCCTAAAAATTTATCTCTTTTTCCAACAAACAGCTCAGTTCATACTTACGATACCAGGAACAAAAATGATCTGCACAAGGACTTAAAAGCATTTACTTTAGTTCAAAAAGGGGTCCACTACTCAGGAGCACTTATCTTCAATAATTTGCCAGCACACATAAAAAATTTAGTTACAAATAAATATCAGTTTAAAAGGAGTCTGAAAGACTTACTAGTGGCCAATTCCTGCTACTCCATTGACGAATTTTTTAATAGAAACAAATGATATGTTGTGTATACTCATACCATTAGTATTGTTATTTCAGCTTAAAAAATGATGTATTGTATATACTCATACTGTTAGTATTGTTATTTCAGCCTAAAAAAAATTGACATGTTCCACATCCACGAGGATCTCCTCAGCACGGATCTATGGAACGAAAAACTAATCTAATCGAATCTAAACTAAAGTGTTACTTTTTGTAGTTGTCTGCTGCCTTCGTTTCGCTTCTCTTACTGAGGTGATTATTGCCACATTTTGAGGAAATACACGCGATGCGCAGTGTCCTCCATTAAGCTACCAGGCAGCACTTAATCAGAAATAACAACATTGGTGAATTACTTAGGTAGCGCGAAAGTGTTGTAGGTATACGTGAGATGATTTGCATTTGCTGAAACATCAGTATTCATCACTATATGGTTTCCCAAGTCAGAGTAACGCCTAAACACATCTGTGTTAAAGATTCAT
The DNA here is from genome assembly GCF_023898315.1 of Schistocerca nitens. NCBI lineage: Eukaryota > Metazoa > Arthropoda > Insecta > Orthoptera > Acrididae > Schistocerca > Schistocerca nitens. The sequence continues at coordinate 24,137,762 of NC_064614.1, forward strand.
ACCGATTTCAATCTGTGTGGGCATAATAAATACGCCGGTCGTGCGGTTCTAGGCGCTACAGTCTGGAACCGCGCGACCGCTACGGTCGCAGGTTCGAGTCATGCCTCGGGCATAGATGTGTGTGATGACAAATGGTTCAAATGGCTCTGAGCACTATGGAACTTAACTGCTGAGGTTATCAGTCCCCTAGAACTTAGAACTACTTAAACCTAACTAACCTTAGAACATCACACACATCCATGCCCAGGGCAAGATTCGAACCTGCGACCGTAGCTCTCGCGCGGTTCCAGACTGAAGCTCCTAGAACAGCTCGGCCACTCCGGCCGGCGTCGGCAAAACGCCTCGTGTAATAAGGACAATGGGAAAGGGGCAGTACATTTGTGGGTTGTGGGTAAGTTGGGAATTTGGGTCCGCCGGGACTCGTGTTAGTGCACTCCGTGCAGTTGCACTGACCTCTGTGTCCGGGTGGCTCAGTCGTCACAAAATATAGCTAGTAAGCAGGAGACCCGCGTCCGCATCCAGGTCTTGCACATTTTTTCAACTTTCCCCACTGATTTCAATCAATGCCCGCTGGCAGCCAGTGTCTGTAATTCCTTTCTGTCTTAATGATTTTAATAGTTTCCACGACGAAACTCTGTCCCTAAACTTGGCAGAAACTGCAAAGAGATTCTGGTCGTATGTAATGACCACCAGTGGCAAGGCACAACCACTACCTTTACTGCGCAGTAGCAGTGGTAATGATACCGTTTAAACTGCCTCTAAAGCAGGATCGCTAAACAAGGTTTCCGAAAATTTCTTCACCAAAAAAAGACGAAGTAAATATTCCGGAATTAGAATTAAGAACAACTGTCAACAAAACTAAGTTTGAGGTAATTGTATATGCGTAGCGCAGCTTCAATCACTTAATAAACGCAAGTCTTTCAGTCTAAACTGCATGTAGATTACTTTTCTTTCACAGTATGGTGATGTAATAACTTCATACTTAACAGTCAAACAATCGCTCGATCGATGAAAGATCTGTACCTAAGGACTGGGTAGTTTCATAGGTCACGCCAACATTCAAAGCGAAATAGGAGTAATACGCTGAATTACCAGACTCATATTACTAACGGCGATATGCAGTAGGGCTTTGGAACATATATTGCGTTTGAACATTATATATTACCTCGGAAAAATGCGAACTGTTGGCAAACAGTCCGCACGGATTCAAAAAATATTGTTCTCTTGAGACACAACGTCTTTATAATCACACGGAGTAACGCGTGCTGTCGACAGGGCATCTCAATTTCATTCCGTATTTCTAAATTTCCAGAAGGCTTTGGGCACCATTCCTCACTAAGCGGCTTCTAATCGAACTGTGTGGCTATGGAGTCTCACCTCAGTGGATTCATAATTTCCTGTCAGAGAGGTCGCAGTTAGTAATAACTGACTGGAAGTCATCGAGTAAAACGGAAGCAACATCTGGCGTTCTCGAAGGAAGTGTTAAGAAATGGTTCAAATGGCTCTGAGCACTATGGGACTTAACAGCTATGGTCATCAGTCCCCTAGAACTTAGAACTACTCAAACCTAACTAACCTAAGGACAGCACACAACACCCAGCCATCACGAGGCAGAGAAAATCCCTGACCCCGCCGGGAATCGAACCCGGGAACCCGTGCGTGGGAAGCGAGAACGCTACCGCACGACCACGAGATGCGGGCAAGTGTTAAGAGCCCTCTGCTGTTATTCATCAATGTAATCGATTTAGGAGGCAATCTGAGCATCCCTCTTAGATAGTTTTCAGATGTTACTGTCGTGTACTGTCTAATCAAGTCGCCAGAAGATCAGAACCAATTGCAAAATGATTTAGGCAAAACATTTGTGTGGTGTGAAAATTGGCAGTTGTTTCTCTATAAGGAAAAATGTGATGTCTTTATAACTGCAAAAAGAAATCCGTTAAATTTCGGGTACACGATAAACCATTCAAATATAAATGCTGTCAATTCAACTACAAACCTCGGGATTACAATTAAAACAATTTAAGTTGCAGCGATCACACAGAAAATGTGGCGAAGGCGAACCAAGGACTGCCTTTTACTGGCGGAACACGTAGGAGATGCAACAGGTTTACTAAAGAGACTGCCTACACTATGTTTGTCTGTCCTCTTCTAGAGTACTGCTGAGCAATAAGGGATAACGAACTGAAATCATTTAGTTGCAGAATGATGGACATAGAGGAGTTACGGGCAAAGTTTAAACAGATTGTAATCATGTTCTGGACATGTATGTTCCTAGCAAGTGGATTAAGAACGGAGAAGACCTCATCGAGGTTTAATAACGAAATTCAAAAACTGCTGAGGAAGCAAAGGCTGTTATACTCTCGGTTCAAAGGACAACGCGCAAATGACAACAGGCAAAGATTAGTAGAGATTCGTGCGTCTGTGAAAAGATGTAAGCACGAGGGAAACAACAGCTACCACCTGTAAGTGTACTGTCATATCGTTGGTTTAGTTGTGGAGTATCTTTGCGGACAGCCGCGTCTAGAGAGTCGAGCGCGGGACACGGAATTGTTATGCTGTGTAGTGTGTAGCTCTGCATGTGAGAGGCATTGTTAGTATGGAAGTTGAAGTGTTGCTACAAGTGGTATTACAGTAAAGTGATAAAATAGGTAAATGATTCAGAGGAAAGTGCGTCAAGAAGTAATTAAAAATGAGCAGTGCCGCCGACAACGTATTTGTGTATCCTCTCGTTGCGTGTTGCACAGCATCAATTTTCCGCGCCGTGTTCGGTCTCCCAGAATGAACTGATGTGAATCAGTAGAAGTTAGTTACCATAAAAGAGTGCAGTCAAGTGTCAGTGTCTAGTAGCGAGCGTGAGGACGTGCGTTCGATCATCGCTTTTCTGCATTATCAACAATCAGCCGCACCACGACGGTTATGCGCACGCTCGTACAAGTGAGAATTGAGAACTGAAAAATTAACTTTACGAACAGTGTTACATCATTACTAGTGTCAAGGAGGACTGGTACCAGATATCTGTGTATGCGTGACGCGCGTAAGAACTTTCGTGCGATCATTCGGCTTCCGCATCATCAACAATCACCCGCGTCGTGTCGGTTACGCGTACGCTCGTCTGAGTGATGTTGTGGACAGATAATCATCAAGATTGTTAATTGGAATAAACATTTACGACTTAGAGTGTAAGCAGTGCAACCTGTGGTTTCCATATCGTCTCAGAAAATAGATATTCATACCAGACATAGGAAAGTGCTGTGTTTTAACGTTGAGTGGCTCCCCTGAATCAGCTTGCATATTTCGATGGATAATTTCAGGCAAGCCAACAACAGTGTGGAGCAGGAAAATACGACCGCCGCGGGATTATCAGGTACGTGGTGTGGACAGGGCGTACGGTCTAGCAACAGTCCGAAACGACAACCACTTTAAGGTACTCCACCCTTTTGTACCTCCTGGCGTGTTACACACCGTCATACTTTGGCTAAAGATCTGGCGGAGAACCCGACAAAATTCTGGTCCTATGTAAAATTGCTAAGCGGATCTAAGGCTTTCATCAAGACACTCGTTGACTTGTCTGGCTTGCGGTAGAAGACAGCAAGGAGGAGGGCTGTGGTTTTAAATTCCACGTTTAAGAAATAATACACGCAGGAGCAGGGGAATCGTATATACGTAGTTTGGAACGTAAATAGTGGCAACACTGCTGTGGAGACACTATGCAGTGGAATCTACTATTGTCGCTGATAGCACACGTTGTTGACATATCTATCTTACTCCAAGCAAATGGACTCGTCCGTCCCACGTCACCGGCGTGCGCGCAATCGAGGGAAACACAGTCACTTGTGAGCGAGCCGTCTAACGTAACGGTGCCGCTATGTTTTCGAAACAGGAACAACGGAGTTGGATCAAGATTGAATGTGCCAGAGGTAGTACAGCACGAAAGTGTCATCATGGTCTTCAAGACGCGTGCGACACTTTCTGCGCAACCCACCCATCATTTTGCACGACAATGCGAGGGCGCATACAGCACAAGCTGTGTCTGCTCTGTTCGGTCGATGAGACTGGGAAGTACTGTACCATCCACCATACTCCCCGGACGTAAATCCTCGTGACTTTGATTTGATTCCGAAGATGAAGGAACTACTTCGTGGTATTCGCTTCAGAACTTTTCCAGAGATTCGACAGGCAGTAGTAGACCGCTCCATTCGCACCATCAACAGAATAGGCTCTGCTAACGGTATACTACGCTTTTCACAATGGGTTCTACACAACACTGGTGACTACTTTGAAGGATAGTAAGAAGTGTAAACAGGTAACTCTTTAGTATCGGTTGTGAACAAATAGTTGCCGCTATTTAAGTTCCAACCATCGTAATTCCGTCGTTCGACCATCGCACAGAGTCCCGTATGGATGACATAGTAATAAGCATTCCTGTCGTAGAAAAACAACTTGTTGTTGTTATTGTGGTCTTCAGTCCTGAGACTGGTTTGATGCAGCTCTCCATGCTACTCTATCCTGTGCAAGCTTCTTCATCTCCCAGTACCTACTGCAACCTACATCCTTCTGAATCTGCTTAGTGTATTCATCTCTTGGTCACCCCCTACGATTTTTACCCTCCACGCTGCCCTCCAATACTAAATTGGTGATCCCTTGATGCCTCAGAACATGTCCTACCAACCGATCCCTTCTTCTGGTCAAGTTGTGCCACAAACTTCTCTTCTCCCCAATCCTATTCAATACCTCCTCATTAGTTATGTGATCTACCCATCTAATCTTCAGCATTCTTCTGTAGCACCACATTTCGAATGCTTCTATTCTCTTCTTGACCAAACTATTTACCGTCCATGTTTCACTTCCATACATGGCTACACTCCATACAAATACTTTCAGAAACGACTTCCTGACACTTAAATCTATATTCGATGTTAACAAATTTCTCTTCTTCAGAAACGATTTCCTTGCCATTGCCAGTCTACATTTTATATCCTCTCTACTTCGACCATCATCAGTTATTTTGCTCCCCAAATAGCAAAACTCCTTTACTACTTTAAGTGTCTCATTTCCCAATCTAATACCCTCAACATCACCCGACTTAATTCGACTACATTCCATTATCCTCGTTTTGCTTTTGTTGATGCTCATCTTATATCCTCCCTTCAAGACACCATCCATTCCGTTCAACTGCTCTTCCTAGTCCTTTCCTGTCTCTGACAGAATTACAATGTCATCGGCGAACCTCAAAGTTTTTATTTCTTCTCCATGGATTTTAATACCTTCTCCGAATTTTTTTTGTTTCCTTTACTGCTTGCTCAATATACAGATTGAATAATATCTGGGAGAGGCTACAACCCTGTCTTACTCCCTTCCCAACCACTGCTTCCCTTTCATGTCCCTCGACTCTTATAACTGCCATCTGGTTTCTGTACAAATTGTAAATAGTCTTTCGCTTCCTGTATTTTACCCCTGCCACCTTTAGAATTTGAAAGAGAGTATTCCAGTCAACATTGTCAAAACCTTTCTCTAAGTCTGCAAATGCTAGAAACGTAGGTTTGCCTTTCTTTAATCTTTCTTCTAAGACATGTCGTAAGGTCAGTATTGCCCCGAGGTCGGCTTCTACTAGTTTTTCCATTCGTCTGTAAAGAATTCGTGTTAGTATTTTGCAGCTGTGGCTTATTAAACTGATTGTTCGGTAATTCTCACATCTGTCAACACCTGCTTTCTTTGGGATTGGAATTATTATATTCTTCTTGAAGTCTGAGGGTATTTCGCCTGTCTCATACATCTTGCTCACCAGATGGTAGAGTTTTGTCAGGACAGGCTCTCCCAAGGCCGCCAGTAGTTCCAATGGAATGTTGTCTACTCCGGGGGCCTTGTTTCGACTCAGGTCTTTCAGTGCTCTGTCAAACTCTTCACGCAGTATCGTATCTCCCATTTCATTTTCATCTACATCCTCTTCCATTTCCATTATATTGTCCTCAAGTACATCGCCCTTGTATAGACCCTCTATATACTCCTTCCACCTTTCTGCTTTCCCTTCTTTGCTTAGAACTGGGTTTCCATATGAGCTCTTGATGTTCATACAAGTGGTTCTCTTATCTCCAAAGGTCTCTTTAATTTTCCTGTAGGCAGTATCTATCTTACCCCTAGTGAGATAAGCCTCTACATCCTTATATTTGTCCTCTAGCCATCCGTGCTTAGCCATTTTGCACTTCCTTTCGATCTCATTTTTGAGACGTTTGTATTCCTTTTTACTTGCTTCATTTACTGCATTTTTATATTTTCTCCTTTCTTCAATTAAATTCAATATTTCTTCTGTTACCCAAGGATTTCTACTAGCCCTCGTCTTTTTACCCTCTTGATCCTCTGCTATCTTCACTACTTCATCCCTCAAAGCTACCCATTCTTCTTCTCCTGTATTTCTTTCCCCCATTCCTGTCAATTGTTCCTTTATGCTCTCCCTGAAACTCTGTACAACCTCTGGTTCTTTCAGTTTATCCATGTCCCATCTCCTTAAATTCCCACCTTTTTGCAGTTTCTTCAGTTCAAGGTGCAAGATGAAATCCTTCGCAACATCACCACATGATATGTGTTGGCAACGATCCGCACATGCATTTGTAAAAGTTAAGGCCCCTAAAAGCAAGGGCTTGTCACATCAGTAAAATCAATCAAATAAAATGCTAGGCTACTAAATTAGACTGGCATTTCATGTCACTGATTTTATTGATGTGACAAAGCCACTGATTTTAGAGGCCTTAACTTTTCAAATGGATGGACATATTGTTGCTAAGGTTAACGCCAAACCACCATTTATTTGCATGTGGTTGGTTGTCTTATTCAACAGCTGCTTGCCAAGGTATTAGCCTGCCTGTGTCAACGTATGTCACATGATGTTTCAACACCTACTTTTGACCTATTTTGAATCTGTACCTATATTTCTATGTCAATGTATAGTATTGCTTACGTAGGATGTAGTACCTGTCATGGAAATTCTTTGACTATGTATACGTATTTCAGTTATGTGAACTTTTGAGCGATGTTGTTTATTATTATGCTTGTGAATTTAAATAACTACTGAAATGATTATTACATAATGCACTGTGAAAGATTTGGTCTATAATTAGGGAACGTAGCGTTGAATGTAAAAGATGTGGGGAGGCCCCGCAGCCACGAAAGTAGCCTGGCGGAGAGGAAAAGGTGCGGTTGGCGCGCAAGTGGCAACTCGTCCTTGACGGGTGAGGAGCATGGTCCGACGTGAGCAGTCCTGTGACTAACATCTCGTAAGCAGTAGCGGATCATTGTGGCTCCTATTCCTGGAGTTTCGAGGCCAGAAGAAGTTAAGGGCACTATTTATGGGCCTCGGATGCTGCATTTGATGATATCATTATCACGGCATGGTTTTTGGCCCACCTCCTGAATGAAATTCAGAATCATTTCAAGCTTTTCCCTGTTCAGCATTGCTACTAATTTTATGTGTGTCGGTAACTGGTTATATAAACTGTTGCACCTAGTTCATTTCAGGTACGTGTTGTTGAGAGGTATATGTTACTGTTTACTATCTCATTGGCCATTTGTTTGCCTGACTTATAGTTAGTGGAACATTTATCTGCAAGGTTAAAGGTTACTGTGTTGTAGTGTGAACGGATATAAGGAAAGAGTTTAGTGCGTGTGTCAAGGCAGGTTAGGTTAGGCTCAGCACTGCCTCCTCCTCTATCATTCTGCTTGACACAAGAATGTCTAATTAGGCTGGCGATCGGTTTTAATATGCAATGTTACAACTTGCTTTTGTGCCGGGAGAACAAATCCACCGTTTACTATTGGTTATACTGTGCTGGAGTGTTTCGGAAACGAATCCCATTTATAGAGAGGCTATACTAAGCAATGAAGTTATAGAGTATGATCAATAGCAGACCTCCTCAATTAAATTCAGAATCATTTCAAGCTTTTCCCCGTTCAGTATTGCTACTATTTTCATGTTTGTCGGTAATTGGTTGTATAAACTGCTGCACCTAGTTCATTTCAGGTATGTGTTGTTGAGAGGCATATGTTACTGTTTACTATCTCATTGGCCATTTGTTTGACTTATAGTTAGTAGAACATTTATCTGTAAGGTTAAAGGTTACTGTGTTGTAGTGTGAACGGATATAAGGAAAGAGTTTCGTGCGTGTGTCAAGGCAGGTTAAGTTAGGCTTATCACTGCCTCCTCCTCTATCATTCTGCTTTACACAAGAATGTCTAATTAGGCTGGCGATCGGTTTTAATATCCAATGTTACAACTTGCCTTTGTGCTGGGAGAACAAACCCACCGTTTACTATTGGTTATACTATGCTGGAGTGCTTCGGAAGCGAATCCCATTTTTATTGTTCTGTTTCCATTAAGTTGTATCACGGTCACAACTACTTAAAAATTCCTCGCTGCGGTACAACGTTAGCATCGACTGCCCTTTAAGGTTTTCGGTGGTACCGTTACAGTGTGACGTACACGTTTAAAGTAATAGACTACATTAATTGCGATCCGTTTTTAATTTCGTGGCTAACTACACTCCTGGAAATGGAAAAAAGAACACATTGACACCGGTGTGTCAGACCCACCATACTTGCTCCGCACACTGCGAGAGGGCTGTACAAGCAATGATCACACGCACGGCACAGCGGACACACCAGGAACCGCGGTGTTGGTCGTCGAATGGCGCTAGCTGCGCAGCATTTGTGCACCGCCGCCGTCAGTGTCAGCCAGTTTGCCGTGGCATACGGAGCTCCATCGCAGTCTTTAACACTGGTAGCATGCCGCGACAGCGTGGACGTGAACCGTATGTGCAGTTGACGGACTTTGAGCGAGGGCGTATAGTGGGCATGCGGGAGGCCGGGTGGACGTACCGCCGAATTGCTCAACACGTGGGGCGTGAGGTCTCCACAGTACATCGATATTGTCGCCAGTGGTCGGCGGAAGGTGCACGTGCCCGTCGACCTGGGACCGGACCGCAGCGACGCACGGATGCACGCCAAGACCGTAGGATCCTACGCAGTGCCGTAGGGGACCGCACCGCCACTTCCCAGCAAATTAGGGACACTGTTGCTCCTGGGGTATCGGCGAGGACCATTCGCAACCGTCTCCATGAAGCTGGGATACGGTCCCGCGCACCGTTGGGCCGTCTTCCGCTCACGCCCCAACATCGTGCAGCCCGCCACCAGTGGTGTCGCGACAGGCGTGAATGGAGGGACGAATGGAGACGTGTCATCTTCAGCGATGAGAGTCGCTTCCGCCTTGGTGCCAATGATGGTCGTATGCGTGTTTGGCGCCGTGCAGGTGAGCGCCACAATCAGGACTGCATACGACCGAGGCACACAGGGCCAACACCCGGCATCATGGTGTGGGGAGCGATCTCCTACACTGGCCGTACACCACTGGTGATCGTCGAGGGGACACTGAATAGTGCACGGTACATCCAAACCGTCATCGAACCCATCGTTCTACCATTCCTAGACCGGCAAGGGAACTTGCTGTTCCAACAGGACAATGCACGTCCGCATGTATCCCGTGCCACCCAACGTGCTCTAGAAGGTGTAAGTCAACTACCCTGGCCAGCAAGATCTCCGGATCTGTCCCCCATTGAGCATGTTTGGGACTGGATGAAGCGTCGTCTCACGCGGTCTGCACGTCCAGCACGAACGCTGGTCCAACTGAGGCGCCAGGTGGAAATGGCATGGCAAGCCGTTCCACAGGACTACACCCAGCATCTCTACGATCGTCTCCATGGGAGAATAGCAGCCTGCATTGCTGCGAAAGGTGGATATACACTGTACTAGTGCCGACATTGTGCATGCTCTGTTGCCTGTGTCCATGTGCCTGTGGTTCTGCCAGTGTGATCATGTGATGTATCTGACCCCAGGAATGTGTCAATAAAGTTTCCCCTTCCTGGGACAATGAATTCACGGTGTTCTTATTTCAATTTCCAGGAGTGTACTTCCTCATTTGTTTATTTTGGAGGGCACCAATTAAGTTTGTGCGATTAACAAGGCCACTTTACATATCTTCAGGAGACAACATCCCAAGTATCCCTGGAATGAACACGGCACTACCGCCCCTAATAAAACAGTTACTCGTGTATTAATTTACAAGTTTAAAGTAAGATGTCACAACAACTATACTATGCGGCATATGATCACGCTATCTGTTCGCGGAATTTAAAACCACAATGCTGCAATAGTTTAATATCTGCTGGCAATTAATAACCCCGCACTGAACTATGGTCTCCAGTAGGAGCAAAACAATCAGTTTACCTTTAGTGTGAGTAATTTTAAAAGTCAAGAATCATAAATACTAGTACCAATGTAAAACCAGCGAATGACACTAGTCCTCATCTACAGCTGCGCGCGCTAATGAACTGCAGTTTATGTTTAACTATGATAGACAATTGGATCATGGATCTCACTTTGTTTCACAATGACCGCCAGCGCGCTAATGCCAGACCCGCTGCACACGACCGCCTATTGTGTACGGAGTCTGCTACAGCTAAACTTATCAAGTGACGGAGCTTACCAGAAGTCAAAACCTGTGTGGTGGCGGGGCAGGGAAGGGGGCAAGCCTAGCCGGCTTTCCAACTCTAATCCCGATGCCACTGCGCACTGAATACATGAAGACAAATAATAATTCTACTTTACATTGTATGCAGTAAAGAATTTTCTCATTTCGTCAACCGTCGCCCGTACGTAAGACAATGAGTGTACTGTGCATCATGATCAGTAAGTAATTTTGTCAGTTCATCTACCGTCATCAATACATCTGAAGGCATCGAGTCTACAAAGCATTATATAAAATCCAAATGTAAAATCACCATTAACTTAATGAAGAAATTTCTTACAGTTACTTAATCCTAGTGAAAGGGGAGTGTAGGCTAAATTATTAGCGTCATATTTGTAAAAACCACTAAGTAACACAAATGAAAAACACCTTAACAATCAGTAATTTTCAGATATAGAAATTACTTCAGTAAACACAAGTCTCAAAGTTATGTTAAGATAATCATTTGCTACAGTATAACTATTTGGGAATTCTTATGAAAGAAATACATGATGTTTTACTTAACTAAACTTCTTGTAAACATGTTTTTTCTCTTTCTTCTGCCTGTACGTGTTTTTATTTAACGAAAGCAACTATGTACCTACGTAACGAGCAAGACCTATCTATGTATTTTTTACTGAGCATTATAGCCACGAACTTACATTCTATCATAATTAAAACCGAGAAACTTCCATGTATTATTCAGTAGGAACCTGTTTCTCGCACATAAGTGTGCTTCATTTTCTTTCAATACATGATAATTCTACGTGGATCTTTGAAAGTCGAGAACTATCTATAACGGGCAGACACTTTCGGATAACTGAAATAACTAATGACCCGTGCTCCTAATGTCCCTGTTATCTGGCAAAAGGCACCGGTTCCGAAGAACAAATCAAATAAAAAAATGCAGAATCAGTTATAGCCGAATCGTTATTGAGCGACTACTGCCACATCGATCGAAAGACATTTGACAAATGATAAAAACTGCAAAGTAGTACTGAAATTTCAGATAATGAAGTTAAATATTCATTAGTTTAGATTGCAGTGCTTTTATAAAACTGTCGCCATGTCGCGGTGCAAGCGAACAATATTGTATTGTTGTTAATCAATTTGGAGACGTATTTGCGTAATAATTAATGAAAGACGCAGATGACTGAACGGACACGATAACAGTGAGTCGGGCTCAGATTCAAAATCACTGTTAACAACTTGAAATCTAATCATGAAATCAGTAAAGCAAATAATTGTATGGAAATTATTCAGACAGGGTGATAACAAGGTGAGTAATATAGAGCAGAACTGGCCTACTGGTCGGCGCATAACAGTACTTGCGAATGCGCCACCATTGACTGTGTCACTTTTAAGATTTATAGCGCGTCAAAGAATTTCTTTAATTGGTGGACAGCATTTTTATTGAATCTCTTAAGTTGGTCACTGGAACTACGAGGGTAAGTCAATTATTATCCGCACTTTAGTTATATTTTTGTTTATTTTGGTAGTACTGTCGTTTTACGTTGATGACGCGTGCTTTGTTTATTTGATGTTATCGCTGCCGTGCAGTTAATCATCGCTACTCCACTGTCTATTTGTACCAAAGAAGAGCAACGTTCAGTGATCCGTTTTTTGTGGTCGGAAGCGTATCAGGGGCCGAAATTCATCGAAGACTTTCGGCACAGTACGGCAACAGTGTTTTGCCACAATGGAGTGCCTACGAATGGATTGAAAAATTCCGAAATGGTGGCACAGTTGTTACGCACGATGAAGGAGCCCGACGACAGATTATCGCCACAAATGAAGGAACCATTGAGCGTTCACGTGAAATGATTCTCTTAGACGACTAACTATTGACGAAGTGGCACATTACCTGCAAAATAGTCTCGCTTCTGCCTACGAAATCATCCACAACAGACTTGGGTTTCATAAAGTTTGTACAAGATGGGTTCGCAAACAACTCACACAGTTGCATAAACAAACTCGTTTGGACATCAGCAAAAAAACATTTAGATCGCTACGGTAACGAAGAGGACAACTTCGCAGACAGGATCATTACTCGTGACGAAACATGGATCCATCATTACGAGCCGGAAAGTAAACGGCAGAGTATGGAAACATCCAAATTCGCCGTGCAAGAAAAAGGCCAAGACCGAACCGTTCACAGGAAAACTGACGCTTACGGTTTTTTTTTTGGATGCACAAGGTCCAGTAGTGGAACATTATGGGGAACGGGGCACAACAATAAACAGTGTACGTTACAGTGAGACGCTCACTGCCAGGCTAAAGCCTGCAGTTCGAAGCAAACGCAGAGGACTGCTGTCAAAAGGTGTTCTGTTGCTGCACGACAATGCCCGTCCGCATACTGCTGCCCACACTGCTGAAACACTCCAGAAACTCAAATTTGAAGTACTGGATCATCCTCCATATAGTCCCGATCTTGCCCCTTCTGTCTATCACTTGTTTGGTCCACTCAAACAGGAATTAAGGGGCCGTCGATTTGCCTCGGACGAAGCAGTGAAAGAAGCTGCGCATTCCTGGCTCGCATCTCAACCAAGAACCTTCTATTATGAGGGCATCCGGAAGCCTGTGCAACGGTGGACTAAGTGCATTGAAACGCAAGGAGACTAAGTCGAAAAATGATGTCCTTGTTACTTTCCTATTTGATACAATAAAATTTTATAAGCAATTTTCGGACAATAACTGACTTACCCTCGTAGATTATTGATCTGCAGGGACTCATGGGCTGTAAGCGCTTTGGTTATACACAGACAAGCCAAACATTATGACCAACTGCTTAACAACTTGTTAATCTATCTTTGGAGCGCAATACATCACCCGTTCTGCGTATCACGAATTCGGCAGTTTGTTGGCGGGTTTGTGGAGCTATGTCGCACCGGATGTCCACGCACAAGCCATGTAATTTCGTTAAACAGCGGGCCGCTGATTTGAGTACCGCTGTGATGACACCTGTTGGTGACCCAAGTGGACTCCATTGGATTCATATCTAGCGAATTTAGTGGCCGAGACATCAACGTGAGTACACTGTCATGCTTCTCAAACCTCTGCAGCATAGTTTTAGCTTTGAGACACGACGATTGTCCTACTGGAAGATGACATCGCCGGCGAGGAAGAAAACAAGCCTTTAGATGTGCAGGTGGTCCACAGTCTTCAGCGTGGCTTCGATTACTACCGATGGTCCATTGTGAGGGTATGAAAATGTCTCCATAGGCATAGCGCAATACCGCCCCCACAACCCCGCGTCATTGGGGCGGTGCACATTTCGACCCGCCGATCGCGTAGGTGAAGGCGTTTGCGGAGGCGACCTTCATCCTGCTGTAGCCAAAACACGATTCATCCGACGAAGCGACACCTTTCCATTGATCCACGATCCAGCCTCGACGGTCCTGTGGCCACTGCAATCGTAACTGACGATGTCGTTGGGCCAACACGAGAACACGTAGGGGTCGTTTGCGGCGGAGCTCCGTGTTCAACAGTGTACAATGAACGGTGTGCCCCGCAGCACTTATTCGCGCTCCAGAATTGTGCTCTTTCGGTAGAGATGGCACAGGTCGCCATCTGTCCTGCTTTACAGAGCAGGTAAGCCTCCAAATTTAACGTCCTGTGAAGAGTCGTGGACGTCCAACCACTTATCGCCCAGTGGTAGTTTCACTGTCGTTCTACCACTTTCCATGTATGCTCACTACAGTATAGCGAGAACACTCAACCAGCTACGCCGTTTTCGAGACAATGATCCGCAGACTCTGCGAAATAATTATCTGATAATTTTCCAAGTCTCTTATGTCAGTTGGTGTCCCAATTTTTGCCCCGTGTCGTCGCTGGAATGATTCCCCATATATCTTTGATCCACTTATATACACTACTGGCCAAAAAAATTGCTACACCAAGAAGAAATGCAGATGATAAACGGGTATTCATTGGACAAATATATTATACTAGAACTGCCATGTCATTACATTTTCGCGCAATTTGGGTGCATAGATCCTGAGACATCAGTACCCAGAACAACCACCTCTGGCCGTAATAACGGCCTTAATACGCCTGGGCATTGAGTCAAACAGAGCTTGGATGGCTTGTACAGGTACAGCTGTCCATGCAGCTTCAGCACGATACCACAGTTCATCAAGAGTAGTGACTGGCGTATTGTGACGAACCAGTTGCTCGGCCACCATTGACCAGAAATTTTCAATTGGTGAGAGATCTGGAGAATGTGCTGGCCATGGCAGCAGTCGACCATTTTCTATATCCAGGAAGGCCCATAGAGGACCTGCAACATGCGGTCGTGCATTATCCTGCTGATATGTAGAGTTTCGCAGGGGTCAAATGAAGGGTAGAGCCACGGGTCGTAACATATCTGAAATGTAACGTCCACTGCTCAAAATGCCGTCAACGCGAACAAGAGGTGACCGAGACGTGTAACCAATGGCACCCCATACCATTACGCCGGGTGATACGCCAGTATGGCGATGGCGAATACATGCTTCTAATGTGCGTTCACCGCGATGTTGCCAAACACGGATGCCACCATCATGATGCTGTGAACAGAACCTTGATTCCTCCGAAAAAATGACGTTTTGCCATTCGTGCACCCTGATTCTTCGTTGAGTACACCATCACAGGCGCTCCGGTCTGTGATGCAGCGTTGAGGGTAACTGCAGCCATGGTCTCCGAGCTGATAATACATGCTGCTGCAAACGTCGTAAAACTGTTCGTGCAGATGGTTATTGTCTTGCAAACGTCCCCATCTGTTGGCTCAGGGATCGAGATGTGGCTGCACGATCCGTTACAGCTATGCGGATAAGAGTCCTGTCATGCCGACTGCTAGTGATACGAGGCCGTTGGGATCCAGCACCGCGTTCCGTATTACCCCCCTGATCCCACCGATTCCATATTCTCCTAACAGTCATCGAATCTCGACCAACGCGAGCAGCAATGTCGCGAAACGATAAACCGCAATCGCGATCGGCTACAATCCGACTTTTATCAAAGTCGGAAACGTGATGGTAAGCTTTTCTCGTTCTTACACGCGGCATCACAACAACGTTTCAGCAGGCAACGCCGGTCAACTGCTGTTTGTGTATGAGATATCGGTTGGATACTTTCCTCATGTCAGCACGTTGTAGGTGTCGCCAACGGCGCCAACCTTGTGTGAATGCTCTGAAAAGGTAATCTTCTTCCTGTCGGTTAACTTTCGCGTGTGTAGCACGTCATCTTCGTGGTGTAGTAATTTTAATATGCAGTAGTGTGTATTCCTTACAGTCCCACGTTTCCGCAACGCCAGAAGGTGACATCCAACCTTGTGGTGGGCAGTGGTCATAATGTTTTGGCTTATCGATGTTATATGCAGCGGGACTTACTGTGATTTATTAATAATTTTGAGCTAAAAGAAATTTCAATGTATGATGCAGTACGAGTCTGTGAGTACGTGTGAGGGTGTAAGAGAGAGTGAACAGTCTAAGTCACCTAATAATGAGGACAAGTTCTGACTAGTATTCCCTTTTGCTGGCACGATATACATATCAGACCGCTTAATATGTATTTGAGGGAGTCCGGCAGCAATTGATGATAAAATTGTCTGGCTAACTTGCGACGATAGTTGCATGTCTTGTCCAAGATTAGATTATTATACTGACACATTGTTTTCATGCAAAATTCGGGTAGTCTTCAGGCTGAATAAATCGCCATGGTGTTCAGAATAAAATTATATTGGCGTCCATGTTGTCTGCCCCCTGGACACAATAGACCCTTTCACGACATTTTGTCCTGCGATTCCGACATTGCTCTCAATCCCAGAATTCAGCTGGCAGTACGTAACATTTGTCAATACGTAACTGGGACGTGGACGACCTGTAGGTCATATTTATTGTGTAGTTTACTGGGCATTACCATGACTACTTCATTTGATTTGTTTGTTAGGGTTATCCATTGCGAAGCTGTATTAATGCGCTCCATAAGTAAGCGGCATTGTATAACCACTCAGGACGTGCGTGTTTTCGGATAAAAGTCAGTATTTTGATGGGAGTGCATCGCCGAGTGGATGACAGTAGCGTCCAGTGTCCACATCTCCTGTCTAGGTCAGTGTTTCTGAACCTGCTATGTTAGACACCCGCTTTCCAAGTAAAACAGTTCTGGCCAGCCCCCCGCCCTCATAACCGTAATAAAGCAACACTACGCCAGTGATTTCAAAGGCAACGTATTCAATTTTCTTTCTATTGATACCACACTGATGGAGTGCAGTGAGCAACGTAGTCGCAGAGCTCTGCGGGCAGTGATATTTTTATATATAAAGTTTGCCGCGTTAGAGGCGTCGGGGCGAGAAGGGATCAGCGATCGCAAAGGCGCGCGCTTTCGCTCGCTTCAGCCAATTCTCCGAGTACTCCAGCAAGCCGTGGTAATTGTGAATACCGTAACTTCGCACTTCGCTCCGAGCGAGCACAAAATGGAAAAGTTTCTCGAAAGATTTGCGCAGCGTTCCACGTCTGGCACAGGCGGCAATGGCGGAAGCGAATCAAAATCGAAAAAATAGACTTTATGACGACAATTATTTGGAGTATGTTCTCTTGACGTGACTAACATTCCTCAGTGTGTAGTTTGCGGTAAAGTATTTTCACGTTGGACTATGGAATTATCAAAGCTTCTGTGTCATCTCTGAACTAAACGTCCCAAGAAAGCTGACATACCGTTGTATTTCTTCGAAAGGTAACCGTAAAAGCTTAAAAAGCAGCAAACCACTACAATCCAGGTAATAAAAATGTATTGTTATTTATCGATAAAAAATATTACGTTATTCATTATTTGTTTGTTTTCTGATATAACCTTATTTTTACGTGATTTTAGGTATCCAGTGTCAACGAGAAAGCAATGTTAGCTAGCTACCAAGGCTCTAAGAGAGGAAACCCGCAGGCAGATGCCGAGAATCTTACTTCGGCAGCAGCCCTGGATAAGGATGAAATTATGTTAGGTAAGCAGGAGTCAGATAAGCTGAAAAGAATACCATTTTCTGATAATACCACTGAACGCAGAATAACGATATGGCCGGTGAAATTCGAGAACAGTTAACCGAAAAATTAAAGAAGAACCCATTTCAGATTGTGCGTAATTTACGGTATTTGTGTGCTTTGAAACATATGAAAGTATGATGGAAGACATTTTTTTTTTGTGAAGCACTTCCTTTGAAATACTACCAGAGTTTGTAAAACATGTTTTTAGAAAGCATTCGGTGTGACGGCCACCTTGGACGTGGTTTTTAGGCAGTTTTCCACATCCCACTAGGTGAATATCGGGCTGGTCCCCAAGTTACGCCTCAGTTACACGACTCGCAGACATTTGAAACACGTTCGCACAATTTCATGATTTACACTGGACGCTGACAGTTGGGGATACACTGTCTCCAAGCCGTGGCTTTGGGGGTGGGGGGTGGGGGGAGGGGCGTGGGGTGGGTATGGGCTGGCGCAGGAAGGGCAACCGGCCACCCATTCAAATTAACTACGCCAAACTGGATAGTAACCACGTCCACCTTGCGGAACCGGCGGGACAAAGGCGCAAGCAAAAGAAGAAGAAGAATGCATGTGTCGCAATAGGAACACCCTCAAACATTAATGTTTCTAAATATGACTGTAATCAAATCATAAAAGTGAAGGAACCCTAATACGTCACCCCTGTATCGCATACAAGTCTGAAGGTAAGTAGACAAGGAATATTTGACTATTCTCAGTATTTATTATTACATGGCTCTGAGCACTATGCGACTTAACTTATGAAGTCATCAGTCGCCTAGAACTTAGAACTAATTAAACCTAACCAACCTAAGGACATCACACACATAAATGCCCGAGGCATGACTCGAACCTGCGACCGTAGCGGTCGCGCGGTTCCAGACTGTAGCGCCTAGAACCGCACGGCCACTCCGGCCGGCGTATTTATTATGCCCACACAGATTGAAATCGGTATGAATCATTAACACACATGTGTTTAGGCGTTACTCTGACTTAGGAAACCATATCGTGATGAATACTGATGTTTCAGCAAATGCAAATGATCTACGTATACCTACAACACTTTCGCGCTACCTAAGTAATTCAACAATGTTGTTATTTCTGATTAACTGCTACCTGGTAGCTTAATGGAGGACACTGCGCATCGCGTGTATTTCCTCAAAATGTGGCAATGATCACCTCAGTAAGAGAACCGAAACGAAGGCAGCAGACAACTACAAAAAGTAACACTTTAGATTAGATTAGATTAGATTAGATTAGTTTTTCGTTCCATAGATCCGTGCTGAGGAGATCCTCGTGGATGTGGAACATGTCAATTTTTTTTAGGCTGAAATAACAATACTAACAGTATGAGTATATACAATACATCATTTTTTAAGCTGAAATAACAATACTAATGGTATGAGTATATACAACACATCATTTGTTTCTATTAAAAAATTCGTCAATGGAGTAGCAGGAATTGGCCACTAGTAAGTCTTTCAGATTCCTTTTAAACTGATCTTTATTTGCAACTAAATTTTTTTTGTTTGCTGGCAAATTATTGAAGATAAGTGTTCCTGAGTAGTGGACCCCTTTTTGAACTAAAGTAAGTGCTTTTAAGTCCTTGTGCAGATCATTTTTGTTCCTGGTATCGTAAGTATGAACTGAGCTGTTTGTTGGAATAAGAGATAAATTTTAGGACAAATTTCATTAAGGAGTAAATATACTGAGAGGCAGTAGTTAGTATACCCAGTTCTTTGAAGAGGTTTCTACAGGACGTCCGTGAATTTACTCCACAAATAATACGTGTTACAGGCTTTTCGACTCTGAAAACTTTTGGTTGAGTTGTAGAGCTAAAGACGACTCACAAAATACGTATATACGACCTCAGTAATAATAGCAGCTATTTGCAGCAATGAGGGCAGTATCAAAAAGAATGTGTCTGCCAAATTGTACTAACTGAATCAAGAAGTTAGTTAATGAACGAAATTAATTTTATTTTCAAATTGAAAGTTATTGAAAAGAATTCTGCTCAGCTTTATGGGGGCTTCAGTTACGAAGGAGGAGGTGACAAAGAGAGAGAGACCAATGCAGCTTGAGCAGAAATAATAGCTATATTACAAAATTCTTTTCAGTAACTGGTCAGGAAGGTTGGGCTTTTTTAACATTTGCAGTGTCAGTTCACATGTAGCTGGTGGTATCGACATGTCCCCGTCTTACGCTTGGTTTAACCATGATCCAGGAGAGTGCAGTCCAGTAATTATCGTTGTTGTGCTGATCTTAACCGCAGTTGCCCCTTCGTGGCTGAACTGGGACAGCGCGATGCTTCTGGATTATACGTATCTACAAGCGGCGACGTATGAAAGACACGCTGAATTCGGTTAATACGTAATGTATCCTGACTTCACAACGCCTATTAGCAATTTATAGTCACAACTTTGAATTACTGGCTTCCCGTTTGTTCACGAATCGGAACATTTCAAAGTACCACTCTCCGATAAGAAAGCACGTCAGTATACAGGGTGAGTCAAAAGTCCTTGGACACCTTCATAAGGTGGAAGATTAAAGGGAAAATTGAAAAGTGATGATGGGAACATAGGTTTGATGTGGGGCCACAACTTTTGGAGTGAATGTCATTCGTGGTTGCCATCTTGATATCCGCCATTTTGGATTCAAGTCATTTTTTTTTACATGGGAAGGGGGGTGTATGACACATCAAATAACACTCGCTGGAGCTCTGGAATTTAGTGGTGTAATTTGTTTTTGTCTATCTTGCACAGTTTAGAGGTTATTAATGTTCAAAGTTGGGAAATTACCTTCATACCGACTGCTACAACACATGTTCTACGTGTTGTCCATCCCAAAACATGAATCGCCATCAAGGTAACTTTAACCTGTAATAACTTCTAAACTGTACAAGGTAGACAAAAACAAATTATACCAATCAATTCCAGAGCTCAAGCGAGTGTTATCTGATGTGTCATACACCCCCTTCCCATTAAAAAAAAAATGACTTGAGTCCAAAATGGCAGATTTCAAGATGGCGGCCACGAATGACATTCACTCCAAAAGTTGCGGCCCCATGTCAAACCTTTGTTCCCATCATCACATTTCAATTTTCCCTTTAATCTTTCAACTTATGATGGAGTCCAAGAACTTTTGACTCGCCCTATATTTATAACATGATTTCACAATCCACCGTACGCGCCAAACAGTCCTTACTGTTCACAATAGATACCGTGTGGTCCACGCAATCGCGTGTGATCGGTACATCTTAAAATCCAGATTAATGTTCTTAATATTATTTCACGATGAGAAAATTTATTAACATATTTCTATTTTAATTTGAAAGTCCGCGGTACACATTACACAGTCCCTGTAGTTCACACTAGATACAATAGGCTGTTTGCTGATTTGCACATCGTGCGCTGTCCTGTCACTTTAATGTGACCACCTGTCAAAAGCTTGAATAACCAACTTCTGCAGATCGGACAGCTGCGAGACGTGCAGAAAGAAAGTCTGTCGCCTTCTGGAAGGTATCGACAGGGATCTGAAGCCATGCCCCACTCCATTGCGGTGGCCAGCTGCCCTAGGTTTCTCGGTTGAGGATGCGAGGCGCCAACAGCCCGACCGAGGTGGCCGCACAGATTCTCGACTGGGTTTAAATCCGGGGTAGTCTGGTGGCTAGGAGAGTATGGTACACCCATCCCGGTGCTCTTCGAACCACGCGCGCACTGAGAGCTGTGCGGTACGTTGCATTGTCGTGCTGGTAAACACCATCGTGCCGAGGAGAAACAAACTGCCTGTAGTGATGAACATCGTCCCCAAGGACAAGGGCATACCTGTGTTCATCCATTGTGCTTTCCAGAATGGCAAGGTCACCCAGGGAATGCTACGAAAATACCCACCACACCACAACGTTCTCTCAGTCTTTGCTTCCAGAAGTTTCATGCCGTGCCAGGCAACGGCCATCTGCCTGATGTAGCATAAAACGTGATTTATCTGAAAGGGCCACATTTCGCACTCAGTTGACGTCTAGTTGCGTTTTTGGCATGCAAATTTCAGCCCTCGTCGCCGATGAAAAGCAGTCAGCACGGGTTCATGAACCAGGAGACTGTTGAGCGGAGGCCCACGCGCAGCAACGTCTATTGAACTGTCTTTCACGAGGCGCTGTTGATAGCGTCTTATCTGGCAGCGTATACTGTACTCGAACATTATCAGTCACCTTGAAGAAAATGACTTATTGATACATAACCAACACGGATTCAGAAAATATTGTTCTTGTGCAACACAGCTAGCTCTTTATTCCCATGATGTGAAGAGTGCTGTCGACAAGAGATCTCTGATCGATTCCACACTCCTAGATTTTCAGAAAGCTTTTGATACCGTTCCTCACAGGCGACTATTAATAAAATTGCGTGCGTGTGGAGTATCGTCTCAGTTGTGTGACTGGATTCGTGATTTCCTCTCAGAAAGGTCACAGTTCGCAGTGATAGACGGTAAATCATCGAGCAGAACAGAAGTAATATCTGGCATTCCGAAAGGTAGTGTCGTAGGCCCTCTGCTGTTCCTGATTTACATAAATGATCTAGGCGATACTCTGAGCAGCCCGCTTAGATTGTTTGCAGATGACGCTGTAATTTACCGTCTAATAAAATCATCGGACGGTCAATTCCAATCACAAAATGATCTAGAGGGAATTTCTGTATGGTGCGAAAAGTTTCAATTGGCACTAAACAAAGAAAAGTGCGAGGTCATCCATATGGGTACTAAAAGAAATCCGATAAATTTTGGGTATGCGATACATCGCAGGGCTGTCAGTTCCACTAAATACCTAGGAATTACAATTACGAGCAACGTAAATTGAAAAGACCACATAGATAATATTGTGGGGAAGGCGAAACAATGACTGCGCTTTGTTTGCAGAACACTTAAAAGATGCGACAAACCCACTAAAGAAACAGCTTACATTACACTTGTCCGTCCTCTGTTGGAATATTGCTGGGCGGTATGGGATCCTTACCAGGTAGGATTGACGGATGACATCGAAAAAGTGCAAAGGAGGGCTGTTCGTTTCGTGTTATCGCGCAATAGGGGTGAGAGTGTCACTGGTGTGGTACGCGAGTTGGGGTGGCAGTCACTGAAACAAAGGCTGTTTTCTTCGCGGCGAGATCTATTTACGAAATTTCAATCACCAACGTTCTCTTCCGAATGCGAAAATATTTTTTTCACACCCACCTACGTAGGTAGAAATGATCATCATAATAAAATAAGAGAAATCAGAGCTCGAACGGGAATATTTCGGTGTTCCTTCTTCCCACGAGCCATCCGAGAGGGGAATTGTAGAGAAGTAGTATCAAAATGGTTCGAAGAACCCTCTGCCAGGCACTTAAGTGTGAATTGCAGAGGAACCACGTAGATGTAGCTGTAGATGGGCGGTCAGTTGCTCAACAGTTTCATGTCTGTTTGCTCGTACACGTGTTCGCAGCCGTCGGGCAAGGCTAAAATGTCCACTATTTTCGAAAATGCTGTAGGACCTTCGAAATCGATAAAACTAAGTATACAATAAAGCATCGTTACGCAGAAACGTAGATTGTTATTGATACATTAACGTAATACAGGTTGTGACACGAATAATTTTTGCAGTGGTAAAGAAAGTCACACCAACTGGATCAATCAGTACCTCACTCGATTGTGACCTCGTCTCTTCCCGGAGAATGTGGGTGTCTCATGAGCTGTTGCTAAGACAACGTGCAGTTTTTGTATATAATTTCAGCTTTTGCGTCAAATCCAAACACATGTGTCATTAGAAGCCCTCAATCAATCTAAGAGATCATATGAATAAATTAATTACCTCCCTACAATGCTCTGTATGTGCACATGTAGAATCGGCAGTTGATTCTCTCCAGTTTTGCCTTGCAAATAATGAACAAGAAATATTCAAAATTAGTATATTCAAAATGCTCCACAATATCTCAGTTAATCTCTGTGATAGTTGGTACATAAATAACCAGTAGCCCCTGAGACCCATATTAATAATTACAGTTTGCATAGGAATACGCATATTTTCTTTTCTAAATAGCAGCGCTCATGTAAAGTATTTATTAGAAGGCGGTGAGTCGCACGCTGTGTTTAAAAAATATTATATATCGTACGTACTTCGGGGCAGTCGATGTCCGTAGGAGTGTTATCGCCGTTTAAGTTAATTAAGTCTTATGCTAGCACACAATATTTAAAGCCACCCCAAACAAAATCATAGAAAATATAATTATAAAAATATCCCGTGATAAAGTGGCCACACACACACATATACACTCATACTGTGATACCGCGTGACCGCTAAGGTCGCAGGTTTGAATCCTGCCTCGGGCATGGATGTGTGTGATGTCCTTAGATTAGTTAGGTTTAAGTAGTTCTAAGTTCTAGAGGACTGATGACCTCAGATGTTAAGTCCCACAGTGCTCGGAGCCATCTGAGCTTACGGGACCAGTTGCTGACAAACTCCTGTTGGCTTGCCGGCCGGGGTGGCCGAGCGGTTCTACGCGCTACAGTCTGGAACCGCGCTGTAGGGAAGCAGCATACTCACGCCGTATAAAATTCACATCAGTCTTTCCATTGTGTGCCAGCCAGTCCGCTGCAACTAGCTCTGACGTCATAAATGTTGCACAATACTTTAAAAATCAAGTAAATAACCTGAAACGTTTCTAGCATGTCAGGAGCAATAATAAATCAATATGTGTTGAATATCAGTTCAATAACTTTAACCATTTTCGAAATTTGGACGTTTTTCTGTAAAAATCATTGGCGCAACAGAAAAGAGCTAGAAACTTAAAAATTTATATTTAGATTCCTTTTTCATAATAATTTAGTAGAAACAGTACTTTGGATCTAACAAATTAAAATTTTAGTTGGAATTCTTGATTCTCTGGTTTTTGTCTTAAAAATTAAGGAAGCAAGATAGATTAAGTAGGCGAATAAATAAAGCTAGGATGTTTAAATTTAAGTAGATAATCTTAATCATAAAGATGTGAGAAATTTCAACTGAATAACTATAAAACTATAGCGATAGCGTATCTCCAAAGGGCCAGTTCAGAGCTCGTCTACTGCGTGCAGTGTAATTAAATTAATTCTCTCGCCCAAAATATTTAACTTAGCCACGTCAAACTTTTATTATGATTACTTACCTGTGTGTTGAATGCACATTTAAATTGAGAGTTTCATCGGCCATCAGCAAAGGAAGCAATGATTTATTCAATAACTTAAAGTGGTGCATTACTAGCCCAGTAGCTAGTCGGGAGAGCGGATTTGATGAGGCATTCCCTCAGCTGTCCGCACCACGGCTTTATATACAAGAACGCTGCGCGAGAGAGAAAGGCCCCAGTTCTCTCCAGACGCTGATTAGCGCACCACCTGTGCCGGGAGTCGCGTTGCGTCGGTATCATTGCTATAAACAGCCTCGGATGCCGTAATTAGTTACTCGGGATACGCGTAACTATGAAATCGTTTTCGAGTGAAGTGTTAATTCTGGGTTGACTTTAATGATCTATCTTCAGTTTGTGTATGTCGTATTTTCACGTGCCGCCGCAGGACAGACATTCTACCATTATTTAGTGTGGCGTTTGATGAACATTATCATCAAATTATGGCGAGCATTCACTTAAACATTTAATTTGAACTGTTATAGTTGCATCAGCGCATTAGACTCTGAACTGCCCTGGTAGTTGGATTGTGTGGATTCTTTCGGTCTGTGACTTTCAGAATATAGTGAACATTTTAGAGAAAATCGTTTTTGATTATGAAACCCAGACAATCTCCTAATTCCTCAGAGCTATAAGCTGTACCTATAAATGTATTTCTCAGATAAAGTGGGCACTAGGAATTCTAATTACAGGCTTCACGTTTTGCTAATCACTTTCTGGTTGCCAATATTGTAGTTAGAGAGCCAGTGTTGAGAACGGCAAACAACAGCATTAAATAAGTTGTAGGAACATTTTATAACAATAATTCCACCTGCCGCCCCACATATGTTGCTAATCGGCCATGAAATGCATCTTTTCTACATTACATTCATTAATAACAATTATTCCACTCGCCGCCCCACATGTGGTGCCAATCGGGCTGTAACAACAACAACGCTGTACTATTGTACATATAACAATTTTTTCTTCTGATTTTCGATAAATTAGTGTAATCAATGTTCTGATTTCATTTCTTCTTTGTTTCATTCCATTATGTTAAAGAAACTGTAAACAATTTTCGATGTGAATATTAATGTTCATGTCAAATTTCAAGCAATATTATAACAGAATTGAATCGTAAGAAACGTTGAAACTATTGTAAGATGTTAAAATTGTAATTGTGCGTCTGGTCCATACATAGCCGATGTATTAGGATATGTAGAATGCAAACCCTCGGGTGACTACCCTGTCTGTAGGGAAGCGGTAAAAGGTGGATGGCAGGCAAGCGCGGGAAAATGCACACGGGCACTGCACGGCATAACGGGCTCAGCAGTAGTAGTCGGAGTTGGGCATTGGTCTGAGCAACACGTCCTGGATCAAGGAGGCTCTCCTGGATGACGTAGTTTCATTGAGCCCGGATATGCCATTCCGACGCCTATACAGCATGGCAAAATTCCATAGGCACTAAATGGAAAAGTATTGCGACGCTAAGAAGAAGTAAAGTGCCGATACGTCAAGAGCCATTGCTGTGGTTGTATGTGTGCTGTGTGCCTCGCCATCTCGCCGCCCGCCAACTGCCGCATCGATACGAACAGGTTAAACTTTTTAGTACTGTATTCGTATGGACCAGTGTTACTTTTGTTCCATACTGTTCAATAACAACTTAAATTTTACCAGAACTGTCCTATCATTTAATTATCCTCACAACTAACCTAGACAGGGTCCTTTCCAAATGTTGTGCAATCCGAGTGTCCCGAAATGAAGAATTAAAGTTTATGTTAATAATAATTACCTGCAGACCTAGCTATGTTAGAATGATGTTTAAAGAACTTTTTTGTTAATGAACTAATAGACGAATAACAAAGGTCTGACAAAGTTGGAAGATAATTTTGATATTGATTTAGTAATGAAGCTTAATTATTTCGAGACAGATATAATGGTATTTAAATGAGCAGGAAATAAGACAAAAAGAGTAGTAAATCATATATTGGAAATCTTGAGGGCATAGTGATTTCAGTAATTAATTGTTTTAATACAGTGATCATAACAGTTTCAGGGTCCCCCCCCCCCTTTTCTTCATTTGAAATCTGAAGTGTTCTAAACTGATTTGACCAGCAAAGTCAAAGCCAAAATAGAAACCAAAATTTATCAGTGTTTTACCTTTATCAAAACTGACATTGTGTGTGTGTTTCGAAAGTGCTATTTCTAGGGTAACCTATGCCCGATTTTAATCAGATCAATAGACAGTACGAAGTTTTGTAGTAAACATTATAGTGTAATGTTACGTATTTATAGTTTATCCATATTAGTACAGAAAGTGAAATTATCAGTTCAGTAGATTTTTCTGGTTCTAAAATTTACCATATTATGCAGTGTTATTACGTGTGGTTTTGAATGAACGTACATCAACTTGTACAGGGAAGAAACTCAGTTAATGCCTAATTAGGCTGGCGACCGTATTATTAATAAATTGGTAGCAACTTCTGTGTTGTTTCTTGTCCGTCCTGACGTGTAGTTGCATTTCGGACTTGTTTGACGTATCATTGTTATTACAGAGTGGGTGTAAGTCTCATTTGCCTCCATTCAGGTACACGCGGTCAATTTCTATACAAAAATCCTTTCTCATAAGGTGAAGCCCGTCAACTTACCATAGTACAGGCTTTAAAGAGTAACGTGTGTCAAGCACGCATTACAGGCCAGGAAAGAAACTGAGTAAAAGTGAAAGTAATTTTAAATATTCGGATTCGCGAGTGAAATGCGACACGCAACTGAGTAATAGAACATGATAGTATTATGTGTGCATGTGGACGACGCAATTGGATTAACAATGCAGCTGGATTGACGGAGCTGGCACTGAGTCTAGTGGCGCTGCCGGCATCGCGAGAAGCCAGTTTCGCCTCACCGCAGTCGTCCGCCGGAGCAACCCGAGCCGCGCCTGCAGTTGCGGGCCACGCAATCACACAGCAGCCGTCAAAGTGCCGTCTGCAGTTCAACGCGCCGCGTCGCATCACTAATCCTGGTACGCCGCGCCGGCAACGCCATACGTCGTGCAGAAGGAACTAAGTTAAGTGAAAAGCTGTTAAAATTTTTACTAACGTGCACTAAAAGACTGTCGGCGATGGAACCGCAAGACGAAACTGAGATTAAACTTAAATCAGAACTTATGTCTGTTGAAGGAACTGTAAATCTAGACAACGGTTGAAGTGTAAATATGCATGAAAATAGTAATGTTAAAGTGAAATATGAAGTATTGTCTCCTGACAGTAGTGTGAAAAGGGGCAATGATTCAATAATAGAGACCACTGTAGTAAAGCAGAAATCAGAAATTTGTTAATTTATTGGATGATAGTTTCTCTGATGAATTAAAAATGAAACAGTCATTCAGAGATGGTAGAGTTTAAGAAGGAGAAGTTACATATGACTGATCAATCAGAAGTTTCATTCAGTTTTGATGAGTCTGGTGTTGGAGATAGTTTTTCGTCACCTGAGTGTGATAAAAAGCCAGCTAGTGAGCAACCCAAAGATACTGAGGCTATTGATTTAAATGTTATATTACAAGCAATAGCTACCAGTAATGGTGAATTAAAATCTGATATAATTGAGGTAAATAACAGGATTGTGGCCAGCCAAACTAATTTTAATTAACGGTTTGAGGTGATGGACAATAAATTAGAATCCAATAAAGCTGAATTAGAAACTTCCTTCAAGCCTGGCTGCAGCAAGTTGAAAGAGGATCTGGGCAGTTTGAATTATAAAATTGATTACAATCATGAGGATACTAAGAAAAAGGTTGCTCAACAATTTTCTGAAATGTATAAAGCAATAAAATCCGAAGTTGCTGAGGTTCGCAAAGACTTCCAAATGGAAGATGCGAAGCTGGAGCACAAGTTAACAGAAAAGATCGAGGCTGAATCTGAACTGTACTCATATAGGCTTAAAGATGTTAATATAAAAGTAAACGTTTGTCAAGCAGAAGTAGATGCAATCAAAACTGATACTAGTCATATTGTGTAAAGAGTAGATAATGTTGAAATGAGAGTAGAAAATATTAGTACTAACATTGCTAACATTGAGAATAAAGTAGCTTCAGTAACTTCTGGTAGTGGTAGTATACAACAAGTTGTAGCTGCAAACGCCGCTTTTATCGGGTGTCGGCAGTTGTTGCGATTCGATGCAGATAAAAATATCCTCCCGCTAGATTTCTGGAACGATTTTGAAGATGTGATTCAACCAACTTGGTCTGAACGAGAGAAAATCTCATTTATTAGAAGCCATTTAGCAGGTGACGCCATGCGTTGGTCAGCTGATGTTATGTTGAAGTGTAAAACATTAGCGGAATTTAAAACAGCTTTCATTAATGACTATTGGTCTAGCAATAAGCAAAATGAAGTGTTGAGAGAATTTTGGAGTGGAAAACGCTTCAGTGCAGGCAAGAAATCTATTAGAGTTTGCTAGGTCATGGATTTCACGTTTGTCACATTTGGCCGAAAAGCTAAAACCTAAAATGATAATACTAGGTCTTGAAGCCAAACTGCCATGGTATTGGCAAACTAGAATTATATCTGCCCCTAGAGACAATCTTGATCGTTTCATTGAATATTTGGAACGTGTAGAGCGTGTTGCTGCCAATGAGGAGCAAGCACGTAATAACAGATATGGTAGTAACACTAGTAGTAATTTTAAGAACGAGCAGAATGGCAAAGTAAACATCAGAACAGTAGCTGTTCGCCATCCTAAGAGAGGTAGGGATTGGAGAAAAAAATTATCAGAACCAACAATGGCATCCAAATGATAGTAATTTTGTTCCGAACAAAATTATGCAGGTAAACAACAGTGCGGAAAGCAATGCTGTGCCAGTTAACTATAATGGAAATAAAGGAAACAGTAGTATCCCGAGGCAGGAAAACTAGTTCCCGTCTATGAGGACACTGGCGCTCACCAGGCGGTTACTTTCCCTAAGCCAGTAATTACAGTAATTGGTAAGACAGATCAGAATACTCAGACTGAACATGTGGATGACCGCACGACTGCTACGGTCGCAGGTTCGAATCCTGCCG
The DNA here is from genome assembly GCF_023898315.1 of Schistocerca nitens. Lineage (NCBI taxonomy): Eukaryota > Metazoa > Arthropoda > Insecta > Orthoptera > Acrididae > Schistocerca > Schistocerca nitens. The sequence continues at coordinate 24,167,535 of NC_064614.1, forward strand.
CGGGCATGGATGTGTGTGATTATGAATCCCAGACAATCTCCTAATTCCTCAGAGCTATAAGCTGTACCTATAAATGTATTTCTCAGATGAAGTGGGCACTAGGAATTCTAATTGCCGGCTTCACGTTTTGCTAATCACTTTCTGGTTGCCAATATTGTAGTTAGAGAGCCAGTGTTGAGAACGGCAAACAACAGCATTAAATAAATAGTAGGAATATTTTATAACAATAATTCCACCCGCCGCCCCACAGCGCGACCGCTACGGTCGCAGGTTCGAATCCTGCCTTCGGGCATGGATGTGTGTGATGTCCTTAGGTTAGTTAGGTTTAAGTAGTTCTAAGTTCTAGGGGACTGATGACCTCAGCAGTTAAGTCCCATAGTGCTCAGAGCCATTTTTTCTTCCTGTTAGCCTCTATCTCGGGTTCTTCTGCCGCATTCATCTCATAATTTTTCTGACGTTTCTCCTGCACGAGTGGTTGGCAGTCAAAGCTTCATCCCCCATTCTAGGCAGTGAACTGGAGCCGAGCTCGCGGTCGCAGACTATATGTACCCGGCGCGCCAACGTCAAAGGACTTCTCCGCCGTCATTTCCGGTGCAGTTTTCCTCTTGCTACCTGCAGCGCGTGTTCGCCGCAGCACGGGAACCCAGGATTCTTTTGTCTTCAGGCTTTCTATTTTCTTGTTGAAGCTATTTTTGTGTTTCTGTATTTCTATAGCTTCTCTCAACAAGCGGGTGCGATAGCTCTTATCTACAGCCCGAACAACCGCGTCGCCGAATTTTACTATTTGGTCGGTCCCACACAGCGCGTGATCTGCCACGGCCGATTTCTCCACCTGCCCCAGCCTGCAATGTCGCTTATGCTCTGTAATCCTGGTGTTGACTAATGTCCATTCATTCCAACATAAACTTTTCCGCATGTGCATAGTGTGCGGTATATTCCCGACATAGCGAGTGGGTCCCTGTTCTCCTTTGCCGATCTGAGACACACTTTGACCTTTTTTGTAGGTTTGTAAATAGTCTTCACGCCGTGTTTGCGCAATATACTGCCGATTCTGACCGTCGCTCTAGGAATGTGATGATGATTAAGTCCCACATTCCTAGACAGAGCGTAGGGGACGATGCGGGAGACCCGCACCGCCGTCCTAGGCAAGGTCCTAGCGCAGGTGGTTTGCCATTGCCTTCCTCCGACTTCGGGAATGTATGACAGGAAGAACCTATCCGAGATTTCTTTTCTGATGTGTGACTTCGCTGCATGTTTGACTAAGTTATATTTCTAATATAACTGTTGGAGTACCCATTGCTGCTTAGAACACCTTCCGGGTGTTGCATTTCGCGTCTAAGGCACTGCGGCTCACATGCGCGTCTTGCTCGCGCTACGAGCGTATTAATCATGCCTCTTTTCTGGCTCGTGTGATGATTTGACAGTCTGTGCAGGTATCGGCGCGTGTGTGTTCGTTTTCGGTACAAGCTATGTCCCAGCTTTTTACCATCCCTTGTGACCAGCCCATCTATAAATGGTAGTTTTTTGTTATTTTCTACCTTCGTGGTAAATTTTATGTTGGCATATAGGCTGTCCAAGGAGCTTAGGTAGTCATCCAGCTCTTCCAATTCGCCACCTCCCAAGGTCATCGTATCTACGACAGAGTAAAACGAGCTTTTCTTCGTGAACGAATTCATACAACACAGAGATACTTGGCAAGAATTGATGTGAAACGTTTGTAAATTTTCTGTCAACTAAGTTGCAGAATGTAGCGAGAAGACTGAGGCAATTCCGACCCTTCCTTTTGAAAGAGCAGAGGAAATACGCACTGAAACAGCCAGGACATTGCGCATAGCAAAACTACCAGCTTGTAACCTGAAGAAAGAGGAGGTGCAAGCTATCAAGAATCTTAACGGGACAAGAGTATATTGGTACTGCCTGCCGATAATGGTAATACGACCGTCGCAACGTAGACCGAAGATTATGAGCAGAACATCCGGGACCTATTAGATCAGATGATGCATCTAAAACTAAGCGCAGGTCCGACGCAGCGTATCACACGAAAGACGAATCGGTTAATCAAAGCGTCTTCTCTGCCGGCGGACATACAGAGGAACCTGCGCAACACAGAATCCCTACCACCTCGACTGTTTGGATTACCAAAGGTCCATAAAAAATAGCGTTCAACTAAGACCAATCGTTAGCACTCCTTTGCTCATCGATCTATAATCTGGGTTCTCTGCTCCATCCGCTCGTGGGGAAGCCTGACACACACATAAAGGACTCAGGATATTTCACTGAGAAGCAGAAGAAACCAAAACTTGCACCAAACGACATCCGGGTCAACTTTAATGTTATTTCTTTCTATACGAAAGCCGGAGCACATCGGTTCCATTTTCCCGCGAACCATCACCTAGCTTTTTCATGCATGTCTCACCACGAGCTATTTCACGTGGAATGGCATTTCCTATGGACACCTGAAAGACGTCGCCATGGGTAGTCCTCTAAGTCCAGTGGTGGCCAACTTCTTCATGGAACATTTCGAAGCACAGGCACTGGACTTGACACCTTTTAAACCTAAGCTGTGGTACAGATACGTCGATGATAAATTCGGTGTGTGGAGCTATGGTGAGGAACAGCTCGCTAACTTCCTAAGTCACTTGAACATCCTCCATGCCAGCATAAAATTTACAACGGAAGAAGAAGAGGACAAAAACTACCATTTTTGGATGTACTGGTCCCAAGGGATGGTGAAAATCTGGGATACAGCGTGTAGCGAAAACCGACACACACGGACCGATACCTGCACAAATTGCCAAATCACCACAGGAGCCAGAAAAGAGGCATGATTAATACGCTCGTAATGCGTACAAGACGAATATGTTAGCCGCAGCACCTCACACGCGAAATGCAACACCTCGAATGTGTTCTTAGGATCAATGGCTACTCCACAAGTTATATTAGAACAGGGTCAAACAGTAGGCGAAATGACAGATCAGAAAAGGAAACGTCAGGTGCGTCCTTTCTGCCATACATTCCCAGAGTGACGGACAGAATCGGCCGTATATTGGGCAAACACGGCGTAAACACTATTTACAAACTAACAAAGAAGATCAAAGCGTATGTCAGATCGGCAAAAGGAGAAAAGGGCCCCTCTTGCGATGTCGGGAATATACCGAATACCACGCTGGAATAACTGGACGATAAATCAACACCAGGATCAAAGAACATAAGCGACATTGCAGGTTGGGGCAAGTGGACAAATCGGCCGGTTCAGAGCACGCGCTCAGTGAGACCGACCACATGGTAAACTTCGCCGACACGGATGTTCTAGCTGTAGAGATGACATATCACACGCGCTTGTTGAGAGAAGGTATAGATGTACACAAACACAAGAACAGTTTTAAAAAGAAAGAAGAAAGCCTCAAGGTAAAAGGATCCTGGCTCCCTGTGTTGCAGCGAACGACCGTTGCAAGTAGCAAGAGGACAACCGAATCGGAAATGACCGCGGGGAAGAGCCAGGTACCCTTACCCATAGCTCAGCTCCAGTTTGAACCGTGAATTTACTTTCAAAACTTTTTCTTAAGAATTTACTTTATTTACTAGCGATTCATCAAGAACATTAACACATTTAACCGCATTATGTGAGCGTGGAAGTAGTTGCCAGTGGGTAACCGATGAAAACAATTTTCTTTCAACAAAAGGAAATTCTATTCCTAAAAGCCCTCTTTTTTTTAAACAAATTTAAATTATGATCAGAAAGCACCCTCTAAATACCAAGTTACAATTTATTCAGAGGCAGAAAAAAGAATTTTTGACAGTATGAGCTTTCGGGCTGAGAACCTTGCCGCTAGCTTTTGATACGGCCGTAGTCACGACCGCAACACACCAGATTACTTTAAACTAAAAATTTTAACAACTCACACAAGCACATAGACTATGCACCCCGTAGGAGGGATGGAAATGGTACAGACACTAACATTAAAAGATTAACTTACTACCGAAGGTGCAACTTGATAGAAAGAACTCTTACGGTGGAAGGGTGGCAACTTTATATACTAAAATAACCATGTAAATACACTACTATCCGTTAAAATTGCTACACCAAGAAGAAATGCAGATGATAAACGGGTATTCAATGGACAAATACATTATACTAGAACTGACATGTGATTACATTTTCACGCAATTTGGGTGCATAGATCCTGACAAATATGTACCCAGAACAACCACCTCTGGCCGTAATAACGGCCTTGGTACGCCTGGGCATTGAGTCAAACAGAGCTTAGATGGCACGTACAGGTACAGCTGCACATGAAGCTTGAACACGGTACCACAGTTCATCAAGAGTAGTGACTGGCGTATTGTGACGAGCCAGTTGCGCGGCCATCATTGACCAGACGTTTTCAATTGGTGAGAGATCTGGAGAATGTGCTGGCCAGGGCAGCAGTCGAACATTTTCTGTATCCAGAAAAAGGCCCGTACAGGACCTGCCACATGCGGTCGTGCATTATCCTAATGAAATGTAAGGTTTCACAGGGATCGAAAGAAGGGTAGAGACACGGGTCGTAACACATCTTATATGTAACGTCCACTGTTCAAAGTGCCGTAAATACGAACAAAAGGTGACAGAGACGTGCAACCAATGGCACCCCATACCGTCACGCCGGGTGATACGCCAGTATGGCGATGACGAATACACGCTTTCACCGCGATGTCGCGCAACACGGATGCGACCATCGTGATGCTGTAAACAGAACCTGGATTCATCCGAAAAAATGACGTTTTGCCATTCGTGCACCCAGGTTCATCGTTGAGTACACCATCGCAGGCGCAGCTGTGATGCAGCGTCAAGGGTAACCGCAGCCATTGTCTCCGAGCTGATAGTCAATGCTGCTGCAAACGTCGTCGAACTGTCCGTGCAGATGGTTGTTGTCTTGCAAACGTCCCCATCTGTTCACTCAGGGATCGAGACGTGGCTGCACGATCGTTACAACCATGCGGATAAGATGCCTGTCATCTCGACTGCTAGTGATACGAGGCCGTTGGGATCGAGCACGGCGTTCCGTATTACGCTCCTGAACCCACCGATTCCCTATTCTGCTAACAGTCATTGGATCTCGACCAACGCGAGCAGCAATGTCGCGATACGATAAACCGTAATCGCGATAGGCTACAATCCGACCTTTATCAAAGTCGGAATCGTGATGGCACGCATTTCCCCTCCTTACACGAGGCATCACAACAACGTTTCACCAGGCAACGCCGGTTAACTGCTGTTTGTGTATGAGAAATCGGTTGGAAACTTTTCTCATTTCAGCACGTTGTAGGAGTCGGCACCGGCGCCAACCTTGTGTGAATGCTCTGAAAAGCTAATCATTTGCATATCACAGCATCTTCTTCCTGTCGTTTAAATTTCGTGTCTGTAGCACGTCATCTTCGTGGTGTAGCAATTTTAATGGCCAGTAGTGCAAATACTCATGAAATGCAGTCTTACATAAAATATACAAGGTTAGCCAAACTTTCTCTACGTTACACATATACCGCCTCTCAAGTTGATAGGCAAGATAAAAATATATTTCAGGAATGCGGCCGTTACACTTGAAGCTATCAATTCGTTAACACCAAATCCGACAAACATGACAGAACAGCTACTAACGTTTGGCAGATTGACAGGGAGATTACTGAACAACCAGAACTGCAGGTTGCTCTAACCCACCTCTGTTCCACAAGGGAAAAACGGACCACCCAATTCATAAATAACCACCTTCCTGTGGGTGAGCAAACGGAGAAGAATGGTGGTACGATCCCAAAATCTCACCAAGAAAACAAGTAGAATTTCATAAATAAATGAAACAACATATCTCCAACCACTTAACTTCTAATAAACTGCGATGTCTGGCGAAGACCTGGCGCAGCGCCCCCAATGCTCTGCCGAACCGTCCGCTGCCAGCCGCTTCAACGGACGCAAGAAGGCGCACGACCTCCCGTCTCACGGTGTCGCAGCTCGCACCGGCCAGACCGATGTCGTGGGTTGACTCCTGTTCCTCTCGTCTCGGACGCGAAGCCACTACCCCTCGTTATACGGCGCGTCCCACTGGACTGACGTGGCGACCTCACATGCGCCGACGCTCAAGGCGGACAAGTCATCTTGTGTCCCAGTGCGCGACCGACCAACCGATCGATCCAACCGCCAATGACCATTGCCCGAGCAACTCGAGCGGACTGGCGGCCTAACACATACCAGCACTCCGGACGACAGACAGATACTGACTACCCCACACTGACCCGGTTGACCAACCGACCGACTGGCGAGCTCATAGCCCCCTTAAATGCACGTGAACAGGCAACCTTTCCCCTTTCCCACCAGAGGGAGACACCAAAGCTACGATTGCCACAGCGGCGCCGCTGCCAGAAAGGGAGGGCGACTGCTTCACACTACGCGCTGCGGCACGCTCTTCGAAACAGCAATTTTTACCACGGTAACAGTTCACCACCTGCAATTGAGGGTTAAGCTTTAACAATGCTAGCCTCTCGTACCGGCGAAAAGTCAGAAAAATCATCAGACGAACGTCGGCCGAAGAACCAGAGACAGAAACCAACGGGAAGTTTTTCATTAATCATATACATATGCTATCCAGTTTGGATTCCGTAGAAATGTTGGAACACGTGAGGCAATACTAACCTTACGACTTATCTTACAATAAAGATTAAGGAAAGGCAATCCTACGTTTCTAGCATTTGTAGACCTAGAGAAAGCTTTTGACAACGTTAACTGGAATACTCTCTTTCAAATTCTGAAGGTGGCAGGGGTAAAATACAGGGAGCGAAAGGCTATTTACAATTTGTACAGAAACCAGATGGCAGTTATAAGAGTCGAGGGGCATGAAAGGGAAGCAGTGGTTGGGAAAGGAGTGAGACAGGGTTGTAGCCTCTCCCCGATGTTATTCAATCTGTATATTGAGCAAGCAGTAAAGGAAACAAAAGAAAAATTCGGAGTAGGTATTAAAATTCATGGAGAAGAAGTAAAAAGTTTGAGGTTCGCCGATGACATTGTAATTCTGTCAGAGACAGCAAAGGACTTGGAAGAGCAGTTGAACGGAATGGACAGTGTCTTGAAAGGAGGATATAAGATGAACATCAACAAAAGCAAAACGAGGATAATGGAATGTAGTCAAATTAAATCGGGTGATGCTGAGGGGATTAGATTAGGAAATGAGATACGTAAAGTAGTAAAGGAGTTTTGCTATTTAGGGAGTAAAATAACTGATGATGGTCGAAGTAGAGAGGATATAAAATGTAGACTGGCAATGGCAAGGAAATCGTTTCTGAAGAAGAGAAATTTGTTAACATCGAGTATAGATTTAAGTGTCAGGAAGTCGTTTCTGAAAGTATTTGTATGGAGTGTAGCCATCTATGGAAGTGAAACATGGACGATAACCAGTTTGGACAAGAAGAGAATAGAAGCTTTCGAAATGTGGTGCTACAGAAGAATGCTGAAGATAAGGTGGGTAGATCACATAACTAATGAGGAGGTATTGAATAGGATTGGGGAGAAGAGAAGTTTGTGGCACAACTTGACTAGAAGAAGGGATCGGTTGGTAGGACATGTTTTGAGGCATCAAGGGATCACAAATTTAGCATTGGAGGGCAGCGTGGAGGGTAAAAATCGTAGAGGGAGACCAAGAGATCAATACACTAAGCAGATTCAGAAGGATGTAGGTTGCAGTAGGTACTGGGAGATGAAGAAGCTCGCACAGGATAGAGTAGCATGGAGAGCTGCATCAAACCAGTCGCAGGACTGAAGACCACAACAACAACAACAACATGCTATCCAGACAAATGTATTGACGAAATTTCATTACTCAACATAATTTTCGAAGCTGTTATTTTTTCCGTCGATGCATTTTCTCAACTGGGATAAGCTTGGTTGCAATTGTTGTGTGATGCCCGGCATGAAGGATGAGGCACCTGATACCTAGAGCGTTACCTGTAGCGAAAAACCCATTTGTCAGTCCAACCTGGACACACATCTACATTCTGTAGAAAACCTTGGTGTGTGTGAGTATGTGTACGTTTGTGTATAAGTTTGCTTTTGTGTGCCTAATCATAATTTTAGGGCCAGATCCAACCTCTTCTATTGTAAATGAGGCAGCCAGCAAATCATTGTTCGGTAGTTTCTGAAAACCTTTCTTCTTTAACTTCATTTTATACACTCCTGGAAATTGAAATAAGAACACCGTGAATTCATTGTCCCAGGAAGGGGAAACTTTATTGACACATTCCTGGTGTCAGATACATCACATGATCACACTGACAGAACCACAGGCACATAGACACAGGCAACAGAGCATGCACAATGTCGGCACTAGTACAGTGTATATCCACCTTTCGCAGCAATGCAGGCTGCTATTCTCCCATGGATACGATCGTAGAGATGCTGGATGTAGTCCTGTGGAACGGCTTGCCATGCCATTTCCACCTGGCGCCTCAGTTGGACCAGCGTTCGTGCTGGACGTGCAGACCGCGTGAGACGACGCTTCATCCAGTCCCAAACATGCTCAATGGGGGACAGATCCGGAGATCTTGCTGACCAGGGTAGTTGACTTACACCTTCTAGAGCACGTTGGGTGGCACGGGATACATGCGGACGTGCATTGTCCTGTTGGAACAGCAAGTTCCCTTGCCGGCCTAGGGATGGTAGAACGATGGGTTCGATGACGGTTTGGATGTACCGTGCACTATTCAGCGTCCCCTCGACGATCGCCAGTGGTGTACGGCCAGTGTAGGAGATCGCTCCCCACACCATGATGCCGGGTGTTGGCCCTGTGTGCCCCGGTCGTATGCAGTCCTGATTGTGGCGCTCACCTGCACGGCGCCAAACACGCATACGACCATTATTGGCACCAAGGCAGAAGCGACTCTCATCGCTGAAGACGACACGTCTCCATTCGTCCCTCCATTCACGCCTGTCGCGACACCACTGGAGGCGGGCTGCACGATGTTGGGGCGTGAGCGGAAGACGGCCTAACGGTGTGCGGGACCGTAGCCCAGCTTCATGGAGACGGTTGCCAATGGTCCTCGCCGATACCCCAGGAGCAACAGTGTCCCTAATTTGCTGGGGAGTGGCGGTGCGGTCCCCTACGGCACTGCGTAGGATCCTACGGTCTTGGCGTGCATCCGTGCGTCGCTGCGGTCCGGTCCCAGGTCGACGGGCACGTGCACCTTCCACCGACCACTGGCGACAACATCGATGTACTGTGGAAACCTCACGCCCCACGTGTTGAGCAATTCGGCGGTACGTCCACCCGGCCTCCCGCATGCCCACTATACGCCCTCGCTCAAAGTCCGTCAACTGCACATACGGTTCACGTCCACGCTGTCGCGGCATGCTACCAGTGTTAAAGACTGCGATGGAGCTCCGTATGCCACGGCAAACTGGCTGACACTGACGGCGGCGGTGCACAAATGCTGCGCAGCTAGCGCCATTCGACGGCCAACACCGCGGTTCCTGGTGTGTCCGCTGTGCCATGCGTGTGATCATTGCTTGTACAGCCCTCTCGCAGTGTCCGGAGCAAGTATGGTGGGTCTGACACACCGGTGTCAATGTGTTCTTTTTTCCATTTCCAGGACTGTATATTGTATTTCAAGTCTTGTAGATGAATTTCAGCAGCTTGAAAAGCCTATAAATACACAGGCCTCTTCAAGTGTTTTTGCAAGATAAAAACTACTGTGAACGACACTGCCTGTTGCTTTTCGCAAGATGTTGAATGAGTGGACGCCCTCAAATAAAAATAATGTCAGCTACTTATCTACAGTAATAACGTTTGCTATTACCGGACACTCTAATTTTGTCTGGATGGGCCAAATCTAAAACAGATACGGTCCACTCACCTTGGAATAATTAACACAAATATTTTGTTGTTGTGGTCTTCAGTCCAGAGACTGGTTTGATGCAGTTTTCCATGCTACTCTATCCTGTGCAAGCTTCTTCATCTCCCAATACCTACCGCGACCTACATCCATCTGAATCTGCTTAGGGTATTCATCTCTTGGCCTCCCTCTACGATTATTACCCTTCACGCTGACCTCCAATACTAAATTGGTGATCACTTGATGCCTCAGAACATGTCTTATCAACCGATCCCTTCTTCTAGTCAAGTTGTGCCACAAATTTTTCTCCCCAATTCCTCCTCAATACCTCCTCATTACTTACGCGATCTACCCACCTAATCTCCAGCATTCTTCTGTAGCACCACATTTCGAAAGCTTCTATTCTATTCTTGTCCAAGCTATTTATCGTCCATGTTTCACTTTCATACATGGTTACACTCCATACAAATACTTTCAGAAAAGGCTTTCTGACACTTAAATCTATACTCGATGTTAACAAATTTCTCTCTTCAGAAACGATTTCCTTGCCATTGCCAGTCTACATTTTATATCCTTTCTACTTCGACGATCATTAGTTATTTTGTTTCCCAAGTAGCAAAACTCATTTACTGTTTGAAGTGTCTCGTTTCCTATTTAATTCCGTCGGCATCACCCGACTTAATTTGACTACATTCCATTATCCTCGTTTTGCTTTTGTTGATATTCATCTTATATTCTCCTTTCAAGAAGCTGTCCATTCCGTTCAACTGCTCTTCCAAGTCCTTTGCCGTCTCTGAGAAAATTACAACCTCATCGGTGAACCTCAAAGTTTTTACTTATTTTCCATGGATTTCAATTCCTACTCCGAATTTTTCTTTTGTTTCCTTTACTGTTGATCAATACACAGGTTTAATAACTTCGGGGAGAGGCTACAACCCTGTCTCACTTCCTTCCCAACCACTGCTACCCTTTCATGCGCCTCGACTCCTTGTAACTGCCATCTGGTTTCTGTGCAATTTTAAATAGCCTTTCCCCCCCTACATTTTACGCTGCCACCTTCAGAAATTGAAAGACGATATTCCAGTCAACATTGTCAAAAGCTTTCTGTAAGTCTACAAATGCTAGAAACGTAGGTTTGCCTTTCCTTAATCTATCTTCTAATATAAGTCGTAGGGTCAGTATAGCCTCACGTGTTCCAACATTTCTACGGTATCCAAACTAATCTTGCCCGAGGTCGGTTTCTACCAGTTTCTCCATTCGTCTGTAAATAATTCGCGTTAGTGTTCTGCGGCCGTGACTTATTAAATTTTCACACCTGTCAACACCTGCTTCCTTTGGGTTTGGAATTATTATATTCTAATTGAAGTATAAGGGTATTTCGCCTGTCTCATACATCTTGCTCAGCAGATGGTAGAATTAACACACACACACACATATATATATATATATATATATATATATATATATATATATATATAAAAAATCAGACACGAAAATATAATAAACTTCTCAGATCTCGAAATCACAAGAGGTGACACACACTCAATGTCTTGCCCTAAAAAGACAACCACAGACTGTGGAATTCGCATAGGTCTTTTCATCCAAAGCCACCTAAAGAAGCTTATATATTTGTAGTATCTGCAAGGTGCAGAGCATTACATTTTTCTCACATTCTCATCTATTGTAACGCTGTATTAACAATTTTCGTGTATTCTTCACCACGACAAAAATATTTTCTCTAATTGCAGTATCCTCTTTAGTGTTAGCAGTACACTGCAGCAGATGGCAGTAATCAAATGGAACATAAAATGAAATCTTTATTTTTCTATAATTCACTCCAAATTATATCTACTTCCATTTATTCATATATTGACTGTTCATAAAACGTGTACGAAATATATATGTGGCTCACTTCATACCCTGTAAAATAAGGTTCAGTCTGAATGCACCTCTTTTTTTTTATTTCGTTTCGTCCTACTAGGGACCACGGGGCTCGTCTTAACTCCCACCTAGAGTCTTCTGCTTTTTCTTGGCCCGGTATGCCTTCATCTTCTGGCTGAGAGGCTGCTTCCTCTCGACCGTCCACTCAGCCTTGGTGGCGCCTGTACACTTCTTGCTTTTGAGAGACAGTGAGAAGACTCCCTGCAGGATGGCCTGCCGGTACTGAGTTCGGTTCTAGGTTCTGCAGTTCTTCTAAGTCTGATTTAACAGATGTGATCCACTTAGCTTTGGACGCCTTTCCCCTACTTGTCACTGTGAGGAATCTGTCGGTGAGCCTGGAGTGATTCAGGCGGGTCATGTGCCCACAGAAGGTCAGTCACCTTTTTCTCATACATGTTACTAAGTATTTCTGGAGTTCGTCGAGCTCTTTATTCTCCTCAGGATCTTCCTCTCTTTAAGTTTTAGTTTCCTGAGCGGGCCCTTTCGATTCATCAAGAGGCACTGAGAGGCAGAGAGTGCAGAGGTTCTTACTACCGAACTGTAGTGCTTCAGCTTTATGTTCCTTGATAGGTATTTGGAGGTACAGATGTTCTTACAGGAGTGATAGGCCCTCTCTAACTTGGTGCACCTGGCGTCTATGGTTAAGGTTTCACTTTCGCTTGCTGAGATCCATTCTCCCAAGTTCCTGACTGCTGGAACTATACAGATAGTATTGTTTCCTAGTGGAATTGTGGAAGAAACCTGCTTGATATTGGTGATGAACTCTGTCTTCTGTATGTTGACCCTCAAGCCGGTTTCTGTCGCAATATTGTAGAGGCTCTGTAGTTGGTGAGTAGCCAACTGCAGGAAGTTGGTCAATAGAGTGAGATCATCAGCAAATGCTATAAAGGATACATTTAGTTTGCCTTTCTTGTACACAAGCTTCAGTCCTGCTTCTGGTGAAAATGCGGAAGTCCATTCTCTGACGATTTCTCAAGACGATAGTTGAAGAGGATGCAAGAGAGGCAATCCCATTCCTGGCTGGATGGGAAAGCTCAGAGATTTCACCCCTGAACTTGACTTTGGAGGTGGTGTTCTTCAGGGTAGTTTGGACAAGTCTGTTGATCTTCCCATATAGGACTAGTTCCTACAGGGTAGAGAAGAGGGTCTGTTGGTCTATTGAGTCACATGCCTTTTGGAAGTCTACCATAATGGCTACCCAGGGGTGTCGCCCTGGACTCCTATACGAGAGGATAGTCTTGAGGTTTTGAATATGTTCTGTGCAGGACCTAATTGCGCAGGAACCAGCGTAGTATTCACCTAGTTGGGAGTCTAGCTGTTTGGTGACTATTTTGCAGGACTGTAAAAAAGGTTATAAACAACAAGGAGATGACTCTGTAGTCGTTGAGGTCGGTCTTACTTCGTTTCTTGTGTAGTGGATGGATCACGGCTGAGGTCCAACCCTCTGACAAGACCTCTGTTCTCCAAATGTCGTGAATGATCTGGGTGATCGTCTGCAGGGACTTGTCATCAACGTGCTTCCACATTTCCGCAACTACACCACCCTTACCTGGGGCCTTGTTAAGGTCTTTGATGATCTTCCTTATTTCTTCCATGTCGGGTGGTATAGAGTCCTGGTTCCTGACAGTGGGCTCGGCAAAAGCAAGTCTCTCTCTCGGATTTTCTGCATTGAGGATTTTCTGGAAGTATTCTGCAAAGGTTTTTGTGCAGCCTCTGTTATTCATTCAGAGTTTCCAATCTGCCCCTCTGAGATGTAGGGTTGGGGCCGTGTATGAAGTAGTCTGTTTCTTGAGTCGCTTGTAGAGATCACTTTAATTGTTTTTCTTGAAGTCCTCTTCTGCCTGTAGTATTTGAGACCCGCGGTAGTTCCTGTTGGTTTTGCGGATGATACTCGTTGTTGTTTTCCTTTGCACCATGAAAGCCTGATGTTTGGGCTGATACCACTTAATCCAGGCTCTATGCCTTTCCTCTGTAGCTTTATCACATTCTGTTGTCCACTACGGATACATGCCTTCGTTCGATGAAGCAGGTATAGTTCGGGGGAGTTGCTAGTCTCCTACCAAGCGCCTCCCCAGGTGGCAAATAGGGGAATGCTCACCAGATATGATGGGTACCTGGTAAATAAGATACCCAGGGTGGACAAAAACTAGTACCGAGGGCACGGCAATTCCACATGTCAGTGGCGGTACCCCAACAGCGGCTGATAAAATATACCTCTGGGCTAACAACCGTAAGAGTTAACTTCATCACCCATATTATACCTGAATGGACCTCTATCAATAAAATAGCTGAATTTTTTATTTCCATTCCATTCAAACTCTCCGTTTAGTCTCAAACCTCAGTTAAATTCTTTGACTTCAATCCTAGCACACTGTACAGTTGCCTAGCACCTCAACAATTACTGTCTGTCTTTCTACCGGCGAGCATCCATTTCCCTTAGGATCACCACCCAGCTTAGTGTCTGGACAGGAACAGTGCTCTAAACAACACGCGAGCGTGGAGCACGGTCACACGGCGGTTAAGACACTGAACATTTTTTTCTGGATGGTCGGCCCCGTCCACCCAGTATGATTTAAGTTTGCCAGGGGTATTTCGTTCATCGCTTAAGGCGAATGGTGGGATGGTTCCTTTCAAATGGAATTCGAATTTTTTTTTCTGTCGTTCTCCAACCCGAGCTTGTTTTCCAGCTATAACGTCGTCCCCGTCGACGGGCTGTTAATCCATAACCTTCCGTCATACCTTGCATATTACACTGGAGTTTTCCCTGCGACGCACAGATTCCAGCAACACTAATTAACAGCCGCTCCTCAGCTCAATTAACGACAACTCTTACGTGGTCCCAACATAACTTTCATCAGTTCGAAAACTGATCATAGTAGTAGCAAACAGTGATGGAAAACAATAAAATGTAAATGCAAACTTAGAATTGGTACCTGTACAACTGCGTTACTTTTCAGCTACACTGTTCTGTATCGGACTACAAATCCGACGGTTCACCAGCCGTTCAAAGTCAATCGTAACATTTCTTTCTGTCACATACTGCTTATTTCAGGTCTGGCAACGAATACTGTATCTGAAAAATACCGCGGAACACGTGATAAGAAGTCTACATTAAAAACCCTATAACTAGTTGCATAAGTCTGTGCACGGTCTATGCACAGCGAAACCGTTTACTACGAAACATAGTGAAATTGAAGGCTCCCCTTCCAACAGGTACTCTGGTTTTATTTTCTTATGCTGATGCCGGCCGGCCGGAGTGGCCGAAAGTTTCTAGGCGCTACAGTCTGGGACCGTGCGACTGCAACGGTCGCAGGTTCGAATCCTGCTTCGGCCATGGATGTGTGTGATGTCCTTAGGTTAGTTAGGTTTATGTAGTTCTAAGTTCTAGGGGACTGATGACCTCAGAAGTTAAGTCCCATAGTGCTCAGAGCCATTTGAATCATTTGCACCATGCTGATCCGAAAGTAGACAAAGCCGTTTTTTATTAGATTTTCTTTACCGGTTTCGATCATTCGTACATTACTTCAGCTCACACACAATCTCTGTTATTCACTTTCCTGTTTCACAGAGACTTTCACACGCAACATATCTCGTACTCGTTCATACTCCTGAAAAATTTGAGTACTACATCAAAATTAATTAAAATCCTGTATGAATAACCCCAGTATCACTCTAGTAATTAAGAGAATTTCTTGTGAACAATTTTGTTTCGTAATTCAGTTTCTTGACTGAGACATGAATCTATAGAAAAAATTAGGCTGAGGCTCCCCAGTGTCAGACTGTGTTGGATAAATATGACAGTCATTTTTTAATCTCCGGCCTAATTCCGGCGGAAATTAACAGAATATTGTTTTAAGTCGACGTACTCTGTTTAATAGGTTCACTTTACATAAGCGTACCACGAAACAGCTGCAGTTTTCAACATTCGCGTGATGTAAAGTGGTTCGCCATTTAACAGCCCACTCCTCTTTTTAAGAGCTGCAATGTGGAGCTACAACTAATCAAATTTACTGAGTGCTTTATTGTACAAAAAAGAGAGTGGCAGACTCAATTTATCAAAGGCCACCAAAAAACACAAAGCGCGAACAGAGTACCACGGAAACGGCACACAGGGGGCTGAAACCCTGGCGCTGCTGATATGTTATAAAATTGAGGACGACGACGAGGAAATGCATTAGAAACAACGACGCTCCCATCCCACACGCACGTGAATGCCGTTTGCTGAAGAATAGAACGACTGACAGAATAGGATGTAGATAGAAGCCGACCGCGCGGAACATCAGTTTTGATTTAGGAGAGATGTAGAAGAACTGTATGACCGCTCGACACAGTACTGATCCCACATTTTATCTTAGATGTTACGTTCAAGAAGGACAGGCATACATTTATAGCTGAACCGTTGCGTGATCGATAGCTCGCTCTACGTCTTTCTCGTAAAGGGGGCGTGGCACTTTTTGCCGTGAGTGGACTTCAGGCTGTTTTCCGTGAGACCCTGTCAGTGAAGCAGCAGGGACAACACAGATGAGCGGAGCAAAGGGGCAACTGGTTGTCTTACCGCCCGAGTGACTTCCAAGTTCGTCTGGCTGAGCATTTTCCGGACACGAGGGACGTCCATCGAAAACGGGAGAGGACGCATCATTCCTTTGGCCGACGCGGTCTGGAGGCGAGCGGTGGGTCATCGTCATCCACACATCTCCAGGCGACTCCAAGTTTTTCCACTTTCTGTCATACATTGGCTTTGTACCCTCGATGGCTTGGTTTTAGTTCGCTGTTTAGGTGCCGGGACGACACGGCATTCTTAAAGACTGGTGTTGCTCCCCACTGTGAGCTAGACATCTGTGACTGGTTCGCTTCCTGCGCTTGTTTGGGTCCTCCTGCTTCTACAGGTTGCTCCATTTATCTTGACAACCCTAAATAACTGTTTGTCCAGATGCAAATTACAAAATGTTTCAAGCAAATGTTCTTTAGCCGTAAGGGGGACATAAATCAGCATGATTGCCTTCGTTGTAGCTTTATATTTTACGAAGATATGGACAGCGGTATGACTTTTTTCAATGTCACCCTGCATTTTTTATTTGGTAATTCATGTCCTCACCAAAAGACCTATTCAAAAATCTATCACTGAAACACAACGTTGTTAATTATGTAACACAACACTGAATTTGAGTCCTGATCACAAACTCGTCCACTGTCAGAAAACAAATGAAAATCAAGTAAAAACTTTAAAAGGAAGGTCAGCTTTGGCCGTACTATTGATGTTTTATTGATAGCAGAATCGATATTCGATCACATAGTGACCATCTTCAGTGCTGAAGAAATAAAAACTTTGAGGTTCACCGATGACATTGTAATTCTGTCAGAGACAGCAAAGGACTTGGAAGACCAGTTGAATGGAATGGACAGTGTCTTTAAAGGAGGATATAAGATGAACATCAACAAAAGCAAAACGAGGATAATGGAATGTAGTCGAATTAAGTCGGGTGATGCTAAGGGAATTAGATTAGGAAATGAGACACTTAAAGTAGTAAACGAGTTTTGCTACTTGGGGAGCAAAATAACTGATGATGGTACAAGTAGGGAGGATATAAAATGTAGACTGGCAATGGCAAGCAAAGCGTTTCTGAAGAAGAGAAATTTGTTAACATCGAGTATTGATTTAAGTGTCAGGAAGTCGTTTCTGAAAGTATTTGTATGGAGTGTAGCCATGTATGGAACTGAAACATGGACGATAAATAGTTTAGACAAGAAGAGAATAGAAGCTTTCGAAGTGTGGTGCTACAAAAGAATGCTGAAGATTAGATGGGTAGATCACGTAACTAATGATGAGGTATTGAATAGAATTGGGGAGAAAAGGAGTTTGTGGCACAACTTGACTAGAAGAAGGAACCGGTTGGTAGGACATGTTCTGAGGCATCAAGGGATCACCAATTTAGTATTGGAGCGCATCGTGGAGGGTAAAAATCGTAGAGGGAGACCAAGAGATGAATACACTAAGCGGATTCAGAAGGATGTATGCTGCAGTAGGCATTGGGAGATGAAGAAGCTTGCACAGGATAGAGTAGCATGGAGAGCTGCATCAAACCAGTCTCAGGATTGAAGACCACAACAACAACAACATCTACTTCGCGACCATCAATCCCGATGTTGAGTTTCTCGCTCTTTTCATTCTTGCTCTTTCTCATTTTTTTCGCCTTTTTTCGACTTACTCTCAATCTATATTCTGTACTCATTAGACTGTTAATTCCGTTCAGCAGATCATGTAATTTTTCTTTACTTTCACTCAGGATAGCAATGTCATCAGTGAATCGTATCATTGATATCCTTTCACCTTGAGTTTCAATTCCATCCCTGATTATTTTTATCAGGTTTTCGAACACCATGCACCATATTACAACGTCGAAAGATTTTTCCAGGTCGACAAACTGAAGCGATATCGATCGTCATCTAACAGATTCTCAATTTTGTTTTTCATTCTTCTGTATATTATACTTGTCTGCATCTTGGATCCATGAGCTGTTAAGCTCATTGTGCCATAATTCTTGCACTTGTTAGATCTTGCAGTCCTTGGAATTGTATGGATGATATGTTTCCGAAAGTCAGGTGGTATATCGCCAGACTTACACATTCTACACACCAACGCGAATAGTCGTTTTGTTGCCACTTCCCTCAATGATATTAGAAATTCCGATGGAATGTTATTTATTCCTTCTGCCTTATTTGATCTTAAGTCCTCCAAAGCCTTGCTACATTCTGATTCTAATACTCGATCCCCCATTTCTTCTAAATCGGCTCCTGTTTCTTCTTCCATCACGTCCCCAAATCTTTCCCCTCATAGAGGCCTTCACTATACTCTTTTCACCTATCCGCGCTCTCCTCTGCAATTAACAGTGGAATTCCGGTTGCACCCTTAATGTTACCACCCTTGCTTTTAATGTCACCGAATGTCATTTTGACTTTCCTATGTGCTGAGTCAATCCTTCCGACAATCATTTCTTTTTCTACATCTTCACATTCTTCATGCAGCCATTTCGTCTTAGTTTCCCTGCACTTCCTATTTATTTCATTTTTCAGTGACTTCCATTTCTGCATTCCTAAATTCCCAAGAACATATTTGTGCTTTCTTCTTTCATCGAACGACTGAAGTATTTCTTCTGTCACCGTTGGTTTCTTTGAAGTTACCTTCTTTGTACCTATGTTTCTCTTTCCAACTTCTGTGATTGTCTTATTTAGAGATATCGATTCCTCTTCAATTGTACTAGCTACTGAGCTATTCCTCATTGCTGTATTTACCCTCTTATAGAACTTCAAGTGTTTCTCGTCATTCCTTAGTACTTCCGTAACCCACTTCATTGCATATTGGTTCTTCCTAACTAATCTCTTAAACTTTAACCTACTCTTCATCATTACTGAATTGTGATCTGAGTCTATATCTGCTCCTGGGTAAGCCTTACAGTCCAGTATCTGATTTCGGAATCTCTGCCTAACCGTGAAGTAATCTAAGTGAAGGACATCATCTTTACGCCAGTGACTGTTATAAGTTTTTATTACACTGTTGCAATTTCGGCCTTAGGCCATTATCAAGTGCTGCTGAAAAATACAGAATGTTTAAGAAAATTATTTTACAGATGAATTATGCATCTCGACGTTATGCCGATTATACAAAACATTTTATCTGTGTAGCCATGTTACTTACATGTTATGGCTTTAAGCCATCTCAACGTAATGGTAGCTGAGACATTTATGTGTCGTTGTCAGTCCTGTTAAATACATTCGTGTCCTTGCTACACAGTGCGAGCACACTTATACAAACATCGTAAAAAACATAATCTGTAAATTAACATGTTCATTAGCCCGTCACCAGTCACACATATATTAGCCCAACTGCAGACTACTGTTTGCAGGCTACTAATAACCGTTTTGGCACGTAAACGGATTGCAGATATTGTTTTACTATGTGTGGAGTGCCATTGCAGTCCAACGACTGTACTAGGAAGCAAAGAGTATGCCCTCGTTGCACAATTATGAAGTCTGCTATAAAATCTTACGTGACTTAATCTTAAACCATCATAGATAAACGTGAGGATTATACATCAAATTACATAAATAAGGGTTACACATCATTACACATAAAATCTTGTGTGACTTATTTTTAAAACATCATGAATAAACGCGAGGATTATACGTCGAATTACACACATAAAAGTTGAATATCATTATACAAAACTGTAGTTATTCTTTTGCCCACTCTTGCTGTAAAATTTTTACAGAACGAAAGTAAATGAAAATACAATACAGTACTTCTTCACTATGTCAATGATATAAAACACGCTACCGGCTCGAAGAGTAAAATAATAAATCGTGAGAAAAAATTGCACAATGTCATTTTGACGGGTGTTCGTCATTTTACAAAATACAAACTACACTGCATTAATATTCGTCGTTGTATAAAAATCATAATACACTGAATTAATACGTTAACCTGAGCCTAAGTCTGAGCTATTATCAGCGTGTGCATAGTAAGATCGCGTAAAAATTATCTAAAAATCGTTCGTTCTCAAGTCGGTTTGGTCTTTTAGTAGCTCATCAGGATCATTTTTGAGATGTTTGTATATTTCCATGTGTTCAAGGTCGCTCATAACTCTTCCTTTAGGTACAGCATGTAATATTATCAGGAATGTATCGATGTTACTAACATTATGATCATTTGCTAAACGTAGAGGTGCTATTTTCAGTTTGTGTATGAATGCAGTCTCGCGACGGTAACACTGAATAAAATGTTCTCGGGTTTCCAAGCGCGTCAATTGCTTAAAACTACACGAGCTTTCGGCCAAGCACTCCTTGGCCATTGTCAAGTGTTATGACTGCCAGTGGGCTGTTGGTGCGCCCTTATATACGCTAGCTGCCAGCTGTGACATCACAGGTGCCCGTGACATTGCCATATATGGGCATGTTTTGAGTCGGCGTTCGATGTGCCCACTTCAACCGCGCGATCGCTGGATCCCACGCAGCACTGAGCTGTAAGCCACCGTCTCTATTCAGGGTGTTTGTGGCAATTTTTGTTTCAATAGCTCCCTTTATTAAATTGTCCCAGATGCCGTTAGTTGCGAGCCATGACAGAGGTATCGTCAAATTTTATGTGGTGACCGTTTTCTAACGCATGCTCAGCTAACGCAGATTTCTCTGGATAGCGTAGGCGATAATACCTCTCATGTTCTTTCCTGCGCTGCTGCACAGTGCGCACTGTTTGTCCGATGTACTTCTGGCCACACCCACGAACTGGGGTTTCCAGGGATAACGGCTACAGCGCCCATCAAGTGAAACAAGTGATTTCTGGGAAATATCAGAATAAGACCACCGACGAAGAGCAGGAAAAGAAACTTGCTTTGCTGCCATTCTGTGGCTCTGTGTTGGGCAAGATAAGACGCCTGTTGAAAAGACACAAGATCAAATCAATCTTCAGGTCTCCAATGAAAATCCGTCAATTACTGAGACCAGTTAAAGACGCAGGAGGTCTCAGAACACCTGGTGTCTACGAAATACCTTGTGAGTGTGGCCAGAAGTACGACTGACAAACAGTGCGCACTGTGGAACAACGCAGGAAAGAACATGAGAGGTATTATCGCCTACGCTATCCAGAGAAATCTGTGAACCGTGAAAATTTACTTTCAAAATCTTTTCTTAAAGAATTTACTTTATTTACTTGCGATTCATCAAGAACATTAACACACTATGTGAGCGTGGAAGTAGTCGCCAAGGGGTAACTGATGGAAACCAATTTCAACCAATGGAAATTTTATTCATAATAGCCTTTTCAAAAACAGATTTAAAATTTATAAGCAGAAAAGCACCCTCGAAATATCAAGTTACAATTTAAAAAATGTGAATTTTATTCCTAAAAGCCTTTTCAAAACAGATTTAAAATTATAAGTAGAAAAGCGCCCTCGAAATATCAAGTTACAATTATTCGGAGGCAGAAAAAAAATTTTTTTTGTTACAGTAGGAGCCTTCGGGCCGTGGAGCTTCCGCTCCCTTTCAACACGGCCGTATTCACGACCGCTCACAACGACCTCTGAAAAATTACACTGCTGCAAATCTGCAACACACCAGATTACTTTAAACTAAAAATTTAACAACTCACACAAACACATTAAATATGCACCCCGTAAGAGGGATGGAAATGGTACAAACATTCACACTAAGAAATTATTTTCCACCAAAGAGC
Source organism: Schistocerca nitens (assembly GCF_023898315.1). Classification (NCBI taxonomy): domain Eukaryota; kingdom Metazoa; phylum Arthropoda; class Insecta; order Orthoptera; family Acrididae; genus Schistocerca; species Schistocerca nitens. The sequence goes on from NC_064614.1 coordinate 24,189,550, forward strand.
AATTTCTTTTTAAAAAGGGCTCTTACGGTGAAAGGGTGGCAACTTTATAAAAATGACTATTTAAATTGATGTACCCGTGGTCTCGGGCTAGCGTCTTTGATTCATAATCAAACCGTCTTCGGTCCCAGGTTCGATCACCGCTGCTGCCTAAATTTTGATAAATAATCAGCATTGGCGGCCGAAGACTTCCGGCATAAGAAGTCAGCCTCATTCCGCCAACGGCCTTGTCAAAGAGGGCGGAGTAGCGAATAGAGGTTCAGGGCACTCTCTTGTCCTAGGGGTGGGAAATTGCCCCTAAAGGCGGAAGAATCAGCAATGATCAACGACATGAGGATGCAGAAGGCAATGGAAACCACTGCATTAAAGACACGTAACGGGTATCCACAGGACATGTGGCCTGTAATTGAAGAAGTTTCATGATGATCTCGCCATTGGCAAAAGATTCCGGAATAGTCCCCGATTCGGATCTCCGGGAGGGGACTGCCAAGGGGCAGGTTACCATGAGAAAAAGATTGAATAATCAACGAAAGGATAACGTTCTACGAGTCGGGGCGTGGAATGTCAGAAGCTTGACTGTGGTAGGGAAACTAGAAAATCTGAAATGGGAAATGCAAAGGCTCAATCTAGATACAGTAGGGGTCAGTGAAGTGAAGTGGAAGGAAGACAAGGATTTCTGGTCAGATGAGTATCGGGTAATATCAACAGCAGCAGAAAATGGTATAACAGGTGTAGGATTCGTTATGAATAGGAAGGTATGGCAGAGGGTGTGTTACTGTGAACAGTTCAATGACCGGGTTGTTCTAATCAGAATCGACAGCAGACCAACACCGACGATAGTTCAGGTATACATGCCGACGTCGCAAGCTGAAGATGAACAGATAGAGAATGTGTATGAGGATATTGAAAGGGTAACGCAGTATGTAAAGGGGGACGAAAATCTAATAGTCATGGGTGACTGGAATGCAGTTGTAGGGGAAGGAGTAGAAGAAAAGGTTACAGGAGAATATGGGCTTGGGACAAGGAATGAAACAGGAGAAAGACTAATTGAGTTCTGTAACAAGTTTCAGCTAGTAATAGCGAATACCCTGTTCAAGAATCACAAGAGGAGGAGGTATACTTGAAAAAGGCCGGGAGATACGGGAAGATTTCAATTGGATTACATCATGGTCAGACAGAGATTCCGAAATCAGATACTGGATTGTAAGGCATACCCGGGAGCATATATAGACTGAGATCACTATGTAGTAGTGATGAAGAGTAGGCTGAAGTTCAAGACATTAGTCAGGAAGAATCAATACGCAAAGAAGTGGGATACGGAAGTACTAAGGAATGACGAGATACGTTTGAAGTTCTCTAACGCTATAGATACAACAATAAGGAATAGTGAAGTAGGCAGTACAGTTGAAGAGGAATGGACATCTCTAAAAAGGGCCATCACAGAAGTTGGGAAGGAAAACATAGGTACAAAGAAGGTAGCTGCGAAGAAACCATGGGTAACAGAAGAAATACTTCAGTTGATTGATGAAAGGAGGAGGTACAAACATGTTCCGGGAAAATCAGGATACAGAAATACAAGTCGCTGAGGAACGAAATAAATAGGAAGTGCAGGGAAGCTAAGACGAAATGGCTGCAGGAAAATGTGAAGACATCGAAAAAGATATGATTGTCGGAAGGACAGACTCAGCATACAGGAAAGTCAAAACAACCTTTGGTGACATTAAAAGCAACGGTGGTAACATTAAGAGTGCAACGGGAATTCCACTGTTAAATGCAGAGGAGAGAGCAGATAGGTGGAAAGAATACATTGAAAGCCTCTATGAGGGTGAAGATTTGTCTGATGTGATAGAAGAAGAAACAGGAGTCGATTTAGAAGAGATAGGGGATCCAGTATTAGAATCGGAATTTAAAAGAGCTTTGGAGGACTTACGGTCAAACAAGGCAGAAGGGATAGATAACATTCCATCAGAATTTCTAAAATCATTGGGGGAAGTGGCAACAAAACGACTATTCACGTAAGTGTGTAGAATATATGAGTCTGGCGATATACCATCTGACTTTCGGAAAAGCATCATCCACACAATTCCGAAGACGGCAAGAGCTGACAAGTGCGATAATTATCGCACAATCAGCTTAACAGCTCATGCATCGAAGCTGCTTACAAGAATAATATACAGAAGAATGGAAAAGAAAATTGAGAATGCGCTAGGTGACGATCAGTTTGGCTTTAAGAAAAGTAAAGGGACGAAAGAGGCAATTCTGACGTTACGGCTAATAATGGAAGCAAGGCTAAAGAAAAATCAAGACACTTTCATAGGATTTGTCGACCTGGAAAAAGCGTTCGAAAATATAAAATGGTGCAAGCTGTTCGAGATTCTGAAAAAAGTAGGGGTAAGGTATAGGGAGAGACGGGTCATATACAATATGTACAACAACTAAGAGGAAATAATAAGAGTGGACGATCAAGAACGAAGTGCTCGTATTAAGAAGGGTGTAAGACAAGGCTGTAGCCTTTCGCCCCTACTCTTCAATCTGTACATCGAGGAAGCAATGATGGAAATAAAAGAAAGGTTCAGGAGTGGAATTAAAATAGAAGGTGAAATGATATCAATGATACGATTCGCTGATGACATTGCTATCCTGAGTGAAAGTGAAGAAGAATTAAATGATCTGCTGAACGGAATGAACAGTCTAATGGGTACACAGTATGGTTTGAGAGTAAATCGCAGAAAGACGAAGGTAATGAGAAGTAGTAGAAATGAGAACAGCGAGAAACTAAACATCAGGATTGATGGTCACGAAGTCAATGAAGTTAAGGAATTCTGCTACCTAGGCAGTAAAATAACCAATGACGGACGGAGCAAGGAGGACATCAAAAGCAGACTCGCTATGGCAAAAAAGGCATTTCTGGCCAAGAGAAGTCTACTAATATCAAATACCGGCCTTAATTTGAGGAAGAAATTTCTGAGGATGTACGTCTGGAGTACATGGATTGTGGGAAAACCGGAACAGAAGAAAATCGAAGCATTTGAGATGTGGTGCTATAGACGAATGTTGAAAATTAGGTGGACTGATAAGGTAAGGAATGAGGAGGTTCTACGCAGAATCGGAGAGGAAAGGAATATGTGGAAAACACTGATAAGGAGAAGGGACAGGATGATAGGACATCTGCTAAGACATGAGGGAATGACTTCATGGTACTAGAGGGCGCTGTAGAGGGCAAAAACTGTAGAGGAAGACAGAGACTGGAAAATGTCAAGCAAATAATTGAGGACGTAGGTTGCAAGTGCTACTCTGAGATGAAGAGGTTAGCACAGGAAAGGAATTCGTGGCGGGCCGCATCAAACCAGTCAGTAGACTGATGATCAAAAAAATAAATAAAATAAAATAAAATAAAAAATAAATAAAACCCATGAAATTCAGAGTTTAATAAAGTGTACAACATGCTCTACATTACACATATACCGTTTCGCGAGACGATAGGCAAGATAAAAACATATTTCAGGAATTCGGCCTTTACCTAAATTCCATAAATTCGTTAACACCGAATCCGACAAACATGAGAGAGGCAGCTATTAACGTACGGCCGACCGACGGACAGACAGACACTAACTGCCTAACAAATGCGGACGAGAGACAGACGAGCAAGCTGGGGACGAGAGACTGACCAAGAACACAAGCAGAATTTAACAAGTAACTGAAACAACATATCACTAATCATTTAACTTCTAATAACTGCGATTTCTGGCAGACACCTGGCGCAGCACCCCCAAAACGCTCTCCCGAACCGTCCGCTGCCAGCCGCTTCAACGGACGCAGGAAGGCCCGCCGATCTCGCGTCTCACGGCGCCGCAGCTCGCCCCGACCAGGCCGATGTCGTGGGTTGACTCCTGTTGCTCTCCTGTTGGCGGCGAAGCCACTACTCCTCGCTATACGGTGCGGCCACTGGACTCACGTAGCGACCTCACATGCGCTGACGCTCAAGGCGGACAAGTCATGTTGTGTCCCAGTGCGCGACCGACCAGCCGATCGGTCCAACCGCCAATGCCCATTGCCTGAGCAAACCGAGCAGACTGGCGGCCTAACAAATACTAGCAGTCCGCAGCTCGTGGTCGTGCGGTAGCGGTCTCGCTTCCACACCCGGGTTCCCGGGTTCGATTCCCGGCGGGGTCAGGGATTTTATCTGCCTCGTGATGACTGGGTGTTGTGTGATGTCCTTAGGTTAGTTAGGTTTAAGTAGTTCTAAGTTCAAGGTGACTGATGACCGTAGATGTTAAGTCCCATAGTGCTCAGAGGCATTTGAACCATTTTCTGTATCCGCCACTGCTCACAACCCTTTCTATGCTATTGAATAAAATGTTCTGGAGTCTACAAAATACCTTGTGAATGTGGCCAGAAGTACATCGGACAAACAGTGCGCACTGTGGAACAACGCTGGAAAGAACACGAGAGGTATTATCACCTACGCTAACCAGAGAAATCTGCGTTAGCTGAGCGTGTATTAGAAAACGGTCACCACATAAAATTTGACAATACCTCTGTCGTGGCTCGCACTAACGGCTTCTGGGACAGTTTAATACAGGAAGATATAGAAATAAAAATTACCGCAAACACTCTGAATAGAGACGGTGGCTTGCAGCTCAGCGCTGCGTGGGATCCAACGATCGCGCGGTTGAAGAGGGCACATCGAACGCCGACTCAAAACATGCCCATATATGGCAATGTCACGAGCACCAGTGACGTCACAGCCGGCAGCTAGCGTCCATAAGGGCGCACCAACAGCCCACTGGCAGTCATAACACTTGACAATTGCCAAGGAGTGCTTGGCTGAAAGCTCGTGTAGTTTTAAGCAATTGACGCGGTTGGAAACCTGAGAACATTTTATTCTATTTTCCACTTGTCTGACAATTTGTTTAAGTCTATCTGTAAACGTTCTCCCTGTTTGTCCGATGTAATATTTCTCATAAGTGTCACATTGTATTTTATAGACCTCCTGATATTGTAAATTGGTTAGTATAATTGTAAATCTGTATTATTCTCTTAGCTAGGGTGTTATTGGTGTGGAAGCTGACTTTAACCGGGGTTTTCTTAAAAGCCTGCGCAATTTTGTCTGATATTGTGTCTATGTATGGTAAGGTAGTAGATTTATTCTTTTTGCACAAATTGTACTCTCTTTCTAACATAATTTCATTATTTAGGCCGGTATTTCCTCTTTTAACTTTGCGTTCATGTCGGTCCTTAACTAACTTGGCTTCGAACCTGTTGTTAATAGCGACTTTTTGTAGTATCCTTAGTTCTTTTTGTTTCTCGTCCTCGTCCACTGGTAGGGCACATAGTCTATGTATCATACAGTTGAATTATGCTAGCTTATGTTGTTTTGGCTGGCATGAGTCAATACTTACGATACAATCTGTTGTCGTGAGTTTTCGGAAGATTCCGAATTTGTGTTGCCCATTTATATTCGTGATTTTGAGGTCTAAGAAATTTATGCTTTTATTATTTTCTGTTTCTTTTGTAAACGTTATGTTTGGGTGCAGGCTGTTTAGTAGGTTATGCATTATGCTTAAATCGCGTGAAGAGCCTTCAGAAATTACGAATGTGTCATCTATATATCTTTTGTAGTATCGAATTTTATCGTTTGTCTGTTCAAATTCTGTATTAAATCTAGTTTCTGAAGTGTTTATAAAAATGTCAGTTAGGGTTACTGCTAGACAACTACCCACGGCGAGGCCTTCATGATATTTCATTTTGGAACGTAAAGTAGTTTTGAGAGGTAACGAATTCCAACAAATCCCTAAATTCGTACGTTTCTCGCAGGATAATCTTTTGGTGTTTCAATAAATTTTTCCTTATTATTTCAGTTGTTTCCTTTACTGGAATATTTGTGTACATGTTTTCAATATCAAAGGATACAAACATCCCATCCTCTGGGATTTGGATATTCTTTAGATCGTTAGCTATTTCTTATGAAGTGCGCGCTGTATACTGGTTATCGAAAGTATAATACACTTTGAGTAGGGTGTTTAGTTTTTTACTGATATTGTAGGTTGGGCTATCGATACAGTTAACGATGGGACGTAGCGGTACTGGCTCATCCCTATTCGAGTTCCTGATGTAACTTCGCGACTATTCGCGACATTTTATTCTAAAAGTACTTAAAAAATATCGCTGAAGCCCGTTCAGGCACAATGAAATAAAGTGTCTACATCAAGATAGATCCACAAATCCAACAATTTCCGCGAGTACAGATCAGCCAGAAGAAGCACGATACCGTACAACGAGATAGGATTTAGTTTTCTATCTTTGGATATTGTGTAAATGTTACTGGCGATGTGATTTACATTCACATGTCATGACTGGGTTGTTTATATCACAGAGTATACAATTTCGGTTCTAAATTTGATAATGTACCTATACACTACCCAAATTTTTATGAAGATTTCGAATTTCATTTAATTAGATAATTACGCATGTTATCGCCAAATATGCCAGGCATACTCTAATAAATCAATATCTAGAATGTAAGTTCTATAACATGCAAAAGTACCACCCAAATTAACTTGTACGAAACGCTATAGCCTAGAGATAGTTGTATTTCAAAAGAGACTTTTTCTGTACCACAGATACTGCCGATAACGGTTTTTGTGGGCGACACATTTTCTCTAGCGGGAGCTTGAGCCAAAACATACTTATAGTTACACGTTTCAATATACTAAAGCTAGAGAACGGAGAAGATCTTGCTCAATATGGTTTGTGTCGCTACACCACTATGCATATTAGAGAAATTGCAATAGGGACACAAAAGGAGAGGTTTTCATTAAACGTCCGTATAGAAATAAAATAATTTAGCCCTCAGTCCGTTATTTTTAAGGAGTATTATTGAAACGACACACTGGGCAGGCGCATTTCCTTCAAATGGTCTTACCATTTTTCTTTCCTAAACATTGAATTGATGCATCCTTTCCTCTTTATAAGAGCGCAATTCAAGTTCTTTACGGTTGTAATCATCCAAGAAATCACGCAAACAAATTACATCTCCTCTTACAAATCATCGTAATATTGTTGCAAAACAAATACTTCTAGCAGAACTCAATTACTTGTTGTTTCTTTAGCTAGCTACTGCATCGTGCCACTGAGGTTGCCATATCTTGGTACTTAGTGTTTTGTTGTCTTTACAGTAAGAACATTTTAGTTTGGACATGACTGTTCCCCAGATGAAAAACTGTACGGGACAGATCCTATCATGGAAGTGTCTAGTAGAGAACATACAAGCAAAACGGGAAATTTGCATGTTTCTTTATTGCGTCTTTATTTCTGTTATTGAATTGGAAACTTCTGCTCCGGTCATACATCGGGACACAAGTCGTCTCGACGAGATTGGATGAGGTTTACACAAGATTAACTTTTGATACAGAGCAGAGATGTACAGTACTACAGGCTTCACAGTCCGTCACAGACTTCGCGATCGCCAGGAGCGATTAAAGAGCGAATCGGAGCTAAGCTACAGTCGCTGCAGAGAGGATCTCGTTAGCAGCAGGAAATGGCGTACCAGGTCCTTTACTGCACATCTCTCTGTGTCGTGCCGCCACAAAAACGTTTCGCCACGAGCAGTACGTCTAAAGTTTCAGAGGTGCGTTAGCCAAACGGCTGCCGCTGCACAGTCGAAGCAGCTCCGTAATATCCGGCCCTGAGCGATACTGAACACGAGAGGGCGCAGCTGAGCAACGTTACAGAAGCCAGCTCTGTCGTCTCTCTATCAAAACGTAGAGGCTTCTCCACCGTGATCCAGCCCTTCAGTGTCTGTGTTCATGTCGTAATGGAAGAAAGAGTTTACTCGCTACCCTGTGACAGAATCGTCAATTTTTATCTACAGCTATTTGTGATGCACACACAACGGACTGCGTTTGCTGCATGGAGAGATACGTTTTCAGATAGAAATTTATATAGAATGCAGATGAAAAGAATTGTATGAGCAAAGTAATCGAGGTTCCGTAAGTGATTGTTTTCCTCTGTCGAAGTATCTCATCTTCGGTCCGTTGAAAAGAGCAATAAACTGAACCGTGTAACGTGGGTAATATAACACCATCTATCATCGTTTATTACTTATATATCTTGACACAGATTGTGACATTAATTTCAGCGGCTAGTCCCAGCCTGAGATCCAAAGAAACTTTTAAAGACTCTCAAATAAGGTAGCCCGTCCTAGCAGTTTTTTTAAAAAACTTATTTTACTGTATTACGTTTGGTGGCACGACTGATAAATGACAAAAAAAAAAAAGAGTCCACGTTTATGTTTGCCTTCTTCCAACTCCTTCATGGAGACAGCTAAACAGCGCGAGCTACAAATACGTTAACATGAATAAATTGGCCGAATTGATAAAAGAAACGTAAAGAAGAACATATATTTTACCTAGAATTACCATTAGTTAATATTTCTACTGCTAGGATATACACACGCATTACAAGGTTTCACTGAAAAAAAAAACGTAGTTTCATCCAGATTACAAATGAATAATAATAACATAATTGGGAAACAGCTGTAGGAGAGCTACGTGTGCTTTATTACCATTGTACAAGCAAAGTCATATAAATTTAAGGGGCAAGTATTGTACAGATGGAATACACTATGGTCAATTACACGTCCGAGGCAGAGGTGTTTACACCACTTTGCAAGACAATCCTGGGAGAGACACAGAAAATGTCCCTGTCATAGGCTGGGGTCCATTTTTGTGGTGTAACAGATACCGTAGCGAATGCATTGCTTTGAGAGCAGCAACAGGACAAGTTGGTGAATGGCAGTCACATGTTTTCCAAGAGTCTGTTGTTTCACATTATGTTATGCTCCACACCTTAGTAGTACAAATTCATATAAATCACCAACAAGTTGACAGAAAAAAAAATTACCCGAAAATAGATTCGACTAATTCGTCATCACTGGTTTGATATTAATGCCTAAAATGTTACATACCGCGTCACCATGGTTGAAAAGTATGTCCAATACACTGCCCGACAAAAACCATGGGGCACCAAGAAGACATTGTAAGCGTATGGTCATATCGCTGGATTGGTTGTGGAGTATCTTTGCGGGCAGAGCGTTTGCAGAGTCGAGCGCGGGACACGGAACTGTTAAGTTGTGTTGTGGGTAGCTCTGCATGTGAGAGGCATTGTTAGTATGGAAGTTGAAGTGTTGCTACAAGTGCTATTACAGTAAAGTGATGAAATATGGAAGTGATTCAGAGGAAAGTGCGTCAAGATGTAATTCAAAATTAGCAGTGCCGCCGATAACCTATTTCTGCATCCTCTCGTTGCGTGTCGTACCGTACAGTATCAACCATCCGCGCCGTGTTCGGTCTTCGAGAATCAACAAATGTAATCAGTACAAATTATTTACCACAAAAGAGTGCAATCGTGTGCCAGTGTCTTGTAGCGAGCGTGAGAAAGTGCGTTCCGTCATCGAGTTTCCGCATTATCAACAATCAGCCGCGTCATGACGGTTACGCGCACGCTCGTACAAGTCAGATCTGAGAACTGATTAATTAACTCTATAAACAGTATTATATCATTGCTAGTGTCAAGAAGGACTGGTACCAAAAGAAATCTGTGTATGCGTGGCGAGCGTAAGAACTTTCGATCGATTATTCGGCTTCCGCATTATCAACAATCACCCGTGTAGTGTCGATTACGCTTACGCTCGTCCAAGTGATATTGTGGGCAGATAATCATCAATATGTTAATTGGCATAGTCATTTATGACTTATAGAGTGTGGACCGTGCAACTTGTGATTTTCATATCGTCTCAGATTATAGATGTTCATACCAGACGTAGGACAGTGTCGTGCTTAACGTTGAGTGGCACTCCTAAACCCGCATGCATATTTAAATAGATAATTTCAGGCAAGCCAGCCAGCAGTGTGGAGCAGAACAATACGACCGCCGCGGGATTATCAGGTACGCGGTGTGGACAGGGGGCACAGTCCGAAGTGAGAAACCAGTTTAAGGGTCCCCCACTACCATTCGAACCCCCGGGCGTGTTACAACATGTTCGACATACTCGTCACTGGTCGGCGGATATGTAAATGATTATTCAGTTGACTGTGACAGGTAGAACGGCAACCAAAGTTTATTGGTGTTATACGTGTTTAGTGTTGTTGCAGGCCTTATATGGAATAAAAGGGGCTTGAGAAGCGTCAGAAGTTGTGTGATGACAGCGAAGAACACGCAGATGCCACGAACTTGTATGAGACAGAGTAAGGGCGGAGTTTCAAAATGGGGTGTCCATTTGGCCGATTGGTCGAATCGAGTAATATCCAGGTTTTTCGAGCACTTGGATATGACAGTACTCTGTTGATGTACTGCATGGGAACCTGAGGTCAGATACAGACGTCCTCCAGGTTCTTGTCGACCAGGCATGACCACCACAAGAGACGATCGCCGTATTGTGCACCAAGCACATCTTAACGTTTGCACATTTGTACATGCCATCCGAAAACAAACAAAGGGCTCGTTCCAACATTCTGTGTCATCTCACACCATTAATCAGAGACTATCAGCAGTCATAGTAGAAATTTAAAGCACCATGCATAGGCTGCTGTTACCACCACAACACAAAAGGCTGCGTTTGACACGGTGCATTGACCTGGAAGGATGGGATGTTGATGAATGGCGTCGCAATGTGTTCCGCGATGAATCGCGCTTCTGCACTACCATCATCTGAGAATATGGCAGTGACATCCAGAGAGGTCCCATTTTTGCAATGTTTTCGACAGGCACAAACGTGTTACTCCTGGCGTCATGGAGTGACAGGTCATGGGCTGCGACATCAGGTCACAGCTGGTAGTGATAGTGGGAACTCTGAAGGCACAATGATACATCATGGACTTCATGCGTCCCTATGTGCTACCACTCCAGTCTGGTGGTGCCATTTGCCTGCGGGGTAATACTCACCCACATACGGCATGTGTCTCTATAACATGCTTGCGTGATTCTTGTAACGCCGGAAATGCATATCCACCTGTTTCCATCTATTGTACTATAAATTATTTCCTTATTTTGTTACCTGAAGATATGATATTTCTGTGTCTTTATGTATTGCAAATGTTTTACTATTTGTATAAATATGTTTATGCATTTATGTCGATGTATTATTGGTTTGTTTTGTAAATACTATTTGTATTTTTACGCTGGGTCTTGCCTAGGGAAAACTATGCTATCGAACGAATACATCGATAGGTCGTGTGGAGAACCAAAGTGTTTAGGATCTTTGGTATAGTGTTAACTCTGCCGCATGGAGCGCGGGCACAGAGGGTCTTCTGGCTGGAGTAGGGCGGTGGAGTAGGTGTGTGGAGTGACGGTCCCGCGAGTTGCCGCGCTTTCGGGGTTTGGCAGCATGTAATTGCGCTCGTCTTGCTATGATAGTTTCTGGCATGGTGTCGCGGACGAGAAACATTAGCTGGCACACATCAAGAGCCCGTTTCGCGTGGTGACCGTGTCGAGAAGAAGACGCGCCAACATCCAGCTTCTGCAACAGCTATGGCCGACATAAGTGACTGTCGCCACCTCCTCGATCGACGACTTCAAACCTTCAATCAACCGACAAGGAAGACTGAAAGCACGTAAAGTTTTAGAACTGTATGGCAGACCTCAGCTTTTCAAACTATTCCATTAGCATCACTAGAAAACAGCAACTTAGCATGAACCTTTGTTGCTCATTGTCGCAAGTGCATTACCAAGCAGGATCCCTTCCTTTTCCGAAATGAACTAGAGTGTCTTTGGAATTCAAACGCCAGCATTAAAGTAATATCATTCCATTTCACTGCTTTAATTTCAAAGTTCAGTTAAGGTATTCATAGCTGGCTACAATATTTAGATTACACAAGCACAAATTAAGAGTGCGAGTTTTGTTACCATATTTTAGCTTACCTGTGACTGCAGCTCAGCTTGGTACGTACAAAATTTTACTATTGTTAATTGTTCAGAATCGTTTAATTCAAGTTCAAAGTTAAATCTCTTATTTCTAAATTGCGTAGATTCAAGTAGCTTTTCAAATGATTGTTGAGGTAGCCCAAGAATAACCTTATTTTATTGAATTTCGTAGTGCTTCAGAAACAAAGTTCACTAGTAATTTCAGTCACTAAATTAACTTTCAGCTTTCCGGTTTTAATAATTCTTTTGCTAAATTAAGTCAGAGTGTAGTGAAATTTATTACATCTATGAAACATTCAGTTTTCACACAACACGTGTCAACCTTCAGTTGCCACGCTTTTAGTGCTAATTATATGTGCAATAACCTTTCTTTTTCAATTATTATAGTAGTTGTCCATGGGACTGGTGACCGCAATTTTCCCCAAATCTCAAATATCTAATTAACGCCAGTCAATTGTTAACGTAATGTCCGCACATTTACTTTCTTTATTAACTTGACCCTTTTTCAAAATTAATTTCCATTAGTTTCATTTGCATTTTTCCTTTCATTTAGATCTAACCCTTTTCTCCCTCTTTATCGACAGATGAACTTCGGTGAAGATTGCATTTCCCAAATTTCCATTAGGTACACGCTGTTTAATTTTTACTGTCATTAAGGTCGGTAAATCATGGGGAGGTTACATACTGTCCTTGGTTCTGTTCCCAATAAAACTTTAATGGTACCATTTCGGAAGTCTGTCCAAGAGCCAGTATGCAGGGTATCAAGTACCTGTTATAACAGTTCCAGGTAAGGTTGTTTCAAGAGAAGATAAGCTGGTTCTATGGAAACATTCACAATCGAATCAGTGCCTGAGTCCAGGACGGAGGTAGTACAAAGTCATCGTCATAAGTGGGCTTGCACCGCCAAGTGCTTTGTAAATTTGAGGTGATATTGTAAAATAATGTCCCCCTAAATTTATATAACACATGCTCTCTGAAAGCATATAGTTTGATATTGTTTCGTTCTCCCCTTATGGGTGCTTCATGCTTTTTCAGGCAGTCTATATATGAGGGTTGGAACTTCAATAGTGGCAACTATTTATTTACAGCTCGTACAAAATAAACTGCTTCAAGGATTTAGTGACCTTCAAAGTAGTCATCAGCATTATGTATAAGCCGTTGCCAGCGATGTGGACGTCGTAGAATACTCTTAGCAGTGACAGTAGTGTTGACGGTTCGAGCGGCGCGGTCTATTGCCCGACGAATTTGTAGCAGTTCTGAAGCTGGTAGTAGGTTGTGTTCCAAAAATTGAACAGCGCAGAGGCAGAAGTGACGACACTTTCTGCGGGACCAGACCATCATTTTGCATGGAATGCTCAAGCACGTACAGTACAAGCTGTTTATGATTTGCTTGACAGATGGGGCTGTTAAGTGCTATACCACCTAGTGCACACCTCTGACTTCAGCCCTCGTAAGTTCAACTCGATTTCCAAACTGAAGGAAACAATTCACGGCATTCGCTTCGGACCTGCTACAAATTCGTCGGGCAATAGACCGCGCCGCTTGAACTGCCAACACTACTGGAACTGCTAAGAGTAACCTACGACTTCCACATCGCTGGCAACGGGTTATACATAATGCTGATGACTATTTTGAAGATCAGTAAAACTTTGAAAAACGTATCTGTTTTGTACGACCTGCAAATAATAGGCGCCACTATTGAAGTTCCAACCCTCGTAGCTGGGAAGAGTAATTCCGCCTTATGCAAGACACCTTTTTCCTGTTTTATTTCACCCAGATACGTTTCAGCATATTTTGTGCTGTCTCCAGTGGGTTCCCTTACTTACAGTACAAAATACTTTATTGGTACAGATATGTAGATGACATAATTTGCTTAATAGATGAACCACAGCCTCGCATAAAAGAACTTCATGAGAAAACAACATGTAATGGGGGCGAAAACTCTGCCTATGTTTGGAAAAAATCGGAGAGTGTGCAGTGTCAAGCGACCGTAGGTCGAAATCTGCCAATTCACTTCGCCAGCAGCGTATGAGAAAGCACCACAATATCAAAACCGTACGTTACACGCGAGAAACGTGGTATATATATTCATTTCCGTTTGTATTCGCATAATACACAGAAAAAAAAATACGTTTTGCTATTTTGCAGATATGTTGTAGCTTGTATAGGAGAATAGCTACCAAAATAAATGTCCAATTGTATCATGTAAGGGAGACAAAGTGAGACGAAAATTTAATAGTCATGGGTGATTGTAATTCGAGAGTAGGAAAAGGGAGAGAAGGAAACATAGTAGGTGAATATGGATTGGGGGGTAAGAAATGAAAGAGGAAGCCGCCTGATAGAGTTTTGCACAGAGCATAACATAATCATAGCTAACACTTGGTTCAAGAATCATGAAAGAATGTTGTATACGTGGAAGAATTCTTGAGATACTAGAAGGTATCAGATAGATTATATAATGGTAAGACAGAGATTTAGGAACCAGGTTTAAAATTGTAAGACATTTCCAGGGGCACATGTGGACTCTGACCACAATCTATTGGTTATGAACTGTAGATTAAAACCGAAAAAACTTCGAAAAGGTGGGAATTTAAGGAGATGGGACCTGGATAATCTGACTAAACCAGAGGTTGTACAGAGTTTCAGGGAGAGCATAAGGGAACAATTGACAGGAATGGGGGAAAGAAGTACAGTAGAAGAAGAATGGATAGCTCTGAGGGATAAACTAGTGAAGGCAGCAGACGATCAAGTAGGTAAAAAGACGAGGGCTAGTAGATATCCTTGGGTAACAGGAGAAATATTGAATTTAATTGATGAAAGGAGAAAATATAAAAATGCAATAAATGAAGCAGGCAAAAAGGAATACAAACGTCTCAAAAATAAGATCGACAGGAAGGGCAAAACGGCTAAGCAGGGATGACTAGTGGACAAATGTAAGGATATAAAGGCTTATCTCACTAGGGGTAAGATAGATACTCCCTACAGGAAAATTATAGAGACCTTTGGAGAAAAGAGAATCACGTGTAGGAATATCAAGAGCTTAGATGGAAACCCAGTTCTAAGCAAAGAAGGGAAAGCAGAAAGGTGGAAGGAGTATATAGATAGTCTACACAAGGGCGATGTACTTGGGGATATTATGGAAATGTAGATGAAGATGAAATAGGAGATACGATACTGCGTGAAGAGTTTGAGAGAGCACTGAAACGTCTAAGTCGAAACAAGGCCCCGGGAGTAGACAACATTCCATTAGAACTACTGACAGCCTTGGGAGAGCCAGTCCTGACAAAACTCTACCATCTGGTGAGCAAGATGTATGAGAGAGGCGAAATACACTCAGACCTCAAGAAGAACATAATAATTACAATCCCAAAGAAAGCAGTTGTTGACAGATGTGAAAATTACCGAACTAGCAGTTTAATAAGTCACAGCTGCAAAATACTAACACGAATTCTTTACAGACGAATGGAAAAAATGGTAGAAGCCGACCTCGGGGAAGATAAGTTTGGATTCCGTATAAATATTGGAACACATGAGGCAATATTGACCTTACGACGTATCGTAGAAGAAAGATTAAGGAGAGGCAAACCTACGTTTCTAGCATTTGTAGACTTAGAGAAAGCTTTTGACAATGTTGACTGGAATACTTTCCTTCAAATTCTAAAGGTGGCAGGGGTAAAATACAGGGAGCGAAAGGCTATTTCCAATTTGCACAGAAACCAGGTGGCAGTTATAAGAGTCGATGGGCATGAAAGGGAAGCAGTGGTTGGTAAGGGAGTGAGACAGGGTTGTAGGCTCTCCCCGATGTTATTCAGTCTGTATAGTGATCAAGCTGAAAAGGAAACAAAATAAAAATTCGGAGTAGGTATTAAAATCCATGGAGAAGAAATAAAAACTTTGAGGTTCGCCGATGACATTGTAATTCTGTCAGAGAGAGCAAAGGGTTTGGAAGAGCAGTTGAACGGAATGGACAGTGTCTTGAAAGGAGGATATAAGATGAACATCAACAAAAGCAAAACGAGGATAATGGAATGTTGTCGAATTAAGTCGGGTGATTCTGAGGGAATTAGATTAGGAAATGAGACACTTAAAGTAGTAAAGGAGTTTTGCTATGTGGGGAGCAAAATAACTGATGATGGTCGAAGTAGAGAAGATATAAAACGTAGACTGGCAATGGCAAGGACAGCGTTTCTGAAGAAGAGAAATTTGTTAACATCGAGTATAAATTTAAGTGTCAGGAAGTTGTTTCTGAAAGTATTTGTGTGGAGTGTAGCCATGTATGGAAGTGAAACATGGATGATAAATAGTTTGGACAAGAAGAGAATAGAAGCTTTCGAAATGTGGTGCTACAGAAGAATGCTGAAGATTAGATGGGTAGATCACATTGCGAGGTGCCGGGGCTATCAGTGAATTTTAACACTAAATTCTAGAATCTACATATATAAATGATGCTCTAAGCCCCCCCTATTCTAACTCCGACTTTTGCTGTTGCACAAGGATTAAAAAGAAACGCGAACTGACTGTAATAGACCCTGCACGTGGAGTAGAAAAGTGTTTGTCACCTGCAATAATTTAATTTGACAAATAAGTTAAATAAACGAAGGTTTCATTACGTAGAGAGAAATGATGGGTTGCTCTACCGATTAATAGAATGAAAGTTCTGTCCGAAATAACAATATGATTTATTAAGACTAACACAAAATAATAAACAAAAACACATCAAACATTTATAACACATCAAATTGGCTCCAATTGGAGACTCATACAAACACTGTAAAGGTGAAGTTGTCCCTGAACTAGATTGTGAGGTTTAAGACGAAGTGGTATGTGGAGCCAATTCCTTGCCACTCAAATCTTATGAGAGACACACAGCTAACCTAACATTAATTGCTGCTACTCAAGACAGAACAAAGTTAGAAAAAGACGAACAGGTGCGCTCTGCTGAGCTCTGATTATCACCTAGGAAAATCCCTATCTGCCGGTGCTGCGGACATACATTACCACACTGTCTTCTTAACTGCCAGAACACAATCTGGCGTACCGCAGGCGAGGGCTGGTTGCTTCGACGTCCTCGACCGAAAGGCGACTGCCGACTCCAGAGCACCCGTACAGGCCGAACACACAACATTCCCGCCCCCACGACAGTGGCCGTGGTTACGTTCCAATCAGCAACTCGAAAACCGGCGGAAATTCCACTCCATTGCCGGAGCACTACCATTCCACCAATGGAGATTCTTGGCGCCAATTTCTGTGCTGATTTTGCTCCGTCACGGAGCTATGCCCTGAGCAAGCCAATCACGGTTCCTATTTTGCAGAAAGCGCGGGAATTTTCCCGCCACAGCTGCCTGGGTACATAAGTCATTCCCACGCCTCGCTGGTAGCTCGCCAGAAAGTGTTTTCGCTAAGCTTCTGCGAAGCAACGGAACCTCCAGCCCAGCCGCCACTTCCGGCTCCCGCGGGCGCGTCTCCAGACAATGTCGGCGTCCGGAAAGTATTCACTCGACCCCCCACACCTGTCGGCCTACCCTTTCAAAGTCAGAAGAGCCCGCCTGTCACTGGACCACCCGGGTGGCGAGAGACGCTGCATGGGAAGTCCGCGTGTGAAGGAATAGCAACGGAACCTCCACCGCATGCAACTAGAGAGGAGAATCGTAAGATAGAAATATGAGAGGGGGCTCATGCCACCTCTCATTGCCCCTACGCCATTTTAGATTGTAATTGGTGAGCGGTTGGCTCACTTAGGAGCAAGGTAGTGAGTCAATCGCCCAAGAACAATCTTACAAAGTGACTCCACATGCCGCACTCTATTAAAAAAAATCACTGCAACTGAAAAATGCAGCTCATAGAGGGAGGATTATTTATGATGTAGCCATCTTCACCTTCTTAATACGGAACACTAACACTCACATCACACATCCATACCCAGGGAGCCCCTTCCAAACACCGATTCACACAGATATTCACTCTCTAAATATGGCCCAGGCATGTGAGCCAAATATGGAGCAATTTATTCTTTACAATCAAAGTTGTAGTGCTCTGCAATTGAATGCCCAAGATTTTACAACAATTTGAATCATGAAACTAACCTGAACTCACTCTCACATGATACTATTTAAGTTAACAATCTCTTTGTGAGCTTTCAGAATCTAATTACAACCTCCGATTCATTCTGTCTCCCTGCAGCAAGAATAACCTTTACAAAATGTTGCCTGAACTGATGGTCCATTCACAATGACAGTGGTGGTATCTGCTTCAGTTTATGGGGACTTCAGGCACACTGTTCGCATACACACAACAATAAATACAAAATACAAAAAAAAAAACATGGTGTGGAGAACAATACAGTAATTTGTAATAAGAATTACAGTGTAAAAACACAAACACATACAAGGTATAACATACATTACAAAACCAACATTAGAGAAAGAAATTTAGAAAGAAAAGAAAAAAAAACAAGGTTCATGGGGCATCAAGTTGTGCGTGCACATTGCACAATGTTCACGACTGTGCTGAGAATGAGGCACTAAATCACATTGTTAGAAATATCCGTAGCACTTCACAAATTCCACAGTACTGACATCACATAAGGCTAAACGTCGGGTGTTGTTGCTACGTTGTTGCAACGGCAATAGGGTGTGCTGGAGCTTCTGCAGTACTCTGTTGAGATTGCACCAAGACCCACGCATATGATCACGGTAGTACGGTAGGAAGACACAGTGATAGGCTCTCCTCACGTCGATTAATTGTCTCTGAGATCTACTTGTTGGGATACATCACTAGTCTAGGTCTCTTCTCTCGCTGGACAGAACTTTACGTTTCCCAATATTGCAGTTCGACGAGGGATGATGGCACGTGGAGTGACTCCACAAGTGTGTGAGGTCATCCATACAGGATCGAACTAGGAGCGACTATTGTTAAAACTGCTCTCTAATAGAGAGGAGAAGTAAGAAATGAGACCATACATTTGTTAGTGTGGCATGATACTGCTTTGTGTATGCAGATCGGCCAATGCTAGTGAGTTGTAAAAACCCAAACAGATGAGTATAGAGCGTCCCTTTCTGTCCTGAGGCACATGAGGCGCAGGTTCTGACACGTTATGTGATCTTCTTCGTGTACTCACGACAACGTGGTCTGCCGCAGGGAATCCCTCCAAACGGCTGCCGCGTCTGGAGAACTAGCAGGCTGTCACGTGTGGGTCGCGTGTCAGTGTCAACGGCCAGCCTCACTTTCG
Source organism: Schistocerca nitens (assembly GCF_023898315.1). NCBI lineage: Eukaryota > Metazoa > Arthropoda > Insecta > Orthoptera > Acrididae > Schistocerca > Schistocerca nitens. The sequence continues at coordinate 24,208,697 of NC_064614.1, forward strand.
CTTGTGACCCGGCGAGGGTCCCGCGTAATCCCTCAGGTATACGGCCCCGTGACTGTCAGCCTGTAGGACCGGATGCTCTCGCCCTTCACGTCAGGTGGGGTGCTGATGCTCTTTTCTTGCAGGTGGCCGCAGACCTCTTGTTCCCGCTCCGGCCAGCCTCCGCATTGCCACGATCCCCGTCATCTGCACAATTCTTACAAAAATCTTATGCCTAACTTTTTCCCATGACCTTCTATGTTATAATAAATTTACATAATGAAACATTGATGGTCTGTCATTTCAGACATTCTTATTTTACTTTTATAGTTATTAATCTATGGCAATCATTATAACATCTAATCTAGACATGGAAATAATTTATTTTGATATATGTGTAGAGACCGATCTCAGTATTGTACATGGTGTGTGATAACTGATGCTATGTAATGGATGAACAACTAAATGTGCGGGCCCGCACTAATATTACTATTAATTATATAGATCGACAGTAGACATGCTCAGGAATTAACTACCATATGCCAACGATCTACATTCTATGTCTTCTGAATAAATTATGTTATTGCAACTATTCTACGTTCGCTCGCCGGTCGTCCCTCCATCTCGGGTCTGTGATTTGATGACCTGAAAAATAACATCCCAACAGGCGTGCGCCACACTTGTGGTAGAAAACCCCACAATATTAATCTAGTTATTGTTAAATCCTACAGTTTAACTTATCTTAGTATATCGTACTTTCACTTTTATTTATTTATTTATTTTTGTTTACCTTATACAAACTCTTACATAATTCCTGTTACGTTGAGATGTCTCGCTGCTCGCCGCTATTGACGACAGTGATGTGCGCGCCGTACGACATGACCTCCGAGTTTTCATAAAGCCTCACTGAAACTCCGGAGACTGGGTTAGCCATGGCTATACAAGACAATAAATTTATATTTGAACTTAATTTTGTATGTGATGCAGTTTTAGCAATGAAAGCGCACCTTTCCAGAGGCAATGTAATTTGACCAAGCCCGGACTGGTTCCTGTTGAGGATTCCGTCGCCCACCACACATCAGCTACACAGTATGTCACGAATTTCCAAGTATAATTCCTTGGTGATTCATCTGTGACAGTCACAAGCAGCACGCTAAATCCCCAACCAGCACATTGGCATGGTAGGCTTTATGCCCGCATTTCTACCGTCTAGGTCCTAGGGCACCATTGGAGTCAAACGCTCACAGGTTCACCCCGACTTGCGAGACAACGATGCTGGCGCATCACTGTAAAAACTATACTGCCCATATTCATCCTCGAAATCACGCAATATACCACAATCTTGCAGTGCACTGACGCGTGCCTGCAAACATTGGTATGAACGTCTCACGAACTGGTTGTGGCCGCTATGGAGCGCATCACGACTTCTCAGAACGCTTCTAAGAGCACGTTCTTGTATGCGCCCGTTTGTGCGACATCTCGTCACTCATCTTTATCCCTTAACATGGACACCAGATAGGAAAGGACACAAAAAAAAACATTGCTCATGGAAAGGTAGTGCCTCTTATCGCAAAGACAGAGGAGATCGCGAACATAGACAAAAAAACGTTAACAGCAGTAAATTCTTATGCAGCGTGTTAATACTTTGACAATCTTAATCTATTAATGCAACGATTATTGTTCCCCCAAGAAAGGTTCATATATTTGCCTATTCTACTATGTACACCACTTAAACTACTATTATTTCACGAACTTCTTTGTGTGAGAGAGGTGGTGGAGTCCTATGGACTAGCGTCAATCCCTTCTTAGACTCCCCCTCCTCTGACGTGCATTAGGATTTGGAGGTCTAATTTCAATCTCCTGGTTCTCCTGTTGTCCTTGATTTCGCTCCCTCCAATTACGGTCGCTTTGCCGTTCGTCATTCCTCCTGTCCCAGATTGCTTGTCTAGATTGACCCTGTTCCCTGACGTTCTGGTTTCCGTGTCTCTGGTTTCCATAACCTTGAATAGCGTAACCTTGATTTCCGTAACCCTGGTTTCCTAACTGACCAGTGCGATTATGCGATCTGTTGTCGTCTTCCCTTGCTGGCCCGTGGTATTTGTTATTTTGCGCCTTCTTCCTGTCCTTTGCGTCTTGTTTATCGAAGACTACTTCGAGTTCGCGCAGTAGACTCTTGAATGCATCTATGTCAGATCCACACTTCCCGACAAGTGTCTGTTGATACCTAACTGGCAATTTCGAAAAGCAAAATTTAATGATTTCTCCGTTGCTGTATGGACTATCTAAAAACTGATTCTTCTTGAGTAATTCATCAAAAAATTTGGTTGCGCTCCTATGCCCGGACACTTCCAGTTCAGGACAAAATATTATTTCCTCTTTAATCCTGTCTTGCGTTTCCTTTGACCAGTAGGTCCGCAGGAATGCACCAACAAATTCCTGATAAGTCCGACACGTCGCTGCCACGCCCCGCATCTTTTCCGCGGCTTGGCCTTCGATGTGTCCACACATGAATTCTAATTTGGCCTGGGTTGGCCATGACGACGGTAATGAATTTGTAAATTGCATCACCCAGCTCTTCGGATGCATCGACCCTCCATTATCTTTGAACTTCTGGAATTTTAGTATCGACAGGAAGTGATTGTGATCAAAATTCTGTCCGATCCTCGCACTGGTGTTGTCACTCGTTTCCGATACTTGCACGTCTGCGGAGTGTCCTGATCTATCTTGCTGATAACTGTGATGTGCTACGTCTGTATCACAGTGGAAGTGGCATTCAGCATTCACTCTTCTAAGTGGGCTGCAATTATTCGAGCTATTACTCGCTGTTTCTGCGTGTGCATTGTTCGTTCCGCACGCTGTCACTGGGCTAGAGCACAGCGGGCTTTTCCTCGGAGACACAATCCTGTGTGCTCCATCATTGGTATCCGAACGCGCAGTGCTCGTGTGCCCGTTTCGCTCTAGTTTTGCTATCCGACTCTCTACTTCTTTCATTCGTTTCGTGATGTTCGTAACCGCAATATTACCTTGAGTCTTTAAGGCCGCTAGGGATTTTGAGTGGACTTGTGTCGCACGTCGCAAGCGCCCTGCGAGTTGAGAAGTTACTCTTGCGATTTTCATTGCCCCTGTTGCTGCAGTTTTGGCTAGGCCTGCTACTTTTTGTGCTACCATTGACATTTGTTTTGCTTCTCCACATTCTTTCTTTATTGTTAATAATTCCCCACGAATTTCCCCTATATGCGAGATTATTGCCTCCGTGTCCTTCTTACGCTGTTCGTCAGCTTCTTCTTTCTCCTTCTTATGCTGTTCGTCAGCTTCTTCTTTCATTGATCGTAGGAAGCTCAGTATTGGGTTAATGTCATCATTTTGATCCTCGTCACACATGGGTGATGTAACTCTGGACACCTGGGCGCTAGAGCTCTGACGTGGCCGAGCTGGCCCCTGTCTGCTCTCGTTCGTTTGATTATAAACCTCTACTACCGTCTCGACCTGTGTGCCAGTCTCTGTTTCATCCTCTACCTCACTCTCATAATCACGGCGGCGACGTTGCTCTAAGATCGCGTCCAAATCACCTTCCTCATCGGTGACCCTGTAGTCCTGTCCTGCTAAAAATGTGCCCATCTCATCTCCGCACCTATCCCCGTCAGTAAACTGCCCCTTATCCATTATGCAATTCTCTTTTGGTTTAACTTCGCTCGATAATAGTCGTGTCTTACTTCTCGTGATCATTCATAAAAAAACAAATTTATCTAAAATTCACAATAAAAATCATCTACTCCCAATATTTTTTCACATAGACATAAAATTTCAACAACGCCGTTCCAACGCTCAAACGACAAACACAATTTGATGTGGTACAGAAACCGCACACAAATCCGACAAAGTGCGATGTGGTACGGACACCACATCAACGAAACACAAAAAACAATGAACAATAAAAATATATACACTGAAAACAAAAACTGTAATCATGCGCCGCTACTTAAAACTAAACGCGGAACTACCAGAAAAAACAAGTTGAGTATTAATCATTAAAAAAAAGTAGAGAAAAAAAATTGAATGTTCCTACTAAGCATCCTGTTTGCCTATCAGAGATTCACAGGAAAGATCCGAGGCCAAGGGTCGCCATTTTATGCGAGGTGCCGGGGCTATCAGTGAATTTTAACACTAAATTCTAGAATCTACATATATAAATGATGCTTTAAGCCCCCCCTATTCTAACTCCGACTTTTGCTGTTGCACAAGGATTAAAAAGAAACGCGAACTGACTGTAATAGACCCTGCAAGTGGAGTAGAAAAGAGTTTGTCACCTGCAATAATTTAATTTGACAAATAAGTTAAATAAACAAAGGTTTCATTACGTAGAGAGAAATGATGGGTTGCTCTACCGATTAATAGAATGAAAGTTCTGTCCGAAATAACAATATGATTTATTAAGACTAACACAAAATAATAAACAAAAACACATCAAACATTTATAACACATCAAATTGGCTCCAATTGGAGACTCATACAAACACTGTAAAGGTGAAGTTGTCCCTGAACTAGATTGTGAGGTTTAAGACGAAGTGGTATGTGGAGCCAATTCCTTGCCACTCAAATCTTATGAGAGACACACAGCTAACCTAACATTAATTGCTGCTACTCAAGACAGAACAAAGTTAGAAAAAGACGAACAGGCGCGCTCTGCTGAGCTCTGATTATCACCTAGGAAAATCCCTATCTGCCGGTGCTGCGGACATACATTACCACACTGTCTTCTTAACTGCCAGAACACGATCTGGCGTACCGCAGGCTAGGGCTGGTTGCTTCGACGTCCTCGACCGAAAGGCGACTGCCGACTCCAGAGCACCCATACAGGCCGAACACACAACATTCCCGCCCCCACGACAGTGGCCGTGGTTACGTTCCAATCAGCAACTCGAAAACCGGCGGAAATTCCACTCCATTGCCGGAGCACTACCATTCCACCAATGGAGATTCTTGGCGCCAATTTCTGTGCTGATTTTTCTCCGTCACGGAGCTATGCCCTGAGCAAGCCAATCACGGTTCCTATTTTGCAGAAAGCGCGGGAATTTTCCCGCCACAGCTGCCTGGGTACATAAGTCATTCCCACGCCTCGCTGGTAGCTCGCCAGAAAGTGTTTTCGCTAAGCTTCTGCGAAGCAACGGAACCTCCAGCCCAGCCGCCACTTCCGGCTCCCGCGGACGCGTCTCCAGACAATGTCGGCGTCCGGAAAGTATTCACTCGACCCCCCACACCTGTCGGCCTAACCTTTCAAAGTCAGAAGAGCCCGCCTGTCACTGGACCACCCGGGTGGCGAGAGACGCTGCATGGGAAGTCCGCGTGTGAAGGAATAGCAACGGAACCTCCACCGCATGCAACTAGAGAGGAGAATCGTAAGATAGAAATATGAGAGGGGGCTCATGCCACCTCTCAACATAACTAATGATGAAGTATTGAATACAATTGGGGAGGAGTTTGTGGCACAACTTGACAAAAAGAAGGGACCGGTTAGTAGGACATGTTTTCAGGCATCAAGGCATTACAAATTTAGCATTGGAGGGCAACGTGGCGGGTAAAAATCGTAGAGGGAGACCAAGAGATGAATACACTAAACAGATTCAGAAGGATGTAGGTTGCAGTAAGTACTGGGAGATGAAGAAGCTTGCACAGGATAGGGTAGAATGGAGAGCTGCAACAAACCAGTCTTAGGACTGAAGACCACAACAACAACAACATCATGTAAGGTATGTAAACTAATGCATACATCCACTCTTGTTGCCAATTAGCTGTAAACGGAACTATGACGTAGTTTTATAAGGAACAAATAGTACATCAGGTCGTTAATAAATATCTCAACCGTAAACTACGAACAAATGACGTACAATAATTTACAACAATTATTCATTCACAATTCTAAATATTATGTACCAAAAGTTTCGTTAAATGTTAACTTGTAACAACAGTTTTACGGTTAAAAAATAAAAAAGAACCCACTTAAGGTAACATAAAATGTGCTGAAACATGCCTGGGTGAAACAAAACAAAAAAAAAAAAAGTCTTGGATAAGGGGGAACTCCTCTTCCCATTTTGTATCAACCACCAACATAACAAGAAGAGCTGCAACAACACAAGATGAGTGTATATAGAACTACAGCGGAACCAATGAGCCTGGTGGATACCACGACATCATGGATGCAGCATGATGAAGTACCATAAACAAGGCTGACTTGCTTTCAAAGCATTTACCTTATTTTTAACTTACAAATCATTTCAAAAGCATTCATCACATTTCACAGTGGTACAGTATCTCTTACATCATTGATGATAAGCAGTTGTAGTCCATTTTGACTTAAACGCCGAAAACTTTACTATAGTTCTAGTTGTATGTTTTCAATAGATTTGGTTACTGGTAGGTACCTCCTTGACGCAGCTAGCGCGCCGGTTACAACTGAGTTGCAGCTAAGGAACGTGATTGTCGTCGAAAGTACGGAAACAAGAGTACAGAACTGCGCCTCATCCTGCTCTAAGCATTCCGTAGTGGTATGAACAGTATCAAGTCACTTGCTGTTGGCACACCAACACGTGCTCGTTCGACGTGCACAGCACATTAAACAAGGAAATCTACTTATTCCAGCTGCGAGATGGCCACTCCCCGCTGTAAGTCAGGTATGTATTAGACATTTTTTTTCCAATTTGAATAGGATTTATTGCTTCACCCTCCATGACGGTGGTAGAGAACGACGCGTGAAGCTTGAGACGGTACACCCCAGGAACTTCAAAAACAGGAGCGGCAGTGCGCGGGAGTTCTGTTTTTGATGAGAGAAAGCCACGGCCGAGTGGGCGCGAGTACTATGACAGCTGAGGAGACGTTGGGACCGACCCGGGCAGAGCTCAGTAGCTCCACTGATATCGCGATGTACTAGCAGAGCCTCCGTGATTGCTAAACTCTCTTATCAGAATTACGAAGTTTGCAGATCAGGTACACCCGTTATCCGGCCGCATGGTGGATAAACCCGACTGTTGACGTGAAATGTGGAGGAGCATACAGAACAAATATCAAATAACACTAAATCCAATAAAACCTGTAGCAGCCAGTGACATGGTTACAAAGGTCAAGTTAAGACGAGTGCGAGGGTGAAAACTCACGCTTGGTACAGAGTGTAATGTTTTAAAGTTACTTCACGTTAAATGTCTTATGAATAGAATGAAATTTAAAAATTAATATCTAGATAACGCTGCAAGCGATTTCCGCAAAGTGTCAATGGATGCGTACCAATGAACTCCATCAGACTATCACATTAGATTTTTCGTAAATGTGTGGGTTGTATGTGTATGGGTTAGGGGCGTTCCTGTGCGAACATTTTCATATCAGAGAAGCACTTGCAAATAATTTTCTGGATGTATTCCAGTCTATAACTTCATGTATAGATTTTACGCTATATAGCGTCCTCTAGTGCCATGAAAGTTACTTCTTAAAGTCTTAACACATGCTCCATTGTTCTCCCCATTCTTCTTCTCAGTGTTTTCTATATATTACTTTCTCGCCAACTTTGCGGAGAATCTCCTCATGGACTATCAGCTCGGAGACCATGGCTGCGGTTACCCTTGACGCTGCATCACAGACAGGAGCGCCTGCGATGGTGTACTCAACGACGAACCTGGGCGCGCGAATGTCAAAACGTCATTTTTTCGGATGAATCCATGTTCTGTTTACAGCATCATGATGGTCGCATCCGTTTTGGCGACATCGCGGTGAACGCACATTGAAGCATGTATTCGTCATCGCCATACTGGCGTATCACCTGGCGTGATGGTATGGGGTGCCATTGGTTACACGTCTCGGTCACATCTTGTCCGCATTGACGGCACTTTGAACAGTGGACGTTACATTTCAGATGTGTTACGACCCGTGTCTCTACCCTTCTTTCGGTCCCTGCGAAACCCTACACTTCAGCAGAATAACGCACGACCGCATGTTGCAGATCATGTACGGGCCTTTTGGATACAGAAAATGTTCGACTGCTGCCCTGGCCAGCACATTCTCCAGATCTCTCACCATTTGAAAACGTCTGGTCAATGGTTGCCGAGCAACTGGCTCGTCACAATACACCAGTCACTACTCTTGATGAACTGTGGTATCGTGTTGAAGCTGCACGGGCAGCTCTCCTGTACATGCCATCCAAGCTCTGTTTGATTTAATGCCCAGGTTTTTTTCTTTATTGTTAATTTCACACCTGATACAGGTAGGCCAGTAGCGGCATACTACGCCGCTCTTTGGCCACAGATAAAACTAATCATACAAAAGATGACAATCGCAGAACAGACATGGTGGATATACAAACTTAGACATCCAAAATTAAAACACACGGAGCCATTCACGGGCGCAGAGTCCAAGATAAAAATGTTCAGACATGTTGATACGCACAGATATGACAGATGACACACGCGAACGTTGGAGCACAAACGACGAAACACTGGAACACTTGAACACGATCACGACGACACACACAAACACTAGGCAATGATCTCTGGTGCGCGAAAGTTCACTATACATGTACGAGTCGGGGGACCTAGCAACAGGGGAAAAAGGGGAGAGGAGGGAGAGGGAAGGGTGTAGATGCCAGTGGCATAGGAGATTTGAGGGGGAGGAAAGAAGGTAGGGTTGGTAGGGGAAGCCAAGGGAAAGAGGGAGGGAGGAAGGGAGGAGGGAGAGAAGGGAGAGAGGGCGCCCTCGGGAAAAAACACAGGGTGCGGTAGAGGAGGATCAAAGTTGGTAGGAGGAGTAGATGGAGGGGATGAGGGCATCATCAGGAAGGGGCAGTTAGTGGAAGCCACCTTGAGTGAGGGTATGGAGAGTGGAGAGATGGAGAGCAGGTGGGATGTGGGAATGAAGGGCAGCAGCAGACAGGGGAGGGAGAGGATGGGAGAGACAAATGGGTGAGGGGGATCATGTTTGCAGGTGTTGTAGAGGATCCGTATCCATTCGAGGAAAAGGAGGAAGTGCGGGAAGAGAAAAAGGTAATATAGGATTCACGTGGGGGAGGGGAGATGGATGCAATAGGCGAGGCGGAGCACATGGCGTTCTATGATTTGAAGGGATTTGTAAAAGGTAGGCAGGGCGGAGATCCAGGGGGTAAATGTAGCAGAGGATAGGGCAGATAAGAAATTTACAGGTGTGGGGGATGGTGGAGGGGTCCAGACCCCATGTGCGTCCAGAAAGGAGCTTGAGGAGACAGAGTTGGGAGTGTGCCTTGGCTTGGATTGTCTGGAGATGGAGGGTCCAGGAGAGGCGACAGTCAAGGGTGACACCAAGGTACTTAAGGGTGGGGGTGTGGGCGATAGGACAGCTATAAATGGTGAGATAGAAGTCGAGGAGAGGGAAGTAATGGGTGGTTTTGCCTACAAGGATCGCCTGGGTCTTGGAAGGATTGACCTTGAGCAACCACTGGTTACACCAAGCGGTGGGGGTGAGGACAAGGAATGTGGTGTCATCGGCGTACTGTAGAAGGTGGATGGGGGATGAAGGCGGCGGCATGTCTGCCTTATAAAAAAGGTATAGAAGAGGGTACAGGACGGAACCTTGGGGCACACTGGTGGAGGGGTACAAGGGTAGGAATCCGTGTTCTAGATGGTGACATAGGAAGGACGTTGGGAAAGAAAGGACCCAATCAGACAGACATAGTTGATAGGAAGGACAAAGGTTTGGAGCTTGAAGAGGAGACTGGAATGACACACAGAGTCGTAGGCACGTTCAAGGCCGAGGGAGGGGAAGATGGTGGAGTGACGGGAGTTGAGCTGTTCGGAGAGGAGTGAGGTGAAGGAGAAGGTCGTCAGTAGAGAAGGACGGTCAGAAACCACACTGGGTAATGGGAAGGAGGCGGTGCTGGCAGAGATGCTGATGGAGGCGTCAGGATTCCTGGACCTTGCTGAAGAGCGAGGTAAGGCTGATGGGGCGGTAGGAGGAGACAGCAGATGGCAATTTGTCAGGTTTCAGGAACATCAGGATATGGGAGGTTTTCCACAGGCTGGGGTGGCAGCCAGTGGACAAGACCACATTATATAGTCTGGCTATGGTGGAGAGGAAGGATACGTGACCTCCATGGAGGTGGCGATTGGTAACACGTTCGTGACTGGGAGCGGTGTTGTATTTCATGCGAAGTGTAGTGATGATATCCTGAGTAATGTTGGGGGCATTGAATTCGATGGTTGTAATGTTGTCGAAGTACTGGAAGCGAGGGGTGAGGGGACAGAGGTGTAAGTTCGATCACAGACATCCGTGAAGAGGGAGTAATCGAACTGGGGATCGTCAGGGAGGGTAAAGATATTGGACCGGTAGGAGGCAAAGTGATGGGCCTTACTAAGGTTGTCAGGGAAGGGTTCTTCATCATGAAGGATAGGGCAGTAGGGGCGTGGGGGTTTAGATCCAGTAAGGTGAAGGAAGGCCGCCCAGTACTCGGATGAGTTGATATGAAGTGTAACATTAAGACCGGTGCATGTCTGTAGTCAGTCCCGGCATTTCTCAGCCACGAACAAGTTTCTGACGTGCCTTTGTAGTTGCTCGGTGGTGTTGTAGTGTGTCCGGGTCACACATGCGAAGGAAGGCACGATAGGGACGGCGGGATTCACAGAGGAGGAGGACGGCCTGTGGGGGTAAAGTGGGATGGTGTGGGTGGATGGCGATGGTAGGGACGTGGGCCTCCACAGCCTCAGACAAGGTCTGCTGGATTAAGGAGGTGGGATGGGTAACATCAGTATGGTGGTGGTAGGTGAGGGGGTGGCTATCGACATGGGTAGAGAGGGTGTCCCGGTAGGCATACTAGTTGGCACGGGAATAATCATGGGCATATTTCAGGGGAGGGTTGATGAGAGGATTGGGATGGCGGAAAATGGCCGTCTTAAACGGTGAGGACAGGGAGATGGTCACTACCAATAGAGTCAAGGACATCCACTGTTATGTGGCCAAGGAGGTTTGGTGAGGTGAGGACTACCTCCGGAGTGGTATTGGATTCAGGGCAGGTGTGCTGGGGAATGGGAACGAGGTCGCCTTGGAGGGAGGAGAGGAACCGTTGCCACTGCCGTAACTGGGCGGCGGCACGACTATGGATGTTGAGTCGGCGGTGATCATGTAGGAGGAGAAGGTGCAGTTGATGTCAGAAAGGAAGTCAAAAGGAATAGGGGCGTTAGGGCGGACGTAGATGTTGGCGCAGGTAATGGTGAGGCCGGGGAAGAAGAGACTAAGGATCAGGTGTTCTGTGAGGTAAGGAAGGAGGGGTTAGAGCCGAACAGGGATCTGCCAGAGGTGGCCGATGGCTATTCTGCCATGCACTATCAGGAGCGGATTATCGGAGTGGTGGAGGAGGTAGCGCAAATTGTGGATGGTATGCTGGGGCTGTAGATACGTTTCATTTAAAAGGAAGGCATCCATGTGGTGGGTTGTGTGGGTGTGCATGAGGAGGTTCTTGTTGGTAGGTAGGAAACTGATGTTGTTAAGCAAGATATGGTGCTGTTGCGCCATGACAGGAATTTAGACAAGGGTGTCATGATGGGAGAAAGTGAAGTGGGCTTGGTTGTAAAAATAGTTGGCATAAGTGATAAGGTGGCAGACAGATCGGATGATGAGAGAGACCTGCTGGAGGGTGTGGGGGAGCTGGAACGGGTGGACGTTCTGGAGGACAATGGTGACAAACCTGATGATGTACGCAACAGTGGGGGGGTGTCATCCAGATGGTGGATGGGGACAGTGCGTTCAGGAGTTTCTGGGGGGGAGGCATGTCGGGCCTAGCATTTCTGGGAGTAGGTGGGATGTGGGAGGTCGCAGGTGTTGCAGGAGGGAGAGGACTGGAGGTTGGGACACTGCCTCAGGAAGTGTATCTGTTTGCAGTGCGGGCAGATGGGGACCTCGTGGCACTCTGATGTTGGGTGTGCATTGTAGTGCAGGCACCTCTGGCAGCGGATGGATTGAGGAGGGGAACGGGAGGGGTCGACCTTGTACTGGTGATGGAACAGAAGGGCACCCTCCTTCAGGAGAAGGTCGATGGAGGGGCCATGCTCAGAAAACACCAACATAACGTGGGTGGGGCCAGCAGCATTGAAAATCCGGCACGCCGCACAGATGTCTAGGTAGGGATGCACCTTAAGCTGCGCCAGCACCTCCTCCTCTGTGATCATTGGACTAAGCCGAGTGGTCACGGCAGTGACAGTCAGCGGGCGACGTGGGGCTCGGGGTTGGCGGGAGGGGGAAGGGGAAGGAGCAGCGAAGAGGGAGGCATTGGGGCCAAAGATGGTGATGATTCAGGAGAGGATGTCTGAGTGAAGAGTGGGGCTAGGGGAGGTGATGAGAACAGAGTCCCGACCGGGAGTGAGGAGGGAGATGGGAAGTCCGGGATAGTGTTGGCAGAGGAGCAGCGTGAGGTTCCGGGCCTCGAGGAGTGAGGGATCAGGATTGGACAGGAGATATTTGTAGGTGGAGGTGGAGGAGGAGGAGGAGGAGGTAGTGGTGGTGGAGGAGGAGGAGGAGGAGGAGGTAGTGGAGGTGGTAGAAGGGACAGGTGTGGAGACATTCATGCCATCCTGGGGTGGGGGAGGAGGATGGAGTTGCGACTTTTTGGGAGCAGAGGAGACAGGGGTTCCGCTAGGGCGCTTAACACCGTCTGACGAGGGAGAAGAGGCATGTGGGATGGGAGCAACTGGGATATAGTGGGAGGTGGCTGGGGATGATGACAGGGATGATGACGGTGATGGCGATGGCGATGGCGATTACGATGACCATGGTGACGGCGAAAGTGGTGCATGGGCCATGGCCCTGCGGGCCACCACCCTGGTGGGGGCTGCAGAGACGGTGGCAACAGGGTGAGGGACTGGTGGGAAGGGATCAGAGGTGAGAGAAGAAGGAACAGAGGACAGGGCTATGAAGAGCGAAGGAGAAGGGAGGGTGAGAAGCTGGGGGATGGCATGAGGGGGGGGGGCTGATTGGGCACACCACATAATTGTGGTGGTGGCGGCGGAGGGAGAGGTATGTACAATGGCGGTAATGGTGGTAGTGGTGGTGGGGGTTGTCATGATTACAATGGGAAAAGAAGGAAAAGGAACAGGACGGGGCTATACATAAGTAAAGAAGAAAACAAGGAAGTCACAAAGACAGACGTAGACAGACGAAGACGAAGACGAACGAAAAACTGACTGGGGCCGAAGCCCCACTCCACTGCCGCTGGCAGGAGGCGACCGCAGAGGCTGCTGGTCTGCTGGTCTGCTAGATCGCTGGTCGCTGCTCCTGGAACACCTAAGTCTCCGATAATGGCTATGCCATTATCGATGTGTGGTACTCATTCGAGGTACCACCGGAGATGAATGCCTCGGCGTATCAAGGCCGTTATTACGGCCAGAGGTGGTTGTTCTGGGTACTGACTTCTCAGGATCTATGCACCCAAATCGTGTGAATATGTAATCACATGTCAGTTCTAGTATAATATATCTGTCCAATGAATACACGTTTATCATCAGGATTTCTCCTTGGTGTAGCAATTTTAATGGCCAGAAGTGTATCTCACGAAATAAGCATCAAACGAAAAAACTACAAAGAACGAAACTCACCTAGCTTGAAGGGGGAAACCAGATGGCTCTATGGTTGGGCCGCTAGATGGCGCTGCCATTGGTCAAACGGATATCAACTGCGTTTTTTAAAATAGGAACCCCCATTTTTTGTTATATATTCGTATAGTACGTAAAGAAATATGAATGTTTTAGTTGGACCACTTTTTTCGCTTTGTGATAGATGGTGCTGTAATAGTCACAAACGTATAAGTACGTGGTATCACGTAACATTCCGCCAGTGCCGACGGCTTTTGCTTCTTGATACATTACCCGTGTTAAAATGGACTGTTTACCAATTGCGGAAAAGGTCGATATCGGGTTGATGTATGGCTATTGTGATCAAAATGCCCAACGGTCGTGTGCTATGTATGCTGCTCGGTATCCTGGACGACATGAGCCAAGTGTCCGGACCGTTCGCCGGATACTTACGATATTCAAGGATACAAGAAGTGTTCAACCACATGTGAAACGTCAACAACGACATGCAACACATGATGATGCCCAAGTAGGTGTATTAGCTGCTGTCGCGGCTAATCTGCACATCAATAGCAGACATATTGCGCTAGAATCGGGAATCTCAAAAACGTCGGTGTTGAGAATGCTACATCAACGTCGATTGCACCCGTACCATATTTCTATGCAGCAGGAATTGCTTGGCGACGACTTTGAACGTCGTGTACAGTTCTGCCACTGGGCACAAAAGAAATTACTGGACGATGAGTGATTTTTTGCACGCGTTCTATTTAGCGACCAACAGCGGTAACGTAAACCGGCATAATATGTACTATTTGGAAACGGAAATTCCACGATGGCTGCGACAAGTGGAACATCAGCGACCTTGGCGGCATTATGGGAGGAAGGATAATTGGCCCCCATTTTATCGATGGCAGTCTAAATGATGCAGTGTATGCTGATTTCCTACGTAATGTTCTACCGATGTTACTAAAAGATGTTTCACTGCATGACAGAATGGCGGTGTACTTCCAACATGACGATGTCCGGCACATAGCACGCGTGCGGTTGAAGCGGTATTGAATAGCGTATTTCATGACAGGTGGATTGGTCGTCGAAGCACCATACCATGGCCCGCACGTTCACCGGTTCTGACGTCCCCGGATATCTTTCTGTGCGGAAAGTTGAAGGATATTTGCTGTCGTGATCCACCGACAACGTCTGACAACATGCGTCAGCGCATTGTTAATGCATGTGCGAACATTACGGAAGGCGAACTACTCGCTGTTGAGAGGAATGGCTGTGAGCACTACGGGACTCAACATCTGAGGTCATCAGTCCCCTAGAACTTAGAACTCCTTAAACCTAACTAATCTAAGGACATCACACACATCCATGCCCGAGGCGGGATTCGAACCTGCGACCGTAGCGGTCGCGCGGTTCCAGACTGAAGCGCCTAGAACCGCTCTGCCACACTTGTTGAGAGGAATGTCGTTACACGTACTGCCAAATGCATTGAGGTTGACGGACATCATTTTGTGCGGTTATTACATTAATGTAGTATTTACAGGTAATCACGCTGTAACAGCATGCGTTCTCAGAAATGATAAGTTCACAAAGGTACATGTATCACACTAGAACAACCGAAATAAAATGTTCAAAAGTACCTACGTTCTGTATTTTAATTTTAAAAACATGCCTGTTACCAGCTGTTCGACTAAAATTGTGAGCTATATGTTTGTGACTATTACAGTGCGGTCTATCACAAAGCGAAGAAAGTGTTCCAACTAAAACATTCATATTTATTTCTACATCTAGATCTACATTTATACTCCGCAAGCCACCCAACGGTGTGTGGCGGAGGGCACTTTACGTGCCACTGTCATTACCTCCCTTTCCTGTTCCAGTCGCGTATGGTTCGCGGGAAGGACGACTGTCTGAAAGCCTCCGTGCGCGCTCTAATCTCTCTAATTTTACATTCGTGATCTCCTCGGGAGGTATTTACGTACTACACGAATGTGTAATAAAAATGGGGGTGCCTATTTAAAAAAGAACGGAATTGATATCCGTTTGACCTATGGCAGCGCCATCTAGCGGGACAACCGTAGCGCCATCTGGTTTCCCCCTTCAAGCTAGACACGTTTCGTCTTTGTAGTTTTTTCGTTTGACGCTTATTTCGTGAGATATTTGGCCCGGTGACGATCAATGGACCACCCTGTATACTACTAACCTGATATTCCTGGAGCACCCAGCTTTAAAACTGGTAGTAAGCCGGCTGATGTGGTGACATCATTTATAGTGCAAGTAGCAGATGCAAGAGACAAAAGATTAATCACTGGTTTTGCTAAGAGTATTTAACATGAATGTTGTGATTCGTTCATTATTGTAAGCGTAGGCTTCTGCGGCCGTTGTATTCTTCAATAAAATTCTTCAGGGTATCAGACCGCATCGTCATAATTTAAAATGCGCCAACGTTTCGGCCAGCGTTGCAGCTAGCCTTACGTAAGGCCCTGATGAAGGCTAGCTGCAACGCTGGCCGAAACGTTGGCGCATTTTAAATTATGACGATGCGGTCTGATACCCTGAAGCATTTTATTGAAGTCGTTCATTATTATTTATATTTACATTGGTTCCGACTTTGTGCAATAAAGTTACCTATATGGTAATCACTGTGTCGGAAAATTTATAAAGTGGTTATTCTTGTCGTCAAATCGCCTACAAGCGTTTGGAAGTTATTTTCCAAATACAGGTTGATATTCTCTGTTCTGTAATAAGTGATGTCTTAGTAACTGTGGGAAAAGTATTGAATTGAAAGTTTTGATTCAAAAGAACAGAGTTTATCATTGTGTACAATGCTGAGCTGAAGTAACACTTCATAAAAGAAAAATCAAAGCCTCTTTACACGCCTCGGCCGTCAACGCGCTTAGTCCGAGGTCGGAGGAGATCCAGCCTCAGATCAATCCATTCGATGAAGGGACCCGGAAGTAAAAAATACGTCAAAAATTGATTTCAACTGTCTGATAATGTATGGAACAGCAAGACTGCCTTCCTGAAAAAACATAGTTTTTTTATTTTTAACGTATTGCTTAGGACTTTTGAATAGTTTCGTAGCGAAAAGATGTAATATGTTTACTTGAATTGTCATCTTCCACAGCAGATGTTAAGAATAGATAGTTATTATTTTAAATTCATTAAGCTTTCTGCAGTTAAAGAGAGTGTTATCATCAGACGTATTTTTCTTTCATTTACAAATTTACATTTATTGGTTTTCCGTCATATGTTTACTACAATTTAATAGCAGATTGTCGCCAGAATCGTCAACGATAAACTTGCAAAGGATCTTACGTGATTTTTGATCTATCTACCTCTTCCTCAGTAATTTTTAACTTCCACTGTTTTCTCCTTTTCTTGTTAGCGGAGGTGGGAGTGGAAGAAAAACATGTTTGCACAAGTGCTTAGTGTTGATCAGGTGACCTATAGTTCGATTTCTGTCAAAACAACTTTTATGAAGCTTACAAAAGTGATGTGAAGTGCAAAGTCTCCCAAAAGGAAAAACGCGTTCGTAAAAGCCGAGAAATTGATAGAGGTAAATGTGGTACCATGTTTTCGTCGACTCCAACCTCTGCTAGCAACGAAGGAAAAAAAAACAGTAGACTTAAAAACATGTAAACGAGAGGAGAAAACTCCAGTGAACGCAGAAGAGTCTTTGTAAATATAAGCGGAAACCATCTAGTAAATCACATTAATAACTGTAAATGATGGATTGATTGTCTTCAAAGCTCATATACATTCTCCATTCAGATATCCCATCTGATGAAAACTGACAGAAATCTATGGAAGGCCTTTATTATAAATTTAGTGAATTCCCTTTCTTCTATAAGGTAAGTGTGCTTCAACCAGTATCTTCAGGTGCTATCATGCTTCAAATTACAGGTTACTAACAAGAATTTCAATGCACTAGGTCGACTAGTTATAGAGAGAGACAGTCTTCCTTTTCTTAATGCTCACATTGAGTAGATTTAGATTGTAATTTTTGTTGTAGTGTATACTTCGCTTTGGAACGAACAATTTTCATTCAATGTCTTCTTCATTACTGAAACACCTTCCACTGCATTGGCAAGAAATTACGTGTCTGTAACAAGCCACAGCGATTGAGAAGTTGTAGCTTTCATAATTAGAGCTGCACAGCATCTGGCTGCAATTTCAGTCACAAGGTCCGCAGCTCGTGGTCGTGCGGTAGCGTTCTCGCTTCCCACGCCCGAGTTCCCGGGTTCGATTCCCGGCGAGGTCAGGGATTTTCTCTGCCTCGTGATGACTGGGTGTTGTGTGACGTAGTTAGATTTAAGTAGTTCTAAGTTCTAGGAGACTGATGACCATAGATGTTAAGTCCCATAGCGCTCAGAGCCATTTGAACCATTTTTCAGTCACAGGTCCCATTTAAAGCTAGTATTTAAGCATTGTGTCATTCAAGGCCGAGTGCCATATGTTGACCAACGTTCGTATATTGTTCTAACAACTTTGTGTCTCACGCAGTGAACGTATAACCTACCTATGGTTGGAGAAGTCAACCGGGAACCTCATTTGTTCTGAGAAAAATTTACACTTGGGGTGTTACCTAGCAGCAACAACACTGATATATTTGGCTGGAGTATGAAGTGTTATGCCGGACATCCACTCCGCCAACCCCCCCCCCCCCCCCCTCTCTGATGAACTTGGAAAGAATTTAAAGCCAAGAGCACTTAGGCCACCCAGACTATACTGCCACTCTTAAGTACACAATTATGGCTTTTCACTGAGACGTATTATTACTGCTAACGCCTCTCCTACACACAGGCTGGAAAAGTACTTAGCTAAACTATTGGCACCTATAGTAGTCTGCCATTGTAGACATCATATTAAAAACTAACAAATGATTGTAGGTACAATATAGCAGGTGAGGATAGAGCGTCGACGTGGTCTCACTGTTTACCAGTGGACGACACATTAAAACTATTGGCCACTCATTTCTCTCCTGATTTTCTGAAATCATTTCGGTACACTTTGATGATCAGTTAATTATTGTACGGTGGAAATTATTATGAAATCGCTGATGGAACAGCCATAAGTTCACCACTGTCACCAGCCGTAGCTAACTTTTTCATGGACGATTTTGAAGATCGAGCGGTGAATAGTGCCTCCTTCCGGCCATCTTGCTTCTTCACATATGTTGACGATGCATTTTGAATCTTTCCGCACGGCAGTGAATAGCTGTGGCAGTTCGTTGATCTATTGATTGATATACATCCAAACATAAGATTTACAGTGGAGGTAGAGAAGAATAGGAAGTTACCTTTCTTAGATGTACTGACAGAAGGGGAAGATGGACAACTCGACCGTTCTGTGTGTAGGAAACCGACGAATACGGATATGTACCTGAGCGGACGTAGGTTTTACAGCCCTGCTCAGAAGGGATCTGTGCTGGACAGCATAGTACACAGAGCAAGAACTACTTGGACAAGGACAACATCGCCTCCGAGATAAATCATCAACGACAGTGTTCATAAGCAACAGGTATTCTGCCTGTGTTATTAGATCAACGCTGTCGAGGAAACCAAGACGCGATGCCGAGCAACAAATAACGCGGCTTCCATTCTACAGTACAACAATTAGCAAGTTAGGTAGTCCTAAAAAGCAAGGAATCAAATCAGTCTTCGAGCTACCCAGAAAAATGAAAGCAATATTGCAACTATTTAAAGATAACTCTGCCTAAGAACGCCGTGAATTTATAACATTTATGGCGAATGAGACAAATGCAATATAGTAGTAGTAGTAGTAGGTATTCTGCTTTACGGCAGGTCTTGTCATGGTATAAGCCTCTTCCCCTTTTGTCAGTCCATAGCCAGTCTTTTCATATTTATCTCCTTGGATATTGTCGAGCATTTGATGTCTTCTTTTTCCTGTTCCCTTTTTTCCCTCCACCATTCCTTCTACTCCTTCCTTCAATAAACAGTCCCTCCTCAAAAAATTTCCAGTCAAGTTTCGTTTTCTCTTTCTAATGACTTTCAGCATGCTTCTTTAGACTCCAACTCTTCTTAATACTTCTTCCTCCCTTACTAGGTCTTCCCATTTCACTTTTTCCATTCTTCTCCATATCCACATCTCTAGTGCCTCCCATCTTCATTCACCTTCCTTCTTCAGTGTCCAGGTCTCCGCACTATACACTGCCAGGCTCCATATGTAACACTTGGCAAGTCTTTTCCTCAGATCTTTGTTTGGTGGTTCGCAAAGTAATTTCTGTTTCCTCTTCAATCCTTCTTTTTCCATTGCAATTCTTTTCCTAATTTCTGTTGAGCAATTCATATCCATTTTTACACTTCCCAAGTAACTAAAGTTATTCACTTCCTCTATTGCCTATCCCCCTATTTTCCCACGGCATTTTATCCCCTTTTCCTCCAGTTACCATGCTTTTAGTTTTCTTCTTGATAATCTTCATTCCATACTCTTCTCGTTTTGTGTTTGGATCACCTACCATTTGTTCCATCTCTCTTGCACTCTCTGTGTGTCAGAGTTTATGTGAGTCAATCTATAAGCACCGTTGCCGATCGCTGCATCAAGCATCATCGTCATCTTAAATAAACGCATCCGAAAAAACCAGCGATGGCGGAGCGCAGCCTGTTAAACAAGCAGAAGATTTTCTTTGAAGAAACGAGTCAACTTGCTCACGCATCAACTTCTTTAGAGACACCGGCTATGCAGTTAGCAGTGCATGGAAGCGTGCACTTGATAAAGAAAAATCACAGAGCAATGCTTCTCGCAGTTTACCAGCTGGTTCGAGGGATGGCGCTGTAAGCAACGCTGGTTGGAGACTTCAAACGAAATGTATGGACATAAAGGGTGCCACCTTAGTACGCGCCATTTCCGTTTTGTCATCATGCCATAATATATCAGACGCCGCCCTGTGGTATAAAGTCATCGATGATGATGATGAAAACCATAAACGAAAGTTGGGAATTACATTCGAATTTCAAGCGACAAATAAATCGAGAACTTTTTGCATCTATACCAGTTAGTAGCTATTGACAAACTTAAGTAACCTTCAGGTCTTAGGGGCACAAAAGTCCAATTGATTATCCTGATACGCACGAACTGACACTAACCTTCCGCAAGCAATGTAATCACTCAGCTTACTACCCAACCCATATTCGGCAACACTCACTCGTAAATGTTCGTGCATTACGCCGTTGGCTTGGTACACTAGTTTTCCTCTCCATCATGAAAAGTGATAGTTACGAAGCTCATAGTAATGCCAAACTGCTTCTACGTCCGTTATATTCTCCCCGGCACAAAGGGCATGGCATTGTGAATATTGCACAACGTTACTAAACTGACAGGGACAAAAACAGCAAAAAAATGGTTCAAATGGCTCTGACAAGGGAACCTCCCCATCGCACCCCCCTCAGATTTAGTTATAAGTTGGCACAGGGATAGGCCATGAAAAACTGAACACAGATCAATCGAGAAAACAGGAAGAAGTTGTATGGAACTATGAAAAAAAAATAAGCAAAATATACAAACTGAGTAGTCCTTGTGCAAGATATGTCACATTAAGGTACCTGGTTACTGAGGAGCACCGTGGTCCCGTGGTTACCGCGAGCAGCTACGGAACGGAAGGTCCCTGGTTCAATCCTCCCTCGAGTGAAAAGTTTTAATTTTTTATATTCAGACAATTATCAAAGTTCATGCACTCAGACATGATCAACTTTGCTCTCCAAAATTCCAGGACATGTTCAGATTTGCTTGGACACATGCAGGATTTGACGGTCTACACACGGAAAAACTTTAAAACGTTAAAAACGTTTGTTTTGACAGAGCACAGGGAAAACTGTGCGACTGTGAAACTGTTGCATTCATTTGTTGCCGTTTATGTGACAAACTCAATGTTTTCATCACTTTTTTGGGAGTGATTATCACATCCACAAGAAAACCTAAATCGGGCAAGGTAGAAGAATCTTTTCACCCATTCGCCAAGTGTGCAAGTTAGGTGGGTCGACAACATATTACTGTCATGTGACGCACATGCCGTCACCAGTGTCGTATAGAATATTTCAGACGTGTTTTCCTGTGGAGGAATCGGTTGACCTATGAATTTGCGATCAAATGTTTTCGGTTCCTATTGGAGAAGCACGTCCTTTCGTCTACTAATCGCGCGGTTTTGTGGTGCGGTCGCAAAACACAGACACTAAACTTATTACAGTGAACAGAGACGTCAATGAATGAACGGTCAGATCGTAACTTAGCGAAAATAAAGTAAGTAAAGTTTTTGCTCGAGAGAGGACTCGAACCAAGGACCTCTCGTTTCACAGTTGCTCACTCTAACCACGGGATCACGGCGCTCTTCGTGTTATATAGTCTTAGATGTTGGATATGTTACACTTGGACTACTCAGTTTTTATATTTTGTTTATTTTTTCATAGTTCCACACAACTTCTTCCTGTTTTCTCGATTGATCTGTGTTCAGTTTTTCAAGGCCTATCCACTGTGTCAATTTATAACTAAATCTGAGGGGGGTGCGATGGGGAGGTTCCCTTGTGAGCACTATGGGACTTAACAGCGATGGTCATCAGTCCCCTAGAACTTAGAACTTCTTAAACCTAACTAACCTAAGGACAACACACAACACTCAGTCATCACGAGGCAGAGAAAATCCCTGACCCCGCCGGGAATCGAACCCGGGACCCCGTGCTCGGGAACTAAAACAGCAAACAGCAAGGAACTTTATATACGACAGGCAGAAATAGAACGAAGACATACGAGCTAATTCTAATTCATCCCTGCAAGCTGATCATACAAGATCTGCTGCCACAATAGTCCACATCGAAGTTTTCTTGTAGACAGTGCCAGAAACAAGCTCTGATCTGAGAAGAAAATTATACTCTCTCCCAATCTCACTCTAATTACTCACTCTGTATCCAATAGGTTACCTATATTTGGCAGCATGGTGTTATAAATGCGATAGTATAAATTCGACATTCACTAATATTAGACAAAATCAATCCACAATAACCGTCGTTACAATTAAAAACGTATGGAAATAAAAAGTATTTACTTCTTTTCCTCACATGTCACTCAACTCCAGCCAGATGTATTGATTTTTAACAGCTGCTGTTGCAAAAATTTCATCATATAAACGTTCATGGCACCAACAGATATCTATTGGTAACCCCGTCACTTCTACTCACAACAAGTTTGATACTGCCCACAGAAAAACTTCTTCTCCTTCTCTACACCGATAGGGCGTGCGGGCGATGTGTCGGACAGAAGATAGAGTCCCTGGTTTTTGTTAGGCATTGCGGTAGTTTTATTGTTTCTGTGTGAAGCCTTTAGTGCAGCGATATTCGGACCTTTATTACACGATGTCACATTCTCTTTCTCGACTACGATTTGGACTTGCTGTTCGTACTACAGGTCACCTATGACTATCTTAATTTCTAATGATTTCGAACTGTATTCCTCCTAAAATCGCTAATACATCAACACTCTACACTAGCAGTGTGTTCTTTACGCAGCCACAGTTACAAGAACAATAGGGCTTCGTTGCTTCATCGTTGATTATGAAATCTTATATTTACGTGACCGACAGTAAAGTACCGATTAAAGATGATTTCTGCATTCTGTGCTTCAGTTTCTCGCCCCTGACGAGTGACAATGGCCAGGTAACAGTCCAACATTCCGCTCGTCACGCAAAATATTAAACTACAATACAGGATATAAAAACTAAGAAATTTCACAAGTTGCGACCTGGTCGCGAAGAAAACAGTGACCAGAACATAGAATAAATTTCCTTTACTTTACGTCTACGGTCACAAATTTTTTGCCATCAGACAACCGGATTCGGCCTATAATGACCACCTTCAGAGGTTCATTATAAAAACATGTCCTAATGTAATGCAGGTATAGTGGCATCATCAAATGTTCAAATAGTTCAAATGGCTCTGAGCACTACGGGACTTAACTTCTGAGGTCATCAGTTCCCTAGAGCTTAGAACTACTTAAACCTAACTAACATAAGGAGATGACACACATCCACGCCCGAGCATCAGATGTTAAACACAAAATCAGCGCTAGAATCGTCAAACATATAAAATAACAGCATATGAAACAGTCATCTTGTCAGCAGTACCACTCATGTTTTTATAAAACACATCTGAAGACGGCCATTATAGACCGAAACCGGTTGTCTGATAAACAAACAGTTTGTGACCATAGACGTAAAGGAAATTTAAACTAAAAAGTTGTCGAATACTTACAACAGTTTTAAAACTATTATAATGATAATGTTACAGATAATTGAAAATCCCACATAGTTACAGTTATCTCTGTGAAACTTGGTGAAGGATTTTTAAAGAACAGCTGTACTGCACTACGTATGAGGGATCTGCACCAGATATTGGGATACTCAAAGTGGGGCTGTTGATGGATTCTGTGGCCATACTATAGCATCAGTTGTTTGAGAGTGTAATGGTGTATTTAATAAGTTAGATGTGTTGGAGAGATGGAGAGGGTTGTATAGGCGCACGACGGCAAGGTCTTCAGGGCCCGCTCAGTAACAGATTGAGACCGGTGTCAAGAAAAGACTCAGAACAGTAAGATAAAACAGAACGTAAAAGACAGGTAACAAGCTTGGAAAAATATGTGCCTACCCAAACCGAAGCGTGGGACGAAGCATGCCGCCAGCAGTAAAACATGGACAACACACGAAGAAAGTGGTAGAGAGAGCCAAAACAATATAGCAGATGGATGTGGCTGGCTGACCGCAATGAAAAAAGGGAGCCGGCCGGAGTGGCCGAGCGGTTCTAGGCGCTACAGTCTGGAACCGCGTGACCGCTACGATCGCAGGTTCGAATCCTGCCTCGGGCATGGATGTGTGTGATGTCCTTAGGTTAGTTAGGTTTAAGTAGTTCTAAGTTCTAGGGGACTGATGACCTCAGATGTTAAGTCCCATAGTGCTAATTAAACCTAACTAACCTAAGGACATCACACACATCCATGCCCTAGGCAGGATTCGAACCTGCGACAGGAGCGGGCGCTCGGCTCCAGACTGTAGCGCCTAGAACCGCACGGCCACTCCGGCCGGCGATGGACACTTCCTTACTCCGCAATTGGAACAAGTACAGTTGGTGATATATCAGCTGGACCATCTCCTCAGTTGGGTACAGATGCTGCAGTGATTGTAGGGCACTCACAGTATCGGAGCAGAGGAGAAATCGATTGCCCCGATCACGATTCATCCGCTCCAGTGCCTTCAGGATCGCGTGGAGCTCCGCTGCGAAAACGGTATATTCATCGGGGGCGAATCCAGGTAAGAAGATCAGGGAACACTACAGAACAGCCAAGTAAATTCTCCTGTTTGAAGCCATCACTGTAAACGACGGTAAAACCGTGATGCACATCTAAAATGTTAAAAAACAAAGATTGGAATGTAAAATCTGGCGTACTATCTTTCTTAAAATTAGTCAAATCTAAAATAAGTCTGGGTCTCCGGAGTAGCCAAGGTGGAAATCTGCTCCAACCGCGACGGAACACATGAAGACCAGCCATAGACATCGCAGCGAGGCAATCCTGTGCACGAATCCCATAGGGCCGCGTCGCTCGTTGCCGGTTATGAAATAGCCGTGCCAGAGGAAGCTGAGCAACGGTATGGTATTCAGGTGTGTTATGGTGTGGACAAAGTTTTATACGGCTGGCGCACCGTAAGTAGCCGCCGCCGCAAATGAAGTGGTGGTTCACCAACCTCTACACAGAGGCTTGGTATGGGGCTAGTTCTGAATGCCCCAGTGGCCAACCGAAGCCCTTCATGGTGCACAACGTTCAACATCTTTAAGTAAGAAGGCCTCGCAGACCCATACATCGTGCACCCATAATCGAGCCGAGATCGCACAAACGCCCTGTGAAACTGGAGCAGACAAGTCCTTTCGGCTCCCCATGTACTGTGGCTAAGACATTTTAAAATACTTAAAGCCGTAAGTGACCGTCGTTTCAGGTCTTTAAGATGAGGTAGCCACGTAAGCTTCGAGTCAAAAATGAGCCCCAGAAATCTCACCGTATCTTTAAAAGCAAGGACAGTATCCCTCATCGTCAACTCAGGAAATGTTAAGATCGAACTAGAACGGTGAAAAGGAACACATACGGACTTCTCGGTGGAAAACGTAAAACCTCTCTTCTGCGTCCAGTCATCCAAACGTCTAAGAGTAAGTTGCAACTGACGCTTTGTCGCTGCAAGGCTTGAAGAAGAGCAAAACAAAGAGAAATCATCCACAAACAAGGAACACTGGACAGGACATTTCACTATGGAGGTAATGCTATTAATAGCGATAGCAAAGACAGTCACACTTAAAACGCTACCCTGAGGGACACCGTTATCCTGCTCAATGTGGTCAGACAGGACGTCACCAATTCGGTATCTAAAATATCGTGGCGAGAGGAAAGACTGAATGAAAAGAGGAAGACAACCACGAAAACCCCATTCGTGAAGCTGCTCCTGGTTGAGACGCCTCCAAGTGGTATTGTAGGCCGTCGCGATGTCAAGAAATACACCTAGAAGGTGACGACGGCGCAGGAAAGCTTGTTGTATAGCCGTCTCCAGGAGGGCAAGATTATCGAAGGTGGAACGAAACCTCCTGAACCCACACTGAAAGCGACTAAGGAGTTGCCAGGATTCTAACACCAGACAAGGCGGTGGTTGACCATCCGCTCCAATGTGTAACTAGTGATATCAACACTACGGCAGCTACTCGGGCTTGTGCTGTCTTTCCCAGGTTTTAAAAAAGGAATTAAAACGGACTAATGCCACGAGTCAGGAAAGCGACCTGACGCCCAAATGGCATTAAAAAGTGCGAGGAGGATTTCTTTGTAGCGCCTTGTGAGGTGCCGTGGCATATTGTAATGGATCCTGTCGTGACCAGTGGATGTGTCACGAGCTGCAGACAATGCAGAATCCAGATTGAGTGTAGAGAGGAAGGATTCCACGCCAAGTGAATAGGAAGGACACGAAGGAAAAAAAGAAAAGAGAGGGATATCCTGATGTGCGTAAAGAAGAGAAGATACAGTTGGCGCTAGGCAGAGACGCCGGAGGCTCACTTTCAAATAAGAGACTGGAACACGTTTGAAGTTGCATCCTTGTCAGAGTTGATATTTTCGGTACTGCTGCTCAATCCAACTGCGCTTGCATATCAGAAGTTCCGTTAAAACGAGTTAGACTGAATAAGTAAGCTACTGTACATGCAATAAGTGAGCTGCGCTCAGCTGTCTGCCTGTTCAGGTAAGCGTAGCCTGTGATGTGCAACCTGTTCTCCACCACCCACTCCCCCTCCGAAGCTGTTCCAATGCTCGATGCGTGGGCATGCGCAGCGTCGATGCCGAGCAGTGCATACAGAGGGGTGCGGGCAGGATCATGCATTAATGCATCACGCTACCGAAGTAGTTACACATTATACAACGTGTACATTATGCAACAAACAGCACCGAAGTAAGGATTAAACTCACTGAAGATTGTATAAGCATCGTATTCATTAAAGATTGTATAAGCATTGCATTCATTATCTTGAGTCGCATCACGTAGCACATACAGGGTGTTTCAAAAATGACCGGTATATTTGAAACGGCAATATAAACTAAACGAGCAGCGATAGAAATACACCGTTTGTTGCAATATGCTTGGGACAACAGTACATTTTCAGGCAGACAAACTTTCGAAATTACAGTAGTTACAATTGTCAACAACAAATGGCGCTGCGGTCTGGGAAACTCTATAGTACGATATTTTCCACATATCCACCATGCGTAGCAATAATATGGCGTAGTCTCTGAATGAAATTACGCGAAACCTTTGACAACGTGTCTGGCGGAATGGCTTCACATGCAGATGAGATGTACTGCTTCAGCTGTTCAATTGTTTCTGGATTCTGGCGGTACACCTGGTCTTTCAAGTGTCCCCACAGAAAGAAGTCACAGGGGTTCATGTCTGGCGAATAGGGAGGCCAATCCACGCCGCCTCCTGTATGTTTCGGATGGCCCAAAGCAATCACACGATCATCGAAATATTCATTCAGGAAATTAAAGACGTCGGCCGTGCGATGTGGCGGACACCATTTTGCATAAACCACGTCTAAGGCAGTTTGTACCGCCACAAATTCACGAAGAATGACCAGATAGCGTGATTCAGTAATCATTTCGGATCTGAAAAATGGGCCAATGATTCCTTTGGAAGAAATGGCGGCCAAGACCAGTACTTTTTGAGGATGCAGGGACGATGGGACTGCAACATGGGGCTTTTCGGTTCCCCATATGCGCCAGTTCTGTTTATTGACGAAGCCGTCCAGGTAAAAATAAGCTTCGTCAGTAAACCAAATGCTGCCCACATGCATATCGCCGTCATCAATCCTGTGCACTATATCGTTATCGAATGTCTCTCGTGCAGCAATGGTAGCGGCGCTGAGGGGTTGCCGCGTTTGAATGTTGTATGGATAGAGGTGTAAACTTTGGCGCATGAGACGATACGTGGACGTTGGCGTCATTTGGACCGCAGCTGCAACACGGCGAACGGAAACCCGAGGCCGCTGTTGGATCACCTGCTGCACTAGCTGCGCGTTGCCCTCTGTGGTTGCCGTACGCGGTCGCCCTACCTTTCCAGCACGTTCATCCGTTGAAAACTTCGTCTTGTTGCAACAACACTGTGTTCTAGGCGGTGGAATTCCAACACCAGAAAAATCCTCTGTTCTAAGGAATAAACCATGTTGTCCACAGCACACTTGCACGTTGTGAACAGCACACGCTTACAGCAGAAAGACGACGTACAGAATGGCGCACCCACAGACTGCGTTGTCTTCTATATCTTTCACATCACTTGCAGCGCCATCCGTTGTTGAAAATTGTAACTACTGTAATTTCGAAAGTTTGTCCGCCTGAAAATGTACTGTTGTCCCAAGAATATTGCAACAAACGGTGTATTTCTATCGCTGCTCGTTTAGTTTTTATTGCCGTTTCAAATATACCGGTCATTTTTGAAACACCCTGTAGAACCAATAAGAACGTTTTCACAAAGATAATACAGATGGAAAGCCTAAGAGTAAACACCTTTTACAAAAAGAGTAAGTATTTTCCCTAATTCGCGTAATGTTCTTCAGTCGGTAAGTAGCTTGTACTACACACTTTCTAATGTAGACTACGTTCTTTTTCAAGGTTCAAGTTATCTACATACCAGCCCGCCCGGCTAGCCAGGTGGTCTAATTCACTGCTCTCCGGGTGGGAAGGCGTGCCGTGGACCGGCACGAATCCACCCGGCGCATTAGCGTCGAGGTTCGGTGTGCCGGCCAACCTGTGGATGGTATTTAAGGCAGTTTTCCATCTGCCTCGGCGAATGCGGGTTGGTTCCCCTTATTCCGCCTCAGTTACACTGTGTCGGCAATTCCTGTGCAAATATTCTTTCCACGTACGTGTACGCCATAATTACTCTACCACGAAAACATTGGGGTTGCACTTGTCTGGAATGAAACGTTCCCGGGAAGGGAGTAGGGGGGTTGAAGGAGGGGGAGGAGGGGTCCAATGGGGGCCGAACCGCATAATAACCCTTGGTTCGGTGTGGGGCAGCGGCGGGGTGAGTGGACTGCTGTAGCCTCTTGTGGGGTTGTGTACCAGTGTGGGTTACGACGGGGACGAAGCCTCTCCGTCGTTTCTAGGTCCACAGTTCTATACATACATACGTACCAAATTTCATCGAAATCGGTTCAGCTGGTTAGTCGTGATAACCTAACACACAGAGTCATTTTCAAATTTATAATATTAGCGTGGACAGAACTTTCAGTTACGACACCATTTTTTCCGTGGTCCCACTTAGATTATACAAAGCCTGCCCGGTCATTCAAGCTGTGCTCAATTCACCTAAGACAACTGTTGTGGCGTAACAAGACAGCCACGCCACTCGGAAGTAGCCGAAAGGCACGCGTTACTGACGCAGGCTAGAGATAGGTCTGAAACAGGATACGTAATGAATGCTATAAAGAAAAGTATGTAGCTCCTGGAATACTTAACTTTAATCCATCCTCGTGGTACATCGCTCTTGACGATACAAGTCAGACTCTTTAGATACAAGCTATGTAAGGCTAATGGCGCCTTGCTAGGTCGTAGCCATGGACTTAGCTGAAGGCTATTCTAACTATCTGCTCTGCAAATGAGCGAGGCTTCGTCAGTGTGCATCGCTAGCTACGTCGTCCATACAACTGGGGCGAGTGCTAGTAAGTCTCTCGAGACCTGCCGTGTGGTGGCGCTCGGTCTGCGATCACTGACAGTGCCGACACGCGGGTCCGACATGTACTAATGGACCGCGGCCGATTTAAAGCTACCACCTAGCAACTGTGGTGTCTGGCGGTGACACCACAAAAACTTCATAAAAATTTGACTAGTAGCCTTGGAGAAGGATATACAATGTAGACTGGCAATGGCAAGGGAAGCGTTTCTCAAGAAGAGAAATTTTTTAACATCGAGTATAGATTTATGTGTCCAGAAGTCGTTTCTGAAAGTATTTGTATGGAGTGTAGCCGTGTATGGAAGTGAAACATGGGTGATAAATAATTTGTACATGAATAGAATAGAAGCTTTCGAAATGTGGTGCTACAGAAAAAAGCTGAAGATTAGATGGGTAGATCAGATAACTAATGAGTAGGTATTGAATAGGATTGGGGAGAAGAGGAGTTTGTGGCACAACTTGACTAGAAGAAGGGATCGGTTGGTAGGACATGTTCTGAGGCATCAAGGGATCACCAATTTAGTATTGGAGGGCAGCGTGGAGGGTAAAAATTGTAGAGGGAGACCAAGAGATGAATACACTAAGCAGATTCAGAAGGATGTACGCTGCAGTACGTACTTGGAGATGAAGAACCTTGCACAGGATAGAGTAGCAATGAGAGTTGCAACAAACCAGTCTCTAGACTGTAGACCACAACAACAAAAACAGAGTATTTAATGAAAAATATCGTTTCTTGTGGTGTTATAACGTGCGATACATTTAATTTCTTTGTTATTCGAGTCAGCTGTGATACTGTAGACAAAGCGATCGCCAGCTGTGCATCATCTGAATTTCACAAGAAATTACTGTTGACAGAAACTTTGTAAGTAGTGTGGGTATAGCGAGTGAAAATGTTCCAAAGTACTGTACATGGATCACACTATGAAGCAGATATTGGACTGTCTACGGAACTTGTCGGGCGGCGAGTGAGTTACTTCACTGGTTTAAAGTTTTGATGCCGTCTTTAATCACGTGAGCCTGGCAACCAATTTGGTGGTCAGCCAGAAAGCGAAGGGAAACATACCGACCTTAGTTTCCAGTCTGCACGGCCACATTCCGGTCCAGCCCACTGAAAGAAAAGTGTATATTTCCCAGTTCTTTGCGGGATCAGGACTAAGACTGCAGTAAAAGTTTAAAGTTACAATCAAGATTTAATTAAATTAAAGTTACTCACAAACAACAAAATTGCGTTATGTTCAAATGAAAACAATTCTTTCCAATCTAACAGCACCTTTAGCAGTTCAGAGGCGACCTCTACGATAACTTCCTACCAGATTGTTTTTCGCCCTGACTAACATTACTCAATTGGAAGTTCGCAATAAATGTTCAGAAATTAATGTTCGCCATAAAAGCGGAAATAAATTCACCACTTTCCACGCGGAATTGAAGTTCACACGGACGGCACACTAACAGTTATTTTACCGAATTCTAAACGATCCAGGACGGTGTACAGTCCTCGCGAGTTCACTATCCGTTTTCACTGCCAAATACGCGCTTGTCACAACTCGGTTCTGACGTCATCCGAGGCAGAGCGCGACCAGACGTTTAACTGGCGTGGACCTCACAGTGTCTGAGAGGAAAGTGAACCTTCCTACTGCTTCAGGGGCTGTATTTATAAGGTGCCGGCGCGGACTGCCGAGAAATCATCTGTTGTCTCTGTCTATTTGCATAAGGCGGCAGTCTACAAACGACCGCTATCTCGGGCACATAATCTTTAATGATATAGTTACCAATTACTTCATAAACTTCTTAACTTTTGCTGGTATGCAGATAAGCAGTTTGAAAGCACGTAGAAAGTTTCAGCTCGCTAGAATGAAAACTTTGCTTAATAGAATTTATTTAGTGGTACTAATGGTAGATTGTTACCTCTGAACCTTACCTTTGCTAAGGCATATATATCAGTTGTTATTTATGTTACAAGTTTTAAACTTGGTGTAGCTCTATTATTTGATATATTTGATCATTTGGTTTAACCAAAATCCACTATCGTTAAAATTTCAAGTACTTAATCTACAACACTTAGGTGCATATTAGTTACAAAATTAGTTTTTATTTCATTACTCAAAAACTATCAGAGGTAGATTAACGTGAACTCTCTGTTGTTATTTTTGGTGTGTATTGAAGCATAAAACAAATTTTCAAGTTTCTAAGTCCATTATTTAGCGCCTCTAATTTTTCCGAAAAACGTGGATTCTGGCATTAATTTTTGTTTAATGGTTTTGGAAACCAGCATCACTTATTTATAACTTCTAACTGCACCTTCTGACCAAATTATGGCTTCCAAGCGTCATTATTTAGCGCCTCTGATTTTTCTCTAAAAACGGCATTTCTCCGTAAACTATTGAGTTTAGAACATCAAGATTTGGTACTTGGAACATTATTACACTAAACTATAATTTAACAAAGTTTTAAACATAAATTTTGATTTTTAATTTCATACTAAATTGTGGTGCAATACTTGTGCGCTACATGCAGACGCGTTAAGGTGACGTGGCGCTACTAGCAGTGAACTGGGGTAAGTCCCGGCGCACTCTCTCGCCTCTGTATCTCACACATGATACAGCGATTGGGCCGGCCGCGGTGGTCTAGCGGTTCTAGGCGCTCAGTCCGGAGCCGCGCGACTGCTACGGTCGCAAGTTGGAATCCTGCCTCGGGCATGGATGTGTGTGATGTCCGTAGGTTAGTTAGGTTTAAGTAGTTCTAAGTTCTAGGGGACTGATGACCATAGATGTTAAGTCCCACAGTGCTCAGAGCCATTTGAACCATTTTGAACTGCGCTTGGTTTACTTCAAACTGTCCCTTCGTTGTGTAAACCAGTCCTCGAATTTAGCACTTAAGGAGGAGGAGGAGGCATCCAAAGGCTTCGTTTGAGAACTGAAAAAATAATAAACAGCGGCATACTGTTAGAGAAGTGAAAGCGGGTACCAGATCTGACTTATCGTTAACATTAGTGCTGCAGCATTATATGAAGTACAGTTTTTTCGCAGTCGTGTGGAGAATCAGTGTCGGGTTATTTCAGTGGAGCCGCTGCAGGTGTACACTGCGGTCCAGACACGAGTGTGGTGAAGTGCTGGCGGCGACCGCAGAGGGGGCGGCGCGCGGTAACAGCTGCCCGTGCCGGCGACGGCCCCTTGCTGTGGCCGTTCTCTCCACTGGACGGCCGAGGCGGCGATTCAATAAAAGAGTCTGCGGCCGCACTGCCCGCGGGATTCAATTTCCTACGTGGCCAGCTGCGCGATATGCTCCTCCCCATAACCCCCCCCCCATCCTACCGCAGCCGCTACCCTCTCCCCTCCGCTCTTCATCTGCCCCCTCCCCTTTAGCACACTACCATCTCCACTCTCTTTCGGACAAAGAGAACACACAACTGCTGCCAACTGCACGACACTCCCGTACGACTCTACTAACTACAGCAATTCCCCCTCCTTTTTTTATTTTAATTTTTTTTATTTTCTTTATTTTTTTTTTTTTTGTTTTGTTTGGAAAAGTTTCATCGCAACATCAAGGTAAAGTGACAATTTGGCACATGTTGCATGTAAAAATGAATCACATGATGGTTGTTGTTCTAATTATCAGTGGTAATATCGATTTGTTGATGAGCAAAGGCAACGGGGATACCTTTGCAGAAAAGAGAACCACTTGCATGAATATCAAGAGCCCAGATGGAAACCCAGTTCTAACCAAAGAAGGGAAAGCAGAAAGGTGGAAGGGGTATACAGGGTGTTACAAAAAGGTACGGCCAAACTTTCAGGAAACATTCCTCACACACAAAGAAAGAAAATATGTTATGTGGACATGTGTCCGGAAATGATTACTTTCCATGTTAGAGCTCATTTTATTACTTCTCTTCAAATCACATTAATCATGGAATGGAAACACACAGCAACAGAACGTACCAGCGCGACTTCAAACACTGTGTTACAGGAAATGTTCAAAACGTCCTCCGTTAGCGAGGATACATGCATCCACCCTCCGTCGCATGGAACCCCTGATGCGCTGATGCAGCCCTGGAGAATGGCGTATTGTATCACAGCCGTCCACAATACGAGCACGAAGAGTCTCTACATTTGGTACCGGGGTTGCGTAGACGAGAGCTTTCAAATGCCCCCATAAATGAGACTCAAGAGGGTTGAGGTCAGGAGAACGTGGAGGCCATGGAATTGGTCCGCCTCTACCAGTCCATCGGTCACCGAATCTGTTCTTGAGAAGCGTACGAACACTTCGACTGAAATGTGCAGGCGCTCCATCGCACATGAATGACATGTTGTGTCATACTTGTAAAGGCACATGTTCTAGCAGCACACGTAGAGTATCCCGTATGAAATCATGATAACGTGCTCCATTGAGCGTAGGTGGACGAAACTAAAATGAGCTCTAACATGGAAATTAAGCGTTTAGGGACACATGTCCACATAACATCTTTTCTTTATTTGTGTGAGAGGAATGTTTCCTGAAAGTTTAGCCGTACATTTTTGTAACACCCTGTATAAAGGATCTATACAGTGGTGATGTTCTTGAGGACAATATTATGGAAATGGAAGAGGAGGTAGATGAAGATGAAATGGGAGATATGATACTGCGTGAACAGTTTGACACAGCACTGAAAGACCTGAGTCGAAACAAGGCCCCCAGAGTAGACAACATTTCATTAGAACTACTGACGGCCTTGGGAGAGCCAGTCCTGACAAAACTCTACCACCTGCTGAGCAAGATGTATTAGACAGGCGAAATTACCTCAGACTTCGAGAAGAATATAATAATTCCAATCCCAAAGAAAGCAGGTGTTGAAAATTACCGAACTATCAGTTTAATAAGTCCCAGATGCAAAATAGTAACGTGAATTCTTTACAGACGAATGGAAAAACTGGTAGAAGCCGACCTCGGGGAAGATCAGTTTGGATTCCGTAGAAATGTTAGAACACGTGAGGCAATACTGACACTACGACTTATCTTAGAAGAAAGATTAAGGAAAGGCAAACCTACGTTTCTAGCATTTGCAGACTTAGAGAAAGCTTTAGACAAAGTTGACTGGAATTCTCTCTTTCAAATTCTGAAGATGGCAGGGGTAAAATACAGGGAGCGAAGGCTATTTACAATTTGTACAGAAACCTGATGGCAGTTTGAAGAGTCCAAGGGCATGAAAGGGAAGCAGTGTTTGGGAAGGGAGTGAGACAGGGTTGTAGCCTCTCCCCGATGCTTTTCAACCTCTATATTGAGCAAGCAGAGAAGGAAACAAAAGAAAATTTCGAGGTAGTTATAAAAATCCATGGAGAAGAAATGCAAACTTTAAGGTTCGCCGATGACATTGTAATTCTGTCAAAGACAGCAAAGGACTTGGAACAGCAGTTGAACGGAATGGACTCTGTCTTGAAAGGAGGTTATACGATGAACATAAAAAAAGCATAACGATGATAATGGAATGCAGTCGAATCAAATCGGGTGATGCTGTGGGTATTAGATTAGGAAATGAGACGCTTAAAGAAGTAAACGCGTTTTGCTATTTGGGGAGAAAAATAACTAATGATGGTCGAGGTAGAGAGGATGTATAATGTAGAGTGGCAATGGCAAGGAAATCGTTTCTGAAGAAGAGAAATTAGTTAACATCGAGTATAGAATTAAATGTCAGGAAGTCGTTTCTGAAAGTATTTGTATGGAGCGTAGCCATGTATGAAAGTGAAACGTGGACGATAAATAGTTTAGACAAGAAGAGAATAGAAGCTTTCGAAATGTGGTGCTACAGAAGAATGCTGAAGATTAGATGGGTAGATCACATAACTAATGAGGAGGTATTGAATAGAATTGGGGAGAAGAGAAATGTGTGTCAAAACTTGACCAGAAGATGTGATCGGTTGGTAGGACATATACTGAAGCATCAAGGGATTACCAGTTTAGTATTGGAGGGCAGCGTGGAGGGTAAAAATCGTAGAGGAAGACCAAGAGATGAATACACTAAGCAGATTCAGAAGGATGTAGGTTGCAGTAAGTACTGGGAGATGAAGAAGCTTGCACAGGATAGAGTAGCATGGAGAGTTGCATCAAAACAGTCTCGGGACTGAAGACCACAACAACAACGGGAAGCACACTATAGATTTTGATTCAGTGACGTAACTGACCGTATCTTTTGACTGAAGTTTGAAATTTGATTAAAAGTTTTCCACCTCAAAGAGACAAATTTCTACTCTGTGCGTCTACTCGTTCCTCAGTTAACAGTGAGACAGACAACAAAGCTATCCTGTAAGGGTTCCATTTTACAGATTGAGGCACGGAACCATAAAATTCATTCTCATATTTTTACCCGTCTTCCTCATAGGTTGATTATATTCAGATACCCATTATATACTGCATACGGCCAAATATTCACTTATACCATACTCATTACCATGTAACCGTGTGAGAGGTAACTTCCATTGATTTTCTCTTAAGGAGGCCCTAGAGATGGGATGCATCTCTTGCCTGCCAAAACAAGTGGGTGAATGGAATTCCCGAGCAAAATAAAAAGTGAGCTTTCTTCATTAATATTGTTTAAGAGTTAATATGACATAGAGGATGGATCGCTATTTCAAATACTGCCGGATAGACAGTTAACCGAAAAGCTCTACCCGCCGTCACACGCGACCCAACGTGTGACTTTGTACAAAGTGAAGTGTTGTAGTTCCATAAATAACCAAATCGTGGTAGCAAGCTCTCAGGAGCTTTCACACAGCAACAAGAATGTTCGTAATCGTAAGCTGAACGTTGTAACTACATTCAGTGTAAAGAATCAAACCGTTTTCTATTTTCGTTGTCTGTAACATATTGATGGACCTGAATATTAGATAGTATGAAAACTGGTACATTATATTTTATCCACACAAAATACTTCCTGACTTCTTTAACAAATAAAACAAATTGTACTGGGATATGCCGACGCATAAACTTTGACTTGTCTCTGAATGAACAGACATTAATGACGATTGACAGCTGTCCGAAATTAATTCGAAATAAATTCGTTAAATGCAAATATCTTGGCATCATCTGTGACAGATACACTACAGTGACATTCTTGCTCGGTCATCCCTTACGGCTAAACGCACTAAAGAGCCACACGCGGGACGTTTTTTCGAAGTCTTTGGGCAAGAATACCCTGTATCCTCCTTGTCTGACGGTACTGGCAAGCTAGATGTTGCTTATTCTGAGGTTGAGCCATTGTGCAAAATGTGTACTTAGCTCAGGGACAACCTGCTGCGCAGATGCTGGCATGATTAATTCTCTTGGAACCTTGAACTGCTCGCCGTAAAGTAAATTTGTGCGGGAGCACTGAATATCATCCTTCACTCTCGTTCTTGATCCGAACAGGACTCGACATAGTACTTCGGACCACGATGATGAGCTACACATTAGGGCAGTAATGGCATGTGGTGAAACAGTCCTAGCCGGCCGAAGTGGCCGAGCGGTTCTAGGCGCTGCAGTCAGGAACCGCGCGAACGCTACGGTCGCAGGTTCGAATCCTGCCTTGGGCGTGGATGTGTGTGATGTCCTTAGGTTAGGTTTAAGTAGTTCTAAGTTCTAGGGGACTGATGACCTCAGAAGTTAAGTCCCATAGTGCTCAGAGCCATTTGAACCATTTGAAACAGTCCTACAATTCCGATGCTCGCTGGATGATAGCTTGTAGTGCGGCGGAGTTGGATGCACCCACACTTAGATTGTGCAGAAACTTTGCCGACAGCATCGGGAAGTGAACAGTAGGTATGAAGTGATGCCTGTTGATCTCATTACGCTGGCATGTGCCCTTGAGCGACACTCTTTTTTGCATTCTGGACCAAACAACTTTGGCAGAGATTCACTAGGCTGTGGCTCGGATACCTAGATGTGCTAGGTTATGCACTGCATCGAAAACCGCACTACTGTATTGCTCTGGTATGTAGGATCACTGCTTCCCTTTTGTTACGTCACACCAAATTTAGTCCAGCGCATTTGGGGCTGACACAAATCTGAGCTGCGACAATGTTCGCTATTCTTGCATAAGAAGGCGCGGGAGAGTATCCCGTTGATTCGATGCTAATTACATCCAGTGAACGGCATTTAAATTGAAACAGTTTCAAATTAGGAAATCAGTGGTCAAGTTGTGTTTCCATGCTGTATGACAGGCATCATTTGTGGACTCTGTGATGTACTCTATCTGCATGCTCTGACACTGTGAACTGAGGTCTGTATATCTCTGAAAATTACCTATTAGCAGCTTGCGGTCCGCAGAATTTACCAAATATCTCACTTCGAGAGATGGGCGTGTAACGTGCGCGTGGGCACACGATACTCATTAAAGCCTGTACTATAGTAAGTGAGTGGGGTTCACCTTACGAGACAGGATTTTTGTGTATATATTGACCGCGTGTACCTGAATGGTGGCAAATCAGACTTACACCCACTCTGTAATAACAATGATACGTCAAATAAGTCCGAAATGCAACTACACGTCAGGACGGACAAAAAACAACGCAGAAGATGCTACCAATTTGTTAATAATACGGTCGCCAGCCTAATTAGGCATTAACTGAGTTTCTTCCCTGTAAAAGTTGGCAGATATTCGTGCAAAGCAACAAGTAGTAACACTGCATAATATAGTAGAATTTTAGCACCAGAAAATCTATTGAACTGATAGTTTCACGTTCTGTACTGATATGGAAAAACCATAAATACATAACACTACACTATAATGTATACTACAAAACTTCGTACTGTCTATTGATCTGATTAAAATCGGGCATAGGTTACCCTAGAAATAGCACTTTCGAGTCACACACTCAATGTCAATTTTGATAAAGATAAAACTGATAAATTTTGGCTTTTATATTGACTTTAACTTTTGCTGGTCAAATCAATTTAGAACACTTCAGAATTCAAATGAATAAAAAAAAAAAAAGGGGGGGACCCTGAAACTGTTAGGATCACTGTATATAAAAAAAACTGGATTACTGAAATCATTATGCGCTCAAGATTTCCAATATATGAGTTACTACTCTTTTTATCTTATTTCCTACTCATTTAAATACCATTATATCTGTCTCGAAATAATTAAACTTCATTACTAAATCAATATTAAAGTTATCTTCCAACTTTGTCAGACCTTCGTTATTCATTTACTGGTTCATTAGCAAAACAGTTCTTTAAACACCATTCTTACATAGTTAGGTCTGCAAGTAATTATTATTAACACAAAATTAAATTTTTTCATTTCGGGACACTCGGATTGCACAACATTTGGAAAGGACCCTATCTAGGTTAGTTGTGAGGATAATTAAATGATAGGAAAGTTCTGGTAAAATTTAAGTTGTTATTGAACAGTATGGAACAAAAGTAACACTGGTCCATACGAATACAGTACTAAAAGTTTCAACCTGTTTGTATCGATGCGGCGGTTGGCAGGCGGCGAGATGGCGAGGCATAGAGCACACATACAACCACAGCTATGGCTCTTGACGTATCGGCACTTTATTTCTTCATAGCGTCGCAATACTTTTCCATTTGGTGCCTATGGAATTTTGCCATGCTGTATGGGCGTTGGGACGGCATACCCGAGGATCAGTGAAACTACGTCTTCCAGGAGAGCCTCCTCGCTCCAGAAGGTGTTGCTCAAACCAGTGCCAAACTCCAACTAACTACTGCTGAGCCCGTTGTGCCGTGCAGCGCCCGTGCGCATTTTCCCGCGCTCGCCTGCCACCCTCCTTTTACCGCTCCCTTACAGACAGGGTACTCACCCGAGGTTTTGCATTCTACATATCCTAATACATTGCCTACGTATGGACCAGACGCACTGCTACAATTTTAAACATCTTGCAACAGTTTCAACATTTGTTACATTTCAATTCTATTACAATATTGTTTGATATTTGAAATAAACATTAATATTCACATTGAAAATTGTTTACAGTTTTCTTAATACAATGGCATGATACAAGAAAACAAATGAAATGAGAACATCAATTACTCAAGTTTAACGAAAAATCAGATAGAAAAAAAAATATTATTTATATGTACAATAGTACAGCGTTGTTTTTGTTACAGGCGGAAATGCTTGACAACTAAGTAAATAGCAAGCAACACGCGATCAATAGCATTCAATTTTGCACTGCTGTTCAATGAGGTCTTAGATAAAAAAGCGAGATCTGCCTTTTGCTGTCAAAATTTTGTTGCAGAGCTGCTACCATGGCCGTTGGCTAGCATCTATCAAAAGCACAAAATATGTGCTCCATCTTAGCACCTGGAGTCCATAGTATATTACAACTTCCATAGTATTTTGGCCGACGAGTAATGTTGTCCGTGGCTCTTGGACGCCATAAAGTTTAGGCAAGTGACGTTCGTAGTAGTGAAGGCCCTTGCAAGTAGTGGAAAGGGCATCTGTTACACTACTTTGACCCGTTCAGGTAATGGTGATGGGCCTGCCGCCAAGGCCAAAAATCCCGTGAACTTTTTCTGAATGTACACATCGTTTCGTTAATAATTATTAAATATGCCATACTGTGATAGGCAGCGGAAAATCTGCCACAGGTGTGTGATTTAATGTTCTGCTGAAGTTCAGATTACTAGAAAGTCTTCTATATCTCAAAATACTAACGGTAGGTCGCAGAGCAACTTGTGCATGAACCACTACTAGGTTCAGACA
This sequence comes from Schistocerca nitens, assembly GCF_023898315.1. Classification (NCBI taxonomy): domain Eukaryota; kingdom Metazoa; phylum Arthropoda; class Insecta; order Orthoptera; family Acrididae; genus Schistocerca; species Schistocerca nitens. Next base: position 24,249,174 of record NC_064614.1, read on the forward strand.
TCGTTTCTGAGGCCAAATACAACAAACCTGTGCTCCAACAAGCCAAACGGTATAATAAATACTCTTTAATTTTATGTCAGATGGAGGCATTGATAGATAAACACCTTGATGCAGTCTAACCGAATGAATATTTTGGCTTTGCTAATGCTACTATTAAAATCAGTCTTGTTGGGTATGGGGTAGTGGTCTGCCCTATAGTCTCCTTATACTGTCCACGAATTATCTTTCTTCCGAACCGTGTGTTCTGGGGAAGCCCATGGACCTTCAGATCTGGCCACAGTACCTGCTTTCTGAAGTCAGTCGGACTCTGCGCTGCTCTGTAGGCAGAATCCGAGGACAGAATGCGACAGATTGACCTTGTGCCACCTAAATATGGTATTGAGTACTATCCCATTTCTGCCTGAATTATTTTTTTCTTCTGATTTTTACAAATTAGATGTTTATGTGTTTATTGTCATCAAAGCAATACAACAGTCAAAATAAAAAATAATCAATAATTGAAGCAAAAAAGGGCGTAACATACATGTCACGCTAGGCACAAGATACATTTTAGACAGAATATATGACAGCAAGTAAAATAATACACTGTATGTGATTTACATCAAGTTCAGGCGACAGTACTCAGTTTCTGTGATACAGCACAAACCATTCTATGCACAAACCAACATCACATTTGCAGTAAATTTTTCTTGGGGATCCTTTGCAGTTTTTCGATGCACAGCGTCTTCTTTTTTTCTGTGGCACCGTGGCTACCAGATGATTGGTTTCATCATATCTAATATCATGCACCACTCTGCCTTGGTTTGAATTACCTGCAGGGTGTCCAGGACCTCTTGGTACTGCAGCATTGGAAGTCAGGTTACATTTCACAATGCAGCGCCGGAAGTGCAGCTGAGGCATATTTATACCAGTCTTTCTATGAAGCAGCCACGCATTATGTATAGAGATATCTGGAAGCCATGTAAAAATTGGCCACCACCATTTCTTTCGTCTGACACTCAGTCTACATAACGCTACATTTTCATCCATTCGGTCAGTTCCTCCCATATTTTTGTTGTATTCTCCAAGTACATTAGGTCGAGGTACAGGTATTCTTTTCTTCTCTTGTCTAGAGTATCTGGCAACGGTGCTGGCTGGACTGGTACCATGGCTTGTGAAAGCAATTGTTACTGTAGAATTATCTAGCCATCTGACAACGATTACTCCATTTTCCTTGCTGCTCTTGTAATCAAATGTCCTCTTATTCCTTTAGAAGGTATGAGATGACACTCTTTAGGAAGATGATTTTCATGAATAGTCCCAGTTGCACCAAAACCTCGTTGCTTCAAGTAAGTCAACAATGTTTGTGATGTAAACAGATTGTCAAAATAAAACCTGTAGGGAAGATGTTTGTTCTTTTCAGAAGGGAATCGATCATTTGAATCAAATGAGCAGCACATTTTCCAAATGCTTTCTCATATTTTTCATTTCCCTGAGGATCAGCTCCTTGGTATATCTGAAAGTCCACCAAATAACCCATGGTTGTGTTTAGACACCATGCTTTGTACCCAAATCTAATGGGCTTACCTTTCAGAAACTGTTTACATCCATGTCTGCCAATATACTTTATCATGCTCTCATCGTAAGACAAATCTTGCTCAGGCTGAAAGTGGAGAGCAAACTTTTTCTTAGCGTATTTATTAATGGACGAAGTTTCCACATTCTATCATTAGCATCTATTTTTGTGTTGTCTCACGAGTGAATGAATCTCATAATTGTTTCAAACCTGTCCCTTCTCACCGTGCTGTGGACCATTTCATTTGTCACGTCCAATCCAGAGTCCCAGTAATATCGTCTGCTAGGTAAAGGATTATAGCCAGACAGAATTAGAATTCCGAGAAAACCTTTTATCTCTTCATATGTTATTTTTGGATCTGAACAAATGCATGAACAAAGCATACTTCGACAATTCAGTGAGAAGAAATTCAATTACTTCGTCGTTCCAAAGTAATTCGAAGCACTGAACTGGAGAGACGTTTCTGTATTTACTATACTCACTCTCAGGAAATACAGAACTAACACTACGTATATCGCCTTTTTTTCCAATCTCTGATTACAGTTTTTAAGATCTGTGACTTTTCCTGTTCATCTGGTTTATCATCAGGAGAGAAATTAATCTCAGGTTCACTGCCTAACCTGTTTCTACTTGCTAAAACCACTTCTGCACCAGCCTGGAGTTGCCTTGGTCCAAGATTATCGACGTTTCCTCGCCCATCTCCTTCGCCAGAATCTTCATCCGAATCCACATTAGCTTCAGGAGGTTCAGTAAATATATCTTTTGCATCTTCTTCCTCCCTTTCAAGAATAGCAGGATCTCATTAAGAGATATACCTCTAAAGAACGAATCGTTATTTTCACTGTTTTGCCTAGTGTGACATATATGCAACACAAAATTAAAACTGTAGTTGCAGCCACAAAAATAAGAATTGTATTTCGTAGATAACCATTAACATAAATTTCAGAACTTTCAACATTATAATCAACCATAGTTTAAACAAATTGTATTATAATTTGCGATAAAAAATGATACTTCTTTCTTATTTCAAGACACAATCTCACTCAGAAAAGTCTTCCGTACTTTAAGCACCAGTCACTGACCACTTAATGCTTGCAAATGACTGAAGCCTACCTGAACATGAACAACAAAGCCTCCTTATATGAAAGCTATGCAACAGTAGCCAATCCAAAAGCAGGCATTGTTGCCAACGAGAGGAAACGAAGACAGGCTGTTCCGTGACATATATGTTACGCTAGGCAGAAATGGGTTATGTGACTATTTTGTGGAGGCACAGGCAATTTTGGTTCCTCAGGCAACGCCATTATATTGCCTACAGTACACAAATCGTTATCATTGACTGGATTCTTCTTACAAAATGCACATTCTACGCTCCACATTGTTGCAGGCATGGAACTGAAAAGTATACCTCAATGAAGGTGACATGGTAAAGTTCCCAGATATCTTCATGTGGAAAGCCTCTGGCACATCTCATTGCACTAAAACCAATAGGGAGAATTGATAGGCAGCCCTCTTTCTGGGTACTGGCACCATTCACCAGTTGACCAGGTCCAGCTTAAGTCCGTACTTAGAGACCTTTCTGCTCCACTGGGTACATTCGAAACTATAAAAGTCCATGTCTAGCGATAGTTTCAATCCAGGTGTAATGGTAACTGCTTTTCACTGTCGGTAGGGCTTCCGGAGTTGTTGGTCTCGGCAAGCACATGTTGCTTTGTTCCCATCAGAGTACCTGGTTTTCTGGGTAGACGCTGCCTTCTGAACCTGTGTCCATAATAATATCTTCACCTGACATTTGTGTACATGGTGTTTGCACACATTAGTACCATGTTCTGGTCTGGGTGCCTGTCCTGCTGCTAACGGACATCGGCGCCCTATAATACCCGTCTTTGAAGATTGGTTAGTTGTGGGGCTGAGTTCATTGACGAGCTGAGTTTCTGGAGCGCCTATGGTACCAGCACTGTAATTCAGGGGAGTTCTAAATGATTTCGTTTTTCCGTTCTGTCCAGCTGCGACGTCATAGCTGCTGTTGGTGTGTAACTGCATCCACACTGATTTTCGCCACTGCGACTTTATCACGATTGATCGTACGATGTATGTAGCTGGTCAGCGGCTTCCATGCATGTTTTGAGGTTCAGTGACGTCTGCTTCCACAACCATACACATTCTGGAGTCTCCGTTGCACGCCGCAGTTGTTCATTCTTACACACGCGGACGCTTCACATTGCCTGTTGGCAGTCGTGTCTGCTTCTTAGGCTAAGACTGGCAATACCTATTCTGTTTGCGGCGTAATGACGGCACAAATTTTTGCTGGAAGATTACGAAGAGTTCAGGCAAGACTTCCCGGCCTGCTAATTTTACAAAGAGCTTTGAGTACACGCGACAGATTCTTGTCAGCGATACTTTCATCTTCAAAATATTTTTTTAATCATAGCTCTGACACATGTGCACTTGTGGTCTAGGGTCGCGTCTTTGATTATTAATCGAAACCTCATCGGCCCCGGGTTCGAAACCAACCCTCTAAATTTTGATTAATAAATAGCACAATGGCAGACGATTTCCGGCATGAGAAGTCACTTTCTTTCTCCCAACGGCCTTGTCAAAGAGGGCGGCGGAGCGGACAGACATTCAGGGCACTCTTGTCCTTGGTGTGGGAAACTGGCCCTTAAGGCGGAAGGATCGGCCATTATCAACGGTCTGAGGAAGCTGATAGCTATGGAAACCATTGCAATAAAGACACATATGTGTATCCACAGGATATGTCGCCTGTAACTGAAAAAGTGTCATGATGATCTGTCCATTGGCAAAATGTCTCCGGAGGGGACTGGCAAAGGGGGGAGGTAACCGCAGGGAAAAAGATTGAATAATCAACGAAAAGAACGTTCTAGGAGCGGAGACGTGGAATGTCAGAAGTTTTAATGTAGTAGGGAAGCTAGAAAATCTGAAAAGGGAAATACCAAGGCTCAATCTAGATGCAGGAAGGGTTAGTGAAGTTAAATGGAAACAAGACAAAGTCTTCTAATTTGATGAGTATAGGGTAATATCAACAGCAGGAATAGAAAGGTAGGGCAGAGAGCTACTGTAAACGGTTCAGGGATAATGTTTTTGTCAGAATTGACAGCAAATCAACACTGACAACGATACTACAGGTATACATGTCGACGTGATATGCTGAAGATGAAGAGATACAAGTAGTATATGAGGATATTGAAGAGGTAATACAGTACATGAAGGAGAAGAAAATCTAAGAGACATGGGGCACTGGAATGAATTTGTGGCGGAAGGAGTAGAAGAAAAGGATACAAGAGAATGTGGGATTGCGACAAGAAGCGAGACAGAGCAAGGATTAATTGCGTTCTGTAGTAAGTTTCAGCTAGTAATAGCGAATATTCTTTTCAAGAATCACAAGAGGAGCAGGTGCAATTGCAAATGGTCGTGTGATAGTGGAAGATTTCAGTTAAATTACTTCATGGTCAGGCAGAGATTCCGAAATCAGATACTGGATTGTAAGGCGTACCCAGCAACAGACAAGGACTCAGATCACAATTTAGTAGTGATAAATAAACGGTTGAAAGTTTAAGAGCTTAGTCACGGGCAATCAATATACAAGGAAGAGCGATACGGAAGTACTAAGAAATGAGAATATATGCTTGAAGTTCTCTAAGGCTGTAGATATAGCAGTGAGGAATAGCTCGATCAGCAGTACAGTTGAAGAGGAATGAACATCTCTACAGAGGGCGTTCACAGAAGTTGGAGAGAAAAAAATAGGTACAAAAAAGGTACCTGCGAAGAAACCATGGTTAAAACAAGAAAAACACAAGAAATACGTTAGTTTATCGATGAAGAAGTTCAGGGAAATTTAGGAATACAGGAAATGCAGGGAAGCTAAGACGAAATCGCTGCATGGAAACAGAAGAAACCGAAAAAGAAATGATTGTCGGAAGGAATGACTCAGGTGAAATAAAATCAAGAGCGGTAATACTAAGAGTGCAACGGGAATTCCACTGTTAAACGCAGGCGAGGGCGGATAGGTGGAAACAATGAATCGAAGGCCTCTACGATGGGGAAGATCTGTCTGATATGATAGAAGAAGAAACAGGAGTGGATTTAGAAGCAATAGAGGATCCTGTATTAGAATCAGAATTTAAGACAGCTTCAGAGGAGTTAAGATAAAATAAGGCAGAAGAGAAAGATAAAATTTCATCAGAATTTCTAGAATCATTGGAGTAATTGGCAACAAAACGACTATTCACGTCCCAAGACTGCACGAGCTGACAAGTGCAAGAATTATCGCACAGTCAGCTTAAAATCTGATGCATTCAAGTTCATGGCAAGAATAATATACAGAAGAATGGAAAAGAAAATTGAGCATGTGTTACAAGACGATCAGTTTGGCTTTTGGAAAGGTAAAAGTACCAGAAAGGCAATTTCTGACGGTGTTAACGGAAGCAAGACAAAAGAAAAATCAAGACACCGTTTATAGACTTAGTCGACCTGGAAAAACAGTAGAACAATCTACAATTGTGCGAGATGTTCGAAATATTGAGAAAATTGGGAGTAACCTGTAGGGAGATTGGGTAATACACAATACGAGTATGTACAAGAGCCAAGAGGGAGTAATAAGTGTGGACGACCAATAATGAAGTGCGTGGTTAAAAAGTGCGAAGACAGAAATGTAGTCTTTCGCCCCTATTGTTCAATCTGCACATCGAAGAAGCAATGATGGAAATAAAAGTATGGTTCAGTAGTGAAATTAAAATTCAAAGTGAAAGCATATCAGTGATAAGATTCGCTAATGACATTGCTATCCTGAGTGAAAGCGAATAAGAGTTACATGATCTGATGAATAGAATGAACAGTTATAATGCGTACAGAATATAAAATGAGAGTAAATCGAAGGAAGGTAAATGTAATGAGAAGAAGCAGAAATGAGCTTAACACCAGGACTGGTGGTCACGAAGTAGATGAAGTTAAGGATTTCTACTACGTACGCAGGAAAATGATCAATGACGCACAGAGCCAGGAGGCCATCAAAAGCAGACTCGCTATGGCAAAAAAGGCATTTCTGGCCAAGAGAAGTCGACTAATATCAAATACTGGCCTTAATTTGAGGAAGAAATTTCTGAGGATGTACGTCTGGAGTACAGCATTGTATGGTAGTGAAACATGGACTGTGGGAAAACCGGAACAGAAGAGAATCGAAGCAATTGAGATGGGGTGCTACAGACCAATGTTGAAAATTAAGTGGACTGACAAGGTAGGGAACGAGGAGGTTCTACGCAGAATCGGAGAGGAAAGGAATGTGGAAAACACCGACAAGGAGGACAGAATGATACGACATCTGTTAAGACATCAGGGAATGACTTCCATGGTACTAGAGTGGACTGTAGAGGGCAGAAACTGTAGAGGAAGACAGAGATTGGAACGTATCTAACAAATAATTGAGGATGTACGTTGCAAGTGCGAGGTTGACACAGAAGAGGAATTCCTGGTGGGGCGCATCAAACCAGTCAGAAGACAGACGAAAAAAAAAAAAGAAAAAGAACTTCCTTTAATGCTGTGTAATTTGGTTGTGACAACGTGGGACTCTTTAACACCTCCACAACGCGCGTATGTACACCTATCTTATTCACTTTCATGTATGGTTCCGATTTGGAGCGGATTAATAGTTCTGAATGGTGATCCTATGTCAAACTTTAATATTCCCTCTTGATTCCAAGTTCCGGTTCATGTGTCAACAAATTCATTATTTCTGGTGAGCCATTCACATTTGTATTATTTGTTTTTCATTTCTGGGGTCGTCATCATGGTAGCTGATGTATTATATTTTATCCATATAAAGTAACTTCTCAGGCGTTCATTGTACTCCTATAGAATAGAGTGTAAACTACTGTAAATAACTGACCATCCCGACAGAGACAAACGTACTTAGTCATGGATTTGCTCACTCATTGTGATGAAATGGATGAGTGATGCTACATCAGTACATACACATGTGTGTTAACTGTAAAATGTAAGAGTAAGGATTAGATCACTTGCTCTCTCTGTTACACTGTTTCTATTTTGGTTGGCAGGAGAGCCAACACCGTGTTACTAGAGGAGGCCGAAAGGCACGCGTTGTAGCTCACGCAGGCTGGCGTGAGGTTTGGAACAGGACAAGGAAATTAGAATTTAGAAAAACGGACGTAGCTGGTGGAATACTTAACTTTAATCCGTTAATGAAGAACGTCGGTCTTGACGGTACATGATTCAATATCAATAGTAACTGATAATGGCGCCTTGCTAGGTCATAGCAAATGACGTAGCTGAAGGCTATGCTAAACTATCGTCTCGGCAAATGAGAGCGTATTTTGTCAGTGAACCATGGCTAGCAAAGTCGGCTGTACAACTGGGACGAGTGCTAGGGAGTCTCTCTCTAGACTAGACCTGCCGTGTGGCGGCGCTCGGTCTGCAATCACTGATAGTGGCGACACGCGGGTCCGACGTATACTAACGGACCGTGGCCGATTTAAATGCTACCACCTAGCAAGTGTGGTGTCTGGCGGTGACACCACGGTTTCTATCTGTTGCCTTCCCAGCTGCATGTATAATCTGTAATTGATAGTTCAATATATGGTTCTGGAGAGTTGAGTATTTGTACATTGATGTACAAGCTCGGAACGTAAATGTCTTCGTCATGTTCTTATTTTCAATAATGAAAATTTTGCGAGATTTATTTATTATGGTTGTTGATAGTAAGGAAAGTAGAAAGAGGCTGATTTCATTTTTTGGAGGAGAACGTTATTTTTAGTTGTTCGTGTAGCGAAAGATGTGTATAAGTCCGTCATATTTGTCCATTAGTTGCAGTATAAGGTCACCAGCAGCATAAAAACTGTGGTGTCGCCGCCAGACACCACACTTGCTAGGTGGTAGCCTTTAAATCGGCCGCGGTCCGTTAGTGTACGTCGGACCCGCGTGTCGCCACTATCAGTGATTGCAGACCGAGAGCCGCCACACGACAGGTCTAGTCTAGAGAGACTCCCTAGCACTCGCCCCAGTTGTACAGCCGACTTTGCTAGCCATGGTTCACTGTCTACATACGCTCTCATTTGCAGAGACGACAGTTTAGCATAGCCTTCAGCTACGTCATTTGCTACGACCTAGCAAGGCGCCATATTCAGTTACTATGTATCCTGAACAGAATTTGTGAACCATGTACCGTCAAGAGCGACGTTCATCATTAATGGATTAAAGTTAAGTATCCAACTAATTAGGTCCGCTTTCTGAATTCTAATCCCTTGTCATGTTCCAGACCTCTCGTCAGTATAGTTCTTCCCTCACGCCAGCCTGCGTGAGCTAAAACGCGTGCATTTCGGTCTCCTCTAGTAACACGGTGTTGGCTCTTCTGCCAACACAACATAAACGATAATGAATAATGAATTACCTATGTTTACGCTTTTGTTACATTCATCCAGTCTTACGAAACAAAAGATGTAACTACCAAGCAGAGATAGTTATCAAAGCGATATTTTATTTGTTTGTTTACTTTCTTGTTAACTGGAAAGCCAAATGCAAATTTTACTTTTACTTTCCAGTCGTTTCCATTGACTAAGCAGATATAAGGTATTAATTTAAGTTGGTATTTTATATGTCCCCGTCGTTTCGTTGTTGCTTTTGCTTCTACATTCCTGGATATGTGTTGTGTTTCTGCAACTAAGTTATAGACAGCTTTTTGTACCACACATGTTTTGCTTCCTTTATTTGTAAAGCATCTGTTTGTTAATTGCACAGTCGGTGAATTTAGATATTTAAGACTTAAACACTTAATATAAAAACATACCAACGTAAGAGAACTGCAGTATATGTATATAATTTGTAAATATTACAACATGTACCAACAATCGTATTACTAAGGTGGCTTAAGCCGTTTCCTCTACTTACATGTGATTAACCATCTGATAATTTGTCATATTTGACGTTGCATATAAATCAAATTACTGTTCCACATATGAAGACACATTTAACATAGTCAATATGGAACGTAATATCTTAATAGAAACCTTGTCCTTGTGTTGGAGGATCACATGACAACAAATGTTAGCTGTGCCCTGTCACGACAGGAGCTGACAGTTTTAGTCAGCTGTTCATTAATGTTGACATTAATGTAACAGAACGGTAGAATCGCCGACCATCGACTACGACACGTCAGGTTGCGTAATAGTCTTTGCTAGCGTACCAGAAAGTTTCAAAATATACATCCAAACTATAAAACGAACCGATTATTGTTACCAAGCATAAATCGAAATTATACTCCTGTCTCGAAGGTGGTGATATAAATGTTCCTTTATCCTTTCCTTCAAAAAACGAATATCAGTTATTGTCTTTTGTCAATCTGCAACGGCTTCATCATTTTTCCTATACTTCCATTGAGTAGGGTGACTTAAATTCTCAGAGGTATAGGGCGAGGTTTTGTGATATGAGGATGACATGGGGGGGCCAAGAGATATCTGGAGGTTTGTAATTATTAAATACTGTTTCATAAGATTAGATTCAGTTTCTGTTCCACATACCAAAAAATGAGATGATTCTCGTGGGTGTGGAATATGCCATAAAGTATAACATAAATAACATAGAACATCTGAGTGTAATACTCACTTCCCCAATCATTTGTCAGGGGACTGCAACTACAAATATACACAGAATTAATACACTGCCAGAATGAAAGATAGTTATGCACTTAATATAAATTTAATATATACAAAATACCTAATCTTGACTTGCGAGCAAGTGCCTTCAATACTGAAATCTAACGGACATTTTTACTTAAGCAATCCCTGTTAAGATATTCACCTACACAGAAGGAGGGGTTGCCTACCAAAAAGTTTTTCTATCTATTTAAACTATACGTGATCTGAAACCAAGTTGCTAATGGTTGCTGATAATTTAGCGAAAATGTTTGCTCCTGGTAACTGGACACATTTTTTGGACCTATATAAGTGGGTTTATGTCTTTATGTAGATTGTTCTTATTTCTAATATAATGTGAAGTTAGTTCTAGAACTTTTACTATACGTTTGTGGATGTCTGAGATTAAATGGAGAGCACAGATAGGCATTCATAATTCACGATAATGCGTATGTTGCCGATCCATGCGAACGATAGCACGATGCTCATGTTGTTGTTGTTGTGGTCTTCAATCCTGAAACTGGTTTGATGCAGCTCCCCATGCTTCTCTATGTGCACGCTTCTTCATCTCCCGGTACCTACTGCAGCCTACATCCTTCTGAGTCTGCATAGTGTATTCGTCTCTTGGTCTCCCTCTACGATTTTTAGCCTCCACGCTGCCCTCCAGTACTAAATTGGTGATCCCTTGGTGCCTCAGAACATGTCCTACCAACCTATCCCTTCTAGTCAAGTTGTGCCACAATCTCATCTTCTCCCCAATTCTATTCAATACCTACTCATTAGTTATGTGATCTACCCATCTGATCTTCAGCATTCTTCTGTAGCACCACATTTCGAAAGCTTCTATTCTCTTCTTGTCTGAACTATTTCTAGTCCACGTTTCACTTCCATACATGGCTACACTCCATACAAATACTTTCAGAAACGACTTCCTACCACTTAAATCATTACTCGATGTTAACAAATTTCTCTTCTTCAGAAACGCTTTCCTTGCCATTGCCAGTCTACATTTTATATTCTCTCTACTTCGACCATCAGTTATTTTGCTCCCCAAATAGCAAAACTCCTTTACCACTTTAAGTGTCTCATTTCCTAATCTAATTCCCGCAGCATCACCCGACTTAATTCGACTACATTCGATTATCCTCGTTTTGCTTTTGCTGATGTTCATCTTACATCCTCCTTTCAAGACACTGTCCATTCCGTTCAACTGCTCTTCCAAGTCCTTTGCTGTTTCTGACAATTACCATGTCATCGGCGAACCTCAAAGTTTTTATTTCTTCTCCATGGATTTTAATACCCACTCCGAACTTTTCATTTGTTTCCTTTACTTCTTGTCAATATACAGATTGAATAACATCGGGGAGAGGCTACAACCCTGTCTCACCCCCTTCCCAACCGCTGCTTCCCTTTCGTGACCCTCCACTCTTATAACTGCCATCTGCTTTCTGTACAAATTGTAGATAGCCTTTCGTTCCCTGTATTTTAGCCCTGAAACCTTCAGAATTTGAAAGACAGTATTCCAGTCAACATTGTCAAAAGCTTTCTCAAAGTCTACAAATGCTAGAAACGTAGGTTTGCCTTTCCTTAATCTTTCTTCTAAGGCAAGTCGTAGGGTCAGTATTGCCTCACGTGTTCCAACATTTCTACGGAATCCAAACTGATCTTCCCCGATGTCGGCATCTACCAGTTTTTCCATTCGTCTGTAAAGAATTCGCGTTAGTATTTTGCAGCTGTGATTTATTAAAATGATAGTTCGGCAATTTTCACATCTGTCAACACTTGCTTTCTTTGGGATTGGAATTATTATATTCTTCTTGAAGTCAGAGGGTATTTCGCCTGTCACATACATCTTGCTCACCAGATGGTAGAGTTTTGTCAGGACTGGCTCTACCAAGGCTGTCAGTGGTTCTAATGGAATGTTGTCTACTCCCGGGGTCTTGTTTCGATTCAGGTCTTTCAGTGCTCTGTCAAACTCTTCACGCAGTATCATATCTCCCATTTCATCTTCATCTACCTCCTCTTCCATTTCCTTAATATTGTCCTCAAGAACATCACCCCTGTATAGACCCTCTATATACTCCTTCCACCTTTCTGTTTTCCATTCTTTGCTTAGAACTGGGTTTCCATCTGAGCTCTTGATATTCATGCAAGTGGTTCTCTTTTCTCCAAAGGTCTCTTTAATTTTCCTGTAGGCAATATATATCTTACCCCTAGTGAGATAAGCCTCTATATCCTTACATTTGTCCTCTAGCCATCCCTACTTAGCCATTTGCACTTCCTGTCGATCTCATTTTTGAAAAGTTTGTATTTCTTTTTGCCTGCTTCACTTACTGCATTTTTGTATTTTCTCCTTTCATCAATTGAATTCAGTATCTCTTCTGTTACCCAAGGATTTCCACTAGCCCTCGTCTTTTTACCTACTTGATCCTCTGCTGCCTTCACTATTTCATTCCTCAATGCTACCCATTCTTCTTCTACTATATTTCTTTCCCCCATTCCTGTCAATTGTTCCCTTATGCTCTCCCTGAAACTCTCTACAACCTCTGGTTCTTTGAGTTTATCCAGGTCCCATCTCCTTAAATTCCCACCTTTTTGCAGCTTCTTCAGTTTTAATCTACAGTTCATAACCAATAGATTGTGGTCAGAGTCCACATCTGCCCCAGGAAATGTCTTACAATTTAAAACATGGTTCCTAAATCTGTCTTACCATTATACACTCCTGGAAATGGAAAAAAGAACACCTTGACGCCGGTGTGTCAGACCCACCATACTTGCTCCGGACACTGCGAGAGGGCTGTACAAGCAATGATCACACGCACGGCACAGCGGACACACCAGGAACCGCGGTGTTGGCCGTCGAATGGCGCTAGCTGCGCAGCATTTGTGCACCGCCGCCGTCAGTGTCAGCCAGTTTGCCGTGGCATACGGAGCTCCATCGCCGTCTTTAACACTGGTAGCATGCCGCGACAGCGTGGACGTGAACCGTATGTGCAGTTGACGGACTTTGAGCGAGGGCGTATAGTGGGCATGCGGGAGGCCGGGTGGACGTACCGCCGAATTGCTCAACACGTGGGGCGTGAGGTCTCCACAGTACATCGATGTTGTCGCCAGTGGTCGGCGGAAGGTGCACGTGCCCGTCGACCTGGGACCGGACCGCAGCGACGCACGGATGCACGCCAAGACCGTAGGATCCTACGCAGTGCCGTAGGGGACCGCACCGCCACTTCCCAGCAAATGAGGGACACTGTTGCTCCTGGGGTATCGGCGAGGACCATTCGCAACCGTCTCCATGAAGCTGGGCTACGGTCCCGCACACCGTTAGGCCGTCTTCCGCTCACGCCCCAACATCGTGCAGCCCGCCTCCAGTGGTGTCGCGACAGGCGTGAATGGAGGGACGAATGGAGACGTGTCGTCTTCAGCGATGAGAGTCGCTTCTGCCTTGGTGCCAATGATGGTCGTATGCGTGTTTGGCGCCGTGCAGGTGAGCGCCACAATCAGAACTGCATACGACCGAGGCACACAGGGCCAACACCCGGCATCATGGTGTGGGGAGCGATCTCCTACACTGGCCGTACACCACTGGTGATCGTCGAGGGGACACTGAATAGTGCACGGTACATCCAAACCGTCATCGAACCCATCGTTCTACCATTCCTAGACCGGCAAGGGAACTTGGTGTTCCAACAGGACAATGCACGTCCGCATGTATCCCGTGCCACCCAACGTGCTCTAGAAGGTGTAAGTCAACTACCCTGGCCAGCAAGATCTCCGGATCTGTCCCCCATTGAGCATGTTTGGGACTGGATGAAGCGTCGTCTCACGTGGTCTGCACGTCCAGCACGAACGCTGGTCCAACTGAGGCGCCAGGTGGAAATGGCATGGCAAGCCGTTCCACAGGACTACATCCAGCATCTCTACGATCGTCTCCATGGGAGAATAGCAGCCTGCATTGCTGCGAAAGGTGGATATACACTGTACTAGTGCCGCCATTGTGCATGCTCTGTTGCCTGTGTCTATGTGCCTGTGGTTCTGTCAGTGTGATCATGTGATGTATCTGACCCCAGGAATGTGTCAATAAAGTTTCCCCTTCCTGGTACAATGAATTCACGGTGTTCTTATTTCAATTTCCAGGAGTGTATAATTGAAACCTTTTATTATCTCCAGGGTCTTCCATGTATACAACCTTCTTTCATGATTCTTGAACCAAGTGTTAACTATGATTAAGGTATGCTCTGAGCAAAATTCTACCAGGCAGCTTCCTCTTTCATTTCTTAGCCCCAATCCATATTCACCTAGTACGTTTCCTCCTCTTCCTTTTCCTTGTGTCGACTTCCAGTCACCCATGACTATTAACTTTTCGTCTCCCTTCACTACCTGAATAATTTCTTTTATCTCATCATACATTTCATCAATTGATTCATCATCTGCAGAGCTAGTTGGCATATAAAATTGTACTACTGTAGTAAGCGTGGTCTTCATGTCTATCTTGGCCACAAGAATGCGTGCACTATGCTGTTTATAGTAGCTTACCCGCACTCCTATTTTTTATTCATTATTAAACCTACTCCTGCATTTCCCCTATTTGATTTTGTACTTATAACCCAGTATTCACCTGACCAAAAGTCTTGTTCCTCCTGCCACCGAGCTTCACTAATTCCCACTATATCTAACTTTAACCTATCCATTTCCCTTTTTAAATTTTCTAACCTACCTGCCAGATTAAGGGATCTGACATTCCAGGCTCCGATCCGTAGAACGCCAGTTTTCTTTCTCCTGATGACAACGTCCTCTTGAGTAGTGGTCTCCCGGAGATCTGAATGGGGGATTATTTTACCTCCAGAATATTCTACCCAAGAGGATGCCATCATCATTTAATCGTACAGTAAAGCTGCTAGCCCTTGGGAAAAATTATGGCTGTAGTTTCCCCTTCCTCATAGTAAGTCGAAGTCAGGAACTTTTGCTCTGATTCATTTGATATTCATTTTCAGTATGTGTTTCATGACCAGTAACAACAATGACGTTATATTTTGATAAAATCTTCTATTCGATTTGAAATTTTGATTGATTTTGCGATCAATATTTATCTTCGGATCCTGACAACAGGTACAATATTTATAGATGAGGATGTTATTTTAAATTGCGGACAATTGCTAAACTCACGATCGGATTCACATGAACTGAAACCACATCTTGGTGTGATCTGTGCAAATAACAATGAAAAACTCTTTTACAAAGAATCCTTGACCATCGTCTAAAGGGTAAGTGGATACTGAAGAGTTTTAGTTTGTTATAAATAATCTACCGTAGTTCAAAAGGAACAATGATGAACATAATTACAATTCCAGAAGAAAACAACTACATTCGTTTCTCCACACTAAAGGTTGCTTTAACACACAAAATCACTGCATAATGATGCAAATAAAGTTCTTTATCACTAATCCAGTGACATGAAACGTCTGAAAGACGGTAAAGTAAAATTTTAAAACAAATTGAGAAAGTTTCTCCTTAGCAACGCTTTCTATTCTGTAGAGGAATTTCTATTATTGTAATGTGTAAAAGGTGATGGATAGGATTTACTAAGTCACATCTGCATATTAAAAAAAATGTTATAGCAATATACTAACGCGAATTCGTTACAGACGAGTGGAAAAACTGGTAGAAGCCGACCTCGGGGAAGATCAGTTTGGGTTCCGTGGAAATATTGGAACATCTACATCTACATGACTACTCTGCAATTCACATTTAAGTGCTTGGCAGAGGGTTCGTCGAACCACACTCATACTTTCTCCCTACCATTCCACTCCCGAACAGCGCGCGGGAAAAACGAACACCTAAACCTTTCTGTTCGAGCTCTGATTTCTCTTATTTTATTTTGATGATCATTCCTACCTATGTAGGTTGAGCTTAAAAAAATATTTTCGCATTCGGAAGAGAAAGTTGGTGACCGAAATTTCGTAAATAGATCTCGCTGCGACGAAAAACGTCTTTGCTGTAATGACTTCCATCCCAATTCGTGTATCATATTTGCCACACTCTCTCCCCTACTACGTGATAATACAAAACGAGCTGCCCTTTTTTGCACCCTTTCGATTTCCTCCGTCAATCCCGCCTGGTAAGGATCCCACACCGCGCACCAATATTCTAACAGAGGACGAACGAGTGTAGTGTAAGCTGTCTCTAGTGGACTTGTTTCATCTTCTAAGTGTACTGCCAATGAAACGCATCCTTTGGCTCGCCTTCCCCACAATATTATCTATGTAGTCTTTCCAACTGAAGTTGTTCGTAATTTTAACACCCAGGTACTTGGTTGAATTGACGGCCTTGAGAATTGTACTATTTATCGAGTAATCGAATTCCAACGGATTTCTTTTGGAACTCATGTGGATCACCTCACACTTTTCGTTATTTCGCGTCAACTGCCACGTGCCACACCATACAGAAATCTTTTCTAAATCGCTTTGCAACTGATACTGGTCTTCGGTTGACCTTACTAGACGGTAAATTACAGCATCATCTGCGAACAACCTAAGACAACTCCTCAGATTGTCACCAGAGGTCATTTATATAGATCAGGAACAGCAGGGGTCCCAGGACGTATCCCTGGGGAACACCTGATATCACTTCAGTTTTACTCGATGATTTGCCGTCTATTACTACGAACTGCGACCTTCCTGACAGGAAATCACGAATCCAGTCGCACAACTGAGACGATACCCCATAGGCCCGCAGCTTGATTAGAAGTCGCTTCTGAGGAACGGTGTCAAAAGATTTCCAGAAATCTAGAAATTCGGAATCAACTTGAGATCCCCTGTCGATAGCGGCCATTACTTCGTGCCAATAAAGAGCTAGCTGCGTTCCACAAGAACGATGTTTTCTGAAACCATGCTGATTACGTATCAATAGATCGTTCCCTTCGAGGTGATTCATAATTTTTCAATACAGTATATGCTCCAAAACCCTACTGCAAACCGACGTCAATGATATAGGTCTGTAGTTCGATGGATTACTCCTACTACCCATCTTAAACACTGGTGCGACCTGCGCCATTTTCCAATCTGTAGGTACAGATCTATCGGTAAGCGAGCGGTTGTATATGAGTGCTAAGTAGGGAGCTATTTTATCAGCGTAATCTGAAAGGAACCTAATCGGTATACAATCTAGACCTGAAGACTTGCCCGTATCAAGCGATTTGAGTTGCTTCGCAACCTCTAAGTTATCTACTTCTAAGAAACTCATGCTAGCAGCTGTTCGTGTTTCAAATTCTGGAATATTCCATTCATATTCCCTGGTGAAGGAATTTCGGAAAACTGCGTTCAATAACTCCGCTTTAGCGGCACATTCGTCGGTAACAGTACCATCGTCACTGCGCAGCGAAGGTATTGATTGCGTCTTGCCGCTTGTGTACTTTACATACGACCAGAATTTCTTCGGATTTTCTACCAAATTTCGATACAATGTTTCGTTGTGGAACCTATTAAAGGCATCTCGCTTTGAAGTCCGTGCCAAATTTCGCGCGTCTAAATTTTAGCCAATCTTCGGGATTTTGCGTTCTTCTGAACTTCGCATGCTTTTTCCGTTGCCTCTGCAACAGAGTTCGGACCTGTTTTGTGTACCACGGGGGATCAGTTCCATCTCTTACCAATTTATGAGGTATGAATCTCTCAATATCTGTTGCTACTATATCTTTGAATTTGAGCCACATCTCGTCTACATTTGCATAGTCAGTTCGGAAGGAATGGAGATTGTCTCTTAGGACGGCTTCTAGTGTCACTTAATCCGCTTTTTTAAATAAAATTATTTTGCGTTTGTTTCTGGTGGATTTGGAAGAAACGGTACTGAGCCTAGCTACAACGACCTTGTGATCACTAATCCCTGTATCAGTCATGATGCTCTCTATCAGCTCTGGATTGTTTGTGGCTAAGAGGTCAAGTGTGTTTTCACAACCATTTACAATTCGCGTGGGTTCTTGCACTAACTGTTCGAAATAATTTTCGGAGAAAGCATTTAGGACAATCTCGGAAGATGTTTTCTCCTACCACCGGTTTTGAACAAGTATTTTTGCCAACATATCGAGGGAAGGTTGAAGTCCCCACCAACTATAACCGTATGAGTGGGGTATTTGTTATGAGACTCAAATTTTCTCTGAACTGTTCCGCAACTATATCACCGGAGTCTGGGGGTCGGTAGAAGGAGCCAATTATCAACTTAGTTCGGCTGTTAAGTATAATCTCCACCCATACCAATTCGCACGGAGTATCTACTTCGACTTCACTACAAGATAAACCACTACTGACAGAAACACTCCACCACCAATTCTGCCTAATCTATCTTTCCTGAACACCGTCTGAGACTTCGTAAAAATTTCTGCAGCACATATTTCAGGCTTTAGCCAGCTTTCTGTACCTATATCGATTTCGGCTTCTGTGCTTTCTATTAGCGCTTGAAGCTCAGGGACTTTCCCAGCACAACTACAACAATTTACAACTACAATTCTGACTGTTCCTTGATCCAAGAACGTCCTGTATTTGCCATGCACCCTTTAAGATTGCAGCCCACCCTGTACTTTCCCGAGGCCTTCTAACCTAAAAAACCGCCCAGTCCACGCCACACAGCCTCCGCTACCCGCGTAGCCGCCAGCTAAGTGTAGTGAACTCCTGACCTATTCAGCGAAACCCGAAACCCCACCACCCTATGGCGTAAGTCAAGGAATCTGCAGCCAACACGGTCGCAAAACCGTCTGAGACTGATTCAGACCCTCCACCCGGCTCTGCACCAAAGGTCCGCAGTCGGTTCTGTCAACGATGCTGCAGATGGTGAGCTCTGCCTTCATCTCGTAAGCAAGACCGGCAGCCTTCACCAAATCAGATAGTCGCTGGAATCCAGAGAGAATTTCCTCAGATCCAAAGCGACACACGTCATTAGTGCCGACATGTGCCACCACCTGCAGCTGGCTGCACCCTGTGCTCTTCATGGCATCCGGAAGGACCCTTTCCACATCAGGAATGACTCCACCCGGAATGCACACGGAGTGTACACTGGATTTCTTCCCCTCCTTAGCCGCCATATCCCTAAGGGGCCCCATTACGCGCCTGACATTGGAGCTCCCAATTACCAATAAGCCCACCCTCTGCGATTGCCCGGACCTTGACGACTGAGAATCATCCTCTGAAACAGGGCAGGCAGCTGCATCTGGCTCAGCCAGAGACAGTGCCTGAAACCTGTTTGTCAGACGCACCGGGGAGGCTTTCTGATCAGCCACCGGGGACGTCTTTCGCTGCCTGCCACGCCTTGGAACGACCTCCCAATCAACCACAGGCAAGGGCTCAGCCCCACTGCGGGCAGCAACCGGGGCAACTACAGCGGCAGACCGATCTGGGGACAGACGGGACGAGGTTGACATCCCCGTGATACCCAAGTCCGGCTC
Source organism: Schistocerca nitens (assembly GCF_023898315.1). NCBI lineage: Eukaryota > Metazoa > Arthropoda > Insecta > Orthoptera > Acrididae > Schistocerca > Schistocerca nitens. The sequence goes on from NC_064614.1 coordinate 24,268,816, forward strand.
CCCACAGTGGTGCCCATTGGCAACAGCCTCAAGCTGCGCGACGGAAGTAGCGTCGCTTGCAGCTGTGAGCGAAGGGATGTCAACTCAGCCCTCATCCGAACACAGCCATCACAGTCCCTGTCCATTCTAATCGATGTTCAACAACAGTTACTGAAACACTAGTCAGTGCCTAGATAACGCAAGGGAAACACGCAAAGAAAGTATTAACTAACCTGTACAAATGCCTAACGACTGCGCTACAATCTGCCTGAATTTACGATTACAGTAACAAACTCGAAATTACACCTATACGAAACTCACACGCAATTTAAGTAAGAATCTACGAAGTAAACACTAAAGCGCGATGCTACAACTCTCAAATACTATAATACGCCCGAAATTTATTAATTAAACAGTGCAAGTACCCAAAAACAAGCAAAGAAATTAAGAATTAAACTATGTAACAATAAGTAAGCTAGGGGTATACGACTTTCTGCTGGCAGCTGCTTATCCAACGGCGGCAGGGAGCACACTGGCTGTGACCAACCGACACTGACCGTTCAAACCAAAAACAGAAGACAGACGACTACGCGAATTTACACTATTCAGGTACTAAAGCGCGATGCTACAACTCTCAAATACTATAATACGCCCGAAATTTATGAATTAAACAGTGCAAGTACCCAAAAACAAGCAAAGAAATTAAGAATTAAACTATGTAACAATAAGTAAGCTGGGGGTATACGACTCTCTGCTGGCAGCTGCTTATCCAACGGCGGCAGGGAGCGCACTGGCTGTGACCAACCGACACTGACCGTTCAAACCAAAAACAGAAGACAGACGACTACGCGAATTTACACTATTCAGGTACTAAAGCGCGATGCTACAACTCTCAAATACTATAATACGCCCGAAATTTATGGATTAAACAGTGCAAGTACCCAAAAACAAGCAAAGAAATTAAGAATTAAACTATGTAACAATAAGTAAGCTAGGGGTATACGACTTTCTGCTGGCAGCTGCTTATCCAACGGCGGCAGGGAGCACACTGGCTGTGACCAACCGACACTGATCGTTCAAACCAAAAACAGAAGACAGACGACTACGCGAATTTACACTATTAAGGTACTAAAGCGCGATGCTACAATTCTCAAATACTATAATACGCCCGAAATTTATGAATTAAACAGTGCAAGTACCCAAAAACAAGCAAAGAAATTAAGAATTAAACTATGTAACAATAAATAAGCTAGGGGTATACGACTTTCTGCTGGCAGCTGCTTATCCAACGGCGGCAGGGAGCAAACTGGGTGTGACCAACCGACACTGACCGTTCAAAACAAAAACACGTGAGGCAATTCTGAACTTACCTACGTTTCTAGCACTTGTAGACTTGGAGAAAGCTTTTGACAATGTTAGCTGGAATACTCTCTTTCAAATTCTGAAGGTGACAGGGGTAAAAGACAGGGAGCGAAAGGCTATTTACAAATGGCTCTGAGCACTAAGGGACTTAACATCTGTGGTCATCAGTCCCCTAGAACTTGTTGTTGTTGTTGTGGTCTTCAGTCCTGAGACTGGTTTGATGCAGCTCTCCATGCTACTCTATCCTGTGCAAGCTTCTTCATCTCCCGGTACCTACTGCAACCTACATCCTTCTGAACCCTAGAACTTAGAACTACTTAAACCTAACTAACCTAATGACAACACACACATCCATTCCCGAGGCAGATTCGAACCTGCGACCCCAGCAGTCGCGCGGTTCCGGACTGAGCGCCTAGAACCGCTAGACCACCACGGCCGGCGGCTATTTACAATTAGTACAGGAACCAGATGGCAGTTATAAGAGGCGAGGGGCATGAAAGGGAAGCAGCGGTTGGGAAGGGAGTGAGACAGGGTTGTAGCCTGTCCCCGATGTTATTTAATCTGTATATTGAGCAAGCAGCAAAGGAAACAAAAGAAAAATTCGGTGTAGGTATTAAAATCCATGGAGAAGAAATAAAAACTTTGAGGTTCACCGATGATATTGGAATTCTATCAGAGACAGCAGAGGACTTGGAAGTGCAGTTGAACGGAATGGACAGTGTCTTGAAAGGAGGATGTAAGATGAACATCAACAAAAGCAAAACGAGGATAATGGAATGTAGTCGAATTAAGTCGGGTGATGCTGCTGGAATTAGATTAGGAAATGATACACTTAAAGTAGTAAAGGATTTTTGCTGTTTGGGGAGCAAAATAACTGATGATGGTCGAAGTAGAGAGGATATGAGATGTAGACTGGCATTGGCAAGGAAAGCGTTTCTGAAGAAGAGAAATTTGTTAACATCGAGTATTGATTTAAGTGGTAGGAAGTCGTTTCTGAAAGTATTTGTATGGAGTCTGGCCATGTACGGAAGTGAAAGATGGACGATAAATAGTATGGACAAGAAGAGAATAGAAGCTTTCGAAATGTGTTGCTACTGAAGAATGCTAAGATTAGATGGGTAGATCACATAACTAATGAGGAGGTATTGAATAGAATTGGGGAGAAGAGAAGTTTGTGGCACAACGTGACTAGAAGAAGGGATCGGTTGGTAGGACATGTTCTGAGGCATCAAGGGATCATAAATTTACCATTAGAGGGCAGCGTAGAGGGAGACCAAGAGATGAATACAATATGCAGATTCAGAAGGATGTAGGTTGCAGTTAGTACTGGGAGATGAAGAAGCTTGCACACGATAGAGTAGCATGGAGAGCTGCATCAGACCAGTCTCAGGACTGAAGACGACAACAACAACAACAACATACCATTTTCCGCATGTAGCCATATTTACAAAATTAATTTATGATGCAAATGTAAATTAACCCATTTCACATCATTATGATTTACTGTGCAAAATAATCCATGGAAGATTAAACTAGCTATGATCCTTGCTGTTCTCTTCTTTCCTGCGGGTATTTTTACTAGCAAATTTTCTTTAGTAACTGATACCCTGCCCTACTTTTACTATGCATAAATCTAAAAAAAAAAAAAAGCCCACACATCTAAGACAATGTTGTTTTCATTCGACGCTAGGTTACAGGGGAAGTAATTACATTTAAGCGTTTTTGCATATCGATTCACATTCGCTGAAAATGTCTTAATGGAACCAGTTCTTTGCTGTAATATCACTCTTTATTGTTTTTCGAAGCCAGCTAAATATGCCTATGGGCACTGTGCCCCTTTTCTGACCACAGTTAAGTAGTATTATTACGTTACGGTAGCGGCCTTATGAGCTGCTTGCGCTGTTTATTCGTTCCTACATCCTATTGTTATAATCTGGATGCAAATTATCTTGGCTTTTTGTTAACTTAAACGAATGTATTATTGTGCGTACCGAAATCGACCCCATATACGTTGTCATTACTGGTTGTGGAGTTCTTATGCAAGAGAAGCAGCAAATGTTTCATCGCGAGGTGGATGGTGAAGCTAAATGGAAGTATTTACTCCCGTTTATGTAATTATATCCGTGTTTCAGATACTCGTCAGTGTGGAAGTGATGGGAATGTTGGAAGATCGCGAGTGAACCTGCAGGCGACCGGAAATATCATCCGACTTCAATATGTGGGCGCTTCCGACCACTCATTTTCTATTCATCTGATCGCTAAATTCAGTTCTTTATATCAGCTTAGAGTTGTGAGTAAATAATTATTTTAAAGACTTGACGCAAACAGTAAATTCAGATTAACTGAAATTGATGTCAAGAGTGTGGAGGAGGGGAGCAATTTTGCTACATTTCTTGACGTAAATAATTTTTCTGTATAGTTTGTTTCGTTATTTTAAAATTATTGCTTTGCTTCATTACTGAGAGGTCAACTGGTTACTCCACACTAGGCATTATCAAGCTCCGGCATCATAAAAGTTGTTATGGTTACAGCCTGTTATATTCAACACATTAGTGTGGGGAGAAAGCAATAGGTGATGATGTTCCTAAAGCGAGTTTCGCACAGCCATAGTATGTACATGCACAGTTACCAAGGATGTGAAGTCAAAAGGTAGAAGCGCGAGAATATGGGTTTTGTCGCACCTTGAAATTCCTTAATATAGATATTATAGCAAAAAAAACACACATAGGGTCGTCGACGCTATAAAAAACAGCCCAAGCAGGAAAATCACTTCATTTAAAAGATTTAAAAATATAGACGTTGTTCTGTTGCATTATAAAACACAGTGCGTCTATCACAATCTCACATTAGGTTCTCCATTGTACACGGTCTATGAAACACAATAAACTGTAATCGGGAACACGAAGTACTACAAGATTGTCTCTGACAGTTGATACCGACGTGTTGAATATCATAAACTTCCAAACGGCTGAGGAGATGCGAAAGCGGTGTAGACGTTACTCGAAATGGTGGGATCGAGGTGCTTAATGTGTCTGCGCGGCTGCAATAATTCTCTATGAATATTCAGCGGCCTCCATATTCATGGCTCAGCAGCTGGAGAACAACCCGGAAAGAGACCCTCGCCAGAGGCGGCCCGTGCATCGTCCCCAGATTCCGTCAGCCGCACCACCCCACCGGCCACGACGGCCTTGAAGTTACCGGATGAGAAACTGTTTTATATTCCGGGCATCCACAGATATTGAGAGGCATGATGCTAGGAAGGACTCCGCTAATAGCTAGTAAAATTATTGTTTATTAAAACAAAACTTGTTTCACAGCTTCAAGCCGCATCATCAGGAGCAATCTACGTGGTAAAAAGCAAAGGATAGTGTCACCACAGATTTTTTTGCAAAATAGCACACCTGTGTGCATTATCCCAAAAAATTATGAAACGTCTGAGACTTAAAAACATTATTCAAGCTACGATAACGTTGGAAGCTGAAAAAGTGAATTAAAAACTGTACTCCTGCCGGGACTCGAACCCATGTCTTCTTGTTTGCTAGGCAAATATGCTGACAGTTACACCACCACCACAGCACCATGGTGTAGAGAGCTCCACCACTACCCAAGTCCAGTACCCTCCCCCACACGAACACTAATTCTTATCTCCCTTTATATTGTCACTATTAGCATGGCTCTCCGACATTGGAATAGCACCCCAGCATTGGACGTAATGGGGAAGTGCTGTACTACATGTGATCGTGTAGATCTTAAATTAAATTTTCCCTCAGACATTTAAGTCTCTAATTTATCTACGATAACGTTGGAAAATTTAATTTAAGATCTATACGATAAAGTGCAGTACAGCACTTCCCCATTATGTCCAATGTTGGGGTGTTATTCCACTGACGGAAAGCCCTGGTAATAGTGACAATATAAGGGGAGATGTGAATTGGAGTTTGTGTTCTGGGGGGTACTTGTCTTGCTTAGTTGGTGCAGCTCTGTTGATCATAGTGCAGTGGTGGTGTAATGGTCAGCCAATCTGCTTACTGAACGAAAAGACCTGGGTTCAAGTCTCAGCCACAACACAATTTTAACTCACTTCTTCAGCTTCCAACGTTATCGTAGATAAATTAGACACTTAATTGTCTCAGGGAAAATTTGATTTAAGGTTATTCAAGCTGTTTCACCTTTCCGGATCCAAGTAGAAAACTCAGCCACAAGGAAAAGCTTGTGGTAAACAAATGTAACCAAGCGGGTGTGTACTGCATTACATGCAATAATTCCCTAAAGAAATGTATAGGGAAAACCTGTAGGTCATTTCGAATAAGATTTCAGGAATACCTTAAATAAACAACGATCTGCATTAACAGAGCACTTAGGGAAGAGTGGCACAACATCCCAAGCCCTTCGGAAAATTTAAAAATGCTACATAAAAAAGCCATACTTTGAATACATTGGAGCAAGTAGAAATTTTTATATACAGAAACGAAAACACATAGTTCACGTTGAATAATCAATTGTAAATAAAGACCATAGCATTCTGGGTTGTTTTGACTGTTTATGTGATTAGGTATCAGAAGTGTAGGTAGGCTGTTTATGTGTTTCTATGTTGGCAGTGCTATGTAGCGCTTTGCATTAATAACTCTGACAGAGCTGTGCGCACGCTGTAAGAGACTCTCTGTGGCTGGTTGGATTCGCACGTGGAGGTGAACAGCCAGCAGTGGTGGAAGATGGGCGTGAGTATTCAGCAGTGATGGAGGTTAGAGGTTAATAATGAGCAATGCTGGAGGTTTGCAGTATTAGCGCGAGCGGACGATCTGACTTTGTTTCCGTCTTGGAGATTTATTACTGATGATTATATATATTTTTGAACAGGTTGTCACTTGATTAAGGTAAAATCTGGTAAACAGATTGTTTGTTTTGCAACAAAATCTTTCCTTTGCTAACCACATGCCTATTAGTAGTTAGAGCCTTCAGTAGTTAGAATCCTTAATATAGCTGGCAGTATTGGTGCTTGCGCCATTGCTGTAGTTCGTGTAATGAAGATTGTCTGTGAGGTAATGACTTATGAAATGTATGGGTTATTGTTAGGATTTCTTTTAATTCAGGGCCATTCTTATGTATTAATTATTTGAAGTCAGGTTAACATTTTTGAGCAGTCAGATTGCCTTGCGCCAGTATACAGGGTTATTACAAATGATTGAAGCGATTTCACAGCTCTACAATAACTTTATTATTTGAGATATTTTCATAATGCTTTGCACACACATACAAAAACTCAAAAAGCTTTTTAGGCATTCATAAATGTTCGATATGTGCCCCTTTAGTGATTCGGCAGACATCAAGCCGATAATCAAGTTCCTCCCACACTCGGCGCAGCATGTCCCCATCAATGAGTTCGAAAGCGTCGTTGATGCGAGCTCGCAGTTCTGGCACGTTTCTTGGTAGAGGAGGTTTAAACACTGACTCTTTCACATAACCCCACAGAAAGAAATCGCATGGGGTTAAGTCGGGAGAGCGTGGAGGCCATGACATGAATTGCTGATCGTGATCTCCACCACGACCGATCCATCGGTTTTCCAATCTCCTGTTTAAGAAATGCCGAACATCATTATGGAACTGCGGTGGAGCACCATCCTGTTGAAAGATGAAGTCGGCGCTGTCGGTCTCCAGTTGTGGCATGAGCCAATTTTCCAGCATGTCCAGATACACGTGTCCTGTAACGTTTTTTTCGCAGAAGAAAAAGGGGCCGTAAACTTTAAACTGTGAGATTGCACAAAACACGTTAACTTTTGGTGAATTGCGAATTTGCTGCACGAATGCGTGAGGATTCTCTACCGCCCAGATTCGCACATTGTGTCTGTTCACTTCACCATTAAGAAAAAATGTTGCTTCATCACTGAAAACAAGTTTCGCACTGAACGCATCCTCTTCCATGAGCTGTTGCAACCGCGCCGAAAATTCAAAGCGTTTGACTTTGTCATAGGGCTTGTAGCAATTGTAAACGGTAAGGTTTCTGCTTTAGCCTTTTCCGTAAGATTTTCCAAACCATCGGCTGTGGTACGTTTAGCTCCCTGCTTGCTTTATTCGTCGACTTTCGCGGGCTACGCTTGAAACTTGCCCGCACGCGTTCAACCGTTTCTCCGCTCACTGCAGGCCGACCCGTTGATTTCCCCTTACAGAGGCATCCAGAAGCTTTAAACTGCGCATACGATCGCCGAATGGAGTTAGTTGTAGGTGGATCTTTGTTGAACTTCGTCCTGAAGTGTCGTTGCACTGTTATGACTGACTGATGTGAGTGCATTTTAAGCACGACATACGCTTTCTCGGCTCCTGTCGCCATTTTGTCTCACTGCGCTCTCGAGCGCTCTGGCGGCAGAAACCTGAAGTGCAGCTTCAGCCGAATAAAACTTTATGAGTTTTTCTACGTATCTGTAGTGTGTCGTGATCATATGTCAATGAATGTAGCTACAGTGAATTTATGAAATCGCTTCAATCATTTGTAATAGCCCTGTATTGTGGGGCAGTTTTGAGATGATAAGAATAAGTAAAAAGAAAGCAGGCTCAGTACGTTCACTCAGCAGTTTCAGAATCAAATAATGTACAAGTTTCACCTTCCCAGTTATTTCAGTCCAAGTAAGTAAAATTTTATTAAGAAGTTTCAGAACGTAACAACATTCTGTATTATTCTCGCATGTAAGGGTAGCGTCCCAGCGCTCCTTGTCATGAGTATATGACGTCACTCTTTGCACATGGGTAGGTTCCGTTATTCCAGCCAGCTAGTCTCTCTTTGTCGTTGATGCGGGTCGCTTTTGCTTTGCCCTGCACCAAGCTGCCTTGGCGCCACATTGGTAACTCACTACCACCAGATACATTCCATACAGTCATTTGCGTTACGCCGCGACCAATCATGTTAGCAGTGACAAATTTTATCGCCAGTACAGTCCCTTTTTAAAAACTTTTAGAGACAGCTCACTATAAAAAAATTTCTTTTTTCTTTTTAGATGCAGGCAAATTTCATAGACTGCAGCACGTCCTCAGTACTTTTCGCTCGCCACAGTATTAACGATATTCACTGGATAGTACATTTTCACTACGAGGTATGGGTATGACTATGAACTTTTAACGTTGTGAGTATATTTTAGACATTCCTTTGTTAATTTTAATATCCACAAAAGGTAGTGACGTTGTAATTTGCTAATTACCTTGTAGGTTGCACCTGATGCGGCTTTAGGCCACGAAACCGGTAGTGTTTTAATAAACAACAATTTTACCAACTGGTAGTGGAGTTGTTCCTAAGATTGTCGTATGAAGCCTGACCACCAAATGTAAGCTGTACTAGAGACAGCTTCCAGTAGTGACGAGGAGCTTACGTGGAGCAAACATGCAGGCAAGGAAGACGTTTACTAACTGATGGGAGCTCTTAAAATTGCATGCGCCGCTCTGTAGCGGCAGCCGCTCTTTGTTTTTTGTTCACGTGCTTCTGCAAAGAAGTGAACTATACGTGTGTATTTTACTCTGTACGCTACTGGTTAGAAAATTAAACGTAGTTTTTGTTTTTGCGTAAGTCTTGTGAATATCGTTGTGTAGGCGGGCTTCCTAATGTAAATTTTCCCGCCGCCAGAAACTCCGTCAGGCCACTAGGTTTTAATTTTGTACTATCAGACGGCATACTGTTCAGATAAGTGAATTCTACTCCATTAAGTTTCGGGTGGGCAGCCGCAAGAAATCTCCTTCTTCTTTTAATATTTCGGCTGTATAACGTTCAGCCATTTTCAGAGTGAGCCGCAAGACTGCCGCTTCAGTTTTTTTTTTTCTTTATTGATTTTCAATTCCCCCCAAAGGGGGCGGGCTGGCAGCAGCTTAGTGCGCTGCTCTACAGCCTACAGACTTTTTTTAAAAAAAAAAGGAAGAAGAAAGAAACAAGGAAAAACAGGCGATAAAATGGTGATTTAAAGTGTAAAATGGCGTAAAAACGCGGACAGTTAAAACAGAAAGCAAAAGGGGTTGGCAATGTTGTTAAAATACACAGGAATCAGACAAGTAACATAGTAGACACACAATTAAAAAACATGGCGACAGTCTGGTTTCTGTTCACAAGAGATAAAAAAAGCACACGCAGTGACAGTATGATGGCTGTTCGCTACACTAACTGGAGAAACACACCGTAAAACACTGCGCGAAAATGGCGGCACAAAGATGGCACTCCCGATCCAAGGCAGAAGGAGGTGGGGGACCTGGAGTAGGGGGAAAAACAAGGAGGGAGGAGAGGAAAAAACGAAAAAGGGGGGGAACCAAGGAGGGAGAGGACTAATAAAGGGGGAGAAGGGCAGACACGAGAGGGAATGAGAGGAGGCAGAGGAGGGAAATGTAAAAGGACTCGGGGGAGAGAAGGGGGCAAAGAGAGGGGAGGTGGGGAAGAAAGAGGATGGAAGGGGGGGAGAGGGAGCCCGGGAAAAGGACAGAGAAAGGAGGGGGAGTGAGGATCAGAGTTGATAGGAGGGATAAATGGAAGGAGAGAGGGCATCATCTGGGAGGGGGAGTTGATGGAAGCCACCTTGGGAAAGGAGATGTAGGGTGTAGAGATGGAGGGTAGGGGGGCACAATGGTGAAGACGTGGCAGGGGGCGGGGATCGAAGAGGAGAGGAGCAACCCGGGGGGTGAAGGGGTTCAAGACGGCGGGAGGTGTAGAGGATGCGGATATGTTCGAGGAATAGGAACAGATGGGGGAAAGGAATGAGATCATAGAGGATCCGCGTGGGGGACGGGAGGCGTAGACGGAAGGCGAGGCGGAGTGCATGACGCTCAAGGATCTGGAGGGACTTATAGAATTTGGGGGGGCAGATATCCAGGCAGGACTGGCCTAACAGAGGATCGTTCCAGTGCTCGCTTCGTCCCTTTGTACTCGTGTACCGCGCAACTGCACATGCAGCCACAGATGCAAATGCGCCAGAGACGTTGGTCGGCGGCAGAGACGTGCATAATGCACGAGTTGTATCTATGACTCCGCAGTTGATCTGTGTTGGCATATCGATATATCATTGTGAGCTGCACTGTGACGACGTCTTTGTGAGTTTATTACAGCAAGTGCCGGATTCCATGATTTATCAAGATTGAAACCACTATCTCTATTAATTAAATTCGTCGTCAAGCGAATTTCAATCGCCTCCTTCACTATCGAATCCCAAAAGGATGGTGTAATTGTCAAAATTTCGACGTTGTCATACAACATACTGTGACCATTATCAATACAGTGCTCTGCCACTGCCGACTTATTAGGTTGTAAAAGTCGTGTGTACCTCCGGTCTTCTGTACATCTTTCTTGGACAGTACGAGTTGTTTGTCCGATGTAAGAAAGGCCACATTCACATGGAATTTTGTAAACTCCAGATTTTCGGAGCAAGTGAATTCTAGTTTGAATATTTATCCCGTGCAGTAACTTTTCGGTAAACAGGATTTCTAGGAACAGGTATCTGTAAATACATCAGCTTCAATGCAGATATTTATTTCTGTTTAGTAGCTTGCGGTCTTAGAGTGCAGTGAGAATTCTACACGGCACTTTTCGTGTTACTTTATTCTCCTTTGGCATATTTTGTACACATTTCAAACTCAGTAGTGCCATTTCAGAACTTACATCTATTATATACACAGTACGATATGGCTAGGGATTGTGCTTGTTGTCAGCGGACAGAAGGAGAGTTGGCTGCTCTCCGTAAACAGCTCGAAGCTGGGTTGTCTATCGTCGACAAACTTCTAGCTGATGTTCAAAGTTGCGGTGGCGTCGGAGCACCAGTGACGAGACCTGAGACACCCTTGGTGCCACTGGAATCCCCTGGTGGCCCAGACGTTGCTGCATCTTCTGATACGCAACATCTGACCGGTCCCTCCTCACTCCAGAGTGGGTGGCACACAGTGGTGGGTTCGCGTGTCACTGGGCCGAAGGTGACAGTGGGAGCAGGCCGTACGGCTGGCTCCCTACGTCTTAGCAGCAGGTACAAGGTGCTACCCAGTGTTGATGACAACTCTGAGCCAGCATGGGATGCCTTTCCTGTTGGGCCAGCCGTCGACCTTCCTGGCCTGTCCGGACAAGTACAGAGGGTGGGTATGCCTGTCATTGGGAGCTCCAATGTTAGGCGGGTGATGGAAACCCTCAGGGAGACGGCAAGCATGGTGGGAAAGAATTCCAGTGCGCATTGAGTATGTTTGCTGGAGGGCCTCATCCGTGATGTGGATGAGGCCCTGCCGCTGGCTATAGAGCGCACTGGGTGCAACCGGTTGCATGTAGTGACACATGTCGGCACGAATGACGCGTGCTGCTTGGGTTCTGAGGCAATCCTCGGCTCCTATTGGCGGCTGGCTGATTTGGTGAAGGCAAATAGCAACGCACGCGGGTTGCAGGCCAAGCTGTCTATTTGTAGCATTGTACCCAGGCTTGATCGTGGTAGTCTGGTTTGGAGCAGAGTGGAAGGTCTAAACCAGAGGCTCAGACAACTCTGCTACGGTATCGGATGAGAATTTCTCGACCTCCCCAATTGGGTGCAAAATTTTAGCGTTCCCCTTCATAGGCAAGGCATGCACTACACGCAGGAAGCGGATACTGGGCAGCGGAATACGTGTGGCGTGCAAATGGGGCTTTTTTGGTAAGAGAACCACACCTTCGGGATCAAAGACGAGTGGCCTCAGACAATTTTGTTCAGCCAGGTATGAGATAGAAAAGATTAATAGGATTTCAATAAACTGCAGGAGCACCCAAGGAAAGGTTCCAGAATTAGTATCACTTACAGAAGGTTATAATGCACAGATAGTATCGTGAACAGAAGGCTGGTTTGAACCGGACGTCAGTGACAACCTAAACCTAAGTTCAGATTGGAACGTTGTAAGTAGGCTGTTTAGGTTTTTTTATTGGTAACGCCACCTCTGTATGAAAATCACTGGCTGTGCTGTGTGCAGTCTGTGGCTGCTTTGCATTGTTGTAATACTCGCCATTGTAGTGTTAGGCAGCTGGCTGTGAACAGCGCGTAGCGTTGCGCAGTTGGAGGTGAGCCGCCAGCAGTGGTGGATGTGGGGAGAGAGATGGCGGAGTTTGGAAATTTGTAAGATATACAATGATCTGTTATGTATATTATGAGTTTTCAACATTATTAAGGTAAATACATTGTTTGTTCTCTATCAAAATCTTTCATTTGCTAACTATGCCTATCAGTAGTTAGTGCCTTCAGTACTTTGAATGTCTTATTTAGCTGGCAGTAGTGGCGCTCGCTGTATTGCAGTAGCTTGAGTAGCGAAGATTTTTGTGAGGTAAGTGATTTGTGAAAGGTATAGTTTAATGTTAGTCAGGGCCATTCTTTTGTAGGGATTTTTTTTGGAAGTCAGATTGCGTTGCGCTAAAAATATTGTGTGTCAGTTAAGCACAGTCATGTATAAATTGTTCAAAGGGGACGTTTCATATGGCGACCTATGAAACGTCCCCTTTTTAACAATTATACAGGACTGTGCTTTAACTGACACACAATATTTTTAGCGCAACGCAATCTGACTTACAAAAAAATCCCTACAAAAGAATGGCCCTGACTAACATTAAACTATACCTTTCACAAATCACTTACCTCACAAAAATCTTCGCTACTCAAGCTACTGCAATACAGCGAGCGCCACTACTGCCAGCTAAATAAGACATTCAAAGTACTGAAGGCACTAACTACTGATAGGCATAGTTAGCAAATGAAAGATTTTGATAGAAAACAACCAATGTATTTACCTCAATAGTCATAATATATATAGCAGTTCATGACAAATTTCAAAACTCCGCCATCTCTCTCCCCACATCCACCACTGCTGGCGGCTCACCTCCAACTGCGCAACGCTACGCGCTGTTCACAGCCAGCTGCCTAACACTACAATGGCGAGTATTACAACAATGCAAAGCAGCCACAGACTGCACACAGCACAGCCAGTGATTTTCATACAGAGGTGGCGTTACCAATAAAAAAACCTAAACAGCCTACTTACAACGTTTATCGGCCAGTGGTGGCCGCGTGTTTATTACAGTAAAAAGAATCGATAAAATACAGCGAGTTTATCACAGACGGCGAATGTGAATTAATCTGGGTGAAATTGAGTAACAAATAACGGTCGAAAATGGTGATCGGATGCTTTTATAGACCACATGGGCCAGGATATGTAGTTGTAGAGGGCTTCAGACAGAACTTGCACAATATCATTAATAATTTTCCTGATTATACCGTTGTAATAGGAGGTGATTTCAACTTGCCACGTATGGATTGGGAGTGTTATGCCATCAAAACTGGTACCAGAGCAGGGATTCTTGTGGCATTGTTCTGGATGTCTTGTCAGAAATTTACCTTCAGCAGATATACAGAGAACTAAATCGTGAGGGTAACGTCTTAGACCTGGTGGCAACAGACCTGAACTTAACAAGAAAAAGGCTGTGATCGTAAGGCTGCGACAGCATCATTGACGACGGGTCCTACTAGGAATGTTAAAAAAGGTAGGAAGATATATTTGCTCAGCATGGGTGACAGGATACAAATTTCAGAATATCTCAGCAGCCAGCATCAAATAATCGGTGATAAGGACGAATATGTGGAGAACAAATGGAAAAAATTCAAGGACTTTGATCAATATGCCCTAGACCACTGTTTCCGAGTAAGAGTTTATGGGATGGGAAAGATCCACCATATTTAATAGCCGTGTTAGAAAAGTGCCATGTAAACAAAGAGCACTTTATTTCAGATTCAAGAGAAGTAAGAACCTAGCTGACAAACAAAAGCTGAACGAAGCGGAAATGAGCGTAAGGAGAGCATTGAGAGAAGCGTTCAATGATTTTGAAAGTAAGACGTCGTCAGGCGAAAAAGTGGATCAAAATCATCTATTCATTCTCTTAGCATACAAACCGGCACCGAAACGCAAGATGAAGGAGAGAAGGCCGAAATACTGAATTCGATCTTCCGAAGTTATTTCACTGCAGAAGGTCGTAACACTGTCCCCTTTTTGGAAAAATCAACATGGATTTCGCAAACAGAGATCCTGCAAAACTCAGCTCTCTCTGTTCCTCAATGAGATCCACAGCGCAGTGGACAAGGGCACTCAGATTGATGCTGTGTTCCTCGATTTCAGTAAGGCATTTGACACCATTCCGCACTGCCATCTAAAGAAACAAATACGAGCTTATGGAGTATAGGAGCAGAATTTCGATTCGTTTCAAGACTTTCTTGCAGATAGTACTCAACAGAACTGAATCGACAGATGTAAAGGCAATATCCAGAGTACCACAGGCCTGCGTGATAGGACCGCTGCTGTTAACAGGGTGTCCCAGCTATCTTGTCCACCCAAAATATCTCTGGAACAATAACAGCTATTGGAAAACGACTTTCACCGGTATCAATGTAGGGCTGGGGCCCATGAACGTACATATCTGGAAACATTCTAAAACGAAAGCGTATGTGTTTTTTAACACAAACTTATGTTTTTTTAAATGGACCTCCTGTATTTTTTCTTCAGCAATCCATAGCATGACAAACCACATACACAATGGTGTTGATTTCATCGCCATATTCCCATTATATCCCGAGATATTGAGACGCGAAGTTGACGCTTGAAACACTCGACATGCGCTGCTAGCGCACGTCCTGAGGCTCAGGCGTGAACCCCATGCTGCCCGTAATCGCGATGTGATTGACAATTAAGTATCCCTCTTGATAAGTATGGAGGTTTGGTTACAAATGTCAATCACATAGCGATTACGGGCAGCATGGGGTTCACGCCTGAGCCTCAGGACGTGCGCTAGCAGCGCATGTCGAGTGTTTCAAGCGTCAACTTCGCGTCTCAATATCTCGGGATGTAATGGGAATATTGCGATGAAATCAACGCCATTGTGTATGTGCTTTGTCATGCTATGGATTGCTGAAGAAAAAATATAGGAGGTCCATTTAAAAAAACATAAGTTTTTGATAAAAATACATACGCTTTCGTTTTAGAATGTTTCCAAATATGTACGTTCATGGGCCCCAGCCCTACATTGATACCGGTGAAAGTCGTTTTCCAATAGCTGTATTCTTCCAGAGATATTTTGGGTGGACAAGATAGCTGGGACACCCTGTATATAAATGACCTAGTAGAAAGCTTCGGATGCTCTTTAAGGTTATTCACAGATAACACAGTTGTCTATACGAAAGTAGCAAGGCCAGAAGATAGTAACAATTTGCAGAACTACCTGCAGAGAATTGAAGAATGGTGCAGGCTCTGGCATTTGGCCCTGAATGTAACTAAATGTAACACATTGCGCATACTTAGGAAAAGAAATCCACTACAGTACAACTACACCATTGAAGATGGCTCTGAGCATTATGAGACTTAACATCTGTGGTCATCAGTTCCCTAGAACTTAGAACTACTTAAACCTAACTAAGGCCGGCCGGTGTGGCCGTGCGGTTAAAGGCGCTTCAGTCTGGAACCGCGTGACCGCTACGGTCGCAGGTTCGAATCCTGCCTCGGGCATGGATGTGTGTGATGTCCTTAGGTTAGTTAGGTTTAATTAGTTCTAAGTTCTAGGCGACTGATGACCTCAGAAGTTAAGTCGCATAGTGCTCAGAGCCATTTGAACCATTTGAGCCAAACCTAACTAACCTAAGGACATCACACACATCCATGCCCGAGGCAGGATTCGAACCGGCGACCGCAACGGTCGCTCGGCTCCAGACTGTAGCGCCTAGAACCGCACGGCCTTTCCGGCCAGCATTTACAGTCTCCTTGCAGGTTTCCCTATGATAAATTATGGTGATTAACTCCAAAATGAAAACTACTTTATTAAAACATCGATTCCTTGTAATACACATACAATATAGTTTTCCAGAGGTGTATGGCCCCCACTATTCACATCCAATGGCGGTTCTGAAACCACACTTTGCTCGCATCACTCCTATATAAAATGGTCTTTACTAACGGAGAATGCCTCTTACAAGGAAAGAGACAAATGCATAGTAGCGGTGTTTGATATGTGAAATTGTACTTCATGCCTCCACTAGCTCCGTAAACAGGACACCTGTCAGGCATATGTATACTGGGGCTTGTAGTACCTCACAAACACCTGTCGCTAACTTAGAATCACCGTAGTTACGAAACTGAGGACTCGATTTTATGCCCAAGAAGCGGCAGGGGGATGGAGTGTCTCGCATAAATCTCCGTTTGTCTAGATTACTCTGTCGAAACAGGATGAAAGTCCTCTGATGACCGAGAGGTTTGGTGTCAACGGTCGCAAGTAGACAGTGCTCCTATCACTCCATCCACTCTCCGTCATCCTTTAACGCATATACAAGTAAGTTTAGAGGCAAATGGTTCTCTTTTTTTCCAGGAAAGCATCGAAGACAGCAGTCAACTCGCGCATGTCTCAATAGACATACAGTAGAATGTTGCCTCAACGAAATGTAAAAGATTGTATCCCCCGTTCGCGGTGCTTCCATCTCGCCGTTTTCCCGCATTCCTCTAGCTGTCATATACTCGTTCCCATGTACAAGAATTGTTCTGCACGCCGGCCGGTGTGGCCGAGCGTTTCTAGGCGCTAAAGTCTGGAACCGCGTGACCGCTACGGTCGCAGGTTCGAATCCTGCCTCGGGCATGAATGTGTGTGGTGTCCTTCGGTTAGTTAGGTTTAAGTGGTTCAAACTTCTAGGGGACAGATGACCTCAGAAATTAAGTCCCATAGTGCTCACAGCCTATTTTTTTCTGCACCACTCAGAAGAAATGCAAGTACTCCCTTGATTTCCCTGCATTTCGGCGTATTTTCCCTCAATTTATACTTATTTTACGTCATTCTATCCATGCCATCATGACATCACTTATCGTTCTGGATTCCAAAATTGCTTGTAAATGTAGTACAGCTGCCAACACCTAGGACGAATGCATTATTTTTATTTCTACCAACCTGTGATGTGGTTTCTGTATAGTTTATACCATGCCACGTTCAGTTTTCTGTGAGAAACAGAGGATCGAAACATGTTAATGTCAGTTTAGCAGCAGCTGAGACGTTGTAAGTCATGGTAGGAAAAAAAAGGAAAAAACAATGTGTATAGCGGTGTACATTGATTGGGTGTGTTACAACCGTAAAAAACAGTGTATTAAACTGCTAATGAAGGAGCAATACAAGAACCCTCTAGTGTGATTGACAGTCTGCTGGATATGGTCATCCTACAGTACAGGTGATGAAACTTTACATCAGTCTGTGGAAGCGACTTCGATCACGAACCACCTTCTCCAATTAAGCAATAGCTGTATATTCAATAGTATCGCCACATACTATGTTTGGGTGATTGACATGAATGCACACTGAGAGACGCAGATCTCCTTCGGACTAGCTGTATGTAGTTTGGAGATGTATCGCTAGTTCTTCGTCCTTCCTCCATGTCATGTATGTACAGGGTGTTTCAAAAATGACCGGTATATTTGAAACGGCAATAAAAACTAAACGAGCAGCGATAGAAATACACCGTTTGTTGCAATATGCTTAGGACAACAGTACATTTTCAGGCGGACAAACTTTCGAAATTACAGTAGTTACAATTTTCAACAACAGATGGCGCTGCAAGTGATGTGAAAGATATAGAAGACAACGCAGTCTGTGGGTGCGCCATTCTGTACGTCGTCTTTCTGCTATAAGCGTGTGCTGTTCACAACGTGCAAGTGTGCTGTAGACAACATGGTTTATTCCCTAGAACAGAGGATTTTTCTGGTGTTGGAATTCCACCGCCTAGAACACAGTGTTGTTGCAACAAGACGAAGTTTTCAACGGAGGTTTAATGTAACCAAAGGACCGAAAAGCGATACAATAAAGGATCTGTTTGCAAAATTTCAACGGACTGGGAACGTGACGGATGAACGTGCTGGAAAGGTAGGGCGACCGCGTACGGCAACCACAGAGGGCAACGCGCAGCTAGTGCAGCAGGTGATCCAACAGCGGCCTCGGGTTTCCGTTCGCCGTGTTGCAGCTGCGGTCCAAATGACGCCAACGTCCACGGATCGTCTCATGCGCCAGAGTTTACACCTCTGTCCATACAAAGTTCAAACGCGGCAACCCCTCAGCGCCGCTACCATTGCTGCACGAGAGACATTCGCTAACGATATAGTGCACAGGATTGATGACGGCGAAATGCATGTGGGCAGCATTTGGTTTACTGACGAAGCTTATTTTTACCTGGACGGCTTCGTCAATAAACAGAACTGGCGCATATGGGGAACCGAAAAGCCCCATGTTGCAGTCCCATCGTTCCTGCATCCTCAAAAAGTACTGGTCTGGGCCGCCATTTCTTCCAAAGGAATCATTGGCCCATTTTTCAGATCCGAAACGATTACTGCATCACGCTATCTGGACATTCTTCGTGAATTTGTGGCGGTACAAACTGCCTTAGACGACACTGCGAACACCTCGTGGTTTATGCAAGATGGTGCTCGGCCACATCGCACGGCCGACGTCTTTAATTTCCTGAATGAATATTTCGATGATCGTGTGATTGCTTTGGGCTATCCGAAACATACAAGAGGCGGCGTGGATTGGCCTCTCTATTCGCCAGACATGAACCCCTGTGACTTCTTTCTGTGGTGACACTTGAAAGACCAGGTGTACCGACAGAATCCAAAAACAATTGAACAGCTGAAGCAGTACATCTCATCTGCATGTGAAGCCATTCCGCCAGACACGTTGTCAAAGGTTTCGGGTAATTTCATTCAGAGACTACGTCATATTATTGCTACGCACGGTGGATATGTGGAAAATATCGTACTATAGAGTTTCCCAGACCGCAGCGCCATCTGTTGTTGAAAATTGTAACTACTGTAATTTCGAAAGTTTGTCTGCCTGAAAATGTACTGTTGTCCCAAGCATATTGCAACAAACGGTGTATTTCTATCGCTGCTCGTTTAGTTTTTATTGCCGTTTCAAATATACCGGTCATTTTTGAAACACCCTGTATGATGTGTATGTAGTCTTCCTAATTTTACCAACAAGAAACACCACCATAACTGCTCGTAATATCTCTCCTACTACCTCTGGCGCTGGTCTTGCACACCGTACACGGCTGGCTATCACACCATGTTCCCATACCCACCGAGTGGCCAAAACGCGATCCTATCGCATTAACTCAACTAGTCCTGTTTCACTGCAGAATGCAGAAGGTCTTAGATATAGCGCTTACCGAATTTCGTACAGGTCAGACTTACTTTGGGACGATCACATGCACTAAGCTACAGGGAGGGCGAGGCAAAGACTTGAGGGTAGTTACAAGTTGCAGAGGGAGTGTCTGAAAAACAGCGCTGGAGTTTCTGTTGTATTGGATCCCTAGCAGATATTTTCGAGGAATGTGACCCATTTGGAGATATGAGAGTGCTACGAATATCATTCACCAGTGGCTGTAATCGTTAACAAATTTCTCTACAGGATCCAACGCATAAAAGTGGTTGAATAGATGGACTTGATTAAAAATCGTTGACATCATTTCTACCAGAAAGCATAACGCTATCAGAGGCTCGTGTTTATAGAGATGGGGCCCCTCCACGCCCGCACCACCGTGGTGACCAAACCAAAAGTTCTACTGTCACCTCCGTCAACATGTTAGTTATCTAGTAAATGGATCACAGGATGCTGGGCTGTGATGTTATCAAAAAATGGTTCAAATGGCTCTGAGCACTATGGGACTCAACTGCTGTGGTTATCAGTCCCCTAGAACTTAGAACTACTTAAACCTAACTAACCTAAGGACATCACACACATCCATGCCCGAGGCAGGATTCGAACCTTCGACCGTAGCAGTCGCGCGGTTCCGGACTGCGCGCCTAGAACCGCTAGACCACCGCGGCCGGCGTGATGTTATCCGTGCGTCTGGGTATTACTACGCAATAACACGGTCCATCAGGTGATAGATAGTGGACGAAACGCGAGTGAGGGTAGCGATTTGAAGAGCACAGGGAAAAAGTGCCAACGCCCGTACCGTGGGAAAAAACCTCTGCGACAGTGGGATGGGTAGTACGAGCAGTAGTGGCTTACTAGCTGCGATAGCTCATGCAAGGTTGGATTTGTTAGTATGGGTATCATGCATCATTACCATGGCAAGCGATGGCGATGTATCCCAGTTGCTGCAGCCGCTACATTCCTGGAACAATCAAGATCGTTATACAGTAGTGGGAGATCGGCCGTAGATCATCTCACTGTGTGGGGGATGTGTGGAGCTTGTCTGCATGCAGTGTACGGTACAGCTTGCCTGCGTGGTGCCAGTTATTCGGCAGTGTATTCCAGCTGGGTAGCCAGTAATGGCGTCTGATTAACAGGGGCTCGCCTGTACCGTTATGTTTGCGTGTGCTTGGCCATAGATGTTAGGTCCTTACAAGTATGTCTTTTGGTCTTTTATGTTTCCATCTATGGTTGTGGTCGTAGTTCCCCAGATTCAGAATAAATGGGTTCTGCGAATGTCTGGAGTTTCTGTATAGTCTTGTGGTGAGTTTGTGGATTACCTCCGTGAGAGTCTTAAGTCGGTATTCCCGGTGAAGGTCCGCGATGCGTGTGTATCGTGGAGCATTGCTTATGATTTTGAGTACTTTGTTTTGTATGAGCTGCAGACGGTGCAGGCGTGTAGGCGCAGCGTATCCCCAGACAGGAGCTGCGTACGTCATCAGGGGTCGAATAAGTGTCATGTACATAGACCTCGACATCCTTCTGTTCAGTGTGCTACGCCTGTTGAGCATAGGGTAGAGCTGTTTGAGCCTCGCGCTAGCTCGGTTGGTCATGTGTTGTATGTGGTCCCCCCAGAGTAGTTTCCGGTCTAGCCAGACACCGAGGTGTTTGACTTTCTCACGGAAACGTATTGGGCGTGCATGTAGTGTTATTGGGTTGCAGTGCTGATGTTTGCGCAGTTGCTTCCGTCTTCTAGTGAACAGAACGGCTTCGCCCTTGTCGACGTTCACTCTAACACGCCATTTCACTAACCAAGGCTCAGCCACTCTGAGTGCAGTCTGTAGGCGTGACGTAATGTTTGATGGTTTCCAATCTTGCGCGAGGATGGCGGTGTCATCCGCGTAGATTGCCATCGTTGTGTTGTGTGTGGTTGGGAGGTCGTTTATGTAGAGGTTAAACAGTAGGGGCCCTAGGATGCTTCCCTGGGGTACTCCCGCGTGTATACCGCGTCGTGTTGATTGTTTTCCCTGCACGTCAGTGTTGAAACTCCTGTCTGTGAGGTATATTAGACGCAGCAACTCATCGGGGAATCCCGCGTCGCTGAGTTTGCGGATGAGGCCGTTGTGCCATAGACGGTCGAAAGCCTTTTCGATGTCCAGGAACACCGCCCCGGTAGCTTTGTTTATGTTGAAGCCATGTGCTACATGTTCAACGACCCGTAAGAGTTGTTGTGTTGTGGAATGGTGATTCCTCAATTGCTCCGGTCTCAGGATGTCATTTGTTATGCAGTTCCTAGTGATGCGTTTGAGAATCACCTTCTCAACAATCTTACTGAGCGAGCTCAGAAGCTGATGGGTTGGTAATTATGTGGGAGGCTGTGGTCTTTCCCCGGCATCCTGAACATCAGGACCTTGGCCGTCTTCCAAAAGGCGGGGAAGTATTGGTGTTTTAGTATGGCATTCGTTATGTGTGTTAGGTACTCAGTAGCTTTGTGTACATGTAGACTCAAGACCGCTTTTTATGATGCATGGTGACGGTAATGCAGTCGCGACATTCGTGTTTTTAATAGCATGGTCCTTACGTGAACTGTATGTTGCGGGCTGGGAGAATCCCTCTGTGGTCAGCTTCAGATGTCATTTCTCAATAGTGTTCGTCGAAAAGAACATTGTGTTCCCTCCACGGATTCTCATTTGACCTACCTGGTTAGTGTAATTTGACTACAGAAAAAACAGAAAAAAAATACTCGCCATGCGAAGTCACTCTCGTGATCAATTTAATTTCGAAATAACGAGGATCGGTAATTTTCGCATCAAAATAATCGAAGTTTTTTTTTCCTGGTTTTACACAGGGTATGTATGCTGATCATTTGTGATCGGTGGCGGTACACTTCGCTGCACGTCACAAAATAATGAGATGCGAGTGCAGTAGAACGTAAAAAATTCATAAAACTAAATTAAAATGGACTTCGTCTACTTTCATGGAAAGAGGACATTTATTATCATCGCGAATGCTTTCTTTCCTTTTTTAAATAGTTGCTTTAATGTAGGAGTCGAGTTGATGTTAAATAGTCCAGCACAGAATGGCGGCTGAGTTCTCTAAGAGACCGCGACTCTCACCCAGTCCCAGCTGGAGCATCCTAAGTGACGTTAAACGAAAGTGTTTTCCATCCCAGAAGGAGAGCCCTATTGGAGGCGTTGAGGACCTGTCTAGTCTGCGACAGCTCGTCACCACGGCTGCGCCCCCAAACCATAGGGGCGGCTGTGTCACTATACTTTAGACGAGCAAGATGCATTCGGGAGATAGCTGCCTTTTATCTCCTATTGTTTAGTCAACTATAACTGCTTTTGTGGCGGTGAAGAATCATCATCTCAAAACAGACAGTGGCCAGCATTTGTAGCTAGGCTGCTGGTGGAGTAGCTCCCTCCCTCTGTCCATTTGTCCCATAGGTGGTTGGAAGGTCGACAGCCTCGATTTTCGGCAGTTTGTGATTGTACATGGATGAGAAGGATCATACCCCGTCTGCAGTCTGTTCGGACGACGATTTTCTCCAGTACCTGTGCTGCATTATGACCCATTCAATACGAGTGCTGGTTTTTTAATGACAATTTCGAAGTGTAATGAGAACTGTGATGCATTGTTCCATTGGCTGTGATAGCGTCTATTGGCTTCAGTTAGCTGGACAGTAGTGTGATTTTTAGTAGGTGTCTGAAGTGAACTCTGGTGTCAAACAACGATAGATGCTGCATGCTTACAGGTAATATACTTTTTAAAGTTCTCTCTGTCCAACACCAGCATCTAGTCAGTTGAAATTATTTCCCACCAAAAAGAATGAAGATAGTACATTACACTCAAGCCTTTTATCACTCTAGCTTGTAGGTGTACGGTAGAATTTGAGTGTTTCTGTTGCTGGTTTCGAGTGGTACTGCAAAATTTTTCCCAGCAGGATAACACCAGTTGTATGTTATCGCCAGTTTTTGTCGCGTATTGCGCTTTTCTTGCCATCCTTACGTAATGCTGTACATATAGTTTTGTAATTATGACCAAGCTTTGTGATTAATTACGTAATTAGGATCGATATTTTCGTCAGTTTCCCTACCAAAATAAATAATTTACTCTAACCTAAACTTCCTCTCTCGCATCTGGACAGTTTCCATGTCTTAGGGGATGCACTTAGGCCTTCCATCCAGTAGAATAAGGTTTCGAGCCACTGATACGTGCGTTTGTTACTTGCACTGAGTGTTTGTGCACTGCATTATTTCTTGGGTGTTTAAAGATTGTGGGCATGTTTGGATAGCACTACAAATGCTTTATTTCGCTGATCTACAAGTAGTTTGCAAGTCTGTACGTTGTGAAGTGCAGTGTACTGCATCAGTGTAGTGCATTGCGGGTCTGCAAAACCGTACATTGTGACCCCAAGCATGTCAGGGTGAGTGTGCTGTGTCAGCGTCATAAATAAACTACATGAAATCTGTCCCTAAATGAATTGTCCCAAAAATAAATAAAGTACACTCCTCAATCTCTCCATCAGCACTGAACAGGCTGATTCCTTTTCCTGCTAATTCCCAGGTAGGGTGGGCACATCAGCACAGCCCTGGGACAAAGAAATTCCTGTCCAAATTCG
Organism: Schistocerca nitens; assembly: GCF_023898315.1. Classification (NCBI taxonomy): domain Eukaryota; kingdom Metazoa; phylum Arthropoda; class Insecta; order Orthoptera; family Acrididae; genus Schistocerca; species Schistocerca nitens. The sequence goes on from NC_064614.1 coordinate 24,292,935, forward strand.
AAATTCCTGCGAAAATTCGAAATTCCCGCCAATGGGGTATGCTGGAGTACACGTGCAGCTGGGAGAAACACGTGACATCATCATGATGCTGTGCTTCTATTGACTGAACTGCACAATCACGTGGCGTACTATGGCGCCCTCTAGCGGTGAACTCGTGTTCTGGCTCAGTGCTCTGGTCTGCTGGATCAGAGGCAGTTGTCCATTGTGCGCATTGTGGCGTGGGAGCTTATACGCAGGTTTTAGCAATGAAAGACAGTCCCAGCAGCGACAGATGTTTCCACGCACTGTGTAATGCATCTTTGATTCCTCTCAATGCAAACCATTTATTTGCAGCACCGTATTCTTCCTCTTCATATGTTAAAGCATTAATGCTCACTTCCATTCTTCATGCAGTGAGCTGTGGATGCACTCCTCAGCTGTAAGTTTACAGGCTGTTAAACTTCTCTCAGTGAGACTCCAACAGCTTTTTGATAGAACACATGCTCCTTCCAAACCGACAGCTCAACAAGCACTGATATCTCAGCCTCTTGTTGTGGAAACACCATACTAAGCCCCTACTGCTGTAGGTAGATAATAAATTTAAACAAATTTCAACAACTTTATACAAATTTAAACAAATTAAATTTGAATTGAGTGACATCATGAGCAGTATTTAGTGGGGACAACACATACCAACCCCCTCAGCTGCAGGAGTAACTCTAAAGGCAAAATTCACTGCAAAATCCGAAATTCCCGCCTATTTTCCAAGAGGATGATGCGCCATCATGCAAAAATTCGGAAATGGGTGGCGGAGGACTGCCGGGTGACCCGTAGAAGCACATAATTCAATTTCCCGCCCAAATTCAAACTCCCTGCCAGGGAGGGCATGGCAATTTCACGCCAAAGGCCGCCATCTTGGATAAAAGTACTCACATCATCACCTGACTTCACAACCGCCATCTTGGATGATGTCATGTGCTGTTGCCAAGTCTACAGGCAGCCAATTTGGATACCGTCATCGCCGCTGTCTTGGATACATCTGGCAAGTGGCGTGGCGTGGCGCCTGCTTTGGCCCACTACTACTGGGATCCCTATCAGGTAGATCTGATAGAGGAGACAGAGAATATCCAACGAAGAGTGGTGCATTTCATCACAGGATCATTTAGCTGGCAAAAGAGCATTACAGAGATGTTAAAAAAACTCCACTGGCAGACATTACAGGAGAACCGTTGTGCATCACGAAGAGATTTACCATTCAAATTTCGGGGCAACACTTTTCAGGAGGAGTCGGGCAACATATTATTTCTCCCCACATTCACCTCACGGATTGACTACGACGAGAAATTAGAGCCAATACAAAGGCTTGCCGACAATCATTCTTCCGTGGTCTATTCGTGAGTGGAACGGGTTAGGAAGGATCAGATAGTGCTATAGAAAGTAACCTCCGCAACACACCATTAGGTGGCTTGCGGAGTATGATGTAGACATAGGTGTGGCATACATAGCGTGAGTGGCGGTTTCTCTAGGGACTTACTAGATCTACAGCAATGATGTATGACACCTCACTGTAGACTTTTATTTAACAGTCACCAGTAAGGCAAATAGGAATTTTTTCCGAGCCGACTGGATCATTTATTTTACTTCCAAAGAAATCATCTGATTTTATTTTTGTCAGCTCCCGAGATATAAATAGTATTTCCGTGAGAATTACATTTGACAAATATTGAGTCATAAAACTAAACAAAGTAACAAAATAAGGAATATGGCTGAGAAAGCTGCCGAGAACTCTGAGTTTAGTAGACTTAATGAGGATAAGATTGGTTTCTTTGGGAACATCTCAAAAGGCGCGAAATCGACAAATGTATACAGTGCTCATGACACGAATGTAAAATTCAACATACGTGGAAGTGCAGAAATCTAATGACACGGAAACTTTTATTCTATCCTCAATATAGGTTAAGGCGTTATGTGCCATGCATATTACTCGTTCGACTTTCCCGCTTCACTGACGCAAGTAGCAAACCTCTGTCGCTAGACGACTCCGAGTTGTAGTATGTAACATGGCGGTTTGTAACGTAACTATGTCGGTGAGTCCGAAACAGCGTCCTGAAACAGAGTTTCTAAGCGCAGACAACTGGAAGCACGAACTCGGACAGTTCGGCCATGCATATAGTTCCCTCTTCTTTAGCATTACACAGCCAGACCACAGACGAGACTGCGACATTCTGCAGCAGTCCGACGCTTAGGTTCACTGTCATCGATCATCCTATTTGCATCTGTTCCCAAAACTTAAAGATCAACTTCGAGGACTTCACTTTGACAGTGATGAAACAATGCAACAGAGGTCAAGAAAGTCAAATGTTCTACAGTGACGGTATCAACAAACTAGTTATTCGGGAGGACGATGGTTCAATCCCGCGTCCGGCCATCCTGATTTAGGTTTTCCGTGATTTCCCTAAATCGCTCCAGGCAAATGCCGGGATGGTTCCTTTCATAGGGCACGGCCGACTTCCTTCCCCGTCCTTCCCTAATCCGATGAGACCGATGACCTCGCTGTCTGGTCTCCTTCCCCCAAAACCAACCAACCAACCAACAAACTAGTCTGTCTCTAGGAGAAGCGAGTTTGTGTTCAGAGTGACTATGTTGAAAAGTAAATATGTCAACATGAAGGATAAAGATGTAGAATGTCAATAATATTTGATTTATTTAAAACGCCTTATGAATTTTCACAGAAGACATTGAAGGTATTACATTTCACCACGACCTATTATTTATTATTTAAGTGCCCACCTACGACTAATAAAGAAATTTCATTGCTGCCAGCTACTTACAAAATTATTTCAAGAATCGTATTTAAAAAGTTCGAAACTCATGCGGGTCATTTAACTGGCGAATATGAAGCACGCTTCGTTGTTGTTGTTGTGGTCTTCAGTCCTGAGACTGGTTTGATGCAGCTCTCCATGCTACTCTATCCTGTGCAAGCTTCTTCATCTCCCAGTACCTACTGCAACCTACATCCTTCTGAATCTGCTTAGGGTATTGATCTCTTTGTCTCCCTCTACGATTTTTACCCTCCACGCTGCCCTCCAATGCTAAATTTGTGATCCCTTGATGCCTCAAAACATGTCCTACCAACTGATCCCTTCTTCTAGTCAAGTTGTGCCACAAACTTCTCTTCTCCCCAATCCTATTCAATACCTCCTCATTAGTTACGTGATCTACCCACCTTATCTTCAGCATTCTTCTGTAGCACCACATTTCGAAAGCTTCTATTCTCTTCTTGTCCAAACTGGTTATCGTCCATGTTTCACTTCCATACATGGCTACACTCCATACAAATACTTTCTGAAACGACTTCCTGACACTGAAATCTATACTCGATGTTAACAAATTTCTCTTCTTCAGAAACGATTTCCTTGCCATTGCCAGTCTACATTTTATATCCTGTCTACTTCGACCATCATCAGTTATTTTGCTCCCTAAATTGCAAAACTCCTTTACTACTTTAAGTGTCTCATTTCCTAATCTAATCCCATCAGCATCACCCGATTTAATTTCACTACATTCCATTATCCTCGTTTTGCTTTTGTTGATGTTCATCTTATATCCTCCTTTCAAGACGCTGTCCATTCCGTTCAACTGCTCTTCCAAGTCCTTTGCTGTCTCTGACAGAATTACAATGTCATCGGCGAACCTCAAAGTTTTTACTTCTTCTCCATGAATTTTAATACCTACTCCGAATTTTTCTTTTGTTTGCTTTACTGCTTGCTCAATATACAGATTGAATAACATCGAGGAGAGGCTACAACCCTGTCTCACTCCTTTCCCAAGCACTGCTTCCCTTTCATACCCCTCGACTCTTATAACTGCCATCTGGTTTCTGTACAAATTGTAAATAGCCTTTCGCTCCCTGTATTTTACCCCTGCCACCTTCAGAATTTGAAAGAGAGTATTCCAGTTAACGTTGTCAAAAGCTTTCTCTAAGTCTACAAATGCTAGAAACGTAGGTTTGCCTTTTCTTAATCTTTCTTCTAAGATAAGTCGTAAGGTTAGTATTGCCTCACGTGTTCCAACATTTCTACGGAATCCAAACTGATCTTCCCCGAGGTCCGCTTCTACCAGTTTTTCCATTCGTCTGTAAAGAATTCGCGTTAGTATTTTGCAGCTGTGACTTATTAAACTGATAGTTCGGTAATTTTCACATCTGTCAACACCTGCTTTCTTTGGGATTGGAATTATTATATTCTTCTTGAAGTCTGTGGGTATTTCGCCTGTCTCATACATCTTGCTCACCAGATGGTAGAGTTTTGTCATGACTGGCTCTCCCAAGGCCATCAGTAGTTCTAATGGAATGTTGTCTACTCCCGGGGCCTTGTTTCGACTCAGGTCTTTCAGTGCTCTGTCAAACTCTTTTTAAATTTTCTAACCTCCCTGCCCGATTAAGGGATCTGACATTCCACGCTCTGATGCGTAGAATGCTAGTTTTCTTTCTCCTGATAACGACGTCCTCTTGAGTAGTCCCCGCCTGGAGATCCGAATGGGGGACTATTTTACCTCCGGAATATTTTACTCAAGAGGACGCCATCATCATTTAATCATACAGTAAAGCTGCATGTCCTCGGGAAAAATTACGGCTGTAGTTTCCCCTTGCTTTCAGCCGTTCGCAGTACCAGCAGAGCAAGGCCATTTTGGTTAATGTTACAAGGCCAGATCAGTCAAGCATCCAGTCTGTTGCCCCTGCAACTACTGAAAAGGCTGCTGCCCCTCTTCAGGAACCACATGTTTGTCTGGCCTCTCAACAGATACCCCTCCGTTGTGGTTGCACCTACGGTACGGCCATCTGTATCGCTGAGGCACGCAAGCCTCCCCACCAACGGCAAGGTCCGTGGTTCATGGGGGGATGAACGCTTTAAGGAAAGTAAATTGTATGTGGAACCAGTTCTCGGTCACAAGATGTCTTGCATATCCGCATACACCATATTTACACCAGCTGTAATCGTCAAAAATGTGTTTGAAGCTTCAGACATGCATACACGTGTGAAGGAAATTATAATGTAAGATAGAAACACTGTATAGCAACTCATATTGTAATAATAATCAATGATATTAACAGCTACATGCAACTTTCCTTATACAGGAGGTGCCGCACTTTGTTAATGACCCATGCACATCTGAAGAGTACTGAAGTGCATAAACTGTGAGATAGAGATGTGACGTTTTTCGTGGACGTTGGGACACTTCAGACGTATTTTTTGGCGGAAAAACCCAAATTTTTTATTCTTGCTGAGGTGTGAGTCGTCAAGCCAAGCAGGGCGAGCGTTCTTTACGGAAGTGAAATATTACCGTACCAGCCTTTGAATTATTAGAGACATTTCTAGCAACCCACTTATGAAATTTTGTATATCATCATCTTCCTTTAAAGGGTTAGGCTGTTACCTGTTCCGATCTGACTAGTAAAATCATTCGCATTATTTTTTTTTTTTTTTGACGTCTTCCAATATCTCTGTTCCCAGAATTTTCTGAGGAATTCTGTGAGCTGGTGTTCTCATGAGGCGTTGTCTCCTGTCTTCACGATTCTTTTGAAGTATTCATTATGCAGAAACTATGTAATTCTGTTCTAATATCTTCGTTTCTAATTGTATCTCTTATTGTGCAGCCCTTCGTCTTTCTTGGGAACCTCATCCCTGCTGTTTGACTTTTATTTTCTGTTTTTTTGTGATAATCCAGCTTTCGCTTCCTTAGGATAACACAGCAATCGCCATTACTTTATAGAATTTCATGACGGTTTCTTTATTTTACGTCATGGCCGAATGTTCCTCCTTATGATACCACAGACATTATGCTATTTGCGTATTTTAGTTTCAGCATCAGGGAAAAAAGTCAAATGTTATCGCACAGTCTAAATAAGAGACTTGAGACACTTGTTCTAAAACTGAATTATCCAAAACAATTCTTGATCGGACTGGGTACTTTCCTCAGAATGCCATAATTTTTCTTTCGTTGCTAGAGATTTTTGAAGTTGTATTTCTTGCAAATTTCATTCAGCTGGTATACTAATCTTTGAACGTCATGTTTATTCTTTTGAATAATAACGATGTCATCAGCAAACAAAATTACATTGACGTGCTCCTCACTCGTTATCTTAATTCCTTGTTTACTTTACATTTACATCTGCGAAGAATGACAACATTGTGAATATTGAAAAGTATAGGTGATAGCCCACACCCTTGTTAACACCTTGGTTAATAATTATTTCTTCTAATCGGTTCCCACCTGCGTTTATTACAATGCCTGTGCTTTTGTAAAGATTTTCCACTACTTCTATTACATGTTAAGGATATTCACATTCAAACATAGTCTCCACGGTCTATCACAGATCACACGGTCAAAAGCCTTCTCAAGTGTGATAAAGGCTGTATAGATTTCTATATTAAATTTTATGTGCTTTTCTACAATGATTCTAATTATACACGTTGCCTGTGCATGAACAGCCTGATCTAAATCCGTTTTGCTCTTCAGAAATAACAGATTAATGCGTTTATTGATTACCTTTCAGTATAGTTTGTAGCCAGTTTTTAGAAGATTCATGTCACGACAGTTTTTACAATCATTACGTTTCCATTTCTTGAAACGAAATACTACCTCTGCTATATACCAAGGGTCTGGGATCTTGCAGATCGTCCAACATTCATTTATTAATTGTAAAAGACTTTTATCTAGTGATAACCCTCCATATTTAATTACCTCTGCGTTTATTCCTTGTATTCCCGTAGCTTTTCTGCTCTTCATGCCTTTCAAAGTCCCATAGGAACTGCATCTACTGTTTCATTGTACAGACAACTGTGTCATCTTCAGCCTTCTGTGTATAACAGAAGTCTGTATAATGATTTACCCACTGTTCATTGCGTATTATGTTCTGCGAGGCAAGGTCTTTTTCTTCCTTGTTGAGAGCTTACATGAACTATGAACATTGCTGTCTACCGTGTAGGTCGTGTTCTAAGGCGCTTGTGAATGAGTCCAAAACTGTTGGTGTGCTTTGCGCACTTTTTGTTACGCAGCGTTCCTTTTTATTTTTTGTATATATCTCAGTTTCCTGCTGTTTTTGTCTGCAGGAACTTCAAATAAGCGAACTGTTCTTTAATGGCTTCTTTAATTTCTGTGTTCCAAATTCTGAATCTTTTTTTTTTTTCTCATCTGTTTTCTTCCTCTTAATTAGTGCTTCTCAGGCTGCTTCAGTTATACAGGCTTTGTTATTATTCCATTCTACATCGATGCCTTTATTGACTGGTAGTGAAGCAAGCTGCTCGTAGAGGCTGTACTGATGAAGATTCCTAATACTGTATTTCGACAGGAGATGTGCTTTGAATAATTCGTGTTGTGGCTTCTTTTGCAGTCTCTTTGTCTTCTTTCATTTTGGTAGTACTCTTATATTACTGCCAGAAACGAAGTACATCTACATCTACATTTATACTCCGCAAGCCACCCAACGGTGTGTGGCGGAGGGCACTTCACGTGCCACTGTCATTACCTCCCTTCTCTGTTCCAGTCGCGTATGGTTCGCGGGAAGAACGACTGTCTGAAAGCCTCCGTGCGCGCTCGAATCTCTCTAATTTTACATTCGTGTTCTCCTCGGGAGGTATACGTAGGGGGAAGCAATATATTCGATACCTCATGCAGAAACGCACCATCTCGAAACCTGGCGAGCAAGCTACACCGCGATGCAGAGCGCCTTTCTTGCAGAGTCTGCCACTTGAGTTTGCTAAACATCTCCGTAACGCTATCACGGTTACCAGATAATCAAGTGACGAAACGCGCCGCTCTTCTTTGGATCTTCTCTATCTCCTCCGTCAACCCGATCTGGTACGGATCCCACACTGATGAGCAATACTCAAGTATAGGTCGAACGAGTGTTTTGTAAGCCACCTCCTTTGTTGATGGACTACATTTTCTAAGGACTCTCCCAATGAATCTCAACCTGGTATCCGCCATACCAACAATTAATTTTATACGATCATTCCACTTCAAATAGTGCCGCACGCATACTCCCAGATATTTTACAGAAGAAACTGCTACCAGTGTTTGTTCCGCTATCATATAATCATACAATAAAGGATCCTTCTTTCTATGTATTCGCAATACATTACATTTGTCTATGTTATGGGTCAGTTGCCACTCCCTGCACCAAGTGCCCATCCGCTGCAGATCTTCCTGCATTTCGCTACAATTTTCTAATGCTGCAACTTCTCTGTATACTACAGCATCATCCGCGAAAAGCCGCATGGAAATTCTGACACTATCTACTAGGTCATTTATATATATATATATATATTGTGAAAAGCAATGGTCCCATAACACTCCCCTGTGGCACGCCAGAGGTTACTTTAACGTCTGTAGACGTCTCTCCATTGATAACAACATGCCAATCAAGCCACACAGCTGGTCTGATATTCCGTAGGCTCTTACTTTGTTTGTTAGGCGACAGTGCGAAACTGTATCGAACGCCTTCCGGAAGTCAAGGAAAATAGCATCTACCTGGGAGCCTGTATCCAATATTTTCTGGGTCTCATGAACAAATAAAGCGAGTTGGGTCTCACACGATCGCTGTTTCCGGAATCCATGTTCATTCCTACAGAGTAGATTCTGGGTTTCCAAAAACGACATGATACTCGAGCAAAAAACATGTTCTAAAATTCTGCAACAGATCGAGGTCAGAGATATAGGTCTATAGTTTTGCGCTTCTGCTCGACGACCCTTCTTAAAGATTACGACTACCTGTGCTCTTTTCCAATCATTTGGAACCTTCCATTCCTCTAGAGACTTGCGGTACACGGCTGTTAGAAGGGGGGCAAGTTCTTTCGCGTACTCTGTGTAGAGTCGAATTGGTATCCCGTCAGGTCCAGTGGACTTTCCTCTGTTGAGTGATTCCAGTTGCTTTTCTATTCCTTGGACACTTATTTCGATGTCAGCCATTTTTTCGTTTGTGCGAGGATTTAGAGAAGAAACTGCAGTGCGGTCTTCCTCTGTGAAACAGCTTTGGAAAAAGGTGTTAAGTATTTCAGCTTTACGCTTGCCATCCTCTGTTTCAATGCCATCATCGTCCCGGAGTGTCTGGATATGCTGTTTCGAGCCACTTACTGATTTAACGTAAGACCAGAACTTCCTAGGATTTTCTGTCAAGTCGGTACATAGAATTTTACTTTCGAATTCACTGAACGCTTCACGCATAGCCCTCCTTACGCTAACTTTGACATCGTTTAGCTTCTGTTTGTCTGAGAGGTTTTGGCTGTGTTGAAACTTGGAGTGAAGCTCTCTTTGCTTTCGCAGTAGTTTCCTAACTTTGTTGTTGAACCTTGGTGGGTTTTTCCCGTCCCTCACAGTTTTACTCGGCACGTACCTGTCTAAAACGCATTTTACCATTGCCTTGAACTTTCCCCATAAACACTCAACATTGTCAGTGTTGGACCAGAAATTTTCGTTTTGATCTATTAGGTAGTCTGAAATCTGCCTCCTATTACTCTTGCTAAACAGATAAACACTCCTCCCTTTTTTTTATATTCCTATTAACTTCCATATTCAGGGATGCTGCAACGGCCTTATGATCACTGATTCCCTGTTCTGCACTTACAGAGTCGAAAAGTTCGGGTCTGTTTGTTATCAGTAGGTCCAAGATGTTATCTCCACGAGTCGGTTCTCTTTTTAATTGCTCGAGGTAATTTTCGGATAGTGCACTCAGTATAATGTCACTCGATGCTCTGTCCCTACCACCTGTCCTAAACATCTGAGTGTCCCAGTCTATATCTGGTAAATTGAAATCTCCACCTAAGACTATAGCATGCTGAGAAAATTTATGTGAAATGTATCCCAAATTTTCTCTCAGTTGTTCTGCCACTAATGCTGCTGAGTCGGGAGGTCGGTAAAAGGAGCCAATTATTAACCTAGCTCGGTTGTTGAGTGTAACCTCCACCCATAATAATTCACAGGAACTATCCACTTCTACTTCACTACAGGATAAACTACTACTAACAGCGGCGAACACCCCACCACCGGTTGCATGCAATCTATCCTTTCTAAACACCGTCTGTACCTTTGTAAAAATTTCGGCAGAATTTATCTCTGGCTTCAGCCAGCTTTCTGTACCTATAACGATTTCAGCTTCGGTGCTTTCTATCAGCGCTTGAAGTTCCGGTACTTTACCAACGCAGCTTCGACAGTTGACAATTACAATACCGATTGCTGCTTGGTCCCCGCATGTCCTGACTTTGCCCCGCACCCGTTGAGGCTGTTGCCCTTTCTGTACTTGCCCGAGGCCACCTAACCTAAAAAACCACCCAGTCCACGTCACACAACCCCTGCTACCCGTGTAGCCGCTTGCTGCGTGTAGTGGACTCCTGACCTATCCAGCGGAACCCGAAACCCCACCACCCTACGACGCAAGTCGAGGAATCTGCAGCCCACACGGTCGCAGAACCGTCTCAGCCTCTGATTCAGACCCTCCACTCGGCTCTGTACCAAAGGTCCGCAGTCAGTCCTGTCGACGATGCTGCAGATGGTGAGCTCTGCTTTCAACCCGCTAGCGAGACTGGCAGTCTTCACCAAATCAGATAGCCGCCGGAAGCCAGAGAGGATTTCCTCCGATCCATAGCGACAAACATCATTGGTGCCGATATGAGCGACCACCTGCAGATGGGTGCATACTGTACCCTTCATGGCATCCGGAAGGACCCTTTCCACATCTGGAATGACTCCCCCCGGTATGCACACGGAATGCACATTGGTTTTCTTCCCCTCTCTTGCTGCCATATCCCTAAGGGGCCCCATTACGCGCCTTACGTTGGAGCTCCCAACTACCAGTAAGCCCACCCTCGGCGACCGCCCGGATCTTGCAGACTGAGGGGCAACCTCTGGAACAGGACAAGCAGCCATGTCAGGCCGAAGATCAGTATCAGCCTGAGACAGAGCCTGAAACCGGTTCGTCAGACAAACTGGAGAGGCCCTCCGTTCAGCCCTCCGGAATGTCTTTCGCCCCCTGCCACACCTCGAGACGACCTCCCACTCTGCCATAGGTGAGGGGTCAGCCCCAATGTGGGCAGTATCCCGGGCAGCCACAGTCGTAGTCCGATTGGGGGATGCGTGGGACGAGCTGGCTGTCCTCGACAAACCCCAATCCGGACCCCCACACTGATGCCCATTGGCAACAGCCTCAAGCTGTGTGACCGAAGCCAACACTGCCTGAAGCTGGGAGCGAAGGGATGCCAACTCAGCCTGCATCCGAACACAGCAGTTGCAGTCCCTATCCATGCTGAAACTGTTGTGCAAAGAACGTCTGAACTAATCTACAGAGAGCACAAACAATTCGACACAAAATTTAAACTGTTATTAAAATACAAGATTGCCTAGTAAATGCAGTAATGCTGCTACTTGCGCACTGCTGACACACTGCTCGGCGGCGGAAGGAGACAAAAACAGAAGACAGACGACTACGCGAATTTACACTATTCAGGTACTAAAACGCGATGCTACAACTCTCAAATACTATGATACGCCCGAAATTTATGAATTAAACAATGCAAGTACCAAAAACACGCAAAGAAATTAAGTATGAAACTATGTAGCAAATAAGCAAGCTAGGGGTATACGACTTGCTGCTGGCAGCTGCTTATCCAACGGCGGCAGGGAGCACACTGGCTGTGACCAACCGACACTGGCCGTTCAAAACAAAAACAGAAGACAGACGACTACGCGAATTTACACTATTCAGGTACTAAAACGCGATGCTACAACTCTCAAATACTATGATACGCCCGAAATTTATGAATTAAACAATGCAAGTACCAAAAACACGCAAAGAAATTAAGTATGAAACTATGTAGCAAATAAGTGAGCTAAGAGTATACGACTTGCTACTCGTTACCTATGTCTCTTCCTCTGTAAACACGTATATCTTGCACAAGATTCTCCATTTTATCGTTGTTTAGTATGTAATCAATCACAGACTTAATTCTCGTGCACTCCATGTAAACTTGCGAATGTCTTCCTTTCCGTAAAATGTATTAGAAGTTTTAAAATTGTTGAAGGAAGCAAATTGGTGTAGTCCAGGTACATTTTAACTAAGGGTCTATTCTCCAAGTAGTCCTGTTTTTCTTTGTATAGGTTGATTTCCATCTTATGCATTAAAATCACCACAAATGACAACATGGGCTGTCTTGTTGATTTTGTTCACTTCTGTCTGAAGATTATCGTAAAAAATATCAGTATCATTCCTCCTTCCCTCCTCTGTGCCACAGACATCTGTAACTGTTGCACGACCTCTTGGAATTTGAAATCTGACTGTCAGTATTATTTCATTTATGAAGCTGTATTCACTACCCTTTCCTCTTCTTTTATTATTGATTAAAATTGCTACTCCAGAATTAGCTCGTTTTATGTGTGCGACGCCACTCTAAGCCATCCAGTATTCTGTCGAATCTCTTTTGATCCTTTAAGTTTTTCTTTTGTTTCTGTTATTATTGCAATGTCTTCTTTCATCTCTTTGAGTACTTCATTTAACTCGCTTTCTTTGTTGGTCAATCGTCGAACATGCCACCTAGCCAAAGGCATACAATCCGTAATGTCAAATCGTTTTTCCTTTAAGATTTTCCGGTTGTCACGTGTTGATCCAGTCCTGTATCCGAGACTGTTTGTGACTTTTCCAGTGATTTTATAATCGCCTCTCTGCGTTACGAGCGCTGCGCTGGTTAAGTCGCGTGACGGGGATTCCACTTCTAGGTATCGCGACCTGCCTTCTATTCTGTCGGTGTTGTCTCCCTTAGGGAAGCTGGCTTCACCGCCAGCTCTTTGTAATTATAACAGCAAATAATCACATCAGTTTCAGTTCAGTGTCTAAGTAACTTCTACAATACCCAAAAAACCTTAATCCCAGGATTTTGAACTTTTCGTGACAAATAATTTAATGGTGCGCTTAACGTAAATGTTCATTAGTCGTATTTTCTGAGTGAATGTAAGGGACAAATGCGGTAGGTAAGTGAAATTTAAATTTCGAGTAACTGTGCATGAGTGAACTCTGGAATGAGATTGTTCAACCTTTATGTGAGTCACGCACACTGACGAATATGCCGATTGTAAAGAGTTACTTTGTCGACATTTCAGTGACGTACAGATTTTTGTATAAATTAATTTCCGAACTGCCTTGCCGCAGTGGTAACACCGGTTCCCGTCAGATAACTGAAGTTAAACGCTGACCACGCGCCCCTCCATATCCACATCCAGTGACACAAGGGGGCTGAGGATGACACGGTGGCCGGTCGGTACCGTTGGACCTTCATGGCGTGTTCAGGTGGAGTTTAGTTTAGTTTTTATGAGTTGAAAGAGAAAGCTGATTGTCAACCGTCTTATTCGGTGAATTTGTTTTGATACGAGCAGTCGATTCTGAGTGGTTCAAATCGCTCTGAGCACTATGGGACTTACATACTGAGATCATCAGTCCCTAGAACTTGGAATTACTTAAACCTAACTAACCTAAGGACATTACACACATCCATGCCCGAGGCAGGATTCGAACCTGGGACCGTAGCGGTCGCGCGGTTCCAGACTGTAGCGCCTAGAACCGCTCGGCCACATCAGCCGGCTTGTTAAGACTGTCTGATATTTCTTTCACGAAGTATAGTGTTAAACGGTAAAAGTCTGTGATCAGTCATGAATGTCGTCTACGGAAATTCCGAACTACTCGTAAGAAATGAGACTTTCTTTTGATTTATATACATTCCGCCTAGCGTGCTGTGATATAATAATCGTGAACTTTCTGAGTTGTAAAGCGTGATGATAAACGGAATAGTATTTGTGCAATCACTGAACACCGTTAAGCAACGTGTGTTTTTACATATTGATTATTAAGTGATAAAAAATGTGGTATGTTGAATAATAAGTCACGAGTTAAAATCTTAAGCTGGTTACCAGACAGAGAGAGAAAGAAAGAGCTTTAAGTGGTTATTTTCGTACTTTCATTTCTGGAACTGAGTCCTATAAGTGACTTGGTAGAAAAATTTGTATATTGGAAGAGATAACAACTTTTCTTCATTTAGCTTAATCACTAAATCACGCTTTAGAGGGATTAGACAATGAATTCCGTCTTGTTGACATGCGTAGTGTAGCTACTTTTTCCACATTCCTTATCTGCTGAGAAATATTACATTTCACTCCAGAGCAGGATGTACTTCTGAAGAGCTAACCAAGGTGATTTAGTCCGAAATAAGAAGACTATTTAGATTTGTAGAATGAAATTTTCACTCTACAGCGGAGTGTGCGCTGATATGAAACTCCCTGGTAGATTAGAACTGTGCCGGACCGAGACTCGAACTGCCAGGAAGTTTTATTTCGATTTGACCACAACTTGTGAGCAAAACTTGGGTGTCAGGTAAATTGAGCAGTTTTAGCCCACTTATGATTCCACGGGTCCCATTCCAACCATCATTGTGTCAATTACGACAGCGACTCATATGACGTGTAATCGACGTTCTTTGTTTATAGTTATACGCCCTGAAATCTCATCCTGAGTATTAAGTGTAAGACCGTAGGACTTGAAGGAAATTTTCTTATCTTATATGTTCTTTCTACGTTATCGCTTCGCAACACTGGTGGCGCCTACTGTGTGATGAAGCCGGCGAGACAGGTCGCAGCGGCTGCGAGTGGAGTCACTTGTGAGCCTACAAACAGGAAGGACCTTAGCTGATAGTAAACTGACCGCGGAGGTGGCAGCGTGTGGGCTCCGAGTGTTACTGTACGATATATGAAGTGGGAGAGGGCAGTCGAGTCTCTGTTTACAGTGGTACTTGCAACAGATAATTGGTTTTCGTCTATGCTGGAATTTTAATAAGCACCTGGCGCTATGAATTTCCGAACCTAAGCTTCTAAGCGAATCCATGGCGCATCTTTTGGAGACTTCTCGAATTTCCAGGAATGAATGGTTGTGTGCAGATCCACTCTACTCAACGAAATATACAATGCAAGCGGTACGTTCTCACTGTTATCTGCTTGCGACACCTTAATTGTAGACTGTGTTCCAGGTAGGTCAGTTCCTTGGAAGCGCCACTGTGTTCTGATAGTTTCTCTCTATATTCCTAGTGTTTTGTCTTGGGCGGGTGAGCTGGATCGCTTCCGGTTCCAGTGCGACAGGGCTATAGTCATTAGGCAGGCAATTAAGGGGCTCCGGAAAGGCTCAAAAATCATGAAAAGTTCAATTTTTACTTTTTTGCGTTTTCTGAATCTGCAGACTATTACCTTTTAATAGATATATAATTTATTCAATTCCGAAGACTACAACTATTTTTAATTTTTTTTTTGAAATGTGTTCTACATGGGCGTGACCCACTGTGGCGCTGTTAAACTGCTGTCAAATGGTGTTATTATTTACGTCCGTGTTCATCAGGTACATTTTAGTGATGTGAGATAAAGTATGTGTTGTGGCTAACCTGTGATGGTTCAATATATATCGCTGGTGTGATTGTCGATTGTTTCGTGTTTATTTACTCTGTCGTTATCTCGAAAATATTCGTAATTAATTCTGTTTCTTGAGTCTCTGTTTTGTTGAAGTATAATAATGAGTAAAAGTAAAGTTATTAGCAATCCTCTGAAAGCTTTTAAGAAAAGGAGAAATGTTGGAAAGCCAAAGGTATGTGTTATTACTGTAAAAAATAAAGACGATGAAAATCCCCAACATAGCTTGTGTCCCAAAGAAGAAGACAGTTGGTGTAAATATAACAAAGGATTGCTAACTGGTGAAGTGTACACTCATAAGCATAGTCTGCCTCATGCAATAATGGAGGTGATAAAACCTATTTTCAGAGACTTAGCAGCACCTGAACTGTTGAAAAAGTGTATTCACGGAAAAACTCAAAACCCCAATGAAAGTGTAAATAGTGTTATATGGTCGAGAATCCCCAAGACTGTATTTGTTGGAGTAGAAACACTTCACTTTGGTGTGTATGATGCTGTTGCGACTTTCAATGATGGCAACATTCTAAGGTGCAAGGTATTTAGAAATATGGGAATGAAGATAGGTTCTAACATGGTACGAGCGATGCTTGCTTTAGACAAGGAACGCCTTCGGGCTGCATACAGGGCTGTAAAGAGTCTAGAAATACAAGCAAGAGTAAACAGGAGGAGGAACAAGAGGAAGCTGGAGGAGGAGTTTGCAGAGGATGAAGATAATCCATCCTATGGACCTGGAATGCACTAAAAAGTTAATCCAATCTTTGTCGCTCGATTCCCAAAACTTTTATTTTCTCATACTAATTACATGTTTTCTAAGGATCTTCCAAACATATTTGCTTCAAACTTTCAGTAAATGTTACACAGTACCTTCTGCATAATTTAACACAGCCTTTTTCCAAAAAACTGTATATTTTTGAATATATAAATAAAAAATTGCAAAAAAATGTTGTGAATTTTCATTACAATTGAAAAAAAAATCATCTTTAATAACTGAACTAAAATTTTGTAAAACCCCTGTGTTAAGTTGTAGCCCATATTCCAATAAATAATCTGTAAAAAGTTCAACTTCCTACCTCAAATACTTTGTGAGGAAAGATGTAATTTATAAGCGTTATTTTAACATTGCAAGTATAGGGCGTTCCGGAGCCCCTTAAGTGGCCACTCGAGACACTGCTGATGGAGCTTGAAACTTCTGTGGGTGAGGTGCCTGAATGGGAAATGGTCCATTTGTAAGAAGTGATATTTTGGCTGAATTGTTAACCTGGTGCTTCCTCTATTAAAATTATATAAAATTCTGAACTACATGGGTGGCCAGAAAGCATTCTAACCCTCTATGGACGACCTCGACAAATTTGTAACGCTTAAAATATATTGCCGTATCTGCATAGCGCGAAGTTTTTTCTCGCAGGTGACGAGCGTAGAAGATTCGTAGCGCTTCAGAATACAAGTGTTGGAAGTGGCGCCACGCTCAGGATATATTTATTACAATTGGTGTTGAAAAACTTAAGTTATCAGCTATATGTAAATATTATGTGATAGAGATTACTTTGAGGTATATCTGGATAAAAAACAATTACCGTAACAATTACTGCCAGAATCTGAGGGCTTATGTTTCAAACGTTACAAATTTGTCAACTCAGGCACTTGCACCGAAACAGTTGTTCTATCTAGAAAATGAATCCTGCAGAATTTTATGGGAAGAAGAACAGTGTTGTGGCGCGTGTAGCTCGTGGAGAGAGTGAGGACAGTTGCCTCAGTGCCTTCTGTAGCGATAATGACGAGGATTATGTGACAACAAGTAGGGAATCTGTGTCCACCAGTTCTGAAAATGTTATGGTTTTTGCTTTTATCACTTGGTTGCACTGTAGCAATATGTACAGCTTTGGGACACTAAACTATGTATTATGTTTGTAACTTCCAGGCATCAGTGATGAGGATGATACCAATGTTCCTGACGCAGACAACATTTCGGCTCGTTCGTCATCATGTGCGTCCAATAAGCGATGACCAGTCTGGAGAAACATTAGCAAAGACAATAGTGCTCGTGACATGCCATAGTGGCTAGACTTCATCCCTGAATCTATTGCAATCAAGGAACCAGTGGATTATTTCAAACACTTCTTTGACAGTCAACTATTGGAACATATAACGCAACAATCAAACTTGTATTCTGTTCAGGAGAATCCAAGTAAAGCTCCCCAACTGTCTGTCAGTAAACTGGAACAATTTATCGGAACAGTGTTTCATATGTCACTTGTCACTGTACCACGTACACGAATGTATATTGGTCTAGCTTATTTGGCGTCTCTTGAATATCGCACGTGATGAGTCGAAACCGGCGGGAAGACATGAAATCCAATCTCCATTTCCATGACAACACCAGAATGACTGATTCAGAAGGTACTTGCAAAGACAAACTTTTCAAGATTAGGCAATTGATAAGTGATTTGCTCGAAAAATTCAACAAACTACCTACTGATAGGATGCTATGTGTCGATGAGCAGATGGGTACCCTTCAAAGGAATGTCTAGTTTGAAACAATATATGCCAAAAAAGTCTAACAAGTGGGGATTATAAAATATATATTTAATGCGACAAAAAAGGAAATGTGTACAATTTCGAAGTGTATTGTGGGAAACAAGATCCACTGAAAGGAATGGGAGATTTAGGGTCTAACGCCGATGTTGCTATTCGTCTTTTTAAGATTATTCCACAACAAAGAAACTCTTTGTTATATTTTGACAATTGGTTTACGACAATACCACTGCTTACAGAGCTTGCACGCATGAAGATTTTTTTGTCTGGGCACAGTTAGAGCCAATATATTACCTGGATGTGAGTTGATAACTGATAAAGATGTGGAAAAAAAAGGGAGAGTTGCATACGATGAACGATAGGCAGATATTGATGGACAGTGTATGAGAGTTGTCAAATGGTTTTACAACAGATCTGTAGTACTTGCCGCTACTTTTTCTGCTGCAAAACCAATAAGTAAGGTGAAACAATGGGATATAAAGGCCAAAGCAAAGGTTGAAGCCGACTGCCCGTCAATAATTCTTCTTTACAACCAATATATGGGAGGAGTAGATGCTTTAGACTCACTGATTGCACTATACCGGATAAGCATCAGATCGTTTATTTTTTCACTTACTTGATATGGTGGCAGTGAATGCATGGTTGCTGTACAGAAGAGACTGTGATTCATTTGGTGCAAACCAAAATAAACAAAGGCTGAAATAGCTGAAGCGTTGTGCAAAATGAACAAGGACTTGAGTGGGAGAAAGAGGGGTAGACCTTCTTCAAGTACTGATGTCGAATATGTAAAGAAGAAGAACCTAGGACATGTATCTAAGCCAATCCCCCAAAAGGTTGCTCGTCAGGACAATGTTGGCCAGTTGTGTCTGCCAACAGAGTTAGATGCAAAAAGCCAAACTGCAAAGAAAGTCCATCAATTGTGTGCCAGAAGTGCGGTGTTCATTTGTGTATCGAGAGAAAAAGAAACTGTTTTCTGGACTTTCATAGGGAATGAGAAGTATGCAAGTCAAACTTTTTAAATTCATAAATATTTTCAGTTCGAAGAAAAGTATATATGTTTGTATTCACTCTCCAGCATTTAATTACCTGGTATCCTTAAATGCCTACCGTAACAAATTTGTAATGTTAAAAATGTATATTGTTTAAATATGACATTTTGCATTTTTAATCAAAATATGTTTAAAGTGACCCCTAAGTAGTACAAATATAGCATTTAGAGTTTTTTGTTTGTATTACGTCATAATTCTGTCCATAGAGGGCTAATAATCTTTAATTTAAAGAAGTGCTTAGTGCCGTTATTAATTATATGTGACAGGTTGTATGTTATATGACCTGGCCTTGAGGGTTTGAACGTTAAATGGACCTCCACGAGATAATAATTTTAGGTAGTTTTATTTTGTTTTGCTCCTCTATGCCAGTTATACTTTAAACTCTAACGTAAGAGGGTGCTGTTTAAATAGATGTTCTTCTGCTTACACTCATCACTTCCTGAAGTATTGCTTGGTTGATCACTAGCGTGCTGTCTTCTCTTAAGACTCCAATCCTGGAGTGCGAGATATGAACCATTTTCATCATGTGGATAGAATAAGTTTAATCTTCACACTTGAGAAGGCTTAGGGGTCTACAGGTTGTAGCCCTTTGTCTTGGCCTTATCCTAATGTGATTTATTTAATAGATCATCAGAGTATTCATTGTATATAAGATTTTGTACATGGTTCCGAACTACCTTATGCATTGACTGAAACGACCTATTCCTTGTAAACTGTATAATGTTTAATTTTCATGTCAAATAATTATTTAAATTTTTTATCATTGTAATTTTTAATTAATGTCAAGCAGCCAGTCAGCACTTTATCAACACAATTCTCGGTACCACTAACGTTCTGTCATACAAAAGTTATTTAGACAGACTTTTAGATTTCGTTCTTAGTTAGATACTCTTGTTGGCAATAACTAGTTTTTTTATATTATGAGGGAAAGAAGGGTAACGAACAAAGTAAACACAGTGAATGTTCTTTTTCTGGAATTTAACTAGAAGAAAATCACAATTTTTAGTCACGCAATATGTAGCATAGACTCATAAAATTACTGAGTTTCAATGTTTTGAACTAGAACTGAATAAATTCAAATAAACTTGTTTCCTACCTTTAACTTGGTGTGTTACGTGCTGTAATCCTGAACAATGCACGTGGTGTAATTACGGAAACGCTAGTGATAAGAACGAGTCACCAAAACTACCTCAAACTGCATAACTGCATTTGAATTATCATTTTCCCAAGCAATTAGAAAACTTAAATCTTTATGTTAAACAAGTTGACTTGTGGAAATCTATATTATGCATCACGGTGAGCAGTGCTACAACGCGCTACTTCGCAATACATGGCTTGCAAATTATAGCCCGCAAAACTAACAAAATAAAAAATGCTTCAAGAAATTACAAAATGAATTTTGAAAGACTAAATAAACAAACATTTTTCCCAAAAAACGCTCTGTGGTTCTACGTAAGCAGTATTACGAACACTGTATGATGCACACTCGAATGTAACACTGCACAGTGAGAATAAGACTGTCTGCATGTGGAATGAAATGTGAGATGAACCTTACCTAAAATGAACCCCATAATAATTTTGAAATGCAAAGCTAACTGTAAATCATCTTGCTGCGTTCTGACTGTGATGTTAAACTGGCTCTACCGAATTTCCATGGCTTATCTGTAGCAACAGAAACTCCGTACTGCTCGAAAGTGATGTACATTGATGGAGACCACTGTAGAAAAGCCAGAACAATAAAAGAATGCCTTGCGCAGTGAAATACACCGATGAAATTATGCTAATCAGATGTTACTACACTTTTAAGTAACTATGTTCCACTCAGCGCAATGCGGCGACACACATAATTAAAAAATTCAAGTCGTGAGAAGACGATGGAAGATACTGCATTTACTGAATGATTAAGCAGGGACTAGCATTCAAAAACTATATTGTGAATAATGAAACTCATTCTTCGACTATTATAATCATCTTTACGAATTTATTGCTTATTAAGAAATATGATTTTGTCATGAAATCAATTGTTGAAATAGTAAAGGATTGGTAGATCTATAACTTCTGTGTGGAAGCCATATGAAAGGCAGCTTTACTTATTCGCGTCTGAATAATGAAACTAACAAACCCAAACAAATAAGAATGTCTCACTAAAACATTCAGTTTTCCAAACACATCATAAATTACGTGCAGGCAAGCAAAGCAGCATCCCCGTTACCTGACAATCTCCACACTTCTCAAATTAATCTTTACCATATCATATTTCTAAAACTGAATATCCTCTGTATCTTTATCTCTCTGCTCTGAAAGCTACTTCCAGACCGTTCTGTAGTACGGCCAACACGAGAGAGACAATTGTACTTGCAACCAAAGATCACTTTGCTTGTACTCAGAACCTGTGTGGCGTAATATATCGATTATTGAAGGTTATTGTTTGAAATATGTCCAGAGCACCAATATGAACTAGATGGAATGGAAATACAGACCTTACATCAAATTCCTTGACTGCCAAAAATACACTATAAACCTTATAAACGGACGATTCAGAATGCATGCTCATTCACCTTGAGCTGTATAATCAAGGAAAACGAAGCCAAGACACATGAATAAGCGAATAATGCCATAAAAACGTTAAAAGCACCATACTAAATTTTGAAGCTCGTATCATTTGTGGCCCAAAAGTTGCCTGACAGCCTGTTGTAAAGTGTAAATGAGTTTGTTGTAGAAATGCACATTGTAACATTTGACGCCAAACATATTTTCGTAATTCCGTAATTTGTTGTGAGTATGGTCGCAATACTACTGAAGGCTCAAATGCATTGAAATTTTGACTGACGCCTTTTGTCTATTTCAGAGTCATGAATCAGTTAAGAGATAGTGACGCCTGCCAAATTTGCCCTGTCATAGAAGCTCTTCCGCATCTCAGTTCGTCACTGAAAGGCAGTGTTACGAAGTTATTAAATACTAGCTCCATCATTTGCTAATCACGCTCAACCAGACTGGTCGTAGGTGACCGGACAGCGTTCATATCGAGTATGTCTCGTCACGAATACATGGACACTTACATATACAGTCACGCATATACACGCACAGTAATTACCTGCGTAGCAGGGTGTCCATTACACGCCACTCTGCCTGCCTGACGGATACCTACGTACAGTCGCTGACTAATCACGGCTCCTAGTGCATATGGACTGTTAGTTCGAATAATAATAGGCTCCTTCTTATCTGACATACGCATTCCCTGTCTGCTTGCTTGCTTTTGACCTATCCTCACTGGCCTACAGTACACATTTTGCACTACTACCACGACATCTACTATTTGCAGTAAATATTTTTGCAATACGTGTATTAGTCTTAAACCATTTGGTTAAAAACTCGTGACAAGTACATCGAGGATAACATTGATGACCACAGGATGCGAAGTTAAAAAGCTATTTATTTTGGGAGGAATAGTAAATATTTTGGGAGATAATACTATAGACCAAGCCGACAAAATCATGTGAGTCCAACTTTTACTGTTCACAGAGATAAAGCTGGCTACAGAAATAAGATCTCATTTCTCACGTTGGTACTCCAGCTCCTAAGGGCTTATTTATCGAATGTCATTTTTCTATTGAAGTTCAAGTTGTGAAGTTGTCCTTGAGTTTACATAATTCAGTTAATTAACTGCTGATAAAATGTTCTTAATGAGCATATACTTATTTAGTTCATCTATTGACTGAAACATTTTGCTGGTAACTGACCATGGTAATGTACCGCTAACGTCATTAGGTATGCGTCCCAAGCAAATATTCTGTAGCGTTTGAACGCTTCTGATGTACACCAGAAAATGGCCTGCAGCTACTGACAAGGACAATAAATTCCAATTCTGCTTAGTCTCTGCCAATACGAAGCAAAGCGATTCATGTATGAGCTGCTGTTGCTGTTCCTACATAACCATCCTGAAATGCTACTGTGAGAACTTCGTACTCAGTCTTACCAAGATTATTTAATACTATGCTGAGCTTCTGTAGTACGAATTAGCTACTAGCCTCACTCCTACCTAAGACTAATGCCAGAGATGTAAACCACATACACATATAAATGCATGCATGAAACATAACCCGATACAATTATTATTATTAAGAATGCCTTATTCTTCTAGTTCATTATTTAATGTGACATATTTGACATATTTAATGAGTGTCCAACAGTTAGTTTCCCTTCGCATTTTCTCTGACATAATTCCTCCAGTTTTAGTCCTTGCCGAACGTTAACAATAGCCATATTCTTAAACCAGCTGAGATTCTCGATAAATGCACTGCTGTAAAATATTGAACCAACCAAAATTTCACAGTCAAGATATTGGTCTATTTTCTAGGTGATGGCGTATATATTATATATATATATATATATATATATATATATATATATATATATATAATTGTGATGTGTTGGCATGTTGAATTGCATTGATTGCCTGTTAGACTGTTTTATACATTATGAAAGAAACCCACACGACACTGGTGTAGTATTTTAAAATACTACACCAGTGTCGTGTGGGTTTCTTTCATAATGTATAAAACAGTCTAACAGGCAATCAATGCAATTCAACATGTCAACACATCACAATTATCCGTCATTTAAAAGAGGTTAATGAAACAAGAAGTAAACGCGTGTCAACATATTTGGTTCAATAAACAGTGCATTCAGAAAAATCTCGTTCCGAAACATACTTTGCTTTCATGAGGGCAGTGTTGTACATCAGTTACAGAAAGACATGTTTTAAACAATTTCAAGAAGAAAGTGGCTTATAATAGAGTTACGGCAGTCAGTTGACACAAAGGTAATACGCAAAGGTTCTTCTTGTATCCTTGTTGTTGTTGCTGTCTTCAGTCCTGAGACTGGTTTGATGCAGCTCTCCATGCTACTCTATCCTGTGCAAGCTTCTTCATCTCCCAGTACTTACTGCAACCTACATCCTTCTGATTCTGCTTAGTGTATTCACCTCCTGGTCTCCCTCTACGATTTTTACCCTCCACGCTGCCCTCCAATGCTAAATTTGTGATCCCTTGACGCCTCAGAACATGTCCTACCAGCCGGTCCCTTCTTCTCGTCAAGTTGTGCCACAAACTAGTGCCAGCACTAATTCATAGTGCTAAAGCTACTGTTTCACTATTTATTCATTTATAAATACCTCTCGCCACACACGCTACATGCACTATCAGCTGAGACGCTCTCAGTCAGTATAACTGGCAAGCACTTCATATCCCGTGGGTGATGCCAGCGTTGTGTTTGCAACGTCCTCTCCAGAGAACATTACGCTATAGTTTGCTTTGGAGTAGAGCCACTAAAACAGTATGAACACTTTATACAATGCTCACGGAGGAATACCCGGAATTTCCCCACCGAGATGTACTTCATTTGCATTAATACACTTCGCTGAATACTGGCTGCTCTGTCAATTAATTTCCTGTGGAATCAGCGGTGCCGAAGTACATTTTGATGGTAGAGCGTCAGCTTTGCTAAAGTACCATCATCTACAGCAACATCTACATCTATACTCCGCAAGCCACCTGACGGTGTGTGGTGGAGGGTCGTTTTAAGTACCTCTATCGGTTTTCCCTTCTATTCGAGTCTCGTATAGTTCGTGGAAAGAACGATTGTCGGTATGCCTCTGTGTGGGCTCTAATCTCTCTGATTTTATCCTCATGGTATCTTCGCGAGATATACGTAGGAGGGAGCAATATACTGCTTGAATCCTCCGTGAAGGCATGTTCTCGAAGCTTCAACAAAAGCCCGTACCGAGCTACTAAGCGTCTCTCCTGCAGAGTCTTCCACTATCATCTCCGCAACGCTTTCGCGATTACTAAATGATCCTGTAACGAAGCGCGCTGCCCTCCGTTGGATCTTCTCTATCTCTTCTATCAACCCTATCTGGTACGGATCCCACACTGGTGAGCAATATTCAAGCAGTGGGCGAACAAGTGTACTGTAACCTACTTCCTTTGTTTTCGGATTGCATTTCCTTAGGATTCTTCCAATGAATCTCAGTCTGGCATCTGCTTCACCGACGATCAATTTTATATGATAATTCCATTTTAAATCACTCCTAATGCCTACTTCCAGATAATTTATGGAATTAACTGCTTCCAGTTGCTGACCTGCTATTTTGCGGCTAAATGATAAAGGATCTTTCTTTATATGTATTCGCAGAACATTACACTTGTCTACATTGAGATTCAATTGCCATTCCCTGCACCATGCGTCAATTCGCTGCAGATCCTCCTGCATTTCAGTACAATTTTCCATTGTTACAACCTCTTGATATACTACAGCATCATCCACAAAAAGCCTCAGTGAACTTCCGATGTTATCCACAAAGTCATTTATGTAGATTGTCAATAGCTACGGTCCTACGACACTCCCTTGTGGCACACCTGAAATCACTACACTGAGAATGACATGCTGCGTTCTGTTATCTAGGAACTCTTCAATCCAATCACACAATTGGTCTGATAGTCCACATGCTCTTACTTTGTTCATTAAACGACTGTGGGGAACTTTATTGAATGCATTGCGGAAGTCAAGAAACACGGCATCTACCTGGGAACCCGTGTCTGTGGCCCTCTGAGTCTCACTTGAGCTAGTGGTTGTTCTAGCTGGATACCGTATCGCCATATATACTGACTCTTGTTTTTTTTGGGCAGCTTTTGAAGGGTTTGACCCTTCCGTACATCTCTTGGAATAATGCTTGTCATGTCTGCATAAACCGTTTTACGTTTTCCCATATTGTCTGTGTATTTAATGTTTCCTCTCCAGTGCTGTTGATAGCACATTACTTTTTCTTACGTTCATTCCAACTGCTTTAGAAAACTGAGAATGTTGGGAAGACTTAGAAAAACAAATGAAACTCTGTATTAAAAAGATGGCAGTTACAGTGATGTGTAACGTAAACAGTGAACTGTAAAATGTCCACCTGGTTGACAGATGACAAAAAGCAGTTAGTTTAGATGCAATGAATTAGAAGTTACCAGTAAGTGCCTTTCCATTTCATAAAAATACGTTAAGGAAAATGGCTCTGAACACTATGGGACTTAACATCTGAGGTCATCAGCCCCCTAGAACTTAGAACTACTTAAACCTAACTAACCTAAGGACATCACACACATCCATGCCCGAGGCAGGATTCGAACCTGCGACTGAAGCGGCCGCGCGGTTCCAGACTGCAGCGCCTAGAACCGCTCGGCCACTTCGACCGGCTACGTTAAGGAACTGTTCTTAAATCTATAACCTAGATGTGAAACCATAACCTATGTGTAAAAATGGACAAATCATGTAATATTTCAGGACATCCACTGAAGATGCCTTGTAAAGAAGGCGAAACGCGTCTGGGCGCATAAATAAAAATAAAAATTTCCATGTGCAGCATGCATTTTCTTTGAAACATCTGCAATTTGGAATATAAACGCTATGTACGATTAGCAAGGCAAAATAAGTGGGTGATAGCGGAACACCACCGTGGCTCTGGAAAACTATCTTGTGCCTGTAAGTCCGTGTGCTGTCGAAAGAGTCATAGATGCGCCAACGAAATATTAGAGAGGCGACTGAAATTATTAAGCAGGACGGTTGCAATCTTCCGGCGTCGTGGCTGCCGAATATCCACGTCCAACGGGCCGCTAACAGTCGAGTGGCAGAAACCTCACCACGCCAGTCTAAACAAACAGCTACAGAAAAGTACCAGTGCATCCCTGAGAACACCAAGAAGAAAACGTGACCACCAGAAGGCAAGCGCTGAACTGCTGACCGTCACCAATCGCTGAAAAGCTGCCTAGCCCACGAATAGCTTCTTTCCTACACTCCCCGCTTCCGGCACGACTAGCCTATTATATTCGAGGCTAATAAAGTTTCAAGAGAACATAACATGTTGACACCGATCGTCTACAATAAATAATGCCAAATTTTCTCCATCAAAATCAGTCTTGCCCAGGAGAAGGCCGTTGTAATACGGTCGAAACGTCAGTGTTAAGTTCACAATCGAAATATTTAATACTATGACGAGTTGCAACACACAGAATAATTTTAATCACTATAAAAACTATGTTCTGCAAATGTCAGTGAGCGCTACTCGATCACTACCTGCGTCGCAATACCACGGTGAATGCAGGGAGGTACTATAATGTCTTGTCGAATCTGCGTCCTGGAGTTTAGTCTCACAAAGTTCTCTATTTTAATGGCAATTCTCCATCTCATGTAGCTCCAGTGACCCAGATGGAGTTCAGAGGAATCGATTAGGATGTGTTAGTGCATCTCCCATATTAACCAGATATCGCCGCTAGTGATGTTCAAATGTTTCTCCAACTCAAAGGTCATCCCGGCGATAAGCAATTCAGCACCGATGATAAAGTCACATCAGCAGTGAACAGCTGGTTACGAGCACAGAGCTGAACCTGGTACAACACATGTTTGGAAAAACTTACCAAAACATTTGGAGAAACAAGACGGCTACGTAAAAAAGTAACAGAAGCATTGTCCAATGTTAAATGAAATTTTTCTGCATGTTATGTTGCCTATAACCTGTTTTTTATAAAACGGATTACCTTACTTGTTGGGCTCTCCTCGCAGGTACTGTGTCCATAGCAGCTGATGAAGTAAGGCCTTCTGTTATGATGTGAGGCTTCTCGCTCTTTGCTACCCAGTTTTTTTTTTATAGAACTGCCCTGATCCGACTCCAAAATTCGCTTTCGTTTTATCGGAAAGCATGCTTTCAGTAGCTGACAGTCTTTCTATATTTCTAACAGCAGTACACATGAAACCTAATATGAAACCTAAATTCAAGCAATTGTCGTATAGTTCCTGCATTACCGTTTATTAATATCTTTAGAACTGCATATTACATTGCAAATATCATGTTTTGTTCCTACGTTTAAAAATTTGTCCATGCTGACAAAATGGTTCAAATGGCTTTGAGCACTATGGGACTTAACATCTATGGTCATCAGTCCCCTAGAACTTAGAACTAGTTAAACCTAACTAACCTAAGGACATCACACACATCCATGCCCGAGACAGGATTCGAACCTGCAACCGTAGCGGTCACGCGGTTCCAGACTGAAGGGCCTAGAACAGCACGGCCACACCGGCCGGCGTGTCCATGCTGACAGACCGACACTAATCACAATAGACGAACAAGAATATAAAAGATATGCTTTCGACATAACAAACTTTGACTGATTATTACTTACTAAGTCACATAATACGATTCGACTGCCGAATACCGCGCTGCCATAATAACAACATTTACTTGCCGGCCCCCTAGATATCACTACTAGTGCACAGGTTGTCTTTACTCAGAAAGCAAACAACCTTATACGGCTGAGTCACCCCTGGGAGCCATGATACACAGTTAGAAAACTCCCTCTATAGAGGATATTGAGTTTTGTAGTTACGTACAGATGAAAAGATGGGCAATAAAGAAAAAAAAAAGATGTGTAACGCAGGAAATGCATATCCTCCTACTTCCATTTATTGTACTATAAATTTGTTTTCCTTATTTTTGTTACCTGAATATATAACATTTCTGTGTCTTCGTATATTGTAATTGTTTTACTATTTGTATATATATATATATATATATATATATATATATATATATATATATATATATATATGTCGATGTATAATTGGTTTGTTTCGTAAATATTATTTGTATTTCTACGCTGGGTCTTGCCTAGGGAAAACTGCTATCGAACGATTACATCGATAGGTCGTGTGAAGAATCAAAGTGTGTAGGATCTTTGGTAGTGTTAACTCTGCCGCGTGGAGCGCGGGCAGAGCAGTCGGAGTCTGGCTGGAGTAGCGAGTGGAGCAGGTGTGTTGTGTGACGCTCCCGCGAATTGCCGCGCTTTCGGGGTTTGGCAGCATGTAATTGCGCTCGACTCGCGATGATAGTTTCTGACATGGTGTCGCGGACGGAAAGCATTAGCTGGCGCACATCAAGAGCCCGTTTCGCCTGGTGACCGTGTCGACAAGGAGGTGCGCCAACAAATGGCTCTGAGCACTATGGGATTCAACTGCTGAGGTTATTAGTCCCCTAGAACTTAGAACTAGTTAAACCTAACTAACCTAAGGACATCACATACATCCATGCCCGAGGCAGGATTCGAACCTGCGGCCGTAGCGGTCTTGCGGTTCCAGACTGCAGCGTCTTTAACCGCACGGCTCGCGCCAACACCCAGCTTCTGCAACAGCGACGGCCGACAATGAGTGACTGTCGCCACCTCCTCGATCGACGGTGTCAAACCTTCAATCAACCAACAAGGAAGACTGGAAGCACGTAAAGTTTTAGAACTGTATGGCAGACCTCAGCTTTTCAAATTGTTCCATTTGCCTCGCAAAATTACAGCAACTTAGCATGAACCTTTGTTGCTCATTGTCCCAATTGCATTGCCAAGCAGGGTCCCTTCCTTTTCCGAAATGAACCCGAGTGTCGTTGAAATTCAAACGCCAGCATAATTCCATTTCACTGCTTTAATTTCAAAGTTCACTTTAAGTATTCATAGCTGGCTACAATAGCTAGATTACACAGGCACAAATTCATTTGAATTTTTCCTTTCATTTAGATGTAACCCTTTCCTCCCTCTTTACGGACAGGTTAACTTCGGTGACGATTGCTTTTCCAAAATTCCCATTAGGTACACGCGGTTTCATTTTTCACTGTCATTAAGGTCGATAACTGAGTGGGAGGTTACAGATGAACAGCATAAAAGAAGTCAAGAGACAAGCGCCTTAGAAAGACAAGATACTGATGTCTCAGTTGGAGATAGTGGAAGGATATGCCTGTGATACAATAAATCGAGACGCTTGTAGAGCCAGAAATTCATCACACTAAATGTTCATCATCGGTACATGAACACAGTATCGGCGAAGCAAAAATGAAACATATGGCCAGAGGTCGTACTGGAGAGACAGTCAGACGAGGACAGGATCACCCGAGGGGTTCCAGTGGTTATCTCGACAGGAGAGTACTTTATCTCCGTCTTTATTAAATTTTGGTCATCCTTATCACCCCTCTCCGTTTCACTGCCCATACTCCCCATCCGCTGGTCTTCTCTTCAGCTCGCCAGGCGTGTAATGTACCACCGGGCTTGTTTTTCAGTTATTGCACTCGCGGTTACGGTAAAGAATATATTTCTGGGAGTTATTCCTCTCGGTAATATGTTGGCTTTTACAGAGCCAATAGCAGCAGCTGTAGAACTCTTTCTGCAAAGCATTTGTCTGCCGGCATTCATAGATGCTTCTGGCTGCAATCGTTAATTGAGAGAACTTTGTTCCCTGCATTGGTTGTTTATTGTTAATTATCTTCCGTCTTTGCGTGTTTTCGAGATTTAGTCTCACGGCTAAGAGCTTTGTGGAATAATTTTGCACCGAAAGCAGCTGGTAATGTCGAAAAACTTATTAATTTGCCGACTCAAGCAGTAGGAAGGGAGGTCACCAAACATGTTTCTGCAAAGTTGTTTGTTTACTTCTTTTGATTTTACAGCTGTATGTGAAGAAGCCTACGGAAGGGTCAGCTTACTTCTTACAGTTTCTCCACTCACCTAGTTACACAGCCCTATAGTCAAACAGACCCGCATATGTTGGCCGGTACCGAGAGGTGATGAATAATAAACTGACATTAGCAATAGCAACCCTCAAGCCATGAGTGCCTCAAACTGGTCACTGAAAGAAAGGTAACTGCGAACTACTTTTGAGTTCATAATTTTTATTCTTCAGGATCTCAGCCTGGATAGTTAAATTACTCATACGATTATCGTATTAGTATCAAATGAGTTGTAGGCACGACAGAGTAATAAATAATTGGCAACCAATGCTGTACAGTCGCAACAAAGTCATATGTTCAATTGACTCTTTTATTAGATCATGTAACGCGTTTTGGGATTACACCCATCTTTAGACAGGAAGGAGTTGAAGTTTGTGATGTCTGAAGATGGGTGTAATCCCGAAATGCGTTACATGATCTAATAAGAGTCAATTGAACATCTTATGATTTTATTGCAATTGTACAGCATCATCATCATCATTTTTCTGCTATATTAGCCGCTCCTTTGCCTCTCCGTCTTCTGCTATCCATTGCTTCCTTCTTAAGACTGCTGTTTGTTGTACCGTCCATCACGTCATCCAGCATCTGAAATATCTTCCTTCCGCGCTTCCCTTTCCCTTCTACATAATCTTCTAAAACTGTTTTTATTAGTCTGTCATTCCTTCTTAATGTATGTCCAATCCAATTTCTTTCTCTTCTTTTTATTACATTTAGTAACTGTCTTTTCTCTCACACTCTTCTCAGTACCTCTTCATTTTTTACTCTGTCCATCCAAATTATTCTTTCCATCCTCCGCCATGTCCACATCTCAAAAGCCTCCAGCCTTTCAGCATTGGTTATCAATCATTAACATAAAAATGATCGCAGGCCTCAGACGGGATTTTATGTCCTGTACATCACGACAGAGTACCCAAAATCCGAAACTTCTCTTTAAGAATTATTGAGTCTGTCATTCGTCTGAAGTCTGGTTTGATACAACTTTCCTTATATTCTGCCATGTGTAAACATTTTCATACGTGTATAACCCTTTGAATCTCCATTCACTACAAGCTGCTTAATGTAGTTAAGTCTCGGTCTCCTTGAAACAACTTCAAGCCCGCACCCGTCCGTCTATCACGAAACTGGAGATTCCTTAATGACTCAGGACGTGTCTTATTAATTAATTCCTTCTTCTAATTAAACTGTACCACAAATTATTTCCTTCCCGTTTCTCATTAGGTAACTGACATACGGATGTGATCTTCAGTATTTTTCCGTATGACGGCATTTTCAAGGCTGCAGTTTATTTCTTGAATTGAGTGTTGTACACCTTTCACTTCCATACAAACTGCACTCCAGACAAATACCTTAGCAATTTTCTTAATAACACTTATATTCATTGTCGATTTTAGTAAATCCCTCTTTTCAGAAATGATTTCCTTGCTATTCAACAAAACTGATAAACTACTTTCAGTGTCATGTTTTACATTTTAACTGACTCAACTTCACCCGATTTAACTGTTTAGGCTACTCAATAGTATTTTTGGAGGTAGGGAGGATACAGTTTGTGTTTTTATGGTTTACAAACGGGTGAAGCGATTCAAGAGCTTGAATTAAGGAGAAATGTTGAAGTGGCAGTATAAGAATCTATTGCTATGACGAAAAGGACTGCCGAATCACATGTACAAAAAGTTTAAAGTGGAGAATAGACCCAGGAAGCTATAGAAGAGGACCTACTGCAGGAAGGGGTTGATGAAGGCAACAGTTAGTCAGGGTGGACACGTATTAAATCTTTAATAGGTATCGGGACTTTTCAACATGTGCTGGGTGGGGGGGGGGGGGGGGGAGGTAGACCTCAAGTGTACAATAATTATATACATTTTTATAGATCACTTACTTATTATGTGAATGTAGGCTTCGCCGGTGTATACTGCTGATGAAACCTTTTCGGGCTTCCATCCGGGTAGCTGCTTCGAAAATTCCACGACGTGGATGATGAGAATGAGACTCATCGAAACGTCGTGGATTTTCGAAGCAGCTACCCTGATGGAAGCCCGAGAAGATTTCATCAGCGACTTGCTTATTGCTTCTACCATTTGGGAGGTAATATCGTCAATAATTAAACAACATATTTCAAGATATAGTAAAAAGAGGGCAAGATACAGAGATGTGAAAGATCAAATCGGAAGACGGGATCCCAGAAGCAGTAAGGCTTTGACAGCGAGTCTAATCAAAGGAGATGGTTCAAAAAATGGCTCTGAGCACTATGGGACTCAACTGCTGTGGTCATAAGTCCCCTAGAACTTAGAACTACTTAAACCTAACTAACCTAAGGACATCACACACATCCATGCCCGAGGCAAGATTCGAATCTGCGACCGTGGCAGTCGCACGGTTCCGGACTGCGCATCTAGAACCGCGAGACCACCGCGGCCGGCGCTAATCAAAGGAGATTATTTGGTTAAGTTAAAATATGGTTCTTGTGGTCTTCAGTCCAGAGACTGGTTTGATGCAGCTCTTCGTCCTACTTTATCCTGTGCAGTAACTACTGCAACCTACATCCTTCTGAAACTGTTTAGTTTATTCATGGCTTGGTCTCCCTTTACGATTTTTACACTCCGTGCTTCCCTCCAATACTAAACGATGATCCCTTGATGCCGCAGAACGTGTCCTACCAACCGATTCCTTCTTCTAGTTACGTTGTGCCACACGTTCCTCTTCTCTACAAGTTTATTCAATCCTTTCTGATTAATTACGTGATCTACCCATCTAATCATTAGCATTCTTCTGTACCAACACATTGTCTAAACTATTTATCGTCCATGTTTCACTTCCATACATGGCTACACTCCATACAAGTAGTTTTACAAAAGACTTCCTAACACTCAAATCTATACGCGACGTTAACTAATTGAGGTTGTTCCGAAACGCTCTCCTTGCTATTGCCGGTCTACATTTTATATCCTATGTACTTCGAACATCATTCCCTCAGCATCATCTGATTCAATTCGACTACATTCCGTTATCCTCTTTTGGCTTTTGTTGATATTCATCTTATATCCTCCTTTGAAGACACAGGCCATTTCGTTCAATTGTTCTTCCAGGTCCTTTACTGCCTCTGATGGAATTACAATGTTGTCGACAAACCTCGAAGATTTATTTCTTCTTCACAGATTTTAATTCATACTCCAAACTTTTCTTTTCTTTCCTTTACTCCTTGCTCAACATACAGATTGAATAACATCGGAGATATGCTAAAACCCTGTCTCACTTCCTTCTAAACCACTGCTTCTCTTTAGTGCCCCTTGACTCTTAGAACTGCCATCTGGTTTCTGTAAGAATTGTAAACAGTCTTTCGGTCACTATATTTGACTCCTGCCACCTTCAGAATTTGAAAGAGGGTATTCCAGTCAACATTGTCAAAAGCTTTCTCTAAGTCTACATATGCTCGAGACGTAGGTTTGCCTTTCCTTAATCTATCTTCTAAAATAAGTTGTAGGTCAGTATTGCCTCACGTGTTCCAATATTTCTACGGAAAACAAACTGATCGTCCCCAAGGTCGGCTTCTACCAGTTTTTCCATTCGTCTGTAAAGAAATCGATTTAGTATTTTGCAGCCCTGAATTATTGAACTGATAGTTCGACGATTTTCACACCTGTGATCACTTACTTTCTTAGGACTGAAATTAATATACCCTTCTTGAGGGTATTTCTCATGTCTCGTACGTCTTGCTCGCCAGATGGTAGAGTTTTGACTGAGCTGGTTCTCCCAGGGCTATCAGTAGTTCCAATGGAATGTTGTCTACTACCGTGGCCTTGTTGCGTCTTATGTCTTTCAGTGCTATGTCAAACTCCTCACGCAGTATTATATCTCTCATCTCATCTTCATTTACGTCCTCTTCCATTTCCATAATATTGTCCTCAAGTACATCGCCCTTGTGTAGAATCCCTGTATACTCATTCCACCTTTCTGCTTTCCCTTCTTTGCTCAGAACTGGTTTTCCATCTGAGCTCTTGACATTCATACAAGTGGTTCTCTTTTCTACAAATGTCTCTTTAATTTTCTTATAGGCAGTATCTATCTTACCCCTAGTGATATATCCCTCTACATCCTTACATTTGTTCTCTAGCCATCCCTGCATAGCTATTTTGCACTTCCTGTCGATCTCATTTTTGAGACGTTTTTATTCCTTTTCTGCATTTTTATATTCAATATCTCTTCTGTGACCCAAGGATTTCTACTAGCCCTCATCTTTTTACGTACTTCATTCTCTGCTGCCTTCCATCTCTCAAAGCTACTTATAAAATAAATAAAAATAAAATGGAATAAAATATTAATGATTAATTATTCTGTATGTATGATGATTGGTTGTAATTGGTATTTGCTTATCTGGAACGTGGACGTTTAATTATTCGGTATCAGACGCTTGACAATGGCTATTTGGAAAAGGCAATGTAACTCGTAGTTGACCGTGAAAGAAAACTGAAATAATCGGACTTCGTAATTAAATCGTTTCCAAAGACTGCTGCGGTAGGTACGGACTCATGATCTAATCTCAATATTACAATGATTTGCCAGCCATGCCAATACGTCGTACATAGGTGATTGTCTACTAAACATAAAAAGTTACACAGTTAGTTAAATCAGATATATTCAATGAAATAGCCTACAGTTCATAATCCTACTTACTTTTATAAATATAAATTCATTACAGAATCGAGTGCCTAGTGTGGTTGCAACTCGCAGTATTCTTCTATAACATGAAAATATGGCGGTGTGCCAGACAATAAAATAAAATACGTGCTTCTCGCACCACTTCTACCTGAGCTCTCTCTCTCTTAAACAAACATAAGAGTAACGTAATTATTCTTTTGTCTTTATCAGCGACACAGCGCTGCAGTTGTGTGCCATAGGCTTTATTTATTAGTCACTGATTGTTTATTTAATTAATATTTCGCGTTTCCGCGGAAACTCACGCTCGGCATGCAAATGTGCCTTTATATTGCCCCCTGAATTGCGAGGCGAAAGGACACACCTGCAGGCGAGCAATTCACCTAAAGGCACAAGAAAATCTAAGTTATCTACAACTATTCACATGACTTACATTACACACATTATACACATTATATACAAAATTTGAATGACGCGGGTGCGCCGTAAAAGTTCTTATGTTGGCAGATAGAGTGCGCGCATGCGCAGAAGCGTCTGTGTGACTCCGGCAGTGCCGTTATATCATACAGTTAGGTCACGCGGCACAGTAATGCAGTTCATATTGTTCGTGTGCGCGCGTATCTTAGTCGTTGCACAAAGAAAATATTCAACCAAGATTACATATGAAGACTACATTCTATAACTTAGTTTTAAATTTACAATATTTGTTATATCACAATACAGCTCAGATTGTTGAATGTTCTTAGTTACATAGTATTGTTTTGAAATACTTCAAAGAAAAATGTCCATATGTTTCAGGTGCGTCGACCTACTCACATCGTGTCGTTATTACAGTTCATATTCATCTGCTGCACAATAATTTTTTCACAGGTTAGTATCATCGTTGTATAACAACGTGATTAAAACATAAGCGTATCCATTTCCATTTCCATTATAGTCGTTGTGATGCAGTTCGTTGTGACAAAAAAACATTGTTTATTACAGATCTGACGTGACCCGTTAGTAATTGGTCCTCGTGCAGTTTGTTTTTTACATTCCGTGGAAGCTTGGTTGCAGAACCTCGGACGGCACATAGCTGGCGTGGATCCTTGGACAGTCCAGGTAAGAGTGTCCGTCACATTTCGAGAACATTTCATTCCCTGAAGTTCCAACCAAAATTCTTCCACCCGTCATGTTGTTTTCTGGACAGGCACTTTGTGTCCGTTTAATCCAGTTAACATCTTGAAGTTAGGTACTGTAGTATTGTCACTAGACGATGCACGAATTATGCACTTCACATTTTCAGTTTTTTGCTGAATATAGCTCTCCTAAATGTTCGTAGTTATTAATCAAAGAAATGGTTCATCGCGTTTACATAGGTACGATGCATAATGAATGTCATTAACAGTTTCTTTCACATAGGTTTCTGCGTAGTTGCAGAGTTAGTAATGTTCATTAATGTCCGTGAACAATGGTTCACTATGCAATGTCCTTTTGGCACTCGTTTTGTTCAAATTTCTTTTACATAGTAACAGTTACATTATACATCATTGAAAGAGAAGAAAAAAAATATAAGTAATCATACATACACACGTCACATATTTTCTTAGCATAAATATAATACAGTTGCACATAAACATGTTTTCATCATCATTACATAGCTATAAATTATCTCATTGTGTCACATTTGATTACATGAATTGCAGATATTTACGTCCTCTTTATCAGTTTTGCTGGGATTTTATCGATGTTTATTTTGTGATGTCATCTGAAATTAAGATAGGTTAGACACAACATTCATCACATCAGTAGGCAAGACCAGGCATTTTCACTACTCAATAAATATTCAAAATAGTAAGAGAGAAAATGTTTGATTCCTCGCGTTTTGTGCGTGTGTGTATAGTGTCTGTGTGGCCTTGACTACTGATAGATGCTTTTCGTGTTGAGAGATGTGCATCTAATCTATTTCTCAAAGTAAAAGTTCGCTTCACAGATGACGTCTGTCGGTTCGTCAGGTGTCACACCAAGTCAGTGATACCCACAGTCACAAATGTTCCGTGAAAAAATTAATATATCATTCACTGCTACGTAAACATAAATTTTATTTTAATATTCCGTCTTCCAGGTGGTGGCGCGCGCTGAAAGAAGAGTTCTTCTGCCTTCAACTGCGTCACTGGAACCGCTGAAATGAAAATTTCTATACTACTTACTATCTGTGTTGTAGCAACAGAGTTTTTTGGAGTTGCTTAGCAATGTTTTGATGGATGTGACTTTGACATTATTCCGCATGAAATGCTCTAAGATCTCGGTGTGCGTATAGCCCAATAATTTTGTTAGTTCTACGATGTTGTAACAAATACGCACCAGGATGCGGTATGTTAACAATTATATAAGGTCCTTCATATAGCAGACGCCACTTAGCGTTGCGTCGTTTGAGTGCTACAGATTTATGATGAGTACGAAGTAGTACAAGCATTCCTACCTCGAATTTTTGTTTTCTTTTTATTATGTTTCTGTGATGTTTGTTTCGTATCTGTGCGTGATGTGTCAGCGTAGTCAAAACTTCTTTTATTTTCTGTTCAGGTGTGATTTCCTTGTCTGACAACTTAGGTAATGGTTCTATCCACTGATCGTTCTGTTTGCAATTGAACATGATCTCGTTAGGTGTGTAATTTGTATCGTAAATATTTAAGTTATTGTGTATGTCTTCGAAAAGACTTAGGTAGGACACCCAATTAGTATGTTTTGATGAAATATAGGTCCTCATGAATCGGTTTAATTCTCGGAAAAGTCTCTCAGTCGCGTTACATTGTGGACTAAACTTTGAAATAGATATACTTTTAATGTTATTGTCCTTCAAGAAATTTCTCCATTTGTACCCAGAGTAGTATGCTGCATTATCTGACAGAATTGCTTTTGGTTTTCCCACGTGCGTCAGGTAATCACTTGAGAATCTTCGTATTATAGCACTTGCAGTGGCGGATTTTAAAGCATAAAGTTTTACATGTTTAGAAAATATATCGTAAAAAGCCAAGATATATTTGACGCCTCCAGAGCTTGCTGGATGCGGTCCACTGACGTCAGTACACAGAATTTCCAGGGGTTTACTGGGTAAAATAGAATGTAAATCTGTCTTTGTGGATAAATTCTGAGGTTTTGATTTTTGACATATGACACATGTTTTCAGTTCCCTGTAAATTTTTCTTCTCATATTGCTAAAATAACAGTATGTGCTGAGCTTTGCTAAACACTTCTTCGTCCCATAATGACCCCAAACTAAGTGTGTGTGCCAAATTAGATTACGTTCAGACTCTTTGGGAATGCAT
Source organism: Schistocerca nitens (assembly GCF_023898315.1). NCBI lineage: Eukaryota > Metazoa > Arthropoda > Insecta > Orthoptera > Acrididae > Schistocerca > Schistocerca nitens. Next base: position 24,331,517 of record NC_064614.1, read on the forward strand.
ACACACCAGTTAGTAGCATTTGAATGTCGGCGATAAAATAACACATCATTGTGTAACTTGTAATACTTAGTCAAAGGATGATTGTGTTTTTCTGCCAGTAATGTTATTATCTTATACCAGTGAGGATCAGATTTTTGTAATTTAGCCATGTTTCTGCACATATCAATATAATATTGGTGATACTGCTTGTCTTGCATTAAGAGAATCCTGTAGTCATTTATATTTTCTAAGTCACTGTTGGTTTCATTCATACCTTGTGGAAGTCTAGACAAAGCGTCGGCAATGGTGTTGTCCTTACCTTTTATGTACTTAATTTCAAAAGAGTAGTTCTGAAGTGTAACTGCCCATCGTGATAGTCTAGGATGTACAAGTTTACAAGGTAACAAAAATGTCAGGGCCTGGTGGTCGGTGTAAATTACTGTATGTTTTCCAAATAAATAATAATTGAATTTCTTGAATGCCCATACTATGGAAAGTGTTTCTAACTCAGTAGTGGAGTATGTACGCTCACATTCAGATAGAGTACGACTCGCAAACCCAATAATTCTTATCTGTCTCTTATCTTTATTCTTTACAACTTGAAATAAGCAACATCCCAAACCAGTACGTGAAGCGTCACAAGTCATACAAAAATCTAAATTGAAATCTGGATGGCTCAATAAGTTTGCATTCACTAAAGCATGTTTAATTGTATTAAAGTCATTCTGGCACTGTTCCGACCAGATCCAAACTTGATTCTTTCTGAGTAGATTTAGCAGATGTTTACTGTTCAAAAGTGGTTGTGGCAAAAAACGTCTGAAAAATGAACATAGCCCAAGGAATGATTTTAACTGCTTTTTAGTTCGAGGACTAGGAAAGTTGACTCCAGCTTGTGCAAATTTTTCTAAAATTCTTTGAAGTGTGTCAAGGTGTTCATTCCAAGACTGTGTAGCTATCAGTATATCATCAACATAGTGTGTGACTGTCCCAACTAAATCATCGCCAAGCACGGTATCCAGGGCTGTAATGAATACCCCAGAACTGACATTCAGTCCGAAAGGTAGAACACAAAACTGATAGGTTCGCCCCCCGAACATAAATGCAGTATATTTCCGAGAATCAGGAGTGATACTCACCTGCCAAAATGAATTAGCGAGATCTATTGTGGAAAAATACTTTGCATCTAGAAATTTCTGTAATTGCTCTTCTAAATTTTCGGGTTTTGTGTGAACTGGTAAAATTATTTCATTAATTGCTCGTGCGTCTAACACTAACCTAATGCTTCCATTTGATTTTTTGACAACAAGTAGAGGACTACAGTAAGGTGAGGTGGATGGTTCAATGACCTTCCAGTCTAACATTTGTTTTAATTCTTGCCACACAGCAGGTCGTTGAGATAACGGTACGTTATATGTCTTGTGGTAGAAGATCTTGTGAGGCTTAACTTCAATCTTGTACGCATACGTGTTGATAACACCTATTCGCTTGGCAAAAACTTGTAAATATTTGGATAACACTTCCTGTAGTTTTATACGTTCATGTGCACTGAGAGCTGTAGCTTCATTTATCTTATGATCAAGCAATGTTTTCAAGTCCATTAGCTCTGTGTCAAATGAGTGTGTGTGCGTGTCTTGAATGTCATTGTCAAGTACTAACTGAACCTTGTACCCTGTACAGTGTTTGTCATGCTTTAGAGTTCTCCTGTCCAAATCAATAATAATTACACTGCCTCTATCATTTAAAATACATTTACCTTTGGAGAAGTCTATAATGCAGTCCTTCTCGCTCATAATATCTATTCCTAATATGCAATTTGTCACAAGGTTTTGTAGAACCAGGAATGGCCATTGTACGGTTCCATTACCTATTTTAATGTTTACAAAAACTTGCTTCGTAACCCTACATGACTTATTACCTAGTGCAGTAGTTATTTTACAGTTTTGGGCAGGAAACTCAGGCACAGGTTCCAATTCACACATCTTTTTATAGAAATTAAAAGACAAAACGCTCACAGCTGCACCTGTATCTAGAATAATAGTAGTTGGAATCCCACCTACTACACCAGTAGTAAATGCTAAAACAATTTCATTTGTGTTTGAACGACATTGTGTACTGTCTTGTAAAAGTTCATCTGATATATTGTTATTGTGGTTGTATCTTATAAATAAAACAGGTAATTTTTGTTTAGAATTATTCGGCATATCATTATTCTGATGTTCAACTGTGGTGCCAAATAACTGATTAACATTGAAGTCGCCCCCCAAGAATTCCTCAGCCACGACCTGGGGCATAGAAGTGACTGTTTCTAGTTTGTTGGATTAGCATTTGTACTAGGTACTGACACAGATTGAGGTTGTGTGTCAGGTGTCATTTCTATTATATTCACATTCGGATATTGCCTATTGCGATCTCCAAACTTTTGCGGTTGTTGTTGCTGTTGCGCATTATAACTTACCTGTCGGTCATAAGGTATGCTCCAATTTTGTCCTGGTGGCTGCTGTGTTAAAGCAGTGTTTGAATGAAAGTACTGATCGTTACGAGTCCAGCCTTGACGCTGTCTTGGCTCGTAGTTATTATTATTTCTGTTTCTGTTTGTGTTTTTGTTGTTGCCTATGTATCCGTTGTTACCGTTGTAGTTATTACCGCGGTGCCTTTTGTATGGATTGCCGCATGAAGTGTTATTACTGTTGTAACTATTGTTTGTATTGGAATACGCGTGTTGATTTTGATTTCCGTATTGAGACGGCATGTGAGTTTGCTGTTTTTGTTGTACCGCGTATCCAACTGTGGGCGCGCCAGAATTGAGTTGGCAAGCCTGCGTGTTTTGCATTCCACTAGTGTAAACATTGTGGCTGCTGTTTTGCCGCGCGAAGCGCTGATCTTCAAGTAACATGTCAACCGAATCTAAAGCTGTTAGAAAATAATCTGAATCGTCATCCGGGATATGTAGGAGTTTTTCTTTAATGTTGAAAGGCAATTTGGCCTTCAACGCACGGAGTATATCGCATGTTGCGACTGGTTCGTCTAAAAAGTGTCCCATGTTCAAGTATTTTTCAAAATATCGGCGTAAGTTGCCATTTTTACTGTTAAAAGTTTCAGGTTCTAGAATTTGTCTTCTGAGTCGCTCCTGGACGGATTGCGACCAGAATTTGTTCAGAAAAGCACGCTCAAACTCACTGTACGTGGTACATACGTCAGCTTGACTGTATGCCCAGACAGCTGCATCGCCTTGGATGTAACCGACAATATATGAAATCTTTTTCCGGTCACTCCAAGTGCGTGGAAATGCGTTACTAAAAGATTTAAGAAAAATCACCGGATGAATGGTTCGTTTTTCTGGGATAAAAATCTGAAATTGCCTGTGTTTCATTAAGCTTTCTTCTTCCTTCGCATTGTGATATGGATTTGTTCCACTGTAATTACTGCAATGTTCAGCTGGCGAGTAATTACAATAATGTTGCTGTGGTTTACCATGATAATAGCTTGTATTTGTGTTTGTACATCGTGGTATGTGTTGTAGTCGTGGTGTGTTTTGTTCTTGTGTGTTTGTCGTGTGCGGTATGTGTGTGTCATACTCGAATGTATATTGGTTCCTGAACTGTACATTTTGACTGATATTTTCGTTACATTCAGACTGTGGTCGATCGGTGAATTGTGTCATTGGTCCAGTGACGGATTGTACTGCGTCAGTGATCAGCTGTTTGTTATTAGTAATGTATTGCGCTACGGAGTCGTGCACAATTGTTGGTAAATTTTCACGTAGGTATCTATCAAAATGTTTGTCTTTGTTCACTACCCAATCATGAAATTCTTTCTTAATGTTTTGAAAATGAGCTGTAGCATCAGATTGTAAGATGTCAGTCAGGTGTTGTTCAACATTGTCAAATTTATTCTGTACGTCAGTAATTCGTTTTTCAAGGTTGTCATGTACTGAAGGATATGTTTGAATTTGTTCAGTAAGAACTTCACACGTGACATTAAGATTTTTTACTTGTGTCTGTAAAAGTGCTACGTCAGTTGTAGTCTTTTCTTGTGTCGTATTAAGCTGGGAAAATTTAGTACTGAGTTCAGTCATCTGTTTGGTCAGTGTGGCGTCTATAAGTTCCACACGTTTACATAAAGTGTCATTACTCGTCTTGAGTGCTATGAGGTCAGATTTAATTTCGTCATTTTGTGTCTGTAAGGTTGCCATGTTTTCGGCGTTCTGTTTCATTATCATTTGTAACATGTCGGCAATGTTTACCGTTTGCAACGTCTGTGCCCCCGCCGCGTCATTAGACGTGACGTCATGCATTAACATGGGCTCTGACTGAGACTTTGAAATTTTTGTGGTGGACGGCCTATTGTCAAAATTTCCGTCAACACTTGCGTCAATGTTTGATAAATCGTCACTACCGGTTGCTGTCGTAAAGTCATTTTCTAACATTTGTCTCTCGTCCGAGTCGGATTGTGTCTGAATAGTACGTCTTTGCTGTTCCATTTTTGCGTATTGATTTCTAGTCATTACCATGCCACGCGTGATTTATGTTTCAAGAAAATATTTGACACTGATTTTAAAATGAAATGCAGTTGAGCATGAATCGCTCGTAGCAACAATGGCTGTCCCGTTAATTTAAAAATATAAACTGAATTTGAGACTATTGGTAATGGCTGCTGGCCATGTTACATCATATCGTACAGAAGTCGGCCATATTGTACACTCGTGTATTGGTATTGTTGGATACGTTATTGTTTAGGAAAAAGTACTAGGAATGAAATTTGTTACTGAAAACTGTTATGCGCGAAAGAAACACTACAGAATTTACTGAAAAGCTAATACACTGAATTATACGTCTGGTCAAGCCTGCTAATGCAAAGATGCTGCGTCTTACCTTATTTTGCTGGAAGCTTCATTGCGTCTTCCGGCAAAACTTTAGAATTGGAAAATATCTTCAGATTTTCATTATCTCTCATAAATTCACGTCCAGGTCCAGAAAGTTGATTTTTGACATGAAACAAAAAGAACAATGTAACAAATGACAAAATAACAAGTCCGACACGCAGTCGCCAATATAAAATAAATAAAAATAAAATGGAATAAAATATTAATGATTAATTATTCTGTATGTATGATGATTGGTTGTAATTGGTATTTGCTTATCTGGAACGTGGACGTTTAATTATTCGGTATCAGACGCTTGACAATGGCTATTTGGAAAAGGCAATGTAACTCGTAGTTGACCGTGAAAGAAAACTGAAATAATCGGACTTCGTAATTAAATCGTTTCCAAAGACTGCTGCGGTAGGTACGGACTCATGATCTAATCTCAATATTACAATGATTTGCCAGCCATGCCAATACGTCGTACATAGGTGATTGTCTACTAAACATAAAAAGTTACACAGTTAGTTAAATCAGATAAAATCAATGAAATAGCCTACAGTTCATAATCCTACTTACTTTTATAAATATAAATTCATTACAGAATCGAGTGCCTAGTGTGGTTGCAACTCGCAGTATTCTTCTATAACATGAAAATATGGCGGTGTGCCAGACAATAAAATAAAATACGTGCTTCTCGCACCACTTCTACCTGAGCTCTCTCTCTCTTAAACAAACATAAGAGTAACGTAATTATTCTTTTGTCTTTATCAGCGACACAGCGCTGCAGTTGTGTGCCATAGGCTTTATTTATTAGTCACTGATTGTTTATTTAATTAATATTTCGCGTTTCCGCGGAAACTCACGCTCGGCATGCAAATGTGCCTTTATATACTTCTACTGTAATACTTTGCGCACTCCTTGTCAATCGTTTCCTCTCTCTGAAACTCTCTACATCATCTGGTTCTTTCAGTTTATTCACGTCCCATATCCTTAAGTTTCCACCTTTTTGCTGTTTCGTCAGTTTAAATCTACAGTTCATAACCAATAGAAGTGGTGAGATTCTACATCTGCCCCTGGAAATGTCTTACAATTTAAAACCTGCTGCCTAAATCTCTGTCTTACCATTATACACTACTGGCCATTAATATTGCTACACCATGAAGAAATGCATATGATAAACGGGTATTCATTGGAAAAATATATTATACTAGAACTGACATGTGATTACATTTTCAAGCAATTTGGGTGGAGGGAACGTACTGCATGGTTCAAGCTGGAAAATGGGCTGCGACAGGGAAGTGCACTTTCGCCTTTATTGTTTATTATTGTTATGGATGAAATCCTACAGCAAGTATCAGATGCAATTGGAGATCATAAAATGAAAGCAGTGCTTTTTGCCGATGACCTGATGTTATGGGGAAATTGCGAGAAGGAGGTGCAAGAGCAGTTAGATGTATGGGAGGCGACGGCAGCACAATATGGAATGCATTTCTCTGCAAAGAAAAGTGAAATAATTGTCACAACAAGGAAGAAGAATAGGCCAAATGTGGATATAACTTGTGGAGGGGAAAAACTACAAGTGGTAGAGAACTTCAAGTACCTGGGAAGCATGATTGAAAGTAAGGGAGGAAACGCAATGGAAATAAATGAAAGGTGCAGAAAAGCAGGGCAGTTCTACAAATGCATTAGGGGGCTTATTTGGAGCAAGGAGGTGCCACAGAAATCCAAGGGAATTATATACCGAACATACTTTGTCCCCATATTGACATACGGAAGTGAGACATGGGTAATGCACAAAAGCGACAAAAGTAGAATACAGGCTAGTGAAATGAAGTTCCAGAGGAGCAGGTTGAGTGTAACAAGACGAGACAGATTGCGAAATGTGTATGTGAGGGAAAGACTAAAGGAGGAACCAGTACAGGACAGGATAGAAAAATCAAGACTGCAGTGGTATGGACACATGAAGAGAATGGATGAGGGAAGAATTCCAAAGAGGATGTTTGATCTGCAACTGGAGGGGAAGAGGCCCAGAGGAAGACCAAGAGATAGATGGGTGAAGGGAGTGAAGGAATGTGTGACGAGAAGAGGAGAGAACTGGACGAAGGTGGAAGAGGGGGAATGGTGGAAAGACAGAACACGATGGAGAGGCTTGTGTTCCCGACAGACCCAGCCAGTGGCTGGAAACTGTCCAAGATGACGATGGGTGCACAGATCCTCATAAATCAGTACCCATAACAACCATCTCTGGCCGTAATAACGGCCTTGATTCGCCTGGGCATTGAGTGAAACAGAGCTTGGATTGTGTGTACATGCATAGCTGCCCATGCAGCTTCAACACGATACCACAGTTCATAAAGAGTGGTGACTGGCGTATTGTGACGAGCCAGTTGCTCGGCCACCACTGACTAGACGTTTTCAATTGGTGAGACATCTGGAGAATGTGCTGGCCAGGGCAGCAGTCGAACATTTTCTGTATCCAGAAAGGCTCGTACAAGACCTGCAACATGCGGTCGTGCATTATCATGCTGAAATGTAGGATTTCGCCGGGATCGAATGAAGGGTAGAGCCAGAGGTCGTAACACATCTGAATGTAACTGTTCAAAGTGCCGTCGGTGCGAACAAGTGGTGACCGAGACTTGTAACCATTGGCACTCCATACCATTACGCCGGATGATACGCCAGTATGGTGATTACGAAAACACGTTTCCAATGTGCGTTCACCGCGATGTCGCCAAACACGGATCCGAATATCTTGATGCTGTAAACGAAACCTGGATTGATCCGAAAAAATGACGTTTTGTCATTCGTACACCCAGGTTCGTCGTTGAGTACACCATCGCAGGCGCTCCTGTCTGTGATGCAGCGTCATGGGTAACCGCAGCCATGGACTCCAAGCTGATAGTCCATGCTGCTGCAAACGTCGTTGAACTGTTCGTGCACATAGTTGTTTTCTTGTAAACGTCCCCATCTGTTGACTCAGGGATTGAGACGTGGCTGCACGATCCGTTACAGCCATGCGGATAAGATGCCGGTTATATCGACTGCTAGTGATACGAGGCCGTTGGAATCCAGCACGGCGTTCCGTATTACCCTCCTGAACCCAACGATTCCATATTCTGCTAACAGTCGTTGGATCTCGACCAACGCGAGCAGCAATGTCGCGATACGATAAACCGCAAACGCGATAAGCTACAATCTGACCTTTATCAATGTCGGAAACGTGATGGTACGCATTTCTCCACCTTACAGGAGGCATCACAACAACGTTTCACCAGGCAACGCCGGTCAACTGCTGTTTGTGTATGAGAAATCAGTTGGAAACTTTCCTCATGTCAAAAAAATGGTTCAAATGGCTCTGAGCACTATGGGACTCAACTGCTGTGGTTTTCAGTCCCCTAGAACTTCGAACTACTTAAAGCTAACTAACCTAAGGACATCACACACACCCATGCCCGAGGCAGGATTCGAACCTGCGACCGTAGCAGTCGCACGGTTCCGGACTGCGCGCCTAGAACCGCGAGACCACCGCGGCCGGCATTTCCTCATGTCAGCACGTTGTAGGTGTCGCCACCGGCGCCAACCTTGTCTGAAAGCTCTGAAAACGTAACCATTTGCATATCACAGCATCTTCTTCCTGTCGGTCAAATTTCGCGTCTGTACCACGTTATCTTCGTGGTGTAGCATATTTAATGACAAGTAGTGTATAATCTACCTAAATCCTTCCAGTGTCTCCAGACCTCTTCCACGTATACTACCTTCTTTCATGATTCTTAAACCACAAGTTAGCTATGATTAAGTTATTCTCTGTGCAAAATTCTACTAGGCGGCTTTCTCTTTCATTCCTTACCCTGATCTATATTCACTTACTACTTCTCCTTCTCTTCCGTTTCCTACTATCGGATTCCAGTCCCCCATGATTATTAAACTCCCATCTGCCTCCACTATTTGAATAATTTCTTTTACCTCTTCAAACATTTTGTCAATCTGTCGCCATCTGCGGAGCTAGTTGGCATATAAACTTTTACTGCTGTGGTAACCGAGAGCCTCGTGTCTATCTTGACTACAATAATGCGTTCACTATGCTGTTTGTAGTAGCTTACCCGCTCTCCAATTTTTTTATTCATTATTAAATTTACACTTGCATTACCCAGATTTCATTTTGTATTTATAACCCTGTATTCACCTTACCAGAAGTCTTGTTCCTGCTGCCACCGAACTTCACTAATTCCCACTATATCTAACATTAAGCTATCCATTTCCCTTTTTAAATTTTCTAACCTACCTGCCCGATTAAGGGATCTGACATTCCACGCACCGAACGGTAGAACGCCAGTTTTCTTTCCCCTGATAAATACGTCTTCCTGAGGAGTACTCGCCCGGAGATCCGAATGGGGAACTATTTTACTTCTGCAGTATATTACTCAAGAAGACCCCATCATCATTCAACCATACAGTAAAGCTGCATGCCCTCGGTAAAAATTTCAGCTGTAGTTTCCCGGCAGAGGTTCGAGTCCTCCCTCGGGCATGGTAGTGTGTGTTTGTACTTAGGATAATTTAGGTTAAGTAGTGTGTAAGCTTAGGGACTGATGACCTTAGCAGTTAAGTACCATATTATTTCACTCCCATTTGAACTTTTTTTTGTAGTTTCCCCTTGCTTTCAACCGTTCGCAGTACCAGCACGGCCGGCTGGAGTGGCCGAGCGGTTCTAGGCGCTACAGTCTGGAACCGCGCGACCGCTACAGTCGCAGGTTCGAATTCTGCCTCGGGCATGGATGTGTGTGATGTCCTTAGGTTAGTTGGGTTTAAATGGTTCTAAATTCCTGGTGACTGATGACCTCAGCAGTTAAGTCTCATAGTGCTCAGAGCCATTTGAACCAGTACCAGCACAGCAAGGTTGCTTTGGTTAATGTTACAAGACCACATCAGTCAATCATCCAAACTGTTGCCCCTGCAACTACTGAAAAGGCTGCTGCCACTCTTCAGGAACCACACGTTTATCTGGCCTCTCAACAAATACCCCTCCGCTGTGGTTGCACCTACGGTACGGCTATCTGTATCGCTGAGGCACGCAAACCTCCCGACCAAGGGGAGGATGTAATTTAAAATGCATTATCGTAATTTAAAATGCATTATCGTAAGTTAAAATACGAGAATGTATTTAAATAAGCACGTATGTTGATATTATATTTATTTGCCTTCTCTCCCGGTTCCCAAAGATGCAAATAAAATTTGTGAATGGATGGATTAGTTAGTATGTAAGTATTTTGGGTTGTTGTTGTTGTTATTGTGGTTTTCTGTTTGAAGAATGGTTTGATACAACTCTCCTTGCTGTTCTTTCCTGTGAAAATCTCTCCACCTCCTAATAACTACTGCAACTTTCATCATTCTCTATGTGCCCACTGTATTCGTCTCTTGGTCTTCCTCTACGACATTTACCTCTTCCCACTCCGCCCCCACACTCACACAGTTCCCAACAACAGCACTAAACTGGTGGTTCTTGAAGTTTCAGAATCTGTCCTCTTCTTTTAGGTAAGTTATGGCACAAATTTCATTTCTCCCCGATTCTATTCAGTACTACTTCATTAGTTATGTTACCCTCCCAATCTTTAATATTCTATTGTACCTCCACATTTTAAAATCTTCTATTGTCATCTTATATAAACTGTTGATCGTCCTTGTCTCACTCCCATATTTGATTACACTCCATACAGAGACCTTCAGGGAATCTTTCTGACACTTTTCTAGCCATTACCAGTGTACATTATATATTCTCTCTACTGTGGTCATCACCAGTTACTTGCTTCCCAAATAGCAAAACTCATCTACAACTTCAAGTGTCTCGTTCCCTAATATGATTTCCTCACCATCATCTGATATAATTCGATTAAGTTCAGGTATAATTCTTGAACTGAACTACTGATGGCCTTGGGAGAGCCAGTCCTGACAAAACTCTACCATCTGGTGAGCAAGATCTATGAGACAGGCGAAACACCCTCAGACTTCAAGAAGAATATAATAATTCCAATCCCAAAGAAAGCAGGCGTTGACAGATGTGAAAATTACAGAACTATCATTTTAATAAGTCAGAGCTGCAAAATACTAACACGAATTCTTTACAGACGAAAGGAAAAACTGGTAGAAGCCGACCTCGGGGAAGATCAGTTTGGATTCCGTTGAAATATTGGAACATGTGAGGCAATACTGACCTTACGACTTATCTTAGAACAAAGATTAAGGAAAGGTAAACCTACGTTTATATCATTTGTAGACTTAGAGAAAGCTTTTGACAATGTTGACTGGAATACTCTCTTACAAATTCAGAAGGCGGCAGGGGTAAAATACAGGGAGCGAAAGGCTATTTACAACTTGTACAGAAACCAGATGGCAGTTATAAGAGTCGAGCGCCATGAAAGGGAAGCAATGGTTGGGAAGGGAGTGAGATAGGGTTGTAGCCACTCCCCAGTGTTATTGAATCTGTACATTGAGCAAGCAGTAAAGGAAACAAAAGAAAATTTCAGAGTAGGAATAAAAATCCATGGAGAAGAAATAAAAACTTTGAGGTTCGCCGATGACATTGTAATTCTGTCAGAGACAGCAAAGGACTTGGAAGAGCAGTTGAACGAAATGGATAGTATCTTGAAAGGAGGATATAAGATGAACATCAACAAAAGCAAAACGAGGATAATGGAATGTAGCCGAATTAAGTCGGTTGATGCTGAGGGAAATAGATTAGGAAATGAGACACTTAAAGTAGTAAAGGAGTTTTGCTATTTGGGGAGTAAAATAACTGATGATGGTTGAAGTAGAGAGGATATAAAATGTAGACTGGCAATGGCAAGGAAAGCGTTTCTGAAGAAGAGAAATTTGTTAACATCGAGTATAGATTTAAGTGTCAGGAAGTCGTTTCTGAAAGTATTTGTATGGAGTGTAGCCATGTATGGAAGTGAAACATGGACGATAAATATTTTGGACAAGAAGAGAATAGAAGCTTTCGAAATGTGGTGCTACAGAAGAATGCTGATGATTAGATGGGTAGCTCACATAACTAATGAGGAGGTATTGAATAGAATTGAGGAGAAGAGGAGTTTGTGGCACAACTGGACAAGAAGAAGGGACCGGTTGGTAGGACATGTTCTGCGGGAATCAAGGGATCACAAATGTAGCATTGGAGGGCAGCGTGGAGGGTACAAATCATAGAGGGAGACCAAGAGATGAATACACTAAGCAGATTCAGAAGGATGTAGGTTGCAGTAGGTACTGGGAAATGAAGAAGGTTGCACAGGATAGAGTAGCATGGAGAGCTGCATCAAACCTGTCTCAGGACTGAAGACCACAACAACAACAATAGCAACAACATAATTCTTTTGCTTTTTTTGATGTTGATCTTATATCATCTTTTCAATACACTGTCTATTGCGTTCAAGTGCTCTTCCAGATCTGTCGCTGTCCCTGTCAGAGTTGCAATGTCATCGGCAAGCCTTAAAGATTTCATTTCTTCTCCTTGTACTTTAATTCCTACTCGAAATATTCCTTTGGTTTCCCTTACTGCTTGCAGTATGTACAGGTTGAATAACACCGGAGATAACCTACAACTTGTTAAAACACCCTTCTCCACCACTGCCTCTTTTCATGCCCCTTGACTCTTATAACTACCGTCTGGTTTCCACACACATTGTAATCAGCCTTTCGTCCCCTGTATTTTACCACTGCCAGCTTCAGAATTTCAAAGATAGTATTCCAGTCAGTATTGTCGAAAGCTTTACGTCTACAAATGTTATAAACGTAGGTTTGCCTTTTCTTAAGCTTTTCTTAAGAGAAGTCGTGCGACTAGTATTCCATCGCGTGTTCCTACATGTCTCTCGATCTTCTATAGAATAAAAAATACTGGGAATTAGAGATGTATGAATTAGTGTAAATTTTAAGTACAAAAGAAAATTTTTAAGAACTTTTAATTGTTCTTATTTTTGTTTCTCAGATTCTTATTTCAAAAGGCTGATAATAAAAATAAAAATTTCGTAGGCATATTCTTTCTAGAGGTAAAGATAATTCTGAGGATATAGAATGTAGTGAACTGCTGCAACTACAGTTGCTTAAGTTTAAAAGAAAGTCATTTCTATGTAGGCAAAATGGAGGAGTTTCTTTATTAATGATTTTCATGCGATTATTGTCAGTTACGAATAACGCCTTAAATACAACTGTATGATCTCAGTCTCTGACAAAAACATACTTAACATAATTTTTTGTGAAATATGATTAAGATCATGTTCTGTGAAGCATATTTTTTTTTTTAGGAATAACATCACATTTGTTGTCAGTCATAACTTTACAAGATAATAGGTTTCTCAGAAGACATCAAGAACGGTTGTACCTCTTTGGTTGTATAACACCTATCAAGGTTCAACTCCATTTCTTATGTCTTATTCCATCGAGAGTGGTAGCACGTATAATCCTAAAGCTATACACATAAATATATTTTTTGTTGTCTCCAAACTATACTTTTTGTATTGGCTGTGGCATACGCACTACTACACAAGTGTGTGGTGGCATACGCACTACTACACAAATGTGTGGTGCCATAGGTTGGTCGTTTATGTAACGTTTAAAATTAACTTTTTGTAAATTATTATATAGTGGTTTTATTTTATGTTTATACATGAGGAATCATTTGCCATGAAAGCAAAGTCTTGCAATGAAACATTTTATATTGTAAATTTTCGCCAAACCACACTTATTTTACGAGAGGACAATAGGGATATGTAGCACTTTTAAAGGAAAGGTATGTGTAATTTTACATATGTACTTCATTCCTCAAACAAGAATATTCCGATTAATAGTAACTTTTAAAATAAAACAGTTAAGCATGTTTCAGTTTTTATATTAACTCTCCTGAAATTATGCATAAAATTGTGCTTCTAGTTTTACCATAGCTCCACTGCAGATAAAGTTATTTTGTATATATCGCTGTTCAGACAGGATGCGTAATTCAAAGGAGCATATACAGAGAGTTGCTTTGTCTTTTCGGTAGCAGTCGCACTAGTGAGACACGTACCTAACGGACTGGCACCGTCTCTTCGGTTTGCTAACCTCTAGCTTCTGCCGTCGCCCTTTACTTAGGCATCAGGAAGAAAGAAGATATCTCGTTAAGCTCTTCCTCCGAAATCCGCCTGATAACCGTCTAGTTGTCATCATTGTCTCGTTTCCCCGTCTGTGATCGGGGTGACTGTACCAGTAGTGTTATCCTGGGAACGGCAGTCCAGCCCAGAATGTCATAGCCAGAACAATTTTTTCCCCTCCACAAGAACCCCTCACAAAATGAGGACGCAACTGGGTTATCCTACTCTGAAGAAAAGGTAATGCGATGCGCACAGGAGGAGAAAATTTGGTCATTCTGCTGCATAATTTGGGAAGCTGCTTCGCACAACTCGTATTTCTCGGTCCGCTGGTGACCCGCGGGAAATCAGCAGTGCGCTGTGAGCTCATCTCTTGCCATGGTCAGCTCGTTTGCGGAGTAAAACTGGTACGAACGAGCTACCGCATGTTTTTCCCGCCTTTTCCCTGCAGTATTATCTGCTCTTTCCTCCGGTTCGACGTTGTCTGTGAAGCCATTGTACCTGCAATAGTTTTCCCCAAATGGAATGTATTTTAGGGACGGGCCAGAACCGCGGGAGAGTTCCGCGGATATTTACGACGGATCCGGCCTTTCAATCTCACGGTTGACGTTTACCATTAACTTGCAAGCGCCGTCACGCAGATCTAGTACTTAGATCCATCTGGAGGTGTCGCCGGATTTTAGTAATCTATTCGGGGATTGTGTCTCGCCGAAAGTGTTTTAATGCGATTCTGTCTGTTTTAATTATTCGGTAGTTGACCGTCTGGTTTTAAACTTTGTTTGCTTTTTGCGTTTAATTTGATTGGGAAATCGTTGAGATTGGACTTAACATATACATGGATGTACGTGAGAAATGAAAGGTTGCAATACATTTTTCATCTGTGACTATTACTTTACGTATGAAATATTCTGTTGCAGATTAATAAAAATGAATTTCTTTGAATGTTCCAAAATAATTATTCAAGTTTTACTTTTATTCAAGTACTAAAGCTGTTTGTGCAAGAATGAAAATATTATTGTCCATCGAACTTAGCAAACATTTTCACGTTGCAGTGGACTTTTGTTTAACTGGATACACCCCGCCTAGCTTTGAAGCATAAGACTATCTTTACTATATAAAAATGTTTTCTTTTATATTGCTAAGCTCTCCTGAAAAATTATCCACTTTTAAATACACTTTACGATTTGTTCAGAATTTATCACTTTTTGAATGAAAATTTACAAAAGCTGCAGCTTGTATCCACCTGTGAACGCACAAGATAAAATCAACTGACTCCTTTTATTCTGCGTCTGGAATGCTGTGAAAAGAAACACGTTATTATTTTCGTTCACCTCTACCTGTACCCTTTTTAGGATGTGGTCATTACTGTGATCGTATATTTAAATCTGCCGCTGTTGCAGACTGCTCGCTCGCGGCGCAGCTCCGCACCGCCAGCGATATCCAATAAAATGCTGACATTTCTTAAATAAAATGGGTAATGTCCGGTGCGAACTTTGCAGTAACTGTGACCAACAGATTTTACTAAATAAATATATTTTAACAGAAACAATTAGAATCTTTACAGACCTTTTACAATCCCAGCTACAAATGGCGTCGATCATCGACTTATGACTACATAAGAGCCTAATGCAACGTCACGGGTTCCTCTCCCATTCAGTCCGTGCAGAAGACAAGCGATTCTATTACAATATACTGCCTATTTATATCTTAACTTATTCTTCTACAGTCTTTGCCATTTTTCGTTACATATCGTTTCTTCTGTGGTGGTTTTCACATCCTCCGCCACATATAGTATATCACACTCTTTGAATAATCATTTATAATAGCAAAATTCGTAATTATATTTTTCCTCACAAAATTAAGTGTCCTTTCGAAATTCAATTAACAGAAATACATTTACATTATTTGTTACAGTGAGCATTATACATCGAAATGTTCTTTTAACTTTCACTTTGGATGCGTGCTGCTAGAGAACGTTACAGTATGTTGTGCAATTGGGCTCTTTTTAGGCGTTGTTTTCTTGTGTTATATTTCAGACTTAAAAACTCGTTTGTATCGTCGAGAGGAAGTTAGTATGGGCGCTTTCTACGCTATATACTTTCACATTTCTCGAAAGAAAAATCGCACAAAATGGGTGATAAATACTTTTCTGAAAGGGTACATTCCAGTCATACAGGTCTGATTCAGTCTCTCCGAGATACTGCGGAATACAACAACTACTTAAAAATGATTCAGTGTTGCTTCGTCGCACAGTTATGTGAGTTCATTTTCTCTTTGTTAGCACTCGATAGATGTAGGGCGTCTCACGCTACAAATATTATCACCATCTTCTGTTTTCTTTTTTGAAATCGCGGTCTCAATGCTACATATACAAGATGCAGTAATTCGTGAAAGCATTTCACTAGAACAAGGTTCGATTTCTGAATCGCTGGCACTTTTCTGAGAACCGTGGATGTTTGATACGCTAGGAATATCATGTTCTTAATCCTTCCAAAAAGTGCAGTATCTCGCAATACTGTAAAGTAATGGAGTAAAATAATTATTTGTTATAAAATAGTAAACATAGTTCAGGAAACGTTGTATTAGTTTGCACAGTTCATCCTTCGCCTTTCCCGCTTCTTTCACAGCACCTCTCTGAGCTCTTTTCTACAACTTGATCAGAAATTTTGTAGATTAGTTTTTATTTCAATTTACTTCACAGAAATGTTCACTCATTTCTTCGTTCGCAATGTTGCGCCCAATTTTTCTTTCGCCCTATTCTTCATGTAATGTCTATGAGACGTGTTCCACAGCCAAGTTCTTTCGCGGTACAGTTGTGAAAGTGTTTCGATATGGTCATTAGTCCACTCCTTCACCATATTTGAAGCACTTAAAACTTTCTTTATCACCAGAGAACGGTCTTTCTGAATGTGGCTAGTCTGAGAAATCCGTCCGGCAAGTGTTGCGGGACTGGTGGCCTACGTTCCGATCGTCTCTGTCCATTGCGGTCTGCTTAATCCCTCAGGCAGCGGCTCCAAGTGTCATGCTATGAAGGACGCCACGCACCCCAGCTGAGTGGCCTGTTAACCCAGATTCGTGCGTCTTTCGTGCCTGCCCATGGTTCAGTGCCCATACAGTAATCCACACCATCTCCCATTTGCATTTTTTTTCTCATACCTCTGCCTCTCGTGTGATATGAGGACCTCAGAATAAGCATGCATAGCAATCATTAGTGACAGTTTTCATAGATACAAATACATACAAACATATAAACTTCTTTCATAACATATAAATTTATTGTCAAGATGTTCAAAATATCACGTCATATCTTCTCCAGGCTACATGAAGATTTATTTGTATTTACTCAAGGTATTATCCTCATTTTTCTTCAAATAACTCAAGATTCTGTCACATTGATTCAAGCTATTACCCTTGTCTGAAGATTACTTCTAAGTAACTGAAGTTATGTACTGTAACCTCCCTCTTACTAATCGGCCTATCCTGCTTGCTATATAAAATATGGCCGTGGATCGCATGTATGCCTAATGGATTTTTTCTAGTTGTATCAGGCTATCTTTCTCGAAGACCTGATACCGATGAGTAGGAGGAAAGTGTACAACCGACCGTTCTGATGGAAAGTCTACTAAAATTAAAAGTAATTAAATCGAACAGCGCTATAATTTGCATTCACTCACGAACAACACTGGACAGAAAAGCGTACCACTGATCATGAATCCAAAAGTAACACTAATGAACGAAAAGGAAGTAATTAACGGCCGCCAGCCCACTAGGGCAATTTACATCCAAAATCCTGCACAAGATGATGGGAAAGAAAAACATGTATTATTGAACGCTTACGTGGCAAATAAAAGTTGCCACGTTTCATGTTTTTTTTTTCTTTTGTTTTTTTTACACTCATTATTTAACTCATTCACATAATACCATTATTCTCTTTATACCTGGTTTACATTAAATTTTACCTTTTTTGAAAGTTTACAATCATGTTGTAGGATTCAGTTGGTTGAGAACTGAGGTATGGGTATGTTCACGTATTAGTCCTTCAATCAATTATCTTTCGCTTTCATACGTCACCAGAGAGATCTACCAGTAGTTAGTAGTAGTAATACGTGGTAATGCATATTTCGTCATCTAAGATCGCATTAATTGTCATTCTGCTTCGCATGTTGACGCCACAGTGAGGCATTTCATTGAACACATCGTTGTTTAAATCTGCTTCTAAATCCTAAAGTGACATACAGTTTATAAGAATTGCAAATCCGTGCGTTTCTCATCTTGTACTTTGTTTACATCCTTTTGCGACACCTGCGTGATTCTCTCTATATTTTCTAATCTTTAGGATCACTGCAGTCACTTTCGCTATTTTCTTTCGATTTTTCTCCTTATTTTCCTCCAGTTTCCCTCCAAGAAATATTGATATCCATTTATTCTTCATACTCACTGTGCCACTACCGAATTGAATTGCTGCAACATTAACTACTCGTCTAGTAGTGTATGTGCGTTTATCTTCTTATCTGTTTTCAAATACCCCCACCGTTTCGTTATAGACTTCATTTATTTCTTTTAAATCCTTTATGATTCGTCTTGCCTTTCTCGAAATTTTTTAAGTCCTTTAAGGCATCCTCTTGGCTCTCCCGAAGTACATTTTCAGTTTTCTTTTGGCTTTCCTTAAATTCTTTGAATTACTTCTCTTCACTTTCCCTAAATTCTTTGATTTGTTTCTTTTGACCTCTAAATTCTTTGACTTCCTTCTCTTGACTTTTCCCAAACTCACTGAATCCCTGCCTAGATTCGTTTTACCTTCTTGCATAGTTTCTCTTACCACAATTAGTAGTGTCTTTATTTCCTCTTCAGTAGGCTGACCTCCCACAAGAGCACTATCTACTGGTTCTCGTTGCTTCGCAACCCAAGATGGCACTTGAAAACTGAGACTTAGGCATTGCTGTAATTACACAGCAGGACAATGCTTTCATAGATAAAACATGCGCTTGGCTTCGAATATTCAAGAAGCCAGCGACACGTGGGGAGTAGAATATCAGTACGTGAGATATATGTTGAGGTGACAAGAAAGTCATGGGATAGTGGTATGCAGCCGGCTGTGGTGGCCGAGTGGTTCTAGGCGCTTCAGTCCGGCACCACTCGGCTGCTACAGTCGCAGGTTCGAATCCTGGCTCGGGCATGGCTGTGTGTGATGTCCTTAGGTTAGTTAGGTTTAAGTAGTTCTACGTTCTAGGGGACTGATGTTCTCAGAAGTTCAGTCCCATAGTGCTCAGAGCCATTTGAACCGTAGTGGTATGCACATATACAGATTGCGGTTCTATCGTGTACGCCAGGTATAAAAGGGCAGTGCATTGGCGTACCTGTCATTTGTACTCAGGTGATTCATCTGAAAAACTTGTCGACGTGATTGTGATCGCACAATGGGAATTTACAGACTGAACGCTGAATGGCAGTTGGAGCTAGACGCATGGGACATTCCACTTCGGAAATACACTACTGGCCATTAAAGTTGCCACACCAAGAAGAAATGCAAATGATAAACCGGTATTCATTGGACAAATACATTATACTAGAACTGACTTGTGATTACATTTTCACGTAATTTGGGTGCATACATCCTGAGAAATAAGTACCCAGAATAACCACCTCTGGCCATAATAACGGCCTTGATACGCCTCGGCATTAAGTCAAACAGAGCTTGGATGGCATGTACAGGTACAACTGCCTATGCAGCTTCAACACGATACCACAGTTCATCAAGAGTAGTGACTGGCGTATTGTGACGAGCCAGTTGCTCGGCAATCATTGACCAGACGTTTTCATTTGCTGAGAGATCTGGAGCATGTGCTGGCCAGGGTAGCAGTCGAACATTTTCTGTATCCAGAAATGCCCGTACAGGACCTGCAACATGCGGTCGTGCATTATCCTGCTGAAATGTAGGGTTTCGCAAGGGATCGAATGAAGGGTAGAGCCACGGGTCGTAACACATCTGAAATGTAACGTGCACTGTTCAAAGTGCCGTCAATACGAACAAGAGGTGACGGAGACGTGTAACCAGTGGCATCCCATACCATTACGCCGGGTGATACGCCAGTAGGGCGATGACGAATACACGCATCCAATGTGCGTTCATCGCGATGTCGCCAAACACGGATGCGACCATCATGATGCTGTAAACAGAACCTGGATTCATCCGAAAAAATTACGTTTTGCCATGCGTCCACCCAGGTTCGTCGTTGAGTACACCATCGCAGGCTCTCCTGTCTGTGATGCAGCGTCAAGTGTAACCGCAGCCGTGGTCTCCGAGCTGATAGTCCATGCTGCTGCAAATGCCGTCGAACTGTTCGTTCAGATGGTTGTTGTCTTGCAAACGTCTCCATGTGTTGACTCAAGGATCGAGACGTGGCTGCAAGATCCCTTACAGGCATGCGGATAAGATGCCTGTCATCTCGACTGCTAGTGATACGAGGCCGTTGGGATCCAGCACGGCGTTCCGTATTACCCTCCTGAACGCATCAATTCCGTATTCTGCTAACAGTCATTGGATCTCGACCAACATGAGCAGCAATGTCGTGATACGATAAACCGCAATCGCGATAGGCTACAATCCGACATTTATCAAAGTCGCAAACGTGATGGCACGCATTTCTCCTCCTTACACGAGGCATCACAACAATGTTTCACCAAGCAACGCCAGTCAACTGCTGTTTGTGTATGAGAAATCGGTTGGAAACTTTCCTCATGTCAGCACGTTGTAGGTGTCGCCACCGGAGCCAACCTTGTGTGAATGCTGTGAAAAGCTAATCATTTGCATATCAGAGCATCTTCTTCTTGACGGTTAAATTTCGCGTCTGTTGTTGTGTTTCCAGAAGAGCCAACACCGTGTTACGAGAGGAGGCCGAAACGCATGAGTTTTAGCTCACGCTGGTTGGCATGAGGAGGGAAGAACTATACTGACGTGAGGTCTGGAGCATGACAAGGAATTAGAATTCAGAAAGCTGACGTAATTAGTTTGATACTTAACTGTAATCCATTAATGATGAACGTCGCTCTTGACGGTACATGATTCACAATATTATCTGTTCAGAATACATTCAGTAACTCAATATGGCGCCTTGCTAGGTCGTCGCAAGAGACGTAGCTGAAGGCTATGCTAAACTGTCGTCTCTGCAAATGAAAGCGAATGTAGATAGTGAACCGTCGCTAGCAAAGTCGGCTGTACAACTGGGGCAAGTGCTAGGGAGTCTCTCTAGACCTGCCGTGTGGCGGCGCTCGGTGTGCAATCACTGATAGTGGCGACACGCGGTTCCGACGTATACTAACGGACCGCGGCCGATTTAAATGCTACCACCTAGCAAGTGTGGTGTCTGGCGGTGACACCAGATCTGTAGCACGTCATCTTCGTGGTGTAGCAATTTTAATGGCCATTTGTGTATTTAGGGAATTCAATATCCTGAGATTCATAGCGTCAAGACTGTGACGAGAATATCAAATGTCATGTATTATCTCTCACCACGTTCAACGCATTGGCGTACAGTGATCACATAACGACCGAGAGGAGCAGCGTTTGCGTAGATTTGTGAGTGCTAGCAGACAGGCAACCTTTAGAGACATAACCCAGACATGAATGTGGGACGTATGACTGACGTATGCGTTTGGACGGTACGGAGAAAACTGGCGTTAAAGGTCTTTGCCAGAGTACGAAGAAGCGAGTGTTTTTTGCTGACAGGTCAACATCGTCTGTAGCGCCTCTCCTGGGCTCGTGAACATATCGGTTGGATCCTAGGCTGGTACAGAAATGGTTATTGGTAGTAATACATTGTCGGATACACGCAAAGTTTTTATGGATGCAGATGTCTTTTCAGTGGATGGCGGACATACTTCAGAGAAAATACTGAAGCTGAAGACGAGTAGGTAATGTTTGCAGAGAAGCTGGAGAAAAGCGATACTGCACAAAAACGAGATTCAGAAGTAAAGTCAGATTTTGACAAGAAACTTGCTGACGTGTTTTGTTTGAAGCAAAGAGAAGAAAGTTTGTCATACGCGGAGGAAGGGAGAAGTTGTTCTTGGGCACTGTAATGCAGACAGATTCAGGCAGAGGATATGAAGATTCTTGTGACAGAAAAGTTCGAAAAACTATTATGAAACAAATTTAAGATATAGAAAAGGAGTAACAGCATTTGTTCGATCACAAGAAGGAAATCGGAGAATTTTATTTGCGAAGAAGGAAGAAGAAAATATGTCGCGCGAAGGGGTTACAAAAATGTTCGTGGAGAAATACCAGACTAGGAGCACGAAAGGTTAAAGAATAAGCAACTAACGCTAATTAATACTAGAAACATAAAGAAATGTACGCAGAATTTGTAGGAGAGCAAATAGGAAGGAACCAGTGTTTTGAAGTACGGTATAAAGAAAATAACATTATACAGAAAGACGGACTGGCTGACATGCAAACTGTGTGGTATTCTGACCGACACAATAACAGGGAAGAAGATGAGATGTGCGCCGAAGATTCGCACGAAACCGAAGAGAGCAGAAACAACGTTAGTGAAGAGCAAATGTCAGTGAAGGGAACAACATAAGACGCGATTACTGTCGAAAAGACGGGCGACATTACAGTGGCTCGCCACCTTATGGAAGGAAGCATAGAAGACAAGTGGAATGGCGGAAATTGGATCGGCCGTGCTCAACGTAAGCGCGAAGATTGGCGTGAAGCGGAAGAAGCAGAGCTGGAGTGACATAATGTCGGCTGATGGCCTACAATAACGCAAATATTGTGCAGTGGGAAAGGAGAACAAAGAACAGGGAAGAGAGGTCATCACGATGCACTGTGCATGTCATTCAGTCAAAAACATCCTGTATGTCACTTGCAACCTCAAAGACTGTCAAATCTTACAGACGAATGGAAAAACTGGTAGAAGCCGACCTCGAGGAAGATCAGTTTGGGTTCCGTAGAAATGTTGGAACACGTCAGGCAATACTGACCCTACGACTTATGTTACAAAATAGATTAAGGAAAGGCAAACCTATGTTTCTAGCATTTGTAGACTTAGAGAAAGCTTTTGACAATGTTGACTGGAATACTCTTTCAAATGCTGTAGGTGGCACGGGTAAAATACAGGGAGCGAGAGGCTATTTACAATTTGTAGAGAAACCAGATGTCAGTTATAAGACTCGAGGGGCATGAAAGGGAAGCAGTGGTTGGGAAGGCAATGAGACAGGGTTGTAGCCTCTCCCAGATGTTATTCAATCTGTATATTGAGCAAGAAGTGAAGGAAACAAAAGAAAAATTCCGAGTAGGTATTAAAATCCATTGAGAAGAAATAAAAACTTTGAGGTTCGCCGATGACATTATAATTCTGTCAGAGACAGCAAACGACTTGGAAGAGCAGTTGAACGGAATGGACAATGTCTTGAAAGGAGGATATAAGATGAACATCAACAAAAGCAAAACGAGGATAACGGAATGTAGTCGAATTAAGTCGGGTGATGCTGAGGGAATTGGATTAGGAAATGAGACACTTAAAGTAGTAAAGGAGTTTTGTTATTTGGGGAGCAAAATGACTGATGATGGTCGAAGTAGAGAGGATATAAAAATGTAGACTGGCAATGGCAAGGAAAGCGTTTCTGAAGAAGAGAAATTTGTTAACATCGGATATAGATTTAAGTATCAGGAAGCCGTTTCTGAATGTATTTGTATGGAGTGTAGCCATGTATGGAAGTGAAACATGGACGATTAATAGTTTGGACAAGAAGAGAATAGAAGCTTTCGAAATGTGGTGCTACAGGAGAATGCTGAAGATTAGATTGGTAGATCACGTAACTAATGAGGATGTATTGAATGGAATTGGGGAGAAGAGGAGTTTGTGGCACAACTGGACAAAAAGAAGAGACCGGTTAGTAGGACATGTTCTGAGGCATTAAGGGATCACAAATGTAGCATTGTAGGGCAGCGTGGAGGGTAAATATCGTAGAGGGAGACCAAGAGATGAATACGCTAAACAGATTCAGAAGGATGTAGGTTGCAGTAAGTACTGGGAGATGAAGAAGCTTGCACAGGATAGCGTAGCATGGAGAGCTGCATCAAACCAGTCTCAGGACTGAAGCCCACAACAATAACATACTTTGTGTTACAATGTTGTATATGTGTTAGGCTAACTGCAGTGTAGACTGTCGTAATGAGTAGTGAAATGTTGTTTAGTTTTGGCATTTCTTGTTGGGCGCATGGAGGCTGAACAGCACTAACTGTTACAAGCCCACTACATTCCTGCCATTGCGGAGTGCTGTTTCCAGTGTACAGACATCGTATGTCTACACCTCAGCGCGCCCGCTGCCTAGAAAGCGGAGGAAGTGCAGTTCCAGCTGTGTACTCACTCCGGTGTTCTTAACCTCCTGCACTCCCCAAAGTTGTTGCTACGAGGGGGGAGCCGCACAGTTGCAGTCCTGGCCGCTGGAGGCCGTTCACCTTCGCTCGCTGCCGCCTATATACCGATTGACAACTGCCCACTCTCTGCACATAGACCTCACAACGCGCATTTCGTCTCATCTGCCACGACTCGAGAAGCAGAGACTTCCATCCTCACAGCCGGTTACTATAGCAACGTTCGCTGCGGTCACCTGGTCCGGCTGCCTGTCGTCATCAATCAGCTCCGACGTCCACCTGTCAGTGGCCGCCTTGCGTCATCTGTCAGCTACGACGTCCATCTGTCAGTGACGGTGTTCACTGCCAAAAATGTTCGGTGCCAAAGTCAGCCTTTAGCTGCAGCTACATGTATTCAATCTGCACTAAATGAACCTGTACGTGGTTCGTACTAAAACCATAATTCAATGGTAGATTATTCTAGATCTAAAAATACGGGCGTTATCAGTGTTCATACAACTGGACATCCAACACACATCGACCCAGCTCAAACCCCCTTTGCAACTACCCTCACTCTGCTACGATCTCATACACCGATAGACGCGCTGCTCTATTATTTCTTGCGTTAACGGATGCATCCTGTAATATGACTCTAAGTAAATAATTATTTAATTAAACTGGCCTAAATACAAGATACTACCTTAGTTGGAAGTTGCGCTGACGCATCGATCTAAATTTTACGGCGTTTATAATTCTATGATTAATAATATTACCCAGGCTCATATATATATATATATATATATATATATAGGGTGGCCCATTGATCGTGACCGGACAAAATATCATACGAAATAAGTATCAAACGAAAAAACTACAAAGAACTCGTCTAGTTTGAGGGGGAAACCAGACAGCGCTACGGTTGGCCCGCTAGATAGCGCTGCCATAGGTCAAACGGATATCAAGTGCGTTTTTTTAAAAATAGGAACCCCCATTTTTATTACATATTCGTGTAGTACGTAAAGAAATGTGAATGTTTTAGTTGGGCCACTTTTTTCGCTTTGTGATAGATGGCGCTGTATTAGTCACAAACATATGCCTCACAATTTTAGACGAGCAGTTGGTAACAGGTAGGTTTTTTAAATTAAAATACAGAATTTAGGTACGTTTGAACATTTTATTTCGGTTGTTCCAATGTGATCCATGTGCCTTTGTGAACTTATCATTTCTGAGAACGCATGCTGTTACAGTGTCATTCCCTGTAAATACCACATTAATGCAATAAAAGCTCAAAATGATGTTCGTCAACCTCATTGCATTTGGCAATACGTGTAACGACATTCCTCTCAACAGCGAGTAGTTCGCCTTCCGTAATGAACATGCATTGACAATGCGCTGACGCATGTTGTCAGGCGTTGTCGGTGGATCACGATAGCAAATATCCTTCAACTTTCCCCACTGAAAGAAATCCGGGGACGTCAAATCCGGTGGACATGCGGGCCGTGGTATGGTGCTTCGACGACCAATCAACCTGTCATGAAATATGCTATTCAATACCGCTTCAACCGCTTGCGAGCAATGTGCCGGACATCCATCATGTTGGAAGTACATCGCCATTCTGCCTTGCAGTGAAACATCTTGTAGTAACATCGGTAGAACATTAGGTAGGAGCCGGCCGAAGTGGCCGTGCGGTTAAAGGCGCTGCAGTCTGGAACCGCAAGACCGCTACGGTCGCAGGTTCGAATCCTGCCTCGGGCATGGATGTTTGTGATGTCCTTAGGTTAGTTAGGTTTAACTAGTTCTAAGTTCTAGGGGACTAATGACCTCAGAAGTTGAGTCCCATAGTGCTCAGAGCCATTTGAACCATTAGGTAGGAAATTAGCATACATTGCACCATTTAGACTGCCATCAATAAAATGGGAGCAAATTATCCCCCCTCCCATAATGCCGCACCATACATTAACCCGCCAAGGTCGCTGATGATCCACTTGTCGAAGCCGTCGTGGATTTTTCGTTGCCCAGTAGTGCTTATTATGCCGGCTTACGTTACAGCCGTCGGTGAATGACGCTTCGTCGCTAAATAGAATGCGTCCAAAAAGTCTGTCATCGTCCCGTAATTTCTCTTGTGCCCAGTGGCAGAACTGTACACGACGTTCAAAGTCGTCACCATGCAATTCCTGGTGGATAGAAATATGGTACGGGTGCAATCGATGTTGATGTAGCATTCTCAACACCGACGTTTTTGAGATTGCCGATTCTCGCGCAGTTTGTCTGCTACTGATGTGCGGATTAGCCGCAGCAGCAGCCTTAACACCTATACGGCGAACGGTCCGCACACGTGGATGATGTCGTCCAGGATACCGAGCAGCATACATAGCACACGTCCGTTGAGCATTTTGATCACAAAAGTCATACATCAACACGATATCGACCTTTCCCGCAGTTGGTAAACGGTCCATTTTAACACGGGTAATGTATCACGAAGCAAATTCCGTCCGCACTGGCGGAATGTTACGATATACCACGCACTTATACGTTTGTGACTCTTATAGCGTCATCTACCACAAAGGGAAAAAAGTGGTCCAACTATAACATTCATATTTCTTTACGTACTAATGAATATCTAATAAAAAATGGGGGTTACTATTTTAAAAAATGCAGTTGATATCCGTTTGATCTATGGCAGCGCCATCTTGCGTGCCAACCATAGCGCCATCTGGTTTCCCCTTTCAAGCTAGACGAGTTTCGCTCTTTGTAGTTTTTTCGTTTGATGCTTATTTCGTGAGATATTTGGCCCAAGTCACTATCAATGGACCACTCTGTATATACCCTTCTCTGCGGCCTCGGTTATTGCGTTCATTACTACCAGCCAGGCCCACTGCTGAACGTAGGATTCTTGGATTTCCTTTCGGCCTACCACACTGCTCTCCGACCTTCCTGAGAACATTGTCCCTGAGCAGAATCAGGTATTAACCGGTTACTCTCAATCCTCCACCATCATCAGCATTAGCACCTAAGCAACTTAAGGAAGAACTCCCTTTCAAGTCTTTTTTTTTTCAATCTAACGAAAGACACAATATTTTGTTTTTGTAGGCGTTTTATTAAACCACGAGCAAACAAGTCAATTGATACTGCTTATTTCTAATGAATGATGAAGCAATTCTAAGTGCATCGCAATTGCTACGTAAAAGAAAGCAATCCCCTCTTGTCCTCTGCGGCAGTTCTTTCTCTAATGACACTTGATTCGCCACACCCTTCGACCAAATTTAAAGTCAACCAAATTAAAATATGTGTACTACACCTGCTTTATCGCTGGATTCCTTACTTATGAACTGGCAGAAATTTGAACAGAACACCTGGCAATGCTTTTTCTCACCACCGCTACTGACAATAATAATAAATATTATTATAATACGGTGTAGGCCGTACAACTATACAGTAGCCATCACATAGTTACTGTTGTGTTGTAAGTTCGTTTATTATTGTGAAGTGAATAAGGAAGCAATTTCTGGTCTATTTCACGAGGCATTTGCCTCAGATATATGAGATACGCATATGTGATGTATATGCCTTAATTTTACAGTCATAGACGCATGGTAGTAAGTGTGTGTGTAGCAGCTGGAGTTGGGTTCGAGGATTATGTTCACATATATATTTCTCAAGCTGGTAACTTACATTATCGCAATTGCTACGTAATTAAAAATAGAGATAACATCACCAATCCTTTAAAAATATTTTAGTTTCCTGACCTAAGCACAACTGAACCCTCGTGTTTTTTCGCTCACATAAATGCATTTTATCCCCATGGGGTAAAAAAAAACTAGCCTACAACAATGAAAACAATCCGATAATATACGATACTACTGATTGAGCAAGTTGCATCGTACAATTGCTGTAGGGCAACAGTAGGAAGAGATATAAAATGGGACGCTCACATAAAATCAGTATTAGGAAAGGTAAATAGAAAACTTCTATTTGTCTGCAGAATTGTATCATGAAATCTAATATTATACCCCGCAGAAGCAATATCAGCTATTTCTATTAAATTATTATATCCAGATGCTTCTGCATTTGTGACTGGAGTAACAGCTCCTACTAATTGTTCTTCCATTCTTGCTGGTTCAAAAGGGGTTAAAGAAAAACTATCACATGACATAAAAGGATTACAGTGCTTATCAGCATTAATATTATACCTTTGAATTACATTTTGAGCAGTACTTGTAATAGGAAAAATATCAACATTGGCTACTTTTGGAATTTTGAGAAAACCCAATGTTGGTGTATAAGTATAGTCAACAATAACACTTCCTGTTCGTGCATCTGCATCTACTTCAGAAATACAAGACTGTACACATTTCCAACCCCAATTATGTAAACCCTTATCTTTTGAGCTAGAAACACACGCATAATAATATTTCAAATTAACGGGTTGTCCAAATTGATGTGCAGGCACTTTAGTAAGAAACTCTGCTTCATCATTTCTATAACCATACCATGACTTCCAAATTGAATCAAACTTTCCTTTATGATCTATGGCAGTTGGTTCCTTTGGTGCATTTGCAGCAAATGCTGTAGGCTTTACATTAATACCCGGTATTTTCAAATTAATCCCTACACTTGTAATCATATTCTTATTTTGATTTAATGTTGCAAGTTCTGTATCACTTGAATTAGTGGGAAAAGCAATTCTAGGATTTCGTGCAATTACTTTTACAGAACAATGAATAATTCTACTACCATCAGGTAATAAATCGAATTCAGAAGGTGTCATATACAAAAATGGCCTATCAACGGGAATTTCTGCCAAAGGAGTAACCATGCATACTACACTTTCATGTTCAATCACTTTATATGCTAAACCATATGTGAAAAATCATGTACTTTGCGATATCTTGCAATATTACCCGTATCTAATATAGAAGGAGCATGTAACGGATCAACACGAGTGTTAGGAGAATCACCCAGTAAGTTAGCAGATGGTGCTCCAGTCCCTGTTAACGTTTTTTTTTTTTTTTTTTTTTGCTTTCTTAGATCCACCAGATTGAGCTGCTGCAGCCTGACGTTTACCTGAATCTACCTGCATTGGCGAACAGAAGACGCTACTGCGAGCGAATATAGAGTATTGTTACTGTGTTTGGAGTATTGATAAGGTAGGCATGACAAGGTATCGAACAAATTCAAAGACGTGCTGATAGGATCGTAATAGGTCGGAATCGCCTATAGGAAGGTGTTCAAGGCAAGCTCAGAGAGCTTAAATGGGAAGCCAGGAGAGAAAGATGATGTAATTCTCACAAAACCTTGTTGACTAAATCGGCGGAACCTACGTTTGAAGATTACTACTGAGTGAGTTGGCGCAGTGGTTAGCACAACGGACTCGCACTCAGGACACTGTACTACTTGCTTCCACTTACGATGCGTCGGCAAGTAACTAAGCTAATATGACTCCACCAAAGCCGTACTTAAGCGGCCATCCAGCCACAGAGCAGGCAGTTCCTACCAAAGGACCAGGCATGGAACTTAACCACAGCAACCCACCACGGGTAGCCAGCAATTCCAGGCAAATCTCTAGCCTCGTCTGATTCGGCCTAACTTGGACTCATTTCTCTTGGACTGGTATACGCCGGCTGATTTGGAGTTGTCATCTTGTCGATTAACTGTCGTCAGTGACAGGCATCCGACAGGACTTTCAAGTGAATCAATTAACTGGCAGCATCTACATCTACATCTACATCTATACTCCGCGAGCCACCTTACGGTGTGTGGCGGAGGGTACTTATTGTACCACTATCTGATCCCCCCTTCCCTGTTCCACTCACGAATTGTGCGTGGGAAGAACGACTGCTTGTAAGTCTCCGTATTTGCTCTAATTTCTCGGATCTTTTCGTTGTGATCATTACGCGAGATATATGTGGGCGGTAGTAATATGTTGCCCATCTCTTCCCGGAATGTGCTCTCTCGTAATTTCGATAATAAACCTCTCCGTATTGCGTAACGCCTTTCTTGAAGTGTCCGCCACTGGAGCTTGTTCAGCATCTCCGTAACGATCTCGCGCTGACTAAATGTCCCCATGACGAATCGCGCTGCTTTTCGCTGGATCATGTCTATCTCTTCTATTAATCCAACCTGGTAAGGGTCCCATACTGATGAGCAATACTCAAGAATCGGACGAACAAGCGTTTTGTATGCTACTTCTTTCGTCGATGAGTCACATTTTCTTAGAATTCTTCCTATGAATCTCAACCTGGCGCCTGCTTTTCCCACTATTTGTTTTATGTGATCATTCCACTTCAGATCGCTCCGGATAGTAACTCCTAAGTATTTTACGGTCGTTACCGCTTCCAATGATTTACCACCTATGGCATAATCGTATTGGAATGGATTTCTGCCCCTATGTATGCGCATTATATTACATTTATCTACGTTTAGGGAAAGCTGCCATCTGTCGCACCATTCATTAATCCTCTGCAGGTCTTCCTGGAGTACGTACGAGTCTTCTGATGTTGCTACTTTCTTGTAGACAACCGTGTCATCTGCAAATAGCCTCACGGAGCTACCGATGTTGTCAACTAAGTCATTTATGTATATTGTAAACAATAAAGGTCCTATCACGCTTCCTTGCGGTACTCCCGAAATTACCTCTACATCTGCAGATTTTGAACCGTTAAGAATGACATGTTGTGTTCTTTCTTCTAGGAAATCCTGAATCCAATCACAAACCTGGTCCGATATTCCGTAAGCTCGTATTTTTTTTACTACACGTAAGTGCGGAACCTTATCAAATGCCTTCCTGAAGTCCAGGAATACGGCATCAATCTGCTCGCCAGTGTCTACGGCACTGTGAATTTCTTGGGCAAATAGGGCGAGCTGAGTTTCACATGATTTCTGTTTGCGGAATCCATGTTGGTTATGATGAAGGAGATTTGTATTATCTAAGAACGTCATAATACGAGAACACAAAACATGTTCCATTATTCTACAACAGATTGACGTAAGCGAAATAGGCCTATAATTATTCGCATCTGATTTATGACCCTTCTTGAAAATGGGAACGACCTGCGCTTTCTTCCAGTCGCTAGGTACTTTACGTTCTTCCAGAGATCTACGATAAATTGCTGATAGAAAGGGGGCAAGTTCTTTAGCATAATCACTGTAGAATCTTAAGGGTATCTCGTCTGGTCCGGATGCTTTTCCGCTACTAAGTGATAGCAGTTGTTTTTCAATTCCGATATCGTTTATTTCAATATTTTCCATTTTGGCGTCCGTGCGACGGCTGAAGTCAGGGACCGTGTTACGATTTTCCGCAGTGAAACAGTTTCGGAACACTGAATTCAGTATTTCTGCCTTTCTTCGGTCGTCCTCTGTTTCGGTGCCATCGTGGTCAACGAGTGACTGAATAGGGGATTTAGATCCGCTTACCGATTTTACATATGACCAAAACTTTTTATGGTTCTTGTTTAGATTGTTTGCCAATGTTTTATGTTCGAATTCGTTGAATGCTTTTCTCATTGCTCTCTTTACGCTCTTTTTCGCTTCGTTCAGCTTTTCCTTATCAGCTATGATTCGACTACTCTTAAACCTATGATGAAGCTTTCTTTGTTTCCGTAGTGCCTTTCGTACATGATTGTTATACCACGGTGGATCTTTCCCCTCGCTTTGGACCTTAGTCGGTACGAACGTATCTAAGGCGTACTGGACGATGTTTCTGAATTTTTTCCATTTTTGTTCCACATCCTCTTCCTCAGAAATGAACGTTTGATGGTGGTCACTCAGATAGTCTGCGATTTGTGCCCTATCACTCTTGTTAAGCAAATATATTTTCCTTCCTTTCTTGGCATTCCTTATTACACTTGTAGTCATTGATGCAACCACTGACTTATGATCACTGATACCCTCTTCTACATTCACGGAGTCGAAAAGTTCCGGTCTATTTGTTGCTATGAGGTCTAAAACGTTAGCTTCACGAGTTGGTTCTCTAACTATCTGCTCGAAGTAATTCTCGGACAAGGCAGTCAGGATAATGTCACAAGAGTCTCTGTCCCTGGCTCCAGTTCTGATTGTGTGACTATCCCATTCTATACCTGGTAGATTGAAGTCTCCCCCTATTACAATAGTATGATCACGAAACTTCTTCACGACGTTCTGCAGGTTCTCTCTGAGGCGCTCAACTACTACGGTTGCTGATGCAGGTGGTCTATAGAAGCATCCGACTATCATATCTGACCCACCTTTGATACTTAACTTAACCCAGATTATTTCACATTCGCATTCGCTAATAACTTCACTGGATATTATTGAATTCTTTACTGCTACAAATACTCCTCCACCATTGGCGTTTATCCTATCCTTGCGGTATATATTCCATTCTGTGTCTAGGATTTCGTTACTGTTCACTTCCGGTTTTAACCAACTTTCCGTTCCTAATACTATATGCGCACTATTTCCTTCAATAAGAGATACTAATTCAGGAACCTTGCCCTGGATACTCCTGCAGTTTACCAATATTACGTTAACTTTTCCTGTTTTTGGTCTCTGAGCAGTGACTGACGTACAACTAGACTTAATTAAACACCAAGCGGTGGTGTTGTCCACCTACGAAATAATCCCATCGGAGACTCTTACTCTTAATCTAAATTCAAATGATGAACATTGTTATTTTGTGTGTTAACAGATTTAATTACTTTGCGTCGATGACCGCATTCCAATTTAAGTATTGTTATAAAAATATTAATAATAATATTATAATAACGTAATATATAATAAAGCATTGAAGGAAACAAAAGAAAAATTCGGAGTAGGTATTAAAATCCATGGAGAAGAAATAAAAACTTTGAGGTTCGCCGATGACATTGTAATTCTGTCAGAGACAGCAAAGGACTTGGAAGAGCAGTTGAACGGAATGGATAGTATGTTGAAAGGAGGATATAAGATGAACATCAACAAAAGCAAAACGAGGATAATGGAATGTAGCCGAATTAAGTCGGTTGATGCTGAGGGAAATAGATTAGGAAATGAGACACTTAAAGTAGTAAAGGAGTTTTGCTATTTGGGGAGTAAAATAACTGATGATGGTCGAAGTAGAGAGGATATAAAAATGTAGACTGGCAATGGCAAGGAAAGCGTTTCTGAAGAAGAGAAATTTGTTAACATCGGATATAGATTTAAGTATCAGGAAGCCGTTTCTGAATGTATTTGTATGGAGTGTAGCCATGTATGGAAGTGAAACATGGACGATTAATAGTTTGGACAAGAAGAGAATAGAAGCTTTCGAAATGTGATGCTACAGAAGAATGCTGAAGATTAGATGGGTAGATCACGTAACTAATGAGGAAGTATTGAACAGGATTGGGGAGACGAGAAGTTTGTGGCACAACTTGACAAGAAGAAGGGACCGGTTGGTAGGACATGTTCTGAGGCATCAAGGGATCACCAATTTAGTACTGGAGGGCAGCGTGGAGGGTAAAAATCGTAGAGGGAGACCAAGAGATGAATACACTAAGCAGATTCAGAAGGATGTATGCTGCAGTAGGCATTGGGAGATGAAGAAGCTTGCACAGGATAGAGTAGCATGGAGAGCTGCATCAAACCAGTCTCAGGACTGAAGACCACAACAACAATAATAATATCATGGAGGGGGGACTGGAATGCAGTTGTAGGGGAAGGAGTAGAAGGAAAGATTACAGTAGAATATGTGCTTGGGACAAGGAATGATAAAGGACGAACACTAATTAAGTTCTGTAATAAATTTCAGCTAGTAATAGCGAATACTCTATTCAAGAATCACAAGAGGAGGAGGTTTACCTGGAGAAGGCTGGAAGATAGGGGAGATTTCAGTTATATGTCATCATGGTCAAGCAGAGATTCTGAAATAAGATACTCGATTGTAAGGAGCAGATACAGACCCAGATCACAATACAGCAGTGATGAAGAGCAGGCTGAAGGTTAGTCAGGAAGAATCAATACGCAAAGAAGTGGGATACGGAAGCTCTAAGGAATGATGTTTTGACACTTTACTTCTTCCCCACGTGCGTTTTTCAGGGGTGCATTCGGCCATGACTTCGTTGTTATGGATGACAATGCGCGGCCGCATCGAACTGCGCTGGTGGAGTAACTAATGCAACGATATACGACGACTGGGCTATCGTGCCCATTCCCCCTGACTCAAATCCCATTAGGCAAGTATGAGATGCGCTGGGGAGGCTTATCGTAGCAAGCACGTCCATTTACACCAACGACCAATCAGCAGCTTTCATCTGCGCTGGTCAAGGAATGGCACACATTATTAACAACCATGTCCCATGTTTTGTATTGCCCCGGGAACCATCATAATTTATAGTGACTTGAGTGTAATA
This sequence comes from Schistocerca nitens, assembly GCF_023898315.1. Classification (NCBI taxonomy): domain Eukaryota; kingdom Metazoa; phylum Arthropoda; class Insecta; order Orthoptera; family Acrididae; genus Schistocerca; species Schistocerca nitens. The sequence goes on from NC_064614.1 coordinate 24,366,173, forward strand.
AAAGTGTTATTTCAGTTTGTCTCTCTTCTTATTTCATTAAGTTACCTTCTGTTCTGTATCTTTCTCTTGATGGTCCAAGTTTCATCAGCTATGTTACTTGGCAGTGACGCATTGCGCAACGGTTCCTTTCGTCCTTCACACCACTGCAGATTTGTTCACAGTAAACGGTATGCAGTATAATGTTATACCACTGGCACTGCCGAGAAATGATACGGTTTATGTCAGGTTTATCGGTCGAGTAGGTAACTGCTGTTTCATGACTAGTGGCTCCGTGTTGCGTTAAGAATACGGGCCCTAGGGTCATATGAAACTGCATAAGCGTGATGGTAGCTGAGGGGGAAGGACCGCTAGAATGATTCACCACAGCTGCCGCAGGGTCACTGAATTATGTATGGGTAGGCATCATTCGTTGGGCAGTTAATCAATTGTGTCTGTGTGTGAGTACAAGAGAGCGAGCGAGAGACACAGACGGAGAGAGAATGTACGTATTTGGGTTGAGAGATCCACGTATTAATGAATGAGTGTGTGCGCTAGTGAACCAAAGATTATGAGTTTGTTGTGTGATAGGATTTCTGGCTCGCTTAAAGAGCGTCATACAGTGGCTATATTGGGTTTATCCATACCTACTTTTTTTTCCTTTATTGTTATTTAGACACCTTTACATAAGGTGGGCTGGCAGCAGCATATTACGCTGCTCTTCAGCCACAAGTTTGACAATGAAAATACACTCCTGGAAATTGAAATAAGAACACCGTGAATTCATTGTCCCAGGAAGGGGAAACTTTATTGACACATTCCTGGGGTCAGATACATCACATGATCACACTGACAGAACCACAGGCACATAGACACAGGCAACAGAGCATGCACGATGTCGGCACTAGTACAGTGTATATCCACCTTTCGCAGCAATGCAGGCTGCTATTCTCCCATGGAGATGATCGTAGAGATGCTGGATGTAGTCCTGTGGAACGGCTTGCCATGCCATTTCCACCTGGCGCCTCAGTTGGACCAGCGTTCGTGCTGGACGTGCAGACCGCGTGAGACGACGCTTCATCCAGTCCCAAACATGCTCAATGGGGGACAGATCCAGAGATCTTGCTGGCCAGGGTAGTTGACTTACACCTTCTAGAGCACGTTGGGTGGCACGGGATACATGCGGACGTGCATTGTCCTGTTGGAACAGCAAGTTCCCTTGCCGGTCTAGGAATGGTAGAACGATGGGTTCGATGACGGTTTGGATGTACCGTGCACTATTCAGTGTCCCCTCGACGATCACCAGTGGTGTACGGCCAGTGTAGGAGATCGCTCCCCACACCATGATGCCGGGTGTTGGCCCTGTGTGCCTCGGTCGTATGCAGTCCTGATTGTGGCGCTCACCAGCACGGCGCCAAACACGCATACGACCATCATTGGCACCAAGGCAGAAGCGACTCTCATCGCTGAAGACGACACGTCTCCATTCGTCCCTCCATTCACGCCTGTCGCAACACCACTGGAGGCGGGCTGCACGATGTTGGGGCGTGAGCGGAAGACGGCCTAACGGTTTGCGGGACCGTAGCCCAGATTCATGGAGACGGTTGCGAATGGTCCTCGCCGATACCCCAGGAGCAACAGTGTCCGTAATTTGCTGGGAAGTGGCGGTGCGGTCCCCTACGGCACTGCGTAGGATCCTACGGTCTTGGCGTGCATCCGTGCGTCGCTGCGGTCCGGTCCGAGGTCGACGGGCACGTGCACCTTCCGCCGACCACTGGCGACAACATCGATGTACTGTGGAGACCTCACGCCCCACGTGTTGAGCAATTCGGCGGTACGTCCACCCGGTCTCCCGCATGCCCACTATACGCCCTCGCTCAAAGTCCGTCAACTGCACATACGGTTCACGTCCACGCTGTCGCGGCATGCTACCAGTGTTAAAGACTGCGATGGAGCTCCGTATGCCACGGCAAACTGGCTGACACTGACGGCGGCGGTGCACAAATGCTGCGCAGCTAGCGCCATTCGACGGCCAACACCGCGGTTCCTGGTGTGTCCGCTGTGCCGTGCGTGTGATCATTGCTTGTACAGCCCTCTCGCAGTGTCCGGAGCAAGTATGGTGGGTCTGACACACCGGTGTCAATGTGTTCTTTTTTCCGTTTCCAGGAGTGTACAAAGAAGACACATAAGATACTGAACAAAGTGGCGGGCAAAAAACAGTAGACACAGAAACAAATAACACGAAGCCGTTCACACTCGACGAAATACACACTAAAAAACTGTCGGCACTGCGCACAAACACTGACGATGTAGACGGTACATGTGAACGAAGGAGCGTGATGGCGAAGAACACTAAACCACAAGCAGGATGGCACACACACGAGAAACTGATGGCGATGATCTCCTGCGCGCGAATGTCCACTTAATGTGTGCAAGTCCAGGGACCTGCCGAGAGGGGAAGAAGGGGATGGGGGGGGGGGAGAGGAGAGAACAAAGATCCCATTGGCAGAGGAGATGGTAGGAGGAATGGAGGTATGGGGGTAGTGGAAGCTCGGGGGAGGAGTGGGGAGAAACGGAGTAGGGAGGGAAAGGGGAGAGAATAGAGAGAGTGTGCCCTAAGGAAAAAACACAGGAAGTGGGAGGGGAGGATCAAAGTTGATAGGAGGGGTAGATGGAGGGGCGGAGGGCATCATCAGGGAGGCGGAGCTGGCGGAAGCCACCTTGGGGGAGGGTAAGGAGGGTGGAGAGATGGAGAGCAGGGGGACGTGGAAATACAGGCACTGCAGTGGACGGGGGTGGGAGAGGATGTGAGAGACAAGCAGGTGAAGGGGATCTAGTTTATGGGAGGTTTATAGGATCTGTATCCGTTCAAGGAAGAGGAGGAGGTGGGGGAACGGAATAAGATCGTACAGGATCTGCGTGGGGGAGGGGAGACAGATACGATAGGCGAGGCAGAGAGCATGGCGTTCAAGGATTTGAAGGGATTTATAAAAGGTAGGAGGGGCGGAGATCCAGGCATGATGGGCGTAGAAGATGATGGGATGAGAGATTTATAGGTGTGGAGGATGGTGGAGGGGTCCAGACCCCATGTACGGCCAGAAAGGAGCTTGAGGAGACGGAGCCGGGAGCGTGCCTTGGCTTGGATTGTACGGAGATGGGGAGTCCAGGAGAGGCGACGGTCGGGGGTGACGCCAAGGTACTTAAGGGTGGGGTTAGGGCGATAATACGGCCATAGATGGTGATACAGAAATCGAGGAGGCGGAAGGAAGGGGTGGTTTTGCCTACAATGATCACCTGTCCATCCCCACCCTTTGAAAGCAATTTGCATTAGTACCTGGTCTGGCTCCGAATTAAACGTGCAAGTGCTACCCATTCGTCACCGTAATAAAGGTGTTATTAAATGTCGCCTAGTCATGGGAGAAGCTGTAGGAAGCAGGATTCACACATGGAAATCGATAACACTATTACTAAACCTTTATTCAGATTCGAAACGAACGTGGTACCTACACTGAGGTGACAAAAGACAGGGAATAGCGATATGCACATTTAGGCCTACAGATGGCGGTGGAATCGCGTACACAAGGTATAAAAGAGAAGTGCATTGGTGGGGCTGTCATTTGTTCTCAGGTGTTTCATATAAACAGGTTTCCTACCTGATCACGGCCGCACGACGGGAAGTAACAGACGTAATAAAATGGGACACCTGCAGCCGTAGTTTTGATGCAGTTGTCTCATTCTGTTAGGTAACCAACGGCCGAAATCCCTCAGACCACAAAGCACGAGGACGGCCGGAATTAAAAGACTTTGAACGCGGATTGGTAGTTGGAGCTAGACGCATGGGCCACTTCATTTCGGAAATCGTTAGGGAATTCCGTATCCACGATCGACAGCGTCAAGAGTGTGGCGAGACTACCACATTTCAGGCTTATCTCTCACCACGTCTTAACGACTGAGGGCTTCGCAGTTCGTAGGGCTGAGAGTAGGGTTCGAGTGTGACGCTCACCAAAAGGAGCCATGGATCTAAGTGGTCATCAATGCACTGTGCAAGCTGGTGGTGGTTCCATAATGCTGTGGGCTGTGTTTACATGGAGCCCTCTGGACGTTCGGCTACTTCGAGACCATTAGCAGCCATTCATGGACTTAATGTTCGCAGGCAACAGCCGGCCGGGTTGACCGAGCGGTTCTAGGCGCTATATTCTGGAACCGCGTGACCGCTACGGTCGCAGGTTCGAATCCTAACTCGGGCATGGATGTGTGTGATGTCCTTAGGTTAGTTAGGTTTAAGTAGTTCTAAGTTCTAGGGGACTGTTGTCCTCAGAAGTCAGGTCCCATGGTGCTCAGAGCCATTTGAACCATTTTTGAACCAGGCAACAATGGAATTCTTATGGATGACAATGCACCATTTTACAGGGCCACAATTGTTAGCGATTGGTTCGAAGAACATTTTCGACAGTTCGAGCGAATCACTCGCCCACCCAGATCACCCGACATGAATCCCACCGGACATTTACGGGACGTAATTTAGAGGTCCGTTCGTGCATAAAATACTGCAGTGACAGCCCTTTCTCAGTTATGGTCGGCTACAGATGGAGAAAGGCTCAATATTTCTAATTCCAACGATTTGTTGAGTCCATTCCACGTCGAGCTGCTGAACGACGCAGGGAACAAGAAGGCTCGACACGATACTACGAGGTAACCCATGACTTTTGCAATGTGGCTCTTGAAAAAGAGGGACAGAAAACTAACGTGAAATACTGAATTTAATAATGTGGCAATTTGACTGACGTCGTTAGAAAGACTGACAGACGGACAGGTAAAGAAACGTAATCTTCGCAGCTCGCATTCTGTCATATTCAAATTAAGAGGAGAAATATCCAATGTACTCCATATGCAAGATGCAAAGAAAACCAGATAAATGCGAGATGCTCAGAGTACAGACTGTGAGATAGGAAACTAACACGTCATACTATAACAAAAAGCGACACTCAGATGTTCAAACCGCACACGCGCCATATAACGACAGCCAGAAAGAGAAACAACAGAGTGCCAAAAAGCGAATGAAAAGAATACAAAGTTCTCTGCTTTTTAGCCCAAACTCTCTTTGGAGCGTCGAAAGCAAGCTTTTAGATAATGTGAGTGCCCTTGCACACCTGCACACATGAGTCATATCTTACTCTTGACTACCAAAGATTGTGCTGGGAGTACATTACGCTGCGAGAGTCTGCGTCAGTTGGTCAGTGAGTGAGAAACCCTGTCGGCGCACAGAGGATGATTTTCTTTGAGGTGTTCTCCGGTGTAACAGAAGAGAAAAAACGGCAACAGCAAAAAGCACAGAAAATATGCCGCAAACAGTGACAATAGTTATAAATATGCCATAACATACAATAAATAAGGTAGTATGAAAGTATCCACAGAAAATTATATTTCAAAGAACCTAACAAAAAAATGTAATGATGTGTTTCTCTAACTACGTTATTTTCTCCATGTTTTAGATTTGAAGAACCCGCTGATAATGGTGATATTTGTCGTCCACAAATAAATATAAGTTGCTATTTTCAAACACTGTACAATGAAACGAATTGATAAATATAACAACTGCATTCCGTTCAATAAATAATCAACCGACATATTCCAACTGACTCACGCCGGCGGCCGTGTAGAGAAGATGCACATGCGGTTAAGACATCCAGTAAATAAGAACTTTGGGGGTTAGCTCTTTCCAGATGTACAATCACTCTGTGAAAGCATCTGAAAAATCATCCTCTATCTTCTGTGCTGGAAGTGGATGACTTTAGTCTCTCGCCAGAAGTGGGACGACTTTATATATATAAAGCTACATAGCAGAGATAAAATGTTTATAAATCTAGTAGACTGATCAGACCAAACCTTTTAGTTTTTGTTTACTAACAGCCGCTCACACAGTTGCAGATGACATGATCTACGAATTATTGTAGTGCAGAGACAGCATTTCAACAACAATATCTACCTTTTGGTATCCATGGCAAATCATCGGTCATGTGTTCAGAATTCTTATAACTGTTCTTCATCCTCGCCTGTCACTTCAACGCACTTCATAAGAAAAGTATAAGGTTAAATTTCATTTAACTTAAATACGTGTTTCTGAATTAGCCCCCATTTTTTGTAACAGTTCTAAAAGAAGATTATAGTGTCATGTTAATATGATTCATTTCTGTGCCATGAAATTGATCTTAACATAATTTCAATTCATACCAAGCTTTCATTCATTTGCCATTAGTTCGTGAAACTTTCTCCTCACAGTTCGAAAGTAAATCTGAACACAACCGCACTATTCCGTGGCGCAAACAGAATGTTTTAGTAACTGCCGTAATTTGGTTTATGCCTTTTATAAAGTAATAACTTTATCTTGGAATTCATCCTTTTGGTCCGTGTTTGCACACAGAAAAACAACATCCGATACATCTCTCTGGAGACACACGAGCAGCAAGGTGGTGTAATGTTCTTGATCATAAACAAGGTGCGAAGGTTTTGTTTTTCTGTGTATAGAATCAGCTACATGCTGTCCAACGAACGTGAGTAAACTAATAACTAAGTAACAGCCCAGTACACGCCAAAACTGTATTCCACAACACTACTGCAACCCCAAGTGTATAACGCTGACATATTAAGTTCACCTTTTAGTATTTATTTACTAAAAGCCACTCACACAATTGCAGATGCCATGATGTACAACGAGAAAAAACAATAACTGATAAGGCACAGAAAATATGCCGCAAACAACGACAATAATTCTTAAAAACATCCATAACATACACTGTATGAGGTAGTATGAAAGTACCTGTAGAAAACTATATTTCAAAAAACGAACAGTAAAAATGTAAGAGTGTGTTACTGTGCTTGTATAACTGTCCTACTTTCTGTATGTTTTAGATTTAAAGAAACCAATGATGTCGGTGATATTTGTCGCCGAAACTAGTTTGGGAAACAAATAAATAAATAACAAGGTGTTTTGTATCAAGGTGGACTCACAATTCCGATATTGTTGTTTTTTTATAAAGCGCCTATCAATGAGTTGGAAGGCTATCTGCAATATAGTGGTTTCTTACAGGAATATGCTGCTGTTGTTTATTATGCGGAAAAGTAGAGCAGTGTTGCCCACTGCAAAGGAAAGAATCATCTGTAGTGCCGAAAGCAATTTTCTGAGGAGTTAGGGAATTATATTCATTTGCAAATTTTCCATGTAATTTAGCAGTGACTTTTTTTTTTTAACAAGAAACAGATATGCAATAGTTAGCCATTGTGTTGAGACTGTGTGAGGCGGAAGCCATTCTGTGTATTATTGATAATCATTCCTTGTAATCAATTTCATTTACAGATTGTATCACACACTCCGAATGGAACTTACACAGTTAATATTTGTATTCAAATGTAGTGTCGCAATGAGTATTCTGGACCGTGTGAGGAGGAAGCCATTCTGTGTATTATTGATAATCATTCCTTGTAATCAATTTCATTTACAGATTGTATCACACACTCCGAATGGAACTTACACAGTTCATATTCGTATTCAAATGTAGTGTTGCAATGAGTATTCTGGACCATAAAACGAAGACATTGACGACACTGTAATCAGAATTTAGACTACTTGCTTTCGCATACCTAATAATAGATTCAGACACTGTATTCTTACAAAAATACAGTTAAATAGTGAAGTTGAAACTGCGCACTGAAAATTATGCGGGGGCGGGGGGGGGGGGAATATAAAATAAAAGTTAATACTTTTACAAATGTGTACATGACACACAGGAATCTTAATAAGAGACGTTCTCCACACTAGACTCGCATTCGGGAGGACGACAGTTCAAACACGTCTCCAGCCATCCTGATTTAGGTTTCCCGTGATTTCCCTAAAACTCTTCAGGCTAACGCTGGGATGGTTCCTTTGAAAGGGCATGGCTGATTTCCTTCCCCACCCTTCCCTAATCCGATGGGACCGATGGCCTTGCTGCAACCAAGAGACTTTCTTAAGTACGAGGTTCCTTCAAACACCGTTTAAAATTACAAGCATTACCATTCAAACGTGATGCAGTTTCCAATTACAAGTAGATTAGTCACACACTACAAGCATATACTTCACACACACAAATAAGTTGCAGGGTACTAAGTGCTGTCTGGGGTATATGCACGACACCAAATCACCAGCATTTGATGCCCTCTGTAAGAGCGTCTAACTGAATAAATAATGTTATTGATAAATGAGCTCTTCTCATTCGAAGACCGCCGGAGAGCTGTTACTATACAACTCATCGTCCTACACACGTTATCCATTTAATTTACCTACTGCATGATGAATTTATGCACAGTGTTTCTGCTCAACCAAATCTGACATAATTAGTGATGCATATCACTGTGAGGGCACGAAATTCAATGCATAAACTGCCCTCATTTGATTTGGTCATCAATATAGATACCTAAGTACTGGTAAATAGTGCTTCGATAACAATTGTTTCGGTCATCGCTTCATCAGTGCCATGGTCACACAGCCTTCCCCCCCCCCTCCCAACGCCCCCATATCTTGAGCCTGTTGGATATTTTCTTTTTGTTGTGAGATGGCTCGAAGCACTATGGGACTTAACATCTGAGGTCATCAGTCCCCTAGACTTAGAACTAATTCAACCTAACCAACCTAAGGACATCATACACATCCATTCCCGAGGAAGTAATCGAACCTGCGACCGTAGCAGCCGCGTTGTTCCGGACTGAAGCGCTTAGAACCGCTCGACCACATCGACCGGTTGTTGTGAGAATATCTGAAAGCTTTCATTTATTTCAGCCCTGTTGATAGTGTCAATCATCGCCGACAATGCATTGTGAGTGGATGTCAAAGCATACGGAACACGCCTGGAATATTTGATGTATGGGCAGATATGGAAGCGTGTCTACAAATGAACGAGGGCCATGTGGAACACCACATAGGTCCCAAGTGCAGATCTGCAGTTTGCATTCTGGGGTATTGTGTTGTATGGTGTTCATGAACTCAGTCATAGTACGTCAAATCGTCGAAACCATTGTATTCCGGACCTATGTTTATCAGGATCATCTCCTTGGTTTATCTTGTTAAACTCACCCCTTTCGTTTGTTTCTATAATAGAAACAAAACCTTAAGTGTCGTCTTCCGAGTCCAGACAGTAACAAAATGCCAAATAAATAGAAATACCACTTCAACTGTGCTAAAGACGTCATAAGTCATCACACATAAACATCAGAAATTGTCCGAACAGAAAAATATAATTTTATAGTTTCAAGAAAGATAAGCTACTGTGGCCAGTGAGAGAGAGACGACCATTGCTTATTATTCAACGGCAATAAAACACTGTTTGCGGTTGCACGAGCGGCTTAATGATGTTCGCCTATTTGTGGCATCGTAAGTAAAAAAACTGAACGAAATAACTTCTTGTGGAATTAGTTGCTTTCCCACTTCTTCTGAAAATACTCAAACCAACGTGGCATTTACGCTGCAGATCCAGTGGCGTGGCCTGTACACCCCCCTCCCCCGTTCCCCCAAAACCGCGTATTGTATCCTTAAGGTCAATATTAAATGTGTGGGGTGTCTGCTCTCTCTGTGTTGGTGCTACAGATTTCTGTCTACAGAAAAAATAGTTTAGATAAATTGGAATTACTTTTTGTGACCAACGCAGCAGTGTCTCTTTGCAACAGGTACTGAAGCATCTGCTCTGTGGTGAACTTTTCTTGGCTCTGGCAATTCTTAGCTCCAATTTCATATTCCAAGTTGGACCTCTGTACGTACACTATTAGGCTCATGAAACCACTGCAACACCGTTATGGCAGTCATCCTGCAGTGACGTACCATCGCCGTCTAGGAGAACATCAAGCATGAGCGGCTGCTGGTATTCTGTAATAATATTGTTCACGCATTGCACAGATGTCACGATAACTTCGATTACTACCACAGGCCCCATGGAAGTCCAGGTAAAGATCCCCCAATGCGCAGTATCACGCCACCTCTAGCGTCTGTGGAGCGCGGCGCGTCTCGAGCAGCCTGGATGCCTGCGTATCCGGACAAGACCTTCGACCTTGTGGAACACCAGAGACTCCGCACATCGTTGTCTTCAGCACTAGATTTGTACCTATATCTGCCAGAATTATGAATAAGATGGTTTCAGCTGTATGATTAATATTAATTCCTTATCCATCTAGCTTCGAGGTGTTAGTGCCACATCTTCAGGAATGCATATTTATTTCATAATTTATTTCAAATAATAAGCAGTAGATGACCGAACATTCTTTACTCCAATACTGTGTTTAATTGATAACAGGTCCAATTTGAATTAGAGCAGAATGCAGGGGACATCATCCCGATTGTTTTTTTCTGAATTATCAGTCTTCCGACTGGTTTGATGTAGCCCACCACGAATTTCTCTCCTGTGCCAATATATTTATCTCAGAGTAGCACTTGCAACCTACGTCCTCAATTATCTTCTGGATGTATTCCAATCTCTGTCTTCCTCTACAGTTTTTGCCCTCTGGTACCATGGAAGTCAGTCCTTGATGTCTTAACACATGTGCATCATCCTGTCCCTTCTCTTTGTCAGTGTTTTCCACATATTTCTTTCCCCTCCGATTCTGCACAGAACCTCCTCGTTCCTTAACTCAGCAGGCCACCTAATTTTCAAAAATCGTCTGGCGTACTACATGTCAAATGCTTCGATTCTCTTCTGTTCCGGTTTTCCCACAGTCCATGTTTCACTACCATACAATGCTGTACTCCAGACGTATATTTTCAGAAATTTCTTCCTTAAATTAAGGCCTATGTTTGATGCTAGTAGATCTCTCTTGGCCACGAATGTCCTTTTTGCCAGTGATAGCCTGCTTTTGATGTCCTTCTTGCTCCGTCCATCATGTGTTACTTTGCTGCCTAGGTAGCAGAATTTCTTAACCTCATCTACTTCGTGACCATCAACGCTGATGTTAAGTTTCTCGCTGTTCTCATTTCTGCTACTTTATTTTCATCTTTCTTTGATTTATTCTCAATCCTTATCCTGTACTCATTGCAGGGTTCATTCCATTCAGCAGGTCATTTAATTCTTCTTCACTTTCACTCAGGACAGCAACGTCATCAGCGAATCGTGTCGATATCCTTTCACCTTGAATTTTAATTCCACTCCTGAACCTTTCTTTTGCTTCCATCATCGCTTCTTCGACGTACAGATTGAACAGAAGGGGCGAAAGAATACATCTCTGTCTTACACCCTTTTTAATCCGAGCATTTCGTTGTTGATCGTCCACTTTTATTATTACCTCTTGGATCTTGTACATATTTTATACTAAGCGTCTCTTCCTGTAGCTTGCCCCTATTTTTCTCAGAATTTCGAACATCTTGCGCCATTTTACATTGTCGAACGCTTATTGCAGGTCGACAAATCCTATGAATGTGTCTTGATTTTTCTTTAGTCTTGCTTCGATTATAAACCGCAACATCAGAATTGTCTCTCTGGTGTCTTTGTGTTTCCTACAGCCAAATAGATCATCATCTAACACTACCCGATACAGGAAAACAAAGGTTTAACATCATCGTGACAACCTGAGGTCGGAGGTGACCTCCTAGACGAAGTCTAAGTTCGTTCATCTCGGTCATCGGTTCCCAACCTTTTTCGACTCACGAACCCCTCTACAACGGTCTGAGTTGGGTGAACCACTGACTTTATACAGTACATGGAGTAGCAGGCATAAAATTTAATTCCAAGTAAAACGTTTAACAACCTTAAATTAACTTATTCCTGACAGTTAAAACCTAAAGATACCATAGTTACGGCTTAAAAGTTACACAATGTGTAGGTCTAATTGCAATAATAACTACAAGTTTTCGTTGTAATGACTTCTCTCTTCCTTGAAATTCAGTGAGAACGTAGCGCCTGCTTTCCATGGCACAGAGCTTTGAAGTCGGGAGCCACCGATGTTCAATAAAGTTTCAAATAATTGTCAGCACAAATTCTGTGACTGCATTTATTATTTAAATAGGTATATGAAGAAAACTTCTTTTCGCAAATAACACTGGAAACTCCTTTAAACTTAACCAAAAACCAGTTAATGGCAAAGATTCATAACTTTCCTGTACCTGGAAATTAGTGGAAATTTCAAGAAGCTGCTCTTCTTCATTTATGTTTAATGTGGACTCTGAAATTGTTGACTCCTCGAAGGGATTGTGACTCCAATTGTTATTTCTGGACGCAAGAGGAAATATTTTCTGAAGACTTTTCCAAGTCCCTCCAACTATTCTTTAAGCAAGTTCTTTACGTTTCGTCCAAAGAAATTTAATAGTCCACAAGTCGTGAATGCAACAAAGCAGTTGGTTTGATTGCTTTTGAAACAACTTTCCCAAAAATGTGGTCACAATGATGTTAAGTCTTAGTTTCCTGTGTCTGACTGACGTTCCCTCCATTCTGCTCCCTTTAAAACTGGACTACCGACCTCTTGACGGTTAAACTTTTTTAACACAACGGGGAAAAGAATGTTGACTCATCTACTGCTTATCGCTTGAAATAAAATGTTGTAGTTGTTGTGGTCTTCACTCTGAAGACTGATTTTGATGCAGCTCTCCATGCTACTCTATCCTGTTTAAGCCTCTTCATCTCCGAATAACTACTGCAACTTTCATTACTCTGAGTCTGCTTGCTGTATTCATTCCTTGGTCTCTCTCTACGCTTTTTACCCCCCACCCCCCCACTCTTCCCTCCAGTGCTAAATTGGTAATACCTTGACGTCTCAGAATGTCTCCTATCAACCGATCCCTTCTTCTAGTTAGATTGTACCTCAAATATCTTTTCTCCATAATTCTATTCAGTACCTCCTCATTAGTTATGTGATCCACCTATCTAATCTTCAGCATTTTCTGTAGCACAACATTTCAAGAGCTTCTATTCTTTTCTTGTCTAAACTATTTATCATCCATGTTTCACTATGGCTACAATCCAAACACATAGTATCAGAAAAGATTTCCCAGTACTTAAATCTATATTTCAGGTTAGCATATTTCTTTTCTTCAGAAATGCTTTTCTTGCCATTGAGAGTCTACATTTTATATCCTCCCTACTTCGACCATCAATAGTTATTTTGCTGCTCAAATACCGAAACTTATCTACTATTTAAGTATCTCGTTTCCTAATCTTATTCTCTCAGAATCACGTGATTTAATTCTACTACATTAAACGATCTGTGTTTTGCTTCTGATGATGGTCATCTCATGCCCACCTTTGAAAACACTGTCCAATCTGGTCGTCTGCTCTGCAAAGTCCTTTGCTATCTCTGACGGAATTAAAATGTCTTATGCAAACCTGAAAGTTTTCTTTTCTTCTTCCTGAATTTTGATCCTTTCTCCACAATTTTCTATGGTTTCAATTACTGATTTTTCAATGTACACATTGAATAACATCGGAGACAGTCTACAGCTCTGTCTCGCTCCCTTCTCAGTCACTGCTTCTTTTTCATGCCCCTCGACACCTATAATGCCGAATGGTTTCTGTACAGATTGTAAACAGCCTTTTGATCCCGGTAATTTACTCTTGGTACCTTCATAATCTTAGAGCATTCCAATCTACATTTTCAAAAGATCTCTCTGCGTCTAAAAATGCTGTAAACGTAGGTATGACTTCCCTTAACCTATCTTCTGAGATACGTTGTAGGGTCAGTATCACTTGAGTCCACATTTCTCCGGAATCCAAACTGATCTTCGCCAATGTCGCTTTCTGCCAATTTTTCTATTCTTCTGTGAAGAATTCGTGCTAGTATTTTACAACCATGGCTTATTAAACTGATAGTTCGGTAATATTCACACCTGTCAGCATCTACTTTCTTTGGAACTGGAATTATAACATTCTTCTTAAAGTCCGAGGCCATTTCGCCAGTCTCAATATATCTTGCCTACCATACATATGGGAGAGTTTCGTCACTCTCTCACGGCTAACGTAGGTGCGACAGAATGTCGTGTACTACCGGGCCTTGTTTCGATTTAGGTCTTTATGTACTCTGTCAAATTCTTCTCGCAGCATTATTTCTCCCATCTCCCCTTCATCTACGTTCTCTTCCATTTCCATAATATTGCCTGCAAGTTCATTTCCCTTATGTGGACGCTCTATATACTCCTTCCATCTTTCAGCTGTCCCTTCTTTGCTTAGGGATGGTTTTATATCTGATTTCTTGATATTTATGTTGCTACTTTTCTCCGAAGGCCTCCTTAATTTTCTTGTTGGTGGTACCTATCTTTGTCCTCATGGTACATACTTCTAAATCCGTACAACTCTGTCCATTTGTGCTTAGCCATTTTGCACTTCCTGTAAATCTCAATTCTTAGACGCTTGTATTCTCTTTCGCCTACTTCATTTTCTCCTGTCATCAATCAAATTCAGCATCTCCTGTGTTATCCACGGGTTTCTACTAGTCCTTGTCTTTTTACCTATTTCATCTTCTGCTGCCTTCACTTTTTAATCTCTTAAAGCTAACCATTTGTCTTCTAATGTATTCGTTTCCCCCGTTCTAGTCAACCGCCGCCTAACGCTCTTTTGAAACTCTCAACAACCTGTGGTTCTTTCAACTTATCCACATCCCAACTTTCTAACTGCCAACATTTTTGCAACTTCTTCAGTATTAACCAATAAACTGTGGTCAGAGTCTACTTCAGTCCATGGAAATGCCTAGAGTTTAAAATATGGTTCCGAAATCTCTCTTTACCGTTACGTAATCATTCTGAAACTTTTCGGTGTCTCCAGGCCTCTTCCACGTATACGACCCTCTTTCATGGTTCTTCAACCACATTTTAGCAATTATTAAATTATACTCTGTGGGAAATTTTAACAGGTGGTTTCCTCTTTCTTTCCTTTCCCCCAGTCCATATTCATATATACTTTTTATTTCTCTTCCTTTTTCTACTACGGAACTCCAGTCTGACAGCGATATTTTCTGGTGTCGAAAGCCAGGACTTTGGAGCTCGTGAGTTGTGCCACAGACGGAGGAAGGAGCTGGTACACTTTTAAAAACATATGCGCGCAGCATAGCAAGCACAATACACGGAAGATTATTGACGCTGCCTACTGCTCTTGCGGCTGACAAGAAACGGAGCCTGCTGTTGCCATCAGAAAAACGCTAGGAATTGTCTTCAAAATGGTTCAAATGGCTCTGAGAACTATGGGACTTAACATCTGAGGTCATCAGTCCCATAGAACTTAGAACTACTAACCTAAGGACATCACACACATCCATGCCCGAGGCAGTATTCGAATCTGCGACCGTAGCGGTCGCGCGGTTCCAGACTGAAGCGCCTAGAACCACTCTGCCACTCCGGCCGGCTAGGAATTGTCTTGTCTAGCCAGAAAAGATCATATGGTTTTGCGTATTTAATTTAAAAACCGCTCGTCATTGTAACACGCGGTAGGCACTGGCATGTTGCAATCTAACATCCGAAAGGTGTAGGGGCTCACATACGGTTCCTCTTCGTCGAAATGTTTTGGCAGAAACCCGTCTAGGGGTTGAACCGCACTTGTCGCATTACACGCCCTAAATTAGCCACTTATGACCCATTGGTTAAATTGTCTGGCTGATGGCAAGTTTTCGAAATTATATGAAGTTAGTCTGACTTGTAATAAGAGTAATAGTAATATCGAGAACTAAATTAACGACCAATAAATGATGTAGGCCACACAGTTGCGATTTGGTTAGAATAATGTTTATTCCGAAAGCAAATTAATAGCGAAAGTGGGCTTATTTAGAGTTATTGTTACACTCGAGTGCATATCCATTTCACAAAGTTCGATCATTCACAATCTCATCACGAAATACAAGTTATCTAGGCGAAGAGTTAGCGTTCACACCAGGCGCGCGGCTGCTCACCGCTCAGAGACCAAGTCCCGCGATACCACACAACGCGAAATTTTCTTTCACTTCGTAGCTGCCTAAAGACCGACTGTCCGCTTTCGCGTTTCAATCCAAACTGTGCCCTATGGTGTCTCCAGCACTCCCTCTGCCCGTCCCCAGCCGCGTTTCCCGCTCGCCGAATATCCTCGCTCAACTGACTAGGGCAGTTCCCTTTCCTGAAGCCGTCTTTCTGATTGGCGACAGCTTATCCTACGTTGTTTTTTTTTTTATTTTAACATATTTAAATAATCAAAGCTTGACCACTTCCACGTTCTAAATAAAGTAACAATAATATCCATTACATAATAAACGTTAAATTCTTTTACATAAAACCAATACAATTTCCTTCTGAACTTTGAATGTCATGGCCAGTAGCCTTGCACCAGTGTGCATTCTGATAAATAACCAAAGAACAAAAGTAACTATTATGCACTAAACTTTACAACAAATATTCTATTACCTAAAGATTTAATAAGGTGCTATGCTGTCATAGTTCAATGTGTTTTGTGTGGAGGAAATGATGACCTGATGCTTAACTGAAAATACTGATAATTTAAATTTTCTATATCTTTTAAACAAATGAAGTTACAGAGTTGATTTTTACAACATTTTTCATTTTAGTGATGCGCTTCTATATGAAATGTCGATCGTTAAGATCGATTAAAGCGTTCAGATTTCAACATTAACGTCTTTGTTACAAAACTTGTGAATTTCACTTCAACACTTAAATCCTAAACTATTATATACATGATCAATATAAAAGTTTTATTGGGATTACCATGGAAATTTATGAAGGATGGTAGATTAAAACTACTAAGGCTTCATTCCCTGCATTACTACAGACTTATACAGTTTCCATAAATGTTTCCCTTTATGGCCGATCTTAGGTCCGCCATATTTGAAGCTGCTACGTCTCCTTGGCCACAAACGCCTTCCACTGGGCTTACCTATGACGTAGCTTCTCTTCTGTCTCACCCGCACATTACAGCGCTTAGGCTTGTGGTGAATCTGCGCTCTTCTTGGCAAATGGTCCTCTATTACAGGGTTCGTTTTACGATTTCTGAAGGCTGACTCTTTCGGCCATACACTTAAATGAGAGCGAAATGCTCGTTAACTCACAATGTCTAGACAGCATCGAGTTGCCTTATGTAGTTAATCTTGCTTGCTTAAAATAGTGGAATAGTTTGACACCGCGTGTAGCTAAGAACAACGATTTCTCTTGACATTATAATTAATTAATGGCATCATTCACCAAGAACAGCAACCACTGAGGGTAATATTTGTAGTAACTGTATGCAAAAAACATGCAATAGCTAGCAGAAGTATCGTGAAACACAGGTTCATTAATGTTATACGACCGTCGACCGGAAGATGAGGTAATCCGATTGTGGCAAAAATAAATAATGTAAGTGACTGCAAGGTGTATTTTTGTTTAATATTCAAAAATTTGTGAATAAGGACTGTAGAAAATACAAAATTGTATCCTTACAGAGAAATGGCATAGTTTGTATGTGCTATTCAACAATCAATATTTACTTTTGTCAGGCGGTGCTTCACAGCTGAAGCACGTTATAAGGAAGTCATACTGGTAAAAATACGTCGACAGAGTCTGAGTTAAACAGTTTATTGCTTTATTGAGTTACTAGTTTCGTTCTACAAGGTCGTCATTGGGTCTCAAATCTTCAACTTCCCATATGTATGTATATTTAATCATGCTTTAGATAGCAATTACATGGACGATAAATAGTTTGGAGAAGAAGAGAATAGAGGCTTTCGAAATGTGGTGCTACAGAAAAATGCTGAAGATTAGATGGGTAGATCACATAACTTATGAGGAGGTTTTGAATAGAATTGGGGAGAAGAGGAGTTTGTGGTACAACTTGACTAGAAGAAGGGATCGGTTGTTAGGACATGTTCTGAGGCATCAAGGGATCACCAATTTAGTATTGGAGGGCAGCGTGGAGGGTAAAAATTGTAGAGGGAGACCAAGAGATGAATACACTAAGCAGATTCAGAAGGATGTAGGTTGCAGTACGTACTTGGAGATGAAGAAGCTTGCACAGGATAGAGTAGCATGGAGAGCTGCATCAAACCAGGCTCAGGACTGAAGACCACAACAACAACAACAACAGATAGCAATTATTCTGTCTCAAGTATAAAGTATTTTCAAAACAAAGGAAATAAGGCAACGTATTGACGTTGTAATCAGAGGAACTAATCCGGCATCCAGACTCAAGGGATTTAGAGAAACCCTGGAAAAACTGAACTCAGACCTAGCTTTCCTTAGATGTTCAGTGACATTCATCACATCACGAATTGACGCTGTGGTAATGTTTTCATTCCTGGCAGGTCAAAGGCAGAGATTTAGAAGCAGATTAAGCGTTACATGGTTTAAACCTAACACCGAAGATGACTATCGAAAACATTATGGATTTTATGTACTTACGCTAAGGTCAAGTTATGGGGCCAGATAATTATCTTAGAGAAATAAACTGGCAGTACCACAAACGAATTCGTTTAGCAGCTGTCCGCGTGTTTCCATAAACCAGTGCATCCTGGCCGTTAAATGGAGCAACAGTACGTGAAGCACCTGCAGAATGCATCTTTTCTGGAAAACACTGCTATGCATAACATATGGCGACAGTTCGGACTCTATTCGCAAGGTTATTTACAGGTGGGGGCAAATTAACGCGTCTCTGGAAGGCCTCCACTGTATGCTGAGCTCTCTACGGCGCCATATCCATCCGTTAGCCATGTATACAAATTGCCTCGTTACAAGGTGCTAACTCCCGCCAGTTTATGCCGAGGCTCACTTTCGTCAGCGCTGAAACCTCCCCTGCGCTCCCAGAGTGGCGCTAAAACTGAACAATGCATGATGGAGACGACTCTTGGCGGTTGTATAATAATTAGGGTGCCACACGTAGCCCTGGTGAGGCTGCAGATTCGTAAATAGCACGCCCAAGTGTGGATGAAGATTGAGTTCTTTAACATAGAGCACGAGAAGCAATTATGCACCATGCAAGAAAAAACGTACTTGCGGAACAGGCATCGGATTAATATTATGACCAATACAGGAAAAAGAAGAAACCAAGGGAAGCAAAAGGTAGTCCGTGAGACAAGTATTAGAAAGTATAACAACAAAAGCGACGTTTTAACTGAGTTTCAACATAGACTATATAAACATGCAGTAAAAAATGCTGATAAAACTAGGAAAAGATGTCTTTCCAGATTTACATCCAAAGAATGAGTCCTAGCAGACTGAGAAAAAGACTGAACAAATTTTAAAATTAATTACTGGAAAAATATAGCGGGCTTAGGGAAGAACATGATAATGTAGAGGAAACTGCTAGGAGTAGAAAGTATATTCGACACAGGAAAAGGAGGAAGCGAGAATATGTCTAAGACAAAACTCTTCCATAAAGGCAGGGAAGAAAAATGACAGTAGAAGAATGTAAAGAGAAGGGTGAGCAAATGGAAGAGTCTCTAAGAAAGCGTAAAGTTCTCTTCGCTCTTTAAACGTAATCCTTGGCTAGACTAAAGAGACATAAATAAATGTGTGTTTATTCATCTCTGAGATAAATTCTTCTTTTCCTTTCTCATTTTATTTCAAGATTATTACACCATCGTCAATGGAATTCTTTTTATTTTACTGTAAAAATTTAATACTATCACACCTAAATAATTTAATGACATGTGTGTAACATCGTCAGTTTTCATATTTCACAGCATACTTGAGTGCTTACATTTACCAACATAGAGTATAAGGTGTGTGTGTGTGTGTGTGTGTGTGTGTGTGTGTGTGTGTGTGTGTGTGTGTGTGTGTGTGTGTGTGATTGGTGAGGTCACTTTAAGATAGGAAAGGAGAGACCTCATACAAAGAAGAGGCAAAAGTGCTAGCGCTTAGGTTACCAGAGGTAAACAGTAACGGTAGAAGGCTATGAACTTGCTGACGCTCCAAATAGTTTTCCCAGGGTAGGAGGTTCACTTAAGAGAATTAACTGGTAACTTCGTACACCGCCTAGATGCTGTTGTAACGTGTCACAGAAGAAATGATTTCAAAGAGACACGTCTTAGCAGTGTCAGCGAGCCTGATACTTGTTCCTAAGAACAGCAACGTCAGTGAATTCATACGGTTTAGAGTGGAATGGGAAATGAACAAAACTGATGGAACAGCGATCCATCCTCGCGAGAGCTCTCAGAGCGATGCCATGTGACGTGGAACACTGTTGTTGTCATAAAAGGACATGCATTGATGCTTAGTTTTCAGTTTAACGCTGTTGGTACCAAACTTGGTGTTTATCAACGAAAAGGCCAGAAACTTCCACATCTACGGGAAGAGCGAAAGGGTCTGAATGTGACTGGCCAGAGGTACCAGGGAGCTGCAAAGTCCCACGTCAGCTTGGCGGTGTCTGGTCTGTAGAGTGCTGGTTGATTGGCAGGCCGGCTACATAAAGGGCGAAACACAGCGCCGCCACAATCCTTTAAAAACACAGGGATTTCTATTCAACGGAGTTTTCAGTCAGATCGCTGGGACGCACACTCTGTGACGCTCGTCGAAAACGTCGGGTGAGCTCCGACAAATTCTGTTTCCTTCACTCGGAGTGCTGCTCTCAGTATCTGTATTTTTCTATGTTGCTAGTGATTGCTACTTCTGTCAGTTCTCACCCCAGAGGCTCAGAGACTGACTTCTGTCGTGCAACCAGTTGCGTCCTTTGCTTTTCTAGTGGTTAGAATTAGTCTGCAATGCTGTAGTTAGTCTCAAGGAAATAAATGAGTTTCTTTAAACTCTTGAGTTTCCTGCGTCTCTTGCGACTATCCTATCGAGCCCCAAAATCCGCGGCTATCGTAAGTGCTCTATGACAATTTTTGGCGCTGATTCTAATGAGTCTGCCACCACAGAATGTTTGTTCTTCTGCATTTGTTGGTAACCGCTCGTAAATTACTAACTGAGATGTAGACCAGCTTTTCTCACTCTCCTATGCTAGGACACGACGGATATTTGCATATACAGTGAAAATCCTAATAGTAAAGCAGAAGCATGAACAACAGGAAATAAAACTCTGGGGAAACATGATGTACTCATGAGATCATCACCTTGATGAAGAAAGCTAAATAATCATTGTAGTTTCAACATTTTGTCTGTTTACAGGTCCTTGTTAGAGTCGTGGTGCACACTTAAACCCTGGAATAGATTAGCGTATTGCCACGCTAGATGTATTGAAACAAATTGGCGCAAACCGCTGACAGACGGAGTATGGCCAGTAATTCGTTTTCAGCATTGAAGCGGAACAACGGTCCAATAATCCATGATGAGTCGGTATAAGTGTACAGCAACAACGCACCATCATGAGTTAGTGGTTGGATAACGTAGCGGAGACAGGGGCGGAATAAACAACCGCAGCAGAAGGGATCTCGGTTGTCTGATTTAATCTAGAGGCGCTAGTGAGCTCCCAGACTGATAAGTGTTTAGCAGAACAACGTCTGATGTGTTTGGTAAGGCTGCAAGTGTTACCGCGCACAAGTTGCGTAGTATGCCTCTTATAACTATCCTGACCATTTCCAACTAAGATAGGTCTGTTATATTTTTCTTTTCTTCACAATCAACGTTTAGTCACCTAAATCAGCATGTTCTTATTTGTCTTTTTATGCAATGTAGTTGGGAAAAAAAGATGTTTACAGTGGATAATGAATGTTTTCTCATTAGATGTGCTTTTGGGGTGGAATGGTGTGCTGGTATAGTCGGCGTTTCATTCTTTATTTGATGGATTCAACCGCGTGATTTGGCTTTCTCATTTATAGATGGTACATCGTTATGAACGGAAAACGCAGAGACAAAAATGGCCCACAAAATACATGGAGCAAGCTGTTGAATCACAAAACTCGCTGAAAATACCAGCTTGGTTTCAATAAGGAGCGAGAATTAATACTTGTCAGATATGTTAAGGCTCTGCAGAAGCGACGTTTTGATATGACTATGGAAAATCTGCGCAGATCAGCGTATCAACTCGCAGAACCAAACGGATGCCCGCATGTATTTCACAACGAAACGAAAATGGCTGGAGAATTTGGGTCCTTGTATTCCTGGCTTGTAATCCTGACTTAAGTTTCAGGAAATTGTGCAGGCAGTGGGCTCATAAATCGTGTATTGGCACAGATATTGAGGACAATGAAGCCCAGCTTAACTTCTAAGATATGTGTCGAAGAAAGTAAAAAATAAAAAAAAGGAAACCATTCCGCCCTGTGCACGGGGTGGAACGGACTTGAAGAGGTATTCTTCCGTCGCTTCTTGATAGAACAATTCTATATTGAGGGTTGAATAACACTTAGAAGGTTTTTTGTTCTACTGATATTTATTTCTATGAACTAGTTTCCGGCTTATTAGGCCATCCTTAGATAACTACTGGCTATTGTTTACAAGTACCTTGTGTTCTTACGAACCAAACATTCTGGACTAAGATACAACGTACTTATATACGATCTTTAGTTGTAGTAATATCTTGGGAATTTTCAAACGGGTCTTTTGACTTTTTGATCCGTAAAACTGTTCTTCAACATAATAAATCACATTTTATGGTTTGTTAGTGCCATGTATAACAAAAATTAGAATTATTTAGAATACACATTATTACAAAATTACAATTTTTTGGTATTTGTTGTGAACAGTCGCACTCGACACTAATTGTTGGTTGTACAACAGGGATGTTTTCTTTGGGGTTACATTTTGATATTAGAAAAATTGTGCATTAATAAATACCAAATATTACATTGTTACAGTTGAATTACAGTTAGGAATGTAAACACATAAGGGATATTACATTATATTGGGGTGTGAATTTGTTCACTATTGGGACACTTTGTGGTTAGTAGCAGGTTTACTGTATTGTGTAAAGTTTAAGAATGGTGATGTGCTCAGTTGTATTTGGTCATTTAGAACCAGCTGGGGATTTAGGGCTAAATGTTTGTTAATTTCAAGTGCTTCTAGTAGGCCGAGTTTTCTGCCTTTGTTGGCTATATGTAGCACTTCTGTGTGTGTTAGACATTTGTGTCCTTCTTTGAGCACATGTTCAGCAATATTGTATCTTAGTCAGAATGTTTGGTTCGTAAGAACACAAGCTCCGTGAAAACAATAGTCAGTGATTATATGATTGGCCTAATAAGCCGAGAACTAGTTCATACAAAGAAAAATCAGTAAAACAAAAAAACCCTAAGTGTTATTCAACCCTCAATACATTATTTTGTGTTACCTTCAGTTGGAAATTTTATTACAAAAACATTTTAATAAACAATTGCGAATTTTTCTCTTCTTTTTTCTCAAGACTAAGACCTCCAAAATTTACTCCAAACTTTAGAGGAGCCAATCTGCCCCGGTCTCTTCTACAAGTTACAAGCCTCGCCAAAAGAAATTTGAATGACTTTAGGGATGTCACTATCCCGCGCAGGGTGTTTTATTTTGAAATAACGATCTTATTTCATTATTTAACGATCGACAATTTCGCTTCCTGGGCATTATCAAGTTACATCACAGCAACTTGTTGGAACATATTCATATTGTATGTTCACTGGGGAACATTCGCCCGAGAGTAATACCACAGCTGCTAAGAAAGGTACTCTGATTTCACTCGAGGTGGCTCCATATGTCGTTATCTTACCTTTGGACAATACTACGGCTTTGTTGGACAAGCTGGATTGTTTCCAGAAGATGCAGTGTTTACAGCCTGATCCGGCGCATCAGAGACTCAGTGCTGACTCGACAGAAAGTGTTGAGAGGAAGACTAGCAAACCCCTGAAAAAAGTTTTCTGGTCGTAAGAGACTGTCAAGAATATTAACCTTTACATTAAAAAGGAAGAAATTCCTCCAGTTGTATGTAAGGTGTCGACTGTATTTTGGCAACTAGTTTCAACGTTGAAACAACGTCATCTTCAGGCCCATACACTTGTTGACGTCAACTGCGTGCGGCTGACACTAGAAGTCAGTGGTGAGATACGGACGTGCTCCGTGCTTCCTGCCGACAAATTGGCGGTCGTCAAAGATGTCAGCAGGAAGGCTGTTTGAACAATTCCTCCAATACTTCTTAACGATATCCAATTAGAGTGTGCCATGTGCCGCAGTGTTGCGTAGGTTGGCGCTATCAGGCCTAAGTTAGACGTTGGCTGTACTGCCTGGCGCCTTGTGGTCTGCTCTCTCCGGCGGCTGCGGAGTACTTCTCTGGCCGCAGTGGAGACAAGTGAGTGCTCAGTCAGTCGGTGCACGCAGACACGAGGAAGGGCAATTTCTCGCTCGCTCTCGAGGAACCTTCCCGCAAGTTGTGGACGCGGTTTCTTTATGGTGCCGGCCGCACTGACTGAGCGATCAACACCCTGATCAACTGTAGCGTCTGAAGGCGACGCAGCCTGAACTTGCTTACGACAGTGTAGTATGTCGAATCAAGTGAGACGCACCGAGTGAATTCTGGCTGTGATACATGTAGGCTTCAGACTGACACAGTGACTGAGATCTGGTGTGGCTACATTGTGTGTTCGCAGATTCGGCCATACACAGCGTTCGTGTGGTTCTTTACAGCGACAGACTTCGTATCAGCGTATGTTGCTAGTTGTCTGATTAGCGTAAACTATTTCTATGAATGTGACTGATCATTGTGTTTTACAAGCTGACGTTCACGAAAAACACACACTACGTAAAAAATACATTAGACCCAAAGTTTTGAAGATACTGTAACAACAACAACGCTGTACTATTGTACAAATAAGTAATTTTTTTTCTGACGTTTCGATAAACTTGTGTCATTAATATTCTGCCTTCATTTCTTTTTTGTTTCATGTCATTGTGTTAAGAAAACTGTAAACAAGTTTCAATGTGAATATTAATGTTTATGTCAAATGTCAAGCAATATTGTAATAGAACTGAAATGTAACAAATGTTGAAACTGTTGTAAGGTGTTTAAAATTGTAACTGTGCGTCTGGTCCATACGTAGGCAATGTGTTAGGATATGTAGAATGCAAAACCTCGGGTGAATACCCTGTCTGTAAGGGAGCGGTAAAAGGTGGATGGCAGGCGAGCGCGGGAAAGTGCGCACGGGCGCTGCACGGCACAACGGGCTCAGCAGTAGTAGTTGGAGTTTGGCATTGGTCTGAGCAACACGTTCTGGAGCGAGGAGGCTCTCCTGGATGACGTAGCTTCACTGAGCCTCGGGTATGCCGTTTCAACGCCCACAGAGCATGGCAAAAGTCCATAGGCATTAAATGGAAAAGTATTGCGACGCAAAGAAGAATTAAAGTACCGATACGTCAAGAGCAATAGCTGTGGTTGTATGTGTGCTCTGTGCCTCGCCATCTCGCCGCCCGCCAACCGCCGCATCGATACAAGCAGGTTGAAACTTGTAGTACTGTATTCGTATGGACCATAGAGTGAACTGTTCAATAATAACCTAAATTTTACCAGAACTTTCCCATCATTTAATTATCTTCACAACTAACCTAGACAGGGTCCTTTCCAAATGTTGTGCAATCCGAGTGTCCCGAAATGAAAAATTAAATTTTGTGTTAATAAAAATTACTTGCAAACCTAGCTGTGTTAGAATGGTGTTTAAAGAACTGTTTTGTTAATGAACCAATAAATGAATAACGAAGGTCTAACGAAGTTGAAGGATAACTTTAATATTGATATAGTAATGAAGTTTAATTATTTCGAGAATGATATAAAGGTATTTAAATGAGCGGTAAATAAGATGAAAAGAGTAGTAACTTATATACTGGAAATCTTGAAGGCATAATAAATTCAGTAATCAATTTTTTTAATACAGTGATCATAACAGTTTCAGAACACCCCTCCCCCTATTATTCATTTGAATTCTGAAGTGTTCTAAATTGGTTTGACCAGCAAAAGTTAAAGTCAATATAAAAGCCAAAATCAGTGTTTTATCTTTATCAAAATTGACATTGTGTGTGGCTCGAAAGTGCTATTTCTAGGGTAACCTATGCCCAGTTTTAATCAGATTAATAGAGAGTATAAAGTTTTGTAGTATACATTGTAGTGTGGTGTTATGTATTCATGGGTTTTCCATATCAGTACAGAACGTGAAACTATCAGTTCAATAGCTTTTTCTGGTTCTAAATTTCTACTATATTATGCAGTTTTACTACGTGTTGTTTTGCATGAATATACACCAACTTGTACAGGGAAGAAAGTCAATTAATGCCTAATTAGGCTGACGACCGTATTGTTATTAAGTTGGTAGCATCTTCAGTGTTGCTTTTGGTCCATCCTGACGTGTAGTTGCATTTTGAACTTACTTGACGGATCATTGTTATTACAGAGTGGGTGTAAGTCTGATTTCCCACCATTCAGGTACACACGGTCGATATCTATACGAAAATCCTTTCTCATAAGGTGAACCATGTTCACTCACCATAGCACAGGCTTTAATGAGTATTGTGTGCCCCACGCGCATGTTACAATACGACAATGATTTACACTGAATTAACACATTTACTATTAAGTTCCTTGGAGTATATATATTTAATGTTTTTATAGAATTTAAAAAAATTTGTTTTCAAAAAAAACGTATGTTCCTTTTTCTCAGAAACTACTCGAGAGATTTCAACGAAAGTTCCACTGTTTAATATCTTTACATATAGTAAGCTTCTCGCAAGAGAATTTTTGAATTTGTCGAATAGGAGAATTTTAATAAATTTTAAATTGTAATTCTGTAAGTGCATACATATAGATCATGGAAAATTCCAAGCGCTGTGCTCCGTACCTGAGCTTACACTCAGAATTTTAAAATTTACTCTTGAGACAACATTTTTTTGGGTCCAAAATTTCATAATTCTAGCCTTCATAGATTCTGAGGAAAAGGTACATAAACATTAAGAAATATAATTATCAGGAAATGCAATTTAAAGCCAACCTAACGTTTGTTTTCTTATGTCAGCTCTTCAGAAGGCCACGATTTATGCTCTTTCCTTTCAAGGCTTCTCTTCTGCTTTCTTGTTGTTTGCTTCTTTCCTTTACAAGGTCCTCAACTGCTTTTTCAGCCGCTGAGAGGAGCTAAAAATTTATTATTGTCGGCCGAAATGGGTACGTTTGTGAACCGTGACTGTGTGGGATAATTATTTACCTGCAGTGTCTACTACCAGTCTCTTTTTTATTTGTTTTCTTTTTAATCTAACATAATGCAAGGCGTTTCGAACATGTCATGTTCTGTTCATCATCAGGCGTTTATACATACTTACGTAAAGAGAAATGTTACTTAAAAATAAATTGGTTATGTATGACATAGGGGGTGTGATGTCATGCATCACCACCAGAAGACACTACTGACACCAACTCCTGGCCATCCACTGCCACCCTCCCCCCGGCCCCCAAATACCACACCAGCCACTACAGAAACGAACAATGGACAAAAAGTTCTAGGTTAATTTGGTTTAAGACAATTTACTATTAACTAACATTTCTGTGCATATATGTATGTGTAAACACCTGATGATAAACAGAACATGTTCGAAGCTCTTTGTTTTATGTTAGAGTATACATAAAACAATTAAAAAAGTGACTGGTAGCAGAAATTATCAATAAATTACTAGCTATAAATTTTTCTCACTATGTCTTTAGTGAAATTTCCTATATTACGGCTCAGTCTCTCGAATAACTTCATCTTCCCTACGTTCACATCCTTAAATACATAAACTGCATCATAAGTTGCAGATCTGATAACTGTAGCAGACGAAAATAAAGGTTTTAGAGCATTATTTCCATACCAGTGAATTTAGAGACCATTTTTGCATTCTGAGTTTTGCCGTGAACACACTTCTTTAGAAGTTCAGGAATCACAGCCTTCTAGATGCATCCCATGAAAGTTTTCTTGAAAGTAATCCACGGAATCGTTGTTCACCCAGCTAGTAATGAAGCGTTACTTAAAAAGATGTTTATGGCAGGAAGATCGTGTCACACATTTCATTATTTTTCAGGCACTTCGGATGCGATTTCTTCATTGAAACTTTTTGAATTTATTGTCCACGTGTTCCACTACTAAATAAAATGTAAACTGAAAACTGAAATTTTCGATCAATTACATGAACATCCCCCATTAATGTTATTTTGTTGAGATGAATTTATCAGAAACATGCACTGCTGACTTTTTAGACTTGTAGATACTACAGTTATACCGTCTGGCTGCACTATGATGACCGTTTCTAATACTGAGTTATTCCAGGGTAGTATGACCTGGAGCAGAATGGTTACTTATACGCTGAAGTACATGCTATGACAGAATAACTGTTTGGGATCTAGCGGACTATGACAGGGAAGTTCTATGTAAATTCAGGTTTGGTACGGATCTGATTGTAAATTGCGGAACTGAGTACTTGCTTTTCTAAATACAATTACGTTTTAGTGGAATTTACAGTAAACTACTTATCATTTTAAGGCATTCGATTAGAGAGTGTTTTTGGAAAAATTCCATTTTTCAAAAAATAGTTCAAATGGCTCTAGCACTATGGGACTTAACATCTGAGGGCATCAGTTCCCTAGACTTAGAACTACTTAAACCTAACTAACCTAAGGACCGTAGCAGCAGCATGGTTCCGGACTGAAGCAACTAGAACCACGTTGGCACAGCAGCCGGCTCATTTTTTAACCTGAGTAAAAATCGGAAGTACTTATTCCACTGTTGTTACACTTACACTTAATTTCGTATGACAGTAAATGCTTTATAATTTTCTTGAGTCAGAGTGTTTAAAACATCTTCCTGTCCTCTGTTTTTAGTTATTGTGACAGGTTTATTATTCAAGTAAAGTTGCATTTTTTAATATCTCGACTCAATGCATTAACAAGTGAATAAGTGTGTAAATGCTAATATGAACTCAATCAATAGAATCCACCTTTTCCTGTTCACCCAAACCAGCAGGCTAAAGAGTTTTAAAAAAACATGGTAAAGTTACTCAGCAGCATCTTGGATGAGTATCTAAACTGGGAACAGAAGCCTATCGCAGCGTGCAGGAAATCTTTCTGTTGGCTAAATGCTAACCAAATATTTAGAAAAATATTTTCATTTCAAATGAAATAGGCAGATGGAGGGAATATTTTGAAGAGTTGCTCAATGTAGGTGAAAATTCGATCAGTAATGTTTTCGATTTCGATGTACAATGGGATAGGAATGATGATGGAAATAGGATCACATTTGAGAAAGTGGAGAAAATGGTCAATAGATTGCAGTGCAATAAAGTGGCTGGGGTGGATGAAATTAACTCGGAACTCATCAAATACATTGGAATGTCAGATCTTAAATGGCTACACAGGATAACTGAAATAGCGTGGGAGTCGAGACAGGTTCCATCAGACTGGACGAAAGCAGTAATCTCACCAATCTTTAAACATGGAAACAGAAAATATTGTAACAACTACAGAGGTATCTCTTTAATCAGCGTTGTTGGTAAGATCTTCTCAGGTATTGTTGAAAGGAAAGTGCGAGTATTATTTGAGGACAAATTGGATGAAAATCAGTGTGGGTTTAGGCCTCTTAGAGGTTGTCAAGACCAGATCTTTAGCTTACTGCAAACAATGGAGAAGTATTACGAGTGGAACAGGGAATTGTATCTATGCTTTATAGATCTAGAAAAGGCATATGACCGGGTTCCTAGGAGGAAGTTATTGTCTATTCTACGAGATTATGGAATAGGAGGCAAACTTTTGCAAGCAAGTAAAGGTCTTTACATAGATCGTCAGGCAGCAGTTAGAGCTGACTGTAAATTGAGTTCATGGTCCAGGGTAGTTTCAGGAGTAAGACAAGGCTGCAGCCTGTCTCCACTATTGTTCATGTTATTTATGGATCATATGTTGAAAACAATAGACTGGCTGGGTGAGATTAAGATATGTGAACACAGAATAAGCAGTCTCGCATATGCGGATGACTTAGTTGTGATGGCAGATTCGATTGAAAGTTTGCAAAGTAATATTTCAGAGCTAGATCAGAAACGTAAGGCGTATGGTATGAAGATTAGCATCTCCAAACCGAAAGTAATGTCAGTGGGAAAGAGATATAAACGGATTGAGTGCCAAATAGGAGGAACAAAGTTAGAACAGCTGGACGGTTTCAAGTACTTAGGATGCATATTCTCACAGAATGGCAACATAGTGAAAGAACTGGAAGCGAGGTGTAGCAAAGCTAATGCAGAGAGTGCTCAGCTACGATCAACTCTCTTCTGCAAGAAGGAAGTCAGTACCAAGACTAAGTTATCTGTGCACCGTTCAGTCTTTCGACCAACTTTGTATCAATAAGGTTGAGGTTACGGATATGAAAGTAGATAGGATGGTTCCAGGTACTAGTAGATGAGAACAATGGCAGGAGGGTGTCCACAATGAGGAAATTAAAGAAAAACTGGGAACGAACTCTATAGATGTAGCAGTCAGGGCGAAC
Organism: Schistocerca nitens; assembly: GCF_023898315.1. Classification (NCBI taxonomy): domain Eukaryota; kingdom Metazoa; phylum Arthropoda; class Insecta; order Orthoptera; family Acrididae; genus Schistocerca; species Schistocerca nitens. The sequence goes on from NC_064614.1 coordinate 24,396,467, forward strand.
AAGCTTAGATGGTGGGGTCATGTTACATGCATGGGAGAAGCTAGGTTACCCAAGAGGCTCATGGGTTCAGCAGTACAGGGTAGGAGGAGTCGGGGCAGACCAAGGAGAAGGTACCTGGATTCGGTTAAGAATGATTTTGAAGTAATAGGCTTAACATCAGAAGAGGCACCAATCTTAGCATTGAATAGGGGATAATGAAGGAATTTTATAAGGGGGACTATGCTCCAGATCGAACGCTGAAAGGCATAATCAGTCTTAAATGATGATGATGATGATGATGATAAAATAAAAGTTATTCCAATCTTTATATCGTCTCAATTCCTACAAGTGTGATGTAGTTCAGCATGGTAAAAATATTTAAAAATTCAGACGACTCAAACTAGGTATGAATGCTTGCTTAATATTTGTGTGTAACTTTCGGTTTTCGCTTTCATGAGTTGTTCCTATTCGCAGTCTGGATGCCGTCGGATAAATGGCTGATTTTCAGATGGTTTGTTTGATTCTGCAGTATCTTAGTCAAAGGTGTCCTCAGTACTTCTTCCCTTACATAAAATACTTGTCACATCTCCATAACTGCTTTACCAGATCGGATAGGTCCAGCATCTTGGCTGTACCCTTACGCAGCACTAAATCTATATCCGTCAACTTCCCCGTTTCAGTCACACGACTGTGAAAGAAACTGCCTTGTGACCCACATAATGTTCAAAACCGCACTGCATTCAAGAAGAGATTAAATCTTTTTCTCTTCGTATTGTTTTAGCTTTCTTCTCAGAATATCCAGCTGTTTAAACCTGTTCAACGAGGAACCAATATCTTTGTCACATTGCAAACTATCTGTGGTTTTCTCATGTTGTTCCTGTTCTTCTTTCATCTCATTTTCTAAGTTTACCATAAAATTTCTCGCTCTTCCTCTGACCTGTCAACATCTCCACACTGATTCCTTCCGTATCGTTGCCGAACGTTTCTGTTGGTGCTATTAGTCACTTCCGGCAAGAACATAATAAGGAATTGCTTCATAATAATACGATAGTTCTTGAATTCCAGATATTCATTATTATTATTATATTGCTGCTGCACTGTACAAATTGTAATACTGAAGCACTAAGGATGTCTCGCCGAGTGTAAAAATGGACCTGAAGACCTTAATATTACGAGGTGAAATAAATATAAAAATAAATAAGTAAATAAAACTATAACTATCCCTGTTAGAATAGTAAATCCGTCCCTATATCACTCTTCGACAGCAGACTGGAATGTTGGATGGCGAGGGAATTGCTCTCGCGAGGAAATAAATCGCTGTCATTGAGAACTTCCTTTTGGCTCGGCACTGGTGGTGGGCTGTATTAATTCACTACGTCCAGCCTCAGCGCTGGAGATTAGTGGCTCAGTGGAGTACTGTGCGGCTCACCCGGTGGCCCACATTCAGGGGACGCGCTGTGTACGTAGTGTATTGTATTGTGTGGCTCTGCGTGCGCGGCGTCGGGCCTCCCTCTAACGCTCCATTACGGAGCGCGGCCCCGTTCACGCCATTAGCAAATCACTCTCGTCCCGAAAGCCAGATTACTGCAGCCGCGTTACCGCACTGCGGCTAGCACATCCGCCTGCTCACTGCGTTCCGCAGCCAATCACAGGCAAAGCAGGGCTTTGGCGTGACTTCAATCAACTGGTCAGTTCTGTTCTCTTATGTCATCAGCATTTCGACTGGACTGATACAGAGAAGAACAGTTGACGGCAACAAGTGTATGGGCCTGAAGATGACGTTGTTACAACGTTGAAACTAGTTGCCAAAATAAAATCGACACCTGAAATGCAGCTGGATGAATTTCTTCATTTTTAATATAAATTCATACCAGCTGACGTCCGACTGGCCTCCATTTCAACTATCAGATCTGTTTTATAAAATTGTGAAATATTTCTGAATACTTTTTTCCGAAAGCTAGTTGAGCAGCTAGTTCTACAGACCACGCGCACTAGAAATATTTTAAGCTTTGGGTGTACAAACAGGCCTAACCTTATCGCCAGTGTCAGTACACTTACAATCGGCACAGATCATGACGTCATATGGAACCGATGGTTACTAATGGTTAATAAAGCCATCAAGAAGGTACGTCTGCTGGAAAGATCAGATAAGCAGTTGCTCTCATCCTTCTTAGACAATCTATGGACAAATTCTAAATTGAGTGTAAATCGAGTTCTAGAGAATTCGGTGTCTCGTATGTGGATTAAGGATGGAAAGGACGAACTGCGGCTTAATAACAGAGTTTTGAAAATGCTGAGGAAACAAAGACTGGACACAAAAGAAAGCGGAAATGTTGACAGGGAAAAGTCAGTAGAAATTCATGCAGTTAAATCTGATCAATGCGCTAACAACAATTTCCCCTGTCATACTTTACGGAAAGACTTGTCGGGAACCAGACAGAAAATCCTGGTCCTATGTATAACGCAGGTCGAAAGACTCTATCCAATCCAGCCACTGGTCGACCAGTCTAGTGTGGAAACAGAAGACAACAAAACGAAAGGTGGAAAGGTGAAGGTTTTTTTTCTTTTTTAGTCATCTGATTGCGTGTCAGAATAACACTTGCAACCTGCCTCCTCAATTATTTCCTGGATGTATTTCAGTCTCTGTCTTTCTCTACAGTTTTAAACCTTTCCATCTCCCTGTAGTACCATAGAAGTTATGCCCTGAAGTCTTATCAGTACCCTTTTCTCACAAAACATTCTGGATTCTGGGAGCGCCGGAAAAGGGCAACAAGCAGTTTCCATATTGCTGGATTTCAGGGAAGCGTTTGACACAGTGCAACACTGGAGATTGTTAAGGAAGGTCCGACCATATGGAATAGGTTCTCAAATACATGAGCCGCTCCAAGAACTTTTAAGTAATAGAACCCAGTACGTTGACCTGGACGGTGAACGTTGATGAGAGATATGAGTATTGTCAGGAGTGCCCCATTTAAGTGTGATAGGACCGCTCCTTATCTTTACGTACAGAAATGATGTGACGTATAGGATGAGCAGCAGTCTCTGAACATGTCCTGACGGCGCTATAGTGTACTGGAAAGTTTTATGATTGAGCGATTGTAGGAAGATACGATATGACCTAGACTTTCTATTTGGTGTGATGAATGACAGCTTGCACTGAATATAGTAAAACGTAAGCTAATACAGATAAGTAGGAAAAAACAATCCATAACGTTCGAATACGTTGTTAGTGGTGTGTTGCTTGACAAATTCATACCGATTACATTAGGAGTAACGTTGCAAAGCAATGTGAAATTGAACAAGGACGTGAGGTCGGTAGTAGAGAAGGCTCGGCTTCTGTTTACTGGGGGTGTAATATTTATGGCTTTGCAGACATCATGTTCGGCTACAGGAAGCTCTTTTTAGAGCAGTCGAGAAGGCAGCTGTGGCGAGATGACGTAATGTGATGTGAGGTGCCGATGACCGATGGTTTCTACAGTACGAGTATCGTCAGAAAGAGTTCCTAAATTGTGGCCTTTCTCCGCAATTGGTTGCTGCATTCGGAAGTTGAGCGCCAAAATGACAGTCTTCTATAATTAATATTATACACACTAAACAGCGTATTTACTTGGATTTCATATTTAAAACATCTCTCAATAGCTTGCTATCATTCCATTATTTCACAAGTATTTATAACCAGCAGAATAACAAACAATTGCGAAACGAAATGGTAGACGAAACACTTTTTAAAAACCTTTATTTCGATAACAATAATAATTATAAAAATTAACCTACCACTTTAGTGATTAGTGGGTCCTAATGTTAATACCATATTACTTGTTATTTTTAGCTGTTACTCTTATTACAATTATTACAGTTAATTTGCGAGCTACAGACAGTGCGACACAGTACATGTTTATAGGCAAATTAGGATTTGATAAACTATACACTACTACCTATTTGTTTGTAATCCTAACTGCCTGCAGCGATACAGGTGTGTCAGCATTGATATAAACCTACTTCAAGGCCTTGCTCATCGAGCTAATCCCGATGAGCGTGCTCCTGACTGTGGGCAGCCCAAAAACTACCTGTCGCTGCAGGTTCCTAGTTTAGTATCTACTTCTAATCCTACTAACTACTAACTTTTTTTTTTGTCATCAGTCTACTGACTGGTCTGATGCAGCCCGCCACGAATTCCTTTCCTGTGCTAACCTCTTCACCTCAGAGTAGCACTTGCAACCTACGTCCTCAATTATTTGCTTGACGTATTCCAATCTCTGTCTTCCTCTACAGTTTTTGCCCTCTACCATGGAAGTCTTTCCCTCATGTCTTAGCAGATGTCCTATCATCCTGTCCCTACTCCTTATCAGTGTTTTCCACATATTCCTTTCCTCTCCGATTCTGCGTAGAACCTCCTCATTCCTTACCTTATCAGTCCACCTAATTTTCAACATTCGTCTATAGCACCACATCTCAAATGCTTCTATTCTCTTCTGTTCCGGTTTTCCCACAGTCCATGTTTCACTACCATACAATGCTGTACTCCAGACGTACATCCTCAGAAATTTCTTCCTCAAATTAAGGCCGGTATTTGATATTAGTAGACTTCTCTTGGCCAGAAATGCCTTTTTGCCATAGCGAGTCTGCTTTTGATGTCCTCCTTGCTCCGTCCGTCATTGGTTATTTTACTGCCTAGGTAGCAGAATTCCTTAACTTCATTGACTTCGTGACCATCAATCCTGATGTTAAGTTTCTCGCTGTTCTCATTTCTACTACTTCCCATTACCTTCGTCTTTCTCCGATTTACTCCCAAACCATACTGTGTACTCATTAGACTGTTCATTCCGTTCAGCAGATCATTTAATTCTTCTTCTCTTTCACTCAGGATAGCAATGTCATCAGCGAATCGTATCATTGATATCCTTTCACCTTGTATTTTAATTCCGCTCCTGAACCTTTCTTTTATTTCCATCATAGCTTCCTCGATGTACAGATTGAAGAGTAGGGGCGATAGGCTACAGCCTTGTCTTACACCCTTCTTAATACGAGCACTTCGTTCTTGATCGTCCACTCTTATTATTCCCTCTTGGTTGTTGTACACATTGTATATGACCCGTCTCACCCTATAGCTTACCCCCAACTTTTTTCAGAATCTCGAACAGCTTGCACCATTTTATATTATAGAACGTCTCGCGTCCGTCGTAATTTAATATATATATTATTACTGTTATTATTATTGATTGTTGCCGACTTACGTGGTGGGCCTTAATAAAAATGATATTCCATTTAATTTTGATTTTTACGATTAAATGCTTTCCTGAAGTTCTCCTTTTTAACAATATTAATTTCAAATTATTCGTTACGTTAATGAATGTTAGACTCGCTGAATCTTAAAACATGAGCATATAAGTTGTACAATGTAATAAACTTTTCATATTAATTTCCTCGGCTAGTCAGTTCACCTTACAGCATAAGATCTTTAGTTATTAATTACAATTGCGGCCCACACACGCGCGAGAGTATTTTTCTTACCTCCGTTAACCATTGTATTGTAGTCAGAGTCCTGGCTCTGGGTCTCGGTTATGGTACTGAAAATAAGAATCTTAAAGCTAAGTATTTTCTGCAACGTCGGGCGGCTGTGGAGAAAAATTAATATTATGTTAATAGCGGGCGAGTTTTCCGCTTCCGCTAAATTTTCATAAGTTAATATCGCCACGTAATGGCGTCGTTGGCTGCATCGGCCGCTGCGATTGTTAAACTGTAAATTACTTGAATGCAGGTTAATTCAAGGAAGGCGGACATGAAATCGGGATCACCTCTTACAAATTAAAAGTGCACAATAATATTAAATCAGTATATTATATGCTTAACTCATACAAATATGCTTACATTTGCCAGCACTCGCAAGATGTCCCTCTATACACATTCAAGACAAAAGAGGAAGACAAGACGACTAAAAAAATCAACAAAAGAGCGTATGTTGTCGTCTCTTTAGATCATTTTGTCATAAATTATTTCTTTGCATTTTAAACTTGGGCAGAGAGATTATTATTTTACGGCTATATAATAAAAATATTTTATTCAATTTATAAATACTGTTTTTTAAGTCTTTTCGTAATATAGCACTGGGGACGCTATATTGCCCCCCGAAATGTTTGTCATAAAAAATGTTCTTGTTTTTTGACATAAATATTTCCTCTTTCTTGTCCACAGTGTCCACACGCAGATTTTTCTTTCACAGTTTACATATGTCACATCGTATGTTGTAATTACTGAGGTGTGTTGCACAAAAAGTGTAATACAGATGAAGTTATCTACATAACAATATAATATACAATTGGTTACGTATACTGTCATGTACAAAAGGACATAGAATATAATTTGTTTTATTTTGGCTGCTTCTTCTTAGGTTTGCAATTTTTGCAGTGTTCAAGGTATACAATCACCAGTTAGTCTGTAGAACTTGAAGTCCCAGGGGTGTCAACTGTGCGCTCCCCATTTGGCGCGGCCGTAGGGAAACCTGGGGAAAACCTCGGCGGAGCGACAGACTAACTGCTTGGGTCACTTTCACTTAAATGTTTCTGGGATGTCATTGGGGTACAGGATGTGCATACATTACAAATAATGTTTTGTTGCACTACGCAAAGAAATGAGGTCATTATAACAATTGATTGCGGTGTCGTTGATGATCTACGCCGCGGCGTTTAGCTCGCGACGGCGTCGGTTGGTGTGTTCGGTGCTCGGCGGTCGCGGCGGCTGCGGAGAGGTCAATGCCCGGTCGACGCCAGCGTGTCTCTCGCCGACGCGGAACGTCAGAATCAGCTGATCGGCCGCACGGTTGGCGATGCGCTTCTGTCTCGCCCGAGCGTGGCGGAGTGGGATGATATTCGCCCCCCGCGCTTGTTGGCAGGAGTCAGCTCTGTTACGCATCTCCGACGTAGTACATGAAACATACACACAACCAACGTAATATTTGTTTCCCGCTGCAGATGGTTACGCTAGTGGGAAAGAAGCATATATTAGTGCGGCAGTTGTTGTTAAGTTTTCGCCAGTTTCCGAGTGTCAAGCTAGCACTGTCTTGCAGAATACATGACATGGACCTTCTCCCGTGAATGCAGTTTTGATGCAATACTGTTTCCATTACACGTCAGTTTTTGTCTTGACAAAATTATTTGTTTTCGCCGCACTCGCAGGCACTGGTGAGTTTCCCAATACGAGCTTAGCACAAACATTCGCCGTTTCTGCGGTCGCTGTTTTGCAACAGTCCACGCATCGCATTCCAATCTCGCATTATTGTGCTCACTGAAACTACAGTCTGTACCAAAAAATATTGACTGTAGGTTCACTTCACGTTAACATTTCACATTTATAAGCAAATTCACAGTTTTTCGTGCGTAATATTGGCGTTTGGCGTCCTTACCGCTGTTGAACGTTCAATACTAGCACTTCACTGTCCATATCACAGTTTCACCTTCACAGTTTTTCACACTGCTTAAAGTAACTGTTTCGATTAGTTCACAAACATCTATGTATTTCATTCAGTCTGAACTGGATTTTGGCTCGTGCTGGATTTTACCAGACTCTCGCACTAATTATCTCTTTTCATTTTCCACTTAGAGTCGTACTTGCCTTCAGATTTTTTGACTATACAATTGTATTTCCGTCTCATCTGAGGTAAGTCCCCATGTCATGTCTGCCCACTCATTGCGTACTTGCCCTCCAGCGCCAGGCTCGACTTTACAAAACTTTGCCTCTCGCATTATTGTAGACATTTTATAATCTAGGCCTTGCGTGCAAGTTCCTAGATTAATGTTAGATTTGTGACTTTCGTTTACACTACAAATTCGTGCAAATCTCTGCCTTAGCAGATGGCAATATATTTTAACAGTGCTTAGCGGTAGTCGCGTTTACTGATTTGTTTTGTACCTTGTCCACAACACATGAGGTACCTTGGGTGATGTACACCCTGCACTGATATTGTTAAGTAAATTATGATTGAGCAAATTTCAAGATCGGTATAGACATAAATACATGAAACGACATATACACTAATATTGAATTTCATAAGTTGCATTACTACTACAGTTCAAAAATATTCATGACACACTAATGAAAAATTCTTTCATCGTTACATGCTGTTGAATTTTTTTAAGCATTTTTCAACATGAAATTTGTAAAATATTCTTAAACCTACGTTCATTTTTTTTCTTCAAAATGCAATTGCTTGAAAATACTATTATTCCTTAACATCGGCAAAATTGAATCGCACTAATCTTGTGCGCCTCATTGTCTTTAAATGTTACACTAAAATCTGAACATTTACACACAGAAAAAAATACACTATAAACTAAACCTACTACACACAAATTGAAACGTTCCCTTTGAACAATTACACATGACTGTGCTTAAACTGACACACAATATTTTTAGCGCAACGCAATCTGACTTTCAAAATTCCCTACAAAAGAATGGCCCTGACTAACATTAAACTATACCTTTCACAAATCACTTACCTCACAAAAATCTTGGTTATTCGAACTACTGCAATACAGCGAGCGCCACTACTGGCAGCTAAATAAAAGATTCAAACTACTGAAGGCACTAACTACTGATAGGCATAGTTAGCAAATGAAAGATTTTAATAGAGAACAAACAATGTATTTACCTTAATGATGTTGAAAACTCATAATATACATAAGAGATCATTTTATATCTTACAAATTTCAAAACTCCGCCATCTCTCTCCCCACATCCACCACTGCTGGCGGCTCACCTCCAATTGCGCAACGCTACGCGCTGTTCACATCCAGCTGCCCAACACTACAATGGCAGACAACAATGCAAACTACCCACAGATTGCACACAGCACAGCCAGTGATTTTTCATATAGAGCGCTACGTGGCGTTACCAATAAGAAAACATAAACAGCCTACTTACATAGCCCCCATGCTCCCCACAAAAAATTTTACAAATTGTTTTGGGCAGTGGCCAATACATATTTGTTAAAAATTTTTTTCACAGTTACAGTAACAGAGAAATCAAATGCACACACTTATTGATACAATGTTGGTCAAATGCTAAAATTTTCTCACAGTCCATAAAGACAGTCCTGATCATTCATCACAATAACATTGCAGTGTTTTTCTCAAAGTCTGAGCAGTAAAAGAAAATGCACATGAAGTAGTGGATTTCCACACAGTCTTGAATCAGTAGTGTTGTCCTTCCAACGGAAAGACAGTGCTGACTCTTGAAATGCAGACAGGTAATGGGCCACAAAAGAGCAAACCCACACCAGAGTCAGTCGAAATTTTGAAGAGTATTGGTAGGTAGGTCATCACAGAGCAGACCCACTGTAGTCCTGGTAGAGATTGTGGTATTGGTGGGCCACCAGAGGTGCAGACCCACTGCAGTCCTTGTAGAAATAATGGTACTGGTGAGTCAGCAAAGGTGTAGACCCACTGTAGTCCTTCTAGAAATAATGGTATTGGTGGGTCATCAAAGATGCAGACCCACTGTAGTCCTTGTAGAGATGGCCAGCAGACATCTGTTGCGACTGTGCAGGTGCACAATCACCATTGAAGAGTCTTGCGGATAATATAGCAAGTCCATAACCACCACTTGTGCACTCACAAAGTTTTTGGAATTGTCCTTAGAACCAGCAATGCTGTTATCCAGTCCCTTGCTGAATTATTAACACACGTGCAAACACTAACAGTCCCTACATGTCACATATTGTCCATATAGTATGACCAACAGTCCATATACTATGACCAACAGAAACGTGTGCAGTGAAATGTAACTTACAAGTTACTTAATTTGATGAACTGGTGTCAATTACAATTTTATAACATGAGAATACAATTACAAAGGTACAAAATACATCATTAAAGAACATAACAATACAGATAAAATTTGTAGTACAGGCTTTACAACAGAATAGAAATAAACATATACATCAATGTTACAGGAATTATGAGATAACTAGATACATAAAAGATCAGAATAAATTTTGAAACATCAACTTCACACATGAGCATTAAAACAAAACAGAATAAATAGTGTCTAAGCATATTTACAAGGTAAATAACATATTATTAATGCCAATTATATTTGAGGATAACAGTATTCCTGATCATAGTGAATGTAGCTTAGTATTAGAAAAATTCTACAACATAAGTCTTATCAGATAAACATATAAATACAGGAAAAACATAAATACCCAAGGGTACACAAACATATAGCGGAATAATACAAGGAGAGGACAGGGTTTGTTTTACTGCAGTAGTTTGCAAACAAAACTTTCTTTACTTCTCGGAGATCTCCCTTCGTTCTTCATTATTTCCAAAAGTCCTATCTATACCTGCTTTCTGTACTTTTCTCGTATAGCCTCTCAGTGCATTTCTTCAAATTCATCGCAACTCATTCTCTTATAGGCTACCCCCTCTTAAGCTTACTTAAATCTACTGAGCTCAGATGCTAAACTAAGGGACGAGGCAATGCAGCAGCACAAAACAATTAACACAAACAGCATTGACAAAATATTGAAATTCGCAAAGCAAGCAGCAATATTACAACTAATATAAGGCAATGAGCAGCAAACAAGAAAAATAAATCAGTAGTAAAACTAGCTTAACAGAGTAATACAAAGTGAAATTTAGTAGCACTATGCATGGCAAACAGCAGCAGCAAATGCTGTAACTAATACCTAAGCATGGCAAAGATCAAGCCGAAAAAATATTACACTAAAGACAACAATGCAGACAATGGAAATGTCTTTTCACATCTTAATGTCTATGTAATTAAAGTGGTGCATCACAACAACTTATTGTAAAAAAATATTACCATGTACTTGAAAAGAAAATTATGTGTGCATTTACTGTTACTAGTCCCTTCTTATTGTTCTTTCCTCTCCAAGTGCTCCTTTTTTTATTTAAGAATGTGGATTACAAAATTATTATTTAATAGATCTGTTGACAGAAAGTGTTCACATTAGCAAATGCATTTTATTTTATAAAAGCAATGCTGCAACACAGCTGGAAACCAGATATCAAATGAAATAAGCAACTATGTTCAAAGTAAAGCATAAGAACATCATTCAGTAGTCATGAGGCATTTCATAAGTTAGTAGAAAAATCTCTCAACTAGAGAGACAGTAGTCATAATCAGGTGTATAGACATAAAAATATTTCTCGTCATTTCATTAGGTATTTCAGTAAATATCATAAATTAAGAGCTCCACAGTGTAATCATATTTTTTCAAGTTCGATCATGTCGTTTTTGCGATGCTTTCTACAAAGGAACGTCAATAGCGAGGATAATGGCCTCCCTTTTTTTTTCTCCACCTGTACCTCTGAAAGGGGCACACGCTAATGGCTGTTTTCCAGGCGACTGTCGCCCAGCTGGGTGCCCACGACGCATTACGTGCAGTTGGTCACTTAACTTTCTTACCGAAATATTTACGACACCAGTTTCCGCTACAGTGACAGTCTCATATAAAAATATTTCACAGGTCAAGAATTTGCGTTACAAATCTGTAGAAACAAAATCCTGTAAATATAACAGAGTCCAAAAAATTTTCAGTGGCATTGTAATACATTCACGCATTTACATACATTTCATAACTCTGAAAGTACGATTCTTGGTTTCCAACAACCTTTTTCACAAACCAGAGTCCCTAACCACTACTTATTATTTCTTACCTTATTACACATATACGTATTCGTAGACATTCTTCAATATTTCATTATAATAAATACATAGCTTAATTAAATTCCTCATATAGCATCATCTCATTGATCATAAACATACCTCAACAGCATAATACACATCGTCATCGTAAAAATAACATCATAACACCTCAGTCAATTCTCAAAATCGTCGTAGCTTTCTCCAATAATTTCAAAACCTAAAAATAATTCTCTTCTCATTTAAATAGTGTAATCTACCTCAAATGTACTTCAAAAATCGTGATCCCATACCAAATATATCATTCAAAGCCCTCATAGTATCACAATGGTTCCAAAAAAATATGAACAGTTCACAAAGTACAGACAAAATGCAATTTCAGAAGTGTGAAGTTATCCAACGGTGTAATTGTGTAAACATGTGTCACTGATGTAGTAAAAAAAAAAGTTTGTCTCTCAGTTAAATGATCAGATATCTGTGTAATTTGTGTGTTAGAGAAATATGGTACCGATGAGTAAAGTTGTATAAGCAAATACCATATTAGCTAGGGCTCCTTGTGCTTGCCAAACACATGGTACACAAAGTAAGCGTGTACCCCCCTGAGGATTAATGTAATTATACCCTCAGGTGTTACAGATTATTGCAATGGAATAAAATGTAGCACGGAAAACTTTCCTTGTAATTCAAAAACCTTTAAAAATAAATGTTTTAAGTATAAAATTAATCACTCAAATACATGTACTGTAGCGCTAAACTGTGCGTCTTGTTGTAAGATAATCTCTGTGGAAGTGTCGTAGTTGTCGTCCTCCGAAAGATAAGTTCTGCAGAAGTAAATGTACTTACCTCATGATAAACAAAAGTGAAATGCTTTGCGTATAGATATCTTAGTTATTACGCTTATTACCATGATGAAGAAAGTACTGTGCTGTAACGTATTGTTGTGCTACGGAAAAGGCAGTCTCATTGTAGCTATACCACAAAAGTTACTACTAAAACATATTTTACTTTCCAGAAGAATTAAAAAAAACTGTGCAGATATAAAGCAGATACAGCACAAAAGCAACAATGTAAATTGTGTCACACATTAGTAGCGTCGTGATATAATTGTGTAGCTGTCAAAGAAACCAAGTACTAAGTCATCTTTAATCCCACAGAAAGTACTTCAAATAAAGAATGTCTTTTCAAGTAAACCAAAATGTTACATGAAAATCTCATTAGCAGTGCCGGTATATGTTCGAAGTATGTGAGCCTGATAGTTGTTATGTAATCGTGCAACTAACAAGCAAGAATGTACACACACAATAACACTGTGACATCTGTTCACTATAACAATGCATTCGTAATTTCTGTTTCAATAAGTTCTCTTGGTTCTTGACTGGATATTTAACTTCAGACATTGTTGCATGTTAACAGATTCTAAGTCTGACAAGCATACTAGTAATGTGAAGTTAAGAGTTTTATGGCAAAGACAAAGTTAAAAAGCAGATTATCTTTCAATAAACGGTTTTACATGTGAAATGTGGTGTAAACCTTTACTCTTCCTAGTACGCGGAGTTTCAACTTCAATGCAATTATCATGTTGTATACATCGGTAAAGAATGCTAAAATTTTTTTCAAGGCTAGCGTCTTATGTTATTTTTCTCGGAGCCAGCGGGCGCAGGTGGCTGCTTGCAGTGTGAGTCATTGTCTGTTTCTTTGTTGGCGCGCGCCGTTATTGGGATTAAGAGACCGAACTTCTACAAATTCACTCTGACGAGATGGCCCTGCCCTGTTTGAAGTTCGCCAGTTCTGATGGAATTCAGGTCTGTCGGTTTGTCGGTAGTTTACATAGTTTCTTGTTTGTCGGTCATGTGGTGGAGAATTTCTCCCGGAATCGTAACTGCGCGCTGAACTGTTGCGTCTGAAGTTATTTTGACTCCTTTGATAATAATTGTTTTGGTTTCCATATTGTCTGTTTCTATGGTTATCTCTGTCATATTCATAATTACGGAAGTGCGATCTTTCTCTGTAACTATTACTCTGCCAGTGGTTGTCATATGGGTGGTGTCTGTTTTGGTCACGATTTGCGTTGTGAGAATAGACTTGACGTGTCCAGTTATTGTTTCTGTCGTCACGGAATTGTGACGGATGTGACCTGTAATTATTATTTTCATGTTTTCGCGTTCCGCGATTGTCAGTGTCAATTTCTAATTCTTGTAAGAGTCCTTGAAAAGCTTCAATGTCGTCTTTGCAACGTCCTGCTAAAATAATATGCCGTAAATGTTCAGGTAATTTGATTAAGCAAATCCGGATGAGTTCTGAGGGGCTGTAGGGGTTTGAAAGATACTGATTCTTATGCAACATGTCTTCAAAATATTTCATAAGACTGGAAAATTCAGATTGTTCGAAACGTTTCATCATTATGATGCTATGTTTTACTCGGTCTTGTGTAGCTTGAGACCAATACGCTGAGAGGAAGGCATGATAAAATTCTCCTTCACTGTGACAATCGTGAATGACCGATCGCATTCTTACAGCTGGTTCATTCTCCAAGTAGCCACACATAAATTCTAATCTGTGTTCTAACGACCAGTTGGGAGGAAAACAATGAGAGAATTGATGGAGCCATGCTTGTGGATGAATGTCGTTGCCAGAATTCTTAAATGTTTTGAATTTACGTGTAGTAATGAACAGCTTATAGTCAAAATCATCATGTCGGCGAGTCGCATATCGGTCATTGTTAGGTTGTGTCGGCCGTTCCATCTCAAAATTCGGTGCACATTGCCAATTTCTTTCATAACTTCCGAAATGCCCTGTGTTATTATTTTGCGGCTTTTCCGCATTTCTAAGTCCCTCATCCCGTATTGGGGCGCGAGTGTCCTCTGAAATACGTAATTCTTGTATTACCTGAGTCAGCTGATCTTGTACTTCCCGGATTTCTCTTTGGTGTTGCGTATTAATTTGATTCTGATTTTGTTTGAATTTCCAAATTTGTTCGCACTCTTCTGTGTCATTAAAGACTACCGGTTTTGTGTCATTCAGATTATCATCTACCTTCGTAGATAAATTAGTGAACTGATCCGAAAGTTCGGCTACTTTCTCCGATAGTGTACTTATTTCCTCAGTGTGATTTTCTGAACCAAGTTTCAGAGTATCTACTGTGTCCTTTAAGTTTTCCTGAGTTTTTGCAAGTTGCGTAACCGAATCGGTAGATGCAACTCAGTCAAATTTAGCTTGCAAGGTCTCATGATTTTCATGAACAATAGTTTGCAGTTCTTTTATGGCTGCTTCGTGATTCTGTAATGCATTTTCATGCCGCGAAAAAATAGATTGAAAATGCTCACAAATTTGTGTTTTTACGTCATTACAGACATTTTGACATTTCGATTCAATGTTATGTAACTCAGTAGTTAAATCTTCACGTGTTTGCTCAAGTGTGGTGTGAAGATTTTGTTCCATTGCGTCTAACTGTTGCTGTGTTTGTCTCTGGTGTTGTTCCATTGTGTCTAACTTTTGAAGATTTTGTTCCATTGTGTCTAACTTTTTTTAAGGTTTTGATCCACTGTGTCTAACTTTTTAAGATTTTGTCCCATTTGTCTCTGATTTTGTTCCATTTGTTGCATTAATTGCAATAATAATGTATTAGTGTCTGGAATCTGTTTCTCTACGCTTTTCGGCAGTGCATTTCCACCGGCAACATTCACATTTTGACAAGCAGAAAATGTGTCTTGACTTATTTGAGAAAACGGTGATGACCCAAAACCTGAATCTACAGTATTTGCGAAATTGTGTCCTGTCATTTCGGATTCCTGAGGCGAGCTGTTGCCGAACGATCGATCGATAATGCTTCCCTGTTCACTACCTGTTTCACTGTCTACACCATTGTTTGCAGCCCGCTCCATTTCCCTATGCACACTTACCAAATTACTACTTTGAACATCAGTTAATTCATTACTCCGTGGCGCTAACACACTGCTTTCGTCTTCACTGTCATTTCTCAATTTACTTTGGAGCCTAGTATTACGTTTTTCACACGCCATAATTGTCACAATATTTCACACGATAACACAGAAAAGCACAATTTGAAGAGCAAAATAAAATAACATAGCAATTGATATAATGTCTACTTAATTGCAAGCGCAGCTGCGAAATACTTGGTGCAAATCTACATGCATGACACACCTGTTTTACTGTACAACAATGAAAGACTGCAACTACAAAGGAGATTCTCTCTACAATTACGCGCCAGCAATAAACAAAATCTACACTAATTACACAGACTACAAGAAAAAATCAGAAGATTCCAGTGAGGTATCCTCGGCTAAGGGTCGACATATGAAACGTCCCCTTTGAACAATTATACATGACTGTGCTTAAACTGACACACAATATTTTTAGCGCAACGCAATCTGACTTTCAAAATTCCCTACAAAAGAATGGCCCTGACTAACATTAAACTATACCTTTCACAAATCACTTACCTCACAAAAATCTTGGTTATTCGAACTACTGCAATACAGCGAGCGCCACTACTGGCAGCTAAATAAAAGATTCAAACTACTGAAGGCACTAACTACTGATAGGCATAGTTAGCAAATGAAAGATTTTAATAGAGAACATACAATGTATTTACCTTAATGATGTTGAAAACTCATAATATACATAACAGATCATTTTATATCTTACAAATTTCCAAACTCCGCCATCTCTCTCCCCACATCCACCACTGCTGGCGGCTCACCTCCAACTGCGCAACGCTACGCGCTGTTCACATCCAGCTGCCGCTGCCCAACACTACAATGGCAGACAACAATGCAAACTACCCACAGACTGCACACAGCACAGCCAGTGATTTTTCATATAGAGCGCTACGTGGCGTTACCAATAAGAAAACATAAACAGCCTACTTACAAAATGTAAACGTTGCTCTACTGAGCGAACTTCTTTAAGTCTTTGTATGGATAGAGTCCTTTGATCTCTTCCGATTCTACTTCACCCTACAAATAGCTACATCCATGTGGTATGTCTATGATTTTGTAGGGCCCGGCATACACCAGTTGCCATTTTTTATTCTTTTTCGCTGACAGAGATGACTTGGGATGAGTCCTTATTAGCACCAAGTCACCTGGTTGATACACTGTTACCTTCTTTATTTTCTTGTCATGCTTCTTCTTTCGGCGCTCCGCGCACCTCGTTAAGTTATTTAAAGTCTCAGCTATAATTTGTTCGTGAGGTACAACTTGTCGTGGTACAGTTGGTAATGGTGACAGCCAGCTGTCGGTTTCATTCCTTCCAAACATGACTTCTAGTGGAGTATAACCGGTGGCTGAATGTGGCAATCTATTGTGGAGTTCCTCAAAAGTCGAAACGTATTCTGCCCACTTGGTGTGGCGATTCGGAATGTAAGTTCTCATGAACCTGATCAACTCTTTAAAGGTACGCTCTACAAGACTGCTCTCCGGGTGAAATCGGGCTACAAAAATGTGTTTAATACCTTGCTCTTGTAGAAACGTTTTCCATTTGAGACTAGTAAAATAGGTGGCATTATCGGATAATATGATCTGTGGTTTGCCAACATTAACAAAATAATCTGTTCGTAATTTCTGAATGAGGGGTGTGGCCGTTGAAGCTTTTACAGGATACAATTTTAGAAATTTGGAAAAGGTATCATATACAGCAAATACATGTTTCACAGCACCTCTGCCAGTGGGTAGTGGCCCTAGAATGTCAACAGAAACTAGTCGTAATGGTTTGTTAGGAACAACAGGGTGCAATTCACTTACAGTGGGCAGATTTGTAGGTTTCGTCCTTTGACAAACTACACATGTCCTTACAACATTCTGAATTATTCTTTTCGTATTCTTAAAATGACATTGTCTTGCGAGAAGTGCTCTACATTTTTCAATACCCACGTGTCCCGACGAAAGGTGCACGTGCCAGATTAAATCACTGATACATACTTCCGGTACATAGATACACCACAAGTCCTTGTTAACATCCTTCCGGTAATATAATACCCCATTTTGCACAGAATAATGGCTACCTATCTGATTTCCACCCGAAGATAGGAGTTCTTGTTTGATTTTTCCCAAGGCGGGATCTTCGTCCTGTTAACTAGTCAGTTGCTTGCCCGTCTGCAGGAACTTTTTTCGACAAGTATGGTCTTTCATAACTAAAATTTTGTTCTCTGTTGCCTGTTCTAGTATTGTTGTTAACTCGGGCAGACCTTGCGGCAACCGTGACAAAGCATCAGGTACTACGTTGTCACAACCTTTTATATACATTATTTGAAATTGATATTCCTGCAGAGCAAACACCCACCTAGTCAACCTGTCGTGCATTAACTTGCATGTCAGCAAAAAACTTAAGGCCTGATGATCACAGAAAATGTTTACATTTTTTCCGTACACATAGTATCTTAACTTCTTCATGGCCCATACTACTGCTAGTGTTTCGAGTTCGGTGCCTGTATATGATCGTTCACAACTTGACAACACTCGGCTTGCGAAACCGATTATCCTTACGTTCTTGTTTCCACCATCCTCATCGATTTGAAATAAACAAGCGCCTAGTCCGACAGTGGAGGCGTCTGTAACAAGGCAAAATTCCTTTGACATGTCAGGATGTGACAGTAGATTAGCATTTAGAAGGGCTTGTCGTATTTGCTCAAATGACTGCTGGCACAGTTCATTCCATATCCAGGGTGTATTCTTTCTCAACAAGTTTAACAGGGTATTATCATTTAAAAGCTGGTCAGGTATGAATCGTCTGAAAAATGACACTAGACCCAGAAATGCCTTTAACTGTTTCTTGGTTCTAGGAGGAGGGAAGTTCTCAATTGCTGCCATTTTCTTCGGATCGGGCACAATACCTGTAGGTGATATTACATGACCAAGAAATTTTATTCTCTCACTGCCAAATTTGGATTTTGCGAGGTTTGCTGTTACGCCTACCTCAGAAAATCTTTTTAGTACGCATCTCAGCGTGTCCATGTGGCTATTAATAAGTCATCGACATACAACGTTACTCGGTCCAACAAATCCGGTCCTAATACTTTATCGAGCGCTGCAATGAAGACACCTGCACTAACATTTAATCCAAATGGTAAAACTTTAAATTGGTAACTTCTGCCGGCAAACACAAAGGCAGTGTACTTTCTTGATGATTCAGTTAGTGGGATTTGCCAATACGACGAACGCATATCGACAGAGGTCAGATATTTAACTCCATAAAATTTCTGTATCTGTTCATCCAGGTTTTCTGGTCGCGTTCTGACAGGTACAATTATTTTGTTAATATCGCGCGCATCAAGCACGAGACGTATACTGCCGTCCGCTTTCGCTACGGCCACGAGCGGACTGCTGTACGGGGATAGAGATGGTTCAATTATCCCCCAATCAAGCATTTTTCTTATTCCCTTCGTAACTGCCTCCTTCTTTGACCACGGGATGGTGTAGTTTGCGTGACAGAAAGTATCGTGAGGTACCACTTCGATGTTATAGGTGTAGTCCTCGATAACACCGGATTTTTCCGAAAACACATTCTCATAATCTGTAAGTAGCTGAGTCAATTCGATTTGTTGTGCTTCAGTCAAATGTTCTGATTCCCTAACTTTCATGGCTATCAGTTTCCTTTTTTCCTCTTTGTCTTCAGTAATAAAATCTTTAAAATATACTTGTCCTGTACTTAAGCCAGAATATAAATTCATTACCTGTATTCCTTCGAATCTCGACTGAAAGCTCCGGCAATATTTACCGTGCACTTCCCGTGTCCTCAACAACGGAAAAACTACACGTGTACCCTCATTCATAAGGCTTACTTCCCCGCACAAGAGGTCGATTTTTGCATCCCTCTGGCGTAAAAATTCTATCCCCAGGATGCAAGCAACACCTAATCCCTTAACTACTAGGAACGAGCTTTTCATTGCTTCATTTCCTACCATAAACTCGACTTGCACCTGGTGCCTTATGATATGAGATTGTGCACCTATTGCACCTGTAACACGACAATTCTTCACTGGCAATACTCGTATTCTATTATTTTGAGTCAAGTACTTGTAAAAATTTGCGCTCATGACATTGGTTGACGCACCGGTATCGACTATTATGTGTATTGGTGCTCCGTACATATCTGCTTGCAATATAGCCTGCACAACACTTTTGTCGGTTCGGTTACATTTCTGCGGTATGTCTACAAGTTCCTTTTCTATTTTTGTTCCTTCATTGTATCTCAGCATACAAAGTTTATGGCTGTCATCCGTGAATGTGCCCTCACTACACCATCCTGCAGCCAACAACGGAGAGCGTTTTGTGGCTGTCTTTAGTTTAACGGATGAGCATTAGTGGATTGACAGTTGTCTGTCACTTCCACTAACCTCACATTGTGGTTCTCGTTGTTGTTGTTGCTACTGTTGGGTTGGCCGCCCTGCCTCGCCGATGGCGTATTTTGATATTGTGTATGGCCCTGGTTTTGCGGTGGTCGGTTGTAACTTCCTGACATGTTCTGTGACGAACCTGGGTTGGCG
Source organism: Schistocerca nitens (assembly GCF_023898315.1). NCBI lineage: Eukaryota > Metazoa > Arthropoda > Insecta > Orthoptera > Acrididae > Schistocerca > Schistocerca nitens. The sequence continues at coordinate 24,416,613 of NC_064614.1, forward strand.
TTCCATTGTGGCGCTGTATTTTGTTGCCACTGTGGTGTCGGTTCATTACAACCACGCCACTGGTTTCGGTTATTCCGCCATTGCGGATTGCCGTTACCATTATATCCATTACTCATGCGTCCATCATGATGTCTCTTTCGATTTTGACGATTATAACCGTTGCCGTTATAACCATTGCCATTGTTTGTGCCTCGATTCTGTTGCCGGTGCTCTTGCTTATTCCCGTTGTTACTACCGTTACTGTGGCTGCTATTGTAATCGGCTTTTTGTTGATTACAGCCTGCATGGTTCCACTTGTTTTCGGTTTTCATATCTTCGATCAATAAGTCAACAGAATCCACTATTTCCATGAATTGTTCTATATCGTATTCCGGCACATTGATGAAATATCTTTTAATTTCACTAGGCAACTTCATTTTTATTAATCTGATTATGTCACGATCGGACATTGGCTCGTCCCAGTACCTGGTTTTGTTTATATACTTTTCGAAATATTTGCGTAACGTTCCCATCTTAGGATTGTACATTTCTGGACTGTACAACTCCTTTCGTAGTCTTTCTTGGACGCTATCGGACCAGAATTTTTGCAAGAAAGCACCTTCAAACTGTTGCATCGTTAGACATTTTTCGGACACGTCGGTGGCCCACAGTGCCGCGTCACCTTGAATAAAGGAGACCACGAACTGTATTCTTTGTCTTTCCGTCCATGTCCTGGGAAACACATTCCTGAAGCTCTTAATAAATACAACAGGGTGGACATTTCGTTTTTCGCTATTGAAGGGTTGGAATGTCCTGTGTTTTATTACATTGTCCTCTTTTTTGCATATCTGATTGCTACATTCTGGGACATTCATTACTTCGTGATGTGCGCTGCACGGTATCGCATGTTGTTCGTGCTCATAATTCGCATTAGGTTGCGGTTGCGCACTCGCACCCTGCCTACCGTCAGCGTTATTACAGTAATCAGTACGCGGAGTCGGATTCATTATCTGTCCGCCACTGTTTACATTGCTTTCCAACGCAGACAGTCTCCGCGCGACCTCCTGTTGCCAATTTGGCAACTCCGCTGTCACACGGGATTTGATCTGTGTTAATTCGGCATGTAGTGCAGCAGCGCTAGCGTCAATATTCACACTCGCGGCCGCAGTCGCTTGTTCTACAGCTGTTTTTACGTCGCTTTCAAACTTTGCAGATATCTCACGATCCTTTACATCTAGCCATTCATTTAATTCTTTCTCTACTTTTTGAGCTTGCACTTCCAAACATGCGTCAATACTTTTCCGTGCATCTATCTCCACATTATCCACGCGGTTGATTAAAGTCTGGACATTGTCTTCAAGCCTCGCCTGCGATATCTGTAATTTTTGCATCTCGCCGGCTAAGCTTTGCACAAGATCGGGTATTTCTTTGCACGCGTCCCGCATCTCGGCAAGTTCGCTTTGGATCCAATCTAGTTTCGCTTCATTGCGCTGCTCTTGCTCACGTAGCATCTGAGCCAGTTTTTCGTCTCTTTCCCTATCTATTTCTTCTAACCTGCGCAGAAATTCTGCAAATGGGTCTGCAATCGGTGAGCATACTGGTGCCCCGCTTAATCTAGCACTCGATTGGCCCCCCTGCCCAGGCAGTGGAGTTGTTACTCTATTCCCATTCTGCTGTGGAGCGTCATTCGCCGTCCACAGATCCTCGCCCCCCGCTCCGGAAATTATGTTATCCGAGGCCGTGGCTTGGGATTCGTTTACGTATTGCAAATGATCCTCACTTTCCATATTAACAGAATTTTGTTCTTCTGGTACGGATGCTTTAGGTTGTCCTATCTTACCCATACTAAATTCACTTTAAGCCACTGACGAATCTTTAACACTGATACACACACGATTAATTATCCCCTCCAAAAATAAACATAAAAATAAACAAAACGAGTAATTATCCCCTCCAAAAATAAACACATAAATACACAAAACACCGAAGGTATCTCATGTGCACATGGGTTCGATATTCCGCACAGAGCTACACATGATGCTTGCACAATAGGCCTTACCTTACTTATTTTTCTTTCTCGCAATCCTTTTTCTTTTCTACACTTTTTCCTCTCCAGATCTCCTCAGGGTGTGGTTTTGTTGTTGTACATGTAAAAGAATTCATACAAGCATTAATATTTTACAACAATTAGATACATACATTACATTCATTACAATAGAGTCAGATTTCGTAAATTTCGTATTTTCTTTAATCGAGCCCCAAAGTTGCGGCGCCAATCTCGCGTCCGTCGGCCGTCGTAATTTAATATATATATTATTATTGTTATTATTATTATTTGATTGTTGCCGACTTACGTGGTGGGCCTTAATAAAAATGATATTCCATTTAATTTTGATTTTTACGATTAAATGCTTTCCTGAAGTTCTCCTTTTTAACAATATTAATTTCAAATTATTCGTTACGTTAATGAATGTTAGACTCGCTGAATCTTAAAACATGAGCATATAAGTTGTACAATGTAATAAACTTTTCATATTAATTTCCTCGGCTAGTCAGTTCACCTTAAAGCGTAAGATCGTTAGTTATTAATTACAATTGCGGCCCACACACGCGCGAGAGTATTTTTCTTACCTCCGTTAACCATTGTATTGTAGTCAGTCCTGGCTCTGGGTCTCGGCTATGGTACTGAAAAAAAGAATCTTAAAGCTAAGTATTTTCTGGAACGTCGGGCTACTGTGGAGAAAAATTAATATTATGTTAATAGCGGGCGAGTTTTCCGCTTCCGCTAAATTTTCATAAGTTAATATCGCCACGTAATGGCGTCGTTGGCTGCATCGGCCGCTGCGATTGTTAAACTGTAAATTACTTGAATGCAGGTTAATTCAAGGAAGGCGGACATGAAATCGGGATCACCTCTTACAAATTAAAAGTGCACAATAATATTAAATCAGTATATTATATGCTTAACTCATACAAATATGCTTACATTTGCCAGCACTCGCAAGATGTCCCTCTAAACACATTCAAGACAAAAGAGGAAGACAAGACGACTAAAAAAATTAACAAAAGAGCGTATCTTGTCGTCTCTTTAGATCATTTTGTCATAAATTATTTCTTTGCATTTGAAACTTGGACAGAGAGATTATTATTTTACGGCTACATGATAAAAATATATTATTCAATTTATAAATACTGTTTTTAAGTCTTTTCGTCATATAGCACTGGGGACGCTATAAACGCTTTTTCCAGGTCGACAAATCCTATGAAAGTGTCTTGATTTTTCTTTAGCCTTGTTTCCATTATTAGCCGTAACGTCAGAATTGCCTCTCTCGTCCCTTTACTTTTCCTAAAGCCAAACTGATCGTCACCTAGCGCATTCTCAATTTTCTTTTCCATTCTTCTGTATATTATTCTTGTAAGCAGCTTCGATGCATGAGCTGTTAAGCTGATTGTGCGATAATTCTCGCACTTGTCAGCTCTTGCCGTCTTCGCAATTGTGTGGATGATGCTTTCCCGAAAGTCAGATGGTATATCGCCAGACTCATATATTCTACACACCAACGTGAATAGTCGTTTTGTTGCCACTTCCCCCAATGATTTTAGAAATTCTGATGGAATGTTATCTATCCCTTCTGCCTTATTTGACCGTAAGTCCTCCAAAGCTCTTTTAAATTCCGATTCTAATACTGGATCCCCTATCTCTTCTAAATCGACTCCTGTTTCTTCTCCTATCACATCAGACAAATCTTCACCTCATAGAGGCTTTCAATGTATTCTTTCCACCTATCTGCTCTCTCCTCTGCATTTAACAGTGGAATTCCCGTTGCACTCTTAATGTTACCACCGTTGCTTTTAATGTCACCAAAGGTTGTTTTGACTTTCCTGTATGCTGAGTCTGTCCTTCCGACAATCATATCTTTTTCGATGTCTTCACATTTTTCCTGCAGCCATTTCGTCTTAGCTTCCCAGCACTTCCTATTTATTTCATTCCTCAGCGACTTGTATTTCTGTATTCCTGATTTTCCCGGAACATGTTTGTACTTTCTCCTTCCATCAATCAACTGAAGTATTTCTTCTGTTACCCATGGTTTCTTCGCAGCTACCTTCTTTGTACCTATGTTTTCCTTCCCAACTTCTGTGATGGCCCTTTTTAGAGATGTCCATTACTCTTCAACTGTACTGCCTACTGCGCTATTCCTTATTGCAGTATCTATAGCGTTAGTGAACTTCAAACGTATCTCGTCATTCCTTAGTACTTCCGTATCCCACTTCTTTGCGTATTGATTCTTCCTGACTAATGTCTTGAACTTCAGCCTACTCTTCATCACTACTACGAGGCCTGTTCAGAAAGTAAGCTCCGATTGATTGCCAAATTGAAACCACAGTGAACATCAGAAATGTTTTACTTGTAACAATTAGCTACACCTTTCAGCTACTTCTCTACGTAGTCGCCGTTCTGACTTAGACTTTTGTCATAGCGTTGTACCAACTTTTCAATAGCCTCATCATAGAAGGCAGCCGCCAGTGCTTTCCGCCAATTCTCCACGCTGGCCTACACCTCGATGTCTGTGTCAAAATGTTGTCTTCAAAGACAGCGGTTCATGTGACCAGAGATGAAACTCAGGGGGAGACAATTGCGGACTGTATTGTGGGTAATCTCACATTTCCATTTGAAAACGATGCAGGAGCATCTTCATTGCCCCTGCAGAATGCGGCTGAGAATTGTCTTGTAGAAGAAACAGCACGACAGTTATGTAATGTTAGCTGCATAGCTTCAGGCGAAATTTCTCACCAGGCCCTGGTACTTGGCGGCAGACACTATTTTCTAGACATCTTTACGCACTCACTGCGAGCTCAGAAATGAGAAGAGCGACGTGATGCTAACTGGGGTTATACTAGAGACACTACCCAACACATCTGTGCAAAGCTTTATCGGATTTTCGTAGTCGTTTCCATTTCGCGACCGATCGGAGCTTACTTTCTGAACGCCCCTCGTATATTGTGATTTGAGTCTATATCTGCTTCTGGGTACGCCTTACAATCCAGTATCTGATTTCGGAATCTCTGTCTGACCATGATGTAATCTAATTGAAATCTTCCCGTATCTCCCGGCCTTTTCCAAGTATACCTCCTCCTCTTGTGATTCTTGAACAGGGTATTCGCTATTACTAGCTGAAACTTGTTGCAGAAATCAATTAGTCTTTCTCCTCTTTCATTCCTTGTCCCAAGCCCATATTCTCCTGTAACCTTTTCTTCTACTCCTTCCCCTACAACTGCATTCCAGTCGCCCATGACTATTAGATTTTCGTCCCCCTTTACATACTGCATTATCCTTTCAATATCCTTTCTCTATCTGTTCATTTTCAGCTTGCGACGTCTGCATGTATACCTGAACTATTGTTGTCGGTGTTGGTCTCCTGTCGATTCTGATTAGAACAACCCGGTCACTGAACTGTTCACAGTAACACACCCTCTGCCCTACCTTCCTATTCATAACGAATCCTACACCTGTTATACCATTTTCTGCTTCTGTTGATATTACCCGATACTCATCTGACCAGAAATCCTTGTCTTCCTTCCACTTCACTTCACTGACCCCTACTATATCTAGATTGAGCCTTTGCATTTCCCTTTTCAGATTTTCTAGTTTCCCTACCACGTTCAAGCTTCTGACATTCCACGCCCCGACTCGTAGAACGTTGTCCTTTCGTAGATTATTCAATCTTTTTCTCATGGTAACCTCCCCCTTGGCAGTCCCCTCCCGGAGATCCGAATGGGGGACTATTCCGGAATCTTTTGCCAATGGAGAGATCATCATGACACTTCTTCAATTATAGGCCACATGTCCTGTGGATACTCGTTACGTGTCTTTAATGCAGTGGTTTCCATTGCCTTCTGCATCCTCATGTCGTTGATCATTGCTGATTCTTCCGCCTTTAGGGGCAATTTCCCACCCCTAGGACAAGAGAGTGCCCTGAACCTCTATCCGCTCCTCCGCCCTCTCTGACAACGCCGTTGGCAGAATGAGGCTGACTTCTTATGCCGGATGTCTTTTTTTTAATACTTTATTATATTTTATTTGTTGTTCATTTTGTTCTTATTTTGTTCTTGTGCATTTATTTGGATTCGAAGGCAGGTCTCCTGCCCACTTTTTTTAATCATTTTTTTTATTATATAGATATCAATGTGCGAACAATCATAGTTAATCAAGCCTGGAAAACTAAAACAGAATGAAGACACCATCGAAGATATGAAACATAAATAACATGAAAAGAAAGCTATCACGTCGTAGTGAGGCTTTCCAGCGACTGCGCCCACTGATAAGGATTGTTCAATAAATGATCGTTTGCAGTTCGTTCTGACCTCATCTGCCACTGCCTGGAACATTCCAGCTACACGGCGGGCTGTGAAAGGCACTCCATAGGCAGTTTGCGAAGCACTGTCGATATCTGGTATGCCCAGAAATAGCATGATGTCTTTCTTGCAAATAGAGCCTGAAGTCAAGGAAATTCTTGTGTCCGTCACGACAGAGGTAATGGACTGCATCTCCACGTATCCAGGTGACAGAGCTGGTTCGAGTTTTGGGGTAAAATGTCTCATCCGGATACAATAACGTGCGTGCAGATATATGCTCCGGCGTAACTCGCAAGAGATAAGCCAGCATCTGCCGCACTAGGTGCCAAACCGGTTCCGCCTCTCCACAGCTGAGGCGGTGCTCGTCAGAATCTACTGTATTACAACCCACACAATTGGGAGATTCTGCCATGTGAATATTGTAGAGACGTTCTTGCGTCACGAGCTTCCCATTAACGACTACGTACCATTGAGAAACAACATCGGAATCAAGCATGGCATCGTGTACAGTCTTCCACACCACGCGATTTTAGTTCGACCACATTTAGGGGGCGGCGTTGCAGCATGTCATGATATAGGCGTCGAGTTGTGGCCATTTGTGGTGTCGTGAGCGCGACACTGCAATAACTTCGGCCGCCAATGCTGATTATTTATCAAAATTTAGGCAGTGGCGGGGATCGGACCCGGGACCGAAGACGTTTTGATTATGAATCAAAGACGCTACCCCTAGACCACTACTAACTAAGCTACGTCAAATCCGGTGCTGTCATAATTGTGAAAGCTGTACCCCAGTCCCCCTAGCCTTGCACGTGGCGGATTCCAACTAACAAGTCGACCTGTCCACGCACAGGCGGTACAGAAAACACTTTGCCTAACTTGGATGGCGGGCGAAGTGTTTCGGCTATAAAATCTGAGCTCGTTCGGCAGTCTCGGAGTACGGACATGTTCTCCGCTGCGGTGCCAGTTAAGACGTAGCTACTGTGTAAGATTACAGCTGGTTCGGCAGTGTTGGAAGGCAGACATGTAGTTGAGAACAGTGTGATACTAACGACGGAAATACGTAGTCCATTAATTTGTTGAAGAATAAAAGTCATTTGTGACTCTAAAAAGGAATTTAATGGTGCAGTTCATCGTGTTCTGCCAATACAAAAGCGAGTGGCATCGCGTATAAACAAACTCAGCGCAAATTTAATCATTTCTAGAATAACAGTTCCTCGCAAAGAGTTTCTTACAGCCTCAAGATTACGGATTGACGACCTACGTGCTGTTTTCTGCGCAGGGGCCAACAACTGTAGAACACTGCAGGTTGGTGATCATTTGTTAGAGCTTACGCATTGCACTCAGGGCCGTGGAAGCAGTTGGGCACCTCGCGTGTATTGCAGTCTTGAGTACAAATGAGGCCAGTGGCCCGTCATCTGTGGTAACACAGAGGAGCTATGAAGGAGAGAAATCTTTCTGAGGGAAAAGGTTTATCATACGCACGTGTAAATATCACTTCTCTCTCTCTCTCTCTCTCTCTCTTCTCTTCTCTTTTTCAGCTTGCCGTAGGGGTTACAGGAAGAGATCGAAGCGACTAAGAGGCGTGCTGGTAGATTTGTTAGCGCGAAGTTCGATCAACACACGAGTATTACAGTGATGTTTCGTGATTTCAAATGGGAATCCCTGGAGGTTAGACGATATTATTTTCGTATTGGAGCATTTGAGACTGAATGCAGGGTAATTCTACTGCCCCTCGCATACATCGCGTAAAGATCGCGATGGCAATATAAGAAAAAATAGGGCTCATACGTAGGCAGATAGTCGTTTTTCCTTGTCTGCGAGTGGAACAGGAAAGGGAAAGATAGATACTGATCCACGCACCGCCGTCTATCGTAATGTTGTAATGTGGTTTCCGGAGTATGTATGCAGAAACCGGAAGGCTAAGCACCCTCCACCCCACTCCACCTAATAAAAGGGTTTCCCACGACTCCTGTGTCACATCTACATCTACATCAACATGATTACTCTGCAATTCACATTTAAGTGCTTGGCAGAGGGTTCATCGAACCACAACCATACTATCTCCTTACCATTCCACTCCCGAACAGCGCGCGGGAAAAACGAACACCTAAACCTTTCTGTTCGAGCTCTGATTTCTCTTATTTTATTTTGATGATCATTCCTACCTATGTAGGTTGGGCTCAACAAAATATTTTCGCATTCGGAAGAGAAAGTTGGTGACTGAAATTTCGTAAATAGATCTCGCCGCGACGAAAAACGTCTTTGCTTTAATGACTTCCATCCCAACTCGCGTATCATATCTGCCACACTCTCTCCCCTATTACGTGATAATACAAAACGAGCTGCCCTTTTTTGCACACTTTCGATGTCCTCCGTCAATCCCACCTGGTGAGGATCCCACACCGCGCAGCGATATTCGAACAGAGGACGAACGAGTGTAGTGAAAGCTGTCTCTTTAGTGGACTTGTTGCATCTTCACAGTAGCACACAGCACGCCCACTAGATATCTCTTCAGTATGCTTGCTCGACCCGACTTGTCCTATGGAATGATTACTCGATTATTCGCACACCGTTTGATGGTAAAGTGATCTTATTATATCCGTGCGTTACTTTATTTTTTACAGTAGCGTCTTGTGCAGGACGCTTTTGATCAACTGTCCTCCCTGTCTCCTGTTACTATTTCGGAGCCATGCTTCGTCCTCCAAGCCACGTGCCGTGTAATGGGGGTAGGGAGCTCGCGCTACCACTGGCAATAATTACAGAGGGGCTGTGACGTGACGTCACCATCTATTGACCGCGTCACTCAAAGGGGCCGGCTGCAAAAAGTTCATTTCCCTAAGGCGCACGAGCGCGCCAGAATAATTTGAAAATGTCCTTCTGATGTCCCTTATCCGTAATGAGTTCTTAATAACCATCTACCATTCAAAATCCACTGCAGAGAAAAGACACCCCACTCCCACCACCCCACTCCGCCAGTCATCTTCGTTCTTAGTCTTCGGCTATGGGCGTCGCTGCCGCTTCTGCAAAGTTTGTGATGTCATCTACTAACCTTCTTCTTTTATTATCTCTTGGAAAACAGCAAAGAAAATTCCTTGGTCGCACTGTTGTCGAGGCCTTATGTATTGCCCATTCCATTTCTCTATCATTACTGTGACATTTACGTCTTAGCACCAGTGTGTTCCATGATACAAGTGCTTCTTTTCCCGTCACTCGTGTCAGTTCACAGGAGCATTTCCTCATTGTTGGCTGAGCAACCATCTACTTTTGAATGGTTTTCATCTCTGAAGTCTGTATGCTATAAATCAGAAAAGGTAATAAGGCAATTATTACAAATTTCAAATATTTTACCTGTAGCTACAGCCGATTATACAACGGTACGATTATGCAAACGTACCATTTACCTGAGTCCTCCACAGTAACATGTAGAATGAAAGCAGCACGGGATACCTGCAGCTACCATTTATAAACCAAGATGAGAAATATTTAAAGTTTAATTTCGTTTAATAAATAGTTTATTGATTTTGCAAATAGCCATTACTAACACATTCTATTAATTTAAAACTAGTGCAAACAATGTGAATTCTGAAAGCAGCAGTGGATGGATGGCGGAATGACGCTCCTTTCAAGTTGGCCACCTATGTTTCATACATTTATTTAACACTATATATATTTTGCGTGTGTGTCCAAAGGAACATGTATAACTAAGGCAATGATGGCCAATGATACCTTCAGTGCAGATGCACACAAAGCTCGAAGTCTTACAGGTATCGGCGAGATGCCGCGAGTAATGAAACTAATGAACGTGGGCACTAAGCCAGTAGTGTGTACAGAAGTTGAGAATTTGTGTGCTACGGTAGTCGGAGCAGTTACGCCGCCACTGTGCCCGAATAGTGTATTCGTCAGCGCATCTGCCAAGTAATCTAGATACCTACGTTTAAATCGTGGTCTAGCATAAATATTCAACTTGCCTCTCTGATATAAATCACTATCCACTGCCAGCTAATATGTTAAGTTCCCTTGTGTCGTAACACACTTCTCTTGGGACAGGAGAAGTATATGCAAGCATGACTCACATGTGATTAATATTTAATGTTTTTGAAATAATATAGCAAGTGATAAACGGAGAGTGGTAAAGGCCAAGCCACAAAAATGTAACACGTCACACAGAAAATATTTGCTGCAATAAGCTACTCAAAATGTTTTTATAAATCTTTTTGCATCTTATATCTGACAAAATCAAATGATTACAAGAAAACAAGCTTCTTGTACTTGAAATCTGAGCTGTTTAAATTTAAAGCTTGGAAAAGTGTCATGGCGTAGATATTCACCTCACTCAGATGGTTCTGTCGCAAAATAAATTCATCAATACACTGTAATAGAGTGCGTTTAAAATAAGTTGCGACTTTTGACAGTTCAGCACGGAGCGAGTGGAGGGAAGTGTAGTTTCCAGCTTGTGTAGCGCGCGTCTGCGGATGACCACAGTGTAATGTCAGTCCTACTTGGCGCCTAACCCGGTAGGGTCCCTTGACTGCGTGAACAGAAAGCTGGTTGATCTGCTATCTTTCTGAAACGAATTTTCAAGCAAATATTTAGGTGTAAACTCTCATTCTCACACATCTTACTGTTTAAGTCGTCAGTTTCATGCCGAACCACTTGTCATTTTTTTAATGACCATACTTATCGTGATATTTCGGTAGTAGGTAAATTACTGCAAGAAATTCTTAGTTTGCAGTGAAAAACAGGTGTCGCTATAAACCTGTGTCTAATGCGTGTTAGCTTACATGTGTATTAAATGTATATAATACACTATGTGGTCAAGAGTATCCGGACGCCTCGCTGAAAATAACTTAAAGTTCGTGGAGCCCTCTGTGGGTAACGCTGGAATTCAATATGGTGTTGGCCCACCCTTAGTCTTGATCACAGCTTCCACTCTCGCAGGCACACGTTCAATCAGGTGCTGGAAAGTTTCTTGGGGAATGGCAGCCCATTCTTCACAGAGTGCTGCACTGAGGAGAGGTATCGATGTCGGTCACTCAGGCCTGACAAGATGTCGGCGTTTCAAAACATCACAGAGGTGTCCCATAGAATTCAGGTTAGGACTCTGTGCAGCCCAGTCCATTACAGGGATGTTATTGTCGTGTAACCAATCCGCCATAGACCGTGCATTATCAACAGGTGCTCGACCTTGTTGAAAGATCCAATCACCATCCCCAAATTGCTCTTCAACAGTGGGAAGCAATAAGGTGCTTAAAACATCAACGTAGGCCTGTGGTGTGATAGTGCCACGCAAAACAAGTGGTGCAAGCCCCTTCCATGGAAAACACGATCACACCATAAGATCACTGCCTCAGAAGTTTACTGCTGGCTCTACAGACGCTGGCAGATGACGTTCACTGTGCATTCGCCGTACACACAACCTACCATCGGATCGCCACATTGTGTACCGTGATTCGCCACTCCACACAACGTTTTTCCTCTGTTTAGTCGTCAAATGTTCACCCTCATTACACCAATCGATGCGTCGTTTGGCATTTACCGTCGTAATGTGTGGCTTATTAGCAGCCGCTTGACCATGAAATGCAAGTTTTCTCACTTCTTGCTTAACTGTCCTAGTACTAGCAGTGGATCCTGATGCAGTTTGGAATTCCCGTGTGATGGCCTGGATAGATGTCTGCCTATTACACATTACAACCTCTTCTATTGTCGGCGGTCTCTGTCCGTCAAAAAACGGGGTCGGCCGGTAGGCTTTTGTGCTGTACGTGTTCCTTCACGTGTCCACTTCAATATCATATCGGAAACAGAGGACCTAAGGATGTTTAGCAGTGTGGAAATCTCGTGTACAGACGTATGACACAATTGATACGAAATCACCTGACGATGATCGAAGTCCGCGAGTTTCGCGGAGCGCCCCACTATGCTCTCTCACGATGTCTAACGACTACTGAGGTCGCTGATGTGGAGTACATGGCAGTAGGTGGCAGCACAATGCACCTAATATGAAAAACGTATGTTTCTACTGGTGCCAGGATATCGCTGTCTGTTTCCATTCTTGAGAAAATAGAATGTACACTCTTTGACATAAAACTTGACCGGCGGCCGGCCGCTTCAGAGGCTAAGTCCGCGCCGATCGCGACATGGGACAAAAAAACTGGCCAACTCGCTAATTCTCTAAGTCCGGTTATCTGCACAATCTGGCAACACTGTAGACTGCGGCACTTCCTGGAGGAAAACTTGTCCCATGATAGAGAAACTCTAGGCTGATTACGCCTGTGGTCTAGCGGTAGCGTGCGTTGTTTCAGTTCATAATGTCAGTGGATCGAGAGCAGCTGGCATAAAATATTTTTATAGCCTCTTCTGTCTGAATGCTGAAGACGTGAATGTAATGGTAGCGCAGATTCAATCTATTTCGCTTTCTGACACACCGATATCAAAATTTTATCCAGTAACGATTTTGCGGCAGATTTCCTGCAGACTGTCCTCCTCTGGACGCCGTATGCGGCAAAGCTCCGGGATCCATTTGCTGGCTACTGGCAGCGGCCGTGGCGACAGCAGCGGCGCTGCACTCCCCCGTTCTTTATCGAAAGCGCCTGCTACCGCTCATCGCTTTTGATGATTTAAAACGCTTTATTATTAAATGTTGCTCCACAGAAAATTTCTACAATTTCCATTCAGCTCAAAAGCAACGGAGACAGACGCCCTGATTAGTAGGCGGGTATTATATTACATTAATCGGCAAGAGCTGAGTATGGCCCGAAATTAATTTTATAGACTGGGACGAAATTAAACCACCTCACTACATTCGATGAATTTATAAATGCTTCATACCTCGTTTCTTTTCCTTTCAAACTCAATTATTTGTGCAACTTTTGGTCAATGTTTGGATGTTTTCGTCAAGCCAGAGTGAGCGTCTGTGGTGTAAAGTGTATTACAGTTCTTGTTTCATTCCTTATGGTAAGTCTATGCGATAAACTGTGTGACTACCTTGCAATGCATGCTCTGTAGCAGTGCAGGAACACTGCACATTTGGAGTTCCATGTATGGGTTCATGAAGTATTTATTGTTGATCGGAGGTGATAGTTAAGGTCATCAGATTTAAACCAGAAAAATTTGTCGTTTTGAAGGTTTCAGAGAACGGAAAGGAATTGCTAACGCCGGTGTTAGAAAACGTCTACAGTTAAATGCTATTGCAAAAATTTAGAAGAAGGGAACTATATTAATGAACATGTGCACTTCATAAACAACCTTCTGACATGTTAGACCTATATGACGAACAAAGCTCAAATTTATATCGTTGACAGTCGGTTTGAATCTTTTCAGGGTCTATTTTACAGTGAAGCACCTTGGAATTTGCAAAGCAGAAATCCATGATATTAACTTAATTTACTATGTCGAAATCGGACGAAGATTGATGTTTAAAGGCATTCTTCAGATTTCGCATAAGAAATTTTTACAAGCAGTTTGCAACTCCATTAATTAAAATGGAAAATAAAAGGTTGTAGTCAGCGGCTTCTACCGTGATTCGAACTGCTATGTCTTATAGTACAAGCACTGCAACGCACAAGGGAACCTCTGAGCTAACGACACACTGGCGGCCAGAGGCGGAATATAGTCACTGCGATGTTGACTGAGTCTCAAAACGCAACCTTAAACGCACGAACAGAGGAGGTGGAGATTACTGTTTTAACGTCCCGTCGACAACGATGTCATTAGAGACGGAGCACAAGCTGGGATTAGGGAAGGATGGGGAAGGAAATCGGCCGTGCCCTTCCTAAGGAACCATCCCGGCATTTGCCTGAAGCGATTTAGGGAAATCATTGAAAACCTAAATCAGGATGGCCGGGCGCGGGATTGCACCGTTGTCCTCCCGAATGCACACACAAACAGGTGTTACTTATGTGAAGAACGCCGTTCTTGGAGTCCAGAAATTAAATATACTTTCTAATTGTGTCATCTTGCAGTGGATTATATCGTACGAGTCTTCGATGTGGAAAACGAATGTCAAGTGAATTTAGCGAGGTAACGCCGACCTACACCCGGAAGTAAATGCACTATCAGAGTGTTGACAAATACTTGCTACGACGCTGCCATTTCTAGGCTCTCTGACGAGGCAGCTCTTCAGCGAAATGCTTGCCGTGATTCTCCGATACGGTTCTTCAGAGTGGAGACGCGCGCGCACGTTTGGTTTTTATGCGGCGTTCTCCCCTGATGGTTTCTGACGTCGCCTTGTGGGCTATGTATACATATGAGACATTCAATTATCATTAATCCAGAATCATACAAGTTTCAGCTTCCGGCGTGGAAGAAGGCTGTTGACGCCGACATTATATCATTTCAACGTAGGGAAAGCAAAACGGATCATTCAATGTTTCTCATTCAACATAAAGCATGTGAGATAGTTTTCCGTAACGTTCATAATCATCTAAAAATACAAACGAAGTAAAAATACACCGGAAGCTTATTCGAATTGAATATAACGCTTTGCATCTCGATGTCGAATTTGTCCACTTGCAATCTTTTGCAGCATACACATAGAATGTCATGATTACCACGAGAATGAAGAAATATGTTGGTAAGGATGGAAGCAAGAAGAGACGCAGTCAACAAATATTCTATTCCTCATGGCATTCATTTCATTTGACACGTAAGAAGAGGTAAAGCGGGAATTTACTTTCGTTAACACGAAAGATATGCCGCACATATTGATAACGAGGAAGTCTGCGTCTTCACACGTTTCCTCCTTGAAATCTGTATGCTCTATTATATACTAAGTAGCCCGATCATTGTTTCAGTAATGTTACCCTCTTGTTTGACCCCGTAACGATGAACAGATTCCAAATGCATGTCTCCCTTCCTGGGTTGTTTTTTGTGTTTTATTGCTTGGAATTCCTGAAGCAGACCACTGTGCCTTCCCCCCTCGTGGGTTAGGTCTCAAAACTAAACCGCTTTGTATCCAATGGCATAATTTATTCAGACAGCATCAGCTTAAGACTATCAAACAAAGCCTTCCATTTACAGTTGCAGCACTCTAACCAGCACTGACCAAAGTGTAATCCACGGTCATGGTCCTAAATTACCAGCTGTCTGCTACTGTGGCAAAGTCCGTACTACACTTTCGATTCCGCAGCACCATTTTATCTGGTAACACTGTGTAGTTGCACAGTTGTGCTACCAGGTCTGTCCTCACACTGTCAACTTTATGTATCTCACTTCTCCTGTAGCGTAGATCACGAGGATGCTCTGATGACGGTTAATGCAGATAGTTCCGATTATGAAATACAAAACGTATTGCAGGTTAGTTCCTAGGATAGTAACATTAAATTTGCGTTGGAGACGGCACATGAACGTGACGACTATCCATATTACTCATCAATATAAAAAGACAATATTTTGGGAATTTAGCAGGATTACTCAAAATGAATTCTGAAATTGGGTGACTGACTGCACAGGTGCTAAACGTCGTCAAGAGTATACGATGTCCTAATCGCATTAGGAATATGAAGATCGTCTTCGACAGCTCGCAACTTTCACATTGCTATCTCCACCCTACTCCAGACAGCCCTCGGTGGAGTTGCACTACGTTGCCGATGTTATGGAAGGCCTTCAAACCGACAACAGACCACATATTGAAAAATACAAGCGAATTCCCTTGCAGCGTAAGCTTATTGTAACTAATCTAAAAATTATTGGATAGGAACATTGTCCTATTAAAAAAAAATGTTACACACTGTTGACGTCAAACGGACATTATCTATGTCCTGTCTTGTGTCCTACTCATCTATAATATCAAGTGTACTATGAAAATGATTATATATAATGGATGATAGGGTAATGCATTGATACCAGTTGGTGGGGGCCGGCCGGTGTGGCCGTGCGGTTCTAGGCGCTTCAGTCTGGAACCGCGTGACCGCTACGGTCGCAGGTTCGAATCCTGCCTCGGGCATGGATGTGAGTGATGTCCTTAGGTTAGTTAGGTTTAAGTAGTTCTAAGTTCTAGGGGACTGATGACCTTAGAATTTAAGTCCCATAGTGCTCAGAGCCATTTGAACTATTTAACACAAAATGACATTAAAAATTAAAGTTATTCACGAGCAGCTAGTTGAGAATATGTATGAACATTAAATGACACGACGAACTGAAATAATATGACGAAGAGTTCAGCGCTCACTGGGAATAGAGCCCCACACATATCGTTGTTGACTACACACAAAGAGATGTCAGCTACCGAATTTTTATCCACCAGCTGCTCAGAATTGCATCTTGAACTTACAGTCATCTCGCAAATAGTTCTGTGTCTCACTGGGAGTTAAAAACGTCAGATATCGTTAGTGTTGACAACGAATGAAAATACATTAAAAATCAAAATTATTATCCACCAGCAGATAGGTGTTCTCATGATAGAGCTTGATAATACATAATTAAATCTTTAGTGCCGGGCCAGGATTCGACCCCATTCACGCGTAATATGTGAAGGTGTTGAGGACTCTGCAGTTTTGAACAAGCAACAAATTGTAGCCGACCTGTATTGCCACGAAGGGATCAAATTCCGCGTTAAGGGCGGTCTGAGTTGCATTCCCAGTTTAGAACCAATTTTATCGACATACAGAAGCTCAAATAAAAGATGGAATAAGTGTCCTGTGACCATACATAGCGTTTGTGTCGTCACTTGAAATAAATAACTAGTATAAGAAAGGTTACTGGTGATAGAGTTTCTACATGTCGCCACTCCAGACTTTATTGTGGTTCAACCTACCGTCTACTTGGTAAAGAAGGAATATCATCTTGAATGTGAATTTTCAGACCACGCAGCCATTATATCTCCTTCACTTGGTGTAGCCAGGAGAGAATGGAATCTGTCTCTCCCTATCTAAAATCATTGACGGAAGTGGGAATCGAACCCAGACCATAGGTATAACAACCTACCATCCGTCCAACAGACCACGAAATCCTCTTCTCTGCGAGTCATTTTTCTATCGTAACGCAGTTGCGCCACACTGGATGAGAATTCTGACACACAGGCTCCCTGTAGTAATTTGCAGCATGTTCAGTAAATTCATTTACTTGGTTGACCGAATCACCATGAACTAGCTGCCTCGGCTACCCAGTGCATACATTCGACTATTTTGTAATCACAGAAATAAAATCACGTAACTGCCACCTACACACAACTGCCAACAGTGTAGGATGCAGAAGTTTAAATAGGAAGTGTTCCTTTCCACTTGAGCTATTCTATTGCGCTATCTGTTACTAGAAAACGTCGTTCAGTCCAAAAGAAAAGCTGTAACTGTTTGTCTCTCAGAAGTCAAGACCTGGCCATATGCATAATCTCACAGTTCTGTGGAATCCAAAAGTTCTGGAGGAATAGTTGCCGAGCTCTGGAGCTGCTGTAGCTACGTGTCAGCTTGTAGCATAGATAAGATGTCGCGAGTTCGAATACATTCAGTGCTACATTTTTTAAAACGCAATTCTGCTCTCTGCTGAAGGTATCAATCTAATGGAACTTTGAACATAATTCCCTTCACTTCTCAACCCAAAGTAGTCGCATGTGGAAAAAGGGCTAACTACTGTGACATTTTGTTCTATTCAGGTTTAATAGACAGCAGGCAGCAGATGCATCTCGAAGATGTGCAGGGAGAGCGCATCGTGCCATAATATGTCAGAAAAATATTTTCTACATTAGCCGTCGTGTGGTAGTGATATTTTATTCTTCTTCAAACTTTGTTTGACAGCTTTAACTCAGAACAAGTTTTCTACATGCATGTAATCAATAAACTGCATGTGCATTGTCAGACTGTCATAGGTAACATCAGAGAATTCGCATATATCGTTGATGATTAATTTCTCTCTCATGTTTACTATTGTTTTAACAACACTAAAGGAAACCTTACGAAAATTGTGCACTGTATTATGAGAAATGAAATAAAACTAACCATGATAACCTTACGACGAAAGTATCTGTACACAAGCATGCCTCTATCGACACGAATTAGTAAAATACTACTCACTTAGATTTTGATTGGGTCTGTGTTTAATTGGTATGCTGTGTCATACTCAAGAGGTATGCAAATGTGGCATTTCATAAATATAGTTACGTATTCCTAGAAACCCAAAATTCGCTTGGCAGCAGCGGAAAGAGGCCTTACCTGTTGTGCAGCTTGTAAGTTTTTCAACATTGCACTATGAGCTGAAAGCATTTTCTTGCGATTTCCTTATTGATGTTTGATCTGACTGCTTGTAGCTCTTTCACAGAAGGGATAAAAACGTTACAGTCAGTGAGACTGGAACTGCGAACCGTAACAGACGCTCTTTCACAGGTCAGCACGTTACCACAGAGCTGGCGAGGAGGTATGGGTCTTAGCTTCCTATTACGACGGCAATAGTAACTAGAACTCGTAAACCGCTATTTGAAGGTCGAGATTAGTTGCGGTTTCCACCTGCAACGACTTTCCTGGGCTGAAAACCGTAAATTTTCAATCTTTTGTTACCCTTCAAGCGATAATAACTCAGATTATTCAATGGAAATGACAGGTAAAATCAAGTGAACTTTGAGGCTTAATTCCGTGCACACCAGGAAGTAACTCGTCGATCACAGAGTTGCCAAACATACGTTGCCTTGTTGCCAAATCTCAGTTACAGTACCAGCAGGAAGAAGACGAACCGATGTGATCCTACAGCGGTCTGGGAAGTGACCATAGCTGGTGTCTCCAAGTCGCGGCTGCTACGGCCTGGAATACGTAATGCGTCTGATTCGCTTTCTGTAACTAGGTTTAGGGACTGGAGCGTAGTTACTAATAATACTCAAAACTGACTGCAAACTGAGCATCATAAATCAGTAACTCTCATTGTTGTTTTTATATTTCTTTCGTAAGTGTACTCAAAACTAAGAAAGTCATTCACAGGCGTTTTCGTGCCTCGCCGATAGTCGAGCACAACATACAAATAAAAATAAAAAAGAATGTGTGTGTGTGTGTGTGTGTGTGTGTGTGTTTGTGAAAGAGAGAGAGAGAGAGATAAATAAAAAGCAATGAGAAAGAGTGTAAAAAATTGTTGTAAAGAAATTGAATCATGGTATTTAAAGAAATCTTTCATTAAAATGACATGTTCCACATCATTACGAAATGTCGTATTCATGATCTATGGAACAAGAGTTAATCTAATGTAATCTAATCTAATCTAATCACATCATATTGATGATTAGCCATGAAGAGTCATGAATTACCGAAATTTTGGCCAATACCAGTAACCAGATCTAAACTTGAAAATAAAAGACGACAATTTTTGTAATAAACCGTGACTCCTATCAAGACCCTTTCGTCCCTGTTATCTAACCACGAAAGATGTCTGATATACCTCCATTCTGAAGTAACAAAGTGTGCATGCATTTAAAGATGAAGTGCATGATGTGAAGTTCTGTGACGGAGATACGAACCCAACACGTACTCCGATTGTTAACTAAGAAAAATCAAATGTTACGTATCGGTTTTTCTTACGAGCCGCTAGGTGTCTGAATCTAAAATAAGGATACACACTTTTGTGCCTAAGCGACAATCGAACTGCACACCTAGCGTGCATCCACGAATATAGCTTAAGTATCAGTTGCTTACTCATGAACAGTAAGATGTGTGCGTGTTTGACCAGAAATAACGATACCTGTTGCGATTGTTGGAAACACATGAACAGACATTGAAATTGCGCGTTAATTTTCACTAGCAGGTGGGTGTGCACTTGATAAAGCTAGAAATGAAATTATGAATATTTTTGTACTGTATCAGGTTTCAGACCCACATACTTCCCTTTGGAGGAGACCTAGAGAAGATTGCAGTCTTGGGAAAAGGAACGAAATGACTGAACTATACTGTTCCGAGAGATTCAGATCCTCGAAAGAGGAGATACGAATTCGAATCACAGTCCAGCACCAAATTTTTAAACGTCTCTAGTTCAATCAAGTACAAGTAAAATAAGAGCCCTGTCCCTTTAAATGGCTATCGGTTCATCAAATAAAATAAAATTTCCTGATGTAAGTAAGCTTACTGGCGACTGTATTTCTGTTTACCATGACTTCCGCTGTGTCATTTCCCAACGTAAACCGGCTCTGCCCAGTTGGTAATGAAGGAACGTGATGTTTAATGCGGATTCTGGATTATAACGTCTTTCTCTTGAGGTTACCAGAGGTAAAATAAATCTGTTTGTGCCTCTTAAAAGTAAATGCCTGAACCCACGCATTGCACCTGTGATAGCTCGTTCCACCATACCATTGTGGCCACATTACCCAGCCCCAAGAGTGTGCTGTAACGGATGATGTGCTTAGCTTACAAAATTAGTCACGGTGGAAAAAATGCGAGTCTATTAAATGGTCAAGTAGAAGCAAGCTTCTGACGCAGAGATTATGCTATTCTCATGTCAGCAGGATGTAAAGACTCTTCTAGGCATCATAGGCTGGATGTGAAGCCATTTTGATTTTTCACAAATTCAGCATACCTCTTGAGTATGACACAGCATACCAATTAAACACAGACCCAATCAAAATCTAAGTGAGTAGTATTTTACTAATTCGTGTCGATAGAGGCATGCTTGTGTACAGATACTTTCGTCGTAAGGTTATCATGGTTAGTTTTATTTCATTTCTCATAATACAGTGCACAATTTTCGTAAGGTTTCCTTTAGTGTTGTTAAAACAATAGTAAACATGAGAGAGAAATTAATCATCAACGATATATGCGAATTCTCTGATGTTACCTATGACAGTCTGACAATGCACATGCAGTTTATTGATTACATGCATGTAGAAAACTTGTTCTGAGTTAAAGCTGTCAAACAAAGTTTGAAGAAGAATAAAATATCACTACCACACGACGGCTAATGTAGAAAATATTTTTCTGACATATTATGGCACGATGCGCTCTCCCTGCACATCTTCGAGATGCATCTGCTGCCTGCTGTCTATTAAACCTGAATAGAACAAAATGTCACAGTAGTTAGCCCTTTTTCCACATGCGACTACTTTGGGTTGAGAAGTGAAGGGAATTATGTTCAAAGTTCCATTAGATTGATACCTTCAGCAGAGAGCAGAATTGCGTTTTAAAAAATGTAGCACTGAATGTATTCGAACTCGCGACATCTTATCTATGCTACAAGCTGACACGTAGCTACAGCAGCTCCAGAGCTCGGCAACTATTCCTCCAGAACTTTTGGATTCCACAGAACTGTGAGATTATGCATATGGCCAGGTCTTGACTTCTGAGAGACAAACAGTTACAGCTTTTCTTTTGGACTGAACGACGTTTTCTAGTAACAGATAGCGCAATAGAATAGCTCAAGTGGAAAGGAACACTTCCTATTTAAACTTCTGCATCCTACACTGTTGGCAGTTGTGTGTAGGTGGCAGTTACGTGATTTTATTTCTGTGATTACAAAATAGTCGAATGTATGCACTGGGTAGCCGAGGCAGCTAGTTCATGGTGATTCGGTCAACCAAGTAAATGAATTTACTGAACATGCTGCAAATTACTACAGGGAGCCTGTGTGTCAGAATTCTCATCCAGTGTGGCGCAACTGCGTTACGATAGAAAAATGACTCGCAGAGAAGAGGATTTCGTGGTCTGTTGGACGGATGGTAGGTTGTTATACCTATGGTCTGGGTTCGATTCCCACTTCCGTCAATGATTTTAGATAGGGAGAGACAGATTCCATTCTCTCCTGGCTACACCAAGTGAAGGAGATATAATGGCTGCGTGGTCTAAAAATTCACATTCAAGATGATATTCCTTCTTTACCAAGTAGACGGTAGGTTGAACCACAATAAAGTCTGGAGTGGCGACATGTAGAAACTCTATCACCAGTAACCTTTCTTATACTAGTTATTTATTTCAAGTGACGACACAAACGCTATGTATGGTCACAGGACACTTATTCCATCTTTTATTTGAGCTTCTGTATGTCGATAAAATTGGTTCTAAACTGGGAATGCAACTCAGACCGCCCTTAACGCGGAATTTGATCCCTTCGTGGCAATACAGGTCGGCTACAATTTGTTGCTTGTTCAAAACTGCAGATTCCTCAACACCTTCACATATTACGCGTGAATGGGGTCGAATCCTGGCCCGGCACTAAAGATTTAATTATGTATTATCAAGCCCTATCATGAGAACACCTATCTGCTGGTGGATAATAATTTTGATTTTTAATGTATTTTCATTCGTTGTCAACACTAACGATATCTGACGTTTTTAACTCCCAGTGAGACACAGAACTATTTGCGAGATGACTGTAAGTTCAAGATGCAATTCTGAGCAGCTGGTGGATAAAAATTCGGTAGCTGACATCTCTTTGTGTGTAGTCAACAACGATATGTGTGGGGCTCTATTCCCAGTGAGCGCTGAACTCTTCGTCATATTATTTCAGTTCGTCGTGTCATTTAATGTTCATACATATTCTCAACTAGCTGCTCGTGAATAACTTTAATTTTTAATGTCATTTTGTGTTAAATAGTTCAAATGGCTCTGAGCACTATGGGACTTAAATTCTAAGGTCATCAGTCCCCTAGAACTTAGAACTACTTAAACCTAACTAACCTAAGGACATCACTCACATCCATGCCCGAGGCAGGATTCGAACCTGCGACCGTAGCGGTCACGCGGTTCCAGACTGAAGCGCCTAGAACCGCACGGCCACACCGGCCGGCCCCCACCAACTGGTATCAATGCATTACCCTATCATCCATTATATATAATCATTTTCATAGTACACTTGATATTATAGATGAGTAGGACACAAGACAGGACATAGATAATGTCCGTTTGACGTCAACAGTGTGTAACATTTTTTTTTAATAGGACAATGTTCCTATCCAATAATTTTTAGATTAGTTACAATAAGCTTACGCTGCAAGGGAATTCGCTTGTATTTTTCAATATGTGGTCTGTTGTCGGTTTGAAGGCCTTCCATAACATCGGCAACGTAGTGCAACTCCACCGAGGGCTGTCTGGAGTAGGGTGGAGATAGCAATGTGAAAGTTGCGAGCTGTCGAAGACGATCTTCATATTCCTAATGCGATTAGGACATCGTATACTCTTGACGACGTTTAGCACCTGTGCAGTCAGTCACCCAATTTCAGAATTCATTTTGAGTAATCCTGCTAAATTCCCAAAATATTGTCTTTTTATATTGATGAGTAATATGGATAGTCGTCACGTTCATGTGCCGTCTCCAACGCAAATTTAATGTTACTATCCTAGGAACTAACCTGCAATACGTTTTGTATTTCATAATCGGAACTATCTGCATTAACCGTCATCAGAGCAATGTCAGGGAACAGAATGCAGCAGTGCCTTGCTACCTACTTGAGGACCTGCTTGAGTCGTGTTCTAAGGAAAGGGTAGTTGCTGCTTCACATTATATTACACTAGCGAGAAGTACCGACTTTTCCTTTTCTCTGCAAACATCCAGAACTAAATTCAGTAACTAAATGCTAAGAATATATTTGCATTGTGCCAACTCAAAGATCAATAGATATGGATATAGATACAGATTTTTATATTTAAAGCCATTCTCGTTCTGCGTTGGAATAAACATCATTCATTATTTGCTTGTTCTTGTTACGATTGTTATTGTCATTCTCTCACTCGCAAGAGTTTTCGCATTCCTATTTGGTATCGATGCACATGAAGAGTGGCTATGAAAGAAGGGAATACTGAATGTTACGTCATGTAGAATACACTCATTTACTTCGGCTCCTCGTGATCTACGCTACAGGAGAAGTGAGATACATAAAGTTGACAGTGTGAGGACAGACCTGGTAGCACAACTGTGCAACTACACAGTGTTACCAGATAAAATGGTGCTGCGGAATCGAAAGTGTAGTACGGACTTTGCCACAGTAGCAGACAGCTGGTAATTTAGGACCATGACCGTGGATTACACTTTGGTCAGTGCTGGTTAGAGTGCTGCAACTGTAAATGGAAGGCTTTGTTTGATAGTCTTAAGCTGATGCTGTCTGAATAAATTATGCCATTGGATACAAAGCGGTTTAGTTTTGAGACCTAACCCACGAGGGGGGAAGGCACAGTGGTCTGCTTCAGGAATTCCAAGCAATAAAACACAAAAAACAACCCAGGAAGGGAGACATGCATTTGGAATCTGTTCATCGTTACGGGGTCAAACAAGAGGGTAACATTACTGAAACAATGATCGGGCTACTTAGTATATAATAGAGCATACAGATTTCAAGGAGGAAACGTATGAAGACGCAGACTTCCTCGTTATCAATATGTGCGGCATATCTTTCGTGTTAACGAAAGTAAATTCCCGCTTTACCTCTTCTTACGTGTCAAATGAAATGAATGCCATGAGGAATAGAATATTTGTTGACTGCGTCTCTTCTTGCTTCCATCCTTACCAACACATTTCTTCATTCTCGTGGTAATCATGACATTCTATGTGTATGCTGCAAAAGATTGCAAGTGGACAAATTCGACATCGAGGTGCAAAGTGTTACATTCAATTCGAATAAGCTTCCGGTGTATTTTTACTTCGTTTGTATTTTTAGATGATTATGAACGTTACGGAAAACTATCTCACATGCTTTATGTTGAATGAGAAACATTGAATGATCCGTTTTGCTTTCCCTACGTTGAAATGATATAATGTCGGCGTCAACAGCCTTCTTCCACGCCGGAAGCTGAAACTTGTATGATTCTGGATTAATGATAATTGAATGTCTCATATGTATACATAGCCCACAAGGCGACGTCAGAAACCACCAGGGGAGAACGCCGCATAAAAACCAAACGTGCGCGCGCGTCTCCACTCTGAAGAACCGTATCGGAGAATCACGGCAAGCATTTCGCTGAAGAGCTGCCTCGTCAGAGAGCCTAGAAATGGCAGCGTCGTAGCAAGTATTTGTCAACACTCTGATAGTGCATTTACTTCCGGGTGTAGGTCGGCGTTACCTCGCTAAATTCACTTGACATTCGTTTTCCACATCGAAGACTCGTACGATATAATCCACTGCAAGATGACACAATTAGAAAGTATATTTAATTTCTGGACTCCAAGAACGGCGTTCTTCACATAAGTAACACCTGTTTGTGTGTGCATTCGGGAGGACGACGGTGCAATCCCGCGCCCGGCCATCCTGATTTAGGTTTTCAATGATTTCCCTAAATCGCTTCAGGAAAATGCCGGGATGGTTCCTTAGGAAGGGCACGGCCGATTTCCTTCCCCATCCTTCCCTAATCCGAGCTTGTGCTCCGTCTCTAATGACATCGTTGTCGACGGGACGCTAAAACAGTAATCTCCACCTCCTCTGTTCGTGTGTTTAAGGTTGCGTTTTGAGGCTCAGGCAACATCGCAGTAACTATATTCCGCCTCTGGCCCCCAGTGTGTCGTTAGCTCAGAGGTTCCCTTGTGCGTTGCAGTGCTTGTACTATAAGACATAGCAGTTCGAATCACGGTAGAAGCCACTGACTACAACCTTTTATTTTCCATTTTAATTAATGGAGTTGCAAACTGCTAGTAAAAATTTCTTATGCGAAATCTGAAGAATGCCTTTAAACATCAATCTTCGTCCGATTTCGACTTAGTAAATTAAGTTAATATCATGGATTTCTGCTTTGCAAATTCCAAGGTGCTTCACTGTAAAATAGACCCTGAAAAGATTCAAACCGACTGTCAACGATATAAATTTGAGCTTTGTTCGTCATATAGGTCTAACATGTCAGAAGGTTGTTTATGAAGTGCACATGTTCATTAATATAGTTCCCTTCTTCTAAATTTTTGCAATAGCATTTAACTGTAGACGTTTTCTAACACCGGCGTTAGCAATTCCTTTCCGTTCTCTGAAACCTTCAAAACGACAAATTTTTCTGGTTTAAATCTGATGACCTTAACTATCACCTCCGATCAACAATAAATACTTCATGAACCCATACATGGAACTCCAAATGTGCAGTGTTCCTGCACTGCTACAGAGCATGCATTGCAAGGTAGTCACACAGTTTATCGCATAGACTTACCATAAGGAATGAAACAAGAACTGTAATACACTTTACACCACAGACGCTCACTCTGGCTTGACGAAAACATCCAAACATTGACCAAAAGTTGCACAAATAATTGAGTTTGAAAGGAAAAGAAACGAGGTATGAAGCATTTATAAATTCATCGAATGTAGTGAGGTGGTTTAATTTCGTCCCAGTCTATAAAATTAATTTCGGGCCATACTCAGCTCTTGCCGATTAATGTAATATAATACCCGCCTACTAATCAGGGCGTCTGTCTCCGTTGCTTTTGAGCTGAATGGAAATTGTAGAAATTTTCTGTGGAGCAACATTTAATAATAAAGCGTTTTAAATCATCAAAAGCGATGAGCGGTAGCAGGCGCTTTCGATAAAGAACGGGGGAGTGCAGCGCCGCTGCTGTCGCCACGGCCGCTGCCAGTAGCCAGCAAATGGATCCCGGAGCTTTGCCGCATACGGCGTCCAGAGGAGGACAGTCTGCAGGAAATCTGCCGCAAAATCGTTACTGGATAAAATTTTGATATCGGTGTGTCAGAAAGCGAAACAGATTGAATCTGCGCTACCTTTACATTCACGTCTTCAGCATTCAGACAGAAGAGGCTATAAAAATATTTTATGCCAGCTGCTCTCGATCGACTGACATTATGAACAGAAACAACGCACGCTACCGCTAGACCACAGGCGTAATCAGCCTAGAGTTTCTCTATCATGGGACAAGTTTTCCTCCAGGAAGTGCCGCAGTCTACAGTGTTGCCAGATTGTGCAGATAACCGGACTTAGAGAATTAGCGAGTTGGCCAGTTTTTTTGTCCCATGTCGCGATCGGCGCGGACTTAGCCTCTGAAGCGGCCGGCCGCCGGTCAAGTTTTATGTCAAAGAGTGTACATAAAGTGCTCCGACACGAAAACAAGCGTCAGTCAAAAAACTAGAATGGAATATTCATAAATTCCTCGTATCTCATAAATGTTTCGAGATATAGAAACAAGATTTTGGAAAATTATGACCATTACGCGACTGTTTTGCCTTATGGTTAATGTGTGGAGGGTATAAGATGGACATTAACAAAAGCAAAACAAGAATAATGGAATGTAGTCGAATTAAATCGGGTGATGCTGAGGGAATTAGATTAGGAAATGAGACACTTAAAGTAGTAAAGGAGTTTTGCTATTTGGGGAGCAAAATAACTGATGATGTTCGAAGTAGAGAGGATATAAAATGTAGAATGCCAATGGCAAGGAAAGCGTTTCTGAAGAAGGAAAATTTGTTAACATCGAGTATAGATTTAAATGTCAGGAAGACGTTTCTGAAAGTATTTGTATGGAGTGTAGCCATGTATGGAAGTGAAACGTGGACGATAAACAGTTTAGACAAGAAGAGAATAGACGCTTTAGAAATGTGGTGCTACAGAAAAATGCTGAAGATTAGATGGGTAGATCACATAACTAATGAGGAGGTATTGAATAGAATTGGGGAGAAGAGGAGCTTGTGGCACAACTTGACTAGAAGAACGGATCGGTTGGTAGGACATGTTCTGAGAGATCGAGGGATCACAAATTTAGTATTGGAGGGCAGCGTGGAGGGTAAAAATCGTAGAGGGAGTCCAAGAGATGAATACACTAAGCAGATTCAGAAGGATGTAGGCTGCAGTAGGTACTGGGAGATGAAGAAGATTGCACAGGATAGAGTAGCATGGAGAGATGCATCAAACCAGTCTCAGGACTGAAGACCACAACAACAACAACTGCGATATTCAAGCGACTAGAGTTTTTTTCAATGAAGTAGAATAATTATTGAAGGCCGTGCTGAAACTAGAACTGCTGTGAATTTTGTAACCATGAAGAAGTTACATGTTTATTTTTATACTGAGAATCTGCTGTTTCATAAACTATTGATCTGATTTGCACTCAGTTGTTAGTTTAATAATACTCTATTTCAGGATTCTATCGCAGATTTAACTGCATTACAATGTTAGTGAAATGAATATTTCTAAACCCTGTTGTGTTTTAACAAGAGAAGCAGATGTTAGCGTGGCAACAGAAGAAGTTATGTATTTCTCAAAACTCGTCACAGTTCTTCATGAATCAATGTCTCCTTGACTACTTTCTTGGTATTATGGTTGACAACCCAAGACCAGTCCTGTCGTGTAACGTTTCCAGTGGCTTCTTTTGACGGGATTTCAACCTGAGTAAGCTTAAACTTCTTGCTATTTTTTGCCGCCTTACTTTCCAGTTAGGCCCATATACTCTGGCGAATTTAAATGAGTATGGTACGGATGAAGACTGATTAAACAATGTCCTTTACGGTTAGCCATTTCGTCGACGTGGTAGCGTGACGTTTTGGTTTGTAAAACACTAAAAGTTCCGTTAACTTCACCTTATACATGCTAGCTTCAATTTTTTCTCATGTAACATTTCTTTGTACCCAGAGCAAAATGTCCGCTTTCGTCCACTGCATTGTTGGAGCTTTATGCATCACAATGGAGTGGTACGACGTTTTATCCATTACTATTGGCGAATTCCAAGGAATGTCTTCCAGCAGTTCGTTATCTTCCCAGCCTGTGAACGGGCTCTCGGACGACACTTTTATGACAAACCTGGTGTTCAGATGTACTGCACTATTGTTATTAATGCAACGTCAACACAAAACACTTGTTCACAATACGTGACGACTACAGAACACTTCAACGGCAGCAAATACGACTTTACAAAGAGAGCTGACGAACGCTGGGGCATCTAATGCGTGACACCACGTGGTACTGTTTACTCATGGTCTGGCAACAGGAGCGCTTTACCAGCCGAACCACTGGCGGCGTGGTAGGGGAAGGCGGCTCGCCATTGGTGTTATCTGGGTAATTGCGCCACGTCCCCCTCAGGTCAGCCAAATGTCAAAAGTCGCAACTAATTTTTAACATACTATAACTGGAACTACTAGAGCAGACAGAAAAACATGATAAACAAATGTTCCGAAATAATACATCAAGCATCTGTAAAAATTTAATTAACTCATCACTTAATCCCCATAATCATACCACGGTGCAAGGCAATAAGTAACTATAAAACCATGAAAGTATGACCTTTACATATATCAGAGAAATGTTATCTGAACTCCCATAGCCGGCCGGAGTGGCCAAGTGGTTCTAGGCGCTTCAGTCCGGAACTGCGCGACCGCTATGGTCGCAGGTTCGAATCCTGCCTCGGGCAAGGATGTTTGTGATGTCCTTAGGTTAGTTAGATTTAAGTAGTTCTAAGTTCTAGGGGACTGATGACCTCAGATGTTAAGTCCCATAGTGTTCAGAGCCATTTGAACCATTTTTTGAACTCCCATAGGTCACTGAAGAGCCTAGCGAAACATGGAATTAGGTACGATGCAATTATAACTCAAGTTAATTTTGTAAAGGGAAATGTAAATAAAATTTAAAAACAACTCCCATAGGCTTAAACTAACACAGCCAACAGTGAAACTGAAATTGCGTTCGTATACAACATTCATAAATTACCTACAGGGCTCAGTTCGCTAGACAATAATACACAATATAAACTCAGGAACTACTAGACTAGACAGGAAAGAAACATTGTTAACGAATCTTCCATAATAACTCATCTGTCCTCAAGCTTGCTTCGCCCACTAGCTCTGCTGCAGAGACCCCTCTTCGTGTACCCGACGAGGTGGACTCACCTTCACAGCAGCGTTA
Organism: Schistocerca nitens; assembly: GCF_023898315.1. Lineage (NCBI taxonomy): Eukaryota > Metazoa > Arthropoda > Insecta > Orthoptera > Acrididae > Schistocerca > Schistocerca nitens. The sequence goes on from NC_064614.1 coordinate 24,446,648, forward strand.
GTGGCGGAGTGTAAAGCACTCGTGGTGTTCCAGGCAGAGGACCAATGTGGAGGTTGGCCGTCTGGCTTCATCTGTTTGATGTGTGAGTGATCAGGTGGCCGTTCGTTCAGCAAGGTTACGGCACGCACAAATAAGCAAGGGCTTGCTGGTTATTGGAAGCTCCAACGTTGAGCACATTATTGATCCCCTTAGGCAGACAGCGTTCAGGACTAGAAAGAAAGCCAGTGTGCACTCAGTAAGTTTGCCGGCGGGCTTCATCCGAGACGTGGAGGGAATCTTGCTTGCGGCTATGAGCGTGCAGAGTGCAGCGGTCTGAAAGTTGTGGCTCATGTCGGAACCAACGTTGCCTGTCACATGGATCGTAGGCCATTCTCAGTTCATACATGTGGCTGGTGGAGGCTGCTGATCTTGTGTGCGAGGTACAAGCGGAGCTTGCAATTTGCAGCATTAGTTTTTCTTCTTGAAGTGAAATGCAAGAAATTTAATTCTCGTCGTTCCATTGATGTCACTACATCTACATCTACATCTACATTCGTACTCCGCAAGCCACCTGACGGTGTGTGGCAGAGGGTACTTTGCGTACCTCTATCGGTTCTCCCTTCTATTCCAGTCTCGTATTGTTCGTTGAAAGAAACATTGTCGGTATGCCTCTGTGTGGGCTCTAATTTCTCTGATTTTATCCTCATGGTCTTTCGCGAGATATACGTAGGAGGGAGCGATAAACTGCTTGAATCTTCGGTAAAGGTATCCTTCCGAAACTTCAATAAAAGCCTGTACCGAGCTACTGAGCGTCTCTCCTACAGAATTTTCCACTGGAGTTTATCTGTCATCACCGTAACGCTTTCGCGATTACTAAATGATCCTGTAACGAAGCGTGCGCTGCTCTCCGTTGGATATTCTCTACCTCTTCTATCAACCCTGTCTCGTACGGATCCCACACTGCTGAGCAGTATTCAAGCAGTGGACGAACAAATGTACTGTAACCTACTTATTTTGTTTTCGGATTGCATTTCCTTAAGATTCTTCCAATGAATCTCAGTCTGGCATCTGCTTTACCGACGATCAATTTTATATGATCATTCCATTTTAAATCACTCCTAATGCCTACTCCCAGTCGCTTCCAGTGCTGACCTGCTATATTGAAGCTAAATGATAAAAGATCTTTCTTTCTATGTATTCGCAGCACATTACACTTGTCTACATTGAGATTCATTTGCCATTCCCTGCACCATGCGTCAATTCGTTGCAGATCCTCCTGCATTTCAGTACAATTTTCCATTGTTACAACCTCTCGATATACCACAGCATCATCCGCAAAAAGCCTCAGTGAACTTCCGATATTACCCACAAGGTCATTTATGTATATTGTGAATAGCAACGGTCCTACGACACTACCCTTCGGCACACCTGAAATCACTCTTACTTCGGAGGATTTCTCTCCATTGAGAATGACATGCTGCGTTCTGTTATCTAGGAACTCTTCAATCCAATCACACAATTGGTCTGATAGTCCATATGCTCCTACTTTCTTCATTAAACGACTCTGGGGAACTGTATCAAACACCTTCCGGAAGTCAAAAAACACGGCATCTATCTGGAAACCCGTGTCTATAGCCCTCTGAGTCTCGTGGACGAATAGCGCGATCTGGGTTTCCCACGATCGTCTTTTTCGAAACTCATGCTGATTACTACAGAGTAGTTTTCTGGTCTCCAGAAAAGTCATTATACTCCAGCATAATACGTGTTCCAAAATTCTACAACTGAACGACGTTAGAGATGTAGGTCTATAGTTCTGCACATCTGTTCAACGTCCCTTCTTGAAAACGAGGATGACCTGTGCCAGTACTGTATTCTCAACAACTTCGCAGAAATAAGTGAGGTGATGCTGTGAAAATTCGGTGATTCCTTGGAAGTGATGCATCTCATTTACTTATGTATTTTTCATTTTTCATTTTCAAATCTTTTTTTTTTAATGCTCAACTTACGCTCTCGCATTTCGTACATTCAGCGTTTGCCATTTCCATTCTGCACTTAGTCGGTTACCTTTCCTCTAATTCGAGTTTTTGAGTTTCAGTGTCAATTTAACATTATTGGTGTATGAGAATAAGTATTTTTTGTCAACATTTTCTAGGTTTCTTTCTTGACTTGTTAGATACTCTGGATTTAACCACATAGTTGTAAGTTAGGATGATTTATTCAATAAATATGGCGTTCCTAACAATGTTAATAGTACCGAATGATGTACTTTGCGTACCCTAATGGAATGCTTCCGTATGAGGTATCAGTGTAACCCGCCTTTAAAAAAATATTGAGACACACCAAGTTTCGTTTAAGTTTGTGGTAATACTTACTTCACGTCACATGTCTTCCAACTCATTTCAGTATCGACAGTTTCGGAATTTTGCTTCTTCAATAAATGTTCGCCGCCACTTACGCCTGTGTATGTTTCGGGCTTTCTGGCTAGCGAAGCACAGCGTCAGTACGGATTATTCCAAGTAATGAGATAGCGGTCAGGTCAGCCACGGCCTACATGTGCCAAGTGGGCGTACTAATTGCGTGTGGGTTTCGGTTTGGTGGGGGGGAGAGGGGGGGTTTACGGTTGAGGGAGAAGGCTGTGTTCTCTGTTAGGCGGGTCACCTTGTTAGGAGCGGGAAGCGGACGCGTTAATTGCAAGCGTACCCGCCAGGTGGCAGGCGGGGCGCTGCGGTCCGTGCGGTTCCACGTAACACCCTCTCAAAACCGCAAAGTTCCACACAGTGAAATACCAGGGAGCCTGTCGGACACTTTTCTATCGTCGCTGGAGTAATTGCTGCTACAGCAACAAGAATGCATTTGCTTGCTGCAAGAACGAGTGTACCTTGTTCTCGCCTTTCCGTTGGTCACAGAAATTCAACCTAAGAAAAACGGCAGGTATGTCTTAATAACTTCTTTCTAGAGTGCACGACTTCTTGGTGCCGGTGGAAGGTGCAGCATTTGCCGTAAATGAATAATAGTGACTGCGTAAAATAATTCAGCGAGCGTTTTGTTTTTCGAAAATGGTTGATAGTACCTAGAAAATATTGTTCATTATCTTTAAATTAAAAATATCCATGTGAAGCAGGAATATAAAACAAAAGGCACCGTTTCGCGACGTTTAACTCAAGTACAAGATCAAGAAACAAAGTAGAAACATTTTTGTACATAGTGTCGATCATTTCAGGGGCAAATGATCATCATGAAATGAAATCTAAACAGCATGTAAATCGCAACAAGCTATATATTTTACTTGTAGCCGAGTAAGATCGTTTTATTATTCATTCTAAACTTACAGTTCTTCAAAAGTGGCTGCAAATTATCTGAAATTGCTTATGTGGTGGATTAGATTACTTTTTTTCCCATACATCCTTACTAAAGAGAAAATAATGACTGCAGAATACGGAACAAGTCATACAAAAAGACTACAAAAAGAGTGTGGTAATGCGCAATGTGGCATTAAAGGCTTACGTGCTCGGAGTAGCTCGGAAAATCCCATAGTGCAGTGTCGGAAGATTGCACTTGTTTCGCCTCACAGTTTCTAAATAACTTCTTTCACTGTACACGTCTACTTCCGTAGGACCAAATTGAGCAAATCTCCATAGTCATCGAACGAGTCAACGCAATGAGCAGAAAATCAGAAAAGTAATAACAGATAAATGAAAGTATGCACGAATCCTATGCAGATTGCACGCTGCGAGTATAAATTAGCATAGTAAACAACATAACACAGTAAGTAGGTTAATATTTTCCTTGGTACTCTACGACAGAATAGGAGAAATTTAGCAGGAGTAAATTCTTCCATTTAGACTTGAAAGTACAAGGATTACTGCTCAGATTTTATTAATAGTTATGGTAGCTTATTTAAAATGGGTGAAGCAGAATACTGCTCTCCTTTCTGCACAAGAATCAAGGAGGTGCGATTCAACAGCAGATTGGATTTCTGATTAACCTTAACTGGGTGAAAACTGCTAATTTTTCTAGTCTCATACTGTTAACAACAAACGACATTAAAAAAATAAAATACGAGAAGCTAGTGTCAGAATTCCCAGATTTCTGAACAGGGGTTGAGAGGAGATTTGCGTACTTACACCACATATTGTTGGAGCTGCCTGTTAATCAACCAAAAAATAATGTTTCTGAATGGGAAATGTTACCTCAGAATATAATTCCATAAGCCATAAACGAGTGAAAATAAACAAAGTAGACTAATTTTCGTTTTGGAATGTTCTAGTGGCAAATATGACAGTTTTCAACTCTTGAGCAAGAGGCGGTATATGGACTTCTTATGACAGCTTACTGTGTATCTAAGCACACAGGAATTTGAATTGTTGAAACTCCTCAAACATTTGTCAATCCTGTGTATTTAATAAAAAATGTTCAAATGTGTGTGAAATATTATGTGACTTAACTGCTAAGGTCATCAATCCCTAAGCTTACACACTACTTAACATAAATTATCCTAAGGACAAACACACACACCCATGCCCGAGGGAGGACTCGAACCTCCGCCGGGACCAGCCGAACAGCCCATGACTGCAGCGCCCAAGACCGCTCGGCTACTCCCGCGCGGCTGTATTTAATATGTCACTTTTAATTGAACTGCGTAACATACTGTAAAAACTGAGTCTTATTGTGTTTCAGCATCGATATATTTTCCCCAATCCATGAACTTATACGCTGAACTGCACTTTTTGACGCAGTGCATACGTTTCGCTCAACATACTTCCCTACCAAGCTACTATCAACAGCAAACAGCAATAATTTACAACCACCTGTCACATTAGAAAGCAATATCATCTATATGCATAAGAAACAGTAGTGGTCTCAAAACTAACCCATGAGACACACCAACACAGCTCCTTACTCCAAGTTAAAAGTGCCCCAATCAGAATCCATATCATAGCCGTTCGCGTTACTGTGGATCAAGATCAAAGTAGTAATTGAACCAGTTGTGAACTACTCCTCTTATTCCGTAATTGATCAACTTCTGCAGTAGTGTTTAGTGATCGACACAACACCTTAGTTAAGTGAAAAAAAGATGCCAAGGGTTCGTAAGCGTTTGTTTAATTTGCACCCAGAATAGACAATACAGCGTTTCAGTTGTTATATATCGCGTTTCAGTTGTTAAACCTCTTCTGAAACCTACAGTACTTTTGACAGAAAATCATGGGAACGGAAATAATAAATTATCCTTACACAGACAGGCTTCTCAGTGACTGTGGCACACACCGATGGTATATAAATACCTCTAAAATTTACATCAGCATTTCCCCTTTTTTATAAAGTGGTTTCACTGATGAGTACTTTAATCGTTCAGAAAACTGACCATTCCTAGAGGAAATATTACACATGTCGCTGATTACTGGGTTAACATAAGAAGCATTTTGCTTTATTATCTTGTTACATACCCCACGATGACCTGAGAGCCCAAAGAGGGCCTCAGAGGATTCAGACTGGCCGTCTGGAATAGCCTGTTCATCCTGTGAGTGGATAGGCAGCCGTTCCTTCAGCAGAGTGCGGACAGGCAGTCGGGGCCAGGGGTCTGCTAGTCATCCGTATCTCGAACTTTAGGCGCGTTGTGGAATACCTAAGAGAAACAGCGTTCAGGGCCGGGAAGAAATCCAATGCCCCTTTGGTATGTCTGCGGAGGGGCCTCATCTGAGACGTGGAGGAGGCCTTGCCTGTAGCTATCGAGGGTGCAGAATGCAGTCGTCTGCAAGTTACAGCTCACGTTGGAAACGACACCTTTCGCTTGGGGTCTGAGACCATCCTCAGTTCATACTTGGCCTTAGCGCAGGGTGAAAGCAGAGCAATTTGTAGTATCGCACCCAGAACTGATCGGGATCCTTTGGTTTTGGACCCAATAGAGAGTCTTAACCAATAGCTTCATTGACTCTGTAACGATCTTGGCTGAAGATACCTGGACCTCCGTTATCAAATGATGGGGAATTGTGGGAATCCTCTTGACAGGTAAGTGGTTCATTACACAAAGTAATTACCTAGTCGGGTAGCAGAGTACTAGCGCAATGCACGTCTTTTTTTTTTTTTTAAGGCAGTAGTTGGAGGTCGTCTGATAACTCTCTACAGACGACAAGCAGAAAGCAAAATCAAACTGCTTTCAGAGTAAAGACACTTTGACTGTAAAAAATATATCAGTAAACTGTCGAAGTATCCGTAACAAAATTTATTGGCCTTCAGGAAATTTCTTGTTCTGAAAATGTTCTTGGGACCGAGAGCTGGCCAAAGCCCGAAGTAGAAAGCCCCGACATATTTCACGGTTCATGAAACTTACATCGAAAAGACAGTATAGACGCAATAGGAAAGGAAGTGTTAATTGCAGTCGACAAAAATATTGGCTCTATTGAGGTCGAAAATGAGTTCGACAGTGAATTTATAACAGGACCATTTGAAATCATGTTAAATGTTGCATGTTTCTCGATAACTGTCTTCAGCAACTAGGTCCACAGCTCATGTTCAATGTAAATATTTTAGATCTTGTAGCTACAGACAGTCCTGACCTTATCGACAGCGTCAGTATAGAGACATGGAATAGTGAACAGATGATAAATCAATCTAGAAGACTAGGAAAGTATTTCCGCTAGAAACAGCCGATAAGCATTTGTCATCACCCTATTTGAACAATGAACTGACATCATTTACTTTCAGTACAATGGACATATAGGAATTATGAGCAAAATTTAAACGGATTGTAAATGGTGCTCCGGAGAAGAATGTGCCGAGTATGTGGATTGAGGACGGAAAAGACCCACAGTGGTTTAACAACGAAATCCGGAAAGTATTGAGGAAGCAAAGACTGTTGCACTTTCATTTCAAAGGGAACGCACAAATACCAATAGGAAAAAATTAATAGAGATGTGTACGTGTGTTACAAGATCGATGCACGAAGCACACAACAGCTACTAACATCTTAACGTTAGTGGCTAAATGATTTCTTTCGTAACAGGAGAAAATACGCTGTAGACGGTGAGTGTCCATCAGAGACAAGTCAAGTGCGCACCAGAGAAACGTGATAGGACCGCTGTAATTTCATATGGACATAAGTGATCTGGCGGACAGGGCGAGCAGCAGTTGGCAGTTGTATGCTGATGATGCTGTGGAGTACGAGGAGGTGTCGTCGTTGAGTGACTGTAGGAGGATACAAGATGAATTAGACAAAATTTGCAGTTGGTGTCATTAATTGCAGCCAGCTCTAAATGTAGAATAATGTAAGTTAACTCAGCTGAGTAGGAAAACCAATGCCATAATGTTCGAATACAGCTTTAGTAGTTTCCGGCTTGACAAGAAACTCCAACCATCGTCAAGGCATGACAATCTACAAAACATTTCGTGTACGGAAAAACATAAAGCAAAGCATTTATGAAATAAATGAGCCAGTGAATATGAAAATTGACTGATGGATGAGAAGCAAGCAGGCGTTTAGTAAATTTCCCTCAACAGATTTTAACAACCAGTTTCACGAATTAAATTATGCAAATGGCTGCAATAATCAAACTGAGATGAGATATGGAAAGACAAAAATGAAGGTAAAATTAATTGTAGCTCTTTCGCACAAGTAGCATATCTTCCAGAGTACTCCGTTGTCGGTGTATGTGAGGACTCTCACAGCCAGCGCTCACACAGGAGATTCTCCGCTACACTGCCAGTGGGTCTTTGTTCATAGTTTTCCACTAAATCCTCCACCTGAGCCTACGATACCCCAACTGACCGGTAGTGACCGATTGTGCTCTGCTCGATAGTCATTTGCCTTACTGAGCACAGCTAACGTGGTATCTTTGACCGATACGGAAGCCAAAGTACGCGCGATTAGAAGATAACTGTTTTCCATGTATGGGAAGCTCTCTCCCGTCTGCCGCGCGGGGTAGCCGTGCGGTCTGCGGCGCCTTGTCACGGTTCGCAAGGCTCCCTCCATCGGAGGTTCGAGTCCCCCCTCGGGCATGGGTGTGAGTGTTGTCCGTAGCGTAAGTTACATTAAGCAGTGAGTAAGCCTAGAGAGAGACTTGAAAAAGTAATGGAGGAAGTTCTTGGCGAGGAGCAGTTTAGCTTTAGGCGCAACACGGGCACCAGAGGTGCAATAGGGTTCCTGCGAAGCTTGAGAGAAAGGTTTACTGAAAAAGGAAGAGACCTCTATATGTGCTTCATCGATCTAGAATAAGCATTTGACAATGTGGCTTAGGACAACCTGGTGACTACAATCATGGGAAAGAGAGTGGACTGGAAACCCAGAAGACTTGTAAACTCATTATCTCTGAACCAAATAGCCCCAGTTAAAGTGAGAGGAGAAAGTACAAACTGGTTCGGACTAGGAAAAGGAGTAAGACAAGGATGCTGTCTATCACCTACCCTTTTCAACCTCTACTTGGAAAAAAATGATTCACCAATGCTCATTAGACGACAAAGGAGTAGCAATTGGAGGAGGAAGAGTAGGATGTTTGAGGTTTGCTGATGACATGGTCCTTCTAGCCACAGGGGAAAAAGAATTACAGGATTTTGTGGACACCATTGAAGCTAACGGAAAAATTATGGAATGAGAATTAACACAAAGAAAACAAAAGTATTGGCACTAGGAGGAAATAAAGAAATAAAATTAGTGCTGAATGGAGAAATATTAGAACATGTGCAAATTTTTAAGTATCTTGGAAGTAGGATAGACACCGACTGGAAGCGCTGCACAGACATTAAAACAAGGATAGCAATGGCAAAAGAAGTATTTTATAAGAAAAGGAGAATTTTCTGCAGAAATCTGGACTGAGAACTGAGTGTTCTTCTGTATGGCGCCGAAACACGGATTTTGAGGAAGAAAGACAGAGAAAGGCTGGAGGCTTCTGAGATTTGGACATGGCGGAGGACGGAAAGAATATGTCGGATGGACAGAGTACAAAATGAAGAGGTACTGAGAAGAGTGGTAGAGAAAAGACAGTTACTAGATGTAATAAAAAGAAGAAAAAGAAATTGAATTGGGGACATATTAAGAAAGAATAACGGACTGATAAAAACAGTTTTAGAAGGTTATGCAGAAGTGAAAAGGAAGCGAGGAAGGAAGAGATTTCAGATACTGGATGACGTGATGGACGGTACAACATACAGCAGCCTTAAGAAGGAAGCAATGGATCGCAGAAAATGGAGAGGCAAAGGACCTGCTAACATAGCAGAAAACTGGTGATGATGAAACCTAGGGACCGATGACCTTAGCAGTTTGTTCCCATAGTTCTTACCACAAATTTCCAAATTTCTCTCCCTCCCATCCTGTGTGCCTACAATTAATGCGACTTGTATGAAAAAAGACACAAATAATGATATGTATGATAAAAATATAATTTCACACTGTTTATGAGTTAGCCTCAAGTAATGGAGACTTTAATATGTCAGCTAAATGATAGTATGCAGTCTTGATTAATTCAGCAACACCAGTGGCCGAGTAGATTTTGTCATGTTACTGTAACTCACGGACGTATCAGAAGTTTTGCTGGCGTTACGCTGAACTGGGCGATGAAATACATTTACTTTCTTTTGAAAGTGCATAATGTGAATCAAATTCGACTTTCTGACAGTCGACAAGACTGTATCTCGTGTCATGAGGCGGAGGAATCACAACGCAGCGTTTGGTGACCTACTACAGCCAACTCTTGAATCGATCACTGGCGTGTCATTAAAACAATGATGTGTGCAATCAGCCTAGAGCCACCACTACCACAGCCTTGTGAGTTAAGCCCTACTTGACTACTGGGCCATGAACGTAGCTCACCTGACGCAATAATAGTCTGGCGGGGTGCATGGCCAGATATGAGCTTGCCGTTGTCACAACAGCACCTGGTCTGCATAAGGCAGGGTTCCCAGTGCTCGTGCGTCGATGGGGCAAGCAAAACACTGCTGTAGTGGGCAGTTCGGAGAGTCCTACTGTGGCTAAGCAGGTGCGTAACTGTGCAACTGCTAGCCAGACTGAGTTGGTTCCTTCTCACGGATACGTAATGGTGCGATAATAACAAGAAATCCTACTCAGAAAGATCCTAATACAGAGTGAATCACAAACTGTTGCGGCCGGCCGTAGTGAACGAGCGGTTCTAGGCGCTACAGTCTGGAGCCGCGCGACCGCTATGTTTGCAGGTTCGAATTATGCCTCGGGCATGGATGTGTGTGATGTCCTTGGGTTAGTTAGCTTTAAGTAGTTCTAAGTTCTAGGGGACTGATGACCTCAGTCCCATAGTGCTTAGAGCCACTAACTGTTGCCACCTAGACTAACTCAGAAAGTATGATAGTAGCTGAACAGTATGTGGGACTAATGTTGCATGGGACAACGGTGGCCACAATATGACGGGTTTTTGTTGCTAGGTGGGGTCGCGTCAGAGATATGGTCAACTTTTTTTTTAATGGGTTGCTATAATTTGGTACTTATTTTCTGATAGTGGCTATCGAGACAAATCCAGTTGTGTTAACAGTAAGGTCTTTGAAGGTCAACGAAGGTCACAAAGGTAGCATGAGTGTCCATTTACAGAAGGTATTGGTATCAATACAGTGCTGCAATCTTCTTATCATGGATTGAATGGTATTCCTTATCACTTCTGCACTTATCGAAGCACATGTTCTGACAATTCTCTCTCGAACATCGTACAAATAGTAAATACTCGCCGAATACGGCGTATCCATCTAATGTACCATTGACATGTAAACACCATTCGACGGTTTCGCAACACAACACTAACAAGAACGGTAAGACTAGTATCATCGAATCAAGAGAATGTGAATGATGTATTCCTTCGAAGAACAAGTCGTAGGCTTTTCATTTACGGAGAATACCAACGAAATTCAGTGAGAGCTAGAGACTTATACGTTGAAAGATATCCTCAACGAACTCACCCTACACCTCGTACAATTAAATATGTGTATGATAAACTGAGAACAACTGGATTTTTAAAGCATCGGAAACATATCCCGCAAAGGAAAATTACTAACGAGGGAACGTAAATTGGTACTCTTGCCGCTATGGTTCGAAATCCTTGTGTTAGTTCGTGTCAAATCGTAAGGCAATCTGGCATGGGCCAGAGTAACGTCGTTCGTGTTCTGCATCGCCATAAATATCATCCTTACCATATCATTCTCCACCAAGAATTAACTGGTACGGATTGTATGCGTCGCTCTGAATTCTGCTGATGGGATCAACTTCAGATTCAAAGGAATGACACATTTATTAAATTTACTTTTATTTACTGACGAGGCCACATTCACGAACCATGTGTTGGTAATACATCCATGAAAATCCATGTTGGCTGCAGCAAGTTGCACACCAAAAAGCGTGGTTGGTGAATGTACGGTGTGGGACTGTGGAGGACAGAATTATAGGCCCTTATTTCATCAAAGAAAATCTTAATGGTAGGAAGTACACCACATTCCTGCAAGAAACATTAGGTCTGTTGTTGGAAGAAATACTTTTAGGAATAAGGAAATGAATGTAGTATCAAAGCTATGGGTGTCCGGTACATTTTTCTCTGATGACTAGAAATTAATTGCAGAGACAATTCCCAGGTCGTTGAATTGGGCGCGGAGGAGGTGGTTCGTGGCCGGCTCGTTCGCCAGACTTTACGTATCTGAATGTTTTCTTGTGGGGATTCGTGAAAAACATTGTTTATAAAGACGTTCCAACTACACTGGAAGATAGGCGAGAGAGAATTGTCACAGCATGTACTTCGATAAGTGCCGTAGTGATAAGGAATACCAGCCCGCATCTCGTGGTCGTGCGGTAGCGTTCTCACTTCCCACGCCCGGGTTCCCGGGTTCGATTCCCGGCGGGGTCAGGGATTTTCTCTGCCTCGTGATGGCTGGGTGTTGTGTGCTGTCCTTAGGTTAGTTAGGTTTAAGTAGTTCTACGTTCTAGGGGACTGATGACCATAGATGTTAAGTCCCATAGTGCTCAGAGCCATTTGAACCATTTTTTGATAAGGAATACCACTCAATCCATGATAAGAAGATTGCAGCACTGCATTGATACCGACGGTCATCACTTCGGACACTTTCTGTAAATGGACGTTCATGCCACCTTTGTGACCTCCGTTGACGTTCTAAGACCTTATTGTTACACGTCATTCGATTCGTCTCGATAGCAGCTATCAGAAAATAAGTACCAAACTATAGTATCCCATTAAAAAAAAAGACCAACGTTGACCAATGCAACTTTTATCCCTCAAACTTTCAGCTAGTATCATACTTTCAGAGTTATTCTTGGTGGAAATACACTCCTGGAAATTGAAATAAGAACACCGTGAATTCATTGTCCCAGGAAGGGGAAACTTTAACGACACATTCCTGGGGTCAGATACATCACATGATCACACTGACAGAACCACAGGCACATAGACACAGGCAACAGAGCATGCACAATGTCGGCACTAGTACAGTGTATATCCACCTTTCGCAGCAATGCTATTCTCCCATGGAGACGATCGTAGAGATGCTGGATGTAGTCCTGTGGAACGGCTTGCCATGCCATTTCCACCTGGCGCCTCAGTTGGACCAGCGTTCGTGCTGGACGTGCAGACCGCGTGAGACGACGCTTCATCCAGTCCCAAACATGCTCAATGGGGGACAGATCCGGAGATCTTGCTGGCCAGGGTAGTTGACTTACACCTTCTAGAGCACGTTGGGTGGCACGGGATACATGCGGACGTGCATTGTCCTGTTGGAACAGCAAGTTCCCTTGCCGGTCTAGGAATGGTAGAACGATGGGTTCGATGACAGTTTGGATGTACCGTGCACTATTCAGTGTCCCCTCGACGATCACCAGTGGTGTACGGCCAGTGTAGGAGATCGCTCCCCACACCATGATGCCGGGTGTTGGCCCTGTGTGCCTCGGTCGTATGCAGTCCTGATTGTGGCGCTCACCTGCACGGCGCCAAACACGCATACGACCATCATTGGCACCAAGGCAGAAGCGACTCTCATCGCTGAAGACGACACGTCTCCATTCGTCCCTCCATTCACGCCTGTCGCGACATCACTGGAGGCGGGCTGCACGATGTTGGGGCGTGAGCGGAAGACGGCCTAACGGTGTGCGGGGCCGTAGCCTAGCTTCATGGAGACGGTTGCGAATGGTCCTCGCCGATACCCCAGGAGCAACAGTGTCCCTAATTTGCTGGGAAGTGGCGGTGCGGTCCCCTACGGCACTGCGTAGGATCCTACGGTCTTGGCGTGCATCCGTGCGTCGCTGCGGTCCGGTCCCAGGTCGACGGGCACGTGCACCTTCCGCCGACCACTGGCGACAACATAGATGTACTGTGGAGACCTCACGCCCCACGTGTTGAGCAATTCGGCGGTACGTCCACCCGGCCTCCCGCATGCCCACTATACGCCCTCGCTCAAAGTCCGTCAAGTGCACATACAGTTCACGTCCACGCTGTCGCGGCATGCTACCAGTGTTAAAGACTGCGATGGAGCTCCGTATGCGACGGCAAACTGGCTGACACTGACGGCGGCGGTGCACAAATGCTGCGCAGCTAGCGCCATTCGACGGCCAACACCGCGGTTCCTGGTGTGTCCGCTGTGCCGTGCGTGTGATCATTGCTTGTACAGCCCTCTCGCAGTGTCCGGAGCAAGTATGGTGGGTCTGACACACCGGTGTCAATGTGTTCTTTTTTCCATTTCCAGGAGTGTAGTTTGTGTCTCTCCTTGTATATTAGTCAAATGACTCAACCTCTATGCAAAAATCATTAATTACCAGCCACTCTCATCGTTGCGTAGAACCTAAAGTGAGCGATAACAGTGACTTGTTATGAATATGCAAAATGAATAAAATCGTTTGCTTGTAAGCAGTCCCAAACAGAAAATTCTGTGTCACTAAGCGTTAATGTAAACTACAGATGTCACTTGAAAGTGGCAATTACTTTACCACATTGAAGAAAGCGCCCGAGTCTCACCCGTGCACTGGCGTAGACTGAACCCGAGTGAGACTCGGGCGCTGTCTCGAAAAGGTTGTCGTTACGTCAGACTGAATCATTCACTAGAACAGAATCACCTTCATCATTATTATGGGAATCACTTGTGAAAACTGCAATCTTATGCTTCTTTACATGTACACTGCTGGCCACCGTAAATGCAACACCCTGAAGGAAGCATCCGAATCAAGTGAAATTTACACCATGGGTTTGCAGCGATGAGATATGCAACTGATTAGAATTTCAGCGCAGACGCACATCACGCGCGCCTGTGGCGCCACCTCATAGCGCCATTTAAGGCTTGGCGATTTCGACGAGTGTACGTTCGGCACGTGTGTTTACCTTGTGGTTGTTTCACAAGACGATCAGTTATGCCTCGTAGACAACAGCGAACATCGTTTGATCAAGTATCCGAGTTCGACAGAGGAAGGATAGTGGCTTACCGAGATTGTGGATTATCATACAGAGAAATCGCTAGTCGTGTTGGACGAAACCAAACAACTGTAATGCGGATATGTGACCGTTGGATGCAGGAGGGTACGACGGACCGACGTGGTCGATCGCATTCACCTCGGTGCACCACTGCACGTGCTGATAGGCAAATTGTGCGCATGGCAGTGACGGATCGCTCAGTGACATCCCGAACCATAGCACAGCACATTGCGTCTGTAACGCATCATCCAGTGTCTGCGCGTACCATTCGACGCCGTTTACAGCAGAGTGGTCTGTCCGCAAGACGTCCATTGCTTCGTCTACCATTGACGCAGAACCACAGACGTCTCCGTCGCCAATGGTGTGATGACAGACGGATGTGGACGGCAGAATGGAATGACGTTGTCTTTACTGACGAGGCACGCTTCTGTCTGCAGCACCACGATGGTCGGATTCGAGTGTGGAGACACCGTGGAGAGAGGATGCTGGACAGCTGCATTATGCACCGCCACACTGGTCTTGCACCGGGTATTATGGTATGGGGCGGTATTGGATATTACTCTCGCACGCCTCTAGTACGCATTGCCGGTACTTTAAATAGCCGCAGCTACATATCCGAGGTGCTGGAGCCAGTTGTCCTTCCGTACCTTCAGGGCTCGGCCACAGCCATATTTCAACAGGATAATGCGCGACCACACGTGGCAAGCATTGTCCAAAGGTTCTTCGTGAATAACCAGATTGAAGTGCTTCCCTGGCCGGCTCGCTCTCCGGATCTTTTGCCGATAGAAAACATGTGGTCCATGGTTGCTCAACGAGTGACCCCGATTACATCCCCAGCTGCCACACCAGATGATCTTGGGCAACGTGTGGAAGCTGCTTGGGCTGCTGTACCCCAGGAACACATCCAACGTCTCTTTGACTCAATGCCGAGACGTGTGGCAGCGGTGATCTCCAACAATGGCGGCTATTCTGGCTACTGATTCTGGCAGGAACCACATGTCACAGACGTCTGTAAACGTAATCATTTGATACTTGGTCAACATGTTATCTACAAAATAAATTTTGTTGTGCTACCTCTTGTCTTTCTTGGTGTTGCATTTACGGTGGCCAGCAGTGTATAATAATGTCACCGACGCTGCAATAGTACTTAGAGTCATAAAAGCATTCATTCACACAGTCACTGACATTGTCATTCTCACCAGGAACATCTGAATAACCATTGTCGAAACGGTCGAAAGTATTTCAGAGTCGTTTATTTCTTTCCATTTTCTGAACGGTGCTGTTTCCGTAAGCAGGAGGAACTTCAAGATGAGAATAGTAGTTACTTGAAATATCAAAAAACAATCAAAATTCTAACACGCAAAAAGTAGGAGTAGGCTATGAAGTTTGATGCACTGACTACTAGCGTAAATACCAAAATAGATGAAATAGTTAAAATGTATCGCGGCAGGGACGCACCTCCGTAACGAATTAGGTACGAAAGACGAGTAAAAGGGGGATGCGTCCGGAATGTGCTAACGTAAGCCTGCTTCCTTACGAATGACACTCACGGCACTTACGCATTATTCTGCTTATCATATTTATTATTTAACTAACCGATTGCCGGCATCTTCTGTGAAACGTACAAAACTTCAATTTTTACCACTGAAGAACTGGAGCAACGAGCGTATATTGTCAAAATTTAGGAGATGATCTGTTGGTGTTTGAAATAGTTCGTAACTCACTGCTGAGATAAGAGCACCATTGAATCCGAATACGAAGACGACATGTGAAACACGTACTTAAAAGGATACGAGCCGACAGTAAAAATGTAACTTACTGGAGCAGTAATCTGCTGCTTATGAAGATTTGTCAATGGTGAAATCTGAGCCATACTGGATGTGGATTTAATCTTAAGAAAGTCTATATTTCAAACACATTGCTACTAAGTAGGGCAATATTTCATGCTGAAGTAAGTGGCAGCTCGTAACCCAACATTCACAACCTCTAAAGAGGCTCGTTCGAAACTTTTTGTTTCTCGTATCTTTTACATAGGTGTTGACAGATGTGAAAATTACCGAACTATCAGTTTAATAAGTCACAGCTGAAAAATACTAACGCGAATTCTTTACAGACGAATGGAAAAACTGGTAGAAGCCGACCTCGGCGAAGTTCAGTTTGGATTCCGCAGAAATATTGGAACACGTGAGGCAATACTGACCCTACGACTTATCTTAGAAAATAGATTAAGGAAAGGCAAAACTACATTTCTAGCATTTGTAGACTTAGACAAAGCTTTTGACAATGTTGACTGCAATACTCTCTTAAAATTCTAAAGGTGGCAGGGGCAAAATATAGGGAGCGAAACGCTATCTACAATTTGTACAGAAACCAGATGGCCGTTATAAGAGTCGCTGGGCATGAAAGGGAAGCAGCGGTTGGGAAGGGAGTAAGACAGGGTTGTAGCCTCCCCCCGATGTTATTCAATCTGAAAATATTGAGCAAGCAGTAAAGGAAACAAAAGAAAAATTCGGAGTAGGAATTAAAGTCCATGGAGAAGAAATAAAAACGTTGAGGTTCGCAGACGACATTGTAATTTTGTCAGAGACAGCAAAGGACTTGAAAGAGCAGTTGAACGGAATGGAAAGTGTCTTGAAAGGAGGATATAAGATGAACATCAACAAAAGCAAAACGAGGATAATAAAATGTAGTCGAATTACGTCGGCTGATGCTGAGGGAATTAGATTAGGAAATGAGACACTTAAAGTAGTAAAGGAGTTTTGCTATTTGGGGAGCAAAATAACTGATGATGGTCGAAGTAGAGAGGATATAAAATGTAGACTGGCAATGGCAAGGAAAGCGTTTCTGAAGAAGAGAAATTTGTTAACATCGAGTATAGATTTAAGTGTCAGGAAGTCGTTTCTGAAAGTATTTGTATGGAGTGTAGCCATGTATGGAAGTGGAACATGGACGATAAATAGTTTGGACAAGAAGAGAATAGAAGCTTTCGAAATGTGGTGCTACAGAAGAATGCTGAAGAGTAGATGGGTAGATCACATAACTAATGAGGAGGTATTGAATAGAATTGGGGAGAAGAGGAGTTTGTGGCACAACTTGACAAGAAGAAGGGACCGGTTGGTAGGACATGTTCTGAGGCATCAAGGGATCACAAACTTAGCATTGGAGGGCAACGTGGGGGGTAAAAATCGTAGAGGGAGACCAAGAGATGAATACACTAAGCAGATTCAGAAGGATGTAGGTTGCAGTAAGTACTGTGAGATGAAGAAGCTTGCACAGGATAGAGTAGCATGGAGAGCTGCATCAAACCAGTCTCAGGGCTGAAGACAACTATAACAACAACATCTTGTACATTCGACCATTTAAATTTTCGCTATTAATAACGTTCCTGTCTTTCATTGACATTACAGTCAAGTGTATGTCTTCAAAAAAATTTTGCCTGTTAATTATATAGAAAATTACAAACAACTTTATAGGTAGGGCAACCACAGCTAAAAAACTTGTACATTATGTGAAGCACAATCACGAATTCCAAGGTACAAGTGAACATGTCACTCCTTGGTGAAATCTTGGATGAAACAGCGGACGAATGTGGAGCGCCATAACGTGTCGTTCTATTTGACGGAAGCCGATATATTTTAGTATGATGACTACCGCCAAGTTTTTGTTTCTACCGCGGATTTTGACGATGGTTTTAACCTGTCAACCGTGGCTTGTTATGTGCTGTCCGGGCTAGTCGTTTAACAGGGTTTTGGAGATGTATTATTGATAATGCATGGTTCGGATTGGACGCCCATGAGCCATTTCATCCAACGTGTTACCAACAAGTGACACGTTGTTACGTGCACTTGTACCTTGGAATTCGTAGCAGTTGAAGTATTAATTTTATATGCCGCAAAATATACACTATGTGATCAAAAGTAACCGGATACCCGGCTGAAAATTACTTGCAAGTTCGTGGCCCCCTCCGTCGATAATGCTGGAATTCAATATGGTGTTGGCCCACCCTTAGCCTTGATGACAGCTCCCACTCTCGCTGGCATACGTTCGATCAGGTGCTGGAAGGTTTCTTGGGGAACCTCAGCCCAGTCTTCACGGAGTGCTGAACTGTGGAGAGGTATCGATGTCGATCGGTGAGGCCTGGCACGAAGTCGTCGTTCCAAAACATCCCAAAGGTGTTCTATAGTATTCAGGTCAGAACTCTGCGCGGGCCAGTCCGTTACAGGGATGTTACTGTCGTGTAACCAGTCCGCGCATTATGGACAGGTGCCCGATTGTGTTGAAAGATGCAGTCGCCATCCCCGAATTGCTCTTCAACAGTGGGAAGCAAGAAGGTGCTTAAAACATCAATGTAGGCCTATGATGTGATAGTGCCACACAAAACAACGAAGGGTGCAAGTCCCCTCCAAGAAAAACACGACCACGACATAACACCACCGCCTCCAAATTTTACTTTTGGCCCTACACACAACGGCAGATGACGTTCACCGGGCATTCGCCATACCAACTCCCGACGTCGGATCGCCACATTGTGTACCGTGGTTCGGCACTTCATAAAACGTTTTTCCACTGTTCAGTCGTCCAATGTTTACGCTCCGTACACCAAGCGAGGTGTCGTTTGGCATTTACTGGTATGATGTGTGGGTTATGAGCAGCCGCTCGACCGTGAAATCCAAGTTTTCTCTCCTACCCTGTAACGCCGGAAATGCATATCCTCCTATTTCCATCTATTGTACTATAAATCGTTTCCTTATTTTGTTACCTGAAGATATGACGTTTCTGTGTCTTTGTATATTGTAATTGTTTTACTATTTGTATATACATGCATTTATGTCGATGTATAATTGGTTTGTTTTGTAAATATTATTTGTATTTTTACGCTGGGTCCTGCCTAGGGAAAACTATGCTATCAAACGAATACATCGATAGGTCGTGTGGAGAACCAAAGTGTTTACGATCTTTGGTAGTGTTAACTCTGCCTCGTGGAGCGCGGGCAGAGCAGAGAGAGTCTGGCTGGAGGAGGGCAGTGGAGCAGGTGTGTTGTGTGACGCTCCCGCGAGTTGTCGCGCTTTCGGGGTTTGGCAGCATGTAATTGCGCTCGACTTGCTATGTTAGTTTCTGACATGGTGTCGCGGACAGGAAGCGTTAGCTGGCATACATGAAGTGCCCGTTTCGGCTGGAGACCGTGTCGAGAAGAAGGCACGCCAACATACAGCTTATGCAACAGCGACGGCCGACAATGAGTGACTGTCGCCACCTCCTCGATCGACGACTTCAAACCTTCAATCAACCAACAAGGAAGACTGGTAGCACGTAAAGTTTTAGAACTGTATGGCAGACCTCAGCTTTTCAAACTGTTAAATTTTTCTCACTAATTAACAGCAACGTAGCATGAACCTTTGTTGCTCATCGTCCCAATTGCATTACCAAACAGGGTCCCTTCCTTTTCCGGAATGAAACCGAGTGTCGAAATTCAAACGCCAGCATTAAAGTAATATAATTCGATTTCATTGCTTTAATTTCAAAGTTCAGTTAAGGTATTCATAGCTGGCTACAATATTTAGATTACACAAGCACAAATTAAGAGTGCGAGTTTTGTTACCGTATTTTAGCTTACCTGTGAATGCACCTCAGCTTGGTACGTACTAAATTTTACTGTTGTTAATTGTTCAGAATCATTTAATTCAAGTTCAAAGTCAAATCTCTTATTTCTAAATTGCGTAGATTCAAGTAAAAATGGTTCAAATGGCTCTGAGCACTATGGGACTCAACTGCTGTGGTTATCAGTCCCCTAGAACTTAGAACTACTTAAACCTAACTAACCTAAGGACATCACACACATCCATGCCCGAGGCAGGATTCGAACCTGCGACCGTAGCAGTCCCACGGTTCCGGACTGCGCTCCTAGAACCGCGAGACCACCGCGGCCGGCAGATTCAAGTAGCTTTTGAAATGATTGTTGAGGTACCCCAAGATTAACCGTATTTTACTAAATTTGGATGTGCTTCAAAAACAAAGCTCACTATTAATTTCAGTCACTAAATTAACTTTCAATTTTCCGGTTTTATTAATTCTTTTGCTAAATTAAGTCAGAGTGTAGCGAAATTTATTACTTCTGACAAACTTTCAGTTTTCACACTACACGTGTCAACCTTCAGTTGCCACGCTTGTAGTGCTAATTATATGTGTAATAACCTTTCTTTTTCAGTTACTATAGTAATTGTCCATAGGACTGGCGACCGTAATTTTCCCCAAATCTCAAACATATAATTACCGATAGTTAATTGTTAGCGTAACGACCGCACATTTACTTTATTTATTAACTTTACCCCTTTTCAAAATTAATTTCCACCAGTTTCATTTGCATTTTTCCTTTCATTTAGATGTAACCCTTTCCTCCCTCTTTACCGACAGATTAACTTCAGTGACGATTGGTTTTCCCAAATTTCCATTAGGTACACGCGGTTTAATTTTTCACTGTCATTAAGGTCGATAAGTGAGGAGGAGGTTATAACCCCTAATTGTCATAGTACTTGCAGTGGATCCTAATGCAGTTTGGAATTCCTCTTGGATGGTCTGCATATTACACGTTACACATTACGACCCTTTTCAACTGTCGGCAGTCTCTGTTTGTCAACAGACGATGTCGGCCTGTATGCTTTTGTGCTGTTAAGTGCCCCTTCACGTTTCCACTTCACTATCACATCGTAAACAGTGGGCTTAGTGATGTTAAGAGTGGGGAAATCTCCCATACAGACGTATGACACAAGTGACACCCAATCACCTAACCACGTTCGAAGTCCGTGAGTTCCGCGGAGCGCCTCACTATGCTCTCTCACGATGTCTAATGACTACTGAGGTCACTGATGAGTACCTGGCAGTAGGTGGCAGCGCAATGCACCTAGTATGGAAACGTATGTTTTTTGATCACATAATGTACGTGCATGGTATGAAACTGGTCGTCATATAAAGAAAACACATTAAACAGCTATTGTAGATTTAGACTTCCACGCAATTTTAATACAGACTATTTCATCAACTATGTTTTTTGATCACATAATGTACGTGCATGGTATGAAACTGGTCGTCATAAAAGAAAACACATTAAACAGCTATTGTAGATTTAGACTTCCACTCAATTTTAATACAGACTATTTCATCAACTATGATAGTAAATTCTTTGATTGTCCTTCACATTACGTATAAAAAAATTGTCGGTGATAAGCCTTCTTCTTAAGTTAAAAAAGTTCAGCACGCTGAAAACAAAAATAATTACACATCTGTACTGCAAAAGTTTTTCCATCGTTGGGCTATGCAATTGAGGATGTACTTCGTAGATGTGAAAGACGTTGTCACATGAGCTGATGCACTACTGAGAATAAGAAAACGACAAAACAAGTAAATAAAGCATAGTGCGGCATTAGCCATTTAGTTAATGATTTGACCAATGATGTTAACGAAGAATGCACCCATTAAGATCTGATGATGCTGTAAAACGGAACGCTACATAGGGAGTGGAAAATAAAGAAATGGCAACGACCAACACAAGAACAAAAATGGTTCAAATGGCTCTGAGCACTATGGGACTCAACTGCTGAGGTCATTAGTCCCCTAGAACTTAGAACTAGTTAAACCTAACTAACCTAAGGACATCACAAACATCCATGCCCGAGGCAGGATTCGAACCTGCGACCGTAGCGGTCTTGCGGTTCCAGACTGCAGCGCCTTTAACCGCACGGCCACTTCGGCCGGCCAAGAACAAATTTATTGGAGGCAAACGTGGTGGCAAATCCCTTTGAACGGCTTCATGCCTAAAGTAATGATTTCATTTACAGTTGTCGCAGTTAAGTGAACGCTCGTTTACTAAGGTCTGAAGCATGGTGTCTGGAGTGCCATTGAAGACTCTGAATGGCGACCGTTGTAGAACAGGAGCATGAAATTAACGAAGTACAGCTCTCAGCAAGTAAACGAGATCTGACTGCATTGGATGAGGATTTCGACAACAAGTAACTGCATCGGTCGTCCGGCTGATGAGACTCGCAGAGCCGTCGCGAAGTGCTTCTCGAGAGAATCACTCGACCCGGAGAGCGTCAGTTCGTTGTAGGTCAACAACTCAGCGCTCCAATTTGAATCTCGAGGGGTGGGGCGGCGCTCTTACGCTTGGAGGAGGAGAATATACCCCGGGCGGCGCGAGGGGTCCTGAGTCAGATGGACGGCTCATCTGAATCCACTGAGGACGCCGTGGGCTACCCATTCACACATCATTACGTTGGCCGGAATGGTCCTGTGACTTCTCCCCTTTTCATAGTCGCCATGCGTGTCCCTGCTAACGAGTTCCGGGTAGATAATTTTTCTTTTTAGTTCAGGTTTCGTTAACAACTTAGAAACCAGCTGTAGCGCTCAGAATTTTAAGGCCATTACAATACACACTACTGAACATTAAAATTGCTACACCAGCAAGATGACGTGCTACAGAAGCGAAATTTAACCGATAGGAAGACGATGCTGTGATATGCAAATGATTAGCTTTTCTGAGCATTCACACAAGGTTGGCGCCGGTGACGACACCTACAACGTGCTGGCATGAGGAAAGTTTCCAACCGATTTCTCATACGCAAACAGCAGTTGACCGGCGTTGCCTGCTGAAACATTGTTGTGATGCCTCGTGTAAGGAGGATAAATGCTTATCATCGTGTTTCCGACTTTGATAAAGGTCGGATTGTAGCCTATCGCGAATGCGGTCTATCGTATCGCGACATTGCTGTTCGCGTTGGTCGAGATCCAATGACTATTAGCAGAATATGGAATCGGTGGGTTCAGGAGGATAATACGGGACGCCGTGCTGGATCCCAACGGCCTCGTATCACTAGCAGTTGAGATGATTGGCATCTTATAAGCATGGCTGTAACGGATCGTGCAGCCACGTCTCGATCCCTGAGTCAACAAATGGGGACGATTGCAAGACAACAACCATCTGCACGAACAGTTCGGCGACGTTTGAAGCAGCATGGACTATCAGCTCGGAGACCATGGCTGAGGTTACCCTTGACGCTGTATCACAGACAGCAGCGCCTGCGATGGTGTACTCAACGACGCACCTGGGTGCACGAAAGGCAAAACGTCATTTTTTCGGATGAATCCAGCTTGTGTTTACAGCATCATGATGGTCGCATCCGTGTTTGGCGACATCGCGGTAAACGCACATTGGAAGCATGTATTCGTCATCGCCATACTGACGTATCACCCGGCGTGATGGTATGGGGTTCCATTGGTTACACGTCTCGGTCACCTCTTGTTCGCGTTGACGGCACTTTGAACAGTGGACGTTACATTTCAGATGTGTTACGACCCGTGGCTCTACCCTTCATTCGATCCCTGCGAATCCCTTCATTTCAGCAGGATAACGCACGACCGCATGCTGCAGGTCCTGTACGGGCCTTTCTGGATACAGAAAGTGTTCGACTCCTGCCCTGGCCAGCACATTCTCCAGGTCTCTCAGCAATTGAAAACGTCTGGTCAATGGTGGCCGAGCAGCTGGCTCGCCACAATACGCCAACCACTACTCTTGATGAACTGTGGTATCGTGTTGAAGCTGTATGGGCAACTGTACCTGTACACGCCATCGAAGCTCTGTTTGACTCAATGCCCAGACGTATCATGGCCGTTATTACGGCCAGAGGTGGTTGTTCTGGGTACTGATTTCTCAGGATCTATGCATCCAGATTGCGTGAAAATGTAATAACATGTCATTTCTAGTATAATACTAGTATATTTGTACTATGAATACCAGTTTCTCATCTGCATCTCTTCTTGGTGTAGCATTTTTAATCGGCAGTAGTGTATATTAAATTTTACCCGAGTGCAGCAGTTTCCTATTCACCTACATCTACATGGATAGTCTGAAAATCACACTTAAGTGCCTCGCAGAGGGTTTATCGAACCACATTCACAATAATGCTGTATTATTCCGATCTCGAACAGAGTACGGAAAAAAAAAACTAAAGGCTTTACTCTCCGTCCGAGCTGTGGTTTGATTTATTTTATTGTGATGATTGTGTTTCCCTATGTACGTCGGCGGCAAAAAAATATTTTACCATTCGGAGAAGAAATTTGGTGTTTGAAATTTCGTGAGAAGATTGCGACTGAACGAAAAATACCTTTGTTTTAATTATGTCCACCACATATCTTGCACCATGTCAGTGACACTCTCTTCCGTATTTCGCGATAATACAAAACGAGCTGCTCTTCTTGGAACTTTCTCTATGTCCTCCGTTAATCCTGTGTGGTAAGTATCCCATGCCGCGAAGCTGTACTGTAAAAGAGGACGGGCAAGCCTAGTGTATTAGTCTCTTTAGTACATCTATCACTTTTTGTAAGTGTTCTGCCAATAAAACGTAGTCTTCGGTTTGCCTTCCCTATAACACTTTCTATGTATTCTTTCCAATATAAGTTGCTCGTAATTTTAATTTCTAAGTATTTAGTGGAATTCACGGCCTTTAGATGTAACTGGTTTATCGTGTAATCGAATTTTAACTAATCCTTGTAGCACTCATGTGGATGACCTCAAACTTTTCGTTATTTAGGGTCAATTGCCAATTTTCGCACCATACAGCTATTAAATCAAAATTATCACTGTGTCTCAAACTGAGTGCTGCAATTGCATATTAAATAAGAAAATTAGCGCCAGAAGCAAGAATTTGAGGAAGTTAATCATAAATATTCTTTTATAGAAACAAAAACGCCTTTGGGCCGCACTTATTCGAATAAATCCACGTATTACATATGTTCCTGAAAATAGAAATAATAACTTGCCCATTATCAATCGCAAAATTCACAACGTCGTTGTTGTAACTTTCTCTGCACTCATTGTAGTTCTTTAGTGGCTACAGGCGGAACAGATGTGGTTCGTTGACAGAGAAGCCAGATATTAAATTATTCTACATCTAATATGAAATAGTAATAGTAATACATAACTTTGCTGTACTTGTAGCGCCATTTGCAAACACTAGTGGGTGATCAAAATGTCAGTATAAATTTGAAAACTGAATAAATCAGGGAATAATGTCGATAGAGAGCTACAAATTGACACACATGCTTGGAATGACATGGGGTTTTATTAGAACCGAAAAACTACAAAAGTTCAAAAAATGTCGGACAGATG
The DNA here is from genome assembly GCF_023898315.1 of Schistocerca nitens. Classification (NCBI taxonomy): domain Eukaryota; kingdom Metazoa; phylum Arthropoda; class Insecta; order Orthoptera; family Acrididae; genus Schistocerca; species Schistocerca nitens. The sequence continues at coordinate 24,472,193 of NC_064614.1, forward strand.
GCGCTTCATCTGATCAGAATAACAAAGTAAGACGAAGCAAAGATGATGTTCTTTACAGGAAATTCTCAATATGTCCACCATCATTCCTCATTAATAGCTGTAGTCGGGGAATAATGTTGTTAACAGCACTGTACAGCATGTCCGGAGTTATGGTGAGGCATTGGCGTCGGATGTTGTCTTTCAGCATCCCTAGAGATGTCGGTCGATCTCGATACACTTGCGACTTCAGGTAACCCCAAAGCCAATAATCGCATGCACTGAGGCCTGGGGACCTGGGAGGCCAAGCATGACGAAAGTGGCGGCTGAGCATACGATCATCACCAAGCGACGCGCGCAAGAGATCTTTCACGCGGCTAGCAATATGGGGTGGAGCGCCATCCTGCATAAACACCGTGAGTTCCAGCAGGTGTTTTTCAGCGAGGCTGGGGATGATGCGCTTCTGTAACATATTGGTGTACCTCTCACCCGTCACGGTAGCAGCTGCAAAACCAAAATCACGCATTTCCTCGAAGAAAAAAGGCCCGATAACGGTAGATGTGGTATATCCAACCCATACCGTGACTTTCTCGTCGTGCATTGGAGTTTCCACGACAGTTCTAAGATTTTCGGTAGCCTAAATTCTGCAGTTGTGAGCGTTGACAGACCCTCGGAGCGTAAAATGAACTCCTTCGGTCCACAACACGTTACTCAAACAATCGTCATATTCCGCCATATTTTGAAACGCCCACACCGCAAATGCCCTCCGCTTCACTAAATCGCCAGGTAACAGTTCATGATCCCGATGGATTTTGTACAGATAGCATCGGAGGGTACGCCTCAGTGCCAGCCAAACAGTAGTGAAAGGAATGCCGGTGCGACGTGCGACTGCACGTGCGCTGACTTCCCCGTGCATAGACGAACCGGCTACAGTCCCCATTTCTTCCTGAACTGTCTCAGCAGCATTACGCCTTGTGCTCAGTCGGCCACTAAGGGTTCTATAGTCTAAACAGCCCGTGGCTTCGCACTTCGAAATCATTCTCGCCACAGCTTGAAAGGTGGCTACACTGAGCCACAGCGCCAGAGATTGCGCCAAAGAGTTTTATTCCGCCGCCTCCACTGGCAGTGCTTGTCGAGAAGTCGTAGTAGGCAGTGCTTGTCGAGAAGTCGTAGTGGAGAGTGCTTGTTGAGATGTGGTGGTAGAGAGTCGTTGTTGAGATGATGTAGTAGGGAGTGCTTGTTCCATGTTGTGTGCAGTTGTTTGATGGGCTAGATAGCAGATGTTGTTCGAATGGAGATATTGTAATGATCAGAGTGCTTTTCGTCAATATATATGAAGGTAAAAAAATTCCCTTTTCTTTTTATTATTTCAATGTCTTAAATAATGCGTCATTACAGGTTCAGTCAACAAAGCATCTGGCTTGTGCTCTTGTATTAGAGTGTAATTCTGGTTTCCTTACGCAATTATAGTATTTCTATTTTTTTTAATTACTTCAGTATAAATGGTATTTAAAATTTCTTGTCTCATTGAAGAAGAACCGTGCCAGATGTGTACGTTGAATCACACTTCCACACACAGAACAGCGACACTTGTGGCTTGTTTCGTAGCTTTCATAGTTGCTGGGGACTTAATTAATTAATTGTGTTAACGGAAATTTCGTTTCATTCTTTGTTGTTATTCTATGCAGTCAGATTGCGTACTAATACTAGTCAGGGCCAACCGTTTACGAGACTGCGTAACCGGACAGACAGCGACAAAAATTAAAATTATTTGCATTCATTATATAATCAAGCCCCCATGCACGTGGCGACCGCTGCTTCGGATCGTCCCTTGGAATTATTCTGATTGTAAAAATAGCAGACAGCTGCGGCAAGTCGGCTGTATTGAAGTATGCGGTTTCGGGGCAGCTATACACAGGACTCGTTTTTGGAGGATCACCACGTGCATGGGGGCTTAATTAAACAGACTGCAAATAATTTTAATTTTTGTCGCTGTCTGTCCGGTTACGCAGTCTCGTAAACGGTTGGCCCTGACTAGTTTTAGTACGCAATCTGACTGCATAGAATAACAACAAAGAATGAAACGAAATTTCCGTTAACACAATTAATTAATTAAGTCCCCAGCAACTATGAAAGCTACGAAACAAGCCACAAGTGTCGCTGTTCTGTGTGTGGAAGTGTGATTCAACGTACACATCTGGCACGGTTCTTCTTCAATGAGACAAGAAATTTTAAATACCATTTATACTGAAGTAATTAAAGAAAATAGAAATACTATAATTGCGTAAGGAAACCAGAATTACACTCTAATACAAGAGCACAAGCCAGATGCTTTGTTGACTGAACCTGTAATGACGCATTATTTAAGACATTGAAATAATAAAAAGAAAAGGGAATTTTTTTACCTTCATATATATTGACGAAAAGCACTCTGATCATTACAATATCTCCATTCGAACAACATCTGCTGTCTAGCCCATCAAAACTGCATAAAACATGGAACAAGCACTCCCTACTACAACATCTCAACACCGACTCACTACTACCACATCTCGATAAGCACTCTCCACTACGACTTCTCGACAAGCACTGCCAGTGGAGGCGGCGGAATAAAACTCTTTGGCGCAATCTCTGGCGCTGTGGCTCAGTGTAGCCACCTTTCAAGCTGCATTTGTCAACGGACCTTTACCCATTCGAATCCCCTTCCTATGACGATAGGATCGTAACGCTGAATTAGCACATTCTCCATTCTGATTATAGAGCTTCACTAAAAGCGCCTTTTCAGGTAACGCCAACATGCTGCGACTGCTGGCGCATCTGATTCTCTCTCTTTTTTTTTCTTTATTGTGATTTTATTCCCCTGCCCCATATGGGCAGGGGAGACCTGTCAGCGGCACAATCCGCCGCTCTTCAGCTGAGTGACATGACAACTAAAACAAGAATAAAATGATACATACATAAGGAGATAAAAAGGGGAACATAAAACAGAGTAAGGGGAGAAAATGGAGGTAAAAAGACACTGACATGGAGACATTCACGGGCGACAGTTAAAAAAGTCCCCAGAAAGTTAAAAAACACAGTTGGCGATTCTTAAAACACAGAGAAGACACTGGATGCGCATGCACAGGTTAAAAATCGGCCACAGTATTAAAAACACTCCGAAACAACACACCTGCCGAGGGAAAGGTCAGAGAGGATGGAAAAGGAGGGGAGAGCATGGCGCAGCTGGGGAAGCGGCAGGATGAAGAGAAGAGGGGCAACCCTTGGTTCACGAACAGGCAGAAGACACGTGGGGCGGGAGAGGAAGAGGGAAGACAGGGCAGGAGGAAGCGCAGAGACACTGAAAGGAGGCACCAGAGATGGAGGGGGAGTAGGAGGGGGATGACGCTCAGGAGGAGGGAGGGGGAGGAGAGGGAGCCCTGAGGAGGAGGCAGGAAGAGGGGGTTAGAGTTGGTAGGAAGGGTAGATGTCAGGGCGAAGCTCATCATCCAGGAGGGGCAGACGGGGAAAGTTGTGTTGGGAAAGGAGATGGAGGGTGTGGAGATGGAGAGAGGGAGGGACACAACAGTAAAGGCGCGGCAACTGGTTGGGGGTGGAGAGGAAGGGAGACACCAGGAGGTGAGGGGGATCAAAGCGGCGGACAATATATAGTGTGCTGATGTGTTCAAGGAAAAGGAGAAGGTGGGGGAAGTGGATGAGATCGTAGAGGATGCGCGTGGGGGACGGAAGGCGGATGCGGAAGGCGAGGCGGAGCGCATGGCGTTCGAGGATTTGGAGGGCTTTATAGAACCGGGGAGGGGATTTTCTCTCTCATTGCAGCTTCTTTTACACACGATTGTCATGTGCAGTCACTGACGTTATGCTGTCCAGCGCCATCTGTCGAATATTTTATGAATGTTTTTATTTTGGTTCTAATAAAACCTCATGTCATTCCAAGCATATGTGTAAATTTTTACCTCTCTACCTACATTATTCCGTGGTTTATTAAGTTTTAAAATTTATAATGACTTTATGATCACCCGGTAGTGTCCTCAATAGGATGACTATTCCGTAGATGACGAGCCCTGACCGCTATCAGGGTCAGTAAATGTTATCATATGGGAAACACACAAAATGGAGCATGTCCGAAAGAACAGATACCATCTTCATATAGATAAGGCTTACCGGCTAATGATCTTCTTCAGTGCGGATGCACTCACATTGCTCAAACTCTTAAGGGAATCGATAGATTGACTGCAGCGAGTAATGAATTTAGTGGGCAGGAGCACTACAAATGTAGAGTGTGGACAGTAAGTTGGAAATGTGGGTCTGGCGGGGAGCGTGCCAGAGATAAGTCTCTGTATCCTCGATGACTCAGATGGCGGCACGGGAGCTCAGCGTGTTCTGTCAAAGTGTTAGCTGCCCTCTGTATAAAAAAAAAAAAAAAAACTGAAACATGGGACAATGGGGAGAGCTGAAATCTATGAACTCATAGAGATCCTGGAACTCATATTGTCACACAACTACTTCCTGTTCAACAACAAATTTTACATTCAGGAAGACGGACTGGCAATGGGTAGTAGTCTTGCAGGCTTGCTAGCAGACATATATATCAATAACCTTGAAAATAACTTTTTCAGGTCCCAAACACAGCTAAAAGATAAGCTGCTTTATTACAAACGCTATGTTGATGACACACTCATTCTGTTCAATGGAGCAACAGAAGAAATAAATAATCTAGCCAAAGAACTTAATAAAATACACAATAAAATCCAATTCACAGTAGAACATGAAACACCAGAAGGCATTAACTATCTTGATCTAACAATCTCAAATAAAAATCAGAAGCATAAATTTCAAATCTTCAGAAAGCCAACAACCACCAATGTTACCATACACAAATCCTCTTGCCATCCAGACCAACATAAAAAAGCATTCTTCAGAACAATGGTTAATCGCATGCTGAAAATCCCAATGGATACAAATGAAAGACAAAAAGAAACAGAAATTATTAAATCAATTGCCTCCACCAATGGGTACAACCCTGCAATAATAGATAAACTAATCCATACAGCAAAACTAAATCAACCAACTGCTGAACAACCACCCACAAACAAGAAAACCACATTTGTTAGCCTGCCTTTCCTAGGGAAGATTTCTCACCAAATTGCCAACCTCTTCAAGACATACAACATAAAAATAAGTTTCTTCACCACCAACAAAGTACAAAATCAAATCATACACACCACCAAAACCACTATACAAAAATATCAAAAGTCAGGTGTGTACAAGCTCACTTGCAACTCATGTCCAAGCTTCTACATTGGACAAACTGGTAGAAGCTTCACAACAAGATATAAAGAACACATGGTTGCACTCCGTCTTAACAACCTGAACAAGTCCAGCTTTGCCTCACATCTTGCCCAACACAATCATTCTGCAAACAACATAGAACAGAATCTCCGAATACTACATTTTGCCAACAAAGGCACAATACTTGACCTTCTTGAAGAAATTGAAATATTTGTCTACACAAATACAGCACCTGACTGCCTACTTAATGATCAAACTGAACTGAGAAACAAATTTTTCCTTCAGAACTTTGAAGATCTACTAGTTCAAAACAAGTAACCACCCAATAAAACATACACCAGCTCCCCAACCCCCCCCCCTCCCAATGACCCTCCCCCCCCACCTCTCCTTACATCCTAACCACACTGGTGTCAATGTTACTACCACAGAATAAGACATGTACCATATCTCTAAATGTTAAAGCCCTCCATTGCTAACATAAATCAGTACTTTATACATATTAATTCTAGCTGGAACAAACATAAGCTGCCTTTACCAATATCCCAGATCACTCTAATATTAGAATAAAATTAGTCAACAGCTAAAGAATTTTGTTCATGTTTAATATTATAAAAAAAAAAAAAAACTGCCTGTAACATACAAATAGAAATAGCATAACAGATCACCGAAATTTATTCTTGTAGTAATTTATTATTAGTTTCTCTAGTGCTCTCATGTTATCACCATTCTGATGAAAAAACTTGCCCTTATATCGACTTTAACACATGTAAAGAACAACAAATTTCATCTCTGTACAAAGTAGGCTTATGCCATATCTCTCTGTCAAGATCTTTGTTATAAGCAACAGTTGTAAAGCGCATGCTGGATGCTGGTGAAGTGTCACTGTTAAAGTGTGAACTAATATAGCTTGTGTGAAAGTGTTCTGGACTTCAAAATGGATGGAGACAGATACGAAAAAAGCCGCCTATACTGTCGCAGTAAGTAAAAACTAAATTCACACCCATATCGACAGATAATCTATAGTCATGGCGATACATTAAAGTGTGACCCATATTTCTGCCATAGAACCAGCACCCAGCATTATGCTACTACCAATAATAAAAAAAAAGTTTGTGGGTCGACTATGAACTTCAAAAAGCGATCAAATAGAACGAACAAAATTAATTAAAAAACAAGTCGGATAGAGCGTCTGCCATGTAAGCATGAGAGTCTGAGTTCGAGTCCCGTTCGGGGCACACATTTTCAACTGTCCCATGTTCATATTTATCAACGTCTGTAAGCAGCTAATGGACTTTATTTCATTGTTATTCTCCGAGAGCTGCAAGATCACCAATGGCATCTCACATCCTGTAGGGGTACCCACTTGTCCCCTCATGTGACACACTGGAAACGTCTTATGTCCAGTTTTAAAAGGTGTTTGCATCCACGTCACTTCTTCTCAACAGCACAGAAAAAGTGTCTGGTGGACAATAGTATGGGTGCCCTGAGAAGGAAGAGTTGAGAGTGAATTCTCTACAGTGGGAGCCACCCTCTGGCTATCACAACGGAGTCCAGTGGCGGGAAGAGAGGGTGACCAGGACTCTACGCTCAGATGCGTTACACAGTGTTGCTACAATATACAGGGTGCTTCAAGAGAAATGGTCAGTATTCCGGAAAATGACATGAACAACCATAATGAAAAACTTCTAGCAAACAAGGCTCTAAAATGTTGTTCTACTGCATGCTATTTGCTTTCCATATTTTGAGAGCTGGCCGTATGAATCAATTAGAGAAAAATGTCTTGTAAACATGGGATCTAAAGTGCATACTTTAAGAGCTATGAGCACTGATTCGCTACTGTTAAACACATCTTTTCTACTGAAGAAGTGCCCAAAGCTCTTCAGGAATGCATTTTAAATCCCACGTTAATTGAACATTTTTGCTTCGACTGGACATTACTATCATATGCCTGAATATTGACCATTCCTCCTGGGGCACCCTGAATTGTTCAGATGTTCAACCAGTGACTCATCGACCCCTAATTCTTTAAAGAACTGAATGTTCATGTATGAAACAGCTTTAGACATATGATTAATACTTCTAGATTTCTTAAGTAATAAAACCCAGTACGTTGTCCTCGATGGTGAGTGTTCATCGGAGGTGAGGGTTTCATCTGGAGTGCCCCAGGGAAGTGTGGTAGGTTCGCTGTTGTATTCTATCTACATAAATGATCTTTTGGATAGGGTGGATAGCAATACGCGGCTGTTTGTTGATGGTGCTGTGGTGTACGAGAAGGTGTCGTCGTTCAGTGACTGTAGGAGGATACAAGATGATTTGGACAGGATTTGTGATTGGTGAAAAGAACAGCAGCTAACTCTAAATATAGATAAATGTAAATTAATGCAGATGAATAGGAAAAAGAATCCCGTAATATTTGAATACTCAGTTAGTAGTGTAGCGCTTGAAACAGTCACGTCGATTAAATATTTGGGCGTAACAGTGCAGAGCGATGTGAAGTGGGACAAGCATGTAATGGCAGTTGTGGGGAAGGCGGATGGTCGTCTTCTGTTCATTGGTAAAATTTTGGGAAGAAAACACTAATAAAACACTAATACGACCTATTCTTCAGTAATGCTCGAGCGTTTGGGATCCCCATCAGGTCGGACTGAGGGAAGAATTGAAGCAATTCAGAGGTGGGCTGCTAGATTTGTTACTGGTAGGTTTGATCATCACGCGAGTGTTACGGAAATGCTTCAGGAACTCGGGTGGGAGTCTCTGGAGGAAAGGAGGCGTTCTTTTCGTGAATCGCTACTGAGGAAATTTAGACAACCAGGATTTGAGGCTGACTGCAGTACAATTTTACTGCCGCCAACTTATATTTCGGTGAAAGACCACAAAGATAAAATAAGAGAGATTAGGGCTCGTAGAGAGGCACATAGGCAGTCCTTTTTCCCTCGTTCTGTTTGGGAGTGGAACAGGGAGAGAAGATGCTAGTTGTGGTACGAGGTACCCTCCGCCACGCACCGTATGGTGGATTGCGGAGTATGTATGTAGGTGTAATACACAGATTAGTTAATGTAGATACTTAACTCTAAGCATGTAATAACTTTTACATCTGACGACAAAAATGTCTAATTTTGTTGATGTTATTAGTTTCGGATTATTCGCCCGTACACTAATGAGAAGTCAAAACCAAAACTGAGTTACGCTGCCTGAAGACATGCACATAATTTATAACAGTAATACTCATTGTAATAAACCTTTAAGATTAGATTATACCTCGTACTGAGTACACTATGGCAACGTTTTTAAACTTTTAAATTCGATCAACAGTTGTATGACACACTCAAAGTGAAATTTTTGTTGCCGCTAGATGCCCTTAAATAGGCCGTTCTAGCCGTTTTTCGGTATATAGATTTGGTCTGCTCTGTGTTGTTAACTCGTACAGAATAGGTTCGACTTCCAAGGAGAACATAGCACATTTTAAAAACCCGATTATCCAGAAAATTCGCTCGCTGGAAGATAGCCAAAATAAGCGGAGACGTGACTTCGGCTTATCGGTAGATAATCTACCACTACTGAGAAAGTAACCTTAAAAGTTTTCTAGGTAACTCGGATGTCACTTTGAGCGCGGTAAGTTCAGCCCAACTAGTGGAATAGTGGCTAGGGTCAGAGCCGGTCGCTTTTGCATCTCGTGTTCCAAACCCGATTATTGTCTTCATTTTTTTTTCATTTATCTTCCCCTGTCCAGGCAAGGTTACTCGACGAATGTTTCGTATCAAGTTAGGAGATACAAGAGCTTTATATTCATTGTAAAATTACAGCTGACTTACACAACAAATGCCATACATTTAATGTAAGTGCGTATGGTATTTTCAGGGATTACAGTCCTTTTAAATTCTCGTATACATATATATCATTCTTTTTTCAATTCTTAATTCTATTGTTTTATTGTTATGATTATTCTTCAGGATGATTTGGTACGTTCCCTTCGATGATAAGATACTAGAAACAATCGAAACATAGAAATCCCGCCGGCCGAAGTGGCCGTGCGGTTAAAGGCGCTGCAGTCTGGAACCGCAAGACCGCTACGGTCGCAGGTTCGAATCCTGCCTAGGGCATGGATGTTTGTGATGTCCTTAGGTTAGTTAGGTTTAACTAGTTCTAAGTTCTAGGGGACTAATGACCTCAGCAGTTGAGTCCCATAGTGCTCAGAGCCATTTGAACCATAGAAATCCCGAACACCCTGAGCATCGTGCGAAGCTAGATATGCCTCAGCGATATTTCTTCGTATCAATCTCTCGGGAAAGAAACTTCGTTAACAGTGCTGAAGATTTCACGCATTGTCAATAATTTCGCAGCTAACCACTTGTAGCGGTTCACTTTTCCGGAAACTCGCGCTTGCAGCTGATTAAGAATCACGATACACTACAGGAATTACACAGAAAACAAGATTAAATAACTTTTTCGTTCATTTATTTTTGCTTTTTTTTATTCATTCAGCAGATATATAATTAGTAAACGAATAAGGACAACGTTATTTCAATACTTTCTTTGTGATTCGTCAGTCTTCTGACTGGTTTGATGCGGCCCGCCACGAATTCCTCTCCTGTGCCAACCTCTTCATCTCACAGTAGCGCTTGCAACCCAAGTCCTCAATAATTTGCTGGATGTATTCCAGTCTCTGTCTTCCTCGCCGGCCGGAGTGGCCGAGCGGTTCTAGGCGCTACAGTCTGGAACCGCGTGACCGCTTCGGTTGCAAGTTCGATTCCTGCCTCGGGCATGGATGTGTGTGATGTCCTTAGGTTAGTTAGGTTTAAGTAGTTCTAAGTTCTAGGGGACTGATGACCTCAGAAGCTAAGTCCCATAGTGCTCAGAGCAATTTGAACCTCTGTCTTCCTCCACAGGTTTTGCTCTCTACAGCTCCCTTTACTACCATGGAAGTCATTCCCTGATGTCTTAACAGATGTTCTACTATCTTGTCCCTTCTTCTTGTCAGTGTTAGCCGGCCGAAGTGGCCGTGCGGTTAAAGGCGCTGCAGTCTGGAACCGCAAGACCGCTACGGTCGCAGGTTCGAATCCTGCCTCGGGCATGGATGTTTGTGATGTCCTTAGGTTAGGTAGGTTTAACTAGTTCTAAGTTCTAGGGGACTAATGACCTCAGCAGTTGAGTCCCATAGTGCTCAGAGCCATTTGAACCATTTTTTGTCAGTGTTTTCCATATTTTTCTTTCCAGTCCGATTCTGCGCAGAAGCTCCATTTCTTACATTATCAGACCACCTAGCTTTCCCCATTCGTCTGCAGCCCCACATCTCAAATGCTTCGATTCTCTTCGGTTCCGCCTTTCCCACAGTCCATGTTACACTACCAGACAATGTTGTGCTCTAAAAGTACATTTTCAAAAGTTCTTTCCTCAAATTAAAGCCTATGTTTGACATGACTAGAGTTCTCTGGGCCAGGAATGCCCTTTGGCCAGTGCTAGTCTGCTTTTGATGCCGTCCTTCCTCCGTCCGTCACTAGTTATTTTGCTGCCTACGTCGTAGAATTCCCTAACTTCACCTACTTCGTGAACATCAATCCTGATGTTAAGTTTCTCGCTCACTCATTAAACTGTCCATTCCATTCATTAGATCCTGTAATTTTAATTCACGTTCACTCAGGATAGCAATGTCATCAGAGAATCGTATCATTGATATCCTTTCACCTTGAATTTTAATCCCTCTCCTGAACCTTTCTTTTATTTCAATAATTGCTTCTGCAATATAAAAATTGAAAGGTAGGGGGGAAAGCCTACATCACTGTCTTACACCTTTTTTATCCGAGCACTTCGTTCTTCATCGTCCACTCTTATTACTCCCTCATAATTTTTGTACTATTGTATATTAACCGTTTCTCTCTGTACTTACCCCTATTTTTCTCAAAATTTCGAACAGTTTTCACCATTTTACATTGTCGAACGCTTTTGCCAGGTCCACAAATCCTATGAACGTGTTTTGATTTTTCTTTACTCTTGCTTCTATTATCAACTCAAAGTTAGAATTGCCTCACTGGTAGCTTTACCTTAATGAAAGCTAAACTGAACGCCATCTAGCACATCCTCAATTTTCTTTTCCATTCTTCTGTACATTATTCTTGTAAGCAACTTGGATGCATGAGCTGTTAAACTGATTTTGTAGTAATTCTCGCACTTGTCGGCTCTTTCCGTCTTTGGAATTGTGTGAATGATAGTTTTTCGAAAGTCAGATGGTATGTCGTCAGACTCATACATTATACACACCAACGTGAATAGTCGTTTTGTTGCCAATTCCCCCAGTGATTTTAGATATTCTGATGCATTGTTATCTATCCCTTCTGCTTATTTGACCTTCAGTCCTCCAAAACTCTCTTAAATTCTGATTCTAATACTGGATCCCCCATCTCTTATAAATTGATTCCTGTTCCTTCTCCTATCACATCAAATAAATCTTCCCCTCATAGGAGCCTTCGATGTACTCTTACCACCTATCCACTCTCCCAAAAATGGTTCAAATGGCTCTGAGCACTATGGGACTTAACATCTATGGTCATCAGTCCCCTAGAACTTAGAAGTACTTAAATCTAACTAACCTAAGGACAGCACACAACACCCAGTCATCACGAGGCAGAGAAAATCCCTGACCCCGCCTGGAATCGAACCCGGGAACCCGGGCGTGGGAAGCGAGAACGCTACCGCACGACCACGAGCTGCGGACTATCCACTCTCCCCTCTGCAATTAACAGTGCAATTCCCGATGCACTCTTAACGTTACCAACCTTGCTTTTCATTTCAGTGAAGGTTGTTTTCACTTTCCCACATGCTGAGTCAGTTCCTTCGACAATCATTTCTTTTCCGATTTCTTCACATTTTACATGGAGCCATTTCGGATTAGATTTCCTGCGCTTCTCATTATTTTCATTTCCAGTGACTAGTATTTCTGTATTGCTGAATTTACCTGAACATTTTTGTACTTGCTTCTTTCATCGATCAACTGAAGTATTTCCTCTGTTGCCCGTGGTTTCTTCACAGTTACCTTCTGTGTACCTATGTTTTTCTTTTCAACTGCTGTTATTGACCTTTTTAGAGATGTCCATTCCTCTTCAACTGTACTGCCTACTGAGCTATTTCGTATTGCTGTATCTATTGCCTTAGAGAACCTCAAGCGTATCTCGTCATTCCTTAGTACTTCTGTATCCCACTTCTTTGCATATTGATTCTTCCTGACTAATCTCTTAAACTCCAACTTACTCTTCATCACTACTACATTGTGATCTGAGTCTATATCTGCTCCTGGGTACGTCTTACAATCCAGTACCTAAATTCGGAATCTCTGTCTGACCATGAGGTAATATAACTGAAATCTTATCGTTTCACCCAGCATTTTCCAAGCCTGCCTCCTCCTGTAGTGATTCTTGAACTGAGTATTCGCTATTACTAGCTGAAATGTATTACATAACTCAATTAATCTTTCTACTCTCTCATTCACTGTCCCAGGCCCATATTCCCCTTTAATCTTTTCTTATAATCCTTCCTAATAGCTGCTTTCCACCCTGCACTAACTATTATATTTTCATTTCTCTTTACGTACTGTATTACCATTTCAATAATTTTATACACTTTCTCTATCTCTTCATCTCCAGCTTGCGACATCGGAGTGCATACCTGAACTACCATTGTCGGTATAGGTTTGCTGTCGGTTCTGATAACAACAACCATATTATTGAACAGTTTACAGTAACACACTCTCTGGTGGGCCGGTGTGGCCGAGCGATTCTAGGCGCTACAGTATGGAACCGCGCCACCGCTACGGTTGCAGGTTCGAATCCTGCCTCGGGCATGGATGTGTGTGATGTCCTTAGGTTAGTTAGGTTTAAGTAGTTCTAAGTTCCAGGAGACGGATGACCTCAGATGTTTAGTCCCATAGTGCTCAGAGCCATTTGAACCATTTTTGTATTTCCCTTTTCAGATTTTCTAGCTTCCCTACCACTTTCAAGCTTCTGATATTCCACGCCCGGACTTGTAGAACGTTATCCTTTCCTTGATTATTCAATTTTTTTCTCATGGTCACCTCCCACTTGGCAGTCCCCTCCCAGAGATCTGAATTGGGGACTACTCCGGAATCTTTTGCAAATGGAGAAATCATGATGACACTTCTCAGTTACAGGCCACATGTCCCGTGGATACACGTCATGTGTCTTTAGTGCAGTGGTTTCCATTGCCTTCTGCAGCCTCTTGCCACTGACCATTGCTGATTCCTCCGCATTTAGGGGTAGTTTCCCATCCCCTTTCTGACAAGGGCGTTAGCAGAAAGAGTGTGACTTCTTACGCCGAAAGCCTTCGGCAGCGAATGCTGAAATTTGAGCTATGGCTGGTTCTGAACCCGGGGCCGAGGCCGTTTCGATTACTGCTGAAAGACGCTACCCACTTTTTTTTGGTTGTATTTGGTCGTAGCGGACGGCAAATGACGTACTTCGAGGGTCGTTGTTGATCCCTTCACTCAGTTGTTTTGTTACAGAGTTCAGTCAGTTCACTGATCGAACACAACACGCTAATCTACCATGCCGGCGCCCCTAGATCAGGTGTGCTATTTTATTTCAGTATAAATTGCAAAACATTCATGTAGCAATCTTCTCAGACATTTGTAAATAAATGAAAAAACAAAAATAAAAATAAAGAGAATAATCGTCTTTCGCAGGCTAGAAGACTTTGACTGTTGCTTTCTCGCCGATGTGGCCAAGCGGTTCTAGACGCTGCGCGACCGCTACGGTGGCAGGTTCGAATCCTGCCTCGGGCATGGATGTGTGTGATGTCCTTAGGTTAGTTAGGTTTAATTAGTTCTAAGTTCTAGGCGACTGATGACCTGAGAAGTTAAGTCGCATAGTGCTCAGAGCCATTTGAACCATTTTTTTTTGTTGTTTTCTCGGAAACGGTCGAATATATAAGGAGACACATGATTTGACGACTCTTCCTATGAGAGAAGTTTCTAGGAAATCGGATTATGGTACATGCCACCCTCTCTTCTTTAGTAGGATGTACTACTTAGCTTAACATGTGCTCATGTTTACATTTTGTATACAAGTATGACTTCAGCATTTTTCGTATGCGTTTAAGTCAGATTAGACGAACATTAGCAAGTGAGGGGCATATTAATAGAATAAAACCCGCTCCAATTCCGAGTATTTTCTTATTTATTACACGACTGGTTCCGAAGTCTATAGCTTCATCTGCAGGGGCCACCAAATAGCTATCGAAATATAAATGTGTGACAGTCGGACCAGTAAGTCACGAGGGGTCACATCCACGCCAAAGAAACACATGGAATATAAGGACCAGCTACCGGTGTGACCGCCTCGACAGCCGACACGGATGTGTCTCTCCTTTGTCGGCTGTCGAGGAGAGTCCTGCTTGTCCTATGCTCTCATGCACTTATTTGGCGTATGTGTTACTCCTCGCGACTGATTGGCCCAGCTGTCAAACATTAATGTTTCCATAATCATTCGGTAGCACATGAGTATGGTTGGTTGGTTGGTTGATTTGAGGAAGGGGACCAAACAATAAGATCATCGGTCCCATGGGATTAGGGAAGGATGGGAAAGGAAGTCGGCCATGTCCTGTCAAAGGAACTATCCGAGGACTTACCTAAATCGATCTAGAGAGAGCACGGACAATCTAAGTCAGGATGGCCGGACGTGGGTTTGAACAGTCATCCTCCGAAATGCGAGACCAGTGTGCTAACCACTGCGCCACATCGCGCGAATGAAGCTTTAGCCTTTTAAACTGATCGTATAAATTACAAGTAACTGAAGCTTCTGGACTGTGTTCGTCAACTGCCAACGCTCGCATTTTTCATTACATACCTGCGGGATCGATTTTAAATATACACATCAAAAAAAGTTTTGCATCACGTCGCTTTCGAGAGTTATGGAACTTGTACAGAAAATTATAATAGAGATCAACATAAATATCATTTCGGCCCTTTTTATTGCTCATTAAAACCACACACTGCGTGTTGTAACACCATACAGCGAGACCATCAGAGGTGGTGGTCCAGATTTCTGTACGCACCGGTACCTCTAATACCCAGCAGCACTCGTTCTTGCTTTGATGCATGCCTGTATTCGTCGTGGTATACTATCCACAAGTTCATAAAGTCACTGTTGGTCCAGATTGTCCCACTCTTCAACGGCCATTCGGCGTAGATCCCTCAGAGTGGTTGGTGGGTCGCGTCGTCCATAAACAGCCCTTTTCAGTCTATCCCTGGCATGTCCGATAGGGTTCATGCCAGGAGAACATGCTGGGCAATCTAGTCTAGCGATGTCGTTACCCTGAAGGAAGTCATTCACAGGATGTGCACGATGGGGGCGCAAATTGTCGTCCATGAAGACGAACGCCTCGCTAATATGCTGCCGATATGATTGCACTATCGACCGGAGTATGGCGTTCACGTATCGTACAGCCGTCACGGGGCGTTCCATGATCGCCAGCGTCGTACGTCGGCCCCACTTAATGCCACCCCAAAACAGCAGCGAACCTCCGCCTTGCTGCAGTCGCTGGACAGTGTGACTAAGGCGTTCAGCCTGACCAGGTTCCCTCCAAACACGTCTCCGACGATTGTTTTGTTGAAGGCATAAGCGACACTCAACGGTGAATAGAAAGTGATGCCAATCCTGAGCGGTCCATTCGGAATGTGGTTGGGCCCATCTGTAACGCGCTGCATGGTGTCGTGGTTGCAAAGATGGATCTCGCCATGGACGTAGTGAGTGAAGTTGCGCATCATGCAGCCTATTGCGCACAGAGTCCAAACACGACATAGTGTGGCTGCACGAAAAGCATTATTCAATATGGTGGCGTTGCTGTCAGGGTTCCTCCGAGCCATAGTCCGTAGCGGTCATCCACTAGTAGTAGCCCTTGGACGGCCTGAGGGAGGCCTATCATCGACGGTTCCTGTCTCTCTGTATGCCTTCCATGTCCGAACAACATCGCTTTGGTTCACTTCGAGACGCCTGGACAATTCCCTTGTTGAGAACCCATCCTCGTACAAAGTAACAATGCAGACGCGATCGAACCGCGGTATTGACCGTCTAGGCATGGTTCAACTACAGACAACACGCGCCGTTTACTTTCTTTCTGGTGGAATGGCTGGAAATGACCTACTGTCGGACCCCCTCCGTCTAATAGGCGCTGCTCATACGTGGTTGTTTAGATCTTTGGGCGTGTTTAGTGACATCTCTGAACAGCCAAAGGTACTGTGTGTGTGATACAATATCCACAAGCAACGTCTATCTTCAGGAGTGCTGGGAACCGGGGTGATGCAAAACTTTTTTTGATGTGTGTATATGAAACATGTTGCATGTTCCGTTTAAAATGCAATGGTAAGTAGAAACTTCTACAATACATATTTGAGATGTTCCTCCTTCTTTTCTCCTATAGAAGCACCCAGCGCCACGACTGCTACACCCTAAATATCAAATAAACAGGGACGACGACGGAGCATAATTTTGAACAAGAACCATCCAACACGCACGTTTCTTCTACGACGTACTGAAAGTCATGGATGAAGGCTATCAAGTGGATAGACGATTACGTGACCTCCGAAAAATGTTTGATACAGTGTTTCACCAACGCTTGCTAACAAAGTACGAACATATGGGTTATCAAACAAGATTTGGGACTCATATGAGGATCCGTACATAGCTAGGTTACAGTATGTCGTTGCCGAAGAGGTAACATCGTCGGATATAGAATTACCTTCTACCGTTCCGAGGGAAGTGTGTTGGGCAGACAATATTAACAGTAACCACTGAGTTTTTACAGATCATACAGTACTTCATGTAGCATCGATAGAGCACTTATCTGCGGAAGGTTAAGGTCCCAGTTTCGAGTACTAGGCCGGCACAGAGCTATAATCTGCCAAGGAAGTCGAAAATAATTGCACACTTTGCAGCGGAGAAAAAGTTATTCCGGAAAAATTTAACTTGATTGTATTCATTTGAAATAAAAAGCAAAATAAAATATTCAACCTTTTTTGTAACCAAAGTGATGCATTTTCAGAGACAAATACTATGTACAAGAAATGTTTGAAATGAGCTGATTAAAAATAAGCTCTTCCAACAGCAATTTAAATGGTATTGAGTAGGCTCATATCATCTAGAAAATATAGCATTTCCTTGAACGTGAATGGGAGTGTTATTCCCAGGATCAGATGTGACGAATCGAATATATATTATATATAACCAAGAGTGAATACAGTCGTTTCTATAATGAATGATAGAATGATATATAACTGATATGAAGAACGTTTGATAAATAAGACTTCAAAGGAAAAGTAAAGAACTAATAAGTAATCAAATAAAAAATCGTGTAAGGTGTTCCAACTAACCGGCGAGAGAGTAAATAGGAAACAATC
Source organism: Schistocerca nitens (assembly GCF_023898315.1). Taxonomy (NCBI): domain Eukaryota; kingdom Metazoa; phylum Arthropoda; class Insecta; order Orthoptera; family Acrididae; genus Schistocerca; species Schistocerca nitens. Next base: position 24,489,861 of record NC_064614.1, read on the forward strand.
ACAAACATAATTTTTGCGAGAATCGTAAAGCATTGTACCAACATAAAACGAAATAGGAATATTTCTCTGGCAACGCCAACAACACAATGTTAAAGACATTCATGCACCTTATTCCTAATTTTTATTTCGTACACAATGAAACTGATCTCTGAACTCGATATTGCTGAATGTTTCTTGTCCCGTGTTATGACAACCGATGCTAATAGCTGTTTAACGTGAACAGTAATAAATGGTCCGAGCACAAGACAGCCCTTTGTATATTTTTCTTTTCTTTAAACTAGTTTACAACAAATTTCCATGAAAATATAAGAAGATAAACAAACTAGAACTAAGAAAGAGTAATCATAGTGCTATTACACCAAAATAGTTTGCGGGACCGTGAAGTTTTATCACCGTTTCAAAGTCAGAGGCGTCGATGTTTGTCTTAGGTAGATTAAGAAAAATACTGATAGACCAAAATAAACTACATGTACTCCATCAGTATCAGTTCTGATTGCTTGTTAAGAAATATCTTTCAATATGCTTGGTATGAGATAGTGTCGGAAGTTCCATGCGGCTTTTCGCGGATGATGCTGTAGTATACAGAGAAGTTGCAGCATTAGAAAATTGTAGCGAAATGCAGGAAGATCCGCAGCGGATAGGCACTTGGTGCAGGGAGTGGCAACTGACCCTTAACATAGACAAATGTAATGTATTTCGAATACATAGAAAGAAAGATCCTTTATTGTATGATTATATGATGGCGGAACAAACACTGGTAGCAGTTACTTCTGGGAGTATGCGTACGGAACGATTTGAAGTGGAATGATCATATAAAAATAATTGTTGGTAAAGCGGGTGCCAGGTTGAGATTCATTGGGAGAGTCCTTAGAAAATGTAGTCCATTAACAAAGGAGGTGGCTTACAAAACACTCGTTTGACCTATACTTGAGTATTGCTCATCAGTGTGGGATCCGTACCAGGTTGGGATGACAGGAGATACAGAAGATCCAAAGAAGAGCGGCGCGTTTCGTCACAGGGTTATTTGGTAAGCGTGATAGTGTTACGGAGATGTTTAGCAAACTAAAGTGGCAGACTCTGCAAGAGAGGCGTTCTGCATCGCGGTGTAGCTTGCTCGCCAGGTTTCGAGAGGGTGCTTTTCTGGATGAGGTATCGAATATATTGCTTCCCCCTATTTATATCTCCCGAGGAGATCACGAATGTAAAATTAGAGAGATTCGACCGCGCACGGAGGCTTTTCGGCAGTCGTTCTTCCCGCGAACTATACGCGACTGGAACGGGAAAGGGAGGTAATGACAGTGGCACGTAAAGTGCCCTCCGCGACACACCGTTGGGGTGCTTGCGGAGTATAAATGTATATGTAAATGAAGAATTTTTCTGACTTCGGACATAGTGTCCGAGGAACAGCAGTGACTGATTATGAACGGGGATCTTACAACAGTCAATGAACGATTCATTTGTATTATGGTGACTGGTTTAGGGCAAATAGCCGTCTTCTGTCCGGTTTTATATCGACTGTGATGCGCCTTTATCAGAGATATCGTTATTACTGGAACGAAGTGTCACATGGCCAGCAAATCCAAAGAAATAGCAGTTTAGATCTGTTAATATCAGCTCTATTAGACCTTTGCCCTTCGAGTTTCCACCACATCATGTGATTCGGTTGATATGTCGCGCGACTGGCGCCAGTATCCTTTTCTTGTTGTGTCATCTTTGCCGTCTATTTCGCTTTGGTCAGCCGCGAGTCAGTTGTTGGTCGCGGGTTCGGCTATTTAAGCCTGCAGCGTCGAGGCAGCAGCTCTCACGGTGTTGTCTGTCGGTTGCGGTTACAACAGGTCGGGAGGTTGGCCTTTACTTGGTGCGTATTCTCATTACACGTGGTACTACTGGAGTACTGTGGCCGGAGACAGCGTAAAGGTTTTGGATTCCGGCACGATGCGTGATGTTTGGCTTTTCTCGCCACGCAGTGCATGCTGAGAAGAAGAGCTTGCCGGAGCGTCGCCTGGCGTTAACCGTTCGCCTGGGCGTACGGTGTGTGTTTGATTTAAAGAGGTGCAATTGCGTGCTTATAAGTATATGTTAATGGTTAACAAATATTGTCTTCACTGACGAGTCTGCTATGTCAAAATTATGTCACACGTGGCATGATAACTGGGCTTGGGCTCTCCCTCTTAGTTTCCTACCACTTGAGGGAGGATCTGCAGGTATATGTAATGAAACCCGGTCAGTTCCTTATTGTTGAGTGATGGTATATCTAAAATTGTTGTAACCTTTGTGATGAAGTACCACAATTTGCACCTTAATTAACGAGTAACGAAATACTATGTTCTCTCGTAAAACTACATCAGATTCCATGAAAGCGTAATTCCGGCGGCCTCTTGCCCGTATAAGGTAATAGTCAACTGTTGCTATTACGTTTCAAGGAATAATCTTATTTACCCGTGTACTGCAGTGTTCAAATCAATTATTAAGCGTTGAGGTTAAAAAAAAAGTTTTGGCGAGCCTTCCTGCTCTAATGTTATGTTTTATTTCAATAAACAATTTTTTCGAACAGTGATTAAATTTTTTTGAAAAATTTTTGTTTTCAAATTCGTTCTTAATCTCACCACGTATGTTACAAAAACATAGGTGACCGGTTTCTGTCGTATCACATGACCATCATCAGACCTGTAATTTAATTTAGAAAGTAATAGAAACCTTACTAGATTTACAATAAAATAAGACAAGATACTTATAAGGATAAAATACAATAAGACGTGTTATACTCATGGCATCCTTCGAAGATGGTAGGTGGAGCACTCTTCTATGTAATATGTAATATGAATGTGCAATTCCAAGTGTGCTGTTGTAGTTGGTTTGTTTCAGTTGGGCGGAGTGCAGTGTATTTCCTCCAGTGCGATGGGTCGTGGAAACAGGGCTTGACGACTTGTCTGTTGCCAGTTGAACTGTGTTTCGTTAGACCGGGCTCCATGTTCCTGGCCTTCTGTCTCGATATCGTCCATAAGTTGAGTGTTGCTGTTGTCTTTGTTCCTGACTGCCAGGTCGTTAAGCTTTGCATTTCCTCCGCCGCCTTGGCGGAAGCGTCTTTCGCTCGAAATATGAGTTTAAGCCTGTAAAACTGGATCACTCTGTCATTAGTATCCGATCAGATAGCTGGAGGCTCCGCCCTATTAATTCTGTATTCCCTTAACAGCCATTTGCTCATTATATTTGTACCTTGTGTGCTGGTTTTGAAGTTTAATTTTTATAAAGGAGGGTTCCATGTGCGTATTATGTCAGGGAATGTTTAGATGTTGAGGCCCTGTTTTTTTTTTTTTTTTTTTTTTTATTGGTTGTTATTTAACCAGTGTCCATCTGTCGTGGCAATCAACTGGATTATTCCTTTGTCAGAAGTTGGTGTGCCCGGTGTCTTAATTGCCGAGCGCTGAAGATTTAGAAGTAGCCTTATTTTTACTTGTGTGCCTTACGTTATGCCTTAATATTATACCTTGGTATGAATTTATATTGCAAAAGAGAAGTCATTGTACAGGATGGTCTTGCGGGTTCAGAGTTTGGCAAGTTTTGATTGTATTACGTATTTACACCAACAAAAATTTTCTTAATGTTTTATGCATTTGTTATGCAGAATTCAACAGGGGTTTAAGAAAAAAATTCATTGTGGTCCCGTGAGGTTCTGTAATTTATCTGTTTCATTGTATTTAAACTGTGCAAGCTAATGAACATAGTTTAACACAAGCTGTGTATATTTGCTAATTATGGCCCTGCTGCTTCCTGTCATGTTATTGGACGCAAATAGCAAATTTCACCGGTAATACCGTTCAGTATCGAGATAGATTGATATCTATAATTTTTTTATGTTTACTCATTCCATGTACATACATCGTGAAGTGCAGAAGGCTCACAAAATAGTCTTAGAATCCATTCTAGAGAATCGTAATACTGTATGCTAAAAACACGAGGAAGGGACATAAAGGAATATTTAACGCATTCAAAAAATACTCAGAGGATTATTGGACTCACTGAAGGATGTAAACAATGTGCTGGAAATCGAAAATTGGAAGACGGTTGAAGAAAAACGCCAATATCCCTTGTTACTTCGGTCAGAAAAATAAAGAGGATATCAACAGCAGCAGAAAATGGTGTGGGATTCGCTATGAGTAGCGAAGTAAGGCAGATGGTTAATTACTGTGAACAAATAAGTGATAGTACAGTTCTCATCAGCGCTGATAACAAACCAGCTCTGACAACAATAGTTCGCGTATACATACCGACGTCGCAAGCAGAAGATAAAGAGGTAGAGAAAGTACCGGGTGATCAAAAAGTCAGTATAAATTTGAAAACTTAATAAACCATGGAATAATGTAGATAGAGAGGTAAAAATTGACACACATGCTTGGAATTACATGGGGATTTATTAGAACTAAAAAAAAAAAAAAGTTCACAAAACGTCCGACAGATGGTGCTGGACAGCAAAACTGCTACCGTGACGGGTGAGAGGTACACCAATATGTTACAGAATCGCATCATCCCCAGCCTGGCTGATAAACATCTGCTGGAACGTACGATGTTTATGCAGGATGGCGCTCCACCCCATATTGTTAGACGCGTGAAACATCTCTTGCGCGCGTCGTTTGGTGATGATCGTGTGCTCAGCTGCCACTTTCGTCATGCTTCGCCTCCCAGGTCCCCAGACCTCAGTCCGTGCGATTATTGGCTTTGGAGTTACCTGTAGTCGCAAGTTTATCGTGATCGACCGACATCTCTAGGGATGCTGAAAGACAACATCCGACGCCAATGCCTCACCATAACTCCGAACATGCTCTACAGTGCTGTTCACAACATTATTCCTCAACTACAGCTATTGTTGAGGAATGATGGTGGAAATATTGAGCACTTCCTGTAAAGAAGATCATCTTTGCTTTCGACAATGTAAAATCGTGCAAGATGTTAAACTCTTGAGACAAATAGGGGAAAAGCTATAGGAAAAGACGGGTAATATACAATATTTACAAGAACCAAGAGGGGACAATAGAGTGGAATACCAAGAACGAAGCGCCCGGATTGAAAAGGGTGTAAGGGATGTAGTCTTTGCCCCTACTGTCCAATCTAGAAAATGAAAAGAAAAGAAAGGTTCAAGGGTAGGATTAAAATTTAAGGTGAAAGCATAAGTGTTAAGGTACACTGATTATGTTGCTATGTTCTGTGCAAGTCAACAACTACGGGATCTACTGAATGGAATAAATAGGCTAATGACTACAGGAAACGGATTAAGAGTAAATCGAAAATGGACGAAAGTAATGAGGAGTAGCAGAAATAAGTATAGCCAGTGATCAGGCAGTAGATTCCTGCTAACTAGATTGCAAAAGAACGTATGACCGACAGAGCGAGTAACACATAAAAAAGCATACTAGCACTGGCGAGAGGGGCATTCCTGGTGAAGAGAAGTCAAGTAGTATTAAACATAGAACTTAATTTGAAAAAGAAATTTCTCAGAGCATACTTTTGGGCACAGCATTGTATGGCACTGAGACACAGACTACGGGAAAAACGAAACAGAAGAGAACAGAGAATATAAACATTCGAGATGTGGTGCTACAACAAAATGTTGAAAATTAAATGGACTGATAAGGAACTACATGAAGAGGTTCTCCACAGAATCGCCGATGGAAGGAATATATAGAAAATACTGACAAGAAGAAGAGACAGAAAGACGGACGTCTGTCAATACATAAGGGAATAACTTCCTTGGTACTAGAGGGAGCTGTAGAGGGTGAATACTATAGAGCAAGACAGAGACTGGGATACACCGATCAAATAAGTGATGATGTAGATCGTCAACGCTACTCTTGAGTGATACGGTTGGCACAGGATAGGAATTTGTGGCGAGCCGCATCGAACCAGTCAGAAGACTGATGACTCAGAAAGCAAATTAGAATCAAGCAAAGGCTTTGGTTTGAGGAAGAAATTTCTGAGAACTTATGTTTGGAGCACCGCATTGTACGGCAGTGAACAATGGACGGTAACTAAACCGGAATAGAAGAGCATCGAATCGTTTGAGATGGGTCCTGCAGAAGAACGCTAAAAATTAGGAGGACCGATAAGATTCGCAGAACATGTGAAGAACACTGACAAGAAGAAGGAACAGGATGACAAGAGCTGTCTTAAGACATCACGGAATACCCTTCATGGAAAGAAAACCAGCTGCAGAGGGTAAAAACTGTATCAGAACATACAGATTGGAGTGCATCCAACAAATCATAGGGAACATAGTGTGTAAGTGCTACTCTGAGATGAAGAGGTTGGCACAGAAGAGTATGAACCCTACATCAAAACAATCAGGAGACTGATGATAAAAAAATAAAGCCTACCAGTTAGTTTTGAATGTTGAGTGATGAATCAAGACGTACGAGTATTGTTCAGCTCCCTACGTGTCGTTCAAAAAAGGACAAATTAAGCGCGGACCGAGGCTCTTAAGTGTCATTATTAATGAAATTAGGAGGTATCCTAATAAGTGGTACAAGGGATTTCAGGCTATGGCTGTAGATGTAGGCGTAGACTCGCTCCATTGCTTCACTTTTGCATGAGGACGTAAGACGATCGCATTACCTTCCTGGAGCCTGTATTCCTCACTGCCGTCGCGAAACAGCATCAGGTCGCAAAACCGCTTTATAGTAGAGTTAATTGGGCCTAATACAGCTTGCGGATCGGCTTAACAGAAAAGGGCTTGGTGGTGGAAGGGTCTGAGAAAGCGAAACCGACTGACGCAGAACTCTATTCAGCGACATGCTACATTGTGCCTTGTGTAAACCTTACTAGAGACCAAAGAAACTGGAAAATAAAGAAAGAACTGTAGACTGCTTTGCAGTATTTCCCTATCATACTGTATTGATTGAAAGACCCGTGCTAATAAATGTAGACCCCAATAAGGGCAAGGTGAATAAAAATTAATCACTCTGAAGGGAAACCGCAGGTAGCCCAATTTTTTTTAAATAGCTTTATTGTTTGTACTGTTACCGGTTCGGACCATTACGCCAATCTTCAAATGGCTAAATTAGTTTTAGCACAGTATCACAGTCACCAGTGGAGTGTCGTTTGCTCGTGTAAGAATATTGAAGTAGTTAACACTTCTTTATGTGCTGTAAGGATGATTTTGCGTAACATATGTGACTACTAACGTGCATGCAACTGGTAACGTATATAGTGAATGTGTTTTACATACTTACTTTTGTTCTAGTGGATTATGTTTTGCCCACTTCTGTCAATATACTTTTTTTTTTATTATTTTATAGGAAGCACCATACGCTCAAACGTGAATGGCTTGCACGCTTAACTCTTACACGATGATGTATGGTACACGAACATTTCACATTTTCTTCAATTACGGTTGTACCTTCAGACATGTTCCTCACATGTAACTTTTGTTTACAAGCAAAGATTATCCACCAAGAAAATGACACATTTTATGACAAGCATAGACATTAGCTTTCTATCTTTACGCAACTTTCATTAGGAGTGAAATGTTTGGTACCACAGTTGATTGTGTAACGCGCATGTTCCAAATACATTTTAAAATTTTATCTTTCTTCCCAAAAATTCATAAGGGCACTGAGGAACGAAACACCGCTCGCTATTATTAAGAGCTACGGCTCGATGTATAAGCCTTATAAAGGAAGAGGGGATCACGACAGAAGCGGTAACTAGCGGCGAAGTTTTCCGTAGACTGAAGCGTGTGACGCGAGTTACAGTGGACACGGAGTATCATTTGAATAAAGAGAAGCGATACGGGTGGAGAAAATCTGTAGCACCTATTGCGATATATTTTATTTAAAACGTCTCATACAGAGACGGTAAAACATGCACGCTCAGTATTGCCAGAACACCAAGGAAAGTTGGCAAATGTACGTCCGTATAGAACACGAGAAGCACAAACGATGTTATTATAGATGAAAAGTGAGAAATTGTTTACCGAGGATATAAATAATCATTCAGAATCAGAGTCCATGGAATTCAGCTGTATTAATAGCACCGAAGAGAATGAGACGCCAGTGGAACAGTGAATTATAAATTTATAACAGAGTACAGAAAGTTGAAAGATATTTCAGTGGGAGAAATCTTTCCCAATCCCCACATAAGTGAGGCACTGGACTAACTATGGAAAGACAAGCCATTATGACTTTGGCCAGTCGATAGGCCGTAATGTCAGATTTTAATGGAAACAGCGTACAGAAGAAAGACTGCATTTAGTGTAAATTATCAGCACTAAAATTACGGAAGAATACCAGTACTTCAAGAGACAAAGTGTTGAATGCATTTGGATGACATAATTTTCTGCGGAAGTTCATTAAAAGAACATAATGAGAGGCTGCAATAAATCTTGGATAGATTAAGGATACGTACGTTAATGTTACAACTAGTCAACCGTTGTGAGCGGTTCTGCCGCAAGGGAAGATAGGTACCGATTTAACAATCGCCTACGCTCAACGGTCACTTAATAAACCTGAAAGGAATTATTCTGCAACTGAGTTAGAGTGCTTAGTACAGAGCGGTTCACACCGTATATCTAGGAGGGGGGGGGGGGGGGTGAAGTTCAGCAGAGCAAGACATCACAAGCTACTGAAGTGGATTTCCTTAGTCAAAGATCCATTATCAATGATACTAAAATGGCGGCAGAAACTGCAGAAATAGTTTTATGATCCTGTATAAGTTTACCGCAAAAGCGAACGCGTTAAGCTGAATACGGTCTGGCGATGTAGAGGATATAAGTGAAAGATCGAGCATTTAAGGAAAAGGAAGTAAATGAGGAAGAAGCTGAGGAACATAGTGTAGAGGGAAAGGCCGAAATTATGAAGGAAATGCACGACAATCCTTACGCGAACACCAAGGAATGCACAGGACCTTAGACCGAATAAAGAATTACGAACAGTGGAAAGGACGGAAAACAGGCGTAGAAGAATACATTAGTAAGTGCGACAAATGACAAAGGAATAAGCTTACGTAAAGCAGGACAGAGATACCTCTAGTAATTACAAACTGGAAATTTGTGATAACATCTTATGGGACCAAACTGCTGAGGTCATCGGCCCCTAAGCTTACACACTATTTAATCTAACTTAAACTGACTTACGCTAAGGACAACACACACAACCATGCCCGAGGGAGGACTCGAACCCCTGACGGGAGGAGCCGCTCGATCCGTGACAAGACACCTGTGACCGTGCGGCTACCCCCCGTGGCCTCTAGTAATTACAGACACGGTGATGACAGTAGTGGAGAAATGTAACAAGGACATCGAAAGCCCTCTACATAAAACAACTATCAATTGATACAACCTGAGATTTCAGCGTGACCTGACTAAGCTCAGACTGGTGTTGTCAATCGAAAGGTAGGAAACCAAAACGACGGTGCAGAAATTTGAAGAATTAATGTGTTACGGTAACAGAATTCCGTCAGTGCTGCTGACCTACCAGGTATTAAATTCTTTTAGCGAAGTATTGAAGACTGTATGTAAACTCTTAAGGATCCAGACCACTACGCATTACCCATAGACAAACGGGAAGCTCCAGAAAACTCGTAGGACACTGGTGGCATATTTGTGACCCTTCATAAAAGAGGACCATTTTCATTGGACTCTGTGGGTGATATGTATTATTTTTGTATTTAAGAAACCGCTACATAGTACCACTGTGCATGCACCGTTTGAGTTAATATCTGGAAGAGAAGTAAAAATTCCAGGAGCCCTACAGGAAGAGGGAAAAGTTTTGCTTATAATTATAACGAATACATATATCAGTTGCGTACTAGAGTGCAAGAAGCGCAATGAGTAGCACGATAATAGATAAAAGAGGTGAAAGAAACCCCAAACTCTCACTATGACATGACGGAGAATCCAAAAATACATAGGCCAGGAGACGAGGCTTTATTGCGTGATGATACTGTAAGAAGGGAGGACCATACGAAGTGACTGTAGTCAACCTGCCCAATGTGACAATTAAGACGGCTAAGAATCAATTGACACCTAAACAAACCCTGTTTTGTGTGACGAACATACTTCCAGCAAAACTCACCAAACAAACTTCAAAGTTGTGGATCCACTAAAATAGCATGGACATCTTGCCTACTATTACAGAGAAAAGAGATTATTGTGAAGAAGTGGACAAAAATATTTATCAGGGGTACAATCAGAACTGCCATTAATACAATTATTGACTAGGTTAGACGACCTAAGATTAGCACGGAAAAGGCTGAAGGATGTGGAGCAGTGATTCACAAACCGTCCATACGTACATACATCGGCTTAATCTTAATTGTAGCAACAGCTATATATATACACTCCTGGAAATTGAAATAAGAACACCGTGAATTCATTGTCCCAGGAAGGGGAAACTTTATTGACACATTCCTGGGGTCAGATACATCACATGATCACACTGACAGAACCACAGGCACATAGACACAGGCAACAGAGCATGCACAATGTCGGCACTAGTACAGTGTATATCCACCTTTCGCAGCAATGCAGGCTGCTATTCTCCCATGGAGACGATCGTAGAGATGCTGGATGTAGTCCTGTGGAACGGCTTGCCATGCCATTTCCACCTGGCGCCTCAGTTGGACCAGCGTTCGTGCTGGACGTGCAGACCGCGTGAGACGACGCTTCATCCAGTCCCAAACATACTCAATGGGGGACAGATCCGGAGATCTTGCTGGCCAGGGTAGTTGACTTACACCTTCTAGAGCACGTTGGGTGGCACGGGATACATGCGGACGTGCATTGTCCTGTTGGAACAGCAAGTTCCCTTGCCGGTCTAGGAATGGTAGAACGATGGGTTCGATGAGGGTTTGGATGTACCGTGCACTATTCAGTGTCCCCTCGACGATCACCAGTGGTGTACGGCCAGTGTAGGAGATCGCTCCCCACACCATGATGCCGGGTGTTGGCCCTGTGTGCCTCGGTCGTATGCAGTCCTGATTGTGGCGCTCATCTGCACGGCGCCAAACACGCATACGACCATCATTGGCACCAAGGCAGAAGCGACTCTCATCGCTGAAGACGACACGTCTCCATTCGTCCCTCCATTCACGCCTGTCGCGACACCACTGGAGGCGGGCTGCACGATGTTGGGGCGTGAGCGGAAGACGGCCTAACGGTGTGCGGGACCGTAGCCCAGCTTCATGGAGACGGTTGCGAATGGTCCTCGCCGATACCCCAGGAGCAACAGTGTCCCTAATTTGCTGGGAAGTGGCGGTGCGGTCCCATACGGCACTGCGTAGGATCCTACGGTCTTGACGTGCATCCGTGCGTCGCTGCGGTCCGGTCCCAGGTCGACGGGCACGTGCACCTTCCGCCGACCACTGACGACAACATCGATGTACTGTGGAGACCTCACGCCCCACGTGTTAAGCAATTCGGCGGTACGTCCACCCGGCCTCCCGCATGCCCACTATACGCCCTCGCTCAAAGTCCGTCAACTGCACATACGGTTCACGTCCACGCTGTCGCGGCATGCTACCAGTGTTAAAGACTGCGATGGAGCTCCGTATGCCACGGCAAACTGGCTGACACTGACGGCGGCGGTGCACAAATGCTGCGCAGCTAGCGCCATTCGACGGCCAACACCGCGGTTCCTGGTGTGTCCGCTGTGCCATGCGTGTGATCATTGCTTCTACAGCCCTCTCGCAGTGTCCGGAGCAAGTATGGTGGGTCTGACATACCGGTGTCAATGTGTTCTTTTTTCCATTTCCAGGAGTATATATATATATATATATATATATATATATATATATATATATATATATATATATATATAGCTGTTGCTACAATTAAGATTAAGCCGATGTATGTAAGTATGGACGGTTTGTGAATCAAAGCCTTTAAAAGGCTGTTTCGGTGGTGAAAATAGTTACTACTCAATGTGTGTTAAGGGTTCTGTTCTGTCGTTACCTTAAACCAGCCTACTCGGTTAAGGAGACATTTATTTTTCAAATGTTCTCTGGGATGTCTACTTTATTGTAGTATTCATCAAAAGTTTGCTGCTCTGTTATCGAGTAACAAGGCGACTTTTGAGGAAGTACCTCCGAAAGTCATTCACACCGCGAATTTGCCAGCACGTAAGTTCAACTAACTGGCATTATGGATAGCATGAAAGTGCTCTAACTTGAGATCGGGGCAGCCTGTAACAACTTCTGCTCGAAAAAGAACGAAAAGTGTTCCGAGTAAGCGGACCAGCGGCCTGAAGATGGCAAGTAAGAAACATGCTGAAACGTTGCCGGGGAACAACGCATTGACTCGGCTGTCAACCAGAGAAAATTTTTATCATCTAGATTCGCCGAGAAAGCCTGCATTCTAATATAAAGTGTGAAATAGTTTGAAGTTAAAACTATGATATTCACTTCAACAGCCAGCTTATGGTATGAACCCTCCACTGTTACCAGGAAAATGCACACGGATTCTGTTTGGATGAAATGCTCGCTCAACATTCTACAAACTCTTCACTTCACACAGATTCAAGTTATCCAAAAATGTTACAGTTCAACCCAAAATCCGGAATTTTCACGTTTGTGTTTCCATTTCGTAAATTCATTCCGTCCCGCCAGTATCTTTTCAAGACAATAATCGCTCAAAATTTCGACATCTTTGCCATTTTGCTATGCTACTACATACGATTGTAATGATGTCAGAGCTCCAGATCCTTTGTAGACTTCCGAAGGCTATTCCTCTAGCCCAAAAAATGTGCGCGAATGCTTTATCTTCTGATTGGCTGAGAAATGTGATAGTCACTCAGCTAGCAGATCAAGAACCTCAAAACCTCATGTCTTTTACTTGCACCAATCACTGTATCATTATCTCTCCAGAACACTGTATTAAGCGAACATTTTCGTTACTCCAATAACAATAAATTAGTCCCTTCTTTGCATGGCTCAACTACCAAAATATGTACCTCGCTTCCCCAGTCCCATAAATTAGCTAGTTACGTATCACGAATTTCTCTTATGTATATGAGTCCCGCAAGGGATTCTGATATCCAGGGTGTAACGCGCATATGTGCAGATGTTTCTATATTCGGTACCGTAATATGTGATCTAGGGGTTATAGTTGCGCTTTGCAAACCGCGATATTAGTTTGTTACTATGGCTGGAGTCACGAACTATGACGGTCGAGTTTGAGCACCTACGCCACGTATGCTCCGTCAGCCAGTGAGAGTTCAGTATGTTCTGAGCGTTTTTGTAAATGTCGTAATTTATGCGAGCATTAAACGTGATCGTAGCGAGTTGTTTAGTCAATTTCGATTCCATTTTTTGCGAGCTGTCATCGCTGATTGTGGTGGTAAGTGATAAATTCTTCAATAGTAAGCGAGATACATTATCTGCGATAGATACGCTTTCTTCAATCGGAAAGCACGCGCATGTGCGTACCGCAAATGTCGCTTGGAATCGTCAACAATGCAATCCCCGTCCATGCGTCGACCTGCGCTAACCGTCATTGTTCGTATAGCGGACGACTACAGTTCCGCCTCTTACCGTTAGCGCCGCGAATATTTCTTATTTACGTTCAGTGTCGTGTCAGTTCTCGTGCGCATAGCATTGCTGTTTGTCGTCTAGTGTCTCCTGTTTGAGCCGCTATTCCTGACGGGGTGTTGCCTCAAGCCGTGATGTCCACCATGGTTTCCAGGTCTGTTCCACGTACAGGTACTGTCAGCTTCAGTTTTGATAAATCCAAGCGTGCAGTACGGCTCTTTAGAGATACACTACTGGTCGGTGGAAACGATCAGGGTTACTACAGATAAAATGTATACTTCGTGCTTTGTTTCGGAGTTACATGTGTTTTTTGTTAAATTTCTAGACCCGCTTCAGGTTGACAGGATATGGTACTCAGGTCTCTTTTACACATCGTGATGGTTCTACTAGCATGGTTCTTTTGGCGAATGTGGAAGTGGTCTATACATATGTTTGGGTTTTTAATCTTCCGCTCGAGGTAGATGACAAGTTTTTGGGGTCCATCCTGTTCCCTTATGGGGCTACATGACACTCGAAGGGAGCGCTGGGCTACTCAGAACGGCTTACGGGCTATAGTACTTCCGGTAGAAATGGTGATTAAAAAGGAATACTCCCCCTCACATGCATATGTGGTTGTTGTTGTTGTTGTTGTTGTTGTGGTCTTCAGTCCTGAGACTGGTTTGATGCAGCTCTCCATGCTACCCTATCCTGTGCAAGTTTCTTCATCTCCCAGTACCTAGTGCAACCTACATCCTCCTGAATCTGCTTAGTGTATTCATCTCTTGGTCTCCCTCTACGATTTTTACCCTCCACGCTGCCCTCCAATGCTAAATTTGTGATCCCTTGATGCCTCAGAACATGCCCTACCAACCGGTCTCTTCTTCTCGTGGTTATCGGATTCATATTACTCGCACTGGCCAGGAAGGAGCGTGCTTTATTTGTAAACAGAGCTGCCGCGTCTGTTCCAATTGTCTGCATCTTGCTGTGGTATTAGTATCCACTTACAAACAGAACTCTGCAGTTCATCCAAACCAGTTTACTGATGATCAAAGTGGATCTTTGAGAGACAATGCTTGTGATTTTTCCCCGCTGCTCACACGTAGGGACTTCAACGTAGTCACTCCCGCTGTGTCAGCCCCGATTATTCAAAATAAGGGTCACAGAACGCAAGAAGATGATGCAGTTGAGGAGCCTTTTCCTTTGGCACGCTCTTCCGATAGCCCTACGTCAAAGGATCCTCTTTTTCGGCCTGAGTTTGTAGACGAGAAAGTCGTGGGTGCTTCTGCATCTGATCAGGTGGGAACTGATCTGGTGATTCGGAGCGTCATCCTGCACGCCTTGTCGGCGCTGCATTTTAAGCAATCCGTTTCATGACTCCACTTGTCTAACGCGTCTCTATGGTATACCTCTCCAGTTGTCTCACCTTCCCAATCTGTTGCGGCCTCTTGCTGAACATACCTTGATTGATTCTCAAGGGCAGGTGGACCCCGTCATCACCAAATAAATCCTCACACGCGAGCCCCTAAACGTCTACGAGTGGGGTGTGGAGATATCTCTCAGTCTCACATAGATTTTCTGCATGACCCACCCACACAACCGCACGAGGTAATGACAGTTCCGAGGAGCTGCAGTAAACAACGTATCCAGCGAGAGAGAGTCGCATCACGGAAGAAGAAAAATCTGTTGGAAGATGGGGGAGATGTTCACCCTTCCAAAAAAAAAAAAAAATTATGCTAAGGACAAACACACACACACCCATGCCCGAGGGAGGACTCGAACCTCCGCCGGGACCAGCCGCACATTCCAGGACTGCAGCGCCCTAGACCGCTCGGCTAATCCCGCGCGGCGTCGGTTAGCGTAAGTTTATATATGACTCTGGTGCATACAGGAAGTATTATTTGACCGGTTTTCAATTCATCGAACTTTTTCAATGTCTCTTCCGAAATTTCTACTGGCACTACCATGTTTTATAGGAAAGGAATTCATTCAACTTCGAAAATTTCGAAATTCTCAATAATAGTTCAGGTATAGGACGTACCTTTTGTAATTTCACTTTAGCCGGCCGCGGTGACCGAGCGGTTCTAGGCACTTCCGTCAGGAACCGCGGGACTGCTATGGTCGCAGGTTCGAATCCTGTCTCGGGCATGGACATGTGTGGTGTCCTTAGGTTAGTTAGGTTTAAGTAGTTCTAAGTTCTGATGACCTCAGATGTTAAGTCCCATAGTGCTCAGAGCCATTTCACTTTACTTCTCCTCTATTCCCTTTCCGGCTCTGGTCGCTCTACGGAACGCTTGCGCTTTTACAAACAGGAAACAGTGGATAGAATACACCTTCAAGTTTCGACTCTGAAATTTTGGAAATTTGTGGTAAGTTCTTATGGCACCAAATTGCTGATATCATCGGTCCCTAGGCTTACACACTACTTAATCTAACTTAAACTTACGCTAGTGCACCCATGCCCGAGGGAGGACTCGAACCTCCGACGGAGGGAGCCACACGAACCATAGCAGGGCGCCTCAGAACGCGCGGCTACTCCCTCGACTCCGAATACATTTTGTGAGTTGGTTCCCAGCCGCCGCAGCAGCGGTCGCTTACTTTGACGCCCTTGCTGCAGAGCAATTTCTTTCGCAGTTTCACTTGTCTGGCCACCCGAATAAACACTTAGGTATTTTTCGCGCTCGCGCGTTGATCGGCCCCCCAAGGCGGAGCCCATCTACAGGGTGTTTCAAAAATGACCGGTATATTTGAAACGGCAATAAAACCTAAACGAGCAGCGATAGAAATACACCGTTTGTTGCAATATGCTTGGGACAACAGTACATTTTCAGGCGGACAAACTTTCGAAACTACAGTAGTTACAATTTTCAACAACAGATGGCGCTGCAAGTGATGTGAAAGATATAGAAGACAACGCAGTCTGTGGGTGCGCCATTCTGTACGTCGTCTTTCTGCTGTAAGCGTGTGCTGTTCACAACGTGCAAGTGTGCTGTAGACAACATGGTTTATTCCTTAGAACAGAGGATTTTTCTGGTGTTGGAATTCCACCGCCTAGAACACAGTGTTGTTGCAACAAGACGAAGTTTTCGACGGAGGTTTAATGTAACCAAAGGACCGAAAAGCGATACAGTAAAGGATCTGTTTGAAAAATTTCAACGGACTGGGAACGTGACGGATGAACGTGCTGGAAAGGTAGGGGACCACGTACGGCAACCACAGAGGGCAACGCGCAGCTAGTGCAGCAGGTGATCCAACAGCGGCCTCGGGTTTCCGTTCGCCGTGTTGCAGCTGTGGTCCAAATGACGCCAACGTCCACGTATCGTCTCATGCGGCAGAGTTTACACCTCTATCCGTACAAAATTCAAACGCGGCAACCCCTCAGCGCCGCTACCATTGCTGCACGAGAGACATTCGCTAACGATATAGTGCACAGGATTGATGACGGCGATATGCATGTGGGCAGCATTTGGTTTACTGACGAAGCTTACTTTTACCTGGACGGCTTCGTCAATAAACAGAACTGGCGCATATGGGGAACCGAAAAGTCCCATGTTGCAGTCCCATCGTCCCTGCATCCTCAAAAAGTACTGGTCTGGGCCGCCATTTCTTCCAAAGGAATCATTGGCCCATTTTTCAGATCCGAAACGATTACTGCATCACGCTATCTGGACATTCTTCGTGAATTTGTGGCGGTACAAACTGCCTTAGACGACACTGCGAACACCTCGTGGTTTATGAAAGATGGTGCCCGGCCACATCGCACGGCCGACGTCTTTAATTTCCTGAATGAATATTTCCATGATCGTGTGATTGCTTTGGGCTATCCGAAACATACAGGAGGCGGCGTGGATTCGCCTCCCTATTCGCCAGACATGAATCCCTGTGACTTCTTTCTGTGGGGACACTTGAAAGACCAGGTGTACCGCCAGAATCCAGAAACAATTGACCAGCTGAAGCAGTACATCTCATCTGCATGTGAAGCCATTCCGCCAGACACGTTGTCAAAGGTTTCGGGTAATTTCATTCAGAGACTGCGCCATATTATTGCTACGCATGGTGGATATGTGGAAAATATCGTACTATAGAGTTTCCCAGACCGCAGCGCCATCTGTTGTTGAAAATTGTAACTACTGTAATTTCGAAAGTTTGTCTGCCTGAAAATGTACTGTTGTCCAAAGCATATAGCAACAACCGGTGTATTTCTATCGCTGCTGGTTTAGTTTTTATTGCCGTTTCAAATATACCGGTCATTTTTGAAACACCCTGTAAATACAGCGGTCGACCACAAGTAGCAGCTGTCATCAGAACGCCGCCTTACGTCGCACTCTCGGTTAAATACGCAGCTCAGGCGTGTAGGGTATCAAATGCATTGGAAGTGGCTGCGGATCCCACAGTACCGAGCACCATTGTCAAATACACTATTTCTTACTTTTAATCGACAGGTTATTGATTAAGTTCCCCTGTGGTCATTGATTTCTCCCTGTTTCATGTGCCCAGTCACCCGAAGTCTCGTTTCGTTCACTTTCTTTCTTTATAAACATAATAAATAAAAAATAAATGAAAACATAAATAAATAAGTAAATCTTTAAATAAGGGAATAAAATTGAGATAGGCAGTAGATCGTGAGTTGGTTTCCTGGTTACTCAGAATTTCTTTCTCTTATTTCGTTACCAACAATTACTTGGTTTCTTAATTTGCAGCTCATATTACATGATGATTTTGGCCATGGTCGTCTGAATGTCCATAAAAGTACCAAGACAAAGTGATCGTAAATAATAAAAAATGAAGCGTCTTTGACCAGTAATCAAAACGTCCTCTCTTACTGCTTCGCCGGCCGCGGTGGTCTCGCGGTTCTAGGCGCGCAGTCCGGAACCGTGCGACTGCTACGGTCGCAGGTTCGAATCCTGCCTCGGGCATGGATGTGTGTGATGTCCTTAGGTTAGTTAGGTTTAAGTAGTTCTATGTTCTAGGGGACTGATGACCTCAGATGTCAAGTCCCATAGTGCTCAGAGCCATTTGAACCATTTCTTACTGCTTCGGAACCCGCCTCTACATAATTTTTTAATACAAAAGTCAGCAATGGCGGGAGGGTTTACCACCATTAGAAGTCACACTCCTCCTACTAACGGCCACGTCAATGAGAGCGGACGAACGGACAGAGTTTCATATGACTCTCTCGCCCTCGGGGTGGGAAACTGCCCCTAAAGGACCGTTGAAACAGCAACGATCAACGGCATGTGAATGCAGAAGTCAGTGAAATCCACTTTATTAAAGAAAATATTAAAGAAAAGTAATGTGTGTCCACAGGACGTGTGGCCTGTAAATGGAAAAGTGTCATGTTGATCTCTTCGTTAGCGAAAGATTCCTGACTAGTCTCCCATTCGGATGCCTGGCAGGGGACTGCCAAGGAGCAGGTGAAGATAAGAAAATGTTCGAATAATCAACGAAAGACTATCTTTCTAACAGGCAGTGCGAGTGCGTGAACTGCTAGAAATTTGAACGTGGTATGGCAGCTAGAAAATCAGAAAAGGGAAATGCCAGAGATTAATCTAGATGTAATAGAGATCAGTGACATGTGGATTTCTGGTCATATGAGCATAGGATTATATTAACATCAGCAGAAAGTGCTGTAGGATTCGTTAGGAATAGGAAGGTAGAGCACAGAGAGCGAGAGTTACTGCGAACAGTTCAGTGATAAGGTTGTTCTCATCAGAATCGATAGCAAACCAACACCGATAACAACAGTTCAAGTACCCGTGCTGACGTCGCAAGCAAGAGATGAAGCGATAGAGAAACTACAGGGTGATTCAAAAAGAATACCACAACTTTAGGAATTTAAAACTCTGCAACGACAGAAGGCAGAGCTAAGCACTATCTGTCGGCGAATTAAGGGAGCTATAAAGTTTCATTTAGTTGTACATTTGTTCGCTTGAGGCGCTGTTGACTAGGCGTCAGCGTCAGTTGATGCTAAGATGGCGACCGCTCAACAGATGTTTAGTGATGAAGCAACTTTCCACACTAACGGGAAAGTCAACCGTCACAATGTCTGTATATGGGGAGAATCCGCGGGAAACAACTCAGTATGAACGTGACTCGCCTAAGGTGAACGTTTTCTGTGCCATTTCAGCCAATAAAGTTTTTGGTCCCTTTTTCTTCTAAGGTGCTACTGTAACTGGACTACAGTATCTGGAGATGTTAGAGAATTGGCTGTTCCCTCAGCTCGAACAAGAAGCACAACAATTCATATTTCAGCAGGATGGAGCGCCACCACATTGGCGCTTATCTGTCCGTAACTACCTGAACGTCAACTACCCGAGGCGATGGATCGGCCGCCAGGCAGCCCGTGACAGAGCACTTCATCACTGGCCTCCAAGAAGCCCTGATCTTACCCCCTGCGATTTTTTCTTATGGGGGTATGATAAGGATATGGTGTTTCGGCCACCTCTCCCAGCCACCATTGATGATTTCAAACGAGAAATAACAGCAGCTATCCAAACTGTTACGCCTGATATGCTACAGAGAGTGTGGAACGAGTTGGAGTATAGGGTTGATATTGCTCGAGTGTCTGGAGGGGGCCATATTGAACATCTCTGAACTTGTTTTTGAGTGAAAAAAAACCTTTTTAAATACTCTTTGTAATGATGTATAACAGAAGGTTATATTATGTTTCTTTCATTAAATACACCTTTTTAAAGTTGTGGTATTCTTTTTGAATCACCCTGTATATAAGGATACTGGACGGTTAATTCAGTACGTAATGCGAGATAAAAGCCTTCAGTCATGGGCGACAGGAATGCGATTGTAGGGGAAGGAGTAGAAGAAATACTGGGGAATATGGGCTTGGGTAGTATGAATCAGGGAAGGGAAAGTCTTATTGAGTTCTAAAATAATTTCAGCTAGTAATAGCGAACACTCTGTTGTAGAATCACAAGAGGAATAGGTGTAATACGAAAAGTCTGGGAGATGCGGGAAGATTTCGGTTCGATTACATCATGTTCAAGCAGGCCTATTGATGGCGTTATGGTATGCTGAATACCAAGAAATGATGTTGCAATACGTTCCCGCAGTCTGGTAGCTATACCGGGATGTAATCACCAATTAGTAGCTTCAGCTGAATATGGCGTATCTAAATAAACGTGTAGAGTTTCTACCTCGCTGACGTGAGGTCAATATTACATCCGGCATTACACGGTACTAGCATGATCAGTTCTGTTGGTGCCTAATTTTTGTGTGTTGCACATGAAGTATCGTTGTAGGCCTCAACCCCGTAACATAAGAACGTGCGCTGAGATAAAGTGTACTGTACAAGTGTTTTGTGTAATGCACAACTGTCGCCTGACGCCATTCACATAGCGTAGACGTTTTCCTGATAATGGAACTTTCGTTGGTCTGATCTTCAGTCACATTAACAGAATATGTACAATTTACGAAGACATGTGTCATGGACACAAGATAACTATTTGATCAATATTGCATAGATCATAGTGTTCCAGAAACACTTTTGAAGTTATAAACGTTACGTCATGTTTCAGTTTAACGTTATTACCTGTTCCTCAAGAACACAAAAAGAAGTTGAATCAATTTTCATCAACAATGCACTACCTCATATCGTCACGAAAATACTAAACAGTTTAGTGTGGGGTTACTTTTCCATGTTATAACAGATTTCATATTGGGAAGTTGACTTTTACCAGTGCTTTTTGCAGTGGTGTTATTTCAGTCACTCTCACCTTATGTCAATATGACGAGCAAGAAATTAAATTTTCCTTTTCTCCAGTCACAAATGATTCAAATGGCTCTGAGCGCTATGGGACTTAACATTTATGGTCATCAGTCCCCTAGAACTTAGAACTACTTAAACCTAACTAACCTAAGGACAGCACACAACACCCAGTCATCACGAGGCAGAGAAAATCCCTGACCCCGCCGGGAATCGAAACCGGGAACCCGGGCGCGGGAAGCGAGAACGCTACCGCACGACCACGAGCTGCGGACTCTCCAGTTACACACTGTACTGCGAATTTTCAATGATCATAACATTCCACAAGCCGATTTCTCCAGAAATCTGATACAGCGAGTAGGTGAAAACGTCACAGACGGTCTTAGCTCCTTTCTGGATCTAACTTCAGTTGATCTCACTGTCAGTTCTTGCTTGTGACAAGCTTTAATGCGATACTGGCTTTCATGTGAGAAAGACATGGTATTTTTTTTAGTTGTAAGCGTTATTGGACCACAAAGAAACATGGTGAAAAGTCAACAGATTGTTTGGCTGTGATGTGAGAACATATTCGGAAGGCATGGTATTTTTATTATAATTGTTGTAGGTGTTTCCACGTTGAAACATGTTAAACAAATATTGGACCACGAAAAACAATCGCGAAAAGTGAACAAATTGTGCAGTGTTTATTCTGTGAAGCAGTGGCTGTGTCGTAAACAAGCGTAGTTCGTCGACAAACTCCAGACAGGAAAAGTGCATTACGAACTCAGGCCACTATGACGGGACCCACTGGCGGCTGTGTCCGTATGGACTGGGCAGAAGGGGACAGCAGTGGTGCAAAAGCAAAACCGTGTACTCCGTCAGCGCAGGCCCACATTGCGGTTGCACTGACACGCGCCACGCTGGATGTTACCTCTAAAGCAGGTCGTGTCGCTTTTCACGCTGTGAATGACGTAAATATCTGCCAAACAAGAGTTAGCAGTGATGGGGGCAGAATCGCAAGAATAAATGATATAGAAAGTTGTTTATTTGTTTAATACGAGCAGCTAATATGAAACCGACGATCAGCGCTAAAGTTAGTTCGGTGACTAAGCAATAGTTACTAATAACATCGTGCAACAGTGAAAATGCTGATAAAGAAAATCACTAATAAAACTGAAACTTAGGCCTTGCATTTGTTTTACAAAGGTCTTTATCCATAAAGGAGAAGAGGAGAAATTTACTGTCAACCTAGTTTTTAGTAATTTATGTATTGTGTGGCATACATTTGCAAGACAAAATACTGCATACGCAGGAATATTTTATTGATAAAATACAGCCGGACGCTGTGGCTGAGCGGTTCTAGGCGCTACAGTCTGGAACATAACGACCGCTACGGTCGCAGGTTCGAACCCTGCACTGGGCATGGATGTGTGTGATGTCCTTACATTAGTTAGGTTTAAGTAGTTCTGATGACCTCAGATGTTAAGTCCCACAGTGCTCAGAGCCATTTGATAAAGCACAAGGAAGCATAAAGTCATAAATAAAATACAGACATTACAAACTTTATTTATCTAGACCGCTAGTTTATGAATGATACGATTGTTTTCGGTTGTGCTAGCAATCCTCTGCAGATCTAAAATAGACAGAAAAATTATTGTTCGTAATACGTTCTCCCTGCCTGCAATATGTACATCATAAAAAGAAAAGGAAGTCACGGAGAACATACCATGAAATATCGTTACACAGTGTAATACGTTACATATTATACAGTCAAGTACTGAGACAATAAATCTATTGAGTATTCTGTAATACTGCTATGTATATCTCCTAGAGGGGACTAATCTGGTTGTCTGATTGCCCTCGTTTCGTCTACTTCATGACCCTAAATTGCAACAGTTTGTCGTTAGTTTGATTTCTACTGCTCCTATATACTTTCGTCTCTGGGTTAATCTCAATCCATAATCGTAATGCTGTGGATTGTTCGACTCATTCAAGAGATCCTGTAATTGTTCCTCGCTGTGACAGACAATATCAAGGACATTAACGAACCTTATAATTGACATGTTTTCATCCTGAATTTTGGCTCCACTTCGGAACATCTATGTTATTTCTTCCATTCCTTCAGTAGACATACGGATTGAACAGTGGAGGAGGAAGACTGCATCCTTACGTCATGCGTTTCTGAGTAAGAGCACTTCTCTTTCGGTTTTCCATACCTGGTGTTCCTCTTTGTTTTCGCTGAGAATTTTGAATCTAAGAAGCAACAGTCATGTATGGAGTTTGGGGAAACATCAATGAACAAGACAGTGTTCTGTATTCTACGACATGTAGCACTCTTTCACGCAGTATGCTCCTGCCGGAGACCGCACCTGTTTGCGCTTGTGTGCAACCTTTCCTTTTCTCAAAAGTGCTACTTTCGCTTATTAAACATCACTTCCCCACATAGAATCTCGATACGATTTCAGAATTTAAATACTGCCCTCTGTGTACGAATGCTGTTGTTCAGCCTCAAACAAACCATCGTCATACTATTGTTTCGAGGAATAATTACTGTGCGCTTAAACCACGCGACTTGATTAATTATTTAAATATAAAATTACACAGGAAACGTCCGTCAGCATTTTCTTGCAGCTGAGACTTTATTGACTGGCGTACATTATTGGTCTTTTACTTTGGAAATGTTGTTGTTGTTGTGGTCTTCAGTCTTGAGACTGGTTTGATGCAGCTCTCCATGCTACCCTATCCTGTGCAAGCTTCTTCATCTCCCAGTACTTACTGCAACCCACATCCTTCTCAATATGCTTAGTGTATTCATCTCTTGGTCTCCCTCTACGATTTTTACCGTCCACGCTGCCCTCCAACGCTAAATTTGTGATCCCTTGATGCCTCAGAACATGTTCTACTAACCGGTCCTTCTTTTTGTCAAGTTGTGCCACATACTCCTCTTCTCCCCAATTCTATTCAATACTTCATCATTCGTTATGTGATCTACCCATCCAATCTTCAGCATTCCTCTGTAGCACCACATTTCGAAAGCTTCTATTCTCTTCTTGTCCAAACTATTTATCGTCCATGTTTCACTTCCATACATGGCTACTTTGGAAATAATAAATTACAAACTTAGGTGGAAGCCTCGTTCAATTTAGGTAATCCTTACTATCTGGCATCAGGTAATCCTTACTATCTGCAATCAAAGGTGCGTCAGCACGTGAAAGACCCCAACACATATGTGTGAGAGAAAAGTACCTGGATCATTTGCAGAAGGTACATCCAGCATCACGTGACCCTATTACGTGACCTCGTTCAAACTCAATGAGGTAAAATGGACATAAGCGTTGGGCGTTATGGTGTCTGTCGCCTTTAAAACAATGGTTCAAATGGCTCTGAGCACTATGGGACTTAACTGTTGAGGTCATTAGTCCCCTAGAAATTAGAACTAGTTAAACCTAAGTAACCTAAGGACATCACACACATCCACGCCCGAGGCAGGATTCGAACCTACGACCGTAGCGGTCGCGCGGTTCCAGACTGTGGTGCCTAGAACCACTCGGCCACCGTGGCCGGCTGTCGCCTTTAAAGGCATGCTTGAATAACATCAACTCTCAACGTCCAATTTCAAACGTAACTAACGCTAATTGATTTCCATCCCCCCACATGCGGCTAGAGCAAAATTTGAAAAAGACAGCTTCTTTCAGGTGTAGAATTTATGTCGCACAACTTCCTTTCGAGGTTGCGATTTTATTTTTCCCGTATGAGTATATTTATGAAAACCATTTTGGTGGGGTATGCAAAATTACTTGTCCTGATTGTGACAAGTTTTACATTGGCATAGCACCTAGGCTGGCTGAACATGAACGCACCTGGAGGTTGCAGAGCTCTGACTCACAACTACCAGCCAGTGTCCCATGTACTGCACTTAGCAAACAAAGGCCATAAACTCAACCTGCTGGAAGTCCTGGAAATTAACAAACATATAGTCCACAGTCCAGATTTAATCCTAAATGACCGGACACAGCTCAACACTTACCCTCTCCTAAGTTTCATGTAATCGTCTCTGTTGTTCATTACTTCCCACACTCTCCGTTCATACATATTCCCATTTTCCTGTATTCGTTAATTTCTTTTACTTTACTCAAGATGTCTCTGTATTCCATACAGACTGTAGTTTCAATTGATAAGGCTTTCCTTTAACTCTTACTTGTATTACTGTCCACGTTTATTACCTTTTGTAGTTGTCTCATCAAATATTGTTTAACTTTTACTTGGTTCATTTATTGCATGCAAACTGTTACACAGCCGCAGATTTGTATATAATGTTAATGTTTTCCTGTTTGCTCCATTTGTATTTGTGTTTTGTTCAGCCTTTTTACCTTTTAAAAGTGCAGTACCACCACACTCTCAAAGATTGCATTTATTGTAAGTTCCCTTAAACCCCTCCATTTTCCTGCAATTATTTGATTATTTCTGTTTATCTTATTGATATTGCTTAAGTTCCTTACGTATTCTGTAGTTGCATTGATAATTGTTTCTTCTTTTAATTGCTTTGTGTATGACTCTCCATGTTTTATACCTCCTGAAGTATCCTTGTCAAGCACTAAATTTATTTTACTTTATTATTTTTGTCTTTAATAGAAACTCTTATGTAGGCATGCTGTTCCTATTATATGTAAAAGTTTTTCCTGTCTACTCCACTTTTATTTATTTACTGTTCAATTTTTTACTTTCTCGATGTCAAAGATGTTACTTACTGTATGTGTCTGCTTCAATCTAGCCGTGTAATTTCTCTTCCAGCGTTGTTAACAAACATTGTAACTTATTTGGTGACAATACCCAGTAAATGTCTGAAGATGGCCTTGTAAGCCAAAAAACCCTGTTAACACAATGAAAGTAATACTGTAGAACAAAAGCAAACTGGTGCTTTTCATTTACCATTTTAGTTTTGTTAATTAGTCACCATGAGTGAGACTGATTTCTATGTTTTACTGCAAAGAAAGTGATCTTCTTTTTAATCACGCTGCAAGATTGACTTATTTGGTTTTGACCATTTGTACTAATAAATTTATCTCGTTATTTTTCTCTGCGAGAGTATTTCAGTTAAATGTTTTATTACACATCAGATCATATTAAGATATACCGAGTGACTGCGGAGAGGTGCCATAATCTGTAAGATGATTCTACGTATGAAAAGATACAGAAAATATCCTGTGAACATGTGTTCGATTTTAAATCGCTACAGAACTAGAGTGGGTTGATGACTACACACATCCGTGAATGATTATGAAAACAAGTGTGAATATTACCTACTGAAATGCAGTGTAGGCGCTGTGGTGGACAGAATAATGGTGGAACAAATGAATGATGCATCCAACAAGAGGTGTTCAGAATGTCTCACTGGTCATCCCAATGCACGCATTACTGGTTGTGTTGTGTTCCTCATCGAACATTATCTTCACGAGCTTTAATGCGGGAAACTGCATCGGTCATGCGAGCGACAAGCCCTTCACGTTAACCCACCTTAGTAGCGCACACATAGCCCCCCCCCCCCCCGCCACCCAGCCCCATAAACGAAAGTCCGATGGGGTTAGAACAGGTGATCTGGCAGGCCATTAACTTACAAACTAGTGACATTCCTCCTGAATCACCCCGTATGTGCAGGTAGTCCTCTAGATCGATCACAATAGCTTGTTGTAGTGACTAGCTGGTTATAAGAGTACTCGCAAACCAACTTTAGATGTGTGCTATCTGGGTGATCTTAACTAAGTCAGAGAGCTGCCTTAGTCTTTTAGGGTTAATGGTACAAGCCGTAAGTAGGCTGTTTAGGTTTATATGTTGGTAACGCCACGTAGCACTCTGTATGAAAATCACTGGCTGTGCTGTGTGCAGTCTGTGGTTGGTTTGCATTGTTGGAATATCTGCTATTGTAGAGTTGGGCAGTTGGATGTGAACAGCGCGTAGCGTTGCGCAGTTGGAGGTGAGCCGCCAGCAGTGGTGGATGTGGGGAGAGAAATGGTAGAATTTTGAGAGCGGACGATCTGGACGTGTGTCCGTCAGCAAAAGGAAATTTGTATGACTGGATTCATGAAGTGATATATATATATATATATATATATATATATATATATATATATATATATATATATATAATGACGTTTGACCATTATTAAGGTAAATACATTGTTTATTCTCTACCAAAATCTTTCATTTGCTATCTATGCCTATCAGTAGTTAGTGCCTTCAGTAGTTAGAATCTTTTATTTAGCTGGCAGTACTGGCGCTCGCTGTATTGCAGTAGTTTGAGTAACGAAGATTTTTGTGAGGTAAGTGATTCATGAAAGGTATAGATTATTGTTAGTCACGACCATTGTTTTGTAGGGATTATTGAAAGTCAGATTGCTTTGCGCTAAAAATATTGTGTCAGTTTAGTATTGATCAGAATAGGTAAAGAGAGAAATGTCTGAGTACGTTCAGTTTTGCTCAGCTGTTTGAAAATCAAATAACGTAGAGGTTTACTAGCACTGTCATTTATAATTTTCCAAAGGGGACGTTTCATATGTCGACCCTTTGCGGAGGATACCTCACTAGAATCTTCTGATTTTTTCTTGTAGTTTGTGTAATTATCGTAGTTATTGTTTATTGCTAGCGTGTAATTGTAGAGAGAATCTCCTTTGTAGTTGTACTTTTCTTTGTTGTACTGAAAACAGTTTTGGCATGCATGTAGATCTGTATCAAATATTTCGCAACCGTGCTTGCAATTAATTAGATATTATTTTCAGTGCTATATTAATATGTTTCCTTATTTTACTATTCAAATTGTGCTTTTCTGTGTTATCGTGTGAAATATTGTGAAAAACGTAATACTAGGCTCCAAAGTAAACTGCGAAATGACAGTGAAGACGAGAGTAGTGTGTTAGCGCCACCGTATAATGAATAACTAATGCTCAACATAGTAACTTGGTAACTGTGCATAGGGCAATCGACCAGGCAATAAACAATAGTGTAGACAGTGAAACAATTAGTGAACAGGATAGTATTGTCGATCGATCGGTCGGCAGCAGCTCGCCTCAGGAACCCAAAATGACAGGACACAATTTTGCAAATACTGTACATTCAGGTTTTGCGTCCTTACCTTTTTCTCAATCAATTCAAGACACATTTTCTGCTCTTCAAAATGCGAATGCTGCCGGTGCAAGTGCACTGCCGAGAAGTACAGAGGAACATGTTTCAGACACTGCATTGTTATTACAATTAATGCAACAAATGGGTCAACAGCTTCAAAAGTTAGACGCAATGGAACAAAATCAGGAACGAACACAGCAACTGTTACAAACGTTAGACACAATGGAACAAAATCAGAGACAAACACAGCAACAGCTTCAAAAGTTCGATTCAGTGGAACAAACGCTTGAACAAACGCGTGAAGATTTAACTGCAGAGTTACTTAAAACTGAATCTAAATGTCAAAAAGTCTGTAACGACGTAGAAACACAAATTTGTGAGCAGTTTCAACCTATTTTTTTTTGTGGCATGAAAAAGCATTACAGAATAACGAAGCAACCATAAGAGAACTGCAAACTATTGTTCATGAAAATCACGACACCTTGCAAGCTAAAATTGAATCAGTTGCATCTACCGATTCGGTTATGCAACTTGCAAAAACTCAGGAAAACTTAAAGGACACATTAGATGCGCTTTCAACACAAATGGATACTCTGAAACTTGGTTCAGAAAAACACACGGAGGAAATCAGTTCATTATCGGAGAAAGTAACCAAACTTTCGGATCAGTTCACTACCTTATCTACAAAGGTAGATGGTGATCGGAATGACACAAGACCAGTAGCCTTCACTGACACAGAGTATGAACAAATTAAGAAATTTAAACAAAATTAAAATCAAATTAATACGCAACAAAAAAGAGAAATCTGGGAAGTAAAAGATCAGTTGGCACAAGTAATACAAGAATTACGTATTTCAGAGGACACTCGAGCTCCAATACGGGAAGAGGGACATAGAAATACGGAAAAGCAACTAAATAATAACGCAGGACATTTCGGAAATTCTGAAAGAAATTGTCAAGGTGCACCGAATGTTGAGATGGAACCGCCGACACTACGTAACAATGACAGATACGCGACTCGCCGTCATGATGACTTTGACTATAAGCTGTTCATTACTACACGTAAATTCAAACTTTTAAGAATTCCGGCAACGACATTCATCCACAAGCATGGCTTCATCAATTCTCTCATTCTGTTCCTCCCAACTGGTCATTAGAGCACAGATTAGAATTTATCTGTGGCTATTTAGACGATGAACCAGCTGTAAGAATGCGATCTGTTTTTTTACGATTGTCACAGTGAAGGAGAATTTTATCATGCCTTCCTCTCAGAATATTGGTCTCAAGCTACTCAAGAGCGGTTAAAACATAGCATCATAATGATGAAACATTTCGAACAATCTGAATTTTCCAGTCTCGTCAAATATTTTTAAGACATGTTGCACAAGAATCAGTATCTGTCAAACCTATACAGCCCCTCAGAACTCATCCGCATTTCCTTAATCAAATTGCCTGAACATTTAAGACATGTTATTTTGGCAGGACGTTACAAAGATAACATCGAACGTTTTCAGGGACTTTTACAGGAATTAGAAATTGACACAGACACTCGCGGGACGCGAAACCAGGAGAACAATAATTACAGGTCACATCCATTACAATACCGTGACGACAGAAATAATAACTGGACACGACAAGGCTATTCTTACAACGCAAGTCGTGACCAAAACAGACACTACCCATATGACAACCGTTGGCAGAGTAATAATAATTACAGGGAAAGATCACCTCTCCGCGGTAATGACTATGACAGAGACAATCATAGAAACAGACATTATGGGAACCAGAACTATTACTATTAAGGAGACAGAACAATTTCGTACGCAACAGCCCAGCGCGCGTTACGACTCAGGGAGAATTTCTCCACCACGTGGAAACTACCGACATGACGACAGACGATATAATCTTAACGACAGACCTGAATTTCATCAGAACTGGCGGGATTCAAACAGGGCAGGGCCCTCTCGGCAAGATGAATTTGTAGAAGTTAGGTCTCCCAATCCCAATAACGACGCACGCCAACAAAGAGACAGTAGACAATGACTCACAACGCTGGCAGCCACAAAACGTACTTATGAAGCTGATGACGTAGCTGACATAGCTTACGTGGCTATTAATCCAGGAACACGACGTAAAACAGAACAGCATTGCATATCCTGTAGTTCACATTACAGTAAATGATGTAAAATTTACGGCAGTACTTGACTCTGGCAATCCCATTTCAGTAATTAGTGAAACGGCCTTTTAGCAAATGCAACAAATCGAACGATTTCCCCACACTTCCGTTACGTAAGATTAAATTACGAGGTGCAATCGTTGGAAAAGTGTAGATGTAGGCCAACAAACCAACTTAAAATTCTTTTTTCAAAGCCACAGTTTCTCTATGAACTTCCTTATCGTTCCAATATTGTCAACAGAAATTATATGGAGTAGACTTTTTGAATCAATACAAAGCAATCTTAAATTTTCACGATGCTGAAATAAGTTTAGAGAAAGAAGGTAAGTCAATAGCTTTCAAATTTGGCTCTCAAACCATGACGAGGAAATTAATCGGCTTTATCCCCTGTTAGACAACAGTTCGGAACTTTCGACAGAACTTGACACTAACAATCACAGGGATGATATCTACGGCGTATTTGATACTTATGAGTTAATTCAGAATAAAATTCAAACAATTGAGAATTGTAATGACACTGAAAGGAAGGACCTTTTTGAGATTTTACAAGCACATTCCACAGTTTTTACTCACAAAACAGGAAGAATCAAGGGATTTCAATACCAATTTCGCGTTCGTGAGCATACTAAATTTTCTGTTAGACCATACGTAATTCCGGCGCATTATAGGGACCGTGTTAGAACAGAAGCACAATCTATGCTTGACGAGGGCATTATTGAGCCTGCAGTAAGCTCATACAACAATCCATTACATGTTGTCGAGAAGAAAAATGGATCGATCAGGCTTGTCTTATATTCGAGACAAATCAATACTATCATTATTCCTGAAACAGACAGGCCGCAAACGTTGGAAGAACATCTTCAAAATTTTAATGGTGTAAAAGTGTTGTCTTCCATTGATCTCAGATCCAGCTTTTATCAGATCGAACTTCATCCAGGATGTAGAAAATACACAGCTTTCCTTTGTTTCGGCGTTTGTTATCAGTTTCGGAAACTTCCTTTTGGTTTGAACATTTCTTCGGCAGCATTCATTCGCGGGCTAAATTCCATATTACCTGAGTTCTTAAAACGTCACATCACC
This sequence comes from Schistocerca nitens, assembly GCF_023898315.1. Lineage (NCBI taxonomy): Eukaryota > Metazoa > Arthropoda > Insecta > Orthoptera > Acrididae > Schistocerca > Schistocerca nitens. Next base: position 24,521,423 of record NC_064614.1, read on the forward strand.
TTATATGTGGACGATATTCTAATAGCAGAAGCTTCATGGGAACAACATAATCGCATCCTCAACAGTTTGTTACGTATTTTTGCAGAATCTGGAATTACAGTTAACTTGGAAAAGTCTGAATTCGGTAGGTCAAAGGTGAGGTTTTTGGGACATATTATTTCTTCTGAAGGCATTCAGCCGGATCCTGAAAAGTTAGAAGCAATCAGAGCCATTCCAGTTCCATCCACAAAAAGACAAGTCCGCAGTTTTCTAGGTCTCGTAAATTTTTACCGTCGTTTTCTGAATATGCAAATTCTAGTTACACCAAAACTTTGTTCTCTCACTGGAAAAAATACTATTTGGAACTGGGACGAACAGGCACAGTTGGAATTCAATTCTTTGAAAGAAGTGTTACTTAACGCGCCAATACTGGCTCATCCAGATCTGTCACAAGATTTCTGCCTTAGCACGGATTCTTCTAAAATTGGTCTTGGTGCCCATTTATTTCAAGTAGCCATAGAAAATGTCACTACTGTTCAGAAAACCATTGCTTTTGCTAGCCACTTGCTAACAAAATCTGAAAAAAAATTATTCCATTACTGAATTAGAAGCTTTAGCTATCGTTTGGGCATGTAACAAATTCCGTTTCTTTCTTTCTGGTAAGCACGTAAAAGTATACAGTGATCATCGTGCATTACAATTTCATATGTCTTCACAATTAAATCATGACAGGTTAAAACGTTGGTCATTGTTTCTGCAAGAATTCCACTTCACAATAGTCCACATTCCCGGGAATGAGAACATTCTTGCGGCAGCACTGTCACGTGCACCGGCTGAGCTTGAAAAAAGTAACACAGAAGGAAAGTTCGAAAAAATTTCAGTATTCTTTACATTCAGAAAGTCGCCTTTGAAATATTCATCACCACATCTTTAAAGGATATTGCTCATGAACAAGATAAAGATCCGATTTGGAAAGACATCAGAAGTAAATGGCATGAAAAGACACACACACAGATGTGGCATTATTATCTGGTTAGAAACAACATACTATTCAAACGTTGCACTGTTGATGACAAGCATGGGTACTTTGCATTCCTGACGATTTTGTCAATAAGTTCATTTGGTAACATTCATTGCAGTTACGCACGTTTGGTCTACGAAAATGTTATCATATTCTTTGGACGACTTGTTATTTTAATAACATGGAAAAGAGAATTCTAAGAGTCTTCTCTACTTGTAAACTTTGTCAAAATGCTAAATCATCTACCATCTCACGTCGTGCTCCGTTGTTTCCTATCATTCCTCCTAAGTTAAAAGAATTTGCTGCTGTTGATCTCTTGGGACCCCTTGTCAGAACATCGAATTGATTTTCGTATGTTCTAGTCGCTGTTGAACTTACTTCAAAATTTGTTTCTTTCACGCCATTACGTAAAGCCTTTGTTAAAAATTTCTTACGTGAAGTTGGACACGTTAGTAAAGTCATTTCACATAACGGACCGCAATTCAGACCTGCTGTTTGTTCACGCATGCTTCAGAATCGTAAAATCAAACCTGTTTTTATTTCATTGTACTCACCACATTGTAACCCATCTGAACAGATGATGAAAGAAATCAATAAGCCTTGCAGACTTTGTTGTCACAAAAAGCATCAGTATTGGGACAGATATTTACATTATTTAAAAACGTGCTCAATGAAATGCCACATGACTCCACTGCTTTACCACGTATTCTTGTTCTGAAGAATGAAGAACCACCGAACAGAATCAGAGAGCTTGTACCTTTCCCAAATACACGCAAACTTCGACACAAAGACATAATTAATTTGGCTATTAAAAATATAAATTCTGCTGCAGACAAAAGGAGAAAACTACACAGTAAAGCAAATGCAAAGAAATTATACATTGGTCAGAAAGTTCTGATTAAAGCTCACTCATTGTAACATAAGAAGAAACACTTGAGTCACAGATTCTTTCTGATTTGCAATGGACCTTACAGAATCCGACGTATACCACATGATAATTGCGTTGAAGTTGAAAGTATGCGTACTAGGAAGAGTAAAGGTTTACACCACATTTCACATGTAAAACAGTTTGAGGGATAATCTGCTTTTTAACTTAGTCTTTGCCATTAAATGTTTCACTCCACATTACTAGAATGCTTTGTCACCCTTAAAAATTGTTAACATGCAACAATGTTTTTAAGTTAACTATCCAGTCAAGAACCTAGAGAACTTATTTAGACAGTAATTACGAATGTATTGTTATAGCTAACACACGACACAGTTTGCTGTGTGTACATTCTTGCTTGTTTGCTGCACTATTACATAACGACTATAAGATTCGCATATTGGAACATATACTGCTAATGAGATTTTAATGCAACATTTTAGTTTACTTGAAAAGAAATTCTTTTTTTAAAGTACTTTCTGTGAGATTACAGATGACTTAGTATTTGGTTTGTTTGATAGCTACACGATTATATCACGATGCTACTAATGTGTGACACAATTTACATAGTTGCTTTTTCGGTGTATCTGTTTTATATCTGCACAATTTTTCTCTATTATTCCGGAAAGTAAAAAAAAAGTTTTAGTAGTAACTCTGTGGTATAGCTACAATGAGACAGCCTTTACACATCTCAACAATATGTTACAGTACAGTACTTTCTTGATCATGGCAATAAGCGTAATAACTACGATATCTATATGCAAAGCATTTCACTTTTGTTTATGACAAGGTAAGTACATTGACTTCTGCCGAACTTTGCTTAGGAGGACGACAACTACGACACTTGTTACATTTTTACCGTCAAATAATGACAGAATTATCTTGCAGCAAGATGCACAGTTTAGCACTGCAGGACATGGATTTGAATGATTAATTTTTGTACTTAAAACATTTACTTTTAAACGTTTCTGAATTACAAAGATACAAAGAAGGTTTTTGGTGATACATTTCATTCTATTTCAGTAATTATAAAATCTGAGGGTTAATTACATTTATCCTCAGGGGGTACATGCCTACATTGTGTACTAAGCGTGTGGCAAGCGCTAGGAGCCCTAGCTAATATGGTATTTGCTTATACAACTTTACACATCGGTACCATATTTCTCTAACACAGAATTACACAGCTATCTGATCATTTAACTGAGAGAGACAAACTTTTTTTTACCACATCAGTGACACATGTTTACACAATTACACAGCTGGATAACTTCACACTTATAAAATTGTATTTTGTTTGTACTTTGTGAACTCTTCATATTTTTTCAGAACCATTGTGATACTATGAGAGCTTTGAATGATGTATTTGGTATGTGATCATGATTTTTAAAGTAAGTCTGAGGTAGATGACTTTATTGAAACGAGCAGAGAGAATTTCTTTAAAGGTTGTGAGATTATTGAAGAAAGCTACGACGTTTCTGAGATTTGACTGAGGTGTTATGATATTATTGCGATGACGATGTGTATTATGCTGTTGAGGTATATTTATGATCAATAAGCTGATGCTATACGAGGAATGTGGTTACATGTTTATATGTATATGAATAATGAATAAAGCTAGGGACTCTGGTTTGTCAAAAAGGATGTTGGAAAGCAAGAATCGTACATTAAGAGGTATGACACGTGTGTTCATGTGTGAATCTGAGTATCACAACACTGCTATTCATGATATTCCGTCACTACGCATTTTTACCGTAATTTTTCGACCTGTTAAGTTTTTTTATATGAGACTGTCACTGTAGTGGAAACTGGTGTCGTAAATATTTCGGTAAGAAAGCTAAGTGACCTTGACTAATGCACTGTAGGCGCCCAGCTACGCAACAGTCGCCTGGGAAAAAAGCTGTGCCTTTCAGAGGGACAACAAAAAAAGGAGAGGACATTAACCTCGCTATTGACATTTCTTTGTAGAAAGCATCGCGAATACGACACGCTTATGCTTGAAGACATATGATTACACTTTGGAGCTTGTACTTTCTGACATTTACTGAAATGCCTAATGGAATGACGAGAAACATTTTACATCTATTGTCTTTCTAGTTGAGAGATTCTTTTACTGCCTTAGGAGACGCAATATGGCTAGTGAATGAAGTTTCATGGTTTGCTATATATATATATATATATGTCAGATATATATATATATATATATATATATATATATATATATATATATATGCCCATTTTGTTTAATATCTAGTTTCTAGAGTTTCTAGTTGCACTGCAGCATTGGTTAAAATAAAATTTAATATATGTACTAAAATCTCTATTTCTTGTCTACAGATGGATTAAATAATAATTTTACGATCTACTTTCTTAAAAAAAGGGAGCACAAATAGACATTTCCCGTCACAGGAATTGCATAATTGATTTTTCACCGATTTGGTAACTTTCTGGTAGAGTAAGTTAAGGTGATGCATCACTCTAGTGTTAATATCTGACATAGGTATTAGACATTCCCTATCTTTACAGTAATATTCTTTCTGCTTGAGCGTTATCATGTCTAGGTATAAGTTATGGCATTTGCTGCTGCTGTTTCCCAGGCATAGTTCTACTGAACTGTACATTGTATTAAGCAAGTTTTACTACTGATTTATTTTTCTTTTTGCTGCACATTGGCTCATATTAGTTGTAATGTTGCATTTGCTTTGCCAATTTAGATATACTGCTGCTTCCTTTGCCAATTTGCATTTTTTGTCAGTGCTGTTTGTGTTGATTGTTTTGTGCTGCTGCATTGCCTCGTTCTCTACTATATATATCTGAGCTCAGTAGATTTAAGTTAGCTTAAGAGGGGGCAGGCTATATAAGAGAATGAGTTATGATAAACGGGAAGAAATGCATTGAGAAGCTATAAGAAAAGAAAGTTTGGCAAAAAAGGACTGTATAATAAAGAATAATTATTTTGAAAGAGGATATGAACCAAACAGTAGGGTTTAGGGACAACAGGTATAGATAGGACACAAGTCCAGTGGCAGACGCTACAAGAGAAGTGTTGTGCATCACGGAGACGTTTGCTATCGAAATTTCGAGAGACCCCTTGGAAGAGTCAGACAACATATTACTCCGTGTTCTGCGGCAAAAGCTTCTGGTGGTCCTGATCTCCTTGAGGGAAGATTTTTCTTTGTCTCTGTGCACGCCCAGTTTAACATGTTGTCACTTTTTATCCGTTGTTTACAACAATCGTCCAAGGACCTGTGCCTGCCTGAAGGACAATATTTTCCAAATAGTTGTCCTCATACCCATAACTATGTTCGAATAGGTCGACCAGAAATTCAAAATTCTAACACATCAGTGTATTAGCAGTGCGGGATGTTATTTTGTGGATATTCTTTCAAAAGTGTAATCTCAACTACACAGCTACGTAGGCAACAAAAAGGGGATTATAGTGATGAAAATAAATTACTTTTGGATTATCGCTAACCAATGACGTTGCGAAACCTTTTGTACGCATTTTCGCCGTTTAGCACCCATAAACCATAAACTGACATGAACACACACACGCACACACACACGCACACACACACGCACGCACACACATACGCACGCACACACACACACACGCACACACACGCACACGCACACACACACGCACACACACACGCACACACACACACACACACACACACACACACACACAGGCGCGCGCACGCTGGCTGCTGTGTCATCATAAAGATACAGGACTCAGACTGTGTGTACACAGATCTCCGATCTATCTACGACGCAGACGTAACATACTAGAAGTCTCACACCATATGGAGTTCACACGATAAGACCTACTTTAGGCATCCGCCTTCCGTCGTTCAGAGCGTTCCCAAGTGGACAGCCATCTGCCAAAATGAGTATAAGAGGACACACCGCATCACTCAACATTCACTCGTAGGACTACACAAAGGTTGGAAAGCAGAGCCGTGCAATTGTTGTCTGTATTGTCACGCACCATCCTCATACTCCCGTTCAATATTGTAGATCTTTTATAAATAAACATATTTCATTTTAAGTCCGGTTACGGACACAAAATGTTTATTAATCACGTAATTAATGATCAGTGATTAGTATCTTCAAACCTGGCTAAACCCATTATATTACATAATTGTCATTACGTATGTAAATGGTACAGCCACACTACACAGCGATACAATCAACAGTTAATGATTGTAAATTGTCCGCCCAGATAGCTGAGTGCTCAGTGTGACGGATTGCTTTCCTACGGACCCAGGTTCGATTCCCTGCTAGGTCGGAGATTTTCTCCACTCAGGGACTGGGTGTTGTGTTGTGTTCATCATCATTTCATCCCTATCCGGCGCGCAGGTCGCCCAATGTGGCGTCCAATGTAATAAGGCCTACACCAAGGCGGCCGGACCTGCCGCGCAAGGGGTCTTCCGGCCAATGACGCCAAACGCTCATTTCCATTTCCATTGTAAATCATTGTTAATGTGTGTGCCCAATGCCATTTACTCCATTTGGCCTTTTGACGGGTCTGTATAGCTCCCGCGTGCAACTACGCTGACGGGAAAAAATCGCAACACCAAAAAATAATGAATATAATGATATTTCGGAAATGCATTTATCTAGGTAATATACATGTAATAAACACTGCAAGATCACGGGTTAATGTTAGAGCGATATAAGCCATTGCAAATGTGAAATGCTGGTACATTAATAACAGGTGTAACCGAAAGAATCTTGAACGCAAGCATGCAAACAATAGTGCATTGCGAGGTACCGGTGCCGGGCATAAGTTTGTGGGATGGTGTTCAATACCTGTTGCAATTGGTCTGTCAATATGGGGACAGTTAATGCTGCACTGGAGATGATGTCCGATGATGTCCCACATATGGTCGGTGGAAGACATGTGATCGAGTAGACCAAGCCGGCTGCGGTGACCGAGAGGTTCTAGGCGCTGCAGTCCGGAACCATGCGGTTGCTGCGGTCACAGGTTCGAATCCTACCTCGGGCATGGATGTGATTGATGTCCTTAGATAGGACCGTTGCTATTCACAATATACATAAATGACCTTGTGGATGAAATCGGATGTTCACTGAGGATGTTTGCAGATGATGCTGAGGTGTATCGAGAGGTTGTAACAATGGAAAATTCTACTGAAATGCAGGAGAAACTGCAGAGAATTGACGCATGGTGCAGGGAATGGCAACTGAATCTCAAATTAGACAAGTGTAATGTGCTGCGAATACATACATAGATAGATCCCTTATCATTTAGCTACAACATAGCAGGTCAGCAACTGTAAGAAGTTAATTCCATAAATTATCTGGGAGTACGCATTAGGAGTGATTTAAAATAGAATGATCTTATAAAGTTGATCGTCGGTAAAGCAGATGCCAGACTGACATTCATTGGAAGAATCCTAAGGAAACGGAATCGGAAAACAAAGGAAGTAGGTTACAGTACGCTTGTTCGCCCACTGCTTGAATACTGCGCAGCACTGTGGGATCCGTACCAGATAGAGTTGATAGAAGAGTTAGAGAACATCCAACGGAGAGCAGCGCGCTTCGTTACAGGATCATTTAGTAATCGCGAAAGCGTTACGGAGATGATAGATAAACTTCACTGGAGGACTCTGCAGGAGAGGCGCTCAGTAGCTCGGTACGGGCTTTTGTTAAAGTTTCGAGAACATACCTTCACCGAAGAGTCAAGCAGTATATTGTTCCCTCCCACGTATATCTCGCGAAGAGACCATGAGGATAAAATCAGAGAGATTAGAGCCCACACAGAAGCATACCGATAATCCTTCTTTCCACGAACAATACGAGACTGGAATAGAAGGGAGAGCCGATAGAGGTACTCAAGGTACCCCTCCGCCACACACCGTCAGGTGGCTTGCGGAGTATGGATGTAGATGTAGATTAGTTAGGTCTAAGTAGTTCTAAGTTCTAGGGGACAGATGACCTCAGATGTTAAGCCCCATAGTGCTTAGAGCCATTTGACCCATTTTGAGCAGACCAGGGCAACACGTCGAAACGCTTTAAAGCGTGTTGGGTTACAACAGCGGTATGTGGGCGAGCGTTATCCCCCCTGTAATGCTGTTCGTGAGCGGCAACATAACAGCTCGAATCACCAGACTGATGTACAGATTTGCAGTCAGATTGCGTGGGATGACCACGAGGGTGTTCCTGCTGTTGTACGGTGTCGCACCTCAGACCGTAACTCCAGGTGTAGGTCCAGTATGTCTAGCACGCAGACAGGATGGTTGCAAGTCCTCAACTTGTCTCTTTCCAATCAACCAACGACCATCACTGGCATCGAGACAGCAACAACTTTCTTCAAAATGTACAACAAACCTCCACCCTGCCCTCCAATGAGCTCTCGCTTGACACTAATGAAGTCGCAAATTGCAGTGGTCTTGGGTCAGTGGAATAATGCACGCTACAGGATGTGTGGCCCGCAGCTGTCCTTGAATGACCGATATGTAACAGTTCGTTGTTTCTCTATGGTGCCAACTGCTGCTCAGATTGCTACAGCAGATTCAGTACATTGCGTCAAAAAATGGTTCAAAGGGCTCTGAGCACTGTGGGACGTAGCATCTGTGGTCATCAGTCCCCTACACTTAGAATTACTTAAACCTAACTAACCTAAGGACATCACACATATCCAAGCCCGAGGCATGATTCGAACCTGCGACCGTAGCAGCAGCGCGTTTCCGGACTCAAGAGCCTAGAACCGCTCGGTCACAACGGCCGGCACATTGCGTCAGAATCATACACCGAACACGGTGGTCTTTCCTCGCAAGGGTGCTACGTGGCCATCCGGAGGCTGGTCTTCTTGCGATCGTACCTTCTCGTGAACACCGCCGCTAGCAATCATGAGCAGTGGCTACATTCCTGCCAAATCTTTATACAATATCGCGGAAGCAACATCCATCTTCTCATACCACTGTTACACGACCTCGTTATAACTCAGTGAGATGCTTGTCGCCTTACAGGTACTCTTGGCTTATATGAAAGTACTACGTCCAATCTCAAAGGTAACTAACTCTCACGACGGTTACAGCATGTACACTCCTGGAAATGGAAAAAAGAACACATTGACACCGGTGTGTCAGACCCACCATACTTGCTCCGGACACTGCGAGAGGGCTGTACAAGCAATGATCACACGCACGGCACAGCGGACACACCAGGAACCGCGGTGTTGGCCGTCGAGTGGCGCTAGCTGCGCAGCATTTGTGCACCGCCGCCGTCAGTGTCAGCCAGTTTGCCGTGGCATACGGAGCTCCATCGCAGTCTTTAACACTGGTAGCATGCCGCGACAGCGTGGACGTGAACCGTATGTGCAGTTGACGGACTTTGAGCGAGGGCGTATAGTGGGCATGTGGGAGGCCGGGTGGACGTACCGCCGAATTGCTCAACACGTGGGGCGTGAGGTCTCCACAGTACATCGATGTTGTCGCCAGTGGTCGGCGGAAGGTGCACGTGCCCGTCGACCTGGGACCGGACCGCAGCGACGCACGGATGCACACCAAGACCGTAGGGTCCTACGAAGTGCCGTAGGGGACCGCACCGCCACTTCCCAGCAAATTAGGGACACTGTTCCTCCTGGGGTATCGGCGAGGACCATTCGCAACCGTCTCCATGAAGCTGGGCTACGGTCCCGCACACCGTTAGGCCGTCTTCCGCTCACGCCCCAACATCGTGCAGCCCGCCTCCAGTGGTGTCGCGACAGGCGTGAATGGAGGGACGAATGGAGACGTGTCGTCTTCAGCGATGAGAGTCGCTTCTGCCTTGGTGCCAATGATGGTCGTATGCGTGTTTGGCGCCGTGCAGGTGAGCGCCACAATCAGGACTGCATACGACCGAGGCACACAGGGCCAACACCCGGCATCATGGTGTGGGGAGCGATCTCCTACACTGGCCGTACACCACTGGTGATCGTCGAGGGGACACTGAATAGTGCACGGTACATCCAAACCGTCATCGAACCCATCGTTCTACCATTCCTAGACCGGCAAGGGAACTTGCTGTTCCAACAGGACAATGCACGTCCGCATGTATCCCGTGCCACCCAACGTGCTCTAGAAGGTGTAAGTCAACTACCCTGGCCAGCAAGATCTCCGGATCTGTCCCCCATTGAGCATGTTTGGGACTGGATGAAGTGTCGTCTCACGCGGTCTGCACGTCCAACACGAACGCTGGTCCAACTGAGGCGCCAGGTGGAAATGGCATGGCAAGCCGTTCCACAGGACTACATCCAGCATCTCTACGATCGTCTCCATGGGAGAATAGCAGCCTGCATTGCTGCGAAAGGTGGATATACACTGTACTAGTGCCGACATTGTGCATGCTCTGTTGCCTGTGTCTATGTGCCTGTGGTTCTGTCAGTGTGATCATGTGATGTATCTGACCCCAGGAATGTGTCAATAACGTTTCCCCTTCCTGGGACAATGAATTCACGGTGTTCTTATTTCAATTTCCAGGAGTATATATATATATATATATATATATATATATATATATATATATATATATATATATATATATATGTGTGTGTGTGTGTGTGTGTGTGTGTGTGTATACACATTTGAATTACAAAAAACAAATACTAAAAAAAAAAGGTTGCATGGCGCGAGATTCGATCCAGCGATCATCGGATTACGAACCCGAGCGCTTACCGCTGCACCACGACGCTGTAGAAAATTATTAATCGTAGAGAGTATTTCACCTCAACGGTTTCTTTTAACTGTCGATTTTCTCGACAACGTCTGAGAAGTGCATCTTGGTGCTTTGCCACATTACACCCCTGGCCATGAGCTTTTATTATGCGCAGTATGAATCGAATCTGAATTTCACAATTGGCGGCCTCCCCTTGTTAGAAGATGCAACAAGTCCACTAAGGAGACAGCTTACACTACACTCGTTCGTCGTCTGTTAGAATATTGCTGCGCGGTGTGGGATCTTTACCAGGTGGGCTTGACGGAGGACATCGAAAGGGTGCAAAAAAGGGCAGCTCGTTTTGCATTATTGAAACACGTACGTATTCAGTGTATTCATTAACAGCGATGGCGAGGCATGACAGAATCTCTGACCAGAGAGTTATTTATCGTGGCTAGTCTGCGCTTGACCGCGCGAGTGTTCAAATGTGGGTTGGACTCAGTGGGAAGTAGTGTGTGTGGAGTCGGCAGAGCGAGTTGTCAGTTGCTGTCAGTTGTTAGTAGCGGTAGCGAATGGACGGTTGTACTGAGCGGCCGTCGACATGGGTCTCTGGTCACAGTTCTGGACGAGGTATATTGTTATTGAAGGTAATGAAGCAGCATTGCGCTCAGCTAATAACATATGTTAATTGTAATTAATTTGTTCAAGAATTGCCCCAATAATAATTTTTCTACAAAGTAACATTTTTTAAAGAAAAAGATTCATTTCAAGTTAAATAATATTTCCTATGCATTCCCTCCAAGAATCAAAATTAAATACGGGCCAGCATTGCACGGAGCTGTACCGAAAAATAAGAGCAGATATAGATGCAGTTTACTGAGGTAAGAATTTTGGTTTTTGTGTTCAGGTTTAATTATTGGACAGGGCCGAAGGTCAGTGCAGCTGCCCTTATAAAATTTATCAGGTTCATCTTAACGTTAATTTTGTGGGGAGTTAATAATTTTGCACATTTTTATTATCATTGAGTTTTATTACTGTGGGAAGCTAACATCTGGCACTATTTGCATTATTATTCAGTTATTGTCATTTTAAAAGAATTTCACGGGGAGGTTACACTTGGCGACATCCGGTCCAGGATCGTAATTCTTTGAGAATCTTTTGAGAAGTAGTTAGATATCTGCTCTTATTTACTAAAATATAATTTGCATTTGGCGCAACGGTTTTACTAATTTTGTGACTTTCTTTCCTCAGATCATCGGCAATTCGTTGCTCTTTGTTGTATTTGTATTTGTTGGATTTTGCATTGTCTTTGTCTCATTTGTGAATAATTGTGACTAGTGTAAAAATGCCGCGAAAGACTATTAATAGTGCATCGCGAGGTATAATGAGTGAAATAACCGAATTAAACAACTTGACCGATAGTAATTGTGACACGCAATGTAATGATGACAATCCTCCATTTAGTGACAATCAGTGTGTACCGATCACCAATGTTGATTTTGGTCTTAGTGATGAACAGATGAATTCAGTTGCGTCGTCTGTTAATTTAACGACAATTGATGACGCGGGGCGTTCAGTTGCAATGAGCGCTGCCCAGCTTAACACAACCGGTTTGCAAAATTCACGTGACGAACAGACAAATTTTTCTAATGAAAATGAACAGTATAATCAGAGTACGACAGATTTATTTAATTCCGAGTGTACATCCGATTAGCAAACATTTTCAAGAATCACAGAATAACCAAAGGGTTACACAAAACGTGACAATTGCAGGTACGTCATCAAACAGTACAGAGAATCGAGCCGGCAATAATGACTTGGAACAAATTATGGCAAGGTTGCTACAACAACAATTTAGTGAAAATTTCAAACAATTTAAAGAAGATAACAAACAAGTTAAGGAAAGTTTGAAACAACTTAATAAAATTAATGAAAAACTAGACAACAATGATGAAAATTTCAAACAACTTAATGAACAGGTCAGACAACAGAGTGAAAAACAATACAAACTTAGTGAAAAATTAGACAATAATTCAAGACAGCTTAGTGAACAGATTACCCGTTGCCGCGCAGTGTCATGATACTAAAGAACAGTTACGCGAGGAAATTGAGGCTTGTGCTAGGAAAAATAGCGAAGAAATTAGATCTGTTGCTCAGGAATTAAGGGATATGCAAACAGCCACAACAGAAACACTTAGAGACAAAATTAGTGCAGTCGGTAAACAATGCTCTGAAAAAGCAACACAAGTACGCGACGAGTTTAAATTAATGACAGCAGAACTTTCGCGCACAATGGATGCAAAGATTGACGCGAAATTCGAACAACAGAACAGTCAAATTGACGAACGTTTTAATCTTCACCTACAAAACAGTGATACACGTTTCCGTAAATTTATACAGGAACAGAATAAAGTAAAACGACAAGTCATGGAAACAATCACGGCACAGAGACAAGAAGATAAACGTAAATTATTCGCGAAAGCTAAAACATACGTAGACAACAATATTGCTTCAGTGTCAAATGAAATTAATACGATCAAACAGTCGAACACAGAATTACGTGACGAAATTTCTGATCTTAAATCAAAAACAGATAGACACACAGCAGATATTCAGGCAGTGACAGACAGATTCGAACAATTAGAACTAACACAGGATTCCTATGTCATCAAAGCTGACGTTAAAAAATTGAACGAAACCACACGTAAATTACAAAAACAGATTTATACTTCTGACACTAAAAACAATGATCAGGTAAAAATACTGACTGAAAAATATGATGAATTGGCCAGTCGTATTGACGTTATTGAAAATAATAATGACAGCAAATCAGATGATACTTCACCGGTTTCGTTTAACCAAACACCAGAATTCCAAAATCTACAGCAGACAATCAGTGAGATAGATTCGTCTAATAATGCATTACATAGAAAATTGTCAAGTTTACAACAAGAGGTAACAGAGATAAAAAATATTTCAGTTAATAACACGTCACAGCATACGGCGAATTCCGAACATTTCTCACACTCACACAGCCAATATAATTTAGGTAATCTACAAAGAGTACGTCAGTTAGATTCCGAACAGTCCCAGACAAATAGATTTTCATTCAATCCTGAACCGATTCCGACTTACAGAGACGATAATTTTGATTACAAACATTTTCTATCAGTGAGAAAATTTAAAGTATTTAAAAATGACAGAACACAGATTCACTTTCCACCGACTTGGCCTGTAACACATAAACTTGAATTTATTTGCAGTTTTCTGGAAGGCGAACCGGCAACTCGTATGAGACCGATCGCGAGGCAATGCTATTCAGTAGAAGAGTTTCAGAATGCTTTTCTGTCAGCGTATTGGTCGAAGACGACACAGCGTGGAATTAAGGATCAACTAATTAGTTTACCAAATTATGAGAACTCAAATTTTTCCACTTTCACGCAATTATTTTAACACATGGTTCAAAAAAACCAGTACCTAAGTGAACCATATAGTGAATCTACACTTATTCAACTATGTATCTCTAAATTACCACGATCATTACGTGTGTCTCTTTTAACGGGTCAGCAGGAGGAAAACATTTCGGAATTCAGAGATCTGTTACAACTTTTGGAAGTACAGCAATCGGATTATTCCTTTATAAACAAAAATTTTTCGTATAATAACCAAGGTCAACAAACGTACAGCAATTACGATCAGCCACGTAATTTCAATAGCAAAGGTAACAGACGCTTTAGGAACGACAACCAACAGAACTTTAATAATAGGCAAAATTTTAATTATCAGTATCGTCAAAATTATCAGCGACAGCAAACACATTTTGGTAACAATACAGGTTTTTCACCGCAACAGCATGAAAGTCAGCCGGTTAACATACCTAACCAAAAATGCAGTACACAAGGTCAACCAAGCTTTAATGTTTCACCACGTGCACGTATAGTCTCAGCTCCAACAAATAGTAACACACGCCAGCAAGGAAATAACTATGTACAGAAAACTCAATATTTCAGTTCCTATCGCAATGCACCGTATAGGAACGACTATCACGATGGACGTAAAAACAATGAGCACAATTATCAGCGTACGTATAATAACAGTCGGTCTTACGAGCAGCAAAATGATCAGCAACAACATATTCTCATGAATGAACCCGACAGCAGGTATCATCCAGAACGTAATACGTCTGGAAAGAATAACAGAACTTTTCAAATAGTCGAAATGCCACAGAATTGTCCTGAAAATAATAACACGTCAGATAGAATTTGACTAGATACTGTACAAGTCGCATCTTCCAGTAACACAGGCACTACTTTTGACAGGCAGAATGTTCTTTACGAAAATGTTATTACTTTTGACGACATCCGAGACACTCTTTTACAGGAAAGACCAGTTGTTCAAAAAACTATTTCACATCCTGTCATCGAAATTAAAATTGGTTCATCGAAATTTTCAGCAGTAATCGATTCCGGATCACCTATGTCAGTTATAAATGAAGAAACTTTCAACGAGTGCATCCTACATTACCATTAGGCAAAACTAAAGTAAAAGGAGCAGTATCTGGTAAAGGAGTAGATGTAAAATTACAGACACATTTATCATTTTGTATTGCAGGTCATACATTTCACTCAAATTTTTGGATTGTTCCTTTATTGACAACAGACGTTATTTTAGGTACTAATTTTCTGGTACAACACGACGCAGTTATTGATTTTCAAAATTCCTATTTAATGCTAAAGGATGAAAATGTACAATTGGCTTTAGAATTTCTGCTCTCTTTATCTGCAGAAGAACAAACAATTAATTGTACAGAGGTCATTTCCGTATCACGTGGCATAGACTGTAATTCCACATTGTTCACGGATATGTACGTACATAACTATAATACTCCAGACGAAGCTGACTATGACGTTATGCAGATGATTTCTGATAAAGTTAAACAAAGCAGTGCAAATACAGACGACGAACGCACGCAACTACACAAAATTCTTTTACAGCAAGCTTCAGTTTTTGACAATGTTCCTGGTACGATGTCCGATTTTATGTATGAATTTCAAGTCAAACAGCATGATACATTTAAAGCCAAGCATTATCCCATTCCATATATCCACCGAGAACAGGTTAAGAAAGAATTGCAGGATATGCTTGACCAAGGAATTATTGAACCGGCAGTTAGTCCGTACATAAACCCGCTCCATATTGTTAAGAAAAAGGATGGCTCACTTCGCCTCGTTCTTGATTCACGTCACATCAGTGACATAATTATTAATGAAACAGATCGACCACAGACGTTAGAGGAGCTTCTACAGAAATTTCACGGTACTGCTATTTATTCTACATTAGAACTGAAATCGGGATTTTGGCAAATTCAGCTCCATCCGAACTGCAGAAAGTACACAGCATTTCTCTGTTTTGGCGACTGTTATCAATTTTGCAAATTACCATTCGGTTTAACTATTTCTTCTGCAGCTTTTATTCGCGGTTTGAACACAACACTTCCGACAGAGCTTAAAGACAGAATTACAACGTACGTAGGCGACATTCTTATCGCAGAAGCTAACTGGTCTGAACACAATCTGATTCTAGAACAACTGTTGCAAACTTTTCATGCTCAAGGACTCACAGTTAATCTCAGTAAATCGTACTTTGGCAAAACTTCTATAAAATTTCTTGGACACGTAATTTCAGCAGAAGTCATTGCGCCTGATCCGGAAAAACTTCAAGCTCTACGTGACATTACTGTTCCTACAACGAAGAAGCAACTATGCAGTTTTTTGGGCTTAATTAACTTTTTTCGTAAATTTATTCATCACTCTGATTTAGACACACCTAGATTATGCCAATTGACAGGTAAAAACACTATTTGGTCTTGGGATAAGCAAGCACATTCTGAATTTGTGAACCTGAAAGAAGCCTTGTTGAATGCACCACTTTTATCGCACGCAGATCTTACCAAAAATTTTTCTATTCCCACCGACGGTTCTAACACCGCTTTGGGCATACATATTTTTCAGGAAATTGAAGAAGATGGCTCAACCGTAATTAAAAACATCGCATTTGCAAGTCGCATTCTGTCACCTGCTGAACGAAATTATTCTGTTACAGAACTGGAAACGTTAGGTGTTGTTTGGGCTGTTACGACATTTCGACATTTTCTTTATGGAAGACATACCACCGTCTACACAGACCACAGAGTGATACAATTTTTACTTTCAGCTAAATTTACTCACGACAGGTTAAGTAGATGGAAGCTTTATTTACAAGAATTTAATTTTACAATAGTTCACATTCGCGGCACACAAAATGTTATAGCAGATGCACTATCTCGTTCTCTCAACAACAATCAGCAAGACATCGCAACCAACTTCTGCAAAGCAAATTTCAGCGTTATGTACATTCAGCAAGTTGCATTTGAAAATTTTATTTCATCGTCATTACAGGACATAGCACAAGAGCAAAGTAAAGGCAACGTGTGGAAAGAGATTAAACACCTCTGGCAAGATAGGAAAAATGTTACGATTAGAAACCATTACACTGTACGCAATGACATTCTGTTCCGCCGCTCTCATCCTGACAGCAACAATTGGTTATTATGCATTCCTGACGAGCTTGTTAACAAATTAATCTGGTATACTCATTTAAGTTATGCACATTACGGAGCTAGAAAATGTTTTCTTATACTGAGACAGAACTGTTATTTTGCTAACATGGAGAAACGTATACGACGAGTTTTAGCATCATGTAAAATCTGCCAGAAAGCTAAGTCAGATACAACTTCACATATTCCTCCAGTATATCCCATTGTACCTGTTAAATTGAGACACATGGCCGCTGTAGACATTTTTGGTGCGATTCCCAGAACTAATAGAGGTTTTTGCTACATCTTTGTCGCTGTTGAACTCACTTCAAAATTTGTTACCTTCACTCCGTTACGCAAAGCTACTGCTAAAACTGTTTCGAAAGCATTTGCAAAACATTTTCTATTTCATGTAAGGCATGTGATGAAAGTAATTTCCGACAATGGACCACAATTTCGATCTGCTATATGGACACGTATGTTACGAGCTAGAAACATTTCTCCGATCTATATATCTAGGTACCATGCTTCTTCGAACCCTTGTGAACGATTAATGAAAGAAATTGGTAAACTGTGTAGAATATACTGCCATAAAAGACATATTGAGTGGGACACACACATACTCTCATTCCAGGATATAATTAATTCCACACCAAATGAATCTACTATGCTATCTCCGTCTGTTATACTGAAAAATGTTGAACCACCTAAGAAAATTAAAGAATTAGTAACATTTCCTACATCTCGTCGACTACGACACCATGAAATAATTGACATTGCGCTGAACAACAACAAACGTGCCGCAGAGCGCCGGAGAAGTCAACAAAAACAGGTTTGTGTACGCCGTGACTTTCATATTGGACAGAAGATATTAGTACGTACACACCATTTATCTAATAAATGAAAAGGTAGGTGCAGTAAATTTGAACTTCTATACGCAGGACCATATCGGATTCACAGCATTCCTCACCCCAATGTTGTACACGTCGAAACTTTGAGAACCAGAAAATCGAAAGGAAACCACCACTGGTCAAACATCAAACCTTTTATTGAATGAAGATACTTTATGATTTAACATGCTATAATGCCATTTGCTAATTTTATGATCATTTATGCAATTATATTTACATGACTACTTACTGATGACTATCGTATTTTTTCTTGGCAAGTGCCCGGCAAGGTAAGGTTACCAGGTCGCTCTTCTTGTCGTTACATATCAGACTGTGCACATTTTTCCAGATAAAATTACGTATGCTATGAATAATTATGCAATTTTATCTAGTGACATATTAATTTTATTAAATTCTCTCTCCATTAAAGTCTTTAATTCTCGCCTCTATTAACTACACAACGTACAAGCTGAACTCAAAGAAGGTCACATTTCTTGTCATCATTTTTTTATGTATGTACGATTGTTTTCATATTTTGTTTGTATGCACTGTGAAATAGTTAAGATATAACACACACCAGTTGACTTGGACATTATTGCCCTATGATATCTCAACATCGTGACTGTTTTACATTTTTTTGCTGCTGCATTGTGATATTCTGTGTACATTTTTGCATTTGAACACTGTCTATTTTTTTGACATATTACGTTTTCTGTCATGTTATGCTGTATGCTTAATTATGTTACCATAAACCAGTTTTTATCTAATGAGTATATGATGTAAATGCAAGACATTAATCTTTGTTCATCAATTTCAGAAAGAAATGATGTGTAAAAGAAATGAATTAAACAGAAATGGGAATTTCACCTTCGGAATGAACGAAAGAAGATGCAAACCTTGTGAGGAAGAGTAAATGGATCAGAATTAACAAGCATTAACAAGAATATACTATACACATCGTAGAATAGCAGTCTTAACTAATTTTTTCTTTCAGAATGCGAGGCGATTGAGACAGGCTGTCTGACAGAACTACACATCTTAGTTTTAGTGATGAAATATGGTAGAAATAAGGAATTGTTGTATAATGAATAATGAAGTGATTTTTTGCAGATGATAATGAATACTGATGAATAATGATGAAGAATATGCTACTATGAATAATGAAGTTTTTCTTTACAGGTGATGATAATAATGGAGTTATGATAATATGGATAATGAAGTGATGGATAATGAAGTTTTTTCTTTACAGATGAGGATAATGTTGAAGTTATGTATTTATGCTATGTAGTTATTTAAGTATTTGTTGCAGTTCGTTTTGACAGTATGTGTTATATTGCATAGTAGAATGAATGAAGGTTTTGGAAGGGACAGCTATGGAACACATTTTTATACACATTTCACTGCCTGTTAATTCGAGCTCACTACTTTTCAGCATAAAATGCGTTTCTTCCTTCAGATTAATAATCCATTTTTTGTATATTTTTTGCAGGAAAAATTATTTATGAAATTAATGTGCTATAAGCAGTTGTTCATTAAGTCTATGTCATTTATGAATGTGATCTCATATACTCTGCTTGTTTCATAACCTTGCTACAGCTGACTCATGACGAATAACGTTACACATCTTCATTTGCAGCAATAAGTCAAATGCAAATATTATTATCCCCCAGCAATTAGTTATCGATCTCAACGCAATGCATTGCTAGCAAATAATAAAAAATATAATAATACTTTGTAACTAGGAAATGAGTGCCAATGTTCTCTGTAAAACACCACATAAATATTATGACTTCTGATGACTTAAAATTAGGAAATGAGTACCAATGTTCTCTGTAGAACACCACATGAATATTATGACTTCTGATGACTTATAATTAGGAAATAAGTGCCAATGTTTTCTGTAAAACATCACATGAATATTATGACTTTTGATGATTTGTAATTAGGAAATGAGTACCAATGTTCTCTGTAAAGCACCACATGAATATAATGACTTCTGATGATTCGTAATTAGGGAATGAGTACCAATGTTCTCTGTAAAACACCACATGAATATAATGACTTCTGATGACTTATAATCAGGAAATGAGTGCCAGTGTTCTCTGTAAAGCACCACATGAATATAATGACTTCTGATGATTTGTAATTAGGCAATGAGTGCCAATGTTCTGTGTAAAACGCCAATTTATGAACATTATTCTGTAATACTACATACATGGTACAGAAAAGTTCAATAACTGGGCAATGAATGCCGCAAACTACTAATGTAGTTCTCAGTGAAGACGAGTATGTGACTTAATGTCCTTCACCTTCTGGCCTAACTACCCTGAATTACTGCAATACCCGTTTATCCTGTATATCCTCTTGATCATGGAGCACTATATTTGGTTTTTGAACTAATTCTACGTTGGTGTACCTTACAAGAACGTGGTGTTGACACGACATGCTGTCCACCACCTTGAGCGATGGAGATGTTATTATGGTCCCACTGTTTGGTGTACCTAATGTACTGCTAAAATGATAACATGGAATATTACTACGACATTTCAGTGTCTTGGCTACGCTGATAAATACTTCTGGGAAAAGAACTGCAGATTGTTTCATTTGGTGTTGTGCTACACTAGAAAGATATGGACTTTCAGTGCAGCTGCGTGCAACCTAAAGTGCTACAACCATGATGCAATCCTTCCCTTTCCTATCCTAATTCTTGTAACATAGTGAAAATCATTTTTTTGCTAATATGATTTGTATTCATGACTAATACGTTGTTTTTCATTTGCTGATATGTTCTGAACTACAGTACATGTGCACTTACGTCATTTGTCAATGAGATTTGTACTCATTATGTCCATTTGTTGTGAAGACTTTGAAGAACTTTTCAGTGCATGTGCACTTATGTCATTTGTTTTGTGCTGAACGTCAGTAAGTGTGCACTTTTGTCATTTATCAATATGATTTGTATATACATTTTTCTGATTTGCTGATATGTTCTGTACTCATTATATATATATATATTTTTGTCATTGTCTGAAATGTTGTGTACTCGGTGCATGTGCACTATATTTACTTCATGTTCTATATCTGTATATTCTCTGTTTGTAAAGTTAATTAGTTAAGAAAAAATTTGTTGCTCATGGCAAGCCCAAATGACTCACCATCGCTGCCAAATTTTGCCCCCCCAGTGGAGGGTACCGATCACCAATGTTGATTTTGGTCTTAGTGATGAACAGATGAATTCAGTTGCGTCGTCTGTTAATTTAACGACAATTGATGACGCGGGGCGTTCAGTTGCAATGAGCGCTGCCCAGCTTAACACAACCGGTTTGCAAAATTCACGTGACGAACAGACAAATTTTTCTAATGAAAATGAACAGTATAATCAGAGTACGACAGATTTATTTAATTCCGAGTGTACATCCGATTAGCAAACATTTTCAAGAATCACAGAATAACCAAAGGGTTACACAAAACGTGACAATTGCAGGTACGTCATCAAACAGTACAGAGAATCGAGCCGGCAATAATGACTTGGAACAAATTATGGCAAGGTTGCTACAACAACAATTTAGTGAAAATTTCAAACAATTTAAAGAAGATAACAAACAAGTTAAGGAAAGTTTGAAACAACTTAACTACTTAAACCTAACTAGCCTAAGGACATCACACACACATCCATGCCTGAGGCAGGATCCGAACCTGCAATCGTAGCAGCATCGCGGCTCCGGACTGAAGCGCCTAGAACCACTCGGCCACAGCGGCCGGCATGAATCCTTACACACATATTTAAGAACCTCTCAAGTTCAGATTACAGATGTTCAATATGTCCTCCATCAGCGACATGAACAATATCACATCGATACTCAAATGCCTCCCAAACTCGTGCAACCATGTCCTTCGTCACTCATGTTATGGCAGTACGGATCCGGTTCTCGAACTCTTCCAGTTTCTGTGGGAGTGGTGGTACATAAATGTTAGCCGGCCGATGAGGCCGAGTGGTTCTAGGCCCTTCAGACTGGAACCGCGCGACCGCTGCGGTCGCAGGTTCGAATCCTGACTCGGGCATGGATGTGTGTGATGTCGTTAGGTTAGTTAGGTTTAAGTAGTTCTAAGTTCTAGGGGACTGATGACCTCAGATGTTAAGTCCCATAGTGCTCAGAGCCATTTTTGTTAACATAAACGTTGTCTTTAACGAAACCAAACAGGGAGAAGTTAGAGGGTGTTAAATCCGGTGACCGTGGAGCCTAGCTGAGACGTGCGAAGTCGCCATCTCCTTTTCGACCAGTCTAACGGTTCGGTAGAGTTTCACTCAGATAATCACGAACTTGGCGACTCCAGTGAGGGGGTGCTCAGTCTTGTTGAAAAATAAAGTTGTCTTCGCGCAGCTTCGGAAACAACCAGTTTTGTATCATAGCGAGATCGTCAACCGTGATTCCATCAACGATGAATAGACCGTAAACAGATGATCGAGATATGGCGCAAAACACATTGACTTTTGGCGGATCTCATACATGTTCAATGGCTGCATGTGGGTTCTTAGGCTCCAAATTCGACTATTGTGTTTATTACTGGACCACTAACATCACTGAACACGATGCGTTGTGAGAAAGTGTTAACATTGTCAACAGTATAAATGATCTCGTTACAAAATGCCACACGTCTGCGTTTGTCATCAGGACGCAGGGGTCTAGTTTAGCAGGGGATACAACCACCACCACCTAAAGAGAAGGCCGCGGCGCGCTCTTGTGACGTCACGCAAAGCGGGCCAGGGTTGGCTTGGCACTGCGCTTAAAGAATCGAGACGCACGGCCTGCAAATCTTTGTCAAGCGGTTTTACAGAACCTATTCCGCAAAAAATAATTAATTTCTGAAATACTTTTAGCTTTATATGGCAGCTTCATGATGAAGTGCCAATCATTTCGATAATGGTCATAGCTATTGTGGTATTTCACAGATGAGTATCAAATTTGAGAACGTTGCCATCAAAAATAGGGGTCGCTATGAATTTGTGTTTGATGCATATTACACATTCTATTGCTGAGTATGAAATACAGATGAGGTTTTGAAATTTTCGTAAAACTTTGGATCAATATCTGCTTCCAATCTCGAAAAAATTGAGCATCTGCAGCAACTTCACTTCCGATCGCAACGCGCGGGAATGAAATATTCATAACGCCTGTCATATCTCGTAAACCGCTGGAGATAACGAAACGAGATCTTGGCAAACGATACCACGCAAAGAGGAGAGTACTTTGCCGAATGGTTAAAATAAGTAACTTTATCAATATTTATAGTTTTTACATACCTTCGTGTGCTCAGTGGGTTGGAAATTGTCCCAATGAATCGCTGAAGGACATTTCCAACGCAGATTCGCATCTTTCGGAAAGGAAAACAACATTACTTTCGGTCGAGTTCCGTAATTCCCACGACACCTTGGCACATGACACTTGTAAACCATGTTCACAGTAGCTTCACTACACGTAAACTCTGTAATCGCTAGTTTTAAGCACGAATATAGCACTCGATCCAACAAACGTGTAGATAAACAAACGCTTCGAAACACAACATGGTGGCCCGCTTGGAGTGACGTCACGACCTGCTATGAATTTCGCGCCGCGGCCTTGTCTCTAGGTGGTGGTGATACAACCCGTCGGCTTTGACCAATGACGTCATACATTAGTCATAGATAGTAAGGTCTTCACTTCGAGGCATAGATAATAAAACAGATCTGTGTTCCGGATAAGCGCTATCACTGTACATTAAAATAATTATTCGTAATGATATTGAGGTAATTTGGAGTATTAGTTTGTTATTGTAGAACAATTTTTAGTGTCTTATTTTCGTTTATAGAAATGGATTTGCCAGTTTGTGGGTACGTAATTTTCGTTACTGTCTGTCTAGACGAGCTTCGGTTATTCCTCGATATTTCCGTGTGGTAAGCTCACTTTTCCATTTGCTTCTTTCACTGTATTTCACAATTCTGACATATTTCTCAGTTTTATTCCACCAATATGTGTGTTTTCGTGTTGTGAAGTACGTAATAGAAATTCCTCAGCTGTCGATCAGTTCGACATTTTCGAATGTGTACTTGCTATATTACAGGCGAAACCCCCGACACAACTAAAATTTGTATCCCGTCCTTCACTTCGCCTTTACACTGACGACACAACTATAATTTGTATCCCGTCCTTCACTTCGCCTTTACACTGACACTATATATGTCAATTGGCGAGCAAGATACAAACGTTGCGTATAGCTATATAGCTCAAGTAACGAATGGGATACTATTAGCGTCCAAGGCAACAAGAAAACTGTACCCCATAGTGAAGTACGGGATGCAAATTGTACATGTGTCGTCTTCTTGTCTCCGTGTAGTTCAATTGAGGTACAGGTTGCAAATGTAATGTACGTGTATTTCCACCTTTTCGTTACCAGTGTACATATATCGAGGTCAATGGAAGTTTGGTATACATATATTACATACGTAGGTCCTTCTGTCATCAGTAATACTGATATGTACGTAAGAAAAGACTGTTAGTAATAGCGGAGACGAAATTTACAGCACATCTACAATTTGTATCCCACGTTCCACTTAGGGTTTACTGAAGCGGAGGATGCATCGTTCAGGTGAAAAACAGGACAGTAATGCTAGTGAAAACGAAGAAATCGACTTACGACAAACTCGTATTCCGGACTGTACTTAAGCAACACACTTCGAATGAGCTTTTAATTTGTATCGGGTGTTTCATTTGCGGTTTAGTGAAGCAGGGGATACATAGTTCAAGTGAACAACAGGACAACAATGCTAGTTGAAACTAAGAAATCGACTACGCTGAACTTGTATCCCGTACTGCACTTAAGCAATACAGTTCGAAAGACTTTCGAGATACAACTGACATACGTGTAACGTGATGTACTCTTTGCTAGTAACATATTTCATTCATTTCTTTCCATTGTATTTTGCGGAGAGATACTAAGATACAAACACGCGATATCGTTAACGTGAAAATACTACTGGCCCTTATATATGTGAAGTACAGTTTTTCTCTCTGGCATTCCTTTGTTTCTGAACATTCTTCTCAGCTCTTTCATCTTTGTAATACATGCTCTCTGGCGAATTCTGACGTCATTGGTCAAAGCCGACGGGTTGTATCCCCTGCTAAACTAGACCCTGACGCAGAGTTTGTAACAGCTTGTAACCTGTACGGCTTCATAACCAACCGATGTCTCCAAACACGCCAAATTGTTGTTGTAGGCAGTTGTAACTCCCGACTGGCACGACGAGTTGATTTTGAAGGACTACGTTGGAAAGCATTTTGAATTCGTACAACATTTTCTTCAGGAACACGAGGGCGGCTGGGACTCTTTCCTTTACATACACATCCTGTATCTAGAAACTGTCGATACCATCTACGAATGTTCCACCAATTCGGAGGATCAATTTCGTTCCTCAACCAGAAACGTCTTTGCACTGTAATCACGGAATTGCACTTCGCAAGCTCGAAAACACAAAATGATTTCTGCGGCGGAGTAGCCATTTTAAACATACGACGGTCACCAAGCAAAACAGAAGACAACTGACATCTAGTGGCTATTAATATAAACTAAACAATGTATTCGTTTCTCCAATAGCCGAGCCGAGGCTCAGCGATCAATAGTGTGGACAAAACAGCGCAAGGGAAAAACGAACACTTAAATATTTCCGAGTGAGCTCTGATTTCTCTTATTTTATTATGATGACCAATTTTGCCTATGTAGATGGGCGCCAACGATATATTTTCTCGTTCAGAGGAGAAAAGTGGAAATGGAAATTTTGTGAAAAGTTCTCGCTGCAACAAATAACTTCTTTGTTTTAATGATTGCGTATCATAATCGTAACGCTCTCTCCCCTATTTCTAGATAATATAAAACTAACTGTCCTTCTTTGATCTTTTTCCAAGTCTTCCGTCAATCCTATCTCATACTGACCCCATAAGGCGCAGGAATACTCCAGAACTGTAAGGACAAGCGTAGTGTAGGCTGTCTTTTCAGTAGACTTTTCACTTTTTTGTGTGTCCTGCAAATAAAACGAGCGGAAAGTAAATTTGAAAGTAAACTGAATAAGTTCCTCTTGGAAGCTCTTCCTATAAATCAAAAAGTATTTTATTTACAAACTTGTGGAATCTACTCTGCAAAAGAACTGTATATTGACTTCTGTTATTAAACGAAATACTGTTTTCTGTTATGTGGACTCGTATGTAACTCGTTAACTTGAACGCAGATTAGAGTACCAGTTAAATTAGTAGTAAATGGATGGAACCATTGCAGTACATTATGAGACGCCATGTAAGTGTCCCCTGAAACATAGGTTTGTGGGACATTGCATAAGCAATTTCGATAGACAGAAAGAAACGGAATGAAAAGTGTTGCAGCACGGCAGTACTAGACAAGAGATAAGTGTATTACTGTCTTAGAATTTGCTTAACATTTATGTATGCTACGTTTCCATTGCTTCAGCTTTCGCTGTCTTCGTCGCTGTGACAGCAGTGCAATTAATTCAACGACCTTATAAAGTATGCAAGTCAAAGAAAAGGAGGACTATCGAGAGAAACCGGCACAGCGAACTGATAAAATCTCGAGTTTCGTCGGCTTCCGTTGTAATTATTTTCGTGAAATATATCTCGTAATCGGATCTTGCAGCGCGCTGCTAAGTTTCCGTCCAATTAGGCGCGAGTTAACGTACCCAGAGTCCCAGAGTCCGGCGCGGAGGGCTGGGTTCCCTGTTAATAATCCAGCAGCATAATCACGCTCTGGACACAGCCGAAGTTCTTCCCAAGGGTAACAGAAGCCCGGAAAAGGGAAGGAAGGGAGGACAGACCCTTCGAGAATGTAATCCTTAAAGTCGCATTACGTTTCCTGTACGAACAAGCGAAAGAAAGCGGTACTTTCAAGAGCAACCATTCCAGCACTCGCCTTAAGAGGTGCCTCGAACTGACACATTTACCTTTCTCCATAATCCCTGAAAGTTTGTAACATCGTCGACTCACGCTGTATAGAGACGACCATCCCCAGAAGTTAGCAGTTTAGCCGCTCTCAAGCGGACCGTTGTAAAGACGGTCAACCATAGGTTTTAACAGCCTATTACCTTCAAACATACGCTTATGTTCCAACACAATGTCGCGCAGGAGGCGTGAGACACTTATATTAATACCGAACGCGTCTTTATTTTCTCCACAGCTGTATTTGGTAGCTAACAACAATAGTTCACTGGCATCGTATGTAAGCTTAGTTGTCTATGTACACTACCGGCCATTAAAATTGCTACAGCACGAAGATGATGTGCTAAAGATGCGAAATTTAACAGACAGGAAGAAGATGTTGTGATATGCAAATGATTAACTTTTCAGAGCATTCACACAAGGTTGGCGCCGGTGGCAACACCTACAACGTGCGTGAGGAAAGTTTCCAACCCATTTCTCATCCACAAACAGCAGTTGCCCGGCGTTGCTTGGTGTAACGTTGTTGTGATGCCTCGTGTAAGGAGGAGAAATGCGTACCATCACGTTTCCGACTTTGATAAAGGTCGGAACGTAGCCTATCGGGATTGCGGTTAATCGTATCGCGACATTGCTACTCCCGTTGGTCGAGACCCAATGACTCTCAGCAGAATATGGAATCGGTGGGTTCAGGTGGGTAATACGGAACGCCGTGCTGGATCCCAACGGTCTCGTATCACTAGCAGTCGAGATGACAGGCATCGTATCAGCATGGCTGTAACGGATCGTGCAGCCACGTCTCGATACCTGAATCAACAGATGGGGACGTTTGCAAGACGACAACCATATGCACGAACAGTTCGACGACGTTTGCAGCAGCATGGACTATCAGCTCGGAAACCATGGCTGCGGTTACCCTTGACGCTGCTTCACAGACAGGAGCGCCTGCGATGGTGTACTCAACCACGAACCTGGGTGCTCGAATGACAAAACGTCATTTTTTCGGATGAATGCAGGTTCTGTTTACAGCATCATGATGGTCGCATCCGTGTTTGGCGACATCGCGGTGAACGCCCATTGGAAGCATGTATTTGTTATCCCCATACTGGCGTATCACCCGGCGTGATGGTATGGGGTGCCATTGGTTACACGTCTCGGTCACCTCTTGTTCGCATTGACGGCACTTTGAACAGTGGACGTTACATTTCAGATGTATTACGACCTCTGGCTCTACCCTTCATTCGATCCCTGCAAAACCTTACATTTTAGCAGGATAATGCACGATCGCATGTTGCAGGTCCTATACGGGCCTTTCTGCATGCAGAGAATGTTCGACTGCTGCCCTGGCCAGCACGTTCTCCAGATCTCTCACCAATTGAAAAAGTCTGGTCAATGGTGTCCGAGTAACTGGATCGTCACAATACGCCAGTCACTACTCTTGATGAACTGTGGTATCGTGTTGACGCTGCATGGGTAGCTGTACCTGTACACGCCATCCAAACTCTCTTTGACTCAATGCCCAGGCGTATCAAGGCTAGAGGTGGTTGTTCTGGGTACTGATTTCTCAGGATCTATGCATCCAAATTACGTGAAAATGTAATCAGATATCAGTTCTAGTATAATATATTTGTCCAATGAATACCCGTTTATCATCTGTATTTCTTCTTGGTGTAGCAATTTTAATGGCCAGTACTGTATTAACTCTTAATCTCGTCTGTACGCTGTGCTTGTACTTCATTACATTTATGATATGGAGATGTTGGGACGATGCGCTATGCCCGAAACTCGTAAACGAATAAAATGTTTGGAAACAGGTTAGCTGTTGTTACTAGCGACTCAATAAAGTGGTGAAAAAAAGACGTGCGGAACGTAACGACGCAGCATAATGGATAAAAAAATTTTGTTCAAATTGGCGGGAAGCTTTCGGGGTGGATTTTCGGTGTCATTTATACCTGCCGCCTCGTCTTCTGTAGACCTAGCGAATCATAAAACTGTGGACTCTACACTAATATAACTCTGTTATTCCTACACGTCACTCCTTCCAGACATGTACACAACCTGTAGAGATTTATTGCCTCATAAGTAAATTACAAATGTATGAAATTTGGTTGAAATTGTTCCAGGGACTCAAGAGCTATGCTCGAACACACAAAGAAACACTTGTCGGCCTTGGGAAGCCCACGATAAATTTACAACTGTTACAACAATTGTTATCAGTTTCGTTTTTCGTTCAAGCCAGATGTTCATCGATGCACTCCGACTTCTACGCCATTCATCTGAGATTTTAGCAACATTGCTTGTTATTGGTCTTTTCAGTCCCAAGCGTCACTACAGCTTACCTAGAGATGTCTAGGTTTTGGGAACTTAGAATTATGTATGTGTATCCAGAATGAGATTTTCACTCTGCAGGGGAGTGTGCGCTGATATGAAACTTCCTGGCAGATTAAAACTGTGTGCCCGACCGAGACTCGAACTCGGGACCTTTGCCTTTCGCGGGCAAGTGCTCTACCATCTGAGCTACCGAAGCACGACTCACGCCCGGTGCTCACAGCTTCACTTCTGCCAGTACCTCGTCTCCTACCTTCCAAACTTCTGCGAACCTTGCAGAACTAGAACTCCTGAAAGAAAGGATACTGCGGAGACATGCCTTAGCCACAGCCTGGGGGATGTTCCCAGAATGAGTTTTCACTCTGCAGCGGAGTGTGCGCTGTTATCAAACTTCCTGGCAGATTAAAACTGTGTGCCCGACCGACCTTTGCCTTTCGCGGGCAAGTGCTCTACCATCTGAGCTACCGAAGCACGACTCACGCCCGGTGCTCACAGCTTCACTTCTGCCAGTACCTCGTGTCCTACCTTCCAAACTTTACAGAAGCTCTTCTGCGAACCTTGCAGAACTAGAACTCCTGAAAGAAAGGATACTGCGGAGACATGGCTTAGCCACAGCCTGGGGGATGTTCCCAGAATGAGATTTTCACTCTGCAGCGGAGTGTGCGCTGATATGAAACTTCCTGGCAGATTCGTGCTTCGGTAGCTCAGATGGTAGAGCACTTGCCCGCGAAAGGCAAAGGTCCCGAGTTCGAGTCTCGGTCGGGCACACAGTTTTAAACTGCCAGGAAATTTCATATCAGCGCACACTCCGCTGCAGAGTGAAAATCTCATTCTGGAAACATCCCCCAGGCTGTGGCTAAGCCATGTCTCCGCAGTATCCTTTCTTTCAGGAGTTCTAGTTCTGCAAGGTTCGCAGAAGTGCTTCTGTAAAGTTTGGAAGGTAGGAGACGAGGTACTGGCAGAAGTGGAGCTGTGAGCACCGGGCCTGAGTCGTGCTTCGGTAGCTCAGATGGAAGGACTGATGAAAAATAATAATAATAATAATAATAATAATAAAAAGTGGTCAGCGTGACGGAAAAAAAGGGGTAGCGTCTAATAAAAAAAAGTGGTTAAAAAAATGATGGTAGAGCACTTGCCCGCGAAAGGCAAAGGTCCCGATTTCGAGTCTCGGTCGGGCACACAGTTTTAATCTGCCAGGAAGTTTCATGTATGTGTATGTTTGTGTATTCTTGTTTTTTGTACCGATTCAAATATGTTTAACATGCGTTTCATCCATTTAGAATCATTTACTCTTCGCATGTTTCTAGAAAACCGAATTCTGCATCTGTGCATTGTGTCGGTAACATTTTCCGGTTTAGCATGTACGTTATACAAATATCTTGTTCCGATTTTTAAAAATAGATTCCGTTTCTGTAATTGCATAAGATCTTTCTTGCCTTGTAATTCCATTTTAAATTATTTCTTAGTGATGATAAGATATTCAACTGCACAGGAACAATTGTCTTATAACGGAATTGTAATAATGAATTTGGGTACATACAGAGAAACGTGTTATGTTGCACACATTTTGTGTGGTTTTAAAAGCTATTACCATTTTGTGGCTCTAACATTTAAGGCTTTTTATGAACCATTTGCCTGTAATTCATATACCTGGTTATTTACCCTCTTTATCCGTAATAGGTTTCTTTTGGACCCAGCTATCTTCATTTTATTAATGAATTGTCATGCTTATTTCCTTATTTATGAATTTTTTCGATACTACTTGGAGGAAAAATTCCGTATTCACTGTTGGATAACACGTGCAGTGTATTCGTTCTACTGATCAATTACAGCTCAGCACATCCCCACTTTTAAGTTTCACATGAGGTAATCAACCAGTCTCATACACACGAACCGCCACCATGACACACACAGTTACACAAATATAAAAACACAATAGAATTTTCTGTTCCTATTTCTATGTCATGGAGTCATCAAGCGTACACGATTAGGCCTTCGACTCTGAAAACCCAGATTCATGATGTTCCGTGGAATGGTTCGCACACTGACACTTGTCGATGGACAAGCGGAAGGGTTCCACTTCTGCCACGTTTAACGGTTCTCTTCGGTTGTCGTTGGTAGCGTTCTAGCAGGATGTTCTACCGGCCTCAGCGATGACGGAAATTTGGTGTCCTTCGGCATTCCTGACATTCACAGTTCACTCGTGAAATCGTCGTACAGGAAAATCCCCACTTCATCGCTACATCGGAGATGTAGTGTCCCATCACTTGTGCGCCGACTATAACACCACGTTCAAACTCACTTAAATCTTGATAGCCTACCACTGTAGCAGCAGTAACCGATGTAACAACTGCACCTGGACACTTGTTGTCTTATATAGGCGTTCAAAAATGGCTCTGAGCACTATGGGACTCAACTGCTGAGGTCATTAGTCCCCTAGAACTTAGAACTAGTTAAACCTAACTAACCTAAGGACATCACAAACATCCATGCCCGAGGCAGGATTCGAACCTGCGACCGTAGCGGTCTCGCGGTTCCAGGCTGCAGCGCCTTTAACCGCACGGCCACTTCGGCCGGCCTATAGGCGTTCCCGACCGCAGTGCCATATTTTGCCAGTTCGCATATCTCTATATTTGAATACGCATGCCTATACCAGTTTCCTTGGCGTTTTAGTCTGTTTGATTCCGATGTTGAACGTATGGCGAAGTACAATTATATAGGCGTCGTTTGGGTAGCTGGAACAGTCTTTTAGTAATCAACAACGAATTGCCTTGGCAGATTTCTAGGACTCTCTGTCCTGCTTCACTTGTTGTACCAAGACGGAATTTTCCCGTTACTCCCTCGATAGTATGATTCCCACTTTTGGGTCGCAGTTTTCAACAAAGAAGACGATATCCTTTTTTGGTGTCGAGAGCAATAATTCTTCTAAACCTTCATAGAACTGGTCAATAACTTCCTTTTCAGCATTGGTGGTTGCCGCATAAACCTGAATGATTGTGATATTAATGGGCCGACAGTGAAATCTGATGGACATCGTTCTATCATTTTTATAGTTGAATCCCATTACAGTTTTTCCCTAGTCTCTCACTAACTATAAGGGCTACTCCATTACTTCTGTTATTCTCTCGTACAGAATACTAGAAGATATGACCGTCCGAAGCAAATTCTTCCATACCAGTCCAGTAATCCACGTCATTTTACTTGTTCCCTATATCCCGATGTTAATTCTCTCAATTTCTCTTTTGACCATGTCTAATTTTCCGCCTACCCAACAGATTTTATATCTTACATCAGAAATAACAGCGACAAGTATAACGCACAGAAATAACAGCCCAAACAATTTCCCAGTAACAGGCTACATGCGGGTTTTAATCAGCACGGATGTGTAAACTACGCAGTACCGAG
Organism: Schistocerca nitens; assembly: GCF_023898315.1. Lineage (NCBI taxonomy): Eukaryota > Metazoa > Arthropoda > Insecta > Orthoptera > Acrididae > Schistocerca > Schistocerca nitens. The sequence goes on from NC_064614.1 coordinate 24,554,175, forward strand.
CTCCGGTTAGCTGGAGCAAGCTCCCGCCCCTCCCCCCCCCCCTTTTCTCCCTCCCTCCCCAACCTCCGTTGGAATAACACACCGGAGCGCCGCAATCGTACCGGCGGTATTTGTTTCGGCTATTACTCTTTGCGGATGAGTCGGCCAATCGGCAGAGAGGACTGCGCCCTCCATGTTCCCCTCTCCAGCCGCTGTGTCTCGCTGTCAGCCGCGATGCCGTGGTCAATCTCCCGCACTGCTGAACGTCCTCGAGCGGCCGGTTCGAGGGTCGTTGCACCAGCCTGACGAGAGCCGGTCAGCAGTCGACCGTCCGCGCCAGTAATGGAAGTGGTCCGCTACGAACGTGGCTTCTCTTCCTCTCTCTTTCTCTCATTTCCCCTGTTGTAAGGGAAAGGAAAACAGCGTGGCTTTGGAAGTTCCAACCTGAAAACTCTTGATGCTGAACCTGATGAAATCCTGTTGGAAAACTATGAGAGCAGATCAGTAGTAAATGATGTCGTAGAGCAGAAAAGTCTTATTTTGAAAAATGCGAGAGTTCCTCGTAATAAAGACTACCATGATTGCCAGTTACCCAGATCTATTAAATAGCAGTAATTTATCACTACTATTGGTATTCGCTGTGCAAAGGAAACTAATGTCGAAATGATAAATGTGAGCCTCGTTAAATGTTGTTGTTGTTGTTGTTGTTGTGGTCTTCAGTCCTGAGACTGGTTTGATGCAGCTCTCCATGCTACTCTATCCTGTGCAAGATTCTTCATCTCACAGTACCTACTGCAATCTACATCCTTCTGAATCTGCTTAGTGTATTCATCTCTTGGTCTCCCACTACGATTTTTACCCTCCACGCTGCCCTCCAATACTAAATTGGTGATCCCTTGATGCCTCAGAACATGTCCTACCAACCGATCCCTTCTTCTGGTCAAGTTGTGCCACAAACTCCTCTTCTCCCCAATCCTATTCAGTACCTCCTCATTAGTTATGTGATCTACCCATCTAATCTTCAGCATTCTTCTGTAGCACCACATTTCGAAAGCTTCTATTCTCTTCTTGTCCAAACTATTTACCGTCCATGTTTCACTTCCATACATGGCTACACTCCATACAAATACTTTCAGATATGACTTCCTGACACTTAAATCTATACTCGATGTTAACAAATTTCTCTTCTTCAGAAACGCTTTCCTTGCCATTGCCAGTCTACATTTTATATCCTCTCTACTTCGACCATCATCAGTTATTTTGCTCCCCAAATAGCAAAACTCCTTTACTACTTTAAGTGTCTCATTTCCTAATCTTATTCCCGCAGCATCACCCGACTTAATTCGACAACAATCCATTATCCTTGTTTTGCTTTTGTTGATGTTCATCTTATATCCTCCCTTCAAGACACCATCCATTCCGTTCAACTGCTCTTCCAAGTCCTTTGCTGTCTCTGACAGAATTACAGTGTCATCGGCGAACCTCAAAGTTTTTATTTCTTCTCCATGGATTTTAATACCTACTCCGAATTTTTCTTTTGTCTCCTTTACTGCTTGCTCAATATACAGATTGAATAACATCGGGGAGAGGCTACAACCCTGTCTTACTCCCTTCCGAACCACTGCTTCCCTTTCATGTCCCTCGACTCTTATAACTGCCATCTGGTTTCTGTACAAATTGTAAATAGCCTTTCGCTCCCTGTATTTTACCCCTGCCACCTTTAGAATTTGAAAGAGAGTTAAATGTTAGATAACTATTTCCACAGCGTGCAATTCCGGTACCACTCCTATCTTTCAGTGACGAATCAGAAATAGAGTGTTTTGCTGGCGATACAGGTATCATCAACTACGAAAGAGTTGTAACAAAAGATGAAGCAATAAATGAACTGAAACTTCCTAGCAGATTAAAACTGTGTGCCGGACCGAGACTCAAACTCGGGACCTTTGCCTTTCGCGGCCAAGTGCTCTACCAAATGAGCTACCCAAGCACGACTCACGTCCCGTCCTCACAGCTTTACTTCTGCCAGTATCTCGTCTCCTACCTTCCAAACTTGACAGAAGGTCTCCTGCGAACCCTGCAGAACTAGCACTCCTGAAAGAAAGGATATTGCGGAGACATGGCTTAGCCACAGCCTGGGGGATCTTTCAAGAATGAGATTTTCACTCTGCAGCGGAGTGTGCGCTGATGTGAAACTTCCTAGCAGATTAAAACTGTGAGCCGGACCGAGACTCGAGTCGTGCTTGGGTAGCTCATTTGGTAGAGCACTTGCCCGCGAAAGGCAAAGGTCCCGAGTTTGAGTCTCGGTCTGGCACACAGTTTTAATCTGCTAGGAAGTTTCATATCAGCGCACACTCCGCTGCAGAGTGAAAACCTCATTCTGGAAATAAATGAACAACTCTTAAATACGATTGAATGTTTCTTCGTTAATATTCCATCACGTTAAAAAAACGCACAACTCACTCAGTTCTGTACAAGTCAAGACATATCGTAATCAATAACAAGACAGCATTGGGGGAGACAAAAAAAGTAGAAATAAGTTTCCGAAATTCCTGAATGCGAGTACTGATCACAATGTGAACTACGAATTATGTATTATATATTTTGTCAAACGCTTGCTGACAGCACTAGGAACAAGATTATCCTTCACTACATGCAACTTCTGTGTTGTAAAGAAAGGGGCAAAGTATACAGCCCAAAAAGTATTTGATCAACTCCTCTGTGAATTAAAGGTTTAAAAAACTCCTGCTAGGAATGAAATGGATTCGCATATTGCGAATACATTTTAGCATCACCTACATGCGACAGATGAAAGTTTGTGCAGGACCATGATTCAAACCTAAGCTTCCCACCTGTCATAAGCGGTCACCTTAACCACTCTGGCTATTCAAGGACGTTGTGAAACTAAATGTAGGAAGATCTTTCCTATTATTCTGTATAGTCATTTGAGCCGTGCGAGGCGTCATTATATCAATAAAGGCGACAGTGTCTGTGATGATGCAGTAACTGCATTTATTGCAATTCCGTGTCTTTCAGGCAAATAAAAGGAAACGGTAATATCGGAATACAGCTTTAGTGGTAAATGTAAGAAACTTTAACTTCCTTTTTATAGCTATAAATTGGTTGTCTGGCACTCCTTTTGAAAACAAAGCAATGTGTTCATATAAAATGATGATTCCGCCGTCAAATATACCATCAGACATAGAATATGACCCAATGACAAAACAGTTTAACTACTAACATGAATCTCAGGAAATGGAACCACTTTTTCAAAGCCTACCAAAAAAAATCGAGGGCGGAATATGGGCTGTGGTTGCTACTAGAACTAACGCAGATGAAATTTACATTAGAACAGTGACTGGAAACACTGCATTACACTGACTTAAAGTGAAATAAATCATGGTTTATAATCTCAGTTTTTGCAGGATAAATGTGTTTGTCATTTATGACTTACACTGCCTAATAATCTGGAAAACTAGATGCTTCTTTAGTGGAAGAAAGAAGTTTCGATGATGCGGTCTATGCAGCTGCTTGCCTTACCTAAAGCGCTGCGAAACTCTTATGGCAGCTTGTTTATACATCGTTAGTTTCATGTAATGCCAAGAATCAGAGTGGTTCGTGCTAAAACAGCACAAAGCGAATTGAAAAACACGAGTGCAGTGCCCTGATCTGTCAGCTCCGGTAAAAATTTTCGCATTTCACTATGAGATGCCTGCCTATTTCTTTTAAAAAGGCGTTCCGCTCAAGCAGGCACAGTCTGCTAATGTCGGATTGTCTTTCAGGACGCCATTGTCGATGTGAAAAACATTCACTCTAAAGCAGCGATCTCTCAGGAAAACATTACGAAGTGATATGAACTGGGGTAAAGTGGTAAAAGGCGAGTGGATGACATGTTCTATATCATTTGAAAGACAGTTACATCATAATTATAAAAGTAGATGCTCTCCCCTATCGTTTGTCCTGTGCCTCTCATGAATCCTCTGATAACTTCATCCATTTTTAACGACGTCCAGGGTCCATCAGTTCTTCCCCTCCATCTTGTTCCTGTAGTTTTACCCTCTATGACCCGTCCTTGTTGGCAAATTCTTGGCCTTATATATCCCAGTCGAGGTCTTCTCCTCATTCTTATCACTTCCAGTTGTTTTCTCGTTTTCTTGGAAGCACTTTTCCTTTGTCAGCCCTACAGTCTATTTCATTTTAATTATTTTTCTCCACACTAAACATTACTCCCCTTCCTGTTTGACACATAATGTTATGCTATGGACTAAACATTTGATGAATCTCTTTCTTATTGCTATCGGAATTCTTTTTGCTTTCAACAAACCTGACACCATTCGAAAGCTCTTTTCCCTGTACATATTCTATTTTCGTCCAAACAGCTTCCACTGTCTACCACCTATCTTTCTTTTCGCTAGGCCGGCATTGTTCCATCCAATCATATTTTGACGTAACACAAATCGTTGCTGATTCCCAACATTTTGGTCTTCCCTGTATTTGTCCTCATTTCGTACTCTTTTCCCACTTTTACGAGTCTCTCTGCACTGCTTGATCACCTTCATATTTATCTGCATTCATTCTTCCTCCTGTCAGTATTATGCCTCTTGCTGTTTCTGCTCCTTAAGCTTTCAGTTTCTCGGCAGAATCAATGATGTGCATTCTCATATGGATATGGTTTCTGTTCTTTCGGACACATCTGAAAGAACAGACACCATATCCATATAAGTATGCAGTTCTGGCAATACTGGCCATGACCTTCTTCTCCTGTGCGGATGCCCACATATTCCCCGAACTCTTACGGGACTTGGTAAGACTGTCTTCCACGAGTAATGAGTGTGTTGGGGTGGGACATACGAATGTAGTGTGTGGACATAAAAGGTAAGAATGTGGGTCTCGCGGGAGGGGTGCGCGAGATAGTCCCTGCAGTAGCGCTACTGTCTGTGCCCTCAGTGGCTCACATGAACATAGCGTCTTACATGTGAGCTGGAGATCCTGGATTCGAGTCCCGGTCGGGGCACATATTTTCACCTGTCCCCGTTGATATATATCAACGCCCATTAGCAGCTGAAGATATTAATATAATTCCAATTTGATATGTATTGGTGAAAATCAACACTCCTATCTAATACATTTTCAATACCCACGTCAGCTGTTTCCTCATCGCTAGTAATTACTATCAGTTCTTGTCTTGTATTGTTTTCCTGTTGTGTACGACTTCATAACAACAGTAGGAATTTGCGTCACGTGCTAAGGTATTTGGTCTCTTCCTTCCGTGCAAGACGGAAGCTTCTAAGTCAATGCAACCGAGAAGTACGGCATGTTACGTCTCATATTTTGGTCATAGAAAACGCACTTATTGACCTTTTTAGATGTCTTACAGCTGACCTAGAACAGTAATATTTGACAAGAGACGAGGTGCGGCAGCAACATTACGCGAGATAACGCGAAAAGTATTCATTTGTAATAAAATCTTAAGAAAACGTTCTGATTTTGTCCTGTGAGCTACAGAGTACGGCAGCAGCTGCGTCATAGGAAAGCTAGACACGAGAACAAATTATTAACGAACAAGTTAACGCAATAAACAGAAGATTTACTTAACCTCGATTTCTCCATACTTACAAACACTCATTATAAGACTCATTATAAATGATGCAGCAAGCAACAGAGTCCATCTATCGATGTCAACAACATTGAAGCTCGATGTCCTAGGCACAGACTTCGGTGTCGATGAGATGAGGCTCTAAGCGCGAGTGTGTGGAGTCACCACGTCCCGCCATCCCATATCGCAGCAGCAGAGGGTGCTCGAGGTACCGAGCTTCTAGAGCAGGGCTTCACAACATACGTGCTCGCGGAGCAAGCTGTGAGCAGCAAGGCGCGAGCACGGAGCAGCGCGAGCACGCTACCCCCACTATCGGACCAGAGCGGAGAGTGGGGAGAGTCACGTGGGGCACACAACAGCTGCCGCCAGTCAATGTAAATCCGCGGCCACCTGCAGGGATATCACTCACGAATTGTTACTGCAACAATTGAAACAAATATAGGAGAATGTACACGTGCCACATAATTTTATTAGCTTAGTGTATGCCTCTACATTCGTATTAATTTGTGAACTATTACACAATAAAAGGTGTCACTGAAGTGTGAGATTCTCGGTTATCTTGTACTTTTTGCCCTTTAAAATTGCGTCTATGTTCGGAGTAATTGTTCTTGTGCATCGTAGGCGCAGCGTGCAGTTTAAATTTTGATCAGACAATGCGTTTCTCAGGCGCGTCTTGTTACATTTCATTGCAGAGTACTGTTGTTCACAAACATACGTGGAACCGAACATTGATATTATTGTAGCCGCCATTTTGTGCAAACGAGGAAATCTATCCTGAGGAAAGTGTCTGTAGAATTCCAAAATGGTTTTCATGTTCTGACATTTGTCTCTGTATTCTCTGTCACTGCCGGCCGCGGTGGTCTCGCGGTTCTAGGCGCTCAGTCCGGAACCGCGCGTCTGCTACGGTCGCAGGTTCGAATCCTGCCTCGGGCATGGATGTGTGTGCTGTCCTTAGGTTAGTTAGGTTTAAGTAGTTCTAAGTTCTAGGGGACTGATGACCTAAGATGTTAAGTCCCATAGTGCTCAGAGCCATTTGAACAATTCTCTGTCACACTGCAGGTCAATAATTTCTAGTTGCAGCTCAGGACGAATCTCTTCAATATTCGCTGAATATGGAGAGGAGAACAGATCAAAATCACTGTCTAGTGCTGTCAGATCTTGAAAGCGTTGATCAAATTCTTCCTTAAGGGCAACTAAACTATGGGAATAACGTTCACAGTCTTTTTGAACATCTTGCATAGATGATAATTAAGGATAATGAGCTAGATTTCCTGTTTCCAGCTGACTCACCCAAATGTTTCAATTTCATTTTAAAAGCTCGTATTCGATCTATGAAATGAGTAATTAGCAGATCTTTACCTTGTAGTGAAATGTTCAAAGCACTCAGATGGCTAGTTAAATCTGTTAAGAATGCGAGATCACATTTCCATGAAGGCTCTTTCAATTCAGGAACACAGATGTTATTTATTTCCATGAACATATTTATCTCATCTAATAGGCAAAAAAATCGATTTAATAATTCCCCACGACTAAGCCAGCGGACCTCGCTGTAATAAAGCAGGCTGCCACACTAGCTTTCTACATCCTCAAGAAAGCTTTTAAATTGCCTGTGTTGTAGCCCATGCTTCCTTATATAATTGGTTGTACGAACAACAACACTCATTACATTTTTTAGAGTGATACTCTTTGCACATAAGTTTTCCCGGTGGATCACACAGTAAACGCCCCATATTTCATTCGGCATGGTCAGTTTTTGCATTTTCTCCTTCAACAGCGCAACGAAACCTGATTTTTTCCCTGTCATTGCTGGTGCACCGTCTGTAGACAGTGAAACTAAAGAATTCCACGACAATCCTATATTTTCAACACTTCCTTCAATACTACTTAAAATATCACCTCCGGTTGTAGTGTTCTTCATGGCTACTACATCGAGGAGCTCCTCCCTCACCTGAAGATCTCTTTTAACACCTCCAATAAATATGGCAAGTTGTGCTGTTCCAGTGATATCAACACTTTCGTCCAGAGCTATCGAATAAGCCATAAAATCTTTACAGATATTTGCAAGCTGGCTCTGGACGTCGCCTGCCATGTCCTGTATGCGACGCATAATAGTCATGTTAGATAATGGCAAATCCGAGACTGTTCAACTTGAGATGGACGCAAATGTTCTGCTGCAACTACCAAACATTCTTCTATTAAATCGCCATCAGTGAAGGGGCGCAGGGATTTTGTAAGCGATTTTGTAACTCACTCTGAGAGCTGCCTCAGTTTATTTTTCTTCATCGTCCAGATTTTCTTCGGATAGCTTTCTTTTAAGTTTAATGACTTCCTGTGCACGATCTGGTCCATCACATTTTCCACTTCCGTAGTCTTTCGCGTGGTACGACATATAAAGTTGCTGCAAATTAAGTTTCCGAAAAGAATTCAGCGTTTTGTGACATACTAAACATTTTGCAACACCATCTTTTTCTGTAAACAGATACAATTCCTTCCAACTGCGGAGGCATGGTTGGGGTTACACAACGGCAACTTGACATGATTCTTAACAAGCGAAGTGACTGTTAGAGCTGATCGTAATACTTTAAACGTTACACAGTCATCGTGATTTCAATAGGCAAGCTGCGGCCCTATTCAAACGTGCGCGCGCATTTCCCCTCCCTCCCCTCCCGCCCTACTCCGCGACCTTGCACCTGCTCGCGAGCACTTGCCTGAGCAGACGCGAGTACTCGCGCTCAAAACCGGCCAGTTGTTAAGCCCTGTTCTAGAGGCATGCCTCAGCGAGCATGCTTCACTGGGTCCACCGGATTCTGTATGAGCGCTGTTGGTGTCTCACGAAAATTTGTAATTCCGTTGCTATGACGCATGTGGTGTGATAACAATACATGATACCACTAACCTTGGTAAATGAAGATGAGTTTTGGTACCAGTGTGTAACCTTCCCCTCACTTATCGACGTTAATGACAGTGAAAAATTAAACCGCGTGTACCTAATGGAAATTTGCATTTCCGGCGTTAAAAGTGGATGGAAATGACCAACTGAAGTGATATGAAATCATCAGTGAGCATTGCGCGTGGGGATGGAGTTGGTAAACTGCTTAAATTTTCTGCACAACATCAGTGGAGTCACCGTAAAGTGCAATACCTAATTGCCTGTGTTACACAGTTGGCATTTTTCTCCTGGATTATATAATGTTGTTAGTCTATGAAAAACCAATACAATCTGGAAACTCGAAGTAGGATCTATCTCTGAGAGAGAGGTAATAGTTTATACGCCGTTATAATGTATGCACTGAATGTACAGTTGTTTCTTTGAATAGTAGTAGCTAGAAGGTGTGAGTTGAATGTTTGTTTTTAATTTTTTGACTCAATCTCTCTTTTATGATACAATCATAACTGGTTTTGGCCTTCAAAGGCCGAAGGCCACCTTCAGATATTATCGCTGGCATTTGATGACTAAATGTGTACGCATTGTCTTTTGAGAAGGCATGAACACTTGCTCATCAGATGCCACCCACAGCATCTATAGATGGCATTTGAAGTGCTAAACCAGCTATTATTGTATCATAAACAGGTGACTGGTTGAAAAATAAATATGATTATGCTTTATAATAAGTCAATCGCCATCTCTGCAAACGGAATGTCGTTTTTTACAAAAATTGTAAGTTGTCTGTGGCAAGAACAAAAAATTGTACATCCAGTGCCGACCGTTAGTTTATCTCAAAATATTCAGCTTGCGATCCTTTACCATCTGTAATGGTAATTTTTTTTTCAAAATTCTGAAACGAGTCATTACAATTACATCTGGGGTAAGTCATAGATCATCATACAGAGACCTCTTTAAGAAACTTGGCATTGTAACTACTACAGTACACGTACTCATTGATGTCTTTTGTCATTTCCAACATGTGTCTTTTTACACAAAATAGTGCAAAACATGATTATAAACCAGAACCAAAAACAATCTATATAAGGACTATAAAAGCTTACCATTAGTACAGAAAGGAGTCAAATACATGGGTACTCATATATTCAATAGCTTATCAGAGCATATCAACTGTGTTGTAAGTGATAAAGATCGATTCCAGAGTGAATTAAAGAACTGGCTGTCGGACACGTAGTATCGCTGAGTGAGTGATCAAACACGTTTGTTGCAGCATTGTGCACCCATTTTTTTTTTTTTTTTTTTTTTGCTATGGACGAACTTAATGTGGAGTGAAGAATATCTTTGTTTTTCCTCTGGTTTTTTAATTATGTACACCAGGGTGCCTTTTACACTGTAGTGGATTATTTATAACAAACTTCATGAGGACATAAATATATTGTGAAGCAGTAGTCAGAATGCCCAACCCCTTCAACGATTCTGTGCAAGATAGTCGCGGATGTGCACCACATATCGTAATTCTCATAGCACCATTTTGCAAAATGGAGGATGTTTGTCTTAAAGATGACTTACACCAGAACATTATTCCATACGACTTTACTGAATGAAAACATGCAAAATATGTGAAATTGCTGAATTGTCTCTCACCACGATTTGCAAGGATTCTAAGTGCAAGTTGTGGCTGAACTGAGATGGTTTAGGAGATCCAAAATTTTCTTCTTCCGATTTAAATTTTCATCATTATGGATACCTAAGAATTTTGAGCGTCCCAAACCCTTTTTATTTCCTACCATGTGTTATACTTTACTGGTGTACACATAGTTTTGCAGAAGTGAATATTTTGTGTCTTTTTAAAATAGAAGGGGAGACCATTTGCAGAAAACGAGTAAATGATACTTTTAACAACTCTGTTTATTATTTTTTCTATATGTACGTTTTGTTTGAGTACAATACTAATGGATTCTGCAAAAAGAACTAATTGTGCTTGTTTTGTATTAGGCGGAATATCGTTTACGTATAAGAGGAACAAGAGTGGGCCTAAGATAGAAACTTTGGGTACTCAATATGTGATTTCTTCCCAGTCAGATTAACGTCCCTGGACTGTATTGGTTACGTGACTAAGCACAACTTTCTGCCTTCTTTTGGTTAGATATGACATACATTGCTTTTCTGTATCATTAGTTCAATAAAACTTCAATTTATTCAGGAGAATACTGAGATTCAGTCTTTGTCTTAGATAAGTCTCAGAAAATGACAACCGGCGTTCTTTTATTATTTAATGCCTGTAAAATCTGGTGAGAGAACATGTAAATGCCATTCTCAGTAGAGCAACCCTCCTGAAAACCAAATTGTGATTGTCCGTGAATATTACTGTTGCTAAGGTGAGATACTATTCTAGAAAACATCACCTTCTCAAAAATTTTGGAAAATGGTGAAACAACTCGCCAGTTTTTGACATCTCTTTTATCACCTTTCCTAAAATAGGCTTTAATAATGGCATGTTTCAGTCTCTTGGGAGAAATGCCGTGAGTTACTGATTATGATTCTAATAGTTGTGGACATCCTTTCAATCTCTCACCCGTTTACCGTAAATTCCACATAAGATAAATGCATAATAATGAATATATACATTTTCTGCGTGCATTGAATATAGTAAGTACTGACAAATATTGACAAAAACTACCATCAGTTGTGTACTTCACGACAGCTTATGGAGTGCGTACATGGATGTTGTCCTTGCACGCTTCAGATCTCTCATACCTTCTGGAATCTCGATGCACAATGGAGTGTACTTGGTAATTAGTTCACAGCAGGGGCTCTGCCATCCATCATACTGTCTGGCGATTCCCCGACGTGCCCAGTCGGCAGAAGTAAGCGTTAAGTACATCTCCAGAGACACAGGTATAAAGAATTAGCAGAGAGTTCCAAACCTGCGATTCATCCATCATCCTCTATGTCGTCGGGATGCGTCTAGCATACCATAACGGCGGAGAAATTGCTTTGCAGCGGTAATGGTTAGACGCAACTTACACCAAGTATATTTGAGAATACTCCCATTTAAATGAATATGTTAGATTTCCTTACATTTTTATCTCAGTCTCTTAGCACAAAAAAAGTACTGAGAGTAGGATCAGCTGGTATTGTATGTAGAACATTTTTAAAATGTTTTGACAATAATATTTTGAAGATGATCAAAGAAATTTGACATAATAATGAAAGATTTGATTGAAACTATTATTGAGTGCCGGAATTTCAAGCAAATTTTATTAGTTTTTATACATGGGGTGGGAGAAGAACAAGATAGTTCTGTTAGGAGTGATACAAGTCAAAGTGCATTTCAATTTATGGTGTGATCAACGGTATATTCGGACTTCATAACTTTTCCTTACAGCTTTCGATTTCATTGTTTCCAGACCAGATCTGTTTCAAATTGATTCATTTACTTTTCTCTAATATTCCTAAATGTTTGCTCTTGATGAACAACGTATGTTTAAGACACTAGCGTATCGGTCAAACCTGTACGATTGCTACATGTACCTATAGTGGAATTCGATGTATGTCCTGACTTCCGTCTCCCATGTCCATCTCCAGCTCACCCTTTCTTTCCCTATCTCCTTCCCCCCCACCCCAGTATCTCTCTCCACCTCCCCCTCTCCCCCTCTCTCTCTGCCATTTTCTTTTACCTCACTCTTTGACCTTGTCAACGAAACCTAGACAGTGACCTGAATGCACTTAAAACGTATGTGTAAATCGGTTAGGACCATTGTCATGCACGGTATGAGACACCTTTCCTGCTGCTGAATCTGTGAAAACAGTAGCTCCAGTGAGAGTATTTAGAATAGTTTTAATCTCTGCAAACCGGTGCGATTCCGTAGTAGTAGTCTAGTCGATAAGCCGTAAGTACAACTTATATGTTTCCAGTTAAAACCGACTGCGAGGGTCGAAGCAAAACAGTACACAGCTGAGAATACAATTTTTGTTTAAAATTATATAAGGAGAAAGAATATTTATAGGAAAAACTGTTTGTGTAATGGTTTAAATGCCTTCGGGTCGCAGGTAAAACAAACTGCTGGAAAGAGGACTGAAGTGCAAATTTTCACCGCACGGTCATTTCTTTATCGCAGTCGGTAATGAGAGAAAAACCTATGCATTTCTGTTTAAAATAATGACATTCGGTTTGAAATTTTATTAGAGTATTGCGTAAAAATTTGAAGTGAGGCCATCAGGAACTTCCATCTTTTATGTATTATAAATATATTTGTATTGTATATATATTGAAAAACGTATAGCGGACGTCAGTCCAAATGTTTATTAGAGTATTGTGAAAACTTTTGAAGTAAATTGGGCAAGAATTTTTCAAGATTTTTGCTAAGAACATTTCCTATTTCTATAGTGCATATATAATTGTGTACCACATATATTTAAATACACTCCTAGAAATGGAAAAAAGAACACATTGACACCGGTGTGTCAGACCCACCATACTTGCTCCGGACACTGCGAGAGGGCTGTACAAGCAATGATCACACCCTCGGCACAGCGGACACACCAGGAACCCCGGTGTTGGCCGTCGAATGGCGCTAGCTGCGCAGCATTTGTGCACCGCCGCCGTCAGTGTCAGCCAGTTTGCCGTGGCATACGGAGCTCCATCGCAGTCTTTAACACTGGTAGCATGCCGCGACAGCGTGGACGTGAACCGTATGTGCAGTTGACGGACTTTGAGCGAGGGCGTATAGTGGGCATGCGGGAGGCCGGGTGGACGTACCGCCGAATTGCTCAACACGTGGGGCGTGAGGTCTCCACAGTACATCGATGTTGTCGCCAGTGGTCGGCGGAAGGTGCACGTGCCCGTCGACCTGGGACCGGACCGCAGCGACGCACGGATGCACGCCAAGACCGTAGGATCCTACGCAGTGCCGTAGGGGACCGCACCGCCACTTCCCAGCAAATTAGGGACACTGTTGCTCCTGGGGTATCGGCGAGGACCATTCGCAACCGTCTCCATGAAGCTGGGCTACGGTCCCGCACACCGTTAGGCCGTCTTCCGCTCACGCCCCAACATCGTGCAGCCCGCCTCCAGTGGTGTCGCGACAGGCGTGAATGGAGGGACGAATGGAGACGTATCGTCTTCAGCGATGAGAGTCGCTTCTGCCTTGGTGCCAATGATGGTCGTATGCGTGTTTGGCGCCGTGCAGGTGAGCGCCACAATCAGGACTGCATACGACCGAGGCACACAGGGCCAACACCCGGCATCATGGTGTGGGGAGCGATCTACACTGGCCGTACACCACTGGTGATCGTCGAGGGGACACTGAATAGTGCACGGTACATCCAAACCGTCATCGAACCCATCGTTTTACCATTCCTAGACTGGCAAGGGAACTTGCTGTTCCAACAGGACAATGCACGTCCGCATGTATCCCGTGCCACCCAACGTGCTCTAGAAGGTGAAAGTCAACTACCCTGGCCAGCAAGATCTCCGGATCTGTCCCCCATTGAGCATGTTTGGGACTGGATGAAGCGTCGTCTCACGCGGTCTGCACGTCCAGCACGAACGCTGGTCCAACTGAGGCGCCAGGTGGAAATGGCATGGCAAGCCGTTCCACAGGACTACATCCAGCATCTCTACGATCGTCTCCATGGGAGAATAGCAGCCTGCATTGCTGCGAAAGGTGGATATACACTGTACTAGTGCCGACATTGTGCATGCTCTGTTGCCTGTGTCTATGTGCCTGTGGTTCTGTCAGTGTGATCATGTGATGTATCTGACCCCAGGAATGTGTCAATAAAGTTTCCCCTTCCTGGGACAATGAATTCACCGTGTTCTTATTTCAATTTCCAGGAGTGTATGAGTAATCCATATTCGTCCTAACGTTTATTAGAGTACCGTACATAAATTTGAAGGAAATCGGTGAATAACTGTTGGAGATTTTTGGTACAACGTAAAACAACGACTGGCTTTATACAGTAGCAATATTATGTGTACATGTTTGTATACCACATACATTTCAATATATATGCATATGACGGTCCGAATGTTTATTAAACTAGAATATAAAAATTTGTAGTAAATAGCTTAAGAACTTTACGAGATTTTTAGTAATAACCTGAACAACTACTTGTCTTTATATGTAAGTGCAAGCTTAATGCTCGCTGCTTCTTTCAAGTAGACTGTATGGTCCGCACAGACTTTTTTTAATCGAATTTTTACGTTTCTGCGTTTTTTCTAAGCCATTCACTCTGATTAAGGCTATAGAAGTATGCTCTTTTCCAAATGTATTTCCGATAAAAAGATATTCTTGTGGCTGGAGGTCGTTTTTAACCCCGATTTTTTAGTTCTTCTAGTGATATTTCCATAGAAACATTCATCACGTAAGACGTATTTATTTAGAAGTCAAATACCAGTTTTCATGCATTTAGCTTTAAAAATGTTTTAATGTAACGAAATATTACCAGTTAAATTCCCATGACCATATTTCGTCTCTGCTTATAGATTAATTTTCCAAAAAGCACTGAAATACGTATTTTATTTCGAACCGACAATTCTAATACAAATTTTCGGAGATTTAGTTTCAAAAATGCTTTCTTAATGAAAAATTTCCATATAAAATTTCATCTCCTATTTTACCCCTTAGGGGTTCAATCTCCAAAAGTACTGAAATAATACTTTTTTATTTGCAACTCAGATAACAAATACAAATTCGTGTAGCTTTAGCTTTAAAAATGCTTTCGTAAAGAAAAATTTCCATAAAAATTTTGAGCCCATACTTCACCCACCTATGGGCTGATATCTAAAAACTCAGAAACACCTATACTTTTATTTATAACGAAGACGTCAGGTAGTAATTTTCCTAGATGCAGGTTAAAATGCTTTAGTTTCTTCTTCAATAATGATTAATTTAAAAAGAAGCTTTCACCCACTATGAAACACCGTGGCAGATTAAAACTGTGTGCCGGACCGAGACTCGAACTCGGGACCTTTTCCTTTCGCGGGCAAGTGCTCTACCAACTGAGCTAACCAAGCACGACTCACGCCCCGTCCTCACAGCTTCACTTCTGCCAGTACCTCGTCTCCTACCTTCCAACTTCACAGAAGCTCTCCTGCAAACCGCGTAGAACTAGCACTCCTGAAAGCAAGGACATTGCGGAGACTTGGCTTAGCCAGAGCCTGGGCGATGTTTCCAGAATGAGATTTTTCACTCTGCAGCGGAGTGTGCGCTGATATGAAACTTCCTGGCAGATTAAAACTGTGTACCGGACCGAGACTCGAACTCGGGACCTTTGCCTTTCGCGGGCAAGTGCTCTGCCAACTGAGCTACCCAAGCACGACTCACGCCCCGTCCTCACAGCTCTCATTCCACGTCACTGTTATTTCTAAGTGAGAGGCCACATTCAAATTTTCATGTGTTGAGCTTTAAAAACACTTATAATGAAACATGTTCATAATAGATTTCATGCCCTATTTCACCCCCTTAGGGGCTAAATTTCCGAAAACACTGTAACATGTATTTTCTTTACTGAGAAGTCAAATACCAGTTTTCACAGATCTAGGTTCAAACATGCTGTAGCAGTTCTTTATTAATGTTGTGCTTTCAAAAAGTTTCACTCACTATTTACCCGTACAGGAGTTAAATTTTCAAAAATGCTGAAACCCCTTTTCATTTATGACCGAAAAACGAAATAGCAATTTTCGAACTTCTAGCTTCAGTATTGCCCTAATAGTGACATACATCCTAAAAACCATTTATCCCCTATCTCACACCCCCCCCCCCCCCTAGGGGTTGGTTTCCGAAAAAATTCCTTCTTAAACGGTGCCTGCATTATAGCACTTTCGCCAAATTTAACGCTTGTATACTTAGAGGTTTGGGCTGGATAGTGGTTAGTCTGTCAGTCAGCCATTAAGTCGTGACGTTTCCTTTTATAAATAGAGATAGATTTACAGTGGGAAACAAAGTTGTGAGTAGCTACGATTCATAGGAAAAAAATAACAGAAAATTGTTGGAGGTGCCTGACAGACGGAACACTGTTTGTCACCTTGAGTCAAGACCTTCTTTGATACTTTTCCAGTTTGGCTGTCAGAGCATTTAGCAAAACGATTTATTTGACGGAAGCGTGTATGTAATTCTATATCTCTCCGCCTGCGATAATAGGGCCAAAGGGTGGAGTGTCGTGTCTAAGCTCCCCACGCAATACCTGCATCGCCTCTGCAGCTCCCGCATCTAATTAATCGCGCATTGTGCCCTTACCACACACGGCTCAGATGCGCCGGGACGCAATACTGCGCTATCTCTGGTCTTTGACGTGTGCACGGGTATACGCTGTGTAATTCCGCTAATTACGATCCTAGTACCGATATCCGGGGTTGGGCGGCGGTACTGACAACCGTGAAGCTGTCATCGTAATGTCTTCTCCGAAACATCTCAGTAAAACCAAAAGTTAAATGTTGTGTATTTATTTGTTACGGGATTGTCTGTACATACTGTAATGCCCCATTGAAGATTAATACCGAGAGTATCGTATGAAATCATTTTTCTAAAAGTCAGACAAGGATCGGATCTGAAATAGATACAATTGAGTGGCAACAGATGTTGATAACAATAATAATGATAATAATAATAATAATAATAAAGCTAATAATGATAATGATGGTGGTGTGGCTGATGACGGTAACAAATCTACGCTCATTAAAGAAGCAGAGTTTTCATGTAACAAGAACAAGGAATGAGGCAATACACTGAACCACACACTTAATATTACGAAACGTCTGGATGGAAAGGAATGGTATACAAACGACCAAATTACTTAATGAGTAAGAAAAGACTTCTTTTTTTAAGAGAGGATTCAGTCGTGGTCACAATGAAGATGGTTTTATTAGTTCTTCATTTGCGACATGTTTCGTCTTTATTGGAAGGAATCATCAGACAATCTAGGAAAATTACAAAATCCTGTGCAAATATAATGGTCATACACTAAAATTGTAAAATTTAGAATTTTTGTGTATGGCATTGCCTCAATATGCCTTTCAATACAGTCAAATCCCGTCACAAATGAACTAATAAATCCATCTCTATTGGAACCACGACTGAATTAACTCTTTATATCACTACCACAGGTGCTGCACCAGAGCTCTTTTATTTATCTGAGGAAGAATGTAGTTACTGAAATATGCCATTTTAGATTCTTCTTCTGGTTCTACAAGAGTCATAGATAAAGAAGGAAACGCTGAAAAATGGCTCTGAGCACTATGGGACTTAACATCTTTGGTCATTAGTCCCCTAGAACTTAGAACTACTTAAACCTAACTAACCTAAGGACAACACACACATCCATGCCCGAGGCAGGATTCGAACCTGCGACCGTAGCAGTCGCGCGGTTCCTGACTGAGCGCCTAGAACTGCTAGACCACCGCGGCCGGCAGGAAACGCTGAAGCAGGCTCGCATTCATAACAGAATAAATTGTCACTCAAGTTTCCAGTCGAAATTAAGATACGAATGAAAACTATATCGTTGAAATATATCTACACGCACCTGAATGAGATTATGGATATGCTGTCCCGCAGATGAAAGGTGTCTATACAAAGCAAAATAATCGAATAATTATTAGTTATAAGCCTGCGGTATCGTTGTGAATAGTAAGGTAAGACAAAGAGTGAGCTCCTGTGACAAACTCAGTGAATAAATTACGAAAAACAGGACCAAAAATAAACTGACATTTACAGCCACAGTTACACTTGCCAGTGGTAGAAGCAAGCAAAGCACTACGAGGTTTAGAGGAATTCTGCCCGCGATTCGTCAGCGATGCTACTCGCATCTGCTGCCGAAGCTGTGGCCTCAAGGCACCTTCTTCAACTCCATGGAATTTGTTCGGGTATTTCAATATTTTGGCTACAACCTGTACGTAAAACAAAATTTTTCCAGCTCAACTTTCAGCCAATTGTTGATCGATTTCGTATCTTTCAGTTTTGATATACCTTGTTTATACGTGGGTATTACTTGGATGAGCTTCCAAATGCCTGAAGATTTCAGTTATCGCCTTACATGTGGGGAAAGGCTGGCTGTTCACGCCTCACGTCATCGGCATCTTTACTCACAGCACTTGAGTTACTTTGTATCCACCTGAATCAAACATGGATAGAGAATTTAAGTGAAGAACGACATTTTTGCGTCTGATAGTCAACTACACTCCTGGAAATGGGAAAAAGAACACATTGACACCGGTGTGTCAGACCCACCATACTTGCTCCGGACACTGCGAGAGGGCTGTACAAGCAATGATCACACGCACGGCACAGCGGACACACCAGGAACCGCGGTGTTGGCCGTCGAATGGCGCTAGCTGCGCAGCATTTGTGCACCGCCGCCGTCAGTGTCAGCCAGTTTGCCGTGGCATACGGAGCTCCATCGCAGTCTTTAACACTGGTAGCATGCCGCGACAGCGTGGACGTGAACCGTATGTGCAGTAGACGGACTTTGAGCGAGGGCGTATAGTGGGCATGCGGGAGGCCGGGTGGACGTACCGCCGAATTGCTCAACACGTGGGGCGTGAGGTCTCCACAGTACATCGATGTTGTCGCCAGTGGTCGGCGGAAGGTGCACGTGCCCGTCGACCTGGGACCGGACCGCAGCGACGCACGGATGCACGCCAAGACCGTAGGATCCTACGCAGTGCCGTAGGGGACCGCACCGCCACTTCCCAGCAAATTTGGGACACTGTTGCTCCTGGGGTATCGGCGAGGACCATTCGCAACCGTCTCCATGAAGCTGGGCTACGGTCCCGCACACCGTTAGGCCGTCTTCCGCTCACGCCCCAACATCGTGCAGCCCGCCTCCAGTGGTGTCGCGACAGGCGTGAATGGAGGGACGAATGGAGACGTGTCGTCTTCAGCGATGAGAGTCGCTTCTGCCTTGGTGCCAATGATGGTCGTATGCGTGTTTGGCGCCGTGCAGGTGAGCGCCACAATCAGGACTGCATACGACCGAGGCACACAGGGCCAACACCCGGCATCATGGTGTGGGGAGCGATCTCCTACACTGGCCGTACACCACTGGTGATCGTCGAGGGGACACTGAATAGTGCACGGTACATCCAAACCGTCATCGAACCCATCGTTCTACCATTCCTAGACCGGCAAGGGAACTTGCTGTTCCAACAGGACAATGCACGTCCGCATGTATCCCGTGCCACCCAACGTGCTCTAGAAGGTGTAAGTCAACTACCCTGGCCAGCAAGATCTGCGGATCTGTCCCCAATTGAGCATGTTTGGGACTGGATGAAGCGTCGTCTCACGCGGTCTGCACGTCCAGCACGAACGCTGGTCCAACTGAGGCGCCAGGTGGAAATGGCATGGCAAGCCGTTCCACAGGACTACATCCAGCATCTCTACTATCGTCTCCATGGGAGAATAGCAGCCTGCATTGCTGCGAAAGGTGGATATACACTGTACTAGTGCCGACATTGTGCATGCTCTGTTGCCTGTGTCTATGTGCCTGTGGTTCTGTCAATGTTATCATGTGATGTATTTGACCCCAGGAATGTGTCAATAAAGTTTCCCCTTCCTGGGACAATGAATTCACGGTGTTCTTATTTCAATTTCCAGGAGTGTATATTTCTATAGCAGAATTGCAAGTTTTTGTTGTAGTGTCATTTTTAAGCGAAGATTTCGTGCCTGTGTTCATTTTAAAAATTTTACCTCTGCACTGTGGTTCGGAATCCACGTCGGTCTGTAACTTCCGTTATAACTGGTTGTGTACATCAGTTCAACGAAGCCAAGAAAACGCCTACCAAAGCACTGTGCGCTTCAAACCAACATTTGGTTTTAATAATATTTTGTTTACACGGGTTGTGATTTGCTGCAGTGCAGGTAATCGTGCTCGTATTACTCTTCCTGTCCGTCATTTTAATCTCGTATTATAGTAGGTAGTGATATTTATTTTCCCTTTTTTTATTTCTATTGTAGATTCTGAAGATGGGCGTTGTAAAGTCGAAACCTTTAATTCTGTTGAAAAAAAATCAAAACACCGATGAAGAGAATTCAACAAAAAATTATGTACACCATAAGATCACTCTCCATATTGAAACGCGTACGTTTCATATGTATTCATTACCAGCGATGGCGAGGCATGACAGAATCTCTGACCAGAGAGTTATTTATCGTTGCTAGTCTGCGCCTGACCGAGCGAGAGTTTAGTTGTGTGTGGTGAGTGGGCAGAGAGAGTAGACAGTTGGAGAGTAGTAGCAGTCTGGTACAGTTGCGTGTACCGAGTCGGCAGGAACAGTTGCGAGTTGCACTCTGTCTGCAGTAGTAGTCAGTCGGCAGTAGTTCTAGCGAGTGGACGGTTGTACTGAGTGGGCGTCGGCATGCGTCGACGGCGTGCTGTTCTTCCGAATCTGGTCAGGATTGTGGTGGACGATGTGTATTATTGTAGAAGGTAATGAAGCAGCATTGCGCTCAGCTAATAACGTATGTTAATTGTAATTAATTTGTTCAAAAAATGCCCCAATAATAATTTTTCTATAAAGTAACATTTTTAAAGAAAATGATTCATTGCAAGTTAAATAATATTTCCTATGCATTCCCTCCAAGAATCAAAATTAAATATAGGCCAGCATTGCACGGAGCTGTGCCGGAAATTTTTTAAATAAGAGCAGATATAGATGCAGTTTTACTGAGGTAAGAATTTTTCAGGTTTAATTATTTCACAGGGCCGAAGGTCAGCGCTGCTGCCCTTAAAAAATTTATCAGGTTTAATTATTTGTGTTCAGATGTTACATTCAGTTCGTGGTTCATTAGCTAATGAATATTACTGTGTGGTTTTTGGTCAATTTTCATTTATCAATTTTGTGGGAAGTTCACGCATGGTTCCATTTCAATTTAACGATATTTGGCTCCATTTACATTTACATTTTTTATTGACATAATTTCACGGGGAGGTTACACTTGGCGACATCCGTACCAGGATCGTATTTCTTTGTGAATCTTCTGATAAGTAGTCAGATATCTGCTCTTATTTACTTAATATAATTAGCATTTGGCGCAACACTCTTACTAAATTTGTCAATCTTTCTTCCACAGATCATCGGCAATTTGTTGCTCTCTGTTGTATTTGTGTCTGTTGGATTTTGCATTGTCTTTGTTTCATTTGTGAATAATTTTTGATTTGTGAAAAATGCCGCGAAAAACTGTTAATAGTACATCGCGAGGTATAATGAGTGAAATAACCGACTTAAACAACTTGACCGATAGTACTTGCGACACGCAGTGTAATGATGACAATCCTCCGTTTACTGACAATTAGTGTGTACCGACCACTAATAATGATTTTATTGCTAATGATGAGCAAATAAATTCAAGTGTGTCCTCTGTTAATTTAACGACAATTGATGACGCGAGGCGTTATGTTGCAATGGGCGCTGCCCAGCTTGACACACCCGGTTTGCAGGATTTACGTGACGAACAGACAAATTTTTCTATTGAAAATGAACAGTGTAATCAGAGTACGACAGATTTATTTAATTCCGGTGTAGTGACTAACAGTGCACATCCAATTGGCAAACATTTTCAAGAATCACAAAATGACCGAATGGTTACACAAAACGTGACAATTGCAGGTACGCCATCAAACAGCACAGAGAATTGAGCCGATAATTTTGGCTGGGATCAAATTGGGGCAATATTATTACTAATGAATGAAATACAGGAAAACCGTCTCAAATGACATGATCTAATTAATGAAAGTTATAAACAGTCGAATGAAGAACAAGACAACATTAATGAAAAAAATCAAACAACTTAGTGAACGGAATAAACAGCTTAATGAACAGATTACAGCTATTGGCGCGCAATATTATGATACTAAAAGACAATTACGTGACGAAAATAAGGCTTGTGCTAGTAATGGTAGTGAAAAAACTAGATCTGTTGCTGAAGAATTAGATGATAAACATGCAGCTACAACAGAATCACATAGACATGAAATTAATGCAGTCGCTGAACAATGTCCTAAAAACGCAAGACAGATACGCGACGAGTTTAATTTAAAGTCACCAGTAATTTCACACACTCTGAATACGGAAGTCGATAATAAATGTGAACAACAGAACAACCAAATTGACGAACGTATTAAAGTGACAGAAATGAAAATTGTCTCAGTTACTAACGCGTCACAGCGTGCGGCACATTCCGAACGTTTGTCGCACTCGTATAGTCAGTGTCACTTAAGCAATCTACAGAGACTACACGACTTAAAATCTGAAAAACTACGCGACTTAAAATCTGAAAAGCTACGCAACTTGAAATCCGAAATAACACAGACAAACAGATTCTCACACAAACCTGAACGTGTTCTCAAATCAGTGACGAGAACGTTGATTATAAGCAATTTGTATCTGTTCAAAAGTCTAAGGTATTTGAAAATGACAGAGCACAGGTACACGCTTTGAACTGGATACGTCGATTTATTTTTGTACTTACATCGCCATTATCTGCAATGCAGAAACTAGAATTAGCATGGATACAACAATTTGCTTCTGAATTTTTACCGCCATTGCCTGTAACGCAAAAGCTGAACTGTATTTGCAGCGCGTAAAAGACCTCAGGGGATTCATTATGCTTTAATGAGTATGTGCCGTAGCGTGCACAGGGCCCCGAGCTGTAGTAGTGCTGTTTCATCTTTAGTTTTCTGCGCTACTGCCTTCTCTTCTACTATCCTTTATATCTATCAAAACAGCTCTTTAACTATTGCTCTACCTAGGATTAAGAATGACCAAAGAAAACCCGATAAGACAAGTATTTACCGAAAGTGACAGTTCTATTTAGACACTCCCGAAATGACAAACACGAGAACTTTAATTACAGATAAAATTGTAATCATCAGTATGTATAGCATTTTCAGCAATCGTCAAAATTATCAGCAACATCGAACGCATTTTAGTAACAATAGACGTTTTTCTCGGCAACAGCAACAAAACCAACCGGTTAGCATACCTAACCAACAATGTGGTATACAAGGTCAACCAAGCTTTAATGTTTCACCGCGTGCACGTATAGTTCCAGCTACAACAAATACCAACGCACGGTAGCAAGGAAATAACTACGTACAGAAAACACAATTTTTCAATTCCTATCGGAATGCACCGTATAGAAATGACTATCACGTCAGACGTAAAATTAATGAGCACAATTTTCAACGTACATTTAATAGCAGTCGATCTTACGAACAGCAAAATCATCCACAGGCACATATTATCATGAATGAACCAGACAGTAGGTATCATCCAGAGCGTAATACGTCTGAAGAAATAACAGAACAATTCAAATAGTGGAAATGCCACAGCATCCTCCCGAAAATAATAGCACGTCAGATAGAATTTGACTAGATACTGTACAAGTCGCATCTTCCAGTAACACAGGCACTACTTTTGACACGCAGAATGTTCTTTACGAAAATGTTATTACTTTTGACGACATCCGAGACACTCTTTTGCAGGAAAGACCAGTTGTTCAAAAAACCATTTCACACCCTGTCATCTAAATTAAAATTGGTTCATCGAAATTTTCACCAGTAATCGATTCTGGATCACCTATGTCAGTTATAAATGAAGAAACTTTCACCGAGTGTAACAAAGAGAATACCTATCCTACATTACCATTACGCAAAACGAAAGTAAAAGGAGTACTATCTAGTAAAGGAGTAGATGTTAAATTACAGACGCATTTATCATTTTGTATTGCGGGTCATACTTTTCACTCAAATTTTTGGATTGTTCCTTTATTGACAACAAACGTTATTTTAGGTACTAATTTTCTGGTACAGCACGACGCAGTTATTGACTTTCAAAATTCATATTTAATGTTAACGGATGAAAATGTACAACTGGCTTTAGAATTTCAGCACTCTTTATCTGCGGAAGAAAAAACAATTAATCGTACAGAGGTCATTTCCGTATCACGTAACATAGACTGTAATTCCACATTGTTCACAGATACGTACGTACATAACTATAATACTCCAGACGAAGCTGACTATGACGTTATGCAGATGATTTCTGATAAAGTTAAACAGAGCAGTGCAAATACAGACGACAAACGCACGCAACTACACAAAATTCTTTTACAGCAAGTTCCAGTTTTCGACAACATTCCTGGTACTAAGTCCGGTTTTATGTATGAATTTCAAGTCAAACAGCACCATACATTTAAAGCCAAGCATTATCCCATTCCATATATCCATAGAGAACAAGTTAAGAAGGAATTGCAAGATATGCTCGACAAAGGAATTATTGAACCGCCAGTTAGTCCGTACATAATCCCGCTACATATTGTTAAGAAAAAGGATGGTTCACTTCGCCTCGTACTTGATTCGCGTCACATCAATGACATTATTATTAATGAAACAGATCGCCCACAGACACTGGAGGAACTTCTACAGAAATTTCATGGTACTGCTATTTATTCTACATTAGGTCTGAAATCGGGATTTTGGCAAATTCAGCTCCATCCGAACTGCAGAAAGTACACAGCATTTCTCTGTTTTGGTGACTGTTATCAATTTTGTAAATTACCATTCGGTTTAACTATTTCTTCAGCAGCTTCTATTCGCGGTTAGAACACAATACTTCCGACAGAACTTAAAGACAGAATTACAACGTACGTAGACGACATTCTTATTGCAGAAGCTAACTGGTCTGAACACAATCTGATTCTTGAACAACTGTTGCAAACTTTTCGTGCACAAGGACTCACAGTTAATCTCAGTAAATCGCATTTTGGCAAAACTTCTATAAAATTTCTTGGACATGTAATTTCAGCAGAAGGCATTACTCCTGACCCGGAAAAACTTCAAGCTTTACGTGACATTACTGTTCCTACGACGAAGAAACAACTACGCAGTTTTTTGGGTTTAATTAACTTTTTTCGTAAATTTATTCATTACTCTGCTTTAGACACCCCTAGATTATGCCAATTGACAGGGAAAAACACTATTTGGTCCTGGGATAAGCAAGCACATTCTGAATTTATGAACCTGAAACATGCTTTGTTGAATGCACCACTTTTATGGCACCCAGATCTTACTAGAAATTTTTCCATTGCTACCGACAGTTGTAACACCGCTTTAGGCGTACATATTTTCCAGGAAATTGAAGAAGATGGTTCTACAATAATTAAAAACATTGCATTTGCAAGTTGCATTCTGTTACCTGCTGAACGAAATTATTCTGTTACAGAACTGGAAACATTATGTGTTGTTCGGGTTTTTACAAGATTTAGGCATTTACTTTATGGAAGACACACCACCGTCTACACAGACCATAGAGCGATACAATTTTTACTTTCGGCTAAATTTACAAACGACTGATTAAGCAGATGGAAACTTTATCTACAGGAATTTAATTTTACAATTGTTCGCATTCCCGGCACACAAAATGTTGTAGCAGACGCACTATCTCGTTCTCTCGGCAACAATCAGCAAGACATCGCAACCAACTTCTGCAAAGCAAATTTCAGCGTCATGTACATTCAACAAGTTGCATTTGAAAATTTTATTTCGTCGTCATTACAGGACATAGCACAAGAGCGAAGTAAAGACAAAGTTTGAAAAGAGATTTAAACACCTCTGGCAAGATAGGAATAATGTTACGATTAGAAACCATTACACTGTACGCAATAATATTCTGTTTCGCCGCTCTCATCCTGACAGCAACAATTGGTTATTATGCATTCCTGATGAACTTGTTAACAAATTAATCTGGTATACTCATTTAAGTTACGCACATTACGGAGCTAGAAAATGTTTTTTTATACTGAGACAGAACCGTTATTTTTGCCAACATGGAGAAACGTATACGACAAATTTTAGCGTCATGTAAAATCTGCCAGAAAGCTAAGTCAGACACAACTTCTCATATTCCTCCATTACATCCCATTGTACCTGTTAAATTAAGACATATGGCCGCTGTAGACATTTTTGGTCCGATTCCCAGAACTAGTAGAGGTTTTTGCTACATCTTTGTCGCTGTTGAACTCACTTCAAAATTTGTTACCTTCACTCCGTTACGCAAAGCTCCTGCTAAAACCATTTCGAGAGCATTTATAAAACATTTTCTATTTCATGTAGGGCATGTGTTGAAAGTAATTTCTGACAATGGATCACAGTTTCGATCTGCTATATGGACACGTATGTTACGAGCTAGAAACATTTCTCCGATCTATATATCCAGGTGCCATGCTTCTTGGAACCCTTGTGAACGAATAATGAAAGAAATTGGTAAACTGTGTTGAATATACTGCCATAAAAGACATATTGATTGGGACACACACATACACTCATTCCAGGATGTAATTAATTCCATACCAAATGAATCCACTATGCTATCTCCGTCTTTTATACTGAAGAACGTTGTACCACCTAACAAAATTAAAGAATTAGTAACATTTCCTACATCTCGTCGACTACGACACCATGAAATAATTGACATTGCGCTGAACAACATCAAACGTGCCGCAGAGCGCCGGAGAAGACAACAAAAACAGGTTTGTACACGCCGTGACTTTCACGTTGGACAGAAGATATTAGTACGTACACACTATTTATCCAACAAAATAAAAGGTAGGTGCAGTAAATTTGAACTTCTATACGCAGGTCCATATCGGATTCGCAGCATTCCTCACCCCAATGTTGTACACGTCGAAACTTTGAGAACCAGAAAATCCAAAGGAAACCACCACATATCGAATATTAAACCTTTTATTGAATGAAGATACTTTATGATTTAACATGCTGTAGTGCCATTTTCTAATTTTTATGACCACTTATGCAATTATATTTACATGAATACTTACTGATGATTGTCGTATTTTTCTTGGCAAGTGCCCGGCAAGGTAAGGTTAGCAGGTCGCTCTTCTTGTCGTTACACATCAGACCGTGCACATTTTTCCAGATGAATTTACGTATCTTATGAATAATTATGCAATTTTATCTAATGACATATTAATTTTATTAAATTCTCTCTCCATTAACGTCTTTAATTCTCGCCTCTATTAACTACACAACATACAACCTGAACACAAAGAAGGTCACATTTCTTGTCATCATTTTTTATGTATGTACGATTGTTTTCCTGTTTTGTTTGTATGCACTATGAATTAGTTAAGATATAGCAAACACTAGTTGATTTTGACATTTTTGCCATATGACATCTCAACATCGTGACTATTTTACATTTTTTGCTGCTGCATTGTGATATTCTGTGTACATTTTTGCATCTGAACACTGTCTATGTTTTTTGACATATTACGTTTTCTGTCATGGTATGCTGTATGCTCAATTATGTTCTATAAATCAGTTTTTATTTAATGGGTATATGATTTAAATGCAAGACATTAATCTTTGTTCATCATTTTCAGAAAGAAATAACGTGTAAAGCAAATAAATTAAACAGAAATGGAATTTCACCTACGGAATAAACGAAAGAAGATGCAAAAACCTTATGAGGAAGAGTAAATGGATCAGGATTAACAAGCATTAACAAGAATATACTATACACATCGTAGAATAGCAGTCTTAACTAATTTTTTCTTTCAGAATACGAAGCGATTGATGCAGGCTGTCAGACAGAACTTCACATCTTAGTTTTATTGAGGAAATATGCTAGGAATAAGGAATAATTGTGTAATGAATAGTGAAGTGATTTTTTTTGCAGATGATAATGAATGATGATGAATAATGATGAAGAATATGCTACTATGAATAATGAAGTTTTTCTTTACAGGTGATGATAATAATGGAGTTATGATAATATGGATAATGAAGTGATGGATAATGAAGTTTTTTCTTTACAGATGAGGATGATGTTGAAGTTTATGTATTTATGCTGTGTAGTTATTGAAGTATTTGTTGCAGTTCGTTTTGACAGTATGTGTTATATTGCATACTAGGATGACTGAAGGTTTTGGAAACGACAGCTAGGGAACACACATATTTTTTATACACATTTCACTACCTGTTAATTCGAAGTTCACTACATTTCTGCATAAAATGCGTTTCTTCTTTCAGTTTAATAATCCATTTTTGTATATTTTGCAGGAGAAATTATTTATGAAATTAATGTGTTATAAGCTTTTCATTAAACCCATATCATTTATGAATGATACTCTACTTGTTTCATAATCTTGCTACAGCTGACTCATGACGAATGACGTTACATATCTTCATTTGCAGCAATAATTTAAAAGCAAATATATTCATTCTCCAGTAATCACCTAACGCAATGCATTGCTAGCAAAAAAATGACAATGATTACTTTAATTAGATTAATTATGTGCATTATTCTGTAATACTATGATGACTTCTGATGGTTTGTAATTAGACAATGAGTGCCAATGTTCTCTGTAAATGACTTCCAATGGTTTGCAATTAGGCTATGAGTGCCAATGTTCTCTGTAAAAACAATTCATGCATATTATTATGTAAACATTATTCTGTAATATTATGATGACTTCTGATGGTTTGTAATTAGGCAATGAGTGCTAATGTTCTCTGTAAATGACTTCCGATGGTTTGCAATTAGGCAATGAGTGCCAATGTTCTCTGTAAAAACAATTCATGAATATTATTATGTAAACATTATTCTGTAATACTATGATGACTTCTGATGGTTTGCAATGAGTGCCAATGTTCCCTGTAAAAACAATTCATGAATATTATTATGTAAACATTATTCTGTAATACTATGATGACTTCTGATGGTTTGTAATTAGACAAGGAGTGCTAATGTTCTCTGTAAATGACTTCTGATGGTTTGTAATTAGACAATGAGTGCTAATGTTCTCTGTAAATGACTTCTGATGGTTTGCAATTAGGCAATGAGTGCCAATGTTCTCTGTAAAAACAATTCATGAATCTTATTATGTAAACATTATTCTGTAATACTATGATGACTTCTGATGGTTTGTAATTAGACAATGAGTGCCAATGTTCTCTGTAAATGACTTCTGATGGTTTACAATTAGGCAATGAGTGCCAATGTTCTCTGTAAAGTTACTCATGAACATTATTCTGTAATACTACATACATGGTACAGAAATGTTCAATAACTGGGCAATGAGTGCGACCCATTACTAGTGTAATTCTCAATGAAGACTAGTATGTGAATTAATGTCCTTCACCTTCTAACCTAATTACCTGGAATTACTGCAATATCCGTTTGTCCTGTATATCCTCATGATCATGGAGCACTATATTTGGTTTTTGCACTAATTCTACATTGTTGTAACATACAAGTACGTGGTGTTGACACGACAAGTTGTCCACCACCATGAGCAATGAAGATGCTATTATGGTCCCACTGTTTGGTGTACCTAATGTACTACCAAAAGGATAACATGGAATATTACTACGGCATTTCAGTGTCTTGGCTACGCTGATTAATACTTCTGGGAAAAGAACTTGAGATTGCCTCACTTGGTATTGTGCTTCTGTAGAAAGATATGGACTTTCAGTGCAGCTGCGTGCAACCTAAAGTGCTACAACCATGACGCAATCCTTCCCTTTCCTATCGTAATTATTGTGACATAGTGAAAAAAATCATTTTGTTATCATGATTTGTATTTATGGACTATACATTTTTGTGATTTGCAAATATGTTCTCAACTACAGTGCATGTGCACTTTTGTCATTTTTTAACATAATTTCTACTCATTGAATATACATCTTTTGCTATTTGTGAATATGTTCTGTACTCATTGTATATATATTTTGTCATTACCTGATATGTTCTGTTCAATGGCTCAGCCGGCCGAAGTGGCCGTGCGGTTAAAGGCGCTGCAGTCTGGAACCGCAAGACCGCTACGGTCGCAGGTTCGAATCCTGCCTCGGGCATGGATGTTTGTGATGTCCTTAGGTTAGTTAGGTTTAACTAGTTCTAAGTTCTAGGGGACTAATGACCTCAGCAGTTGAGTCCCATAGTGCTCAGAGCCATTTGAACCATTTGATGGCTCTGAGCACTATGGCACAAAGCAATGTACAAGGATATCATTAATAACTACGCAAGCTGTAAGGAAGGACAAGAAGTGAATAAAGAAACTGAATACTAAAACTTCCTGGCAGATTAAAACTCTGTGCCGGACCGAGACTCGAACGAGGGACCTTTTCCTTTCGCGGGCAAGTGCTCTACCATCTGAGTTTTAAACTCCCAGGAAGTTTCATATCAGCCCACATACCGCAGCAGAGTGATAATCTCATTCTGGAAACATCCCCCAGGCTGTGGCTAAGCCATGTCTCTGCAATATCCTTTCTTCCAGGAATGCTAGTTCTCCAAGGTTCGCAGGAGAGCATCTGTGAAAGGTAGGAGACGAGATACTGGCAGAAGTGAAGTTGTGAGTACCGGGCGTGAGTCGTACTTCGGTAGCTCAGATGGTAGAGCACTTGCCCGCGAATGGCAAAGGTCCCGAGTTCGAGTCTCGGTCGGGCACACAGTTTTAATCTGCCAGGAAGTTTCAGCTTCTGTGAAGTTTGGAAAGTGGGAGACGAGGTACTGGCGGAAGTAAAGCTGTGAGGACGGGGCGTGAGTCGTGATTGGGTAGCTCAGTTGGTAGAGCACTTGCCCGCGAAAGCCAAAGGACCCGAGTTCGAGTCTCGGTCCGGCACACAGTTTCTAATCTTCCAGGTAGTTTCATTTCAGCGCACACTCCACTTATAACACTCCTAACTGCTGTTATTACTGCACCATAACCTCAATGCTAGGAACAGGTTGTGACATATAACTCTTTTGTAAAAGCAATTATAGTGCAAATCAACAGAGCAGTGTTACCCTCTGAGAGGAATTTTGTTAAATTGACCGTGTTGTACCCAACGGAAGTGGCTTATCGGAAATGAAAATTAGAATTACGTAAATATTTAAACAGTACCAAACGAAATTTTGCCTATTTGCACTGTTCAACGGATAAAGAAAACGGCCGCCAGCCTAACTAGGCAAGAGAAAGATTAACATTCTCGATTAGGAAAGTAGGTATAAGTAACTATAACGGACAAACACAACCTAAACTTGGCCACACACGAGTGCAATGAATTCTGACACACCTATGTTTTAAGATTGAAGCTAACAATTGGATCAGCACTAGCTATTTCCAAAATTATAACAGCTACCGAAACCCACTATTACTTTCAGGGCTTACACAAAGTGAGTGGTCTTTATACTGTTAATATGCACACAAGAGAGACAAACACTTAGTAATCATGTACATATAATTTTCTACTATGCAATTTTCTACTTTTACTACCATGAGACATAAAATTAACATTTATGTAAGATACTAGCTCACTTTCTGCGATTAGCAACAGGTAGTAATGTGATCATTTACTAAGCAAAACTTTATAAACCTTAGTCTTGAGAGATTTTAATTTGAAGTTGGCAACAACACATTAATAATCAGTTTTACTAGGAAAATTATTTCAGCAAGCATCATTAATTATAACTCACTCTCTTGCCACATTAACTTTAACTTTATTCTGTCCAATAGGTATTAATTAGCAAACTGAGTTTTAACGTACTTTCAGTAAGGACACTCGGTAATCACTTTACTTCAAACGGAGAGGACCCTGAAAGGTGTTATGATGAGGAGAAAAATCAAGGTAGGTACATAAATTCAGATACACATTACCTTATATTTCAGCACAATAACACATCCATTAAGCTGATCCTTCACTGTACATCATTGTAGTGATATGTTGCAATGATTGCGCAATGTGGTGGCCACAGCATGTTAGTAGGTGGAGTTGCAGGCAGAATTGCTGGACTCTGTCATTTCTTGGTGGCGAAGATAGTTACAAATTCCAGAATAGCCCAGCTATTTATCCATCCATCCGAGGCCTTAGGAAGAAGCAAGCAAAGCCTCTCTCAGAATCATCACAATATGCACACTTTGCCAAACAGTGCACAGTTTGGTAGCTCATATCCTATCGGTAGCTCGTCCCCGACTGCTGGCTCGTCCCTGACTGACTATCAGTCCCACCTTTTCCACCTAGGCCAATCACATTTTGTGCGCGCTACCCAGTTCCGTTCCCGAGGGGAACCACACTACCTCTTATATACAGAATAACTAAGATTCCTAAGTGAGGATCAGCAGTTTACATAACAGCAAACAAACGCATTGAATAACATAGAACCTTTGCACATATGGACACTTCTACAAAAAAATTATTTACACAGGATTACAATTATATACAGTAAGTTTTGTTCCCTCCAAATGGGACAAAGAATATAAATTGTAGATACACTACTTTGCATTGAACCAAAACATGACGTCAAAGTTTGTACAAAGAAATGAGTATACAATTTTGTGTTATCTATTCAATCAAAAACATTTACAGGTTCTTAACGATGTAATATTAAATGAAAAAAAAGCAAAATAGATGAGTAGAGCATTTGAGCCATGGTGTTACACATGCCCCATGTTTCATTGAAGTTTCCTGTAAGGGATACTTCAAGGAAACTTCTATAACACCTAAGTGGTGTTGACTACAGAAAAAAAATTATACCATCCAACTTCAGTTGGGACAAAAAAATACACATCTTACAAATATACAATATATACACTAAGGAGATTCATACACTTCTTCCAAAAACATTTTCAAAGTAAAGCATTTACAGCAATTTTCATTTTCAGACTGGTTTAAGGAAACTAATTTTGCATCGTTAAACAAGTTATCATTGAGCATGTTCACTTCATTCACACACAGTTCAAATAAAAGACAAGACATTACACAAAATAAGCTTCATATTAGTAGAAAAGGTAAAGGCTTTAAATAATATAAAAAAATTAAACACATATACAATAGCACAGAACATTTTAACTTAACAAAGCAGAAAGTTGTTTCTCAATGTTTTTTAAAGAATGAAACTTTCAGAGACACACAAGTATGTTAATGATCATAGTACTTTTCACAGGGTTCAATATTTACTGTAATGTTCAAAATTACAGTTTGCATCCATCAATGCACAAATATTTACACAAACAGTTATGAGAACTTTTTCCAACTGACTCTTTAAATACAAAGTAATTTTTCAAGGTTTTCTCAAAACAATTAACTTTAAAGCTGCTCTTCATTAATAACAGTCCAAAATGTTTGTTGCACATAAACAAATTAACCTATCCAGAACCTATCTTTAATCATCACTGCTGTATTTTAAAAACAGACAGTCCAAAACTTTAAGTTATTCCAAAAAAGCTAGCATCAAAACATCTACATCCATTTGAATGACAATGCATACATATTTTTTAATAAATTTTCACTGACGTCAGAAAGAATAGTCAGTTCATAACACATTGACCAATAAACCTAACTAAGTTCACTGCTTGCCTCAGCACTAGCAGTCCATGCTACACATTCTGCCCATTATTGTTTTGGCAGTCTTTTATAAACATTTAGGCACAAAAACACAATTTATATTAAGAACGCTAAAACAAACATTTTTCAATTAGTACACTGCCCCATCCTCTAGGTTTGGCAGTTCGTAACCACTTACCAACTTTTTGCCCCACAATGGCAAGTCCTTTGGCTACTGTTCACACAGCATATTTGGGTAGCCCTCAGCTTTAGGACCACTGCATTTTTATTCCTTTGTTTTGTTTTGCTGCTCAAAACCATATTTTTGGGCAGTTTATTGACATCAATTCCAGGTTTTTTCATCTTTATGTCACATCTTTGGAAAAATTTGCTTTAATGGTACAAAACATATAACCTGCAACTTTGAAACAGTAATTAGACACTGGCAACAAAACCATTTCTTTTCAAATGACAACATAAGGTAACATATACATTAATCAAGAAAATTTTAAATGTCATACTTGGGGTCAAGTCAGGATTAAGAATTTCTTACTACTCCTTTACATTACTTTTCCACACACAGTTAGGTCATTACATACATCAAGTCCAGGGCAATAATTTTATATCCTATTGCAAGTGCTTTTTGCCTTTAGTGGCACTAGACATATACACCTCATATCCATCTTACACACATTAGCTAGGTTCATCTCCACAGTTTTTTAACACACAAAGTTTTTCAACATCATATTTATCCCTATTTTCAAAAAAACATTTACATTTAGTCATAATATAGTATTCATTTACCCTGTTTTCAGTATTCTTACATTATTTCTACACTTTTCAGTTTACTCTGATAGAGAAGAATGAAAGAAGATAGTAAAAGTTCTGAATGATGAAGAGGAAGGTTGCCAACACGAAAAGAAACAGAAGTAGTGCTGGCAACGACTCGGGTCCCTGGTGCTCGTCAGGCACCTGACAATGCAAAGAGTGCATGTCCCCTGAGGCTTTACAACCCTCAGCTGAGGACATGTCTCCTTAAGTAAACCACATACTGCAAACATAAACCCTTTCTGATTTTTAAGTATATTAAAAATAAATTATTATCTTGTGGAGTTCTTTGTACTTTCATTAAGTTATCATAAGCATCATTGTTCCTAAAGTTCTTATGTTTCTCACACTACATGGCCCTCTCTTCATAATTAGGCTGGCAACAATAAGTATTCAATTGAAATTAAACAGTTCCTAAGCAAAGTCAAACAGTATACTACAGAAAATAAACAACAAACTTCCACAGGCCTCAAGGTCAACAAAACAATAATTCACTTTCAGATAACACTCAGATACAATAATAATACTAAAGTCATGCATTATATTAACAAAATATATACATACATCCTGCCCCCAGTCTCTTTATTAACAAGGCAGTCTTTTATGGTTCATTAACAGTGACTTAAATCTGGTGGCTTTTTAGGCCTCCTATCTTCTACATCTTTCACTATGCTATTCAGATCTTGCCAACGTTTTGTTTCATCTGGTGGCTTTTTAGGTTTTCGATATTCCAAGTCTTTAGCAAGATACAACATCTCCTGTTCTGCTATCATTTTATCAGGTGGTTCTTTTAGTTCCTGTAATTTACACTCATTTAAAACATTTGTTAAGGCTTGCCCCAGTATAGTATCATCTGGAGGTTCCTGAAAATTATGCCCCTGTGTTACATTACCAAATAATTCATTCGGTTTTGGCCCATTTTCACTTTCTGTATCCTGCTTTAGAAAAATGTCACTAATTTTCTCATACCCTCTTTCAGTAAATGTATATTCACTTTCGTTTACACCTGCAAATTCATCTTCACTGGAGTCATCATTACTCTCTTCCTCACCATCAGATTCACTTAAGTACTCGACTTTTGAACAATAGGGAAAGTTAGTATATTCATTCTTATCTGTATTCATATACCTTTCGTCATCTGAACTATCACTAATTTCATTTTCGTCATCAGATTCGAGCAGGAATGCAACTTTTAAACAGTGAGGCAAATTATCACTAGATGTTTCAGTCACTTCGTATTTCGACTCATTTTCTACACAATGTACACCGTTTGGACAGTCAGACACTTCAGTTATATCACTTTGAACGATTTCGGCCTTAACTTCATATTTAGTATAATCGTCATGTACTTCGATAACTTTCATTTCATTTTCTTCCATGCTATCAGTTTCAGGCCATCGCGCGAAATTACCACACCCTTCTACCTCAGAATCACTAAACACATTTCCATCAACAACAATTTTGTCTGCACTGTTTACAATGCAATGTTCACTGACGTCCTCCTTTACATCATTTTTACCTATTATTAATTGAGCACACGTCTTTTGCGTGGCATATTCTACCTCCCTTTCCTCTTTATTCATCATAACTCCTCCCACATCTACGTCCTTTACCTCATACACATCATTAATAGTGTCAATATTTCCCTTTTCACTCGCCTTTTCTGTCTCCCTTTCATTCTTTAATAAAGTCTTTTCGCACGAATCCGATACGGAGTTATCTTTATCATATGACGCATTAACTTTATTTTCATTTCTACGTTCATTTACTACTGAAACCGGCCATCGGAAGTGTCCGATCCCGCCTCTTCTGTCTCTCTCTACGGCAGCCATCTTTTTCTGACGTCTGCCATTTGTGTCTGCTGCCAAATGCAATGTACGCTGCTCCGGCAAGCGCTGGCCCGAGCACGAACAGTCACGTGACTTTGCACTGGGAACGCCACTATGTATCACTCCGCGCCCGTCTGCTATAGGCGCGCCCTTAACCTTCTTGCCCCGTAGCTTACATCTTTCTTTCTCGAATCTAATATTTGGCATCTTTTCTTTGGGCCCAGAACCGGTTTCCGCGTGAATCCGGCCCGTAACACACGCGGTTTTCAGTTTTCCATTTCGTCTCTATTTTGGAAATTCCGCGGCATGTATCCTCTGCCGCGCGTCGTAAAATTTCCCCTGACTCTCGCACGACCTCTTTGAATTGTGTTTACGCGAAATCTATCATTCTCCTGTCGTTCGTTTTGGTCATTATTTTCGCGCGAATAATTGTTGTTATGATAGGGACGGGACTCGCGATTTCTGCGCCAGTGATCTTCATCCTCTACCCTTTCCAGAAACGCAGAAAAACTGCTGTGTGTACTCCCCACATATCTTTTAGAATCCTCAGGCAATTTCTGCCAAAGAACCCAAACGATCTCAGCTTCAGTCCTTCTAGCCTTTAGGTGTATTAGTTTTCTGTACCATGATTCGCAAAACTCTTTCATGGTTTGCCTGCCTCTGATATCGTACAGCCTGGCCATTAGAAATTCACGCCACAACTGGTCTTGTTTTTGTTCTGACCGGTACTCGTCAATAAATTTTTGCTTAAAATTTTCAAAAGACATCTGGTTTGTATCCAGATTCAACCCCCATCTTTTTGCTTCTCCTGTTAGTGCACTAATTACGACATTAATTTTTTCCTGATCGGACAAATATTCAGGAAAATTTCTTTCGCAATTCTTTATAAAGTCTAGGGGGTGCCAGCCGTTATGCCTCTTTACAGGGTCCAATTTCTCTTCGCCCTCTAATATTTTACTGAGGGGCATTCTTTCAGTAATATGTGTAGATCCGATTTGTATTTTTCTTTCCAAGTCATACATTTTGCCTTGGATTTGTGAAGTGTTATGTTCACACTTCTTTTCGCAAGTAAGAATCTGTTTGGTTAGAGTTCTGCTTGTTTCTGTTACAGACTGTTTGATCTGTGCAAATTCCTCGTTACATTCAGTTTGTATTTCGGATTTAATACCGAATACCTTTTCATCCACTTTAGTACAGACTAGAGGTTCTATTTGATCTTGGATTTTAATTACTTCTGTGTCAAATCTTTCGTTAATGTCATCGATTTGTCCCTGTATGTTGGCAATATTGCCATTGATGACAGTAATTTCGCTTTTGAGGTTTTTAATTTCATTGCTCACAATGTCTACTTTTACATCAACCTTCTCAATCTGGTTACTAAGATTCTTGCCCTGCTCTTGCATTTGTTTACTAATATCACTACCCTGTGTTGTAATTAACTGCCCCTGTGCTGCAATTAGCTGTCTTTGTTTAACATTTTGTTGCCCCAGTGCTGCGATTTGTGCATTAATATTGTCATTTTGTGCAGCATTTTGTTGTCCCTGTGCTGCAATTAGCTGTCTTTGCTCTACATTCTGTTGCCCCAGTGCTGTAATTTGTGCAGACAACATTTTTAACAAATCAGTCACATCTGGTGTCTTTTCACTTTTGGTTTCAACTGAATTTTCGTGTTCAAATCCTACAACCCTTTCTGTTTTTGGGGATTCAAATATATCCCACGATTCATTAACATAGCCACTGTCTTCCGCAACATCGCTCATATTGTCTTCCTTTATACGAGCGACATTCATAGCTTCTATCTGTTTATTGACATCGGCGTGGTAGCGTACGTAATTTAACTCGTGCACACTGCCATCTGTTGGTGTGCCGCCTGAACTACTCTCGATTGCATTCTGCTCTCGCGTATTTAGATTCATTTCTAGTTCCCTGTCCATTTTAGCTATTATTAAGTACTGATACCTTTAGTTTCCAATCTAAACTGAACTTTTACTATCCGTTCTGTCAATTAAGGTACAGGTTCGTGCCGCTGGACGTTTTATGTTCACTCGATGTTTGTAAAATGCTAACTACTTATAATTTTTTTCTGCATGTAGATGCAAATCGAACAACTTCCTGTCACGCGGCGCCACGTATAACACTCCTAACTGCTGTTATTACTGCACCATAACCTCAATGCTAGGAACAGGTTGTGACATATAACTCTTTTGTAAA
Source organism: Schistocerca nitens (assembly GCF_023898315.1). Classification (NCBI taxonomy): domain Eukaryota; kingdom Metazoa; phylum Arthropoda; class Insecta; order Orthoptera; family Acrididae; genus Schistocerca; species Schistocerca nitens. The sequence continues at coordinate 24,592,819 of NC_064614.1, forward strand.
AGCAATTATAGTGCAAATCAACAGAGCAGTGTTACCCTCTGAGAGGAATTTTGTTAAATTGACCGTGTTGTACCCAACGGAAGTGGCTTATCGGAAATGAAAATTAGAATTACGTAAATATTTAAACAGTACCAAACGAAATTTTGCCTATTTGCACTGTTCAACGGATAAAGAAAACGGCCGCCAGCCTAACTAGGCAAGAGAAAGATTAACATTCTCGATTAGGAAAGTAGGTATAAGTAACTATAACGGACAAACACAACCTAAACTTGGCCACACACGAGTGCAATGAATTCTGACACACCTATGTTTTAAGATTGAAGCTAACAATTGGATCAGCACTAGCTATTTCCAAAATTATAACAGCTACCGAAACCCACTATTACTTTCAGGGCTTACACAAAGTGAGTGGTCTTTATACTGTTAATATGCACACAAGAGAGACAAACACTTAGTAATCATGTACATATAATTTTCTACTATGCAATTTTCTACTTTTACTACCTTGAGACATAAAATTAACATTTATGTAAGATACTAGCTCACTTTCTGCGATTAGCAACAGGTAGTAATGTGATCATTTACTAAGCAAAACTTTATAAACCTTAGTCTTGAGAGATTTTAATTTGAAGTTGGCAACAACACATTAATAATCAGTTTTACTAGGAAAATTATTTCAGCAAGCATCATTAATTATAACTCACTCTCTTGCCACATTAACTTTAACTTTATTCTGTCCAATAGGTATTAATTAGCAAACTGAGTTTTAACGTACTTTCAGTAAGGACACTCGGTAATCACTTTACTTCAAACGGAGAGGACCCTGAAAGGTGTTATGATGAGGAGAAAAATCAAGGTAGGTACATAAATTCAGATACACATTACCTTATATTTCAGCACAATAACACATCCATTAAGCTGATCCTTCACTGTACATCATTGTAGTGATATGTTGCAATGATTGCGCAATGTGGTGGCCACAGCATGTTAGTAGGTGGAATTGCAGGCAGAATTGCTGGACTCTGTCATTTCTTGGTGGCGAAGATAGTTACAAATTCCAGAACAGCCCAGCTATTTATCCATCCATCCGAGGCCTTAGAAAGAAGCAAGCAAAGCCTCTCTCAGAATCATCACAATATGCACACTTTGCCAAACAGTGCACAGTTTGGTAGCTCATATCCTATCGGTAGCTCGTCCCCGACTGCTGGCTCGTCCCCAACTGACTATCAGTCCCACCTTTTCCACCTAGGCCAATCACATTTTGCGCGCGCTACCCAGTTCCGTTTCCGAGGGGAACCACACTACCTCTTATATACAGAATAACTAAGATTCCTAAGTGAGGATCAGCAGTTTACATAACAGCAAACAAACGCATTGAATAACATAGAACCTTTGCACATATTGACACTTCTACAAAAAAATTATTTACACAGGATTACAATTATATACAGTAAGTTTTGTTCCCTCCAAATGGGACAAAGAATATAAATTGTAGATACACTACTTTGCATTGAACCAAAACATGACGTCAAAGTTTGTACAAAGAAATGAGTATACAATTTTGTGTTATCTATTCAATCAAAAACATTTACAGGTTCTTAACGATGTAATATTAAATGAAAAAAAAAAAGCAAAATAGATGAGTAGAGCATTTGAGCCATGGTGTTACACACTGCAGAGTGAAAGTCTCATTCTGCTAACTGAATACTGGTTTAGGATACACTATCGAAATAATACACCATCAGGAGTCGACACACCAAAGCCCCAAATTTATACTTAAACAACAAGCGGAACAGTAAGTAGACAATTAAATAACTATCAACCAGGCTGCCCACTGCTGACCACAGGCCGAAACAAACGAGACCAATAATTCCACCAACTTCAAACGTAAATTGCAGAAAATTCGTTGGACACGTTAACAACAAAATACTGATCCCTTAGAGTTTGAAACACTAGGCCCTTCAGCGCCTTCGTCGTTGTGCCAGTATATAAGGAGCGATGTAAAAGTTTACGCTTGAGTGCGTTACTTCAGCATATAGCGCGACTCCGATGCGGGTACTAACGCACCGACATGTAGGCATGGGATCAGTGTTACACCCGTGTCCTTCCGACGGGTGTGTGGAAAATGTCGAAACGTGAACTATGGTGTCGTTATCACCAAATGGTTACAAACACGACCAACGTGCGGTTATTCTTTTTCTTGGTAACACACACCGATAAGCATCCTTTGATAGTGACCGGGCCAAATATCTCACGAAATAAGCGCCAAACGAAAAAACTGCAAAGAACGGAACTCGTCTAGCTTGAAGGGGGAAACCAGATGGCGCTATGGTTGGTCCGCTAGATGGCGCTGCCATAGGTCAAACGGATATCAACTGCGTTTTTTTTAAAAATAGGAACCCCTTGTTTTTTTTTACATATTCGTGTAGTATGTAAAGAAATATGAGTGCTTTAGTTGGACCACTTTTTTCGATTTGTGATAGATAACGCTGTAATAGTCACAAACGTATAAGTATGTGGCATTACGTAATATTCCGCCAGTGCGGACGGTATTTGCTTCGTGATACATTACCCGTGTTAAAATGAGAAACGTCCCCTTAGAACAATTATACAAGACTGTCCTTAAACTGACACACAATATTTTTAGCGCAACGCAATCTGACTTTCAATAATCCCTACAAAATAATGGCCCTGACTAACATTAACCCATACCTTTCACAAATCACTTACCTCACAAAAATCTTCGTTACTCGAACTACTGCAATACAGCGAGCGCCACTACTGCCAGCTAAATAAAAGATTCAAACTACGGAAGGCACTAACTACTGATAGTCATAGTTAGCAAATGAAAGATTTTAATAGAGAACAAACAATGTATTTACCTTAATAGTGTTGAAAAATCATAATATACATAGCAGTTCATGACATCCAGTCTTACAAATTTCAAAACTCCGCCATTTCTCTCCCCACATCCACCACTGCTGGCGGCTCACCTCCAACTGCGCAACGCTACGCGCTGTTCACAGCCAGCTGCCTAACACTACAATGGCGAGTATTACAACAATGCAAAGCAGCCACAGACTGCACACAGCACAGCCAGTGATTTCCATACAGAGTGCTACGTGGCGTTACCAATAAGAAAACATAAACAGCCTACTTACAAATGGACCGTTTATCAATTGCGAAATAGGTCGATATCGTGTTGTGATCAAAATGCCCAACGGGCGTGTGCTATGTATGCTGCTTGGTATCCTGGACGACATCATCCTAAGTGTCCGGAGCGTTCGCCGGATACTTACGATATTTAAGGAAACAGGAAGTGTTCAGCCACATGTGAAACGTCAACCAAGACCTGTAACAAATGATGATGCCCAAGTAGGTGTTTTAGCTGCTGTCGCGGCTAATCCGCACATCTGCAGCACACAAATTGCGCGAAAATCGGGAACCTCAAAGACGTCGGTGTTGAGAATGCTACATCAACATCGACTGCACCCGTACCATATTTTCTATGCATCAGGAATTGCATGGCGAACACTTCGAACGTCGTGTACAGTTCTGAGCACAAGAGAAATTACGGGACGATGACAGATTTATTGCACGCGTTCTATTTAGCGACGAAGAGTAATTCACCAACAGCGTAAATCGGCATAATATGCACTATTGGACTACGGAAAATCCACGATGGCTGCGACAAGTGGAACATCAGCGACCTTGGCGGGTTAATGTATGGTGGGGCATTATGGGAGGAAGGATAATTGGCCCCATTTTATCGATGACAATCTAAATGGTGCAATGTATGCTGATTTCCTACGTAATGTTCTACCGATGTTACTACAAGATGTTTCACTGCATGACCGAATGGCGATGTACTTGCAACATGTTGGATGTCCGGCACATAGCTCGCGTGCGGTTGAAGCGGTATTGAATAGCATATTTCATGACAGGTGGATTGGTCGTCGAAGCACCATACCATGGACCGCACGTTCACCGAATCTGACGTCCCCGGATTTCTTTCTGTGGGGAAAGTTGAAGGATATTTGCTATCGTGATCCACCGACAACGCCTGACAACATGTGTCAGCGCATTGTCAATGTACAGGGTGTTTCAAAAATGACCGGTATATTTGAAACGGCAATAAAAACTAAACGAGCAGCGATAGAAATACACCGTTTGTTGCAATATGCTTGGGTCAACAGTACATTTTCTGGCAGACAAACTTTCGAAATTACAGTAGTTACAATTTTCAACAACAGATGGGGCTGCAAGTGATGTGAAAGATATAGAAGACAACGCAGTCTGTCGGTGCGCCATTCTGTACGTCGTCTTTCTGCTGTAAGCGTGTGCTGTTCACAACGTGCAAGTGTGCTGTAGACAACATGATTTGTTCCTTAGAACGGAGGATTTTTCTGGTGTTGGAATTCCACCGCCTAGAACACAGTGTTGTTGCAACAAGACGAAGTTTTCAACGGAGGTTTAATGTAACCAAAGGACCGAAAAGCGATACAATAAAGGATCTGTTTGAAAAATTTCAACGGACTGGGAACGTGACGGATGAACGTGCTGGAAAGGTAGGGCGACCGCGTATGGCAACCACAGAGGGCAACGCGCAGCTAGTGCAGCAGGTGATCCAACAGCGGCCTCAGGTTTCCGTTCGCCGTGTTGCAGCTGCGGTCCAAATGACGCCAACGTCCACGTATCGTCTCATGCGCCAGAGATTACACCTCTATCCATACAAAATTCAAACGCGGCAACCCCTCAGCGCCGCTACCATTGCTGCACGAGAGACATTCGCTAACGATATAGTGCACAGGATTGATGACGGCGATATGCATGTGGGCAGCATTTGGTTTACTGACGAAGCTTATTTTTACCTGGACGACTTCGTCAATAAACAGAACTGGCGCATATGGGGAACCGAAAAGCCCCATGTTGCAGTCCCATCGTCCCTGCATCCTCAAAAAGTACTGGTCTGGGCCGCCATTTCTTCCAAAGGAATCATTGGCCCATTTTTCAGATCCGAAACGATTACTGCATCACGCTATCTGGACATTCTTCGTGAATTTGTGGCGGTACAAACTGCCTTAGACGACACTGCGAACACCTCGTGGTTTATGCAAGATGGTGCCCGGCCACATCGCATGGCCGACGTCTTTAATTTCCCGAATGAATATTTCGATGATCGTGTGATCGCTTTGGGCTATCCGAAACATACAGGAGGCGGCGTGGATTGGCCTCCCTATTCGCCAGACATGAACCCCTGTGACTTCTTTCTGTGGGGACACTTGAAAGACCAGGTATACCGCCAGAATCCAGAAACAATTGAACAGCTGAAGCAGTACATCTCATCTGCATGTGAAGCCATTCCGCCAGACACGTTGTCAAAGGTTTCGGGTAATTTCATTCAGAGACTACGCCATATTATTGCTACGCATGGTGGATATGTGGAAAATACCGTACTATAGAGTTTCCCAGACCGCAGCGCCATCTGTTGTTGAAAATTGTAACTACTGTAATTTCGAAAGTTTGTCTGCCTGAAAATGTACTGTTGTCCCAAGCATATTGCAACAAACGGTGTATTTCTATCGCTGCTCGTTTAGTTTTTATTGCCGTTTCAAATATACCGGTCATTTTTGAAACACCCTGTATGTGCGAACATTACGGAAGGCGAACTACTCGCTGTTGAGAGGAATGTCGTTACACGTATTGCCAAACGCATTGAGGTTGACGGACATCATTTTTAGCATTTATTGCATTAATGTGGTATTTACAGGTAATCACGCTGTAACAGCATGCGTTCTCAGAAATGATAAGTTCACAAAGGTACATGTATCACATTGGAACAACCGAAATAAAATGTTCAAACGTACCTACGATCTGTATTTTAATTTAAAAAACCTACCTGCTACCAACTCTTCGTCTAAAGTTGTGAGCCATACGTTTGTGACTATTACAGAGCCATCTATCACAAAGTGAAAAAAGTGGTCCAACTAAAACGTTAATATTTCTTTACGTACTACAATAGTATGTAATAGATATGGGGGCTCCTATTTAAAAAAACGCAGTTGATATCCGTTTGACCTATGGCAGCGCTACCTAGCTGGCTAACCATAGCGCCAACTGGTTTCCCCCTTCTAGCTAGACAAGTTTCGTTCTTTGTAGTTAATTCGTTTGACGCTTATTTTGTGAGATATTTGGCCCAGTCACAATCAATGGACCACCCTGTATATGGGGCAGCATGTCTCTCCCAATGCAGTTATCAAGCCTTTGCTCTCTTAAAAAATACTGGAAGGGTCAACGATTCTTGTCGGCCGAGGATGTAAGGCAGGCAGTTTCAGACTTCTTTATTCAGTAGGACTGTGTTTTGCAAAACACGTATCTTTAGCCGGGTGCGTCAGTGGGACGATTGTCTCAATGCTCTCGGCGATTTTCCCTGAATCAAACTTAAGAGCTACTTCGCCGAAGTTAACATCCGGGAGAGTGGTGTGCTGGCCGCATGCCTCTCCGCATCCCCATTCAGTGACGCCTGTGGGCTGAGGATGATAGGGCGTCTGGTCGGTACCGTTGGGCCCTCATGCCTGAATGGCATACCGATTCTGGACTGTACGGCCCTCGAACGGAAACATTTTGATCTCCCCTTCTATTTACTTGCACTACTTAAACTGAAACTCTCCCAAGCACCGCCATAGGTGGAAGTACAAGCGGCCAAAGACACTGCTAGCTAGGGCATAGCCACCTATGGTAAACTAACTATACGCAAACAAACGACAAACGTCGGCAAGCCCCTGCATATCAGCAACACTGACTGGTAGTTACCAGCTGCTATTAGAGCCGACCAACAGGCCACAGCAGGGACACCGACGAGCTCACCCACTGACGCACAAACAAACCGCCAACACTACCTTACACTGTGCATCAGATATGTGACCTATCGGACACAGAAACGATAATAAACCTAAATGTTGCAGGTTGCTGACGCTGAAAGAGGACTCTGTACCAGCACCCAGCGCCAGCCTCCGAGCAACAGAACCGCACAACGTCAAGGTATCGACATACATGATACCCGCTACTAACAAAGCCTATCCTTGCACAACCTATCGCAGGCATTAAGACATCCGCTACTGCTCTTACCACCCGACCTAACTATCGCAGAGGTTTTTTTCCCTTGGCTCTTGCCTTGGCACTTTTTTTCCTCTGCCCTTCAAACCGCTACCCTTCGTTCGACTTCGACCCAATCTATCTCCAGATGAGCGCGTAGTAATGGTTAACCTTAACCAGACGTACGCAAACATCGCACTACCCACATCCTGCGACACCTCACTTTAGTGAATACTAACCCTTATGCAGAGATGGCAGTAGACCTATTGTGTTGGCCATCATGCCGGTGTGGGCGTGGAGGATCTCCACCTCTATTTTTTAAAGCACAGGCTCTCGCACAACCAAAGATTTGACTGAAGACGACTGGCAAAATACACTATCACGGCCGACCACGACTTTTATCCGACTATTCACTACTTGTATCTTGTCGGATCGACCTTCATGGATCCAAGGCGGCAAGCACCGCTCATATGCCTAGAATAGGAACCGATGCCCCATGTCGACAGCAAGGCAGTGCAAGCCCAAACCCCATACTCCACGAGGTTGACTCTGCTGCTTGCTGCACGCATTTCATGCTCCATCTCGTCCATCTGTCGGACTTCTCAGATTCTATCTTTCTCTAAGGCTTTCTCATTGACCAACAGCATATTTTCGCATTAATGTCCAGCCTCCGCGATGGCAGTGGGCGCTCTGCCCTCCATCCACATGGGAATCTGTCACCATCTACCAGCAGCTAACTGACACCGTTTTCCCAGTCGCCGCTGCTTGTGAGCCAACGTCCTGAACCAGGAGACCGGGAACTGCGTCATACACGGTGTAATCGAATGGAGGAAGGGTGGGGTTATATTTTACGTCTGTGTTTGCTATTCCAACCCACTCACCTCGTAAATCTAGCCGTCATTCGCTTCTTCCCTTGCAGTATAGGAGCAGCAGGTTGAGTATTGCTGTAAGAAATTATATCTAACAAGGGGAATACAGGAGTGCCAATTACCCTAATTTAAGTTTCAGCCTAGTATAATCGATTGATGTACTTTTTAACACTTGCACCCCACAGGGCTGCACTGTTACACACTTCACAAAGTAACAAATATGATGATACACTGATATACACAGTAACACTACACCACAATACATCATCCGACACTGCCGGCCGGTGTGGCCGAGCGGTTCTAGGCGCTTCAGTCTGGAACCGCGCGACCGCTACGGTCGCAGGTTCGAATCCTGCCTCGGGCATGGATGTTTGTGATGTCATTAGGTTAGTTAGGTTTAAGTAGTTCTAAGTTCTAGGGGACTGATGACCTCAGATGTTAAGTCCCATAGTGCTCAGAGCCATTTGAATCCATCATCCCACACTGCAATTAAGATGCGGCGTTCGTGGCAATCCAAGTTTCATTTACCGGCATAGACGAGATGCTCGCGGACATCTAATCATGTTCTCGCGATTGTTCTTGTTGTTTTTGTCTTCGTGAACCGTGGATTACGTCTCGTGATGTACACGAATGATTGCACAGCATCAAACACCTTTATAGTCACAAAATTTACTTCTTCTCTTAGCCCGATTCCTTAACATCTTGACACCAAGTACACGGTTAAACATCTCCACGTGATTCCCTCACTCGTTCTGGCACGGAAAAAAAAAGCGACCATAGCGCTGTCTGTCATCATAATAGATATCAGCGCTACTCGATACCTGCTTACAACGGCCCAGCGTTGTACGCAATGTCTTGTCTGGCAGCTACTGCCCAAAGGCCCTGGTGCTGGCTCAGGTTGTCCCACACCAGACTCACTTCGCCGTCACTGACTGCCACACATTGCCAGTTTTGTAATTACTGGTGTACTCTGCTGCTACAGGAATGCAACTCTAGTATTGGCACGTAGGTCAGGTGGACTGGGACTTCAACTGTTCTGTGAATCAATACAGCACAGTTTCTTTGGGGATATTCATTGAGGCCTTAATCCAATTCAGTATAAGTCCACACACACATGCACTGTAGAAATTATTTATTTCACAATTGCAGTTTCAGTCTTCGGGCCATTATCAAGTGGTACTGCAAAAGCTAAAGGAATACAGAAATGAAGCGCAGAGAGTATACAAAGAACTGCATAAACATACTCTGTAGATAGTAGTGCATTAGAGAACTTGTGAAAGTAACACATCACTTACATTTTAATCCTCAATTGTGTATACGGGCCATCTTTTTTTCTTATTGTTGTTTCATTACCCCTCCCACGCCCCATATAGGCAGGAACATGGACTGTCAGCGGTGAAGGTAACCTGCTCTTAAGCCAACTGACAATATAAAACTAAATGAGATGAAAAACAAGAAACACATGGCGGAAATATTTACATTGAATTTAAAACTTTTTATAGGTGAAAAATGAGGCGGAAGTTCTTAGACAGATGGTATCTTGGACTGGTAGTCAAAAACAGTGATAATAAAAGGTAAAACGATACACAATAAGCGCACATTTGAAATATTTAAAACACGTTTCAAAAACACTAATATTTAAAAGAGGCACTTTCCTGCCACTAAATACTGGAAGGCCCTGCCATTGGACATTGGAAACGACCTGCTGTGAGATAGGGAGTCAGTTGGTGAAGGGGAACAGGTTGGCCGGCGAGAAGGTTAGAAATGTGGTGGTCTAAGGATGAGGGACTGGTGCATAGCAGCGACGGGGTGGAAGTGGGTGTTGGGACAGAAGAGGTGGTGGAGAAGTGAGGGAAATTGATGACACTAATAGTTTTTGGGAAGGAGGGGGGAAAAATGGCAACTGGGGAAAAATTGGAGAAGGAAATGTGGAGAGGAAGCCCTAATAAAGTGGATTGGGTGGTGTGGACTTACAGCTGGTATGATTCATAAATGTAGGTGTAGAGTTCATGATATGGGAGGGGGAGATGGTTGAAGTTTCTTTGGGAGACCATGTGGAGGGTACATAGGTGTAGGGTCGCGGTTATGTGTTGTTGGAGGCGCGACAGCATGTGAGGATTGAAAATTAGTGACAATACGATGGGATTATTGGAGTGGAGTTTGCGGATGCATCTCACTATCAAAACTAAGATATTTCACTGTAGAAATAAACATCAAACGAGATCGAAGCTCTGTATGCAGTGAAATGATGTAAATTATGCGAACTGTTGCCAATATTAATATCCTCCACATAAACCGATATAGTTCAATGTTCTAACACACTATTTAGATGTGTACTGAGGTCGTCGGAGCGAAAATACATGCAATAGTCATATTGTCTATGTATTTAACAGAGATAGTACGTTATAGCGATAACAACTGTAACCACAAATTCATTTTATGCCTGTGGATAGCAAGCAGCTTGCTATGTAATATGGTCGAAATGTACCAGGGGACATGATGGGAAAACTTATTTATATCAGAGTGGCGTAAAAATGCATACGTTATCTGTTCTCAAGGTTTACGCTGATTGGAACACTCAAACAGAACGTGGCAACAGTAGCAGCTGTCTTACGTCTACCTCATCACATAGAAAGCTGCATGATACAGACAGACGTACAATGATATAATTGTATGAAGCTTACAGCTGGAATGTACTATCTCTGATAAGTACACAGGCAGTATGATCTGTGTTTTTTTGGAGCCAACGACCTTAGTTAACATGTAAACAGTGCGTTAGAGCATTGATTTATAGCGATTCATGTGAAAGGATTGTAACAACGGTAATAGTTCACGTAATTTACATCGTTTCACAATGTACAGAGCTTCCTGCTCATTTGATGTTACTGTATTTCTACTGTGAGAAGGGTTAGTGTTGACGGCGAAATGTACACAAGTCGGAGGATTTTGAGGTCTGACTGGTGATAAAGCAAAATCTAAGTAGTTTGTTATTTCCACCACTTTTTGTAATCTACTACTAAAGTCTGATACGTGCTAAAGCAAAATGTAAGTGGTGTATTCCCTTCATTATTTTTGTAATCTACTATGATCTACGTGGCATGTTTGTGCAATCTTTCATATACAATCTGTGCTCCATTTTTATATGCTTTTAGATTTCGAGCACTACTTGGTAATTGCCCAAAAGCCGAAATTGCAGTTGTGACACAAATAATTTCTACAGTCAAGGATGAACATTACGTACTTTAAAAAATTAAGCAGACAGCTCATGGCTGTGAACTGTTTGCTGCAGAAAACTCTTATCTGTAAGACGAGGCCTATGTGGTCAAGGACCGAGCGAGGTGGCGCAGTGGTTAGCACACTGGACTCGCATTCGGGAGGACGACGGTTCAATCCCGTCTCCGGCCATCCTGATTTAGGTTTTCCGTGATTTCCCTAAATATTTTCAGGCAAATGCCGGGATGGTTCCTTTGAAAGGGCACGGCCGATTTCCTTCCCAATCCTTCCCTAACCGTTTCTTTATTTCAGCCGGCACGGTAGCTCAGCGTGTTCGGTGAGAGGGCTACGCGCCCTCTGTAATAAAAAAACTGAGTTAATCGATCATTAACGAACTTAAACGGATGTCTTACGACGTCCGCCCCGAGCAGACACAACGAACGAAAACGAACAAAATGAGATTAAAAAAAAAAAAAAAAACCGAGCTTGCGCTCCGTCTCTAATGACCTCGTTGTCGACGGGACGTTAAACACTAACCACCACCCCCTATGTGGTCAAGGTATGTAATCCGAGCTGTTGATACGTTCGTGTTTCTTTATTTCATTTCGGGAATTTTGTGTATTTACTCTAAGTAATTCTATAATCCGTTAAGCTTCTCCATAACGAAGAGACAATTTGTACCAAAATCATATTCAACAAAACTTGAAATTTCTGTAGTTACGCGAATATATGTTCGGCTGAACCCGTCATTCAGAAGAGCGTTGTAAGTAAATTTTAGGTAAATCAAAACGTGTGCAGTACACAAAATTCATTCGTTAAAATCCGTACTGACTCAAAAACGCTGTCCTGGCATTCTGTACTGCAAAAAGGTGCAACATATTGGACCTAAAAGAGAAATGTTGGTTTTCTGTTTTATTCATGCCCAGTGTAAAGTCTGTAGGAGAGTTGGCACCATTGCGCGGAAAGTGTTAACAAAAGAATACAGAGAGTGTAGCGTGAAATCGGACAGAGAAAGTAAAGAACGTAAAAGAGTCGAAAGAGAGAGAGAGAGGTCAGGCAGCCGGGCAGACAATAGCAGTAGGACAGCAATTTACTCCATTGTTGTCACAATCGTTTCAAATGTTCCCGTTCTTCGCCCTGCAACATTTATAGCAATTCAGCGATTTCTCGCAGATTTGAACTCGGTGGAAGTAAGTACACTTCCTCCAGTACTTTCAACTGAACGACAACAACGGCTAATTTCTGCATCATGTTTTGTCTGGAAGTGGTTTAGATAAGAAGAACTCCCGTCTTTACAGAATATCTGCCGAAGAAGATTTTACTGCATTTTCCTCCTTTCAAGCGTCTCATGCATGCTGGTCTCTCTGCAATATTTATGGGATGTGACCCCCGTTTCTTGTCGGGTTTAACTGGGTTCTATACCATGTTATTCTCGCTGTGTCACATTTAGCCACTCTAAAAGAGTGTTTGTCCTGGAAGCAAGACCATCAAACACGAAAAGTCATAAGTCGTCAAGGGGTTATTCACTGAGCAAGCATCTTGCCCGCCAAATGGAAAGGTGTATTAATTCAGCATAACTTTAAAAATAGCAGGAACAAGTAATGGATCTTGACTAGCAGCCATTTGTGATGAAAACTCTAAACGTTTTCGTCATACATTGAGAAACTAACATGATCTGCTCTCACATCCTACTCCCTCTAAAGGCGCCCATCCCATAGTTTGTAGGATGGCGGCTAGACCTGGGGATATGGTGTATTTTAATATTTTTGAAGAGGAATGGCCACTTTTAACAGCTATAAAAAATTTTCATATCCGACCATGTTAGGAACCTGTCTCACCCTGACAAATAGTTTTCTTGAAAGTAAAATCCTGAATACACTGTATTTTTCCTACCCGTGAGAGGTAGGGGAACGGGTGGTAGTCACCCTCTCCCCTTTTTCCATAGGTAAGGGCGCCTCTGGACCATGCTCCTTCCCACCATACTTAACTCGGGTTCCCTCTAAGTTCTTCTACGCCGTTTGTGGATTTTGACAGACAAACCCGACCCTGTCGATAAAGATCTTCTGGGTTTGTGACCGCATTTCCAACTACAAAATTCCGACGTTTCGGGGACTATTGCCAAATGCCTTCCTCAGAGCGTATTGATGAAGAAGGCGTCTTGGAGTAGTCGCCGAAACGTCGGAATTTTGTAGTTGACAATGCGTCACAAACCCAGAAGAATTTTATGGACAGTGACAACGGCTGCGGAAGCCTGCGTTTACATTAAACTCGATCCTGTTACGTTTCCTTGGGGACAGCCGATACATCTTTCCCTGATGATGGAAATTCGTCAAGCAGACGTACTGCTTTCTGTAACCCAAATTTTCCAGATAAGGAATTAAGAACGAGAGAATATGCTTGTTCACCTGTCTCTGTTACTTGCCGCATATTGTCTGTGAAAGATGGAGCTACTTTTCAAAGTAGTATTTTTAAGTGAACCGGTACTGGTGCACTGAAACTTTCGCCACTGTTCTTCACACAGAATGCTTCTATGTCCGAGAAATATTGAATCTGTTCCTCCAGATTTCGCCATTAATATTTATTTTCTTTTCAGATGACATTAGGGAAAGCCTTGCTACAAAAGAACATTAACGCTATTACCTAGAAAAAATAGTATTAATGGAAGGAAAGTCCGAGAAGAAGCTGAAACATCCAAAAATGAGTGTACCTCTGATAGAGGTGAAGGCTACAGACTTCCCGCTTCGTTGGTGGCTGCTATCAAAGAGAGAAACAGCCAAGCACGGAGACGGAGGAACATAAACAACAAGGAAGCAACCGAGGTGGCCCATCAGAAACACTTTAGCCTCCTGCCTTTCTTTGAGTGTCTGCTTTCAGTATTTACTCAATGACACAGCCTAAATATTTTTACCCAGTGTCTCCACTTACCTGAAAAGAAAACGGCAAAATAGCATTTTAGAAGTGAACGCGGCCCAGTCTTTCACCGGTGCAGGGACAGAAGTGTAATTCTGAAGAAATAAGATGGTGGCATGGCATTACTGGCCGATAAATCCAGTCTAGAACAATTCGACTGTCTAGGCTTAGATATTTCTATTTGTGACCAATGCTGCGACTTGCGGGTCGATTATGATGAGGTGATATTGACAATGCAACATACAGTTCCCAAGCGCAGAAAATCTCCGAGCCGGCCTTGAAGCAAATCCGGAACTGCAGGATCTAGAGACAGAAACGCTAACCACTGGACCACGAGCTTAGGACAGCGTCACGAAAATCCCAGCAGAGGGATCCAAATGTCGAGCTTTGAAGAGGAATATGACGAAGTCTAACGACTCACATCAACTTACCATCAGTGAAAAATAAAATTTGGATTAATTAGAAGCTTGAGAAATTCGCGTGCAAAATTCGTGGGTCAGTTACAGCGCAACGCGTGAGTGACGTGAAGTCCCTTGCCACGAAACAACAAGCAAATTTATGTATTAAAATTTTATCAACTATAGTACCGTTGTGGCGCAACTTGACTAGAAGAAGGGATCTGTTGGTAGGACATGTTCTGAGGCATCAAGGGATCACCAATTTAGTATTCGAGTGCAGCGTGGAGAGTAAAAATCGTAGGGGGAGACCAAGAGATGAACACACTAAGCGGATTCAGAAGGATGTAGGTTGTAGTAGTTACTCGGAGATGAAGAAGCTTGCACAGGATAGAGTAGCGTGGAGAGCTGGATCAACCAAATCTCTGGACTGAAGACCACAACAACAAAAAATGAAACAATACCTGTAACCCCTCTCACCCCCCCCCCACCCTTTCCCGCAGACACACACTGTACACACACACACACACAGAGAGAGAGAGAAAGAAAAGTTTAGGAGGTTTATCAAGTCCACCTTGATTCCTGATCAGTAATAACGACGAGTGGACGCCTGTGAGACCTGACTGAAATGGAAAATGCGGACAGCTTCCTCCTCGAAAAAATCGTCATCCTGACTCAGTGTTTTTTATTAATCCATTTTCAAACTGTTTGGACTGGTGGAGTAAAGCTAGGATATAAGCTATTGTTTCTCCCTTTAGTTTCCCAACTGTTAGGATCATATTTCATTAGAGTAAATGCAATATTTAGTATTTCTAGTTTTACTTCTGTGACGAGATGAATGGAAGGAGGTGGATGACAACTCAACTGAAATTAGAAGTAGGAAAAGCGGTAATTGACCAACACATATATAATACCTATCGTTGAACATATAACTAAAACTGTCGTTGAATGTGAGTGAAATTTGTCTTCCAAGGATTCGTTTAGCTGTTGTTAAATACCAGTGTAATATGTTAAAACAAATTTTACCACGATTGTCTTTCAGATTCAGTTATACACTGACGGAAATGGAAAGTGATGCGTCATTGACACCAGTTCGAAATGTATCAAACTTTGTGGCGATGTTCGTTACATTGAGAATAGTAAATGATTAAACTTTGATTTCATTCTGAACCAAAGTCCACCATCATCAGCAGTGTGATTTGACCCCCACAAGTACGAATACTATTTTATATTTGTTGTGGCATGTAACACCAATGGCCTTACCGCAGTGGTAACACCTGTTCTCATCAGTTCACCGAAGTATAGCGCTGTCTGGCTGGGCTAGCACTTGGATGGGTGACCATCCTGTATGCCGAGCGCTGTTGGCAAGCGGGGTGCGCTCAGCCCTTGTGAGGCAAACTGAGGAACTACTTGACTGGTAAATAGCGGCTCCGGTCGCGTTAAGTGATATACGGCCAGGAGAGCGGTGTGCTGACCACTTGCTCCTCCTTATCTGCATCCGGTGACACCAGTGGGCTGAGGATGACACGGTGGCCGGTCGGTACCGTTGGGCCTTCACGGCCTGTTAGGACGCAATTTATTTTAGTGTTAGTGGCATGTAACAACACAGCCTCAGAAAGGCGTATCATGAAATATCTTGTTGCCTGAAATACATTGTAGTGATAAAGTATTTGGGCTGCACCACTGTGAATTTTTTCACCTCAGCCAAAGTATGTGAAAGTGTGCTATATAATATGCTCTACATATGATTTGTAATAACTATAAAGTATTTATCTTGCGTTTTCTTTGTTGCATAAGCGACGAAGAGATCGGGTGGAAGCTGACAGCTGGTTCAAAAATGGCTGTAAGCACTATGGGACTTAACATCTAAGGTCATCAGTCCCCTAGACTTAGAACTACTTAAACCTAACTAACCTAAGGATATCACACACATCCATGCCCGAGGCAGGATTCGAACCTGCGACCGTAGCAGCAGCGCGGTTCCGGGCTTAAGCGCCTAGAACCGCTCGGCCACAGCGGCCTGCTTGACAGCGAACAAGCAATGTAAAACGCATTTTCGGGTTTTCTCAGAAACTGCCTGTGAACTAGATGGTGCTACCTTAAGTCCATGAAGGAGCACCGTAGATCACATCAAATGCAAAAAGAACTGATTTGTTTTATTTACCAATGACGGAGACATTGTAGCATAATTACAGTACGGCGATCCTTCTCTTCGATATGCAAATGGTTCCTAGCCCAAGTGTTATCCAAAACACTTGAACCTACCTTTTTTATCACCAACAGAATGGGAGGTATGAGCCGTGGAAAAAACCTCGTTTTTATGCCCGGCGTTTCGGTACATATTGGTACCGCGTGTTGTCCCATGTATAACTATTCGTTTCAATTTTGAATTAGTTGCTGTGAAAGAGAGCTAAGTTACGAGACATGTCCAGAAATAAGAGTACTAAGCTTCTGTTGCTCAAAGGGATTTTTTTACGATAGAATTGGTAACACTGTGTTCAATTACAGGATGTCGACAGCAGAATGCCTTTTCGTTTGTCTCAGTGGTCTGAAAAGTGTTGTTTTAATGTCGTGTTGAAATTAGTGTCTGTGTTCCGAATACTGACAGTTGCGGGGTGTAGAGTATACTCCGTCTTATTCCTGAACAGGGAAACAGACCGTTGCAGATTTAAAATAACATTATGGAGATGATGTGAAGAATAGAACTAACGTGTACAACTGGTATCGTGAGTTTAAAGGAGGCAGAAGGAATGTCCATAATTTACAAAGTAGTGAGCATCTCTCTATCGCCACTGATGTGACGGTGCTCATATATCAACAGATTCGATTCTTCACTTGGGTTTCTAGAGTGCTTAGAAATGGCAGGAGTGGTCCACTAACCCATTAAGATGGAAAGAAAACCAATGCGGTTGCGATATCTCTCCTCATTATCAACGAAAAAATTCAACACCGCTGTTTAGGACAGAAAAATCACAGTTTCTGTATTGTGGAACATTAAAGGTATTTTCCTCATTGACTTTTTGCCCCAGGAGGAGACAATAAAAGCTGCGCGGTACTGTAAAACCATGAAAAACTATAGAGGGTGGTGCTTGTTGCATGACAATACAAGCCTCCATACAGCCAATGCCACGAAGCAACTCTTGGATTCATTCGTTTGTGATATCAGTCACCCTACTCTTAGCCGATATCTGGCACCTTCACCCTTCGGAAGCTATTTATGGACGGAAAAAAGGTTTTCCACCCATTACGAGATCTAGAACGCCTTTAAACTACGAGCCAAAGAGGCGGCGGGAGCCTTTTCAAGGAAGGTAGCAGAGAGCTAATCCCTCGACTCACATTGTGCTTTCAGGACGGATGCGACGAAGTCGACTAGTAGCATTTGATGTGGATCTGTTAATTTTTAAATTTAAATCGGTACACTGCGTGAACAAGAAAGTGAAATATCCTGAAAGGGAGCAGGAGACGAAATAAAACTTCATGGGTTTAGAGGATATGTGACGTTATTTCAGTGATTATAAAATCGAGCCAAATGTAGAGAGAGGGCTTGGCAGTACTAGCTCACTTATCAGCATGACGTCATACCACCTCTCTCGTGGATGCATTTTCTGATTCTGCTGGTCAGAGCGTCATAAACCCGTTGTATCCCCTTCAGAGCCACACTGTCCCACACCCGCTGATACTGAACCTTGATGTTCTGGATGCTGGAACTGGAACGGAGTTATTGTCCAAGCAAGTCTCATTTTTTTTATCAGCTCCAGGTCTGGGTGTATAGTTGGCGCATCAGCAGCACGGAGGCAGTTCATAGAGACACTTGTAATGTGTCGGCAATCATTGCCCTGCTGAAAAATGGCACTAAAATATTGTCAGAAGAGAGAACCACAGATGAGGACGCAGGATGTCGGTGAAATACCGTTGTGCCGTCAAGGTTCCCGCACACACTACCAGCCATGATCACAAATCATACCCAGCGGCTACCTACGTGAAGACACCAGCGGTAACATCACTGTGGCACTCCAAAATTTTGAGAGAATGGAAACTCTCTCCAGGTCGCCGTCAAAGTTGACGACGATGGTTATGTGGCGTAGTGTATAACCGCAATTTCTCGGTTAACATAATGCGATGCCATTCGTCAGCAGCTACACGCTTCCCAGCAATGGCATCACTCGAAACGCAACCGTTTGTGTTGTGCCATTAACGGCAGCCCACGCATGGGGCGGTAATTCCTTGTCCGACTGTTACCAGTCTCCGACAAATGGTACGGCAGGGGTAGACGTGAAGGATGTGTGACGTGCCTGGTACACAATACGTTGATCTTCCATTGTGGTCGTCGTATGTTGTCGACCGGAACTTGACGACGATTATGCGTGCCATCACGTACACATGCGGTCCAGTGCTGGACCATTCTTACAGTCGAATGCCCCCAACATCAGGAGATTGCACAATTCGACCAGCCGACCACATGGAGACCAACATTGAGACGCCTTTCACACTGTGTCAGGTACTGAAAACACTATCTTAAAGGAGTGCGTGGCATCTCCATATGCTTTACACAGTTATCACTCTCTTACTGTTCTCAGCCCTTATATACCCTACCAGGCCTGTTAACAGCATACATACTAACAATACTAGTGCCTTCTGGTGGGCGTTCTACCTATCACAGAGAACAACAACTTTAAAAGCTTACATTGCCATAATGGACGTGTACATCTACATCTACGTGATTACTCTGCTGTTCACAATAAAGTGCCTGGCAGAGGGTTCAATGAACCACCTTCATGCTGTCTCTCTACCGTTACACTCTCGAACGTCACGCGGGAAAAACGGGCACTTAAATTTTTCTGTGCGACCCCTGATTTCTCTTATTTTATCGTGATGATCATTTCTCCCTATAGTGGGTTGCCAACAGAATGTTTTCGCAATCTGAGGAGAAAACTCGTTATTGAAATTTCATGAGAAGATCCGGTCGCAACGAAAAACGCCTTTGTTTTAATGATTGCTACTCTAATTCACGTATCATGTCCGTGACAATATTTCCCCTATTTCGCGATAATACAAAACGAACTGCCCTTCTTTGTACTTTTTCGATGTCATCCGTCGGTCCCACCTAATGCGGATCCCACACCGCACAGCAGTACTCCAGAATAGGGCGGACAATCGAAGTGTAAGCAGTCTCTTTGGTAGACCTGTTGCACCTTCTAAGTGTTTTGCCAATGAATCGCAGTCTTTGGTTCCCTCTACCCACAATATTATCTATGTGATCGTTCCAATTTAGGTTATTTGCAATTGTAATGCGTAAGTATTTCGTTGAATTTACAGCCCTCAGATTTGTGTGACTTATCGCGTAATCGAAATTTAGCTGATTTCTTTTAGCACTCATGTGAATAACTTCGCACTTTCCTTTATTCAGGGTCAACTGCCACTTTTCGCACCATACAAATATCTTATCTAAATCATTTTGCAAGTCATTTTGATCATCTGATGACTTTAAAAGACGGTAAATGACAGCATAATCAGCAAACAATCTAAGACGGCTACTCAGATTGTCTCCTATGTCGTTAATATAGATCAGGAACTACAGAAGACCTGTAACACTTCCTTGGGGAACCCAGGATATTACTTCTGTTTTACTCGATGACTTCCCGTCTATTACTACGAACTGTGACCTTTCTGACAGGAAATCACGAATCCAGTCGCACAACTGAGGCGATACTCCGTAGGCACGCGATTAGAAGACGCTTGTGAGGAACGGTGTCGAAAGCCTTCCGGAAATCCAAAAATATGGAATCAATTTGACATCCTCTGTCGATAGCACTTATTACTTCATGTGTATAAAGAGCTAGTTGTGTTTCAAAAGAACGATATTTTCTGAATTCGTGCTGACTATATGTCAATAAATCGTTTTCTTCGAGGTACTTCATAATGTTCGAATACAGTATATATTCTCAAACCCTACTGCAAATCGACGTTAGTGATATAGGCCTGTAATTCAGCGAATTACTCGTACTTCCCTTTTTGGATATTGGTGTGACTTGAGCAATTTTCCAGTCTTTAGGTACGTATCTTTCTGTGAGTGAATTTACATTGATATCATCGCACAGCGTATAAGACGCAGTCAAATGGGCCTGCCCCCATCTTTCCAAGGTTGTTTTGTTTCTCTCTCTCCCTTTTTCGAGTCATCAGTCTTCTGACTGGTTTGATGCCGCCCGCCACGAATTCCTCTCCCGTGCCAACCTCTCCATAGCACTTGTAACCTACATCCTCAATTATTTGCTGGATGTGTTCCAATCTCTGTCTTCCACTACAGTTTTTGCCCTCTACAGCTACCTCTAGTACCATGGATGTAATCCCTTGATGTCTTAACAAATGTCCTATCATCCTGTCCCTTCTCCTGGTCACTGTTTTCCACACGATTCTTTCCTCTCCGATTCCGCACACAACCTCCACATTGCTTACCTTATCAGTCCACCTAATTTTCAACATTCTTCTGTAGCACCACAGCTCGAATGCTTCGATTCTCTTCTGTTCCGGTTTTTCCGCAGTCCATGTTTCACTACCATACAATGCATACATTCTCAGAAATGTCTTCCCCAGATTAAGGCTTATGTGTGATATTAGTACAGGGTTATTACAAATGATTGAAGCGATTTCACAGCTCTACAATAACTTTATTATTTGAGATATTTTCACAATGCTTTGCACACACATACAAAAACTCAAAAAGTTTTTTTAGGCATTCACAAATGTTCGATATGTGCCCCTTTTGTGATTCGGCAGACGTCAAGCCGATAATCAAGTTCCTCCCACACTCGGCGCAGCATGTCCCCATCAATGAGTTCGAAAGCATCGTTGATTCGAGCTCGCAGTTCTGCCACATTTCTTGGTAGAGGAGGTTTAAACACTGAATCTTTCACATAACCCCACAGAAAGAAATCGCATGGGGTTAAGTCGGGAGAGCGTGGAGGCCATGACATGAATTGCTCATCATGATCTCCACCACGACCGATCCATCGGTTTTTCAATCTCCTGTTTAAGAAATGCCGAACATCATGATGGAAGTGCGGTGGAGCACCATCCTGTTGAAAGATGAAGTCGGCGCTGTCGGTCTCCAGTTGTGGCATGAGCCAATTTTCCAGCATGTCCAGATACACGTGTCCTGTAACGTTTTTTTCGCAGAAGAAAAAGGGGCCGTAAACTTTAAACCGTGAGATTGCACAAAACACGTTAACTTTTGGTGAATTGCGAATTTGCTGCACGAATGCGTGAGGATTCTCTACCGCCCAGATTCGCACTTTGTGTCTGTTCACTTCACCATTAAGAAAAAATGTTGCTTCATCACTGAAAACAAGTTTCGCACTGAACGCATCCTCTTCCATGAGCTGTTGCAACCGTGCCGAAAATTCAAAGCGTTTGACTTTATCATCGGGTGTCAGGGCTTGTAGCAATTGTAAACGGTAAGGCTTCTGCTTTAGCCTTTTCCGTAAGATTTTCCAAACCGTCGGCTGTGGTACGTTTATCTTCCTGCTTGCTTTATTCGTCGACTTCCGCGGGCTACGCGTGAAACTTGCCCGCACGCGTTCAACCGTTTCTTCGCTCACTGCAGGCCGACCCGTTGATTTCCCCTTACAGAGGCATCCAGAAGCTTTAAACTGCGCATACCATCGCCGAATGGAGTTAGCAGTTGGTGGATCTTTGTTGAAGTTCGTCCTGAAGTGTCGTTGCACTGTTATGACTGACTGATGTGAGTGCATTTCAAGCACGACATACGCTTTCTCGGCTCCTGTCGCCATTTAGTCTCACTGCGCTCTCGAGCGCTCTGGCGGCAGAAACCTGAAGTGCGGCTTCAGCCGAACAAAACTTTATGAGTTTTTCTACGTATTTGTAGTGTGTCGTGACCATATATCAATGAAGGGAGCTACAGTGAACTTATGAAATCGCTTCAATCATTTGTAATAGCCTTGTAGAGTTATCTTAGTCAGAGTGCCCCTTTTGCCAGTGCTTCTCTGCTTTTGAAGTTCTTCTCGCTCCGTCAGTCATGGGTTATTTTACCACCTAAGTAGCAGAATTCCTTCACATCATCTACGTCGTAACCATCAATCGTGATGTTAAGTTTCTCGTCGTTCTCATTTCAGCCCCTTCCCGTTACTTTTGTCTTTCTTGGATTTACTCTGATTCCATATTTTGTACTCGTTACACTGTTTATTCCTTTCAGGAAATCATGTAATTCTTCTTCACTTGCACTCAGGATAGCAATGTCATCAGCGAATCGTATCATTGATATCGTATCACCTTGAATATTAATTCTACTCCAGAACATTCGTTTTATTTCCATTACTGCTTTTTCGATGTACAGATTGCGCAATAGGGGGCGAAAGATAACTTACACCATTTTTAATAAATGAAAAGCACCCGTTTGCTTTTGTTCTACATCATTAGTTTTATTGTGATAACTGTTTTCAGCTTACAAGGCCATCTTCAGACATTTAGTAAGTATTTTTTATCCGAGCATTTCGTTCTTGATCATCCACTCCGATTATTCCCTCTTGGCTCTTCTACATATTGTATATTACCCTTCTCCCCGTGTAGCTTCACCCTTTTTTCCTCAGAATTTTGAACATCTTGCACCATTTTACATTGACGAACGATTTTTCTAGGTCGACAAATTCTATGAAAGTGTCTTGAGTTTTCTTTAGGGTTGCTTCCATTATAAACCGCAACGTCAGAATAGCCTCTCTTCTTTTCCATTCTCCTGTATATTATTCTTGTACGTAACTTTAAAGAGTGACCTTTTTTCCTCAGAATTTTGAACATTTTGCACCATTTTACATTGACGAACGATTTTTCCAGGTCGACAAATCCTGGGAAAGTGTCTTGAGTTTTCTTTAGGGTTGCTTCCATTATAGAGCTCTCTTAAATTCTGATTATAATTCTGGAGCCCCTATCTCTTCTACATCGACTGCTGTTTCATCTTGTATCATATCAGACAAATCGTCGCCCTCATAGAGGCCTTCAATGTACTTTTTCCACCTATCCGCTCTCTCCATCGCATTTACCAGTGGAATTTACGTTGCACTCTTGGTGTTATCACCCTTGCTTTTAATTTCACCGCAGGTTGTTTTGACTTTCTTATATGCTGTCTCAGTCCCTCCGACAATGATTTCTCATTCGATTTCTTCACATTTTTCTTCACACACTATGGTTTCGGCTAAGATATAGAGTTTCGCTGGAAAGCCCCTACATTTTCAGTCCCAATCTCTCCCCATGAGATATCCATATTTTTGGAGCGCTGGAGTGAGACATTCGTGGCCGTAGATTTGCTCCGGACGAAGAGGTGCACGCCTGCGTACAATCAGACTTCCCTAGGCAATCGTAAATATTTATCAATGAAGGGATTGGCCGCCTCGTGTCAAAGTGACGCATATGTATTTGTATTTATGGTGACTGCATTTAAATAATAAACACTTTACCAACTTTCCAACTGTCTAGTCTACATTTTACTGGTCCGTAAGTACTGCGTTCTCCATTTTAAGCAGTTGCATATTTCTTATTTTTAGAGTATCGAAAATTTCCTAGCCGATTTATTTAACCTGGCAAGCTTGAGATCATCACGCCCTCCCTTACCAGGATTACACAAACTGCAAAATAATTTTGCATCACCCCAGTTCCCAGAACTGCTGAAGATAGACGTTGACTGTAAATATTGTATCACAGACACAGTCCCTTTGACTATTCAGAGATGTTATAAATCCTCCCAAAGATGTAAACAACCATTCATGAACAGCGCCGTTTAGACAAAGGGGGTTCGACAGCCGATCAGTTTCAGTTATCCCACCAGGAAGGAGATATACACGGCTCGTGTTGTCTGTAGTTCAACCATGCCTAGACAGTCAATACCGCTCTCCGATCGGGTCCGCATTGTTACTGTGTGCCAGGAAAGGCTCTCAGCAAGGGAAGTGTCCAGGCGTCTCTGAGTGAACCAAAGTGATGTTGAGACCTGAGTTTCTCCTGGCGTATACAACTTTCAAATAACTTCCGGGAATTCAGCCAGGTAACACTTTCAGCAACCGCCGATATTTCGGCGGGAGAACACCCCGCCATTTTCAAGGCAAACTGCAACGGACAGGCGGCGTACATGCAAATTTAATACCTCGGTTCTCGGACAGAAGCAGGAAAGATAACACACACACACACATACACTGAACATTAGTGCCACCAAAGATGACCAAAGTCAGAGCTA
This sequence comes from Schistocerca nitens, assembly GCF_023898315.1. Lineage (NCBI taxonomy): Eukaryota > Metazoa > Arthropoda > Insecta > Orthoptera > Acrididae > Schistocerca > Schistocerca nitens. The sequence goes on from NC_064614.1 coordinate 24,617,535, forward strand.
TCGATAGTGAGACTATGAATTCGCAGGTGAGGCAGCATTGACTCTGTTCCTCTGTTTTTTAACAAGGGAGAGAGCCGGATTCCAAACAGAGTTTAAACAGAAACCTCCATCCCTGTTAACGAGGTTGCTCGCTAATTTAATCTCAACTGCCTCCCTAATGACATTGTCCCAATAGCTGGACGTGCATGCCAATATCTCGGTGTTATTATATAACATGGGGTGACCAGTATCCAAGCAATGTTCGGCAATAGCAGATCTATTTGGCTGCTGTAATCGTGTGTGCCGTTTATGCTCAGTACATCTGTCCTTCACGGTCCTGATAGTTTGATCAATATATGCCATCTGAACTCGATCCACCCGAACATTCGTTTTACGATGGAGGTGGAAGAGGATGATTGCCTTCCCTTTCTCGCCGTGTTGGTTAGGAGGAAGGATGATGGATCATTGGGACATGCAGTCTACAGGAAACGTACTCACACTGACTTGTACTTACAAGCTAATAGTTGTCACCATTCAGCTCAGCGTGAAGGGGTACTTCGTACCTTGGTACACAGGGCACATTTCGTTTCTGACGCTGAGACTTTGCCAGCTGAGCTGTCCCATCTTGAAGTTACATTTCGTCAAAATGGTTATAGTGATAGACAGATTGAACGTGCGTTGCGCTATCGACCAACTGTACATCGGGTGATTGATGATAATTCTGAGTCAACACCTAAGTCTACTGCCTTTTTGCCTTACGTCCCATAAGATCGGTCGTATTTTACGGAAATACGATGTGAAATGTGTTTTCCGACCTCCATCTAAAATTAGAGCACTTTTGAGTTCCGTTAAGGATGATCTTGGACTGCGTAAGGCGGGTGTATATCGTATTCCTTGTAGCTGCGGCATGGCATATATTGGTCAAACTATCAGGACCGTGGAGGACAGATGTACTGAGCATAAACGGCACACACGATTACAGCAGCCAAATAGATCTGCTATTGCCGAACATTGCTTGGATACTGGTCACCCCATGTTATATAATAACACCGAGATATTGGCATGCACGTCCAGCTATTGGGACAGTGTCATTATGGAGGCAGTTGAGATTAAATTAGCGAGCAACCTCGTTAACAGGGATGGAGGTTTCTGTTTAAACTCTGTTTAGAATCCGGCTCTCTCCCTTGTCAAAAAACAGAGGAACAGAGTGAATACTGCCTCACCTGTGAATTCATAGTCTCACTATCGATAGCTCTGACTTTGGTCATCTTTGGCGGCACTAGTGTTCAGTGTGTGTGTGTGTGTTATCTTTCCTGCTTCTGTCCGAGAACCGAGGTATTAAATTTGCATGTGCGCCGCCTGTCCGTTGCAGTTTGCCTTGAAAATGGCGGGGTGTTCTCCCGCCGAAATATCGGCGGTCGCTGAAAGTGTTACCTGGCTGAATTCCCGGAAGATATTTCAAAGTGATGTTGTTCGGACATGGAGGAGATACAGAGAGACAGGAGCTGTCGATGACATGCCTCGCTCAAGGCGCCCAAGGGCTACTACCGCAGTGGATGACCGCTACCTACGGATTATGGCTCGGAGAAACCCTAACAGCATCCCCACAATGTTGAATAATGCTTTTCGTGCAGCCACATTGTAATGCCGGAAATGCATATCCTCCTATTTCCATCTATTGTACTGTGAATTTTTTCCTTATTTCTGTTAACTGAATATATGACATTTCTGTGTCTTTACATATTGTACTTGTTTTACTATTTGTATATATATATATATATATATTTATGCATTTTTGTCGATGTATAATTGGTTTGTTTCGTAAATATTATTTGTATTTTTACGCTGGGTCTTGCCTAGGGAAAACTGCTATCGAACGATTACATCGATAGGTCGTGTGAAGAATCAAAGTGTGTAGGATCTTTGGTAGTGTGAACTCTGCCGCGTGGAGCGCGGGCAGGGAGGGAGTCTGGCTGGAGTAGCGAGTGGAGCAGGTGTGTTGTGTGACGCTCCCGCGAGTTGCCGCGCTTTCGGGGTTTGGCAGCATGTAATTGCGCTCGACTTGCGATGATAGTTTCTGACATGGTGTCGCGGACGGGAAGCATTAGCTGGCGCACATCAAGAGCCCGTTTCGCCTGGTGACCGTGTCGAGAAGAAGGCGCGCCAGCATCCAGCTTCTGCAACAGCGACGGCCGACAATGAGTGACTGTCGCCACCTCCTCGATCGACGGCTTCAAACCTTCAATCAACCAACAAGGAAGACTAAAAGCACGTAAAGTTTCAGAACTCTATGGCAGACCTCATCTTTTCAAACTTTTGAAATTGTTGCATCACAAAATTACAGCAACTTAGCATGAACGTTTGTTGCTCATTGTCCCAATTGCATTACCAAGCAGGGCCCCTTCCTTTTCCGGAATGAACCCGAGTGTTGTTGAAATTCAAACGCTAGCATTAAAATAATATAATTAGATTTCGCTGCTTTAATTTCAAAGTTCAGTTTAAGTATTCATAGCTGGCTACAATATTTAGATTACACGAGCACAAATTAAGAGTGCGAGTTTTGTTAGCATATTTTAGCTTACCTGTGACTGCAGCTCAGCTTGGTACGTACTAAATTTTACTATTGTTAATTGTTCAGAATCATTTAATTCAAGTTCAAAGTTAAATCTCCTGTTTCTAAATTGCGTAGAGTCAAGTTGCTTTTGAAATGATTGTTGAGGTAGTCCAAGACTAACCGTATTTTACTGGATTTCGATGTGCTTCAGAAAGAAAGCTCACTATTAACTTCAGTCACTAAATTAACTTTCGATTTTCCGGTTTTATTAATTCTTTTGCTAAATTAAGTCAGAGTGTAGCGAAATTTATTACTTCTGACAAACTTTCAGTTTTCACACTACACGTGTCAACCTTCAGTTGCCACGCTTCTAGTGCTAATTATATGTGTAATAACCTTTCTTTTTCAGTTACTATAGTAATTGTCCTTAGGACTGGCGACCGTGATTTCCCCCAAATCTCAAATATCTAATTACCGCTAGTTAATTGTTAACGTAACGGCAACACATTTACTTTCTTTATCAACTTTACCCCTTTTCAAAATTAATTTCCACCAGTTTCATTTGCATTTTTCCTTTCATTTAGATGTAACCCTTTCCTCCCTCTTTACCGACAGATTAACTTCGGTGACGATTGCTTTCCAAATTTCCATTAGGTACACGCGGTTTAATTTTTCACTGTCATTAAGGTCGATAAGTGAGGGGGAGGTTACACGTGGCGACCTGGTGACAGGACAATCTTCAAATTTGAGGTTGTTCTGGACACGAATTTTGCATTGTGCAAATCTCGTAACAAAGTACTGGTTACGAAATAGTCGATACGTCAGCGAGAATATTAGTGTGAGGAATCCTAATTAGATTTGAGATTTGGCATTTATATTGAAAATTATTAAAATGAGTGAAGGCAACAATTACAAAAATTTGGTAGACTTGGATACGGAACAATCGGTCGAACAGTGGGAAACGCGCACCGCGGTACCCATTGTTCAGGGGCAGGCGGCTAGCATGAAAGACGCGACCGCCGAAACGCAACAAAGAGCAGAAATGGAATTGCAAACTTTAGAAAATGTTTCGGAATCGGAAGTGAAAATCAAATCGGAATCCCTTGATGACGAATACGGGGGGACAATTAAAGAGGAAGCCGCTACGGAATTAAAACCGGTAGTTTCCGGGAATTTAACTGATTTATTGAATGTTTTGATTAACAAAATCAGGAGCCAATCGGTAGAAATTAAAGCTCTGTCTGCCAAGCAAGATGATCAGGCTGCCAAGCAAGACGATCAGGCTGCCAAGCAAGAAGCTCAGGCTGCCAAGCAAGAAGCTCAGGCTGCCAAGCAAGTAGCTCAGTCTGAAAAAATTGAACGAATGCTAGACAATCAGAACAAAGCTATTAATGTTGTTAACAACAATGTTGAAGTTGTTAACACAAAAGTTGATAAAATCAAAGAAGATATTGTTGTGATTAATACCGAAATCGGTAATCTTAAACAGGAAATGATAGGCGTTCAGGCGGAAATTGCGAGCATAAATACGTGTTTTTATTCCGAAATTAGCAGAATCGAGAAAAGTGTAGGAGAAGCAGTTGCTCCGATCATCGAGAATAAGATGACGGAACAAATTCAATTAGTGAAAAAAGAGGATCAACAGAAGGTGGAAACTTTAAAGGCTTTAGTATCCGAAGTAGATACCAAAGTGACGAAGCAGGCTAATACCTGCGAAGAGAAAAAGAGGGAAGTGGAAACGCTTGCGACAACCACTTGCCAAGTGATTACGAGAGTGTCGGAATTAGAAAAGAAATTTGAAGAAAAACAGAGCTATGTGCCAATCTGTGCACATAGTTCGGAATTGTTGACGAAAGAGGAGCGGTTCGACCCCTTGAAAAAAGGCGGTATACACGCGACGGATTTCATTAAAAATTGTGAAAGAGTTTTACCCAGATCATGGACTAATGAGAGAAAAATTAATGCGGTTATTGATGTGTTGGCTGGTGATGCCAAGGGTTGGGGCTTAAACCTCGTTATTGATGTGTTGGCTGGTGATGCCAAGGGTTGGGGCTTAAACCTCAACATTACGAACCTGACTTTTGACGAGTTCAAAAATTTGTTTCTGGCTGAATACTGGTCAGAGCAAAAACAGGAAAGTGTCTGGCGCGAATTTGTCGTATCGAGGCCTTTCGATGAGAATTCGCGTGGCTCGTTTAAGGAGTTTTGTGAGGGCTGGATCCGCAAGTTGGAATATTTGCGTGATCGCCGCACGGAAACCGAAATAGTTTGGGAACTCTACAAGAAGCTTCCAGATGATACAAAACGCTACGTAGGAAGCAATTACAGGACAATCAATGATTTCCTGGAAAGAGTTGAGGACGAGGACAATTGGCGCAATAATCGCGATACTGGTAGAGGCCGTGGTAACAACAACGGGTACCACAGCAACCACAACAATCATAACTATGGGAATAATGCATACCGCAATCTTGGCAGCAATAACAATAGTGGTTCGGGCCGCAATGACAATCGATACAATGCAAATAATAACAGGAATGACGGAAACCAGTATCATACTAGCGTGGTACGGGCTTCGCAGAATAGTAATAACGCCAGAGTGTGTGATCAGCCACCTCAGCAGCATCCGGGGAGCGTATCTGCTAGGACGAGACAGGGAAACCATTAGCCGCGCCGGTGAGGGGCCGACCGGGCGTTGAGAAATTTTGGCGGCCCAATAACAGTAGAAAACCGAGGTGTAGTCGTTATGAGAATTCCGTATGGAATAATCAACGGCGGGAGAGTGTGCCAGTGTTAGGAGAAAGGAGTGCACCCACTAGTAGTAATCAGCTGTAGACACGGCAGTAGAAAATACATTCACTGTCAGTGAGAACAATTTAAGTAGTGTTCCGGAAATCGATTGTAAAGTGGCAGCTGTAATACCCACAGCGGAACTGGAGATTGAGTTTAAGAATGATTCGCAAGTGTTGAGAGAAGATCAGATGTCGGATAAAACGTCCGCCGTCGAGCGAGGGGATGCAGAGAGGGATGAGGTCTGGTTAAGGCAGTTCGGTCGCTTATACGACGAACTGAGAGATTATAGGGGCCTGTATGGGAGAAGTGTTTATGGGGAGCGCGGGCAGGATTTGCCGCGTTTCGTCCCACAGGAAGATAGTGTGGTGTCACAGCCAGACACCACAGGTGCTAGGTGGTAGCTTAAATCGGCCGCGGTCCTGTAGTACATGTCGGACCCGCGTGTCGCCACTGTGTGATCGCAAACCTAGCACCACCACAAGGCAGGTCTCAAGAGACTGACTCGAACTCAGCCCAGTTGTACGGACGACAGAGCTAGCGACTAGACGTACGAAGCCTTTATCTCCCATTAGCCGAGAGACAGAATAGCCTTCAGCTAAGTTAATGGCTACGAACTAGCAAGGCGCCATTAGCCTTACAGTGATTGTAATTAGAGTCTCACTTGTGTTCACCATAGAGATGTACAAGAAGAAATTAAAGATAAGTATATGAGAAGCTCCGTTCTTTTCTTCATAGCATTAATTACGTATCCTGTTCCAGTACTTCACGCCCGTCTGCGTTAGTCTCGCGTGCCTTTTTAAGCCACCTCTATCTACAAGGTGTTGGCCCAGCTGCCGACACATCACATGGCGACGAGTCTACAACGGATCTTGTGTTTTACTTTGCCCTAATTTCTTTGTGTCATGGCTTCGCCACAATCTCCAGATGTACTGTCCGAATTTTATCGCTTGCAGAATCAGCAGACGCAGGCGTTATTGGATGCTCTTGGACAGATCGTCCAGGGTCAACGTGCGCTGCACACCGATGCGGCCGCCGCCGCTTCATCGCTACCGCCGCCACAACATGCTGTTGCACCTCAATTCAGACCCTTTGACGCAACCCGCGAGTCCTGGCAGGAGTGGTCCCGTCAGTTCGACTTCCACCTAGCAGCCTACAGAATTCAAGGTAATGAGCGGCAGCCGTTTTTGCTTTCTTGTGTCGGTGTGTCCACCTACCGAGTGATAGTGAAGTTGTTTCCCCGGCGCGACGTAGCAACTCTGTCCTACGAAGAAATTTTGTCTGCTTTAGATGCCTATTTCAAGGAAACAGTAAATGTCGTTGCAAAAAGGTATACGTTCTTTCGTACCAAACGTACGGCCGGTCAGACTAATAGGGAGTGGGTTGCGACATTGCAAGGACTTACTAGGGAGTGTGCATTTGAATGCGAATGTGGACTTCCTTATTCAGATACTATGGTGCGTGACGCAATAGCACAGAACGTTTCTGATGTTCGCATACGGGAACAGATTTTGAAACTAGTTAATCCCTCCCTTCAACAAGTGATAGACATATTGGATAGGCAAGACACACTTGACTTTGCTCAGGACTCATTTGCAACTTCGCCGGCAGTGTGTCACATTAACCGGCCCGCCGGGCCCGCTGCACGGGACGCTCAGCGGCCCTCGCGCCCGTCAGCGCAGCGGCAGCCTCGCTCGCAAACACGTACGCCGCGTAAGCAAGCTAATGCAGTGAAATCATGCCCGCGGTGTGCAACTCGACATTCGCGTGAAAATTGCCTGTCACGCCAAGCTATTTGCTTTTACTGTCATAAGAAAGGACATGTCCAAAGTGTTTGCCAGAAAAAGCTCAGATCAGACACTCATACCAATTCCAGGCCCTTTGCTTCGCGCCGGAATCGAACCAAGGTAACTCAGGCTCGTGAACCTTCGCCCATGGATATTCATGTAGTTCATTCCACCCCGTCCGGTGACAGTGTTCATTCCACAAAACGTGTGCGTCGCCGTCGACGGAAGTCCCGTCACGTCGCACGTGATTCTGTCCCAGTGTCTGTTCCAGTTGCACAACACAGTCGCTTTTTGTCGTCAGCAGGACAATAAACTTTTTGTAGACTTAGACTTTGCAGGCAAAGTGATACCATTCCAGCTCGATACCGGAGCTGCAGTTTCATTGCTAAATCACGGACCACAAACCTTTGACATCGCTTTTTCATCCGAACAAGCCGGTACCTCCGCGTACGGCGCAGAAATTCATTCACTGGTCTCTTTTCCTCTCGCAGTACCGCTACGATATTTTGTATCGGTCCACTGCTCAGCACGGAAACGCTGATGCGTTGTCCCGTTTGCCTGTTGCTGAGGATAAAGCATTCGATTCTTCCGAACTTGCTTGCATGTTCATTGATGCGGAAACCGATGACGTGGTCAAATCGTTTCCGATTGATTTTCGTCGTGTAGCTATGGCCACAGCTGTTGACCCTGTCCTTGCTACTGTTTTGCGTTTTGTTGCTACGCAATGGCCCTTGTCCAAGTCACGGATCGAGGATCCGCTGGTTCGCCGATTTTTTGCTCACAAGGAGAGACTTTTTGTACGACGTGGTGTTTTGGTTGTTGCGTTCTGATAATGATCAGTCCCGAGTCGTGGTCCCACGTTCTTTACAGTCCTCTGTCTTACGGCTTCTTCACCACGGACATTGGGGTATAGTGCGTACGAAACAACTTGCTCGTCAGCACTGTACTTGGTTCGGAATCGATGCTGCGATTACGAATATGTGCTCCTCTTGCGTGGCGTGTGCCGAACAACAATCCGCACCGCCGCGGAAATTCTGTGCATGGCCGAAAGCCACTTCCCCTTGGCAACGCTTGCACATCGATTTTGCTGGTCCATTCTGGAATGCTCGATGGTTGGTTGTGGTCGATGCTTTCAGTAATTTTCCTTTTCTTGTCCGGATGTCTTCCACGATGTCTTGTGCCACAATCCAAGCCTTGTCTGCTATCTTTTGCATTGAAGGTCTTCCGCAGACTATTGTTTCCGACAATGGCCCACAATTCATGTCCGCAGAATTTCAGTCCTTCTGCAAGGCCAATGGTATTCAACATCTGACGTCCGCGCCGTTTTCGCCTCAGTCAAACGGTGCCGCGGAACGATTGGTCCGGACTTCAAAGTCACAGATGTTGAAATTGAAAGAGTCGCATTCTCGGGAGGACGCATTATTGCTCTTTTTGTCCTCGTATCGCTCTCAGCCCCGCGATGGTCGCTCGCCGGCTGAGTTGCTCCATGGTCGTTCTCATCGAACCTTGATGTCTTTGCTGCATCCACCGCATCAGGTTCCTGTGCAGCGGCAGACTCCTGCTTTTGCTCCTGGCGACGTTGTCTTCTATCGCACCTATCGCGGTTCACGGCGTTGGCTTGCAGGGCGCATTCTTCGCTGCCTCAGCCGCGCGATGTATTTGGTTTTGGGGGCCTCTGGTGAGGTGCGTCGGCATCTCAATCAGCTGCGCCTCTGTCGTCGCCTGGGTTCTGCCGCTCCCCGTCTGCTTTCAGCGACGGGGCCGTCAGGTCAGCGCCCTGGGGACCCATCTACTGGCTCGCCTCATCCCCAGGTGTTACCGACGCTGCCTTCCGTTTTGCCTCATGGCGTCGCGCCGCCGCCGCAGCCGCCGCAGCCGCCGCAGCCGCCTCCGGCGCCGCCCGCAGTGGACGCTTCGCTGCAGCCGCCACGCGCCTCCCTGGGTCACGCGCCGCCGATCGCTTCCCGTGACCAGCTGTCCTCCGCCATGGAACTCTTGCCCGCTCCGGACCAGATGTCGTCATCGCGCGTCGGATTCTCTGACCACATGGAGGTCGACCCTTCGGCCCCTCCTGTCTCTTTACGGGCGCATACACCGCATGTTGACGTGCACCCTGGACTAGGTTTTCAGGCGTTTCCTAGCTCCCCTCGGACCGAATGGCCGGGTGCGGGTGGCACAGCCTCGCCTGTTGTTAGGCTCCCCACCTCATCGCATACGTCAACATGGGGTCCTCCCCACGGCGGGCGGAAGCCTTATCTCACGACCGTTCGCCGATTTGCGGGGGAGGAATGTGGTGTCACAGCCAGACACCACAGGTGCTAGGTGGTAGCTTAAATCGGCCGCGGTCCTGTAGTACATGTCGGACCCGTGTGTCGCCACTGTGTGATCGCAAACCTAGCGCCACCACAAGGCAGGTCTCGAGAGACTGACTCGAACTCAGCCCAGTTGTACGGACGACAGAGCTAGCGACTAGACGTACGAAGCCTTTCTCTCCCATTAGCCGAGAGACAGAATAGCCTTCAGCTAAGTTAATGGCTACGAACTAGCAAGGCACCATTAGCCTTACAGTGATTGTAATTAGAGTCCCACTTGTGTTCACCATAGAGATGTACAAGAAGAAATTAAAGATAAGTATATGAGAAGCTCCGTTCTTTTCTTCATAGCATTAATTACGTATCCTGTTGCAGTACTTCACGCCCGTCTGCGTTAGTCTCGCGTGCCTTTTTAAGCCACCTCTATCTACAAGGTGTTGGCCCAGCTGCCGACACATCAGATAGTATTTGTGAAGTGATAGACAGTTCTGGCCCTAACCGGCAGACTTTACTAGAAATAGTTGATGTTAATGGGGAGCACGAGCAAGATTCGTCGTGTTTCGTCCTGCAGGAGTTGGATGTTGAAGTAGTAACGGAAAGTTCTGGCCCTAACCGGCAGACTTTACCGAAAGTTATAGTGGTAGAAGTAGCCGACCCATCCGACGCAAAACTCCAGTTTAAACATTGCGAAAGTATTGAGGAGAAAGATTACGAGAATTTTAGTGATAGCCGGACACGATTGGTAGAAAAGCATGTGGATTACAGCGTGTATGAGGTTAGAGCTGACGTTATACGGTCAGACGGTAACAGTGTGGGTTGCGCAGATGCAGAGGAAGTAATTGCAGATACTACTGGGCACATTTCTCCAGGTAGATTGGCAGATGAGATCAGTCTGACTAAAGAGGAATCAACGAAGGTGACAATTAGTGAATTGATAGCAAAGCAACACTCACTAGTTGACGAGTTACAGGAAAAGGTTTCGGTATTGGAGGCGAAGCTACAGACTGAGCCTCAGGACAGACGTGTTGAAATTAAAACTGTATGTGAACAGAGGCTGAAAAAGCCGCCAGATAAACCGGATTTAGGATCAAAGCCGGATGGTTTTTTCTGGAATGACCTGGATATAGACGAGGATTTACTGTGGGAAAATAAAGAAACAGTCGAGGACAAGTGTAGACAGATAGTAGTGTCTGTTAATATGCACGACCTACAACTAAACGTGTTGATTGACACCGGTGCAGAATTGAGTGCTGTATCTGGGAAAATATTTGAGTTACTGAAAGACAGACCTGGTATCGTAGTTATGCCACTAACAGGAGTAAAAATTATCGGTGCTACTGGGAAGGCCAGTAAACCGGTCACAAAACAGATTTTTGTCAACTTCGAGATATGTGGGGCACGATTTGAACAAGAGTTTGTCGTCGTGCCAGACTTAACTACAGAAGTAAATATCGGGTTAGATTGGCTATTAAAGTACCGTGCAGTGATTAATTGCGAAAGCAAAACTTTGACATGTACGTCACAAGATAAAACAATAGTAATTAGTTTTGACGAGGCAGGAGACGGTGTGCATAGGCAATACCAGCCTATAAACATTGTTAACTGGCCGGATGGTATTGATGTAGGTATGAATTTGAACTGCCGTAACGTGAGGAATTTCGGCATTGACAAAAGTGTAGAAAGTGAATTGGAAGAGATAATCAAATTCCCTCCACGGATTGACATTAGTATTGGTGTGAAAAAAGATCGTTTGCGAGAAGTAATGAAGCTAAAAGCCGATGGTCGCATACGTCGTCATGACGCTAAAGCGCGTTTTGCTAAGTTTGCAATCGGAGACTTAGTACTTGTAAAAGCTCACGAGAAATCGAGCGAGATAGACCATGAAATCTCTAAATTTAAGTTTGTTTATAATGGACCATATAAAGTCGTTGGTATACCTCACACAAATGCTTATTGCTTAGAGTATCCAAGCTCTGGAAAACGATTAGGTATACGGAATATTTTAGACTTGAAATTGTACCAACCTAGAATTGATTAATACCACAGAATGGGTAATTTGTACAGTATGTGAATATAGAGTGTAAGATTTAAACGATTTGCTAGATTGTCATGCTTTTGCCTGACCAAGAGGACATTAAAGAAGTTGTAATTAATAAGTAATTAACTTGTACTAAATGATTTAACAGAGAGTGATTATTTATCAATTGAAAAATCCAAGCTGCTAGTTTAAGTTTTCAGCTGAGTCACAGTAGATTAAGTAATATAAATATGATTTTGTAACTAGCTGTAAGATTTCATGAATATGTGTTTTACTAGTCGTTGCCGATGTACTTAGACGCTGTTTTAAGTTTCAGGCTAGTACATGCGTGTGATGATGGACAGTGTTGAGTTATCCACTGTGATAGTGTTTATGGACTCCTTGAGATTACTCGGGAGTGAGTTTTTCCGAAAGAAATCAGTGAAACGAACGTTCTGGAAACGCCGTTACAAGGGCGAGTGAGATCAAGCGTGCCGCACAGGCGGGCGCAACAATACTGGCAAGGCGGCGCCGCTGTCGGCTGTTGTGCCGCTGTTGGCTCCTGTGCCGCTGTCGGCATTCTTTGTACTTGCGGGTACGAAAGGCGGAATAGTTTTTCTTCCCGGACAGCTGATGTGAAAGAATTCTGCTGTCAATATTTATGTATTTTTCGATCTACTGAATATTATTTTCGTGTTTAGTGTTAAGTGGAATCTCATGACGAGATAATAATTATGAAAAGGTTATATAAAATGTGTATTCTATGTAATTAATAATTAATTTGCGTATTTTGAACTACCTGTTTTTATGATCTGATTGATTTTGTAAATACACTCCTGGAAATGGAAAAAAGAACACATTGACACCGGTGTGTCAGACCCACCATACTTGCTCCGGACACTGCGAGAGGGCTGTACAAGCAATGATCACACGCACGGCACAGCGGACACACCAGGAACCGCGGTGTTGGCCGTCGAATAGCGCTAGCTGCGCAGCATTTGTGCACTGCGGCCGTCAGTGTCAGCCAGTTTGCCGTGGCATACGGAGCTCCATCGCAGTCTTTAACACTGGTAGCATGCCGCGACAGCGTGGACGTGAACCGTATGTGCAGTTGACGGACTTTGAGCGAGGGCGTATAGTGGGCATGCGGGAGGCCGGGAGGACGTACCGCCGAATTGCTCAACACGTGGGGCGTGAGGTCTCCACAGTACATCGATGTTGTCGCCAGTGGTCGGCGGAAGGTGCACGTGCCCGTCGACCTGGGACCGGACCGCAGCGACGCACGGATGCACGCCAAGACCGTAGGATCCTACGCAGTGCCGTAGGGGACCGCACCGCCACTTCCCAGCAAATTAGGGACACTGTTGCTCCTGGGGTATCGGCGAGGACCATTCGCAACCGTCTCCATGAAGCTGGGCTACGGTCCCGCACACCGTTAGGCCGTCTTCCGCTCACGCCCCAACATCGTGCAGCCCGCCTCCAGTGGTGTCGCGACAGGCGTGAATGGAGGGACGAATGGAGACGTGTCGTCTTCAGCGATGAGAGTCGCTTCTGCCTTGGTGCCAATGATGGTCGTATGCGTGTTTGGCGCCGTGCAGGTGAGCGCCACATTCAGGACTGCATACGACCGAGGTACACAGGGCCAACACCCGGCATCATGGTGTGGGGAGCGATCTCCTACACTGGCCGTACACCACTGGTGATCGTCGAGGGGACACTGAATAGTGCAAATAGTGCACGGTACATCCAAACCGTCATCGAACCCATCGTTCTACCATTCCTAGACCGGCAAGGGAACTTGCTGTTCCAACAGGACAATGCACGTCCGCAGGTATCCCGTGCCACCCAACGTGCTCTAGAAGGTGTAAGTCAACTACCCTGGCCAGCAAGATCTCCGGATCTGTCCCCCATTGAGCATGTTTGGGACTGGATGAAGCGTCGTCTCACGCGGTCTGCACGTCCAGCACGAACGCTGGTCCAACTGAGGCGCCAGGTGGAAATGGCATGGCACGTCGTTCCACAGGACTACATCCAGCATCTCTACGATCGTCTCCATGGGAGAATAGCAGCCTGCATTGCTGCGAAAGGTGGATATACACTGTACTAGTGCCGACATTGTGCATGCTCTGTTGCCTGTGTCTATGTGCCTGTGGTTCTGTCAGTGTGATCATGTGATGTATCTGACCCCAGGAATGTGTCAATAAAGTTTCCCCTTCCTGGGTCAATGAATTCACGGTGTTCTTATTTCAATTTCCAGGAGTGTAGTATTCCATTTCTTGATAGTGTTACGAATTTTAATGATTTTGAAGTAGCTAAACCATTTTCTATGCTTTCTATGAATTTTAATATGTTGCCAATCTGTTTTATTTTGTGCAAGATGACAGAGTGGAATAAGATTAGGACTGTCTCCACTCAATTGTTATGGTCTAAAAATTGATTTATGCTTAATTAGACGAATGCTAATTTTTGATGATGTTTTGAGCATATGCATTTCCGCTGTTTCTTTTTTGGGACATTTTCTGAGACTGTTTAGGTTACACAAACATCCTCAGACAATGTGGGGCACGTGTAACGCCGGAAATGCATATTCTCCTATTTCCATCTATTGTACTGTGAATTTTTTCCTTATTTCTTTTAACTGAATATATGACATTTCTGTGTCTTTACATATTGTACTTGTTTTACTATTTGTATATATATATATATATATTTATGCATTTTTGTCGATGTATAATTGGTTTGTTTCGTAAATATTATTTGTATTTTTACGCTGGGTCTTGCCTAGGGAAAACTGCTACCGAACGATTACATCGATAGGTCGTGTGAAGAATCAAAGTGTGTAGGATCTTTGGTAGTGTGAACTCTGCCGCGTGGAGCGCGGGTAGGTAGGGAGTCTGGCTGGAGTAGCGAGTGGAGCAGGTGTGTTGTGTGACGCTCCCGCGAGTTGCCGCGCTTTCGTTGTTTGGCAGCATGTAACTGCGCTCGACTTGCGATGATAGTTTCTGACATGGTGTCGCGGACGGGAAGCATTAGCTGGCGCACATCAAGAGCCCGTTTCGCCTGGTGACCGTGTCGAGAAGAAGGCGCGCCAGCATCCAGCTTCTGCAACAGCGACGGCCGACAATGAGTGACTGTCGCCACCTCCTCGATCGACGGCTTCAAACCTTCAATCAACCAACAAGGAAGACTAAAAGCACGTAAAGTTTCAGAACTCTATGGCAGACCTCATCTTTTCAAACTTTTGAAATTGTTGCATCACAAAATTACAGCAACTTAGCATGAACGTTTGTTGCTCATTGTCCCAATTGCATTACCAAGCAGGGCCCCTTCCTTTTCCGGAATGAACCCGAGTGTTGTTGAAATTCAAACGCTAGCATTAAAATAATATAATTAGATTTCGCTGCTTTAATTTCAAAGTTCAGTTTAAGTATTCATAGCTGGCTACAATATTTAGATTACACGAGCACAAATTAAGAGTGCGAGTTTTGTTAGCATATTTTAGCTTACCTGTGACTGCAGCTCAGCTTGGTACGTACTAAATTTTACTATTGTTAATTGTTCAGAATCATTTAATTCAAGTTCAAAGTTAAATCTCCTGTTTCTAAATTGCGTAGAGTCAAGTTGCTTTTGAAATGATTGTTGAGGTAGTCCAAGACTAACCGTATTTTACTGGATTTCGATGTGCTTCAGAAAGAAAGCTCACTATTAACTTCAGTCACTAAATTAACTTTCGATTTTCCGGTTTTATTAATTCTTTTGCTAAATTAAGTCAGAGTGTATCGAAATTTATTACTTCTGACAAACTTTCAGTTTTCACACTATACGTGTCAACCTTCAGTTGCCACGCTTCTAGTGCTAATTATATGTGTAATAACCTTTCTTTTTCAGTTACTATAGTAATTGTCCTTAGGACTGGCGACCGTGATTTCCCCCAAATCTCAAATATCTAATTACCGCTAGTTAATTGTTAACGTAACGGCAACACATTTACTTTCTTTATCAACTTTACCCCTTTTCAAAATTAATTTCCACCAGTTTCATTTGCATTTTTCCTTTCATTTAGATGTAACCCTTTCCTCCCTCTTTACCGACAGATTAACTTCGGTGACGATTGCTTTCCCAAATTTCCATTAGGTACACGCGGTTTAATTTTTCACTGTCATTAAGGTCGATAAGTGAGGGGGAGGTTACAACATGACTTCATTTTACGACTCAAACTGTGCAGGCCGAATGGACCGCTCAGTACGTATTGGCATCACGTACTCTTCATCGATGAATTTCGCATATGCCTTAAACCAAACAATCGTCGGAGACGTGTTTCGAGGGAACCCGATCAGGCTGAACGCTTTAGACACATTCTACAACAAGGTGGACGTTCGCTGTGCTTGGGGTGGCATTATGTGGGACCGATGTACGCTGCTTGTGGCCATGGAAAGCGCCGTAAAGGCTGTACGATACGTGAATGCCATCCTCCGACCGATAGTGCAACAATACCGGCAGCATATTGACGAGGCATTCGTCTTCATGGACGACAATTCGCGTCCCCATCGTGCATATCTTGTGAATGACTTCCTTCAGGATAACGACATCGCTCGACTACAGTGGCCAGCATGTTCTCCTTTCATGAAACCTATCTAACATGCCTAGGATAGATTGAAAATGGCTGTTTATGGACGACGTGGCACACCGAACACTAACAGGAATCTATGCCGAATCGCCGTTGAGGAGTCGGACAATCCGGACCAACAGTGCCTCTATGAACTTGTGGGTAGTATGCCACGACGAAGACAGGCGTGCATCAACGCAAGAGGAAGTGCTACTGGGTATTAGTGGTACCAATGTGTACTGCAATCTGGACCACCACCTCTGAAGGTGTCGCTGTATGGTGGTACAACCTATAATCTGTGGTTTTCAGGCTCAATAAAAAGGCTGGAACTGTTTATGTTGATCTGTATTCAAATTTCCTGTACAGGTTCCGGAACTCTCGGAAACGAGGTGAAGCAAAAGTTTTTTTTATGTGTGTACTTATTTTACTTTATACACATATTTCTGTAAGCAGGTTACGGTACATTTAGGAATTAAAAGGTAGAATAGTTCAGATTAGAAAAAACCACACGCGTGTAATTTATATTAGTACATGATATGTATAGCTATAACCATAAATTACGGTAGGATGGTTTCTTGCTATAAGTGTTAGCATTAGCGGGCATGAGAGAAAGGGGTGGAGGAGGGAGGGAAAGAGCAAAGGAAGGTGGTAAAGAAGAGCGTGATAACACACAAAGAATATAAGGGAAAAGAACTTGACGCGACCCATAATATAATAGGGAAAACAGCAGAAATGGGATAAGATAGGGGCATTGGCTTTGTTATTGGACACATGGGAAGTTTGTCGAACACGTTAATTTTTGCGGAAACGCTATGAGGCTGGCAGAAGCAAGCGGTTTTTATTACTGAAAGCAACAGGGCATCGAACTGTGTGCAGAGAGTAGGGAGCTTTTTGCAGGGGCGGACAGAAGTGAGAACGAAGTAGTTTGCGAAAGTTTTTGATTTGTGAGAGGGTAAAGCTAACATACTTGATAAGTGCGACATTGTGTTTCGGTTATTATGGCGTGTTGCCAAGATAGAAACGAATCCCACGCCTACTACAGTAGTACAAGTTTATATGCCAAGTGGCTCCGCAGATGACGAAGAAATTGAAGAAATGTATGATGAGATAAAAGAAATTATTCAGGTAGTGAAGGGAGACGAGAATTTAGTAATCATGGGTGAATGGAATTCGATAGTAGGAAAAAGGAAGAGAAGGAAACGAGGTAGGTGAATATGGATTGGGAGTAAGAAATGAAAGAGGAAGCCGCCTGGTAGAATTTTGCACAGAGCATAACTGAATGATCGCTAACACTTGGTTCAAGAATCATAAAAGTAGGTTGTATACATGGAAGAAGCCTGGAGATACTGACAGGTTTCAGATCGATTATATAATGGTAAGACAGAGATTTAGGAACCAGGTTTTAAATTGTAAGACATTTCCAGGGGCAGATGTGTACTCCGACCACAATCTATTGGTTATGAACTGTAGATTAAAACTGAAGAAACTGCAAAAAGGTGGGAATTTAAGGTGATGGGACCTGGATAAACCGAAAGAACCAGAGGTTGTGCAGAGTTTCAGGGAGAGCATAAGGGAACAATTGCTAAGAAGGGGGGTAATAAATATAGTAGAAAAAGAATGGGTAGCTTTGAGGGATGAAGTAGTGAAGGCAGCAGAGGATCAAGTAGGTAAAAAGACGAGGGCTAGTAGAAATCCTTGGGGACAGAGCTCTGATGGAAACCCAGTTCTAAGCAAAGAAGGGAAAGCAGAAAGGTGGAAGGAGTATATAGAGTGTCTATACAAGAGCGAGGTACTTGAGGGCAATATTATGGAAATGGAAGAGGATGTAGATGAAGAGGAAATGGAAGATATGATACTGCGTAAGGAGTTTGACAGAGCACTGAAATACCTAAGTCGAAACAAGGCCCTGGGAGTAGACAACATTCCATTAGAACTACTGACAGCATTGGGAGAGCCAGTCCTGACAAAACTCCACCATTTGGTGAGCAAAATGTATGAGACAGGCGAAATACTTTCAGACTTCATGAAAAATATAATAATTCCAGTGCTAAAAACAGCAGGTGTAGACAAATGTGAAAATTACCAAACAATCAGATTCATAAGTCACGGCTGCAAAATACAAACGCGAATTCTTTACAGACATATGGAAAGACTTGTAGAAGTCGACCTCGGGGAAGATCAGTTTGAATTCCGTAGAAATAGTGGAACACGTGAGGCAATACTGACCCTACGACTTATCTTAGAAGCTAGATTAAGAAAAGGCAAACCTACGTTTGTAGCATTTATAGACTTAGAGAAAGCTTTTGAGAATGTTGACTGGAATACTCTCTTTCTAATTCTAAAGGTGGCAGGGGTAAAGTACAGGGAGCGAAAGACTATTCATGACTTTTACAGAAATCAGATGGTAGTTATAAGAGTCTAGGGACATGAAAGGGAAGCAGTGGTTTGGAAGGGAGTGAGACAGGGTTGCAGCGTCTGCCCGATGCTATTTAATGTGGATATTGAGCAAGCAGTAAAGGAAACAAAGGAAAAGTTCGGAGTAGGCATTAAAATCCAGGGATAAGAAATAAAAACTTTGAGGTTCGCCGATGACATTGTAATTCTGTCAGAGACAGCAAAGGACTTGGAAAAGCAGTTGAACGGAATGGACAGTGTCTTGAAAGGAGGGTATAAGATGAACATGAAGAAATGCAAAACGAGGGTAATGGAATGTAATCGAATTAAGTCGGGTGATGTTGAGCGAATTGGATTAGGAAATGACACACTTAAAGTAGTAAAGGAATTTTGCTATTTGGGGAGCAAAATAACTGAGGATGTTCGATGTAGAGAGGCTATAAAATGTAGGCTGACAATGGCAAGGAAAGCTTTTCTGAAGAAGAGAAATTTGATAACAGGAAATGTCAGGAAGTCGTTTCTGAAAGTATTTGTATGGAGTGTAACCATGTATGGAAATGAAACATGGACGATAAATAGTTTAGACAAGAAGAGAATAGAAGCTTTCGAAATGTGATGCTACAGAAGAATGCTGAAGGTTAGATGGGTAGATCACATAACTAATGAGGAGGTATTGAATAGAATTGGGGAGAAGAGGAGTTTGTGGCACAACTTGACAAGAAGAAGGGATCAGTTGGTAGGACATGTTCTGAGGCATCAAGGTATCACCATTTTGTACTGGAGGGCAGCGTGGAGGGTAAAAATTGTAGAGGGAGATCAAGAGATGAATAAACTAAGCAGATTCAGAAGGATGTAGGTTGCAGTATGCACTGGGAGATGAAGTAGCTTGCACAGGATAGGGTACTATGGATAGCTGCATCAAACCAGTCTCAGAACTGAAGACCACAACAACAACATTATGGCGTGAAACATTTTTAATCTCTGGTGCGAGGTAATGGAGTGCTTGTGCACTGTGGTGCCGGTGAAGTAGACACAGCCTATGCTAGTAATGTATTGTGTCTGGCCGCAAGCACCGTAACTGGACGTATGAAGCACCGACGTGCTCGTATCGATGGATGTTGCACGTGCAACGCATACTAACATACCTGGTTACATCTACCGTTTTGTGTTATATTACTAGTGCCATGTTGAACTACACCACAGTAGTGGAGGTTTGGTTGAACTAGTGCTTGCACTAGTTTACAATTAGGCAGTTTTGCCTAAAGGTATCTGACTGGAGTGCAGCGTTGTGCGAAAGTGAAACGTGGACGATAAACAGCTCACACAAGGAGAGAATGGAATTTTTTGAAATCGGATGCTACAGGGGTGTGCTGGACATTAGATGGCTAGCCCCGAGTAGCTAACGAGGTTGTACAGGATCGAACAGGAGGGCAAAGAAATCTTATGGCAGAACCTAATTAAAAGAAAAGATCGATTAAGAAGCATGACCGAATCGTCAGTTTGGTAAATAAGGGACGTCTGTAGGTAAGAACTGTAGAGGAAGAGTAAGGGATGAATAGAGTAACCAGTTTCAAAGGGACTGACAAGGATATGGGTTGCAGTAGCTATTCGGGGAGCAAGGGGCTTAATAGAGTATGTAGGGAAGCAGCCTACTCACGCCTTATAAAATTCTCATCAGTCTTTCCATTGTGTGCCAGCCTAGTCCGCTGTAACTAGCTCTGACGTCATAAATGTTGCGCAATACTTTAAAAATCAAGTAAATAACCTGAAACGGTTCTAGCATGTCAGGAGTAATACTAAATCAATATGTGTTGAATATCAGTTCAATAACTTTAACCACTTTCGAAATTTGGACATTTTTCTGTAAAAATCATTGGCGCAACAGAAAAGAGCTAGAAACTTAAAAATTTATATTTGGATTCCTTTTTCATGATAATTTAGTAGAAACAGTATTCTGGATCTCGCAAATTAAAATTTTACTTGAAATTCATGATTTTCAGGTTTTTGGCTTAGAAATTAAGGAAGCAAGATAGATTAAGTAGGCGAATAGATAAGGCTAGGATATTTAAATTTAAGTAGAAGGGAGATCCGCTATAATCATAAAGATGTGAGAAGTTTCAATTGAATAATTATAAAACAATAGCGATAGCGTATATCCAAAGGCAAGTTCAGAGCTCGTCTACTGCGTGTAGTGCAATTAAATTAATTCTCTCGCCCAAAATATTTGACTTAGCCACGTCAGACTTTTATTATGATTACTTACCTGTGTGCTAATTGCACATTTAAATTGTGAGCTTCATCGGCCATCAGCAAAGGAAGCGATGATTTATTCAATAACTTGAAGTGGTGCATTACTAGCCTAGCGGCTAGTCGGGAGAACGGAATTGATCAGTCGTTCCCTTAGCCGTCCGCACCGCGGCTTTATATATAAGAACGCTGCGCGAGAGAGAAAGGCCCCAGTTCTCTCCAGACGCTGATTAGCGCACCACCTGTGTCGGGAGTCGCGTGGCGTTGGTATCATTGCTATAAACGGCCTTGGATGCCATAGTAAGTTACTCAGGATACGCGTAACCATGAAATCATTTTCGAGGGAAGTGTTAATTCTGGGATGATTTTAATAATCTATCTTCAGTTTGCGTATTGTCGTATTTTCACGTGCCGCCGCGGGCCAGACATTTTAACATTATTTAGCGTGGCGTTTAATGAACATTATCATCAAATTATGGCGAGCATTCACTTAAACATTTAATTTGGACAGTTATAGTTGCATCAGCGCATTAGACTCTGAACTGCTCTGGTAGTTGGATTGTGTGGATTCTTTATGGTCTGTGACTTTCAGAATATAGTGAACATTTTTAGAGAATCGTTTTTCATTATGAATCACAGACAATCTCCTAATTCCTCAGAGCTATAAGCTGTAGCTATAAGTGTATTTCTCAGATGAAGTGGGCACTAGGAATTCTAATTACAGGCTTCACGTTTTGCTAATCTCTTTCTGGTTGCCAATATTGTACACTGCTGGTCACCGTAAATGCAACACCAAGAAAGACAAGAGGTAGCACAACAAAATTTATTTTGTAGATAACATGTTGACCAAGTATCAAATGATTACGTTTACAGACGTCTGTGACATGTGGTTCCTGCCAGAATCAGTAGCCAGAGTAGCCGCCATTGTTGGAGATCACCGCTGCCACACGTCTCGGCATTGAGTCAAAGAGACGTTGGATGTGTTCCTGGGGTACAGCAGCCCAAGCAGCTTCCACACGTTGCCAAAGATCATCTGGTGTGGCAGCTGGGGATGTAATCTGGGATCTGGGTCACTCGTTGAGCAACCATGGACCACATGATTTCTATCGGCGAAAGATCCGGAGAGCGAGCCGGCCAGGGAAGCAAGTCAATCTGGTTATTGATGAAGAACCTTTGGACAATGCGTGCCACGTGTGGTCGCGCATTATCCTGTTGAAATATGGCTGTGGCCGAGCCCTGAAGGTAAGGAAGGACAATTGGCTCCAGCACCTCGGATATGTAGCGCCGGCTATTTAAAGTACCGACAATGCGTACTAGAGGCGTGCGAGAGTAATATCCAATACCGCCCCATACCATAATACTCGGTGCAAGACCAGTGTGGCGGTGCATAATGCAGCTGTCCAGCATCCTCTCTCCACGGTGTCTCCACACTCGAATCCGACCATCGTGGTGCTGCAGACAGAAGCGTGCCTCGTCAGTAAAGACAACGTCATTCCATTCTGCCGTCCACATCCGTCTGTCATCACACCATTGGCGACGGAGACGTCTGTGGTTCTGCGTCAATGGTAGACGAAGCAATGGACGTTTTGCGGACAGACCACTCTGCTGTAAACGGCGTCGAATGGTAAGCGCAGACACTGGATGATGCGTTACAGACGCAATGTGCTGTGCCATGGTTCGGGATGTCACTGAGCGATCCGTCACTGCCATGCGCACAATTTGCCTATCAGCACGTGCAGTGGTGCACCGAGGTGAATGCGATCGACCACGTCGGTCCGTCGTACCCTCCTGCATCCAACGGTCACATATCCGCATTACAGTTGTTTGGTTTCGTCCAACACGACTAGCGATTTCTCTGTATGATAATCCACAATCTCGGTAAGCCACTATCCTTCCTCTGTCGAACTCGGATACTTGATCAAAAGATGTTCGCTGTTGTCTACAAGGCATAACTGATCGTCTTGTGAAACAACCACAAGGTAAACACACGTGCCGAACGTACACTCGTCGAAATCGCCAAGCCTTAAATGGCGCTATGAGGTGGCGCCACAGGCGCGCGTGATTTGCGTCTGCGCTGAAATTCTAATCAGTTGCATATCTCATCACTGCAAACTCATGGTGTAAATTTCACTCGATTCGGATGCTTCCTTCAGGGTGTTGCATTTACGGTGGCCAGCAGTGTAGTTAGAGAGCCAGTGTTGAGAACGGCAAAAGACAGCATAAATAATAGGAACATTTATATAACAATTAATTCCACCAGCCGCCCCGCATATGGTTAATCGGCCGGGAAATGCATCTTTTCTGCATCTACATCACAAAACATTTAAATAACATTAATTAAACCCGCCGCCCCACAAGTAGCGTGGAGATCTGCATCAAACTAATATTCTAATGACAATAACAACTATGAATTCTACACATACAATTTTTTTTTGTTTTAAATTGACGATTCTTAATTTCTGGACGTACCTCCAGGTTTCAGGCTAGGTACATTCACACCTAGGTAACAGCAGTAGCAGCAGCGGCAGCGGCAGCAGCAACCTCTAACACAGCTGTGAGGCGCCCCCGCACAGAGGGCGGCCGCCCGGCGTGTCCCTGCGGTAATCAAGTTACTGGCGGCGAGATCAGAGGTGCCGCCCGCGTCATATTTCTAATTACGGAGCGCCGCGCACCACAGCAAAGAGGGCGCTGGCGGAGCACAGGCAACGCGCGGGAACCAACCAGCTCGCTGTAAGCCCTGTAAACCGTGCCGCAGCTTCCATCCACAGCCTGTAGCGGGACAAGTGACAGCACGCGAAACTACAGTTTTTTTACCTCAACAGTTATCTCAAATACCGGGGAAGCTGGGGGAGGACAGTGGAATTCAGTACACAGCACGGAAATTTATAGCTGACCTTAACACTGTTCTCTTAAAATTATGGAAGTTGTTTTTAATCTACCACACTTTGTCCACAACTCGGTGCGAAGATAATGTGATTTTTGGATGACTAATTTTCGTATGTCACCGTATCTGACTTAATTTTTGTATTGCCTCACTTCACAAAAAAAAATGGCGGAAAAATGGCGCATCATCTGGGGTTAAATATCGCGTTGTAAGATCAATAAAACTTGTCAGTATAAACCATCGTTAACAGGTTACGTTTTTAATTTTCGTGCCTCTCTTCTTTAGTCACAGTTATAATGGGAGATATTGCGTCTTTTGTGTCTCTAATTTAAGTCTAATTTCGATCAGCAGTTTCTGTTTACTTAAAAGCATTTTCATTGGTCATTGTAACGTCACGATTTTTCTTAAAAAATCTGTGGACAGAAAGTAAGGAGTTTTCATGGTTTAAACTCACTTCTTTTTGACGCCTTCTTCATTTCCGTCCGTTCTGCTACACAAAGCTGCAAAACTAAACAGGCTTAAGCCGGCGTGAACGAGGAGAGAAATTGTTACACCAGCTATGAGGTGGGTATGAGTTACCCGAAACTCTGATGATGAATTTTTGATACTATAACTGTGTATTAAGTATTTTTTACTTAGGATATCAATAACGGTGTCTATTAAACAAGATGAGTAAGTAAAATACTGTGTTTAGGATACAAAACCCTTTTTTATGGTTAAATAATGAGCTGTCTCTATTTTCTCATAAAAAGTATAAGTTTCAGAAGTTTAACATTTTTTCATACAAAATTCTAACAGAATTACAGTTTCTTTGATTAATTAACATAATGATATTGTCTTCTAATAATAAAAGAGAAAAATAAAATAAAAGGACTTACGAGATCAATTAGGTCAGCACAAATATTACACCTACAAATCAGCACATTCTCCGCACATAAAAAACACGTGCTCCATATAGTGGCTTCTCACACATCGAACAACAATGTTTTGTTTTCTTGTCTTTTTTTTTTCAGTACAGTCATCACACCTAACACATCTACCAATCATTATGTTTGGAACTGGCAATGGAGTTTCTCCCAGTTGATCAACAATCCTCTTTCGAATTTCCATTGGAAGACGTATGTTTTCTTGTCTAGTGCGAGGACTGTCGCTTATCAGATTCAAACCTAAATTACGAATGATCTCGACGTTACATGCGTGTTTTGTCACCTTTGTTATTTTCCCTGTAGGCTGGGATGGCATTAATGCAGCCGTATTGAGCATACCATAAAAATTGTCATAGGTCATCGTTTTCTGTTGTTGATGATTTGTATCTGTAAGTATAGTATTCAACATGCTTCTTGTTATTAAAAACCTCCAACATTCAGTCTCTGTTTTGGCATGTTTTGCAGCACCTTTTACGCCTGGAAAACTGGTAATAATATTCTCTAAACGAATACGAACACTTTGCTTAGGACAATCCTTCATTCATTTTGTACCATCTTTGGACGTTTAAGAAATGTCACGTATCTCAGGTGACTGATTAGGAACCGGAAACGCAAGATTTAGGCTCTTGCGAATCGTCCAAAATACCCTCTTGCTCCGAATCACTTTCTTCACTTCTTTGAGAAACTTTGTCAATCTCTTCTTCGCTCTCGGAGTCACAGGAACTAGCATTTGGACAGCTTTCTAAAACTTCTTCTAGCATTTTTTGTAACTGACGCTCATTTTCTTCATAAGACATCTTGAGAAACATAAAATCTAAAAATAAATCGAACAATACTATAAATAACTATAGATCACATAAACTCGCTGACAGCTCAAAAGTGGAACACCGACAACGAGGTCGGGTGTGACGTACCGTAGCCACCTTTGCACCCTTCTGACGCTGGTGCAACAATAAACTCAACACTGTTCTTTACCTCCAGCTACTATGACAGCAAGACTTGTGCGGCAACAATGTCGTTCAATAATCAGTGTTCAAAACACCTCGGGTATGACGTACCCGACCTCACTGACGCCGGTTTAATGTCCAGTCCTGGAGGTCGGAAAACATTCATATTGTGGTACAGCAGACGAGGGATAGCTCGAAAGTGATAGTTTACCTGCACATTTTCGAACATAATGTTTGCATCTCAGTTACACAAATTTCAAACAAGCGTAGTGTTTCGACAAGACAGCGTACCGCCACAGTGAGGGTTAGTTGCTAGCCAGTTCTTGGATGAAATCATTCTGGATACATACATCCAATGTTACGGCCACCACGTTGACTTTTTTGTGGGGTTACGTTAAGGTTAGAGCATTCAGTTCACCAGTTCCTGACGTGTAAGCTGTTAAGGTACGAATACGAGGTACTAGAGAGCGGTGACGGAACCGGTGTTGCTAAAGACACGGAGAGAAATTGAGTAACACTTAGGCATTCTATGGGAAGCAAACGAAGCACACAGGCATCTTTATAACGTTTACGGGTTAAGGTACCAACTCCAACAAACTTCGCAGCTTTATCTTGCGTAGTTGCTCAGAAATAAATTTTTGTTTTCACCGTTTATACGTCTGTAGCGCTTTCCGTACCTGCTGCGATGAATTATCATTTCCCAGTATCACAGGTGGTGGTGGTTAGTGTTTAACGTCCCGTCGACAACGAGGTCATTAGAGACGGAGCGCAAGCTCGGGTTAGGGAAAGTTTTTGGGAAGGAAATCGGCCGTGCCCTTTCAAAGGAACCATCTCGGCATTTGCCTGAAACGATTTAGGGAAATCACGGAAAACCTAAATCAGGATGGCCGGAGACGGGATTGAACCGTCGTCCTCCCGAATGCGAGTCCAGTGTGCTAACCACTGCGCCACCTCGATCGGTCAGTATCACAGTTTTGAGCTGCTCCAGTTCACCTTCTTATCGGTATCTGTGGTGGTATGGGCTTGGTAAATTCTTCAGAACGGACATTGTTTGTGCCGCATGGTGGCAACTAGTAGCCTGTAAATACAGGTCTCTAGGAGTGGTTTTGAGGAAGAAATTTCTGAATATGTACGTGGGGACTGTGGGGAAACCGGACCGGAAGTGAATAGAAGCATTTCAGATGTGGTGGTACACACGAATGTTGAAAATTAGGTGGTCTGATAACCTAAGGAATGAGGAGGTTCTGCGCAGAATTGGAGAGGAAAGGAATATGTGGAAAACACAGAGAAGGATAATGGACAGGTTAACAGGACATCTTTTTAGACATCAGGGAATGACTTTCATGGTAGGTTGCAGGTGCTGCTCTGAGAGGAAGAGGTTGACAAAAGAGGAATTCGTCGCGGGCCACTTCAAACCAGTCAGAAGACTGATGACTCAAAAAAATAAGAAATAAAGGAGTGGTCTTTGCAGTTATCGAATGTTGTGACGACTCCTGGAATGCCATAAATGAAAGTAAATGAAGAAAACTACCCGAGAGCTTCATGTGCAAACTGTCGTAAGGTCTGAGGCCCGACGATAAACAGTGATAACTAACAGTCTAACAGTAATATCAGTGTATCAAGACGCCATAGAGGACAGAGCTGCAATATCAATGTGTGATCTTTATCATTCTTCTCTTGGAGATCGTGTGAAACGTTCGGTAGCTATCATCTTCGCAGGTCTATAAAGTGCTTTACCTCTAAGTCAATGCGAAAATACATTAAGTAGTGTCAAACACGACTCTTTTTCATGTATTAGATTAATGAACGACATCTGCTATTAAAAATAACGCCTTTAGCGTATTTGAGGGTTGTCCGCCATTGTTGTTGTTGTTGTGGTCTTCAGTCCTGAGACTGGTATGATGCAGCTCTCCATGCTACTCTATCCTGTGCAAGCTTCTTCATCTCCCAGTGCTTACTGCAACCTACATCCTTCTGAATCTGCTTAATGTATTCATCCCTTGGTCTCCCTCTACGATTTTTATCCTCCACGCTGCCCTCCAATACTAAATTGGTGATCCCTTGATGCCTCAGAACATGTCCTACCAACCGATCCCTTCTTCTTGTCAAGTTGTGCCACAAACTTCTCTTCTCCCCAATCCTGTTCAATACTTCCTCATTAGTTATGTGATCTACCCATCTAATCTCCAGCATTCTTCTGTAGCACCACATTTCGAAAGCTTCTATTCTCTTCTTGTCCAAACTATTTATCGTCCATGTTTCACTTCCATACATGGCTACACTCCATACAAATACTTTCAGAAATGACTTCCTGACACTTAAATCTATACTCGATGTTAACAAATTTCTCTTCTTCAGAAACGCTTTCCTTGCCATTGCCAGTCTACATTTTATATCCTCTCTACTTCGACCATCATCAGTTATTTTGCTCCCCAAATATCAAAACTCCTTTACTGCTTTAAGTGTCTCATTTCCTAATTTAAATCCCTCAGCATCACCCGACTTAATTCGACTACATTCCATTATCCTCGTTTTGCTTTTGTTGATGTTCATCTTATATCCTCCTTTCAAGACACTATCCATTCCATTCAACTGTTCTTCCAAGTCCTTTGCTGTCTCTGACAGAATTACAATGTCATCGGCGAACCTCAAAGTTTTTATTTACAGCATACAGTAGTGTTTTGCTTGATACGACCTCATGAGCCGTTATAATCAGAAGATAGCGTGTGTATTAGATTAATGAACGACATCAGCTATTAAAAATAACGCCTTTAGCGTATTTGGGGGTGGCCGCCATTACAGCATAGAGTAGTGTTTGGCTTGATACGACCTCAGGGGCCGTTATAATCAGAAGATAGCGGGTGAATTTCCTTACTTTGACAGAGCTTTAAATGATTATTAGAAAGGTTCCAATAATTTCTTGCTACTTATTCCGTACCAGACTACATAATTCAAATACGTTTACATACAGCCATTTCAAAAGTCGTTTCTACTGCACTGAAAGAAAGGTATTACATAAACGATAAGAAAGTAGTGGTTCGCATCTACACATGTACTCGAAAACTGATCCATGAAATCAATGAGCTCATGTGCGCCACTTATAGCGAGAAATGTCACCTGGTGGTATGCCCAGCATAACGTTACTTGAATAGAGAAAACTGAATTTTAAGTAGCATTAGTATAGCATTGGTGAGCGCGCTGCAAGCGGATTAAAAACCAGAGAACCGCCGCATAAATTCCGAGAGCAATTTGTTTCCCTTCTCGCCGAAGTTAATTCACAGTCTGTGACCTTTGTAAGTAATTTCTCACCTGTTCATTTGTAATTAGCGTCATTTTCAGTATCTCTTTTCTGCCGCACTAGTTCGCCGTTACTGATGTAGTAGTATAAGTAGTATTATTAAAAATCAAGAATTGACATAACATATAAAACAATATTAGTTTATAGCCACCAGACTAAATATTTTTTTCATTTTTACGCGTCGGGGAAGGCCACTACCACAAAAATAGACCTTACGTTTTCACTCGTTGTAATGTCCAAGTGTAACACTCTCTTACGTCACACTACAGCGTCTAAATCTGACAAGTAATTTCTTTCTACATTATGCATAGTATGCTTTACAAGACCCCTAATGATCTGGAAGGGAGCCGCTATGATGAAATGGGGAGGGTAGCAAGCAAACTGCATAAAAGGAGAACTGCATCAAGCTGCCTCAAGCTGCATCAAGCTGCATCAAGCTAACTGAAACAAGCATCCTCTGCCGCACACCGTAGTGCTACTTCCAGAGCATAAATAAAGATACAGAAACAACCATCTATATTTTTGACGTAATTCCAGTACAGGTCTTGTCGTGCCATTTAATAACACGTGTGTGGACCTATCAGTAATTTAGAAGGCATTACGCATCGCACATATTTTCATTCAGCTTAATTTTTGCAGAGTTATAGCGCCAATGGCAATGCGAAAACTGTGTAAATTTTCGGGCCCCAATGTGAATGTTATCCAGAATTAATCAACTTGTGAAAAATGTGATCGAGAGCAAAAACCGCCAGAGGTCCGCATCGGTGAGCGCGCTGCAAGCGGATTAAAAACCAGAGAACCGCCGCATAAATTCCGAGAGCAATTTGTTTCCCTTCTCGCCGAAGTTAATTCACAGTCTGTGACCTTTGTAAGTAATTTCTCACCTGTTCATTTGTAATTAGCGTCATTTTCAGTATCTCTTTTCTGCCGCACTAGTTCGCCGTTACTGACGTAGTGTAAGTGAAGTTGGAATGATGTACTGAGCGTACTATATGTTTCATGAGTTGCAGAGTTCATATTTGCATGCTCACCGTGATCAAAATATGACACCCTATCACGTAAAATTAACTGCAGATCTGTTTTCTGTTTTTAGTGATCCGACTTCTAACTACTCTGATGCGGCCCGCTTCGAATTGCTCTCTTGTGCCAACTTCTTTCTCTGAGAGTAGCACTTGCAAGTGCCCTACGACCTCGGTTATTTGTTAGATGTATTCAGCCTTACGATGTATTCCAATCTCTATTTAATCCTACAAATTTTACTCTCTAAAGCTCCCTCTAGTGACATGGAAATTATTCCCTGAAGCCTGAACATAAGTCATACTATTTTTGTTACTTACAGGCATTCGATCTACAAAACTAGCATATTAGTCACAATGCATGGAATCGCTTAAGAAAGGAGAACGTTATCATTAATTTTCCAAAATAACACTGTAGATGAATTCATCTTGAAATTTGTTCGTGTTAATAATACACACATCAGTCTTATTCACTAAATTATGATTGAAAACAAGGAAACATCATACATTTTACAATGACCCAAAGCAAACAACCAGATTAGATTAGATTAATACTTGTTCCATAGATCATGAATACGACACTTCGTAATGATGTGGAACGTTTCAGGTTAATAAAAGATGTCTGTACAAGATATTACATTACACAAAATATTGCATGACACTAATGTTTAAGTTGTTGTTTTTTCCCTTAATTTATATCTAAAAATTCAGCCAACGTGTGGAAGGAGTTGTCATCTACAAATTCTTTTAATTTATTTTTAAATGTTAGTTGGCTATCTGTCAGGCTTTTGATGCTGTTTGGTAGGTGACCAAAGACTTTTGTGGCACCATGATTGACCCCTTTCTGTGCCAGTATGCGGGGCAGCATGAACAAGGCAATTAAGGTATCATTGAATGCTCAATTGCCTAACGTATCTGCCAAGAAACGACTGATTTTAATCTACTACTTTGATAAGGGAAACATGCAAGAGGAACGAGTGTACGCCACAGGTATAGGACTGGCTAGCAACGTGCGTAGACGATCTCATGTGATTGAACACAAAAAGGAACGACAGTCAGAATGCTTCAAGTTCACCCATGAGCGGTCGAAAGTGACAGTTGCAGCGCTATTGAAAGAAAGGTCAGAAGAAAGAAGCACAAAAAAGTCACGTGACATTCTAAAGTCTAACTAGTTGTCGGTTGACAAAGAAATCTTGATAACAAATGAGAACTAACGCACACAAATTGATGACGGTAAGATAAGATCAGTTGTTGTTGTTGTGGTCTTCAGTCCTGAGACTGGTTTGATGCAGCTCTCCATGCTACTCTATCCAGTGCAAGCTTCTTCATCTCCCAGTACCTACTGCTACCTACATCCTTCTGAATCTGCTTAGTTTATTCATCTCTTGGTCCCCCTCTACGATTTTTACCCTCCACGCTGCCCTCCAATGCTAAATTTGTGATCCCTTGATGCCTCAAAACATGTCCTACCAACCGATCCCTTCTTCTAGTCAAGTTGTGCCACAAACTTCTCTTCTCCCCAATTCTATTCAATACCTCCTCATTAGTTACGTGATCTACCCACCTTATCTTCAGCATTCTTCAGTAGCCCCACATTTCGAAAGCTTCTATTCTCTTCTTGTCCAAACTGGTTATCGTCCATGTTTCACATCCATACATGGCTACACTCCATACAAATACTTTCAGAAACGACTTCCTGACACTTAAATCTATACTCGATGTTAACAAATTTCTCTTCTTCAGAAACGATTTCCTTGCCATTGCCAGTCTACATTTTATATCCTCTCTACTTCGACCATCATCACTTATTTTGCTCCCTAAATAGCAAAACTCCTTTACTACTTTAAGTGTCTCATTTCCTAATCTAATCCCCTCAGCATCACCCGATTTAATTTGACTACATTCCATTATCCTCGTTTTGCTTTTGTTGATGTTCATCTTATACCCTCCTTTCAAGACACTGTCCATTCCGTTCAACTGCTCTTCCAAGTCTTTTGCTGTCTCTGACAGAATTACAATGTCATCGGCGAACCTCAAAGTTTTTACTTCTTCTCCATGAATTTTAATACCTACTCCGAATTTTTCTTTTGTTTCCTTTACTGCTTGCTCAATATACAGATTGAATAACATCGGGGAGAGGCTACAACC
This sequence comes from Schistocerca nitens, assembly GCF_023898315.1. Classification (NCBI taxonomy): domain Eukaryota; kingdom Metazoa; phylum Arthropoda; class Insecta; order Orthoptera; family Acrididae; genus Schistocerca; species Schistocerca nitens. The sequence goes on from NC_064614.1 coordinate 24,649,440, forward strand.
CTGTCTCACTCCTTTCCCAACCACTGCTTCCCTTTCATGTCCCTCGACTCTTATAACTGCCATCTGGTTTCTGTACAAATTGTAAATAGCCTTCCGCTCCCTGTATTTTCCCCTGCCACCTTCTGAATTTGAAAGAGAGTATTCCAGTTAACGTTGTCAAAAGCTTCCTCTAAGTCTACAAATGCTAGAAACGTAGGTTTGCCTTTTCTTAATCTTTCTTCTAAGGTAAGTCGTAAGGTTAGTATTGCCTCACGTGTTCCAACATTTCTACGGAATCCAAACTGATCTTCCCCGAGGTCCGCTTCTACCAGTTTTTCCATTCGTCTGTAAAGAATTCGCGTTAGTATTTTGCAGCTGTGACTTATTAAACTGATAGTTCGGTAATTTTCACATCTGTCAACACCTGCTTTCTTTGGTATTGGAATTATTATATTCTTCTTGAAGTCTGTGGGTATTTCGCCTGTCTCATACATGTTGCTCACCAGATGGTAGAGTTTTTTCATGACTGGCTCTCCCAAGGCCATCAGTAGTTCTAATGGAATGTTGTCTACTCCCGGGGCCTTGTTTCGACTCAGGTCTTCCAGTGCTCTGTCAAACTCTTCACGCAGTATCTTATCTCCCATTTCATCTTCATTTACATCCTCTTCCATTTCCATAATATTGCCCTGAAACTCTCTACAACCACTGGTTCTTTCAGTTTGTCCAGGTCCCATCTCCTTAAATTCCCACCTTTTTGCAGTTTCTTCAGTTTCAATCTGCAGTTCATAACCAATAGATTGTGGTCAGAATCCACATCTGCACCTGGAAATGTCTTACAATTTAAAACCTGGTTTCTAAATCTCTGTCTTACCATTATATAATCTATCTGATACCTTTTAGTATCTCCAGGATTTTTCCAGGTATACAACCTTCTTTTATGATTCTTGAACCAAGTGTTAGCTATGATTAAGTTATGCTCTGTGCAAAATTCTACAAGGCGGCTTCCTCTTTCATTTCTTCCCCCCAATCCATATTCACCTACTATGTTCCATTCTCTCCCTTTTCCTACTGACGAATTCCAGTCACCCATGACTATTAAATTTTCGTCTCCCTTCACTACCTGAATAATTTCTTTTATCTCGTCATACATTTCATCTACTTCTTCATCATCTGCAGAGCTAGTTGGCATATAAACTTGTACTACTGTAGTAGGCATGGGCTTTGTGTCTATCTTGGCCACAATAATGCGTTCACTATGCTGTTTGTAGTAGCTAACCCGCACTCCTATTTGTTTATTCATTATTAAACCTACTCCTGCATTACCCCTATTTGATTTTGTATTTATAACCCTGTAATCACCTGACCAAAAGTCTTGTTCCTCCTGCCACCGAACTTCACTAATTCCCACTATATCTAACTTTAACCTATCCATTTCCCTTTTTAAATTTTCTAACCTACCTGCCCGATTAAGGGATCTGACATTCCACGCTCCGATCCGTAGAATGCCAGTTTTCTTTCTCCTGATAAGATCAGTATATAATCAATTTACGTTATGAATATAAATTGTGAGGATTTATTTAATACCACAAGCTACATGGAATACTACAGGGTGTCGCACGAAATGTGTTATCATTTTGTTTTTGAATATAAACTTTATTGTCAATACAATCTGAAAGGAACATAGACTACAACGAGGAGCCGTCCATGGAGATTTGTTCTAACTCAGCACATGCTCTATATGTCCACCATTTCGTTTCCTAACTTCCTTCAAACGAACACTGAAGTTAGTGATTACCCTACGGCATATGTCTTCCGTAATTTCACTGCAAGCTTGAAGAATAAGTCTTCTGAGCTCCATTAAATGACATGGACGTTTCGGGAAAATTTTTTCCTTTAGGTACCCCCAAAGAAAAAAGACACATGGATTTGAGGTCTGGACTATTGGGGGGCCAATTTTGTCCGTCATTTGAAGCGACCTGGAAACCTGAGTGAAAAGATCCACATGTCGAAATGCTCGTGTAAAAACTCCAACACAGTGTTTGCAGTATGTGGCCTTGCTCCATCTTGCATGAACCACTGCGTGTTGAAGGGCAAGGCAGTAGCCAGAAGTTGTGGAATGAAGCTATTGTGAAGCATGCTCAAATAACGGTCGCTGTTCAGTTTCTTCAAAGAAAATGGGTCCAATAAGTCCGTGACTAGAAATTGCTGCCCACGCTGTAATCCTCGGAGCATAATGTTGTCGTTCATGAAGCACTTGTGGGTTTTCAGCGGCCCAAAAGCGTACATTTTGTTTGTCAACCACACCGTCTAAATGAAAATACGCCTCGTCTCAAAACCAAACGTTGTTGAGAGTTTCTTCCCTATCCTCCGCCCACTGAGCAAACAGTAGTCTCTGCTGCTTGTATTTTTCAGTGAGCTTCTGTGCACAGATCATCTTGTATGGGTACATATGGAGGTCACTTTAAAGAATGCGTTGAACAGACCGTCTGGATATTCCCAGTTGCACTGCTGCCCTTCTACACGATTTCCCGGCACTTCTCTGTACAGCAACTCGTACCGCTTCAATATTCTCCGGCGAACAAACAGGGTTAGGCCGAGGTCGCTTCGCTTCCGATACTGTTCCTTCCTGTACAAATTTATCGTAGAACCTGTGGATGGTGTTCTTGCAAGGACCCATCGTGTTTTAAACTGTTGTCGAAAACGCCTCTGAGTCACAACAAGGCTTTTCGTTTCATGGAAAAGTAACACAATTGCCGATCGTTGCTCTGTCGTCAGTCTTCCATTGTCAGCCATTCCTGCTTACTAGTCTCCTAGCGGCAGTATCGTGAATTAAATCTTAATTAGTAACTCATTTGTTTTTCCAAGCTCTGCTGGTACTGCTGTAGAGATCCCAGCGGGATATCTAATGTGAGTCGTAAATTGTGAAAGAAACAACTGGCAACACATTTCGTGCGCCACCCTGTATCTGGTATCAAACGCAATCTGTTGGGAAGGAAAATTGGTTTAATTGTGAAAATTACATTTGTGAATTGTCGGAAAAGTTATAGAAACACTATTCAACTAAATAGAGCGAAGAGGACACAGATTAGAAAACTATTTAACACCGTGAGCTACATGCAACACTGTGTAATATCGCGAGCAAGCAGTCACAATGAAGCTTTGGTTTGATTATGAAAACTACACTCACGAATCATTGGAAACAATGGAGATACATTATTTAGGCAAATATATCGAAGAACAAGCACTGTAAGAATCTGTTCGAACGACAAAACATAGCAAAGAACCGCCTAGCCATCGTGGTTGATTTCACAAAGAGATATCGATTGGTTTGTGGTGTTAAAAACCTTAGTCAAAGATGTAAAGCAACATATTAGTTTGTTTTAATTAGATTTTAAATATTCGCGGTGCTCTATTTTTTCTTGTCGTACGTCAGTTTTGACATCATAGAGATTTTATTATTGACACGTACGTCAGTTGGTATGGAAGTTGTAACATTATATTTCTGCTGTTCTGTATACAATTTCATTACGTGGTAGACATCGATATGTATGCATTTTTTTTTTATTCGTCTTTATTTGGTTCCACTGACGACGGGCTCTATGCCGGAATACCGATCCGGCAGTGAAATATTTTACGTGCAGCTCATGGTATGCAGCAAGACGTCTTTCAATAAATACAGCCCATATGTCAGTGATTAAGGTAACGCCAACGACGAACACATGAAGAGCCTTCAAATTCTGCAGAACCGTTCCCCAAGACTGCAGATTGTAAAGAATATGTCTCTCACATCAATAAACACTTCCGGGCTAAGTTGCCGTGGTCGATCTGTAGAACTTCTTCTCCCTGACGTTTCGTTCTCAACTACGGAGAACATCTTCGGAGGTGAGTCAACGACTGGCTGCTAGGAGCTGGGGCCGCCGCTTATATGGATATCGCAGAGGGCGCCACCGCACGTCACGTGGCGTCGATGTGCAGCTATCTCTGGCTATCGTCTGTTCTCTCGATTGCAGGCAATCGATTGTCACGTGATTGATGCAACGTCGCCATATCTTATCCAATTTTAATCCTTCTTCTTTACGATTAAAATTGTATTGATGTTTGTGGATTTCAATTGCCTCTCTATACATACGTGTGTAATAATGCGACGTCCTCGCTAGCACGCTTGTTTCACCAAATTTTATTTCGTGATCTCCATCCTTAAAAACATGTTCCGCTACTGCCGATTTGTCGATATGTCCCAAGCGACAGTTTCTTTTGTGCTCCGTCAACCGTGTATTGATGCTTCTTTTTGTAGTTCCTATGTAAACCCTGCCACAACTGCACGGAATTTTATATACCCCTGGAGTGGCTAGGGGGTGACGAGCATCTTATGTTGATCTTAGGCATTCACTAAATTTCTTAGTAGGTCTGAAAATGGTCTCTACGTGAAACTTGGCTTGTGCTTTCCCAATGCGATCCGTGATATTATGGATGAACGGAAGAAATACTCTTCCAGCTGATGGTTGTTGCTGTCTCCTATTTTTAGGCATTAGGAGTACTAGCCAAGTTTCACGTAGAGACCATTTTCAGACCTACTAAGAAAATTAGTGAATGCCTAAGATCAACAAAAGATGCTCGTCACCCCCTAGCCACCCCAGGGGTATATAAAATTCCGTGCAGTTGTGGCAGGGTTTACATAGGAACTACAAGAAGAAGCATCAATACACGGTTGACGGAGCACAAAAGAAACTGTCGCTTGGGACATATCGACAAATCGGCAGTAGCGGAACATGTTTTTAAGGATGGAGATCACGAAATAAAATTTGGTGAAACAAGCGTGCTAGCGAGGACGTCGCACTATTATACACGTATGTATAGAGAGGCAATTGAAATCCACAAACATCAATACAATTTTAATCGTAAAGAAGAAGGATTAAAATTGGATAAGATATGGCGGTCGACGTTGCATCAATCACGTGACAATCGATTGCCTGCAATCGAGAGAACAGACGATAGCCAGAGATAGCTGCACATCGACGCCTCGTGACGTGCGGTGGCGCCATCTACGATATTCATATAAGCGGCGGCCCCAGCTCCTAGCAGCCAGTCGTTGACTCACCTCCGAAGATGTTCTCCGTAGTTGAGAACGAAACGTCAGGGAGAAGAAGTTCTACAGATCGACCACGGCAACTTAGCCCGGAAGTGTTTATTGATGAAGACGCCGGCCGTGAAAGCCTACATGGAATGATGTCTCTCACATATTTTAATTAGAGATTAAAGTCTATTGCTGTTAATTATCATTTAGCTAATCATTTTATTCTAGATCATTACTTTCAATCAAGCTGTATTTGTTACGGACTAATGACCACAGTTGTAGCTGTTTCAGGTAGCGTTGCTCGAACTGCACAGATACGCGAGATTGCTCTAGGTTCTAACTCTCGCTTCAGCGTCAGTATGTTGTACTGGCGTCTGTGGGGTCATCAGTCGTGTCGCTAATGTTTTATTGAAATTGCAGAGGCACAGTAACAAAAGAATTGCAACGACAATACGTGGTGGGTCTTTTTTTTAAGATTTGAGTAATCTGTGGGAGTACTTTTATTATTTACTGCATTATAGTGAGTTGACAAAGCTATAAATTAATTTGTCGATTGTTGTTAGTGAACTTCGTATCCTACTGTCACTGATACCCAGCATCCAACATGAAGACAAGGTTCCAGACATGGAATGTAGGAATTCTTACAAACCGTACGTAGAGCTCCTGTCTACGGTTGTACATTAGAATCAAAGCTCTCCTGTGGAAACGTTTCAGTGATAACGCTTCTTCCTTCTGTAGAAAATCACACACCTCACCAAACACGAAGATCATGCGATCGTCGTAAACTTACACCACAGAGCATCAGTGAACTGACTGGACCGGCTACCTGATAATAAACCACCATGGGAAGCTGTTACCGAATTTATTATCAAGGCGACAAGCAAAGTAAACGAAGAATAGCTAGACGAACAGCAAGAATGTCTTAGAGGAACAGCCTCAGGGTTTCAAAACTTCATAAAACACCAGGGACAAGGACCACACATTACAGATTCGATGAGTTGACTTATCTCACAGAGGCTAGTCGGAACTGCGTTGAAGGTACGTAATACTAAATCAGATCCATCTCCGAACGTGCTCAACTCGACTCAAATGATGGAGGAATATTAAGTTCAAATGACGACAGCATCATTGGAAACTTGTGATTGCAATACTTTTGCCATTATAAATATTTTATGTCGCAACTTCAAAGCATATTTATTAACATATGACCCGTTTCAATCCTTTATGACCATCATAAGATATAAAATGCTTGGTTTCAGACAGCAGGTCATTGATATCTTCGGTTCTATAAACGTCGAACTTCATCTTGTGATACTAGAGTTGGCACTGACATGCTATTCCTATCGAAGCTTGCGGCACTGAAACTGGTTACGTGTTTTGCTGTCAGTAGTATCTATGGCGACTCTGGTGCATAGTCCTACTTTCCACCGGTAGTTGGCGCTACATAGAGCGGGAAATTTAAAAACTGAAGATGGTGCTGGAAGGAAATTCAGATTCAAGAACGTTAGATGGCGAGAAATTCAAAATAATCTTCGAACGTCCAAGATGGCAGAATTATCCCAGCTGTGCCTTGTTCCCCTTTCCCTGCCCTCTACCCTCTGCCCTGGCCCTCCCGGACCTCTCCCGCGGCCGGCCGGAGTGGCCGAGTGGTTCTAGGCGCTACAGTCTGGAACCGCGAGACCGCTACGTTCGCAGGCTCGAATCCTGCCTCGGACATGAATGTGTGTGATGTCCTTAGGTTAGTTAGGTTTACGTAGTTCTAAGTTCTAGGGGACCGATGATCTCAGAAGTTAAGTCCCATAGTGCTCAGAGCCATTTGAACCATTTGAACCTCTTCCGCCAACCATAGTATATTATTAAAATTGATAGGAAAATAGTGCTGTATGCAGTTCAGAATTATGTAAACTTCACTTGAGAGTATACCAAGATGAAAGTATGTATTATTTTCAGGTACGTGAGACGTTGAAGTTTCCATACATACCCCAGCATGAAATGCATAAAAATGATGCCAAGTTGCATCATTTCTGTGAAAGTCACAGGCATTTGCCTCTGAACTGTGCACGCACGCAAGCAACACGGACACACACACACACACACACACACACACACACACAGACCTATTCCATTTTCTCAGGTACGTACTTCGCTCCCAAAACCGTATCTACTTGCCCAGTGTATCAACTCACCCTAGGAAATGTGTCAACTTGCCAAAAACCGTATCAACTTATTCGCAAAATGTATTAATTTCCCCCAAAATCGCATCGACGTCCCCCAAAAAAGTACCAACTTTCCACTTAAAACTGTATCAATGTGACCTGAAAATAAGAGAAATAGAAATATTAGGGAAGGGGAAGGACTAAAATCTCAAACAAAAATACTTTAGATATAAAATTTACCATAACTTTTTACATTGTTTTTATATTACATTTTTTAAATTTTCGTACAATGTTTTTATCTACAACGTATTTGCGCTTCATTTGGATATTACCTGTTGCAGATTCTGTGATGCTAGACGATTGATCAGCTGTACTTCTGATAGTCACTTCTTCTTGGAGATTCTACAACAGTGAATGAGGAACGAAGTATGCCTTAGGAAAGACAACATAATTGCATTCATAATATTGTAAGTAATGCAGTTCAGTAATAAGTGTAAGACTTGTCTGAATGATAGACTGCATAAGCAGAAACATTTAAGGAAGAAAAAGAATCGGAAGGTGGAATATGCATGACTTACACTTTTTTGTAGAGAATTCCTGTGGATGTCGAATTTTTGTCGTGACCAGGTATTTTGAAGACAGTCACTAGTCGCTCATCTCCAAGCACCTAGCAGATCCCGCAACACTGAAGAAAAAAAATGCATGTCTTGGTTACAGCCAGTTATCAGTGCACGAAAACATGTATGAGTATTAGTAGTAATGTGTAAATATTATACTTACATTTTTTTTAGAGTTGCTTGTCACCTTCAAAGAAGAACAAAGACGACGTTGACAGCGACGATTATATGATATCAATGCATTTCTCGAGTGGTTGGTCTCGCTTTTATAGTCCGTTCCAGCTAAGTCAGCAGTTGCTGATATCTGTTCATATGCCTCCATGCAGTTTCATTCATATTTCACCATCTTGACAAGTCCTGACAACTTGAGGCTTGCTACATGCATAGTCAGCATGTTCAGGCTTGTCAGCGTCTCAATTTCATATGTCACCTAGTTGAGACAAGTTGAGACCTGCAAAAGGCACAGTCAGCGAGTGTACGTATGAATTTTATATTGCACCAACTCGAGAGAAGTTGATACTTACAAAACGCTGTCAGCGATTTCCGCCCCACCGCAGCCTAATCAAAATTTGTGAAGTATTATGCCCAAGCGAGAGTCAAATACAAAGTCGGAAAAACGTAGAAACGTCATGCATTATTTCTCATATTAATCAATTATTAATATGATTGTTGCCTATGATAAATAACTGAGTGTTATTAAAACACCCAGAAAACCATTCGTAAGCATTTTTAACTTCATGAAAAATTCAGATACATTTGAATATGATAGCTCGTGTGAGGTGGTGTGTCAGCATAATTCGCAGCTTGCCGGCCTGCACAACCGGAACTTTGCATTTGTCAGTTGTGCCGTTTAAAAGACGCCCGAGCGGTCTTCTTCGAGTGCTGCAAATTTTTACTCAAAAGCACCTTATTGTGTCTGCAAACCATGATGTATCGTTTTGAAATTCAGACAATATCTTCTGCACTTGCGTCTTAAACTGCATGTATCATTAGCTGCGAGGCACATCGATTTCCTCATTTTCTCAGCAACTTTTCTTTGTTACCACTTATAAGAGCTACAAATGCCGAACTTGGAATGAAACATACAATGCACACATAAAATAACAGCGTTACAAAAACTTAAAAACACAAGTTCTCTCACATTCTCTGGAAAACTGTGTGTTTAATCCACAGCACCAGCTTCTCTCGATAATTCGCTGAAAACTGTTCTCACATACGCAGGTTGTTTCAGTAAATTCATTCCATATCGCTTTGTTTCCATTCGTGCAATATCGTTACATGTTCGTATTTTTTTGTTACACAGTGTAACTTATTAATAAGTTTTACAAAAAGGTACATAAAATTTACTGTGGTGTATAAATCGTACAGAAAAAGTTTACTGATTATGATGATGAGACAGATGGAGAAATATTGTATACATGAAAACTAATCGCACTAAACTGGATCAAAACATCGTCACTTATTTGCATTATGTGCAAACTACACGAAATCCTCAAGTCACGCAACCAGACATTACACAAAGAATTTCAGAGACAGTGGTTCCAAGACGATGTTCTATGTCTTGTGTCATCACGAGTATCATGAAAGAAAGATAAAATGCTACCGTGTTTGCAAAAGTAAACAAATAAATAATGTTATTTTTTTCCCTGTTAACGGACAATCATTCACGATGTTGAACACAGCCCACCATTCTTTATTAAAGGGGAGTAGTTTTAGCTATCTTGTCAACTCTTCTTTGCATGTTAAGTGAGTAAAAGTGTTTGAAGCCACGGTTAATGTCACAATCAGTTGCTTTCTTCTAGCATACTACTGATTATGCAACATCAAGGTAAGCCCTTTGCATCACACATTTGTTGAATAAAGCCATGAACTCTCACTAATGACTGATCATCATTGCTACAATAGTATCCATTTTCTTTACGTTTCAGGTGGTTAGAAAGTATTTAAGGAAGACAGAACAAGCTAAATGGACAATTGAAGATTTGAAACATGTGAAGCAAGCTACTGCTGCAATTTATCGAATAGAAAAGCCACTCAAAATTTAAAAACCTCATAGCTCATTGTAAATCAGATTAAAGAATAAAAATCAATCCGTGCCGAAGATAAGCTCTAGTTTGTATCACATAGATGCCGAATAAAAACATGTGGTCAGACTTCAAACTAATCTTCTCCGTTATACTTTAAGTACAGAGGTACGTATACATATGTAAATATGTTTGAGTTTCACATAAATAACGCCACTTGGCACCATATTTACACATTTTACGGTGATTAGATACAGAGATATCTATGTGTATGTAAATATTGACTTTCACGAAAGTAATGCATTTCTTTAACCTTGGCGCCGATTCAATTGAAGGTTACGTAAAGTTTTTTCTGCTTTTCTGGTGCCATTAATACGCCTCATTATAATAATACACCATAATCGGTGGGAGAGGAGCGGAAGGTGGAGGGGGGAGGGAGCACTATGTTTAACTGGAATAGTTCCGCCATCTTGGATGTTTTAAAATTTATTTTGAATATCTGATGTCTTGAAATTTTAAATTTCCCATCAGCGCCATCTTTAAACTTTAAATTAGCCGCCAATTTTTACATTTCCCGAAATCTGCCATCTTGATGTTGCTCAAGATTGCCGACTAGCTGTGGAAACCTGAACTATGCACTGGTATCGCCATAGGTTTACTTTCCAAGTCGAGACAGATTTTTATTTTCCGAGAAGCATAAAATAAATAATGCCCCAGATTTTAGAACCGTTAATTTATATTACTGAAAAAAATGAACTGTCGTGTGACGAGGGCCTCCCGTCGGGTAGACCGCTCGCCTGGTGCAAGTCTTTCGATTTGACGCCACTTCGGCGACTTGCGCGTCGATGTGGATGAAATGATGATGATTAGGACAACACCCAGTCCGTGAGCGGAAAAAATCTCCGACCCAGCCGGGAATCGAACCCGAGCCCTTAGAATTGACAGTTTGTCGCGCTGACCACTTAGCTACCGGAGGCGGACATTTATATTACTATATGTACTTTTAAATGAAATTTGATGTTTCTTACACGTGTGGGAAGATTCGAACAGTTCCGAAAATAGAAGACAGCACGAGACACTCGCTAGAAGCTGTGTGGTGTAACTGAATTCTTGGTTCCGTGAAAACAAACCGTCGTGAACATTCATAGACGTTTTTGTGCAGTTTATGGTAAAGATGATTTTAATAGGAGTGTGTAAATAGAGTTAGACTGTCCGGAAGAGCAGAAATTTAGGTCCATAACCGGCCATGTTCGGGACGTGCTAACACAGGTTCGTCCACCTGGCGGCCTCAGACTTCCATTTTGTTTGGGACATTTAAGGATTCTCTGCCTGTGACACATTCCGAACGTGGGACACACTGTGAAAATGAGAGCGTAAGTCACGGATTCAACACATGGCTACGAGCACATGACAAGGCTTTTGCCGACAGAGATTACATGGTCCTACACACGGCTGGCTGCAGGGACACGTTGCATTTAAAGGAAATTTTGTGCATATTGTCGCCAAAATCTAACGTTTAAGAATACATATATACTGAGAAGGTAAATGTGGGGCATTGAATCTTGAGCGCTCGTTGTACTAGGCGTGTTAGAGTATAACGTTAAGTCCAAAATGAGTTCATTTAGTGCGGATGAAAAGCTCAATTTGGGAGACCAGGCGAAGAGACAGCCATGTGCTTTTCAACCTACCTTGCATTTCCTTAAGGACACAACGGCAAACCTTAATAGCCATATAGTGTTCTGAACTTGAACCGTTGGACTGAAATATGCGCCTACTCTCTGCGTTCTCTGAGACAACGGTTCTGCGTGAACTGAAACCTCACACTGTACATTTGGGAAGGAACTGGTACTTGGGATGCAGGATTGGGGAATAAGTAAAATTTTCGTTAGGCTCTGGTCTGATTACTCACATTAAAAAAACAAATTCTTAATGAATACACAGAGACAATTCATATTCAGAATCTGGAAATGATTACGAAATGCTTAAACAAGCTACACATACATAAGAAATTATTATTCCTGGAGTACAGTTAACAGTACGCAATACCAAGCTACCCATAAAATCTAAAAAATAACACAAAGAATGGATGTATCATGATGTGTAAATTTTCTTTGTTTCTCAGGTTTTTATGGCGTTGTTGGCGGTGAGTCACAGAAGAGGGCATTCAGCATGCTATACAGAAATAGTTTTCTTCTTCCAGACAAAATGGCCCTTTTCACGCAGTCTATGAGAGTTCTACTGTAAGGGTATTAGTTTCCCGATGTTTGAAGAGCGCTGTTACTCTACAACTGCATTCTGAACTGAAGAAAAGCGGATCCAGTTATGCAGAATCTGAAACTGATAGTGTAAGTGTAACGAAGCATAGTACTTAATCACAGTTCCTTGTGTTCCAAGGTTTGCCGGCTGAAGCTAGAGAACGTAATCTTACGCTTCACCTTGAAGCACTGTCCACTGCAACTATTTTAGAAATTCACTAAAACTACACAGATACTTTTAGTTTTCACTCGTAAAGCATAAAATTTACAATTTCTAATATGCTAAAACATAATTCCTGTTAGTGCTAAAGCATCCGATGTTGTTAATTGATAAAAATTATGCATTTTTCATAATCACGACACCCCCAACGGTCCTACTATATTATTGGTCACTTCACTTTTAAAGATACCAGAGTTTCACTTTTTCAATCCTCTGACATTGCTACACCACGGCACAATGTAACCAGTAATTTTTTTTTTTCTTAACTTATACTGTACATGAGTAAACTTACATTTTTTTCATGAAGAAACACCTGGATTCACTTCATGTGAATTCATTAATATTTGTTATATTATTACGTGCAACGTTTCGTTGCATTTGTTTGTTTGTTTGAGATTTAACTACAAAATGGTTTCAGTATCAAGTAAAGTAAAACAAAGGATTTTTAACAACTGGAGCGGCTATACATCAATTCAGTTGAATTTATGTGTTAAGGATGGATGACTGTAATGTGTGTACTTTAACAGTGCGTGTCATATTTGCGTTGTGCAATCATGAAAGGAATGACAGGGCGATAGCCGGTGAAGGAACTAAGCCTACCACCTCAACGGCTCCATCCGGCGAACAATTTCCAACAACAGTATGACATGCCCTCCTTTGACGAAGCACTGCGGAGAAGCTGGTTCAAAGTCTGTTAATCAGGAGCTTTAAGCCTTCTCCGAATACAGGTGGTGGAAATTTCAGCCATAACAAAGATCCCAACAAGCTAATTCCAAGCTAAACAGCACAACGCTATAAATTACTACGGTTGAATATCTCTGGATTCATTAAGCTCTCTAAAACTCGCATACATGCAATGGCACCGCCATTGGAGTCGTGCTGAATGAATTTCTTTTCAGTCGCGAATTCGCAGGTTCGCGTTTCGCGGGTTTACGTATAGTTGTTTTTTTTTTTATGTGGCGAAGAAGAGGGCGAAACCCAATACTGATGGGAATAGTTCACTTAAAATAAGTAAATTAATTAATTGAAACACAAAAAAATCGCGCCTGGACCAGATGCGTAGACAGTTAATTAGGTGTGAAGAAATATACACATATGACAGGTCTACCTCACTTTTCTCCTTGCGAAGTAACTCTCTATACATGATACTTCACTATGTGTTCACCACATTGAAGATTCTGTTTATAAACCATTTCTCTTCTTTCTTAGGGGTACGGGTATAGCTGACGCAGGAATCTTCTAGAAATGCTGATTCCATTTGAATCGCACTCCATTCACTGAGTGATGTGGTCTCAGAGATAGGTGGCTGACGTTGAACTAGGGGAGAGGGGGAGTGAGTAAATACGGGCCCTTTCCTCTTGCGGCGCCTAATTCGGCTAATGGAAGTGCTCCTTTCTCGGAAGAGATGTTGATGTGCCACGGTGCTTGCGAGGAGCAGCCCGTGTTATAGGATTTAATCCGCATATGATTCCAGTAAGTAGTGCAGATTTGGACAACTGGAACTGCCACTAAATTGAGTGTAATTTTAATTTCTGTATTGCGATAGTAGTTTCTCTTGTTGGTGGCGTCCAGAAATTTTAAATACACACATCAAAAAAAGTTTTGTATCACCTTGGTTCCGAGAGTTACGGAACCTGCACAGAAAATTGGAATACATATCAACATAAAAATCATTTCCGCCCTTTATATTGCTCATGAAAACAGCACATTGCGTGTTGTACCACCATGTAGTGAGACCTTCAGAGGTGGTGGTCCGGATTGCTGTACACACTGATATCTCTAATACCCAGTAGCACGTCCTCTTGCGTTGATGTATGCCTGTATTCGTCGTGGCATACTATCCAAAAGTTCATCAAGGCGCTGTTGGTCCAGATTGTCCCACTCCACAACGGCGATTCGGTGTTTGGTGGGTCACGTCGTCCATAAACAGCCCTTTTCAGTCAATAACAAGGATGTCTGATAGGGTTCATGTCTGGAGAACATGCTGGCCACTCAAGTCGAGCGATGTCGTTATCCTGAAGGAAGTCATTCACAAGATGTGCACGACGGGGGCGCGAATTGTCGTCCATGAAGACGAATGCCTAACCAGTACGCTGCCGATATGGTTCCACTATCGGTCGAAGGATAGCATTCGCGTATCGTACAGTCGTTTTGGGGCCTTCCATGACCACTAGGGGCGTACGTCGGCTCTACGTAATGCCACCCCACAACAGCAGGGAACCTCTACCTTGCTGCACTCGCTGCATAGTGTGTCTAAGGCGTTCAGCCTATTCGGGTTGCCTCCAAACACGTCTCCGACGATTGTCTGGTTGAGGCATATGCCTTTACTTTGTCATATACAAGTTATCACATCATCAAATGTTGTGAAAGACACTACTAAACCAAAATTGGACATGGACATAGTCCTGTTTTAATAGTTACTTTTCATATAGTACAAAGATAATTACATGTCACTTGCAATAGGATTTTTACACTCTGTATGGGGCAATCTTGTTTCTATTTTTATGAATAACAGCAATTACAGTAACTTTATCTTTTATAGGTAAAGAGTTAGGTGGGGGCTCTCAAACTGCCTTTCCAATTTTCATCACACAAAGTACACAAAATTTAAAATTTACTTCAAGTGCAATTAATATATTCATTATTCAAGTAGGTTTATTCATTTTCAGCAACTCAAAACTGGGGACCCTTAAACTGTCCAGTACCATAAAGCAAACTAAACACACTTTTCTGAGACAATTTGTAAGATGCAAATTTTGGTATTATTCAAATTTCACTCACCTTGCAGGACTTTTAAAACAGTTAATGCCGGTGATCTTTTATACAGGTTTTTAAGTATGACTTTGAATGCATTTTACTGTAACTAACCTGAAGACAACGTGCTGTCTTATTGCCATTGATACTACCAGTAATTTTCATTAACAGAATTTAATGCAATTTATCTTTAAAACACATACACTTTGAAATAAAGCAAATCACTCACTACGGAAGTTTTCATAAATGCAAAGCTAACTTCCTCACTTAACTTCAATCGAAACCACAATCTCTGGATATCTTTTTGCATTCAGAATTGTGCAAATAGTCAACCACTTATTTTCATTAGATTTTAACACACAGCATATTCTGATGTCAGTATTTATGTCGAGTGGTTCCTAAGAGGTATCATGGGAGGAACCAAATCAAGAATCGGACACAAGTTTCACATAATTTGCCTGATTATTGCAAGTTAAACAACACTTAAATGTACTGGTTCATACTTTGACAAAACTCTGAGCTCTTATAACTGCCGAAGTGATTGTGCAATATCAGTGGCGAGTGCATAACTACTACTAGTCTCTCCTCTGGATGTAATTGGCTCTATTATCTTCTTCTGGAGACGACATTTCCCATATTAGAGCCTTTTCCATTAACAGCGCACCATTTTATAGCTGTACACACATCTCAGGCCTCTCCATATTACATCCAAGTAGTGGAAACCTCAGCCAGCACCCGCGCAGCTCACTCTATTTCTGGTGTGACTAAGCCGGCCGCGGTGGTCTAGCGGTTCTAGGCGCGCAGTCCGGAACCGCGCGACTGCTACGGTCGCAGGTTCGAATCCTGCCTCGGGCATTGATGTGTGTGATGTCCTTAGGTTAGTTAGGTTTAAGTAGTTCTAAGTTCTAGGGGACTAATGACCACAGATGTTAAGTCCCACAGTGCTCAGAGCCATTTTTTTTTTTTTTTATTTTTTTTTTTTGCTGTGACTAAACGTGTCCAGTAGCTAGCTGCCGACTGACTACTATTCCACATTCTAGCGCGCACCAACTCACTTCCGTTGCACATTTGAAGTACCGTTGCTATTCATTTTATACAAGTCCCTAGGTATGAACCAGTTTGTTCATAGTTGTAAACAAACATCTTTTTAAAAAATCTTAATTTTTAAATACATTAACACGTCGACACAAAAGCCACTTAATTATATAACATTTTCCTCCCTCGGGCATGGGTGTGTGTGTGTTGTCCATAGTGTAAGTTAGTTTAAGTTGGATAAAATAGTGTGTTAGCCTAGGGACCGATGACCTTCGCAGTTTGGCATCATAGGAACTTACCACAAATTTCCAATTTTCCAACTTTTTTTAAAAGAAACTCATGCGGCCGGTAACTTTAGTATTTAGAAGGTCAAGGTACCGATTGCTTTGAGTCCGAAATTACAGACTCTAGATAATCGACTGGCCTTAAGACGATCCTTGTATGCTCTAGGGGCTATCCCATACCAAAATGTTTGTGTAACGTTGAAAAGCGTCTGCTCCGTTTTTTACTATTTTTGTTCAATTCCTCCTTGGAATTTGCCATTTTTATCTTTTAAAGTTACTGATGTTTTGTACATTGGGGAATGATGTCTGAATCTTGGCCGAGCCTTCCCTCGATTTCCAAGGGTTGTTTTCCCTAGTTCAGGTAGCACGTCTGGATGTGCCGTTCCAAACTGGCGTAGGGAGCATACATGACAAGTACACAATCTGCCTGCCGTAAATCCACTCTGTTCTTCGGTATCTACAATTTCTGCTTTGGTTCTGTTTCCGAGAATACGACCACACAAGCTTCCTATTCAGCTGGATACCCCGCTGCCTCTGTAATTATGACAATACCGTGCATTTTCCTTTTTGTAAACTGAACTTATTAGAGAAATATTAAAATTCTCCAGTAGCTCTTTACTACTCATCATCACTTTATTAGAGAAGATTAACAGTATTTCCCATAAAGTACTCCGTTCATATTGTTTTCCGTAAAATGCTGCAGACATATTGAAATTTTGTACATAGAACTCTAGAGCTAAAATATCTACGAATAACTACAAAACTAATTATATATCTCTAAAGTCGGGTGCCAATTCTGCAATAATGTCCGATTCCGACATCAGTCCACACAGTTTTGATGCATGTACACTCAATAATCGAAGATGCTCCGTTGCCAGATGGTCGGCTATCTGTAGTTGCGCAGGGAGCTCACAATAAGGACACCCGACTGTACCTAGAAGATTTTACAGGAAAATATTCCCTTGAGATAATGATACAGGTCATGTTCCATCGGTTTCTGGCATTTTCGGATACACCCATCTAGAGATTCCACAAAATGAGAACTGAAAAATCTAAACAGATGGCATCTGAGGTAAGAGATTTTCTTTTCGGACCGTCTCCCAGTGGACAACACGACAGCGCCCCTTCTGAAAGCATTAATAACATAAGCGAAGGATGTGACTATGATTTCGACTGAAAATGTAAAATATTGAATGAAACATTTCTATAAGGCAATTTTGACTTCGTTATTACTGACCTCACAATATTAGCTACCCGAAGTTTTTCACGAATCCGCTAAATTTAGAATCCTGATCCGCCAAACTGGATCCGCCATTTCGAATTTTGTAATCCTGACATCAGATTCCTAACCAGCAACCCGAAGAATTTAAAAAGAACACAGTTTTGTGTGATTTTATATCCATTTTTCTATTATGTCCAAATTCTGAAGCCAGGTTTCCCACTGTGCGCCGAGGAGGACATTGTAGCGACTGGAGTGCTGCTTGGCGGCCAATCTCGTTACTTTGCGGCCGTACTGTGTGTGTCTAGATGCTGAATTCAGTATTTAGCACATAATTTCATTTCCTCGGTGATAGCTCGGAAACCTCAAAAGAGTAACCGTGAGCAGATCTTAATATTTCCAAAATTATGAATGCACACTGAAAGAATTGAAGGAATTTTCCAGTCTTGGAAGCAAGAGTAAGAACGATGACCAATGCACGGAAGATATAAGCTGTAAATTGGCAAAGGTGAAGGAGGTATTTTTCCAATGAAATATTCTACTGATATCATATATGAACTTTTCTCTGGCTGGTTCGATGTGATACAGTGCGAAGTTCTCTCTTGTGCCAGGCTACATCCTAAATGTTTTCCAATCTCTGTCCCCCTCTACAGTTTTCTGCCTATGTATAGCTCTCTAGTAACATGGAGGTTATACCTTGATGTCTTAACACGCGTCATATCATCCTGTTCCTTCATTTTGTTTTCCACATCTCCCTCGCTTCGCCGACTCTGCGGGGAAGCTCCTCATATCCTACCTTATCAGCCCACCTAACTCTCAACATTCTTCTGCATCCTCACACCTCAATCGATTCGATTCTCTTCTTTTCCGGTTTTCTAAACGGTACATGATTCACTACCGTACAGCTCTGTGCTCAAAACTTACATTCTCAGAAGTTGTTTCCCGCTTATTGACGCTAGCAGATTCTCTTGGCCAAGAATGCCCTCTTCACTGTGCTAGTTTGCATTTTAAGACTTTCCTGCTCCATCCGTCATGCGTTACTTTGCTTCCAGGGCAGCAGAATTTCTTAACTGCTTTTACTTCGTAGTCCGCAAGTCTAACGCCAAGTTTATTACTAATCTCTTCCCCGCTAATTCTCAGTACAATCGTCTTTCTTCGGTTTACTCTCAATTCGTAGAGAGAGCTCTTTAGACTGTTCACTACGTTTAACAGTTACTGCAGTCCTTCCTCACTTTCGACAAGGATACAATTATGATACAGCGTACTTCGGTCTATTGTGCCATGGAGTAGAAATTTAAATAGAAAAAAACCTACAACACGCTTGTGTATGTTTGTTTCTCTGTTACATGGCAGCAAACAAGTGGGAGCCGACGGCGGTTTTCACCGCTGAACTAGGAGTTTGCATAGTCGGATGTAATCTCCCCGCAGTCGATGATTGTACGGAGGAAGAAGATTCCTGAAGCTGCACTGAACTGCTGAGTTATCTGTCGCAACAGTATAAAACAGAAAATAATGTATGTTATGCACTACATTCTGTTTTGATCTACTCACGATTGACTTTGAATACAGGCTGCGTAACTTAAAAGTTCATTACTTGGCAGTAGCATGCAATAAATATGTCTGATATTTTCAAGAGAAGAAATTTCCTGGTATAGTGAGTTGCTTTACATCATCCTAACGAAAATATTTTTGAAAATTATCTGCTGAGGTGCTACATCAACGAATTTATTACATTAATAAAAATTAAAATCCCACGGCGATACTTAAGTCGTACACTGCGGCTATCTTTGGTCAAACATTACGACGTCTTCTTCTTCTTCTTCTTCTTCTTCTTGCGTTATGGCCTCTGTAGGACCACGGGTAGCCCCTTCGTGGACTGCATTTTCCTCTTCTTCTCCCAGAACCTCTTCATACTTTCTCTTCTCCTCTCCCTCTCTTCTTCCGAGATCTTCAGTTTCCGTTTCTCCTGGCGGCTACACTGGTGACATTCTAATCATTTCCTGTATTCTTCTCTGTCATTTGATCTCCGGCATATTTGTCGGTGTATATTTGTTCCTCTAATTTTCCTTTCCTTCGACCTTGATCCCCAATTCCAACCAGTCCTTCCGAAGTTCAACAACCCACTTGGTTCCTGTCTTTCCCCTTGTCCTCCCTGTTGTTTCCCACACTCTCTTCGTCATTCTGTCCATACTCATCCTAACTACATGCCCAGCAAACCTTGACCTTTTGAGTCTGATTTCCCCGGATATTGTTCTCATGTTCCGGTACAATTCTTTCCTAGGTCTTCGCATCCACCTCTCTCCACCTCTCTTGGGACCTAGTATTTTTCTCAGTATTTCTCTCTTCTTTCTCTAGTTGTTCTGCCCCATTTCGTCCTAGTGTCATCGTCTCAGCAGCATATAATACTGCATTCCTCACTGTTGCCTTGTAGTGGCTTATCTTTGCGTCTGTGGATATATTCTTTTTATTGTATATCTCTCTCGTCATGCAGAAGGCTAACCTCACTTTCTTTATCCTCTCTGTTATTCCCTCCTTGGTCCTGTTCCTTCCTGTTATAAATTATCCCAGGTATTTAAATTTGTCCACCATTTGCACAGTGCCTTCCGGTGTTTCCAAGTTTGCAGTGGTGTTTAATGTCTTTGTCTTGTTATAGACGATCCTCAGTCCCACCTTTCTGGCTACCTTACTTATGTTGTCGAGCTGTGTTTTTGCGCCTTCTTCCGTCTCACTTACTATTGCTATGTCATCTGCAAAGGCTAGGCTGTCCACTTGAGCCCTGTTGTGCTTTTTGTCCCCCACATGGGTCTTCGGTATTCCCATTTCCTCGTTTATTGCTCTCCACTGCCTGATCACTTCGTCCAGTGCTATACTGAACAACAATAGTGACAATCCATCTCCCTGTTTAACGCCAGTCTTGATCTCAAATTCTTCTGACAGTGCTCCTCTGAATTTCACCCTTGGTTTTGTGTCTGTCAGAATTTCTTTTATGAGTTCTTGTGTAGTTCCATCAAGTCCTCTGTTCTTCAGGATCCTAACAAGAGTCTGTCTGTTGGTGGAGTCATATGCCTTTGTGAATTCCACGAAGGTTATTATTGTCTTTTTGTTTTTTTAAGGCCCTATGTTCTATCAGTTGCTTCAGGATAAATATCTGTTCTACACAACATCTTCCCTTCCTGAATCCCGCTTGGTAGTCACCAACTGTACTTTCTACCTGTTCTTCTACTCTCTTGAGCAATAGTTTTGACAGCGTCTTGTATCCGACCTCTAGTAGCGATATTCCTCTGTAGCTTTTGCATCTCTCTTGTGCCCCTTCTTGTGTATTGGTACTACAATTGCATTCTTCCATCGTTCTGGCAACTTCTTTGTTCTCCAGATCTGGTGAATTATGTTGGTCATGTTGTCTATTGCTTTGTTGCCTCCCCACTTTATCATCTCAGCTGCTATACCATCTTCTCCATTATTCTTCATATCGCTTATGGCATGTGCGACTTCATCCCTGGTTGGAGAGCGTGGCTCTCCCTCTTCTGTGTCAGTCCCCAGTTCCATCTCTTCTTCATGTGGTTCACAGCTCTGCAAAAATCCGACAGTTCTCCTTCGCACTGACAGCCAGCTCACCTTTCTTATCTCTTATAAACAGTTCTCTACCCTTGTATCCAATCAGACTCTTTTTGAATTTCCCGAAAAAGTGTCTGTTGTTGTTTTTCCTGAAGTTGGTCTCAATCTCGTCCAGTTCCTGCTTCATCTTCTGTCTTCTGGTCAATCTTATTCTTCGGGCCGCTTCCTTTCTTGCTCCTAAGAAAACTTCCCATTTTTCCGGGTCCTTCTTGCTGCTCCAGTCTCTCCAGGCTTGCCTGCGAGTCTCTACCGCTTCCTCACATTCCTTGTTCCACCACCAGTGCTTCCGTTTCTTTTCTTGCTTTCCCCATAGTTCAGCCTGTTTCGCCATATTTCGCTTCATGTCGTCCCATTCATTGAATGATTCAATTCCTTCTTCATAGCCGGCCGCGGTGGCCGTGCGGTTCTGGGCGCTGCAGTCCGGAACCGCGGGACTGCTACGGTCGCAGGTTCGAATCCTGCCTCGGCCATGGATGTGTGTGATGTACTTAGGTTAGTTAGGTTTAAGTAGTTCTAAGTTCTAGGGGACTGATGACCTAAGATGTTAAGTCCCATAGTGCTCAGAGGCATTTGAATCTTCCTCATATCTGGATCGATTGTGTCTTAATTTGTCTCTGTCTAGTTTTATGTTTTCTGTTCTTCTGTTCGTCTGTGGCAGTCTGTCCCTGTTTGGAATCCAAAGGCACTTAACTTCTGTAAGATAGTGATCCGATTCTATTCTTGTTTTCTTCCTGACCTTTGTGTTCATGATCTCTTTAGCATTTGTCCAGCTGATTGCTATGTGGTCAATTTGGAATTCCCCAAGGCGGGTGCATGGCTTTGACCATGTCTTTTTCTTACACTGTTTGGCCCTGAAGTGTGTTGTCATCAATCTCATTTTGTGTTCTCGACACTGTTCAATTAGCCTTCCTCCATTTTTGTTTGTCCGCTGGTGTGCAGGGTTTTCACCCACTACTCCTTTATGTTGCATCTCTCTTCCAGTCTGTGCATTATAATCTCCTACTAGTATCTTTATATGTCTATATGGTATGTTTTTCAGTGTATCATGTAGCTCTTCCCAGAAACTATCAGTAACTTTCTTGTCTTTCCTGTTCTTACGATGTCTTGTATTAAATATCGAATATTTTGATCTTGGTGAAGCAGCAGGAGTAAGACATTGTCTGTGAATGAAAAATATAGTAATTAACTACCCCAAAAGCGACTGTGACGGACACGAACTTTAAAACATCAGTTAACAGTAGATTGAATTTAGAGCGCCTATTTCACTGGTTGACATAGCAACGCAATCAACTCCGCCACTGATACCAAGCTTTCTGGTTGAACAGTCTGATATTTAATGTCACAAAGGGAAAGAGACGTTGCGCCGACAATTTAGCTGCAAGAAAACGTAAAAGTATCAGCGTCGAGACAATTAAAAACTTCGGAAGTCAGTGAAGTGCGATGCTAAAGGAGCTAGCAACGTCGATAGTAAAACGACGAAACATATCACGTCCGAAGGCTCGTAGTCATTACGCTGCTATTCCACACCAGAATTGCGTGCATTAGCAATGCCATCAGCGATTCTTATCAATGGCATCGCTCACCGCGTGTTTTAATCCCACTCTTTAATCTTTCTTTTATTTCCCTCATTGCCTTTTCTTTATATGGATTGAGTAGAAGTAAGCGAGAGACGACCTCTCTTTTAGTCCAAGCATTTCGCTGACGATCTTCCGTTGTTACTGTTCCGTCACGCTTCTTGGACGTACTGTATATAATATGTCTTTCCCTTATATTTATTTCACTCAAAATTTTGAACATCTTCCACCATGTCACATTGTCGAACGATTTTTTTCAAGTCGAAAAATCCTACGATCATGTTTTTATTTTTCTCAAGTCAATCGCAAATCAGAACTGTCTTTCTGACGCCGTTACCTTTCAAGAATCCAAATTGATCGCTATGATACTATTAGGAAAAATCCTGTGGAAGTCCCTTAACAGGGTAAGAGAGGTATCTAAAATCTGTTATGGCGTACAGAAGTATTAATGTTGCGCTGGAAGCAATAATGGAGGAGAAAAATGGTAGGAGCGGGCAAAGGACAGATATACGAAACAGCCGGCCGCGGTGGTCTCGCGGTTCTAGGCGCGCAGCCCGGAACCGTGCGACTGCTACGGTCGCAGGTTCGAATCCTGCCTCGGGCATGGATGTGTGTGATGTCCTTAGTTAGGTGTAAGTAGTTCTGAGTTATAGGGGACTGATGACCACAGCAGTTGAGTCCCATAGTGCTCAGAGCCATTTTATACAAAACACGTCATAGTAGTTGCTTGGTGTTGTACTTACGAAGCTGTGATACAATTTCTAGCCACAAAAAATGTGGCTCCAACTAAAATCCGTAAAAGAATGAAAAGTATGTACGGTGTTTATTGTTATGGCATCAGTAATGTAAAACTTTGGTTTATTCGTGTTCGTAATGAAGGAAACCGTGGTGCTAACCTCAACGTGTGCGACAGAAATCTGAGTGGGCGACCGCGTACGGCATCTTTCGACATTCATCGGAATCAGGCTGATGAACTCATCAGAGAAAATCGTCAGGTAACAGAGACACAGCTGTCAGGTAAATGTGGCATATGACTAGAGCGTGTATAGCCCATCGTTGCAGAATTAAGGTACAGGAAACTCTGTGCAAGGTTGTTGCCTCGAATGCTCACTCCTGACAAGAAACAGTTAAGACTAGACATCTGTCAACTATTCGTTTCGGGCGTGAAGGTGATGTGCTAACATGTGATGAAAGCAAGGTTCATTATTTTGACCCCGGTAAGAAGAGTTCCGCCACAAACGATCTCCGACGCCAAAAAATTTCAAGGTCCATACCATCACCAAGCAAAGAAATGCTCACAGTATTCTGGGATGTTCAAGGTGTGGTGCATTTGGAATTCATGCGTAAAGCCACGACCATAATCTCTGAAAGGTACTGCGAGACACTCATAAAACTGAAAGCACGAATCCGAAGAGTTCGTCCACAAGAGTAGAATTCTTTCCTTCTGCTTGACAGTAGTGGACCACACACGAGACCTGTGATATCTACAACAACCCGACGCCCTCAGTTCATCGTCATCGATCATCCTCCGTACAGTCCCGACTAAGCCCCATCCGTTTTTCAAGTATCAAAAACTCAAGAAACGCCTTCGAAGATACCACTTTGATAGTAACAACGCGTTGCAAGCAAAGGCAGGGTTATGACCCCATCGACAGTCAAACATTCTACAGTGTCGGTATCAACAATGTGGTCTATCGTGGGAGAAATGAGTTATGTGTTCGTCGGCAGGCCGATTATGTTGAAATATAAAGATATACCCCCCATAAACCATGGACCTTGCCGTTGGTGGGGAGGCTTGCGTGCCTCAGCGATACAGATGGCCGTACCGTAGGTGCAACCACAACGGAGGGGTATCTGTTGAGAGGCCAGACAAACATGTGGTTCCTGAAGAGGGGCAGCAGCCTTTTCAGTAGTTGCAGGGGCAACAGTCTGGATGATTGACTGATCTGGCCTTGTAACAATAACCAAAACGGCCTTGCTGTGCTGGTACTACGAACGGCTAGAAGCAAGGGGAAACTACAGCCGTAATTTTTCCCGCGGAAATGAAGCTTTACTGTATGATTAAATGATGATGGCGTCCTCTTGGGTAAAATATTCCGGAGGTAAAATAGTCCCCCATTCGGATCTCCGGGCGGGGACTACTCAAGAGGACGTCGTTGTCAGGAGAAATAAAACTGGCGTTCTACGGATCGTAGCGTGGAATGTCAGATCCCTTAATCGGGCAGGTAGGTTAGAAAATTTAAAAAGGGGAATGGATAGGTTCAAGTTAGATATAGTAGGAATTAGTGAAGTTCGGTGGCAGGAGGAATAAGACTTTTGGTCAGGTGATTACAGGGTTATAAATACAAAATCAAATAGGGGTAATGCAGGAGTAGGTATAATAATGAATAAAAAAATAGGAGTGCGGGTTAGATACTACAAACAGCATAGTGAACGCATTATTGTGGCCAAGATAGACACAAAACCCATGCCTACTACAGTAGTACAAGTTTATATGCCAACTATCTCTGCAGATCATGAAGAAATAGTTGAAATGTATGACGAGATAAAAGAAATTATTCAGGTAGTGAAGTGAGACGAAAATTTAATAGTCATGGATGACTGGAATTCGTCAGTAGGAAAAGGGAGAGAAGGAAACATAGTAGGTGAATATGGATTGGGGGGAAGAAATGAAAGAGGAAGCCGCCTGATAGAATTTTGCACAGAGCATGACTTAATCATAGCTAACACTTGGTTCAAGAATCATAAAATAAGGTTGTATACCTGGAAGAATCCCGGAGATACTAAAAGGTATCAGATAGATTATATAATGGTAAGACAGAGATTTAGGAACCAGGTTTTAAATTGTAAGACTTTTCCAGGGGCAGATGTGGATTCTGACCACAATCTATTGGTTATGAACTGCAGATTGAAACTGAAGAAACTGCAAAAAGGTGGGAATTTAAGGAGAGGGACCTGGATAAACTGAAAGAACCAGAGGTTGTAGAGAGTTTCAGGGAGAGCATAAGGGAACAATTGACAGGACTGGGGGAAAGAAATACAGTACAAGAAGAATGGGTAGCTCTGAGGGATGAAGTAGTGAATGCAGCAGACGATCAAGTAGGTAAAAAGGCGAGAGCTAATAGAAATCCTTGGGTAACAGAAGAAATATTGAATTTAATTGATGAAAGGAGGAAATATAAAAATCCAGTAAATGAAGCAGGCAAAAAGGAATACAAACGTCTCAAAAATGAGATCGACAGGAAGTGCAAAATGGCTAATCAGGGACGGCTAGAGGACAAATGTACGGATGTAGAGGCTTGTCTCACTAGGGGTAAGATAGATACTGCCTACAGGAAAATTAAAGAGACCTTTGGAGAGAAGAGAACCACTTGTATGAATATCGAGAGCTCAGATGGCAACCCAGTTCTAAGCAAAGAAGGGAAGGCAGAAAGGTGGAAGGAGTATATAGAGGGTTTATACAAGGGCGATGTACTTGAGGACAATATTATGGAAATGGAAGAGGATGTAGATGAAGATGAAATGGGAGATACGATACTGCGTGAACAGTTTGACAGAGCACTGAAAGACCTGAGTCGAAACAAGGCCCCGGGAGTAGACAACATTCCATTAGAACTACTGGCGGCCTTGGGAGAGCCAGTCATGACAAAACTCTACCATCTGGTGAGCAAGATATATGAGACAGGCGAAATACCCTCAGACTTCAAGAAGAATATAATAATTCCAATCCCAAAGAAAGCAGGTGTTGACAGATGTGAAAATTACCGAACTATCAGTTTAATAAGTCACAGCTGCAAAATACTAACGCGAATTATTTACAGACAAATAGAAAAACTGGTAGAAGCGGACCTCGGGGAAGATCAGTTTGGATTCCGTAGAAATGGTGGAACACGTGAGGCAATACTTACCTTAGGACTTATCTTAGAAGAAAGATTAAGAAAAGGCAAACCTACGTTTCTAGCATTTATAGACTTAGAGAAAGCTTTTGACAATGTTAACTGGAATACTCTCTTTCAAATTCTGAAGGTGGCAGGGGTAAAATACAGGGAGCGAAAGGCTATTTACAATTTGTACAGAAACCAGATGGCAGTTATAAGAGTCGAGGGGCATGAAAGGGAAGCAGTGGTTGGGAAAGGAGTGAGACAGGGTTGTAGTCTCTCCCCGATGTTATTCAATCTGTATATTGAGCAAGCAGTGAAGGAAACAAAAGAAAAATTCGGAGAAGGTATTAAAAATCATGGAGAAGAAGTAAAAACTTTGAGGTTCGCCGATGACATTGTAATTCTGTCAGAGACAGCAAAGGACTTGGAAGAGCAGTTGAACGGAATGGACAGTGTCTTGAAAGGAGGATATAAGATGAACATCAACAAAAGCAAAACGAGAATAATGGAATGTAGTCAAATTAAATCGGGTGATGCTGAGGGAATTAGATTAGGGAATGAGACACTTAAAGTAGTGAAGGACTTTTGCTATTTAGGGAGTAAAATAACTGATGATGGTCGAAGTAGAGAGGATATAAAATGTAGACTGGCAGTGGCAAGGAAATCGTTTCTGAAGAAGAGAAATTTGTTAACGTCGAGTATAGATTTAAGTGTCAGGAAGCCGTTTCTGAAAATATTTGTATGGAGTGTAGCCATGTATGGAAGTGAAACATGGACGATAACTAGTTTGGACAAGAAGAGAATAGAAGCTTTTGAAATGTGGTGCTACAGAAGAATGCTGAAGATAGGTGGATAGATCACGTAACTAATGAGGAGGTATTGAATAGGATTGGGGAGAAGAGAAGTTTGTGGCACAACTTGACTAGAAGAAGGGATCGGTTGGTAGGACATGTTTTGAGGCATCAAGGGATACCAAATTTAGCATTGGAGGGCAGCGTGTAGGGTAAAAATCATAGTGGAAGACCAAGAGATGAATACACTAAGCAGATTCAGAAGGATGTAGGTTGCAGTAGGTACTGGGAGATGAAGAAGCTTGCACAGGATAGAGTAGCATGGAGAGCTGCATCAAACCAGTCTCAGGACTGAAGACCACAACAACAACAACAACAACATAAAGATATAAATATCTAGAAAAAAGTTGTAGAATATTATCTAGGTTTGTTCTATTGAAAAAAGCTTTACAAATTTTCACAAATAAGTTTGGGATGCATTACTTTTCATCAAGCCCTCTTTTTAACCAGAAGGTTTATATGGTACGAAGTAACAGCTGGAAGAAGGGATCCAGTGAAGAAGATTCGTATGAGCTCATGACGAACTATAGCGGCTAACGGTGGACGCATACGGTGAACAGAGTCTGAAGTCACTGTTCTATAAGCTGTGAGAATCTCAATATTATTCAAGTTGGTCATCTATTCTTCGATCCATGACATTCTGATGCGGAATTCTCTGCATGTCCATATTGAAACTACAAGAAAGAGCACTGAAATCTACGTCCCATCATCATGATACATAACAATGAGACTGTCTTATAAATCCTGTAATTTGAGTGTC
This sequence comes from Schistocerca nitens, assembly GCF_023898315.1. Taxonomy (NCBI): domain Eukaryota; kingdom Metazoa; phylum Arthropoda; class Insecta; order Orthoptera; family Acrididae; genus Schistocerca; species Schistocerca nitens. The sequence continues at coordinate 24,677,738 of NC_064614.1, forward strand.
AGATGACTGGGTGAAAGGAATGTGCACTGTTGTATACCAGTGAGACGAGAAACTTTTCAACAAACAGACATGGTTGCCTATGTTGATCTGTCGCAACGGTTCGAGACTGTTTGGTTTTCAGTAAAAAACATATCCATTTCTGGTGCATTTCGAGTATCATTATATTGAAAAGAATTTTGTCGAAGAGGTTTCAGGACTTTCCGGTTAAAGGGTAAGAAATTTGAACAATCCTAGCACAGATTCCGAAAGATATAATAAATAACTTGTTACCTTTTTGGAGATCAGAACCCGTACTGCACCTGTAACACCAAATTTATGAATCTCATACAGCGTCATTGATATCACAGGGCTACCTTTTTCTTTTCAAGAACCGATCTGTAGCGAAATGCAAACCACAAAATCGAAAATATTTTATCTGCAAAAATTAGCTAAATCTTCCAGATGGTTATCTACATAGCCGCCGTTCCGACTTACACATTTGTTGTAGCGTTGTACCAACTTTCCAATACTCTTGCAATAGAAGACAGCCGCCTATGACTTCCTCCAGTTCTCTACGCATTTCTGCAGCTCAGTGTCAATGCCAACAAAATGCTCTCTTCACAGCCAGCGCTTCATGTGAGTGAAGAGATGAAAATCAGAGGAAGCTAAGTCGGGTTGTTATTGTCGGTGATCAAACACTCAGACGGGAAACGCAACAGGAGCGTCTTTGTTACAACTGCAGTGCGAAACCGAGCATAGTCATGAAGAATGACAATGGCTGATGACATTCCACTTCGCTTCTTCTAAATTGGACCTCGTATACCAGTGTCTCCAATCGACTGGTCAACTTGCTGAACAAGATCATCAGTTGACACTCGCTTCCTTCCCTGACTGCCTGCATCACGAATGTCTGTAGTTCCTCCTTCAACGTTTCTGCACCATTGCCGCACTTCGCTGTCTCGCATGACAGTTACGTTATGTGTCCTGCACGAAACGAGGTGAAACCCCTTAGGAGGTAGAAGTCTAATGACAACATGCACTTCACACTCGGCAGGAGACTCTATTCTTCTGGACTTCTTTATGTGCTCACTCTGCACTCAGATCTAGAAAGCGCGAGGTGATGCGATCGGTGAGCATACTAGAGACCCTGCTCAACATATCATAGCATTTTCACTGTGGTTTTAATTTCACCATCAACCCGACCTTGAAAAATAACAGCCCTCATGTTACTGATTCGAAGCATCCACCATACTCATTCGTCACTGCTCCTTCGATTTCGGCCTCTCTCCAGGAATTGAAGGAACAGGCTTAGTCGAATTATCATAAAATGGCGGAAGATACAAGAAAAGCGATAACACTTTCTGTTAAAGGGATTTAGATGACTCTGCACTTTTTAGCATAAGTGACAGACTGCAGCACGGCCGTGTCGGAAATAGATTAACATTAGGTAATGTAAATACAGAACGGTTACACTTTCATCCAGTTTTGCAACTTTCTGAACCTTTCAAACTATGTTCGTAGAAGAGGCTGATGCTTTTCCACCAATTCCTATACATTGGAAACCATTCCAGTCTTATCAGGGAGATGTAAATGCGAGAAATAAATACGGAAAATATTATGTAATTGTGAGGAAACCTGAAAATGGTTCTGTACTGGACTGTATGTTGATAAGGCCAAATACAGGATGTAACGTATATAAATGCAGATTTTTTTCTGTGTGGTACCTTAATATGTACATAGATGAGGGTGTTGGCTGTTTTTTATTTACATCAAACATTCTTCGCACTAAGACGACACCAACTTCACAACCCGATGTTTTCTGTACAGTCGTTACTGCACCACTAAGTGGACTAAACGCGTCAGTATAGACTAACCATTTTGCAGCCAAGCATCCCCACTTCAACACTTGAACTGCTGCTCAGGTGTAAACAAACGTTAATGGCATGCTCTTCTCACATGTACTTGGAGGTACTAACCAATCTAGAAACATACTACTCCTAATAGTTATAAATTTTTAGTCTGAAAATGGAGTAATTATTGATGTAGGCCGGCCGGTGTGGCCGTGCGGTTCTAGGCGCTTCAGTCTGGAACTATGTGACCGCTACGGTCGCAGGTTCGAATCCTCCCTTGGGCATGGATGTGTGTGATGTCCTTAGGTTAGTTAGGTTTAAGTAGTTCTAAGTTCTAGCGGACTGATGACCACAGATGTTAAGTCCCATAGTGCTCAGAGCCATTTGATTGATGTACTGCAGGGCTTCACAACATACGTGCTCGCGGAGCAAGCTGTGAGCAGCAAGGCGCGAGCACAGAGCAGCGCGAGCACGCTACCCCCACTACCGGACCAGAGCGGAGCGGAGAGTGGGAAGAGTCACGTGGGGCACACAACAGCTGCCGCCAGTCCATGTAAATCCGCGGCCAACTGCAGGGATATCACTCACGAATTATTACTGTGATAAATGAAACAAATAACGGAGAATGTACAAGTGCCACATAATTTTATTAGCTCAGTATATGCCTCTACATTCGTATTAATTTGTGAACTGTTACACAATAAAAGGTGTCACTGAAGTGTGGGATTCTCTGTTATCTTGTACTTTTTGCCCTTTACAATTGCGTCTATGTTTGGAGTAATTGTTCTTGTGCATCGTAGGCGCAGCATGCAGTTTAAATTTCGATCAGACAATGCGTTTCTCAGGCGTGTCTTGTTACATTTCATTGCAGAGAACAGTTGTTCACAAACATACCTGGAACCGAACATTGATATTATTGTAGCCGCCAGTTTGTGCAAATGAGGAAATCTATCCTGAGGGAAGTGTCTGTAAAATTCCAAAGTGTTTTTCTTGTTCTGAAATTTGTCTGTATTCTCTGTCACACTGCTGGTCAATAATTTCTAGTTGCAGCTCAGGACGAATCTCTTCAATATTCGCTGAATATGGAGAGGAGAACGGATCAGAATCACTGTCTAGAGCTGTCAGATCTTGAAAGCGTTGATCAAATTCTTCCTTAAGGACAACTAAACTATGTGAATAACGTTCACAGTCTTTGTGAACATCTTGCATGGATGATAATTTAGGAAAATGAGCTAGATTTCCTGTTTCCGGCTGACTCACCCAAAGTGTCAATTTCATTTTAAAAGCTCGTATTCGATCTATGAAATGAGTAATTAGCAGATCTTTACCTTGTAGTGAAATGTTCAAAGCATTCAGATGGCTAGTTAAATCTGCTAAGAATGCGAGATCACATTTCCATGAAGGCTCTTTCAATTCAGGAACACACATGTTATTTATTTCCATGAACATATTTATCTCATCTAATAGGCAAAAATTCGATTTAATAATTCGCCACGACTAAGCCAGCGGACCTCGCTGTAATAAGGCAGGCTACCATACTGGCTTTCTACATCCTCAAGAAAGCTTTTAAATTGTCTGTGTTGTAGCCCATGCTTCCTTGTATAATTGGTTGTACGAACAACAACACTCATCACATTTTTTAGAGTGATACTCTTTGCACATAAGTTTTTCTGGTGGATCACACAGTGAACGCCCCTTATTTCATTCGGCACGGTCAGTTTTTGCATTTTCTTCTTCAACAGCGCAACGAAACCTAATTTTTTCCCTGTCATCGCTGGTGCACCGTCTACAGACACTGAAACTAAAGAATTCCACCAAAATCCTATATTTTCAACACCTTCTTCAACACTACTTAAAATATCACCTCCGGTTGTAGTGTTCTTCATGGCTACTACATCGAGGAGCTCCTTCCTCACCTGAATATTAACACCTCTAATAAATATGGAAAGCTGCGCTGTTCCAGTGATATCAACACTTCCGTCCAGAGCTAGAGAATATGCCATAAAATCTTTACAGATATTTGCAAGCTGGCTCTGGACGTCGTCTGCCATGTCCTGTATGTGACGCATAATGGTCATGTCAGATAATGGCGCAATCCGAAACTGTTCAACTTGAGATGGACACAAATGTTCCGCTGCAACTACCAAACATCTTTTATGAAATCGCCATCAGTGAAGGGGCGCAGGGATTTTGCTAAAAACAAAGCAATTTTGTAGCTCACTCTGAGAGCTGCCTCAGTTGATTTTTCTTCGTCATCCAGATCTTCCTTTTAAGTTTAATAACTTCCTGTGCACGATCTGGTTCATCACATTTTCCACTTCCGTAGTCTTTCGCGTGGTACGACATATAATGTCGCTGCAAATTAAATTTAAGAATTCAGCGTTTTGTGACATACTAAACATTTTACAACACCATCTTTTTCTGTAAACAGATACAATTCCTTCCTATGGGGGTTGAACTGCGAAAGCATGGTTGGGGTTACACAACGGCGACTTGACATGATTCTTAACCAGCGAAGTGACTGTTAGAGCTGATCGTAGTACTTTTAACGTTACACAGTCGGCGCGAATTCAATAGGCACGCAGGGGTCCTATTCATATGCGCGCGCGCATTTCCCCTCCCTCCCCTCCCTCCCTACTCTGCGACCTTGCACCTGCTCGCGAGCACGTGCCTGAGCAGACGCGAGTACTCGCGCTCAAAACCGGCCAGCTGTTAAGCCCTGATGTACTGTTATTCAATACATTGTCTTCAGTCTTCATTAATAATATCCGTATTTATATTCATTACACCGTGTATATGGGAGGAGAATGTCTAGGACAAGATTTGGCAAGACACCAAGATGAAATAAGAACTACAAAAGAACCCGACACTCACTTCCACTTAAAGTCGCAAAATACCATATCAGTCTGCTTAAAAGGTATAAGATAAACTATATGAAAGACTGAATTTTGCAGAACAAAATTCTGTGGAACAAGATTTTTCATGTACCCAAGATATTTGTGTAAATGAGCACCTTATACAATCAGGAGTGTGCGAATTGACAAAAATCTCGTTTAAATAGCGTAAGCAAAATATTAAAAAGCCCTTATTCAAGCACTACACTATAATAGACAAATGGGGCTATTAAATTAAAAGAAATGTGGCTATCAGTAAGATGATTAATCAACAGAGACTAAAATTATGCTACAGCATTCACTTTTACCAGTTGGTCGGGCGCGAATGTTGCCTGTAAAAGCTGTGACTTCACTGAATGGAACCTGATCAACATATTTCACCCTTAATGCGTGCCATTTATTCATATGCATAAAACCAGATATTCCATCATTTGACTGGTTATGTTGAATGGATCTGCTACGGAATTAAAGGTATTTTAAAGCCATAAAAAATAAATGGAATGTTCACTGAATGAAAAGAAAGAAAATGATTTAAAAATATTTCTCCGTTTTATTTTCAGACACGATGTATAACAATTTAGTCACCTTTTCGCCTCGGATAACTGATACACTAATGTTAAAATTGGTACAAATTATGCATCTATTTCATAGACACATCCTAGTTACCTCCATAGAAAATACATACTATTTGATACATCCATTCAGTTCAATACGTTTCTTTGACCTGTGTGGTGACTGTGTGCCAAAGCGAGCTACGGTAGGGACAAATATCTGTTGAACGGACAGTAAATACTACCACAGATTAACCGCAGGCCTACGTAGCTTTAATTAATGAAGCTGAATTTGTTTCCTCTTAAATGAAAAAGGGCGACGAGAAACTGTAGTGTCACATTGCCTTCGTAACTAAAATGAGACTAGACGACGATTTAGAAAAATAAGTAAAAACTAATGACTGGAAATGAATTCTCAAACTGCGTCGTGAATACCTAAATGAAACTGATTTGCTAAAGTGAGCTAGTAAATGTAATTTATTTTCTTCATAGAAAATAACCCTATATGTACTCGATGAACTCTTCTCTCTCAAGCCGGAAAGCGATGTTACCAATACATCGTTTCCTAGTAGCGAGTTAAAAATATTTGGCGTGGGGACAGTGAGAAATTCTCCTTCTCCTGTGTCAGGTAGATGTACTTTTTGTGCAGTGTACCTCCCCGTAAGGTACTGTATATCGGAACATATTGGACCGCCGGGCAGTGGCGAGGGGATTTTCGCACCAGTCTGCTGGGTAAACCCGCTTTCACGGGAAGCTCCCAACCCAGTTGGCGGGGTACCAGGCAGGGCTTAAGGGCCCACGCTTTCCTTTCCCTACAGCTTAGCCTCCCCGAAAGCACTCCACAGTATGGGAGGGGTGGCCAAAGAGACTTTTCGGACTCCATTCTGCGCTACGCACAGTACATCACGTGGCTTACATGCGCAGTCGCTTGCTGTCAGCGTAGCATATCCTGAACACAGGCAGGATCTGCCTGCGAATGCGCAGTGCTGCAAAACAGAAAAATATTGTTGCAACGATAAGTATCTTATCAAGACTGTCTTGATGCAGAGATTTGGTGTGATAATGTGAGGCGTCTGCTTACGTGCAGAATGCTTTTTGTCTATCAATGTTATTGTGAAGTGCACTTCCCTCGTCTAGACTGAGTGGAGTCGGCAATACCTATAAAGATACTTACATGAAGTTTGTTTCAGTGATACACATTAAAACACATAACTGGTCAGACGGAAATTTAGTAAGGCGGAAATCGAATAAAAGTATGTCGAAACTCAGGAGTTTTTGTGTGAAGTTGTTCTGTATAAAAATCTATCTAATAAATTACGTGTGAAAGCTTGTGGTGTAGCACACATCAATGTATTCAAATAGGATAATTTGTCAAACAAACAAAAAAACCAAAACTTCACGAAATATTAATACAAAGCCGCTTTGTAGGCATAGGCTATCAATTATTATAAGCAAGATGCGCGACGTTCTGTAGCCGGAAAAGAACTTTTTTAATCATGGCTGCCTAAAAAAGTTTCTGCCAAGGTAAAGAATATCTTAACCTACTAGCATTTCCATGTTCTAAACCACTCTGCTCAAAAAATTCCGTGCCACGGAGCAAAGATACATACCTTTTTCTCTATCACGTCGATAATTTCGAAGTCAAGATTCCGTGGCCAGGAGCAGAGAGGTGACTCAAACACTTCAGAGAAGGCTAATTATTGCCGATATGGACATCTTTCAACAACAATGGGCCATGCTATTTTGTCGAGTACATACAGTAACGTATAACAGGTGACTGACAAGAGTTAGTGACAGGAGTGGACTACATTCTCTCAAAATTAGTGGAGTCCTTGGGAGAGCAGACGATGAAATAGCTATCCGACATGGTGCGGAAAATACACGGTGATTCTTATTACCGTTTAAAAACCTCGGAAGGGATGTAGATGACGTTGAGTAAAGTAATTTAATGTAAGACACACTGAGTCGCAAATGTTGCGAAGTAACACAAAGGCGAATGACAAATGTTGAAGGTCTGACGTCACCCGATAACGTATTCGCCGCACGTCCAGTGGTTGGACATATTGGTCTGTCGCACCTTATCTTCCAAACCAAATTTAAGCACTCATACGAGTGTGCCTCTATGATCACGTGAGCGACTTAAGCGCGTGAAGCTCAGGGTTCGAGGCTTGCGTCTGGCAGGCAGTACTGTTTTCATTGCGTTAATCAGATGCGTGTTTACAATGAGGTAAGATTGTTTTTTTTATTTACCGGTCTCATGGTCTCCGCTGGTTTATAGCAAAGTATAGTGTAACAAAACCTACCGTATTGTGTCAGAAGTAAATTAATATAACTTCAAAACTTTTCTTTACTGAATAACAGCCAGCCGTTGTGGCCGAGCGGTTCTAGGCGCTTCAGTCAGGAACCGCGCTGCTGTTACGGTCGCAGGTTCGAATCCTGCCTCGGGCCTGGATATTTGTGATGTCCTTAGGTAAGCTACGTTTAAGTAGTTCTAAGCCTAGGGCAATGATTATCTCAGATGTTAAGTCCCATAGTGCTTAGAGCCATTTGAACCATTTTACTAAATAATTTCTGTAAACAAAAACAAGGGCCAACAGAAAAGAAGCACCAAAAATAACAATAGATTTTACTTGATTACAGCGAGAGCAATGATTTTGTAACTTCTACTTTTACAACAGATCGTATTTACAAAAAGTGTTCGAAATTTACAATGTTTGCTCGAATGCAAGCTGTTGCATCGGTCAACCATGCCTTCACTCCCACACTCAAGCGCTGCACGTTTGACGAGGTACATCATCCGGTGACGTTACATGTTCAAAAATTCTCATCCGTTTTTGGGGTATTTCCCAACGTATGTGACCCCATTTGACTCAGGTTAAATTACTCACCACAGCGTCATCTACCTCGCATCGAGGTACATATTCGACGATCGCTGCGCACAGTGGGACCGTATGGATTCCAATCTAACTGACATAAGTAAGTGGTTAAATAGCGTCAGACTATGAGTTTAATCAGTCATGGTATCCAGGTACTGACGTGAACTATTTACAAATGGATGGAAAAACTGATAAACACACAAACCTAAGAAAAGATTACTTAGGGTAATAACAAGCATGGCAACAAGAATGCCCCGATTTTTCTAGAGGGTAGGCTGAGGAAAATCAAACCTACCTTTATAGCATTTGTAAATTTAAAGAAAGTTTTTGTCAAGACTGACTCGAATAAAACCTTTGGAATTCTTAAGAAACCATGGATAAAAAAGAAAGCGAACGATCGTATACAGCTTGTACGGAAACCACTCAGATGTTATAAGAGCAGTAGAAGAGCAGGGAATGACACAGGATTTAGCCAGTCTCCGGTCTTGTTCAATTTGCTCATACAGTGAAGGAAACTAAAAATAAATTAGGAAATTAAATTACATTTCATAGAGTAAAAATAAAAATTTTCACGTCCGATAATGGAGTTATAATTCTCTGAGACTGCTAAGAAGTTGGAGGAGCAGTTGAACGGAATGATTGTGCCTTGAAAAGAGGTTATGAGATGTACCTCAACAAAAGTAAAACAAGAATAATAGAATGTAGTCCAATTAAATCAGGTGACGGTGAAGGAATTAGGTTAGGAAATGATATATTTTAAGTAGTAGATCAGTTTTGTTATTTGAATAGCGAAATAACTGAAGAGAGCTGACAGCAGTAGCAAGAGAGGCACTTCTGAGAAACATATCTGTAAGATCCACTATGAAGGAATTATCCGACTGGGACGGAAATCGGTAGTTATCAGGTACATGTACAGACAAACAAATGATTATAATTTCACAAATATTGGATGATTTCTTCAAGAGAAAGAGGTTCAAAAATTGCTCTCGCCAAAAACACGTTGGTCCACCTCTGGCCTTTGTGCAAGCAGTTATTCGGCTTAGCATTGATTGACATAGTTGTTGGATGTCGTCCGAAGGAATATCGTGCCAAATTCTGTCCAATTGATACGATATATCATCAAAGTCCCGAACAGGTTGGTGGGCGTTGCCCATAAAGTTCCAAACGTCCTCAAATGGGGAGATATCTGGTGACCATGCTGACCGAAGTAGTGTTTGAAAAGCACGAAGAGACGAAGCATACACTCTCGACGTGTGCGGTCGGGCATTATCTGGCTGAAATGTAAGCCCAGTATGACTTGCCGTGTTAGGGCAACAAAACGGGGCGCGGAATATCGCCGACGTACCGCTGTACTGTAATGGTGTAGCGGATGTCAACGAAAGCGTTCTGTGAAAAGAAATGCCGCTGTAGAACATCACTCCTGGTTGTCAGGCTGTATGCGGGGCGACAGTCGAGATGGTATCCCACTGTTTTCCGGGATGTCTCCAGTTGTTAATAATCTGGAATCTCACTGACTGGTGTGGAATTGTCTTTAGTGGTGAGTGTCGCATCGATTTGGTGATTAATTTTTTTGTAGGAATTTCAATATGTGCAAATGTTCTGTTTTATTTAAAATAATTGTTTGTTGTTATGTAAACTGTTGACCTTCACTTAGGATTCTTAGTTATTTTGTACGTAAAAGGTGTTGTGGTTCCCCTCGGGAACGGAACTGTGTAGCGCGCGCTACTTGTGGTTGGCCTAGGTAGAAAACGTGGAATTGAGAGTCAGTCGGGGACGAGCTACCAAACTGTGAACTGCCCATGTAAGAGTTATATATTGTGCTGGTTCCGAGAGAAGCTTTTCCTGACGCTTTCCTATGCCTCGGATGGATGGACAAAGAGCTGGAACTATTCTGAAATTGGTATCTATCATCGCCACCAAGAAATGACAGAGTCCAGCAATTCTACCTGCAAATCCACCTACCAACATGCAATCGCCACCACACTGCGCAACCACTGTAATGGAACACTTTAGTAATTTACAGTGAAGGATCAGCTTATTGGATGTGTTAGTGTACTCAAATACAAGATAAATTTTAACTGAGCTTTTGTACCTACCTTGATTTATCCTCAGTCACATATCCACTTACGGTCCCTCCCACGCTAAAGTGCTTACTGTGTTTTCTTTATTGAAAGAAAGTTAAAGTTAATATGGCAAGAGACTGAATTAAGTACGTGATGCTTGCTGAAAATAATATTTCTATTAAAACTGCTTATTAATATATTGTTGCCAATTTCAAAATTAAAAGTTCTTAAAACTGTGGATGGTAAAGTTTTGCTTAGTAAATGATCACATTGCTGCTTGTTGCAAATAGCAAAAGGTGAGCCAGTTTCTTACATATATGACAAGTTGTGTTCTACTGCAGTAAGAGTTGAGAACTAACACCTTGTTTCTTTAGTGTATTGAAAGTGTGTTTAGTATGCTCTGCTACAGTAGTTCAAATGCGCAAAGTTACTTAATTATAGCAAGTTTCAATTACTCTTCGTATTCAAGTGAACTTCTGTACAATATTGGACTCCCCTTGTGTATTAAAAGTGCATATTAATGGTGTAACAGGATCAACAGTTAGTCTACTGTGCTCATTCTAGATAACGATCAATAGAAAGACCACTATCTATGAAAACAATAATTCCTTTATTCAAAAGGTAGTGAGAAGTAACCTGTTAGTGAATTCCATTTAACTTTCATTCTAAATAGAAGGTTATTTAACTGAGAGAGACTTAACCTGTGACCAGTTCATAATTTTGCAGTGAAACACATTTACAATTTTATGTCAGCTAGGAAAATGTTTGAAAAGTAATACTGAACCTATGTCCAGTTTGTGATTCTACAGTGTATATTAAAGGTAATGTTATAAAGACCATTCAGTTTGAATAAGCCCTGAAAGTAATAGTGTGCATTGTTATCTGTTATATTTATGCAAATAATTTGTTCTACTCTGTCAACTCCATGCTTAACGTTAACATATGCAGGTGTCAGAGTTCATTGCACTCGAGTGTGGCAAAATATAGGTTGTGTTTGTCCGTTAAAGTTACTCATACCTATTTTCTTAAACAAGAATGTTAATCATTCTCTTGCCTAATTAGGCTGGCGACCGTTTTCTTTATTCTTTAAAAGTATAGCTAGGTAAAATATTGTTTGTTACTGTTTGAATATTTACGTAATTCTGACTTTCACTTCCGATAAGCCACCTCCGTTAAGTAGAACACGGTCAACATAGCAAAATTCCTCTCAGAGGGTAACACTGCTCTGCTTCTTCATACTATAATTACTTGAATGAAAATAATTTCATTATACGAACTGCCTTCAGCTTTGAGGTTATGGTATAGCAGTAGCGGAAAGTAGTGTTATACGTGGATTTTCCGTGACAGGACTACTTGTTCTGTTGGGGCATTATATGTAACAGACCAAATTTGGTATTTAATTGCACAAGCTACGTAAGTGAAGTTGCAGTGTTACAGCAACAACTAACATAACAGTAAAACTTGAAATACATGGTCCAACTACTTACGTAAGTTCTCATCATTACACAGTATTCTCCTTCACTGTAGTAAGTGCTGCTTCTTATTACATGTCCATGTAGGAATCGTGAGCTATACTACAATTCGGCATGTCAGTATTAAAATAATAGATACGTACACAAATATTACTGTGCCTATTACAAATGCCCATATTCTTCACCACTTGACAAAGGACAGATCCCACTATATAGCCATGTGTAAGTACATCACATGGTGCAGTGACAGTACCAATCGATACTATCATCTAACTACATTAAGGCACGAATCTACTACTCCATATAATCGCATATGCATAAATTATTGTTACAATATATAATGCAAGTCAGTATTCCACATTCAGGGGAAACATTTATCCGTAAAATCATGTGTAACGTTCATGAAAAGTAATTTACACATAACTTTTAATATCTTTTACAAAATACACTCCTGGAAATTGAAATAAGAACACCGTGAATTCATTGTCCCAGGGAGGGGAAACTTTATTGACACATTCCTGGGGTCAGATACATCACATGATCACACTGACAGAACCACAGGCACATAGACACAGGCAGCAGAGCATGCACAATGTCGGCACTAGTACAGTGTATATCCACCTTTCGCAGCAATGCAGGCTGCTATTCTCCCATGGAGACGATCGTAGAGATGCTGGATGTAGTCCTGTGGAACGGCTTGCCATGCCATTTCCACCTGGCGCCTCAGTTGGACCAGCGTTCGTGCTGGACGTGCAGACCGCGTGAGACGACGCTTCATCCAGTCCTAAACATGCTCAATGGGGGACAGATCCGGAGATCTTGCTGGCCAGGGTAGTTGACTTACACCTTCTAGAGCACGTTGGGTGGCACGGGATACATGCGGACGTGCATTGTCCTGTTGGAACAGCAAGTTCCCTTGCCGGTCTAGGAATGGTAGAACGATGGGTTCGATGACGGTTTGGATGTACCGTGCACTATTCAGTGTCCCCTCGACGATCACCAGTGGTGTACGGCTAGTGTAGGAGATCGCTCCCCACACCATGATGCCGGGTGTTGGCCCTGTGTGCCTCGGTCGTATGCAGTCCTGATTGTGGCGCTCACCTGCACGGCGCCAAACACGCATACGACCATCATTGGCACCAAGGCAGAAGCGACTCTCATCGCTGAAGACGACACGTCTCCATTCGTCCCTCCATTCACGCCTGTCGCGACACCACTGGAGGCGGGCTGCACGATGTTGGGGCGTGAGCGGAAGACGGCCTAACGGTGTGCGGGACCGTAGCCCAGCTTCATGGAGACGGTTGCGAATGGTCCTCGCCGATACCCCAGGAGCAACAGTGTCCCTAATGTGCTGGGAAGTGGCGGTGCGGTCCCCTACGGCACTGCGTAGGATCCTACGGTCTTGGCGTGCATCCGTGCGTCGCTGCGGTCCGGTCCCAGGTCGACGGGCACGTGCACCTTCCGCCGACCACTGGCGACAACATCGATGTACTGTGGAGATCTCACGCCCCACGTGTTGAGCAATTCGGCGGTACGTCCACCCGGCCTCCCGCATGCCCACTATACGCCCTCGCTCAAAGTCCGTCAACTGCACATACGGTTCACGTCCACGCTGTCGCGGCATGCTACCAGTGTTAAAGACTGCGATGGAGCTGCGTATGCGACGGCAAACTGGCTGACACTGACGGCGGCGGTGCACAAATGCTGCCCAGTTAGCGCCATTCGACGGCCAACACCGCGGTTCCTGGTGTGTCCGCTGTGCCGTGCGTGTGATCATTGCTTGTACAGCCCTCTCGCAGTGTCCGGAGCAAGTATGGTGGGTCTGACACACCGGTGTCAATGTGTCCTTTTTTCCATTTCCAGAAGTGTAGTTAAAAACATTTTATAAACATCCATAATAATTCTTTACCAAATTTTCCTTTATACAAAATCACAACCAAGATGTCAACCTATGACCAGTTAAAAGCTCTCTATGTACAACTAATGATATCATATACAGGTTGATTTTAATAAATACAAGAGTAGCTCGATGTCGACAGGTGCAGGTATCTTTCATCAAGAATACATTCAAGATATGTGTACCAAAAACGCAACGATTTAGTGTTTGTGTTTTGATGCCAGTGACGACGTTTACATGCTCTTATCCAAAACAACACTTTACTTGAGGTCTAGATGGAATCTCGTCATCTGACGCCTATGTGCAATCAGATCACCTGATATCTAAATGAACTGTCTTCCAACGTTTAGTACAACCAATTTACAATTATTACACCATGTGACACTGCAATCTCTCTTAAGCAGAGCATGTGATCCAACATTACCAGCTCACTGTTACATGTTTCTACATTTCTTGTAGAATTATTAAGAATGTCTATAAACTGTATTTAACAAAAATCTAAAATAACATATGTTTATGTATAAATCACGTTTTTTGAATGTTTGATTTGATTTTAGAAGCATTTTTTCCCCTAAATGTAGAATACTAACTTGGTAAACATGTTATGATAATAATTTAGGCAAATGTAATTGTATGAAATAGTAGACCCATGCCTTAATGTAATGAGGCCATAGTGTCGATTTGTACTACCACTGCGCCATCTGATGTACTTAAAATGTTTGAACTGAGATCTGTCAGCTGTTAATGGACTTGAACACTTGTAATCGGCGCAGTAATATGTGTGTAGCTAGCTGTTTTTTTAAAATTGACATGCCGACTCCTTATACAGCATACACTGTATAGTACCACTTCCGTACGAAGAAGAAGAATGTATAATGATGTAAACATAAGTATATTGCTGTTTCACATACTGTAAATTTTGGATATAATTATGTGTGCTGTCATGTTACTTGTTGTATCGTAGCATTTTCGGTCCCATGCTGTGCAGATCGAGTATGGCAACAGAGAGATTCCGAAACCGGTCATCTATATGAATAAATGATTTTAGCGATTTTGGCAGATGAAAATTTAAGCATCGTGCATGTCTATTATCAGTCTTTCCTCGCATCTTCTTCCTTTTCTCATACAGTTTTGAAACTTGCACTATTTACCAGTGGCAAACTAGTCTTAAGTGTTGCTGTCGTTATGAATGACAGCGTTATAAGAGCTTCCCTGATGACCTTACACTTCCTCAAGGATCGTCATCTGACCGATCCTGGAATTTATTTTCCATTCTCTATACTGTGTATGTGCAGTTAAGCTGCTCGTGCGATGCTTCTCGCACTTTTATGTCTTTGCTATCTTCCGGAATTATGAGTCTTGTACCTGCTTCACATCGACATGAATAGTCCTTTTGTTGCCACTTTCCTCAATTATTTCAAAACATCCGAAGGAATGTTATCTGCCGCGTGGGATTAGCCGAGCGGTCCTGCGCGCTGCAGTCATTGACTGTGCGGCTGGCCCGGCGGAAGTTCGAGTCCTCCCTCGGGCATGGGTGTGTGTGTTTGTCCTTAGGATAATTTAGGTCAAGTAGTGTGTAAGCTTAGGGACTGATGACCTTAGCAGTTACGTCCCATGACATTTCATACACATTTGAACATTTTTGAATGTTATTTATGCTTTCTGCCTTATTTGACATCAAGTTCTGTTAAACCCTGAGTCCACTATTTCTTCCGTATCATCTTTTATCACTTCTTCAGACGGGTACGACCTCTCGTAGAGATATTCCGTGTTTTGTTTCCATCGGTCCACTCACTCCACTGCACATAGCAGTAAATTACCATTGTATTCTTAACGCTCATGCCTTTTCTTTTAATTTCATCTAAGGCTGCTTTGACTTTTCAATATAGTGAATCAGTACTTCAGGCCTGGAATCGCGGAACGTCACGAACGAAATGCCCTCAGCCGGGGTCGATGAGCCAAGACCCCTGGATGTCGTCCTGGTATCTGCTGAAGTCAGCCTGCAGTGGGCTCTCAACTAGAACGACCAAGTTTAGCTGCTGACAGTATCAGTACCAGGCAAGGTCCACAGACATGTAACTAGTTGAGGAGGCATCTAGTAGTACTTGAGGCTGGATGACCCCCATCCGGTCGACAGCTGGCGTCGAGCACTCCTCAGGAAAGGTTGTGCTCGAAAAGAGATGTTGCTTGATCGGACTGAGTGATATCTATAGCCACTTCACCTAGCCCTTTCGTGACATCCTATCACATTTGGTTACATAGATATTACACCAGGCCCAGGCTTGGTGTAATACAGTGGCCGGTCTCTCGTACCACGCTATGTCGACAATGTTTCAGCCCTGGCAGCACCAGCGCTAAATGTGAGTGAAGCAGTGCCCGAATGCAGACTTTCGTCGTATCATCTCAGCACCTTTCCAGCTTATGCCAGTAGAAAGTTTCGCTGCCCGCGAGTTATGGATGCCGGTTCGGAAAGATTATTTCGTAACACACCTTTCGGAACTTCTCATTACATCCTTTCCACGCAACAACCCATCGGTCATCAATAGATTCACTCAGAGAGGTTGTAACTTACTGCTGAGTGTACTCCTACAAACACAGATTACCGAATGCAGCGAACATAGGTCCCCCTGCTCAAGCGATGTCACCGTTCCACAATGGAATCTGTGACATGTTTACAGCTCCAAGTGTTTTGACAGTCCTGTACTCGAGAACAATGCAAACGTGATGTATTACATTCAGTTACAGGAAAGTACGGCATAGAAATTTTATTTCAACATTGAGAAACTACTGATACACTAATGCGAACTGCCGGCCGCTGGTGGCCGAGCGGTTCTGGCGCTACAGTCTGGAACCGCGCGACCGCTACGGTCGCAGGTTCGAATCCTGCCTCGGGCATGGATGTGTGTGTTGCCCTTAGGTTAGTTAGGTTTAAGTAGTTCTAAGTTCTAGGGGACTTATGACCTCAGCAGTTGAGTCCCATAGTGCTCAGAGCCATTTGAACCATTTTAATGCGAACTGTTTCGCTGGTTTCCATGTACATCACAGCATTTGGAAACTGCTACATGGCTAATAGGTTTCTAGAACCTATAAATTGGTAATAAATGAATTATTGCGATCAAACTTTTTCTATTAATAGATTAGTCCGTCTCTATTACGAACCAGTCATATACAAGTTGGTATCACCTGAAAGAATGAAGTTATTCATTTTATTATTTCATTATTATTGCCAGATAAAATAAATGCATAAATAAATAAATAAATATTTTCATGGGCTCATTCATCATGTTTACAATCAAGCTGATCTTACTAGTATACGACTGCAATTCTTTCTTAGCACAAGTTACGATTAAGAGATTTTGAAATCCTCTATGGCTCCAAAAATAAGTACTTTTTTATACCAATGGCCTTCGCAATAAATACTGAAGTATTATTGGGTAGTTCACATTAGCGACATTGGTTTAAATTCGAACAAATAACTGCCCAACCTGTGACATCCTGGTACATGTTTCTGTGTAAATTTTTGGAAGCTTTTTGGAGGTACGTATTTGATCGGGTGTTTTCAGGTTCCAATATCTTCAATATATTTAAATTTCATATTATAATAAAGATAATCCGTGTTATTTAACTGCTATCTGTTCAGTAATTCGAAGACAATTGCGATAGCATGTTTTTGGATCCGGTGTCTGACGGGTGTTATGGCCTAGTCTGCCACTATAAGCTGCAATCTAGATGCCTACATCTACATCTATATCCATACTCCGCAAGCCACCTCACGGTGTGTGGCGGAAGGTACCTTGTATTGTTCGTGGAAAGAAAGATTGTCGGTACGCCTCTGTGTGGGCTCTAGTCTCTCTGATTTTATCCTCGTGGTCTCTTCGCGAGATATACTTAGGAGGGAGAAATATAATGCTTGACTCCTCGGTGAAGGTATATTCTCGAAACTTCAACAAAAGCCCGTACCGAGCTACTGAGCGTCTCTCTTGCAGAGTCTTCCACTGGAGTTTATCTATCATATCCTTAACGCTTCCGCGATTACTAAATGATCCTGTAACGAAGCGCGCTGCTCTCCTTTGAATCTTCTCTCTCTCTTCTATCAACCCTATCTGGTACGGATCCCACACCGGTGAGCAGTATTCAAGCAGTGGGCGAACAAGTGTACTGTAACCTACTTCCTTTGTTTTCGGACTACATTTCCTTAGGATTCTTCCAATGAATCTCAGTCTGGCATGTGCTTTACCGACGAAACATTTTATATGGTAATGCCATTTTAAATCACTCCTAATGGCTACTCCCAGATAATTTATGGAATTAACTGCTTCCAGTTGCTGACCTGCTATATTGTAGCTAAATGATAAAGGATCTTTCTTTCTATGTATTCGCAGCACATTACACTTGTCGACATTGTGATTCAGTTGCCATTCCCTGCACCATGCGTCAATTCGTTGCAGATCCTCTTGCATTTCAGTACAATTTTCCATTGTTACAACCTCTCGACATACTATAGCATCATCCGCAAATAGCCTCAGTGAACTGCTAGAAATTATGCCGATGCGCGATTTTTCTGATAGTGTGCAACAAATGTATTTTCTGCAGTATTTCGGACATATGTTCCGGTTCTTCATTACAACGAACTTCTCGCGTAAAATATTCTTTCGGTTCTTTAAAGGAGCATACTAGAATTGCGCTCATAAATATGTTGGCTTCATGTAGGTGCTGTTAAGGTATAGCAAGAGCGTCAGTTTTGCGAGTGTATTGTTTTACTAGGGAAAATATTGTTGGTAATCAGACAAACCGCTACAGTTCATGAACTCCGTTGTCCGAGAAACTGGCGGTATCGCAATCCCGCAGTTGTCTCTGCGATTCCCGTTCGACCGCGTCTAATCCACCAGCGGACAGAAACAATTCGCTCCCACTGTGTCTCCTACCTCTGTTCGCTTGTCTGTTCTGCGTCCCAGTGATTACCTGCACCCACTCCACTTGTCCCACCCCGCCCGAGGGGCGGTGGAGGGAACGGCGAGTGACCCCTCATTGATACTTGTTCATCAATACTCCGGAAGCCAATCAATACCTTCAGAGAAACATGGTTGCTGAGCAATCTGAACCTAGCCAGGACTGTAGCTTAGAACATTTTCTATAGCAAGGACTCATTGCAGAAGCATTTACTTTTATTTATTTATTTATTTATTGTTCCGTGGGACCAAATTAAGGAGAAGTCTCCATGGTCATGGAACGAGTCAATACATGAAGTTATAACACGATAGTAGAAACAGATAAAATGAAATACAAGAAACGTATTCAGGCGACAATTCGTAAGTTTAAATAAAGAAAATCAACAATGTAATACTGGAATTTGCTAAATTTTTCAGCTCTTCCAGGAGCTCCCCACAGAATAGAAGGAGTGAGCCATGTGGAAACTCTTCAGTTTAGACTTAAAAGCGTTTGGGCTACTGCTAAGATTTTTGAGTTCTTGTGGTAGCTTATTGAAAATGGATGCAGCAGAATAGTGCACTCCTTTCTGCACAAGACTCAAGGAAGTGCATTCCACATGCAAATTTGATTTCTGCCTAGTGTTAACTGAGTGAAAGCTGCTAACTCTTGGGAATAAGGTAATATTGCTAACAACAAACGACATTAAAGAAAATATATACTGTGAGGGCAATGTCAGAAATCCCAGACTACTGAATAGGGGTCGACAAGAGGTTCTCGAACTTACACCACATATAGCTCGAACAGGCCGTTTTGAGCCAAAAATACCCTTTTTGAATCAGAAGAATTACCCAAAAAAATAATACCATATGACATAAGCGAATGAAAATATGCGAAGTAGACTACTTTTCGTGTTGAACTGTCACTTATTTCAGATACTGTTCTAATGGTAAATAAAGCAGCATTTAGTTCTGAACAAGATCCTGAACATGGGCTTTCCATAACAGCTCACTATCTATCCGAAATAGGAAAGTATTACTTGAATCTGCCCTTTCGACATACAATAACCATCCTGAAAATTCCAAAGAAAGCAAGTTCAAAACTACCCATTAATGTAGTGGAAGCTGTTGTGTGGACCACCGGCTGTATTACTTGAATCTGCCCTTTCGACATGCAATAACCATCCTGAAAATTCCAAAGAAAGCAAGTTCAAAACTACCCATTAATGTAGTGGAAGCTGTTGTGTGGACCACCGGCTGTGTGTTGCAAAGCATCATCATCATCATCATCATATGGAATGAATGAGAAATATTAGTTATCTAGATGTACATGAAGAATACCTTGGTTATGTTTTTACATCTCTCTAAGTATTTTCATCTAGTGAACCCTTCGCTGCTGCTATGGAAGTGGAGGGCATGTAATAGCAGACACAATGGTAAGTAATTCACAGATATGTATCATCGAAAATGGTGTGAGGAAAATCAACATTCAGTCTATGACTAACGTCATGACAACGGTCAATAGTGGGACCATTTCCTTCATGTGTGTAAGTAATATCATAAAACCTAATTCCCATTCGTTTTCCAATTCAGATGACATTTCTCTGCTATTTTATTGTGATGATGACAATGAGATAACACACTTTCAATGCATATGACTTTGGAAGCGCCTAAACATCTGGTAACCATGACTCAAAAGCAATACCACGAAATCACAGTTAAATATTGTTAAAACAGTTAACCCATGCCACTAATGCATAAAACATATTGGTGGAGCTTCCTGTATGGGCATTTAAGTCTTATACTTGCACTTTAGGGGGAATAAAACTTTAACCCCAAAAAGCAACATTATTTTATTTGACTCGAGGTCAGTGCTGCTCTTAGTAAAAATCAATAAAACCTACACAAATTTATTGCTTCATTATTCTTGAAGGATCAAGTTTTCCAACATCGCTTTTGATAATGGCCGGTTTCGACAGACCTACGCTGTCATCATTGGATCACGCAACATAAGTAGATGCATTGCTTGTTAGAAGACTGGATGATGGCAGCGTAGATATCTCGAAACCAGTCAGAGTAAAAAAAGAATTACTAGAGATCTTGGCAAACTTGATTCTTCAAGAATCATATAATACTCAGATCGCCCATAACGACTGACGCAATGTCAAACATATATAAAAATTATTGCTGCCTGGCGTAACACAGGTACATAAGAATTAATCACGCACTTCATAGGCACTAGAAGATTGTATAATAACGTGCCTTAATGCACCCAGTTCAAAATAAGCAGCTGGTCTCTGTCACCAAGTCTCAACGTACACATCGCCCAGTCAAATAATGTACTCTTAAAATTTTTCCGGGGCAATAAAGTGTCTGTACATGGTAACTACAACATTAAAAATGCACTCATGAAACATGGAAACAGATAAAAAAATCCAATAAAAGGAATCTATGAAAACAGACAATAAAAAAAGCATTCGTAACTATGAATAGAAGCTTATAAATCCATATGGTTGGTCCTAAACTCAGGGACGATAAACGATGAAAGAACGTTGGGTTACAATGACATGTGCACTTAATTCCCATAAAACTAATAATAATTCAATAAATAATACCATTCTTTAACATTTTGGCAGGTGTTTGATAACCATTCCAACTGAAAACACACTCATAACCAGACTGGAATGGAACGACACTGAAAGAGCAAATAATGTTTGACAAGTTAAATAAGAAGTTACTGAGGTCGATCTTACAACGACCATGAAATAAACACAAAAGTCATTCCACCGTGGTAGACCGGAAATTTCAAAGTATTTTGATTTGAAATATTTCTCACCAAATCAAGATTTCTTCAGGGTGCCACTTACGGTGTAGTAAATGAAGAAAACAATTGCTAGTGTTGAACGTGGAACTAGCCCGACCCTTCACACTACAGTATGTTCAGGCTAAGGTTTTCCCAGATGCAATGTACTGACAAGGGAACCTCCCCATCGCACCCCCCTCAGATTTAATTATAAGTTGGCATAGTGGATAGGCCTTGAAAAACGGAACACAGAAGGAAGAATGTCTGGCTGGGGGAACCATTGCCTGCCCAGTTTGTGACCCATAGTGAAATCCTTTGATAACAGGCATTGACTTTGTGCATCCTGGTTCCTTTCGTGCCTTCTTGATATTTGTGTGTTTGCTCTGGTCTGGTAGTGCTGGCCAGAGGTACTCGTTGCTGTTGTTCACGTAATGCACGTTTCCGAAAGTTGTCGCGAACGTTCATCAAGTTTGTTGTGTACTCGCCACGTTCCTGAACGACTTGAAGTGTCTTTAAGGTGCTTTTCTTGTTTTCAATCTCTTATGTCAGGCTTGACAGTTCTCTTTAAGGTGCTTGTATTTTTGCCACATGATATGTATTGTTTTGCATTTTGTAATGTAATCTGATGTAGTCTGTCTCTGATCGCGTTGGCTTTTCATTTAAATGCTACTTAGCCCCTAATGCTTGTCCAGTTGATTTTATATTTTCACCTACTGAAGCCTGTGTTTTGGCTTATATCTAAGTTAAGTAATGTTTAATCCTGTTTATATGTATTTGTTACAGATTAGGACATTATTTAATGCCTTGTTTGCCAGCTACTTAACTGTGATATTCATCAAACACTTTTGCAATACGACTTTTGAAAGGCACCAATTTTTTGGTAGTGTGACTGGCCAGATGGTTACATCCACTCCACAGCCCTGTTACCTGTTATTTGCTACTATGTTAAACTACTCACCTGATTTTGACTGTTGCGCCTGCATTTACCTTCCTGCCAATCGAGCCTTGCCCAACCCGTTTGTGCATTTGTTCGGATACTGTCGTTGTTCGCTTCCTTCTCGTCCCGTTGGTGGTGGGTTTAGCTGACTTGAAATTTTTCATTTGTCTACATTCTACATGATTATATAACTTTTTTTACTTTAAATAAAGAAACGCCACTTGGTGGTGTTTTCAAAATTAAGTTCGGCTTATTGGTTGCTTGAGCACTGTGACATAAATCTCACTTAAGCTACTAATGGATTCGTTGCCTTTTAGGGGAACTTCAGGCAGACCATAAAGTGCCTCCACCAATCCCCAATTGTAGACTTGCTCAGGCGGCCATTGGCCGTTAATTCAGTACATGTTTTTCTTTTAAGATACTGTTAAAGTTACTTGTAAAAAAAATTTTAAGATTTGGTTGTGGCTATAATTTTAGTTTTAGTATTTACGTTCTTAATCGTTCTTAACTGTTTTCGGTATTCTCACTGCAACCACATAGTTCGTTGTGATAAGCTGTTGGTGCAACAGCTAAGAATAATTTTGGTTTTGACCTGCACTTCTACCTTGTTATTTCTACTATACTACATTGTACTTCAGCTACTTGTAACTTTTGAAGTTTTTAGCTTACCGATGAAACAGTTCAACAGTTCTTAAGTTTTTCAGTCTATTTAACAGCCGTTGTCGAGTAACTGTGATTTAATTGGCCGTGGTTTATAAATTATTTGTACTGTAACTGTAGAAAACACTTGTCATTTGCCCATAATCAGGTTTTGGCCTTAGATGTTCCTCCCTCAAGTTCTCGCGTACACAGTCCTACATTTTGTTCTTCTTACTATTCTCTTCCTCTGTTACCTTCCACTGCCATTTGTATTATTCCTTTACCTCCACAGGTGTCGCCCCTTCTCATGACGTGTCCACAAAACTGTAGTCCTCTGTCTTGAACCTTCTTTGATATCTCTGTCACTTTATGCTGACTTTTATTCTCTCATTTTTTATCCCATCGCCTCTGGTGACCCCACAAATTCTTTGATCCCACATATTCTTCTTACCATTCTCACTGTAGGCTCATCCACTGTTTTATAATGTTTCTTAGCTGGTGCCCATGTCTCTGCTCTACATTGTATTGCAGATCTCATTACTAACATACACCATTCCTTTACCCTTCAGATTTATTATTCATTTGCACAAAACACCTGACGGTTCGTCCAAGCTATCTGCACTCTACGTGCTATGACCATATGTGAAATCCAAAACTTGACGCTGTTAATCCTAAGTAGGTAAAGCTGTCGAAACTGGTTCAAATGGCTCTGGGTACTATGGGACTT
The DNA here is from genome assembly GCF_023898315.1 of Schistocerca nitens. Taxonomy (NCBI): domain Eukaryota; kingdom Metazoa; phylum Arthropoda; class Insecta; order Orthoptera; family Acrididae; genus Schistocerca; species Schistocerca nitens. The sequence goes on from NC_064614.1 coordinate 24,701,351, forward strand.
AACGTCTGAGGCCATCAGTCCCCTAGAACCTTAAACCTAACTAACCTAAGGACATCACACACATCCATGCCCGAGGCAGGATTCAAACCTGCGACCGTAGCGGTCGCGCGGTTCCAGACTGGAGCACCTAGAACCGCTCGTACATATGGCCGGGAAATCTGTTGACTTTCCTCAATTTTTCTCCAAGCAGTTGCAATGTTTTTTTCGCCTTGTCCTCCTGCGCACATGTACTCCGTTTTCTTCCTACTGATTTTCATTCTTCTGTCTTATAAAGATTTAATACCTCTTTCCAATCTCACATCCAACTCAACCTTGTTGGTGCTACGTAGCAAATATCATCTACGAAAATCACGCATCAAAGAGCTTGCTAGCACTTCCCATAATTTAAATCGATGCTTTTGTGTGGTACCGTCCGAAAAATATTATCAGAACGGAAAAACTGTTTTATGTATGAATATTTTACTATATTATCACTTTCCAGTAAGTGACCAGTGCGTAATGTGAAGTAATGACACTTCTACGTTGTATTATCCTTTAAATCAGTAAGCAGAGAAGGTAAAGGTGTCCTCGAACAAGGAGGATTTTTAACGCAGCATTGCTTTGTTCCGAGGTCGTAAGGCCTTGTCATCTTCTGTGAGTATTATCAGATTAACGTGGGCTTAGAACCACGGTTTAAATTGCCATTTTTCACATCAATAAATCAATGCCAGAAGTAAAAGAAGCTATTTCATCCCAAGAACGACTGTGGGTCAAACCCTAAAAGATTTACAGATGACGTTTCTCACTTAACCACTGAAACACTTGTCATTAATTGCGATATTACTTGTTTCGACTAGATATATTTATCAGCAGTTTCAGTTCCATTTGTCATGTCAGTAGGTATTTTTCTTATTCTTTAAGCGTCAGAGATGATCGCAAAATGGATTTAAAAGCGCACTGTGTTCGGCGTTATCTGTGATGTGTGTCCGTTCTTTATTCTGTGACTTTCGGAAAAGAAAGAAACGAGTATTTTGTGAGAATCCGTGGAGAGAGGGAGTGCATGATGTAGAAAAGCTCTCGGCTAAGAAGGGACGTACACGACTGACTTATCAAGAACATTGTTAAACGGCGTTTGATATAATCATTTTATTTAATCTACATTGAGTCAGTAAGTGCAAGCTGAAACATGTTGTTGTATTTCTACGTCTACATCTACATGGATAATCTGCAAATCACATTTAAGTGCCTGGCAGAGAGTTCATCGAACAACCTTCACAATTCTCTATTATTTCAATCTCGTATAGCGCGCGGAAAGAATGAACACCTATATCTTACCGTACGAGCTCTTATTTCCCTTATTTTATTGTGCTGATCGTTCCTGTCTATGCAGGTCGGTGTCAACAAAATATTTTCGCATTACGAAAAACGTCTTTCTTTTAATGATGTCGAGCCTAAACCCTGTATAATTTCTGTGACATAAGTGATAAGTCGTGATAATACAAAACGTGCTGCCTTTCTTTGAACTTTATCGATGTACTCCATCAGTCCTATCTGGTAAGGATCCCACACCGCGCAACAGTATTCTAAAAGAGGACAGACAAGCGTAGTGTAGGCAGTCTCCTTAGTAGGTCTGTTACATTTTCTAAGTGTCCTGCCAATAAAACGCAGCCTCTGGTTAGCCTTCCCCCACAGCATTTTCTATGTGTTCTTTCCAATTTAAGTTGTTCGTAATTGTAATACCTAGGTATTTAGTTGAATTTTCGGCTTTAAGATTAGACTGGTTTATCGTGTAACCGAAGTTTAACGATTCCATTTAGCACTCATGTGGACGACCTCACACTTTACGTTATTTAGGGTCAGTTAAAGCTATGGCAGAAATTTATTGAAAAATAAATTTCCCAAATTACGTCATTCTATGCTAAATTAAACTGAGCTTACGATTCGGAAGATTTCTTGGTTCTTGGTGAATCAAATCAGAACCTGCACTTGCGACCCTTGCGTCGGGTAAAGTTCATTACGATGCCACAGTTGCTAGTCATTAGCAGTCAAAATTATCGTGCACTCGACTACGCACCTTATTCTTCACAGCCGTGCTGACGTAGGCTCTGTGTATTCAATGTGTAAGATTAACATCTATAGTGTTTCAGGTGAGTTTCAAGATTAGGATACGGCGTGTATTTCTAATTATTATTTTGTTTAAAGTCTACTCTATTGACGTTGTATATAGTAATAATTTACAGTGAGGAAGACAGAGGCATTACAATAACTCTCGTGACAGGAATGTATAGCTTACATAGTCCATTCATCTTCTTGGTCTTCATCCTTCTGTGTCACCTTCCGCTACAATTCGTTCCATTCTCTTACCACCACAGGCGTCATCCCTTTCCATACCATAGCACTCTCTTCCCATGAACCTTCTTTAATATATCACCTTAATGCGACATCTTACTTGCTCGTTTACGTACCGCATCATTGCGTGATTGATGCTTGTTTCATATGCATGTTAGTAAAACCCTAGAATCATCCCCTGACGTTTGCGGCAGTAAAAGCAGAAACGCCAATTATTGACGGCCTGCTGAAATGGAATGAGTAACAGAAACGATCGCGCCTCTCTTGGTATGGAAGACGCCGATATATTTCGTCGGCTGCAGAAAGGATTCTCTCACAGTTAGTGGCTGTCTGGTAGTTCTGGAGTTGTCGGGAGTTCTGTGCCCGCAATCTAATACAGCTGCCGGGGAGTCAACTGAATCTCTCCGAGGGCGCCTCAGGAAATCAGATCCCCCCCCCCCCACGCCTTCTCCTGCGCTGTTGCTCTTCCAGCCCACTCTCCCCATCTCCCCAGGGAGGACCGTTCTGAGTATTTGCCAGCGAGCTGGCAGGTATTGCGGTTTCTTCCCCTCCAATCGCGAGCACACACAGACGGCCTGGAATCGTTTGTCTTTGGAAAAGACATTTCCCGGCTATTAACCCAGATGACTCGCCTTACTGACAATTACTCCAGCCAGTACACAGTAACTCTTCGCGGTGATTCCTACTATAGCGCTTCTACGTAAGACGACAGATTGAATCGTCCAACAAAATACATTGTGCGATAACTTATCAGAGCTAGCAATCTTCGTTTCCTACGAAACTGTTTTCTCGTCAGAGCTTCAGTTCGTAATTTATGAAACAAATTTTGATATTTTATGTGAAAAACTTAGCATTCTTCTACTGAAAAATTTCAGTATAAACGAAGCAGAGTTTAGCATTTTATGTAAAATTATACTAATTGTAAAATGAAGAACTACCATCTCGGCAACTTGGCAAGTGGCATTCTTTAGAATATGTGGCAGTGATATGAAACCTAACCTAGGTGCAATACTGGCCGAAATCTTGATTCATTATTTTTTGCAATGTGATGTAGCGTACCATCTCGAAGAAATGCTCACAGCGCACCATCTTGAAAAAATGCTATCTTGCTACAATAATGAAACTGAAGCCATTAATTCCAACATAGTAGATGTATACTTTTTCCCAATGTAAGAGTTACTGGTAGCAGCATATTCATCCGATGCCAGACTAATCGTTGGTAATCGGAGAAGCACAAAATTTCCAACGAAGGGCTATTTTGTCGAGGCATTGGCGTTCATACAGCCCAGGCCCATGAACTAGTACCGCTCATGCTTGCTTTGTGACCGTGACTTTGTCTTCATGGGCCCAAAAGAAAAAATCTAGATACTGTTTACACACCAAATCTGTGGGTTAAGATAATCCAGGAAAATGCTAGTAATATAAGCGTTGCTGACACTGAATAATCGATAATCAAATGTCACAAAATATTATTCACCATTCTGAAGGAACCTTCTGACAAATCAGGGAAAGTTGAAAGTGACAGAGTACGCTTCGAAATGTGTGACTGTAAATAATACTGCAAGTGGTTTAGTCGCAGGTACATTTAACTTCAGAAATTAATTCATTATTAATCATCAGATACTTAAATCTGCCTATGAAAAAGACAAAAACTTCTAAGGCAAAGAACGTTGTGAAGTACGAGGCATCCATTGTTCCCCATCATCGTCGATGTTTTACAGAACTGACGCAACACAAAAGGAGAAACATGCTCATAAGGGAAATGAGATCTGGGATTCAGATTGAATGTGAGAATGTATCTCGCTAAATTAATTTGGACTCTTCTATCGCAAAGATGCAAAACGCGGTATACAACGACACTACCATAGCAAATGCACGATTTTTAAAAGTTTTGTAAGGTGGCGTGGTCTTCTGACTTTCATTTCCTACATATTCCATTCTCACAATCGTATTCTGCACATCAAGACGCTTCATGCGAACCCAAACTCGATAAGGTAGAGTAAATTTTGTATGAATTCATGTAAGCGATATGCAAATCTAAGCCGGCCGAAGTGGCCGTGCGGTTAAAGGCGCTGTAGTCTGGAACCGCAAGACCCATGGTTGTTTGTGATGTCCTTAGGTTAGTTAGGTTTAACTAGTTCTAAGTTCTAGGGGACTAATGACATCAGCAGTTGAGTCTCATAGTGCTCAGAGCCATTTGAACCATTTTTTTGCAAATCTAATAAGTAAATCGCAAGTGCGCACTGGGGTGGAGAAAGTCGAGGCTGGCGTACACAACATGACGACCACAGGAATTTTCGTTCTAGGGAGGCGGCCGGCTCGCTGGGAAGCCCGACCCTTCAGATGGGTGGGTCAACAGCATACCTACTTCAGCCGAAGTGACTGCCCAGAGAGAGGACAGCTTTTGCCAGAGTGAAGGGATAACGACCCCCGTGTTCGACTTAAAAGCAAATTCCGCTACATTGTGTGGGAGCGCCCAGAACACGCTTTTTTTCATGGACCGACTGCATAGTTACAGAGTTCTCACAGGAGGACAGTATACGCCTAACGGAGATGCTACATATTTCCGCATTGGCCGACTCAAACGAAACGTCTTTCTCCCATCTAAAAGAGCAACGCTGATTGGCGGAATATTTATGACGCAAAGAGCCAGAGGAGTGAGGGAAGACAGCGAATGATATACCCTTGCAACTTTTCCAGAAAAAGGGGCCGTTCCGTTGTCGTTCTTGGAGCGGGAACACGTAACGAGAGAGAGTGCGCTTGTACGTGTACGCAAAGAGCGAGGAACAAAGTCTCTCCTCAGTACTTCACTGGGAGAGCACCTCTGTCCTTAGTGAATCGGAGTGATAATCTATACTGAGTCACTTGCGATTAAGCGTTGTTCACTGTGTTGGCCATCACATTTATTGTGTGGTGTGAACAAGGACAGAGTACTAATTAAACGCCTGTGAGCGAATATTGAGTGGAATCGTGGTGGATTAGTTATCTGACCGGTGTACCATGCCAATAATTAGACTAGGGGCAGATAGGAGTCCTTGACTTCATCAAGGTGTAGGGAGAGTTTGATTGGCGAAGGTCAATCAAGATGGAAAGAGATAGTTGTGTTATTTGTAAGCAGTGAGTGACACAGGCAGCAGTCGTCGCAGCTCACGGTATTGTGCACTACAGCGTATGCGAGTTCCATCTTTTCTCCCTAACACTACACTCCATTACATTTCTCACGTGACAGCCTTGACTGTACCTAGAAAAGTTATTCAAGTTGTGTAGGTGCGGCTTTCAGCCATTATGCCGAGTAAATAACATTCTTAAAGAAAAGGGAGAAAAGAATGTTTCCATACTTTGTAAAATAATAACATTCCTATCCATAAGCGGCAATCTACTGTTCCAAAAAGAACCCAGAAATTTATCATTTTTTTATAAGAAAAAGTTCCACTTGATTTCTCAGAATTTTTTGCAATAAAAAATATTGTTCGTTCGTTTAATGTTTTTCTTACAATAAGAAGCAATACTTCAATACCCAAGTATTCGACTAGTTATGTAAGAATATAGAATATTTTTGTGTCTTTTCCTTACAGCGGACGACTCCAGAAGATATTTGTTGCTGAATATTTTTCAAGCAGTTCTTGTTGGTACATTAGGAGCGTCTGTCTGGCTTCTGTAGTAGTGTGAGGTGGAAACTGATTCTTGCATGAGCCAAAGGGTACTTGTTGGATCAATCCATTGCGCAACTTGACAAAACCCACACACTCACAGTTTGTCACACTTAAACTATTCATTGGATGTGACGGACATGAAAGAATGTTACACACACACACACACACACACATATATATATATATATATATATATATATATATATATATATATATATATATATTAGTTAACTTCACACTAGGTCTAATTAAATAACTTCAGAGACATATAAAAATAATTGATTTTTCCGAAGTAATTGTTGGTGGGCCAGTGTTCTTCTGGAAGTCATAGCATAAATTGTCATGAAACGCCTCTAAGGACGGTTCGAAACACTTAGTATTTGCCCCACAGTTACTTATGTCGGATTTCTTGTAGGTCGTACGTTAACCTTTGTAGCTTTGCAGTTTACAATTACTTCCGTGTATTGGATACGTTGCACCTCCAGAACGTAAGGGAAAATACTTTTATACACAGTATCGTGTCATATTATATCTATCACAATGTTCCTGCTCAATAAATACTTTTGAACAATAAGTGGTCTCATTTTATTCGCGATAAAAGGGAGGGCGTTACGGAGATACTAAACAAACGTTACAAGAGAGACGTTGTGCATCATGGAGGGATTTACTATTGAAATTTCGGCACAGCACTTTTCAGACATACTACTTCCTCCCCACACGCATCTCGCGTATTGACCACGAGGAGAAAATTCGAGAAATTAGAGCCAATACAGAGGCTCACCGACAATCATTCTTCCCCCGCGCTATACGCAGGTGGAACAAGGTTGGAGGGATCAGATAATGGTACCGAAAGTACCCTCCGCCACACACCATTAGGTGCCTTTAGGAGTATGATGTAGACGTAGATGTAGATAAAGCATTGGTGGCAGGGACGGGAGTCAGTGTTCATTTAACGGTCGCAAGACTCCTACACGAGCTTATAAGACAAACTATTTATGTCCGCGTAACCATATATTTTTATGATCGTTGTCCCACAACAAAGCAAGGAGGAGAACAGTGAAGTGTTATTCAAAGAGAAAGCGTGATACACTTCAAAACTAGTTCGGTTCCAAGAGAACTAACAAATGAGCCCCCGTAGCTGTCATGAACGCCTTAAGAAATTTCGCTTACAAACTTCTATAACGTCTACAGGGGACTCGGTAGACAAATTTTGGAACCGGAACGCATTACTGTGGCCAGACAGTTTTGTTCTACTGCCTTTCCAAATGTGGCGTTTGTCTCATCCGCTTCTGAGGAGTCTACACTGAGTGACAAACGTCATGCGGAGCGATATGCACATACAGAAGTGGCGACCGTATCGTGGACACATTGTGTAAAAGTGGGTTGGCGGAGCTGTCATTTATACTCAGATGATTCATACGAAAAGGTTTCCGACGTGATCGTGGCCGCACGACGGGAATGGTAGCTGGAAGTAGACGTATGGGACATTCCATTTCGGAATTCGTTGTAAAATTCAGTATTCCGGCGTCCACAGTGTCAAGAGAGTATCTAGATTACCGAATTTAATGCATTACCTGTCATTACAGACAACGCTTTGAGGAGAGTCTTCACTACTCCCGTTATACATTTTCTGCAGCTGTGATTTTATGTTGTAATCCTCTTACGATAAATCCTTGTCTTCTTCCCATTTCTCTTCACTGAGCTCGACTATATCTAGATCGAGCTTTTGCATTTCCCTTTTCTGATCTCCTAGCTTTCCTGTCATGTTCAAACGTCCGACATCCCATGCTCCGACTCGTAGAATACTACCACTTCGTTGGTTATTGCAACTATTTGTCATGCCTAAATTATCCCTTGGCAGGCCCCTCCCGGAGACCCGAACGGTGGACTATTCCGGAACCTTTTGCCAGTGGAGAGATCGCCATTACACCTTTTCACTTAGGGCCTACAAGCGACATGTCCTGGGGATACACATTCTGTGTCTTTAATGCGGTGGTTTCCCTTTATTTGTGCGAAGCACGACATGGAGGCAGACGGCTATTCTTGACGTGAACAAAAATCGAACGTAAAATACCGGTACGGTAGATAAAAATCGACGTCTTTTGTAAGAACTGTTTTTAGATCTGCAAAGCAAGGCAAATTTTAAATACGTTGCGTTACAGACTACTGATGACATTTACTTCCATAAAACGAAACACTTTTAGTGACAAAAATATGCATTATCTTGTAGTTGCAACGCTTGATTTAAAATACTTTCAATAATTATAAAGCAACAACGTGTAATAAGGCACACAAATGAAGATTTTAATTGTTTTTTCATACTACATTCCGAGTTTTGTATCTTAGATTCTATTGCACTTTGTTCCACAGTAGGAATACTGACTATAAACAGTTGAGCCACCTCTTTTTACGCCCTATTTCCCACATTCTTGTTTTTGTAATGTTCATACGTCAATTTCCAGAGATTTAACAGTACAATTATGTAAGTTTATCGATGTGGCCTTTGATATTCTCCTTCAACATAGTTGTAACAACTACACTACTGGCCATTAAAACTGCCACACCGCAAAGATGAAGTGCTACAGAAGCGAAATTTAACCGACAGGAAGAAGATGCTGTGATATGCAAATGATTAGCTTTTCATAGCATTCACACAAGGTTGGCGCCGGTGGCGACACCTACAACGTGCTGACATGAAGAAAGTTTCCAACCGATTTCCCGTACACGAAGAACAGTTGACCGGCGTTGCCTGATGAAACTTTGTTGTGATGCCTTGTGTAAGGAGGAGAAATACCTACCATCACGTTTCCGACTTTGATAAAGGTCGGATTGTAGCCTATCGCGATTGTGGTTTATCGTATCGCGACATTGCTGTTCGCGTTGGTCGAGATCCAATGACTATTAGCAGAATATGGAATCGGTGGGTTCAGGAGGGTAATACCGAACGCCGTGCTGGATCCCAACGACCTCATATCACTAGCAATGGACATGACAGGCATCTTATCCGCATGGCTGTAACGGATCGTGCAGCCACGTCTCGCTCCCTGAGTCAACAGATGCGGACGTTTGCAAGATAAGAACCATCTGCACGAACAGTTCGACGACGTTTGCAACAGCGAGGACTATCAGCTCGCAGACCATGGCTGCGGTTACCCTTGACGCTGCATCACAGACAGGAGCGCCTGTGATGGTGTAGTAAACGACGAACCTGGGTGCACGAATGGCAAAACGTCATTTTTTCTGATGAATCCAGGTTCTGTTTACAGCATCATGATGGCCGCATCCGTGTTTGGCGACATTGCTGTAAACGCACATTGGAAGCGTGTATTCGTCATCGCCATACCGGCGTATCACCCGGCGTGATGGTATGGGGTGCCATTGGTTACACGTCTCGGTCACCTCTTGTTTGCATTGACGGCACTTTCAACACTGGACGTTACATTTCAGATGTGTTACGACCCGTGGCTCTACCCTTCATTCGATCCCAGCGAAACCCTACATTTCTGTAGGATAATGCACGACCGCATGTTGCAGGTCCTGTACGGGCCTTTCTGAATACAGAAAATGATCGACTGCTGCCCTGGACAGCACATTCTCCAGATCTCTCACCAATTGAAAACGTCTGATCAATAGTGGCCGAGCAAGTGGCTCGTCACAATACGCCAGTCACTACTCTTGATGAACTGTGGTATCGTGTTGAAGCTGCATGGGCAGCTGTACCTGTACACGCCATCCAAGCTCTGTTTGACTCAATGCCCAGGCGTATTAAGGCCGCTATTACGGCCAGAGGTGGTAGTTCTCGGTACTGATTTCTCAGGGTCTATGCACCCAAATTGCGTGAAAATGTAATTATATGTCAGTTCTAGTATAATATATTTGTCCAATGAATACGCGTTTATCATCTGCATTTCTTCTTGGTGTAGCAATGTTAATGGCCAGTTGTGTAAAAGTCGCTGCCACAACAGAAGAACTCACGCGCCACAGCCCGTTACAGAAATTCGCACTTGTCTGTCCCGCCGAGGCAGCGGGTTCCGAGATCTGGTCATGCCTACACAAGATCCTTCACAGCTGAGGGGATATTACGTCTGTTCTCTAGGCTCTAATCTCGTGGAACCGCTGAATTTCTGTGTGGACGTAAGTATGGCCCTGCATAACCCATCGATTCCGTATTCGCATGACAGCTGTAGGAACCCAACCAAAGCGAACAGCAATTAGGAGAACAATAAACTGCACTAACCACGGAACACGTTCCTACAGCTCTCGCATACTGACAGGTGCTGTTAAGTGTTTTCGCTTATTACACTGTGATCTCACAATGAAATGTGGATGCTGTTACTCCTGTCTACTGTGTGCTGTTGCGTTAAAATACTGAACATTTGCATATCCAAGCTTGAAGCACACTTCACGCCGAGTGGATAATGTGTCGCATGTTGCCTCTGTCGCATTTAGCCAACAAAGCATAAGGAATGACAACAAGGGGGTGTCAAATTATACGAGGTGTGGCTAGAAAAAAACCGGACTAGTATTGGTGAAACAATAAAACGAATGCAATAAGGCTGAAAGTCGCGTGGCCTGTCACGTGACTCTCGCTCCGCCTACTGCTCGAGTTTCATCTGCCTCCTGCACTCAGTCTGCCCGTGGCGTCTGTTTTAAGTAGTTGACGTTTTGTCTGTGCGTCGGAAAATGTTGAGTGTACAGAAAGAACAGCGTGTTAACATCAAATTTTGTTTCAAACTAGGAAAATCTGCAAGTGAAACGTTTGTAATGTTACAACAAGTGTACGGCGATGATTTTTTATTGCTAACACAAGTGTTTGAGTGGTTTAAACGATTTAAAGATGGCCGCGAAGACACCAGTGATGACACTCGCACTGGCAGACCATTGTCAGCAAAAACTGATGCAAACATTGAAAAAATCGGTAAACTTGTTCGACACTTTCCTTGTCAACTCCTGTTAACTCAGACACTGCTCTGATTGTTAAACGGCGATCTTGTCGAACAAGTTTACCGATTTTTTCAGTGTTTGCATCAGTTTTTGCTGACAATGGTCTGCCAGTGCGAGTGTCATCACTGTTGTCTTCGCGGCCATCTTTAAATCGTTTAAACCACTCAAACACTTGTGTTCGCGATAAAAAATCATCGCCGTACACTTGTTGTAACATTACAAACGTTTCACTTGCAGATTTTCCTAGTTTGAAACAAAATTTGATGTTAACACGCTGTTCTTTCTGTACACTCAACATTTTCCGACGCACAGACAAAACGTCAACTACTTAAAACAGACGCCACGGGCAGACTGAGTGCAGGAGGCAGATGAAACTCGAGCAGTAGGCGGAGCGAGAGTCACGTGACAGGCCACGCGACTTTCAGCCTTATTGCATTCGTTTTATTGTTTCACCAGTACTAGTCCGGTTTTTTTCTAGCCACACCTCGTATGACGGAGTTACGTGTGCGGTGTGTCGCTGGTGGAATGCGCTTTGTTCTGTCACCTCGTAGCTGCGACCTCTGCATATTCATCGCTGCTCCGAATGCGAGGCCCCGTGTGTAATGAAGAGCTATCCCATCCGCCAGAGGCATCGAGACGGGCCCCGCGCATGCTCCATGAATATGCACAACCGCTCGCAAAGCACACATCGACCACCGGAACAGTATCGCGTGAGCTGTTTGTGAACATGCAAATCGCTTTCAGATACGGTGCAAACCGTTCCAACGGCGCCCAGATTCGAACAGTACCCATTATCGGAATCCGTCTGCGTGACTACAGTGTCGTATCTTGTGTGTCAGCCTGAGCTGGTTAGCGGCAGTAGGGAACTGGTTCTAACAACAGCCTCGCTTACTGCCACCAAATAAAGACCTGAGTTAAAACATGGTACCAGCTGCAAAAGGAGTCCATTGATTCAGTTTGTAGCCGGTAATGTTCTGTGCGGCCGCGACAATGAATTCCTTCAGTTTCTGACATTCATGGTGGCCAAAATTAAATCAATACGACAAATCCAGAATGAGATTTTCACTCTGCCGCGGAGTGTGCGCTGATATGAAACTTCCTGGCAGATTAAAACTGTGTGCCCGACCGAGACTCGAACTCGGGACCTTTGCCTTTCGCGGGCAAGTGCTGTACCAACTGAGCTACCGAAGCACGACTCACGCTCGGTACTCACAGCCTTACTTCTTCCAGTACCTCGTCTCCTACCTTCCAAACTTTACAGAAGCTCTCCTGCGAACCTTGCAGAACTAGCACTCCTGAAAGAAAGGATATAGCGGAGACATGGCTTAGCCACAGCCTGGGGGATGTTTCCAGAATGAGATTTTCACTCTGTGGCTAAGCCATGTCTCCGCTATATCCTTTCTTTCAGGAGTGCTAGTTCTGCAAGGTTCGCAGGAGAGCTTCTGTAAAGTTTGGAAGGTAGGAGACGAGGTACTGGCAGAAGTAAGGCTGTGAGTACCGGGCGTGAGTCGTGGTTCGGTAGCTCAGTTGGTAGAGCACTTGCCCGCGAAAGGCAAAGGTCGCGAGTTCGAGTCTCGGTCGGGCACACAGTTTTAATCTGCCAGGAAGTTTTAATACGACAAATGTTTTTAAATGTGACTAAATACGGTCAGTTAATGATCAGGAAAATACCTCTTACCAGAAGATGCCGGCAACGGCTACCGTCGGCCATTTCTACATAAATTTTTAACGATCATTTAATTATTAGATTACATTGTCACGAAATTCAGCATACAATTTTCGGGACAGTTTTATCTTTCCCACCTTTTACTATTCCGAAATGGAAAAAGAAAATTACCATGGTTAAGACTGTTTTAAACGATATGTTGTGAACTAGATCACGATTTAGGTACGTTTCATAAGTATGCTGATATTATCTGCTTCTCTGCGTCGTTAACTGCAAGAGGTGACATTAACTGAGTTCTCCGTCGACGCTTGTTCTAAGAACAAAGCGAAAAACACACTTTCCTGGCTATATGCATTTCTTTTACTCACTAACGGTTAAATTCAGAGGAGAAAGCGGATAGGTGGAAACTATGGTATCAACGTTCGACACCACATTTGTTAGGGGTTGCAGATATCGACCGCTGTCCGTAACAGATATCGCTGGTCCCGTGGCTTGTGACAAGTATCTAGCGAGCTCTCGTCCACTCTTGCCCGGGACGTCAACCAGGGATGTAGGATTGCCTTCAGCTGATAGGAAGCAACCTCTAACAAGACGCTTAGTCAAGTATGACATAAGTAATGCCTCTCTGGATATGTTTATAATTATACATATGCAACATATGAAGAAGCCCGTAACACAAGAAGAATAAATATTTTTTTTTACCAGCGACTACAAATTATTTCAGTTGTTGCAGATACAGACTATGCAGCCTATGCTCCTTACCGACTTCACTGCCAAAGCTGCAATATATGTTTCTATTTAGCATTGGCCACTTTCACGTCTCTCTGAAAAAAAAAACTATATCTGTTGCCGACTGCCCTTTCGTTAATTGTTGCTTTTATAAAAATTGTTTTTGCTCCTTCTGGTTTATTTAATTATTTTTAATTATTATTGGCGTAACAACGCATATATGGAAAGAGTGACGTGAAATTCTTTTAACAATGCTGTGCTTTTAATTGCTTTATCATCGTTACCTTTTTTAGCAAAATAAAATGATGGAAGTATTATTGTTCTGAATCTGGCCTACAATTTAAAGAACGATTTTTTAGTAACTGCAACTCATGCTAAGTATCAATATATCTTTCCTACTTCGTAATTATTCAAAGTTGAAATTAATGTCCTATGATCACTGATGTTACAGTTCGTACGATCGTTCACAAATACAAGTTTGCAGTGGATTTTATTTCTTACTAAAATGCTATTTCATACCACGGCTAGCCCAAGAACATGAGACTCTCATTAAAGAAAATTACGTATTCACTATAAAATTTAGCCGTGGTCAGAACGGAGCACAGCAAGTTTCCTATCAGATTCTTTAGGTACATAAAATTATTTGCACTGAAAATTATATCCTATCAGCAGCCCGCGTCAACCTGCAACACATCATAAAATCTGCTGATCTTCACTGCCAGCCTGGGAGCTAAAAGAAATAATATTATTTTTTTTTTATTATTTTACCGCTTCCTTGCGGTATACTCGACTATATTGTAAGTCGTTTAAATATGCCGCGGCAGCGGCTCTTCTTTCTCCACACAGCTCAGCTCCACAGATAATATTTTTATATGGCTGAAAAATATCTTAACAGGATGGGATAATAGGCAGGCACACTTTAACATTTAAGTAATACAAGTTTTCATTTAAACAACTCTATTTAAACATTTAAATATCTTAATAATTACAGACCTGTGTACATTCACGCGCAATGGCGTCCAATTCACAATCTCGACAAAAGAATGCTACCTTCGCGCTCTCTACGACAATAACAGGAGATCTTTCTCTCACAGCTTTCAGATTAAGAAGACAAAGACATTGCTTTACATCATGCCTTATATACAAATTCATTTGGTGATCTTTGTACAACATTTATCTTCTGTGTCGGTCTTATTACTCGCCGACACAGACGTTCTCAAAAATAAAAAATAAAGAAAATAATACATAATTTTACATAATGACACAATATGACACATCTAATATTTTAATTATTACATAATATATTGTCTTTGTTTATTACAAGACGTTACACTGCCCCCTGGCAGCATTTGACTAACGATGAAAATGTTCGGCAATATGCTGCCACTAACGTCTGTCTTGTTTATGGTTTATTACTTTGGTTGGAACATTCACTTTACACTACTCAGTTCTTTTACACTGTAGGTTTAATTACACTTCGTATACTGTTCTTACACTTTGCGAGGTGACCGTCAACCTAGTCCCAGGGTCATTACATTTATTTGGCTCCCCCATTCGGGCTATGTGCGATCAGAAAACCTGGGAAAACTGCGCCGGAGCCATGGTCATCTCACGAAAAGTTTAGACTCTATTCAATGTCCACATATAACAAAGGCTATTTGTGATAGCATGCTACACTTTTAGTCTCTTTGTTATCAATATACTACTTGTATTCTGGATTGTTCTGAAAGTCACTTATTACACATTTTTACAATAGTATAATGAACCGTCTTTGCACTTACTCGCGACAGTTGGTTTAAAATGTCTAGCATTCGTGCGAGTACCTTTCATTAACATGACGCAAACATATTAGATCGATACATCACTAAATCCATGAATATTGTGAGCTCGTGTTGGATAACAACAAAAAAAATGTTTATCACGTCATTGCGTGTCCATTAAACACCATTCATGTTAGCACATTATACATATAGTTAATAGTTCATTTGAATGACAACAATGTGGTATGGAGCTGGCGGCGCGAAGCAATTGTTGAGTAGCGTCGTCTGGAACGCCGCGTACCGACGGCCGCTGGGTTCGACGACCGGCTCTCAATAACAGTGAGGTCGTGCTAGCGTGGCGCCCAAGCAGTCGCGAACCGCGCTGAACCATTCGCTGTTGTCGGCGAGTGGCAGTGGTTTACCGCAACCGGCTGGATGGCGGCACGGCACTCGTCTCTGCTTCTCCGCATGGCCCCACGTTGGGCGCCAGTTTCACGTCTCTCTGAAAAAAAAACTATATCTGTTGCCGACTGCCCTTTCGTTAATTGTTGCTTTTATAAAAATTGTTTTTGCTCCTTCTGGTTTATTTAATTATTTTTAATTATTATTGGCGTAACAACGCATATATGGAAAGAGTGACGTGAAATTCTTTTAACAATGCTGTGCTTTTAATTGCTTTATCATCGTTACCTTTTTTAGCAAAATAAAATGATGGAAGTATTATTGTTCTGAATCTGGCCTACAATTTAAAGAACGATTTTTTAGTAACTGCAACTCATGCTAAGTATCAATATATCTTTCCTACTTCGTAATTATTCAAAGTTGAAATTAATGTCCTATGATCACTGATGTTACAGTTCGTACGATCGTTCACAAATACAAGTTTGCAGTGGATTTTATTTCTTACTAAAATGCTATTTCATACCACGGCTAGCCCAAGAACATGAGACTCTCATTAAAGAAAATTACGTATTCACTATAAAATTTAGCCGTGGTCAGAACGGAGCACAGCAAGTTTCCTATCAGATTCTTTAGGTACATAAAATTATTTGCACTGAAAATTATATCCTATCAGCAGCCCGCGTCAACCTGCAACACATCATAAAATCTGCTGATCTTCACTGCCAGCCTGGGAGCTAAAAGAAATAATATTATTTTTTTTTTATTATTTTACCGCTTCCTTGCGGTATACTCGACTATATTGTAAGTCGTTTAAATATGCCGCGGCAGCGGCTCTTCTTTCTCCACACAGCTCAGCTCCACAGATAATATTTTTATATGGCTGAAAAATATCTTAACAGGATGGGATAATAGGCAGGCACACTTTAACATTTAAGTAATACAAGTTTTCATTTAAACAACTCTATTTAAACATTTAAATATCTTAATAATTACAGACCTGTGTACATTCACGCGCAATGGCGTCCAATTCACAATCTCGACAAAAGAATGCTACCTTCGCGCTCTCTACGACAATAACAGGAGATCTTTCTCTCACAGCTTTCAGATTAAGAAGACAAAGACATTGCTTTACATCATGCCTTATATACAAATTCATTTGGTGATCTTTGTACAACATTTATCTTCTGTGTCGGTCTTATTACTCGCCGACACAGACGTTCTCAAAAATAAAAAATAAAGAAAATAATACATAATTTTACATAATGACACAATATGACACATCTAATATTTTAATTATTACATAATATATTGTCTTTGTTTATTACAAGACGTTACACCACCTGTCATCATAACAACTGACGACGAGAATAATAACAGAAACAGTACACTGAAGGCCTCTATCAGGGGCAAGACTTGTCTGGTGAGTTTACAGACTTAAGGTCGAATAAGGATAAACAAATTTCCATCAGAAATTCTAAAATTATTGGGGGAAGTGGCAACAAAACGACTATTCACGTTAGTGTGTAGAACGTATGAGTCTGGCGATATACAATCAGACTTTCGGAAAAACATCATCCACACAATTCCGAAGATCTGAAGAGCCGACAGTCAGCTTAACAGCTCACGCATCCAAGGCGCTGACACGAATAATATACAGAAGAATCAGAACCTGTTAGACGACGATCATCTTGGCTTTAGGAAAGCTGTTAATGTAAAATGTCGTGTGACTAGGTTCTCCCGTCGTGTAGACCGTTTGCCGGATGCAAGTCTTCCGATTTGACGTCACTTCGGCGACTTGCGCTTCGATGGGGATGAAATGATGATGATTAGGACAACACAACACCTAGTCGCTGAGCGGAGAAAATCTCCGACCCAGCCGGGAATCGAACCCGGGCCCTTAGGTTTGACATTCTGTCGCGCTGACCACTTTTTTTTTAATTTTTCTCATTTTGTTCGTTTCATTTGTTCGGTGCGGATGTCCCATGACACCTGTTAAAGTTCAGAATTGAGGAGCTGACTCGGTTTTCTTTACTTCAGAGGGCAGCTAACCCTCTGACCGAACACGCTGAGCTACCGTGCCGGCAACCACTCAGCTAGCGGGGGCGGACGGAAAGCTGTTAATAATGGAAGAAAGACTAAAGAAAATTCAAGACACATACTTAGGTTCTGACGACCTGGAAAAAGCGTTCGATAATGTCAAGTGGTACAAATTGTTCGGAATTCTGAGAAAAGTTAGAGTAAGCTATAGAGAAAGGCCACCTACCTAATAGTCGGCATTTCCACCTCTGGCACGGCTAACGGCGGCTACGCGTCGTGCCATGGAAGCAATGAGGCCTAAGTAGATCGCTGGAGGGAGCTGATACATCACTAAGTCACCTAATTCCCGTAAATTCCGGAGACGGGGCGATGAACTCTGACGCCACTTGCAGTCACATCCCAGATATGTTCCGTCGGGTTCAGATGAGATATGGTGAGTTGCTTGGGGTGGGGGGAGGGGGCGGGAGGAGGGAGCCACACATCAGTTGAAACTCGCCACTGTGTTTCTCGAAGCACTCCACCACACTCCTGGCCTTGTGACATGGCGCATTATCATATTGAAAAATTTCAGTGCTGTCCGGAAACGTGATCGTCAGTAAAGGGTGTGTGTGGTATGGAACCAGTACACAATACTCCTTGGCCGTCATTGTGCCTTGCAAGAGCTCCACTGAACCCATGGATGCCCACGTGAATGTTCCCCGGAGCTTAATGAAGCGCCGCCACCTTCTCTCCGTCACGCGTTACGTGCGTCAAGGAGCTGTTCTCGTGGAAGAGGACAGATTCTCGGTCTCCCATCGGCATGGCGAAGGAGGTATCAGGATTCATCAAAAATAAGGAAATGGCTACAGTTATTCAGATTAAAATGGTTCAAATGGCTCTGAGCAATATGGGACTTACAATCTAAGGTCATCAGTCCACTAGACTTAGAATAACTTAAACCTAACTAGCCTAAGGACATCAAACACATCCATGCCTGAGACCGTAGCAGAAGCGCGGTTCCGGACTGAAGCGCCTAGAACCGCTCTATTCACATTATACGAGGGTTGTTCGGAAAGTAAGGAACTGTCGGTCGCGAAATGGAAACCACAGTGAAAATCCGATGAAGTTTTGCACAGCTGTGTTGGGCAGTGTCTCTATGCCCGTCAATCGCGTTACGTCGTTATTTTTAGTTTCGAGCACACAGGGAGCACACAAAGGACGCCTAGAACAATAGTCTCCCGCCTAGTACGAGGGCCTCGCGATAAATTTCGCCTGAAGCTATGCAGCCAACACTACACAACTGTCATGCGGTTTGTTCTTCAAGACAATTCTCAGCCGCATTCTATAGGGGAAATGAAGATGCTCCTGCATCGTTTTCCATTGGAAATGTTTGATTACCCACAATACAGCCCGTAATAAGATGCTCCTGCATCGTTTTCCATTGGAAATGTTTGATTACCCACAATACAGCCCGTAATTGTCTCCCTCTGAGTTTCATGTCTGCTCACATGAACCACTGGCTATGAAGACAACATTTTGGCACAGACAACGAGCTGTAGGCCAGCGTAGAGAATTGGCGGAAAGCACTGGCGGCTGTCGTCCATAACGAGGGTATTGGAAAGTTCGTACAACGCCACGACAAACGTCTAAGTCGGACCTGCCACAATGGAGATAAGTATCTGGAAGTTGTAGCTAACTATTGCAAATAAAACGGTTTTGATTTTCACTGTGGTTTCCATTTCTCGACCTATCGTACCTTACTTTCCGAATAGCCCTCGTGCTGGATCTGGGGTGCCACATATTCGATTTGAGCTAAATAAGGTAAGGTAGTGAATATACCTTAGGATGCGAATAAGAATCAGTAAAAAAGGTACTGCGAATTCATACTATTTCAATAGTAGTAATTTCCTTCAGTTAAATTGTCAAACGAACTCTTTCTATGTCAATAGTGCTCCATCATTAGTAATCATTTATCTCTAATTATCATAATTTTCCTACTGTAAAGTACAGATAATGTTACTGAGAACCAGTTGTTGCCTAAACACACTAACACTTCTCCAGTGTAGTTCAAGTCGATTCACTGGAACACTACTTGATAAAATGTGCTACTGTCCCGTATCTTATCAGCAAAACAGAAGTTTAGTGCCAAATAAACCCTACCCACATTGTATTGTATGTTAGCCGGGAGCCTAGAAACGACGGAGAGGCTCGGCCCCCGCCGCAGCCGCAGTGGTCCACAACCCCACGACGGCTACCGCAGTTCACTTCACCCCTTCGCCGCCCTACACTGAACCACTCTTTCAGGGTTATTGTGCGGTTCGGCCCCCGGTGGACGCCCCCCCCCCCCCCCCAGGGAACGTCTCACACCATACGAGTGTAACCACTATGTTTGTGTGAAAGAGTAATGGTGTGTTCGCGTATGTGTAGAACTGGTTTGCGCAGCAACCGCCGACATAGTGTAGCTGAGGCGGAATAAGGTGAACCAGTCCGCATTCACCGAGGCAGATGGAAAACCGCCTAAAAGTCATCCACAGACTGGCCGGGTCACCGGACCTCGACGGAAGTCCGCCGGGCGGATTCGTGCCAGGGACCACGCAAGGCGCTCCTTCCCAATCCGGAAAGCAGTGTGTTAGACCGCACGGCAAACCGGGCGGGCTAGCCTACCCACACAGTTAACTTTATGAATCATGCTAGTACCGAGTACAACTTTGTTTAATTAGACTGAAGACCGTTCTTGTGGCGTAATTACACTTTTCTTGATTACTGATAGAACCTTCGTCCGATTCCCTTTTGTTTTTCTCTTGTTTCCTCTCAATAACAATCTTTCCGGAATCGAAAAATAGTTTGATACGTTTCCATTACACGCAGCTATAGTCACAAAAATCCTTTCACAGGAGTAACATTATCGGCACAGGACTAATATAATATCAGTCGGTAGCGTTATGGGGTGTCACCCAGAGAGGTGTGTTGGGGCAATTGCTGTTCATGCTGTATATTAATGACCTTGCGGACAATATTAATTGTAACCTCAGACTTTTTGCAGACGATGCAGTTATCTATAACGAAGTACTCTCTGAAACAAGCTGCATAAATATTGAGTCAGGTCTTGATGTCAAATTCTGTTGCTTGAGGCTTTCACGACGGACATGTTGTATACATGGTTCTCGGGCGAGACGTCGGATGTCATAGTGAAAACTCCACAATATTTCATCAGCGCAACTGGCCGACATCTGCAGGTGCGACGAACATAACGCTAAGGCATGTTTTTTTTCTTAATTGTTATTTCAACACTTTGCATTAGTAAGGTGGGCCGGCAGCGGCAATAGTACGTCGCTCTTCGGTCACAGACAGTACCAATAGAAACAAGGAAGATATAGAAACACAAAAACATAACGGTGGCCATAAACGGTAGACACAAGAGCAAAATACACGAAGCCGTTCCCAGGCATAGAAAAATAAAAAAGTGTAAGCACTGTCCACGAACACTGATGACTGAGATGACACACGTGAACGATGGAGAGTGGGAGGCGAAAACACTGAAGCACTAACACGAGGACACACACACAGAACCGATGGCGGTGATCTCTGGCGCGCTAATGTTCACGTGATGTGTGCGAGTCCGGGGACCTGCCAAAAGTGGAAAGGTGTGGGAGGAGGGAGAGGGGAGAGTGTAGATGCCAGTGGCAGAGGAGATGGGAGAGGAAAGAAGGTATGGGGGTAGGGGAAGCCCGGCAGAGGAGGGGGGAGAAAGAGAGGAGGGAGAGAAGGGAGAGAGGGTGCCCTAAGGAAAAAACACAGGATGGGGAAGAGGAAGATCAAAGTTGATAGGAGGGGTAGATGGAGGGGCGGGACGTGGGAATACAGGTGCGGCAGCGGATGGGAGTGCGAGAGGATGGGAGAGACAAGCCGATGAGGGGATCTAGTTTACGGGAGGTGTAGAGGATCTGTATCCGACAAGCAAAAGGAGGTGGGGGAACGGAATAAGGTCATACAGGATCGGCATGGGGGAGGGGAGGCGGATGTGATAGGCGAGGCAGAAATCATGGCAATCGAGGATCTGAAGAGATTTGTAAAAGGTAGGAGGGACAGAGATCCAGGCTGGGTGGGTGTGGCAGAGGACAGGGCGGATGAGGGATTTATAGGTGTGGAGGGTGGTGGAGGGGTCCAGACCCCATGTGTAGCCAGAAAGGAGCTTGAGAAGACGGAGTCGGGAGCGTGCCTTAGCTTGGATTGTCTGGAGATGGGGTGTCCAGGAATGGTGACGGTCAAGGGTGACGCCAAGGTACTTACGGGTGGGGGTAAGGGCGAGAGGAGGGCCATAACTGGCGACATAGAAATCGAGGAGACGGAAAGAAGGGGTGGTTTTGCCTACAATGATCGCCTGGGTCTTAGAAGGATTGGCCTTGAGCAACCACTGGTGGCACCAAGCGGTGAACGGGTCAAGATGGGATTGGAGACGGTGTCGGGAGTCTTGAAGGGTTGGGGCGAGGGCAAGGAAGGCGGTATCATCGGTGTACTGGAGAAGGTGGACAGGGGTCGAAGGCGGCGACATGTCCACCGTATACAGAGGGGAGAGAAGAGGGGAGAGGACAGAACCTTAGGGCACATCGGCGGAGGGGTAGAAGGTGTAGGAATCCGTGCTATTGATGGTGACATAGGTAGGACGTTGGGAAAAAAGGGACCGATCAGATGGACGTAGTTAATATGAAGGGCGAAAGTTTGAAGCTTGAAGAGGAGACTGGAATGCCATACTCGGCCGTAAGCACGCTCAAGGTCGAGGGAGAGGAAGATGGTGCATCGACAGGAGTTGAGCTGTTCGGAGAGGAGATGAGTGAGGTGAAGGAGAAGGCCATCGACAGAGATGGATGGTCGAAAGCCACAGTGGGCAGTGGGAAGGAGGCGGTGCTGGTAGAGATGCAGGTGGATGCGTCGGGTGAGGATGGATTCCAGGACTTTGCTGAAGACTGAGGTAAGGTTCATGGGATGGTAGGAGGAGACAGCGGAAGGCAGTGTGTCGGGCTTAAGGAACATCAGGATGTGGAAGGTTTTCCACAGGTCGGGGTAGTAGCCGGTGCACAGGGCTACATTATAGAGCCTGGCCAGGGTGGAGAGGAAGGAGGCAGGAGCTTACGAAGGTGCGATAGGTGACATGATTGTGACCAGGAGTGGTGTTGCATTTCGTACAGGGTGTAGTGATGATATCCTGAGTAGTGATGGGGGCATTGAGGTCGTTGGGTGCAATGTTGTCCAAGTACTGGAAGCCAGGGTTCAAAAATGGTTCAAATGGCTCTGATCACTATGGGACTTAACTTCTAAGGTTATCAGTCCCCTAGAACTTAGAACTACTTAAACCTAACTAATCTAAGGACATCACAGACATCCAAGCAAGAGGCAGGATTCGAACCTGCGAATATAGCGGTCGCGCGGTTCCAGACTGTGGTGCCTAGAACCGCTCGGCCACCCCGGCCGACGCTTGGGGCGCGGGGAGGGACATAGGTGTCAGTTCGATTGTGGACATCCTGGGAGAGGGCGTAATCGAACCGGAGATCGTCAGGAAGGGTAAAGATATCGGAGAGGTAGGAGGCAAAGTGATTGGCCTTACTAAGATTGTCAGGGATGGGTTGGTTATCATGAAGGAGAGGATAGTAGGAGGGGAGGGGGTTAGATCCAGTAAGGCGGCGGAATGCTGACCAGTACTTGGACGAGTTGATAGGAAGTGTAGCATTAAGAGGGGTGCATGTCTGTCGCCAGTCCAGCATTTCTTAGCCACGAGCAAGTTTCTGATGTATCATTGTAGTTACCTGTGGCGTCGTAGTGTGTCTGGGTCACGCGTGTGAAGTAAGGCACTGTAGAAACAGCAGGATTCATGGAGAGGGAGGATGGCCTGTGGGGGTAAAGCAGGACAGTAGGGGTGGATGGTGACAGAAACGTGGGCCTCCACGGCCTCAGACAAGGTCTGCTAGAGAAAGGTGGGGGCATGGGTAACTTCATCAGGGTGGTGGTAGGTGTGGAGGTGGCTATCGACCTGGGTAGAGAGGATATCCCGGTAGGCATTCCAGTTGGC
Source organism: Schistocerca nitens (assembly GCF_023898315.1). Classification (NCBI taxonomy): domain Eukaryota; kingdom Metazoa; phylum Arthropoda; class Insecta; order Orthoptera; family Acrididae; genus Schistocerca; species Schistocerca nitens. Next base: position 24,724,913 of record NC_064614.1, read on the forward strand.
ATGGGAATAATCATAGTCGTATTTCGGTGTAGGGGCGTTACGAGGATCGGGGCGGGTGCGACGACCGTCTGGAATGGTGAGGACAGGGAGATGGTCACTACCAATGGTGTCCGGGACATCCACTGCTATGTGGCCAAGGAGGTTAGGGGAGGAGAGGATGACATCTGGAGTGGTGTTGGATTCAGGGCCGGTGTGCTGGGGAATGGGAACGAGGTCACCTTGGAGGGAGGAGAGGAACCGATGCCACCGCCATAACTGGGCGTTGGAACGACATGGATGTAGGGTCGGCGGCGATCACTTAGGAGGAGAAGGTACGGTCAATGTGGGAAAGGAAGTCAAAAGGAATAGAGGCGTTAGGGCGGATATAGATGGTGGCGCAGGTGATGGTAAGGCCAGGGAAGAAGAGACTAGGGTCAGGTGTTCTGTAGGGTTGGAAAGGAAGGGTTTGAGCCGAACAGGGATCTGGCGGTGGTGGCCAATGGCTACTCCGCCATGCGCTATCAGGAAAGGATTATCGGAGTGGTGAAGGAGGTAGGGCAAGGTGTGTACGGTGTGCTGGGGCTGAAGAAAGTTTCATTGAGGAGGAAGGCATCCACGCGGTGGGTTGTGAGGGTGTGCAGTAGGAGGTTCTTATTGGTGGTAAGGGAACGGAAGTTGTTAAACAAGATACAGTGCTGTCGCTCCATGACAGGGATTAAGACGAGGGTGTCGAGACGGGAGAAGGTGAAGTGGGCTTGATTATGGGAGTAGGTGGCATGGGTGTTGATGCTAAGGCACGACCAGAGCCCTCTATTTATGCCAGTCTTAGGCAGGAGATGCGCATGGCTGGAGGCGCCAATATTCTATGGCCAATAGTGACGATATCAACTGATAGCTGGAAGGATAGCAACGCCACCTACAGGATGAAGAACCAAATACTTTGCTGCACGCGCGGAGGCTGCAGCTGCTGCTCAGCGCTCCATCAGCCGCCCCAGCGGACATTGGTTCACAGAGTACGAGCCATATCAGACTCAGACAGCTTATCCAATGAGCTACTCTATCTGCATACCACTTTCTAACAAAATGGATACTCTGAACGGGAGATTCGCTGTGCCTTACACCCGAAGCGGTTCACCCAATGTAAGGAACTGCAAGTAGGCGATGAACAAAGAGGAATGGTCATCTTGCCATACATCGGCGGTGTCTCTTCGAAAATAGGAATATTATTGAAGAGGCATAAAGATAAATGTGTCTTTCGTCCACCGGCAAAACTCAGAGCTCTCTTGGGCTCATCTAGGAACAGGCTTGGCCTAAGAAGACCCGGTGTTTACGAGATTCCTTGTAGCTGCGGCATGTCGTATATAGGACAAACTTGTCGCACTGTAGAAGAGAGTTCTACTGAACACCGACGCTACACTCGTCTGGAGCAACCAGAGATGTCTGCAGTGGCCGATCATTGTATCGTACAACACACCAAAATTCTCGCATCGACGAGTTCGTACTGGGACAGTGTTATTAAGGTAGCAGTGGAAATACGAAGCTCGACGAATCTTGTAAACAGAGACACGGGCTTTCAGCTCAGTACAGCTTGGGATCCAGCAGTGGCCATATTGAAGTCGCATCGAGCAGCGAGGAGTACTATTAGTCACACGACAGATGACGATTCGCCAGCAACATAAATATTCTGTTGACAACGGGAGGATAGTCACGGGCCCGCAGACGCGCATTTTTGTTTGCGGCTTCCGACAGAGGTCGCTGGGGCCGCCGATGGCAGCGCTGAGCAGCAGCGGGAGCCTCCGCATGTGCGCTGAAGTCTGTTTCTTCATCCTGTAGGTGGCGTTGCTGTCCTTCCAGCTATCGGTTGATATCGTCGCTATTGGCCATCGAATAGTGGCGCCTCCACGCATGCGCACTTCCTGCCTAAGACTGGAATAAATAGGGGGCTCTGGTCATGCCTTAGCAGCATCTCCAGCAGTACCTCGCAATGAGTACCGGCCTTCGGTAGCGGCATTGCCTCTGATCGAAGTGTTAGGGTTTTGCAGGGCCGGCCAGTCAGCCAGCAGCAGCGTTCCTGCCAGCCAGCCAGCGTTCCCGCCAGCGTTCCAGCTTCTGCAGTCGCCTCCCGCCAGCGGCAGCAGAGTGGGGCTTCAGCCTCAGTTGGCATTCCATCGGTCTTCATCTGTCTTCGTTCATCTTCGTGAGTCCCTTGTTTTCCTCTGTAGTTTCTGTCCTGTCCTGTTCCTTTTCTCCTTGTAATCATGTCAACCCCCACCACCAACCACTGCCACCACTACCGCCATGATATACACCTTTCCCTCCACCACCGCCACCACAATTATGTGGTGTGCCTAATCGGCCCCCCCTTATTCCATCCCCCCACTTCTCACCCTCCCTTCTCCTTCACTCTTTGTCGCCCCATCCCTGGGCCCTTCCTCCCCTGCCTCCTCCTCTGATCCCTTCCCTCCACTTCCTCACTATGTTCCCTCCGTCTCTGCAGCTCCCGCAAGGACGGTGGCCCTTCAACATCGTCATCGTCTTCATCATCGCCATCGCCTTCACCTTCACTGTCACCATCCCTGTCTCTGGCGCCAGCTCCAGCATCCACGCCGGGACCTGCCACTTCCCGCCATCTCCGTTACTCCTGTCCCATATGCCTCCTCTCACGCTTCAGTCGCTGTAAAGCGCCCCAGTGGCACCCCTGCCTCCTCTGCTCCCAAAAAGGTCCAGCCCCATCCTCCTACCCCACCCCCAGGATGCTATGGATTTCTCCCCGCCTGTCCCTGCTACCTCCTCCTCCTCCTCCCACTCCTCATACAAATACCTCCTCTTTCATCCTGATCCCTCCCTCCTCAATGCCCAGAACCTCACACTCCTCCTCTGCCAACACTTTCCCAGAGTCCCCATCTCCCTCCTCACTCCCCACAGAGACTCCGTTCTCATCTCCTCCCCCAGCCCCACGCTTCACACAGACATCCTCTCCCAAATCCCCGTTACCCGACTTGGCCCAAATGCCTCCCTCACCCCTGCCCCTTCCCCGTCCCCCTCCTGCCAACCCCAACTGCCGCGTCGCCCGCCGACTCTCACCGCCGTGATCACTGGGCTTAGCCCGACGATCACGGAGGAGGAAGTGCTTTCGGAGCTTAAGACGCACCCCTCCTTAGATATACGGTTAGTCCGCCGCACCTTCAACCTCACCGGCCCCACCCGCCATATGCAGGTGTTCTCAGAACATGCCCCATCCGACTGTCTCCTCTTCCACCAACGGTACAAGGTCGACCCCACCCGCTATCCTCCTCAATCCCTCTGCTGCCAGAGGTGTCTGCGCTATACTGCACATCCTACATCTGAGTGCCACGAGGATCCTGTCTGGCCGCACTGTAAACAGGCGTACTTCCTCCGGCAGTGCCACAACATATGTCCCCTCCCTCCTGCAACACCAGTAACCTCCCACATCCCACTAACTCCCAGAAATGCAAGGTCCGACCCCCCGTACCACTCCTGAACTCACTGTCCCCGTCCACCCTCTGGACGCCCCCACACCTCCTGGCAAATCCCTTCATCCTCCCTCCCTACTGAGGACATTATCAGGTTCCTAACAAATGTCCTCCAAAATGTCCACCCATTCCAGCGCCCCCACACCCTCCAGCAGATATCCCTCGCCGCCCTTCCACCTTCCACCTCAACATGTATGTCACCTACTCCCATAATCAGACCTATTTCTCCTCCTTCCGTCTCGACACCCGCGTCTGAACTCCTGTCCTGGTGTGTCAGCACTGTATCTTGATCAATTACATCCGTTCCCTTCCCGCCAACAAGAACCTCTTCCTGCACTCCCTCGCAAGCCACCATGTGAATGCCTTCCTCCTCAATGAAACTTTTCATCAGCCCCAAAACACCGTACACACCTCGCCCTACCTCCTTCACCGCTGCAATAATCCCCTCCGGGTAGCACTTGGCAGTGTAGCCATTGGTCACCAATTCCCTGTTCGGCTCCAACCTCTCCTTCCCGACCCCACAGAAAACCTGATCCTTAGTCTCTTCTTCCCTGGCCTTACCATCACCTGCGCCACCATCTATGTCCGCCCTAACGCCCCTATTCCTTTTGACTCCCTCTCCCACACTGACCGTACCTTCTCCTCCTACGTGATCGTCGCCAACATCAACATCCATAGTCGTTCCGCCGCCCAGTTACGGCGGTGGCATCAGTTCCTCTCCTCCCTCCAAGGTGACCTTGCCCCCATTCCCCAGCACACCCGCCCTGAATCCAACTCCCGATGTCATCCTCTCCTCCCCTAACCTCCTTGGCCGCATAGTGGTGGATGTCCTGGATACCATTGGTAGTGACCATCTCCCTGTCCTAATCATTTCAGATGGTGGTCGCCCCTGTCCCGATCCTCGTAATAACCCTCCCCCGAAATATGTCCATGGGAATCCATACCGACTGGAATGCCAACCGTAATACCCTCTCTACCCAGGTCGATAGCCACCCCTTCACCTACCACCACACTGATGATGTTACCCATGCCGCCTCCATTCTCCAGCAGACAATGTCTGAGGCTGTGGAAGCCCACGTCCCTTCTGTCGCCATCCACCCCCACCGTCCTACTTTACCCCTACAGGCCGTCCTCCATCTCTGTGAATCCCGCCATCTCTACTGTGCCTTCCTTCACACGCTTGACCCAGACACACTACGACGCCACCGGTAACTACAACGGCACATCAGAAACTTGCTCTCACCTAAGAAACGCTGGGCTGGCGACAGACATGCACCCGTCTTAATGTTACCCTACCTATCAACTCGTCCAAGTTCTGGTCAGCCTTCCGCCACCTTACCGGATCTAACCCCCCCCCCCTTCTACCCACTCCTTCATGATAGTCAACCCTTCCCTGACAACCTTAGTAATGCCAATCACTTTGCTTTCTCTTTACCATCCCAGACGATCCCCTGTTCGATTACTCCATCTTCCTGGATGTGTGCGATCGAACTGACACCTGTGTCCCTCCCCTCGCTCCTGGTTTCCAGTACTTGGACAACACGGCACACACAGAACTCAATGCCTCCATCACTACTCAGGATATCATCGCTACACTTCGCAAGAAACGCAACACCGGTCCCGGTCACGATCGTGTCACCTATCGCCACCTTCGTGAAGCTCCTGCCTCCCTCCTTCGTTCTCCACCCTCGCCAAGGTCTATAATGTAGTCCTGTCCACCGGCTACCACCCCGACCTGCGAAAAACCTCCCACATCCTGATGTTCCTTAAACCTGACAAACCGCCGTCCGCTGTCTCCTCCTACCGTCCCATCAGCCTTACCCTCGGTCTTCAGCAAGGTCCTGGAATCTATCCTCACCCGCCGCATCCACCAGCATCTCCGCCAGCACTGCCTCGTTCCCGTTACCCAGTGTGGCTTTCGGCCGTCCTTCTCTATCGATGACCTTTTCCTTCACCTCACTCATCTCCTCTCCGAACAGCTCAATTCCCATCGCTCTGCTGTCTGCCTCTCCCTCGACCTCGAACGCGCCTATGACCATGTGTGGCATTCCGGTCCAATCTTCAAGCTCCAATACTACATTTATTTAATAGTATTAGAATGTAGAAAAAAATTCTGTTCATGTGTCGACTATAGGTGCTCTTACCTTATTATCATCTCACTTGTATATACAAAAAGGCGCGCATGTGCAGATGGCTTAGTTTTTCCGTTTCAGGGCCTGTATCCAAAGCTGCCTTCGGTTTTCATTCTTAGGGAACCTATGAGTAGGAACGAGAAACAGTTATACTTACTTCTGTAAACGAATTATCACAGATAGTTTCCAAAATGTAATATGAGTCTGACTTTACAGGCATCACTTTCAAAACTTTAATTTACGTGATACTCTATTTCAAGTGTAAAAAACATACAAAAGCCACTTCAGCAGATTTCAATAAACGTATCTGCACTATCACAGAAACACACGTGAAATGTAATGCCATTTCCCCCGACAAAACGCTGAGTACGGCCATTAGCGCAACACGAAACAACCATGTTTTGCCAACATTCACGTGACTTTAGCCCAGAGATGTTGGAGCCACGAAAATGACGTCAGGGCCAGTCTGTTATATTTATGGTCGAAGGTCTGGTCCTGTATCTCTGACCGTTCCGCCTTTGGTTTTCCGGTTTGGCCTGTGGCTGGGGGTCGTTCAACGAGGCAACATGTTTTGAAGGCAGGCCCTCGTCTCTATCCGCTGTGTCTGGGCCTCGCCGTTTTGCCGCCCGCCGGGTGTACGGTGCTGATTCATCTACGCGTTTGCTTGCGTGGCGTGGTCCTTCATCTCAGGCTGGACATCTTCTCATCGCGTAACTGGAAGCATTAAGTCACGTAAGATTCATATGCTGCGGTTAACCTGTGAAGATTTGTGATGGTGGCATGTTGTATCTGCCGAAGGTCAGTTAAGGATTGTTCTGAATAAGAGAGAGTTATACTGAAATTTCAAAGTCTAAGGTTTCGAAGGGTTGTTTCCGCGAACCGGAGTTTAATTATTTCGGGAAATGCAAAATGGAGTAGAGTTTTACTACTTATTTTCAAGGTTCCTTGCGGTGTTAATTTGATATAGTATGTAAATCAGTGTGCTCTTCTCCCAGTTTTGGTTTTAGACTTTCTTTTAATCTGAAGGGCAGAGCTTTGTTAAGTCAGTGTAACTTTAACTGTCCTTTTATTCGGTAAATGTCTGTTTGGTTTTCAGTTATGTTGCAGATAGTCACGTACTTATTAAGCCTTGCTTGGTTTTGAAAAGGTGAATCAAGAGTTGAATTTGTCCGCCACGTGAATTATTTGCCGTTGAAGAAATGGGCTGGTATGTGAGGCAGATGGGGTTTGTCGCCTTGGCGGGCAGGCTAAGATCGTGTGTGTGTTCGTCGTGTTTTCTGCCCTGGCTTGCTGCCTGATCATCTTCGAAATTGCTTGGCGGTTCCTTTCTACTCGTTTGCTGCGAGTACCACCGTGTATAAGCCGCGCTTCCATCCTTTTAGTTAAATATCAGGCCTGTCCGCCGTGACGGACGAGTTCTTTTCATAAGTAACTCAAGGCGAATCATTAGTGTTGTGTAAATTTTGGTTACGTAAGCAAAGAACTTAGGTGTGCTTATGGTGGTGACTGTCTGTGATCCTTTTGCATTCAGATCTAATCTTTGTCTTTAAAATATTGTTTCTTCCATTAATTCATGATCCAACCATATAGTCTTTCTAAGTGTGGTGAAGGATAAGCGTCCGAAATTTAAAAGCTTGATCTTTGGTAATTCCATTTGTATTCTTTTTAAAAAATGGAGTGGGGGGGGGGGGCGGTTAAGGTCAGCTGTGTATTTTCTTAAGAGGACAAAGGTCCGAATTAAATTTTTATATTGTTATTCCGATTCTGTAACTTTGTAACAATGAAATTTGTTCTTTAGTAGAAATTAAAATTCTGCACCAAACACGAGTTTGTCCATTAGGAAAGATCCTTAGCTTCTATCTCCTTTGAGTAGCTGTGGTTAAATTCCAGTTTTGGTTTCCCTAGCACGTAACTTGAGCAGTCACACAACTCATTAACAATTCATTATTAATTTACAATAAAAATAAAAAGTAACTGATCTTCTGATTCCCTCTACAGGGTACGTCCTTATCTTCTTACAGCCGTTGAAGACGGGCTAATTAACACCAAAAATACAATTCTTCAACCTCACTTTTCACCGTTTAACACTGGCTACTCGTACTGCGCAATTAGCGGCATAATAACCGATTACAATATGATTCTTGAGCAGAGTTTCCAAACAATGTGAATCAATAGGAGAATACTGGCGAATTTTTGTAGTATTTAATTACTTCCCAGTTTTCGAGAAGAGCAGCACACACTGGATGGATTAAGTTTCCTTTTATTTGCTTATTTAATTAAATATTTTGATTCTATGTAGACGCGCGTGATTAGCCGCGCGGTCAGGGGCGCTGCAGTCATGGGCTGTGTAGCTGATCCCGGCGGAGGTACGAGTCCTCCCTCGGGCATGGGTATGTGTTTGTCCATAGGTTAATTTAGGTTCAGTAGTGTGTAAGCTTAAGGACTGATGACTTCAGATTCACACACATTTGAACATTTGATTCCATGTAAATTGAAACCGAGGGACTTAAAATTATTCGATCTTTATTCGATTCCCATCTTTAGGGCAGGAAACAATGGGAATAACATATCGAAAGCCAGTTATCTGACAAACCGGTTATCTAAAGCGGTTTTAACATTGAGGTTAAAATGGCGTGAAATAACGACATTGCCGACAAACGGTTGTTTTAGCGGTAGTTGCCATCCTTAATATGAAGTGTAATGATCAGTCTCATTTGTGAATAAAGCTAGTGGTAGGCTTCGGTTTATTGGTAGAATACTGGGGACGAGCAGTCAGTCTCTGGTGGTACGCCACGTAACGTGATAAAAATGGTATTGAATAACTTCGCAAATATAATAAAGCTGAAGTGGTAACGAAATAAATATTATCGGAGAAAAATAACAGACTGTTTTCAATTAATCTGATCTGCGAACGTAATTGCAAACTGTTGTCTTTGCAAAAGGATCGCTCTCTTTCCCTTCTGTTTCTGCGTAGTGTAAGAAGCCATTTTGTGACGAGGCACGAAAACGTGTAACTTACATGTAATATTTGGCCTGTATATAATCAAATATTCCTTAAGTGTTGTGTTGTAAAATTTGATATATACCAACTGCTATATTCATGAAGCGGCAAAACAATCTTTTATGCAAGTTTTATAGGGGAACATTTTGGACATAAACAATTTTCCAGTTGTGAAGCAGCCAGAAGAACACTAACTTTCCATAATACCGGTTGATCAAAAAGGCTGTATAAATTTGAAAACTTAATAAACCATGGAATAATGTAGATGGAGGTAAAAAATACGCACATGCTTAGAATGACATGGGGTTTTATTAGAACCATAAAAAAAGTATTGCTAGACGCGTGAAAGATCTCTTACGCACGTCGTTTGGTGATGCTCGTGTGCTGAGCCGCCACTTTCGTCATGCTTGGCCTCCCAGGTCCCTAGACGATTATTGGCTTTGGGGTTACTTGAAGCCGCAAGTGTATCGTGATCGACCGACATCTCTAGGGATGCTGAAAGACAACATCCGACGCCAATGCCTCACCATAACTCCGGACATGCTTTACAGTGCTGTTCACGACATTATTCCTCGACTACAGCTATTGTTGAGAAATGATGGTGGACATATTGAGCATTTCCTGTAAAGAACATCATCTTTGCTTTGTCTTACTTTGTTATGCTAATTATTGCTATTCTGATAAGATGAAGCGCCATCTGTCGGACAAATGGCTCTGAGCACTATGGGACTCAACTGCTGTGGTTATCAGTCCCCTAGAACTTAGAACTACTTAAACCTAACTAACCTAAGGACATCACACACATCCATGCCCGAGGCAGGATTCGAACCTGCGACCGTAGCAGTCGCACGGTTCCGGACTGCGCGCCTAGAACCGCGAGACCACCGCTCTGTCGGACATTTTTTGAACGTTTGTATTCTTTTTGTTCTAATAAAACCCTATGTCATTCAAAGCATGCGTCAATTTGTACCTCTCTATCTCCATTATTCTGTGATTTATTCAGTTTTCAAATTTATACTGACTTTTTGATCACCCGGTATATAAAAAACCAAACATAAAAGAACCATCACAAGTTAACAAACCATTCGTGCGCCATTCTAGAATATTGCTAAAGTGTGTGTGACTCATACTAAACAGGGATAACAGGAGATAGCGAACGTACACTGAACTGGAAGGCTCTTGAAAATAGACGTAAACTATCACGCGAAAGTCTATTAACAAAGTTTGAAGAAACGGCTTTAAATTATGACTCTACCCCTACGCATCGTTCTCACAGTGATCGTGGGAGAAAGATTAGAATAATTACAGTAGGCGCAGAGGCATTCAGACAATCATTTTCCTACCCTTATACGTTAATGGAACGGCAAGAAACCATAACGAAGTTTCAACCATAATAACTGTTGCGATGCGACGTACCTTGCGCCATGCACTTCACTGTGCTCTGCGGATTGTAGATGTAGATGCACATGTAGAGACTCAACAGTGAAAAGGCTCGAAAACACAATTAGCCTAAGTGTTCTTAGTTGATTCCGTAGAAACAAAAAATTTTCTCGCAGTCGCAACTTGGATGATAAACTACATAAACGTAATCAATATACCAGTAGCTGTTAATTAAATGTTAGTGTTTTTTACACGAAAATGTGAGTCGTTGATGAATCTGGAAGTACACGTGTTGTAAATGATTATTCGGTATGCTCGTTAATAATTTATACCTAATGAATACATCTGTAAACTGTCAATCATTGTTTACATTAATCGATATCTCATGACATTATACTTCATTAAAAAATATATTTATATTTGCTGAACCAATACTAAGCTTCAGAAACTGAACGAATTTGTTGAAACTGGCAAAGCGTAATAAAATTTATTTCCAACTGATGACCAAATTAAATGCTGACAAAATAATACAACAGTTGCTGAAAATTTCAACCACGAATAAAATAAAACTTCGTCAAATTCATGTTTGGGTAAATGATTTTTATGAATATTCTCAGTCATTGTGTATTAGCTGTTTCACGTATTACATTATCTGCTTCAATTATTCTGTTCGTTTTAGTACAAACTGTAACTGCGTTTGACTTTTACAATTTTACAAGAACTTTGTATTAACAGGATATTTTTATTATTGGCTTATGCTATTTTAATTTTATGAAAATCTTCGTAATAACTCTCCAACAAACTCGATATGTTAAAGAGAATTTCTGATACTGGGACTCTCGAAGAGTGCGCAGAGCGCATCTGCGGGTACGTTTATACATCGCTACTTGAGCCAGTGTAGACGGAAAACTAATTACCGTACGGCTGCCCAACTTTACAGGACTGATGTTGAGACTGTGCGCTGCAATCTTCCCGTTGTTAGTAGTGCTACTGATAAAATATTGATGTAGCAGTGTATTCTCCTGAAGGTATCGGTATACATAGACAATTTTTTCTTTGGCAATATATCGATATCGAAACGGCAATATCGAATGCCGATATTTTCATTTCATATATTTTTTCGGGATTTTGGTAAATATTTGAAAGTGTTCTTTTGAAATTGTAATACAACATAATATTACTTTCACTGTGTGCAGGAGTCTTTTTGAGCGTACATCACGTCAAGTCTTCATCTCTGACTATGTAAAGCAAGTGCAGCTGGCAGAAAGAAGTAGTCTGCACTGGGGGAGGGGGGATGGGGGTTGTGGGGGCGGGTGAACAAAAATCTAAATGACAAGACTGGTCTTTCTACATCTACATCTACATTTATACTCCGCAAGCCACCCAACGGTGTGTGGCGGAGGGCACTTTACGTGCCACTGTCATTACCTCCCTTTTCTGTTCCAGTCGCGTATGGTTCGCGGGAAGAACGACTGTCTGAAAGCCTCCGTGCGCACTCGAATCTCTCTAATTTTACATTCGTGATCTCCTCTGGAGGTATAAGTAGGGGGAAGCAATATATTCGATACCTCATCCAGAAACGCACCCTCTCGAAACCTGGACAGCAAGCTACACCGCGATGCAGAGCGCCTCTCTTGCAGAGTCTGCCACTTGAGTTTGTTAAACATCTCCGTAACGCTATCACGCTTACCAAATAACCCTGTGACGAAACGCGCCGCTCTTCTTTGGATCTTCTCTACCTCCTCCGTCAACCCGATCTGGTACAGACCCACACTGATGAGCAATACTCAAGTATAGGTCGAACGAGTGTTTTGTAAGCCACCTCCTTTGTTGATGGACTACATTTTCTAAGGACTCTCCCAATGAATCTCAACCTGGTATCCGCCTTACCAACAATTAATTTTATATGATCGTTCCACTTCAAATCGTTCCGCACGCATACTCCCAGATATTTTACAGAAGTAACTGCTACCAGTGTTTGTTCCGCTATCATATAATCATACAATAAAGGATCCTTCTTTCTATGTATTCGCAATACATTACATTTGTCTATGTTAAGAGTCAGTTGCCACTCGCTGCACCAAGTGCCTATCCGCTGCAGATCTTCCTGCATTTCGCTACAAATTTCTAATACTGCAACTTCTCTGTATACTATAGCATCATCCGCGAAAAGCCGCATGGAACTTCCGACACTATCTACTAGGTCTTATATATATATTGTGAAAAGCAATGGTCCCATAACACTCCCCTGTGGCACGCCAGAGGTTACTTTAACGTATGTGGACGTCTCTCCATTGATAATAACATGCTGTGTTTTGTTTGCTAAAAACTCTTCAATCCAGCCACACAGCTGGTCTGATATTCCTTAGGCTCTTACTTTGTTTATCAGGCGACAGTGCGGAACTGTATCGAACGCCTTCCGGAAGTCAAGGAAAATAGCATCTACCTGGGAGCCTGTATCTAATATTTTCTGGGTCTCATGAACAAATAAAGCGAGTTGGGTCTCAGACGATCGCTGGTTCCGGAATCCATGTTGATTCCTACAGAGTAGATTCTGGGTTTCCAAAAACGACATGATACTCGAGCAAAAAACATGTTCTAAAATTCTACAACAGATCGACGTCAGAGATATAGGTCTATAGTTTCGCGCATCTGCTCGACGACCCTTCTTGAAGACTGGGACTACCTGTGCTCTTTTCCAATCATTTGGAACCTTCCGTTCCTCTAGAGACTTGCGGTGCACGGCTGTTAGAAGGGGGGCAAGTTCTTTCGCGTACTCTGTGTAAAATCGAATTGGTATCCCGTCAGGTCCAGTGGACTTTCCTCTGTTGAGCGACTTCAGTTGCTTTTCTATTCCTTGGACATTTATTTCGATGTCAGCCATTTTTTCGTTTGTGCGAGGATTTAGAGAAGGAATTGCAGTGCGGTCTTCCTCTGTGAAATAGCTTTGGAAACAGTTGTTTAGTATTTCAGCTTTACGCGTGTCATCCTCTGTTTCAATGCCATCATCATCCCGGAGTGTCTGGATATGCTGTTTCGAGCCACTTACTGATTTAACGTAAGACCAGAACTTCCTAGAATTTTCTGTCAAGTCGGTACATAGAATTTTACTTTCGAATTCACTGAACGCTTCATGCATAGCCCTCCTTACGCTAACTTTGACATCGTTTAGTTTCTGTTGGCCTGAGGGGTTTTGGCTGCGTTTAAACTTGGAGTGAAGCTCTCTTTGCTTTCGCAGTAGTTTCCTAATTTTGTTGTTGAACCACGGTGGATTTTTCCCGTCCCTCACAGTTTTACTCGGCACGTACCTGTCTAAAACGCATTTTACGATTGCCTTGAACTTTTTCCACAAACACTCAACATTGTCAGTGTCGGAACAGAAAGTTTCGTTTTGATCTGTTAGGTAGTCTGAAATCTGCCTTCTATTACTCTGCTTGCTGTGGGCAGGGAAATGCTGAGGGGAAATGCTGACGCAAACGGCGCTCTGCATTCTCAACGGAGACTGCAATATTTTGTTTTGATATTAGAACTGCACGGTCGCTTGCGTTTGCGGAATAAAAAAAAAAGCATGGAAGTCGACGTGAAGTGTTCCGGACAAATCCGATATGTGACCAAACCGAATGGCGGATCCACACCTTCTAATGTCCCACTTACACTCAGTTACCATTGGTAGCAATGTGGTTATCGCCAAGTGTGGCCGTGTATCGTTTTCCTTGCGATTCTCGCTGTAAGGGGAATAAGCAGGCTGCTAGCTTTCTGATGTACAGAATATCTAATGATAAATCAATACTTAAGTATACAACTGTAAGACCGGCAGTATATTTACAATGTGCAGCCGATATTTACATAGGCTAGTACGTCGATATCTTTTCCGACTATATATTGTCATATTGGCACTCTTTTCACGAAATATCCACGGCCGATAATGATATTTTTAAATATCTATATGTCGGATTCCCGATATTCTTAAAAACAACAACAGTCCTGATACAATATGGCTCTGAGCACTATGGGAATTTACATCTGAGGTCATCAATCCCCTACAACTTAGAACTACTTAAACCTAACTAACCTAAGGACATCACACACATCCATGCCCGAGGTAGGATTCGAACCTGCGATCGTCGCGGTCGCAGAGTTTCAGATTGAAGCGCCTAGAAGCGCTCGGCCACAGCGGCCGGTAACAGATGAAATTTTAAATTTCGCATTTGAGAAATCTTTCACGCAGGAGGATCGTACAAACATACCGCCGTTTGAGTCTCGTACAGATTCCCGTATGGAGGACATAGTGATAGACATCCCTGGGGTTGTGAAGCAGCTGAATGGGTTGAAAATAAATAAATCGCCAGGTCCTGATGGGATTCCAATTCGGTTTTACAGAGAGTACACTACTGCATTGGCTCCTTACTTAGCTTGCATTTATCGCGAATCTCTTGCCCAACGTAAAGTCCCGAGCGACTGGAAAAAAGCGCAGGTGACGCCTGTATATAAGAATGGTAGAAGGACGGATCCTCAAAATTACAGACCTATATCCTTATCATCGGTTTGTTGCAGGATTCGCGAACATATTCTCAGTTCGAATATAATGAATTTCCTTGAGACAGAAGTTGTTGCTCATGCATCAGTACGGCCTTAGAAAGCATCGCTCCTGCGAAACGCAACTCGCCCTTTTTTCACATGATATCTTGCGAACTATGGAAGAGGGGTATCAGACGGATGCCATATTCCTTGGCTTCCGGAAAGCGTTTGACTCGGTGCCCCACTGCAGACTCCTAACTAAGGTACGAGCATATGGGATTGGTTCCCAAATATGTGAGTGGCTCGAAGACTTCTTAAGTAATAGAACCCAGTACGTTGTCCTAGATGGTGAGTGTTCATCGGAGGCTAGGGTATCATCTGAAGTGTCCCAGGGAAGTGTGGTAGGTCCGATGTTGTTTTCTATCTATATAATGATCTTTTGGATAGGGTGCATAGCAATGTGCGGCTGTTTGCTGATGATGCTGTGGTGTACGGGAAGGTGTCGTCGTTGAGTGACTGTGGGAGGATACGAGATGACTTGGACAGGATTTGTGATTGGTGTAAAGAATAGCATCTAACTCTAAATATCGATAAATGTAAATTAATGCAGATGAATAGAAAAAAGAATCCCGTAATGTTTGAATACTCCATTAGTAGTGTAGCGCTTGACACAGTCGCGTCGATTAAATATTTGGGCGTCACATTGCAGAGCGATATGAAGTGGGACAAGCATATATTGGCAGTTGTGGGGAAGGCGGATAGTCGTCTTCGGTTCATTGGTAGAATTTTGGGAAGATGTGTTTCATCTGTAAAGGAGCCCGCTTATAAAACACTAATACGACCTATTCTTGAGCACTGCTCGAGCGTTTGGGATCCCTATAAGGTCGGATTGAGGGAGGACATAGAAGCAATTCAGAGGCAGGCTACTAGATTTGTTGCTGGTAGGTTTGATCATCACGCGAGTGTTACGGAAATGCTTCAGGAACTCGGGTGGGAGCCTCTGGAGGAAAGGAGGCGTTCTTTTCGTGAATCGCTACTGAGGAAATTTAGAGAACCAGAATTTGAGGCTGACTGCAGTACAATTTTACTGCCGCCAACTTACATTTCGCGGAAAGACCACAAAGATAAGAGATCTAGGGCTCGTACAGAGGCATATAGGCAGTTATTTTCCCCTCGTTCTGTTTGGGAGTGGAACAGGGAGAGAAGATGCTAGTTGTGGTACGAGGTACCCTTCGCCACGCACCGTATGGTGGATTGCATAGTATGTATGTAGATGTAGATGTTAGTAGTGCTAGTCATGACTTGCCGTTTGGCGCCAGTGGTACAATGACGTAGGTTTGACACACAAGTATCTCTGTACGTTAGCTGCAAGCATTCAGCATGGACAACGTGAGGATGACTTAACTTGAAAAGCCAATTGTGCCACAAATTGTTGCAGAAGGAACTGTTGCATGGCTGAGACTGCTGGAAGCAATGTGCGATCATTAAGCAGTGCACGAACCGAACCCCCCTGACAGCGGAACATACCGTAGTCCACCATCCATAATGTGCTGCTAACAGTTGTGAAATGGTATCCGTACGAACTTCCAGACTGTTTTGAATGCAGATGGTCGTCACATTCAGCTACGTTTGAAATCTAGAACGTAAACCCTATACGCTGTTATAGAATGTAAATCTCCTCTACACTCGACACAATTGTTTTGATAGCGTCAGAAACTGTATAACTATACAGGGTGAGTCACCTAACGTTACCGCTGGACATATTTCGTAAACCACATCAAATACTGATAAACCGATTCCACAGACCGAACGTGAGGAGAGGGGGTAGTGTAATTGTTTAATACAAACCATAAAAAAATGCACGGAAGTATGTTTTTTAACACAAACCTACGTTTTTTTAAATGGAACCACGTTAGTTTTGTTAGCACACCTGAACATATAAACAAATACGTAATCAGTGCCGTTGGTTGCATTGTAAAATGTTAATTACATCCGGAGATATTGTAACCTAAAGTTGACGCTTGAAACCTCCGACCTTCAGTTGCGTGTTGTAACAAACACGGGCCACGGTCGGCGAGCAGCATCTGCAGGGACATGTTTACGATGACGACCGTGTTTAGGAGTGTGGCTGTAGTGCACTGTTGTGATTTGGTCTAGCTGTCGCAGTGTCCGCATGTAGCGCTTGCTGCTATTGTTATTCTGCATTCGTCTCCGCACGCAGACCAACTGTTGTACACCGTGTTACCAGACGTCTGTGATAGTGTAGTGTTGTAGGAACTGTGACCATGGTGTATTCGAACTCTGAAAAGGCGGAGATGATACTCGTCTATGGCGAGTGTCGACGAAATGCAGCTGAAGCCTGCAGGGTATGCCGAACGATACCCGGACAGAGAGCATCCAACGTGCCGCACATTGCAAAACATCTACCGCCAACTGTATCCAACAGGTAGCACGCAAACGGGTCCGTAACAGGCCCGTCACAGGAGAAGCGGGTGCAGTTGGTGTGTTACCTGCTGTTGCCATGAACCCACACATGAGTACACGGGACATTGCGAGAGCCGGTGGACTGAGTCAAAGTAGTGTCATGCGCATACTGCATCGTCACCGCTTTCACCCGTTTCATGTGTCGCTACATCAGCAATTACATGGTGATGACTTTAATCATCGAGTGCAATTCTGTCAATGGGCATTAACAGAGAATGCGTTGCAGTTCTACCTGTTTACCGATGAAGCGGGTTTCACAAACCACGGGGCAGTGAATCTACGGAACATGCATTACTGGTCCGTGGACAATCCTCGCTGGCTCAGACAGGTAGAGCGACAGCGACCGTGGACTGTAAATGTATGGTGCGGAATCATTGGCGACTACTTCATTGGTCCTCACTTCATTGCAGGGGCCCAAACAGCTGCAACATAAATCCCGTTTCTACAGAATGATCTGCCAACGTTGCTCGAAAATGTCCCACTGGAAACGCGTTGACGTATGTGGTATCGGCATGATGGTGCACCTGCACATTCCGCAATTAACACTTGGCTGACCCTTGACAGGATGTTCGACGGGCGTTTCATATGACGTGAAGGACGCATAAATTGGCCAGCCCGTTCTCCTGGTCTTACACCTCTGGACTTCTTTCTGTGGGGTACGTTAAAGGAGAATGTGTACATGTGATGTGCCTACAACCCCAGAGGATATGAAACAACGTATTGTGGCAGCCTGCGGCGACATTACACCAGATGTACTGCGGCGTGTACGACATTCATTACGCCAGAGATTGCAATTGTGTGCAGCAAATGATGGCCACCACATTGAACATCTATTGGCCTGACATGTCGGGACACACTCTATTCCACTCCGTAATTGAAAACGGAAACCACGTGTGTACGTGTACCTCACCCCTCATGGTAAAGTACATATGCGTCAGTGAAAAAGACCAATAAAAAGGTGTTAGCATGTGGACGTAATATGCTGTTCCAGTCTCTTCTGTACCTAAGGTCCATCACCGTTCCCTTTGGATCCCTACGTAATTCGGTGCTCTCCGATACACAAGATCGAACAGCGGAGGAGTGGTACTCAAGCGTCAACTTTAGGTTACAATATCTCCGGATGTAATTAACATTTTACGATGCAACAAACGGCACTGATTACGTATTTGTTTATATGTTCAGATGTGCTAACAAAACTAAGGGGGTTCCATTTAAGAAAACGTAGGTTTGTGTTAAAAAACATACTTCCGTGCATTTTTGTATGGTTTCTATTAACCAATTACACTAGCCCCTCTCCTCACGTTCGGTCTGTGGAATCTATTCGTCAGTATTTGATGTGGTTTACGAAATATATCCAGCGTTAATGTTAGGTGACTCACCCTGTATAATTGTGATTCATCGTTCCATCACAGTTGCCCATTTTCGATTCGATTATACGTTTCGATCACTCTGGATCATCCACATATCTAAAACAAAAGTGAAACTAGGTATGTACCATATAATACTTTGCAATAAGTTCAAAAGAAAAGAACTGTACATAAATGTAGAATTTACCTAGGTACTTGCGTCAGCAACACGTCTTCTCTACTCAGAACCACATGTCAGAGTACTGCGTTTTGCAACTACTGTCAATGTTTTAAATGTGTGTGTATTGATAGTAGGGGAAGAGGGGAAAGGGGAAATGGAGTGAGGCTAACAAAAACGGTTCAAATGGCTCTGAGCACTATGGGACTTAACTGCTGAGGTCGTCAGTCCCCTAGAACTTAGAACTACATAAACCTAACTAACCTAATGACATCACACACATCCATGCCCGAGGCAGGATTCGAACCTGCGACCGTAGCGGTCGCGCGGTTCCAGACTGTAGCGCCTAGAACCGCTCGGCCACCCCGGCCGGCTGAGGCTAACAGGGAGAGGGAAAAGGAAGCAAGGAGGTGGTGGTGAGGATATCAAGAGATTAACAAGAGAGGTCGTGCTAAAGCTATAGAACGTATATGTGAAAATTCTCATTGAAACATTAATAGTGTAGAATGACAGATGTAAGTGGCATAATACAATGAAGTTATAAAACGAGGCAAGGGGGGTTGAGAGCAGGCAGGGAAGGGCGAGGGATAGTGGCATGGATGCTATGGTTTCAAGAAGCGAGGGTCTTATCCTAATATTGCAAAAGTCAATAATGTTAAAAAAAAGCAGAATGGATGCGTACAACTTTAAAAGGGGGATAACGTAGCGGTGGTTCATCAAATGGAAATAAACTAGCTAAAACTGAATTAGTTGTTAATGTGTCAGAATTGGCGAGGAATGGAAAGCAGTAGGCACCCGTTGAGGTGATGAAAAACGTCTTAGGATAGAAGGTTTACTTCAGTAAAAAGTGCTCTGAAGGCAGGGCTAGGGAAGCCGCCGAGACTGAATGGGCTACTGTCCAAGACAGCAGGAGAGGAGAGCGTCTAAGCGGGTTGAAAGCTGCCAGTGGAAGAGAACGGTCGTGTCCGCTCCCCGCGGCTGGCCGCTGTTCCACCCCCACGTGACCACCTCCAAGCCTCTCTATTGGACAGCCAAATTGTAGACGCGCTGTTCGGTAGCGTTACCTCGTCAGCAACACGTGATTTTAGCTGCTGATGGTTCAACACATGAGCTTCGAAGTGGTTCTGTCCGGTATAATGGAACGTGGCTTACGAGCTGAAACTAGCCGCCAGGAAGAAGGCACTGGCGGACATCAACTGAAATATAAAAAATTAAATTTTTATAACATTACATCAATTCAATAACGGCCCCCACTGAACATAGTATTTGAAGATATTCAATGTGTAAAACTTTGAAAGTATAGAGTCGTAAGTTCTTACTTTGATTGTTGTTGTTGTTGCGGTCTTCAGTTCTGACACTGGTTTGATACAGCTCTCCATGCTACTCTATCCTGTGCAAGCTTCTTCATCTCCCGGTACCTACTGCAACCTACATCCTTCTGAATCTGCTTAGTGTATTCAACTCTTACTACCCCTCTTCGATTTCTACCCTCCACGCTGCCCTCCAATGCTAAATTTGTGATCCCTCGATGTCTCAGAACATGTTCTACCAACCGATCCCTTCTTCTACTCAAGTTGTACCACAAGCTCCTCTTCACCCTAATTCTATTCAATACCTCCTCATTAGTTATGTGATCTACCCATCTAATCTTCAGCATTCTTCTGTAGCACCACATTTCGAAAGCTTCCATTCTCTTCTTGTCTATACTATTTATCAGCCACGTTTCACTTCCATACATGGCTACACTCCATACAAGTACTTTCAGAAACGACTTCCTGACATTTAAATCTACACTCGATGTTAACAAATTTTTCTTTTTCAGAAACGCTTTCCTTGCCATTGCCAGTCTACATTTTATATCCTCTCTACTTGGACCATCATCAGTTATTTTGCTCCCCAAATAGCAAAACTCCTTTACTACTTTAAGTGTTTCATTTCCTAATCCAATTCCCTCAGCATCACCCGACTTAATTCGACTACATTCCATTATCCCCGTTTTGCTTCTGTTGATGTTCATCTTATACCCTCCTTTCAAGACACTGTCCATTCCAGTCAACTGCTCTTCCAAGTCCTTTGCTGTCTCTGACAGAATTACAATTTCATTGGCAAACCTCAAAGTTTTTATTTCTTCTCCATGGATTTTAATACCTACTCCGAACTTTTCTTTTGTTTCCTTTACTGCTTGCGCAATATACAGATTGAATAACATCGGGGATAGGCTACAACCCTGTCTCACTCCCCAACCACTGCTTCCCTTTCATACCCCTCGACTTTTATAACTGCCACCTGCTTTCTGTACAAATTGTAAATAGCCTTTCGCTCCCTGTATTTTACCCCTGCCACCTTCAGAATTTGAAAGAGAATATTCCAATCAACATTGTCAATTTCTTTCTCTAAGTCTACAAATGCTAGAAACTTAGGTTTTCCTTTCTTTAATCTTTCTTCTAAGATAAGTCGTAAGGTCAGTATTGCCTCACGTGTTCCAACATTTCTACGGAATCCAAACTGATCTTCCCCGAGGTCGGCTTCTACCAGTTTTTCCATTCGTCTGTAAAGAATTCGCGTTAGTATTTTGCAGCTGTGACTTATTAAACTGATAGTTCGGTAATTTTCACATCTGTCAACACCTGCTTTCTTTGGGACTGGAATTATTATATTCTTCTTGAAGTCTGAGGGAATTTCGGCTGTCTGACACATCTTGCTCACCAGATGGTAGAGTTTTGTCGGGACTGGCTTACTTTGATACTATAAAAATAAAATTGCATTAAATGTTTTTCGTTAAAATATTTAAAGTATAGGCCCAGAAACATGAATTTATAAATAGTGAAAGAAATAAAGATCTTAAAATTACAGAAGTGGAATTATGTAGAGGACATAGAACTCACGAAGTGGCATTATATATTACAGGTTTTAAGACATTGGAAGTGTAAAGCGGTAAAAAGAATAAAACAATAAATTTTAAAAGTGAAACTATGTGCAGCAACTAAAGTTCTTAGGAACAGGTTGTGACACTTGTGGTTAACAGCACTTACTTCTGCGTTTTGGCGCTGTACTGCGCACAGTGTTGTAGTATGTACAGAAGCCAGAGTGCATGCCGGCCCGCTGCTATGACGGTGTGTATGTCACTGTATCATTAAATCCTCAGAGCGATTTTGTTAGTAGTGCCCTTTTAGCAACTTTGAGAACCTCTTCCAACCATCCGCCTCTCCGCAGTGCACGTATGGTCAACAGCCGCACTCTCCGAGCAGAGACAACGGCTCACACACCGTCCTAGCAGCGGGCCGGCGTGCAGACTGGCTTCCGTACACATTGTAAAAGTGCGCGCCGTATAACGCCAACAAGCAGAACCATATGCAGTTCATCATAATTGCTACACCTGTTCCCTGTAACTTCAGTTGCTACACATAGTTTCACTTTCATAATTTATTGTTTTGTAATTTTTTACTTTGAATCTTTTCTAAAATTCATAATATTTAATGACATCTCGTGCAGTTCGATGTCCTCTGCATAGTTCCACTCGCTTAATTTTACGATATTTATGTCTTACACTATTTATAGATCCATTGATCTAGGCCTATACTTCTAATGTTCAATTTTTCAATTGTATGTGGAATCTTATGGGACTTAACTGCTAAGGTCATCAGTCCCTAAGCTTACACACTACTTAGCCTAAATTATCCTAAGGACAAACACACACACCCATGCCCGAGGGAGGATTCGAACCTCCGCCGGGACCAGCCGCACAGTCCATGACAGCAGCCCCTTACACCGCTCAGCTAATATACTTTTGATGTTTTAACGAAAAACATTTTTATACAATTTTATTTTCATAGTTTCAGAATAAGACATTATGACTTCACACTTGCACACTTAGAATATCATCAGATACTAATTCAGTTCTCGCTACTTTTTCCACTTTTATAATCTGATATTTTATCTTTTACAATACTGACTTTTTGCAATTTTAGTATAAGACCCTCCCTTGTTGAAACCACAGCACCCCTGCCACCACCCCAAGCCCTCCCTTGCCTTCCTTTGCTGGTATCCCCTTACCCCCCACCCCAAACCCCCTGACACGCTTCGTTCCATTTTGTAATTTCATTATTTTATGTCGTTTACATTTTAAACACCCGTTGTTCTACACTACTAGTGTTTGAACAGGAACTTTTACATAGTTATACGTTCTATAATTTTAGAGCGACCTGTCTTGTTCGGCTGATGACATCCCCACCACACGTCCTTGCTTCCTTTCCCATTCCCCGATCAGCCTCTCTCATTTCCTCTCGACCCTCCCCCATCCCCCTGCCCCTCTCCTAAACCCAACATATACCTGTCTTTGAAACACTGATTACACTTACAAAACACAGTATTCTAACATGTGGTTCTGAGTAGGTGAGTAGGCAATGCCGGTTGCTGACGCAACTACTAGGTAAAGTCTGCGTTCCTGTACAGTTATTTTCTTGATACTTATCGCCAAATATTAGTGGTATTTACTTAGTATTACTTTGTCTTAGGTCTAAACATGATCCAGAGTGATCGAAACAGGTAATATAATTAAAAATGTGCAACTGCAGCGGAAATGTTAATCTCTCATATAGGAATCAAAATCTGTTTCTTTGCATGATTTATTCGTTATTTCTCTTCCGCATGTGCTCACAAACGTTTCCATGAAGTTTCATTTGCCCACGATCACTCGTTTTTCACGGGGGCCTGCTCAAGTAGAGTAAGTTTAAACATAACCACCCTGTTATACACCACAGGCTGATTCAGCTGCCTCTACTGCTGTCGTTTTATGCAACCCGTCAATGTTATGGCAGGCCATCACAAACGAAGCGCGAAATTTTCATATTCTCTCGCTTGCTACTCGCAAACTATTAGTCGTAGAGCAAAAGTGAGCAGGACATGTTTATAGGAACTTTGTGTAGTTAAATTTTGTACTGGAATACGTTTTCACTGGAGGACACGGTTTTCAATTAATTCAAGAAAAATGTAAAAAAGTTATCTTCAAACGCACCTCACTCACACACTCATCCCCCACCAGTCAAGGTTTCTAGAATTTGTTTGTGGTACTTCTTCCTACTACTGTACAAGTAATAGTCCCGATATTCGACTTTAAGATTTCTATTGATTGGGCTATTACGCCACCAGCATAGTCAGGTACTCCTTTAACGTTATTAATTTAAACTTGTCCAAGAAGATAGTGAACGAAAAAAGACTTCTTTGAACATTTGGCTAAAACTAATTACGTTGATAATTCGATCCAAACTTTACTCTTAGAAGCACATCAGATTCGTAGTGAGAAGGCCTGACGAATACAACGATGTCATTGTATATTTTATGCTGTTTAAATTCACAAAATTGTTATTTAAAATTTGCACAATCATCTATTTTACAATTTTTAAGTGCTCGACTAAGCCGGTGACATACTATGGCCATTGAATGAGGACCAGAATAGGTCGAATGTAGGAAATAATTCGTGCAGTTGCAAATATTTGTGCAGTGGTAGCAGGGAGTGCCAATAAAAACATACTAGAAATCCCGACCGGTACTGTTGACTGTGAGAGTGGGGGTGCGTTTTAAGGTCGCTTTTGTACTTTTTTTCTTGAATGACTTGAAAACTACAATCTCTAGCAAAATCATATCATATCCTAGTACAAAATTTAATTACATTAAGTTTCCTATAAAAAAAGTCACCTACAATTTTTTTTCCTGTAGGACTAATAGTTTGTGCGAAGCGAGCGAGAAAATACGAAAATCTCCCTCGTAGTTTGTGAAGCCCACCTATAACACTGCAGGTTACATCAAAAGACAGCGGTAGGGGCATTTGAATCAGTCTGGATCTGCACCGAGTCTCCTACAATAGCCAGGGGATTGTGGGAACATTATGTGCAGGCGGCGGATAGAAATCGGCTCAGCACTCACTGTCTGTGCCTGTATGCAGAATGTAGGCACTGCACGGCAT
Organism: Schistocerca nitens; assembly: GCF_023898315.1. NCBI lineage: Eukaryota > Metazoa > Arthropoda > Insecta > Orthoptera > Acrididae > Schistocerca > Schistocerca nitens. The sequence continues at coordinate 24,749,387 of NC_064614.1, forward strand.
GCTGTACGCACTTAGCGTGTAACAAGGCCTGCCGCAGGCGAACACACCCCTGCTGTCCCACCACGAACGTTACCAGAGGGCCATTATGCAAAGCACGGTAACCACACACACGTTTATCCCCGGAGACTAGAGGTGCTACTGCAGGTTCACAGCCAGGAACAGCCAGCGACAATGCTTGTTGTTTAGCACGAATGAACTGCTGCCTTAAATCTCATTTCTGTGAAGAGTAACGGGTGAATCTCAGTGTTCTCAATGTTTCATCCTTTCATATGTTCAGCACTTTAAACTACTTATGTTCTCATTGCTCGGTTTCATTAACACATTTTTCTTATTATTTTCACAAACAGCTTCAGTAAATTCCCTTAAATTTCAGTAAAAGATTAAAAACAAATCCTCTGAACTAGATGATGGTTTCTTTATACAGAGTATATAAACGCAGTGAGATTTTTAAAAATTAATATTTGTATAGCTTGCTTCCTTTAGTGCAAAGACAATAAACTTTGCCACATTCGAAGCTAAAACTAACAAATTAAGAAAAGTCATGTAGTCTGTAACTACTTAGAGCATCATAAAGGTTCCTTATTACAAAGTCGAAGAAATTTACAACTATATTTACCAGTTTGAGATTTCATAAATCGTGGAATCGGCCTGAGAAATAATCAACAATTTTGATTTCTTCGTGTTTTATTTTCTGTCTAATTTATATTTAATACATTACATTAAAAATATAGGATTATGTCTTCAACTATACAGTAATCACATTTTGGAGAGTGCTGTTAATGTCAATAGGTTTTGTTTTTCTGGAAAACATGTGACTTATTCTTCATCTATTAATTGTGACAATTTCGTATCGTTCAAGCGCAGATTAAAAAACAATGGATTGGGTATCAAGTTCCTTTCAAACCAATGTCCTCATTACGTAACAGTGACCCCTCTTCTTACGCTGTAACAAGAAGCTGGAAGTAGTAATCACAGTAAGGAAGCTATATTACACGCTGTTGTAGTTATGGTCTTCAGTCCGAAGACTGGTTTGATGCAGCTCTCCATGCTGCTCTATCCTATACAGGCCTCTTCATCTCCGAATAATTACTGCAATCTACATCCACCTCAGTCTGCTTAGTGTATTCATCTCGTGGTCCCGTTCTACGATTTTTACACGCCCCCCCCCCCACCCCCCCACCCCTCCCCTCACTTTTCCCACCAGTACTAAACTGGTGATCCCTTGGTGTCTCAGAATGTGTCCTATCAATCAATCCGTTCTTTTGGTCAAGCTGTGCCACAAATTTCTCGTTTCCCCACTTCTGTTCAGTGCCTTCTCAGTTACATGATCGACCTATTTAATTTTCAACGTTCTTCCGTAACACCACATTTCGAAAGCTTCTATTCCTTTTTTAACTAAACTTTTTATCGCCGATGTTTCACTTCCACACATGGTTGCACTCGAGACAAATACCTTCAGGAAAGACATTCTAACACTTAAATCTATATTCGATGGTAACGTATGTCTCTTCAGAAATGCTTCTCTTGCCATTGCCATTCGACATTTTATATCGTTTCTAGTTCTGCCACCATAAGTTATTCTGGTGCCCAAATAACAAACCTCATCTACTACTTTAAGTGTCTCGTTTCCTAATCTAATTCCCCTAGCATCACCTGATTTAATTCGAGTACATTCCATTACCGTTGTTTTGCTTTTGTTGATGTTCATCTTATACTCTCATATCAAGACAGTGCACATTCCTTTCAAGTACTCTTCCAAGTCCTTTGCTGCCTCTGACAGAATTAGTGTCATCTGCTAACCTCTGATCCAGTCATATCATATCAAATACTCCACCTGATCAAAAGTATGCAGACACTTTCTAGCGGACATTAAGATGGGGTGTGTCCACTACTCGCATTTATGACACCTTATACTCAGCTGGGGACGATTTCGACGAGGTCGTCCGAATATCTGTGGAGCAATGGCAGCCCTTACGACCACTCTTTAAGGAATATTATTGTGCACTCACAGATGCGGCGTTATGGCAGGGTTCATTGTCATTCTAATACAACAATCATAGTCTGCGAACTGGTCCTCTATTGTAAGCTCTACATAATGTTGTCAAACGTGGCTGTACCCTTCCGCATTTAGCGTACTCAAAAGTGCAATAAAGGGGCACCACCTTCACAACGAGAAATACCCCCATACCACAACAGTGCCTCCCTAACCACGAGAAACACCTCCATAACACTACTTCCTTCGTACTTCACAGTTGGCATTATGCATGATGGTAGGTACGTTATCCAGGCATTTACGAACTTCATACCCTTCCATCGGATAATTACAGACTTCAGCGTCTTTCCACTAGAGATGGGTCGTTCGCGAACTAACGGGTCCAAGGGAATGATTCACCAGCATGGAAAGAAGGGGCGAAGAACGAATTCTAAGGAACGGTTTTTCGTAGTCCACTTCGGTCGTGGATTTCTGCTTGTAGTTCCCGGGGACGGGAAACGGTCGGTCTCGTTCCCGCAACGGCACGTCGGCCGGTCTCGTTCCAGCCTCGGTCCCGTTCCGGCCTGTCTCGGTCTCGGTCTACTTCGGTGGCCACTCGTCCCAGTTCTACTGCCGACTGCTCCTAGTTAGTGCAGTATCGAGCTGTTGCTCGTTTCGTTCGCTGCGCATGCCCACCCTAGATATGTTTCAAACCTTTTTTGAACTACGGAGTTTGGTTCTTTTCATATTCACTCAGCGGCCACGACCGGTAATTAAAAAGTATTTTATAATTACGTGAACTAGATAAAAATTACGTGGTATCTAATTGAGCAAGCAGTGAAGGAAACAAAAGAAAAATTCGGAGTAGGCATTAAAATCCATGGAGAAGAAATAAAAACTTTGAGGTTCGCCGATGACATTGTAATTCTGTCAGAGACAGCAAAGGACTTGGAAGAGCAGTTGAACGGAATGGATAGTGTCTTGAAAGGAGGATATAAGATGAACATCAACAAAAGCAAAACGAGAATAATGGAATGTAGTCGAATTAAGTCGGGTAATGCTGAGGGTATTAGATTAGGAAATGGGACACTTAAAGTAATAAAGGAGTTTTGCTATTTGGGGACCAAAGTAACTGATGATCGTGGAAGTAGAGAGGATATAAAATGTAGACTGGCAATGGCAAGGAAAGTGTTTCTGAAGAAGAGAAATTTGTTAACATCGAGTATAGATTTAAGTGTCAGGAAGTCGTTTCTGAAAGTATTTGTACGGAGTGTAGCCATGTATGGAAGTGAAACACGGACGATAAATAGTTTGGAGAAGAAGAGAATAGAAGCTTTCGAAATGTGATGCTACAGAAGAATGCTGAAGATTAGATGGGTAGATTACATAACTAATGAGGAGTTACTGAATAGAATTATGGAGAAAAGAGATTTAAGGCACAAATTTAGCATTGGAGGGCAGCGTGGAGGATAAAAATCGTAGAGGGAGACCAAGGGACGAAAACACCAAGCAGATTCAGAAGGATGTAGGTTGCAGTAGGTACTGGGAGATGAAGAGGCTTGCACAGGATAGAGTAACATGGAGAGCTGCATCAAACCAGTCTCAGGACTGAAGACCACAACAACAACAACTAATACTTACATCTTTTCAGGTAACAAAAGGGCATATCAGCTTACTTCCCCATTTCGATGAACTGCAGAAGACATACTTATTAAAAGGCAAGGTTTTTTTTTTCTAATTACACATGCAAAGGAAGGCGGCACGGAACACACGAGTGGCCATTTTCCGTCTTTTTTTGATCCAAGGTAAAACAGCATGTTCATTGTTATGGAAGGAGGACCAACTTACCACCGAATGAAGCCCGCGCTCCATAATCGAGCGTCTGGTGTAATGTTTTGTAAAGAAAATACTGTAACTTCTACAATATTATTTCAGGGGTACGGGGTGGCGCACGAAAAATCGGTCCCGAGTTCCACACTGCTCATTGTCGCCCACCAATCGTCATCTGTTGTTTCGAAGTTGTTCTTTGCATTAGCTAATTTGTTATTTCTTGACTGCCTAATTATTACAAGTTTATCTATTTTGCTCGTAGCGGTCCACAAATCGTACGTAATTGGCGAACCAGTCTGTTCTCGTGGCGGGTTTTTCGTGCGCCACCTTATACTACTTCACTGCGATCAGCCACATAACGCTGCAGTTGGCTAACCGAGAGGTTTTGCAGAATCACGAAAATTACTTCTGCAAGAAAGTGAGAATTCTGTAATGATTAAAAATTGTGTACGGCAGAGGCGAGGATAGTGCCCCCTCTTGGCGCCTTGCATCTTCAGTCACTTATGCTACTAATTTTTAATTTTTCATAAGAACCGTATACCATGCACAGATGAACGGTGAACGAGTAAAAATGAACGGTTCTCTAAAAGGAGCGATCGCCAGTGAACTAGTTCCCAAAGATGAACTACTTTGCCCATCTCTAGTTTCCACCACTCCAAGTCACTCCTTCCCAAACTTCCACCGCCCACTGACGCCGTGCTTTATGCCATCTGGAGCGTCGCTTGGCACTGACGAACTGCTCGATCGTTGCACTCACGTCTTTTAAATTCCATACATACAGTCACTGTGCTAGCTGGACCCGGGACTAATGAGCGATTCTTTCTACTGTTTCCTTGCAATTATTTCACAATCACACTTTGCACTGACCGACGATATTCGTCAGGATATGAGGTCTGCCTGATTGGTTTTTCTGTGGTTGTTTCTTCGCGTTTCCATTTCTCAATCACATCACCAACAGTCGACTTCGGCAGCTATAGAAGGGTTGAAATGTAATTCTGGTGACATCCAACGACTAGTTCACGTTTGAAGTCACAGTGGCCCCTCGTGACCCATTCTGTTGTTTCTGCCACTTTACTGAAAACACAACCCTCCTTGCAGGCGGGTGGGTCTGCAGCTCGTGACATTTGATGGTCAGTTCTGCATTTCACAGGGGTGTTCAGGTACAGTTGATCACATAGCATACTGGCAGTGAGTTGTCTCGCGTTTTTGGCAAGCCGGTACGTTGCCTCTTATACCGATGTGAACCGATATTCACTGGAAGCAAACTGATTTATGGAGATTTTTTCGAGTTCTTACTTATTAATGCATATCGCACTGCAACTACGTTATAAAACATCAATCACATTTCTTTTCCCACACATCTCGTATCTATCCCCAGCGCCTGCAATGATAACGTAATCCATAGTGCCTCTTGTTATCTAATCTTTCTTTTCTCTTCCTAGGATATCTTCAATGTAAAATAGAATTGTAACCTAGTTAAGTCACATCAGATAATTTTCTTCAGTGTTGTGCACAGTTTGTATTTTTAAGGTTAAGCACGGGGGTTGGAACTTTAATAGTGGAAACTATTTATTTTCAGCTCGTAGGCATTCGAGTTGCAGAGCATTCGCCTAGGAAAAAAAACTCTTCGTGTTCGGATTCTGAAGTATAAACATTTCATGTTCAGCTTGTCCGCAGCTCGTGGTCGTGCGGTAGCGTTCTCGCTTCCCGCCCCCGGGTTCCCGGGTTCGATTCCCGGCGGGGTCAGGGATTTTCTCTGCCAAGTGATGACTGAGTGTTGTGTGATGTCCTTAGGTTAGTTAGGTTTAAGTACTTCTAAGTTCTAGGGGACTGAAGACCATAGATGTTAAGTCCCATAGTGCTCAGAGCCATTTGAACCATGTTCAGCTTTTGCAGTATTTACGCTACTGGTCATTGAAATTGCTACACCAAGAAGAAATGCAGATGAATAACGGGTATTCATTGGACAAATATATTATACTAGAACTGACATGTGATTACATTTTCACACAATTTGGGTGTATAGATCCTGAGAAATCAGTACTCAGAACAACCACCTCTGGCCGTAATAACGGCCTTGATACGCCTGGGCGTTGAGTCAAGCAGAGCCCATGCAGCTTCAACACGATACCACAGTTCATCAAGAGTAGTGACTGGCGTATTGTGACGAGCCAGTTGCTTGGACACCATTGACCAGACGTTTTCAGTTGGTGAGAGATCTGGAGAATGTGCTGGCCAGGGCAGCAGTCGAACATTTTCTGTATCGAGAAAGGCCCATACAGGACCTGCAACATGTGGTCGTGCATTATCCTGCTGAAACGGAAGGTTTCGCAGGGATCGAATGAAGGGTAGAGCCACGGGTCGTAACAAATCTCAAATGTAACGGCCACTGTTCAAAGTGCCGTCAATGCGAACAAGAGGTGACCGAGACGAGTAACCAATAGCACCCCATACCATCAAGCCGGGTGATACGCCAGTATGGGGAAGACGAATACACGCTTCCAATGTGCGTTCACCGCAATTTTGCCAATCACGGATGCGATCACCATGACGCTGCAAACAGAACCTGCATTCATCCCAAAAAATGACGTTTTGCCATTCGTGTACCCAGGTTCGTCATTGAGTACACCATCGCAGGCGCTCCTGTCTGTGATGCAGCCATGGTCTCCGAGCTGATAGTCCATGCTGCTGCAAACGTCATCCAACTGTTCGTGCAGATGGTTGTTGTCTTGGAAACGTCCCCATCTATTGTCTCAGGGAGCGAGACGTGGCTGCACGATCCGTTACAGCCATGCGGATAAGATGCCTGTCATCTCGACTGTTAGTGATACGAGGCCGTTGGCATCCAGTACGGCTTTCCGTATTAACCTCCTGAACCCACCGATTCCATATTCTGCTAACAGTCATTGGATCTCGATCAACTCAAGCAGCAGTGTCGCGATACGATAAACCGCGATAGCGATAGGCTACAATCCGACCTTTACCAAAGTCGGAAACGTGATGGTACGCATTTCTCCTCCCTACACGAGGCATCACAACGTTTCACCAGGCAACGCTGGTCAACTGCTGTTTGTGTATGAGAAATCAGTTGGAAACTTTCCTCATGTCAGCACGTTGTAGGTGTCGCCACCGGCGCCAACCTTGTGTGAATGCTCTGAAAAGCTAATGATTTGCATATCACAGCATCTTCTTTCTGTCGGTTAAATTTCGCGTCTGTAGCACGTCATCTTCGTGGTGTAGCAATTTTAATGGCCAGTAGAGTAAGACAGGCGAGAGATCTTTTGATAGATGACTGATGAGTCAAGCCTTGCTGCTAATAGGATGTCTATACTTGACCGCTAAGCACAAAGACAGGGCTGGAACCATATTCTCCAGCCGCTACTGCCTCCAGCTTCCTCGTCGCACCCACCGATGCCATTCAGACGCAAAGTTAATTCGCTCCCTTCAGGAGCAAGGCATGCACTTTTAAAATCACGCATGCAGTTTCTTGCTCTCAACGCACGTTTTGGCAATCTTGTGGTGTTCGATCCTATCTTTCCACGTACCTTCTACATTTAATCAAACATTATACATTTCAGCACCTTACTGAAAAACAGGTAGGAAAATGAGATTGAGAGGAAGATGGAAGTGTAACAGCGATAATTTACAGTTGGGCTATCTTGTATGGACCATAGTCTTAGCATCAGACAAATAAGAGAGAAAGTGTGTTCTGAGGGTCAGGAAGTATACCTAACAATTGTGGATTTTAAAAAAGCTTATCATTCTGTGTTCATCAACGGTCAATGGGAAGCGATGGAGTATTGTAGAAACACAACAGATATCCTTAATTCAGAGAATGTACACAGCAGTTAACGTATGGAGAAAATTGTGTGACACATTCCAAACATCGAAAGGACTTAGACAGCACTGCAGTATGTTGCCGAACATGTCTGAAATACATATGTAATCTATATTGGAACGGTGGAATTATTTAAGCAAAAGTATAGTATTTCCTGTCCAGCGTGGTACTCAAATGGTTCAAATGGCTCTGAGCGCTATGGGACTCAACATCTGAGGTCATAAGTCCGCTAGAACTTAGAACTACTTAAACCTAACTAACCTAAGGACATCACACACATCCATGCCCGAGGCAGGATTCGAACCTGCGACCGTAGCGGTCGCGCGGTTCCAGACTGAAGCGCCGAGAACCGCTCGGCCACACCGGCCGGCGCCCAGCGTGGTACTATCTACTCGTTATTATTTGCCAATGGTCAGATACTGATAGCACGAAGTACAAAGGATATCAACTTTATGATGAGGAAATTTATGGAACCATCTGAACGAGGCGAGCGTAGAATAAAAATGAGCAAACCAGAATATCTAGTAGTGGGAGGAGATGGAAAGGATATAGTACTGCCGCAAGGAACCATTAAACCTGCAAGGCAGTTTAAATACTTAGGATCGATTATCTTCTCCTCGTAAAGTTGTGAAGCAGATGTGGACGCAGGATCCAGGAAGCAAGAGCAACAATTAAAAAGCTGAACGGGGTTCTGAGGATCCGTGCTGTATCAGAAGAAACAAAGAAGAGGATTCTGCAAACAATAGTGGAAAGTATACTAATATACGGTACAGAAGAATGGACACTGGGGGAGCGGCAGAGTAGCAGAGTACAGACAGCGGAGATGGTTGGAATAAGGAGGGCAGCCAGCCAAGAAGTAATGTGGAAATTGTTTATTTTTTTATAGTTTTGAAATAACTTGGATTTAAGTACAAGCTTTTTAAGATATTTTGTCTTGAATTATTTCGGGAGGTTTACAACTTGACTTGCTCTCGACGATGCTTTCAATTACATACTGTCCTAGTAGTGGTGCCCCATAATACAAATGCTTCTCATTGCATGCCTGTGACTAAAGATATTTTTCAATGAATATTCAACTCATTTTCACGATTTGAACAGCAGGTCATCTTAAACACAGTAACATATTACATACACAACACTGTTAAGTAGATTTTTTTTTATGTTTCCCCTTACTTGGATATGACTGTCCTTATACTATATTTCTTGTAGCTGTTATACATTATTTATGATCTACTATACTGTACAAAATTTTCTCAGGTTATTTTTTCATCTGCTTGTTTACAGATCTGAAGATGGTTGTTAAAACCAACCGAAATTGGTCATCATGCTCTAATTGTATAATTAAATTCGGTCTAGGCAGTAAAAGTACTTAATATTAAAAAATGAACGCATTGAATTACGTTAAGAACGATGTCTCCTTGCTGAAAGCGTCAGGCTTTACTAGCTCAAAATATTCCTGAAGATACATCGACAACTCCAGTAAAACTTTGCCTAGGCAAAATCAAATTTCAGTTTCATACTCCTTTGATCAAAAGAATCGTTTGATATACGCTACGGTAACGTTGTTTGACTTCCACAATGGCGTTTTTAGTGAGTTTCTACTGTCGTGTTGTTACTAAACGTCCGTGCTGTGGATCTATGAGGCGCATAAAGTTACTGACTTCATTGGAGCTCTATGGTTTGGCCGAGGCGAGTGCCTGGGGCAGAGTTGAGCCGGGCGCCGGGTTTCACCGAAAGGCCACGGTGGGTGGCTGCCCTGCAGCGAGGAGTCGGGGGAACGGAAGCTGGACTCCACCTGGGAACAGTGAAGTGAGGAAAGGACGGTTAGCTTCGGTTCAAGCACATGTGTGATGGAGGTGGTTCCAAAGATGGTAGTGTTCGGACTGGAACAGTATATCGCTACATTATAATACTTCTTTATGCTGCACTAATTTAATGTTTCATGGTAGTGCAGATCCAATCATAGCAGCGTACTCATGCCATTACAAAAACCACGAAAGATATGTGATCACAATAAACAATAATTTTTCAATAATGACTAAAAACTGATAACTGCTGAAAACTTCATGTGATCTTAATAAACAAGGTACTGGCTATATGAATCCGTGGTGTCACATTTTTACTCATCGCCGCTGATTCCGCGATACGCCCCACTGCAGCTGACAAGAGTGATCCCCTTTAATTTACATATTTTGGTTATAGCTTAGGGACCTAGCTATGATCCTTGGAAGTCACAAATTTATACATATTTTATTTAGTATGTTATGTTCATTACATAGTTTTAATTATATAAATGTCAGATCATCGTATTCTCCATAGCTACAAAGGAAATGCACGCAGTATACCATTCCCTATGTCTCTCCCTACTTTACTACGTAGCATATGTCGAAGTTACTACTTGATTTCTAATTTACTTGATCGAAAGTTAATTCGGCCAGCATAGAAAAAAACACTCTGAATGTAATAGTGGTAAATTGTTTGTAATATTTGATACAACAGATAGATGGAGCGTAAAGGGACGCATCTATTGAGCAGGATAACTTCATTATTTTAAATGTTTTAACCACTATTTATTTGCTACCTGTCGTAAGCGCTCATTCACAAAATTGGTGTTTCAATTAATAATACTTAAACTTTTAAATATAGAATAATGTAACTCGAAGAAAAGGGGCTTTTATTTAAATTATTAGTCAAATTTGTAACTCGCTTATTTATTAAACGGTGGTCTATTTTCTGTCACTTTAAGTAGAGTACGTTATGGCTTTTGGTGGGGTAAACAGTGCGAGAGAAGTGGCTCCCGGTCATTCTGCGTCTGGTTGTCAGCCTGCACGGATCGGTCCTGAGCTGACGCACTAGTGTGAGCTCATAGTGCTGTTTGAGACTTGTAGAAGTAAAAGATTTTGGGCGGCATGCGGCCACACGAATACGTTTTACAAAAATTTCCGAGTTAAATGGAATTTAGACTCCGAGAGCTGGCTGGAGCTTCGACATGTCGTGGGCTTAGCTTGCATTTGCGAATCGATACGCCACAGAGTATCGAAATCTACTCGTGATTTCTCGCGTCTTAGTACGTCGATTGCCACAGTGTATTTCATGTATTTGAGTTCGCTAGCAAATTGTTTTCAATAAACGGAATGAGACTCTATTTTTCGTGTGCCAGTTATATTTAGATATCATTTCGGGATTCTGCTAGCATATCATTTAAACATTTACGCAAGCTTAACGGAATTTGAGAATTATTGTCATTTTACTTCATGCTTAAATGACTTTTTTTGTAGGGTCACCATTGTTTGCAATTTCTATTTTTGTCGACTGAATAAATCAAATCATTCAATTTAATCCCTTTGGTGTCTGAGGCGTAGCGCCGTATACCGATCCTGCCTTGGAGGCTGTTAAGTGGGAGATTTGTCTCAGAGCTGGATAGTGACAGACGGTGACGCGAGATTGGAAGCGCACGTAGTTTATGTATCAGCCGATAGAGGGCAATATTGGATAGGGGGACTTTGATTTTCGTTTCGATTGTGCCCGCTAGAGTGCACTAAAGTAACAGAATGTTTTTCATAAACTGTTCTAGTATTTTCATAAAGTGTTATTATGTCTTTGTGTGTACGTAAAATGTTGTAAATGTGTTTTAGCAGTATGAATGATGTGTGAGTGTGGTTTAAGCTTAATATGAAGATAACTCTTTAACTAGTTATGTAGTAGGATTTAGTGTGGGAACATTTCGAAGAAGTATGGATGTGGACAAAGGGGATTTTTGTAGAATAGATTTGTAAAGTAAGTTTATGGTAAAGGGAAAGTTAATTCAGGTATAAATAACAATAGTAAATAACTTGAGCATATTAGATAATGACGTCGGTAAAAAGTACAGTCGTTAGGTTTACTATTTTGCGATTGGTTATTGATGAAAAGCGGGAACTGACGCGGGAGAATGTTGTTTTGCTATTGGCTGCTGAGTGAAATGACCAATGATAAAGCAATATTCTTCGTGCGCCCTTCTCTGCTGGTAGAGAAGACTTAGAGTATTCTAGAGAGGAGTGGGAGCCTAGCCATGAAACAGTTCGGACGTATGTAGTAGTAGTTCCGATGGAAACGATAAGTTGCCGGATCTAGCAGTGTTTCATACATCAAAAGTGTTGTAAAGTGATGGCATAATTATTCCGAGGAGTGTGTAGAAATTTCGGAATTTTTAAGTGAATTATGTGACGAGAAAAGATATATATTCCGCGTGGCGTATTGAGCAGGTCAGTGGCTAAAAACTGTGACTCAATTTGGTACCGACAGACTTAATATTTGGCGAACATTATCAATCAAAAACAGTCAGTATTTTTGTAGCTATTACGTTTTCGGGAAATGCAACACCATAAACTTGCTAACTTGAGTGAAGGGATTATGAGTGACTGTGTTAAGACTAGCACGGGCTTGGCAGTGATACTTGTTCACCTTAGTTTCAGAATATATTAATTCACGACAAAATATCCAACCTTTCATTTCTTGTGAAAACTTTCTCCCGAAACGTAGATTAGTGACTTTAATTGCAGCCTGGTTCACGTCGAAGTACAGTAGGTTTCGCTCGGCTTCCCTACTGATGAAATGCTGAACCAATGTTAACAGGTAGGTGCAGGTGCGTCGTAATGGGACGGAAAAAACCGCCCCGCCCCATGTCGTCTACCTGAATTATGGTTCAAGAGTAGTATAAAATGTACGGTGTGAACAAGCAGACCGAGAGGGAAACTCAAGGACTGAAGAAGTTTTCTTTCAAAATATTATGATTCCAGTACTGCGTTCTATGACGAGACATTGGCTGAAACTGTGCAGATGCGTACCGTATGTTAGTCGATGCGCTGCTGCACATGCCTGCTTCATTTGGGTAAAGTTTCCACCGAGGGTACTGATCAGGCGACGCTTTTCCAAGGCGTTGCTGACAGCAGGACGGCTTGGGATACTAGCCTGGCAGCCAGTAGGTAAGCGGACCGGCTGGAGGCGTCTAGGACATACGGTACATCTCTTGCATACCAGCTCTCCTCCCGGTTAGACGTGTTTGCTAGCTCATCTTTCAGGGCACCATGCCTACAACCTGGCTACAGCAGTCTCTCGACGCCATAGCTTATTTCTTTCGTTGCGTCGTTAATAACAGGGTTTGGAGAAATAAACTCCCAATGTAACACTGAAACTCTTATGTTTCTCATTTCGAGAAATTCCCTAGCACATCTGGCCGTTCACGTGCCGCCTCCAACGTAGTTCGCCCTGCCCTGCATATAAAATTCAGTGTGAATCGATACCAATGGTAATATTCGATAATGAAATTGCTTTGTTAAGTGAAAGTTAAAAAGAACTCCAGGACATGTTGAAGGGAATGAATAGTCTAATGAGTACAGAACATAGACTGGGAGAAAATCGAAGTACGACGAAAGTAGTGAGAAGTAGCAGAAATGAAAATGGTGAGAAGCTTAACATCAGAATTGGTGATAACAAAGTAAAGAAAGTCAAGCCATTCTATCTAGGCAGAAAAATAGCCCATACTGGGCGGAGCAAGGAGAACATAAAAAGCAGAATGGCACCGCAAGAAACGGGATTCCTGGCCAAGAGAAATCTACTAGTACCAGACATGGACCTCAATGTGAGGGAAAAATTACACAGACCGTCGGGAAACCTGAACAAAAGTGAATGGGAGCATTTGAGGTGTGATACCATAGAAGATCGCTGAAAATTATGTGGACTCATAAGGTAAGGAATGAGGTTCGTCGTAGAATCGATGAGGAAGGGAAAATGTGGAAGACAGAGACAAGAAGAAGGAACAGGATGGTAGGAGGCCTGTTAAGAAATCAGGGTTCAAATGGTTCAAATGGCTCTGAGCACTATGGGACTCAACTGCTGAGGTCATTAGTCCCCTAGAACTTAGAACTACTTAAACCTAACTAACCTAAGGACATCACAAACATCCATGCCCGAGGCAGGATTCGAACCTGCGACCGTAGCGGTCTTGCGGTGCCAGACTGCAGCGCCTTTAACCGCACGGCCACTTCGGCCGGCCAAGAAATCAGGGAATGACTTCCATGGTACTAGGGTGAGTTGTACAAGGTGGAAGCTGTAGAGGATGACAGATTGGAATGCATTCAGAAAATCACTAAGGGCGTAGGTTCCAATTGCCACTCTGAGATCAAAACTTTGGAGAGGAATACGTGGCGTGCCGCATCAGACCAGGCAGAAGAGTACTGACTCAAAAACAGAATCAGTAGAATATAATGCTATTATTAATAATAAATTTTAATGCAGTTTTATTTTAGTATTTCGTACTACATGTCAATGTTCAGATGATTAAATTGCAGGATTACAGGTTATAAGTACACTTCTGAAGTGAGTTTCGCTGCTAGGCATGAAAACAGACGTTCCTTTTGGTGGAGAGAATGAATTAATGCACATTCCCACTCTGCAGGTATTTGTTCAGTTTCTAAAATGTTTGATATAATTCTATGAGTTGCTTGTGTGAGATTATTGCCATTCAATTTCCATATTTCTCCTATTATTTCGTCTTCTCCGGGCCACTTGTTGTTCTTCAAAGAGTTGATTACTTCCTTTCCCTGTGCGGCTGGTCCCAGCGGAGGTTCGAGTCCTCCCTCGGGCACGGGTGTGTGTGTGTGTTTGTCTTTAGGATAATTTAGGTTAAGTAGTGTGTAAGCTTAGGGACTGATGACCTTAGCAGTTAAGTCCCTTAAGATTTCACACGCATTTGAACATTTGAACTTCCATTCCTTCTTTTAGAAATGGTGGTTTTGAATCACGATTGGATGGGGATTTTTAAAAATGTAGTTGCTCTATCGCAGAAGTGAGCGAAAATACTTACCTAAAATTTGACAATTGTTACTTGTGTTTGTTGCCAGTAAACCGTCGGTGTTGACGGTCCCAGGCGAGGAGTAAAGCTTTGTGTCGTGCAGTGATCTAGGGTACACGAGTAGGCCATCAGGCTCCGAAAGCCCTAATCGATGGTGTTTCGTTGAATGGTTCGCACGCTGACACTTGTTGATGGCGCAGAGATGAAATCTGCAGCAATATGCGGAAAGGTTGTGTAGCATTACGAGTCAAGATAGCTGTAACGGAACTTGAACAGCGTTAAGTTATCGTTAAAAAAGCTCGCCGCGCGATTTGTTACGATTTGGTCGGTCATAATAGTAGTAACGTGCTTTTGAATACAATTAAAATATAACGGCGATACCTGTTTAGTGTTATTGGAAATAATATGTAGTAAATTAATGAGTAAGGTAGCCGATCCTATAATAAGAGGTAAAATTGGGCATATTAAGGTGTTTTGCTTTATATCGACCAAGCCGATGATACGGCGTCTTTTTTTCCGTTTACTCTCAAAAAAACAAAAAACAAAAACAAGTAAACAAGTGCTAATTGTGCGTTGTGATAAATATAGGGGCGAATTTTAAATAGCCACAGTGTATAATCAGACAGTTCGTAGATTTTAACTATTGCAGCTATTCTGGAATCAGGTGCTACCGTGACCGTTGTGTGTTGTCAATGGCTTAAGGCCATCATATCTCATGCTCTAAGATCGACGCGCCTTTCCTCTTGGTATAACGGTGCCTCACGGTAACAACGACAACGTCGACGGCGAAGGAAGATACGGTAGAGTTGCACTTCTGTCACGTTGCGCGATTCTCTTTAGTCGTCATTGGTCCCGTTCTTCCAAGATCTTTTTCCTGCCGCAGCGATGTCGGAATTTGATTTCTTACCAGATTCCTGATATTCACGGTACACTCGTGAAATGGCCGTACGGGAAAATCCCCTCT
The DNA here is from genome assembly GCF_023898315.1 of Schistocerca nitens. Taxonomy (NCBI): domain Eukaryota; kingdom Metazoa; phylum Arthropoda; class Insecta; order Orthoptera; family Acrididae; genus Schistocerca; species Schistocerca nitens. The sequence continues at coordinate 24,764,823 of NC_064614.1, forward strand.
TCATCGCCACCTCGGAGATGCTGTGTCCCATCGCTCGTGCGCCGACAGTAACATCACGTTCGAACTCACTTAAATCTTGAAAACGTGCCATTATAGTAGCAGTAACCGATCTAACAACTGCAACAGACCCTTTTCTTATACAGGCGTTCCCGACTGCAGCGCTATATTCTGCCTGTTTACGTATCTCTGTATTTGAATACGTATGCCTATATCAGTTTCTTTGGCTCTTCAATGTATGTTAAATAAGTTTATTAGAATGTTATGTAAGAATTTGAAGCAAATCGGTCGGGAACTTTCCCTCTTTCTGTATCGTAGTATATATAATTATAAATGAAGTGTATTAAGAAAATGTAACCTATGTCCGTCCGACGGTTTATCGGAGTTGGTTGGTTAGTTGTTTTGGGGAAGGAGACCAGACAGCGAGGTCATCGGTCTCATCGGATTAGGGAAGGACAGGGCAGGAAGTCGGCCGTGCCCTTTGAAAGGAACCATCCCGGCATTTGCCTGGAGCGATTTGGGGAAATCACGAAAACCTAAATCAGCATGGCCGGACGCGGGATTGAACCGTCGTCCTCCCGAATGTAAGTCCAGTGTCTAACCACTGCGCCACCTCGCTCGGAGTTTATCGGAGTATCGTGTTAAAATCTGAAGTAAATCGGTCAGGAAATTTTCCTTCTTTGGTAACAACGTTAAACAGTTAAGTGGACTACACATGGATATATGACCTGTGCAGTCAAAAATAAGAAACGCAATTGAATTTTAGGTTCCGAATGAACAGTACATACAGTTTTGTATATTTTCTCCGTAAGATATCGATTGATGAAGAGATAGGGTCATATTTTGGAGGTAATTCTGCTAATGTGTTCAAACGGGGAAAACCAGTAAGGTTTCTTTGAAATGGCTCTAAGCACTATGGGACTTAACGTCTGAGGTCATCAGTTCCCTAGAACTTAGAACTACTTAAACCTAACTAACCTAAGGACATGACACACATCCATGTCTGAGGCAGGATTCGAAACTGCGACCGTAGCGGTCACGCGGTTCCAGACTGAAGCGCCTAGAACCTCTCGGCCACATCGGCCGGCCAGTAAGGTTTGGATTCAAACTGTAGCGTACAGCCGAAGCTGGAGGATATCTGTATCAGTTTGATCTGCATGGTGCAGCTCCGCAGAGAATAAACAAAAGTCTGCGTTAACGCGAAAGGGTTGTAACAAACTGGTTTAAAGCACGAGTGGCTGGCATTGTCATAGTTTCACCCTCCATTGTTGGAAGTCGACTCCAGTCCACCATCAGCAATGGAGGGGAAGCTTTGACAATTCCAGCCACTCGTGCTGGCGAAACGTTAGGAGAATCTTCAAACAAACGTCGGCCGAAGAACCTGAGACACAACCCAACAAGTAGTTAGTCAACAAGTGACCACGAAAGCCTTAACAATTTTGTATACAAAAATGGTACGATAATTCCAAAGTCAGATTAAAAAACAGCCTAATCTAAAGTAGGACACTACAAAGGCCACAGACAGCACTCTATTAGTTTGTCAGATGATTCCCGCGCTCAGAGGTACCAAACGCGACAAAATGTCGTATCGGAGATAGCGCGCCGCGAGCCATGCTGTGGCGTGTTTACTGAAAGCGTGCGGTTCCAGACTGCGGAAAGTAGGTAGGCAAAGGCTAAGCAAACTTCAGCTTCTGCTTTCCGGCAAACTTGAGAGTGAAGGAAAGTTAACAGTCTCTTCGTCTTGCACGAAGAGAGTAATCTGAGTGCTCTGTAGTTTACGGAGAAGTCCTTCGACCGGAAATACGCGTATGCGGTTGAGAGTGCTTACCAGCAGCCCGCACCTGTGATGTGGCAGGAACATTCCAAACAGCAGTCCGCAGCTCGTGGTCGTGCGGTAGCGTTCTCGCTTCCCGCGCCGGGGATTCCGGGTTAGATTCCCGGCGGGGTCAAGGATTTTCTCTGCCTCGTGATGACTGGGTATTGTGTGATGTCCTTAGGTTAGTTAGGTTTAAGTAGTTCTAAGTTCTAGGGGACTGATGACCGTAGATGTTAAGTCCCATAGTGCTCAGAGCCATTTTTGAACCAAACAGCAGATCGAATTGTGACAGCGTATAACTATCAAAAATAAATTAAGTGGAGTTACAACATTTATCCCATTTAACAATACTATATCTTACATCTGACTGGAGACAAAAACTGGTGTGAATTTGAACTTACGCATAAGACCATTAGCTTTTTTTTTACGACAGCGCCATGTTATTTTACAAGATTTTATTTTTTACATGCATCCATGTTCAACTACATTTACGATCATGGGTTTCATTTACCTTTCACAAACTTCGAAAGTGCCCTCCACTGGACACACGGCAGACATCCACACAATATCAGACTCGTCCCACTTTCTTTTTTGCGAGCAACTGTGCAGCTGATGCATCCATTGCTGTTGCTCTGCGGTTTCGTATTATGCTCAGGTAATCGAAGGATAGACACACAGACGCAATCTTTCACATACTCCTGCTTAAAATAATAACTCTATGGTATATCATCTAGTAACGTCATCGGAAGGGTACAACTAATTGAAAATTATTGCAAAAGACTTAGCTTATCTGTACGTACCGAAATTTTTGAGTTGATCCTCAACGATGGAAACTCTGAGGCTCTCCGCATCAACAGAAAGAAAATCCGCTAAATTTCGGTTACACGATAAACCATACAAATTTAAAGGTGGTTGAATCACTTAAATACCTAAAAATTAGAATTACGAACAACATAATTTGGAAGCATCACTTGAGTTGTGGAGAAGGTGAACTAAAGACTGCGTTTTACTGGAAGAGCCCTCAGAAGATGTAAGGAATCTGCATTTATTTCTTTCTTTTTGGTCATCAGTCCTCTGACTGATTTCAAAACAGCATTTGCATCCTACGTGCTTCATTATTTCTTGGATGTATTGCAATCTTCTTCCACGGTTTCTCGCCTCCAGATTTCCCTCTAATATCATGGAGGTTATTCCCTGACGCTTTAACATGTGTCCTGTCCCTTCTTGTTTTCAGTCTTTTCATATGTTCCTTTCTTCATCGATTCAACTGAGAGATTTCTCATTCCTTACCTTACCTGCTCCCTGAATTTCAACATTCTTCTGTAGCAGCACATTTCAAATATGTCTATTCTCTTCTTTTCCCATATACATCGATACTATGCAGTCATTACCAAATAGTTATGGCGGATGCCACCGAAAATGTTCAAAGAACGACAGCTGTTGGGATGGCACAGGGACAGGGGGGGGGGGGGGGGGGGGAAGGGTCTCACGCACGCGTTACGCGATTTGGCGTATCTTACATGAGTGCATGTCGTCGTCAAAATGCCGCCTTTTGACTTCGAGAGTCCCACAAGATACGATGAGTACGACACTTATTACACCGTAATACGTTGTTAAATATGTGCTGAAAGTGCTTTTATGAACCCTCTGCGTTACACTCACGTGTTAATTGCTTGGTGGTAAAGTATACTGTGAAGACATCGCTAGTTGCGACCTATATGAGAGGTTTTTCTATTTTATTTCTTGCTTTCTTTCCTTTTTCGTAGTTGTACATGAACGTCTGGTGATATAGCATAGTGTTTATTTTGTTCTGTAATGTAATGAGTAACTGTTTGTTGAAAATAGTTATATGTAACTGGTATTATTTCCCTTTTGGACATTAGTATTTAGGCTTTCTTGTCTACTGAATATGTATGGTTCAAATGGCTCTGAGCACTACGGGACTTAACATCTATGATCATCAGTCCCCTAGAACTTAGAACTACTTAAACCTAACTAACCTAATGACAGCACACACATCCATGACCGAAGCAGGATTCGAACCTGCGACCGTAGCAGTCCCACGGTTCCGGACTGCAGCGCCTAGAACCGCAAGACCACCGCGGCCGGCTACTGAATATGTAAATTGTTTTGATTCTTTATCATTTATTTCATTAGTTTTGATTGTAATGACTTCGTACAGATAAATGTATACTGATATACAGTTCCAGCAGAGTGAGACTGATCAGAATATCGATTTCGAGGGTCGAACAGTGCAGCCACGCGGGATTAGCCGAGCGGTCCGAAGCGCTGCAGTCTTGGACTGTGTGGCTGGTCCCCGGCGGAGGTTCGAGTCCTCCCTCGGGCATGGGGGTGTTTGTCCTTAGGATAATTTAGGTTAAGTAGTGTGTAAGCTTAGGGACTGATGACCTTAGCAGTTAAGTCCCATAAGATTTCACACACATTTGAACATTTTTTTGGTCGAACAGTGTGAGTAGAGCCTGTGTGGTACTTATGTTTGTTCCGAGTAGGCGGAAGGAGGTTAAAAGTGTGATGACTATGTCGTGTAGTGAAACTACTTGCGCGAACGAAACTGATTAACGATGAGATACATTTCTGTTCCTTCCTGTAATGGAATGTAGAAACGTTTAAAGTGGACGGAGAAGATCTAGTGTGTAAAACCACCGAACGAACTGTGTCGCGTCACTAGGACAATATAGCTATGGACAGAAGACATTGTAATTACAGTGTTCTGGAAAGAACTGTGTTCGCTGTGACTGTGCAGTGTGCATTTTAAGTACCTTATAATTTCAACGCATATTCGCGCCGTCGCTAACTACTGTATGCCTGAATCCTCAATAGTGCCACAGGCGTTCAGAAACTATTATGTGTGTGGATGTTACCGGCAACAGCGGCGAGTTCGCTCTCGTATTATTCTCGTATTAAACAAACAGACTGTAATTCCGTGATCAAAACAACTTTAAAACCCTCTGCTGAACTGTGTTACTTCATCGTTGTGCACGAGACAATGTTGGCAATAACTGTAACAACATCCAACTTTCCAGTGGCTGTAATACGACACTGATGAAATCGTCACCGAGTCGAAAGTAAAATTCCACATGAGATACGTCCTCTGCAGCATCTACACACGACGGAGCTGATTTCAACATGCCGTCTGCAACGATAAGCTGCCAACGACATTGCACCTCACTGCCTCCATCATAACAGATAAGTATAGTTGCTTTAGCTCTTGTCAAAGACTAAAACGACTATTAAAATTGTAAACTTCCTATTTGGGACTTGTTGAAAGAAATTAGTCTTTAATTTGCTTCTTCTTTAAAATAAATATCATGTTAGCGAAATTTTGTCATTAATGTAGACCAGGGCTTCACAACATACGTGCTCGCGGAGCAAGCTGTGAGCAGCAAGGCGCGAGCACGGAGTGGCGCGAGCACGCTACCCCCACTACCGGACCAGAGCGGAGAGTGGGGAGAGTCACGTGGTGCACACAACAGCTGCCGCCAGTCAATGTAAATCCGCAGCCACCTGCAGGGATATCACTCACAAATTATTACCGCGACAAATGAAACAAATAAAGGAGAATGTACACGTGCCACACAATTTTATTAGCTTAGGGTATGCCTCTACATTCGTATTCATTTGTGAACTATTACACAATAAAAGGTGTCACTTAAGTGTGGGATTCTCGGTTATCTTGTACTTATTGCCCTTTATAATTGCGTCTATGTTCGGAGTAATTGTTCTTGTGCAACGTAGGCGCAGCGTGCAGTTTAAATTTCGATCAGACAATGCGTTTCTCAGGCGCGTCTTGTTACATTTCATTGCAGAGAACAGTTGTTCACAAAGATACGTGGAACCGAACATTGATATTATTGTAGCCGCCAGTTTGCGCAAACGAAGAAATCTATCCTGAGGGGAGTGTCTGTAGAATTCCAAATTTTTTTTCTTGTTCTGAAATTTGTCTCTGTAGTCTCTGTCACACTGCAGGTCAATAATTTCTAGTTGCAGCTCTCTTCAATATTAGCTGACTATGGAGAGGAGAACAGATCAAAATCGCTGTCTAGTGCTGTCAGATCTTGAAAGCGTTGATCAAATTCTTCCTTAAGGGCAACTAAACTATGTGAATAACGTTCACAGTCTTTGTGAACATCTTGCATGGATGATAATTTAGGAAAATGAGCTAGATTTCCTGTTTCCAGCTGACTCACCCAAAGTGTCAATTTCATTTTAAAAGCTCGTACTCGATCTATGAAATGAGTAATTAGCTGATTTTTACCTTGTAGTGAAATGTTCAAAGCATTCAGATGGCTACTTAAATCTGCTAAGAATGCGAGATCACATTTCCATGAAGGCTCTTTCAATTCAGGAACACATATGTTATTTATTTCCATGAACATATTTATCTCATCTAATAGGCAAAAAAATCGATTTAATAATTCGCCACGACTAAGCCAGCGGACCTCGCTGTAATAAGGCAGGCTACCACACTGACTTTCTACATCCTCAAGAAAGCTTTTAAATTGTCTGTGTTGTAGCCCATGCTTCCTTCTATAATTGGTTGTACGAACAACAACACTCTTCACATTTTTTAGAGTGATACTCTTTGCACATAAGTTTTCCTGGTGGATCACACAGTAAACGCCCCATATTTCATTCGGCACGGTCAGTTTTTGCATTTTCTCCTTCAACAGCGCAACGAAACCTGATTTTTTCCGTGTCATCGCTGGTGCACCGTCTGTAGACACTGAAACTAAAGAATTCCACGACAATCCTATATTTTCAACACTTTCTTCAATACTACTTAAAATATCACCTCCGGTTGTAGTGTTCTTCATGGCTACTACATCGAGGAGCTCCTCCCTCACCTGAAGATCTCTTTTAACACCTCTAATAAATATGGCAAGCTGCGCTGTTCCAGTGATATCAACACTTTCGTCCAGAGCTAGAGAATAAGCCATAAAATCTTTACAGATATTTGCAAGCTGGCTCTGGACGTCGTCTGCCATGTCCTGTATGCGACGCATAATGGTCATGTTAGATAATGGCACAATCCGAAACTGTTCAACTTGAGATGGACACAAATGTTCCGCTGCAACTACCAAACATTCTTTTATTAAATCGCCATCAGTGAAGGGGCGCAGGGATTTTGCTAAAAGCAAAGCAATTTTGTAACTCACTCTGAGAGCTGCCTCAGTTGATTTTTCCTCGTCGTCCAGATCTTCTTCGGATAGCTTTCTTTTAAGTTTAATAACTTCCTGTGCACGATCTGGTCCATCACATTTTCCACTTCCGTAGTCTTTCGCGTGGTACGACATATAATGTCGCTGCAAATTAAATTTCCTAAAAGAATTCAGCGTTTTGTGACATACTAAACATTTTGCAAACACCATTTTTTTCTGTAAACAGATACAATTCCTCCCAACTGCGAAAGCATGGTTGGGGTTACACAACGGCGACTTGACATGATGCTTAACCAGCGAAGTGACTGTTAGAGCTGATCGTAGTAATTTAAACGTTACACAGTCGGCGCAATTTCAATAGGCAAGCTGTGGCCCTATTCAAACGTGCGCGCGCATTTCCCCTCCCTCCCCTCCCTCCCTACTCCGCCATCTTGCACCTGCTCGCGAGCAAGTGCATGAGCAGACGCGAGTACTCGCGCTCAAAACCGGCCAGTTGTTAAGCCCTGATGTAGACATTGTTAACTTCCATTAGTGTAGTTTTTCCAATGCTATGCCTGTTTCTTTCATTCATAATTTTAGCGCTGCTACCACTACCTGCTATTTTAAGTATCTTTTGTTGAGTGTGAAACATGTGTACACCGTTATTTCTGTGAGTGAATTTAATGTGCAATTATTTAGGCGCTGTATTCGTTCGAACTGTGGTGTCCACCATGAAGCTGAATGTTACAGCCAGTGAGAGCAGAGCTGTTTACACTCAATTGGTGCGATATACTCAGATGCGAGTAAACGTAATAAGTGTCAGACTGAGCTCTTTGTGTTCTCTTAGAAGTAAAGGTCCTATTGCTACATCATCATAACCGTATATGCATGCAGTTGTACCGTACTTAATTGTGTATGCAGAGGTAAATGTTAGGCAAAACGGCCAAACTTTTGTTAGCAGAAATTAGAAAGTGCTTTTTTTTCACACCACATCAGATTTCCAATGAGCAGAATTGACTCAGTGTTTTCGATGGCAGTTTGGAGAAAATTTAGTGGCAGCGCTGAGTCACAATCACTACATATGTCTTGATTCATAACTGAACTAGATAACATAGCAGGTTAAGTCTTAATTTTGTTAGCCTTGTGTAGCTGGATCGCTAAAAGATGTAGCGTGGAATCAGGAGACCTTGAATGCCAACGGAGCAGTACGAGATCGGACGCCTCTTATGGCCAAGATCGGACGCCCCTTATTGCCACCCTGCCTTTGATGTGACTCATTGATAAGAAATGCTCTTAAAATCATTTATCAGTGCCTGAACCTGTATAATAATGAAATTTTCGGAAACTTCTCGCAGTTTTGAAAAGAGCCAGACCTCCAGCCACCCGAAGTAGTGATTCCAGTAACTGTCTTTGTATGTAAAATGAACGGACCATGAATATTTTTTTTAATAACACGCGAGACACATGGTGCTTAGAAAAGTCTCTCTCGAACTCCACTGTAGTATGTGGCTGTTGAGTTCCCCATATTCATACTTTATGGCTGTTCACTTTGCCAATTAAATGGAACACTGTTATTCTTGAACAAAAAAATTAAAAACAAATACACTGCACAACAGAATTAAAATGTCACTTTCTGGAATACCCACAAAAGTCTTTCACTGCAACGTGCAAATTTGAAATTTGGCGCGGATGTGCCTACAAATTTAATCCGCAATGGTGCAAAAACGTTGCGCCCTGCGACGCTTCCAGTAGCAAGGAGTCGACACATGCGGAGGAAGGCCAGAGCTCAGGTGTTCCTGTGAGATGTAAGGTCGGTAAGTGGCGTCACACTGACACCAAATTTCACCACGATTCTGCACAACACCCCTGCGGACGTGTCACACGGTAGGGAGGTCGCCAGATCACATCATACCCAGATTTGACCCCTTCTGTCGACGCTTCTGCGATGGTCAGAAGCGCAACGCTCAGTTTGACCAAAACTAGTCGCATCTGTCCTCAGAGTGTGTCCACCATCGCCACATGTATAAAAAAACTGTCCCAGTTCTACGATCGCCAAATAAGAGGAAGAGAAGATACTGAGGGAATTTTCTAAAGTTTCATTTTTGAAGCTCTTAATGATATTGAACCCTATCTATGTTGTGTATGTTACAGTTAGAAACCTTTTTATGTATGAATTACTCAGTTCACAGGCGGCCTTTCTCAGCTCTACTGGTTCTACGATGGAAGCATGGGATGATATTTTTGGAAGTTTTAAAGTTCATAAGGGTTTTGGCAATGTATGTTTTGATACAGGGCGACAATTGTTGAACTTTATGAAAAAAGCAAATTAGTTGCAAACAACGGCGTGCACACACTTTGTTCGGCATGTTGACTTCCGCAAGGCGTTCGATACAGTTCCCCACAGCCGTTTAATGAACGAAGTAAGAGCATTATGGACTATTAGACCAATTGTGTGATTGGATTGAAGAGTTCCTAGATAACAGAACGCAGCATGTCATTCTCAATGGAGAGAAGTCTTCCGAAGTAAGAGTGATTTCAGGTGTGCCGCAGGGGAGTGTCATAGGACCGTTGCTATTCACAATATACATAAATGACCTTGTGGATGACATCGGAAGTTCACTGAGGCTTTTTGCAGATGATGCTGTGTTCTATCGAGAGGTTGTAACAATGGAAAATTGTACTGAAATGCAGGAGGATCTGCAGCGAATTGACGCATGGTGCAGGGAATGGCAATTCAATCTCAATGTAGAAAAGTGTAATGTGCTGCGAATACATAGAAACACAGATCCCTTATCATTTAGCTACAAAATAGCAGGTCAGCAACTGGAAGCAGTTAATTCCATAAATTATCTGGGAGTACGCATTAGGAGTGATTTAAAATGGAATGATCATATAAAGTTGATCGTCGGTAAAGTAGATGCCAGACTGAGATTCATTGGAAGAATCCTAAGGAAATACAATCCGAAAACAAAGGAAGTAGGTTACAGTACGATTGTTCGCCCACTGCTTTAATACTGCTCAGCAGTGTGGGATCCGTACCAGATAGGGTTGATAGAAGAAATAGAGAAGATCCAACAGGATCATTTAGTAATCGCGAAAGCGTTACGGAGATGATAGATAAACTCCAGTGGAAGACTCTGCAGGAGAGACGCTCAGTAACTCGGTACGGGCTTTTGTTAAAGTTTCGAGAACATACCTTCACCGAAGAGTCAAGCAGTATATTGCTCCCTCCTACGTATATCTCGCGAAGAGACCATGAGGATAAAATCAGAGAGATTAGAGCCCACACAGAAGCGTACCGACAATCCTTCTTTCCACGAACAATACGAGATTGGAATAGAAGGGAGAACCGATAGAGGTACTCAGGGTACCCTCCGCCACACACCGTCAGGTGGCTTGCGGAGTATGGAAGTAGATTTAGATGTAGACTACATAACTAAAAGCTGGGAACAGTTTATTAATTGCGGCATTTCCGTTCGTGAAAGTTTACATTTTACCAAAACTACTGTGATATGCATTGCACTCGATGCCATTCAAAATAGATTACGTACTCATTCGGTCACAGGACGTAATAAAATTGAATACCAATTCTGTGAAAACCCGCTAACAGAATTCTCCAGTAAACGCGAGGAAGTACACAAAACGGGTGCCAAACAAAAAGAAAGAAATCAAAACAGCTAAAGACTAATCTGCCACAGAATACTGCAAACACTGGACGTAATAATATCGTTCAATTCGAGCTGTCTGACTGTAGGAGCGCTAATCACCGAAGACAAAAAACAGTCGAAGAAGACAAATAATCGTCTAATCGCAAACTTTTGTACAGTGGCAGTTCACACACGAATTCGTAAGCAGCAACATACGTAAGTCCACAGAACACCATGTGACGAAGACAGCTTCTCTATTATATGAAACAAAGAAATACAGTATTATTTAATCTATTCAGGCGGCCGTTAAGATTTTCATACGTCATAAAATTCTGGGAAGTCCTAATTCTTTCCTTACACACTCTTTGTGTAAAAGGACTTAACTGAAAGGGAAACACCACAAACTTCATATTTTAAGCGGAAAAGAGTAGACTTGCAAGTTATCAGCCTCAGCAAAGTAATCTGCGCCAAAATTTGGGCCGTAATTCTGACATTGTGCAGTTATGATCTTCCGTACGTCCAGGCTGTAAACTTAGCTAGCGGCGCCGGTTGTGCATCACTCGCTCCGTCCCACTGCAGCCACCCAATTGCGGAGCGCTGAGTACTGTGCAGTGCGGTGACAACCGGAGCCTTCCTATGTGCGACATGTCGAAGGCGAGAGAAGATTAAGGGGGAGGGAAACACGTATGCGGAACGTGTTTTGAATGCTTGTTCGAGAACACGTTTTCTTTATTGTTTTATGCAAGAAAGTACGTAATACATCAACTTGACGTAGTTATATGTTCAGTACAATGCCTCAAAATCAAAGTGAATATACCTAAGTAACTGAATCTAATGAAATTGTGTTAATAATTTTTTATTTACAATTTAATCATGCCAATGGCTTTGAAGAATAACGCAAATCCTTCACTCTTTTCAATCCAAAGAATACTCACAAGAGCATTGTTAATAATAAAACAGAGGTACGTCACTTCCTTAGTGACACACTCATTTATTTCATTAATTTACACTGCACGTCCTTTGATACAATGAACCATCACTAGCCAGCCGCTGTGGCCGAGCGGTTCTAGCCGCTTCAGTCCGGAAGCGCGCGGCTGCTACGGTCGCAAGTTCGAATCCTGCCTCGGGCATGGGTGTGTGCAATGTAATGTCCTTAGGTTAGTTAGGTTTAGTTAGTTCTAAGTCTAGGGGACTGATGACCTCAGATGTCAAGTCCCATAGTGCTTAGAGCCATTTGAACCATTCTGAACAATCACTTGTTGACTTACCGACGTTAGATTAGATTAGATTTACTTTCACTCCAATTGATCCGTAGTGAGGAGGTCCTCCAGGATGTAGAACATGTCAGAAAAAAAATACATGACAAATATTTAAAACTCAAACAAATAAGGTAATGTACCATTCCACAGGTCATTTTTAATGAACACTATATGAAAGGATCATTTTACAAATACCAATGCACTGAATTTAAAATTAGAAAAGTCTCTAACAGTACAAAACCTTGTAAGGGGTCCGCAGGCCCTTACTATTAGAATTTGCGCTCACACAGGTCGACAGGGCAAATATCGAGTAGTGTGTGCAGGACGCGCGAGTTAGAGGGGATTCCCCGAAGTGCCGAGTGGACGGCTTGGGTAGATTCCCGCGAGGCGGGAATAACTGGGCGGAAAGCAGTGCGAAGTTAGTTGGGTGAGTGCTGAGTCAAGGTGTGGTAGGTTCCCGCGAGGCGGGCATAGCTGTGCAGAAGCCAGCAGAAATTAATACAAATTACCGGCAAAGGGAGTGGCCAACGCCGTGGTTTAAACCCCTTTGTAGCAGTATTATGCGGAAAAGTGAGAAAGTTTTATTATAAAGTGATATTAGTGATATATTGAGTGCCGCTATTATACTCCCGCGTCTACCGCGCCGGCAGTACTTGGATTACAGTGATTGGATATTGCGTGTGACGATTAACAATAACTAAAGAGACCTGTGATGAGATTAGCCGTCATTAACAGTGTATTGACGAAGGCAGTGGCTGTCTCCTTATTTTTGTGCTTTGCTAAGAATATAGGTTTTGTTTGTGAAACTATGTTTGCTGTCCTCATTACCACCAAACCATACTATATACCATATTTATGAGGACAATACGGAATGTAACACCTCCTGAGCAGTCCAATCCGATTGCTAGCCCATTAGGTACACGGTCACATTAATCAATTATCTAATTTTGGGCTGCTAATCAGATCCGCGAACGAGCGGATAACAAAAAGAATAAAGGGACGTGTTACACTTGGTCGAGTTGGGAGAAAAGGGTGTAACACGTCCTTTTATTCTTTTTGTTATCCGCTCGTTCCCGGATCTGATTAGCAGCCCAAAATTAGATAATTGATTAATGTGACCGTGTACCTAATGGGCTAGCAATCGGATTGGACTGCTCAGGAGGTGTTACATTCCGTATTGTCCTCATAAATATGGTATATAGTATGGTTTGGTGGTAATGAGGACAGCAAACACAGTTTCACAAACAAAACCTATATTCTTAGCAAAGCACAAAAATAAGGAGACAGCCACTGCCTTCGTCAATACACTGTTAGTGACGGCTAATCTCATCACAGGTCTCTTTAGTTATTGTTAATCGTCACACGCGATATCCAATCACTGTAATCCAAGTACTGCCGGCGCGGTAGACGCGGGAGTATAATAGCGGCACTCAATATATCACTAATATCACTTTATAATAAAACTTTCTCACTTTTCCGCATAATACTGCTACAAAGGGGTTTAAACCACGGCGTTGGCCACTCCCTTTGCCGGTAATTTGTATTAATTTCTGCTGGCTTCTGCACAGCTATGCCCGCCTCGCGGGAACCTACCACACCTTGACTCAGCACTCACCCAACTAACTTCGCACTGCTTTCCGCCCAGTTATTCCCGCCTCGCGGGAATCTACCCAAGCCGTCCACTCGGCACTTCGGGGAATCCCCTCTAACTCGCGCGTCCTGTACACACTACTCGATATTTGCCCTGTCGACCTGTGTGAGCGCAAATTCTAATAGTAAGGGCCTGCGGACCCCTTACAACCTTCTATGCAGTAGTTCGCACTAGAGCATTAAGTTATTGTAGTGAGGCGGAGTGAGTGACAAACAGCGGGAGTGAAGTTTGTAAGCTGTACATTCAGAAGATCATAACAATATCAGAATTATGGTCCAAAATTTTCGCGCTGTATCAATAGCTAGGGCTGATATCTTGCTAATCTGTTCTTTTTTTTTTCTCTCTCCTTAAAATTCTAGGTGCAGCTAGTGATGTTTCCTTGTTATAAGGTGCCACAAATCTACTAAAGAGACTGCCTTCACTACTTTTATCCGTCAACTTTTAGAATGTTGTTGCACAGCGTAGGATCCGCATCGGTAGGACTGAGGGACGATATAAGAGTTCAACGGGGTGCACCTCGTTCTGTATTATTGCGAAATAGAGGGGAGAGTTTCCCGAACATAAGCATGTTGGGATGGCAATAATTAAAATAGCAGTGTTTTTCACTGTTTTGACGGAGTTTAAATAATCAACGTGACATACCTTTCAGAGCCCTCTCTTGTCTTCCTGCATTTTTAAACTGTTCATCTGCTTTTTCCTTTTGCCGAATCACGGATGGACAACCGGCGGCTCACGAGCCAGATTCATCCCAAGATTGGTTTCAGTCCGGCCCACGGAGGAAATTAGTGAGAGAGGAGGAAGGCGCTCGCATTGTATTCCTTCGCGACCTACTTTCGGATATTTCCGCGGGTGCTCGGCTCGCCTTGGGTTTGCATCTCACGACTCGGACCAGTGAAAGTTTTGCTCACTCCGCGCATGCACAATGGCATTTCGCCCAACGCTGAACCTGAACAAGAAAGAGAAACACATTTCCAGCCTGAGAGCGAAGTTATGCCCCAAGTAGTCCTAGGAGAAGCAGCTCATTATGGTGAAAGGGTGTGGAGATAAGTATTTTTGCCTTCGGATCATTGCCGACAGCACACATACGCGCGCAAACACACACACACACACACACACACACACACACACACACTCTGTTACGTACTGTTTAATGCCTGTGTCTGTACTGCACATTGATGGATCGCGAACATTGTTAGTTGGCGACATCGGCACCAAAATTAACGACTACGAGCAAAATGTGGTGTTTTGAACAACGGATGCTTTCATTTCAGTACGCCACACCACAAACAGTAACATCACTTTTGAATTTACGCACCGGGAGCGCGGCTGTCGCGTGACGAGGCCGTCCGCGAGTTTACGTACACTACTGGCCATTAAAATTGCTACACCAAGAAGAAATGCAGATGATAAACGGGTATTCATTGGACAAATACATTATACTAGAACTGACATGTGATTACATTTTCACGCAATTTGGATGCATAGATCCTGAGAAATCAGTACCCAGAACAACCACCTCTGGCCGTAATAACGGCCTTGATATGCCTGGGCATTGAGTCAAACAGAGCTTGGATGCGTGTACAGGTACAGCGGCCCATGCAGCTTCAACACGATACCACAGTTCATCAACAGTAGTGACTTGCGTATAGTGACGAGCCAGTTGCTCGGCCACCCTTGACCAGGCGGTTTCACTTGGTGAGATATCTGGAGAATGTGCAGGCCAGGGTAGCAGTCGGACATTTTCTGTATCCAGAAACGCCCGTACAGCTCCTGCAACATGCGGTCGTGCATTATCCTACTGAAATGTAGGGTTTCGCAGGGATGGAATGAAGGGTTGAGCCACGGGTCGTAATACATCTGAAATGTAACGTCCACTGTTCAAAGTGCCGTCAATGCGAACAAGAGGTGACCGAGACGTGAACCAATGGCACCCCATACCATCACGCCGGGTGATACGTCAGTATGTGTCTGAAATCTTATGGGACTTAACTGCTAAGGTCATCGGTCCCTAAGCTTACTCACTACTTAACCTAAATTATCCTAAGGATAAACACAGACACCCATGCCCGAGGGAGGACTTGAACCTCCGCTGGGCCCAGTCTCACAGTCCATGACTGCAGCGCCCTAGACCGCTCGGCTAATCCCGCGCGGCAATACGCCACTATGGCGATGACGAATACACGCTTCCAATATAAGTTTACCGCGATGTCGCCATACACGGATGCGACCACCGTGATGCTGTAAACAGAACCTGGATTCATCCGAAAAATTGACGTTTTGCCATTCGTGCACCCAGGTTCGTCGTTGAGTACACCATTGCAGGCGCTCCTGTCTGTGATGCAGTGTCAAGGGTAACCGCAGCCATGGTCTCCGAGCTAATAGTCCATGCTGCTGCAAACGTCGTCGAACTGTTCGTGCAGATGGTTGATGTCTTGCAAACGTCCCCATCTGTTGACTCAGGGATCGAGAGGTGGCTGCAGGATCCGTTAAAGCCATGCCGATAAGATGCCTGTCATATCGACTGCTAGTGATACGAGGCCGTTGGGATCCAACACGGCGTTCCGTAATACCCTCATGAACCCACCGATTCTATATTCTGCTCACAGTCATTGGATCTCGACCAACGCGAGCAGCAATGTGTCCATACGATAAACCGCAATCGCGATTGGCTACAATCCGACCTTTATCAAAGTCGGAAACGTGATACTACGCATTTCTCCTCCTTACACGAGGCATCACAACAACGTTTCACCAGGCAACGCCGGTCAACTGCTGTTTGTGTATGAGAAATCGTTTATAAACTTTCCTCATGTCAACACGATGTAGGTGTCGCCACCGGCGCCAACCTTATGTGAATGCTCTGAAAAGCTAATCATTTGCAAATCGCAGTATCTTCTTCCTGTCGGTTAAATTTCGCGTGTGTAGCATGTCAACCTCGTGGTGTGGCAATTTTAATGGCCAGTAGTGTAAATATGTGAATTCGGCCCGCGGTTATCAAAAGTTGTCCATGCCTGTGCTAAATGCTGGAGAGAACAACCAGCCTCTCGTAAAGAAGTGTGTCACTGTATTTTTTAGTTCTACATGTTTGATAATTGAAAATATGGGTCCCTATTCCTGACTACGTTCGTATTGCAGCTGATACGAATATCAAATCTGACAAAGATTGATGAAGTGAGGCAGCTACCCCTGAACTGGAAGCGTGAAACTTCCCCTTCGTATGTAAAAAAATGACAGTGCTGCAAAAACTCTTACGTTATTTGATTTTCAAACAGCTGATGTGAACTCAACGTAGTCAGACATTTCTCTATTTACTTATTCTGATCATCACTAAACTGACACACGATATTTTTGAGCAACGCAATCTGACTTTCAATAATCCCTACAAAAAAATAGCCCTGACTAACAATAACTTATACCTTTCATGAATCACTTACCTCACAAAAATCTTCATTCATCTGCATCTATATGGATACTCTGCAAATCACATTTAAGTGCCTGGCAGAGGGCTCATCGAAGCACCTTCACAATCCTCTACTATTTCAATCTCGTATAGCGCGCGGAAAGAATGAACACCTGTATCTTTCCGTACGAGCTCTGATTTTCCTTATTTTATCGTGGTGATCGTTTCTCCCTATGTAGGTCGGTGTCAACTAAATATTATCACCTTCGGGGGAGAAAGTTGGTGATTGGAATTTCGTGAGAAGATTCCGTTGAAAGGAAAAACGCCTTTCTTTTAATGATGTCCTGCCCAAATCCTGTATCATTTCTGTGACACTCTCTCCCATATTTGGTTACTCGAACTACTGTAATACAGCGAGCGCCAACTCTGCCCGCTAAATAAAAGATTCTAACTACTGAAGGCATTAATTACTAATGGGCATAGTTAGAAAATGAAAGATTTTGATAGAGAACAAACAATGTACGTACCTTAATAGTATTCAAAACTCATAATATACAGAGTGGTCCATTGATCGTAACCGGGCCAAATATCTCCGAAATAAGCGTCAAACGAAAAAACTACAAAGAACGAAACTTGTCTAGCTTGAAGGGGGAAACCAGATGGCGCTATGGTTGGCCCGTTAGATGGCGCTGCCATAGGTCAAACGGATATCAACTGCGTTTTTTTAAATAGGAATTCCCATTTTTTATTACATCTTCGTGTAGTACGTAAAGAAATATGTTTTAGTTGGACCAATTTTTTCGCTTTGTGATAGATGGCGCTGTAATAGTCACAAACATATGGCTCACAATTTTAGACGAACAGTTGCTAACACGTAGGTTTTTTTGAATTAAGATACAGAATGTATGTACGTACGAACATTTTATTCCCGTTGTTCCATTGTGAAACGTGTATCTTTGTGAACTTATCATTTCTGAGAACGTATGCTGTTACAGCGTGATTACCTGTAAATACCACAGTAATGCAATAAATGCTCAAAATGATGTCCGTCAACCTCAATGCATTTGGCAATACGTGTAACGAAATTCCTCTCAACAGCCAGTAGTTCGCCTTCCGTATTGTTCGCACCTGCATTGACGATACGCTGGCGCAGGTTGTCAGGCGCTGTCGGTGGATCACGATAGTAAATATCCTTCAACTTTCCCCACAGAAAGAAATCCGGGGGAGTCAGATCCGGTGAACTTGCGAGCCATGGTATGGTGCTTCGACAACCAATCCACCTATCATAAAATATGCTATTGAATACCGCTTCAACTGCATGCGAGCTATGTGCCGGACATCCATCATGTTTTAGAAGTACATCGCCATTCTGTCATGCAGTAAAACATCTTGTAGTAACATCGATAGAACATTATGTAGGAAATCAGCATACATTGCACTATTTAGATTGCCACCGATAAAATGGGGGCCAATTATCTCTCCTCCCATAATGCCGCACCATACATTAACCCACCAAGGTCGCTGATGTTCCACTTGTCGCAGCCATCGTGGATTTTTCGTTTCCCAATAGTGCATATTATGCCGGTTTACGTTACCGCTGATGGTGAATGACGCTTCGTCACTAAATAGAACGCGTGCAAAAAATCTGTCATCGTCCCGTAAATTCTCTTGTGCCCAGTGGCAGAACTGTACGCGACGTTCAGTGTCATCGCCATGCAATTCCTGGTGCATAGAAATATGGTTCAGCTGCAATCGATGTTGACGTAGCATCTTCAACACCGACGTTTTTGAGATTCCCGATTCTCGCTCAGTTTGTCTGCCACTGATGTGCGGATTAGCCGCGACAGCCGCTAAAACACCTACTTGGGCATCATCATTTGTTGCAGGTCGTGGTTGACGTTTCACATGTGGCTGAACACTTGCTGTTTCCTTAAATAACGTAACTATCCGGCGAACGGTCCGGACACTTGGATGATGTCGTCCCGGATACCGAGCAGCATACATAGCACACGCCCGTTGGGCATTTTGATCACAATAGCCATACATCAACACGATATCGACCTTTTCCGCAACTGGTAAACGGTCCATTTTAACACGGGTAATGTATCACGAAGAAAATACCGTCCGCACTGGCGGAACGTTATGTGATACCACGTACTTAGATGTTTGTGACTATTACAGCGCCATCTATCACAAAGCGAAAAAAATGATCCAACTAAAACATTCATGTTTCCTTACGCACTACTCTAATATGTAATAAAAGTGGGTGTTCCTATTTAAAAAACGCAGTTGATATACGTTTGACCTATGGCAGTGCCATGTAGCTGGCCAACCATAGCGCCATCTGGTTTCCCCCTTCAAGCTAGACGACTTTCGTTCTTTGTAGTTTTTTCGTTTGATGCTTATTTCGTGAGATATTTGGCCCGGTCACTATCAATGGACCACCCTGTATATATATTTGTGACATCCACTTAAACAAATTTCCTTTTTCTGACGGACTCACGTCCATATCGTCCGCTCATAGTATCCTAACTCTGGCATCTCTCTCCCGACATCCACCACTGCTGGCGGCACACATCCAACTGCCCAACGCTACGCGCTGTTCACATTCAACTGCCCAACACTGCAATGGCGAATATTCCAACAATGAGTCCAACCAGCCACAGACTGCACACAGCACAGACAGCGATTTTAATACACGGCGCTACGTGGCGTCACCAACATAAAAACCTGCATAAAAACTTACATAGAAAAACCTACAGTCTACTTACAAGCGGTAATGTGCTAAGGAGTAAAACTTGACATTTACATCAGAAAAGAAATTCATTCGAAGACGTCAGTTAAAATTAGTTATCAAAAAACTTCAGATATTCAACTTTGCTTTTTATTACAAGACACATGCTCACGGCATCAAGGTAAATGATTGTCACAGCTGAAAGTTAAAAAAAAATTGAATGATTGATAATACTAGTTAGTGAGCAATAATTCCTTACGGAATGGACAGTGTCTTGAAAGGAGGATATAAGATGAACATCAACAAAACCAAAACGAGGATAATGGAATGTAGTCGAATTAAATCGGGTGATGCTGAGGGGATTAGATTAGGAAATGAGACACTTAAAGTAGTAAAGGAGTATTGCTATTTAGGGAGTAAAATAACTGATGATGGTCGAAGTAGAGAGGATATAAAATGTAGACTGGCAATGGCAAGGAAATCGTTTCTGAAGAAGAGAAATTTGTTAACATCTAGTATAGATTTAAGTGTCAGGAAGTCGTTTCTGAAAGTATTTGTATGGAGTGTAGCCTTGTATGGAAGTGAAACATGGACGATAACCAGTTTGGACAAGAAGAGAATAGAAGCTTTCGAAATGTGGTGCTACAGAAGAATGCTGAAGATAAGGTGGGTAGATCACGTAACTAATGAGGAGGTATTGAATAGGATTGGGGAGAAGAGAAGTTTGTGGCACAACTTGACTAGAAGAAGGGATCGGTTGGTAGGACATGTTTTGAGGCATCAGGGGATCATAAATTTAGCATTGGAGGGCAGCGTGGAGGGTAAAAATCGTAGAGGGAGACCAAGAGATGAATACACTAAGCAGATTCAGAAGGATGTAGGTTGCAGTAGGTACAGGGAGATGAAGAAACTTGCACACGATAGAGTAGCATGGAGAGCTGCATCAAACCAGTCTCAGGACTGAAGACCACAACAACAACAACAATTGTTTGGTAAAAAGACTTCCCCATTAAAACAGTACTGAAGCAAGCGAGCAACAATTTGAAAACATTGAGATACCAACTGATGCATCCGTATCGATTCTTCGCCGGGTGGATATTGCTCAGGCAGAGTTTAGACCACCCACTGACTGCACGTGCAGTCTTTGCCGTTGCGAAGGAAAGCAGCGCGGAAGCCGAAAACGTTGGGCTGTGTCCGGGGTTCGGTGGTCGTGCGTAGAGCGGGGCGCTTGCAATGAGCCGCCCACCGTCTGTACCGGTCGCGTGATCGACTCCGGTTCCGAGGCAGATGGTCAGCACGGAGGTAGTCTTGAAACCGCCGCCGAGCTGACGAGATACCTGTTAGCACAGCGTCCTATTGTAAGCCGTGATGCGGGGCTTGTTAGCTGGACCGAGCAGCAAGAGCAAAAACATTAAGCAAGAAATCTTACAACTAAAACTTTAATCTCAAATGTCTTTTCTGGAGCAAAAGCACCACCACCCCCACAACCATGTTCTACCACTGAAACGCGGCAGCTACAGGGGAGATGGGACCGGTTAGGTTCTCGGGAGTAAGGCTTGACATTTGTACAAGGGACGTCTATTTAAAAACATTTGTTAAAATTAATTAACATAAAAATTCATAAACTCCACTTCCATTTTTATCGTTAGACGCTTACTTACGGCAGCAGGGTGAATCACTCTTGCAGTTTAAAGATCCAAAAAACAAAAGGCAAGATTGACAATAGTAGTTAGTATGTAATAATAATTTACCAGAAAGGTCTCTCTTTTAAAGCAATACTAAGCAAGTGAGCAAGTTAAAAACATTAAGAGATCAATAACATAATTATAGGGATACATAAAGGTCAAATTTAATTAGCTGTAGTCTTCACAGACCCTGGTTTAATGTACAGGGTGAGTCACTAATTATTGCCACCTAGAGTAACTCCGAAAGTATGACAGTACCTGAAAAGTTTTTCGGACAAATGTAGCGTAGGTGAACGGGGGCCATAATATGATATTGGTATTCTGTTACTAGGTGGGGTCACGTCAGAGTTATGAAATACACTTTCTTTTAAAAAAAATGAAACGTTTGGTACTTATTTTCTGATAGCAGCTATCGAGACTAAACCAATTATGTGTAACAGTAAGGTCTTTGAAGGTCAACAAAGGTCAGAAAGGTGGCATGAGCGTCCATTTATAGGTGTTCGAGGTGATGACCATTGGTATCAATGCAGTGCTGCAATCTTCTTGTCATGGACTGAGTGGTATTCCTTATCACTTCGGCACTTATCGAAGCGCACACCCTGACAATTCTCTCTCGTATATCGTGCGAATAGTAAATATTCGCCGAATACGGTGTATTGGCCCTTGACATGTAAACACCATTCGACGGTTCGGCAATACAACACTAATAGGAACGGTAAGACTAGTATCAAAGACCTTACTGTCACAAAAAAGTGGTTCAAATGGCTCTGAGCACTATGGGACTCAACTGCTGAGGTCATTAGTCCCCTAGAACCTAGAACTAGTTAAACCTAACTAACCTAAGGACATCACACACATCCATGCCCGAGGCAGGATTCGAACCTGCGACCGTAGTGGTCTCGCGGTTCCAGACTGCAGCGCCAGAACCGCGCGGCCACTTCGGCCGGCCTTACTGTCACACATCATTGGATTCGTCTCTATAGACGCTATCAGAAAAGAAGTACCAAACTATAGCATCCCATTAAAAAAAAAAAACTGACCATATCTCTGAAGCGACCCCACCTAGCAACAATGAACCAACGTCATATTATGGTCCCCATTGCCCCATGCATCTTTTGTCCCACAAACTTTTCAGCTACTATCATACTTTCGGAGTTATTCTAGGTGGCAATAGTTAGTGACGCATCCTATATGTCAGGTAGTACTAAAATGGAGAAAAAAATTTACATTAGACACGTGGGTGTTAATATGAAGATGCGTTCAAGAAGGCTTAAGAATCGGACAGATCCACCAGCGAGCAGTCATAACCAAAGATTATAAGAACAAAATTGGCGCAATACAGCTTACAAGTACGGTTATGTAAATGGGGCCTTAGTCATTGCACAAATGTGTGCTCACAGTACTGAACTACAGGCGAAGCCCACACTACACATTCAAGATTGTCTTTTCAATAATCCCAAACTTCAAGCAAATCACACATTACACCACAAAAAATTTAAAAATGTCTATTATTTTGGTAATAAAATTTACAGGCAAATGGGTTTTTTCATTTTAAACAAATGACCAATAGATTAAAATAAATGGTAGAAATGACAGAGCCCAAAAGACTCAACTCGCAACACATAACTACTTCACCTCGTCTACACATGTAACTATGACCAGCACAGACAAGTTTGTTGAGCTAAAAAATGGTGAACACTAGGAAACTCGAACTTGCCTGTGCACTATAAACGTGTTGTAGACACTTGTTAAAACACACTGAAAGGTGGCTACACTGAGCCACAGCGCCAGAGATCGCGCTAGAGAGTATTGTTCCGCCACCTCCACTGGCAGTGATTATTGAGAACTCGTAGTAGTCAGTGCTTTGGGAGAAATCGTGGTAGTCTGTGCTGAGATGTCGTAGTGAGGAGTGTTTGTTGAAATGAGCTAGCAGGCAGTGCTTGCTGAGATGTGATACTGAAAAGTTCTTGTTCAGATGTGATAGTAGCGAGTCGGTGTGGAGAGATTGTAATGTCTAGAGTGCTTTTCATCAATATAAATTAAGGTAACAAACTACTTTTCTTTTCTTTCTCATTATTTCAATGTGCTGAATAATGCGTCATTACAGGTTCAGTCAACAAAGCATCTGGCATGTGTTCTTGTATTAGAGTGTAATTCTGGTTTTTTTTGCGCAATTATAGTATTTCTAATTTTCTTTTATCACGTCAGTATAATTGGTATTTAAAAATTCTTGTCTTGTTGAAGAAGAACCGTGCCAGATGTGCGTTGAGTCATACTTCCACATACAGAACAGTTATACTTGTGCTTTGGTTTCGTAGGTTTTATAGTTGCTGGGGACTTAATTAATTAATTGTGTTAATGAAAATTTCCATTTCATTCTTTGTTGTTGTTCTATGCAGTCAGATTGCGTAATAATACTAGTCAGGGCCAACCGTTTACGAGACTGCGTAAACGGACAGACAGCTACTAAATCAAAAAATTAAAATTATTTGCATTTTATTTTAATTAAACCCCCATGCACGTGGCGACCCTGCCAGGATCGTCCCTTGGAATCTTCTGATTGTAAAAATAGTAGACAGTGGTATTGTTGTAGTAATTTGTAGTTTAGTAATTGTAGTCTATATTGCATGTGTAGATTTGGTAATTGGCATTCATCTAATGGTATTTTTCAAAATTTAATTTTTTGTTGTCTTGTCTATGGGTTTGACAATTAGTGCAATTATTTCAATTGTTCGAATAATCGTGTTTGAGGGAAACATTTCGTGTGAATGGTATTGTTGGAGATAAAGTGTCATTGTGTGTAATTTTCGTACAGTGACGAGCTTTGTATGTTTTGTAAATGATTACGCGATCGATGAAACAGGCAAAAATGATGAATAGTCAGAATAACGAAATTGTTAACATGGCGAACTCACCAACACAGGAGAACAGGATGATGAATAATGGAGTTGAAAACAATGTAATAAGTCGGGAAGATAGTCCGGAACCATTTCAAAATTTTTCTCAATCAGAAAATTCACAGAATACGAGATTAACGACAGAAGATATGCAGCAGTTGATGGGCGCAATATTAAATTTGGGATCTGAATTAAAAACAGTGACAACACGGTTAGACTTACAAAGGGGAACAATGGAAACACGGTTAGACTCACTGGGATCACAGTTGGGATCACAAATAGGAACAATTAAAACAGAGATAGGAACAATTAAAACCGAGATGGGAACTTTGGGATCTGAATTAAAAACTGATATGGGAACAATGGAAACACCGTTTGGATCTGAATTAAAAACACAGATGGGGACAATGGAAACACGGTTATGATCCGAATTAAAAACAGTGGCAACACGTTTAGAAACAGAGATGAAAGCAATGACAACACAGTTAGGCTCACGAACAGGGACATGTTTCAAAAACATGAAAGATGAATCAAAGAAAGAAATTAGAGAAGAAGTACAACCGATTTTGAAGGCTCACAATAATAGCTTAATTTCAACAGGAATTAGACAAGAGGAACAGGACAGGGAACTGGAAGAAAAAGATCGCATGATAGTTAAAAAATTTTCAGAGTTAAATTTACAACTTGCACATGATAAGGAAGACATATTTGAGAGAATCGAGGAATCCGTATCAAATGACAGCATAAATAACTTAACGCAACAGTGTGAACAATCAACTACTAAATGTGACAATACCGAAACCCGAGTTGCAATACTTACGAAAGACGTAAACTTATTGGAAAGAGATGAGGAGATTCCAGATAATTTGACAAGTCTTGGTTTAAATGGGGATAGAGATTCGGATGATACAGCTCCATTACCATTTGCAGAAACCGAAGAGTACCAGAACATAAGTAAGCATGTTGAAAATCAGGGAAAATTTAATGAACGCGTGAAAAGGGAATTTGAGGCATTACAAAAGCAAGACAAATATATTAAAAGCGAAATCGTAGGAAAAGACAGCAGACGAATTTTAGTATCACAGATAGCAGAGGGCTTTGAAGAAAGTAATTTGTTTCATTTACGGGATGCAACAAGAGAGCGCCAGGCGCGCGAACTTGACAATAATCGACATTGGGACTGGGACAGACGCGGTAGGTCTTTGTCGCCACGAGGCGGAAGCTTTGACTGTAAACACTTCTTGACTGTTCGGAAATTTAAGATCTTTCGTAATTCTAAGAATGAGATACATACATGTGCATGGTTAGATCAATTTACGTACGCACTTCCGCCAAGTTTGCCACTAAGTCACAAACTGAAAATTATGTGCAACTATTAAAGTCCTCAGGGGATTCACTACACTAAGTGAATATGTGCAGTAGCGTGCATAGGGCCCCGAGCTGTAGTGGTGCTATTTCCCTTTTAGTTTTCTGCACCGCTGCCTACTCTTTTACTATTCTTTGCATCTATAAAAAACAACTCTTCTACTATCCATCTATCTAGACAGTAGGTAAAGATTAACCGGATTTGACTGTTTTACCCAAAAGTGACTTCGGAAATTACCGTTTGGACTTACTATATTTTCTGCAGCATTCATTCGTAGTTTAAACAAAATTTTACCTGTTTATCTTCGTGACAATATTACTTCATATGTTGACGACATTCTTATTGCTAAACGTTCTTGGAGTGAGCATAACGAAATTTTGGATTCATTATTACGTATTTTTGCAAGAGTTGGCATTACAGTGAACTTGGAAAAATCTGAATTTGGTCGTTCTCAGGTGAAATTTCTCGGTCACATTATTTCTACAGAAGGTATTCTCCCTGATCCAGAGAAACTAGACGCTATTCGTAATTATGCTGTTCCTACCACAAAACGTGATGTTCGGAGTTTCCTTGGTGTCTGTAATTTTCTTAGACGCTTTGTTAGATTGGATGATTTGGCCACACCTCGTTTACACATTTCAGTTATGCGCACTTTGGTCCCAGAAAATACTTTCATAAATTGCGAGAAAATTGCTACTTCAGTAATATGGAAAAACGTATTCGATCTGTTCTTGCGAAATGCAAATTATGTCAACAGGCTAAGCCGCCAATTATTTCTCACAGAGCACCGTTGTTTCCTATCATTCCAGCGAAATTAAAGGAGATGGCTGCAGTCGATTTGTTCGGTCCAGTGGTTCGTTCTACTAATGGTTTTACGTACATTTTCGTAGCAGTGGAATTGACATCAAAATATGTGTGTTTTACACCTTTACGCAAAGCAACAGCTCGTTCAGTATCTAACGCTTTCATCAAACATTTTCTTAAAGAAGTTGGTCATGTTGATAAGGTTATATCAGATAATGTATCACAGTTTCGCTCTAAAATTTGGCTTCGTACTCTACGGCGTCGTAAGATTAAACCAATTTTTATTTCACTTTTTCACCCTCAATCTAATGCCTCAGAGAGATGGATGAAAGAAATCAATAAATTGTGTCGACTTTATTGTCATCAGAATCACAGAACTTGGGATCAGTATCTTCATATTTTTCAAAACATTCTGAATGAACTTCCTAATGACTCAACTTCTTTACCGCCTCTATTAATATTAAAAAACAAAGTACCAACAAATCGCATTTCTGAAATCGTTCCTTTTCCGCCTTCACGGAAACTGCGGCATTCTGAAGTTGTCAACCTGGCTCTACGAAATATTGCGTCTGCGGCTACAAGAAGAGAGAAATCAGCTAAGCGTCCTGGTCGTTTAAAAATCTTGTCAGTTGGTCAAAAGGTGTTAATTAAGTCCCATCGTTTATCTCATAAAGGAAAAGGCTTGTGTCGCAAATTTTTTCTGCTTTATAACGGTCCATATAGGATTCGCAAAATTATACATGATAATACTGTTGAAGTAGAAACTCTTAAATCTCGGCGCTCTAAAGGAATACATCATATATCAAACGTTAAAATTTTTGTGGAATAACATACTTTAGAGAAACTAACAGCTACATGTAAACATGCAGAGAATACAAGGATACCGCGCTGTGTTTTGGCGGCGGCACATACTCAAAGCAACAGTCAGTCTGCGCGCCGCACAAGGCAATCGTTGACCGCAAACAATCACTTCCTACGTCACGCGCCAACAGCTGATCGAGCGCTCAGTGCGAATGCACTGACAGCCGTAAACAAATACACAGTCTAATTTCTCCGACTAAATTCTGTATAAAGCTATGGTGACTTTATAAATTATGTTATTAACGTTCAGTATTTTTCAGGATATGGTTGTATAAAATATTTAAGACCTTCAGGTAAATTCTGTGCATGTCCGACGTTAAGACGACTTACTACGGAGAAAATTTCAGGAAGAATGTAATTTCGAAGAAAAAAGTAATAAACTAAAAAGGGTAACTATTAATTGAGTTTATTTTTCAGGTAACATATTTCCACTTAGGTACGTACTTTAGACGTAATTTGCTGCTCGCGATTACGTGATTCAGACTTTGTGCTAAATTTCATGTTCTATGAATTTACTTGTGAAGCGACGTGCTTGCGTACATTTACTGATTTTGACAATGTTTTATTAATGAACAGTGTTATTACTTGCGTATATTATGCATCGCTTGGCTGCTATGCCTTTTCACTGATGTTATTTTTTTTTATTATGTGCCTGCTGTGCTTATTTATTTAAATTGTAATTGTCAACTGATTAATTGTGCTGACTGTGGTTATGTATGTAAGTTATACTTTGTGATTTATCTGCTTGCGCCTTCATGTTTACTTATTAAGATTACGTATGAACATTTATTTGCTTATGCTGATATGATGATAATGGCCTGTTTATTATGTAAGATACATATTTGCTGCTTTGCGTATGGATTGTATATTAACACATTTCCTTTTGTTGTCATAACTACTCTTCAATTTAGAATATAGCAATGCTGATGTACAGTGTACAAACATGAAGATTAGGTTACACTATTGTATTAATTGTAGACTGTTCACTTGGCAGAGCCTCGTTATAGGGATTGTGCTGCATCCACTTGTTGACATTCTGTTCGCTACTGGTATATTGTCGCGATATTGCATGTTTTGCCACGCTCAGTGCCTTATATTTTTAAGATAAGAAAATGAACTGCTATGATGCTACGAACGACATTAGTACGAGAAACTTCATAGAAGTCATATGAGCTGGAGGTTTTATGGAAGCTGTATAAATTTATGCTAATAGGAAGGAAGCTAACGACATGACATACCAACACTAGGTTAGACCATTGACAGTTATTACACTGCATTCTTCGTGAGCAATTGAAATAGGAAGTGACACTCGACACAAAAAATACTCCACATGTTGCTTAGGTTTGCCATAATTTTTGAAGTGGTGTACACACTGAAATATCACGATCATTAACACTTCGTAATCGTACTTACTTACTGAGAGTTATTCGAACTAAAGTCTGTTAGAGGTCATGTATGCATTTCTTTTATTTAATGATGGACAGGGTAACCAAGATGTATCTTATAATTTATAATGAGTAGAAGATTTGGCTCAGATGGATTACACAGAGATTGTGTGTTGACAGTGTGTCTTCGGATTGTATGAGATGATGAATTGAAGTTTGCACTAGGATTTTGTCTGTACTTGTTCGAGGAGACTGACTAGAGGAAAGAGTTCTTATGGAAGTGACATGATATTGGTGCTAAGGTTTTTCTGTATCGACGTATTGAAGAGGTATTATTGAAGTATTAAGATTAAGTGATGATGATGATTATGGGAGTTTTGGTGGATAAGAGGTAAAGTAAGTGAGGAGCATATTTTTTTTGTTGGTCTATATGGAACAAGGAGGATGAAGATGGCAGACTAGAACACTCAAGTAGAAAGAAGATTGTCTACACACACACTTTGTTAAATCACTAAGCAGTATATATATATATTTTTTTTTTTTTTTTTTTGAGAGAGGAAGAATTTGCATATCTTGGCTCACTGTCAATTGTTCAGCAACCGTACATTTTGATCTGGCTTGGCAAACATTGGTCTTGACATGATGACTATGACGTTGACTAACTATTATTGACTGTTATACATTGCTGCCACTACTACTTGATACACATGATGAACATAAAATTTTGACAGAATTGCATTTACACAGTTAACACTATTCAACTACACAGTAGCACTAAATTTGGATGAAAGATGAGTGAGTGTGTTTTGTGTGTTTTCCTTTTATAATCCCAGAGAAGTGATCCCAACCTATCTCCTAAATATTATTTTACTTGTTTGTTGTGGCTTGCACTGACACCCATAAATATTATAGGTTTACTGCTATTTGTGTTATTGTAATAGTTAATATGACAACTACCTGATATGATTTGTGCGTTTATTATGATTTGTATGTTTAGTGTAAGAGCATTGATAATAATTTTGTTAATTGTGTGTGCACTCAAACTATTGTTCATGACTGAACTGTCTCATTAGTGATAGTGAATATTATGGACTGTTACCTGCACTTGTTCAACATAATGGGTGCCACTTGGAAATGTTTAATTTGTGCTAATGAACTTTGAGTAACTGACTGATTAGTGATTGGGAATATTATGGACTGTGATTTGCACTTTTTCTACTTGGTTGGTGCCACTAGGACATGTTTAATTTCTGCTGATGAACAGTGTGATTAGTGAAAGTGAATATTATGGACTGCGGTCAGCACCTGTTCAACATTGCTGGGTGCCACTGGTGGACTGCTTCTACTGAAGTGATGTCACTTGTTGCTGTCTGCACCTGCTCCACATTGCTGGGTGCCACTGATGGACTGTTTCTACTGAAAAGATGTCACCTGTTGATGTCTGCACCTGCTCAACATTGCTGGGTGCCACTGATGGACTGCTTCTACCGAAATGATGTCACTTGTTGTTGTCTGCACCTATTCAACATTGCTGGGTGCCACTGATGGACTGCTTCTACCGAAATGATGTCACTTGTTGTTGTCTGCACCTCCTCAACATTGCTGAGTGCCACTGATGGACTGCTTCTACTGAAATGATGTCACTTGTTGCTGTCTGCACCTGCTCAACATTGCTGGTGCCACTAATGGAACTGCTTATACTGAAATGGTGTTACTTGTTGGTGTCTGCACCTATTCAACATTACTGGGTGCCACTGATGGACTGTTTCTACTGAAAAAATGTCGCTTGTTGGTATTTGCACCTGTTGACCATTGCTGGGTGCTACTGCTGGAACTATCAACTACTTTTTTTTTTAAAATCAAAAGCGTTTATGTGAATATTTGTATAAACTGATTTTTTGTGTATTACTGTTTGTGAAACGTTATGAGACTCTTACCTGCACATATTCGTCATTGCTGACGCTATTGATTGAACTGTTTGACCACATAATACTTGTGTAAACTATTATGTAAAGTCACATGTATGAAAGAATTTGTATTGCTTACTGTATTTTATATATTAGGTTATTGAAAGGTCAGTGCAAAGCCAAAATTTTATCTAGTTATATGATATTTACGCATTTATATTATCTTTTATTTTTGTCTCTATTTTTTGACGAATTTGGTGGTATTTTCACCACCAATGCTGGCAAAAATACCATCAAATTCTAGCCTGTGGAGGAAGGGCATATGAAAGGCGGCTACACTGAGCCACAGCGCCAGAGATCGCGCTAGAGAGTATTGTTCTGCCGCCTCCACTGGCAGTGATTATTGAGAACTCGTAGTAGTCAGTGCTTTGGGAGAACTCGTGGTAGTCTGTGCTGAGATGTCGTAGTGAGGAGTGTTTGTTGAAATGAGCTAGTAGGCAGTGCTTGCTGAGATGTGATACTGAAAAGTTCTTGTTCAGATGTGATAGTAGCGAGTCGGTGTGGAGAGATTGTAATGTCTAGAGTGCTTTTCATCAATATAAATTAAGGTAACAAACTACTTTTCTTTTCTTTCTCATTATTTCAATGTGCTGAATAATGCGTCATTACATGTTCAGTCAACAAAGCATCTGGCGTGTGTTCTTGTATTAGAGTGTAATTCTGGTTTTTTTTGCGCAATTATAGTATTTCTAATTTTCTTTTATCACGTCAGTATAATTGGTATTTAAAAATTCTTGTCTTGTTGAAGAAGAACCGTGCCAGATGTGCGTTGAGTCATACTTCCACATACAGAACAGTTATACTTGTGCTTTGGTTTCGTAGGTTTTATAGTTGCTGGGGACTTAATTAATTAATTGTGTTAATGAAAATTTCCATTTCATTCTTTGTTGTTGTTCTATGCAGTCAGATTGCGTAATAATACTAGTCAGGGCCAACCGTTTACGAGACTGCGTAAACGGACAGACAGCTACTAAATCAAAAAATTAAAATTATTTGCATTTTATTTTAATTAAGCCCCCATGCAACACATACACTCCAAAAGAAATGGCAAGTGCTGCAGTTGTACATTGGCAAAAGAACTGAATAACCAACTACAAGTACACGTTCCGTGAAACCACTAAGCACAAGGCAGCCACAGGAGCAAGCAAGATGCTCGGCAAACGAATCTGTATGCTCCCTCCGCTCCCACTCTGTCCATATACCCACGGATCAAGCAGCAAAGGTGAACCAAGGCCATGTTCGAACTCGACGTTTTTTTCTCCTTTATTGTACTTCAATGCCCCATATGCGGCGGGCTGGCAGCATCATAGGCGCTGCTCTTCACCCCGAGAGACAGAACATAACAGAGAGGCATTTAAAACAATATAAAGGAGGAAACACAGCGAAATAGACACATCAGAGGGGAAACATAATGGAAGATAGTGTAGAAAAGGGCTGACTGTAAAAACAGTGATAAAAATATAAAAACTGTACATAAATACCAAATACTGTGATAATTAAAAGAAACACATGGCAAAGTATAGCCAGGGCATTAAGTGGCGATGGGCGGCGTAGCTCATAACAATCACTGACAGCAACACCATGTAAAAGTCCAGCACATGATTAAAATCACAGATCTTGACATCACACGAGAACAGCACCAAACACAACGCTAACGTAGCACACCGACAACGATGAACAAACTGAGAGGATCTACCAGGGGATAGAGACGATGGAGAAGGGAAGAAAGGGGGGGAAGGGGCTGTGCTAGAGAGGGGGGAGAAAGGGGGAGACGGGTAGGGGCGCTCCGAAAGGGGCCAGGCACTGAAGGATGGGGGAGGCAAACAGCTGAGGAGGGGGTGCAGAGAATCAGGGGCGGGAAGGAGGGAAATCCGCTCTGGGAGGAGGAGGAAAGAGGGAAAAGGGGGTACTCTGGGGAGGAGAGGAACAAGGTCAGGCTAAAGTTGGTAGGAAGTGTAGATGTCATGGCGAAGTTCAACATCCAGGAGGAGGGAGGTGCTGGAAATTGTCCTGATGAAGGAGATGGTGTGCAGGTGGAGAGAGGGGGGGGGGATACAACGATGGAGGCATGGCAACAGGAGGGGGTGGTGGAGAGGAAGGATACCAGAGGGTGGGGG
This sequence comes from Schistocerca nitens, assembly GCF_023898315.1. Taxonomy (NCBI): domain Eukaryota; kingdom Metazoa; phylum Arthropoda; class Insecta; order Orthoptera; family Acrididae; genus Schistocerca; species Schistocerca nitens. The sequence continues at coordinate 24,797,568 of NC_064614.1, forward strand.
GGCGGGGGATCAAGCCTGCTGACAGTGTAAAGGATGCAGATATGTTAGAGGAAAAGGAGGATGTAGAGGAAGGGAATGGAGGGTCATACAGGAGTGGTGTGGGGGAAGGAAAGCAGATACGGAAGGCAAAGCAGAGTGCATGGCATTCTTGGATTTGGAGGGCCTTATAAAAGCGGGGGATGGGGGGGGGGGAAGTGGAGATCCAGGCAACACTTGCATAACAGACGGGACACGGACTTGTAGGTGTGGAGGATGGTGGCAGGGTGCAGTCCCCACATCCGGCCAGACAGGAGTTTCAGGAGGTGCAGGTGGGAATGGGCTTCCTGCTGGATGGTAGGGAGATCAAGGGTCCAGGTGAGGTGACGGTCGATGGTGAAGCAAACGAATCTCAGGGAATGGGTGAGCAGGATGGGACGACCATAAATGGTTAGGTAGGTGTGGATGGTGTGGCCTGTGATGATTGCCTGGGTTTTGGAGAGGTTGATAAAAAGGAAACACTGGTTGCACCAAGCGACAAATATCGGCTTAGGATGACACGGTAGTTTTTTGTATGTCCATCCTTTTAGCAGGAGGTCTCTGAGACGACGGCCGTTTACTATCGTGACAAATAAATAAAAACACCTACAGCTCTCCTGACGACATTATTTTATTTTGTCGCTACCAGTTTCAGCTCTTCAGTGCGTCATCATCAGGCTGGTATTAATGCGCTCCAGGTTGATACGATCTCCATGCATAACACATCAGTTGCCAACATTACTGGATACGCAGAAAATGTGTCAGCACTGCAACCAGTCGGCAGTTGATGGTTGCGGTGCTGACACATTAACTGCGTATCCAGTAATGCTGGAAACTGATGTGTTATGCATGGCGATCATATCAACCTGTATCCCATCAAAAACAGCATGAAGATGACACACTGAAGCGTTGAAACTGGTAGCGGCAAAATAAAATAATATCATAAGGACGGCTGTAGATGTTTTTATTTATTTGTCACGACACGGTAGTCGGTCGGTGCCGTGCGGCCTTCTGAGGCGTGTTTGGATGCAGTTTAATTTAGTTGTGCTAGTAGTAGGTGTAGTTTATCACATGTACGTCACTTTTGCAGGGTTCTTGGACATATCTTGGTGCGACAATTTAGCAACAACGAAATAATATCATAAATGAAGTTTGTGGTTTTATGCTGTATACTTTTATTTATTTATTTACTTATTACTTCCTAGTACTTTTTAATTATTAGAGCTTTTTATGGTCCTTGTAAATTCTGGCATTCGCACAACGACGCCTGTTTTCTAACTGTCAAAATGTACACGAAGGATATCTACAGAACTGGTAGCATTAGAGCGCATTATGGAGAGAAAACGTCTTTTGATAGCCCATGTACGCCATTTATCATCCCCTACGCCGCCCATTAGTCGAGGCTCCCTGCTTTTGGTTTTTACTGGCCGGTAATCGGATTACATACTGCCGCAGGGGAAAAAGCATTAGGGGGTTTGTAATAGCACTCTCCGCGCCTTTGCCGTGCTGTTGGGGAGGCTAATCATCCCGCGAATTAGGCCGCCTAATAACAAGAGGGTGTGCTCGGGGGCTCGCCGAAAAATTTCGTTGAACCATTAACTTGCTTCCATTCGGCAGCAAATAAAATGCGCCTTTCAGTATAAAAAAACTCAAATAAAATAATCCAGACGAAGTGGGCTATGACTGATCCGTTTATAAATTCATAACGCTTGCATTGCGAGCCGGCGACTGTGGCCGAGTTGTTCTAGGCGCTTCAGTCCGGGACCGCGCTGCTGCTACGGTCGCAGGTTCGAATCCGGCCTCGGGCATGGATGTGTGTGATGTCCTTAGGTTATTTAGGTTCAAGTAGTTCTAAGTCTAGAGGACTGATGACCTCACATGTCAAGTCCCATGGTGCTTAGAGCCCTTTGAACCATTTTTGTAGTTCGACTGGAATCTTGATACATTATCAGTTGCATTCTCAGACGTTACAGTTATACTATTATCATATCAAGTGTTACAAGCAAATGTGTGTGAAATTTTATGGGACTTAACTGCTTAGGTCATCAGTCCCTAAGCTTACACACTACTTAACCTAAATTATCCTAAGGATAAACACACACACCCATGCCCAAGGGAGGACTCCAACCTCCGCTGGGACCAGCCGCACAGTCCATGACTGCAGCGCCTTAGACCGCTCGGGTTTTACAAGCCCTGAAAGCTCTTCGCTGCATATTGAAACGCTCCACTCTGTCTTAATTTTTTCAGACCTCTGCAAATGTTTCACGGTGTCTTTCACACGAACACTATACGTCGTCATCTACTGGAAAATTCTTATAACCACTCTCTTTATGATGTGCATCTGCGTACTCACTCTGTAAGCAACCAGTCGGTGCATGTCAGAGGGTACTTTGTAATAAGGCTAGCCGTTCCCTTACCTGTTCCATTCGGTAATGGTTCAATTAAAAACAACTGTCTGCGTGCTTCCGCACGAGAAACCGTGTTTCTCTAATCTTATCTTCGACTTCCTTAAGCGAGCTATACGTTGATGGCAATACAATCGTTCCTCAGTCAGTTGGTTCACTAAATTTTCGCTATAGTGTTTCGCGAAGAGACAGCCTTCTTTCCTCCAGGGATTCCCATTTGGATTCACGGCGGATTACTGTAATACACGCTTGTCGATGGAACCTATGGCTAACACATCTAGCAGCACGTTTCTGAACTTCTTCCATATCTTCTTCAATCCTTTTTTTTTTTTTTTTTTTAGTCATTAGTCTTCTGACTGGTTTGATGTGGCCCGGCACGAATTCCTCTTCTGTGTTAACCTCGTCATCTCAGAGTAGCACTTGCAATTTATGTCCTCAATTATTTGATGGATGTATTCCAATCTCTGTCTTCTTCTACAATTTTTACCACCTGCAGTACCATGGAAGTTATTCCCTGATGTCTTAACAGATGTCCTATTATCCCGTCCCTTCACCTTGTCTGTTTTTCATATATTCCCTTCCTCTCCAATTCTGCGGAGAACATCCTCATTCGTTACCTTATCAGTGCATCTGATTTTCATGTAGCACAACACTCAAATGCTTCTGTTCTCGTCGTTCTGGCTTTCCCACAAAGTTCCACTGCCGTTCAGTACTGTGCTCCAAACATACATTTTTCAGAAATTTCTTCCTCAAATTAAGACTTATGTTTGATAGTAGTAGATTTCTCTTGACCAATAACGCCCTTTTTGCCAGCGCTAGTCCGCTCTTTAAGTCCTCTTTGCTCTGTCCAATGTGGGTTATTTTTCTACATAATTAGCAGAATTCCTTAACTCCGTCTACTTCGTGATCACCAATTCTGATGTTAAGTGCCTCGTTGTTCTCTTTCCTGCTACTACTCATTACTTTCGTCTTTCCTCTGTGTACTCTCAATCCATGTTCTGTACGCATTAGACTGTTCATTCTGGTCAACAGGATTCTTCTGTAATTCTTCTTCATTTTCGTTCAAGATAGCAATGTCATCATCGAATCTTAACATTAACATCCTCTCACCTTGAATTTAAATCCCACTGTCTGAACGTTTCTTCCACCTTCGTCATTCCTTCTTCAAAGTTTAGATAGGACAGCAAGGATGAAAAATTTTATTTCTGTCTTACATCATTTTTAATCCTACTACTTCGTTCTTAGTCTTCCACTCTTATAGTTCCCTCATGGTTCTTTACTCTTCTTTTCCTATAACGTACCACTAATTCTCTCAAGATTTCGAAAACATTGCAACATTTGATATTGACAGGTCGACAGATCCTATGAATGTGCCTTGATTTTTCTACATTCATCCTTCCATTATCAACCGCAACTTCAGAACTGCCGCTCTGGTGGTTTTACCTTTCCTAAAGCCAAACTGATCGTCATCTAACACATCCTCAATTATTTATATAATAATATACAGCCTACAGTTGCAGGTTAACTTTATGCAGGGTCTGAAGAAGACGTTATTACTAACGTTGAAACCTAGGTAAACGATAAAGTTAACCTGCAACTGTAGGCTGTATATTCTTATATAAACAATATCAGTTGCTGTCGCTGCATAAAAATGTTAAAAATTATGACATCCTCAACTTTTTTCCATTGTTCTGCATATTAGTCTAGTCCGCAACCTGGATGCATGAGCCGTTAAGCTGACTGTGCGATAATTTTCTCACTTGTCGGCTACTGCAATCTTGAAATCTGTGTTGATGATGTTCCTCTGAAAATCTGATGATTTGTCGCCAGTCTCATACATTGAACGCACCAGCGAGAATAATTATTTTGTTGCCACTTCCCCCCATGATTATCTATCCCTTCTGCCTTATTTGCTTTTAAGCCTTTCAAAGCTCTTATTATGCTAATACTGGACCCCCTCTCTCTTACCTGTCGACTCCTTTATAGGTAAGACAAACTTTTCTGAAATTCTACCAATTAACGGAAATCGACCATTCGCTTTCCTTACAGCCGACAAATACGTGCTCGTTCTATTTCTTGTTGCTTTCATTGTGTTTAGATATTTATTCAAAGTGACAGTGTCAAGCTGCACACCACTAATACTAATTCTAACACGTTAGGAATGTTTTTCCTACTCATCTCCATTAATTTATATTTCTCGTCATCTCGAGCAAGCTGCGATTGATCACATCAAATAAAATTTGTGTCCAAGTCATCCCGTACGCTCCTTCAGTCACTGCCCCGTACACTTTAGCCATCAACAAACGAGCAAAGATTTGCTACTTACCCCACCTGTCAGACCGTTTACGTTCACAAGACCGGTCCTGTCACACATCCCTGGACTCTTGTCCCAGGTTAACACTCGCCGTCCAGGACAACGTACCGGGTTCTGTTAGTTAAGAAGTCTTCGAGAACCTATTCCGTATGCTTGGCCCTTTGTTAAGTCCGCGATATGGCACATTGTTAAACATATTTTGGAAATATGGTGATATGGTATCTGCCCATCACCAGTCATCGGTGGTTCCCTGGATATCGTGCGAGAAAATGGCTAGCCGTTCCTGTTTGGTAATACTAAAATGCCACGCCCTGTTCATTGCAATCACTTGACTTCAGCTACTGTCGCTTGGTACCTATTCCCATCATCCTGTTTTATCAACAGGCTTCCTAGCTAGACCTGCCCCAGCCATTATTTCCTTCCCCTAATTCGTTGAACTTTTTTTTTTCAGCAACGATTAGAGTTGTAATTTGTACCAAACCATTCCATCTCTTCGTTAACAAGAAATATTTTTCGTTGACGTGGCGCAGGATGTTTTCATTCTTTACTTCATCAGCCTAGCCGATTTTGAACAGTCTCCCGTAACTCAACACTTCAAAGACTGCAATGAAGACAGCCAAGAGGAAGCTTGCGCGAAGTGTTACTGACAGAGTTCAACTCTTCCGCAAGGTGTCGCACATGGTTCCTCGCTCTTGTCTTCACTGAAATAATTTAATTGTTCTGCTCAAAGACTAACAAGTGGTTGGCAGTAAATTTGATGAAATAGCAGATTTACAACGACACTAGAGTAACAATTGTCAGTCCCTTGAATAGCAACATACAGGGTGTTTCAAAAATGACCGGTATATTTGAAAGGGCAATAAAAACTAAACGAGCAGCGATAGAAATACACCGTTTGTTGCAATATGCTTGGGACAACAGTACATTTTCAGGCGGACAAACTTTCGAAATTACAGTAGTTACAATTTTCAACAACAGATGGCGCTGCAAGTGATGTGAAAGATATAGAAGACAACGCAGTCTGTGGGTGCGCCATTCTGTACGTCGTCTTTCTGCTGTAAGCGTGTGCTGTTCACAACGTGCAAGTGTGCTGTAGACAACATGGTTTATTCCTTAGAACAGAGGATTTTTCTGGTGTTGCAATTCCACCGCCTAGAACACAGTGATGTTGCAACAAGACGACGTTTTCAACGGAGGTTTAATGTAACCAAAGGACCGCAAAGCGATACAATAAAGGATCTGTTTGCAAAATTTCAACGGACTGGGAACGTGACGGATGAACGTGCTGGAAAGGTAGGGCGACCGCGTACGGCAACCACAGAGGGCAACGCGCAGCTAGTGCAGCAGGTGATCCAACAGCGGCCTCGGGTTTCCGTTCGCCGTGTTGCAGCTGCGGTCCAAATGACGCCAACGTCCACGTATCGTCTCATGCGCCAGAGTTTACACCTCTATCCGTACAAAATTCAAACGCGGCAACCCCTCAGTGCCGCTACCATTGCTGCACGAGAGACATTCGCTAACGATATAGTGCACAGGATTGATGACGGCGATATGCATGTGGGCAGCATTTGGTTTACTGACGAAGCTTATTTTTACCTGGACGGCTTCGTCAATAAACAGAACTGGCGCATATGGGGAACCGAAAAGCCCCATGTTGCAGTCCCATCGTCCCTGCATCCTCAAAAAGTACTGGTCTGGGCCGCCATTTCTTCCAAAGGAATGATTGGCCCATTTTTCAGATCCTAAACGATTACTGCATCACGCTGTCTGGACATTCTTCGTGAATTTGTGGCGGTACAAACTGCCTTAGACGACACTGCGAACACCTCGTGGTTTATGCAAGATGGTGCCCGGCCACATCGCACGGCCGACGTCTTTAAATTCCTGAATGAATATTTCGATGATCGTGTGATTGCTTTGGGCTATCCGAAACATACAGGAGGCGGCGTGGATTGGCCTCCCTATTCGCCAGACATGAACCCCTGTGACTTCTTTCTGTGGGGACACGTGAAAGACCAGGTGTACCGCCAGGATCCAGACACAATTGAACAGCTGAAGCAGTACATCTCATCTGCATGTGAAGCCATTCCGCCAGACACGTTGTCAAAGGTTTCGGGTAATTTCATTCAGAGACTACGCCATATTATTACTACGCATGGTGGATATGTGGAAAATATCGTACTATAGAGTTTCCCAGACCGCAGCGCCATCTGTTGTTGACAATTGTAACTACTGTAATTTCGAGAGTTTGTCTGCCTGAAAATGTACTGTTGTCCCAAGCATATTGCAACAAACGGTGTATTTCTATCGCTACTCATTTAGTTTGTATTGCCGTTTCAAATATACCGGTCATTTTTGAAACACCATGTACCAGCGCCAGTAAATACTACCTACGTCCTAGGAATTTTTGACAGTAATTATCCATTGTACATGAAATCAATCGCTCCAGCATGTGATACTTTATTTTATTTTTATTATTTTTTATTGAATGGGCCGTCACCTAGATACCTAGAAGAAGGACCTTTTTTACATCGCGGCCGGGGAGGGTAGCCGAGCGGTCTGAGGCACCTTGTCACGGTCCGCACGGCTCTCCCCGTCGGAGGTCGAGTCCTCCCTCGAGCATGGGTGTGTGTGTTGTCCTCAGCGTAAGTTAGTTTAAGTTAGATTAAGTAGTGTGTAGGATTAGGGAGAGATGACCTCAGCAGTTTGGTCCCATAGGACCTTACCAAAAAAATTACATCGCGTTTAGGCAAAAGTTAGACAAATAAGAAAATTCATAATTTAAGTTTCTGCAATATCTAGTACATACTAGCGACTTCGTTAGCTGCCAGTAGAAGACAATCCTGGCAGTAGGCGTTGCTCTGGTCTTATTCCTTCTATAATCTAATTAGTGCTATTTTCTCCATTAGAACTACATATTAAAACCACCCACCACCTAATATTTAAGAAAAAACTAGTGACAATAACAAGGAACTAGTAACAGTAAAGAGTGAGATAGAAAGTGAACGGAGACCAGAACGGAAATTAGAAGGACAGAAGGAGGTCCATCCAGCATATGACATCAATGTACACTCCTGGAAATGGAAAAAAGAACACATTGACACCGGTGTGTCAGACCCACCATACTTGCTCCGGACACTGCGAGAGGGCTGTACAAGCAATGATCACACGCACGGCACAGCGGACACACCAGGAACCGCGGTGTTGGCCGTCGAATGGCGCTAGCTGCGCAGCATTTGTGCACCGCCGCCGTCAGTGTCAGCCAGTTTGCCGTGGCATACGGAGCTCCATCGCAGTCTTTAACACTGGTAGCATGCCGCGACAGCGTGGACGTGAACCGTATGTGCAGTTGACGGACTTTGAGCGAGGGCGTATAGTGGGCATGCGGGAGGCCGGGTGGACGTACCGCCGAATTCCTCAACACGTGGGGCGTGAGGTCTCCACAGTACATCGATGTTGTCGCCAGTGGTCGGCGGAAGGTGCACGTGCCCGTCGACTTGGGACCGGACCGCAGCGACGGACGGATGCACGCCAAGACCGTAGGATCCTACGCAGTGCCGTAGGGGACCGCACCGCCACTTCCCAGCAAATTAGGGACACTGTTGCTCCTGGGGTATCGGCGAGGACCATTCGCAACCGTCTCCATGAAGCTGGGCTACGGTCCCGCACACCGTTAGGCCGTCTTCCGCTCACGCCCCAACATCGTGCAGCCCGCCTCCAGTGGTGTCGCGACAGGCGTGAATGGAGGGACGAATGGAGACGTGTCGTCTTCAGCGATGAGAGTCGCTTCTGCCTTGGTGCCAATGATGGTCGTATGCGTGTTTGGCGCCGTGCAGGTGAGCGCCACAATCAGGACTGCATACGACCGAGGCACACAGGGCCAACACCCGGCATCATGGTGTGGGGAGCGATCTCCTACACTGGCCGTACACCACTGGTGATCGTCGAGGGGACACTGAATAGTGCACGGTACATCCAAACCGTCATCGAGCCCATCGTTCTACCATTCCTAGACCGGCAAGGGAACTTGCTGTTCCAACAGGACAATGCACGTCCGCATGTATCCCGTGCCACCCAACGTGCTCTAGAAGGTGTAAGTCAACTACCCTGGCCAGCAAGATCTCCGGATCTGTCCCCCACTGAGCATGTTTGGGACTGGATGAAGCGTCGTCTCACGCGGTCTGCACGTCCGGCACGAACGCTGGTCCAACTGAGGTGCCAGGTGGAAATGGCATGGCAAGCCGTTCCACAGGACTACATCCAGCATCTCTACGATCGTCTCCATGGGAGAATAGCAGCCTGCATTGCTGCGAAAGGTGGATATACACTGTACTAGTGCCGACATTGTGCATGCTCTGTTGCCTGTGTCTATGTGCCTGTGGTTCTGTCAGTGTGATCATGTGATGTATCTGACCCAGGAATGTGTCAATAAAGTTTCCCCTTCCTGGGACAATGAATTCACGGTGTTCTTATTTCAATTTCCAGGAGTGTATATATGGAATATAAAACATATTACATATATAACAGACGTTGACGATGGACAAGAATTTGAATTTTTGCTTCCTACTTCTCCAGAAGGTCAAAATTTATGCCCTCCATGTGTATTCGCTCTGCTTTCTGTCCGTCAATCGCGGTACTCAGTGTTCACTGGAGAGGACGCCACCCACCAGGTAGCAACAGCGTGGTGCTTCACAAATAGTAAGGTTAGTCGTCTTCAAATGGCGCTCATACTAAAAGCTACTTCGTGTTTCAGCTCGTAAACATTCAAGTAAGCCAATGAATACTAGGGCACTGTGCTGTGTTTCTGCGGTTTTTAGCGTGTGTCTTGTTCACTAACAAAGCTGATTTTCGAGCGACAGACTGTTGAATTATCATGACAATTACATTTGCACATATGGAAACCCTCATTAAGGGCAACAAGACGGACGTCAACATAGGGTTAGCCTGAACGTGTGGGATGAAATCATTCATGCCAGCAGCATCTTACTGGACAAACGTATCTACAAGTTCTCAGACATGAGTTGCTTCATTTGCTTGAGGGTGTACCTCTAGACGTCACCCAATGAATGTGATTTACGCATGATGGGACTCCATATTCGACAGTAGCTCGATAGCCATTTCCAAAGAGGTGGATTGCTGTAGGGCGATCTATGCAAGGCCTGCCCGATCCGCAAATCTGTATCCAGTTTGTTGCTTCGGGAATACTTAAAATCCTTGGCGTATTCAATTTCCACGTCCAGCGTCGAAGTTCTCAGGGAGTGTATTCAAACTGTATTCGACCAGATATGGAACACACCGGGAGTTCTCCGCAACGTATGGCATAGTATGGAACGCAGGCTCAGGGAATGCATGGAGTAGGAGATGACCACTTCGAACAATACCTATGAATGTGAATGTGCTTGGTAAGTGTATAGTTTTTCTGAACAGTAAGTCATTTTATACCTCACTGACGAAAGATTTTCAGACCAATAGTCATATGAAATTTTTGTAATCTTCTGAAGTCAGCCGGCCGGAGTGGTCGAACAGTTCTAGGCACTACAGTCTGGAACCGCGTGACCGCTACGGTCACAGGTTCGAATCCTGCCTCAAGCATGGATGTGTGTAATGTCCTTAGGTTAGTTAGGTTTAGGTAGTTCTAAGTTCTAGGGCACTGATGACCTTACAAGTTAAGTCCCATAGTATATATATATATATATATATATATATATATATATATATATATATATATATATATATATATATATATATATATATATACATGCACGTTCTCCATCTCCTAAACCACTGAACCGATTTCAACCAAACTTGGTACACATATCATTTACTGACTGGAAGGACTTGCATCTGTGGTAAGAACCATCAACCTGTCAACGGGGTGGGGGTCAGGGTGGGAAAGCTTTGTATCTCAGGATGTGTAAAATACCATTCTTTTATTCATCCAGTAGTTGAGAACGAACAATTAGTGACTTGCAACAAACTTGACCCATAATTTCAAACTTTTAGGAAAATTTTACTCGCTGACAATCCACACAAAATGATAAAAGAGGAGAAGATCATCACTTATTACATTTTAACCATTCATGCAATAAAATTGAGGCACGATCTATGACTTGTTAATTTATTACTTATTTACAACTAACTGTATTCCTTACACATTTTGCAGACAGTATTAAAAAACACTACTAAATGTATATCAGCGAAATTCTATCACTGTACGATACCTAGTTCTGGAGATATGACGTCATAAACACTGAGATGCACGAAACACCGCTGCATGACGTAAAACGCTTAACTTTATCCTATTTTGCTGCTTACTGAATGTGCAACATCCAGTAGCCGCATATGCTGCTGAATGTATGTACAGAAGCATATCATTGTACAACACATAGTGCAGTAGATATAGTATCAAATACTGAGATTCGTGACTAACTGCAGCATCATGCATAACCTTTAACTTTATTACTTATTTATTACTAACTTTATTCCTAACACATTTCGCAAACAGTGTCATATATTCCACTAGATGTACCTGCAAAATTAAATCGTTTGTACGACACAAAGTTCAGGAGATACGTCATAAACATTGAGCTGCGTGAAAATGAAATCACAGGGTAAAATTCTCTAGAGATATAGGTCGAATACGTGTACAGATACGTGTGCAATATGTTAAATACACGTGAAATATATTTGAAATGTCTGTACGTGGGCAAATCCATGTGTGGAAAGCTTATCCTAAATCCCTTGAGCGATTTCAACCAAATTTGGTACACATGTTAGTTCTGACCAGGATAGAAATACTGTAGGAGTAAGAACCTCCAGCTTCCTATTGTGGTGGGGGGTTGTATAATGTGATGAGAGAAGGTGGGAGGGGAGATGAGATGGACAGACAGTGTTGGTTCAAATGGCTCAGAGCACTATGCGACTTAACTTCAGAGGTCATCAGTCGCCTAGAACTTAGAACTAACTAAACCTAACTAACGTAAGGACAGCACACACATCAATGCCCAAGGCAGGATTCGAACCTGCGACCGTGGCGGTCACGCGGTTCCAGACTGAAGCGCCTAGAACCGCACGGCCACACCGACCGGCGCACTTTCTAAGCACACGTACCAAGACGCTGGTGAACTACATGATGCAATGTTGATCGAGGTACATAAAGTTGCGCAACTGCTTTACGAATTGACTTACGTGGGCTTCTGAGAAACGTTTGTCTGATGTCCTCCACTGTCACTTCTGAAACTCTGTAACGTGCACCGCCAGAATGTTTCCGAACACTTCCTGTTGCCAGAAACTTCCTATACCATTCCTTAATTATTTTCGCATCAGGTGGATTACAGTCATACACACGAGATAATTTCTTGGCACAGTAATTGCCGATTTTGTTTCTGCAAACCATACTACTGCTTCCGCGTACTGCTGTGGAGTAGCCAATTTCACTTCATGCTACCATGCTGCACTATGGCGACGATACATGGCACTTCTGACGCGAGAATATAGATTCTTTGAGATGCTCTACAATTAGGTGCATTTTTCATTGCCGTATCTACTGTGGTTTTTCTCTCCTGGGTTTGAGTGGGACACCCTGTACTTCTTGTTAATATAACCCCGAAAGCACTTCGTAATCATAATGATAAACGTAAAACGTTCTAGAGATTTCGACATCGTTGGTTTTCCAGGAGAAATACAACTGAGTTAAACACCGTAACCGTCAACTGTATGGTAGCGCGTACAAAAAAAAAAAAAAAAAAAAAAGGTCAATAGCAGAGGCAGTCAGTATGGCGCTACAAGAACCTGCGTCTGGCAGTCGGCCAGTTCCCCATGCTATCTCTCTTGTTCACCCTACCGCGTAACTCCATCTCAGACCCCTGCAATCACTAAAATTACCTTACGGACACCGATTATTAGCAATCTATGTGCGAGTTAGAGAGGAGCGGAGGGAGAGACGGGGTGCTGAGTACAGGAGTGACAGCTGGGGATGAAGAGTTACGGACGGTACTATGGGGGATGGCGAGCCCTGCCTTGTTCACATCTTCGAAGCGGACGAATATTCAACAGTAAAGTGAGGTCATAGGCTTCACAGACACAGAGCGTAAAGAAAATGTTCAAATGTGTGTGAAATCTTATGGGACTGAACTGCTAAGGTCATCAGTCCCTAATCTTACACACTACTTAACTTAAACTATCCTAAGGACAAATACACACACCCATGCCCGAGGGAGGACTCGAACCTCCGCCGGGACCAGCCGCATAGTCCGTGAATGCAGCGCCTCAAACCGCTCGGCTAATCCCGCGCGGCCACAGAGCGCATCTCATTAATTCCCCCTCGTAACATGATTATTAGTAAAACAAAGTCCTTAGTACCTCGCATGAATGTATTTTCTTGTGTGATGTAATTTTTTAAATGAACACTTAGTATTACTTCATTCGCGATAGCTAGTTTCTCTGAATGCTTAATATCGAGCGACATCGCACAAAAGTTACGTAATACGCCCCCAGCAGTGTGGGAAGAACAACGCGTAATGGCATCTGCAACAGGACTGTTGCCTGTATTATGGCCTGTAATATAGTATGGATGATTCTGCGTTTACCAATAAGGATACGCCATGCTCATGTACCTCTTCGTAGAATACTACTCCTATATGTGCAAACTGTATACAGCTTTCAAAGTAAAGTGCGTTAATACATCTCTTGAAATGAAATCACACATGGCGTGCTAAATGTGGTCTCTTATGTCTTTGTCAATTCGGTTCCGTTCCTAAGTGCACAGACGTTGATCTTACGTAATTTTAAAACGTTAATCAGAGATGAAGTACGGCTCTATCTAATCATTTGTGTGTGGCAGAATTCCTAATCTCTAGAATCAAGTTAATTTCATTTTTATGTATCTTTGTTGGTGGTGCAATTTTCACAAACGTATGTGTGTGGCATTTCTGTTGTTTTTGTTCTAGATGCTGATGATGATGAAAACGATGATGAAGGGGGTACTGCGCTTGGCTACGCGGACATTACGCCTACACCGTCGATTCCCACAGCTGGCAAAGTGTTTCACTCATTGCCCAGCTGTGAGCACACAGCATGCATAATAATACCGTAGACTACATTTTCACGAGTTTTATACGTGATTTGTTTGTGTACTTGCATGCTGGCTAGTAATAAGTTATTAAATACCACACAGACTTAAATAAGAATAAACAAATTTTCCTTTTATACAACTCATATGACCTGCGACACACTTAAATTAAGGTGTTTTAGATACACGATTACTAATTCGAAAGAAAATTATTTCAGGAAAACTTGAAACTTCCTGACAGATTAAAACTGTGTGCCGGACCGACACTCGAACTCGGGACCTTTGCCTTTCGAGGGCAAGCGCTCTACCGACTTTTTTTTTTGTTAGTAACAATAATATTTTATTTATTCATTTAATTTTAATGTCCCAAAAGAAAAATCATATATAAAAAAGAAGGGAAAGAAATATAGGGCTGAAGTGACATCCTCGTCAATTCACTGGGAGTAAATCCTATCCCTCGAAACAACGTAAACCTGGGACTCCCCACCGCTTCTGGGGGTTATGAAACATGCTGCCTAGAAAGTTCGCAAAATTCGTTTTATATTTAGAGTGGCGTCGGATGATTTCGTGTTGTTCTAGTAGATAATGCCAATAGTCCATGCCCGATATCAAGGTCCGCGAGAGCACGTAGTGCGATGCGTGTCCTCCAATCCATCGGATTGCCGAAGTTTTTTGTGAGGGGAAAAAGACAGCGTCAGGGAAAAATAAAGCGTCCGCCGTGATCGTGGATTCGTCGGTGCGTCGGAGGAGGGCCATGATGCGTTGCGTCAGGCGCCAAACATCCTTTGCCTCACCGCACTGCAGAGAATGTTCGTCGGTGTCCTGCATGCCACATATAAGGCAGAGCGGGGAATCTACCATGCGAATGTCGTACAATCGTTGGCGGTTGACTGTCTTGCGGTTGATTAGTGTATACCATGACGATCGCGCTGCTGTGGTGAGGAGAGGTGTATGGACAGCTCGCCAAATCTGTCGCCAGTTTCGTGTTGGGTATTCAAGTTCGACAACATTGCTGCCATGATGACGCCGCAAGTATCGATATATCTCACGGGTAGTGGGGATCCTTGTAGAAGGTATCTGTAACTGTACATAACTAAAATCAACAAAAAATCGCGCGACGTGAGAAAAAGAGGGCGAGATGGTGCCTCCCGCCACCGGTGGTTCAAAGGACGTCGGAAGAAGCACATCCAGGATGGCCGACGTGATGGCGTGTTGCCGTTGGTTCCAAGTGCGTAGCGTCGCTCGCAGGTATAGAGCTAGAGCCTTGTTCCGCACATCCGTGAGGTTAAGGCCTCCAGAATGGTGTGGGAGAGTTATAGTCTCGTATTTGATCTTAAACAACATTCCTTGGCTGACATAGTATCCAAAGGCCGCCATTAATCTGTCGGCAATACCATGTGGCATAGGCAGTACCTGTGCCAGGTGCGGCAGTCGCGAGGCCAGGTGAACATTAGTGTAGTCCACCCTTTGGAGCAGGTCGTGCGTTCGGAGTGAATTGTTGCGTATATGCAGTCGGACGTTCTGGAGGAGACGTCGATAGCTCGCCGCCGCTGATTGCCGTAGCGATCGGGTGAACATTACATCTAAGCATCGCAAGATGTCCACCGTCGTAAACGGACTGTGCAGAGCGTCCAGCCCTCGACCGATGTGCATGATCTTGGTTTTATTCATGTTGACTCTGCTTCCCGCAGCTACTCCGTACGTATTAAGAAGGGTAACCACCTGACTTACTTCGTTCTCCGACCGGACGAGTATCATCAAGTCGTCGGCATATGCACGACACGTGAAGGAGCTCGCACGGAGTCGGACGCCTGTTAGAGTCCGTCTAAGAGTCTGCATCCATGGTTCGAGCGCTATTGTAAACAGTATCATCGACAAGGGACATCCTTGCCTAACTGAGCTGCAAACAGGAATCGTTCCTACCTCCCTGCCATTGACTCTCACCGTCGAAGAAGCGCCGCGAAGGAGGCGCATGAGGGCTTTAATAAAATCCTGTGGTATCGCCGTGCGTCGCATGGTCCTGTCAAGGAAATCATGGTTGATCCTGTCAAAGGCACGATCAAAATCCACCGATACGAACGCCGCTCGCATGCGACAAGCTTCCGTCAGGGAAATTACGTCACGGTATTCGCCGAGGATAGAATGTATGTTGCTCCGAATCCCTAGACAAGCCTGGTCTGGTGGTATTGTCTTGGATATTACAGTCTTGAGCCTTGCCGCCAACATTTGCGCAAAGATCTGATAGTCAGTATTGAGCATCGTGAGAGGTCTAAATTGATGGGCGCTGTCACTCGCTGTCGATTTCGGTATTGGTATGAGCAGTCCCGCCATGAACTGCGACAGAACGTCCGTGTCAGGGCTCAGTAACTCATTATACATCAATACCAACTGGGACATCATTAAATCCGCAAATGTGCGATAAAATTCGAGTGTCAACCCATCTGTCCCAGGGGATTTATCCACCGCACCCTTCGCGAGTGCGCCCCGGATGTCCTCTTCCGTTAGGGGTTCCAATAGCGCCTCTGCATCCGGACCATCGACCTCCGTTTGCATCTATCGCAAAATTTCATCTCCTGTCAGATTGTCCGTCGGCGTCCCAGTGAAAAGGAGGCGGTAATGCTCCAGAAACTCAGCAGCAATGTCCTGTTGTGATGTCAAGGGCCGACCATCGTCATCATGGAGCACTGTGATTAGGGATCGGCGATTACGCGCATGACCCTTGGACACATGGTGCATGCCAATACGTTCTCCATCGACGTTGTCCAAGCACCGAGCACGGATCGAAAGTCCCTCCAGTCGACGTCTCGTGATCGATAAAATGCTGGCCTGAATGCGATGGACTTCCGCTTGACGTTCGGGCGATGGGGCCCTGGAGGACAGGTCGCGGAGCACCATGTAGTAATAATCAAGTGTATCTCGGAGCCATTTCGCTTTTTCCTTGCCATACGTTATGAGAGCTCTTCGTATCGCCGGTTTTGCACGCCACCACGAAAGAACCGTACGGTGCAGCGGCAGACAGCGAGTGTAAGTCTGCCATGTTTCTTCGATCCGCTGGCGACATTCGAGATCCACCAATAAGGATGAATTAAGTTTCCAGGAACTACGACTCCGCCAGACCCGCTGCTGTGGGAGGGTTAACGTGCATAAATATGCAAGGTGATCCGTAAAAGCTGTGGGCCAACGTTTAGCAGCCAACACGTGATCTCTTAATCCGTCAGAAACATAAATCCGATCCAGCCTGCTCGCCGAGTTGCTAGTAAAATATGTGTAACCCTCTCGCTGCCCATGGATCTTTTCCCACGTGTCCATAAGGGCCATGTCCCGGCAGATCGTGTTCAATGCGTGGCTGGAGCTGAAATTAGGAGTTTGATCATTCGGTGTGAGTACACAGTTAAAATCCCCCCCTACCAAGATGTGGTCATACCTCCCACGGAATAGGGGGGCAATCTCCTCCGAGTAGAATCGTGCACGTGCCTGTCGATTGTCAGATCCGGAGGGTGCATAAATGTTGACGATACGAATGCCGTTCACGGTCATGGCCAAACCCCGAGCCGAAAGAAGGTAATCGAGGTCACACATCGGAATCCCTTCCCGGACTAGTATCGCTGTGCCACGTCCTCCATCTGGAGTCGGCGCTAGATAAGTGTTGTATCCGTGCACGTCGGGAAAAGCAGCATTGCAGGTTTCCTGCATCAGCAGAATATCAACGTCTGTGGCGTAAATCATGTCCCGGAAAATTTGCATCTTTGCAAGCGAACGTGCGGTGTTAATGTTCACTGTGCCCACCTTATATGCTTGGTCCGTTGTCGTTGTCACGCTCGTGTCATGTCATTGAGAACTCCAAGGGCTGTAGTACACTATTCGTGCTCAGAGGGGTGCCCGCCTACGGGCTGCCCTCCTTTGTTGTCGTTCCGTGATGTGCATCCTGTAAGTGAGTGGTCATCATTTGGGGATGGCAATTCCTGTATGTCTTCGACTGGTTCCGCCCAGTCGCAGTGGTCATCCATCCGAGAAACGTCCTCTGATGTATTTCGACGTGGCTACCGGGACATTGGTGTCCCTGACTCCGTCGTCGGCAGCGCTGGATCAGTCGGTGTCAATGAAGAGGGACCATCTGAAGGGCAGGACATCCGGTCAGCATCTGACGGAATCCTGTCAGCGTCCTCTAAAGGCACGTGTTCTGTGTCAGACAGTTCTTCGGCTAGGATACCTTCCGCGTCACCTAGGCTAGGGGGGGACTTGTCCCCGAACTATGGCGACGCTTTTTGCGACGCTTCGGCGATCGCTGTTTGCGTGCCCTGCCCTCTGCTGCCTCACTGTGGTCGTCGATCGTTCGTTGGTCTGTTGCCGGCGCCACTGCCTTGACCTCTACTTCCACGCCGCGTGCTACATGTGAGTTTTCGGAATGTTCCTCCCTCGACTGACGTGACGTGGGTGTATGGACATTCTCCGAGTCACTTCCATGCTCCCGTAACTCGGTCTGCTCTTGCATAAACACGTCCTTGTCACGCTCCGAACTTGGCAACACCTCCCGGCGGGCCACCGACACGTACGTCATCGGCAGTTGCGTGGGAACTTCTCGCTGTGACGCTTCGACATGTGGCAGTTGCACGACGCGGCGTTGTATGCACTCCGAGCGGATATGTCCTTCTCCACCACAGCCAGAACAGGTGCGTGGCTGGCCATCGTAGATCACAATAGCTCGACAGCCGCCAATGTATAAATAAGACGGGATATGTTTAGTAAGGACGATCCGCACCTGTCGCACGCCGTTTAGCACAGGATAGGTACTAAAACTTGCCCAGCGTTCAGGCGTATGACTAAGTACCGTTCCATATGGTCGCAGCGATTCAGTAACCATCGATTCTGGCACCTCAAAAGGCAATTCAAAGATCCGAATGACCCTCACACCCAATCCTGAAGGAGTTACTGTTACATCGCTGATATGGCCATCAGAGTGTCGAAATTTAAATCCTCTTTGAGCAGCGGAGAGAGTTCTTTCACACGCAGCTTCATCGGTCATCTTTACGTACATTGTACTGTTTACAATGGACAGGTGTGTTCCAATTATGTCTGCAGCAGGTAAAGGAACTTCTTCCCTCAAGAAACGCTCTATTTCGAAAGCTTTGGGTCTGGCAAATTCGTTGTCGAACGTAAATTGGAGCGTAGTCTTTCGAAAATTGTGTGCCATGGCGATCGAGTCAGACAACAACACACGCGGGTACCGGCGGTGTAAACACTTCCTCGTCCACGCGCGCTCGCGGCCGGGACAGCAGGTCCGTGCCGCGCCACCGCCTAAAGCAGACTTCATGAGCTACCCAAGCACGACTCACGCCCCGTCCTCACAGCTTTAATTCCGCCAGTACCTCGTCTCCTACCTTCCAAACTTGTCTGCATTTTGACGTACTGACAGTTTTAATAATAAGTAAGCCAGGTCCTTTTTTTCTTCTGTTGGTATAGCTGAAGACCACATTGTTTTTATTTAACTGGGACGCATTATTTATGATAAATTTCATTAGCGATCCAATTGCTGTTGAACAGAAGTCAAAATGATTAACTTCCAGAACCAGCGTCTCCTAGGGTGAACACGTATTATTCTCACTGCTAGATGACGCGTCATCAGTCCATTCTCTCTGATATGTGAGTTACCCCAGAAAATTGTGCTAAAAGACGCTAATGAGTTGTCATCTTCAGCCCGAAGGTCGCTGTTGTTGTTGTTTTTGTTGTGATCATCAGTCTGAAGACTGGTTTGAGGCAGCTTTCCACGCTGTCCCGTGCGAACCTCTTTACATCCGAATGACTAAGGCAACCTACACCGATTTGCACCTTCTTACTGTAGAATATAATATGCAAAATATGTTAATGCATTGATAAGTTTGTTTCTGAAAATGAGAGTTACACGAAGAGAGAAGTTTCTGAATTTAGTTCTATGAGCACTAATATGTGCACATTAATATTTTGTGTTATTCTATATTTTTTACAGAACTAAATAAATATATTGTTTTCAAAATTAAAGAAGAGTCAATTATCATAAACACTCTTTGTAAAACATTGTTAACAGTTGTGATACCTGAGTTTCTCCTCGATCAGTAAGAGAGAAAGCAACAGCAAACTGTTAACAATTTTCAAACAACTTACAGGAATTCAGCCACGTAATATTTACAGCGATCGCCGATATTTCGGCGGGAGTACACCCCACCATTTTCATGGCACAAACTGCAACGGACAGGCTACGTACAAAAATATTTAAAACCTCGGTTCTTAGAGTAATTCAGGAAAGATAAAACACACACACACACACACACACTTAACATTAGTGCCAGCAAAGATGACCAATGTCAGAGATATCGATAGTGAAAGGCTAGGAAGTGGCAGATGAGGTAACATTGACTCTGTCCCTCTGTTTTTTGACAAGGGAGAGAGCAGGACTCAAAGCAGAGTTTAAACAAAAACATCCCTTCCTGTTTACAAGGTTGTTCGCTAATTAATCTTAAACAGCTCCCTTAATAACACTGTCCCAATAACTGGACGTGCGTGTCAGATAATAAACATTGCGTCTTTTGTACATGATCCTGCTTGTTTAAAACAACGGTGGCATTGCCCTTGTCCGCAGGAAAAATAACAATGTCAGGGTCAATTCTGAGAGTGCGTAAAGCAGCCTTCTCTGCTGCTGTCACATGACTCTTTATTTATCTGACTCAGCGTATCGCAGGATCGATGCTGACCGCACGAAAAGTGTGGAGAGAAAGACCAACAACCTTCTGAAGAATAGTGATTTGACGCAGTATACTATCAAGAGTCAGATGGATGCAGTACTTAGCTGGAATTATGTTGGAATTGACGTCTATCATCGCCACGAAGAAATGACAGAGACCAGCAATTCTACTTGCAAATCCACCTATCATCATGCACTCGCCACCACATTGCGCAATCACGTAATGGAACATAGGAGCTATAGTAATGTACAGTGAAGGATCAGCTCATAGGATGCTATAGTGTACTCAAATATAAGGTAAATTTTAACTCAACCCTTGTACCTACCGTGATTTATCCTCAGTCACATACCCACTTAGGGTCCCTCCCACACTAAAGCGCTTACCGAGTGTCCTTTATGGAAAGCATATTAAAATTAACATTGCAATATAGTGTGCTAAGATTAATATTGTTTGTTGAAAGGATCTCACAAATATCTCAATTTTGTGTTTCACTGCAGTAAAAGTCCAGAACTGCAACTGTTGAGAGTTATATGTTCATATTTGCTAAGTGCTTGTTTCACTAATGTAATGAAAGGGCATTTATTTTGCTCTACTACAATGGTCAAGATTAAGACCCCCCGTTGAAATTAATCCAAATGCTCAAAGTTACCTAATTATAGAAAGTTTGAATTACTCTTGCTATTCCTGTCAAGATCTGTACAATATTGGGTTCCTCTTGTGTATTAAAAGTGCATATTAATGGTGTAACAGGATCCACAGTTTGTCTGTTGTGCTCATGCTAGATAACGAGTAATAGGAAGACCACTATTTATGAAAACAGTAACTTCTTTAATCAAAAGACAGTGAGAACTAATTTTTTTAGTGAACTCCATTTAATTTTCATTCTAAGTAGAAAGGTCTGTAGTAGTGAGAGAATTAATCTATGCGCAGTAATTAATTTTGCTGTGAACTTTATCCATATTTCATGTCAGATAGAAATATGTTTGAAAAGTAATATTGAACCTATGGCCAATTTACGATTTTACA
The DNA here is from genome assembly GCF_023898315.1 of Schistocerca nitens. Classification (NCBI taxonomy): domain Eukaryota; kingdom Metazoa; phylum Arthropoda; class Insecta; order Orthoptera; family Acrididae; genus Schistocerca; species Schistocerca nitens. The sequence continues at coordinate 24,819,114 of NC_064614.1, forward strand.
GTGAATATTACTTGTAACATTATTGAGACCATTCAATTTGACTAAGTCCTCAAGGTAATAGTGTGTTTCTTTATCTGTTATATTTATGTAAATAGTTTGTCCCGCTCTGCCAGCTCCAACCTTATTGTGAACAAATGCAGGTGCCAGAGTTCATTGCACTCTCGTGTGACAAAGTATAGGTTGTGACTGCCCATTGAACTTACTTATTTTCAGTTTCTTGAACAAGAATATTACTCATTCTTATGCCTAATTAGGTTGGCGACCGTTTTTATTATCATTTGGACACAGTGAATATGTAAATTACTGTTTGTTACTGTTTAAATATTTACGTAATTCTGACTTCCACTTCCGATAAGCCACCTCCGTTAGGTATATCACGGTCAACACAACTAAATTCCTTTCAGAGGGTAACACTGCACTGTTCCTTTATACCACAATTGCTTTAACAAAATAGTTTCATTATACGAGCTGCTCCCAACTTTAAGGTTATGGTATAACAGTAACGAGAAGGTAGTGTTATACGTGGCTTTTGCGTGACAGGACTATTCGTTCTGTTGGGGCATAGTACGTAATGAATCAAATTTGGTATTTGTTTCCACACGCTACGTAAACGCAGGTACAGTGTTATACGTCCTAGGTTATATGGCCTTCCGAAGGTACACAAGGAAGGAGTTCCTTTCCGTCCGATAGTGGGCAAAGTCGGCGCTCCGACATATCGTGTAGCCCAGCATTTTGCTTCTCTGTTAAGCCCACAAGTTGGTCGGTGTGAACAACATATCAGGAACTTAGCTGATTTCTTACGTCGTTTGGAGGGAACGTGGTTGAATGACTGTTATTTTAGTAGATTTTCATGTGGCCTCTCTCTTCACTCGTGATCCCCGTCTGATTCTTTTGATTAATTGAGGTTGGTTTGGTGTTGAATTAACTAATCTCTTTCGACATGCTTTGACATCCACTTACCTTTTATTCAATGACCAGTATTACGAGCAGACAGATGGAGTTGCGATGGATAGCCCATTGTCTCCGGTGACTGCAAATTTGTTTCTGGAAGACTACGAGGAACGTGCATTGGAGTCGGGGCCTTTGAAACCCGCCTGTTTTTTTCTCAGATATGTTGATACTTTTGTTGCTTCGCCTCAGGTTAGAGAGTATTTGAATGCCTTTTTAGGCCATCTGAACTCGATCCGCCCGAACATTCGTTTTATATGGAGGTGGAGGAGGATGGTTGCCTTCCATTTCTTGACGTTTGGTCAGGAGGAGGGTTAATGGACCATTGGCACATGCAGCTTACCGGAAATGTTCTCACGCTGACTTGTATTTACAAGCTTATTGTTGTCATCATCCGGCTCAGTGTGAAGGGGTATTTCGTACCTTGGTAGACAGGGCACATGTCATTTCCGCCACTGAGACTTTGTCAGCTGAGCTGGCCAATCTTTAAGCTACATTTCGTCAGAATGGTTATTGTGAAAGACAGATTGAACATGTGTTGCGCTATTGAACAACTGTGCATCGGGTAAGTGATGATAATACTGCGTCGACACCTAAGTCTACTGCCTTTTTGCTTTACGCAGGAGGCACTTCCAACAAGATCGGTCGTATTTTACGGAAATACGAAGTGAAATGCGTTTTCGGACCTCCGTCTAAAATTTGAGTGGTTCAAATGGTTCTGAGCACTTTGGGACTCAACTGCTGTGGTCATCAGTCCCCTAGAACTTAGAACTACTTAAACCTAACTAACCTAAGGACATCACACACATCCATGCCCGAGGCAGGATTCGAACCTGCGACCGTAGCAGTCGCGCGGTTCCGGACTGCGCGCCTAGAACCGCGAGACCACCGCGGCCGGCAAAATTTGAGTGCTTTTGGGTTCTGTTGAGGATGTTCCTGGTTTGCGTAAGGTGGGTGTACATCGCATTCCTTGTAGCTTTGGCATGTCATACATTGGTCACACTATTAGGACCGTGGAGGACCGATGTACGGAGCATAAAGGGCACACACGATTACAGCAGACAAGTTGATCTGCTGTTGCCGAAATTGTTTCGATGCTGGTCACGCTATGTTATATAACAATACTGAGATATTGGCATGCACGTCCACCTATTGGGACAGTGTTATTAAGAAATTTGTTGAGATTTAATTAGCGAGCATTCTTGTAAACAGCGATGGAAGTTTTTGTTTAAACTCTGCTTGGAATCCTGCTCCCTCCGTTGTCAAAAAACAGATGGACAGAGTCAATGCTACCCCATCTGCTAGTTCGTTGTCTTTCACTATCGATACCTCTGACTTTGGACATCTTTGCTGGCACTAATGTTAAGTGTGTGTTTGTGTGTGTGTGTGTGTGTGTGTGTGTGTGTGTGTGTGTGTGTGTGTTATGTTTCCTGAATTATTCCAAGAATCGAGGTTTTAAATTTTTTTGTACATCGCCTGTCCGTTACAGTTTGTGCCTTGAAAATTGCGGGTGTATTTCCGCCGAGATATCGGCGATCGCTGAATTACATGCTGAATTACCGTAAGTTGTTTGAAAATTGTTAAGTTTACTGTTGCTTTCTCTCTTACTGATTTAATTATATTGCTTGTGTCATCTGCAAAATGTACTCACTCTGTTCGATGTATGTGAAATGAAACGTCATACACATACATAAGGAAAAGAGTGGAATCAAAATTAAACCCTATAGAACTACTTTTGTTGTTCCCACCCAGGCACTGAAGGTTTTTCTTCTTCCAACAAGGTTTCAATTACAAAGTACAACTGTTTACTTTTACCTTTGTTGAGTCGGATTCAGATCAATTGTTTGTGAAAAATTCTATTCAATAATGCTTAAAATTTTCTGTAAGCGAATCATGAGCCACTCAGCGAAACCCTTTCGCTAACCACAAATAAGTATAAGCAGTGTTAACTTAGTAAATGTACGTACAGCATTCATAGTGACGTATTTATGACGTAGTCAAACTGATGAGCTAGTATGTAAATTGATTACTTTTAATAAAATGCAAGTCATACAGCTGTCTGTATGTCTAATGTTATCACTATCTGTATTGGTTAATAGTCATCATCGCAGTAACTGCTAACAGGAAACAAATCATGAAACAGTCGGAAATTCATAGCGTAAATTCAGTTACACATGAGGTGGTACGACAGAATACTTACAAGGCAAATTACTTACGTGTCACATCACGCCAGATCAGAATGAAACTGTTATTACTGCAGCCACATAAAGAAAACACTTACCCCTACTCAAGAGGTGGCATATCAGATGTAAAAGCACAGTTGTAACTCATCGTCAGTTAATTGTGAACAAATCAAAGAGTGGCCATCATAGATGTTTGCTTTAAAAACCAAACCAAAACGAATGATTCATGCATTCAGTGTTGAAAGATTCCAAAAGATGTTGCAAAAATCGACTCAAGATATACAAACAGGATGAATATCATTATATTCTAAAAGTACAAGCCAATTGGACAGACGCATAACGAAAAATCAACAAAGGTAACATCTGAAAGCTGATAGTGTAAGTGTGTAAAAGGTTCAATAAAAGTTGTTATGTAAGTAAAGATATGAAAATATGGAAGGGGTCGCCAGTAACTTCTACGTGCCACTTCATACTATTATTCTGGAATTAACCAAGGTAGTGTCATAGGACCGCTACTACTTACAATTTATACTAATGGTCAAGTGGATAGCGTTGGAGATTCCGTTAGGCTATTCCGGGCGATGAAGTTTACAAACACTGCAAGGCGGAGGATCGATGTTTGATGAAAGGACTGGCAGTTGATCTTAGCCGTGAAAAAATTTATCGAACTTCGCATCAATAGAAGTAGAGATCTACTACTGTACGATTACGCTATTGGTGACAAATAACCGTAAACAGTAACTACCGTAATATGCCTAGGAGGGACATAAGTGGAGCGACCACACAAAGTAAATAGTAAGTAAAGCAGATGGCGGGCTGCGATTCATTGGAAGAATCTTCAGGAAATGCAACTCATCCACAAAAGGTGTTTTTCTCGTCAGTCTGGGGTCATTACCAAGCGGTTCAAAATGGTTCAAAGGGCTCTGAGCACTATGCGACTTTACTTGTGAGGACATCGGCCGCCTAGAACTTAGAACTAATTAAACCTAACTAAGGACATCACACACATCCATGTCCGAGGCTTGATTCGAGCCTGCGATCGTAGCGGTCGCTCGGCTCCAGACTATAGCGCCTAGAACCGCACGGCCACTTCGGCCGGCATTACCAAGCGGGATACGTAGAAGAGACACAGCAGATCCAAAGAAGAGCAGTGCGATTTGTCACTGCATCGTTCACTCGGCGACGGAGCGTTACGAAAATTCCCCATGAACTCGCTGTAAGATAAGCTTTCTTCATGACGGAGTGTTGTACTATTGAAATTTTGATATTGTGCGTTCCACGAAAGATGGCAACACGCTATTTACTCCCTCGTACGTCTCGCGAAATGACCACAACGAGAAAATCAGAAAAAATTTAGCTAATACGAAGGTTTACCGCGAAGAAGTCTTCCTCTTGAAATGAGGGAATAGGTAGTTGTACCAAAATTGCCCTGAGCCACTCTCCGTAAAGTGAATTTCGTAGAAGTAAATGTAGACTGGCACGGAGTGCTGCATCGAACCTATATTAAGACGAAAGACCATAAGATACGTTTTGCTATAGAGCAGCTACTATGTTGATAATCATTCCTGAATCTGCAAGTAATGTACTATCCGCAGCAACTGTTAGTCCACCGAGACTGTCATATTTTTTAACTACCTGTTGATCTCCCTTTCAATGTAATTTAATTCAGTTTTTAGCAAATTCCGTGATATGGGTAGCGTTTATGTGTTTATCTGCTTGGCTAAAACCTTAGTGAACGTAAATTCACTGGGCCCGCCTCTGCGTCCACTTTTCCTCCCGTTCTCCGTGTTCTCGGCACGTACGACGTCCATCGCAGCACGTCTCTGCCGCCTGCGCTGAAGCCGCGACCAATTTTTCGGCCTCGCGGAGCGGTATCGACTTTGCATTAGCCGCACTCTCTCCGACGGCTGACTGCCCATAACGATTTTAAGCCATCCAGAGGCACGGCGGGAGGCGCGGAGCGTGTGACGAGCGGAGGGAATGTTAGGGTATCCCCCTCCCAGACGAGGGTTCGGTTGAGGGCCTTTTGCCCAGCGTGGCTCATGAAGTGTTTCCAAAGCCGTTGATGGATGAATGAGCCGCCCTATATCCAGATGATAACCGTCCCGGATGTACTGCATCTACATCTGTGTTCTGCAAAAGCTTTGAAGTGCATGCCATATAGTTCCTCCTATTGTACTACACATTAGGATTCAGCCGCGTTCCATTCCGGTATGGTGTGTGAGAAGAATGAATGCTAAAATGCTCCCATGCTACCTGTAAAAATCTAATTTCTCTAACCGGTGGTGACAGGTAGGGGGCTACTGCGTATCTCGAGATTCATCACTCACGCGGCATAATCTAATGTCTCTGAACACGTTTACAGCCTTTACAACACTTCGAAACCTTGTGAAACTTTGAGTCGATACTTGTGCACTTTCTCCGATAATACTACTTTATAGGTAACTGCATAATCTGCAAAAAGTCTGGCGTTACAATTAATTTTGTCTGTCGGGTTATTAATATATGTTATGAACAACAAAGGTCCAAATACATTACCCTGGACCATTGCTATCGGTGACGGTCTATACAAGGTAACGCTCTGTGTGTCCCTTCAGACGCATCCTCAGTAGTACTACAAGACGCGTTCAAACTCAATGGGTCTTTGTTCTTATTACAAGACAACGCCTTCTCCCCCTTCTCTCCAACCCGTTCCACCAGGCATGTGGCGAAGTCACTGTACCACACGCTCCATTGTTCCAATACAGAGAGGTTAAAGATAAGCCCCCTACGCCTCCCCTCCCCACCCTTGACACATGGCAATGTCATCGAACTACACTGCTATTTCTGTCACTATTGTTCTCGTATGTCCCCTTCGTTTACTATCCCAGTTATGTGAGTTTCGTCATTTGCTCAAGATGTTTACACGTCGGTGAAAAGGATCAGGATCTTTCTCCTTGGAAGTAACAAGTGGCATACAACAAATGTCTGGTTTATGGGAACACCCCCGCCCCCACATATATATATATATATATATATATATATATATATATATATATATATATATATATATATATATATATATATGTGTGTGTGTGTATGTGCGTGTGTGTGTGTGTGTGTGTGTGTGTGTGTGTGTTCCATTACAGTAAAAGGAAAAATAATTGTTAAGAACCCTTGAAATAAAATATTTTTTCTTTTACTGTAATGGAATAAATACAGACAAATAGATACATAGATATTCCTAAGTTTCTCGTAGTTTACATAATTACTTTAGTATGGTATACACGATGCTTAGGAACAGTTTGAAACGCTTGTAAGGGGACAGCAGGGCAGGTTGTGCTTAAAAATAATTCGTGTTTACCTGGTAATAAATATGCAACCAGTCGCTCTTTTACGATTTATTCAACCATGAACAAGTTTTCGAGCCACTGCTGCCTCATCATCAGATGGACGTGTTACAAAAATATTATGTTGTGGACCAAGTGTAGATGGATGCAGTGCTGGTGTTGAGTGCTCTGCCTTGTGGTAATCACATCAGGTTGCTTCTTCTAACGTACTTTATTAAAATATGTACACAAATAAACACAGTATGTAGCTACACTTTGTTTTACATTGTAAAACTGCCATAAAAACATTGTAAAATTTCTATAAAAAATTCTCAAATATATTAACGTCATAACATTAAACTGCAAACAATATTTTATTTAGTCCATTTCTGTAACTTCCTGGTAGATTAAAACTGAGTGCCGGACCGAGACTCGAACTCGGGACCTTTGCCTTTCGCGGGCAAGTGCTCTACCCACATCATTTCTTTTTTTTTGTTGATCTCATTTTTGTTCTACATTGTTCGTTTAATTTATTCGGGGCGGACGTCAGATGACACCAGTTCAGGTTGTTTGTTGATCCGTTCACTCAATTTTTTGTTACAGAGAGTAGTTAACCCTCTGACCGAACACGCTGAGCTACCGTGCCGGCACCGACTGAGCTACTAAAGCATGACTGACGAAGAACCGCCTCAATTCTGCCAGTACCTTCCAGACAGTTGGTAGAGCACTTGCCCGCGAAAGGTAAAGGTCTCGAGTTCGAGTCTCGGTCCGGCACACAGTTTTAATCTGCAAGTTTCATATCAGCAAGTTTCATATCAGCGCACTCTCCGCTGCAGAGTGAAAATCTCATTATAGTCCATTTCTATTTGTGATTTTCACAGCAATAAAATTTTTAATTAGAATCAGGTAGGTGATTAAAATTTTGAAGTATCTTCCCCGCCAATTTTTCTGACAGGTGACATCTTTGCATTAATAGACTTACGAGTTAGTGTGACGTTGATATCTGTAATATCGACGACATCTGGTCTGAAATGGCAGCATACTGCTAGTTTATTTGGAAATTTGTGGTAAGTTCCTATGGGACCAAATTGCTGAGGTCATCGGTCCCTAGGCTTACACACTACCTAATCTAACTTAAACATACTTATGCTAAGGGTAACACACACACACTCATGTTCGAGGGAGAACTCGAACCTCTGACGGGGGGAGCCAAGCGAACCGGGGCAAGGCGCCTTTGACCACGCGGCTACCATACGTGGCGCTAGTTTATTCTTCGGCATTTCGAATAATTACAGGTTTTACATACTGTAAGTGTACTGTCATATCGCTGGCTGAGTTGTGGAGTATCTTTGCGTGCAGCCGCGTCTGTAATGAGTCGAGCGCGGGACACGGAACTGTTACGTTGTGTAGTGTGTAGCTCTGCATGTGAGAGGCATTGTTAGCATGGAAGTTGAAGTGTTGCTACAAGTGTTATTACAGTAAAGTGATAAAATATGTAAATGGTTCAGAGGAAAGTACATCATGAAGTAATTTAAAAACGTGCAGTGCCGCCGATAACATATTTGTGTATCCTCTCGATGCGTGTCGTATCGTACTGTATCAATCATGCGCGCCATGATCGGTCTCCCAGAATGAACTGATGTTAATCAGTAGAAATTAGTTACCATAAAAGAGGGCAGTTAAGTGCCAGTGTGTTGTAGCGAGCGTGAGGACGTGCGTTCGATCATCGCGTTCCGCATCAAACAATCAGCCGCGCCGCGACGGTTACGCGCACGCTCGTACAACTGAGAACTGTGAACTATAAATTTAACCTTGTGAACAGTGATAAAATTTATTATTAGTGTCAAGGAGGACTGGTACTAAATATCTGTATATGCGTGCCTAGCGTAAGAACTTTCGTGCGACCATTCGGCTTCCGCATCATCAACAGTCATCCGCGCCGTGTTCGGTACGCGTACGCTCGTCCAAGTGGACGGATAATCATCAAGATAGTTGGGATAAACGTTTACGACTTATAGTGTAAACAGTGCAACCTATGGTTTTCATATCGTCTCAGAATACAGATGTTCATACCAGACGTAGAACAGTATTGTACTTAACCTTGAGTGGCTCCCCTAAACCCGCTTGCACATTTAGATAGATAATTTCAGGCAAGCCAGCAGCAGTGTGGAGCAGAACAGTACGACCGCCGCGTGATTACCAGGTACGTGGTGTGGACAGGGCGCACGGTCCAGAAAAGCACAAACGACAACTAGTTTAAAGTACCCCCACCCATTAGTACCCCCGGGCGTATAACAATACGCTAGTGTGCATAACGAAAGGACGAAAATAACGTTCTCAAGGTGTATCACTGCCAAGTGAGACAGATCAATGAAATATAGAAGATGCATAGAAAGAAGTGCTACAGTATAGTACAGAAGGTAATTGACAGAAATGCCCAATGAGACGAATAGAACTGTCACTTTTACTCAAAGATTATACACCATTGGAGTCACTGCTATTTATGACGGTCTCCTGGCGATTAGAAAATGCTGAACAAGGTTCGTAATAGGATGCGCGATCAGTACGACTGCCAACGTATGCTGTGCAGCGTACATCCATGCTGACCACATGGCTGGTAAGGAGTTGTTTTGGTAAGGCATTCCATTCGTCCACCAGCTTGGTGGTAGATGTACTGCAATACTTACATGTGGATATACTGCAATACTCCTACCCAACGCATCCCACACGTCATCGATTGGAAGGCGGACAGGTCAGTCCACTCGCCGAAGATCCTTTCGTTCCAAGACATCCTACTACTACGGTATCTGATGCGTCGTGCAGTGTCATTCATAAAAATGAAGTCAGGACAGAATGCACCCCTGAAAAGACGCAAAGGGGGAAAGGAGTAAACTCACAGAACGATGACCCGTGAATGTACCGTATTCATACATCAGGACCTCAGTATCCCCAAGCAACTTTATGGATCCCCGTAATATAACAATTCATCATCATAAACTAAAGGCTATGCCTTGTCGATTTAGCCACGTCCCTCTCTCCATTGTGATCCTCTTCAATGCTTCATACGATTTTATCCCCATATCTTCTTTGGTGTTATTAAAATACGTTGCTCTTGGCCTGCCTCTTGGTTTTTTCCCTAAAACTTCTCCTTCAGATACATTCGTTAGGAACTGGTTGTGTCTCATTATGTGCCCTATCATTTTTGATTTTCTTCTTGCAATATAATTTAGCAGCGTTCTGTTCTCATTCACTTCTCTTAAGACCTGTTCATTACTTTTTCTATCTACCCAGCTTGTTTTCGTCATTCTTTTCCATATCCACATTTCCATTGCTTCCAGTCTCTTTTCCTCTTCCTGTCCCACAGTCCATGCTTCACAACCGTATGTTAAGACACTCCAACAAAAGTTTTGGCAAACTTTTTCCTACTTTCTAGGCTTATATGATTGTCTGTTAGTAGATTCCTTTTATTTTGGAAAGCTTGCTTTGCCAAGGCTATTCTTCTCTTTATATCTGTGATACATTTATTGTCGTCAGTGATGTGCTCCACAAATAACAGAAGTTCTCAACCTGCTCTAGAACATCATCTTCTAGTTTAATATTAACTTTAACATTTTCTTTTTTCTTTCCTCCTACCATAGTTTTTATTTTCTTCATATTTATTTTTAGATTAAATTCTCTTAGGATTTTGGCAAATTTTAGCAACATAAACTCTATTTCCTTTACTGAGTCAGAAAGTACAACTATATCATCTGCAAAACGGATACAGTGGCCGGCCGGAGTGGCCGAGCGGTTCTAGGCGCTACAGTCTGAAACCGAGAGACCGCTACGGTCGCAGGGTCGAATCCTGCCTTGGGCATGGATGTTTGTGATGTCCTTAGGTTAGTCAGGTTTAATTAGTTCTAAGTTCTAGGCGACTGATGACCTCAGACGTTAAGTCACATACTGTTCAGAGCCGTTTGGTACAGTGTATTCGCTCCCCGTTAATTTTAATTCCTTTGGTTATTCTTTTCAATTTTTCAATGGTTTTTTCAATAAATAAGTTGAATAAATATGATGATAACGGACATCCTTGCCTTACTCCCCTCCCTATTTTTGCTTTCTTCTTCACACCATTCGCTTTTATCTCTGCTTCCTGCCTTTTGTACAAGCTCCAGATTAAGCTTCTGTCCCTCCAATCATGATTTATTTCCTTCATTTTTCGGAATAACAATTTCCTATTAACCATGTCAAACGCTTTTTGTAAATCTATAAAGGTCAAGTAGGTTTTCCTATTAACTCCAATTCGTTTTCTAATTCCATCCTCAGAGCTAGCTAGTGTTGCCTGTCTTGGTCTTTTTCCGGAACACTTGAAACATCAAAAACGACTGCGTTCGAAAATGGTCTCGGCGTCTGCCGTGTTCCCAATCCTAGCCATATGAGGGTACACAATGCGGTAGGGACACGTATTGAAGTACGGCCACGTGCTCCAACGACCTTTCAGCAGTTGTCAGCCGTGCTGTTCGAGCAATCAAGCAGCCAACAGCAAAATCTCCTAACCAACCTCGTGACCAGGATGGGAGCGTGTTGGAAACATGCCTTGCTTTACGTGGAGCACTTACGCCGTATTAATGACCACGTTCTGCCTTTTTTAATTTTCAGTCGATCCTCATAAAACGCGGTGACTTCAGTGTAATTATTGCACATTTCTTTATTTATTTTTTGTACTATACTGTAGCAATTCCTTCTAAATCTAAAGCTGTATTACTTGGTAATGTTACATAGCCCGAAAGACACTTTTGAAGAATACTCAGTATTGTAGAACACTCAGTAAAATGTCGTTTATTGAAACTGAACTACAGTTCTCGAACAATCACTAAATACACACAAAGAAAACAGTAACATGTACACGACTATTCATCAAGAGCGTCGGTGAGGTCCGTCGGAGCTGGTCCTAGCTCGCCGAGGAACTGGCTGTACTGCTGCTGCGCTGGCCTTGTAAAGCCAGCTGAGGCCGGCGGAGTACTCCAACTTTCCCTGTGTCTCTGAGGCGACCTCAGCAGAAAAAGGTTCGCACTAGTCTCTAGCAAGTTCAGTTTACTTTGAAGAATTGTTCCCCTCTTGGTTGCGCCTGCAAGTGCTTGTGTATGTTATATGGTACGCAGGGGTGTCTCGAGTGTAGTCTGCCTGACAGGGGCCGTCTGTGGCAGAAGTAACAACTTTCGTCCAGAATGAGATTTTCACTCTGCAGCGGAGTGTGCGCTGATATGAAACTTCCTGGCAGATTAAAACTGTGTGCCCGACCGAGACTCGAACTCGGGACCTTTGCCTTTCGCGGGCAAGTGCTCTACCAACTGAGCTACCGAAGGACGACTCACGCCCGGTACTCACAGCTTTACTTCTGCCAGTACCCCGTCTCCTACCTTCCGAACTTTACAGAAGCTCTCCTGCGAAACTTGCAGAACTAGCACTCCTGAAAGAAAGGATATTGCGGAGACATGGCTTAGCCACAGCCTGGGGGATGTTTCCAGAATGAGATTTTCACTCTGCAGCGGAGTGTGCGCTGATATGAAACTTCCTGGCAGATTAAAACTGAGTGCCCGACCGAGACTCGAACTCGGGACCTTTGCCTTTCGCGGGCAAGTGCTCTACCAACTGAGCTACCGAAGGACGACTCACGCCCGGTACTCACAGCTTTACTTCTGCCAGTACCTCGTCTCCTACCTTCCAAACTTTACAGAAGCTCTCCTGCGAAACTTGCAGAACTAGCACTCCTGAAAGAAAGGATATTGCGGAGACATGGCTTAGCCACAGCCTGGGGGATGTTTCCAGAATGAGATTTTCACTCTGCAGCGGAGTGTGCGCTGATATGAAACTTCCTGGCAGATTAAAACTGAGTGCCCGACCGAGACTCGAACTCGGGACCTTTGCCTTTCGCGGGCAAGTGCTCTACCAACTGAGCTACCGAAGGACGACTCACGCCCGGTACTCACAGCTTTACTTCTGCCAGTACCTCGTCTCCTACATTCCAAACTTTACAGAAGCTCTCCTGCGAAACTTGCAGAACTAGCACTCCTGAAAGAAAGGATATTGCGGAGACATGGCTTAGCCACAGCCTGGGGGATGTTTCGAGAATGAGATTTTCACTCTGCAGCGGAGTGTGCGCTGATATGAAACTTCCTGGCAGATTAAAACTGTGTGCCCGACCGAGACTCGGTAGCTCAGTTGGCAGAGCACTTGCCCGCGAAAGGCAAAGGTCCCGAGTTCGAGTCTCGGTCGGGCACACAGTTTTAATCTGCCAGGAAGTTTCAACTTTCGTCCATACTTTTTCATGCCAGTTTATGTATGTAGCACCTTTCATAGTTGTAAATAAACGGAAACTTTTCTTCATCAGCGCAGGAGTACGCGAAACCCTCCTCACACATATGTGTCTGCTACACACGAGATACACGTGCACGTCAAACGTAAATCCCACGATGTCAAAATGTTTTAGTCCATCTGGCTTTAGCGAGCTGCTACTGAATGTAATATGAAATATTGTCCTAGTAAGAACAAAAGTATTTTAAATACAAACTTTTAGATTTGGCCACTCCTGCAACCGAGCTCAAATTTCACGTGGGCCTACCTTTCAGCACGTCCCATGATTCATTTTATGGTACACTCGTATCTGTTAGAGGTGTTCCATTCATATTCTACACTGGTGGCTGAAGTTAAAGCAACAAACGGAAATGTTGCAAGGTTGCTTCAACAATGAAATGAATACCCTTAGCTGCATACAGCCGTTGATGTAAGTCAACGGGGACAGTTGAAAATGTGAGCCCCGTCCGGGATCTGCTGCTTACACTGCAGACGCTGTATCCATCTGAGCCACCGAGGATAGTGCGACTGTAGGGACTTATCTCTGGCACGCCTCCCTTGAGACGCACATTCGCAACTGCTTATTCTCCCGCACTATATATATAATGCCCCTGCCTATTATACTAATTACTCGCTGCTTTACTGCCGATTCCGTAAGAGTTGGGGCACTGTTTATGCATCTGCACAGAAGAAGATGGTCAAATGGCCGGTGATGTTATCTGTTCTTTCGGACATGTCTGAAAGAACAAATACCATCTTCATATATACATGGTTGCTTTTATTTTGCCACAAAACAGTATAATCAGATGATAGTAAAGTACAAACCATATAAAGAATACAGAGCGTTAACGACTGTAACGTGCACAACGTGTAACACCATAGGTCTGATACTCTACTGGTTTATTTTGCCTTTTGTTTTATTTAATGTTACATCGTTGAGCTTCTGTAAATGTGTTTGGTTGAATAGATAACACAAAATTGTATACTCCTTTCTTTGTTGAAACTTTGATGTCATGATTTGATTCTATGCAATGTAGTATATCTGTTGTTTAAATTCTTTGTCCCATTTCCAGGGAACAAAACTTACTATATATAATCGCAATTTCTGTGTGAATAATTTTTTGTAGAAATGTCAATATGTGCAAATGTTCTGTTTTATTTAATGTGTTTGGTTGCTGTTATGTAAACTGCTGATCCTCACTTAGGGTTCTTAGTCATTTTGTATGTAAAATGTCTTGTGGTTCCCCTCGGGAACGGAACTTTGTAGCGCGCAAGTTGTGGTTGGCCTAGGTAGAAACGGTGGAACCTGGAGTCAGTCGGGGACGAGCTACCAAGCTGTGTACTGCCATGTAAAAGTTGTATATTGTGCTGGTTCCGAGAGAGGCTTTTTCTGCCTCTTTCCAATGCCTCGGTTGGATGGATAAATAGCTGGAACGATTCTGGAATTGGTATCCCTCATCGCCACCAAGAAATGACAGAGTCCAGCAATTCTACCCGCAATTCCACCTACCAACATGCAATCGCCACCACATTGCGCAATCACTATAATGGAGCACTATAATAATATACAGTGAAGGATCAGCTTATTGGATGTGTTAGTGTGCTCAAATATAAGGTAACTTATAATTGAGTTTATGTACCTATCTTGATATTTTTTTCCTTATCATAACACCTCTCAGGTTCCACTCCGTTTGAACTAAAGTGATTACCGAGTTTCCCTATTGAAAGAACATTAAAGACCAGTGTTTTTCTAATTAATGCCTCTTGAACATAGTAAAAAGAAAGTTAAAGTTAATGTGGCAAGAGAGTCAGTTAAAGTAAATTATGCTTACTGAAAATAATTTTCCTATTAAAACTGCTTATTAAAGTGTTGTTGCCAACTTCAAAATTAAAAGTTCTTAAGACTGAGACTTATAAAGTTCTTCTTAGTAAATGATCACATTGCCGCCTATTCTAAATCGCAGAAGGTGAGTCAGTAACTTGTGTGTCTCACTGTAGTAAAAGTCGTGACTTGCATTTATGGAAAGTTATATACTCGTTTGCTAAGTGTGTGTCTCTCTTGTGTATTGGAAGTGCATATTAATAGTATAACAAGATCCACAGTTAGTCTATTGTGTTAATGCTAGGTAACAAGTATCGGGAAGACCACTATCTATGAAAACATTAATTTCTTTATTCAAAAGACAGTAAGAAGTAACCTGTTAATGAATTCCATATAACCTTCATTCTTAATAGAAAAGTATTTAGTTGAGAGACACTTACCCTGTGATCAGTTCATAATTTTGCAGTGAACTACATTTATAATTTTATGTTAGCTAGGAAAATGTTTGAACAATAATACTCAACCTATATCCAATTATTGATTCTGCAGTGAATATTAATAGTAACGTTATAAAGACCATTCAGTTTGAATAAGCCCTGAAAGTAATAGTGTGTTTCGTTATCTGTTATATTTTTCCAAATAGTTTGTGCTGCTCTAGCTGTTAGTTCCAACCGTAACGTTAACAAATGCAGGTGTCAGAGTTCATTGCACTCGCGTGTGGTAAAATATAGGTTGTGTTTATCCGTTAAAGTTACTCATACCTAATTTCTTAAACAAGAACGTTAATCTTTCTCTTGCCTAATTAGGCTGGCGACCGTTTTCCTTATTCTTTAAACAATGTAGCTAGGTAAAACATTATTTGTTGCTGTTTGAATAATTACGTAATTCTGACTTTCACTTCCGATAAGCCACCTCCGTTAGGTACAACGCGGTCAATATAACAAAATTCCTCTCACAGGGTAACACTGCTCTGCTTCTTCATACTACAATTACTAGAATAAGAATCATTTCTTTATATGAACTGCCTTAGGCTTTGAGGTTATGGTATAGTAGTATCAGACAGAAGTGTTATAAACGGTCATCGTTTTTTTCCAACTTAGCGGATTTTCACACACACTCCGACAACTGGTTAATGCCCTCAGTGTGGGGTGTAACCATCTCTGGTAGCACTACAGTCCTAGTAACGGCAGGGCATGCTGTCAATGATGCCGTCAATCCCATGTTGAGGCAATAACGCCCATTCTTCCTGCAGAGCTGCTTCCAAATCTTGGAGAGTGGTTGGTGGGTGCTGACGTGATGCAACCTGTGTCCCTGCTGCAAGCGAGACGTGCTCTAGGGGCTTCAAACCGAGAGAGCAGGCAGACCATGCCATGCGTGCAACATCTTTGGTTCCCAGGAAAACATCAGCCACCTGTGCTCTGTGAGGTCGTCCAGTAATACGAAGCCTGGGGCCACAGCACCTCGCAACAACCGCACGTGAGATCACAAGGTATCGTCAAGATACCTGACAGCCGTTATACCTCGCCGATTTAACCGTACAAATCCATGAAATGGTGTTCGAGTGGCCAACGTAATTCCTGCCCATATCATTAGGGGTCGCCCTCGATATCAGTCTCTTTCTACAATGGTTGGGTCCCAAAATCGTGTTTCACGTTACCTCGAGATGCGAATCCTTCGAGAATCACTCTCCAGACCAAACCGGGCCTCATCTGTAAAAAGAGCATTGGCCCACTGCTCGACTGTCCAGATGGCATGTTGACGGCTGTACTCTAGACGTTCCCCTCTGTGATGACACGTCAGAAGTACACTTATAGCAGGTCTTCGACAATAAAGGCCACTATGCCGAAGCCCTCCACACATTGTTGGCCTCGCTACAACACGTCCAGTGGATACTGCGAGGTCAGATGCCAGTTGCCAGTTGCCCTTACAGCCAAATAACGGTTCTCTCTTCCCCATGTCACAGTTGTTAGGCCCCGGTCAGTTTCGATCTTTATAAACTGTCACCACATCCGAAAAACAACAGAACGGCTCACATTAAGGCATCGGGCCACATCAATCTGCGACTGTCGTGCTTCCATTCTTTCCATGGCCCTCCAGCGCAGGGAGCCTGGTAGACGTCTTCTCCGTGCCATACTATACCGTCTGTGACTGCTTACACAGCGACTGTGGGTGGAAGACACTCGGAAAACACTATCTCAATTTGATAGGTGCACTGACGTTATCATTGGCTTGGTTGTCCGTTGAGCTGAACGCCATCTTCTTTGCAGTGTATTTGGATGCTATGCTGCACTCGTGCCTGCAGTGAAATACAAACTCTTTCAAACGTCCTTGCATTACCTGGCAGGTGTTCTCGAGACTGCAAAACTTGCTGCTCCAGCTCTTCAATATGAGTGCTGCAAACTTTTGAAATGACTCCACACTACAAGAAACCAAAGGATTTTGGTTATATGATCTTTGGAGGGCAAATTACAGGCCTCGTTCATCTTTTCCATCGGGGACCATAATGGATGTCCTCTTAGACATTGTCCTGTCACGTTAATGTGACAAGCTTTCAAAAGCCTGAAAAACTCACCTCCATAGACTGAGTTACCCAAGGACGCCTCACGACCATCTCTCACAGCTTTACTTCCACCAGTACCTCATCTTCTACCTTTTATGCCTAACAGAAGATCTCCTCCACACATTGCGGGACTAACATTCCTGGATGAAAAGATATTGCAGGGATAGTCCCCCAGGCTGTGGTTAAACAATGGCCTTTTCTCCAGAGTGCTGGTGCAGCAAGGTACACAGGAGAACATCTGTGAAGTCTGAAAACTAGGAGGTGAGGTACTGGCGGAAGTACATATGTGAGGAATTGTCGTGTGTCGTTCTTGGGTATCTGCGCAGGTAGAGCGCTTACGGACGAAAGTCAAAGTTTCTGAGATCGAGTGACGGTGCGGAAAACTGTTTTGATCTACCAGGAGGTTTCCAACTACGGCAGTATTTCATATTGAAGTCCGTATTCGCCGCAACGTCACAAACACGATTGTCCCGCAAACAAATTGTTTGCGGGCAAATTTTCTTTAGATCGTTTTCACTTCTACACTAAAGCGCCAGAGAAGCTGATCTAGGCTTGCTTATTCAAATACAGAGATATGTAAACAGGCAGAATACGGCACTGCGGTCGGCAATGGCTATACAAGACAACAAGTGTCTGGTGCAGTTGTTAGATCGGTTACTGCTGCCACAATGGAAGTTTATCAAGATTTAAGTGAGTTTGAACGTGCTTTTATAGGCGGTGCACGAGGGATGGGACGCAGCATCTGGAAGGTAGAGTTGAAGTCAGGATTTTCCCGACCATTTCACGAGTGAACCGTGAATATCAGGAATCCGGTAAAACATCAAATCTCCGATATCGCTGCGGCCGTAAAAAGATGCTGTAAGGACGGGACCAACGACGACTGAAGAGAGTAGTTCAACGTGACGGAAGTACAGCCTTTCCTCAAATTGCTGCAGATTTCAATGCTGGGCTATCAACAAGTATCAGCGTGGGAACCATTCAACGATATGGGCTTTCGGAAATGACGGCCCACTTGTGTACCCTTCATGACTGCACGACACAATGCTTTACGCCTCACCTGGCTCCGTCAACAACGACATTGGACTGTTGACGACTAGAAGCATGTTGTCTAGTCGGACGAGTTTCGTTTCAGTTTGTATCGAGCGCATGGATATGTACGGGTTTGGAGACAACCTCACGAAACCATGGACCGTGTATGTCAGCACAGGACAGTTCAAGCTGGTGGAGGCTCTATAATGTTGTGGGGCATGTGCTGTTGGGGTGATATGGGATCACTGATACGTCCAGATATGACACTGAGAGGTGACGAGTACGTAAGCATCCTGTCTGATCACCTGCATCCATTCATGTCCATTGTGCATTCCGTCGGACTTGGCTAATTACAGCAGGACAATGTGACACTCCACGCGTCTAGAATTGCTAGGGAATTGTTTAAGGAACACTCTCCTAAGTTTAAATACCTCCTCTATCCACCAAACACCCCAGAAATGAACATTATTGAGCACATCTGGGATACCTTGCAACTTGTTTTCCAGAAGAGATCTACTCCCCCTCGTACTCTTACGAATTTATGGATAGCCCTGCAGGATTCATGGTGTCAGTTCCCTCCAGCACTACTTCACACATTAGCCGAATTCATGCCACGTCATGTTGCGGCACTTCTGTGTGCTCGCGGGGGTCCTACACCATTTTAGGCGCGTGTCCCAGTTTCATAGGCTCTTCAGTGTAATAACACATGTGTAGTGTGTCACATCCGTCAAGATTCACTCTCCAGACCAAATCGAGGCTCATGGGTGAAAGGAACAGTGGCCCACTTTTCGACCGTCCAGGAGGTATGTTGTTGACGGCTGCATACTAGATGTTCGCTTCTGTGAAGACGCGTCGTCAGATCCAGTTGGTCCGCAGCTCGTGGTCGTGCGGTAGCGTTCTCGCCTCCCACGCCCGAGTTCCCGGGTTCGATTCCCGGCGGGGTCAGGGATTTTCTCTGCCTCGTGATGACTGGGTGTTGTGTGATGTCCTTAGGTTAGTTAGGTTTAAGTAGTTCTAAGTTCTAGGGGACTGATGACCATAGATGTTAAGTCCCATAGTGCTCCGAGCCATTTCATTTTTTTAGATCCATTTGGCGTGCAGTACTAAGGCGGTACCGTCGTACCCTGACAGCCAAATAACGGTTCTCTCTTTCCGATGTTACACACTATCGCCACATCCGAAAAACACTGAACGATTCACCTTAAACCATCGGGCCACTTTAGTTTGCGACTATCCTGCTTCCACTCTTCCTATAGCCCTCCACCGCGAGCCGGCCGAGTGGCCGGAAGGTTCTAGGCGCTACACTCTGGAACCGCGTGACCGCTACGGTCGCAGTTTCGAATCCTGCCTCGGGCATGGATGTGTGTCATGTCCTTTGGTTGGTTAGGTTTAAGCAGTTCTAAGTTCTAGAGGACTGATGACCTCAGAAGTTAAACCCCATATTGTTTAGAGCCATTTGAACCATTTGATTTGAACCTCCATCGCACAGCGCTTGGTATGCGTCTTGTCTGTGCCATACCGCACCGTCTGAGACTGTGTACACAGCGATTCTGGGTGTGGGTTGCCCGGAAGACCCCATCCCTCTTAATAGGTGTCCTGACTTTTTTTTAAATTTCGTAATGTCGTCACGACGTTTTCAGTAATTATAATATATTGTTTAATTCTCCGACTCTTCTACTAATCCAAATCTTTATGTATACACGATGCACCTTAATAAAATGGAGAAACTGCCAGGACTGATTCCTGAGTGGAAACGGAGGAAGAGAGGTACTACGAATAAGTGTCCGGAAATGGAGGCACTGACGAATGCAGGATGTCTGACCACGTGCCGTGTGTTGCTCGTCTGTTAAAGGGGGGGGGGGGGGGAGGGGTGTCTGACGGAGCGTACTGTAAAAAGCACAATGGTCCGGTATTCATCTACATCTACATTTATACTCCGCAAGCCACCCAACGGTGTGTGGCGGAGGGCACTTTACGTACCACTGTCATTACCTCCCTTTTCTGTTCCAGTCGCGTATGGTTCGCGGGAAGAACGACTCTCGGAAAGCCTCCGTGCGCGCTCGAATCTCTCTAATTTTACATTCGTGATCTCCTCGGGAGGTATAAGTAGGGGGAAGCAATATATCCGATACCTCATCCAGAAACGCACCCTCTCGAAACCTGGCGAGCAAGCTACACCGCGATGCAGAGCGCCTCTCTTGCAGAGTCTGCCACTTGAGTTTGTTAAACATCTCCGTAACGCTATCACGGTTACCAAATAACCCTGTGACGAAACGCGCCGCTCTTCTTTGGATCTTCTCTATCTCCTCCGTCAACCCGATCTGGTACGGATCCCACACTGATGAGCAACACTCAAGTATAGTTCGAACGAGTGTTTTGAAAGCCACCTCCTTTGTTGATGGACTAAATTTTCTAAAGACTCTCCCAATAAATCTCAACCTGGTACCCGCCTTACCAACAATTAATTTTATATGATCATTCCACTTCAAATCGTTCCGCACGCATACTCCCAGATATTTTACAGAAGAAACTGCTACCAGTGTTTGTTCCGCTATCATATAATCATACAATAAAGGATCCTTCTTTCTATGTATTCGCAATACATTACATTTGTCTATGTTAAGGGTCAGTTGCCACTCCCTGCACCAAGTGCCTATCCGCTGCAGATCTTCCTGCATTTCGCTACAATTTTCTAATGCTGCAACTTCTCTGTATACTACAGCATCGTCCGCGAAAAGCCGCATGGAACTTCCGACACTATCTACACACAATATATATTGTGAAAAGCAATGGTCCCATAACACTCCCCTGTGGTACGCCAGAGGTTACTTTAACGTCTGTAGACGTCTCTCCATTGATAACAACATGCTGTGTTCTGTTTGCTAAAAACTCTTCAATCCAGCCACACAGCTGGTCTGATATGCCGTAGGCTCTTACTTTGTTTATCAGGCGACAGTGCGGAACTGCATCGAACGCCTTCCGGAAGTCAAGAAAAATAGCATCTACCTGGGAGCCTGTATCTAATGTTTTTTGGGTCTCATGAACAAATAAAGCGGGTTGAGTCTCACACGATCGCTGTTTCCGGAATCCATCTTGATTCCTACATAGTAGATTCTGGGTTTCCAAAAACGACATGATGCTCGAGCAAAAAACATGTTCTAAAATTCTACAGCAGATAGATGTCAGAGATATAGGTCTATAGTTTTGCGCATCTGCTCGACGACCCTTCTTGAAGACTGGGACAACCTGTGCTCTTTTCCAATCATTTAGAACCTTCCGTTCCTCTAGAGACTTGCGGTACACGGCTGTTAGAAGGGGGGCAAGTTCTTTCGCGTACTCTGTGTAGAATCGAATTGGTATCCCGTTAGGTCCAGTGGACTTTCCTCTGTTGAGTGATTCCAGTTGCTTTTCTATTCCTTGGACACTTATTTCGATGTCAGCCATTTTTTCGTTTGTGTGAGGATTTAGAGAAGGAACTGCAGTGCGGTCTTCCTCTGTGAAACAACTTTGGAATAAGGTGTTTAGTATTTCAGCTTTACGCGTGTCATCCTCTGTTTCAATGACATCATCATCCCGGAGTGTCTGGATACGCTGTTTCGAGCCACTTACTGATTTAACGTAAGACCAGAACTTCCGAGGATTTTCTGTCAAGTCGGTACATAGAATTTTACTTTCGAATTCACTGAACGCTTCACGCATAGCCCTCCTTACGCTAACTTTGACATCGTTTAGCTTCTGTTTGTCTGAGAGGTTTTGGCTGCGTTTAAACTTGGAGTGAAGCTCTCTTTGCTTTCGCAGTAGTTTCCTAACTTTGTTGTTGTACCACGGTGGGTTTTTCCCGTCCCTCACAGTTTTACTCGGCAAGTACCTGTCTAAAACGGATTTTACGATTGCCTTGAACTTTTTCCATAAACACTCAAGATTGTCAGTGTCGGAAAAGAAATTTTCGTTTTGATCTATTAGGTAGTCTGAAATCTGCCGTCTACTACTCTTGCTAAACAGATAAACCTTCCTCCCTTTTTTTGTATTCCTATTAACTTCCATATTCAGGGATGCTGCAACGGCCTTATGATCACTGCACATACAGAATCGAAAAGTTCGGGTCTGTTTGTTATCAGTAGCTCCAAGATGTTATCTCCACGAGTCGGTTCTCTGTTTAATTGCTCGAGGTAATTTTCGGATAGTGCACTCAGTATAATGTCACTCGATGCTCTGTCCCTACCACCCGTCCTAAACATCTGAGTGTCCCAGTCTATATCTGGTAAATTGAAATCTCCACCTAAGACTGTAACATGCTGAGAAAATTTATGTGAAATGTATTCCAAATTTTCTCTCAGCTGTTGTGCCACTAACGCTGCTGAGTCGGGAGGTCGGTAAAAGGAGCCAATTATTAACCTAGCTCGGTTGTTGAGTGTAACCTCCACCCATAATAATTCACAGGAACTATCCACTTCTACTTCGCTACAGGATAAACTACTACTAACAGCGACGAACACTCCACCACCGGTTGCATGCAATCTATCCTTTCTAAACACCGTCTGTACCTTTGTAAAAATTTCGGCTGAATTTATCTCTGGATTCATGTCGGGAACGAACCGAGATTGTGTTTGTGTGTGGCCAAGCTGATGGAAACAGTCAAGATTTAGCAAGGCTACAGCAAAACAAGTTCTCTCACAGACACCAACCACATCACACAACATTTCAAGCCCTTTTTGCGCGTCTGTGCAATTATGGATCGTTCGAAACAGACCAATGTACAGGGAGGCGTCCGTCTTTGTGTACACCAGGTTTGGAGGACATGTTCTACAGGATACTGAAGGCGAACTCAAGTACAAGCTCCAGGCAAGTGGCACTCCAACATGGTGTAAGCCAAAGTACAATTATGTGGGCTTCGTCGACATATGCTGCAGTGAGATCGAAAGTATTTTTTCTTGGTCGTACTTTATCCGTCAAATATACGGGATGTAAAATGGAACTACACTCTAATTTCTAGCGCATCAAGAGGGGTTATGGAAACTATCTGAAATGCATGTAAGTCCTGAGCTTCGGTGAATTGCGTGCATATGGAGTATCGTCTCAGTTGTGTGACTGGATCAGTGATTTCCTCTCAGAAAGGTCACAGTTCGTAGTGATAGACGGTAAATCATAGAGTAGAACAGAAGTGATATCTGGCGTTCCGCAAGGTAGTGTCACAGGCACTCTGCTATTCATGATTTACATAAATGATCTACGTCATAATCTGTGCAGCCCCCTTAGATTGTTGTAGATGACGCTGTAATTTACCGTCTAGTAAAATTATCAGACGATCAATTCCAGTTACAAAATGATCTAGAAAGAAATTCTGTATGGTGCAAAAAGTGGCAATTGGCACTAAACAAAGACAAGTGCGAGGTCATCCACATGGGTACTAAAACAAATCGATAAATTTTGGGTATACGATTAATCGCAAAAATCTCAGGTCTGTTAATACGACTAAATACCTAGGAATTACGCCGGCCGCAGTGGCCGCGCGGTTCTGGCGCTGCAGTCTGGAACCGCGAGACCACTACGGTCGCAGGTTCGAACCCTGCCTCGGGCATGGATGTGTGTGATGTCCTTAGGTTAGTTAGGTTTAACTAGTTCTAAGTTCTAGGGGACTAATAACCTCAGCAGTTGAGTCCCATAGTGCTCAGAGCCATATGAACCATTTTGAACCTAGGAATTACAATTACGAGCAACTTAAATTGGAAAGACCACATAGATAATATTGTGGGGAAGGCGAAACAAAGACTGTGCTTTGTCTACAGAACACTAAGAAGATGCGACAAACCCACTAAAGAGACAGCCTACACTACATTTGTCCGTCCCCTGCTGGAATATTGCTCCGCGGTGTGGGGTCATTACCAGGTATAATTGACGGAGGACATCGAAAAAGTGCAAATAAGGGCACCTCGTGTTATCACGCAATAGGGATGAGAGAGTCACTGATATGGTACGCAAATTGGGGCGGCACTCACTGAAACAAAAGCGGTTTTCTTTGCGGCGATATTCTATTTACGAAATTTGAATCACCAGCTTGCGAATGCGAAAATATTTTATTGACATCCGCCTACGTAGGGAGTAACTGTCATCACAATAAAATAATAGAAATCAGAGCTCGAACGGAAAGATTTAGGTGTTCCTTTTTCCCACGCGCCATTCGAGAGTGGAATGTTAGAGAAGTAGTACGAAAATGATTCGATGAACCCTCTGCCAGGCACATAAGTGTGAATTGCAGAGTAACCATGTAGATGTAGATTTGTGGAAACAAACGGCCGAACGGCTTGATACAGTGGAGGAGATCGACTTGGAAGCTCCAGTTGGCGACCGCTTTGCCTTTCAATTGTACAACATATCATGCAACTTTGGGAACGTTAACAGGCTTCCTTGTTCTTCCAGGATCTTTAGAATGTCATTTAACAAAATATATCGTTCGATTCATAGAAACATATTTGCTTCAATATTTCGTGTCATTTAAAAATCAAGAATATTAAACGCAGAACAGAATTACACGCCCTTCTTATCACTATTATCTGCCGAAACGCTACTTTCCTTCTCTCGAACCGTTACGAAAGGTGCTGAAATATATTGTTCCGTTGCCATTGGTGGCCCTTCTTAAGCGAATGGCAAATCGATACCGCCGAATGTGCTGTTGCTTTCACCGTGGACGCTGGTCAGCTCGCCGTTCGTCCATGAAATAACCTCGACGCTTCCCAGCGATCTGAAAGGGGCCAGACGGGATGTATAGTTGCGTGGGTGGGGGATCTTCCGTAATCCCCTGGAAGCCATGGGATGGGATGATAGAATTTAGGGTCGGCCTTCCCCCTTCCCTGTGCCTGCCAGCCGTTTATTAAATTTTTGTCCGTCCGGTGGTGTTGGCAAATGGATAACGGCGGCTTTAAGTGGGAAAGAGAAATTACGAAGTCACTGTAGCTTTTCCTGACGCTGTGCAATGCTTCTCGAGCCTCGTATCAGAACTTTTATTGTCTTTCCGTGCAGCATGCGCAGAAGGGCGGGATTCAGAATGAACAAATTCAGAACACTGTTATCATATTGTAATATAAATCATGCCGTCAGTCTATAAAAACTGTAATCGGTGTTAATGCTGTGAACAGATTCATGCCACACCATTTATATTATATGATATCAGTGTATTATTCATGATCTAATCAAATGACCATAAAGAGTATATGTTTCGCCCAATATGGTGCTGTGAATACTTTTATGATCCTGATGATAGTGAGACGACTGAAAGTGGATGTATTAACAAAGTATTTTACCAGCAGCTCAATGAGGTAATACGAAATTTTTCAAATATGAGGTTTGGAACTTTAATAGTGGCAACTACTTATTTACAACTCGTACAAAATAGATATGTTTTTCAAAGTTTTACTGACCTTCAGAGTAGCCACCAGCATTGTGTATAACCCGTTGCCAGCGATTTGGAAGTGAAAGTTGTGTTGACAGTTCGAGCGGCGCGGTCTATTGCCCGACGAATTTGTAGCAGTTTTGAAGCGAATCCCGAGTTGAACTTACGAGGGCTTAAGTCAGGCCAGTGCAGTAGTTGATGTAGCACTTAGCAGCCCCATCAGTCAAAAAAACCAGTAACAGCTTGCACTGTACGTTCTTGAGCATTGCCCTGCAAAATGATGGTCAGGTCTTGCAGAAAGTGTCATCGCTTCTGGCTCTATGCTGTTCATTTTTGGAACACATTCTACGACCAGACATTTGCTCTTCCACTCATTACTCGCGCACACTAAGGTGACGATTCCCGTAAGACTTCGGGCAACCTGTGCACATCCGCACAGACAAAGGTCAATGGCCGGGTAGCCATTTACAGGGTGTTTCAAAAATGACCGGTATATTTGAAACGGCAATAAAAACTAAACGAGCAGCGATAGAAATACACCGTTTGTTGCAATATGCTTGGGACAACAGTACATTTTCAGGCGGACAAAGTTTCGAAATTACAGTGGTTACAATTTTCAACAACAGATGGCGCTGCAAGTGATGTGAAAGATATAGAAGACAACGCAGTCTGTGGGTGCGCCATTCTGTACGTCGTCTTTCTGCTGTAAGCGTGTGCTGTTCACATCGTGCAAGTGTACTGTGGACAACATGGTTTATTCCTTAGAACAGAGGATTTTTCTGGTGTTGGAATTCCACCGCCTAGAACACAGTGTTGTTGCAACAAGACGAAGTTTTCAACGGAGGTTTAATGTAACCAAAGGACCGAAAAGCGATACAATAAAGGATCTGTTTGAAAAATTTCAACGGACTGGGAACGTGACGGATGAACGTGCTGGAAAGGTAGGGCGACCGCTTACGGCAACCACAGAGGGCAACGCGCAGCTAGTGCAGCAGGTGATCCAACAGCGGCCTCGGGTTTCCGTTCGCCGTGTTGCAGCTGCGGTCCCAATGACGCCAACGTCCACGTATCGTCTCATGCGCCAGAGTTTACACCTCTATCCATACAAAATTCAAACGCGGCAACCCCTCAGCGCCGCTACCATTGCTGCACGAGAGACATTCGCTAACGATATAGTGCACAGGATTGATGACGGCGATATGCATGTGGGCAGCATTCGGTTTACTGACGAAGCTTATTTTTACCTGGACGGCTTCGTCAATAAACAGAACTGGCGCGTATGGGGAACCGAAAAGCCCCATGTTGCAGTCCCATCGTCCCTGCATCCTCAAAAAGTACTGGTCTGGGCCGCCATTTCTTCCAAAGGAATGATTGGCCCATTTTTCAGATCCGAAACGATTACTGCATCTCGCTATCTGGACATTCTTCGTGAATTTGTGGCGGTACAAACTGCCTTAGACGACACTGCGAACACCTCGTGGTTTATGCAAGATGGTGCCCGGCCACATCGCACGGCCGACGTCTTTAATTTCCTGAATGAATATTTCGATGATCGTGTGATTGCTTTGGGCTATCCGAAACATACAGGAGGCGGCGTGGATTGGCCTCCCTATTCGCCAGACATGAACCCTTGTGACTTCTTTCTGTGGGGACACGTGAAAGACCAGGTGTACCGCCAGAATCCAGAAACAACTGAACAGCTGAAGCAGTACATCTCATCTGCATGTGAAGCCATTCCGCCAGACACGTTGTCAAAGGTTTCAGGTAATTCCATTCAGAGACTACGCCATATTATTGCTACGCATGGTGGATATGTGGAAAATATCGTACTATAGAGTTTCCCAGACCGCAGCGCCATCTGTTGTTGACAATTGTAACTACTGTAATTTCTAAACTTTGTCTGCCTGAAAATGTACTGTTGTCCCAAGCATATTGCAACAAACGGTGTATTTCTATCGCTGCTCGTTTAGTTTGTATTGCCGTTTCAAATATACCGGTCATTTTTGAAACACCCTGTAACTATATATGAAGATAGTATCTGCTCTCGAAAGAACAGATACCATTTATGACTATGCAGCTTCTCAAGAATAAATGATAATTAATTGAAACCCTCGGTTGCGTAGGTAGATTGTGGACATTCGGGAATGTGAGCCTCGAGGGAAGCGTGCAAGGGATAAGTCCCTGAAGTCGCACTATTCATCTGCGCTCCCGGTGGCTCAGATGGATAGAGCGTCTGCCATCTAAGCAGGAGATCCCGGTTTCGAGTCCCGGTCGGGGCACACATTTTCAGCTGTCCCCATCGAGGGATATCAACATCACATGTCGAAAGCTGAGGGTTTCAATTAATTATCATTTATTCTAGAGAAGCTGCACGTTCATCAATAGCATCTGTTCTTCCGAGAACAGTTACTATCTTCATATATAAAATAAGAGTTGTTGGCTGCTAGTTGTAGCGTAAAAGTGCGTAACAAAGTCAGAAAATCTGAGCTGGGACATAAGTACGGTAGTGCGACCGTGTCACGTGACGCCAGCGTGCTTCGGCGCGGCGTTCGCAGTCAGATTCCTAGCGCGGCAGCATCAAACTTACCGGCGCAGGAAAGTTAGTTTGCAGGAGCGACGAACATGCAGAAAATTAATTCAACGTTGAAAATTCCAGTAAGGACCAGCTATCGCACAGTGTCAGCGATTTCTTCTATTTGGTCCAAATATTTCCCGCTCCTCAGTACAAAACAATGTATTATTGTGTTGGTGTGACATTAATGTAAAATAAGATCTAACCGGCAAAATATAAATGTTGCTACCATGGATTCTGATTTAGCGACAGACAGATTTTTAAAAGGAATGGATGTACTGTACTACGCATATAGTAATAGGAAGGAGAAGTACTGCTGAGATTTGGAACATATCCACTGCGTATGTGAAATCCGGACGCATCAGGAAAGTAGTTTAATTGCAACAGGGTTCACAACCGTGATAAGCGGAATAGGTTTCCTGGAACGGCAGTTATTTATCACTTTTTATTTTTATTTTGCTTACTACGGTGCGTCCATTTTAAGTAACTGCATACCTATCAGAGGAAACATAATTACAACCCAAATTAAAAAACAAACATTTGATATAGTCATCAGAATAAAAACAGACTAAAACAGATTATAAAGACCACTTACAAAGTTTAACCTTTCAATCATATATTGTACATTTTGGGTTACAGTGACCTTTTCATGGGCAGTCCGTGGCGGTCTTCATATACAATAGAATGAATGAAAACGCTATGTAAATTGACGTAAAAATTGATAGTAGCAAATAGTAGAAAATGTTATATACAAAAATCGCTATCATATTACTGAGTTAGAAAACTGTAGGTATGTTAGTAAGTGCAGTATAGCCAGTAGCGCATAACTGCGGCATTGACTGTCATGTGACACTGAACAGTGTGCAGCAACACCTTCTGACAAACAAGTCTAAGATGAACCTTTGAGGACAACTGTTACAAAGTGAAGAAAGGAAAGATTTTTTTTTATTATGTGCACAAATATTGTATCTTTGTAATTGCTGTTGTAAACGAGCATTTGGTAGGGAACTAGTGCCTGCCCAGTTTCACATATATAAAGCGGTTCAGGATCACGTCTACCATCAAGTGAAGGAGATACAGACATGACGATGTAACAAAGTGTTTTTTGTGGCTGGGCAGAATGAACACGGTAATACCATAGAGCAAAATGAAATAAAATATGAGATATTTTATCAAAGAGAAGCCATCCTAACAGACATAAAATTTACATCACATAAAATGACAGTTCTGGAAAAAAGATTTGAAATTTAATGTAGAGTCGACATTGACAGGAACACAATAAATAACTTAATATCCCACACAAAAGTGTTTTGGATACAGCTCAACTTACGCTGATTACACAAAACAAATCACAGTTACTTTAACTAAAGTAAACTAAAAGTAAATAAACTGGGTAAAACAAAACAGAAATGTTAGTTTCAGAGGTAATCACATAATTGGGGCAGACAAGGGAAACACACACATAATCATGAAGTATGATGAGTGCAAAAATAAAATGTATGAATTCTTCACTAATAATAATATCAGTAGACTAGACAAAGACACTACCAAAAAATGTAGTGCCTTGGTTAAGGAAAATGTTAACAATTGTAAATTCCTGGTTACAGATAAATAAATAAGGTCCATTCTTGTAAAGAATCCCAAGGAAAGCACGTTGAAGACGCAACCTAAATTGCATCAACAACATAATCCTATGTGCCCGATTTCGAATTACATAGACATATATTCAAGGGATGGCACACATACAAATCCACCTGATCATAATAAGTCGTTGTGCTCAATGCTGAGCGCCGTAACCCTATGAACCAAGCGTCTCCATCCCGGATGGTTTCCAGCTTCTCTTAGTGCCTGCTGAAGAGGTAGACCGGAGATCGTCTTGATTTGATGTATCCATCTGCTCGCTGCTCTTCCTCTTGGTCTCGTGCCCTTGGTCTTTGCTTGCAAGATTGTTTTCTATAGATTTTCTCCATCTCTTTTCATAATATGGCCAAAGAACTGGAGAATTTTTTAGGTGACTCAAAAAGAAAGGCGTCTGGAGATATCGAATTGTTCAATAATGGACACATTTGTTCTTCCTTTAGTCCATTTTATGCGTAGCATCCTACGCCAGCATCAAAGCTCAAACACATCAATGCGCTGTTTGTCTCTGGCCTTGAATGTCCATGTTTCACAACCATAAAAGAAGACAGGAAACACGAGTGTTTCAACTAGCCGCATCTTTGTGCTATTTCTTATTGCTCTGCTCTGCCAGATCTTGGTGAGCTTCTTCATAGCCACTCGCCCTGGCGTGATCCTTCTTCTTACCTTCCCAACTTCCCCTGCTGCAGATGGTTGACCCAAGACAGATGAAGGAATGCACGACTTCCAGTTCCTTTAATCGGCCTGCGAGCTGGATCTGTTCTTCTCGATCGCTT
The DNA here is from genome assembly GCF_023898315.1 of Schistocerca nitens. Lineage (NCBI taxonomy): Eukaryota > Metazoa > Arthropoda > Insecta > Orthoptera > Acrididae > Schistocerca > Schistocerca nitens. The sequence goes on from NC_064614.1 coordinate 24,849,670, forward strand.
ATCATGATTTTAGATTTGCTGAGGTTGATGTCTAACCCATATACTAGACTAATGTCCTTTATTCTTGTTAGTAGCTCAGCAAGTTCATCTTCGTTGTTGGCTAAAAGCACAGTGTCATCAGCAAAACGGGGGGGTGTTGATAGTTCTCCCACCAATTGCGAGGCCTTTGGTCCAACCATCAAGAGCTTTCCTAATGACATGTTCTGCATACACGTTGAACAGTTGTGGGGATAAGATACAGCCCTGTCTGTCAGAATTGCCAGCATTTGTCTTGACAACTGCGAAGTGATTATTGTATAGACTTTTGATCAGTGCTGTCAAGTGGGGTGGAACACCGAACTCTGTAAGCACCTGCCACAACTTTTCCCAGACAACACAGTCAAAGGATTTCCTATAGTCAAGGAAGCAGATGAAAACAGCAACACAGAACTCACGCGAATTTTCTATTATTTGTCTTATGTTGAGGATCTGTTCAAGAGTTCCTTTCCCTTCGACAAAACCTGCTTGTTCTGTGGATGTGTGAGACTGAATGTACAGCTTCAAACGCTGGTTCAGGATGTAGAGCAAAATTTACTTGCGTCTGATATGAGGGCAATACTTCGGTAGTTGGAGCAGTTCCTGATAGACCCTTTCTTGTGTAAGGGGATGAAGAGAGACTTTGACCAGTCATTCGGCCACTCCCCAGTTTCCCATATTCTTTTGCACAATGAATGCAGCACATCAGTACCTTCCTGTTCCATTTATTTGATCATTTCTCCAGATATACCGTCTACACCAGGGCCTTCACAATTCTTCAAATGTTGAATCGCATTCTGTATTTCACTGCATAAAATTGTAGGTCCCAAAGTAAGTTGCTCAACTGCTTGATTGTCCTTACTGTTGTTAATTCCAGAGTACAGCTTTTCACAGTGCTGTTTCCACCCTGCAACAAAGTCTTCCTTGTCTCCGATAGGGTTACCGTTCTCGTCATCTACCATCCACGTACGAGGATTAAATTTACCGTGATGCTGCTGATTTTCTTGAAGAGATCACATACCTGATTACGATTAAGATGCTGTTCTATTTCATTACAGATGCCATTAATGAAATGTGGTTTGTCCTTTCTACAATTCCGTTGTATTACTTTGCACAGGTTCTTGCATCTGTTTTCATCCTGGGTAGTGTGGATACCAATTTTCTTCAGATGTCTTCTCTCTTCAGTTAACTGTAGTTTGGACTGCGACATCCAGCGATGTTTTGCACTCTGAGATTGTTCTGATGTCGAAAGTGACGAGGAAACAACATTCATTCGGTCGCTGGTGCTTCCTTATCAAAACTGATCTTGTGAAGTTTTGGTCTTACAAGTTCACAAATTTGCGAATAGATTCCTTGCTTGTGAGTCTTAGCTGTCTTTTTTCATTCTTCTTGGCAGATTTAAGATTAACGCGCGTTTTCATGGATAACAGAATGTGATCATTACCACAGTCAGCTCTAGGAAAGGTTTTACAATCTAAGACTGAAATCTTCCAACGTCTTCGCGCTAGGATGAAGTCAATTTGGTTTCTAAATCTATCACCAGATGATATCCAAGGCTACAGTCGTCTTGTGTGATGTTGGAATATTGTGTTACAGATGGATATGTCGTTATTCACACAGAAATCCAGTAAGTGCCTGCCTTGTTCATTTCTTTCACCAAGACCATAAAGTCCAACGATGGATCCTAACTGCGAGTCTTTGGTAGTATATCAAACTTTACCGTTGAAGTCGCCTTGGATTATTGTCTGTTTTTTGGTAGGCGAAGGACTTGCTCCAGTCGGTCATAGAACTTCTCCATCTCCTCATCTGACGCAGTAGCTGTAGGAGCATAGATCTGAATTATATTGAGTCTACACAGGGAAGCATTCAGTTTGATGGGGATGATCCTGTCATTAATGGATCCGTAACCTACAATACAGTTGGTCAGATTTCTAGGAACAACTATCGCAACACCGTTCTTACTTTGGTCACTACTCCCTGAAAAGTACCCAGTGTTACTCCCTTGAGTCACGAAATGGCCACTTCGTCTCCAGTGAGTCACACTAAGCCCAAGATTATCCAGGCCATGCAGATCCATTTCTCTTTCTACTATAGCAAATTTTCCTGTCTGAATTAGCCCACGCACATTCCATGTTTAAATCCTTCTTACAGTGTGCAGGGATAATTTGCACTGTGATGTTGGTCTAGAGACTTCTCTCAATCCTGTCCCCGACACCGGAGATCCAACTGGGGGACTTGAAGCTCCGGATAATTTAGAACTGAGCAAAGCCATAGGGTTCTCATGGGAAAAGTATCAGTGGTGGTTTCCCGTTGCCTTCCACTGACTCCAATTCCTGTCTGCTCACCGAATCAATTTCCCGCTGGGGTTGGTTACCCAACATTCCTTTGAGTTGATCGGCTTAGCAGGGGCACCACTTGTAGGTAGGAAGTTGGAGAATTGAGGTAACAGAAGCTGAGAGAACTCTCTTGCTGAGTTCTTGTAATGGCGTACCACCCCGTTTGTTCTGCCACAGTCTCAAGGTGTTTGCAGAGACAACGCAGGTCATCTCTTGGGCCTTCCTATGGAGCAAACAAATCAGTAGCTGTGATAAAGCAAATTAAAGACATCCAACTGGTAGAAGACAAAAAAATTGACTCCTTTGATTCCAGGAACCTATATACGAATATAACTATAGTTGAAACTGTCGAAATTATAAAAGTTAACTTGCTTCGGTATGGAAACATTAGAAATGTAAAAATAAAAAAGCTAATTGAAATACCACAACTGATACTCCATGATGATTACTTCAAGTTTTGACATAATGTATAGACAGGCGATGGGTTGTTACGTGGCAGGTACGCTCGCACACATTTCTACCAATAATATTGAAAGTAATTTTTTCCAAAAGCTAAAGCAAAGTGGAGACATAGTGATATGATATAAATGTTATGTAGATGACACGCTAATTTTATTTGGTGGTTCTATGGATGAGGTTAGCACAAGGTTGTTCCAGCTGAACGGTCTGCATGAGAAGATAAAATTTACAATGCATTTCTGAAGGAACAAAGTAAAAACGTTTTGGAAATGAATATAATAAATAAAGACCATAGGCATAAATTAAAATCTTTTCGTAAGCCTACTGCAACAGATGACATCATTCGTAATTCATCTTGCCGTCTTTCGACAGGTAGAAAGCGTATTTTCACTCTTTGATAAGCAGACTATTCAATATTCCCCTGGAAAAAGAAAAAATCGGTAAATAATTTTGTATCCTTAAATGCACTGTCTACTACTATGGATACGAACCAAATAACGTTCAAACAATGAATGATAATAAACACCAACGATAGGCTAACGTTATTAAAGCAACTAGAGCGATGTAAGCCTAAATACAGTAACTTACTTTACATCTGTGATATCTCAAACAACATCACTAGAGTGTTACGTAACAAGAAAGTGTTATCGCACAGAGAATCCACTAAGTAGGAGATTGCGGTACGATGTACGAAAAATATAGCAATTCTCACATTTAGGGGTCTATAGAACTGACTGAGGAACAGCGATAAGTTGTATGTAGGACGGACAGGGGTAACTTTTAGTGAAAGGTTTAGAGAACACAATTCAACGAGTGACAGTAATAACTCATCTTTTGGTGCACACATTACGCCAGAGAGACATGAGGCGCCGAATGTAGATGATCTGTGGAAATTGATATATTTAACAGGTTTCATAAACACACTTTGACTGCAGTTAGTAAAAAAAACTTAGCTAAACAGCGGATAGTTCCTAGAAAATGTCCATCAAATACTGCTCGCCAGTTAACATTTTTTCAGTTACTTGCCTTTTTAACAGTGTAATCTAAATTCAAAACTATATCGTACTCTCCCAGCATGGTTCTTGCCTTTATGTGCCTTGTCGCGTACCTTAATTTTCTGCGCTTCTTTCGTTTTCCCATATGTCAAAATGCAATGTTTCAATATAATTTTACACTACTATGTTTCTGTGGCCTATCTCATATATAATTTGAAGTTTAAGGAAAGATTTACTTTCTTCACGGTACCCACTATTTGATAATACTCGTTACAATTGTTGCATCCTGATCTCGTGTGCCTTTATTCTGCCTGTACCGTTTTTGATTTAATTATAGGTGTCTTGTTGCAGTACATAACCATCAACCTTCTATCAATTATTTTAATTCTTTATTTCCTGTCTATTATCTGACTGCAGTGGTTCCGTCACCAGAGCTACTAAGAGATCTGAGGATGAAAGTGGGCACGGATGTTGCCTCGGTAAGTTTCAATAACATGGCCATGTCGTTAAGGGCAGAAGCCTCCATTTTCATTATTTTATATTTTTACAATTTTCATCATTTTTTTATAATTATATGTTGCACGTCGTTGTTTTGATACTTCTGTCTAGACATTTCCATCTCCCCTAATCTATTAAAATAAAAACTGAAATTAAAAAGAATGTACAAGAGCATGAATGTCGACTTCCCCCGTATTTATTATTGCATACGATGTCAAACTAGAGTGTCCCGAGAAGTTGTGTTGCGTACCACTTTATCCTACTGTTACTAACGCCTTGGATGTTAAGAAGGAAATCTGTACATTATCTTATTTCATTTTATACTTTGTAAGAGGTATGCGGTGCCTGCAATACGCAAGACATAGGAGAGTCTCTGACCAGAGAGCAGTATGTAGTTAGTTGTTGCTTGTCAGTAGTCTGCAGTAGTCTGCGCGTGTCTTCAGTAGTCTGCGCGTGTCTGCGCTTGTCTGCAGTCTGCTCTGGTCGGGATTCTGGAGGATGAGTATTATTGTAGAAGGTAAAGAAGCAGCCTTGCGCATATCTAGTAATGTATGTGAACTGTCATCCAATTTAAAAAAAAAAATACCATAATAATAATTTTTATAATATAAAGTAATTTTTTTTAAAAAAAGGCATTCATTTCAGTTTAAAGAATTTATCCAATGCATGATGATTCCTTTCACGAATCACAAATGTATAGGCCAGCATTGCACGGAGCTGTGCCGAAAATTTTAGGTAAGAGCAGATATATTCGCCGTTTTTATTGAGGTAAGAATTTTTGCTTTTTTATTCAGAATACAGGGCCGTGGCGCAGCGCTGCTGTCGTCCTAAAATTTACCAGGTTACTGAATTTTTTTATTTCGGGATTTAGGAATTTTTCTGTTTCGAACTTAACATTAAATGAGAAAAGAATTTTGTGGGTACATTAAATGTGAATGTATTTCTGCACGGAGATTATAAATGGGAACCAATTTTGTTCAGAGGTTACATTAAATAAGAATCACATTCAGTATTCATATTTTTAAAATTCATGTGGAGAACCACATTCATTATTCTTATTTAAATTCATTTTATTATTGCGTGTGGGGGGGTTACACTTGGCGACATCCGGCCAGGATCGTATTTCTTTGTGAATCTCTGAGAAGTAGTCATATATCTGCTCTTATTTGTAGTTTGCATCTGGCGCAACGCATTTACTAATTTGTCACTCTTTCTTTCACAGATCATCGGCAATTTATTGCTCTTTGTTGTAATTGTTTGTTCCATTTCGCTTTGTCTTTGTTTCATTTTGTGCTTAATTTTGATTAGTGAAAATGCCGCGAAAAACTGTTAACAGTACATCGCGATGTGCAATGAGTGAAATAGCCGACTCTAATAATTTGACCGATAATACTTGCGACACTCAGTGTCTTAATGATAGTCCTCCATTTACAGACAATCAGTACGTACTGATCACTAGTAATGATTTTAATGCTAATGATGAGCAAACAAATTCAATTGTGTCCTCTGTTAATTTAACGACAATTGATGACGCGGGACGTTCTGTTACAATGAACGCTGCCCAGTTTAACACACCGGATTTGCAAAATTTGAATTGTGAACAGATAAATTTTTCTAACGAAAATGAACAGTGTACTCAAAGTACGACAGATTTATTTGATTCCGAGGTAGTGACTAACAGTGCATATCCGATTGGCGAACCCTTTCGAGAATCACAGAATGACCAAATGGTTACACAAAACGTGACAATTGCAGGTACGCCATCAAACAGCACAGAGAATAGAGTAGGTACTACTGGGATGGATCAAGTTATGGCATTATTGCTACAACTTAATGAAAATTCCAAACAACAGAATGAAAGACAAGACAACAATCACAAACAACTTAGTGAAAATTTCAAACAACTTAATGAAAATTTCGAACAGTTGAATGAAAAACATGACAACCTTAATGAAAAACTAGACAACAATTCCAGACAGCTTAGTGAACAGATTACAGCCATTGGCGCGCAATGTCATGATACTAAAGAACAATTACGTGAGGAAATTAAGGCTTGTGCTAGGAACAGTAGTGAAGAAATTAGATCTGTGGCACAAGAATTAAATAATACACATGCAGCAACAACTAAATTACTTAGAGACGAAATTAGTGCAGTCGCTAAACAATGCTCTGAAAACGCAACACAGTTACGCGACGAGTTTAAATTAATGTCAGCAGAACTTTCGCGCACACTGGATGCAAAATTAGACGCGAAATTTGAACAACAGAACAGCCAAATTGACGAACGTTTTAATCACCACCTACAAAACAGTGAAACGCGCTACCGTAAATTTATACACGAACAGAATAAAGTAAAGCGACAAGTCATGGAACAATTACTGCACAGAGACAGGAAGATAAGCGTAAATTATTTACGAAGGCAAAAACATACGTAGGTAACAATATTGCTACAGTATCAGACGAAATTAATACTATCAAACAGTTGAACACCGAATTGCGTGATGAAATTTCCGATCTAAAATCAAAAACAGTTACACACACATGAGACTTTCAGACAATGAGCAACAGATTTGAAAAGTTGGAAGTAATACAGGATCCCGTGCCATCAAAGCAGACTTTAAAAAATTGAACGAAACCACACGTAAAATACAAAAACAAATTAATGCTTGTGACACTAAAAACGATGATCAGGTAAAAATACTGACTGAAAAATATGATGAATTGGCCAGTCGTATTGACGTTATCGAAAATAATAATGACACCAAATCGGACGATACTTCACCAGTTTCGTTTAATCAAACACCCGAATTCCAAAATTTACGACAGACAATCATTGAGATAGGTTTGTCCAATAATACATTACGTAGAAAATTGTCAACTTTACAGCAAGAAGTGACAGAGATGAAAAATGTTTCAACCTTTAACACATCACAGCATACGCCACTTTGCGAACATTTGTCAGACTCACACAGCCAGTATAATTTAGGTAATTTACAGAGAGTACGTGACTTAGATTCCGAACAATCACAGACAAATAGATTCTCATACAATCCTGAACCTGTTCAGACGTACAGAGACGATAATTTTGATTACAAGCACTTTCTACCCGTGAGAAAATTTAAAGTATTTAAGGGGATACGGAATCACCTATCCCCGCAATGTTAATATATGCCTACTATAGGGAACATTTTCTCACAAACTACTGGAGACAGAGAGGTAAAAATTTTACTGTATGTGCATTCATATGTTACAACAATACTGAAACAACAGTTTATTGTCAAAGTATTTTCTTACAGAGATATTGTACATTTATTTTTAAGTAAATTTTTTCCATCGCTTTTTACTAGACTATCACCCCTAAGTCTTTTGTAAATCAAGTAATTAAAAAATCGTTGTTTCAGTATGTAATAGGGACCTATGTCACTACGTCATAAAAATTTCAGACTTCTAGGTTGACCAGTACCTGAGATAATGTTCCTAGATGAAGTAAAAAGTAAACTTACGGGAAACGGAGAAAGAAGATTAAAACATTCCTGATCCGTAGCTAATACCCCCTTCACAGTCTTCATAATCATCTTCAAGTCTTCTTTTGGCACCCCTCTGCACCTGTCTTGCTTTTTTCACTAATGTCTTGATTATATTATCAGCATGCCTTAGTCTGTGCTGATCTAAAAGGAACATAGCACGTACCGTACGGGAACCAACACACATACCCAACTTTTGAAGGACCTGGCATTTAGTTATATTTCCAAGATTGAAGGTTGCCACAGCATCATACACACCAAAATGTAGTGTATTAATTCCGACAAACACTGTTTTTGGGAGACGATGCCATATCACACTATTCAAGCACTCGTTGGGGTTCTGCGTTTTTCCGTGAAGACATTTCATCAGAAGACTTCTGTCAGCCAGATCTCTGAAAATGGGCTTTATTTCTGCCATGATGGCTGATGGTAGACTGTGGTGGTGAATGTATTTCTCTCCTGTTGTTAGTCCCCTATTGTATTTACACCAGCTGTTTTCACCTTTGGGGCACAAACCATGTTGTGGATGCTCATCCGTGGATGCGGTGTGGAAATATAAAGCCCATATAGCTCTCCTCATTTCTTCAAGATTGCCTGTATTTTGCCTGATTGCAAGGCCATAGCAGTTCTGAATGTGGTCTATTATGGAATCAGTCAATCTTCCTCTGCCATCCAAGGTTTTCCCATCATCTAGTTTTTTCCCTTTCATAACTGATTTTAACCTTCTCAGCCTGGCACCCATTCTCTTCTGCACATGTCCTATACATTCAAGTTTGCTTATATTTACACTGTTCTCATATGGTTTGCTTTCCAAAACTTCTTTGAATGCTTTAGAGTCACCATCTCCCAGATATTTGACATAGCGAACATTATACCACTGTGAAGAGCGATGAAAAATTTTCTTCACCCCAGCAACCTCCATGCCACCACTACTACCATAATAATTAGCAATACAGTCATCACTGTGTTCATTTTTCAGCCTGCCTGTGCACCTACAGTATTTAGACATTATTGCAACATCAATAACCTTGCCAGTATCAACACTAGTTGCTGTTACAACACCATTGTTGGAGGTGTGGCCCCTTTTCTGCCACGTGCCATCAAACGCCACTGTGAGGTCACGACTGCCGTCATTTTCTTCCACTGCTTCTTCCACAGCAACCTGCATTGACTTCTGTGCTACATCTTCAACTGCAGATCCTAGTACATAATTGTAAGCTTCAAACTTTGAAGGTGCACTTGGAAGATTTAGAACACCACATAGCATATCACCAGCTGCTTTGCCCTTACCAATTGCTCGCAATCCATGAACTAACCTAATATTTACACTATAAAGTTCAGTTTTCTTGTATCCATTATTTACAGTTACTGAAACCGAACTTGGAAACTTACAGCTGTATTTACAAACACTGCATATTAAATTAAACTGGGCAGCCAGGCCAACATGGGATTCTACTTTCAGAGAAACGTTTCCATGACATTTTTTGCAGCACAAACTGTTTTCAAGAGCTTCACACAACATATTCGTATCAATGAGTTCAAAAACTTCATTCCCTCTATCAAGTAAATTATATTTCTCTTCCAAATCTCTTAGTTTTTTATGAGAAGCACTGTTTTCATTTGGTGTAAGTTCGTTCGGCAAATCAGTAATAAGTGGATTCACATTTTCCAACAGTGATGATGATGAACTGCTTTGCTTTGCTAATGAATCATTATTTCTTTTCTTTTGCCAGTTCACACGCTTTTTAAATACTTTTGCTTTAGCTCTAGGCATTTTCACTGCGAAAAATGAAGCACTAAATACGAAATAACTCAACAACAACTACTTTCTTATATCACACTGTTTACAAAACAGTCCCGCCACAAAGTCAAAGAGTAACTTGAGGAAACCAGAGAGAAACATTTTCGGGCAACTAGTGTATAAATAGTCGCTGGAAACCGGGATATTTGAATTCATGTCACTTTAAAGGTACTGCCAAAAAGTTCATGGTCAGCCACGAGAGACGTGTATAACTAAAGCGCAATACCCGATCTCACAAATATATAAAAATAAAATAGTTATAATTGTAGTAGAGCTATGTATGATACGTCATTTTAAAGAGGAAACATGGCAGAATATAATACGCCAATAAAAAAAAATTCGATTTTTTAACCCAAAATCCGATTCCGTATCCCCTTAAAAGTGACAGAACACAGATTCACCCCTTGGATTGGATACAACAATTTAGCTTTGCTTTTCCACCGACTTGGCCCATAACACACAAGCTTGAATTTATTTGCAGTTTCTTGGAAGGCGAACCGGCAACTCGTATGAGACCGATCGTGAGACAATGCTACTCGGTAGAAGAATTTCAGAATGCTTTTCTGTCAGCGTATTGGTCGAAGACGACACAGCGCGGAATCAAGGATCAATTAATTAGTTTACCGAATGATGAGAACTCAAATTTTCCCACTGTCACGCAATTTTTTGAACACATGGTCCAACAAAACCAGTACTTAAGTGAACCATACAGTGAATCTGCACTTATTCAGTTATGTATTTCTAAATTACCACGATCATTAAGAGTGTCACTTTTAACAAGTCAGCAGAGAGAAAATATTTCGGCGTTCAGAGATCTGTTACAGCTTTTGGAAGTTCAGCAATCAGATTATTCCTTCATAAACAAAAACTTTTCATATAATAACCAAGGTCAACAAGCGTACAGTAATTACGATCAGCCACGCAATTTCAATAGCAAAGGTAATAGACGCTTCAGGAACGACAACCACCAGAACTTTAACAACAGACAAAATTTTAATTATCAGTATCGTCAAAATTATCAGCAACAGGTACCACATTTCAGTAACAATAGAGGCTTTTCTCCGCAACAACAACAAAACCAACCGGTTAGCATACCTAACCAACAATGTAATGTACAAGGTCAACCAAGCTTTAATGTTTCGCCGCCTACACGTATAGCGTCAGCTCCAACAAATAGTAACGCACAGCAACAAGGAAATCAGTACGTACAGAAAACACATCATTTCAATTCCTATCGCAACTCGCCATATAGCAATGACTATCATGACAGACGTAAAAGTAATACGCACAATTTTCAGCGTACGTTTAATAACAGTCGGTCTTACCAACAACAAAATCATCCGCAACAACAGATTATTATGAATGAACCAGACAGTAGATATCATCCCGAACGTAATACGTCAGGAAGAAATAACAGAACAGTACAAATAGTTGAAATGCCACAGCATCCTCCCGAAAATAATAGCACATCAGATAGAATATGACTAGATGCAGTACAGGTTGCATCTTCCAGCAATGTAAGCGATACTTTTGACACAGAGAATCTTGTTCACGAAAATGTTATTACTTTTGACGATATACGAGACACTCTTTTGCAGGAAAGACCAGTTATTCAAAAAACCATTTCACACCCTGTCATTGAGGTAAAGATTGGATCATCCAAATTTTCAGCAGTAATCGATTCTGGATCTCCTATGTCAGTCATAAATGAGGAAACTTTCAACGAATGTAACAAAGAGAATACATATCCTACGTTACCATTAGGCAAAACTAAAGTAAAAGGAGCAGTATCTGGTAAAGGAGTAGATGTAAAATTACAGACACATTTATCATTTTGTATTGCAGGTCATACATTTCACTCAAATTTTTGGATTGTTCCCTTATTGACGACAGACGTTATTTTAGGTACGAATTTTCTGGTACAACACGACGCAATTATTAACTTTCAAAACTCCTATTTAATGTTGAAGGATGGAAATGTACAACTGGCTTTAGAATTTCATCACTCTTTATCTGCAGAAGAACAAACAATTAATCGTACAGAGGTCATTTCCGCATCACGTAACATTGACTGTCATTCCACATTGTTAACAGATACGTACGTATACAACTATAATACTCCAGACGAAGCCGACTATGACGTTATACAGATGATTTCTGATAAAGTTAAACAGAGCAGTGCAAATACAGACGACGAACGCATGCAACTACGCAAAATTCTTTTACAGCAAGCTCCAGTTTTTAACAACGTTCCTGGTACTATGTCCGGTTTTATGTATGCATTTCAAGTTAAACAGCACGACACATTTAAAGCCAAACATTATCCCATTCCGTATATTCACAGAGAACAAGTTAAGAAAGAATTGCAAGCTATGCTTGACCAAGGAATTATTGAATCGGCAGTGAGTCCGTACATAAACCCGCTCCATATTGTTATGAAAAAGGATGGTTCACTTCGCCTCGTACTTGATTCGCGTCACATCAACGACATTATTATTAATGAAACAGATCGTCCACAGACACTAGAAGAACTTCTACAGAAATTTCATGGTACTGCTATTTATTCCACATTAGATTTGAAATCGGGATTTTGGCAATTTCAACTCCATCCGGACTGCAGAAAGTACACGGCTTTTCTCTGTTTTGGTGACTGTTATCAATTTTGTAAATTACCGTTCGGTTTAACAATTTCTTCAGCAGCTTTTATTCGCGGTTTGAATACAATACTTCCGACAGAACTTAAAGACTGAATCACAACGTATGTAGACGACATTCTTATTGCAGAAGCTAACTGGTCCGAACACAATCTGATTCTTGAACAACTGTTACGAACTTTTCGTGCACAAGGACTCACAGTTAATCTCAGTAAATCGTACTTTGGCAAAACTTCTATAAAATTTCTTGGACATGTAATTTCAGCAGAGGGCATTGCGCCTGACCCGGAAAAACTTCAAGCTTTACGTGACATTACTGTTCCTACGACGAAGAAACAACTACGCAGCCTTTTGGGTTTAATTAACTTTTTTCGTAAATTTATTAATTACTCTGCTTTAGACACCCCTAGATTATGTCAATTGACAGGTAAAAACATTATTTGGTCCTGGGATAGGCAAGCACATTCTGAATTTGTGAACCCGAAAGAAGCTTTGTTGAATGCACTACTTTTATCACATCCAGATCTTACTAGAAATTTTTCCATTGCCACCGACAGCTCTAACACCGCTTTAGGCGTACACATTTTTCAGGAAATTGAAGAAGATGGCAATACAGTAATTAAAAACATAGCCTTTGCGAGTCGCATTCTGTCACCTGCTGAACGCAATTATTCTGTTACAGAACTTGAAACATTATGTGTTGTATGGGCATTTACGAGATTTCGGCATTTTCTTTATAGAAGACATACGACCGTTTACACAGATCATAGAGCTATACAGTTTTTACTTTCCGCTAAATTTACACACGACAGATTAAGCAGATGGAAACTTTAATTACAGGAATTTAATTTTACAATTGTTCACATTCCCGGTACACAAAATATTGTAGCAGACGCACTATCCCGTTCTCTCACCAACAATCAGCAAGACATCGCAACCAACTTCTGCAAAGCAAATTTCAGCGTCATGTACATTCAACAAGTTGCATTTGAGAATTTCATTTCGCCGTCATTACGAGACATAGCGCAAGAGCAGAGTAAAGACAACGTGTGGAAAGAGATTAAACACCTCTGGCAAGATAGGAATAATGTTACCATTACAAACAGTTACACTGTACGCAATAATATTCTGTTTCGCCGCTCTCATCCTGACAGCAACAATTGGTGATTATGCATTCCTGACGAGCTTGTTAACAAATTAATCTGTTATACTCATTTAAGTTACGCACATTACGGAGCCAGAAAATGTTTTCTTATACTGAGACAGAACTGTTATTTTACCAACATGGAGAAACGTATTCGACGAGTTTTAGCGTCATGTAAAATCTGCCAGAAAGCTAAGTCAGATACGACTTCACATATTCCTCCATTACATCCCATTGTACCTGTTAAATTGAGACACATGGCCGCTGTAGACAATTTTGGTCCGATTCCCAGAACTAATAGAGGTTTTTGCTACATCTTTGTCGCTGTTGAACTCACTTCAAGATTTATTACCTTCACTCCGTTACGCAAAGCTACTGCTAAAACTGTTTCGAAAGCATTTGTAAAACATTTTCTATTTCATGTAGGGCATATGTTGAAAGTAATTTCCGACAATGGATCACAATTTCGATCTGCTATATGGACACGTATGTTACGAGCTAGAAACATTTCTCCGATCTATATATCCAGGTACCATGCTTCTTCGAATCCTTGTGAACGATTAATGAAAGAAATTGGTAAACTGTGTAGAATATACTGCCATAAAAGACATATTGATTGGGACCCACACATACTCTCATTCCACGATGTCATTAATTCCATACCAAATGAATCCACTACGCTATCGCCGTCTGTTACACTGTAAAATGTTGAACCACCTAACAAAATTAAAGAATTAGTAAACTTTCCTACATCTCGTCGACTACGACACCATGAAATAATTGACATTGCGCTGAACAACATCAAACGTGCCGCAGAGCGCCGGAAAAGACAGCAAAAACAGGTTTGTACACGCCGTGACTTTCACAGTGGACAGAAGATATTAGTACGTACACACTATTTATCCAACAAAGGAAAAGGTAGGTGCAGTAAATTTGAACTTCTATACGCAGGTCCATATCGGATTCGCAGCATTCCTCACCCCATTGTAGTACACGTCGAAACTCTGAGAACCAGAAAAAGTAAAGGCAATCACCATCTCTCCAATATTAAACCCTTTATTGAATGAACATACTTTATGATTTATCACACTGTAATGCCATTTCCTGATTTTTTTTATATAACCAGTTATGCAATTATATTTACATGCACACTTACTGATGATTATCGTATTTTTTCTTGGCAAGTGCCCGGCAAGGTAAGGTTAGCAGGTCGCTTTTCTTGTCGTTACACATCAGACCGTGCACATTTTTCCAGATAAACTTACACATTTTATGACCACTTATGCAATTATATTTATGTGACTACTTACTGATGATTATCGTATTTTTTCTTGGCAAGTGCCCGGCAAGGTAAGGTTAACAGAGGCATTTCTTGTCGTTACACATCAGACCGTGCACATTTTCCATTTTTTATGTATATATGATTGTTTTCCTGTTTTGTTTGTATGCACTATGAAATGTTTAAGATATAGCAAACACCAGTTGACTTTGAAATTTTGCCTTATGATATCTCAACATCGTGACTATTTTCCCTTTTTTTTTTTTTTTTTTTTTTTTTTTTTTTTTTTTTTTTTTTTTGCTGCTACATTGTGATACTCTGTGTACGTTTTCGCACCTGCACACTGTCTATGTTTTTGACATATTACGTTTTCTGTCATGCTATGATGTATGCTTAATTGTATCACTAGAAACCAGTTTTTATTTAATGGGTATATGATTTAAATGCAAGACATTAATCATTGTTCATCATTTTGAGAAAGAAATAACGTGTAAAAGAAATAAATTAAACAAACCACAGTGGATTGCTATGAAATGGGAATTTCACCTTCGGAATGAACGAAAGAAGATGCAATACCTCGTCACGAAGAGTAAATGGATCAGAATTAACAAGGATTAACAAGAATATACTTTACACATCGTATGATAGCGGTCTTAACTAATTTTTCTTTGAGAATACGAGGCGATTGATGCAGGCTCTCGGACAGAACTACACATCTTAGTTTTAGTGATGAAATATGCCAGAAATAAGGAATTCTATACTATGAATAGTTGTATGATGAAGTGTCTTTTTGCAGATGATAATGAATGGTGATGAATAGTGATGAAGAATATAGTAATATGAATAATGTAGTTTTTCTTTACAGGTGATGATATTAATGGAGTTATGGTGATATGAATAATGAAGTTTTTGTTTACAGGTGTTGATAGTGATAAACTTTATATGGCCACTAAACACACCACTTTTAAGTTTTTCTTTGCAGATGAGGATAATGTTGAAGTTCATGTATTTATGCTATGTAGTTATTTAAGTATTTGTTGCAGTTCGTGTTGACAGTATGTCTTATGTCGCATGGTATGATGACTGAAGGTTTTGGAAAGGACAGCTAGAGAACATATATATTTAATACACATTTCATTACCTGTTAATTCGAAGTTCACTACTTTTCAGCGTAATATGCGTTTCTTCTTTCAGCTTAATAATCCATTTTGTATTTTTTACCAGGAGAAGCTATTCATGAAATTAATGTGTTATAAGCAGTTGGTCATTAAACCTGTTCTAGTACTTGCATTTTATTTTACCCATTTGTGTGTGTCATTCATGAATGTGATCACATATACTCTATTTCTTTCATAACCTTGCTACAGCTGACTCATGACGAATGACATTACCTATCCTCATTTGCAGCAATAAGTCAAAAGCAAATATTGTTATGCCCCAGCAATTAATTATCGATCCCAACGCAATGAATTGCTAGCACAAAATAAAAAAAAAATGTGTATTACCAGTGCCAAATAATGCTACCAGTTTAAGAGAGTTCTGAGTAATACTGAATGATGTTTTCTAACCACAGACATGAGTAATAGTTACAGTGTGTTACATTTTAAATATGTCATATATCACTTGAATGATGAGTTCTGAGTAATAGTGAATGATATTTTGTAATAATGTTTGCATGCTCTACACTCTTTAACTCCTGTTTTGAAGGATGACTTCTGATGATTTGTAACTGATCAATGTGTGCCAATAATTATTTTTAAATATCTCATATGTCACTTGAATGATGAAATATGTTTTGTAATATTCAATACTTGCTGGCCAATGAATGCCACTGTTTCTTATATTTTAAATTTATATTATGTCACTTACATGCTATATATATTAATACCAGTAGCTTGATGCTACACTCATTAGCTTCTGTTTTGAATGATGACTTCTGATGGTTTGTAACTGGCCAATGAGTGCCAATAATTATTTTGAAATATGTCATATGTCACTTGAATGATGAAATATGTTTTGTAATATTCAATACTTGCTGGCCAATGAATGCCACTGTTTCTTATATTTTAAATTTATATTATGTCACTTACATGCTATATATATGAATACCAGTAGCTTGATGCTACACTCATTAGCTTCTGTTTTGAATGATGACTTCTGATGGTTTGTAACTGGCCAATGAGTGCCAATAATTATTTTGAAATATGTCATATGTCACTTGAATGATGAAATATGTTTTGTAATATTCAATACTTGCTGGCCAATGAATGCCACTGTTTCTTATATTTTAAATTTATATTATGTCACTTACATGCTATATATATGAATACCAGTAGCTTGATGCTACACTCATTAGCTCCTGTTTTGAATGATGACTTCTGATGGTTTGTAACTGATCAATGAGTGCGAATGTTATCTGTAATCAGATGACTTATGAACATTACTCTGTAATACTTCATATATTGTACAGAAATGTTCAGTAACTGGGCGATGAGTGCCACCAATTACTCAAATCAGTTGATAGACTAGTGTAATTCTTAATAATGACTGGCATAAGACTTAATGTCCTTCACTTTCGGACCTAATTACCAGAAATTACTGCAATATCCGTTTGCCCTGTCTATCCTCATGAGCATGGAGCACTATATTTGGTTTTTGCACTAATTCTACGTTGGTGTACGTTACAAGAACGTGGTGTTGACACGACATGCTGTCCACCACCTTGAGCGATGGAGATATTATTATGGTCCCACTGTTTGGTGTACCTAATGTACTACCAAAATGATAACATGGAATATTAATACGACATTTCAGTGTCTTGGCTACACTGATTAATACTTCAGGGAAAAGAACTTCAGATTGTCTCACTTGGTGTTGTGCTTCTGTAGAAAGATATGGACTTTCAGAGCAGCTGCGTGCAACCTAATGTGCTACAACCATGATGCAATCCTTCCCTTTCCTATCCTAGTTCTTGTAAAACAGTAAAAAAAAAGTACAGTGCGTGTGCACTTTTGTCAATTGTTAATGTGATTTGTACTCATTGCGTATACATTTTGTGATTTCCTGATATGTTCTGTACTACAGTGCGTGTGCACTTTATGTCATTTGTTAATATTATTTGTACTCATTGCGTATACATTTTGTGATTTCCTGACATGTTCTGTACTACAGTGCGTGTGCACTTTTGTCATTTGTTGATATTTTTTGTACTCATTGCGTATATATTTTGTGATTTGCTGATATGTTCTGAACTACAGTGCGTGTGCTCTTTTGTCATTTGTTAATATGTTTTGCACTCATTGCGTATACATTTTGTGATTTGCTGATATGTTCTGTACTCAGTGCATGTGCACTATATTTTATTTCATGTTCTGCACTTATATATATATATATATATATATATATATGTATGTATATATTCTGTGACTGTAAACTTAGTTAATTAAGAAACATTTGTTGCTCATGGCAAGTTCAATTGACTCACCATCGCTGCCAAATTTTTGCCCCCCCCCCCCCCCCCCAGTGGAGGGTTATGTAACAGGTATGCGCTGCCTGTAATAGGCAAGGTATAGGAGAGTCTCTGACCAGAGAGTAGTATGTAGTTAGTTGTTGCTTGTCAGTAGTCTGCAGTAGTCTGCGCGTGTCTGCAGTAGTCTGCAGTAGTCTGCGCGTGTCTGCAGTAGTCTGCGCGTGTGTGCAGTAGTCTGCGCGTGTCTGCAGTAGTCTGCAGTAGTCTGCGCGTGTCTGCAGTAGTCTGCGCGTGTCTGCAGTAGTCTGCGCGTGTCTGCGCTTGTCTGCAGTCTGCTCTGGTCGGGATTCTGGAGGCTGAGTATTATTGTATAAGGTAAAGAAGCAGCCTTGCGCAAATCTAGTAATGTATGTGAACTGTCATCCAATTAAAAAAAAATGCCCTAATAGTAATTTTTATAACATAAAGTAATTTTTTTAAAAAAGGCATTCATTTCAATTTAAAGAATTTATCCAATGCATGATCATTCCTTTCACGAATCACAAATGTATAGGCCAGCATTGCATGGAGCTGTGCCGAAAATTTTAGGTAAGAGCAGATATATTCGCCGTTTTTATTGAGGTAAGAATTTTTGCTTTTTTATTCAGAATACAGGGCCGTGGCGCAGCGCTGCTGTCGCCCTAAAATTTACCAGGTTACTGAATTTTTTTATTTCGGGATTTAGGAATTTTTGTTTCGAACTTAACATTAAATGAGAAAAGAATTTTGTGGGTACATTAAATGTGAATGCATTTCTGCACGGAGATTATAAATGGGAACCAATTTTGTTCAGAGGTTACATTAAATAAGAATCACATTCATTTATTCATATTTAAATTCATTTTATTATTACGTGTGGGGAGGTTACAAGTTTCAAACGGTGTGTAACAGTTATTAAAGTAGTGTTGTTTACCATTTTATCTTACTGTTTCTGATCACTCAGATATTAAGAAGGGCATGGAAATCTGTGCGTTATCTTATTTCATTTTATTGATTCACATGGTTTGTAACAGCTGTAAAAAAGGAATTCATGAACAACTTACATTTCGATAGTGTGGATTACGATCTTGTACACACAATAAAAAGAATATATTCCTTATTTTCTTCCTTTCCTGACAGTCGTGACAATATCTTGGATACAACAGATCACACATACAGCCTATCTGTCCTCGAATATTTATCTTTGACTTGTTTGCCATGAGGTGCCGCTACACACATTTCAGTGGTAGTGGACATTAGTAAACGATATAGGTATGTGCTACTGATTGTACTGTACTAAATATCAAGGCTACAGTCTTCAAGCCTGGTAAGGTGGCAAACCATTTTATTGTACAACATTTTCAGCTATTGTCTGTTGACTGTTTTTACGTGTACTTAAGTAGAGTTTTTATTTATTCTATTGTATGTATAAGTCACACCACTGACTGCCAAAGGAAAGATGACTAGCCGGCCGGTGTGGCCGAGCGGTTCTAGGCGCTTCAGTCTGGAACCGCGTGGCCGCTAAGGTCGCATGTTCGAATCCTGCCTTGGGCATGGATGTGTGTGATGTCCTTAGGTTCGTTAGGTTTAAGTAGTTCTAAGTTCTAGGGGACTGATGACCACAGATGTTAAGTCCCGTAGTGCTCAGAGCCATTTGAAATTTCTTTGAAGAGATGACTGTAACCCGGAACATGTATAGTTCGTGGGTTAAACACTGTAACTTCCCTTTTTATTCTGTTTTAGTCTTGTGACTCCAATCAGTTGTTGTTTCTTTCAACTTTGTATTATAATTATGATCCTTCTGATGCGCGCGCATTTACCTGAAATTGGATACACAGCAAAAACAGAGTCGTATGCAAAATAAAAATAAAATGAAAGTAAATGACGGCCGTTAAGGATAGCTTATTTCGTTCAAGATGGTAGATTAGTCTCGCTGACAGTAGGACTATTTTGCAATTGTCGGGAGCGTGAGGTAGCGCTGCAGCGAAAAGGGATCAGTTCATCATAAGGGATAGTAATAAATCAAAGTTCAACGCTAAGGACCACTTGGATCTAGGTTACTTTATTGTACCTATAGGGTATTGGCATCATCCTGTAATCATATTAAACCTATTTACTTTCCCAGAGAAAGTGGAAAGCAGCGGACACACAGAAAACTGCTATGACGCAACGCCTTCTTCTTAGAAAAAATTTTCGCACCCCAGAATAATTTCAGTATCCATGCTTACAATTTTCAGAGATTTACCCGAAGAGCTCAAAGCCGAGGACGCCAGCTCGGAGCCGATGTGCCAATCAATGTGTCATCACGGTGTACGGCCGACTCTACAGTCGCAGGTTCGAATCCTGCCTCGGGTATTGATGTGTGTGATGTCCTTATGTTAGATAGGTATAAATAGTTCTAAGTTCTAGGGGACTGGTGACCAAAGAAGTTAAGTCCCATAGTGCTCAGAACCATTTGAACCATTTGAACAATGACGGTCTGTTGAGTTGCGACGAAACCACGACAAGCCGATCGACAGTGGCCTTCCTGCTATGGACTTGCTGAGTTGAGACACCGTAATGCAGGTATAGCTGTGCTCTGCTGTTAACACCCTACTGCTTCATCGTGGTGGTGGTGGTGGTGGTGGTGGTTGTTAGTGTTTAACGTCCCGTCGACAACGAGGTCATTAGAGACGGAGCGCAAGCTCGGGTGAGGGAAGGATGGGGAAGGAAATCGGCCGTGCCCTTTCAAAGGAACCATCCCGGCATTTGCCTGAAGCGATTTAGGGAAATCACGGAAAACCTAAATTAGGATGGCCGGAGACGGGATTGAACCGTCGTCGTCCCGAATGCGAGTCCAGTGTGCTAACCACTGCGCCACCTCGCTCGGTTTCATCGTGGATAAGGAATGATCTGCAAGCTGTTACCTTTACACCGTTGCGGTGTGATGCGTGCACGCAGACCCGTGACTGATTCGTGAACATCTGCTGCAGTCTTGGTCGATCTATGGTCAATGACCTGGGCTAACCGACATCCCGGCTGTCCTCACTTAAGCACATGGCGGACTGTGTACAAGAGTGCTGAGATATAGGGTCGTACAGGCAGAGCGTCAGGGGTGGGTGACGCATGCCCAGCTTCACACTGCCGTCTGCACGACAACACACGGCGGTCACACACTGGCCTTCGTCTTCAGCGTCACGCCTCGCTAAGGGGCGTGTCAGCACTTCTTTACGGCGTGCAATAATCGTCAACCACTGCACGACACCCTGAGTCAGCTAACGGCAAACAGATGTTGCTACAGTTACTGCTGTGTTACAAACGCCTCCAGGAGTTCCTGTCGACCACTTTATCGACTCCGTTCTCGGCCCTCTGCTACAGGTTTGCAACGGATAGGTGTGGTGTTTAAATAATTTATAATGACATTAGAAACGCCCGTAACATTTACTAATCATGACCAAATAAATAACAAAACCTGAAAGCATATACAAAAAATGTCAGCACACTATGCAGCAGAGTAAACGTAACGGAGGCGTGCGGTCTAATGCACTGCTTTCCCGGTGGGAAGGACCGCCTGATCCCCGGCACGAATCCGGCCGGAGGATTTGTTTCGAGGTCCGGTGATCCGGCCAGTCTGTGGATGGTTTGTAGGCGGTTTTCCATCTGCCTTGGCGAATGTGGGCTGGTTCCCCT
Organism: Schistocerca nitens; assembly: GCF_023898315.1. Taxonomy (NCBI): domain Eukaryota; kingdom Metazoa; phylum Arthropoda; class Insecta; order Orthoptera; family Acrididae; genus Schistocerca; species Schistocerca nitens. Next base: position 24,871,531 of record NC_064614.1, read on the forward strand.
TATTCCGCCTCAGTTACACTATGTCGGCGATTGCTGCGCATACAAGTTCTCCACGTACGCCTACACCACCATTACTCTACCACACAAACATAGGAGTTACACTCGTCTGGTGTGAGACATTCCCTGTGGGGGTCTACCGGGGGCCAAAGCGCACAATAACCCTGGGTTCGGTGTGGGGCGGCAGAGGGGTGAAGTGGACTGCGGTAGTCGTCGTGGGGTTGTGGACCACTGCGGCTGCGGCGGGGACGAAGCCTCTCCGTCGTTTCTAGGTCCCCGGTTAACATACAATACAATACAAACGTAACGGAATCATACGTGTTTACATGAGACGTATTTTTATTAAACCAGAGTATCCATGCGCTTTTTGTGATCTTTATTACTTGTATAAAAGTAATTAACACGCAAAAACTCAAAAAAATGGTTCAAATGGCTCTGAGCACTATGGGACTTAACATCTAAGGTCATCAGTCCCCTATAACTTAGAACTACTTAAACCTAACTACCCTAAGAACAGCACACACATCCATGCCCGAGGAAGGATTCGAACCTGCGGCCGTAGCAGTCACGCGGTTCCGGACTGAAGTGCCTAGAATCGCATGGCCACCGCGGCCGGCAACACGCAAAAACTTCATTGTAATACTTGACATTTTAACAGTTACTTTCCACCAATACATTCTTTAAATTACAACTTATTACGACATGAAATCAGTTTCTGCGTGTTTATAATAACAGTCAAGGAACAGATGTTCATCAACTTGCTCGGGATTTATTGATGATCTTTATTTTCCTAAATAATGTTAACTTCCGTACTAAAAGTCCTTTCACATGCAGCACTAGTAGCAGGAACAGCAAAAATAAATTTTGCTACTTGTGGTAGTTCTGGGAGTATCGGGGATTTTTATTCCCACCAAACAAGCAGTGCATCGTCGTGTAATTCTGATGAGTCAATTACTGCATAGACAGGCCTATAGTCATACCTCTCCACATCATCGACATCGTCACGTCAAGAGTCGTAATTAGTTCTGGTCCTGTTGCTTTCTCTGTTCCTTCCTCCTACAGTTGCTGCTTTTCGACTGCACTTCGTGGAATTCTCCTAAAAAGATATCTAGCAACTGATCGTATTTCTTTTTCCGCTGCAGTGGAACGCATTCTCATATCTCGGAAAGGGGGAGTGGGGAACGTAGCGATCTTGTGATTCGTTCCAAGATTAATTTTCTGGGGCACTTACTGCGAAGCGAAACTTTCGTTGCTAGTTATTTATTTTTTCAAACTGTGTTGTACGACATTTCTCTTTTTGGAGTTTGTTTGTTCCATTGTGGAACGGTGAAACGTCCCCTTTGAACCATTTATACACGACTGTGCTTAAACTGACGCACAATATTTTTAGCGCAACGCAATCTGACTTTCAATAATCTCTACAAGAGAATGGCCCTGACTAACATTAACCTGTACTTTTCACAAATCACTTACCTCACAAAAATCTTGGTTACTCCCACTACTGCAATACAGCGAGCGCCACTACTGCCAGCTAAATAAAAGATTCAAACTATGGAAGGCACTAGCTACTGATAGGGATAGTTAGCAAATGAAAGATATTAATAGAGAACAAACAATGTATTTACCTTGATATCATCACATATATATATATATAGAGCAGTTCATGACAAATTTCAAAACTCCGCCATCTCTCTCCCCACATCCACCACTGCTGGCGGCTCACCTCCAACTGCTCAACGCTACGCGCTGTTCACAGCCAGCTGCCTAATACTACAATGGCGAGTATTACAACAATGCAAAGCAGCCACAGACTGCACACAGCACAGCCAGTGATTTTCATACAGAGGTGGCGTTACCAATAAAAAAAACCTAAACAGCCTACTTACATAGCCCCCATGCTCCCCACAAAAAATTTTACAAATTGTGTTGGACAGTGGCCAATACAGATTTGAAGAAATTTTTCATAATTACAATAACAAAGATATCAAATGCACACACTTATTGATACAATGTTGGTCAAAAGCTAAAATTTTCTCACAGTCCATAAAGATAGTTCTGATCATTCATCATAGTAAAATTGCCGTGTTTTTCACAAAATCTGAGCAGTAAAAGACAATGCACATAGACGTAGTGGATTTCCATGCAGTCTTGAAGAAGTAGTGTTGCCCTTCCAACGGAAAGACAGTGCTGACTCTTGACATGCTGACAGGTAATGGGCCACAACAGAGCAAACCCACAGCAGAGTCATTCGACGTTTTGAAGAAGATTGGTAGGTAGGTCATCACAGAGCAGACCCACTGCAGTCCTGGTAGAGATTACGGTATTGGTGGGCCACCAGAGGCGCAGACCCACTGCAGTCCTTGTAGAAATAATGGTATTGATGGATCATCAAAGATGTAGACCCACTGTAGTCCTTGTAGAGATGGCCAGCAGCCATCTGTTGTGACTGTGCAGGTGCACAATCACCATTGAAGAGTCTTGCGGCTAATATAGCGAGTCCATAACCACCACTTGTGCACTCACAAAGTTTTTGGAATTGTCCTTAGAACCAGCAATGCTGTTATCCAGTCCCTTGCTGAATTATTAACACACGTGCAAACACTAACAGTCCCTACTTCTCACATATTGTCCATATACTATGACCAACAGAAATGTGTGCAGTGAAATGAATGCTTACAAGTTACTTACAAAGGTACAAAATACATCATTAAAAACATAATAATACAGATAACATTTGTGGTAATAGGGGCTTTACAAAAGAATCAAAATAACATATATATCAGTGTTACAGGAATTATGACATAAGTAGATACATAAAAGATCAGAATAAATTTTGAAACATCAACTTTACACATGAGCATTAAAACAAAACAGAATAAATAATGTCTAAACATCTTTACAAAGAAAATAACATATTATTAATGCAAATTATATTTGAGGATAACAGTATTCCTCATCATAGTGAATGTAGCTTAGTATTAGAAGAGAAAAAAAATTCTATGAAACAGTACACAGAGACAGGAAGAAAACAAATACACATGGGTACACAAACACATAGTGGGATAACACAAGGAAAGGACAGGGTTTCTTTTACTGCAGTATTTTGCAAACAAAACTTTCTTTACTTCTCGGAGATCTCCCTTCGTTCCTCATTATTTCCAAAAGGTCCTATCAATACCTGCTTTCTCTACTCTGTTCATATTTCTTTCAAAATAATTATTTCTCAGTGCACAATACTCATTTTTGCCAAATCTATTTCATATAACCTCCAAAGCATTCTTTCCCTATTCTCCATAGTTAGGTTCTTATATAGTCTACCCCCTCTTAAGCTAACTTAAATCTACTGAGCTCAGATATTAAACTAAGGGACGAGGCAATGCAGCAGCATAAAACAATTAACACAAACAACAATGATAAAAAATAGAAAAGGCAAAGCAAGCAGCATAAATTAGCAAAGCAAATGCAATATTACAACTAATATAAGGCAATGAGCAGCAAACAAGAAAAATAAATCTGGCTTAGCAGAGTAACACAAATTAAAATTCAGTAGCACTATGCCTGGCAAACAGCATAACTTATACCTAAACATGACAAAGTTCAAGCAGAAAAAGTATTACACTAAAAATGGCCATGTCTAATACCTATGTCACATCTTAACACTAGAGTGATGCATCACAATTTATTCTACAAAAGAAATTAACAAGTACTTGAAAAGAAAACTATGATTGCAGTTCCTGTGAAGTTAAATGTCTTTTTGTGCTCCCTCATTTTTTTTAAAAAAATTATTATTTACTCGATCTGTAGACAGAAAATATTTATATTAGTACATCTATAAAATTTTATTTTAACCAATGCTGCAGTGCAGCTAGAAACTAGATATCAAATGAAATAAGCAATTACGCAAACCAAAGCATAAAAATATCATTCAATAGTCATGTGACATTTCATAAGTTAGTAGACATTCTCTCAACTCTCGTAGAAAGACGCTTGTCATAATCAGGTGTGCAGATGTAAAAATATTTCTCGTCATTTCATTAGGCATTTCCGTAAATATCATAAATTAAGAGCTCCACAGTGTCAACATATGTTTTCAAGTTCGACCGTGTCGTTTTTGCTATGCTCTCTACAAAGGAACGTCAATAGCAAGGATAATGGCCTCTCTTTTTTTTTCTACCTGTGCCGCTGGAAGGCACACGCTAATGGCTTTTTTTCTCGGGCAGCTGTCGCCCATCTGGGTGCCCACGACGTATTACGTGCAGGTGGTCACTTAACTTTCTTACGGAAATATTTGCGACAGCAGTTTCCGCTACAGTGGCAGTCTTATATAAAAATATTTCACAGGTCAAGAATTAGCGTTGCAAATCTGTAGAAACAAAATCCTATAAATATAAGTGTCCAAAAAAAATATTCGTCAGCATTGTGATACAGTCACACATTTACACACATTTCATAACCTTGAAGTACGATTCTTGGTTTCCAACAACCTTTTCCACAAGTCAGAGTCCCTAATCACTTTTCATTACTCCTTACCTTATTACACATATACATATTCGTCGACACGTCAATCTTGCGACGACACTTCACTATTTCATCGTAATAAATACATAGCATAATCAAATTCCCCATATAGCATCAAATTGTTCATCATAAACATACCTCAACAGCATAATACACATCGTCGTCGTAAAAATAACATCATAATACCTCAGTCAACTCTCAAAATCGTCGTAGCTTCCTCCAATAATTTCAAAACCTAAAAAAATTCTCAGCTCATGTCAAAAGTGTCATCCGCCTCAAACGCACTTCAAAAATCATGATCCCATACCAAATACATCATTCAAAGTTCTCATAGTATCACAATGGTTCCAAAAAAATATGAACAGTTCACAAAGTACTGACAAAATGCAATTTCATACGTGTGAAGTTATTCAACTGGGTAATTACGTAAACATCTGTCACTAATGTAGTAAAAAAAATGTTTATCTCTCAGTTACATGATCAGATAGCTGTGTAATTTGTGTGTTAGAGAAATATGGTACCGATGTGTAAAGTTGTATAAGCAAATACCATATTAGCTAGGGTTCCTTGTGGTTGCCACACACATGGTACACAAAGTAAGCGTGTACCCCCCTGAGGATTAATGTAATTATACCCTGAGGTGTTACAGATTACAGCAATGGAATGAAATGTATCACGGAAAACTTTCTTTGTAATTAAAAAATCTTTAAAAATAAGTGTCTTAAGTATAAGATTAATCACTCAAATGCGTGTACTGTAGCGCTAAACTGTGCGTCTTCTCGCAACATAATCTCTGTGGAAGTGTCGTAGTTATCGTCCTCCGAAAGCTAAGTTCTGCAGAAGTCAATGTACTTACCTCATGATAAACAAAAGTGAAATGCTTTGTGTATAGATATCGTAGTTATTACGCTTATTGTTGTGATGAAGAAAGTACTGTACAGTAACGTATTGTTGTGCCACGAAAAAGGCTGTCTCATTGCTGCTATACCACAAAAGTTACTACTAAAACATGTTTTACTTTCCAGAAGAATTCAGAAAACTGTGCAGATATAAAACAGATACATCGCAAAAGCAACATTGTAAATTGTCACTCATTAGTAGCGTCGTGATAAAATCGTGTAGCTGTCACATAAACTAACCTCTGTGTCATCTGGTATCTCTCAGAAAGTACTTTAAATCCAGCATGTATTTTCAAGTAAACCAAAATGTTGCATTAAAATCTCATTGGCAGTACCGGTACATGTTCTAAGTATGTGAGCCTTATAGTCATTACATAATCGTGCAACTAACAAGCAAGAATGTACACACACAATAACACTGTGTCGTCTGTTCACTATAACAATGCATTCGTAATTTCTGTTTAAATATGTTCTCTTGGTTCTTGACTGGATATTTAACTTTAAACGTTGTTGCATGTTAACAGTTTCTTAAGTCGGACAAAGCATACTAGAAATGTGAAGTGAAAAGTTTTATGGCAAAGACAAAGTTAAAAAGCAGATTATCTCTCAATAAATGGTTTTACATGTGAAATGTGGTGTAAACCTTTACTCTTCGACTTTCAACTGAAAAGCAATTGTCATGTTTTATACATCGGTAAAGAATGCTAAAATTTTTCTCAAGGCTAGCGTCTTATGTTATTTTTCTCGGAGCCAGCGGGCGCACGCGGCTGCCTGCTGTGCGAGTCATTGTCTGTCTCTTTGTTGGCGCGTGCCGTTATTGGGATTAGGAGACCTTACTCCTACAAACTCACTCTGACGAGAAGGCCCTGCCCTGTTTAAGTCCCGCCAGTTCTGATGCAATTCAGGTCTGTCGTTACGAATATATCGTCTGTCGTCATGTCGGTAGGTTCCGTAGTTTCTTCCTTGTCCGTCACGTGGTGGAGAATTTCTCCCTGAATCGTAACTGTGCGCCGAACTGTTGCGTCTAAAGTTATTCTGTCTCTCGTAATAATAATTGTTTTGGTTCTCATATTGTCTGTTTATGTGGTTATCTCTGTCATATTCATTACTAGGGAAATGCGATCTTTCTCTGTAACTATTATTCTGCCAACGGTTGTCATACGGGTGATGTCTGTTTTGGTCACGATTTGCGTTGTAAGAATAGCCTTGTCGTGTCCAGTTATTGTTTCTGTCGTCACGGAATTGTGACGTATCTGACCTGTAGTGTTTGTTTTCCTGTTTTCGTATCCGGCGACTGTCTGTGTCAATTTCTAATTCTTGTAGGAGTCCCTGGAAAGCTTCAATGTCGTCTTTGCAACGTCCTGCTACAATAATATGCCGTAAATGTTGAGGTAATTTGATTAAGCAAATGCGGATGAGTTCTGAGGGGCTGTATGGGTTTGAAAGATACTGATTCTTATGCAACATGTCTTCAAAATATTTCATAAGACTGGAAAATTCAGATTGTTCGAAACGTTTCATCATTATGATTCTATGTTTTACTCGGTCTTGTGTAGCTTGAGACCAATACGCTGAGAGGAAGGCATGATAAAATTCTCCTTCACTGTGACAATCGTGAATGACCGATCGCATTCTTACAACTGGTTCATTCTCCAAGTAGCCACACATAAATTCTAACCTGTGCTCCAATGACCAGTTGGGGGGAAAACAATGAGAAAATTGATGGAGCCACGCTTGTGGATGAATGTCGTTGCCAGAATTCTTAAACGTTTTGAATTTACGTGTAGTAATGAACAGCTTATAGTCAAAATCATCGTGTCGGCGAGTCGCATGTCGGTCATTGTTACGTCGTGTCGGCGGTTCAATCTCAAAATTCGGTGCACATTGCCAATTTCTTTCATAATTTCCGAAATGCGCTGTGTTATTATTTTGTGGCTGTTCCGTATTTCTATGTCCCTCTTCCCTTATTGGGGCGCGAGTGTCCTCTGAAATACGTAATTCTTGTACTAATTGTGCCAACTGATCTTGCACTTCCCGGATTTCTCTTTTGTACTGTGTATTGATTTGATTTTGATTTTGTTTGAATTTTCTAATTTCTTCATACTCTTCAGTGTCAGTGAAGGCTACAGGTGTTGTGTCATTCAGATCATCATCTACCTTTGTAGATAAGTTAGTGAACTGATCTGATAGTTCGGCTACTTTATCCATAGTGTACTTATTTCCTCAGTGTGTTTTTCTGAACCAAGTTTCAGAGTATCTACTGTGTCCTTTAAGTTTTCCTGAGTTTTTGCAAGTTGCGTAACCGAATCGGTAGATGCAACTGAGTCAATTTTAGCCGACAAGGTCTCATGATTTTCATGAACGATGGTTTGCAGTTCTTTTATGGCTGCTTCGTGATTCTGTAATGCATTTTCATGACGCGAAAAAATAGGTTGAAAATGCTCACAAATTTGTGTTTTTACGTCATTGGAGACTTTTTGACATTTCGATTCAATGTTATGTAACTCAGTAGTTAAATCTTCACGTGTTTGTTCAAGCGTGGTGTCTAACTTTTGAAGATTTTGTTCCATTGCGTCTAACTGTTGCTGTGTTTGTCTCTGGTGTTGTTCCACTGTGTCTAACTTTTTAAGATTTTGTTCCACTGTGTCTAACTTTCGAAGATTTTGTTCCATTGTGTCTAACTTTTGAAGCTTTTGTTGTGTTTGTCCCATTTGTTGTATTAATTGTAATAACAATGCACTGGTGTCTGGAACATGTTCCTCAGTGCTTTTCGGCAGTGAATTTGCACCGGAAACATTCACATTTTGACAAGCAGAAAATGTGTCTTGACTCATTTGAAAAAACGGTGAGGACGCAAAACCTGAATCTACAGTATTTGCAAAATTGTGTCCTGTCATTTCGTATTCCTGAGGCGAGCTATTGCCGACCGATCGATCGATAATGCTTCCCTGTTCACTACTTGTTTCATTATCTACGCCATTATTTGACGCCCGCTCCATTTCCCTATGGACAGTTACCAAATTACTACTTTGAACGTCTGTTAATTCATTACACAGTGGTGCTGGCAAGCTACGCTCGTCGTCACTATTATTTCTCAGTTTACTTTGGAGCCTAGTGTTACGTTTTTCACACGCCATTATTGTCACAATATTTCACACGATAACACAGAAAAGCACAATTTGAAGAGCAAAAATAAGAGAACACATTAATATAGCACTGAAAATAATATCTAGTTAATTGCAGCTGCGAAATACTTGGTGCAAATCGACATGCATGCCACAACTGTTTTACTGTACAACAATGAAAAACTACAACTACAAAGGAAATTCTCTCTATAATTACGTGCTAGCAATAAACAATAGCTACACTAATTACACAAACTACAAGAAAAAAATCAGAAGATTCCAGTGAGGTATCCTCGGCTAAGGGTCGACATATGAAACTTCCCCTTTGAACAATTTTTACAGGACTGTGCTTAAACTGACACACAATATTTTTTAGCGCAACGCAATCTGACTTTCAATAATCTCTACAAGAGAATGGCCCTGACTAACATTAACCTGTACTTTTCACAAATTACTTACCTCACAAAAATCTTGGTTACTCCCACTACTGCAATACAGCGAGCGCCACTACTGCCAGCTAAATAAAAGATTCAAACTATGGAAGGCACTAACTACTGATAGGGATAGTTAGCAAATGAAAGATATTAATAGAGAACAAACAATGTATTTACCGTGATATCATTATATATATATATATATATATATATATATATATATATATATATATATATATATAGAGAGAGAGAGAGAGAGAGAGAGAGAGAGAGCAGTTCATGACAAATTTCAAAACTCCGCCATCTCTCTCCCCACATCCACCACTGCTGGCGGCTCACCTCCAACTGCGCAACGCTACGCGCTGTTCACAGCCAGCTGCCTAACACTACAATGGCGAGTATTACAACAATGCAAAGCAGCCACAGACTGCACACAGCACAGCCAGTGATTTTCATACAGAGGTGGCGTTACCAATAAAAAAACCTAAACAGCCTACTTACAACGGTTAAAATTTTCGGAGGAGGTCCTTGTCTATTCCATCTAATTTTACAATATTGTTCTTTGTTGCAGTTTCTTGTCAACGTGGCTAATCAAATTGCTATTGCCCGATGATGAGTTGCACGATAATATGTACTTATATTTCACGCGCTGAAGAAATCCTGCTGTCTTGATTATTTAGTACTGTAACACGCCCGAGGGTACAAATGGAGGTGGGAGACCCTTAAACTACTTTCTCACTGCTGACCGTGCGCCCTGTCCACACCACGTACCTGATAATCCCGCTGCGGTCGTACTGTTCTGCTCCACACTTATGCTGGCGTGCCTGAAATTATGTATCTAAATATGCAAGCGAATTAGGGGAGCCATTCAACGTCAAGCACAACACTGTCTCACGTCTGGTATGAACATCTATATTCTGAGACGATACGAAAATCGCAGGTCGCACTGCTTACGTTCTAAGTCATAAGTTTTGATGCCAACTTCTAGATGATTGCCTGTCCACAGAATCACTTGGACGAGCGTACGCGCAACCGAGACGACGCGGGAGATTGTTGATGATGCGGAAGCCGAATGATCGAACGAAAGTTCTTGCGCTAGTTAGGCATAGACAGATATCTGGCACCAGTCCTCCTTGACACTAGTAATGATATAACACTGATTATAAAGTTAATTATACAGTTCTCAGTTCTCACTTGTACGAGAGTGCGCTAACCGCCGCGACGCAGCTCATTGTTGATGATGCGGAAACGCGATGACGGAACGCACGTTCTCACGCTCATTACCTGACACTGGCACTCGAATGCTCTCTTCCATGGTAAACTATAGGGTGCTGATCGACATTAGTTCATTCGGAGAGGCCGAACACGGCGCGGATGATTGATGAACGGTGCGATACGCAACTAGAGGATACACAAATACGTTATCAGCGAAACTGCTTATTTTTAATTACATCATGACGCACTTTCCTCAGAATCGCTTCCACATTTCATCACTTCACTATAATAGCACTTGCACAACATTTCAACTTCCAAAGTAACAATGCATCTCACATGCAGTGCTACCCACAAAGATACTCCGCAACTAAGCCAGCGATATGACAATACCCTTACAGTACGTAAAAATTGTCCCAACTTTGCTTTTTGCTCTAGGACATCGGTTGTTCATAGATATTCACTCCTCCTTCTTAATTTGCTTTTTTGTATCCTCCACCAGAGAAACAGATAACCCAGCCATTGCTTCTCAGTAGAGTCAACAGTAGAAGTATTCATACATACGAAATTCCACTTCACAGCTGATAATCAAGGATACTCCATGAGCATTAACAAGCTACGTAAGAAGTGTTAATCGCTGAACTCCGAGAGAAATGCTTCATAAAGGTACTGTGCAGTCTATGTCTGTCACACACCCGCTCAGACCCGAAAATACCTGAGATATCCGAAGAATCACGCAGCGCCCATATTTAGTCAACACACGGCACGCACGGCGCGGCGGACGACTTACCAGGCGCCCGACCGTACCCGCGCAGATCCCCTTATGCCCAAGAGATCCGACACGGCGGCATAGCAGGGCGCATTGCTGTGTCACAACATACAGCCATATATATTTATTTCTTTACTAGAGAAGTTAACTTGCTATATATATATATATATATATATATATATATATATATATACGGTCGCAGGTTCGAATCCTGCCTCGGGCATGGATGTGTGTGATGTCCTTAGGTTAGTTAGGTTTAAGTAGTTCTAAGTTCTCGAGGACTGATAACCACAGCGGTTGAGTCCCATAGTGCTCAGAGCCATTTGAACCATTTTTGAGTCACCTAACATTACCGCTGGATATATTTCGTAAACCACATCAAATACTGACGAATCGATTCCACAGACCGAATCTGAGGAGAGGGGCTAGTGTAAGTGGTTAATACAAACCATAAAAAAATGCACGGAAGTATGTTTTTCAAGACAAACCTACGTTTTTTTTAAATGGAACCCCGTTTGTTTTGTTAGCACATCTGAACATATAAACAAATACGTAATCAGTGCCGTTTGTTGCATTGTAAAATGTTAATTACATCCGGAGATATTGTAACCTAAAGTTGACGCTTGAGTACCACTCCTCCGCTGTTCGATCGTGTGTATCGGAGAGCACCGAATTACGTAGGGATCCAAAGGGAACGGTGATGGACCTTAGGTACAGAAGAGACTGGAACAGCACATTACGCCCACTTGCTAACACCTTTTTATTGGTCTTTTTCACTGCATGTACCTGACTGCCTTGATCCGTGGCTTTCCGGGCGTCATGTGAGAAAAGTGCGGGTTTACGTGATTTAAGTTTTCGAAATCCCTGATAATTGCGATGGAGAATGTCATTTTTTTTCGAGATACCTCGCTGTGTTTGATCTTAGAATATATTTAAAGATACTACAACAAATAGCTGTCAGTAACTTTCTGGCTCACTTCAGCGACCTTTCCGTAGGCAGGTGTGACCTGTCCTTTCTTCCAGCTACTGGGCATACTTTTTTGTTCGAGTGATCTACTATGGATTATAGTTAACCGAGGATCTAATTCAGTCGCGAATTGGGTACAGAATCTGATACAAACTCCATCGGTTCCTGGGGCTTTTTTCAGTTTTAACGATTTCAGCTGTTTCCAACGTCACCGATACTTATTTGTTTCAGACATATTTGACTCATTTTTTCGGTGGTACGAGAATTGAATTGGAACGATACTCCTGGCTTTTCCTTCGCAAAGGAAAATTTTAGAACAGAGTTAAACATTTCTGATTTTGCTTTGCTACTAGCAATTTTCATTTCCCGTCTCGTGCATGAGTGACTGGACACAAACTTTGGTGCCACTAACAGCCTTAAAATATTATGTTGTAAAGGTTAATTGATAATATTCTGCTATGGTTGTCATTGGAGGTTTCACACATTACTCACTCGACTGCCAAACGCGTTTCATTCAGGATCTCTCTCTCTCTCTCACTCTCTCTCTCTCTCTCTCTCTCTCTATCTATCTATCTATTTCGCTCTAGCCATATGCATTTTTCTATACGTGTTATACTGTAGCCTCTTTCTTTAGAAGTTTCTTTACAACGACTGTATACTTTGGAGGATCTTCCAATTATGAATTTCTCTTTACAAAAAACATCAGCCTTCTCACCTCAGGTAGTTTCAGTACCATGTCCCTGCCTCAACTAATTGTGATCCGTTTTAACCTTGTGATGTAATTCGCTATTCGTCGTAGACGGATGACTGTGAAATGGTTTAAATTAGTGTGTTATAAGATAATAAAACTGTTGTTCTGACCACACGAAGGAACAACCAGCCGCCGTTGTTTTTAAAGTTTTGGCAGTGCAAGAGGTTCGCGACAGATGTCCCCAGCGGCCAGTAGGCGCCTCTCACCTCTCGGAGATGAAGGGGCACCCGCGGACACCGTTGCGCGTGGCGGCCACGTGGGTCCCTCTCGGCGGCGGGCCTCCACTTTGTAATGAGCCAATTTATATACATGGCCAGAACAGAACTGAGCCGCCACCGCTGCTGCCGCAACTGCGTTAGTTTTGCCTCAGGCCAGGAGCTTTCTGGGAACGGACATCTGGACTGTTAGCTGCAAGGCAGGACATTGTATTCCCATTACGTAATGCTTCCCGATCCAGTCAACGTTTTTCATTTCTGGCCATTCAAAACATTCAATTTGAAGATAGTACTGTACCCCAGCAGTCCATAGAGTACCTAAGCTTGTTCTTTTAATAGCAACGGCTGAATGTACTCTATTCATGAGTAGCAACATGATGGTTCCAGAGTGGCAGCTGCCGGCAGGCTGGTGATACTGTCCCTAGACTAATGTTCTTGTTGTTGTGGTCTTCAGTCATGAGACTGGTTTGATGCAGCTCTCCATGCTAATCTATTCTGTGCAAGCTCCTTCATCTCCCAGTACCTAGTGCAACCTACATCCTTCTGAATCTGCTTAGTGTATTCATCTCTTGGTCTCCCTCTACGATTTTTACTCTCCACGCCGCCCTCCAATGCTAAATTTGTGATCCTTTGATACCTCAGAACATGTCCTACCAACCGATCCCTTCTTCTAGTCAAGTTGTGCCACAAACTTCTCTTCTCTTAAATTCTATTCAATACCTCCTCATTAGTTACGTGATCTACCCACCTAATCTTCAACATTCTTCTGTAGCACCACATTTCGAAAGCTTCTATTCTCTTCTTGTCCAAACTATTTATCGTCCGTGTTTCACTTCCATACATGGCTACACTCCATACAAATACTTTCAGAAACGACTTCCTGACACTTAAATCTATACTCGATGTTAACAAATTTCTCTTCTTCAGAAACGCTTTCCTTCCCATTGCCGGTCTACATTTTATATCCTCTCTACTTCGACCATCATCAGTTATTTTGCTCCCCAAATAGCAAAACTCATTTACTACTTTGTCTCATTTCCTAATCTAATTCCCTCAGCATCACCCGACTTAATTCGACTACATTCCATTATCCTCGTTTTGTTTTTGTTGATGTTCATCTTATATCGTCATTTCAAGACACTGTCCATTCCGTTCAACTGCTCTTCCAAGTCCTTTGCTGTCTCTGACAGAATTACAATGTCATCTTCGATCCTCAAAGTTTTTACTTCTTCTCCCTGGATTTTAATACCTACTCCAAATTTTTCTTTTTTTTTCCTTTACTGCTTGCTCAATATACGGATTGAATAACACCGGGGATAGGCTACAACCATGTCTCACTCCCTTCCCAACCACTGCTTCCCTTTCATGTCCCTCGACTCTTATAACTGCCATCTGGTTTCTGTACAAATTGTAAATAGCCTTTCGCTCCCTGTATTTTACCCCTGCCACCTTCAGAATTTGAAAGAGAGTATTCCAGTCAACATTTTCAAAAGCTTTCTCCAACTCTACAAATGTTAGGAACGTAGGATTGCCTTTCCTTAATCTTTCTTGTAAGATAAGTCGTAAGGTCAGTATTGCCTCACGTGTTCCAACATTTCTACGGAATCCAAACTGATCTTCCCCGAGGTCGGCTTCTACCAGTTTTTCCATTCGTCTGTAAATAATTCGCGTTAGTATTTTGCAGCTGTGACTTATCAAACTGGTAGTTCGGTAATTTTCACATCTGTCAACACCTGCTTTCTTTGGGATTGGAATTATTATATTCTTCTTGAAGTCTGAGGGTATTTCGCCTGTCTCGTACATCTTGCTAACCAGATGGTAGAGTTTTGTCAGGACTGGCTCTCCCAAGGCCGTCAGTAGTTCTAATGGAATGTTGTCTACTCCCGGGGCCTTGTTTCGACTCAGGTCTTTCAGTGCTCTGTCAAACTCTTCACGCAGTATCGTATCTCCCATTTCATTTTCATCTACATCCTCTTCCATTTCCATAATATTGTCCTCAAGTAAATCGCCCTTGTATAGACCCTCTATATACTCCTTCCACCTTTCTGCTTTCCCTTCTTTGCTTAGAACCAGGTTTTCGTCTGAGCTCTTGATATTCATATGCGTGGCTCTCTTCTCTACAAAGGTTCCTTTAATTTTCCTGTAGGCAGTATTTATCTTGCCCCTGGTGAGATAAGCCTCTACATCCTTACATCTGTCCGCTAGCCATCCCTGCTTAGCCATTTTGCACTTCCTGTCGATCTCATTTTTGAGACGTTTGTATTTCCTTTTGCCTGCTTCTTTTACTGCATTTTTATATTTTCTCCTTTCATCAATTAAATTCAATATTTCTTCTGTTACCCAAGGATTTCTACCAGCCCTAGTCTTTTTACCTACTTGATTCTCTGCTGCCTTCACTACTTCATCCCTCAGAGCTACCCATTCTTCTCCTACTGTATTTCTTTCCTCCATTACTGTCAATTGTTCCCTTATGCTCTCCCTGAAACTCTATACAACCCCTGGTTTAGTCAGTTTATCCAGGTCCCATCTCCTTAAACTCCCACCTTTTTGCAGTTTCTTCAATTTTTATCTACAGTTCATAACCAATAGATTGTGGTCAGAGTCCATATCTGCCCCTGGAAGTGTCTTACAATTTAAAACCTGGTTCCTAAATCTCTATCTTACCATTATATAATATATCTGATATCTTCTAGTATCTCCAGGATTCTTCCATGTGTACAACCTTCTATCATGATTCTTGAACCATGTGTTAGCTATGATTAAGTTATGCTCTGTGCAGAATTCTACCAGACAGCTTCCTCTTTCGTTTCTTTCTCCGAATCCATATTCACCTACTATGTTTCCTTCTCTCCCTTTTCCTACTCTCGAATTCCAGTCACCCATGGCTATTAAATTTTCATCTCCCTTCACCACCTGAATAATTTCATTTATCTCATCATACATTTCATGAATTTCATCATCTGCAGAGCTAGTTGGCATATAGACTTGTACTACTGTAGTAGGCATGGTCTTCGTGTCTATCTTGGCCACAATAATGCGTTCACTATGCTGTTGGTAGTAGCTTACGCGCACTCCTATTTTTTTTATTCATTACTAAACCTATTCCTGCATTACCCCTATTTGATTTTGTATTTATAACCCTGTATTCACCTGACCAAAAGTCTTGTTCCTCCTGCCACCGAACTTCACTAATTCCCACTATATCTAACTTTAAGCTATCCATTTCCCTTTTTAAATTTTCTAACCTACCTGCCCGATTAAGGGATCTGACGTTCCAGCCTCCGATCCGTAGATTGCCAGTTTTCTTTACCTCCGGAATATTTTAACCAAGAGGACGCCATCAACATTTAATGATACAGTAAAGCTGCATGACCTCGGGAAAAATTACGGCTGTAGTTTCCCCTTGCTTTCAGCCGTTCGCAGTACCACAACAGCAAGGCCGTTTTGGTTGATGTTACAATACCAGATCAGTCAATCATCCAGACTGTTGCCCCTGCAACTGCTGAAAAGGCTGCTGCCCCTCTTCAGGAACCTCACGTTTGTCTGGCCTCTCAACAGATATCCCTCCGTTGTGGTTGCACCTACAGTACGGCTGTCTGTATCGTTGAGGCACGCAAGCCTCCCCACCAACGGCAAGGTCCATGGTTCATGGGGGGGCCTACACTAATATCATCGTAAAATTTCTCACTAGCTGTTGCTAAAATAATGGCCGCTCACAAGTCGACGGAATACTTTGTACACAGCGAGCGTTTAAAGACAGAGTGTTGCGAAAAAGTGGAAATCTCACCCGATGATTGTCACTGGATGATTTTTGAAAAACTTAGTAGAAATCTAGCAACGACGTCTCGAATCATTTTGTGTCTACAATTGGTCTGAAGAATTTCTCTTGGATGTACTTTCGCCAGTGATGAACTGAAGGCGTCAGCGGAAGAATGTGCCTAACCACAGAGCATATTTTGAGCTACTACAGGTTATACGATTGGTTAAAATCAAAGAGAAGAGCATACACTGCGAGTCAGATGTTTTCGATACCATATCACAACTGTGGAAGTGTGGTTAAAACAGGGATTTCGTTTTGAAAATTCTATCATATCCACAGTCGGATAATAAAATACTTATCAACATGTACGGACTAAGCACCTCTGTCGTATACTTGAATGCCTAATGGGGAGCTTTTAGGGAAGCAGCCTACTCACGCCGTAGTAAATTCTCATTAGTCTTTCCATTGTGTGCCAGTCTAGTCTGCTGTAACTATCTCTGACGTCATAAATGTTGCGCAATACTTTAAAAATCAAGCAAATAACCTAAAACATTTCTTGCATGTCAGGAGTAATACTAAATTAATGTTTGTGGAATATCAGTTCGATAACTTTAGCCATTTTCGAAATTTGGACGTTTTCCTGTAAAAATCATTGGCGCAACAGAAAAGAGCTAGAGACTTAATAATTGATAATTAGATTCCTTTTTCATAATAATTTAATAAAAACAGTACTCTGGATCTCACAATTTAAGATTTTAGTTGAAATTCATGATTTTCTGGTTTTTGTCTTAAAACTTAAGGAAGCAAGATTGATTAAGTAGGCTAATAAATAAGGCTAGGATGTTTATTTTTAAGTATGTTGTAGATCCGCTATAACTATGAAGATGTGAGAAGTTTCATTTGAATACCTATAAAACTATAGCGATAGCGTATCTCCAAAGGGCCAGTTCAGAGCTCGTCTACTGCGTGCAGTGTAATTAAATTAATTCTCTCGCCCAAAATATTTGACTTAGCCACATCAGACTTTTATTATGAATACTTACCTGTGTGCTGAATGCACATTTAAATTAAGAACTTCATCGGCCATCAGCAAGAGAAGCTATGATTTATTAGGTAACTTAAAGTGGTGCATTACTAGCCCAGCGGCTAGTCGGGAGAGCCGATTTGATCAGGCGTTCCCTTAGCCGTCCGCACCGCGGCTTTATATATAAGAACGCTGCGCGAGGAAGCAAGGCCCCAGTTCTCTCCAGACGCTGAATAGCACGTCATCTGTGTCGGGAGTCGCGTCGCGTCGGTATCATTGCTACAAACAGCCTCGGATGCCATATTAAGTTACTCGGGATACGTGTAACCATGAAATCATTTTCGAGTAAAGTGTTAATTCTGGGTTGACTTTAATTATCGATCTTCAGTTTGCGTATTTTCGTATTTTCACGTGCCGCCGCGGCATAAACATTCTAGCATTATTTAGCGTGGCGTTTGATGAAACTTATCATCAAATTATGGCGAGCATTCATTTAAACATTTAATTTGGACAGTTATAGTTGCATCAGCGCATTAGACTCTGAACGGCTCTGTTAGATGGTGTGGATGTTTCTTTTTCTTTTCATCTGTGACTTTCAGAATACAGAGAATTTTTAGAAAATCGTTTTTTATTATGAATCCCAGACAATCTCCTAATTTTTCAGAGCTATAAGCTGCAGCTATAAGTGTGTTTCTCAGATGAAGTGGGCACTAGAAATTCTAATTACAGGCTTCACGTTTTGCTAATCACTTTCTCGTTGCCAATTTTGTAGTTAGAGAGCCAGTGTTGAGAACGGCGAAAGACAGCATAAATAACATTCTAAATAATAGGAACATTTTAAACAACATTATTCCATCCGCCGCCCCACAAGCTGACGACAGTAGTAGGGCACCGAGCATACGAAATATCCTGAAAATGACGTTTGCTGTCGTATTACAGCTGAGACAATTGCGAATGTGGTATTTCACTTCCTTATCTCCAAAACCATTCCAGGATTCATGATGACACCGTCAAGCATGGAATGGCCTTCTCATCCCCATCCCGCCCCCCTCCCCCCTGGCACATCTCCAAATTTCACATGAATTACTCAGTGCCCTGGGCGCCCACACGTCTCCTGGATTCGTGGGAGCGAGCTGCTACTGCAGTTCGCAAGTATGTCACATTTCGCTGACACGACGAGCCCCACCCTCCCATGCCCCGCACTTTTGCTAATTTTGCACGAAGAAAATCCCGTTCCGCACCCACGCTCCCGCACACTTCGCGCTTCCGCCCCCATGACCTCACGGTACTATGCATGAAGTGTAACCTTGTAACTATTGATATACCTATGATAGTAATTGCATTTTGTTACTCAGCAGGTTGTAAGCTTCTTTTAATGTAAATGCACAGCACTCTCTCGCTGCGTATGTGCCTTGACAACGACTGATTAAGAAGTCGTAAGATCCGATACTAATAATAATAATGATAATAATAATAATAATAATAATCGTAGTACAGCGCGCAGAAAAAGCCAACTCCTATATCTTTCCAAACGAGCTTTGATTTCCCTTATTTTATGATGGTAATAGATTCGCGAGTACGTAGGTCGACTTCAACAATATTTTCATATTCTGAGGAGAAAGTTGGTGATTGAAATGTATTGAGAAGAGCCCGCCGCAAGGAGATATGCCCTTGCTTTAATGATGTCCACCCGAAATCCTGTATCATGACCGTGACCCTCTCTCCCCTATTTCTCGATAATACAAAACGTGCTGCCTTTTTTTTCAACTGTTTTGATGTACTTAGTTGAGCCTATCTTAGCCGCGCTGGGTAGCCGCTTGGTCAGGGGCGCCTTGTCACGAATCGCGTGGCTCCCCCCGTCAGAAGTTCGAGTCCTTCCTCGGGCACGGTTGTGTGTGTTGTCGTTAGCGTGAGTCAGTTTACGTTAGATTAAGTAGTGTGTAAGCTTAGGGAGCGATGACCTAAGTAGTTTGGCCCCATAGACTTACCACAAATTTCCAAATGTCTTATCTGGTACTCAGTTGATCCTACCTGGCAAGTATTCCACATGGCGCAGTAGTGCTCCAAAAGAGGACAGACAAGAGTAATGTGAACAGCTTCTTTAGTACATCTGTTGCATCTTCTAAGTGTTCTGTCAATAAAATGCTATCTTTGTTTCGCCTTCCCCACAAAATTTTCAATGTGTTATCCAATTTACGTTGCTCATAATAGTTATTTTTCAGAAGTATAGCAATGTCTATCAAAAAACGGAAGCCAGTATTGAGGAAATAAGCGAAAATGAGGTCATTTGGTTCGTTTCTAGTTGTGGAAAATCGAAAAGAACTTCGTCAGTTTTCGATCGACTCCTTCAGCATCCCCAGGTATCAATACTGACTGACAAATCTTTATAATCGACAAATGTGGATTTTACGAGGGTTGTCCAGGAAGTACAGATCGGTAACAAAATGGAAACCATTGGGAAAATCCGGTAAAGCTTTGCACAGATGCGTAGGGAAGTGTCTCTAGTATGCCCGTCGATCGTGTCGCGTCGCTCTTTTCAGTTTTGAGTGAACAGTCAGCACGTAAAGATGCGTAGGGAATAGCGTCTCCCACCAAGTATGAGGGCCTGGTTAGAGATGTCGCCTGCGTCATGCAACCCACATAACACAACTGTCGAGAAGTTCCTTCATCATACACTCCTGGAAATTGAAATAAGAACACCGTGAATTCATTGTCCCAGGAAGGGGAAACTTTATTGACACATTCCTGGGGTCAGATACATCACATGATCAAACTGACAGAACCACAGGCACATAGACACAGGCAACAGAGCATGCACAATGTCGGCACTAGTACAGTGTATATCCACCTTTCGCAGCAATGCAGGCTGCTATTCTCCCATGGAGACGATCGTAGAGATGCTGCATGTAGTCCTGTGGAACGGCTTGCCATGCCATTTCCACCTGGCGCCTCAGTTGGACCAGCGTTCGTGCTGGACGTGCAGACCGCGTGAGACGACGCTTCATCCAGTATCAAACATGCTCAATGGGGGACACATCCGGAGATCTTGCTGGCCAGGGTAGTTGACTTACACCTTCTAGAGCACGTTGGGTGGCACGGGATACATGCGGACGTACATTGTCCTGTTGGAACAGCAAGTTCCCTTGCCGGTCTAGGAATGGTAGAACGATGGGTTCGATGACGGTTTGGATGTACCGTGCACTATTCAGTGTCCCCCCGACGATCACCAGTGGTATATGGCCAGTGTAGGAGATCGCTCCCCACACCATGATGCCGGGTGTTGGCCCTGTGTGCCTCGGTCGTATGCAGTCCTGATTGTGGCGCTCACCTGCACGGCGCCAAACACGCATACGACCATCATTGGCACCAAGGCAGAAGCGACTCTCATCGCTGAAGACGACACGTCTCCATTCGTCCCTCCATTCACGCCTGTCGCGACACCACTGGAGGCGGGCTGCACGATGTTGGGGCGTGAGCGGAAGACGGCCTAACGGTGTGCGGGACCGTAGCCCAGCTTCATGCAGACGGTTGCGAATGGTCCTCGCCGATACCCCAGGAGCAACAGTGTCCCTAATTTGCTGGGAAGTGGCGGTGCGGTCCCCTACGGCACTGCGTAGGATCCTACGGTCTTGGCGTGCATCCGTGCGTCGCTGCGGTCCGGTCCCAGGTCGACGGGCACGTGCACCTTCCGCCGACCACTGGCGACAACATCGATGTACTGTGGAGACCTCACGCCCCACGTGTTGAGCAATTCGGCGGTACGTCCACCCGGCCTCCCGCATGCCCACTACACGCCCTCGCTCAAAGTCCGTCAACTGCACATACGGTTCACGTCCACGCTGTCGCGGCATGCTACCAGTGTTAAAGACTGCGATGGAGCTCCGTATGCCACGGCAAACTGGCTGACACTGACGGCGGCGGTGCACAAATGCTGCGCAGCTAGCGCCATTCGACGGCCAACACCGCGGTTCCTGGTGTGTCCGCTGTGCCGTGCGTGTGATCATTGCTTGTACAGCCCTCTCGCAGTGTCCGGAGCAAGTATGGTGGGTCTGACACACCGGTGTCAATGTGTTCTTTTTTCCATTTCCAGGAGTGTACAAATTCTCGGCCGCACACTGCAGGGGCAATGAAGACGCTCCTGCAGCGTTACCGATGAAAAGTGTTTGATCACCCACGATACAGTCCGTAATTGGCTCCCCCTGAGTCTCATCTCGGCTCACAAGAACCGCTGGCTATGAAGACAAAAGTTTTCCACAGACAACGAGCTGCAGACCAGTGGAGATAAATGGCCGACAGCACAGGCGGCTGCTTTCTATGACGAGGATATTGGAAAGTTGATACAACATTACGACAACACTCGAAGTTGCAGAGGCGAGTATGTAGAGAAGTAGATGTAGGATGTATGTAACTGTTGCAAATAAAACATTTCTGGTTTTCACTGTGGTTTCCATTTCACGACCGATCGAAACTTACTTTCTGGACAACTCTAGTACTAACAACTATGTAACTGAATGTAACTGATTATACACAGAGTGATAGCGTACGAAAATAAAGATAGTTGATGGTTTTCATTATTTCACAACATAACAAATGTTAAATGAAGCACTGTAGTCTACATTCTTATCTTATCGTAACAACTAATTTTTCGTCAAGTGTAATTGGAAACAGATATCTGTTTGATGATTCCTTCCAGAAGTCTTCTTTCACCACATCCAGGCAATACTTAACATGCGGAACTCTCAGATCCTTTGGTCTACTTGCACAAACTGCTCACGACTGAAGAAACTAAGAAAAACATTCAGCTGCAGACCACATGCACGTGGTGAACTCGGGCCGTCCACTCTGCACCAGCCCCCTCAAATGGTTTATGATCATGTGTTTATGATTTTGTGGCTTATTCCATGTCCAGGAAGATAATTTTACTTAGTATCTGTAGATGATATGTTAGAATATTTGTGTTTGTCTGTAAATACACTACTGGCCATTAAAATTGCTACACCAAGAGGAAATGCATATGATAAACGGGTATTCATTGGACAAATATATTATACTAGAACTGACATGTGATTACATTTTCACGCAATTTGGGTGCGTAGATCCTGAGAAATCAGTACCCAGAACAACCACCTCTGGCCGTAATAACGGTCTTGATACGCCTGGGCATTGAGTCAAACAGAGCTTGGATGGCGTGAACAGGTACAGCTGCCCATGAAGCTTCAACACGATACCACAGTTCATCAAGAGTAGTGATTGGCGTATTGTGACGAGCCAGTTGCTCGGCCACCATTGACCAGACGGTTTCAATTGGTGAGGCATCTGGAGAATGTGCTGGCCAGGGCAGCAGTCGAACATTTTCTCTATCCAGAAAGGCCCGTACAGGACCTGCAACATGCGGTCGTGCATTAACCTGCTGAAATGTAGGGTTTCGCAGGGATCGAATGAAGGGTAGAGCCACGGCTCGTAACACATCTGAAATGTAACTGTTCAAAGTGCCGTCAATGCGAACAAGAGGTGGCCGAGACGTGTAACCAATGGCAGGTGCTGTGAACAGAACCTGGATTCATCCGAAAAAATGACGTTTTGCCATTCGTGCACCCAGGTGCGTCGTTGAGTACACCATCGCAGGCGGTCCTGTCTGTGATGCAGCGTCAAGGGTAACCGCAGCCATGGTCTCCGAGCTGATGGTTCATGCAGCTACAAACGTCGTCGAACTGTTCGTGCAGATGGTTGTTTTCTTGCAAACGTCCCCATCTGTTGACTCAGGGATCGAGACGTGGCTGCACGATCCGTTACAGCCATGCGGATAAGATGCCTGTCATCTCGACTGCTAGTGATACGAGGCCGTTGGGATCTAGCACGGCGTTCCGTATTACCCTCCTGAACCCACCGATTCCATATTCTCCTAACAGTCGTTGGATCTCGACCAACGCGAGCAGCAATGTCGCGATAGACTAAAATCCGACCTTTATAAGAGTCAGAAACGTGATGGTACGCATTTCTCCTCCTTACACGAGGCATCACAACAACGTTTCACCAGGCAACGCAGGTCAACTGCTGTTTGTGTATCAGAAATCGGTTTGAAACTTTCCTCATGTCGGTACCTTGTAGGTGTCGCCACCGGCGCCAACCTTGTGTGAATGCTCTGGAAAGCTAATCACTTGCATATCACAGCATCTTCGTCCTGTCGGTTAAATTTCGCAGCTGTAGCACGTCATCTTCGTGGAGTAGCTATTTTAATGGACAGTAGTGTATTTATCTTAAATTCTAGTTTTCTGACACGTATTACATGGTGCAGAATCCTCTCACTGTGGCTACACTGCAACGAAAAGTTCAACCGATCTAATATAATCCGTATATCAAAGGAGATCCGCATTGCCCGTCGCCTCATACCTACGGTGCACGCTGTCAGCCTGGCCATCGGCCTTCGGCAGCTGCAGTAGTTGGCCGACGCGTCGCCAGGTGGGGATGGCGGCGGTGGCGCCGGCCCGCTGCAGGAGAGGGCGTCGCGACGCGTCGCCGACTGCACAGTAGCGCGACCGACGCCGTGCTGTGTGGCCGCTGCAGCGTCGCGACAGCTGCGAAGCCACTCTGGTGCGAGTCCGCGACGCGACGAGACGCCACGCACGCAACACGGCAGTCGAGCCGCCACCTGCGGAGTGCTTAGCACGCGGCTGTCAGCTTCCAGAGGCCAATGCCGAGTGACTGAGTGGTCGCGAAAGACTGTAGGTCTCAATTTCAGACTTTCCGGACACTGCCATTGTTGCAGACGCTGGTGCGATAACTTTCCTAATAGTCAAATTCCTTTCGCTCTAGAGAAACGAGACAGTAGTAACACTTTATCAGAAGTGTACTGGACTGTCGTTTGGTACGGCGTGTGATATTCTTAGCGTCACTGTTGGGTAAAATATTTTACGTAGAAACACGGACGTTCAGCTTCTGTAAGCAATATTCTTAACACGTCGTAGGTAGCAGCCGCAGTGCTGGGCCAGAAACTTTGAAGATCTGTCAATGACGTAAGTGTTGGTTTTTCTTCTCATTTTGCGCACTATTAGCTCACTAAAATTATAGCAAATAATCCTTATTTAATTTCTTATATTTATCATTTTTAAGCCATTTAGACAGCGAGTTTTAAGTATTTTAATAGACCCGTAGCTGAAGACTACAAAATCGCGGAAAAATTAAGTAGCAAACAATAAATAGTATCCTGAACATTTTCGCAATAAGAATGTAATACTCTGAGTTGGCAGTTGACCCTACATACCGAAGACTGTGACGTCATCCACATGAGTGCTAAAAGGAACTCGTTAAACTTCGGTTACACGATAAAACAGTCTAATCTAAAAGCCGTAAATTCTACTAAATACCTAAGTATTACAATTAGGAACAACTTAAATTGGAAGGAAGACACAGAAAATGTTGTGGGGAAGGCTAACCAAAGACTACGTTTTATTGGCAGGAAACTTACAAAATGTAACAGTCCTACTAAGGTGACCGCCTACACTACGCTTGTGCGTCCTCTTTTAAAATAATGCTGCGCGGTGTTGGATTCTTACCAGATAGGACTGACGGAGTACATTGACAAAGTTCAAAGAAAGGCAGCACGTTTTGTAATATCGCGAAATATGGGAGAGAGTGTCACAGAAATTATACAAGATTTGGGCTGGAAATTATTAAAAGAAACGCGTTTTTCGTTGCGGTGGAATCTTTTCTCGAATGTCCAATCACCAACTTTCTCCTCTGAATGGGAAAATATTTTGTTGACACCGACCTACATAGGGAGGAACGATCACCAGGATAAAATAAGGGAAATCAGAGCTCGTACGGAAAGATATAGGTGTTCATTCTTTCCGCGCGCTATACGAGATTGGAGAAACAGAGAATTTTGAAGGTGGTTCGATGAACCCTCTGCCAAGCATTTGAATGTGATTTGCCGAGTATCCATGTAGATGTAGATGTAGATGAGAAGACATTGAACCGAAGTTACCTCACCGACTGGTTTGGTGCATGTCTTCAGCTTGCATCTGTGAATATTCAGAATGAATAATCATCATTTTGTCATCTCTCTCCAACGTCGTAATAACACTGCTACTTTTAATTATGTGTACATGGGTAGCTTAGCAGGTATGGCATCAGGATCTAGATAAACTACGAGGATCTCTAACGTTAGCATGACAGGGGGCGTTACATTTTTGCTGTAATATCTGAAGATTTCCGCAAATTATGTTGTCAGCTTACATTATCAGAGGTTTAACCTACTGACTATTTCATATCAAAGCTTTTCTCCTGCGTCCACGCAAACAGTGGTCAAGGGCGAGCCACCATGCTGTCCATGAAGAGTTTCCAACAAAACAACAAACTGTGGCATTTACTGGGGAATCTGACGATGTTGATATTTATCTATTTTTTAATAAATTATTTTTTGCCTTGCATGTGTTAATAGAATGGTCTTTTATTTTATTGTTACTAGAAACGTAAATTTTTATTTTAATACAATGACGATTATTTTGGCAATATTAATACCTAATGTAGAAGTATCAGGTAGCTCCAGCACTGAGGCACAATGCCTTTGACCATGGAGCACGATGACGGTAGTGATAGAACCTCGAGTCATTTTTTTCCTTAGAAAAATAATTAATTGTTGCTGTTGATTGGTTGTTATTGTGTTGGAAATTTATAGAACTCTAACTCGTTGATTTTCACTGTCAAACATCACTAATTGTCTTCCATAGTAGTCTGTGTAGTCATCCCTCCATGAGTAGCATCATTTGCTTAGTGGAGGGTCAACGTACTTCTCACCCATACATGATATTGCATTACACTTTGAGTTTTTTCTGCGTTGAGTTAAATTTTCTTGTAAGAACTTACGTACCTCCTTACCAATCAACATCCGTGCTGTCGTAAAAGCTCTTGCACTTTGCGTAGTGGGACTATAACGTTTTTTTTCACATCTGACCTTTGTTTAGGCAATGGTTCAACATAGAAAATACTTCGTTATGGTTATAATGGGAGAAAAAATTTACGAACGTCCCAGTTCTTGATTACTGCCGGGCGTTGTGGCCGTGCGGTTCTAAGCGCTTCAGTCTGGAACCGCGTGACTGCTACGGTCGCAGGTTCGAATCGTGCCTCGGGCATGGATGTGTGTGATGTCCTTAGGTTGGTTAGGTTTAAGTAGTTCTAAGTTCTAGGCGACTGATGACCACGTAACAAGTGTTAATTCATTAAGTCCAGCACTTCCCGACAAAAACCGAAACGCGGCCTAGGCCTTCAATCTCAACACGGAAAACGTACCTACCAACTCTTGCAGTTTTCCGTAGTAGAAGAACAGCTTCGATCATCACTGGTGATCACTCACTCCCGATTTGATGCAATTTTTAAAACCACAACGTCGCCTCAAACAGTCCACGACACTTATCTTACACTCAAATGGTTAAAAAGGCTCTGAGCGGTATGGGACTTAGCATCTGAGGTCATCAGTCCCCTAGAACTTAGAACTACTTAAACCTAACTAACCTGAGGACATCACACACGTCCATGCCCGAGACAGGACTCTAACCTGCGACCGTAGCGGTCGCGCGTTTCCAGACTGAAGCGCCTAGAACCGCTCGGCCACAGCGTCCGGCTATCTTACACTTCCTAGAGCTACCGAATTCGCAGGCTATAAAATCGGTCACGAAATGAGCTTGCCCGACAGAGTGGCCGAGAGGTTCTAGGCTCTACAATCTGGAACCGCGCGACCACTACAGTCGCAGGTTCGAATCCTGCCTCGGGCATGGATGTGTGTGATGTCCTTAGGTTAGTTAGGTTTAAGTAGTTCTAAGTTCTAGGGGACTGATGACCTCAGAAGTTAAGTCACATAGTGCTCAGAGCCATTTGAACCATTTTTTTATATGAGCTTCCGGTTTTTCTGTCAGTCAGCCTTGAAAGCAGAATGTAGACACTTCGGTTGACCATGTCCTGCTGGAATGCGCTGCTTCCCCTCAGGAATTTCAGAAAATTGTTTCCCAATGGCTGTTAGGAAGCACCAGGCTCCAAGTGGAAATCAATCGCCTGTGAAGGCATTATGGTTGGAACGCTCCACCACCCATTTAGTTGGATTAAGGAAAGGCTTATCTCAGGACTTGAGAATAGTCCCCTATCCACCGGGAACCACAAAACTGTGACTCGCATTCACAGCAGCGACGGGATCGGTCAAGAAATGATGCGCCACACAATCTGCTCCGTAATCCACTTCCTTGTGCCCCTCTCTCTCCTAACTTTTTCCAGCATGTACCCCTACGTCACTCCATCACTCGCTGAACAACTCATAACTTTTTACGGTTTCAGGTTTCTCATTGACAGTGCTCAAAGGGCTTTACTATTGATTTGATACTGTCGAAAGCGTGCTTAAAATTTATGAATAACAGATACAGTGGCTTTGTTCACGAGTTTCGAAGGTCGAAGGTTGTATTCCCACTTTCAATTATCCGATAAAGTTCAGCTTTTTTTCTATGTGGTTGGTGCTGCACGGAGCGAATATTTTGTGCATTGTGGAATGAACGATGACGTCTGCATAACGTTTTGGTTTGCTCGCTCCATTTCGTGTGAATGGGAAGAGGGATAATTAAAGCATTTTCCTATTTTTAGGAACTGCCTTCTTTCGTAAACATATTGTAAATAATTTTGCAAGCTCATTTCAAGTTTCCCTGCGAACGACCTTACCGCAGTGGTAACACCAGTTCCCGCCATATCACCGAAGTCATGTGCTGTTTGGCTTGTCTAGCACTTGGATGGGTGACTGTCCAACTGTGCCGGGCGCTGTTGGTAGACGGAGTGCAGTCTGACTTTGTGAGGCCACTTGAGAAACTACTTGACTGGAAAGTAGCGTTTCCGGTAACGAAAACTGATAAGGGTCGGGAGAGTGGTGTGCTGGCCACTAGCCCCTTCGTATCTGCATTCAGTGTCGTCTGTCAGCTGAAGATGACATGGCGGTCGGTCGGTATCCTTCAGCCATCAGAAGCCTGTTTAGATGGAGTTTTCAAACGTCCTTCAAACGTAAACCAATCCATCATCCGCAAACTCTTCTCCAGTCTGCGTACTTCAAGTGGCTCCGTGCATTCCATTTGTGCTTCTGATCCGTATCATGAACTACAATAACATTTTATAAAATTTGGAATGCTTGTACCATTTTCTCTGTGTTGTCAGTTATTGTGTTACCAGCCATTTCAACTTTTGGAATTTAATATTCGCAAATACTAAATAAATGTTTTTCTCCTAGAACATTTCCATTGTATTTAAGCACGACCTGACTATTCCACTGTCTCCATGCCACATTTTGACCACATTGGAGCAAAATATCTTTTTTCGTTTTAAACATTGGTCGTCGTCTTCTGTAACATAATCCTTCTGCATCCGTACTACTGTTTCAAGATTCTTGCTTACAATAAAGCTTACTCAAAAATGTTCATATGTGTGTGTGTTCCTGAGGGACCGAACTGCTGTGGTCATCGGTCCCTAGACTTACACACTACTTAAACTAACTTATGCTAAGGACAACAGACACACCCAGACCCGAGGGAGGACTCGAACCTCCGGCGGGAGGGGCCGCTCAGTCCATGATATTGCGCCTCTAACAGCGCGGCCAAAAGCTTACTCCTGAGTGTCCTGCCTGCTCTGCTCGTCTGTAGTAGAACATACAAGCTTATTATTACTTTGTCATCGTTACTTCGCTGCACTTCGTTCAATCGGTATGCATGCCACAGAATGCGTACCTAATGTGTTCCAAAGCAACACGCATAAAAACGCGATATTCCGATGCTCATACCTCTGTTTCTATTGGCGATAAAACGGTAGGTGCGTTCTGAATAGCCCCTGGGCTCGGACCATTTGTATACCCAACACAAGCATCGTCGTAGTGACACAGGGTTAAAGTACGAGTACTGTACACTTCCTCTTACGTAGGCAGATATAGCAAATTAATTGGCTCTTTCTGCATTTGATTATTTCATGGGCGGTTCCTCTGGAAACCTCAAGAAAAGGGTTTGTTTAATATATTTTCGTCCTTAGTAGCGGATCAAAACCTAGCCTAGGATTCCAGGACGCCTACGCACAGAAAATGGCTGAAAGTCTTACGATATATTACTGAGATATCGATCTCAAAGAACACTGAAACTTTTCTTTCTATCTTCATCCGTTTCCAAGACACAAAGGTTGAAAGTTACCCTACTTCTACACGTAAAATCCGGTGTTGTTGTTGTTGTGGTCTTCAGTCCTCAGACTGGTTTGATGCAGCTCTCCATGCTACTCTATCCTGTGCAAGCTTCTTCATCTCCCAGTACTTACTGCAACCTACATCCTTCTGAATCTGTTTAATGTATTCATCTCTTGGTCGCCCTCTACGATTTTTACCCTCCACGCCGCCCTCCAATGCTAAATTGGTGATCCTTGATGCCTCAGAACATGTCCTACCAACCGGTCCCTTCTTCTAGTCAAGTTGTGCCACAAATTTCTCCTCTCCCCAATTCTATTCAATACCTCCTCATTAGTTATTTGATGTACCCATCTAATCTTCAGCATTCTTCTGTAGCACCACATTTCGAAAGCTTCTATTCTCTTATTGTCCAAACTATTTATCGTCCACGTTTCACTTCCATACATAGTTACACTCCATACAAATACTTTCAGAAACGACTTCCTGACACTTAAATCTATACTCGATGTTAACAAATTTCTCTTCTTCAGAAACGCTTTCCTTGCCATTGCCATTCTACATTTTATATCCTCTCTACTTCGACCATCATCAGTTATTTTGCTCCCCAAATAGCAAAACTCCTTTACTACTTTAAGTGTCTCATTTCCTAATCTAATTCCCTCAGCATCACCCGACTTAATTTGACCACATTCCATTATCCTCGTTTTGCTTTTGTTGATGTTCATCTTATACAATGTCATCGGCGAACCTCAAAGTTTTACAGTAAAGCTGCATGCCCTCGGGAAAAATTACGGCTGTAGTTGCCCTTGCTTTCAGCCGTTCGCAGTACCAGCACAGCAAGGCCGTTTTGGTTAGTGTTACAAGGCCAGATCAGTCAATCATCCAGACTGTTGCCCCTGCAACTACTGGAAAGGCTGCTGCCCCTCTTCAGGAACCACACATTTGTCTCGCCTCTCAACAGATGCCCCTCCGTTGTGGTTGCACCTACGGTACGGCCATCTGTATCGCTGAGGCACGCAAGCCTCCCCACCAACGACAAGGTCCATGGTTCATGGGGGTTATGAGATGAAATCTAAATAATAAATAAACAAACAAACACCGTCCGAACAGGCCATGAAGGCCCAACGGCACCGATCGACCGCCGTGTCATCCTCAGCCGTAGGCGTCACCGCATGCGGATGGGAGGGACATGTGGTCAGCACACCGCTTTCCCGGTCGTTGTCTCCGTAACGGCTACCGCTACTTCTCAATCAAGGAGCCCTTCAATTGGCACTACAAGGGCCGAGTGCAGCCAGCATGCCAAAATCAATCCGCAGATGCGGATAATGACCCATCCAAGTGCTAGTCAAGCCCGACGGTGTTGAACTTCGGTGATCTGACGGAAACCAATGTTACTATTGTGATGAGACCGTTGGCCCTAAATAATAAATAACCGCAGAAAATTGTTCAAATTTTAACGGTGTATGCTCTAGACATTTATGTAGAAGAGCCATCCCACCGTTCACAAAAATCTTTATCCGTTTATCCATTCCGAGAACCGAGGATCTCGTCTACTTTTGTCTTTTGTCGACATTGATACTACCAAGATGTCAGTACCACGGATTGTAAGATTTTCGAGAATTTTTAAGCTTGAAGTCGAATAACAAATGACAAACGGAATACTTTTCGTGTAATATAATTATAAAGTAACAATTTTCCGAGTTTTTCCTTTACTTGTGCTGTGAAACCATTATTCTTGCCAAATTTATGACTCTTTGTCAGCGGTACGGTACAGGTTTTAATGAGTGAGTTTGCGAGTGTCAAAATCTGTGATATAAATCGCTGTATCTTTTGATTCCATTGACTTAGAAGTTTACCATCTTGACAGCACCAAAGCACTATTGGCTTCAGTATGTTACATAAATTACAACTGGAGATGTCTATCAGTTGCCGAGAAATAGTGTCATAACAGAAGGAGGGACAGGCAGACAGACAGTCATAAAACAAATGACACACTAACACTTCCGGATTTTTCCCTTTACTTGTAGTGTAAAACATTGCTTTTTGAGAAACTGCATGGTTATAGACCACCGGTATGCACAATATGGGTTTTGATGAATGAGTTTGCATCAAAATATCTGACATAAATGCCAGTATCTACATCTACATCTACATCCATACTCCGCAAACCACCGGACGGTGTGTGGCGGAGTGTACCTTGAGTACCTCTATCGGTTCTCCCTTCTATCCCAGTCTCGTATTGTTCGTGGAAAGAAGTATTGTCGGTATGTCTCTGTGTGGGCTCTAATCTCTCTGATTTTATCCTCATGGTCTCTTTGCGAGATATACGTAGGAGGGAGCAATAAACTGCTTGACTCCTCGGTGAAGCTATGTTCTCGAAACTTCAAAAAAAGCCCGCACCGAGCTACTGAGCGTCTCTCTTGCAGTCTTCCACTGGAGTTTATCTATCATCTCCGTAAAGCTTTCGCGGTTACTAAATGATCCTGTAACGAAGCGCGCTGCTCTCCGTTGGATCTTCTCTATCTCTTCTGTCAACCCTATCTGGTACGGATCCCACACCGGTGAGCAGTATGCAAGCAGTGGGTGAACAAGTGTACTATAACCTACTTCCTTTGTTTTCGGACTGCAATTCCTTAGGATTCTTCCAATGAATCTCAATCTGGCATCTTTACCGACGATTAGTTTTATATGGTCATTCCATTTTAAATCACTCCTAATGCCTACTCCCAGATAATTTATGGGATTAACTGCTTCCAGTTGCTGCCTGCTATATTGTAGCTAAACGATAAAGGATCTTTCTTTGTATGTATTCGCAGCACATTACACTTGTCTACATTGAGATTCAATTGCCATTTCCTGCACCAGGCGCGAATTCGTTGCAGATCCTCCTGTATTTCAGTACAATTTTCCATTGTTACAGCCTCTCTATATACTACATCTTCATCCGCAAAAGCCTCAGTGAACTTCCGATGTCACCCACAAGGTCATTTATGTATATTGTGAATAGCAACGGTCCTATGACACTCCCCTGCGGTACACCTGAAATCACTCTTACTTCGGAAGAGTTCTCTCCATTGAGAATGACATGCTGAGTTCTGTTATCTAGGAACTGTTCAATCCAATCACACAATGGGTCTGATAGTCCATATGCTCTTACTTTGTACATTAAAGGACTGTGGCGAACTGTATCAAACGCCTTGCGGAAGTCAATAAACACGGCATCTACCTGGCAACCCGTGTGTACGGGCATCTGAGTCTCGTGGTCGAATAGCGCCAGCTGGGTTTCACACGATCGTCTTTTTCGAAACCCAAGCTGATTCCTACAGATTAGATCTCTAGTCTCCAGAACATAATACGTGTTCAAAGATTCTACAACTGATCGACGTTAGAGATTTAGGTCTATAGTTATGCACATCTGTTCGGCGTACCTTCTTGAAAACGGCGATCTTTTGATTGCAATCACTTAGAAGCTAACGTTTATTATACTGCCGAGAGAACGCAGACCTTAGTATGTGACATAGTTGTCAGCTGGATACATCTACTAGTCCCTGAGAGAAAGCAGTCCAAACAGACGGACGGACGGACAAACGGAATAAGACAACAAATGGTCCACTATGTTTCTTTGTATGGTATAACGACAGTTCTAGGGGACTGATGACCTCGGATGTTAAGTCCCATAGTTATAGTTGTCAGAGCCATTTGAACAATGAGCCCCCCCCCCCCCCCCCCACGTACACATATATACACACTGCTGCCCCCGTGGTGTCTGAAGATGGGCAGCGAGGACCTCAGATGTGATACGTAAAAAATAGTGGAAAATTTAAACTTCTCCTAAGATAAAAAAGGAGTCAGTTGCTCATCGGCACACACTTAGATACACCGCCACTGTCCTGCGACACCGTGTTATTTCATTCGTCTCGGTGAGAAATTAAAAAGTCACTGACGCCCTCTCGTCCTTTTTGTGAAGACTTGTTATATGGCTCTACCGGAAGGTAGGATGGGAGGTATCTATAAAAAAAATTGAGGTGTTAGCTATGACATTAGCTCTGGGAAGCGTTTTCACCCAGTCTGCTTTCACAGACAACCCACAAATTAGTCAATTCCACAAGGAAACATGTATGCATCCGATATGTATCCTGTGAATTTGTGGTCAAAATATGTTTAAACTAAGCGACAAAGCGCACCGTGATAAACTTGACAAATGCATGTGATGAAAAGAACGATGTATGAGAATAATGGTCTGTGACCTAGCTCTACGCATATTTTCGAGATCAAAACGACCGCAGCGCATCTCATCAGAAGAGAAGGTGAACGCTGTAGCTGGGCAGAGACACAGACGTGCGTATGTATGAATGTATGAGCGTTTGGCGTCATTGGCCGGAAGGCCCCTTGCGGAGCAGGTCCGGCCGCCGTGGTACACGTATTATTACACTCGACGCCACATTGGGAGACCTGCGCGCTGGATGGGGATGAAATGATGATGAAGACGGCACAACACCCAGTTCCTGAGCGGAGAAAATCCCCGACCCAGCCGGGAATCGAACACGGGCCTGTAGGTCGGCGATCCGTCACGCTGACCACTCAGCTATCGGGAAGGACCTAGTGGTACGTGATGCGTCACCTCCTGCGACCCGCCCAGTGCGAGACGTCAGCAGCTGTTGGGACTCGTGATGGCCACCCCTGTGCCGTGCTGGACCGTGGGCTTATTGGGCAGGTGTCTGAGACCCTTAACCCTACTGCCCTGTTCCCGTGTGTATGACCTAACATGATTATACACTCCTGGAAATGGAAAAAAGAACACATTGACACCGGTGTGTCAGACCCACCATACTTGCTCCGGACACTGCGAGAGGGCTGTACAAGCAATGATCACACGCACGGCACAGCGGACACACCAGGAACCGCGGTGTTGGCCGTCGAATGGCGCTAGCTGCGCAGCATTTGTGCACCGCCGCCGTCAGTGTCAGCGAGTTTGCCGTGGCATACGGAGCTCCATCGCAGTCTTTAACACTGGTAGCGTGCCGCGACAGCGTGGACGTGAACCGTATGTGCAGTTGACGGACTTTGAGCGAGGGCGTATAGTGGGCATGCGGGAGGCCGGGTGGACGTACCGCCGAATTGCTCAACACGTGGGGCGTGAGGTCTCCACAGTACATCGATGTTGTCGCCAGTGGTCGGCGGAAGGTGCACGTGCCCGACGACCTGGGACCGGACCGCAGCGACGCACGGATGCACGCCAAGACCGTAGGATCCTACGCAGTGCCGTAGGGGACCGCACCGCCACTTCCCAGCAAATTAGGGACACTGTTGCTCCTGGGGTATCGGCGAGGACCATTCGCAACCGTCTCCAGGAAGCTGGGCTACGGTCCCGCACACCGTTAGGCCGTCTTCCGCTCACGCCCCAACATCGTGCAGCCCGCCTCCAGTGGTGTCGCGACAGGCGTGAATGGAGGGACGAATGGAGACGTGTCGTCTTCAGCGATGAGAGTCGCTTCTGCCTTGGTGCCAATGATGGTCGTATGCGTGTTTGGCGCCGTGCAGGTGAGCGCCACAATCAGGACTGCATACGACCGAGGCACACAGGGCCAACACCCGGCATCATGGTGTGGGGAGCGATCTCCTACACTGGCCGTACACCACTGGTGATCGTCGAGGGGACACTGAATAGTGCACGGTACATCCAAACCGTCATCGAACCCATCGTTCTACCATTCCTAGACCGGCAAGGGAACTTGCTGTTCCAACAGGACAATGCACGTCCGCATGTATCCCGTGCCACCCAACGTGCTCTAGAAGGTGTAAGTCAACTACCCTGGCCAGCAAGATCTCCGGATCTGTCCCCCATTGAGCATGTTTGGGACTGGATGAAGCGTCGTCTCACGCGGTCTGCACGTCCAGCACGAACGCTGGTCCAACTGAGGCGCCAGGTGGAAATGGCATGGCAAGCCGTTCCACAGGACTACATCCAGCATCTCTACGATCGTCTCCATGGGAGAATAGCAGCCTGCATTGCTGCGAAAGGTGGATATACACTGTACTAGTGCCGACATTGTGCATGCTCTGTTGCCTGTGTCTATGTGCCTGTGGTTCTGTCAGTGTGATCATGTGATGTATCTGACCCCAGGAATGTGTCAATAAAGTTTCCCCTTCCTGGGACAATGAATTCACGGTGTTCTTATTTCATTTTCCAGGAGTGTAAATTTCATTTCTCATTATTTAAATACCAAATTGACTTTATGAAATCTGATGAGTTCGTCTCAAAGTGCATAAACAATACGTGTATAAAAATGTTTTAAAATACTCTCAGTAGTTTGGCCATAATAGATATGTGATGTTCGGGTGATACTGAGCCGACAAATACGAATACACTAATATCCAATATCTTCCAGTTTCCTGTTATATTTTACGGTAATAATGGTTCTTATCCTTCCAACTTACTCTCAACTATCGATAAGGCTTCTTAATTTACAGTAAAGGGCTTGCTTCGTGTTTCTCAGAGAAAATCTTTAGCACTTCCAAGTTATTTCATTCTTCACTGCGTCTGTTCAGTTTTATTTATGAGACAGTGGAAATTAGACAACTGTCTGATAATGAGTTGGAAGAATTAGTGAATTCCTCAGCAGATGAAGGAACACCTTCTTAATTTGAAAAAAGTCAAATGTGTTTATGGCTATTTTGGTCGGGAGTCCCTTTCTTGGGAGTTCGGTTCGCCTACTTGCGCGTCGTTGATGATGAAATAATAAAAACGGCATCATACGTACCCAATGTCGAGCGAAGAAAATCCCCGACCTGGCCGGGAGTCAAACCCGAGGTCCCATGATCGGGAGTCAACAACGCCAAACACAAGCTGCGAACACTGAGTTGAGAGATTACGTAAGTAATTCATCTGCAACCAAGTGTTCAGATGACAACGACAACAGCTTGTACAAAATACTATAGTTTTTTCTTTTTAAAAATGGTAACAAAGACTGACAGTTACAACTCAAAAGTACAACATGGCCGCCTCTAAGCTTCGAATGTCGCCTAGATTATCACTGGCGTACCACATATGCAACCAGCAGAGTAAATGTCGTAAAACGCTCATTTGCTGTAGTGCAACTATTTTCTACAGCGCTTAAAAATAAAATATTAGAGATGCCGAATATTAAGTATCAGCCAATTTTTGACCAACATTGTACAAACATTGATGATTCTGTTTCATACGCATACTAAGAACGCTCATTTCTTTCAGCTATATATGAATCCCATGAGGAAACTACAAAAGGTTTGTGGCGTACGCGTACTCGGTGGAACATATTTCGAGCAATCATGTGTAACGAAACATTCTGCATGAATGCGATTTCATATGAAAACCACTAGTGACGAAAGACGACGTAATCACAAATTTGTCACAATTCTTAGTGTTTTGGAGAAATGGGTGGAAGTTAATCCTAAACATTATAATCCACGAGAAAATGTTACTGTTGACGAGAAGTTTGTAGAATTTCAAGGTCGCTGTCCTTTGAAACAGTATGTCACAAGTAAACTGGAGAATTATCACATAAAAATATGGACTCAGACTGACAGCAAATCTTCAAAATTGCACCCTATTTCCCCATACATCACGAAGTTACGACAAAACTGCAGTAACGTGACCCTTGTTACAGAAAAATTATAATAAACTGCCCAGGTTAAAGTGAAATTTTAACAAATTAGCCCACGTTGCAGCAAAACTGGAACCAATTGTGCCCATGTTACAGCAAAGTTGTAATATGCTGCCCATGTTAGGTGAGGTCAGAGCAGTGGTGTGGGTGATGGAACTAGTATCACAAATAACATATTAGTGGCAGAAATCGAAACTACTGTCCTGGATATTACATTTACCACAATTTTTAACTTATTACAAGGGGGCTTTTTGGTTCTAAACATGGGAGTTAGCACCCATTGTCTGCTGCAGCAGGGGCAGGGGAGCTGCATACTGGAGGTTCTCTGTGTTGGGATATCAAACTGAAATTTCCGACCAATTTATATTTAGCACTGGTGGACCTGGTGCATTTTATGAATTTTCCGCTATTTTAAACAGAGCTATTGGATTTTATATTTAGCACAAGTGATCTGATAACCATGCGGGATGTGCCGGTATCTCAGGTCCACCGTCTGAGATTGTAGTTATGGACATGTGCTTTGTAACCACGAAGGATTGCCCAATAGCCTCAGGTCCCCCACCTAGGATTTTAGCCTTAGGCAAGTGGCCTGTGATGTCATAGAGGGTGAGTCAGCATTCCCAGAGCTGCCACTTTGGATCGCCGTCTAGGATTCTGGTGTCATACAGCTGGGGAAACACCAGTAGGACAAGTGGGCCTGACCATTATCTTTGATTCTGTACTTAAATCAAGTGGCCTGTGACATCATAGGAGCTGCGCCAGCATTCACAGGCTTATCTTCGGTTCTAACATCATAGGGCTGGGGAAAACCCTACAGGCGAAGTGGGCTAGGGTGACCATTTTCGTTTTCATTCTTAGAGCTATGGCTAGGTCCCCCATCTTGGATTTTTTTTTCAATTTGTCACTATTTTCCTTTTAATTTCCTGCCATTTTGTACATAGAGCAAATGGCTTCGCATCTAAATTCCCATCTTGTTTCTTGTGCAAACTGCTCATATCGCTTTGGTGGGATTGAATTATTCATGACCATTGTGTGCTAAACCAAAAAACTCTCCTGCTTCGCCTTCTGGTACCTAGTAGTGTATGGAGAGTCCCGCGGTCGGAAAAGGTGAGCTTTGCTGCGAAAGTTCTAAATAATGAGTGATGTGTAAGGGATACGATTGACTACATCATACTACTAACAATAGTAGTACCTCTTTTCAATTGTCAAATTTAGTAAAGCAAACGACAGATGTAGTGGAGTGGCTCGGGTCCATATTATCATTGATTTACCCAAGCTGTATGCGTGATGCGCAGAAGTTAGTACGTGTTACATCATATAGTAAAAGCATTCATGCTGGACATTTAATAAAAATAAAATTTACAGGTACATAATATATTGTGAGAAAAAACGGGGTTGTGAATCTCTGTGACGGTCACTTCCAAATGGACTCACATTTAATTACCCAACAGCTAATTTGAAAAACAAAAAGCAATTGTTATAGAAAAGGTTTCAGGTTGAGTAGCTTTTCGGTCGCAAGGTTGTACAGGTGTGGGCTGAGTTTAACAATTAATTTATTATCTGAAACAATAAATCAAATATCCTACGCGTGTTCGCGACCGGCTTATAAGCTTATGCGATATTGATAACAGTAGTTCTTCATGTCTGATTTGCAAATGAATGTTCAAACGTAGATAATATGACATCTCGAATTATAAGTTCCACCATTCAAGCCGATGCCACAGTTTCTTGCGAGGACGTCGGTTTGTGAAGTATTATAGCGTCTTTAAGGCGTCTCTACGGTGCTAATTCAACAACTCCCACGTCGTAAATCCAGAGATGAGGTATTCTCTAAACAACGCACAGAAGGCGTCGTATTTCGGTGTAAACTTACTGTTCCCTGTTAGTAATGTCACTAAATCACCTTTAACTTCGGCGTTCTCTCAAGAGAGAATTATTTCACAGTTATATGTAGTAAAGTTCCATTAAATGATGCAGCCGACACGAAGCATTAAAGTTATATCTGAGTTTATTGAACTTCTGAATTATCTAACCACTGCACTGGAAAGCACACCGGTCTGTCATTCAGGGCATTGAAGCTATTTGCATAAGCAGTTCTGACATTGACTACAGCTTCCGACAACACGGCGCACCTGTGAATTCTTCATGATCGGGTGTAGATGTTTTCTACTCAAGGCTAGTTCTAGAGTTTATGTCGGCAGTTGGTATGTTGCTGTATACCTCAATGTTCGGGACTGTCACAGATCACGACGATTAAGTCTCAGAATTGATTAAGTATCACACGACTTGCTTTTCCTTCACGTACGAGTATAATAACTGTTCCGCTGTCTGGCTAAACGGTGACTGTTCTCTTAAATCTATTCATAATTCTGACTAGTACGTCAAGACGATACTGGAAAAGATTTAAAACTCCAGATCGGTCTGAAACAATCTAATAGTGGTCAGTAGACGTACTGTTATCGCAGTACAGTGCTTCACTGTAGTCGCAGCGAACTTACAGCTCTTCTTGGATAAATGTTATCTCTGATCACTTTATCTTGTCTGGGTGTTAATCTTCGTAAGGCATATACTTTGAATTCTTTATTTAGAGTTTCATGCTTCGTATCATCTGGTAGTCTTTCATTCAGTTCTTTCCCTGTAATAAACGTTGTTAGTTACATAGTATTTCTGTTAGTCAAAGTTTCAATAGTGTTAATGTTTGCTGCCAGTAGCTCCCGACAAGGTCAGAATAATTAATTTTTTTTAATATCGTTTGCTACCAAAGGGATGTCATTAAGGACTCTAGATATTTGGGGTGTTACAAGGGGAAATAACAAGAAAGGGAGCTTCCGCAATTAACCATAGGACAATATGGCAAGTCTAGACTTAATTATCTACATAGCACATAGATAAACGCTCGTCTACAGCTACTCCCATCACCATCTAGACATTATGAAATGCTGCCAACTGCCTTAGAACTACCTGCGTATATATTTCAATACAACCTTCCGTGTAGCAAAACATGTAAATGAATTAGTCTCACGAAGCAAAATAACAAGGTAGCCTTTTTGTACAAGTGGCGTAAACGAAATTGGTCACACCTCATGTTACAATGAGAACAAGATCACCCTTTTTACAATAAAAAAATACAAATCAGTTCCGTTCACATTGTGTGATTAACACAATCAAAATAGTTGTCGCCTTTAGGATACATATTGACACACCCAGCGTCCAATCACACAACAACCATAAAATGTCACACTATGACAACAGACTTTCCATGCATAATATTCCTTGCTAACCAATACATTCAATAGATCAGTTGTACCCTGTGCTGCACACTACAGAGTGATCACGTGCATTTCAGAAATGAGGATATGTAGAAAGGCCACATTTGCTGTGTAATGTTCGCACACACCTAAAGTGTCAGTAGCCATTTAACAGAGCTCGAGGTCTGCACTGCCTGTAGCATGCAAGCTACCTACGCCATAACCCAGTTCCTCCCGGGCATGTCCTCACTTCAGTGTGCAACTGCTACTTTGATATTATTATACAGCATCATTTAGAAATTCCCAACCCCCCAGGGTGCCCAGAACTCTTTAGTGGATACGTGCGTGGCGAGCACGGGACCCCGAGCTAGTGCAACTCTCTTTCCTTTCCAGGCTGCATACCTTCCTTTTCCACATCCTTACCCATCCCCCATCCTCTCCCCCCTCCCCTCCGCCTCTTCCCTTCCCCTTCTCCCCTATGGGAGTATGTTTCGTGCCTACGTCTGGAGACAGATGCTTGTAACTGCAAGACAGTCTCTCTTCTTTGCATTATAAACTGGAAAGCCTCTGTCCTCCCTTTGTCCTTCTCTTTTCCTTGCCTCTTCTCTTTACCCTCTTCTCTGCTGTGGCGTTTGAGACCTTTCTTCTTTCCTTTTCTTTGTTCCTTCCTTTCTCTTTCTTTCCTCCCTGTGCGTGTCTGAAGGCCGACCCAAGCGTTGCCACGCGTAGCCGGTGACGGGGTAACGCGTAATTCCCCGCCCCGGGTAGAAAGGTAGGACACGTACGTACCCCAGGTAACGGCCAGGCCCAAGGAGGGGTGATTACCAGAGGTGGTACCTTTCGAACGTGCCGATTGGTCCCCCCGTCCGTTTCTCGGTAGGTGTGACCTGAGGTGTGAACAATCACCTAAGGCGGGAGTGCCCTCAGAGAAGGCTCCCCCACAAGGAAGGAGCACGCCATCGGAGACTCTGGTAACTATGTGGGATACTTCTGCAACGGTTTCCTCTACAATTTCTGCTCACAAGCGAAAGTTAAATGAGTCTCAGCCATAGACAATTCTTCCATCAGTGCCACATTTCCTTGTTGTTTCTCGGTCAGACGAAGGTCAAGATTTCTCCACAGTCAACCCTTTCATTAGTCAGAAAGGTGTCGACGCAATTGCAGGTCCTGTAAAGTCTTGTTCCCATTTAAGAAATGACACCTTGTTGTTAGAAACAGGCACAAAAATTGCTGCAAACGTCACTGCTACACACCTTCCCTGTCCGGGTGGAAGGGCACTACACTTTAAATTCATCATGCGGGGTAGTTTATACAGTCTCACTCGACGGATTGTCCAACGAGGAAATTCAATACTACCTGTCTGACCAGGGCGTAACGGCTATACATCGAGTCATGAAAAGGATTGACAAGGGCTTGGTTCAACCCAACTATCTTCTTGACATTTGACAGAGTTCAACTTCCATCGAACACTAAAGCGGGCTGTGAGATAATTTCCGTTCGCCCTTACATCCCCAACCCTACGCATTGCTGTCGGTGTCAGTGGTTCAATCACACCAGCCAGACGTGTTCCAACCCGGCCAAATGTGTTACGTGTGGCACGGATGCCATCAACTGTATGAGTGACCACGCTGCTCCCTCTAGAGATTGCCCCATTTTCAAAGATGAACGGCTTATTCAGGAAATCAGAGTGATGGAAAAGGTGTCTACATTTGCTGCTCGTAAGTTATTCGCCACTCGAAAGCCCATTGTGCTTCCAGCAGGTAAATATGGCACTGTCCTTGCTTCTCCAAGGCCTTCCAAGGAGGCAGCCACGCAGACTTTTGATCTCACCTTTTAGTGCTACGGTGTCGTCAGGTTGGCCAGTGCATAGATCGTACGTTCAACCTCCCCACTATCACGTGCTCACTCTACAGCTCACCCTTCATCAGCTTCTGCTAAATCACGAGCCCCAAAATCAGACACCCGGACTTCCAAAAATGAGCCTACTCATGAAAATTTTTTACATACCTCGACTTCACAACCATCGATTCCTCTCCATCTCAATGTCCCAAGAAGGCTCATAAGAAACCTCCTCTGCCACAGCGTGTCTCATCTACAGCGCCACCTGGCGGTAACCGCCCTCGGCCGTCCTCCGTGTCGCCGAGGCGCACTGCTGGCGGCCGATCAACCGGCCGATCGCTGGAGGCAGGAGCTGCCCCCGAACAACCTATGGATCAGGATCTTCTGCCTTTGGCTGAATGCTGTTCCAAGCTGGCGGCCGCCGGCTCTCAGCAGTCGTTGAGTTGAGAGCAACTGTGGTAAGATTCTTCCCTTTTCTGTCCACCCTATGTCAATTATCCATTGGAATATCCGCGGCATTAGAGCCAATCGGGATGAGTTCTCGATCCTCTTACGGTCCTACTTGCCGGTCATCTTCTGTCTTCAGGAAACAAAGCTGCGTCCCCACGATCGCTTTGTTTTCCCTTATTTTCAGTCAGTCCGGTTTGATCTCCCCTCTGTTGATGGCACTCCAGCACATGGGGGACTTATGATTCTTCTCCATGATACTGTCCATTGTCACCCAATCCCCTTAAGCAGTTAATTCCAAGCTGTTGCTGTCCGTCCTTCTCTCTTTGTACTGTATACATTCCATCGTCCACACCGATGGCAAGAACTGATCTCCTTCACCTCCTTGATCAACTTCCGCCCCCCCCCCTCCCCCCTATTTACTGGTTGGGGACTTCAATGCCCACCACCCGCTTTGGGAATCTCCGCGTCCTTGTCCGCGAGGCTCCCTATTGATTGACGTCTTCCACCAAGCGGATCTAGTTTGCCTCAATACTGGGGAACCTACATTTTTGTCTGCCCCTAGGACGAATTTCTCTCATTTGGACCTTTCGGTCGGTACTGTTCAGCTAGCTCGGCGCTTTGAATGGTTCGCTCTTGCTGATACACACTCGAGTAACCATTTTCCATGTGTCCTTCGATTGCAGCCACAACTGCCATCTGTGCGCCAGAGACGTTCCTCTACGCAGCGCCCTACTCAACCAAATTTCCCCTACAATGCTTGCCGGCTCCAGGCAGGTCGTTGGTCAGAAAAGAGCAGTGTGCACGCCATCGGAATGACGGATAAAGTCCTGCCAGGTCCATGGGAGCGCAAAACTTGCAAAATGCTGCCAACACTTTAAAAAGTCCAGCCTTACTTCCTGCCGCCGGAGTGCGGAAGTTTTGACCGAATTTCTGAAGAAGAGAGCTGGACACACCATCTTTGGAAAGTACCTGAAAAAAGCAGACGTAGTG
The DNA here is from genome assembly GCF_023898315.1 of Schistocerca nitens. Taxonomy (NCBI): domain Eukaryota; kingdom Metazoa; phylum Arthropoda; class Insecta; order Orthoptera; family Acrididae; genus Schistocerca; species Schistocerca nitens. The sequence goes on from NC_064614.1 coordinate 24,915,559, forward strand.
GGAGATCGCGCTCTGCATTCTATGAACAGCGAGTGTGGGCTTGGTGTAATGGGCAGGAGCTACTACATCTCTCAAAATTGGCACTTTGTTACCAAATTGTGAGATTTGTTTAACTTGAAACAAATAGGAATTGCCTAGTTGAAGTGGAAGAACCGTTACATAGCATCCCACTGCAAGTTCCATTAACATGCCTCCTGATTGTCAAATACGTCCGGGTCTGGTTTACAGAGAGCTCGGAGGAGCGTCATTTCGAATACACTTATTGCTTCTTATTTGCTGACATACGGTCAAGATTGTGACTCTTATTGATGAAAAACGGATTCTCACTTATTGGGGGCTTCATCTTCTACTACTTTACAGACGTGCAGACGAGAGACCATCTCCGCTCTGGATATTTTGGTCGTGGCGTTCATATCTCTCACGGGTGACAGAAAATTATAAGTTCACGCTGCCAATGTGGATGAGGCAGTGGTAGGTGCGTTTGTTTCTAAAGTTGAGGGGGATCGTGTTAGGAATTAGGCTGGGTATTTGATGGCTCATGCGCGATTCAGACTATTAGCGCCCCTCCATGTGATTTCCTTTACCCTACAGTAGATCGGTGCAACCATGATGTCCGATATGGAACAGAGTGTTTGATTTACTTCGATGAGGCACGGATTAATTACCACATTCCTTTTATTAGGCTCCCCACAGGCTTTGCTGTTCGGTGGCTGTTCAAATGGTTCAAATGGCTCTGAGCACTATGGGACTTAACTTCTAAGGTCATCAGTCCCCTAGAACTTAGAACTACTTAAACCTAACTAACCTAAGGACATCACACACATCCATGCCCGAGGCAGGATTCGAACCTGCGACCGTAGCGGTCGCGCGGTTCCAGACTGTAGCGCCTTTAACCGCTTGGCCACCCAGGCCGGCTCGGTGGTTGTGTTAACTGAAATTACTGTAAGGGTTTTGTGTTCCAATGTCTCCTTATCTCCGTAGGTTTGGAGGATTTGCTTTTCTTAATCATGTCTGCTTTTTGCTGTTGCTTTTTTAATAATAAAGTACGGTCAACGTAGCCTCATATTTGGTTTCAGCAGATAGACGAACCCCACAACTCTGTTTATTACTATTAATTAATTTTAGCTCGAGTCAGTTGTTAGGACCAGTAATTGCTACACCGTTTCCGTTGCGCATAATTTATCACTCCACATCTGGGTCGGTGGGGGGGGGGGGGGGGGGCAGTATCAAGACAGTCTATTCGATACAGACCAGAGGCGCTATTTACCATTTGCCATAGCCGAATGGCAGCGTGCGATACGGTTGGGATATTGCACAACATTTTACAGTATATAGCCCACTACATTTTCGCTGTTATGTAGTCTCACTTCAGCATAAGGTAAGATGTTTCATTTTATTACTTCTTTACTACTAACTCTATTCGCAACACACTTAGCTAACAGCGTCTACATGCAAGGCGTTAGGGGTATAACTGCAGGTAATTTTTTGGTGATTTAGTGCATTATACTGAACAATACTACATGTGTGTTCACTTAATTTTGCAGACTGACTAATGACAGCTATCAAGAGAAGTATGCTTTTAGGTTGTTTAGTACCTCCAAGTAAAAGTGGCAAGAGCAATCCATTAATGCGTACGGAATAAACAACTAACACGCTAGAGTTGGTACATATTATGGTACCAATTATCATATTATCTACACTGACACTCCTAGTACCCTGTATATCACTAAACAGATATGCAAACTTAAAGTATTGTATGGCATGTAGTCCAGGAGAGATGACTCCATAAGCGTGGGGATGTGTGAAAAACTTTGTTTTATACGAGAGGGATCAGTTCTCTAGACAATCGGGAATGGAGTTAATGGTATGTTCTATGATCCTTTGGCAAATGGGCAATAGGTGTATTGATCTATAATTCTCTATAACCATTACTTTAAACTTTATCCTATTAGGAGTGGGTTGCACTGGCCTAATTTCAAGTTTGGCTATGGATATTGACTTACTGGTTTTGCCCAGCTTCCACGTCATCGGAATTGTAATGTTCGCCAAGTTAATGATGTTGAATGAAAACCTCAGGAAACACGGTCTGTGTTGGCTGGGTTTGGCGAACTTGAGAGTCTTGCTCAGGGAACTGGTGAGCGTTCCAATAGTCTGCAGCCGCAAGCTCTGAGCAAGCCACTGCTTCCAACTATGACGCTGTGTGTGATAGGGAGCTGAGATCTTGACTTAATCGCCAAAATAGGACTAATTTTACAAAAAAATCAATAAAAAGAGAAGTCATCTTCAAGATGAAAAGCCAGTGGCTTACTTCGCTACTGAGAGGAAAAAGTAGTTTTTGGGTAACTTCTGCGGCATATGCACCATCTCAGTTGCTTTCGCTAGAACAGATGGCGTAGAGCTCTTTAGGTGAGACAGCTATACGAGGTGCGGCTAGAAAAAAACCGGACTGATGCTGCATTTATTTACAATTATTTACAATTTCATGGTATCTCCTTCAATGTACTCTCCTCCTCGGTCTCTACACCGCTCCATACGAATTTTCCACTGTTCATAGCAATGCTGCAGATCATTTTCGGTAAGTCCATACATTACTTCCGTCGCTTTTTCTTTTACTGCTTCAACAGTCTCAAATCTAGTTCCTTTCAAAGCTGACTTGACTTTAGGGAAAAGAAAAAAGTCACAGGGGGCCAAATCAGGTGAGTAGGGTGGATGATCTAAGATGGGAATGTTGTGTTTTGCCAAAAACGTCTTCACTGACAACGCACTGTGAGCTGGGGCATTGTCTTGGTGAAGGATCCATGACTTTTTTCTCCACAAATCGTTCCGTTTTCTCCGTACTCGCTCACGTAGGGTAGCCAGGACGCTAATGTAGTAATGCTGATTCACTGTTTGTCCCTCTGGTACCCAATCAATGTGCCCAATCCCTTTGATGTCAAAAACAACAATCATCATTGCCTTGAATTTCGATTTTGACATTCGTGCTTTTTTTGTCGTGGAGAACCAGGAGTTTTCCAATGCATCGATTGGCGTTTAGTTTCGGGATCGTAAGTAAAAAACCACGATTCATCGCAAGTAATAACATTTTGTAAGAAGGTGGGATCACTTTCAATGTTTTCCAGGATGTCAGAACAAATCATTCTTCGGCGTTCCTTCTGTTCAATTGTGAGACACTTTGGAACCATTTTTGAACACACTTTGTTCATGTTGAAACTTTCATGAAGAATCTGCCTAACACTTTCCTTGTCAACTCCTGTTAACTCAGACACTGCTCTGATTGTTAAACGGCGATCTTGTCGAACAAGTTTACCGATTTTTTCAATGTTTGCATCAGTTTTTGCTGACAATGGTCTGCCATTGCGAGTGTCATCACTGGTGTCTTCGCGGCCATCTTTAAATCGTTTAAACCACTCAAACACTTGTGTTCGCGATAAACAATCATCGCCGTACACTTGTTGTAACATTACAAACGTTTCACTTGCAGATTTTCCTAGTTTGAAACAAAATTTGATGTTAACACGCTGTTCTTTCTGTACACTCAACATTTTCCGACGCACAGACAAAACGTCAACTACTTAAAACAGACGCCACGGGCAGACTGAGTGCAGGAGGCAGATGAAACTCGAGCAGTAGGCGGAGCGAGAGTCACGTGACAGGCCACGCGACTTTCAGCCTTATTGCATTCGTTTTATTGTTTCACCAGTACTAGTCCGGTTTTTTTCTAGCCACACCTCGTATATATGAAGACAGGAAAGATGAAAAAAGGCTGAAGTGTCTAGTGGTTATCCGATCATGACCCAGTTTCGTCTTCCACTGTTCGTTTGATTCTTGCACCACTACATTTATCAAGCATCTGCACAAGTAACAGTAACGGTATTCCCTGTACTGAGTCTTGGTAGTAGGGGGAAGAGAATGGCATGACAGGCATCAAAAGGATTTGTACTTAAATTCAGCTATCCAACATCAATTGTCTGAGATTGTACTGACAAGTTTGTTTTATCTTATAGTACACTAAAGTGCCAAAGGAACTGGTATAGGCGTGTGTATTCAAATGGTTCTGAGCACTTAACATCTGAGGCCATCAGTCCCCTAGAACTTAGAACTACTTAAACCTAACTAACCTAAGGATAACACACACATCGATGCCCGAGGCATGATTCGAACCTGCGACCGTAACGGCCTCGCGGTTCCAAACTGAAGCGCCTAGAACCGCTCGGCCACACCGGCCGGCTGTGTATTCAAATACAGACATATGTAAACAGGTAGAATACGGCGCTGCGGTATAAGGCAGCAAGTTTGTGGTGCAGTTGTTAGATCGGTTGCTGCTGCTACAATGGCGGGTTATCAAGATTTAAGTGAGTTTGAACGTGGTGTTATAGTCGGCACACGAGCGGTGTGACACAGCATCTCCGAGGTAGCGACGAAGTGGAGATGTTCCCGCGCGACCATTTCACGAGTGTACCGTGAATATTAGGAATCCGATAAAACATCAAATCTCCAACATCGGTGGGGCCGGCGAAAGATCCTGCAAGAACGGAACCAACGGCGTCTGAAGAGAATCGTTCAACGTCACAGAAGTGCAACCCTTGCGCAAACCGCTGCAGATCTCAATGCTGGGCCATCAACAAGTGTCAGCGTGCGAATAATTCCACGAAACATCACCGATATTGGCTTTCAGAGCCGAAAGCCCACTCGTGTAGCCATCATCACTGCACGACACACAGCTTTGCATCTCACTTGGGCCCGTCAACACTGACTGTTGAGTGGTGCTTAAAATAAGTAAATAAATTAGTGAAAGCAATAGAAGTGAAGTAGAAATTAGAAAATAAATGAAAAACGTAGTTTAGTTTAGAAGAATTACACACTGGCAAACAGCGGGCAGAGCAGCAGAGCAGAAGAGACAATGACCGTGAAGTCAGCTAGTTCAGAAGCCATCGCCCTCCCCACATAAGTGGACGCTGTCGATTCAGCCGTCAAGGCATCGCCCGACCGGCTTACGTGTTTCTCAGTTGTCACATGTGAGCAAAGGCCCTCGCCTACATTCCAAGAGCCAATGACCAGCGTTAAGAAGATTCTTCGAGAAGCTTTTCAACGTGACAGACGAGGCAATGACCGTGAAGTCGTTCACCTCCAGTGAACTGAAGTGAATAAATACGCGAGACACAGTGGGCCCGACAAGAAAAGAGAAGAGAGTAGCAGTAGTTTTCAGTCAGTTTCGGTGCTGAAGACCGTCATGCAAGAAGAGACTACATCATACACAGACGCACCAAGTCCGCCGCTGTAATGGAATAGCAAGCAGCAGCCTCGGCGCCAGAAGACAGAAGTTAAAAGGTATTTGAAGTCTGATTTTTAGGTATCCGAGTGACTCGTGAGGACGGGAAGGAGACGGCCTCACATCAGCAGTCACCTGTGAGCTGGGATGAAGATCTGACAGCTGAAGACTGGCAAGCGGGAGTCCGTTGTTCGAGTCCGGGACACTGGCCTACCCCCACCGCGCCGCTCCGCTGGCCGACGCACAACACACGCGGCCGCTTAGAGAAGAGAAACACTGGGACGCCACATCCAAGGTATCACCATCCGATGCACGACTTCGCTCGCAATAATTAAACGGGCCACCTCGCGCTGCGCGTCTCCAGTCAGCTGGGCGAGACGGCGACACGAGATACACACCGCCAAATGTAATCAGACGCCGCCGCTGCCGCAGCAGACGGCTTCGCAAACGACACGACACTAGCATCAAAAGAGAAAACCCAGTTACATTTAGTAGCAGAAGTGTTACACTGACACTGGACTGTAGATGACTAGAAACATGTTGCCTGCTCGGACGAGTCTCGCTTCAAATTGTATCGAGTGGATGGACGTGTACGGGTACGGAAAAAAATCTCACGATCGCATGAACCCTACATGTTAGCAGGGGACTATTGAAGCTAGTGGAGGCTCTATAATGGTGTGGGTATCCTGGTACGTCTACATAAGACTCTGACGTCTAGATACGACTCTCTCATCAGTCGTCTTTGGACTCTTTCTTGCAGGATATTTTTCCGGCAGCAGCGATGTCGGAGATTTGATGTTTTACGGAATTCCAGATATTTATGGACACTCGTGAAATGGTCATAGGGGGAAAATCCCCACTTCATCGCTACCTAGGAGATGCTGTGTCCCGTCGCTCACGCGCCGACTATAGCACCACGTTGAAAGTCACTTAACCTGCCATTGTGGCAGCAGTTTCCGACCGCATCGGTGTTTTCTGCCTGTTTACATATCTCTGTATTTGGATACGCATGCCTATAGCTGTTTCTTTGATGACGACTGGGTTTAGTCTTGTGTTTGCAAAGGTTATACAGTTAAAATATTTTCTGTCTGATAACAACACAAACGTTATATAACATACTACATACTACTCGTATTTCTCTCAGGTACAGAACTATTATATACCTGAAGTAATATGATTCGGTTTATACATAAATTTTAAAAGAAACAGGATTGGCGTAAAAAGCCTGTAGTGGTAATTAATATCCTCTACACGCACTATAGGATTTAAAAATACAAATTCGGAATAATTTATACACGAAATATTCCAGAAGATTAAACGTTAAGCATTACACTGGATTTCCTAACTTGACAAACATATTGTATAAAAGAGAAACAGTTAAAAAACTTTTTAAGAATGTCTTCTTTCCCAGCTAAACCATCTTAGAGGGAGCTGCTTAAGTGTCATACCGGAAGTGACGCCACGCTGAGATTTTTTTCCATGTGTTGTCAGACTCGATGCTGTCAGTACGCAGCGGGCTGCCGAAACAGACGAGTGGTCAAGCGTACCGTTTCAGCACAGCACTATATGCTCTGATAAAGGATCAAGTATGTAAATTAAAATTTTATAATAACTAAGATTACGGTCGGCACCTTTGGCAAACCGCTGCAGGCACCACGTGCGATCGCGCAACTCTGCAAGCTGTAGCCGCCCGCTGCTCGAATACGGCAACACGCGGGCGGTACTCAGCTTAACGTTCTGCGAGTGTTCACTTCGCCGAGTACCGTCATGATTGCTGCAGCTGAAGAACAATAAATAAATATTTTAGTACTGATGTTTCTACGACAACGCATCGGAAGAGTACCGGGCACCCAATCACCGCTCCACTACTACCCGGCCTAGGGCGGCGGACATCGGCTTCCTGACCTCCAGCTATGCCTTTCCATCACTCACCAGAGAGATCCTACCACCACGGTCTCAATAATGCAATTACAATGTAGCTTACTAAAATTTGTATCTCTATGATGAGGCTCACTCTTCACGTGTTATTTATGTACAGGTGTGCTTGAGACAGAAGTTATGACCTCCAGAATAATAACCCTTCTAGTACCACTGGGGACAACGTGAACCGTTAACCACAATGGAAATAAATACAAAAATCTACACACCACGGAGGAACTATCCGAATGGCATGAAAATCGTTAGTTGTCATGTACATCTACAGACAAACAAATGATTATAATTTCAGAAAAATTGGATTATTTGTTCAAGAGAAAGAGCTTCAGAATTTGAGTCTGTCAATAACACGTTGGTTCGCCAGTGGGTCTTATGCAAGCAGTTATTCGGCTTTCCATTGATTGACAGAGTTCTACATCTACATCTACATGGATACTCTAAAAATCACATTTAAGTGCCTGGCAGAGGGTTCATCGAACCACCTTAACAATTGACTATTATTCCAATCCCGCATAGCGCGCGGAAAGAATTAACACCTATATCTTTCCGTACGTGCTCCGATTTCCCTTATCTTATCGTGGTGATCGTTCCGGCCTATGTACGTCGGAGTCAACGAAATATTTTCGCATTCGGAGGAGGAAGCTGGTGATTGGAACTTCGTGAGAACATTCCGCCGCAACGAAAAACGCCTTTCTTTTAATAATTTCCAGCCCAAATCTTGTATCATTTCTGTGACACTCTCTCCCATATTTCGCGATTACACAAAACGTCCTGCCTTTCTTTGAACTCCGTCAGTCCTACCTGGTAACAATGCCACACAGCGCAGCAGTACATTAAAAGAGGACGGAGAAGCCTAGTGTAGGCAGTCTCCTTGGTTGGTCTGTTACATTTTGTATGTTTCCTTCCAATAAAACGCAGTGTTTGGTTAACCTTCCCCACAACATTTTCTATGTGTTCCTTCCAATTTAAGTTGTTCCTGATTGTAATACCTAGGTATTTAGTTGAATTTACGGCTTTAAGATTAGACTGATTTATCGTATAACCGGAGTTTACCGAGTTCCTTTCAGTACTCATGTGGATGACCTCACACTTTTCGTTATTTAGGGTTAACTGCCACTTTTCGCACCATTCAGATATTTTTTTTAAATTCGTTTGCAGCTTGTTTTGATCTTCTGATCACTTTATTTGTCGATAAACGACAGCGTCATCTGCAAACAACCGAAGACGGCTTCTCAGATTGTCTCCCAAATCGTTCATATAGATCAAGAACAGCAAAGGCCTATAACACTACCTTGGGGAATGCCTGAAATCACTTCTGTTTTACTCAAAGAGTGCCGGCCGAAGTGGCCGTGCGGTTAAAGGCGCTGCAGCCTGGAACCGCGAGACCGCTACGGTCGCAGGTTCGAATCCTGCCTCGGGCATGGATGTTTGTGATGTCATTAGGTTAGTTAGGTTTAACTAGTTCTAAGTTCTAGGGGACTAATGACCTCAGCAGTTGAGTCCCATAGTGCTCAGAACCATTTGAACCATTTGAACTCAAAGAGTTGTCTGATATCATCCTGAGGGCTAGAATCGCGTCATTAGAACGTCAAAGTCCCCACCTGGTTGGTGGACGCTGACCATAATACCACAAACTTTCGCAGTTGGGGAGAAATCCGGCGATCCTTCTGGCCAAGGTACAATTTGGCAAGCAAGGAGACATGCGGTACAATTTCTCGCCATGAGCTGACGGGCATTATCTTGCTGAAATGAAAGCCCAGACAGGCCTGCCATGAAGGGCAATAAAACGGGGCGCAAAACGCCGTTGATGTTCCGCTGTGCTGTAATGCCGTCGCGGATGACAACAAAAGTGGTTCTAGTATGAGGAGAAAATGGCGCCACAGACCATCGCTCCTGCTGTCTGGCAGTATGGCGGTCGACAGTCACACCTGGAAGAGCAGCTGGACGGAATGGACAGTGTCTTCCAAGGAGGATATAAGATGAACATCAACAAAAGCAAAACGAGGATAACGGAATGTAGTCGCATAATGGAATGAATTTCCAAAATTTATAACTTGCTCCCTCTGAGTCAATTGTATCCAATGTTTTGTTCAGTTTTATATTTACAACAAATTAAAATCTATTTATTGTATCTTTGCACTGTCAGTATGACCCCTGTCTAATATTTTGTCTATGTAAACAGAATGATGACTGGTACGTTGAACAGTTTGAAACATCCCCTTAGAAAAATTTATGAATGACTGTGCTGGTAAACCTCTACGTTATTTGATTTTCGAGTAGCTGAGTAAAACTGAACGTACTCATACATTTCTTTCTTTACTTATTCTGATAAACACTAAACTGACACACAATATTTTTAGCGCAACGCAATCTGACTTTCAATAATCCCTACAAAAGAATGGCCCTGACTAACAATAACCTATACCTTTCATGAATCACTTACCTCACTAAAATCTTGGTTACTCGAACTACTGCAATACAGCGAGAGCCAATACTGCCAGCTAAATAAAGATTCTAACTATTGAAAGCACTAACTACTGATGGGCATAGTTACCAAATCAAAGAGTTTGATAGAGAACAATTACCTTAATAATGTTCAAAAGCCATCATATATATCAGTTCATGATATCCAATATTACAAAATTTACTCTTTCTGATGGACACACGTCCAGATCGTCCGCTCTCAAAATTCTGCTATCTCTCTCCACGTCCACCACTGCTGGCGGCTCACCTCCAACTACGCAACGCTACGAGCTGTTCACATCCAGCTGCCCAACACTACAATAGCGAATATTCCAACAATGCCAACCAGCCACGGACTGCACACAGCACATCCAGTGATTTTCATACGGAGCGCTACGTGGCGTTACCAACATAAAAACCTAAACAGCCTACTTAAAAGTTGCAATGTATGTTTTTATGTTAGTTCACTAAAATACTGACATTTCATCCCATATAACTTACTAGGGATCTTTATGACTCAGTGTTACTCAGTGAAAAAAAAAGACTCCTGGTAGTAAGAATGTTAAATATAAGTAAACAAAATAATACCAATAATATTTATGTGTGTGACTCTTATTTTTTTTAAAAAAAACGGACTTTATCAGCTGCGAACCGACAGATAAATTTCTCCTTCAAAGATAATGGAGAATGTCATGAGCAATATGTGACAGTACTTTTGCATCTGCACATCTGGCACCTACGAGAAACTGGATCCTTCCGTGTTAGAATGAGAGGATGGTAGATACTGGCCGTGCGAAGTTTACCAGCACACCAGATTTCTAAAAGAATATGTAACACGCAGTTGGTGATCATCTCGCCACCAATAGCCGTCTCGTTGCACGGGCTCTAAGAGTTGTTTCAGCTGAAGTTTCCTGCACTTCCCTGTGTTTTGAGTTGTATGTTTTGGTGATTACATGTTACAGCCTTTCTCACTGTTGTGAAAGTAGTGTCACAGAAAGGCAATCATGGTAGCAAAGCAATAATCATAATGACATACTTACTCTGTAATGAGTAGTATATCAAAACACGTTGTTTTATCGACGAAACTATGCTTCTGTCTGTATCTAAATTATTCATTTGTCGAAACTATGGAGCACAATTTGTAGAAGTGGTAACTTTTAGGAAAGTGTAGAGAGAGTTCAGGGGAAGCTAATGTTTCAGACATAATGTAATCAATCATACGAGCGTGTAGATGATTGTTGGGTGGCATTTTGCAGTGCATTGGGCATTTCTACGCTGTTTTCCAGCCACTCATGCGCCACATCGTGAATCACAGTTTTTGTTATTTGAACTCTGTGAGCATACGTAATGTTACAACAACACAGGAAGCAGCTCATTTCGTGTGAAAGCGCATCTGCTCTAATTCACGCTTCGCGGCCGCAGTTACTGGACATTTTGTAACGTGCGGAAAAGATAGACTGAGAGGACAGCATACGCAGAAACAATAATGCTTGCAAACACACACACACACACACACGCACGCACACACGCACACACGCGCATAGACAGAGAGAGAGAGAGAGAGACAAACACACACAGTGAAACGGAAATGTCGACAATGTTTTCCCGATAGCAAACGACTACCGTTTGCGTACCAATATCATCAAAGGGTGAGTGCTGGCATATATTCGAAGCAATTAACGCCTCACGTACGCCACATTAAACGCTGATCGCGTATGAAAACATTGTCTGTATGAAAGCATTGTCTCTTGTGCGTCGTACATCGAATAAAGGAAGTTACTGCACGTCATTAACGTTATGGGTAGCAAGATGACAATTAGTAGTAGTTTTGTCGATTGTGATACAGTAAAGTTGAAAAGAAAGACACTCCAAATTTATTTAATCAGTAACAGAAGTAAAATAGAAGTAAAATATCAGCATCATCATACATGAAAACCTAAAGACGATTCTACAGTTGTGGAGAGTTACGTAGCAGGTTAATGAAAACGTTTGAGTCAATTTGCTGATTTGTCAAGTAGAGAAAACATACACTGAGAGGCTTCAGTAGCTTGTTTGGCTCGTATGCCACGTCTAAAAGATACTTACAAATCTTTAGTTCTCAACCAATTTATCTCGTTCTTTCTTTGGCGATTATAACCCATCAGCAAGAGACGTCAGGTGTTTCGAAACATAATTCGTGTAAATTCGAGTAAAAGTGTCTACCCTATGCTAGATGTTTGAGTTCCTCACGTGTTGCATCATCCCAGTTGTGTTCCAATGGAATATGGGAGCCATGTAATCGGTGAGGTTTTATTCTATCTTTTGCCTTACTTTTCCATCAAGGAGGGGTCTCTGCTAAGGAACTGGGTTTATTTGATAAAAGAGGAAGAGTAGGGATTGACGTCTGTCGTTGAGTTCAAATGGTTCTAAGCACTATGAGACTTAACATATGAGGTCATCAGTCCCCTAGACTTGGAACTACGTAAACCTAACTGACCTAAGGACATCACACACATCCATGCCCGAGGCAGGATTCGAACCTGCAACCGTAGCAGCAGCGCGGTTCTGGACTGAAGCGCCAAGAACCGCTCGGCCACAGCGGCCGGCACTCGTTCAGTTCATTAGAGACAAGGCACAATCTCACAGAAGGAAAGAGAGAGTTAGACAGGTCTTGTGTCCAGTCAGGGAAATCACTCCTCCCTTGGGCTTAGTCAATTTTAGACAAACCACGGAAGACCTAAACGAATCGCTGTCTCTCTCTCTCTCTGTGCAAGTCCAACATAACACCAAAGGGTCAGCTCGCTCAGTGGGTTTGTCCCAATGGGTTGCTTCTTCTTTGGGACAGACTTTCTATTTCCTCTACATCCGTGCCTGTGCCGTCTTCAGAATCGCCACAAACGTTTATCCGTTTCACTACTTGATAAGGACGTGGTGATTGTTTTATAAATCTGACAACTACTGGTCGCCAGATGAAGACCGCCGATTTTTTTCCTGGTCTGCATGAACATCCTAAGCAAAAGAAAAAAAAAAAAAAAAAAAACGATGGACATGCAATTCTGTCTCCGTGTGTAGGCTGTCCACACTTTAAACCTAAATCTGTATCTGTAATCCGAGACCCACCTTACAGTGTGTGGCCGAGAGTGCTTGGTGTGCCGCTGTCCATTTCCAGTTTTCCTGTTCCAGTCGAGAATGGTTCGATGGAGGAACGATTACTGGTAAGCCCCCGTGTGAGCTCGAGTATCTCTAATTTTATCTTCTAGATATTTTCCCGAGATATACGCAGCAAGAAGGAATATTTTTTTTGACACATCTAGGAACATACGCTCTCGGAACAGTACAGAACGTCTCTCTTGCAGCTTGTGCCTCTGGAGTTGGTTGAGCCTCTATGTGACGCTTTCGCGCTTACTAAATGAATCTGTAAGGAAAGGCGTTCTTCTTTTTTGGTTCTTCTATATTTCGTCTGTCAACCCTGTCTGCAATTGATCACAGACTGATGAGCAATATATAGTTATTGGTGGAACTGCTCTTTCTTTTTTTTTTTTTTTTTTTTAAGCAACTTCCTGCACTGATGGATTAGATTTCGCCAGGACTCTTGCGATGAATTTGAGACGTCCCCTTAGAAAAATTTGTCAATTACTGTGCTGATAAACCCCTTACGTTATTTGATTTTTAAACAGCTGAGCAGAACTGAACGTACTCAGACATTTCGCTCTTCACGCAATCTGACTTTCAGTAATCCCTACAAAAGAACGGCCCTGACTAACATTAACCTATGCCTTTCACAAATCACTTACCTCACAAAAATCTTCGTTACTCGAACTACTGCAATACAGCGAGAGCCAATACTGCAAGCTAAATAAAAGATTCTAAATAAATGGTTCAAATGGCTCTGAGCACTATGGGACTTAACATCTATGGTCATCAGTCCCCTAGAACTTAGAACTACTTAAACCTAACTAACCTAAGGACGTCACACAACACCCAGTCATCACGAGGAAGAGAAAATCCCTGACCCCGCCGGGAATCGAACCCGGGAACCAGGGCCCGGGAAGCGAGAACGCTTCCGCACGACCACGAGCTGCGGACAGATTCTAACTACTGAAGGCACTAACAACTGATAGGCATAGTTAGCAAATGACAGATTTTGATACAGAACAAACAATGTATTTACCTTAATAGTGTTCAAAAGTCATTATATATATAAAATCAGTTCATGACATCCAGTCTTACAAATTTAATGTCTCTGATGGACACAAGTCCAGATCATCTGCTCTCAAAACTCCACCATCTCACTTCCCCACATCCACCACTGCTGGCGGCACACCTCCAACTGCGCAACGCTACGCGCTGTTAACATCCAACTGCCCAACACTACAATAGCGAATATTCGAGCAACGCCAAACCAGCCACAGACTTCACACAGCACAGTCAGTGATTTTCATATAGAGCGCTACGTGGCGTTACCAACATGAAAACCTAAACAGCCTACTTACAAATTTCATCCTGGTCTTCCTCTTACCTATTAGTTTTATGTGGTCGTTCCGGTTTAAATCGCTCTGTACCCATACACCTAGATATTTTATGCATGTGGGTGCTTTCAATAACAGTTTTACAATCAAGTAATATACAACAATAGGTGTTTCTGAATGTTTATACAATATACATTACATTTCTTTTTCTTATGGGCCAATTACTAGTCCCTACACCAATGTCGATCCTTTGCATGTATTCCTGAACAGAGCTTTGGAGGGTTAAGATCAAATAAGGCAGAAGGGATAGATAGCATTAAATCAGAATTTCTAACATTATTGGAGGAAGTGGCAACAAACTGACTATTTAAGTTGGTGTTTAGAATGTATGAGTTTGTCGTCATATCTGACTTATCATCCACACAGTTCCCAAGATTGCAAGAGCTGACAAATGCGAGAATTATCGCACGATCAGCTTAACAGCTCATGCATAAGAATAATATATAGAAGAATGGAAAAGAAAATTGAAGCTGTGTTGGATGACGGTCAGTTTGGCTTTAGAAAAGGTAAAGGCACCAGAGAGGCAATTCTGACATTGGGGTTGATAATGGAAGCAAGACTAAAGAAATATCAAGAAATGTTTATAGCATTCGTCCACCTGGAAGAGGCATTAAACAATGTAAAATGGTGCAATATTTTCGAAATTCTAAGAAAAAGAGGGGTAAGCTATAGGAAGAGACAGGTAGTGCAGAATATGTACAAGAGCCAAGAGGGAATAATAAAAGTAGACGTCCAAGAAAGGTCATCGGATTACAAAGTGTGTAAGACAGGGATGTAGTCTTTTGCCCCTACTGTTCAATCTGCACATGTAAGAAGCAATGTTATAAATATAGGAAAGGTTTAGGAGTGGAATTAAAATTTTAGGTGGAAGGATATCAATGACACGATTCGCTGATGACATTGCTATTATAAATGAAAGTAAAGAAGAATTACATGATATGCTGAATGGAATGAACAGTCTAATGAGTACAGAATATGGATTGAGAGTTAATCGAAGAAAGACGACAGTAAAGAGAGAGATCAGAAATGAGAACAGCGATGGCCGTGCGGTTCTAGGCGCTGCAGTCTGGAACCGCGAGACCGCTACGGTCGCAGGTTCGAATCCTGCCTCGGGCATGGATGTTTGTGATGTCCTTAGGTTAGTTAGGTTTAACTAGTTCTAAGTTCTAGGGGACTAATGACCTCAGCAGTTGAGTCCCATAGTGCTCAGAGCCATTTTGAGAACAGCGAGAAACGTAACATCAGGATTGATGGTCAAGAAGTAGATGAAGTTAAGGAATCCTGTCACCTAGGCTGCAAAATAGCCAGCGATGGACGGAGCAAAGAGGACATCCAAAGCAGACTAGCACTGGTAAAAAGGGCAATCCTGGCCAAAAGAAGTCTACAAGTATTTAGTATAGGCCTTAATTTGAGTAAGAAATTTCTGAGAAAGTATTTTTGGAGTACAGCATTGTATGGCAGTGAAAGATGGACTGTGGGAAAACCGGAAGAGAAGAAAATCGAAACATTTGAGATGTGGTGCTACAGACGAATGTTGAAAATTAGATGCACTGGCAAGATAAGGAACGAGGAGAGGAAAGGAATATGTGGAAAAACAGACATGTTGAAAAAATGGTTCAAATGGCTGTGAGCACTAAGGGACTTAACTTCTGAGGTCATCAGTCCCCTAGAACCTAACTAACCGAAGGACATCACACACATCCATGCCCGAGGCAGGATTCGAACCTGTGACCGTAGCCGTCGCGGAGTTCCAGACTTTAGCGCCTATAACCGCTCGGTCACTCAGGCCGGCAGACATGTTGAAGTAACAGGATGATAGGACATTTTTAAGACATGAGGGAATGTCTTGCATGGTACTAGAGGGGGTTATGGAGGGCAAAAATTGTAGAAGACAGAGATTTGAATACATCCAGCAAATAATTGAGGATGTAGTTTGCATATCGAGTGTTTGGAGATGAAATGAAGTTGGGAGGATGTTGAAGGAGCATCAAGACGGGATTCTGAAAGGTGGAAGGAGCAGTTTGGGGACGAGAAATACAGTGTAGGTGGACGTGTTCGATTTATCTGAGGAGGTGTGGAAACTTTATGAGCTAGTGTACGAAATATTTATTTCGAAACTCGGAGGAAACGATTACATTCCAGAGGAGAGGAGAAATGTGCAGGACACGAAGGAAAGGGAAAGGTCGGAAAAGTGTTTTCTATAAGCGGTATTGGTCTGAGTTGTAACTGCTATGTATCATCAGTTAGAGGTTTCAGGCCTTTGTAGGGTTTCGTTTGCATGGTCATCATGTGTGAGTTCTAGCTTATTTTCTGTTCGAATGACAGCCTGAAGTTTATTACTGTTTTAATTAGGAAGATTTTACGGTTGTCGATTGTAAGGTGGTAGTCTTGGGAACGGAACGCTGGGGTGGTTCCTCCCTTAATTACTGCATGACATCTGTAAGCGTTGACTGTTAGATAGCACTGGTTATACTACGAGATGAAATTATTGAGCTGGTAGGACCGTTGAGATGAATTGAAGCTTTGATGGTGGCAAAGAAGACAATTATGTCAGGGAAGACGTGGTTTTTGAGGATGTTAGCTGTGTACAGAAGATAAAGGAGTCGTGATAGGATGGATCTTTGGAGCACAGCTGCAGTGGGATGGAAAACTGAAGATGGGTGTTGTTTATTGCTACGAAGCGAAGACTGTTTGTCAGAAAGGTTCAATTAGGTGGTAACTGGAAGTCGTTACCAATAGAGACTATATATATACAAGGTTTCCCTCGTTAGAGTCGACAAGCGGTTTTTCTCTGGTCACTCGGTATAAATTGTAATTTCGTTATGCAACTTGTAGCTGGAGTTAGCCCAAACAAATTCCACTCGTCGCGTCTTTATGCAACGCCAAGCATAAACGAAAAGCGTCTGTTTGTTTCTCGTCACAAAGTGATTTTAAATCTTAGTTTTACGTGCACATTATTCAGAGCGATTCCAAATTAGCCTCATGCGATATTCGTTTTATCCATACGTATTAGCAGGTAATGTAAAACACGATAAAGTACTCTAGTGTGCTGACTGTTGCCGCCGTGCAACAGCGCTTCTCAGTTGCTGCTGGTGTTTTGACTGTTCACCGTGTTTTAATCTCCCTGTTAATAGTATCAGTAAAACGAATTTCGCACTAGACTAATCTGGGGCAACTCAATCGAAGTGGCCTGTAAAACTCCGCGCAAAAAATTATTTTTTTCGTAATGGGAACAAACCGACGGCTTCCATCGGCGCTGGGCGTCGCATTCAAGACGTAATGAGCAATATTTCTGTTTGGACTGACTCCATCTACATGTAGCAAAAACGAAATTTCAAGTAATTGCCAAAGCAGCACACAAATGCGCCTCATGAATCTTAGAAGCGAACCTGATTACAACACTTTTTTCCATTAAATGAAATCCTTGCCACTATAGAGGACTAATACAAGAAATCCATATTCAGACTCACAAAAGTGAGGCGCTAGAACTATGAAAGCAAAGTGTCCTTATGGGGCTGAAACGCTCATTTTTAAACAGAAACAAGTTCAAAAGAGAGCACTGACAGTTATCAGGAAACTTTTAGGTCCAAATTACACTGAAGGTGGAACATACAGACTAAGAGCAAATTAGATAGCTGAAATGTATACCTACATTTAGTTTCACACTAAAAATTACAGGCTGTAA
The DNA here is from genome assembly GCF_023898315.1 of Schistocerca nitens. Classification (NCBI taxonomy): domain Eukaryota; kingdom Metazoa; phylum Arthropoda; class Insecta; order Orthoptera; family Acrididae; genus Schistocerca; species Schistocerca nitens. The sequence goes on from NC_064614.1 coordinate 24,933,419, forward strand.
TTCTATGAGCATATTAAAAGAATGGAACCAACTAGATTGAACGGATGGATTGTGGAATCATACGAAAGCCATAGTAACGCTGAAGTTGGGACAATAAATTAAATCGGTGCAGTGAAAGAAGACCTGAAAGAACCAGCAATGGTGATACAACAGAGAGAAAAATTTTTAGGCAGAAGATTAATGAGTGCACAGTTGGCCTGGTAGAAAAACCTAAGACGACAGGCAAACAGTCTATTTTGAGAAAACAAAAGTAATATCAGCAAAAGAGAAGCCGAAACAAACCTCATAGATTCCCTTCGTTGTACAACATGTGGTCCATTAGGGTCCAAACGTTAATAACATGGACTGTCCAAATGAAACCTCCCTGATTTACAAATTTGAAAAAAGAAAATCTGTAAGAGACAGCCACTTGCCATTTGCAGCATCACGTAAAGTAACTCCAAAGGTATTCTACATTAAATTGTATACGTCTACATCAACTTCTTTCGAAACCCGTAAAATGTCTGCTCGACACACTATCTCAACCGATGTATGCACCAGCACGTCCGGGGTATTGGAGGGAGGCTCTTTCATCCACACTTCTGCAGAGATCGCTATAAATCCTGAGGGGCCATGTTCGGACGTTACCGTGGTCAGTTGGTTGCTCCATCACGACCTATCCATCGTTGTCAAAATGTTCGGTCTAGGAAGTCACGAACATGTAACACCAACACGGTGGTTCACCATCCTGCTGGAACATCATATCTGGCTGACGGGGGAGATGCTGAAGAACAGCAAATGTCCAGATAAAGGGTTCCTGTTACTGTTTGTTCGATGAATAAAAATTGTCCAGCTACGCAGTGTTTCATCAGTACATACAAAACATTCATCTTTTCGCTGTCTCTGACATATTTCCAAAAATTGTTTGGGTTTCGCAACCTCAGATGCGAATGTTGTTCTGATTAATCTTCCCACGATTGTGGCACGTTGCTTCATCAGAGAAAACGAGATTTCCTACGTGGGGTTTCACCATATCTGCTCCAACATATCAATAGCAAATTCTTGGCGAAGCTATAAGACGTTTCGCTTCAATACTTGCACAACTCGAACTTCCAATGCGTGCAAGCGAAGTTGTTTGTACCTCGTGAACTACAGAGGGAGCGATGTTTATCGCTCTTGTTGCTTACTGAACTACATTGATGAGCTTGTTTGGAAGATATGTCTCATTTCGTCTGCCATTTCATCACATGTGCGTCTACTGGCAGAACCTGACTGCCTATTTACACTACTAGTCGTAATCCTCTTTGGGTAGCAATAGTTGATTTCGTTTCCTCGCACCACCACGCAATGTGTTCTCTGTCTAGATGTAGTAATTTCTCGTCTTTATTTAGCAAAAATAGAAGAAATCGTTTGGAAAAAACTCTACACAAAACTTTTTGAACTGCTTTGAATGTTGCCGCCGCATTTGGAAATCAGAGAGGTTTCATGTGGTCATCCTGTAACAATTAAGACCATTAAATGACCTATGGGAGATTAAACAAAAGGAAAAGTCTTATGCTTCTTCGATTGAAATTATGGTCGCTACTGGGATCAATCTGCTGCCGGAGCATAGCGCAGTTCTCTAATAGAGTTTGGATAAACGAGGAGATTCTCCAGTCTCAGCTAAACTCTGCTCAGCTTCCAGCACCACAACAGTACACCCCGATAGAAGTCTCCACCTTGCGTCACCGCAGGTTTTTTGGGTCTTCCTCCTGCAATCTAGATACGTGGCGAAACCTTATCGACGGAAGGGAGCACACCATTACGGCACCAGCAGCTCAAGAGCCTCATAGGTTCTTTTTCTCCACTCGCGCTGAGAATGTTTCCTATCCGCCATGTTGCAAAACGGAAAGTGCGCAAAGACAGCTGACTCCAATACAACGAGATACCGTTCACATGTCTCAAAGAATCAACTGGGCCGAATTTTTCTCTCTGGCCTGGTACCACACGGACGACTGCTAAAGCAAACTCATTCGTAGTAGATACTTGGAAGTTTATCAACGCGCAAAGGGCAGAAAATTGTCCTATACGTTGAGTCACACACAGAGACGAAATTTTGGATGTAGTTCAACAAATGTAACAGCACCATTACTACTCACACACTACATCTGCATTTATATTTCGCAAAATGTATGAAGTGCTGTTCGTTGTACCACGTGTTACGAATATTTCCGTTCTGTTCACAGATAGAATGTGCTAACAACTGATAGTACACTCCTCTGTGTGCTGTTACGTGCCTAATTTTATATGGATAGTCTACAAGGGTCTGCCTGTTGTAACACCCCAGTTATAGAACCAATAATGAATACCCTTCTGTTGCAAAAAGAAATAGAAAAATCAGTCATCCTGACAGTGATGACAGCTCCTGGCAACAAAATTACACTCTTGACAGTTTGATTAACAAGAATGTTATGTAGATACTAATGCTTATCAAAAATTAAGGACTCAATGAAAGAATACCATATAATATGAAACAGAAACTTTAAAGTAAGAATTAAAAAAATTATTATTTACAAAGGTTAAAGCCCAGACCATAAAGTAGCCAAAGATAACATTTATCCTAGAAGAAAGTTGAAGCCGCATCGAGCTGTAAGTTCGCTGTGACTATAGTGTAACTCGGCAATGAAGATATTAACTTCACTGCTCTCTTGTACTCTTGCAATAGTGGTACGCATGTTAAGCTCTACTAGATTGTTTTAAAACCGATCAGAAGTATTAGTCAGAAGTCGGACTGAAGTAAAATCATCTTTACCGTTTACACAGACAACAGGATAGTTGATATGTGTGACAGAAAAATAACTCTTGTGATTGCTCATTTGTGATGGAACTTGGACTTCGTAATACTTAATAGTCACGAACAGCAACGGACACAGAAAGAGACTGTTCGCCGACATAAACTCAATTATTATACTTGAGTAAGCAACAGATAAACGCAATCACGAAGAACTTACAATTGCGCCGTGTTGTCAGAAGCTATGGTCAAAGTCAGAATTGCTGTTGCTAACAGACGCAATTCCCTGAACGAGAAATCAGTGTGTGTGCTCAGTGTAGGGACAAATAATTACGAAGAACAATAAACTTTATTTCAACTTTAATTCTTCGTGTCGCATACATCATTTAATGGACATTTAAAGTGAATTTGTGGAATTAACTGATTCCTTGAATAACATAAAAGTGAAAAGTGATTTAGTGACAATTTAACTGTAAACAACAATAAGTTTACACCGAAAAACGACGCTTTCTGAACATTGCTCAAGGGTATGTTATCTCTGGAATTACGTCGTTTAGTTGTTGAATACGCAACGTAGCGAGGCCCTGACGACGGAATAATAATTAACAACTCAATATCCTCGCAAAAATCATGATGATACATCGGCTTGGGTGATGGATTGATGATTCAAGACAATATATTTTCAAAGTTTGAATTCCCATTCTCAAGCCGGGCATAAGGACTACAGTCAGCAAGTTCGTGTAAATTGAAACGTCTGTCGCGAACACCCAAAGGAGTTTTTGCCATAATTTGAGATCAAGGCAGTCATCGCGTTATCGAGTGGTGCAGTCGCTATATTTATAAGTGGAGAAGATCGATAGATATCGCACACCGTTGCTTTAATTACAAACAAGGGTGGCGCACACACTCCGGCGTGCTGCTCCATCGAGACGTTGACATCAGTTTTGAGAGACAGTATCTGAAAAATAACCAAACTGCGCGAGGAGTTTGTTTTTATAATACACTCCTGGAAATTGAAATAAGAACACCATGAATTCATTGTCCCAGGAAGGGGAAACTTTATTGACACATTCCTGGGGTCAGATACATCACATGATCACACTGACAGAACCACAGGCACATAGACACAGGCAACAGAGCATGCACAATGTCGGCACTAGTACAGTGTATATCCACCTTTCGCAGCAATGCAGGCTGCTATTCTCCCATGGAGACGAACGTAGAGATGCTGGATGTAGTCCTGTGGAACGGCTTGCCATGCCATTTCCACCTGGCGCCTCAGTTGGACCAGCGTTCGTGCAGGACGTGCAGACCGCGTGAGACGACGCTTCATCCAGTCCCAAACATGCTCAATGGGGGACAGATCCGGAGATCTTGCTGGCCAGGGTAGTTGACTTGCACCTTCTAGAGCACGTTGGGTGGCACGGGATACATGCGGACGTGCATTGTCCTGTTGGAACAGCAAGTTCCCTTGCCGGTCTAGGAATGGTAGAACGATGGGTTCGATGACGGTTTGGATGTACCGTGCACTATTCAGTGTCCCCCCGACGATCACCAGTGGTGTACGGCCAGTGTAGGAGATCGCTCCCCACACCATGATGCCGGGTGTTGGCCCTGTGTGCCTCGGTCGTATGCAGTCCTGATTGTGGCGCTCACCTGCACGGCGCCAAACACGCATACGACCATCATTGGCACCAAGGCAGAAGCGACTCTCATCGCTGAAGACGACACGTCTCCATTCGTCCCTCCATTCACGCCTGTCGCGACACCACTGGAGGCGGGCTGCACGATGTTGGGGCGTGAGCGGAAGACGGCCTAACGGTGTGCGGGACCGTAGCCCAGCTTCATGGAGACGGTTGCGAATGGTCCTCGCCGATACCCCAGGAGCAACAGTGTCCCTAATTTGCTGGGAAGTGGCGGTGCGGTCCCCTACGGCACTGCGTAGGATCCTACGGTCTTGGCGTGCATCCGTGCGTCGCTGCGGTCCGGTCCCAGGTCGACGGGCACGTGCACCTTCCGCCGACCACTGGCGACAACATCGATGTACTGTGGAGACCTCACGCCCCTCGTGTTGAGCAATTCGGCGGTACGTCCACCCGGCCTCCCGCATGCCCACTATACGCCCTCGCTCAAAGTCCGTCAACTGCACATACGGTTCACGTCCACGCTGTCGCGGCATGCTACCAGTGTTAAAGACTGCGATGGAGCTCCGTATGCCACGGCAAACTGGCTGACACTGACGGCGGCGGTGCACAAATGCTGCGCAGCTAGCGCCATTCGACGGTCAACACCGCGGTTCCTGGTGTGTCCGCTGTGCCGTGCGTGTGATCATTGCTTGTACAGCCCTCTCGCAGTGTCCGGAGCAAGTATGGTGGGTCTGACACACCGGTGTCAATGTGTTCTTTTTTCCATTTCCAGGAGTGTAGTTACAGACTGGCGTTGTCGTGTTCGAAGGACGCCGTTCCACCTCATCTCGACTGGGACAATCCCCACCATCGAGCCGAGACAAAACGAGACGTCACACTGTGTCGCTGTCTGATGCTGGCACGATATTTCGGCGGCTATAGTCAGTGGGCTGGTCACTCTCTTACAATAAATAAGTAAATAAGTAATAATAACAATCTGAGTGACGTTCTCAACGATGGAGTTTGAAAGACATTATGTGGCATCATCAAAGAACGGCTGACTAAAAAAGACGAAAAAACAGCCCAAAGAAAAGAAGATAGACGAATAGTCAGCAAGGCTGACTGCTATGCGGGGACCCAGATTCAGTCCCCGTCACTGAAAGATATGTTTTGCTCCTTGTGGGAGGACTGGGAACGGGGCTCATTCGTCCTTGTGGCGCCAACTGAGAAGCTACTTAAATGATAATAAATGATAAGTAGCTGCTCTATGGTCTACGGAACCAAGAACGACCTTACTATGTACACACATCAGTGTATTGCTTTTTTCCCTCTGCACTGAAGTCTTCTCACAAACAGGTCACAAATTTTACTACCTGATGTTTTCTGAGCGGCCATAGCTGCATCACCAAATGCACTACGCCTGTCAGTATAGGCTTAAAGTTTTGCGTCCACAGGTCCTCACTTCAACATCTGCCCAGAGGAAAACAGCAATTAATCGATTGTTCTTGCCACATGTACTAGGAGGTACTAACCTATCAAAAAAAAAAAATGGCTCTGAGCACTATGGGACTCAACATCTTAGGTCGAGGCAGGATTCGAACCTGCGACCGTAGCAGTCCCGCGGTTCCGGACTGCAGCGCCAGAACCGCACGGCCACCGCGGCCGGCCCTATCACAAAACATACGACTTGTACTGGCTATAATTATTAGTCTCCAAATGACGTAAATACCGATGTAATATTGTTTAGTTCACCGTCCTTCACCAGTTGAAATATCTGTAGTTATACGCATTACCTCCTTTATGTAGTGCTCTGAAGAATATTCATAATTTTTTCCCTGACAGGCTGTTCTTGAGCTTACTAAGCAGGTTCTCACGAGATGTACGGCACATTTATGCTTATGAAATTACAATGAAATCCACACCTTTTAGCTGCTTACAGGCGCTGATAAATATCAACGGGGACAGTTGAAAATGTCTGCCCCGACCGGAACTCGAACCCGAGATCTCCTGCGTACATCGCAGACGCTTTATCCGACTGAGCCATCGACATGTCCGAAAGAACAATCTTCAAATATTCATATATCTTTATTCTTATGTCTTCTAGTCAAGTATTCGCAACATTTCTATTCCACACTCTTGTTTTTTAGTACTACGGTAGGAAAATGAAATGCAAAGTCTACTGTATTAGTGCAGCTTTTGTTGTATTGGGCTGGCTTACTTTGCAATCAAGGTCAAACTGCACTCGTCTCATTGACTGTGTATGTTTGGTACGTATTTTTCAGTAAACTTTTGCTGCTAATATTGACCTTTGGTAAATCACTGTACTTTTAACGAACTATCAAATGTAGTTTAAACTGTGCTTGGTTTCGTACTAAGAAGACAAACAAACAAAGGAAGGTTATTTTAGTGTAGACAAGATAAAAACCTTTGGCAGTCCTCTACACAGCAGTAGATCGTCGAAATACTATACTAAGCGCAAAAAGCGGAACACGCTCTACATTATCATCTGTCCCATCTATAACGAATAGATACAACGTTGTGTAGGATACTGAAAGATATAGGCTGAAAAACTTGAGCCTATTTTCAGGTTATGAGAGATGTACGGCGTATCTCTCCCAGTGTGTTGGATCCTTTCACCAACTAAAACAACTGTGACCATTCCATCCATCCTTCCTTATATTCGCTCAGTGGGACTAATACTTGGTCAGTTTATAAATACAGACCATACAAATCTTTTGTGGGCGATGTGTTTTTGTAGACATACTACAGTTTGCCAGTGTCCTATCGCCATTAATAGCATCCTGTCGTCTTTTCCCTTAACACTGCTCCTACGTGATCGTTTCAGTTCACATCTCTACACTTCGTTATTCCCAAATGTTAGTCGTGAATAGTTGTGACTTATTGATCTCGTAGTCAAAGGATCAAGAACAACTTTTCGGAGATGTGCTCAACACGAGAAATGGTGACAACCTGTGCCACGGTGTGTTTCGTAAACGGACTCACACTGACCTGCACACACTTTCAAACCACCACACGAGCAAGAAAACAGGCATGATTAATACTCTTGTAACAGGCAGGAGATGAGTATGTGTACCTGTGTTGCAGCACCTCGTACACGCGATGCATCACTTGGAATGCACAGTGAGGAGCAAGAGGTACTCTACAAGTTATACACTGAGGAGGGCTACATCCTAATATCGTGCCGGACCACCTTTTTGCCCGGCGTAGTGCAGCATCTCGACGTCGCGTGGACTCAACAAGTAGCTGGAAGTCCCCTGCAGAAACTTGAGCCATGCTGCCTCCATTGCCGTCCATAATTACAAAACTCTTGCCGGTTCAACATTTTGTGCACGAACTGAACTCTACATTAGGTCCCATAAATAGCCGATGGAATTAATGTCGGGCGATCTGGATAGCCAAATCATTCGCCTGAATTGTCCAGAATGCTCTTCAAACCAATCGCGAACAATTGTGGTCCGTTCATATGGCGCATCGTCATCCATAAGAATTCTGTTTTTGTTTGGGAACATGAAGTACATGAATGGCTGAAAATGGTATCCAAGTAGCCGAACATAACTATCTCCAGCCAACGATCGGTTCAACTGAATCAGAGGACTCACTCCATTCCTTGTAGGTACAGCCCATGCCATTATTGAGCCACCATCAGCTTGCACAGTGCCTTATTGTCAGCTTAGGTCCATGGCTACGTGGTGTCTGCGCCATCAATCGCCCAAAAGAGGAAAGGCCGCTGGACCTGATGGGATACCGGTTCGATTTTACACAGAGTACGCGAAGGAACTTGCCCCCCTTCTTGCAGCGGTGTACCGTCTCTAGAAGAGCGTAGCGTTCCAAAAGGTTGGAAAAGAGCACAGGTCATCCCCGTTTTCAAGAAGGGACGTCGAACAGATGTGCAGAACTATAGACCTATATCTCTAACGATCAGTTGTAGAATTCTGGAACACGTATTACGAGGGCAGTTCAATAAGTAATGCAACACATTTTTTTCTGAAACAGGGGTTGTTTTATTCAGCATTGAAATACACCAGGTTATTCCCCAATCTTTTAGCTACACAACACTATTTTTCAATGTAATCTCCATTCAATGCTACGGCCTTACGCCACCTTGAAATGAGGGCCTGTATGCCTGCACGGTACCATTCCACTGGTCGATGTCGGAGCCAACGTCGTACTGCATCATTAACTTCTTCATCATCCGCGTAGTGCGTCCAACGGATTGCGTCCTTCATTGGGCCAAACATATGGAAATCCGACGGTGCGAGATCGGGGCTGTAGGGTGCATGAGGAAGAACAGTCCACTGAAGTTTTGTGAGCTCCTCTCGGGTGCGAAGACTTGTGTGAGGTCTTGCGTTGTCATGAAGAAGGAGAAGTTCGTTCTGATTTTTGTGCCTACGAACACGCTGAAGTCGTTTCTTCAATTTCTGAAGAGTAGCACAATACACTTCAGAGTTGATCGTTTGACCATGGGGAAGGACATCGAACAGAATAACCCCTTCAGCGTCCCAGAAGACTGTAACCATGACTTTACCGGCTGAGGGTATGGCTTTAAACTTTTTCTTGGTAGGGGAGTGGGTGTGGCGCCACTCCATTGATTGCCATTTTGTTTCAGGTTCGAAGTGATGAACCCATGTTTCATCGCCTGTAACAATCTTTGACAAGAAATTGTCATCCTCAGCCACATGACGAGCAAGCAATTCCGCACAGATGGTTCTCCTTTGCTCTTTATGGTGTTCGGTTAGACAACGAGGGACCCAGCGTGAACAAACCTTTGAATATCCCAACTGGTGAACAATTGTGACAGCACTACCAACAGAGATGTCAAGTTGAGCACTGAGTTGTTTGATGGTGATCCGTCGATCATCTCGAACGAGTGTGTTCGCACGCTCCGCCATTGCAGGAGTCACAGCTGTGCACGGCCGGCCCGCACGCGGGAGATTCAGACAGTCTTGCTTGACCTTGTGGCGATGATGACACACGCTTTGCCCAACGACTCACCGTGCTTTTGTCCACTGCCAGATCACCGTAGACATTCTGCAAGCGCCTATGAATATCTGAGATGCCCTGGTTTTCCGCCAAAAGAAACTCGATCACTGCCTGTTGTTTGCAACGCACATCCGTTACAGACGCCATTTTAACAGCTCCGTACAGCGCTGCCACCTGTCGGAAGTCAATGAAACTATATGAGACGAAGCGGGAATGTTTGAAAATATTCCACAAGAAATTTCCGGTTTTTTCAACCAAAATTGGCCGAGAAAAAAAATGTGTTGCAATACTTATTGAACTGCCCTCGTATGTTCGAGTATAATGACATCTCTGGAGACTAGAAATTACTCTGTAGGAATCAGCATGGGTTTCGAAAAAGAGGATCGTGTGAATTCCAGCTCGCACTATTCGTCCACGAGACTCATAGGGCAATAGCCACGGGTTCCCAGGTAGATGCCGTTTTTCTTGACTTCCGCAAGGCGTTCGATACAGATCGCCACAGTCGTTTAATGAACAAAGTAAGAGCATATGGACTGTTAGACCAATTGTGTGATTGGATTGAAATGTTCCTAGATAACAGAATGTTATATGTCCTTCTCAATGGAGAGAAGTCTTCCGAAGTAAGAGTGATTTCACGTGTGCCGCAAGGGAGAGTCGTAGGACCCTTGCTGTTCACAATATATATAAATGACCTTGTGGATAACATCGGAAGTTCACTAAGGCTTTTTGTTGATGATGCTGTAGTATATCGAGAGGTTGTAACAATAAAAAATTGTACTGAAATGCAGGCGGATCTGCAACGAATTGACGCATGGTGCAGCGAATGGCAATTGAATCTCAATGTAGACAAGTGTAATGTGCTGCGAATACATAGAAAAAAAGATCCTTTATCATTTAGCTACAATATAGCAGGTCAGCAACTGGAAGCAGTTAATTCCATAAATTATCTGGGAGTAAGCGTAAGAAGTGATCTAAAATTAAGTGATACAAAATTAATCGTCGGTAAGACAGATGCCAGACGTTCATTGGAAGAATCCTAAGAAAATGCAGTCCGAAAAGAAAGGAAGTAGGTTATAGCACACTTGTTCACCCACTGCTTGAATACTGCTCACCGGTGTGGGATCCGTACCAGATAGGGTTGATAGAAGAGATAGAGAAGATCCAACGGAGAACAGCGCGCTTCGTTACAGGATCATTTAGTAATCGCGAAAGCGTTACGGAGATGATAGATAGACTCCAGTGGAAGCCTCTGCAAGAGGGACGCTCAGTAGCTCGGTACAGGCTTTTGTTGAAGTCAAGCAGTATATTGCTCCCTCCTACGTATATCTCGCGAAGAGACCATGAGGATAAAATCAGACAGATTAGAGCCCACACGGAGGCATACCGACAATCATTCTTTCCACGAGCAATACGAGACTGGAATAAAGGGAGAACCGATAGAGGTACTCAAAAGTACCCTCCGCCACACACCGTCAGGTGGCTTGCGGAGTATAGATGTCGATGTAGATGTAGATCAGCTCTTATCAACTGAAATCAGGGCTCATCTGCCCAAGCCACGGTTTTCCAGTCGTCTAGTGTCCAACCGATGTGATCGCGTCGGTAGTCTGCTGCCGTAGCCCATTAACGCCAAATTTTGCCGCACTTTCCTAACGGATGGATTCGTCGTACCGTTCCACATTGATTTCTGCGACTTTTTCACGCAGTGCTGCTTGTTTGTTACCACTGACAACTCTACGCAAACGCCGCTGCGCTTCTTCCCAAGAAGATCAGAGAATGTCTGAGGTCGGCAAATGAACAAAATATTCCCTTAACAATGTCGGGAGTATGTTGCATACCATGTACATATGGAAACGTTCATGTTTGCCTGGACCACCCTTCAGTGCCAGGGTCATCGAACATGAACTGTACTGCAGTTTCTGATAGGAGAAATCGGCCATGGCACAACACTTGCTGGATGACACTAACCAGACGATAATCCACTGATACAGAGATTCTCGTTGTGGTGAAAAGCTACGTAGCCCGTTTGTTCAGGAAAGCTATTAAAATTCATAAAAGTGACAACTGAGAAATTTAAAAATGTGATTTTACAGCGGCATCGTGAAGTCGATGGCGCCTGCTGGTAGGCAACCCCTTAGTATCACTATGTGTGATAGCCTATGGAACTTAACTGCTAAGGTCATCAGTCCCTAAGCTTACACACTACTTAACCTAAACTATCCGAAGGACAGACACACTCACCCATGCCCGAGGGAGGACTCGAACCTCCGCGGGACCAGCCGCACAGTCCATGACTGCAGCACCTTAGACCGCTCGGCTAATTCCGCGCGGCCTATCACTATGGTTCCAGTTGTCCGCCTGGATGTTCCTCAGACTATTTTACAGGTTGTTTCTGCAGACGGTCATTTATAAAATTCTCATCAAAGGTGGGCTGGAGCCATCGAGGGCTTTTCCGAACAGGGGGGAGAGGGGGGGGGGGGTGGTCTTCGAGGGCCCCTGCACCTAAGAAGGTGCAGCACCAAAATGTCCGTAGAAAAAGGTTCAAACGTCGGAGGGTGCCAGAAGTGTTAAATGTTGTCAAGAACGTATTCCTCTTGCTCATCTCACTGCGAACCGTCGATTTCGCCCGCAAAATGTATGAAAATCAGGGCCCCGATAAAAGGGGTGGTTTCATTGCCTGTGTCTGTAAAGTTTTGCTTAGCTATACATAAGAAATGTCCGTGATTTCAACGCTGGGCGTTGCGTTTTTGACCTCCAAAGCACAGACACCAAGAGAAGGGTTCAAATGTGGATAAGAGAGGCTGTGACGACTTTCCCAAAGTGTGACATTTCCACGGTGGCTTTAGGCAGAATTTTCGTGACATTTGGTGCCAATGTGACTTAATTAACGCATCTTACACGTCACATAAACGTATGATCTGTGGGCGTTTTTTCGTATCTTTGAAGACCTTGCCCTTAGAAGCGTCGTATACTCACAGGGTAACGTCGCAGGACGCTACGCTTTCCCACCATTACTGCAGAGCGTTGTACGTACCTCTGAGCCGAATTTCAACACTTATGTGTCACTGTGGGAGGCAATTTTGGGATTTTGAAAAAGCGACCCTTTGATTCTGTTGCGCAGTGTAAATGATTTCTTACACAAATCCACACCAAGACGTCATATACCATGATATCAGTTGACAGAAGGCGGCGGTACACTGTGAGATTTGTAAACACGTTACGATCGATCCATCGCTGAGGCAGCTGACTGTCAAAGAAATATAGGTTCGAATGAGGCAGTGCTCCGTTCCGTTGAAAATTTCGTCCCTATTTTCTCAATTGTAGAAAAATCAAGAGATCAAACGTATCGACGTACTTGATTCTGTAAACGTCGTTGCCACAAAACAAGAACCTGTGAATCGTTTCCCGGAAAACAGCGCTAAACACATGATGCTTTGAAAGATTTCTCTCACGCTCAACTATGGTATATGGCTTACGTTGTGACTGTTCACTTACCCTGTTAAATGGAATGTAGCCTCATCACTGAACTATAAACGTGAAAGGTAATGATTATCTCCCATCTTCCACCCAAAATGAATTCATAAACCTTTGCAGTTTATTGTTTATCACCGTCATGATGTGAGCGTAGCAGCTGACAACTATATGGTTGCAAGCACGAACGTCGCCATAAAACACGGTAGATACACAAACACACACGGGGAATGGCCTGGTGTCAGTTCTCATGTCGTATAGACCTCTGAGGGCTGAGTGTAAACCTCTGCTGAAAGCGCACTACTTCTTGAACGAGCACACGGGGCAGACTTGCATATTTACCCTTACATAAACAACCAGTAGTGTTTTGGATGGCGTGGTCTTTTGGTGTCTTTTGGCGTCATCATCAAATGGTATGTGCTGTAGACGGTACATTGGCGTACTCTCAACGTAAATCAAGCCGCAGTTGGAACAGAATTGCGCCTACAGAAACGGAGAACGCAAAACGTCTGTTGTTGCTGCGTTATCGCCACTTTGGCCAGATGCACCCTGTCAACCACATGGACTGCCTGTATGGTACCCAAAATTATTTTGCTCTAATCTTAGTTTTTAGTTTCTATATTTATTCATGTAGAAAATATAGTGTTTCGATATCAGATCAGTACTTATGAAACAGATTGTATTCCAAAGACAAAAAAGAACGTATGTAGTTCGTTCGGTTGGAAACAAACGTCTAAAATTTAAAGAATAGAGCAGAAATCACCATCAATTTTTCCTTGCTTCGTAGATATTTTTTTTTAAGGCTTCCTCGTTCAGGCCCAAGGGATGTCTACCGGCCGCCGTGTCATCCTCTGGGCGGTGGCTTTAAGCGGATACAGTTTGGAGGCGTACGTGGTCGGCTCACTTCTTCTCCTGTCGTTTCGCGGACTTTCCAGACCGTTGAGACGCTACTACTCGGTCAAGCAACTCATCAGTTCGCATCACGAGGCTGGTACGTAAAAAGACTTATCAGTACCACAAGTCGAACCCAGTCCTCCACAAGGCAGAAAAAAATTGTTCAAATGTGTGTGAAATCTTATGGCACTTAACTGCTAAGGTCATACGTCCCCAAGCTTACACACTACTTAACCTAGATTATCCTAAGGACAAACACACACACACAACCATGCCCGAGGGAGGACTCGAACCTCCGCCGGGAACCGCCACACAGTCCATGACTGCAGCGCCCCAGACCGCTCGGCTAATCCCGCGCGGCACATGGCAGCCATCTATGCTGACAACACTTTTACGGATGCGGACACGTGGGTCTTTAGACATCGCCAAATAGAGATGGCGGTCTTCTGTTCGTCCATCAACAGACACGATTGTGGGTACTTCGCAATATCCACAGCGATTGTTTCATCGGTGCTTACCCTTTTTTACAAGCAGGACGGACTTGACATAACGTGCTCGGCATTCTGTTGTCCATCATATCAAATGTACTCACACTAACTTGATCAGCTATTTATTTAAGCGAATTACGAGCACTCCCAGAGAGTGGCGTGGAATGTTGCAGTGGGATTCTGGAGTGTGCACCGATGTAAGTGCTGAACTGTTCGACCGCGCAGAGTTTTAGCTTTTTAATTTATATCTCTTCCATTCTGCGTATGCATATGCCTGTTTCAAATTTCGCTGATTTCTGCCTTTTATAATTTTCTTCATTTTTAGACATATGGGTGAACTCTTTTGCGCCTCTTTTTTATGTCAGTTGTATTTATCTTGCACAACGATCAACCGTTTCCCTCATCGGTGTTACCAGTTGTTTTCTAAATACAGAGCAGCAACTGAGTGTACTCTAGCTGTCTTCCCTGTCTTCTTTGTCTTGCTTTAACCAACGGTCATCAGCCTTTTGTCATCCACTGCTGGATAAGAGCTTTATCTAGACTTGACTGCGCAGTACAGTTCTCAGCTATACGCATGTGTATATTCCTGGAAGTTTTGTAATATCATTTTCCCATCTTCGCCTTTCCGTATCTAAACCAGCAGACGGTACATCTACAATCCATAAGCCTGGTTACATGTCCTACCCACCTTTATTTCATTTTCGTTACAGGCATTATAACGTCATCCACTTCAATCTGTTGCCTGATCAATACAGTTTTTTTTTTCTTTTCCTGTCTCTGCAAGTAAGTCTCAATATTCATTGCCTGGTAAAAAAGTGAAGCATCTAGAAGAAAACGAAATTTGATTTCATTGGTTGAGATGGTATTTCATACTATTTCAGTGACAGCAAAATCGGATCAAATTTTGAAAGAACTAGGTACTATGAATCTGCTTAACAGTATGACGTTGAACCTCCTCTTTCTTGAAAGCATACACTGATTCTGTTGGGAAGGGAGTCAAAAAGACAATGTAATCTCGTCCGAGGCAAAGTGGCCCACAATGTAACTGGTATGTGACATCATGGATACGGACATTGGGACGGAGTTGACGTCCCACACATATTCTATCGGAGACAGATTTGGGGCAGAATGTGCCACTAGAGCACCACAACATCATGCAGATGGTTCATAGAGAAACGTGCCGTTTGTGGACAAGTACTGTTCTGATGAAAAATGGCGCCACAATACTGTCGCATAAGAGGTTTTTTTTTTTGGTCATCAGTCTACTGACTGGTTTGATGCGGCCCACCACGAATTCCTTTCCTGTGCTAGTCTCTTCATCTCAGAGTAGCACTTGCAAACTACGTCCTCAATTATTTGCTTGACGTATTCCAATCTCTGTCTTCCTCTACAGTTTTTGCCTCTACAGCTCCCTCTAGTACCATGGAAGTCATTCCCTCATCTCTTAGCAGATGTCCTATCATCCTGTCCCTTCTCCTTATCAGTGTTTTCCACATATTCCTTTCCTCTCCGATTCTGCGTAGAACCTCCTCATTCCTTACCTTATCAGTCCACCTAATTTTCAACATTCGTCTATAGCACCACATCTCAAATGCTTCGATTCTCTTCTGTTCCGGTTTCCCCATAGTCCATGTTTCACTACCAATACAATGCTGTACTCCAGACGTACATCCTCAGAAATTTCTTCCTCAAATTAAGGCCGGTATTTGATATTAGTAGACTTCTCTTGGCCACAAATGCCTTTTTTGCCATAGCGAGTCTGCTTTTGATGTCCTCCTTGCTCCTGCCTAGTTAGCAGAATTCCTTAACTTCATTGACTTCGTGACCATCAAACCTGATGTTAAGTTTCTCGCTGTTCTCATTTCTACTACTTCTCATTACCTTCGTCTTTCTCCGATTTACTCTCAAACCATACTGTGTACTCATTAGACTGTTCATCCGTTCAGCAGATCGTTTAATTCTTCTTCACTTTCACTCAGGATAGCAATGTCATCAGCGAATCGTATCATTGATATCCTTTCTCCTTGTATTTTAATTCCACTCCTGAAACTTTCTTTTATTTCCATCATTGCTTCCTCGATGTACAGATTGAAGAGTAGGGGCGAAGGGCTACAGCCTTGTCTTACACCCTTCTTAATACGAGCACTTCGTTCTTGATCGTCCACTCTTATTATTCCCTTTTTTTTCAGAATCTCGAACAGCTTGCACCATTTTATATTGTCGAACGCTTTCTACAGGTCGACAAATCCTATGAAAGTGTTTTTGTTTTTCTTTAGCCTTGCTTCCATTATTAGCCGTAACGTCAGAATTGCTTCTCTCGTCCCTTTACTTTTCCTAAAGCCAAACTGATCGTCACCTAGCGCATTCTCAATTTTCTTTTCTATTCTTCTGTATATTATTCTTGTAAGCAGCTTCGATGAATGAGCTGTTAAGCTGATTGTGCGATAATTCTCGCACTTGTCAGCTCTTGCCGTCTTCGGAATTGTGTGGATGATGCTTTCCGAAAGTCAGATGGTATGTCGCCAGACTCATATATTGTACACACGAACGTGAATAGTCGTTTTGTTGCCACTTCCCCCAATGATTTTAGAAATTCTGATGGAATGTTATCTATCCCTTCTGCCTTATTTGACCGTAAGTCCTCCAAAGCTCTTTTAAATTCCGATTCTAATACTGGATCCCCTATCTCTTCTAAATCGGCTCCTGTTTCTTCTTCTATCACATCAGACAAATCTTCACCCTCATAGATGCTTTCAATGTATTCTTTCCACCTATCTGCTCTCTCCTCTGCATAAGAGGTAACACATGAGAATGCAGGATGTCCGTGACGTCTCATTGCGCTGTTAGTTCCCTCAGTCTGTGTGCCAGCCGTCAGCTGAAGTCGTAGCTTATGGCTCCCCTGGAGTAGCATTGCTGTGCCTTTCCAAACAGTTGCATCACTAGGTCCCTCCCCAGCTCACAGCCATAGTCGCTGACGGTATTCATCTGATATAGTGCAGAGCAGCGATTCATCGCTGAATACAAAGCGACGGCATTCGTCAGCAGTCCATGCTTCCCAATAACGGTACCAACCCGAACACAAACGTTTGTGTTATGCTGTTACGACAGCCTACTCGTGGGATGGTAATTGCACACTCTGGCTACTGCTCGTCTACGAACAATTAAGCGAGACGGCACACAATGTTAAAGGGAATCCATTTCATCTTCTCAGGTGGCAAGTGCAGATGCAGGGAGTTACCATGTGTTTGGTGCACCATATAGTGATCATCCCTTGTTGTCTGACACGATATCATTCAGCGAGTTGTAAGTTAACGACTATCTCGCTCTCATTTAAGAGTATGGCCGAAAGAGTCAGCCTTCAGAAATTGTGATACGAACTCTGTCGTCCGGGACCGTCTGACACAAAGAGTCCAGATTCGCCATGGGATGGGGAAATTCACAGGCGTCTATTGTGCTGTAGTGTGCGAGTGAGACAGACGAGAATTTACGTCATAGGGAAGCCCCGTAGAAGCCGTTTGGGGCTAGAGAGATGCAACAGTGTTAAACATGGTGGACCTAAGATCGGCCATCAAGGGAAACATTTATGAAAACTATTTAATTCTGTAGTAATGCAGGGAATGAAGCCACAGTAATTTTAATCTACCATCCTCCATAAATTGTCATGGTGATGCCAGTAAAATTTGAATATTGATCATATCCTCTATAGTTTAGTATTTACTGGTAAAGTGAAATCCACAAGTTTTGTATCAAAGACCTGAATGCTAAAATCTGAACGCTTTATCGAAGCGCATATAGGAGCGCATTATTAAAATGAAAAATTTTGTAAATATGAACTGTGTAACTACTTGTTTAAAATATATAGTGAATTTAAATTATCAGTATTTCCAGTTAAGCATCAGATCATCATTTCCTCCACACAAAACAAGTTGAACGATGACAGCATGACACCTTATTGACTCATTTGTTATAAAGTTTATTGCATAATAGTTACTTTTGTTCTTTATTTATTTTTCAGAAAGCTCATTGGTTCAAGGCTAGCCGGCCGAAGTGGCCGTGCGGTTAAAGGCGATGCAGTCTGGAACCGCAAGACCGCTACGGTCGCAGGTTCGAATCCTGCTGCCTCGGGCATGGATGTTTGTGATGTCCTTAGGTTAGTTAGGTTTAACTAGTTCTAAGTTCTAGGGGACTAATGACCTCAGCAGTTGAGTCCCATAGTGCTCAGAGCCATTTGAACAATTTTTTTTTTTTTTTTTTTTTTTTTTTTTTTTTTTTTTTTTTTTTTTGTTCGAGGCTAATGGCCGTGGAATTCAAAACTAAGAGGGCAGCTGTATTGGTTTTACGTAAAAGAATTTAACAATGGATATTATTGTTACTTTATTTAAAACGTGAAAGATGTCAAGCTTTGCTTATTTAAATATGTTAAAATGTAAAATAATGTAGAATCAGCTGTAGCCAATCAGATGGACGGCTTCAGGAAAGGGAACTCCTCCACTAGTCAGTTTAGCGAATATGTTCCGCGCGGGAAACACGGCCGGGCACGGCCAGAGCGACAATGCTGGTGCAGACGCGAAAGCGGACATTTCGGCTGGAGACACCAAAGGGTACAGTTCGCATTGAGACGCAAAAGCGGACACTCTGTCTTTAAGCAGCTAGGAAGTGAAACGACTTACAAGGGAACCTCCCCATCGCACCCCCCTCAGATTTAGTTACAAATTGACACAGTGGATAGGCCTTGAAAAACTGAACACAGATCAATCGAGAAAACAGGAAGAAGTTGTGTGGAACTATGAAAAAATAAGCAAAATATACAAACTGAGTAGTCCAAGTGTAACATATGCAACATCAAGGACAATGTAAGCTGAGGAGCGCCGTGGTCCGGTGGTTAGAGTGAGCAACTTTCGAACAAGAGGTCCTTGGTTCGAGTCCTCCCTCGAGTGATAACTTTACTTACATTATTTTCGCAAAGTTACGATCTGACCGTTCATTCATCACGTCTCTGTTCACTGTAATAAGTTTAGTGTCTGTGTTTTGCGACCGCACCGCAAAACCGTGCGATTAGTAGACGAAAGGACGTGCCTCTCCAATAGGAACCGAAAACATTTGATCGCAAATTCATAGGTCAACCTATTCCTCCACAGGAAAACACGTCTGAAATATTCTATACGACACTGGTGACGGCATGTGCGTCACATGACAGGAATATGTTGTCGACCCACCTAACTTGCACACTTGGCGAATGGGTAAAAAGATTCTTCTACCTTGCCCGATTTAGGTTTTCTTGTGGATGTGATAATCACTCCCAAAAAAGTGATGAAAATTTAAGAGTTTGTCACATAAACCGCAACAAATGAATGCTACAGTTTCACAGTCGCACCGTTTTCCCTGTGCTCTGTCAAAACATATGTTTTTTTACGTTTCCGTGTGTAGACTGTCAAATCCTGCATATGTCCAAGCAAATCTGAACATGTCCTGGAATTTTGGAGAGCGAAGTTGATTATGTGTGAGTGCCTGAACTTTGATAATTGTCTGAAAATAAAAAATTTAACTTTTCACTCGAGAGAAGATTTGAACCAAGGACCTCTCGATCCGCAGCTGCTCACGCTAACCACGGGACCACGGCGCTCGTAAGCCGACACCCTCCTTGATGTTGCCTACCTTGCGCATGGACTACTCAGTTTGTATATTTTGCTTATTTTTTTCATAGTTCCACACAACTTCTTCCTGTTTTCTCGATTGATCTGTGTTCAGTTTTTCATGGCCTATCCCTGTGCCAACTTATAACTAGATCTGAGGGGGGTGCGATGGGGAGGTTCCCTTGTTAGTAAATTTCGCCTTGTGTGATATCGCGGGACTTAGTCTTTGTTCAGATGGCTTTGAGCACTATGGGACTTAACTTCTGAGGTCATCAGTCCCCTAGAACTTAGAACTACTTAAACCTAACTAACCTAATGACATCACACACATCCATGCCCGAGGCAGGATTCGAACCTGCGACCGTAGCGGTCGCCCAGCTCCAGACTGTAGCGTCTAGAACCGCTCGGCCGCCCCGGCCGGCGGACTTGGTCTCTGAGCGGTGAGCAGCCGCGTGCCTGGTGTGAACTAACTCTTCGTGTATATATCGAGGTGGAGTATTGGACTTGTGTTTCGCGATGAGATTCTGAATGATCGAACTGTGTCAAATGGATTTGCGCTCGAGTGTAATAGTAATTCTAAATACGACCTCTTTCGCTATTAGTTTTCTTTCTGAATAAACCTTATTCTAACCAAATCGCAACTGTGTGGCCTACATCATTTATGGGTCGTTAATTTAGTTCCAGATATTATTATTACTGTTATTATATGTTACATTAACTGTGTTTCATACGATTTCGCAAACTTTCCATCAGCCAGACAATTTAACCAAAGGGTCACAAGCATCTAATTTAGGGCGGGAATGCGACATGTGAGGCTCAACCCCTAGACGAGTTTGAGCCAAGACATTTCGACGAAGAGGAGCCGCATGTGAGCCCCAATATCATTGAATGTTAGATCGCAACATGCCAGTGCGCAGAGACAAGCAGGACTGACTGGATAAGAACTGGCTACTACCTCCATTCAACTGAATGTTGCCAACGAAAAGGCATTTACATTTTTACGTCTTAGAACGACACAGAACATGGCCACATGGCGTACTTCAGCAGGCACCAGAGGTCAGCAACCTAGTGCGACTACAACGGTCGCACATTGAAATTCGACTTCTCGGAAGTCATGAAGAGGGTCATGAGCGTAACAGAATTTTTAGCAACTCTCTGCCAGAAGAACATTTTTACCGTCATTCAAGAGACCTTACGAAAATTTAATGAAGTACTAGACTCCTGTCAAAACTACTCAACTTAGCAGATGAAGCCATGAAGATCTACGCCGCAGTAATGGTCCATAGACCAAGAAGGCTGGATGTCATTTCATTCTTATGTTCACCGCAAACGGCGTCTACAATAAGAAGGTGGAACTCGAGGATTCACTAACGCGTTTTACGATCGCCGTTTTCTTCCTGACGGAAACGCACTTCCGCCCCACCCACCCTTTAATCTTACGCAACATGGTGGCCTAAAGGAGGGACAGAGCAAATGGCCAAGGAGGCGACATGGTAGAGTATATCAAGTGATCGATCACACACGTTCCTCTTGTGCTGTACAGTCCCTCTGGATGCAACTGCATTAACATCTTCATCCGTTTTAGCATCATCACGTTGGTTACGGCATATTTTAGGCTTCAGAGAGCGTTTGTCGAGGATGACGTGCTGCTATTGACACGAAATGAGAGGATTCTCGTCTGCTGGGACCTCATTGCCAAGCACGTCGTGTGGAATTTGCGCTTTACCACTACGAGGGAACTAACTGTACGGCTTGGAGGAACGACTGAAAGCCATCACATTTGAGCCAGTCGATTGAACTCACGTGAAAAAAAATCCAGCCCAAAGACCTTCAAACCATTAAGGGGCTCCGGAACGCCCTATACTTGCAATGTTAAAATAACGCTTATAAATTACATCTTTCCTCACAAAGTATTTGAGGTAGGAAGTTGAACTTTTTACAGATTATTTATTGGAATATGGGCTACAACTTAACACAGGGATTTTACAAAATTTTAGTTCAGTTATTAAAGATGATTTTTTTTCAATTGTAATGAAAATTCACAACATTTTTTTGCAATTTTTTATTTATATATTCAAAACTATACAGTTTTTTGGAAAAAGGCTGTGTTAAATTATGCAGAAGGTACTGTGTAACATTTACTGAAAGTTTGAAACAAATATGTTTGGAAGATCCTTAGAAAACATGTAATTAGTATGAGAAAATAAAAGTTTTGGGAATCGAGCGACAAAGATTGGATTAACTTTTTAGTGTATTCCAGGTCCATAGGATGGATTATCTTCATCCTCTGCAAACTCCTCCTCCAGCTTCCTCTTGTTCCTCCTCCTGTTTACTCTTGCTTGTATTTCTAGACTCTTTACAGCCCTGTCTGCAGCCCGAAGGCGTTCCTTGTCTAAAGCAAGCATCGCTCGTACCATGTTAGAACCTATCTTCACTCCCATATTTCTAAATACCTTGCACCTTATAATGTTGCCATCATTGAAAGTCGCAACAGCATCATACACACCAAAGTGAAGTGTTTCTATTCCAACAAATACAGTCTTGGGGATACTCGACCATATAACACTATTTACACTTTCATTGGGGTTTTGAGTTTTTTCGTGAATACACTTTTTCAACAGTTCAGGTGCTGCTAAGTCTCTGAAAATAGGTTTTATCACCTCCATTATTGCATGAGGCAGACTATGCTCAGGAGTGTACACTTCACCAGTTAGCAATCCTTTGTTATGTTTACACCAACTGTCTTCTTCTTTGGCACACAAGCTATGTTGGGGATTTTCATCGTCTTTATTGTTTACAGTAATAACACATACCTTTGGCTTTCCAACATTTCTCCTTTTCTTAAAAGCCTTCAGAGGATTTCTAATAACTTTACTTTTACTCATTATTATACTTCAACAAAACAGAGACTCAAGAAACAGAATTAATTACGAATATTTTCGAGATACCGACAGAGTAAATAAACATGAAACAATCGACAATCACACCAGCGATATATATTGAACCATCATAGGTTAGCCACAACACATACTTTATCTCACATCACTAAAATGTACCTGATGAACACGGACGTTAATAATAACACCATTTGACAGCAGTTTAACAGCGCCACAGTGGGTCACGCCCATGTAGAACACATTTGAAAAAAAAATTAAAAATAGTTGTAGTCTTCGGAATTGAATAAATTATATATCTATTAAAAGGTAATAGTCTGCAGATTCAGAAAACGCAAAAAAGTAAAAATTGAACTTTTCATGATTTTGAGCCTTTCCGGAGACCCTTAACGATCTGACAGAGGCGTTGGGACATCTACGCCATCTATGCAACAGACCAAGAACTGAGGTCAGTACCAGGTGTCCCTTAGTAACAATGTTCGCCCCACAACAGACCTACCGACAACAGTCATAGACGAGGCCGTCCCTGCATTGACCGGAAAGATCGCAACGGTCTGCTGTCAGGTTACAATCGCAGCCGAGTGGCGTAATTCAACAGTGAAGAGTTTTCACCACTGCTCCAGAACTTTAAGAATCATAAAAACAGGATATGAAAACGCAGGCAGTGGTACCATAACACCGGGGACCAGCGAGAACTTAAGCATCTTCCTTGGAATTTGCATTACACAGCCGTTAAATTACCCCAAGAAGAGGATGAAAATAAGATGACTGTTCTCACCTTACACACTAGAGATGAATGGGAAACCCAAACCAGCGAAAGTGGCCCTTCCGGATCCAGTAGGTCTATTGTGTAACCCACTGAACAAGACGGAACTTTTTGCCATGAAGTACTCGGCACAAAATGCCTTAGCACAACAGTATGCCGGCGAAGAGCAGGGGATAAAAATACGTCAGGCAGAATACCTCCAACTAATTGCATGACAGAAGGAATCTCTACTAATGACACCAGCGGAAGTCTGTTCGATTGTATGACGACTCGCAACCACTCAGCCCTTGACCAGACAATATAAGGAATGAACAGTTGAAGAAGTTACCGCGCAAACCACTGGCGTTGATAACCGCATTTTTAACTGTTGCCTTCTCTTAGGATATTTACCGTCCAGCCGGAAGACTGCTCACATAGAGTCACTACCAAAGCCGGGGAAGCACCATCACCAACCGCAAAACTATCGGCCCGTCTGCCTCCTGCCAACTCTCTCCAAATTACTGGAACAGGTCGTACTCCATCGACTTCGCCATGCAAACACCGAAGGGGATGCCATATGCCCAGACCATTTCGGCTTCCTGGCACGCCTGTCGGCTGAACCCCAGCTCCTACAAGTTACAAAGTACATAGCCTAAAAATATGAACAACGGTAACTATACAGCGGCGGCGTTTCTCGGTGCTGAAAAGGCATATGAGAGAGTATGGAAAAATAAGCTGATCACCAAACTACATGACGTCCCCACCACTCAGAACTACCACAAACATTATTTACAGGTGCTGCTTTGTCCGAATTGATGGTCAGCGATTCAGTATTCAACAACTGACAGAGGGCATCCTTTAAGGGTCTGTTTTGTCCCCGATTCTGTTCGTCTCTTACACGAATGACCTGCCTTTATTTCCACATGCCGTCCTTGAGCGATTCGCTCATCGATGCAGCGATCCTCAACAACAGCTATAGAATAGGTGCGGCTACACGAAGACTCCAGCTTACACTTATTCAATTAAGGTCAGCGGCAAACTGCATGACTCTGAATGCGAAAAAACGCAGGTAATTATAGTTACGCGCCATTGGCCGGAACCGAGAAACCGCCTCACAGTGCACAACATCGCACTCCCTTGGAAAAATCAGATGAAATACCTCGGAGTGATAATGGACCATGTTCTGGGGAAACGCAGTGCACCGTTCACCTGTTTCACCAATTTTATCCACTGCTGTCGAGTCAACATTTGAACATGAGGACCAAAGTTCGCCTCTGCTGAACAATGATCATGCCATGAATATTGTATGGATGCTTCTCCTGGAGGATTAATTGTAGTATCAATGTCAAACTACTGCAGCGTCTACACAGACGATACTTTTGGTAAATCCTTGGAGCACCTAGGTGGGTAGGTATCAGGGTTGTTACTCAGGAACTGCACATGGAGACTATCAAGCAAGTAGTCGTATCTAAAGCACTCCGTCTTGAGGCCAGGAGTGACCTACCGGGACCATCCGACCGCCGTGTCATCCGCGGTGGAGGATGCGGATTGGAGGGGCGTGGGGTCAGCACATCGCTCTCCCGGTCGTTATGATGGTATTCCTGACCGAAGACGCTACTATTCGGTCGAGTAGCTCCTCAATTGGCATCACGAGGCTGAGTGCATCCCGGAAAAATGGCAACAGCGCAAGGCAGCCTAGATGGTCACTCATCCAAGTGCCGACCACGCCCGACAGCGCTTAAATTCGGTGATCTCACGGGAACCGGTGTCACCACTGCGGCAAGGCCGTTGTCAAGTAGTCGTATTATCCACACAAAGACATCTCGCTTCCATTGAAACACTAAGGTCCACTATGAGATATCTTGAACATGTGGGGTCTGTCGCCCATGAGAAGTGGCATCTCACCAGAGTTCCCCGCGCCACCGTGAAAGCACCCTAACGACGTAACTAAATAATGTATGTTTATAAACAAAAAAAGAGAAAAAGTAATGTAACGTTGTGTGATGGAAATGTAAAGTCAACAGAAACACTATATAAAGTTAAATGATACGTGATGAAGTAACCAAAACCTTAGGAGTGTCAAAGGACCTAGTGCCCAATATTCTTCTCATCCGGAAATAAAGAAAAAAATACACCTTCATTCTTTACATCTAGGAATACCAAACACGAAGTCAAACCACACAAAAAAAGAGATTGCTATTGTCTTCCTTTATGAGTTCCGCCTCCAGCTGAGCTGGAGACTTGCCTGGAGACTTGCCTGGAGACACCCCAGGGAGCAGTGAGATAGCAGACTGATTGTCACCCACCATATGGCCTGAGAAAACAGGAGTGATGGTCTGGGGTGTCATTTACACTCATAGCAGGGCCCGTTTGGTTATCAGTCGTGGCACTGTTGCAGCACATCGATACCTTGATGATATTCTGCGCCCCACTTTGTTGCTCTTCATAGCAAGCCATCCTGGGCTTACATTTCAGCAAGAAAATGCCCGCCTGCATGCGGCTAGGCTTTCTACTTCTTTTCTTCATGCTTGCCAAATCCTATCCTGGCCAGCAAGGTCGCTGGCTCACTCACCAATTGAGAACGTTTGGAGCATTATGGGCTGTGCTCTCGAACCACCTTGGAATTTTAACGATCTAAGGCGCTAATTGGATAGATTTTGGCCTGATATGCCTCAGGAGGACATCCAATAACGTTGTTGAGTTGCTCAATTTGTAAAGCTCTTTCCCTTGAATAAGTCATTCAGTTTTTCTGAAATTGCAGTCATCTGTTTGTTTGTACGTGTACATCACACCGCCCGACTTCCGTCCCATTCGGTTCAAAAATGGCTCTGAGCACTATGGGACTCAACTGCTGAGGTCATTAGTCCCCTAGAACTTAGAACTAGTTAAACCTAACTAACCTAACGACATCACAAACATCCATGCCCGAGGCAGGATTCGAACCTGCGACCGTAGCGGTCTTGCGGTTCCAGACTGCAGCGCCTTTAACCGCACGGCCACTTCGGCCGGCCGTCCCATTCGGATTATTCATTCGTGGTGCGCCGTTGGTTTTGTCTTAGAGTGTATTTTTAGGGTCAGTTTCATTTTGTCCAAGCTGGCGAATCCATCATCTCCTTGTATTACTCCTACCCATTCTGTACAGTGCATGTAGCTTCCGTCCTTCCTATGCCTCCCTTATATCCCATCAACCAAATAAACGGAAGTCGACTATATTCCTCTACCATGATTTACAAGCGACGGGTTATGTCATTCTGGACTGCACTTCAAGCTACAAACTTATGGACCCTTGGCACTGAGTTGACTATACTTACCTTATGTCATCCTACCTCCACCGACGTCGAACATTTGTTACAGTCAACCAAACATCTTTCACTCTGTCGCTACTGTGCCTCGAGGCTCTTTCCTGTCCCCCATTCTTTGTATCCTGTACGCTGCAGACATTCTCCCAACTTTGCTAATGGCGTTGTCCTACCAGACAGTACTACTGCCCTATGCTTCCCTCCAACATCAGTTGAATTTCTTTGTCGAGTGGTGTCCAATGTGCAAACTTAATTGAATCCACAAAAAAGCAATTTACCAACCTTGGCTTTACCTCTGTAAGATTCCTCCACCTCTTCGTCCACAACCAACCCATACCACTCACTCAGCAAAGCAACTACCACGAACCCTTGACAGAAAGCTAGAATGTAATACACACCTACGTATCACATGACATGCCGTCTGAAACTCATTAAAACGTCTTTAAACTGCTAACAGCAAGCACCTGTGGTCTACATTTTACTGCCATTTCCACCCTTAAATCCCACATTCGCCTCCTCCTAATCTTTCCTAGATCTTCTCCTACTGTAAATTCCACAAACCTCTTGGAACTCAGAAATACATCTACACAGCGTCTTCCACATCCGGCTACCTTCCCCATCTCACATCCTGCACTAATTCATCTCTTATCATCACCTTGTTTGTCCTTGGACCACCTTCGGACTGAATACATTAAATGGAGAACTCAGTCCCAGCAACCTTTATCCAACCCACTAACCAGCGATACAGGTTCCCTGCTGCTGCCTCCCCCCCCCCCATCCCTCTCAGTAAGTATAGTTGCTTCCTGCCCTTCCGTGGAGCTCCATGAACACGATCATACTCACACTCCACCATCATCATTACATTATGTTATCATCATCCACGATTACATTTGAGCTTTTATGTAAGTAATATCATATAAAAATTACAGATCGTAATAAGACGCCTTTAGCACCATGTGATTGAAAACAGTCTTTATTTAATGTGCTACATATATATAAACGTTAGTTCAACATGAATGAGAGGCTCCAGAAATAACGAGAATTGTTTTACAAAAAATTGTGTATTCGACGAAATGTTTTCAAAACTGAAAATCTTCAAAATAAAGTCATTCAGACATAATAAACTTGTCTCAACGTTTTTCAGGTTTCTTTTTACTCTCGGGACAAAAGGAGTCACAAGGGGCCAGGTCCGGTGAATAGCATGAGTGAAAAATTGTTGTCTTTTGGTTAATGACCAAATACTTCCTGACTCAACCCTGTGTGCACAGGGACGTTCTTGTGGTAAAAAAAGCCAATCTCCTGATTGGCAAAAAAAGGGTCGTTTTCTCCCACTGCTTCACGTAATTGTTTTAGCTCTTCAGTTCAACAATGTTGGTTAACTGTAGTACCCTGAGGAACAAGTTCATGGCGGACGTTGCCCTTGATATCTACACTCCTGGAAATTGAAATAAGAACACCGTGAATTCATTGTCCCAGGAAGGGGAAACTTTATTGACACATTCCTGGGGTCAGATACATCACATGATCACACTGACAGAACCACAGGCACATAGACACAGGCAACAGAGCATGCACAATGTCGGCACTAGTACAGTGTATATCCACCTTTCGCAGCAATGCAGGCTGCTATTCTCCCATGGAGACGATCGTAGAGATGCTGGATGTAGTCCTGTGGAACGGCTTGCCATGCTATTTCCACCTGGCGCCTCAGTTGGACCAGCGTTCGTGCTGGACGTGCAGACCGCGTGAGACGACGCTTCATCCAGTCCCAAACATGCTCAATGGGGGACAGATCCGGAGATCTTGCTGGCCAGGGTAGTTGACTTACACCTTCTAGAGCACGTTGGGTGGCACGGGATACATGCGGACGTGCATTGTCCTGTTGGAACAGCAAGTTCCCTTGCCGGTCTAGGAATGGTAGAACGATGGGTTCGATGACGGTTTGGATGTACCGTGCACTATTCAGTGTCCCCTCGACGATCACCAGTGGTGTACGGCCAGTGTAGGAGATCGCTCCCCACACCATGATGCCGGGTGTTGGCCCTGTGTGCCTCGGTCGTATGCAGTCCTGATTGTGGCGCTCACCTGCACGGCGCCAAACACGCATACGACCATCATTGGCACCAAGGCAGAAGCGACTCTCATCGCTGAAGACGACAGGTCTCCATTCGTCCCTCCATTCACGCCTGTCGCGACACCACTGGAGGCGGGCTGCACGATGTTGGGGCGTGAGCGGAAGACGGCCCAACGGTGTGCGGGACCGTAGCCCAGCTTCATGGAGACGGTTGCGAATGGTCCTCGCCGATACCCCAGGAGCAACAGTGTCCCTAATTTGCTGGGAAGTGGCGGTGCGGTCCCCTACGGCACTGCGTAGAATCCTACGGTCTTGGCGTGCATCCGTGCGTCGCTGCGGTCCGGTCCCAGGTCGACGGGCACGTGCACCTTCCGCCGACCACTGGCGACAACATCGATGTACTGTGGAGACCTCACGCCCCACGTGTTGAGCAATTCGGCGGTACGTCCACCCGGCCTCCCGCATGCCGACTATACGCCCTCGCTCAAAGTCCGTCAACTGCACATACGGTTCACGTCCACGCTGTCGCGGCATGCTACCAGTGTTAAAGACTACGATGGAGCTCCGTATGCCACGGCAAACTGGCTGACACTGACGGCGGCGGTGCACAAATGCTGCGCAGCTAGCGCCATTCGACGGCCAACACCGCGGTTCCTGGTGTGTCCGCTGTGCCGTGCGTGTGATCATTGCTTGTACAGCCCTCTCGCAGTGTCCGGAGCACGTATGGTGGGTCTGACACACCGGTGTCAATGTGTTCTTTTTTCCATTTCCAGGAGTGTATAAAAGCCCCGTGGTCTTAGGCGCCTTTCACGGTTCGAGCGGCTCCCCCTGTCGGATGTTCGAGTCCTCCCTCTGGCATGGTTGTGTGTGTTGTTCTTAGCGTAAGTTAGTTTGATAGGTTAAGTAGTCTGTAAGCCTAGGGGACGAAGACCTCAGCAGTTTGGTCCCATACGAACTCACCACAAATTTCCAAAAATTATATCACAGAAACGTTGTTTCAACATGTGATCTCAGCCGCTTGCTTGGTTTGGTCTTGACGATAGTCTTCCACTGGCTGGAATGTTGCTTGGTTTCCGTGTCGTTCCCATAACACCGCTATTCGTCGACTTTGATGACTGTTGCGTTAACATTCGGATCGATTTCCGACTGTCCTTCCACTTCCCGGAACACATGCAAAATAGTTGGCTCTCTGATCGTCCGAAAGCACACGCGGAACGAATTTTGCTGCCCTTGTTTCATCTTCACATCTGCAGTTGAAATTCGTTGGTATTGACTCTAGGATATTCTAGTCATTTCCACCAATTCGTCGATTGTTGTACGACGATGTAACATGACCGCAACTTCGAATATTTCCAACGTTTTCGTCCGTTCTGAAAGTCGAGGGACGTCCCGGTCGTGATTCGTCTTCAGTTGATATTTGACCGCTTCTTAAATGAGGAAACCACTCATAAAGCCTTCCGTCGCTCAGACTTCCTCTCCATAAGCCATCCGAAGCATCTCGACAGATTCTGCTGCTAATTTCCGTAACAGAAAACAGAATCTGATGGTAGCACATTCGTATTTACCGTCTGCCTTTGAAAAATCGTACAACACATTCAACATTGCTTACAAAAAGAGTGCCGCTGACCACAACAAAGTTTCCACAACGAGGCCGCCAGGACAGATGATACAAAATGGTTTCTAGTAAAGGGATCTAGCGGGAGAATTCCAAACTGGTGTTCTACCAATTGCCCCTCGCATGATATCTTTGGGTAAAGAGCGTTTTTACGCGTTGCCAGCCCGTCGAACTCGCGGGGAGTTAAAATAACAATAAGTAAAAAAAATCACCATTATCTGTTTGTCTAAAATACATATGTATTGTTCTAATAGTTTTAGGTCTCTAGAATGATCAAACATAGCCGGAATTATGTCCTAATTGCGTGAGGTTGCTCTTCTGTTCCAGGAAGATGGACCATTCCTCGATGGTGACCCCCACCAGGGCAGCTCGAGGTTCCTGCCTGCTGCCGTTGATCCTCATACTGGGTGAGTACTGAGCCAACTGTATACCCAAAACAGTTGTGGGATGTACGAGTCACTTTATAAAAATGGCATTTTTCTGTAGCGTGGCTCACTGGAGCAAATAGACGGTCACTTTTGTCTTTATGTATCGTAGTTCCTTCACGAACCTTGCAAATATTTGCATTGGCAGAGACGTGGACTGTACAAGATGTAGATACAGAGCGATATCAAGGCTCAATTACAGTAAACATGTTCAGATGGTAAGATGCAGCAGCTATGCAGATATGAATAGAGTTGGACAGGATTAGCATGGAATGCTCCATTAAACTAATCTTCATACTGAAGACCACAACAATACTAATGAGAGCGTTCTTCGAGTACTAATGCTTTTCTTTCCGTTATATTCATGTCGGAATGCTAATTTAGGAACGGGCGAAAAGACCATAAGTGTTTCATTTTTCTACACATCCGAAATATAGGTTTGATTGAGATATCCACTCTAGTATATTCCGTTCGAGCCTCTTCATCTATGCCTATCTGTCGTAACCTACATCTACTTGGACATAACTACTAAGTCAGGTTTCGGTCGCCCTCTATAGTTTTTACTTCTTCCTCCTCACACATCCAACTATTACCGAACAGACATGTCCTTCATGGTTCAGAATGTGTCCTGCCAACCTGTCCCTTCTTTACTTCCCAGCACAATGCAGCAACTCCCCATTAGTTATTCGAGCTACTTAACTAATCTTGAGCATTCTTCTGTAGCAATCCTTTTCAAACTCTTGTATTGCCTCTTGTCGATCTTTTTGTCGCCATGTTCTCTTCCACATAAGACTACAATCCAGACAAACACGACACTGTAACACTCAAAGTTATATTGGATGTTAATAAATTTCTCTTTTTCAAAATAGTTTTTCAGACTCATTTACTATTTTTAGTGTATCATTTCCCAACCTCATTCACCAGCGAAACCACATATATTTGAACTACATCACATTACTCTTTTCCTGATCTTATAGACCGCTTTAAAGACGCTAACTATACCGTTCAACTAGTCTTTCTAGTCCTTTGCCGTATGTCAGAATTATGAACACATCAGGTGGCCGAGAAACCCTGGAATGCGTCTCCCAGCCAATAATGCCTTTTTTTTTTTTTTTTTTTTTTTTGAGTCATCAGTTTTCCGACTGGTTTGATGCGGCCGATACGAACTCCTTTCCTGTGCCAACCTCTTCATATCAGAGTAGCATTTGCAGCCTACGTCCACAATTATTTCCTGGACGTATTCCAATCTCTGTCTTCCTCTACAGTTTTGCCTTCTACAGATCCCTTTAGTACCGTGGAAGTCATTCCCTCATGTCATAACGAATGTCCTATCATCCTGTCCCTTTCTTTGTCAGTGTTTTACACATATTCCTTTCTTGTATGATTCTGCGCAGAACCTCCTCATTCCTTACCTTACCAGTCCACCTAATTTTTAACATTCGTCTGCAATACCACATCTCAAATGCTTCGATTCTCTTCTATTCCGGTTTTCCCACACTCCATGTTTCACTACCACACAGTGCTGTGCTCCAGACATGCATTCTCAGAAATTTCTTACTCAAATTAAGGCCTGTGTTTAATACTAGCAGACTTCTCTTGGCCAGGAATGCCCCTTTTACCGGAGCTAGTCCACTTTCGCTGTCCTTGCTCCGTCCGTCATTGGTTATTTTGCTGCCTGGTAGCAGAATTCCTTAACTCTATCCGCTTCGTGACCGCCAATCTGCTGGTACGGTTCTCGCTGTTCTCATTCCTGCTACTTCTCATTGCTTTCA
Organism: Schistocerca nitens; assembly: GCF_023898315.1. Taxonomy (NCBI): domain Eukaryota; kingdom Metazoa; phylum Arthropoda; class Insecta; order Orthoptera; family Acrididae; genus Schistocerca; species Schistocerca nitens. The sequence continues at coordinate 24,966,101 of NC_064614.1, forward strand.
TCTTTCTTCGATGTAATCTTAATCCATATTTTGTACTCATTACACTGTTCATTCCATACAGTAGATAATCCTTTAACTTTGAATTTTAATTCCACTCCTGAACCTTTCTTTTATTTCCAACATTGCTTCCTCGATGTACAGTTTGAACAGGTGTCTTACACCCTTTTTAATACAAGCACTTCGTTCATGGTCGTCCACACTTGTTATTCCCTCTAGACTCTTGTGCATATTGTTTATTACCTATCTCTCCTTATAGCGTACCCCTATTTTTCTCAGGATTTCGAACATCTTGCACCTTTTTACATTGTCGAACGCTTTTTTCAGGTCGACAAAGCCTAAGAACATGTCTTGATTTTTCTCTAGTCTTATTTTCATTATCAACAGCAACGTCATAATTGCCTGTCTGGTGCCTTTAGCTTGAAGCTGAATGTGCGATAATTCTCGCACTTGCTAGCCCTCGCAGTCTTCGCAATAGAATGGATGATATTTCTTTTCGAAAGTCATTTGGAAAGTCACCAGACTCATACATTCTACACACCAACGGAAGAGTCGTTTTATTACCATTTCCCCCAATGATTTTAGAAATTATGATGGAATTTCATTTATCCCTTCAGCCTTATTTGATCTTAAGTCCTCCAATATTCTCTTAAATTCTGATTCTGATACTGGATCCCCTATCTCTTCCAAATCGACTCCTGTTTCTTCTTCTATCACATCCGACAAATCTTCCCCCTCATTGAGGCCTTCAATGTTGTATTTCCACGTATCCGCTCTCTCCTCAGCATTTAACAGTGGAATTCCTGTTGCACTCTTAATATTACCATCCTTGCTTTTAATTTCACCGAAGGTTGTTTTAACTTTCCTATGTGGTGAGTCACAGGCCTTGTGAGGCAAACTGAGTAGCTACTTGATTGAGAAGTTGCGGCTTCGGTCTCGTAGACTGGCATACGGCCGGAAGAAAGTTGTGCTGACCACATGCCCCCCATATTCGCATCCAGTGATGCCTGTGGGCTGAGGATGACACGGCGGCCTGTCGGTACCGTTGGGCCTTCTAAAGCCTGTTCGGACGGAGTTTTTTTTTTTTTTTTAAAAAAAAACATCTTTATTTATTAGAAACCCAATATCATACATAAGTAACCCACCACCTAAAAATCATTAGTGGGTCAAACTATGCTACAAATCACATCTCAGCAGCATTTACTTTATCTGTTATATTCTACTGTCAGTATTGCTACAGGAAGTTATCTCAATCTACGGGTATCTACATTATCTACAGGTATCTATGTGGATTACTGTTAGGCAATCATACTATCTGCTCTAATCTACTTACTAATAATAACTACATCCTGCAGCGTTACAGGTGTGCCAGCGTATAATATAAACCTACTATTTTATGGCCATGCCCACCGAGCTAACCCCAGTGGGCGTGCCCCTGGCACTGGGCTGGCCTTTCAACAATCACTGCAGGTCTAAGAAAAAATTTTCCTATAATCTACTTCTACAACAACAACAATAATAATAGTTACAATGAGTCGTAATTGGTGTGCTTATAGTCATAGCCGGTATGGTCGCACCCTCCCCCTAATCCTGGATGCGTCGGATCCCGATCGTTGTTGACGGTCGGCCAATACGCACCCTGGCGGAATGGGATGATGCGTTAAGTTGAGAATTTTGGTTCCTAACTACTCAATCTCCCTTCTATATTCCCTTAGGATCTTGGCGGATACCTCGCTAGCCAGTTTATCAAGAATGGTGAAGGTGGTAGCGTCCCTAATGAGATGGAAAGTGTCTGTGTTAGGCAGTAAGTTTCGTAAGTCTAATGCAACGTCGTCGAAAAGCGGACACTCATAGACCACATGATCCGGTGTGCCCATTTCGGCACCACAGTCACACGAGGGTGTCGCTCTTTTCCCGAACCGGCAAAGATATGCCGGGTACGGGCCATGCCCAGTGAGGAAGTGCAGCAGTCCCTTACTTGGCTGGAAATGTTTCATCTGTAGTCTTTCCTGAACGTCTGGTAATAGTTGATGCGTTCTTCTTCCAGTTTGTTCCCCGTCCCAAATTTCTTGCCAAAGTTCCATTCCCCTTCTTTTAATTGTAATTTTGTCCCCCACTCTGACACCCATTATATCCATAGTTTTTTCAATCTTACCCTTTTTTACCCAATACCATGCAGCCTGCTCCCTGATTTTTACATCAAGGGGGCATAGGCCCATGAGTATTAGTAATGCTCCCCCTGGTGACGTTCTATATGCCCCCACTGATCGAAGTATCATGTTCCGCTGCACCCTCCGCACGGCCATGGCAGGAACGACCCTCGTGAGCCTGTGGGCCCAGACCCCGGACCCGTAGCCCACGATGGAAACTAAAATGGTATTATGATATAACTTGATGAGATTTGGTGGAAGATGAAATCGTCTATGGCCGATGTTAATGAGATTGTGTAAGACTTCTAATGCCCTATGTGTAGTTGTCTCTATATGCCTGGCGAAATTCCATTTTTCATCCAATATCACCCCTAAGTATCTAGCTTCTCGACGACGTATGACTGGCGTGCCATCCATCCTAACTGTAGGGTTTCTGACCAATTGGCCCTTTAAAAGTAAATAGGTGGATTTGTTTGGTGCTATCTTTTGCTTAGTTCTATGACACCATTGTGAGAGTAATGTCATAGTTCTCTCTACCTTCGGTTCCAGTTCCTCTCGGCTCCGACCGCCCACCAACAGGAGGAGGTCATCAGCGTAAGCTATCACCTCTAGCACATCTGCACAGCTCTCCAAGGTCTCAAGGAGAGGCTCCATATTAACATCCCAAAAGAGTGGCCCCAGGACAGAGCCCTGTGGACACCCCTTTGTTATCTTCTTGCCCACTCTTCCGCTAGGGGATGATAGCCAAACCTCCCTGTCCACACAATAGCTCCTAAGACAGCCGTATAGCGGCCCTGGACACTCCTTCTCTCGCAAGCGAGAGAAAAGCGAAGGCCACCACAGGTTGTCAAAGGCGCCACTGATGTCCACCATGATGCCAACTATGTACTTATGTGTAGATGACCCACAGACCTCAGCCGCCATGGCGATTGCGTCAGACGCAGAACGCCCCGGCCTGAAGCCGAACTGCCTGCTGCTCATCCCACAAAGCACTCGGTGTGCCATCAGCCTGTCAGCCAGCAGCCTCTCTAGCAATTTCCCCAACAGATCCAACAGACAAATAGGTCTGTAGGACTTGACCTCTTTTGGATCCTTATCCAGTCCCTTTTTTATTATAACGACATTTGCTTGTTTCCAGATGGTAGGAAACTTTTTGAGGCTTAAGGCCTCATTGTAGATTCTGGCTAGAGGTGCTACTAGTTGAGGAGCGAGGTACTGCACCACCTCCGCTATGATGCCGTCTGGTCCTGGGGCCTTTCCTCTCTGAAGTGCCTTAATGTGCTCCGCCACCTCGTTCTCTGAAAAAGGGTACACCAGGGAGTTGTTTTGGTACTCTTCTAGCTGAGCTTGCCTAATTAGGCCTTGTTCTTCCGTATCCTCATTTTCCATGTCATCCGGAAGTAGGGACCGGAGAAGGACTTCAGCAGTTTCCTGCCATGTCCCTGTCATCCGCTTTCCATCCCGGACGGTTGACAGTACCATAGGTGACCTAATTTTTTCCCTGACTATCTTATATGGAATACCCCAGGGATCCGTAGCCAATTGGCTTTGGACGTACTTCTCCCAGCTTACCAACCTAACCCTTTTGAGCTCCCTCTGGAACTCCTCCTTGGCATTCCTATAGATTCCCAGCCATCTCTGTTTTTCTTCCCAGACGACACATCGCTGGTAGTACCTCCTCGCCCTCCTGACCGACTGACGCATCTGCCCCAGTTCAGCTGACCATGGTGCCGGGGAGGCCGCGACAGCCCTTCTCCTAGTTGGTACCGCTGCCTTTACCGCTCTTTTAATGGCACTAACCAGCTCTACAGCATGCCTGTCGACGTCTTCATCACCCTCTGGCCATGTCGGGGTGACAAACTCTCTTGCAAGGCGCTCCCAGTCGGTTTTATTATAATTTAACTGAAATTCCCACCCTATGTCCCAGTGGCATTCCCTATCTGTGAGTTCAAATGTTATTATGTTATGGTCGCTTGTCGTTACTTGGTCTCTTACTCTCCAGTTGTTCAAATGACCAGCAAAATTTGGTGAAAGTAATGTTATGTCTATGTTAGTTCCTTCTCCTCCTCCGCCAGTGTAGGTGGGAGGATTCCCAGCTCTGTTAGCGACCAAGTACTGTAAAGACATTATTGTCTCCTCCATCTTCTCCCCTCTGCCGTCCCGGGTGCCACTGTACCACAGGGGGGATTTCGCATTGACATCTGCCACCACCACTATCTTTCTGCCTCTTAGTGCTGTTGTAACTCTTGATAATTGGTCTAGATATGGCTCGATGTCCTCGCCATATTGGTAATACATATTTACCAGGTGAATGACCCCGACTGGAGTCTGGAGTTCGGTTACGATACAGTGTTCATTTGAAAAATGAGCAAGCACTGTAACTCGTATGGCTTTATTCATGACTATAGTGGTGGCTTTAGGGTCTTCTCCAAAGGATACAATTTGCCAGTTAACACTGGCGAAGGCTATGTTCCCCGCAAGAGAGTATGGCTCCTGTAGACAGAGTACGTCAAGACTCATCTCCTCCACCACCCTTCGTAGCTCCTGCATGACTAATCGACTATTATGTGCATTTAATTGCCCTATCTGTATTTTATTTGTCATGGAAAATACGTGTGTACGTATTGTTCCGGAAAGCTCTTCCTCCAGTCAAAAGCTATCCTTCCATTGGCTATAACAGCCTGTTTGTAAATTTCATCTAGGTTGAATGTCTCATTTCTTCTTTGAAAAACCTTTTCAACAAGGTCACGCAGCGCGCCGAAGTCAGTGGGGAGATTCATCGTCTTTAACTGTATCCTATCGACAGCCTCCATGGCCGAGAAGGTGACTTTACGTCCGTACTGGTGTCCCACCCGCACTATATGCCTCAAAGCTGTGGTCAGGACAGCCGGCTCCTCCAGACGCGAAAGTTGCAACGCATGTTCTAAATTGGGGTAGATCCTTATGGGATCCACTTCTATACGTTTAACTAACGTAGGTGTGTCTATTGAACTACTGATTGTGTTAACTTGGACTGGTCCTTCGGATGTGGAGCAATTTTTTATGGCTGTCATGTGGCTCGCTATTGCAGGACGCCTGACTTCAGGTGCCCGATCTTCTGGCAGTCTCGAGTTCCGGGGGGAGGGGAGAGCGGCAGTTTCCCTTTCACACAGATCCGTCTGGACGGCCACATCTACCATATTTGTTCTTTCTATTTTACTTCCTTTAACGAATGTTAAAAATTGCCTGAATTTGGCAGCCCTAGCCGCGTCCCTACGCCTCTTCCCCGGAGACTTCCTTTTGGGCATCCTGCACACTACTGCAGCTTCAGCCATAATCAATCCTAGATATCAGCCTTTGCTCCAACATCCTATAGGTTGGGCAATTCCTACCTGAGGCATTACAGGTCTTCTTGCCTCTCTTTGCACATGGAATACAGATTCCAGATTTTGTGCAATTTTTTCTTACATGATCTTCTGCTCCACATCTGGAGCAAGCCGGCTTCCTGTCACAGTACTTGTGGATATGATCTAGATCTCCACAATTGTGGCAGCGAGGCACCACCAAGTAATCCCTAACGTTGATAGCATGAAATCCAACATAAATTCTTCCCATAGATGTAAGCCTTTTCCACATAGATCCTGTCACTTCTGCTACGTGATGTACTGTCTGCCTATCTCTTGGTCCTGTCTTAAACTTTAATTTGAATTCATTTTTAAATTGTTCATCAGTCATATCATCAAAATTTTGACTCCTAATCGTATTGCTCAGTTCATTATTATCCATCGTAACTGGTACATCGTACATGATTACGAGTGGATTCCTCTTCTTTGGGGGTTCACACCTAACCGCCTTGCACAAATTTTGATTGTTTAAGATCTTGTTCTTATCCTCCTCGGTTGCTACATCCACTATTACTACATTTTTAGTTGCTTTAACTTTATTCACTTTTATTTTGTCCTTAACTGGATTAACCATGGTCGTAAAAATTTCCTGAACCTTTTTGGTGTCTTGGCCAGGCAGGGGTCTTAAAAAGACCGCCGTGTCCAGCTTTTGTGTCACTTTCGCTATTGTCTCTCTGGTTGTTTGAGATTTAGGGGCAGCCTGAGCTACAACACCTGCCCATGTCCTAGCCGGTTGTCTCCTAAGTGTGAAGTTTTCTCGTTGTAGTTCGACAACTCGCCCCTCAAGCCTTGCGTGAGCAATCGCCCAGGAGGCAAGTTCGTTTTTAATGGCCAGGATAGCTGTTTGGCTGATCTTCCCGTTTTTAACGTTGGACTCCAACAGCTGTGTAATTCTATTGTGTCTTTCCGTTACACTCTCATCAATGTCCTCCATTTGCCCCGATGGGTCGGGAGCAGAAAGCATCGAAGGCCTCGCGGAAGCACACGATTCGCTTGTCTCAGATTCAGCCATGATTGACAAGCGATAGAAAAGGGGGTTGGGAGCCCGTCTCTAACCCCGGACCGGCTCCTCTGGCATGGGGGGGGGACTAAGATGCAGCTCGCCCACCAACCTCGTCCCTAGGTCAAGGGCATCTCTGAGCCGCCGAGTTCAGCACACCGTTGCCAGTGTCCTGGTCCCCTTCAGTGGCCCCGTCACCGACGATTTCTCCCAGTGTTCCTCGGCAAGTACACCCCGCACTCCGGAGAAGCGGATGCACTTCTCGCCCTTCGCCGCCTACTAGCCCGAGCTCCCACCTACAGGCCAAGGACCCGCTCCTACTCAGGTGGCGGGCCGGTCACCCAGTCGTTCGACGGTCTGGACCCAGTTAACCTAGCCCAGGCGATGTCACCACCCCCTGGGTTTGGCAGAACACGCCCCGGTTAACCACGGGCGCGGCGAAGTCACTTGCCGACTCGCGCCGAGGTCCCACGCCGACAAACGAGGTCGCCGGCATGCAGAGCACCAGCTGTTCTTGTGCCCTGCGAGTTGAGGGACAGATGGTTAGTCCCTCAGACACAGCTCCCCCTGTGCCACGCACCCTTCGCTTTCGCCTCGGGTTGGGGGCGTTTAACGTCCTACCATGACGGGAGTTTAACGTCCTTCCTTGACACAACGACAACCCTCACCGTTCCACAGCCCGGAGGTGTTATGAGAGTGATGATGTGATAGATAATGATGGTATGGCCCGGGTCTTATGTTGTGGAGTTTGACATCATCGAGACGGTGCGGCACTCAAACCTGAGTTACGTTCCCCGGAGGGCCTCCACACGTACTGGGGGATCATGGCCGACCATGTCTCACCCACCGCTTTTGATAATTCACGGTGGGCCAGTGCGGTGCAGTGAGGATTGCACCCAGTTAAGGGCTAGCCGTTTAACGTCATGCATGGACGGCCCTTCCTGTGTTAGCTTCACCCCATCTAAGGGGGTTACTGAGCGCCGGGGCCACGTCAAGGCCACAGGAAAGGACATTACGGTCCCCGCCCCACTCAGGTTCCTCTGAGCCGCAGAGCACTTCAGAAATTCTGAAGGTTTCCGGGAATCAGAGGGTCTCCTGGCGGTTTTAACCCAGTTTCGGAAGGCAACACACCTTCCCCGGGTGGCGCCACGCAGACCGCTTTCGGACGGAGTTTGGTTTACTTTATATGGTGAGTCAGTCCTTCAGGCAATGTTTCCGACAGTAATTTCTCTTTCGATTTCTTCATATTTTTCATGCGGCGATTTCGTCTTAGCTTCCCTACACTTCCTATTTATTGTATTCCACAGTGAGCTGTATATCTGTATTCCCGAATTTCCCTGAATATTTTTCTTCTTCCTTCTTTCATCGATCAACTGAAGTATTTTTCTGTTATCCATGGTTTCTTCGCAGTCACTTTCTTTGTATCTACGTTTTAAATTCCAACTTCTGTAATTGCCCTCCTTAAAGATCAATTCCACTGTACTGCCTACTGAGCTCTTCCTTATTGTTGTATCTATACCTTAGAGAACGCTAAGCGTATTCGTCATTTCTTAGTAGTTCTGTATCCCACTTCTTTGCGTATTGATTGTTCCTGTCTAATCTCTTAAACTTCAGCGTACTCTTCATCATTGATACATTGTGATGTGAGTCTACATCTGCTACTCGGTACGTCTTACAATTTTGTATCTTATTCCGAAATCTCTGTTTGACCATGATATAATCTAACTGAAATCTTATCGTATCACCCGGTCTTTTCCAAGTATACCTCCTACTCTTGTGATTCTTGGTCAGAGTATTCAATACTACTAGATGAAATTAATGCCATACCATCATTTTATTTCAGTTTCATCCACAACATTAAAGTCTTTATTTCTTCTCCATGAAATTTCATTCCTTTAGCCAAAATCTCAGTGGTTTCCTCCACTGATTGTTCTAGTTACAGATTTAATAACGTGCGGAATACGCTGCAAACCTCATTCACTTCTCAACTTCCCTATCATGACCATCTACTTTATAACTGCAGTCTGGTTTCTGTACAAATTAGAGATATCTTTTGATTTGCTGTATTTTATCCACGAAAACTTCAGAATTTCAAAAAATTGGAAATGAATTAACGCAATAATGAAAGTAACACAAACACTTGTCGCAAGAAGCACTCAGAAAATTTTTGTATGATAATATATTATTGTATGCCGCATGATACAAATTCATACTTTACCCTGAATGTTTAAACTGTTTCCGAGTTTCCACATGGACTCTCGGCTTAATTACTATAAGTAAGATAATGCGACGAAATAAAAATATCCGATGCTTGTATACATAATACTATAGGTCTCATCGATAGTTGCGACATGTATCTCCTAGGGCAGCCGAAAACGAATCTCCTAGTGGCCACTGCAAACAATGCTACTATTTTTACAACAACATTATATCTCCTAGATCGTACAGTTCAATCAATGTCGCCTTACCGATATTCATTGTCGACGAGCGAAAACAATGTTTCATACACTACCACATGGCGACGACTGATAGCGTAACAGCTAGGCAAACAACTTGCGACGTTGAGTAACGCAGCTACGATTCTATCGAAGTTCTAATAATTCTTTGTATGACACTTAATAGAGTATACCATTTCATAACCATGAAAAAAATCTGTGGGAAATAATCACATCTATCTTCAAATTAATACGTAACTCATTCTTACAACTAGAATGGATTTGTAATGGCAAATATCGAGTAACATAAATTGTTCACAGAACGTAAAACATAGCTCTTCATGAATATACAGTGTTGCATATATGAACTGAACAGTGTGATTCTTGAAGATTTCCCGGCGTACTGAATATTGTATGTGGTTTCGGGATTGCAGCCAGATCATGTTGACTTCTTACCACAATCTTCCGCTGGCCACCTGAGACTGCTTGTGCACGGTGTCGGGTGTACAACAAATTGGCGCAGAGACGCAAGAGCATTCGCGGCCGTCACGGGAGCGTCCTCTATCGAAATCCTCGCCTTCTTCAAATACTGCTCATCTGTGGCGCGCAGGCGCATAGATAAACGTGAAACTACATGTCCGTCCCCTGTCGGAAAGCGAGCTCGCTGCGGTAAAAACAAACGTCACCCATGTCGCCGGACTTGTCATTATGAATAAAACGTTTTGTCTCACAAGAAATTAAAGAGATGACCGGGTCTCAAGACGTGTCCAGCTGAAAGCCGCCGTTACTATTTATAAGCTTTTGTGCTAGATGTATTTTCACGGGTTCTTTAAGTACTGAATCCCAAAAAGACCTCGCCGGGCCAAGATTTTTGTGGCACGACAGTCTCTAGTAATGCAACGCTGAGCTATGTCCGACTTACTGGGCTCCGAAATGCGAGTGTGGCGCTCATGTTTAAAGCACCTTTCATTTATCGTGTGTGTCTCCTGACCTATGTACGCTTTGCCACAATGGCAAGGAACGTTGTAAATTTGGGCCTTCTGCAGTCCCAGATCATCCTTTACCGGACCGAGAAGAGCAATAACCTTCGCTGTTGGCCGGAAAATTACTTAAACCTTAGGATCCTACCTACTTTAGAAGAAAGGTTGCCGATCTATGGAATGAACGCCATGGACGTGAATAGCTCCTTGTCTTCTTGATGTTGTGAGTGGTCACGTTTCTTCCTCCTTAGTACTATACTAATCTGATGTGAAGAGTAACCATTTCCTTTGAACGCCGACTGTAGATGCTATAGCTCCTTTGTAAGGCTGTCACCATTAGAAACAACATGTGCCCGGCGCACCAACGTTCTAAGGACGCGTATAGTTTGTGAAGGGTGACGGCAACTCGGCGCTTGTAAATAGAGGTCCGTATGTGTGGGTTTACGGTAGACGGAATGCCCTGATGACCCATCGACTTTCCTACTAGCAAAGACGTCCAAAAACGGTAAGCAACCAGCCTTCACTTTTTTCACTATAAATTCTATGTTCTTGTGGAATGAATTCAAATGTTGCAAGAAACGTGTCAATACTGGCAAAGGCTTAGACAGGTGAAACGTTCCTTTAGGCCACCCTCGAAGTTTCCGTGAAGTATCGCGAAATCACGCTCGCGGCCCACGCACTCTTAGCGATGTGTGGTGCGCAAAGAAAATAATAAACGTTTTTGGTGCGGAACCGAATTAATTTTCTTCTGTACCACATTATCCGCTCAAAACAAATAAGGATCGCCATCCTCGCTTTGACTCACGAGACACGGTTATGCTTCTCTCAACCTCACAGTCAATAATCATACTCTTCCTGCCAGGAGGCACCCATCTTTAGAGTACACGGGGTTTTCTTCCCTGTCGACCTCTCTTGGCCAACTCTTGTCTTTTTTTTTCCTACCACAAAGGTGTTAAGTTTCGAGGTCCAAAGGAGTCTGTCGTTTTCTCTCCTCAAGTCAGACCTCCTAATCTACTGCATTTTAAGTTTAGGGTGTCGGATCACCAAAAGCTATGGGAGGGAAACATGGAAGAAAAAAATCAGCTTTGCATGACTAATGCTAGGAGATGCCAGTAGTCCAAAACAAAAGCTAGTGGAGCAGGGTGGATTCGTAGGCAGGCGCGAAAGCTGCCCGCTTAGGGAAAGAAAAATCTTGAAAACAAATTCACCGACAGCCAGGCCAGCAATCTACTGGAGGTGTAATTCAATTCCCAGAGTACCGTCAATGTACCTCGGAGAGGACAGCCTACAAACCTGTAGACCAAGGCTGGGAAAAAGTCTAAAACACGGAAAAATAAAATGGTAACTGAAGAAAATTTCATGAGCAAAGATCGCCGATAAGCATTTTATTGGACGACCGGTTTCGACAGAGCTATACTGACATTATTTGTTTTTACACTTTAAAATGTTTACAACGTATTGTCCATCAGTGTTACATGTCTCTTCACGTTGCACATGCACTTCCACCATCAAGAGCACTAAACATCAGCATGTCAAATGTAAAAGTACTAGGTACAAACATAAATGTAACTAAGTTGCGACGATCATGTTCATTACCAGCTGGCAAATCAGACCAGTAAAACGTCTTGTAGGGAAGCAGCCTACTCACGCCGTATAAAATTCACATCAGTCTTTCCATTGTGTGCCAGCCAGTCCGCTGTAACTAGCTCTGACGTCATAAATGTTGCGCAATACTTTAAAAATCAAGCAAATAACCTAAAACGTTTCTAGCATGTCAGGAGTAATACTAAATCAATATGTGTTGAATATCAGTTCAATAACTTTAACCATTTTCGAAATTTGGATGTTTTTCTGTAAAAATCATTGGTGGAACAGAAAAGAGCTAGAAACTTAAAAATTTATATTTAGATTCCTTTTTCATAATAATTTAGTAGAAACAGTATTCTGGATGTCACAAATTAAAATTTTATTTAAAATTCATGATTTTCTGGTTTTTGTCTTAAAAATTAAGGAAGCAAGATAGATTAAGTAGACGAATAAGTAAGGCTAGAATGTTTAAATTTAAGTAGAAGGGAGATCCGCTATAATCATAAAGATGTGAGAAGTTTCAACTGAACAACTATAAAACTATAGCGATAGCGTATATCCAAAGGGCAAGTTCAGAGCTCGTCTACTGCGTGTAGTGTAATTAAATTAATTCTCTCGCCCAAAATATTTGACTTAGCCACGTCAGACTTTTACTATGATTACTTACCTGTGTGCTGCATGCACATTTAAATTGAGAGCTTCATCGGCCATCAGCAAAGGAAGCAATGATTTATTCAATAACTTAAAGTGGTGTATTACTAGCCCAGCGGCTAGTCGGGAGAGCGGATTTAATCAGGCGTTCCCTTAGCCTTCCGCACCGCGGCTTTATATATAAGAACGCTGTGCATTTTCACGTGCCGTCGCGGGACAGACATTCTACCATTATTTAGCGTGGCGTTTGATGAACATTATCATCAAATTATGGCGAGCATTCACTTAAACCCTTAATTTGAACAGTTATAGTGGCATCAGCGCATTAGACTCTGAACTGCTCTGGTTCAAAAATGGTTCAAATGGCTCTGAGCACTATGGGACTTAACATCTATGGTCATCAGTCCCCTAGAACTTAGAACTACTTAAACCTAACTAACCTAAGGACAGCACACAACACCCAGCCATCACGAGGCAGAGAAAATCCCTGAACTGCTCTGGTAGTTGGATTGTGTGGATTCTTTTTGGTCTGTGACTTTCAGAAATAGTGAACATTTTAGAGAGAATGGTTTTTGATTATGAATCCCAGACAATCTCCTAATTCCTCAGAGCTATAAGCTGTAGCTGTAAGTGTATTTCTCAGATGAAGTGGGCACTAGGAATTCTAATTACAGGCTTCACGTTTTGCTAATCACTTTCTGGTTGCCAATATTGTAGTTGGAGAGCCAGTGTTGAGAACGGCAAACAACAGCATTAAATAAATAATAGGAACATTTTATATAACAATAATTCCACCTGCCGCCCCACAGTCTTTATAGCGAATTTGGCTTATGATGTTTTCTTTAGTTGCCATACATTGCAGCTCGTCCCCAGATTCACCATGTCAGGAATTTCTAAGAAAAATAAAAAATATTTTGAGAATTGGAACATGAAACAAAAATCCTTTAGTAACAAGTATCGCGAGCTTATAGAAGAATTGATGTAGCATGAAATCTTGAAATATCAATATGTGGTATCTAAGAGACAAAAAAGAAATGTTTTCGCCAGGTGAGAAATAACATCCGTTATATACTGGCCAGTGTTATGTTCCTTTCGTTCTCCTGTGGTATATTGCCTGACTTGAAGCATTATGAGATACATTTGTTAATATTTAGAGGACGGGTGTTTTGACGGTTCAACTGTGACAACCTTGTGTTGTATCAGCTGAAAATCAAAATGAGATATGTTTTGAAATGATTTGGTTTACCTTACATCCAGTGATGTGAGTAGTAGATAATATATACGTTAAATAAAACAACTAATGATTAAAATGCATTTTCTAAAAACAAAAGAAGTTAAAAGGCAGAAGGAGTATTGGCAACACATACTCATTTACAGTGGAGTCGAGAAGGAGACAAGAACTAAGGCAGGAGTAGGGATAGCTATCCACAAAAAATGCGAAGATCTTATTGAGAAGTACACTGAAATAACAGTTGTACTAAAACCGAAAATGGATCAACACACACTGAACATTAACTCTCTGTACAGCCCAGAGGACTGTGGAACAGAAATAGAGGCCTTGTATGAGCAGCTGCAAGAAGTTATCAATCTGATTCCTTCAAATGAAGTTACAGTGTTATTGGTAGCAGGTAAACAACGATTTACTGAAGACTTTCTAAATGATAATGATGAGATTATGATCAGCTTATTCTCGAGTAAAGAGAATAAATAACACTTATGACCACGAAGTGAAGTAAACCACACTTCTCAGAACACAAGAGTTCATGAATATACAGCAGATCACACTGTTACAAACAGGAACATCCACCGCCCAGTCAGTGTTAGATGTGAAGACTCTAAACTTTGCCAACATATAGGATGATAACAGTCTACTCATGGCAAAAAACAGATTGCCTGTAGGAAGGAACAGCACTGCTAAAGAAATTTTCTTAAAAGAAGAAACGTTTAATATAAACTCACTATGGATTTAATCTACGGAAATTTTGTATCAGAAACTATCAGAAAATAAAATAAAAAAGAAGCCATCAACGCAAAGACTAACATACATTAGGGTTCGAAGAAAATCAAAGGAAGTATCGAAGCAGCAGCTCAAGAAGTCTTAGGTATACGAGTTATAAAGCAAAAGGAAAAAATAAACGACATGGTTTCATAGAGCAGTTAAATAAATGTGTAAAAAAGAAGGTGTGACTATTTGAAATACAGAAGACTCAAAACAAAAAAAGTCTTGTGAAGATTTAAAAAGAAATCTGAACGTGACAAAATCACTAGTTAATTATTTTGAAACGGAACACTAGGAAATATTTTCTAAAAATATAGAAATTGACCTTTATGGCCTGCAGAGACAAATTCGCAGAATGGTAAGACAGCAGAGGAAACAATTAAGCGAATATTTAAAAGTGAATGACATAAATTTTGAGTCATGGGTTGAATATTTAATAGAGCTGTTTAAAGGTAAAAAAACTACTACAAAACAGATAGAAATCAGAGATTGGCATACAAGTAAATGTTTATGTAACTGTTTCATATGAAGAGGCAGAGAGAGCTGTAAGTCCGCTAAAAAGTAGACAGTCTCCAGAAATACATTCGATTTGCAATGAAATACTGAAGTATGGAGGATATCCTGTAGCTCATCAATTAACCAAGTTAGTTAATAATGTTCTAATTCATAATAAAATTCCTAATGAACGCATAACTATTATTACTATTCTCATGTACAAAAAAGGAGGTAAGAAAGACAATTGCAGAGGGATAAATCTACTAAGTTCTCTTGTTAAGCTCGTACCAAAAATAATAGTAAATAAAATAGAAAAAACATTGCAACAGTATGGTTATATAGCCGGTAGGTCATTCACAGATGTAGCATTATTTCTTACAAAAATCGGAGAGAAGTACACTGAATACAACAGAACAGCCTACCTTTGTTTTATTGACTTTCAGATGGCTTTCGGAAAGATTTAGTTAACAGATGTGGTAAACCAACACTACAATCGATGTGGTTTAAATGGTTCAAACGGCTCTGAGCACAATGGGACTTAACATCTGAGGTCATCAGTCCCCTAGAACTTAGAACTACTTAAACCTAACTAACCTAAGGACATCACACACATCCATGCCCGAGGCAGGATTCGAACCTGCGACCGTAGCAGTCGCGCGGTTCCAGACTGAAGCGCCTAGAACCACTCGGCCAATCGATGTGGTGATGTAGGTTGAGCGGGAACATGTACTGTCTTCTGACAGTGCGCCTTCTTGTTGTGCAATTGTCTTAGCATGGGATGAAATTTATAACTTACTTTTTGAAGTCGCTTCGTAATTGGAGATGTTAAAAACACAGATCGTTTGCTCAGTCGTTCGGAAAACACAAGGTGGTCTACGCTCTCGAAGCTTAAGATCTCCAAGTTTTATCTGTGAGCACCACTGAAACAATATCTGTACAAGGAAACATTTATGGCTCATGAAGATGTTAAATGCCATATATCAAGGGCTTGTGTTACGGTTCACTCCACATGAAATGTAACGTGCATTATTATCTGTCGGAAGTCGCATTGTGGCATGCATCACACTCAAGGTCTACTTTTTGAGCAAGGCATATGAAAATCAATATAAAAAGCCACCCGAAACGTACCTGAGTTGCGTGCTGGATTACTGTTTCATTTGGTGCGATAGGTGAAATATTTTTGTGGGAACTCTTCTCCTTACAGAGGTACAGGTTCATCATTTTCAAGATATGTTGTTGAAGTCCACTTCGAGGGCTCTTCCCGGAGATACAGGAAGAAGAAAAGTCCCTGTCTTATTTTGGAATAAGCGTTAAAAAAATGGTGCAAATGGCTCTGAGCACTATGGGACTCAACTGCTGTGGTCATAAGTCCCCTAGAACTTAGAACTACTTAAACCTAACTAACTTAAGGACAGCACACAACACCCAGCCATCACGAGGCAGAGAAAATCCCTGACCCCGCCGGGAATCGAACCCGGGAACCCGGGCGTGGGAATCGAGAACGCTACCGCACGACCACGAGATGCGGGCGAATAAGCGTTAAAAATTAGGTACGTACTTAGAGAATTCTCTACGCTGTGCAAACTTCCATACGCCCATTTTCGGATACGTATCGCAGCTGTCTCACCGTCTACACTTCACGAAAGTACGTTTCTGTGGTTTGTAATTGATTACACACTGTGGGAGAGACGATGTGTGTTAGTTCAGTCGGACGGGGTTTGCTCCACGCACGCAGCCGGTGCAATACCGCTGTCGGAGCTGAAAATGACAGCAATCGTCGCCTGGAAGTGAAGCTCGAAGTGAGTGAAACATTACGAGGACTAAACTTTAGACTCAATGTTCCGGAAAACCATTGCTTCTCGGTCGAATGAGTGTTGTTGGCAGCTGGTATCGGATATAAACACGCCCGAAGCTAGTTATCGACATCTTGTTTCTTGTCGGCAGAATACGGGGCCACAATAGCGACGGGAAAGTTCATAACGAGCCCGGCAGGAGGTTGCAGAGACTGTATTTGACAGTTCTTCTTTATGAGCCCGAAAGCAAGGAAAGTTGTAGCACGAATATTGCTAACGACGTTTCCCATTTCTTGGAAACTCCGTAACGTGTCTGGTAGCACTATTCAACTAAGGAGTTACATCACCGTGAAAAAAATAGCACAGAGGGTTATAACGTGCATGAATACCAGCAGCATAACTAGAAACGGCCGAACGTTGGACCAAAGCGAGATAATCAGTCCTAGAAAAAAGCGAAGGCTTCAAAATTAACAGGGACGCTGACGCTGCCATTGGCATCGCTGTATCTTTCACAATTTATTGCTTCTTACTCGTCGTATCTCGTTCAGTTTCCGAGCGATTTTTGTTCTCATGATAGACAATATGGATTTATCAACCATTTTTGTGATGTAAGGTTTACAGGAGCGACTAAGAAACATGACTTTGTGCGTGGATATGGGGAAAATATCTGCGGGCTCGTTCAAATTTTGTGAGGCAAGCTGTATGAGATGTTGTGCAACATCTCGCGAAATCCTAGTTACAGACATTCAAGAACCAATCTAGAAATATATTACAAGTCCCTAAGCACTGCTCCCGGACGGACCGTTAAGATGTAATTAGGGTAATTATAGCGTACACACAGGAATTGAAGCAATCACTGTTCCGGCGTTGCATACGCTAGAGCTAGAGGAAGAAAGCCTGACGTTTGGTACAATACGAAGTATCATCTACCATGCAGGTCGCAGTGATTTCCGGTTCAAAAGTGGTCGTCAACTAGCTGAAGATGGCTGTCGACAAGGAAACTACTCCTGAAGAATAACAAATACGAGAATGACATCCCCTGTAGTACGAGGTGCATTCAAGTTCTAGGGCCTCCGATTATTTTTCTCCGGACTGGAAAGAGATAGAAACATGCGCACTGTTTTAAAATGAGGCCGCGTTCATTGTCAATACGTCCCAGAGATGGCAGCACCGTACGGCAGATGGAATTTTACCGCCAGCGGCGAGAATGAGAACTCTTTTAAATACTTAAAATGGCGACGTTTGCCTTACTTGCACAGCGTGCAATCATTCGTTTTCTGAATTTGCGTGGTGTGAAACCAATTGAAATTCATCGACAGTTGAAGGAGACATGTGGTGATGGGGTTATGGATGTTTCGAAAGTACATTCGTGGGTGCGACAGTTTAATGAAGGAAGACCATCGTGTGACAACAAACCGAAACAACCTCAGGCTCGCACAAGCCGGTCTGACGACATGATCGAGAAAGTGGAGAGAATTGTTTTGGGGGATCGCCGAATGACTGTTGAACAGATCGCCTCCAGATTTGGTATTTCTGTGGGTTCTGTGCACACAATCCTGCATGACGACCTGAAAATGCGAAAAGTGTCATCCAGGTGGGTGCCACGAATGCTGACGGACGACCACACGGCTGCCCGTGTAGCATGTTGCCAAGCAATGTTGACGCGCAACGACAGCATGAATGGGACTTTCTTTTCGTCAGTTGTGACAATGGATGAGACGTGGATGCCATTTTTCAATCCAGAAACAAAGCGCCAGTCAGCTCATTGGAAGCACACAGATTCACCACCACCAAAAAAATTTCGGGTAACCGCCAGTGCTGAAAAAATGATGGTGCCCATGTTCTGGGACAGCGAGGGCGTAATCCTTACCCATTGCGTTCCAAAGGGCAGTACGGTAACAGGTGCATCCTACGAAAATGTTTTGAAGAACAAATTCCTTCCTGCACTGCAACAAAAACGTCCAGG
This sequence comes from Schistocerca nitens, assembly GCF_023898315.1. Classification (NCBI taxonomy): domain Eukaryota; kingdom Metazoa; phylum Arthropoda; class Insecta; order Orthoptera; family Acrididae; genus Schistocerca; species Schistocerca nitens. The sequence continues at coordinate 24,984,537 of NC_064614.1, forward strand.
AAGGGCTGCGCGTGTGCTGTTTCACCAAGACAACGCACCTGCACATCGAGCTAACGTTACGCAACAGTTTCTTCGTGATAACAACTTTGAAGTGATTCCTAAATGCTCCCTACTCACCTGACCTGGCTCCTAGTGACTTTTGGCTTTTTCCAAAAATGAAAGACACTCTCCGTGGCTGCACATTCACCAGCCATGCTGCTATTGCCTCAGCGATTTTCCAGTGGTCAAAAAAGACTCCTAAAGAAGCCTTCGCCGCGTCAGCGTTGTGAAAAATGTGTGCGTCTACAGGGCGATTACGTCGAGAAGTAACGCCAGTTTCATCGATTTCGGGTGAGTAGTTAATTAGAAAAAAAATCGGAGGCCTTAGAACTTGAATGCACCTGGTAGTGTCTCCAACTACCCAGAAAGGAAGGAAGGAATACTGGCTGTAACGTCCCTTCAACATAGAGGTCATTAGAGAGGGAGCACAAGCTTGAATGCTGTCAAGGATGGGGAAGGAAATCGGCCGTGCCCTTTCAAAGGATTTCATCCTGGCAATTGCTTGGAGCGATTTCGGAAAATCACGGAAAATCTAAATCTGGATGGCCGGACGGGGCTTTGAACTCCCGTCTTCCTGCAGTGTGCTTAACCCTGCGTGTCCGCAGCTCGTGGTCGTGCGGCAGCGTTCTCGCTTCCCGCGCCCGGGTTCCCGGGTTCGATTCCCGGCGGGTTCAGGGATTTTCTCTGCCTCGTGATGACTGGGTGTTGTGTGATGTCCTTAGGTTAGTTAGGTTTAAGTAGTTCTAAGTTCTAGGGGACTGATGGCCATAGATGTTAAGTCCCATAGTGCTCAGAGCCATTTTTTAACCCTGCGTCACCTCGCGCTCTGCTACACAAAATGGCATAACATAAAATGCACATAGCCACTGTAGTGAATAAATATATCGTATTCCAATTTAAGTTTGTATTATGCTGCATATACTGAATTGATTTTTTTCTTTCCTCAGAAATCACTGTAGTAGTGTTATTTATGAATTTTTATAATTGTGCTTAGATAACACTCAAACTGAGTATTGTTAATACGCGTAAATTATGAATAGCTGTGTGGTAACGAAATCAAAAGTCAAAATAAAAATCAAATAATTATTTACATAAAAATCATTTTAATACACCACGTTTTTTAATCAAAATAAGAAGTATAAAATAATTTCTCCTAGCCTCACACAGATTGTAGTGAAAGTACTGAAAATTTATTATTGTGAATTTTTAATAGGTATGAAAATACTTGTAAGTTTAGAACGAGAAACGTGAGGTGCAAGTAAGAGGTAATAGTAAGGAGCTGAACTGTTTATGGGAATCATTCGCGAATGGAACAGCAAGATGGGAAACTGCCAGTGGTAGACAAAGCTCCCTGCCACACGCAGCAAACAAGAAAGCGTGATAACATTGCATTCTCATCCAGTTATGACCTTCGTCGAAAGTTTCAAATCACTAGCTCATCTGCTTAAAATTACTAGCAAAATTTTGTTCCAGACAGACAGACAGATAGATAAGAAAGTGACCTAATAGAAACCTATTAAAAAAGAAGTCATTTGTCGTGAGTAGATGGTGCTCAGAATAAGGAAATGGAGGACCTACTGCGTGCTAACAGTCGTGTGCCAGACAGTTGAATCTATGTTGGGTCATGTCATTAGAATTTATGCGAAAAACTGAATATGCATCTAACTGCTGGTCAGTTTGTACCACGTTTGGAGAGGAGCTCCTTGGACAAGTTTAGAATCTGATGATGACGAAACATCCAAGCACATGATCATACAGGCTGTTTCAAAAATGACCGGTATATTTGAAACGGCAATAAAACCTAAACGAGCAGCGATAGAAATACACCGTTTGTTGCAATATGCTTGGGACAACAGTACATTTTCAGGCGGACAAACTTTCGAAATTACAGTAGTTACAATTTTCAACAACAGATGGCGCTGCAAGTGATGTGAAAGATATAGAAGACAACGCAGTCTGTGGGTACGCCATTCTGTACGTCGTCTTTCTGCTGTAATCGTGTGCTGTTTACAACGAGCACGTGTGCTGTAGACAACATGGTTTATTCCTTAGAACAGAGGATTTTTCTGGTGTTGGAATTCCACCGCCTAGAACACAGTGTTGTTGCAACAAGACGAAGTTTTCAACGGAGGTTTAATGTAACCAAAGGACCGAAAAGCGATACAATAAAGGATCTGTTTGAAAAATTTCAACGGACTGGGAACGTGACGGATGAACGTGCTGGAAAGGTAGGGCGACCGCGTACGGCAACCACAGAGGGCAACGCGCAGCTAGTGCAGCAGGTGATCCAACAGCGTCCTCGGGTTTCCGTTCGCCGTGTTGCAGCTGCGGTCCAAATGACGCCAACGTCCACGTATCGTCTCATGCGCCAGAGTTTACACCTCTATCCATACAAAATTCAAACGCGGCAACCCCTCAGCGCCGCTACCATTGCTGCACGAGAGACATTCGCTAACGATATAGTGCACAGGATTGATGACGGCGATATGCATGTGGGCAGCATTTGGTTTACTGACGAAGCTTATTTTTACCTGGACGGCTTCGTCAATAAACAGAACTGGCGCATATGGGGAATCGAAAAGCCCCATGTTGCAGTCCCATCGTCCCTGCATCCTCAAAAAGTACTGGTCTGGGCCGCCATTTCTTCCAAAGGAATCATTGGCCCATTTTTCAGATCCGAAACGATTACTGCATCACGGTATCTGGACATTCTTCGTGAATTTGTGGCGGTACAAACTGCCTTAGACGACACTGCGAACGCCTCGTGGTTTATGCAAGATGGTGCCCGGCCACATCGCACGGCCGACGTCTTTAATTTCCTGAATGAATATTTCGATGATCGTGTGATTGCTTTGGGCTATCCGAAACATACAGGAGGCGGCGTGGATTGGCCTCCCTATTCGCCAGACATGAACCCCTGTGACTTCTTTCTGTGGGGACACTTGAAAGACCAGGTGTACCGCCAGAATCCAGAAACAATTGAACAGCTGAAGCAGTACATCTCATCTGCATGTGAAGCCATTCCGCCAGACACGTTGTCAAAGGTTTCGGGTAATTTCATTCAGAGACTACGCCATATTATTGCTACGCATGGTGGATATGTGGAAAATATCGTACTATAGAGTTTCCCAGACCGCAGCGCCATCTGTTGTTGAAAATTGTAACTACTGTAATTTCGAAAGTTTGTCTGCCTGAAAATGTACTGTTGTCCCAAGCATATTGCAACAACCGGTGTATTTCTATCGCTGCTCGTTTAGTTTTTATTGCCGTTTCAAATATACCGGTCATTTTTTAAACACCCTGTAAGAGGAGAACACTGATGCATCTGTAGTGAAAAGTTCAACAAAAAATAAGCTATTAATCTCACTGGTGTAGCAAAAGATCTTTAGCCGTTACCACCCTTAATAAAATATCAAAGGCCCGCCAGCAGTTTCAAAGAGAACACAGTAGTTGCAAAGAAACTCACAGATTTTTCGCTACCACTACGCTTCTGACCAGTGAACTGTGTCCGAGAGCTTTGTACTACAAATGATAGTTACTATGCTCCCCTAGTCACTCAACAGCCTACACCTCACAAAGTAGCTATAAGGCGACGCCGATTTGATACAGTTAATGACGTTTCCCACCATCACCTAAAGACTTCCATATTAAGGTTTCTATGGCCACGCGCAGAAATGGAAGCACTGTAAGAAAAATGTTTGAACCATAGTGGAATGTACTTTGGAGACAAGCTGACAAAGTGAACGAAAATACTATTTAAAAAATATTTGTGGATTTTGGGACACGTGCCTGCCACACGTAAATCTCTATCAGTTTAAATAAGAGGGGTATCCATTAAATGTTAATTCCACCGACCATCAAATAAATTGCGAACTGTAACACAAAAAAACGCTTTTGATGAACTGACGTACAGGTTTTGCACTTTGTCTAATTCGGAATGACTTAATTTTGTTTTTCATCTGCGTATACCAACATACACTCCTGGAAACTGAAATAAGAACACCGTGAATTCATTGTCCCAGGAAGGGGAAACTTTATTGACACATTCCTGGGGTCAGATACATCACATGATCACACTGACAGAACCACAGGCACATAGACACAGGCAACAGAGCATGCACAATGTCGGCACTAGTACAGTGTATATCCACCTTTCGCAGCAATGCAGGCTGCTATTCTCCCATGGAGACGATCGTAGAGATGCTGGATGTAGTCCTGTGGAACGGCTTGCCATGCCATTTCCACCTGGCGCCTCAGTTGGACCAGCGTTCGTGCTGGACGTGCAGACCGCGTGAGACGACGCTTCATCCAGTCCCAAACATGCTCAATGGGGGACAGATCCGGAGATCTTGCTGGCCAGGGTAGTTGACTTACACCTTCTAGAGCACGTTGGGTGGCACGGGATACATGCGGACGTGCATTGTCCTGTTGGAACAGCAAGTTCCCTTGCCGGTCTAGGAATGGTAGAACGATGGGTTCGATGACGGTTTGGATGTACCGTGCACTATTCAGTGTCCCCTCCACGATCACCAGTGGTATACGGCCAGTGTAGGAGATCGCTCCCCACACCATGATGCCGGGTGTTGGCCCTGTGTGCCTCGGTCGTATGCAGTCCTGATTGTGGCGCTCACCTGCACGGCGCCAAACACGCATACGACCATCATTGGCACCAAGGCAGAAGCGACTCTCATCGCTGAAGACGACACGTCTCCATTCGTCCCTCCATTCACGCCTGTCGCGACACCACTGGAGGCGGGCTGCACGATGTTGGGGCGTGAGCGGAAGACGGCCTAACGGTGTGCGGGACCGTAGCCCAGCTTCATGGAGACGGTTGCGAATGGTCCTCGCCGATACCCCAGGAGCAACAGTGTTCCTAATTTGCTGGGAAGTGGCGGTGCGGTCCCCTACGGCACTGCGTAGGATCCTACGGTCTTGGCGTGCATCCGTGCGTCGCTGCGGTCCGGTCCCAGGTCGACGGGCACGTGCACCTTCCGCCGACCACTGGCGACAACATCGATGTACTGTGGAGACCTCACGCCCCACGTGTTGAGCAATTCGGCGGTACGTCCACCCGGCCTCCCGCATGCCCACTATACGCCCTCGCTCAAAGTCCGTCAACTGCACATACGGTTCACGTCCACGCTGTCGCGGCATGCTACCAGTGTTAAAGACTGCGATGGAGCTCCGTATGCCACGGCAAACTGGCTGACACTGACGGCGGCGGTGCACAAATGCTGCGCAGCTAGCGCCATTCGACGGCCAACACCGCGGTTCCTGGTGTGTCCGCTGTGCCGTGCGTGTGATCATTGCTTGTACAGCCCTCTCGCAGTGTCCGGAGCAAGTATGGTGGATCTGACACACCGGTGTCAATGTGTTCTTTTTTCCATTTCCAGGAGTGTAGTCGCTTCAAAGGGCTACTTTCCCACTTAAGGTATTCTCAATGTATCATTTCCACACAGTAAAAAGTAAATTAAAACACAAAATTGAAAAACTTTTTTATGATGTGAAAAGCTTACCTTTACAGTAGGGGTGAATGTTGTGCATTGAGGTAGTGTATCAAGGAAAACATGACGTTTTCTGATCTTTGTTTCAATTTTGTGGCCGATTTTAGAATTGCGTGAAGGAATTCGCCATAGAGATTGCCATTACCCGTTTCCGTCGTTTTCTACATTTTTGGTGTTCTGAGACATAGATTGCGTTTCGTGCAGCATTTGTGAATATTTTGCGTTCTATATACACCGACATAAAAGAATTGCTGCGACAGAAGTATAACGTTCCTGCTGCACGTTAGCGCCAAGTATAACGCCCTCACAACTAACGTTACCGTCTGGGAGGAATTTTGTATTTGACCGTGTGTTTACCTATTGGATAGAGGGTATCGAACATGAATTTCATGTAAGTGGCAATCAGTAGAAAACTGAAAGACTTTAATTCTGTAAGTAATGGAAGTAGTAAAATTTACGCAAATGAAATACTAAACGTTCGCCAGCCAAATTAGGCATAATAATATGAAACATGGCGTTCGAGGAATTTAAACATAATTTTGCAAAAGGGACTTTCGTTCTTTTTCTCTTTGTAAAGGGCAATGAACACACACGACTACCGGACGAATTGAACAGTATACAGCAGTAGTTATCATTTGCTTAAAATGGCAATCACAGAAAGATAAATGACATTTTACTCCTATTGATAATAATTACTATCTCAATCATTAATTAATTCAGTACCAAAATGTTATCAAAGACATCACGTGTCTAAAATTGGGCATGGAAAGAGTCCTGCTTTAACTAACACACGCACACAACAAATGCAGATAAATAACACTGTACAAACACTTTTTTACCGTCTCTCATTTATGGAAATACTTCATATTTCTTTAGCAAAGCAATATTTAATTTAACTTTCTCATAATAGAAAAGAATGTAGTGGGGCCCATAAATTATCATTTACTCTACAGACAAATTCTGTAACTGTTTCAGAGACAAACTGAATTACACAAATGTGGATTTCTAACCCCACTTGAATTTGTTTATATTTGAACACTATATAGTAATTTATTCAACTGTTATTCTCAAATAAAAGTTCAGAAATTAGTTCATGGTAATAGTCCAAGCATACATCAAGTTTCCTGTAAGACAAATTATGTGCCTTTTCCATTACCTGTGAAGCAGGTGGTTTAACAAACAACATTTGTATACTTTAGCACTGAATCTTTGGCACATTCAAAGTAGAAACAACTCAATGATTATTCATAAACAGGAAAATCGGTCTTTTGTATACTTAGGATAGGACCCTGAAACTATTTTATGATCAGGGCAATTCCAAAGTTGACACATATGTTTTTATCACTTAAATTATTATTGGAAAAGCGCACACACACAAACATACTGGTCCATAGTAAGGTACATATCCGATTTCCTGAAGTTGGCACAGCAGTGGCGCAATAGTGGTGTCAAGCACATGGCCGCTATCTGGTCTCACCTGTTGCTATTTAAGGCTTTTTCAACATTTCTTCTTGGCGACGTGATCATTGTAGAGCCATTCCATAATACAAGAGCACCATATTACTCCCGAAACCACATCCGGGGCAATTTCATCATAAATCGGCTTCCGAATCCCTCACTTGGCACCCACGGTGTTGACTGTACAACTGCTGGCCACTGACTGCCTAATGCGCGCTCTCTCTCTCTCTCCCTCTTGCCGCCCAGATTGACATCCAAATCCACACTTTATCACGCGCCAAGCTCCTTACGTAGCGGAGGGGCTTCCCTATATCTTTTCCTTTATACACTACAACTTCCGTAAGTATGAACCAGTATTCACAATATACGTAAATGACCTGGTGGATGACATCGGAAGTTCACTGAGGCGTTTTGCAGATGATGCTGTGGTGTATCGAGAGGTTGTAACAATGGAAAATTGTACTGAAATGCAGGAGGATCTGCAGCGAATTGACGCATGGTGCAGGGAATGGCAATTGAATCTCAATGTAGACAAGTGTAATGTGCTGCGAATACATAGAAAGATAGATCCCTTACCATTTGGCTACAAAATAGCAGGTCAGCAACTGGAAGCAGTTAATTCCATAAATTATCTGGGAGTACGCATTAGGAGTGATTTAAAATGGAATGATCATATAAAGTTGATCGTCGGTAAAACAGATGCCAGACTGAGATTCATTGGAAGAATCCTAAGGAAATGCAATCCGAAAACTAAGGAAGTAGGTTACAGTACGCTTGTTCGCCCACTGCTTGAATACTGCTCAGCGGTGTGGGATCCGTACGAGATATGGTTCATAGAAGAGATAGAGAAGATCCAACGGAGAGCAGCGCGCTTCGTTACAGGATCATTTAGTAATCGCGACAGCGTTACGGAGATGATAGATAAACTGCAGTGGAAGACTCTGCAGGAGAGACGCTCACTAGCTCGATACGGGCTTTTGTTGCAGTTTCGAGAACATACCTACACAGAAGAGTCCAGCAGTATATTGCTCCCTCCTACGTATATCTCGCGAAGAGACCATGAGGATAAAATCAGAGAGATTAGAGCCCACACAGAAGCATACAGACAATTCTTCTTTCCACGAACAATACGAGACTGGAATAAAGGGAGAACCGATAGAGGTACTCAGGGTACCCTCCGCCACACACCGTCAGGTGGCTTGCGGAGTATGGATGTAGATGCAGATGTAGATTCAGAGTACAATTTCTCTTTTATGAGCTTAAATATTTTATAAAGTTCATTATTTTTAAACATGATTAAGTTTTTATAACATATACATGATAAACTTACACTTTTCCTCTGATTATTCAAAGATCTAAAATAGTACAGAACAATCACTTCATAGTTACATGCACATAATACACTGTATACACTATTTACAATCGATAATGGTGGTACAGAAGGAGTTGTGCGACATAAACGAAAGTTGGTGGGCCTGTTTCTACATCTGAAATATGATTATTTTCCCCTCGTCGTAGAATAAGTGGCCTCAGTTCACTGAAATGATATATTTACAAGATTCCACTTGTTACCAAGTCATGATCCGATCTGTCTAAAAAGTAAGAAAGAGGCAGTAGTAATTTTCTAGGAAACTCAATTACTAATCAAACTACAGGCATCTAATAGTACTTGAACACTCTACTAATAATAGGCTCAGAGAGGCCCCTACATTGATGGAACTGAAGGCTACAGTTATACTAAGTATTAGTACAATATTTGTAACTCTTAAACAGCAGTTACAAGTTCTGTTTCCTGGTGTTCCACTTTCATTACCCCCAACTAGTGAGCTGTACACACAGTCGATCTGACTTGGAGACCAGCCCTGGGCACTGTTGACAGTGGACGACAGTGCTCCATTATGCCACAACGGCACCTGCTATATCCAAAGTTCAAAAAAGCAGAAATGTGTCGATATGATTCGACCTTAAACCACGCTTACTTTAGTTTTTCATGCACAAGGATCATTGGTCTTCAGCGCAAAGTTGTACCATGCCCAATGTTTCCTTGCTTCCCTTCCATAATTCGTTTCGTGGAACAGTTAGGAAACGTCAGGATATGGTTCATATCCTTGATATTCGGCACAATGGCTTCTGTCGCCACTGATGTTGTTGTGGTCTTCAGTCCTGAGACTGGTTTGATGCAGCTCTCCATGCTACTCTATCCTGTGCAAGTTTCTTCATCTCCCAGTACCTACTGCAACCTACATCCTTCTGAATCTGCTTAGTGTATTCATCTCTTGGTCTCCCTCTACGATTTTTACCCTCCTAGCTGCCCTCCAGTACTAAATTGGTGATCCCTTGATGCCTCAGAACATGTCCTGCCAACCGATCTCTTCTTCTGGTCAAGTTGTGCCACAAACTTCTATTCTCTCCAATCCTATTCAATACTTCCTCATTAGTTATGTGATCTACCCATCTAATCTTCAGCATTCTTCTGTAGCACCACATTTCGAAAGCTTCTATTCTCTTCTTGTCCAAACTATTTATCGTCCATGTTTCACTTCCATACATGGCTACGCTCCATACAAATACTTTCAGAAATGACTTCCTGACACTTAAATCTATACTCGATGTTAACAGATTTCTCTTCTTCAGAAACGCTTTCCTTGCCATTGCCAGTCTACATTTTATATATTCTCTACTTCGACCATCATCATTTATTTTGCTCCCCAAATAGCAAAACTCCTTTACTAGTTTAAGTGTCTCATTTCCTAATCTAATTCCCTCAGCATCACTCGACTTAATTCGACTACATTCCATTATCCTCGTTTTGCTTTTGTTGATGTTCATCTTATATCCTTCCTTCAAGACACTATCCATTCCGTTCAACTGCTCTTCCAAGTCCTTTGCTGTCTCTGACAGAATTACAATGTCATCGGCGAACCTCAACGTTTTTATTTCTTCTCCATCGATTTTAATACCTACTCCGAATTTTTCTTTTGCTTCCTTTACTGCTTGCTCAATATACAGATTGAATAACATCGGGGATAGGGTACAACCCTGTCCCAGTCCCTTCCCCACCACTGCTTCCCTTTCATACCCATCGACTCTTATAACTGCCATCTGGCTTCTGTACAAATTGTAAATAGCCTTTCGCTCCTTGTATTTTACCCCTGCCACCTTCAGAATTTGAAAGAGAGTATTCCAGTCAACATTGTCAAAAGCTTTCTCTAAGTCTACAAATGCTGGAAACGAAGGTTTGCCTTTTCTTAATCTAGCTTCTAAGATAAGTCGTAGGGTCAGTATTGCCTCACGTGTTCCAACATTTCTACGGAATCCAAACTGATCTTCCCCGAGGTCGGCTTCTACCAGTTTTTCCATTCGTCTGTAAAGAATTCGCGTTAGTATTTTGCAGCTGTGACTTATTAAATTGATAGTTCGGTAATTTTGATATCTGTCAACACCTGCTTTCTTTGGGATTGGAATTATTATATTCTTCTTGAAGTCTGAGGGTATTTCGCCTGTTTCATACATCTTGCTCACCAAATAGTAGAGTTTTGTCAGGACTGGCTCTCCCAAGGCCGTCAGTCGTTCCAATGGAATGTTGTCTACTCCGGGGGCCTTGTTTCGACTCAGGTCTTTCAGTGCTCTGTCAAACTCTTCACGCAGTATCGTATCTCTCATTTCATCTTCATCTACATCCTCTTCCATTTCCATAATATTGTCCTCAAGTACATCGCCCTTGTATAGACCCTCTATATACTCCTTCCACCTTTCTGCTTTCCCTTCTTTGCTTAGAACTGGGTTTCCATCTGAGCTCTTGATGTTCATATTCGTCTATAAAACCTCATGGGCCAATTTTGTCTTCATTGATGCTTCACCCGATCTGATGCGACTAAAGTTTCTCCAAATTTTCCATCTCAAGTTCTCGCCGCTGTGCATCTTCTGTTGTGGAGGGTAATCGTTCCCAGAAGCGGCAAGTTCTTTGTTGAACAACCTCCTGCAGCATTTAGGTCTTCCTGGTCCACGTGAAGCTACCTAAGAAAGCTTGGTGTTCATCGAAGGTATGCATAATCTTCTCAATGTCTTTGTGTCCGGCTCTTCGGGAGCTGGCGTCCATAAATCAGACTGTTTTGTACAGTTTATCGATCAGCAAGGGTTTCATTCTGTCGATTATTGAGGCAGCATGTTTCATTTAAGCATAAGTTGTCCCTTTTCGTATGTGCAGATCTGGACCGTACTGGACAAGCATATATATGGAGAAGCACTGTGGCTGGGCTGTCGTTCTAGCATCTTTCGCCTTGATCCCCATTTGGTTATTTAATTTTCTCGGTATGTCATTTCTTGCTGTGACTTGATTATGTCTGTACGACAATGAAAGGCCCAGTTCGACACCAAAGCAGCTCGGTTTCAGGTGTGTTTCGGGGTGGTACCGTTCCAGATTACATTCAGCTATCGGTCTGCTTGTTCTGGACTAAGATGGAAGAAGCTGACCTGTGTTCTTGAGGGATTTAATTTCACGGAATTTTCCTTATAGTATTCTGACAGGGTACTTAAATGACGTTTGTTCTACCTCTACAGAACACTCTTTTTTTTTTTTTTTTTTTTTTTTTTTTTTTTTTTTTTTTTTTTTTTTTTTTTGAGCTGACACGCACAGGTCGTTGGTGTACAGAAAGTGCGTTGTGCAATTTGGTGTTGGTTAGTCATTGTTGTATAGGGACGTGGAAGGCTCTTTTGCAATAGTGATTTAGTGATTTTTTTACAACGTAATGAGTTTTAATTGTGTCATATGGATTCGTTACGAGTGAGTTACGGTTGACTATGTCGTATATACATCTGCATCCACATACATAGCCCGCAAGCCAAAGTACTCTGCAAGGCGGAGAATGCCTTGTGCCACAATAAAATCTCATGTATTACTTTTGTCTGCATTGATGTTTCCTTTCCTGTTCCACTTGCACGTAGAGCGAAGGAAAAACGACTGTGACCGAGCGAGGTGGCGCAGTGGTTAGCACACTGGACTCGCATTCGACAGGACGACGGTTCACACCCGCGTCCGGCCATTCTCATTTAGGTTTTCCGTGATGGCTTCAGGCAAATGCCGGGGTGCTTCCTTCGAAAGGGCACTGCCGACTTCTTTCCTCCTCCTTCCCTAATCCTATGGGACCGATTTCCTCCCCCTAACCCCCTTCTAATCAGCCAACCAACCAAAAACAACTGTCTGTATGACTCCGCACGAGCCCTAATTTCTCTTATCTTCGTGATCCTTAGTGAACTCTACGTCTGCGGCAACAGAATCAGTCTGCAGTCAGTTTCAAATTCCGGTTCTCCAAACTTTCTCGATAGTGTTCCTCGAACATCTACTTCCCTCCAGGGATTCCAATCGAAGTTCCCGAAGCATCTCCATAACACTTCCGTGTTGTTTAAAACCAGCCGCAAAAAATCTAGCCGCCCACCTCTGAGTTGCTTCGATGTATCCCATGAATTCGACCTGGTATGGACCCAAAACACCCGAGAGGACAAATAATGGGTCGCCATAGTGTTCCTCATGTGGTTTCCTTTACAGATCAATGTCCCAAAAATCTTCCAATAATCCGATGTCGAAGATACAATGAAACGAAGACAAAAATTGAACTTCCCTACTACAATCCTTGCACGCTCGATCCATTTCATATCGCTTTGCAACATTAACTTAGGCATTCAATCGACGGTCACTGTGCCAAGTAGCACACTGTAATCCTGTATTCGAACATTACGGCTTTGTTTTTCCTACTCATTCGTATTAACTTACATGTTTCTACTTATAAAGTTATCTAAAATTTTTCACACCAACTACACTACTGACCACTAAAATTGCTACACCACGAAGATGAGGTGCTACAGACGCCAAATGTAACCGACAGGAAGAAGATGCTGTGATATGCAAATGATTAGCTTTCCAGAGCATTCACACAAGGTTGGCACCGGTGGCGACACCAACAACTTGCTGACATGAGAAAAGTTTCCAACCGATTTCTCATACACAAACAGCAGTTGACCGGCGTTGCCTGGTGCAACGTTGTTGCTAATCCTCGTGTAAGGTGGAGAAATGCGTACCATCACGTTTCCGACTTTGATAAAGGTCGGATTGTAGCCTATTGCGATTGCGGTTTATCGTATCGCGACATTGCTGCTCGCGTTGGTCGAGATTCAATGACTGTTAGCAGAATATGAGGGTAATACGGAACGCCGTGCTGGATCCCAACGGCCTGGTATCACTAGCAGTCGAGATGACAGGCATCTTATCCGCATGGCTGTAACGGATCGTGCAGCCACGTCTCGATCCCTGAGTCAACATATGGGGACGTTTGCAAGACAACAACCATCTGCACGAACAGTTCGACGACGTTTGCAGCAGCGTGGACTATCAGCTCGGACACCATGGCTGCGATTACCCTTCACGCTGCATCACAAACACGAGCGCCTGCGGTGGTGTACTCAACGATGAAACTTGGTGAGCGAATGGCAAAACGTCATTTTTTCGGATGAATCCAGGTTCTGTTTACAACATCATGATGGTCGCATCCGTGTTTGGCGACATCGCGGTGAACGTACATTGGAAGCGTGTATTCGTCATCCCCATACTGGCGTATCACCCGGCGTGATGGTATGGGGTGCCATTGGTTAGACGTCTCGGTCACCTCTTGTACGCATTGACGGCACTCTGAACAATGGACGTTTCATTTCAGATGTGTTACGACCCGTGGCTCCAACCGTCATTCGATCCCTGCGAAACCCTACATTTCAGCAGGATAATGCACGACCGCATGTCGCAGGTCCTGTACGGGCCTTTCTGGATACAGAAAATGTTCGACTGCTGCCCTGGCCAGCACATTCTCCAGATCTCTCACCAACTGAAAACGTCTGGTCAATGGTGGCCGAGCAACTGGCTCGCCACAATACGCCAGTCACTACTCTTGATTAACTGTGGTATCGTGTTGAAGCTGCATGGGCAGCTGTACCTGTACACTCCATCCAAGCTCTGTTTGACTCAATGCCCAGGCGTATCAAGGCCGTTATTACGTCCAGAGGTTTCCAGAACGAGATTTTCACTCTGCAGCGGAGTGTACGCTGATATGAAACTTCGGTCGGTCACACAGTTTTAATCTGCCAGGAAGTTTCATGTCCAGAGGTGATTGTTCTCGGTAGTGATTTCTCAGGATCTCTGCACACAAATTGCGTGAAAATGTAATCACATCTCAGTTCTAGTATAATATATTTGGTCCAATGAATACCCGTTTATCATCTGCATTTGTTCTTGGTGTATCAATTTTAATGGCCAGTAGTGTAGTTGTTTTGTTTGAGTCATCTTGTATCCTCCAACAGCCACTCAAATTCGACATCTTACCGTACACCACAGCATCATCGGCAAACAACCGCAGATTTCTGGCCATCCTGTCCACCATGCGGCACTCCTAACTATACCCTTATCTCTGATGAACACTCACCGTCAAGGACAACATACTGGGTTCTATAACTTCAGAGGTCTTCGAGCCACTCACATATCTGCGAACCTATTCCATAACCTCGTACAGTCGTTAACTGTCCGCAATCCAGCTCTGTGCCAAATGCTTTTCGGAAATCTGGGAATACTGAATCTGCCGGTTGCCCTTCATCCGCAGTTCGCACGATATCATGTGAGAAAAGGACAAACTGAGTTTCGCCGAAGTAGTGCTTTCTGAAAACGTGTTCAATTGTGGACAGAATATTTTCCTGCCCGAGGAAATTTATTATATTCTAACAGAAAAGATGTTCAACAATTCTGCAGGAAACCTATGTTAAGGATGTTGGTCAGTAATTTTGCGGGTCCTTTCTTTACCCCTTGTTGTATGCAAGTGTCACCTCTGCTTTCTTCCGGTCGCCTGGGACTTTGCGCTGGGAGAGAGATTCGCGATAAACGAAAGCTGAGTGAGAGGCTGATGTCTTAGAGTACTCTTCTGTTTTCAGAGCTTAGGTCAACCAAGACTGGTGTTGTTATTTCTTTATCTTCATATCACTTGCTTATATATTAACAGATAAGATTTGGCCAGTGCAAGATATTCTTAAAAAACTTCCTGGCAGATTAAAACTGTGTGCCCGACCGAGATTCGAACTCGGGACCTTTGCCTTTCACGGGCAAGTGCTCTACCATCTGAGCTACCGAAGCACGACTCACGCCCGGTACTCACAGCTTTACTTCTGCCAGTATCTCGTCTCCTACCTTCCAAACTTTACAGAAGCTCTTCTGCGAACCTTGCACTCCTGAAAGAAAGGATATAGCGGAGACATGGCTTAGCCACAGCCTGGGGGATGTTTCCAGAATGAGATTTTCACTCTGCAGCGGAGTGTGCGCTGATATGAAACTTCCTGGCAGATTAAAACTGTGTGCCCGACCGAGACTCGAACTAGGGACCTTTGCCTGTCGCGTGCAAGTGCTCTACCATCTGAGCTACCGAAGCACGACTCACGCTCGGTCCTGCACGCGAAAGGCAAAGGTCCCGAGTTCGAGTCTCGGTCGGGCACACAGTTTTAATCTGCCAGGAAGTTTCATATCAGCGCACACTCCGCTGCAGAGTGAAAATCTCATTCTGGCAAGATATTCTTGTTCCGAAACCACACTGTTGAGGATGAACTTCGGATTCAAGTTGCCTGCTGTGCGTGTCAGTATTGTTCTCTTACACAGTTTGCGTATGTGACATAAGAGCGATATTGAGCGATGGGCCTTCGGGGAGTCTAACCTTTCTCAGGCTTTTACAAAGGTGCTTACATCACGGCAGTCGCTATCCTTGAGGAGCAAAATTATTCCACATGAGATCTTGAAAATTTGTTTTTTGAATTCCTCTCGTACGTTACATGGGACAGATAATAAACACGAAAAAGTAGCGCACATGCAGGCGATAACCGCTCAGTTCAGTTTCCAAGCGGGTATTTACAGAAGCAAGTACGACATTCTGCAAATACGTCGCAACTGGCGCGCAAATGATCGCGGTATGTGCGAGGCACAGTGGTGGCTGTATTGACTGACGGTTAGCAAATTAGGTGCAAATATAGAGAGCTCATAGCGCCGAAACTCCATCAAAGGTCTGTAATTAGACCCGAGTGCTCTAATTGCATCACGGTCAGCTAATTTGCTATCTACGAAAGCAGACGCGGCTGATGCTAATATGATTTACCGAAGCGCATCTATTTCAGAGTAACGTCCAATAAACAAACAGAGCAAATGGCCTGCGGTTCGTCCAACGGTGGACCGGTGCTCATTGTGACATTCCGTTAGGATTATGCTTCAGGAATGATGCTGGCTCAATACTAAGACTACAGCATTAGCTAGATAGCAAAGAAACTATTTTTCAAGTGTTTGGCTCGGTAGTACAAGCACTATCTTCACCAACAGAGGGTAAAGTATAATATAAAATACCAATCTGTCTACAAAGACTGAGGCGTAGCGCCTCATAACGCGCCTATGTCAAGTAAGGGACGGTAACGGGGCAGACAGCCGGCGGGGATGGCCGAGCGGTTCTAGGCGCAACAGTCTGGAACCGCGCGACCGCTACTATCGTACGTTCGAATCTTGCCTCGGGCATAGATGTGTGTGATGTCCTTAGGTTAGTTAGGTTTAAGTAGTTCTAAGTTCTAGGGGACTGATGACCTTAGAAGTTAAGTCCCAAAGTGCTCAGAGCCATTTGAACCATTTTGAACGGGCAGACAGCTTGAGGCAATGGGTCACAGTAATCGTGTGACAGGTGCGCTCTGATCCAATAGCTAGCTGCAAGTAGTTAGGACTGTGGCCGAAAGATGTCAGCTTCTTACAGACAACGGAATTATCAAGTAGTTAAAACACATTTAGGTAGCAAAACTGTTGTTATTGTGATTACTACGACTATCATTAATTATTGATAATTTGTTTATTAACCCGAATGATGGCGTGAATTAATTTTTTATGTCTATTAACTGAGTACACGTTAGCATGACAGCTGTGACTGTACAGATTGAGTGAATTATACTTTTACGCTGGAGTGCTCCGCCGCTTGAGGGATCGAGTTCGCCATGCTGCCCGGCAATCAAGGCCGATTGGATTCTCCAGCACGACAACGCGCCCGCTCACATGTCGCGCGCCGCCGCCGAAGTGTTGGTCAAGTTCAACGTGACAACACAGCCGCAGCCTCCCTACAGCCCCGACTTGGCTCCAAGTGACTTTTTCCTCTTCCAGCGAATCAAGACAGGCCCAAAAGGAAAGCGATTCGACTCCACAGACGCCATCCAGCAGGCTTCGACGAGAGCCCTTGACAGCATGACGCCCGAGGCCTTCCATAAGGGCTACGAATAGGGAAGACGCAGTGGCAGCGCTGTGTTGATGCTGAAGGACCATATTTTGAAGAAGTTTAGTTCGCTGTACTTAAATGTCCAATAAATTTCTAGTTCTGAGTTAAGTCTTGAAACTTTCGAATCACACCCTCTACTCCCAGGGTAATTTTATAACGCACAACTAGCCAGATTATGGCACTGGGAAAACAAGAAACATTTCACGATAATTCTCTTGTTTATATAGCGAGTTATTTTGATATATGTGGCTTCTCTAAACTTGTTCATTTAGCAAATTGTTCATTAAAGCTATTAAGCTGTGACTCGGCAAAAGTTAAAGTTGAGGGATTGCGCGGTTTAGTACTAATATCGAACTGGCTATGATGTGGTGTCAGTCAGAGGACGATACTTTAGCATGTATTTTGTGGGCTAAAGGATTGCTTTGTGATGGCTGAGGAGTCAGTCTGTAGCTCAGTCATTATCTTGTTCGGTATTGGATGTAAGGAGCGCTGAAGACATGTGATAATTTTGCAGAATAATGATTAAAACTTGACCGTGGAGTGCCGCAAAGTGGATGTGAACTTGTGAGACAAACAAACCCTTGCCTTCCTGATTTTAATATGCAAATAGCGACTTTCGAATAAACAGTATCCGTGTGGCATGATACACAAGCCATGACCACAAACTGAACATTCTTAGTGGTCAAGTTGTGTAATATTGGAGCGAGCATTCTGTCACGGATAATCCGTTTGGTAATCCTTTCGGTAATGGTTTCGCTTAGTTACCATAGGCTATGGCGAGTGACTGTGATAGTGTGCATGAGTTGAAACTAGAACCGCAGATCAGCACGGGGTTGGTAGTGTTTTTGTATCAAACAAGTACCAGTATATCTAAGTTTTCACTCACAAACTTCTTTTAAATCAATCGCTGCATTAACCTGATAGAAACATTTGCTGTACCCGTTGGATTCGTATGATGTTACCGGTTGTACTACAGCTTTCCAGCGCGGGAAGTTATTCTAATCTTATCCACACGATGCGTAAGTGGGCGAACGTAGGGGTATTGTAGTGTATTCCTAAAGTCATCATTTAAAATCGGTTCTTGAAACTTTGTGAATAGACTTTCTCGGAATAGTTTACGTCTATCTTCAAGAGTATTCCAGTGCTGTTACGTCACTATCTCTGTGACACTCTCCCACGGATGTGACGACTTGTGCTGCCAGCTGTGGCCGAGCGGTCTAGGGGCTTCAGTCCAGAACCGCGCTGTGGCTACGGTCGCAGGTTCGAATCCTGCCTCGGGCATGGATGTGTGCGATGTCCTTAGGTTAGTTAGGTTTAAGTAGTTCTAAGGCTAGTAGTAGTAATAGTAGTAGTAGTAGTAGGTATTCTGCCTTTCGTCATAGGTTAAGCCTCTTCCACTCTTATCTGTCCATAGCCAGTCTTTTCATTTCTGAGTGTTTGTCTCCAGCATTTCATATCTTCTTTCTCCTCTTCCCCTTTTTCCCTCCACCATTCCTTCTATTCCTTCCTTCAATAAACAGTCCCTCCTCAAACAATGTCCAATCCAGTTCCGTTTTCTCTTCCTGATAACTTTCAGCGTATTTCCTTCTTCTCCAACACTTCTTAATACTTCTTCATTCCTTACTTGGTCTTCCCATTTCACTTTTTCCATTCTTCTCCATATCCACATCTCTAGTGCCTCCAATCTTCTTTCATCTTCCTAACTCAATGTCCAGGTCTCCGCACCATATAGTGCAACGCTCCAGATGCAACAAATTGGTTCAAATGGCTCTGAGCACTATGGGACTTAACATCTGAGGTCATCAGTCCCGAGGACTTAGAACTACTTAAACCTAACTAACCTAAGGACATCACACACTTCCATGCCCGAGGCAGGATTCGTTCCTGCGACCGTAGCGGTCGCGCGGTTCCGGGCTGAAGTGCCTGGTACCGCTCGGCCACAACTACCGGCCCAGGTGTTACATTTGGCAAGTCTTTTCCTCAGATCTTTGTTTAGTGGACCACAAAGTAATTTCTGTTTTCGTTTCCTCTTGAATCCTTCTTTTGCCATTGCAATTCTTTTCCTAATTTCTGTTGAGCAATACATATTATCCATTATTACACTTCCCAAGTAATTGAAGTTATTCACTTGCTCTATTTCCTCTCACCCTATTTTCATACGGCATTTTCTCCCCTATCCTCCAGTTACCATGCTTTTCGTTTTCTTCTTGTTAATCTTCATTCCATATTTTTCTAATTTTGCCTAAGTCTAGGGGACTGATGTCTTCAGATGTTAAGTTCAATAGTGCTTAGAGCCATTTTAACCATTTGTGCTGCCCTTTATATCTGTTTAGTATCCCACATTAGTCCTATCTGGTGTGGGTCCCACGTACTTCAGCAATATTCTGAAACCGGTCGCACAAGTGATTTGTGTAAGGAGACCCCTTTGTAGTCTCATTAGAATTGCCCAGTATTCGACCAATAGCCCGAAGTTTACCTCTCGCTTTACCCACGACTGATTCTATCTGATCATTCCATTTCATATCCACACAAAGTTTTACACCTACGGATTTGTATGAGTTGATCGATTGCAAAACCACTTTGAAACCTTCTCAAGATCTGAATATTTATACAGTTTGTTTCAGACAATAGTTCATTACAGAGAACTGCATCATATGCAAAAAGTCTGAGGTTACTATTAATATTTCATTCGAGGTCATTAATATACAACATGAACAGCAAGGGTCCCAACACACTTTCCGGGGACACACATGAAGTTACTTCTACATCTGACGATAACTCTCCATCCAAGATAACATGCTGCGTCCTCCCTACCAAAAAGTCCTCAATCCAGACACAAATTACACTTGACACCCCATACGATCGCACCTTTGACAAAATAGGAAGGTGTGCTACTGAATGAGGTGCTTTTCGGAAATCAATAAATACTGCATCTACCTGACTGCCTATTTAAGAGGGAAGGCCTGTGGAGCGGACTGTTAAAGAGGAAATCACCGTAAGGTGGGTGAATATTATTCCTGTCGGACGAGCACATAGTAGAAGTGACACTGCACGACCAACGAGAATGTTAGCTTCAAGTAACTGCGACGCCTGTCATATTACAGACACGCGCCCTGCCCTATGCATATGCACAGTAACGTCAGTGACATTTTAGGTATTATCAACAGAAACATATCTCACCGAATTCACATCGCTATGCTAACAACGGCTGTTTACCTAGTATGAAAACAGCGGCAGTTTGGACAGCTCACTACACAACCAATGCCGTCATTACATTTATGCAACTACATGGCTCTGGAAGAGCGACACCAGTTGGCTTACAAACACGAAACTGCCTAATAAATTTAATCATCATCCTGCGAATAATTACAGCTGACTGTCAACTGAACCGTAAGATTGCAGCAGGCGAGCAATTCAAGAAAGAATTACCTCCTGTTCTGGACAGCTGGCCTGGTATCATACTTCAGAATTTAACTACACTATGTGATCAAAATTATTCGGACACCTCGCTGAAAATGATTTACAAGTTCGTGGCGCCCTCCATCGGTAATGCTGGATTTCAATATGGTGTTGGCCCACCCTTAGCCTTTATGGCAGCTTCCACTGTTGCAGTCATACGTACAATCAGGTGCTGGAAGGTTTCTCGGGGAATGGCTGCCCATACTTCACGGAGTGCTGCACTGAGAGAGGTATCGATGTCGGTCGGTGAGACCTGCCACGAAGTTGGCGTTCCAAAACATTCCAAAGGTCAGGACTCTGTGGAGGCCAGTTCATTACAGGGATGTTATTGTCGTGTAACCACTCCGCCACAGGCCGTGCACTATGAACAGGTGCTCGATCGTGTTGAAAGATTCAATCGCCATCCCCGAATTGCTCTTCAACAGTGGGAAGCAAGAAGTTGCTTAAAACATCAATGTAGGCCTGCGCTGTGATATGGCACGCAAAACAACAAGGGGTGCAAGCCCACTCCACGAAAGAGACGACCACACCATAACACCACCGCCTCCAAATTTTACTGTTGGCACTACACACGCTGGCAGATGACATTCACCGGGCTTTCGCCATACCCACACTCTGCAATCGGATCGCCATATTGTGTACCGTGAGTCGTCACCCCATACAACGTTTTTCCACTGTTCATCGCCCAATGTTTACGCTCCTTACACCAAGCGAGGCGTCGTTTGGCATTTACCGTCGCGATGTGTGACTTATGAGCAGCCGCTCGACCGTTAAATCCAGGTTTTCTCACCTTCCGCCTAGCTGTCATTGTACTTGCAGTGAATCCTGATGCAGTTTGGAATTCCTGTGTGATGGTTTGGATAGATGTCTGCCTATTACACATTACGACCCTCTTCAACTGCCGGCGGTCGCTATCAGTCAACAGACAGGGTCGGTCTGTACAATTTTGTGCTGTACGTGTCCCTTCACGTTTCCATTTGACTATCACATCGGAAACAGTGGTCCTAGGGATGTTTAGGAGTGTGGAAATCTCGCGTACAGACGTATGATACAAGTGACACCCAATCACCACGTTCGAAGTCCGTGAGCTCTTTGGAGCGACCCATTCTGCTCTCTCACGATGTCTAATGACTACTGAGGTCGCTGATATGGAGTACCTGGCAGTAGGTGGCAGCACAATGCACCTAATACGAAAAACGTATGTTTTTGGGGGTGTCAGGA
The DNA here is from genome assembly GCF_023898315.1 of Schistocerca nitens. Lineage (NCBI taxonomy): Eukaryota > Metazoa > Arthropoda > Insecta > Orthoptera > Acrididae > Schistocerca > Schistocerca nitens. The sequence continues at coordinate 25,006,534 of NC_064614.1, forward strand.
TACTTTTGATCACATAGTGTGCTTATCTTACAGCGGACGCTGCAACTTGCAAGTACTTTGTAATGTATTGTTTATAAAAAGATCACTAAATATTTGATTGAAGAGCGGATCTAAGTTTCTTACTAAAGATTTAACGGCTGACTTGTAAATGCTTTGTGTCAGGCTAAGAGTCAAAACGTCTTATGTTCCAGCCCTTGCAATTTTATTAATGTGATAAATTACGAGATACTTCGTCTTTCAGAGTCCCCACTTAACTTGTTGGTAAGCCATTTTACACAGTGAAACGCGGTAATATGGGAAGGAATGGGAGGCACCAACACGTAACACTTTAACCATTTTATTTCGTTGGTCTTCGTGCCCTTTGTCATCCGTGAGGTCCCTTTGACGTTTCTGCGAGGCCTGCGTGTATCTTGTTGTACGTCTCCTGGCAGGTGGGATATGGCGGCGTGTGTCTGCGTTGTGGGACGCAATGATTGCGTCGCTGATCACCTCACCGGTTTACAGTTTGAGAGCACTGTCCAAGTAACTAGTGTTTACACAATCGGAATGCGCCGATGTTCACAATTCCGTTGCCCGGAGCGAACTATGTGGCGATAGGTGCATGCGCTCCTCTGCGGTGAAATATTTTGTGTTTTCTCTGCGTCTGGTGAAAATCAAGTGTCAAAATCATTTGCATGCATTAAATAAACGTATCTGTGACAGTAAATAATCACAATGCTGATAAAAAGTTATATTTGAGCCTTCGAAACCACGCGCTTTTGAATTCCCTCGCTTACGTAATTCGTTGCAAATTTAGCATAATGGCATCCACTTTGCCATAGTGGTCAGTTGCATCGGGCCTCTCTGCCCCAATGTATATTTTTTAACGTATATACCTTGTTTCAGGACAATGGAAGTGATGATAAGGCAGGAGCATTTCATAAAATAAATGCGTATACACGGCAGTTGGTCAGAGGAACTTTCATTGCTCAGCGCCATCTACTGTGGCAGCGATGCATTTCCGGACACATGTTCGTCGGACCTTTGCTCCTCCACTTCCAGTCAAAAATCCGTCCCTGTAGTTTGTCCGTTTTATTAATGTTCACTCTGCGTACACTTATGTAGAGAGTGATCTTTATATTATGATATCTGTTGCTTGTGTGCTTCTATCCTCTCGGAATGCAGTATGTCGTTTACATGAACATCTCTCTTCTTTGCTTTGTTGTGTTACAAATAAGTAGTTATCTGAATCACTCCCACCTAAAAATAAAAAAAATAAAAACTTTAAGTTTCCGATTTTATCGCCTGTTTTTATTATTTATTCTCTCCATCTTTCTCACAAAGTCTGTAGGCTGAAGAGCGGCATACTACGCTGCTGCCAGCCCGCCCCCTTCGGGGGGAATTGAAATTCAATAAAGAAATAAAAAAAATAAAAAAACTCCCACCTCCTTGTCCTATCATTTGACCTTGCTCCATCATTTAACCTGTTGTGTGCGACTGAAACGAGTCAATGTCAGTTTTTTAGTGAGAGAAACCTGTCGCTGTCAGGTAATTCAGTTTCGTCTGCTCCTCTAGTTTTGCCAGTAACTTCAGAGGAAGTAGAAAGGCAGAGAAGTCGAGCCTGGGTCATCAGAGCTGGTACGATAGCACACAAAAGAGTTTAGTTACCAGGTAAGACGTTCGCATCTTTTGTGCCGGCCACCACAAGGTTAGCGGAAGCGGCAGTCTAGAGCTGCAGCTGTGTGGCTTAGTGAGTAGGGACCGATCTGTGGGTAGCCTACGGATGGTGGAATTCGAAATATTTAATGTCCAAATTTTCAGCTATTTCACTGCAGTTTCTTTTGGAATCAGGGGTACTCATATTAGGTAATGTAGGAATAAATTGCGTGTGAAGTATGAATATTTTTTTTTAGTTCTGGTAAGAATACTATATGCTTGAATGACCTGGTTCCGTGTGTGTGTTAGAACAAAGGAGTTGTCTTCCGAGAGTGGTAGGGTGGTATATTCACTTAAAAGTATAGATTAAAGTCATTAAACGGATGTATAAAATGTATTTTTTACCAACAATTGTTTTTATTTCAAACCCATGTATCAATCGATTTCAGTCTAGGAGTTCTAAAAGTACTGTATGATATATCGAAATTCATGACATGCTCTACACATCATTTTAGTAGTAATAAATGTAATGTTGTGGCTTAAGCCGTTTTAACCCTTAGCCGTGAAGATGGTCCAAGACTAAAACCGGTTGATATTTGGGTTTAGAATATACAGTAGATAGCTAATGGTCAAACATACATTTTAAACGTTACTGGACGGCTGTTGACAGTCACGTTCCAAAAATGTTCTTTAAACTGAATTGTGACAACCGCGAGTTTGAATTTCAATTGGTTCTCAAAAAAATTTTCAAATGTGTGTGAAATCTTATGGGATTTAACTGGTTTGGTTCAAATGGCTCTGAGCACTATGGCACTTAACAACTATGGTCATCAGTCCCCTAGAACTTAGAACTACTTAAACCTAACTAACCTAAGGACAGCACACAACACCCAGTCACCACGAGGCAGAGAAAATCCCTGACCCCGCCGGGAATCGAACCCGGGAACCCGTGCGCGGGAAGCGAGAACGCTACCGCACGACCACGAGCTGCGGACGTGGGATTTAACTGCCAAGGTCATCAGTCCCTAAGCTTACACACTACTTAACCTAAATTATCCTAAGGACAAACACACACTCCCATGCTCGAGGGAGGACTCGAACCTCCGCCGGGACCAGCCGCACAGTCCCTGACTGCAGCGCCTAAGACCGCTCGGCTAACCCCACGCGGTAATTCGTTCTCAAGTTTGAAACTTCAACAGCGGTGGCTTTGCACAGCCACACTGCCACGTGGTTTATGGTGGAATATAAACCCATTCTTTGGTAACTCATAGTAAATGTGTGCACCTTCAGTGCTTGAGTAGTGTATGAAACGCATTTTTAAATCTTATTGAATTTTCCTTTGTAAATCGATGCCTTTTCATTGTGAGACTCAGGGTTGAACCATGTGTGAACACAGTAAAAATATCCAATCAATCGTATTATGGAATATGCTTAGCTAAATTATTTGGTGTTTCGACAGTTGAGCAGGTTATAGATTTTCGCGATTTGTGGTACCTGATAACATTCGAATCACCTCCTCATGAAATTCACGGTAAATGGCCATCCGTTCAGCGTTTGTAGATCACTTGTCTTCATGACATGTTTTTCAATTTTTCACGAAGCTGTAAGCACAGTTTTCCTTGTATACCTTGTGCGTTACGCGACCATGTGTTGATTAGTTCCTGTTCTGACTCTTAGCCTTAGCCCAGACACTCTCTGCTCAATAGTCATTGGCTTTTTGGCTAATTTGTTCCTGTAGTAGTACGATATTTACTCTGGTTGTTGTGGATTGAACGAGTATAACAACGTGACATTAGTTTTTCGAAATGCTATTTCCTTTGGTCATCCTAACTACTCTACAACAGCGACTAGATTTGGTGAGTTACGACAATTCGTTAAACGTTCGTGTAATGTAAGAATCACATCATTTTATTAACATTTGACTTCTGTTGCCTTTTCTGGACTTGGTCGAGAAATAATCTGATTCTCGAATAAACCGTTTGGATCATGTCCTAAAATATTCCATGATTTCTAGAGCACATCCTGTGTTGTTGTTGTGGTCTTCAGTCCTGAGACTGGTTTGATGCAGCTCTCCATGCTACTCTATCCTGTGCAAGCTTCTTCATCTCCCAGTACCTACTGCAACCTACATCCTTCTGAAACTGTTTAGCGTATTCATCTCTTGGTCTCCCTCTACGATTTTTATCCTCCCCGCTGCCCTCCGATACTAAATTGGTGATCCCTTGATACCTCAGAACATGTCCTACCAACCGATCCTTTCTTCTAGTTAAGTTGTGCCACATACTTCCCTTCCCCACAATTTTGTCTCCGCGCTTCATGTCGGCCAACCCGACCACAGCTCATAGTGGTCTTCACCAGCAGTACATCAGCCATCACACGCCGGCAGCACCAGTCCATTAACGTGTCCGGTCTTCACCTTCGCTATCACGACTCTAGTCTGTCGTGCGGGCACATCGCAGAAAACGCCACAGGAGAGATGTATCTGTTGTAAGTAATTATGTTGATATTCATCCAAGGACATTATAATAGAGTTTCCTTTTGTTAATAAAGTTATTCTTTAAAAGTGACCGAACAAGGTGGCGCAGTGGTTAGACACTGGACTCGCATTCTGGAGGACCACGGTTCAATCCCGCATCCGGCCATCCTGATTTAGGTTTTCCGTGATTTCCCTAAATCGCTCCAGGCAAATGCTGGGATGGTTTCTTTTCAAAGGGGACGGCCGACTTCCTCCCCGTCCTTCCCCAATCCGATGACACCGATGACCTCGCTGTCTGGTCTCCTTCCCCAAACAATCCAACCCCTTTAAAAGTGTCTTCGATCACTTCTCACTACGAGGATGCGTCGGAATGTAGCACAGCATCATTTGGTAATGAGTCGTGAACTATGGGTAAACGGGAATAGATCAGAATGGAAACATCTACGATATAGTGTAGCAGAAGGATGTGATAAGGAATGAGGAGGGTTCTACGCAGAACTGGCGAAGAAGGAAACATGTGGAAAACACTGACAAGAAAAAGGAACAAGTTAAAGGTAAACTTGTTAAGATATCAGGGAATGACTTCCACGGTACTACAGGAAGCTTGCAGAGTATAAAAACATTAGAAATAACAGAGATTGGAATACATCCAACAAATAATAGAGGGAATAGGGTGCAAATGTTGCTCTGAGACGAAAAGGTTGGTACAGGAGAGGAATTCGAAGCAGGAGCGGCACTGAACAAGTCAGGACACTCCAGAAGGAGATTTTCACTCTGCAGCGGAGTGTGCGCTGATATGAAACTTTCTGGCAGATTACAACTGTGTGCCGGACCGAGACTCGAACTCGGGACCTTTGCCTTTCGCGGGCAAGTGCTGTACCATATGAGATACCGAAGCACGACTCACACCCCGTCCTCATAGCTCTACTTTGCCAGTATCTCGTCTCCTACCCTCCAAACATTACAGAAGCTCTCCTGCGAACCTTGCAGAACTAGCACTCGTGAAAGAAAGGATATTGCGGAGACATGGCTTATCCACAGTCTGGGGGATGTTTAGAGAATGAGATTTTCACTCTGCAGCGGAGTGTGCGCTGATATGAAACTTCCTGGCAGATTAAAACCGTGTGATATCCTTTCTTTCAGGAGTGCTAGTTCTGCAAGGTTCGGAGGAGAGCTTCTGTGAAGTTTGGAAGGTAGGAGACGAGATACTTGCAGAAGCAAAGCTATGAGGACGGGGCGTGAGTCGTGCTTGGGTAGCTCATATAGTAGAGCACTTGCCCGCGTAAGGCAAAGGTCCCGAGTTCGAGTCTCGGTCCGGCACAGTTTTAATCTGCCAGGAAGTTTCAAGTCAGGAGACTGACGGTTTCTTGAAAAAAAAATGGATTTCCGTACTTGCAGCGCTCAACATTAACAACGGCACGGGGCCTAAGGATTGCCCTTAAGAGCACAGTTCAGCGCCAGTGGGATCCATTGCGCACATGTCTGCCGCCTGATTGGCAGTTGTTCAGCTGCTATTGACACCAGCTGCTGCGTTTTGGTGTTGTCCTCAGTTTATAGGGAAAGCGGTAGAGCCGTTCCATCAGGTTTTCTCTCTTCTTCCAGATCATTGGTGTCCTCGCTTCCTGTGTCCACCTTTTCTTCCAGTTACGGATTACAATGAATTAATGCTGCATGGCCTAACTCACGAAAGCTCACAGCCCCTGGAGCTGGTCACGAATGCGTCTGTTCGTTATACCAGTCGTCTTCGACTCTTTGCTAATATTTCACCTTCTCATGCACAGGTATACTGATTGCATGCAGAGAGTCAGATATTTCTATACCCTTTGTCTTCTCCACTGACTTATCAACGAACACTGTCTCTCATATCTCTCCTCAACCTTAACACTCTTCTCTGGACAACACGGCAGAACCAACCTCTCCCCTCATAGCAAGACCGTTTCCGTCCCACGCCGTAGTTCAGTCGCTTACTCGGAGTCCTTCTCAGTAGCAGCAAGCCGACTCTGATTTATATTAGAGAACTGGATAACATTTCCAGCATCAAAAGACTGTTAATTACGTATCTACTAAAGCAACAATAAGGATTACTGTTCTCCCTCTCAGCACACATTACCACTGTGGCCTTGTACATTCTTCTTTCCGACCAAAACTTCTTCAGGTTTGGCTTTTGTGTGTCCATCCTTGTGCGAGGTCTGGGGGACTAGGGCCGTTCACTACTGAATGAAAATGAAATACCTAGAGCCGTTCTTACGTTGTCATTTATTGTGAGCTACGAGTTTTGGCGCTTCAGTCCATTTTCAGGGCTTAGTTGATGCTGAAAGTGTTTTCACGATCCATATATCAGTGGCCAACAGCTGGTTTACGCAGACTTTTTGAATGTTTCTCCAGTTAGTTGACAGTTGATGGTTGGAGAGACGACATCACAGTTACAGGTAGTCTGCGTAAGCCAGTTGTTGGCCACTGATGTATAGTATACATGGATCGTGGTAACCCCTGCAACATCAACTACGGCCTGAAGATGGTCCATTGAAGGCCGAAACTGGTAGCTACACAATATATGACAACTGTTAATGTTCCCACATCTCAAAGGTAAGATAAACCCACACCAAGGGCATTGGCCAAGAGAGGGTGCAAACACTAACAGCAAAGAAGAACAAATGACAGTTTAAGAATTAACCGGGGCAGGTACATGATTTCCCGTCTTCTGCCTACGAGAAGGCGCTTTTCCTCAGCTTGCGACTGCAAACGCACAATGTTATCGCAGTGTTATTCCCACACTGTCATTTCGTTCAGGTATCATCACAAAGTTACGTCTGCTACCGAACACCTCAACAGCGCGCTTGCTTCACACAAATGGCACCTACACAGCTAGCGAAGAGGCTGAAAAGAAAGGAAGTCTATCACAGTGAAGTTTTATTTTTTGCAGTAATTATACTGTGTAACAGACGAACTTGATTTTATGCTCATTTTCTTAATTTGGATCTGTTGGACATTATAGTAATACAAACAAGTAACTGTGAACGCATAAACGTTATTGGCATTTTTAAAACCTCGATATTTGAACCCAAAAATGTATTTAAATAAACATCTTGAAGCCAATTTGTTTTTGCACAACTTTTTCTCACAATAAAAATGGAAATAATGTTTCTGCTAAGTACTTACAGGACAAACTTCGCAATATGTACGCTGTTATATTACAGTATTTCTTACACTTGTCAAACCACTGCACTCAATAGACATTCATTGTTCATCTTCTCAGCTCAGTCGCTGGCACATTGTTTATTCCAAGTGAGTAGCGTATGACGTCTTATTCACCCGACACAACTCAAAGTTGGGTTAGTTGAAACAGCTTCCTTCATCATTGTGAAGTTCCGATATTTATGGATGTCAGCAAGCCCAGAACTCACAGCAACAAAGCTTTAGTTTGTTATACTTTTCAATTCAGTGTAATAATACATTTTCATGCGGAATTAAAGATTTTTTGAAATCTTAATTCAATGCAAATAATTTTCCTTTAATCAGCATAGATTTAAATATTTGAATGATTTCCTATAGTTAACACAAGAAAAAGCCAAATGACCATGAAGAAAAAAACATACTGCCGGACCCCATCTAAACCACCCATTTGCCAGCTAAATGGTATTAAAAAGAAGCCAGAGTAAGCTCAAAAAAGCTGATATGGCAACATTAGCTAGCATATATCCAACAGTAGACTTAGAGAAAGCTTTTGACAATGTTAACTGGAATACTCTCTTTCAAATTCTGAAGGTGGCAGGGGTAAAATACATGGAGCGAAAGGCTATTTACAATTTGTACAGAAACCAGATGGTAGTTATAAGAGTCCCCGATGTTATTCAATCTGTATATTGAGCAAGCAGTAAAGGAAACAAAAGAAAAATTTGGAGTAGGTATTAAAATTCATGGAGAAGAAGTAAAAACTTTGAGGTTCGCGCCTGACATTGTAATTCTGTCAGAGACAGCAAAGGACTTGGAAGAGCAGTTGAACAGAATGGACAGTGTCTTGAAAGGAGGATATAAGATGAACATCAACAAAAGCAAAACGAGGATAATGGAAAATAGTCAAATTAAATCGGGTGATGCTGAGGGAATTAGATTAGCAAATGAGACACTTAAAGTAGTAAAGGAGTTTTGCTATTTAGGGAGTAAAATAACTGATGATGGTCGAAGTAGAGAGGATATAAAATGTAGACTGGCAAAGGCAAGGAAATCGTTTCTGAAGAAGAGAAATTTGTTAACGTCGAGTATAGATTTAAGTGTCAGGAAGTCGTTTCTGAAAGTATTTGTATGGAGTGTAGCCATGTATGGAAGTGAAACATGGGCGATAACTAATTTGGACAAGAAGAGAATAGAAGCTTTCGAAATGCGGTGCTACAGAAGAATGCTGAAGATAAGGTGGGTAGATCACGTAACTAATGAGGAGGTATTGAATAGGATTGGGGAGAAGAGACGTTTGTGGCACAACTTGACCAGAAGAAGGGATCGGTTGGTAGGACATGTTTTGAGGCATCAAGGGATCACAAATTTAGCATTGGAGGGCAGCGTGGAGGGTAAAAATCGTAGAGGGAGACCAAGAGATGAATACACTAAGCAGATTCAGAAGGATGTAGGTTGCAGTAGGTACTGGGAGACGAAGAAGCTTGCACAGGATAGAGTAGCATGGAGAGCTGCATCAAACCAGTCTCTGGACTGAAGACCACAACAACAACAACATATTCAACAGTGCTGTTATTCCTGTTACTTCGGTACGGTATTGTACGGGCTCAAGGGCCGCCGAGCGCATCATCATCATCATCGTTTATGACTGATTAAGATATGACTGATTAAGATATGTGAACACAAAATAAGCAGTCTTGCATATGCGGATGACTTAGTTGTGATGGCAGATTCTATTGAATGTTTGCTAAGTAATATTTCACAGCTAAACCAGAAATGTAAGGACTATGGTATGAAGATTAGCATCTCCAAAACGAAAGTAATGTCAGTGGGAAAGAGATATAAACGGATTGAGTGCCAAATAGGAGGAACAAAGTTAGAACAGGTGGACGGATGCATACTCTCCCAGGATGGCGACATAGTGAAAGAACTGGAAGCGAGGTGTAGCAAAGCTAATGCAGTGAGCGCTCAGCTACGATCTACTCTCTTCTGCAAGAAGGAAGTCAGTACCAAGACTAAGTTATCTGTGCACCGTTCAATCTTTCGACCAACTTTGTTGTATGGGAGCGAAAGCTGGGTGGATTCAACAAGGTTGAGGTTACGGATATGAAAGTAGCTAGGATGATTGCAGGTACTAGTAGATGGGAACAATGGCGGGAGGGTGTCCACAATGAGGAAATCAAAGAAAAACTGGGAATGAACTCTATAGATGTAGCAGTCAGGACGAACAGGCTTAGATGGTGGGGTCATGTTACACGCATGGGAGAAGCAAGAATACCCAAGAGACTCATGGGTTCAGCAGTAGAGGGTAGGAGGAGTCGGAGCAGACCAAGGAGAAGGTACCTGGATTCGGTTAAGAATAATTTTGAAGTAATAGGCTTAACATCAGAAGAGGCACCAATGTTAGCACTGAGTAGGGGATCATGGAGGAATTTTATAAGGGGGACAATGCTCTAGACTGAACGCTGAAAGGCATAATCAGTCTTAAATGATGATGATGCGCTCGGCGGCCCTTGAGCCCGTACAATACAGTAGCGAAGTAACAGGAATAACAGCACTGTTGAATATACACTAGCCAGTGTTGCCATATCAGCTTTTTAGAGCTTACTCTGGCTTCTTTCTAGTACCATTTACGGTATTGTACGGTCTCAAGGGCCGCCGAGAGCAAGCGGAAATAAATATGACTGGAACGAGATGTGATGGTTGAGGAAGCGAGTAAAAAAGTGGAGGGAATTTTACTTGTCTCCCTGTCCACTCCCAAGTTTCGGTTGTTGCTGTATGCTGTGTAAATGTAGGAGAATTAAAGAACTGTCTTTCTGTGGCTCATTAATAATATTAAGGGACTTGTAAGTCGTTGTGCCTACAGATAACTGTACTCTCTTTATACAAGTTGAACCCCTGTGTAAACCAAAGTATGCTCTGCCATTGGTCATAGGCTGCAATGCTTGAGCGTCTGGCTTCGTAATACCACCGCAACCCTCGTAGTTCTCTCATCAAACTTCAGTGGACAGCCAGAATCGCTGTGCCTGCCAGTTGTGCCCGTATTTACGTGTCGCTTGTATGCGGGTATCTAAGGGCACTGCGGACAGATGGCTAACTCTGTTACAGTTTAAATACGCCGGTAATTAGTGGGGATGTTAGATCATAACCGGAGCGTAGATATGGATTTTGTTCTTCTATAAATGTTCTAGACACTTTATACAATAAATAGTTACGTACTAAAATGTCACACTTAATTTGTAGAGTACAAAATTCTTCATCAATGTACCTCACTTAATTAATATTTTTCAAGAGTGCTTCACTTTTAATATAACTCCTTAGAAAATTGTACGAGGGCAGTTCAATAAGTAATGCAACACATTTTTTTTCTGAAACAGGGGTTGTTTTATTCGGCATTGAAATACACCAGGTTATTCCCCAATCTTTTAGCTGCACAACACTATTTTTCAACGTAATCTCCATTCAATGCTACGGCCTTACGCCACCTTGAAATGAGGGCCTGTATGCCTGCACGGTACCATTCCACTGGTCGATGTCGGAGCCAACGTCGTACTGCATCAATAACTTCTTCATCATCCGCGTAGTGCCTCCCACGGATTGCGTCCTTCATTGGGCCAAAGATATGGAAATCCGACGGTGCGACATCGGGGCTGTAGGGTGCATGAGGAAGAACAGTCCACTGAAGTTTTGTGAGCTCCTCTCGGGTGCGAAGACTTGTGTGAGGTCTTGCGTTGTCATGAAGAAGGAGAAGTTCGTTCAGATTTTTGTGCCTACGAACACGCTGAAGTCGTTTCTTCAATTTCTGAAGAGTACCACAATACACTTCAGAGTTGATCGTTTGACCATGGGGAAGGACATCGAACAGAATAACCCCTTCAGCGTCCCAGAAGACTGTAACCATGACTTTACCGGCTGAGGGGAGTGGGTGTGGCGCCACTCCATTGATTGCCGTTTTGTTTCAGGTTCGAAGTGATGAACCCATGTTTCATCGCCTGTAACAATCTTTGACAAGAAATTGTCACCCTCAGCCACATGACGAGCAAGCAATTCCGCACATATGGTTCTCCTTTGCTCTTTATGGTGTTCGGTTAGACAACGAGGGACCCAGCGGGAACAAACCTTTGAATATCCCAACTGGTGAACAATTGTGACAGCACTACCAACAGAGATGTCAAGTTGAGCACTGAGTTGTTTGATGGTGATCCGTCGATCATCTCGAACGAGTGTGTTCGCACGCTCCGCCATTGCAGGAGTCACAGCTGTGCACGGCCGGCCCGCACGCGGGAGATCAGACAGTCTTGCTTGACCTTGCGGCGATGATGGCACACGCTTTGCCCAACGACTCACCGTGCTTTTGTCCACTGCCAGATCACCGTAGACATTCAGCAAGCGCCTATGAATATCTGAGATGCCCTGGTTTTCCGCCAAAAGGAACTCGATCACTGCCCGTTGTTTGCAACGCACATCCGTTACAGACGCCATTTTAACAGCTCCGTACAGTGCTGCCACCTGTCGGAAGTCAATGAAACTATACGATACGAAGCGGGAATGTTTGAAAATATTCCACAAGAAATTTCCGGTTTTTTCAACCAAAATTGGCCGAGAAAAAAAATGTGTTGCATTACTTGTTGAACTGCCCTCGTATAATTTGCTTTAATTTGCTTAATGCTAAATCTTTGTAATAAAAATTTTGAAAAGTAGGGGGGGGGGGGGGAGCGTGAGGGTGCAGCTTTGTCAATTCTGCCAGCAGAGTGTAGAATCCTCTTGCATCTAGAACAGCTTTATCAGTTCTTTGACTATCGCAAAATCGAGTCCCGACACCCATCTGTATCCTTCAGACCCCTACTGCTGCGCCTCTATCGTCAGATCCCTCCATTCTTAGGTCTCCATTCATACTCCATGTCGTTTTCAAGGATAATCCGAAACACTGCCCCTCAAAGATCACGTAACATACCGATTAAATGATGTTTAGACAATGAATTGTACATGGGACAGACGTTTGTTATTATTGTGAATGGAGCTGCTTTGAAGGGAGACATTCAGTCCACTAAAATGGTTTTTACTTAAGTTTTATTTTTCTTGAAGTTGGCTTCGTTGTTTTCTTATAGAGGTATGATAAGACACAGGTCTGCTTCGCACGATGAACAACCACTTATGCTAGGATTAAGAAAAGTCTGGTGAATCTGTCTACGAAATGAAATAAATATCTACAATTTGTATATTTGTAGCTTAACTCTCCAAAGATCGGAACAACAAAATCTAATATTCATTCGCTTCTATGAGCTATCAGTTCGAACTATAGTGTTGCTTCCTAACGTATCACAGAAGACGACTCGTCTCCAGTACTCCACAACTTGCTGCAAAGTGTGCAATGAAGAAGCACAAAGATAACATTTAAAGCAGATAGGTTCACGTCGTTGTCAATGACCTTAACTGATAAATGTTTAGAAAAAACTGGGTGGATTTAAATTTGAGGATTTTTATGTCACATCTACAAAATTCATTCCAAACATATGAAATATAAAGAGTCATGTAGGAAATAATGAATTTTAGTGGGGATAGTCCTATAAGAGCTTATAAACTAATAAAATGAAATTACCGATACCCGACGATATCGAAGAATTCTGAATGTCTCACGCCTGGAGACGCCTGGAGACATTACAACGACTACATACTGAGGTCTGCACACCCTATCAACTGTTGCTTTCCCTAACACTTTTCTAAATGAAGGCTCCAATATCTACGAGGGAAGTCGAAAGGTTCTAATTGTCTCGTTTTAAAAATCAAGCTGCGACCACTATACGTTGTGATGGTATTGCTCGTTCTCTAGATTCTCTCCTAACAATGTATCACAACTTCCCCAAAACATCAGCAGAGGAGAGGAATTTTGCGGATCTTCTTTCTAGCTTGTTGTAGCTCTCCAGTGCTTAAGCAAAACGTGTTGCATCTGGCCTATTTAACCCAGTTAATAGCGCTCGTAAGAAACCTTAGAAACCAAGTACTGTGGCTTGAAAACGATGGCTGTGTGGATATAAAACTAAATAATAAACAATGAAGGCTGTCACGACATTATTTCTTGGCTGCTAGTGAGTCTTCCACGTTGTAGAGTTGTGATCCACGAAAGTTTTTTCGCTCCTCACGTTTCGTCTAGAGCCGCGCTTGACATCTTCAGAGGTCGGCAAGGCTCAGCGGAAACAGGATAACCACTGAAGATTTCCAACTCAGCTCTCGACGAAACAATAGGGAACAGAAGTTTGACGGACGACGACCATGCAATCCAAAAGATTCACCAGCAGCTACGAAATCTGATGGTCAATAAAGAAATTAAAAAAGAAATATAGCAGTCAACACTCAGACACTGGAAGTCTGTCGTGCGTCGGTGAAATTGACCGTCCTCCTTCTGGACCGAAAATTCATTCAGCTTCACACCAAATACTGGGCTGGAACACATAAATAAGGACACAAGACGCTCATTGACACGCTAAAATATGGTATGAGTACTGGTGCGATAGTAGAAAGCATCGGCCATACGAGACTTGCAGGGAACAGATCTGAGGAGCCAAAGTATCTCTTTGCACGTCGATCAGTCAATGGAATGCTACCCTGATGGTGTCTGCCAATGCCGGCCAGAGTGGCCTAGCGGTTCTAGGCGCTACAGTGTGAAACCGCGCGACCGCTACGGTCGCAGGTTCGAATCCTGCCTCGGGCATGGATGTGTGTGATGTCCTTAGGTTAGTTAGGTTTAAGTAGTTCTAAGTTCTAGGACAGGGCTTAACAACTGGCCGGTTTTGAGCGCGAGTACTTGCATCTGCTCAGGCACGTGCTCGCGAGCAGCTGCAAGGTCGCGGAGTACGGTGGGCGGGGAGGGAGGGGAAATGCGCGCGCACGTTTGAATAGGGCCTATTGAATTCGCGCCGACTGTGTAACGTTTAAAGTACTACGATCAGCTCTTAACAGTCACTTCGCTGGTTAAGAATCATGTGAAGTCGCCGTTGTGTAACCCCAACCATGCTTTCGCAGTTCAACCCCCATTGGGAGGAATTGTATCTGTTTACTGAAAAAGATGGTGTTGCAAAATGTTTAGTATGTCACAAAACGCTGAATTCTTTTACGAAATTTAATTTGCAGCGACATTATATGTCGTACCACACGAAAGACTACGGACGTGAAAAATGTGATTGACCAGATCGTGCACAGGAAGTTATTAAACATAAAAGGAAGCTATCCGAAGAAGATCTGGACGACGAAAATCAACTGAGGCAGCTCTCAGAGTGGGTTACAAAATTGCTTTGCTTTTAGCAAAATCCCTGCGCCCCTTAACTGATGGCGATTTAATAAAAGAATGTTTGGTAGTTGCAGCGGAACATTTGTGTCCATCTCAAGTTGAACAGTTTCGGATTGTGCCATTATCCAACATGACCATTATGCGTCGCATACAGGACATGGCAGACGACGTCCAGAGCCAGCTTGCAAATATCTGTTAAGATTTTATGGCGTATTCTCTAGCTCTGGACGAAAGTGTTGATATCACTGGAACAGCGCAGCTTGCCATATTTATTAGAGTTGTTAACAGAGATCTTCAGGTGGGGGAGGAGCTCCTCGGTGTAGTGGCCATGAAGAACACTACAACCAGAGGTGATATTTTAAGTAGTGTTGAAGAAAGTGTTGAAAATACAAGATTGTCGTGGAATTCTTTAGTTTCAGTGTCTACAGATGGTAGAGGCATACACTAAGCTAATAAAATTATGTGGCACGTGTACATTCTCCTTTATTTGTTTCATTTGTTGCAGTAATAATTCGTGAGTGATATCCCTGCAGCTGGCCGCGGATTTACATCGACTGGCGGCAGCTATTGTGTACCCCACGTGACTCTCCCCACTCTCTGCTCTGGTCCGGTAGTGGGAGTAGCGTGCTCGCGCTGCTCCGTGCTCGCGCCTTGCTGCTCACAGCTTGCTCCGCGAGCACGTATGTTGTGAAGCCCTGTTCTAGGAGACTGATGACCTTACAAGTTAAGTCCCATAGTGCTCAGAGCCATTTGAACCATTTGTCTGCCAATGTGCTGGTGCCTGACAAAGCCTTCGATCGTTCTGGAGACGAAGTCAACTGTCCAGCCGGCCTTGTGCGTCTATGAAACACAACAGTCCGACAAAAACTTAGTCACTGACGCACAGCCCTACATTTATACTGCGTGCACCCTACATATTACAAAGTGTTACCTTATTTTAACGAAAATAGGTGGAGAGGCTCGGTCTCGATAGAAGCCATCTGGAAAGACTAATTGCATATGTAAAACCGCAGATACTATAAATTGAATTAAAAGCAAAAGCAGCGTAGAAGGTGTTACCGGCCGCTGATTGACTCTCACAGACATTCGTTGTTCGAGCTGATCATTAGACGAGACTGGTCAAGAACGAAACGTGTTCCTTAAGACTCGCGGCCGTGGGTGCATACTTACAGGAAGCTTCGCCGGAACACGTAGGGTACGTTTGTGAGGTAACGGGCGAGTAGTGGCGCCGTGGAAATATTCTAAGTTCGGAGTTGATACAGCCCACTGGCCGCTCGGCCAGCCGCGGCCCGGCAGCAAACACGTGAACACGTGGTGCCGAGAGTTAGCCGGACGTGAGGGGTAGCCCCAGCGCATGGCGTGGCTGGGAATTCCGCTGTGGCGAGGACGGTGCTTTATGTCGATGAAGGAGACGTCTAGGGTCGGGAGTGCCAAAGATGGCGGACTTTGTGAAACCTTAATGGCAGACATTTAACATTTCGTATAGAAATTAACAGTAGCCAGATGAATTATGATACCTTAAAAAGAAACATGTACATTACTATTATTTGCACGACGATTCTTATGGTATAATCAGATTTTCAATATCTTTGTTAGTTTAAAGTTGAGTACCTGACCGTAAATTATACAAGCACACCCAGCAACGAATTTCCAAAATACAAACTCTTCATCCGATTTCGTCCAGCTACACTTCTTTAGAAAGCTATTAGTGTAAACCTAAATTGGTATGAATTACAGGCATATAACTTGAATGGTACATAAGTTACTAGAGGTCAAAGTGGCCGATTACTATCGATTGCGTCAGGCCATAAGTACTCCACAGTTAGACGAAGAAACCGTAGCAACATGCTTATAAATATATTTACTCATCTATGTCTTTGTTTATATTCGGTATATACTATCCACGAAGAAATTGGTTAAATATTTAGTGTGTTTTAGAAAGCACAGAGACATTAGGCTACTGGCCTACTTTTGCTTGCTATTCCTTTGACATGTTTATTCAATTTGCTTATGTATTTAATAATGTGTGTTAGAGCGTGTTTATGGTCCAGTCTTAGGAATATTTATAGAATTTCAAGATATTTAAATGTAAATCCAATATTTAGAAAGTGTTTCATTATGTTTGTGAATGTGTGTTCGCTTTAAGACATGGCAGGAGCGCTCTAGCCAATCACAGCGCTCGTGAATGGGGAGACTGGATGGAAGTGGGAGGAGAGGATGGTTTCCGGAGAGGACACGAGGTAGTCCTGGGCAGGACGACACAGGACACGGACGGTATAGGACACGACACGGGAAGTGCTGGACGCGACGGCGCGACGGAGGCGGTGTCGGCGGAAAGACTTGCACAGTGGAGCAGATTGCCCGTGGTCGCGGAGGATAGAAACATTTTGGAGTGCCGACTTGTGCTCTTGTGTGATTTCCGTGGCTTCTGCTGTGAAGTCGTAGTATGCGTTCAGAAGTGAATATCTCGCGAGCTATATTGTTGTTGATAACTATTTACCTAAAGTAGGAATCTATTGTTTCCCTGTTATTCAACTTATATATTATTTAAATGCTGGACCATCTACATTAATAAGAGTTTTGCAAAAATATACGGCATTCTCAAAAGCACTTCTACTATTGTACTCATCATTTAAAGTCGTTAAGATAGTACCTGTAGATTATATTTAATTGCATTCTTTCATTTATAAATTTATATGTCACATTCATAATTCGCAATTGCCGAGAGATAGAAACCTTCGACCATTCGATTCATGTGTATTCTTATCGTATACTGTAGACTCAGCAGTATTTGGCCTGTAATGCGGCAACTACGTATCCCAGCCCTTAGATAACCAACCCAGCCAAGGCCGGCCTGTGTGGCCGAGCGGTTCTAGGCACTACAGTCTGCAACCGCGCGATCGCTACGGTAGCAGGTTCGAATCCTGCCTCGAGAATGGATGTGTGTGATGTCCTTAGGTTAGTTAGGTTTAAGTAGTTGTACGTTCTAGGGGACTGATGACCTCAGAAGTTAAGTCGCATAGTACTCAGAGCCATTTGAACCCAGCCAAAACTTCTAATATCACAACTCTGAGTCGGAGGATATGTAGTTGAGAGCCACATTTCAGCACTTCATCATATTCATCATTTAATGAGAAAGTGTGCAGGTTTGACTCTGACATTTAACAACATCCGCAAGATGTTCTGTTCTAACTGCCTTGTTCTCTTGGGGCTTGTTTTCCGAATTAAGGAACAGTTCTTCGCCTATATACACTCCTGGAAATTGAAATAAGAACACCGTGAATTCATTGTCCCAGGAAGGGGAAACTTTATTGACACATTCCTGGGGTCAGATACATCACATGATCACACTGACAGAACCACAGGCACATAGACACAGGCAACAGAGCATGCACAATGTCGGCACTAGTACAGTGTATATCCACCTTTCGCAGCAATGCAGGCTGCTATTCTCCCATGGAGACGATCGTAGAGATGCTGGATGTAGTCCTGTGGAACGGCTTGCCATGCCATTTCCACCTGGCGCCTCAGTTGGACCAGCGTTCGTGCTGGACGTGCAGACCGCGTGAGACGACGCTTCATCCAGTCCCAAACATGCTCAATGGGGGACAGATCCGGAGATCTTGCTGGCCAGGGTAGTTGACTTACACCTTCTAGAGCACGTTGGGTGGCACGGGATACATGCGGACGTGCATTGTCCTGTTGGAACAGCAAGTTCCCTTGCCGGTCTAGGAATGGTAGAACGATGGGTTCGATGACGGTTTGGATGTACCGTGCGCTATTCAGTGTCCCCTCGACGATCACCAGTGGTGTACGGCCAGTGTAGGAGATCGCTCCCCACACCATGATGCCGGGTGTTGGCCCTGTGTGCCTCGGTTGTATGCAGTCCTGATTGTGGCGCTCACCTGCACGGCGCCAAACACGCATACGACCATCATTGGCACCAAGGCAGAAGCGACTCTCATCGCTGAAGACGACACGTCTCCATTCGTCCCTCCGTTCACGCCTGTCGCGACACCACTGGAGGCGGGCTGCACGATGTTGGGGCGTGAGCGGAAGACGGCCTAACGTTGTGCGGGACCGTAGCCCAGCTTCATGGAGACGGTTGCGAATGGTCCTCGCCGATACCCCAGGAGCAACAGTGTCCCTAATTTGCTGGGAAGTGGCGGTGCGGTCCCCTACGGCACTGCGTAGGATCCTACGGTCTTGGCGTGCATCCGTGCGTCGCTGCGGTCCGGTCCCAGGTCGACGGGCACGTGCACCTTCCGCCGACCACTGGCGACAACATCGATGTACTGTGGAGACCTCACGCCCCACGTGTTGAGCAATTCGGCGGTACGTCCACCCGGCCTCCCGCATGCCCACTATACGCCCTCGCTCAAAGTCCGTCAACTGCACATACGGTTCACGTCCACGCTGTCGCGGCATGCTACCAGTGTTAAAGACTGCGATGGAGCTCCGTATGCCACGGCAAACTGGCTGACACTGACGGCGGCGGTGCACAAATGCTGCGCAGCTAGCGCCATTCGACGGCCAACACCGCGGTTCCTGGTGTGTCCGCTGTGCCGTGCGTGTGATCATTGCTTGTACAGCCCTCTCGCAGTGTCCGGAGCAAGTATGGTGGGTCTGACACACCGGTGTCAATGTGTTCTTTTTTCCATTTCCAGGAGTGTATTATAGCATAAATAATAGTAGATTAAAATAGGAATAGCGCTTCAGCAAAGTTAACTAAGGAAATCAGACTGCGATGTGCGTTCTCCTGGCTGAGCTCCAGTTATTCCGGGTTGTGAACCCGGAGCTGACCTTGGCCTTTCAGCAGTCTCTGCTGATGTTATTTCACATGATGCATGCGGTGTGTTAGGTGATGCGGGGCACAGAGGTGAAGGCCTATGTGGAGGACAATTGAACAGTGCAAAGCAGATCACGATCCGCTGCATTCCGCAGTTCGCGGAATCCATAGGTACAACCGCAATACGACAGACAGCTAAACAACACACCAGCGCAGTCGGGACTGCCACTTGAAACGAGCAGCCATTGCTGTTCGCATTATAAATCCTGTCACAGGAGATGCGCGAGGCTGACAGGACGTAATTTCTAGGTACTGTAGTGCGTTGCATCAGCTCCATGAGATACCAAGCGGTGCAACTCACTAAATCGCCGTTTTGGTTCTATTATTTTTAAACAGTAAGATTAAAATTTTTGTTGCTATTTTTGTGACTTTTTTGTTTTTATCATGTTGCAGAAATTTATGCTATTATACATGACGATAACTGCAAAATGTTTAGTTAGGCCGAGATAGTATGTGTGAAACTCTACAATAGTACCAGGGAAGCAGGTTGCTAGCCTTACTTGCCCCGGGTCCCATTGAGTTTTACCCCTAACGGTTGAGGGACTAACCGGTGAATTTGGTAGTCTTTGCCGTCTGAGCACAAAGGTGGCGACGACTCGGAATATGTCCGAGATGCCCAGCCTTACTCCAAAGTAACTGGTATCCCGACTGTCGGGACCACTTACTTGGCCACTCATACGTTGCCCGTGGCTCATGAACTAGGACATGATACCAGGAACCCACACCATGAACCACATGGTATGCTAACTTTATTCCTTGTTTCTTGAAAATATTACCAAATCTGTGTATTAGCCTCTCTCCATATATGAGCAAGTACCGGCTTGGCTGCTGAGCTTCCGTGCTGTGTTGTGAAGTAGTGGTGTCCTTAGTGTGTGTGTGCGTTTTTAGTGATTGTTGCGGGTCCCTTGGTTTCTCTGGTGTTTTGTTTTAGTTTTTAAGATGGTTTTAATTTATGTCTTTCTGGATTTTCTTATTTATTTTTGTAACTATAGATTCTTTGTACCCATTTGATTTTGCTATTTGACTTGACTTCAGAGCTCAAGATACAGTCTTTCAATTTTGTAGAAAAGGGGGCCGCCACACTTGTTGGAGGTATTATGTTACTTCTATATAATGTCTTAAGTCAACGACTGATGAGATCGTATGCCACTAATTGAAGCAGTAACAGACGATTTGCACTAAGATTTTTTCGTCCATTATCTGAACAGCATAATTAACATCACTTAGCCTAGAACTACTTGCCACAGACGATTTTTATCACCTTGACTCACACGGTAAGCAAAAATCACTTTTTACCAAGAGTAAGACTGTTAATCATAAAATTTTGTTTTCACTAAGTGGGTATGATAAAGTTACCGCTGCTCCAGGTTTTTACGCTCGTTCTAATTGCCAGCAGACAGAATTGACTGCTCCCCACTATTAATGGGGTCGATTTGCGCAGAGTGCCGCGAAATTTTCTAATGGATTATTACGCCGGCCGGTGTGGCCGTGCGATTAAAGGCGCTTCAGTCCGGAACCGCGTGACCGCTACGGTCGCAGGTTCGAATCCTGCTTCGGGCATGGATGTGTGTGATGTCCTTAGGTTAGTTAGGTTTAAGTAGTTCTAAGTTCTAGGGGACTGTTGACCACAGACGTTAAGTCCCATAGTGCACAGAGCCATTTGAACCATTTGATTATTACGACGTGGCTTAAAAACTAAAATGCATTGTATTATACATCACTGATCCTTAGAATAAGTTTTCGCGACGTACTGCGAAAGTTTTGAGTCGTGCAGTAAAATTTACAGCACATCAGTTCCAAATGTTAAATCGTTGACGTGCTCAGTAATGGAAGTTGGATGCCTAAACGGCGACATTTAGCCGAAGGGAACGGCATGAACAGTACAGCACGTATGATGAATTCTCAGAAATCCCTCTAAAGATGGTAGATGGTTGAAGGTAACCTAACAAAGGATTAACGAAACGCCACTGAGCTGGTTATTACTGACCTTAATCCAAACGATACCAGTCAGGCATGGGAAGTATTCCGGTTGTGCGACTGTATCGCTAAACTGCCTACGTCACTTAGTTCGAAGGTATATCAATAACGATTTCTAACAAGGGAACCTCCCCATCGCACCCCCCTCAGATTTAGTTATAAGTTGGCACAGTGGATAGGCCTTGAAAAACTGAACACAGATCAATCGAGAAAACAGGAAGAAGTTGTGTGGAACTATGAAAAAATAAGCAAAATATACCAACTGAGTAGTCCATACGTATGATATGCAACAACAAGGCTCACGAGAGCACAGGAGCGCTGTGGTCCCGTGGTTAGCGTGAGCAGCTGCGGACCGAGAGGTCCTTGGTTCAGACCTACCCTCGGGTGAAAAGTTTAACTTATTATTTTCAGTTTATGTAACAAACGCTTATATTTTCATCAATTTTTGGGAGTGATTATCAAATCCACAAGAAAATCTAAATCGGGCAAGGGAGAAGAATCTTTTTAGCCATTCGCCAAGTGTACAAGTTAGGTGGGTAGACAACATATTCCTGTCATGTGACACACATGCCGTCACCAGTGTCGTATAGAATATATCAGACGTGTTTTCCTGTGGAGGAATCGGTTGACCTATAACCTTGCGATCAAATGTTTTCGGTTCCCATTGGAGAGGCACGTCCTTTCGTCTACTAATCGCACGGTTTTGCGGTACGGTCGCAAAACACAGACACTAAACTTATTACAGTGAACAGAGACATCAATGAACGAACGGACAGATCATAACTTTGCGAAAATAAAGATACTGAAATTTTCAGTCGAGGGAAGACTTGAACCTACGACCTCTCATTTCGCAGCTACTCACGCTAACCACGGGACCACGGCGCTCATTGAGTCCTATAGTCATTGATGTTGCATATCTTCGCATGGACTACTCAGTTTGTATATTTTACTAATTTTTTTCATAGTTCCACACAACTTCTTCCTGTTTTCTCGATTGATCTGTGTTTAGTTTTTCAAGGCCTGTCCACTGTGCCAACTTATAACTAAATCTGAGGGGGGTGCGATGGGGAGGTTCCCTTGTAAGACATTTGTTTTCAACAATGAACAGCAAATAATCAGTTTCAATAATGTTGTGGTGCATGTTCGCAACATTTCAAAGTTGGACAAACTGGAACTCAAGATGTAGACTAAATCAAACACGTTTATCAAATTGTAGTACGGAAAACGCAGTTTGATACGGCTGTGTCAATAGACTAACATGAATTTGGAATAGACAATAAACTGCTTGGTTTCATTAAATATTCTCTCTGGAATACTAAATCAAACGTTAAATTCCAGTCTGAAATTGCTGTGCCATTTGAAAGGACAACAAAAGACCTCCAATGGAATGCACTCACTCCTGTTATCTTCAATAGCGTTTTGGGAAAAATGGTTAGAGAAAGGAAGAGTGTAGTGAAAAAAATTTAAAATAAATCAACAAATAACGCTAGGAACGAAACACGAAGGAACGAAAATCAGCTGTCTGGCTTTTACGGATGAACTTGCAATGGACGGCAGAGATTACCTAGGAAGACTGTCAGAGAAAGCAGGCCTTGAAATCCCCACGTTGGAAACAGGATACGTCAATTCACTGAAAATCGATTTTGAAAAAAGGAGGAATCATTCAAACCAATGTACTGGCCAAAGAATCAAGCAATGACAGATACCAGAAGATAGATACGGCATATCAAATCTCCAAGGACACTTACAATAAAAAATGAAACTCCATAACTGTGAAACTCGCAGCAGAGTACCTTGCAGCACTTAAAGTAGGAGAAATAGAAAAAAATTTACAAAGAAGAGAGGATATCTATCAAAACTTTTTGGGGCTCACTGGATACGAAAATGGCAAATACAAATTTAGAAGCAACAAAGAACTTTATAAAAGATTCCCAAACTCTCTGATACAATCCCAGAGAAGACATGTCAGCTTTTTGGACATGTGAGAAGGACGGATAACAATAACTAATTAAAAGAATATTTCAATATTTCATTGACAAAAAGAACAAAAATCAATAGAACATCGAAACTCAGAAAGTCTGAGGAAATATGATAATAACTAAAGAAGACATTCAAGACAGAGAAAAATTCAAAAACGAAGTAAAAAATCTTCGATTGTTTAAAAAAAGAGAAGGAAAGTGGAAGAATATTCATCCAGGGGCTAAAAGAACAGAAGAAGAACCTCTCGAACTAATTGTTTTACATGGTCCACCGGTAGCCAACAAAAGAGGAAAACGGATTTACGTCAATTGTATTCTTCAAACTACTCTGCTTGACAGAAAAAAGAATGAAGCACCCAGAAGATAAGGTCAGATGGCAATTTATCTTCGTATATGTACACACCATCGGCGGTTGTGAAAATGGAGTTGAAATTATCTACGGCACTTTGAAGACCACCAGACTGCATCGGTGTTTTTTCCGCTAAACGTTGTTACGATATGCTGGAGTGCCGAGAGATAATGAAGTAGTTTGGAAGTATGCGGACACTCAGAACGCTAAAATTGTTCTATTTATATTGTGAAGCAAAATGGTTCAACTGGCTCTGAGCACTAAGGGACTTAACGTCTGAGGTCATCACCTAGAACTTAGAACTACTTAAATCTAACTAACCTAAGGACATCACACACATCCATGCCCGAGGCAGGATTCGAACCTTCGACCGTGGCAGTCGCGCGGCTCCGGACTGAAGTGCCTAGAACCGACTGGCCACCCCGACCGGCTATTGTGAAACAGAACACGTTTAAATATAATAAGTAGCTTTTTAGACATAATTGTTTCGAACAGTTATTTACTTTCCTCTGGTGACTGAATATTCGCTCGGTATATCCTCGCCTCCTCACCGATTACACAGGCCTGGTAGACTCTACGACGACGTGAACAGCGTCAGACTTTGAGTGAAAGATACGGAGATGCCACACACTCGTGTAAGACAATGTCATCAGCAACTGACAGAATTTCGAAGTGGCCTCATTGCGTGTTTCCATTTGCCCAGATAATCGTATAGAGTAGTCTCAGATTGTGGGGCATTCTGATATGACAATGGCCTGATGTGTTACCCCTCGTATGACTATCGCAAAGGCCATTTTCCAGCAGGACAAAGCTCGTGTAAACATGTTGAAACGTCCCCTTAGAAAAATTTATGAATTACTGTGGTGATAAACCTCTTACATTATTTGGGTTTCAAACATCTGAGCAGAAATGAACGTACTCAGACATTTCGCCCTTTACTTATTCTGATCAACACTAAACTGACACACAATATTTTTTGTGCAACGCAATCTGACTTTCTATAATTCCTACAAAAGAATGGCCCTGACTAACAATAATCTATACCTGTCACGATTCACTTACCTCACAAAAAATCTTCGTTACTCAAACTACTGCAATACAGCGAGCGCTACTACTGCCAGCTAAATAAAAGATTCTAACTACTGAAGGCACCAACTACTGATAGGCATACTTAGAAAATGAAAGATTTTGATATAGAACAAACAATGTGTTTACCTTAATAGTGTTCAAAAATAATTACATCAGTTCATGACATCCAGTCTTACAAATTTACTCTTTCTGATGGACACACGTCCAGATCATCCGCTCTCAAAACTCCGCCATTTCTCACCCCACATCCACCACTGCTGGCGGCTCACCTCCAACTGCACAACGCTACGCGCTGTTCACACCCACCTGCCCAACACTACAATAGCGAATATTCCAACAATGCCAACCAGCCACAGACTGCGCACAGCAGAGCCAGTGATTTTCATACAGAGCGCTACGTGACGTTACCAACATAAAAACCTAAACAGCCTACTTACAATGTCATACGGGTAAGTGGGCACATACTGCCAAGTTCTATGTACATTTAATTCGATTTTGTAAAACATAACCTGTCGATCTGTAAGATATCGTTTCCTCATCCCATTCTGGATTCTGCAGTTTTGTTGTCAGGCACTGTCGGATATTCACATTATTGTGTTATTCGTTTATAATTACAAGCGACGGAAGAAGCCTTTAAAGTTCGGAGGCACAAGCAATTTTATGCCGTTGACCAATCATTCGCGTTTAATCCTAGTAATCATAGTCAGTTCGAAATTGCTAATGGTTAGTTTCCCAGAAAAATAGGTGACTGTGGAATCAGTCCCCTGACTGAGATTGGCTTGCAGCTTGTACTATATAGATAATACGTATCTGATCTTGCTGATTGTATTCAAAGGCGTAGGACTATAGAAGTGGCACTTTTGAGGTAACTTGACTAAATACAATTCTAGTTATGAGGCATTCTTGTTGAGGTTCTGTGCCATAAAAACGCCATCAGATCTTGCAAAAGGCGTTCTTCAGTTCTACGCAAAGCACGTACGTAGCTTGTACCACTGTTTATGAAATTGAGTGTGTTTACGCGAACATGGTTGTATTTCTGTATCTCTCGCACTGTGTGTATGTGTGTGTGTGTGTGTGTGTGTGTGTGTGTGTGTGTGTGAGAGAGAGAGAGAGAGAGAGAGAGAGAGAGAGACAGACAGACAGAGAGAGGGAGGGAGTGCGTTGAAGTAATGAAGCTCGTTAACGAGGTTTGCAGAGAGATAGCAACTCCAGGGCTAACTGCAGTTGTTGTTCCCGCCACAAACGTGGTCAACCAACCATGTCGAATACCAGCACAATTGAGTGCAAACTATTAGGACCGCGAAGCACTACCTGTTGCTATGTGTCTCCTCTCTTATCGCCTCTTATATGTGAAGACCCATGCATGTGGAACAGTGTTGGAATTAACTATAAGACAGATTCTGTTCTGACCAAATGAAACTAGAATCGTCTGGCAATAACTGTGGATTCTTTGATTGCCGTAGGAGATCACTCATTGGAATTATAACACATGAAATCCTGAGTCACTGTATTACATGAATGATAAAAAAATAACTCATCTTGCTACTCGTACAATCCTTTCTTACAGGATAACTTGATGTTAATGGACCACTTCATGCATTAATTAACAAACTCCTCTCTTGAGGTACAATGTTCAACGTTTACAAAGGAATACTTGCATCTGAGAATTGAACAATTCTTTATTCCTACTCGATGATGTTGACTACTTCATCTGAGGTCATGAATCGGGACAGAGGTCTTCCACGCTCAGCTCTGTATTGCCATTCCGTACAAGGGCGCTACTGTGCTGAGAGAAAGGGCGTGCATTCGTCAGCCTCTCCTCCTCGTCATTTTGGATTGCAGCGAGACATTGCTAATGATATATGGTATCGATCTGGGTTGCTCACATCGATGTCGCACCACGATCTCTGGACAGTACCACAGATTCACTCTTAGGAATCAGTGCTGGGATAAATGTGCACGACAGTCTGAATAAAAGCCTTAGAAATTTTCGGCCCTCGCAGCAAGACTTAAGGGTGAGGTGTCCACAATTCTTTTACGCAAAACAACTGATCATGATAGAGAGTTCGTTAACTAATAAAAATCATAGTTTGTGTGACTCCGAATTTATTCCAAAAGTCTATATGCACAAAATATGAAAAAGACGTTACATGAAATTTATTGATGCACAATTAAACCTCGACAAACAATGAAACAGAGATCATGCAATTAATGGTTTGTAAAATTGGTGAGAGAATGGGTATGCTGAACATCGTCTCCCTTTCCCAACGAATTTGCCGCAGTGTGTCTGTGCATCATTAACAGTGACTGTTGTGTCCGCCCCGATAGCTGAATGGTTAGCGTGATGGACTGCCGTGTTAAGGAGCCTGGGTTCGCTTCCCGGCTGGGTCGGGGATTTTCTCCGCTCAGGAACTGGGTGTTGTGTTGTCTTCATCATCATTTCATCGGCATCCGGCGCGCAGGTCGCCCAATGTGGCGTCGAATGTAGTAAGACCTGCACCGAAGCGGCCGGACCTGCCCCGTATGGGGCCTCCCGGCCAATGACGCCAAACGCTCAGTTCTATTGATTGTTATGCCTTGAAAGAGAATCTCAGATTATTCAAGAAACTGTGGCTGTGACTTTCGAAATTTTCCCGGCCTATTTCTTATTCCAGTAAATTTCGGATTTGCAGCCGGATCCCATCAACATTCTGATACGATATTTCGGTCCAGAGACGTCCTGCCATCCTCAGGTGAGTAGACGATGTAGTGAAGAGACCTGATGCAATCATGGTATTTATACCGAATTGCGCGTATGCGAGTCGTGGTGGCGGTTTACGGCGCATGCGTAAGGAGGTGACATGCGCGAAGCAGCCAAGTTGTGTGTGCTGCCCTCAGTGTTGAAGTACGAACAAACTAATCGCTGAGTATCGACTGAGCATGTCGATTCCGTTGTGACCGCATAATTTTAGCAATTGGATTCCAATTTTTATCAAGCTGAAAGCCGTTATCACGAGTCATTAAAGTATCAGAAAGACGTATTTCCACGGATTCATTAATTACAGAGTCCCTGAAGCTGGAAACCGGTGCTAAAATTTTGGTGTTATTGTATTCCATTGAATGTCCCATGGAAGTGCAATGTTCAGCCACATGAATAATTAATGCATCTGCAGAAGGTTTTTAAAGAGAATAGCTCTACTTCGCGTCAAATACGGATGGCCATGCACGATTATAATAATAAGAACCAACGCTCTGAGGAGACTGGTGACGACTATAAATCAACTGCGTTCCTTCCATTTGCCGATAACGTGTCTTCTAAAACAGGCGGATTGCTTAGGAAGAATAATATTAATGTCATCTTCCATCCATCAGCAAAGAGCAGGGCCTCAGTTGGATTCTTTAAAGACGGTTTACAATTGAGAAAGGCGGGTGTGTAAAAAATTCCCTGGGAGTGTGGCTCTGCATATATAGGTCAGACGACACGAACGGTGCAGGAACGCTCTGTAGAACACGAAAGACATACCCGTCTGTGGCAACATTCAATGGAAAACAATAATACCAAAATTTTAGCACCGTGTTCCAGCTTCTGGGACTCTGTAACTAAAGAATCCGTCGAAATAAGTCTTGCTGATAATTTAATAAATGGTGACCACGGCTTTCAGCTTGATAAAAATTGAAATTGTATTACTAAAATGATGCCGTCACAACGGAATCGACATGCTCAGACGATACTCAGCGATTAGATTGTTATTAGTCAAAAAGATTTCGGGCTTGCAGCCGGTCGTCGTAAACTTCATTGCACGATATTTCGGCTGAGCAACTGCCAGCCATCTTCAGGTGAGCCGAACAAGGACTGACGAAGACTTTTTTTTTTCTTTATTGATTTTCAATTCCCCCCCGAAGGGGGCGGGCTGGCAGCAGCTTACTACGCTGCTCTACAGCCTACAGACTTTTTTTTAATAAAGGAAGAAGAAAAAAACAAGAAAAACAGGCGATAAAATGGTGACTTAAAGTGTAAAATGACGTAAAAATGCGAAAAGTTAAAACAGAAAGCAAAAGGGGTTGGCAATGTTGTTAAAATACACAGGAATCACACAAGTAACATAGTAGACACACAATTAAAAAAACATGGCGACAGTCTGGTTTCTCTTCGCAAGAGATAAAAAGAGCACACCCAGCGACAGTATGATGGCTGTTCGCTACACTTCCCAAAAGACACAACACGGAACACTCACTGGAAAACCACACCGTAAAACACTGCACGAAAATGGCGGCACAAAGATGGCACTCCCGATCCAAGGCAGAAGGGAGGGGGGGACCTGGAGTAGGGGGAAAAACAAGGAGGGAGGAGATGAAAAAACGAAAAAGGGGGGGGGGGAACCAAGGACGGAGAGGACTAATAAAAGGGGGAGAAGGGCAGACGCGAGAGGGAATGAGAGGAGGCAGAGGAGGGAAATGTAAAAGGACTCGGGGGAGAGAAGGGGGCAAAGAGAGGGGAGGTGTGGAAGAAAGTGGATGGAAGGGGGGGAGAGGGAGCCCGGGAAAAGGACAGAGGAAAGGAGGGGGAGTGAGGATCAGAGTTGATACGAAGACGTTCTCCACTCCAGCTTATATAGTGCGCTGATAGTACTGCCGCGCATGCGTTGCAATTGCGGAGACAGAAGGGCCACACCGACCACCGGCAGCGCCCTCGCTGGTGGACCTGCAGTACTCAGCTGCCGTCGGTATTGTCGCTGGCCGCAGCTATCGAAGTATTCTGGCGTCTTCGTCTCGAGCAAATTTCGGAGAAGACGGTATTCCATGCGTTATTCAATTGGTAACCACTGTCACGATTCATTAGATTTGCGTATTTCAACTGATTCTTTGATAATGGAGTCCCAGTGGCCAAAATCGAAGTTTTGTCGTACTCCATTGAATGTCCGTTAGAAATACAATGTTCCGCAACTGCAGACTTACTGGGTTGCAGTAGGTGAGTGCAACGTTGATGTTCTGTACAACGCCCTTCCACTGTACGCGTCGTCTGTCCTACATAGGCCATACCACACTGACACGGAATTTTGTAGATTCCCACCTTCCGCAGTAATAAATCATCCTTCACCGATCCCAACACATCCGAAATCTTAGGAGGCAGACGGAAAACCACTTTCACATTAAAACGATTAAGAATCCTTGCTATCTACAAGGAGATATTTCCGACAAAGGGAAGAAAAGCTAGGGACTTGGCTGGCGCGTCCTCCTCTTTATCCACTTCCCGGTTCCTGGCTCTAGTTGAGAAGGTCCTGTTAATTTGCCGGGTAGAGTACCCATTGTCTCTGAACACCGTCCTCGAATGTGCCAGTTCCTTAGGCCAATTCTCTGCATCCGACACTGTGTGTGCCCTGTGTACAAGGGTTTTACGTACACGCATGGTCTGGGATGGGTGATGGCAACTTGAAGAATGTAAATACAAGTCAATGTGAGTGGGCTTGCGATAGAATAGTGCCGCACTCTTCCGTTTAACCAAAACATCCAGGAATGGAAAGCAGCCATCTTTCTCTAGTTCCATAGTAAATCGAATATTCTCATGGATGGAGTTGAGATGATGAAAAAACTCCATTAACTTTTCTTCTCCGTGGGGCCACACTATGAAAGTGTCATCGACGTATCTCCAAAAAACAGTTGGTTTACAGACAGCTGATTCAAGTGCTCTCTCCTCAAAATCCTCCATAAAGAGGTTAGCCACCAGAGGAGACAGAGGTCTGCCCATGGCGACACCGTCAGAGTGTTTAAAATATTCCTGGTTAAACATAAAATAAGTTGAGGAAAGAGTACGTCGGAACAAAGCAGTAATGTCCGATTGAAACTGTTGGCCAATTAGATTCAAGGAATCCGCAAGAGGTACTTTTGTGAAAAGGGAAACTACATCGAAACTCACTAGAAGATCCGAACTACTTATGTGGAGAGCCCCCAGTCTATCAATAAAATCAGCAGAGTTCCGTATATGGTGTGAACATTTGCCAACAAATGGTCTCAACAAAGAAGCTAGATGTTTGGCTAAATCAAATGTCGGTGCGTCAATATTACTCACTATAGGCCGTAAAGGCAGACCTTCTTTATGCACTTTAGGGAGACCATACATTCTCGGTGGTACGCTGCCATGTGGTCTTAACCGCTTGGTAGTCTCTGGAGCTAGCGAGGAAGAGTTCAAAAGTGCACACGTCTTCCGTTGCACACGTGCTGCCGAATCTTGATCAATTCTCCGATACGTAGTATCACTAAGTAGACTATACATCTTCGCCAAATACAACCCACGAGGTAACAAAACGGTAGAGTTATCTTCATCAGCCTTAAGCACCACTATTTCCGGATCTTCTCGAAGGTTCCGTAGTGCAGCCCTTTCTTCAGCGGTTATATTACTGCGTTGAGGAGGAACTTGCAGAAGGACCCGACCAGTTTCCCTTCTTATTTCTTCAGCAGCGTCCGTAGGAAGGCGACGTACAGCTTGTTAAACACCACTTACGAAACTTATAAGAGGTACTGCACTTGGTGTAGGCGCAAAGTTAAGACCTTTGCCCAAAACCGACAGCGTCGCATCGTCTAAAATCTTCTCCGTGAAATGAACCACGGAACGTCGTGCAGTTATTTCCTGTGGCGTCGGCTGTTGTGGCACCAAGCGATAAAATTTCGACATCTGCCGGGAACTAGCAGCCTTATATACCCACTTGAACTTGGCTGACGTCACACCATCCACCCACTCCCATGACATAGGAGAAAGAAGTGCTGCAATTTTCAAGTGTAGATGGAACAATTCTTCTGAGATTGCATCCAACCTTCGTCTCGTATAACAAATTCTCTCCTTCACAATAGCGCGGCTCGCCATATCCATTATTTTCCGTGCAGTGGTCGTCTTAATAAAATGTGTCACTCTGGCAAATTTGGGTATTATGCCATGGTCCCGACATCTCATTAAAAAACTTAAAGAACTTAAAAGCTTTGCTCTCTTACTACGTAGCTTGTCGAATCTTCTTACATTTGAGGCCATCTCCTCCCCGTAAAGGCGTTTGATGTAAAATGGAACTAGAGAGAGATGGCTGCCTTCGATTCCTGGATGTTTTGGTTAAACGGAAGAGTACTATCAGCGCACTATATAAGCTGGAGCGGAGAACGTCTTCGTCAGTCCTTGTTCGGCTCACCTGAAGATGGCGGGCAGTTGCCCAGCCAAAATATCGTGCAATGAAGTTTATGACGAACCCGAAATCCTTTTGACCAGTTGATTCGCCGGGAAAATTTCAAATTTTACAGATTGTTATTACTTCACCACTGAGTGCAGGACACACAACTTGGCTGTCTCGCTCATATCACCTCCTAACGCATGCGCCGTAAACCGCCAGCACGACTCGCATGCGCGGAATTCGCTATAAATGCCAAGACTGCATCAGGTCTCTTCATTACTTCTTCTACTCACCTGAGGATGGCCGGACGTCGCTGGGCCGAAATATCGTGGCAGAATGTTGATGGGATCCAGCTGCAAACACGAAAATTACTGGAAAAATACTGTGGCTGTACTGTCAAACATGTTATAGCAGACCTCGGATAGCTTTGGAGAAATCAGAATGAAACTTGAACAGCTCTTGCTTGTCATAGTGCGTTCTAGTCTTCCTGTAGGAGTGGTAAGGTCCGTAGATGGTTTGGGAGACAGATGTGGCGTAAGATTCAAATGGTTCAAATGGCTCTGAGCCCTATGGGACTTAACATGTGAGGTCATCAGTCCCCTAGAACTTAGAACTACTTGAACCTAATTAACCTAAGGACATCACACACGTCCATGCCCGAGGCAGGATTCGAACCTGCGACCGTAGCACTCGCGCGGTTCCGGACTGAAGCGCTTAGAACCGCTCGGCCACCGCGCCCGGCTGTGGCGTAAGGGGAAGTGGTAGACAGATCAGTAGTGGACATAGACACTGTCCTTTATTCAATGATTCAATTTAATGCCTCCACGAATGGCCGGCCGGTGTGGCCCGCGGTTCTAGGCGCCTCAGTCTGGAACCGCGTGACCGCTACGGTCGCAGCTTCGAATCCTGCCTCGGGCATGGATGTGTATGATGTCCTTAGGTTAGTTAGGTTTAAGTAGTTCTGTTCTAGGCGACTGATGACCTCAGATGTTAAGTCCCATAGTGCTCAGAGCCATTTGAACCATTTGAACCTCGACGAATGCAAACAAGTCTGTAATTATTTCATCCTGCTACTACAGTCATTCAAGTACATTTCCATCTTCATGTACTACTCAGCACTGAGCGGCAGGCGATGGTGTACGGCGAGAGACGTGTACGAGCTACTCGGCAGAGCCTCCGGTATGAGAGGAGAGCTGATATGGTACGATATGCCCATGCAGAGGTCACTGGCGACAACCACGTCTTCGCTACTGAGAAAGACCTCCCAGCGGCAGAGCGAAGTCTGTCTGGGCCAGCGTTTAAATGCTGGTTCCCGGCGCCGAATTCGCGGAAGGACTGCGTGTGTGGGCCACTGCAAACCATCTGGAGAACGGCAATGGCCGACGTCTGGCAGGTAGCACATGTTGATGGTGCAGAAGTCAGTCAAGCTGGAGTGGCTTCTTGAAGACTAAGTCCATGGCGTTGACACCTGGAATGGTGTCGCAGAAATCCCGCTGCTGCTGAGTGTTGCTGATCAAGCATGATTACAGCCAGCTGCCGAAGTTTGGGGTTTGTGGTCTAACGACACAGGAGCTGATCACGCAATTCAATGAACAGCTCTTTCTGTCTGGCTTTGGTCGTGTTACAGTACTGGGTTCTGACTTAAAGTTCTACAGTTTTGTCCCATTACAGTGGGAAGACTGAACAGTACATGATGTTGAATCCCCGAGTTCTGCTTGTCCTAACACGCCGGTGCCCCGAGCTACTCTCACCATACTCGTCAGTGTAACATGAGCAGGCCATTAATGCGTTAACAGCTGCCGTCAAATGCGCACCTAGGAGCGTGCTGCTGTGAACTCCAGCATTAGAGTCTGCCAGTCTCCGCTGCCAGGAAGAGTTGCCTTCCAGGTCTCTCATTCCGCATCCACAGAGTAAGTCCTAAAGTTGAGTTACCAAGAGCCACAAGCCGAGAGTCGAAGTAACTGGCAGCCGAAAGACAAGTTCAGTTTTTTAGAAATTAAATTCTTCATTTGTGTGGCCATAGTGTCCGTAATAGGTTTATAATTCTTGAGGGTATTTTTGTTGTGTCGTTGCAACTACTAAAATGCGTGATTTTTTTCACCAGATGTGTTTCGCCTTATTGAGGTAAAGCATCATCAGTGGTCTTTAACTATGTTACTTATATTTTGATTTGCTTTTAGATCGAAAAACAGTTTCTTAAGAATAGGTTGACTTGTACTTCCGGTGACTTTTCGGCTGATTTCTTGCTTACATCGGCAAATGCCGACTGCTAGCACATGGTTGTTTTTCTGTGTTAGACACTGATAATTTTGGTCTAATGTTTAGATGTTCTGCAGCACTATGCATTTGTTATGTTTTTCACAACACACTTTTATGCACACCACAGTATTCTGTTCGTTTTTGTTCTTCAAATACAGTATGTGTTTCTGTTTCCGTTTTTTGGTGTTGCCAACATAAGCTTCCACTACTATGTATTTGACCTATAACATTTTTTTTTTAATTTATCATTTTATGTGTATAATTCTGTGTATTTATGCACTGTGTAAGAGTAGAGAAGAAATAGTGATGGAAGGATTTTTTTAAAACAAAGATCCTTTTCCATCATTCCCCCCCCTCACACTCTCCCACAAACCCCCCCCCCCCACCCAAGTCATTGTTTCATTTCACTTCTCGCTCCTCACCTTCTCTAACTCACACTCCATCACACTGCTATATACATATGTCCACTATGTCCACTCATCATGGTTTACACCTCCCCTAAAAAATGTTTAGGGCAAAGACAAACTAGGGGAAAGCTTACGTTGGCAACACTACAGAAAGCAAACAAGAACACATACTTGAAGTACAAAAACAGATTACAGTGGTGTGCATAAAAGTATGTTATGAAAAACATGAGAAATGCATAGTGCTGCAGAACACCTAAAAATCAGACCAAAATTATCAGTGACTAACACAGAAAAATAGCGATTTGCCAGCAGACGGCATTTCACGATGTGAGCGAGAAATAAGCCGAAAAATCACCGTAAATACAAATCAACCTATTCTTAAGAAACTGTTTTTTCTAGCTAAAAGCAAATTAAAATGTAAATAACTTCATTACAGACCACTGATGACGCTTTACCTCAATAAAGCGAAACGCGACTGCTGAAAAAAAATCACGCATTTTTGTAGTTGCAAGAGACAGACCAAAAATACTCTCAATAACGTTTAGAAATTAGAACGAGAATTTCGACAACCACTACTTAAAAGTTAATTTTTCCCCACCAATGGCGTAACTGTTTTGTAATACTCCCACCAGACACTCGTATAACATCAAATCCAATCAGCTAGTCCCCTCCCCCTCTTTTTTCTCGAAAGAAAATGTCAACTGAAATACAGCAGTGCGCTGACATCACGTTGTTGTTGTGGTCTTCAGTCCAGAGACTGGTTTGATGCAGCTCTCCATGCTACTCTATCCTGTGCAAGCTTCTCCATCTCCCAGTACCTACTGCAACCTACATCCTTCTGAATCTGCTTAGTGTATTCATCTCTTGTTCTCCGTCTACGATTTTTACCCTCCACGCTGCCCTCCAATGCTAAATTTGTGATCCCTTGATGCCTCAGAACATGTCCTAACAACCGGTCCCTTCTTCTTGTCAAGTTGTGCCACAAACTCCTCTTCTCGCCAATTCTATTCAATACCTCCTCATTAGTTTCGTAGTCTACACATCGAATCATCAGCATTCTTCTGTAGCACCACATTTCGAAAGCTTCTATTCTCTTCTCGTCCAAACTACACTCCTGGAAATTGAAATAAGAACACCGTGAATTCATTGTCCCAGGAAGGGGAAACTTTATTGACACATTCCTGGGGTCAGATACATCACATGATCACACTGACAGAACCACAGGCACATAGACACAGGCAACAGAGCATGCACAATGTCGGCACTAGTACAGTGTATATCCACCTTTCGCAGCAATGCAGGCTGCTATTCTCCCATGGAGACGATCGTAGAGATGCTGGATGTAGTCCTGTGGAACGGCTTGCCATGCCATTTCCACCTGGCGCCTCAGTTGGACCAGCGTTCGTGCTGGACGTGCAGACCGCGTGAGACGACGCTTCATCCAGTCCCAAACATCCTCAATGGGGGACAGATCCGGAGATCTTGCTGGCCAGGGTAGTTGACTTACACCTTCTAGAGCACGTTGGGTGGCACGGGATACATGCGGACGTGCATTGTCCTGTTGGAACAGCAAGTTCCCTTGCCGGTCTAGGAATGGTAGAACGATGGGTTCGATGACGGTTTGGATGTACCGTGCACTATTCAGTGTCCCCTCGACGATCACCAGTGGTGTACGGCCAGTGTAGGAGATCGCTCCCCACACCATGATGCCGGGTGTTGGCCCTGTGTGCCTCGGTCGTATGCAGTCCTGATTGTGGCGCTCACCTGCACGGCGCCAAACACGCATACGACCATCATTGGCACCAAGGCAGAAGCGACTCTCATCGCTGAAGACGACACGTCTCCATTCGTCCCTCCATTCACGCCTGTCGCGACACCACTGGAGGCGGGCTGCACGATGTTGGGGCGTGAGCGGAAGACGGCCTAACGGTGTGCGGGACCGTAGCCCAGCTTCATGGAGACGGTTGCGAATGGTCCTCGCCGATACCCCAGGAGCAACAGTGTCCCTAATTTGCTGGGAAGTGGCGGTGCGGTCCCCTACGGCACTGCGTAGGATCCTACGGTCTTGGCGTGCATCCGTGCGTCGCTGCGGTCCGGTCCCAGGTCGACGGGCACGTGCACCTTCCGCCGACCACTGGCGACAACATCGATGTACTGTGGAGACCTCACGCCCCACGTGTTGAGCAATTCGGCGGTACGTCCACCCGGCCTCCCGCATGCCCACTATACGCCCTCGCTCAAAGTCCGTCAACTGCACATACGGTTCACGTCCACGCTGTCGCGGCATGCTACCAGTGTTAAAGACTGCGATGGAGCTCCGTATGCCACGGCAAACTGGCTGACACTGTCGGCGGCGGTGCACAAATGCTGCGCAGCTAGCGCCATTCGACGGCCAACACCGCGGTTCCTGGTGTGTCCGCTGTGCCGTGCGTGTGATCATTGCTTGTACAGCCCTCTCGCAGTGTCCGGAGCAAGTATGGTGGGTCTGACACACCGGTGTCAATGTGTTCTTTTTTCCATTTCCAGGAGTGTATTTATCGTCCATGTTTCACTTCCATACATAGCTACACTCCATGCAAATACTTTCAGAAACGACTTCCTGACACTTAAATCTATACTCGATGTTAACAAATTTCTCTTCTTCAGAAACGCTTTCCTTGCCATTGCCAGTCTAAATTCTATATCCTCTATACTTCGACCATCATCATTTATTTTGCTCCCCAAATAGCAAAACTCCTTTACTACTTTAAGTGTCTCATTTTCTAATATAATTCCCTCAGCATCACCCGACTTAATTCGACTACATTCCATTATCCTCGTTTTGCTTTTGTTGATTTTCATCTTATACCCTCCTTTCATGACACTGTCCATTCCGTTCAACTGCTCTTCCAAGTCCTTTGCTGTCTCTGACAGAATTACAATGTCATCGGCGAACCTCAAAGTTTTTATTTTTTCTCCATGGATTTTAATATCTACTCCGAATTTTTCTTTTGTTTCCTTTACTGCTTGCTCAATATACAGATTGAATAACATCGGGGAGAGGCTACAACCCTGTCTCACTCCCTTCCCAACCACTGCTTCCCTTTCATGTCCCTCGACTCTTATAATTGCCATCTGGTTTCTGTACAAATTGTAAATAGACTTTCGCTCCCTGTATTTTACCCCTGCCACCTTTAGAATTTGAAAGAGCGTATTCCAGTCAACATTGTCAAAAGCTTTCTCTAAGTCTACAAATGCTAGAAATGTCGGTTTGCATTTCCTTAATCTATTTTCTAAGATAAGTCGTAGGGTCAGTATTGCCTCACGTGTTCCAACATTTCTGCGGAATCCAAACTGATCTTCGCCGAGGTCGGCTTCTACCAGTTTTTCCATTCGTCTGTAAAGAATTCGTGTTAGTATTTAGCAGCTGTGACTTATTAAACTGATAGTTCGGTAATTTTCACATCTTTCAACACCTGCTTTCTTTGGGATTGGAATTATTATATTCTTCTTGAAGTGTGAGGGTATTTCACCTGTCTCATACATCTTGCTCACCAGATGGTAGAGTTTTGTCGGGACTGGCTCTCCCAGGGCCGTCAGTAGTTGCAATGGAATGTTGTCTACTCCCGGGGCCTTGTTTCGACTCAGGTCTTTCAGTGCTCTGTCAAACTCTTCATGCAGTATCGTATTTCCCATTTCATCTTCATCTACATCCTCTTTCATTCCCATAATATTGTCCTCAAGTACATCGCCCTTGTATAGACCCTCTATATACTCCTCCCACCTTTCTGCTTTCCCTTCTTTGCTTAGAACTGGGTTTCCATCTGAGCTCTTGATATTCATACAAGTGGCTGTCTTTTCTCCAAAGGTCTCTAATTTTCCTGTAGGCAGTATCTATCTTACCCCCACATCCTTACATTTGTCCTCTAGCCATCCCTCGCGACAGTGGTCAGTCACATCAAACCTACAATTCTTTAGTCTTTTTTTCGTGTAGTGTGGCACAACCAAGAGATTGCTACCTTGAAACTGTTCTTTGTCACAACGACCTGAATGCTTCCTGCTATTTCACTGAAATTCCTTTCTGTAGACCTGCAGTTTTCAGTGTACATTTCTCTAAAGCCACCCATTCACAGTCCAACCAGACAGCAAACCCAACCTGCAAAGTGGGTCTGTCCCGACATGTTTGCCTTTGTGTGGTCAATTTATCAGCAATGGCACCCATTGTCTGGGTGCACTGGCTCCACCAGTACATTGCTACCTGCTAGCCACACCCGCTACAGCCAGCCCACACTCCACGCTTTTCTCTTCTGTTTTGGCATGCTGAAAGCTGCCACATGGCTCAGGTAGGATCCGCCATGCAATGACAATGAGACCACTCAGAGTCAGACAGGTCGGCGACCTGCTCAGTGGGAGTGAAGGGGAGGGCAGTTGAATGGTGGGCCTGAGAATGGGCGGCTTAAAATGACACAAGCTATAAAAAGCGCCATGTCCCCGGCTGAATCTCGCCTTTTTACTATGGCTTTTCCACCTCGATTCATGTTGTTGCGAACTGACTGGCTCTCGACTGTGGGCAACACTGCCTGGGTGTCTGGCCCTGTGTTTTGAAACGAACAATTCATAAGGCCATTTCTACTTTTACCTGAGCAGTCGTCGCAAATTCACCGAATAGCTTATCCTTCACTGGCATTTTCTCCCTGAATGTCTTGTCCCCAGCACGCCACAGATTGAAAGTTCTCCCAAAGAAGTCATTATAAAAGGATTCACGCAGTTCATTGTAATAGACCAAGGAAAATAAAACGTAATTGCCCTAAAATTCGCTGATATCGCTTTCTTCAATATTAAAAATGCATTCGCACTATCTGCATCAGTTAAATTACGTGATATCAAATCCACCTACCAAACTGAATGCGAAGTGGCCAGTCGAACTGTTTGACGATTTTCAAGTTATACTGCTTGACTTGGGAACCTTCATTGTATTAGTTCATCCTGAATTGGACTTCAGTATTGCTACTGGTTTAGCTGAATTTACTGGGGACTCTGCAAAATAGTTCAATGTTTCACGCTAACATAACTGCACTCGCAACAACTTTAATTATTTAACTTGAGGTGGAACAAACACGCGTTAAATTACGTTTAGTAAGACCACCATCGCGTTTATGTGAATTTTACAAGCAATACGGTATCCAGTTTTAAATCAATTGCATCACTGAGTTGACTAACTTATTCAATTATCCGTTCCATTTACTCCCTCAGTTTTATTTAAATTGTTCCATCAATTATTCATTTGTATTGTTGCGCAACAGAATTTATATGTGTTTGCTGCGTGAGGGTAAAAACGTATCGGTGTTTAGCCCATACTTCAGACTCAGAACTACATTGTGAACAGGGTCGGTGACTTACCCCAACCACTGCAATTATTATTCATGAGTAAGAAGTGGTAGGAAGCTCGCAAGGTTAATGTCTCTGCTTACTCCCTTTCGGCCTCCAACTCTTGTTTCATATCCTGCAGTCAAATACCACCAGGACAGTACAGCTTGTCTTTGGATGTTCGTCTCAGATATCCTGTCATGATACGGCATGATTCGTTAATGCGAACTTGCTTAGGATGACTTGCCGTATGCTGTATCAGGCCCTCAAAATCTGCTGTTAAATAGGGTAAAGGTAGGCCTATAGTAGTTAACGGAGACATGTGCACCGCTCCTGTCACTTTGCAGATGGTTTTCTCACTGGAAAATCGTATGTACTGTACGTACAGTGTCTTCTGTGGGTGAGCGTTCTGCTCAAACTGACACCTATAGATTTTGGGGCAGTGCTGTGTACCAGCGAGGTGTCCTCCTAGGGCAGCTACAGAGTTCTTGCACTCTGTCAGTTTTTTAGGCGGAACAAATGTTTTTGAGTTTCGAAAGGATTGTTCT
Organism: Schistocerca nitens; assembly: GCF_023898315.1. Taxonomy (NCBI): domain Eukaryota; kingdom Metazoa; phylum Arthropoda; class Insecta; order Orthoptera; family Acrididae; genus Schistocerca; species Schistocerca nitens. Next base: position 25,047,034 of record NC_064614.1, read on the forward strand.
TGTAATAGGTAGTCAGAGGGCTGCATGCAGATCACCACAACCTAGAAGCCATGAATTTTTGCAGTGTTGGCGCGATGTTTGTCATGTATAAAACTTTGGGCGTGACGATTACCTCTGTGAAAATGGAAAGCCTTTTGTCTGCCAAGTAATAGATTCTGAGAGAATTGTACTGTAAATATACTCTGCCTGACGAAAACATGAAGCACCTTGACGACTTGATCCCATTCCAATTCGTCTTCTGAGGGTATCTTGGAGTGCTTTACAACCGTCCGACAACGACTGTTCCCTTAATTAATTAAACTCGTGTCTTCCATCCACTTCCTTACTGTTAAAATTATCCTAATATTGTCCATCATGAGGACCGAAGGTAGTGTTTGGTAAGGTAATCATTACAAATGTTTTAGCACACATCTACTGACATTAGGAATGTAATCCACAGCAACACTTTTCGAGAGTCAGTCATACATAAAAATGTTTTTGAAGTACATTTTATGTGGGATTAAATTAGAGAAACATAATGGGAGCCTGATTCCCGCAACGCGTTACTGCGGATTATATTTCTGATATTAGTGGTTTTATGCTAAAATATTCATAACTATGTTAAAACGATGTTACAATCATACCTGAAACTTCTAGCAGATTTGACACAATGACTACCGTCTCCGTAAAACGCGATTTTAAAAATTAGAAACTTTGGGTCCTGTCATTCCACAATTAACATCAAAACACGTTAACCATGAAACCTACAGATTGACCTTAATTTATTTCGTAAATGTTTCCTTTGTTCATTCCGTGCGGCATTCACCATTGGCACATAGTCAGTGGTTTCTGGACTTCCCAATGGGATGTTGACAACGTTTAATGATGTGATTTTTTCAGGTTAGCAAATACTGCCACTTCATAACTGAGTATCTTTATTACTGATTACAATTTAATATTAAGTGAATTTTCCGTCGGTGGTTAACAGAACAAAACAATAATTTTCAACAGTAAACACTTTCCTAAAGCTCTGTAAAATATTATTTATTTGTTCACGAACCGACTCTCGGCATCTTAGGCCATTATCATGTAACAACTGAAAGTGGCAAAACAGGTAAAATAAAGTGCGACTTACACACGTTCGAATTGTAATTGTATACATGCTAACCATAGGCAATAAATAGATAGATTTCAATCATCTGTGACATGTACAGGGTGTTTCAAAAATGACCGGTATATTTGAAACGGCAATAAAAACTAAACGAGCAGCGATAGAAATACACCGTTTGTTGCAATATGCTTGGGACAACAGTACATTTTCAGGCGGACAAACTTTCGAAATTACAGTAGTTACAATTTTCAACAACAGATGGCGCTGCAAGTGATGTGAAAGATATAGAAGACAACGCAGTCTGTGGATGCGCCGTTCTGTACGTCATCTTTCTGCTGTAAGCGTGTGCTGTTCACAACGTGCAAGTGTGCTGTGGACAACATGGTTTATTCCTTAGAACAGAGGATTTTTCTGGTGTTGGAATTCCACCGCCTAGAACACAGTGTTGTTGCAACAAGACGAAGTTTTCAACGGAGGTTTAATGTAACCAAAGGACCGAAAAGCGATACAATAAAGGATCTGTTTGCAAAATTTCAACGGACTGGGAACGTGACGGATGAACGTGCTGGAAAGGTAGGGCGACCGCGTACGGCAACCACAGAGGGCAACGCGCAGCTAGTGCAGCAGGTGATCCAACAGCGGCCTCGGGTTTCCGTTCGCCGTGTTGCAGCTGCGGTCCAAATGACGCCAACGTCCACGTATCGTCTCATGCGCCAGAGTTTACACCTCTATCCATACAAAATGCAAACGCGGCAACCCCTCAGCGCCGCTACCATTGCTGCACGAGAGACATTCGCTAACGATATAGTGCACAGGATTGATGACGGCGATATGCATGTGGGCAGCATTTGGTTTACTGACGAAGGTTATTTTTACCTGGACGGCTTCGTCAATAAACAGAACTGGCGCATATGGGGAACCGAAAAGCCCCATGTTGCAGTCCCATCGTCCCTGCATCCTCAAAAAGTATTGGTCTGGGCCGCCATTTCTTCCAAAGGAATCATTGGCCCATTTTTCAGATCCGAAACGATTACTGCATCACGCTATCTGGACATTCTTCGTGAATTTGTGGCGGTACAAACTGCCTTAGACGACACTGCGAACACCTCGTGGTTTATGCAAGATGGTGCCCAGCCACATCGCAGGGCCGACGTCTTTATTTTCCTGAATGAATATTTCGATGATCGTGTGATTGCTTTGGGCTATCCGAAACATACAGGAGGCGGCGTGGATTGGCCTCCCTATTCGCCAGACATGAACCCCTGTGACTTCTTTCTGTAGGGACACTTGAAAGACCAGGTGTACCGCCAGAATCCAGAAACAATTGAACAGCCGAAGCAGTACATCTCATCTGCATGTGAAGCCATTCCGCCAGACACGTTGTCAAAGGTTTCGGGTAATTTCATTCAGAGACTACGCCATATTATTGCTACGCATGGTGGATATGTGGAAAATATCGTACTATAGAGTTTCCCAGACCGCAGCGCCATCTGTTGTTGACAATTGTAACTACTGTAATTTCGAAAGTTTGTCTGCCTGAAAATGTACTGTTGTCCCAAGCATATTGCAACAAACGGTGTATTTCTATCGCTGCTCGTTTAGTTTTTATTACCGTTTCAAATATACCGGTCATTTCTGAAACACCCTGTAGAACAGCTACCAGAGTGCATTAGTATTGCTCGTGTTTAGTGTTGTTTCCAGGCCTGGTGGTGTATACAAGAGGGAGGGAGAGGAGTGATGTAAACAGCATCAGATGTTGGGTGATGAGTGTGAAAGATGCGGAGATGTGAGATAGCGATATCAGCGCCTGCCCGAGTTTCACAAGGGCCTCACTGCGGGTCTCCATTTGGTCAGCTGGTCGAAAGGTGCAGTATCTAGATTTGTAGTCCATTCCGATGTAACAGTGGCCGGATATTGGACTGCATGAAAATCTGAGCAAAAATACCCGCCGCCAAAGCTGCGGACGACCAGATCTGACCACCACAAAGGGCGGTCACTGTATTCTGGACCACGCATATTTTAAACCCATTACATCGCTTCCTGCCGTCCGAGAACAAGCAATAGGCGGCACATTTTGGCATACCGCACCACTGCTTGGAGATAGATAGCAGGTAGACTGAGGAATTGCGAATGCTGCCTTCAACAAACAACGGCTGCGTTTGTGGTGGTGCCTTGACTGTGAAGCATGGACCGCTGATGAATGGCATTGCACAGCCTTCTGCGGTGAATCGGGGTTCAGCACTACCCTTTTCGGTCGAGAGGTCCCATTCTTCCAGTGTTCAGCGATGTTGCTCCTGCAGGCGGAATGCTGTGGGGAGCTATCAGGTATGGCTTCAGGTCACGGTTGGTCGTGACGGCACAACAGCACATTACTGGTATCCTCCGACCTCTTGTGTTACCTCTCATGTGAGACATCGTGGGGCCATTTTTCAACACGACTATGCTCGCTCACACATGGCACGTGTCTCTGAGGTATTTCCGTGACCAGCAAGATCCCCAGATCTATCCCCGACAGAATGTGTGTCAAACCGGCTCGGATATCAGTCCCAGGCCAGTGACAATATCCATAATGTCGAAGACCGGTTATCATAGTTGTGACCAGCTTGACTCAGGTTTGCAAACAATGGCGTTACGACATCTTTCACAACTGATTCAAAGCATCCATCTCGGCTCGCGAGGGTGCAACCCGCATGGGTGGGCTCATACTGCCAAGTTCCTTGTAAATTTGACTCCATTTTGCGATCACCGAAATAACGCCATGTAGTCTCTCAGCGCGTGAGATTTCATATCGTTTCCTCTTCCCCTTAATTTTTTTGTCAGGCAGTCTGATCGCCATATACCCTGCATCCAAGAAACACATAGGAACACTCACCATCCACATGTAAGGACCAGAACCAGACCTGCAAGTTAGGACAACAGCCTACACCGTAGAAATAGACACGGAATTATCACAAAGAGTTTAGCAATTTCACGTCCTTGAATATACCACCTAATGAAGATATCTCTCTCTCACACCTCCAAAAAACGTCGATAATAAAAAATATCTTTCTCTGTTGTTGACTACAGCAACCACAGACATGTTTGCGAATAAAGATGAAGATAAAAATCGATAGATCGCCATTGAATCAAAGCGTGTGACACCCCTACAGGACATAAATTTCCTGCCATACTTTTATAGTGGAAGATGGCGATGCGAACATAACCTGAACCTCTTTGTCAGCGTAGATGAAGTACAGAAGTGATAAAAAAACTGTTTGTCCAACTATCTCGGATATATAACATCAACCAACGATGTATCAATTGCTACCGTTAATCCGGTCATAGAGTATACGGTCCAGAAGAAGATATAACGTCGGAGAGGCAGACTGCCCTAATTTCTCCAGCATGCGGGGCAAATCGCTTCTTAGTATTAGAAATACCCGACAGAAGTATGATATCTCCGCAGATGCAGCGTCCAATCCAAGAGGATGCAGCAGCACGCACAGGAACTCACGCAAGATACAGCCACCATATTGGACGATGGGCATAAATCGACAGATACAGCAAGAAATAGAACTCTCGAAACCTTTTCCTATGACAGACCTGGAGACGGCAATTATCAAACGTAAAATTCGTAAGGCAGGACGCCTTGAAGTATGTGTTGAGGAGATAAATCACTTCGGTCCATCAGAAATTGATGGATGTTGAAAAGACAAATAACTTCACGAATCAGCAACAGGCATTTCTCACTTATACATTACTGACCATTAAAATTGCTACACCACGAAGACGACGTGCTACAGACGCGAAATTTAAACGACAGGAAGAAGATGCTGTGGTATGCAAATGATTAACTTTTCAGAGCATACAAACACGGTTGGCGCCGGTGGCGACACCTACAACGTGCTGACATGGGGAAAGTTTCCAACCGATTTCTCATACACAAACAGCAGTTAACCGGCGTTGCCTGATGAAACGTTGTAGTGATACCTTACAAGGATCCTCCTTACATGGATAAAGGTCGGATTGTAGCATATCGCGATTGGGGTTTATCGTATCGCGACATTGCTGCTTGCGTTGGTCGAGATCCAATGACTGTTAGCAAAATATGGAATCGGTGGGTTCAGGAGGGTAATACGGAACGCCGTCTTGGATCGCAACGGCTTCGTATCACTAGCAGTCGAGATGACAGTCATCTTATCTGCATGACTGTAACGGATCGTGCAGCCACTTCTCGATCCCTGAGTCAACAGATGGGGACGTTTGCAAGACCGCAATCATCTGTACGAACAGTTCGACGACGTTTGCAGCAGCATGGACTATCAGCTCGGAGATCATGGCTACGGTTACCCTTGACGCTGCATCACAGACAGGAGCGCCTGCGATGGTGTACTCAGTGATGAACCTGGGTGCACGAATGGTAAAACGTCATTTTTTCGGATGAATCCAGGTTCTGTTTACAGCATCATGATGGTCGCATCCGTGTTGGGCGACATCGCGGTGAAGGCATATTGGAAGCGTGTACTCGTCATCGTCATACTGGCGTATCACCCGGCGTGATGGTATGGGGTGCCATTGGTTACACGTCTCGGTCACCTCTTCTTCGCATTGACGGCACTTTGAACAGTGGACGTTACATTTCAGATGTGTTACTACCCATGGCTCTGCCCTTCATTCGATCCCTGCGAAACCCTACATTTCAGCAGGATAATGTACGACCGCATGTTGCACGTCCTGTACGGCCCTTTCTGGATACAGAAAATTTTCTACTGCTCCCATTGCCAGCACATTTTCCAGATCTCTCACAATTGAAACCGTCTGGTCAATGGTGAACGAGCAACTGGATCGTCACAATACGCCAGTCACTACTCTTGATGAACTGTGGTATCGTGTTGAAGCTGTATGGGCAGCTGTACGTGTACACGCCATCCAAGCTCTGTTTGTCTCAATGGCCAGGCGTATCAAGGCCGTTATTACGGCCAGAGGTGGTTGTTCTGGGTACTCATTTCTCAGGATCTATGCACCCAAATTGCGTGAAAATGAAATCACATGTCAGTTCTATTATAATATATTTGTCCAATGAATACCCATTTATCATCTGCATTTCTTCTTGTTGTAGCAATTTTAATTGCCAGTAGTGTATATCACTTACCCATGGCTCCTGAGAGACTGTTACTCCGTCGTCCTACAGAGGTATTCGAGCCATCTCTGATCCATGAACAAACTCCTTCATACCGAGAAAACGTAATGCAACGCAAGTGGTGAAATTAACGCATTGCGTAGTGGACGGTTCTGAGAATAGACATACCACTTGCACTTTTCAGCACCCTATGGTGTAGTTAACTACCGACTCTTCTTAGAGAAACGCTTTTCGCGAGGACTGCAAGCTGACGCAAATGATAGGAAACCTCCAAAATGAAGAGTTTCGAAGAGAGAGCAGAACGCAGAAGAATGGTGCCGAGGCTTTTTAAAATCTCTAGCCTTTATGAAACACTTGTTAGACAATGAGATGTCCAGCATTTCAAATGGCGTAGCTCAGTCGTTGATTTCAGACATGATCTGCAGCCTTCTCTAGAACCGTAGAATATAATTACGAAACTACTTAACTGTACTTAAGATCTTTCCCAACAGCGAGTTTCAGCACTTAATTCCTCCACCCCGAATGCTCGTCCCGGAATCCTACGACTATTCCAGAGCGCTGCAGTGACTTGGCGGATTTGTTTGTATACTATACAACGTTTAATAATGTGATTATTCACAGGTTAGCAAAATACTGCCACTTCATAACTTAGTTTCTTCATTATTAATTACAATTTAAAATTAAGTGAATTTTCCGTTGGTGGTTAACAGAACAAAACAACAATGTTCAGTAGAAAACACTTTCCTAAAGCTCTGCAAAATATTACTTATTTGTTCACGAGCCGACTCTCGGCTTCTTAGGCCATCATCATGTAACAATTGAATGTCGCAAAACAGGTAAAATAAAATGCGAATTACGCAGAGATTTCTTATACGGAAGACACAATAAATGATTACGTAAAGAGTATTTACAAAAGAAAGTATTACGTTTTCACGTCACACGGCAATACCTACACTTAAGCCAAAATAATTTTAGTTATACGCATATCGTTACATTAACAGTAAATGAAAACTAACCTTCAAGTTGCGGTTGTAATGTAATATTTGTATAAAACTAAAGGGGTATTTGGGGCAACGATCGCTGGGGCGAGTAAAGTTTCGAACAGCAGTTCTTTGAAATATACCATAAGTAAGTAACTCAGGCAAACGTTATTGGAAAGACAGCACAAGTCTATAATATTAAGAAAGTTGTTTTCCTCTTAACAACGAACTGCCAAAAACAGTAGCTAGGAAAGGAAAGCGTGAGCAGAAGCCGACATGTGTTGAAAATGATGAGGACGTCACAGCCGTAGTTTGTTGCAGCATTTCTAATCAGTGTTATACCAATTAACTGCCTTTTACTGTTTACAAAATGAAACCGCGAGAATCCATGAAGAAATGTGTGGTTTTGGAGGAACGGAAAGGAGTAATCACAATAGTCATCCTTCATTTCTCTGGCCTATCGGCATTCACATCTGTCTTTGTGTCTGTTACTTGTCAGCTCGCTGCTATCTTCGTTGGAACATACTATTGCCTACCACTCTACTCTGGCAACAGATACTGTAAATACTGACACCCGAAATATACTGGAAGAAACAGTGGCCCCGTACCCGTATGACATCCTAAGGTAGATTCATTTCAGGTGCCATGCCTGAAACTGCGACTTCTCCAGCGCTACAATTCTGAAGCGTAAGATCTTTAAAAGACATTCCTTTAGTCCTTTACAATCACAATAATTTGCTTAAATCGAAAACAAAATAAATTTATTCCTGATAACTGTCTTTCAGAGGTCGCTATCGACAGAGTCTGACTAAATTGGAAAAGTTGCAAGGTAAACCGCCGTCGGAAACGTTTATCCGTAATTATCGTTTTAACATGGATTTCCGAAAAATCGTAATAATAATCTACGAGCGGCATTCAATAAGTAATGCAACTTTTCCCCCCGGCCAGTGTCGGTTTAAAAAAATGAGAAATTTGTTGTGGAACTTCGCGATATATTGACGCTTCAGCCTCTATAGTTTCACGAAGTGCCGATAGGTGGTGGCGCTATATGTATCCTCCAAAATGGCGTCTGTAACGGATGTACATTGCAAGCAGAGAGCTGTCATTGAGTTTGTTTTGACGGAAAACCAGAACATCGCTGATATTCATAGGCGCTTGCAGAACGTTTACAGAGACCCGACAGTGAACAAAAGCATGGTGAGTCGTTGGCCAAGACATATATCATTATCACAACAAGGTTGCGGAAACAAAACGGCGATCCATAGAGTGGGACCTCAAAACCTCTCCTCCGAAGGTTGGTTCAAATGGCTCTGAGCACTCTGGGGCTTAACTTCTGAGGCCATCAGTTCCCTAGAACTTAGAACTACTTAAACCTAACTAACCTAAGGACATCACACACATCCATGCCCGAGGCAGGATTCGAACCTGCGATCGTAGCGGTCGCGCGGTTCCAGACTGTAGCGTCTAGAACCGCTCGGCCACTCCCTCCGAAAGGAAAAGTTCAGAACCGCAATCACAGCCGGTAAAGTCATGGTGACAGGCTTCTGGGAATCTGCAGGAGTCATTCCGTTTGGTGTCCTCCTCATGGTGCGACGATCAGCTCTGAAGTGTATTTTGCTACCCTGAAGAAATTACTTCTTCTACTTGAAGAAATTATTTCATCGTGTTCGTCGTCCAAAAATGCAAACGAAATTCTTCTCCATGATAACGCAAGGCCTCACACAAATGTGCGCTCCCGAGAGGAGCTCACACAATTTCATTGCAGTGTTCTTCCTCATCCGCCCTACACTCCGGAACTCGCACCTTCCAGTAAATCGAACATGGGAAGGTTATTGATTCAGTAAGACATTGGCTCCGACGTCGACCAGTAGAGTGGTACCATTCGGGCATACAGGACCTTTAAGTAGGGCCCCTTAAGGATGTCGTATTGAACGGAGATTATGTTCAAAAATAGGGTTTTGTAGACAAAAGAGTGGGGAAAAAATCGTGCGCTGGAGTGATGAATAAAACGACCTGCTTGCAGAAAAAATGTGTTGCATTGCTTATTGAATGCCCCTCATAAATTAGTCCTTCGTACGTAAATAAAAGCATAAGAAAGAGCGTGATGATTAGTACTTAACAGTAAGTTATTACGGCGGTGGTGGGTCGCAAATATGGTAGTCGATATACACTCCTGGAAATTGAAATAAGAACACCGTGAATTCATTGTCCCAGGAAGGGGAAACTTTATTGACACATTCCTGGGGTCAGATACATCACATGATCACACTGACAGAACCACAGGCACATAGACACAGGCAACAGAGCATGCACAATGTCGGCACTAGTACAGTGTATATCCACCTTTCGCTGCAATGCAGGCTGCTATTCTCCCATGGAGATGATCGTAGAGATGCTGGATGTAGTCCTGTGGAACGGCTTGCCATGCCATTTCCACCTGGCGCCTCAGTTGGACCAGCGTTCGTGCTGGACGTGCAGACCGCGTGAGACGACGCTTCATCCAGTCCCAAACATGCTCACACACCGGTGTCAATGTGTTCTTTTTTCCATTTCCAGGAGTGTATTAGATGCGGCATTCCTTGAGGGGAATACATTACAAGGTTCTCTGGGCAACCTTAAAACAAAGACGTTGTAGGTTGTGAAAAAGAACGCATATAAATTCCGAAAATACCATTTCCCGGTAGGTATTCCCCACGGATATCTTTTCTTGCGTATTCATTTTAGCACTGGGCTTCGGTTGTCCGCTTTTAAAAACATCCTTCTATAGCACTTCCCATTTCTTCACCGGTTTTCAACTTTATGAACAGCAACTCCTGCCTCGGTACGGCGACGCATTTTAAAAACCAGAGTAAGCATTTGTGTGGCAGGTCTGCGGCAGGTAGCATTGTTGGCGGCGCCGGTGCTGGGAGAGAGATCCCGTAAGCGGATTGCCGTAGAGGCGCGCCCGGTTCGTCGTAAGCCCCTCTTGTACTGGAAAAGAGTTTCGTCCGCGAAAGCTCTCGCTGTTGCCACAGGGACTATTTGCACATCGCAAAACCACAGCCTTGTTCCTGTACTTACACACTGCCCTCGTTACAGTGCTCCACTATCGTGCAGTGAACAAAATAGTAGCTTATGCTGTATCGGAACAGCTTTGTGAATGGATTAAGATGTTGATTTGATCTTCAGTCCGAAGACTGGTTTGATGTAGCTCTCCTCTCTATTCTACGCCGAGGCAGCCTCTTCATCTATGTATAACTGCTGCTATCTACATATATTTGAACCTGCTTACATCTATTCCTTGCTCTCCGTGTACAATTTTTACTCACCACGCATGCCTCCATTATTAAACTGCTGCAGACTTGATGCCTCAGAATATGACCTACTAATCGACTTCGAGGGGCATGAAAGGGAAGAGTGGTTTGGAAGGGAGTGAGACAGGGTTGTAGCCTCTCCCCGATGTTATGTTGAGCAAGCACTAAAGGAAACAAAAGAAAAATTCGGAGTAGGTATTAAAATCCATGAAGAAGAAATAAAAACTTTGAGGTTCGCCGATGACATTGTAGTTCTGTCAGAGACAGCAAAGGACTTGTAGGAGCAATTGAACGGAATAGACAGTGTCTTGGAACAAGGATATAAGATGAAGATCAGCAAAAGCAAAACGAGGATAATGGAATGTAGTCGAATTAAGTCGATTGATGGTGCGGGAATTAGATTAGGAAATGAGACACTTAAAGTAGTAAAGGAGTTTTGCTATTTGAGGAGCAAAATAACTGATGATGGTCGAAGTATAGAGGATATAAAATGTAGACTGACAATGGAAAGGAAAGCTTTTCTCAAGAAGAGGAATTTGTTAACATCGGGTATACATTTAAGTGTCAGGAAGTCATTTCTGAAAGTATTTGTATGGAGTGTAGCCATGTATGGAAGTGGAACATGGACGATAAATAATTTAGACAAGAAGAGAACAGAAGCTTTCAAAATATGGTGCTACAGAAGAATGCTGAAGATTAGACGGGTAGATCACATAACTAATGAGGAGGTATTGTATAGAATTGGGGAGAAGAGGAGTTTGTGGCACAACTTGACAAGAAGAAGGGACCAGTTGGTAGGACATGTGCATGGGGGCTTAATTAAATAAAATGCAAATAATTTTAAGTTTAGTAGCTGTCTGTCCGGTTACGCAGTCTCGTAACCGGTTGGCCCTGACTAGTATTAGTACGCAATCTGACTGCATAGAATAACAACAAAGAACGAAAGGAAATTTCCGTTAACACAATTAATTAATTAAGTCCCCAGCAACTATGAAAGCTACGAAACAACAAGGCACAAGTGTAACTGTTCTGTGTGTGGAAGTGTGATTCAACGTACACATCTGGCACGGTTCTTCCTCAATAAGACAAGATATTTTCAATTCCATTTACAGTGAATTAATTAAATAAAACTGAAATACTATAATTGCACATAGAAACCCGAATTACAGTCTAATACATGAACACAAGCCAAATGCTTTGTTGACTGAACCTGTGACCAAGAGGCATTGTTAGTTAGGAAATTAAAAAAAAAGAAATAATAATAAAATAAATGTTTCTTACCTTCATATATATTGACTAAAAATGCACTCTGATCATTACAACATCTCCATTCGAACAACATCTGCTGTCTACCCCATCAAAACAACTGCACACGACATGGCCTCAAATAGTACAGCTATCAACATCCTCTCAGCAAAGCACTAACCACCACAACTTCTGAACAAGCACTGCCAGTGGAGGCGGCGGAATAGAACTCTTTGACGCGATCTCTGGCGCTGTGACTCAGTGTAGCCACCTTTCACATGTTCTGAGGCATCAAGGGATCACAAATTTAGCATTGAAGGGCAGCTTGGAGGGTAAAAATCGTAGAGGGAGACCAAGAGATGAATTCACTAAGTAGATTCAGAAGGATGTAGGCTGCAGTAGGTACTGGGAGATGAAGAAGCTTGCGCAGGATAGAGCAGCATGGAGAGCTGCATCAAACCAGTCTCAGGACTGAAGACCACAACAACAACAACAACAATCGACATCTTCCTTTACCAAAGTAATGCCAAAAATTGCTTTTTTTCTGATTGACTGAGTACCACTTCATTAGATATTCCCTCTAACCATCTAATCGTCATCATTTTTCATAATACCATGGCTCGAAAGCTTCTAGTCTATTCTTGTCTGACCTGTTTATCGCCCACGTTTCATTATCGTGAAGTCTGCCCCCGGTAGCTGAGTGGTCAGCGCGACATAATGTCATCTCTAAGGGCCCGACTTCGATTCCCGGCTGGCACGGTGATTTTCACGAGCTCAGAGACTAGGTGTTGTGTTGTCCTAATCATCATCTCATCCCCATGGACGCGCAGGTCGGCGCAGAGGCGTCACATCGAAAGACTTGTACCCGGCGAACGGTCTACCCGACGGGAGGCCCTAGACACACGATATTTCCAGACGAAAACCTTCAGAAAAATTTCCTGCTACTTAAATTTACAACATATATTAATAAATTCCTCTTCTTCAGAAATCATTTTCTTGCTATTGCCGACTGTATTTTATATCCTCTCTGTTTCTGCCATCAACAGGTGTTTTTCTGCATAAACAGCAAAATTTATTTACTACTTTTCGTAATAGAATTCCATCAGCCTCGCCTGATCTATTTCGGCTACATTCCATTACTCTTGTTTTGCTTTGTGATGTCTGTTGCGCAGCATTTCTGTAGGAGTGGAATTCCTATTGAGGTTGTGTAAATGTCGGCTCTTAACCAAGTACTCCGATTTATCAACAAGTAGTTTACCAAGGAAGGTCACATACGTAAATAAAACAAGAAATTGCAGGGTAAGTCACGAACTCGCTCTCAGTTTTAAGAATTAATTAACTTGCGATATAACAAGTTGATCAAAATACACTGGTGTGCAAAACTGAAGGACGAAAGTAACTCTCACATGATGTGTCACTGCCGATTAACATACACTACTGGCTATTAAAATTGCTACACCAAGAAGAAATGCAGATGATAAACGGGTATTCATTGGACAAATATATATATTAGAACTGACATGTGATTACATTTTCACGCAATTAGGGTGCATAGATCCTGAGAAATCAGTATCCGTAGTAACGGCCGTAGTAACGGCCTTGATACGCCTCGGCATCCAACAGAGCTTGGATGGCGTGTACAGGTGCAGCTGCCCATGCAGCTTCATCACGATACCGCATTTCATCAAGAGTAGTGACTGGCGTATTGTGACGAGTCAGTTGCTCGGCCACCATTCACCAGACGCTTTCAGTTGGTCAGAGATCTGGAGAATGTGCTGGCCAGGGCAGTAGTCGAACATTTTCGGTATCCAGAAAGGCCCGTACAGGACTTGCAACATGCGGTCGTGCATTATCCTACTGAAATGCAGGGTCATAACACATCTGAAATGTGACGTCCACTGTTCAAAGTGCCGTCAATGCGAACAAGAGGGGACCGAGACGTGTAACCAATGGCACCCGATACAATCACGCCGGGTGATACGCCAGTATGGCGATGACGAATACACGCTTTCAATATGCGTTCACCGCGATGTCGACAAACACGGATGCGCCCATCATGATGCTGTAAACAGGACCTGGATTCACCCGAAAAAGTGACGTTTTGCCATTCGTGCACCCAGGTTCGTCACTGAGTACACCATCGCAGGCGCCCCTATCTATGATGCAGCGTCAAGGGTAACCGCAACCGTGGTCTCCGAGCTGATAGTCCGTGCTGCTGCAAACGTCCCCGAACTGTTCGTGCAGATAGTTGTCTTGCAAACGCCCCCATCTGTTGACTCAGGGATTGAGACGTGTCTTCACGATCCGTTACAGCCATGCGGATAAAATGCCTGTCATCTCGACTGCTACTGATACGAAGCCGTTGGGATCCAGCACGGCGTTCCGTATTACCCTCCTGAAACCACCGATTCCATATTATGCTAACAGTCATTGGATCTCGACCAACGCGAGCAGCAATGTGTCCATACGATAAACCGCAATCGTGATAGGCTACAATCCGACCTTTATCAAAGTCGGAAACGTGATGGTGCGCATTTCTCCTCTTTACACAACAACGTTTCATCAGGCTACGCCGGTCAACTGCTGTTTGTGTATACAGAAAGAACTGCTGCAGTATAACATAAGAAGGTAAAAGAAAGAAATTGCAATGAGACGAATAGATATCATTCTTTTACTCGAAGAGAATAATTAAACTGACGTCATCGTAATTCATGATAGTCTCCTTGGCCACTAAAAATGCGGAACATTGTTCTTAATAGGGGTGTGTCATCATCAGGGACAGCAATGAACGGTCTGTAGCGTGCTCCCGACTGGCCATAATGTTGGTAGAGGAACCTGTGGCAGATCGGAGTACTTAACACCCAACAGTCATTTTGGGGTATAAGACAATTGTGGTAAGCCATTAAATCGATTGAGACCTCTTTATTAAACTATTAAATTTCAAAAAAATTACACCATATCAATATTTAGTTACCTAGCTTTATATATTGATAGAAAATTTTGAGATATCTTCATTTTCCCCATTTAGCCCCACACTTGTCGGGGGGGGCGGGGGGGCGGGGGGGGGGCGGCGAGGGCAACAGAAAGGAGACAAGATTGTGGGCGTCTTGGTGGAATAGAGGGTTTTGTAGTGCAGGAATGATAACCGGGAAGGGGATACGTGGGTCGAGAATAATGACAAACGAAGGCTGAGGCCAGGAGGGTTACAGGAACGTTGGATATATTGCAGGGAGAGTTCCCAGCTGCGCAAGTGAGAAAAGCTGGTGTTGGTAGGAAGGATACAGATGTCACAGGCTGTGAAGCGGTCACTGAAATGAAGAACGTCGTGTTGGACAGTGTACTCAGCAGCTGAATGACTCAGCTACCTCTTGGCCACAATTTGTCGGTGTACATTCACGCGGACAGACAGATTGTTGGTTGTCATACTCACGTAGAACGCAGCACAGAGGTTGCAGCTTAGCTAGTAGGTCACGTGACTGTTTAATGGGATAGGCGATGCTTGTGACCAGAGTAGCTTGTTGGTGGAAGGAGGTATGACACAGGTCATGAGCCATGAAAACAAGTGGCAGGGATCAGTTATTGTCTAGGGATGAAAGAGGATATTGTGTAGGTTCGGTTGGTGGCGGAATATCACTGTGGGAGGGGTGGGAAGGATAGTGCGTAGGACATTCCTCATTTCAGGGTAGTCAAAACCCTAGTGAAGAATGTGATTCATTTGCTCCCGTCCTGGGTGGCACTGAGTCACAAGGGGAATGGTCTTCTGCGGTCGGACAGTTGCACTTTGGGAGGTGGGTCGCAGGAGAGATAAGATACTTTAAAATGGTGAGATGCATTCGTAGTTTGCTGAGGTTGTACATACTGCGATAGTGAATCCCACGGTAAGCAGTTCAGTTGAAGAGGAATAGGCATTTCTAAAATGGGCAATCACAGAAATTGGACAGACAAACGTTGGTACAGTCAACCTTGGGTAAAATAAGAAATACTTCAACTGATTGACGAAGAAGGAAGTACAAGAATGTTCAGAAAAATACAGTGATAAATCAATGTAGGTCACTTCGGAATGAAATAACTAAGAGGTGCAGGGAAGCTTAGGCAAAATGACTTCAAGAACAGTGTGAAGAAATCGACAAAGAAACTATCGTTGGAAGGATTGATTAGCATGTACAAAAATCAAAACAATCTTCGGTGAATTTACTCCTAATTAAGAACAGAAACTATGGGAAGCCAAGAATGAACTCTTGTCATTATAAAGGATGTAAGGCAGGTATGCAGCCTTTCAACCCTACAGTTAAGACTATACATCGAAGAAACAATGACATATGTAAAAGAAAGGGCCATGAGTGAGATTAAAATTCAAGATGAAAGGATGTCAATGATAATACTCACCGAAAGCATCACCATCCGTTATGAAATCGAATAAGAAATACGTAACACGTTGAATTGAGGAGTGGTAGAAATATGGACAAACTAAACATCAAAATTTGTCACCACGAAGTAGACGCAGTTAAGGAAGTCTGCTCTCTTGCCAGTAAACTAACAGATGATGGAAGAATCAAGACGGATATAAAAATCGGGGTAGCACAGGCAAAGACAGTATTTCTGGCCAAAAGAAGTGTGCCCGCATCTCGTGGTCGTGCGGTAGCGTTCTCGCTTCCCACGCCCGGGTTCCCGGGTTCGATCCCCGGCGGGGTCAGGGATTTTCTCTGCCTCGTGATGACTGGGTGTTGTGTGCTGTCCTTAGGTTAGTTAGGTTTAAGTAGTTCTAAGTTCTAGGGGACTGATGACCATAGATGTTAAGTCCCATAGTGCTCAGAGCCATTTGAACCAAAAGAAGTGTACTAGTATCAAACATTGACCTTAATTTGATTAAAGAATTGCTGAGGATTTACTTTTGGAGCATAGCAATGTACGGTAGTGAACCACAGACTGTCTGAAAACCGGTACAGAAGAGAATCGAAGAATCTGGGCCGTGGTTGTGTAGGAGGATGCTGAAAATTAGGCGGACTGATAAGAAAAGGGGCGATGAGGTTCTCTGCAGAATTGACGAAGAAAGAAGCACAGAACATTGGCAGTAAGTAGGTACAGCATGAGAGAACCTGTGTTATGGTTGGTTGGTTGGTTTGTTAGGGGGAAGAGACCAAACTGCGAGGTCATCGGTCTCATCGGATTAGGGAAGGACGGGGAAGGAAGTCGGCCGTGCCCTTTCAAAGGTACCATCCCGGCATTTGCTGGAGCGATGTAGGGAAATCACGGAAAACCTAAATCAGGATGGCCGGACGCGGGATTGAACCGTCGTCCTCCCGAATGCGAGTCCAGTGGGCTAACCACTGCGCCACCTCGCACGGTCCTGTGTTAAGACATCAGGAAATAACAAAGAGGATTAAGTGTATAGAAGAAGAACGAGATTGGAATATATCCAAGAAATAACTGAGGCTGTAAGGTGCATGTGCTATCCTGAGTTGAAGAGGATGGCACAAAAGAGGAATTCGTGGCGGGAAATATTGAACTTGTCAGAAGACTAACGACCAAAAAAAATTTTAAAAAGTTTGAAAAATATCTACATATACAACAATATATTCAGTTTGCCTATCATGCATGTATCACAATCCCCTATCAAGGACTATGAAATTTGAGCCCAGTTAGATGGAGATTTAGAGGAAATGTTTATATTTCAAATTAATTTGTATCAACTAAAGCACTTTTTCATACTGAATTTACTGGCAGCGCATAGCTACACATTTGCAATTATCTCGCAGACCTGTATAGGCATATTTACCGGAATCATCTTGCTTCTGTTATCGTACTTTCAGCTATGTCATTTGCAGCTGTTAATTACGGTACGTCTCGAATATTATACGTATTCTCGATAACATGAGTGATACCAGTTGTTGTGCCGTCTCTCTAGATATATGACGATGTATCAAGTAATTAGAGGAAATCACCACCGCCTCAAATTACACTGAAATAATAACGAACACATTTTAATTAAAATCATTGTATTTTTTATTGTATTACCATTACGGACTTTGAGTGCTTATAAATAGATATTTTTAGCGTTTTTGGATGCGAACCATACATACACCTACAGAGTAAGTGTTTCCAAGAGTAATCAGTTAGTAAATTCCATTATAGTTTAGTTTATTGCTGTTAAATGGGGAGACTCACTCTAAATTCAGTGACATAAAATTCATGACTTAGGTGCCTGTTTTCTTAATGTCTACAGAAGCATACTATTAATTATCCAATGGGTTGCAAGGTAACAATTCAGCAAGAATAACATCGATTTTGAAGAGCATCTGCAATCAACATCCCTAATCAGCACCTAAAGTCCATGGCAGTGTGCACAGTAACCCTAAGAGTTTAATTTATAACTTTACTCCACTTAGCTGGCAGCCAACAAGAAAACTGCAAAAACCAAAGCATACTTCGATAATATTTCTCTGCCTACCGCATGCACCTCACTTATTTCAAAGTGATATTGACACATTATGTCCTTTAACATCTCTAAGCCATCCAAAAGCATCACATAAATTTCGTCAACAATTCATCAGTGGGTAAATGTCACTCCACGTATCTTTACTTGATGGTCTGGTTCCTTCATTTCACCCAAATTATCCAGTTAACCTTCTCACAGTACTGGAATCATTTAAACTGTTATTCTTTGTGTATATTACAATGTAGAGTGATTTTTCATCACCCAATAGTTGCAGAAATCCTATGTACACCAATTAACTGGTTCCTGCAGCATCATTTGCCCTCCAGTTTTAGTTACAAATCATGTTAGCCCCATTTGCATCATAACACATCTAGAAAACAATCACCTCACTTTGGATTCTGCATCAAACTGTACATCCACACCCTCTTCTGAGTACAAGATCTTGTCAAAAAAAGGCAAACACACTTCATCTGCAGTTGGATATACCGGTGTGGCATTGTGTTCAAATAAACCTTTGTATTGATAGCAGCTTTATGTGATAAAACTTAATCTCAATGTTGCCGATGAGCGTTGTTTCGACTTCCATGTTGAGACCTATTGACAGACTTTAAAGATACAAATGTTTCACCTACGTGATGTTACCTTCAAACAAAGTAATGCATGACTACATGTCGCCTGTGTTGTCACAATCTACTCAAAACAGAATTTTTTCGACCACTGCCATGGGCTGTGTGTTCTGTGGATCTCTCCTGAACAGAGAACGGCTGGGCATGCCACCACTTACCAGGCATCAAAGTTGAACTTTGACACACAGCTGAAGCAGCACAGGACATACCCCTGACTGACATCCAAGTTCTGTTTGGTCCAGCGCCCAGCAAGGTTGGAGGCATTGCTGCTGCCTGAGGTGATACTAAATCTTGTACCCATCACACCTCCCTGCTCGCTTACAAAAACAGTTACATATTCTTTTTACAATACTTTGTACACTATAAATAAGACTTTGTTATACGCTATCTTTTCGTGTGTGACAATTTTAATGGTCACCACTGTATATTGAACTTTGCGCCTGGTTGTATTTTAGCTGTTGCAAGCATATGCCGAAGCAGGATAGTGAGCAAGCTATAGTTCCAGTACTGGAACCACTCTCGGAACTGTACTTTTCCGCCAGCTTTCCTTGCAGCGCCAGCCCTTCATCAGGTGTCCCTACGTGTTACAGGTGTGTGTCGCGGGCAGCTGGGCGTGCAGGCACCGGTGTTGGTGCAGGAGCCCCCGGCGCGGCTGCGCTTTTCCAACTCCACGGGGGCGCAGCTCAGCTGTGCAGCAAGTGGCAGCCCGCCCCCAGTTGTCGTCTGGCAACACGCAGACGGGTCTCCCGTCACTGCAGTGCCGAGGCTCAGGTAGGAAAAAGCTGCTGGCTATCAGTTATTGTCTCTCCAACACGTAAGAGGAAAATTGCCTCAGTTTTGTCTTATTGGTCATATAGCGCTTCAAAACTTGGGAACCATTAATATGACTTCTCTTACTTAGAAAATTATATGAGCAATACGAGTCTTGAGGTTTTCATATTAAGGTTGCGTCATTGCGAAGTAGGTATTTGTGTGTATAATCTATCTCAAGGTGGTTCACTGGGTAAGAGATTATAAATCTGAAAATCGAAGACGTTTTTACTGTCTGCCGCTTTATTTACCTATTGCATGATTTGTTATAGCGAAAACTGCAAACTGCAGCTTGGTTTGGAGTGCATGCCAAATAAAAAGATCTGTGTTATCTGTCTGGGTAAGTCAATTCAGAGGCCAGAAGAAAACAAGGGCATACCACCTGCAGTAAAACCATATCTAGCAAAACCCTGTGGTGTTCATACCAACTTTCAGCTTGAAGACAGATCTTGCCAGTTGTATTTATCACTTGCTAGCCATCTGCGGTTGCTTCTAGTGCTTATCATGTAGACCGACTGTAGTCTGAAATGGGCATTTGCACTGGTGTCACATCTGCACATTTCAAATTTGCCACTTGACAAAGTAATAGGTACTAAAATGTAGACTCTCACGGCCGGAAATATCATGTCCATTATAATTATCCGGGCTGTTATGCCGCGGTCGGTTGACGAATTCTGTGTCGATTCCCAACGTTTCGTTTCCGACTGCGGGAGACATCTTCAAGGGGGTCCGTAGCTCAATGGAAGGTCCAACACACCCACTGGCTGGCTGTTTACCATGGTTCCACTTAATGATGTATTGGAACAGCTGGATCGAATTTTTCCTGCCGATATTTCAGAACTGTTTAAGTGTTGTTTGACGACCACATACTTCAAGTGGAATGAACAGTTTTATGAGCAAACGGATGGCGTGGCTATGGGAAGCCCCCTAAGTCCCGTAATTGCAAACTAGTTTATGGAGAAATTCGAAGAACGGGCCTTAGATACTGCCAGCAAAAAACCAAATGTATGGTTCCGATACGTGGATGACACGTTTGTGCTGTGGAGACATGGTAGGGAGGAACTAAGCCGGTTCCACGACCATCTGAACAGTATAAGCTCGAGAATTCGGTTTACAATGGAGGAGGAGGTAGACGGCAAGTTACATTTCCTCGATGTGCTTGTTTTTAGAAACGAAAATGGTAGTTTGGGCCACTCAGTATACCGCAAACCCACGCACACGGACCGTTATTTGCACCGGGATTCGAACCACCAACCACAACAGAAGCGGGGTGTTATCAAGACGTTAGCGGACAGAGCTAGAAATATTTGTGAACCTGAGTTGCTCGACGCTGAGATGGAACATCTCCACAATGCACTAATGAAGAACGGATATTCGTCCGCCGAAATAAAACGTGCGTTGAGGCACCCACGCACAAATCATACTGACGTACAGGCTACTGCAAAATCTAAGGTTTTCCTGCCGTTTGTTAAAAATGTAACGGAAAGAATAGGGAGGATCTTGACGAAGCGGAATATTACCGTAATTTACAAGCCCACCAGGAAGATACAGGAATACCTTAAGCCTGCCAAGGACGCTCGCTAAACCACTGGAAAAAGCTGGAGTGTATAGGATCCCATGCAGCTGTGGTGATGTTTATGTGGGTACCACTAAAAGAACTGTTTCTAAACGTTTGGAAGAGCATAAGGGAAATTGCAGAAGAGGAGAAACGGAACGATCAGCTGTTGCGGAGCATGCTTTCCAGCCAGGGAACCACAATATTCGCTTCGAGGAGACGCAAGTACTAGCGGCCACAAGCGGATATTACGAAAGGCTCTACAGGGAGGCAATCGAAATCGCTAAGCACCCTAATAATTTCAACCGTAAGGAGGAGGGCGTGAAATTAAACGGCATATGGATGCCGGTGTTAAAGAAGATGTGTACCACCCGTCCACTACTGGGCGATGGCAACGACGATCGACGGCGACGGACAGCGGCCAATTGCACTGACGTTTTCAAAACACGTGACGTCACGCCGCGGCGTGGGAGCGCGCGGACACGGAATTTAGCGGTAGTCCGTAGCGAGCCAGTGCGTGTGTTGGACCTTCCATTGAGCTACGGACCCCCTTAAAGATGTCTCCCGCAGTCGGAGACGAAACGTTGGGAATCGACACAGAATTCGTCAACCGACCACGGCATAACAGCCCGGATAATTATAATGGACAAAGTAATAGGTAAAGTTTCCGCTACAGTTATCTAATGTAGCCCAGCAATGCAATTACTGTTGGGTGAAAAGTAATAAAAATAATTTCCTCAAAGCCATTCAGATTTGCATTTCGGTCACAATGCTCTGCAGAGCAAGTGTCTCCCTCTACCCCCTAAAAAAAAAAAGAAATAAAAAATTCATTTGAGTGTGAATCGAAGCCACAATGAACTCCCCATTCTAAAGGAGTCATTTTCAGACGAGTAAGAAATATTTCGTTCGGCTAGAGAACTCCTTTGATCATATTATACAGGGTCAAGAACGTTTTATAATACTATTCATTTATGGCTGTGGTTGCTTCAATTTTATGAGATTTCACTCTGGTATCGATCTTCTATGACTACTATTTATAGCTCATTTCAATCAAATGGGTAGGCGGTTTCTTCAACATACCCATTTCGATTCCGTGCTGCATCCGGGCACTAATGAATGGCCCGTCAGTAACGACCCCGGTATCGACGAGACGAGCTCTCGTATGCTTCCTTTCCTTACTCGACCCTTAATATGTAGAAACGATTTGTGACAAACGATGTGACATATATTTTGTTCTGGAAATTATACCGGAAGCAAATATTAATTTCTGCAGAAATGGTTTGTGTATCACCAGTATAATCTAGAATTTGTTTTCCACAGCCCGCCTTATTGTGTGTGGCGAAGGGTATACAGTGTAATAGTATTATTGCATAGACTTCCAGTTTCTTTTGCGAATGGTGTCTGGTCCCTCCTAGATTTATGGCCACGGCACTTTTTTCCCGTGACTTTCTGGTTAAGCCACATCGTTCTATATTTGGAGTAGGAAGACTTACTCTAGTCCGTATGCAGCACTAACGAAAACGAGGGGATTAGATGCTACAAAAAACAGGAAGGTAATATTTCCTGTGCTGGAATGAAACATAGCTGATAGTTAATCGTAGTTTAATTTTACTCACATACAGCATTGCGACATTGTAAACCATCATACGCAAACATTAGCAATAACTCAGAGAAATTTAACTATCGTTCTAAAGCTAGTTTTACTCTTCATGACATTTCGGTACAATTATGACGTCTAGAAAATCTGACTGCAGTCAAATTCTTGCTGGAGAAAGTTATTTACTTTGCATTTCATATACGTCTCTGTATATATCACCAAATTTACTGGAGAAGAAATTATTCTCGGTGAAAATTGTGCATTTCACTGCCAGATATCTAGAGCAAGCGTGACAGAGTGCAATATGCCCGCTGCTGATGAAAACGAACTGACGCATTATACGCCAACTTATCAGGGGGCTGCACCCTTTTGTTTTCGTATAACTAGAGGCTGGGAGGCGGGCCACACTAATGTGGCGCGGGAACTTCAGTGTGTGCCACCACACAGCCTTTACTTTGATGGTGGGGGAGGGAGGGGGGGGGGGCGAGAGGAGGATCATCCGTCTTAAGTGACCCGTCGCGAATTTCTCTCCGGTGCCAAACTCTTCATATCAGAGTAGCACTTGCACCCTACTTCTCCGAATTATTTGTTTAATACTCACATCAAAAAAAGTTTTGCATGACCACGGTTCCCCTAACTCCTGAAGATAGACGTTAACTGTGGATATTGTATCACAGACACAGTCACTTTGTTCAGAGATGTCACTGAACCAGCCCAAAGATGTAAACAGCCACGCATGAGCAGCGCCTATTAGACGGAGGGGGACCGACAGCCGATTAGTTGCAGTCATTCCACCAGGAAGGAGGTACACGGCTTGTGTTGTCTGTAGTTCAATCATGCCTAGACGGTCAATACCGCGCCGGTCGTTGTGATCAAGCGGTTCTAGGCACTTCAGTCCCGAATCAAGCGGCTGCTACGGTCACAGGTTCGAATCCTGCCTCGGATGTGTGTGATGTCCTTAGGTTAGTTAGGTTTAAGTAGTTCTAAGTCTAGGGGACTGATGACCTCAGATGCTAAGTCCCATAGTCCTTAGAGCCATTTAAATAATTTTTGGTCAATACCGCGGTTCGATCGCCTCCGCATTGTTACTTTGTGCCAGAAAGGGCTCTCAACAAGGGAAGTGTCCAGGCGTCTCGGAGTGAACGAAAGTGTTGTTGCTCGGACATGGAGGAGATACAGAGAGACAGGATCTGTCCATGACATGCCTCGCGCAGGCCGCCCAACGGCTACTATTGCTGTGGATGGCCGCTACCTACGGATTAAGGCTCGAAGGAACCCCGACAGCTACACCACCGTGTTGAATAATCTTTTCGTGCAGCCACAGGACGTCGTGTTACGACTCAAACTCTGCACAATAGACCGCATAATGCGCGACTTCACTCCCGGCGTCCATGGTGAGGCCCATCTTTGCAAATGGCTCTAAGCACTATGGTTCAAATTGGCTTAATCACTATGGGACTTAACGTCTGAGGTCATCAGTCCCCTAGACTTAGAACTATTTCAACCTAACTAACCTAAGGACACCACACACATCCATGTCCGAGGCAGGATTCGAACCTACGACCGTAGCAGTAGCGCGGTTCCGGACTGAAGCGCCTAGAACCGCTCGGCCACAACGGCCGGCTCCATTTTTGGAACCACGACTCCATGCTGCGCCGTACAGATGGGCCCAACAACATGCCGAATGAACTGCTCAGGATTGGCATAACGCTGTCTTCACAGATGAGTGTCGCGTATGCCTTCATCCACACAATCGTCGGAGACGTGTTTGGAGGGAACATGGTCAGGCTGAACGCCTTAGACATATCGTCCAGCGAGTGCAGCGGGGTGGAGGTTCCCTGTTATTTTGGGGTGGCATTATGTGGGGCCGACGTACGCCGCTGGTGGTCATGGAAGGCGCCTTAACGGCTGTACGATTCGTGAATGCCATCCCCCAACCGATAGTGCAACCATATCGGCAGCATATTGGCGAGGCATTCGTCTTCATGGACGATAATTCGCGCAACCGTCGTGTACATGTTGTGAACGACATCGCTCGACTAGTGTGGCCAGCATGTTCTCCAGACATGAACCCTATCGCACATGCCTGGGAAAGATTGAAAAGGGCTGTTTATGGACGACGTGACCCACCAACCACACTGAGGGATCTACGCCGGATCGCCGTTGAGGAGTGGGACAATCTGTACCAACAGTGCCTTGATGAACTTGTGGATAGTATGTCACGACGAATACAGGCATGCATCAATGCTATAGGTCGTGCTACTGGGTATTAGAGGTACCAGTGTGTACAGCAATCTGGACCACCACCTCTGAAGGTCTCGCTGTATGGTGGTGCAACATGCAATGTGTGGTTTCTGTGAGCACTAAAACGGGCGGAAATGAAGTTTATGTTGACGTCTATTCCAATTTTCTGCACAGGTTTCGGAATTGTCGGATCAGAGTTGATGGAAAACTTTTTTTGATGTGTGTCTGTTCCAGTATCTGTCTTCCTTACAGAACTTTTTTACTCTCTACGGCTCCTTCAATTGGGGCTACTGTGAAAGTTATTCCTTGCCATCTTATCCCCTCTTCTTGTTAATATTTCCCACTTGTTCCTCTCCTCAAACATTCTGTAGAGAACCTCCTCATTTGTCATGTTCTATTTCCAAAATCAGGTCAAATATTTCTATAGCACCACATATTAAACGCTTCGATCCTCTACTTCGCCGGTTTTGTCAGAGTCAATTCGAACTTAAACTGCAATTATATCCACTAAAAATCATGAGAAAATACCAGTCAGGAGCAACGACTGGAAACTGTGCATTTTACTAAGCATAAAAATGACGTATCCTTTTATTACAGTGAAAGACGCTATTCTCAAACGAATGGATTTAGATTTTTGCAGGTCAAGCACTACAGGATGCTTCAGGAGGAATGGCGAACATTTTAGGATGTGGGTTGGACTAATTTGAATAAAACATTTGATTTAACACGTGTGAAATTTTAATTGTTTACAGAGATATATAAGAAGGCGTCCGTGAGTGTGTGGGAGTAAGAGTGATCTCCTCCACTCCCCTGCCCCTGGACTATGCAGTAGAGATCTGTGATTCATCAAAGAATTCCCCATCACTTCTATAAGTGATTTCCCGTGATTCTATTACAGCTCTCGTTAAGCCAGTTCTAATACCATTACGTGCCTGATCGCTATGAGAGAATACTGTCGCTTTAGCAATTGCTGTAAAACTTTTTATATCTTTGACCTCCCCTCCCCTAGCATCTGATTAAATGTTTGCTGATGCCCATGCCCATACTTCATGATTCACTACCATACGAGTGTTATGCTGTGCTCCTAAAGTACATTCTCAGAAATTTCTTACTCAAATTGAGGCCGACCTTTGAATTCTTTTGGCTAAGAATGGCCTCGTTGCCTCTTTGGACATACGTTATTTTGCTTCCGAGGTAACAGCTTCCTTCAGTTCGTCTATTTGTGGTTCCCAATTTTAATTTCTAATTTATCACTAGCCTCATTTCTGTCTTCCTCATTACTCTCATCTTTCTTCGCTTTACTCTAAATCCATGTAACGCTTGACCAGACTGTTAACTTTAGTCAGCGGGTCCTGAAGTTCTTCCTCGCTCTCACATTGGATAGTAAAGTCACCAGCGAATTTTAATCCCACTCTTGAATATTTCTTTTATGTCAGTGATTATTTCTTCAGTGTATCGATTGAACTGCAGAGGCGAAAGACTGCAATTCTGTTTTATCTTCTTTTGCAACAGAGTACTTCTCTTTGGTTCATCCATTCTTATTGTTTCCTAATGGTTCCTGTACATGTTGTATACCCGTCTTTTGCTATAGCTTACATCTGTTGTTCTAACAATTTTGAACATCTTGTTCTATTTTACTCAATCAAATTATTTTTCTAGATCTACGCATCCTATGCAGATAAACAGGGTGTTAAAGTTTTGCATATTTTGAGAAAAAAATGTTTTAATAAACGTAGGCTCTAAAATGATTACCGTAACAGTTATGAGTACTTGTTCTTCTTCCTTCTGGGAACCAAGTGTCTTCCACTGCAAGTCATTTGCTATTACGAACGACGCAGCAAACAAATGAGTGCACAAATGAAAACATTATTCTGTTCCTGTCAAACAGTAGAGTTTATAACGTAATCTGCTTGCTGTTACATATGACCTGTATTTGTGAGCTGTCGCTGAAAGTGATTCTCCTCATGGTATCTGCTCACAACAATATGTGCTTCCGTCCGGCGTCTTAGCAAATCACGCACTCCATTAAAAACTGCCGATTCGTGAGAGGTGTGTTGGCAAGCACTGACGGCGAGTTCATGTAGTGGTTTTATGCCACTCATTGGGCTACACTGAAGATTTGAAGCGCCCCCACAGCCAAATATCTAAGGGATTGAGATCGGGGAATGAGCTGGCCAAAGCACCGGCCCGATCGATCTAGTGTCCGTTAAATGTCTGATTGAGGTGTTCTCGGACATTTCTGAGAAAATTAGCTGGTGTTTGATCACGAATGACTGACATCTCCAGCCGCTGTTGGAATGGTACACCATCTTGCAGGAGAGGCACGTCGTTTGATAGGAAGTGATGATATATTATACTAGCCGCACTGCTTGGTACTATGTAAGGTCCTATTAGTCTATAGTCAACCATTCCTGCACATACATTAACAGAAAACCAGCGCCGATGCCTTGCTTTTTCCACTACGTGTGAATTTCCATTAGCCTACAGACGTTGGCGACGAAATTTGACAGTCCTAGCTCGTGGGAAACCAGTCTCGTTTGTAAACACCATCTTTGTCGTCCAGAGTTTATCCTCACCACATCTATGGAATAGCCATTCGTGCAATTTCTTTCTAGCAGACTGATCTTTTGGGCGAAGAGCTTAAACACACTGTACACGATATGGGTGTAGCAACCGTTCGTGTATCATCTCCCAGGCTAGAGAATGATTAGCCCCGATGGGTGCTGAAAGTCGATGTACATTAATTCCATGATCTTTTTCCGCTCGTTGCAAACCTCGCTTCTCCATAACAGCAGTGTAATGGTGCGAGGTATACCACAATCTTCGTTGTTGGAACTACGAAAGCAGAGTCAGTTATGAAAAGACGGCTAAATAATTATATGCGGGTAGTATTCTTCGTTCTGGATATTTTTTCAGTGTACGGAATGCGGCCACGACAGTAGGTTATACACTCATGGAAATGGAAAAAAGAACACATTGACACCGGTGTGTCAGACCCACCATACTTGCTCCGGACACTGCGAGAGGGCTGTACAAGCAATGATAACACGCACGGCACAGCGGACACACCAGGAACCGCGGTGTTGGCCGTCGAATGGCGCTATCTGCGCAGCATTTGTGCACCGCCGCCGTCAGTGTCAGCCAGTTTGCCGTGGCATACGGAGCTCCATCGCAGTCTTTAACACTGGTAGCATGCCGCGACAGCGTGGACGTGAACCGTATGTGCAGTTGACGGACTTTGAGCGAGGGCGTATAGTGGGCATGCGGGAGGCCGGGTGGACGAACCGCCGAATTGCTCAACACGTGGGGCGTGAGGTCTCCACAGTACATCGATGTTGTTGCCAGTGGTCGGCGGAAGGTGCACGTGCCCGTCGACCTGGGACCGGACCGCAGTGACGCACGGATGCACGCCAAGACCGTTGGATCCTACGCAGTGCCGTAGGGGACCGCACCGCCACTTCCCAGCAAATTAGGGACACTGTTGCTCCTGGGGTATCGGCGAGGACCATTCGCAACCGTCTCCATGAAGCTGGGCTACGGTCCCGCACACCGTTAGACCGTCTTCCGCTCACGCCCCAACATCGTGCAGCCCGCCTCCAGTGGTGTCGCGACAGGCGTGAATGGAGGGACGAATGGAGACGTGTCGTCTTCAGCGATGAGAGTCGCTTCTGCCTTGGTGCCAATGATGGCCGTATGCGTGTTTGGCGCCGTGCAGGTGAGCGCCACAATCAGGACTGCATACGACCGAGGCACACAGGGCCAACACCCGGCATCATGGTGTGGGGAGCGATCTCCTACACTGGCCGTACACCACTGGTGATCGTCGAGGGGACACTGAATAGTGCACGGTACATCCAAACCGTCATCGAACCCATCGTTCTACCATTCCTAGACCGGCAAGGGAACTTGCTGTTCCAACAGGACAATGCACGTCCGCATGTATCCCGTGCCACCCAACGTGCTCTAGAAGGTGTAAGTCAACTACCCTGGCCAGCAAGATCTCCGGATCTGTCCCCCATTGAGCATGTTTGGGACTGGATGAAGCGTCGTCTCACGCGGTCTGCACGTCCAGCAAGAACGCTGGTCCAACTGAGGCGTCAGGTGGAAATGGCATGGCAAGCCGTTCCACAGGACTACATCCAGCATCTGTACGATCGTCTCCATGGGAGAATAGCAGCCTGCATTGCTGCGAAAGGTGGATATACACTGTACTAGTGCCGACATTGTGCATGCTCTGTTGCCTGTGTTTATGTGCCTGTGGTTCTGTCAGTGTGATCATATGATGTATCTGACCCCAGGAATGTGTCAATAAAGTTTCCCCTTCCTGGGACAATGAATTCACGGTGTTCTTATTTCAATTTCCAGGAGTGTATTTGCCAAACCAAAACAGAAGAATACGTCTGTTGTTTCCGTTGTGAAAGAATAAGCATCCATTATGCTGGTAAGTGTAAAGATAAAACTACGATGTAAGAGCATTTCACCAACTTGTCAAAATACGAACTGGTTCCATTAGAGCTAATGCATGCGCTGCACATATCCAGAACTGTGAATACGGTTTACCGTAACAGTGTTAACAGTCGATGTTTTCTGCATACCGTATCCATGGACAGTAACAGAGGAAAGTGTCTTCATTTGTTTACTGCATTCTATATGTCGTTCGTAATATCAGGCAGCTTACAGTGGAAGATGTGTGTTTTACAGTAGCGAAGAGGAAGAAATGCTCATGGCTCTTCAAGTACGCTTTTTAGAGCTTATGTTTACTGAACATTTTTGTCTTGTTTTGGTCCATACTACCACCTCTCAAAATGTGGAATACCTTTTAACACGCTGTGTACGTGGAAGGTACATTAACAGACCTGGTGATGACAAACAGACCCGAACTTTTAGACTCAGTTAATGCAGAACAATGAATCAGTCACCATAAGCAACACTTAATACCGCTGCAAATATAGAAAAAAAGTATGAGGATTTTTTTGTTTAGCAAGAGCGACAAGAGACAGATTTCAGATTACCTGGCAGGTCAACACGCAAATTTCATCTCCAGCGCTGACAATGTTGAGCATCATTGGACAAAGTTCGACAGCTTCGTACAATACGCTTTAAAAGGTATGCACCGAGAAAAAACATGGTATGGAAAAAACCAGCCGGGGTTCGAAAACCGTGTTAGAAAGCTGCTACGAAGGAAAAGAGAGCTTCACTGAAAATTTAAAAGTAGCTAACGAAGTAAAATTTAGCTTAAGTAGGACTATGTGTGACGCGTTCAATGAATTCGAAAGTAAAATTGTGTCTACTGACTTGACAGAACATCCCAAGAAGTTTGCGACTTATGTTAAATTAGTAAAAGGATCTAATCAACCTATTCAGACACTCTATAACCGTACTGACATTGAAACAGACACAAAAAAGACTGAAACACGAAACGTCTTTCTCCAAAACTGCTTCACAGAGGAAGACAGCACTGTGGTTCCTCCTTTAAATTGTCACACAAACGACAAAATAAGATGTCTAAATAAGTGATCAGGATACAGAAAGTCAACTGAAATCGGACAGAGGAAAGGACACTGGAACTGACAGGATGCCAGTTCGATTCTGTACAGAATATGCGAAAGAACGTGCGTCTCTTGTCTAGAAGCAGTGTCCCGTAGTTCTCTTGAGGAAGGAAGTGTTTCTAAAGACTGGGAAGAAGTGCAGGTCATTCCCGAGTCATCAAACAGTCGCGAAAAACTATAGGCCTATATCTCTGACATGGTCTGTAGTTTTCTGGAACATGTTTTATGCTCGTGTATTATGATATTCCTGGAGACCGAAAGTCTTCTCTGTAGCTATCAACATGGATACCGAAAACAATGACATTTGAAACTCAGATCGCTCTGTTCGCTCACGAGACCCAGAAAGCAGAGGATACAGGCGTCCAGATAGATGCCGTGTTCCTTGATTTCCGTAAGGCGTTGGATACAGTTCCCGATTTCCACCTATTGAACAAAATACGAGCGTGAGAAATGTCAGACCAACTGTGTGACTGGATTGATGAGGTCCTAACAAACAAAACATTGCATGTGATTCTGAACGGAAAGTAGTCTTCAAACGTAAACGTAACTTCGAACGCGCCCCGAGGTAGTGGTATAGGATTATTACTTTACACAATATACAGTGTGGTCCATTGATCGTTAGCTTGAAGGAGGAAACCAGATGGCGCTATGGTTGGCCCGCTAGATGGCGCTGCCATAGGTCAAACGGATATCAACTGCGTTTTTTTAAATAGGAACCCCAATTTTTAATAACATATTCGTGCATTACGTAAAGAAATATGAATGTTTTAGTTGGACCGCTTTTTTTGCTTTGTGACAGATGGCGCTGTAATAGTCACAAACATATGTCTCACAATTTCAGACGAACAGTTGGTAACAGGTAGGATTTTTAAATTAAAATACAGAACGTAGGTACGTTTGAACATTTTATTTTGTTCTTCCAATGTGATACATGTACCTTTCTGAATTTATCATTTCTGAGAACGCATACTGTTACAGCGTGATTACCTGTAAATACCACATTAATGCAATAAATGCTCAAAATGATGTCCCTCAACTCCAATGCATTTGGCAATACGTGTAACGACATTCCTCTCAACAGCGAGTAGTTCGCCTTCAGTAATGTTCGCATATGCATTGACAATGCGCTGACGCATGTTGTCAGGCGTTCTCGGTGGATGCTTCAACTTTCGCCACAGAAAGAAATGCGGGGACGTCAGATCCGGTGAACTTGCGGGCCATGGTATGGTGCTTCGACGACCAATCCACCTGTAATGAAATACGCTATTCAATTACGCTTGAACCGCATGCGAGCTATGTGCCGGCCATCCATCATGTTGAAAGTACATCGCCATTCTGTCATGCAATGAAACATCTTGTAGTAACATCGGTAGAATATTACGTAGGAAATCAGCATATATTGCACCATTTAGATTGCCGTCCATAAAATGGGGGCCAATTATCCTTCCTCCCATAATGCCGCACCATACATTAACCCGCCAAGGTCGCTGATGTCCCACTTGTCGCAGCCATCGTGGATTTTCCGTTGCCTAATAGTGCATATTATGCCGGTTTACATAACCGCTGCTGCTGAATGACGCTTCGTCGCTGAATAGAACGCGTGCAAAAAATCTGTCATCGTTCCCTTTCTCTTGTGCCCAGTGGCAGAACTGTACACGACGTTCAAAGTCGTCGCCATGCAATTCCCGGTGCACAGAAATATGGAATGGGTGCAATCGATGTAGCATTCTCAACACCGACGTATTTGAGATTCTCGATTCAAAAATGGTTCAAATGGCTCTGAGCACTATGGGACTCAACTGCTGAGGTCATTAGTCCCCTAGAACTTAGAACTAGTTAAACCTAACTAACCTAAGGACATCACAAACATCCATGCCCGAGGCAGGATTCGAACCTGCGACCGTAGCGGTCTTGCGGTTCCAGACTGCAGCGTCTTTAACCGCACGGCCACTTCGGCCGGCAGATTCTCGATTCTCGAGCAATTTGTCTGCTACTGATTTTCGGATTAGCCGCGACAGCAGTTAAAACACCTACTTGGACATAATCATTTGTTGCAGATCGTGGTTGACGTTTCACATGTGGCTGAACACTTTCTGTTTCCTTAAAGAACGTAACTATCCGGCGAACGGCCCGGACTCTTGGATGATGTCTTCCAGGATATCGAGCAGCATACATAGCACACACCCGTTGGGCATTTTGATCACAATAGCCATACATCAACACGATATCGACGTTTTCCGCAATTGGTAAACCGTCCATTTTAACACGGGTAATGTATCACGAAGCAAATACCGTCCCCACTGGCGGAATGTTACGTGATACCACGTACATATATGTTTGTGAATATTGCAGCGCCATCTATCGTAAAAGCGAAAAAAAGTAGTCGAACTAAAACAAAATGGTTCAAATGGCTCTGAGCACTATGGGACTTAACTTCTGGGGTCATCAGTCCCCTAGAACTTAGAACTACTTAAACCTAACTAACCTAAGGACATCACACACATCCATGCCCGAGGCAAGATTCGATCCTGCGACCGTAGCGATCGCGCGGTTCCGGACTGAAGCGCCCCGAACCGCTCGGCCACTCCGGCCAGCCAACTAAAACATTCCTATTTCTTTACGTACTACACGAATATGTAATAAAAATGGGGGTTCCTGTTTTAAAAAAAACGCAGTTGATATTCGTTTGATCTATGGCAGCGCCATCCAGCCGACCAACCATAGCTCCATCTGGCTTCCCCCTTCCAG
Source organism: Schistocerca nitens (assembly GCF_023898315.1). Taxonomy (NCBI): domain Eukaryota; kingdom Metazoa; phylum Arthropoda; class Insecta; order Orthoptera; family Acrididae; genus Schistocerca; species Schistocerca nitens. The sequence goes on from NC_064614.1 coordinate 25,080,326, forward strand.
TTAGACGAGTTTCGTTGTTTGTAGTTTTTTCGTTTGATGGTGATTTCGTGAGATATTTGGCCCGGTCACTATCAATGGACCACCCTGTATATAAAAGACCTAGTAGATAACGTCGGAAGTTTCTTGACGCTTTTGACGGATGATGCTGTTGCATACAGAGAATGTTGAGGTAACTGACTCTGAGAGTAAGCAAATGCTTCAAATGCATTCCAAATTAGGGACATGGACAACGATCAGTTGTATAACAGAATGACGACAGTGGAAAATTTTTCCCGTATGAGACTTGAACCAGGATTTTCGCCTTACAATTAGGCTTCACAGCCAGACCCAAACCTATGTATGTCGTCAAACATGTGTCTACAACCTGCACTAGTACGTCCATTATCTATATTCCCGTACAGGTGAGACATTTGCTTCCCCAGTGTCGGTGGATAAATTAAGTATCGTAGTGCCTGTGTTGTTCAGAAGTGGAATGCAGTGTTCCTTAAGACATGCATGCATTTCACGTCCGAAGCAACATCGTAGCCGGCTGGTGTGGCCGAGCGGTTGTAGGCGCTTCAGTCCGGAACCGCGATGTTGCTACGGTCGCAGGTTCGAATCCTGCCTCGGGCATGGATGTGTGTGATGTCCTTATGTAAGTTAGGATTAAGGAGTTCTAAGTCTGGGGGACTGATGACCTCAGACGTTAAGTCCCATAGTGCTCAGAGCCATTTGATTTCGAAGATTGCATCGTACTTCCGAACAACATACACTGAGTATTGCATAAACAATTGAAACATATTGCGAGTACATAGACAAAAAGACCCTTTACTGTATGATTACAAGATTGCAGAACAAATCACTGGAAGCAGTTACTTCCATAAAATATCTTAGAGCACGCGTATGGAGCGAGCTGAAGTGAGATGACCAAAGAAAATTAATACCGGGTTACGAAGATGCCACACTGAGAGTCATTAAAAAAATCCTCAGGAAATGAAGTCCATCAATGAAAAAGTTTTCTTACAAAACGCTCGTGTGACCAGTTTATGAATATTGCTCGTCAGTTTGGAATCCGCACCAGATAGGATTGATAGAGTAAATGGAGAAAATTTAAAGAAGAGCAGCACGTTTCATTATTGGTTTGTTTAGTACTCACGAAAGTGTCACGGAGATGTTCAGTCGACTCCAACGGCAGACGCTGCAAGAGAAGCTTCCTGCATCACAGTATGATCTACTTTTGAAACACCAAGAGCGTACTGTGGGGCGGCGGCGCTGTCTATTTACGAGAGCCTGAAAACTATTTTTGTGGTCAGCCAGAGAGCGATGGAGAACATACAGACCACAGTTTCTAGTTTGCAAGTCCCCATTCTTCTTTTGCTCACTGAAAGAAATGCTTCTGCTCTCTATTTACTCGACGGGATCAGGAATTATAAATAAAAATTTTGAGTTCTAACTGATTCAATTATATTTAAGGAAGTTTGGCACGCACAGCATAGTAATATTCTTGGTAGTAATAATAGCAATGATTCTATCCTAAACAGCACTATGAGCAGTTCAGAAACGACATGTACGGTATGTTCCCATTCACTGGTCTTTCGCCCTGAGTTAATTGCTCACCACAAAAGCGGAAAATAATCTCACCACTTTTCACGCGGATTTGTTAACATTACGGGCGGCACACAAACATTTACTTCCCCAAATCTAAGCGATTCAGGACGGTGAACAGTCCTCGCGAGTTCAGTTCCTATTCGTGAAACACGAGTTTAATTGCAGCCTGGCTGTGACATCCGAGACAGCGTGTAATCCGGCGTTGCACTGACGCGGAACGATTGATAGCTTGATGCGAAGTGTCTCTTTTTAAAAATCTAAATGATCCAGGACGGTGTGCACTGTAGAGTCCTCGCGAATTCACTTTCTACTCTTACCGAACACGCGTTTAGTACCAGCCAGGCTGTGACGTCACCCGAGGCAGCGCGTTTGCCGGCATTGACTGAAGCTGAGTGCGAAGTGAAGTCTGTCACTTCCTCTCAGAACATATTTATATATGGGCGCAGCGGACGGTTGCAGGGAACACTTGCCGTCATCCATTCTATGCTCCTGTAGCAGCCTCTGAATGGCCGCTTTCTCGGACACATATTATTTTATAACACTGTCATGAATCAATTTAGAATCTTCGTAATTTTTGTATGAATGGTGTTAAGTTGGCTTTAATAACAGAAGAAGTTATAACGCGCCTGCATTTAAACTTTATCGCCTAGAATATATAGAATGGAACTGTCAGCAGAACATGACCTCTGAACTACATCTTTAAGAGATCTTGTATAGATTGGTATTTGCATCAAAGTCTTGAAACTCGTTATAGCTCTATTATTTACTGAGTTTCATCAAGTTCTGTAACCAGAACTTCCTATCATTAATATAAATGATAATTTATTACAAATAAGGACTGTGAGGTAACGGGCGAGCTATGGCGCCCTGGAAATATCCTATATTCGGAGTTGAGGCGGTCGCACAGGACGCTCGTCAAAGCCGCGGCTCGTTAGCAACCACGTGGTGGCGCACAGTAGCTGGACCACGTGGTGCCGAATGTTGGCCGGTCCAGCCGTGTGGCTGGGAATTCCATGGTGATGCTGTGTTGATGAATGGGACACGCCGGGAGTGCCAAAGACGGTGGACTTTGTGAAACCTTAATGGCAGACATTTCACAGTTTGTACAGAAATTAATAATAGCCAGATCAATCAAGATACCTCAAAAATAAACAAGTACATTACCAATATTTGCACGACGATTCTGATGGTGTAATCAGATTTTCAATATCTTTATTAGTTTAAAGTTTAGCATCCGACGGTAAATTATACAACTAACACGCAGCAACGAATTTACAAAACTTAAACGCTTAATCCGATTTCGTCGATCGATATGTCTTTAGAGAGCTATTAGTGTAAACCGAAATTGGTATAAATTACAAGCATGTAACTCGATTAATACATGCGTTATTGGAGGTCAAAGTGGCTGATTACTATCTATCGCGTCAGGCCATAAGTACTCCACAGTTTCACGATAGTAGCATGCTTGTAAATATATTTATTCGTCTACATCTTTGTTTACATCAGATGTATACTATTCATGAAGAAATTGGTTAAATATTTACTGTGTGTTAGAAAGCACAGAGACATCAGGCTCCTGGCCTACCTTTTGTTTCTTTTCCTTTGATACGTGTTTATTTAATTTGTTCAGGTATTTCATAATGTATGTTAGAGCGTGTTTATGGTCCAGCCATAGGAATATTTATTTAATTTAAAGTTATTTAAATGTAAATCCAGTATTTGGTATGTGTTTCAATATGTTTGTGAGTGCACGTTGCCGTGGAGACATGGAGGGAGCGCTCTAGCCAATCACAGCGCTCGTTACTAAGAGAGACACATGGAGGTTGGGGAGGAGCATCTTTTCCGGAGAGGACACGAGGTAGTCCTGGACAGTACGATGCGAGGGACAATCGCACAGCACAAGGAAAGTGCTGGACGTGAAGGCGCGACGGACAGTCGCGGGAAAGACTTGGCGTGGAGCAGTTTGCGCGTGGTCGCGGAGGATAGAAATATTTCGGAGTGCTGATCTGTGCTCTTGTGTGATTTCCGTGGATTCTGCAGTGAAGTCGTAGTATGCGTTCAGAAGTGAATATCTGGCGAGCTATGTTGTTGTTCATAACTAATTATGTGAAGTAGGAATCTATTGTTTCCCTGTTATTCACGTTATATTTTATTTCATTACTGGACCATCAACTCCAATAAGTATTTTGCAGAAATATACCGCATTCTCAAAAGTACTTGTACTATCGTACTCATCATTTAATGTCGTTAAGATAGTACCTGCAGATTTTATTGAATTGCAATCTTTCATTCATAAATTTATATGTTACTTTCATAATACCCAATTGCCGAGTGATAGAAACCTTCGACCATTCGATTCATGTGTATATTCTTATCGTATACTGTAGACTCAGCAGTATTTTGCTCGTAGTGCGGCAACTACGTATCCCAGCCACTGGACAACGAAACCAGCCAAAACTTTTAATATTTCAACGTTGAATACGAGAGTACGTAGTTGAGGGACACCACACCATCTCATTTCACATTTTATTTGAAAGCCCGTAGGACGTTTTTGTTCCAAATTTAGTTTGCAGTAAATTACTCGAAAACTATTAGAGTAGCTCAGTGGCTTCACATACTTAATGTTTTTTTTTTGTTTTTTTTTATCGAACTGAAGCTTTATACGAATTTTCATCTTTCTAAGTCTAATATTTAGCGCCTTCAGTTTTTCGTAAGTACACCGATTTTGACCTAAATATTGTTCTGATAGGGCAGGGAGGGCTCTAGAGGCGTAGTGAAGCCAGCTTCCCTAGAGGAGTAAACCTCATACAAATCCTGGTCCTCCAGGGTGGTGGTTGGGCATGGGGCTAATAAATCCATACTGTAAAAAACAGAATATTACGGAAATTCAGCAGAAGCTTCGGAAACTGGATGGAAAGCATGTATCACGACCCCGGCAAAGGAAATAGATAAGGGATCTAACAGTAGCATCATGGAATGTGAGGACAATACTTCAGCCTGGAAAAATGAAAGAAATAGACAATGAAATTTTAAAATTCAAATATGATATTGTAGGGCTACAGGAAATAAGATGGCAGGGGAATGGGCAGATAGATAAACCTGAGTACTAATTGGTATATAGTGGACCAGAAGAAAGAACAGGCCAGCTTGGAACAGGGTTTATAATAACTAGGGAAGTTAGTAAAAGCCTTCTAGAATTTGAACCCATAAATGAAAGGATGTGCAGACTCAGACTAAAAGGTAAATTTAGGAATATATCAATAGTTAATGCACATGCGCCAACAGAGGAAAAAGAGGATATAATTAAAGAACAGTTCTACGAAGGCTTGGAAAAAGTATGCTATGCAGTACCTAAATATGACCTGATGCTAGTAATAGGAGATTTTAATGCAAAAATAGGGAGGAATGAACATCCATATGGAGTTTCTGGAAAATATTCACTACATGAAGAAAACAATGAGAACGGAGACTTACTATGCCAATTCGCAGCAAGGAATAATATGATTATTAAAGTACCTGCTTTCCACACAAAAGGATCCATCTGGGTACTTGGAAGTCTGCAGTCAATGGAGTAGTCAATCAGATTGACCATATTTTAGTGATTGCACGCCATTCCACGTCAATTACGGATTACGGAGCTGCAGAGGGCCAAACTGAGGTTCAGACCACTTTGTGATAAAATCAGTCTTGAGAGAGAAACTGTCACTAACAAATGGGAACAGAATGGGAAAGATGATGAAATGGAATACAGACAAACTGAACATCCCTGATGAAGTAAAAAAAATACCAAGTAACACTAAACATGAAGTTGAGCAATGAAAAGACCACAGTAGGAGTAGATGAAAGGTGGAACAGGTTTGAAAAAGCCATTAAGGATGCTGCAGAGGAAATAATAGGCATAAGAAGGAGAGAAGAACTCAGGAATGGTTTGATGAAGATTGCAGGTGAGTAATAGAGGACAAGAACAGGGCAAGAACAAATGTGCTACAGAGAGAAACCAGAAATAATGTGGAACAATATAGAGAAATAAGGAGAAGAGCTAACAGACTGTGCAAGAGAAAGAAAAGAGAGTGGAATAGGAAGAAATTTCAAGAACTAGAAGAACTAAAGGAACAGAGTGAAATAAGAAAGTTCTATCATGCCATAGGCAAAATGAAGATAGATTCCAACCGAAAACAATGGTCTGTTCCAGTAAAGATGGGAAAATGATAAGGGAGGAAGAGCAGATAGTGGGAAGATGGGCAGAGTATTTCAAAGATACACTAAGAACCAACCTAGAAGATGAAGAGACAGCCGCACAGGAGGGAAGAGTGGAGCTGGAAGTAGACAATGAAACCAATGAGGCAAGAAAGCCAACACTACAAGAGGTCTCCCAGGCTGTGCACAAGTCAAAAAACAATCGAGCCCCTGGGGAAGACAGCATAATTGCTGAATTAATAAAACCTGGTGGTGAGGCTGTAATAAACGAATTGTACACATTAATATCAGATATATAAGAAACAGAAACTAGGCCAGATAATTGGAAAATTCGAATAATAGTCCCCATTTATAAGAAAGGGGACAGAACAGCATGTGAAAACTATAGAGGTGTAACACTCCTAAGTACAGCTTATAAGATCTTCACAAGTATATTAAACGAAAGGATACAGAAGTGTGCAGAAGGCATACTAGGAGAATATGAGTGTGGCTTTCGACCAGGCAGAGGAACAACTGATCAAATATTTGTGATAAGACAAATGATGGAAAAGTTCTATGAATATGATATAGATCTGCATTTCTTATTCATCGATTTGAAACAAGCCTTTGACGGCATAAATCGGCAAGAACAATACAGAGGACTAAAAGAAGTTGGTACATGTGCTAAATTAATAAGACTAATCAAAATGAAAATGACAGAAACAAGAGCAAAAGTAAAGGTCCTTAGCAGAACAAGTGAAAGCTTTGACTTTAATAAAGGTGTGAAGCAAGGGGATAGCCTCTCCACTGTACTATTCAATATATCACTGCACAGTGTAGTAAATAAAATCAACAAAAGAGGAGGAGGAGGAGGAGATTAGTGTTTAACGTCCCGTCGACAACGAGGTCATAAGAGACGGAGCGCGCAAGCTCGGGTGAGGGAAGGATGGGGAAGCAAATCGGCCGTGCCCTTTCAAAGGAACCATCCCGGCATTTGCCTGAAGCGATTTAGGGAAATCACGGAAAACCTAAATCAGGATGGCCGGAGACGGGATTGAACCGTCGTTCTCCCGAATGCGAGTCCAGTGTGCTAACCACTGCGCCACCTCGCTCGGTCAATCAACAAAAGAGGCACCATATTTATGAAAACTAGCCAGATATGTGCATACGCTGATGACATTGCTATAATACGAAGAAATACCAATACACTCCTAGAAACATACAGGGCAATGGAAACAGAAGCCTTAAAAATTGGCCTCATAGTAAATGAAAACGAAACAAAATATATGGTAATGTCACAATCTGAGCCCAGAAGAACCCCTAAGAACCTAAACATCAATGGGAAATGCTTCAATGGAGTGTCCTCTTTTAACTACTTGGGAGCCCTAACAACAAATGATATATAGGAAAGGCTATAAGGGAAAGAATACATGCAGGAAACAGAGCTTACTTTGCAAATACGCAGCTTTTCAAAAATAGCCTTGTTACAAGAAAATGAACTGCTAATATATAATTCCCTAGTCCGCCCAGTTATCACATACGGCTCAGAGGTATGGACGTTGACAGAACACGATAAAAATGCACTAAGAAGCATTGAGCGGAAAATACTACGCAAAATCTATGGGTCAATAAGGGAGGAAGAGGGCTGGAGAATACGTTACAATGCCGTATTACAAGAGGCAGGGAATAGTAAAATTTGTGAAATCACAGCGAATACGATAGCTAGGACACTTGGAGAGAATGGCAGAGGATAGAATCCCAAAGAAAATGATGAAAGGTGTGATCCATTCAGTTAGGCGAAAAGGGAGACCTAGAAGAAGATGGATCGACGAGGTAATAATGGATATCACCAATATGGGAGTCCGGGGGTGGAAAAGAGCAGAGAAGTGGGGTGGAAGATTGTTGAAGAAGCCAACGCTCACCAAGGGCTGTAGCGCTACTGAAGAAGAAGAAGATTGTTCTGATCAAATTCAAACTTGTAATAGTTTTTCGGTTTCCTAGCTTTATTATTTAGCACCACCACTTACTTTTTTCTTTGATAGATGTTGTAGTGTCGGCAGACTTGCCAACACTACGCACACTAATTGAAAGAGGCGGCCAAGATGTACGCGCTAACTCACGAAGGATGGAGTAAGGTCTGAAACAGGAGACTTAATGAATGCTATAAAGAAAATACGTAACTTCTGGACTACTTATCTTTTAATCCTTCCTTTGTATACATCGTTCTTGATGAGACATCTGGAGATTGTGGCGATACAAGTGAGGCTCTTTTGATACAAGCTATCTAAGGCTAATGGCGCCTTGCTAGGTCGTAGACTTGAACTTAGCTGAAGGCTATTCTAACTGTCTCTCGGCAAATGAGAGCAAAGGCTTCGTCCGTATAGTCGCTAGCAACGTCGTCGTACAACTGGGACGAGTTCTCGTACGTCTCTCGAGACCTGCCGTGTGGTGGCGCTCGGTCTGCGATCACACAGTGGCGACACGCGGGTCCGACATGTACTAATGGACCGCGGCCGATTTAAGCTACCACCTAGCAAGTGTGGTGTCTGGCAGTGACACCACAGATGTATTTGGGGAAACATATTCATCTGATCACTGTGAGATATAACAACTGTAACATAAATATACTGAAGCATATTTTGACAAAGTTCGGAAAAGCTACTTTAATTTGTAAGTTCATCCTTAGATTACGGCGCACGACTTTGTATGCTACGCACAGGCGCGAAATTGTGGTGACGTGGCGCTAGTAGCAGTGAAATGGGGTAAGCCCCGGCACAGTCGCTCGTCTCTGTACCTCTCAAATGATACAGCGCTTACCTCACCACAGTACGTTGCTAGAAGAGTCAACCAATACGTTGCTTCCTCCTACGGATACCTCACAAAAAGACAGTGGAGACAAAATTTGTGACATTCGAGGCCACACGAAGGCCTTCTGATCGCGAACCATACACGACTCTAACAGGAAAAGGTGGAAGGTATGTGATATACAAATCACCCTCCGCCACACATCGTAACGTGGCTTGAGAAATACAGATGTAGATGCAGATTCATTAACTAATTCTATTTTTTGAGGTGATAGTTAAAATTTTCTTACATTTCATATATGAACTAAGTTAAATAGTTGATGACAGGAAAAAGAAGGGAACCCCGTTGACGATGAAGTTTATTAATGAAGGAGCATGATCTCGGAATGGGGAAGGAAGTCGACTTTGCCCATTTAAAATAAGTCTCCCGGGATTGGCCAAGAAAGACCATGGAAAACTTGAATCTGCTTGGTCATACGAAATTAAGCCGCATTCCACCAGAATACGATGTCATTGTGTCAAATACCTTACTACTGCACCCTTTTGGTCGGTACGCTGACTGAAATTATCAGTGACCTAAAAGCAAGTAACGTCGGTGGACTTATTCGACTTCTACCGATTTATCCACTTCCTTCAGCCACACCGACGATAGTCTGAAAGGCGATCACTTTCTAGCGAGCTCCTGTGGTGTCACCGCTAGACACCACACTTGCTAGGTGGTAACTTAAATCGGCCGCGGTCCTGTAGTACATGTAGGACCCGCGTGTCGCCACTGTGGGATTGCAAACCTAGCGCCACCACAAGGCAGGTCTCGAGAGACTGAGGAGACCTCGCCCCCAGTTGTACGGACAACATAGCTAGCGATTGGACGTGCTAAGCCTTGCTCTCATTTGCCGAGAGATAGACAGTAGAATAGCCCTCTGCTAAGTTAACTGGCGACCCTCTAGCAAGGCGCCATTTGTATCAGTGCCTATAGCTTACTAATATACAAGAGAGATGTATTCCAAGGACTAATTAAAAGTTAAGTAACAAGCATCTACGTACTTTTCTTCTTATTCATTTATAAGTCTCATGTTCCAGACTTCACGCCCGTCTGCGTTAGCATTGCGTGCCCTATCGGCTACAGCATTGTGTCTAGGCTGTATGGTCTAGACACAACAGCTCCTTTCATAAACTGCGCTAGGTGTATGTCACTTGTTCATTCACACCCACTAGTCGTCTCTCTTCGCGGTACCAGCTTATCTTGCCACAACAGGATAGTGCACAGCTCTCTTACTACGAGACTAAAGCTTCGACCGCAGTCGGCTGATCAGAGGGATAGGTATGCCTTATTCGATTGGTTCAATCATCCTGTTGGAAATCCAAAGACACTTATCTCGTATTTCAAAAAATGGTTCAAATGGTTCTCAGCACTATGGGACTTAACATCTGTGGTCATCAGTCCCCTAGAACTTAGAACTACTTAAACCTAACTAACCTAAGGACATCACACACATCCATGCCCGAGGCAGGATTCGAACCTGCGACCGTAGCAGTCGCGCGGTTCCGGACTGCGCGCCTAGAACCGCTAGACCACCGCGGCCGGCATCTCGTATTTCGACACGGACAGCACGACGTAGCAACAATGTACAGACACTTGTGTACTTTGTATGGGGGAATTAGATCAGCCACCCTCGGCAAACGGTGAGACTGCAGCAAGTAACGAGAGTTCCGGTTGCATACATGTAACGGGAATCAGCAATACAATTTTAGGTAAAATGGTCTCCTTTTTGTGTTGGCTTTGGTGTATGGACTTCTCATACGTAATATTGGATCTTAGATCTCGCTTTCAGTTGCTTCAGAACACTTGGTGATCTGTGATACGATGTTCGGAAAGAATATTAAATGTTATGACTATGTCTTAGATTGGATATCTGATCCGCTTATGTATCATATAGGGTTTTTCATACATTTGATCTTTCCGACTTCATTATCGTACATATCGTGCTGTGTAACGACTGGGTCATGTAGGGTCCCCAGGAAAATAAAACAAATCATCCGCATGTGAATATTAACCGTAAAACATGGTAACTTAGATGGAGACGTACAGTGCCAGTCTCTTTCGCCAGTTATGTGTGGGAGTCATCTGCTTCAAGAAACAGGTGATTTCATGCTGACAGCGAACTGGGAGCAAAAGGCGACCCAGTCACATTATCTGTAAGCAAACAGACGCAACTGCAGGGTGAAGACCAAATGCCTCACTTGGCGGTCGGCATGCGAATCTTTAGCCCAGTTCGACAAACCTGTATCTAGCAAAACCTGGTCCCACCAACAGGTTTAACAGAAATGCGATTTAAAAAACGAGGCTCTTGCAACGCTATAACTGCGTGCAGAATGTTGTGAACTTCTTACAGACGTAAACGACCACTTTCTTTCGTCGATGACACAAATAAAGCCAATAGAAAATATTAGTGGATACACTAACAACTTCTGCATCCAATGAGGTACAAAGAACACAACAGGTAGATTGCACATTGTCTACTTGCACTTTATGCTATGCACAATAATTCCATTCTGCATGTTTGAAATCCAGGATTATCTTCACGGACCCGGTGTGTAAACCTACGAGCAACTTTCACTTTAGACGAGATGTTCAAAACGACCACCTTCCATTTTCAGACACATCGCCACCTGCTGGATTAGACTTTGCTGGACCTATGCAGCAACACATCTGCATCCACCACTGTCGAAGCGGAGTGCACGCAAGCTATTAGGATGGGTACACCCATTGCTGGAATACTATACATTTGGTGCTCTAAGTGCCCCGCAAATAAAAATCTAATGGATTAAAGTCCAGGCACCGATGACAGTGCCACTAAAGCAGAGTTATTAAACACGGTTTTCCGAAACTCTTTCACCAAAGAATACGAAGTAAATATTCCTGAATTCCAATCAAGTACAACTGCCAAGTTGAGAAACATAAAAGTAGATAACCTCAGTGTAACAAAGCAGCTTAAATCACTTAATAAAGGCCAGGCCTCCGGTCCAAATTGTATTCCAGTCAGGTTCCTCTCGGAGTATGCTGATAAAATAGCTCCATATTTAGCAAGTATATACAACCACCCGCTCACAGAAAGGTCCGTACCTAAAGACTGGAAAATTGCTCAAGTCACACCAATACCCAAAAAGAGAAGTAGGAGTAATCCGCTGAATTACAGGTCTATATCACTAACGTCGATTTTCTGTAGGGTTTTGGAACATATACTGTATTCGAACATTATGAAGTACCTTGAAGAAAGCGATTTATTGACACACAGCCAGCACGGATTCATAAAATATCATTCTTGTGAAACACACTTAGCTCTTTATAAGCATGAAGTGCTATCGACAGGGGATGTCAAATTGATTCCATATTTTTAGATTTCCCGGAGGCTTTCGAACCGTTCCTCACAAGCGTCATTGGGTAAAACAGAAGTAATATCCGGCGTTCCCCAAGGAAGTGTTATAGGCCCTCTATGGTTCCTGATGTATATTAACGACATAGCAGACAATCTGAGTAGCCGTCTTAGATTGTTTTCAGATGATGCTGTCATTTACCGTCTTGTAAAGTCATCAGATGATCAAAACGGCTTGCAAAATGATTTAGATAAGATATCTATAGGCGAGACAAACGTGTGGTTCCTGAAGAGCAGCAGCAGCCTTTTCAGTAGTTGCATGGGCAACAGTCTGGATGATTGACTGATCTGGCCTTGTAACCCTAACCAAAACGGCCTTGCTGTGCTGGTACTGCGAACGGCTGAAAGCAAGGGGAAACTACAGCCGTAATTTTTCCCGAGGGCATGCAGCTTTACTGTATGGTTAAGTGATGGTGGCGTCCTCTTGGGTAAAATATTCCGGAGGTAAAATAGTCCCCCATTCGGATCTCCGGGCGGGGACTACTCAAGAGGACGTCGTTATCAGGAGAAAGAAAACTGGCGTTCTACGGATCGGAGCGTGGAATGTCAGATCCCTTATTCGGGCAGGTACGTCAGAAAATTTAAAAAGGGAAATGGATACGTTGAAGATACATATAGCGGCAATTAGTGAAGTTCGGTGGCAGGAGCAACAAGACTTTTGGTCAGGCGAATACAGGGTTATAAATACAAAATCAAATAGGGGTAATGCAGGAGTAGGTTTAATAATGAATAAGAAAATAGGAGTGCGGGTAAGCTACTACCAACAGCATAGTGAACGCATTATTGTGACCAAGATAGACACGAAGCCCACACCTACTACAGTAGTAAAAGTATATATGCCAACTAGCTCTGCAGATGATGAAGAAATTGATGAAATGTATGATGAGTTAAAAAAAGTTATTCAGGTAGTGAAGGGAGACGAAAATTTAATAGTCATGGGTGACTGGAATTCAAGAGTAGGAAAAGGGAGAGAAGGAAACATAGTGGGTGAATATGGATTGGGGGAGAGAAATTATAGAGGAAGCTGTCTGGTAGAATTTTGCACACAGCATAACTTAATCATACCTAACACTTGGTTCAAGAATCATAAAAGAAGGTTGTATACATGGAAGAATCCTGGAGATTCTAATAGGTATCAGATAGATTATATAATTGTAATACAGAGATATAGGAACCAGGTTTTAAATTGTAAGCCATTTTTTAGGGGCAGATGTGGTCTCTGACCACTATTTATTGGTTATGAACTGTAGATTAAAACTGAAGATACTGCAAAAAGGTGGGAATTTAAGGAGATGGAACCTGGATAAACTGACTAAACCAGAGGTTGTACAGAGTTTCAGGGAGAGCATAAGGGAACAATTGACAGGAATGGGGTAAAGAAATACAGTAGAAGAAGAATGGATAGCTCTAAGGGATGAAGTAGTGAAGGCAGCAGAGGATCAAGTAGGTAAAAAGACGAGGGCTAGTAGAAACACTTGGGTAACAGAAGAAATATTGAATTTAATTGATGAAAGGAGAAAATATAAAAATGAAGCAGGCATAAAAATGAAGCAGGCATAAGGGAATACAAAAATCTCAAAAATGAGATCGACAGGAAGTGCAAAATGGCTAAGCAGGGATGGCTAGAGGATAAATGCAAGGATGTAGAGGCTTATCTCACTACGGGTAAGATAGATACTGCCTAAAGGAAAATTAAAGAGACCTTTGGAGAAAAGAGAGCCACTTGTATGAATATCAAGAGCTCAGATGGAAACCCAGTTCTCAGCAAAGAAGGGAAAGCAGAAAGGTGGGAGGAGTATATAGAGGGTCTATACAAGGGCGATGTACTTGAGGACAATATTATGGAAATGGAAGAGGATGTAGATGAAGATGAAATGGGAGATACGATACTGCGTGAATAGTTTGACAGAGCGCTGAAAGACCTGAGTTGAAACAAGGCCCCTGGAGATGACAACATTCCATTGGAACTACTGACGGGCTTGGGAGAGGCAGTCCTGACAAAACTCTACCATCTGGTGAGCAAGATGTATGAGACAGGTGAAATACCCTCAGACTTCAAGAAGAATATAATAATTCCAATCCCGAAGAAAGCAGGTGTTGACAGATGTGAAAATTACCGAAATATCAGTTTAATAAGTCACAGCTGCAAAATACTATCGCGAATTCTTTACAGACGAATGGAATAACTGGTAGAAGCTCCACAAATGTTGTAACACGTGAGGCAATACTGACCCTACGACTTATCTTAGAAAATAGATTAAGGAAAGGCAAACCTACATTTCTAGCATTTGTAGACTTAGAGAAAGCTTTTGACAATGTTGACTGGAATACTCTCTTTCAAATTCTAAAGGAGGCAGGGGTAAAATACAGGGAGCGAAAGGCTATTTACAATTTCTACAGAAACCAGAGGGCAGTTATAAGAGTCGAGGGGTATGAAAGGGAAGCAGCGGTTGGGAATGGAATGAGACAGGGTTGTAGCCTGTCCCCGATGTTATTCAATCTGTATATTGAGCAAACAGTGAAGGTAACAAAAGAAAATTTCGGAGTAGGTATTAAAGTCCATGGGGAAGAAATGAAAACGTTGAGGTTCGCCGATGACATTGTAATTCTGTCAGAGACAGCAAAGGACTTGGAAGAGCAGTTGAACGGAATGAACAGTGTCTTGAAAGGAGGATATAAGATGAACATCAACAAAAACAAAACGAGGATAATGGAATGTAGTCGAATTAAATCGGGTGATGCTGAGGGAATTAGATTAGGAAATGAGACAAAGAAGTAAAGGAGGGTTGCTATTTGTGGAGCAAAATAACTGATGATGGTCGAAGGAGAGAGGATATAAAATGTAGACTGGCAATGGCAAGGAAAGCGTTTCTGAAGAAGAGAAATTTGTTAACATCGAATATAGATTTAAGTGTCAGGCAGTATTTGTATGGAGCACAGCCATGTATGGAAGTGAAACATGGACGATAAATAGTTTGGACAAGAAGAGAATAGAAGCTTTCGAAATGTGGTGCTACAGAAGAATGCTGAAGATTAGATGAGTAGATCACATAACTAATGAGGAGGTATTGAATAGAATTGGGGAGAAGAGGAGTTTGTGGCACAATTTGACAAGAAGAAAGGACCAGTTGGTAGGACATGTGTTGAGGCATCAAGGGATCACCAATTTAGTATTGGAGGCCAGCGTGGTGAGTAGAAATCGTAGAGGGAGACCAAGAGATAAATACACTAAGCAGATTCAGAAGGATGTAGGTTGTAGTAGGTACTGGGAGATGAATAAGCTTGCACAGGATAGAGTAGCATGCAGAAAACCAGTCTCAGGACTGAAGACAACAACAACAACATCTCTATGGTGCGAAAAGTGGCAATTGACCCTGAAAAGCGTGAAGAAAAGCGTGAAGTTATTGACATGAGTACTAAAAGAAAGCATCTAAATTTAGATTACGTGATAAGTCACACAAATCTGAAGGCTGTAAATTCAACTAAATACTTAGGGATTAAAATTACAAATAACCTGAACTGGAGGCATCACATAGATAATATTGTGGGTAGAGCAAACCAAAGACTGCGATTCGTTGGCAGAAGACTAAGAAGGTGCAAAAGGTCTACAGGTCTACCGCATCAGATGGGACTGACAGATGACATCGAAAATGTCGTTTTGTATTATCGCGAAATAGGGGAGATAGTGTCACAGGCAAGATACGTGAATTGGAGTGGCAATCGTTAAAACAAGGCGTGTTTCGTTGCGACGGGATCTTCTCATGGAATTTCAATCACCAGTTTTCTCCTCCGGTTGTGAAAACATTCTTTTGCCACCCACCTACATAGGGAGAAATGATCATCACGATAAAAGAAGAGAAACCAGGGCTCGCACAGAAAAATGTAAGTGCTCGTTTTTTCACGCGTGCCGTTCGAGAGTGGAACGGTAGAGAGACAACTTGAAGGTGGTTCATTGAACCATCTGCCAGGCACTTTATTGCGAATAGCAGAGAAATCACGTAGATGTAGATGAACTTGGAGACCAGAACACTGGACCTCCACAACCAATCCCTGGAAATGCTTCATTTAAACAGTTACGATCGTTCATTCCAATTTTTGGCGGGGTGCCATCACGCTAAAACCACAGCTGACTCCGAAGACCAAGTGTAACATTTTCTAGTGCGTCAGACAAAGTATTCCAAAGAAACGTACGATACAGGGCTCATTCAACTTGTCCGGCAGACGGTAAGGGCCCAACAGCACTTCTCACATGATTCCAGCCCAGAGGTTTATGACAAATCGTGCCTGAAATTCACGTTCATGTTGACTTGTGAATTGCGCTCCGATCAATAATGGCTGTTGTGGAGGTTGAAAATACCTTTACGGGTGAAGTCAGATTCGTCAGTCCATTTTTTGAGTCGTAATCTTCTGGATGATTTGACGCGGACTGACACGAATTCGTCCCCAACATACCATGTCTTTTATAAAATGTTCGTTATCTCACACTGGATGCAAAAGCCGTTCACAAAACTGTACTCACCCAATGTTAGTGTTGAGTTAGCGTGTATAGATATGGATGCATTTCTTCATCGTTCAACACTTCAACAATCAGTCTTCGAGGTGTCTGGAACTGGCTTGAAATGTCAAGAGTACTTCGCTGAGGTGATTGGTGAATAGTTTTATGAATTGCGTCCTCTGTTTGTGGTTTACGACTAGTCCTTGGATGGACTCCGTCCGTTACTTGTGGACGAAGAAGACCGGTTTCCCAAAGTCGTTGCGTTGCCCCAGACGACAAAAAATCGTCATATTGGAATGCTACCATTGAAGCATACGCAAGAGCAGCAGCAGTAGCTTCGTTATTGGATGCACCCAGCACCTAAAGCACATCGACGTAATCCTCGTTTTGTGGTCCATCGTGAAGCCGCGCTACAAACAGGACCAGTTAAGAATATGCATTGTCCTGCTAATAAAAGACGAGAATTAGGAAACGGACGTCGAAAAAACAAAAAACGGACCTGGCGCGGATTCCAGCCATAGCTCCATGGTGGATGTCCCAGCAGTCTACTCAGTGAGCTACGACGGCTGGTACGATAGTGGGAGGGGGGAGGGGGTGGTACACATTCCTCTATATATTCCGATGTGCTGCAAGATGTGACAGTGTTGCCAGCTCCGCATCTACATCTACGTGATTACCCTGCCATTCACAATGAAGTGCGTGGCAGAGAGTTCCATGAACCACCTTCAAGCTGTTTCTCTACCATTCTACTCTCAAACGGCACGCGGGAAAAACGAGCACTTAAATTTTTCTGTGCGAGCCCTGATATCTCTTATTTTATCGTGATGATCATTTCTCCCTATGTAGGTTGGTGCCAACAGAATGTTTTCGCAATCGGAGGAGAAAACTGGTGATTGAACATTCATGAGAAGATCCCGTCGCAACGAAAAACGCCTTTTTTAAAATGATTTCCACTCCAATTCTTGTATCATGTCTGTGACACTCCTCGTTTTCACCCGTCTGCTTTGAAAATGCTCACGATCAGATTTTGCTAGATAAACTTTTGTCTTGAATCTTGACGAGGAATCGCATTCCGACCAAGTGCGCCATTCATTTTTCACCCTGTATAGAGGGCACTTAACGTCAAGCAGGACAGAGTTTCCTCCGGCAGAAAATTTCGAACCCGCCAACATCTCGGGTGAATAACAGCCGACATCAGAAACTATGTGACTGAGGATTATACTCAGTTAAGCTTGTGCACTATTCTAGTCTTGTAAGACCAGCTTGTATGTACTGGTATATGTTTGCCACTTCCATAGTGACGTGCAACTGAACCTAAAGGTTCGATTAAAGCGATAGAAACTGGCTCATTTCCTTGTTTCATGGTCTACAGTATCATCGTTAGATGTTACTATGTACAGTATTATTCATAATATAATATTCAGCCGGTGTGGTTGCTTGGTAGTAACTGGTTAACAATAGCGTGAGGGTACAAGTCTCGCCTGTGTTTCAGATGCTCTTCCGCATGTTCACGTAAGCACGTGAAAAATCATTAAAAGCAGGTCAAAAATCAACCCAGTGTCTTATTTCATTATTAACTCCACACTTACCTGAACAGCCTGCCATCCGAGTCATTTCGTACTGCCTCCAGCTACAGAGACTTCAAATACAAAGTATCATTTCTAGAAGCTGCCGCCGTTTCGCAATCTGATCGTAACCGCTCGCTTGCCTTCCCACTTCACCTCAAATCTGGTTGTGATAATCGAAGTAACTAGGTTGTGACCAACTGTAAAAAAAGACCGTGTGTACTTCGCCTCTATGTTTGAATAACACCGGTTTCTACCAAAACTTGCTCCACTGCGTTGCGTTTTGCTTAGGGGCTGCACTGCACATGTGCACCGTGCTTGCATTTCTCTTTCGTAAGAAATTACAACAATCCGGGTAAGGTGTCGCTGATGCTTTTCTTAGAGACATGCAGAGGCGGAGAGGACGGCATAGTAAATTATTCCTTTCACCACAAAAGCCTTTTGTGTTTATGTTATTAGACAGTGTAGTAAACAGACGTCAAAAACATTCCTTCCTGCAAAAAAAACCCCGGCCCTGTAAGGCGCGATTTAGTACACTTTGAGGCTATGTAACTGGAGATTTGCAGTTTATGTTCTGGTTCAAAATTCAGTAGTGGTACTTGCAAGTAACTGCACCCCCCCCCCTTTTCTTTGCGATTTACGTAAACTGTCGCATCTCCGAATTCAGTTCCAAAGACAGATCGCCTTATTAATTGGTTATATTCAGTGTTTGGGGATATACGAGGTGCATTCAAGTTCTAAGGCCTCCGATTTTTTTTTTCTCCGGACTGGAAAGAGATAGAAACATGCGCATTTTTTTAAAATGAGGCCGCATTCATTGTCAATACGTCCCAGAGATGGCAGCACCGTACGGCAGATGGAATTTTACCGCCAGCGGCGAGAAGGAGAACTGTTTTAAATACTTAAAATGGCGACGTTTTCCTTACTTGAACAGCGTGCAATCATTCGTTTTCTGAATTTGCGTGGTGTGAAACCAATTGAAATTCATCGACAGTTTAAGGAGACATGTGGTGATGGAGTTATGGATGTGTCGAAAATGCGTTCGTGGGTGCGACAGTTTAATGAAGGCAGAACATCGTGTGACAACAAACCGAAACAACCTCGGGCTCGCACAAGCCGGTCTGACAACATGATCGAGAAAGTGGAGAGAATTGTTTTGGGGGATCGCCGAATGACTGTTGAACAGATCGCCTCCAGAGTTGGCATTTCTGTGGGTTCTCTGCACACAATCCTGCATGACGACCTGAAAATGCGAAAAATGTCATCCAGGTGGGTGCCACGAATGCTGACGGACGACCACATGGCTGCCCGTGTGGCATGTTGCCAAGCAATGTTGACGCGCAACGACAGCATGAATGGGACTTTATTTTCGTCGGTTGTGACAATGGATGAGACGTGGATGCCATTTTTCAATCCAGAAACAAAGCGCCAGTCAGCTCAATGGAAGCACACAGATTCACCACCACCAAAAAAATTTCGGGTTACCGCCAGTGCTGAAAAAATAATGGTGTCCATGTTCTGGGACAGCGAGGGCGTAATCCTTACCCAGTGCGTTCCAAAGGGCACTACGGTAACAGGTGCATCCTACGAAAATGTTTTGAAGGACAAATTCCTTCCTGCACTGCAACAAAAACGTCCGGGAAGGGCTGCACGTGTGCTGTTTCACCAAGACAACGCACCCGCACATCGCGCTAACGTTACGCAACAGTTTCTTCGTGGTAACAACTTTGAAGTGATTCCTCATGCTCTCTACTCACCTGACCTGGCTCCTAGTGACTTTTGGCTTTTTCCAACAATGAAAGACACTCTCCGTGGCCGCACATTCACCAGCCGTGCTGCTATTGCCTCAGCGATTTTCCAGTGGTCAAAACAGACTCCTAAAGAAGCCTTCGCCGCTGCCATGGAATCATGGCGTCAGCGTTGTGAAAAATGTGTACGTCTGCAGGGCGATTACGTCGAGAAGTAACGCCAGTTTCATCTATTTCGGGTGAGTAGTTAATTAGAAAAAAAATCGGAGGCCTTAGAACTTGAATGCACCTCGTATTTCGTGACAGAAACCGGGTCCATACCTCTGCATGCATACTCGATATAATTTTGAAAGCAGTGGCAGTTGATCAACCTCCTTGTAGAGTGCGCTTATAGTAACGTATTTAGCCAGACGGTCGCATGGTCCATAAAAAAAATAGCTTTCTGAACAGAGTGTTGAATTACGTGGCATGGTGCTAACTTGCATGTTGTTTCTCGCCGAAACCAGTGTTATTGAACGAGTGAATTGTTAAGTTAACAAACCGTAGAACACGGGTATTTTTGTTCACTGTATTGCCTTCTATCCCTAACGTTGATCTTCATGATTGGCTGGAAACGTTTCAGACCTCTTCACATCTTTATCGGCAGCGAGTGCTGAGAGCAGAATTCGGGCCCTCAGCTCGGCTGCAGAGCGTTGTATCAGTCAGACAGCCCGCAGTGAGTGGACAGTGGGGAATTCGGCGGCCACTGTTTGCCCCGCCGTGTTAGCTCAGCAGTAACGTGATGGCTGGAGTTTGCACAGCGCATGCGCCGAGGCTCCGTGGACAATCAAATTAGTTCAGCTTGCGTCGCAGCACTAGGCGAGGAGGCCGTTACTCACACTGTGTAACCAGCATTGGCTGCATGGACATTCGAATATGGGTGCGCTACCAGAAGATACACGTAGCATGGCAGTAAATGCAACAACAAAATTTTTAGTAATACATACCCTCTAACACAGAGAAAAGACGCACCACGAAGGAATTATATGAATGGGACGGAACCCAGTGCATGTGATGCACATGTGCAGCCAAACACATGATTATATTTTAAGAAAAGATGGATCATTTACCGGAGAGAAAGAGCTTCACAAACTGTGCATGGGCCTTATGCAAGCAGCTGCTCGGCTTAGCATTGGTTGATAGAGTTGTTGAATATTCTCCTGAGGCCCATCCTACCAAATTCTGTCCGTTTGGCGCGTCACATTGACAAAATTCTGCTTTGGTTGGAGGGCCATGCCCACAATGCTCCAGACGTTCTCAACTGGGGAGACATCCGGAGCCCATGGTGGACAAGTTAGGATTTGCCAAGCATGAAGGCAAGCAGTAAAAACTCTCACCTTTATGCGAGCGGGCATTATCTCAGTGAAATGTAAGCCCATGGTGACTTGCCATCAAGGGCAACAAAATGGGGCGTAGAATATCGCCGACATACAGTTGTGATGTAAGGTTCCAGTGGATGACAACCAAACGGATCCTATCATGAAAACAAATGGCACCTCGGCCCGTCAGCCCTGGTTGTCGGGCCATATGGCCGACGAGACTAGAAATATACTCTGTAGGAATCAGCATGGGTTTCGAAAAAGACGGTCTTGTGAAAACCAGCTCGCGCTATTCGTCCACGAGACTCAGAGAGCCATAGACACGGGTTCCCAGGTAGATGCCGTGTTTCTTGACTTCCGCAAGGCGTTCGATACAGTTCCCCACAGTCGTTTAATGAACAAAGTAAGAGCATATGGACTATCAGACCAATTGTGTGATTGGATTGAAGAGTTCCTAGATAACAGAACACAGCATGTCATTCTCAATGGAGAGAAGTCTTCCGAAGTAAGAGTGATTTCAGGTGTGCCGCAGGGGAGTGTCATAGGACCGTTGCTATTCACAATATACATAAATGACTTTGTGGATGACATCGGAAGTTCACTGAGGCTTTTTGCAGATGATGGTGTGGTGTATCGAGAGGTTGTAACAATGGAAAATTGTACTGAAATGCAGGAGGATCTGCAGCGAATAGACGCATGGTGCAGCGAATGGCAATTGAATCTCAATGTAGACAAGTGTAATGTGCTGCGAATACATAGAAAGATAGTTAACTTATCATTTAACTACAAAATAGCAGGTCAGCAACTGGAAGCAGTTAATTCCATAAATTATCTGGGAGTACGCATTAGGAGTGATTTAAAATGGAATGATCATATAAAGTTGATCGTCGGTAAAGCAGATACCAGACAGATTCATTGGAAGAATCCTAAGGGAATGCAATCCGAAAACAAAGGAAGTAGGTTACAGTACGCTTGTTCACCCACTGCTTGAATACTGCTCAACAGTGTGGGATCCGTACCAGATAGGATTCATAGAAGAGATAGAGAAGATCCAACGGAGAGCAGCGCGCTTCGTTACAGGATCATTTAATAATCGCGAAAGCGTTACGGAGATGATAGATAAACTCCAGTGGAAGACTCTGCAGGAGAGACGCTCAGTAGCTCGGTACGGGCTTTTGAAGTTTCGAGAACATACCTTCACCGAGAAGTCAAGCAATATATTGCTCCCTCCTACGTATATCTCGCGAAAGAGACCATGAGGACAAAATCAGAGAGATTAGAGCCCACACAGAAGCATACCGACAATCCTTCTTTCCACGAACAATACGAGACTGGAATAGAAGGGAGAACCGATAGAGTTGCTCAGGGTACCCTCCGCCACACACCGTCAGGTGGCTTGCGGAGTATGGATGTAGATGTAGATGTAGAGAGTCAGCTTGTTATCCCACCGTTGCTCAGGGTATCTCCAGACGCGTCTTCACTCGTCATTTGGAGTCATTTCGAAGCAGGACTCATTGCTGAAGACAATTCTACCCCAGTCCATAAGATTGCAGGTTGTAGACGCGTCTGGAGATGCCAAGGACAGCGATTGGATGCCAACGTAGATGTCGTCCGCCATACGGATCAGCAATCATGAGTAATGGTCTGGAGTGCTATTAGTTTTTATAACAGGACCCCTTTGATTGTCATCCGCGATACCCTTACAGCACACTGGTTCGTCGACAATATTCTGTGCCCCATTTTGTTGCCCTTCGTGGCAAGCCATCCAGGGCTTACATTTCAGCAAGATAATGCCAGCCCGCGCACGAGAGATTGTATTGCATGTCTTCGTGCTTGCTAAACCCTCCCCAACTGAGAACGTTTGGTGCATTACGGGCTGGGTGCGCCAGTTGGACGTTATTTGGCACGATATCTCCCAGAAGGACACCAAACAACTCTGTTCATCAATGCCAAGCCAAGTAACTGCTTGCATGAGGGTCAGAGGTAGATAACGAGCTGTTGACTTGCACAGTTTGTGGAGCTCTTTCTCTTCAATAAACTAGCCAGATTTCCTGAAATTGTAATCATTTGTTTGTCTATAGATGTACATCCCACATACCGATTTCCGCCCCATTCGTATAATTCCTTCATGCGTCGTTGTTTTTTTTTCCTTTTTTTTCTTAGAGAGTATTTTGCACTTTTGGGTCAACTATTCACCAGAATGTGTCCGTTACACGTTACTAATCGTCTTTAAGGGCGATGGCACTCCCTTGTTATCATTACTGGGCAGTGAGTGCATATGTATTCTTTGACAAAGGAATAGCGCCAAAGGCGAACAAGTGGGGAGGGGACAGAGTCGCAGCTACAGTCGGTTTCCAGCCATTCTTGCCATAAACTCAGGAGCCACTCCATCGACAATTTTTTGGAGATCGTTCAGGGATATATTCTGGGAATTTTGGTTAATGCGACGCGTGGTCTTTGGTACCCCGTTACTGAAAAATTTTATTTCGTTGTATCTGTAGTAGAAAGCAATGTAGATGTCGGCTGTATGCACTTCTCTTCAGCCTCAAGTTAGCATTCAGTACTTCTCGCTTCTATCTGAGGTTTTTTCTTTGGAAATGTTTAGACGCATACTCACCTAGCGACAAAGCTGCGGAACGAGAGTTGCTGGTCAAGTTCAGGGTTATTCTTCACCTGATCCCTCGTGTTCCGCGATTGTGGTGATGTAGAAGTCGCAAGTCTCGCGGAAACCGGGAACATGTGACTATGGTGCGCGACTTATTGTAGTTGGTACGTTTACCGAGCCAGTTTCTACTGGCATGCCATTGAGACAACATTGAGACTAATTGAAGATTTTGCTCTCTTCCATGTCTTTGGGATGAGGCACCCCAAGTACCAAAAAACAGAAGCAAAAATAGAGATGCCATGGAGTATTCAGCAAAAAGTAGGGAATGTCACAACACGACAAGGAAAAATGCATAATTTAAAGTCATAACTCAGTGAAAAAAAACAGTAAGGAAAAAAGGAAAGAAGATATAAACTTAAGGTCCCACCGACGTCGAGATCATTAGAGATGGAGCACAAGCAAGGAAGTCGTCCGTGCTCTTTCGAATGAACCATTCCTGCATTTGGCTAAACCGATTGAAGAAAATTACGCAGACATAAGTCTTGATGTCCAGACGGAAATTTGAACCATAGCCCTCTCGAATACGACTCGATTCTTCTCCGAAAAAGGCAAGTTGGTTTAGTTACCACCTATTACAATTAATACTAGAAGGCATGTTGCGAATAAATTAAAGACAGCGGACGAACCCGAATCGAAATTTCACTACCGGAGTGAGAAATTCTTTTCGTTTTTCCTAAACTTAGAAATAGGATTTTGTGGAAGGATGGCTAATTTAATTGAGCAAAGTGCTACATCACTTGAGATAACAATACCTCCATTCATCGCCACCAACATTTCATAGCGCAAGTAGCAGTCATTCATTCTCTTCTCCTTCTTCCTTTCTTTACACATCGAAACACAGTGAAGCTACCGTTCTGAATTCATGGTCCGCGCATAACCAAACTGTACAAGTACTGGTAGACAAATCTGAGTAACAAACAGGCTTGTTGCCGATATAGTTGTTTTCTTTAAAAAGTCATTATTAAGATAAAATGTATTGTCAACAAAAATAACTTTACTTCTTGCCTTTACAAGGCCTTACGGTGACATGATTATGGCTTCTGGTTTTTGAGACGATACATGAAATCGCCTGTTTTTAAATTCAAAATGAATGCATCGGGCTGGCGAAATATCCACCAATGACAAGAAACCGCAGTATGACCATCTGCAGAGGGGTTTCAAAGTCAGCAGCGCACATTCTTAAAAACAGTGATATTCCAGTTCTACTTTCTGGAGAAGATTCGTAGCAATAGTAATCCTTCCTGGAAATAGAGTTCTCCTCCAGCAACGTTTACCTTTACTTTATTATATTAATAATGTTAAATTAATTAAGCAAAAATTAAATGCACTGATAGCAAATTCTTTAGACATCAGGTTCTGATTTCCGAAATGCAACTGACTCCTAAGGTGTGGAAGCGTGACTTTGTGTAGTGACTGTCGAGTTAACAATGCATCATGACCGTCCGTATGTAATGTCGCGCGACTTAGTCACTTGGTGTGTACGAGCAGTTTCTCTTTCTTTTTTCTTGTTTTTCCGTCATCAATCTTCTGACTGGTTTGATGCGGCCCGCCACGAATTCCTCTCCTGTGCCAACCTCTTCATCTCGGAGTAGCACTTGCCATCTGTGTCCTTAATTATTTGCTGTATATATTCCAATCGCAGTCTTCCTCTACAGTTTTTGCCCTCTACAGCTCCCTCTAGTAGCACAGAAATCATTCCCTGATGTCTTAACAGATGTTCTATCATCCTGTCCCTTCTCCTTGTCGGTGTTATCCACATGTCGCTTCTCTCTCCGATTCTGCTCAGCACTCCACGACCCTTAGCCGTACGTTAACAGTGACATACAGGTGTAAGAAGAGATAGTTATTTTCATTTCACAATTTTATCAAAATAATTCTTATCACCTCAGCAGTTAGTTAAATAATAAATATTGCAGAATATTACACAAGTTCGCTAATTTTTCATTCACAATGTATAAAACCGCCTGCCATGAACCAATGGGACAGACATCTAAACCTAGCGCATCGCATGGAGGTCAGTCCCAACCAGCACCAGTAAACGTGGGAATAATCCAACGCGATGACAAGTGTTCATGTGAGATGAGGTCTGGAATTACTCTGCAAAAATTCTCGATGCATGGCCGATTCTCCAACACTTGCTGTGTGGAAAATAAACAGATCCAAAATTGCACCGGTTTATCTATTCTCGCATGACAAAAAAAGAAAGGTTCAAATGGCTCTGAACACTGTGGGACTCAACATCTATGGTCATCAGTCCCCTAGAACTTAAAACTACATAAACCTAACTAATCTAAGGACTACAGACAACACCCAGTCATCTCGAGGCAGAGAAAATCCCTGACCCCACCGGGAATCGAACCCGGGAACCCGGGCGCGGGAAGCGAGAACGCTAAGCCATGTCTCCGCAATGTCCTTTCTTCCCGGAGTGCTAGTTCTGCAGGGTTCGCAGGAGAGCTTCTGTGAAGTCTGGAAGGTAAGAGACGAGGTACTGGCGGAATTAAAGCTGTGAGGACGGGGCGTGAGTCGTGCTTGGGTAGCTCAGTTGGTAGAGCACTTTCCCCGCGAAAGGCAAAGGTCCTGAGTTCGAGTCTCGGTCCGGCACATGGTTTTAATCTGCCAGGAAATTTCATATCAGCGCACACTCCGCTGCAGAGTGAAAATTTCATTCTAGACTATCTTCATTTGTCATTACATCTGGCCATCTCACATTTAAAACATGCTGGAAACAGCGGTTGATAAAGACTTGGAGTGGTTAGTCACCTTCCAAGTTTCGCAACCATAAAACAAAACAGCCTTCACATTGCTATCGAAAAGCCGGAGTTTGGTCTTCTTTGAGATGTTCCTATTTCTCCAAACAGGGTACAGTTACACAAACGCACCATTTGCTTTGCGGATGCGACTACGGACGTCCTCCTCAGCGCCTCCTAGGGTCGTGACTATACTTCCGAGATAGAAGAAAGATTCGACCTGCTCTACGTCCTTTCCATTAATGGCCTTGTCGTGGTGGTAGAAATTATCATCATTTCTTTGGTTTTGCGAACATTTATCTTGACACCTGCAACTTCTGCCTCTCTCTGTAACCTGGCCAGTTTCTCTTCGATGTCTCGATATCGTTGTGCCATTAAGCAGATGTCGTCTGCTAAATCTGGATCTTCGACCCCATCCCGCATCCCCTACTGCACACCTCTGTTCCGTCCCCCCCCCCCCCATCACATGGTCCAAATCCAAAAGAAATTGTGTTGGTAAAAGAATACACACTCGTTGTAGGGAATCATTAACCATTAACCATTCCCTGATGGGAGGCGCAGGTCTAAAGTGCTCCCCATGCGCCTGTTGCACCTTCGGTACACACACCATCAGATTATTTGACTTGTCGCTCTAACGAAGTAGGCGAGTGTCAGCAATATGTCTCGTGGTCTTATCGTGGCGCGTTTATCTTCTGCCGTTAGGTCAGACGATAGAAATGCCACTTACATGCTTAGAGTAGCAGATTGACGGTGACCAACTTTAAACAGAACTTGATTAATTTTCACACACATTTATTAAAATAATAACAAGCATAAAAATAACTTGGTTCTGGATGCTATTTACAATTGACAATCTGAAGTTCCTTTGGTCTTGGTACGTTAATCTTATTCTCACATATCTCTGATACTTGACAAAATGTCTATACATTTCTCTTCATGGCTATGTACAGTAATATGATAATCTTATTAGGTGCTGACTGAAACTTGACTATAGACTAATGCAGACTGACTAACCGGAGGTCTGTACACACGTTATAATACCTAGAGCGTTCATGTATCACTGCGCGAGTGTGATCCGCGAGGAGAAAAGGTTCTACGTTAGCAGCAATCTCATTGGCTGCGTTACATATTAATGCGCGGATCGGCGGAAGCAGAATTTGGTCCGTCTCTAAGGCAGCGCCATCTCGTAGTGTGGAGACGGATGAGCGCTGCGCCTGCGCTGTCGTGCTTAGTGGGGCGCGCTCTAGTGGGAATGTTGTGTACGTGCTGACTACATGGAACTATGTGCACAACAACGACGGTCCTCAGTTATGATGGGCAGACGTTGGCGACCGAACCTTGACAATGAGCCCCCTTTCAAACTCTGTCAGGTGCTGATAACGCTGTCTCAGATGAGTACGCTTCATTTCCGTGTTCTTTACAGTGATCGCTGAACATCCGAAGTAGTTCACGCCTCTTACATATCGAACCGCAACTGTAATTTCTTACACAGCCGCCGACGGTATGTACATGTATGAAGTTACATGGGCATCTGACCATGTCCTCCGGGCCCTTTTCTTTTGTCATGCGATATATGCGGTTGGTCAACATAAAAAATACATACTTTCTGTGGAGCTATGAACATAGTTTATTGTGTTATTTTCCAGTTGGAGCCAAGAGATAAAATTTTTTAAATGGAACAATAGTTGTTTCTATCGCGCTCTGGGAACGTTTAAACCAACTACGTAGAAATCAGTTTAAATCACATTCCTGTCACGTTTGCTTTGGGAGCTTCAACCGTTCAAAGTTTCAGGGGCGGATACCACACGCCGTACAAGGGCACAAAGCGCCTTCTAAAGGTTCTGCGGGCGAGATCGCCGCCAGTGTCACGGAGCGACAAGCTTCTTCGGTGTGCTGTTAGACTGTCGCCCGTATACGTGATAGGTCGAACAATACTAACAAACGGGATTCAGTGTGCCGCGCTTACTGAGGTCGGATGGAGATGGCAGACGCGTACAACGAGTACGTTGACACGTTACTGATGCTCGGCGAATGCCGCCGACACGATACCAATGCAGCAGCCATGGCGAGTGCGTGAGGCATCCTAGGAGGAGAGCTCCGGCAGCCATTACGTTCTTACGTGCTGAACAACGACTTCGGGAAAGAAACAGCTTGGGAAGGCGCAGCAGTAACACACGAAGACCTGCAAGAAGTGAGGAGACGGAGGTGCTTGTTTTAGTTGCAGTACACTACGATCCCCTTGTCAGCTTACGAGGTGTTGCTGCGGTCGCTGCTACGAGTCTTACCAGTCTGTGGCGTATAGTGCAGAGTCACAGGTTTCATCCGTACCGCCTGTCACTGACTCAGGAGCTGCATGGGGACGTTTCCAGCCGAAAAGTTACGTTCTGTAAATGGGCTGTAACAAGTCCACGTTCATAAATTATGGTGCAGTGAACCGTCAACATGGTGCGACTGCTGGCGCATCTGATTCTCTCTCTCTCTTTTTTTTTTTTTTTTTTTCTTTATTGATTTTCAATTCCCCCCGAAGGGGGCGGGCTGGCGGCAGCTTAGTACGCTGCTCTACAGCCTACAGACTTCTTTTAAAAACGGAAGAAGAAAGGAAACAAGGAAAACAGGCGATAAAACGGTGACTTAAAGTGTAAAATGGCGGAAAAATGCGGAAAGTTAAAGCAGAAAGCAAAAAGGGGTTGGCAACGTTAATAAAATACACAGGAATCAGACAAGTAACATAGCAAACACACAATTAAAAAATATGGCGACGATTCTCTCTCTCATTACAGCTCCTTATATACACGATTGTCATGGGCAGTCACCCACGTTTTGCTGTTCAGCGCCGTCTGTCGGTCATTTTGTGAACTTCGCTTTTTTTTTCCCTTTTGTTCTAATAAAATCCCATGTCATTCCAAGCATGTGTGTCAGTTTTTACCTCTCCATCTACATTATTCCGTGATTTATTCAGTTTTAAAATTTATACAGACTTATTGATCACCCGGTACGTGTATGCGTCTCAATATGCGTAGGACCCGCGCGAGACGTGCGGAACGTGCGCGTCGCGCTGTAGTGTCGTAGTGTCGTGTCACGTCACACGTGCTGTACGCGTCTCAGTTTGCGCCGAGCCTAACTGTGGTGCCACTGGCAGCCTTAGCGTACGACCAGAATTTCTCTGGGGTCTTGTGATAGATAATTCGACAATATTCTGCCACGGCAGTCATTGTAGGCTTGGCGCAACGCTCTCTTGCACTGCTGCTCATGTATAAATTCTGCCCCTGAACCAACAGTGCATTATTGTCGTGATAACAACAACAATGTATGGTATGATGTGTTGGTCTCGACATCAAAAGGAAGGGAAGAGCCAGCAGGAGGCCATTATTCAGCGAGGAAGGCAAACACACACGCACACACACACATACACACACACACACACACACGCAGACAGACGCGGGGTTCAGAATGGATGCTGACGCCGGCCGCCATACATGATGCAGGGCGCACAGTAGGCTGGCCTGATACATTATTCCCGCGGCCCTTTCCCTCTGAACGGCGCCCCTCCCTTCCCTTTCCGTCGCTGCCCTTCCTTTCTTATGGCCGCCGTATATTGGCGCCGCGCCAGACGTCAGCATCTCCGCCAAACAGAAACGTTCTGCCTGACTGCCCACACTAGCCGTATACCCCGCTGGTAGCTGCATCGAAGTCGGCGCTTTGAAGACGCTAAGGTCACCCTGAAAGCGAGTAGCTCACAATTTTTCTATGACAATAGTATTCACAGCAGTTCCATGTGAGAATCAACGCACCTGTTGTACAACTAAGTTCAAAAAATGGTTCAAATGGCTCTGAGCACTATGGGACTTAACATCTATGATCATCAGTCCCCTAGAACTTAGAACTACTTAAACCTAACTAACCTAAGGACATCACACAACACCCAGCCATAACGAGGGAGAGAAAATCCCTGACCCCGCCGGGAATCGAACCCGGGAACCCGGGCGTGGGAAGCGAGAACGCTACCGCACGACCACGAGATGCGGGCGACGACGAAATTGTTGCTAAGAAACTCCGTACCTCTAGTATCGACAGGGCCTAATCATATCTATTATTTCTGAAGCCAACATCCCTTTCTCTCAACACACAATAATCATATAGGGGTAAATGAGGTACCGCTAGAAAGGATTTTCAATCGGCTTCTGACACTGCATACCAATTTTGCATTAAAACTTACTGCCTGTGGAAAATATAACACCTAAAAGAGACTTTCATCTATGGTAGGAGAAAGGGAATCATGGATGCCCAGGTTCACACCAAAATTTTACGAAGATAACTTATTAATCACTAATAAGGAAGTCTGTTTTCATGAATAACATTTTTTGTTTTAAATTACTTATTAACTGCATAATTTGTAAACATCATTGTGACAGATAATAATCGCGATCACTGCAGTAGTCCATTACCTCTGCCCGTCGTATAAGTTGACTGTTCTAAGCAAGTATGCTATCCGAGTGACAAACATATTTGTCATTAGAATGAGATTTTCACTCTGCAGAGTGAAAATCTCATTCTGGAAACATCCCCCAGGCTGTGGCTAAGCCATGTCTCCGCAATATACTTCCTTTCAGGAGTGCTAGTTCTGCAAGGTTCGCAGGAGAGCTTCTGTAAAGTTTGGAAGGTAGGAGACGAGATACTGGCAGAAGTAAAGCTGTGAGGACCGGGCGCGAGTCGTGCTTCGGTAGCTCAGATGGTAGCCGGCACGGTAGCTCAGCGTGTTCGGTCAGAGGGTTAACAGCCCTCTGTAGTAAAAAAACTGAGTTAATCGATCAACAATGAACTTAAACGGATGTCTTAGGACGTCCGCCCCGAACAGATGCTACGAACAAAAGCGAACAAAATGAGATAAAAAAAAGAAAAGAAAAGATGGTAGAGCACTTGCCCGCGAAAGGCAAAGGTCCCGAGTTCGAGTCTCGATCGGGCACACAGTTTTAATCTGCCAGGAAGTTTCATATTTGTCATTGTTGCCTTGAAGTGTGATTTCCCTATTGCTCCTATGACTTAAGGCGCTTACTGTAACTGAATATGTTTGTCGAGTTAAAGTTATAGGTTATGTGGAGCTATTGACAGTCCATGATCTCTGCCTGTCTCAAAAATGGGGAAAAATATTCCGAATGCAAAACACATTTTTGGACACACGGTAATGTACCGGATGGTTAAAATTAAACTTTCCCTATTCATCACGTTATAACACGGAAACAAATTACCGTACGAGGACCAAAATTGGTAGCAGTAATGTGAAGCACATGAGGAAGAGAAGTAGTGCTGAATGAATTCAATTGAAACACTTAACGAGCTGCTGCGGTACATCATACCATTACATACCGGAACCATTACTGCCACAAAAGGGGCTCAATATGGCGCCCATCGCTGTGCAGAAGAGTGTGCAAGCGCAGGATTGCGTTCTGCACAGCAGAACGAAGCATGTCCGTAGGTATGCTGGCTGCCTCTCTTAATATGCTGCGCTCCAGATAAGCACATGTGTGAATGTTCCCCTGGTAAAGCCTGTTCTTCAGGTACCCCCACAACCAGAAATCACAGGGAGTGAGATCAGGTGATCGTGTCGACAAAGCATTTGGAAACGATCGGCTGATAATTCGATCGTTTCCAAATGTGTTTCGGAGAAGCAAGTGACCTTCACAAGCGATGTGCGGTGGGGCCCAATCTTGCATGAAAACTGCTGAGTCCAATGTGTCTTTCTTCTGTAGGGCGGCTATGACATGCTGGCATAGCGCAGTAACGCTGGCCGGTCACACTGCAAGTCTTGGTCCTTGAACGCCAGCCTGTTCAAAAAAGAATGGGCCAATGACGAACGTAGCCGTGAATCCATACCATTTGGTTCAAATGGCTCTAAGCACTATGGGACTTAACATCTGAGGTCATCAGTCCCCTAGACTTAGAACTACTTAAAACTAACCTAAGGACATCACACACAACCATGATGGAGGCAGGATTCGAACCTGCGACCGTAGTAGCAGCGTGATTCCGGACTGAAGCGCCTAGAACCGCTCGGCCACAGCGGCCGGCATACCATATGGTGACACGTTCACCATACAAATGGACTACATGACCAGTGACTGGAGTTGTAGATCCCAACAATCGGCAATTCTGTGTGTTCATCTCACCCGTCAGAGAAAAATTAGCTCCTCAACTTCAGCCCTTGTGAGAAAGTGGAGAGCGAAATCAACAAGTTGTGCATCCCGTGGTGCAAGTTGCTCTACTATATGGATTCGAAATGATACCATTTCAGAATGCTTCAAAGCACCTTCCGTACAGTGGACCACAGAATGTTCAACAGTCTTGGCACAGCAC
This sequence comes from Schistocerca nitens, assembly GCF_023898315.1. NCBI lineage: Eukaryota > Metazoa > Arthropoda > Insecta > Orthoptera > Acrididae > Schistocerca > Schistocerca nitens. The sequence continues at coordinate 25,113,256 of NC_064614.1, forward strand.
GCGCACTGCCTTACGACCGGGCATTGCATGTTGCGTTGTCTGCCATAGCGATAGCGATTACATCACCCATCTATGGTGCAACCGGTCGTCGGTCTCTTCCGAAAGCGACGCCCAAGTCTCTAGCTGATTCAAACTCGTTCCACATGCTCCGCGCAGCAAATGGAGAAAGAGGACCCTTCCGTAATCCTTTCATCTGGCTATATTCTCGAAGTGCAGCTGCAGCATTACTGATGTTTTGATAATAGAGCTTCACCAATGATGCCGTACTCGTTATGGCCAGCCGGCCGTTGTGGCCGAGCGCTCCTAGGCGCTTCAGTCCGGAACCACGCTGCTGCTACGGTCGCAGGTTCGAATCCTGCCTCGGGCATGGATGTGTCTCATGTCCTTAGGTTAGTTAGGTTTAAGTAGTTCTAGGGGGACTGATGACCTCAGATGTTAAGTCCTATAGTGGTTCAAATGGCTCTACGCAGTATGGGACTAAACGCCTGATCCGGCCGGAGTGGCCGTGCGGTTCTAGGCGCTACAGTCTGGAGCCGAGCGACCGCTACGGTCGCAGGTTCGAATCCTGCCTCTGGCATGGATGTGTGTGATGTCCTTAGGTTAGTTAGGTTTAATTAGTTCTAAGTTCTAGGCGACTGGTGACCTCAGAAGTTAAGTCGCATAGTGCTCAGAGCCTGAGGTCATCAGTCCCCTAGACTTAGAACTACTTAAGCCTAGCTAACCTAAGGACATCACACACACCCATGCCCGAGGCAGGATTCGAATCTGCGACCGTAGCAGCAGCGCGGTTCCAGACTGAAGCGCCTAGAACCGATAGGTCACAGCGGACGGCTATGTCCCATAGTGCTCAGAGCCATTTGGAACACATTTGTACCTTTTGGCCAACCTCATATTGACACGCCAACAAGTGCACTGCGACTGTCCAGGTGCGTGAGACTATGAATCACGATGACATCACAGCACGTGGTGGCCATACTTGGAACCGGACCGTGGTGCTCTGACGCATGGAAATCAAGCACCCCGTACTCTGGACATTATTGCTAAATGCTACCAAGTTTGGTACTTGTATGGTAATTTTTTTCCGTGTTAAAACTTGTTAAATAGGGAAACTATAATTATAACCAACCAGTATATACAAGAAAGTACCATAAATTCGAGACTATTATTTCACGTCGTTCGGTTCATTTTTAGAGATGTTTTCACGTCCACAACTACCCTTATCCCAACGACTACACTAATTACAAGTACTGTGGTTATTTAAAACTATAAAAGTGCCTAAAGTTTCACGTGAGTTCCCTTATAAATTATTAACAATACGATATTAGTTACAGAAACTGTACTTTAAACTCCAGACGTACACGGCTGAAAACTGAAATTTCTTGAATTTTATCCATAGTGAATGCTGTCGAACTCCGTGACTGCTCCTTTATGGGGTTGTAGAAAAATATCCGCTACCAGTCACAATCAAAGGCTGTTTATTCATCACACGATCGGTTTCGGGCTTGCGCCGATCTTCAGGTGTTTATACATTCAATTACATGTTTGTACTGTTGGAGATCACTGTATAAATACAAAAAATTATTTGCTAGTGACTACATAGATGCAAGTGGGACAATTGTAAGTGGTAAGACAGCATTTGACGAAAATACGAGGTGCAATGAAGTTCTAAGGCCTCCGATTTTTTTTCTCCGGACTGCAAAGAGATACAAACATGCGCATTGTTTTAAAATGAGGCCGCGTTCATTGTCAATACGTCCCAGAGATGGCAGCACCGTACGGCAGATGGAATTTTACCGCGAGCGGCGAGAATGGGAACTGTTTTAAATACTTAAAATGGCGACGTTTTCCTTACTTGAACAGCGTGCAATCATTCATTTTCTGAATTTGCGTGGTGTGAAACCAATTGAAATTCATCGACAGTTGAAGGAGACATGTGGTGATGGAGTTATGGATGTGTCGAAAGTGCGTTCGTGGGTGCGACAGTTTAAAGAAGGCAGAACATCGTGTGACAACAAACCGAAACAACCTCGGGCTCGCACAAGCCGGTCTGACGACATGATCGAGACAGTGGAGAGAATTGTTTTGGGGGATCGCCGAATGACTGTTGAACAGATCGCCTCCAGAGTTGGCATTTCTGTGGGTTCTGTGCACACAATCCTGCATGACGACCCGAAAATGCGAAAAGTGTCATCCAGGTGGGTGCCACGAATGCTGACAGACGACCACATGGCTGCCCGTGTGGCATGTTGCCAAGCAATGTTGACGCGCAACGACAGCATGAATAGGACTTTCTTTTCGTCGGTTGTGACAATGGATGAGACGTGGATGCCATTTTTCAAACCAGAAACAAAGCGCCAGTCAGCTCAATGGAAGCACACAGATTCACCGCCACCATAAAAATTTCGGGTAACCGCCAGTGCTGAAAAAATGATGGTGTCCATGTTCTGGGACAGCGAGGGCGTAATCCTTACCCATTGCGTTCCAAAGGGCACTACGGTAACAGGTGCATCTTACGAAAATGTTTTGAAGAACAAATTCCTTCCTGCACTGCAACAAAATCGTCCGGGAAGGGCTGCGCATGTGCTGTTTCACCAAGACAACGCACCCGCACATCGAGCTAACGTTACGCAACAGTTTCTTCGTGATAACAACTTTGAAGTGATTCCGCATGCTCCCTACTCATCCGGCCCTGGCTCCTAGTGACTTTTGGCTTTTTGCAACAATGAAAGACACTCTCCGTGGCCGCACATTCACCAGCCGTGCTGCTATTGCCTCAGCGATTTTCCAGTGGTCAAAAAAGACTCCTAAAGAAGCCTTCGCCGGCCGCGGTGGTCTAGCGGTTCAGGCGCTCAGTCCGGAACCGCACGACAGCTACGGTCGCAGGTTCGAATCCTGCCTCGGGCATGGATGTGTGTGATGTCCTTAGGTTAGTTAGGTTTAAGTAGTTCTAAGTTCTAGGGGACTGATGACCACAGATGTTAAGTCCCATAGTGCTCAGAGCCAAGAAGCCTTCGCCGCTGCCATGGAATCATGGCGTCAGCGTTGTGAAAAATGTGTACGTCTGCAGGGCGATTACGTCGAGAAGTAACGCCAGTTTCATCGATTTCGGGTGAGTAGTTAATTAGAAAAAAAAATCGGAGACCTTAGAACTTGAATGCACCTCGTATATCTGTACTTACTAAAAGATGAAGCACCATTATTACATTTATGCTGTGGTGATAGTTTTGCCACTTAGTTACACACAACGAATACGAGGAATCGTTTGGCCTGCACATGTACACAAATATTTTCCACTGTTGCGAAGTAATCCATCAATGGCAGAGGAGATTTTGGTGCAGCATACTTCATAGCTTTTAGCACCACAATACCACAATGTTTTATGCTGCAGGTATTTACTCTAATAAACGAAGTCCAGACTATTTTTACGCTTCCTTCTTTTGCTTTTCCTCTCCTCATTATCTTCAGCCACCATATTACTTCGCTGTTCATTTGAAATATTTACCATTTAGATACATTCTGGTCACAAACGTCATGGGACAGCGATAAACACATATACAGATGGCGGTAGTATTGTGTTGACATCATATGAAAGGACAGTGCATTGGCGGAACTGTCATTCGTACTCAGTTGATTCGTGTTAAAAGTTTTCTGACTTGACTACAGCAGCACAACGGGATTAATAGACTTTGAACGCGGAATAATAGTTGCAGCTAGACGCATGGGACGTTCCATTTCGGGTTATCCCTTGGAAATGAAATGAAACGTCGTGTGGCTAGGGCCTCCCGTCGGATAGACCGTTCGCCTGGTGCAGGTCTTTCGAGTTGACGCCACTTAGGCGACCTGCGCGTCGATGGGGATGAAATATAACAGTTGTGTTACTAAATGTGGCACTTCTGTCACTAAATGTGTTATATCCTAGCCAGTAATGCCAACCGAGCCCGCTGCCAAAAAGGTTGGCAGCATCAAAGTCCGGACGCCGTCCGCATAAGCAGCGCCAGCGAGACAGGAAATCGCCGCAAGTCTGCGCGCGCCACCGCTGGCTTCTGGTTTCTTAAGCGCTGGAGTCGCGAGCGCTAGGACAGTTCTGGAATCGCCGCTCAGTTGTATACTCGCCACCGAATTGTGTACCTGCTAGTCAGTTGTGTGTTCATCGCAGCAGAGTTGTTGTTTGTCGTCAGCCGACGCTGACCTAGTCGCTCCGACTCGAACTAGACAGATTTCTGTAGACCATGTTCACCACTGTGTTCTGTATCGTCGTTAATAAAGATAAGTGCCGACTTTCATTGAATCCGAGTGTTTGGGTTTTCATCTTTCTGTTCACTGTTCCAGCGGACCGGTCGGCCCGCTATTAAAAGTGTGGCGGTGACTTCGTAGGCCATTTCTACAGCGAAGTGTTGTCGCTATGAAGGCCGTCACAAAAAAATGTAACTGGGTTTTCTCTTTTGATGCAAGTCAATTGTCAGGATGAGCATTCTAAAGCATTCTGTCAGGGTGAAAATATTAAATAAATTAACTTTTCTCTCTTAACAACATGTGGGCAGGGTGGGTTCTTCCTTGGCTCGGGTATGAGGTCGAATGAAACATCATTTTTACATAAGATAACTTTTATTGAAGATTTGTACAACTGTATCTTACGGAATGTTCTGGTTCGGAGAGCGGCAGCTGTGTCGTTTGTGAAGTCTTCTGCTGCGGCAGCGGCGGCGGCGGCGTCTGATTACGCGTAGCGGTGTGTATCTCGTGTCGCCGTCTCGCCCAGTTGACTGGAGACGCGCAGCGCGAGGTGGCCCGTTTAATTATTGCGAGCGAAATCGTGCATCGGATGGTGATACCTTGGATGTGGCGTCCCAGTGTTTCTCTTCTCTAAGCGGCCGCGTGTGTTGTGCGTCGGCCAGCGGAGCGGCGCGGCGGGGGAAGGCCAGTGTCCTGAACTCGAACAACGGACTCCCGCTTGCCAGTCTTCGGCTGTCAGGTCTTCATCCCAACTCACAGGTGACTGCTGAGGTGAGGCCGTCTCCTTCCCGTCCTCACGAGTCACCCGGGTACGTAAAAACCAGACTTCAAATACCTTTTAACTTCTGTCTTCTGGCGCTGCGGCTGCTGCTTGCTATTCCATTACAGCGGCGGACTTGGTTCGTCTGTGCATGATGCAGACTCTTCTTGCATGACGGTCTTCAGCACCGAAACTGACAGAAAACTACTGCTAGTCTTCTTTTCTTCCTTCGTCTCTCGTCTTCGTCTCCGTCCCCGTCTCCGTCTTCGTCTTCGACTCCGTCTGCGTCTCCGTCTCCGTCTTCATCTGTCTGGCCCACTGCGTCTCGCGTATTTATTCACTTCAGTTTACTGGGGGTGAACGACTTCACGGTCATTGCCTCTTCTGTCACGTTGAGAAGCTCCTCGAAGAATCTTCTTAACGTCGGTCATTGGCTCTTGGAATGTAGGCGATGGCTTTTGATCCCATGTGACGACTTAGAAACACGTGAGCCGGTCATTGCCTCTTCTGTCACGTTGAATAGCTTCTCGAAGAATCTTCTTTAGGTCGGTCATTGGCTCTTGGGATGTAGGCGAGGGCCTTTGCTCACATACGACAACTGAGAAACACGTGAGCCGCTCGGGCGATGCCCTGACGGCTGAATCGACAGCGCCCGCTTATGTGGAACTTGCTGACTTCACGGTCATTGTCCCTTCTGTTCTGCTGTTCGGCCCGCTGTTTGCCAGTATGTAACTCTCTAAACTAAACCAAGTTTTTCATTTATATTCTAATTTCTAGTTCACTTTGATTTCACTAATTTATTTACTTCAGTACCACTCAACAGAAATGACGATGATTAGGACAACACAACACCCAGTCCCTGAGCGGAGGAAATCTCCGACGCAGCCGGAAATCGAACCCGGGACCCTAAGATTGACATTCCGTCACGCTGACCACTCAGCTACCGGGGCCGGACTATCCCTAGGAAAACTCAGAAATCAATGCCGGACGTACGACGAGCGTTTCCGTTTGGACAGTGAGGAGAAATTTGGCGTTAATGGACTATGGCGGCAGACGACCGATGCGAGTGTCTTTGCTAATAGCATGACATCACCTGCAGAGCCTCTCGTGCGCTCGTGACCATATCCGTTGAAGCCCAGACGACTGTAAAACCGTGGTGTGGTTATATGAGTACAGATTTCTGTTGGTAACAGCTGATGGTAGGGTCCGAGTGTGGCGCAGTCTCCACTAAGCCATCGATCTAAATTGTCAACGAGGCACAGTGAAAGCCGGTAGTGGCTCCATAGTGGTGTGGGCCGGGTTCACATGGAGTCGACTGGAGCCTCTGGTCCAACTGAATCTATCATTGACGGAAAATTGTTCTGTTAGGCTACTTGGAAACGATTTGCACCCATTTGTGAATTTCATGTTTCCAGACATGTTACTATAACTCTCATGGCGCTAAATGTAAATAAATAATGTACTGTTTTACCTATACAATACTAAAAAATGTAACAACTTTATAATTAATGTGACAGTATCCGCTCAAAAACTCACAAAATCAGTGTCTCTCTGTACTAGTGTATAAGGCGTTTCAGTTGTATAAACTTTACATACTCACAAACACCTCTACCTTTAACCCAAATAAATACAGATTCGTTTACAGATATTTTACGCCTGTTACGTGTATAGAGGGAAAAGGGTGAGGGTGACATATGGGCTGATTTACCAAAGTCTTTATTTGCATGTTCAGTCACGTGATAGGTACGGTAGGCTATAATGTCTCTATCAACAAAACTTTCAAGGCCAGCTACACTAGGAACACCTGTACCACCTAGTACAATAGCTACAGTAAGCCAACCATTACCATGCGTGAAAGAATCATTAATGTCAATGCTAAAATTAAGTCTACATCCTCGGAAAACACATGGTCCATCAACAAGTGCGGTGGCAGCAACAGTCTTGACAGTATTCTTCTTCTTGTCTGCAGCAGATGTTGAGAATTCAATATTCTCAATCGTTTTATATACAGTCTGTCTGGCACGACGACGATATCTTCTGTATGGCATGTTGGCAGTGTTCAATGCAGTTGCCTGTGCAGCAGCAGCAGCGCGAGTGACGCGCTCCGCGCAGCTCGCTCGCTTTTATAGAAGTCCGATAACTGGTGACCTTGATTCGGACAGGTGTGTTTTTTTTTTTGTTTTATTTTGGGTACATCACCACCATACTTTCAGGTGGTCACGTGACCTCAAACATTATTAATATATACGTAACATGGTTTTTTTTGTTTTTTTTGCATTTGTTGTTATTGTTATTTGTTGTTAAGAATTTCATTTATTGTATGGTATGTTATTCTGTTCATAAATCATGTCACGTGATGTACGAGGGGCGTTCAGAAAGTAAGCTCCGATCGGTCGCGAAATGGAAACGACTATGAAAATCCGATAAAGCTTTGCACAGATGTGTTGGGTAGTGTCTCTAGTATAACCCCAGTTAGCATCACGTCGCTCTTCTCATTTCTGAGCTCGCAGTGAGTGCGTAAAGATGTCTAGAAAATAGTGTCTGCCGCCAAGTACGAGGGCCTGGTGAGAAATTTCGCCTGAAGCTATGCAGCTAACAGTACATAACTGTCGTGCTGTTTCTTCTTCAAGACAATTCTCAGCCGCATTCTGCAGGGGCAATGAAGATGCTCCTGCATGGTTTTCAAATGGAAATGTTAGATTATCCACAATACAGTCCGCAATTGTCTCCCCCTGAGTTTCATCTCTGGTCACATGAACCGCTGTCTTTGAAGACAACATTTTGACACAGACAACGAGGTGTAGGCCAGCGTGGAGAATTGGCGGAAAGCACTGGCGGCTGCCTTCTATGATGAGGCTACTGAAAAGTTGGTACAACGCTATGACAAAAGTCTAAGTCAGAACGGCGACTACGTAGAGAAGTAGCTGAAAGGTGTAGCTAATTGTTACAAGTAAAACATTTCTGATGTTCACTGTGGTTTCAATTTGGCAATCAATCGGAGCTTACTTTTTGAACAGGCCTCGTATTTGTGCTGTTTGAACATGTCTGTCGACTGATGTTTGAGGTACATGTATACTGGTCACACCTGTATTTGCACCTGTGCTGACAGGTTGCCGACTACAGTTCCCATGTGAATCAGTTCAAGTAAAGTCCTTGTTATGCACATGCGTCACAAGATCCGTCGATATATGTGTTAGAAACAGAAATGTGAACATGTATGTTGTTCGTCATTATTGTTGTTAATGTTTACTCTTTTGTTGATATTTATTATATTGTTCACAGTTCAGTTGGACTTTGACCCCGCCATTGCCGACTACAGGCTTACGTAACCTTGGCAGCGCGCCAGCCGCGGACTTAGCGCACAGCGGACGGGAGCACCTAGTACGGCAAGTGCTCCCGTCCGGCATAACGCGCGGCTAGCACTGTGAAATATTCCAAGTCCAGCAAAAAGTTAAAGTCCCCACTGGGGGCGAGCGAGACTTCGCGCTGCCGCTGCTGCACACGCAACTGCATTGAACGCTGCCAAGAACCATGATACAAGATTCCGTCGCACTACCAACTGAACTGTGAACAATATAATAAATATCAACAAAAGAGTAAACATTAACAACAATAATGACGAACTGATTCACATGGGAACTGTAGTCGGCAACCTGTCAGCACAGGTGCAAATACAGGTGTGACCAGTATACGTGTACCTCAAACATCAGTCGACAGACATGTTCAAACAGCACAAATACATCACGTGACATGATTTTCCGGGTTCGATTCCCGGCGGGGTCAGGGATTTTCTCTGTCTCGTGATGACTGGGTGTCCTGTGATGTCCTTAGGTTAGTTACGTTTAAGTAGTTCTAAGTTCTAGGGGACTGATGACCATAGATGTTAAGTCCAATAGTGCTCAGAGCCATTTGAACCATTTGATCTTTTTCCAAACACAGGACATGTTCAAATCTTACGATATATCATAGCATCTTTGATACTCGTACGTTTGTAAGCACTATGTTTGTATCATAATATGTGGTGCGTGGTAGAAATCTTTTCTGTGACAAATGTAAAGTGTTCAGTGAGAAAAATTTACGTGTGCAACGATAAGAATGCTGTGGGAATGAATTCACGTCTCTTGGACGAATGTTATGAAAACAAACACTCCAAACAGACATTTCACGTCAGTCACATCCAATCCAATGAAAATCTGTAACGCAACCATCTGTGTGTGGCGAGCTTATAATGATTTATTATTCATATTTTATGACAATTAATCTGTAGAAAAACGCACCATATGTTGTAAGGAAGGTATGTACACCGTCTGAAACTGAATCACAACGATTCGAAACCAGTAGTGGTACCTTCGAATAAAGGAACTGAAAGTAAATTTGTGGCCGGTTGCTGTCCCAACACCGTCAACATTTGTCTTCAAATAACAGCCACGGTCTCCAACCATGTCATCATACGAGAAAATTATATCAACATCGATTCTTCCCAAATCGCCGTCCTAAAATTTTGCTTTTATGCAGTTCCGACGCTCTATTTCAAAATGCCGGCCTTTTTGTTACCTCGCCTCTTAGTAGCTCGACGCCAATACTACAGCTTTCCGTTTCGGTTTCACTCATTTTTCGCAACTTCCAACAAAGAAAAATAACAGAAACTCGGAGAAGATCCATCTTGTCACGACGGGAACGCGGGATCACCTGAACGGCACACGGGCGCCAACGGGCTTTTGCCTGCCTGCGACTACAGACTTCTTTCATAAACGCTGTGTTAACACGCGTCAGAATGCGCTCGTGTGACGGATTTTAAGATGAGCGTTAGGTGTCTAAACGAGCGATCTTTTGGTAGACGCATGGTAGTGTGCATTTTGTTGCTGTCAGGCTGGAACGCCTGTGATATCAACAAGCATTAATTAAATTGCCCTCAGTTTGCTTATAATCTTGTGGATGAGGCTGACGTGATGGCAGCCATTGCTGTTGATCCCAGTGCTGGTGTTTACTCTATCGGCCACTGTGAGTAACCTGTATAATGACTGACCACCTAGCAAGGCACGTGCTTACTTGGACTTGTAACGCAAGCTGCTGTTGCCAAATACCGGATGATTATAATGAAGGTGCAACTATTGACGGTGAGGACTGTAATTCCCGTATGGCACAGGAACCTGGTAATAAATATGCAAATGTGTTAATGCAGAACCGACTTACGCATGGAAAAATTGGTTCCAATTTTGGCCACCAACTGCAGAGTTGGCTCTGTAAATGCAAGAAATATGGCCGCGCGGGATTAGCCGAGCGGTCTGTGACGCTGCAGTCATAGACTGTGCGGCTGATCCCGGCGGAGGTTCGAGTTCTCCCTCGGGCATGGGTGTGTGTGTTTGTCCTTAGGATAATTTAGGTTATGTAGTGAGTACGTTTAGGGACTGATGACATTAGCAGTTAAGTCACATAAGATTTCAGACACAATTGAATATTTTTTTTTCTAGAAATACACTACTGGCCATTAAAATTGCTACACCACGAAGATGACGTGCTACAGACGCGAAATTTAACCGACAGGAAGGCAAACGATTAGCTTTTCAGAGCATTCACACACAATTGACGCCGCTGGCGACACCTACAGCGTGCTGACATGAGGAAAGTTTCCAGCCGATTTCTCATACACAAACAGCAGTTGACCGGCGTTGCCTGGTGAAACGTTGTTGTGTTGCCTAGTGTAAGGAGGAGAAATGCGTACCATCACGTTTCCGACTTTGATAGAGAGCGGATTCTAGCCTATCGTGATTGCGGTTAATCGTACCGCGACATTGCTGCTGCCGTTGGTCGAGATCCAATGACTGTTAGCAGAACATGGAATCGATGGGTTCAGGACGATAATACGGAACGCCGTGCTGGATCCCAACGGCCCCGTATCACTAGCAGTCGACATGACAGGCATCTTATCCGCATGGCTGTAACGGATCGTGCAGCCACGTCTCGATCCCTGAGTCAACAGATGGGGACGTTTGCAAGACAACAACCATTTGCACGAACAGTTCGACGACGTTTGCAGCAGCATGTACTATCAGAGACCATGGCTGCGGTTACCCTTGATGCTGCATCTCAGACAGGAGCGCCTACTATGGTGTACTCAACGACGAACCTGGGTGCACGAAAGGCAAAACGTCATTTTTTCGGATGAATCCAGGTTCTGTTTACAGCATCATGATGGTGGCATCCTTGTTTGGCGACATCGCGGTGAACACACATTGGAAGCGTGTATTCGTCATCGCCATACTGGCGTATCACCCGGCGTGATGGTATGGGGTGCCATTGGTTACACGTCTCGGTCACCTCTTGTTCGCATTGACGGCACTTTGAACAGTGGACGTTACATTTCAGATGCGTTACGACCCGTGGCTCTACCCTTCATTCGATCCCTGCTAAACCTTACATTTCAGCAGGATAATGCAGGTCCTGTACGGTCCTTTCTGGATACAGAAAATGTTCGCCTGCTGCCCTGGCAAGCACATTCTCCAGATCTCTCACCAACTGAAAACGTCTGGTCAATGGTGGCCGAGCAACTGGCTCGTCACAATACGCCAGTCACTACTCTTCATGAACTGTGGTATCGTGTTGAAGCTGCATGGTCAGCTGTACCTGTACGCGCCATTCAAGCTCTGTTTGGCTCAATGCCCAGGCGTATCAAGGCAGAGGTGGTTGTTGTGGGTACTGATTTCTCAGGATCTATGCACCCAAATTGCGTAAAAATGTAATCACATGTCAGTTCTAGTCTAATATATTAGTCCAATGAATACCCGTTTATCATTCTTCTTGGTGTAGCAGTTTCAATGGCCAGTAGTGTATGTATAGAAATGTTTCCACATGTATGGACTGGGAACCGTACGTGGATGGAAAAAGTCAAGTAAGTGAGAAAGACATAATGTTGGTTTTACTACTAATTAGCGCTTACACAATGTGTATGAGCACCGGAGACGTCGACAGGGTACTGCATGCGTAAAACGATGTGACCAACAGTTGCTCTCAGAAGTTCCAGTGGCATCTAAGCAACGTTTTCCTGCATGCTGGCCATCAGATCAGGTCGAGACCGAACCTCTTCGTGGTAAACGCGTTTTCTTAGTTATCCCCAGAGCCAAAAGCCACGTGGATTAAGACTAGGTGATCTTGTGGGCTATGCATATGGAAAACCTCTAGAGATAAAACGTTTGTGGAAGGTTACATTAAGGAACTCTTTCATTGGGCGAGCGACGTGAGGTGTGGGCCTATTTTGCACGAGAACAGTAGTTGCAGACACTTGCGTTCTTCCATTGCAGGAGTTACCTGCTGTACAAGGAGGTCTTGGTAACATGCAGACACCACGGAACACCTGAATGGCCATGTGAGTGTGTTCTCTTGAAAAATGAACGGACCGAGAATAAAGGTGCTTGTGAATGCACTCCACTCAGTGCCACACCAAGGTCACGTGTGCTTCCAACACCATTTGTGCAAACCATTTGGTGAACTTGGGCCTCAGTCGGTGATACTCTCTCAATCCAGCACTGTAAATACTGTCGTTCACATAAAACAGTTTCACTATCGGAGTATGGTCTCTCTTCTCGATAGCTATATTGTTCACTGACGTTATGACATGTTATTTGACAGTATGCGTGTCATGTAGTCATACAGCGTATGTGTCACATTTGTATCTGGTGGCCAGTTTTATTCCAGTGTTAATTGTTCCGTTTTAATGCATTAGCATGTCTACCAAGTTTCCCTAAAAACTGCGTCCGTACAGGCCTCGAAACGCCCGAGGGGACCGACCGACCGCCGCGTCATCCTCACACAGTAGGTGTCACTGGATGCGGATATGGAGGGGCTTGTGGTGAGTACACCGCTCTCGCGGCCGTTGTCAGATTTCGTGACCAGAGCCGCTGCTTATCAGTAGCTCCTCCATTGGCTTCACAAGGGCTGAGTGAACCCTGCTTGCCAACAGCGCTCGGCAGACTACAACGGTCACCCATCCAAGTGCTAGCTAGGCTCGGCAGTGCTTAAGTTTGGTGTTCTGACAGCAACCTGTGTTACCATCGCGGCAAGGCTGTCGGCATCAACTTCCTCTGTCATACGATGATTGCACCCCACGATGGACCTCCGTCAGTAGCTGCACTGCACCGGTATTTAATAAGCCATCAGAAAGTGTAACTATCATGCCTCTTAGATTCCGCCAAAATTCCGAAGGTGTTTTGTCGCCTCGTTTTTCTTGTCGAAGCACTTGTCTGGACCTTTTGTCTGTCGGCTTTGTGCAGTTTATAAGGCAAGGTAATCTTGCTGACGACGCGAGTGGGTACTAATGTCCGACTCCAGTGCATTTGCCCGATGGTCCAAATTGCTGATTTCTAACGTAAATTCGTAAACTACAACGTGCTGAAGCGCGAAAATATTTTCTCATGATTGCGAACAAAATTTCTGATTGGTCGGAGATAAATGGCGGAGACGGGATCTGCAAACAGGGCACGGAAGAACCGCTTACGCCGACGGACAGACAATTTATAGTTCGTGAGTGTGGTCGTGAAGCTGAAGAAAACACAGTAGAAGCCAATTTGCTTCCTGGAATAGTAGAAATATCCAGTCCACTGTGGTGTGGGAACAGCACTGCTGCATGTGTTTGTCTAACGGATGCGGTGTTTGCACTGTTTTACCTTCCGGCTTTGTACACTGCACTGGGTCAACAGTTTGCGGTGCAGGAAGAGAGAGAGAGCTACAAAACCTGGATCTCACGGCGAATTCCTCGAATCTCGGCGTCGAATACGTGCAACAGGCTGCGTTTGTCCTCCATTACAGCGTCGTTGTTTACTCGTCACGAAATAAACTGTCCACACTGAAACTTCTTTCTTCGTTGTCGGTATCACCAATTACATGGGTAAACTTGTACACCACGTATAAAAACGTACACTGGCTTTATGTGTACAGAAATGCATGTAATACTCGCAACACAAGATACACGTTATATTGTTACCTAGGGGCACTAGATACAGAGAGGATTCAAAGATACATGTTTATATCGAAGATGACAGACACCTAAGTCGATTGTTAGATTGATCCCAAATGCTCATCTTCATTCACTAATATGGGTGCTAAAGACGATTTCTTGTGTCTGGGGAATTTTGTCCGTCTTGCACGTGCCAAGTCTTTTCCTAGTCCTACATGAGCTGTGATTACAGCCTAAAAGGCTGACATAATCGACTACGACTTTTATCATCGCAGGTGTTCTCTAGTAACTGTAAAGAACCATAGAAAAGTCCTGTCCTGAAGCAGCACTTTCCGGAGAAGTGAGCATGAGAGGGGAGGGGGGGGGGGGGGGAAGAGCAGGATATGATATGGCCAATTGAGAGGCCTTAAGGGGAGCCGGAGGTGGTCAAATCCAAAAAATTACGATTTTTTTGCCACCGAAAATTAATTGGAACATTCCTCTTTAATGTAAACTTTGAATTATTGTTCTACTCGCCCTAGAAGTGGAGTTATTACCATTTTCCCCCCACGCCTGCAGAGGAAATGGGCGGCCGCTGAATGCATCTAACACCCTCTCGTGTCTTCCTGGCGAACTGCTTGGGATTTTCTCGGCCTGTTACGCATACAGCGCCTTATGTTACGCATACAGCGAATGTGCAAGGGTTGGCTACATTGTTTTCTGTGACAAATATTACCCGTATTTCCTAACAGATTACTCCTATTTTCCTCAGAATTTCGAACATCGTGCTCCATTTAATATTGTCGTACATTTTTGTTCTGGTTACGATGCCACGTTTTAGTAACCGTGTATATAAGAAGAGGAAGAACGTAGGGAAAAGAAAATTAACACTAATACCAAGTTTCGATACTACACGCCGGCCGAAGTGGCCGTGCGGTTAAAGGCGCTGCAGTCTGGAACCGCAAGACCGCTACGGTCGCAGGTTCGAATCCTGCCTCGGGCATGGATGTTTGTGATGTCCTTAGGTTAGTTAGGTTTAACTAGTTCTAAGTTCTAGGGGACTAATGACCTCAGCAGTTGAGTCCCATAGTGCTCAGAGCCATTTGAACCATTCGATACTACAATGAATAAGAGCGCGGAACATCGTCTCTTTGCTGTTTACCGTTTCGAATTAGTTCAGTGTTGCGCCTGTTTTTGGTAGTATTATACTTCTTGTGTAAAGCGGGTAATATGCAGTATGTACAAGAATCAGGAGGGAACAATAAATCCAATTTTTCATGACTTAGCACAGCCAGAATTGTTACACAAATGTCTACACGGAAAGACGCAGAATCCTAATGAGAGCGTAAACAATTTGATTTGGAAAGTGATTCCTAAAAGGGTGTTCCAAAAAAATGGTTCAAATGGCTCTGAGCACCATGGGACTTAACATCTGTGGTCATCAGTCCCCTAGAACTTAGAACTACTTAAACCTAACTAACCTAAGGACATCACACACATCCATGCCCGAGGCAGGATTCGAACCTGCGACCGTAGCGGTCACGCGGTTCCAGACTGAAGCGCCTAGAACCGCACGGCCACAGCGACCGGAAAAGGGTGTTTCTAAGCATAAAAACACTGCACTTTGGCATTTATGATGCAATAGCAACTTACAACCAAGGGAACAGTGTGAAGTGTGAAGTTCTGAAGGCATTAGGATTTACAGCTGGGGTGAACACTGTACGAGCACTAAAAAATTTTGACAGAGAAAGGATAAGAGTAGCAGAAAGAAGAGAAAGGCATATGAAGTATGATGGAACAACAGGCCAGAAAAGAAGATAGAAGAGGAAGCTTTTGGAGGATGAAGAAGAAGACCCTGATAATCCATCCTAAAGTGCAGGAATGTATTGAGAAACTTTGATAGCCATTTCCCGTAAATTAGAATTTTTCGAATATAAGGAACATTTTCTCAAAATCCACCCAAGCTAGAGAGATGAAATTTTTATACAGCACTCCTAGTGGTCAAACTTACATTGTAACACAGCCATTTGGCAATATGTTCAGTAGTTTCATTTCAGTTTAATTATAAAGCAATTATTTGTAAAAAAATTTGGGTCATTAATAAAAAAAATAATTAGAAGGAAACTAGAAAAGATACTCCAAAAACCCTCTGTCATAACTGCAATACTAAACCACTCTATATGTAAGAAAAAATTCAAATTTTTCTATTTGGTAGTTTATTCATAAATGTTCCTCAAAGTTAGTGATTTTAACATGGGCAGCATAGGCACCTCCGGCTCCCCTTAATTCTAGGCCTGGATGCCTGAAGGACCCAAATGTTAGCCGTGTGGTCTAAGGCGCCTTGTCACGGTCCGTGCGGCTCCCCCCGTCGTAGGTTCGAATCCTCCCTCGGTGGGCATGGGTGTGTGTGTGTGTTGTACATAGCGTAAGTCAGTTTGTTAGACGCAGTGTGTAGGTTTAGGGACCAACGACCACAGCAGTTTGGTCCCGTAAGACCATACCACAAATTTTTTTCCCACATGTTAAATAATTCCATGGGCTGCTTGCAGCTCTCGTAAGTGTATGAGGGAATCCTTGTGACTTCCGGTACGGATGTTATCTTCCAAAGTGGTCGTCTTTTCGGTAGGCACGAGTTGGTAATCCATCCTGATCAACGGGTCTGCTTTCTCAGTACAGAAGGGCTTACAATCAGTTGAAAGTACATTCCTGTGTGTGCGTTTAGCATACGGACGAATCAGTCTTCTGGTTTGTTTGATGTGGCGCACCAACCTTTTCATCTCAGAGTGGTACCTGCATTCTCCGTCCTCAATTGTTTGTTAAATGTATTCCAATCTCTGTCTTCCTCTACAGATTTACCCTTTACAGTTTCCTCTAATACCATGCAAGTTATTCTCTAAAGTCTTAACGGATGTCCTATCACGCTGTTCCTTCTTCTTGTCAGTATTCTCCTCCCCAGTTCAGCGGAGAACTTCGTCATTCCTTGCCTATTTTTTCTACATTCTTCTGTATCACCACGTATCAAATTCATCGATTCTCTACCATTCATGATCCATAGTCCATGTTCCACTACCATATACTAAGGATAGCAATGGCATCAGCGAATCTTATCACCGATGTCCTTTCGCCCTGAATTTTATTTCCGTCTGAACAGCAGATGCGAAAGACTGCAGCCGTTGCAGCCTACTTCGTTCTTGGTCTTTCAGTCCTATTGCTCCCTCTTGCTTCTTGCACATATTGTATATTACTCATATTTCCCTATATCATACTCCCACTTTTCTCTGAATTTCGGTCATATTGAAATATTTAACATTATCGAACGCTTTTTCCACGTCGCAAAGCCTATTAACGCTTCTTTGATTTTTTTTCAATGTTACTTCCATTGTCACGTGCAACTTCAGAGCCTCGCTGCTGCCTTTACCTTTCCTGAATGAAAACATCATCATCTACCAGATCCTCAATTTTCTTTTACATTCTTCTGCTATTATCCTTATCAGCAGCTTCAATGGATTAGCTATTAAGCTAATTGTGAGACAATTCTCGCACTTGACGGCTCTTGCTATCTTCATAATTGTGTGGATGATGTTTTTCCGAAAGTCTGATGGTATATCGCCAGCCTCATACAACACACGAACGTGAATAGTCGTTTTGTCGCTATTTCTCTCATTGATTTTAGAAATAACGATGGATATTTATCTTTCCCTTCCTCCTTATTTGACCTTAAGCTCTTCCCTGTTGACTACTGTTTCTTCTATCACGTCATCTCCTCCCTCTCATGCACACCTTCAATGTACTCTCTCCACCTACCCGCTCTCCCCTCAGAACAGTTCACTGTGAACTCATCATTACACTCTACATCCTACCATCCTTCCTTTTTATTTCACCAAAGGTTGTTTTGACTTTTGTGTATGCTGAGTCAGTCCTTCTAAAATCATTTATTTTTCACATCTTCACATTTTTCATGTAGCCATTTCGTCGCAGCTTTCCTGCGCATCCTATTTACTTCATTAAAAAGTCACTTCTACTTCCGTGTTCCTGAATTTCCCCGAACGTTTTTCTACTTCCTTTTTTCCTCTATCAACTGAAGTATTTCTCCAATTACCCATGGTTTCTTCGCTGTTACATTCCTTCTACCTATGTTTTCTATCCAACTTCAGTGATTCGCCTTTTCAGAGTTTTCTATTTCTCTTCAACTGCACTGCCTACTGAGCTATTCCTCATTGTTGCATCTATAGTCTTAGAGAACTTCAACCGCATCTCGTCATTCCTTAGTACCTCCTTGTCCCACTTCTTTGTGTACTGTTTCTTCCTGACTAATGTCTTAGACCGATGACGGTAGCAGTCTGGTCCCTTTAATCCCACAAACCAACCAACCAACGAATGTCTTAAACTTCAGCCTACTTTTCATCGCTACTATACTGTGATCTGAGTCTACGTTGCTCCTTGGTACGCCTTACAACTTACAATCCAGTATCTGATTTCGGAATCTCTGTCTGACCATGATGTAATCTAACTGAAATCTTCCTGTATCTCCCAGCCTTTTCCAAGTATACCTCCTCCTCTTTAATTTCTCGAACAGAGTATTCACTATTACTGTCTGAAATTTATTGCAGAACTCAATAAGTCTCTCTCCACTGCTGTTCCTTGTACCAAGCCCTTATCTCCCATAACCCTTTCTTTTATTCTTTTCCCTGTAGCAGTATTCCAGTCCACTATGAGTATTAAATTTTAAACTCCATTTACGTTCTGAAATACTCGTTCTCATCTACGTACCTGGAGTGTATCAATTCACAACCAGATACCTGGAAAAGTCGCTTATTCCAGCAAGAGCCACAGGATCTGCAGAAATGTCTCTCTGCATAAGTGTCATTGAGCAGACACGTGACCGACAGTGATAACAAATTCTAAAATAACCTAAGTGCTGACATTTGGGTGCGTTTCTCTCTGAGGTGATGTGACGTATCGAACATCACGTCACAATAAAGGTCCTGTGACACGTTATCCGTGGGACACCTGTGTTCCCACAACAGCGATACAGCAAACACCAAGACACAGCAGACGGAAACAGCGTCGCGTGTGGCGTGTCGCTGCCAGTCTCGTTACGGCCAACTTCCAGATGCGTTATGTATTTACTGGAGACTAGAAAGAGGTGTGGCTCTCCCTCCAAAATAGAATGAGAAAGATTTTGTAGCGCAAACACGTGTGAATTCCAAAAGAGCGGTTTTTAATTTTTTACTAAAAAATTTAAAGTTTTACTGTGAAATTGACTACAAATACCAACGTATCACTGCCTCACCTACCTCAAACAATTACAGGCTGTCCAAAAATTGCGTTTACAAATTAAGGCTTTAATACCTTTAAAATTATACTAG
This sequence comes from Schistocerca nitens, assembly GCF_023898315.1. NCBI lineage: Eukaryota > Metazoa > Arthropoda > Insecta > Orthoptera > Acrididae > Schistocerca > Schistocerca nitens. The sequence continues at coordinate 25,132,544 of NC_064614.1, forward strand.
ATATTAACAGATGGTTTTCAACATGTTGTAAGGTAACTCACGAAGTTATGTTTCCTCTCTCATACACATCAGTGAGTGCAACCTCTCAAATGCGTTGTCACTGCGTACCTTCAAGTCCTGTAGCCCTCTATAGCTGATGCGGTACACCAGGAACAAATCTGTTTGTGTGACTCCAGAGGATCATGGCGGCCATCCCACAGAAGCATCTCGTGCAGTCCACCCAACCGGAAACCTTTCATTTCGAAACTGATTGAGATTTAGAGACGAGTGCCTTGGTGACCCATCCTGCCGGAATATGATATCAGGTTGCATGTTTTCCGATTGTGGTTCAAATGGCTCTGAGCACTATGGGACTCAACATCTGCGGTCATCAGTCCCCTAGAACTTAGAACTACTTAAACCTAACTAACCTAAGGACATCACACACATCCATGCCCGAGGCAGGATTCGAACCTGCGACCGTATCGGTCACGCAGCTCCAGACTGACGCGCCTAGAACCGCACGGCCACATCGGCTGGCTTCCGATTGTGGCATAGCAAATTCTTGCAGAGCGACGTGGCGCAGTGATTAGAACAATAGACTCGCATGTGGGAGGACGACGGTTCATACCCGCGTCCAACCATTCTGATTTCGATTTTCCGTGATTTTACTGAATCGCTTCAGGGAAGTGCCGGAATGCTTAGTTTGAAAGGGCACGGCCGATTTCCTTCCCCATCCTTCCCTAATCCGAGCTTGTGGTCCGTCTCTAATGACCTCGTTGTCGACGAGACGTTAAACACTAATCTCCTCCTCCTCCACAGAAAATTCTTGTCATATGTCCAGGTAAACACACCGTTGACGGCAGAGTCGATGAAAAAGAATGGGCCAATGATGCAACTGTGCATCGGTCAGCACCGAATATTGACCTTGGAACTGTTATTTTCAATTTCAAATGTGACTTGAGCACTCCGTGAAACCCATATACGAACGTTTTAACGATTTTGTTTGCCTGATACACGAAACACTGCCCTATTGGAGAAGCAAGTGTTTTCCAAAGAGTCATTGTTTGCGTCAGTCTTGTCTACTATATGAACTGCAGACTGTTCGTACTGAAATTTGTCTGTAGGCTTTAATGGCTTAATCATCTGCGCCTCGTACGGATATAGCGATGTTTCTCATTTCCAACTAAGTCCCGATTTTGCCGGATTCCTTATTAACACCTGTAGTACTTTGTTCACGTTGGCGTTATCAGGTTTGAAAGTTCGGTCTTGCGTCAAAATGGCGACACCTGGAAGTTAAAAATATTTTGTGAGTTATCACACGTTGAAAGCCATTTGTTAATATCTAGTATAGTTTTGAAGTCAATAAGTTGTAAAGATAATTTATGGACAGATTTTATTTTTACGGTCATCAGCGAACTTGAAATTTCCCTTTCTGTGTATACCGATCAGCCAGAACATTATGACCACCTAAGTAATAGCCGCTATGTCCACTTCTGGCACGGATAACAGCACCGACGCGTCGCGGCATGGAATCAACGAGGTCTTTGAATGTCGCTGGAGGGAGTTGGCACCACAGCTTGACTACACACGAGTCACGTAATTCCCGTAAATTTCGGAGAGGGGGGCGATGAACTCTGACGCCACGCTCAGTCGCGTCCCAGACGTGTTCGATCGGGTTCAGATCTGGCGAGTTGGAGCGCCAGCACATCAATTGGAACTCGCCACTGCGTTCCTCAAACCACTCCACCACAGTTCCTGTCCACGTGACATTGAGCATTATCTTACTGAAAAATGCCTCTGCCCTCGGCAAACATGATAGCCATGAATGGGTGTACGCTGTCTGCAACCAGTGTACGATACCCCTAGGCCGTCATGATACCTTGCACGAGTCCCTTTGGACCCGTGGATATCCACGTGAACGATCCCCAGAGCACAATGCAGCCGCCGCCAGCATTTCTCCGTCCCGCAGTACAGGTGTGAAGGAGCTCTTCCCCTGCAAGACGACGGACTCCCGCTCTCCCATCAGCATTATGAAGAAGGTAACGGGATTCATCAGACCATGCAAGGTTCTGCCTCTGTGCCAACGTCCAGTGCCGACGATCACGTGCCCATTTGAGTCGTAGTGCCGATGTCGGGATGTTAACATTGTCGTATGCATGGCCGCGCGGGGTAGCCGCGTGGTCTCAGGCGTCTTGCCACGGTTCCCAGTCGGAGATTCGAGTTCTCCCTCGGGCATGGGTGTGCGTGTTGTCCTTAGCGTAAGCTAGTTTAAATTAGGTTAAGTAATCTGTAAGCTTGGGGACCGATGACCTCAGGAGTTTGGTCGCATAAGACCTTACCACAAAAAATTTTCGTACACGTGGGCCGTCGGCTGCGGAGGCCCTTCGTTAGGAGTGTTCGTTGGGGACTGTGTGTTCAGACAGTTTCTACTCTGCCCAGCATTAAAGTCTCATTTTAGTTCCGCCACAGTTCGCCGCCTGTCCTGTTTCACCAGTCTGTCCAGCCTACGATGTCCGACATCTATAATGAGGGGTGGCCGCCCAATCCCACGACGTCTGGATGTTCCTTCACCACGGTTTCCTCACGTGTTGAAGACACGCACCACAGCACTGCTCGAACATCCGACAAGTCATGCAGTTTTCGAGATGCTCTTGCCGAGACTCCGGGCCAGTACCATCTGCCCTCGGTCAAACTCAGATAGAACGGGCGTCTTCCCTGTTCCACACACGGACAGAAGGATCACTGATATAACATGAACCGTGTTTATGTCTGACTAGCAGTCATTCGCCGCCAAGTGACATTGCTATCGTCTGGATCAGTTTATATCGATAGTAGGTCGATGGTCATACACCACTAGCCATTAAAGTTGCTACACGAAGAAGAAACACAGATGATAAACGGGTATTCATTGGACAAATATATTAGAACTGACGTGTGATTACATTTTCACGCAATTTGAGTGCATAGATCCTGAGAAATCAGTACCCAGAACAACCACCTTTGGCCATATTAACGGCATTGATACGCCTGGGCATTGAGTCAAACAGAGCTTGTATGGCGTGTACAGGTACAGCTGCTCATGCAGACTCAACACGATAGCACAGTTAATCAAGAGTAGTGACTGGCGCATTGTGACGAGCCAGTTGCTCTGCCACCATTGACCAAACGTTTCCAATTGGTCAGTGATGTGGAGAATGTGCAGGCCAGGGCACCGGCCGAACATTTTCTGTATCCAGAAAGGCCCGTACAAGACCTGCAACATGCGGTCGTGCATTATCCTGCTGAAATGTAGGGTTTCGCAGGGATGGAATGAAGGGTAGAGCCACGGCTCATAACACATCTCAAATGTAACGTCCACTGTTCAAAGTGCTGTCAGTGCGAACAAGAGGTGACCGAGACGTGTAGCCATACCACCCATACCACCACGCCGGGTGATACGCCAGTATGGCGATGAGGAATACATGCTTCCAATGTGCGTTCACCGCGATGTCGCAAAACACGGATGCGACCATCAAGTTGCTGTAAACAGAACCTGGATTCATCCGAAAAAATGACGTTTTGCCATTCGTCGTTGAGTACACCATCGGAGGCGCTCCTGTCTATGATGCAGCGTCAAGGGTAACCGCAGCCATGGTCTCCGAGCTCATAGTCCATGCTGCTGCAAACGTCGTCGAACTGTTCGCGCAGATGGTTGTTGTCTTGCAGACGTCCCCCTCTGTTGACTCAGGGATCGAGACGTGGCTGCACGATCCGTTACAGCCATTCGGATAACGTGCCTCTCATCTCGACTGCTACAGATACGAGGCCGTTGAGATCCAGCACGGCGTTCCGTATTACCCTCCTGAACCCACCGATTCCATATTCTGCTAACAGTCACTGGATCTCGACCAACGCGAGCAGCAATGTCGATATACGATAAACCGCAATCGCGATAGGCTACAATCCGACCTTTATCCAAGTCGGAAACGTGATGGTAGGCATTTCTCTTCCTTACACATCACAACAACGTTTCACCAGGCAACGCCGGTCAACTGCTGTCTGTGTATGAGAAATAGGTTGGAAATATTCCTCATGTCAACACGTTGTAGGTGTCGCCACCGGCGCTAACCTTGTGTAAATGCTCTGAAAAGCTAATCATTTGCGTATCACAGCTTCTTCTTGCTGTCGGTTAAATTTGGCGTCTGTAGCACGTCATCTTCGTTATGTAGCAATTTTAATGGCCAATAGTGTAATATTGTGGCTGATTAATGTTGTACACGATACAGTTGTGTGGAGCAACCAACACTTAATGTTGCTCTGGGAGAGACTAGAGAGAATCATGTAGGTGTTGTAACGCTGCCGTTCCAGGATGAGCCAGTCCAGTCGCTACCTCTACGTTTCTGCTCTTTCCACCAGTGCGGGCTGCTTCTGTATCGCATCACCAGTCGCATCGTTTATCTTATTGCATATCGTACCGCCTCAGTGAGAAACGCCGACAGTCTTCTGACCTGTCACAACGAAACCTAGCGTCACCTGTGTTAATGGCTTTCTAACGTTATTCTGTCCCTTCCTCGCCAGCAAATAGCTCCGGCTGAGCGAGCGGCCGTGTCTATCTGGCGAGCAGCGGAGCTCGCAGTCGGCGTGTCTGTAGCGACGCTGGTCCCAATTACGTTAGTGGTTGCAGCCGGCGTATCTGCCACGGGCAACTCCATTCATCTCGCGACTGCTCCCCTCAAAGGGACAATGCGGGCGCAGCACAATGCCGCGGGCCGCGCTCCCTTGTGATAGCGCCTAGCCGCGCGTCAGCTGCCGACTGCTCCTCCGTCGCAGAAAGGCGTCTTCCAAAAGAGTAATCCGATGCGAAGGGCTCTCTCTCTCCTTCGCGGCTGTAGAAGGGGGGAGGGGGGGGGAGGAAAACTGTCACATCAGACGCGTCGATTTCTTCTACCAAAGACTGCGTTTGTGCCAGGTTGTAGCTGTTGAGTCTGCAAGTAGAAAACATAGTAGCTGTCCTAATGTAAATACGACAAGCAACTTGCTGATTCTTCTGTTGTTTATCTCACATTGGACCATCAGATACGCTAATCAAAGATTTTAAAGTCTTCAAAAATGGTTCAAATGGCTCTAAGCACTATGGGACTTAACATCTGAGGTCATCAGTCTCCTAGGTTGGTTGGTTGGTTGGTTTGGGGAAGGAGACCAGACAGCGTGGTCATCGGTCTCATCGGATTAGGGAAGGATGGGGAAGGAAGTCGGCCGTGCCCTTTCAGAGGAACCATCCCGGCATTTACCTGGAGTGATTTAGGGAAATCACGGAAAACCTAAATCTGGATGGCCGGACGCGGGATTGAACCGTCGTCCTCCCGAATGCGAGTCCAGAGTCTAACCACTGCGCCACCTCGCTCGGTAGTCTCCTAGGCCTAGAACTAGTTAAACCTAACTAACCTAAGGACATCACACTCATCCATGGCTCTAAGCACTATGGGAATTAACATCTGAGCTCATCAGTCCCATAGGCCTAGAACTAATTAAACCTAACTAACCTAAGGACATCAGACTCATCCATGCTCGAGGCAGGATTCGAACCTGCGACCGCAACAGCAGCGCGGTTTCGGACTGAAGCGCCTTGAACCGCTCGGTCACAGCGGCCGGCTTTCAATGTGTCTTAGATATGTTGCAGAGGGAACTGTCCTGAGTATCTGCCTAGAGGCGCTTAGTTTCGTACAAAATAATTGATATCGAAGTTGTGAGCGTACAAGCTACACCTGTAACACTGACTTGTGGTTCGGACAAGCGAGCATAGCACCCGAGACTGAGTGTCACAGCTACCCAGCTGGAGGTTGAATTCAAGTCTTAACGCTGTTCTTTTTTTTCAGTTTCGTCGTACAGAATATCATTAAATAGTATACTTGTTCCGAAACTATTAATAAATAGTCATTTTAGCCGTAGTAATTTCATTAATAAATCATTTATTGCAGCATACTTTCTTCAAATACGTATTCCGTCTGTAGTTCGTAGTTGAAATTCCAAGTATTTTTGCACACCTGCAAAGAGTGTACAACGATGCACGCGGAGTGATTCCAGATACAGATGGAAGTCCCCATCCCTCGTTTTGACCTCGATCATGTAATTAGTACCGATGAAACCAGCTGCCAGTACCAATCGAGGTACTACAGATCCCTTGCAGGACAACGAGAGAAAACCGATTTGAACACGGTCTGTCATTCCTTCACAGCAAAGTATACCATAATAGTGTTACGAAAGATATTTTCTGGCGCTTTTCTACGTATGCTGGAAACCATCCGACAAATTTGGTTGGAACCTTAAAAAAAGAGTTGACTCATAAATTAAAAAATTGGGTAAGTCCACGAAAAGCTGTACGAATAACATAGGCCAACGATGTAAAACCTTTTTTGCTGAAAATACCTTATTCTTATGTTTTTTAGGGTGGGAGATCCAATTATGACACTTACAAAACTGTATCACCCACCATTTCTTCACATTTTACAGTTAAATTTATTAAATTAAGCTATTTTTTCAGAATTTAACAGCTTTTATGTAGTTAAAATAATTTTAAAAAGTGATGTAAAGAATGTAGATGACGTTGGTAGCACTGCTGAAAAACATTTGCTGGCAAAGAAAAGGTCTATTCTATTTTTGTATTAACAGATAATGTTTTTTTTTTTTTTTTACTGTCAACCTAACCTCACTTTCCCGTTTCCTGTACATGTGCTCAGTACAATGTCTAATCGTGGTTGTGAAAACTCTGCTGACAGTTTTTGTTAAATTGTGGTGAATTTGCGATTAAAACACCAAAGAAACATTACAGACTTTCTGAAAATGGTTTGTCTATCATACTTTGGATCTAAACTTGGTGATCAAGATAAATCCTGGGCACCGCATAAGGTATATTACGTGTGTTGAAGATCTGAGAAAATGGTACAAAAAGGAGAAAATAGCCTTTAGATTTGCTGTTCTTATGATATGGAGGGAGCTAAGAAATCATTCCGATGATTGCTGCTTTTGCAGTGTTGATATTACTGGTCATAATTCGAAAAACAAGAAGGTAATAAGTTACCCTAACCTTCAATCCGCCATCCGACCAGTAGGGCATGGTGTAGATTTGGCTGTTCCTGATTTAAATTCCATTGCAACAGAACTATTTTCTGATGTACAACACGATTTAAATGAACTAGATGATGATGAATTCCATTGTAATACAGAAAGCCTAGAGCCCAAATTGTTTGCTCAGACCGAGCTTAACGATTTGTTTAGGAATCTGGGATTAACTAAAGAAAAAGCTGAATTGCTTGGCTCTAGATTAAAAGAAAAGAACGTATTGGGAGTTGGAACCAGCATATACGTGTATGAAAAGAGAGAGCAGCAATTTTTCAAACTTTTTCAACAAGAAGGTGATTTAGTGTACTGCTCAGATATTCCCGGTACGATGAATGAGTTTGGTATTGAATACAAAAAGGAAGACTGGAGGCTGTTTATTGATTCATCCTAAACTAGTTAAAAATACGTTTTGTTACACAATGGTAACATGTATGCACCTATACCTGTTGGACACGCTGTACATATCAAAGAAAGCTATGAAAACCTAGCAATAGTGCTAAATAAAATTGGCTATTCTGCTCATGGTTGGATGATATGTGGCGATCTAAAAGCAACATGCATGCTGCTTGATCAGCAAGATGGCTTTACCAAAGTTCCATGTTTCTTGTGTGAATGGGACAGTAGCGCTAGGGATCAACACTGGTGCCGAATGAACTGGCCTGTGAGGAAGTCTTTAAAACCTGGTGAGGAGAACAGTCTACGCGAAAACCTTGTAGATCCAAAAAACGTACTCCTACCACCTCTACGTATAAAGTTAGGCCTAATGAAAGAGTTTGTAAAGGCTTTGCCTAAAGTTGGACCATGTTTTAAGTATCTCTGCCAAAAGTTTCCACACCTTTCAAAAGCTAAACTAAAAGAAGGCGTCTTTGTCGGATCTGACATTAGAAAATTGATGTTTGATGTTAACTTTGAATCCACAATATCCTTAAATGAGAAAGAAGCATGGGTATCATTCAAGCAAGTCGTTACAAAGTTCTTAGGACATGAAAAAGCCCCAGAATATGTTTCTATTATAGCTACAATGTTGAAGAAATTTAAAATTTTAGGATGTTTAATGAGCCTGAAAGTTCACTTTTTGAACAGTCACCTTAATTCCATCCCCGAACAATATGGGAGATGTTAGTAAGGAGCAAGCAGAGAGTTTTCAACATGACATGAAAGTGATCGAAAAACGCTAGCAAGGCCGCTGGAACACCAACATGATGGAGCACTACTGTTGTTCCCTTCACCGAGAAGTTCAGCAAGCGACTCATCGTAGAAAAAGCTACACAAGAAGCTTCAAAGAAAAAAGAGAAAGAAAATACAAACCAATTCCAGCTGACAAGTAAAACCTCTATTAACACATATCATTGTTTTAAGTAGCTTACTGTTAAAACAAATCATGCTTATGTTGTAACAAAGCGTTTCATATTAATTTCCCCATTTACCGTATAGCATAGGGTTTTTATACTATATAATAAAAAGCATATTGCTTAAAAACTATAGGTGATACAAAAAAACCAAGGCTAGATTTGGATTCAGCTCATACAAATCTATAAAGATCAGCTATCAAAGTAACAAAGTTTTTTTTAAAAAAATTTTTTTTTCGTTGGCCTGTGTAATTTTTATAATCTGTCATTCTTCTGTTCGTGGAACAAGACGAATTTGCTAACATGACTGATTCGTGAGTAAGGCAGTCTGATCAGACACTACGATTAAAACTTTGTAACTGAAAGAAAAACTCCTGACTTACTAAAGGTTAATGGAGAAATATTTTCTAGGAAAGATTCCATAAAAATACGTTCTCTAATCCTGCGTCAATTTAGTGCACTTGCTTTCACATTAATTATCAAATATGCTTGGTTTACGTCCAACTTGACTGAAGAAAGAACAGACTTTTTGAATTCAGATGACCTGTGTTTTGCAATATCGTTTCTGAAAAATCCGCGTGCCTGCAAGGCAGCAGCTTTCATTAAATGTGTGTGGTGTTCCACGAATTTATGTTTCGGTTGCTTCTTTCAAATACCATCCGTAGCGCACAGCATCCACAGCAAGCGACGCAAGAGAGAATGTGACTAAGGCGATACTGCAATCTATTCTGTAACAAACTGAGTACACATTTTAAAGAACTGTGGTGTAATGGTTGATTTATTTATGAAATTACTATGGCGAAAATAGTTCCAAACTTTTGCCAGTAGGGCTCCGAATTGTAATGTATTATGTGGTGGCGGCGTAACGTAGCTCTGTCGGTGTGTGAAAACTGAAAGCAAGAATTCGGAGAGTTCGTCCACACATGTAGCACCGTCTCCTTCAGCATGACAATACCGGAACACACACGAGCGCTGCGACATCTGCAAGAAATCGACGCCTTGACCCCACTGTCATTGGTATCCACCAAACAGTCACGATTTCACCCCATCCGACTTTCATCTGTTTCCAAAAAAATGAACGCCTTCGAGGGCGAAGGGATGCAAACAGAGGTGAGGCAGTGGCTACGTCAACAAAGTCAAACATTCGACAGTGACTGATCAACAAACTAGTCTCTCGTTGGGAGAAACATGTTTATCGGAAGGGTGAGTATGTTGAGAAATAAATATGTGGACATGAAGAGTAATAAAAAATTCTTAACTAAGTTGCATTCATGGCTGAAGGCCCTATGGACCAGAAATTCAAATTATTTGTCGGCTGAAGGCCCCAATAGTAGTAACTCAAAACACAATTCGAGGGCTCAAGGCCTCGATAGCAAATTCTGAAGAATGAGTTAAACTTCTCCAAGAGATATTAAAATATTATATAAAGAGACAATCATCAAATTTTCACCATTAACAGACAATATCTAATTAGAACGTTTAAGACAAATTGCATTCACGGCTAAAGGCCTTATTGACAAAAAATTCAAATTATTTGTCGGCTGGAGGCCCCAAGAGTAATAATTCAAAATTAAAATATTTTTTTAAATAAAAAACAATCTTCACAATCTGACCAAATCAAGAGAGAAGTGGGCCTCGGACAGTGCTCCAAGGATCAACCTGGGAAATTTCGCTCAACTTTGTAAACGATGAGACAGGCAGCCAAGAGTTGCATTTACTTAACCAGATGGCAACTCAAACCAGTGACAGTTTAAATGCAGGCCAACACTTGTAAAATCTACCTAACGTCTGATAACCAATACAATGATGGAGTAACCCAGGCAAGGCAGAACCGGCGGACAGCACTGCGTCTTCAGAATCTGGTGTATAGAACATCCAGAAGCAGAAGGAACCACTATGACCAAAGTAGTCCAAAAGAAATAAATATCCGAGCCACAATCATGGAGGCTGTCGAACTACATGCCTTACCGGAGAGCAGCAGCAAGGCAAGGAAAGGTACACTGCCACGAAAATACGCTAACCTCCAGGGCAGGTAACTGGAGCGTTTGCGGCCACTAGGCAGAAAAATACCGCTGGTTGAACTTCATCCATAAACACAAGGAATTCAATGATTAATAATAAAAGATGGAGGATGGGTAATTAATTTCGCCAACTCCAAACACTCCACTCATTACTCTTCGGCTCAGTGACCCCGCAAGCAGCAACGCGTGAACAAACGGCGTGATCTCAGAATAGTGGAGGTTTCACGACTGACTTTATGTTCACTCAAACGTCGTGGGTCTGGTGGAGAACAAGGCTGTCGCCCTCGCAATTACAGCCCCTCGATCTGGCAGTGCCTGCATGCTGCCAGTGGCCCCGACATGTCCTCGTGCTGCCGGAGGTCACTGCTGTTGCATCCCAACTGAACTCCCCAACACACCTGACCAGGAAAACGCTTGATGTCCTTCCAAAGATAGTACCACGTTACTAGATATCGATAACCGCTGCTGCTGCCACTCGTGGACAGACAACGCTAGGAAACGTAGTGGCGCCAGTAAACACAAGAAGAAAACGAGACGCCACTATCCCTATTACACGATGCCAACCTACCAACAGCACCAAGGTGGGCCGCAACACGACTCAAGTAAAGATGTAAAATGTTATTAAAATTGGTTTTATTTAAAAAGCTTTGATAGTTTTCACATTAAGAATTCGGAGGCACTACTTTTCTACACGCCATCGTAAGAACAATGAAATAGCAGGCTGTAAAAGTTCTAAGCATCAGAATAGCCAATAGCAGATGCAGGACATTATCTGCATGAAGTTTGTGTAACGTGACAGCGTACTATCTGGATTTCACCGTATAAACAAGTACTGAAAACAGAGACAGCAGTTCTTCCAGTCAGTGCCGGCCGCGGTGGTCTAGCGGTTCTAGGCGCTCAGTCCGGAACAGCGCGACCGCTACGGTCGCAGGTTCTAATCCTGCCTCGGGCATGGATGTGTGTGATGTCCTAAGGTTAGTTAGGTTTAAGTAGTTCTAAGTTCTAGGGGACTGATGACCACAGATCTTAAGTCCCATAGTGCTCAGAGCCATTTGAACCATTTTTTTCTTCCAGTCAGTCGTCTGGTAATCTCCAAAATCCTTCTGTATTAGAATTCACGGAATCTACTTTAGACCCGAGTCGGTCATCTCCGACTGATGAGGAGTTGATCAACGACAGTATACTTGATGTCATACAATTCCTACGCGTCCACCTTCGGCAACACAGCTGTTTACAAAAAAATCGTCACATTTTCGTATCACTCCGACTGTCGTGTCACCGTCTTGACAGTAGTACTCCGTTCACCGTGTTCTGTTCCTCTCTGCATTCGACAGTCGATACTCGACACTCAGCAGAGTCGTTATTGGCAACTCTAACGTATCGGTAGCGATGAATTCTTTTTCTTAGAAACTACTCACAAACACTAAGCACAGTCTGCTTCTCGCTGCTTTTGAACGGCTTCTGACGCCTATGTGTGACCACAGGACACTTTCATAGCTTATAGGAACGGGAACGACTGACGGGACAGGAAAAGCGGTTGTCAGATAAGGTCTGAAATAAGATGATGGATGATGGATGGAGATGTTTGTATGGGTGTGCGATACCAAGGTCTTCAGCGCCCGCGCGAAAACAGATTGACAAGAGTGTCGGTAAAATACAGAAAACAGAAAGATAAAACTGTACGTAAAACACAGGTAACAAAAGTTGGAAAACTGTGATGCTTGTGGTGTGCACATCCTTATCCGCCATATTTTAACAGGGAGCGTTTTATATCGTGATTCAAGGGCAGAAGCCTCTGTTTTAGCTGATGATACGACGAGTGTGACTAAGGTTTTAAGGTTCCGTGATGTTTCTGGACTCTGGCCTAGGCTTTTAGGCTGGAGTTTCAGTGCGTTGCAGAGTGGCCGGCTCCTTTTTATCTTGCGGTCAGACGACCATATTCATCTGCTATATCGTATTAGCTGTTTGTATCACTTTCTTCCTGTGTAGTTAATGTTTTACCACTGACGTAATACTTCGTTCCGAGCTTATGAAACAAGAGCCACACGGGTTGAATATTTAACACGGCGTTCGGTAAAAACAGTGAAACTTTTCGATGCTTTCCGTATCTCACTATCTCACTGTAATGAAATTAACTGACACATAAGCGTTATTTCTTTTCATTGTCGTTACATCAGATGTAGGCTCCCTGCACCCGACGACCAATAAATTATGATTATTGCTGGTGTCCTAAGGCGTAAATATCGAGAAGGAGATAAAGTGTTTAATGAAAAGTGAGAAGAGAGATTCTTTTTCATATTTTGAGTGCGACAGTAAATCAGTGTATATGACGTGGCTGGATAGCTAGAAGGCTTTGCTTACCCACGTCAGCTATCGCTTGAAAATGGCGAAATAGCCGAAACTGGCCAATGGAGCGAAATAGACCATAATGCTATTTTGTCTAAAACTGACATGGTGAGACCGTGGCTGTGTACAATTAATGAAGGTCAATTCTTACAAAGAAGAAAACAGCGACCAGCCACTATGGTTGCTCGTCGCTGTTTTCTTCTTTGTAAGACAATAATTACAGTCATAGGCACGAGAAGTTGTCATTCCGAAAATTTTTCTCGACTGTGGTACCTGGCCGGAGAATTACTTTATTCAGTTTCTAAAAAGTACAGATAAATAAACTGATATAATTTACAAAGTAATTCTACAAGACGCTTTTAGTTTCTGCACCGAAGGCATCGACTGTAGCCATTCGCCTAAGCAGACGTGTTCTATTCCCGGTATCTCCTCGGATTTTTCTGAGATAGGGAGATCTGGAACTACGTCCACTCAGCCTAGGATTCATCTGCTGGTAACAACGGCTGGATGAATTGGCGACATGCTGTTCAAGTGTCCCACTCTAATAGGCCACTCCCCGCACTGACTTTTAGGCAGAAGTTGGCCGATCAGAACGTCCCTGAGGTCTTAAGCGTGGGCCGCGCAGGGTAGCCGCGCGGTCTGGGACGCCTTGCCATGGTCCGCGCGGCTCCCCCGTCGGAGGTTCGAGTCCTCCCTCGGACATGGGTGTGTGTGTTGTCTTTAGCGCGATTTAGTGTAAGTTAGATTAAGTAGTTCGTAAGCTTAGAGACCGATGACCTCAGCAATTTGGTCCCATAAGACCTTACCACAAATTTCCAAAAATGTCGTTAAGCCTGAGAGGCGTACGTTCACGTTTTTAGTATCTCTTCCAGGTTCAAGAATAAGCAACTATCTAGGTGTATTCTCTCTCAAGCATGCAACGTGAAGCTGCCCGCCAATAAAACATGACAATCTCAAAGTCACGCCACTGAACGAGGTGGCGTAGTGGTAACCCACTGGTCAAGCATTCGGGAGGACAACGGTTCTGGTACAAAATGTGAGACGCTAAGTCTTTCACCTCTTCGTCAGAAACACTTACATTCCTTTCCCCTCCTGAATTTTCTGGCAGCAATTATAGTGCCGTATTGAGGCAGTGCCGCCGAGCGAAAAGGGTGATGGTTTAAAGGAGATGATAATGTAATTCGAAAATACGAGTGAGCTTCGCGTGGCACCTGGACGAGGAAGGTGTCCTATCGCGGTGGAAGTTGTTGAGGAGTTGTTGTTGCTCTAACTGAGAATTCAGCACATGCCCCGGGCAGTGTTAGAGCTCGTGCGATGTCACGAGAATTGCCCATCCCACGATCAGCAATACTGGAAATTTTGCAATCTGTTTTACACTGGTTCCCGAACAAGACCCAGTTGGTCCTGCAGCTGAAACCACGTGATCTGCAGAAACATTCTGAGTTTGCTCTTCGGTTTCTGGCACGGATCGACGTTGATAACATGTAGCCGAAACTCTTTCACCAAAGAAGATGAATAAATATTCCTGAATTTCAATCAAGAACAATTGCCAAGATCAGAAACATAGAAGTAGCTATCCTCAATGTAGCAAAGCAGGTTAACAAAGGGAAGGCCTCCGGTCCAGATTGTATTCTAGTCAGGTTCCTTTCAGAGTATGCTGATACAATAACTCCATATTTAACAATTATATAAAACCGTTAACTCATGGAAAGATCCGTACCTGAGGACTGAAAAATTGCTCAGGTCCCACCAATACCTGAAAGGGGAAGTAGGAGTAATCCGCTGAATTACAGGCCAATATTAGTGGCGTCGATTTGCAGTAGGGTTTTGGAACATATACTGTATTCATACATTATGAAGTACCTCGAAGGAAACGATTTATTGACACAGTCAGCACGTATTCAAAAAGTATCGTTCATGTGAAACACAACTAGCTCTTAATACTCATGAAGTAATAAGTGCTATTGACAGGGGATATCAAATTTATTCCATTTCCAGCAGGCTTTCGACACCATTCCTCACAGGCGTGCCTATGGAATATCGCCTCAGTTCTGCGACTGAATTGGTGATATCCTATCAGAAAGGTCACAGTTCGTAGTAATAGACGGAAGCTCATCTTCCCCAATGAAGTGTTATAGGCCCTCTATTGTTGCTGATCTATGTTAACAATATAGCAGACAATCTGAGTAGCCCTCTTAGATTGTTTGCAGATGATGCTGTCATTTACTGTCTTGTAAAGTCATCAGATGACCAAAACGAGATGCAAAATGATTTAGATAATGTATCTGTAAAGTACGGTGCATGAACCATTGACCTTGCCGTTGGTGGGGAGGCTTGCGTGCCTCAACGATACAGACAGCCGTACCGCAGGTGCAACCCCAATGGAGGGGTATCTGTTGAGAGGCCAGACAAACGAGTGGTTCCTGAAGAAGGGCAGCAGCCTTTTCAGTAGTTTCAGAGGCAACAGTCTGGGTGATTGACTGATCTGACCCTGTAACACTAACCAAAACGGCCTTGCTGTTGTGGTACTGTGAACAGCTGAAAGCAAGGGGAAACTACAAACGTAATTTTTCCCGAGGGCATACAACTTTACTGTATGATTAAATCATGATGGCGTCTTCTTGGGTAAAATAGTCCCCCATTCAGATCTCCGGGCGGGGACTACTCAAGAGGACGTCGTTATCAGGCGAAAGAAAACTGGCATTCTACGGATCGGAGCGTGGAATGTCAGATCCCTTAATCGGGCAGGTAGGTTAGAAAATTTAAAAAGGGAAATGGATAGCTTAAAGTTAGATGTAGTGTGAATTAGTGAACTTCGGTGGCAGGAGGGACAAGACTTTTGGTCAGGTGAATACAGGGTTATAAATACAAAATCAAACAGGGGTAATGTAGGAGTAGGTTTAATAATGAATAAAAAAATAGGAATGAGGGTAAGCTACTACAAACAGCATAGTGAACGCATTATTGTGGCCAAGATAGACACGAAGCCTACGCCTACTATAGTAGTACAAGTTTATATGCCAACTAGCTCTGCAGATGATGAAGAAATTGATGAAATATATGATGAGATAAAAGAAATTATTCAGGTACTGAAGGGAGACGAAAATTAAATTGTCATGAGTGACTGGAATTCGACAGTAGGAAAAGGAAGAAAAGGAAACGTAGTAGGTGAATACGGATTGGGGCTAAGAAATGAAAGAGGAAGTCGCCTGGTAGAATTTTGCACAGAGCATAACTTAACCATAGCTAACACTTGGTTCAAGAATCATGAAAGAACGTTGTATACATGGAAGAACCCTGGAGATACTAAAAGGTTTCAGATAGATTATATAATGGTAAGACAGAGATTTAGGAACCAGGTTTTAAATTGTAAGACATTTCCAGGGGCAGATGTGGACTCTGACCACAATCTGTTGTTTATGAACTGTGGATTAAAACTGAAGAAACTGCAAAAACGTGGGAATTTACGGAGATGGGACCTGGATAAACTGAAATAACCAGAGGTTGTAGAGAATTTCAGGGAGAGCATAAGGGAACAATTGACAGGAATGGGGGAAAGAAATACAGTAGAAAAAGATTGGGTAGCTTTGAGGAATGAAATAGTGAAGGCAGCAGAGGATCAAGTAGTTAAAAAGACGAGGGCTAGTAGAAATCCTCGGGTAACAGAAGAGATACTGAATTTAATTGATGAAAGGAGAAAATACAAAAATGCAGTAAGTGAAGCAGGCAAAAAGGAATACAAACGTCTAAAAAATGAGATCGACAGAAGTCCAAGATGGCTAAGCAGGGATGGCTAGAGGAGAAATGTAAGGATGTAGAGGCTTATCTCACGAGGGGTAAGGTAGATACTGCCTACAGAAAAATTAAAGAAACCTTTGGAGAAAAGATAACCACTTGTATGAGTATCAAGAGCTCAGATGGAAACCCAGTTCTAAGCAAAGAAGGGAAAGCAGAAAGGTGGAGGAGTATATAGAGGGTCTATACAGGGGCCACGTTCTTGAGGACAATATGATGGAAATGGAAGAGGAGGTAGATGAAGACGAAATGGGAGATATGATACTGCGTGAAGAATTTGACTGAGCACTGAAAGACCTAAGTCGAAACAAGGCCCCAGGAGTAAAAAACATACCATTAGAACTACTGACAGCCTTGGGAGAGCCAGTCCTGACAAAACTCTACCATCTGCTGAGCAAGATGTATGAGACAGGCGAAATTCCCTCAGACTTCAAGGAGAATATAATAATTCCAGTCCCAAAGAAAGCAGGAGTTGACAGATGTGAAAATTACCGAACTACCAGTAATAACTCACAGCAAAATACTAACGCGAATTCCTTATAGACAAATGGAAAAACTGGTAGAAGCTGACCTCGCGGAAGATCAGTTTGGATTCCGTAGAAATGTTAGAACACGTGAGGCAATACTGACCCTACGAATTATCTTAGAAGAAAGATTAAGGAAAGGAAAACCTACGTTTCTAGCATTTGTAGACTTAGAGAAAGCTTTTGACAATGTTGACTGGAATACTCTCAAATTCTGAAGGTGGCAGGGGTAAAACACAGGGAGCGAAAGGGTATTTACAATTTGTACAGAAACCAGATGGCAGTTATAAGAGTCGAGCGACATGAACGGGAAGCAGTAGAGGGGAGTGAGACAGGGTTGTAGCCTATCCCCGATGTTATTCAATCTGTATATTGAGCAAGCAGTCAAGGAAACAAAAGAAAAAAAAATGGTTCAAATGGCTCTGAGCACTATGGGACTCAACTGCTGTGGTTAGCAGTCCCCTAGAACTTAGAACTACTTAAACCTAACTAATCTAAGGACATCACACACATCCATGCCCGAGGCAGGATTCGAACCTACGACAGTAGCAGTCGCACGGCTCCGGACTGCGCGCCTAGAACCGCGAGACCACCGCGGCTGGCAACAAAAGAAAAGTTCGGAGTAGGTATTAAAATTCATGGAGAAGAAATAAAAACTTTGAGGTTCACCGATGACATTGTAATTTTGTGAGAGACAGCAAAGGACTTGGAAGAGCAGTTGAACGGAATGGACAGTGTGTTGAAAGGAGGGTATAAGATGAACATCAACATAAGCAAAACGAGGATAATGGAATGTAGTCGAATTAAGTCGGGTGTTGCTGAGGGAATTAGATTAGGATATGAGACACTTAAAGTAGTAAAGGAGTTTTACTATTTGGGGAGCTAAATAACTGATGATGGTCGTTGTAGAGAGGATATAAAATGTAGACTGGCAATGGCAAGGAAAGTGATTCTGAAGAAGAGAAATTTGTTAACATCGAGTATAGATTTAAGTGGCAGGAAGTCGTTTCTGAAAGTATTTGTATGGAGTGTAGCCGTGTATGGAAGTGAAATATGGACGATAAATAGTTTAGACAAGAAGAGAATAGAAGTTTTCGAAATGTGGTGCTACAGAAAAATGCTGAAGATTAGATGGGTATATCACATAACTAATGATGAGGTATTGAATAGAATTAGGCAGAATAGGAGTTTGTGTCACAACTTGACTAGGAGAAGGGATCGGTTGGTAGGACATGTTCTGAGGCATCAAGGGATCTCCAATTGAGTACTGGAGGGCAGCGTGAAGGGTAAAAATCGTAGAGGGAGACCAAGAGAAGAATACACTAAGCAGATTCAGAAGGATGTAGGTACTTGGAGATGAAGTAGTTTGCACAGGATAGAGTAGCATGGAGATCTGCATCAAAGCAGTCTCAGGACTGAAGACCACAACAACAACAAGGTGCGAAAAGTGGCAGTAGACCCCGAATAAGGAAAAGTGTGAAGCTACTCACATGAGTACTAAAAGAAAGCCGCTAAATTTCGATTACGCGATAAATCACACAAATCTGAAGGATGTAAGTTCAACTAAATACCAATAACCTAAACTGGAACATAGATAATATTATGGGTAGAGCAAATCAAAGTCTGCAATTCTTTGGCAGACCACATAGAAGGTGCAACAGGGCTACCAAAGGGACTGCTTACACTACGCCCTATTCAGGAGTACTGCTGTGCGGTGTGGGATCCGTGTCAGTTGGGACTGACGGATGACATCGAAAAAGTACAAAGAAGGGCAGCTCGTTTTGTATTATCACGAAAAAGGGAAGATTGTGCCACAGACATAATACATGAATTAGAGTGGCAATCATAAAAACAAAGGCGTTTTTCGCTGCGACGGGATCTTCTCATGAAATTTCAATCACCAGTTTTCTCTTCTGATTGCGAAAATATTCTGTTGGCACCCACGCTCCAAGGACAGACAACCCCAATTAACAAACTTTGTGGAAACTTAAAATAGGGAAGTGATTCATCTTGACAGTGACAGCAACTATTGACGATAAAATCTACACTGGTAATATTTTGATTAACACCTATATCATTCAAATACTGAGAATAGGATACGAAAAGGGGAGATAAAAGGAAAGAATTATTATAGATTCTTTATCAAACATCCTTAGAATAAATTTAAAATCATATGAACGAAGGTTAAAACCAAGAAAGTAATTCAGTCAAAGATAACATTTACCATGGAAGAGGGTTGTAGCCGCATCGAAAAGGAAATTGTATGCGACTACATTGTAACTCGTATATGGAAATGTTCCGTTAGTTAGTTGCTCTTGAGTCTCTCTAGAGTATTTTTGCGATACTTGTCTGGATGCAAACACTATTAGATTGTTTCAGTTTTGGAAGTTTGATACAGACTGAAGTATTCCTCAGTCATCCGACTGATAAAAACTGATGAAAGTTAATCCTTACCGTTCTCAACGCGACGGTATAGTAAGACGAGTGTTAGGCTTCAATTGAGTGATATTTGATTATCGGACTAAGCCTTAGTACTGACGAACAGTTACAAAGCTTGAGAGCAATGGATCAACAACAGAAAAAGAATTAGTAGTCTTGAGTAGGACTCAATAAAACGAAGACACGAAGAAAGACAAGTACGCCTATTAGTCAAAAGTTGTCGTCAGCGTCACGACTGCTGAACTGAACACAAGTTAATCTTGAATGACATATCGGTGGGCGTGTGTTGTAGGGACAAATAATTAATTACAGAAAGAACAGTAAAATCTGAGTCAAAACATATCTTACGTGTCGCCTGACTCACTAAACGGACAATACAATGTGTATTAATGCAAGTTGATTGACTCTTTAAACATTTTAAGTGACTAAGTGAGTACATGAATAATGGACAGTGAAAAGTGATTAGTTTAAACCAGTATTACGGCGTATTAAGAAACATTTACTGCAACATAAGCTATCTCTGGAGTTTCGTCGGGCCGTTGTTAATAACTTGACGTAGCCACGGAACAGTAGACAGCAAAATTTTATCCTCGCTAGGTATGATGTGGAAAATGACCGTAATGATGAAATCAAGAATCAAGATTTTATTTCATCGCGGAACTAACCGGGCATAAAAATAAAAAAAAAAACGATTGCAGTTTACCAGTTCGCACAAGCTGAGAAGACTTTTGCGGACAGATTACAGAATATTTCCAAACCACGCGAGGAGTTGTGTTCTTACGAGAGTTACAGGTGCTGTTCCACGTTACACGGACGGGGTCGAACATCGTTACGAGTCGCGTCTCCTCCCGGCGAGTGAAGAAGGAGGGAAGGGACGTCACAATAGGGAGAAATGATCATCACGATAAAATAAGAGAAATCAGGGCTCGCACAAAAAAAATTAAGTGCTTTTTTTCCCGCGGACAGTTCGGGAGTCGAACGGTAGAGGGACAGCTTCAAGGTGGTTCATTGAACCCTCTGCCAGGCACTTTTGAATAGCAGAGTAATCAAGTAGATGTACATGTACATTCTACGAAGTGACGAAGCACATTTCGGACTGCAGGGAGCAGTGAATAAACAGAACCGTCAAATCTGGGATACTGTTACACCGCACGCTGTGTTCGAAGAGCTGTTGCACTGCCGTATCGGACTGTGTGGTGCTGATTCACAAGCACTTTTATTCTTGGTCAGTCCTCGTTTGAAGAGAATACACGCAGAGCGCTTATCGAGTGTACTGTGACGTCTGCACATTACCGAGACCTCCTTGTACAGCCTGTGATCCTTGCTTTGGAAGAGCGCAACTGTGTGAAAATCACTGTCTTCAGGCAAGAGAGGGCAACATCTAATGTCGCTCGCCCATTGCAAGATCTGCTTAATGCAACCTTCTACGTACGTGTTATCTCCAAATGTTTCCATGATGAATGGCTTGCAATATCCCCTGATCTCAGTTCATGTGATTTTTTTATCATGGCAAAATCCAAAATAACGCCTTTACCAGGAACGCGTTCGGTCTCTACCTGATCTCAATGCCATTATGGAGGAACACGTTACTCAGATTCCATCGGAAAAGCTGCGAGCAATTGTTGAACACGTCGTTTTACGGATTCAGCTTCTCGTCCACGTTTCAGATGCTCCTGTTGAACAAACTGTGTAAAATAAAATCAACATTATGCCTTTCTCTCTTGTTTGGTCCTTTCTAACCACATCCTGTTCCTAATCCATTACTTATGGAAATATTTCTATATCCCCTTCCTATTCCATTACCTATGGAATTATTTCTATACGTATGTCTGGCTTTCACAGCGCCAGTTTGCACCTGGTGACTAAAATTGGAAATATCTATTTCTCCAGCATGAACCGGTTCTGCATTAAGACATTACAATATCAACCAATCCTCGTTGCCATACAGTAACTATAGTCCTTGCTATACCTTCGAGAGTAGCTGCGCTTTAATTATGACCACCCAGCGTTGCACTCAGTAACAGGTAAGCTCTTTCTCTGTGAGCCACTCTTCTTCAAAGATAATGGGCGTAAAACATCTGTTAAACAAAAATAGCAGTCGTAATGTGATCTTGAGGCGCATTCGAAACCAATGGGACAGCGAAAGACGTACGAGTTCTTCAACCGTTCATCCACCCCATAAGATGAAAAGCATAAGTTGAACAACACGGATGTGTTGCCCATGCTTAGTCTTGATCGCCTATTTGGCAACCAAAGGGAAATTTGTAAGCCCTTCTGTGCATTTTACACAACTGGCCATTAAAATTGCTACACCAAGAAGATATGCAGACGATAAACGGGTATTCATTGGACAAATATATTATACTAGAAATGACATGTGATTACATTTTCACGCAGTTTGGGTCCATAGATCCTGAGAAATCAGTACCCAGAACAACCACCTCTGGCCGTAATAACGGCCTTGATACGCCTGGGCATTGAGTCAAACAGAGCTTGGATGGCGTCTACAGGTACAGCTGACCATACAGCATCAACACGATACCACAGTTCATCAAGAGTAGTGACTGGCGTATTGTGACGAGCCAGTTACTCGGCCACCATTGACCAGACGTTTTCAATTCGTGAGAGATCTGGAGAATGTGCTGGCCAGGGCAGCAGTCGAACATTTTCTGTATCCGGAAAGGCCCGTACAGGACCTGCAACATGCGGTCGTGCATTATCATGCTGAAGTGTAGGGTTTCGCAGGGACCGAATGAAGGGCAGAGCCACGGGTCGTAACGCATCTGAAATGTAACGTCCACTGTTCAAAGTGCCGTCAATGCGAACAAGAGGTGACCGAGCCGTGTAACCAATGGTACCCCGTACCATCACTCCGGGTGATAACGCCAGTATGGCGATGACGAATACACGCTTCCAATGTGCGTTCACCTCGATGTCGCCAAACACGGATGCGACCTTCATGATTCTGTAAACAGAACCTGGATTCATCCGAAAAAATGACATTGTGCCATTCGTGCACCCAGGTTCGTCGTTGAGTACACCATCGCAGGCGCTCTTGTCTCTGATGCAGCGTCACGCGGAACCGCAGCCATGGTCTCCGAGCTGATAGTCCATGCTGTTGCAAACGTCCTCGAACGGTTCATGCAGATGGTTGTTGTCTTGCAAACGTCCCCATCTGTTGACTCAGGGATCGAGACGTGGCTGCACGACCCGTTACAGCCATGCGGAAAAGATGCCTGTCATCTCGACTGCTAGTGATACGAGGCCGTTGGGATCCAGCACGGCGTTCCGTATTACCCTCCTGAACCCACCGATTCCATATTCTGCAAACAGTCATTGGATCTCGACCAACGCTAGCAGCAATGTCGCGATACGATAAACCGCAATCGCGATAGGTTACAATCCGACCTTTATCAAAGTCGGAAACTTGATGGTACGCATTTCTCCTCCTTATACGAGGCATCACAACAACGTTTCACCAGGAAACGCCGGTCAACTGCTGTTTGTGTATGAGAAATCGGTTAGAAACTTTCCTCATGTCAGCACGTTGTAGGTATCGCCACCGGCGCCAACCTTGTGTGAATGTTCTGAAAAGCTAATCATTTGCATATCACAGCATCTTCTTCCTGTTGGTTAAATTTCGCGTCTGTAGCACGTCATCTTCGTGGTGTAGCAATTTTAATGGCCAGCACTGTATTTACCGTTAGTCTTTGAGAATTAAGCATAAAGTTTCCACAAATGTAACAGAATGGACTGCTGAAATCTGTACACGTTTGTGTAGAAGATGATTTTAAATAAATAAAATTATTGTATCACTTATTCTCAAGGAATCCACAGTTAAGTCCTCCAATAATTTCAAACCAAACATAAGAAGAAAAGATAATAACAATGTTTATTCGTAACTTTGATTGGGATATTTAAAAACATCCTCATTCCCAAATATTATAAAATCAACAGTGAAACCAACGAGATACATTTAACAACTACACTCAACGAAGTTCACAGAAAAAAAGCAAACTACCAGAAAAATGTGGTACTGACTGTAACTATACAGGGTGTTACAAAAAGGTACGGCCAAACTTTCAGGAAACATTCCTCACACACAAATAAAGAAAAGATGTTATTTGGACATGTGTTCGGAAACGCTTAATTTCCATGTTACAGCTCATTTTAGTTTCGTCAGTATGAACTGTACTTCCTCGATTCACCGCCAGTTGGCCCAATTGTAGGAAGGTAATGTTGACTTCGGTGCTTGTGTTGACATGCGACTCATTGCTCTACAGTACTAGCATCGAGTACATCAGTACGTAGCATCAACAGGTTAGTGTTCATCACGAAAGTGGTTTTGCAGTCAGTGCAATGTTTACAAATGCGAAGTTGGCAGATGCCCATTTGATGTACGGATTAGCATGGGGCAATAGCCGTGGCGCGGTACGTTTGTATCGAGACAGATTTCCAGAACGAAGGTGTCCCGACAGGAAGACGTTCGAAGCAATTGATCGGCGTCTTAGGGAGCACGGAACATTCCAGCCTATGACTCGCGACTGGGGAAGACCTAGAACGACGAGGACACCTGCAATGGACGAGGCAATTCTTCGTGCAGTTGACGATAACCCTAATGTCAGCGTCAGAGAAGCTGCTGCTGTACAAGGTAACGTTGACCACGTCACTGTATGGAGAGTGCTACGGGAGAACCAGTTGTTTCCGTACCATGTAGAGCGTGTACAGGCACTATCAGCAGCTGATTGGCCTCCACGGGTACACTTCTGCAAATGGTTCATCCAACAATGTGTCAATCCTCATTTCAGTGCAAATGTTCTCTTTACGGATGAGGCTTCATTCCAACGTGATCAAATTGTAAATTTTCACAATCAACATGTGTGGGCTGACGAGAATCCGCACGCAATTGTGCAACCACGTCATCAACACAGATTTTCTGTGAACGTTTGGGCAGGCATTGTTGGTGATGTCTTGATTGGGCCCCATGTTCTTCCACCTACGCTCAATGGAGCACGTTATCATGATTTCATACGGGATTCTCTACCTGTGCTGCTAGAACATGTGCCTTTACAAGTACGACACAACATGTTCATGCACGATGGAGCTCCTGCACATTTCAGTGGAAGTGTTCGTACGCTTCTCAACAACAGATTCGGTGACCGATGGATTGGTAGAGGCGGACCAATTCCATGGCCTTCACACTCTCCTGACCTCAACCCTCTTGACTTTCATTTATGAGGGCATTTGAAAGCTCTTGTCTACGCAACCCCGGTACCAAATGTAGAGACTCTTCGTGCTCGTATTGTGGACGGCTGTGATACAATACGCCATTCTCCAGGGCAGCATCAGCGCATCAGGGATTCCATGCGACGGAGGGTGGATGCATGTATCCTCGCTAACGGACGACATTTTGAACATTTCCTGTAACAAAGTGTTTGAAGTTAGGCTGGTACGTTCTGTTGCTGTGTGTTTCCATTCCATAATTAATGTCATTTGAAGAGAAGTAATAGAATGAGCTCTAACATGGAAAGTAAGCGTTTCCGAACACATGTCCACATAACATATTTTCATTCTCTGTGTGTGAGGAATGTTTCCTGAAAGTTTGGCCGTACCTATTTGTAACACCCTGTATAGTAGACGATACGTAGAATATGTGAAGCACACTTTAAGCCGTAATTCTCAAAAACTACGGGTGACTGATATGAAGGAACTCTAGATTAGTGTTGTATTTCATCAACCTTAGTAACAATGTCTCACTAAGCAAAATATTTGTTGCACAGTTGATATCCCTGTTCTGAAGCAAGCTGTCTTCCTAGGTCTTGTTGTGCTTTGTTCATTCGTGGCGTCTTGTTCCCTGCTAAAAAGTGAGCAGAAAAACGATTAAAGGTGGCTGTGAATAAGTGTTCAACCAACACCACGTTCTTATGGCGATTAAAGCTAATCAAATGTATTGAGTGTCTCACAGCTGAGAAATACAAAAGGAGAACTACGCCGTGCGTCGAGTGGGACAGAAACCAACCAGGCTGCCTTCTGACGCGGTTCGCTAGTATAGCGGAACTTCTCCGAGGCCCCTGTGTGCTAAAGACGTCACGCACACACACACACACGCACACGCACACGCACAAGCCGAGGTGCTGGAGCAGCCGCCCGTGTAATTGAATCCCAAAGGCAGCGCCATCTGCACGCGACAGCACAACAGCGTATCGTGTTCCACAAACGTGGAAATGTTCCGCAGAGCAGCTTCAGGGCCTGCTCACAGTACACCGGCAAACATACGTACGTGGGGGCCTCGGCTGCAGATAATAGGAAGGGACAAGTTGGTTGCTTTGAGAAACCGCACAGTGAAGTTTCGATAAAACCTCATAAGGTTTTCCAAGACAAGTAAACGGATTTTGTATTTAAATAGCTCATTGTTTTCAAATATATGTGAGCGATATACTTTTAGAATGGCAAATTCTACCAAAAACTAAATTTTAAAAAATTCATCAATGTGGACTTTACATTGTTTACCTGCAAAGAGAATGCGCTTAAAATGGATTACCATGTTTTGCGTGCAGTAACTCTGTTTCTTTTCGAATGTCTACTTACTGTGTGAATTGAAGAAACATTACTGTGAAACATCTCAAAACACAAATCTGAAAGTTCCGAATTGTTCCAGTTTTTTTTATATTAAGACTCGCATTAATACTTTTTTTTCAATAATAAAGTATAACAACTTCAAAAGTTCATCTTTGGTCCAGCACAACATAAAATCAATTTTAGCAAGCACCTTACTACAGCACGCAAATAAAGTGTTAACGACGGCCATTAACATTTCTACCATCACCCGGTCATATAAAGCCACGTAAACGATGGTGAACAACACGACATTGTTTACTTGTTTAAATTTTCACGTTTACCTGAGTAGCGACCACTTCTGAGGCGCATCTGTGTACCAAAACATTTTTAGAATCTTTATCTAAGCCGCAGCTATCCATGTCATCCTGATATTCGTAAAAATTTGTTCAAAAACAAATTTTCTTGGCACGAAAACTGCCTGCGTTATTATACCAGCAGTAGTAACAGGCAGTCATGTTTCTGGTGCTTACCAAAGTCTACACGCGCACATCCTGACAAAATCGCCATTAATGAGAATCTGAAATTGGATACTAAGCTGCCATTCCTTGGTATGTCGGGAGAAGAATCAGCTAATACGAATAAAGGACATCGGTTACCACGTGCAGTTACCACGTGCAGTAACTCTGTTTCTCTTCTAATGTCCCTCACCCCTGTTGACTGCGGAGGTCTTCTTACAGAAATGACCTTTCACACTCATTTTCTTCATGTAGGGTACCACAACCATATATTTCTTAAAGGTAATTTTGAAATATTCCACCTCGGCTGTTTTTCACAATAATTCAATTTATTATACGCTGCACGGTTGGCCAATTTCGGCCTTGCAGGGCATTTTCAAACGCAGTAGGTCTCGATGTGTTTCACAATTATTGTCCTGCTAGTAAATCGCGATGCACCCGGTCTGAAAGAGAGCAAATAACGTACAAACGGGGAACTTCCTACGTGCAGTAATAGTCGTCTTTATAGCTAATTCCCCGTTATAGGTCACTACATGCGCTCGAGTTCGTTGGCGAATACCCAACTGTCGACACCGGAAGCGAGGACGCAACATGGAATTAACAATAAAGATGACTGTTACTAAACGCAATAAGATTTTCAGTTTTCACGTAATGTGTTCGCTTTCACATCGGACATATCGCCGTTTATTACCATAATAATAATTGTAGAACACATTGACACCTATTGCGCTTGAGAATGGCCGCAAGGCCGACATTGGGCAATCGGGCAATGTATGGTAAACTGAATGCTTGTGAAAAACGGGCGAAGTGGAATACTTCAAAATGTCCTTTTACTTTCACGTTGTTCCTTTCAGCAGTGTTTTTTAGGTGGGTAACACTTTCAAAGGCTTTACAGACCTACAAAAAGGCTCCGACGATGTGAAGTGCTGCAAGAAGTCCGATATTCACAGAAAATTAGGCAAGCGCTACAGAGAAATAAGGCTAATATACAATGTGTAAGATGTATTATTATAAATTAAAAAAACTGACTCGAGTGTAAGTGTATGATAGTAGACGAAAAAACGTTCCAGTAAAACCGCAAACGAAGTTTGCGAGATATTTTCGAATGTCTGGTTGCAAGCAGACACCTGTTTCAGAAAGAAGTATTGTTCTAGTCACACAAAGTGAAACTAAAATACAAACTGATTAAGTCAGAATTTTTTTCCGCTCGAATTTCACGTGTACCCATGTTTCAGGAATGTGGTATACGTATAATGATACACTGTTACATTTTGCTGCCGATGTAAATCGTCTAGCGCACCAGTGTAGTCCGAAATGGATAAGTCGAGTAGGGTCTTTTGTTTGGCCTCCAAGATCACACTCCGCTGACTTTTTTTGTCTGCGATTGTCTCAGAAGTTAGGAGTACTGGACTCCCGATGTTACAGTTTAGGAATCGGGGCACTGAGTTGCACGGTATTATACAAATTTCAAGATTATCCAAGAGGCTTTGAAAGATTTTCGAACCACTTCAGCGCGAGTGTTGTAATGCATTCTATTGCAGCTACGATATGTGGAATACCTCATATAACAAACACAAGTATGCGGCAAATTACAGCATGTAACGTACAGTGTTGTACTTCTTGTTGAGGTGTGCTTCGGATGCAAGATGAGTCCATGTAATCATAAATGGAAAATTAAGTGAGAAGTTTAAGTTTCAAATACTTTTGTACTAAGTAGGACAATTTTTCATTCTGAAGTTAGAGTCGGTTCAAAACCACATATTGACAACTGTTCGATTGTGAACCCATATTTCTTGACAAGTTTTCGCCGTTGTTACTGTCACGTACGCCTATTAATTACGATACACACTGTGTACAGGAACCAAACAGGTCGCTACGGTCGCAGGTTCGAATCCTGCCTCGGGCATGGATGTGTGTGATGTCCTTAGGTTAGTTAGGTGTAAGTAGTTCTAAGTTCTAGGGGACTGATGACCACAGGTGTTAAGTCCCATAGTGCTCAGCGTCATTTTTGAACCAAACAGGTCTCGCTTCCAGAATGAGATTTTCACTCTGCAGCGGAGTGTGCGCTGACATGAAACTTCCTGGCAGATTAAAACTGTGTGCCCGACCGAGACTCGAACTCGGGACCTTTGCCTTTCGCGGGCAACTGCTCTACCAACTGAGCTACCGAAGCACGACTCACGCCCGGTACTCACAGCTTTACTTCTGCCAGTACCTCGTCTCCTACCTTCCAAACTTTACAGAAGCTCTCCTGCGAACCTTGCAGAACTAGCACTCCTGAAAGAAAGGATACTGCGGAGACATGGCTTAGCCACAGCCTGGGGGATGTTTCCAGAATGAGATTTTCACTCTGCAGGTCTCGCTTGTGTGAGGACGAACATCTAAATCCCAGTCCAGATTTAGGTTTTCCGTGATTTCCCTCAATCGCTTGAGGCAAAATCCGGAATTTTTCGTTTCATAAGTAGATTGCAGATTTCTTTCCCCATCATTCCCTCAGTCACCACGCTCAGAAGATTGTGAAACATGCTATTGTGGGAACAACCGTAATTTCGTCACTCAGTTGTGCGCTTAGGCGTGAGACTGCCTTTCGGGTGCTTTCTTGTCACCCTTGAAACAGAAATGCCGTCATTCGTTTCCCATTAGAAAAGGTCCGCGCTGAAAGGAAATATTTTTTTCGATTTTGCATTGGCGGAATGTTTATCTGATATTTGGTGACAGGGTCAAACCACTGTCTGTACCACATTTTTTTGCCTAACGTTTCACGACCTGCTGCGGTAGCCATCCTCAGAGGTTAAGGTAAACTAGGGTATAGAATAATAACCTGTACCAGTCAAAATAAAAGTTTTTTTTTTTTTAATGTGCGACCGGTTTGGGGCTTGTTCACATCTGCGAGTGCTTTTCATTCATTTACAAGTTTCTGCGCTCAGTGTTGTAGATCAGTATTTAAGCACAAAACAGACAATGTGATGACTGGTGGCAGTTAGTATCCTACACCCTATAAAGGTACAGTCACAGAGTTCAACTGCGGTAAATTTCACTTATGGTAAAATAGTTGCACTAGCGAAATTGAAAGTGTTAGACCACTAACATCTTGCCCGAACGATGACAACTGACACTCCAGCACGTTCGTGTAAAATAGCACTTGACAGGCACTATCACAAAACTACGTCTGCCACGAGAGTAGCTGTAAATGAGCTTTCTTTCCAAGTGCTAGTATTCAGTACGACACTAACACCCGTCTTATCTGCTGGCAAATGGCAATTGGAAAAGTTTTCTAATTATTTTAAACTTTAATCTGAAAACTATAAATGTTTTAGTATGACACATGCTCTAGTTTCATAGTCAACAAAACAAAAACTAGTTCGAAAAACGACTCTGAAATTCCAGCCTTCCAGTTGAAATCACGAAACATGCTATTATTTTCTGAATTAACCACGGTTGAATTACTATTGGTGTTTCTTAAGTGCTTCAGTGATATGGATCGACAAATAATTCACAGTTATAAGTAAGTTTTCACTGTGGCTTCCTTTATTGGTTTCGCACTTACATTACCTTGAAATGCATTCAGCGTAATTATGGTCACAGTGAGAGGCTGAACCAGTACCATTAAATAATTCTCATGCTTTATTCTAGTGGAACCACGCGGCTGCGAAGCTCGCAGGTTCGAATCCTGCCTCGTGAATGGATGTGTGTGGTGTCCTTAGGTTAGTTAGGTTTACGTAGTTCTAAGTCTAGGGGACTGATGACCTCAGATGTTAAGTCCCATAGTGTTTAGAGCCATTTGAACCATTTTTATTCTAATTAACCGACTCAGTAAGCGCTGATGTTGAAGTGGACCTAAGCAAGATCTATAGCCTCTAATAGTCAGCGACTAGAAAGAGAATGAGTACATCAGTGACTCAACTACACCCACAAGTGTCTCTGGATTCTAACTCGATCGGAAATCAAAGATTTGAAAATCGCGAATAAATTACACGAAATAAGATATCTACATGTACATCTACATATATACTCCGCTAGCCACCAAGCGGTGTGTGGCGGAGGGCACAATTCGCGCCAAAGTCATATTTCCCACCCTCTGTTCCACTCGCGGATCGCGCGAGTGAAAAACGACTGTCTGAACGCCTCAGTACGAGCTCTTATTTCCCTTATCTTTGAATGATGATCATTACACGATTTCAAAGTTGGTGGTAATAATATATGCTCTACATCCTCAGCGAAGATCGGATTTCGGAATTTAGTGAGCAGCCTCTTCCCTTAAGCGCGCCGTGTATCTGCAAGTGTGTCCCACTTCAAACTTTCTATGAGATTTGTAACGCTCTTCTCGCGATGGGTAAATGCACCAGTCACGAATCTTGCCCCTCTCTTGAATCAGACCCAACTGGTAAGGGTCCCATACAGACGAACAGTACTCTTAAGACTGGACGAACTAACGTATTGTAAGCTATTTCCTTTGTTGAAGGACTGCATCGCTTCAGGATTCTACCAATAAACCGCAATCTAGCGTTCGCCTTACCTGTTACTTGTGTAATCTGATCATTTCATTTGAGATCATTTCGAATAGTCACACCAGATACTTGACTGATGTTACCGCTTCCAAAGACTGATCATTTATTTTGTACTCGTACATTTATGGGGATTTTCGCCTTGTTATACGCAGTAGGTTACACTTACTAATATTGAGGGATAACTGCCATTCATTACAACACGTATTCATTTTCTGCAAATCCTCATTGATTTGTTCACAACTTTCGTGTGATACTACTTTCCTGTAGACTACAGCATCATAAGCAAACAGTCTAAGGCCGCCGTCAATACCATCAACCAGATCGTTTATGTAAATCGTAAAAAGCAGAGGACCTATTACGCTGCCCTGGGGCACACCCGAAGTTACTCTTGTTTCTGTTGAAGTTACCCGTTCAGGACGACATACTGCTCCCTGTCTGTAGAAAACTTTCTATCCAACCGCATATGTCATTGGATAGACCGTAAGCGCGCACTTTTTGTAGCAAGCGACAGTGCGGATATGTAACAATAGGACGTTTATGTGCAGCTTATTGGCATTTTTCGAAGTTTGAGAATGGTCGAATCATTGTAGTGAGGGACATTGGAACATCCGACTGTCAGACGGCACAGAGGGTTTCCTGAAGTTGAGTAGTTGCAGAACGAGTGGTAGTGGCGAAATAGGTCAACAGTGTAGCAACATGTGGAGGCATCGGGCCTTCCAGAAGCCTTACACCACGCGTAGAGAGTAGGGTTGCCCGTCTCCGCACCTAGATGGTCAGCATAGACTGCTGACATTCGGAGGACCCGGGTTGGATTCCCGGTACTGCCTATGATTTTCCTTGGTGGATGGATTGGTATGGGGTGCACTCAACGTCGTGATGCCAACTGAGAAGCAGCGTGAATGAAAAGTAGCGGCTATACGGTCTGGAAGTCCGGCGGTGTGCTGACCACATGCCCCTCCAACCGTAGGGTGCCGTGAGGCAGACTATAACTTGGCGGCCGGTCGACATCTCTTGGGCCTGTATAGCAGAGGCGTCAAACGAAGGGGTGAAATGTGGGTAAGAGGGGGTGTGACGACCTTCTCATAACGTGACATGTCCATGGTGAAGTTGGGCAGAGTTGGGGAGAAATTTGATATCAATGTGGCGTCATTATCCCATCTTACAGCTCACATGACTTCTGGAGATCTTGCGTTTTATTTACGTGTGTCGACATCTTGCTACTTACAGCGTCCTCGAGTCGGAGGGTGACGTCACTGGACGCCACGCTTTTTTACTACTACAGAGGAAGTTTGTAGGCACCTCTGAGCCAAATTTGAAACTTCTGCGTCCCAATGGAAGTCAATTACGAGGTATCAAAAATTTGACTCTTTAATTGTGTTGCGCAGAGTATTTTACTCGGGCGAACAAGCACTGTTAGGGGCCTAACTCCAGCGCAATAGTCGTAACTGGCGCCCAGAGTTTAGAGTATGATTGTGTAAGACTAGTTCAAATCAGTACCAAAATCAAACAGTTCCAGTGATTTCACCGACACTAATCTAAAAATAAATACAGCTCCTAGATTCAAGCAGCAGTTAACAACATAAAGAAATTTCGTAACATGTAATTAATTTAAATAAGAGATCGTTCACACAGCGAGAAATGTGTGCTTGCCCACAAATAGATGCTAGCTGAGCCTGTTGTACGACTGTTTGACCACGGCCGGCCTCTACATCTACATCTACATCCATACTCCGCAAGCCACCTGACGGTGTGTGGCGGAGGGTACCCTGAGTACCTCTATCGGTTCTCCCTTCTATTCCAGTCTCGTATTGTTCGTGGAAAGAAGGATTGTCGGTATGCCTCTGTGTGGGCTCTAATCTCTCTGATTTTATCCTCATGGTCTCTTCGCGAGATATACGTAGGAGGGAGCAATATACTGCTTGACTCTTCGGTGAAGGTATGTTCTCGAAACTTTAACAAAAGCTCGTACCGAGCTACTGAGCGTCTCTCCTGCAGAGTTTTCCACTGGAGTTTAGCTATCATCTCCGTAACGCTTTCGCGATTTCTAAATGATCCTGTAACGAAGCGCGCTGCTCTCCGTTGGATTTTCCCTATCTCTTCTATCAGCCCTATCTGGTACGGATCCCACACTGCTGAGCAGTATTCAAGCAGTGGGCGAACAAGCGTATTGCAACCAACTCCCTTTGTTTTCGAATTACATTTCCTTAGGATTCTTCCAATGAATCTCAGTCTGGCATCTGTTTTACCGACGACCAACTTTATATGACCATTCCATTTTAAATCACTCCTAATACGTACTCCCAGACAATTTATGGAATTAACTGCTTCCAGTTGCTGACCTGCTATTTTGTAGCTAAATGATAAGGGATCTATCTTTCTACGTATTCGCAGCACATTACACTTGTCTACACTGAGATTTAATTGCCATTCCCTGCACCATGCGTCAATTCGCTGCAGATCCTCCTGCATTTCAGTACAATTTTCCATTGTTACAACCTCTCGATAAACCACACAGCATCCTCTGCATAAAGCCTCAGTAAACTTCCGATGTGATCCACAAGGTCATTTGTGTATATTGTGAATAGCAACGGTCCTACGACACTCCCTGTGGCGCACCTGAAATCACTCTTACTTCGGATGACTTCTCTCCATTGAGAATGACATGCTGCGTTCTGTTATCTAGGAACTCTTCAATCCAATCACACAATTGGTCTGATAGTCCATATGCTCTTACTTTGTTCATTAAACGACTGTGGGGAACTGTATCGAACGCCTTGCGGAAGTCAAGAAACACGGCATCTACCTGGGAACCCGTGTCTATGGCCCTCTGAGTCTCGTGGACGAATAGCGCGAGCTGGGTTTCACATGACCGTTTTTTTCGAAACCCCTGCTGTTTCCTACAGAGTAGATTTCGAGTCTCCAGAAAAGTCATTATACTCGAACATAGTACGTGTTCCAAAATTCTACAACTGATCGACGTTAGAGATATAGGTCTATAGTTATGACATCTGTTCGAAGTCCCTTCTTGAAAACGGGGATGACCTGTGCCGTTTTTCAATCCTTTGGAACGCAACGCTCTTCTAGAGACCTAAGGTACACCGCTGCAAGAAGGGGGGGCAAGTTCCTTCGCGTACTCTGTGTAAAATCGAACTGGTATCCCATCAGGTCCAGCGGCCTTTCCTCTTTCGGGCAATTTTAATTGTTTCTCTAGCCCTCTGTCGTCTATTTCGATATCTACCATTCATCTGTACGACAATCTAGAGAAGGAACTACAGTGCAATCTTCCTCTATGAAACAGCTTTGGAAAAAGACATTTAGTATTTCGGCCTTTAGTCTGTCATCCTCTGTTTCAGTACCATTTTGGTCACAGAGTGTCTGGGCATTTTGTTTTGATCCACCTACCGCTTTGACATAAGACCAAAATTTCTTAGGATTTTCTGCCAAGTCAGCACATAGAACTTTACTTTCGAATTCATTGAACACCTCTCGCATAGCCCTCCTCACACTACATTTCGCTTCATGTAATTTTTGTTTGTCTGCAAGGCTTTGGCTATGTTTATGTTTGCTGTGAAGTTCCCTTTGCTTCCGCAGCAGTTTTCTAACTCGGTTGTTGTACCACGGTGGCTCTTTTCCATCTCTTACGATCTTTCTTGGCACATACTCATCTAACGCATATTGTAGGATGGTTTTGAACTTTGTCCACTGATCCTCAACACTATCTGTACTTACAACAAAACTTTTGTGTTGAGCCGTCAGGTACTCTGTAATCTGCTTTTTGTCACTTTTGCTAAACGGAAAAATCTTCCTACCTTTTTTAATATTTCTATTTACGGCTGAAATCATCGATGCTGTAACCGCTTTATGATCGCTGATACCTTGTTCTTCGTTAACTGTTTCAAACAGATCGGGTCTGTTTGTCACCAGAAGGTCTAATATGTTATCGCCACGACTCGGTTCCCTGTTTAACTGCTCAAGGTAGTTTTCAGATAAAGCACTTAAAAAATCTTCACTGGATTCTTTGCCCCTGCCACCCGTTATGAACTGTTTGAGTCTCCCGGTCTATATCCGGCAAATTAAAATCTCCACCCAGAACCATAACATGGTGGGGAAATCTACTCGAAATATTTTCCAAATTATCCTTCAGGTGCTCAGCCACAACAGCTGCCGAGCCAGAGGGCCTATAGAGACATCCAATTATCATGCCTGAGCCTGCTTTAACCGTGACCTTCCCAAATTATTTCGCATTTCGGATCTCCGTCAATTTCTTTCGATACTATTGCACTTCTTATCGCTATAAACACGCCTCCCCCTTCACTGTCCAGCCTGTCTCTGCGGTATACATTCCAATCTGAGTTTAGGATTTCATTACTGTTTACGTCTGGTTTCAGCCAACTTTCTGTCCCTAGTACTATATGGGCGTTGTGACCGTTTATTAACGAGAGCAGTTCTGGGACCTTTCTGTAGACGCTCCTGCAGTTTACTATTAGCACTTCAATATTGTTATTCCCTGTTGCATTTTGCCTACTGCTACCTTGCCGCGTCTCAGGAGGCGTCTTGTCGGGCCTAGGGAGGGAATTCTCTAACCTAAAAAACCCCCATGTGCACTCCACACGTACTCCGCTACCCTTGTAGCCGCTTCCGGCGTGTAGTGCACGCCTGAGCTATTCAGGGGGACGCTACATTTCTCCACCCGATAACGGAGATCGAGAAATTTGCACCCCAGATCCCCGCAGAATCGTCTGAGCCTCTGGTTTAAGCCTTCCACATGGCTCCAAACCAGAGGACCGCGATCGGTTCTGGGAACGATACTACAAATAGTTAGCTCTGATTCCACCCCACGAGCGAGGCTTTCCGCCGTCACCAATTCCGCCAACCGCCTGTACGAACTGAGGATGACCTCTGAACCCAGACGGCAGGAGTCATTGGTGCCGACTTGAGCAACAATTTGCAGTCGGGTGCACCCAGTGCTCTCTATCGCCGCCGGTAGGGCCTCCTCCACATCTCGGATGAGACCCCCCGGCAAGCAGACAGAGTGAACACTGGCCTTCTTCCCCGGCCTTTGCGCTATTACGGTTAAGGGCGGATTTGGCAGGGTTAATTTTAGACTATGTCGGATGCCCTTCCTGTCGCCACCATGTGATGCGAATGAGGATGATGATGATGATGATATGATAATGACAACACAGCACAAACACCCAGTCCCCGGGCAGAAAAAAAAATCCCCAACCCAGACGGGAATCGAACCGTGCAATGCCCTCAATAGGTTGCCAGTGTCTGTCTTGATCAGAACAGATTTTTAAGACTGCATTACGTTTGATCTAAATGAATTCGAAAGTGGGCAATTTTTGATATTCTTATGGTGGGTGCTTCCCTGACGAAGTTAGTTGAAGTGTTTGGTATTTCAAGAGGCACCACATCGAAACTGTGTACTGATGTCACGCCTGCATAAGCTGGCGCGAAGACTGGCTATTTTCACATATGACATATTTATGTTTGCAAAATTCAGCCACTATACAGCTTAGAGGGCCTGAAGGCTTATTATATTGCCGAAACTGGTAGCTTACAAAATAAACTGGAGATGGACTTTCGGTCTTCTTCTTATTTTTTACGAGTGGAAGTTAGTTGTTTTGAATGCCCAAGTTTCGAAACATCATATTAGGCATGGTAATGTGTTCTGGTTTTGCTGTTCCCGTATCTTTGTTCGCTTCTTGCTTCATCTCAGTATATAAAAGAAATCGATGAACAGCTGAACGCAAATATAACAATATATTCTTCAATAACAATACGTCCACCGCATCTCATAACTTTTGGTTGCTAACTAACTTTACAAGAATTCCATTCAATATTTTTCTTCTTTTCCTTGTGCCTTTGTCCCACATCTTCGCAGGGTCGGCATGGTTAGGGGCGGATTTGGCAGGGTTAACTTTAAGGGTTGCCGGATGCCCTTCCTGTCGCCACCCCGTGACGCGAATGAGGATGATGATGATAATGATGATGATGGAATGATAATGACAACACAGCACGAACACCCAGTCCCCGGATAGAGAAATATCACCAACCCGGCCGGGAATCGAACACGGGACTCCGTGATCTAGAGGCAACAATACTAGCCATTAGACCACGAGCTGCGAACAATTCGATTCAATATTATTGGTAATAATCCTGAACTGGAACAAATAAAATATTCTTCACTCGAAAACGTACAAACGAACGGAGATCAAAGATTGACGGTTGCACTAGTAATTTATTTCATGTGACTGCAGACTTTCTTGGCGTATTCTAATGATAAAATAATCTCTGCTCCGATCACTCGAGGAGATTTATCATTTGTTTTCCTTCCAACAGCCACGAGTTGCAGTCTCCCTACTGCTGCCCGTTGTTCTGCTCGTCGATCTCTCTCGCATACATCATCTACGTACCTTTTTCCCAGGAACTCGAATTTCGAATGACGGCACGGTAACTCTTAATCGACAGGAATATGTAACATATTTTCACAACATGATTAATAAAACATTTTCTTCCCGCTTACCATCCATCTCCCATCGCTCAGCAAACAATTGTAACACTTTGTCTAGTTATGCATTTTGAATTCATGGGGTGATTAGCGGACATAACTGAACCGTTACATCGGCAAGGCAGTATTTTGTTCGATAAGCGACAGTGCAGAAATGTATCAAACGTCTTCCTGAAGTCAAGGAATAAGGCATCAACGTGGGCACGGAGGGCTAGAAGACTGACAAAACAAAGGGGGTACACTACGTGCCAACTTGATATTGGTTGTTCGCTGCTTTCATGGTGTTACTGTACTGGAGAAAAGGTTTTGTATACGACTTTAGACAAGTGACTAAGGTCGTTGAAACAAGTACACTACTGGCTATTAAATTGCTACACCAAGAAGAAATGCAGATGATAAACGGGTATTCATTGGACAAATATATTATAATAGAACTGACATGTGATTACATTTTCACGCAATTTGGGAGCATAGATTCTGAGAAGTCAGTAACAAGAGCAATCACCTCTGGCCGTAATAGCGCCCTTGATATGCCTAGGCATTGAGTCAAACAGAGCTTGGATGGCGTGTACAGGTACAGCTGCCCATGCAGCTTCAACACGATACCACAGTTCATCAAGAGTAGTGACTGGCGTATTGTGACGAGCCAGTTGCTCGGCCACCATTGACCAGACGTTTTTAATTGGTGAGAGATCTGGAGAATGTGCTGGCCAGGGCAGCAGTCGAACATTTTCTGTACCCACAAAAGACCTGCAACTTGCGGTCGTGCATTATCCTGCAGAAATGTGGGGTTTCGCAGGGATCGAGTGAAGGGTAGAGCCACGGGTCGTAACACATTTGAAATGTAACGTCCACTGTTCAAAGAGCCGTCAATGCGAACAAGAGGTGACAGAGCCGTGTAACCAATGGTACCCCGTACCATCACGCCGGGTGATAACGCCAGTACGGCGATGACGAATACACGCTTCCAATGTGTGTTCACCGCGATGTTGCCAAACACGGATGCGACCATCATGATGCTGTAAACAGAGCCTGGATCCATCCGAAAAAAAGACGTTTTGCCATTCGTGCAGCCAGGTTCGTTGTTGACTACACCATCGCAGGCGCTCCTGTCTGTGATGCAGCGTCAAGGGTAACCGCAGCCATTGTCTCCGAGCTGATAGTCCATGCTGCTGCAAACGTCGTCGAACTGTTCGTGCAGATGGTTGTTGTCCTGGAGACGTCCTCATCTGTTGACTCAGGGATCGAGACGTGACTGCACGATCCGTTACAGCCATGCAGATAAGATGCCTGTCATCTCGACTGATAGTGATACGAGGCCGTTGGGATCCAGCACGGCGTTTCGTATTACCCTCCTGAACCCACCGATTCCATATTTTGCTAACAGTCATTGGATCTCGACCAACGCGAGCAGCAATGTCGCGACACGATAAACCGCAATCGCGATAGGGTACAATCCGACGTATCAAAGTCGGAAACGTGATGGTACGGATTTCTCCTCCTTACACGAGGCATCACAACAACGTTTCACCAGGAAAGGACGGTCAACTGCTATTTGTGTATGAGAAATCGGTTGGAAACTTCGTCATCTAAGTGGTGAAGCAATTTTAATGGCCAGTAGTGTACTTAGAACGGGGAAGGAGGGGGGGCGCTTCAGTACGTAATGCAACACTTTTTTCTCGGTCAATTACTATCGAAAAAATGCAAGATTTGCTGTGGGACATCGTGGAATATTCCCGTTTCAGCCCCTGTTTCATGAAGCTCCGGTAAGTAGCGGCGCAGTACTTAGTCTTCAAAATGTCGTCTGTAAATCAGATGCATTCAGAGAGCCGTCACTGAGTTTCTTTTGGCAGAAAACCAGATCATTGCGGGTATTCATAGGCGCTACGGATACCGGGCAGTGAGACGTCTGTCGTAATCGCAACAAGGTCCCGCAGACCTGTCCGATCTCCCACTTGCCGGCGGGCCGAACACAGCTGTGACTCATGCCATGTTCGAACGTGCGGACACTCTCATTGGAGGTGATCGATGAATCACTGCACAACTGGACATCTTTGTTGGTAGTGTTGACACATTCATCCACCAGCTGTGGCACTCAAAGACGTGTACCCGCTGGGTTCGTCATCGCCTAATACAAGACCATCAAGAGCAATGAAGGACCATTTTTGTGAAACTGGTTGTGCGTTACGAGACTGATTGTGACAATTTTTTGTCGAACAGTCACAGGCAATGAAACATGAGTTCATCACCACGAACAGGAAACAAAACGGCCGCACATCACCCCTCCTCCGAAGAGAAACGTTAAAGCCGCTCCCTCAGCCAGTTACGTCATGACGACGGGCTTCTAGAATCCTGAAGAGGTTATTCTGTTCGATGACCTCCCCCACTGCGCAACAATCTACTCGAAGTGTTTTGTGCTATCCTCGGGGAATAGAAGAAACCATTTCAGCATGTCCGTTGCCGCAAAAATGCAAAGTTACTTCTACTTCTCCATGACAACGCAAGGCCTCATAAAGTCTGCACACCCGAGAGGAGCATACATGTCTTATAACCCTAGGACGCCCAAACCTTTTTTTCTATCCTGTATGCCTAAGGGGGGGGGGGGGGGGGGTTCGGCGAGCCCACAGGTATTAAATAAGTTTACTGACGGAAAATTACAACTTTGAAAATGGTTTATGTATTTTAACTAAGGCATCGGTTTATAAATGTTGTTAATTGTTATAAATATTGGACTGAGTGAATAAAAAATTGACATACTGCAATACAAAATACAGATGTGTTCATATACAATAGACTACTCTGAGTCCTCAACTTCAAGGCAAGAGACACACTTCGCAATTTTTTCTGAATGTGTGTACACACATGTTTATGACACTGTCCACAATACTGTTTTGGTTTACTTAGATTGTTGTACTTCTGCTTCTTTGTTTCAGCTTTTCTTACACAAATATGGCACCGACCTTTCCCTGCAGGAGGCTGACGTGCTTCTGTTGTCACTTCTTTGATTTTCTTTTGTAGAATAGTCTGCATTGATTGAACAATTTGGTTAGATAATCCTCTTGCATTGGCACTTCTTTGTTCTACGTGCAATTTCACTAGTTCCATCCCAGCTTGCAGAAGATAAAGTTTCCATTTGTTGTGTTTCTTGCCATTCCATCTTGGATGTTGCTGGATGTGTATGGTGGTTGCATTGATAGCACAAATTTCGATGAGGGAGTAAAATACAGATAGAGGCCATCTCTTTGTTCCCCTCTTGCAGGTGTACATAAGCGCCATTTGATCAATGGTATCAATTCAACCCTTCAGTGGAATTATAATATGCATTTATCTCTGTTTTATTCTTCTCCCCTCCAACAGTGCCTTTATCTTGGTGCACTGTTGCCAAACATCAGTAAGTTTTTACTTGGTTTCGTTTTTGCTGTGTAGGACACCAAAGTTACTGGAGGCCTACGTGTTGGGAACTACACTGACTCACTGCAAGTTTACAAGATAAATAACAGCTGACTGACATCGACAATCACTTCCTCTGAAAGTAAACCGATTGTTGTGAATATCAAGAATACCAACCAACAAGAAACTAACTTGCATTGTTGTAGAGATGAGAAATACGAAATCCTACTAAGGGAAATTTTCTATAGCATGGAAGCCTAAAGGGGGGGGGGGGGGGTGTTGGACCCATAATAAGTTTATTTATTTTTTCTTTCAAAGCAGGAATTTTCTATGAAATATATTGACACTAACATTTCATAAAATAGCCAACAAACAATAACTCAAAGGAAATATGTAGTATGAAAGTTACTTGGGCAAAAGCAGGGGACGTAAAAAATATTGTGGGTTCAACGAAATCACCCCCCCCCCCCCTTAGGCGTCCTAGGGTTAATTGGACTGTTCTACCACAAGCACCCTACAGCTTGGATCTCGCTCCTTCTGACTTCCATCAGTTTGGCGCAATGCAGGATGCACTTCGCAGGGAGCTGTGCAAGGATGATGGCGAGGTTATTGACGCAGCAAGACGATGACTCCGATGTCGACCAGTAGCGTGTTACCGTGCATGCATAAAGACGCTCCCAGTAAGACGGCCTACGGGCGCCGCATTGAACGGAGATTACGTTGAAGCCAAGAGTTGAGGAATAATATGGTGTAATGGACTCCTGAATAAAACCAACCAGCTTTCAGAAAAAAGTGTATTGCTCTATTTATTGCATTAACGCTTCTGGTACGTTTGCAGAGGTTCTGCCGCACGGTGCGTGCGCACTGCACGTGGTTGATGACCTCGCCGATGCTGAGACGGCACGCATAGGCCGTGGCGCCCAGAGTCAACCGCTGTTCGCCAGTGTAAGACAAGCCAGCAGGGTCTGGTGTGGAGTGGTGTGGTGTGGTGTGCTGTGCCCGGCCACAGCTGACGCCAGCCGCTAACTGAATTACAGAGTCTCCAGTTTCGCAGCCCCGGCAACGCAAATTTCAGGCAAGTTCGGCGCCGTATCGGATTTCCATTCAAACTGCAACTGCGCGAACACCGCACGGGACAGCGGTGTCAGAGTTCGGCTAACGTGGCCTACTAAGACTTGACACAGTCACTTGTAGCACCGGCAACGCGCTTCTTCAACACGAACACTTCCGGTAGGCTTTTGCTGACGGATGTCAATAAAACAGAACTGACAGGCCATTTATAAAATTATAGCTGACAATTCATCTTAAAATAAAGACATAATCAAATACAATTTTAATTAGTTGAGAAAGGATTTATAATGTATGTACGACAATTTTCTAAACAGCTAATGCCTTCGCAAATAAATAGGTGATAGCCGGAAAAGATTTTATTGAATTTATTGAGTTTTTTCAAAAACTCTGAAGATGGTTCTGCGTGAACTATGGTATTGCTTCCTTAGCCCGTTCTTCAGGCATGTCTGCTGAATCAGAGTCGCTTGGTCATTTATATTAATAAGTATTAGTTGGTTACACATAAGCCTTAAACATTTCCTGGTGGTTTAATGACAGTTAAGACTGTGTGGATATTTAAGAACGTATCCGAAACGTCAACTGCGGCTAAGATGACTAAGTGACTAAAATGACTAAAGTGGCGAATTCGACATTACCCCATGAAGAAGTTGGTGATTACCAGAGACCTCACCTACCTCTAACTCCACATCTACACCTAACCATGCTTTACCTCCGTTACCTAATGCTGCACCTAAAGGAGGTCCAAGAAAACGAAGAAATAAGTTGCCGTCTGTACACAGAACCAGCACGCCCGTGACAATAGCTCTGGAACTAAAGAGACAAAGTAAAGAGGACAGTAAGGAGAAGAAACAAGAAATAACAACAAACAGATAAAAAATTGGAAGCGAACGCGAATGGAAAGGCAAATCAAATGAACAATGGTCCTAAACGTTCGGCGGAGCTTTTGGAATGAGGCAAAGAAAGGATCCTGGAATAGGCTTCTGCGACTCATCTTCAGATTCATCCACTGAAAGTGAGTGAACTAACAGTGATTGCGATAATGTCGATGAGAGAGACTGCATCCCTTGTGGTGAGGTAGGACACGCAGTAACATGGTACTATGACAAGAGGGGTCTCATGAACAGTTATAGCCTTAAATTACAGGGAAGCAGAAGAAAAATGTTCTACGCTGAAGAGCCAAAGAAACTACTTCATCTCCCCAATATCGTGTAGGGCCTCCGCGAACACGCAGAAGTGCCGCAACACGACGTGGCATGGACTCGAGAAATATGTCTAAAGTTGTGCTGGAGGGAATTGATATCATTAATCCTGCAGGGTTGTCCATAAAGCCGTAAGAGTACGTGGGGTTGGAGAACTCTTCTGAACAGCACGTTGCAAGGCGTCGCCGATATGTTCAATAAAGTTCATGTCTGGGAAGTTTGGTGGCCA
This sequence comes from Schistocerca nitens, assembly GCF_023898315.1. NCBI lineage: Eukaryota > Metazoa > Arthropoda > Insecta > Orthoptera > Acrididae > Schistocerca > Schistocerca nitens. Next base: position 25,176,082 of record NC_064614.1, read on the forward strand.
GTGGAAGTGTTAAACTCAGCAACAGAGTTCTCGGAGCCACTCTGTACCAATTCTCGACGTGTGGGGATTGTGGGTGGAGCAGAAAACAGTGTTGGTACGGATGTGGGCCACTACATTTAGACTGGCCTGGTCCAAAGAGCTTTTGCAGCGAACCGTACAAATGTTGGGTTGGGCTTCTTTTCATGTTGTATGATCGGCCCCAGTTGAACAGCTCTGTAAGGAGGGTCAGTGTGGAATTAGATCGGCTAATGCGGCCGGCTACTGGGTCAGTCACGTATCTGGTGCCTGTTGATACTATTCGCAGATGGGATTTCATTAGGCATGGCCTGCATCTGAATATGAAATCGAGGAGTAAATTTGCTGGACTGTTAACGAAATCCTTAAATCCTGGCCGTCCGGGATGGCCGAGCGGTTCTAGGCGCTTCATTCCGGAACCGCGCGACTGCTACGGTCGCAGGTTCGAATCCTGCCTAGGGCATGGATGTGTGTGATGTCTTTAGGTTAGTTAGGTTTAAGTAGTTCTAAGTTCTAGGGGACTGATGACCGCAGATGTTAAGTCACATAGTGCTCAGAGCCATTTGAACCATTTGAACCTTAAATCCTGCATTCCATGTGAGTGCCTGTTGTTTAGGCTAAGATCAGTTTCTAGTAATTTAACCGCGAAGGAATTAAGCTTATTGAGAGGTTCAGAGAGGTAAGTTCAAATGGTTCAAATGGCTCTGGTCACTGCGGGACTTAACATCTGAGGTCATCAGTCCCCTAGAACTTAGAACTACTTAAACCTAACTAACCTAAGAACATCACACTCATCCATGCCAGAGGCAGGATTCGAACCTGTGACCGTAGCGTTCGCACAGTTCGAGACTAAAGCGCCTAGTACCGCTCGGCCACACCGGCCGGCTAGAGGGGTAAGTACTAATATGTTAAAATGTCACAAGATTCTGATAAAAGTACAGTGAAAAATAATATTAGTATACTGCGTAATGTCAAGGGTTAAAAGCAAAGGAAAGGAGCTTCTTATTTGTTTGGAAGATTTAGAAACTTAGTATGTAATAGATGTACTACGCCTGTCTGAACATCATATAGTCACAGATACGGAAATCTGTGAACTTAAACTAAATCATGGTACTGTTATAATAGCAGCTGTGTATAGGTGACGACTGGGAAATTTTTAACTGTTTCCGAAAAACTTGGATTCCTTGTTGTGCTATCTGTCTGACAGAGGGAAGCAAATTGTTATTTGTGGGAACTTCAGTGTAGGTTTTCAGACGACGGAATTTCTCTTTATGGACTTGCTCCACAATTTCATGATCGGATCTCTTAACAGATTTCCTTTGAATAACATATCTGTGGTCTTTTTCTACGCGCAACAACAGTTTAACTGATTCGTACCACTAATGTAATTCTTGAAGAACTGTGTTACGTCCTTCTGCCAGGTTACCTCTAGAATTTCCTTTCTCCATTATCATCAGATAGTCAGCACTGCTGTGACAACATCATTTTCCTGGAGTTTCGGTAATAACGGATCGAGTATCAGATGTCAGGGCTCTAACACATTCCTGTTGGCAGCCTTTGCAATTTGTAAATGTATCTCTGGACACGATAGAGCTGCTACATGTTTTGACAATAATTCTTAAAAAGAGCTGTATAACGCTCGTGGGAAGTCCAAGTCCCTCAGGCTGTCAAAACATATCGACCACCAAAAGTGATCAAACGCGATACTTATCATTACGGCTACAACGTATTTGTGCAGAGCGTTTTAGAAAACTGTTATTGCTTCATTTATAGCGTCTTCTTTTGGCTTCCCACTTATGAACCCACGTTGTTGGAAGTTGAATCCATAAAGAAGTCTTTTCTCCTGGAGACTGCCACATTGCAGCTTCTTCAGCGTTTTCCCCTTAGGTGTCGAGAAGGCAAATTGGTCTGTGGGACATTGGGGCTAGGAGACCATTGTCATCACCCTTCACCAAAATAATCACAATTGCTTTCCTTCAAATATCCGGTATTCTTCCCTCCAAAAAAACAGACGTCATACGTGGTACAAATGTAAATTAATATGCATATGAAGGGAATGTAGAACTCCTGCAGGGATATGATCTCCAAGGTTTTCTGGGCCTGACTGAATAGAGGAGCGCTTCTGAGTGTTCCGCGGAGATGTTATTTCCATTTTATGCACAGGGAAGGCGGTTTCCAATATAATAACGCATGGGGTCCGGTTTTTTTTTTTTTTTTTTTTTTTTTTTTTTTTTTTTTGTCGTCAGTCTACTGACTGCTTTGATGCGGCCCGCCACGAATCCCTTTCCTGTGCTAACCTCTTCATCTCAGAGTAGCACTTGCAACGTACGTCCTCAATTATTTGGTTGACGTATTCCAATCTCTGTCTTCCTCTACAGTTTTTGCCATCTACAGCTCCCTCTACCACCATGGAAGTCATTCCCTCATGTCTTAGCAGATATCCTATCATCCTGTCCCTTCTCCTTATCAGTGTTTTCCACATATTCCTTTCCTCTCCGATTCTGCGTAGAACGTCCTCATTCCTTACCTTATCAGTCCACCTAATTTTCAACATTCGTCTATAGCACCACATCTCAAATGCTTCGATTCTCTTCTGTTCCGGTTTTCCCACAGTCCATGTCTCACTACCATACAATGCTGTACTCCAGACGTACATCCTCAGAAATTTCTTCCTCAAATTAAGGCCGGTATTGGATATTAGTATACTTCTCTTGGCCATAAATGCCTTTTTTGCCATAGCGAGTCTGCTTTTGATGTCTTCCTTGCTCCGTCCGTCATTGGTTATTTTACTGCCTAGGTAGCAGAATTCCTTAACTTCATTGACTTCGTGACCATCAATCCTGATGTTAAGTTTCTCGATGTTCTCATTTCTACTACTTCTCATTACCTTCGTCTTTCTCCGATTTACTCTCAAACCATACTGTGTACTCATTAGACTGTTCATTCCGTTCTGCAGATCATTTAATTCTTCTTCACTTTCACTCAGGATAGCAATGTCATCAGCGAATCGTATCATTGATATCCTTTCACCTCGTATTTTTATTCCACTCCTGAACCTTTCTTTTATTTCCATCATTGCTTCCTCGATGTACAGATTGAAGAGTAGGGGCGAAAGGCTACAGCCTTGTCTTACACCCTTCTTAATACGAGCACTTCGTTCTTGATCGTCCACTCTTATTATTCCCTCTTGGTTGTCGATCATATTGTATATGACCCGTCCCTCCCTATAGCTTACCCCTACTTTTTTCAGAATCTCGAACAGCTTGCACCATTTTATATTGTCGAACGCTTTTTCCAGGTCGCCAAATCCTATGAAAGTGTCTTGATTTTTCTTTAGCCTTGCTTCCATTATTAGCCGTAACGTCAGAATTGCCTCTCTCGTCCCTTTACTTTTCATAAAGGCAAACTGATCGTCACCTAGCGCATTCTCAATTTTCTTTTCCATTCTTCTGTATATTATTCTTGTAAGCAGCTTCGATGCATGAGCTGTTAAGCTGATTGTGCGAAAATTCTCGCACTTGTCAGCTCTTGCCGTCTTCGGAATTGTGTGGATGATGCTTTTCCGAAAGTCAGATGGTATATTTCCAGACTCATATATTCTACACACCAACGTGAATAGTCGTTTTGTTGCCACTTCCCCCAATGATTTTAGAAATTCTGATGGAATGTTATCTATCCCTTCTGCCTTATTTGACCGTAGGTCCTCCAAAGCTCTTTTAAATTCCGATTCTAATACTGGATCCCCTATCTCTTCTAAATCGACTCCTGTTTCTTCTTCTATCACATCAGACAAATCTTCACCCTCATAGAGGCTTTCAATGTATTCTTTCCACCTCTCCTCTGCATTTAACAGTGGAATTCCCGTTGCACTCTTAATGTTACCACCGTTGCTTTTAATGTCACCAAAGGTTGTTTTGACTTTCCTGTATGCTGAGTCTGTCCTTCCGACAGTCATATCTTTTTCGATGTCTTCACATTTTTCCTGCAGCCATTTCGTCTTAGCTTCCCTTGCACTTCCTATTTATTTCATTCCTCAGCGACTTGTATGTCTGTATTCCTGATTTTCCCGGAACATGTTTGTACTTCCTCCTTTCATCAATCAACTGAAGTATTTCTTCTGTTACCCATGGTTTCTTCGCAGCTACCTTCTTTGTACCTATGTTTTCCTTCCCAACTTCTGTGATGGCCCTTTTTAGAGATGTCCATTCCTCTTCAACTGGACTGCCTACTGCGCTATTCCTTATTGCTGTATCTATAGCGTTAGAGAACTTCAAATGTATCTCTTCATTCCTTAGTACTTCCGTATCCCACTTCTTTGCGTATTGATTCTTCCTGACTAATGTCTTGAACTTCAGCCTACTCTTCATCTCTACTATATTGTGATCTCCTGGGTACGCCTTAGAATCCAGTATCTGATTTCGGAATCTCTGTCAGACCATGATGTAATATAATTGAAATCTTCCCGTATCTCCCGGCCTTTTCCAAGTATACCTCCTCCTCTTGTGATTCTTGAACAGGGTATTCGCTATTACTAGCTGAAACTTGTTACAGAACTCAATTAGTCTTTCTCCTCTTTCATTCCTAGTCCCAAGCCCATATTCTCCTGTAACCTTTTCTTCTACTCCTTCCCCTACAACTGCATTCCAGTCGCCCATGACTATCAGATTTTCGTCCCCCTTTACATACTGCATTACCCTTTCAATATCCTCATACACTTTCTCTATCTGTTCATCTTCAGCTTGCGACGTCGGCATGTATACCTGCACTATCGTTGTCGGTGTTGGCCTGCTGTCGACTCTGATTAGAACAACCCGGTCACTGCACTGTTCACAGTAACATACCCTCTGCCCAACCTTCCTATTCATAACGAATCCTACACCTGTTATACCATTTTCTGCTGCTGTTGATATTACCCGATACTCATCTGACCAGAAATCCTTGTCTTCCTTCCACTTCACTTCACTGACCCCTACTATATCTAGATTGAGCCTTTGCATTTCCCTTTTCAGATTTTCTAGTTTCCCTACCACGTTCAAGCTTCTGACATTCCACGTCCCGACTCGTAGAACGTTATCCTTTCGTAGATTATTCAATCTTTTTCTAATGGTAGCCTCCCCCTTGCCAGTCCCCTCCCGGAGATCCGAATGGGGGACTATTCCGGAATCTTTTGCCAATGGAGAGATCATCATGACACTTCTTCAATTACAGGCCACATGTCCTGTGGATACACGTTACGTGTCTTTAATGCAGTGGTTTCCATTGCCTTCTGCATCCTCATGTCGTTGATCATTGCTGATTCTTCAGCCTTTAGGGGCAATTTCCCACCCCTAGGACAAGAGAGTGCCCTGAACCTCTATCCGCTCCTCCGCCCTCTTTGACAAGGCCGTTGGTAGAATGAGGCTGACTTCTTATGCCGGAAGTCTTCGGCCTCCAATGCTAATTATTTATCAAAATTTAGGCAGTGGCGGGGATCGAACCCGGGGCCGAAGACGTTTTTGATTATGAATCAAAGACGCTACCCCTAGACCACGGGTATACGGCGGTAGTCAATTTATTAATGGGCACCACAACCATCAGAGTGGGAAAACACCGAGAAACTTTGCGTTTCGCGGAAAATCAGTGCTTGCCGTGGAAAGAAGAGAGAATCAAAGGACGTTGTGGGTGCCGGAATAGAAATCGACTATAAACAGCGACATGAGATCAACAAAGGTTTATTCTGGTTAGAGTGCAGGCATCGAGTACAGATAACAGCAAAATCTGAAGAGGACGGCTGGGTCGGTCGTCGAAATACTGTGCATAAAATGAAAAAAAAAAGCCGAGCACCCAGAAGTACTTTGTTAAAGCATCAGGGACGCCGTGAGATTCAGGTGATTTATTCTCTTTCACTTTCAAGACTCTCTTCCCCTCACCCTCTCCCGAAAATAAAATGTGCATGCGGGAAACATTCTCAAGTCGCTCACTTATGGTTCACTTCCTGTGAACTTCATTGAAACTGCCAGTGCTACGACGGCTGCTATTTCTGTGTTTCAGGCAAACTCTGTCCAACGGCACACTGCACTTCCCGCCGTTCAGGGCCGAAGATTACCGGGATGAAGTACACTCCGCCACATACCGCTGCCGAGCTGCCAATGTGGGCGGCGCTGTTGTGAGCAGAGATGTCACTGTTCGAGCTGGTGAGTACCACAATCCTGTTACCTACGCCCGTTGAGAGATATTTTCAAATGAAACTGAAACCCACTACTATTTCGTGTGGCTTCATAAAGCACTGCTTCAGTAGTACCCAAATGATTTAGTCTCAAAGGGGATGTACCAAAGTATCAAAGATGTTTTTAGATTATAGAGATGCATCTTCTCTACCACACATCACAGTCGTTTATCCATAAAACTCGGCATTTGCGAATAGATATTTGAAGGTCAGTCCATTCCTCGAGTATCCTCTCGTTCCAAGAGGTCCTCCAACTGTGCTATTCCATGTGCAGCACATTGTCATCTCTAAGAATGAACTGAAAGCCGAACGCACCCCAGAAAATACGCACATTGAGAAGGAGTACAACACACCTGTCAAACATTATGCCCCCCCCCCCCTCCTCATCACAACACCTCGACCACGAAAACGATCACGTTCGATGATGCTGGACGCTAGACGTTGTCAGCTAACATCCCACAGATGTTCGGGCTCACATGCGGTTCCTCTTCGTCGAAATGTCTTTGCTCAAACTCGTCTAGGGGTTGTACCGAACGTGTCACGTTACACACCCTAAGTTACACACTTGTGACCCTTTGGTTAAATTGTCTGGCTGATGGCAAGTGGCGGCCGCTGTGGCCGACCGGTTCTAGGCACTTCAGTCCGGAACCGCGCTGCTGCTACTGTCGCAGGTTCGAATCCCACCTCGGGCATGGATGTATGGGATGTCATTAAGTTAGTTAGGTTTAAGTAGTTCTAAGTCTAGGGGACTCAGGGCTTCAGATGCTTAGAGCCATTTGAACCATTAGATGGCAAGTTGGCGAAATTGTATGAATCAATCAAACTTAATGTAACATATAACAACAGTAATAATAATAATATCAGGATCTAAATTAACGACCCATAAATGATGGAGGCCACACATTTGGGATTTTGTTAGAATAATGTTTTTTCAGAATGCAAACTAACAGCGTAAGTGGACATATTTAGAATTATTGTTACACTGGAGCGCATATCCATTTGACATAGTTCGAGCATTCAGAATCTCATCGCGAGGCACAGTTCTGAAGCGAATACCACGAAGTGGTTTCTTCGTCTTCGGAATCAAATCAAAGTCACAAGGACTTAAGTGGTATTACTGTTCGTTTTTAGAGCATCACCTGCGACCAGCTTTGCGAAGGAAGCGGCGACACTCTCTGCGCAACCCACCCATCATTTTGCACGACAATGCACAGGCGCATACAGCGCAAGCTGTGGCTGCTCTGTTCGGTCGATGGGACTGCGAAGTACTGTACCATCCACCATACTCACCACACTTAAGTCTTTGTGACTTTGATTCCGAAGATGATGGAGCGACTTCGTGGCATTCGCTTCAGAACTGTTCCAGATATTCGACAGGCAGTAGACCGCTCCATTCGCACCATCAACAGAACAGGCTCTGCTAACGATATACTACGCCTTCCACATCGCTGGTAACGGGTTCTACACAGCGCTGGTGACTATTTTGAAGGACAGTAACGGGTGCAAACATGTAACTCTTTCTATCGGTTGTGAATAAATAGTTGCCACTTTTTACGCTCCAACCTTCGTATATCTGCGTAACATTAATGCCAATCTGAATGGAACAGGGTAACGTTGTATAAGCGAATATTTCACTAATACGGTAAAGTTCAAAATTAATGAAGACTATCTTTTTCTAAGAGAAATAAATGTTTCACATCGCGCATTATATTGAGGTATACCACAATCACCCACTTCCACAAACCACAGTATGGATGAATCAAGGGCCGGCCAGTGTGGCCGAGCGGTTCTTGGCGCTTCAGTCTGGAACCGAGCGACCGCTACTGTTGCAGGTTCGAATCCTGCCTTGGGCATCGATGTGTGTGATGCCCTTAGGTTAGTTAGGTTTAAGTGGTTCTAAGTTCTAGGGGACTGATGACCTCAGATGTTAAGTCCCATAGTGCTCAGAGCCTTTTCCTTTTTTTTTTTTTTTTTTTTTTTTTTTTTTTTTTTGATGAATCAAGTTGACGACTATCACCATTACATTGCATCGTGAATGAAATAATAAAAACATTTTCACCGATGAGTTCATAAGTCATATATTATTTAGCTTTATCTAAGAGTATTTATTGCTCCATATTTCGCGGATTTTTGCCCACAGCATTCATCCACGGCCAGCCACAACTTACTAATAGGAAAATTGCATTCATAACATCCTTAATGAGATCTACATCTATATGCGTCTTATAGACAACTTAATTTGTAAAAGATTAAGGTATAATTTGGTAACAGTACCAGACCTCGACTGTTGCTCGGTGGAGTATGACAGACGCCCAAAGTCGTGTTCCCCTAATTCTTTTGAGCGATGTATACGGCTTTATAGCTATTTACATTGTGCTGATAAGCTCAAATGCTAATCATTTCCATATCCAGGCATGTAGTACACGTCAGGAAAATTTGACGTTTCTTGCATGCCGCCTTCGTGTTGCAGTTTTAAAGGGTAGCAGTGTAAATTCGAACTTATAATTAACTTACCCAGCGTCGTTCACCTGTTAACGAATGGAACAGGAGATGATGGAAATAGCTGATAGTGTTTTCCGAAGTAACCTCCACATCACACGGTACGGTGGCTCGCAGAGTACAGAGGAGTGTGTGTAAAGCGCTTCTTCATATTTAGGTGAAACTTGATATGTCAGCCGGCGTATGATGGATCTTCCTCGTCCACCAGTTCGGCGAAACAACGGTGCCGCATCGCGTGTGTGTGTGTATGTGTGTGTGTGTGTGCGTGTGTGTGGCATGTCGGAGGATGGCAGCTCACCTTTCAGTGCGGCTCGTCTCTCAAAGGACGTCGCAGCATCGGAAACGCCAAAGCATAAACATCGCTGCAGCTACGTCAAAAGGTCGCTCACATGCACATACGAGGGAGGCAGGTGGGGTATTATGAAAAAGTCAGGCGGGCGGCGAGTCTCCAAACAGCTGCCGGCGGTGTGTGTCAAAGGGGCAGCCGAATGGGGGGAGGAGGCTGTGACGCGGGAGCCGGCATTCCGTACCTTCAGCCAGATAAAGGACACACGCACGACATATAGAGGCTCTGGTCATCTACATCTCTGTGTCCCTGTAACGCACAAATCTCGAGTGAGAATACGTCCTAGCGCCTGTACTTGAAATCTTAGGTAAATATTCTGTACGTTGTCTCTGTTTGTACAAGGAAAAGAAAAAGACTCCCATGAATCGAGCCTTTTACAATTTTATCTGCACATCATCTTTCCTCCGTTCATATTCTGGGTATACGAGTCAGGCACAGAAATACCATCTCGACGTCAAGAAGAAGGTAATACACTACTGGCCATTAAAATTGCTACACCAAGAAGAAATGCAAATGATTAACGGGTATTCATTGGACAAATATATTATACTAGAACTGACATGTGATTCATCTTCACGCAGTTTGGGTGCATAGATCCTGAGAAATCAGTACCCAGAACAACCATCTCTGGCCGTAATTACGGCCTTGATACGCCTGGGCATTGAGTCAAACAGAGCTTTGATGGCGTGTACAGGTACAGCTGCCCATGCAGCTTCAACGCGATACCACAGTTCATCAAGAGCAGTGACTGGCGTGTTGTGACGAGCCAGTTGCTCGGCCACCATTGACAGACGTTTTCAATTGGTGACAGATCTGGAGAATGTGCTGGCCGGGGTAGCAGGCGAACATTTTCTGTATCCACAAAGGCCCGTACAGGACCTGCAACATGCGGTCGTGCATTATCCTGCTGAAATGTAGGGTTTCGCACAGATCGAATGAAGGGTAGAGACACGGGTCGTAACACATCCGAAATATAACGTCCACTGTTCAAAGTGCCGTCAATGCGATCAAGGGGTGACCGAGACGTGTAACCAATGGCGCCCCATACCATCACGCCGGGTGATACGCCAGTATGGCGATGACGAATACACGCTTCCAATGTGCGTTCACCGCGATGTCGCCAAACACGGATGCGATCATCATGATGCTGTTAACAGAACCTGGATTCGTCCGAAAACATGTTTTGCCATTCGTGCACCCAGGTTCGTCGTTGAGTACATCATCTCAGGCGCTCCTGTCTGTGATGCAGCGTCAAGGGTAACCACAGCCATCGTCTCCGAGCTGATAGTCCATGCTGCTGCAAACGTCGTCGAAATGTTCGTGCAGATGTTTCTTGTCTTGTAAACGTCTCCATCTGTTGACTCAGGGATCGACACGTGGCTGCACGATCCTTTACAGCCATGCGGATAAGATGCCTGTCATCTCGACTGCTAGTGATACGACGCCGTTGGGATCCAGCACGGCGTTCCGTATTACCCTCCTGAGCCGACCGATTCCATATTCTGCTAACAGTCATTGGATCTCGACCAACGCGGGCAGCAATGCCGCGATACGATAAACCACAATCGCGATAGGCTACAATCGGATCTTTATCAAAGTCGAAAACGTGATGGTACGCATCACAACAACGTTTCACCAAGCAACGCCGGTCAACTGCTGTTTGTGTATGAGAAATCGGTTGGAAACTTTCGTCATGTCAGCACGTTGTAGGTGTCGCCACCGGCGCCAACCTTGTGTGAATGCTCTGAAAAGCTTATCATTTGCATATCACAGAATCTTCTTCCTGTCGGTTCAATTTCGCATCTGTAGTACGTCATCTTCGTGTTGTAGCAATTTTAATGGCCAGTAGTGTAACTGCAATATCAAAGAAGACAGTTCTGTTAGGTCTGAATGTTCTTTCCGCGAGCTATACGTGATTGAAATAATAGAGAATTGTGAAGGTGGTTCGATGAACCCCTTGCCAGGCACTTAAATGTGATTTGCAGAGTATCCATGTACATGTAGATGTAGAATGTTAGAGAAGCGTTAATTTAATAACTCTTGTTACAAAATACTAACACGATATATCGACGACTGCTATTTAACGACCTGTGAGGATATCAGTTTGGGTTCTGGGGAAATGTAGGAGGACACGAGACCAAACGACTTATCTGAGAAGCTAGTTTGAAGAAAGTCAAACTAACATTTATAGCATTTATAGGTTTAGAAATAGCTGTTATCTGTATTGATTGGAACACATTTCATAGCTTGTAAAGGTGTTACGTTTAAAATACAGGGCGTTGAAACCAGGTGGGTAGCCACCCAGAGAGCTCACAGGATAAGGTTATGATTGTGGATGGGGTCATAAACAGTTACTGTGAGTTGCACAATCAAACAGACAATTTTATTTTTCTAAGAACCTCTCATTTACACATTGCTGTAAAAGCTCACAACAAAACAATACAGCTGAAGGCCTAGTTAAGGAACTTGAGGTGCTTTCTGGGCTGAAGGCCCAAAATCACTCCAGAAAGAAGAACGGGTGAAGGCCTGGCTTAGAAATCGAAAGCAATTAAATATAGGAGGTAAATTTAAAAAAAAAAAAAAATCTTCCGTCGGTCCTTGGTAGAACAACATTATAATAAATGAAAAGCAACAGTTTGCTTTTGTTCAACAATATTACTTTTAATGTAAACCGGTTTTCGGCTTACAAGGCCATCTTCAGACATTTACTGAGTATTATCACCGAAGAAGTTAAATGTTAGCAGACAACATTGGAAGAGAAGTAACACATGCACATGTAGACTGATGTAGAAACATACAGTAAGTAACACCTTTGCAATGAAAAAGTAACAACTGAACTGTACATGAATAACAATGGAGTAGACAGGAAAACCTTTAGCACAAAATAGGAATAGCATGCCTACATAACAGTTTCTATTAATAAACCAAACTAATAAACTAGTTTATTAATAGAAACTGTTAAGTAGGCATGCTATTCCTATTTTGTGCTAAAGGTTTGCCTGTCTACTCCATTGTCATTCGTGTACAGTTCAGTTTTTTCTTTTTCATTGCAAAGGTGTTACTTACTGTATGTTTCTACATCAGTATAGATGTGTTACTTCTCTTCCAATGTTGTCTGCTAACATTTAACTTCTTTGGTGATAATACTCAGTAAATGTCTGAAGATGGCCTTGTAAGCCGAAAACCGGTTTACAATAAAAGTAATATTGTTGAACAAAAGCAAACTGGTGCTTTTCATTTATTATTCTTAATCGATACACATCACGCCACGGACTGTAGTTATGAGATGAAACGGAAGAAATATCTAAAAATGTAGAAATGTAAAGGATATCATGGAGAACTTTGGAAAATGGTTTACAAAATACTAAAACACCACATACCCTGAAACAAATCAGCACTCACAAGCACCAGGATATAATTTGTGTGTACTGAGGGGTTGTAGCGTTGGCGATTCATTTGTTGCAGTCTTCAGCAATCATATGGGGTTCAGGAGGGCTGTCTGTGCTCCTTGCAATTTGACTCTGCAGGCAGTAACTGTACTGAATTTAGAGATGAAAAGTTCGGAACATTTTATTAATTGATAGGTGAACAGTGTTTGCAACCATGCCGCACCGACAAGCGTACTCCTGTTGACCAGCTTCAGCCATTTGAAAGGGACGTATTGTGCACCTGAGGGGAGCTGGATGAATGTATCGACAAACTGCTGCACGTGCTGGGCACGGGGTATCGGTGGTTCGTTCCTGCTTTCGGCAGTGGTCTGTACATATTCCCACGTCCTTGTCATTTGCCTAGTGCAGACGGACGTCAAGATCGACGCATTGCGCGTGCAGCCATAACTGATCGATCACTGTTCAGGGACGAAATCGGGGCACATGTAGTACCTGCTGCGCTTGCAGCAGGGTTAAGATCATGCAGTATGTGCCTCTGGCCAGGCTGGTACGACACCGCCCGGCATGGCTACTCTTGCATCTTGGAAGAGTCAACTGGAGAGTGGAATGGCAGTGATGACAGCAGCTTCTGTCTGTATCCGAGCGCTGAAGGCACATTTGTAAGGCATAGTCCTGGTGAGCTGCCTATTCCAGAATGCATTCGCCCACGACACACAGGCATCATAGTGTTGGGGGCAACTGGTTACAGTTTGCTATTCCTACAGGGTAAAGTAACCAATGCCCTGTACATTTATCAGACTGTTATCCCAGTGCTAACGCCATTTCTTAAGGAGATGCGCTGAAAAAGCAAGACTACTGCATGTCCATATACGGCTGCTCAGACACGATATGCTCTACGTGGTTTACAGCTACTCTGCCAGTAAGATCACCAGATCAATCGCCAACTAAACACGTATGGAACATGTAAACGAAGGTTTCCGCGCCCATTGTCACATTCAATAAAATTTTCCTCTGTTTGTGACCGCATTGTCAATATACAGGGTGTTTCAAAAATGACCGGTATATTTGAAACGGCAATAAAAACTAAACGAGCAGCGATAGAAATACACCGTTTGTTGCAATATGCTTGGGACAACAGTACATTTTCAGGCAGACAAACTTTCGAAATTACAGTAGTTACAATTTTCAACAATAGATGGCGCTGCGGTCTGGGAAACTCTATAGTACGATATTTTCCACATATCCACCATGCGTAGCAATAATATGGCGTAGTCTCTGAATGAAATTACCCGAAACCTTTGACAACGTGTCTGGCGGAATGGCTTCACATGCAGATGAGATGTACTGCTTCAGCTGTTCAATTGTTTCTGGATTCTGGCGGTACACCTGGTCTTTCAAGTGTCCCCACAGAAAGAAGTCACAGGGGTTCATGTCTGGCGAATAGGGAGGCCAATCCACGCCGCCTCCTGTATGTTTCGGATAGCCCAAAGCAATCACACGATCATCGAAATATTCATTCAGGAAATTAAAGACGTCGGCCGTGCGATGTGGCCGGGCACCATCTTGCATAAACCACGAGGGGTTCGCAGTGTCGTCTAAGGCAGTTTGTACCGCCACAAATTCACGAAGAATGTCCAGATAGCGTGATGCAGTAATCGTTTCGGATCTGAAAAATGGGCCAATGATTCCTCTGGAAGAAATGGCGGCCCAGACCAGTACTTTTTGAGGCTGCAGGGACGATGGGACTGCAACATGGGATATGGATAGAGGTGTAAACTCTGGCGCATGAGACGATACGTGGACGTTGGCGTCATTTGGACCGCAGCTGCAACACGGCGAACGGAAACCCGAGGCCGCTGTTGGATCACCTGCTGCACTAGTTGCGCGTTGCCCTCTGTGGTTGCCGTACGCGGTCGCCCTACCTTTCCAGCACGTTCATCCGTCACGTTCCCAGTCCGTTGAAATTTTTCAAACAGATCCTTTATTGTATCGCTTTTCGGTCCTTTGGTTACATTAAACCTCCGTTGAAAACTTCGTCTTGTTGCAACAACACTGTGTTCTAGGCGGTGGAATTCCAACACCAGAAAAATCCTCTGTTCTAAGGAATAAACCATGTTGTCTACAGCACACGTGCACGTTGTGAACAGCACACGCTTACAGCAGAAAGACGACGTACAGAATGGCGCACCCACAGACTGTGTTGTCTTCTATATCTTTCACATCACTTGCAGCGCCATCTGTTGTTGAAAATTGTAACTACTGTAATTTCGAAAGTTTGTCCGCCTGAAAATGTACTGTTGTCCCAAGCATATTGCAACAAACGGTGTATTTCTATCGCTGCTCGTTTAGTTTTTATTGCCGTTTCAAATATACCGGTCATTTTTGAAACACCCTGTACACATATCAAAAAAAGTTTTGCATCACCTCGGTTCCGAGAGTTTCGGAACCTGTACGGAAAATGGAATAGAGATCAACATAAACATTATTTCCGCCCTTTTTATTGCTCATGAAAACCACACGTTGCACGTTGTACCACAATACAGCGAGACCTTCAGAGGTGGTGATCCAGATGGCTGTATACACCGGTACCTATAATACTAAGTAGCACGCCCTCTTGCATTGATGCATGTCTGTATTCGTCGTGGCATACTATCCACAGATCCAGAATGTCCCACTCGTCAAAGGCGACTCGGCGTAGATCCCTCAGAGTGGTTGGTGGATCACGTCGTCCATAAACTGCCCTTTTTCAATCTATCCCAGGCATGTTCGATAGGGTTCATCTCTGGAGAACATGCTGGCCACTCTAGTCGAGCGATGTCGTTATCCTGACGGAAGTCATTCACAAGACGTGCGTGATGGGTCGCCAGAAGCTTCTCTTCTTGTCCAAACTATTTATCGTCCATGTTTCACTTCCATTCATGGCTACACTCCATACAAATACTTTCAGAAACGACTTCCTGACACTTAAATCTATACTCGATGTTAACAAATTTCTCTTCTTCAGAAACGATTTCCTTGCCACTGCCAGTCTACATTTTATATCTTCTGTACTTCGACCATCATCAGTTAATTTGCTCCCCAAATAGCAAAACTCCTTTACTAGTTTCTGTGTCTCATTTCCTAAGCACTAGTTGTTGTTGTGGTCTTCAGTCCTGAGACTGGTTTGATGCAGATACAGTAAAGCTGCATGGCCTCGGGAAAAATTACGGCCGTAGTTTCCGCTTGCTTTCAGCCGTTCGCAGTACCAGCACAGCAAGGCCGTTTTGGTTATTGTTACAAGGCCAGATCAGTCAATCATCCAGACTGTTGCCCTTGCAACTACTGAAAAGGCTGCTGCCCCTCTTCAGGAACCACACGTTTGTCTGGCCTCTCAACAGATACCCCTCCGTTGTGGTTGTACCTACGGTACGGCTATCTGTATCGCTGAGGCACGCAAGCCTCCCCACCAACGGCAAGGTCCATGGTTCATAGGGGGGTAAGCACTAGTGTAACGACAATATCCTGCCGGCTCACAGGAAAATAACACTGATTTGAAAGGCGCCAGATATAAGGTACCAGGCAGCTTGTGAAGTAAACGAATAACAGTAAGGCAAAGTTCAAGTAGCAGTAATGGTGGCAATCAGCCACAGATACACGTGCGGAACACGCACTAGGCGTCAGAAAGAAGATTTGCGTGGATGAAGGCACTATGCAGAGATGAAGTGGCCTGCACAGGAAAGACTATTGTGGAGGGTAACATTTAGTAGGACTGAAGACCACAGCCATCCCCGGGTCCGTTCATGGGTGTCCGTTAACTGTATGTCCCCGTGTTTTCAGAGTTAAAATATGAACGTACATGTGGCGTAGTGCGACTTGGTGTGCAATTTTGAGTGTGAGAGACTGAGCCTAACTGTAAGCTGTCACTCCTTTTTATGGCTCAGGCAGGAAACGTAGGAGCAAGTCACGGGCTAGGAGGCTAGCCGGTCGATATAGCTGGAGAGACGGCTGCGTGTTGAAGACTAGGGTTTACACTCATATGAAGGAAAGCACGAACTTAGCAATGGAGATCGCTGAACATTGTGAATGCTAGGTATTACTTGTTACTTTAAGTTACCATTTAAAGTTTCCACCAATATACATGTAACTTATATAAATCGTAACAGGCATCACAGTCTGGTCAACGTCTCTCTTCTTCAAAGAAAACATTAATGATTTCCAGAGAACGATTTTAGGTGCTTTAGGATAACACCTGCACACGCGATGTAGTCCGTATATCCTTGCATCTGTTTCACCCTTAAGTCTTTGGAGCATTCTGTCTCCTGAAACTATCACAGCTGTGTCATCCGCAAACCTAAGTATTTGTATTCTTTATCTAGATCTGCATCTACATCTACATGGATACTCTGCAAATCACAGTTAAGTGCCTGGCAGAGGGTTCATCGAACCACCTTCACAATTCTCTATTATTCCAATCTCGTTTAGCGCGCGGAAAGAAAGAACACCTATATCTTTCCGTACGATCTCTGTTTTCCCTTATTTTATAGTGGTGATCGTTTCTCCCTATGTAGGTCAGTGTGAACAAAATATTTTCGCATTCGGAGGAGAAAATTGGGGATTGGAATTTCGTGACAAGATTCCGTCGCTCCTTTCTTTTAATGATTTCCAGCCCAAATCCTGCATGATTTCTGTGACACTCTCTCCCATATTTCGCGATAATACAAAACGTGGTGCCTTTCTTTGAATTTTTTGGATGTACTCCGTCAGTCCTACCTGGTATAGATCCCACACCGCGCAGCAGTATTCTAGAAGAGGACGGACAAGCGTAGTGTAGGCAGTCTCCTTAGTAGGTCTGTTACATTTTCTAAATGTCCTGCCAATAAAACGCGCCCTTTGGTTAGCCTTCCCCACAACATTTTCTGTGTGTTCCTTCCAATTTAAGTTGTTCGTAATTGTGATTCCTAGGTATTTAGTTGAGTTTACGGACTTTAGATTAGACTGATTTATCGTGTAACCGAAGTTTAACGAGTTCCTTTTAGCACTCATGTGGATGACCCCACACTTTTCGTTATTTAGGGTCAACAGCCACTTTTCGCGCAATTCAGATATATTTTCTAAATCGTTTTTCAGTTTATTTTGATCTTCTGACAACTTTATTAGTCGATAAACGACAGCGCCATCTGCACACAACCCAATACGGGTGCCCAGATTGTCTCCCAAATCGTTTACATAGATAAGGAACAGCAAAGGGCCTATAACACTACCTTCGGGAACGCCTGAAATCACTTCTGTTTTACTCGATGACTTTCCGTCAATTACTACGCACTGTGACCTCTCTGACAGGGAATCGCAAATCCAGTCACGTAACTGAGACGATGTTCCATAAGCACGCAATTTCACTACGAGCCACTTGTGTGGTACAGTGTCAAAAGCCTTCCGGAAATCCAGAAACACGGAATCGATCTGAAATCCCTGGTCAATACCACTTATTCATTTATTGCATGTTCTTTGTAAATGTTTATTTGGGATAGGGACATACTGCAACCTTGTCAAACTCTTTTTTGAATTCTAGATTCTTTTGTGCATTTTTTATCTTAACTATCACTGTTTGTTTTTTATTGTTCTTGTTATTGTCTCTGTAGTGTACTTTAATCATTTTCAGAATGTTTGGTCGTTTCTACCAGTTGATAGTATCAAAAGCTTTCCTGAAGTCGTATATTTTTCTGTTGACCGCAAAGATTTGTTTCATTGTACTCCGTAGGCACAGAGAAAAGTTAAAACAAATAGACAATGCCAGAAATATACGTGTGTATAGTATTGTTACGTTACACACTCACTGGTTAGTTCTTTTATAAATCAATGATGTTTAGAGTATCTGCTTGCAGAACTAAGATTCAAAAGCATTTATCCTCTCTCTCTTTAGGCGCTTATTAAAGATCGACTCGTTGCAGCCATAAAAAACAACTGAGATTTCGGCGCGTTGTACCAGTCGAATATTACTCTTTCAGCACATGGCGTGTGAAAACAGAGAGCAATAGTACTGCTTTGATGCGGTGTTTTTCTTCACCATAACCTTCCAACTAATTTTTCCGACTTCATAACCTAAGATATTTTAAAACACATTGACTAACTCATAATCCTGGCAGCGGATGTTTTAGACATTTTTTTTTTACTTTAATTCATTCTATTTGCGGTTCGAACATGTTCCATTAAGCTAGCCTTTGATACGTGACATTCTACGTATTAAATAACATATCCAGTCTCTCTCTCTCACACACACACGCACACCCACAAACACGCACTCACGCGTACACACACGCACACACACACACACACACACACACACACACACACACACACACACACACACACGTGCGCACATGGGAAACCAGCACAATCGCGCTTCGGCATACAGCTCTGTGTTGCCTTACGCAATAGAGCTGCGACTCGCAGAGATGTCCAGCATACCTCACACAAAGAGCATCCCAGGGTGCCCCTGAGAACTACTACACCAAGAATCGCTTCTCCACTTTTGACAAGATCAGTGTGTGGTGTTTTTGGGATTAAGTCTTCTTTATTTATAAATGATAATTATTGAAGCTGTCAGCTGCCGACAGGTATTGTTGACAACCCTTGATGGGGACAACTGAAAATGTGTGCCCCGACCGGGACTTGAACCCGGGATCTCCTGCTTACATGGCAGATGCTGTGTCCATCTGAGCCACCGAGGACAGACATGAACAGCGCAACTGCAGAGACCTATCCCTTGCACGCTTCCCGTGAGACCCACATTCCCAACTGTCCACAATCTACATATGTAATGTTCATACTCGTTACTCGCGCCCACTCAAGGATTGTCAACAACACCTGTCGGCAGGTGAGGGTTTCAATTAATTATCATTTATTCTAGAGAAGCTGCACGGTCATCAATGGTATCTGTTCTTTCGAGAACAGTTACTATCTTCATATATTCTTTATTTATGATAATGTACAGCCCACTAACCAGTTTTACGGCTTCAAAAACACCAGAACCTCTAAATCACGCATTAACACCTTCATCTTGAACCACGTCGTACATACAGACACACTTACACCCACGACTCACGTACAATATTTACAATGTAAGCGTAGTAAACTCAGTAAATATCTCATGGCTGTTTGACAGTTCTATGGTGTTTTCACAAAGCAACAGGTTTTTTAGACAATGGAATTGAGGTTGTAACGCCGGAAATGCATATCCTCCTATTTCCATCTATTGTACCATAATTTTTTCCTTATTTTGTTACCTGAAGATATAACATTTCTGTGTCTTTATATATTGTAATTGTTTTAATATATATATATATATATATATATATATATATATATATATATATATATATATATATATATATATATATATGCATTTATGTCGATGTATAATTGGTTTGTTTTGTAAATATTATTTGTATTTTACGCTGGGTCTTGCCTAGGGAAAACTATGCTATCGAACGAATACATCGATAGGTCGTGTGAAGAACGAAAGTGTGTAGGATCTTTGGTAGTGTTAACTCTGCCGCGTGGAGCGCGGGCAGCGAGGGAGAGTCTGGTTGGGGTAGTGCAGTGGAGCAGGTGTGTTGTGTGACGCTCCCGCAAGTTGCCGGGCTTTCGGGGTTTGGCAGCATGTAATTGCGATCGACTGGCTATGGTAGTTTCTAGCACGGTGTCGCGGACGGGAAGCATTAGTTGCCACACATCAAGAGCCTGTTTCGGCTGGAGACCATGTCGAGAAGAAGGCGCGCCAACATCCAGCTTCTGCAACAGCGACGGCCGACAATGAGTGACTGTCGCCACCTCCTCGATCGACGGCTTCAAACCTTCAATCAACCAACAAGGAAGACTGGAAGCACGTAAAGTTTCAGAACTGTATGGCAGACCGCAGCTTTTAAAATTGTTGCATCACAAAATTACAGCAACGTAGCATGAATGTTTGTTGCTCATTGTCCCAATTGCATTACCAAGCAGGGTCCCTTCCTTTTCCGGAATGAACCCGAGTGTCGTTGAAATTCATACGCCAGCATTAAAGTAATATTCCATTTCACTGCTTTAAGTTCAAAGTTCAGTTAAAGTATTCATAGCTGGCTACAATATTTAGATTACACGAGCACAAATTAAGAGTGCGAGTTTTGTTAGCATGTTTTAGCTTACCTGTGACTGCAGCTCAGCTTGGTACGTACTAAATTTTACTATTGTTAATTGTTCAGAATCATTTAATTCAAGTTCGAAGTCAAATCTCTTACTTCTAAATTGTGTAGATTCAAGTAGCTTTTGAAATGATTGTTGAGGTAGCCCAAGACTAACTGTATTTTACTGAATTTCGATATGCTTCAGAAACAAAGTTCACTATTAATCTCAGTCACTAAATTGACTTTCAATTTTCCGGTTTTATTAATTCTTTTGCTAAATTAAGTCAGAGTGTAGCGAAATTTATTACTTCTGACAAACTTTCAGTTTTTCACACTACACGTGTGAACCTTCAGTTGCCACGCTTCTAGTGCTAATTATATGTGTAATAACCTTTCTTTTCAGTTACTATATTAATTGTCCTTAGGACTGGCGACCGTAATTTCCCCCAAATCTCAAATATCTAATTACTGCTAGTTAATTGTTAACGTAACGGCCGCACATTTACTTTCTTTATTAACTTTACCCCTTTTCAAAATTAATTTCCACCAGTTTCATTTGCATTTTTCCTTTCATTTAGATGTAACCCTTTCCTCCCTCTTTGCCGACAGATTAACTTCGGTGACGATTGCTTTCCCAAATTTCCATTAGGTACACGCGGTTTAATTTTTCACTGTCATTAAGGTCGATAAGTGAGGGGGAGGTTACAAGGTGGACGTCACGCTTTTAGATGTACTAAAGAACGTCTACAATTACGAAAATTTTCCCATTCTTATATCAGCATATTGCTCGATTCTCGTAAGCACCCATTACACGTTCTTCAAGGGGCGAAAAAAGGCCCGCAACCACAAATACGTAAGGGAAATGTGGAATATGGTTAGAAACACCACAAAACGCACCTTGGTACATCACGCTGTAAGAGCAAGCTGTCGTGTCGTCAAATGCTGAAATTCAATGAACAATTATTGCTATCTCCGCGACCACTGAGAAGGAAGGTCATCACAGGCGAAA
This sequence comes from Schistocerca nitens, assembly GCF_023898315.1. Classification (NCBI taxonomy): domain Eukaryota; kingdom Metazoa; phylum Arthropoda; class Insecta; order Orthoptera; family Acrididae; genus Schistocerca; species Schistocerca nitens. The sequence continues at coordinate 25,197,686 of NC_064614.1, forward strand.
AAACTGACTCAGCAGACATGAGGGGGACGCTTAAAAGTTCTTCAAAAAGAACTTGTTTTAGAGGAGGTATATTTGCTTCGAAAGTATTTAAGGGGTTGGATTGTGTTTATTCAAATATCCTATCTTATCTATAATATGTTAGTCACATTGCGCCTATAAGTCAAGCACGTGTGCGTAAAACAACGTCTGTCAAAGGATAGTACGTTTGGTACAGAAAACGTACTCAGTGGAAGCACCATGCGTGTTGTGATAATTTTTATGGTTCAAATGGCTCTGAGCACTATGCGACTTAACTGCTGAGGTCATCAGTAGCCTAGAACTTAGAACTAATTAAACCTAACTAACCTAAGGACATCACACACACACCCATGCCCGAGGCAGGATTCGAACCTGCGACCGGAGCGGTCGCTCGGCTCCAGACTGTAGCGCCTAGAACCGCATGGCCACTCCGGCCGGCGATAATTTTTATGTATGGTGTCAAAAGATACAGCTTCATCTCGTACTGATCAGTTAAAACAGTAACTTTTGTTCTTTACATCAAGTTGCCTTACTGGTTTACTCCTTTGCAAAATCGCATTTGTCGTCTCGAGATGCCGTGGAAGCTGTCAAATGCAGAGCAGAAAACTCTCTCCCTCTTGAACTCAGACATGTCGGAGAACTCCTTCGTTTCTATCGACAACATTCGTGTATTATCAGACGCGTTTTTACGCGTGGGTGTAGAGCTGCACTCTCTTCCGTTCCCGTGCAACAAACAGGGTGGAGGTATAGAGTTTAGGCAGTCTGCTCTATTCTGGAAACTCTAGTGCGCTAAAAGGAGAGCGTAATTGGCACCGCCGCTCGGCCCCCGTGGCTTTGCCGAGGGCGCGGAATTTCGCCGTGGGCCTCTCCACTAGTGCGAGGCGGCAACGAGCACTCGGGGATTTTCTCCTGCGCTATTCGCGTGGCCGCTACGTGTCGCACAAACCTCTGCAACATAACTCTCCCGTAATTGGATTGCCTCCACCGCGTGACTCCATTAACAAACACACACTTCGCGAAAATAATTATAACTGCCCAGGCTGCAGCCTTTTCTGGTCCCAACACGGACTTCTGCTTTTCATATCGCCCTCCTCTTCCTTTGCCTCCACCCCGAGGCCTTCTACTCTGCAAATGAGGTGTACAGGCTACATGTACTCGTATGAGGACGCTTTTAGTGCATTTTGTATTAAAGCTCGTTTTTTAAAGAACTATACAAGTTTAAATCTATTTAATATTAATTATTAATTTTGATTAATATCTGAAATGGAGCAGGTGGCGAGGACTTGGGAGCGGTAAAGCACTGGAAAGTAAAAGTTTACATTTGCGCCAGAACAGAAATTTATTTGAAAATATCAGTTGAAAATAATTACCACAAAAATTCCACACTTTTGATTAGAACACGCTTGTTTCCTGCCAAGCAAAATGAATGATTCTTTCACCTCAAAGAATTCTTAATAAATTCTAACAATTCAGGAGGAGACTTCTCTATTAAAACAGTATGAGTAACAATTTTAAAACACTGAGATATTAATAACATAATTACAGGTAGTACGAAAACATGAAATATAATTTGTTTCAATCTGTGCTGGCCCTGATTCAGTTTTTACCACACAAACAACACTAAAACAGAGAAAAAAATTATATTAGATACATTGATAAGAACCAGCATTCAAGATGGTTTAACAATCGGCCAAGATCAACCAGTCAACCCTCATAGCCAATGTCTGTAAGAACAAGTGCGCGCCACACAACTTATAAGTACGATAGAGAAAATGGGGCACCAGCTATTGTATGAACAAGTGTGCGCAAAATACTGAACTTCAAACAATGGCTGCAGCCCACACTACATATTCAAGAATATCTTCTCATTTACCATAGCCGGCCGGTGTGGCCGTGTGGTTCTAGGCGCTTCAGTCTGGAACTGCATGACCGCTACGGTCGCAGGTTCGAATCCTGCCTCGGGCATGGATGTGTGTGATGTCCTTAGGTTAGTTAGGTTTAAGTAGTTCTACGTTCTAGTGGACTGATGACCACAGATGTTAAGTCCCAAAGTGCTCAGACCCATTTGAACCAATCATTTACCATAAACTCAAACCAGATGCCCGCATTACACACACACACACACACACACACACACACACAGAGAGAGAGAGAGAGAGAGAGAGAGAGAGAGAGAGACACAGACACACATACAGACCAAAATAAATTAAAAATGCAGTTGGGGATCAAATAAAATTTACACTCGAAAAAAGATTTTTTAATATAAACTAGACAGAAATATTCTTTTAAATAATGTACTATATGCTGATGATGCAGTGATCCTAGCAGATAAGGAAGATTTCCTTCAGAAAGGAATCTACTTGCTGAAACAAATTAGTGCAAAATTTAACATGGAAATTTCAAAAGAAAAAACTAAGACAATGCCCTTCATGCGGAAAGAACCAATCAGAACCAAAATAGTGATAGAAGATTTTAAAGCAAGTAAACCACTTGAGCTACCTCGGATGTGAAATGACATATGGCTACAGCAGAGATATTGAAATTAAGCTTAGTAAATTCAGCCGGGTATGTGGAACAATCAACAGAAACCTAAAAAATAAAAACAGGAAAGACACTCAAATTAAATTTTACAGAACTGTTGAAGTTCCCACACTGCTTTATGGAACGGAGACCTGTTTGATTAGCAAGAAGCAAGGATGCCGGATTAAAGCAGAAGAAATGAAAATTCTTTGAGGTGTTAAAGGTTGCACAAGAGAAGACAGGGTAAGAAATCAAGATATTAGAGGAGAACTGCAAATCTCTAGCCTCAGTGACAAAATTCGAGATTACAGAAGAATAGGGAACGAACATCTACAAAGAATGGAAAGTGAGAGACTTCCCTTAGAATCAAGAAAAGTGTCATGGGAGAAGAGACAGAGGAAGACCCCGACAGAGATGGGTAGCGTAACAGGCAATTCCTGCCTAATACCTGAATAGAAGATGATGAAGATGATGATAATTTAAACAATACGAAAAAGACCAACAGATTTAAAAACAAAGATATCAATGGTTTAGAGGCCAAAAGACTCAACTGGCTCATGCTTTACAAAACCACTTCACTTCGCTCAGTACACGTAAATATGGCCGACACAGACTAGTCCACTAGAAAACTTGAGCTTGCCCGAGCACTATACACACGTGACAGACCCTTGTTAAACACGTATACGCCAAAAGGTAAATGGTGCAGTTTCACATCGGCAAAAGAACACAATAACACCACCACTGGTACACCTCCCTTGGAAGTGGGTAAGCACGCCCCAGGGCCAAGTAAAATGCTCACTGAACAAATCCATATGCGCCCACTGATCCACTCTGTCCGTGTACCCATGGACCAAGCAGTAAAGGCGAACCAAGACCGTGTTGGAACTCGACCGTCATTTTTGCAGTCCAAGTCCGTTACTCATTCTGGTTCGTATGGCGATGTTTGAGCTGGAGAATTTCACGGGATGTTTTACGACTTCAAAGCATGTCCTTTTTTTTATTGATTTTCAATTTCCCCCGAAGGCGGGGGGGGGGGGGGGGGGGCTGGAAGCAGCTTAGTACGCTGCTCTACAGCCTACAGACTTTTATTTTAAAGAATGGAGGAAGAAAAGAAACAAGAAAAACAGGCGATAAAACAGTGACGTCAAGTAAAAAATGGCGGAAAAATGCGGAAAGTTAAAACGGAAAGCAAAAGGGGTTGGCAACGTTAATAAAAGACACAGGAATCAGACAAGTAACATAGTACACACACAATTAAAAAAAAAAAAAAACGGCGACAGTCTGGTTTCTGTTCGCAAGAGATAAAAGGCACACCCAGCGACAGTATGATGGCCGTTCGCAACACTTCCCAAAAAACACAACACGGAACACTCACTGTAAAACACGCACTGTAGAACACTCACTGTAGAACACTGCACGAAAGTGGCGGCACAAAGATGACACTCCCGAGGCAAAGGCAGATGGGGGAGGGGGACCTGGAGGAGGGGGGAAGAACAAGGAGGGAGGAAGGAAAAAAACGAAAAAGGGAGGGGGGAACCAAGGAGGGAGAGGACTAATAAAGGGGGAGAAGGGCAGACGCGAGAGGGAATGAGAGGAGGCAGAGAAGGGAAATGTAAAAGGACTCGGGGGAGAGAAGAGGGCAAAGAGAGGGGAGTTGGGGAAGAAAGAGGATGGAAGGGGGGGAGAGGGAGCCCGGGAAAAGGACAGAGGAAAGGAGGGGGAGTGAGGATCAGAGTTGATAGGAGGGATAAATGGAGGGAGAGTGGGCATTATCCGGGAGAGGGAGTTGATGGAAGCCACCTTGGGAAAGGCATGTCCTCCTTACGCAGATGTTACTTTTATACCTTTGTAAGCAATCGTCAACGCACGGTATAGAATCGGTTGCTATGAATCCGTCTGATTACTAGAGCCTTTAAATTCGTCACAGTCCCAGCTAATGGGCTTCATTGCATGTTTTTCGAGATATCTAAAATATCTTTTGTTAGACGTTTTCATGTGATGTATCTCCCTGCAGTATGTGTCCTGAGCACAAACGTGTGTAATATCATGGCTTAACTACGTTTTTCAAAATTATTACTTCGATGGTAGGCAATAAAAACCTAGTAGCTCCACGATGTTAAATTTTGCAGGTGAATCAAAAACAGTACAAAGTGATACAGTTACATGTGTAACTATATAGGAGAAGCCTAGTTATTGATAGATAAAGGAAATCCATGCACATACAATTCTCTATTTGATTATGGAGTTGCTGGTTACTGGAATTACGAGTTTTCACCGACAGATGGGGTTATGAGATTTTATTGCCTACCATCGATATGCTTTTCTACTCAAATATATTCTAAATCAACTGAATTTCCTTGCCATCAGTTTCCTATACAGACGAATTACTATGGAGTTGCGCTTTGCAGTTACCACAAATCATACTCAACACAGAGTAGACTGCCATCAGCAGAGGTAATTTCTTCTCTCTTTCCTAAGAACAACGTCAATCACAGTAAGCATTATGAAGCGGCTTTTTGTGCAAAGCTGTTCAGAGCCGAACGTAGGTGACGGATCAGACAGATGTAGCAGAGTTGAAGTTCGTCATTTCATATGAAGTGTTAGTGTTTTACGTCTTGTATTTGTGAATTTAGCCGCCCGTCTGCGTACACCACGCAGTCAGGCTATAACCACCGTTGTTTACAAGTACTATAGCCCGTGTCACATAGGAAGGCGGTTCCACTCAAAGAGGCGGAGCGATATGGGAGTGTGGAGGGGATGAGATCTGCGCATGCGTGGCGGGCAAAAAAAGTACGTGTTGCCGAACTGTGTTGCTGCGGAGAACAGCCAGGTCCATTTGTATTCGGTACATCATATTATACGTTCAAATCTGTGTGGAAATCGATTTCCATCAGTAGTCTACAGGAGAGAAATCTAACTTCACATCTTGAGGTTGTGTCCACAGTTCCACAGTAGTCGTGTGTGGGACGTCGGAACGGCGTCAAGTACAATTTTTCTCAATACGACGATTGTCTAACGACAAGATCAGCGAAAATGGTTGAGCTAATTGCCATTTATTGTGATTTGGACTTTATTATAAGTAAAAATGTAATACACAACAAAACAGACTACAAACTCAAAACAAAATCATTATCTTTTCAATGTGTATAATGCAGGTAATTGGGTGTATTTCACTGCCGATCAGTGTAAATCATTATGTGTAAAAAAATAATTACTGGTAGCAAACACTAGTGCAAAAGACTATCGTAAAAATTGTCAGTATGTTATATTTTTCGGTGTCAAGAGGCGTTATGAGTTGAAACTAATTCGATCGACATTACAGTGGAGAACGCATTTATGATCCATTGAACAAGAAAACAATTAATCATCTTCTGTTAATAACTGACCGACAATGTCGACAACCATCGATATCTCGATAGGTAATCTTCCTGTCATTTAAAGGCATTTTACAATTTGTGCCTTGAAAATGACAGGGGTTTACTTCTCGAAATACTGGAGTTGACGAATTTATCCTGCCGAGTTCTCGCGATTAAATAGAGCATACAACACGTTGAGAGAAGGTAAATTTCTTCTTGGGCAATATGTTGAACTTTATAGTCCGAATACTTCATAGGCTATATATTCGTAATCAATAAAAGCTAGGAAGTCCTGAAGTGCTATGTTTGCAACTGATGTGTTGACAGAAATATTTTTAAACTATGATGGATAGAGCGTCTGCCATGTAAGCAGGAGATCCCGGGTTCGTGTCCCGGTCGGGGCACACATTTTCAACATGTCCCCAATGAAGTACATCAACGCCTGTTTGCAGCTAGGGTGTCCATTTAATTATCATTTCTAAACTATGAGTCTTTAAAACCAAAAAAAGATTATTACTTTACTATTTTTCAAAGCCTACATCGTGACACCATCTGCTATCTGAGTCCATGTCTGAACCAACTGATTGTAAATTTAGGATGATGGGTTTAAGGCTTTTATCAATCTTCACCTCGCCGGCCCGTGTGGCCGAGCGGTTCTAGGCACTTCAGTCTGGAACCGCGCGACCGCTACGGTCGCACGTTAGAATCCTGCCTCGGGTATGGATGTGTGTGATGTCCTTAGGTTAGTTAGGTTTAAGTAGTTCTAAGTTCTAGGGGATTGATGACCTCAGATGTTAAGTCCCATAGTGCTCAGAGCCATTTGAACCATTTGAACCAATCTTCACCTCCCTGTCAATGTCTTATTTCTGAATCTTTTCAGCGTACCGCACGCAGGGGATGCTGTCTATTGCTTCATACACAAGCTTTTCAGTATCTGTTATCTTCAATGTTTTGTTTTTTCCCCCACTTAACTTCTGAATTACGCGCAAATGCATTCTGTCTTATTATACTGACCAGTGATGCGATCATGTTGGTAGTTGCAAAACTGGGTGACCACATTCACATGCAAGAAAGTCAAATTTGTACATTCTGCCGCGTGACTTTAATAAATTCACGAGCTGCAGGCGTTCAGCACGAGTCTGGCTTATGTTGTCCGGAATATTTTTATTTTTCAGCCAGAGCACAATATTCGCTTTCCTGGTGCTCGTACTTGGTGTTTTCTCTGTAACAGCTGAATAGTACCTGGCATGGTATTTACAGTGACCGACATGATATCAAAGTATGGCAAGAATTTTTCAGTGAACAACTTCTGCTACTTGATCATGGTGATCATTTCTCCCTATGTAGGTGGGACGCAACAAAGTGTTTTCACACTCTGAGGAGAAAGTTCCCGACTGAAAGTTCATGACAAGATCCTACCACAACGAAAAAGCCTTGGTTTTGATGACTGCTACATTAATTCGCGTATCGTATCCGTGGTAGTCCCTTCCCATTTCGCGATAATACAAAACGAGGGGCCTTTCTTTGAACTTTTTCGATTAATCCTGTCTGCTGAGGGTCCCACACCGTTCAGCAATGTTCTAGAAGCGGGTAGAAAAGCGTGATGTAAGTAGTCTCTTTAGTAGACCTGTTGCATTTTCTAAGTGTTCTACCAACAAGTCTTTGGTGCGCTACCCACACAACATTATCCATGTGATCGCTGCATTTAAATTATACATAATTATAATCTGTAAGCATTTAGTTGAATTTACAACCTTTAGATTTGTGTATTTTATCTTGTAAACCGAAATTTAGTTGATTCCTTTTAGTACTCATGTGGATGGTTTTCTTTTTTTAAGGCCAATAGCTACTTTTCTTGTCATACAGATATCGTGCCTAAATCGTTTTGTAGTGTGTTTTACTCATGTGATGACTTTACAAGACGAAAAATCACAGCGTCATCTGCAAACACTCTAAGACGGCTGCTCAGATCGTTTGCTAAATCGTTTATTAGATCAGGAACAGCAGATGGCCTACAATACTCCCTTGCAAACGCCAGGTACCACTTCTGTTTTACTCGATGAATTTCCGTCTATTACTACATGGTTTGACCTTTCTGACAGGCAATCAAGAAGCCAGTTTGATAACTAAGACGATAATCATAGGCACCCAATTTAATTAAAGTTGCTTGTGAGGAACTTCTCGTTTGTTGCCGTCACCTGACTCATTCATTTGGAAATCACACTCAAATGTTTACAGATACACATTCACAGCTATACTCTTACAAGAAAGTAACATCGACTTCTGAATGAATAATTCGTTCACTCTGTTATGAAACTGCATTTTCGCGAAATACGGCAACAGCGCAGCATGTGTGAGAGTGAGGTTCTCGCAGTCTAGTTTGTAAAGCTCGGAATTCCGGTCGAACAGAGAATGAATCGTATTGGTTGCTAGCAGCTGATGATGGCGGATGCTCAGAACGGATGAAAATAGGGTCGCCTTCCCACACGACGCGAACTACACTCCACTACAATATTGTTGCATCCGTGAATGAGGGCGCTCTGCTCTGCTTATCGTGAGTTTTTATCGTGTATTTTACGGCCGCACGCTGAGCCCATAGACAGCATACCCACAGCTAACCTGAAAGCATTGAACAGTTTGATCCATTTTCCTTAGTCATTACTGTACTCGTTTATTGTAAGGTCACGACGTGTTTCCGACAGAGGCCACTGGAAACCAAGTGCAATAACATCTTTGTCATGTAGTAAATTCAGACGTTTTCTAAGTCTATTCAGGTTCACACAATCAACTATCTGCTGTGCCCACAGAACAAGTTGAGCGAAGTGCGTATTTCCCGCTCTAGGACACGTTATCTTAATGTTGCAGTCAGATCGCGTTAATATATAAATTCATGGGTCTGAACGTTGCATATGAGTGGGCATTTCAATTCAGGGTGCATTTCGGACTTTTTGAATGTAATCCGATTACAGAACGAGACAGGGATCTTGAAAGGTTCTGTTAAAGATAATCTGGGGCTAAGGAAGCCAGGTGCTTATACGCTACCATGTGACTGTGCTAAATCGTACATTGTTCGAACTGTCAGTATTGATTAGGACAGCCGCTACACAAAGTTACACCAACCAAGAAAACCCTCGCCGGCAGAACAATGCTTAGCCGCGCAGTGACTGACTGCTTGCATGAGGGCCAGAGGTGGGCCAATGCGTAATTGACTTGCTCAATTCGTGAAGCTCTTGCTCTGAATAAATCATCCAATTTTTTTGAAATTATAATCATTTGTTTGCCTGCACATGTACATCACATTTCCTGTTGTTCGTCCCATTCAGTAATTTCTTCATGGTAGGTGTCCTCCCCCCCCCCCCCCCCCATCCCGAGTGTATACGAGGCTTGTGAAAATGATGTAGTCATTTCAAGCGAATGTTTGGTTTATCTCTATCGTAAATGTCGTTTGGTAGTTATTATTTTTCTAACTACCAAGGCAAATATACACATTGCAACGCTTCTCGTTAGTAAACATTCCCATCTGCAGAGCGAATCTTTATAAGTGACTACTCACATCACATTGTTCTTTCGGCTGGACCTTATCCCTGAGTACCTTTACCGTTTTGTTTTCACTGCGGCAGTAGCCGTCTTGGCAACGTCTTCTCCCCACCTGTAAGCTCTCTCACCATTTTCCAGCCCTTAAACGTCACTACGTGAGAAAATTCCGCGTGCTGAAACCTAGCGACAATCGTAGGCGTACTGCTTTGTAGATTTATTATTCAGAAACCTGCTGCCTAGACAGTAAGCTACAGAATTATATGTAAACTAAAAGTATCCGCCGTACATTGGCGCGCAGTGACAACATAAACGGAAAAAATAATCCTAATAAATACACCTCTTATTAATCACGGGAGGAATATGTTACCTCGTATTATTTAGCTGGAACTGGCCCCTTATTTCATTTACCATTGTAACTTGATCTGCGACCTGAAATATGACTCTACACAACACCCGACAGTATCAAATGATTTTCAAGTAGGATAAAATAAATCTGTGCATACGTTCCACTCGCGGCGTCTGTTAGCAACTAGAAAAAATGTCATTTAAAACTATTTCATAGATTCCATTCCAATGGCTTAACCTGTGAATTAAGAGCAATGCCATACCACAGTTGTATGTAACTGACAGTAGTGATCAACTTCGTTTACGTGTACAACAATACGAATGCTGTGGGAATGTATTTCATTTTGACTTGGAACGTCTCTTTCTCGTTCTTTTTTACCTATGAGCATATTTTCCTCGATTTGGAGTTCTGTTAAGTTCTCTCCTTTTCCTTAAACCAATTACTTTGGATTCTTTTGTGCAGAAGCACTCAAAAACATTTTTTGTTTAATTATTTGGGTTCATACTGAGGTTGAGTCCATAAAAATCAATGCTTCTTTTCCTAACTGTGTCCGAAAGTTTGTTTCGGCTGCATATAGGGCTTCCGGTTTGGTTACTGTGTTGTAATGTCTTATTTTACCATTCCATGAGAGGGACTTTTTGTTATGTGTGTTTTGGTGAGTTGTAAGGCCTGTTCTACTTTGCTTCTTCTAGATTTCATTGCCTTTTCTGGAGGCCATTCCACCTTATCCCTGCTCGAAGATATTTGTATTCTTTGACAATCTATATTTTTTGCTCTCCCATTTTAAAATGTTTTGGTGGGTTTTTTATGTTCGTCTTCACCTTGATCTTTCCAGAGGAGATTTTGAGACATATTTTTCATCTTGTTTTTGTAGTTCGAGGGTCTGTTCTTTGGCTTCTTCCCAGGTCTCGGATAGTAAGGCCATATCATTTGCAAAGGCTAGAAATTGACTGTGTTCTTTTTTTTTTTCGTCATCAGTCTACTGACTGGTTTGATGCAGCCCGCCACGAATTCCTTTCCTGTGCTAACCTCTTCATCTCAGAGTAGCAACCTACGTCCTCAATTATTTCCTTGTTATTCCAATCTCTGTCTTCCTCTACAGTTCTTCCCCTCTACAGCTCCCTCTAGTACCATGGAAGTCATTCCATCATGTCTTAGCAGATATCCTATCATCTTGTCCCTTCTCCTTATCAGTGTTTTCCACATATTCCTTTCCTCTCCGATTCTCCATAGAACCTCCTCATTCCTTATCTTATCAGTCTACCTAATTTTCAACATTCGTCTATAGCACCACATCTCAAATGCTTCGATTCTCTTCTCTTCCGGTTTTCCCACAGTCCACGTTTCACTACCATACAATGCTGTACTCCAGACGTTGTTTGTTGTTTTGGTCTTCAGTCCTGAGACTGGTTTGATGCAGCTCTCCATGCTACTCCATCCTGTGCAAGCTTCTTCATCTCCCAGTACCTACTGCAACCTACATCCTTCTGAATCTGCTTAGTGTATTCATCTCTTCGTCTCCCTCTACGATTTTTACCCTCCACGCTACCCTCCAATACTAAATTGGTCATCCCTTGATGCCTCAGAACACGTCCTACCAACCGGTCCCGTCTTCTGGTCAAGTTGTGCCACAAACTTCTCTTCTCCCCAATCCTATTCAGTACTTCCTCATTAGTTATGTGATCTACCCATCTAATCTTCAGCATTCTTCTGTAGCACCACATTTCGAAAGCTTCTATTCTCTTCTTATCCAAACTATTTATCGTCCATGTTTCACTTCCATACATGGCTACACTCCATACAAATACTTTCAGAAATGACTTCCTGACACTTAAATCTATACTCGATGATAACAAATTTCTCTTCTTCAGAAACGCTTTCCTTGCCATTGCCAGTCTACATTTTATATCCTCTCTACTTCGACAATCATCAGTTATTTTGCTCCCCAAATAGCAAAACTCCTTTACTACTTTAAGTGTCTCATTTCCTAATCTAATTCCTTCAGCATCACCCGATTTAATTTGACTACATTCCATTATCCTCGTTTTGCTTTTGTTGATGTTCATCTTATATCCTCCTTTCAAGACAGTGTCCATTCCATTCAACTGCTCTTCCAAGTCCTTTGCTGTCTCTGACAGAATTACAATGTCATCGGCGAACCTCAAAGTTCTTATTTCTTCTCCATGGATTTTAATACCTACTCCGAATCTTTCTTTTGTTTCCTTTAATGCTTGCTCAATATACAGATTGAATAACATCTGGGAGAGGCTACAACCCTGTCTTACCCCCTTCCCAACCACTGCTTCCCTTTCATGTCCCTCGACTCTTATAACTGCCATCTGGTTTCTGTACAAATTGTAAATAGACTTTCGCTCCCTGTATTTTACCCCTGCCACCATTAGAATTTGAAAGAGCGTATTCCAGTCAACATTGTCAAAAGCTTTCTCTAAGTCTACAAATGCTAGAAACGTAGGTTTGCCTTTCCTTAATCTTTCTTCTAAGATAAGTCGTAAGGTCAGTATTGCCTCACGTGTTCCAGTGTTTCTACGGAATACAAACTGATCTTCCCCGAGGTTGGCTTCTATTAGTTTTTCCATTCGTCTGTAAAGAATTCGTGTTAGTATTTTGCAGCTGTGACTTATTAAACTGATAGTTCGGTAATTTTCACATCTGTCAACACCTGCTTTCCTTGGGATTGGAATTATTATATTCTTCTTGGAGTCTGAGGGTATTTCTCCTGTTTCATACATCTTGCTCACCAGATGGTAGAGTTTTGTCAGGACTGGCTCTCCCAAGGCCGTCAGTAGTTCCAATGGAATGTTGTCTACTCCGGGGGCCTTGTTTCGACTCAGGTCTTTCAGTGCTCTGTCAAACTCTTCACGCAGTATCGTATCTCCCATTTCATCTTCATCTACATCCTCTTCCATTTCCATAATATTGTCCTCAAGTACATCGCCCTTGTATAGACCCTCTATATACTCCTTCCACCTTTCTGCTTTCCCTTCCTTGCTTAGAACTGGGTTTCCATCTGAGCTCTTGATATTCATACAAGTCGTTCTCTTATCTCCAAAGGTGTCTTTAATTTTCCTGTAGGCAGTATCTATCTTACCGCTAGTGAGATAAGCCTCTACATCCTTACATTTGTCCTCTAGCCATCCCTGCTTAGCCATTTTGCACTTCCTGTCGATCTCATTTTTGAGATATTTGTATTCCTTTTTGCCTGCTTCCTTTACTGCATTTTTATATTTTCTCATTTCATCAATTAAATTCAATATTTCTTCTGTTACCCAAGGATTTCTACTACACCTCGTCTTTTTACCTACTTGATCCTCTTCTGCCTTCACTATTTCATCCCTCAGAGCTACCCATTCTTCTTCTACTGTATTTCTTTCCCCATTCCTGTGAATTGTTCCCTTATGCTCTCCCTGAAACTCTGTACAACCTCTGGTTCTTTCAGTTTATCCAGGTCCCATCTCATTAAATTCCCACCTTTTTGCAGTTTCTTCAGTTTTAATCTACAGGTCATAGCCAATACATTGTGGTCAGAGTCCACATCTGCCCCTGGAAATGTCTTACAATTTAAAACCTGGTTCCTAAATCTCTGTCTTACCATTATATAATCTATCTGATACCTTTTAGTATCTCCAGGGTTCTTCCATGTATACAACCTTCTTTCATGATTCTTAAACCAAGTGTTAGCTATGATTAAGTTATGCTCTGTGCAAAATTCTACAAGGCGGCTTCCTCTTTCATTTCTTCCCCCCAATCCGTATTCACCTACTATGTTTCCTTCTCTCCCTTTTCCTACACTCGAATTCCAGTCACCCATGACTATTAAATTTTCGTCTCCCTTCACTATCTGAATAATTTCTTTTATTTCATCATACATTTCTTCAATTTCTTCGACATCTGCAGAGCTAGTTGGCATATAAACTTGTACTACTGTAGTAGGTGTGGGCTTCGTATCTATCTTGGCCACAATAATGCGTTCACTATGCTGTTTGTAGTAGCTTACCCGCATTCCTATTTTCCTATTCATTATTAAACCTACTCCTGCATTACCCCTATTTGATTTTGTGTTTATAACCCTGTAGTCACCTGACCAGAATTCTTGTTCCTCCTGCCACCGAACTTCACTAATTCCCACTACATCTAACTTTAACCTATCCATTTCCCTTTTTAAATTTTCTAACCTACCTGCCCGATTAAGGGATCTGACATTCCACGCTCCGACCCGTAGAACGCCAGTTTTCTTTCTCCTGATAACGACATCCTCTTGAGTAGTCCCCGCCCGGAGATCCGAATGGGGGACTATTTTACCTCCGGAATATTTTACCCAAGAGGACGCCATCATCATTTAATCATACAGTAAAGCTGCATGCCCTCGGGAAAAATTACGGCTGTAGTTTCCCCTTGCTTTCAGCCGTTCGCAGTACCAGCACAGCAAGGCCGTTTTGGTTATTGTTACAAGGCCAGATCAGTCAATCATCCAGACTGTTGCCCTTGCAACTACTGAAAAGGCTGCTGCCCCTCTTCAGGAACCACACGTTTGTCTGGCCTCTCAACAGATACCCCTCCGTTGTGGTTGCACCTACGGCACGGCTATCTGTATCGCTGAGGCACGCAAGCCTCCCCACCAACAGCAAGGTCCATGGTTCATGGGGGGGGGGGGGGGGGGACTCCAGACGTACATCCTCAGAAATTTCTTCCTCAAATTAAGGCCGGTATTTGATATTAGTAGACTTCTCTTGGCCAGAAATGCCTTGTTTGACATAGCGAGTCTGCTTTTGATGTCCTCCTTGCTCCGTCCGTCATTGGTTATTTTACTGCCTAGGTAGCAGAATTCCTTAACTTCATTGACTTCGTGTCCATCAATCCTGATGTTAAGTTTCTCGCTGTTCTCATTTCTACTACTTCTCATTACCTTCGTCTTTCTCCGATTTACTCTCAAACCTTACTGTATACTCATTAGACTGCTCGTTCCGTTCAGCAGATCATTTAATTATTCTTCACTTTCACTCAGGATAGCAATGTCATCAGCGAATCGTATCATTGATATCCTTTCACCTTGTATTTTAATTCCACTCCTGAACCTTTCTTTTATTTCCCTCATTGCTTCCTCGATGTACAGATTGAAGAGTAGGGGCGAAAGGCTACAGCCTTGTCTTACACCCTTCTTAATACGAGCACTTCGTTCTTGATCGTCCACTCTTATTATTCCCTCTTGGTTGTTGTACATATTGAATATGACCCGTCTCTCCCTATAGCTTACCCTACTTTTTTCAGAATCTCGAACAGCTTGCACCATTTTATATTGTCGAACGCTTTTTCCAGGTCGACACATCCTATGAAAGTGTCTTGATTTTTCTTTAGCCTTGCTTCCATTATTAGCCGTAACGTCAGAATTGCCTCTCTCGCCCCTTACTTTTCCTAAAGCCAAACTGATCGTCACCAAGCGCATTCTCAATTTTCTTTTCCATTCTTCTGTATATTATTCTTGTAAGCAGCTTCGATGCATGAGCTGTTAAGCTGATTGTGCGATAATTCTCGCACTTGTCAGCTCTTGCCGTCTTCGGAATTGTGTGGATGATGCATTTCCGAAAGTCAGATGGTATGTCGCCAGACTCATATATTCTACACACCAACGTAAATTGTCTTTTTGTTGCCACTTCCCCCACTTTGTTACCTTTGCTTTTTGTTCTTAGTCGGATTCCAATATGGATTTTCGTGTTCCACTGTCTGACTACTTTCTCTAGTGTGTAATTAAGTTGCAGTGGGGAGAAACCATCTCCTTGCCGTACACCAGTGTTTATCTCCAAAGGGTCGGACAGCTAGCCCCTGAATTTGAGTTTGGACTATTTGCTCATGAGGGTTTCTCTGATTAGGTTTGTGATTTAGTACACAGATTAGAAATTCCCGGTCTATCGATTCGTATGCTTTCTGAAAGTCAATGAAAGTGGTAACGTATGATTTTGCTCTTGATTTTTTATAAGCCATGAGGTTTATGAGGTTTAGGAATTATTCTGGGTAGGATTTTCCGTTCTGAAAACCACGTGGTGTTCTCCAAGTCTGTGGTCTAATTGTGATCCAGCCCTGTTCAGTAGGGCGTCAGAGAATATCTTGTGTTTTACATCTAGGAGTGAGAGCCCTGTGTAGTTTTTGAGGTCTGTTTTGGACGCTTTCTTTAGGATCAGGTAGAGGAGAGTCATCATCCATTCATCTGTCGTTCTTTCATTTATCCAGATTTCTTCAAAGATGTTTTGGAGAGCGTCTATGGCATTTTTACTACAGAAAGAGATACACCTGTTGGTCGTTCACGATCAGGCCTTCACTGATTCATCCATAATAAATAACAAGTAAATTACAAACTATTGTTTGAATATTTTGGCAATAACTAGAATTTTTTGGTAGTTTCCTTGCCGCTAATATGCTTGTTGGACTACATTGAAACCCAGTCCTGTCTCTTTACACAGTAAATTTCTATTCTTGTTCATGCTCACACCCATCGAGTCCTGTACTTCAGAACTGTCTCGGCCTGAGGCACTTTACCTGACGTCATACTACCGAGAGCCATTGTACACATATGAGAGTCTAGTCTTATGATGTCATTACCTTAGTACTTCGCAATCCGACATCTTGGAGAAAAAATTTGCAATTAAGCCACTCCTTGATGGGAGACTTTTCCGAAATTCAACTAAGTACCTGGGTGTTAAAATTACGAACAACTTCAGTTGGAAAGACCACATAGATAATATTGTGGGGAAGGTGAGCCAAAGGTTGCGTTTCATTGGCAGGACACTTAGAAGATGCAACAAGTCCACTAAAGAGACAGCTTACACTACACTCGTTCGTCCTCTGTTAGAATATTGCTGCGCGGTGTGGGATCCATATCAGGTGGGACTGACGGAGGACATCGAAAGGGTGCAAAAAAGGGCAGCTCGTTTTGTATTATCACGTAATAGGGGAGAGAGGGTGGCAGATATGATACGCGAGTTGGGATGGAAGGCCGGCCAGTGTGGCCGAGTGGTTCTAGGCGCTACACTCTGGAACCGCGTGGCCGCTACGGTCGCAGGTTCGAATCCTGCCTCGGGCATGGATGTGTGTGATGTCCTTAGGTTAGTTAGGTTTAAGTAATTCTAAGTTCTAGGGGACTGATGACCTTAGAAGTCCCATAGTGCTCAGAGCCATTTGAACCATTTGGGATGGAAGTCATTACAGAAAAGACGTTTTTCGTCGCGGCGAGATCTATTTACGAAATTTCAGTCACCAACTTTCTCTTCCGAATGCGAAAATATTTTGTTGAGCCCAACCTACATAGGTAGGAACGATCATCAAAATAAAATAAGAGAAATCAGAGCTCGAACAGAAAGGTTTAGGTGTTCGTTTTTCCCGCGCGCTGTTCGGGAGTGGAATGGTAGAGAGATAGTATGATTGTGGATCGATGAACCCTCTGCCAAGCACTTAAATGTGAATTGCAGAGTAGTCATGTAGATGTAGATATAGATGTAGATGAAAGCCGCAGAAGGCAGGAAGGTTGGGTTTACAAGTTCTGTGCGTCTCTCTGAAAGGGGTGTCCCGTTTAAAGACTGACTGGAATCTATGGGCGCCACTTAGTTCCCGAGGACCTGAGACTCTTTAGCCGGGGCCCCAAAGGCCTTCCTATTACAAATAAACAGACCTAAACAGACTTCGTACTGAGCCGCAGCCTTCTTGGTAACGCTATGTATTACAGACAGACACTTGGACGCGCTCACAGACTTTTCTCAAGTAAATCCGGCATGTAAAACCATACGGGACCAGACGCAGCCTGCGCGTACTCCGAGACTAGAGAAAGTGTGGAAGCACCACCTGCGCTCACTTGTTGCATGATGGCCACGGCTCAGGGGCCATTCTGAAGGGCGTCGAAAAGTTTGGGGTCCTGTATCCTGGACGAACAGCGTGGAGTCACACAACATCGATCATTCATTGGGTAGCAACAAAAAGATTTTTTTTTTCTAGTCATCAGTCTTCTCACTAGTTTGATGTGGCCTGCCTCGAATTCTTCTCCTGTGCTCACTAGTTTTATTCGGCCTACCACGAATTCGTCTCCTGTGTCAACCTATTCACATCAAAGTAGCACCTCCTGCAACCTACATCTCAATTACTTAGTGGATGTATTCCAATCTCTGTCTTCCTATGAAGTTTCTACCCTCTACAGCTCCCTCCAGTACCATGGACATTATTGCCTAATGTCTTAACGTGTCCCATCCTCCTGTTCCTTCTTGTTGTCAGTGTTTTACACATATTCCTTTCTTCACCGATTCTGCGGAGAACCTTTTCATCCCTTACTAGCACATCTAATTTTCAACATTCTTCTGTAGCACCCCATCTCAAATGCTTTGACTCTCTTCTGTTCCGGTCCGATTCTGCGGAGAACCTTTTCATCCCTTACCAGCACATCTAATTTCCAACATTCTTCTGTAGCACCCCATCTCAAATGCTTTGACTCTCTTCCGTCCCGGTTTTCCGGTAGTCAATGATTCACTGCCATACAGTGCTGCGCACCGAATGTACATTCCCGCAATTTCTTCCACAAATTAAGTCCTGTGATCGATATTAGTATACTTCTCTTGGCCAGTTACGCCCTGCTTGACTGTTATAGTCTACTTTCTACGTACCCCTCGCTGCGTCCGTTGTGGATTATTTTGTTTTCAAGGTAGCAGCACTCCTTAACTTCGTCTACTTGCGGCGCGGTTCCTTCCGTCCCTTTACGACGCACCTGCACCTACCTGTGAACATTGTCTCAGCATATCATCAGTATGGAAGCCGAGAGAAACCTATTGTACTTCGACGTGAACCAGGCTGCAATTAAAGTCACTAATCTACGTTTCGGGTGAAAGTTTTCGCACGAAATGAAAGGTTGGAAATTTTGTCCTTAATTAATATATTCTGAGACTTAGGTGAACAAAAAATGGTTCAAATGGCTCTGAGCTCTATGGAACTTAACATCTGAGGTCATCAGTCCCCTAGAACTTAGAACTACTTAAACCTAACTAACCTAAGGACATCCCACACATCCATGACCGAGGCAGGATTCGAACCTGCGACCGTAGAAATCGCGGTTCCGGGCTGAAGCGCCCAGAACCGCTCGGCCACCGCGGCCGGCTTAGGTGAACAAGTATCACTGCCAAGCCCGTGCTAGTCTTAACACAGTCACTCACAATCCCTTTCACTCACGTTAGCAAGTTTACGGTGTTGCATTTCCTGAAAACGTAATAGCTACAAAAATACGGATTGTTTTTGATTGAGAATGCTCGACAAATATTAAGTCCGTCGGTACCTAATGCAGTCACAGTTTTTAGCCACCGACCTGCTCAATACGCCACGCGGAATTTATGTCTTTTCTCGTCACAAAATTCATTTAAAAATTCCGCAATTTCTACAGACCCATAGGAATAATTATGCCGTCACTTTACAACACCATTGATCTATGAAACACTGCTAGATCCGGCATCTTATCATTTCCATCGGAACTACTACTACACACGTCCGAACTGTTTCATGACTAGGCCCCGACTCCTCTCTAGAATACTCTAAGTCTTCTCTTCCAGCAGAGAAAGGCGCGCGAAGAGTCTTGCTTTACCATTGGTCAGTTTACTCAACAGCCAATAGCAAAACAACATTCTCACGCGTCAGTCCGCGCTTTTCATCAATAACCAATGGCAAAATAGAAAACCTAACGACTGAATTTTTTACCGACGTAATTATCTAATATGCTGAAGTTTTGTTTATGCATAAAGTTACTTACTATTGTTATTTACACCTGAATTAACTTTCCCTTTACCATGAACTTACTTTACAAATCTATTCTACAAAAATCCCCTTTGTCCACTTCCATACTTCTTCGAAATGTTCCCACACTAAATCCCACTACATAACTCGTTAAACAATTATCTTTATATTAACCTTAAATCACACTCACGCAGCATTCCAACTGCTAAAACACATTTATAACATTTTACATACACAAAAATACATAATAACACTTTATGAAAATAGTATAACAGTTTATGAAAAACGTTCTCTTACTTTAGTGCACTCTAGTGGGCACAATCGAAACTAAATCACAGTCCACTATCCAATCCACTATCACAGTCCTCTATCGGCTGATACATAAACTACGTGCGCGTCCAGTCTCGCGTCACCATCTGTCACTATCCAGCTCTGAGACACATCTCCCACTTAACCGCTTCCAAGGCAGGATCGGTATACGGCGCTACGCCTCATACCGGGTGGTGACCACCTGTTCTGTATTCATTAGACTATTCATTCTATTCAACAGATTTTATAATTCTTCATCACTTTCACTGAGGACAGCTATGTGACCATCATCATCGATATCTTTTCACCCGGAATTTAATCCCACTCCAGAGCCTTTCTTTAATTTCCATCACTCCTTCTTCAATGCATCCCTGTCTTGCACCCTTCCTAATCCCAGAACCACGTTCTTGGCCTTCCAATCTTACTGTGCCCCCTTGGTTCTTGTGCACATCGTATATTACCCCTCGTTCCGTATATCTTCCTCCTATTTTTCTCTGAATTTCGAACATCTTGCCCCATTTTTCGTAGTTGAACCCTTTTTTCTGGTCGATGACTCCTACGAAAGCGTCTTGATTTTTCTTCAGTCTTGCTTTCATTATCAAGCGCAACGTCAGAATTGCCTCTCTGCTGCCTTTATTTTTTCCCAGAGCCATAGTCATAGCACGCAAGTTCTAATATAAAAATAAGCAAATGTAGCATTTCAATTACAGAAATGTGTCAATATGGCATCTGCTCTGTTCAGCCTGTGACGTAGAAGTCAATTTCGCAACGAATTGGTTCGCATGTCGAAGTACGTTTACAAAATTCGAAATACCTTATTCTGTTTAGGGAGCGCGTGTCACAGTGATTGCCACATTGGAATTACATTAGGGACGACGACGGTTCAAATCTATCCATGCAGATTTAGGTTTTTCGCGATTTCCCAAATCGCTCGAGGCAAATGCCGGGATCCTTCTTTTGAAAGACCATGGCCGATTTGTTAGCCCACTGTCGAATCATTTCGTGCTTGTGCTCTGTCTCTTATGACCTCGATGTCGACGGGACATTATAACGTAATCTTTCGTCCAAATTTTCTTTCCAAGCTCGGAATACTTGGTAATGTAGGGCTAAAGTTCCATATTACGAAGTCACAAAAATCATCCCGCTAAGTGTCCACGTTCGCGTTCGTGTCGCATGGAAGAACACTTTAAGCGTCTGTCACTGAAGCGGATGTGTCATCCTTTACCACCTTCCAATTCATAACTGAAGTTAATGCAGGGAGTTATCGCTTCCCTAGTGTCTCTCGACATTCTTGTGCCAGTACAGTTCTTTGAAACAGAGACCTGCGTAAATACTGGCTACAAGGCTGCAGCTTGTTTCTCCCGTGTCCCTCGTATAGAGTGTTAGCGGCTGTCAGAAGACCTGGACGGGTCATAAATCACTGCAGGAGAGAGATGTGAAGCCGGCCGTCGCTCACCGAGTGGGCGTTTCACGAGAGCTCAGCTCGGCTCAGCTGACAGGCTGTGGTAGCCCAGCGATGCGTATTTCACCGCCGACCGACATTTAGGCCGCTCTGGTTACGCTCCGCTCCTATGTGGTTCCCCGGACCGTGGTGCGTGCGGTAGAGGACTACAACACACACTGTTTTCATTTCTCGCCATGGTCGCGTCTGTTAGGGCTGTCGTGTGGCTGTTCTCTGGAAATACACTAATTGTGTCGCTAACGTAGTCGGTAAATTATCTCGTAGCTAATATTTCAATAAATTATCAACAGAGCCGACACTGTAAGGAAGATTAGCACTAGGTTTTCAATGGTAAGTTGAATCACGTTCTTGTCGCCATCTCTTTTCTGAACTATGGTGTTCTTCTTGTTTGGAGAATACAGCAATAGTTACATTTATTAAAACTTTATTTTCATTTCTGGACATAATCAAATTTTTATTTAGATCACCAGTTTTGAACGTCTCGAATAGCCATCTTCAAAGACTGTACAAGAGCGGGTAGGACACGACCTCTGACGGTACCGTACAAACATAATTATGTATATAGATAATAATAATTTCGTGTGGCATAGTGGCCTGGTACTTGCGTGTTCTCATCCTACCCCAGTCATCCAACCGGGGAAAGGGAACTTACAGCTTAACGTGGCGTCCAAATCAAGTATTGTTTCTGGTGCGTCCTCACATCGTTGAGAGGTGAAAGCCGTGGATTGATCGAGATTCGATCCAGAGACCTGTTGGTTTGATGGCACACACTTTTCCACTGGACCACGAATCCCAGCTTGTATGTAGATAGATCATCTGTAGATTTTGATGAGTGGGCTTGCGAGTGTCAAAATGGACATATCTTTCCATGGTATTGATTTATAAGCTTAAATTATGTACACCACTAGAGGTACGTAGACGTTACACTACTGGCCATAAAAATTGCTACACCACGAAGATGACGTGCTACAGGCGCGAAATTTAACAGACAGGAAGAAGATGCTGTGAAATGATTAGCTTATCAGAGCATTCACACAAGGTTGTTGACCGTGGCGACACCTACAACGTGCTGACATGAGGAAAGTTTCCAATCGATTTCTCATACACAAACAGCAGTTGACTGGCGTTGACAGATGAAACGTTGTTGTGATGCCTCGTGTAAGGAGGAGAAATGCGTACCATTAAGTTTCCGACTTTGATAAAGGTCGGATTGTAGCCTATGGCGATTGCGGTTTATCGTAACGCGACATTGCTGCTAGCGTTGGTCGAGATCCAATGACTGTTAGCAGAATATGGAATGGATGGGTTCAGTAGGGTGATACGGAACGCCGTGCTGGATCCCAACGGCCTCGTATCACTAGCGGTCGAGATGACAGGCAACTTATCCGCATGGCTGTAACAGATCGTGCAGCCACGTCTCGATCCCAGAGTCAACAGATGGGGACGTTTGCAAGACAACAATCATCTGCATGAACAGTTCGACGACGTTTGCAGCAACATGGACTATCAACTCGGAGACCATGGCTGCGGATACCCTTGACGCTGCATCACAGACAGGAGCGCCTGCGATGGTGTACTGAACGACGAAACTGGGTGCACGAATGGCAAAACGTCATTTTTTCAGATGAATCCAGGTTCTGTTAACAGCATCATGATGGTCGCATCCGTGTTCGGCGATATCGCGGTAAACGCTAATTGGAATGCGTGTATTCGTCATCGCCATACTGGCGTATCCCCCGGCGTGATGGTATGGGGTGCCGTTGGTTACACGTCTCTTGTTCGCATTGACGGCACTTTGAACAGTGGACGTTACATTTCAAATGTGTTACGACCCGTGGCTCTACCCTTCATTCGATCCCCGCGAAACCCTACATTTCAGCAGGATAATGCACGACCGCATGTTGCAGGTCCTGTAAGGGCCTTTCTGGATACAAAAAATGTTCGACTGCTGCCCTGGCTAGCACATTCTCCAGATCTCTCACCAATTGAAAACGTCTGGTCAATGGTGGCCGAGCAACAGGCTCGTCACAATACGCCAGTCATTACTCTCGACGAACTGTGGTATCGTCTTGGAGCTACACGGGCAGCTGTACCTGTACACGCCATCCAAGCTCTGTTTGACTCAATTCCCAAGCGTATCAGGGCCGTTATTACGGCCAGAGGTGGCTGTTCTGGGTACTAATTTCTCAGCATCTATGCACCCAGTTCTAGTATAATGTATCTGTCCAATGAATACCCGTTTATAATCCGCATTTCTTCTTGGTGTAGCAATTTTAATGGCCAGTAGTGTATTATCTGACATAAATATCAACCTGATACGTCTACCCGTGCATATAAATGGGTCCCTATAGACGGCATTGTCTTTTGACCGCACTGATGTAGAAACTTTCGCAATGTGCAGAGACCATAGACCTTAGTACGTGACATGAATTTCAGCAAGATACTTGTACCAGTTCCTGACAAATAATGGTCTTAACAGCCGGACAGACATACTGACGGACAACAAAATTACCCTAGAAGCTTTCCGATTTCACTGATTGCCGGACGGAACCGTGAAAATTAAAACTTGTATTTATAAACTGAGCCATAACATTTCTGCAACTTCAGCGATTGATGAGTGCAATACTAGTCATGGCACAGTCTGCACTGAAGAGACAAAACGTGGCGGCTACCTACTTAATAGCGAGTGGTTCCGCCTTTGGAACGCAATGGAGCAGCATTCTGCTTGGCATGGCTTCGACAAGTAGTTGGTATGCTTCCAGCGATACGTGGCACGAGATATCTACACATAGGTCATTCGATTCCCATAAATTAGGAATCAGTGATTACTCGGCGCGTTGCAGGCACCAAATAGCGTTCCAGATACGTCCCAAATGTGTTCCATAGAGTTCAGTTTAGGCGAAATAGGTGGCCAAGAAATCAACGTCAGTTCATTGTCATACTCTCCAAAGCACTGTTGCAAGACTCTCTCCTCGTGACAGGAACATTTACTCTGCTGAAAGATGCAACCGCCGTCGAGGAAGACAGCACGCGTGGAGGGAAGTACAGGAAGACACGAAGGATCGACGCTTAGTGCAGGAAGTGGCAGCTGACCCCCAACATAAACAACGCAACGCATTACGTACGCGTAGACAGCAAAACCCATTCTTGTATGATTACACTATGGCAGTACAATCATAGGAAGCAGTTACTTCCAGAAAATCTTAGGAAGCAGTTACTTCCAGAAAAACTCTGGAAATATGCGTACGGAGCGATTTAAAGTGGAACGACCACATAACATGAAAAGCAGGAACGTCAGACGACCGACTGGTGTTCATGGAAGAGTCAGCAGACAATGTAATCCGTCAAGAAAGAGGTAGCTTACAAAATCCTAGTTCGACTAGTACATGAGTATTGCTCGTCAGTATGGAGTACTAACGAGACAGGATTGATACAGGAAATAGGGAAGATTCAAAGAACAAGAGGATGTTTCGTTACAAGTTGATTTAGTAAGCACGAAAGCGTCACGGAGATGATCAACCAATTCCAATGGCGGATTCTGCAAGAAAGGCTTTGTGCATCACTGTATGGTTCCGAGAGCCTACGGTCCTAGAAGAGTCAACAAAACTTCCACCTACGTATACCTAGCGAAAAGATCGTGAAGAGAAAGTTAGAGAGATTAGAGCCCACATGGAGGCTAACCGGCAACCGTTCTATCCGTAAACTATTCGCGACTCACAGTGGTTCACAAACTACCCTCCGCCATACGCCGCAAGGTGGCTTGCGAAGTATAGACGTGGATGTAGATGTATAAGGATGCAAGTGCTCGACAATAAAGTTCACGTAGTTAGTTAGTTAATTAGTTAGTACCATAGGTCCCAAGGTAAGCCAAGTGAATATCCGTTCCCCGTAGCATTTGTAAGGTTTTCATAAGTTTTTTGCCATCTGTTTTACTATACTGGGACAAGGATGAATGACCGCGCTGAACATGTAGTGAATGAGATAAGTTTATCTGCGGTTTGCTTGCTCGCCAGTCAGTTATGCATTGCTGGGGTATTCTTATTTGAAGCATAGTAGCGAGCAGTTGAGTTTTTAGAAAAGGAGATTTGATATTTGTGAATCTGAGAGAAATTATCTGAAATACTGTACGTAGGCTGTTTAGGGTAACGCCACGTAGTGCTCTGTATGAAACTCGCTGACTGCGCTGTGTGCAGTCTGTGGATGGTTGGACACATTGTTTGAATATCTGGGTGGGTAGTGTTGGGCAGTTGCATGTGAACAGCGCGTAGCATTGGGCAGTTGGAGGTGAGCCGCCAACAGTGGTGGATGTGGGGAGAGATATGGCGGAGTTTTGAGAGAATACTATGAGCGAACGATTTCGACGTGTGTCCGTCAGAAAAAGGAAATTTGTAAAGATAGGTGTCATGAATTGAAAGATATATATATGATGACTTTTGAACATTATTAAGGTAAATACATTGTTTGTTCTCTATCAAAATCTTTCATTTGCTAACTATGCCAATCAATAGTTAGTGCCTTCAGTAGTTAGAATCTTTCATTTAGCTGCCAGTATTGGCTCTCACTGTATTGCAATAGTTCGAATAACGAAGATGTTTGTGAGGTAAGTGATTCATGAAAGGTATAGGTTAATGTAAGTCAGGGCCATTCTTTTGTAGGGATTATTGAAAGTCAGATTCCGTTGCGCTGAAAATATTGTGTGCCAGTTTAGTGTTGATCAGAACAAGTAAAGAGAGAAACGTCTCAGTACGTTCAGTGTTGCTCAGCTGTTTGTGTATCAAATAACGTAGAAGTTTACGAGCACAGTCATTCATAATTTTTCTAGGGGGAAGTTACAATGCTTTATTATGGAGATGAAGACTTGTCTATAAACATATGTCACTGATACTATTGATGGAGAAGATTTTCTAGAGGGAAGGTAACCAATGCAGACACAAGAATGAAAAATTTGTTTTTCAGAACTGTTAATTTAAGGAAATCTTTGTCCCTCAGATATCTAATAACATTCATGATTAGTGTTAATTTGATCTCTTTGTTTTCATTATGTCACAAATAACGCAGTTGGTTGAAATATCTGTAATTTTTGTTTTGAGAGAATTTCATAACGTTTAAGGTCTTCTTATGTTGTTCAGTGCTTGTTGACAACAATCAAAGTTAAATTTTTCAAGAACGAGTTTCTTTAAAGCAAAACCCTCCTACAACGTCCTAGTAAAGTTTTGAATATTTTGTCGTTTATGCATTCCACCTTACGCCACACGAAGCCACAGATTGTTTCTGATAAGTAAAAAACAAACATTGTACTGGCTAGTTTCTTTTTCCTTTTGCTACTGCATCTGCTGATTTCTCTTTGCTTTCGGGAAATGCACTACAACAGACACAAAACAATATGTTGAGCATGAGGTAATTTACTTTCATTTCACTGTAGATCTTACTTTGCATTCTTATGACGTAAACAGTTCGTAGTCACAATTATCAATTGTACTGCTAAGGAAGAAGATTAACGTACAGTGAAAAGTGCAGATAATCTCAGAGAGTTATTTTCTTGAGTAGAGTAGTATTTTATAATTGCTACATTTCAAGTCAAAAATTAGACTGCATCTCACGCAAGTTTCATAATGTACTTCTGTACTGAGTTTCACTTAAATAGTTTTCACTGAGTACACAGCTACTTACTTTTGGCATTCAATCAGATTAGTTTTCATTATTTCAAATTCCGTATTTCAGTAAGTTAAGAGTTTTGTTTCACTACTCCGTTTACATGCGCAATACAGTCAGTATTGTTCAGCAGTTCAATACGATATTTAAAACATGCGTTACACGAGGAAAAAGTTTTTGAAAAAAGAATGTTCAGTGCTTTCATTTATAGATAAATTTTGTAGAAGGCTTCCACCTTATACTGCCTCACGGGACTCTGTCTGTGACGCAGCGTTCATGAGAAATACTTGTGGGCCTCGCCTTCGCGTGGATGATTGTTCACGCAGGCACAACATCTACATTGACAACCACCGTACGATGCGTGGCGGAGGGTATCCTGTACCACTACTAAACATTTCCTTCCCTGTTCTAATCGCGAAGTCGCACTGGCTAGCCTTGCTGTCAAGGGTGCCTCGTCAAGGTTCGCGCTGCTCCCCCCTCCCCCTCCCCATCGAAGGTTCGAGTCCTCCCTCTGGCATCGGAGTGCGTGTGTTGTCCTTAACCTAAGTTATTTTAGGTTAGATTAAGTAGTGTGTAAGCCTAGGGACCGATGACCTCAGCGGTTGGTCCCATAGTCCTTACCACAAATTTCCAATTTCCAATTGCAAACGAGGGAAAACCTCCTCTCTACATGCCTTCGTATGAGCCCAATTTCTCATATCTTATCTTCGTGGTCCTACGAGCATTGTATGCTGGAGGCAGTAGAATCTGTAACAACAACGACTCTCTACTATTGTACATATAAGTAATTCTTTTCATCTGATTTTACGATAAACTTGTGCAATTGATGTTCTGATTTCATTTCTTTTCGTTTCAAGCCATTATGTTAAGAAAACTGTAAAAAAGTTTCAATGTGAATATTAATGTTTATGTGAAATGTCAAGTAATATTGTAATAGAATTGAAATGTAACAAATGTTGAAACTGTTGTAAGATGTTTAAAATTGTAACTGTGCGTCTGGTCCATACGTAGGCAATGTGTTAGGATATGTAGAATGCAAAATCTCGGGTGAATACCCGGTTTGTCAGGGAGCGGTAAAAGGTGGATGGCAGGCGAGCGCCGGAAATGCGCGCGCGCACTGCACGGCACAACGGGCTCAGTAGTAGTTGGACTTTGGCACTGGTTTGAGCAACACCTTCTGGAGCGAGGAGGCTCTCCTGAAAGACATAGCTTCACTGAACCTCGGGTATGCCGATCCAACGCCCACACAGCATGGCAAAATTCCATAGGCCATAAATGGAAAAGTACTGCTACGCTAAAAAGAATTAAAGTGCCGATACGTCAAGAGCCATAGCTGTGGATGTATGCGTGCTCTGTGCCTCGCCATCTTGCCGCCGCCAACCGCCGCATCGATACTGGCAGGTTGAAACTTTTAGTACTGTATTCGTATGGATCAGAGAGTGAACTGTGTTTGTTTGGTGAAATAATAACCTAAATTTTACCAGAACTTTTCCATCATTTAATTATCCTCACAACTAACCTAGTCAGGGTCCTTTCCAAACGTTGTGCAATCCGAGTGTCCCGAAATGAAAATTAAAAATTGTGTTAATAATAATTATTTGCAGAACTAGCTATATTAGAATGGTGTTTAGAGAAATGTTTTGTTAATGAACCAGTAAATGAATAGCGAAGGTCTAACGAAGTCAAAAGATAACTTTAGTATTGATATAGTAATGAGGTTTATTATTTTGAGATAAATTTAAAGGCATTTAAATGAGCAGCAAATAAGATGAAAAGAGAAGTAACTTATATACTGGAAATTGTGAATGAATAATAAATTCATTAATCATTTTTTTTAAATACAGCGGTCATAACAGTTTCAGGGTTTCCCGCTCATTAATTTGAATTCTGAAGTGTTCTAAATTGGTTTGGCCAGCAAAAGTTAAAGTCAATATATAAGTCAAAATTTATCAGTGTTTTATCTTTATAAAAATTTACATTTTGTGTGTGGCATGAAAGTACAATTTCTAGGGTAGCCTATGCCCGATTTTAATCAGATTAATAGACAGTATGAAGTTTTGTAGTAAACATTATAGTGTAATGTTATGTATTCATGATTTTTCATATCAGTACAGAACGTGGAACTATCAGTTCAATAGATTTTATGGTTCTAAAATTCTACTATATTATGCAGTGTTACAGCTTGTTGTTTTGCATGAATATAAACCAACTTGTACAGGGAAGAAACTCAGTTAATGCCTAATTAGGCTGGCGACCGTATTATTGTCACATTGGTAGCATCTCCTTGTTTGCTTTTGATCCATCCTGACTTGTAATTGCATTTAGAACTTACTTGACGGATCATTGTTATTACAGAGTGGATGTAAGTCTGATTTGCCACCATTCAGGTACACGCGGTCGATATCTATGCGAAAATCCTTTCTCATAAGGTGAATCCCGCTCACTTACCACAGCACAGGCGTTAACGAGTACTGTGTCACGGAGGTTACAAATCGTTTGGCAGTCAGCTTCAAATGCTGGTTCTTCAAAATTTTCTCAATAGCGTTCCTCGAAAAGAACGTCACTTTCCCTCCAAAGATTCCCATTTGAGTTTTCGAAGCATCTCCATAACACTTATGTTTTGTTCGAACCTGCCGGTGACAAATCTAGCAGCCCGGCTCTGAACTCTTTCGATGTCCTCCTTCAATACGACCTGGTAAGGATCCCAAACATTCAAGAAGTACTGAAGAATAGGTCGCACCAGCGTCTTATATGCGGTCATGTTCACAGATGAACCACTCTTTCCTAAAATTCTCACAATAATTCAAAGTCTGCCATTTCCCTTCCTTATCACAGTTCTCACATGTTCGTCACATTTCATACCGCTTTGCAACGATACGCCTAGAATGAAGTGACTGTGTCAAGTAAGACACTAGTCATAATGTATCCCAACATAACAGGTTTGTTCTTCCTACTCATCCACATTAACTTACGTTTTCCCACATTTAGAGCCAGCTGCCATTTACCGCACCATTTGAAAATTTTGTCTAAGTCGTCTTATATCTTCTTACAATCACTCAACTTCGACACCTTACCGTATATCAAAGCATCATCAGAAAACAACCGCAGATTGCTGTCTCACCTATCCGCCAAATCATTTATGTATACACAGAACAACACCTGTCCTACCACACTTCCCTGGGGCACTCATGATGTTAGCTCTGTCTCCGATGAACACTCGCCGTCGAGAACATACTTGGTTCCATTACTTAAGAAGTCTTCGAGTCACTCACATGTCTGTGAACTTTTTCCCATGCACGCACCTTCGTTAACAGCCTGTACTAGGGCACCGTGCCAAATACTTTCCGGAACTCTGGACATTTGGAATCTGCCTACAGCCCTTAATAATCTGGTGTAACAAGAAACGTGATTCGCCTGACCAGGCAGCATGTTTCCATCGATCCATGGTCCAGTCTCGATGGTCCCGTGTCCACTGCAGTTGTCCCTGACGATGTGACTGGGTCAACATGGGAACCAGTGTTTTTGAGCTCCATGCTAATCGATGTGCGCTGTGCGGTGTGCTCCCTTTGTACAATATTTATGTCACTCTCCGACCTCCGACCTGTCTGTCTGTGAGTCTCAATGGAACCTGGCGGTCCTCTGAAGATGTCCAACGCGGCTCTGCACGAAATAATCAAGAACGATCGTTCATTTGGTCGGTATCACTCATGATGTGTTTACCAGGAGATCCAGCACAGGATTATCTGGATTATCTGGTTGCCTTTAGTGCTAGTTCATTTAGCGTTACCCAGGGTGCACGTGTAGTATTCTACTACGGACGCGAACTAGCCTTACACCCCGTTTGGCGACAAGGCCTGATATTTAAGTTGCTCCGGGTCATACCATGTAATAAGCTGGCCAACCTCATTGATAACATGCTCACAGATAGAAGTTTCAGAGTCATAATGGGCGACTTAAAAAGTGACCAAATGAAGCTCAACAATGGTTTACCACAAGGCTCCGTTCTGGCGCCATTGATGTTCAACCTCTACATATCTGACTTACCTGAAACCACTTCTCAAAAATTCGGATATGCCGACGACTGGGCAATAGCTGCAAGAGGCAGATCAATGGAGGCAACGGAAAACACATTAACTGCGGATCTAACAAAGCTGGGAGATTACTTCCGAAGGTGGAGATTACGGCCAAACGCGACAAAAACGGAGGTGACATGCTTTCACCTCGACAATGCCCAAGCAAAAAGAAAGCTCAACGTTCATTTCGAAAACAGGCAGCTAAACCATAACAATTACCCCAGCTATCTAGGCGTCACCTTTGACAGAACCCTAACATTCAAGGAACACCTACGTAATACAGCCGAAAAACTTAAAACTCGAAATAATATCATACAGAAGCTATGTGGGACCACGTGGGGCTCTTCCGCGGCTGTACTGAGATCTTTGGCTCTGGGACTTGTCTACACAACAGCAGAATATGCCGCACCGGTATGGCTAAACAGTAAACACACAGGCTTGATCGATGCTCAACTAAACTAAACAATGAGGATGATATCAGGAACAATAAAGCCAACGCCTTTACACTGGCTACCTATACTGAGCAACATTCCCCCACCGGACCTGCGCAGAGAGAACGCTCTCATACGCGAGTATGGAAAAGTGCTGAACAACGAGAAATTGCCAATCCATAAGGATGTTCCTGCCCTGGAGATGAACAGATTGCGCTCAAGACACCCCTCTTTAAAAAAGGCAAAAAATACGCATCCTCTCAACCCGGATTATGGCAACCTCTGGAAAATGCGGTGGAGAGAATCTGTGCCCCAAAACCTGCAGAATATGCCATGCATCAATGTCCAACCACCAGGATTCAATTTGCCAAGGAAAACTTGGACGACCCTGAATCGAATTCGGAAAAAAACGGCAGATGTGCAGACAGCCTCCATAGGTGGGGTAAAATCACCACCCCGAGATGTGACTGCGGTGCGGACCGGCAGACGATTCGCCACATCGTGGAAGATTGCCCTCTGAGACGTTTTGCAGGAGACCCCAATGAGTTTCTGACCGCGACTGAAAGTGCAATAGACTATGTCACAAATCTGGATGTTTGTTTGTGAACTTTTGTTTGTTATATACACTTTTTTTAAACACTTTTATATCTACAACTATATGTTACACACTGTGACTACTCTTTATTTCTGTGTCTTATGATTTTTATGTCTTTTCTATATGATGTGTTATATGCCATAAGCTAAATAAATAAATAAATAAATAAATCAAGAACGAAACTGTTACATGGACTACGAACATACACCCCGAAAGATTGCAAGCTTATTACTTTCTTTTATAATCTGGACTTGAATAAACGTGGCACGGTAATGTTACTCAGAGCACAGGAGAAGTTGTGATCTAAATGACAATAGATTTATTCAATCTTAACATAGCAAGACAGAAAATGACTAAACAAACGTCATACAAACATCTTTATTTGACAAACGCTTTCACTATCATGAGGCTTGTGGTGGACAAAGTGATCAGCTGGGGATCGACACACGACACTAACCAGAACACTAATCGCTCTATCTGACTTCATACTCGTGAATCCGGGGTATAGAGCAGCAACTACCCCAGCATCAAGCATCTATACTCTACCATTCCAAAAAGAAAAATATGATTCGAAAAAACAGGGTGCTGAGAAACATACACTCCTGGAAATTGAAATAAGAACCCCGTGAATTCATTGTCCCAGGAAGGGGAAACTTTATTGACACATTCCTGGGGTCAGATACATCACATGATCACACTGACAGAACCACAGGCACATAGACACAGGCAACAGAGCATGCACAATGTCGGCACTAGTACAGTGTATATCCACCTTTCGCAGCAATGCAGGCTGCTATTCTCCCATGGAGACGATCGTAGAGATGCTGGATGTAGTCCTGTGGAACGGCTTGCCATGCCATTTCCACCTGGCGCCTCAGTTGGACCAGCGTTCGTGCTGGACGTGCAGACCGCGTGAGACGACGCTTCATCCAGTCCAAAACATGCTCAATGGGGGACAGATCCGGAGATCTTGCTGGCCAGGGTAGTTGACTTACACCTTCTAGAGCACGTTGGGTGGCACGGGATACATGCGGACGTGCATTGTCCTGTTGGAACAGCAAGTTCCCTTGCCGGTCTAGGAATGGTAGAACGATGGGTTCGATGACGGTATGGATGTACCGTGCACTATTCAGTGTCCCCTCGACGATCACCGGTGGTGTACGGCCAGTGTAGGAGATCGCTCCCCACGCCATGATGCCGGGTGTTGGCCCTGTGTGCCTCGGTCGTATGCAGTCCTGATTGTGGCGCTCACCTGCACGGCGCCAAACACGCATACGACCATCATTGGCACCAAGGCAGAAGCGACTCTCATCGCTGAAGACGACACGTCTCCATTCGTCCCTCCATTCACGCCTGTCGCGACACCACTGGAGGCGGGCTGCACGATGTTGGGGCGTGAGCGGAAGACGGCCTAACGGTGTGCGGGACCGTAGCCCAGCTTCATGGAGACGGTTGCGAATGGTCCTCGCCGATACCCCAGGAGCAACAGTGTCCCTAATTTGCTGGGAAGTGGCGGTGCGGTCCCCTACGGCACTGCGTAGGATCCTACGGTCTTGGCGTGCATCCGTGCGTCGCTGCGGTCCGGTCCCACGTCGACGGGCACGTGCACCTTCCGCCGACCACTGGCGACAACATCGATGTACTGTGGAGACCTCACGCCCCACGTGTTGAGCAATTCGGCGGTACGTCCACCCGGGCTCCCGCATGCCCACTATACGCCCTCGCTCAAAGTCCGTCAACTGCACATACGGTTCACGTCCACGCTGTCGCGGCATGCTACCAGTGTTGAAGACTGCGATGGAGCTCCGTATGCCACGGCAAACTGGCTGACACTGACGGCGGCGGTGCACAAATGCTGCGCAGCTAGCGCCATTCGACGGCCAACACCGCGGTTCCTGGTGTGTCCGCTGTGCTGTGCGTGTGATCATTGCTTGTACAGCCCTCTCGCAGTGTCCGGAGCAAGTATGGTGGGTCTGACACACCGGTGTCAATGTGTTCTTTTTCCATTTCCAGGAGTGTATATTGGAGCCCTACGCCGTAGCAGCGAATACTTTACCCTCCTACTGGTCAGGGGGGCACACCGCGATGCGTTCGGTGACTGAAATCAAGGACGACCGCAATGTGTTATTAATGGCAAGCGCCCGAAAAATGCAAGTCTGCGGTCTCGTGTTCGGTTGTTACGGAACGCAGGTACTTTCCTATGAGCCTCTGAAACCCCAGTGGATTCCATTATGTAGGTGGACCCGTTTCCTGGTCTGCCAAACCAATTTGATTATGCGTGACGGAATATGTCAAATATTTAGACAGTTGTCTTGTTGCCTTTCTGCCTAACAAGGGCTCACCCTCTGCTTTATTGCTGGTCTACAATGCGCTGGCCATTGCAGCGGCGACTTCTCGGTGCTAGTCAGTCTACCTGGACGTGGGTGCTTACCGACTGGCGCCAACCAATGTGTCTGCTCAATGAGACCGCGGAACTCGGCCTGGAAATTTTTCCACCCAGGTTCCGCATCAAAAACGCGCTTCCCTCGGCCCACCGTTGCCGTGCTTTTACTGCAGTCGTTTAAATCAGCACCCTATTCCTTTGAACGCAGCTACAGCTTACGGTTATTCCTTCCCTACAGCGCTCCAGCAAGAGCATTAACTACTGCCCACCATTTCATCATGATGCATGAAGTCAAATTGCAATAAAGATCATATTCCATAAGAACATGAAGCGGCATAACACCGAATCACAAGTGAGAATGCCCTGCAATCTCTCAAGATGCACCAGCAGCTTAGACAATGTATGTATGTAATTAGTTTAACATTTTAGTCTCTCTTGATAGCGAAAGTACCGTACTTTACAACATTTTATTTCATTTTTAAAAGTTTTAAATTGCTGCATTTTAATGCACCTGATTCATATTTTAGCCTTAGTAATAAAAGTGCCTGTAACACAAGAACGCACTTCAATACATGCAGACTTGCTGTTACTACTCGCCCCTAATACTAAAGCCTAGCCTCTGGGATTCGGTCATATACAGAGTGGTCATAATCAGTCTGAAAAACTTTCAAGGATATTGTAGGTAGGTTGTGCTGAGAAACAATTGTTAAGAAGAGAATTAGATAAGTACCGTTATTTCCGAGCTAGCTGTCATTGAAGTGAGACAATCTGGCCGCGCTCTAATTCAGGTAGCCCGCCAGATAGAATTAGCGTTAGTTGTTCTCATAGCGTAGATGATAGCGCACGTGACTGCTCAACCTTTGGCTCGACTTCAGTCCTTATTAACGTTCCATGTCCAATTTTTCTGTCACTCCCTTATTTGGTGTTAGGAAACCAAACGAATAACAAGTTTGACAACATCGTCTCTGGCGGGCCGCTTGAATTTGCGCCCGCATCGATCTGATTGGCTATCTTCAGTGCTAACCAACTCGGAAACGGCACAACGTATCGAATTTTTTCATAACAATTATTTCTCAGCACAAGTTACACTGCAACAGTCTTACTAGCTTTTCAGACTGTTTCTGAGCACCCTGTATAATCGTTGAACTTTTATTGTCTTTTCATATATAATAAGGCAAACCAACAGGCGACGGTGCTGGCAACAGTCCTATATTTTACGTAACCTCTTTTGTTATTCATTAGAAACAGCGTAGATGATAATAATTAATTAAAAATTTTATTTCTCTGTATTCTAGTGTTAAATCCAAAGACGCGTAATTCAGCCGAAACCATTTTCAGGATTCCGTGGCTCAATCTGTAAAAGCGCCACCGTTATTGATCGCTTTGTTATCCGTTTGTCTCTGTCCGACGAACCATATTTCACAGAAATAAGTAGACGTATGTAAGGTAGTTATTTTTTGTTCGTGTTATTGGATGTGTTAACGTTTGTAAAGGAAACTGAAATATCTGAAGAATTATTGTCAGAGAAACAGTTGTTAGGCAATAGTATCTGTGTCTGCGATGTCAGTACTGCGGAGTCGTAGAATCTTTGACAGCCAGAACTGCTGTGTGCAGCAGGCGGGGTTCAAAAATTGTGCAGTGTAATGCGTGGACACACTTTCACAACTATGTGAGTTGCAGATTTATTAAGAGGAGGATCGATGACTCCGAAAAATGGTTGGATAGCATATGGACGCAAAAAAAGGTTTTGAAATGAAGAACAAGATATTATTTGATGAAGTAAAATGTATATTTTTATTGTTGTAAACGTGTATTGTTGGTCCATTTTACCCTCGTCACGGTCGAGATTTTGATAATTATTCCATTGATTGATCTTCTGAGCCAATTCACTGTACCATGGAAGTTATTAGACTAAATGAATTTTCATATTAGACTTTTTTTATGTTTTTTTTATCAGTTCCTTGCTATCCGGAATTTCAGAATTTAAAGGTTGAGTGATGTGTTTCATTGGAATTTGTGTCAAGATTATGAACGCAATTTCCCTGAACAACTGTAGTTACTTTTTAGCAATATGTTTTGGGTTGTTGAGTTGTTTCGGGGGAGGAGACCAAACAGCGAGGTCTTCGCTCTCATCGGATTAGGGAAGGATGGGGAAGGAAGTCGGCCGTGCCCTTTTCTAAGGTACCATCCCGGCATTTGCCTGAAGAAATTTAGGGAAATCACGGGAAATCTAAATCAGGATGGCCGGACGCGGGATTGAAACGTCGTCCTCACGAACGCGAGAGCGGTATGTTTTTAGCTGTTGCGGTGTCTTGCTGTGTTGCTGTTCCTACCAGTACTTGATTTTGCATGTGAGATTCATAATACGTGATTGTTTCGTTTCCTCTGCGCACTGTAGATTCGATTAGTTTCTTTATTTTACCAAGGATATACGTCAGTGCAGAAATTTTCAGTGTTTCAGGTTACATTCTTATAAAGAGCGACATTACACTTTAGTTTGTTTTGTTGGTGCATATAGTATTTTTTTTTCTTCAAACAGTTCTCACTGACCACGTCTACTGAGCGTGAAATTATTGGGTTGATTATTTATTTGCTTATGAATAATATTCGTTGTCACACACAGAATTCTTTCCAATTTCATTTAAGTGTTGTGGCTTTGAGCTCAGTAGCACATTTAGGTTGTCAGTTCACATTCCCAGGCTTGTACATATATCAAAAAAAGTTTTGCATCACCCCTGTTCCCAGAACTCCTGAAGATAGATGTTGACTGTGGATATTGCATCACAGACATAGCCCCTTTGACTGTCCAGAGATGTCACTAAGCCAGCCCAAAGATGTAAACAACCATGCATGAGCAGTGCCTATTAGACAGAGGGGTCGGACAGCCGATCAGTTCCACTCATTCCACCAGGAAGGAGAGACACGGCTCGTGTTGTCTGTAGTTCAACCATACCTAGACGGTCAATACTGCAGTTCGATCGCGTCCGCATTGTTACTTTGTGCCAGGAAGGGCTCTCAACAAGGGAACTGTCCAGGTGTCTCGGAGAGAACCAAAGCGATGTTGTTCGGACATGGAGGAGATTCAGAGAGACCGGAGCTGTCGATGACATGCCTCTCTCAGGCCGCCCAAGTGCTACTGTTGCGGCAGTGGATGACCACTACCTACGGATTATGGCTCGGAGGAATCCAGATAACAACGCCACCATGTTGAATAATGCTTTTCGTGCAGCCACAGGACGTCGTATTACGACTCAGACCGTGCACAATACTCTGCATGATGCGCAACTCCACTCCCGACGTCCATGGCCAGATTCATCTTTGCAACCACGAAACCATGCAGCGTGGTACAGATGGGCCCAACAACATGCCGAATGGACCGCTCAGGATTGGCATCACGTTCTATTCACCGATGAGTGTCGCATATGCCTTCAACCAGCCAATCGTCGGAGACGTGTTTGGAGGCAACCCAGTCAGGCTGAACACCTTAGACACACTGTCCAGAGTATGCAGCAAAGTGGAGGTTCCCTGCTCTTTTGGGGTGGCATTATGTGGGACCGAAATATGCCAAAAGATACGATCATTGATGCCACAAATTTTTATACTCGAAAACTCACTCGTCACAACGTATAGGTTACTTCCTGTTGACTTAGAATATTTTTTTATCCGTCTGGCTGTTATCGTTCCGTCCGTTTTCTCTGGAAAAGGTTGGCGTATCAAGCTCAAATTTACGTCACATAGTAAGGTCTGTGGTCCCTTTGGATGTAAGATTGTTCAGCTTGTAAGTCAATACAGTCAAAAGATACAGCCATCAACGTCACGGTTTTTATAATCGAAAACTCACTCATCAAAACCTATAGCAACATTGACCTAGAATCATGAAATTTGGCAGGAAGCAAGAGTTCAGAATACAAGTAAAGGGAAAATTTCGAAATTGTTAATTTGTAATCATATCAAGTAAAAAATATTTATTTTGTCATTTTTGGTATTTGTGGTAAGTTCATATGGGACCAAACTGCTGAGGTCGTCGATCCCTAGGCTTACACACTACTTAATCTAACTTAAACTGATTTATGCTAAGGACAACACACACACACACACACACATGCCTGAGGGACGACTCGAACCTTCGACGGGGGGAGCCGCGCGAACCGTGGCAAGGTGCCTCATAAAATGGTTCAAATGGCTCTGAGCACTGTGGAACTTAACATCTGAGGACATCAGTCCCCTAGAACTTAGAACTACTTAGACCTAAATAACCTAATGGCATCACACACATCCATCCCCGAGGCAGGATTCGAACCTGCGACCGTAACGGTCGCGCGGTTCCAGACTGAAGCATCTAGAACCGCTCGGCCACAGCAAGGCGCCTCAAACCGCGCGGCTGTCATTTCTGCCCGACTTCAAACTTGAAATTAAAACATTCTCGAAAGTGCTGGAATTTATGGCACCAATATCTTGCCCGTATCAAGGTTAACAACAAGCAAAAATCGTCAGTATCCTCGATTCCCGGAATGGATAAACTGTGTACAAACATGATTAAATTTCACCAGCTGCGACATAGTTGCGAAAACTAACAGTGACCCGGGTACCGTCAGATATACCTTATTTCAGACTTTGATCACAATAAAAAGTCCTACGATGACTGGTTTCAGTCAGTAATGACCATCCTTTGATGTACAATATAAACAATATACAATTTGTGGGCAGTCTATCTTTCAAAACAATGCAGTATTTCCTATCACGATATACTCTGATGCAAACTGGGAATGTACAGACAAAATAAGATAAAGCGTACCTGTTCTACACCATGTGCTAATGTGATAAAGCCGAAATGGCATCGTCAAAAGCCGGCAGGAGTGGCCGTGCGGTTCTAGGCGCTACAGTCTGGAACCGAGCGACCGCTACGGTCGCAGGTTCGAATCCTGCCTCGGACATGGATGTATGTGATGTCCTTAGATTAGTTGGGTTTAATTTGTTCTAAGTTCTAGGCGACTGATGATCTCAGAAGTTAAGTCGCATAGTGCTCAGAACCATTTGAACCATCGCCAAAACATATAAATAGACTAAGCAAAGCATCGTCACGTAGAATCCATCAAACATTTAGTTTGTTCCTTATTACAGGTAAATTCGTTTCACTTTGAGAGCCATTCAGGCTCTTGGAAGGGCTTTTTCAAACTGTTGCTTTATATAACTTCGAAACCGGCCAGTATTTAAATCTGCACAGAAGGTTGCCAGTTCTGGAAGGAAGCGCAATCCGCTTAGCGTCCGCCTTCTCGCAGCCTTCAATAGAGCCTCCTTAGCGCGATCGCCTGCCTCTGAAGATGTAAATGGCTGCCGGAACAATGGCGCTATCAAGCAAGATGGCCGACCCGCGGGTGGCTACAAGTTATCCCATTATGCCGCCCGCGCCACGCAGACAGGAAGACGGCCAAGTTGCAGCCGTGCCGGACTCGGACTGCGTCCCGCGCTCTCTGTTAATCACTGGCTGGCAGCCGCCGCTTGCAGTTCCACCAGCTGCTGCCCCCAACATGCGAGCACTGCGCGAGGCGGGGGAGTTCTCAGGAACTGTTCCGGATCTCTCTCTCTCCATCTACATCTCCGAAATCCACTGAACTTTGGAGAGTGGAGGAGAACTGGCTTAAGTGTCTACCCTGGGGAAAGTGTCGTTTCCTTTGACATCCTATGAAAGATAAGCATACTAAATATACCCATTTAAACAGTATATATTCTGTAACTATAAGACACAAGAGTTTGAAGTCATTTTGAAGATAAAACCTCTACATCTGTAAGTACCTAATTTGTAAGCCCGACCAGTTTCGCAGCATTTCAGCTACATCATCAGGTGCAGCATATACACACTGGCCATTAAAATTGCTACACCAAGAAGAAACGCAGACGATAAACGGGTATTCATTGGACAAATATATTATCCTAGAACTGACATGTGAATATATTTTCACGCAATTTGGGTGCATAGACCCTGAGACATCAGTACCCAGAACAACCACCTCTGGCCGTAATAACGGCCTTGATACACCTGGCCATTGAGTAAAATAGAGCTTGATGGCATTTACAGGTACAGCTGCTCATGCAGCTTCAACACGATACCACAGTTCATCAAGAGTAGTGACTGGCGTATTGTGACGAGCCAGTTGCTCGGCCACCATTCACCAGACGTTTTCAATTGGTGAGATATCTGGAGAATGTGCTGGCCAGGGCAGCAGTCGAACATTTTCTGTATCCAGAAAGGCCAGTACAGGACCTGCAACATGCGGTCGTGCATTATCCTGCTGAAATGCAGGGTTTCGCACGGATCGAAAGAAGGGTAGAGCCACGGGTCCTAACACATCTGAAATGTAACGTCCACTGTTCAAAGTGCGGTCAATGCGAACAAGAGGTGACCGAGACGTGTAACCAATGGCACCCCATACCATCACGCCGGGTGGCGAATACATGCTTCCAAGGTGCGTTCGCCGCGATGTCGCCAAACACGGATGCGACCATCATGATGCTGTAAACAGAACCTGGATTCATCTGAAAAAATGACGTTTTGCCATTCGTGCACCCAGGTTCGTCGTTGAGTACACCATCGCAGGCGCTCCTCTCTGTGATGCAGCGTCAAGGGTAACCGCAGCCATGGTCTCCGAGCTGATAGTCCATGCTGCTGCAAACGTCGTCGAACTGTTCGTGCAGATGGTTGTTGTCTTGCAAACGTCCCCATCTATAGACTCAGGGATCAAGACGTGGCTGTACTATCCATTATAGCCATGCGGGTAAGATGCCTGTCATCTCGACTGCTAGTGATACGAGGCCGTTGCGATCCAGCACGGCGTTCCGCATTACCCTCCTGAACCCACCCATTCCATATTCTGCTAACAGTCATTGGATCTCAACTAACGCGAGCAGCAATGTTACGCTAAGATAAACCGCAATCGCGATAGGCTACGATGCGACCTTTATCGAAGTCGGAAACGTGATGGTACGCATTTCTTCTCCTTACACGAGGCATCACAACAACGTTTCACCAGGCAACGCCGGTCAACTGCTGTTTATGTATGAGAAATCGGTTGGAAACTTTCGTCATTTCAGCACGTTGTAGGTGTCGCCACCGGCGCCAACCTTGTGTGAATGCTCGGAAAAGCTAAATCATTTCCATATCACAGCATCTTATTTCTGTTGGTTAAATTTCGCGTCTGTAGCAGGTCATCTTCGTGGTGTAGCAATTTTAATGGCCAGTAGTGTACTTAAACCTAACTAACCTAAGGACAGCAGACACATCCATCCCCGAGGCAGGATTCGAACCTGTGACCGTTGCAGCAGCGCGGTTCCGGACTGAAGCTCCGATAACCGCTCGGGCACAGTGGCCGGCTAGAAAGGGCTAAAGCTAAACTGTGAACTTCTTAATAACAAACTATCTGGCAGCTGAAATACTACTGAATTACACACACCAATCGTACCAGTAAATGGTGAGCTGACGGGTCCCCATATAACGAAAGAATTATCAGAAACCGACTGTATGTGAATATCTATGGGACTTTGCAAAGGAAAGAAGCACCAGTCCCTCATTTACCTAAAAAGAATTGGAAAACGTACTAGTGAAAACTCCAGTTTTTCGCTCTTAATTTGTGGTTGATTCCCCAAAAATTCCCGTACAGAACTATATTATGGCTTAGCACGAAACTGAAATGAAGTGAAACAAGACTGAATATCGTGTCGTCCCTAAACATCTCAATTGGCAGAAACCAACTCATTGTAAAGCCATATGGCAAGAGGCTGCACTCATAGGGTGAAAATTGTTGAACTGTATGAAAAAAATCTGAATTAGGTACATACTACGGTGTGCACACACTTAAATCCACATGCAAACGTCACTGCGTATATTCTGATTTAGGTTATGACACGTTCTATATGCCTGCCATCATTGGAGATGATGTGGCACAGACGAATAGCGAAA
The DNA here is from genome assembly GCF_023898315.1 of Schistocerca nitens. Lineage (NCBI taxonomy): Eukaryota > Metazoa > Arthropoda > Insecta > Orthoptera > Acrididae > Schistocerca > Schistocerca nitens. The sequence goes on from NC_064614.1 coordinate 25,240,093, forward strand.
TTCTGCATGACCCGCTGAAGCGTCGAAAAATTGATGCTGTCGATGACCTCCTGAATTTATGTCATGCACTGTTTTTGGGGTTATTGCTGTACACCTTGTCTTTAATACAGCCCCACAAAAAGGAGTCGCATTTGTTCAGATCCGGAGAATACGGCGGCCAATCGAGGGTCATGCCAGTGGCCTCTAGGTACCCCAGAGCCAGAATTCGGTCCGCAGAGTCCTTCCCCAGAACATCAAACACACTCCTGCTTCGATGGGGTCTAATTCCGTCTTGTATGAACCAGATCTTGTGGATATCAGGATGACTTTGGATAATGGGGATGAAATCATCTTCCAAAATTTTAACGTACCGTTCGGTAGTCACCGTGTCATCAAGGAATATCGCACCGATTATTCCGCTACTGAACATTGCTCACTACACAGTAACCCGGTGAGGGTGAAGAGACTTCTCGATCGCGAAATGCGGATTCTCAGTCCCCCAAATGCGCGAATTTTGCTCATTGACGAACCCATCCAAATGAAAATGGGCTTCGTCGCTGCATGCACATCCTATCACGAGCCGGTTCCAACCGCTCAGTTTGAACGTTCTAACGCAAACCGTTCAGAGTTTATGAAGATTTTGTTTCATATAGTTCTGAGCAGTGCGTGGCTCGTGTTCCAGCCATCATGTATTTTACACCCTGTTTTTAACGTACTTCCACCTCACTAAGTTAATTTAAATTACTGCTGCACTCAGTTGCTGCTTTGCCTGACCGTGAGCGGCGTTAGCTGCGCGTATCGATGTATCCCCTCTCGTAGTATCTTTGCTCGACTGCTATTACTTCCCGGTCGTTGTCTGTCGTGGGGCAGTTCGGATAGGGAATTTCGGGTTGCGAGTTCGGGCTGCCAGTCAGCTGGAACGCGTCTGGAGCGCAGTCCGGACCTGCCAGTCGGGGAGCTGCAGTGCGGCACTGGTGCAGTCGGGTTGGAGCAGCAGGGAGGTCTGCGTCGACATGGCTCGCCCGACCACTGCCGCCGCGCATCGCCTGAGCTGGGCCACGGTCTTGGTGGATCGCCGGTCGGTCGTCCTACTGGATGACGCGTTTTGGGTCGCCGATCGTTCATGAGTCGGCTATGTATGAGTGCATCGACTCCCGATTTGTCTTCGTGCTTGTTTAGTTACTGTTGGGTATCGTTCAGGTCTTCGTGCAAGTGTTTGTCAGGTTGTGTGTGTAGTTGCCGTTATTTTCACTGACGGCGATTTTAGATGTTGGCATTCCGAGGCGAGTCGGTCAGTTGTTGCGGACGAGGTAAGTCAGGGCTTCACAACATACGTGCTCGCGGAGCAAGCTGTGAGCAGCAAGGCGCGAGCACGGAGCAGCGCGAGCACGCTACCCCCACTACCGGACCAGAGCGGAGAGTCGGGAGAGGCACGTGGTGCACACAACAGCTGCCGCCAGTCAATGTAAATCCGCGGCCTCCTGCAGGGATATCACTCACGAATTATTACTGCGACAAATGAAACAAATAAAGGAGAATGTACACTTGCCACATAATTTTATTAGCTTAGTGTATGCCTCTATATTCGTATTAATTTGTGAGCTATTACACAGTAAAAGGTGTCACTGAAGTGTTGAATTCTCGGTTATCTTGTACTTTTTGCCCTTTATAATTGCGTCTATGTTCGGAGTAATTGTTCTTGTGCATCGTAGGCACAGCGTGCAGTTTAAATTTCGATCAGACAATGCGTTTTTCAGGCACGTCTTGTTACATTTCATTGCAGAGAACAGTTGTTCACAAACATACCTGGAACCGAACATTGATATTATTGTAGCCGCCAGTTTGTGCAAACGAGGAAATCTATCCTGAGGGAAGTGTCGGTAGAATTCCAAAATGTTTTTCTTGTTCTGAAATTTGTCTCTGTATTCTCTGTCACACTGCAGGTCAATAATTTCTTGCTGCAGCTCAGAACGAATCTCTTAAATATTCGCTGAATATGGAGAGAACAGATCAGAATCACTGTCTAGTGCTGTCAGATCTTGAAAGCGCTGATCAACTAAAGTATGTGAATAACGTTCACAGTCTTTGTGAACATCTTGCATGGATGATAATTTAGGAAAATGAGCTAGGTTTCCTGTTTCCAGCTGACTCACCCAAATTGTCAATTTCATTTTAAAAGCTCGTATTCGATCTATGAAATGAGTAATTAGCAGATCTTTACCTTGTAGTAAAATGTTCAAAGCATTCAGATGGCTAGTTAAATCTGCTAAGAACGCGAGATCACATTCAAACGTGCGCGCGCATTTCCCCTCCCTCCCCTCCCTCCCTACTCCGCGACCTTGCACTTGCTCGCGAGCACGTGCCTGAGCAGACGCGAGTACTCGCGCTCACATCCCGCCAGTTGTTAAGCCCTGACGTAAGTTATCTCCGCGCGGTGCAGTTGGCTGGGTCCGCTGGCAGCCCCTGCTCAGTGTTGGAGAGTGTGTGGAGCTGTCCGATTGCTACGAGCTTCGTGTTTCACTGACCCAGGACGTCAAAGTTGAGTAGTGGTTTCAACTACTCAAGCCATGTCCATTCATGTTGTGCTGGTTCGTTTTGGTGGTTTGATATTGGGGAGGTTTTCCTGTGAGCAATACAGAGAGTTTCTACCACTGAAATTTAGCCGCCATGCTGTGCAATTAACTATTTTGGTTGGCTACAATTCGAGTGCACCAGCGGAATTTTCTGCCTTGTGGCCGTCAGTGTTCTGGTTACCTGCCCTGGCCACTAACGTAATTTCAGGCAGCATCCTTTCCTCACCTGTTGTCGCTGTCCAACATGGTGTGTAATTTTGACAGCTAATACATACTCCATTGTTTGTAACCTTTTCTGTTTGAGTTCTCATGTACTGACTGGGGGAGAAGCAAGTCGTTGTGTCGGTCGGTCCGTGGCTGTCCCCTTGTTGGGTTCCGACGCATCAAGTGTAGTTGGTCTCACCACCTGTCTCGCCTGAGTGAACGAGGGCAGACCGACCTCCCTGGAGGCTTCTGACTGCCACCGGTGTTTAATTATCTGTTTTCAACTGCTTAAAATTTAAGGCTTATGGCTAATTTTTCTTTTTTCTTAAAAATTTTGCAATATTAATTCTTTAATTCATCTTTCAAAGCTTAAACATTGCGGCCTACTGCCTTTAAAACTCTATCGTAATATATTATAAAATTTAGAAACATAATGGTGACCTTCTGCCTTTAGTATTGCACCTTGCATATGTTTGTTATATCTACTTTGCTCTGATGTTTTTTGATAATTATTTTATTGCTATCTTAATTGGATTTTTTTTATCTTGTTGATTTGTTAAGATTTCTTGTTTGGAGGCGTTCAGCCGTGAAAGAGTTGCGTTCGGTAAAGGTCCGGCTATGTGCCGCTTTGGTTGTAAAAGTGTTATTAAATTACAATAAATTACAATTAGAAGGTGAAACTGACCCCAACCTTATTTGACCCTTTCCAAAATCCTAATTACCTGTTCTGCCCAGCGGGTTTAGCGGGCGTATCAAGTTTGTAGTGACCTATTTCTGACAATCGATCCCTACAAGTGTACAGTGCTTCATAAACATTTCTTGAAGTGTTAATTTACGTGCAGTGATATAGTTATTCTTTGACTTAGCTTGTGTTAGTTATTCCGTGCTGTTCATGTCTACACAATTCGTTCATGTGTGTAGTGTTCAGTTATTGCTAAATGTATGTGGGAATAAAGGAATTGTTTTCTCCAACACCCACATTTGGTGACCCCGACGTGATTTGAACATTTGGTGACATCCGACGAACTACGTTAACATCCGCGTCGGCTTCAGCGTTTAACGAAGTTCCGCAACGTTCACGTTTGTAACTTCAGCGCCAGACGCGTCGCGCTCGTTTCATCACGGTAACGACCGATTCGCCAGTCTCAATTCAACCTGAAGCCAGCAGTGCAATTAACAGGGTGACGATAAAACCTCCACCACTCTGGTTACATAATCCTCTGTTGTGGTTTGCCCAGTTAGAAAGCCAGTTCGTTCTCGCACAAATATCGGCGGATGAAACTAAGTGCAGCTATGTGGTTGCAGCACTTACAGAAGACCTAGCAGCAGAAGTACAACAAGATATCCTAGCCGCACCACCGGATACCGATCGTTATGCATCCATTAAAAACGCATTAATAACGCGTTTGTCACAATCAGAGGCAAAACGGCTAGAGAAGCTACTGCGCACTGAAGAACTCGGAGATCGCACTCCATCACAACTCTTACGACGTTTGCGCACTCTGGCAAGTAACGCTGTAACTGATGATGTGCTACGAAATATATGGTTGTCTCGGTTGCCGCCAGATACTCAAAAAATTCTCACGGTATGTTCAGGCGATTTAAACGCACTGGCACAAACGGCCGACAGGTTGATTGAAATGTATCCCACATCAAGTGTCTCAACATTAATGCCACAACAAGAAAATTCGCCCGCAGTGACGTTAGTCTCCATACAATCACAACTGGCGGAGTTGACCGCACAGGTAGCTGCATTACAAACAACGCACAACCGCCAACGGCCACGCCGCCGACGGTCACGAAGTCGCAATCGATCACCATCACTACAGAACTTATGCTGGTACCACAAGACATTTGGTAATGATGCACGAAAGTGTACGCCACCTTGCAAGTGGAAACACGAGGCAGACACCGTAGCAGCGATAACTTCCAGTGCAAACACTCGCCGACTTTTTGTGACAGACCGCGAAACAAAACTACAGTTTCTCGTCGATACGGGCGCAGAAGTGTCCGTATATCCAGCAAACCACCTATCACGCCGGAGCTGCGACGACTGTTATCTATACGCCGCCAATGACTCCAAAATTAGAACATACGGTCGAGTGACATTATTCCTTAATTTGGGGCTACGCCGTGTGTTTGAATGGCAATTTACAGTGGCAGATACATCACAGCCTATTATCGGAGCAGATTTTTTGTCCTTCTACGACTTACTGCCAGATCTGCGACGTCAGCGACTAATAGATTTGACTACTAGTCTGCATACAACAGGAAAAGTCCGTTGTATCACACCACTACAGGTACGCACAGTCACAGGCGACACACCATGTATACGATTACTGAAAGGATACCCCGAGATCACACAGCAATCGCCTACTCTCCCACCAGTCAAGCATACAACGTCCACCACATTTTGACCACGCCAGGGCCGCCAACTCACGCTCGGCCTAGACGTTTAATCCCCACGAAAAGCTAAAAGTGGTAAAGCAGGAATTTCGCAGCATGCTGTCACAAGGTATCTGCAGAGTTTCTAGTAGCATTTGGGCATTCCCAATTCACACCTTGCCTAAAAAGAAGAATGGATGGCGCCCCTGCGGTGACTATCGCCAACTCAATGCAAGGACCATTCCAGACCGGTACCCCGTTCCACATATAGAAGACTTTTCTGCAAATGTTCACGGTAAGACTATATTTTCTACCATTGATCTAGTTCGAGCTTACTATCAGATCCCTATAGCTGCAGAAGACATTCCTAAAACAGCGGTGACAACACCATTCGGTCTATTTGAATTCACCCGAATGCCATTAGGACTATGTAATGCCGCCCAGACCTTCCAACGTTTTATGGATGAGGTTACAAGAGATTTAGATTTTTGCTATGTGTATATAGATGATTTATTGGTGATGTCTGCATCGGAAGAGGAGCACTTACAGCATTTGGCACAAGTGTTTGACCGCCTACGCACACATGGGCTAGTAATTAATCCTTCCAAGTGTGTTTTTGGTGAGAAAGAGGTCCACTTTCTAGGATGTTTGGTGAATGCACAGGGTATTCGACCGCCACATAGTAAAGTAGAGGCCATAAACAAATACCCCCGCCCTGTCACAGTCAGAGAATTACAACGATTCATTGGAGTAGTGAATTTCTACCAACGCTTCATTCGCAATCATGCACTGATAACTGCACCATTGAATGGACTACTTAAAGGCGCACCTGAACCTAACCACAGTGTGCATTGGACTATCGAGGCGGACACCGCGTTTCACGCTATAAAAAAAGCTATAGCAGAGGCCGCACAATTAGCACACCCGGTTGCGCATGCTCCACTCGCTCTCATGGTTGATGCTTCGTCCACTGCCATTAGTGCCGTACTTCAGCAACAAATTGATCAGTTATGGCAGCCCATTGCATTTTATAGTCATAAGTTGTCACCATCTCAGCAACGTCGGGCAACATATGACCGTGAGCTGTACGCCGCTTATGCGGCAGTAAAAAAATTCAGACACGCATTAGAAAGGCGACAGTTCACGATTTACACAGATCATAAACCGCTTACCTATGCCTTTAAGGTAAAGCCAGATAAAGCATCGCCCAGCCAGCTTCGACACTTAGATTATATCAGCCAGTTCATGACCAGCATTGTGTATGTGGAAGGGAAGCTAAATGTTCCAGCTGATGCACTTTCTCGCATAGAAGCAGTGTCTACAGTAGCAGATGACATCGCACAGGTGGAAGCAGTGACAAAGGCCATTGATTACGACGCCCTCGCGCATGCGCAACAATGTCATAGTGAGTTGCGTGATCCATTGCAACAAGAGAAAGGATTGAAGCTACAGCTCGTGATATTTCCTGAAGCAAGCATTGAGTTGTACTGTGACGTAGCAAGAGGAAAGATACGTCCATTTGTGCCACAGCCATTCAGAACACAGGCAGTTGCATCAATGCACAATCTGTCACACCCAGGAGTAAGAGCCACACTCAGGTTGGTCAAACAGAAATTTGTATGGCCATGCATGCACACAGACTGTAAAACATTTGTGAAGCAATGCTTGGCGTGCCAGAGGAATAAAATCACACAGCACGTCAGGGCACCATTAGGCACATTTCTTCCACCAAATCAGCGTTTTGACCATGTGCATGTTGACATCATCGGCCCACTCTCGACATCGGAAGGCTACAGTTATTGCCTCATGCTGATTGACAGATTTACTAGGTGGCCTGAGGCATTTCCAATGAAGGATATCACAGCAGAAACTATAGCTCAAACATTTTTTCGTGGTTGGATTGCCCGGTTTGTAGTTCCACTGAGAATTACAACTGATCAAGGACGACAATTTGAAGCCTACGTTTTCAAAGCATTGGCTACGTTATTAGGTACGAAACGCATACGCACCATGGCATACCACCCCGCATCAAATGGCATGGTTGAGCGACTTCATCGACAGTTAAAGGCAGCACTGAGATGTCACGCAACACCGAATTGGACAGAGAAACTACCCATCGTACTTTTGGGTCTACGTACGTCATTCAAAAGTGATCTGAAAGCAACAGTAGCAGAACTGGTGTATGGACAAACGTTACGCCTACCTGGAGAATTTCTGCACAGCATGGCAGATGATACAATCACAGCCTCAGAATTCGTCACAAGATTAAGAGAGCATATACGCCAATTGAGACCAACAATGCCCAGGAACCAGCTTGGAAGACACTCGTTCGTTTTTGCGGAGCTAGATAAGTGCACGCACGTATTCTTACGCAACGATACTGTGCGTAAACCACTGCAGCCATTATATGACGGACCATATCTGGTAGTCAGTAGGGATACCAATACTTTCCGCATAATGATTAACGGTACACCTGTAAGTAGGCTGTTTAGGTTTTTTTATTGGTAACTCCACCTCTGTATAAAAATCACTGGCTGTGCCGTGTGCAGTCTGTGGCTGCTTTGCATTGTTGTAATACTCAACCATTGTAGTGTTAGGCAGCTGGCTGTGAACAGCGCGTAGCGTTGGGCAGTTGGAGGTGAGCCGCCAGCAGTGGTGGATGTGGGGAGAGAGATGGCGGAGCTTTGTAATTTGTCATGAACTGCTACATTTATAAATGATGATATAAAGGTAAATACATTGTTTGTTCTCTATTAATATCTTTCATTTGCTAACTATCCCTATCAGTAGTTAGTGCCTTCCATAGTTTGAATCTTTTATTTAGCTGGCAGTAGTTGCGCTCGCTGTATTGCAGTAGCTTGAGCAGCGAAGATTTTTGGGAGGTAAGTGATTTGTGAAAGGTATAGTTTAATGTTAGTCAGGGCCATTCTTTTGTAGGGAATTTTGAAAGTCAGATTGCGTTGCGCTATAAATATTGTGTCAGGTTAAGCACAGTCGTGTAAAATTGTTAAAAGGGGACGTTTCATATGTCGACCCTTAGCCTAGGATACCTCACTGGAATCTTCTGATTTTTTCTGGTAGTTTGTGTAATTAGTGTAGATTTTGTTTATTGCTAGCGCGTAATTGTAGAGAGAATCTCCTTTGTAGTTGCAGTTTTTCATTGTTGTACAGTAAAACAGTTGTGGCATGCATGTAGATTTGCAACAAGTATTTCGCAGCTGCAATTAACTAGATATTATTTTCAGTGTTATGTTAATGTGTTCTCTTATTTTTGCTCTTCAAATTGTGTTTTTCTGTGTTGTCGTGTGAAATACTGTGACAATAATGGCGTGTGAAAAACGTAACACTAGGCTCCAAAGTAAATTGAGAAATGACAGCGAAGACGAAAGCAGTGTGTTAGCGCCACCGTGTAATGAATTAACTAATATTCAAAGTACTAATTTGGTAACTGTGCATAGGGAAATGGAGCGGGCGGCAAACAATGGTGTAGACAGCGAAACAATTAGAAAACAGGGAAGCATTATCGATCGATCGGTCGGCAATAGCTCGGCTCAGGAATCCGAAATGACACGAGACGATCTCACAAATACTGTAGATTCAAGTTTTGGATCCTCACCGTTTTCTCAAATAAGTCAAGACACATTTTCTGCTTGTCAAAATGTGAATGTTGCCGGTGCAAATGCACTGCCGAAAAGTGTAGAGGAACAGATTCCAGACACTAATGCATTGTTATTACAGCTAATGCAACAAATGGAACAACATCAGAGACAAACACAACAAAAGCTTGAAAAATTAGACACAATTGAGCAAAATCAGAAACAAATGGAACAAAATCTTCAAAAGTTAGACTCATTGGAGCAAACTCTTGAACAAACACGTGAGGATGTAACTACTGAGTTACATCACATTGAATCGAAATGTCAAAAAGTCTGTAATGACGTAAAAACACAAATTTGTGAGCATTTCAAACCTATTTTTTCGCGTCATGAAAATGCACTACAGAATCACGAAGCAGCCATAAAAGAACTGCAAACTACTGTTCATGAAAATCATGAGACTTTGCAAGCTAAATTTGACTCAGTTGCATCTACCGATTCAGTTACGCAACTTGCAAAAACTCAGGAAAACTTGAAGGACTCAGTAGATTCGATTTCAACACAAATGGACACTCTGAAACTTGGTTCAGAAAAACACACTGAGGAAATGTGTTCACTATCGGAGAAAGTAGCCGAACTTTCGGATCAGGTCACTAACTTATCTACAAAGGTAGATGATGATCTGAATGACACAAGACCTGTAGCCTTCACTGACACAGAAGAGTATGAACAAATTAAAAAATTCAAACAAAATCAAAATCAAATCAATACACAGTACAAAAGAGAAATCCGGGAAGTACAAGATCAGTTGACGCAGGTAATACAAGAATTACATATTTCAGAGGACACTCGCGCTCCAATACAGGAAGAGGGACATAGAAATACGGAACAGCCACAAAATAATAACACAGGGCATTTCGGAAGTTATGAAAGAAACTGGCAATGCGCACCGAATTTTGAGATGGAACGGCCGACACGACCTAACAATGACCGATATGCGACTCGCCGACATGATGACTTTGACTATAAGCTGTTCATTACTACACGTAAATTCAAAACGTTTAAAAATTCTGCCAACGACATTCATCCACAAGCGTGGCTCCATCAATTCTCTCATTGTTTTCCCCCCAACTGGTCATTAGAACACAGATTAGAATTTATGTGTGGCTATTTAGAGAATGAACCAGCTGTAAGAATGCGTTCGGTCATTCACGAGTGTCATAGTGAAGGATAATTTTACCATGCCTTCCTCTCAGCATATTGGTCTCAAGCCACACAAGACCGAGTAAAACATGGCATCATAATGATGAAACATTTCGAACAATCTGAATTCTCCAGTCTTGTGAAATATTTTGAAAACATGTTGCACAAGAATCAGTACCTGTCAAACCCATACAGCCCCTCAGAACTCATCCGCATTTGCTTAATCAAACTGCCTGAACATTTGCGACATATTATTTTGGCAGGACGTTGCAAAGACGACATTGAAGCATTTCAAGGACTCTTACAAGAACTGGAAATTGACAATGACAATCGCGGAACGCACGAGCACAACAATTACAGATCACATCCGTCGCAATTCCGCGATGAAAGAAATAATAACTGGACGCGACAAGGCTATTCTCACAACACAAATCGTGACCGAAACAGACACCACCCGTATAACAACCGTTGGCAGAGTAGTAATAATTACAGGGAAAGATCACCTCTCCGCGGTAATGACTATCACAGAGACAATCAGAGAAACAGACAATATGGGAACCAAAACAATTATTATTACGAGGGACAGTGTAACTTTAGATGCAACGGTCCAGCGCGCAGTTACGATTCAGGGAGAAATTCTCCACCACTTAACCGACAAGAAAGAAACCACAGAAACTACCGACATGACGACAGACGATGGGATCGTAACGACAGACCTGAATTGCATCAGAACTGGCGGGATTTAAACAGGGCAGGGCCCTCTCGTCACGGTGAATTTGTAGAAGTTAGGTCTCCAAATCCCAATAACGACGCGCGCCAACAAAGAGACAATAGGCAATGACTCACACCGCTGGCAGCCACAAAACGTTCTTATGACACTAACGACGCAGCTGCCGTAGCTAGTAATTACGTAAAAATGGAAGACATTAGGGACATCTTACTCCAAGAACACGACGTAAAACATAACAACATTGCATATCCTGTGATTCACATTACAGTAAATGACGTAAAATTTACGGCAGTACTTGACTCTGGCAGTCCCATTTCAGTAATTAGTGAAACAGCTTTTAGCAAATGCAACAAATCGAACGATTGCCCCACACTTCCGTTACGTAAGATTAAATTACAAGGTGCAATCTTTGGAAAAAGTGTAGATGTACGCCAACAAACCAACTTAGAATTCTTTTGTCAAAGCCACAGTTTCTCTATGAACTTTCTTATTGTTCCATTATTGTCGACGGAAATTATACTGGGAGTAGACTTTTTGAATGAATACAAAGCAATCTTAAGCTTTCACGATGCGGAAATAAGTTTAGAAAAAGAAGGTAAGTCAGTAGCTTTGAAATTTGAAGATTGGCTCTCAGACCATGACGAAGAAATTAATCGGCTTTACCTCCTGTTAGACAACAGTTCGGAATTTTCGACGGAACTTGACACTAACAATCACTCTGCAAGTACTGACAGGGGTGATATCGACGGCGCATTTGATACTAATGAGTTAATTCAAAATAAAATTCAAACAATTGAGAATTGTAATGACACTGATAGGCAGGACCTTTTTGAGATTTTACAAGCACATTCCACAGTTTTTACCCATAAAACAGGAACAATCAAGGGATTTCAATACCAATTTCGTGTTCGTGAGCATACTAAATTTTGTGTTAGACCATACGTAATTCCGGCGCATTATAGGGACCGTGTTAGAACAGAAATACAATCTATGCTTGACGAGGGCATTATTGAGCCTGCAGTAAGCTCATACAACAATCCATTACATGTTGTTGAGAAGAAAAATGGATCAATCAGGCTTGTCTTAGATTCGAGACAAATTAATACTATCATTATTCCTGAAACAGACAGGCCGCAAACGTTGGAAGAACTTCTTCAAAATTTCAATGGTGTAAACGTGTTGTCTTCCATTGATCTCAGATCCAGCTTTTATCAGATCGAACTTCATCCAGAATGTAGAAAATACACAGCTTTCCTTTGTTTCGGCGTTTGTTATCAGTTTCGGAAACTTCCTTTTGGTTTGAACATTTCTTCAGCAGCATTCATTCGCGGGCTAAATTCCATATTACCTGAGTTCTTAAAACGTCGCATCACCTTATATGTGGACGATATTCTAATAGCAGAAGCTTCATGGGAACAACATAATCGCATCCTCAACAGTTTGTTAGGTATTTTTGCAGAATCTGGAATTACAGTTAACTTGGAAAAGTCTGAATTCGGTAGGTCAAAGGTGAGGTTTTTGGGACATATTATTTCTTCTGAAGGCATTCAGCCGGATCCTGAAAAGTTAGAAGCAATCAGAGCCATTCCAGTTCCCTCCACAAAAAGACAAGTCCGCAGTTTTCTAGGTCTCGTAAATTTTTACCGTCGTTTTCTGAATATGCAAATTCTTGTTACACCAAAACTTTGTTCTCTCACTGGAAAAAATACTATTTGGAACTGGGACGAACAAGCACAGTTGGAATTCAATTCTTTGAAAGAATCGCTACTTAACGCGCCAATTCTAGCTCATCCAGATCTGTCACAAGATTTCTGCCTTAGCACGGATTCTTCTAAAGTCGGTCTTGGTGCCCATTTATTTCAAGAAGCCACAGAAAATTACACTACTGTTCAGAAAACCATTGCTTTTGCTAGCCGAGTGCTAACAAAATCTGAAAAAAATTATTCCGTTACTGAATTAGAAGCTTTAGCTATCGTTTGGGCATTTAACAAATTCCGTTTCTTTCTTTCTGGTAAGCACGTAAAAGTATACAGTGATCATCGTGCATTACAATTTCTTATGTCTTCAAAATTAAATCATGACAGGTTAAAACGTTGGGCATTGTTTCTGCAAGAATTCCACTTCACAATAGTCTACATTCCCGGCAAGGAGAACATTGTTGCGGACGCACTGTCACGCGCACCGGCTGGGCTTGAGAAAAGTAACACAGAAGGCAACCTCGAGAAAAATTTCAGTATTCTTTACATTCAGAAAGTCGCCTTTGAAAACTTCATCACCACATCTTTAAAGGACATTGCTCATGAACAAGATAAAGATCCTATTTGGAAAGACATCAAAAGCAAATGGCATGAAAAGACACACACACAGATTCGGCATTATTATCTGGTTAGAAACAACATACTGTTCAAACGCTGCACTGTTGATGACAAGCTATGGGTACTTTGCATTCCTGACGATTTTGTTAATAAGCTCATTTGGTACATTCATTTCAGCTACGCACATTTTGGTCCACGAAAATGTTATCATATTCTTCGAACGACTTGTTATTTTAACAATATGGAAAAGAGAATTCGAAGAGTCTTGTCTATTTGTAAACTTTGTCAAAAGGCGAAACCATCTACTGTCTCACATCGTGCTCCGTTGTTTCCTATTATTCCTTCTAAATTAAAAGAATTTGCTGCAGTTGATCTATTGGGACCCCTTGTCAGAACATCGAATGGATTTTCGTACGTTCTAGTCGCTGTTGAACTTACTTCCAAATTTGTTTCTTTCACTCCGTTACGTAAAGCCACTGGACGATCTGTATCCAACGCCTTTGTTAAAAATTTCTTACGTGAAGTTGGCCACGTTGCTAAAGTCATTTCAGATAACGGACCGCAATTCAGATCTGCTGTTTGGTCTCGCATGCTTCGCAACCATAAAATCAAACCTGTTTTTATTTCATTGTACTCACCACATTGTAACCCCTCCGAACGGATTATGAAAGAAATCAATAAGCTTTGCAGACTTTATTGTCACAGAAAGCATCAGCATTGGGACAGATATTTACACTTATTTCAAAACGTGCTGAATGAAATGCCTCATGACTCCACTGCTTTACCACCTACTCTTGTACTGAAGAATGAAAAACCACCGAACAGAATCAGAGAGCTTGTACCTTTCCCGAATACACGTAAACTTCGACACAAAGACATAATTGATTTGGCTCTTAAAAATATAAAATCTGCAGCAGACAAAAGGAGAAAACTACACGGTAAAGCAAATGCAAAGAAATTGTATATTGGTCAGAAAGTTCTTATTAAAGCTCATTCATTGTCACATAAGAAGAAACACTTGAGTCACAAATTCTTTCTAGTTTACAATGGACCTTACAGAATCCGACGTATACCACATGATAATTGCGTTGAAGTTGAAACTCTGCGTACTAGGAAGAGTAAAGGTTTACACCACATTTCACATGTAAAACCGTTTATTGAAAGATAATCTGCTTTTTTTTAATGCAACATTTTGGTTTACTTGCAAATACATTATGGATTAAAGGTGCTTACTGAGAGATACCAGGTGACACAGTGGTTAGTTTATTTGACAGCTACACGACTATATCACGACGCTACTAATGTGTGACACAATTCACCTTGTTGCTTTTGCGGTGTATCTGTTTTATATCTGCACAGTTTTTCTGAATTCTTCTGGAAAGTAAAACATGTTTTAGTAGTAACTTTTGTGGTATAGCAACAATGAGGCAGCCTTTTCCGTAGCACAACAATACGTTACAGCACAGTACTTTCTTCATCACAACAATAAGCGTAATAACTAAGATATCTATACGCAAAGCATTTCACTTTTGTGTATCATCAGGTAAGTACATTGACTTCTGCAGAACTTAGCTTTCGGAGGACGATAACTACGAGACTTCCACAGAGATTATCTTACAACATGACGCACAGTTTAGCGCTACAGGACACGTATCCTCAGGGGGGTACACGCTTACTTTGTGTACCATGTGTTTGGCGAGCACAAGGAGCCCTAGCTAATATGGTATTTGCTTATACAACTTTACACATCGGTACCATATTTCTCTAACACACAAATTACACAGCTATCCGATTATTTAACAAAGAAACAAACATTTATTTTACCACATCAATGACAGATGTTTACGCAATTGCGCAGTTGGATACCTTCACACTTATGAAATTGTATTTTGTCTGTACTTTGTGAAATGCTCATATTTTTTCGGAACCATTGTGATACTATGAGAGCGTTGAATTAAGTATTTGGTATGGGATCATAATTTTTAAAGTACGTTTGAGGTAGATGACACTATTGAAATGAGCAGAGAATTTTTTTAGGTTTTGAAATTATTGGAGGAAGCTACGACGATTTTGAGAATTGACTGAGATGTTATGATATTTTTACGACGACGATGTGTATTATGCTGCTGAGGTATGTTTATGGTCAAGCTGATGCTATATGAGGAATTTGATTATGCTACGTATTTCATATGATGAATTATTAAAGAAGCGTCGACGAATATATATATGTGTAATAAGGTAAGGAGTAATGAGTAGCGGTTAGGAACTCTGCCTTGTGAAGACGTATGTTGGAAACCGAGAATCGTACTTTTAGAATTATGAAATGTGTGTAAATGCGTGAATGTATAACAATGCTGACGAATATTTTTTTTGGACACTTATATTTATAGGATTTTGTTTCTACAGATTTGCAACGCTAATTCTTGACCTGTGAAATATTTTTATATGAGACTGTCGCTGTAAAAAAAAAACTGCTGTCGTAAATATTTCGTTAAGAAAGGTAAGTGACCTTGATGTAATGCGTTGTGGCGCGCAGCTGGGCCAGCCGCCCGGAGAAAAAGCCATTAGGTAAAAAAAAAGAGGCCATTAACCTCACTTCTGACATTCCTTTGTAGAAAGCATCGTAAAAACGACACGGTCGAACTTGAAAACATATGATTACACTGGATGCCTAATGAAATGACGAGAAATATTTTTATGTCTATACACCTGATTATGACTACTGTCTCTCTAGTTGATAGATTTTTCTACTAACTTATGAAATGTCACATGACTATTGACTGATATTTTTATGCTTTGCCTTTCATAGTTGCTTATTTCATTTGATATCTAGTTTCCAGCTGTGTTGCAGCATGGGTTTTATATAAAAAAAAATAAAAAAATAAAAATAAAAAAATTCATTTGCTAATGTGGACACTTTCTGTCAACAGATCTATTAAATAATTATTTTATGACCCACATTCTTCGAAAAAGGAGCTCTTGGAATGGAAAGAACAATAAGAAGGGACTAATAACAGGAACTGCATACATAATTTTCTTTTCAACTACTTGGTAAATTTTTTTTGTAGAATAAATTGTGATGCATCACTCTAGTGTTAAGATGTGACATAGGTATTAGACATGGCCATTTTTAGTGTAATACTTTTTCTGCTTGAACTTTGTCATGTTTAGGTATAAGTTGCTGCTGTTTGCCAGGCATAGTGTTATTGAATTTGACTTTGTATTATTCTGTTAAGCCAGTTTTACTAATGATTTATTTTTATTGTTTGCTGCACATTGCCTTAGATTAGTTGTAATATTACAATTGCTTTGCTAATTTCTTAATGCTGCTTGCTTCGCAGATCTGCGTTTTTTTTATTGCTGTTTATATTAATTGTTTTATGTGATGCTGCATTGCCTTGTCCCTTAGTTTAGCATCTGAGCTCAGTAGATTTAAGTTAGCTTAAGAGGGGGTAGACTATATAAGAAACTAACTATGATGGATTGGAAGAAATGCATTGAGAAGCTTAAAGAAAATGCTTTGGCCAAAAAAAAGGGTATTTTGAAAGAGGATATGAACCAAAAAAGTAGGGTTTAGGGACAACAGATATAGGTAGGATTTTCTTGGAAATAAATAATGAGTTAAGAAATATGTGAAATAAATACAGAAAGCATGCTTGGATAGGATTTTTTTGGTGGAAGCAAAGGTTGAAATAAGACGAAAGATCTACAGAATGAAGTTTTGCGTTGGACTGCAGTACCAAATGATACACTGAAAACAAACCCTGTCCTTTCCTTTTGTGTTATCCCACTATGTGTTTGTGTACCCTTGTGTATTTGTTTTCTTCCTGTCTTTGTGTAGTTTCATAGAATTTTTTCTGTTCTAGTACTAAGCTACATTCACTATGATGAGGAATACTGTTATCCTCAAATATAATTTGCATTTATAATATGTTATTTTCTTTGTAAAGATGTTAGACATTATTTATCTCTTCTGTTTTGTTGCTCATGTGTGAAGTTGATGTTTCGAGGGTTATTCTGATCTTTTATGTATGTGCTTATGTCATTATTTATGTAACACTGATGTATACATTTTTATTCTTTTGTAAAGCCTGTACTACAAATGTTATCTGTATTGTTATGTTCTTTAATGATGTATTTTGTATCTTTGTAATTGTATTCTTATGTTATAAAATTGTAATTGACACCAGGTCATCAAATTAAGTAACTTGTAAGTTACATTTCACTGCACACGTTTCTGTTGGTCATAGTATATGGACAATATGTGAGAAGTAGGGACTGTTAGTGTTTGTATGTGTGTTAATAATTCAGCAAGGGACTGGATAACAGTATTGCTGGTTCTAAGGACGATTAAAAAAAAAAACTTTGTGAGTGCACAAGTGGTGGTTATGGACTTGCTATATTGTCCGCAAGACTCTTCGATGGTGATTGTGCACCTGCACATTTGCAACAGATGGCTGCTGGCCATCTCTACAAGGACTACAGTGGGTCTGCGTCTTTGCTGACTCACCAGTACCATTATTTCTACAAGGACTGCAGTGGGTCTGCGCCTCTGGTGGCCCACCAATACCGTAATCTCTACCAGGACTACAGTGGGTCTGCTCTGTGATGACCTACCAAACGATACTCTTCAAAACGTCGAATGACTCGGCTGTGGGTTTGCTCTGTTGTCGCCAATTACCTGTCAGCATGTCAAGAGTCAGCACTGTCTTTCCGTTGGAAGGGCAACACTACTTCTTCAAGACTGCATGGAAATCCACTACGTCTATGAGCATTGTCTTTTACTGCTCAGACTTTGAGAAAAACACTGATATTTTACTGTGATGAACGATTAGGACTGTCTTTATGGACTGTGAGAAAATTTTAGCTTTTGACCAACATTGTATCAATAAGTGTGTGCATTTCATTTCTTTGTTATTGTAATTGTGAAAAAAAAATTTTAACAAATATGTATTGGCCAGTGCCCAACAAAATTTGTAATTTTTTTTGTGGGGAGCATGGGGGCTATGTAAGTAGGCTGTTTAGGTTTTTTTATTGGTAACTCCACCTCTGTATAAAAATCACTGGCTGTGCCGTGTGCAGTCTGTGGCTACTTTGCATTGTTGTAATACTCAACCATTGTAGTGTTAGGCAGCTGGCTGTGAACAGCGCGTAGCGTTGGGCAGTTGGAGGTGAGCCGCCAGCAGTGGTGGATGTGGGGAGAGAGATGGCGGAGCTTTGTAATTTGTCATGAACTGCTACATTTATAAATGATGATATAAAGGTAAATACATTGTTTGTTCTCTATTAATATCTTTCATTTGCTAACTATCCCTATCAGTAGTTAGTGCATTCCATAGTTTGAATCTTTTATTTAGCTGGCAGTAGTGGCGCTCGCTGTATTGCAGTAGCTTGAGCAGCGAAGATTTTTGGGAGGTAAGTGATTTGTGAAAGGTATAGTTTAATGTTAGTCAGGGCCATTCTTTTGTAGGGAATTTTGAAAGTCAGATTGCGTTGCGCTATAAATATTGTGTGTCAGGTTAAGCACAGTCGTGTAAAATTGTTAAAAGGGGACGTTTCACACCCACCACAGTTGCAGCGGACCGTATCAAGCCTGCATTTCTGGACGCAACAGACACCACAGCTACCACTGAACACAAACCAGAGAAGACAGGAGAAGCTACAAGATGTGTTCCTGTACCCCATGAACACCACAACGCTCAGCGAACACCAGTCACTGCAACACCAAGACCGACGTCGAGGACTACTGCACTACTCCCTGACACAACCACTGACACACGTGACGCACCGCCCGGTTTCAAGAAAGAAGTAGTTACAAGAGCTGGACGGAGTGTGAAATTTAATCTGCGGTATCGTTAGCATTAAAGGGGGGAGTCATGTAGTGACCTATTTCTGACAATCGATCCCTACAAGTGTACAGTGCTTCATAAACATTCCGTGAAGTGTTAATTTACGTGCAGTGATATAGTTATTCTTTGACTTAGCTTTTATTAGTTATTCCGCGCTGTTCATGTCTACACAATTCATTCATGTGTGTAGTGTTCAGTTATTGCTAAATGTATGTGGGAATAAAGGAATTGTTTTCTCCAACACCCACAAGTTCAATATTTGTCACTCCGTACCACCGCAATCGCGCGCACTGGCTGTGTACTAAGAGGCAGAGTGTGAAGACAGGACTGCGGAATCGACAGGTAATGAGATGGAGAGATTGTTCACGTGGAGCGCACATGCACACCCGCGGATAACTAGCCGTGTAGAACGGTGACTGGACTGATGGGAATGCCGACTGGCCGTTTACAATGTGTTAAAACTGACTTAAATTCTTAAAAACTACTATACATTTAGCAATAACTGAACACTACACACATGAGTGAATTGAGTAGACATGAACAGCACGGAATAACTAACACAAGCTAAGTCAAAGAATAACTATATCACTGCACGTAAATTAACACTTCACGGAATGTTTATGAAGCACTGTACACTTGTAGGGATCCATTGTTAGAAATAGGTCACTACAAACTTGATACGCCCGCTAAACCCGCTGGGCAGAACAGGTAATTAGGATTTTGGAAAGGGTCAAATAAGGTTGGGGTCAGTTTCACCTTCTAATTGTAATTTATTGTAATTTAATAACACTTTTACAACCAAAGCGGCACATAGCCGGACCTTTACCGAACGCAACTCTTTCACGGCTGAAGGCCTCCAAACAAGAAATCTTAACAAATCAACAAGATAAAAAAAATCCAATTAAGATAGCAATAAAATAATTATCAAAAAACATCACAGCAAAGTAGATATAACAAACATATGCAAGGTGCAATACCAAAGGCAGATGGTCACCATTATGTTTCTAAATTTTAGAATATATTACGATAGAGTTTTAAAGGCAGAAGGCCGCAATGTTTAATCTTTGAAAGATGAATTAAAGAATTAATATTACAAAATTTTTAAGAAAAAAGAAAAAAACCATAAGCCTTCTGTTGTCCATAGAAAAGCAGCACGTTAATAGCTGTAAAATGGTTCAGGGTGGTATATACTAAAACTTCCAAACTACGACATACAACGATAATTTATAAAAGAGCCAGGCTCCGGACTAGTATGATTCACTTTATAGGAATCATGTTTGCTTTAAAATCTAGTATAAGTATGAAAAACTCACAAGATAAGTTAAATTTTTGTTTAAAAAAAAAAAAGATATCACCCAAAACTAAACCGGGACAAATCGGTTACTATACACAAACTGATCGTTTAGAGCCCCAGAGAGGATTGAATGAAAGCAGATAAATTCCATCCGCTGTATTACTATCCCATTCTCTTTTCTGACCAAAACATGACTTGATTTTGCATGTTCATCCAGTATATGTTTTCAATTAAGATGCGCTTCTTGCCTTACGTGAGTTTTTGTCTATTACTTTGTGCTAATTGCACCTGACGATGCAGGTAAAACGCTTCGAAACCGGTCGTGCTTACAAGGGAACCTCCCCATCGCACCCCTTCAGATTTAGTTATTACGAGGGGCGTTCAGAAAGTAAGCTCCGATCGGTCGCGAAATGGAAACGACTATGAAAATCCGATAAAGCTTTGCACAGATGTGTTGGGTAGTGTCTCTAGTATAACCCCAGTTAGCATCACGTCGCTCTTCTCATTTCTGAGCTCGCAGTGAGTGCGTAAAGATGTCTAGAAAATAGTGTCTGCCGCCAAGTACGAGGGCCTGGTGAGAAATTTCGCCTGAAGCTATGCAGCTAACATTACATAACTGTCTTGCTGTTTCTTCTTCAAGACAATTCTCAGCCGCATTGTGCAGGGGCAATGAAGATGCTCCTGCATCGTTTTCAAATGGAAATGTTAGATTACCCACAATACAGTCCGCAATTGTCTCCCCCTGAGTTTCATCTCTGGTCACATGAACCGCTGTCTTTGAAGACAACATTTTGACACAGACAACGAGGTGTAGGCCAGCGCGGGGAATTGGCGGAAAACACTGGCGGCTGCCTTCTATGATGAGGCTATTGAAAAGTTGGTACAACGCTATGACAAAAGTCTACGTCAGAACGGCGACTACGTAGAGAAGTAGCTGAAAGGTGTAGCTAATTGTTACAAGTAAAACATTTCTGATGTTCACTGTGGTTTCAATTTGGCAATCAATCGGAGCTTACTTTCTGAACAGGCCTCGTAGTTGGCACAGTGGATAGGTCTTGAAAAACTGAACACAGATCAATCGAGAAAACAGGAAGAAGTTGTGTGGAACTATGAAACAATAAGCAAAATATACAAACTGAGTATTCCATGCGCAGGATAGGCAACATCAAGGGTAGCGTGGGTACAGGAGCACCGTGGTCACGTGGTTAGCGTGAGCAGCTGAGGAACGAGAGGTCCTTGGTTCAAGTCCTCCCTCGAGTGAAAAGTTTACTTTCTTTATTTTCGCAAAGTTATGATCTGTCCGTTCGTTCATTGACGTCTCTGTTCACTGTAATAAGATTAGTGTCTGTGTTTTGCGACCGCACCGCAAAACCATGCGATTCCTAGACAGGAAAACACGTCTGAGATATTCTATACGACACTGGTGACGGCATGTGCGTCACATGACAGGAATATGTTGTCGACCCACCTAACTTGTACACTTGGCGAATTGGTAAAAAGATTCTTCTACCTTGCCCGATTTAGGTTTTCTTGTGGATGTGATAATAACTCCCAAAAAAGAGATGAAAACATAAGAGTTTGTCACATAAACTGCAACAAATGAATGCAACAGTTTCACAGTCGCACAGTTTTCCCTGTGCTCTGTCAAAACATGTGTTTTTAACGTTTTCAAATTTTTCCGTGTGTAGACCGTCAAATCCTGTATATGTCCAAGCAAATCTGAACATGTCCTGGAATTTTGGAGAGCGAAGTTGATTATGTGTGAGTGCCCGAACTTTGATAATTAACACACGATCACATAAACAATACTACTCTGTGTACTTGTGCAGCTACCCCTCGTTCCGCAGTTGCTCACGCTAACCACGAGACCACAGCGCTATTGAGTTGAAATTAGCCTTGATGTTGCCTATCTTCCGCATGGACTACTCAGTTTGTATATTTTGCTTATTTTTTAAATAGTTCCACACAACTTCTTCTTGTTTCCTCGAGTGATCTGTGTTCAGTTTTTCCAGGCCTATCCACTGTGCCAACTTATAGCTAAATCTGAGGGGGGGGGGGGGGATGCGATGGGGAGGTTCCCTTGTTAGAAATAAAGTACTTACAGCTGTAGCGGTTTCACCTTCGAAACTAAACTGTAAAACAGTTGTATTACCGTTAAAACCCTCCTTTCGTATTAAAAAAGTGAACTTAATGGAATGCAAGCTGCCCACTTCGCCTGTGGGGTAAGGTGAAGTGACCAGACGCAGAGAAAAGGAAAAATGTGATCCAGATGAAGTGGAATCTGGTTTTCTAGGACTTATATTTAGATGTGCAAAACTTCTAAATAGTTTGGCTGCTGTAGCAAACGGTGTTGTTTCCCTACTTACGGCATCCAGTGCCTATGGCCCAATCCCAGGATTCTTAATTTGATGGGATATGGACAAACAGATGTAATAAGAGAAGAAAGCATTTCACCAAGTTGCTAATAAACTAACACCTTAGTATACCTATTTTATGAAATACTCTCGTCTTACTCTCAACTACGTTGTCATGAACGAAGGTAAATGCATTACAAAATATATGTTCGGACAAAACGGTCTTACAGCTACTACTGCAGACAAGATGCCATTACGCTAAATGTTGTCTGAACACAATTACATAATCCAGGCAGTTCATAAACAGAGGGGTTTGAAGACTAAAATATAAGGTTTAGCAACATAGTGGCAGAATGAGATTTTCACTCTGCAGCGGAGTGTACGCTGATATGAAACTTCGTGGCAGATTAAAACTGTATGCCGGACCGAGACTCGAACTCGGGACCTTTGCCTGTCACGGGCAAGTGCTCTACCATCTGAGCTACCCAAGCATGACTCTCACCCCTACTTCTGCCAGTACCACGTCTCCTACCTACCAGGCAAAGGTCCTGAGTTCGAGTCTCGATCCGGCACACAGTTTTAATCTGCTAGGAAGTTTCAGCACAGTGGCAGTTAACTGTCACAGTATATATTTTTCATACATAAAAATGAATTTGACTGCCTTACATTAGACGCAAGTAAACGTATTTCACTACAGTGGAGGGCGTGCAACTATCGCTACGAAATTCGCTGACAAAACCAAAGAAGTCTTTTTCAGTTGTTTTGAATTTGGCCACTAGGCTGCAGCAATGTCAGAGAGAATAAAGCTGAGTGACCACTTTACCCACCCTGGCCAATATAGCTGTCCTTATCCTTCTTCTTAATAAGATTAGCGGTTTCGTGTCCTATTTGAGTAGTGAGCAAGGGAACAATGACTATCTGCTTGCTATGTATATGCAAGTGACTTGGGAAACAAGCTGAAGGGAATCGACCTTTCTTCAGTTTGATGCAGCTGCCACGAATTGTTCTCCTGCCAAACTCTTCATCTCAGGGCAGCACTTGCTCCTAACGTCCTTAATTGTTTGTTGGATATATTCCAATCTCTATCTTCACCTAGAGTTTTACCCTCTACAGCTCCCTCTTGTACAGTGCGAATTAATCCCTGATGACTTCTTCTTATCAGTGTTTTCAATATATTTTATTTCTTGCAAATTCTGCGTAGAGCCTCCTCATTTCGTGTCTATTTACTTCATCTAAATTTTCTGTCTTCTTCTATAAGACTACAATCCAAACGCATCGATTCTCTTCTTTTCTCATTTTTTCTCAAGGTCTGTGGTTGACTACCGTACAATTCTGTACTCCAAACATACGTTTCTAAAGCCCGCGGAGACACAGTCAGACCCAATACACGCAAAAGCATTTAAGTTATCATTTTCTAGCGTTCCAAACGCGAATGGAACAGGAAGAAACCCTAATACGTGATGCTATGCAAAGACCCTCTCCTGTGCTCCTCACAGCAATTGGCATAAAATACATACAGATATAAAGACTTTTCATTTATTTATTTAAATCATGAGGCTTCTAAATGGTTTGATGTAGACCCCCTCTCAAGAATTTCAGTCTTTTACTGATATCTTCATCTCAGAACATTTCCTCAACTGTTTGTTGCATATATTACAACCCCTTTCTTCTGTCACAGTCGTTACACTTCAGGGCGCCCTCTAGTGGAAAGGAACTTCATCGCTGATGTCTTAAGACAAGTCCTTTATTCTTGTCGGTATTTTCCATATGTTCCTTCCTTCATAGATTCTGAGGAGAACCTCCTCACTCATTGTTCTCATGAGTCCACCAAATCTTCAACAACCTTCTGTAGCACCCCATCTCATGCGCTTCGATGCTCTTCTTTCCTGGTTTTTCCACAGTCCAGGGTTCACAAACCCACACTGCTGTGTTCCAACGCACCTTTTCTAAAACTGCTTTCTGAGATTAATGTTGATGTTTGATACTAGCAGACTCCCTTGGACAGAAATGCCCTGTTCGCTACTGTTAAGCAGCTGATTAGTTCCCCTTCCTTCTTTAGTTGTATATTACTATGCTTCCAAGGTAGCAGGATTAATTAACTTCGTTTAGTTCGTTGTCACCAATTATGATGTTAAGATTATCGCTAATCTCATCTTTGCTACTCCTTATTCCTTTCCTCTTCATTCAATTTACTCTGACGTCATATTCTGAACTCAACAGACTGTTCATTCCATTCAACAGGTCCAGTAATTCTTCTTTTCTTTCATTGAGGGTAGCAAATCCATCGGCGAATCTTATGACTGATATCCTTTCCCCCGAATTTTAATCCCACTCCTAAACCTTTCTTCCATTTCCGCTTTTTCGGTGTATAGATTAAACAGTAAGAGTGAAAGACTACATCTCTGTCTTTATACCCTTTTTGATCCAAACACTTCGTTCTTGCTCTTTCGTCCTCATTCTTTCCTCTTCTTACCTCTACATTTTTTATATCACCTTCTTTCTCTCTAGCTTACTCCTATTTTCCCAATAATTTCGAACATCTTGCTCCATTTTACACTGTCGAATGCTTTTCATATCTCGATAGATCCTATGAGAATGTCTTTGCTTCCAGAACCAAGCACAACTTGCCTCTCCGATGCCCATACCTTTCCTACAGCAAAACTGATAGTCATCTAACAGACTCTCAGTTTTCTTTTCCATATTTCTGTATACTGTACTCGTCAGCAAGTTGGATGCATGAACTGTTAAGCTGATTCTGCGATATTTCTCGCAATTATCTGCCCTTGCTATCTTTGGGATTGAAGGGAGTATATTGTTCCGAAAGTCTGATTGTCCATCTCTCCTGCCTTATTTGATCGGAAGTCTTTCAAAGCTCTGTTAATCTCCGATCTAGTACTGAATTCCCTACGTCTTCCATAAACACACATTTATTCTTCTGTCACATCATCCAACAGTATTCCTCTCGAAGAGGCCTTTATTATACTCTTTCAACCAATTCGCTCTTTCCTGTGAAATTTCCTTCACGTTCTTGATGTTGAAACCTCTGCATGTAATGCCACTTTTTTTCTTTTTTTTTCTATATGTTGTATCGCCCTAACGGTGGCCTTTTCAATTTCGATTTCTTCGCATTTTTTTCTGTAGCAGTTTCACCTTATTTTCCCTGTACTTCGTATTGATTTCATTCGCAATTGACTTACGATTCCATATTCTTCTCTTTCCTTGAAATTTTTGTACTTCCTTCTCTCGTCGATAATTGAAGTATTTGTTCTGCTACACAACATTTCACCACAGTTACGTTCCTTGTTCTACGTTTATCTGTCCGAATTCTGGTATTGCCTTTTTTTTTTTTGAGATGTCCACTCTTCAACTGTACTGCCTACTCTGATATTCCTTATCATAGTATCAACAATCTTAGAAAACAGATCTCATTTTTCTTCAGTACTTCAGCGGTCCATTTCTTTCCACGTTATTTCTTCTGGATTGTTCCCATTAAAGTTCAGTCTGCTCTAGATCATTAATAAATTGTGACACTGGTCCTGGGTGTGCCTTACAATCCAATATCTGATTTCGGAATCTCTGCCTGACAATGATGTATCCTAACTGAAATATTTCTGTATCTCCAGACATTTTCCAAGTATACGTCTTCCTCTTATGATGACTGAATTCGCTATTGCTATAGAACATGCATTGCAAAACTTAGTGTTTCTCCTCTCTCATTCTTTCTACCAAGCCCATAATATCTTGTAACTCCGCCTTCCATTTCTTCCCCTACTTCCGCGTTACAATGCCCCAATGTTATTGGACTATCATCACCGTTTACCCAATGAATTACCAATACCGTATCATCATGTACTTTCCCTAATGACTGAGTCATTCACATTAATTCACTCTCTGCCGTACCTACTTATTCATAACGAACCCTACTCTCGTTATATTATTGGTTGCTGCAGCTGATGTTACTCGTTATTCGGCTCACCAGAGTTCATTATCCTTTTCCCATTTCACTTCACTGACCCCCCCCCCCCCCCACCCCTACAATGTTCTAAAAATAATAATTGGGGCTATTTTGTGTGTGTGTGTGTGTGTGTGTGTGTGCGTAAAAATTGCACTGGTTAGGTGTCACACATCTAATACTCCTGTTATATTGACGTCTGAGTGCCGCAGCAAACGTGTACAAACAAAGCAAATGGAGGATTAAGTAATTTAGGCAAAAAAGAAATTTTCTCAGGTGACAGTTAAATAGCCTTCAATTTATTATACCGTGGTTAGTTTCGAGTCGTAGTGAGATGCTCCTGATGCATACAATTCGTAAGGATGTCCGGTAAGCTCATCTTAGGACCATTTCTTGCTTATACCAATTTTCCTTTCAGTATCATGCACTGTCAAAATAGGGACCCACAGCATAGCTCACGAAGCGCTAATCACAGCGACTAAGTTTGCAATTATCCAATGATTGAGGGAATGTTTAAATATAAAGTAATTTATTGGTTTTAGTTTCACTGACAGTATGAACTTCACAGGAATTTTTAACGGATTTTAAAAATCTGCACAATATGGTCGTGAACAGTAGCTGTAGGGACAAACTGCGGATGCCATTACAGAGTTTCCGCGCTGGTAATCCCGCAGACTTGTTCTTGCCGCAGGCTGCGTGAAAAACCGTCTTCCGCATACCCAATTATCTTCTAAAGACTCCTTCTGCTGCCCTGTGAGGCATGTGCCTCGCTGTTGCCGGAGATGCTGCAAGATGCCCGCCCCAGGAGAATAAGACGGAGCGTCAGAGCTTGTTAAATAAATTTAGGCATGTTTTTCCGCTACGCCGTGCCCTTCTTCAGAGAAAGGATAGTGGAAGACGGGGACAGGACCGTCATTCCCATAATGAGATATTTTTTTGTGTAATTCTAACATTACATTGGCATAAAGGACGAGATATTCAATTTGTTTATTGTTTATATAGGTTTCCGTCACAGCTGCATATAATTTTTAATGGTGACTTGTTTTTAACGCTTGTGTTCATTTTGAAACCATTACCTGTATCTCTATGTACAAGGTCAACACAACAAAGGCATTGTGTTGACATGGAGTATCAACAAGTAATTTGAATGTGCTATTGGAATCAAGTTACAGTTAAACATTGAAGACGCATGTAATGGTTCCTTAATGAATGCAATCGTTCGAAAATAGCCACTCTTAAAAATTACCTGCAACTGTACCAGAAACCTAAGTAAATAATACACGCATTAAATTGTAATGTAAACCTTTCGTCGATGCATGCGTATACGCAGACACACACATACATTCACACACACTGATTATCTTTGAAAAAAGACTTGAAACAGTATTTTATTATTTTTTCAATGTAATGCAACATCAGTAGTTGCTAACGTTTCCATTCCATTCGAGAGTATATTGATCTGCGCGTTAACTAGATGTCTAACTTCAGCTGTCTTAGCTTATCTGCCAAAGACTACTGTATTCATTCCTACCCAACAACAATATGACGCTCACGAGATGTCACCAGAGCGCAACAGAAAATACAGTGTTTGGCAAATGAAGAAAAGCACTCACAAGACATGATCGGAAGCCAGTGTAATTTACTCACCAAGGTCGTAAATGTAAAGTATATGAATCTGTGATGTCTGTTCTTTGAGACGTCTCTGAAAGAACAGACACCACTCATTCATGTAACAGATTCACCTAGATGGGCAATGTATCCACCTTCTTTAGTGCGGATGCAGAAGTACGTCCGACCTGCTTCAGGAATCTCAGAGTAGCGAGCGCGGAGGAATGGGTAGGGACTGTGGATAGGTGGAGTGGCGCTCGGTGGGGGTGTGGGTCAGCCGTGAAGCGTGCCGAGGTACTCCACGCAGTAGCGACAACGCTGTCCCCGATGGCGCAATGGCTAACACACCCGTCTAGCAAGCAGGAGATCCTAGGTTCGAATCTCGACCCGGCACACATTTTCACTCGTCGCCACTGATTTCTCGTTGTGTCCCAATGCAGCTGAAGTCAGTAATCCATTTCCTTTCCGTTCTCCCCCCTCCACTTTCAATTTACATATAGGATGTGTAAGTGATTAGACCAGCAACAGTCTGTAACGGGTTCAGTGTTGTTTACTAGGTCTGGTAGGTTATGTACGGGGCGTGAACTGCGTCAGATGTTGAGTGATCACTTGAAAAAAGACGAGAGACATTTTGACGTTGTTATTTATTCGATGTGAGCGTGACTGACTTGGATGTATTATTGTAAAGAAGGTGATCTTGTGTTTATTAGCTGTGAATGTGGTTGGTGTGGTTTCTGCCATTTGTACAAAGAAAGTTAGTCGTTTATTTTGCTCTTCGAGAGTGATTCCTTTATTCGTTGTATTGTACAGAAGATTGTATTGAGATACATGCGTAGGTAGTCCTGTAGAGAGTTGATAGTAGCTTCCCATAATGATCAGTATTGATGAGTATTTCACATAATTTCTTAACTATTTGGTATGCGAACGTGACTACTGACAAGGGAACCTCCCTATCACACCCCCCCTCAGA
The DNA here is from genome assembly GCF_023898315.1 of Schistocerca nitens. NCBI lineage: Eukaryota > Metazoa > Arthropoda > Insecta > Orthoptera > Acrididae > Schistocerca > Schistocerca nitens. Next base: position 25,269,105 of record NC_064614.1, read on the forward strand.
TTTAGTTATAACTTGGCACAGTGGATAGGCCTTGATAAACTGAACACAGATCAATTGAGAAAACAGGAAGAAGTTGTGTGGAACTGTGAAAAAATAAGCAAAATATACAAACTTAGTAGTCCATGGGCCATATATGCAACATAAAGGAGATCATGAGCTCAGGAGCGCCGTGGTCCCGTGGTAGCGTGAACACCTGCAGAAGGAGAGGTCCTTGGTTCAAGTCTTCCCACCAGTGAAAATTTTACCTTCTTTATTTTTGCATAGTTATTATCTGTCAGTTCGTTCATTGACGTCTCTGTTCACTGTAATAAGTTTAGTGTCTGTGTTTTGCGACCGCACCGCAAAACCGTGCGATTAGTAGACGAAAGGAGGTGCCTCTCCAACGGAAACCGAAAACATTTGATCGCAAGGTCATAGGTCAACCGATTCCTCCACAGGAAAACACATCTGATATATTCTATACGACACTGGTGACGGCATGTGCGTCACATGACAAGAATATGTTGTCGACCCACCTAACTTTTACACTTGGCGAATGGGTAAAAAGATTCTTCTACCTTGCCCGATTTAGGTTTTCTTGTGGATGTGATAATCACTCCCAAAAAAGTGATGAAAACATAAGAGTTTGTTACATAAACTGAAAATAAAAAATTAAACTTTTCACTCGATAGAAGATTTGAACCAGGGACCTTTCGTTCCGCAGCTTATCACGTTACCACGAGACCACGGGGCTTCCGCGGTCCCGGTGTCCTTGATGTTGCCTATCTGCCCATGAACTACTCAGTTTGTATATTTTGCTTATTTTTTCACAGTTCCACACAACTTCTTCCTGATTTCTCAATTGATCTGTGTTCAGTTTTTAAAGGCCTATCCACAGTGCCAACTTATAACTAAATCTGAGCGGGGTGCGATGGGGAGGTTCCCTTGTGAGTGCCAGGGGTTGACCTGAGGATGATGCTGTGTACCGAAGCTCTTAGTCAATAGAAAAAAAAATTGTGACTATAGACTAAAAACATATATTTCTTCAATATCGTATTTGTCACTGTTCCACCGACAATATGTCGGGAATAAGTGATTAGTTGCTGATGGAGTAGCCATAGAGTTTAGCTGCGTTCTGTGTGTGATCTTAATTAAGTTGGAGAATTGTCTTGGGGCCCTATGGTTCATTACCCAAGCTATGTTTATTGTCATTTCCTATGGCTAAGGGCCATATATTGTAATTACTATTATTGTTTCTGGATTCTGTGCGGTGGGCGAACGTTGATCTTAATTTTTTTCATTCAGTTCTGTTTCATTCGGTTGAAGTCCTTCAGTTATTACTCTCTTTTTTGCCCTCTTTGAAAAAAAAAACTATATTGGGCTGCAAATCAAGTTCTGTTTAATTGTTTTTTCTCTCTTGTCTAGAAGATTTTATGTTACATAAATTACTTGTTCAATTTAACCCTGCGCCTGCACAATGCTCATTCCGGTCATCCCGAACCTCACTCCACCTACATGCTACGCTAAAAGTTTAGGAAAATGAAAAGAACTGTGCAAATCTGAAGAAAGATGAAGCTAATTTTTGTATCCCGCCTGGAAGGTGGCGCGTGGGTCTGCTCCTGAAAACTGAAAGGTTGGCCGAATGACGTAAGCGAGTAGGAGCAGGTAAAGCACTTCGGTACTGCGTGTAAAATTATAGATGTTTACTATAGGCAAAAACCAAGTTAATAAATGGTTACATAGCTTTGAAATGATGAGCACGTACGTCCGAAATCTTAGACCCGTCGTAAGTAGTGCGAAGTCTCTATATGAAGCGAAATGTCCCGGCCGTCTGCTCTTGATCAAATGGGCTGAACCTGTAGCGGAGCTCGGAGAACTGCACTGCGCCTGCTAGAGGGCGCTGTCGTCGGTGTCTGTCGTAGTGCCAACTTAAGAACTTGTACCTACGCCGTGGCATCGTAGCTATCGATACCACACTGACAGAAACGAAAAGAAGAAGACAGGACACTGACTCAGTTTTTCGGGAAGTTCCCTTCAGTACATTGGCAAACGTGAGTTTTAGTACCCCACTTCGACGTAAATTACTAATAGAAGTAGAACGTAAGATTTAGCTGCAAGAGGAAGGATCTGACAGAACATCTAAACTACATAGAATACCAACAATATACAGTAAGGCAGAATCAGGCTCCAAAGAGCCCTATTCCCCTATGTGGTCCCCCTTCCCCCCAGCCACCCATCACGAAAGATGGAAAAAAGCATCAACAACCGATTTAGCTGAGACAACCTCCATAGAACAAAGTTATTTCTCTTTCTCTCTTATTAAACAGGCAACATTTAATGTTGCTGCTAGAGGCAGCAGCTATTTCTACCAATTGTAGCATCTTGTTCACCTCTAAATCACTCACAGATTTAGTCAGTTATACTATAACGTATACGCACCATTTCGATATTTTATTTGCTTTCGTTGTTGGTAATTTTAATAGTCAACAGTGTAGGAGAGTAAAACAAAAGCAAAGATTTTTCTTCGATTGAGTGGGAAGTATTAGTCAGAGTGACGTATAGAAATGGGAAAATTTTAAGGTGACTTCGGAAGGCCTGCACCGGCAGCAGAAATGAGAGAAAGTCTGTAATGGATAGTCCGTTTCCCCAGAGTAGTGGAACAGTACAGAGCGTGCAATCTCTGCGCATGCGTTTTGCCGATGTGGCGACAGAGAACTGCTTGACGTGTGTTTGGCGCCACCATCTTATCCTGCCTCACGTTCACGTAGCCGTACGTAATCATGAGGTAACTTCGTAAGTTTGAGGACACTGCTTCAGCTTTGATGAAAAAGTCTAGAGGGCTTGTATGGTCTGAGAACAACGGTGCCCTGCGAGCTGCCGGTCGAAACTCTCAACGTTCCGTGCGAAAACTTGTCTCGTTATTGCAGATAGCATGTTAGAGTGTTCAAAAATAATCTAGTAGCTTCAAATTCATCCGTACAAGCCTATTGTTGCGCAACACTAGCATTCTAGTAACTGTTTCCCACGCCTGCAAATTTGTGAGCAATTATTGGCTAAAGTTTCGGAGGAATCAATTTTCTTTCAAAACCTTTGTATGGCCAATGAAGCCCAGCTTCACTTAATCGCTTACACAAATAAGCATATCTGTTACTGACCTCCAGCAAACACATCCCGCTCGGCTTCACCAGGATGCATTACACGCTAGCAAATTATGAAGAAGAGCGTTGTATTGTGAGCAGCATGAAGAAGGTGCTGCTCACTGTGACATTTTAACGTTATGTCAATATGTTTCTGGCTCCAAAACATAATTTGTGAATCCTGACATTGAGCATACCTCAATTGAACAGGACGGAGCCACGTCGCACGCTGTCAGACAATCTAAGGCGGCAAACAACGCTCGGATCCCCGGTCTCAAGTTCATTCAGTTTGCGAATTGTTTTGTGTGGGCAACTGAAAGAGTCGTGTACCAGACTATACCAAGCACCCCAGGTCAGTTCAAGGCACAGACTGAAGAGGAAATCGGCAGTGTACCATGTGCCACTTTCTGCCGGAGTATTCAAACCCTACAGCATAGACATGCTGGCTGCGTGCATAAAAATGGACAGTATCTGACCGATATCAAACTTAAATAGTGATACGTAAAGCAGTCCCCAGTGCTGTACAACAAATCTTGAACCTCAAACAACGTTCTGTAATTTCCCCTATTTCGTACTAATTATTTCAATTTTCTGTGAGACCCTGTATATTTAACGCTTCACTTAATGAGTCAGCGTAGACAGTTAATTTTTTTTATATCAAAGAGCTAAACACAGACGAAAGAAAAATTTAAAACCATCTCTTTATATAAAGAAAGCTCCAAGAGTTTTGCCCACATATGTACTCAGTTCCATAGACAGTTAGTATTCGCATATGATGTATCCAGTTAAAGAACAAACGTGTCGCAGTTTGAGTACTCAGTTTCTATATGCAATTTATATACGTATTCTACATGTACAGGTTACACATACAGTTTATATACACATTTCACATGTGCCTTTTTATGTCTTTCTTTATTGCTTTTCTTTCACTGACAGTAAGCATTCTTTAACTGTTGTTGTTGTGGTCTTCAGTCCGAAGACTGGTTTGATGCAGCTTTCCATGTTACTCTATCCTGTGCAAGCTTCTTCATCTCCCAGTACCTACTGCAACCTACATCCTTCTGAATCTGTGTAGTGTATTCGTCTCTTGGTCTCCCTCTTCGATTTTTACCCTCCGCGCTGCCTTCCAGTACTAATGCCCTTGATGCCTCAGAATATGTCCTACCAACAGGTCCCTTCTTCTAGTCAAGTTCTGCCACAAACTTCTCTCCTCCCCAATTCTATTCAATACCTCCTCATTAGTTATGTGATCTACCCATCTAAACTTCAGCATTCTTCTGTAGCACCACATTTCTAAAGCTTCTATTCTCTTCTTGTCTAAACTATTTATTGTGCACGTTTCACTTCCATACATGGCTACACTCCATACATATACTTTCAGAAAAGACTTCATGACACTAAAATCTATACTCGATGTTAACAAATTTCTCTTCTTCAGAAACGCTTTCCTTGCCATTGCCAGTCTACATTTGATATCCTCTCTACTTCGACCATCATCAGTTATTTTGCTCCCCAAATAGCAAAACTCAGTTACTACTTCAAGCGTCTCATTTCCTAAGCTAATTCCTGCAGCATCACCCGATTTAATTCACCTACATTCCATTATCCTTGTTTTGCTTTTGTCGATGTTCATCTTATATCCTCCTTTCAAGACCTGTGCATTCCCTTCAACTGCTCTTCCAGGTCATGTCTCCGACAGAATTACAACGTCATCGGTGAACCTCAAAGTTTTTATTTCTTCCCCATGGATTTTAATTCCTACTCCGAATTTTCTTTTGTTTCCTTTACTGCTTGCTCAATATACAAATTGAATAACATCGGGGATAGGCTACAACCCTGTCTCACTCCCTTCCCAACCACTGCTTCCCTTTCATGCCCCTCAACTCTTATAACTGCCATTTGGTTTCTGTACAAATTGTAAATAGCCTTTCGCTCCCTATATTGTACCCCTGCCACCTTCAGAATTTGAAAGAGAGTATTCCCATCAACATTGTCAAAAGCTTTCTCTAAGTCTACAAATGCTAGAAATGTAGGTTTGCCCTTTCTTAATCTAGCTTCTAAGATAAGTCGAAGGGTCAGTATTGCCTCACGTGTTCTAATATTTCTACGGAATCCAAACTGATCTTACCCGAGGTCGGCTTCTACCAGTTTTTCCATTCGTCTGAAAAGAATTCGCGTTAGTATTTTGCAGCCGTGACTTATTAAAATGATAGTTCACGCAATTTGGGTGCATAGATCCTGAGAAATCAGTACCCAGAACAACCTCTGACCGTAATAACGGCCTTGATACGCCTGGCCATTGAGTCAAACACATATGTCAACACCTGCATTCTTTGGGATTGGAATTATCATATTCTTCTTGAAGTCAGAGGGTATTTCACCTGTCTCATTCATCTTGCTCACCAGATGGTACATTTTTGTCTCCCAAGGCTATCAGTACTTGTAATGGAATGTTGTCTACTCCCGGGGCCTTCCTTAACTATTCATTAGTTTATTATTTTTTTTAGCCTCATCTGAAGAGGTCTGTTACTGCGTCGTCTGTTACACTTGTAACCAATAATAGAATTCAATTAGACCTACATTTCCAAGTTTTTAAAATTTGTCACTATTTTGTAAAAGCTTCACTTAGTATTACGGTTATAGATACAAGTAGACCCGAAAGAAGTGTATGATCCAGTGGTTTTTCTCGTCGCCATATTGCTATACAGAACAACGTCATGGGTCTCAGCTGCAAGTGGCATTGATGGGTATGTGACATTTGTTAATACTACTTACCCAATGATGAAAGCTACTTCCAGAAATGACAGAAACGTTGCACTTTCTCTCCATGGTCTCTAACACTGAAACGTAAAGCCTTGTTTACTTTACTCACTTTCACGTTATTATATCATATGGTGTTACATTTTGTGGCAATCTGAGAAAACACCAACAATATTTGTAGCCCAGACAAGGGCGGTCCGGTAGATATTTTGTGTGGGTTTACGAACTTCGTCAGTTCTTGCGATTATAACTTAAACATCGTTTTACATATACGCAATCATCTGATTTGTTGTTGGTAATAATGATTTATCCACATATAACTGCCAAATTTCTTCATTGAAAACTAGACGTGGATACCACTTGTGCAGAAAGGTGTGACCTACTAAACAGATTCCCTTTCCAGTAGGTTTCCAGCAGAAATGAAAATAATTGAGTGATACAGATTCAAACCTAAGTTGAAAGGTTTCCTTCTATCACATTCATTCTATTCTGTGTAATGTGTTTATTCGTACACACTCACTCATTTCTTCCATGTGTCATTGATTCTTCAGCTTCTTTTGTTTATAAATTTTCTGAACTACACTACTGGCCATTACAATTGCTACACCAAGAAGAAATGCAGATGATAAACGGGTATTCATTGGACAAATGTATTATACTAGAACTGACATGTGATTACATTTTCACGCAATTTGGGTGCATAGATCCTGAGAAATCAGTACCCAGAACAACAACTTCTGGCCGTAATAACGGCCTTGATACGCCTGGCCATTGAGTCAAACAGAGCTTGGATGGCGTGTACATGTACAGCTGCCCATGCAGCTTCAACACGATACCACAGTTCATTAAGAGTAGTGACTGGCCTATTGTGACGAGCCAGTTATTCGGCCACTATTGACCAGACGTTTTCAGTTGGTGAGAGATCTGGAGAATGTGCTGGCCAGGGCAGCAGTCGAACATTTTCTGTATCCACAAAAGACCTGCAACTTGCGGTCGTGCATTATCCTGCTGAAATGTAGGGTTTCGCAGGGATCGAATGAAGAGTAGAGCCACGGGTCGTAACACATCTGAAATGTAACTGTTCAAAGTGCCTTCAATGCGAACAAGAGGTGACAGAGACGTGTAACCAATGACACCCCATACCATCACGCCGGGTGATACACCAGTTTGGTGATAACGAATACACGCTTCCAATTTGCGTTCACCGCGATGTCGCCAAACACGGATGCGACCATCATGATGCTGTAAACAGAACCTGGATTAATCGTAAAAAATGACGTTTTGCCATTCGTGCACCCAGGTTCGTCGTCGAGTACACTATCGCAGGCGCTCCTGTCTGTGTGATGCAACGTCAAGGGTAATCGCAGCCATGGTCTCCGAGCTGATAGTCCATGCTGTTGCAAACGTCGTCGACCTGTTCGTGCAGATGGTTGTTGTCTTGCAAACGTCCCCATCTGTTGACTCAGGGATTGAGACGCGGCTGCACGATCCGTTACAGCCATGCGGATAAGATGCCTGTCATCTCGACTGCTCTTGATACGAGGCCGTTGGGATCCAGCACGGCGTTCTCTATTACCCTCCTGAACCCACCGATTCCATATTCTGCTAACAGTCATTGGATCTCGACCTACGCGAGCAGCAATGTCGCGGTACGATAAACCGCAATCGCGATAGGCTACAATCTGACTTTTCTCAAAGTCGGTAACGTGATGGTACGCATTTCTCCTCCTTACACGAGGCATCACAACAACGTTTCACCAGGCAACGCCGGTCAACTGCAGTTTGTGTATGAGAAATCGGTTGGAAACTTTCCTCATGACAGCACCGGCGCCAGCCTTGTGTGAATGCTCTGAAAAGCTAATCATTAGCATATCACGCCATCTTCTTCCTGTCGATTAAATTTCGCCTCTGTAGGACGTCATCTTCGTGGTGTAGCAATTTTAATGGCCAGTAGTGTATGTGTTGACTCATTCCATGACTAAGTAGCATTGGTTCGAATAGCACCACTGCGGAGAAGCAAGCACTGTGGCTACAAAGTAACGGTGGCGGAGCAAGTGAGACCTCGACACCCGGCGAAGCCCAAGTCATGCTTAACGTTGCACGACCATTCAGACAAATCTTTGAGCAGCGAACTAAAGGAAAATTAAATATTTAAAGAAGGTCACAATACTTCGCCACATAATGTAATATTATACCAATGTTACATATTTTGAGTTTCAGCATCATCCGTTGAATAACTCCCAAAAAAATCCACTTCCGAATCTAATTTTAAAAGCGCGAAATATAAAAAACAGAAAGTTGTAATTTTGGATTTAGGTCCGTTTTATGTAGAGACATACTGTAGTGGTTTTTATGGTTCAAGTGGCCCTGAACACTATGAGACTTAACATCTGAGGTCATCAGTCCCCTAGAACTTAGAACTACTTAAACCTAACTAACCTAAGGACATCACACACATCCATGCCCGAGGCAGGATTCAAACCTGCGACCATAGCGGTCGCGTGGTTCCAGACTGAAGCGCCTAGAAGCGCTCGGCCACACCGGCCGGCCGGTTTTTATGGAGTTACCTCTTTTTTTTCAAGTTATTACGTAAAATATTATTTTTCTACTGAAACTTGTAAAATCATAATAGGTTAACTAGCCTTTAGATGTAAACTAGAATGTTAAAATTACAGTACTATATTCATCTTTTGGATTTGCAGCTCTTGTTTTTGCAGTTTAAACTATTGCATATAGGTTCCGCCTTTTATGCAAAATACTGTTTTTTTTTTTCATCCAAACATGTTTTGGCACCTCTGAGCAATCATCAGTGGCTTTTGTTTATTGAAAAACTTGAGTTTACGTTATACGATTTTCAGGACCATCTGTACGGTATCCTGTACGGATAGTTTGTCATATTTTGTTGTGATAGACAGATTCTTCTTTTCTCATGTTGAGAGCACTGCACACATAACCGGTACGTCAAATGTACTTTGTGTAATATTGGTCTAACAAACGCCTTTTCACTTTGTAAAACACTGTGTATATATGATGTTGTCGTTTGTTCTAAACGCCGACGGGGTTAGCACAAACAACAACATTGTTTACACCGCGTTTTGCGAAGTGAAAAAGCGTTTATTAGACCAAAATTACTGAAAGTACATTTAATATATGTGTGTAGTGCTCTCAGAACATGAGAGAAGAAGAATCTGTTACAACAAAACATAACAAGCTATCAGTGTAGGACGCCATACAGATGGTTCTGCAGAAGCGAATAAAGTAAAATCAAGTTTTTCAATAAACAAAAATCACTGATGATGGCAAAGAGGTGCCGAAACATGTTTGAGTAACAAGAAAAAGCAGTATTTTGCATAAAAGGCGGAACCTATGTCCAGGAATTACAGAACTGTAGACATTAGAAGTAACATCTTGTAGCAAGGAATTCTACATGTGTTCTCTTTCCCATCCGGTGCGAATCTGCACCAAGAGTATAAAAGGACCACCGGTAGCTTTATATATTGATTCATTGCATCGTCGTCAGTCATTCTGATGTATCTCGGTACATCGGTACATTTCAGGGCGAGCTATACGTCTGTCCGCGACGGCGTATCCAAGCTTCGGATGGCACTGAAGACGACTGACTCGGAGCATTTATCGATCAAATTAGTTACCGCCCATTTTCGAGCTAAAGTGTACAGCTGAACTTTCGAGGAGTGATATTTACTGGAAAGCCTGTGTTTTAGTTTCTATGTTTTACTCTGTGGGCCGCCTGTAGTTTTGTAGAAAACCGCATGGCAATTGGTATAGCTTATTCATTACATTTGAGGCGAGTAATTGTTGTTGTTGTTATGGTCTTCAGTCCAGAGACTGGTCTGATGCAGCTCTCCATGCTCTTTTATCCTGTGCAAGCTTCTTCATCTCCCAGTACCTACTCTAACTTACATGCTTCTGAATCTGCTTAGCGTATTCATCTCTTGGCCTCCCTCTACGATTTTTACCCTCCACTCTTCCCTCCAGTACTAAACTGGTGATCCCTTGATACCTCAGAACTTGTCCTACCAACGATCGCTTCTTCTAGTCAAGCTGTGCCACAAATTCCTCTCCTTCCTAATTCTGTTGAGTGCCTCCTCGTTAGTTACGTGATCTACCCATCTAATCTTGAACATTCTTCTTTAGCACTATATTTCGTTTATTGTCCGTGTTTCACTTCCATACATGGCTACGCGCCATACAAATACTTTCAGAAAAGACTTCCTGACACTTGAAAGTATTCTCGATGTTAACAAATTTCTGGTCGTTTCTCTCGCCTTCGGCGAGTAATTAACTGCACTTAATTAACATATGAAGCGATAATTTGAAGTACTCGTAATTCCAAGTAGAGGGCGTTTCTGGACTGATAACGATAGAAAAATGTTATTGAATATCAAAAACTATTATTGGCGTGTATGAACCTCTGTTGAATATACCGATTTGTTAAAAGAGGAAACTTTCTGTTATCGCCATAGTTACTGACTCCTATTTATTATAAAGAGAGGGAAATTTTTACTCCAGTTTGGCGAGCTGGACTGTGGATTTGGGGACTGGAGATTATGGGCAGTAGGTTTCTAGATTACTTTCTGTCTGTCCACACAAACAATTTGCAAGCTCTTGTAAACGGTAGTGATATTTAAATCTCCTAAACGCTACTAAATGCCCCAAAAACGACCAATATATGATGAAAGAGTAACGATAGTTCCAATTCTCTGCCCGATAAACAACATGACAACGCGGTTATATGCTCAGAAAATTTTACTGAAAAAAAAAGTTCAACCTGTGTCGGATACGTATCTTTACTTGTTAGTTAATCGATGTATTAGGTGAAGTTACACTGGGGAAAGGCTGATTGACATCGGATAAAATCATTAAATTTTCGATATGTGATTATTACTTAATTAATTTCTATGTTTATACCTCTTTTGTGGCTTAAGATAAGTGAAACATTTCATAAACGCTATTGACGACAGAGTTCATTTTCTGATGCAGGTAACGCGCTGTATACAATAGTGCACTGTAGGCCATGGAGCCTGTGTTCAGGCGGTAATTACAGCACCAAACACTGCAGTCAACAGCGTGAGTGTTTGCCACTGCGTTGCTTGCTTCGACTGAGAAAGGAATAAGAAGGACGTTTGTCTAATCACAGTCAGTTCCCCCACACGCCGGCTCTCAGCTGTAAGGCCCTCAGTGGTTCTGAAGTAATGAATTCATTACAACCCTCGCTATAAGCAGTTCCTAACTAGCCAATGAGAAGTGATTACGCTAACAAGGATTCTCGGGACAAAACTTCCCCACGTCGACTGACGGGGAACTTTCTCCCCCTTGCGAACCAAAGAGCTCGCGTGAAAGGATCGCGGCACGTGTCCCGCGCTGGCTTCCAGTCAACGGCGCAATAGCTCGCTCTCCAAACTCGAATCCCCGCTGCTCGCCTCCGAAAAGAGGGGACGTTCGTGAATGTTCTCCCCAGTTCTCGAGAACGCCGCCCCTCCCTACGACACCACTCCCAAATCAACCGCCGTGGCCGGGAAGAATTGTGGGGCTTCAACTCGTGCGGAACGCAAACCCTCGCACAATGGCACGTGACAGCGTCCCACGATCGTCATAAAAACAGTCCTTAGAATGAGCTGAGGCGAAGACCTCCGAGTCCTCGAAGGCCACTTGGAGGAGCAGTCTTTCTATACGGGTCACTGCGTTCGTATCACCGCTCCCACGCTCTGTGGGCACACAACATAACTGCTAACGAACTGCACTGCACAGCTTCTCTTTAGGAGGAGCGCACGCGGTTGGATGTGCTCAGCGGGTAAGCTCTCCTGGCCAGCTGAGAATGGAAACTTGAAATCGTATTAAAAGGATATGCTTTAAGATTCAAACCGAGATCACACACAGACATCTTCCTTCTCAGTCATTCAGTCTGAACCATGATTTATTTTCAAACAACATTCTTACGAATTTATTTTATTTACTAGCGATTCATCAAGAACATTAACACATTTAATCACACTATGTAAGCATGGAAGTAGTTGCCACATTCCTTTTAACAAATGGGAATTCTATTCATTTTAATATTGCCTAAAAGCATTTTTTAAAAGAAACAGATTTAAAATTATAATCAGAAAGCACCCTCTAAATATCAAAGTTACAATTTATTCAGAGGCAGAAAGAAACAAGTGTTGACTGTATGAGCTTTCGGGCAGGGAACCGTGCCGCTCCCTTTGGACACGGCCGTAGTTACGACCGCTCACAACAGCCTCTGAAAGACTACACTGGTGCAAATCCGCAACACACCAGATAACTTTAAACTAAGAGTTTTAACAATTTACAGAAGCACACAAACTATGCACCCCCCGTAGGAGGGATGGAAATGGTACAAAACACTAACAATTAAAATATTAACCTTGCCACCGAAGGTGCAACTTGATTTTAACTTCTAACAAAAGTCTTACGGTGAAAGGGTGGCAACTTTATACACTAAAATGATCATTTAAATAAAAGCCCATGAAATGCAATCTTATATAAAATTCTACAAGGTTGGCCAAACAATAGTTTAGATGCTCTACAGTACACAGATACCGCCTCTCAAGACCATAGGCAATAGTATAAAAGTTTCCAAAGATCAAAACATATTTCAGGTATTAGGCCGTTACACTCAAAGCAATAAATTCGTTAACACACCAAATCCGACAAACATGACATAGGCAGCTACTGACGTACGATAGATTGATAGGGAGATTACCGAACAGCCCGAACCGCAGGTTGCCCGCATCTCGTGGTCGTGAGGTAGCTTTCTCGCTTCCCACGCCCGAGTTCCCGGGTTCGGTTCCCGGCGGGGTCAGGGATTTTCTCTGCCTCGTGATGGCTGGGTGTTGTGTGCTGTCCTTAGGTTAGTTAGGTTTAAGTAGTTCTAAGTTCTGGGGGACTTATGACCACAGCAGTTGAGTCCCATAGTGCTCAGAGCCATTTGAACCATTTTGAACCGCAGGTTGCTCTAACCCGCCCCTACTCCCCAAGGGAAAAACGGACCACCCAATTTATAAACAACCACCTTCCCGCAGGTGGGCAAACGGAGAAGAATGGTGGGACGACCCCAAAGCAAAACGGCTGGAGAAAACAAGTAGAATTTAACAAGAGTAAATCAAACAACATATCACCAATCACTTAACTTCTAATAAACTGCGTTTTCTCGAAAAGACCTGGCGCAGCACCCCCAGATCGCTCTCCCGAGCCGTCCGCTGCCAGCCACTTCAACGAACGCAGGAAGGCGCGCCGATATCCCGTCTCACGGCGTCGCAGCTCGCACCGGCCAGACTGATGTCGTGGGTTGACTCCTGTTGCTTTCGTGTCGACCGCGAAGTCACTACCCCTTGCTATACGCCGCGGCCCACTGGACTCACGAGGAAACCTCACATGCGCCGACGCTCAAGACGGACAAATCATCTTGTGTCTCAGTGCGCGACCGACCAACCGATCGATCCAACCACCAATGACCATTGCCTGACTAAACTCGAGCAGACTGGTGGCCTAACGCGCAGACTCAGGTGCAGGAACTAAGCCCCCACCGGGCGACCACTCGCTGAGTTCTCTTACTGGCGGAGTGGAAAGACTCTCATTTTGCCGGCTTTAAAGGTTGACCCGAACGACAGACATACTAGCACTCCCAAAGACAGACAGTAACTGCTTAACAAATGCGGACGAGAGACAGCCTAGCAAGCTGGGGACGAGAGACTGACCCAGACTGTTTGACTGGCGAGGTTTTTTTTTTTTTCTTTATTGAATTTCAATTCCCCCCGAAGGGGGCGGGCTGGCAGCAGCTTAGTATGCCGCTCTTCAGCCGACAGATTTTGTGACAAAGATCAAGAGAACAAATAATAAAAAAAACAGGCGATAAAATCGGAGACTTAGAGAGTAACAAGGCGAAAAGAAATCGTGGAACTTAAAACAACAACAGAGGGGTGATGATGCTAAGAAAAATACATACGAAGCAGACAGGGAAAACAATAGACAATTAAAAAACACGGCGACAGTCTGGATTCCGTTCGCAAAAGACATAAAATTCACACCGAGCGACACCATGGTTTCTGTTCGCAACACGAGAAAGACAAACAACACCGAATAGTCACTGGAACACTGCACTAAAAAGTTGGCAAATGTGACACCACAGTCGAGAGCAGGTGGGGGGAGACGGGACAGAAGATGGGAAAACAAAAAAGGGGGGAAAGGAGAGTAAAAGCGAAGGGGGGAACCGGGAAAGGAGCTGATGCAGGATGAGGACCCAGAAGAGGGGTGGAGGGCAGACGCGACAGGGAGTGGGGGAGGCAGAGGAGGGGAATACAAAAGGACTGGGGGGGGGAGAAGGGAGGTAGGGAGAGGTTTAGCGGGGAGAAAACAGGACGGAAGGGGGGGGAGAGGGAGCCCAGGGAAAGGACAGAGGAAAGGAGGGGGAGTGAGGATCAGAGTTGATAGGAAGGATAAATGGAGGGAGAGAGGGCATCATCCGGGAGGGGGAGTTGACGGAAGCCACCTTGGGAAAGGAGATGGAGGGTTGACTGGCGACCTCATAGCGCCCCTTAAATACACGCGAACAGGCAACCTTTCCCCTTCCCACCAGAGGGAGACACCAAAGCTGCGACTGCCACAGCGGCGCCACCGCCAGAAACGGAGGGCGACCGCTTCACACTACGCGCTGCGGCGCGCTCTTCAAAACAGCAATTTTTACCACGGCTCACAGTATTACACATTATCTTTTAAATCCTATCTTCCTCTTCTTCGTTCAACGTGTCCTCTAATTACTGTATTTTTTTTTCTTAATTAGCATATGCCAGAGCAGATGGTATCATATAGATATAAAACGAAATAACCCACAACGGACGAAGTAAGGGGAACATAAAAAGCAGACTAGCAAAGGTTAAGAGCCATTCTTGGCCAAGATAAGTCTACTGATATCAAACATATGCCTTTCATTCGAGGAAGAAACGCTGACGATGTACGGCTTATAACACTAACACAAACTAGTGTTACCCTCTGGGAGGATTTTTAGGTTTTGACCGAGCGTGTGTCTAACGCATAAAATGGTTCAAATGACTCTGAGCACTATGGGACTTAACTTCTGAGGTCATCAGTCCCCTAGAACTTAGAACTACTTAAACCTAACTAACCTAAGGACATCACACACATCCATGCCCGAGGCAGGTTTCGAACCTTCGACCGTAGCGGTTGCGCGGTTCCAGACTGTAGCGCCTTTAACCGCGCGGCCACCCCTGCCGGCTCTAACGGATAAAAGTATCGAACAGTAATTACGATATATAATGCAATTAATAGAAAAACTAAACTAGGTTTTACGTTGAAGATAATAAAAGTAGAAAAGTTCATACGAATGAAACAATAAAAGGTCACCAGCCTAATTAGGCATATTAATTTGAAACATTATGTTTACGGAAATTTAACTTTAGTAGCTGTAGTGACTTTAATTTAGATTCCCTTTGAGTAGTACACTGGATACACATCACTACAGGGCGATCTAAGATGTGGGTAGCAGTAGTTACCATTAATGCACCAACCAGTAATCACAGAAAGCAAGATATTGCCCCACTATTATAATAACAGTTACAATCACTATCATTACATGATTCAGTACTGAGATGTTACTGATGGAAACACTGAACTAAAGTTGGGCATGAAAAGATTTCTAACTTAACTGACAAATAAATACCACAAATAAACTTAAATAATACTACATATACATTTTTTATACTTCTATTTATGTTAAAAGTGTCAGATTTCTTTAGTAGCAATAAATGTCCCAATTATCTTCGCGATATGAGAAGAATATAGTGGGGACCCATATACTGATACTGTTTCTCTAGGCAAACTCCATGGTTATTTCAGAAGCAAAGTTCAATTCAATCAACATTAATTCTTAGCCCCACTTGGAATAATTTATGTTTTCATCCTTTAAGCAAATTACTCAACACTGAGCTAGATTAAGCAAAAAAAAATCGTTCATGTTAGCAATCACGACTAAATTACATTTCAAATAAGTTTAATTTAAGTGCCTTTTTCATCACCTGTGAAGCAGGTATTTTAGACAGTGACATTTACACTCTCTGGCACTGAATTTTTGTACATTTAATACACAGAATCAAATCACTAATTAGTTAGAAACTGGATACTCGGTTCTCTGCACACTAAGGAGGGGATCCTGCTTCGGTTCTTGATTAGGTTAAAGTTGGGTTTCAAAACACGGGTTTATAGCACATGGATTATTATTGAAAACAATTACACAAATTTTCTGGTCAATGCTATAATACACTCATGCTCATAAATTAAGTATAATTGCAGAATGTGGTGCCACACAACGTGGCACTACACAAAACTGGCGCTTATAGCATAGGCACACGAAACACACACGACACAAATCTATAAGTCCACGTTATTGGTGATAAGTTGAGAAAACCGTCCCGAAACACATGTGCTACAAAACGCCACTGTTTCCTGGGCATGTACCCCGACATCAATATGGGATATATGATCACCATGCACACGTAAACAGGCCGCACGACGGGTTGGCATACTCTGGACCAGGTGGTCGAGCAACTGCTGGGGTATAGCCTCCCATTCTTGCACCAGTGCCTGTCGGCGCTCCTGAAGTGTCCCAGGGGTTTGAACACGTGCAGCGATACGTCGACCGAGAGCATTCCAGACGCGCTCGATGAGGTTTAGGTCTGGAGAACAGGCAGGCCACTCCATTCGCCTGATATCTTCTGTTTCAAGGTACTCCTCCACGATGACAGCTCGGTGGAGCCGTGCGTTATTACCCATCAGGCGGAAGGTGGGACCCACTGCACCCCTGAAAAGGCGAACATACTGGTGCAAAATGACCTTCAGATACATGTGACCTGCTACAGCTCCTCTGTCAAAGACATGCGGGGGTGTACGTGCACCAATCATAATCCCACCCCACACCATCAAACCACGACCTCCATAAAGGTCCCTTTCAAGGACATTAAGGGGTTGGTATCTGGTTCCTGGTTCAAGCCAGATGAAAACCAGGCGAGAATCACTGTTCAGACTATACCTGGACTCGTCCGTGAACATAACCTGGGACCACTGTTCCATTGACCATGTATTGTGTTCTTGACACCATGCTTTACAGGCTCTCCTGTGACCAGGGTCAGTGAAATGTACCTTGGAGGCCACCGGGCAAATAAACCATGTCTGTTCAGTCGTCTGTAGACTGTGTGTCTGGAGACAACTGTTCCAGTAGCTGTGGTAAGGTCCCTAGCAAGGCTAGCTGCAGTACTCCGTGGCCGTCTGCGGGCACTGATGGTGAGATATCGGTCTTCTTGTGGTGTTTTATTCTGTGGACGTGCCGTACTGTAGCGCCTGGATATGTTTCCTGTCTGCTGGAATCGTTGCCATAATCTTGAGATCACACTTTGTGGCACACGGGGGACCCGTGGAACGACCTACTGTTTTCGATCACCCTCCAGTCGCCCTAGTATTCTACCCCTCATAACGTCATCACTATGTGTTCCTTCAGCCATTTTCAACACAACGTCACCTTTAACACGTCTGAAAACGTCTGCACACTTACTCGCTGCACCGTGCGACGACCGCAGGTCAGGTGCACCGCATGGTCATACCCCGAGGTGATTTAAACCCACAAACCGCCCACCAGAGCGTTGCGTTGTTTCACCATGTATAAGCATTATCCTTAATTTATGAGCATGAATGTATACATCTGTGTGCCTGAAGTTGGTGGAGCAGTGGCGAAGTAGTGGTGGCAAGCGACGTGGCGGCTAAGTGTACTCACTACTCTTGATGTTGAATGCTCTTAACAATTTCTTCTTGGCGACGGATTTTTATCGTGTTAGAACTATTCCGTATTGCCGAGAGTACTAAGCAACAACCAAATCCACATCCGAGGCTATTTTCCATGCAAAACGGCTTCCAAATGCTTCCCTTGGCACCCTCGATGTTTACCGTGCAACGGCTAGCCACTGGCTGCGTACCGTTCCCACCAAGTAGCCGCCCAGTTCTACCACCGAAACCAACTTTTACATCGGGCCAAGCCACTTCCGTTGCGGAGGGACTTCCCTACTGCTTTTACCTTTCACAATACAAGTTTCCTAAGCATGAACCAGCTTCCAATATACAAATTTTTCTTTACGAACATACATATATTATAAACTTACATTATGTTTAAACATCATTTAGCTTTTACAATATATATATATATATATATATATATATATATATATATATATATATATATATATATTGTTGTTGTGGTCTTCAGTCCTGAGACTGGTTTGATGCAGCTCTCCATGCTACTGTATCCTGTCCAAGCTTCTTCATCTCCCAGTACCTACTGCAACCTACATCCTTCTGAATCTGCTTAGTGTATCCATCTCTTGGTCTCCCTCTACGATTTTTACCCTCCACGCTGCCCCCCAATGCTAAATTTGTGATCCCTTGATGCCTCAGAACATGTCCTACTAACCGATCCCTTCTTTTTGTCAAGTTGTGTCACAAACTCTTCTTCTCCCCAATTCTATTCAATACTTCATCATTAGTTATGTGATCTACCAATCTAATCTTCAGCATTCTTCTGTAGCACCACATTTCAAAAGCTTCTATTCTCTTCTTGTCCAAACTATTTATCGTCCTTGTTTCACTGCCATACTTGGCTACACTCCATACAAATACTTTCAGAAACGACTTCCTGACACTTAAATCTATACTCGATGATAACAAATTTCTCTTCTTCAGAAACGCTTTCCTTGCCATTGCCAGTCTACATTTTATATCCTCTCTACGTCTGTGTGTGTGTGTGTGTGTGTGTGTATAATCAATCACAGTAACTCCTGCTTCGGTTCATTGTGATCGTTTCATAGCTTTTGTTACTGATAGTAACTTGACACCAGTGCCTATGAGTTTTAATTTGTACACTACAGCACTGAAGATGATCACTATGTGATTCAAAATCGATTTTGCTGTCAATAAACCATCATAATTACGGGCAACGCTGACCTTCCTTCTAATTTCACGTATATGGTCGTTGTGCACACAGCATTCTATGGAGTCGCCAATCAATAAAGAACAAAAAGTTCATAATCACATATACATAGTTACACAGATTAAAGCTATTTCCAATCGATATTGGTGTTACACGCTGGAGCGCAGTACTGTCTGGTAGTGAACCATGGACAGTGGGAAAACTGGAATAGTAGAGAATCGAAGCTTTTGTGATGTGCTGCTAAAGAATAACGTTGAAAATTAGCTGCACGGATAAAGTAGGAAGTGAGATCTTCCCCACAATCGATGAAGAAAGGAACATAGAGAAAACACTCACACGAAGAAGGGACAGGTTGATGAGGCGTATGTTAAGACGTCAGGGAACAGCCTTCACTGTCGTAGAGGGAGCTGTAGAGTGTAACGACTGTAGAGGGAGACAGAGATTGCAATACATCCAAGAAACAACTGAGGATATAGGGCGCAGGTGCTACTCTGAAATGAAGAGATTCGAGCAGGGGAGGAATTTTTGGCAGGCCGCATCAAACTAGTCAGAATATTGACGACAAAATAAAAAGATAACTGTGGAACCAATCAGAAACACATAAAACACAGTATGAAAATATTTTACTTGTACAATACAACAGCTTATAATGTCAAATTTTTGTCAACACAGTGAATAGTATCCGGCTTTAGTGTCAGAAAGTCCTTTGCATTGCCCACATACGATTTTAAAGTAAACTCCTGTGCGATGTGTTGGTACGGTCTGTAGCCTCTCCCTGCAGCTGTAAAACGAATCGTACACGTTTCATCCACCCGAAAAGGAAGCCCCTCCATATCCCATTCGTGCTCTAATTGCTGTTCTACACAACTTCGTGACAGTTCGAACCCTGCTGGTTTTCTGTGGGTGCCGGAACGTACTTCTTTCTTTAACCATAACCATAATTCATGGAGAAGAAGTAAAAACTTTGAGGTTTGCCGATGACATTGTAATTCTGTCAGAGACAGCAAAGGACTTGGAAGAGCAGTTGAACGGAATGGACAGTGTCTTGAAAGGAGGATATAAGATGAACATCAACAAAAGCAAAACGAGGATAATGGAATGTAGTCAAATTAAATCGGGTGATGCTGAGGGGATTAGATTAGGAAATGAGACACTTAAAGTAGTAAAGGAGTTTTGCTATTACGGGAGCAAAATAACTGATGATGGTCGAAGTAGAGAGGATATAAAATGTAGACTGGCATTGGCAAGGAAATCGTTTCTGAAGAAGAGAAATTTGTTAACATCGGGTATAGATTTAAGTGTCAGGAAGTCGTTTCTGATAGTATTTGTATGGAGTGCAGCCATGTATGAAAGTGAAATATGGACGATAAATAGTTTAGATAAGAAGAGAATAGAAGCTTTCGAAATGTGGTGCTACAGAAGAATGCTGAAGATAAGGTGGGTAGATCACGTAACTAATGAGGAGGTATTGAATAGGATTGGGGAGAAGAGAAGTTTGTGGCACAACTTGACTAGAAGAAGGGATCGGTTGGTAGGACATGTTTTGAGGCATCAAGGGATCACAAATTTAGCATTGGAGGGCAGTGTGGAGGGTAAAAATCGTAGAGGGAGACCAAGAGATGAATACACTAAGCAGATTCAGAAGGATGTAGGCTGCAGTAGGTACTGGGAGATGAAGAAGATTGCACAGGATAGAGTAGCATGGAGAGCTGCATCAAACCAGTCTCAGGACTGAAGACCACAACAACAACAACCTTCTCCCCCGCGCCCCTCCCCCCGTCCATAAAAATCACAAGGTACGACTTTTGAAAACTTGTGATAACACTTATAATGAGAATCATAGAAAATACAGTTCTGAAATTTAGGTTTTTGAAACGTAATTTCTTGTAGCCAAAATAATAAAACCACAAGATTTATGTAATAAATAGGTGCTTTCGTCTGTTCATGTAGCAGTGCGACTTTGGTCCCTAGTTCTAGGTCGCGGGTAGGCCTGGGGGCGAGCCGTTTACGCTAACGAAGTTTCCAGGCTGTGGCTGGCGCAGCGGTGAGAGCGCAGGGTGGTAATCCGAGGGTCATGACTTCGAGTCCCTACGCACAAAACTGTTGCCAGCCGCAATGTTCAAACATTTGCATTGCAGCTGCTCGGTGAAGTGAACATATTCGGTGTATACTTGTATAACTAGGTTTAGAGAAGTTCAAGACAGATTTTCTGGAAACTTAAATTTCCTCTCTGAGATATTACATTCCCAGGTAGGTGCCGGAATACCAGACCGGAGCGTTCCGGTCAAAATTTATCTCTGGTATTCAGGTCAGTTTGTATTCGTGGCAGTGCTTGCTGGATCCATATATGCTCCTATTTATGGCGTATATCCAATCCTTCGTCAGGTTGTTCTCCTGTAGATTTTATTGCCGGTTGTTGAATTTGGCTGTCAGATGTAGCAGTGAGTATATAACCATTAAAGTCCAGTTTCAGGAAGAACGTAGATCTAGGAACCATGGATAAACCAGTTGTAAATTGGCGTAGGTATGTTGAGAAAGTAGCAAAGCTCCAAGCGCTAATAGGAAGCACAGTTTCTCAAATCGTAATAGGCACTGAAAGCTGGCTATCCGGCCGTTTTGGCCGAGCGGTTCTAGGCGCTTCAGTCCGGAACCACGCGGCTGCTACGGTCACAGGTTCGAATCGTGCCTCGGGCATAGGTGTGTGTGATGTCCTTAGGTTAGTTAGGTTTACGTAGTTCTAAGTCTAGGGGACTGATGACCTCATGTTAAGTCCCAAGAACCATTTTTTCGAAAGCTGGCTAAAGCCGGAGATATGTTCGGCGAGGGACCTAACGGTGACCAGAAAGGATAGCCCAAATATATTTGGCGGTGGCGTGTTTGTTGCTATTAGAACTAGTTTATCTTGTAGCGAAAATGAGATAGATAGTACCCATGAGCTATTATGGGTAGAGGTCATTCTTGGCAGTGGGAATAAAATAATAATTGGATTCTTTTACCGACCTCCCAACTCAGATATACAACTGCTGAAAAGTTCAAAGAAAATTTGAGTCTAATTTCAAACACGTACCCGACTCATACAACTACAGTTGGTGGTGTCTTCAATTTACTCTCGATATATTGACGAAAATACGTGTTTAAATCCGGAGGAACGAATAAACACCTTCAGAAGTCATGCTAAGCGCATTCTCTGAAAATTACTTCGAGCGGTTAGTTCACGGGCCCACTCGAATAGTAAATGGTTCTGAAACCACACTTGACCTCTTTGCAACAAATAATTCTGAGATAATAACGAGCATCAAAACTGATACAGGGATTAGTGAACACAGGGCTGCCGCAGCGAAACTGAATACCGTAGCTCTCAAATCCGCCAAACATAAACAAAAAATATAGCTATTCAAAAAAAGCAGATAAAAGTTCGCTGGACTAATTGCTGAGAGACAGTCTGCACTGCCTCCAAATTACAATGTAAGTGTAGACCAGATGTGGCTTGAATTAAAAAGATATAGTACCAACAGGAACTGAGAGATTTATACCACATCCCCCACGGTACACAAAACAGGTCAGAACACTGTTGGAGAAACAACGAAAACACCATGCCAAATTTAAACGAACGCAAAACCCCCAAGATTGGTGATCTTTTACAGAAACTCGAAATTTAGCGTGGACTTCAATGCGAGATGCTTATAACAGTTTCCACAATGAAACTTTGTCTCGAAACCTAGCAGATAATACCATGAGATACTAGTCGTACGTAAAGTATGCTAGAGGCAAGACACAATAGACGTCTTGTCTGCGCGACAGCAATGGAAATAATATCGATGACAGTGCCGCTTAAGCAGGGTTACTAAATACAGGTTCCGAAATTCCTTAACCAAAGAAGACGAAGTAAATATTCCAGAATACGAATTAATAACAGCTACCAACTTGAGTAATGCGTAGATATCATCGGAGCAGTGAAGCAACTGAAATCACTTAATAAAAACAGGTCTTCCGGTCCAGATTTTATACCAGTCAGTTTAGCTCCATACTAAATAATCATATACAACCTCTCGCTCGACAAAAGGTCCGTACCCAAAGACTGGGAATTTGTATAGGTTACACCAATATACAAAAAAATTACAGACACTTATCATTAATGTCGATGTGCAGCAGGATTTTGGAACATATTTTGTTTTCGAACATTATGAATTACCTCGAAGACAACTGTCTATTGACACACATTCAACAAGGATTTAGAAGACGTCACCCGGGTGAAAAGCAACTAGCTCTTTACTCATACGATGTGCTGAGTGCTATCGACAACGGATTTCTGATTTATTCCGTATTTCTAGATTTCCAAAACGCTTTCGACACCGTATCTCACAAGCGGCTTGTAATCAAATTGCGTTCTTTATGAGTATCGTCTCAATTATGCGATTGGTTTTGTGGTTTCCTATCACAGAGGTCACATCCTGATTTAGGTTTTCCGTGGTTGCCCTGAATCGCTTCAGGCAAATGCCGGGATGGTTCCTTTGAAAGGGCACGACTGACTTCCTTCCCTGCACTTCCCTAATCCGATAGGAGCGATGGCCTTGTTGTTTGGCCGCCTCCCCCAAAAGAACCAACCAACCAACCACCCTTATCGTCGACGCTCACAATCGATGACAGAGGCTTCTTATACTTTTTTTCATTTGTTGTATGTTAGTAGCTGCGTTGTCTGCTATAAAATGTAGCATTCCATCAGTTACGGAACTGCCATGCACTTACTACACACCATCAGTGATACCTTTTGCGGCTGCTTGAATCCATGATAACCTTTTAATTAGGTCTATGTTGTTTACGCACGTGTGCAGAGTGTTTCTTTAGCCATTTAAAGGATTCATTCTTTCCATAAAAAATGGTTGATATACAAGTTGGCGCACCATTTTCTTCACCAGTATCGGGTTCCTCTGAGGCTAATTTTTCATCAAACTAAACAACACCGTCAGAGACTTCTGAGGGAGACGATGATTCATCTTGATCGTCATCATTGAGAACTTGGTCATGCAGCAGACGCTGGTCTTCTTCGTCCTTCAGACCCTTCCCACCTGCCACTGGACATCAAGTGCTGCAGGTATTACAAAAATTTAACGCACGAAACCGGGAGGAAGTTCCACAGAAACTGTTCATTTCAGCCAAAAAAAAATTGCTAATATGAACACTATGGTGGGGTCTTACAAACCCACAGCTTCTCTCATCTGTCAGCCAGCGCGGAATAAATTCAAAATGATGCCACCTGCAGAAAATATCAAAACTGCCAAAGCTATCAGTTGTCCAGTTTGGAAGCTACGTGCAGAAGAAGATGGTATAAGATATATCAGGCTCCGCTACAGCAGTTAGGGGTTCAATCAATTGCACTGTCAAAATACAGGGTGATTCAAAAAGAATACCACAACTTTAGGAATTTAAAACTCTGCAACGACAAAAGGCAGAGCTAAGCACTATCTGTCGGCGAATTAAGGGTGCTATAAAGTTTCATTTAGTTGTACATTTGTTCGCTTGAGGCGCTGTTGACTAGGCGTCAGCGTCAGTTGATGCTAAGATGGCGACCGCTCAACAGAAAGCTTTTTGTGTTATTGAGTACGGCAGAAGTGAATCGACGACAGTTGTTCAGCGTGCATTTCGAACGAAGTATGGTGTTAAACCTCCTGATAGGTGGTGTATTAAATGTTGGTATAAACAGTTTACAGAGAATGGGTGTTTGTGCAAAGGGAAAAGTTCTGGACGGCCGAGAACGAGTGATGAAAATGTAGCACGCATCCAGCAAGAATTTGTTCGCAGCCCAGGAAAATCGACTCGCAGAGGTAGCAGAGAGCTGCAAATTCCACAATCAACTGTATGGAGAGTCCTACGAAAAAGGTTAGTTATGAAACCTTATCGTCTGAAATTGGTTCAAGCACTGTCTTCAGCTGAGCACTTCATCACTGGCCTCCAAGAAGCCCTGATCTTACCCCCTGCGATTTTTTCTTATGGGGGTATGTTAAGGATATGGTGTTTCGGCCACCTCTCCCAGCCACCATTGATGATTTGAAACGAGAAATAATAGCAGCTATCCAAACTGTTACGCCTGATATGCTACAGAGAGTGTGGAACGAGTTGGAGTATCGGGTTGATATTGCTCGTGTGTCTGTAGGGGGCCATATTGAACATCTCTGAACTTGTTTTTGAGTGAAAAAAAACCTTTTTAAATACTCTTTGTAATGATGTATAACAGAAGGTTATATTATGTTTCTTTCATTAAATACACATTTTTAAAGTTGTGGTATTCTTTTTGAATCACCCTGTATAATTCTATAACAGACCTCGCAATTCGCTGCTTTGCATATGTTTGCGTAACGTGTTCTGCCATTGAACAAATACGAGTACAGGTAGAATTATTCATAATGTAGAGATTGTTATAATATTTATTTGTTTTTTGTTGTTTTCATTAGATATATTGCGAAGTCTTTCTTGGCTCTGTAACAAGAAGGATTTTCTGCTTGCAGCAGGATATTCGGGTTTTAGTTTAAAATATTCTATCACTTGCGCCTTGTCCCGCGGTGACGCAGGGTCGGCCATGGTTAATCGGATTTGGCATGTTAATGTGAAGGGGTGGCCGGATGCCCTTCCTGACGCCACGGAATTAGTGTACCCCATCAGTCTGCGTCTAGTGTAAATCGTGAAATAGCGTGAATGTGTTTCAAATGTCTGCGAGTCGTGTAACTGAGGCGGGACGTGGGGACCAGCCCGGTATTCACCAAGTAGGATGTGGAAAACCGCCTAAAAACCACATCGAGGCTGGCTGGCACACCGGCCGTCGTCGTTAATCCGTCGGGCAGATTCGACTCGGGGCCGGCGCGCCTACCCGAGTCCAGGAAGCAGAGCGTTAGCGCTCTCGGCTACGGTGTCGGGTCTCACGTTTTACTTTAAAATATATACGTGAAATATTTTGTTGCAGACGATTTCTCTTTCACAGAGAACCTTTAAGTCTCATCTTTTTTGACACGTACAACTTCACTATTTAAAAATATCTGAATCTCAGAATATGAAATGACGCACACAGTACAGCAACCTTCATACAGCTACTTTCTGGTAACTACGAAAGACAAACATATTACACACATCAAAGAAATCCTTTCACGTAACAAATGAGTAACTTATCGAGAATATTTTCTGAAGCTACTTTGAAACTTTCTAATTAATAATTTTAGTGTCACTGTCTTCAAGTGTAATTACAATTACCTAACAAAATTTTGAAAAATATCCTTTATATGAAAAATAACTGTGTCATCTGAAACGTAATAAAATTGGTATTATTTATGATAGATTCTTGTTTGAACGCGTTTTCTGTAAATGAGTGTACAAAACTCTTCTATTTGTGTCATTAAAATTATGCGTAGTGCAAGATTACAATTTTGAACTTACGCGTATCGTGCAGTAAATTTATGAAGTGTGCTGGGTTGTTCAGTATATTGTTAAAGTGTATCACTGACCAGTTCCATTAAAGGGTTTATTTTGTATCGTGTGAGTCATACCTTACTGCCGTAAGAAAACGCGGGCTCCAGTTCTACCATCGGAGATCGCTCAATTTTATTTTATTTTATTTATTTATTTATTTTCTATTTGAAGAATGAACTTTCACTCTGCCTCGGAGTGTGCTCTGATCTGAAATTTCCTGCCAGATTGAACTTGTGTTGCTTCCTATTTCATCTTAGTTAAACGTGGAGACTCTACTCTTGTAAGATGTTCGTGGATAAGTTCCTCTTTATATGTTTGTCTAACCTATACCCTAGAAGCTGAAAGTCTAAAATTTTCAATCGGTTGTTCCCGGCGAATAACGTGTAAGGCTTTCAAATGTGACATATTTAGTAATTGCAGTAAATAGCAGGAATACAGTAAAAAAAAGGGTAATTTTGGCTATCTGTGTTTTCGGTTGTCGGTGCAGTCTCGTATCTGATGATGATGTTTGGGTTGTGGGGCGCTCAACTGCGCGGTTATCTGTGCTCGTACGGTGATGAAATGAGGACAACACAAACACCCAGTCATCTCTAGGCAGGTGAAAATCCCTGACCCCATCGGGATTTTTTTTTCCCCGACCGGGACTCGAACCCGTTATCTCCTGCTTACATGGCAGACGCTATATCCGACTGAGCCATTTTTATTTAACTTTATTCACTGCATTTCTTTTATTTCCTGACCTGGCCTAGAATCGAACCCGGAACCCTGTGATCAGGAAGCAAGAACGCGGCCGCGAGACCACGAGCTGAAGACGTCTCTGATCTGCTTTAAGCGAGATAATCGGGACTTTTCTGCAGGACTCAAAAAGAAGACGACAACCGAATTTACGTGTAAGCTAAGCACTGCAAAGTCTGAAAAAGTCAATAAGACTAGCACGTATAAAACGATTGTTTGAGATCATGATGATGGCGATTAGCATCTACATCTACATCATCTACATGATTACTCTGCAATTCACATTTAAGTGCTTGGCAGAGGGTTCATCGAACCACAATCATACTATCTCCGTACCATTCCACTCCCGAACAGCGCGCGGGAAAAACGAACACCTAAACCTTTCTGTTCGAGCTCTGATTTCTCTTATTTTATTTTGATGATCATTCCTACCTATGTAGGTTAAGCCCAACAAAATATTTTCGAATTCGGAAGAGAAAGTTGGTGACTGAAATTTCGTAAATAGATCTCGCCGCGACGAAAAACGTCTTTGCTTTAATGACTTCCATCCCAACTCGCGTATCATATCTGCCACACTCTCTCCCCTTGATAATACAAAACGAGCTGCCCTTTTTTGCACCCTTTCGATGTCCTCCGTCAATCCCACCTGGTAAGGATCCCACACCGCGCTGCAATATTCTAACAGAGGACGAACGAGTGTAATGTAAGCTGTCTCTTTAGTGGACTTGTTGCATCTTCTAAGTGTCCTGCCAATAAAACGCAACCTTTCGCTCGCCTTCCCCACAATATTATCTATGTGGTCTTTTCAACTGAAGTTGTTCGTAATTTTAACAACCAGGTACTTAGTTGAATTGACAGCCTTGAGAATTGTACTATTTATCGAGTAATCGAATTCCAACGGATTTCTTTTGGAACTCATGTGGATCACCTCACACTTTTCGTTATTTAGCGTCAACTGCCACCTGCCACACCATACAGCAATAATTTCTAAATCGCTTTACAACTGATACTGGTCTTCGGATGACCTTACTAGACGGTAAATTACAGCATCATCTGCGAACAACCTAAGAGAACTGCTCAGATTGTCACCCAGGTGATTTATATAGATCAGGAACAGCAGAGGTCCCAGAACGCTTCCCTGCGGAACACCTGATATCACTTCAGTTTTATTCGATGATTTGCCTTCTATTACTAGGAACTGCGACCTTCCTGACAGGAAATCACGAATCCAGTCGCACAACTGAGACGATACGCCATAGGCCCGCAGCTTGATTAGAAGTCGCTTGTGAGGAACGGTGTCAAAAGATTTCCGGAAATCTAGAAATACGGAATCAACTTGAGATCCCCTGTCGATAGGGGCCATTACTTCGTGCGAATAAAGAGCTGCGTTGCACAAGAACGATGTTTTCTGAAACCATGCTCATTACGTATCAATAGATCACATAACGATTATAATTATTCTTAACTCCTACTTTCTCTTTTAACTGTATGAAGTACTCGTATATTGTCTACCCCTGTTCCAGTTGATTTTGTTTATAATGTTCACTGGCTACTCACAGTCACATTCTGAGTAACCCCTGAATTTTTTCGTCTCTTCACGCAAACTGGCAAAGACATTGCAATGAAGGTACAGTAATTTGTCATTATAACCAAGTCAGTACCTATGTTCGTGCCAATCCATCACCGCAGGGGTCCCTATGATGTGCGTCGCTTTGCCTGCAGCCCGAAACCAATAGTCCCAGTGCCCCTTTGTCGGTGCGCCAATTACCCGCTCTGCTACGCTCGAACAACCAATCAGCTAACGGCGCGTCGCTCCCCCATCGGCCGGATTAACGTCTGCTCGACGCCGGTCGTTATCCATGCAGGCCTCTCCCGTTGCCATTCACCGAAATGGCTCGACCGTTTCCCGTTTTCCGCGACCAACGGGACTGCGCAGATGGGCGTTTAAACTGTAGGAGCAGCTTTTGTAGCGGCAGCGAGAGCGGGGACGGAAGCGGGGAGAGGGGGAGCGCGGACATTAATGCGAAGTGCGACAGTTCACTAGGCGGATTACAAATTTAAATCGACAAATGGACGTTAGGAATTTGGCTTCGGGGCATTGTACGGACAACAGGGACGACGGCCACTTATAGTAATTGCCGCACTGTGCCGGAGCACAGCGTAGGGAACGCGTTTTTCAAACGAATAACAGGGGAAGCAGAAAGTAGGGCAATACGTACCAGACTGATGACTAAACGCATTCGTAGAGAACTCCATTTGTCATTATTAGAGACAGGATTTTTATGTAATATCAACACGCAAAACATGTAGGGGAGAGTGTGTTACCTAGACGGTAGTGTACCTAGTAACACATGTTGGATTTTAACGGCACTTCGGTCTAGTTACTGATTTTAGAATACCATGAAGGTATGTACACTACAGACTGCCATAAGCAGTTTCCGACATTTTCTACCGTTTTTTTGTTGTTGTTAGAAATGAGGTTGTGTTTTGTGCTGCATTCTGGAATATTTCGAGTTCTACACATTTCAGTGCTGTATACACATTTAAGTTATTTAGCATACATTGATAAAAATTAATCAGTAACAGATTTTTATGGCCGGTGAAATTCAACTCGTATGTATACATTTTTTTACATTAGTTGTATAACATATGGATGGTTAAGCCATATTACACTACTGGCCATTAAAATTGCTACACCACGAAGATGACGTGCTACAGACGCGAAATTTAACCGACAGGAAGAAGATGCTGTGATATGCAAATCGTTGTGGCGTAACAAGACCGCTACGCCACACGAAGTAGCCGAAAGGCACGCGTTAATCTCACGTAGGCTAGAGAGAGGTCTGAAACAGGATACGTAATGAATGCTATAAAGAAAAGTACGTAGCGGCTATAATACTTAACTTTATTCCATCACTTGTATACAGCATTCTTGATGATACAAGTGAGACTCTATCTCGAAATGGTTTACGGCGCCTTGCTAGGTCGTAGCCATGGACTTAGCTGAAGGCTATTCTAACTGTCTCTTGGCAAATGAGAGAAAGGCTTCGTCAGTGTAGTCGCTAGCAAAGTCGTCGTACAACTGGGGCCGAGTGCTAGCTAGTACGTCTCTCGGGACCTGCCGTGTGGTGGCGCTCGGTCTACGATCACAGACAGTGGCGACACGCGGGTCCGACATGTATTAATGGACCGCGGCCGATTTAAGCTACCACCTAGCAAGTGTGGTGTCTGGCTGTGACACCACACAAATGATTAGCTTGTAACGCCGGAAATGCATATCCTCCTATTTCCATCTATTGTACTGTAAGTTTTTTCCTTATTTTGTTACCTGAATATATGACATTTCTGTGCCTTTATATATTGTAATTGTTTTACTATTTGTATATATATATATATATATATATTTATGCATTTATGTCGATGTATAATTGGTTTGTTTCGTAAATATTATTTGTATTTTTACGCTGGGTCTTGCCTAGGGAAAACTGCTATCGAACGATTACATCGATAGGTCGTGTGAAGAATCAAAGTGTGTAGGATCTTTGGTAGTGTTAACTCTGCCGCGTGGAGCGCGGGCAGGGCAGTTGGAGTCTGGCTGGAGTAGCGAGTGGAGCAGGTGTGTGGTGTGACGCTCCCGCGAGTTGCCGCGCTTTCGGGGTTTAGCAGTATGTAATTGCGCTCGACTCGCGATGATAGTTTCTGACATGGTGTCGCGGACGGGAAGCATTAGCTGGCGCACATCTAGAGCCCGTTTCGCCTGGTGACCGTGTCGAGAAGAAGGCGCGCCAACATCCAGCTTCTGCAACAGCGACGGCCGACAATGAGTGACTGTCGCCACCTCCTCGATCGACGGCTTCAAACCTTCAATCAACCAACAAGGAAGACTGGAAGCACGTAAAGTTTTAGAACTGTATGGCAGACCTCAGCTTTTCAAATTGCTCCATTTGCCTCGCAAAATTACAGCAACTCAGCATGAACCTTTGTTGCTCATTGTCCCAATTGCATTACCAAGCAGGGTCCCTTCCTTTTCCGAAATGAACCCGAGTGTCGTTGAAATTCAGACGCCAGCATTAAAGTACTATCATTGCATTTCATTACTTTAGTTTCAAAGTGCAGTTAAAGCATTCATAGCTGGCTACAATAGTTAGATTACACAAGCACAAATTAAGAGTGCGAGTTTTGTTAGCATATTTTAGCTTACCTGTGACTGCAGCTCAGCTTGGTACGTACTAAATTTTACTATTGTTAATTATTCAGAATCATTTAATTCAAGTTCAAAGTTAAATCTCTTGTTTCTAAATTGCGTAGAGTCAAGTTACTTTTGAAATGATTGTTGAGGTAGTCCAAGACTAACCGTATTCTGCTGGATTTCGATGTGCTTCAGAAAGAAAGCTCACTATTAACTTCAGTCACTAAATTAACTTTCGATTTTCCGGTTTTACTAATTCTTTTGCTAAATTAAGTCAGAGTGTAGCGAAATTTATTACTTCTGACAAACTTTCAGTTTTCACACTACACGTGTCAACCTTCAGTTGCCACGCTTCTAGTGCTAATTATATGTGTAATAACCTTTCTTTTTCAGTTACTATATTAATTGTCCTTAGGACTGGCGACCGTGATTTCCCCCAAATCTCAAATATCTAATTACCGCTAGTTAATTGTTGACGTAACGGCCGCACATTTACCTTCTTTATTAACTTTACCCCTTTTCAAAATTAATTTCCACCAGTTTCATTTGCATTTTTCCTTTCATTTAGATGTAACCCTTTCCTCCCTCTTTACCGACAGATTAACTTCGGTGACGATTGCTTTCCCAAATTTCCCGTTAGGTACACGCGGTTTAATTTTTCACTGTCATTAAGGTCGATAAGTGAGGGGGAGGTTACACGTGGCGACCGTGACAGGACAATCTTCATATTTGAGGTTGCTCTGGACACGAATTTTGCATTGTGCAAATCTCGTAACAAAGTACTGGTTACGAAATGGTCGATACGTCAGCGAGAATATTAGTCTGAGGAATCCTAATTAGATTTGAGATTTGTTATTTATATTGAAAATTATTAAAATGAGTGAAGGCAACAATTACCAAAATTTGGTAGACTTGGGTACGGAACAATCGGTCGAACAGTGGGAAACGCGCACCGCGGTACCCATTGTTCAGGGGCAGGCGGCTAGCATGAAAGACGCGACCGCCGAAACGCAACAAAGAGCAGAAATGGAATTCCAAACATTAGAAAATATTTCGGAATCGGAAGTGAAAATCAAATCGGAATCCCTTGATGACGAATATGGGGGGACAATTAAAGAGGAAGCCGCTACGGAAGTAAAACCGGTAGTTTCCGGGAATTTAACTGATTTATTGAATGTTTTGATTAACGAAATCAAGGCTCAGTCTAGCAAGATAGAAACTCAATCGGCAGAAATTAAAGCTCAGGCTGCCAAGCAAGAAGCTCAGTCTGAAAAGTTGACAGGAAGCTAGACAATCAGAACAAAGCTATTAATGTTGTTAACAACAATGTTGGAGTTGTTAACACAAAAGTTGATAAAATCAAAGAAGATATTGTTGTGATTAATACCGAAATCGGTAATCTTAAACAGGAAATGATAGGCGTTCAGGCGGAAATTGCGAACATAAATACGCGTTTTAATTCCGAAATTAGCAGAATCGAGAAAAGTGTAGGAGACGCAGTTGCTCCGATCATCGAGAATAAGGTGACGGAACAAATTCAATTAGTGTGAAAATACGATCAACAGAAGGTGGAAACTTTAAAGGTTTTAGTATCCAAAGTAGATACCAAAGTGAGGAAGCAGGCTAATACCTGCGAAGAGAAAAAGAGGGAAGTGGAAACGCTTGCGACAACCACTTGCCAAGTGATTACGAGAGTGTCGGAATTAGAAAAGAAACTTGAAGAAAAACAGAGCTATGTGCCAATCTGTGCACATAGTTCGGAATTGTTGACGAAAGAGGAGCGGTTCGACCCCTTGAAAAAAGGCGGTATACACGCGACGGATTTCATTAAAAACTGTGAAAGAGTTTTACCCAGATCATGGACTAATGAAAAAAAAAATTAATGCGATTATTGATGTGTTGGCTGGTGATGCCAAGCGTTGGGGCTTAAACCTCAACATTACGAACCTGACCTTTGACGAGTTTAAAAATTTGTTTCTGGCTGAATACTGGTCAGAGCAAAAACAGCAAAGTGTCTGGCGCGAATTTGTCGTATCGAGGCCTTTCGATGCGAATTCGCGCGGCTCGATGAAGGAGTTTTGTGAGGGCTGGATCCGCAAGTTGGAATATTTGCGTGATCGTCGCACGGAAACCGAAATAGTTTGGGAACTCTACAAGAAGCTTCCAGATGATACAAAACGCTACGTAGGAAGCAATTACAGGACAATCAATGATTTCCTGGAAAGAGTTGAGGACGAGGACTATTGGCGCAATAATCGCGACAGTGGTAGCAGCCGTGGTAACAACAACGGGTACCACAGCAACCACAACAATCATAACTATGGGAATAATGCATACCGCAATCTTGGCAGCAGTAACAATAGTGGTTCGGGCCGTAATGACAATCGATACAATGCAAATAATAACAGGAATGACGGAAACCAGTATCGTACTAAAGTGATACGGGCTTCACAGAATAGTAATAACGCCAGAGGGTGTGATCAGCCGCCTCAGCAGCATCCGGGGACCGTATCTGCTGGGACGAGACAGGGAAACCATTAGCCGCGCCAGTGAGGGGCCGACCGGGCGTGGAGAAATTTTGGCGGCCCAATAACAGGAGAAAACCCAGGTGTCGTCGTTATGAAAATTCCGTGTGGAATAATCAACGGCGGAAGAGTGTGCCAGTGTTAGGAGAAAGGAGTGCGCCCACTAGTAGTAGATCAGCTGTAGACACGGCAGTAGAAAATACATTCACTGTCAGTGAGAACAATTTAAGTAGTGTTCCGGAAATCGATTATAAGGTGGCAGCTGTAATACCCACAGCGGAACTGGAGATTGAGTTTAAGAATGGTTCGCAATTGTTGAGAGAAGATCAGATGTCGGATAACACGTCCGTCATTGAGCGAGGGGATGCAGAGAGGGATGAGGTCTGGTTAAGGCAGTTCGGTCGCTTATACGACGAACTAAGAGATTATAGGGGCCTGTACGGGAGAAGTCTTTATGGAGAGCGCGGGCAGAATTTGCCGCGTCTCGTCCCACAGGAAGATAGTATTTGTGAAGTGATAGAAAGTTCTGGCCCTAACCGGCAGACTTTACTAGAAATAGTTGATGTTAATGGGGAGCACGAGCAAGGTTCGTCGTGTTTCGTCCCACAGGAGATGGATGTTGAAGTAGTAACGGAAAGTTCTGGCCCTAACCGGCAGACTTTACCGAAAGTTATAGTGGTAGAAGTAGCCGACCCATCCGACGCAAACCTCCAGTTTAAACATTGCGAGAGTATTAAGGAGAAAGATTACGAAAATTTTAGTGATAGCCGGACACGATTGGTAGAAAAGCACGTAGATTACAGCATGTATGAGGTTAGAGCTGACATTATACGGTCAGAAGATAACAGTGTGGGTTGCGCAGATCTAGAGGAAGTAATTGCAGATACTACTGGGCACATTTCTACAGGTAGATTGGCAGATGAGATCAATCTGGCCAAAGTGGAATCAACGAAGGTGACAATTAGTGAAATGATAGCAGGGCAACACTCACTAGTTGACGGGTTAGAGGAAAAGGTTTCGGTATTGGAGGCGAAGCTACAGACTAAGCTTCAGGACAAACGTGTTGAAATTAAAACTGTATGTGAACAGAGGCTGAAAAAGCCGCCAGATAAGCCGGTTTTAGGATCAAAGCCGGATGGTTTTTTCTGGAATGACCTGGATATAGACGAGGATTTATTGTGGGAAAATAAAGAAACAGTCGAGGACAAGTGTAGACAGATAGTAGTGTCTGTTAATATGCACGACCTACAACTAAACGTGTTGATTGACACCGGTGCAGAATTGAGTGTTGTATCTGGAAAAATATTTGAGTTACTGAAAGACAGACCTGGCATCGTAGTTATGCCAGTAACAGGAGTGAAAATTATCGGTGCTACTGGGAAGGCCAGTAAACCGGTCACAGAACAGATAATTGTCAAGTTCGAGATATGTGGGGCACGATTTGAAGAAGAGTTTGTCGTCGTGCCAGACTTAACTACGGAAGTAATTATCGGGTTAGATTGGCTATTAAAGTACAGTGCAGTGATTGACTGCGAAAGCAAAACTTTGACATGTACGTCCCAAGATAAAACAATAGTAGTTAGTTTTGACGAGGCAGGAGACGGTGTCCATAGGCAATACCAGCCTATACACATTGTTAACTGGCCGGATGGTATTGATGTAGGTATGAATTTGAACTACTGTAATGTGAGGAATCTCGGCATTGACAAAAGTGTAGAAAGTGAATTGGAAGAGATAATCAAATTCCCTCCACGGATTGACATTAATATTGGTGCGAAAAAAGATCGTTTGCGAGAAGTAATGAAGCTAAAAGCCGATGATCGCATACGTCGTCATGACGCTAAAGCGCGTTTTGCTAAGTTTGCAATCGGAGACTTAGTACTTGTAAAAGCTCATGAGAAATCGAGCGAGATAGACAATGAAATCTCTAAATTTAAGTTTGTTTATAATGGACCATATAAAGTCATTGGTATACCTCACACAAATGCTTATTGCTTAGAGTATCCAAGCTCTGGAAAACGATTAGGTATACGGAATATTGTAGACTTGAAATTGTACCAACCTAGGATTGATTAATACCACAGGATGGGTAATTTGTACAGTATGTAATATAGAGTGTAAGATTTAAGGATGTGCCATGTTGCGATGCTTTTGCCTGACCTAGAGGTCATTAAAGAACTTGTAACTAACAAGTAATTAATTTTTGATTAGACGTTTTAACCAATTGAAAAATCCAAGCTGCTAGTTTAAGTTTTTAGCTGAGTCACAGCAGATTAAGGAATGTAAATATGCTTTTGTAACTAGCTGTCAGATTTCATGAATGTGTGTTTTACTAGTCATTGCCGATGTACTTAGACGCTGTTTTAAGTTTCAGGCTAGTACATGCGTGTGATGATGGACAGTGTTGAGTTATCCACTGTGATAGTATTAAGGGACTCCTTGAGATTACTCGGGAGTGAGTTTTCCTAAAGAATTCAGTGAAACGGACGTTCTGGAAATGCCGCTATACAGGCGAGTGAGATCAAGCGTGCCGCACAGGCGGGCGCAACAATACTGGCAAGGTGGAGCCGCTGTCGGCTCTTGGGTCGCTGTCGGCTCTTGTGCCGCTGTCGGCATTCTTTGTACTTGCGAGTACGGAAGGCGGAGTTGTTTTTCTTCCCGGACAGCTGATGTGAAAGAATTCTGCTGTCAATATTTATGTTTTTGTCGATCTACTGTATATTATTTTCTTGTTTAGCGTTAAGTGGACTCTCATGACGAGATAATAATTATGAAAAGGTTATATAAAATGTGTATTCTATGTAATTAATAATTAATTTGCGTATTTTGATCTACCTGTTTTTATGACCATGTACTCTAATTAATTTTGCAAATAGTATTCCATTTCTTATAGTATTACGAATTTTAATGATTTTGGAATAGCTAAACCATTTTCTATGCTTTCTATGAATTTTAATATGTTGTCAACCTGTTTTATTTTGTGCAAGATGACAGAGTGGAATAAGATTAGGACTGTCTCCACTCAATTTTTATGGTCTAAAAAATTGATTTATGCTTAATTAGACGAATGCTAAATTTAGATGATGTTTTGAGCATATGCATTTTCGCTGTTTATTTTTTGGGACATTTTCTGAGTCTGTTTAGGTTACACGAACATCCTCAGACAATGTGGGGCATGAGTAACGCCGGAAATGCATATCCTCCTATTTCCATCTATTGTACTGTAAGTTTTTTCCTTATTTTGTTACCTGAATATATGACATTTCTGTGCCTTTATATATTGTAATTGTTTTACTATTTGTATATATATATATATATATATATATATATATATATATATATATATATATATATATATTTATGCATTTATGTCGATGTATAATTGGTTTGTTTCGTAAATATTATTTGTATTTTTACGCTGGGTCTTGCCTAGGGAAAACTGCTATCGAACGATTACATCGATAGGTCGTGTGAAGAATCAAAGTGTGTAGGATCTTTGGTAGTGTTAACTCTGCCGCGTGGAGCGCGGGCAGGGCAGTTGGAGTCTGGCTGGAGTAGCGAGTGGAGCAGGTGTGCGGTGTGACGCTCCCGCGAGTTGCCGCGCTTTCGGGGTTTAGCAGCATGTAATTGCGCTCGACTCGCGATGATAGTTTCTGACATGGTGTCGCGGACGGGAAGCATTAGCTGGCGCACATCTAGAGCCCGTTTCGCCTGGTGACCGTGTCGAGAAGAAGGCGCGCCAACATCCAGCTTCTGCAACAGCGACGGCCGACAATGAGTGACTGTCGCCACCTCCTCGATCGACGGCTTCAAACCTTCAATCAACCAACAAGGAAGACTGGAAGCACGTAAAGTTTTAGAACTGTATGGCAGACCTCAGCTTTTCAAATTGCTCCATTTGCCTCGCAAAATTACAGCAACTCAGCATGAACCTTTGTTGCTCATTGTCCCAATTGCATTACCAAGCAGGGTCCCTTCCTTTTCCGAAATGAACCCGAGTGTCGTTGAAATTCAGACGCCAGCATTAAAGTACTATCATTGCATTTCATTACTTTAGTTTCAAAGTGCAGTTAAAGCATTCATAGCTGGCTACAATAGTTAGATTACACAAGCACAAATTAAGAGTGCGAG
Source organism: Schistocerca nitens (assembly GCF_023898315.1). Classification (NCBI taxonomy): domain Eukaryota; kingdom Metazoa; phylum Arthropoda; class Insecta; order Orthoptera; family Acrididae; genus Schistocerca; species Schistocerca nitens. The sequence goes on from NC_064614.1 coordinate 25,307,043, forward strand.
TTTTGTTAGCATATTTTAGCTTACCTGTGACTGCAGCTCAGCTTGGTACGTACTAAATTTTACTATTGTTAATTATTCAGAATCATTTAATTCAAGTTCAAAGTTAAATCTCTTGTTTCTAAATTGCGTAGAGTCAAGTTACTTTTGAAATGATTGTTGAGGTAGTCCAAGACTAACCGTATTCTGCTGGATTTCGATGTGCTTCAGAAAGAAAGCTCACTATTAACTTCAGTCACTAAATTAACTTTCGATTTTCCGGTTTTACTAATTCTTTTGCTAAATTAAGTCAGAGTGTAGCGAAATTTATTACTTCTGACAAACTTTCAGTTTTCACACTACACGTGTCAACCTTCAGTTGCCACGCTTCTAGTGCTAATTATATGTGTAATAACCTTTCTTTTTCAGTTACTATAGTAAATGTCCTTACGACTGGCGACCGTGATTTCCCCCAAATCTCAAATATCTAATTACCGCTAGTTAATTGTTGACGTAACGGCCGCACATTTACCTTCTTTATTAACTTTACCCCCTTTCAAAATTAATTTCCACCAGTTTCATTTGCATTTTTCCTTTCATTTAGATGTAACCCTTTCCTCCCTCTTTACCGACAGATTAACTTCGGTGACGATTGCTTTCCCAAATTTCCCATTAGGTACACGCGGTTTAATTTTTCACTGTCATTAAGGTCGATAAGTGAGGGGGAGGTTACAAGCTTTCCAGAGCATTCGCACAAGGTTGTTGACGGTGGCGACACCTACAACGTGCCGACATGAGGAAAGTTCCCAACCGATTTCTCATACACAAACAGCAATGGACCGGTTTGCCTGGTGAAACGTTGTTGTGATGCCTCGTGTAAGGAGGAGAAATGCGTAGTATCACGTTTCCGAGTTTGATAAAGGACAGATTTTAGCCTATCGCGATTGCGGTTTATCGTATCGCGACATTGCTGCTCGCGTTGGTCGAGATCCAATGACTGTTAGCAGAATACGGAATCGGTGGGTTCAGGAGGGTAATACGGAACGCTGTGCTGGATCCCAACGGCCTCGTATCACTAGCAGTCGAGATGACAGGTATGTCATCCGTATGGCTGTAACGGATCGTGCAGCCACGTCTCGATCACTGAGTCAACAGATGGGGACGTTTGCAAGACAACAACCATCTGCACGAACAGTTCGACGACGTTTTCAGCAGCATGGTCTATCAGCTCGGAGACCATGGATGTGGTTACCCTCGACGCTGCATCACAGACAGGAGCGCCTGCGATGGTGTACTCAACGACGAACCAGGGTGCACAAATGGCAAAACGTCATTTTTTCGAGTGAATCTACGTTCTGTTTACAGCATCATGATGGTCGCATCCGTGTTTGGCGACATCGCGGTGAACGCACATTGGAAGCGTGTATTAGTCATCGCCGTACTGGCGATCGTGGTATCGTGTTGAAGCTGCATGGGCAGCTGTACGTGTACTCTACTTCCAAGCTCTGTTTGACTCAATGCCAAGGAGTATCAAGGCCGTTATTACGGCCAAAGGTGGTTGTGCTGGGTATTGATTTCTCAGGATCTGTGCACTCAAATTGCGTGAAAATGTAATCATATGCCAGTTCTAGTATAATATATTTGTCCAATGAATACCCGTTTATCATCTGCATTTCTTCTTGGTGTAGCAATTTTAATGGCCAGTAGTTTATGTTGCCTTCAGTACTTTTGGAGGAACGCGCGATATTCAGGCACTTAAAGTTTGTACCATTGAACGTTCGCACAGCCATACCGGAACACTTATCATTAAAAAATTCATTTGGGAAGTTTACAGTCTTTTGTATCCGTGTCAACAACGTTTGTCTCTTAAACGATTTCACTGGTTTTTCTCTTTCTGTGCTTATCACGACGTATATGTCGCTCGAATTTGGACTTCATAGAGCAACAGATCCGATAATTGTATGCTCGACATAGGAGTAAAAGGGTCGTCCATCGTTACTCAGGTTCTTCATTTACATGGTAATTTTGATGCAACAGTAGGAATCATGAAGACAAACAGTCGTCAACAGTACTATTTGGCATACTTTTCTTGGCTCATGCAATCCAAGTTCAGAATCGGAAGAAGTCCTAGTAGTCGGAAAACTTCGGTATGCTAGTCACTTGTTTGCGCCACTCCCAATCTCGACAGCGCACGAAGCCCATCACCACACGCGCGGCTTTCCCCGTCAGAGGTTCTTCTCCTCCCTTGGGCATGGGTGTGTGTGTGTGTGTGTTTTCCATCGCCAGAAACAGCAACGGCTATTACAGTGACACAACAGAAATGTTATTATATCTGCTTCGTTTTTAATCTGCTTAGTTTTTCAGGAATGAAAGCACATTCTTCATCTTCCAACTCAAAGAACGCTTAACCACGTTTTATTGTAATAGCAATATTTTTAGATGTAATTTACTTACTTCAGATTCGTATATTTTTCTAGGGAAATGGCCTGCTAGGGACGTGGGGAGTTATGAAGACGGCTCATTTTATGTAGTGTGAAGTAAATACGTAAAAACATATAATTATAGTGAAATATGTAAAAATAAAATATATTAATACCGGCAACTAATTCGTGAATATTTACACTTGTCACGTGCTTTGTAGCAAAGTAAAAGAGTATATAATTACATTAAAGCCATTCATTACAGTCAAATTCTAATCAGCTTGTATGGAGACAACTGGCAAATACTGTGCACCAATTGCAGCTACACAGAGTGAGGTGTCGGTGGCGGAGGGTAAATATGGAACAATTAATTATGTTTGTCATTCGATGAAGAAAACACAGCTCTTCACATGACACAGATAAAAAACTTTTTATTGCATAAACTTTTCTCTAACACACAATAGAGATAAACACATAGTGTCCCTCCCACATCACTTAGCGTTGTAACTTAAGAACAGAATCTGATACGACCGCTAGTCTCCCCACATAGCGCGATCTCCACTCAAACCACAAATCACTGTAAGGGAAAGATATTTTACAACTGGCAATGTCGATTTCCGCAGTATTACCACTTGCACTGTGCAAAGCATTGTTCTTGCCAGTTCTCGTGTACGAAACTTTTCCTGACGTGAAAATTTCGCTTGAAAAATAGAAGAGAAAAAGAAACCCTCCGTCTCTGAAGAACAGCTTTTTGGTATGGTTAGAGACATTGGGGCGGTGTGGTTCCTTTCATCCTTTACTTGCACCTACCTGTGAACTGTTGCAGCAGATCGCCAGCATGAAAGCCGAGCAGTAATCTACTGTACTGAAACTCGCACCAGGCTACATACAACATAACTATTCCAAGAATCGGGAAAAGGTCTTAATTTTGAATGAAAGGTGGAAATACTGGCAAAACTTCGGTGTACGTTGAACCTTGATAGTTTACACGTTCAATGCGAAGCCCTTGCTAATCTTAACAGTGATGCACAAACCCTTTGGTTCACGTTAGCGAGTATATGGTAACGTATTTCCCGAAAACTGAACAGTTACTAAGCACCGATTTTTCTTAAATGAAAATGCTCGCCATACTACTAAGTTTATCGGTGTCTAATGCACTCAACATTTAGTCACCTATCTGCTCAATATGCGAAGTTGAATTACTGTTTTTGCTCATACACAAAATTACTTTCAAAATTTGTACTTTCTAAAAAAACACACCGGAATAAATATTCCTATATTTTAACACACTTTTGAAACATGTAGCACAACTAAAACCGCAAATTATAACATCCTTCGGAGTTCATGTTAGTCACGACCGTACCATTGAAAGGCTGGGCTCCGACTACTTTGGCTCTGAGCACTATGGGACTTAACATCTGTGGTCATCAGTCCCCTAGAACGTAGAACTACTTAAACCTAACTAACCTAAGGACATCACACAACACCCAGTCATCACGAGGCAGAGAAAATCCCTGACCCCGCCGGGAATCGAACCCGGGAACCCGGGCGCGGGAAGCGAGAACGCTACTCCGACTACTTTAGACTGCTGTAAGCATTCCATATCTCCAAGAGAAAAAAACGCGCGAAGAATACCCCGTTCTGAAAGGTCAGTTTTCTTTAAGGCCAATAGAGAGACATTATTCTCCCGCGTTAGTCCACTCTTTTCATGACTAACCAATCAACAAAAAATGTTCAAATGTGTGTGAAATCTTATGGGACTTAACTGCTAAGGTCATCAGTCCCTAAGCTTACACACTACTAAACCTAAATTATCCTAAGGACAAACACACACACCCATGCCCGAGGGAGGACTCGAACCTCCGCAGGGACCAGCCGCACAGCCCATGACTGCAGCGCCTGAGACCGCTCGGCTAATCCCGCGAAGTACCAATCAACAAATAACAAAGTTTCAAAGTGTTTGCCGAAATAAATATCTGACATTCTGATATTTTATTTATACTTAACGTTATTACCTATTTTCATTTACACTCGAATTATCTTTCGTCTTACCATAAACTCACTTAATATATTATGATACAAAATTCCCCGTCGTACAACGTTCATCTGTAGAATAATGATCTACATATTTACTTTAGGCCATATTCACGCATAATTCACACTACTTAAAGCAGATAAAAAACTGTACAAACATAAATAAGTAAAAAACGCCGTCAAGAAATAAACAGAACAATTAAAAAAAAACATTATCTGGACCTCTTGACGTGTTCCTTGAATGTTTCTGTCCACTACTGTCCTCTAGCAGATGAAAATTACAACTACGTACTCGACTGAACCCGCTTCAGACCATCTGTCACTGTGCACGCATGAGTCATTCTACAGATACACAGACTTTAGACAGGGGCGACATAAGGTGCCACGCCTCAACGTTATATACCACATCACATGTGAATTTCAACATTTTTACCTGCTTCTTGTAGGAGATACAGACTTTAATCTTCTTACGAGTTAAACATTGATAAAATTACAAAAACAGCCATTTTCCGAACCTTATACATAGTGAAAACAACGCAACACGAAACTCTGGAAAGATTCGGGTGTGGAGTATATTTGTAATCAGTGAAATCAACTCTATTTCATTGAGTTTCTATAATTTAGAGATCTCACGTGATAAGTTTGATACTGTTTCCACGACGGGGAAATTTCATCCGTTTCAAAAAAATTATCGTAACTCTAGCGCTAAATAATATAAAAGAACGGTTGTTTGAAAGGGTTGCAGACACCAAGACATATAAATAATTGTTTAATTTTTTTCAGTTAAAGTTAATCCAAAAATTTAAGTCTTCGCTTCCCCCCCTCCCTTAGTAGTAGATGCGACTTCTCACAAGTAATGTCTAACTCAGTAAATGATAGCGTAAAAAGATATTTTCAGGTTCTGGGAGCCACTTAACACATCAGTACCACTTTAAAACTTTAAAATGAATGTTGTTAGTAAAAGTCAACAATAGTTAACAACATTTTTTTTTTTGGAGGGGGGGGGGGCATCAGTTCTCTGACTGGTTTGATGCGGTCCGCCACGAAATCCTCACCTGTGCCAACCTCTTCATCTCAGAGTAGCACTTGCAACATACGTCCTCAATTATTTGCTTGACGTATTCCAATCTCTGTCTTCCTCTACAGTTTTTGCCCTCTACAGCTCCCTCTAGTACCATGGAAGTCATTCCCTCATGTCTTAGCAGATGTCCTATCATCCTGTCCCTTCTCCTTATCAGTGTTTTCCACATATTCCTTTCCTCTCCGATTCTGCGTAGAACCTCCTCATTCCTTACCTTATCAGTCCACCTAATTTTCAATATTCGTCTATAGCACCACATCTCAAATGCTTCGATTCTCTTCTGTTCCGGTTTTCCCACAGTCCATGTTTCACTACCATACAATGCTGTACTCCAGACGTACATCCTCAGAAATTTCTTCCTCAAATTAAGGCCGGTATTTGATATTAGTAGACTTCTCTTGGCCAGAAATGCCTTTTTTGCCATAGCGAGTCTGCTTTTGATGTCCTCCTTGCTCCGTCCGTCATTGGTTATTTTACTGCCTAGGTAGCAGAATTCCTTAACTTCATTGACTTCGTGACCATCAATCCTGATGTTAAGTTTCTCGCTGTTCTCATTTCTACTACTTCTCATTACCTTCGTCCTTCTCCGATTTACTCTCAAACCATACTGTGTATTCATTAGACTGTTCATTCCGTTCAGCAGATCATTTAATTCTTCTTCACTTTCACTCAGGATAGCAATGTCATCAGCGAATCGTATCATTGATATTCTTTCACCTTGTATTTTAATTCCACTCCTGAACCTTTCTTTTATTTCCATCATTGCTTCCTCGATGTACAGATTGAATAGTAGGGGCGAAAGGCTACAGCCTTGTCTTACACCGTTCTTAATACGAGCACTTCGTTCTTATTATTCCTTCTTGGTTGTTGTACATATTGTATATGACCCGTCTCTCCCTATAGCTTACCCCTACTTTTTTCAGAATCTCGAACAGCTTGCACCATTTTATATTGTCGAACGCTTCTGCCAGGTCGACAAATCCTATGAAAGTGCCTTGATTTTTCTTTAGCCTTGCTTCCATTATTAGCCGTAACGTCAGAATTGCCTCTCTCGTCCCTTTACTTTTCCTAAAGCCAAACTGATCGTCACCTAGCGCATTCTCAATTTTCTTTTCCATTCTTCTGTATATTACTCTTGTAAGCAGCTTCGATGCATGAGCTGTTAAGCTGATTGTGCGATAATTCTCGCACTCGCCAGCTCTTGCCGTCTTCGGAATTGTGTGGATGATGCTTTTCCGAAAGTCAGTTGGTATGTCGCCAGAGTCATATATTCTACACACCAACGTGAATAGTCGTTTTGTTGCCACTTCCCCCAATGATTTTAGAAATTCTGATGGAATGTTATCTATCCCTTCTGCCTTATTTGACCGTAAGTCCTCCAAAGCTCTTTTAAATTCCGATTCTAATACTGGATCCCCTATCTCTTCTATATCGACTCCTGTTTCTTCTTCTATCACATCATACAAATCTTCACCCTCATAGAGGCTTTCAATGTATTCTTTCCACCTTCCTGCTCTCTCCTCTGCATTTAACAGTGGGATTCTCGTTGCACTCTTAACGTTACCACCGTTGCTTTTAATGTCACCAAAGGTTGTTTTGACTTTCCTGTATGCTGAGTCTGTCCTTCCGACAATCATATCTTTTTTGATGTCTTTCCTGCAGCCATTTCGTCTTAGCTTCCCTGCACTTCCTATTTATTTCATTCCTCAGCAACTTGTATTTCTGTATTCCTGATTTTCTCGGAACATGTTTGTACTTCCTCCTTTCATCAATCAACTGAAGTATTTCTTCTGTTACCCATGGTTTCTTTGTACCTATGTTTTCCTTCCCAACTTCTGTGATGGCCCTTTTTAGATATGTCCATTCCTCTTCAACTGTACTGCCTACTGCGCTATTTCTTATTGCTGTATCTATAGATTTAGAGAACTTCAAACGTATCTCGTCATTCCTTAGTACTTCCGTATCCCACTTCTTTGCGTATTGATTCTTCCTGACTAATGTCTTGAACTTCAGCCTACTCTTCATCACTACTATATTGTGATCTGAGTCTATATCTGCTCCTGGGTACGCCTTACAGTCCAGTATCTGATTTCGGAATCTCTGTCTGACCATGATGTAAGCTAATTGAAATCTTCCCGTATCTGCCGGCCTTTTCCATGTATACCTCCTCCTCTTGTGATTCTTGAACAGGGTATTCGCTATTACTAGTTGAAACTTGTTACAGAACTCAATTAATCTTTCTCCTCTTTCATTCAAGCCCATATTCTCCTGTAACCTTTTCTTCTACTCCTTCCCCTACAACTGCATTCCAGTCCGCCCATGACTATAGATTTTCGTCCCCCTTTACATACTGCATTACCCTTTCAATATCCTCATACACTTTCTCTATCTGTTCATCTTCAGCTTGCGACGTCGGCATGTATACCTGAACTATCGTTGTCGGTGTTGGTCTGCTGTCGATTCTGATTAGAACAACCCGTTCACTGAACTGTTCACAGTAACACACCCTCTGCCCTACCTTCCTATTCATAACGAATCCTACACCTGTTATACCATTTTCTGGTGCTGTTGATATTACCCGATACTCATCTGACCAGAAATCCTTGTCTTCCTTCCACTTCACTTCACTGACCCCTACTATATCTAGATTGAGCCTTTGCATTTCCCTTTTCAGATTTTGTAGTTTCCCTACCACGTTCAAGCTTCTGACATTCCACTCCCCGACTCGTAGAACGTTATCCTTTCGTTTATTATTCAATCTTTTTCTCATGGTAACCTCCCCCTTGGCAGTCCCCTCCCGGAGATCCGAATGGGGGACTATTCCGGAATCTTTTGCCAATGGAGAGATCATCATGACACTTCTTCAATTACAGGCCACATGTCCTGTGGATACACGTTACGTGTCTTTAATGCAGTGGTTTCCATTGTCTTCTGCATCCTCATGTCGTTGATCATTGCTGATTCTTCCGTCTTTAGGGGCAATTTCCCACCCCTAGGACAAGAGAGTGCCCTGAACCTATATCCGCTACTCCGCCCTCTTTGACAAGGCCGTTGGCAGAATGAGGCTGACTTCTTATGCCGGAAGTCTTCGGCCGCCAATGCTGATAATTTATCAAAATTTAGGCAGTGGCGGATCGAACCCGGGACCGAAGACGTTTTTGATTATGAATTAAAGACGCTAGCCCTAGACCACGGGGCAAATCGTTTTTGCTTAGTAATTGCAAAAACATCTATATCTATATGATTAATCTGCAATCCACACTTATAGATTTGAAAGAGGGTATATAAAACCACTTTCAAATTTTTTCTAGACCGTTCCACTCTCGAATGGCATTGGCAAAAATGAACACCTAATCTTCTCTTGTTAGCTCTCATTTCTCTTATTTTATTATAATTTTTCGCTGCGTAGCAGGGAGCCAAAATATTTTGTTAATGGGAGGAGACAGTTGGCGATTTAAGTTTCCGGAAAAGTTCTCACCGCAAAGAAAAAGCCTTTCTTTTATTGATTACTACCCCAACTCGATTATCTCATCCACGTCATTCTCTCTATTTCGCCATAATTCAAAACGAGATGCCCTACTTTGAACTTTTTCAGTATCCTCAGTCAATTATATCTAGTAAAGATGTCATATCGTGCAATAATGCTCCAGAAGAGGACAGACAAGCATAGTGCAGGCATTCTTTTTAGTAGATTTTTTACATCTTCTAAGTGTTCTGCCAAAAAAACGCCGAAGTCACAACCAGTGGTGGATACATATTGGGGCGTCCCCCCACCCCCTCCTCTTGCAGGGCCACCCGCATTGTCACCCGCGCCGCCCCCGCCAGTAAGCCCGCACGCTATTCGTTCGTTTCTTTCATCAGTCGACTCGACTGAATCGAGTTATCGAGTAGCTGTTCTTTCCTATGTAGCACGCCCGTCCGCGTCATTGTATTTTATACGTTTCTGTCTGGCACATACAGATCGACTTAATGACTTAGCTCTGTTGAAATCTCGCACTGACATTGATTGTCCTATTGACGATGTAATTGACCAATTTGCCAGGAAGAATAGGCCCACAGATTGCATCGTTTAAGGAAGAGACTCACAATTGTAACGTTTTTATATCATAAGATGGCATTGCCTTGTATATGTGTACAACCAGTTTAAATAAAACATTGTTAAACGTTGCATGTGACTTGATTACTTTTTATTACGGCAAAAGTAAAGGTAGCTCGAGAGATTTTTAGCGCCCCCTCTTTGAGGCTTTTCTGTATTCGCCACTGCAAGGGGAGGGAGGGGGGGTAGGACGTCAAACGGAGCGACTTGGAGCAGGAGAGGCATCACACGACATTTTAATTTCCAGTGTCTATACTTTTACAAATAAGTTCATAAAACTTTGTCAGCATCACCAGGAAGTATTCAGGATTCACACTCATTGCAGTGGAAGTTGGAAAACATAACTAGTTTTTTTTACGTGCGAAATTTCATCATTTTTTCACTTACTAATGGCTGCATTTGTTGCTATAGGTACACTTTTCTTTATAAGTTAGAGAGATTCTTCGATGAGTTTTGCGCAGCATACATACCATACTTACAGGTGTATGAAACTCTAGAATTTATTTAATTTATGAAAAAACGAATGAGCTGTTATATTTTAAACTTCATGTTTAGAAAAAACCCAAATTTTGTAGTTAATTACCTCAATTTTTACCACAGTTTTTAATAGATTTGGAAAATTCTAGAGTTTCATACACCTTTAAGTATGGTTCGTATGCTGTGCAAAATTCATCGAAAAATCTCTCTTACTTATGAAGAAAAGTGTACCTATAGCAACAAATACTGACATTAGTAGGTGAAAAACATGATGAAATTTCACATGTAAAAAAAATCATTTCGTTATGTTTTCGAACTTCCACTGCTATGAGTGCGAATTCAGAATCCTTCCTGGTCATGCTGACGAAGGTTTATGAATTTACTTGTAAAAGTATAGACAGTGGAAATTAAAATGTCCTGTGGGGCCTCTCCTGCTCCAAGTCGTCCGTTTGACGTCCTACCCCCCTTAAGAGCCAATTGTTTTTTCAAAGAACGATATTTTCTGAATCCATTCTGAATATGTGTCAATAGTAAATTTTGTTCGAGGTGTTTTATAATGGTGGAACATAGCATATGTTTCAAAATCCTGTTACAAATCGATCTCAGCGACTAAAGTCTATAATTCAGGGGGTACAACTTTTCTCTTTCTTGTGCATTAATGTGACCTTTAAAATTGCTCCCGGTCTTTAGGAACGAATCTTTCATTGCACATCATTACTAAAAATGGAACTATTTAATCAACACACTCCGACCAGAACCTAATTGTATACAGCCTGGGTCGAAAGACATGCCTTTATTGATTTAAGTTGCTTGGCTTCATTGTAGGTATCTACAATGCGCAACACAATTAGAGGGTTACTTTTTCGAAACACTGTAATTTCCTCACACTGCGACACCACAGAAGTTTGAAATTTGACTCAAAGGACCCTACAACCATTCTCTGTTATGGTGCAAAAGAGTGGCGCTCAATGACGTCACACTCGCGTTCGATAAAGCTTCAAACAGCAAGTTGTCGATACATGTGAACAAAAAAGCCTGAGCTCGGAAGTTCATTTGAAGTGTAAGGTAGGTTAATAATGTCACATTGGCAGTAAATTTCACAACAATTTTGCCCTATCCATCGTCGACATGCAATACGATGGGAGGCTGTCACGCACCCTTATACCCACATTTCACCCCTCCTCTTGACACCTCTGCGATAGGGGTCAGAACCGCGACACCCAACGTTGAAACTACACCGTTTTCTTACGGGTGGCGGAAGAAAACATTTCAGACACACAGCAGCTCAGAATCGAAACGAAAACGCCTGAGGAGTGACACAAAGGGTGTCAAGGAAACCACCCCTTTCCTTGGTGCGTTGATTTCCACACGTTTCGGGGTCTAAAACGAAGTTCTCAGTGCGACGAGCAACAGGACGGCGTTCATGACAACCTTTGACTGCTAACACCCTCTAGTCGTTTCAACTCTTCTCTTAAGAACATCGTGTGTCTGCAGACCTACCGAGCGCGATCGAACCCCTTGGAGTATATCACAACCTCAGTTTTTGCCTTTGTGCACAGAGTGGAAACAATCTGACAGCTCAGAACCAGTTGACGAAATCTGAATGTGATCAGAAGCAGCAACGGGTTTTTATGCTTTTTCAGCCTCCCTGTTCCGCATCCCCCTGCGGCATCTTTATGGGAGGGGTGGAGGAGCGACATTGACATGTGCGTGAATAAAATGGCAAACGGTGCCTCTAAGACCTCCCAGTTCAACAACAGCCGCACACCAAGTTTGAGCACTCTAAATACACTATGTATCCGGACACCTGGCGGCTGAAAATTATTTACAAGTTCGTGCCGCCCACCATCGGTAATGTTGGATTTCAATATGGCGTTGGCCCAGCCTCAGCATTGATGACATCTTCCACTCTCGCAGGCTGGAAGGTTTCTTGGGGAAAGTCTGCCCATTCTTCACGGAGTGCTGCACTGAGGATAGGTATCGATGTCGGTCGGTCAGGCCTGGCACGAAGTCGGCTTCCAAAACATCCCAAAGGTGTTCTATAGGATTCAGGTCAGGACTCTGTGCAGGCCAGTCTATTACAGGGATGTTATTGTCGTGTAATCACTCCGCCACAGGTCGTGCGTTATGAACAGGTGCTCAACTGTGTCGAAAGATGCAATCGCCGTCCCCGAGTTCCTCTTCAACAGCGAGAAGAAGCTGATTAAGGCATCAATGTAGTCCTGTTCTGTGATAGTGCCACGCAAAACAACAAGTGGTGCAAACCCCCCCCCCCCCCCCTCCATGAGAAAGACAGCCACACTATAACACCACCGCCTCGAATTTTACTATTGGCACAAGCTGGCAGATGACGTTCACCAGGCTTTAGTCATACCAACACGCTGCCATCGGATCGCCACATTGTGTACTGTGATTCGTCACTCCACACAACGTTTTCCACTGTTCAATCGTCCAATGTTTACGCTCCATACAGCAAGCAAGGCGTCGTTTGGCATTTACCGGCGTGATGTGTGGCTATGAGCAGCCTCTCGGCCATAAAATCCAAGTTTTCTCACCTCCCACCGAACTGTCATAGACATGCAGTGGTTTCTGATACAGTTTGGAATTCCTGTGAGATGGTCTGGATAGGTGTCTGCCTATTACACATTACGACCCTCTTCAACTGCCGGCCGTATCTGTCAGTCGACAGACGAGGTCGGCCTGTACGCTTTTGTGCTGTACGTGTCCCTTCACGTTTCCACTTCACTATCACATCGGAAACAATGGACCTAGGGATGTTTAGGAGTGGGGAAATCTCACGTCCAGACGTATGTCACAAGTGATACCCAGTCACCTGACTACGTTCGAAATCCGTGAGTTCCGCGGAGCCCCCCATTCTGCTCTCTCACGATGTCTAATGACTTTTGAGGTCGTTGATATGGTGTACCTGACAGTAGGTGGCAGCACAATGCACCTAATATGAAAAACGTATGTTTCTGCGGTGTCCGGATAGTTTTGATCACATAGTGTATGTTCCTGTTCAGAGAGCCCTTGCCGGCCGCGGTGGTCTAGCGGTTCTAGGCGCTCACTCCGGAACCGCGCGACTGCTACGGTCGCAGGTTCGAATCCTGCCTCGGGCATGGATGTGTGTGATGTCCTTAGGTTAGTTAGGTTTAACTAGTTCTAGGGGACTAATGACCTCAGAAGATGAGTCCCATAGTGCTCAGAGCCATTTGAACCAGAGAGCCCTTGATGGATTCCTCGACGCCTGAAGGTTTGTAAACCCTGGAAGGCCGCAAAGATTCCACATGCCTGCAAACAGGCACCAGGACTGTAGAGTAGTGCGACTTAGCTGAAGGGTTCAAAGGGTTGCCTGCCTTCAGGCGGTTTGGAATGCCTCAAGAGATGTCTCTGTACAGGTACCAGCGTTCCATAAAAGTGTTGCTGAAATGGGTGGTCTTAAAGGGACCACGTCACAGGGCGGCGCGAAATAGGAGGGATGAAAAAGTATAAACACTATTTGGTGGTTTGAATCACATTCAGATTTCGTCAGTTGACTTTGAACGGCCCCTGATGGTTAGGGGTCAAATCACGTTTAGTGGGGCTGCAGGCTTATGATGCCCTCAGATAGGGGTTGAATCGTCCATGTGATGTTAGCAGTGTGAAAAGTCGCCAAGAACGTCGTCATTTTGCTCATCGCATTGCAAAATATTGTTTTCGACTGCGAAATGTGTGGGAACAATGAGCCAAGGGTAGGGGTGGTTTCATTGACACTATGTCTGCACCGAGCGGCTAAGTGTCTGAAATACGTTCCTCGCCCACCCATGAAAGAACCGCTTCAGTTCAAAGATAAGAGTCGCGGTTCTGACCCCCGCCACACAGGTGTCAAGAGAATGGGTGAAACGTGGTGAAGGGGGAGTGTTACGCTATTCCCAATGAGTGAATTATCCACGGTGGCATAGGGTGGAATATTTGTGAAATTTGGTGCCAGTGTGACACAATCTATAAGAGGCGTTCAAAAAGAAACGAGCCGGAGGCATAATTACAGAAACCAGTACCTGTATGTTAAAAGTATTGACCTTGGCTGTTGAGTCATTGTCCCACTGTGACACAAGGCGGTGAGTGGCTGTATCATAAAATTCCCGGGGTTACGATGTTAACCAGAACCGCACATACAGCTGGACGTCGTCGTCCGAGGTTAATCGTTTGCCCCTCAGAGCCTTTTTAAGGGGACCAAGATGGCCCCCTTCTGATTCACTTCCTGCAGCATGGTACAACTGTGAATGCCCGGCGCAAACATTGACCGCCCTTCGCCAAGAGATCAAATAAAAACGACCTGGCAATCTCACCTGTGGTGTCATTCTGCTCCACGACAATGCAAAGCCACGTACGGCCAACACAGTTGCGGCACTCCCGCAGAAATTCAAGTGGGGGGTACTCGGCCACCCTCCATTCAGTCCGGACCTCTTTCCCTGTGACTATGCCATTTTTGGTCCCCTTAAAAAGGCTCTGAGGGACAAACGATTCGCCTCGGATGACGACGTCCAGCTGTATGTGCGGATCTGGTTCAAATCGCAGCTCCGGGAATTTTATGAGACAGCCATTCACCGCCTTGTGCCACTTCTCCGTCACTTCTGTGCGCTAAAGACGGCTCACACATATCCACAGAACAGCAGAAGCGGCCTCCGTGTATTGAAAATAGACGGCATTGCCATCTGCCCTCTGCACGAAGAGCGTATCGTCTTCTAAAAATATGGAAATGTTCTGCTGAGTAGTTTCAACGCCAGTCCACAATACACCGCCTAACATAACACACTGCGGAGCCAAAGCGTTACTGAATGCCAGCTGGTGGCGGTGCGAAGCAGAAACGAATGGGGAATCTCCTCACCCTATTCAGTCCCAACAGCCACTCCTACCACATCGATACTATGCCTCAGTCCTCCACCCTTACACCACCACATTCATACGCTCCTCACATGCCAACCTTTTCCTCTTCAACAACAGATGCCCTGTACCAACGGGGTGAGGGATTTTCTCTGCCTCGTGATGACTGGGTGTTGTGTGCTGTCCTTAGGTTAGTTAGGTTTAAGTAGTTCTAAGTTCTAGGGGACTGATGACCATAGACGTTAAGTCCCATAGTGCTCAGAGCCATTTTTTAACCCTGTACCAAGGCAGGGCCTTCCACTCACAGGAAAGAGCTTTTCTTAAACATCATTGTTTCGGTGTCATGTTTCAAATGTTTTTAAATGTGCTCGTATTGTGTTTCGTTTTACCTTTTATTATAACTGTTTTAACTACAAGAGCTAGAAATCACGTATCTTGTACTTCCATTCTACTTTCACCTTTACAAAGTTTGAAATTCATTGTAAATATCTCACCTTTCTGTTTCTTGTTTTTCTTGTCATTCAGTTTATGTTGTCATTTGGCTGAAGAGCCGGTTGACTGTATCGCTGAGAGCTCATCCTCCTTCCATATGGGCCAAAGTGGGAATAAATGATAGCAAAGGAAAAATAAGAATGGGCAATCATTCTTGTGACGATAGGGATCGCAAGTGGGGTACTCCACTGACAAAAGCCATTTACACAAAGGGCAGAGCGTTATGGAACGGCACCAGGCAACGATTATCTCGGAGACAGTACAGGGTGAAAAGTATTTAAACCGACAAACTCTGGAGGGTTGTAGGGGACATCAAAACAAATATTTTTCCCTAATGTCATTTTTTCTTATGAGGATTATTTAAACCGGTGGAGGCCGTATTACGATCTTCAGTTGTTAGAGGGCGTATTACGGTGTTCAGTTGTAGGCAACTGCTGTCCACCAGTGTAGTAGTGCATTGTCTCTGTTTACTAATGGAGCGATACACCTGGAGTGAGTACACTGATACGGTTGGTGCGTACTACGTAGCGCACTACAACGGACGAGCTGCACAGCGGGTTTATCAACAATACCCTATACCTGGAACAGTGTGAAATGCATCCTACATTTCCATCCTCTGTGTTGTTCAACGATGAAGGAACGTTCGAGCATAATGGAGTCTTCAACATGCACAATTCGCATATTTGGAGTGAGGATAACCCACGTGCCACAGTTAATAGCACTCATCAAGTGCGGTTCTTCGTTAATGTGAGAGTCGGTGTTGTTGGGGACTGTTTCATTGGGCCGTATCTGCTACCTAGGCCATTAAATGGCAGGCACTATTACAATTTTTCTCGCCAGAGCATTGCCAGAATTGCTGGAACACGTCTCGCTCCCTACAAGACAACGCATGTGGTTCCAACATGACGGGGCGCCGGCACATTTCAGTCTTCGTGTGCGTAGATTCCTGGACCTACTGTTGCCAGAATCATGGATTAACAGAGGTGGTCCTGTACCATGGCCTGCTCGATCCCCAGATATGTCCTCTCTGGACTTTTTTGTGTGGGCATAGATGGGCAACCTTGTTTACGCAACTCCTGTTGCATCAGAAGAGGATCTGATTGCCCGGATAGTAGCAGCAGCAGGAACAATTCAGGATACTCCTGGTTTTTTTTTTCGTGTCAGGCAGAACATGATCCGACGGTGTAACCTTTGTTTACGTGTCAACGGAGGAATTTTTGAAAATCTGCTGTAATTGAAATTGGGTTGTGTTAATATGTTGTCCCTTGGTCATAAAATATGGAAAAGTGTTTGTTGGTTTAATTAATTTGCCGCCAGAGAAATCTTCCTCTACCGGTTTAAATACTCCTCATAGGAAAAAATGACAGTAGGGAAAAATATTTGTTTTGATGTCTCCTACAACCTCCCAGAGTTTGTCGGTTTTAATACTTTTCACCCTGCATAACTGGTTGAATAATAGTGTGCTTTTCTTGTGGGCACCTACGGAAAATGAAGATTCCAGCTGTATTACATCATGATCAGAAAGACATTCCAGATCAGGTATTGGATTGTAGAGCGTGGTGTTTACTTTGCAGGTCAGTTAACGTATTTTGCTTGTAAGTGTTGTCTCATCTACATCTACATGGATACTCTGGAAATCACCCTTAAGTGCCTCGAAGAGCATTCATCGAACCATCTTCACACTAACTCTCTATTATTCCACATCCGAATAGCGAGAGAGAAAAACGGACACCTATAATTTTCCGTGTAAGCTCTGACTTCCAGTATTTTATTATGATGATCGTTTCTTCCTATGCAGGTAGGCGTGAACAAAATATTTTCGTTTAGGAAGAGAAAGTTGGTGATTGAAATTTCGTGAGAAGATCCCGTCACAACGGGAAATGCCTTTCTTTTTAATGATGCCCACCCCAAGTCAGTAACACTCTCTCTCCTATTTCTCGATAATACAAAACGTGCTGCTCTTCTTTGAACTTTCTCGGTGTACTCCGTTGAACCTATCAGATAAGGAACCCACACAGTGCAGTAGTATTCCAAAGCGAACGGACAAGCTTAGTGTAGGCAGTCTCTTTAGTAGATCTGTTGCATCTTCTAAGCGTTCTGCCAGTAAATCTCTGGTTCGCCTTTCCCACAACATTTTCTATGAGTTCTTCCCAATTTCAGTTGTTCGTAGTCGCAATTACTAGGTATTTAGTTGAATTTACGGCCTTCAGACTTGATTGATTTATCGTGTGATCGAAGATTACCCGATTTCTTTAAGCATTCATGTGGATGACCTCACACTTTTCATTATTTAGGGTCAGTTGCCAATTTTCTCACCGTACAGATAATGTTTCTAAATCGTTTTGAAATCTGTATTCATCTTCTGATGACTTTACTAGACAATAAAGGAGAGCATCATCTGCAAACAACTAAGACGACTGCTCAGATTGTCTCCCGAATCGTTTATCTAGATAAGGAACAACAGCGAGCCTGTAATACTACCTTGGGGAACGCCAGAAATCGTTCGATAACTTTCCGTCAGTTACTACGAACTGTGAGCTCTCTGACAAGAAATCACAAAACCATTCGCATAACTGAGTCATATTCCATAAGCAAGCAATTTGATTACAAGCCGTTTGTGAGGCCTTTTGAAAGTCTAGACATACGGAATCAATTTGAAATCCCTTGTCAGTAGCACTCAAACCTTTATTTTCTGAAAACATCCATCGAACTTTTCAGACGACCCTGGATGACTGAACCGTGCTGAAAGTGGTTGGATAGGTTAGAAGCATAGATAATCAAAAACAATGTAGAAAAATATCAGAACAAAAATGAAACAGAATGTTGCTGTGATTTTTATCAAACGATTTCGTTTGAGCAGAAGATTACTAAACTGAAACTGTATATGGTCAAGGCAAATTATTACATAAGTTAGCGATTTATCTTGATGGATGTTTTAATTAATATAAATTAAACAAAATTTTTATGGTAAACTAATTATTAGAACCGAGATGGTTTGGCCTCGTAGTTTGAAATAAATCAACAGAAGTCTTTAAGAAAGTGTCAAACTGAAGATGAGCAGTGTCCTCATATACGGCATTATAGTGTAAGGCATGTAAATATTTGATACATCCCCCACAAAACCTGTTATGTCGGTGTGAGTAAGAGTTGATTCTGACTTATGGTACAAGTCTGGAAAGCTGGCGATAAGATCTAAAAGACTAAACACGAAAACTCGAACCACACTACGAAAGGTAGTAACGTAAAAATAAGTAAAACAACTGTTGTATGGAGAGGAACAGATAATATTAAGCAATTTCATGTAGAGGCCGAAAGCGTCTGCTATGATCAATCAGATGTAACTTTTATGACGTAGAATTTAGTTTACGAGGAACAAAGCAGTTTTCATCTACAGAAATCCACAATCGATGTCCAAATTATGAAAATCGTGGCGAATTCAGTAGAATTACACCACACTACCTACGAATGAAGAAGAATGGGGAAGAAAGAAGACGTGATGAAAAAGTCAGTCGTGATCATCAATAGTCGAAGCGAACCTTACAAATAAAATTGGCATCGCCTGATAAAGAATACTCTATGTTTGTTCTTCATATAAATGGAGTCCAATAAGCTTTCGTACCGCTTCAGCTGTGGTTTGTATTGATGCTATGACCACCACGCACGCACGTACGCACAGACACACATGCAGTGTTATTTGCGTCAGCCCAGCAGACAGAGAAAGCCTTCCACCCTCTGTTCAATATGACGCCTCGCCGAGAGGAAACGAGATTCGAGAGGGCGTGCTGCGGGGCACCACGTGAAGATTATGGGTCCATTTCTCGGAGCGGATGCGGTTTCAACTCTGAGCGCGCGTGCTCCACATTTAGTTTCTTCCGTTCGCGAGCCGTTTACGACCCTGCTGCTTCTACCTCACGCTTCAAACAGGTTTACGAGTGCGAAAATGCTAGGGTTATGACACTGGGCTCGCATTTTGGTGAACCGTGTTTCTAGCTCCCACCTGACCACCTAGTCTTTTTGATTTCTGTTTCCCCACATCGTTTCACGCAACTGTTAGAATGACTCAGTTAAACAGCTACATCCGATCCCATGTCTAATAAATGCTTGTGTTCTATAATGACCTCGATGTTGTTGCGACTTTAAGCTTTAACGTCCTATCCCTAAGCCTTATGACGTCTAGACAACTAACAAGGGAACCTCCCCATCGCACCCCCCTCAGATTTAGTTATAACTTGGCACAGTGAATAGACCTTGAAAAACTGAATACAGATCAATCTAGAAAACAGGAAGAAGTTGTGTGGAACTATGAAAAAAATAAGCAAAATATACAAAATGAGTAGTGCATGCACAAGATAGGCAACATCACGGAAAATCTGAGCTCAGGAGCGCCGAGGTCCCGTCGTTAGCGTGAGCAACTGCGGACCGAGAGGTCCTTCGTTCAAGTCTTCCCTCCAGTGAAAAGTTTAATTTTTAATTTTCAGACAATTATCAAAGTTCAGGCACTCACACATAATCAACTTCGCTCTCCAAAATTCCAGGACATGTTCAGATTTGCTTGGATATAAGCAGGATTTGACTGTCTACACACGGAAAAATTTGAAAACGTTAAAAACATTTGTTTTGACAGAGCACAGGGAAAACTGTTCCACTGTGAAACTGTTGCATTCATTTGTTGCAGTTTATGTGACAAACTCTTACGTTTTGATCACTTTTTGGGAGTGATATCACATCCACAAGAAAACCTAAATCGGGCAAGGTAGAAGAATCTTTTTACCCATTCGCCAAGTGTACAAGTTAGGTGGGTCGACAACATATTCCTGTCATGTGACGCACATGCCGTCACCAGTGTCATATAGAATATATCAGACGTGTTTTCCTGTGAAGGAATCGGTTGAACTATGACCTTGCGATCAAATGTTTTCGGTTCCCATTGGAGAGGCACGTCCTTTCGTCTACTAATCGCACGGTTTTGCGGTGCGGTCGCAAAACACAGACACTAAACTTATTACAGTGAACAGAGACGTCAATGAGCGAACGGACTGATCATAACTTTGCGAAAATAAAGAAAGTAAGCAAATTCAGTTTACGATGGAAATTGAAAAAGATGGATGCCTTCAATTTTTGGATGTGCTGGTACGGCGTAAAGATGATGGCACCTTGGGACACGCAGTTTATCGAAAACCGACCCACACAGATTTATATTTACGCGCAAATAGCTGCCACCATCCTTCACAGACGATGAGTGTACTCAGAACTCTTAGTACACAGAGCACAAATCATTGCTGACGAGAGCAATCTGGAGGACGACCTTTTACACCTGAGAAGAGTTTTTGAAGCCAATGTGTACTCCCGTCAGCAGATACATAAGGCGCTACAAATGAAACCAACTCTGGGTGTAAGAAAATCAGAAGAAGACAAGGAAAGTTTTAAATCGATGGCCTTTCTGCCATACGTGGGAAGCATATCGTCAAAAACAGGACGGATCCTCAGTAAGCATGAAGTGAAAGTGATTTTTCGCCCTCCACCAAAGACAGCAGCACTCCTGGGTTCCGTTAAAGATGATTTGGTACTACGGAAGCCTGAGGTATACAAGGTCCCCTGTGAGTGCAGCCGTTCATACATCGGACAGACGGCACGTACTATCCAGGAGAGATGCACAGAGCACCGCAGGTACACCCGGCTGTCACTAGCTAATAAGCAGTGGCCGGCCTCAGTGGCCGAGCGGTTCTAGGAGCTATAGTCTGGAACCGCGCGACCGCTACGGTCGCAGGTTCGAATCCTGTCTCGGGCATGGATGTGTGTGATGTCCTTAGGTTAGTTAGGTTTAAGTAGTTCTAAGTTCTAGGGGACTGATGACCTCAGAAGTTAAGTCCCATAGTGCTCAGAGCCATTTGAGCCAAATCTGCAGTGGCCGAGCACTGTATTGACACTGGTCACTCTATGGTGTACGGTAACGTCGAAATTTGAGCCTCGACTTCGTCCTTCTGGGACTCAGTAGTAAAGTAAGCAATTGAAATTCGCTTGGCGACGAGTTTAATTAATAGAGATAGCGGCTTCAGGTTGGACAAATCTTGGAATCCGGTAATTTCTGTAACCAAATCACATAGACGTCGCGACGGTGCAGGTCGCAGTGACACATCGATATCACCGCGTGGATCGACTGCGCAGCCATAGATGTATTTCCATGCATATGCCATACGTCTTTTCCGCCGTTTAACGTCTCTGGCGCCTTGTGTATCTGCGGCCGCATGCGCAGCGGCGCGGTCCACGGCTTTAAAAGGACGGAGCAAGTGCTGGAACGTCAGTCACCTCTTCTCACTCTGAAGATAGCTGGACGGTATTTAGCCGAAATATTAGAAGAAAAAGTCAAATTTATGCGGCTGCCCGCCTGAGATTTTATGGCTCACCTATCTCGTGTTTTGCTCAAAAGCTCAACAGTATAGCAAAAAGTTCCACTGGTAATTAACAAATTGTCAGAGGTCATTACTCCCTTGTAATATGTCTTAACCAAAGCGTAGTGGCAACCGGTGAGCTCAGAAAAAAGCATATCTCAAACACTGTGTCCGGTCATTAAAAATGTCATTAACTGCTACGCTAGTGTACCATCCATGCCATCAGCCTCTTATATTGTAGATCTGGTAGATGGTTCTGACCCTCTGCTTCCTGTAGAAATTTCTGCTTGAGAAATTTGTGCAGAAAAGTACGTCTCAAGCAGTACAGTAATCACAATAACTGATATGTATAACATCAAAATATCTGGCATCCAACAGATACAGACTGGCGGAGGATCTGAAAAATAACGTCAAAACCGAAATCAAAATGCGTCTACGACCAACTGAACATAACACGCTGGGCATATGAACGTTGCGCGGTCTCATATACAAGAACATACACTTTCAGGGTCTTAAGTACGTTCGAAGACAATCGAAACCATCAAAAATTTGCTCGAAAGTATAGAAATTATTGACAGCAAGGATGGGCATCACGTTGGTACATTACAAGAAAGCAGATAAATCAAAATAGAATTATGGAGGGAAGAAGGACGAGAAAAATTTGCCAACTAGAGTAGAAACAGACCTATCATAGCAGTTTATTCATTACCTTGAACATCACCTTCTATATGTTAAACAAGATCCAGTAAACATCAGTTGTCCCTACCCACATGCACAAAATATTACACCGAAGTATTTGAGTTTAATAGGTTCTGGGTCAGGGATTTTCACCTGCCTCGAGATGACTGGGTGTTTGTGTTGTCCTCATCATTTCATCATCATTCAGGAAAGTGGCAGACTGGACTGAGCAGAGGTTGGGAATTTGTACAGGTGCTGATAACCGCGCAGTTGAGCGCACCATAAATCAAACATCATTCAAGAGGTTCTGAACGACTGTTCTAAAAAGCAGTGAACTGAAAGGAAAACCTCTCTCATAAATGTTATTTTTACACTTCGTATGCAAAAAATTGTGGGATATTAATTTTAATTACTGCTGTATTTACTGATTATCATTTATGTTGTTAGATGAATTTGTATGCTGCTTCTTACGCCATTCGATAAATTTATCATTTATACCGATTTTTTGAAGTCGATTGTTAACAGCCATCGATTTATAGACTTAGAAAATAAATCGATACTATCATCGATGACTTCCTAACACCGTAGTCCCGTAGTTCTAAGTGCTGCTATGCCATCTCACCTGCAACATTTTAACCCATTCACAAGGAATCTGCCATATTAACTCAGTGAACACCAGACAGAAAAACGATTTACACTTCGAGAACACTTCTTGTGCCATTGTTTTTCTATGAAGCCGGGTCCACGTTTCCCATGAATTTCTTAAATGACACCATGCCGCCAGCAATTACTGTAGGTTATTCACTGCTATCGCAAAATTTATGGTCAAGCCTATTTTCAGGTATGAGTCTAGCTGTTTGGCCGTCAAAATTCTGTGATGACAAATATTGCCATAGTGGTTTCTTTAATTGTTCTCAAGTAAATCGAACATGTTATTCACACAGTCGACATTGGAGATTAAAACGGTAGCGTTACCCTTCTCTGCTGGTAAAATAAATAATTCAGGATCCTCTCTAATAGACCGAATAGCTGCCTGTTCAGACGAGGAAATGTTAATCTGTGGAGGCCAAGCCCGACCCAAAAGGTGTGAAACCTCCTGTCTGATTTCTTCCGCCCGTTCTTCCGGAAGATATAACAGTGCCTGCTCAACAGAAGAAATAAATTCCGTGGTTGGAGCAGTTCTAGGCGTGAGAGCACAATTTAAACCTTTTTCCAATACTGAAACAGTGACATCAACCAGTTCTTTACTTGTCAGATTTATCACAGTCTGTTAACAAGTATCATTTCCCGATGTCTATGGTAGACGACAAAGGAATGCTGAAATTTAGAGAATAGCCTACTAGCAGCATTGTTATGCACCCAATCTGATACTGCCCAGGAAGAAAAATCGATCCACTCCAAAGATATTGCGGACAGCAGTGACGAAATGAAGATAAAATAAATCTTCGCATATAATATCCAATCGTCTAAGAGTAAACAGGGTGCGTTCTCTAAGGCAAAACTAGCCCGTCTCTTAATACTATTGGCCGTTCTCTTATTAATATAATGGACGAATCTGGCAAATTTTGATGTAATACCGTCGTTTCTGGTTTATTTAATGTGTTACGCATGAAGCTCGCCATTTAGCCTAGTGTTCCGTTTGCATTACGTCTTGAAACTTTTCAGACAAACTGTTGTTTAATGTAGCTTATACCTCGAAGGTGATTATGTGTTTTGCTGTTGTATGCCATCTTAACTTGATGACATGCTATTATACCAATGGAGCTAGTTGGAACGATCTGACCATATATGTTCGCACTCAGAAGTACACTAACTAATCAAAAGTATGCGGATTCCCCTATGTAAAGCGGAATTGACCACTAGGTGTCACGTGAGGCGGTCCAGAGAGTATAAAAAGAGGTGGAAAATACCGTGTTGTCAGCAGAGGAACAATGACAGCAGAAAGGATCGGTCAGGAGAGGTCAGTGACTTCGAACGTTGACTAGTCAAGTCGATCGCTAGTAATGTGACTGTAAGAGGAAATAAAAGAACAACCACAGCTAAGCCGAGATCAATCAGACGTCACGTACTGATGGCCTGAGACCTTCGAGCATTGGGAAACGTGTGCAACACTTACGTTAATTATCTATACTTCACTGTCTACATTAAGTAACTTCTTTGACTTGAAATGCATGTAAATATTCTCATTCTGTAGTTCGATGTAATCTGGAGATCTGTATGCAAATATTTTTTTCTTGTTCTGTAGTTTGATGTAATCTGGAAATAATTTGTAAATCTCTTTTCCAAAATTGTGCAATTCTATGTATTGAATTGCGATACGTAACTGGTTTGAGCTAAGGGAATGTTGGGTTGTGTACAACTGAAAAACTGGATGGAAGTCACTCCGCAAGCAACATGCCTAGGCAGGAATGTAAAACGTGGGAAGGCGCAATTTTGCACAAAAAGTCCTTGATGAAATGGAATCAGTGGGTAGCGCTCGGCAAGTCAATATCCCGAGTGAGGCAAACATCTCTGGAAAAATGGAATAATTATGCCTGGATTATGTGGAGTGTGGTTAGCAAGAAGATATTTTACAAAGCATATTGCTTCAGGAGCTATTACAGTGCTTTACAGCTTTGTTCTACCGACACAGAAGATCGCCACTGCACCGCCTTCAGGCTAAGTACCACATAATTTAGTGAATGCACGCAGGACCTGTGTTTGATGAATTTTTCAAATACTGTTTCACCTTGATAGAATTCTATACGTGTTTCAAGAATGTTTCGAGTTTTCTATGAGAATGACTAATGACAACAATTAACAGAACTGCTAGCTTTGTGGAGAAATAGGATGTGGTCCTGCAAATACAGTGTGTGCTGGTGTAAGCTGGCGCCACCACACCAGATGGCAAAGAGGTTGCGAGAAGATCGATAGAGGGCAATGACAGACTCGCAGGAAACGCGCCGCCAACGCCCTCTCGGCCGCCAGTATTTAGATCACCGCCGCGAACCAGAGGTCCATTCTTTCACAGTCTGTTGCGCCGAGTGAGCTCCAGTCTGTCATCAGTCGCAGCCCAGTGGGAGTCGCAGCAGCAGTCAGCTCCGCTGCTAGCTCAGAGACAGGCAGCACATAGCAACCAGAATAGTTTACATAGGGAACTTGTACTTCACCAGCAGTGAGGCTAGCGTGGACTATTAGAGTCACCTTGTACCACAACGACTATCTTGAGATAACTAACTTTATATTCTTATGAATAAAGAACCCAGTTAATATACACCTGCAGTTTGTGTTATAGAAAGAGGATACCAGCCACCAATCAACACACTCTCTAGAATGAAAATTTCACTCTGCAGAGGAATGTGCGCTGGTATGAAACTTCCTGACGGATTAAAACTGTGTGCCAGACTGAGACTCGAATTCGGGACCTTTGCCTTTTGCAGGCAAGTGCTCTACCAACTTTTTTTTTAATAATCTTTATTGGACAAACTAACAGTACGTATATATACATAATGCAACAGTTCTTCAAGGTAGCATTTAAACATATGGAAATGATGGTTAGTTAAACAAAAAATATTAGAAAAACGTTAAATATAACAAAATATAACATATGCTGTCTTCTTTCTTTTTTACCGATGCATGAGAACGGTCTCGTTCCGGGAACATCCCCCAGGCTGTGGAAAAGCCAAGTCTCCGCAATATCCTTTCTAACAGGAGTGCTAGTTCTTCAAGTTTCGCAGGAGAGCTTCTGTGAAATTTGGAAGGTAGGAGACGAGGTACTGGCAGAATTAAAGCTGTGAGGAAGGGTCATGAGTCGTGCTTGGGTAGCTCAGTTGGTAGAGCACTTGCCCGTGAAAGGCAAAGGTCTCGAGTTCGAGCCTCGGTCCGGGACACAGTTTTAATCTGCCAGGAAGTTTTCAACACACTCTCTCCTTGCTCCCTTGGTGAAAGTCTACAGAAACTACTAGACGACATAAAACACTGCGCAACAAAATTAAAGAATCTCCTTTTGTAATCCCCATAATTATCTCCCATTGCAAAGCATAAGTTTGAAATATGAGTCGAAGATACCCTACAAGCTTATCCTGTAATGGTGCGAAAGCGTCGTGCTCTGCAACGTCACCCTAAGACTCTGCATCGCTTCAGACAGCATGATGTCGACACATGAGGAAAATAGCGGGTCAGTGATGACACATTGACACCAAATTTCACCATACTTTTGCCCGATGCCACAATGGACGTGTCACTCGATGAACAGGTCGTTACACCCATTTCAACCCTTCTTTGTACGCCCATCCCTGAAATTACTAGGTTTTTTTATAGATGGCCGAAAAAAAACAATTCAGACACACCACCACTTAGAATAGTCACGAAAGAGTCTCAACGGGGGTGGCTTAAAGAGCGTCAGTGCAACCACCCTTCCTCTTGGGCCTTAGGTACCCTCATACTTCGCAGTCGGAAACGACAATTCGCAGTGCGTCAGGGAACAGTGCGACGTTCATGACAACGTCCGACACTGCTGCCGCCTCATGGGCGTTTCAAGCTTACTCTGAGAACATCGTGGAGCTTAAACCCCACTGAACATTACTGACCCCTCTGGAGTGTAGTCAGACTGCAATTTTTGCTCTAGTATACACGGTGGAACCACCACTGACCGTTCAGAAGCATTAGACGAAATTTGAATGTGATCCGAATTATCAGAGGATGGTTGTGCTTTTAGGAAGTAAACTTAACAGGTGCATGAATATAACAGCAAAGGTCCTCGTAAGACACGCTCCTCCCTCTCTCCTCCGCACCCGATTCGGCCACATCCTCAGTGTCACCAAGCACCTTTGTTGACCGTGTAAAATGTGTGCCTATCAGAAACGTCAACACCAATCAGCCTCCCAAACGCTATAGCGCCTAATGGTTAGGCAACCCCTTCGACACCCCTTAGGTGAGCTTTTTCTACCTTCAGTCACAACAGCAGCTGTGAGGCTGAACTAATCTCGAAGTTTCTAACAGTTCCACATGTAACGTGAACAAAGGTGCGCAGATGTTGTCGGATTGGGAGGGGGCGGGGAGGGGGGGGGAGGCTCTTAGAGAACTCCTTGCAGTTTTATTCAAATATGTGTCAATGTCGCATCCCTCCCCCAGCCCCCCTCATCACGCACAGGAGGGCGTAAAACAGGAGCACTGGAAAGCATAAGCACGCTTTGCTGCTTCGGATCGTGTTCGGATTTCGTCGGAACGGTCCTTTGTGCTACCTCACTATACACCAGAGCAAAAATTGCGGTCGCACTACACTCGAAAAGGATGCGATCACGTTCAGGGCGGCTGTTAGCCCACGATGTCCTAAGAGAAGGGTTTAAGGGCCCGTAGAGAGTCAGCACTGGTACAGATCGTGAGGAACGTCATCCTGTTGCACATGTCACTGCGAAGCACCGTGTCTGACCGCAAACTGTGTGGGAATCAACCCACCAAGGGAAGGGGTAGTTTCATTGACGTCCTTTATGACATCCCCTGAGGCATTTTCGTGTAAATTATGTGCGGCGGTGTGATGAAATGTTTTCCTCGGCCACCGTTAAGGAAACCGCATGATTTCAACGCTGAGAGTCGCGGTTCTGACCTCCATCGCGGAGGTGTCAAAAGAAGGGGTGAAATATGAGTAACACACGATGTGATGACCCTGTCAGCGCGTGAAACGTCCACGGTGGCGCCGGGGCAGAACTGTAGTGAATTTGTGCCTATGTGACATTACTAACCCATCTCATAGCTCACATGAGTTTCTGAATCGCGGTCTTTTTCTCACATATGTCAACATCTTACTGTCTGAAGTGCCACCGATGGTGAGGTGGCAGGGAGCAACGCTTTTACACCATTACAGTGTAAGGTTTCAGGCACGTTTTAAGGGGGGTAGGACGTCAAACGGGCCGACTTGGAGCAGGAGAGTCACCACAGGACATTTTAATTTCTACTGTCTATACTTTTACAAATAAATTCATAAAACTTTAGCAGCATGACCAGGAAGGATTCAGGATTCATACTCATAGCAGTGGAAGCTCAAAAACGTAAAAAACACATTTTTTTACATGTGAAATTTCATCATTTTTTCACTTGTTACTGGCTGCGTTTGTTGCTATAGGTACACTTTTCTTCCTAAGTAAGAGAGATTCTTCGATAACTTTTGTACAGCACAAAAACCATAGTTACAGGTGTATGAAACTCTAGAAGTTATTTAATTTATGAAAAAATGAATGAACTGTTACATTTTAAACTTCATGTTTAGAAAAAACTCAATTTTTTCCACAGTTTTTTAATAGATTTGGAAAATTCTAGTGTTTCATACACCTGTAACTACTGTTTGTATGCTATGAAAAATTCATCGAAGAGTCTCTCTTACTTAGGAAGAAAAGTCTACCTACAGCAACAAATGCAGCCGGTAACAAGTGGAAAAAATGATGAAATTTCACATGTAAAAAAAGGTATTTTGCTACATTTTTGAACTTCCACTGCGATGAGTGTGAGTCCTCAATCCTTCCTGGTCATGGTGACAAAGTTTTATGAATTTATTTGTAAACGTATAGACAGTAGAAATTAAAATGTCCTGTGGTGACTCTCCTGCTCCAAGTCGGCCCGTGTGACGTCCTACCCCCCCCCCCCCCCCCTTAACCAATCTCAAACATATGCGTCGCAATGGGAGACAATTAAAGGATTTCGAAAATGCGATTCTTTAATTTTGTTGTACCGTGTAGTTTTTTTTTTTTTACTGAAGTGCTCCACGCGGTAATTAAAGTTCTTAATTTCAATCCACAGAAAAAATATATTCAATTACAATTTCATGCTGAAGCGAAACTTTTAAAGATACTTAAAAATCATTTCTCTGGAAATAAATTTACTAGTGAATAGTGATTACAGAAACAAAGTCTAGGCCGTAATAGTTTGAAGGCCTACAGCAATCATATAACAGGTTTGCGAACAGTGATTTTGTGGGTATATTTCCTTTTTTGTTCATGTGTTCTGACTGTTTAATGCTAAAAAGTAGTAACCAATAAGTGTGCTAGTAGACAGAACAGTTTCATAGACCTCCTTTTTGTTTAGTCAGTGTGCCAGTAATTATACAGCAAAGGTTTGCGTAGATCTCAATAATTAATTTTGAAACATTTGTACACTTGAAAATATTATTTGCAATACCTTCATTAAACGGTAACAGTCAGGGCTCCCAAATACTTTATAACTCACATTCTGTGCAATGAAAAGGCTTAGGCATATTCTGTGAAAACAGCGTTCATGTTAATTATTACTATACGTTACCAATTACATCAAAATTATTGTCTGCCTCGTGTCAAAAGTATTTGTACTTCTCTCCAGCCAGTTCGTATAGTGTAATTAACATTATCCTCTACACTATAAAGCAGACAGTTTATGTTAGCGTGAAGCAGTTCGTTGCTACTGTAAAACAGACAGTATATTTACTTATGGGTGGATGCATTGTTAATACATACTAGAGTTGCCTGTTGTTTTTCGCATCCGCTCTCCAAAC
This sequence comes from Schistocerca nitens, assembly GCF_023898315.1. Classification (NCBI taxonomy): domain Eukaryota; kingdom Metazoa; phylum Arthropoda; class Insecta; order Orthoptera; family Acrididae; genus Schistocerca; species Schistocerca nitens. The sequence goes on from NC_064614.1 coordinate 25,337,047, forward strand.
AAATGTCTCAGTTAAGTGAAGTGCAGCAGTTAATTTACCTTGTTTGCCGTACCTTTAAATGAAATTACTTTTGCCTTATTAGGCTGGATACCGTATTCATTTGCATGACACAGTTTCTACTTTTCGAATGTAGTACTGTTGGTTCGATTTCTACTACAATAACTGTTGCATCCTTTCATTATTTAACCCTTCAGGTGACGGCCTACAGCCCGATTACTTTCCATCGAATACGGCCAAATTAAAATCCTGTCAAACTAGTAACACTACATGGTGGATTTTCTTTGTTGTAACAACCTCGAGTGTTATAAGTGGTTGCAAAAAGTCGCATGAAATTACTTTCGTGGGAAACGAGAATGAAACTAAATACAGTTTCTCACAAAATAAAATTGAATACGGATGAAAAACTGAGTTTGCCGACCACCAAACGTAGTAATGCTACCACAGTATAATAAGGACCTACTGCCTACAACATATTTAACCGAGACAGTATTGGATGTAAGAGAAATGTGCGTAAAATATTTTGCTATCAGGTTAGCAGTTTTCAGATACAAGCAAACACTTTCTATACTGACGGTTCAGTAGATCTTTTGACACTCCCGGAAACACGAGATAAAACATCGCGAACTGGAAGTACAATGCTAGTCAGAACACAAAGCCATCTAGCACGTTCAGTTGCAAGAGGCACATCGGAAAACGGTGAAAAAGTTTTGAGCCTTTAAGACGAACGTGTAAGAATACAGTTGCTACCAGTCAGTTTTCATTGCAAGTTTGTGTGGCAGGGCAAGTGCGATTTGCTAATAGTTGTTCTTAACTTTTTTAATGGCGATGGGGGGGGGGGGGGGGTCGTCCTTCGTTGGTTACACACTTGGCTACACTACACGGCACCTCCTCTTTTAAGCAACACTGTACGAACACAGTTCAATGTTTACGGAATAAATTTTCACTCTGCAGCAAGAGTGTGAGTTGGCTTGGAACTTTCTAGCGCATTAAATCTGTGTGGAGGAGCGTTGTTCGATTATGGTAGCTTTACCTTCCAGCGGATAAGTGCTCTGCCGACAGAGTTATGACACACTACCCGCCCTCAAAGCTTATTTTCCAGACGTCTGGCGAAGCGGTAATGGCGGTTTTAAAACTATGGCGGCGGGTCGTGGCTCGTGCTCGGATAGCTCAGTCAGTGGAGCACTTTCCCTTGATGTCAAAGGCCCTAGGTTAGAGCCCCGGTCTGGCGCACAGTTTTAATCTGCCAGGAAGTGGCTGACAGGAATAGCGTAGCCAACTTGGCAGAAAACAGAACTAAGTAGGATACTGTGAGCAATTCTGCGTTTAACTTGTGACTTATTTAGAGTGGAGTATGCTTGCTCCGTTGTCTATAGATGCTCCCATACCAGAGCAGCTGATGCAGTCACCGATGAGAAAATCCATAGCTTTACAAGATAAGCTTGTAAAAGCCACCCATCCGGAGAATGTACAGAGTGTGACGAAACGATACCGACACATTTCGAAGAGTTGTAGAGGCCGTCTCGTGGAACAAATTAACGATTGGAAACCATGTCCGGAAACGTCACACAATGACGCTACAGGCCACCGAAGTTACAGGGCGAAACACCTGGAATTCGGCTGCAAACGTGAGTGTACAACAATGAAACGCAAGCAACGAGTTTGACGTCATTTATGACGTTAGATGACTTCGAAAAACGTGCACGCTTGCCTCAGTGGCATTGCAGAGCGTACAAACTCAGTTTTGCTCCTGAATGTGTGCCCTAACGTCAGTCGCATCCCTCTAAAACTCACCCGCTCTATAGCGTCCTTAGATAACGATTCCGGATATGCACCTGCATACTCTGTAAACAACATGGAGTGCGTAGCAAAGCGTTCTCTATGGTGACACTACAAGTTAGGGTTTCGTGCCTTCCCAATCGCGGCCGTTCCGTATCGATAGATAGGGGGTTTTAGCATGTTCATACACTCCTGGAAATTGAAATAAGAACACCGTGAATTCATTGTCCCAGGAAGGGGAAACTTTATTGACACATTCCTGGGGTCAGATACATCACATGATCACACTGACAGAACCACAGGCACATACACACAGGCAACAGAGCATGCACAATGTCGGCACTAGTACAGTGTATATCCACCTTTCGCAGCAATGCAGGCCGCTATTCTCCCATGGAGACGATCGTAGAGATGCTGGATGTAGTCCTGTGGAAAGGCTTGCCATGCCATTTCCACCTGGCGCCTCAGTTGGACCAGCGTTCGTGCTGGACGTGCAGACCGCGTGAGACGACGCTTCATGCAGTCCCAAACATGCTCAATGGGGGACAGATCCGGAGATCTTGCTGGCCAGGGTAGTTGACTTACACCTTCTAGAGCACGTTGGGTGGCACGGGATACATGCGGACGTGCATTGTCCTGTTGGAACAGCAAGTTCCCTTGCCGGTCTAGGAATGGTAGAACGATGGGCTCGATGACGGTTTGGATGTACCGTGCACTATTCAGTGTCCCCTCGACGATCACCAGTGGTGTACGGCCAGTGTAGGAGATCGCTCCCCACACCATGATGCCGGGTGTTGGCCCTGTGTGCCTCGGTCGTATGCAGTCCTGATTGTGGCGCTCACCTGCACGGCGCCAAACACGCATACGACCATCATTGGCACCAAGGCAGAAGCGACTCTCATCGCTGAAGACGACACGTCTCCATTCGTCCCTCCATTCACGCCTGTCGCGACACCACTGGAGGCGGGCTGCACGATGTTGGGGCGTGAGCGGAAGACGGCCTAACGGTGTGCGGGACCGTAGCCCAGCTTCATGGAGACGGTTGCGAATGGTCCTCGCCGATACCCCAGGAGCAACAGTGTCCCTAATTTGCTGGGAAGTGGCGGTGCGGTCCCCTACGGCACTGCGTAGGATCCTACGGTCTTGGCGTGCATCCGTGCGTCGCTGCGGTCCGGTCCCAGGTCGACGGGCACGTGCACCTTCCGCCGACCACTGGCGACAACATCGATGTACTGTGGAGACCTCACGCCCCACGTGTTGAGCAATTCGGCGGTACGTCCACCCGGCCTCCCGCATGCCCACTATACGCCCTCGCTCAAAGTCCGTCAACTGCACATACGGTTCACGTCCACGCTGTCGCGGCATGCTACCAGTGTTAAAGACTGCAATGGAGCTCCGTATGCCACGGCAAACTGGCTGACACTGACGGCGGCGGTGCACAAATGCTGCGCAGCTAGCGCCATTCGACGGCCAACACCGCGGTTCCTGGTGTGTCCGCTGTGCCGTGCGTGTGATCATTGCTTGTACAGCCCTCTCGCAGTGTCCGGAGCAAGTATGGTCGGTCTGACACACCGGTGTCAATGTGTTCTTTTTTCCATTTCCAGGAGTGTAGATTCCTCAAGTAACGCTGGTTTTGCAAATTTGTAAATAGGCTTTCGTTGGATAATTTACATCTATCTTCAAGCGTCTACCAATTCAGATCCTTCAGAATTTTGCATGATGCTCTCCGTCATCGAGAAAAACTTGTGGCCATTTGTATTGCTCTCTCTTGTAAGAGTGCAGTGTCTGCTGTCAGTCGTATCACGTGTGTCCAACACGCTTGAGTAATATTGGAAGATAGGAAGCACAAGTGATTTTTATGCAGTACCTTTGTCGACTTACGGCGTCTCCGTCAAAAAATATTTAAAAATACGAAACTTCGCAAAGGAAATAAATTATGTCTCTGGTCTAGCGGCGTTACCTGATCCACCAGAGACTCGGGGCAATTAATTTAAATCTCTGCCATACTCTTGCTCACTGTGTTTCATCCCATAAAGGAATTCGAAGTGAATTTGACTAGATGTGCATAGCAAGACGTTAGTGTTTGTAACGATGAATCATGTCGACAATTTTTGTAAGATTAAACACAGTAAATTGCCTTATATTCTGCGAAGTCTTACAATAAGCACCAATCTCATTATTTCCTTATCCGTGACATTACTACTAATGGAGTTTTAGTTTGCATTTTGTGTAGCATTACTATTGATTTTAATGTAGAGGAAGGGTAGATACACAAGAAAGAATCTCATTCTAGCATGCTACACCTTTCTAAATAAATTGCCGGTAAACATTCAGTAACTTTCATTTCTGTGAGTGTAACAATTTACTTTGCTTCTTTAATTTTGCCACATATAAAATCTGACGTTTGCAGTTCATTACGTATTCAGGTAATAGTATCCGAGAGAAAGAGTTAGCAATATTAGAAGAGCAACGTATGCCTGCGACACCAGAGACGTAGAGCAGTTAGTGTGTACTGAATTTATTTTTACAGTACCCAACCAATGAACCAAAGTCCATCGCGTGCTTGTATATGGTTGAACCTATGTCATTATCCCATCTCATAGCCCTAGAAATTGTTATACCCACATATTTGAACGAGGTGACTTATTCCATCTGTGACACATTAACATCTTAGTCACAAGAAAATATTTTTCTGCGTTTTATGAGGTGCACAGATTTACAATTATGAACATTTAAAACGCGCTGCTAATCTTTGACCACTTTGAAACCTTGTCTTTAGCTACCTGAATATTTACAAATTTTTTTAGGTAGTAATTAGTTAATGCCCGCATCTCGTGGTCGTGCGGTAGCGTTCTCGCTTCCCACGCCCGGGTTCCCGGGTTCGATTCCCGGCGGGGTCAGGGATTTTCTCTGCCTCGTGATGGCTGGGTGTTGTGTGCTGTCCTTAGGTTAGTTAGGTTTAAGTAGTTCTAAGTTCTAGGGGACTTATGACCACAGCAGTTGAGTCCCATAGTGCTCAGAGCCATTTGAACCATTTTTTAATTAGTTAATAGATAACTGCACCACCAGCAAACTGTCTGAGGATGCTACCTATATTGTCTGCCAGATCTCAGAACAAATGAACAACAAGGTGTCAAAGCACTTTCCTGGGGCACGCCTGAAATCACTACTTTTCTGTCTACTGACTTGGTTTTGGACTGACACTTCTAGGATGATACAGTAACAGTACACACATACATGCAAATACACAAACAGAAGCACTACTACAAACCTGTAACGTAAAGGTATGTGTAGGCCGCTGAACTGTTATGGCCTTCACTTGGTTTTTGTAACCACTGTTTAGCTATGTAAAATTGAAATCTGTGTAATGAGTTTAGTAATAATTGAAATTTATCACTTCAGTTAATGATTTTTAAACACTTATTATTTTACTGTACTTTAATTTAGACACTTTCATAACCACGTGAAGCAGTTCACACAATTGTTCAATAACTAACTAATTAATAAAATTATTATTTCACGAAATCTAGTTAAAATTTAAACAATATTGATTAAATACAGCCACTTCCACAAGAACGTGTACATCATAATCTTAAATGTAACGTCCGCAGTGACATCTCTGGTAGTGATCTCGAATCTGTACTCAGTGCGCTTTTGCACAGTGTGCAGATAAACACTTCCTTGCGGAACTGACTGTAATTCATAAGCCTAGAAAAGCACTCGGAATATCTTAGTAACAGGAATAGGACCTATCAAGGTAAATGATTAAGGATTCAATGGTCTCCATATTGGGTCCTTCACACGGTTTCAATCAAATTCAACGTCATTTCACATGTCCTGTAGCACCTTATACTTTCAGTGCAATTAATATACATGCCACGAGAAGGATGGGCAGCTGATTATGTTCCAATCAGCCACAACTGCATACATTCTCTGAATTCATATTTATTCTATGTATGTTTTATATCCATGTATTGATTTATTACGTGTCTGTGCTTCCTATAAATTCCCCACACTTAAATACAATGTATTTATATTGCACCGCTATCCTTCTTTCCCTTTCCTACCATCTTAAAATGACATAGTGAGTGAATGCGTACGTATGTTGAGTTTTCATTATGTCGGATGGCGGGTAAACATATTGTCTGCTATCGTGGTGATTTAGCCAACTTTTGTGCAAGCTTAGAGAATGGCAAGGAGGTTTTGTTCCCTTCTGGTCGAAGCGCTATTGTGCATAAGTTGGTAAGGTGCGGTCAGGGTGTTCTCTGACAACTTCTGCTGCTTGCGTGCGGAACTCGATTTGGCCAAAGAGCTGGTCACTCAGTCCTGGAATTTTGAAAAGAGAGGTTGCTCGTGGCAGTTTGTTCGCATATTGAGTTTGGTAAATGAGTCTACGTGAGTTTCAGCCAGATGAAATTTTAGCCCATTTCTTTTCTTGCTTCAGATCATTGCAAATGTGCAGAATATTTCATTCGGAATGGGAAGTGGTAGAGTTTTTGTAATCGTTCGTTTTTACTGGCAGTTACTTCAACTAGAACGTAGTAATGTGGGAGCCTGGTGTGCGAACTCTGCTTATTCTCAATTAGAATTGGTGTTTCCCAATGTAAATTTGCGTGTGCCCGTGTGTCTTATACTATTTATCCTTCTGTTTCGTTAGTTTCGTCGGTATTCCGTAACTTGCATCCGTTAATGCGTGTGACTTTTTTGCTCAATTCCAACGGTTCGTCGTTGTTCTGGAGAACCTCCGGTTCTCGGAATCTGTTTCATCTAGCAATTACTCCACGATAATTTACTTACGTGGGTAGTTCCTTCAATGGATTAACCGTCTATTCGGACTTCTGAATGTAGTATTTGTTTGTGGTGCATGTTGTAGTTCTTCTAGTTCCTTTTCTATCTTCTGTGTGCTGTTAGTATGAATTTGAAGCATGTTTGTGATTCCTTGCCATTAAGTGATTCTTATTTTATGACACCGTAAAGATTTACAAGCCCATTTGGCAAAGTGTCTGAGTATTTGTTGCACTCAGAATTTTATGTACAGGAGGCATCAGTAACAAATTTTTTATATAAATATGTACTGCTTTTCTAATTTTAACACGTAAAAGAAATGCTCAAATCAGTTTAAATTTAATCTCGCTGTTAATGTTTTATCCCACGTGTCCCAATCTCTGTTTCATAGGACAGATTCTACTGCGTTTGTCCCTTGCGCAATTCATGTAGGCCTATTTATTTAATTGCTTATTAAGTAAAATTTCAATTTTACAAAACGCATTGCCTATGAACAGAAATGTGGTGCTACAGAAGAATGCTGAAGATTAGATGGGTAGATCACATAACTAATGAGGAGGTACTGAATAGAATTGGGGAGAAGAGGAGTTTGTGGCACAACTTGACCAGAAGAAGGGATCGGTTGGTAGGACATGTTCTGAGCCATCAAGGGACCACCAATTTAGTATTGGAGGGCAGCGTGGAGGGTAAAAATCGTAGGGGGAGACCAAGAGATGAATACACTAAGCAGATTCAGAAGGATGTAGGTTGCAGAAGGTACTGGGAGATGAAGAAGCTTGCACAGGACAGAGTAGCATGGAGAGCTGCATCAAACCAGTCTCAGGGCTGAAGACCACAACAACAACAACAACAACATGAACAGACTGATTGCCTCACTGAGAACAGAATGCACACTTGTGTCGGATGAGAGAGCCTTATCCTCCGTGCGGTAAATCAAAATCGTTTACAGAATCCGCTCATAAATTCTGCAGATAACCTTCAGGATATATCATGGTTCACGACACAAAGCTAAAATGGAACACTTGTTATTCAAACTTTGGCGAAATTCTGCTCCACATCTACTTTGCCTGGAAGTGGTTGCGGCAGCGCTCTTCCGATATATCAGAACAACGCTTCTTTATACGATCATGGCTCTTGGTGTAGTAAGGTCTGTAAAATATCTTCACGTTCCGGAGCAAATGAATAAATGCCACGATATATCAGGAAATAATAATCGACATCCGAGACATATTTATTCCACTTTTACTGCAAATCTTGCCTCACAAAGAACTCGGAATGTTAGCTCTTTGGATACTATCCACAATCTATATATGCCGAAAATACTTCTCGGTCCATAATATGTTTGAATGCATGACCATCTTCCGCATGAGCTTTTTAAAATCAGTATTGATTTTTACGTACTGAGCTTACTGCAATTTAATTAAAGGCAATTTTACAGTAGACGCGTTTCGCTTTTATTTATAAAGCATCTTCTGTGGTTATTGGTGTTTCTCTACATATTTTTGTCTACACATTCTCAAAACGCCGGAGAATGTGTAAAAGACCAGTAACAACCAATGATAATTTATAAATAAAAGCGAAACGCGTCTGATGTAAAATTCTCTTTAATTAAATTGTAACAAGCTCGAGACAGAAAAAGCAATAATAACAGACTTCTCCAACTACTTGGCGCCAAACAATCTTTTACACTTCCGCCTAAGTCTTTTCGTTTCAGAGGGACTTGCCTCCATATTTTATATGGTGTATATTCGCGCAGTTCTAAGCATGAACCAATTATGCATATACAATGAAGGGGCAAAGAAACTGGTAAACCTGCCTAATATCGTGAAGAACCCCTGTGAACACGCATAAGTGCCACAACACGATGTGCCATGGACTCGACTAATGTCTGAAGTAGTGCTGGAGGGAACTGACACCATGAATCCTGCCGTACTGCCCATAAATCCGTAAGAGTATTAGGGGATGGAGATCTCCTCTGAACAGCACGTTGCAAGCCATCCCAGATATGTTCAATAATGTTCATGTCTGGGCAGTTTGGTGGCCAGTGGAACTGTTTAAACTCAGAAGAGTGTTCCTGGAGCTACTCTGTAGCAATTCTGGACGTGTGGGATGTCGCATTGTCCTGATGAAATTGACCAACTCCGTCGAAATGCACAATATACATGAACGGATGCAAGTGATCAGACAGGAAGCTTACGTACGTGTCACCTGTCAGAGTCGTATCTAGACGTATCACTGGTCCCATATCAGTCCAACTGCACACGCTCCACACCATTACAGAGCCTCCACCTGCTTCAACAGTCCCCTGCTGACATGCAGGGTCCATGGATTCATCAGGTTGTCTCCATACCCGTAAACGTCCCTCTCCTCGATGCAATTTGAAACGAGACTCGTCCGACCAGTTAACATGTTTCCAGTCATCAACAGTCCAATGTCGGTTTTGACGGGCCCAGGCGAGGCGTAAAGCTTTGTGCAGTGCAGTCACCAAGGGTACACGAGTGGGCCTTCGGCTCCGAAAGCCCGTATCGATGATGTTTCGTCGAATGATTCGCACGCTCACTCTTTTTGATGGCCCAGCATCGAAATTTGCAGCAGTTTGCGAAAGGATTGCACTTCTGTCACGTTGAACGATTCCCTTCAGTCGCCGTTGGCCCCGTTCTTGCAGGATCGTTTTCCGGCCGCAGCGATGTCGGAGATTTGATATTTTACCAGATTCCTGATATTCACGGTAGAATCGTGAAATGGCCTTACGGGGAAATCCCCACTTCATCGCTACCTCGGAGGTGCTGTGTCTAATAACTCGTGCGCTGACTATAACACCACGTTCAGACTCACTTAATTCATAACCAGCCATTGTATAAACAGTAACCAATCTAGCAACTGTGCCAGACACTTGTTGTCTAATATAGGCGTTGCCGACCGCAGCGCAGTATTCTGCCTGTTTACACATCGCTGTATTTTGTGGGGCGGCGGGTGGAAAATTTTTTCTATTGTTGCCATTCTCTACACAGGCTCTCTAACTATAATGTTGGCAACCAGAAAGTGGTGTTGGGTTTGAAGTTTAAAGTTTAAAGCGACCAAACTGCATGGTCATCAGTCCCTAACCAGAAAGTGATTAGCAAAAACGTGATGCCTGTAATTAAAGTTCATTGTGTCCACTCTGATGGATAAATAAAGATATTGATCATTGAAGTTCATTATGCTGATGATTTAGGATGATGTCTGGGATTCATAGAAAATGCAGTTTACTATAACAATTTTCACTACATTCTGAAAACTATAAAGCGTAAAGTTCCATACAAATGTTTCCCCAAGCAATGTTACTATCAGCTATTGTGCTATCAGAGCAGCCGGCCGCGGTGGCCGTGCGGTTCTAGGCACTTCAGTCCGGAACCGCGTGACTGCTACGGTCGCAGGTTCGAATCCTGCCTCGGGCATGGATGTGTGTGATGTCCTTAGGTTAGTTAGGTTTAAGTAGTTCTAAGTTCTAGGGGACTGATGACCTCAGATGTTGAGTGCCATAGTGCTCAGAGCCATTTGAACCATTTTGCTATCAGAGCTGTTCAGAGTTATTGCGCAGATCCTGTTATCCCTAGATAACGAAACTGTTCAATAATCGTTATCGATGTAAATGTTCAAAGTGAATGCTCGCCAAAATTTGATGTTAATACCCATCAACTGCCACGCTAGTAATGGTAGAATGTCTGTCCTGCGGCGACACGTGAAAATACGACATATGCAAACAGAGAATAAATCACTGAAGTCGTTCCACAATTAACACTTTAGCACAATGCAGACTCATTGTTACGTGCATACCAAGTTACATAATACGGCAAGGCTGTTCCTTGCAACTGCACAGACGAGACACTGCTCCAGACATGGACTGCGCGCTGTTACGAATCTAGAAGAGAACTGGGGTCTGACTCAAGCTCAAGCGCTCTTATTTATATAGCTACTGTGCGGACTGCCGAAGGCGAAACCGACAACATTTGCCTTCCTGGCTAGCTGCTGGGGCTATCAGAACACCATTTCAAGTTATTAAATAATTCTTTAGAAGAGAACTGGGGTCTGACTCAAGCTCAAGCGCTCTTATTTATATAGCTACTGTGCGGACTGCCGAAGGCGAAACCGACAACATTTGCCTTCCTGGCTAGCTGCTGGGGCTATCAGAACACCATTTCAAGTTATTAAATAATTCTTTAGAAGAGAACTGGGGTCTGACTCAAGCTCAAGCGCTCTTATTTATATAGCTACTGTGCGGACTGCCGAAGGCGAAACCGACAACATTTGCCTTCCTGGCTAGCTGCTGGGGCTATCAGAACACCATTTCAAGTTATTAAATAATTCTCTAGAAGAGAACTGGGGTCTGACTCAAGCTCAAGCGCTCTTATTTATATAGCTACTGTGCGGACTGCCGAAGGCGAAACCGACAACATTTGCCTTCCTGGCTAGCTGCTGGGGCTATCAGAACACCATTTAAAGTTATTAAATAATTCTTTAGAAGAGAACTGGGGTCTGACTCAAGCTCAAGCGCTCTTATTTATATAGCTACTGTGCGGACTGCCGAAGGCGAAACCGACAACATTTGCCTTCCTGGCTAGCTGCTGGGGCTATCAGAACACCATTTCAAGTTATTAAATAATTCTTTAGAAGAGAACTGGGGTCTGACTCAAGCTCAAGCGCTCTTATTTATATAGCTACTGTGCGGACTGCCGAAGGCGAAACCGACAACATTTGCCTTCCTGGCTAGCTGCTGGGGCTATCAGAACACCATTTCAAGTTATTAAATAATTCTCTAGAAGAGAACTGGGGTCTGACTCAAGCTCAAGCGCTCTTATTTATATAGCTACTGTGCGGACTGCCGAAGGCGAAACCGACAACATTTGCCTTCCTGGCTAGCTGCTGGGGCTATCAGAACACCATTTAAAGTTATTAAATAATTCTTTAGAAGAGAACTGGGGTCTGACTCAAGCTCAAGCGCTCTTATTTATATAGCTACTGTGCGGACTGCCGAAGGCGAAACCGACAACATTTGCCTTCCTGGCTAGCTGCTGGGGCTATCAGAACACCATTTCAAGTTATTAAATAATTCTCTAGAAGAGAACTGGGGTCTGACTCAAGCTCAAGCGCTCTTATTTATATAGCTACTGTGCGGACTGCCGAAGGCGAAACCGACAACATTTGCCTTCCTGGCTAGCTGCTGGGGCTATCAGAACACCATTTCAAGTTATTAAATAATTCTCTAGAAGAGAACTGGGGTCTGACTCAAGCTCACAGCGCTCTTATTTATATAGCTACTGTGCGGACTGCCGAAGGCGAAACCGACAACATTTGCCTTCCTGGCTAGCTGCTGGGGCTATCAGAACACCATTTCAAGTTATTAAATAATTCTCTAGAAGAGAACTGGGGTCTGACTCAAGCTCACAGCGCTCTTATTTATATAGCTACTGTGCGGACTGCCGAAGGCGAAACCGACAACATTTGCCTTCCTGGCTAGCTGCTGGGGCTATCAGAACACCATTTCAAGTTATTAAATAATTCTCTAGAAGAGAACTGGGGTCTGACTCAAGCTCACAGCGCTCTTATTTATATAGCTACTGTGCGGACTGCCGAAGGCGAAACCGACAACATTTGCCTTCCTGGCTAGCTGCTGGGGCTATCAGAACACCATTTCAAGTTATTAAATAATTCTCTAGAAGAGAACTGGGGTCTGACTCAAGCTCACAGCGCTCTTATTTATATAGCTACTGTGCGGACTGCCGAAGGCGAAACCGACAACATTTGCCTTCCTGGCTAGCTGCTGGGGCTATCAGAACACCATTTCAAGTTATTAAATAATTCTCTAGAAGAGAACTGGGGTCTGACTCAAGCTCACAGCGCTCTTATTTATATAGCTACTGTGCGGACTGCCGAAGGCGAAACCGACAACATTTGCCTTCCTGGCTAGCTGCTGGGGCTATCAGAACACCATTTCAAGTTATTAAATAATTCTCTAGAAGAGAACTGGGGTCTGACTCAAGCTCACAGCGCTCTTATTTATATAGCTACTGTGCGGACTGCCGAAGGCGAAACCGACAACATTTGCCTTCCTGGCTAGCTGCTGGGGCTATCAGAACACCATTTCAAGTTATTAAATAATTCTCTAGAAGAGAACTGGGGTCTGACTCAAGCTCAAGCGCTCTTATTTATATAGCTACTGTGCGGACTGCCGAAGGCGAAACCGACAACATTTGCCTTCCTGGCTAGCTGCTGGGGCTATCAGAACACCATTTCAAGTTATTAAATAATTCTCTAGAAGAGAACTGGGGTCTGACTCAAGCTCACAGCGCTCTTATTTATATAGCTACTGTGCGGACTGCCGAAGGCGAAACCGACAACATTTGCCTTCCTGGCTAGCTGCTGGGGCTATCAGAACACCATTTCAAGTTATTAAATAATTCTCTAGAAGAGAACTGGGGTCTGACTCAAGCTCACAGCGCTCTTATTTATATAGCTACTGTGCGGACTGCCGAAGGCGAAACCGACAACATTTGCCTTCCTGGCTAGCTGCTGGGGCTATCAGAACACCATTTCAAGTTATTAAATAATTCTCTAGAAGAGAACTGGGGTCTGACTCAAGCTCACAGCGCTCTTATTTATATAGCTACTGTGCGGACTGCCGAAGGCGAAACCGACAACATTTGCCTTCCTGGCTAGCTGCTGGGGCTATCAGAACACCATTTCAAGTTATTAAATAATTCTCTAGAAGAGAACTGGGGTCTGACTCAAGCTCACAGCGCTCTTATTTATATAGCTACTGTGCGGACTGCCGAAGGCGAAACCGACAACATTTGCCTTCCTGGCTAGCTGCTGGGGCTATCAGAACACCATTTCAAGTTATTAAATAATTCTCTAGAAGAGAACTGGGGTCTGACTCAAGCTCACAGCGCTCTTATTTATATAGCTACTGTGCGGACTGCCGAAGGCGAAACCGACAACATTTGCCTTCCTGGCTAGCTGCTGGGGCTATCAGAACACCATTTCAAGTTATTAAATAATTCTCTAGAAGAGAACTGGGGTCTGACTCAAGCTCACAGCGCTCTTATTTATATAGCTACTGTGCGGACTGCCGAAGGCGAAACCGACAACATTTGCCTTCCTGGCTAGCTGCTGGGGCTATCAGAACACCATTTCAAGTTATTAAATAATTCTCTAGAAGAGAACTGGGGTCTGACTCAAGCTCACAGCGCTCTTATTTATATAGCTACTGTGCGGACTGCCGAAGGCGAAACCGACAACATTTGCCTTCCTGGCTAGCTGCTGGGGCTATCAGAACACCATTTCAAGTTATTAAATAATTCTCTAGAAGAGAACTGGGGTCTGACTCAAGCTCACAGCGCTCTTATTTATATAGCTACTGTGCGGACTGCCGAAGGCGAAACCGACAACATTTGCCTTCCTGGCTAGCTGCTGGGGCTATCAGAACACCATTTCAAGTTATTAAATAATTCTCTAGAAGAGAACTGGGGTCTGACTCAAGCTCACAGCGCTCTTATTTATATAGCTACTGTGCGGACTGCCGAAGGCGAAACCGACAACATTTGCCTTCCTGGCTAGCTGCTGGGGCTATCAGAACACCATTTCAAGTTATTAAATAATTCTCTAGAAGAGAACTGGGGTCTGACTCAAGCTCACAGCGCTCTTATTTATATAGCTACTGTGCGGACTGCCGAAGGCGAAACCGACAACATTTGCCTTCCTGGCTAGCTGCTGGGGCTATCAGAACACCATTTCAAGTTATTAAATAATTCTCTAGAAGAGAACTGGGGTCTGACTCAAGCTCACAGCGCTCTTATTTATATAGCTACTGTGCGGACTGCCGAAGGCGAAACCGACAACATTTGCCTTCCTGGCTAGCTGCTGGGGCTATCAGAACACCATTTCAAGTTATTAAATAATTCTCTAGAAGAGAACTGGGGTCTGACTCAAGCTCACAGCGCTCTTATTTATATAGCTACTGTGCGGACTGCCGAAGGCGAAACCGACAACATTTGCCTTCCTGGCTAGCTGCTGGGGCTATCAGAACACCATTTCAAGTTATTAAATAATTCTCTAGAAGAGAACTGGGGTCTGACTCAAGCTCACAGCGCTCTTATTTATATAGCTACTGTGCGGACTGCCGAAGGCGAAACCGACAACATTTGCCTTCCTGGCTAGCTGCTGGGGCTATCAGAACACCATTTCAAGTTATTAAATAATTCTCTAGAAGAGAACTGGGGTCTGACTCAAGCTCACAGCGCTCTTATTTATATAGCTACTGTGCGGACTGCCGAAGGCGAAACCGACAACATTTGCCTTCCTGGCTAGCTGCTGGGGCTATCAGAACACCATTTCAAGTTATTAAATAATTCTCTAGAAGAGAACTGGGGTCTGACTCAAGCTCACAGCGCTCTTATTTATATAGCTACTGTGCGGACTGCCGAAGGCGAAACCGACAACATTTGCCTTCCTGGCTAGCTGCTGGGGCTATCAGAACACCATTTCAAGTTATTAAATAATTCTCTAGAAGAGAACTGGGGTCTGACTCAAGCTCACAGCGCTCTTATTTATATAGCTACTGTGCGGACTGCCGAAGGCGAAACCGACAACATTTGCCTTCCTGGCTAGCTGCTGGGGCTATCAGAACACCATTTCAAGTTATTAAATAATTCTCTAGAAGAGAACTGGGGTCTGACTCAAGCTCACAGCGCTCTTATTTATATAGCTACTGTGCGGACTGCCGAAGGCGAAACCGACAACATTTGCCTTCCTGGCTAGCTGCTGGGGCTATCAGAACACCATTTCAAGTTATTAAATAATTCTCTAGAAGAGAACTGGGGTCTGACTCAAGCTCACAGCGCTCTTATTTATATAGCTACTGTGCGGACTGCCGAAGGCGAAACCGACAACATTTGCCTTCCTGGCTAGCTGCTGGGGCTATCAGAACACCATTTCAAGTTATTAAATAATTCTCTAGAAGAGAACTGGGGTCTGACTCAAGCTCACAGCGCTCTTATTTATATAGCTACTGTGCGGACTGCCGAAGGCGAAACCGACATTTGCCTTCCTGGCTAGCTGCTGGGGCTATCAGAACACCATTTCAAGTTATTAAATAATTCTCTAGAAGAGAACTGGGGTCTGACTCAAGCTCACAGCGCTCTTATTTATATAGCTACTGTGCGGACTGCCGAAGGCGAAACCGACAACATTTGCCTTCCTGGCTAGCTGCTGGGGCTATCAGAACACCATTTCAAGTTATTAAATAATTCTCTAGAAGAGAACTGGGGTCTGACTCAAGCTCACAGCGCTCTTATTTATATAGCTACTGTGCGGACTGCCGAAGGCGAAACCGACAACATTTGCCTTCCTGGCTAGCTGCTGGGGCTATCAGAACACCATTTCAAGTTATTAAATAATTCTCTAGAAGAGAACTGGGGTCTGACTCAAGCTCACAGCGCTCTTATTTATATAGCTACTGTGCGGACTGCCGAAGGCGAAACCGACAACATTTGCCTTCCTGGCTAGCTGCTGGGGCTATCAGAACACCATTTCAAGTTATTAAATAATTCTCTAGAAGAGAACTGGGGTCTGACTCAAGCTCACAGCGCTCTTATTTATATAGCTACTGTGCGGACTGCCGAAGGCGAAACCGACAACATTTGCCTTCCTGGCTAGCTGCTGGGGCTATCAGAACACCATTTCAAGTTATTAAATAATTCTCTAGAAGAGAACTGGGGTCTGACTCAAGCTCACAGCGCTCTTATTTATATAGCTACTGTGCGGACTGCCGAAGGCGAAACCGACAACATTTGCCTTCCTGGCTAGCTGCTGGGGCTATCAGAACACCATTTCAAGTTATTAAATAATTCTCTAGAAGAGAACTGGGGTCTGACTCAAGCTCACAGCGCTCTTATTTATATAGCTACTGTGCGGACTGCCGAAGGCGAAACCGACAACATTTGCCTTCCTGGCTAGCTGCTGGGGCTATCAGAACACCATTTCAAGTTATTAAATAATTCTCTAGAAGAGAACTGGGGTCTGACTCAAGCTCACAGCGCTCTTATTTATATAGCTACTGTGCGGACTGCCGAAGGCGAAACCGACAACATTTGCCTTCCTGGCTAGCTGCTGGGGCTATCAGAACACCATTTCAAGTTATTAAATAATTCTCTAGAAGAGAACTGGGGTCTGACTCAAGCTCACAGCGCTCTTATTTATATAGCTACTGTGCGGACTGCCGAAGGCGAAACCGACAACATTTGCCTTCCTGGCTAGCTGCTGGGGCTATCAGAACACCATTTCAAGTTATTAAATAATTCTCTAGAAGAGAACTGGGGTCTGACTCAAGCTCACAGCGCTCTTATTTATATAGCTACTGTGCGGACTGCCGAAGGCGAAACCGACAACATTTGCCTTCCTGGCTAGCTGCTGGGGCTATCAGAACACCATTTCAAGTTATTAAATAATTCTCTAGAAGAGAACTGGGGTCTGACTCAAGCTCACAGCGCTCTTATTTATATAGCTACTGTGCGGACTGCCGAAGGCGAAACCGACAACATTTGCCTTCCTGGCTAGCTGCTGGGGCTATCAGAACACCATTTCAAGTTATTAAATAATTCTCTAGAAGAGAACTGGGGTCTGACTCAAGCTCACAGCGCTCTTATTTATATAGCTACTGTGCGGACTGCCGAAGGCGAAACCGACAACATTTGCCTTCCTGGCTAGCTGCTGGGGCTATCAGAACACCATTTCAAGTTATTAAATAATTCTCTAGAAGAGAACTGGGGTCTGACTCAAGCTCACAGCGCTCTTATTTATATAGCTACTGTGCGGACTGCCGAAGGCGAAACCGACAACATTTGCCTTCCTGGCTAGCTGCTGGGGCTATCAGAACACCATTTCAAGTTATTAAATAATTCTCTAGAAGAGAACTGGGGTCTGACTCAAGCTCACAGCGCTCTTATTTATATAGCTACTGTGCGGACTGCCGAAGGCGAAACCGACAACATTTGCCTTCCTGGCTAGCTGCTGGGGCTATCAGAACACCATTTCAAGTTATTAAATAATTCTCTAGAAGAGAACTGGGGTCTGACTCAAGCTCACAGCGCTCTTATTTATATAGCTACTGTGCGGACTGCCGAAGGCGAAACCGACAACATTTGCCTTCCTGGCTAGCTGCTGGGGCTATCAGAACACCATTTCAAGTTATTAAATAATTCTCTAGAAGAGAACTGGGGTCTGACTCAAGCTCACAGCGCTCTTATTTATATAGCTACTGTGCGGACTGCCGAAGGCGAAACCGACAACATTTGCCTTCCTGGCTAGCTGCTGGGGCTATCAGAACACCATTTCAAGTTATTAAATAATTCTCTAGAAGAGAACTGGGGTCTGACTCAAGCTCACAGCGCTCTTATTTATATAGCTACTGTGCGGACTGCCGAAGGCGAAACCGACAACATTTGCCTTCCTGGCTAGCTGCTGGGGCTATCAGAACACCATTTCAAGTTATTAAATAATTCTCTAGAAGAGAACTGGGGTCTGACTCAAGCTCACAGCGCTCTTATTTATATAGCTACTGTGCGGACTGCCGAAGGCGAAACCGACAACATTTGCCTTCCTGGCTAGCTGCTGGGGCTATCAGAACACCATTTCAAGTTATTAAATAATTCTCTAGAAGAGAACTGGGGTCTGACTCAAGCTCACAGCGCTCTTATTTATATAGCTACTGTGCGGACTGCCGAAGGCGAAACCGACAACATTTGCCTTCCTGGCTAGCTGCTGGGGCTATCAGAACACCATTTCAAGTTATTAAATAATTCTCTAGAAGAGAACTGGGGTCTGACTCAAGCTCACAGCGCTCTTATTTATATAGCTACTGTGCGGACTGCCGAAGGCGAAACCGACAACATTTGCCTTCCTGGCTAGCTGCTGGGGCTATCAGAACACCATTTCAAGTTATTAAATAATTCTCTAGAAGAGAACTGGGGTCTGACTCAAGCTCACAGCGCTCTTATTTATATAGCTACTGTGCGGACTGCCGAAGGCGAAACCGACAACATTTGCCTTCCTGGCTAGCTGCTGGGGCTATCAGAACACCATTTCAAGTTATTAAATAATTCTCTAGAAGAGAACTGGGGTCTGACTCAAGCTCACAGCGCTCTTATTTATATAGCTACTGTGCGGACTGCCGAAGGCGAAACCGACAACATTTGCCTTCCTGGCTAGCTGCTGGGGCTATCAGAACACCATTTCAAGTTATTAAATAATTCTCTAGAAGAGAACTGGGGTCTGACTCAAGCTCACAGCGCTCTTATTTATATAGCTACTGTGCGGACTGCCGAAGGCGAAACCGACAACATTTGCCTTCCTGGCTAGCTGCTGGGGCTATCAGAACACCATTTCAAGTTATTAAATAATTCTCTAGAAGAGAACTGGGGTCTGACTCAAGCTCACAGCGCTCTTATTTATATAGCTACTGTGCGGACTGCCGAAGGCGAAACCGACAACATTTGCCTTCCTGGCTAGCTGCTGGGGCTATCAGAACACCATTTCAAGTTATTAAATAATTCTCTAGAAGAGAACTGGGGTCTGACTCAAGCTCACAGCGCTCTTATTTATATAGCTACTGTGCGGACTGCCGAAGGCGAAACCGACAACATTTGCCTTCCTGGCTAGCTGCTGGGGCTATCAGAACACCATTTCAAGTTATTAAATAATTCTCTAGAAGAGAACTGGGGTCTGACTCAAGCTCACAGCGCTCTTATTTATATAGCTACTGTGCGGACTGCCGAAGGCGAAACCGACAACATTTGCCTTCCTGGCTAGCTGCTGGGGCTATCAGAACACCATTTCAAGTTATTAAATAATTCTCTAGAAGAGAACTGGGGTCTGACTCAAGCTCACAGCGCTCTTATTTATATAGCTACTGTGCGGACTGCCGAAGGCGAAACCGACAACATTTGCCTTCCTGGCTAGCTGCTGGGGCTATCAGAACACCATTTCAAGTTATTAAATAATTCTCTAGAAGAGAACTGGGGTCTGACTCAAGCTCACAGCGCTCTTATTTATATAGCTACTGTGCGGACTGCCGAAGGCGAAACCGACAACATTTGCCTTCCTGGCTAGCTGCTGGGGCTATCAGAACACCATTTCAAGTTATTAAATAATTCTCTAGAAGAGAACTGGGGTCTGACTCAAGCTCACAGCGCTCTTATTTATATAGCTACTGTGCGGACTGCCGAAGGCGAAACCGACAACATTTGCCTTCCTGGCTAGCTGCTGGGGCTATCAGAACACCATTTCAAGTTATTAAATAATTCTCTAGAAGAGAACTGGGGTCTGACTCAAGCTCACAGCGCTCTTATTTATATAGCTACTGTGCGGACTGCCGAAGGCGAAACCGACAACATTTGCCTTCCTGGCTAGCTGCTGGGGCTATCAGAACACCATTTCAAGTTATTAAATAATTCTCTAGAAGAGAACTGGGGTCTGACTCAAGCTCACAGCGCTCTTATTTATATAGCTACTGTGCGGACTGCCGAAGGCGAAACCGACAACATTTGCCTTCCTGGCTAGCTGCTGGGGCTATCAGAACACCATTTCAAGTTATTAAATAATTCTCTAGAAGAGAACTGGGGTCTGACTCAAGCTCACAGCGCTCTTATTTATATAGCTACTGTGCGGACTGCCGAAGGCGAAACCGACAACATTTGCCTTCCTGGCTAGCTGCTGGGGCTATCAGAACACCATTTCAAGTTATTAAATAATTCTCTAGAAGAGAACTGGGGTCTGACTCAAGCTCACAGCGCTCTTATTTATATAGCTACTGTGCGGACTGCCGAAGGCGAAACCGACAACATTTGCCTTCCTGGCTAGCTGCTGGGGCTATCAGAACACCATTTCAAGTTATTAAATAATTCTCTAGAAGAGAACTGGGGTCTGACTCAAGCTCACAGCGCTCTTATTTATATAGCTACTGTGCGGACTGCCGAAGGCGAAACCGACAACATTTGCCTTCCTGGCTAGCTGCTGGGGCTATCAGAACACCATTTCAAGTTATTAAATAATTCTCTAGAAGAGAACTGGGGTCTGACTCAAGCTCACAGCGCTCTTATTTATATAGCTACTGTGCGGACTGCCGAAGGCGAAACCGACAACATTTGCCTTCCTGGCTAGCTGCTGGGGCTATCAGAACACCATTTCAAGTTATTAAATAATTCTCTAGAAGAGAACTGGGGTCTGACTCAAGCTCACAGCGCTCTTATTTATATAGCTACTGTGCGGACTGCCGAAGGCGAAACCGACAACATTTGCCTTCCTGGCTAGCTGCTGGGGCTATCAGAACACCATTTCAAGTTATTAAATAATTCTCTAGAAGAGAACTGGGGTCTGACTCAAGCTCACAGCGCTCTTATTTATATAGCTACTGTGCGGACTGCCGAAGGCGAAACCGACAACATTTGCCTTCCTGGCTAGCTGCTGGGGCTATCAGAACACCATTTCAAGTTATTAAATAATTCTCTAGAAGAGAACTGGGGTCTGACTCAAGCTCACAGCGCTCTTATTTATATAGCTACTGTGCGGACTGCCGAAGGCGAAACCGACAACATTTGCCTTCCTGGCTAGCTGCTGGGGCTATCAGAACACCATTTCAAGTTATTAAATAATTCTCTAGAAGAGAACTGGGGTCTGACTCAAGCTCACAGCGCTCTTATTTATATAGCTACTGTGCGGACTGCCGAAGGCGAAACCGACAACATTTGCCTTCCTGGCTAGCTGCTGGGGCTATCAGAACACCATTTCAAGTTATTAAATAATTCTCTAGAAGAGAACTGGGGTCTGACTCAAGCTCACAGCGCTCTTATTTATATAGCTACTGTGCGGACTGCCGAAGGCGAAACCGACAACATTTGCCTTCCTGGCTAGCTGCTGGGGCTATCAGAACACCATTTCAAGTTATTAAATAATTCTCTAGAAGAGAACTGGGGTCTGACTCAAGCTCACAGCGCTCTTATTTATATAGCTACTGTGCGGACTGCCGAAGGCGAAACCGACAACATTTGCCTTCCTGGCTAGCTGCTGGGGCTATCAGAACACCATTTCAAGTTATTAAATAATTCTCTAGAAGAGAACTGGGGTCTGACTCAAGCTCACAGCGCTCTTATTTATATAGCTACTGTGCGGACTGCCGAAGGCGAAACCGACAACATTTGCCTTCCTGGCTAGCTGCTGGGGCTATCAGAACACCATTTCAAGTTATTAAATAATTCTCTAGAAGAGAACTGGGGTCTGACTCAAGCTCACAGCGCTCTTATTTATATAGCTACTGTGCGGACTGCCGAAGGCGAAACCGACAACATTTGCCTTCCTGGCTAGCTGCTGGGGCTATCAGAACACCATTTCAAGTTATTAAATAATTCTCTAGAAGAGAACTGGGGTCTGACTCAAGCTCACAGCGCTCTTATTTATATAGCTACTGTGCGGACTGCCGAAGGCGAAACCGACAACATTTGCCTTCCTGGCTAGCTGCTGGGGCTATCAGAACACCATTTCAAGTTATTAAATAATTCTCTAGAAGAGAACTGGGGTCTGACTCAAGCTCACAGCGCTCTTATTTATATAGCTACTGTGCGGACTGCCGAAGGCGAAACCGACAACATTTGCCTTCCTGGCTAGCTGCTGGGGCTATCAGAACACCATTTCAAGTTATTAAATAATTCTCTAGAAGAGAACTGGGGTCTGACTCAAGCTCACAGCGCTCTTATTTATATAGCTACTGTGCGGACTGCCGAAGGCGAAACCGACAACATTTGCCTTCCTGGCTAGCTGCTGGGGCTATCAGAACACCATTTCAAGTTATTAAATAATTCTCTAGAAGAGAACTGGGGTCTGACTCAAGCTCACAGCGCTCTTATTTATATAGCTACTGTGCGGACTGCCGAAGGCGAAACCGACAACATTTGCCTTCCTGGCTAGCTGCTGGGGCTATCAGAACACCATTTCAAGTTATTAAATAATTCTCTAGAAGAGAACTGGGGTCTGACTCAAGCTCACAGCGCTCTTATTTATATAGCTACTGTGCGGACTGCCGAAGGCGAAACCGACAACATTTGCCTTCCTGGCTAGCTGCTGGGGCTATCAGAACACCATTTCAAGTTATTAAATAATTCTCTAGAAGAGAACTGGGGTCTGACTCAAGCTCACAGCGCTCTTATTTATATAGCTACTGTGCGGACTGCCGAAGGCGAAACCGACAACATTTGCCTTCCTGGCTAGCTGCTGGGGCTATCAGAACACCATTTCAAGTTATTAAATAATTCTCTAGAAGAGAACTGGGGTCTGACTCAAGCTCACAGCGCTCTTATTTATATAGCTACTGTGCGGACTGCCGAAGGCGAAACCGACAACATTTGCCTTCCTGGCTAGCTGCTGGGGCTATCAGAACACCATTTCAAGTTATTAAATAATTCTCTAGAAGAGAACTGGGGTCTGACTCAAGCTCACAGCGCTCTTATTTATATAGCTACTGTGCGGACTGCCGAAGGCGAAACCGACAACATTTGCCTTCCTGGCTAGCTGCTGGGGCTATCAGAACACCATTTCAAGTTATTAAATAATTCTCTAGAAGAGAACTGGGGTCTGACTCAAGCTCACAGCGCTCTTATTTATATAGCTACTGTGCGGACTGCCGAAGGCGAAACCGACAACATTTGCCTTCCTGGCTAGCTGCTGGGGCTATCAGAACACCATTTCAAGTTATTAAATAATTCTCTAGAAGAGAACTGGGGTCTGACTCAAGCTCACAGCGCTCTTATTTATATAGCTACTGTGCGGACTGCCGAAGGCGAAACCGACAACATTTGCCTTCCTGGCTAGCTGCTGGGGCTATCAGAACACCATTTCAAGTTATTAAATAATTCTCTAGAAGAGAACTGGGGTCTGACTCAAGCTCACAGCGCTCTTATTTATATAGCTACTGTGCGGACTGCCGAAGGCGAAACCGACAACATTTGCCTTCCTGGCTAGCTGCTGGGGCTATCAGAACACCATTTCAAGTTATTAAATAATTCTCTAGAAGAGAACTGGGGTCTGACTCAAGCTCACAGCGCTCTTATTTATATAGCTACTGTGCGGACTGCCGAAGGCGAAACCGACAACATTTGCCTTCCTGGCTAGCTGCTGGGGCTATCAGAACACCATTTCAAGTTATTAAATAATTCTCTAGAAGAGAACTGGGGTCTGACTCAAGCTCACAGCGCTCTTATTTATATAGCTACTGTGCGGACTGCCGAAGGCGAAACCGACAACATTTGCCTTCCTGGCTAGCTGCTGGGGCTATCAGAACACCATTTCAAGTTATTAAATAATTCTCTAGAAGAGAACTGGGGTCTGACTCAAGCTCACAGCGCTCTTATTTATATAGCTACTGTGCGGACTGCCGAAGGCGAAACCGACAACATTTGCCTTCCTGGCTAGCTGCTGGGGCTATCAGAACACCATTTCAAGTTATTAAATAATTCTCTAGAAGAGAACTGGGGTCTGACTCAAGCTCACAGCGCTCTTATTTATATAGCTACTGTGCGGACTGCCGAAGGCGAAACCGACAACATTTGCCTTCCTGGCTAGCTGCTGGGGCTATCAGAACACCATTTCAAGTTATTAAATAATTCTCTAGAAGAGAACTGGGGTCTGACTCAAGCTCACAGCGCTCTTATTTATATAGCTACTGTGCGGACTGCCGAAGGCGAAACCGACAACATTTGCCTTCCTGGCTAGCTGCTGGGGCTATCAGAACACCATTTCAAGTTATTAAATAATTCTCTAGAAGAGAACTGGGGTCTGACTCAAGCTCACAGCGCTCTTATTTATATAGCTACTGTGCGGACTGCCGAAGGCGAAACCGACAACATTTGCCTTCCTGGCTAGCTGCTGGGGCTATCAGAACACCATTTCAAGTTATTAAATAATTCTCTAGAAGAGAACTGGGGTCTGACTCAAGCTCACAGCGCTCTTATTTATATAGCTACTGTGCGGACTGCCGAAGGCGAAACCGACAACATTTGCCTTCCTGGCTAGCTGCTGGGGCTATCAGAACACCATTTCAAGTTATTAAATAATTCTCTAGAAGAGAACTGGGGTCTGACTCAAGCTCACAGCGCTCTTATTTATATAGCTACTGTGCGGACTGCCGAAGGCGAAACCGACAACATTTGCCTTCCTGGCTAGCTGCTGGGGCTATCAGAACACCATTTCAAGTTATTAAATAATTCTCTAGAAGAGAACTGGGGTCTGACTCAAGCTCACAGCGCTCTTATTTATATAGCTACTGTGCGGACTGCCGAAGGCGAAACCGACAACATTTGCCTTCCTGGCTAGCTGCTGGGGCTATCAGAACACCATTTCAAGTTATTAAATAATTCTCTAGAAGAGAACTGGGGTCTGACTCAAGCTCACAGCGCTCTTATTTATATAGCTACTGTGCGGACTGCCGAAGGCGAAACCGACAACATTTGCCTTCCTGGCTAGCTGCTGGGGCTATCAGAACACCATTTCAAGTTATTAAATAATTCTCTAGAAGAGAACTGGGGTCTGACTCAAGCTCACAGCGCTCTTATTTATATAGCTACTGTGCGGACTGCCGAAGGCGAAACCGACAACATTTGCCTTCCTGGCTAGCTGCTGGGGCTATCAGAACACCATTTCAAGTTATTAAATAATTCTCTAGAAGAGAACTGGGGTCTGACTCAAGCTCACAGCGCTCTTATTTATATAGCTACTGTGCGGACTGCCGAAGGCGAAACCGACAACATTTGCCTTCCTGGCTAGCTGCTGGGGCTATCAGAACACCATTTCAAGTTATTAAATAATTCTCTAGAAGAGAACTGGGGTCTGACTCAAGCTCACAGCGCTCTTATTTATATAGCTACTGTGCGGACTGCCGAAGGCGAAACCGACAACATTTGCCTTCCTGGCTAGCTGCTGGGGCTATCAGAACACCATTTCAAGTTATTAAATAATTCTCTAGAAGAGAACTGGGGTCTGACTCAAGCTCACAGCGCTCTTATTTATATAGCTACTGTGCGGACTGCCGAAGGCGAAACCGACAACATTTGCCTTCCTGGCTAGCTGCTGGGGCTATCAGAACACCATTTCAAGTTATTAAATAATTCTCTAGAAGAGAACTGGGGTCTGACTCAAGCTCACAGCGCTCTTATTTATATAGCTACTGTGCGGACTGCCGAAGGCGAAACCGACAACATTTGCCTTCCTGGCTAGCTGCTGGGGCTATCAGAACACCATTTCAAGTTATTAAATAATTCTCTAGAAGAGAACTGGGGTCTGACTCAAGCTCACAGCGCTCTTATTTATATAGCTACTGTGCGGACTGCCGAAGGCGAAACCGACAACATTTGCCTTCCTGGCTAGCTGCTGGGGCTATCAGAACACCATTTCAAGTTATTAAATAATTCTCTAGAAGAGAACTGGGGTCTGACTCAAGCTCACAGCGCTCTTATTTATATAGCTACTGTGCGGACTGCCGAAGGCGAAACCGACAACATTTGCCTTCCTGGCTAGCTGCTGGGGCTATCAGAACACCATTTCAAGTTATTAAATAATTCTCTAGAAGAGAACTGGGGTCTGACTCAAGCTCACAGCGCTCTTATTTATATAGCTACTGTGCGGACTGCCGAAGGCGAAACCGACAACATTTGCCTTCCTGGCTAGCTGCTGGGGCTATCAGAACACCATTTCAAGTTATTAAATAATTCTCTAGAAGAGAACTGGGGTCTGACTCAAGCTCACAGCGCTCTTATTTATATAGCTACTGTGCGGACTGCCGAAGGCGAAACCGACAACATTTGCCTTCCTGGCTAGCTGCTGGGGCTATCAGAACACCATTTCAAGTTATTAAATAATTCTCTAGAAGAGAACTGGGGTCTGACTCAAGCTCACAGCGCTCTTATTTATATAGCTACTGTGCGGACTGCCGAAGGCGAAACCGACAACATTTGCCTTCCTGGCTAGCTGCTGGGGCTATCAGAACACCATTTCAAGTTATTAAATAATTCTCTAGAAGAGAACTGGGGTCTGACTCAAGCTCACAGCGCTCTTATTTATATAGCTACTGTGCGGACTGCCGAAGGCGAAACCGACAACATTTGCCTTCCTGGCTAGCTGCTGGGGCTATCAGAACACCATTTCAAGTTATTAAATAATTCTCTAGAAGAGAACTGGGGTCTGACTCAAGCTCACAGCGCTCTTATTTATATAGCTACTGTACGGACTGCCGAAGGCGAAACCGACAACATTTGCCTTCCTGGCTAGCTGCTGGGGCTATCAGAACACCATTTCAAGTTATTAAATAATTCTCTAGAAGAGAACTGGGGTCTGACTCAAGCTCACAGCGCTCTTATTTATATAGCTACTGTGCGGACTGCCGAAGGCGAAACCGACAACATTTGCCTTCCTGGCTAGCTGCTGGGGCTATCAGAACACCATTTCAAGTTATTAAATAATTCTCTAGAAGAGAACTGGGGTCTGACTCAAGCTCACAGCGCTCTTATTTATATAGCTACTGTGCGGACTGCCGAAGGCGAAACCGACAACATTTGCCTTCCTGGCTAGCTGCTGGGGCTATCAGAACACCATTTCAAGTTATTAAATAATTCTCTAGAAGAGAACTGGGGTCTGACTCAAGCTCACAGCGCTCTTATTTATATAGCTACTGTGCGGACTGCCGAAGGCGAAACCGACAACATTTGCCTTCCTGGCTAGCTGCTGGGGCTATCAGAACACCATTTCAAGTTATTAAATAATTCTCTAGAAGAGAACTGGGGTCTGACTCAAGCTCACAGCGCTCTTATTTATATAGCTACTGTGCGGACTGCCGAAGGCGAAACCGACAACATTTGCCTTCCTGGCTAGCTGCTGGGGCTATCAGAACACCATTTCAAGTTATTAAATAATTCTCTAGAAGAGAACTGGGGTCTGACTCAAGCTCACAGCGCTCTTATTTATATAGCTACTGTGCGGACTGCCGAAGGCGAAACCGACAACATTTGCCTTCCTGGCTAGCTGCTGGGGCTATCAGAACACCATTTCAAGTTATTAAATAATTCTCTAGAAGAGAACTGGGGTCTGACTCAAGCTCACAGCGCTCTTATTTATATAGCTACTGTGCGGACTGCCGAAGGCGAAACCGACAACATTTGCCTTCCTGGCTAGCTGCTGGGGCTATCAGAACACCATTTCAAGTTATTAAATAATTCTCTAGAAGAGAACTGGGGTCTGACTCAAGCTCACAGCGCTCTTATTTATATAGCTACTGTGCGGACTGCCGAAGGCGAAACCGACAACATTTGCCTTCCTGGCTAGCTGCTGGGGCTATCAGAACACCATTTCAAGTTATTAAATAATTCTCTAGAAGAGAACTGGGGTCTGACTCAAGCTCACAGCGCTCTTATTTATATAGCTACTGTGCGGACTGCCGAAGGCGAAACCGACAACATTTGCCTTCCTGGCTAGCTGCTGGGGCTATCAGAACACCATTTCAAGTTATTAAATAATTCTCTAGAAGAGAACTGGGGTCTGACTCAAGCTCACAGCGCTCTTATTTATATAGCTACTGTGCGGACTGCCGAAGGCGAAACCGACAACATTTGCCTTCCTGGCTAGCTGCTGGGGCTATCAGAACACCATTTCAAGTTATTAAATAATTCTCTAGAAGAGAACTGGGGTCTGACTCAAGCTCACAGCGCTCTTATTTATATAGCTACTGTGCGGACTGCCGAAGGCGAAACCGACAACATTTGCCTTCCTGGCTAGCTGCTGGGGCTATCAGAACACCATTTCAAGTTATTAAATAATTCTCTAGAAGAGAACTGGGGTCTGACTCAAGCTCACAGCGCTCTTATTTATATAGCTACTGTACGGACTGCCGAAGGCGAAACCGACAACATTTGCCTTCCTGGCTAGCTGCTGGGGCTATCAGAACACCATTTCAAGTTATTAAATAATTCTCTAGAAGAGAACTGGGGTCTGACTCAAGCTCACAGCGCTCTTATTTATATAGCTACTGTGCGGACTGCCGAAGGCGAAACCGACAACATTTGCCTTCCTGGCTAGCTGCTGGGGCTATCAGAACACCATTTCAAGTTATTAAATAATTCTCTAGAAGAGAACTGGGGTCTGACTCAAGCTCACAGCGCTCTTATTTATATAGCTACTGTGCGGACTGCCGAAGGCGAAACCGACAACATTTGCCTTCCTGGCTAGCTGCTGGGGCTATCAGAACACCATTTCAAGTTATTAAATAATTCTCTAGAAGAGAACTGGGGTCTGACTCAAGCTCACAGCGCTCTTATTTATATAGCTACTGTGCGGACTGCCGAAGGCGAAACCGACAACATTTGCCTTCCTGGCTAGCTGCTGGGGCTATCAGAACACCATTTCAAGTTATTAAATAATTCTCTAGAAGAGAACTGGGGTCTGACTCAAGCTCACAGCGCTCTTATTTATATAGCTACTGTGCGGACTGCCGAAGGCGAAACCGACAACATTTGCCTTCCTGGCTAGCTGCTGGGGCTATCAGAACACCATTTCAAGTTATTAAATAATTCTCTAGAAGAGAACTGGGGTCTGACTCAAGCTCACAGCGCTCTTATTTATATAGCTACTGTGCGGACTGCCGAAGGCGAAACCGACAACATTTGCCTTCCTGGCTAGCTGCTGGGGCTATCAGAACACCATTTCAAGTTATTAAATAATTCTCTAGAAGAGAACTGGGGTCTGACTCAAGCTCACAGCGCTCTTATTTATATAGCTACTGTGCGGACTGCCGAAGGCGAAACCGACAACATTTGCCTTCCTGGCTAGCTGCTGGGGCTATCAGAACACCATTTCAAGTTATTAAATAATTCTCTAGAAGAGAACTGGGGTCTGACTCAAGCTCACAGCGCTCTTATTTATATAGCTACTGTGCGGACTGCCGAAGGCGAAACCGACAACATTTGCCTTCCTGGCTAGCTGCTGGGGCTATCAGAACACCATTTCAAGTTATTAAATAATTCTCTAGAAGAGAACTGGGGTCTGACTCAAGCTCACAGCGCTCTTATTTATATAGCTACTGTGCGGACTGCCGAAGGCGAAACCGACAACATTTGCCTTCCTGGCTAGCTGCTGGGGCTATCAGAACACCATTTCAAGTTATTAAATAATTCTCTAGAAGAGAACTGGGGTCTGACTCAAGCTCACAGCGCTCTTATTTATATAGCTACTGTGCGGACTGCCGAAGGCGAAACCGACAACATTTGCCTTCCTGGCTAGCTGCTGGGGCTATCAGAACACCATTTCAAGTTATTAAATAATTCTCTAGAAGAGAACTGGGGTCTGACTCAAGCTCACAGCGCTCTTATTTATATAGCTACTGTGCGGACTGCCGAAGGCGAAACCGACAACATTTGCCTTCCTGGCTAGCTGCTGGGGCTATCAGAACACCATTTCAAGTTATTAAATAATTCTCTAGAAGAGAACTGGGGTCTGACTCAAGCTCACAGCGCTCTTATTTATATAGCTACTGTGCGGACTGCCGAAGGCGAAACCGACAACATTTGCCTTCCTGGCTAGCTGCTGGGGCTATCAGAACACCATTTCAAGTTATTAAATAATTCTCTAGAAGAGAACTGGGGTCTGACTCAAGCTCACAGCGCTCTTATTTATATAGCTACTGTGCGGACTGCCGAAGGCGAAACCGACAACATTTGCCTTCCTGGCTAGCTGCTGGGGCTATCAGAACACCATTTCAAGTTATTAAATAATTCTCTAGAAGAGAACTGGGGTCTGACTCAAGCTCACAGCGCTCTTATTTATATAGCTACTGTGCGGACTGCCGAAGGCGAAACCGACAACATTTGCCTTCCTGGCTAGCTGCTGGGGCTATCAGAACACCATTTCAAGTTATTAAATAATTCTCTAGAAGAGAACTGGGGTCTGACTCAAGCTCACAGCGCTCTTATTTATATAGCTACTGTGCGGACTGCCGAAGGCGAAACCGACAACATTTGCCTTCCTGGCTAGCTGCTGGGGCTATCAGAACACCATTTCAAGTTATTAAATAATTCTCTAGAAGAGAACTGGGGTCTGACTCAAGCTCACAGCGCTCTTATTTATATAGCTACTGTGCGGACTGCCGAAGGCGAAACCGACAACATTTGCCTTCCTGGCTAGCTGCTGGGGCTATCAGAACACCATTTCAAGTTATTAAATAATTCTCTAGAAGAGAACTGGGGTCTGACTCAAGCTCACAGCGCTCTTATTTATATAGCTACTGTGCGGACTGCCGAAGGCGAAACCGACAACATTTGCCTTCCTGGCTAGCTGCTGGGGCTATCAGAACACCATTTCAAGTTATTAAATAATTCTCTAGAAGAGAACTGGGGTCTGACTCAAGCTCACAGCGCTCTTATTTATATAGCTACTGTGCGGACTGCCGAAGGCGAAACCGACAACATTTGCCTTCCTGGCTAGCTGCTGGGGCTATCAGAACACCATTTCAAGTTATTAAATAATTCTCTAGAAGAGAACTGGGGTCTGACTCAAGCTCACAGCGCTCTTATTTATATAGCTACTGTGCGGACTGCCGAAGGCGAAACCGACAACATTTGCCTTCCTGGCTAGCTGCTGGGGCTATCAGAACACCATTTCAAGTTATTAAATAATTCTCTAGAAGAGAACTGGGGTCTGACTCAAGCTCACAGCGCTCTTATTTATATAGCTACTGTGCGGACTGCCGAAGGCGAAACCGACAACATTTGCCTTCCTGGCTAGCTGCTGGGGCTATCAGAACACCATTTCAAGTTATTAAATAATTCTCTAGAAGAGAACTGGGGTCTGACTCAAGCTCACAGCGCTCTTATTTATATAGCTACTGTGCGGACTGCCGAAGGCGAAACCGACAACATTTGCCTTCCTGGCTAGCTGCTGGGGCTATCAGAACACCATTTCAAGTTATTAAATAATTCTCTAGAAGAGAACTGGGGTCTGACTCAAGCTCACAGCGCTCTTATTTATATAGCTACTGTGCGGACTGCCGAAGGCGAAACCGACAACATTTGCCTTCCTGGCTAGCTGCTGGGGCTATCAGAACACCATTTCAAGTTATTAAATAATTCTCTAGAAGAGAACTGGGGTCTGACTCAAGCTCACAGCGCTCTTATTTATATAGCTACTGTGCGGACTGCCGAAGGCGAAACCGACAACATTTGCCTTCCTGGCTAGCTGCTGGGGCTATCAGAACACCATTTCAAGTTATTAAATAATTCTCTAGAAGAGAACTGGGGTCTGACTCAAGCTCACAGCGCTCTTATTTATATAGCTACTGTGCGGACTGCCGAAGGCGAAACCGACAACATTTGCCTTCCTGGCTAGCTGCTGGGGCTATCAGAACACCATTTCAAGTTATTAAATAATTCTCTAGAAGAGAACTGGGGTCTGACTCAAGCTCACAGCGCTCTTATTTATATAGCTACTGTGCGGACTGCCGAAGGCGAAACCGACAACATTTGCCTTCCTGGCTAGCTGCTGGGGCTATCAGAACACCATTTCAAGTTATTAAATAATTCTCTAGAAGAGAACTGGGGTCTGACTCAAGCTCACAGCGCTCTTATTTATATAGCTACTGTGCGGACTGCCGAAGGCGAAACCGACAACATTTGCCTTCCTGGCTAGCTGCTGGGGCTATCAGAACACCATTTCAAGTTATTAAATAATTCTCTAGAAGAGAACTGGGGTCTGACTCAAGCTCACAGCGCTCTTATTTATATAGCTACTGTGCGGACTGCCGAAGGCGAAACCGACAACATTTGCCTTCCTGGCTAGCTGCTGGGGCTATCAGAACACCATTTCAAGTTATTAAATAATTCTCTAGAAGAGAACTGGGGTCTGACTCAAGCTCACAGCGCTCTTATTTATATAGCTACTGTGCGGACTGCCGAAGGCGAAACCGACAACATTTGCCTTCCTGGCTAGCTGCTGGGGCTATCAGAACACCATTTCAAGTTATTAAATAATTCTCTAGAAGAGAACTGGGGTCTGACTCAAGCTCACAGCGCTCTTATTTATATAGCTACTGTGCGGACTGCCGAAGGCGAAACCGACAACATTTGCCTTCCTGGCTAGCTGCTGGGGCTATCAGAACACCATTTCAAGTTATTAAATAATTCTCTAGAAGAGAACTGGGGTCTGACTCAAGCTCACAGCGCTCTTATTTATATAGCTACTGTGCGGACTGCCGAAGGCGAAACCGACAACATTTGCCTTCCTGGCTAGCTGCTGGGGCTATCAGAACACCATTTCAAGTTATTAAATAATTCTCTAGAAGAGAACTGGGGTCTGACTCAAGCTCACAGCGCTCTTATTTATATAGCTACTGTGCGGACTGCCGAAGGCGAAACCGACAACATTTGCCTTCCTGGCTAGCTGCTGGGGCTATCAGAACACCATTTCAAGTTATTAAATAATTCTCTAGAAGAGAACTGGGGTCTGACTCAAGCTCACAGCGCTCTTATTTATATAGCTACTGTGCGGACTGCCGAAGGCGAAACCGACAACATTTGCCTTCCTGGCTAGCTGCTGGGGCTATCAGAACACCATTTCAAGTTATTAAATAATTCTCTAGAAGAGAACTGGGGTCTGACTCAAGCTCACAGCGCTCTTATTTATATAGCTACTGTGCGGACTGCCGAAGGCGAAACCGACAACATTTGCCTTCCTGGCTAGCTGCTGGGGCTATCAGAACACCATTTCAAGTTATTAAATAATTCTCTAGAAGAGAACTGGGGTCTGACTCAAGCTCACAGCGCTCTTATTTATATAGCTACTGTGCGGACTGCCGAAGGCGAAACCGACAACATTTGCCTTCCTGGCTAGCTGCTGGGGCTATCAGAACACCATTTCAAGTTATTAAATAATTCTCTAGAAGAGAACTGGGGTCTGACTCAAGCTCACAGCGCTCTTATTTATATAGCTACTGTGCGGACTGCCGAAGGCGAAACCGACAACATTTGCCTTCCTGGCTAGCTGCTGGGGCTATCAGAACACCATTTCAAGTTATTAAATAATTCTCTAGAAGAGAACTGGGGTCTGACTCAAGCTCACAGCGCTCTTATTTATATAGCTACTGTGCGGACTGCCGAAGGCGAAACCGACAACATTTGCCTTCCTGGCTAGCTGCTGGGGCTATCAGAACACCATTTCAAGTTATTAAATAATTCTCTAGAAGAGAACTGGGGTCTGACTCAAGCTCACAGCGCTCTTATTTATATAGCTACTGTGCGGACTGCCGAAGGCGAAACCGACAACATTTGCCTTCCTGGCTAGCTGCTGGGGCTATCAGAACACCATTTCAAGTTATTAAATAATTCTCTAGAAGAGAACTGGGGTCTGACTCAAGCTCACAGCGCTCTTATTTATATAGCTACTGTGCGGACTGCCGAAGGCGAAACCGACAACATTTGCCTTCCTGGCTAGCTGCTGGGGCTATCAGAACACCATTTCAAGTTATTAAATAATTCTCTAGAAGAGAACTGGGGTCTGACTCAAGCTCACAGCGCTCTTATTTATATAGCTACTGTGCGGACTGCCGAAGGCGAAACCGACAACATTTGCCTTCCTGGCTAGCTGCTGGGGCTATCAGAACACCATTTCAAGTTATTAAATAATTCTCTAGAAGAGAACTGGGGTCTGACTCAAGCTCACAGCGCTCTTATTTATATAGCTACTGTACGGACTGCCGAAGGCGAAACCGACAACATTTGCCTTCCTGGCTAGCTGCTGGGGCTATCAGAACACCATTTCAAGTTATTAAATAATTCTCTAGAAGAGAACTGGGGTCTGACTCAAGCTCACAGCGCTCTTATTTATATAGCTACTGTACGGACTGCCGAAGGCGAAACCGACAACATTTGCCTTCCTGGCTAGCTGCTGGGGCTATCAGAACACCATTTCAAGTTATTAAATAATTCTCTAGAAGAGAACTGGGGTCTGACTCAAGCTCACAGCGCTCTTATTTATATAGCTACTGTGCGGACTGCCGAAGGCGAAACCGACAACATTTGCCTTCCTGGCTAGCTGCTGGGGCTATCAGAACACCATTTCAAGTTATTAAATAATTCTCTAGAAGAGAACTGGGGTCTGACTCAAGCTCAAGCGCTCTTATTTATATAGCTACTGTGCGGACTGCCGAAGGCGAAACCGACAACATTTGCCTTCCTGGCTAGCTGCTGGGGCTATCAGAACACCATTTCAAGTTATTAAATAATTCTCTAGAAGAGAACTGGGGTCTGACTCAAGCTCACAGCGCTCTTATTTATATAGCTACTGTACGGACTGCCGAAGGCGAAACCGACAACATTTGCCTTCCTGGCTAGCTGCTGGGGCTATCAGAACACCATTTCAAGTTATTAAATAATTCTCTAGAAGAGAACTGGGGTCTGACTCAAGCTCAAGCGCTCTTATTTATATAGCTACTGTGCGGACTGCCGAAGGCGAAACCGACAACATTTGCCTTCCTGGCTAGCTGCTGGGGCTATCAGAACACCATTTCAAGTTATTAAATAATTCTCTAGAAGAGAACTGGGGTCTGACTCAAGCTCAAGCGCTCTTATTTATATAGCTACTGTGCGGACTGCCGAAGGCGAAACCGACAACATTTGCCTTCCTGGCTAGCTGCTGGGGCTATCAGAACACCATTTCAAGTTATTAAATAATTCTTTAGAAGAGAACTGGGGTCTGACTCAAGCTCACAGCGCTCTTATTTATATAGCTACTGTGCGGACTGCCGAAGGCGAAACCGACAACATTTGCCTTCCTGGCTAGCTGCTGGGGCTATCAGAACACCATTTCAAGTTATTAAATAATTCTCTAGAAGAGAACTGGGGTCTGACTCAAGCTCACAGCGCTCTTATTTATATAGCTACTGTGCGGACTGCCGAAGGCGAAACCGACAACATTTGCCTTCCTGGCTAGCTGCTGGGGCTATCAGAACACCATTTCAAGTTATTAAATAATTCTCTAGAAGAGAACTGGGGTCTGACTCAAGCTCACAGCGCTCTTATTTATATAGCTACTGTGCGGACTGCCGAAGGCGAAACCGACAACATTTGCCTTCCTGGCTAGCTGCTGGGGCTATCAGAACACCATTTCAAGTTATTAAATAATTCTCTAGAAGAGAACTGGGGTCTGACTCAAGCTCACAGCGCTCTTATTTATATAGCTACTGTGCGGACTGCCGAAGGCGAAACCGACAACATTTGCCTTCCTGGCTAGCTGCTGGGGCTATCAGAACACCATTTCAAGTTATTAAATAATTCTCTAGAAGAGAACTGGGGTCTGACTCAAGCTCACAGCGCTCTTATTTATATAGCTACTGTGCGGACTGCCGAAGGCGAAACCGACAACATTTGCCTTCCTGGCTAGCTGCTGGGGCTATCAGAACACCATTTCAAGTTATTAAATAATTCTCTAGAAGAGAACTGGGGTCTGACTCAAGCTCACAGCGCTCTTATTTATATAGCTACTGTGCGGACTGCCGAAGGCGAAACCGACAACATTTGCCTTCCTGGCTAGCTGCTGGGGCTATCAGAACACCATTTCAAGTTATTAAATAATTCTCTAGAAGAGAACTGGGGTCTGACTCAAGCTCACAGCGCTCTTATTTATATAGCTACTGTGCGGACTGCCGAAGGCGAAACCGACAACATTTGCCTTCCTGGCTAGCTGCTGGGGCTATCAGAACACCATTTCAAGTTATTAAATAATTCTCTAGAAGAGAACTGGGGTCTGACTCAAGCTCACAGCGCTCTTATTTATATAGCTACTGTGCGGACTGCCGAAGGCGAAACCGACAACATTTGCCTTCCTGGCTAGCTGCTGGGGCTATCAGAACACCATTTCAAGTTATTAAATAATTCTCTAGAAGAGAACTGGGGTCTGACTCAAGCTCACAGCGCTCTTATTTATATAGCTACTGTGCGGACTGCCGAAGGCGAAACCGACAACATTTGCCTTCCTGGCTAGCTGCTGGGGCTATCAGAACACCATTTCAAGTTATTAAATAATTCTCTAGAAGAGAACTGGGGTCTGACTCAAGCTCACAGCGCTCTTATTTATATAGCTACTGTGCGGACTGCCGAAGGCGAAACCGACAACATTTGCCTTCCTGGCTAGCTGCTGGGGCTATCAGAACACCATTTCAAGTTATTAAATAATTCTCTAGAAGAGAACTGGGGTCTGACTCAAGCTCACAGCGCTCTTATTTATATAGCTACTGTACGGACTGCCGAACGCGAAACCGACAACATTTGCCTTCCTGGCTAGCTGCTGGGGCTATCAGAACACCATTTCAAGTTATTAAATAATTCTCTAGAAGAGAACTGGGGTCTGACTCAAGCTCACAGCGCTCTTATTTATATAGCTACTGTACGGACTGCCGAAGGCGAAACCGACAACATTTGCCTTCCTGGCTAGCTGCTGGGGCTATCAGAACACCATTTCAAGTTATTAAATAATTCTCTAGAAGAGAACTGGGGTCTGACTCAAGCTCACAGCGCTCTTATTTATATAGCTACTGTGCGGACTGCCGAAGGCGAAACCGACAACATTTGCCTTCCTGGCTAGCTGCTGGGGCTATCAGAACACCATTTCAAGTTATTAAATAATTCTCTAGAAGAGAACTGGGGTCTGACTCAAGCTCAAGCGCTCTTATTTATATAGCTACTGTGCGGACTGCCGAAGGCGAAACCGACAACATTTGCCTTCCTGGCTAGCTGCTGGGGCTATCAGAACACCATTTCAAGTTATTAAATAATTCTCTAGAAGAGAACTGGGGTCTGACTCAAGCTCACAGCGCTCTTATTTATATAGCTACTGTACGGACTGCCGAAGGCGAAACCGACAACATTTGCCTTCCTGGCTAGCTGCTGGGGCTATCAGAACACCATTTCAAGTTATTAAATAATTCTCTAGAAGAGAACTGGGGTCTGACTCAAGCTCAAGCGCTCTTATTTATATAGCTACTGTGCGGACTGCCGAAGGCGAAACCGACAACATTTGCCTTCCTGGCTAGCTGCTGGGGCTATCAGAACACCATTTCAAGTTATTAAATAATTCTCTAGAAGAGAACTGGGGTCTGACTCAAGCTCAAGCGCTCTTATTTATATAGCTACTGTGCGGACTGCCGAAGGCGAAACCGACAACATTTGCCTTCCTGGCTAGCTGCTGGGGCTAT
The DNA here is from genome assembly GCF_023898315.1 of Schistocerca nitens. NCBI lineage: Eukaryota > Metazoa > Arthropoda > Insecta > Orthoptera > Acrididae > Schistocerca > Schistocerca nitens. The sequence continues at coordinate 25,374,908 of NC_064614.1, forward strand.
CAGAACACCATTTCAAGTTATTAAATAATTCTTTAGAAGAGAACTGGGGTCTGACTCAAGCTCACAGCGCTCTTATTTATATAGCTACTGTGCGGACTGCCGAAGGCGAAACCGACAACATTTGCCTTCCTGGCTAGCTGCTGGGGCTATCAGAACACCATTTCAAGTTATTAAATAATTAATTGGTTCATTTGCTGAAGGCTAATGAAGCTCTCAATTTAATTGTGCAATAAAATTTTGATGTGACTAGATTAAATACTTTTGGCGAGAGAATAATTTTAGTTGTACTGCACACGATAGATGAGCTCTGAACTTGCCCTTTGGAGAGAGGCTACAACTATAGTTTTATAGCTACCTTTTGGAAACTTTTCACATCTTTGTTATTATAGGGTATCTCCATTATACCTAAATCTAAACATCCCAGCTTTATCTAGTAACTTACTGAATCTATCTTGCTTCTGTACTTTTAGGACACAAAAACAGGAAATCATGAATTTAAACCAAAATATTACTTTGTGAGATCCACCATGCTGTTTCCATTACACTACAATGAATAAGGAAACCGAATATAAATTTAGAAGTTTCTAGCTCCTTCCTGTTGCGCCCATGATTTTTACGTAAAATGTCCAAATTTGGGAGAATGTTAAAGTTACTAAACTGAAACTTAACACATTATTATTTTAGCATCACTCCTGTCATGCTGTTACCTTTTCAGATTATTTACTTTTAAGGTATTGTGCAACATTCGTGACGTCATAGCTAGTTAGAGCGGACTAGGCTGGCACACAATGGAAAGCATATGAATTCTATATGGCGTGAGTAGGCTGCTTCCCTACAATTTGAATATGCATGCCTATACCAGTTTCTTTGGCGCTTCAGTGTAACACACACCACGAAAGAACACACTTCTTAAAAGGGCATTTACAAAGATATTTTTGGGAGCATAAAGCTTCAGAATATGGCAAATTATCCCCATACGTTTCAAGTCGAAGAATTGCGATAACACAGCTGTTACAGCATCTATAGGAAACACAGACGTGCCATAAAAGTGCCATAATCTAACCTAGACATAAGTCTTACAAACTCACAAGATCAACAGTGTTAACGGGACTGCTGCCATGGCGTGCTAAATTCCAGCATTCTGCGGTATTAAGGATGGGGGTGGGGGAGAGAGGGAGGTGAGAACTCCATCCTGGGTTCTTACAGGGACCATACACCTGTAAGACACTCATATGACACCATTTACTGGTTTTCTCTCATTGTTAGTGTGCAAATGATATAAGGATTCTTCATTTTGATTTGCAGCTCTTTGTATTGGCCGTGTTAACAGTTAAAATTGTTTGATGTGAGGTCCGCCAGTTACGCAAAACACCGTTTTTCTCAGTACCCAAACATGTTTCGCCACCACTGTGCCATTATCAGTGGGTTTTCATTTTTATTTATTCTTTACATTTGGTGTGCATGAATTTTCGGGATCACTTGTGTGTTAATTACTGCAGGTACCTTGTCATGTTTTCGTGTGCCAAGCACTTCCACTGTCCGCATCACGCTGAGGTGTTGTGATGTAGACGTAACTATAAGGAGCATTTTCCACAAAATAACGTAGTATAACACTTTTCACTTCACCAGAACACAGTGTGATTGTGATATCACACCAAATGTAAAGAATACATAAAAACGAAAACCCACTGATGATGGCACAGTGGTGTCGAAACATGTTTGGGTACTGAGAAAAACGGTGTTTTGCATGACTGGCGGACCTAACATCCAACAATTTTAACTGCAAACACGGCCAATACAAGGGGCTGCAAATCAAAATGAAGAATCTTTATATCATTTACACACCAACAATGAGAGAAAACCAGTAAATGGTGTCATATGAGTGTCTTACAGGTGTATGGTCCCTGTAAGAACCCAGGATGGAGTTCTCACCTCCCCCTCTCCCCCACCCCCATCCTTAATACCGCAGAATGCTGGAATTTAGCACGCCATGGCAGCAGTCCCGTTAACACTGTTGATCTTGTGAGTTTGTAAGACTTATGTCTAGGTTAGATTATGGCACTTTTATGGCACGTCTGTGTTTCCTATAGATGCTGTAACAGCTGTGTTATCGCAATTCTTCGACTTGAAACGTATGGGGATAATTTGCCATATTCTGAAGCTTTATGCTCCCAAAAATATCTTTGTAAATGCCCTTTTAAGAAGTGTGTTCTTTCGTGGTGTGTGTTACACTGAAGCGCCAAAGAAACTGGTATAGGCATGCATATTCAAATTGTAGGGAAGCAGCCTACCCACGCCATATAGAATTCATATGCTTACCATTGTGTGCCAGCCTAGTCCGCTCTAACTAGCTATGACGTCACGAATGTTGCACAATACCTTAAAAGTAAAGAATTAATCTGAAAAGGTAACAGCATGACAGGAGTGATGCTAAAATAATAATGTGTTAAGTTTCAGTTTAGTAACTTTAACAGTTTTCGAAATTTGGACACTTTGCGTAAAAATCATGGGCGCAACAGGAAGGAGCTAGAAACTTCAAAATTTCTATTCGGATTCCTTTTTCATTGTAATTTAATGGAATCAGCATGGTGGATCTCACAAAGTAATATTTTTGTTGAAATTCATGATTTTCTGTTTTTGTGTCCTAAAAGTACGGAAGCAAGATAGATTCAGTAAGATAAAGCTAGGATGTTTAGATTTAGGTAGAATGGAGATACGCTATAATAACAAAGATGTGAGAAGTTTCCAAAAGGTAGCTCTAAAACTGTAGTTGTAACTGGTGGACCTCACATCCGACGATATAAAGATTAGCGTTCACACAGAAGTAGTTCCGGTCAATGTTCGTCTTACTATTTTGTTTACAAAAGAGTGAGTGGAAACATTCGACAGACAAGAACAGTTGGAACTGATGGATGTATGGAAGAAAAGGGGCAGAGAGAGGAACAGGACCACAGCAGCCACGCTGCTGATCCGCTGAGCACAGCTGATCCGCCGCACACGTGTCGGACTGTCCCGGCTCTGTGGGTGCGTCGCGCGCTGACGAGCCCCGCCCGCCTGCAGATCGCGCGGGCCCCCAATCTGGTCGGCAGGCGCGCATGCATAATGCATGCGACAGCCGCCGCCGGCCGACACGACGCACTTCCGAGGGGACAGCGGACAGGCTAATGGCGGCCACACCGCGCCCCCTGCCGGCGCGCACACGGCTGCCGTGGCGTCTCTAGCGGACACTGTTCTCCGTGCCAGCGATTCCTACTGTCATCGAAGAATGTTGATCTGATGATGATCACTTTAGGAGGTTGAAACCGGACACAAAAAAAAAAATTAGCACCTTAATATGCCGACATCAACGTGTTTACTAACAAGGGAAACACCTCATTGCAGCTGGCCAGAGTGGCCGAGCGGGTCTAGGCGCTACAGTCTGGAAACGCGAAAAAACTACGGTCGCAGGTTCGAATCCTGGCTCGGAAATGGATGTGTGTGATTTCAGGTTAGTTACACTACTGAGCATTAAAATTCCTACATCAGGAAGAAATGCAGATGATGAACGGGTATTCATTGGACATACATATTATACTAGAACTGACATGTGATTACATTTTCATGCAATTTGGGTGCATAGATCCTGAGAAATCAGTACCCAGAATAACCACCTCTGGGCGTAATAACGGCCTTGATACGCCTGGGCATTCAGTCAAACAGAGCTTGTACGGCGTGTACAGGTATAGCTGCCCATGCAGCTTCAACACGATACCACAGTTCACCAAGAGTAGTGACTGGAGTATTGTGACGAGCCAGTTGCTCGGCCACCATTCACCAGACGTTTTCAGTTGGTGAGAGATCTGGAGAATGTGCTGGCCAGGGCAGCAGTCGAACATTTTCTGTATCCAGAAAGGCCCGTACAGGACCTGCAGTATGTGGTCGTGCATTATCCTGCTGAAATGTAGGGTTTTGCAGGGATCGAATGAAGGGAAGAGCTACGGGTCGTAACACATCTGAAATGTAACGTCCACTGTTCAATGTGCCGTCAATGCGAACAAGAGGTGATCGAGACGTGTAACCAATGGCACCCCATACCATCACGATGGGTGATACGCCAGTATGGCGATGACGAATACACGCTTCCAATCTGCGTTCACCGCGATGTCCCCAAACACGGATGTGACCATCATGATGCTGTAAACAGAACCTGCATTCATCCGAAACAAATGGCGTTTTTCCATTCGTGCACCCAGGTTCGTCGTAGAGTACACCATCGCAGGCGCTCGTGTCTGTGATGCAGCGTCAAGGGTAACCGCAGCCGTGGTCTCCGAGCTCACAGTCCACGCTGCTGCAAACGTCGTCGAACTGTTCGTGCAGATGGTTGCTGTCTTGCAAAGGTCCCCATCTGTTGACTCAGGGATCGAGACGTGGCTGCACGATCCGTTACAGCCATGCGGATAAGATTCCTGTCATCTCGACTGCTAGTGATACGAGGCCGTTGGGATCCATCACGGCGTTCCGTATTACCCTCCTGAACCCACCGATTCCATATTCTGCTAACAGTCATTGGATCTCGACCAACGCGAGCAGCAATGTCGCGATACGATAAACCGCAATCGCGATGAGCTACAATCCGACCTTTATCAAAGTCGGAAACGTGATGGTACGCATTTCTCCTCCTTACACGAGGCCTCACAACAACGTTTCCCCAGCCAACGCCGGTCAACTGCTGTTTCTGTATGAGAAATCGGTTGGAAACTTTTCTCTTGTCAGCACGTTGTAGGTGTCGCCACCGGCGCCAACCTTGTGTGAATGCTCTGAAAAGCTAATCATTTTCATATCACAGCATCTTGTTCCTGTCGGTGAAACTTCGCGTCTGCAGCACGTCATCTTCGTGGTGTAGCAGTTTCAATGGCCAGTAGTGTATTTATTACAGACTATCGATGTTTGACGTTACTGCTGTAAAACTTTTAATTGGCCCTCTAATATGATTGGCTAGTCATGACGTAAGGTAAGATAGAAGAAAAGAGGCTATTCGTGGATGTCCGTGTCTTCAACGATTGGTAGCTGTCCGCCAATCAGCATTCGGCTTCTGGTCGGCAAGTTTTCCTCCTGGTGTGCGCGGAAGTGGACTGACGGTTGCTCTACAGCTATTTGTACAGATACCTCCGTGTCCCGTGTAGCTTCTGTCCCGCGGCCCGTTGGACTGGGATGGCCGGCAGCCAGGACGCCGGGAGTTTGTAGCCATCTTCTCTGTTGATGTTATCAGGCTGCTTAATAATTTCGATCGCCTCCCGTATTTTGCGTACTCGCATCCACGATTCTTTCGCCAGTACTCGGGCTTCCTGGAGCCTGATAAGTTGTCCACAGTCACGGTGGTGTTTCGCTATCGCCGATTTATTATGTTGTTATAATCGTACATAACGTTCGTGTTCTGCTACTCGTAAGCTGACAGGTCTCCCTGTTTCTCCTATGTAGGCTCCTCCGCACTCACACCGCAGTTCGTAAACACCTGCAGTGTTAAGTTTGTTGACTGCATCCTCGGTGGAACCTATCATTTCGTGGATACTGTGACTGCTTCGAAAAATCGGTTTGAAACCTCGTCGGTGGAGGACGTTGCCTAGCCGTTCACTGAGGCATTTTACATATGGTAAGTGTACCAGTGGAAGCCTCTCTTTGCCAATTAAAAGTTTTACAACAGCGACGTCAGACATCTATAGTCTGTAATAAATAGAAGCACCTATCCCCATGCAAAACCAGTCGTGCCCTGAGAAAGGCCGTTGCAATTCTTCCGAAAAGTCGGTTTCAGTTTATTATTGTTGTTAGTTTTTAGCAATGACGCGGCATAATAACCAGAAGAATTTTAATCACTACGACACCGGCCGCGGAAGCCTACGAAACTCCTCATCGCATTCCCCTCAGATGTAGTGGTAAGAGGGTAAAGTGGACAGCCCGTCAGAAACTGAACACAGATCAAGCATGAAAACAGGAAGAAGGTGTACTGGACTGTCAAAAATAGAAACAGGGAACAGTCTAAGAACACGAAGTCCGATATGGAGCTACCTGGCAGATAAATGGCGTCGTCGGTAAGTGGTACGGCGGCACGGTGGCTCAGCGTGTTTGGTCACAGGGTTAGCTGCCGTCTGCAATACAATAACTGAGTGAATGGACGATCGGTGAACTTGATTGGGTGTCATGGGACGTCCGCCCTGAACAAATGCAACGAACAATATCGAACAAAATGAGATTATAAAAAAAAGTGCTTCGTTGTCGGACTGTCAAGCAGACGAGCCGTAGTCAAACCTCCCTCCTGCAATTTTTTCCACTGTTCGCTGCATTCAAATTTGTGTTTGTGTCGTGGCGTAACGTTAGTTTGTAATAGCGAACTGCAATACCGAACTATCAGTTTAATAAGTCACAGCTGCAAAATACTAACGCGAATTCTTTACAGACGAATGGAAAAACTGATAGAAGCCGACCTCGGGGAAGATCAATTTGGATTCCGTAAAAATGTTGGAACACACGACTTATCTTAGAAGAAAGATTAAGGAAAAGCAAACCTACGTTTCTAGCATTTGTAGACTTAGAGAAAGCTTTTGACAATGTTGATTGGAATACTCTCTATCAAATTCTGAAGGTCGCACTGCTAAAATACAGGGAGCGAACGGCTATTCACAATTTGTACAGAAACCAGATGGCAGTTATAAGAGTCGAGGGGTATGAAAGGGAAGGAGTGGTTGGGAAGGGAGTGAGACAGGTTTGTAGCCTATCCCCAATGTTATTCAATCTGTATATTGAGCAAGCAGTAAAGGAAACAAAAGATAAGTTCGGAGTAGGTATTAAAATCCACGGAGAAGAAATAAAAACTTTGAGGTTCGCCGATGACATTGTAATTCTGTCAGAGACAGCAAAGGACTTGGAACAGCAGTTGAACGGAATGGACAGTGTCTTGAAAGGAGGATATAAGATGAACATCAACAAAAGCAAAACGAGGATAATGGAATGTAGTCGAATTAAATCGGGTGATGCTGAGGGAGTTAGATTAGGAAATGAGACACTTAAAGTAGTAAAGGAGTTTTGCTATTTGGGGAGCAAAATAACTGATGATGGTCGAAGTAGAGAGGATATAAAATGTAGACTGGCAATGGCAAGGAAAGCGTTTCTGAAGAAGAAAAATTTGTTAACATCGAGTATAGATTTAAGTGTCAGAAAGTCGTTTCTGAAAGTATTCGTACGGAGTGTAGCCATGTATGGAAGTGAAACATGGACGATAAATAGTTTGGACAGGAAGAGAATAGAAGCTTTCGAAATGTGGTGCTACAGAAGAATGCTGAAGATTAGATGGGTAGATCACATAACTAATGAGGAGGTATTGAATAGAGTAGGGGAGAGAAGAGAGTTTGTGGCACAACTTGACAAGAAGAAGGGACCGGTTGGTAGGACATGTTCTGAGGCATCAAGGGATCACAAATTTAGCATTGGAGGGCAGCGTGGAGGGTAAAAATCGTAGAGGGAGACCAAGAGATGAATACACTAAGCAGATTCAGAAGGATGTAGGTTGCAGTAAGTACTGGGAGATGAAGAAGCTTGCACAGGACAGAGTAGCATGGAGAGCTGCATCAAACCAGTCTCAGGACTGAAGACCACAACAACAACAAAGGAAGGAACCTATAGTGCAAGTTGATCATGTACAACTACTAAATTAACAGCCGAAAGGAAGTGGCTTCCGGATGGGAACAGCAAACATTCGATGACAAGGTGACAAGTCAACCGAATCTTCCACCGGAAAACAATCTGGTGCTGATGAATTCTTCTCGGGTTATCAGCCGGGTGGTGGCGTCGTCTTGTCACAACGTTTCAATGAGTTTCGTACCCATCATGTTCTGGCGAAGTGACTTCGCCAGAAGATGATGGGTACGAAACTCGTCGATACGTTGCGGCAAGACTACGCCACCACCCGGCTAACAACCCGAGAAGAATTCATCAGAGGAATACACCGAGAAAGACTGCAATCACATACAATCTGGTGCGCCATACATGGCATTAGTGACAGTACGTGTATCATAAGATAGGAATCTCTTACCGACGCATCTAATTTGTACGCGCCTCCTTGCCCCGTTTAGGTGAATGTGACCACTCACAAGGAAATAACATAGTAGTTTATTACATAAGCTACAACAAATGAACCCAACAGTTTCACAATCACACAGTTTATTTCTGCTCTGTCAAACCATACGTTTTTAACGTTTTTGAAGTTGCATTCCGTTTTGGAAGTTTTGACTGATGAATTCCTTTTTTGAAACACAGTTCATATCCGTTTATTTGTTATTTTCATTTCTGAGAGGGGTCTATCTGGTATCTTGCCTGTTCTCACTGTTCATCACATTTACTTGCGACGGCAATGTATTCTTACCACACGACTCATATTCTATAACCAGTGTACACTGTAACAACTGCCAAGACTACAGAGACAGAATAAACATTTCAAGGCCCGGACGAGCAGTTAATAACGTGAAAAAAAAAAAAACGACAGAAGGGAGTTCTGAACCCGGCTCGCCCGTCTTGCAGTCCAACAGCGTGACCATTTTTTTTTTTTTTTAATCTTATTCGGTATTGTGCGTTTCGTTTGGTCTGGGCAGACGTCACATGACATCCGTTCAAGTGGATGGATGATTCCTACACTCATTTTTTTTTTATTACAGAGGACAATCGGCCCTCTGACCGAACACGCTGAACTACCGTGCCATAAGCCATTTAACGACAACGCTGTGGCTTTTCTGTTTCGCTCGATGTTGCACTTGTTAAGCTTTGACGTTCACTGTTTCTATTTTACATTTTTTTATAGTTTAGTACACCTTCTTCCTGTTTTCATCCTTGAACTGGGCGATTTTAACACTAAATCTGATGGGGTGCAACGGGGAGGTTCCGTTGTAAGTTACTGACTGTAGCTGTTCATAAAACCACGTACACACTTCTGAACGAAAGTTTTCTCTAGCTTAAATCCAACCCTGATGCTTGACAGAAGCCCTTTAAAACGCAGCACTGTTTGCGGATATCTAGGCGTTCTTCTAGACGAGAAAGAGAACTTTTTGCAGCGTATAAAACAGGAGGCTGTTAAAATTATAGATAAAATTGCCGTGCTGGCACTGCTGACTGTGAATTACTGTTCCATATAGTGAAAATGGAAATGATCGTATGGCATTGTTGGCCGGGAGGCCCCATGCGGGGGAGTTTGACCGCCGTATTGCAAGCCCTTTTTAGTTGACGCCACTTCGGCGACTTGTGGGTCTATGATGATGAAGGATACACAACACCCAGTCCCCTGCCGGGAATCGAACCCGGGCCGCTTGTGTGGTAGGTGGAAACGCTACCGTTACGCTACGGAGGCTGACTATCTATGTAGTGCGGTCATATCATGAAGCCATTTTCGAAGCTATTGTGGGCATCGCTGCCAGAGTATGGGCGTATTGCCTTCCATTGGAGAGAGCTACAGAGGAATACGGCATTGAATTCCGCCGAATGTACGTCTCACGATCGTCGGTGTCTTTCGCACTACTGTCGATGATTTGCTGGTGATTCACGCGATATGTCCGATGGATATGTTACAGGACTGCATTGTAATGGATGGGACGTCAAGAGAATACGTACGAAATCACAGGAGCTTCTATTAGCCGTAATTGGATGGATGGCAGTCAGACCAGGATAGACAAACAGAAACAATTCAAAAATTTGAAATGGCACTATGTCATTGCACTGTCCGTCCCCGGTAGCTGAGTGGTCAGCGCGACAGAATGTCAATCCTAAGAGCCCGGGTTCGATTCCCGGGTGGGTCGGAGATTTTCTCCGCTCAGGGACTGGGTGTTGTGTTGTCCTAAATATCATCTTTTCATCCCCATCGACGCGCAAGTCGCCGAAGTGACATCAAATCGAAAGACTTGCACCCGGCGAACGGTCTACCCGACGGGAGGCCCTAGTCACACGACATTCACATTCTACGCCTGTCCTGTTTCGTGTAACTCAACTCACGCCAAACATGTAGATTTGGCCTCAACGTCACATGCATATTTATAACAGGCTGTTTAAAATGTACTGCGTGTGGCTTTACCACGTAGCACGAATATCTCCATCTTATGTTCGAAGAGCCGTAGGTGCGAGCAAGGAAAGGAATAAAATGAAGCAGAAGATGACTCATCCATTGCATAGACACGAAATCCAAGTAAAGAGGCTGAAATCCAGGAAGATCTTTGTCAGATTATCAGACGTACTCACAAACACAGATGAAATAGGCAGATTTTCATTGTGGAGAGCTAAGGACCCCTTTCAGCTTGGCTGTAAACGGGTACTGGAAAATCTGCTATCCGGTTATGACAAGGGATGACTGACATGATGCCCTTGAATAGATTGAGATCAGGCGCGGGCAAATCCTGGATTAACATGGCAAGATGGAGCCACGACAAAGAAGATAATGCCAAGTGCGACTGAAGGGAAGATCGGTCAGTTAAACGTTTCATTTAGTGTCAACTGTGTCCAAGCTACTGCATGAAAGATGACTAGTATTATTCCTAAGAGAATTCGCTAGAAGTGGCCAAATTTTATATAATGTAATCTTTGTTAACTGTGTAAATGCGTACGTTCCTGACACGAGAATAGTTATTACTACAAACGGAGGAGTAAAAATAATGCTTGCAATTCATTTGGCAAATTAAACAGGGTTTTCAAAACTAAATTTTTCTATATGTTTGAGAAGGAAAGATTAGTTCCCTTTTCTAGCAGTGACACATTGACCGTCAATGCGAAAACCATTCAAAAATGTGGGTTCCTCAGCGAGCAGCGTGGAGAGATGGATGATGGGAAATAGCAAGAGTGACAGTGAAACAAACGAATCATGGAATTGACTAGAGAGGAAGACGTAATCGTGACCAATGAAAGTGCAATGGGGGTGGACGGAAAATGTAGCCCGGTGAATCGGTGGCAAAGTGCGATCAATAACATAAATGTGTTTCTAAATAGGAGTTGCAATGTATTCGTTCGATCTGCCACAACAAGACAGCAGCACAGGTATTATAGCAACACAGATATTACCGAAAAATAACAAAGACCTGAATATAACGGGCAGAGGTCACATGCGGGCCGGCCAGAGTGGCCGAGCGGTTCTAGGCGCTACAGTCTGGAATCGCGCGACCGCTACGGTCGCAGGTTCGAATCCTGCCTCGGGCATGGATGTGTGTGATGTCCTTAGGTTAGGTTTAAGTAGTTCTAAGTTCGAGGACTGATGACCTCAGAACTTAACTCACATAGTGCTCAGAGCGATTTGAACCATTTTTTTGAATAACATGCGTCTGCAATATTGCCCATTTCATTGCTTCGTAAACATGTCGTTTTCCCAAGAGCAAAAATGTTTCATTCCTGAATAGTATGTCCCGTATCATCCGTATGCACATGTTGTGGACGCATTCCAAGAGAAATATTTAGACGCTGCAATGTCGAAAAATTCAAAAATAAAGATATTAATAGCACGTTTCCGAGAATGCGGATAACTTGCACACAAGAAGAGAAATGGGAGGTCGGCCCGATCTCAGTTTTCGCTTGGTAGTGTTCAAAAAGCGATACAGAAGTTAAAATTACGTGCTTATTATGTTTTTGGTGTGAGTAAGCTGTAAACAACGGATAAAGAAAAGCATCTAGCGTGGTCTATGTGACTTCGCCCATTTGTTATCAATCATGAAATAGCAGAACTGGACCGTGTTTTCTCCACTGGTGATGTGTGATTTCACCATAGTGGATACCTGAGTGGTTGGAACTCAAGAATTTGATGAACAGCAAAATCTTTCTCGAAAACATGACAGGTGGCACGCCATTCTCTCACTTTAACAACATTGTCAGTCAGATTAATATTTATATTTTAGGTCATGATCCCAGTGTTCCCCAGTACTAAATTTTGGTATTTGAGGTTTACGACTTTTTTACATGAGGAAATTGTGGACAGAATGTTCTTATAACTGCAAGTGTAACCTGTAGAGAACTTGTACCTGAGAGGCTGTACTGAAGGTGATGGAGAATAGGGGGAGAGATGATATGGCGGCCATAAATGATGGTTCAAATGGCTCTGAGCACTATGGGACTTAACATCTATGGTCATCAGTCCCCTGAACTTAAAACTACTTAAACCTAACTAACCTAAGGACATCACACAACACGCAGTCATCACGAGGCAGAGAAAATCCCTGACCCCGCCGGGAATCGAACCCAGGAACCCGGGCGCGGGAAGCGAGAACGCTACCGCACGACCACCAGCTGCGGACCATAAATGATGAATGAAGCGAGCTGGCTGTGAGAGTGATTCTGGGAAGCAGGGCTCAGTGGATCGTACCTGCAGAGGGACGTCAGGCCGAAGCCCTTTCCTCCTTCCGCTTAGAAACGGACAGAAGAGCGCCGGCTCACAAAGCAATTTACTTAGGCCAGGCGGCAGTCCGTCGTGAAGGCAGCCAGTTGGCGGAAGGTGGATGGAGGAAGCCATTTAAGAGAGACTGTTGTGAAGTGAGCTTTCGTGTAAACAGTGGGAAGGTCATAAAACCCTGTGCATTCTTATGGCAGAATCTGGGACGATACAGACAGAGCAGTTGATGTATGTGTTTAGTGGACACAAGACTGTAGCCCTCCTCCTGCCACCCCCTCACGCCAGGAAGCCGCCAGGTTCTTTTAGCGAGCGGCAAAAACATATATTTCATGGGCATGACTGTCCAGGAACCTTAACAACTTTCTTTCAGATACTGGAAATGGTCGGCCTGGAAAGATTAGATCCCTTTGTAAATGAAGGACTTTGGTCCTCCCTAGGTAGAGATTTTTTGCCAAAACATGGCCATGCTTATTGTGAGAACGACACCACGCTAGCCCTTCCTTTTTAGAAAATAGAAGAGTCGCTGATTGGCTCCTCTCAGGATTTTCAAAGTGGAAGCTTGATCCCTCAGCATGGGAACTCTGGTGCTGCGTCTCGATTGGCCACCAGACCAAGAGAACAGCTAAGAGGGTAGATTCAGTGAGAAAAGGGTAGTTTGGCTGGTTTGTGCAATGAGGGCGCGATTTCGGTTTTGCTTATTTAGCTCCTGTAGCTAGGCTTGGTGGAAAGTGTGATTCTTTTTCTTATCATCATCTGGTTCTCCTCAGGTGGAGAACTTCAGGTCCTTCCCTAGTGGGTAATACTTTTGGACTTGATCTTGTGGTGAACTAAGAGAAGTGGCAATTTCCAACCGTACCGACAGCGAAACTGCGTATCATCTCGGACTAATCACTTATAATGAGGGTGAAATTATTCGACCTGAATCTACCGTCTGACATTTTGTGTTTCCAGCACGCAGCGTCCTGCCTGTGGGTCAGATTGGTTTGGCCAGACCAGAAAATGGGTGCACCTCACACTGAAGTCTTCCAGTACTCCAGGGCTCCGATAGTAAAGTTCCCCGCGTTCTGATAATGAGAACGCCAGACCGCGTAGTTTGCACATTTTTGTGGACGCGTCAGAACATTACAGTTACGACAACGCACCTCTCCTCGCCCACAGCGCGATGTTTTCTACTGTAGCCTGAATCAAGGCGAAAGGGTAAACTACTGCTGCACTGGCGTAGGGTTGTTAATTGATATTCATATATTCTTGTCTATACAAGGGCGATGTACTTCAGGGCAATATTATGGAAATGGAACAGGATGTAGATGAAGATGAAATGGGAGATATGATACTGCGTGAAGAGTTTGACAGAGCACTGAAAGACCTCAGTCGAAACAAGGCCCCCGGAGTAGACAACATTCCATTAGAACTACTGACAGCCTTGGGAGAGCCAGTCCTGACAAAACTCTACCATCTGGTGAGCAAAATGTATGAGACGGGCGAAATACCCTCAGACTTCAAGAAGAATATAATAATTCCAATCCCAAAGAAAGCAGGTGTTGACAGGTGTGAAAATTACCCAACTATCAGTTTAAAAAGCCAGTGCTGCAAAATAGTAACGCGAATTCTTTACAGACGAATGGAAAAACTGGTAGAAGAGACTTCGGGGAAGATCAGTTTGGATTCCGTAGAAATATTCGAACACGAGAGGCAATACTGAGCCTACTACTTATCTTAGAAGAAAGATTAAGGAAAGTAGAACCTACCAATTGTAGACTTAGAGAAAGCTTTTGACAATGATGACTGGAATACCCTCTTTCAAATTATGAACATGGCAGGGGTAAAATACAGGGAACGAAAGGCTATTTACAATTTGTAAAGAAACCAGATGGCAGTTATAAGAGTCGAGGGGCACGAAAGGGAAGCAGTGGTTGCGAGGGGAGTGAGACAGGGTTGTAGCCTCTCCCCAACGTTATTCAATCTGTATATTGAGCAAGCAGTAAAGGAAACAAAAGAAAAATTTGGAGTAAGAATTAAAATCCATGAAGAAGAAATAAAAATTTTGAGGTTCGCCGATTACATTGTAATTCTGTCAGAGACAGCAAAGGACTTGGAAGAGCAGTTGAACGGAATGGACAGTGTCTTGAGAGGAGAATATAAGATGAACATCAACAAAAGCAAAACAAGGATAATGGAATGTAGTGGAGTTAAGTCGGGTGATGCTGAGGGAATTAGATTAGGAAATGAGACACTTAAAGTAGTAAAGGAGTTTTGCTATTTGGGGAGCAAAATAACTGATGATGGTCGAAGTAGAGAGGATATAAAATGTAGACTGGCAATGGCAAGGAAAGCGTTTCTGAAGAAGAGAAATTTGTTAACATCGAGTATACATTTAAGTGTCAGGAAATCGTTTCTGAAAGTATTTGTATGGAGTGTGGCCATGTGTGGAAGTGAAACATGGACGATAAATAATTTGGACAAGGAGAGAACAGGAGCTTTCGAAATGCTGCAGATTAGATGGGTAGATCAGATAACTAATGGGGAGGTACTGAATAGAATTGGGGAGAAGAGGAGTTTGAGGCACAACTTGACTAGAAGAAGGGATCCGTTGGTAGGACATGTTCTGAGGCATAAAGGGATCACCAGTTTAGTATTGGAGGGCATCGTGGAGGGTAAAAATTGTAGAGGGAGACCAAGAGATGAATACACTAAACAGATTCAGAAGGATGTAGGCTGCAGTAGGTACTGGGAGATGAAGCAGCATGCACAGGATAGAGTAGCATGGAGAGCTGCATCAAACCAGTCTCAGGACTGAAGACCACAACAACAACAGCTCCCTGTTGTCAGGTGAACCATAGTTTGTCGTATACTTGGTCGTAGTCCATTCCCTCTGAATAGAGTTGGGCCTCACAGTGGATTCATGTAAAAGCAGTCAGATTGCGTTGTATAAGCGATTAATTCAGGGGAGAATTTGTATAGCTTCCACCCCAATGTATTCTTTGTCAATGAAACATGATTCCTTTCCTGATTCTTGTTTCTTTTTTCATTTTTGTGTAATACACCATTTATCAGCTAGTTGTTGTTGTAAAGGATTAATAAAAACTGTCATTATTTTGTAAACTTAAGTACGCCACTGTTCTCATTCATACTCCCTCTACTATTCACTGTTTTTACTTTATTGTGGTGACACATGGGTACACCAGCAATTCAGTCTTACTGAATTAGTTAATTAGATTATTAATTCGAGTTCTGAAAGCGACCACAGGTATAGGCAACAAAAGTGCCATTAGTAAATACACTAATTTCGTATATAAAAAATAAGGGTGTAGCTAACGATTTGAACCTTATTGAGAAGATATGAAAAAATTATAACATTAGGATCACTCAGACGTATATTTATGACTAAAACAAGCAACGGTTTGCAGTTGGTGTCCCTTGGCCAGCTTTTCGAATCATGGAGGTTTTGTGAGGTGTTTTCCTTTTTTTTTCCAAAGTGAGACTACAGTGCACTGAGAAGATTTGTACTCGGCTTGTATCTCGGCAGTTTGTAGTATGCTAAAGTGTATGTATTGTTTGGGTCATTTATTTTATATATTTATATTGTCTTGTCCGTGACTTCAAATTGTTCAAATGGCTCTGAGCACTATGGGACTCAACATCTTAGGTCATAAGTCCCCTAGAACTTAGAACTACTTAAACCTAACTAACCTAAGGACATCACACACACCCATGCCCGAGGCAGGATTCGAACCTGCGACCGTAGCAGTCCCGCGGTTCCGGACTGCAGCGCTGTCCGTGACTTCATCATCACTTCTTGTTTGATTTTGCGTTATTGCTAAAAGCGTTGTGCAAGCTATAGTGGAACAAATTTGTTTATGGGGGTGTGTACAACATTTTAGAGAAGGTTTTGTTTCAAGGGTATAGGCATAAATGTATGCAATGTGTGAAAGAAGATCAGAGTAGAGTTGTGGTGGGTGATGCCCTAGAATCGGAAACTTGCGGAAGTAGCAATCGATATAAATGCTTGTGAGAAGCAAAGCTCGTTTGTGTAGTGAGAAAGACTGCACACTAATGTCGTTCAAAATGGAACAAAAGCCAGCAATTGATGCAGACCGTGATAGAACGGCGGAAGAAGTTCATTTAAATCAGTCTGCTGACAAGGCGCACATGTCAAATGCAGAAAACTCCGATGATGAGAGTTAAGTCCACTGAGGAAGTGAAAGTAAAAACGATGCTGATGGGGCAGGTCGCGTAGGTTCTAGAAATACGGAAAAAGGTACGGTAAGGGAAAGTAACAGTCCGATTTCGTGAGGGAGGTGCCATAGAGCAGCTGAGTGCAGTGCATCTGGTCCGGGATACGTTACTGGAAGTACGCCATTAGAATCAATCAGTCTATCAATTTATGCAAGAGGCAGAGAAGAGATGATGACAGGAAGGATACCAAAGAGGCGAGATCTTCATTAATGAAATTATGAAAATTCAGAAGCCACTAGACCTGGGGTAATCTATCATTTTATATCATCTTGGATGACAGGTTCAGCATTATTCTAATCCGCATACTCACGGAGCACCTGATAAGCAAGAGATTGTGTTCACAGGACACCCGGCTTCTGGCAAGGTGTACCAGTACAAAATATGTAGCTACAGCATGGATGGCTAGACCCAAACGTAGGATGCCATAGGGCATCGAAACTTGTGAAGGCCTTGATGATGATGATGATGAAGACGATGATGATGATGATGATGATGGTTCTGCATTCCCATTCTTTGCACTTGTGCACCTAGCCATATTACATCTGACAGAAAGGCTATCAGATAGATCTTTGTATCGTCCAACTCAATCTATTAAGATTCAACCACACCATTCTGAAATTAGAAATAATACGACGTCCTCCCGTGTCTTATACCGTACACACCAACCTTGTAATTGTACAGAGGGAGTAGATTCGTAGCGTGCATAATATGCAATATTTATGGACTACCTGCCATTTGCGTATTCTTTCAGTGGGATAGCCCAGTATCGTATTTTACCAACCAAAGCAGCTTAGCACTCTGGTGTCTAGAAATTATGTACCATAACTCAAGAAGTGTCTACCATGAGCAGTGTTTCCTTTATGTGACAACAAAAATAAATAAATGCTTTTATATCACAGTTGACATGTACCCTACAGTATTCCAGCTTTTTTCTATGAAATGTGAGTTCGTATGCTGGCTATGAACACAAATGATATCTTGAGAGCAAGAAACTGGGAGTGAAAGTTGTCAGGCCAAGAAGATATTTATTCCAAAGAAACAATTTTAGTTTTATTTTTTGAAGCCAGTGCTGTACTAAAACAATAAAAACTGCCTAACCTCATTATCATGAGGCTTAAAGGTAAATACAAGGAATTAATCTCGTGTGAAACCAATGCCTAAGGGAATTTATAACAACATGTGTTAGCAGAGGGGGTTTACAATCAGGAGCCGGCCTTTTTCTCCAAGAAGGGACACGCCCTCCGCCTGCCACACTCGACTGTTTCGCACAGTAAACTGGCCGTACACTGTAGCTAAAACATTCACAACGCAATTCTCATTAAACGTAGGGATGTTTTTACTAAATCTGATATAATTAAATTAAAGATCTATTAACATTTAGAACCCATATAACAGTCGATAACTGATGCCGATACCAAGACATAACCAAAATAACACGTAACCTGTGACGGTCTGGCAACGGCCTTGCCGTAGTGGATACACCGGTTCCCGTGAGATCACCAAAGTTAAGCGCTGTCGGGCGTGGCCGGCACTTGGATGGGTGACCATCCAGCTGCCATGCGCTGTTGCCATTTTTCGGGGTGCACTCAGCCTCGTGATGCCAATTGAGGAGCTACTCGACCGAATAGTAGCGGCTCCGGTCAAAGAAAACCATCATAACGACTGGGAGAGTGGTGTGCTGACCACACGCCCCTCCTATCCGCATCCTCAACTGAGGATGACACGGCGGTCGGATGGTCCCGATGGGCCACTTGTGGCCTGAAGACGGAGTGCTTTTGTGACGGTCTGCAGCTCGTGGTCTTGTGGTAGCGTTCTCCCTACCAGCGCACGGGGTCCCGGGTTCGATTCCCGGTGGGGTCAGGGATTTTTCCCGACTGGGTGTTGTGTCGTCTGCATCATCATGGGACTCACATGCAGATAGATGACGTGCAGGGGCTGCTCACTAAATTCCAAAATCCGATCTCCGCCGAGGATTTAGAGGGTATATTACCACCACCAACTTTCATATCGCGCAATGATCACCATTCATAGATAAGGGAAATCAGAGTTCGTACTGTGGCGTCCAGACAGTCGTTTTCCCTCGCGCGATCCGCGAGTGGAACACATGAGGGGGGGGGGGGGGGGGGGAATATGAGTTTGGCGCGAATAGTGCCCTCCGCCACACACCGCTTGGTGGCTAGCGGAGTATATATGTTGATATGTAGATGTAGATCGCATCTGCCGATTTCCGACCTATTCGGATAATTCCTTCCTTCCTCGTGCGCTTTCTTTTTTGGTCTTAGAGAGCGTACTTTAATCGGGTTGGTGAAAACATAGGTGGCTCTAATTTTTCTTTCATAAATAATTACCGATTCTTAAGTCTGCAAGAAGTCCATGGAGCATGATGGCCTTCAAAGACTAGTCAGTTTTACATAATTTTTTTTAAGTATTTGGAATCCATGTTGACACAGACCACTCCATTTCCGACTTCTCAGACGTCCATATCCATATTTCGGCAGGAGGATTCCTTCCATATAATACCTACGTTTCGTCATCATCCACGTTACGCATACTGTCGTAATATTCCTCTTCTGCCAATGGCCTTTTCTTTTCTTTTTCCTACATTTGCTCATTTAGTAGCTCTGCTGTATCGTAGGTGAAGCATTTGGATTCCATAGAATAACTGTACCTCCCATTTTACGATTTCGCTATTGTATATCCATTTTGTATTTGCAAACAGCAGAAAATTGTTATTACCTACATTGAAACTTCCTGGCAGATTAAAACTGTGTGCCCGACCGAGACTCGAACTCGGGATCTTTGCCTTTCGCGGGCAAGCGCTCTACCATCTGAGCTACCGAAGCACGACTCACGCCCGGTACTCACAGCTTTACTTCTGCCAGTATCTCGTCTCCTACCTTCCAAACTTTACAGAAGCTCTCCTGCGAACCTTGCAGAACTAGCACTCCTGAAAGAAAGGATACTGCGGAGACATGGCTTAGCCACAGCCTGGGGGATGTTTCCAGAATGAGATTTTCACTCTGCAGCGGAGTGTGCGTTGATATGATACTTCCTGGCAGATTAAAACTGTGTGCCCGACCGAGACTCGAACTCGGGATCTTTGCCTTTCGCGGGCAAGCGCTCTACCATCTGAGCTACCGAAGCACGACTCACGCCCGGTAGCAAATTACCTGCAAGTATCCTCGAGGAACTTCCGAAGTTAGCCGTCAGATAATTTGTTATTTACTCCCTCAGAATTGCTGAGATCATTAAGAGAATAGGCCATATGTGGTGGCGGGGGGGGGGGGGGGGGGGAGGGGACACTTTCGGGCATCGCTAATTTTTCCCTTTCCCGTTCTATTCGAGAATGCTGCACGGGAACAACGACTAACATTAACCGTCCGTTTGAGCTGAAATTTCTTTGACTTTCACGTTATGGTCTTCCAGACTGTAAATGAAGGACGACGTAATATGTCACCTATTATTTCTATTATTTAGAGTCCATTACCACTTTTCCCACCATATAGATAACTTATCCAAATCATTTTGCAGCTGTTTTTTATCTTCTGATGACTTTACTAAGTTACAGTATCATTCGCAAAAAACCGAGTTGAGATGTCAAGATTGTCTCTAAAGATTAGGAACAGCAAAATGCATGTAGCACTTCTTTGGGGATACATCAGATATTACTTCTGTTTTACTTGATGACTTTCCGTCCATTACTACGAACTGCGATCATCCTGCCAGGAAATCACGAATCCAGTCGCACAACTGAGACAATACTCCACAGACAGGCAATTTGATATGAAGTCGCTTGTGAGGAACGGCGTTAAAAGCCTTTTGGAAATCTAAAAAAAAATGGAATCAGTTTGACATCCCCTCTTGATAGAAAATGTTACTTTGTGTGAAAATAAAGCCCGTAGTGTCTCATAATAACCATATTTTCTGAATCCGTGCTACATGTCAATAGATCATTTTCTTCGAGGTAATTCCTAATGACATGAAACGAAAGCAGCATTTGAGAACGAAATGAGACAGGATTGTATCCCGTCCCTGTGGTTATGCAATCTGTCCGCATAATAACCACATTTTCTGAATCCGTGCTGCATGTCAATAGATCAATTTCTTCGAGGTAATTCCTAATTACATGAAAGGAAAGCAGCATTTGAGAACGAAATGAGACAGGGCTGTGTCCCGTCCCTGTGGTTATGCAATCTGTACGCATAGAAAACTGCGAAGTAAGATATTTGGAAAGAGAATTTAAAAGCTCAGCGGCAAGAAATAAAAACTTCGAGGTTTATGGAAGACACTGTAATTCTATCAGAGATGGCAAAAAATCTTAAACGAGAAACTGAACGGAATGGCTTCTGTCTTGAAAAGAGATTACAAGGTGAACACCCATGAAAGTAAAATAAGGATACTGGAATGTAGTCAAATCAGGCAATGCCAAGGGAATTAAATCAGAAAATGAAACACTAAAAGTAGTAGATCAGTTATGCTATTTGGGCATCAAATAACTGATGATGGCGGAAGAAGGGAGAGTTTAAATACATACTGGAAATAACAAAAAAAAACATTTCTGAAAAAGAAAAAATTGTGAACATCGAATAGAAATTTAAATGTTAGAAAGTTTTTTCTGTACGGATTTGTCTTGGATGTACCGAAGTGAAACGTAGACAACAGTCCAGACATGATTAGAATAGTACCTTCTCGACAGTGGTACTATAGAAGAATGCTGAAGATAATATGCGCAGATCAAATAGCTAATGGGAATCAACTGAACCAAACTGGTAAAAAACGAAATTTATATCACAACTTTCTAAATATAAAAATAAAAAGCTTCGGTTCACCGGACACAACATATGGCATCAAGGCTTGTCAGTCTCGTAATGAAGGTAAGTGTGGGGGCAAAAATTGCAGAGGGAGGCCAAAGTTTAAAATACAGTGAGAGGGTTGAAGTGGATGTAGGTTTCAACAGTTGAGCAAAGCCAGGGAGGCTTCTACAGGAATGACAACAATAACACAGTGTGCCAAGTCTCAACGTATAACTTTTCTGACATTGCGTTTAGCGTCATATAAAACACACCACAGACTTAATAAAGAAATTTCACCGTTGCCGTGTAAGAACCGAGAGAGACAACGCAGTGGCTGTCCGGTGGACTCGCATTTGGTGTGATGCCAGTTCCAATCCCCGACCTGCTTTCCAGGCGTAGATTTTCCCTGCTTTGCCTTAGTCTCTTAAAGCGATTGACGTAATGGCTGTTTCGAAAAGGACCGCACCGGTTCCTTTCTCTTTCCTACGATTCGAATTCGTGTTCTATCTCTAACAATCGCGGCGCCACCAGGACTTAAAAAGTATAATTTTCCTTCCTTCTTGCTCATTCCTTTTGCAGTAAACGACGTCAGTAATTTACCAAATATTTCTAGAAGAAATGCTTGTCTGTAGCGAGGAACAGATATATCATAGATTTCACTGTTAAAAGTTATGTTGAGGAGACTATGCACGAAAGTGGGGGAGCTGGGTATTACGTGGCTGGTGAGAGATGGTTGGGAGGCTACCCTGTCGCATTTGAAATTCAATGGGGTGCGCAGAACGGAATCGCCAATAAACTCTCATCGAAGCTCCCGGAGAGGAGATGAAACACCGCCACCGAGAGGGAATAGCGCAGCGCGCTGCAGAGTTCCATTATGACCTGCTGCATATGGATACGGCAGCCTCAGGCTGATGTGAGTACCGCGTCTATGCTGCGTCCAGAACAGCATGGTGCTTCAGCATGGTGTTTCAGTATGGAGTTTCACCATGGGGCTATACGTGCTATCTCAAAGCAGCTTGTGCTGTTGGTCCTTACATCTAATCAATTCATTTACTCCACATGTACTGTTGCAACAATAAATCTCGAGAGTGAATTGGAAACATCTAAAATGGTGTAATAATTAATAATTTTTTGGAGTAATTATATATATATATATATATATATATATATATATATATATATATATATATATATATTAAGAATATGTAGTCTATGTCCCATTAGTATATAGTTTTAATTTTTGGGATACTGTGCGGTGAGAGTTTTTGAAAGAAAACATACAACTTATCTCTTTGTGAAAACACTCAAATCGGAAATCATTTCCAAAGTATCTCAACCTCTTATCTTAAGCCTTCTTTATTGTCACTGAAGACAGAACCTTGACTCATGTAAACTGAATGGATAAATCCTTTGAGATCATTGGACTAACCTCTTCAGCTGTTGAACCTATGAAGACAGTAGCTTCATTGGCATCATTTTAGTCACAGAATCTAGACAAATATAGGTATAAGGAATGTAAATGCGAAGAAAACTATGGTAACAGAAGAAATACTTCTACTGATCGAATAAATAACGAAATGAAACGAATATAGCAGTATACGTCACTTGAGAATGAAATAAACTGGAAGTTCACGGAAGCTAAAGCCAAATGGTGTAGGATAAACGTGAAGAAATCGGAAAATGTATTGCGTTGGGAGGAGAGATTTAGTACATAGAGAATTCAAGACAACCTCCGGTGAAATTAAAAGTAATGGCGTGGGCAATTATTCCACTGTTAAACGCAGAGGAGAGAGCAGATAGGCGGAAAGAGGACATAGAAGGCCTCTGCGATGACGCACCAAAGGAGGAAATCAGAGTCTCTATGGAAAGCATAGGGAGCTCAGTATTAGAGTTTGACAGATCTTTGGAAGAATCCAATGGTTGATTTTGGGATCTCTGTCTCAACAGGATATACTCCGGCTGGAATTTTCTCGCGCCTCTATCCAGTTTGCAGTTGTCCCTCCTCTTTTTGTGGTTTTTATCAGTTTATTCGCTATTTCTAGGTAAAATACATTGAAATTAAACCTTCTCCTTTTTCTTCGAACCAGGCACAACTCTGTCTTCCATTCCTTCCCCTGCTACGGCGTTCCAGTGCTACGTGATTTCTGAATTTTCATCCCCGTTTACATACTGACTTACCCATACAATATCCTAATACATTCTTCCTCATTCTTCATCTTTTGCGTGTTACGTTGCTTTTTATACTTGAACTATTGTTGCTGACGTTCGTTTCCTGTCTATTCTGCTGAGAATAATCCTGTCCTGTTCGCAGTTACTTTCTTACTGCCCTATCTTCCTATTCATGGCGAATCCTACTCCCGTTATTGCATTTTCTGCTGCTGTTGACATTGCCCTACATTTGTCTGACTAGAAATCTTTATCTTCTACCCATTTCACTACACTGATACCCACTACATGCAGACTGGCCCTTCATTAAACCCTTTTCAGATTACCTAGCTTCCCTACCACGATCAAATTCTGACATTCCACGAGCCAATTGGTAGAACGTTACCGTTTCGTTGCTTATGCAATCGTCTGTCATGGTCACCTCCCACTTCCTGGAGATCCGAATGATGGACTAATCCTGAATGTTTTGTAAATGAGAGATCATCAAGACACTGTTTCAATTACTGGTCACAAGGCCAGTGGATGCACATTATGTGAGTTTTAATGCAATAGTTTCGATTGCCTTCTCCATCCAGAGGCCGTTGACCAATGTTGATTCTTCCACCTTTCCCATCCCAAAAGGGTCTCCCATAATTCCATCCACTCATCTTCCCTCTTTGACAAGACCACGAGCAGGAAGAGCGCGAATCTTTATACCTGAAGTCATCGGTCACTATTACTAATGACTTTTATAGAACATTTAAGCAGTTGCTAGGATCCAGTACAATTTGGATTACTAGGTACCCCTGTACAACGGTATGAGACACTATTACTCGTTTACTTGATGTATTTATTGGCTCCCCCTTTTATATTGCTTGCAACAATTCTTTGGCGTACGACGTTTCGGCCATAACGCGAGCTTTCATCTTCTGTTGCAGTGGTGGTGCAGGACTACGAGGTGCAGGTGTACCGCGCGCATGCGCTGCTGGGCAACACGGCGGTGCTGCGCTGCGTCATCCCGCCCTTCGTCCGGGACGACGTCTCCGTCTCCTCCTGGTTCCGGGACGACACCATCATCCTGCCGGGCAGCCACGATACGGGTGAGCAGACTACAGTTTCTGATCCTCTACAGTTTCTGATCCTCTACAGTTTCTCATCCGCTACAGTTTCTCATCCTCTACAGTTTCTCATCGTCTACAGTTTCTGATCCTCTACAGTTTCTGATCCTCTACAGTTTCTGATCTTCTACAGTTTCTGATCCTCTACAGTTTCTGATCCTCTACAGTTTCTGATCCTTGCTACGAGATGCATAGCGATCACATTGTCGTCAAAAGTACTCTTAAAGACAACTTATTCATTTGCAGTGCGAATGATGTCAGATGTAGGTGATAGAAGTATATGAAAACTTAGTATTTTACTTACTTTCATTCTATATGTCATATGGGATCATATTCTCCGTGGAATCGAGTACAGGTTTTTAGAGTGAAAAAGCGTGTAATAAGACTCATTTGTGGTGTAAATTCCAGGACACTATGCAGAAACCTGTTCAAGGAACTTTGTATTCTAACCACTGCACCTCACTATATTTATTCCATAATGAAACTTGTTCGAGCAATACGCCTCAATTGTCAACCAATAGCTCAATACATAATATCAGTACTAGGAATAAAAACAATCTACATAATGACCTAAAATCAGTTTGCTTCGGCCAAGAAGGGGTACAATATTCAGGGACACACATTTTCAATAAATTGGAAGCAACCATTAAAAACTTGGTTTCAGATAAAGCACAGTTTAAACAGAGTTTGAAAGACGTTTTGATAGGTAACTCCTTCTACTCTATAGATGAATATTTTAGCAGGTACTGTCAGACCAGTTTAAGTAAAAATGTCTGTTAGATTGCAGTTTTAGCAGCACTGGGTCACAACAGTCAATATTAGATATTTTGTGAATGACAAATTTATTAAATTTGCATAACTATGTTTCATTCTGACAGTGTATTAATTCTGTAACCATTAGCGGTTCCAGTTTACTGTAATGTAGTCACATATTTTGACAAGCTTCTGACAAGCGATCATGGAAGTGGGTGTTATATTCAAATGTATTTTATTTTTTATGTTATGCTTTCTGACTTGCTCCGCACACACGAGAATCATCTAATTTATAAGCCTATGAAACGAAAACTGAATCTAATCTAATCTAATCTAATCATCGGATCGGCTCTTCGAGAGTCTTTCTACTTTCCTACGAAATGGTACCTGCTGTTTCTTTCACTATTCCAATACTAGCAAGCAAGTCTTGGAGTAAGCATTTTCCTGAAATCTTAAGAGACTTGAAGTCTTTAAACTTATTGTTTTCCGCAATAAACGCAATTTTGTCATATTAAAGGCTCGTGTTTAAAGAACGATGTCCTGTTATACTTTACAAGATGTCTCCTTAGTGCCCAAGAAATGAGGGAATGGGACACTGCCTGCAGAGACTAAGTTTGGTCATCCCTTGTTCATCCTGTGTTTCATACAGTGAGGAAATGTCACAAATTCATAGCGATCGTCCATTGCGAGGGGCTTACAAAGTTATACATGTACTTACATTAATCCCTGCACGGTGATGATCCAAATATAAAGTCTCTCTCTCTTAAATGACAACTCTACCTGCCACTGGTTTACCCGTCAAGTTAACGAATCTCTTGTGAGCGAAGATCAGCCGAATAGCTAAGAGATCGAGTACAGAGGAAATTCTGCACTAGTACTCATTTACGGAGACAAGCAGGTTGGCAGCCCCAACACCAATCTTACCTACTTTGGGTTTGTAACCCATTCAGGGACATTTCAAAATACTCCCAGTCCCCAAATTTACATAGGAAAACCAGATGGATTTTCTATGACGACTCCAGCTAGAGAAAGTGACAAAAGAACATAAATATCTCGAAAAGCAAGATTAGCTACATGGAATACAAGAGGAATTGCTTACAAAGAGCAATAAATAGCAAAGATATTTTCACAATAACAATTGCAGTTACCTCAGAAACTAAGAAGAAGCTGAAAGGTAGTAAATACGTCCGAAATTTAACATAATGTTGTATTTAGTGGAGTACAACAGAAAGAAAGAGCAAGAGGAGGTGTAGCAATATACCTAAACAGATAATGGGAAAATTATATCTGGACTTATGAATATATGAACGAAAGAATTATAATAGCAACGATTAGAAACAAAGAGGGAAAGTATAACTCTGACAGCAGTTTTTGTACCACAGCAAAGTAAGACTGAGGCATCAGTTACCTTTCATTACACACGACAAAAACATGTGGATCTCAAATGAATAAGAACTATTAGCCACCTAGGACACCATTGAAGAAGAATGGACAAATACTTTAAAAAAATAATTTAAAATATCAGCAAATGAGAAATTGGGAGAGAAAAAGGAATGTCACTGAAGGCGTGGATTAAGAATTTGGTCAATGGAAACTGCGGAAGCAATACAAGAAAACCAAACAGCGTATAAAAATATCTTTCAATGCCTATTTCGGAAAATAAATCTATAAACAGAAAAGGAATAGTGAAGAGAGTCCACCAACACTATATTCATGTCCCTACCTCTGGAGGTTCGAGTCCGCCCTCGGGCATGTGTGTGTGTGTTGTTCTAAGCATAAGTTAGTTTAAGTAGTGTGTAAGTCTAGGGACCGATGACCTAATCAGTTTGGTCCCTTGGGAATTCACACACATTTGAACATTTTTTTGTTTTTTTTTTTTTTACATTCATGACCAACAGCAGATAGCATATAAGCATTTTAAAATAAAACAGAAAAGGGTACAGTTCATTTGAATAATATTACGAAAGAGGAGTGGATTAAATACTATGAAAATCTATGGTCTAGAAATAGAAGGAAAAGGCCTAGATGACACGATAATAAAAGAACTCACAGCATCTTTGAAAAGCACAAAAAAAAATGAAAATCAACACGTATAAGTGGAATTTATGCAAAGTTAATTAAATATGGGGGGTTACCAATACACAGTAAATTATTACGTTTGTTTTAAACTCCCTGGAAGCAAAAAGATGTATCACGAAATCGGAAGAGGGCAAAAATAATTCCGATATACACTCCTGGAAATTGAAATAAGAACACCGTGAATTCATTGTCCCAGGAAGGGGAAACTTTATTGACACATTCCTGGGGTCAGATACATCACATGATCGCACTGACAGAACCACAGGCACATAGACACTGGCAACAGAGCATGCACAATGTCGGCACTAGTACAGCGTATATCCACCTTTCGCAGCAATGCAGGCTGCTATTCTCCCATGGAGACGATCATAGAGATGCTGGATGTAGTCCTGTGGAACGGCTTGCCATGCCATTTCCACCTGGCGCCTCAGTTGGACCAGCGTTCGTGCTGGACGTGCAGACCGCGTGAGACGACGCTTCATCCAGTCCCAAACATGCTCAATGGGGGACAGATCCGGAGATCTTGCTGGCCAGGGTAGTTGACTTACACCTTCTAGAGCACGTTGGGTGGCACGGGATACATGCGGACGTGCATTGTCCTGTTGGAACAGCAAGTTCCCTTGCCGGTCTAGGAATGGTAGAACGATGGGTTCGATGACGGTTTGGATGTACCGTGCACTATTCAGTGTCCCCTCGACGATCACCAGTGGTGTACGGCCAGTGTAGGAGATCGCTCCCCACACCATGATGCCGGGTGTTGGCCCTGTGTGCCTCGGTCGTATGCAGTCCTGATTGTGGCGTTCACCTGCACGGCGCCAAACACGCATACGACCATCATTGGCACCAAGGCAGAAGCGACTCTCATCGCTGAAGACGACACGTCTCCATTCGTCCCTCCATTCACGCCTGTCGCGACACCACTGGAGGCGGGCTGCACGATGTTGGGGCGTGAGCGGAAGACGGCCTAACGGTGTGCGGGACCGTAGCCCAGCTTCATGGAGACGGTTGCGAATGGTCCTCGCCGATACCCCAGGAGCAACAGTGTCCCTAATTTGCTGGGAAGTGGCGGTGCGGTCCCCTACGGCACTGCGTAGGATCCTACGGTCTTGGCGTGCATTCGTACGTCGCTGCGGTCCAGTCCCAGGACGACGGGCACGTGCACCTTCCGCCGACCACTGGCGACAACATCGATGTACTGTGGAGACCTCACGCCCCACGTGTTGAGCAATTCGGCGGTACGTCCACCCGGCCTCCCGCATGCCCACTATACGCCCTCGCTCAAAGTCCGTCAACTGCACATACGGTTCACGTCCACGCTGTCGCGGCATGCTACCAGTGTTAAAGACTGCGATGGAGCTCCGTATGCCACGGCAAACTGGCTGACACTGACGGCGGCGGTGCACAAATGCTGCGCAGCTAGCGCCATTCGACGGCCAACACCGCGGGTTCTGGTGTGTCCGCTGTGCCGTGCGTGTGATCATTGCTTGTACAGCCCTCTCGCAGTGTCCGGAGCAAGTATGGTGGGTCTGACACACCGGTGTCAATGTGTTCTTTTTTCCATTTCCAGGAGTGTATAAGAAAGGAGAGAATATAAAAGTGAAAACAACACAGGTGTAAGTTTTATTGACACTGCATATAAACGTTATGTAAGAATTTTAAACACAAATTTGAAAACAATAGCAGAATGTTTACTAGTGGAAGAACAGGTTGGATTTAGAAAGGGACGAAGAACGACCTATGCAGTATTTGTTTCGCAGCATTTTGCTGAAAAGCAGAGAAAGTTTAACAAACAACATATTTTACTCTTGCGGTTTTTGACAGCGCTTTCGATAATGTGGTTAGAGAGAAGTTATGGAGAATAACGATGCACAGAGGTTACACTTTACAGCGTACATCAGCTATCAAGTCGATATTAAGAAACATCAGTAATCTTAGATATAGGAAGCTTGTATACAGAACCAAAACAAACAAATGGAGGGGTGAGACAAGTCTGTAGTTTATTCTCTACGGTGTTCAGTATTTTTATTGTCGATACAGTTTGCAGATGAAATTCTAGGATAAACGCTGGAGTACAACTAAACAATTCAGTAAAGCTAAAATCCCTTCCATATGCTGATGATCTTACACTGACTTTTTCAAGGGATGATGATTTACAAAACGAAATTTATTAAATAAAATATGCTCGGAATATAATATTAAATTATCTACATCTACATCTACATGATTACTCTGCAATTCACATTTAAGTGCTTGGCAGAGGGTTCATCGAACCACAATCATACTATCTCTCTACCATTCCACTCCCGAACAGCGCGCGGGAAAAACGAACACCTAAACCTTTCTGTTCGAGCTCTGATTTCTCTTATTTTATTTTGATGATCATTCCTACCTATGTAGGTTGGGCTCAACAAAATATTTTCGCATTCGGAAGAGAAAGTTGGTGACTGAAATTTCGTAAATAGATCTCGCCGCGACGAAAAACGTCTTTTTTTTTTAATGACTTCCATCCCAACTCGCGTATCATATCTGTCACACTCTCTCCCCTATTACGTGATAATACAAAAACAGCTCCCCTTTTTTGCACCCTTTCGATGTCCTCCGTCAATCCCACCTGGTAAGGATCCCACACCGCGCAGCAATATTCTAACAGAGGACGAACGAGTGTGGTGTAAGCTGTCTCTTTAGTGGACTTGTTGCATCTTCTAAGTGTCCTGCCAATGAAGCGCAACCTTTGGCTTGCCTTCCCCACAGTATTATCTATGTGGTCTTTCCAACTGAAGTTGTTCGTAATTTTTACATCCAGGTAATTAGCTGAATTGACAGCCTTGATAATTGTACTATTTATCGAGTAATCTAATTCCAACGGATTTCTTTTCGAACTCATGTGGATCACCTCACACTTTTCGTTATTTAGCGTCAACTGCCACCTACCACACCATGTCAAATGCTTTCCGGAAATCTAGAAATACGGAATCAACTTAAGATCCCCTGTCGATAGCGGCCATTACTTCGTGCGAATAAAGAGATAGCTGCGTTGCACAAGAACGATGTTTTCTGAAACCATGCTGATTACGTATCAATAGACCGTTCACTTCGAGGTGATTCATAATGTTTGAATACAGTATATGCTCCAAAACCCTACTGCAAACCGACGTCAATGATATAGGTCTGTAGTTCGATGGATTACTCCTACTACCCTTCTTAAACACTGGTGCGACCTGCGCAATTTTTCAATCTGTAGATACAGATCTATCGGTGAGCGAGCGGTTGTATATGATTGCTAAGTAGGGGGGGGGGGGTATTGTATCAACGTAATCTCAAAGAAACCTAATCGGTATACAATCTGGACCTGAAGACTTGCCCGTATGAAGGGATTTGAGTTGCTTCGCAACCCCTAAGGTATCTACTTCTAAGAAACTCATGCTAGCAGCTGTTCGTGTTTCAAATTCTGGAATATTCCATTCATCTTCCCTGGTGAAGGAATTTCGGAAAACTGCGTTCAATAACTCCGCTTTAGCGGCATAGTTGTTGGTAACAGTACCATCGGCACTGCGCAGCGAAGGTATTGACTGCGTCTTGCCGCTTGTGTACTTTACATACGACCAGAATTTCTTCGGATTTTCTACCAAATTTCCTGACAATGTTTCGTTGTGGAACCTATTAAAGGCATCTCGCATTGACGTCCGTGCCAAATTTCGCGCGTCTGTAAATTTTAGTCAATCTTCGAGATTTCGCGTTCTTCTGAACTTCGTATGCTTTTTTCGTTGCCTCTGCAACAGCGTTCGGACCTGTTTTGTGTATCATGGGGGATCAGTTCCATCTCTTACCAGTTTATGAGGTATGAATCTCTCAATTCCTGTTGCTACTATATCTCTGAATTTGAGCCACATCTCGTCTACATTTGCATAGTCAGTTCGGAAGGAATGGAGATTGTCTCTTAGGAAGGCTTCTAGTGACCCTTTATCCGCTTTTATAAATAAAATTATTTTGTGTTTGTTTCTGGTGGATTTGGAAGAAACGGTATTGAGCCTAGCTACAACGACCTTGTGATCATTAATCCCTGTATCAGTCATGATGCTCTCTATTAGCTCTGCATTGTTTGTGGCTAAGAGGTCAAGTGTGTTTTCGCAACCATTTACAATTCGCGTGGGTTCATGGACTAACTGCTTGAAATAATTTTCGGAGAAAGCATTTAGGACAATCTCGGAAGATGTTTTCTGCCTACCACCGGTTTTAAACAAGTATTTTTGCCAACATATCGAGGGAAGGTTGAAGTCCCTACCAAACTATAACCGTATGAGTGGGGTATTTATTTGTTACGAGACTCAAATTTTCTCTGAACTGTTCAGCAACTACACTCCTGGAAATTGAAATAAGAACACCGTGAATTCATTGTCCCAGGAGGGGGAAACTTTATTGACACATTCCTGGGGTCAGATACATCACATGATCACACTGACAGAACCACAGGCACATAGACACAGGCAACAGAGCATGCACAATGTCGGCACTAGTACAGTGTATATCCACCTTTCGCAGCAATGCAGGCTGCTATTCTCCCATGGAGACGATCGTAGAGATGCTGGATGTAGTCCTGTGGAACGGCTTGCCATGCCATTTCCACCTGGCGCCTCAGTTGGACCAGCGTTCGTGCTGGACGTGCAGACCGCGTGAGACGACGCTTCATCCAGTCCCAAACATGCTCAATGGGGGACAGATCCGGAGATCTTGCTGGCCAGGGTAGTTGACTTACACCTTCTAGAGCACGTTGGGTGGCACGGGATACATGCGGACGTGCATTGTCCTGTTGGAACAGCAAGTTCCCTTGCCGGTCTAGGAATGGTAGAACGACGGGTTCGATGACGGTTTGGATGTACCGTGCACTATTCAGTGTCCCCTCGACGATCACCAGTGGTGTACGGTCAGTGTAGGAGATCGCTCCCCACACCATGATGCCGGGTGTTGGCCCTGTGTGCCTCGGTCGTATGCAGTCCTGATTGTGGCGCTCACCTGCACGGCGCCAAACACGCATACGACCATCATTGGCACCAAGGCAGAAGCGACTCTCATCGCTGAAGACGACACGTCTCCATTCGTCCCTCCATTCACGCCTGTCGCGACACCACTGGAGGCGGGCTGCACGATGTTGGGGCGTGAGCGGAAGACGGCCTAACGGTGTGCGGGACCGTAGCCCAGCTTCATGGAGACGGTTGCGAATGGTCCTCGCCGATACCCCAGGAGCAACAGTGTCCCTAATTTGCTGGGAAGTGGCGGTGCGGTCCCCTACGGCACTGCGTAGGATCCTACGGTCTTGGCGTGCATCCGTGCGTCGCTGCGGTCCGGTCCCAGGTCGACGGGCACGTGCACCTTCCGCCGACCACTGGCGACAACATCGATGTACTGTGGAGACCTCACGCCCCACGTGTTGAGCAATTCGGCGGTACGTCCACCCGGCCTCCCGCATGCCCACTATACGCCCTCGCTCAAAGTCCGTCAACTGCACATACGGTTCACGTCCACGCTGTCGCGGCATGCTACCAGTGTTAAAGACTGCGATGGAGCTCCGTATGCCACGGCAAACGGGCCGACACTGACGGCGGCGGTGCACAAATGCTGCGCAGCTAGCGCCATTCGACGGCCAACACCGCGGTTCCTGGTGTGTCCGCTGTGCCGTGCGTGTGATCATTGCTTGTACAGCCCTCTCGCAGTGTCCGGAGCAAGTATGGTGGGTCTGACACACCGGTGTCAATGTGTTCTTTTTTCCATTTCCAGGAGTGTATATCATCGGAGTCTGGGGGTCGGTAGAAGGAGACAATTATTAACTTAGTTATGCTGTTGCGTATAACCTCCACCCATACCAACTCGCACGGAGTATCTACTTCGACTTCACTACAAGATAAACCACTAGTGACAGACACAAACACTCCACCACCAATTCTGCCTAATCTATCTTTCCTGAATACCGTCTGAGACTTCGTAAAAATTTCTGCCGAACTTATTTCAGGCTTTAGCCAGCATTCTGTACCTATAACGATTTCAGCTTCTGTGCTTTCTATTAGCGCTTGAAGCTCAGGGACTTTGCAAGCACAACTACAACAATTTACAACTACAATTCCGACTGTTCCTTTATCCAAGCACGTCCTGTATTTGCCATGCACCCTTTGAGATTGCAGCCCACCCCGTACTTTCCCGAGGCCTTCTAACCTAAAAAAAACGCCCAGTCCACGCCACACAGCCTCCGCTACCCGTGTAGCCGCCAGCTGAGTGTAGTAAACCTAAATCACTGGCATTTTATGGAAAATATTCACTGGGAATTATGATAGTAGTACATAGAAAACAACTGAAAAGGGTAAAATATTTTTAACTATGGAAATGAAGTGCCATGCTTTTTGACAGAGCGTAGGCGAACGATGCGGAAAACACGCACCGCCGTACTAGGCAAGGTCCTAATCGAGGTGGTTTGCCATTGTCTTCCTCCGACCGTAATGGGGATGAATGATGATGAAGACGACACAACAACACCCAGTCATCTCGATGCAGGTGATAATCCCTGACCCCGGTGTAAATCGAACCCGGGACCACGGGAAGCGAGAACGCTACCGTGAGACCACGAGTTGAGGACATTTTTAACTATGTTGGATATAAAATGACCACCAATAACGTATGCAGATTAAGTTGAATAGATTTGGAAGTGTCTGTGGAAATATTACTATAACTTTAAAGAATATAAAACGAAAAGAATCAGGACCGAAATTTCATACTGCAGTTGCATTACCGACCCTATTATATGGAAGTGAACTGTTGGTACTGAATAAAAGACATGAAAAACAAATACAAGGAAGAGAACTGATTATTCTCAGAACTGTAGATCATTTACCTCCGAAAGGCAAAAATCTCGAGTTGGAGTCTCCACCCGCCACACAGGTTTGAACTGCCAGGAAGCTTCATATCAGCGCACACACCACTGCACAGTTAATATTCATTCTGGAAACATCCTCCAGGCTGTGGCTAAACTACGTCTCATCGGTATCCTATCTTCCAGGAATTCTAGTCTTGTAAGTTTCTCTGGATAACATCTGTGAAGTTTGTAAGGTAGGAGATGAGGTACTGGAGGCTGTAAAGCGGTGACAATGGGTTGTGAGTCGTGGTCGGGTAATTCAGTCAGTAGAGCACTTGCCAGCGAAAGGCTCAGGTCCCGAGTTAGATTCTCGATCGAGCAGACAGTTTTAATCTGCCAGGAAGTTTGATGGTCGTTGTTATTGCTTTTGATGTTTCACGAGAATACGCTTTTTCCGTAGCTTACATATCCAACTGCTTCAACAGCTGTCTACAAGACTATCGTGAGGACTCTCAATTCATTTTGTGCTACCCTTCTGTGTAATTAAATGTGTGTAATGAAAGGTGACTTACGCCAGAACCAGTGAGATCATTAGCTGCACTGGAGTTTTGAGTCCGGCAAATTCGATATTTCACTGAGGTGGTGATCGTGGAACAATTTGGAAATAGCGGTCATTCACATAAGTTTATTGCAGGCAAATCATGCAGAATTGCGCTGGGAGCACCTGCTCCTGTTGTGACTGCAAAAACACTCGGTGCAGCTACAATTCGCGAACTATCACTATCATAACTACCACTACTAATGTTAGAATTTTTATCTCATATGTTCAATCGTATTTTTTGTGTGGCAGTCTAACTATATTCTCAAACCGCTTATTTGCAACCTTGTTTGATAGTCTCATAGAATCTTGTTACGAACCAAGTTTTAGAATAATTAGATAAAATCAATCGTTCTGTCGTCAAGTACAACATACACAATTTTTATGAGTGTCCGCGATACCCGGGTGCATTTTAAGCTATTACATTTTTCTTATTCGTTCATTAATGATGAGAACTTTTCGGAAGTTACAACTTGTAAACATGAAATCTCAGAAAGATAGTCATCCTAATAATTTTACTTTGAAACAAAGAAAAGTAAGCAAAAACATAATTTTGAAAAGAAATATTATATATTCTGGAACGATCTTTGATCTCGTTGCAGAAGCTGAAAGTGATTTCAGAGCTGTTTTCTGTCTGAGTGAATGTAGATGCCAAGATCCTTGTAGTACCTACACAGATCCTCTTCCACGAACACGCTGGTACCAGATATTGCGCCTAGAATACCGCAGCCAGCTTCCAAAGAGAGATTGCTCCCTTTAATCTAGGATGTACCCGTACATCCCAGCATCTTCGATTGTTTACGGCACTGAACGATATCGTGGTTCATACTTCCACTGCCCCTTACTTCCAATTGTTAGCTTAAACGGTTTATTGAAGCAGATGGAAGTTCTGTATAGTCTGCAAGCACTTTCCTGGTAATTCCTATATTTACCACATTCACTAGATTGATGTAGGATTCTGGATATTCTAAGCTTCTTGGTAGCCACGTTCCATTCCGCTTTATTCCATCAAACTGTAGCCCCATAGCTTATCAAAGGGCTTATCAAATGGTTCAAATGGCTCTAAGCACTATGGGACTTAGCATCTGAGGTCATCAGTCCCCTAGACTTACAACTACTTAAACCCAACTAACTTAAGGACATCACACACATCCATGTCCGAGGCAGCATTCGAACCTGCGACCGTAGCTTGTAAGGGATCCGTGATACGACAAACATAGATGCTAGTATCCGACACCCAGGTCGATAGCAGACAGGGGTCGATTGTCGAGCGCTGCAGGAGGCAGTGAGACGAGTGTTGATTGTACAGTGGTACTGGAGAGACGGGCAAGAATGGTGGTCGAGTGAGTAGTAAACGGTAAATTCGCCGGAGTATGACAAATGAGCGCGTCCCCCTGATCGTCGTGCGGTCGACCCTCACCGATACCGATTCGCAAGTACTTACTTACTTACTTTCCGTGTCCGGAACTAGACTTCAGACTTCCAAAAATCAGCAGCCAATATGGCTGGTCTAAATATGGACAGATAAGCGGGTGTGGAGGATCCTGGACAGAACCACACAGACAGAGGGTGTTCTCATTCTCTTTTAGGAAACCCCATTGCTGCTGGTTTGTCTTGCACTTTGGCACTCCTACCCTCATACGGTTTAGGGTTTTCCAGACTGTGTATGGTAGGTCTCCATCAGGCGCCAGTTCTTTTACAACTTTATGGGGGTTTCTCAGGTCGATTTCCCACCTTTTCAAACGATTCTCTGCAGCCGACCCTTCCAGGGCTCGGGTACGTGACAGGAAACTCTTCTTCGAACAAAGCCGTCGGTCAGCAGGCTGATGTCCATATAAAGGATGACGCATGTCCTTTTCTTGCTTGGTTTTTTCGGCTTCGGCAGCGATGTCACGTCGCATGTTGGGCGGTGCGATCCCCATGATTAAGTACATCTCGAGCACTGGGGTTGGCCTCAATCATCCGGTAACAATCCTTGCCATTTCATTCACCGCGACATCAACTTTTCTCGCGTGTGTTGATGCAGACCATACTGTAGCGGCGTATTCCGCGGCTGACACACTGAGCGCAAGGGCTGAAGTTCTCAGGACTTTTGGGTTCGCACACCAGGATCCGCTGGTTAGTTTCCTGATGATGTTGTTTCTAGTTGAGACTTTTTCCCTTGTGGCATTACAGTGATGTTTATAGGTCAGTGTGCGATCCAACGTGACACCAAGATATTTGGGCGTTTTACAATGCTCGAGACGTTCACCTCTCCATATTACGTTTAATTCACGATTTGCCTCCCTGTTCTTTAAATGGAATGAGCCGGCCCGCGTCTTGGAAGGGATCGGCCTTAGGTAGTTTGCCTCATAATACTGGGAGAGAGCTTCTAAGGTACTGGTTAGTTTCTCCTCTACATCCATAAAATTGTTTTCTTGGGCTGCAACTGCAGTGTCATCGGCATACATAAATTGGAGCTTGATGATTGGCACTGGTTGGTCATTTGTATATATATTATACAGAGCTGGGGCGAGAACGCTTCCCTGAGGTAGACCATTCCTCTAATTTCTTCTTGCTCTCGAGTCAGACGAAAAATCTCCTGTTATCCAGGAAAGTACCTATCAGTGATGTTAAATGGTAATCTCTTGTCACATTATATACTTTCCTAAGGAGCCTCCGATGGTTTACAGTATCATATGCAACTGAAAGATCTATGAATGCCACTCCCGTGATCTCTTTCCTCTCAGACCCATCCTCGATATGTTGGGTCAGGTTCAGGACTTGACCGCAGCACGATTTGCCTGGTCGGAAACCTGCCTGCTGTGGGATGATCTGTTGTTCCAAGACGCTTTCTATGCCGCTTAGCGTCAGACGTTCCAAGATCTTAAAACAGTGACATACAAGAGACACAGGTCGGAAGTTTTTTGGATCATCAGAGTCCTTTCCTGGTTTCAGAAGTGCAACCACTCGGGGGCTTTCCTCCACATCTTTGGAATATGGAGCCTTTCTACACATGCGTTTATCAAATCTAGCAGCCACTGTAGGGTATTACTGCCAAAGTTTTTAATTTACTCGACTCTAAGTTCATCAATACCAGGAGCTCTGTTAATGTTCAAACTGGAAATGGCTGCAGTAAGTTCTGACATTGTAAATGGTGCCTTGAGGTGATGATTTTCCTCTGCCGGATCACGTGCTA
Source organism: Schistocerca nitens (assembly GCF_023898315.1). Lineage (NCBI taxonomy): Eukaryota > Metazoa > Arthropoda > Insecta > Orthoptera > Acrididae > Schistocerca > Schistocerca nitens. The sequence continues at coordinate 25,413,022 of NC_064614.1, forward strand.
ATGGTTCCTGGTACTTTCTGCCGTGGGTTTTGCCATTCATAAGGAGTGTAGTGGCGACTTGGTCTGCCGTGACGTTAGTAAGTTTATCATTTGACTTTGTGGCGTCACCGTTAAGGTTCTTTAACAGTTTCCAAGCCCGCCTACTGTTCACTTTCGTGTCCAGGTTCTCCGTGAGGTCACACCATTTGGCTTTGCGGTTCTCAGCTATGAATGACATGAGTTCATCGCCTGCTAGAAGTGTCTCATCATCAAATGGGTCGTTATCGAAAAGCTTCTGGTATCTTTCCAGTAGTGGCTTTGCGTCCTCAGACAGTCCCGTAATATACTGTGTTCTGCATCCTCGCGGTATTGTTTTCCTGGACACCTTCTGAACGAGTTTGACAAAAGAGTCGTACATCTCAGGTTGTGGGGGGATTTTTGTTATTTCTACATCAATGAGCTCTCTAAATTTCTTCTAATTGGCCTTTTTAAAATTGAACCTTCTTTTGAAAGGAACTTGTTTAGGCTTAACAACTGCATTGACCGTGCAATTTATGGGCCGATGCTGCGTATGGGGAATTGGCTCCCCAATCAGTTTTCGACATTGGCCAGCGAGTTTCTTACTAACAAAGATGTTATCGGGATTGTACCCTTTCTTCCATCTGCCACTATTAAAGGACCTTGGCAGTTTCGGGTCATGTATGAGCAGTAGATCGTGTACCTGACCCCAGGTCTCTAGTTCCACTCCGCTGCTGTCACTTTCTTTATAGCCCCATGTAGAGCTCTGACAGTTGAAATCGTCCAATACAAAATTTAAGTCTTGGTAACTGAAATTGCCAGGCTCAGTGAAGACCAAATCTGATTCTGGGGGTTTGTACACAGAGGTAACATTATACCTTTGAGTTCTAACGGTTAATATCTCTGTGTGTTGCCTGTCAGTCAGTGATGCAGAAGTGACTAATTCCTGGCCTGGCGAAGATGGCACTACCGTATCGTTCATGTGGTCTCTCCAAGATCATCTTCATTCCATCTGTTTTGGGTGTGGGTCTTGTACTGCCCCGATACGTTTCTTGAATCAGGAGGAAGTCACATTGATATTCTTTACACAAGTCAGATAATAAAACTTCTTTGTCTCTCGATATTCCTTCAATGCTTATCGACATCATCACAAGTGGCCTTAGGAAAGACCGTTTGGATAGGGTCTTATTGGTCTTCATTTCCTCAGAAGTCCGTTCCGGTTGTTGAAGGATTAGCCGCTGATAGTTCAACGTTGCCCGGGGTGCGCCCGATTGCGGTTCTCGTTTGTGTCTTGCTGTCGCAATCTTCTCGGAGGCTCCTTCATTGCATTCGCGAGTGATATGACACCAAAAGTGACAAGTACCGAATTAAGTGTTTCGCGTGAACAGCGTCGGCCAGCAACAACCATGGATTGCAGTGAGGATTGTTGTGAATGTTAACCATCATCATTTCGAGTGACGAAGTACTTAAAATCAGCAACCAATAAAAAGGTATAACCGTAATTAGACGTGTAAGGCGAAGATAGCAGCTGTCTCAGAATTTGTGTGTTAGTAGAAAATACATATCAGTTTGTACATCGCAACCTTTGTGGTCCTTAATAATGGACAAACTTTCAATCATTCCACTATTCAGTCTCAGAACAGCCGCACTCGGTTGAAACACATCAGAAACCACAGGAGAATACCTGATGGCCTTTCATCCATTAAGCACACGGTCAAATAATAATAATAATAATAATAATTAACTGTTCGGCAGCTTCGGTAGTTCATCCAAAACTCAATAAGGAATTTAAACGGGGGTGTTTTTTTATTTTTATTTTTATTTTTTTTTTTATCCCTGCAGCGCGGTTCCGGACTGAAGCGCCTAGAACCGCTCCGTCACAGCGGTCGGCAAGGGCTTATCAAATGGTTCAAATGGCTCTCAGCACTTTGCGACTTAACTTCTGAGGTCATCAGTCGCCTAGAACTTAGAACTAAGGACGTCACACACATCCATGCCCGAGGCAGGATTCGAACCTGCGACCGTAGCGGTCGCGCGATTCCAGACTGCAGCGCCAAGAACCGCACGGCCACTCCGGCCGGCTAAGGGCTTATCACAGTGATGTGTATCCAGTACGTATTCCTGCGGGTTAGACCCTAGTTTTTACCACAGTGTTTTCCAGTATCCATAAGAGTACATTCGAACACTTGTTCTGTACGTGACGGGTCCATGATAGTTTCCCATCCGATATTATATTTAGATATTTTACTGCCCCTTCTACTGGTAGAATCTCGTCGAGAAGCTTGAGAGTCCAATACGTGTTGTGGATATGCTTCTTCGTAATGGGTACAACAGTTTTCTTCGGACCAACTCTTATATCCTGTTCTATACAATTTTCAGTGCGCGCTGAATCATTGTTCTAAAGCCACTAGCAAAGTTGCCTAATATTACTATGATTAAATCGTTTGCGTATTCTTGCCAAAAGTAAACTGTTATATGTAACTCCTCGATGCGTTGATTTCCCTCTAGGATCCGCAGCAGTAGTGGGAACAGCCTTCTTGCATACAGCGTCTGGTGGTTTTGATCACCATTCTCACATCCACCGTGGTAGCCTCTACCTTTCTTCTACTCAGAATGGTCTTAATAAACTTGCATATGGTGGTCTTAATGCCATTCTCTTCCCCTCAGCTCTAACCACGGATTGGAGTTTGTATTGCTAAAGGCCTCACGATATTCAGGAATATACAGAGAGGAAGATGGTGAAGTGCTGCCTGCTTGATATGCGTGTCGGTTTCATGTAAAGGAACCCCAATTAACCGCCTTTCCCTGACGTGCAGGTTAACCGGTTCTTCTAATGTCGTTAGAAGAAAGGAGGATAGACTGATCGGTGTCGTATCCTTACCTTTGGTATAATCACTTCGGAATGAACAAAACTGTAACTGTCCACCAAGCGTTAAGAATGAGTCCTGCTGCTAGGATGAACCTAAAGAGTCTGCGTAGGACTTTAATTAATCCCTGTCCTGCTTGTTTCAGTAGAGGCGGAAATATTCCATGTGTGCCTGGTGGCTTGACCAATTGAGCAGTGCCCACCTTCCATTACAGAAGGAATCGATGTGGTGAAGAGAAGGAGTGGGTAATAACAGGGTAAGATTGACAGATAACATAGAAAGAAGAAAACAAAAATTAAAAATGGATGAGAAAACTAAAGATAGTTTACAATGTGACAAAGTTGCAAATTAGACAATAGGAAAACAGGAAGAAGAGGGAATTACACCGGTGATAATAAATAAAGCGTTAATCATTAGTTTCTCCAGTTTTGGAGAGTGCTGATCCCGCAGCTATATGTTCAAGTGACGAGAAGCCGCTACAGTTATTAAGTGCTCATTATCTGGACTTAATAAAATTCTTGTTAGCGACTGGAGGGACTTTTCATTAAGAGCTTTAAACTCCTCTTGAACGCAGAATGTTTTCGGTAAGTCCCAGGCTGCAGGGAAATTTGTTCCATAGCTGTATGGCGAAAATGGAAAAAGAAATGGAGAAAGATTTAAGAGCACGCAGTGATATAGCCAAGGTGATGGATGTGTCCGATCTGGTACTGCAGTTATGGAATGATGACAGGTATTTGATGTCGTCAGTTGCTTTGATTAATGCAATTGCTATGCTGTGGTGTTTTTCGGGAGCCTCTCTGATATTTATCGTGGATGTTATAAGCGATAGTGTAATCTGTCAGCTCTTCATTAAGAGTCTACGCCAACGCTTTAGATATTGCGGTTAGTCGCAACCTGACATAAACTAAGCAGGTCAGTGCCGTGCATCATGTAGCACGCGGAAACCAAGATCGATGGTCGAAATTAGCGATTAGTAGATATCTTCCTTATTCTTTTTCCAGGTGAAGGATCTGTAATCTCCTTTATAGTTATTGAGAATTCTTTTGGTGGCATAGAATATCCATGACTCCTCTCCCTGTTCTATATTTTACTCTTGCCACGATATCTCATTCAAAGTGTAGTAGTGATGTAAATAATCTACATCTACATAGATATTCCGCAAGCTCGCAAACTGCGCATGGAGGACGGTACCCTGTACCACTGTTAGTCATTTCTTTTCCTGTTCGATTCACAAACAAAGCGAGGGAATAACTACTGTCTTTATGCCTCCGTACAAGCCCTGATTTCCCTTACCTTCGTTGTCCTTACACAAGACTATTCGGGGCTGTAGGATCGTTCTGCACTCTGTAGCAAGCGGTGGTCCTCTAGACTTTCCCATTACCATTTTGCGAAAAGAATACGTGCTTCATCCCGAGATTTCCATCTGCGTTCACGTAGCATTTCCGCAATACTCGCGTGTTGATCGAATCCATCGATTCGAAATCTGGCAGCTCGCCTTTGCAATGCTACGATGTCTTCCTTTAATCCGACCCGGACGGGATCCCAAACATTTAAGCAGCAAGGAGGGAATGGGATTGATTTTGTATGCAGTCTAAGGCGACCATTCCTCTTTCTTACAACCAAGCTTAGATTCTATTTCCAAGCCGGCCGCGGTGGTCTAGCGGTTCTAGGCGCTCAGTCCGGAACCGCGGGACTGCTACGGTCGCAGGTTCGAATCCTGCCTCGGGCATGGATGTGTGTGATGTCCTTAGGTTGGTTAGGTTTAAGTAGTTCTAAGTTCTAGGGGACTGATAACCACAGATGTTAAGTCCCATAGTGCTCAGAGCCATTTGAACCATTTTTTTTTCTGTTTCCAAGTTCATGTCCCTACGCAACGTTACGCCTAGATGTTTAAGCAACTAACAATGTAGTTGAACACTACAGGATTGTTTTTCCTTCCCGTCTGTGTAAACTTACATTTTTCCCGTCTTTAGAGTCAGCTGACATTCATCACACCAAATATAAATTCTGTCTATGTCATCTCGTATTCTCCTGAAGACATTAAAAGACGACATTTTGCCGTACCATATAGCGTCATCTGCAGTCTCAGACTGCTTCTCGTATTGTCCATCAAACAGAGAAAAATAGCGATGCTATTACCCTTGTCAGGAACACTCCTGGCGATACCTTAGTCTCCGATATGAATGTCAGCCGTTCAGGACAACGACTTTGAGCCACTAGCTTATCTTAGAGCCTATTCTGTATGACTCGCACCTTCGTTAATAGTCTGCAGTTTAGCACTGCGTCAAACGGTTTCCGGAAATCTAGGTATGTGGAATTTGCCTGTTGCTCATAGTCCATGATTCGAAAGATATCGTGAGAGAAAAGCGCCTCTTGAGTATCGAACGAGCGATGCTTTCTAAATCCGTGTTTATCGGTGGATATAAGGTTTTCCCTTTCAAGGAAATTTATTGTATTTAAACACAGGACATGCTCAAAAATTCTGCAGCAATCTGACGTTAAGGACACAGGCTGGTAACTTTGCGGGTCTGTTCTTTCACAGGAGTCACCAGCGCTTTTTTCCAATCGCTCGGAAATTTGTGCTACTAGTGTTTCGCGTTAAATGCAAACTAGCTAAAAGTGCCCAATGACGAGGAGTACTGTGTGTAAAACCCAACTGGACTCCAGCTGCACGTGGTCACATATTTGCTTTCAATACTCTCAGCTGCTTTTCAACACCAGGCATGCCTGTTTCTTTGTATTCCATTAGGAAGTTCGTGCAGCGGTCAAACGATGCTTCCGCTGAAAACTTTTTGAAAGGCGAAATTTAAATCTTCCGTTCTCGTTTTGCTGTTTTCCTTTCGCCACACCAGTCTGGTCTAGGAGTTACTAAAGAGGAGTCTTAGTCATGGTTTGTGATTTTACGTGGGATGAGAATTTTCTTGAATTTTTGAGGAGATCTTTCGCTAACTTAGGGCGGTGGAAACTGTTCTATGCTTCTTGCATCGACCTTCTTATATACACATCTAGTACGTTTTTCCTGTTGACAGTCCGGCGTTATTTTTCGAACCGGGGGTGCAACAATTCTATTAATATAGCCTGAGTGAGTATATTGTTGCTCAAAATATATTAATCTTGGACAAAGTGGTGCCCGCATCTCGTGGTCGTGCGGTAGCGTTCTCGCTTCCCACGCCCGGGTTCCCGGGTTCGATTCCCGGCGGGGTCAGGGATTTTCTCTGCCTCGTGATGGCTGGGTGTTGTGTGCTGTCCTTAGGTTAGTTAGGTTTAAGTAGTTCTAAGTTCTAGGGGACTTATGACCACAGCAGTTGAGTCCCATAGTGCTCAGAGCCATTTGAACCATTTGAACAAAGTGGTAATTGCCACATAGTGTGACTGCTCACAATTTCGTTCACGGCTTTAAAATGATTCGTGGAACTATATCTTCTAAAGCTATTTCTTCGCCAGTTTAAATACCAATTTATTTTCTGCGTGCTTGGTAGAGATTATAGTGTACATTTTGACGTTACAGAGAGAAGCTGAAAGGCCTACACCTATTTTTATGTCTTTCCTGACTATTTTCACTTGAAATAAATAAATATAGAATTATCCTAGTTTAGGGGAATTCTCTTCCTCATGAAAATTCTGGAAAAAATTTAACTTGCTCTTTTGTATTACGGTCCTTCCATATTTAACTATCACTACGGATACGTCATCTCAAAGTGCCTTCCCTTCCGTTTAATCTTGAATGGTTTCATAGATGTCATGTGACGTTCTTGTTGAATATCATTGTTTTCCTACAACTACCTGTGTTCCTGATTCGTCTCGTGAAGTACAAAAATACATAGCTAGTCTTTGAATGCTTGTACGAGTTTCTCTCTGTTGTTTGTTGCTACACGATTTGCCTTTTTAATCGGGTAAATATAACGTGTACCGAAGGTGAGTTTTTTGTCTGATCCGCTTCTTACTCTTTGCCTTCAGCTGTATCTGTTTCCATATTTTCTTTGTATCTTATTACATTCTCTTGGACGAATTTTTATATAGTTTAGTTTATTTCACCATATTCTATCATGTAGGTACTGTCCGCCCCCAGTAGCTGAGTGATGCCGGCACGGTAACTCAGCGTGTTCGATCAGAGGGTTAGCTGCCCTCGGTAATAAAAGAACTGAGTTAATGGATCAACGACGAACTGAAACGGGTGTCTTGCGACGTTCGACCCAACGATCAAAAACGAATAAAAAATGAGATTAAAAAAAACGTGGTCAGCGTGACAGAATGTCAATCCTAAGGGCCCGGGTTCGATTCCCGGCTGGGACGGAGATTTTCTCCGCTCAGGGACTGGATGTTGTGTTGTCCTAATCATCATCATTTCATCCCCATCAACGTGCAAGTCGCCGAAGTGGCGTCAAATCGAAAGACTTGCACCAGGCGTACGGTCTACCCGACGGGAGGCCGTAGTCGCGCGACGTTTTTTTTTTTATGTGGGTACTATAAATAGTTTCATGTTATTGTCCATTGTCCCACCTGATAATTTCTTTTTTATTCCGGTACATGTTATGCTGTTTTAACAATTACCTTTATTTATCATTGCCGTTTGTAGTGTAATGATTTTTCTTTATTACCTCAAGACTGATAATGAAATATAAATGACTGTGTTGTAAGTTAAAATTAAAATTCTCTTTAGAAAAACTCTCACGAAGCAGCAGGTTGGTAAATATAACTAGATTAAGAATCAAGGAATGGGATATTCAATGTCTTGATTGGCCTGATCGTCAGAAACACATACAAGTATTACTCCACACTAATGCTTGCAAAGTTAACCATGAAACAGAGAATAAAACGTATACCAATTTTATTTCAATCGGGCCAGTGAAGTAATAAGTATTATAATTAATTTATGTAGCTCATCGACCAAGATGATTAATTTATTGTTGCAATCCACTTTACAGTAGGGCAAATATAGACACCAATAGTACAATGGATGGATAATATTACGGAAACACCAAAACCTCAACACATTATCACGCCTAATACGTCGTAGGAAATCCATTGGCATTCAGGACAGCTTCCAGTCTTCTCGGAATCGATAAATACAGGTACTGAGTGGATCCCAAAATAGTAACAGGCAATGATAATCGAGGTGAACAGCGATCTTCCACCCATCTCTGCAAAGAAGTGCAAAAAGGCTCGATAATATTGAGATGTTGTGACTATGGCGGCCGGGGGAGGTGCGAAAACTCGTCCTCGTGCTCACAAAGCCGGTTCTAGAGGATGCGAGATGTGTGGACAGCGCCCCTGTCACCTTAGAAGACAGCTTCGCCACTGGGAACAAACATTGTACCATAGGACGGACCTGATCAACCAAAATGGTTACGTTTAATCCCTGGCAATAATGTGACAGAGTAATGGCACTAACGGAATACCATGATACAGGTGCCCAAATCAGCACCGAATCCCTACCATGCTTCACTCTTGGGGCGTTGCAGTGTCCGAACGGTGAGGAGCAAATGCAGAGAGACAGATTCCCAGTGAAGGCAAGCTGATGACTTCTATCAGCGCCAGACACTGTCAAAGGGCACTACGAGTCGCGCGGCCTCTGCGACTCGGCAGGATGTTTGCAGCAAGAGACTCGTGGAATTTAGGAGTCTGATTAACATTGTTCATTGGCGACCAGACTAACTGCTACACTGAATTCTAAACATCAGTAAAAGCGAAGGAGACAACTGGTTGCGCAACAGAATTCAGTCTCTGAATCGGGTGGGCGCTAACAGAAGCAGCAAACACAAACTTGAGAGCAGCACTCCAAGACAGAAAAACCGGTATGTCGGAGCTTACCGGGGCTGCCCACGAGCGACACGGGGTCGGTGCCCCAATGATCTGACTGAGAGCTCCCTCTGATTACAAAAAAAAAAACATTGTTTTTTAAAGAATCGTGGCGGCGCACAATTTATCCCTTCCTACAGTCGACCCATCAATCCATCGGCACTTAACAGCTTCGGCCAATCTGGCAAGACGCTCTGCAACTCCATGGCGCCTCTGGCCAACCACATTTCGACTCCTCCCCTAGTCGTATCCGATAGGTAGGGACACCACACTGGTGCCGTGTGCGTAGTATCGCTCACTGGCCGGCGACAACACAGCGGTGTCGTGAGCATATTATCGCGCAGTGGCCGGCGACAGCACTGTAGTATCTTGCTTTCTGTTGGTGTTCTGCCGAAATTTTTACAAAGGTACAGACGGTGTTTAGGAAGGATAGATTGCATGCAACCGGTGGTGGAGTGTTCGTCGCTGTTAGTAGTAGTTTATCCTGTAGTGAAGTAGAAGTGGATAGTTCCTGTGAATTATTATGGGTGGAGGTTACACTCAACAACCGAGCTGGGTTAATAATTGGCTCCTTTTACCGACCTCCCGACTCAGCAGCGTTAGTGGCAGAACAACTGAGAGAAAACTTGGAATACATTTCACATAAATTTCCTCAGCATGTTATAGTCTTAGGTGGAGATTTCAATTTACCAGATACAGACTGGGACACTCAGATGTTTAGGACAGGTGGTAGGGACAGAGCATCGAGTGACATTATACTGAGTGCACTATCCGAAAATTACCTCGAGCAATTAAACAGAGAACCGACTCGTGGAGATAACATCTTGGATCTACTGATAACAAATAGACCCGAACTTTTCGACTCCGTAAGTGCAGAACAGGGAATCAGTGATCATAAGGCCGTTGTAACATCCCTGAATATGGAAGTTAATAGGAATATAAAAAAAGGGAGGAAGGTTTATCTGTTTAGCAAGAGTAATAGAAGGCAGATTTCAGACTACCTAACAGATCAAAACGAAAATTTCTGTTCCGACACTGACAATGTTGAGTGTTTATGGAAAAAGTTCAAGGCAATCGTAAAATGCGTTTTAGACAGGCACGTGCCGAGTAAAACGGTGAGGGACGGGAAAAACCCACCGTGGTACAACAACAAAGTTAGGAAACTACTGCGAAAGCAAAGAGAGCTTCACTCCAAGTTTAAACGCAGCCAAAACCTCTCAGACAAACAGAAGCTAAGCGATGTCAAAGTTAGCGTAAGGAGGGCTATGCGAGAAGCGTTCAGTGAATTCGAAAGTAAAATTCTATGTACAGACTTGACAGAGAATCCTGGGAAGTTCTGGTCTTACGTTAAATCAGTAAGTGGCTCGAAACAGCATATCCAGACACTCCGGGATGATGATGGCATTGAAACAGAGGACGACACGCGTAAAGCTGAAATACTAAACACCTTTTTCCAAAGCTGTTTCACAGAGGAAGACCGCACTGCAGTTCCTTCTCTAAATCCTCGCACAAACGAAAAAATGGCTGACATCGAAATAAGTGTCCAAGGAATAGAAAAGCAACTGAAATCACTCAACAGAGGAAAGTCCACTGGACCTGACGGGATACCAATTCGATTCTACACAGAGTACGCGAAAGAACTTGCCCCCCTTCTAACAGCCGTGTACCGCAAGTCTCTAGAGGAACGGAGGGTTCCAAATGATTGGAAAAGAGCACAGGTAGTCCCAGTCTTCAAGAAGGGTCGTCGAGCAGATGCGCAAAACTATAGACCTATATCTCTGACGTCGATCTGTTGTAGAATTTTAGAACATGTTTTTTGCTCGAGTATCATGTCGTTTTTGGAAACCCAGAATCTACTATGTAGGAATCAACATGGATTCCGGAAACAGCGATCGTGTGAGACCCAACTCGCGTTATTTGTTCATGAGACCCAGAAAATATTAGATACAGGCTCCCAGGTAGATGCTATTTTTCTTGACTTCCGGAAGGCGTTCGATACAGTTCCGCACTGTCGCCTGATAAACAAAGTAAGAGCCTACGGAATATCAGACCAGCTGTGTGGCTGGATTGAAGAGTTTTTAGCAAACAGAACACAGCATGTTGTTATCAATGGAGAGACATCTACAGACGTTAAAATAACCTCTGGCGTGCCACAGGGGAGTGTTATGGGACCATTGCTTTTCACAATATATATAAATGACCTAGTAGATAGTGTCGGAAGTTCCATGCGGCTTTTCGCGGATGATGCTGTAGTATACAGAGAAGTTGCAGCATTAGAAAATTGTAGCGAAATGCAGGAAGATCTGCAGCGGATAGGCACTTGGTGCAGGGAGTGGCAACTGTCCCTTAACATAGACAAATGTAATGTATTGCGAATACATAGAAAGAAGGATCCTTTATTGTATGATTATATGATAGCGGAACAAACACTGGTAGCAGTTACTTCTGTAAAATATCTGGGAGTATGCGTGCGGAACGATTTGAAGTGGAATGATCATATAAAATTAATTGTTGGTAAGGCGGGTGCCAGGTTGAGATTCATTGGGAGAGTGCTTAGAAAATGTAGTCCATCAACAAAGGAGGTGGCTTACAAAACACTCGTTCGACCTATACTTGAGTATTGCTCATCAGTGTGGGATCCGTACCAGATCGGGTTGACGGAGGAGATAGAGAAGATCCAAAGAAGAGCGGCGCGTTTCGTCACAGGGTTATTTGGTAACCGTGATAGCGTTACGGAGATGTTTAGCAAACTCAAGTGGCAGACTCTGGAAGAGAGGCGCTCTGCATCGCGGTGTAGCTTGCTCGCCAGGTTTCGAGAGGGTGCGTTTCTGGATGAGGTATCAAGTATATTGCTTCCCCCTACTTATACCTCCCGAGGAGATCACGAACGTAAAATTAGAGAGATTAGAGCGCGCACGGAGGCTTTCAGACAGTCGTTCTTCCCGCGAACCATACGCGACTGGAACAGGAAAGGGAGGTAATGACAGTGGCACGTAAAGTGCCCTCCGCCACACACTGTTGGGTGGCTTGCGGAGTATGAATGTAGATGTAGATGTAGATGTAGATGTAGATGTAGATGGAGATGTAGATGTAGATGTTTTGTTTAGCTAACAATAAGTTACAAACGTCAACAAGTACGTGTCCTTTCGTCGTGGCACACGAAAGAGACGATACGATTATGTAGGATGAATGCGCGGACGTCGTGTCTGACTTTTCGGACGACTTGGCCTAGTGGGAAGAAGACATTGAGTACCAAAAATATGAAAGCGAAGCAGAATCGTCGGAAGATAGTGAAATACGTCCAAGAAGAATTCGGCGAACGCTACGGTTGTCAATTGATTCGGATGAATGAGATGAAGACGACAATGCACAGTGGATAGACTTTGATTTACCGAGGACCAATAATAAATTTGAAGGATCTCCCAGTTCAAACACATTTCCCAAAGATACACAGAGCATCGAGGATATCGTAGAATTGCGTATTGGGAACAATCTATTTGAATATATTAGCAACGAAACCAAGAAGTACTACAGTCAAAATTCCAATAAAAGAAACTGGATTAAAAAATACCAAATTTTTCGACGTTACGGGACCCGAACTTAGGAAATGGTTTCGGCTTGCTATCCTTATGGTAATTGTGAAAAAAATAAGGATCGATGATTATTGGTCAACGAATTCGTTGATAGCCACACCGATATTTCGCAAAACGATGTCCCGCAACCGATTCAGATAGATATTACCATTTTTACATTTTTCCGACAACAACAAAAAACCGGATAATGCCGACCGGCTTTTCAAAGTGCAATTCGTGATTGATTGTTTTTCCAAAAAATTTAAAGAAAACTTTAATCCCAGTCAAAACATCTCAGTTGATGAAGGAATGATACTGTGGCGTGGACGGTTACATTTTAAAGTATAGAACCGTCGAAAATTACGAAATATGGCATACTCATTCGGATGCTGTGTGATTCGAGTACGGGATGCATTTCCTCATTCAAGATATATAGCGGCGCTAGACAGCCTTTAGCAAAAACAGTGATGGAACTATTGACACTGTAACCTCCCCACAACAAATTCTAAAAGACTATATTTATTAGAAATGGAGCCACAGCTAAGTGTAAACTCCCCACAAGAATATTAATGGCAAAGACAATTAAATGAAAGCTCGCTATCTGACTCAAGTACAAGTTCCCATTAAATAATGAACGCTAATCCCATGATAATGAAACTGTAATGATAACCTAAACTCAATTCAACCGAAAAGTCGGTGTTTGCCCTGTGCGAAACGAGAATAAATTTCTTACCTTAGTGAAACTGCATGTCAAAATTCTGCTCTTATTGTTCTCTGGCGCTTGCATGAAAAGCATTGGAAGTACCTTTTAAAAATCTTTGTTAAAAGGAAATGGAAGGAAATTTGAATGATTGTCTCTAAAATTGCTTTTAAATCAAAATTATTATTGGGGGCGATTTTTGAAAGTTAAATTACAATGACTGTTCGTTACATTATCTGATGAGCGCAAAGCTGCATGATTATTTATTTAAATAAATTATACCTCGTCCTGAATCTCGACCATTGCGATGCCGACGCCCGCCGACTGCTCTCCGCTACTGCTAGCAACCGACTCCAAGCACTACTGAGGACTGACTACTGCAGACTGACTGACTGCTCGCTACTGCGAGTCGAGCGCAACTGCTCTGGTCAGAGATTCTACAATGTCTCAGCATCGCTGCCGCACAACATACGTGTTTCATAACCCTCCACTGGGGGGGCAAAAATTTGGCAGCGATGGTGAGTCATTTGGACTTGCCATCGTAACAAATTTTTCTTTTAATTAATTAACATTTACAAAATATTTAGATGTATCACATGAATTAAATGTTGTGCGCATGCACCGATTACAAAACATTACAGACAAGACAAAATATAAGTACAAAACAAATCAGGAAAAATGTATATACAAATTATTTGACAGATAACAAAGTGTACACACACTGAAAAATTCTTTAGCAGTTTCATAACAGGCAAAAAAAAAAAAATCATGTTGACAAGTGTCATGAGTGCACATGCACTGCAGTGGAGAACATATCAGTAAAAGACGAAATGTATATACAAGAGTAACAAATGACATAAATCATAAAAGGTATACAGAATGAACACAAATCATATCGAAAATTGAGAAGAGTGCACAGGCACTGTAGTTCAGTTGAAAACATATTCACATAAGTGCACATGCACTGAAAACTTTTGAACATTTTTATAACAAATAAACGCAAGAGTAGAAAAAATCATCAAATCACAAAAAGTATATACAATATAGATGACAAGAGTGCACACATACTGCACTTCAAAACAAATCGAAAATGTCTTTAGTATTTTGACAACAAATGGCAAAAATCATGTCGACAAGTGACACAAGTGTACTCGCACTAGAGTTCAACAAATCGAGAAAAAATGTATAGGCCATGAACATAAATGGTGTTAGTAAAAAAATGATTTTCACTATTAGAATAGGAAAGGAAGGATTGCATCATGGTTGTAGCACTTTAGTTTGCACATAGCTGCACTGAAAGTCCATATCTTTCCATAGAATCACAACTAAGTGATACAATCTGCAGTTCCGTTCCCAGAAATATTTATCAGCGTATCAAGACAGTGAAACGTCGTAGTAGTATTCCATACTATCATTTGGCAGTATACCAGGTACACCAAACAGTGGGACCAGAATAACGTCTTCATCGCTTACGGTGGTGGACAGCATGTCGTGTCAACACCACGCTCTTAAGAGGCGGCACACAGTGCTCCATAACAAAGTCTTGATTAGTGATTACATAAGTAGTTTCTTCGCCTACAGTGGTGGACAGCATGTCGTGTCAACACCACGCTTTTAAGAGGCGGCACACCAACGTAGAATTAGTGCAAAAACCAAATATAGTGCTCCATGATTAGGAGGATGTATAGGACAAATGGATATTACAATAATTCAGGGTAGTTAGCTCAGAAGTTAAAGGACATCAACTAACAGACAAGCCTTAATAGGTGATTACATAAGTAGTATGCAGCATACATAGCTCAGTTATTGAACATTTCTGTACCATGAATGTAGTATTACAGAAAAATGTTCATTAATTAATTTACAGACAAGAGTGGTAATCAATCGCCATCAAGTATTGAGTATTACAAAACATTTTTTTTCATTCAAATGACATATTTACAAGTAACTATTAACACTCAGTGGCCTAGCAACTTTCGATTAGTACAAAATATTTATCATCATTCAGTATTAATATGGGAAGTCATCATTGAAAACACTAACAAAACGTTAAGTTACATTAATTATTGGCACTCAGTGGCCAGCAAGTATTGAATAGTATAAAACATTATTCATCATTCAGTATTATTCATATCATTAAGAAATCATTATTAGAAAAATCAGTTAATTACAGTCATAGCATTAATAAGCATGGGCATTATAAGTTACATTAATTATGGGCACTCAGTGGCCAGCAAGTATTGAATAGTATAAAACATTATTCATCATTCAGTATTCTTCATATCATTAAGAAATCATTATTAGAAAAATCAGTTAATTACAGTCATAGCCTTAATAATCATGGGCATAATAAGTAATTACATTAATTATGGGTACTCAGTGGCCAGCAAGTATTGAATAGTATAAAACATTAGTAGCATTAATAAGCATGGGCATAATAAGTACTCTCATTACAATAGATAGTGGCAATTATGTTTAGGTATCATTAAGAAGTCATTATTCAAGTGATATACTATTCAGAGCTGATCAGTGTTATTCAGAATTATCATAAACTAGTGACATTATCTGGGACTGTTAATACATTTTGTTTTTTCTGCTAGCAATGCATTGCTTTGGGTAATTATAAGGGAAAGCAAGAAGAAATAAGAGAAAAAATTGCTTCTAGGTTGTTCCTATAAATGAAAAGATTGTGTAACGTCATTCGTCATGAGTCAGCTGTAGCAAGGTTATCACATTTATAAATGATAGACACAAGTGGGTAAAAAAAAAAAAAAAAATGCAAGTACTAGAACAGGTATAATAGGTAACAAGTTTAGTAAGTATCGTAAAAAGCTTCTCCTGAAAGAAAAATACAAAATGGATTATTGAGCTGAAAGAAGAAACGCAGACTATGCTGAAAAGTAGTGAACTTCGAATTAACAGGTAGTGAAATGTGTATAAAAAAATGTGTTCCATAGCTGTCCTTTCCAAAACCTTCAGTCATCCTACTACGCAATATAACACCTGCTGTCAAAGTAAACTGCAACAAATACTTAAATAACTACATAGCATAAATACATAACTTCAACATTATCCTCATCTGTAAAGAAAAACTTCATTATTCATATCATCATAACTTCATCATTATCATCACCTGTAAACAAAAACTTCATTATTCATAGTACCATATTCTTCATCATTGTTCATTATCAGCATTCATTATCATCTGCAAAAGTCATTTCATTATTCATCACACAACTATTCCTAATCCCTAGCATATTTCATCACTTAAAACTAAAATGTGTAGTTCTGTCTGACAGCTTGCATCAATCGCTTTGTATTCTGAAAGAAAAAATTAGTTAAGACTGCTATTCTGCGATGTGTATAATATATTCTGGTTAATGCTTGTTAATTCTGATCCATTTACTCGTCCTCATTAGCTTATTGCATCTTCTTTCGTTTATTCCATAGGTGAAATTCCCACTTTTGTTTAATTCATTTCCTGTACGCATCATTTATTTCTGAAATTGATGAACAAAGATTAATGTCTTGCATTTAAATCAGATACCCATTAAATAATGACTGGTTAATGGTGACAAAATGAAGCATACAACATAACATGACAGAAAAACGTAATATGTCAAAAGCATAGACAGTGTTCAAAGGCAAAAAGTGTACAGAGAATATCGTAATGCAGCAGCAAAAAAGGAAAATGTAAAACAGTCACGATGTTGAGATATCACAAGGCAATATGTCAAAGTCAAATGGTGTGTGTTATACCTTAACTAGTTCACAGTGCATACAAACAAAACATGAAAACAATCGTACATACATAAGAAAGACAAAATGTGACATTCGTTGTGTTCAGCTTATATGTAGTGTAGTTAATAGAAGCGATAATTAAAGACTTCAATGGAGAGAGAATTTGATAAAATTAATGCGTCATTATAGAGAATTGCACAATTATTCATAAAATGCGTAAGTTCATCTGAAAAAATGTGCACGATCTAGTGTGTAACGACAAGAAGAGCGACCTGCTAACCTTACCTTGCCGGGCACTTGCCAAGAAAAAATACGATAATCATCAATAGGTAGTCACATAAATGTAATTGCATAAGTGGTCACAAAATGTGTAAGTTCATCTGGAAAATATGCACGGTCTGATGTGTAACGACAAGAAGAGCGACCTGCTAACCTTACCTTGCCGGGCACTTGCCAAGAAAAAATACGATAATCATCAGTAATTAGTCATGTGAATATAATTGCATAAGTGGTCATAAAATGTGTAAACGGCCTCATAGCATGTTACATCGTAAAGTGGTTTCATTCGATAAAGGGTTTAATGTTTGACACATGATGGTTGCCTTTCGATTTTCTGGTTCTCAGAGTTTCGACGTGTACAACATTGGGGTGAGGAATGCTGCGAATCCGATATGGACCTGCGTATAGAAGTTCAAATTTACTGCACTTACCTTTTAATTTGCTGGATAAATAGTGTGTACGTACTAATATCTTCTGTCCAACGTGAAAGTCTCGGTGTCTACAAACCTGTTTTTGCTGTCTTCTCCGGCGCTCTGCGGCACGTTTGATGTTGTTCAGCGCAATGTCAATTATTTCGTGGTGTCGTAATCGACGAGATGTAGGAAATGTTACTAATTCTTTGATTTTGTTTGGTGGTTCAACGTTTTTCAGTATAACAGACGGAGATAGCATAGTGGATTCATTTGGAATGGAATTAATTACATCTTGGAATGAGTGTATGTGTGTGTCCCAATTAACATGTCTTTTGTGGCAGTATATTCTACACAGTTTACCAATTTCTTTCATTAGTCGTTCACAAGGGTTCGAAGAGGCGTGGTACTTGGATATATAAATCGGAGAAATGTTTCTAGCTCGTAACATGCGTGTCCATATAGTAGAACGAAATTGTGATCCATTGTCAGAAATTACTTTCATCACATGCCCTATATGAAATAGAAAATGCTTTACAAATGCTTTCGAAACAGTTTTGGCAGTAGCTTTGCGTAACGGAGTGAAAGTAACAAATTTTGAAGTGAGTTCAACAGCGACAAAGATGTAGCAAAAACCTCTGTTAGTTCTCGGAATTGGACCAAAAATGTCTACTGCGGCCATATGTCTTAATTTAACAGGTACAATGGGATATAATGGAGGAATGTGTGAAGTGGTGTCTGACTTAGCTTTCTGGCAAATTTTACATGACGCTAAAACTCGTCGTATACGTTTTTCCATGTTGGAAAAATAACAGTTCTGTCTCAGTATAAGAAAACATTTTCTGGATCCGTAATGTGCATAACTTAAATGAGTGTACCAGATTAATTTGTTAACAAGTTCGTCCGGAATGCATAATAACCAATTGCTGCTGTCTGGATGAGTGCGGCGAAACAGAATGTCATTGCGTACAGTGTAGTGGTTCCTAATCGTAACATTATTCTTATCTTGCCAAAGGTGTTTAATTTCTTTCCACACATTGTCTTTGCTTTGCTCTTTTGCTATGTCCTGTAATGACGACGAAATAAAATTTTCAAATGCAACTTGCTGAATGTACATGACGCTGAAATTTGCTTTGCAGAAGTTGGTTGCTACGTCTTGCTGATTGTTGCTGAGAGAACGAGAAAGTGCGTCTGCTATAACATTTTGTGTGCCGGGAATGTGAACAATCGTAAAATTAAATTCCTGTAAATACAGTTTCCATCTGCTTAATCTGTCGTGAGTAAATTTAGCTGAAAGTAAAAATTGTATAGCTCTGTGATCTGTGTAAACGGTGGTATGTCTGCCATAAAGAAAGTGCCGAAATCTCGTAAAAGCCCATACAACACATAATGTTTCTAGTTCAGTAACGGAATAATTTCGTTCAGCAGGTGACAAAATGCGGCTTGCAAATGCGATGTTTTTAATTACTATTGAGCCATCTTCTTCAATTTCCTGAAAAATGTGTACGCCTAAAGCTGTGTTAGAACTGTCGGTGGCAATAGAAAAATTTCTAGTAAGATCTGGGTGCGATAAAAGTGGAGCATTCAACAAAGCATGTTTCAGGTTCACGAATTCAGAGTGTGCTTGCTTATCCCATGACCAAATAGTGTTTTTACCTGTTAATTGGCATAATCTAGGCGTGTCTAAAGCAGAGTGATGAATAAATTTACGAAAAAAGTTAATTAAGCCCAAAAAACTGCGTAATTGTTTCTTTGTTGTAGGAACAGTAATGTCACGTAGAGCTTGAAGTTTTTCTGGATCAGGCGCAATGCCTTCTGCTGAAATTACGTGTCCAAGAAATTTTATAGAAGTTTTACCAAAATGCGATTTACTGAGGTTAACTGTAAGTCCTTGTGCATGGAAAGTTTGCAATAGTCGTTCTAAAATCAGATTATGTTCAGACCAGTTAGCTTCTGCAATAAGAATGTCGTCTACGTACGTCGTAATTCTGTCTTTAAGTTCTGTCGGAAGTATTGTGTTCAAACCGCGAATAAAAGCAGCAGAAGAAATAGTTAAGCCGAACGGTAATTTACAAAATTGATAACAGTCGCCAAAACAGAGAAAAGCTGTATATTTTCTGCAATTTGGATGAAGTTGAATTTGCCAAAATCCCGATTTCAAATCTAATGTAGAATAAATAGCTGTACCATGAAATTTCTGTAGTAGTTCTTCCAGTGTCTGTGGTCGATCGGTTTCATTAATAATAATGTCATTAATGTGACGTGAATCAAGTACAAGGCGAAGTGAGCCATCTTTTTTCTTAACAATATGCAGCGGGTTTATGTACGGACTAGCTGCTGGTTCAATAATTCCTTGGTCAAGCATATCCTGCAACTCTTTTTTAACCTGCTCTCTATGAATATACGGAATAGGATAATGCTTAGCTTTAAATGTGTCGTGCTGTTTCACTTGAAATTCGTACATAAAGCCGGACATAGTACCAGGAATGTTGTCGAAAACTGGAGCTTGTTGTAAAAGAATTTTATGTAATTGCGTTCGTTCGTCGTCTGTATTTGCACTGCTTTGTTTAACTTTATCAGAAATCATTTGCATTACGTCGTAGTCAGTTTCGTCTGGAGTGTTATAGTTATGTACGTACATGTCGGTGAACAATGCGGAATTACAGTTTATGTTACGTGTTGCGGAAATGACCTCTGTGCGGTTAATTGTTTGTTCTTCCGCAGATAAAGAATGCTGAAATTCTAAAGCCAATTGCACATTTTCGTCCTTCAACATTAAATAAGAATTTTGAAAATCAACCACTGCGTCGTGTTGTACGAGAAAATTAGTACCTAAAATTACGTCTGTTGTCAACAAGGGAACAATCCAAAAATTTGAATGAAAAGTATGACCTCCAATACAAAATGATAAATGCGTCTGTAATTTCACATCCACTCCTTTACTCGATACTGCTCCTTTCACTTTCGTTTTGCCTAAAGGTAATGTAGGATAAGTATTCTCTTTGTTGCACTCGTTGAAAGTTTCCTCATTAATAACTGACATAGGTGATCCGGAATCTATTACCGCTGAAAATTTCGATGAACCAATTTTAATTTCGATGACAGGATGTGAAATGGTTTTCTGAACAACTGGTTTTTCCTGCAAAAGTGTGTCTCTGATGTCGTCAAAAGTAATTACATTTTCATGAACAACATTCTGCGTGTTAAAAGTAGTGCTTGTATTATTGGAAGATGCGATTTTTACAGTATCTAGTCAAATTCTATCTGACGTGTTACTATTATCAGGAGGATTCCGTGGCATTTCTACTATTTGAACAGTTCTATTACTTCTTCCAGACGTATTACGCTCTGGATGATACCTACTGTCGGGTTCATTCATGAGAATAGGTTCTTGTGGATAATTTTGCTGTTGGTATGACCGACTGTTGTTAGATGTACGCTGAAAATTGTCCTCATTATTTCTACGTCTGTCGTAATATTCATTCCTATACGGTGCATTGCGATAGGAATTGAAATAGTGTGTTTTCTGTACATAGTTGTTTCTTTGCTGCCGTGCGTTACTATTTGTTGTATCAGGGACTATACGTGCACGCGGCGAAACATTAAAGCCTGGTTGACCTTGTGCATTCCATTGTTGGTTATGTATTCCAACCGGCTGACTTTCATGCTGTTGTGGTGGAAAACGTCTATTGTTACTTAAAGGTGGTTCCTGTTGCTGAAAGTTTTGATGATGTTGATAATGAGAATTTTGTCTGTTGTTAAAGTTCTGGTAGTTGTCGTTCCTAAAGCGTCTGTTATTTTTCCTATTGAAATTACGTCCCTGATCATAATTACTGTACGTTTGCTGGCCTTGGCTGTTATACGAAAAATTTTTGTTTACAAACGAATAATCAGATTGTTGTACTTCCAAGAGCTGTAACAGATCTCTGAATGCTGAAATACTTTCCTTTTGCTGACCGGTTAGAAGTGAAACTCTTAATGACCTTGGTAATTTAGAGATACATAATTGAATGAGTGCAGATTCACTGTACGGTTCACTTAGGTACTGATTTTGCTGCACCATGTGCTCAAAAAATTGCGTCACACTGGGAAAATTTGAGTTCTCATAATTCGGTAAACTAATTAACTGATCTTTAATTCCGCGCTGTGTCGTCTTCGACCAATACGCTGATAGAAAAGCATTCTGAAACTCTTCTACTGAATAGCATTGTCTCGCGATCGGTCTCATACGAGTTGCCGGCTCGCCTTCCAAAAAACTGCAAATAAATTCCAGTTTGTGCGTTACAGGCCAAGTCGGTGGAAAAGCAAAGCTAAATTGTTGGATCCAATCTAGCGGGTGAATCTGTGTTCTGTCGTTCTTAAATACTTTAAACTTTCTCACTGACAGAAAATGTTTGTAATCGAAATCATCGTCTCTGTGTGACGCAACAGGTTCATGGTTGTAAGAGAATCTGTTGAACTGTGATTGTTCGGAATCAAAGTCGTGTCCTCTTTGTAGATTGCCCAAATTACACGCGTTGCGCGAATCTGACAAATGTTCGCAAAGTGGCGTATGCTGTGATGTGTTATTAACTGAAATACTTTTCATCTCTGTTACTTCTTGCTGTAAACTTGACAGTTTTCTACGCAAGGTGTTATTATACGAATCGATTTCATTAATTGTCTGCTGTAAATTTTGAAATTCAGGTGTTTGATTAAACGAAACCGGTGAAGTATCATCTGATTTATTGTCATTAGTACTTTCGATGACGTCAATACGACTGGCCAATTCATCACATTTTTCAGTCAGTATTTTAACCTGATCATCGGTTTTAGTGTCTGTGGCATTAATCTGGTTTTGCAATTTACGTGTAGTTTCGTTCAGTTTTCTAACGTCAGCTTTGACGACGTCGGAATCCTGTGTTAGTTCTAATTGTTCGAGTCTGTCGGTCACTGTTTGAATATCTATTGTGTGTGTATCTGTTTTTGATTTAAGATCCGAAATTTCGTCACGTAATTCTGTGTTCGACTGTTTGAATGTATTAATTTCGTCGGACACTGTGGCAATATTATTGTCTACATATGTTTTTGCCTTCGCAAACATTTTGCGTTTGTCTTCCTGTCTCTGAGCAGTGATTGTTTCCATTACTTGACGTTTTACTTTATTTTGATCATCAATAAATTTGCGGAAACGCGTATCATTGTTTTCTATGTGAAGACTAAGACGTTCGTTAATCTGAGTGTTCTGTTGTTCGAATTTCGCGTCAATCTTTTCATCCATTGTGCGCGAAAGTTCTACCGTCATTGCTTTAAACTCGTCGCGTAATTGTGTAGCTTTTTCAGAGCATTGTTTAGCGACTCCGCTAATTTCGTCTCTGAGTGTTTCTGTTGCAGCTGTTTGCAATTCCCTTAATTCCTGAGCAACAGACTTAATTTCTTCGCTACTTTTTCGCGAACAAGCCTCGATTTCCTCGCGTAACTGTTCCTTAGTGTCATGGCACTGCGCGGCAACGGCTCTAATTTGTTCACTTAACTGTCTGGAATTGTTATCTAATTTTTCATTTAGCTGTTCGTTCTGTTCACTAAGTTGTTGTTTGAGATCTTCTTTAAGACTGTCTTGTTTTTCATTCTGTTGTTTGACCTGTTCACTAAGTTGTTTGAGATTTACATCATTGTTGTCTAATTTTTTATTCTGTTTGTCTTGTTTTTCATTAAGTTGTTTGAATTCTTCCCTAAATTGTAGCAGTATTGCCATAATTGGATCCGAGCCAAAATTAGCATTTCTATTCTCATTGCTGTTTAATGGTGGATCTGGAATTGAATCGCTTTCTGTAACCATTTGGTTATTCTGAGATTTACAAAAAGGTTTGCCAGTCGAATTTACACTGTCGGTCACTATTTCGGAATTAAATGGATCCGTCGTACTTTCAGTACACTGTCCATTTTCATTACACAAATTTGTCTGTACGTTATTTGAATTTTTCAAACCGGGTGTATTAAGCTGGGCAGCGCTCATTCCAACAGAACGCCCCGCGTCATCAATTGTCGTCAAATTAACAGAGGAGACAATTGAGTTCTCTTGTTCATCATTAAGGTAAAAGTCGTCATGAGTGGTTGCAACGCACTGATTGTCAGTGAACGCAGGATTGTCATCATTGCACTGCGTGTCACTAGTACTATTGGTGAAGTTATTTAATTCGGTCATTTCGTTCATGATACCTCGCGATACACTATTCACAGTCTTTCGCGGCATTTTCACAATAGTCACAATTAATCATAAAACAGATAAGCACAATGCAAAAGCAACACACAAATACAACAGAGCAACGAATTGCCGATGACCTGTAGAAAGAAAGTCACAAGATTAGTAAAAGCGTTGCGCCAAATCCTAATTATATCTAAGAAATAAGAGCAGATATCTGACTGTTTTTCAAAAGATTCTCTACGAAATACGATCCTGGACCGGGTGTCGCCAAGTGTAACCTCCCCACAACAAATTCTAAAAGACTATATTTATTAGAAATGGAGCCACAGCTAAGTGTAAACTCCCCACAAGAATATTAATGGCAAAGACAATTAAATGAAAGCTCGCTATCTGACTCAAGTACAAGTTCCCATTAAATAATGAACGCTAATCCCATGATAATGAAACTGTAATGATAACCTAAACTCAATTCAACCGAAAAGTCGGTGTTTGCCCTGTGCGAAACGAGAATAAATTTCTTACCTTAGTGAAACTGCATGTCAAAATTCTGCTCTTATTGTTCTCTGGCGCTTGCATGAAAAGCATTGGAAGTACCTTTTAAAAATCTTTGTTAAAAGGAAATGGAAGGAAATTTGAATGATTGTCTCTAAAATTGCTTTTAAATCAAAATTATTATTGGGGGCGATTTTTGAAAGTTAAATTACAATGACTGTTCGTTACATTATCTGATGAGCGCAAAGCTGCATGATTATTTATTTAAATAAATTATACCTCGTCCTGAATCTCGACCATTGCGATGCCGACGCCCGCCGACTGCTCTCCGCTACTGCTAGCAACCGACTCCAAGCACTACTGAGGACTGACTACTGCAGACTGACTGACTGCTCGCTACTGCGAGTCGAGCGCAACTGCTCTGGTCAGAGATTCTACAATGTCTCAGCATCGCTGCCGCACAACATACGTGTTTCAACACCTTCTTATGGAAAGTGGCATCACCTCTACGTGGATAGTTATTATAACGGTGGTGAGCCTGCAGAGACGTTACTTGAAAAGAAAATTCGAGTTTGTGGAACGATACAGCAAAATACAGCATTTCCGGAAAAATTAATGCGCGCGAAAGTAAATGTTCAAATGGCTCCGAGCACTATGGGACTTAACATCTATGGTCATCAGTCCCCTAGAACTTAGAACGACTTAAACCTAACTAACCTAAGGACATCACACAACACCCAGTCATCACAAGGCAGAGAAAATCCCTGACCCCGGCGGGAATCGAACCCGGGAACCCGGGCGCGGGAAGCGAGAACGCTACCGCACGACCACGAGCTGCGGACAAAAGTAAACGTGGTTGAAGCTTGTCACCAACAGAAAGGTGACGTACTCGCACAGATATGGAGAGCTGCGAAAACTAAAACGATACGAATGTTCTCTACAATACATAATGACACTTTGACTAACACTCAAAGAAAATGTAGAACAACCAATTACACAATAAAAAACCTGAAAATGTATTAGACTACAACAAATAGCCTACATGAAAGGAGTGGATCGGGCAGACCAATATTTGAGTTATTACCCGATGTACAGAAAAACTATAAAATAGTCAAAAAAGGTTTGCATGTACCTCTTTAATTGCAAATTATTTAATGCGTTCCGTACATGGCAATATTTCAATACCGACCACAAGAGTCTCCGATTTCGCGATTTTTTATTGACAGTGTTTGATTCGTGGATAAAACACCATGTACCTACTTCTGTGCAAAACTTGGGGGGTTTCCACTACATCGCGAACGTCTCATCATCATCCGGTTGACAGACTTTCCGGTTACATAAAACAACACCAGCTAATACTTATTTCCGAAACGAATAAACGAAAACGAAGGAATTGCCATGAATGTGCCATGTGCGTTACATCTTGGAGACTGTTTTGCTGTATATCATACGAAAGAACATTACTAAGTATCGAAGACAATGCAAATAAACAAATATATGAAACAAACAAATTTTGTATTTATTTAAGTATGTATATCTTCAAAATTTTATGAACGTAGCGGAACAGGGTTATGAAGTTATGAGAACTAACGACGAGATTAGTAAAACTTAACAGTTTATAGTCTCCCGATAATGTCAAGAACGGCCGGCGATAAGCCAAGTAATCCGAAATAGCGCTGCCTGCGCCGAGAGAATACATTTGTACGAGACGTGCGGATGGCAAAGCGTTAATAAACTCCAAGTTCGCTATCGACAGCGTTCAGCTGAAAGATAAACATTACTTCCACTCCTACTACGGCCAGCAACAACAGTGTTTCGCCCCGCTGTCCTTCCTTTTGTGAGTGGGGGGCTGCTGTAGTAGGACTCTAACCCGTGTAATCTCACTAACGTTGCAGTTCTCAGGAGCAAGTATCGATCTTGCTGCATCTTCTACGACGTGCCTTTTCGTGGCCATTTTCTACTGTGACGCCTTACGACAGCATCTTGGTGGTGGATGGAGTTACCAGTTAATACTCTGAAATGAAACTTCTCCCCTGGAACATCTCCCCAGAGCTGCAACTTGCAGCACTCTAGTGTTATTATTTAGCTCCGGTAACCTAAACGCTACCACTTTTACCTGCTCTCTGCAATGTGTCAGTGATTTCTCATCTTGGAGCGCCCTTAATGTCTCCCAACAACCTTAAGCGTAATAACGTACAAGTCATTAAATTATCAATATACGACAGCGTAAACTCAGCCAGATGTTGGAAACAAGGTGAAACAAGACTCATCCGGCCTACTGAAATTCTCCCATTACTCCATAGTCCTGGTTTTATGGCTTTAGCACCACTGATGAGCGGTTTTCGAATTACAGCTAACCCTGCAATTTCCTGCTTGTGGAGCTCCCCTTTTGTTTCCAGAATGAGATTTCCACTCTGCAGCGGACTGTGCGCTGATATGAAGCTGTGAGGACGGGGCGTGAGTCGTGCTTGGGTAGTTCAGATGGTAGAGGACTTGCCCGCGAAAGGCAAAGGTCCGGAGTTCGAGTCTCGGTCCGGCACACATTTTTTATCTGTATCACGGTATAAGTGTATATTTTTTTATTTTTACAATTATATATTTTATGATTTTGGTTGGGGTGGCTTTAAATATTGTGGGCTAGCATGAGACTTTTAATTAACTTATATCGCGATAACACTCGTACGGACATCGGCTGCCCCGAAGTACGGACGATATAATATTTTTTAAACACAGAGCGCGACTCACCGCCTTCTAATACATAGTTTGCGTGAGCTCTGCTATTTAGAAAAGAAAATATGCGTATTCTTACGCAAACTGTAACTATTAATATTGGTCTCAGGGGCTACTGGTTATTTATGTACTAAATTACACAAAGATTAACTGAGATATTGCGTAATGTAATGATTTTTAACATTTCTTTTTCATTATTTGTAAGGTAAAACTGGAGAGACTCTCGTCTGCCGTTAGGCGGCGAAAATGAAACATACTGAACTCACTCAGTATTCTAAATATTAATAAACGAAATCTATTTTGACTCTTTTTAACTTTGAAATTAATGAAAGATCAAAATTGAGAAGTCTCTCGCATTTACATTTAATATTATGATATGAAATTTTAATTAAATAATACAGTCAACGTAATGACCGACTAAATCCTGCTAGGGGGCATGAACTCCCTGCACTACGAAGTTCTGTAAAAATTTTGTTAATTATAATTAATGGTTGCAATCATGAGAGGTGACAACTAAGTCAATAATACACACTTTCTAATGACAATTTCTATTATATTTTTCAAAATACAGATAAAACTTACGTTAATTATCAGACAGCACTACAGTGGCGGCCTACCGCTAGACGAAACAAAACAGGAGAGCTAATTCAATCAAAGCATTGTCTCTGATCTTCATTGGCTATGTTACACAGAGATTATACCAAAAAAACTGTGTTTTGTTAATTACATCGATATTTGTGTTTTGACAGTAATAACTTACGTTCTTTACTATTTGTTATACATCGCGCACACGTACACAGTCCTGAAATAATTTATAATTCACACGTCTCATAACAAAAACTTCCTTTCCCTTTCTCCAAATGTCCATTTATGTGACGTACCGTCACATCTGCTAGGAAGTTTCATATCAGCGCACACTTCGCTGCAGAGTGGAAATCTCATTCTGGAAACATCCCCCAGGCTGTGGCTAAGCCTTGTCTCCGCAATATCCTTTCTTTCAGGAGTGCTAGTTCTGCAAGTTTCGCAGCAGAGCTTCTGTAAAGTTTGGAAGGAAGGAGACGAGGTACTGGCAGAAGTGAAGCTGTGAGGACGGGGCGTGAGTCGTGCTTGGGTAGCTCAGATGGTAGAACACTTGCCCGCGAATGGCAAAGGTCCCGAGTTCGAGTCTCGGTCCGGCACACAGTTTTAACCTGCCAGGAAGTTTCCCCTTGTGTTGTTTTGCTGGTAAGAGTACAACATATAGTTCTGCAGTGACTTTTGCAGCTATTGTCCCCTAATTTCTAATGACAGTTCTCTTCAATGACCAGCGTCACGATCACTCCACACATATTTTAGGCCATGTTGTGACACAGCATGTGATGTTTTTCTGCTTTTCTGTATGCGGTATAAATCTTTGATTGGTGTCTCTTGAAACACCAAACGCTTCGACTAACTTGGTAACTGAAGCATTCACCATAGGAGCGCCAAAAAATTGTCCATGTTCGAATTCACGTAGGCCTGACATAATGGACTCACAACTACACATAACACTGTTCTGACCCCTACTGACACTGAAACGCACTGAGAACATCGCACGGATGCCGTTCGTGGTCAAATATAACAGCACCACTTGCAGGCTTGGCTACCGTCTGCATTTATGTTCAAACATGCATTTTTGGCGGTGTTTCCATATTTTGTCCAACCCCAGTATACGAGGTGTTTCCGTAAGAGTGTGCAAAAATTTAACAGGACGTAGAGGATGCTCCACTGGACAATTTGAGGTAGGGAACCTGAGATCGAAGAAGCGAGCTTAAGGAGATATAGGAATAAAATCACACCAATGCATACTTTTTTCTTTACATTACTTACACTTAACCGCAACTACCATCATTGACACGATGAACGTACCATCTTTACTTACAAAATATACTGAAACTTACCAGCCGCGCGGGGTTAGCCGAGCGGTCTCAGGGGCTGCAGTCATGGACTGTGCGGCTGGTCCCGGAGGAGGTTCGAGTCCTCACTCGGGCATGGGTGTGTGTGTTTGTCCTTAGGATAATTTAGGTTAAGTAGTGTGTAAGCTTAGGGACTGATGACCTTAGCAGTTAAGTCCCATCAGATTTCACACACATTTGAAATGAAACCTACCAACGTCAGTGCAAGTATGACATTGGCGAACAAGATTGTAGCACACCCTGACAAATATCCCTGGTGTGTTTCAAATCACATCGCAGATAGATACAATTCTGGCAACTAGTTCCATCTCCGAATCCACTGAGCTCTCATACACAAGTGACTTTAGATATGCACACAAGAAATATCAAGGGGATTCTAGTTAGGCGGCCTCGTAGGCCGTGGAATAGGACTTCCCTTTACAATCCAGCGACCAGGAAGTGCAGCATTGAGATGGTTGCGGACATCCACTGTGAAGTGAGGCGCTACATCGTCATGATGTATCCAAATCCTCTCACGAACAGCCAAGGGTATTTTCTCCAACAAGTCAGTAGAACTCTTTGCACGACCCTCAAGTACAGGTTGCAATTCAGACTTTCTAGTAGTTAGACTCGTCTTCCTTGTTCCCTTGCAGCAAACAAAGATTATACATGTAAGCAAACAGCACTGTGTGTGTAAAAGTGTACGCATGTTAGTTGTAAATAAGTTGGAAAGCAGTAAAGCTAGAGGAAGCGGTAGACAGGGTTTACTTCCACATCTCCTTAAGTTGGCTTTTCCGATCCCAGGTTCCCTACTTCAGATTGTTCAGTGGAACATTCTCTATGTCCTGTTACATTTTTGCACGCTCTTACGTAAACACCATGTATACGGGGCCTTCGAAAAGTAAGAAACACATTATTACAGCAGGCCAAGTACTTATCATCGAGTGCTGCACCATGCTTCAAAGTGATACAGTTATACGTCAACAAGTCTCAGTAAACAATGGTTGGAAATCATTGGTGCAAATCCTTGTCGGTAGAAATTCATTCACAGGTCGTGGAGTCATTCGAGAACAGTTGAACAGCTTTGTAAACATCTACATCACTGGAAAACGTGTTGTCTCTCTCTCTCTCTTGCCCCCCCCCCCCCCCCTCCAGATATTGTTTCAGGTTGCCGAAACTCTACAAGATGCTTCGCGATCAGCGTCATCCACGTCTCACTACGGCTGGAGGAGACATTGCATTTGGTCTACATACCGCCAGAATGTGACGGTGAATCTGTGTGCACTTTGGAAGTTTTGGCCGCAAGAATTCTACAGGTCCGCGCACTTCAACTGTGGAATTGTTTCCAGCTGTTGCGCCATTTCACTCGTGCACTGTGATACACCTGCTACCTGCCTCACAGCAGAACTGTGTCTGGAAGACACCCAGAGAATGTGCTCTCGTCTGATAGCGCGCCACTCTTGTTGCACAGTAGTCTTAGCTTGAGACAACATGTGTTACTTACTTACTAACGTCCCTATGTACATCTCTCCCCGTTTATCTTCGATCGCAATAGGCGATCTTTCTAAGATAAATTTACTTTTATAATTTCATAATGGAGCTATTGAAAAAACAAGCCTGACAAAGATATTAAATGAATCAACAAGTTTATTGTTACCAGTCACTGTTTATTTATCCCCACGACGCGTTCCAAAGGTTTACACCTCCATCATCAGGTGGATTTACATTTGTTTAGTATGACATTTGTGTGTGTGTTGGGTTACGAATTTTTGGAGGAACTTGTGGCACTGTCTAGTGGAGTCAGTGCCACAAGCTCCTCCAAAAAATCGTAACACTACATACACACAAATGTCATACT
This sequence comes from Schistocerca nitens, assembly GCF_023898315.1. Taxonomy (NCBI): domain Eukaryota; kingdom Metazoa; phylum Arthropoda; class Insecta; order Orthoptera; family Acrididae; genus Schistocerca; species Schistocerca nitens. The sequence goes on from NC_064614.1 coordinate 25,443,564, forward strand.
AAAAAACGTAAATTCACCTGATGACGGAGGTTTAAACCTTTGAAACGCGTCGTGGAGATAAATAAACAGTGACTGGTAACAGTAAACTTATTGTTTCATTTAATATCAATAACAGTCACTGTAAAGCCTAACCTCAAATGTTCGCTTTTAAAGCTAATATTCCGAGACTATTCAAGTGATATTGCCCGTTTCGTCCTCGACTGTATAATTTTCGCTTTCTGAGATGCTAAAGTTCTTGCTTAAATATGTTTAGTAAATGTTTCTGTTCTTCAGAAACACTACAGTTCTTGCTTAAATATGTTTAGTAAATGTTTCTGTTCTTCAAAAACACTACAATCTGTTTTTATGATTTCCTGAGTGATGGATGACTTTGTTTCTTTCTAACTTTGTATCCATTTTTGCTTTTCCACGGTTTGAATTTCTACTGCGGCTTAAGCCAGGCAACTCCAGTTCAATGCAATTTTGTCATATCATGACATGTTGGAGACCGTGGCTGTTTTTGAAGACAAATGTTGATGGTGTTAGGACAGCAACCAGCCACAAATTTACTTTGAGTTCCTTTATTCAAAGGAAACCGTTACCGGTTTCGAATCGTTGCGATTCATCATCAGACGGTTTACACGCTTTCTTTCTACATTTGGTGTGTTTTTATAGATTAATTGTCCTAAAATATAAATAAAACATAATTACAAACACGCCACACACAGATGGTTGCGTTGCAGATTTTCGTTGCATGTGACTTACGTGAAACGTCGGTTTCGAGTGTGTTTCCATAACGTTCATCCAATCGATGTAAATGCATTCACACTGCATCCTCGTTGTTGCACACGTAATAGTTCTCACTGTACACTTTAGATTTGTCGCTGAGATCATTCCAACCACGCACCGCATGTTTTGGTACATACAAAGAGCTTACAAACGTATGGGTGTCACAGATGCTATGATATATCGTAACATTTGACGATGATGTCCTATGTTTGGAAAGAATCATATATTCTACACCATACATAACACACATGAGCTCATAAGCTTAATTAAAGACATCCACATCCCACCAACAGCTAAATTAGCATCACTAGACATAGTCAACCTGTACACGAACATCCCTGTAAAAGAGACTATTAACATTATAAGAAACAATCTGCTTAAATATAAGAAAATTAGTGTTGCAGAGATCTGTGAACTCATAGAAATACTTTCACTTATTCTAGAGCATAATTACTTTAACTTCAACAACAAACTGTACCAACAACATGATGGTTTGGCAATGGGAAGTAGCTTAGCTGGGATATTGGCTGACATTTACATCAACCATATAGAACAAAAATTCTTTTCTGCCAACAAGCACATCTCAAACAAAATAATATACTACAGAAGATATGTTGATGATACAATACTGCTTTTTGATGGTACAAGCAATGAAATAGATACATTAGCAGCAGATCTTAGCAAAATGCACAAAAATATTAAATTCACAGTTGAACATGAAACTAATAAAAGCATTAACTTTCTTGACCTGAAAATTTGCAATAGTAACAATAAACATCAATTCTGTATTTACAGAAAACCTACCACCACAGATGTCAGTATTAGCAACTCATCTTGCCACCCCCGCCAACAAAAAATGGCATATTTCAGAACGATGCTACACCGAATTAAAAAAGTACCAATGAGTGACACAGACCAACAAAATGAAATCAAGATAATTAAAACAGTTGCTCATAATAATGAATATAAACCCACAATAATAGAAAAACTCCACAAGAAAATGCAGACAAAACCCACAGATCCACCTCACAGCAGTCACTTCAAGCCAAATCAGTGTGCCACTGAAGCCAAACCTAAATATGCTACTCTCCCATACATAGGGCCACTTTCATACCAAATAGCAAACTTATTTAAAAAGAAAAAAAGATATCAGAATCAGCTTTTCCACAAATAATAAATTACAACAAAAAGTGATCCATGATGTAAACACCTCCAAGAGTCCCTACCGTAAATCAGGAATATACAAACTCAAATGTGATACATGCCCAAAATTCTACATTGGACAGACAGGCAGAAGTTTTGAAATTAGATATAAATAACATATTGACGCTCTAAGACTTGGTAACTTGAACAAATCAGCATTTGCAGCCCATATTGCTGAAGAAAACCATTCAGTGGGAAACATTGTGGACAACTTAAAGATTTTACATCTAACAGAAAAAGGGGCCACTATGAATATATTAGAAGAATTAGAAATACACACACACAAAAACAGCACCCCAGACTATATCCTTAACGAACAAACAGAGTTGGCTAACACCCCTTTCCTGAAAAATTTCCAAAAATTACTTTCCAGCCTCCATAGCAAATAATATTAATACACCTATCTGCAGATCAAGTGGAAAATTTATATGTTACTATAATTCTCATGCTGCCAAATGTAATAAAATAATGTACTATTTTACCTATACAGTTCTAAATATATATAAAAAACTTTATAATTAAATTAAAAAAAATCTCTGTACTAATGTAAAAGACATTACAGTTTTGTAAAAGAATATATGATTCTTTCCAAACATAGGACATCATCGTCAAATGTTACGATATATCATAGCATCTGTGACACTCATATGTTTGTAAGCTCTTTGTATGTACCAAAACATTCGGTGCGTGGTGGGAATGATCTCAGCGACAAATCTAAAGTGTACAGTGAGAACTATTACGTGTGCAACAACGAGGATGCAGTGTGAATGCATTCGATTGGATTCGATTGGATGAACGTTATGGAAACAAACACTCGAAACCGACGTTTCACGTAAGTCACATGCAACGAAAATCTGCAACGCAACCATCTGTGTGTGGCGTGTTTGTAATTATGTTTTATTTATATTTTAGGGCAATTAATCTATAAAAACACACCAAATGTAGAAAGAAAGCGTGTAAACCGTGTGATGATGAATCGCAACGATTCGAAACCGGTAACGGTTTCCTTTGAATAAAGGAACTCAAAGTAAATTTGTGGCTGGTTGCTGTCCTAACACCATCAACTCCAGTTCAGCTTCTTTAGTTAGCTGTTTAAAAAAAGTAGAAAAGATGAGAATCGAAAAGTTTGAGGTGATAAGATTGCTAAAAATTAAATTATCTAAAAACATCAGAACTGTTGAGGAAGAATTTCTGAGATTTTACATCTGGAGCACAGTAGTGATGGAAGTGAATCATGGACTACGGAAAAACTAAAAAAGGGAATCTAGGCGTATGAGATATACTGTTATAGAAGGGTCCTGAAAATTAAATGGTATAATAGATGAGAAATAAGGAGGTTCTCAGCAGAATCGGAGAGGAAATGATTACATGGACAACTCCAACAGGTAGAAGTTACAGTATGATACGGCATGTGCTACAATATCAAGAAACAGTTTCTACTGTGTGGAGAGATCCATGCAGGAGACTGCCGTTGAAATGTTTATAAGTAACTGAGGACGCTGGGTGAAAATTCTTCTGTACTATGAAGAGATGGTGCAGGAAATTAAATCGTGGAGGAACGCATCAAACCAGATGGGATACGGACGAAAACAGCTCCGTAATTTATTTACATTTAGTTAGGGACGGTCTTTGAGAGAATACAGGTCGGTAGAAATGGTGGCTGGCGGTTGGTCTTCCGTCACCTCATCGTAAATGGAAGGCGCAGGTGTCCCAGCAGAGGCCGCACGAAGTTAGCCGACACCAGAATGTGATTAGTGGGTTGGGAGCCTCGGCGAACCGCCTACACTCCAGCGACGCTGTCACACTAATTAGGCTTACCGTAATCCTGTTATTGCAGGCCACGATATCTGCAACTCGGGACCGCCGTCCATAATTTTCTGCAGAAATCAACAAGCTGTATGAGGCTGATTAAAACGTCAGGCTCAGAAACTGATGTCTCTTATTTAGGCATGTCCAAATACAAATACCATACTCACTGAAATATCAAAAAATGCTATTTTAATGGAAGTCCTGAGATAAGGTGATTCCACGTTTTGACTTAGGAGACATAGTGGGAAGTTAACTTTTAACGTTCGTATTACAGTTATTGTACTGTAAGATATATAGCGGTCGAGCAGAGGGAGAAAATTTTAATGTGCTGCTAATCTTTCAGCGTTATTTTAATGCTATGTTTAAAGCCACTAATCAGCGAAATACGTTAAATAGTGCGTCACTCCTTATCGATCATTCAGTCACAAGTAAGTTCCGCTAGAGTTGTCGAGGAAGTTCTTTTCAATTTCATAATAGCTATTACGATATCTTCGATTACTGATGTCGGTTCTGGCTACGCCAAATGCTGTACTTGTCGTCATCATAGAAGACACAACATTGACTACAGACTTTGGTTTAAGACTGTGTTGAACGCATCATCGCATTTCCAAAATGAATTCCAACTCGCCCTTTTTCTTCCATCGGAGTTTATTTTCATTTGCATTAAGTAAATTGCAAATACCTCTTTGTGAACCGTTTATTTTCACCATGGCCCGCCTCACAGAGCATAAAACATCCCCATAATGAGATCTAATTTTTTTTTCCCCTTCTGAGCCGGCCGAAGTGGCCGTGCGGTTAAAGGCGCTGCAGCCTGGAACCGCGAGACCGCTACGGTCGCAGGTTCCAATCCTGCCGCGGGCATGGATGTTTGTGATGTCATTAGGTTAGTTAGGTTTAACTAGTTCTAAGTTCTAGGGGACTAATGACCTCAGCAGTTGAGTCCCATAGTGCTCAGAACCATTTGAACCATTTTTTTTCCTTCTGATCACTCATAGCTAATTTTGGTAAACATTTCTGGAATACAGTGATCAATTAATTGTTATATTTAGATTAAAGTTCAGTCTTGATCACGTTATGTCTGTTTTAATGAGTAACCGGTTTCGGTTTTTTCTATAAAACCATCTTCAGACCTGTGAATAAATTTTAAGAAATACTAGATACCAATCTTTAAATGAATGAAAAAGTCTAATGATGTCAAAATTTTTAACAAAATAAAATAAAATTAGTTATACCCATTGGCTCCTTTGGGCTGGTAGGTGGAGCTCACCTTGATGCTGTGCAGTCAACTGATGGTTATGAGTGCTGAGCACGAGCTTAAATATGCAGAGGCTCCGCCTACTTCCTGTCACACTACTTCATAACTGCCAATCGGCGTTCATAATATGACGTCATCGTCAAAGTATAAAAGTAGGAAATACACTAATAACATAAAATAGATTCATTTAAATATCTGATTAACAGATAGTAGTTGTGTCTACAACTTATTTATATTTTGAATAAAAACAGTGAATTACGATGTGTGATAGCTGTGCCCTCTATGGACATCTTTGATGTAACTGGCACTGTAATAGTATTAAGGTTGTCCATAGAGGGCACAGCTATCACACATAGTAATTCACTGTTTTTATTCAAAATATAAATAAGTTGTAGACACAACTACTATCTGTTAATCAGATATTTAAATGAATCAATTTTATGTTATTAGTGTATTTCCTACTTTTATACTTTGACGATGACGTCATATTATGAACGCCGATTGGCAGTTATGAAGTAGTGTGACAGGAAGTAGGCGGAGCCTCTGCATATTTAAGCTCGTGCTCAGCACTCATAACCATCAGTTGACTGCACAGCATCAAGGTGAGCTCCACCTACCAGCCCAAAGGAGCTAATGGGTATAACTAATTTTATTTTATTTTGTTAAAAATTTTGACATCATTAGACTTTTTCATTCATTTAAAGATTGGTATCTAGTATTTCTTAAAATTTATTCACAGGTCTGAAGATGGTTTTATAGAAAAAACCGAAACCGGTTACTCATTAAAACAGACATAACGTGATCAAGACTGAACTTTAATCTAAATATAACTCATAGCTAAGTCTCGAAATCACTGCAAACTTCTCTGTGTGGATGCTTCATATAGGCATATAACACATTTTACTTCCTTTTTCTACTAGTGAACACACATACGAAACAGTATTGCACAATAGGGAGGAACCGAACGAGGATGAGTTATTTGTTAAGATATTGCCTTCTTCTTGGGAGGGTAGGGCCTAATCGTCATCATGCATTTCTGGTTTAGGTGTTCCACGACTTCCTTAAATTATTTCAACATCTATATTCGGGAAGTCACCTTACGGAGTGTGGTAGAGGGTATTATTCCTCCCTTTTCTGTTCCATTCACAAATGGCTCGTCGGAATAAAATGTTGGAATGTATGCGAATTCCTAAGGGACCAAACTGCTGAGGTCATCAATCCCTAGCCTTAGACACTACTTGAACTAACTTGTGCTGAGAACAACACACACCCCCATGTCCGAGGGAGGACTCGAACCTCCGGCGGGAGGGGCTGCGCAATCCGTGACATGGCGCCTCAAACCGCGCGGCCACTCAGCGTGGCTTCTTTGGAAGAATGACTGTCCGTAAAGCTCCGTATGATACCGAGTTTCTCTGATTTTCTTGACGTGATCATTTCGCGAGACTTACGTAGGATGAAGTAATATGTAGTCGGACTCTTCTTGGAAAGTAAGCTCTCGAAATTTCAACAGTAAACGTCTCCGTGACGCACAACGCCTCTCTTGTAGCGCCTGCCACTGGAGTTCGTTGAGTATCTCCGTAACGACGTCGCAGCGAGTAAACGTTCCTGTGACGATACGCGTCACTCTTCGTTGGATCTTCTCTGTATCTCCTGTTAATCTTGCTTCGTAAGGGTCCCAAACAGATGAACAATTCTCAAGAAACGGTCGAAAGACCATCTTGCAAGCCACTTTTCTTGTGGATGAAGTAAATTTACTTAAAATTCTGTGTATGAATCTCAGCCTGGAATTTGGTTTTCCTACTATTTGTCTTATAGAGTCATTCCATTTCAGGCCGCTCCAGGTGGTTACTTCAACGTTTTTTAGTTTACTTACTGTTTCTAGTCATTCATCACCAGTAGTGTAAACGAGCAGCAGCAGATTTTTCGCCTATATAGGGGCAGTAAAAAAGATTTATTTACGTTCATGGTCAACCGCAAGTCCCTGCAACAATCGTCAATACGCTGCAGGCCTTCTTTCAATTGGCTTACAATCTTCGCTGTTGCAACTTTCCAGTATGCAAAAGCAAATGTACGGATCGTTCCTACTACAATGGCATGTCCAATTACCTGCTCCATCTTTGTCAAACTGGGCCTGTAAGTACGAGAGTGGTTCAAAAAGTGAGGCAACAAGTCCTCTGCGAGAATAGAATAATTTAAGAAATTAGAGAGACACACGAATTTGCTTAGACACATATTGCTTATTGACAATTTTTTATCCAAGCATTTGTTCCACTGGTAGAGTCAGTTGTCGAAATCTGCGTTAAAGAAATAAAGTCTAGGAGCCAATTAACAACAGCGTCCTGGATAACAGCACCGGTTCTGAAATGGCAACTGGCTAGTTACTTCTTTACCTTTCCGAAGAGATGAAATTCGCTAAGTACAACGTGTGAGCTGTATGGACTATCTCCCAATACTGTCCACCGGAAACAACGGCAGGACGACGTACGCAGTCGGTTGTTCTCGTTCAACGACAATCCTTTCGAAAGCAGTCCCAGGCGTTTCTTCCGAGTCGCCCTCTGCAAGCGTTACAGCGTGGTACAATAACTGGCAGCATTCACGATACCTCCATTGGTGAGTGAATAAACAAGATAAACATGCTTGGATCCCAAAATATTGTGACCAGCCATAACTTTCTTTTTCTCTGCCGTATTTTGAACTTAAGTAATGATGTAGGGCGGCGAAAGGGGGGAGGCGGTATGTCTCCATTGTACCGATCATACATCTGCATCTACATCTACATCTACATGACTACTCTGCAATTCACATTTAAGTGCTTGGCAGAGGGTTCATCGAACCACAATCATACTATCTCTCTACCATTCCACTCCCGAACAGCGCGTGGAAAAACGAACACCTAAACCTTTCTGTTCGAGTTCTGATTTCTCTTATTTTATTTTGATGATCATTCCTACCTATGTAGGTTGGGCTCAACAAAATATTTTCGCATTCGGAAGAGAAAGTCTGTGACTCAAATTTCGTAAATAGATCTCGCCGCGACGAAAAACGTCTTTTTTTTTTAATGACTTCCATCCCAATTCGCGTATCATATCTGCCACACTATTACGTGATAATACAAAACGAGCTGCCCTTTTTTTGCACCCTTTCGATGTCCTCCGTCAGTCCCACCTGGTAAGAATCCCACACCGCGCAGCAATATTCTAACAGAGGACGAACGAGTGTAGTGTAAGCTGTCTCTTTAGTGGACTTGTTGCATCTTCTAAGTGTCCTGCCAATGAAACGCAACCTTTGGCTCGCCTTCCCCATAATACTATCTATGTGGTCTTTCCAACTGAAGTTGTTCGTAATTTTAACACCCAGGTACTTAGTTGAATTGACAGCCTTGAGAATTGTACTATTTATCGAGTAATCGAATTCCAACGGATTTCTTTTGGAACTCATATGGATCACCTCACACTTTTCGTTATTTAGCGTCAACTGCCACCTGCCACACCATACAGCAATCTTTTCTAAATCGCTTTGCAACTGATACTGGTCTTCGGATGACCTTACTAGACGGTAAATTACAGCAACCTAAGAGAACTGCCCAGATTGTCACCCAGGTCATTTATATAGATCAGGAACAGCACAGGTCCCAGGACGCTTCCCTGGGGAACACCTGATATCACTTCAATTTTACTCGATGATTTGCCGTCTATTACTACGAACTGAGACCTTCCTGACAGTAAATCACGAATCCAGTCGCACAACTGAGACGATATCCCATAGGCCCGCAGCTTGATTAGAAGTCGCTTGTGAGGAACGGTGTCAAAAGCTTTCCGGAAATCTAGAAATACGGAATCAACTTGAGATCCCCTGTCGATAGCGGCCATTACTTCGTGCGAATAAAGAGCTAGCTGCGTTACACAAGAACGATGTATTCTGAAACCATGCTGATTACGTATCAATACATCGTTCCCTTCGAGGTGATTCATAATTTTTGAATACAGGTATCATAATGCACCCACGATTCGACCCTGTGACAATATAGAACACGAAATGAACTTTCGCTTTACAGGATACCGCATTGTTTTAAGTGCTAGAGAAACAATCCCATCCGTTTGGATGTATTCTTGTCTTCTGAAAGTCGACGTGGTACCTAGTCAAAACACATCTTTCGGTTGTCCAGTCTGTTGTGCAGGATGCCCACTACACTGCCAACGAAGATGTCCATTTCGAGTGAAATCTCTTTCGAATGTGTTATGACTTGACGGAACTACAATCGCGCGGTCATGATTGCTGTTTCTTTCACTGTTCTGGGAGATGGTTGATCATGAATCCAAGAATGATAAAAATATTTACTTAACTTTGTACATTCCACTGCCACTGGAGTGTGTCGAATATTTACAACTGTTGCAGTATCCCGCTTTGTATGAGACAGTGAAGCCTGTCAGAGTAATGGACCTGCCCAGGCTCCATCTCACACCCCTTAAGACTTCATGTTAACTGTACATTATGAAACGGAAATACCCTAACATAGAATCATAAGGCGGAAAATTGTAATAATCCTCCTATATAACTACCCACTCAACCAGTAGAATAAGTCAGTCAGTTAAAGCAATCTAGTGCTCCTTAAAGAAAATTGCAAATGAAACATAAACCGATTATTTATTATATAAACCAATTACAAAATATTTGCATCAACATTCCATGAAAAATCAAAGTTAATTGCAGACAACAACTAACAAGATAGGCAAGTGGAGGGATGGCTTTTGTTGGTCATCAGTCTTCTGACTGGTCTGATGAGGCCCGCCAAGAATTTCTCTCCTGTGTCATCCGCTTCATCTCATAGCAGCACTTGCAACCTACGCAACCTACTTCCTCAATTATTTGCTGTATGTATTCTAATCTCTGTCTTCCTCTACAGTTTTTGCCCTGTACAGTCCCCTCTAGTACCATGGAAGTCATTCCATCATGTCTTAACAGATGTCCTATCATCCTGTCCCTTCTTCTTATCAGTATTTTCCACATATTGCTATCCTCTCCGATTCTGAGCAGAACCTCCACATTCCTTACCTTATCAGCCCACCTAATTTTCAACATTCGTCTGTAGCACCACATCCCAAAAACTTAAGATTCTCTTCTGTTCCGCTTTTCCCACAGTCCATGTTTCACTACCATACAATGCTTTACTCCAGACGTACATTCTCAGAAATTTCTTCCTCCAACTAAGGCCTATGTTTGATACTAATAGACTTCTCTTGGCCAGGAATGCACTTTTTGCCATTGCTAGTCTGCCTTTGATGTCGTCCTTTCTCCGTCCGTCATTGGTTATTTTACTGAATAAGTAGCTGAATTCTTTAAATTCATCTACTTCGTGACCATCAATCCTGATGTTAAGTTTCTCGCTGTTGTCATTTCTGCTACTTCTCATTACTTTCGTCTTTCTTCGATTTTCTCTAAATCCATATTCTGTACTCGATTGTTCATTCCATTCAGCAGATCATATAATTCTTCTTCACTTTCACTCAGGATAGCAACGTCATCAGCGCATCGTATCATTGATATCCTTTCGTCTTGAATTTTATTTCCACTCCTGAACGTTTCTTTTATTTCCATCCCAGCTTCACATTAAATCATTAATCGACTACAACCCAACGAGTAAGTTAGGAACTCTAGTGGTCGATTGAATACAACATCAAACTGTTGAAATGGCTCTGAGCACTATGGGACTTAATATCTGAGGTCATCAGTCCCCTACAACATAGAACTACTTAAACCTAACTAACCTAAGGACGTCACACACATCCAAGCCCGAGGCAGGATTCGAACATCAGACTGTACTAAGGCTTGAATCGTGCTTAGTGGAGCTGTGGCAACGGTACGCTTCCTATCTAAACAGTGAACAATGCGCGTACTCCACCTCCTCTTGTTATGATTTACCTGTCACTTCAGCAAACTTCTATAACATTGTGACAAACATAACGTACAATACGGAATATATACAAAATGACAATCAGCATAATCCAAGAAAAAAGTGGTTTCTAGGTCTACATAAGCCTGTACGTGAGGTAGTGCGACATTTTTCCTACGTGACGTCTCTGTATATTCATTTTGGCCCTCGCAAGTGACCATCATGCAGTCTCTCCAGGCCGCGAGATGTTAATGATATCTGACACGGGTTAAGCACGTTCAGCTACCAGTACCTCAATAACGAGGAGAGGCGACAACATTTATTTTCGTGGTCGAACTTCAGCTCTACGAAATTTCGATGAACCTCCCTGTACTCCATCGCACCAAAGCATATCCCCCATCTCTGTGCATCAGAGTTTGGTATCCGGCCACATCCCTGAACTAAAGTCTGTCTTGTAAACAAGAGTGGGAAGCAATTTCTCTGTAGATGCTGACATACATTCTATATTAATTGAAATGATGGTTAGCTGTGGTCGTGAAAAGGACCCAGATGTTGTTTCTGGTATTAAAGTTTTAGCAGACATAGCCGCCGTTGCGCAGGGAACGTCCAGTTGCTTCGTTTATCGAACCTTTCAGGTGGACTGTAGTCTGGAAGAAGGCAGAAGGTTAATAAGGAAGTCGCAGTAGCTACTGACATTTTTGTATATACTCATATTCATTTATTTACTGCCATAACTTTTATGGCACGTTACCTAGACTGCAGATCAGGTCAAACGTTCTTTGACGTAATTCTTTTGAGACTAACGTGCCTACCCTTATACAGGGTGTTACAAAAAGGTGCGGCCAAATTTTCAGGAAACATTCCTCACACACAAATAAAGAAAAGATGTTATGTGGGCATGTGTCCGGAAACGCTTAATTTCCATGTTAGAGCTCATTTTAGTTTCGTCAGTATGTACTGTACTTCCTCGATTCACCGCCAGTTGGCCCAATTGAAGGAAGGTAATGTTGACTTCGGTGCTTGTTTGACATGCGACTCATTGCTCTACAGTACTAGCATCAAGGACATCAGTACGTAGCATCAACAGGTTAGTGTTCATCACGAACTTGGTTTTGCAGTCAGTGCAATGTTTACAAATGCGGAGTTGGCAGTTGCCCATTTGATGTATGGATTAGCACGGTGCAATAGCCATGGCGCGGTACGTTTGTATGGAGACAGATTTCCAGAACGAAGGTGTCCCGACAGGAAGACGTACGAAGCAATTGATCGGCGTCTTAGGGAGCACGGAACATTCCAGCCTATGACTCGCGACTGGGGAAGACCTAGAACGACGAAGACACCTGCAATGGACGAGGCAATTCTTCGTGCAGTTGACGATAACCCTAATGTCAGCGTCAGAGAAGTTGCTGCTGTACAAGGTAACGTTGACCACGTCACTGTACGGAGAGTGCTACGGGAGAACTAGTTGTTTCCGTACCATGTACAGCGTGTGCAGGCACTATCAGCAGCTGATTGGCCTCCACGGGTACACTTCTGCGAATGGTTCATCCAACAATGTGTCAATCCTCATTTCAGTGCAAATGTTCTCTTTACGGATGAGGCTTCATTCCAACGTGATCAAATTGTAAATTTTCACAATCAACATGTGTGGGCTGACGAGAATCCGCACGCAATTGTGCAATCACGTCATCAACACAGATTTTCTGTGAACGTTTAGGCAGGTATTGTTGGTGATGTCTCGATTGGGCCCCATGTTCTTCCACCTACGCCCAATGGAGCACGTTATCACGATTTCATACGGGATACTCTACCTGTGCTGCTAGAACATGTGCCTTTACAAGTACGACACAACATGTGGTTCATGCACGATGGAGCTCCTGCACATTTTAGTCGAAGTGTTCGTACGCTTCTCAACAACAGATTCGGTGACTGATGGATTGGTAGAGGCGGACCAATTCCATGGCCTCCACGCTCTCCTGACCTCAACCCTCTTGACTTTCATTTATGGGGGCATTTGAAAGCTCTTGTCTACGCAACCCCGGTACCAAATGTAGAGATTCGTCGTGCTCGTATTGTGGACGGCTGTGATACAATACGCCATTCTCCAGGGCTGCATCAGGGATTCCATGCGACGGAGGGTGGATGCATGTATCCTCGCTAACGGAGGACATTTTGAACATTTCCTGTAACAAAGTGTTTGAAGTCACTCTGGTACGTTCTGTTACTGTGTGTTTCCATTCCATGATTAATGTGATTTGAAGAGAAGTAATAAAATGAGCTCCAACATGGAAAGTAAGCGTTTCCGGACACATGTCCACATAACATATTTTCTTTCTTTGTGTGTGAGGAATGTTTCCTGAAAGTTTGGCCGTACCTTTTTGTAACACCCTGTATACGTATAACATCATTTTACACTTTTACGCAAAACTTGAGGCCGAACGTAACTTTCGTATCTGTCATTGCCAGTTAACATACCTCGATGAAACTTGTACCATACGTAGTAAGAACGGCTTCAGAAGGTAACCAAATGACGCGAGCAGAAATGACACCTTCATTCAAAGACATTAATTAAACTGATGTCACCGCGACATTACAAATGGCGGAAAATGGTTTGTGACCACCATGGACGGCAGTGCATGTTCTCCAGCGTGCTTCCTCGCTGGTCGCAAGGTTGATGGCGAGTTCTTATGGTATGATGTTCCATTTCTCCACCAGCGCAGTTGACAACTGGTGAACAGTCATTGGTGCATTTGGACGTACCCTCATATGAAGAGAGGTGGGAACACATAATGCACCGAAGAACATTATGAAACGTGATAGTCTTGGTGGTCCAGGTGTCACGATGTAGGGAGGCATAACGTTGCTCGGGAATCCTGACGTACAAACCACAGAGCTAGGTTGTGCAGTGGTTAGCACACTGGGCTCGCATTCGGGAGGAGGACAGTTCAAGCCCACGTCCAACCATCCAAATTTAGGTTTTCCATGATTTCCCTAATCGCTTCAGGCAAATGCCCGGATGGTTCCTTTGAAAAAAAAAAGCCATTACAAAATCAAGTAAGCCATGGATTACTAAGGAAATTAAGATATCGTGTAAGAGGAAGAGGAAAATATATGGACAGGCCAGAATAAGTCAGGATCCGACGTCACTTGCTTACTAGAAAAGATGCTGTAATATTTTAAGGAAAGTCATTAAGAAGTCTAGAAGCTTATGTGTTCTGACAGAAATTAATAATGCGAATAATAAGATTAAAACTATATGGAATATTGTGAAACGGGAGATGGGGCAGCCTGAAAGTGCACAGCAAACCATAGCAATAAAGCTAAATGATGATGTTGTGAGTAATAATTCACAAGTTGCAAGTATTTTTAAAAATCACTTTGTTAATGTAGCAGCAAAAATAGAGTTAAAGGGTTCAGTTGAAAAAGCAAAAAAAAGTTAAAAATGTCTTTCCCCAGGACTTTAGGCCTTTAGAAATAGCACCAACATCCCCCACTGAAATTAAGGGAATTATAAATATACTGAAAAGCAACGGATCATGTGGTGTTGACGGAGTCTCTCACAGAATTTTGAAGTGTTGTTCTAATTTAATAAGTGGAGTCCTTAGCGATATATGTAATTCTTGGCTGGGACAGGGAATTTTCTCCAGACATATTGAAATACGCAATTATCAAACATCTTCATAAGAAAGGGGACAAGAGTGGCTTCAATAATTATAGACCAATCTCATTGCTGACTTCACTTTCTAAAATATTCGAAAAAGTTGTGTATTCAAGAGTAATCTCACATTTAAGTGAAAAAAATTTACTCAGCATGTTACAGTTCGGATTCCAGAAGTGTTACTCGATTGAGAATGCAGTCTACACATTTACCCATCAGATAGTACAAGCCCTACATAACAAATTATCGCCAGTTGGTATTTTTTGTGCTCTCTCTAAGGCATCTCAGTGTGTGGATCAGGTCACACTCTTAGAAAAACTCAGGTTTTATGGAATTGAAAGCTATACACACAGCTGGTTTGAATCATACTTAATGAGCGGAAAGCAAAAAGTTGTGCTGAATAGCACAAATAATATTTGGAGGGTGGTAAATTCTAGTGAGTGGGGAGTCCCAAAGGGTTCAATTTTAGGTCCTTATTCATGTGAATGACCTCCCACTTAACGTTCAGCAAGCGGAACTAGTACTTTTTGCAGATGACACGAGAGTTTTAATAAATCCCATTCCAGAAAAATCAGCTGAACATATTGTTGAGAATGTCTTTCAAAGAATTATTAAGTGGTTCTCAGAAAATGGACTCTCCCTTAATTTTGAAAAAAACTCACTATAGCCTATCCAGTTCTGTACAGCGAGTAGAGTCATACCGACAATTGATGTAGCATATGAACAGGGCTCAGTTAACAGGGTAGATTTCTCCAAATTTTTGGGTGTTCACAATGATGACAACTTGAACTGGAAGAAGCATATTACTGAGCTTCTCAAACAACTAAGTTCCTCTTCTTTCGCTCTTCGTATAATCGCTAGTCTTGGTAATAAACAGATCAGTCTCCTAACGTACTTTGCATATTTCCACTCGATAATGTCTTATGGAATAGTTTTCTGGATTAACTAACCTCTTAGACATAAAGTATTGATTGCACAAAAGAGAGCAGTGAGAATAATAGTGGTGTTCACCCAAGGACGTCATGTAGGCACCTTTTCAAGGAGTTAGGTATTTTAACTGCACCATCAGAGTACATATATTCGCTAATGAAATTAGTTATAAATAACCCATCCCAGTCCGCGTAGAACAGTAATGTTCATACGTACAACATTAGAGGGAAAAATGACCTTTCCTATTCGTTATTGAAGCTGTCAGTTGCTCAAAAGGGAATACATTGTTCAGCAACAAAAATCTTTGTCAAGATAAAGTGTCTGGCAGGTAGCAGATCGAGTTTTAAATCAAGCTTAGAATCGTTTCTTTTGGACAACTCTTTCTACTCCATGGGCGAGTTTCTACCTCAGAAATGGTAAAAAAAATTACCTCTAAATGTAGGTGCATGTGTAGAACTAAAAATTTCAGTAATACTAATATTAGCACTATTCATGTGTGTATATATATATCTTGTAATCTGCCTTGTTCCACACCACGTCGATAAAATAATCGGGAAAATGATCTACGGAACATGAAATAACTAAAACTAAAACTAAAAACTTCCTTCCCCATCCTCCCCTGTTCCAATGTGACCGATGACCTTGCTGTTTGGTCACCTCCCCCGAATCAACCAACCAACGAAATAATCAACAAACAAATCTTTGAACACAGTATATTGGCCAGTTAGCGATATTGTGACGCTGTACTCTTTCCGCATGCGCGACTTTTCAGGAATGCATTCCGTACTGAGTTCCTTTTTATGGATGACAATCCGCGACTGAATCGAACAGTGCAGATGGAGGGGCTGTTTGAATGAGAGGGTATACCGTGAATGGACCAGCCCGCCCTTTCCCACGACTTAAATCCCATCGAGCGTGTGTACGATGCCTTGGGGAGAGGTATTACAGCACGTTGACATCCACCATTGACCATCCACACGTTGTCAACCAATCTGGTGGAGGAATAGAACGACCTACCATAAGAGCACCTTACTGACCTTGTGACCAGCGTGGAAGCACAATACAGAGCATGCACCGCCGATAAATGGTTCAAATGGCTCTGAGCAATATGGGACTTAACATCTGAGGTCATCAGTCCCCTAGAACTTAGAACTAGTTAAACCTAACTAACCTAAGGACGTCACACACATCCATGCCCGAGGCAGGATTCGAACCTGCACCGCCGACTGTGGTGATTACACATCCAACTAAGAACAATGTCCCGCCTTTTTTAATGTCCAGGGACCATCATAAATCACGGTGGCTCCAGTGCAATTATTGTTTTTGAATAAAGATGTCATTTCTGATCGTCTCACTTCGTACTTGTTTCCCTTTCCTTCTATATTACGCTGAAGCAGTTCTTTCTATGCGTGATCAAAAAAGGAAATAAGAGTAACCCATTGAATTACAGACCCATATCACTGACCTCAATTTGCAATAGAATTTTAGAGCATATATGTACTCGAACATTATAAATCACCATGAAGAAAATGAGTTATTGATACATAAGCAACACGGATTCAGAAAATATCGTTCTTGTGCAACGCAGCCAGCTCTTTTTTCCCATGAAGTAATGAGTGATGTCGACAAGGGATCTCAGATCAATTCCATATTCCTAGATTTCCAGGAGGCTTTTGATACCGTTTCTCACAAGCAACTATTAATCAAATTGCGTGCTTGTGGATATCGTCTCAGTTGTGTGACTGGATTCGGGATTTCCTCTCAGACAGGCCACAGTTCGTAGTGATAGACGGTAAATCATCGAGTAAAACAGAAGTGATACCTGGCGTACCGCAAGGTAGTGTCATAAGCCCTCTGCTGTTCCTGATTTATTTAAATGACCTAGGTGATAATCTGAGCAGCCTCTTTAGATTGTTTTCAGATGACGCTGTAATTTACCGTCTAGTAAAATCATCAGACGATCAATTCCAATTACAAAATGATCTAGAGAGAATTTCTGTACGGTGCGAAAAGTGGCAATTGGCACTAAACATAGAAAAGTGCGAGGTCATCCACATAGGTACTAAAAGAAATCCGATAAATTTTGGGTATACGATAAATCGCACAAATCTAAGGGCTGTCAATTCGACTAAATACCTAGGAATTACAATTACGAGCAACTTAAATTGCAATGACCACATAGATAATATTGTGAGGAAGGCGAAACAAAGACTGCGCTTTGTTGGCAGAACACTTAGAAGATGCGACAAACCCACTAAAGAGACAGCCTACACGACACTTGTCCGTCCTCTGCTGGAATACTGCTGCGCAGTATGGGATCCAAACCAGGTAGGATCGACGGAGGACATCGAAAAACTGCAAAGAAGGGTAGCTCGTTTTGTGTTGTCGAGCAATAGGGGTGAGAGTGTCACTGATATGATACGCGAGTTGGGGTGGCAGTCACTGAAACAAAGGCGGTTTTCTTAGCGGTGAGATCTACCGGGTGATCAAAAAGTCAGTATAAATTTGAAAACTTAATAAACCACCGAATAATGTAGATAGTGAGGTAAAAATTGACACACAGGCTTGGAATGACATGGGGTTTTATTAGAACCAAAAAAAAACAAAGTTCATAAAATGTCCGACAGATGGCGCTGGACAGCAAAACTGCTACCGTGACGGGTAAGAGGTACGCCGATATGTTACAGAATCGCATCATCCCCAGCCTGGCTGATAAACACCTGCTGGAACGTACGATGTTTATGCAGGATGGCGCTCCACCCCGTATTGCTAGACGCGTGAAAGATCTCTTGCGCGCGTCGTTTAGTGATGATCGTGTGCTCAGCTGACACTTTCGTCATACTTGGCCTCCCATGTCCCGAGACCTCAGTTCGTGCGATTATTGGCTTTGGGGTTACCTGAAGTCGCAAGTGTATCGTGATCGACCGACATCTCTAGGGATGCTGAAAGACAACATCCGACGCCAATGCCTCACCATAACTCCGGGCATGCTTTACAGTGCTCTTCACAAGTCACAACATTATTCCTCGACTACAGCTATTATTGACGAATGATGGTGGACATATTGAGCATTTCCTATAAAGAACATCATCTTTGCCTTTGTCTTACTTTCTTACGCTAATTATTACTATTCTGATCAGATGAAGCGCCATCTGTCGGACATTTATGAACGTTTGTATTTTTTTTTTGGTTCTAATAAAACCCCATATCATTCCAAGCATGTGTATCAATTTGTATCTCTCTATCTACAATATTCCGTGATTTATTCAGTTTTCAAATTTATACTAACTTTTTGATCACCCGGTATTTACGAAATTTCAATCACCAACTTCCTCTTTCGAATGCGAAAATATTTTGTTGACGCCCACCTACCTAGGGAGAAATGATCATCATAATAAAATAAGAGAAGTCAGAGCTCGAACGGAAAGATTTAGGTGTTCCTTTTTCCCACATGCCATTCGAGAGTGGAATGGTAGAGAAGTAGTATGAAAATGGTTCGATGAACCCTCTGCCAGGCACTAAAGTGTGAATTGCAGAGTAACCATGCAGATGTAGATGTAGGTGTAGATGTAGATGTGGTTCAAGTGTTACTTGGCAGTGATACGACTCGCGGAAGTTAGTTTCGTCCTCAATTTTTGCACGCCAGCGTATTATTATCATTTCATAAAGATGTAATTTTATTTTAAAGCTTTTTATGAAAACAGTGAGCCGGCCGGAGTGGCCGAGCGGTTCTAGGCGCTACAGTCTGGAACCGCGCGACCGCTACGGTTGCAGGTTCGAAACCTGCCTCGGGCATGGATGTGTGTGATGTCCTTAGGTTAGTTAGGTTTAAGTAGTTCTAAGTTGTAGGGGACTGATGACCTCAGAAGTTAAGTCCCATAGTGCTCAGAGCCATTTGAACCATTTAAAAACAGTGAAACGTATACTGAGTACCGTATCAGGTCCTAAAGTTTGTTGTGCGGCACATTGATGGACCATAGCAGGTAGCTGCGGATCTAAGTCCTACAAAGTAAGCACCTGCCCAAACAGTTGAGGGACCTCCACGTTGCTACAGTGAGACACTGCTCCTACGGTGGTAGCCTGCCGGGAGGGGAAGTGTGATGGGAGGCAATGTCGGCGGCGCTGAAGTGCTTCCGAGGGCTTCGTACGTGATAGCGGCACTACAGAAGCGTCAGGTCCCAGCGGAGACTCCCTAACTTAATGGGAGGAGGCAACGACCGCCCCCGAGCGAGGCTGCGGCGCGATCAACGCCCCGCCCATTCGTCGCATCCCGTCCTCCCACCCGTCTCTCCAGCTCTCTCTCTCTCTCTCTCTCTCTCTCTCTCTCTCTCTCTCACACACACACACACACACGGAAGGGGACGAAAGCGGAACAGCGGCGGTTATCTGTCGCTATGCATCAGTCGTCACTCGACAACTTTACAGCCGCGTGCAATCTCGTTAGGTTAAATAGTGCGTATACACAGCGCCGGTCTCATACATCCTTTCTGGCCGTGTGCGTATACATGGGTCGGAATACGGAATGCGGAACAGCGGAACACGGACGGCGCGAATAGAGAAAGACACAGACGGGTTACCCCAAACGCCGCGTCGTCAGCCCAAAGTTTCCGTTGGCGCTGAAACAGTTGAAAGCGTCTCGTCCTTTCCGGTCGTAAATGGCTGGCGCCTACATCAGCGGAATACAGAGATTGGTGGAGGCCCCCCTCGATGAAACGACCTTTCGCCAGCACCTGGGAGTAAAAGGAGGTCGTAACTGGAAATTGCTTGTAGCGCCGTGCCAGTCATTTCTCCTTCTTCTTCGTACGCCTGGCGTTATACGGGATAGAACGGAACTCCACCGACAAAAATTCGGAAGTTATTTTCTGTTTGCATGCGTCGGACTGTACACACGTACCTTGCGTACCTAGCTCTATTTACAAGGCGACAATCAAAAATGTTGACTGCCCGTCGTTCGATAAAAAAAACTGACGCAATCGAAATAATAACTACGACCGTGACAGTCGAGGGCGTTTCCCTTTTTTTTTTTTTCTTAGTTACACGTCACGTTCCGTAGGACCGAATTGAGGAGCAAATCTCCAAGGTCATGGAACGTGTCAGTACATAAAATTACAACATAAAAGCAATAAAACATAAAAATAAAAGTTTATGAACACGAAAAAAGACAGTACACAATTTTAAGTAAACGCAGTCAACAATACGATAACAATCAGCTTAATTTTTCAAGGAACTCCTCGACAGAGTACAAGCAGTGACCCACGAGGAAACTCTTCAGTTTCAATTTGAAAGCGCGTGGATTACTGCTAAGATTTTTGAATTCTTGTGGTAGCTTATTGCAAATCGATGCAGCAGTATACTGCACACCTTTCTGCACAAGAGTTTAGGAAGTCCTAGACAAATGCAGGTTTGGGTTCTGACGAGTATTAACTGAGTGAAAGCTGCTTATTCTTGGGAATAAGCTAATATTGCTAACAAGAAATGACAGTAAGGAATATATATATTGAGGGACCAATGTCAAAATATCCAGACTCGTGAACAGGGGTCGACAAGCGGTTTGTGGACGTACATCACCTATTGCCCCAACCGCCCGTTTCTGAACCAAAAATATCTTTTTAGAATGGAAAGAATTACCCCAGAATATAATACCATACGACATAAGCGAATGAAAATGAGGAAAGTAGACTAATTTTCGTGTCGAACGATCACTCACTTCAGATACCGTTCGAATAGTAAAAATGACAGCATTAAGTCTTTAAACAAGATCCTGAATGTTGGCTTTCCACGACAATTTACTCTCTATCTGAACACCTAGAAATTTGAATTGTTCAGTTTCACTAATCATATGCCCATTCTGTGAAATTGAAATGTCAGGGTTTGTTGAATTGCTAGAAACTGTAAAAACTGAGTCTTACTGTGATTTAGCATTAGTTTATTTTCTACAAGCCATGAACGTAGGTCACGAACTGCACTATTTGAAACCGAGCTAATGTTGCACACAACATCCTTTACTAACAAGCTAGTGTCATCAGCAAACAGAAATATTTTATAGTTAGCTGTAATACTAAAGGGCATATCATTTATATAAATAAGGAACAGGAGTGGTCCCAACACTGATCCCTGGGGCACACCCCCTTGACTGTACCCCACTCAGACCCCACATCACAGCCATTATCAACGTTGTGAATAATGACCTTTTGCTGTCTGTTGCTAAAGTAAGAGGTGAACCAATTGTGAGCTACTCCCTGTATTCCGTAATGGTCCAACTTCTGGAGCAATATTTTGTGATCAACACAATCGAATGCCTTAGTTAAATCAAAAACTATGCCTAGCGTTGGAAACCTTTTGTTTAACCCAACCAGTACCTCACAGAGGAAAGAGAATATAGCATTTTCAGTTGTACATTTGATATAAAATCGTGTGATATATAATGATCAATTATCCTTACATACACAGCCATTCAATAACTTTTGCAAACGCTGATGGCTTAGAAATAGATCTAAAATTATCTACATTATCCCTATATCCCTTTTTATAAAGCGGCTTTACTACCGAGTACTTTAAGCGTTCAGAAAACCGACCATTCCTAAAGGAAAAATTACAAATATGGCTAAATACAGGGCTAAAATGTGCAGTGTAGTACTTTAATATTCTGCTAGACAATCCATCATAACCATGAGAGTCCTTAGTCTTCAGTGATTTTAATTATTGACTCAGTCTCCCCCTTGTTTGTATCACAGAGGAGTATTTCAGACATAAATCTCGGAAAGGAATTTGCAGGAAAGTTATATGATTCCCTGTAGAAACTTAATTTTTACTTAATTCACTAGTAATGCTCAGAAAATGATTGTTAAATACTGTACATATATATGATTTATCAGTAACAGCAATATTTTTACTGCGAACTGACTTTATATCCTCGACCTTGTGCTGCTGACCAGACACTTCCTTGCTAATAACATTTTTAAGCACCTTACTATACTGTAGCTTGATTGTGACTACTTCTAACATTTTGATATAACTCCCGTTTTATTCCAAAAGATATCCTTATCCCACTAGTCAGTCACCTGGGCTGCCTATTACTGTTAGTACCCCGTTTAGGACGTTCTAATGGAAAGCAACTCTCAAAGAGCATGAGAAACGTGTTGAGGAAAGCATTCTATTTATCATCTATGTTATTGGCACTGTAAACATCCTGCCACTCTGTTCCTTGACAAGATTTAAAAAACTCTCTATTGCTGTTGGATTAACTTTCCTTCATAGTTTGTAATTATATGTGACATTTGTTTGAGTACGGTACAAAATCCTTTTAGTGTTAAAATTTGTGCATCATAGTCTGAAAGACCATTCACGAGTCTACTAACAGAATGCCCATCTAGTAATGAAGAATGAATAAAAGTATTGTCTAAGGCTTTGCTGAAGTTCCCCTGCGCCCTAGTTGGAAGAAACACAGTCTGCATCAGATCATATGAATTTAGGACATCTACCAACATCCTTTTTCTTGCACCATCATATACAGAATTAATATTGAAGTCACCACATATAAATAATACCTGGTACTTCCTACGAAGTTAATCAAGAACCCTCTCCAGCTTGAGCAGAAATGCTCTGAAGTCGGAGTTAGGGGACCTATAAACAACAACAATTATAAGTTTAGTTTCACTAAATTCAACTGCCCCTGCACAAAATTCAAATATCTGTTCATTGCAGTATCGTGATACATCTATGGACTCAAATGGAATACTGTTTTTTACGTACATAGCCACTCCTCCACCCCGCAAGGAACTCCTTGAAAAACAGCCAGATAATCTCTGGCAAAGGAAGCCTCTGGTTGTCAAACAATGTCATAATTTGTACTGCTGCATATAATAAAAAGTAAATTTGAATCACCAAATTCTATGATACACATCTAAAACTCTGATAACACCTTGTGAAACTTAGACATTAACAAAATCAGAAGAGGTGAAACTAAAAGTCTTTGAAGTGAGAATTTTGAGAAAGATATTTGGAGGAATCCAAAATTAAACCTCAGCAGAATACAAACAACTAACAAATACACAAGTCTATGATTTACATGGAGAGACAGACATGTCCAAAGCTAAAGCTACGAGACTTCTTTGCCTTTTCTAAAAATCATGATGTGCCTCAATTGCTATATCTGATGTTTTTCTTCAAACATTTTTGGGCAAACACCAGATCACAACAAACTTTTCGACCAAACCTGGTAGTATTTGAATAAAGGAGTTTCCTACAGCTAGCGTGCCAAAGTAAACAGTTCTGAAAAGGATTTAAAAGTTCAAAATAACGAAGAGTCCGTTGGACTGCACAAATATTCAGAGGTCTGTACAAAACGCCGTAAAGAAAACGAAGGCTTTTCAGAAGACCTATGCTTTGTTTCTTTGGCAGCGTAACTCAAGGCATGAATCTCCTAATTGTGAGGAACTGGGAGGTTAAAACCCAGAGGGACATACGAGGGACATTCAATAATTGATACAACAAATTTTTATCGGACAATTTAGGTTCAAAAAAGAGGAATTTGTTGTGGGACATCGTGCAATACTCCCCTTCAGCCCCTATTGCTTCATGAAGTTCCGATAGGTAGTAGCTCCATACGAAGCCTTCAAAATAGTGTCTCTAATAGGGATACGTTCCAAGCAGAGAGCTGCCACTGAGCTTCTTTCGTTGGAAAAACAGAGCATAGCAGATATTCACAGCCGTCGCAGAATGTCTACGGGGACCTCGCAGTTAACAAAAGCACGGTGAGTCGTTGGGTCGAGGCGCCTGTCATCATCGCAAGAAGGTCGCGCAAACCTGTTCAATCTCCTGCGTGCCGGCCGAACGCATAGAGCTGTGACTCCTGCAATGCCGGAACGTGCAGACACTCTCATTCGAGGTGGTCGATGGACCAGAATCAAACAAACATCTGGTGCTGACACACACTTCCACAAGTTGGGGTACTCAAAGGTGTGTGCCCGCTCATCCACCCTACAGCCCGAATCTCTCTTCTTCTCCCATCTGTTTGGCCAATGACGGATGCACTCCATGGGAAGCAGCGCATGGACAATTGGGAGGATGCAGCAAAACGTTGACTCCGATGTCGACCAGTAGATTGGTACCATGCGGCCATACTGGCTCTCCTAGTAAGGTGGCCTAAGGCCGTCGCATTTCACCGAGACTGTATTGAAAAATACGTTTCGTAGCCAAAAGAGTGGAGAATAACGTGGTGTATGAGAATCCTAAATACTAGCAACCTACTTCCAGACAAAAATGTGTTGCATTACTTTTTGAAAGCCCCTCGTACCTGGCAAGACACTGTGAAATCAATAACTAATAGCTTTCAGAATTGGTTAAGCTCGTTAATAGTAAGTGAACAAGTGGATAGACGATTTATGATTCTTTGTCTTTGTGTAGGACCAAATCATTTTTATGACTTATTGACACAACACAGATAAGAAGTATTACACTCACAATAAGCAATTGATTTCTGGAGGGGAAAGTAACAACAAAGAATAAAAGTGTACGGACCAAGAGTATCTTTGAGATACCAAAGCTATCGAAGTTCCTGGCGCAGCCGCTCTCTCTCTCACCTGTCAGACACTACGGCGTGGACAGATTTTAATCACAGCCTCTGTGGCCACATGCCAGTTCGCCAGGTACCCCTCGGACTGCTATTGGATTCCGATGCACCGAGCTCTGCACATATTAAATCGCCGCTCGTTCGTTTGCTAGACTACTGGGACAGAAGTGTGGTATTGCATGAACAGCCGCAACATGCGCGCTTTAGCTCTGGCAACTGTAGTACAGCATCAGACCCTTTCTTGCCCTCTTTGCTCCTGCGATTATTAGTTAATTACATGCCGATCTCACTTCACTCGTCTGCGTTCAGGGGAACTTGGTTTGTGTGCTGCGTTCACCAACACTCGTCTAATTTACGCTTCAGGCACCAGACATATCTCTAAAGGCAGTGATAACACACGCAGCGGTTTTGTCTCCGTTGTTACGAAACTGGTCTCGCATTCTGGTGGACGTTGGTTCAAATCGCTATCCTGTATCCAGATTTAGGTTTCGCACAGTTCCCTTAAGATGCTTAAGACAATCCTTGTCGTCGTCGACATATTAAACTGTAGTCTTGATTCCTCACTTTTTACAGCAACAGCGTGACACAGCGTCCCAGTGAGATCTCTTACCAACAGGGATTTCAAGGTAGTCTGTTACGTTGCTGATTTTCCATCTTCTGGAGCGTTTACATAATACGCTAACGTCTGTGAAATTTCAGGTTGAAGTGATTTATGTATGTTGAAATTCAAGATGGTGAGAAACTTTTTGTGCTGGAAATTTACGAATTAATAACATAAAGTGGAAATTCTCCGTGACAGTTCTCAGTTGCCTAAGTGAAGACGAGGGGAATGCAATAACGAAATAATTAACACAAGAAAGGGCACCTTAGCAGCAGTTGAACAAGACAGAAGTCACGGATTATCAGGGGAATACTCGGCTTACTGATGAAAGAAAAGTTAGATAGGACAGATTTTAGATAAAATTACAGACGCTGTTATCAGGATAAATCAGAACGGATGGAAAGTCAAATAAGAAAATTGAGAAATAGAAGGTGGTAAGGCAACCTCTATTAAATGCAGAAACATAGTCGGGAATTCGTATGGAGTACATTGAAGGTTTGTGTGATGGAGAAAAACAGTCATGAATAATGACAGATGTGGAGACGTATATTAAAATGATGGAGAGACATGAAGACTCTCCATAATATGGTCAAAGTCTGACATATGAGGGGCGTTTGAAAAGTCCGTACAAAGTCCGACTTATGGCACTACCGGCGCGTATCGAGGTCATTTTTAGTTAGTAGGATCTTTGGAAAGAATGCACACCATGTTTCAGCCATATTGGTCTATTTGTTTGTGTTTGGCATTCGTGTGAATCAAGGAAGTCGAGTGATTGTCAAAAAATGGACGAAAAAGAATTTCGTGTAGTGATTAAACATTACTTTACGAAAGGTAAAACGACTCAGGAGATTAAACAGAAGCTTGATAAACATTACGGTGGCTCTGCACCTTCAAGTAGAACAGTTTATAAGTGGTTTCAAAATTTTCGGAGTGGCCATATGGGCACAAGTAGGCAACGGCCTTGCCGCAGTGGATACACCGGTTCCCGTGAGATCACCGAAGTTAAGCGCTGTCGGACGTGGCCGGCACTTTGATGGGTGACCATCCAGCCGCCATGCGCTGTTGCCATTTTTCGGGGTGCAATCAGCCTCGTGATGCCAATTGAGGAGCTACTCGACCGAATAGTAGCGGCTCCTGTCAAAGAAAACCTTCATAACGACCGGGAGAGCGGTGTGCTGACCACACGCCCCTCCTATCCGCATCCTCAACTGAGGATGACACGGCGGTCGGATGGTCCCGATGGGCTACTTGTGGCCTGAAGACGGAGTGCATAAAGGCACAAGTGATGTTGAACGTTGTGGATGCCCTGTGGAGGTTACGACTCTAGAAATCATTGATAAAATCCATGACATGGTGATGGATGACAGAAGAGTTAAGGTGCATGAGATTGTTAGTGCTGTGGGCGTCCCGAATGAACAGGTACATAATATTTTCCATAAACATTTGGACATGAGAAAGCTATCCGCAAGATGGGATCCGCGATTCCTCACGCTTGACCAAAAACGGAATCGTGTGAAGTGTTGCAAGGATGGTTTGCAGCTGTTCAGGAAGAATCCGCAGGACTTTAAGCGTCGTTTCGTCACTGTGGATGAAACATGGATACATTACTATACTCCTGAGACCAAACACCAATCTAAACAATGGTTTACCAAGGGAGAATCTGCACCAAAAAAGGCGAAGACCATTCCTTCGGCTGGAAAGGTTATGGCGATTGTCTTTTGGGATTATGGAGATTGTCTTTTGGGATTCCCAAGGGATAATCCTCATCGACTATCAGGAAAAGGGTAAAACTATTACAGGTGCATATTATTCATCGTTATTGGACAGTCTGAAAACGGGGCTGCAGAAAAAACGCCAGCGATTGGACCGCAAAAAGTTCCTTTTCCATCACGACAATGCACCAACACACACCTCAGCAGTTGTGGTCACAAAATTGATGGACATAGGATTCCTACTCGTTTCACATCCCCCCTACTCTCCAGACTTGGCTCCCTCTGACTACTATTTGATCCACAATTTGAAGAAATGGCTGGCAGGACAAACATTTCATTCAAATGATGAGGTGATTGCAGCAACTAATAGCTATTTTGCAGACTTGGACAATTCCTATTATTCGGAAGGGTTCAACAAATTAGAACAGTGTTGGACGAACTGTATGAGGCTAAAAGGAGACTATGTCGGACTTTTCAAACGCCCCTCGTAGCTGTCCACGATCTCAGCTGAAACAAGTAGGTACGAGTCGATGATACATCTTTAGTGCTGCTGTTATCTGTGGTAGGCCCTGCTTATAAGTGCTTAAACCGTTGAAGCTGTGAGAGTGGATGGTGAGTCTTGCCTGGATAGCCTGCCACGGAAGGTAAGATTCCCGGTTCGAATACAGTTTTAATGTGTCACGAAGTTTCATAGGAGTGTACATTCCGCTGCATAGTGAAAGATTCCTTCGGGTGATTATTTTTCAGAAAAATATTTTCCTTTCTTCATGCGCCTCTGTATAAAATAAGAGGGGCGTTAAGTAAGTAATGCGCCAGATTTGTTTCTCGGCCAGTTTCGGTTTAAAAATGCGGAATTTGTTGTCGGAGACTGTGGAATATTCCAGCTTCACCCCCTATAGTTACATGAAGTTCCGATAGCTGGCGATGCTATACGTAGCTTTCAAAATGGCGTCTGTTTTGGAGGTGCGTTCTGAGGAGTGTGCTGTCATTGAGGTTCTTTTGGCGGAAAACCGGAGCATCACAGATGTTCACAGGATCTTGCAGATTGTCTACGGAGAAGTGGCAGTGAAGAAAAGCACAGCGAGTCGTTGGGTGACGCGTCTGTTATCACGACAAGATCGTGCAAAACCTGTTCAATCTCCAACACGCCGAAACTGAAGGTACGGCTTCAGCGTGTCCGTCGCCACAAAAGTGCAAATGAACTTCTCATTCTCCACGAGAACGAAAGGTCTCACACAAGTTTGTGCATCCGAGAGGAGCTCCTGAAACTTCATTGGACTGTTCTTCCTCAACCACCTAATAGCCCGGAGCCCGCACCTTCCGACTTCCGTCTGTTTGGCCCAATGAAGGATGCACTCCGCGGGAAGCAGTATGTGTATGATGGGGAGGTTATTTATGCAGTAAGACGTTGGGTCTGACGTCCACCAGTACTGCTACCATATGAGCACATACTCCCTCCCGCTAAGGTAGCCTAAAGCCGTCGGCACACGGACCGTGGACGCGAACGTTGAGCGTGCCGAGTTTCTGACGTCATAGCGTTGAACAGCACGTTCGGGAGTCTTTCCGAACGTGCAGAGCAGTATCTGGCATGTCAGATATTCTGAGCGTGCGTTTGAGCGTTGACCAACGAGATGGCACAACGCCACCTACGTCACACGCACGCCTTCTCCCTTCAGTACAGATTTGTGAGGCGCCATATTGGCATTCGTTTCAAGCCTGTATGTATATATGCCGTTTCTGAGCAACATCAGTTTGAGAATCACTGGAAAACCCGTTGTTAACTGTGTGATTCGTTCCAGTAAAATAATGAGAAACATCATATTGGTGGCAAAAGAATTATTGTAACTTGCGTATTATGAGAGTAGGCTACTTGAAGGCAGCGACACACTGAAGATCCACCCAAAATCCATTGTTCTTGGTATAATTTGTTATAATTAAATTTCAATTAGTAACATATTTACGATTAAGGTTTTCAGCAATGTGTAACATAAAATGATTCCTGGGGTGTACTGTTAGTTTGGCGTAATGAGTAGCGTCACGGATTTGTTTTGAGTTACTCATAAGGGCCGTGCTTCGCTTGTAGACATTTCCGAAATTTTTTTCCTAACATTAACGTTTTTATTATGTTCTGATACTTTATTATTAGTTTAATATAAGTATATACTAATATAAGTTCACCTTTTTTTGAGGGGTGACTTTGTTCGATCGGCTTAATCTACAGGACAGCTTGCGCTACTTGTATAAAGATAATTTTCTCCTTTTTCTTTTATGCTTTGTAATTCACATGTTGCAAAGATTCTGCTACTGGGTGGGAACAGTGATCAAGTAAACTGACCTTGGGGTTTTACTAAAATGTGGGAATGATGAAATAATGTTTATCTCATGCGGAGAAGTATTCCAAATTTGTATCGCACTGTTTGTAATGGAACTTTTATAAGCCTGTGTCCTTATTGACTGGACATGGTACTTTCCTTTTCGTGGACGACGGAGGAAATGTGCTTTTTAATAGTGCTAACGTGGGACTTTTAGGCGCGCCCTTTGAATAAAACAGTGTGATTTACGAACTAAAAACATTCCTCAACTGCCGCCGGAGTGCGTTGCGATAGCGTGTACCACGTTGGGGCCCACGTACCGTATGCCCGAGTCGCATCGTTCCTGATCGTTCAGCAGCACGTTGAACTTGGCACGCTCAACGTTAACGTTCGACAGCACGGTCCGTGTGACGACGGCTTAAGGCTGCCGGACTGAACGGAGATTATGCTGAAAAATAGGAGTCTATAGCCAAAAGAGTGGGGAATAATATGGTTTATTGGAATCCTGAATGAAACCAACCTGCTTTAAATAAAAAGGAAGTGTTGCGTCACATGGTAGCTGAAATATAGGCTTCGCGTCATGACCGACTTCATCCTGATGTCAGCTGAAGATCAGACGACCAGTAGAAGCTACTTGAGACTTGCGTAAGCCAACCACAGGTCGTAATGAATCCAGTGTCAACTTGATGAGTAGAAAGATACGTTTCAAATCACATGCTTATGACTGCATCGTGGAGACCGCGAGCGGCGGTATAAATGAGATACCTGACACACATTGTTCAAGGTTGATGAGAAAACGACAGTGAGGCGTAGCGCCGTATACCGACCCTACCTTGGAGGCGGTTAAGTGGGAGATGTGTCTCAGAGCTGGATAGTGACAGATGGTGACGCGAGACTGGACGCGCACGTAGTTTATGTATCAGCCGGCAGAGGACAGTATTGGATAGGGGACTGTGATTTAGTTTCGATTGTGCCCACTAGACTGCACTAAAGTAATAGAATGTTTTTCATGAACTGTTCTACATTTTCATACAATGTTATTATGTCTTTTTGTGCATGTAAAATGTTATAAATGTGTTTTAGCAGTATGAATGATGCGTGAGTGTGGTTTAAGGATAACATGAAGATAGTTGTTTAACGAGTTATGTAGTGGGATTTAGTGTGGGAACATTTCGAAGAAGTATGGATGTGGACAAAGGGGATTTTTGTAGAATAGATTTGTAAAGTATGGTTATGGTAAAGGAAAAGTTAATTCAGGTAAAATAACCACAGTAAATAACTTCATGCATAAACAAAACTTCAGCATATTAGATCATTACGTCGGTAAAAAGTGCCGTCGTTAGGTTTACTATTTTGCGATTGGTTATGGACGAAAAGCGCGGACTGACGCGGGAGAATGTTGTTATGCTATTGGCCTTTCTCTGCTGCTAGCCATGAAACAGTTCGGACGTGTTTAGTAGTAGTTCCGATGGAAATGATAAGTTGCCGGATCTAGCAGTGTTTCATACATCAAAAGTGTTGGAAAGTGACGGCATAATTATTCCGATGGGTGTGTAGAAATTTCGGAATTTTTAAGTGAATTTTGTGGCGAGAAAAGACATAAATTCCGCGTGGCGTATTGAGCAGGTCGGTGGCTAAGAAACGGTGACTGCATTAGGTACCGACAGACTTAATATTTGTCGAGCATTATCAATCAAAAACAATGTAGCTATTACGTTTTCGGGAAATGCAACACCATAAACTTGCTAACGTGAGTGAAAGGGGTTGTGAGTGTGTTAAGACTAGCATGGGCTTGGCAGTGATACTTCTTCGCCTAAGTTTCAGAATATACTAATTAAGAACAGAATTTCCAATCTTTCATTTCGTGTGAAAACTTTCTCCCGAAACGTACGTAGATTTAGTGATTTTAATTGCAACCTGGTTCACGTCGAAGTACAGTAGGTTTCGCTCGGCTTCCCTACTGATGATCTGCTGAGACAATGTTCACAGGTAGGTGCAGGTTAGTCGTAAAAGGGACGGAACGAACCGCGTCGCCGCAACAGCTTGCTTACGTCAAGATCGCGTCCCTTGCTTATGATCAAATACTACTCACCCCATAACATCGCAAGAGCATTTCAGTTTCAGTAATGAAAGACGTAGAAACAGTCATTAGTATGATGAGTGGCCAGGCCGGCCGGACTGGCCGAGCGGTTCTAGGCGCTACAGTGTGGCACCGCGTGACCGCTACGGTCGCAGGTTCGAATCCTGACTCGGGCAAGGATGTGTGTGATGTCCTTAGGTTAGTTAGGTTTAAGTAGTTCTAAGTCCCATAGTCCTCAGAGCCAACGAGTGGCCAGATAAGATGTCGTACAACAAAGCTAGACCCAGCGCGTGACACAGGTGACTTCTCCAGTTGCAGGAGGCGGCCGCTTCGTGGTGACGAGCACCGGTGACCTGCTGGTGAGGCGGGCCACGGCGGCGGACGCCTCCTCCCGCTACAGCTGCCTCACGCTGCACGCACTCACCGGGGAGCGGCGCAGGAGCACCCCGGCCCAGCTGCTCACCGTCACAGGTAAGCTGTCCCACAGCACGGGACGAGGTAATCTGACAGATTCCCGAAACTGTGTTACGCAACGTAATTAAGTTTTCATCAAGATTAAATTCAAGAAAGACCCCACTAAACTGCATATTTTTGTTGTTGTTGTTGTTGTTGTTGTTGTGGTCTTCAGTCCAGAGCCTAGTTTGATGCAGCTCTCCAAGTTACTCTATCCTGTGCAACTGTCTTCATCTCCCAGTACCTACTGCAGCCTACATCCTTCTGAATCTGCTTAGTGTATTCATCTCTTGGTCTCCCTCTACGATTTTTACCCTCCACGCTGCCCTCCAATACTAAATTGATGATCCCTTGATGCCTCAGAATATATCCTAACAACCGATCCCTCCTTCTAGTCAAGTTGTGCCACAAACTCCTCTTCTCCCCAATTCTATTCAATATCTCCTCATTAGTGATGTGATCTACCCATCTAATCTTCAGCATTCTTCTGTAGCACCACATTTCGAAAGCTTCTATTCTCTTCTTGTCTAAACTATTTATCGTCCACGTTTCACTTCCATACATGGTTACACTCCATACAAATACTTTCAGAAACGACTTCCTGACACTTAAATTTATACTCGATGTTAACAAATTTCTCTTTTTCAGAAATGCTTTCCTTGCCATTGCCAGTCTACATTTTATATCCTCTCTACTTCGACCGTCATCAGTTATTTTGCTCCCTAAATAGCAAAACTCCTTTACTACTTTAAGTGTCTCATTTCCTAATCTAATTCCCTCAGCAACACCCGATTTAATTCGACTACATTCGATTATCCTCGTTTTGCTTTTGTTGATGTTCATCTTGTATCCTCCTTTCAAGACACTGTCCATTCCGTTCAGCTGCTCTTCCAGGTGCTGTGCTGTCTCTGACAGAATTACAATGTCATCGACGAAACTCAAAGTTTTTATTTTTTCTCCATTTATTTTAATGCCTACTCCGAATTTTTCTTCTGTTTCCTTTACTGCTTGCTCAAAAAACTGCATATATGTACAAGTTTTGTTGCATCACCCTGGTTCACAGAGCTCCTGAAAATAGATGTTCAAAATGGCTCTGAGCACTATGGGACTTAACATCTGAGGTCAACAGTCCCCTAGAACTTAGAACTACTTAAACCTAACTAAGGACATCACACACATCCATGCCCAAGGCAGGATTCGAACCTGCGACCGTAGCAGCCGCGCGGTTCCTGACTGAAGCGCCTAGAACCGCTCGGCCACACAAAAATAGATGTTGACTGTGGATATTGTATCACACATACAGTCCCTTTGACTGTTCAGAGATGTCACTAAACCCGCCCAAAGATGTAAACAACCATGCATGAGCAGCGCCTGTTAGACGCACGAGGTCCGACAGACGATCAGTTCCAGTCATTCCACGCTGAAGGACGTACACGGCTCGAGTTGTCTGTAGTTCATCCATACCTAGGCGGTCAATATCGCGGTTCGATCGCGTCCGCATTGTTACTTTGTGCCAGGAGGGGCTCTCAACAAGGGAAGTGTCCAGGCGTCTCGGAGTGAACCAAAGCGATGTTGTTCGGACAGCGAGGAGATACAGAGAGACAGCAACTATCGATGACATGCCTCACTCAGGCTGCCCAAGGGCTGTTACTGCAGTGCGTAACCGCCAGCTATGGATTATGGCTAGGAGGAACGCCGACAGAAACGCCACCATGTTCAATAATGCTCTTCGTGCAGCCACAGGACGTCGCGTTACGACTCATGCTGAGCGCAATAGGCTGCATGATGGGCAACTTCACTCCCGACGTCCATGGCGAGGTCCATCTTTGCAACCACGACACCATGTAGCGCGGTACACATGGACTCAACAACGTGCCGAATGGGCCTCTCAGGATTGGCGTCACGTTCTCTTCACCGATGACCTTCGCATATGCCTTCAACCGGACAATCGTCGGAGACGTGTCTGGAGGCAACCCGATCAGGCTGAACGCCTTATACGCACTGTCCAGCGAGTGCAGCAAGGTGGAGATTCCCTGCTGTTTTGGGTTGGCATTATTTGGGGCCGACGCACGCCGCTGGTAGTCATGGAAGGCGCCGTAACGGCTGTACGATACCTGAACGCCATCCCCCGACCGATAGGTAACTGCAAAGAAACAATGGGTAACATGAGAAGTAATTCAGTTGATCGACGAAAGAAGGAAGTACAAAAACGTTCAGAGAAATTCCGGAATAGACCTACAGAAATACAAGTGACGTAGGAATGAAATAAACAGGAATTGCAGGGAAGGTAAGACGAATTGGCTACATCAGGAACATGAATAATGATTAGATTAAAACTGTGTGCCCGACCGAGACTCGAACTCGGGACCTTTGCCTTTCGCGGGCAAGTGCTCTAACCAACTGAGCTACCGAAGCACGACTCACGCCCGGTACTCACAGCTTTACTTCTGCCAGTACCTCGTCTCCTACCTTTCCGAGTTCGAGTCTCGGTCGGGCACACAGTTTTAATCTGCCAGGAAGTTTCATATCAGCGCACACTCCGCTGCAGAGTGAAAATCTCACTCTGGAAACATCCCCCAGGCTGTGGCTAAGCCACGTCTCCGCAATATCCTTTCTTTCAGGAGTGCTAGTTCTGCAAGGTTCGCAGAAGAGCTTCTGTAAAGTTTGGAAGGTAGGAGACGAGGTACTGGCAGAAGTAAAGCTGTGAGGACGGGGCGTGAGTCGTGTTTGGATAGCTCAGTTGGTAGAGCACTTGCCCGCGAAAGGCAAAGGTCCCGAGTTCGAGTCTCGGTCCGGCACACAGTTTTAATCTGCCAGGAAGTTTCATATCAGCGCACACTCCGCTGCAGAGTGAAAATCTCATTCATGAACGATGATTGTCGGAAGAACTGACACAGCGTATAGAAAAGTCAAAACAACCTTCGGTAATATTAAAAACAAGGGCGGTAATATTATGAGTGCAATGGCTATCCCGGTGTTAAATGCTGAGGAAAGATCGAATTGGTGGATAGAGTACACTGTGGTCTCTATGAGGGGGAAGACTCGTCTGTTGATGAGACAGAAAAAGAAGCAAGGGTCAACGAGGATGAGATAAGGATTCTATTATAAGAGTCAGAATTTAAAAGAGGTTCGGACAACTTACGTTCAAATAAGGCAAAGGGGATAAATAACATTCCGAAATCATTGGGGTAAGTGCCAGCCAAACGACTATTCAAGTTGTTGTGTAAAGTGCACGAGACTTTCGGAAAAACGTCATCCACACAATTCCAAAGAGAGCAAGATCTTTCAAATGCAGGAATTATCACACAATCAGCTTAGCAACTCATACATTCAAGTTGCTTAGAGGAGTAATGTGCAGAAGAATGGAAAAAAATTGCTTGGCTTTAGAAGAGGTAACGGAACCAGAGAGGCCTTTCTGACGTTGCGGTTGATAATGAAAGCAAGACTGAAGAAAAATCAAGGCAAGTTCATAAGATCTGTTGACCTGGAAATAGCTTGTGACAATATAAAATGTTGCAAGATGTTCGAATTCTGAGAAAAATAGGGATAAACTACAGATAGAGACGTATAATATACAGTATGTACAAGAACCAGAGAACAACAAGACTGGAAGATCAAGAACGGAGTGTTCGGATTAAAAAGGGTGTAACCCAGGGAGGTAGTCTTTGGACTCTGCTGTTCAATTTATTCATCGAAGAAGCAATGACGAAAACAAAAGAGTGGAATTAAAATTCAAGGTGAAAGGTTATCACCGATAAAGTTTGCTGATGAGATTGATATGCTCAGTGACAATGTAGAGGAATTACAGGATGTGTTGAATGGAATGAACTGGGAGTACAGAATATGGATTGAGAGTAAACCGAAGAAAGACGAAGGTAATGAGAAGTAGCAGAATGAGAACAGCGAGAACCTTATCATCAGAAATGGGAATCATGAAGTAAAGAAATTCTGCTATCTAGACAGGAAAATAACTCATGATGGATGAAGCAAGGACATAAAAAGGAAAAAATGGTTCAAATGGCTCTGAGCACTATGGGACTTGACTTCTGAGGTCATCAGTCCCCTAGAACTTAGAGCGACTTAAACCTAACTAACCTAAGGACATCACACACATCCATGACCGAGGCAGGATTCGAACCTGCGACCGTAGCGGCCGCGCGGTTCCAGATTGTAGCGCCTAGAACCGCTCGGCCACCCCGGCCGGCCATAAAAAGGAAACTAATATTAAATATGGGCCTTAATATGAGGAAGAAATTACTGAGAATGTGCATTTAGAGTATAGCATTGTCTGTTTGTGAAACATGGACAACGGAAAAACCGGAACAGAAGAGAATCGAAGCGTTTGAGGTGTGGTACTACAGGAGAATGTTGAAAATTAGCTGGACTGATAAGGCAAGAAACTAGGAGGTTGTCCGCAGAACCGGCGAGGAAAGAGTATATGGAAAACAATGAGAAGAAGAAGAGACAAGATGACAGGACTTCTATTAAGACATCATGGTACTAGAGAGAACTGTAGAGGAAAAAACCTGTAGAGAAAGACAGAAACTGGAATACATCCAGCAAAGAAATGAGAATCTAAATTGCAATTGGTACTCTGAGAAGGATGGCACATGAGAGGAATTAATGGCCTGCGGTCAGAAGGGTGATGACACGTAGAAGACACTTTATGGTGGTTACCGCACGGTCTCCAGAAAGGTCAATTGATTTTTTTGAGGTGATTGACTACTTGCAATTGTTCTATCTCGTAATTGCAAGTATTTGTTATCTTATGTATACATCTAACTGGGCATTTGATGTTAAATGCATACTGTCTCTTGCCATTTATTTATTCCACAGAATCTGAAGATGGTGATTACACGAACACGCCACGTCTCTGAAACCAAAAAATAGCTGTGATGAGTAATTTCCTGAGTATCACAGAATGCTGATGGAATTATTAGTCTGCATGATATGTCTTCATAAGTGTCACTCGAGTATTTCATCAACTGCGATAATTATTATTTGGTACACGTTGTATCTGCTCGTGTTGGACGCATGAATCGAGTAATCGGAAATCCACGTTGCCGGAAGTGATGTTCTCAAAATTAAACTCCTCATATTGAGATTTATTGAATGTTTCCCAGTACCGAATGAACAAATTACAGACTCTACGACTATTCATTCATGCGGTGGTATAAGGGACACGACCACGCAGTGGAAGTTAATTTGACATTTTTTCCGATATGAGGAAAAGTCTCCGATATTGGATTTTTTAATTAAACCTCGTAATTAAAGTTTCTAAGCTTAAATCCCTATCCACAGTTCCTTCTTTCGACAGCAGTGATATTTAATTTGCAACACGGGTGCGGCATTAGCTGATCAGATTCTCAAGCCAACCTCTGAGTCGCTCAGAGTACGCTCGTCATGTGTCATCCAGTGAGATGTCAGTGCTGAAACACGGGCTACATATTTTGATGCCCAAAGACCCTGTAATTATTCGATGTTGTTTGTTAGTGACAAAGGTCAAAAGCAACCTAGACGCTTTCGCATTTTACTGAAGATCAATGCGCCCGTTCGTGTTGCCATCAGAAAATTAAGCATGAGCGAAGCACTGATTTCTTTTTTTAGTAATTTCTAATTCTATTTGCTTTCTTTTGTTCGATGTGTGGTACAAAAATTACCTGTTGACTTCATACGTAGCATACTGATTGCATTTGCAAGACTGATAATAAGCATCTACATCTACATCCATACTCCGCAAGCCACCTGGCGGTGTGTGGCAGAGGGTACCTTGAGTACCTCTATAGGTTCTCCCTTCTATTCCAGTCTCGTATTGTTCGTGGAAAGAAAGATTGTCGGTATGCCTCTGCGTGGGCTCTAATCTCTCTGACTTTATCCTCATGGTCTCTTCGCAAGATATAAGTGGGAGGGAGCAATATACTGCTTGACTCCTCGGTGAAGGTACGTTCTCGAAACTTCAACAAAAGCCCGTACCGAGCTACTGAGCGTCTTTCGCAGAGTCTTCCACTGGAGTTTATATGTCATCTCCGTAACGCTTTCGCGCTTATTAAATGATACTGTAACGAAGCGTGCTGCTCTCCTTTCGATCTTCTCTATCTCTTCTATCAACCCTATCTGGTACGGATCCCAACCCGTGAGCAGTATTCAAGCAGTGGGCGAACAAGTGTACTGTAACCTACTTCCTTTGTTTTCGGACTGCATTTCCTTAGGATTCTTCCAATGAATCTCAGTCTGGCGTCTGCTTTACCGACGATTAATTTTATATGGTCGTTCCATTTTAGATAACTCCTAATGCCTACTCCCAGATAATTTATGGAATTAACTGCTTCCAGTTACTGACATGCAATATTGTAGCGGAATGGTAAAGGATCTTTCTTACTATGTATTCGCAGCACATTACACTTGTCTACATTGAGATTCAATTGCCATTCCCTCCACTATGCGTCAATTCGTTGCAGATCCTCCTGCATTTCAGTAAAATTATCCATTGTTACAACCTCTCGATATACTACAGCATCATCCGCAAAAAGCCTCAGTGAACTTCCGATGTTATCCACAAGGCCATTTATATGTATTGTGAATAGCAACGGTCCTACGACCCTCCCCTGCAGCACACCTGAAATCAGTCCTACTTTGGAAGACTTCCCTCCATTGAGAAAGACATGCTGCGTTCTGTTATCTAGGATCTCTTCAATCC
This sequence comes from Schistocerca nitens, assembly GCF_023898315.1. Taxonomy (NCBI): domain Eukaryota; kingdom Metazoa; phylum Arthropoda; class Insecta; order Orthoptera; family Acrididae; genus Schistocerca; species Schistocerca nitens. The sequence continues at coordinate 25,482,503 of NC_064614.1, forward strand.
AATCACAAAATTGGTCTGATAGTCCATATGCTCTTACTTTGTTCATTAAACGACTGCGGGGAACTGTATCAAACGCCTTGCGGAAGTCAAGAAACGCGGCATCTACCTGGGAACCCGTGTCTATGGCCCTTTGAGTCTGGGTTTCACACGATCGTCTTTTTCGAAACCCATGCTGATTCCTACAGAGTAGATTTCTAGTCTCCAGAAAAGTCATTATACTCGAACATAACACGTGTTCCGAAATTCTACAAATGATCAACGTTAGAGATATAGGTCAATAGTTCTGCACATCGGTTCCACGCCCCTTCTTGAAAACGGGAATGACCTGTGCCCTTTTTCAATCTTTTGGAAGACTACGCTCTTCTAAAGACCTACGGTACACCGCTGCAAGAGGGGGGGCGGGGGAGGGGCAAGTTCCTTCGCTCTTTTGAGCGATTTTAATTGATTTTCTATCCCTCTGTCATCATTTCAATATCTTCCATTTTGGAATCTGTGCGACAATCTAGAGAAGGAACTACAGTGCGGTTTTCCTCTGTGAAACAGCTCTGGAAAAAGACATTTAGTATTTCGGCCTTTAGTCTGTCATCCTCTGTTTCAGTACCTTTTTGTCACACAGTTTCTGGACATTTTGTTTTGGTCCACTACCGCTTTGACAGAAGACCAAAATTTCTTAGGATTTTCTGCCAAGTCAGTACATAGAACTTTACTTTAGAATTAATGGAACACCTCTCGCATAGCCCTCCTCACACTATATTTCGCTTCGTGTAATTTTTTGTTTGTCTGCAAGGCTTTGGCTATGTTTATGGTTCAATGGCTCTGAGCACTGTGGTGGCACTATGGGACTTAACAACTTAGGTCATCAGTCGCCTAGAACTTAGAACTACTTAAACCTAACTAACCTAAGAACATCACACACATCCATGCCCGATGCAGGATTCGAACCTGCGACCGTAGCGGTCACGCGTGTCCAGACTGAAGCGCCTAGAACCGCTCGGCTACGTTTATGTTTGCTGTGAAGTTCCCTTTGCTTCCGTAGCAGTTTTCTAAGTCGGTTTTTGAACCACGGAGGCTCTTTTCCATCTCTTACGATCTTGCTTGGCACATACTCGTCTAATGCATATTGTACGATGGTTTTGAACATTGTCCACTTATGCTCAACACTATCTGCATTTGAGATAAAACGTTTGGCTTATAACGTTTCAACAACTACTGCATGCAGTTAACCATCACCATGGCGACAACCTGATGATTTGTGGTTGGTGCCTGCCAGAGTGACCGTGCGGTTCTAGGCGCTTCAGTCTGGAACCGCGCGACCGCTACGGTTGCAGGTTCGAATCCTGCCTAGGGAATGGATGTGTGTGATGTCCTTAGGTTAGTTAGGTTTAAGTAGTTCTAAGTTCTAGGGGACTGATGACCTCAGATATTAAGTCCCATAGTGCTCACAGCCATTTGAACCATTTTTTTTGTTTTTTTTGTGGTTGGTGCCTTATATACACTATTACGTCACTATGTGTCGAGTTGAAGCACTTGTAGAAATGAATGTGTTTGGCTTATAACATACATTTACGCAATATTTCAGTTAAATTTCAGTTGAAAAAACTTACAGTTCTGACTGTATCGAGGTTTTGTTTTTAAAGTTTTGTTGTATTTAATACTAGGTACACCAAATCGTATGCCCATGTCGATTTGTAAGTGATATTTTTGCTAGTAACATTTTGTCTGCAGTCTCTACTTTTTTTTATTTTCCTCATTAAATCATAGATATTTTGGAGCTCCAACTCAATTTCCAAGGTCTACACTAACGTCTTTGGGTGTTCCATCAGCTTCAATTTACCATCTTCCTTTGCCCAAGAAATGTTCATTTTCTGCATCGATGAAAACTTCTGCGTTTACACTAGCATTTCAAGTAATTTAACATGTTTGACATTTTTGACTGCAGTACTTATTTCTCACACTTACTACTTTTATTACTATTTATGTTGTTTCCATTAATATTGTTGTTTATTTAACAACATATTCCAATACAGTTAGTTTCCAGACTGGCAGCTACGCAACATTTTACCGATAACCTAGTTAGCTGCTAAATCAAAGAAGTGACTTAAAATTATCCAACTAACTTCTTTCACTTGCTCTGACAATGTGTCACATAGTCTTACTAACCACCTTAAAAAGACGGCCGCTGTAGCCGAGCAGTTCTAGGCGCTTCAGTCTGGAACCGCGCTGCTGCTAGGGCCCCAGGTTCGAATCCTGCCTCGGGCATGGATGTGTGTGATCTCCTTAGGTTAGTTAGGTTGCCTTAAATAGACGGCCGCTGTGGCCGAGCAGTTCTAGGCGCTTCAGTCCGGAACCGCGCTGCTGCTACGGCCCCAGGTTCGAATCCTGCCTCGCCGGCCGAAGTGGCCGTGCGGTTAAAGGCGCTGCAGTCTGGAACCGCAAGACCGCTACGGTCGCAGGTTCGAATCCTGCCTCGGGAATGGATGTTTGTGATGTCCTTAGGTTAGTTAGGTTTAACTAGTTCTAAGTTCTAGGGGACTAATGACCTCAGAAGTTGAGTCCCATAGTGCTCAGAGCCATTTGAACCATTTGAATCCTGCCTCGGGCATGGATGTGTGTGATGTCCTTAGGTTCATTAGGTCAAAGTAGTTCTAAGTCTAGGGGACTGACCACCTCAGTGCTTAGAGCCATTTGAACCAGCTTAAATAATAGGTTTCACAGGTAGTTGACTCATCCACCTCAACAAGCTTACACTTTTCACTTCATTTCCCACTTCATTCTTTGCCCACTACTATTTCGTAAGTGGAAATGATACTCGCCAGTAATCATCATTACCGCTACTTACAATGCTTCGTTCTTTTTTTTTTTTTTCAGAAGCGACTGGGGGCATGCCGCCGCGCTTGACGCAGCTGTCTGTGACGTCACTGACGGTGGATCAGGGACAGCACGTGACGCTGGGCTGCGCCGCCCAGGGGCACCCGCCACCCACCTTCTCGTGAGTGTCCAGCACGACAACGCACTCCTGTCCCGTTGAGCTCCTAACGCGTTCTGTGCAAGCCCGCTGGAAGGGTTGTCGAAGGATTAATAATGCGATTCGTATTTCGATCCAGAGGCTACTTTGACGTGGCTTAAATGCTTTGAGACAGTCCACCACAATTGCTGAAATGGTTATGAGCTTGCGAGGTTCCGGGGTGGAGAAGAGTTTGTACCTCTTAAATTCTGACGAATTTTGCATAAGAACGAGACATGCATTCTACCCCCTCCTTATCTACCAGGTAATTACTTATGTGCACAACGGTAACGGAAGGAAATGATGGTGGACCCTGCTAGTTGGTAAAATAAGGAGTGCACACTCACAATAATTTAATAAAAATCGTAATCTACTCAAAAAAGAGAACTTTACCATAATAAACAACAGGAAATGGGATTCTGCATATATCTACGAAATGATATCGGATTAAATATTACAATGAGATTTATTATACATCAGAACATAAATGCACATGATTGTCGACACAAACAGTATGTTAAAGGATAGGGTATACTGAACTATTATGAGAATAAGAGTTGGCTCGAGAACAACGGGCTCCTACTCTCTGTGATGCAATAGATTGACGATAATGACTGGAGGTCCTAATGAATCAAATATTAATCTTCTGACTATACAGCAGTATCGCAATTAGTAGTGAGAGCTCAAATAGGATCACATGGAGACACAAGCAAGGTGGACTTGTAGCAAAGCGAGCGCGCGGGCTGCTGAGGGATTGTCCGAAGAATTCTAAGTTCTTCCAAAAAAGAGCGACCAAGTCGCAAGACTCTCCGACTCTGAGGAAGATCAGATCCCTAATCTTCTCTGTGATGTGATGCAAGAGCGAAGCCAGCATTGCTCAACTCCCTACTCTCCTCGAAAATCGCGAATCAGCATTCAGTGCTAATTCCAAAATTACCCCCCCCCCACTCTCTCGGAACATCATTCGCGCCAATAGCGACCGTTCCCTCCAATTTCAAGCAGGGCCTTATGGCATACACTAGCCTCAGTTTAAGTTGACCAATCATGCCTCTACTATTCAGCTGAGGGCACTGAACTTGCCGTTTAACCGCCTACCATAACAACCTGCCTAGACCACCGGCCATCCGGCGCCAGTCAGTCGCACCCAGCAGGGCACAGTCCACAATTATTCTCAGAATCATGAGGACAATGCAGTCAGTCCGTGCCAGGAATCTTCGTTCCGGACGCGCCGGAAAACACATAAACTGCGGCGACACTCAGACGTCTCGCAGGTCGTTTCGCCCTGCATACAACAGGCGAAACTCGACCGACGTCAGTCGTTCCGCCAGGCGCTTAAGCCTATTGTACGAACCCCTCAGAATTCAGGGAAGTGCAGCCCCAATCCGGAAGTGCCGTGTGCCGCGTCCTCCGATGCTTGTCTTGAACAGGCCACCCAGGGAAGGAGAACAACATGTTTAGGAATCAAGTGAAAAGTATTTTTTGGGCTCTCAGTACCAATACTCCCATTACTATAACCTTATTCGGGCTGTTACTACCGTGCAATGTCATAAAACATTAATAAAATTGATGAAAATGAATGGAGACATGCAAAAGAGGGCATGGAACCTCTCAAGCTTGACTGGGAGTTGAGGAAGGCATTGAGAACTGAATGGGATTGGGTCATTGCCAATTTCGAAGATTGTGATACTTGGGAGGGGGGTGGAGATGTTTCCTGAGATTCGAAGATAATGTGACACTCGGGACTGCTTTCCCTGCACGGAATATTCAGAGAGTTTTCTCTGAAGTCTCAAAACCTCTTCTGGGGGGGAAAGGGGGGAGGGGGGCGGCGGGCTGCAGTCCCAAGTACTCCTCCACAGTGGATTCGCACTACACACTAGGAATGTCCATGAGTGGAAAACAAGCCAAATATCCTACACCAATTTCAGTATGATTGTTGTGGGTGTGCGACTGCGACATAATGTGACAAAACTACTAACGTTTCAGCAGCTACTGCAGTTAACCATCACCATGGCGACAACCTGCTGATTTGTGGTTGGTGCCTTACATACACTATTGCGTTATTATCCGTCGAACTGAAAGTGACTTGGCGTTACATTTCTTTTAGACGTTAAAATTGTAGTTTTGCGTTCTGGGTATGAATAGAACTTGAATTTAAAATCATAAATTACTGATATTTGTGATCAAAGTATTAGAAAATTAGCATACTGTACATAGTTCCCTTGAAATCATATGGAAAGATTCGCTGAGGAATTTCACATATAGACACGAAGTAGTCATTGTCTAGAAACATGTTGCAAGGATAATGTCTAGCGTACATCCTCAAACTTCATGTTGGTAACTGTTTGAAAAAATCGGACACAATATGGAAATAATAGTAGCAGTCGTAAATATAGCACTAGGAACAGAAATAGTATCCACTATCAACAGCTTAAGCTTACTCTTGAACAGTCGCATGCAGCCATAAAAATATCTGCACACACCCTTGTGAATGAAAGGTACTGACAGATAATGAATGTTTTAAAACAAATTGATATAATTTCTGTTTCAAATGTCGTTTTCGTCGATAATTTAATTTCTGAATACCTAGTACCCGCCGGCCGGTGTGGCCAAGCGGTTCTAGGCGCTTCAGTCTGGAACCGCGCGACCACTACGGTCGCAGGTTCGAATCCTGCCTTGGGCATGGATGTGTGTGTGATGTCCTTAGGTTAGTGAGGTTTAAGTAGTTCTAAGTCTAGGGGACTGATGACCTCAGATGTTAAGTCCCATAGTGCTCAGAGCCATTTTTTGTACCTAGTACCTGTATGAGGTTGGGTTACGTTCATCTAATTTGTTGTAGATTAAGCTTTCTTTACAAAAGAAAGACCAGTTTTATGAGCGGCCACCTTACGGCCATGTCTTCACAGAGAATATTTACTTTAGTTTGTAATCCTACCAACAAGTTCCACATCATAGCCAGTTGTCGACAATACGATGTACTGCAAATTCAAAACACTAAAGTAAACGAAGCTAAACATCGCCTAACTACAAGGAGCTATTGTCTTATTATCCGGTATTTCCAGAAACTCGTAGCTGCACCAATATCACCACAAGCAGTAGTGATGCTTTCTGATGGTACACTTGCCACCGTTTGACAACTGTAGCAACACTAACGCTCCAAGCGGTAAGAAATGACATCATCTCTGACGTAATGCACGCCGTAAGAGTAATGTTTGTTTTTCATTCTTTTTCTACTTCATTATTGAAATAGTTATTTTAGCTTTTGCCTCTCAATGGTTGAGTCAATTTTTGGAGAGATGTTGTTGTTGTGGTCTTCAGTCCTGAGACTGGTTTGATGCAGCTCTCCATGCTACTCTATCCTGTGCAAGCTTCTTCATCCCCCAGTACCTACTGCAACCTACATCCTTCTGAATCTGCTTAGTGTATTGATCTCTTGGTCTCCCTCTACGATTTTTACCCTCCACGCTGCCCTCCAATGCTAAATTTGTGATCCCTTGATGCCTCAAAACATGTCCTACCAACCGATCCCTTCTTCTAGTCAAGTTGTGCCACAAACTTCTCTTCTCCACAATCCTATTCAATACCTCCTCATTAGTTACGTGATCTACCCACCTTATCTTCAGCATTCTTCTGTAGCACCACATTTCGAAAGCTTCTATTCTCTTCTTGTCCAAACTGGTTATCGTCCATGTTTCACTTCCATACATGGCTACACTCCATACAAATACTTCCAGAAACGACTTCCTGACACTTACATCTATACTCGATGTTAACAAATTTCTCTTCTTCAGAAACGATTCCTTGCCATTGCCAGTCTACATTTTATATCCTCTCTACTTCGACCATCATCAGTTATTTTACTCCCCAAATAGCAAAACTCCTTTACTACTTTAAGTGTCTCATTTCCTAACCCAATCCCCTCAGCATCACCCGATTTAATTTGACTACATTCCATTATCCTCGTTTTGCTTTTGTTGATGTTCATCTTATATCCTCCTTTCAAGACACTGTCCATTCCGTTCAACTGCTCTTCCAAGTCCTTTGCTGTCTCTGACAGAATTACAATGTCATCGGCGAACCTCAAAGTTTTTACTTCTTCTCCATGAATTTTAATACCTACTTCGAATTTTTCTTTTGTTTCCTTTAGTGCTTGCTCAATATACAGATTGAATAACATCGGGGAGAGGCTACAACCCTGTCTCACTCCTTTCCCAACCACTGCTCCCTTTCATGCCCCTCGACTCTTATAACTGCCATCTGGTTTCTGTACAAATTGTAAATAGCCTTTCGTTCCCGGTATTTTACCCCTGCCACCTTCAGAATTTGAAAGAGAGTATTCCAGTTAACGTTGTCAAAAGCTTTCTCTAAGTCTACAAATGCTAGAAACGTAGGTTTGCCTTTTCTTAATCTTTCTTCTAAGATAAGTCGTAAGGTTAGTATTGCCTCACGTGTTCCAACATTTCTACGGAATCCAAACTGATCTTCCCCGAGGTCGGCTTCTACCAGTTTTTCCATTCGTCTGTAAAGAATTCGCGTTAGTATTTTGCAGCTGTGACTTATTAAACTGATGGTTCGGTAATTTGCACATCTGTCAACACCTGCTTTCTTTGGTATTGGAATTATTATATTCTTCTTGAAGTCTGAGGGTATTTCGCCTGTCTCATACATCTTGCTCACCAGATGGTAGAGTTTTGTCATGACTGGCTCTCCCAAGGCCATCAGTAGTTCTAATGGAATCTTGTCTACTCCCGGGGCCTTGTTTCGACTCAGGTCTTTCAGTGCTCTGTCAAACTCTTCACGCAGTATCTTATCTCCCATTTCATCTTCATCTACATCCTCTTCCATTTCCATAATATTGTCCTCAAGTACATCGCCCTTGTATAAATCGTTTATATACTCCTTCCACCTTTCTGCCTTCCCTTCTTTGCTTAGAACTGGGTTGCCATCTGAGCTCTTGATATTCATACAAGTGGTTCTCTTCTCTCCAAGGGTCTCTTTAATTTTCCTGTAGGCAGTATCTATCTTACCCCTAGTGAGACAAGCCTGTACACCCTTACATTTGTCCTCTAGCCATCCCTGCTTAGCCATTTTGCACTTTCTGTCGATCTCATTTTTGAGACGTTTGTATTCCCTTTTGCCTGCTTCATTTACTGCATTTTTATATTTTCTCCTTTCATCAATTAAATTCAATATTTATTCTGTTACCCAAGGATTTCTATTAGCCCTCGTCTTTTTACCTACTTGATCGTCTGCTGCCTTCACTACTTCATCCCTCAAAGCTACCCATTCTTCTTCTACTGTATTTCTTTCCCCCATTCCTGTCAATTGTTCCCTTATGCTGTCCCTGAAACTCTGTACAACCTCTGGTTCTTTCAGTTTATCCAGGTCCCATCTCCTTAAATTCCCACCTTTTTGCAGTTTCTTCAGTTTCAATCTGCAGTTCATAACCAATAGATTGTGGTCAGAATCCACATCTGCCCCTGGAAATGTCTTACAATTTAAAACCTGGTTCCTAAATCTCTGTCTTACCATTATATAATCTATCTGATACCTATTAGTATCTCCAGGATTCTTCCAGGTATACAACCTTCTTGGTCATAAAATAAGCATGATTAAAACTAAAACTCACGATTAAAAAGACGAAAGCTACTATGTACTTGACAATAGTTACTTCCGACCTTCACAATAATTGTAGTATACCCGGCGGAAACCAGCTTCATCCTATCTCACTCTGGCTTCAGACTACTTAATGCCAAATTCCCACACATTCCCATTTTCCACATAAAGATTCAGTCCTTGTTAAATCCATGAAAACAACTTCCACACAGACCTCCTCTTCTAAGTTCCGCGCGCCACCTTCGGACCTCATACCTCCCTCGCTCACTTTAACACCACCTCCCTATCCAAACAATCTCAGCTTCCTCGCCGCTCACCCTCCCCACTTCCGCGTTAACGAGGATTGCCCCTCATATCACTGCAGCGAAGGTAGTCTCCAAACTCAGTTCCCATCCTGCCTTTGAAATCTGATGCCGGCCCCACCTTCCTTAGGTGTGTGTTCACTGAGTCTGTCCCCAGCATCGTTCACCTCGAACAGAAGAAGCCCTGAGTTATAGTCACCATCCTAAAGTTGAACACTCCAAATCCCTCCCCAAGTGCTACCATTGCCAAAAGCGCCCCCTTTATAATAGCCACATCGGTCCTCAGCGACAAAATCCGTCCACCAGTCCCCACCGTAAAGCCTCTGATTTCCTCAAACAATGTCTCTCCTTCCACCTGCAACCTGCAACGATACCCGTCGGACCTAATCCGACAAACGAAAAGCCAAGCCTTCAACAGTCGCCTCAGACTTAACCGTGCCTGCCCGACCTACTGATAATACTATACATCCCAATACCTCCTACTACATCCGCATCTACATCCATACTCCACAAACCGCCTAACGGTGTATGACGGAGGGTACTTTGAGTACCTCTATCGGTTCTCCATTCTATTCCAGTCTCTTATTGTTCGTGAAAAGAAAGATTGTCGGTATGCCTCCATGTGGGCTCTACTCTCTCTGATTTTATCCTCATGGTCTCTTCGCGAGATATACGTAGGAGGGAGCAATGTACTGCTTGACTCCTTGGTGAAGGCAGGTTCTCGAAACTTCAACAAAAGCCCGTACCGAGCCATTGAGCGTCTCTCCTGCAGAGTCTTCCACTGGAGTTTATCTATCATCTCCGTAACGCTTTCGCGATTACTGAATGATCATGTAACGAAGAGCGCTGCTCTCCGTTGGATCTTCTCTATCTCTTCCATCAACTCTACATGGTACGGATCCCACACTGGTGAGCAATATTCAAGCAGTGGGTGAACAAGTGTACTGTAACCTACTGCCTTTGTTTTCGGATTGCATTTCCTTAGAATTCTTCCAATGAATCTCAGTCTGGCATCTGCTTTACCGACGATCAACTTTATATGATCATTCCATTTTAAATCACTCCTAATGCCTACTCCCAGATAATTTATGGAATTAACTGCTTCCAGCTGCTGACCTGCTATATTGTAGCTTCTTTCTATGTATTCGCAGCACATTACACTTGTCCGCATTGAGATTCAATTGCCATTCCCTGCACCATGCGTCAATTCGTTGCAGATCCTCCTGCATTTCAGTACAATTTTCCATTGATACAACCTCTCGATATACCACAGCGTCATCCGCAGTAAGCCTCAGTGAACTTCCGATGTTATTCTCAAGGTCATTTATGTATACTGTGAATAGCAACGGTCCTACGACACTCCCCTGCGGCACACCTGAAATCACTCCCACTTCGGAAGACAAGCTCCGTTCCGTTATCTAGGAACTCTTCAATCCAATCACACAATTGGTCTGATAGTCCATATGCTCTTAATTTTTTCATTAAACGACTGTGGGGAACTGTATCGAACGCCTTGCGGAAGTCAAGAAACACGGCATCTACCTGGGAACACGTGTCTATGGCCCTCTGAATCTCGTAGACGAATAGCGCGAGGTGGGTTTCACACCAGCATCTTTCTCGAGACCCATGCTGATTCCTACAGAGTAGATTTCTAGTCTCCAGAAAAGTCATTATACTCGAACACAATAAGTGTTCCAAAATTCTACAACTGACGTTAGAGATATAGGTCTATAGTTCTGCACATCTGTTCGACGTCCCTTCTTGAAAACGGGGATGACCCGTGCCCTTTTCCAATCCTTTGGAACGCTACGCTCTTCTAGAGACCTACGGTACACCGCTGCAAGAAGGGGGGCAAGTTCCTTCGCGTACGCTGTGTAAAATCGAACTGGTATCCCATCAGGTCCAGCGGCCTTTCCTCTTTTGAGCGATTTTAATTGTTTTTCTATCACTCTGTTAACTACTTCGATGTCTACCATTTTGTCATCTCTGCGACTATCTAGAGAAGGAACTGCAGTGATGTCTACCTCCGTGAAACAGCTTTGGAAAATGACTACCTCCCACTGCCGAAGATATCATAATATCCCTTAGTACTGTCCTCCGAAACATCCACCCCTTCCAAAGACCGCATTTCCGCAAACAAATTTCCTTAGCCGTCTCCATATTACGCCTCAATACCGAAGTCACTTAGTTCCGTAACTAAGTCCACTTCGTATTCACACCTCTCGTCACCCCCTCTGAAACCATTTTTCATCCACATAACAGACCACCCGGCCTCTCATCATGGTACGACACTATACAATATCCTGTACCAAAGTATCCGCTCCCTAACCACCAACAAATCCTTTTAACGCATGCCCTGCCCAACGCTACCTTCACACGTTCATCACAATGAAAAGTTCCTCCAGCCCCCTTTATATCATCCACCGTACAGATAATCCCTACCCTTGGCCAGATGCAGAGTTGCAATCAGCCACCACAAGAACATCCCTGTTCGGCCACTACTTTTATATAACACTCCCACCTAACACCTTACCTTTACCCTCTTTTTCAAAATCCCAACCGTTACCTGTGCCACCATCTATATCCGACCTAATCAGTCCATCTTCAATTACGATGCATTTCGGACCTTGTGGGTCCATCATGAGGTGTAATTTGTCTTAATACATGCATTATTTCTTCTCTTGAATGAGGTGAAATGCATATTCCTGTCACGAAAAGGTTTATTGTTAGGTTATGAACTTCGTAAGTCAAACGCGGAAAATATGTGCGAAATAGTGGAAAAGATGAACAGTGTAAACTTACCACATAATCCAAGAAAAGCGTTTTTAACGTTTTAGCACCACCAAACATTCTTTTCTCCGTTGTTTTCGTACATGTCACTTCATTCAAAAGGCACATTTGCACACACATTTTTGTAAACACTTCACAGATATATTTGTACATGGTGTTGTCAAAGATGAATTTATTCGTAGTGCTCAAGATATAACTATTAAACAACACATGTTGGAAACGAAACATTTCATCAACAGTCTAGAAAACAATTTGGTAGTACTGCATAACGAAGCCAATGGTAAAGCCGTAAATCTGTTAGAACAACTGGAGATATACATCCACAAAATCCAAAAAAAAAAAAAAAAACAGAATCTATGTTAAATGAACACATTTCGCAACCCATAGTTATTTCAGTAATTTTAAAGACCTATTCTAAAGTTATTTCCTGTATATGTCAGTTGTTTAATAGTTATATCTTTAGCATTACGAATAAATTCATCTTTGACAACACCACGTACAAAAACGTGTGTGAAGTGTTTACAAACATGTATGTGCAAATGTGCCTCTCGAATGAAGTGACATGTACGAAAACGACGGAGAAAAGAATGTTTCCTGGTGCTAAAACGTTAAAAAGGCTTTTCTTGGATTATGTGGTAAGATTGCACTGTTCATCTTTTCCACTATTTCGCACATATTTTCCGTGTTTGACTTACGAAGTTCATAGTCTAACAACATAGTCTGCAACCTTTTCGTGACAGATAATATGCATTTCACCTCATTCAAGACAAGAAATAATGAAAGTATTAAGAGAAATTACACCTCATGATGGACCGACAGGGTCCGAAATGCATCGTGTACTTAATAAAACACGAAAAGTTGTGTCTGAAGGCGTTTTTTAATACACGCCTCCGCGTATTGAATACAGTCACGTTTGAAGCTGCGAAATATGGATAAAATTAAAAAGTTATAACTATTAGTCATAGCAGCAGTGCTAAATTTTTTCGTTTTTAAATAAACATTTTAAAGAAAAGAGTAATTTTTATTCGTGAAATTTGCGTTGGATTGATATGTTGCGTTATTACAGAAAACGCGAAAGGCGATCACTGCTGTTTTAATAACAATGCCGACAGAAACGAGCAACAAACACATGGCACAGGAATTCCTAAATGATTGCTGAGACAATAATGTCCTCCTTGCCGTGTGTCATGACTGAGATACACGTGTGCATATGCAGTGTGCAAGACTCGCCCCCACATAGTCTGCCGGCCAGAGTGGCCGAGCGGTTCTAGGCGCTACAGTCTGCAACCACGCGACCGCTACGGTCGCAGGTTCGAATCCTGCCTCGAGCATGGATATGTGTGATGTCCTTAGGTTAGTTAGGTTTACGTAGTTCTACGTTCTAGGGGACTAATGACCTTAGCAGTTAAGTGCCATACTGCTCAGAGCCATTTGAACCATTTCGCACATATTTTCCTTGTTTGACTTAAGAAATTCATAACCTATCAGTAAACATTTTCGTGACGGGAATATGCATTTCACCTCATTCAGAGAAGAAATGAAGCATTTATTAAGACAAGTTACACCTCATGATGGCCCCACAGGGCCCGAAATGCATCTTTTACTTAATAAAGTAGAAGTTGTGAGTGAAGCCGTATTATTTTTTTTTTAATTCATACCTTCAGTGTAAAGGATATTTCCGTTTTTTATTCGGTTAGTAGTTAAAAGAATGAAGGAACGCCTGTTATAACCGAGGAAAATACCGGTTATCCAGAACTAAAATACCGGTATTGTTTTTAAAAGGTCGGTTTTTCCCGTCCCTACATTGGTGGCCATGTTCGAAAAATAGTTCAAATGGCTCTGAGCACTATGGACTTAGCCGGCCGGAGTGGCCGTGCGGTTCTAGGCGCTACAGTCTGGAACCGAGCGACCGCCACGGTCGCAGGTTCGAATCCTGCCTCGGGCATGGATGTGTGTGATGTCCTTAGGTTAGTTAGGTTTAATTAGTTCTAAGTTCTAGGCGACTGATGACCTCTGAAGTTAAGTCGCATAGTGCTCTGAGCCATTTTTTGAACTATGGACTTAACATCTGAGGTCATCAGTCCCCTAGGCTTAGAACTACTTAAACCTAAATAACCTGAGGACATCACATACATCCATGCCCGAGGCAGGATTCGAACCGGCGACCGTAGCAGCAGCGCGGCTCCGGACTAAAGGGCCTAGAACCGCTCGGTCACAGTGGCCGGCGGCCCTGTTCAAAGCGCCTCTTGCGATGCCCGTACGATTCTTCATCGAGGGCGCCGACTCCGACAGCATCGATAATCTCGATAAGCTACGATATCAGACATTTGCTTATTTTTAACAGACCATCGGAAGTTAGTTCGTGTACAGCCTTCATATTGAATCACCAACTGATGAAACAACGTCAGTGCCATTCTTTGCCTCGTTCCCTGCGGCATACACACGCTTCCTCCAGCGGGCACCAAAAGCGGCCCTGCGCTGCGCAGGGCGAACACTGGCCGCCGGCGGGACCACACCCATCCCCCTCCCCCTGACGCCACCGACGCGGCCGTCGACGCCGCGGCTTCCGGAGCGTGATGCACGGCGCGGCGCCCTTTTATCTGCCGGTCGGAGCGCCGCTTCCGTTCCGGTGGCGGTCGTTATTCCAGCGCCGCAATAAACCTGCGAAAAGCTAACCGCGGTTTTATTCTCACCCCACTCCCCTCCCCTCGCCCCCTAGCGCCTATGCTCTTTTTCGGGGCGCGGCCATAAAATACCAGCCGCCGAGCGGCTGAAAAGTGCTCCGAATTTACAAGAGGCAGCCCCCCTCACCCGGGCGTATTTTTTTTATTGTCTGCCCAGCCAGCGGCTGTGTGCGCCAATCGCTGTGGGATCTCCAGGGCAGACAATTCCCGACTAATCGCCGCCCTCTCTTAGTCCGTTGTCGACCCCTCGCTGCGACCTGTTCTCAACAAACACGAGCCCAGTTTGTGGCGTCCGTAGATCACTGCAGACCTTCCCTTACGAGCTTCCCTGTCCTTTGCGCTGTAGTTCTTATTTCAAGTAGAGTTTTTCCAAGTCATCAAATGCTATTGCTACCATACGATTTCTAGCATTTGTAGACTTAGAGAAAGCTTTTGACAATGTTGACTGGAATATTCTCTTTCAAATTCTGAAGGTGTCAGGGGTAAAATACAGGGAGCGAAAGGCTATTTACAATTTGTACAGAAGCCAGATGGCAGTTATAAGAGTCGAGGGACATGAAAGGGAAGCAGTGGTTGGGAAGGGAGTGAGACAGGGTTGTAGCCTCTCCCCAATGTTATTCAATCTGTATATTGAGCAAGCAGTAAAGGAAACGAAAGAAAAATTCGGAGTAGGTATTAAAGTCCATGGAGAAGAAATAATAACTTTGAGGTTCGCCGATGACATTGTAATTCTGTCAGAGACAGCAAAGGGCTTGGAAGAGCAGTTGAACGCAATGGACAGTGTCTTGAAAGGAGGGTATAAGATGAACATCAACAAAAGCAAAATGAGGATAATGGAATGTAGTAGAATTAAGCCTGTGATGCTGAGGGAATTAGATTAGGAAATGAGACACTTAAAGTAGTAAAGGAGTTTTGCTATTTGGGGAGCAAAATAACTGATGATGGTCGAAGTAGAGAGGATATAAAATGTAGACTGGCAATGGCAAGGAAAGCGTTTCTGAAGAAGACAAATTTGTTAACATCGAGTATTGATTTAAGTGTTAGGAAGTCATTTCTGAAAGTATTTGTATGGTGTGTAGCCATGTATGGAAGTGAAACATGGACGATAAATACACTCCTGGAAATTGAAATAAGAACACCGTGAATTCATTGTCCCAGGAAGGGGAAACTTTATTGACACATTCCTGGGGTCAGATACATCACATGATCACACTGACAGAACCACAGGCACATAGACACAGGCAACAGAGCATGCACAATGTCGGCACTAGTACAGTGTATATCCACCTTTCGCAGCAATGCAGGCTGCTATTCTCCCATGGAGACGATCGTAGAGATGCTGGATGTAGTCCTGTGGAACGGCTTGCCATGCCATTTCCACCTGGCGCCTCAGTTGGACCAGCGTTCGTGCTGGACGTGCAGACCGCGTGAGACGACGCTTCATCCAGTCCCAAACATGCTCAATGAGGGACAGATCCGGAGATCTTGCTGGCCAGGGTAGTTGACTTACACCTTCTAGAGCACGTTGGGTGGCACGGGATACATGCGGACGTGCATTGTCCTGTTGGAACAGCAAGTTCCCTTGCCGGTCTAGGAATGGTAGAACGATGGGTTCGATGACGGTTTGGGTGTACCGTGCACTATTCAGTGTCCCCTCGACGATCACCAGTGGTGTACGGCCAGTGTAGGAGATCGCTCCCCACACCATGATGCCGGGTGTTGGCCCTGTGTGCCTCGGTCGTATGCAGTCCTGATTGTGGCGCTCACCTGCACGGCGCCAAACACGCATACGACCATCATTGGCACCAAGGCAGAAGCGACTCTCATCGCTGAAGACGACACGTCTCCATTCGTCCCTCCATTCACGCCTGTCGCGACACCACTGGAGGCGGGCTGCACGATGTTGGGGCGTGAGCGGAAGACGGCCTAACGGTGTGCGGGACCGTAGCCCAGCTTCATGGAGACGGTTGCGAATGGTCCTCGCCGATACCCCAGGAGCAACAGTGTCCCCAATTTGCTGGGAAGTGGCAGTGCGGTCCCCTACGGCACTGCGTAGGATCCTACGGTCTTGGCGTGCATCCGTGCGTCGCTGCGGTCCGGTCCCAGGTCGACGGGCACGTGCACCTTCCGCGGACCACTGGCAACAACATCGATGTACTGTGGAGACCTCACGCCCCACGTGTTGAGCAATTCGGCGGTACGTCCACCCGGCCTCCTGCATGCCCACAATACGCCCTCGCTCAAAGTCCGTCAACTGCACATACGGTTCACGTCCACGCTGTCGCGGCATGCTACCAGTGTTAAAGACTGCGATGGAGCTCCGTATGCTACGGCAAACTGGCTGACACTGACGGCGGCGGTGCACAAATGCTGCCATTCGACGGCCAACGCCGCGGTTCCTGGTGTGTCCGCTGTGCCGTGCGTGTGATCATTGCTTGTACAGCCCTCTCGCAGTGTCCGGAGCAAGTATGGTGGGTCTGACACACCGGTGTCAATGTGTTCTTTTTTCCATTTCCAGGAGTGTAGTTTAGACAAGAAGAGAATAGAAGCTTTCGAAATGTGGTGCTACAGAAGAATGCTGAAGATAAGGTGGGTAGATCATATAACTAATGAGGAGGTATTGAATAGGATTGGGGAGAAGAGAACTTTGTGGCACAACTTGCCTAGAAGAAGGGATCGTTTGGTAGGACATGTTCTGAGGCATCAAGGGATCACCAATTTAGTATTGGAGGGAAGCGTGGAGGGTAAAAATCGTAGAGGGAGACCAAGAGATGGATACACTAAACAGATTCAGAAGGATGTAGGTTGCAGTAGGTACCGGGAGGTGAAGAAACTTGCACAGGATAGGGTAGCATGGAGAGCTGCATCAAACCAGTCTCAGGACTGAAGACCACAACAACAACAAGTAAATAGTAGCATCTGAGCCGCGCGTGGCTCGTGTTCCCGCCATCATGTATTTCACACCCTGTTTTTAACGTACTTCCACCTCACTACGTTAGTTTAAATTACTGCTGTCACTGAGTCGCTGCTTTGCCTGACCGTCAGTGGCGTTAGCAGCGTGTATCGATATATCCCCTCTCGTAGTATCTTTGCTCGACTGCTATTACTTTCCAGTCGTTGTCTGTCGTAAGCGATTTCGCGTCGGAATTCGGCTTGCGAGTCCGGGCCTGCAAGTCAGTTTGAACGCGTCTGGAGCGCAGTCCGGACCTGCCAGTCGGGGAGCTGCAATGCGGCACTAGTGCAGTCTGGTCGGAGCATCTAACAACCCTGCCAGAACAAAGGTCAAAATTTAATTGCGATTGTGGTGTTGCTCACGCTGCTAAATACTGCATTTTCGGGCAACAACTAAGTTATTATGTGGCAGGTGTCATTAGAGCACAGTTAATAAAGTTATTTCACGTAATAATGAATAAACTAGGCACTCATCTTTTCGTGTTTCCCACGCTGGTCTCGTTGTAAAATCATGGCTCAATCGTCGAAAATCTAGGTGGTTATGATTCCAAGCTCGGATGCAAAGAGGCCTAGGTTTTATTCTGCTGTATTCAAAAGTTTTGTAGATGCGCTTCACAAACCATTCTTGAAGATTAAACCTTTCAAAGTTAGCACAATAGCGATGTAAATAAAAATAATCAGCACTCCGAATTTAAGTTACACTTCCTTTTAATTGCTTTTATTGCAATATCACGTAACACACAAAACATTACTTCACAATACAAAACATACTTGAAAACATCTTCCTCACAGTCAGTGTTAAAGTTCACATTTTATAAGCTGACTACAATATGCGTCTTTCCAACATGACGTCCAAGACTTGACTCTTTCAAGGTCCGTCTCTAACTAACTAATAATCGCTTACGCGCCCAAAAATCAGAGTTACAAGTACTTCAAAGATCATAGTGACAAAAGAAAGAATACACATAAGAATAATATCATTGCAACATAACCATATCGATGTTTCAAAGTACCTCTACATTAATGAAATCAAATCTGAATGTTGTCTCAAAAATATGTTAACTACTTCACAGAAACACAGAAGAATATTGCTGGTATCGAAAGGTTCAGTTGAGGTGCCGTAATGGTTGCGTAATTCAAGTACCATTACAAGCAGCAGTGAGATCTGCGTCGACATGGCCGGCCCGACCATTGCCGCCACGCATCACTTTAGCCGGGCCACGGTCTTGGTGGATCGTCGGTCGGTCGTCCTACTGGACGACGTATTTTTGCTCGCCGATCGTTCATGAGTCGGCCGTGTGTGTGTGTGTGTGTGTGTGTGTGTGTGTGTGTGTGTGTGTGTGCATCGTCTCCCGATTTGTCTTCGTGTGTGTTTAGTTACTGTCGGGTACCGTTCAAGTCTTCGCGCAAGTGTTTGTCAGGTTGTATGTGTAGTTCGCGTTATTTCCTTTGACAAGTTATTTTAAATGTTGTCGGCGTACTGCCTGTGAGAGGTCGGTCGTCTCATCGGTCGACGTGTAACTGGTTCTCCGAGCGCTTCTGGGCCCCTTCAATCACCATCTTGTGGAACTTGGGTCGGTCCTTTCCTGGTGCAGGGATGTCGTTTTGTCAGTGGGCGTGTTTCCTCTGCATGGTTGCATCCGAGCCAGTATTTCCGCCGTCGTGTGTTTCGAAGTGAGTGGGAGACGCACCAGCAGTGCAGTCGCGACGGAGCAGCAGTCGCGACGGACCAACAGGCAGTCCGTCGGTTGCTGAGGACCAGGGAAGTTATCTCCGCACGGTGCAGTCGGCTGGGTCCGCTGCCGGCCCCTGCGCAGTGGCGGAGCGTGTGTGGAGCTGTCCGATCGCTACGAGCTTCGTGGTTCACCGACCCAGGACGTCAGAGATGAGTAGTGGTTTCGGGTACCCAAGCCACGTCCATTGACCTTGTGTGGTTCGTTTCGGTGGTTCGCCGTTGGGGAGATTTTGTGTTTGAATTCTCATGTACCGATTGGTGGCACGCAAGTCTTTTGTCGGTCGGTCCGTGGCTGTCCCCTGGTGGGGTTCCGACGGATCATTATAGTTTGGCTCACCACCTGTCTCGCCTAACTGAACAAGGGCAGACCGACCTCCCTGGAGGCTTCTGAGTGCCACCGGTGTTTAATTATCCGTTGTCAGCTACTTTAAAATTAAGGCTTATGGTTATGTTTTTAATTTTCTTAAAAATTTTGCAAAATTAATTTTTAAATTTATCTTTCGAGCTTAAACATTGCGGTCTTCTGCCTTTAAAATACACTCCTGGAAATTGAAATAAGAACACCGTGAATTCATTGTCCCAGGAAGGGGAAACTTCATTGACACATTCCTGGGGTCAGATACATCACATGATCACACTGACAGAACCACAGGCACATAGACACAGGCAACAGAGCATGCACAATGTCGGCACTAGTACAGTGTATATCCACCTTTCGCAGCAATGCAGGCTGCTATTCTCCCATGGAGACGATCGTAGAGATGCTGGATGTAGTCCTGTGGAACGGCTTGCCATGCCATTTCCACCTAGCGCCTCAGGTGGACCAGCGTTCGTGCTGGACGTGCAGACCGCGTGAGACGACGCTTCATCCAGTCCCAAACATGCTCAATGGGGGACAGATCCGGAGATCTTGCTGGCCAGGGTAGTTGACTTACACCTTCTAGAGCACGTTGGGTGGCACGGGATACATGCGGACGTGCATTGTCCTGTTGGAACAGCAAGTTCCCTTGCCGGTCTAGGAATGGTAGAACGATGGGTTCGATGACGGTTTGGATGTACCGTGCACTATTCAGTGTCCCCTCGACGATCACCAGTGGTGTACGGCCAGTGTAGGAGATCGCTCCCCACACCATGATGCCGGGTGTTGGCCCTGTGTGCCTCGGTCGTATGCAGTCCTGATTGTGGCGCTCACCTGCACGGCGCCAAACACGCATACGACCATCATTGGCACCAAGGCAGAAGCGACTCTCATCGCTGAAGACGACACGTCTCCATTCGTCCCTCCATTCACGCCTGTCACGACACCACTGGAGGCGGGCTGCACGATGTTGGGGCGTGAGCGGAAGACGGCCTAACGGTGTGCGGGACCGTAGCCCAGCTTCATGGAGACGGTTGCGAATGGTCCTCGCCGATACCCCAGGAGCAACAGTGTCCCTAATTTGCTGGGAAGTGGCGGTGCGGTCCCCTACGGCACTGCATAGGATCCTACGGTCTTGGCGTGCATCCGTGCGTCGCTGCGGTCCGGTCCCAGGTCGACGGGCACGTGCACCTTCCGCCGACCACTGGCGACAACATCGATGTACTGTGGAGACCTCACGCCCCACGTGTTGAGCAATTCGGCGGTACGTCCACCCGGCCTCCTGCATGCCCACAATACGCCCTCGCTCAAAGTCCGTCAACTGCACATACGGTTCAGGTCCACGCTGTCGCGGCATACTACCAGTGTTAAAGACTGCGATGGAGCTCCGTATGCCACGGCAAACTGGCTGACACTGACGGCGGCGGTGCACAAATGCTGCGCAGCTAGCGCCATTCGACGGCCAACACCGCGGTTCCTGGTGTGTCCGCTGTGCCGTGCGTGTGATCATTGCTTGTACAGCCCTCTCGCAGTGTCCGGAGCAAGTATGGTGGGTCTGACACACCGGTGTCAATGTGTTCTTTTTTCCATTTCCAGGAGTGTATTATGGTAATATACACTCCTGGAAATGGAAAAAAGAACACATTGACACCGGTGTGTCAGACCCACCATACTTGCTCCGGACACTGCGAGAGGCCTGTACAAGCAATGATCACACGCACGGCACAGCGGACACACCAGGAACCGCGGTGTTGACCGTCGAATGGCGCTAGCTGCGCAGCATTTGTGCACCGCCGCCGTCAGTGTCAGCCAGTTTGCCGTGGCATACGGAGCTCCATCGCAGTCTTTAACACTGGTAGCATGCCGCGACAGCGTGGACGTGAACCGTATGTGCACTTGACGGACTTTGAGCGAGGGCGTATAGTGGGAATGCGGGAGGCCGGGTGGACGTACCGCCTAATTGCTCAACACGTGGAGTGTGAGGTCTCCACAGTACATCGATGTTGTCGCCAGTGGTCGGCGGAAGGTGCACGTGCCCGTCGACCTGGGGCCGGACCGCAGCGACGCACGGATGCACGCCAAGACCGTAGGATCCTACGCAGTGCCGTAGGGGACCGCACCGCCACTTCCCAGCAAATTAGGGACACTGTTGCTCCTGGGGTATCGGCGAGGACCATTCGCAACCGTCTCCATGAAGCTGGGCTACGGTCCCGCACACCGTTAGGCCGTCTTCCGCTCACGCCCCAACATCGTGCAGCCCGCCTCCAGTGGTGTCGCGACAGGCGTGAATGGAGGGACGAATGGAGACGTGTCGTCTTCAGCGATGAGAGTCGCTTCTGCCTTGGTGCCAATGATGGTCGTATGCGTGTTTGACGCCGTGCAGGTGAGCGCCACAATCAGGACTGCATACGACCGAGACACACAGGGCCAACACCCGGCATCGTGTGTGGGGCGATCTCCTACACTGGCCGTACACCACTGGTGATCGTCGAGGGGACACTGAACAGTGCACGGTACATCCAAACCGTCATCGAACCCATCGTTCTACCATTCCTAGACCGGCAAGGGAACTTGCTGTTCCAACAGGACAATGCACGTCCGCATGTATCCCGTGCCACCCAACGTGCTCTAGAAGGTGTAAGTCAACTACCCTGGCCAGCAAGATCTCCGGATCTGTCCCCCATTGAGCATGTTTGGGACTGGATGAAGCGTCGTCTCACGCGGTCTGCACGTCCAGCACGAACGCTGGTCCAACTGAGGCGCCAGGTGGAAATGGCATGGCAAGCCGTTCCACAGGACTACATCCAGCATCTCTACGATCGTCTCCATGGGAGAATAGCAGCCTGCATTGCTGCGAAAGGTGGATATACACTGTACTAGTGCCGACATTGTGCATGCTCTGTTGCCTGTGTCTATGTGCCTGTGGTTCTGTCAGTGTGATCATGTGATGTATCTGACCCCAGGAATGTGTCAATAAAGTTTCCCCTTCCTGGGACAATGAATTCACGGTGTTCTTATTTCAAATTCCAGGAGTGTAACTCTGATGTGTGAAATGCTGCATGTGTGGAACACTGGTCCGATGTAAGAGAGGGCCTGATGGCCCTAATCTGATCAGGTTAAATAAATGAAAAATAAATAAATATATTTTAAAATTTTGAAACTTGATTGTGGCCTTCAGCCGTTGGTATTGAACCTTGCTTATGTATGTTCTATCTGCTTAACCTTAAGGCTTTCCAGGTGGCCGTGATAGGTTTTCTTTTATTTTATTGATTTGCCTCTTTAATTGCATTTCAATCTTGTTGGTTTTTAAGATTTGTTGTAGTTAAACATTCTGGCCTTCCGCCTTTAAAGGTCTATGGTAATATATTCTACAATTTTGAAATTTAATTGTGCCCTTCAGCCATTTGTATTGCACTTTGCATATGTTTGCTGTTTTTTTAATTATTTTATTGCTATCTTAATTGGATTTTTGCCTTGTTGATTTGTTAAGATTTCTTCTTTGGACGCCTTCAGCCGTGAAAGAGTTGCGTTCGGTAGAAGTCCGGCTATGTGCCGCTTTGGTTGTAAAGGTTATTAAATTACAATAAATGACAATTAGAAGGAGAAACTGACCTCAACCTTTGGTCCTTTCCACAATCCTATTACTTGTTCTGCCCAGGGGGTTTAGCGGGCGTATCAGCATCCATAAATGAAGTGTGAACCGAGCAAAGTGAAACAATTCTATTGTTGGCTCCCCCCAACTCCACCCCACCACCCCCCATCTCACTTGCTTGTTTAGCGGTCGAAAATTTAGTTTCAGCGAATCGGAATTTATTGAGCTGAGATTTAAGAAGTTAATAACAGGTGAGGAAGATTCACGTGTGTGTGGACTTGGTCAAAGTGTTGGCATATTTCCCTCCGGCTAGAGGCCGCATTGCGTTTTGTCCATATTCCGCCAGAATTTCATGGTGAAGCTATGAACAATTTAGACGTTTTGCCCACAGGGGTCGTACTGTTCCGCATACTTCAACTTAGGAGTATGTTTCCACTCGCCATGCCACTTCAGTCACACACTGTGCTGCGCCTGTTACCCACACCGCGGCAGGAGTGACTTCGCAATGGTCTTAGCGTGGCACGACATGTCTAAGTTCCTTTCTGCAGTCCCTACGTAAGTCGTTTGTTTCTCAGCGCTCTTTCAATTAATTAATACATTTATTTTTAACGTACTTCCATTTATTAGCTCCCGTCGTCAATATCTCATTTTAATAGCAACAGTATTGAATAAAACTCTATTTCACTCAAGATTCTCTCAACATCCGCCCCCAGCACTCTTCTATACTCAGCTCTCGGCTCGTACTGTGTGACACTTTGCGAACAGTTGCGCTTGGACCGAAAAACGCGCTTTGTTAATTTGCCGACGCGACAGTGCCCAATGAAATGGCTGTCTCCCAAAGAACCTGCCTCTCGGGTCGATCAGATACCCTTATACTATTTCTCAATGTAGATTGTGTTATTTTCCAGAACCGTATTGAATCATAGTAAGTAAAGTAAGGTTCCCTCCATATCATTTCGATAAAAGAATCATTCAAATGATTTGTGGAACATGTACACTACTGGCCATTAAAACTGCTACTCCAAAAATAAATGCAGATGATAAACGGGTATTCATTGGACAAATATATTATACTAGAACTGACATGTGATTACATTTTCACGTAATTTGAGTGCATAGATCCTGAGAAGTCAGTACCCAGAACAACCATCTCTGGCCGTAATAACGGCCTTGACACGCCTGGGAATTGAGTCAAACAGAGCTTGGATGGCATTTATAGGTACAGCTGCCCATGCAGCTTCAACACGATACCACAGTTCATCAAGAGTACTGACTGGCGTATTGTGACGAGCCAGTTGCTCGGCCACTATTGACCAGACCAGTTGGTGAGAGATCTGGAGAATGTGATGGCCAGGGCAGCAGTCGAACATTTTCACGCGGTCGTGCATTATCCTGCTGAAACGTAGGGTTTCGCAGGGATCGAATGAAGAGTAGAGCCACGGGTCGTAACACATCTGAAGTGTAACGTCCACTGTTCAAAATGCCGTCAATGCGAACAAGAGGTGACCGAGACCTGTAACCAATGGCACTCCATAGCATCACGCCGGTTATACGCCAGTATGGCGATGACAGATACACGCTTCCAATGTGCGTTCACCGCGATGTCGCCAAACACGGATGCGACCATCATGATGCTATAAACAGAACCTGGATTCATCATTAAAAATGACGTTTTGCCATTCGTGTACCCAGGTTCGTCGTTGAGTACACCATCGCAGGCGCTCCTGCCTGTGATGCAGCGTCAAGGGTAACGCAGCCATGCTCGCGTTGGTCGAGCAGCAATGTCGCGATACGATAAACCGCAATCGCGATAGGCTACAATCCGACCTTTATCAAAGTCGGAAACGTGATGGTACGCATTTCCCCTCCTTACACCAGGCATCACAACAACGTTTCACCAGACAACCATGGTCAACTGCTGTTTGTGTATGAGAAATCGGTTGGAAACGTTCCTCATGTCAGCACGTTGTAGGTGTCACCACCGGCGCCAACCTTGTGTGAATGCTCTGGAAAGCTAATCATTTCGATATCACAGCATCTTCTTCCTGTCGGTTAAATTTCGCACCTGTATCACGTCATCTTCGTGGTGTAGCAATTTTCATGGCCAGTTGTGTAATTGACTAACCACCTGTCAATTGTTTTCAAAGTTGTAATGATTCGAATCCGCTATAGTGTTCTTGTTATAACGTTTGCAGATCCCTGGTGCTCATTTATGGTTTATGTACATTACAAATTGAAAATGGCACTTGTATTTGAATTTGCGTATTGCAGCCGGCCGTGGTGGCCGAGCGGTTCTCGGCGCTACAGTGTGGAACCGCGCGACCGCTACGGTCGCAGGTTCGAATCCTGCCTCGGGCATGGATGTGTGTGATGTCCTTAGGTTAGTCAGGTTTAAGTAGTTCTAAGTTCTAGGGGACTGATGACCTCAGAAGTTAAGTTCCATAGTGCTCAGAGCCATTTGGACCTTTTTTTTTTTTGCGTATTACATCTTACGTAAGAGTCATCGCACATTAAGTGAACAAATTTTAACAATCACTCCCACACGAGAACTTGCATAAAATTTTCCACTAACATAGAATGAAACTAAGCAGTGCAAAATTTGAACTCAACAACAACAACAAAAATGTAGGTCCCAGGGGGCTTTCAGTGATTGGCTAAAAATGCCGTGACAGCTGTACTACGACATTCACCGTACTTAACGTGGCTTACAACTGCAGCTATTAGTGATGTAAGTGAGATATTTGGATTAGATGCACGAGTATTCGGATGCTTCCTTCAGGGTGCTGCATTTACGGTGGCCAGCAGTGTAGTTCCGAAGACAGACAAACAAGCTCGTAAACAAGCGGTCATAATGTTTTGGGTCATCAGTGTACGATTGAAAATCAATACCTATTATGATATGGACCAATATTATTGTCCTCTTACTCCCACCGGCCTGTTATGTGGAAGCAGATACTAAAGGTAGTAGTGCCTGTCGTTATCACGCATTCTGACACATCCTTCAGCCCTTTTCCGCAGTGAATCAGGCAATCTTTCAAATACAGCTGGCTCCTTTCGGACTGCATCACATGGGTTAGTCGCAAATTCACGAAACGTCTGTACATTTTCAAGGCCCTGGACGTACACCAGTTGCTTTAACTTTTTCACTCCGGCTTGTACCATCAGTGTGATTCTCTCTAGATTCTCCCATTTGCGGCGTGTATCACCGGTGGCTCACGCTAGAGTCTACCATTACACTACCAGCAATACACTAACGCTTAGTGTACCAGCCAGGCGCAACGAACGGCTGTGAATCAATTCTGTGTGACCCTTCAACGAGAGAACTTTCTGAACAAATGAGATATCACATAATTCGTTATTAATTTTTGTGTAAAATGATTTTATGTGATGGGTCAAATGGCTCTGAGCACTATGGGGCTTAACATCTGAGGTCATCACTCCCCTAGAACTTAGAACTACTTAAACCTAACTAACCTAAGGACATCACACACATCCGTGCCCGAGGCAGGATTCGAACCTGCGACCGTAGCGGCGGCGCGGTTCCAGACTGTAGCGCCTAGAACCGCTCGGCCACCACGGCCGGCGATTTTATGTGATATCTCGTTGTTACAGAAGAATGGACTTGTCACTTTCAGAATAAAAAGTAAACTAGCAACCTAGAACATTTGAATACGACCACCGCCCCACGCGAGAAACAGAAAATCAGCGCCGCTAGGTAAAGGAGAGCATGAATACGCACGCCGCTCTACAGCGACAAACACAGTTCTCAGCTCCTGACGTGCCCCTACAGCCATAAATCCAACAAATACAGTTCCGAAAATCGGGCAGGCCGTACTGCCGGACGTCCTCGTCGAATCCATCGCCCATGAAACGTTGCTGTGACGTGCTGTCACATAACCCGTAGAAAATTCATAAACCAAATTTACACCGTAACATTTTCAGAGTAAGTGAAATACATTACTAATAAGTTATGCCTTGAACCTCTTCCTAGATTCTTTGTGTTTCTGCAAGGGTATTCTCCAGTAGCGCTGGTAATTCACTGTGCGGAAATCGGTGGTACACGGTACCTCATAACCTGTTTAGTAAACTGCATGGCCCTATGAGTCTGTCACTGACAACTCCGGCCCATACATTGATTCTGAAGAGACTCTGATGCCTCCTGCCCACGACTGTTCAAGTTACACCTGCCCTCACGTGCATATTGTGGTAATTTACTATGTCGCAGTAAAAAGGGCTACACCACTGAATACCTTGCGTTACTAGTCACAAGGAAAACGGCCCTTATCTCAACCGATATGATTTAGGAGTTTTTCTTCTGGTTTTGATCAATACTACCCCCTGTAGAAATACGCTATGTGATCAAAAGTATCCGGACATCCCGGCAAAACATACTTTTTCCCGGCGGAGATTCGAGTCCTCCCTCGGGCATGGGTGTGTGTGTTTGACGTTAGGATAATTTAGGTTAAGTAGTGTGTAAGCTTAGGGACTGATGGCCTTAGCAGTTAAGTCCCATAAGATTT
Source organism: Schistocerca nitens (assembly GCF_023898315.1). Lineage (NCBI taxonomy): Eukaryota > Metazoa > Arthropoda > Insecta > Orthoptera > Acrididae > Schistocerca > Schistocerca nitens. The sequence goes on from NC_064614.1 coordinate 25,510,053, forward strand.
CACACACATTTGAACATTTTAACACACTTTTTCCAATTAGGTGCATCGTGCTGCCACCTACTGCCATGTACTCTATATTAGCGACCTCATTACTCATTAGACATAGTGAGGGAGCAGAATGATGCGCTCTGCGGAACTCATGGACTTCGAACGTGGTCAGGTGATTGCGTGTCACTCTTGTCATACGTCTTAAGCGAGATTTCCACACTCCTATCATCCCTAGGTCCACTGTTTCCGATGTGATAGTGAAGTGGTAACGTGCAGCGACACGTACAGCACAAAAGCTTACAGGCCGAACTCGTCTGTTGACTGACGGAGACCGCTGACAGTTGAAGAGGGTCGTAACGTGTAATAGGCAGACATCTATCCAGACCGTCACACAGGAATTCCAAACTGCATCGGGATCGACTGCAAGTGCTATGACAGGCAGGAGGCGAGAAATCTTGGATTTCATACTCGAGCGGCTTCTCATAAGCCACACATCATGCCGGTAAATGCCAAACTTTGGACGATTGAACAGTGGAAAAACGTTGTGTGGAGTGACAAATCACTGTACACAATGTGGCGATCCGATGGTAGGGTCTGGGTATGGTGAACGCCCGGTGAACGTCATCTGTCAGCGTGTGTACTCCCAATAGTAAAATTGGGAGGCCGTAGTGTTATGGTATGGTCGTGTTTTTCATGGAGGAGGCTTGCACCCATTGTTGTTTCGTGTAGCACTCTCATAGCACAGGCCTACATTGATGTTTTAAGCACCTTCTTGCTTCCCACTGTTGAGGAGCAATTCGGGGATGGCGATTGCATCTTTCAACACGATGGAGCACCCATTCATAATGCACGGCCTGTGGCGGAGTGGTTACTCGACAACAACATCCTTGTGATGGACTGGCCAGCACAGAGTCATGACCTGAATCCTATAGAACACCTTTGGGATGATTTTGAACGCCGAATTCGTGCCACGCCTCACAGACCGATATCGATACCTCTGCTCAGTGCAGCACTCCGTGAAGAATGGGCTGCCATGTCCTAAGAAACCTTCCAGCACCTGATTCAATGTATGCCTGCGAGAGTGGAAGCTGTCATCAAGGCTAATGGTGGGGCAACACCATACTGAATTCCAGCTTTACCAATTGAGAGCGCCATGTACTTGTAAGTCATTTTCAGTCAGATGTCTGGATACTTTTGATCACATAGTGTATGTTATATCTTGAACCTCTTGTTAGATTCTAGGTCTTTCTGCAAGGGTATTCTCCAGCAGCGATAGTAATTCATCATGCAGAGAATCTGTGATACACGGTACCTCATAATCTGTTTGGTAAAATGTATGGCTCTATGAGTATGTCACTGACAGTTCCGGCCCAAACAATGATTCTGAAGGGACTCTGATGCCTCCTGCCCATGATTGCTCAAGGATTTACACCTGCCCTCACGTGTGTATTGTGTTAATTTACTATGCCACAGTAAAAAGACCTAAACCACTAAATACCATGCATTACTAGTCACAAGGAAAACTGCCCACATCTCATCAGGTGTGATTTAGGAGCTTTTCATCTGGTTTTCATCAATACTGCCTTCTGTAGAAGTATGTGATAGCCAGTGAGAGAAAATAGTGACCGAAATATAAATGAAGATCAATTTAGTGGCACTAGTCGTTGCACAAATATGTTATCTCCGCACAAGAGTCATTGCAATAGCGAATAACGATTGGTGAACAACTGTTCACCGAAGAATGCTCGCGAGCAGAGACGATGTGCAAAACTCGTTGAAAGGCAAAGTAAACGAATACTCGCCCAGTGTGATGTCGCACGATAGATCGACAAAATGGAGAAAAGGGCGAGCACCGAAATTCGGCGCATGGCGAGCAGCTGTCAGCCCGTCCCCGCTACTCTGCGGTCGGCGAGCACTCGCTCCGTCTTCACCGAATAGCGTGGGTGGCGCCTCCATGAGATGCTATAGGCTAACAAACGGATGTGTATGATCAGTCAATAGGTTTGTGGTGACATTCACCGGTGAGAGACGGTTCAGCGCCTGTTTACGTCCCATACTGGGGAAGACTGAATGCTGCCCTCTTGGCAAACGAAATACACTCCTGGAAATTGAAATAAGAACACCGTGAATTCATTGTCCCAGGAAGGGGAAACTTTATTGACACATTCCTGGGGTCAGATACATCACATGATCACACTGACAGAACCACAGGCACATAGACACAGGCAACAGAGCATGCACAATGTCGGCACTAGTACAGTGTATATCCACCTTTCGCAGCAATGCAGGCTGCTATTCTCCCATGGAGACGATCGTAGAGATGCTGGATGTAGTCCTGTGGATCGGCTTGCCATGCCATTTCCACCTGGCGCCTCAGTTGGACCGGCGTTCTTGCTGGACGTGCAGACCGCGTGAGACGACGCTTCATCCAGTCCCAAACATGCTCAATGGGGGACAGATCCGGAGATCTTGCTGGCCAGGGTAGCTGACTTACACCTTCTAGAGCACGTTGGGTGGCACGGGATACATGCGGACGTGCATTGTCCTGTTGGAACAGCAAGTTCCCTTGCCGGTCTAGGAATGGTAGAACGATGGGTTCGATGACGGTTTGGATGTACCGTGCACTATTCAGTGTCCCCTCGACGACCACCAGTGGTGTACGGCCAGTGTAGGAGATCGCTCCCCACACCATGATGCCGGGTGTTGGCCCTGTGTGCCTCGGTCGTATGCAGTCCTGATTGTGGCGCTCACCTGCACGGCGCCAAACACGCATACGACCATCATTGGCACCAAGGCAGAAGCGACTCTCATCGCTGAAGACGACACGTCTCCATTCGTCCCTCCATTCACGCCTGTCGCGACACCACTGGAGGCGGGCTGCACGATGTTGGGGCGTGAGCGGAAGACGGCCTAACGGTGTGCGGGACCGTAGCCCAGCTTCATGGAGACGGTTGCGAATGGTCCTCGCCGATACCCCAGGAGCAACAGTGTCCCTAATTTGCTGGGAAGTGGCGGTGCGGTCCCCTACGGCACTGCGTAGGATCCTACGGTCTTGGCGTGCATCCGTGCGTCGCTGCGGTCCGGTCCCAGGTCGACGGGCACGTGCACCTTCCGCCGACCACTGGCGACAACATCGATGTACTGTGGAGACCTCACGCCCCACGTGTTGAGCAATTCGGCGGTACGTCCACCCGGCCTCCCGCATGCCCACTATACGCCCTCGCTCAAAGTCCGTCAACTGCACATACGGTTCACGTCCACGCTGTCGCGGCATGCTACCAGTGTTAAAGACTGCGATGGAGCTCCGTATGCCACGGCAAACTGGTTGACACTGACGGCGGCGGTGCACAAATGCTGCGCAGCTAGCGCCATTCGACGGCCAACACCGCGGTTCCTGGTGTGTCCGCTGTGCCGTGCGTGTGATCATTGCTTGTACAGCCCTCTCGCAGTGTCCGGAGCAAGTATGGTGGGTCTGACACACCGGTGTCAATGTGTTCTTTTTTCCATTTCCAGGAGTGTACATAAACTGATAAGGTTTTCGACGTATTCGTACCCTGTCACGGATCTGTACCAGTGTCAACTGCGACTCATCAGTCATCAGCAGAGATCCATCATGCTTCTAGCTACCAGTGCCGGTCTTCTGTACCTGTGCTAATCTCTGTACCCCGTGAAGTGCTGAGGTGACTAAAAACACTGGCAAGTGCTTGCCGACAAAAGATCTAGAGAGCCGGAATAGCTCTTTGCATGTGGAATGGAGCTCGGACTACGTACAGAAACAGTTCAAATGGCTCTGAGCACTACGGGACTTAACACTGGACTCGCATTCGGGAGGACGACGGTTCAATCCCGCGTCCGGCCGTCCTGATATTTAGGTTTTCCGTGATTTCCCTAAGTCTCTTCAGGCAAATGCCGGGATGGTTCCTTTGAAAAGGGCACGGCCGACTTCCTTACCCATCCTTCCCTAATCCGATGAGACCGATGACCTCGCAGTTTGGTCTCCTCTCCCAAAAAAAAATGGTTCAAATGGCTCTGAGCACTATGGGACTCAACTGCTGAGGTCATTAGTCCCCTAGAACTTAGAACTAGTTAAACCTAACTAACCTAAGGACATCACAAATATCCATGCCCGAGGCAGGATTCGAACCTGCGACCGTAGCGGTCTTGCGGTTCCAGACTGCAGCGCCTTTAACCGCACGGCCACTTCGGCCGGCCCTCTCCCAAAACAACCCCAACCCTACTATGGGACTTAACATCTGAGGTCATCAGTCCCCTAGAACTTAGAACTACTTAAACCTAACTAACCTAAGGACATCACACACATCCATGCTCGAGGCAGGATTCGAACCTGCGACCGTGGTAGTCGCGCGGTTCCGGACGGAAGCGCCTAGAACCGCTCGGCCACACGCGGCCGGCTACGTACAGAAGCACTTCGTCCTGGGCATTGAGAGCCACCGTCCAACGAGATTCCTTCCTCGGCACTGGCGAGCTGGAGGATAGGTTTCACAATAGTATTGCACAAAAGTGATGAGATGTATCAGTGTATCAGTTGCTCCAGCCAGGAACAACTTGTGGCCTACCCATTTAATGCAAATAACCAGCGTAAGATATGTGCTGTAATTCCGAGAAGTTAATCAGAATATACTGTCAATGGAGTTTTAAAATTGTAATAAATATTAGTATTACCCTAACTTATCTTTCTTTATGCCGGGTTGGGAACCCGATGGCGACCTTGGTACTTTTATTTGTTGTAAGCAGTGTGCTGGTGGTACCAGTGCTTCCGCGGGTTACGGACTCTGCACGCTCGAGCACAATATGACAACAGGAGCCCCTAATTCACACGCTTTACACCACTGCAACGTCAGATGCCTATCATAGGCCTCTGTAGGAACGGAACGTCCCCAGTGATGGGAAAAATGCGCAGAACGATCAGACAAGTGTTAAGGCACCACGGAATAGCTTCCACGATACCAGAGGGAGCTGTAGAGGACAGAAGTTGTAGTGATTCACAGAGAAGGAATATATATATACAATAAATGATGGAAGTTGGTTGCAGTGCTAATCTGAGATAAAGATAGGCACAAGCGAAGAAATCATGGCAGGTCACATCAAATCAGCCGGAACCCGGAGTTCCATATTTCAGAGAGTTCTCTTCGGCACTGTTTTCTTACTTAACTTAAATTTTTCACGAATATCTGGCCCAACAGAAAGTCCCAAACTGTTGGAGAAAAGCGCAGGCTGAGTCCCGTGCATAAAACGTGTAAAGGAATGGACGCGCAATATTACAGACCCATATTCTTAAGGTCGGTTGGCTGTAGATATCCTGAACATATTTTGAGTTCGAATGTAATTTCCTTGGAGGCAGAAAGTTTCTGTCCGCAAATCAGCACAGATTTAGGAAATATCGCTCGTGCGGAACTCAGATTACCTTCTCTCTCACGATATCCTGCGAACCACGGATGGGGAGCAGCAGGCAGATTCCACATTCCTAGATTTTCGGAAAACGTTTGACAGTGCCACGCTGCTGACAGGTTACGAAGGTCCGAGCATACGGAATAGGTTCTCAGATCTGTACGTACATCGAAGTCCATAAGTAACAGAATCCAGTGTGTTGCCTTGGATGGCAAGTGTTCATCAGAGACAAAGGCATCGTCAGGAGTTCCTGGAGTAACAGGACCACTCTTGTTCTCTGCACACATAACGATCTGACAGACATGGCGAGCAACTACCTGCTACTGCAGATGACGCTGTAGTGTACGGGGAATGGCTGTAGAAGGACACAGGATGACTTGAGGTGTGAACTCGAGAACGTCCTGCAGAGGGCTGTTTAAGGAACTGGAGATACTAACTACTTATTCCCGATGTATTCGTTCCTTATGAAATTTGCCATTAAAAATACATCTTTTTTTCAAACTAACAGCTCAGTCCATGGAGTCAATACCAGAAATACGAATAACTTTCTCAAAGATTTAAAGGCGGATACTTTGGTTCAGAAAGGTGTCCGCTATACAGCAATACACAGTTTCAATAACATGCCAGCAGCCATAAAAAGTTTAACTAACAATAAAGTTCAGTCTGAGAAGACTCTAAAGGATTTTTTGGTAGCCAACTCCTTCTATTCCATTGACGTATTTCTTAGCAGGACCGACTGATGTGTGTATGTTATTAATAACATCACATAATGTGAATCTTGCGTGCAATCTAACTTCTGTACAGATATAATGCTATCATGTAAATATTTTATCTCTTTTATTTGATGTTGCGTGGCTACAATAGCCGAATAATTGTTATATGCCTCTAACTGTTTGAACATTCAGCTTGTGGTGACAAGATTTATATCCTTTCAAATGTAAATATGCTTTTTTACCGATTCCACATCCACAAGGCCCTGTTTTTATTTTGTAAATATTTATTGTGTATTTTTGTTTTCTGACGCGTTCCGCATCCCAGAGTATCTCCTCACTATGGATCAATTGGAACCAAAAGTTATCTAATCTTGTATAGAATTTCTATTTGGTGTGATCAATGGCAGCTTGCTCTAAGTTGTTTATATTAATGCAGATGAGTGTTAAAAACAACCTATAACGTTCGAATTCAGTATTAGTCGTGTACTGCTGGATACAGTCTTGCAAATTCAGTATCTAGGCGTAATGCTGAAAACCGACAAGAACTGGAACGAGCATGTAAGGTAGGTTGTAGTGAGAGAGAATGGTCTTCATAGGTTTATTGAGAAAACTCTGGGGTAGGGTAACTGATATATAAAGAGACCACGTACAGAACATTTCTGCTACCCTTTCTTGAGTAATGCTCGAGTGTTTGGGATCCCCATCAGGTCGGATTAAAGGAATATATCGAAGCAGTTCAGAGGCCTGCTGCTAGATTCGTTATTGGTAAGATCGATCAACAAGGGAGTGTTGCGGAAAAGTTTTGTGAAATGGTATGCGAATTTCTGGAGGGAAGAAGACGTTCTTTTGCGATAGACGGCAGAATGACCCTACGCCAACATATATCTCGCGTAAGGACCGAGAAAATCAGAGCTCCTACAGAAGCACATAAACAGTCGTTTTACTCCCGCTTCTTTTGTTAATGAAACACGAAAGGAAATGACGAGTACTGATACAAGGGACTTTCCGCAGTGCGTCGTGTTGTGGTTTGAGAAGTGTGCATATAGGTATAGACGTAGAAGTAAACAAATATTTATCACCTTTTAACTGAATATATTACTGACTAGCTCAGCGGCCGCTGCTTTGCACACGTAGCCTGGATGACATACACTTTTTTTTCTTTTTTATTTAATCTAATTTTTATGTTATTCACAAATTGCAACACTTTCTAAGCTTTTCACGCTAATTAAGGCCACATAAGCATGGTCTTTTTCGAATGTACTTCTGACCAAAAAGCGATTCTGGTACGTGGTGTCCAAAGTTTTTGTTAATCATGCCTTTTGCGTTCTTGTGGAAATATTTCCATGGCAACTTTCGTACCCTAGCAAATATTTCTTCATATTTAACCGAGAAGTGAAACACCAATTATTATAAATAAGGCTGTAATTTTTTTTAATGTAACGAAATATTTTCTTAAAAACTTTCATCCTCCATTGCACTTCCTCAGGGGTTGCATTTCCAGAAACACTTGAACAAGTATTTCTTTTTTTTTTTTATAAACGAGAAGTCAAATATCACTTGTCATAGATGTAGCCTTAAAAATCCTTTAGTACTTCTTTAGTAATTATATATTTTTAAAATTGCTTTCATCCGCTATTTTACTGGTTGAATTTCCAAAAGTGCGGAAACACATTTTTTTTTTTTTTCATTTTCTGAGTGAGAAATCAGATAACAGTTTTCGTAGTTCTACTTTTAGAATTCCCTTAATAGTGACATACTTTCAAAACGTCTTTCATCCTCTATTTTATCCCTTATGAGTGGCATTTCGAACACTCCCTTCTTAAACGATTCCTACAATGTAAGACCCATACCCTCACCAAACTTCAAGTTTCTATCTTTAGCGGTCTGGGCTGCGAGATTATGAGTCAGTGAATCAGTCTGACCCCATTTCACCCCGTTAGGGGCTGAATTTCCAAAAACTGTAACAAGCGTATATTTTGTTTCTAACAGAGAAGCCACATATAAATTGCCATAGATTTAGCTTCAAAGGTGCTTGCACAGTGAAATATTTCCGTAAAAGCTTTCATCCTCCGCTTCATCCCCACAGGGGCTGAGTTTGCGGAAATAGTGAAACACGTATTTTTTATTTGTAACTGAGAAGCAACATTTAAATAACAATTTGAAATGTTTTCACAATAAAATATTTTTGCAAAAGAATTTCACTCCCTATTTCATCCCCATAGGTGTTCAGTTTCCAAAAACACTGGAAAACATATTTTTTATTTGTAATCGAGAGATCAAATACCACTGTTCAAAGATGTAGCTTTGAAAATACTTAAATACTTTAGTCGGTCTTTAATAATAATACATTTTCAACGAAGGCTTTCACCCACTATTTCACCCCCGTAGGGTTAACTTTATAAAAATGCTGAGAAATGTAGTCTTTATTTCTGACCGAGAAACCAAACACCAATTTTCGTTGGTCTAACTTCAAATTTTCTTTAATAGCGACAATAAAAAAGTAAAAAACCTGCATCGCCTATTTCACTCCCTTAGGGTTGCAATTTCGAAAAAACTCTTCTTAAAAGACAACTACAGTATAAGATCCAAACCTTCTCAAAATTTCAAGTTTCTGTCCTTAGCGGTTTTGGCGGAGCGATGATGAGTCTACATCTACATCTACATTTATACTCCGCAAGCCAACCAACGGTGTGTGGCGGAGCGCACTTTACGTGCCACTGTCATTACCTCCCTTTCCTGTTCCAGTCGCGTATGGTTCGCGGGAAGAACGACTGTCTGAAAGCCTCCGTGCGCTCTCTAATCTCTCTAATTTTACATTCGTGATCTGCTCGGGAGGTATAAGTAGGGGGAAGCAATATATTCGATACCTCATCCAGAAACGCACCCTATCGAAACCTGGCGAGCAAGCTACACCGCGATGCAGAGCGCCTCTCTTGCAGAGTCTGCCACTTGAGTTTGTTAAACATCTCCGTAACGCTATTACGGTTACCAAATAACCCTGTGACGAAACGCGCCGCTCTTCTTTGGATCTTCTCTATCTCCCCCGTCAACCCTTATCTGGTACGGATCCCACACTGATAAGCAATACTCAAGTATAGGTCGAACGAGTGTTTTGTAAGCCACCTCCTTTGTTGATGGACTACATTTTCTAAGGACTCACCCAATGAATCTCGACCTGGTACCCGCCTTACCAACAATTAATTTTATATGATCGTTCCACTTCAAATCGTTCCGCACGCATACTCCCAGATATTTTACAGAAGTAACTGCTACCAGTGTTTGTTCCGCTATCATATAATCATACAATAAAGGATCCTTTTTTCTATGTATTCACAATACATTACATTTGTCTGTGTTAAGGGTCAGTTGCCACTCCCTGCACCAAGTGCCTATCCGCTGCAGACCTTCCTGCATTTCTCTACAATTTTCTAATGCTGCAACTTCTCTGCATACTGCAGCATCATCCGCGAAAAGCCGCATGGGACTTCCGACACTATCTACTAGGTCATTTATATATATTGTGAAAAGCAAAGGTCCCATAACACACCCCTGTGGCACGCCAGAGGTTACTTTAACGTCTGTAGACGTCTCTCCATTGATAACAACATGCTGTGTTCTGTTTGCTAAAAACTCTTCAATCCAGCCACACAGCTGGTCTGATATTCCGTAGGCTCTTACTCTGTTTATCAGGCGACAGTGCGGAACTGTATCGAACGCCTTCCGGAAGTCAAGAAAAACAGCATCTACCTGGGAGCCTGAATCTAATATTTTCTGGGTCTCATGAACAAATAAAGCGAGTTGGGTCTCACACGATCGCTGTTTCCGGAATCCATGTTGATTCCTACATAGTAGATTCTGGGTTTCCAAAAACGACATGATACTCGAGCAAAAAACACGTTTTAAAATTCTACAACAGATCGACGTCAGAGATATAGGTCTATAGTTTTGCGCATCTGCTCGACGACCCTTCTTGAAGACTGGGACTACCTGTGCTCTTTTCCAATCATTTGGAACCTTCCGTTCCTCTAGAGACTTGCGGTACACGGCTGTTAGAAGGGGGGCAAGTTCTTTCGCGTACTCTGTGTAGAATCGAATTCGTATCCCGTCAGGTCCAGTGGACTTTCCTCGGTTGAGTGATTCCAGTTGCTTTTCTATTCCCTGGACACTTATTTCGATGTCAGCCATTTTTTCGTTTGTGCGAGGATTTAGAGAAGGAACTGCAGTGCGGTCTTCCTCTGTGAAACAGCTTTGGAAAAAAGTGTTTAGTATTTCAGCTTTACGCGTGTCATCCTGTGTTTCAATGCCATCATCATCCCGGAGTATCTGGATATGCTGTTTCGAGCCACTTACTGATTGAACGTAAGACCAGAACTTCCTAGGATTTTCTGTCAAGTCGGTACATAGAATTTTACTTTCGAATTCACTGAACGCTTCACGCATAGCCCTCCTTACGCTAACTTTGACATCGTTTAGCTTCTGTTTGTCTGAGAGGTTTTGGCTGCGTTTAAACTCAGAATGAAGTTCTCTTTGCTTTCGCAGTAGTTTCCTAACTTTGTTGTTGTACCACGGTGGGTTTTTCCCGTCCCTCACCGTTTTACTCGGCACGTACCTGTCTAAAACGCATTTCACGATTGCCTTGAACTTTTTCCATAAACACTCAACATTGTCAGTGTCGGAACAGAAATTTTCGTTTTGATCTGTTAGGTAGTCTGAAATCTGCCTTCTATTACTCTTTCTAAACAGATAAACCTTCCTCCCTTTTTTATATTCCTACTAACTTCCATATTCAGGGATGCTGCAACGGCCTTATGATCACTGATTCCCTGTTCTGTACATACAGAGTCGAAAAGTTCGGGTCTGTTTGTTATCAGTAGGTCCAAGATGTTATCTCCACGAGACGGTTCTCTGTTTAATTGCTCGAGGTAATTTTCGGATAGTGCACTCAGTATAATGTCACTCGATGCTCTGTCCCTACCACCCGTCCTAAACATCTGAGTGTCCCAGTCTATATCTGCTAAATTGAAATCTCCACCTAAGACTATAACATGCTGAGAAAATTTATGTGAAATGTATTCCAAATTTTCTCTCAGTTGTTCTGCCACTAACCTAAAATACCGCCCAGCCCACGCCACACAACCCCTGCTACCCGTGTAGCCGCTTGTTGCGTGTAGTGGACTCCTGACCTATCCAGCGGAACCCGAAACCCCACCACCCTATGGCGCAAGTCGAGGAATCTGCAGCCCACACGGTCGCAGAACCGTCTCAGCCTCTGATTCAGACCCTCCACTCGGCTCTGTACCAAAGGTCCGCAGTCAGTCCTGTCGACGATGCTGCAGATGGTGAGCTCTGCTTTCATCCCGCTAGCGAGACTGGCAGTCTTCACCAAATCAGATAGCCGCCGGAAACCAGAGAGGATTTCCTCGGATCCATAGCGACACACATCATTGGTGCCGACATGAGCGACCACCTGCAGATGGGTGCACCCTGTACCCTTCATGGCATCTGGAAGGACCCTTTCCACATCTGGAATGACTCCTCCCGGTATGCACACGGAGTGCACATTGGTTTTCTTCCCCTCTCTTGCTGCCATATCCCTAAGGGGCCCAATGACGCGCCTGACGTTGGAGCTCCCAACTACCAGTAAGCCCACCCTCTGCGACCGCCCGGATCTTGCAGACTGAGGGGCAACCTCTGGAACAGGACAAGCAGCCATGTCAGGCCGAAGATCAGTATCAGCCTGAGATAGAGCCTGAAACCGGTTCGTCAGACAAACTGGAGAGGCCTTCCGTTCAGCCCTCCGGAATGTCTTTCGCCCCCTGCCACACCTTGAGACGACCTCCCACTCTACCACAGGTGAGGGATCAGCCTCAATGCGGGCAGTATCCCGGGCAACCACAGTCGTAGTCCGATAGGGGGATGCGTGGGACGAGCTGGCCGTCCCCGACAAACCCCCATCCGGACCCCCACAGTGATGCCCATTGGCAACAGCCTCAAGCTGTGTGACCGAAGCCAACACTGCCTGAAGCTGGGAGCGAAGGGATGCCAACTCAGCCTGCATCCGAACACAGCAGTTGCAGTCCCTATCCATGCTAAAAACTGTTGTGCAAAGAACGTCTGAACTAATCTACAGAGAGCGCAAACAAATCGACACAAAATTTAAACGGTTATTAAAATACAAGATTGCCTAGTAAATGCAGTAATGCTGCTACTTGCGCACTGCTGACACACTGCTCGGCGGCGGAAGGAGACTACGCGATTTTACACTATTCAGGTACTAAAACGCGATGCTACAACTCTCAAATACTATAATACGCCCGAAATTTATGAATTAAACAATGCAAGTACCAAAAACACGCAAAGAAATTAAGAATTAAACTATGTAACAAATGAATGAGCTAGGAGTATACGACTTGCTGCTGCAGCTGCTTATCCAACGGCGGCACGGAGCACACTGACTGTGACCAACCGACAGTCAGTGGTGAGTCAGGATTTTTTTTTTTAATTGTGATTTCATTCCCCTGCCCCATATGGGCAGGGGAGGGCTGTCAGTGGCACAGTCCGCCGCTCTTCAGCCGAGTGACATGACAACTAAAACAAGAATAAAATGTTACAAAAGTTGTTGTTGTTGTGGTCTTCAGTCCTGAGACTGGTTTGATGCAGCTCTCCATGCTACTCTACCCTGAGCAAGCTTCTTCATCTCCCAGTACCTACTGCAACCTACATCCTTCTGAATCTGCTTAGTGTATTGATCTCTTGGTCTCCCTCTACGATTTTTACCCTCCACGCTGCCCTCCAATGCTAAATTTGTGATCCCTTGATGCCTCAAAACATGTCCTACCAACCGATCCCTTCTTCTAGTCAAGTTGTGCCACAAACTTCTCTTCTCCCCAATCCTATTCAATACCTCCTCATTAGTTACGTGATCTACCCACCTTATCTTCAGCATTCTTCTGTAGCACCACATTTCGAAAGCTTCTATTCTCTTCTTCTCCAAACTGGTTATCGTCCATGTTTCACTTCCATACATGGCTACACTCCATACAAATACTTTCAGAAACGACTTCCTGACACTTAAATCTATACTCGATGTTAACAAATTTCTCTTCTTCAGAAACGCTTTCCTTGCCATTGCCAGTCTACATTTTATATCCTCTCTACTTCGACCGTCATCAGTTATTTTACTCCCTAAATAGCAAAACTCCTTTACTACTTTAAGTGTCTCATTTCCTAATCTAATCCCCTCAGCATCACCCGATTTAATTTGACTACATTCCATTATCCTCGTTTTGCTTTTGTTGATGTTCATCTTATATCCTCCTTTCAAGACACTGTCCATTCCGTTCAACTGCTCTTCCAAGTCCTTTGCTGTCTCTGACAGAATTACAATGTCATCGGCGAACCTCAAAGTTTTTACTTCTTCTCCATGAATTTTAATACCTACTCCGAATTTTTCTTTTGTTTCCTTTACTGCTTGCTCAATATACAGATTGAATAACATCGGGGAGAGGCTACAACCCTGTCTCACTCCTTTCCCAACCACTGCTTCCCTTTCATGCTCCTCGACTCTTATAACTGCCATCTGGTTTCTGTACAAATTGTAAATAGCCTTTCGCTCCCTGTATTTTACCCCTGCCACTTTCAGAATTTGAAAGAGAGTATTCCAGTTAACGTTGTCAAAAGCTTTCTCTAAGTCTACAAATGCTAGAAACGTAGGTTTGCCTTTTCTTAATCTTTCTTCTAAGATAAGTCGTAAGGTTAGTATTGCCTCACGTGTTCCAACATTTCTACGGAATCCAAACTGATCTTCCCCGAGGTCCGCTTCTACCAGTTTTTCCATTCGTCTGTAATGAATTCGCGTTAGTATTTTGCAGCTGTGACTTACAAATATAAGGCGATAAAAAAAGGGGAACATAAAACAGAGTAAGGGGTTAGAAAATGGAGGTAAAAATACACTGACATGGAGACGTTCGTGGGGGGACAATTAAAAAAGTCACCAGAAAGTTAAACACACAGTTGATGAGTCGTAAAACACAAAGAAGATACTGAATGCACATGCACAGGTTAAAAGTCGGCCACAGTATTAAAAACACTCCATAACAACACACTTAAAACCCACTTGGAGCACACACAGTGAAGTACAAAACAGCCAGGTGGGACCTGCTGAGAGAGGTTGGAGAGGATGGAAAAGGAAGGGAGGGCAAAGGGCAGCAGGAGGCGGCGGGATGAAGAGAGTAGGGGTGTCAGCAGGTACACTAAGAGGCAGGAGACTGGTGGGGCAGGAGATGAAGAGGGAAGACAAGGCAGGAGGTAGTGTAGAGACACTGAAGCCCAAGAGAAGGAGGGGGAGTAGAAGGGGAAAGCTGCTCAGGAGAAGGGAGGGGGAGGAGAGGAAGCCCTGAGGAGGAGGCAGCAAGATGGGGTTAGAGTTGGTAGGAAGGGTAGATGTCAGGGCGAAGCTCATCATCCAGGAGGGGTAGATGGTGGAAGTTGTGTTGGGAAAGGAGGCGGAGGTTGCGGAGATGGAGAGAGGGTGGGACACAGCGGTAAAGGCGCGGCAACGGGTTGGGGGTGGAGGGGAAGGGAGACACCAGGGGGTGAGGGGGATCAAGGGGGGACAATATATACTATGCGGATGTGTTCAAGGAAAGGAAAGGAGAAGTTGAGGCAAGGGGATGTGGTCGTAGAGGATGCGTGTGGGGGACAGAAGGTGGATGCGGAAGGCGAGGTGGAGTGCATGGCGTTTGACGATTTGGAGGGCTGTATAGAAATGGGGAGGGACGGAAATCCAAGCTACTCTGCAGAACAGAGGATGAAGCGGATCAAGGATTTGTAGGTGTGAAGGATGTGGAAGGATGCAGACCCCACGTCTGGCTGGACAGGAGTTTCAGGAGGCGGAGTCTGTTGTGAGCTTTGTTTTGGATGGTAAGGAGATGGGGAGTCCACGTGAGGTGGCGGTCGAGGGTGAGGTGGACAGGACGGCCAAAAATGGTGAGGTAGAAATCATGGAGACGGAAGGAGCGGGTGGTGCGGCCTATGATGATCGCGTGGGTCTTGGAAGGGTTGATACGGAGGAACCACTGGTTGCACCAAGCAATGAATTGGTCAAGGTGGGTTTGGAGGGTATGTTGGGATCGTTGAAGGGTAGGATAAAGGGCTAGGAGGCGGTGTCATCAGCAAACTGGAGAAGATGAACAGGTGGAGGTGGGGGAGGTTTGGGCATATCAGCAGTGTACAGGAGATAGAGGAGAGGGGAAAGGCCGGAGCCTTGGGGCACGCCGGGAGTTGAAATTGTGGATAGTCACATAGGAGGGACGTGTGTCAGGACATTGCGTTTTGTTTATAGGGATTACAATATGTTGTTGTACAGATGAGTGTACAATAACTGGTACAATGGTGAGTCTCTGGCGGTGAGTAACCAGGCCGCCCTGGAACTTGTTGCAGGTGGTGGTACGAGTCCGGGACGCCGGTGGCTTCTTCTGGCCGCGTGTGGGCGTCGCAGGAGGCGCTGCACATCCTGGGGGCGCAGCCAGAGGACGCGGGCAGGTGGGAATGCCGCGTACACAACGCCTTCGGGGAGCAGCGGGTGCACGCCTCGCTACAGGTCACCGCGCCGCTCGCCGTACACGTCACGCCACACCTGCTGGTGAGGACTTTTGGAAGGGTCAACTTTGATGTCGAATGGTGGATATCATCCAAAACACTTCCCTGAAACTACCACACTGACTGCCCTGTGGCCGCCGCTGGCTCATACCTAATGCCATGTGCCTGGCCTGGCGGTGAAACGTCCGTCACTAAGAGTGCGGCGGTCAACGTGTTAAGTCATATCATTTCTCAATTGATATAGTTTATGAGTACTCACGCGTTACCCAACTCAACATAACAAACCGTGAGTCCTTCTTTACTGTTACTCAAGCTGTTTTACACAAAGGGATGTACACTGCCAGTCGTATACATAGTAGCATCTGCAAGGAGGGGCTTCGGGGGGGGGGGGGGGGGGAGTAGAAGAAACGAAATTAAACTCCGTTGGTTGAGAGGCTATGCGATCTTGTTTCAGTGGATACAAAATCGAGTCAAATTTACAAAGAATAAGCCTACTGTTCTCATAGAGCCGTAGTATCCTGTTCTGGGATAAGCTGGCCCACAACAGTTGTATGTGGTCCTTGGTATTCCGGATAGCGGCACGTTCTGCGGAGTTAACGTGGTTCATGAGTGTATTCGTGATCTTCGTTATAGGCAAACCAGACGTGACGAGGATGTAACCCCACAACGAAACCTTAACGTGGGTCCACAGCACATGGACTACAACAGTACCGTCGTGCACAAAACGGAAACACCACGCTGTCTCGAAGCCTCGCCAGCACTGCTTACCTTGCGATCTGTAAAGGCTGTAACCTCCCCACAAAAATTTGGGATAATATTTTAAATGTGAATAGACATAGAGCTAAGTGTAGCCTCCCAGCAATTAAATTTAAAGACAATGACAATTAAATGAAAAATAATAGCAATCTGACCCAAATGTAAGCTCCCCACAAAATGAAAGTCAATTCAGTGATAATAAAATCTCAGTGACAATGAAAACGCAAATAGACCGAAATGTCGATCTTAGGCCCTGTGCAATAATTAAACTCAAATTCTTACCTCAGTAAAACTGCATCTGCTCTTGTTTTTCGCCATAGCTTGGAGGAAACGCATCGCAAACATTGTTTGAACTTAAGTAAAATTTTTTTTAAAGGAAATGGAAGGCAAATATTCTTTCAATAAAATGTTTGTTTTGTTAAAGTGCTTGGTTTGAAAACAAAAATTATTATTGGGGCGATTCTTGAACAAATTAGTTACAGTTAATTTACAGATGTGCGCAATGCTGCTTCATTACCTTATTAAAAATTATACCTTGTCGTGAATCTTGACCAGAGTGCCATGTCGACGCCCGCCGACTCCTCACACAATAGCCAACTCCCTACATGCAACTGAACTCTCTCACAACTAGACCGCAACAGCCTCGCAACTGCACTGAACTGCCACTCGACCGCAACTGCCTCGCAACTGCACTCGAGCGCAACTGCATCGTCTCACACGCGCTACTACTCTCCAACTGAACACTCGCGCGGTCAAGCGCAGACTAGGGACGACAAATAGCTCTCTGGTCAGAGACTCTGCAATGCCTCGCCATCGCCGCCACACAACATACGTGTTTCAAGGCATACAAGGAATTCAAAATGTTTCTTCCGATGGCATCTGCTTTTGCATTCACTAAAATTTCTATTTAAGGCAGAATTTGCAGTAAGTTTCTTGCTTACATCGATTTTAGACTAAAGAATAAATACAAAAGCTAGTATCCAGTCCAAATTTAGAATGGTTTCCGCAAGTCACTGGAGGACGAAAATATACTGTAGATGTTTTGAGGAATTTCCTGATTAGTAATTCTCCATTCGAAAGCAATAACAACTATTATAGATTACACTTGTCCTGTGAAAAGTGAAAAAGTGAACAAAAGAAAAGCACTATGCACATTACGACATTCTGAACACATTTAAATTAGTGCGAATGTGACGAAGCCAGTTGGCTAACCTCACGAATGAATAAGTGAAACCTTTTGAACAACGGAAGTTCATTGTAAACGTAGTCATCAGCGGCCATTGTCACATTCAAAAAAATTCTTCTGGATTTGTGACCGCATTGTCAATATGTAAAACTACCGACGTTTCGGTGACCCTGAAGGAGGTCACTTTCAAAAAGGACCGAAACGTCGGTAGCTGTATATATTGACAATGCGGTCACAAACCCAGAAAAATTTTACTAAACCGAAGCTCCGTCTGTACACGAGTGAAGCCACAGACCTGAAAACCCTGCATACAAAATATTTTCCTCGAAGCTGCAAATGGATGCCGCAACCTAACCGTAATTCTCGTAGCTGGTAACATCTGTATCATACTCCCAAAGCTACCTAACGGTGTGCGGCGGGGGTACTTCTGGTACCACAAAGTGATCAAACGCCCCCCCCCCCCCCACCCCATTCTCCTTCCGCTCGTGAATGGCACGTGGGAAGCATAATTCTCAATAAGCCTCCGTATTGGTTCAAATTTCCCGAATTTTATCATCGTGATCATTTCACGAGATGTATGTGAGAGGAAGTAATATATTGTCCGAGTCTTGCCGGAAAGTACACTAGAAACTGCAATAGTAAATCGCTCCATGATGCACAAAACCTATCTTGTGACTTGTGCCTACTAAACGATCGAGTGACTTAACGCGCGACTCTTCGTTGGATCTTCTCTATCTTTTCTACCAGTCCTACCTGTGAGGGTCCCGTATTGATAGACAATACTCAAGAATCGGCTGAACAAGCGCCTTGAAACTCACTTCCTTCGTGGATGCGTTGTATTTCCTTAAGATTCATGACAATGGCCACCAAACAGTAGCTTCAGTACAAACACTCAGAATCTATAAGCAAGCTGCGACATCAGTCGTCCGTAGCAAGTGGAAACAGAAACCAGCGGACCAACAATACAGCACGAGGAAGAGTTGAGACGACAATGCTTTGTTCTCCATTGAAAGGGACCCTTTAAACCGCCTCTCAGCCCGCACAGGCCTCTGATCTGTACACACTGTGTCTAAAGTGTTTCCCAACAGAACTGCCTTCATTTTACCAGTCAAAGACCGTAGTACGCCAAGCAATCGATGTCCAGAGCCCAGAATGTCATTGCAACAAACTCACGACACAGAAATCGTAGAGGAATGAATGACATCAAAACTGACATTTATCGAACGACTTTCAATATACTGTATTAACACCAGCTTTCATGAGAGGTGTTCAATACATAAGGCAAAAATGTTTTTCTCGGAAAATTTCGGTTGAAAAAATGAAGAATTTTTTATGGGACATTGTGGAATACTCCTGCCTCAGCCCCTATAGTATCATGAAGTTCCTATAGGTGGCGGCGCTATGCGTGGCCTTCAAAGTGGCGTCTATGTTTCAAGCAGAGAGTTCTCGTTGAGTTCCTTTTGGCGAAAACCCACAGCGTCACATATACTCATTGACGACTGCAGAATATCTACGGAGACTTGCAATGAATAAAAGCACGGTGAGTCTTTGTGCGAGGCGTCAGTACCATCCCAGCAAGGTTGCGCACACCTGTCAGATCTCCCGAGTGCCGGCCTGCCGCAGCTGTGACTCCTGCAATGTTGGAACGTGCATACATTGTCATTCGAGCTAATCGACGGATCACAATCAAACATCTCACTGCACAATTGGATGTTTCAGCTGGTGGTGCTGACTCACTCGTCCACCACTTAGGGTACTCAAAGGTGTGTCCCCCGTGGGTTCCTCGCCACCCAATAGAAGACCATAAAGAGCAACGAAGGACCATATGTGCGGAGTTGTTTGCACGTTATGAAGATGACTGTCGTGACGATTTTTTGTCGAACATTGCCACAGCAGCTGAAGCATCGGTTCATCATTCAGAACTGGAAACAAAAAACTTATCCTCTCCTCCGAAGAAAAAGTTCAAAGACGCGCCCTCAGCCAGTAAATTCATGGCGACGGATTTCTGGGAATCTGAGGAGGGTATTCTGTTTGATGTCCTCCCTCATACTCCAACAATCAACTGTTAAGTGTATTGTGCTACCCTCAGAAGTTGAAGGAACGACTTCAGCATGTTCGTCATCACAAAACACAAACAAACTTCTCCTTCTCCATGACAATGCAAGGTGTCACACAAGTCTGTGCACCCGAGAGGGACTTACAAAATTTCGTTGGTCTGTTCTTCCTCATCTGCACTACAGTCTGGATCCCGCACCTTCCGGCTTCTAGCTGTTTAGTCCAATGAAGGATGCACCCCACATGAAGCAGTAAGTGGATGATGGGTTACTGATGCTCAAACATTGCCTCCGACGTCGACCAGTAGAGCGGTACCATGTGTGTGTCGTAGCGGCCCCTTATCTGTTAGAGGGACCGCACAACCGACAAGCAAGATGGGCTGCCGACCTCCCTTCAGGAGCGCAGAGAGAAACATCGCCAGCAGATATAAACAATAACAGGCTTTCCGAATAAACACGGTACTACTTCGCCAGACAACATGTGACAGTGTTTCACCAATCGGAACTCATATGCCTCATGTAGCACTCTGCCAACTCGGCTTAATAAGTACGCCAAGACAGACAGACCAGCGCGCTCGTCCTGTCCGCCTCTCCCCACCCTCACCTACCTTTGACTCACCATTGACCGTCAACTCACCTGCAGCCCTCATCTCCAATCTATTCAATCCAATGCCCACAACAGCCTCCTTCTCCTTAAACACCTCTCTGGCCGGACATGGAGTTCAAATGGTTCAAATGGATCTAAGCACTATGAGACTTAACATCTGAGGTCAACTTAAAGACATCACACACATCCATACCTGAGGCAGAATTCGAACCTGCGACTGTAGCAGCCACGTGGTTCTGGACTGAAACGTCTAGAACCAATCGGCCACAGCAGCCGGCCCAGACATGGGGGTTGAACCCCTCTACCATCCTCGACACCTACAAATCCTTATATCGTTCCATCCTCTGTTATGCCAGTCCTGCCTGGAAATCTGCCCCCCCCCCAAATTCTGTAAGTCCTTCCAGATCCACTAACGCCATCCACTGTGCCTCACCTTCCGTATATGCCTCCCGTCCCCCATGCAGATCCTCTATGACCTGATTCCTTTCGCCCATCTGCTCCTATTCCTCGAACATGTCCGCATCCTCTACACCTCCCGCCAACTTCATCCTCCTCATCCCCTGGCTGCTCCTCTCCTCTCCGACCGCCGCCCGCTGCCGCGCCTTCGCCACTGCGTCTCCCCTACCGTCCACCTCTACACCCTTCACCTTCTTTCCCGAGGTGGCATCCATCAAATCCCCCTCCCGGATGATGCCCTATCTCCCTCCATTTAATCCTATCAACTATGATCCTCACCCCCTCCCTCCCTCCCTCTGTCTCTTTTCCCCAGTCTCCCTCTCCCCTCCTACCATCTTGTTTTTTCTCCGCTTACCCACTCCTTGACTCCATTCTCTCCCCCCTTTCCCTTTCCCTTTCCCCTCCTTTCCCTTCCCCACTCCTTTCTCGCGTCCTACCCGCTCCCCCCTTTCTCTGTGCCCTGTCCATCGGTTCCTCCCCCTTTTTTTGCTTTTCCTCTCCTCCCCCCTCTTCCCCCCCATCATCTGTCCATGTCCTCCCACCCCCCCCCCCTCCCATACCCATATACCTTCATACTCTATAGTGCAGTGTTTTCCGTGAGTGTTCAGTGTTGTGCGTCCCGTTTTTAAAGTGCTGCGAACAGAAGTCAGACTGTTTTTTAATTGTGCCTGTCTCTTTCCTAAGTGTTTTTAATCAGCATCACTCGCCCCTTTGTTTTTTATGTTTTCTTCACAACTCTTTCGCCATGTACCAGTTTTAAACAGTCACCGATTTATCACCTCTTTTTATTGTTCCATCTCTTCATTATGTTTTTTAACATTATCTGTAGACAGCAGAGCGGCGTATTACGCCGCTGCCAGGGGATCGAAATACAATAAAGAAAGAAAATTAGGCCGTCAGTGTTAACTACCGCTAGGGACAGCTCCTGGCAGTACTTACGCCGGCTCTAGCGTTGTATACACCCGCCGTAGCATTGCAGTAGCATGTTGTATTTTGTAACTGGTAGAGCAGATTTTGGTCAGTATTTCCTTCCATTGTCTTGTTTCCTTATCTGGTTTGCCACGACAAGATTTGCAGGGTCTCTCTATTTGATCTTGTGTTTAAAACACAGTGTACGCCGAGAAGGCGTTTTTCTTTAATTATAATAAAGTGTGTACAAATTGACCATTAGTTCTTTCCTGCCGACCGCAGGACACTACAATGTGGGCATAAGGGCCTCCCCAGTAAGGCCGTCGCACTGAACTGAGATTGTGTTGAAAAATGGAGTTTTGTAGCCGAAAGAGTGTCAAATAATATGGTGTACTGGAATCCTGAACAAAACCAGCCTTCTCTCAGAAAAAAATTGAAGGCTCCTTGTAGTGTCTCTTGTCTGCATCCGCACCCCTCATAAAAATGGTAGCATAACTTATTCATTAGAAAATTCAATTTTCTGCTTTGTTTATGATCTCAGAGGCCTTCTATCTTTTAATCATCCTAATTATTAATTGTTTAATACATTCCGCCACCGCTAGAGAATGTGGCATTACACTACCTGTTTTGCTTACCTCCTGAGACTGTCAGTACGCCGTTGTTGGCAGGTGGTGAACTCTGGAGAAGCGGCGATGTTCAACTGCACAGTGTCCGGGTCGCCGATGGGCAGCGTGGAGTGGCTGCACAACGCAGAGCCCATCCCTGCCGGACGAGTTCGGCTGCTGTCGCCGCTGGTGCTGCACCTCGCCGCGGCTACCCGAGCACATCGCGGCGTCTACCAGTGTGTTGCCCGGGGCGATGACGACAGCGCGCAGGCGGCAGCAGAACTCAGGCTCGGAGGTCAGCTGGCTCTCTGTCCCCGGCTATTTTCATCAACATTCGCATTTAACATAACATTCAATTTTTGCTCACTTACAACTTATCTCACATCCCCTCACTATTCGCTCCTCACTAGGCTTATTTTAGCAAGCAGGCGTAGAGTCAATGACAAAAAGAAAAACGACCCACCACGAAGGAATTACCCGAATGGGATTTAAATCTGTGTACACACATGAAAAAAGTTTTCCATCACCTCGGTTCAGAGAGTTCCAGAACCTGTACAGAAAATTGGAATTTACTGCTCATGGGTCAAATGGCTCTTAGCACTATGTGACGTAACATCTATGATCATCAGTCCCCTATAACTTAGAACTACTTAAAGCTAACTAACCTAAGGACATCACATAACACCCATATTGCTCATGAAAACCACACATTGCATCTTCCACCACCATACAGTGAGACCTTCAGAGGTGGTGATCCAGATTGCTCTACAAACCGGTACCTCTAATAACAAGTAGCACGTCCTCTTGCGTTGGCATGCCTGTATTCGTCGTGGCATACTATCAACAAGTTCATCAAGGCACTATTGGTCCAGATTGCCCCACTCCTCAACGGTGATTCGGCGTAGATCCCTCAGACTGGTTGGTGGGTCACGTCGTCCATAAAAAGCCCTTTTCAATCTATCCCTGGAATCAGAATCAGTTTTTCACTCTGCAGCGGAGTGTGCGCTGATATGAAACTTCCTGGCAGATTAAAACTGTGTGCCGGACCGAGACTCGAACTCGGGACCTTTGCCTTTCGCGGGCACGTGCTCTACCAACTGAGGTACCCAAGCACGACTCACGCCCCGTCCTCATAGCTTCACTTCTGCCAGTACCTCATCTGCTACCTTCCAAACTTTACAGAAGCTCTCGCAGGAAGAGGTAGGAGACGAGGTACTGGCAGAAGTGAAGCTGTGAGGACGGGGCGTGAGTCGTGCTTGGGTAGCTCAGTTGGTAGAGCACTTGCCAGCGAAAGGCAAAGGTCCCGAGTTCGAGTCTCGGTTATCCCAGGAATGTTCGATAGGGTTCATGTCTGGAGAACATGCTGGCCACTCTAGTCGAGTGACGTCGTTATCCTGAAGGAAGTCATTCACAAGATGTGCACGATGGGGGCGCGAATTGTTGTCCATGAAGACGAATTCCTCGCCAATATGCTGCCGATATGGTTGCTCTATCAGTCGGAGAATGGCATTCACGTATCGTACAGCCGTTACGGCGCCTTCCATGACCACTAACGGCGTACCTCGGTCCCACATAATGCCACACCAAAACAGCAGGGAACCTCCACCTTGCTGCACTCGCTGGACAGTGTGTCTAAGGCGTTCAGCCTGACCAGGTTGCCTCCAAACACGTCCCCGACGATTGTCTGGTTGAATGCATACGCGACACTCATCGGTGAAGAGAACGTGATGCCAATCCTGAGTGGTCCATTCGGCATGTTGTTGGGCCCATCTGTTCGCACTACATGGTGTCGTGGTTGCAGAGATGGATCTCGCCATGGACGTAGGGAGTGAAGTTGCGCATCATGGAGCCTACTGCGCACAGTTTGAGTCGTAACACGACGTCCTTTCGCAGCACGAAGAGCATTATTCAACAAGGTGACGTTGCTGTCAGGGTTCCTCCGAGCCATAATCCGTAGGTAGCGGTCATCCGCTGCAGTAGCAGCACTTGGGTAGCCTAAGCGAGGCATGTCATCGACAGTTCCTGTCTCTCTGTATCTCCTCCGTGTCCGAACAACATCACTTTGGTTCACTCCGAGACGCCTGGACACTTCCCTTGTTGAGAACCCTTCCTGGCACAAAGTAACAATGCGGACGCGATCGACCGCGGTATTGACCGTCTAGGAATGGTTGAACTATAGACAACACGAGCTGTGTACCTCCTTCCTGGTGGAATGATTGGAACTGGTCTTCTCTCGGACCCCCTCCGTCTAATACGCGCTGCTCGTGCATCGTTGTTTAAAACCGTGGGCGGGTTTAGTGACATCTCTGAACAGCCAAAGGTACTGTGTCTGTGATACAATATCCACAGTCAACGTCTATCTCCAGGAGTTCTTGGAACCGGGGTGATGCAAAACGTTTTTCTGATGTGTGTATATGCCGTACATGTACAGAGAAATAAATCATTATAATTGCAGAAAAATTGGATGGTTTGTTAAAGAGAGAAACCTTCAAATGTTGAGCAAGTCACTAACGTGTTGCTCCACCTGTGGCTCTTGTGCGGCTTGACATTGATTGATAGAGTTTTTGGATGTCCTCCGGAGGAATATCGCGTTCGATCGTAAAAATCCCGAGATGGTTGGAGGGCTCCGCTTTTAATGCTCCAAATTTTCTCTATTGGGTAGAGATCGAGTGACATTGCTTACGAAGGTAGTGATCGGTAAGCACAGAGACTATCAGTAGAAACACCCGCCCTGTATTTGCGGGCATTATCTTGCTCAAATGTAACACCAGGATGGCTTGCCATAAAAAACAAGAAGAACGGGACGTAGAGTATTCTCAGCTTATGGCTATGCTATAAGGGTGCCGCAAATGACAACCAAAGGGGTCCTTCTATGAAAGGAAATGGTACCCCCAAAGCATCGCTCCAGACTGTCGGGCGATATGGCGGGCAACAGTCAGGTTAGTATTTCACATCTGTCTGGGGCATTTCCAGACACGTCTCCGCTGATGATTGGAGCCCAGTTCAAAACACGACTCATCACGGGAAACAACCGTACTGTATACAATGATTGCAGGTTGAGGACGCGGTTGGAGACGCAGCCGCGGTTCTGACTGTCGCCCACCATACCGCCAAACAACAAGTGGTGATAGTCTACATTTCTTTTTATAGAAGGCCCCCTTTGCTTGTCATCTGCGGCACCCTTGCAGCACAGCGATACGTCGACGATATTCTACGCCGCGTTTTATTGCCCTTCGTGGCAAGCCACCCTGCTCGTGCATTTCAGCAAGATAATGCCCGCCGGCACAGGGCGAGAGTTTCTCCTGAATGTCTTCGTGCTTGCCAAACCCCTCATTGACCAGCAAGACGCTGGATGTCTCCCAATTGAGAACATTTGGGGCATTCCGAGCAGAGCCCTCCACCCAGCTTGGGATTTCGACTATCTAATGGACCAGCTGGACAGAATTTGGCACGATATCCCTCGGCAGGACATCCAAAAATTTTGGAAGTCAATGCCAAGCTGGAAAACTGTTAGCATAAGAGACAAAAGTAGACCAACGCGTTACAGGCTTGCTCAATTTTTGCAGCTCTTTCTCCTGAAATAATCATCCAATTTCTCTGAAATTGTAATCAATTGTCGGTCTGCACATCTACCGATTTCCGTCCCATTCTGATAATTCCTTTGTGGTGCTTCGTTTCTTTTCTTTCTCTTACTGTGTACATTCAATGCTAGTGACAAACGACGGCAGAAATATTGTTATCCAAAAGAATATAGCAAATGCCAATTTTTACAGAAATGAGACTGTTCGTCTAGTAGTCAAAGAACATGAAAAGGAAGCAACAGTTGAGAAGTGAGTAAAGCATGATTTCATCACATGCCCATTGTTCTTCATCCTGTACATTGATCAAGTAGTAAAGGAAACAAAAGAGAGATTTTTAATAGGAATTAAAGTTCATGGAGAAGAAGGCCAGCTGATGACACTAATTCTGTCAGAGATGTGTGAAACCCACAGTCACAGCGACAGTAATAATGCTTGTAACCAACAAGAAGCTGGAAAACGTTGCAATTTTGCCATTCAGCGTGTGTGACAACTCCAAAAGCAAAACTACCACCAATCTGAAAACGTACAAAAAAAATAAATTACATGTCAAAGCAAGAGCTTATCTGTCATTTTATGGTAATTTTTTAATGCAGCTGTCGGGAGCAAATAAAAATGGGCTATTTTTTAGCTCGAAACGTTTTCATAGTTGGGTATCGTTATCTAGCTATGGAGCAGGCGGAAAGTCGTAAGAGTAGGCTATTTTTCATCCCAAAATATTTTCATATGCTACTGGCCATTAAAATTGCTACACCACGAAGATGACGTGCTACAGACGCGAAATTTAACCTACAGGAAGAAGATGCTGTGATATGCAAATGATTAGCTTTTCAGAGCATTCACACAAGGTTGGCGCCGGTGGCGACACCTACAACGTGCTGACATGAAGAAAGTTTCCAACTGAATTCTGATACACAAACAGCAGTTGACCGGCGTTGCCTGGTGAAACGTTGTTGTGATGCCTCGTGTAAGGAGAAGAAATGCGTAGTATCACGTTTCCGACTTTGATAAAGGTCGGATTGTAGCCTATCGCGATTGCGGTTTATCGTATCGCGACATTGCTGTTCGCGTTGGTCGAGATCCAACGACTGTTAGCAGAATATGGAATCGGTGGGTTGAGGACGGTAATACGGAACGCCGTGCTGGATCCCAACGGCCTCCTATCACTAGCAGTCGAGATTAGAGGCACCTTACCCGCATGGCTGTAACGGATCGTGCAGCCACGTCTCGATCCCTGAGACAACAGATGGGGACGTTTGCAAGACAACAACCATCTGCACGAACAGTTCGACAACATTTGCAGCAGCATGGACTATCAACAAGGAGACAATGGCTGCGATTACCCTTGACGCTGCATCACAGACACGAACGCCTGCGATGTTGCACTCAACGACGAATCTGGGTGCACGAATGGCAAAACGTCATTTTTTTGGATGAATCCAGGTTCTGTTCACAGCATCATGATGGTTGCAACCGTGTTTGGCGACATCGCGGTGAACGCACATTGGAAGCGTGTATTCGTCATCGCCATACTGGCGTATCACCCGGCGTGATGGTATGGGGTGCCATTGGTTACACGTCTCGGTCACCTCTTGTTCGCATTGACGGCACTTTGAACAGTGGACGTTACATTTCAGATGTGTTACGAGACGTGGCTCTATCCTTCATTCGATTCCTGTGAAACCCTACATTTCAGCCGAATAATGCACGGCCGCATGTTGCAGGTCCTGTACGGGCCTTTCTGGATACAGAAAATGTTCGACTGCTGCCCTCGCCCGCCGGCCGGTGTGGCCGTGCGGTTCTAGGCGCTACAGTCTGGAACCGAGCGACCGCTACGGTCGCAGGTTCGAATCCTGCCTCGGGCATGGATGTGTGTGATGTCCTTTTGGTTAATTAGGTTTAATTAGTTCTAAGTACTAGGCGACTGATGACCTCAGAAGTTAAGTCGCATAGTGCTCAGAGCCATTTGAACTATTTGCCCTCGCCAGCACATTCTCCAGACCTCTCAGTAATTGAAAACGTCTGGTCAATGGTGGCCGAGCAACTGGCTCGTCACAATACGCCAGTGACTACTCTTGATGAACTGTGGTATCGTGTTGAAGCTGCATGGGCAGCTGTACCTGTACACGCCATCCAAGCTCTGTTTGACTCAATGCCCATGCGCATCAAGTCCGTTATTACGGCCAGAGGTTTTTTTTTTTTTTTTTAGGATCTATGCACCAAAATGGCGTGAAAATGTAATCACCTGTCAGTTCTAGTATAATATATTCGTCCAATGAATACCCGTTTATCATCTGGATTTCTTCTTGGTGTAGCAATTTTAATGGCCAGTAGTGTAGTTGGGCAGTGTTATCAAGCCAAGCAGTTTGTAACTTACTTCATGATTTTATCTCTATTTACTCTCTTATCTTTCTTAACTGACATAGCAAATTATCACATAACGTATAATTCTGAATCTTCGCTCAAACTGAGAGGGCTATTTGGAAAATAAAATCCGATCACTTGCGAAATGGAAACCACAATGAAAGTCAAAACTGTATTTGCAACAGTTTGCTACACTTTCCAACTACTTCTCTACATAGTTTCCGATCCGACTTATAAATCTGTCGTAGCTTTCTACCAACTTTCCAGTACCCTCGTCTTAGAAGGCAGCCGCCTGTCCTTTCCCCCATTTTTCTACTCTGGCTGGAAGTTCGTCATCTGTGCCAAAATGTTGTCTTTGTAGCCAGCGGTTGATACGAACAGATTTCAATGTCAGAGGGAGCCAAGTCGGCGCTGTGTGATGGGTAATCAAACGCTCCCATCTAAAACGTTTCAAGGGTGTCCTCATTGCCACTGCAGTGTGCGGTTGAGAATTCTGCAGAAAGAAATGCGTGAGAGGTATGTTATGCGGGGTTGCATGAAATCAGGCGATACCTCGCAGCGGGCACCCATACTTGGTGGGAGACGTTATTTTCTAGTCCTCATTATGTGCTCACTGTGTGCTCAGAACCGAAAAGAGCGACATGACGTCATCAACAGGTGTACTAGAGACACTGCCCAACACATCTGTCCAAAGTTTCGTCGGATTTTTCACTATCGCTTCCATTTTGGGACCTATTGGACTTTACTTTCCGAATAGCCCAGTTATAGCTCTCCATGTAGTTCAGCAAAAACGATGCATCCAGCCTTCTTAAACAACCTAATAAACATACTAATAAATTTCAGAAATTGAGTACTAAAGACTAAAAACTGTATGTTCATGGCTGTATGGACCTAAAAATCGTTACATGAACCTAAAAGCCATTATATGAAAGAACGAAACCTTTCTACAGTCGTTGGTGTAACTATTGTAAGGTGGAATGTGATCTCTCTATACTGTTAGCTGTGTGTTTTCTTTAGTCTTGAGTGTCGTCGCCTTTACTATAAACTACACTACTGGCCATTAAAATTGCTACACCAAAAAAGAAATGCAGATGATAAACGGGTATTAATTGGACAAATATATTATACTAGAACTGACATATGATTACATTTTCATGCAATTTGTGTGCATAGATCAGAACAACCACCTCTGGACGGATTAACGACCTTGATACGCCTGGGCATTGAGTCAAACAGAGCTTGGATGGCGTGTACAGGTACAGCTCCCCATGCAGCTTCAACACGATACCACAGTTCATCAAGACTAGTGAATCGCATATTGTGACGAGCCAGTTGCTCGGCCACCATTGACCAGACTTTTCAATTGGTGAGAGATCTGCAGAATGTGCTGGCCAGGACAGCAGTCGAACCTTTTCTGTATCCATAAAGGCCCGTACAGGACCTGCAACATGCGGTCGTGCATTATCCTGCTGAAATGTAGGGTTTCGCCGGGATCGAATGAAGGGTAGAGCCACGGGTCGTAACACATCTGAAATGTAAATTCCATAGTTCAAAGTGCCGTCATTGCGAACAAGAGGTGTTCGAGACGTGCAACCACTGGCACCCCATACCATCACGCCGGGTGATACGCCAGTATGGCGATGGCGAATACACGCTTCCAATCTGCATTCACCGCGATGTCCCCAAACACGGTTGCGACCATCATGATGCTGTGAACAGAACCTGGATTCATCCGAAAAAATGACGTTTTGCCATTCGTGCACCCAGGTTCGTGGTTGAGTACACCATCGTAGGCGCTCCTGTCTGTGATGTAGCGGTCAAGAGTAACCGCAGCCACGGTCTCCGAGCTGATAGTCCTTGTTGCTGCAAACGTCGTCGAACTGTTCGTGCAGATGGTTGTTGTCTTGCAAACGTCCCCATCTGTTGATTTTGTTGACTTTATCAAAGTCGGTAACGTGATGGTTCACATTTCCCCTCCTTACACGAGGCATCACAACAACGTTTCACCAGGCAACGCCGGCCAACTGCTGATGTGTATGAGAAATCGGTTGGAAACTTTCCTCATATCAGCACGTTGTAGGTATCGCCACCGGCGCCAACCTTGTGTGAATGCTCTGAAAAGCTAATCATTTGCATATCACAGCATCTTCTTCCATGTCGGTTAAATTTCGCGTCTGTAGCACATCTTCGTGGTGTAGCAATTTTAATTGCCAATAGTGTATATATTTATACTTGGAGAAAATTATTTTAAAAATATTATTTAAATCTCTTTTCTGATTACCATGACCCACGTTTCACAAGTTTACACTTTTACTAGATTCGGAATTCTTCTTGTTGATTCATCGTGTTACATATTTATTATTAACCAGAAAGTTCTTCATAAATGTTATCATAAATTTAGTTGCCTTCTGATGTGGATGATAACACCTTTCACTTCTATAGTGAAGTGCCAAAGAAACTGGTATAGGCATGAGTATTCAAATACAGAGATATGCAAACAGGCAGAATACGGCCCTGTGGTCGGCAACGCCTATATAACGCAACAAGTATCTGGCACAGTTGTTAGATCTGTTACTGCTGCTACAATGGCAGGTTATCAGATTTAAGTGAGTTTGAGCACGGTGTTACAGTCGGCGCGCGATGGATAAGACACAGATCTCCGAAGTAGCGATGAAGTAGGGATTTTTCCCGCACGGGCATTCACGGGTGTACCGTGAATATCAGGAATCCGGTAAAACATTGAATCTCCGACATCGCTGCAACCAGAAAAAGATCTTGCAAGAACGGGACCATCGACGACTGAAGAGAACCGTTCAACCCGACATAAGTACAACCCTTTAGCAGATTG
Source organism: Schistocerca nitens (assembly GCF_023898315.1). Lineage (NCBI taxonomy): Eukaryota > Metazoa > Arthropoda > Insecta > Orthoptera > Acrididae > Schistocerca > Schistocerca nitens. The sequence goes on from NC_064614.1 coordinate 25,541,126, forward strand.
CTGCAGATTTCAATGCTGGGCCATCAACAAATGTTACTGTGCGAACCATTCAACGAAATATCGTCTATATGGGCTTTCGGAGCCGAAGGACCATTTCTGTACCCTTGATGACTGCATGACACAAAGCTTTACGCCTCAACTGGGCCCGTCAACACTGACATTGGACTGTTAATGACTAGAAACGTGTTGCCTGGTTGGACGAGTCTCGTTTCAAATTTTATCGAGCGAATGGACGTGAAGAGTATGGAGACAACCTCATGAATCCGTGGACCCTGCATGTTAACAGGGAATTGTTCAAGCTGGTGGAAGCTCTGTAATGGTGTGGGTCGTGTGGAGTTGGATTGAAATGGGACCTCTGATACATCTAGATACGCCTCTGACAGGTGACATGTACGTAAGAATCCTGTCTGATCATTTCCATCCGCTGTGCATTCCGACAGACTTGAGCAATTCCAGCAAGACAATGCAACACCCAACACGTCCAGAATTGGTACAGAGTAGCTCCAGGAACACTCTTCTGAGTTTAAACACTTCCGTTGGTTACCAGAGTCCCCAGATGCGAACATTATTGAACATATCTGGGATTCCTTGCAACGTGCAGTTCAGAAGAAATCTCCAGCCCCTAGTACTCTTATCGATTTATGGACAGACCTGCAGGATTCATGATGTCAGATCCCTCCAGCACTACTTCAGACATTAGTCGAGTCCATGCCACGTCGTGTTTCGGACTTCTGCGTGCCCGCGGGTTGCCCTACACGCTATTAGGAAGGTGTACCAGTTTCTTTGGCTCTTTAGTATACGAGGGTTATTCGGAAAATAAGGAACGATCGGTCGCAAAATGGAAAATAGAGTGAAAATCTGATGAAGCTTTGCACAGATGCGTTGGGCGCTGTGTCTAGAACGCCCGTCGATCGCATCATGTCACTCTTTTCAATTCTGGGCTCACAGTGAGACTGTAAAGATGGTTAGAAATTAGCGTCTCCCGCCAAGTTTGAGGGCCTGGCGAAAGATTTCGCCTAAAGCTATGCAATCCACATAACATAACTGTCATGCAGTTCGTTCTACACGACAATTCTCAGCTGCACTGTGCAGGGGCAATAAAGATGCTTCTGCAGCGCTTTCGGTGGGAAGTGTTTGATCACCCACAATACACCCCATAGTTGGCTACCCCCTCAGGTTCATCTCTGCTCAAATGAATCGCTGGCTATGAAGGCAATATTTTGACACAGACAACGAGCTGCAGTCCAGAGTACAAAATTGTCGAAAAGCACTGGCGGCTGTCTTCTATAACGAGGGAAATGAAAAGTTGCTACGACGCTAGGACAGATGTCTAAGTCTGAGCGGCGACTGTGTAGAGAAGTAGCTGGAAAGTGTAGCTAACCGTTGCAAATGAAACAGTTTTGATTTTCACTCTGGTTTCCATTTCGCGACTTATCGTTCCTTGCTTTCCGAATAGCCCTCGTATATCGCATACATAGATTGATTTTTGTTATTATGGCCCAACTAAAGTTGTTTCATTCCCATGTCCATATGCTGTTCTCTCACGCACAACTAATTTTATATAATACCATGTAAGTATATTAACTAATCAGTATAATTCATTTTACTTACATGTTTGAAGTTAAAATTTGATTTATCAAGCAGAACTCTGTGCTCCATTTATTTTTGTTCATTTAGAAGCCTACAATATCTGTTGATACATTTTCAAAGTACTTGGATTGCTCTTGAGTAGATTTCACCCTTTACACTTCCATCTTTTAATCCAAAAGCATTCTAATACATACATATCCCACCACAAAAATGGCTCAAATAGCTCTGAGCACTATGGTACTTAACATCCATGGTCGTCAGTCCCCTAGAACTTAGAACTACTTAAACCTAACTAGCCTAAGAATATCACACAACACCCAGTCATCACGAGGCAGAGAAAATCCCTGACCCCGCCGGGAATCGAACCCGGGAACCCGGGCGTGGGAAGCGAGAACGCTACCGCACGACCACGAGCTGCGGACTATCCCACCACAACTTTAGGCTTTGTCACCACAAAACTTCATTTGAAAATATTCTACCGTAATAGTGTATGATTGTATATGTTGTAACAAACGCTCCCTCATGGATAACGCTAATGAAGATCAACATTTAAGAGTAATTTCGGATTGGCATAGTTTGTTACATAAACTTTGTACACTTGTGTACAACAGCGTTGAGATATCTGCAAGTCAAATCTTTTACTCATCCAATACCTACGTATCTGGCGTACCGTAGTAACATAATTCACTGTAGGTGGTGATTTCCAGCGTATTATTCTACTGCTGAGTGGACGGTTGGTTGCGAGTAATTGGCCAAACGCGCGAGCGAGCGCGCTCGCCCCTGCGACGCCAGCGCCGCCAGGCTTCTGTGGCACGCGGGAAGCGGTCGCCCAGTGCGGCAGGGGCGGTCATGCATAATGCAGGGCTGCCAACGGTGGCGGATGGTCGCTCTGTGCCGCCAACCCCTCTTAACGTTCAATTATTCTACTGGGGTGCAAAGGCCAGAGGGTATTCAGCGGGATGGCTGAATGTGCAGCGTTCGTCCTCTGTTCCAGCCGCTCCGCCGCTCTTTACGGCCCTGCCAGTCGGCTGAATATTAAAAAGTCCCACGTCCTGGCCCGCAATTGCTGCGCTGCAGAGGTACACCGCCGAGAATAAAAGCACGCGAAGGACGGACTCCCGCGCAAAATGTGAAGAGTTACAGATTCGAAATCAGAGCTATCTTGAATGCTAGATGCTTTGTCATGATTAATGTGCCTCACACTGAAGTGTAAGGTAAAGATGTACAGTTTGTAAATATTGCGATTTTTACACTATTGAAGCAATCACAAAACCACGTGAACTTGTCCCACCTAGAAGCTTCCAACTCTTCAATCAGAACTATAACGAACAGAATCTGCGTTACGCGTGGTCTTTCTGTAGCTTCCAGGCTATTTAAAATGAGTTGTGAGGTGTTACACGATCCTTCTTAACGCAAATATCCACAAATGGGCAGAAATGTCTGTCTAGGTATACGTATACCGAAAAGCATACTGCAGAAATGATATTAACCTACATGTTTACGCTGGTAAGAGAAAGGCATCTTAATGTCTGGCGACTGTTAAAGCTGTGTTGCGAACAGGATGTGCAGCCAGACTATCCTCCTATTTGCTTGATATTTCCATTCTCTTTGGACGAAAAGGGAGCATCGAAATAATCAGTAAATCCAAAAATACCCAGGTGGCCATTGTGCCCAACGAGTAAAACTTAACGGCCTCATAGCTAAAAAGTGCTACCTACATTGAGAAAATCAGTTTCAACTTTGAAGAAGTGTATTCAGATAAAAAAGAACTTATTTACAGTACAAATTACATGTTACGTGTAAAAATTGAATTACGTAATATAATTGTCCCGTTGAACCATCCCTCAGGAGCTCAGCAATCTTTTACTGGTTACGGGCTTCGCGACCCTGTGGTTCCTAACCCGAGGACTGGCAAGCGCCGCCAGTTCTCTGTCACCGCAAGCTCTTGGCATGCTTCAGCGACCACCGTGCCAAGCGGCGGTGGAACCTTGTGTGTCTCAGAGAATGGGTATCTTGGAGTGACCGCCCGGATGGCGTAATAAATCTCTATAGGAAAATCTCGATCTCAAGGTGCGCTGCGTGCTGATGTCAGGTATGGCTTTTGAGGTGGCGCAGTCGTCAGCGGGCAACCGGGCAACCTCTGGGGAACCTGCCGCGCCTCAGTTGTATAACGCTTACTCTGGGACGCGGGCTCTTCTGAGACGACCCTTACATTCCTAGGTGCTCGTGGGACCGAGATAGGTTCTCTGAAATCTTCTCGGGTGATCAGCCGAGTAAAGGCGTCGTCTTCTCGCAACGTTTCGAAGGGTTTCGTACCCATCATCTTCAAGCGAAGATGATGGGTACGAAACCCTTCGAAACGTTGCGAGAAGACGACGCCTTTACTCGGCTGATCACCCGAGAAGATTTCACGAATGTAATACGCCGAGAAAGTCTCAAATCACATTTAGGTTCTCTGAAGTTTCTCTTCCAACTTCCAGCGGAATTGAAGGCCACGGGTAGGTAGAAACACCCACTCAAGTAAGAGGGCTCGCATAGCCAGTACCCCGGACTCAGGAATAATCAGGAATTCTTGTGTGTTTAGCAACATAACGCATGCTGCTGGTCGGAGGGTGTTTTTATTAGTTAAAAGGAAAGAGGGTAGTTTTGACTAAGTGTCGCCTTATTGGTCCATTGATCGTGACCGGGCCAAATATCTCACGAAATAAGCGTCAAACTGCATGACAGAATGGCGACGTACTTCCAACATGATGGATGTCCGGCACATAGCTCGCATGCGGTTGAAGCGGTATTGAATAGCATATTTCATGACAGGTGGATTGTTCGTCGAAGCACCATACCATAGCCCGCACATTCACCGGATCTGACGTTCCCGGATTTCTTTCTGTGGGGAAAGTTGAAGGATATTTGCTATCGTGATCCACCGACAACGCTTGACAACATGCGTCGGCGCATTGTCAATGCATGTGCGAACATTACGGAAGGCGAACTACTCGCTATTGTGAGGAATGTCGTTACACGTATTGCCAAATGCATTGAGGTTGACGAACATAATTTTGAGCATTTATCGCATAAATGTGATATTTACAGGTAATCACGCTCTAACAGCATGCGTTCTCAGAAATGATAAGTTCACAAAGGTACAAATATCACATTGGAACAACCGAAACAAAATGTTCAAACGTACCTACGTTCTGTATTTTAATTTAAAAAACCTACCTGTTACCAACTATTCGTCTAAAATTGTGAGACATATGTTTATGACTATTACAGCGCCATCTATCACAGAGCGAAAAAAGTGGTCCAACTAAAACGTTCATATTTCTTTACGTACTAACGAATATCTAATAAAAAAGGAGGGGGTTCCTATTTTTAAAAACGCAGTTGATAACCGTTTAACCTAAGGCAGCTCCATCTAGCGGGCCAACCATAGCACCATCTGGTTTCCCCCTTCAAGCAAGACAAGTTTCGCTCTCTGTAGTTTTTTCGTTTGATGCTTATTTTGTGAGATATTTGGCCCGGTCACTATCAATGGACCACCCTGTATACAAAAGGGTTTAGAGGGAACTGTGGGTACTATAAAATCAGTTATGCGGTTACGAAATAGGACAGTTGGTGGAAACATCAAGTTCCCAACAAGTGGCGAATCTGCAGTAGACCAGAACCCTTGTGGAATGCGCTATTGAGACTGAACTCCACGCCGCATTAAACTATTGTAAATCTATTTTGACATGCAAATCCCTCGTGGACATCCCCAAAGAAGAATTAAAAGTTGAATGGGCTCAAGAAGGCATTGTAGATGTGCAGAATATTACGAAAACGGTGGAAGGCGATCTGGTTAAATCCGACTCGTCCATCCGCACTTTTAATAGCACAAAACTCCCGAATCATATTAAGGCAGGTTTTCTTCTCTTAACCGTGCGGCCCTATGTCCCCAACCAGATGTGCTGTTTTAAATGCTAGCCCTCTGGACACACCACTCTTGAATGTAATGGAGAATCCACTTGTGAGAAATGTGGTAAGTCTGCCCACGAAGGAATCGGATGTTTACCTCCTCGGAAGTGTGCTAATTGCTCTGGGGTTCACCCTATCTGGAGTAGGGACTGCTGTTTCTTCCTTGGAGAACGGAAGGTTCAAGAGATTAAAACCGCACGACTGATCCCCTATGGTGAGACCAAGAAGATTTATAAGACCATGCAACCCCCAACTTTCGCTATCTCCCTTGCTTCCGTTGTTAAACAGCCAGTACAGAAAAGCGATGCTGCTGCACAAACGGAGGCAGCTAGTGTTATCACTAGTAAGTGCGTTTGTCAGTATACTTGTGCTGGTGCAATTACTTCTTCACAGCCTACACTTCCTCAAAATATTGTAAAAGTCTGTGGTCGCTAGCGTTGCGGGGCCCCCTCCTACCCCTAGTGTTCAGTCTGCCCCACTGTCCAGTGCTCCCACTACCACTGCCACGGTTGTGGCTCCGAAGCCTAAACAGGGTAAAAAATCCAAGGCCAAGCGTCCCCCACCGACGGAGTCGGGAAGAAACAGTCCGACGATGTCGACGTCATACTATCTGACGTCTCTCTTGATTCTTTAGGAGAGCTAAAGGAGCTTGATGTGGGACTGGGGCAATCACCTTTCCCCGAGACTGAACCTCCACACTTTATGGGCTCCCCTCCCAGGTGGAAAGATAGGGTGAAAGTGCAAACACCGTGATAGATGGCTCACATATTACAGTGGAACATTAATGTGCTCAGTACACATGTGGAAGAACTGAAACTGTATTGAGTGGCAACTCCATGGAGTGCTGTGTGCACCACGACCATATATGTTGTATTAAAAGGAAGGTCAGCGTTGGTCGTACAATTGATGTTTTATTGACAGCAGAATCGATTTTCGATCACATAGTGATAATCTTCGGTGCTGTACACATTAAATTCAGACACAACTCAGTTATTGTGATCTCTTCTCAGTTTTGGTTATTGATAACTTGATACCAGTGTCTGAGTTTAATGTTTACGGCACCGAAGATGATCACTATGTAAAATAAAATCGATTCTGCTATCAATAAAACATCAACTGTACGACCAACGCTGACCTTCCTTTTAATATAATTTTAATAGAACTGAAACTACTAGTGCATTAACATCATCTGTGCCTGTGTTTACAAGAAACATTTTAAATCCACTGACACTCCCTAAATATGAGGCTATACCCTTCGCCGAAAGGATGACCTAACTGGGGACAGAACCAAGGGAGAGATTGCTGTGTTCTTCAATGACGTGCATGTCTCCTCTGCTCTCCCCCCTGGTTACTGACCTGCAAGCAGTTGCTGTTAAAATTCAACGGTGCCGAAGACTCTCTGTATCTACCTCCGCTAGATACAATAGACTCAGAGGCTCTCATAGATCTTGTGGAAGAACTCCCACGACCATTCCTCCTACTGGGAGACTTCAATGCCCATTACATCTTGTGGGGTTCGACCTCTACTTGTCCTATGGGTTGAGTTTTGCAGAGCCTCATGACGTCTCACGAGCTGTGCATCCTCAACAAACGTAGTTACACTCATTTCTGCACTGCTACTGGGTCATTCTCAGCCATAAACCTCTCTTTCTGCTCTCAAGTCCTCTCAGTCTCTGTTCAATGGGAGATCATTGACGACCATCATTCCAGTGACCATTTCCCCCTCCGCATCACCTACTGGATGGAGTATTACCTGAAGAAAAGGCACCAACATGGATGGTCATGAGGGCTAGATGGACGCTGCTCAGTCAGCTGGCTGTGTTTGAACATCATAACAGGGTTCAGAAATGGGTGAACCACGTTTTGCTAGTGATCCATCATGCCGCTGATTTGTCCATCCCAAAGTCCTTGGCGAATAGAAGAGTGCCATTCAGCCATGCGGGAGAGGCATGCGGCTCTTCGCCGATTTAAACGGCGCCCTACAGCTGGCAACGTTTCGCGTCGTGATAGCCAAGGCTCCACACGTAGTTAAGGAGAGCAAGAAAAGATCATGACAATTGTTCCTGGAGTGTACCAATGGGTCCACTTGTTCAACGAAAGTATGGTAAGCCATCAGGAGAAGCAGTGCAGAAACAGGAATGTCTCTAAACAGCACCTGAAGACATCGCTCGATCGCTGGCAGGGAACGTTGCACTAACTACTGCCAATACCAGCCAGGACCCGGCGTTTCATCGCTACCGTGCTGCTTTAGAGAGCGGAAAATTGGACTTCAAAACCAGCAATTCTGAGACTTTCAACTACCTTTTCTCCATGTGGGAGCTGGAATCTGAGATACTGCACCCGCTCACAACCAAATCCGATGCTGCACGCTTCGACATTTGCCAGCACCGTCAAAGGAAAGCCTCCTCAAATGTTTTAATCTTATATGGCAGACAGGTAACGTCCTCATCTCGAGGAAGAAGGCACTTTTGTTACCTCTCCTCAAACCAGAAAAGGACCGCACATGTCCCAGTAGTTATCGGAGTATCGCCTTAATGAGATGTGTGGAAAAGACCCCAAAGCGAATGGTTAACCATCGTCTGGTCTGGTTGTTAGAGACCAGGCACCTCCTTAGCCATTCTCAGTGTGGACTCCCGAGATTTCGGTCCTTTGTCGACAACCTGACCCTGCTAGAGGCGGCTATTCAGCTGGCTTTCTTACGTAAACATCACTGTATGGGCATAGTCTTCGATATTAGTAAGGTGTACAATAGTACTTGGCGACACTGTATTCTCGCACAACTGCATCAATGGGTCTTTCGTGGCCTCCTTCCCAACTTCATACAGTCTTACCTGTCTCATCGACTTTATAGGACTCGCTATATGATCATGTTGAGCAGGAGAGTGGTGTCTCTCAGGGCAGTGTTTTAAGTACTACCCTCTTTAAGTCTTGAACATGGCTGCGTGGTCAGCGACCGTTTACGAAGTAAAATTAACAGTAATAGCAACCCTCCTTGCCATAGCTATAAGCAGTATCACGTCTACGGTAAGGAGTCCTGTACAATGCTCCTTATTTGTGGACAGTTTTGCTGTTTTCAGTTCCTCCTCCAGTATTGTAACAGCAAGTCGTCAGTTTCACCTTACATTGCGCAGGTTAAAAGAGTGGGATGCAAAGAAGGGGTTTCAGTTTTCAGCAGATAAGTGTGTGTGTGTGTGTGTGTGTGTGTGTGTGTGTGTGTGTGTGTGTGTGTCTGTGTGTCTGTGTCTGTGTGTGTCTGTGTGTGTTCATTTTAATCGTTCTCGTCGTATTTATGATTTAGCTGTCTTACATGTGAGGGACACTATCGTACATTTCAGAGACTCAGTGAGATTTCTGCGCCTCGTTTTCGACTGTAAATTGCCGTGGTTGCCCGACCTGAGAGACAGAACCCTGAAGGCCCAGAACATCATCAAGTACCTTAGCCACAACTCTTGGGGAACGGACAAGGCGCGTCTGCAGCAGTCTTATAGGCGTTTCTTGTGGTCGCGGCTGGACTATGAGTGCACAGTGTATGGATCGGCGAGGCCTTCTCATTTGAAGATCATTGACACTGTCCAACAGGAAGGGATTCGGCTGGTCACGGGTACTTATAGGACCAGTCCCATACCAAGTCTCCATGCTGAGGCCGGTGAACCGCCACTCACCATCCGGCGGCAGCTCCTCGTGGTGCGTCAGGCGTGTAAGTTCCTCGCAGCTCCGACTTCACCCGCATACCATATTGTTCCTTATCCACCTCTGGAAAAGTTTTTCTCCAACCCTCTAAGAACCACAGCGCCGCTTGGGATTCGTGTGCAGCGTGTGCTGGAGTCACTCCTTATGGAGCAAATACAACCCCACATCCAGGGCTTTAACAGTCTGCCGCCCTGGCTGCTACACAGACCCAGCGTATTTTAGATTCACTGCAACACAGGAGAGATTATACTCCTGCTTCTGTTTCTAATGCGATGTTTTGTAACATTTTTTATGAGCACAACAACTACGTAGTTGTCTTTACGGGTGGGTCTAAGCTGTAGGACACTATTGGTTGCTCTGTCGCTTTCCCCGATCGTGTCCTCAAGAATTTACTGCCTTCGACGCAGAATTACGAGGGGCGTTTGAAAAGTCCGTGCAAAAATAAAAACTACTTACGTGTTTGGGGTAAACATTTTTTATTTTTCGACATAGTCTCCTTTTAGACTTATACTCTTCGTCCAACGCTGTTCTAATTTGTTGATCCCTTCCGAATAATAGGAATTGTCCAAGTCTGCAAAATAGCTATTAGTTGCTGCAATCACCTCCTCATTTGAATAAAATCTTTGTCCCGCCAGCCATTTCTTTAAATTGCGGAACAAACAGTAGTCCGAGGGAGCCAAGTCTGAAGAATAGGTGGAATTTGAAACTAGTTGGAATCCTATTTCCATTAATTTTGCGATCACAACTGCTGAGGTGTGTGCTGGTGCATTGTCGTGATGGAAAACGACTTTTTTGCTGTCCAATCGCCGACGCTTTTCTTGCAGCTCGGTTTTCAAATGGTCCAATAACGATGAATGATATGCACCTGTAATAGTTTTACCCTTTCCCAGATAGTCGATGAAGATTATCCCTTGCGAATCCCAAAAGACAATCGCCATAACCTTTCCGGTCGAAGAAGTGGTCTTTGCCAGCTTTGGTGCAGTTTCTCCCATGGTAACCCATTGTTTAGATAGTTGTTTGGTCTCAGGAGTATAGTAATGTATCCATGTTTCATCCACAGTGACGAAACGACTCTTAAAGTCCTGCGGATTCTTCCTGAACAGCTGCAAACCGTTCTTGCAACACTTCACACGATTCCGTTTTTGGTCAAGTGTGAGCAATCGCGCAACCCATCTTGCGGATAGATTTCTCATGTCCAAATGTTTATGCAAAATATTATGTACCCGTTCATTCGAGATGCCCACAGCACTAGCAATCTCACGCTCCTTAACTCTTCTGTCATTCATCACCGTATCATGGATTTTATCAATGATTTCTGGAGTCGTAACCTCCACAGGGCGTCCAGAACGTTCAGCATTACTTGCGCCCATATGGCCACTCCGAAAATTTTGAAAACAGTTATAAACTGTTCTAATCGAAGGTGCAGACTCACCGTAATGTTTATCAAGCTTCTCTTTAGTCTCCTGAGGCATTTTGCCTTTCATAAAGTGATGTTTAATCACCACACGCAATTCTTTTTCGTCCATTTTTTGACAATCACTCGACTTCCTTGAATCACACGAATGCCAAACACAAAGAAACAAACCAATATGGCTGAAACTTAGTGTGCGTTCTTTCCAAAGATGCTACTAACTAAACATGACCTCGATACGCGCCGGAGGTGCCATCTCTCGGACTTCGCACGGAATTTTCAAACGTCCCTCGTACATGCGATCTTGCGGGCATTGGAGCAGGTGAGACGTTCTTCCAGTACAAAATTTCTTGTCTGTTCAAATTCTCTGAGCGCCCTTCACTCTCTGCAACGTTTGCACACGGCAAATAAATTGACCCGCATACTACTGGTACAACCATAAAAGAGGGGGCAGGGGGTGGGGGTTCCTGAAGAAATGCGGCAGCCTTTTCAGTAGTTGCAGAGGCAACGGTCTGTACGATTGACTGATCCGGCCTTGTAACATCAACCAAAACGGCCTTGTTGTGCTGGTACTGCGAACGACTGAAAGCAAGAAGAAACGACAGCTGTAATTTTTCCCGAGGGCTTGCAGCTCTACTGTATGGTAAATGATGATGGTATCCTCTTTGGTAAAATATTCTGCAGGTAAAAATATGATGATACCAAAGAAATTATGCAGATAGTTAATGGTGACGAAAATTTATAGTCATGGCTGACCGGAATTTGAATTTGATAGCAGGAAAAGGAAGAGAAGAGAAAATAGTAGGTGAATACGGACTGGGGAAAGAAATGAAAGAGGAAGCTGCCTGGCAGAATTTTGCACAGAGTGCTGAGAGCTCCTTGCCTACGATCGTCTGGGGGCAGCGTAGTTTGCGGCTCTCAGCTGCGGCAACCCGCGGTACACGCCTGTACTTTTAGTATCGTGTCGCAGGTGGCAGCCTGTGAGTACAATATAGGTATTCACAACACAGTTCCTCTACCAAAACATGATGAGCAGAATTAAAATGTACGTCTGCAAGCTCCTGTAACGTGTAATGCTCAGTCTTCGACAATCTACATCAGATCTATATTTAGATCTACATGCAACGCTTGTGATAAACCTTTTGCATTTCTTTTATGTTTTCGTCTTCTTTAAAGGCAAAGAGAAAAGATGAAGCGGTAGCCCATCATAGAGCCCATGCCTACCGTCAGGTATTTTTGATTTTCAGTTGTTAAAAAACAGAGGAGATTTTCTTGTACCAGTGAGAGGAAGGAAGGATTCGCGCTCAGCTAGTGAACGAGTGAGAAGCACGCCATTTTAGGCGAGTAATTGTAGACCGCCATTTTGGAGTCGCTATGAATAAGTGAGGAGTATATATTTCATACGTGCACCATTTAGAAAAATATAGTATTGTTTTATTAACAGAAATGTCGTGTGAGTTGTTATTTCAAATAGTACGATAATTACAAAAACTGAAGGCCACCTGTGTACTTTGGAAAATTACGAAGATCTGATAAGCTTAATGGGAACACGGTCAAGACTTCAAAGGTGAACACGGCGACCAAACGTAGCATTATAAAGAATGGTAAGCACAAATCTACAGCGGAGAAAGAAACTACTTCGCCCTGCAAAATAATATGAACTAACACGAACTTATTTCCAGGCATAGCTCAGCTTATTGTGCTTGTCGTTGATGCCGAAAAATTAATCTCATTAATCCAATACATTTTAAAAAGCCACGCATTTCAACATTTTATTATCACCTATTCCATCATTTTATTATACTATACACTGCAGCTCACAGTTAAGTGCTTGGCAGAGTGTCCACAGAACCACTTTCAGGCTGCTTCTCGGTCGATCCATTCCCGCATAACACGTGGGAAGAATGAAAACCTAAACCTTTCCGTACGAACTCTAATTTCTCTTCGTTTATTACGATGGTCATTTCTCTTTGTGCAGGCGCGAGTTAAGAAGATATTTTTGCATTCGGAGGAGAAATTAGATGATTGAAATTTCGTAAAAGGATGCCGCCGCAACAGAAAGTGCCATTGTTTTAATGGTTGCCACCCCAACTCGCGTATCATATGCTTAACATTCCCTCCCTTGTTTCGCGATAATACAAAACAAGCTCCCCTTCTTCGCACTTTTCGATTGGACAGTCCGTCTGTCATATCTGGTAATGACCCTATACTGCGCGGTAGTACTTCAGAGAAGATACGCAAGTGCAGTCCAGGCAGTCTTTTTAGCACGTTTGTTGCATCTAAGTGTTCTGCTAATAAAGGAAAGTCTTTGCTTTGTCTTTCCATAACATTTTCTATGTTTTAAAATTTAAGTTGTTCGTAGTTGTCTAGCAATTTAGTTGACCGGACAAGTCATATGTTTGTGTATATTACCGCGTAATGGAGATTTAACGGGTTCTTTTTTAGAGGTCCTCACACTTCTTATTGTTTATTGTCAATTGTTACTTTTCGCATCTTACCGATATCTGGTCTACATCATTTTGCAATTCGTTTTGATCTTCTTATGACTTCATTAGACGGTAAATGACAGCATCATGTGCAGAGACTCTAAGAAGGCTGTTCGTATTATCTCCTGAATATTTTATGAGATGAGGAACGGCAGAGTGTCTATAAGACTTCCTTGGGAACGCCAGATATCACTCCTTTTCTACTAGATGATTTTCCGTCGGTTACTACGAGCTATGACTTTTCTGACAGTAATCAAGAATCCAGTCGCACGACTGCGACGATAATCCATAGACACACGATTTGATCAGAAGCTACTTTTGAGCAAAGGTGTTGAAAGGTTTCTGGATCTACAAATATGGAAGCAAGATCTCTTGGCGATGGCACTCATTACTTCGTGTCAGTAAAGAGTCACATGTGTTGCACAGCAACCATATTTCCTGTATACATGACGGCTATGTGTAAATAGATCGTATCCTCCGAGGTATTTCACGATGTCGGAAACAGTATAAGCAGTGAACTGTAAACAGTCAAACAATCCAACGCAAACACATCAGAGACAGAGTGGGCCTACAATCGTCTCTGGGGTAGCCATCTGTTTGTTATGGCCGGCCGGAGTGGCCGTGCGGTTCTAGGCGCTACAGTCTGGAACCGAGAGACCGCTACGGTCGCAGGTTCGAATCCTGCCCCGGGCATGGATGTGTGTTATGTCCTTAGGTTAGTTCGGCTTAATTAGTTCTAAGTTCTAGGCGACTGATGACCTCAGAAGTTAAGTCGCATAGTGCTCAGAGCCAATTGAACCATTTTTGTTTGTTATGACACATAAGCACTTAAGAAACACGAGCTTCATATGTATCGTTCAGTTACACACCGCAGAAGTACAGCTTAAAATACACATTTTAGACCATTCCTTCATTATACTGAGGTACTCACATCCGTTTATTTCTTATCGTAAAGATATGGACAATTCTGTATAGTATCTGCTGTCATAAACTGCCCCAAAGCACACCATAACTAAGTCTGGTGTGTACAACATCGTCAGACGTTCACTGTGTCATTTCACTTTTTTTTTTTTTTAAAGTCGGTCATGCGATTCCCAACTCGTGAGTTTCTCAGATAACGCCCTGAAAGCGGTATATCGGGGTAGTCAGAACGACAAAACAAAAATACTCACAAGAGTAGTCAAGTAGATTCAGTAGACCTGTTTCTTCCCTTGCGAAAAGAGTGACTCAGTAAAACGCCCTCGCTTGGTAACGAAAGCGCTATTATGAACCGTATGAGACAAAATTAACTGGAATACTCTCTTTCAAATTCTAAAGGTGGCAGCGGTAAAATACAGGGAGCGAAAGGCTATTTACAATTTGTACAGAAACCAGATGGCAGTTATAAGAGTCGAGGGACATGAAAGGGAAGCAGTGGTTGGGAAGGGAGTGAGACAGGGTTGTAGCCTCTCCCCGATGTTATTCAGTCTGTCTATTGAGCAAGCAGTAAAGGAAACAAAAGAAAAATTCGGAGTAGGTATTAAAATCCATGGAGAAGAAATAAAAACTTTGAGGTTTGCCGATGACATTGTAATTCTGTCAGAGACAGCAAAGGACTTGGAAGAGCAGTTGAACGGAATGGATGGTGTCTTGAAAGGAGGATATAAGATGAACATCAACAAAAGCAAAACGAGGATAATGGAATGTAGTCGAATTAAGTCGGGTGATGTTGAGGGTATTAGATTAGGAAATGAGACACTTAAAGTAGTAAAGGAGTTTCGCTATTTGGGGAGCAAAATAACTGATGATGTTCGAAGTAGAGAGGATATAAAATGTAGACTGGCAATGGCAAGGAAAGCGTTTCTGAAGAAGAGAAATTTGTTAACATAGAGTATAGATTTAAGTGTCAGGAAGTCATTTCTGAAAGTATTTGTATGGAGTGTAGCCATGTATGGAAGTGAAACATGGACGGTAAATAGTTTGGGCAAGAAGAGAATAGAAGCTTTCGAAATGTGGTGCTACAGAAGAATGCTGAAGATAAGGTGGGTAGATCACGTAACTAATGAGGAGGTATTGAATAGGATTGGGGAGAAGAGACGTTTGTGGCACAACTTGACTAGAAGAAGGGATCGGTTGGTAGGACATGTTTTGAGGCATCAAGGGATCACAAATTTAGCATTGGAGGGCAGCGTGGAGGGTAAAAATCGTAGAGGGAGACCAAGAGATCAATACACTAAGCAGATTCAGAAGGATGTAGGTTGCAGTAGGTACTGGGAGATGAAGAAGCTTGCACAGGATAGAGTAGCATGGAGAGCTGCATCAAACCAGTCTCAGGACTGAAGACCACAACAACAACAACAACAACAACAACGAGACAAAATTTGTGACTGAATTGAGGATTTCCTGGTTGGGAGATCTCAGCATGTTACCTTGGGTGAAGAGCCATCGACAGACATCGTAGCTTCAGACGTGCCCCAGGGAAGTGCGTTGCGTTCCTTGTTGTTTGTGTTGTATGTTAACGACTTGGCAGACAATATTAACAGTAACTTCAGACATTTTGCGGGTTATGCTGTTACCTAGAATGAAGTAATGCCCGATGAAAATTTAATATAAGTTCTGTTGTGAACCGGGAAGCTGGGTCGCATTATGAACAGCAGACCGAGTATGGAGTGAGAGTAAGCGGTCCAGTTTACGCCAGGAAACATTAGTGATACAGTGCTGCAACAAAATTTCCTTATTGTCTTGACAGAGTTATAATTATATGTCGTAATAGTCAGCTACCAGACACATAAAAGAAATTTCATTTTTTACCCGAATACAGGCACTTAGAGCCCCCGTCTTCAGAAGGTTATAGCTATCGCATCATTTGCCAGTGTCAACAATAAGATGCATGCAGTGTATTGTACAAATATGGTATAAAGAAGCAAAACAAGTTCAGACATCATGCCAGAATTGGAGCTAATCGGCTAATGGATGTAAAGTGGGAAATCCGGGTTCGTGCCCCGTTCTGGACAGATTTATATTGTCGTCACTCCATTATACAGCTGTCCGCCTCCGTAGCGTTACCTCCTACCACGCAAGGCGGCCCGGGTTCGATTCCCGGCAGGGGACTGGGTGTTGTGTGTCCTTCATCATCATTATCATCACCATTGACACGCAAGTCGCCGAAGTGGCGTCAACTAAAAAGACTTGCAACACGGCGGCCGAACGCCGAAAGAAATATCCCGGCCAATAAATGCCATACGATCATTTTTTCATTTCATTATACAGCTGAAGGTTGCCCGTATTCGCAACTGCGGAGACATTTTATGTACCTTAGTAAAGGCCATATTTCGGCGATAAAGAGAGTCCACAGTTTTTTTTTTTTTTTTACATCCGGCTGAGGCCACTCATTGATGATTTAGATACCGTAGACCTACCAAATTGTCGGGTATATTACCCACTGTTCCAAATAGTCTCAGACATTTTCTGTGTGATAAAATTCGACTGATATAGTGGGGCAGTAGCTATGCAATATGGCACCTGGATGTTCATCAGCCCAGGAATGTATGCATCCAGCCATGTAAATAAAGGTGCGGTTCTTCTTCGAACGCGGGAGCGTCCACAGCATATTCAGCATTTGGTTATCAAAAAGTTGATATAAATATTCTTGTTCATTGCCACCGTTGCCAAATAGCAGGACCCAAGTCATGGTTCATAAACAGGATCAAAAATATCACAGTGCCCCCTCTGGCCTAAACTATACCCTCCAGATACTGCATGTTAAAGGCCTCATTGAAAAGTCGGTGCACTCAACTTCCTGAATCAGCTGGAAAAGGGCGTAGTCTGACTTGGACAACACTGCACTCAGTCAGTCAGCTACTGTCCAGTTTTTGTATTCTTCGATCCACTGAAGACGTGCAGCCTTATGTGTCCTGTGATAACGGCCTTTCGCTAGGTATCAGTCCATTGAATGCAATTCCCTTCACAATGTTCGCTCGGAAAATGGTTGAGATAGGCCTGCGTTTACCGAGAGTAGCAATTCCTTTTTCGGCGGTTTCAACTGAAGACGCAGAGCATCAACTACTGTTGTTGTTGTGGTCTTCAGTCCTGAGACTGGTTTGATGCAGCTCTCCATGCTACTCTATCCTGTGCAAGCTTCTTCATCTCCCAGTACCTACTGCAACCTACATCCTTCTGAATCTGCTTAGTGTATTGATCTCTTGGTCTCCCTCTACGATTTTTACCCTCCACGCCGCCCTCCAATGCTAAATTTGTGATCCCTTGATGCCTCAAAACATGTCCTACCAACCGATCCCTTCTTCTAGTCAAGTTGTGCCACAAACTTCTCTTCTCCCCAATCCTATTCAATACCTCCTCATTAGTTACGTGATCTACCCACCTTATCTTCAGCATTCTTCTGTAGCACCACATTTCGAAAGCTTCTATTCTCTTCTTGTCCAAACTATTTATCGCCCATGTTTCACTTTCATACATGGCTGCACTCCATACAAATACTATCAGAAACGACTTCCTGACACTTAAATCTATACTAGATGTTAACAAATTTCTCTTCTTCAGAAACGCTTTCCTTGCCATTGCCAGTCTACATTTTATATCCTCTCTACTTCGACCATCATCAGTTATTTTACTCCCTAAATAGCAAAACTCCTTTACTACTTTAAGTGTCTCATTTCCTAATCTAATCCCCTCAGCATCACCCGATTTAATTTGACTACATTCCATTATCCTCGTTTTGCTTTTGTTGATGTTCATCTTATATCCTCCTTTCAAGACACTGTCCATTCCGTTCAACTGCTCTTCCAAGTCCTTTGCTGTCTCTGACAGAATTACAATGTCATCGGCGAACCTCAAAGTTTTTACTTCTTCCCCATGAATTTTAATACCTACTCCGAATTTTTCTTTTGTTTCCTTTACTGCTTGCTCAATATATAGATTGAATAACATCGGGGAGAGGCTACAACCCTGTCTCACTCCTTTCCCAACCACTGCTTCCCTTTCATGCCCCTCGACTCTTATAACTGCCATCTGGTTTCTGTACAAATTGTAAATAGCCTTTCGCTCCTTGTATTTTACCCCTGCCACCTTCAGAATTTGAAAGAGAGTATTCCAGTTAACGTTGTCAAAAGCTTTCTCTAAGTCTACAAATCCTAGAAACGTAGGTTTGCCTTTTCTTAATCTTTCTTCTAAGATAAGTTGTGGGGTCAATATTGCCTCACATGTTCCACAATTTTTATGAAATCCAAACTGATCTTCCCCGAGGTCGGCTTCTACCAGTTTTTCCATTCGTCTGTAAAGAATTTGTGTTAGTATTTTGCAGCTGTGACTTATTAAACTGATAGTTTGGTGATTTTCACATCTGTCAACACCTGCTTTCTTTGCGATTGGAATTATTATATTCTTCTTGAAGTCTGAGGATATTCCGCCTGTCTCATACATCTTGCTCACCAGATGGTGGAGTTTTGTCATGACTGGCTCTCCCAAGGCCATCAGTAGTTCTAAGGGAATGTTGTCTACTCCCGGGGCCTTGTTTCGACTCAGGTCTTTCAGTGCTCTGTCAAACTCCACCCAGATATTCTTTCAGCTTGCCCAAAATATGTAAATCGAATGGTGCAAGACCTGAACCTTATGGCCGATGCTTCCAGATCTCCCTTCGGAAACTTTCATGGAACGCTTGTCTTGTCCGCATCGTTCGTCTTGTTGAATTGTTGTGCAGGAGAGCAACGCCTTTGTTTACCTTTGCACACCTCTTGTTCTTTCTGGATCGATGCCAGTGATGCGCAGCACGAATCAGCATAAATGGTTCTGCCATTTGCTGTAAACTCTGTGTAGGCAACTCCTTCGCAACTGAAGAAAACGGTGGCAATGACCTTCCACTGAGGCGAGATGTTTCTCCATTCCATACACGCTCTCTCTCTTGCAGGTGCGAAATGTTGAACCCATGTCTCATCGCGGCTAGTTATACGCCTTGAGAAGTCATTGCCTTCTACGAAGTAATGCTCAAGGAAGTCCAGAGACGCCATAAACCTTACACCTTTGTGTACGGGTGACAGCGTTAGAGAATCCCAGCGAGCACAATTTCCGATACCGAAGACGATCTCGGACTATATGATGTACCCTGCCTACGGAGATGCGTATCTACTGAGCAGTTTCCAGATAATCGCTCTGCGATTGCTGCGGATCAGTTCTTCTATTGCCTGGACACTGTCATCTGTGGTCAATGTCGACAGCCTTCCTCCCCGATCAGCATCTCCCATGCCTGTGCAGTCTTGGTCAAATTGTTGACACCATCTCTCTACAGCTGGCCACGACATTGCGTGTGGTCTATACACGCCAAAATTTCACGGTGAATCTGTGTGCAATTTATTTTTTCCGACAAGAATCTTTCTGTCCCGCTCACTTCAGCTCTGGAGTACGTTGCCAGCTGCAGCGTAATTTCACTTGCACACTGTGTTGCACTTGTTATTCATATCACAGCAGAGCTGAATCTTCAGGAAACCCGGAACATTGTACTCTCTTCTGACAATGCGCCGCTCTCGTTGCACAATGATCTTAGCGTGGGACGACAAGTGTAACATACTTCCTGAAGTCCCTACGTACAAGGTATCGCACAAAGGCGTTTACGCAGCTTGAACTTTAATAACGCGAAGAAAAATAACAAAAACTTTGAATTCTTCTCGGATTATCAGCCGAGTGGTGGCGTCGTCTTGTCGCAACGTTTCAATGAGTTCAGTACCCATCATCTTCTGAATTCGTCAGAAACGTTGCGACAAGACGACGCCACCACTCGGCTCATAACCCGAGAAGAATTCATCAGTGGAATACGCCGAGAAAGACTGCAATCGAATAAAAATTTCAATTTTTTCTAGTCATTAAATGGCCCCTACATTACTAATGACTTTTTTACTGATGGAGATGTTCAAAATGTCCTCCATCGGCAGCAACACAGCGTCTGCAGCGCTATGGAACAGATCGACGCACATGTGCTACGGTTTCCATTGGAGCGAATTCACAGGCAGTAACAATCGTTTCTCTCGTATTATCCAGCATACGTGGCTCTGTGACGTGTACAGTGTCCTTCAGAATTCTCCAGAGAAAGATGTCTAACTGCGTTAGATGGGGAGATCTGGGTGGAGACTCAACACTTCCTCGCCGGCCTATCCACCTCCCAACAAATTTTTCATGCAGAAATTGCCGCACGTCACGATGGTAATGTGACGGTGCACCGTCTTGTAAGGAAAAAAAAAACTCTTCGTCTCGATACAGTTGGTGAACTGCTGATATAAGTCATTGCTGCAACATTGCAACATACTTTACTTGTCACTGTTCCTTCAAAAAAGAGTGCCCCTTAAAGTCCTCTGACATATGACACCGTACTGAAAACTCACTAAGATTAACTGCTCGTTCTTCCGTAACATGAGGATTACCTAACATGTGGAATATCTCTTGCCCAATACACACAGTTATGTGGATTGACGGTTCCATTCAAGTTGAATGTCACCTTATCAGACCAATCAATAATATTCATTATAGCAAATCCATTCATAAAATTCGAGACACATATCCGGATCGTCTTCATTCATCGCTTGAAGCAGCCTAGGAATACAGGTGCTCAGCTTTGCTTGCTTGAGAATGCGGTGGAAAGTTGATTTGTTTACATTTGATTCAAGCGCAGCTTGCCGTATGGACTTCTTTGGGAATCTGGTGAAAGCTTGTACCATTGCGTACACTCCTGTTTCGTCCGCTATAGATTTGTTCCTGACACGATCCCTTCTCCACAGCACGCTCAAATTTGTCGCGAATTTTCGTTATTGTTACACGCGCCAGTAGCGCAGTGTCAGGCTCCGTCTGTCATCGTCTCTGTACTGTTTTCATGTTTTCTCATTTCCAATAACATCAACTTTCGTTGTTCCAAGAGCAAGGTCCAGCCATTCTGTTTAAATGTAATTACTGACGACTGAAAAAAAAAAAAACGAAAGAATGGCGATCGGCCGCTGTGGCCGAGCGGTTCTAGGCGCATCATTCCGGAACCGCACAGCTGCTGCGGTTGCAGGTTCGATTCCTGCCTCGGGCATGGATGTGTGTGATGTCCTTAGGTTAGTTAGGTTTAAGTAGTTCTATGTCTAGGGGACTGATGACCTCAGATGTTAAGTCCCATAGTGCTTAAACCAAAGAATGGCTAAACACACTCGTCATGACAGTACAATATACGACGGGAGGTCAATAAGTAATGCAACACATTTTTTTTCTCGGCCAATTCCTGTTAGGTGCGTTTCTTTTGGCTTAAAACCAGAGCATCGCAGATATTCATAGGAGTGTGCAGAATGTCTACGGACATCTGTTTGCGAACAAAAGCACCATGAACGGTTGGGCGAGGCATCTGCCATCATCGCAAAAGGGTCGTGCATTTCTGTCTGATCTCCCGCGTACCCTTCGGCCGCACACAGCTGTGACTACTGAAATGTCGTGACGGTCTCATTCGAGGCGATAGTCGCATCGCAATCGAAAAACTCCCTCCGGAACTGCACGTCTCTGTTGGCAGTGCTTACACATTCGTCCACCAGTTTTGATACTCGAAGGTGTGTGCGCACTGCTTTCCTCGCCGTCTAACAGAAGAGCATAACGAGCAACGAAGGACCGACTGTACTGAACTGCTTGCGCGTTACGAGGCTGGTCATGACATTTTTTTTTGTCGAACATCGTCACAGACGATGAAACATGGGTTCATCACTTCGAACCGGAAGCAAAACGGCACTGTATGGAATGACGCAGCACCACTTCTCCTTCGAAGAAGAAGTTTAAATCCGTAACCTAATGCGGTAGAGTCACTTCAGTTGTTTTCTAGGACATTGAAGGGGCTATTCTGTTTGATGCTCTCCCTCATGGTGCAACTATCAACTGTAAAGTGTATTTTGCTAACCTCAGGAAATTGAAGAAACGACTTCAGCGTGTACGTCGTCGAAAACGTGCAAACAACTTCTCCTCCCCCTTGACAACGCAAGTCGTCACACAAATCTGTACACCCGAGAGGAACTCACAAAACTGCATTGGAGTGTTCTTGCCGGCTGCGGTGGCCGGGCGGTTCTAGGCGCTTCAGACTGGAACCACGCGATCCCTACGGTCGCAGGCTCGAATGCTGCCCCGGGTATGGATGTGTGTGATGTCCTTAGGTTAGTTAGGTTCAAGTAGTTCTAAGTTCTAGGGGACTGATGACCTCAAATGTTAAGTCCCATAGTGCTGAGAGACATTTTTGGAATGTTCTTCCTCATCCACCCTACAGCCCAGATCTCGCACCTTCCGACTTCCATCTGTTTGGCCCAATGAAGGACATACTCCGTGGGAAGCAGTCTGAGGATGAGGGGGAGATTATTGACGCAGTAAGATGTTGGCTCCGACGTCGCCTAGTAGAGTGCTACCATGTAGGCATACAGGCTCTCGTAGTAAGGTGGCGTGAGGTAGTCGCACTGAACGGATATTATGTTGAAGAATACGGTTTTGTAGATAAAAGAGTGGGAAATAATACGGTGTATTGGAATCCTGAATAAAACCAACTCGCTTTCAGAAAAATAATATGTTCCGTTTCTTATTGTCCGCCCCACGTAATAAAAACTGGATGAAGTTATCATTAATACCGCCTCAGTTATTAAACTTCAAACAGTAACTCTTTTGTGGGGTACCCTGTGCATTAGTATCACTTCACTGCCATGACGTCAGCGGTAGAGTGGCACACTACAGCTTGCTACCAGCTCTACACCACCTACAGCGCTCCAAAGCGCCCACCTGCCTCGAGGTGACTGGGTGTTTGTGTCGTCCTCATCATTTCATCACCATTCATGAAAGTGGCGAGATCGGACTGAGCAAAGGTCGGGAATTTGTACTGGCGCTGATAACCGCGCAGTTGAGCGCCCCACAATCCAAACATCATCATCATCATCATCATCCAAAGCGCCCATTGTGCTAATATTTAGTCCAGTTTAGTTGGTGAGGTCACATTTTGACAATTAATGGAGACCTTCTGCCAGCAGATACGGTGCCGGAGCTGCAGTCGACGTTCATCGAGCAGGCGCTGAGCCCGGGACCCCCCGTGTCTCTGCGCTGCTCGGCCGCGGGCAGCCCACCCCCGCAGTTCACCTGGAGGCTGGACGGGCAGACGCTCACCGCCGCCAGGCTGGGCCACAGGTGAGGCAGCTGGTCCAACTGGCCGAGCGGATGTGGGGCTGAGTGCTGGTAAGCTTGGGAAAGATATGGAATTGCACTGAAAATATCCAGACATACGGGGCAGAAGGGATGAAGTAGTGAAGGCAGCAGAGGATCAAGTAGGTAAAAAGACGAAGGCTAGTAGAAATCCTTGGGTAACAGAAGAAATATTGAATTTAATTGATGAAAAGAGAAAATATAAAAATGCAGTAAATGAAGCAGGCAAAAAGGAATACAAACGTCTCAAAAATGAGATCGACAGGAAGTGCAAAATGGCTAAGCAGGGATGGCTAGAGGACAAATGTAAGGCTTATCTCACTAGGGGTAAGATAGATACTGCCTACAGTAAAATTACAGAAGCCTTTGCAGAAAAGAGATCCACTTGTATCAATATCAAGAGCTCAGATGGAAACCTAGTTCTAAGCAAAGAAGGGAAAGCAGAAAGGTGAAAGGATTATATAGAGGGTCTATATAGGGGCGATGTACTTCAGGACAATATTATGGAAATGGAAGAGGATGTAGATGAAGGTGAAATGGGAGATACGATACTGCGTGAAGAGTTTGACAGAGCACTGAAAGAACTGAGTCGAAACAAGGCCCCGGGAGTAGACAACATTCCATTAGAACTACTGACCGCCTTGGCAGAGCCAGTCCTGACAAAACTCCACCATCTGGTGAGCAAGACGTATGAGATAGGCGAAATACCCTCAGACTTCAAGAAGAATATAATAATTCCAATCCCAAAGAAAGCAGGTGCTGACAGATGTGAAAATTACCGAACCTTCTGTTTAATAAGTCACGGCTGCAAAATACTAACGCGAATTCGTTACAGACGAATGGAAAAACTGGTAGAAGCTGACCTCGGGGAAGATCAGTTTGGATGCCGTAGGAATGTTGGAACACGTGAGGCAATACTAACCTTACGACTTATCTTTGAAGAAAGTTTAAGAAAAGGCAAACCTACATTTCTAGCATTTGTAGACTTAGAAAAAGCTTTTGACAATGTTGATTGGAATACTCTCTTTCAAATTCTAAAGGTGGCAGGGGTAAAATACAGGGAGAGAAAGGCTATTTACAATTTGTACAGACACCAGATGGCAGTTATAAGAGTCGAGGGGCGTGAAAGGGAAGCAGTGGTTGGGAAGGGAGTGAGACAGGGTTGTAGCTCTCCCCGATGTTATTCAATCTATATATTGAGCAAGCAGTAAAGGAAACAAAAGAAAAATTCGGAGTAGGTATTAAAATACATGGAGAAGAAATAAACACTTTGAGGTTCGCCGATGACATTGTAATTCTGTCAGAGACAGCAAAGGACTTGGAAGAGCAGTTGAACGGAATGGACAGTGTCTTGAAAGGAGGATATAAGATGAACATCAACAAAAGCACAACGGTGATAATGGAATGTAGTCGAATTAAGTCGGGTGATGCTGAGGGAATTAGATTAGGAAATGAGACACTTAAAGTAGTAAAGGAGTTTTGCTATTTGGGGAGCAAAATAACTGATGATGGTCGAAGTAGAGAGGATATAAAATGTAGACTAGCAATGGCAAGGAAAGCGTTTCTGAAGAAGAAAAATTTGTTAACATCGAGTATAGATTTAAGTGTCAGGAAGTCGTTTCTGAAAGTATTTGTATGGAGTGTAGCCATCTATGGAAGGGAAACATGGACGGTAAATAGTTTGGACAAGAAGAGAATAGAAGCTTTCGAAATGTGGTGCTACAGAAGAATTCTGAAGATTAGATGGGTAGATCACATAACTAATGAGGAGGTATTGAATAGAATTGGGGAGAAGAGGAGTTTGTGGCACAACTTGACAAGAAGAAGGGACCAGTTGGTAGGACATGTTCTGAGGCATCAAGAGATCACAAATTTAGCATTGGAGGGCAGCGTGGAGGGTAAAAATCGTAGAGGGAGACCAAGAGATGAATACACTAAGCAGATTCAGAAGATTGTAGATTGCAGTAAGTACTGGGAGATGAAGAAGCTTGCACGGGATAGAGTAGCATGGAGAGCTGCATCAAACCAGTCTCAGGACTGAAGACCACAACAACAACACGGGGCAGAGCACACTCTCTTGGTGCTGACTCATCCACAGAGATTGGTGCGTTGTGTATACCCCAGGGGAGTGCAATACAACCACCGCTGCAGCACACTATCTTGAGCAGTGACTCATCTGCAGACACTGGTGTGACATGGTGTGTCCCACCAGCAAGTCAGACAACCATTGCTGCAGAGCACTACCTTAAATGGTTGAACATCTAGACTTATCAAAAGTACGATCGTATGGGATTGGGATTTTGTGATCTCTCAAAGGCTTTTGATTGTGTAAATCATGAAATTCTGCTAGACAAGCTCAAGTATTGTGGCATGAGTGGGACAGTGCACAAACGGTTTAATTTGTACCTAACTGGAAGAGTGCAGAAAGTTGAAATAAGTACTTCTCGTAACATGCAAAGATCAGCACATTCCTCAAACTGGGGAACTATCAAGAATGGGGTTCCACAAGGGTCAGTCTTGGGTCCTTTGTTGTTCTTATTATATATTAATGACTTGCCATTCTATATTCATGAAGAGGCAAAGTTAGTTCTCTTTGCTAATGATACAAGTATAGTAATCACACCTGACAAACAAGAATTAACTGATGAAATTGTCAATACTGTCTTTCAGAAAATTACTAAGTGGTTCCTTGTAAACGGACTCTCACTGAATTTTGATAAGACACAGTACATACAGTTCCGTACAGTGAATGGTATGACGCCATTAATAAATATAGACCTTAATCAGAAGCATATAGCTAAGGTAGAATATTGCAAATTTTTAGGTGTGTCCATTGATGAGAGATTAAATTGGAAGAAACACATTGATGATCTGCTGAAACGTTTGAGTTCAGCTACTTATGCAATAAGGGTCATTGCAAATTTTGGTGATAAACATCTTAGTAAATTAGCTTACTAAGCCTATTTTCACTCATTGCTTTCATATGGCATCATATTTTGGGGTAATTCATCACTGAGGAATAAAGTATTTATTGCACAAAAGCGTGTAATCAGAATAATAGCTGGAGTCCACCCAAGATCATCCTGCAGACATTTATTTAAGGATCTAGGGATATTCACAGTAGCTTCTCAGTATATATACTCTCTTATGAAATTTGTTATTAACAACCAAACCCAATTCAAAAGTAATAGCAGTGTGCATAACTACAATACTAGGAGAAAGGATGATCTTCACTATTCAAGATTAAATCTAACTTTGCCACAGAAAGGGGTGAATTATACTGGCACTAAAGTCTTTGGTCACTTACCAAATAGTATCAAAAGTCTGACAGATAACCAACAAGTATTTAAGAAGAAATTAAAAGAATTTCTGATTGACAACTCCTTCTACTCCATAGAGGAATTTTTAGATATAAATTAAGAAAAAAAAGGAAAAAAAATAAAAAAATAAAAATAAAAAATAAAGAAAAACAAAAAAAAATACAATAAAATAAAGTTGTTATATTAACTTAAGTATGTTGTTAAATTAACCTAATTATGTCATGTATTGGAAAATTCGACTCGTTCCACATCATTAGGAAATATCGTATTCATGATCCATGGAACTAGTATTAATCTAATCTCTAATCTGGGGTATGAAGGGAAATTTGTGACAGGAGTGAGCGTTTCTGGTAGCGAGACACAGCATATTATCTTGGACAGAATACCACTGAGAGATGCAGAGGTAACTTCCGGTGTCTCCCGGTGAAAATAATTGCACCTGTTGCAGTTCGTGATTCATTATGATGACCTTGCAGAAAATACTAACTATAGTCCCAGACTTTTCGCAAATGGCGCAGTTATCTATAATAAAGTTCTAACAACCCTACCACAACAAAGGTCAAAATTTAATAATGATTGTGGTGTTTCTCACGTTGCTAAATACTGCATTTTCGGGCAACAACAAAGTTATTATGTGGCAGGTGTCATTAGAGCACAGTTAATAATGTCATTTCATGTAATAATGAATAAACTAGGCACTCATCTTTTCGTGTTTCCCACGCTGGTCTCGTTGTAAAATCATGGCTCAATCATCGAAAATCTAGGTGGTGATGATTCCAAGCTCGGAAGCAAAGAGGCCTAGGTTTTATTCTGCTATATTCAAAAGTTTTGTAGATGCACTTCACAAACAATTCTTGAAGATTAAACCTTTCAAAGTTAGCACAATGGTGATGTAAAAAAATAATCAGCACTCCGAATTTAAGTTACACTTCCTTTTAATTGCTTTCATTGCAATATCACGTAACACGCGAAACATCACTTCACAATACAAAACATACTTGAAAACATCTTCCTCACTGTAAAAGTTCACATTTTATAAGCTGACTACGTTGTGCGTCTTCCCAACATGACGTCCAAGACTTGACCTTTTCAAGGTCCGACTCTCTAACAACTAACTAATAATCGCTTGCGCGCCCAAAAATCAAGAGTTACAAGTACGACAAGTATCATAGTGGCAAAAGAAACAATACACATAAGAATAATATCATTGCATTATAAACATATCGATGTATCAAAGTACCTCTACATCAATCAAATCAAATCTGAATGTTGTCTCAGAAATATGTTAACTACTTTACAGAAACACAGTAGAATATTGCTGGTATCGAGAGGTTGAGTTGAGGTGCCGTAATTGTTGCGTAATTCAAGTACCATTACAAAGTGCTGTCTGTAGAAAGCTGCGCTAATATTCAGTCAGATCTAGCTCTTAACTCATGAGGTGTGGTCTCTCAGAGCGCTCTCCAAGGAAAGTTTTGGTGGAATGCTTCTATACTCCCCCGATCCCCCTTAAATTGCCAAGCCTACGATGATTTGTTGTTGGTTGCGTTATCGCCTTCTTCGTTTATTGTTGACACGTGTTATTGATAACTATTGGAATCTCCTAGACCGCGACTCGTGAACTACGTACCTGTTTTCTCCAATACGGTACCGTACAGCTCAAAATGTATTGGCACGAATGTGTCATTTTTAACTTTACCGAGTTTGACGAAATTGTTAATCGGTCTGTGGAGGAAAGTGTTAGTGATATAGATCAAGAAATAAACGAAAAAGACGACGATTTTACATTAGGCAGTGATCAGAGTTCTGCTATCGAACAAGAGTATCATTCAGACGAAGAAACTTGTGATGGGGATCTGTCTGTCTATTCAATGAAATACTTACAGTGTCTGTCAAAAATCTAATGTGTTCTGAGTGGTGATAAGAAAAATGTAGTTCCCAGCAATGAATATCAATTTGACAGACTTTTTTTGTACGTATCTGGTGGAGTTTTTATGCGCAAATTTATACCCTGGAATTTAGTTTTATTTGCAAATTTATTTGCTACAGAGATTGTACGATTTTTCGGAATGTAAAATTCAGTACTCTACCAGTCTATTTATGTGTACTATTTAAAAGAACCATACAAAATTATGTGCGTT
This sequence comes from Schistocerca nitens, assembly GCF_023898315.1. Classification (NCBI taxonomy): domain Eukaryota; kingdom Metazoa; phylum Arthropoda; class Insecta; order Orthoptera; family Acrididae; genus Schistocerca; species Schistocerca nitens. Next base: position 25,569,888 of record NC_064614.1, read on the forward strand.
TGTGTGATAAATAGTAAAATTCTGCAGCCTTTTTTTAGTGTAATAAAATAAACTAGAAGTATTTTATACAACATTTCAATAATAGTAAAAATAAATGTTATATAGCATAAATTGACAATTTCAAATGATTTTTGCATTATATCTCGGTTTAAACATAGGGGTCCTAGAGACCCTACCTTATGGTATACATTACATAAAAGTCACCTCGCGACTTAAGGGCTAAATAATATTTCAAAGAGGCGCAAATTTTGCCAGCTTGCTTTAAATGCTCAAAAATGTAACACTATCCACTTGACAAAACGGAAAAACATACTTTTCGATACAGTGCACTTCTACCATAATTAACGGATTGTGCCTCGTTTTATAGTGTTGTTATACACCGATGAGCCAAAACATAATTGTTAGTCCGTCTCTGGAATGAAATACGTCACTGATTCTGGATATCAGGGATCCGACAGTTTGTTGATGGCTTGTGGAGGTATGTGGCACTAGATGTCTAGGCGCTGGTCATGTAATTCGTGTAAATAACGGGTCGCCGATTTGCATAAGCGGTGATGTCACCCTGGGTGGGTTCCATAGGATTTACAATAGGCGGATTTGGTAGCTGAGATATCAACGTGAGTTAACTATACTGCTCCTCAAACCACTGTAGCAAGGCTCTGGCTCTGAGACACGGACAATTACGCATATACAGGGTGAGGCAGCTAAGTCATAACACACCTTGTATCTACCCAACCGTAATAGATACAAAGATGGCATTTGGACAGTGAATTGCATGGACAGGGGCTACTCGAATCCATCACATTTCATGTTTGTGCTATTTTTTTTTTATTACAGATATATGAGGCCATCTTTGTTTGTTTTTTTTAAATGGAACTCTAGGTTAAATTTTAGCGTAACATGATAGGCTTAAAAAGACGGTTTCAAATATGTGTTTATCATAATATTTAGGCGAATAGTTTTTGAGACACAGATATGTTCTCATATAGTGTTCGTCCTTCGAAGCGGCGTTGTCCAATATGACCTTTCCTGTTGACCACTGAGGAACTTAACAGGCAAGGCGTTGTTTTCCTGCTTCTCGATAATGGTTCAAATGGCTCTGAGCACTATGGGACTTAACATCTATGGTCATCAGTCCCCTAGAACTTAGAACTACTTAAACCTAACTAACCTAAGGACAGCACACAACACCCAGTCATCACGAGGCAGAGAAAATCCTTCTCGATAACACCACAAGGTGACGCACGAGGTAGCTGGAGAGAAGGGTATAAATGTGCTGCTGGGGTAATGAGACATCGCATTTCCGTCACAGTTTCTTGGAGCAGACATGTACACCAACGAAGAAAAGTTAGATATGCTTCTAGTGTATGGTGAAAGCAGAAGAAATGCTGTTAGAGCAATAAAGCGATATGGAGAGCTATATCCTGATCATGAGCGTCCTACGCGCCAGCTTCTTGCACGTATTTGCAAAAAACTACTTGAATCGGGATCACGTAACGCCGTACAGAGGACAAGGCAGAAAACTGCAATTGGCGAGGTACATGAAGAGGGCGTTCTAGCGTTGGCGCGTAACGACCCTACTGTTTCCGCTACGGTCGCAGGTTCGAATCCTGCCTCGGGCATGTATGTGTGTGATGTCCTTAGGTTAGTTAGGTTTAAGTAGTTCTAAGTTCTATGGGACTGATGACCACAGATGTTAAGTCCCATAGTGCTCAGAGCCATTTGAACCCTACTGTTCAAATGTTCAAATGTGTGTGAAATCTTATGGGACTTAACTGCTAAGGTCATCAGTCCCTAAGCTTACACACTACTCAACCTAAATTATCCTAAGGACAAACACACACACCCATGCCCGAGGGAGGACTCGAACCTCCGCCGGGACCAGCCGCACAGTCCATAACTGCAGCGCCTTAGACCGCACGGCTAATCCTGCGCGGCGAACCCTACTGTTTTGCCGCGACGTATCGCCTCGGAATGTGGTATAAGTCAGAGATGTGTTCTACGCGTATTGCACCGGCATAGATTTATCCGTTTCACATCACATCAAGCACTCTCCGGTGTGGATTTTGAACGGCGCCAGAAATTTTGCCGGTTTGCTCTGCAGCGCCCACAAGATGATCCAACGTTTCTTCAACGGGTGCTTTTTTCTGATGAAGCAACTTTCACCAACCACGGTAATGTGAATTTGCATTATATGCATTACTGGTCAATAGAGAACCTTCACTGGCTTCGACAGGTACAGCATCAGCAACCCTGGAATGTTAACGTGTGGTGCGGCATCGTCGGAAATGTTATTGTGGGGCGGTACGTCATTCCGGGTATACTAAATGGTATAACTATGCGCAGTTTCTGCGAAACGTTCTGCCATTCTGATGGAAGAGGTACCACTAACTACGCGTCAGTGCATGTGGTTCCAACATGACGGCTGTCCTGCTCACTCTCCCCGTGTGGCTACAGAGCTCTTAAATGAAAAGTTCCCTGACTGTTGGATAGGACGACGTGCTGGAGTGAAGCGGCCAGCCCGGTCTCCTGATCTGACCCCTCTTGATTTTTTTCTGTGGGGAGAAATCAAACATAAAGTGTATGCTCAAATACCAACTACGCCAGACGATATGAAGCAACGTATCATGGAAACGTGTGCTGATATCTCACGTGACACCCTCGCAGCCGTTCATAAATCATTCGAACGGCGACTAGAAATGTGCATTGGAGCAGAGGGGAAGCATTTTGACCACATGCTTCAGTAAAGTTTTGTATCATGTACAGTACCGGTATGCATTTTGCATCTTTTTGTGTATTTGCTCCGCATTGTGATCAGTAGTAAATATTTTCAAATGGAAACAAATATGTACGAAATAATTATGACCAATAAGGGCCTCCTCATTTACATTTGTATTTCTGTCACTTAAAATGTATTAACATCTTGTAGTATTTCCATACTGTATGTTGTCTACTACTTTGGTATCACAGTTGTCAAATAACTGAATAATATTTGCGCGACATCATCAGTTAATTTTTGCGCAAAATATCGCAGTTTGTGTTACTATTGTGGGGTAAATGGGCGTGTTTGTGTATGGACGGACTCGCGACGTTTACCTTGTACTCTACACAGCAGGAAAGGTCGCACTGGACAACGCCGCTTCGAAGGAAAACAACGCCTTGCCTGTTAAGTTCCTCAGTGGTCAACAGGAAAGGTCATATTGGACAACGCCGCTTCGAAGGTCGAACACGATATGAGAACATATCTGTGTCTCAAAAACTATTCGCCTAAATATTATGATATACACATATTTGAAACCATCTTTTTAAGCCCATCATGTTACGCTAAAATTTAACATAGGGTTCCATTTTTAAAAAAAACAAAGATGGCCTCATATATCTGTAATAAAAAATAGCACAAACATGAAATGTGATGTATTCGAGTAGCCCCTGTCGCTGCAATTCACTGTCCAAACGGCATCTTTCTATCTATTACGATTGGGCAGATACAAGAGGTGTTATGACATAGCTGCCTCACCCTGTATACACTGCTGAAAGATGACGGCGCCGTCGGGGAAGGTACCAAGCACGAAGGGATGCAGGTGGTTCGCAGCTGTCATCGTGTCTTCGATTGCTACCACAGGTCCTATGCAAGCTGTGGAGAACGTCTCCCGTAGCAACATACTGCTCCCATCAGCCTGTGGCGCTCAGCACGTTTCGAGCCCCAGTTCACCCCGATGACGGCGTTCGTGCAAACGACCCTCGACTTAGTGTAGCAAAAATGATATTCACCTGAAGAGCGACACGTCTACATTGATCGAAGGTCGAATCCCGATGGTCCTGTGCCTACTGCAACCGCAGTTGTCGATGTCGTTGGGTCAACACGTGAACACGTACGGATGGTCTGGCTGCGGAGCTCCATGTTCAACAATGTCCAACAAATCGATTGCTACGAAACACTTGTGCGTGCACCAGCATTCTTCCTCTTTCAGTAGAGATCCCACAGATCACCATCTATCCTATTTTACAGAGCAGACAAGCCTCCGAACTCCACGTTCTTGAAGAGTCCTGGATGCCCAACCACTTAGCGCCTAGTGGAGTTCCACTGTCCTACCTTTTTCCGTAGATGCTCACGACAGTAGCACGTGAACTTCCGATCGGCTTCGCCGTTTTCGAGACACTCCTTCAAAGGCTCTTCACAATAATAATAATCTGCCATTTGTCAAAGTCGCTTATCTCAATGGATTTCCCGATTTGCAGCCTACATCTTCGCTAAGGTCACCCTCCTTCCGTGCCTGCTCTGCTTAAATACTTTTGTCACCGCGTCACGTGTCCGAAACGCCACCAGGTGGCGTCCAACGAAGAGGGCAATGGTCACTATGTTTTGGTTTATTAGTGTAAATATCGTGCTTTGTAGAGTTTTCATTCGTTTCGTATCTTCCGTGATTTAAAACCTACGCTACTGCAAAATCTGTGGTGTGTTTATTAGTAAGTTTTGTTAAGTGTTTATTAGTAAGTTTAGTTAAGTAACTTTAGTCAAGTAAGTTTAGTTAAGTGTTTATTAGTAAGTTTATTAGTAAGTGCTCGCCGTATAATCGTTAAATGTTGTCTTGGATCCATCAGTGCTATAAATAATTTTCTGACAGCGTCGGTTTCAGAGTGCTGTTAGAAAAAAATCTTGCTTTTCCTAGTTTTCATTTGCTTCGTCTCTGGTACTACTACGTTCAATGAACTTCGATTGTGTTATTCTACGTCTACGATACGTGGACGTTAGCTCCACAACTCATCGAAAGATAAATTTTACCGATTATCAGCCGGCCGGTGTGGCCGTGCGGTTCTAGGAGCTTCAGTCTGGAACCGCGTGACCGCTACGGTCGCAGGTTCGAATCCTGCCTCGGGCATGGTTGTGTGTGATGTCCTTAGGTTAGTTAGGTTTAATTAGTTCTAAGTTCTAGGCGACTGGTGACCTCAGAAGTTAACTCGCATAGTGCTCAGAGCCATTTGAACCATTTGAACCGATTATCACTTTATTACAGTTTAAGCGTGTTGTGCTTTTTAGTTTACTGTAACTGTAGCGTCATGTGTGACAAATGTGCATGTTGCCGAAGTTAAATTGGTATGGGAGAAACATGTCAGGACTGTGGGTTGGTGTTTAATTGGGGAGAGTGCAGCTGGGAAGCTAAACAAGTGTTTGGTATGGCTCTTTCATGGAGGTGCAGATTATGTAATCTAGAGAACAAAATCTTGGGACGGGGAAAAAAGATTGGTGCCCTCCAGGTGGAATTGCAAATGGCATATTTTGAATTAGACAGATCGAAGAGGAAAGAGACACTGAGAGCTGGGAGGAGGTGACAAGTAAAAGGCAAAACGAGAAAACCTCAGAAGTCACGTTTCATATCCCGGTTATCAGTCAATTTGACTTGTTAACTGACGTAGGGGAAGAGCCTCAACCAATGTTTGTGTTGTGTTGGCATAAGAGCCAACACCGTGTTACGAAGGGAGGCCGAAATGCACGCGTTTTAGCTCACGCAGGCTCGCATGAGGAGGGAAGGACTATACTGACGTGAGGTCTGGAACATGACAAGGAATTAGAATTCAGAAAGCGGACGTAATTAGTTTGATACTTAACTTTAATCCATTAATGATGAACGTCGCTCTTGACGGTACATGATTCACAACATTATCTGTTCAGAATACATTCTTGAAGTAATTATAGTAACTGAATATGGCGCCTTGCTAGATCGTAGCAAATGACGTAGCTGAAGGCTATGCTAAACTGTCGTCTCGGCGAATGAGAGCGTATGTAGACAGTGAACCATCGCTAGCAAAGTCGGCTGTACAACTGGGGCGAGTGCTAGGGAGTCTCTCTAGACTAGACCTGCCGTGTGGCGGCGCTCGGCCTGCAATCACTGATAGTGGCGACACGCGGGTCCGACGTATACTAACGGACCGCGGCCGATTTAAAGGCTACCACCTAGCAAGTGTGGTGTCTGGCGGTGACACCACAGTTTGAGCTTAACAGGGTGCAGCAGACTCGTATGAACAACTTTAAGGCTAGGTCGATAGAAAAGTCAGGTAGAAAGAAATGAGTCTTGCTACTAGTGAGCAGTCACGGGAAAGGTGAAGACAAATTGCTACATGAAAAGCTACACGTAGAGTACCAGGTCACAAGCATAGTGAAACCTAGCGCCAAGCTCAGCCAGGTGACAGAAAACATTATGACCTTTTGTAGAGATTTTGATGGCGACGACAAGGTAGTTATTGTAGGAGGAGCCGGAAACAGCCTGGCTAGCAAATGGCTCAAATAGTTAAAATGGCTCTGAGCACTATGGGACTTAATATCGGAGGTCATCATTCCCCTAGAACTTACAACTACTTAAACCTAACTATCCTCAGGACGTGAAATCTTCTCGGGTGATCAGCCGAGTAAAGGCGTCGTCTTCTCGCAACGTTTCGAAGGGTTGCGAGAAGACGACGCCTTTACTTGGCTGATCACCCGAGAAGATTTCACGAATGGAATACGCCGAGAAAGTCTCAAATCACATTTATCCTAAGGACATCACACACACCCATGCCCGAGGCAGGATTCGAGCCTGCGACCGTAGCGGTCGCGCGGTTCCAGACTGAAGCACCTAGAACCGTTCGGCCAACTCCGGCGGGCGCCTGGCTAGCAGCTTATAATACTAGCACTGAAGGTGACCTGGAGAAAATAGAAAGCAACAACAGCACTTCGTCGTGTGGGTTTTGTCGATGTTATGTAACGACATGACAAGCCTTGGGTTAACATGGCTGTTATCCGTGTGAACAAGATCTGAGCGAGTTGCTTTTAAGTGAAACGAAGTCTCGTATCTGTGCCGTGCCTATTGCTGCGGTTGGGAGATAGTCGTACACTAATCATGGCCTGGACCTAAATTGGAGGGAGAAAGAGAGATTAGCTCAGCACCTTGCTGAAAGTGTAAGGGGGGCCATAAGCAAAACAGACAGAATCCCTCTGATGACTGGAATTAAAGCGGCCATTTCTTAGGTTAGAGTCAGGTTACAGACAGAGTATTGAAATAAACTAGAGCAGTACAAGACTATAACAGTTTCTAGAAGAATAAAATCAGTTTGTTTCAACAGAACATTAGAAGGTTGAAAAACACGATAGATGAGCTTATTGTAGGCCTAGAAGATGTGGAAAATTCTGAAGGGATGGATGCTCTGTGCGTCTCTGCCATGTAACCACAGGCATGGGAGTTATAGACTTGCATCATTTTCGTGTAGAGTTAACATGTAAAAAGGAGGAGTTGCATCATATGTGAAGGTTGAACACAGTCAAAAATATTGAAACAAATAGTTTTTGCGTTTATCAGAACTTAGAAGCACCTGCTTGTGAGTTGTTACTGCTGAATACTTCTTGTTAATTACAACAGTCTACAAATCCCCTCTAGAAAACTTTCAGGTTTCACAAATCTACATGCATTGTTGAGTTACCTGTAAGACAAGAAGAAACAGTTAGTAGTTTGTGCTGATTTCAACCTACATTTCTTAAAAGATACGGAAGGAGAAATGAACTAGAATTATTATTTGGGTGCTTCAATCTAACTTCTGTATTTTTTATTTAAGGATGGGGCCCCTCCAGGCCCACACCGACATGGTGACCAAACCAAAAGTTCTACTGTCACCTCCGTACAACATGTTAGTTTTTGAATCAGGAGTTACAGGATGCGGGCTGTGATGTTATCCATGCGTCTGGGTAAGATTACTCATTTACGTGGTCCATCAGGAGATAGAAGTGGACGAAAGCGATCGGAGGGTAGCGGTTGTAAGGGCACAGGAGAAAAAGTGCCAAGGCAAGCGCCAAGGGAAAAGAAACCCTGCCACAATAGGAAGGGTAGGGAGGGCAGTAGCGGCTTGCTAGCTGCGACAGTGCATGCGAAGTGAGGTTATGTTAGTGTGAGGTATCGTGCATCGTTACCTATGTCGCTGCGTGCCCGTTATAGCTGGGTCGGTCCGGCTGCTGCAGCTGGGCTCGTGTGGATTCTCCTGGGCCTGATGCAGTGGCTTCGTCCCTGTAACAAAGGAATTCAGCGCGGCAACGCATGCGTTGCCATTACGCCCTCTGCTGCACCGTGTCGTCAGTGACTTGGCACAGCTTCAGTCCGAACAAATAACTGCTGAACAGCGGCAGCCCGCCGCCGGTAGTCGTCCTCCTCTACTGCACGGCGCAGCTCTGCCGCATTTGAGTCTCGAGCAGCTCTGTTTGCTCGGCGAGCTGCGCCGCATCAGCGTCGGTGAAATGTACGCCGTTCGCTCGCGCTTGCGCGATGATGGCTGCCTTATTGTCTTCTCGGTCCCTTGCGGGGGCCGCCCCCACGGCGGTCGGCGTCACCGTCGATACCGCTGGGGCGGCGGTTGTCTTCTGTGCACCTTTCACCTGCGGTGCTGCTGCGGCGGCCGCCGGGACAGGCACGCGAACGTCCTTGTGCGAGGTCGCAGGAGTGTTCGCGGGTTCTGCTGCACGGAGGCCTCGGGCGAAGACTGCACGCAGTTGCCTCGAGGCCTCTTCCTTCTCTGCGGCTACGGCGGCTGCGAAGGCAGCCCTCTCTGCCGCCATGACGGCTTTGAGGGCTGCAGTGGCCTCCTTCACGGCGGTGCCGAGTTCGAGGCCACGGTTCTTCTCAGGGGCGCGAGCTGCATCCGACCGCCAGCCTCCTAGGCGGTCATCCCCGCTCCTGGCAGGTGGAGCTGTTTCAGCGCTGTCCCTTAGCTGGACCGGGCTGTTCTGCGCCCTACGCTGTTTCAGACGTCGTCTTCTCTTCTTCCGCTGCGTCGGTGCGGCTCGAGAAAGCCGGGCAGCCGCGCCAGCTGGCGACGTGCGGGCCGCCACATCGGACACAAGTCGGCAGAACGTTGCTGCCGCGGTCGCAGACGCGGCTGTCGTGCTCGCCGGAGCACTTCACTCACCGCAGCCGCATTGCGGCAATACTTGGCGACATGGCCCTCGTCCTGGCACCTAAAGCACTGGGGCTGGGGAACCGTGGCGGTCGGGAGAGCTTCAGTAGTCGATTTTCCTATTCATGTGCACTAAAATAGCAGTACAGTGATTGATAACTTTTTAGAGAAACTGCTGGGGCTGAAACAATTAATGTGTACCCAATTGCTAATGGACTATGTGATCACGATACACAGTTATGACACCTTACAGCCTGGAGGCATATTTATGCAAAGCAGTGAGGCTTATTGCTGAGAATAGGATGCAATGATTTAAGAGTAAGCTAAAACGGGTGGTACGGGATGCGATATAGAGGGTGAACATTAATAAAATCGAAAAAACTGCAGGGACAGGTTCCTGACTGGAAATGGAGGAAAAAAGGTCCTCAGAACATGGGTCCGAAAATGGACGGTATGCGCGCAACGACAACAAATCGTCCCGGAACACATTACAGAGCTGCATCGCATCCACGTCGTAACAGATGTTCAGAGTGGCCGCCATGGAAGTGTAGGTGATAGGAATAGTAGCGGTTGTGATGCAGGATTCATAATCATACTTCTTCTTGCACCATGTTGCCGGGCCACTTGCCTGGAGCTAGTACTAGGGTTCGTCGGAATATCCTGTAGAACCCGGTCCTCCAAATCTGGTGTACGCACATTCCACCTCCTCCCTGCATTACGTCTGTCCGAAAGGATCCATGGTGACACAAACGCCCAAAAGGGACTTAAAATGTTGGATGATGTGATTGGTGTCTGTGAGAGAACTTGTTTTGGTACATCCGTGCTGCCTCTCGACCATTTCCATCTGCTTGGCCGTACACAAACACCATCTCGAGTTGTTCCCGACATGAACACCGGACGATTCTGCTGCTTATAGCACGCTGCATTACTCACACAGCCTGCAACACACAAGCAACGCATGCCACGTGATCAGAGGAACTGTCATTCGCCAGCGCCATCTACTGTGACAACGATGCATGTCCAGATAGATATTGATACGATCCTTTTTTTTCCATTTCCCATCAGAAATCCGTCCCTGCAGCTTGCCGGTTTTATTAATGTTCACCCTGTATGTAGAAAGAGATACTACTGTCAGATTCAGTTTATTCCACAGTAAGTGTGTGTCAATATTTTCAAGTTGCTTTCCTAAAAATTATCGAAAAATCTGTAAAAAATACAGTGGTTAACTAAATCTCATGTAAGATAAAGAGGGAAATTTATGTAAGTTAAGATCCGACATTACTTCCATATTACAAAAAATACTCCCCTATTTTGAGGAAAGTCATTAAAATGTTCAGAAGTAGTATACTTGTCCTGACAGAAATAAATAATGCAGATAATAAGATTAAAACTTTTGGTACATTGCCAAACGGGAGACATGGCAGTCAGTCTGTGTACAAGATTCCATAACAGCTAGACTAAAAGATTATGTTTTGATTGACAATTCACAGGTTGCAAGTACAATTAACAACCGCTTTCTAAACGTAGTAACAAACAAATAATTCAGTTGACGAAGCAAGAGATTATATTAAAAAAGTCTTTCCACAAAACGTTAAGCATCCAGAAGAAGTACCAACATCCTTCACCGTAATTAACACAATTACAAAAATTATAAAAAACGAAAGGCTCTTATGGGGTTGATGGTATTTCAAGCAGAATTCTGAAAGGTTGTTCCAACTTAGTAAGTAACGCCCTTAATAATATATGCAATGCAACACTGGTACAGAAAATTTTTTCCATGCAGATTAAAATATGCAGTTATTAAACCACTTCATAATAAAGGAGACAAGACAGACTTAAATAGTTATCGTCCGGTTTCTTTACTGATACCTGTTTCCCAAGTATTCTAAAAAGTAATGTACTCAAGAGTAGTCGAGCACTTAAGGTGAAACAATTCACGTAGCATATCACAGTTTGGAATCCAGAAAGGTTGCTAGACTGAGAATTCTGTGTATAAATTGACTCATCAAACAGTACAAGCCTTAAGTAACAATATATCGCCAGCTGGTATTTTTTGCGATCGATCTTTCCAAGGCCTTCGATTGTGTTGATCATGATATTCTCTTGGAAAAATTCAAGTTTTATGGAATTAATGGCATTAAACAGAGCTGGTTTCACTCATGTTTTTAAAACAGAATGCGAGAGGTTGGGCTAAATGGTTCAGACAATATCGGAAAGGTAGAAAATTGTAGTGCCTGGGGTAAAAGCACAAAGGGAGTCCTACAGGGTTCAATTTTGGGTCCACGTATATTCCTTATTATCTGAATGACATTCCACTTAACATTCAACAAGCAAAATTGGTACTTTTTGCTGACGATACTAATACCATAACAAAACCCATTAGAGAGAAAGCAACAGAAGGGTCAATAAATGATATTTTCCAAATAGTTATTAAGCAGTTATTTGAGATTGAACTCTTCTTAAATTAAAAAAAACACACACACATTACATTCAGTTCTGTACAACAAAGAGTCATACCAACAATTGATGCAGCACATGAGCAGGAGTGAGTCAGTAGGGTACAATGCTCCAAATTTTTGGGTGTACATATTGATGAAAACTTGAAGTGGAGGAAACATAGTACTGAGTTTCTCAAACAATTAAGTTCTGCTACTTCTGTTCTGTAATTGCTAACTAAAGTATCTAACTCTTGACATATTTGCAAATTTCCACTCAGTAATGTTGTACGAATAAATTTCTTGGTTGACTCATCACTCAGAAAGAATATTGATTGCATAAAAGCAAACAGTAAGAATAATGTGTGGTGTTCACCCACAGATGTTATGTAGGTACCTGTTCAAAGAGCTAGGCACTGTAAGTGCGATGCCGTAACACATATTTTCACTAGTTAAATTCGTCATGAATAATCCATGAACAGTGATGTACATACCTACAACACTAGAGAGAAGAACTATCTTTATTACGCGTTGTTAAAATTGTCAGTGTCTCACGGACGAGTTCGACATGCAGAAATAAAATTTTTTGATCGTATGCACAATAACATAAAATGTCTGACAGGTAGTGAAACAACTTTCAAATCTAATTCAAAATAATTTATCTGGGACAACTCATATTCTATTGATGAATTTCTACTTAAAAACTGGTAGCCAGTAAAAAAACAATAAAAAATGTTTTTTAAATGTAGTTGCGTAAGTGGAAATAAAGTGATAATGTGTTCATTAATGTTAATACTAATCATGTACAGACATTCTGTAAACTGACTAGTCCCAGATATTTCGATAAAGAATCGTTCTAATGATTTATCGAACATGAAACTAACTAACAACATGAACAATATGGAATCTGTCATCTCTTACGAATACCCGAGTTTAACATTTTCTAGGTACGTTAAAGGAACGATCGCATAGGCCCAGTGGTTAATGTAGGTGACAGATTTCGCATTTTTGTAGAATACTAGGGAAATGCAATAGCCCTACAAAGAAAATTGCTTCCATATCTCTCTCGCGATTCATCCTGGAATATTGCTCAGGTATTCGGGAGACATACCAAATAGAACTAGCAGCTGATATTCAATGTATACAGAAACGGGCAGCAAAAATGGCCAAAGGTTTGTTTTACATGTTGGAGAGTGTCACACAGAAGCTGAAGAAACTGAATTGGCAAACACATCAAGACGGACTCAAAGTATTCTGAGAAAGACTACTTACAGAGTTTCACGAACCGGCTTTAAATAATGACTCTAGGAAAATACGACCAACACGCTACACATTGTTCCCGCAGAAATCGTAAGGACAATACTATCTTAATTACAGCGAGCACAGAACCGGTTACAATGTCATTACCTCCATGTTCCATAAGTGAATGGAACGGGAAAAAGTCGTAATAATTGGTTTAATGAAAAGTGCCCTCTGTCATGGACTTCACAGTGGTTTGCATGGTATAAATCTACATGTATCTACATGTGCCTCACCGAAGTTGATTGCAACCACTGATGTAGCACACTGTCTTGGGTAGATACTCCTCTACAGGCATTGGCTTAATATGGTGTGCCTCACGGGAGAGTCGTATAGTTGATACAGTGCAGTATCTTGAATGGTCACTCATCTGCAGGCACTAGTGTACTACCTAGTGTCCATCAGAGTAGAATTATACACAGAGCAATATTTTGGATAGTTATCCATCTACAAACAATGGCGAATGTAGTGTGCCATAGGGGAGTGTCATACGACCATTGCTTTATGTTATACATCATTGACATATGCAGTTGAAACTTCCTGGCAGATTAAAACTTTGTGCTGGACCGAGACTCGAACTTTGCCTTTCGCGGGCAAGTGCTCTACCATCTGAGCTACCCAAGCACGACTCACGCGCGGTCCTCACAGCTTTACTTCTGCCAGTACCTCGTCTCCTACCTTCCAAACTCTACAGAAGCTCTCCTGCAGGCCGGCATGCGTGAGACCAGGTTTTGCACGACCTTGTAGCGATGATGACAGATGCCTCGCCAACGACTCATCGTGCTTTCGTTCAGTATCAGGTCACCGTAGACATTCCGCAGGCCCCTGCAGTGCTCTGATATTCCTCCAAAACGAACTCTGGTTGCAACGCACCTCCAATAAAACGCCATTTTGAAGTCTAAATATAGCGTCACCACCTATCGGAGCTTCATGAAACTATATAAGATGGAGCGGGAATATCCAACGATGTCTCACAAAAAATAGCGAATCTTTTCAATCAAAACTGGCCGACTTACTAAACGACCTTCGTTAAAACATTTTGAAATAGAATTTATTAGCAACTAATACAAATTTTCATTTTCGAGACAAGACATTCAAGTTCATTAACAAATATCGCGTATTCCATTGTAAAAAAAAAATCTTCTGTTTCGAGGTGCAAGATGTATGGTTTAAACGTCCACACTTTATGCAACTAGTTCCAAAAACAGAACTTTACTTATCATAAAACTGTGTAACTGAACAATTAAGAATGTCCTCGAAATATCTTTAGTAAATTAAAGAGCGCTTAAACTTGTAGAACCCGTTATAACTCTTTATATATACAAAAGCTGCACAAAATACAACCTCACGTCTCGTAAAAATAAAACGAGCAGAAAATACAGACTACTGCTTATGGCAGTCTTTAGTGCACGACCCTTCATGTTATTCTGAAATACACTCCTGGAAATGGAAAAAACATCACATTGACACCGGTGTGTCAGACCCACCATACTTGCTCCGGACACTGCGAGAGGGCTGTACAAGCAATGATCACACGCACGGCACAGCGGACACACCAGGAACCGCGGTGTTGGCCGTCGAATGGCGCTAGCTGCGCAGCATTTGTGCACCGCCGCCGTCAGTGTCAGCCAGTTTGCCGTGGCATACGGAGCTCCATCGCAGTCTTTAACACTGGTAGCATGCCGCGACAGCGTGGACGTGAACCGTATGTGCAGTTGACGGACTTTGAGCGAGGGCGTATAGTGGGCATGCGGGAGGCCGGGTCGACGTACCGCCGAATTGCTCAACACGTGGGGCGTGAGGTCTCCACAGTACATCGATGTTGTCGCCAGTGGTCGGCAGAAGGTGCACGTGCCCGTCGACCTGGGACCGGACCGCAGCGACGCACGGATGCATGCCAAGACCGTAGGATCCTACGCAGTGCCGTAGGGGACCGCACCGCCACTTCCCAGCAAATTAGGGACACTGTTGCTCCTGGGGTATCGGCGAGGACCATTCGCAACCGTCTCCATGAAGCTGGGCTACGGTCCCGCACACCGTTAGGCCGTCTTCCGCTCACGCCCCAACATCGTGCAGCCCGCCTCCAGTGGTGTCGCGACAGGCGTGAATGGAGGGACGAATGGAGACGTGTCGTCTTCAGCGATGAGAGTCGCTTCTGCCTTGGTGCCAATGATGGTCGTATGCGTGTTTGGCGCCGTGCAGGTGAGCGCCACAATCAGGACTGCATACGACCGAGGCACACAGGGCCAACACCCGGCATCATGGTGTGGGGAGCGATCTCCTACACTGGCCGTACACCACTGGTGATCGTCGAGGGGACACTGAATAGTGCACGGTACATCCAAACCGTCATCAAACCCATCGTTCTACCATTCCTAGACCGGCAAGGGAACTTGCTGTTCCAACAGGACAATGCACGTTCGCATGTATCCCGTGCCACCCAACGTGCCCTAGAAGGTGTAAGTCAACTACCCTGGCCAGCAAGATCTCCGGATCTGTCCCCCATTGAGCATGTTTGGGACTGGATGAAGCGTCGTCTCACGCGGTCTGCACGTCCAGCATGAACGCTGGTCCAACTGAGGCGCCAGGTGGAAATGGCATGGCAAGCCGTTCCACAGGACTACATCCAGCATCTCTACGATCGTCTCCATGGGAGAATAGCAGCCTGCATTGCTGCGAAAGGTGGATATACACTGTACTAGTGCCGACATTGTGCATGCTCTGTTGCCTGTGCTATGTGCCTGTGGTTCTGTCGGTGTGATCATGTGATGTATCTGACCCCAGGAATGTGTCAATAAAGTTTCCCCTTCCTGGGACAATATATTCATGGTGTTCTTATTTCAATTTCCAGGAGTGTAGATCACTAGATTGAAATACTGACCAGGAAACACCATGTGTTTCTACGTATACTACCCTCCAGGTGCAACGCTTTGACACGTTTCCTAGCCTTAAAGGGAAATCAAAAATGTAAATTTGCATTCCAAATTAATAAAGGAGGAGGAAAGTGCCATTAGATGGCGGTCGTGCCCGCATTGTCGCCCGCAATACGGACGGCGCAGCGCGATGAAACTGCAACGCTCCGTGCCGAGTTCGGCGTGAAGCGGCTAGTATAAATTAAAAAATAAAACATGGACCACCATCAATAATTTGAACGAAGCAGGGCCTGTGTCCGACTGGTGTAGGTCGCACAACTACGTCACTGTTAGTGAACGGCGGGCCGAATCATACTTCGTGTCAATCGCGTGAAAACTGCGGCAAGATGCAAATTAAATTATCGGCGCACCGATCTCAGGGACGTGGAGCGATATACGCGGTTTTAAATTAATGACTAAACACGAGATGTGTTCGGCCATATACGTCCACTAATAATGGGTCGTCTTCGCCTCTTTTCCAGCCGTGATCGCCTGAAAAACATAAATCATAAAATGTTAATAACAAGATGACACAGAGGGTAGAAATTTAGAAATGAAAATCATAGTAAAGTTAACTTTGACAGTATTATAAGCACTTAAGGTACATTTTAACATAGATTCATACAGACAATCATGACAATGCGTCCGTACCTAATCAGAGCGGGAACAGAACAGAAGAAAAACCAGCGGACGCTAGCCAAAAGAATTAGACATAAAAAATGACTATCGAAATTAAACAGGGGTTGTACGTCAGCAGATACCTCGATAAGTATACACAGATGAAACTATAAGACAGGATGTAATACGGAGTCTCTGACTCAGTAAATGTCGGAAATAATTTTAAAAGCAAAATAAATACCACTAATTAAAATGTAACACTACTGCTTCCCATACTGTCTAAAATTCCAAGTTAAACATTGAAATTTAAATTCTCTATCGGTACTTCGTTTACTGTACATGGGTTCGAGCAGCATTCAAAGGCACGTCACATATTTCTGTAATCTATTTTATTTCTTACTTTCAGACAAATCAATTCATTCTTTTAATTTATAATTTTTATTGACAGTTAAATATCACACCAATGTAACATTTTATGCGCTTTGAAGAGATGAACTTTTTGACATTTCAATTTTGAAACTTCCTGGCAGATTAAAACCGTGTGCCCGACCGGGACTCGAACTCGGGACCTTTGCCTTTCGCGGGCAAGTGCTCTACCATCTGAGCTACCGAAGCACGACTCACGCCCGGTACTCACAGCTTTACTTCTGCCAGTATCTCGTCTCCTACCTTCCAAACTTTTCAATTTTCTCTATAATTTTTCTTGATTATTCTGATTACTTTCAAGCAATTAAACCCTTTTCTGCAAAGCTACACTTTGGTCGATTTGATATCCCATCTGTCAATTTCCCACACTTCGTTTGGCTGTGAAGATTCCGACAAAAATTTTCCCTCAAATCACTAACTTCTCAATAACCTAGATTACGTTTAGCATCTAACCACTTGTTCCAAAACTAGACCTCATGTTTGTCAGTCTGATATTCCATTTACCTGTTTCCTACTCTTCCTTTAGCTGCGAAAATTGGGTCAAAAATCCATCTTGTAATTTTCTCTCAAACCAATAATTAAATTTTTGTTAATTACCCTGATTACTTTTAAGAAATTAATTTTTTTCTTTGCAGAACTAGACCTCACGCTAGTCATTTTGATATCTCATTTGTTAATTTCCCACTCTTCGTTTGTATATTAAAATGTGGACAATAATCCATCGTGTAATTTCTAGGGAGCCTTGTTTACAATCCGCTCAGACATTTGACCGAAAACAAAAAATTCGAAGAAAGGCATCACTTACAGAAACAGTAGATACAAAGTCAATTGAACTAATGATACGTTACGAAATTACTCTACAGGGAAAAGTGCGACTTCCAACCGGTTTTGCGTAGGGGAAAAACTGCATGATCGTCAAGTGATTCAAAAAATGGTTCAAATGGCTCTCAGCACTATGGGACTCAACATCTGTGGTCATAAGTCCCCTAGAACTTAGAACTACTTAAACCTAACTAACCTAAGGACATCACACACATCCATGCCCGAGGCAGGATTCGAACCTGCGACCGTAGCAGTCGCGCGGTTCCTGACTGAGCGCCTAGAACCGCTAGACTACCGCGGCCGGCCGTCAAGTGATTAATTCGACTTTTTACTGTAAATACATTTTCATTTTATTGTAAAATATTTGCATGAAGTATTTCACATCTAAAAATCAACATGTGAAAACGAAAAATCGTTTAATACTCCAGGATACCAGCTGAGGATGCGTTGTTATAAAAGGCGAAATGCACCTAAACGTGTAAATAAAATTCATGTTCAGCCTGCAAAAGTGTTTTCTTGCCAAGTACTGCAATTTCTTATGCATTTCCTGCGAAAAATGGCCACCTGTAAAGAGCCACTGACGCTCACAGGTTCCTTATATCGACATACTCGTCAAATGTTCCTGAACAATATCCAAAACTGTCAACGAAATTCGTCCTCATCCTGTATAAACGAACGTAGAGACTAAATTGGCTCGTTTCATACGTCGTTCAAATCACCTACAGATTTCTCATGTAGCGCATACATAGTTGTAAGCCATTTCGTGGCTCAATGCAAATATTGTTTTCACCGTTGTTTACAGGTACACAATTGGTCAGTATGTTGACCAGGCTGGCGATGTCATCAGTCATGTAAACATTTCGACGGTTCGTGTCCAAGATGGCGGCCTGTACAGCTGCAGTGCTGCCAACTCCATGGGCGCCGTTCAGTACGAGGCCAGGCTTAACATCTACGGTCAGTAATTACACCTGGCGTGAATTGTAAAAGAGAAATAGTCCTCGTCTCTGACTTTATGTTCTACGTTTTGAGCAACAGAAGCCATGTTGATAAAAATTAGGCCTGTAATGTCAATAATTTGCAGAAATATACATCAGCTGAACAGGCTCGGATATATCGTATGAAATAAAAACCATATTTTCACAATACGAGAGAAGGGATGTTTCTACTCACCATACAGCGGAGATGCTGAGTCGCGATAGGCACAATAAAAAGATTCACACAATCATAGCTTTCGGCCATTAAGGCCTTTGTCAGCAATGGACACACATACACACACGCACACACACTCACGCAGGCGCAACTTGCACACACGTCTGCACTCTCAGGGAGCTGAAATTACACTGCAGTGTAGTTTCAGCACTCTGAGACTGCACACGTGTGTGCAAGTTGAGCTTGCGTCAGTGTGTGTGTGCGTGTGTGTATGTGTGTCTACTGCTGACAAAGGCCTTAATGGCCGAAAGCTATGATTGTGTGAATCTTTTTATTGTGCCTATAGCGACTCAGCATCTCTGCTATGTGGTGAGTAGTAACTTTCCTTCTCTCGTATTGTTACATTCCATCCTGGATCTTCCATTGTTTGATTTAAACCATATTTTGAGATATTCAAAGGCACTGTCCATATCGTGATTTAGGAAAATCATGGTGAACTTAAATCTAAACAGCCTTAGGTAATTGAACTACAGTTCTCCAGAATATAAGTCAAGTGACTTAATAAACTGATATGAGAACGGAGAAAGATGTGTAGAAAATTTAGTGTAGAGTGACACAAAGTTTGGAGTATACCACAGAGATTACTGAGGACGCCAGATTTAGGGGTACCCAGGGATGAAGAGTACAAATGAATGAGACAGTCTTAAGATTCGGAAAACAAGTGACCATTAAAATTATAGAGGTGAAGTTAGTTCATTCATGTTCCGTCAGAGAGTGCTGCTTTCCTCCCATAGGCCCTGCCTACGTGCGACCCCTGCCGGGCCCGGTGCGGGCCGTGGAGTCTGGGCAGGTGACGCTGCGCTGCCCGTACGCCGGCTACCCAATCAGCGGCGTCTCCTGGGAGCGCCGGGGAGTCCCCCTGACAAGTGACTTGCGGCGCGAGCTGCGCGACGGTGGCGCCGCCCTCCACATCCTGCGCGTCGACCCGGCCGCCGACGCGGGCGTCTACGTCTGCACAGTGAGGGGCTCTCAGGGGGACGTCGCCCGGGGGGAAGTGGCGCTGGCCGTCGACAGTGAGTAACGGCCCACACACCGCCACCTTAGACTAGTACCTCTGAAGTTGAAACTGAGATGGATTAAGGTAATTGAAAGACAGATCTCCCGGGTTGACAGGCCGCATTATGTCCCTCTGCTAATATCTTCTTTACAAGTCGAAGATTTGGCCCTACCCACTGGTTACATACATTCCGGAAGACGAGAATGATCGAAGCTGGAAGCCCATAGCCGATATCTCTGTTGAAATTACTATCTTTTTTGAGAGATCTCAGCAGCTTCTAGGACTTCCCTTCTATAGATGTTACATTCTTCGTCTACTAATTATCGTGGTTGAAGTAATGACGTTCCACTACTGCAGATTTCAAACTTCGTTTTGAACACACAAGACGTTCTTACTATTTCATCAATTCGTTTATTGACCTCCCGATTTTGCCTCTACACACTTTTTCGAAAGCCACATGTCACTTTATAGTATCCCATTGTATGGAGGTGATCACACGCCTCCTTTTTTCAGTGGAAATGTCTGTTATTTTGTTCTGACTGAAAGCAATGGGCAGGAACCCTGCAAATGAATGGCAACCTTAGAGAGAGAAGGCAGTTCATCACTCTTCGTACTATCATAATTACCCTTAATACCACTTAGCTTGATGGCTCTATCTGTGGAAAAACCATCATAGCAGTTCCCCTTCAGTATATCCCGTAAGAAAGTCGTCTTCAACTGAAAGCTGTTATAAGGACGATCTGACACCCTGGCACACGAGCTCTGGTTGCCATTCGCAGACATCATCACCATGGGTATAGTATATCGGCCTGAAACTTGTCCCCAATTGCCACAGAGACGCCCCCTCCTTACTCCGCAACGTAATCACAATAATAGTTTTCCATTTCACTGTCGACAAAAACCACCCGTGCCGGTTTTCTGAGTCCACTTGCTGTTTTACACAGCAGAACAACTGTAGTTGTAGACGCTGCAGAACACTGTAGGTGTGTTCATCTGTGGTCGCAAATGTGTCAGTCGAGAAGAAAGAAAAAGAGTGTGAATTTCAAGGTTGGAAAGAAGTCCTCTTCATGAACTGGAACCTTCTCAAACTCTATCAAAAGTAACGTTAGTACGACAAGCAGCCATAGAGTTACGAATCCTAGTACAATGGCTGTTCGGTAATGTGTCAAACCATGGAGACGAGAACGGCCTTTGTTCAGTCCTACAATGTTAGAAGTCGATTCTACTGGCCAGTTTCATCAGGATATTTTGGGAGGTTTCCCATGTTGATCAGGTGGAATGTTGGTCTGTAATACACTTAAATCAATCAGCCCATAAAAGTAACTCTGAAAATACATTTCATTCAATTTTAATTATGCCTATCAACATCAAATAATAGAACTCACGAAAACAATACAATAAATAGATTAACATGGTCAGATGTGAAGTTTTATAAGCGGACAAATGTTGCAGAGGGCTATCTCAACTGAATAAGCGTATTTCTCAAGTTTCTTTCCTGTAGCCTGTCTTTGAACAGACTTAACATAACTTTTTTTTTGCCACTTACTTTTCTAACTATCCAGAAGGATTTTATAAATGATTCCTATTGTAATTTGTTTCGGATTGTTAATTTATATTATGAGGCGGCTTGTTTACACACAGCAACAGCTATAAGGAGTAGTAAAGAGGGTCAGACAGGGTTACGCAACAGCCGTAGAGAGAAGGAAATGGCAACACAGGTCAGCAACAATTTTTTTTTCCTTTATTGAATTTCAATTCCCCCCGAAGGGGGCGGGCTGGCAGCAGCTTAGTATGCCGCTCTTCAGCCGACAGATTTTGTGACAAAGATCAAGAGAACAAATAATAAAAAACAGGCGATAAAATCGGAGACTTAGAGAGTAACAAGGCGAAAAGAAATCGTGGAACTTAAAACAACAACAGAGGGATGAGGATGCTAAGAAAAATACATACGAAGCAGACAGGGAAAACAATAGACAATTAAAAAACACGGCGACAGTCTGGATTCTGTTCGCAAAAGACATAAAATTCACACCGAGCGACAGCATGGTTTCTGTTCGCAACACGAGAAAGACAAACAACACTGAATAGTCACTGGAACACTGCACTAAAAAGTTGGCAAATGTGACACCACAGTCGAGAGCAGGTGGGGGGAGACGGGACAGAAGATGGGAAAACAAAAAAGGGGGGAAAGGAGAGTAAAAGCGAAGGGGGGAACCGGGAAAGGAGCTGATGGAGGATGAGGACCCAGAAGAGGGGTGGAGGGCAGACGCGACAGGGAGTGGGGGAGGCAGAGGAGGGGAATACGAAAGGACTGGGGGGGGAGAAGGGAGGTAGGGAGAGGTTTAGCGGGGAGAAAACAGGACGGAAGGGGGGGGGGGGGGAGAGGGAGCCCAGGGAAAGGACAGAGGAAAGGAGGGGGAGTGAGGATCAGAGTTGATAGGAAGGATAAATGGAGGGAGAGAGGGCATCATCCGGGAGGGGGAATCAGCAACAATATACAGTACAATCATTTATTGAAAGAAGTTTTACAATGCTTAACAGGAATATGAACACTGTGGTGGGATATATAGATCAATGTTCACTTGCACTTATATGTCTTTAAGCAGTAGTATGGTCCTAAATACAGTGAAAGATGGCTAACGTCGCTTTCAACGCTTTGAATATTTTATGCAGTTCTCAAGATCGACTGAGGTATCACACGTCACGCATATTACTCGATCGACTTCCCTGCTTCGCTGACACAAACTGCAACCATCTGCCGCTAGAGGGCTCCGAATTGTAGCGTCTCCCATAGCGGTATACAACGTAACCATGTTGTTGTACTGCGAGACTCTCAGAAAACTGGAGGCACGAATTCCAAGAACTCTCCTTCAGCATGATAATGCCACGCCACACACGAGCCCTTGGACGTCTGCTAGGTTCACTGACATCGATCGTCCTCCGTACATTCCAGACTTGGTCCCATGTGATTTCCAAATGTTTCCCAAACTTAAAGAATAACTTCGACGACTTCACTTTGATAGTGATGAAGCGGTGCAAGGGTAGGTGAGCTTGTGGCTGACAAACATTCCACAGTGACGACGCGCCTCTCGTTGGGAGAAATGTGTTCGTCACCAGGATGACTATGTTGAGAAATAAATATTAAGATATGAAGAATAAAGATGTAGAATGTTAGTAACGTTTGTGCTATTTAGAAAGCTTAAAGAGTTTTCACATATAAAATTCGGAGCATTGATTTTCAGCACGGCCTCTTATGATGTCCAGTTTGGCTCTTCTTGGAGGCGACTATAAATGACTCGTGAAACAGTATTTTGAGGTACTGCCTTGAGGTTCTGTCCTGTGGCACTGACTGACTGGCTACCTAACTGACATGAGGCAGTTACTGCTAATTGGAGCTGTGCACCTGTTTGTATCAAAGTCTGACGAATGGATATCCACTTGGGAAGTATTTGTGTGATGTGTGGCGAATGCGGAACGTAGTCCTTATTGTGTGAATCCTCTATGAAGTGGAAATCAAGTCCCATGCTTCTTGACAGACCGTGGGGGAACGATGCGGTTGACCCGCACCGCCGTACTAGGCAAGGTCATAATGGAGTTGGTTTGCCGTTGCCTTCCTCCGACCATAATGGGGATGAATGACGATGATAAAGAGGACACAACAACACCCAGTCATCTCGAGGCAGGTGAAAATCCCTGACTCCGCCGGGAATCAAACCCGGGACCCCGTGCTCCGGAAGTGAGAACGCTACCGCGAGACCACGAGCGGCTGACTCTATGGAGTGAGACTTCAATTATCTTACGTCTGAGTCGTAGGCCGCTCGGTGCTCTCCTGTGTAGGGTGCGACCCATATCTTCTATAGCTCAAAGCAATTAGTATAGAATAAAGATATCCTTTATGGCTGATTCGATGGATACAAATCATAAGACGTACGTAATTTCACATAGTTGTGTCAAAAAGATGTCATTCATATTCACGTGTATCAAATAAAAATATGAACTTGGCACATACTAATAAAATATGCTTACCATTTAGGATTCAAAGTAATCGACGTTACAAGTATTCGTTGCATATCTATCAACTGTCTGAGGTTCAATATGTTTTGCGTATTTCCAGTCAAATTTAGTTCTTTGGGACACGATACATTCTCCAACTCACCAAATTAGAAGTATGAAAAACTAAAATTTAAGAACCTTGCCCCTTCTGTGATACACGGTGCCGAGATAAACTACTTTCGATGTACAAGTTTAAATTCACCCAAAATTTCTGTCTTCGTTCATATAGAAACTGTAGTCTTGTAGCCGGCCGCGGTGGTCTCGCGGTTCTAGGCGCGCAGTCCGGAACCGTGCGACTGCTACGGCCGTAGGTTCGAATCCTGCCTCGGGCATGGATGTGTGTGATGTCCTTAGGTTAGTTAGGTTTAAGTAGTTCTAAGTTCTAGGGGACTTATGACCACAGCAGTTGAGTCTCATAGTGCTCAGAGCCATTTGAACCATTTTTTTTTTTTTTTTTGTAGCCTTGTAAAATTTTGTGAATCTTTTTGAAACACTCCGTGTATTAATCACAACTGCAACTAGGTTAACACGTTGACAGATTTCTATCACGGTACTGTTTCACAACACTTTTACTTTTACAGGTCCGCCGGTGGTGGCTCCCTTTACATTTCAACCCAACCTGCGGGAAGGAGCCAGGGCGCAGGTCGGCTGTGGTGTGTCATCTGGGGACCTGCCCATACGGTTCTCATGGCTCAAGGACAAGGCCCCCATTCCAAAGTCCCTACAGGTACAGTGCACAAATATTCAGCCATACTTTCTCATCTAAATTCAAAACCTTACTTTCCGAAGCACAGAAGGCAAGTATGGAAGTAAAGAGAGAAGGGATGAGGCTCTAACGCAGCATTAGAGATTCTGTATCAGATTGTACTACCAAGATTACTGAGAAAAACCTACCTCTGTAAGTTGAACATTTTTGAGGACAACAAAAGTGTACATTGCCTGACAAAAAATTGAAGCGCCCAGAAGAAATAGTCAAATGTCTATGTTCTTTGTACACAGACACACCATCGGCGGGTATGTAAATGATTAGAGTGGCGGCTTTCCGTGACAACTAGAATGGTCAGCAGAATGCATTAGTGTTGCTCGTGTTTGTTGTTGTTACGAGGCCTGGTAGGACATATAAGGGGCGTGTCGGATGTTGAGCGATCACTGTAAAGGACGCAGAGATCCCATGTACTCGTCTGAGACAGCGTTATCATGCCTTGAGACATTTTGAAGAAACGGTTAAAATACATTAACAATTACTCAAGAAATATGGCAAATGAAAGTTGAAGAAATTATATCTCTGGCAAAAAGTTTGAATGGATGAATTTCGCTGTGATTTTGTTTGAATGATACGAGCGTTTGACGTCAATCGTGAGGTTTTCTTCCGAACGGTAGAACGATTCTGCTCCAAAATAAAATTCAAATTATACGAATTAGTAAGACAAAAGGGAGGAGTCACATTGACGATTTTTGTGGTGTTGCTGCTGGCAACACGGTCCTGTGTATAAAAGATATCAATGATTGAAACTCTTCCATTGCAACGTAAGGGAACATTATAGTAGAATTTACCAGCTACAGTACGAGATGAAGAGGTTGGCAGAAAAGAGGAAGTCGTGCTGGGTCACATCAAACAGGTCAGGTAACTGCTGAACCAAAAAATTGAAAAGAGCGGGGTGGGCTGTGACCACCACACATTTAGCCGGATTACGGGAAACCTGGCCTGTTATCTCCAGTTTGGAGAACAGCCCCCGTCCCTGGAAACAGGAAATCCGGCGCTGGTGTTCATAGCAGTGGCCAGCCTTAGCCCAAAAATGACATGCTACAAATTCATAAAAACAATCACATTACCATCCTTCATGCTGTTTCAAAGGTAATACAGGCGCTTTCAATAAGTAATGCGTCACATATTTTTCTGAAAGAAAGTTGCTTTTATTCAGAATTCCAGTAGACCATATTATTCCCCACTATTTTGGCTACAGAACCCTATTTTTCAACATAATCTCCGTTCAGTGCGGCGGCCTTACCCCACCTTACTTGGATAGCCTGTATGCCCTTATGTTATCACTCTACTGGTCGACGTTGGAGGCAACATCTTGCTGCATCAATAGGCTCCTCATCATTTACGTACCGCTTCCCATGGAGTACATCCTTCATTGGGCCTACGGATTGAAGTCCAAACGTGCGAGATCCAGGCTGTAGGGTGGATGTGAAAGAACAGTCCAGTGCAGTCTTGTTAGTCTCACGTATGCACATGCTTTGTCATGGAGAACGACCAGTTCGTTTGCATTTTTGCGGCGACGAATACGCTAAAGTCGTTTCTTCAGTTTCCTGAGTGTAGCGCTATATAGTTCAGAGCTGATAGTTGCACCACGAGGGAGGACACCAAACACAATAACCGCTTCAGAGTCCCAGAAGACCAGGGGCGGGCAGGAATCCTGCACGTGTGCGGTGCACTTGCACGCGTGCAGTTAACAGGTGTTCTGCGTGCACACAGGGGCAAGCTGGCCACCCGCTTATCTCCCCTCCCCACCATGCCTTTTGTCCGCTCCTTACTCTGTAATGCGTTTTGTTTCCTAGCTTGCTTTATTGAAAGAAGGAATAAGGTTAGTAGGAGTGCTTGAAAGATATCGTGGTTTGAAAGAGTACGTATTACCTACGATACGTTTTATTTAATTATCATAGGTACCTAGCGACTGGAAGAAAGCGCAGGTCGTTCCCATTTTCAAGAAGGGTCATAAATCAGATGCGAATAATTATAGGCCTATTTCGCTTACGTCAATCTGTTGTAGAATAATGGAACATGTTTTATGTTCTCGTATTATGACGTTCTTAGATAATACAAATCTCCTTCATCATAACCAACATGGATTCCGCAAACAGAGATCATGTGAAACTCAGCTCGCCCTATTTGTCCAAGAAATTCACAGTGCCGTAGACACTGGCGAGCAGATTGATGCCGTATTCCTGGACTTCAGGAAGGCATTTGATACGGTTCCGCACTTACGTTTAGTGAAAAAAATACGAGCTTACGGAATATCGGACCAGGTTTGTGATTGGATTCAGGATTTCCTAGAAGAAAGAACACAACATGTCATTCTTAACGGTTCAAAATCTGCAGATGTAGAGGTAATTTCGGGAGTACCGCAAGGAAGCGTGATAGGACCTTTATTGTTTACAATATACATAAATGACTTAGTTGACAACATCGGTAGCTCCGTGAGGCTATTTGCAGATGACACGGTTGTCTACAAGAAAGTAGCAACATCAGAAGACTCGTACGTACTCCAGGAAGACCTGCAGAGGATTAATGAATGGTGCGACAGCTGGCAGCTTTCCCTAAACGTAGATAAATGTAATATAATGCGCATACATAGGGGCAGAAATCCATTCCAGTACGATTATGCCATAGGTGGTAAATCATTGGAAGCGGTAACGACCGTAAAATACTTAGGAGTTACTATCCGGAGCGATCTGAAGTGGAATGATCACATAAAACAAATAGTGGGAAAAGCAGGCGCCAGGTTGAGATTCATAGGAAGAATTCTAAGAAAATGTGACTCATCGACGAAAGAAGTAGCTTACAAAACGCTTGTTCGTCCGATTCTTGAGTATTGCTCATCAGTATGGGACCCTTACCAGGTTGGATTAATAGAAGAGATAGACATGATCCAGCGAAAAGCAGCGCGATTCGTCATGGGGACATTTAGTCAGCGCGAGAGCGTTACGGAGATGCTGAACAAGCTCCAGTGGCGGACACTTCAAGAAAGGCGTTACGCAATACGGAGAGGTTTATTATCGAAATTACGAGAGAGCACATTCCGGGAAGAGATGGGCAACATATTACTACCGCCCACATATATCTCGCGTAATGATCACAACGAAAAGATCCGAGAAATTAGAGCAAATACGGAGACTTACAAGCAGTCGTTCTTCCCACGCACAATTCGTGAATGGAACAGGGAAGGGGGGATCAGATAGTGGTACAATAAGTACCCTCCGCCACACACCGTAAGGTGGCTCGCGGAGTATAGATGTAGATGTAGATGTAGGTGGAGTGGAACAAAATTTCTACATACAGACAGACGCAAACAGTTACTTAAATTTTCATCACTGATGTTTGCTCTTAACCGAGACTTACTAATTCAGCAAATGGTTTTCCAGCTCTCGCTATATTAAGCGCAATCTTATAACTTGCACGTACCGCTGGGCTATTATTGTTGTCGTCCTGAAAAATTGAAAACAGTGCTCCATAAAAAGTTAAATCAGTTAGATGAGAAGCATGACGAAAGAAAGTTGCAGATCTCTCTTGACCACAGCAACTACTACAGATTCATTTAGTATCGTCAGATCGCTGTTCTTAAGCTCAATCACTTTCCCCATCTGCTCAAAAGCCGACAATAAATTGTACTCGTCCTTGTGAAATTTGTTATAATGGCGTTCAATACTAGACTTCCGCTGACCAGCGAGAATACTGCCACATATTAAACATTTCTAATTTTCACGTTTTTGCATAAAGAAAAAATGATTCTCCCATTACATTTTAAAAGATAGCAAATCTCCACTTCTCCGTTTCCTTGTTTCACTCTGCATTTTCCGGTTCTTGAAATACAACGTTCACTACTTAGTGGTCGCTTCGCATCAACGTCAGCAGTTTAGCCTGGTACTACTACACTGCCGCAACGTGATGGCTGTCGCCACTGTCCCAGTCGACGCCTGCACGTGAGCAGCACACGTGCAGCGCTGCGCGCTCATGAGCCGCGTGCAACGTTTGCCCGCCCCTGCAGAAGACCATCGCCATGACTCTACCACCTGAGGGTGTGGAAGAGAGGTTGTGAGGCGCCACTACATGGACTGCCGTTTTGTTTCCGGGTTGAAGTGATGGACCCTTGTTTCGTCGCCTGTGACGGTGTCCGACAGAAAAATTTCCACCATCAGCCTCGTAACGCGCAAGCAACTCGGCACTGATGGTCCATCGTTGCTCTTTATAGCCTTCTGTTAGCCAGTGAAGAACCTGGCGGCCACACACCTTTGAGTGGGCGAGTGTATCAGCACTGCTGGCAGCGACGTCCAGTTGTACAGCGAGGTGTTTGAGTACGATCGGCCCGTCGCCTGTAGTGAGGGCGTCCGCACCTTCTACCATTGCAAGAGTCACACGTGTGTGCAGGTGGCCGGCACACGTGAGATCGGACAGGTTTCTGTGACCTTGTTGCGCTGATAAAGGACTCTCCCAACGACTCCTTTGCCTTTGTTCACTCCTCGCTCTTCGTGGAGATTCTGCAAGCGCCTATTAATATCTACGATGCTCTGATATTTCGCCAAAAGATACCAATGGGAACTCTCAGCTTGGAACTCGCGCCCATTACAGACGCCATTTCGAAGGCTACTTATGCCGCCGCCACCTGTCGGAACTTCATGAAACTATAAGAGCTGAAGCGGGAATATTCCAATGTTCCACAAAAAATTCCGCATTTTTTCAACTGAAATTGGTCGGGGAAAAAAAGAAGTGTGTTACATTACTTACTGAACGCCCCTCGTACATAATACAGGGTGATTCAAAAAGAATACCACAACTTTAAAAATGTGTATTTAATGAAAGAAACATAATATAACCTTCTGTTGTACATAATTACAAAGAGTATCTAAAAAGGTTTTTTTCACTCAAAAACAAGTTCAGAGATGTTCAATATGGCCCCCTCCAGACACACGAGCAATATCAACCCAATACTCCAACTCGTTCCACACTCTCTGTAGCATATCAGGCGTAACAGTTTGGATAGCTGCTGTTATTTCTCGTTTCAAATCATCAATGGTGGCTGGGAGAGGTGGCCAAAACACCATATCCTTAACATATCCCCATAAGAAAAAATCACAGGGGGTAAGATCAGGGCTTCTTGGAGGCCAGTGATGAAGTGCTCTGTCACGGGCTGCCTGGCGGCCGATCCATCGCCTCGGGTAGTTGACGTTCAGGTAGACGATAAGGTTTCATAACTAACCTTTTTCGTAGGACTCTCCATACAGTTGATTGTGGAATTTGCAGCTCTCTGCTAGCTCTGCGAGTTGATTTTCCTGGGGTGCGAACAAATGCTTGCTGGATGCGTTCCCTTTGCACAAACACCCATTCTCTGTAAACTGTTCATACCAACGTTTAATACACCACCTGTCGGGAGGTTTAACACCATACTTCGTTCGAAATGCACGCTGAACAACTGTCGTCGATTCACTTCTGCCGTACTCAATAACACAAAAAGCTTTCTGTTGAGCGGTCGCCATCTTAGCATCAACTGACGCTGACGCCTAGTCAACAGCGCCTCAAGCGAACAAATGTACAACTAAATGAAACTTTATAGCTCCCTTAATTCGCCGACAGATAGTGCTTAGCTCTGCCTTTTGTCGTTGCAGAGTTTTAAATTCCTAAAGTTGTGGTATTCTTTTTGAATCACCCTGTACTTTAAATTTTGCAAAAGAATATCATGGTTCACATCATAGAAAGCCTAAGTTATCCGCTATGGAGTTATTGGTTCTTGTGTATCGTGTGTCAAGGTAGGTACTACCCGAACACGATATTACTGTGCTTGTCCTCCAGTGGCAGTTACCGGAAACACACGATGAAGTTACAATAAACAAGGAAATTGGTGACTAACGAAATTGGCAAACGAAAATGGCTAGCGAAAATGTATATCATTTCAATGCTTTCAGCTCCGTAGTGCATATACTCTCAAATAGTTCAGCATGTCCACGTGAAATAGCGTCGGGAGGCCAAGTGCAATAATATTCTGGTCGAGTAGTTGGCCTATTCAGTTGACATTCCAGTTCGACACTTTTATGAAAATGAACGCAGCGTATTCTTTTTTATCTTTCCCTGATCTCTCCCTTGTCTGTAGTCCCGCCTCGCAGAGTGTGTTACAACTGACCGAGTGTACCTGTGCAGGTGAGCGAGAAGCAGGTGAGCGACTTCCTGAGCGTGCTGCTCTTCAGCAAGCTGTCCTCTCGCCACAGCGGCACCTACACCTGCGTCGCCTCCAACAACGCCGCCAGCGCAAACCACTCCGCACAGCTGCAGGTCAACGGTGAGTCGAGCCACTGATCCACTTTCAGCTCAGTCCACAGCCGAAGTAAACCTTTCGTATGACGTTATCTCCTGCACTCGTTACCGTAACTTAGATTACAATATCCTTTTATTTTGCGTTTTTAACTACTGCACAGTTTCGACAGTGATATACACAGCACATACAATATCGTTAAAATACTGCGTGGTCCATTGATAGTGACCGGGCCAAATATCTCACGAAAATAAGTATCAAACGGAAAAACTACAAAGAGCGAAACTCGTCTAGCTTGAAGGGGGAAACCAGATGGCGCTATGGTTGGCCCGCTACATGGCGCTGCCATACGTCAAACGGATATCAACTGCGTTTTTTAATAATAGAAACCCCCAATTTTTATTACATATTTGTGTAGTACGTAAAGAAATATGAATGTTTCAGCTGGACCACTTTTTTCGCTTTGTGATAGATGCCGCTGTAATAGTCACAAACGTATAAGTACGTGGTATCACGTAACATTCCACCAGTGCGGACGGTATTTGCTTCGTGATACGTTACCCGTATTAAAATGGACCGTTTACCAATGGCGGAAAAGGTCGATATCGTGTTGGTGTATGGCTATTGTGATCAAAATGCCCAAGGGGCGTGTGCTTTGTATGCTGCTCGGTATCCTGGACGACATCATCCAAGTGCCGGGACCGTTCGCCGGATAGTTACCTTATTTAAGGAAACAGGAAGTGTTCAGCCACATGTGAAACGTCAACCGCGACCTGCAACAAATGATGATGCCCAAGTAGGTGTTTTAGCTGCTGTCGCGGCTAATCCGCACATCAGTAGCAGACAAATTGCGCGAGAATCGGGAATCTCAAAAACGTCGGTGTTGAGAATGCTACATCATCATCGATTGCACCCGTACCGTATTTCTATGCACCAGGAATTGCAAGGCGATGACTTTGAACGCCGTGTACAGTTCTGACACTGGGCACAAGAGAAATTACGGGACGATGACAGATTTTTTGCACGCGTTCTATTTAGCTTCGAAGCGTCATTCACCAACAGCGGTAACGTAAACCGACGTAATATCCCCTATTGGGCAACGGAAAATCCCCAATGGCTGCGACAAGTGGAACATCAGCGACCTTGGCGGCTTAATGTATGGTGCGGCATTATAGGAGAAAGGATAATTGGCCCCCATTTTATCTATGGCAATCTAAATGGTGCAATATATGCTGATTTCCTACATAATGTTCTACCGATGTTGCTACAAGATGTTTCACTGCATGATAGAATGGCGATGTATTACAACATGATGGATGTCCGGCACATAGCTCGCGTGCGGTTGAAGCGGTGTTGAATAGCATATTTCATGACAGGTGGATTGGTCGTCGAAGCACCATACCATGGCCCGTACGTTCACCAGAACTGACATCCCCGGATTTCTTTCTGTGGGGAAAGTTGAAGGATATTTGCTATCGTGATCCACCGACAACGCATGACAACATGCGTCAGCGCATTGTCAATGCATGTGCGAACATTACGGAAGGCGAACTACTCGCTGTTGAGAGGAATGTCGTTACATGTATTGCCAATTGCATTGTGGTTGACGGACATTTTCCTATGACACCATTTCACTGACAGACATTTCAGTTTAAACTGCTGCTACCACTAGTGAAAAGCGTGTATATTATATTTCAACTGCTGCTGGGGGGTGATTATATTTATGACATTAACAAAATGTGTAAAACGCAAGGGAGACAACTAGCGTCTGTGGTACAGGACGGGGAATGGGGGCTTGGTGGACGAGCCTAAGTGGTGGAGGAGTCGGAGGGCAGGGGGACGGCAAATGATATGTCGCTTGTATGGAAATACCT
The DNA here is from genome assembly GCF_023898315.1 of Schistocerca nitens. Classification (NCBI taxonomy): domain Eukaryota; kingdom Metazoa; phylum Arthropoda; class Insecta; order Orthoptera; family Acrididae; genus Schistocerca; species Schistocerca nitens. The sequence goes on from NC_064614.1 coordinate 25,602,471, forward strand.
TCTCGAACGGGGCCCCGAATGGTATAAAAGCGCACTGGCTAACCTACAGCTACACCTGGTGGCCAGCTGATCTGATGTAAAACTGAGAGAAGAGAAATGATCTCTGTGTTGTACTAATTAAGTAACTTATGTTCTTATAGCCAAATTACATTGCACAAAAATGAATGGCAGGAAGGGAAAGAAGGATTAGTATTTCTTATTCTGTGTGCAAATTTCATAGGGAGATCGTATTTACCTCCCTCCGAACCATGTACACAGAAAAAAGAAATACCAGTCCTTCTTTCTCTTCCGCGATTCTTTTTTGTAGTGTGGCATTCGTGGATGAACAGAGATCATTTAAATTTGTACTGCACAGTTTTATCTCTGACCAGCCGGCCCCGAGGTGTCGCTGCACTTAGCCCAATAGGCCCTTATATATGCAAGTGGTGTTTTGCGTCAGAACAGTCAGTGAACTCTTGGTGTCATGTTGTTTATTTTAGAGTACGGTAAGGTCTTAAAATACTTTACGATATGACACTATATCGGATTCTATGACGACCACTTCTGAATGCTATTTGTATTTCTCGGCATAACAGACCACTGCATTTTAACACTGTATGGCTAACGTAATTTTTGAGCAACCCAAATAACACGCTCGACATTATATTGTGCAACGCATTTACCAAACAGAATATCACATTTTTATTATAGTTGTCTTATCTGGTGGTAATATTCGTAAATAAAACTGAATTTATCGTAACTATGTTGAAGTTAATCTTTGGAAAAAGTCCACTCCAAAGTTGCAGGCTCAATGTCGTGAAAGAAAATGAATTGTTATGTATTGCTTTAATAACCAAACCCCAGATAGAACTATAATGCATCACCACACACACCATAAGATCGAGCAAATTGTCTATCAAGCCTTTCGTGTAGGTACGTACCGTCAATGCAACTAATCGAAGGCAGTTTTTTTTGCCATATGCGTTTCGCTTCTTTTATTTGGGAAGCATCACCGCAGGGCGATTTCCAGCGCTGTTAACTCACGTGTGTGGTCCTGGATATGTATTCGTTAGTTTCCATACTTCAGCTAGCAGTATGGAAACTAGCGAATACATATCCAGGGCCACACACATGAGTTAACAGCGCTGGAAATCACCACGGGTGATGCTTTCTAAATAAAAAACGTGAAACGCGTATGGCGATAAACAAACTGGCTTAATATAGTTGCATAGACGGTACACACCTCTACGAATTTAAAGAAACTGAGGGAAAGACTGAAAGCAGAAAAAATGACAATATCATGCCTTCATTCAATTACTGAAAGTCATCATTTAACTACTTTTCTTCAATATTAACGACTGGAGTATTTGCAATTATGTATGCAGACACAATTTAGTTCACTTCAACATCGTTTACTGATAGGTAAATGATACACTCACAGTGCCGTTCTCAGATCTTTTTGCTGGCTTTACAGATAACGATGAAATGGGGGTCTTTTGATGTGCGATTACCATTTTTTTTTTAATTTCATATTCTAGCAAGTCGGGAAGAATACCAGCAAGGTACCCTAAATGCCTGCGCTTATAGAGCCTTTGGATTTTCGCTTGAACAAAGGTAAAGTTCTGCGTTCTGGTCCTACACGCTCCAATCCGGTCTGACCGACCGTTGCCAGTGGCGTCAGCGAATGCGGTACGGATAGCCATGTGGTCAGCACTAGAGATGGGTGTCGTTCGCGGACTAACGGGTCCAAAGGAACGGTTCACCAAGATGAACAGGACGAGTTCCCGGGAACGGGAAACGGTCGATCTCGTTCCCGCAGCGGCACGTCGGCCGGTCTCGTTCCAGCCTCGGTCACGTTCCCGTCTGTCTCGGTCTCGCTCGGCCGGACTCGTCCTTCTTCGTGTGGCCACTCGCCGCAGTTCCCCTGCCGACAACTTATAGTTAGTGCAGTATCGAGTTGTTCTTTTCGTTCGCTTCGCACGCCCAGTCTAGATCTGCTTCAAACTTTTTTGAACTCTGAACTTCTGGATCTTTTCGTATTGTATTCAGCGTCCAAGACCGGTAATTAAAATGTATTTTAAAATTACATAAATTACATGGTATGTAATACACCCATCCTTTCAGGTAACAAACCGGCGTATCAGCTTACTTCACTATTTGGATAAACAGCAGAAGAAATACTTGTAAAAAGGCAAGAATTTTTGTTATTACACATGCAAAGGACGTCGGCAATGCACACGCGAGTGGCCAATTTCCGTCTTTTTTTGACCCAAGGTAAAAGAACATGTTCATTGTTGGCTCAAAATGGCTCTGAGCACTATGGGACTTAACTACTGAGGTCATCAGTCACCTAGAGCTTAGAACTACTTAAACCTAACTAACCTAAGAACATCACACACATCCATGCCCGAGACAGGATTCGAACCTGCGACCGTAGCGGTCACGCGGTTCCAAACTGAAGCGCTTAGAACCGCACGGCCACACCGGCCGGCCATGTTCATTGTTATGGAAGGCAGACCGAAGCCCGCACTTGGACGCTGCAGTTGGCTAAACGAGATGTTTTGCAGAATCAAGAAAATTACAAGTGTGTGAGAATTCTGTTTTGAATAAAAACTCTGTACTCCAGGGGGGAGGCAAGTGCCCCCTCTTGGCGCATTCCATCTTCAGCCACCTATGCAACTAATTTTCAGTTTTTGATAAGAATCACATACTACGCACAATGAACGGTGAACGAGTAAAAATGAACGGTTCCTAAAAAAGAGCGGTCACCAGTGAACCAGTTCCCAAGGATGAACGAGTTTGCCCACCTCTAGTCAGCACGCCGCTCTTCAGATCGTTGTTGAACTTCTTGACCTTGGAGCCGCCAATAATCGGTCGATCAACACCTCTGTTGGTGTCACGAGGCAGAGTGCGCCCCGTACCGGACCCCCCTTCAAGGATAAATCCCTGGCAGTACCGGGAATCGAACCTGGGTCCCCCAAATGGCAGTCAGCCGCGCGGACCACTTAGCTACGTAGGCGGACTTTAGAACAGCAGCAGAGAAAAAAAAAACTGCACAAGTACGTGCTCGTAGCTTGATACATTATAACGTGTTATTCCATGTAACTACTATTTCACTTTATTTTGATTTTTACTCTAGCGAATAAATAACAAATAATTTCTTTCATATTTGTAGTTTTATGATGTTACATCTGGCATGTGTTTCAGGCACTTGGAAATGGCTACATAGCGTTGTGTAGCAGTGAAAAAGACAAAATAAAAGGATATTCCGATGCATTTTACAACAGCCAGGGCAGGACACTGAGGTGACAGAAGTCATGGGATTCTTATTAATACCGAGTCTGACCTCCTTCTGCCCACCGTAGTGCAGCAACTCAATGTGACATACGAGGGCAGTTCAATAAGTAATGCAACACATTTTTTTCTCGGCCAATTTTGGTTGAAAAAACCGGAAATTTCTTGTGGAATATTTTCAAACATTCCCGCTTCGTCTCGTATAGTTTCATTGACTTCCGACAGGTGGCAGCGCTGTACGGAGCTGTTAAAATGGCGTCTGTAACGGATGTGCGTTGCAAACAACGGGCAGTGATCGAGTTTCTTTTGGCGGAAAACCAGGGCATCTCAGATATTCATAGGCGCTTGCAGAATGTCTACGGTGATCTGGCAGTGGACAAAAGCACGGTGAGTCGTTGGGCAAAGCGTGTGTCATCATCGCCGCAAGGTCAAGCAAGACTGTCTGATCTCCCGCGTGCGGGCCGGCCGTGCACAGCTGTGACTCCTGCAATGGCGGAGCGTGCGAACACACTCGTTCGAGATGGTCGACGGATCACCATCAAACAACTCAGTGCTCAACTTGACATCTCTGTTGGTAGTGCTGTCACAATTGTTCACCAGTTGGGATATTCAAAGGTTTGTTCCCGCTGGGTCCCTCGTTGTCTAACCGAGCACCATAAAGAGCAAAGGAGAACCATCTGTGCGGAATTGCTTGCTCGTCATGTGGCTGAGGGTGACAATTTCTTGTCAAAGATTGTTACAGGCGATGAAACATGGGTTCATCACTTCGAACCTGAAACAAAACGGCAATCAATGGAGTGGCGCCACACCCACTCCCCTACTAAGAAAAAGTTTAAAGCCATACCCTCAGCCGGTAAAGTCATGGTTACAGTCTTCTGGGACGCTCAAGGGGTTATTCTGTTCGATGTCCTTCCCCATGGTCAAACGATCAACTCTGAAGTGTATTGTGCTACTCTTCAGAAATTGAAGAAACGACTTCAGCGTGTTCGTAGGCACAAAAATCAGAACGAACTTCTCCTTCTTCATGACAACGCAAGACCTCACACAAGTCTTCGCACCCGAGAGGAGCTCACAAAACTTCAGTGGACTGTTCGTCCTCATGCACCCTACAGCCCCGATCTCGCACCGTCGGATTTCCATATGTTTGGCCCAATGAAGGACGCAATCCGTGGGACGCACTACGCGGATGATGAAGAAGTTATTGATGCAGTACGACGTTGGCTCCGACATCGACCAGTGGAATGGTACCGTGCAGGCATACAGGCCCTCATTTCAAGGTGGCGTAAGGCCGTAGCATTGAATGGAGATTACATTGAAAAATAGTGTTGTGTAGCTAAAAGATTGGGGAATAACCTGGTGTATTTCAATGCTCAATAAAACAACCCCTGTTTCAGAAAAAAAATGTGTTGCATTACTTATTGAACTGCCCTCGTAGACTCTACAAGTCGTTGGAAGTCCCCTGCAGGAATACTGAGCCATGCTGCCTCTATGGCCGTCCATAACTGCGAAAGTGCTTCCGGTAGTGCACGAACTGACTTCTCAATTACCTCCCATAAATGTTCGATGGGATTGATGTCGGACGATCTGGGTGGCCCCACCATTCACTCAATTTGTCTAGAATGTTCTTCAAAGCAATGACGAATAGTTGTTTTGGAAATCTGTGGTAAGATCCTATTGGACCAAACTGCTGAGGTCATCGGTGCCTAAGCGTACACACTATTTAATCTAACTTAAACTAACTTACGCTAAGGACAACACACACACACCCATGCTCGAGGGAGGACGCGAACCTCCGACGGGGGAAGTCGCGCGGACCGTGACAAGGCCCCCAAGACCACGCGGCTGCGAACGGTTGCGGCCCAGTGACTTGGTGCATCGTTATTTAGGAACATGAAGTCTATGAATGACTCCAAATGGTCTCTAAGTAACAAATATCCATTTACACTCAATGACCGGTTCAGTTGGACCAGAGGACCCGGTCAGTTCCATGTGTACACAGCCCACACCATCGTGGGTCCACTTTCAGCTTGCACAGTGCCTTGTTGACAACTGGGGTCCATGGCTTCGTGGCGTATGCGCCACACTCGAATCTTACCATCAGCTCTTACCAACTGCAATAGGCCACGGTTTTCCAGTCGTCTAGGGTCCAGGCGATACGGTAACCAATCCAGAATGGGCACTGCAGGCGATGTCGTGCTGTTAGCAAAGGCACCCGCGTCCGTCGTCTGCTACCATAGCCCATTATCCCCAAATTTCGCCACAGTGTCGTAATGGATACGTTTGTCGTGCTCGCCACAGTCATTTCTCCGGTTAGTGGAGGAGGAGACCAGTTTTTAACGTCCCGTCGACAACGAGGTCATTAGAGACGGAGCACAAGCTCGGATAAGGGAACGATGGGGAAGGAAATCGGCCGTGCCCTTGCAAAGGAACCATCCCGGCATTTGCCTGAAGTGATCTAGGGAAATCACGGAAAACCTAAATCAGGATGGCCGGACGCGGGATTGAACCGACGTCCTCCCGAATGCGAGTCCAGTGGGCTAACCACTGCGCCACCTCGCTCGGTCCTCCGGTTAGTTCACGCACCGTTGCTTGTCTGTTAGCAATGACAAATTCAGGCGAACGCCGCTGCTGTTGGTCGTCAAGTAGAGGCTGTTGGCCGCTACGTTGCCCGTGGTGAGAGGCAACGCCTGAAATTTGGTATTCTCGGCACACTGTTGATCAGGGAGTATTGAATTCGCTTTACAATTTGTACAGAAACCAGATGGCAGTTATAAGAGTCGAGGGACATGAAAGGGAAGCAGCGGTTGGGAGGGGAGTAAGCCTCTCCCCGATGTTATTCAATCTGTATATTGAGCAAGCAGTAAAGGAAACAAAAGAAAAATTCGGAGTAGGTATTAAAGTCCAGGGAGAAGAAATAAAAACCTTGAGGTTCGCCGATGACATTGTAATTCTGTCAGAGACAGCAAAGGACTTGGAAGAGCAGTTGAACGGAATGGACAGTGTCTTGAAGGGAGGATATAAGATGAACATCAACAAAAGCAAAACGAGGATAATGGAATGTAGTCGAATTAAGTCGGGTGATGTTGAGGGTATTAGATTAGGAAATGAGACACTTAAAGTAGTAAAGGAGTTTTGCTATTTGGGGAGCAAAATAACTGATGATGGTCGAAGTAGAGAGGATATAAAATGTAGACTGGCAATGGCAAGGAAACCGTTTCTGAAGAAGAGAAATTTGTTAACATCGAGTATAGATTTAAGTGTCAGGAAGTCATTTCTGAAAGTAGCCGGCCGCGGTGGTCTAGCGGTTCTGGCGCTGCAGTCCGGAACCGCGGGACTGCTACGGTCGCAGGTTCGAATCCTGCCTCGGGCATGGGTGTGTGTGATGTCCTTAGGTTAGTTAGGTTTAAGTAGTTCTAAGTTCTAGGGGACTTATGACCTAAGATGTTGAGTCCCATAGTGCTCAGAGCCATTTGAACCATTTGAGCCATTTTCTGAAAGTATTTGTATGGAATGTAGCCATGTATGGAAGTGAAACATGGGCGGTAAATAGTTTGGACAAGAAGAGAATAGAAGCTTTCGAAATGTGGTGCTACAGAAGAATGCTGAAGATTAGATGGGTAGATCACATAACTAATGAGGAAGTATTGAATAGGATTGGGGAGAAGAGAAGTTTGTGGCACAACTTGACCAGAAGAAGGGATCGGTTGGTAGGACATGTTCTGAGGCATCAAGGGATCACAAATTTAGTATTGGAGGGCATCGTGGAGGGTAAAAATCGTAGGGGGAGGCCAAGAGATGAATATACTAAGCAGATTCAGAAGGATGTAGGTTGCAGTAGGTACTGGGAGATGAAGAAGCTTGCACAGGATAGAGTAGCATGGAGAGCTGCATCAAACCAGTCTCAGGACTGAAGACCACAACAACAACAACAACAACAACAACGATTTCCGAATTCGAATGTCCCATGCGCCTAGCTCCAACTACCTTTCCACTTTCAAAGTCTATTAATCTCCGTCGAGCGCCATAATCACGTCGCAAAACCTTTTCACATAAATCACCTGAATACAAATGACAATTCCGCCAATGCATTGCTCTTTTATACCTTGTGTTCGCGATACCACCGCCATCTGTATATGTGAACAGTGCTATCCCATGACTTTCGTCACGTCAGTGTAGATTATCATTGTGGTGTCACCGCCAGACACCACACTTCCTAGGTGGTAGCCTTTAAATCGGCCGCGGTCCATTAGTATACGCCGGACCCGCGTGTCGCCACTGTCAGTGATTGCAGACCGAGCGCCAACACACGGCAGGTCTAGTGAGACGTTCTAGCACTCGCCCCAGTTGTACAGCCGACGTTCATAGCAATGGTTCACTGACAAATACGCTCTCATTTGCCGAGACGATAGTTGGCATAGCCTTCAGCTAAGTCATTGGCTACGACCTAGCAAGGCGCCATAGCTTTGATAATTAATATTTTGAAGCATGTTGTACAAATGTGGATTAAAGTTAAGTATTACAGCAACTGCGTCCATTTTCTAAGTTCTCATTTCCTTTTAACTGTTCCAGACCTCACGTCAATCTGCGTGAGCGTAACGCGTGCCTTTCGGCTTCCTCTCGTTGTGACTTGGCTGTCTTGCTAAGTTACAACAATTATCATTCGGTATTTCAAACATTAAAGAAATCGCAGTAACTACCATTTGAGAGAGTGTGTCACTTGCGGTGCAACAGCATGAGATTTGTACGGCAACCAATGGTCCAGCATATGTTGACATTCTTTTCCAGTCGCTCCACAGTGGCTACTGGAACCTCACGACACGTCTGCTCTCTCTGGGAACCCACTGTCCATCCACTGCCGAGCACAGGGCTTTCCGCAACCAGCCGTGTCCTGGCTGCGTGGACAAGGTAAGAGGAAATGTCACTCAGAATACAACAGCTAATCCTTATACATAAAACTCTCGTGTCACAGTGTTAGTTGCCACACTCCTCCGAAACAGCTCGATCGATTCTGATGAAATTTTACATGTATATTCGGAAGGTCTGAGAATCGATCGTAATCTATTTTTCATACCCCTAAGTGATAAGGGTGGTCCATCCCCAAAAAAAATTTCTCATTTTTTGGAAAGAACTTTTTATTTTTGTATTTTTATGATGTGGCATTAAAAAATACACAAAGCCCTAAATTTTCACCCTTCTACCACCAACCCCTGTTATTAATAGCGATTTTAGTAATTTAATAATTTTCAACCCCGGTCGATAAATGATCAATTATCACTTGATCAGTTATCCCCGCCAGGTTTCTACCGGTGATTGTCTTTCGCTACTCGATAGATAGGTAATTGAAGAAAACGTACCAAAAGCAACGACATGAATATCCCTCTTTGAATCGACGTAACTAGACCGAAAAGTTTAACTAGGTAGCATGCGTCATTCGCCAAACCGACATTTAGGCTAGCGCATATGCATCGATTTTTTTCGTTCGGAAATATATCGTACGATCAAATTCTTTCAGTGGAACAAAGAAGTTCCTATGCTCTCCTTTGTTCCTCTAAAAGAATTTAATCGTACAACATTTTTACGTACGATAAAAATCGATGCCTGTGCGCTTGGCCTTATTCATAATGCTGGCGAACAAGTTTCGACACGAAATTGCCGCTATGTTTATATGCTCATGGACGAGCCGTGTATCGGCTGCAATTGTTAAATCCTCACGATCTACCGTAGAAACGCTAGAACTAATACTGGCCGATACTGCAGGACTTCCCCTAAGCCTTTACTCACTCTTACACAGTTTTCGGCCATTGTTATTCTTTGTGTCACGAGCTCCCGCCAACAACGGCTATTGTGTTACACGTATACTTATGTTACACGTATACAGTATTCTTATAGACTAGAGGTAATTTATATGGCAAAACAACGTTTGGCGGGTCAGCTATAACACATAAAGATTTTCAGAGGCGGAACGAAGTTCGCCGGGTATAGCTGGTATTTCAGTAATATTTTAATGGTGCGAAGTTAATAACCACAGTACATATAACAGTTCAGTAACCGACAATGATAACCACAAATATTACAACCATAGTCTCATGGTCCACGATTGCAGCTTAGAAGAGTTGGATTTTAAAATACTTTGTTATGTGGCTAGAGCGAATAGCACTATGGATCTACACAAACCTCAGACAAACCCTTTAGATTGGACGAAGGTGCTTTGTGAGTTTGGACGTAGAGTTAGACAATATCCTAGGAGTGTTCTGTAGCTTTCAGTCTATATGCGACCTCAAGGGCGCCCGTACATAGGGTGGCACGACATAGACTGGGGACGGTGGCGGGGGTATGAAAGTTCCTTAATATTTTGCAAGCCGAATGGTGACTTGTCGAGGTTCTAGTACCAGCACTGTTAGAAAATCTGCGCGATATCGACTTTTAAATTATTTTCTTGAAAGAAAAATACCTGAAGTATTGACAACCTTGTGTGACCTCTAAGAAGACTGTCAGCCAGGTGGCTTATGGGAATAGCTGAATCGAAAGAAACTGAAAAAGAGGGGCATTGAATCAATAATGCAACAAATTTTTTTCATGAAAGCAGATGATTTAATTCACGATTCCAATGGACCATATTATTCCCCAATCTTTTGGTTGCAAAACCCTATTTTTCAACATAGTCTCTGTTCAACGCAGTGGCCTTACACCACCTTACTGGGAGAGCCAGCATGTCCGCATGGTACTATCGTACTGGTCGACGTCAGAGCCAACGTCATGCTGCGTCAATAAGGCCGGCATTACACTATCAAATTTCTTTGTCTAATATCTTTGTCAAAGAAATTTGATGGTGTGATAGGGAACTTCGTCAAAAGTCGTCAAATATTTGATCAAATCTTCGACCATAAATATAATAGACTGGCCCTGACGTCATTTTCGTGGCTCCAACATCTCTGGGCTGAAGTCACGTGAATGTTGGCAAAACATGGTTGTTTCGTGTTGCGCTTATGGCTGTACTCAGCGTTTTGTCGGGGAAATGGCATTACATTTCACGTGTAAGTGTTTCTATGATAGTGCAGATGCGTTTATTGAAATCTGCTGAAGTGACTTTTATATGTTTTTTACACTTGAAGTAGAGTATCACGTAAATTAAAGTGTTGAAAGTGATGCCTGTAAAGTCAGACTCATATTACATTTTGGAAAGTATCTGTGATAATTCGGTTACAGAAGTAAGTATAATCGTTTCTCGTTCCTACTCGTAGGTTCCGTAAGGATGAAAACCGAAGGCAGCTTTGGATACAGGCCCAGAAACGGAAAAACTTTAAGCCATTTGCACATACGCGCCTTTGCTCGAAGCACTTCGCGGAGAAGTGTTTTGATATGTTAGTTATTATTTACAATGTATATCTATAATTTGTATTTACAGTGTCTGTCATTTTTAAACCTAGGTTCCAAAATTATTTCCTGAAACTGCAAAGTCATCTTTCATCTAAAATATCATTTTTTTAAACTGATAGTTTAAATTTTTGAAGTGCACCTAAAATTGATACTCTAAAATGGACCTGCTCCTAAAGTAAACAATTTTGACACATAATTTCCATAGCCCATTTTCTTTTATAAGTGACTAGAGCTCGAAACGTGGCGAATACAATGTTTAAAGTTTTGACACGAGCCCACTCTTACTGTTTAAAAGAATTTTAACGACATTTTACTATAATTGAATGTAGTTCTGGCATAATTTTTCACAAATAAAAAAGTAGTTTTTGTTGGAAGCGTTTGGCAGTCAATTGAGAAATGTGGGGAAAATCCGATACAAACATAGGATGGCAGACCGCTGATTTGAAATCCCGCCACGTTTTGCCAACAGTCACGTGGTTTATGTTGGAGCCACACTAGCCCCATAGCTTCTGCACAGCAAGGCCAGTCTACTAGTATCTATGGTCGAAGGATCAAATCTAGGGCATCGCTGTATATTTGATCAGAGAAGTCGCTTGTCTTCTATTCACTGCAGTGTGACATGTTACCACATGGAGCGCTAGCATCGCTACAGTGTTATGTCATCTGTAGTGTTTTTATAAACATTGCTGGTAAATACAATTGGTGTGTACCGACAACTACAAAATTAATAGAGATGTATGAAGCTGATGAGGCACTTTACAACGTGAGGCATCCTGAATACAAAAGTAGATTAAGAATATTGGAGACCTAACCTAACCTAACCCTCTCCTGTAGCAATAAATCGGAGTGTTACAGTGGGCCTGTCTTCTGCAGATATAGCAGTTCTTAAGTGAGTATTGTGCTTTGTGATATGGGGATACACTTCACTGAGCACATACGGAAATATATGCTCATCCATTCTTAAGTAATTGATGTACGACTTGATGTCCTCCACTATAAGTTCACGTAACAAGTTTTATTGAATGCTTCTATCGTGTCTTCGTAAAACCCACAGCTTCACCCAGGTACGTTCCCTTTTTTTCCCCCGCTTCTCTTCCGCATGTGCACACAGTACAATTGTCGTACATGAAACTGCTGTTGACAACAAGTTGTTGTTGTCAGCCATCTTGAACTTTGACGAAAAATATAATGACAGTGTAATACCCCTTTTTAGCACCACGTCAAAAGATCTTTGTCAAATATATTTGACGAATATTTGATCACATCTTTGATCAAATCTTTGACAAAGAAATTTGATAGTGTAATACCGGCCTAACCTCCCCATCATCCATGTACTGCTTTCCGCGGATTTCATCCTTCGTTGGTCAGACAGATGGAAGTCGGAAGTTGCGAGACCTGGGCTGTAGGGTGGATGAGGAATAACAGCCCAATGCAGTTTTGTGAGCTGCTCTCGGGTGCGGAAACTTGTGTGAGCCCTTGTGTTGTCCACGATGTCCCAAAACAAAGTCCGCATTTTTTTTTTTTTTCAAACGAAATTGACCGAGAAAAGAAAATGTGTTGCATTACTTGTTGAACGCCCCTCGTACTTTTACTGGTGTTGAACGCTTTCAGGTTTCTACCGACCTTAGCTAGACAACAAGTATTTAATACGTACAACATGTCAGTAAATGAGATTACTTCAAACTCGGATAGACACACTGATGAGCAAAACATTACGGCCAGAGGCCACTGCTAAACTGAATGCCGCCTTGTACCTCGCGGGTGCATGATGCGGGAAGGAAAGTGCATTAAAGGAGCAGAAACGAATGGTATTATTCTAACGGTGATATGGGCTGCAAATGGGGAAATTCACTGACATAACCGACTTTGACGAAGGGAAGTGTACTATGGCTCGCCATCTGGGATCGAGCGTCTTGGAAATGGCTAAACTGGTCGGATCTTCGCGTGCTTCTGTCGCGGGCATCTGTGCAAAGTGGTAGGCACAAGATGTTGGACGTCTACACCCCATCGAAGAACGTGGAGGTCGTAGATTTTTCAGCTCTGTAAAGGAAGATAGACGCTGAACACTATACTCAGCAGCAGACGACCTACGTTACGATTTCAGTGGGTTTAGGAACATCGAAATAGGACCGAGAATCAATCATTGCTACGAACTGAATGCTGGTTAAAAATGGTTCAAATGGCTCTGAGCACTATGGGACTTAACATCTGAGGTCATTAGTCCCCTAGAACTTAGAACTACTTAAACCTAACTAACCTAAGGACATCACACACATCCATGCCCGAGGCGGGATTCGAACCTGCGACCGTAGAGGCCGCGCGGTTCCAGACTGAAGCGCCTAGAACCGTTCGGCCACACTGGCCGGCATGCTGGTTAAAATCAGTAACTGGTAGCAGTGATATTTTTAGAAACCTTAAGTGTATATCGAAAGGGTGGACTAATGGGAAATGAAGGGTGTGTATTTGTAGCAATAGATTAGAAACTCCAATCCTTCGAGATAGAAATTGAAGTTACATGAGAGCTTGCTTGGTCAAGACTTAATATCGAGAATGGGCATAAACATATAATTGTGTAACACCTCATCTGTTTTCTGCCTTCCATCGTGGGTACGAATTACGTTCATAAAGTTTTTATTGGAATGTCAAAGTAATAATTCAGCGATTAATCTCGGTCTGAGATAAAGCTAAGCGAAAGATAAGATAGAACATATCGGGTAATCAAAAAGTGAGTATAAATTTGAAAACTGAATAAATCACGGAATAATGTTGATAGAGAGGTACAAATTGACACACATGCTTGGAATGACATGGGGTTTTATTAAAACCAAAAAAATACAAAAGTTCAAAAAATGTCCGACAGATGGCGCTTCATCTGATCAGAATAGCAATAATTAGCATAACAGAGTAAGACAAAGCAAAGACGATGTTCTTTACAGGAAATGCTCAATATGTCCACCATCATTCCCCAACAATAGCTGTAGTCGAGGAATAATGTTGTGAACAGCACTGTAAAGCATGTCCGGAGTTATGGTGAGGCATTGGCGTCGGATGTTGTCTTTCAGCATCCCTAGAGATGTCGGTCGATCACGATACACTTCCGACTTCAGGTAACCCCAAAGCCAATAATCGCACGGACTGAGGTCTGGGGACCTGGGAGGCCAAGCATGACGAAAGTGGCGGCTGAGCACACGATCATCACCAAACGACGCGCGCAAGAGATCTTTCACGCGTCTAGCAGTATGGGGTGGTTCTAATAAAACCCCATGTCATTCCAAGCACGTGTGTCAGTTTTTACATCTCTATCTACATCATTCCGTGGTTTATTAAGTTTTTTAAATTTATACTGATTTTTTGATCACCCGGTACATACTACCATGCTCACAGCATACAATACATCAGTTTCTACGATTCGTCCGTCCTCCCCTAGGACATTAAGACAAAAAACCTTTTGATTTCATTTCGGCATATAATAATTTGCTAGATGAATGCAAACATACTGCTACAAATATACAGTGGCCTGTCTACCAGTATGACTTCTTCATCTGATCAGAGATAGCGTCTCATTCCTAATGACAGAAGCAAAGTCTGATTTCTTGGACACAATTACAGCCCTGCAAAGACAAACGGAGGAAACAAGACAATGGGTAATCCTCAAATTCACATACGGATCAGAGACAACAGGAGACGACAACAAAGGATGTGCTATATTTAGTCCACAGCTGCAGATGGCCCAAAAATACAAATTACGAGCAACTACATCTATCTATCTGACCGAGCGGTAAAATGGTGTATGAATCGGAAATACGCATCCTAAGTAATATTATCATACTCGAAAAATGTACTTCAGACAATATAAATATAAAAGTCCCAAAAACCACCAATGAATACCTATTCCGAGTTCGTTATTGGTACTGTGAGCGGCTCAGAAGGCAGAAACAAATCTGCATTTAAATGTGTGAAAGCCCATTGTGGAATCCCAGGCAATGGAAAAGTAGATCACTTGGTAAATCAGGCTACAAGCAATTGAACAACATTTGACATAAAGCTTCCGTATTAGGAATATGGACAAATTATTCGAAAAGGACATACGAATCCTAGCAGGAGAATGGATGCAGAGCTCACGACAAAAAGAATGTTTATGGACCCCAACAAGCAACATCCACGTTAAGCAGATAAGACCCAATCCTGGAACATTTCCAGAGCATTTATATCGATTGCAAATAAGCCAAACACCTGGATAGATATGGACCATATATTATCTCAATGCTACAAATATAGTGAGTCAGGCAACAAGTTTTTAGCATTTGTCATGAAAAGTAAAATCCCGCAACCAATGTCAGTCAAGTCCTTACTAATGAATCCAACATTAAAATCACAGGAAGATAATAAAAAAAAATGCTTCAAATGGCTCTGAGCACTATGGGACTTAACATTTGTGGTCATCAGTCCCCTAGAAATTAGAACTTCTTAAACCCAACTAACCTAAGGACATCACACACATCCATGCCCGAGGCAGGATCCGAACCTGCGACCGTAGCAGTCGCGCGGTTCCGGACTGAGCGCCTAGAACCGCATGGCCACCGCGGCCGGCGGAAGATAATCGAATTTACGTCAAATGAACAGATAAAGATATAAAGTTTAATAGTACATATAAGGGACAGTTAAAGTGAAACTACACCAAAAGAAGATTGAACTAAGATATTATTATTAAGCAGCAATGACTGAAAGGTGTCTAACCGAAGTAAAAAAAAAATCTCTGCCTACTCTCTTATGTTTCTCCCTTCCATAGGGGAAGTCGAAGATTATTAATTAGCAGTCTCCATTACCAGTCTGAAGAGGACGCCATTAGCAACAGCATACGCAAATGAGCGGAGGCCGCCATTAATGCAATTTACCCAAGGAGCGATCGTAATAGCTGTAGTGTCCACTGCACACATCGACTGCTGTGGTCGCGCGCGTTAGCTCCATTCGCGCCATCTTGAGATGCAGTTGTACGAGGAGACAAACGAATGGCGTTGGTTTGTTGTTTTGGGGAAGGAGACCAGACAGTGAGGTCATCGGTCTTATCGGATTAGGGAAGGACGGGGAAGGAAGTCGGCCGTGCCCTTTGATAGGAACCATCCACGAATGGCGTCAACCCCCAGTTACGTACACCTATGCACGAGCGCCCAAAGTGTGCATATCTGTAACTATAGCCTGGTTCACGTAGACCTATTACATCGTCCACGCGGGATATACCTGGTACACATGCGCAGTAGACAGTGATAACACGCGAAACGCTAACAGAACTGTCTGATCTAACAGTCGTTCGTTCTGCTGCGCGAAACACAAGGGGGGAACGTGTGACATATTGAAACGTGATTCGTTCAAATTATTTATATGGCTCAAGGTTCCTATTCAATAAGAAATTGTTTTTTATCATTATATATTGACTAATTGTTATTCTCTTATGTAGGTTACTACTATCCTGAGTTACAGACTAAACAGTTAAGCTTTATATTACCAGTCTTGGTGACACAGGTACATGTACTTATACAGCATTTTGCACATGGAGGACCCACTTGTTTTTGGAGCTATTGCCCTGGCAGTGACAGTAAATCTTCGGATTAGGGCAGAACGATGACGAAAACAAAAAGCCAGACGTTGTTGGCTGAAAAGAAGTGATAAAGGCAGCGGTATATTATTCACTGCTTATGAAAGAATTGAGGCTCGAAGATCCACATGCATTTCGGAGATTCGTGAGGATGGACATGGCCTCTTTCGAGATGCTGCTGTCTGTGATAGAAGATGGAATTAGCAAGTGCGACAGTCATGAGGGAGGCTGTCTCACATTCTCGAAATCATATAACAATAAGCAAACAACAAGCGGAAAGCACTGTGGTACACCCTTCTGCGCATGCGCCAATTATTGCTGCCTACTCCGCATGCGCGGATTGACGGCAGTTTAGAACTGGCGCACGGATAATGTGACTACTAATTTTCATAGTTTCACCCGTTCTACCGCTAGATGGCTGTCGCGCTAGATGAGTTCCTTTCACGGTGGATTGTCGTGTATACCCACTTTAGCAGCCAGCGGACCGAAAGTAACCGTTAAGTGGCGATCCAAAATTACAGGACATTGTGAAAAATTAGCACACATTTGGTTTAGCAAAAAATATCAAACAGTTACGTGAAGAAGGAATACAGACACGCACAGCCAAAGATGTTTCTGACTGTGTACAAGGCCGTTGCAGTTTTGCTGTTATTTGATTGAGGAAGGTGGAGAGAGTACGTGAAGACGCCATGCCGGTGCTCATAAACGCGCTTTACAACAATAGCCGTGCAAAATGCTGATAGCTCCTGGCACAGAAAAATTTCAACCCTCTTCAGCTATGTTGTCAAGGAAATGGATCTGAAACTACTATTGACAGCAGATTTCGCCCTTGTATTTGGCATGTTACACTGCCTTTTAACCTGGACAATGGATTAGCAAACGGGAAACATTGGAAGCTCTTTATGCTTCCTATTAACACTCAGTAAAGATGAACGTGTAAGTGTTCGCTCTTGGCGCGTGTTGCTGTCACCGATCAATTTTGTCAATGCTTTATAATTTGGTTTAAATAGTAATAGTTTTGTTAAAATATACTTAAGGCAAACTCAGTGTGAAATAAGGTACAACTTGCCTCAATGAATGAAGATAACTAAAGCATTATTTTGCAAAGTTTAATACAGTACGAGCACCGGTTTTAAGAAAGAGTTTTTAATTTCTGACATTTCCCTTTTAATTTATTTCGTTTAGACGAGTTGAAAAGCTGAGTATTTAAAAGTGATAATGAACGGCATTATGGGACACCTAAATCATTCATATAGCACCAGATTTTGTTTGCATGTTGTACAGATCTTTATTTATTTTTCTAGTTTAGTAAAGATGTAATAAAATCTCAATGATATTGGCCATTCCTGTTTATCTAGTAATTAGTACTGACCAAGGGCGTACCCAGGATCTGCACTAGGGGGGGGGGGGGGGGACAGGTCATACTAGTCTTAGCAAACAAGGACTCGAGATAACATACACCACTTCTTATTAAATAAAACAGTAAACCAGTGAAAAACTGCTTTTAATAAACATTTTAAATACAAGAATGCACTTGTACAATCCGAGAAAACATGCAGCATTTCTTATTAAATAAAACAGTAAACTAGTAAAAAACTGCGAATATCTTCTAGGGGGGGGGGGCATCTGCCCCCCCCCCCCCCCGGCCCCTCGCTGGGTACGCCCATGGTACTGACATTTATGTACATAGCAATCACATGGATTCTGTCACTCCACTATATCACATGGATTGTATCCTCCTGTTAAGTAGCAAAGTACCACTATACTAGTAGGCCTATTTATGAACTGGCAATACTTCCTCTTCTTGAAACATTTCTGCTTAAGCAGGTTATTCAACTGCCTGTACTCATTTCAGTTTTTGCTAATTGTTGTAGGTGGTAAACCAAATGACTTCCAGCCCCTAGAACCTACGGAACCTCACATGCTGGTAATGGCGAATGGAACTCTGTCAATCCTGTCTGCTTCTGCTGAAGATGAGGGCTTCTACCTCTGTCGTGCTGATAACGGCATTGGAGCTGGACTAAGCAAGGTGGTCGAGATAGCTGTCAATGGTAATAATCTACGAATGACATATTGATGTACCCTAATCTCTCAAACAACAGACAATTAATTTCTGCTCACAATAGGACATCTAAGTTATATGAGTCACTTCATATTTAGTAATCTGTATGTACTACACTGATTTTTCTTAAAATAAACCTGTGGAGAACCTTTAGAACTTAAAGAGAGGATAGCAAGTTCACACATAAAAATGGCATTTCTGGTATTTTGTTTCTAACTTTTTACTTAACTAAATAATGCTGTTTATGTTAATTCTAAGACAGAACACTAGTGACACTAATGATATGTGTTGCATCGTAAGAATGGTGGGGCCTCACTGAAGGTATATGATGAACTATGGAGTGGTCAAGGACCTATGTATATGTTCATCTGCTGGGTTACATCCAGTTCTTGGAATAGCAGCACTGAAGTCAGAAGGTATTCAAAGAAAGAAATATCGTTACTTACAGAGCAACCATTACACTGAAGTGGGACGCCCCCCCCTCCCCAAGATTTGGGAAAGAGATAGTGATGAGGCTATTATGACTGCATCATTTGCGTGTCTGTTTAGGTGTTACAAAGGAACTATTCGCCCAGCTCAGGAGTACAAAGCAACTCATTAGCACACATCTACCACATACATAAATATGCAGCATTACATAATTCAAACAATACTATTGCTTTTCCCCTTCCACTGCAAAACCCCTCAATTTAGCAATCACAGAATCGTCTAAGTGACATCATACAGCCAGTATGTGATTCTCCTTAAACTTCTGTTTTTAATGGTGGTTTTAGCTAATTTTTGATGAGAAAGGTTCTTATGATACATTTTCTTTTATTTTCAATTTTCTACCAGACTGTTCTTAATTTACTTCCACCATACCCAAATCGTGATGGGTG
The DNA here is from genome assembly GCF_023898315.1 of Schistocerca nitens. Lineage (NCBI taxonomy): Eukaryota > Metazoa > Arthropoda > Insecta > Orthoptera > Acrididae > Schistocerca > Schistocerca nitens. The sequence continues at coordinate 25,621,654 of NC_064614.1, forward strand.
TATCTTGGGCGTTGCTATCTCTGAACAACACATAGCATAAGTGACACCTTTCTTTGCTGGGCTCTCTGCTTTCCACCCCATTTCTCTGTTCTGCCCTTAGTCCTTCATTATTTTAAAACAGGAACGAAAAACATGTCATGAGTCCTATGGGATATCGAAGTCTTGTGTGTATGAATTTTTATCCTCCAATTAGTCTGTTCTTTCACTTTGTTGTCACCATAGCTGTTGACTTTACATTCCATTCACTCCTTGAAAATTTAATTCCTGTTCCCACACCAAGTTCACCGATTTCTTGCCAAACATGACATAATAGAAATTTGTTTTTCAGTTCAAGTCATCAAATTTCAGAAGCAAAATATTTACACCATTCTTAGTTCCAACTATCTGGAAAATCTAAAGTTTTGCAAGTTGCCACATTTGCATCACTTTCATCATCATCAGTTACACAGAGTGATCACTGACTTTCAATAACACATGCACTGTTTAAGTTCTTAACACATTGCTTTTTACGTAGTTTGACCTGTCTTTTCTGTGGCGTGTCTTTTCTTCAGCCAATTCATCAAACTCATGATGGCAAAATAATAACTCAATATAAAAGTAAAGTTTTTCATTCTTTAATCAGCACATGGGTCATTCGCAAATATGGGTATTAATTCTATTTCTACCAGTATGACATTTAGCCAACATGTCACTTCTATATTGGTACTACAGATGGCTGAAAACAAGAAAACTTCAGCCGTTTGGGTTCCTGCAGCTCTACTGTGTGGCTTGGTCCAATGATGACATCACCTTGAGTGAAATATTCCAGAGGTAAATCAGACCTCCACTCAGATCTCCCACTTGGTAGAATTCTGCATTACAGGGTCATAAGTACTTGAAAGAACCTGAGATTGAGCATTTCATAGGAAGCAGTCGGCAACAATTGACAAAAACAGGGCAAAGAAATTCAATAGGTAGCTTTAAGATCAAATAGCAAAGACAGCTGAGGATTGAATAGCAAAAAGACAAGGCCCAGTAGAAATTATCGGATAACACATGATGTGAATTTAGTTGCTGAAAAGAAACTGTATCAAAATGTAGTGGGCAAAAGTGAATACAGACATTTGAAAAAAGAGTGAAGAAAGTGCAAAATTTTTAAGCAGGTATGGTTAGAAGAAAAATGCAAGGCTGTAGAAGCATGCATGGCTAGGGAAAAGATAGATGCCATCTATAGCAAAAACAAAGAGACCTTTAACGAAAAGAGAAACATGTGTATAATTATGGAGAACTCAGAAGCAAGTCAGTACTAAGCAAAGAATGAAAGTGAAAGATGGAAGGAATGAGTAGAAACACTACAGAATGAAAATGAACCACAAGCCAATATTATAAAAAGTGAAGTGAAGTAAATGAAGATGAAATTGGAGACAAACTGTGAAAAGAAATTGATAGAGCACTGAAGGACCTAAGTAGAAACAAGGCTCTGGAGTAGATAAAATTCCTTCAGAATTATTTGAGTCCTTGAGAGTCAACTATTACGCATGATGTACAAGATATATGACACAGGAAAAATACCATCAGACTTCAAAAAGTACATAATAATTCCAATTCCAAAATTGGCAGGTGTGACTATTATCAGACTATCAGCATAAAATGCAAAGTACTGATACCAAACAATTGAAACTCCAGGATAGAATAGAATAATTTTATTGCCGTTAGGCCATTAAGGCAATAGACAAAGTCATACATATAATACACTATAACTCATGTTGCAATAGAACAATAGGTTTGTTATTACAGTGTAATATTACAATTGATGAAATCCTACAAAGTCGTACTTATAATACTATATAATTCCTGTTGCAAAAGAGCAATAGATTTGTTATTACAGTATAATATTACAACTGACAAAGTCATAAACATAATACAATATAATTCATGTTGCAACAGAACAATAGGTTTGTTATTACAATGTAGTATTATGATTGGTGAAATTCCACAAAGTCATACTTATAATACAATATAATTCCTGTTGCAAAAGAGTAATCGGTTTGTTATGTACAATCAACTGCCTCCAGAAGTCAAATCCCTGCCACCTGAATTATTTCGGAAAAAAATTGCTCAGGACTTGAAACAACGTCCACTATATTCATTGGAAGAGTTTTTCAACAGTGGTTCTACTGAATGGACAAAATAATAAATATTGTTGTTTTATATATAATTTTTCCTAAATTTAATCTTCTTCTTATGTTAACTACACATTTAATTTTGTGTTTTACTTAAAGTACATGTTTTGCCAAAATGAAACTTTGTGTGTGTGACACTTTGCTTTATGGTATTTTCATTTGCTGCTATGAAGTTTTACTTTCCTGTTTAGTTATATTTCATTCCCACTATGTTCTATGTGTTTTTGTGCACTGCATAAATATTTTCTTTTATTTGTAATATAAATTTTGTATATGGTGTTGTATAAATGTTAGTTGATAAACATTGTATTTGTGAAGCAGTCTGTCCAGCCATGGCTGGTAAATGACGAAGATATTACAGTATAATATTGCGATTGATGAAATCCTTTATGTCATAGAGTGGATGGGCAACTAACCAGTCATACACTGAATGGTTGCTCTGGTAAATCTTTCATAGCAAGTGGAAGTTTATTAAATAATTTGTGCTCCATTAGTTCATAAATGTTCAGTGATTTTGAGAGTCCGTGGAATGGAGTATAAATACATCTCTTCGTCCTAGTGTTGTAGCAATGTATATTCTCTCTGTATTTAACTTCAGATAGCTTCTTTTTCATATAGATTAAGACATAGTATATATATGTAGGTTTGGAAACGACACCTCATTTAAATTAGAGAAACCATGAGAAACCAGTATCTTATGTGGGAAGTATAGTTGCTAAAGCACTTAGCCATATGATATGAAGGACAAAGAAGCATATGTTTCTGTCAAGGGTCACCTGAGAACTATACGTATTCAAACAGACGTGTCACTTGCTGTGAAATATAAAATTACCTTCTGCATGAAGCTGAGTATAACCTTGGATAAAAACTTTGCTCTGGTAAATCTTTCATAGCAAGTGGAAGTTTATTAAATAATTTGTGCCCCATTAACTGATGAAATTGTCAATACTGTCTTTCAGAAAATTACTAAGTGGTTCCTTGTAAACGGACTCTCACTGAATTTTGATAAGACACAGTACATACAGTTCCGTACAGTGAATGGTATGACGCCATTAATAAATATAGACCTTAATCAGAAGCATATAGCTAAGGTAGAATATTCCAAATTTTTAGGTGTGTCCATTGATGAGAGATTAAATTGGAAGAAACACATTGATGATCTGCTGAAACGTTTGAGTTCAGCTACTTATGCAATAAGGGTCATTGCAAATTTTGGTGATAAACATCTTAGTAAATTAGCTTACTACGCCTATTTTCACTCATTGCTTTCATATGGCATCATATTTTGGGGTAATTCATCACTGAGGAATAAAGTATTTATTGCACAAAAGCGTGTAATCAGAATAATAGCTGGAGTCCACCCAAGATCATCCTGCAGACATTTATTTAAGGATCTAGGGATATTCACAGTAGCTTCTCAGTATATATACTCTCTTATGAAATTTGTTATTAACAACCAAACCCAATTCAAAAGTAATAGCAGTGTGCATAACTACAATACTAGGAGAAAGGATGATCTTCACTATTCAAGATTAAATCTAACTTTGGCACAGAAAGGGGTGAATTATACTGGCACTAAAGTCTTTGGTCACTTACCAAATAGTATCAAAAGTCTGACAGATAACCAACAAGTATTTAAGAAGAAATTAAAAGAATTTCTGAATGACAACTCCTTCTACTCCATAGAGGAATTTTTAGATATAAATTAAGAAAAAAAAGAAAAAAATATTAAAAAAATAAAAATAAAAAATAAAGAAAAACAAAAAACACAAAAAAAATAAAGTTGTTATATTAACTTAAGTATGTTGTTAAATTAACCTAATTATGTCATGTATTGGAAAATTCGACTCGTTCCACATCATTACGAAATATCGTATTCATGATCCATGGAACTAGTATTAATCTAATCTAATCTAATCATAACTGTTCAGTGATTTTGAGAGTCCGTGGAATGGAGTATAAATACATCTCTTCGTCCTAGTGTTGTAGCAATGTATATTCTCTCTGCATTTAGCTTCGGGTAGCTTCTTATTCATATAGATTAAGACATAGTATATATATGTAGGTTTGGAAACGACACCTCATTTAAATTAGAGAAACCATGAGAAACCAGTATCTTATGTGGGAAGTATAGTTGCTAAAGCACTTAGCCATATGATATGAAGGACAAAGAAGCATATGTTTCTGTCAAGGGTCACCTGAGAACTATACGTATTCAAACAGACGTGTCACTTGCTGTGAAATATAAAATTACCTTCTGCATGAAGCTGAGTATAACCTTGGATAAAAACTTTTTGAATACATCTCCCGAAAACTGATCCTGTCATGTAAGGACTTTCTGTTTCAGAACCGGTGAGATTTGATGTGATGGAGAAAAATGTGACAGCTCGTCGTGGCCAGCAGGTGACCTTGAAGTGTGATGTCAGAGGGGACCATCCAATTCAGGTGAACTGGCTGTTCAGGGGGCAGCGACTGCACCACAGTTATAGGTATCTTACTCAGCACTCTTTTACTATAACAAAATTCTTGCATTAAAAAAGTAAAAAAGTAAATAATCTTAAATGGGAGAGGTATTTTCTTTTATTAAGTTCCTGAATGATTAAGGTCAGTGAATCATTTCATGATGTGGCTCTCGATTGTTGGCCAGGTAATATTAGTGTTGGTGGCAAAAGAAACTTTCATCATCAGCATTTCCCCAGTGCTATGTATTAAAGTTCCTACTCACCAAAGTTCACTGAATCATTTCATGATGTGGCTCTTGATTGTTGGCCAGATAATATTAGTGTTGGTGGCAAAAGAAACTTTCATCATCAGCATTTCCCAAGTGCTATGTATTAAAGTTCCTACTCACTAAAGTGTCAGAAAACAGTTCTAGTTTAATCTCGAACATCTCTGCATTGTGTAAAAGTACAAATGCCCTATGGCTTTATTGGATGGTATGCCCCATAAAAATTTAGGTGTCTAAATTGAAAGGCTGTTATGTCCATGTCTTCCACTAGTTTTTCATTTTGAAGTGAGACTGTTGTACTTTAGAGGTAAGTAACTGTGGCAGTTGAGTGTAATGTTATGATGATTTACACTGCCTGACAAACAAAGTGAAGCACCTAGAAGATATGGCTGAATGTTAACTTCATAGATGTTGGTGTGTAACTGATTAGAGTTGAAATTCTGGGACGGGTAGAATGACCACTAGAATATGGTAATGTTATTTGTCTTTCGTGTTGTTACCAGGACTGGTAAGGAGTATAAGTGGTGTGAACAATGTCAGACGTTGACTGATCCCTGTGAAGGACATGGAAAAGCCACGTACTTGTTTGACACATTATCAGCATTTGACTGTGTTTGAAAATGGCCTCATTGTGAGTCTCCATTTGGTTGGCCAGTCGAATTGCCCTGTATCCAGATTTATGGGTCATTCTGATGTGACTAGTCACATCCGAATGTCATCAAGGTCCGAGTTGAGCATCACAAGGGAGGACTTCTGTTATGCACCAGTCACACTGTAACCCTTTCACAAATGTGCCTGCCATCTGAGAACAAGTAATGTATTCCCTGCAACAGTCTTTGTCATCCCACACCATTGGTCAGAGACTAACAACAGCCAAGCTAGGGAGTTACTGCCCATACATACACTGCCATTAACACCACAGCATGAATGGCTACATTTGGAGTGGTGCCATGATCAGGAAGTACGCACTACTCATGAATGGCATCACATTGTGTTCAGCGATGAATTTTGGTTCTGTGTTATCCTGGATGGCTGTCAGTATGGCAGTAACTTGCGGAGAGGCCCATTCTTCCAATGTTTTAGAGAAGCACAGTGACATTATTCCTGGAGTCGTGGTGTGGAGAGCCATCAGGTATGACTTACAGTCATCGCTGGTAGTGACTGCGAGAACTGACAGCACAGCAGTATGTCACAGACATTCGGCATCCTCGTGTGTTACCTCTCACATCTCATGTGACAGTATTATAGTGCCATTTTTCAACAGGGCAATGTTCATATGCATGATAAGTGTCGCTCAGAACTCCACAAGCTGTAACATAGTCACGAATTAAACACTGATTCAGAAAGTGTAGAATAAATTTCTTTTATTTCTGTCTATGATCACAGAACTTTTGGTCCTTAGACTACTGGTTTCAGTCAGCAATGACCATCTTTAGTACAACTAGTGGATGGTCTACATCTGAAAACAATAAAACATGCCATAATGAAAAGTAATACTTTCATACATATGGAAAACATGTACATTTAAAAATGATAAGGTTTACCTGTTTTAAAACATATCCTAATATAATGAAGCCATAGTAGCATGATCAAAAAACACACACGTAAACAGCTTAGTGTCGTCATACTGATTTAAAATATGGTGTAAATTTGCCCACAATGCCAGCAGAGTTATCCTCTTAAGAGCATTACTCTTCTTAACAAACTGAGGTACAATAGCTACAAAATGTTTTTGTGTCATAAGCTCGTTAGATGTTGCCAGTGTGCGATTTACAGGGGGGGAAGGGGGGGGATTTCCCCCCCTCTGCATCAGACCATCCTGTTGTCTGGTTTTAGTTTATGCATCCCAACTTGGGATGTTTATTTCCCATGCACTGGAGTAAAACTTTACATATAATTTAAATTTGTGGAGCCGAACACTGAAAGTTTTTAGTAAGTCTTACTATTAATACTATTAATATGTTTCAGTTTTCTAACATCAGAATAAGTACAGCTTTTCACAAGTGTGCCTCTACTTTTTGAATTCCTCTCATTTACCTGTATGTAGATGATTTTGTAAATAAGCTTTACCTATAATGTACTTTTAAAGATATAACAAGGGATAGCTTTTCTGATAGTGCATACGCGTGAATAGTGAGTTTCGGCATTAACATGTATTTATAAATAGCTGTTTAACCATGCGTAACGCCACGGTCCAAGCTAGTAACTTATATAATTCTACTAAACCCCTAAGACATTCCCCCCACTGGTAAAAGCACAAATCACACCCTGGATGTCGCTATTGTAGGCCTACACGTTTCCTTCAATTATACAATTGTACAAAATCCAATAAAATGAAAAAGTACATTTGATAGAAACTATTGTGGGCTTATAATGTGTATAAGTTGTTACAGTAATAAAATGTAAGAAATTAAAAACACGGATAAAGAGGAAATACATAAATCATAACAAGTGTTTCTGTGACACTTATACAGTGATTTTAAGATTAAAAACAATAACATATACATGAACAAGCTTAAGGAACCAATAAAATAAGAATGATACAATAGTGCCACACTGGCTGCTCTTTCACAGTAAGATTTAATGAGCATTTACAGCCATGTAACAAAACTACCTTGGGATTTCACCCAGCAGAAACCAACCATACTATAAGGAGCATTGAGAATAGCATGTGAATTCTCCACAGAGAAAAAAAAGGTCATGGTCTCTGTTTGTTGGAAGAGCTTGAAACTCATAAAAGGCAAAAAGCAGGAACCAGCAGGAGTGCTCAATGAGCAGAACGATTATGTGCCCAGAGCTTACTTTATTTTGTTTGACATTGTTTTACATTGATCATTGAATGTCTCTCTTATGTATATCTTGTCTTCTCAGTACCTACTGTAGTATTAAAGTGGATTACATGTTTGTTTCATTTTCTTACATTGACCGTGTTACCCTCATGTTTGACTGTCCCTTCACTGGTTTTGTCAAACCCTCACTTTCCTCAAAATGTGTACATAGAAGTCAGATTTTGAGATATTGGAGGAGATGAGAGTCACTGGTCATGAGATCAGAAGAACTGAGGACATAATCAAAATTCTTCTAAATGAACTTGCATAAATCTGTAGGTATGCACATTGCTTCTGGTAGCTTACACATTGTTACAGTTTTCAACAATGTTGCCCTGACAACTCATGGAATTTTAGAGGAATATATTTTATCATAAAGCTATAATTTTCTCTCATATTTGGATTCAAGACTCAGCAAGATCATCAGTACTGGCCCTAGGTCTGTCACCTCTAGACTCATTTGAATAACCCTTCTTCAACACTTTTGTTTCACACATGTTCCATCAGAATTGATGGCAAATTTCAGCTGCATTATAAGCTCACGTATTTAGAAATTTCGCATCTGATAGGAGTTTTCGTTACTGCACTCACTGGTCTTTTGAAACTGTCACCACCATATCATTGTCAGTTCATTGTCATTTACTTTCACAAAACAGTGTGGTTTTACCTCATAAATGGTGGTGACAGTTTCAAAAGACCAGTGTGCAGAAGCAGTATCATCAATTGCAAATTGTACATTATTACTCCTTAAATTTCATACAGAACTCAAACTGAATCTTTGTTTACTTATCCTTGTAAAAAATGTAAACTGTCTTCTGTTTTCATATATGTTAAACTTCTTATCCCCTCTAACGAACTCTGTAGTTGATGGCTAAGCTATAATAAGTTCCCAGTAGAGTGGGACAAATCTAAGCACATAAAATGTGATAAAAAACTAAGGAGAATTTTTCTTGAAATATTTTTATTTATTCATCAAAATCAGCTTTGTCCTCTTCAAAGTAATCCCCTTCAGATATAATACACTTGTGCCAGTGCTTTTTCCAATCTAGGAAGCACTTCTGGAACTCACTTTATGTTTTGATGTTCAGTTCCTTCAGAGATTCTGGTTTTACCTCATAAATGGTGGCAAAAGGACATCCTTTCATGGTTCTCTTCAGCTTTGGGAAAGAAAGAAGTCGCAAAGGGCCATGTCCAGCAAATAAAGTAGCTGAGGCAAAATAACGATTTTGTTTCTCGCAAAAAAATATCGAACAAGCATAGAGGTGTGAGTGAAAGCATTATTGTGATGCAATTTGCACAAGCGGTTTTGTCATAATTCTGGTCGTTTTCTTTCGATTGATTCAAACAATCAGCATGTAACATGCAGACAGTGTCCTTTATTGGCAGTTCGACCATAAGGTAGGAACTCATGATGCACTTTCCAGTTGTAATTGATGAAGACAGGGAGAAGAATCTTTACATGTGATCAAAGTTTCCGAAATTTTTTCAGTCTTGACTCTTCAGTCAGTTTCCATTGGGACAGTTGCACTTGGGATCAATGTCATATCCATGTACCCATGTTCTGTCCTCTGTTATACTATTCTTTAGAAGTTTTGGATCATTGTCGACTTCATTCAGCAATTCCTGAGTGACGTGTATGCAATGTTATTTCTGATCAAAGGGGGAGGACAGTAAACTGCTGCTGGTAGCATACACGGATGAGGTGGAGAGTGGGGCAGCTACGCACAGCCGGGAGGCTAGATGGAGGGTGGGGGAGAGAGGGGGGATTAGCAGAAAAGGAGAGAAGTAGAAAGACTGGGTGCACTGGTGGAATAGAGGGCTGTGTAATGCTGGAATAGGAACAGGGAAGGGGCTGATGGGTAAGGACAATGACTAAGAAAGGTTGAGACTGGGAGGGTTATGGGAATGTGGGATATATTGCAGGGAGAGTTTCCACCTCTACAATTCATAAAAGTTCTCATTGGTAGGAAGGATCCAGATGGCACAAGCGGAGAAGCAATCATTGAAATCAAGGACGTCATGTTGGGTGGTATGCTCAGCAACAGGGTGGTCCCGTAGTTTCTTGGCCAAAGTTTGTCAGTTGCTTTTCATGCATACAGAAGCTTGTTGGTTGTCATGCTCACGTAGAATGCAGCACAGTGTTTGCAGCTTAGCTTGTAGATCACATGACTGGTTTCACAAGTAGCCCTGCCTTTGAAGGATAGGTGATGTTTGTCACTGGACTGGAGGGAGGTGGGAGGATATATGGGACAGATCTTGAATCTAGACCTATTACAGGGATATAAGCCAGGAGGCAAGGATTTGGGAGCAGTTGTTGTGTGGAGATGGATCAAAATATGGTGTAGGTTGCATGGGTGGTGCGATACCATTGTGCAAGGAGTAGGAAGGATAGTGGGCAGGATATTTCTCATTTCAGGGCATGACAAGAGGTAATAAAAAAAAACTGTTGGAGAATGAAATTCAGTTGCTCCAGTCCTGGGTGTTAGTGAGTAGGGGAACGCTCCTCTGTGGCCGATGATGGGGCTTTGGGAGGTTTTGCGTGATGGGTAAGATAAGGCACAGGAGATCTGTGTTTTACAAAGATGGGAGGGTAATTATATGACCTTTAAAGGCCTCAATGAGACCCTCATTATATTTTGAGAGGGTCTGCTCATCACTACAGATGTGATGGCCACTGGTTGCTAGTCCATGTGGAAGGGGCTTCTTGGTATGGAGTGTGTGGCAAGTCTTGAAATGGAGGTACTGCTGGTGGTTGTTACGTTTGATGTGGACAGAGGTATTGATGTAGCCATCTGTGAGGTGGAGGTCAACACCAAGGAAGGTGGCCTAATGGGTTGAGCAGGACCAGATGAAGCGAATGGGGGAGAAGGAGTTGAGATTCCGGATTAATGTTCATAAGGTGTCCTCACACTCGATCCAGATCACGAAGATGTCATCAGTGAATCTGAACCAGGTGAGAGGATTAGGATTCTGCACGTTTATGAAGGATTCCTCTAGTTGGCCCATGAACGGGTTGGCATAGGATGGCGCCATGCAGGTGCCCATAGCCATACCTAGAATTTGTTTGTAGGTAACGCCTTCAAAGGAGAAGTACTTGTGGTTGAGGATATAGTTGGTCATGGCAAGTAGGAAGGAGGTGGTGAGTGTGGAATCCATCGTGCATTGGGAAAGGTAGTGTTCAATAGGGCTCAGGCCATCAGTATTAGGGATGTTAGTGAGGTAGCACCATTAGTTACAGGCAGGGCACCGTATGGTAAAGGGACAGGAACTATGGAGAGTTGGTGGAGGAGAGTAAGTTGTGGGTAATAGGCTGAAGCTATTGGTGAATGAGAGGAAGGTATTGGCCAATGAGAGCAGAGATCCTCTCAGTGCGGGCTCAGTAACTGACCACAATGGGGCATCATGGGTGGTTGGGTTTATGGACTTTGGGAAGTATGTAGAAGGAGGAATCCTTCATAAATATCCAGAATCCCAAACTACTCATCTGGTTCAGATTCATTGATGTCATCTTCATGATCTGGATCGAGGGTGAGGACACCCTGTCCACACTGCTCCAGAACCTTGACACCTTCACCCCCATTCACTTCACCTGCTCCTACTCAATACATCAGGCCACCTTCCTTGATGTTGACCTCTATCTCAAAGTTTGCTATGTCAGTATCTCTGTCCATATCAAACCTACCAACTAACATAAATACCTCCACTTTGACAGCTGTCACCCATTCCATGGCAAGAAGTCCCTTCCATACAGCCTAGCCACCTGTGGCTGTCACATCTGTTGTGATGAGTGGCCATCTCAAAATATACCAATGGTCTCACTGAAGCCTTTATAGATCGTTATTACCATCCCAACCTTGCACAAAAACAGATCTCCTGTACCTTATCTTTCCAGTCTCCCAATACCTCATGAAGCCCCACCATCCAGCCACAGAGAAGCATTTTCCTCATGATTCAGTACCACCCAGAACTGGAGCAACTGAATTGTTTTCTCCCCCATGGTTCTGAGTACGTCTTATTGTGCCCCGAAATGATAAATGTGCTGCCCACTATCATTCCCACCCCTCCCACAGTGGTTTTCCACCATCCACTGAACCTACAGAATATCGTACACCCTTACACAACCCGTGCTCCCAATCCCTTACCTCATGGCTCATACCCCTTAATAGACCTAGATGCAAGACCTGTCCCATACATCCCCCCACCACCACCTACTCCAGTCCTGGCACAAACATCACCTATCCCATCAAAGGCAGGGCTACTTCTGAAACCAGTCAAGTGATCTACAAGCTAAACTGCAACCACTGTCCTACATTCTCTGTGGGCATGACAACCAACAAGCTGCTCTGTCCGCATGAGTGTCCACCAACAAACTGTGCCAATAAACAACTGGACCACCCTTTTGCTGAACATTCCTCCCAACATGATGTCCTTCATTTCAATGGCTGCTTCACAGCCTATGTCATATCGATCCTTCCCACCAACACTAGCTTTTCTGAATTTCGCAGGTGTAAACTCTCCCTGCAATATATCCTATGCTCCCGTAACCCTCCTAGTCTCAACCTTCATTAATCCTTGTCCTTACCCATCACTTCTTTCCTGTTCACATTCCAGCACTATACAGCCCTCCATTCCACCAGCGCACCCAGTCTTTGTACTTCTCTTCTTTACTACCACCAACCGTCCCCCCCCCCCCCCCCTCACCCAATCTTCATCTAACCTGTTGACTGCACCTAACTGCCCCACTCTCCACCTCATCCCTATATACTCCTATGCTCCTAGCAGCACTTCGCCGACCCCCACCCCTACCCTACTATCCCTCCCGCTCACCACCCCAGCCTCTTCGTTAACCCCATACAATTGCCTCGCAGTCTGCCTCCAGATGCCAGAGACTGTAGTCATGTGTGCGTGAGTTGTGTTTGCATGAGTGTGTGCGTGTGTGTACTTTATTTAATTTTGACAAAGGCCTTGTTGGCCAAAAGCTAATTGTGTGATGGCTTTTTTTTTCTTTTCTGCAACTCAACATCTCTGCTGTATGGTGAGTAGCAACTATCCTTTTCATTATATTGTTACATTCCATCCTGGATTTTCCATTGTTTGATTTTACCTGATGGCTTTTCTTCCATCTCAACCCAGTGTTGTTTCTCTTTGTTATTATTTTCTGATGCATTACTATACTCAGTGTCCATTCTTCTTTCTTTTCTTTTCTGTGATTCTCTTGTCGCCTCACAAACTGCGCCGCATGCTCTACTTAGAAACCACTCTGTATCAACCATCTCAGCCACGCACAACAGATGGCTGCAAGATCATGTTGATTGTTGGTGCAGCATTGTATGTCCCATGTTGCACCCATTGATATGATTGATCCTATACCTTCATATTGAACACTGGCCCTGTGCCATGCTTCTATGTGTTTTTGCATTTTCTTTCTCAAACCTTTCCTGTGCCACACGAACTTGTATCTCATCCTACCAACCACTCCCCCTCCGCCCCACTCCTTCGCCTCTCTATTCCAGTTCCCAGTTTGCACCTACTGATTTCAGGTAATCTAGTCACTTCCACCATTCCCCTTTTGATGCTTATCCACCCATATATATAAAAAAAACAAAGATGATGTGACTTACCAAACGAAAGCGCTGGCAGGTCGATAGACACACAAACAAACACAAACATACACACAAAATTCAAGCTTTCGCAACAAACTGTTGCCTCATCAGGAAAGAGGGAAGGAGAGGGAAAGACGAAAGGATTTGGGTTTTAAGGGAGAGGGTAAGGAGTCATTCCAATCCCGGGAGCGGAAAGACTTACCTTAGGGGGAAAAAAGGAAAAAAGGACGGGTATACACTCGCACACACACACATATCCATCCACACATATACACACACAAGCAGACATCTCACAAGCAGACATATTTAAAGACAAAGAGTTTGGGCAGAGATGTCAGTTGAGGCGGAAGTGAAGAGGCAAAGATGATGTTGAATGACAGGTGAGGTATGAGTGGCGGCAACTTGAAATTAGCGGAGATTGAGGCCTGGTGGGTAACGGGAAGAGAGGATATATTGAAGAGCAAGTTCCCATCTCCGGAGTTCGGATAGGTTGGTGTTGGTGGGAAGTATCCAGATAACCCGGACAGTGTAACACTGTGCCAAGATGTGCTGGCCGTGCACCAAGGCATGTTTAGCCACAGGGTGATCCTCATTACCAACAAACACTGTCTGCCTGTGTCCATTCATGCGAATGGACAGTTTGTGGTGGTCATTCCCACATAGAATGCATCACATTGTAGGCAGGTCAGTTGGTAAATCACGTGGGTGCTTTCACATGTGGCTCTGCCTTTGATCGTGTACACCTTCCGGGTTACAGGACTAGAGTAGGTGGTGGTGGGAGGGTGCATGGGACAGGTTTTACACTGGGGGCGGTTACAAGGGTAGGAGCCAGAAGGTAGGGAAGGTGGTTTGAGGATTTCATAGGGATGAACTAACAGGTTACGAAGGTTAGGTGGACGGCGGAAAGACACTCTTGGTGGAGTGGGGAGGATTTCATGAAGGATGGATCTCATTTCAGGGCAGGATTTGAGGAAGTCGTATCCCTGCTGGAGAGCCACGTTCAGAGTCTGGTCCAGTCCCGGAAAGTATCCTGTCACAAGTGGGGAACTTTTGTGGTTCTTCTGTGGGGGATTCTGGGTTCGGGGGGATGAGGAAGTGGCTCCGGTTATTTGCTTCTGTACCAGGTCGGGAGGGTAGTTGCGAGATGCGAAAGCTGTTGTCAGGTTGTTGGTGTAATGGTTCAGGGATTCCGGACTGGAGCAGATTCGTTTGCCACGAAGACCTAGGCTGTAGGGAAGGAACTGTTTGATGTGGAATGGGTGGCAGCTGTCATAATGGAGGTACTGTTGCTTGTTGGTGGGTTTGATGTGGACGGACGTGTGAAGCTGGCCATTGGACAGGTGGAGGTCAACGTCAAGGAAAGTGGCATGGGATTTGGAGTAGGACGAGGTGAATCTGATGGAACCAAAGGAGTTGAGGTTGGAGAGGAAATTCTGGAGTTCTTCTTCACTGTGAGTCCAGATCATGAAGATGTCATCAATAAATATGTACCAAACTTTGGGTTGGCAGGCCTGGGTAACCAAGAAGGCTTCCTCTAAGCGACCCATGAATAGGTTGGCGTACGAGGGGGCCATCCTGGTACCCATGGCTGTTCCCTTTAATTGTTGGTATGTCTGGCCTGCAAAAGTGAAGAAGTTGTGGGTCAGGATGAAGCTGGCTAAGGTGATGAGGAAAGAGGTTTTAGGTAGGGTGGCAGGTGATCGGCGTGAAAGGAAATGCTCCATCGCAGCGAGGCACCAAGAGTGTCTTTCCGCACGTCCAGGGCTATGATGTATGGGGTAATCACCATGGTACCAAGTATATGTCTGCTTCTGTTGCCTCTTCCTACCCAATTTTGATGCCTGGCCACTGTTTCCACTACAATGTGTGCATTTCATGAGTGAATTTTTCTTCTTCCCCTTATTTCTCATAGTGTTTAAATTTCAAAGCACAGCAATTGTCCTTTCATCATGAAAAGTCTTCTAGTTCACATTCTAGGGGTTCAGATTTAATCTCTAGCATGTTTAGCTTCTCTGTATTTGTCTGTAATGTTTTGGTTGAGGTGACAGTGTTTTCCTAGTTCGTGCTCATGAGTAATGTCTTCTCAGGGTTGTCATAGGTTGTTATTCTCTGTTCTCTGCATTGTGCTATACTAGTTATTGTGCTGATGTCAAATGTATTTTCTAGTCGTGTTTCCTTAAATCCTCTGTTAATGCATAATGAGCAAGGAAATCGGCACCTAACGTATGCTCAACAGCTACAAATGCCCGTGTGAAGGTGATGGTGAATCCTACGTATGAAGTTAGCACTTTATGGCTGTAGGTGGAAATTGCTGAGTTGTGTACTTTCAGGCATGAATGTTCATCAGGCTTATCATCAGATGCACATTGGGAGTGTGTTGACATCTGAGACAGTGTGCCTCATACCTGTGTGCCTGTCTGATACCTACAAGCATTGTGAAGCAGCAGTATGTGCCAGTGGCAGCAGTGTCTGTGGAAATTATGTCAACATCAAATTGCCACTGTGCATGTACCAACTATTGTGGTGCAGTTCATTTACTGCAGTGTGATGGCATTCCACGTGTTGATTATCATACCTCTTTGGATGGTAGTGCTTTCTGTTTAACTTGCAAACTATTGCATAATCCTGATCGTGATTTTAGTTTGGGTAGGTGCGTGATTTTGTTTATTTCAGTGCTGGTTGACCAAACTGCTGGTGATACCAGCAGACATTAATTAAGATGCCCACCAGTCTGCAGCTGATCTTAGGGTTGCAGCACTGTTTTGTGTTGGGACTTTAGTTGTTTAGTAGGTTCACCCCATTGTTGCTGCACCTGAAGCAGTTGGGGTAGAATCTCATCTTTGGTGCATAAACTATGGAGTCCTGCAGCTATGTTCAGCATGTGGCAGGGTGTGATATTGGCACAGTGTGGTGTTATCTCTTCAGGCAAGTTTGGCATCTGTTGGGTGGGGTCAACTGGCTCATCTTCTGTTGATTATGTCTTGGAAACTGTTGCTGTTTGACTCCACCAATACACTCTCTCAGCCACTTTTGGCAACTTGCGTAATGTCTGATCTTCTTGCACCTGTGTTGGTGGCTGCTGTTGCCAAATATGTAACAGCAAATTGGTCTGGCAATTTAGTGCAGTGAGCAATTAATTCAGCTTTTAAAGTGAGAAGACGTGAGCCTGATGATGTGAAGGGTGCATAATAATGTCTGACACCAATACTGTCTCCCTTTGATCTAAACTGCTGATTACTAGCAAAAATTGTTCATGATCATCGATAACTTGTTGGAGTCCAAAAATATTTTCTGTGAACGTGAGCCAAATTTGTGGTTGATCATTGAGTAATGGCAGGGCATGTAACTGCAAACACAGCAGGGAATAACCACTTGAGCAGACAGACAGACAGCTCATTGCCCCTCAGTGCATTGTCAAATGTGGAAGAAATCACCAGAACAGTCAACTTATTCAAATCTGGCTTAACATGACCTGGTGTAGCAGAAAGATAAAATGCACAGTGGCTTGTAATCAGCTCTGCTGTTCGCATTTGTTTAACTGACATGTGATTTTGCAGTATTTTAACATTCAGTTCTATGCACTGCATTGTGTTCACTGCATTTCGTGGCAATTTTTGTGAATGTCATTGTTGATGGCATGCAGCAGGTTTTGAGTGTCCTGCAGTATAGTGTCATATTTAAGAGTCCACAAAATAAATTGTCCATAATGTTACTTCATTGTCATGGGCACTAATTACATGGGTAAGGCTTGTATACCACTTAGAATGATGTACAACTCATTTAAGTTTATAGAACTATTTTTTATTGCTTACTCTCAAAACAAAATGACAAAGAGATGAAACTTTGCACCAAAGGTAACATACACTACAGTCAATTGCTGAATCGATTATTTCCACAACAGATAGCTCAGAAGCCTACTCATGATGTAAACATATTAGATAATGGCAACAAACAGACCTGACCTCTTTGACAATGATCATAGTGAAACTAGTACCAGTGATCATGAGGCATTTGCTTACGAAAGTACGAAGAGCAGCTAAAACAGGTAGGAAGATTTACATGTTCAGTAAACTAAGTGGAGCGGCAGTTGAGTCACATCTCCAAGAGGAACTCTAAACATTTATCTGTGAATAGTAACATATAGAAGAACTGTGGCTCAAGCTTAAAAGAATAGTTGACCATGCACTGGACACATATTTATCTAATAGAACAGTTCATGATGGGAGAGACCCTCCTTGTTACACAGTGATTGTAAAAAAGCTTCTGAAGAAACAGGGAATAAAACTGTATTGCAGTGCCCGTGTCATTCTGAATTGTGATGCATTATTCCTTTGGTCATGCATGCATGCATGCATTATACAGCTGATGGTTGTTCATATTCATAACTGCAAATAAATTTCTTGTATTTCATAATGGCTGTAGTTGCCACAGTGGCTGTTCCTTTGGACATCCATGGATGTCTGAAGGAACTGTGCATCTAATTCAGAATGACAGTTGCCCATTGCAATATCATATTTATCTGCTGACATGGGGCAAGTGACTTTCAAGTGAGATGTCTCCCTTGTTCAAGAATATACATAATGGATGTACAAGTGCAAGTTGTAGATACATGGTTGACGTCATATAGAAATTTGGGTGTGGTCATGAGTCATGCTCGGATAGCCAATTTCTAAGGTGACTGGTTATGATAAGCGGGGAATCCGGGTTCGAGTCTCAGTCCTGCACACTGGGAATCTTGTCAGATTGTGTACCGATTTTACAACAGAGATAACTCCAGCTTTAACTGTAATATACCATAGATCCTGTGAACAAAAAACTGTTTTCCAGTGTCAATTGATTGGAAGAAAGCAAGGGCACATCCATTTATAAGAAGGATAGCAGAAGTGATCCACAAAACTACTATCCAATCTCACAGACAGCTGTCTGTCATAGAATCATAGAACATATTCGGAGATCACACATAATAAGGCTTAAAAAATGGAATGACACCTTCAAAGCCAACCAGCATCCTGAAAGTCGTTGTTCAATGCAGTAAGGGAGATGCAGTATTTCTTGAACTCTTGAAACTATTTTACTCAATACCACATCAATACTTATTAATGAATGTATGCTCATAAGGACTTTCAAATGAAATTTGTGACTGGATTGATGATTTCTTGTAGGGGGGCTGCAGAATATTGCTTTAGATAGAGAGTTGTTGGTAGATGTAATAGTAACTTCAGGCCTGCCCCAGGGAAATGTGTTGACTATTGCTGTTCATTACTACAATGATTTATAGCTCGTGTCATGTAAGATGGCGCTTCCATGCATAGAGGGCGAAGCAGGGAAGGGTGAGAACTGTGCATGCGTAGTAGCAGAGAGCGGGCAAACAAAGTCCACATTGCCGAACTGTGTTGCTGCAGACAACAGTCAGGCTCATTTGTCTAGGTAGATAATATTACACATTCAAATACTAAAATATTAAAACCAGTTTTGATTAGTCATCATGAGAGAAATATTAATTAATGTCTTGATGACATTGCGTCTACTGCTCCACAGATTTACTTTGCTTGACGTCGATACGCAAGAACAGCTGACAGAGCTTTGTGAAGATGAGAAGTACAATTTTTCTCAAAATGACAATTGTCTAACAACAAGATCTTTGAAACTGCATGCAACAATTATCAATTATTGCAGTTTGAACTATAATATAAGTAAAAATTTAATACACAACAAAATTAACTTCAAGTACAAACCGATATCATTATATTTGCTTGACAACAGCTTCTATTCAGTAGAATTTTTGAAACTGTGTATAAGATGTGTATGTTGATGTGTTTGACTGTAATTAAGTGTAATCACTGTGCATAAAAAAGAATTAGTGGTAGAAAAGACTAATTAAAAGACTATTATAAAAATGGTCAGTAAGATGTCATATTTTGTGCTGTTAATGGGCATTATGAGTGTAAACTAACTCATTCGACATTGAACAGTTAACCATCATCTGCAAATAACTCTAGGGAATGATGACCGATAACATCGAAATTCACCGATATCTCTACAAGTAACAATTACTGTCATTTTAGGGCCTTATCCAGTTTATGCCTTGAAAATGATAGGTCTGACATGTCTGAATATCAGACTTTTGAAGAATTTATCCAGCTGCATTCCCACATGTTATTAGAGCAAGGAACATGATGGGAGAAGCTCAACTTCTCTTTGGGCAGTATGTTGAACAGACTCAGCTGTCTGTGTCACCTGGCCACCAAGAGCTGTTGCAGGACAATTGATTCACGGATCCAGTTATATGGCTCCTGCCATGATAGCGATCTTACGGCTATGACGAGTGGGGCCTGAAGATGCCATCAATGTAATGCCGAAACTGGTAGCACATAGAAGTTCATAAAATAAAATAAATTTCTACGATACATACAGCTGTTGCTAAATTATTGCATCAAGTCGAATAAGAATGTCCTCATTTTCCAAGTTTACAGGAATCACAGCTGTGTGTGGCCAGCAAGCACGTGGGAGATTGGACAGGTTTGCGTGACCTTGTGATAGTGACAGTGCCTCACCCAGTGACTTCAACATGCTTTTGTTCACTGCCAGGTCTCCATAGAAAATCCATAAGCACCTGTGCATATCTGTGCTGCTCTGGTTTTCCACCAAAATAATCTCAATGACAGCTCTGTGTTCGGAATGCACCTCCATTACAGACGCTGTGTTGAAGACTATGCATAATGATGGTACTCATCAGAACTTCGTAAAACTATGGGGACTGAAGCAGGAATATTTCACGAATTCTCACAACAAATTACACATTTTTTTCAACTGAAATTAGCCTAGAAAAAAATGTATTGCATTACTTATTGAACGGCCCTGTAGTATTCTTTGAATACATCAATGAGTTACAGTTGAAATAAGCCATCTCACACAAACACATGGCTGTAACAGTTTGTAGGGATATGAAATGAAATGGTCACATATCCTCAGAATTAAGTAACACAGGTGGCAAACTTCAATTTATTGACAGGATATAGGGAAAATTCCATCAGTTTATAAAGCAGACTGCTTACAGATCACCCATGTGTCCCATCTTAGAGCACTGCTTAAGTATTTGGGACCCACACCAAATAGGACAAGCAGGGGCTATTGAACATATTCAAAAGAGGGCAGCACAGAAGGTCTCAAGTTTGTTTAACTTAAGGGTAACTGTCATGGAAATATTAAGTATCCTAAGTTGGCAGACACTTGAAGATAGAAGTCAATAATCCTGCAAAAGCCTACTCATGAAGTTTCAAGAATCAGTATTAAATGAAGAATCTAGAGATATTCTTCAGCTGCTTACATTCTGTTCCGGTTGACTAATTACAGCTTGCACAGAGGCATTTAAGCAGTCATTCCTCTTTACTTCATATGCAATTGGAATGGAAGTAACTCAAACAATGTGGCATCATTTTAAGTATGTAGGTAGATGTAATTTTCAATAGGCAAGTACTGTTGGTGATCTCCATTTATGTTTTAGTTGAAGTAAGTGTTTCACTTTCTTATGTGATCATTACTTTCTTTTAATGTGATCCTAGTGACTGTAATTTTTCACATTACTTCCAGACTAAGTATGTCAGAAATGAAGACAGCCATAGGACTGCAGGCTCAGCTGGTGATTGACCAGGCAGACAGACAGGACTCTGGCCTCTATGTATGTGAAGCAGGAAACGTGTTTGGTCACAGTGAGCTGCTTGTCCATTTAACTATCCAAGGTAAGTTTATTTACAACTTTGTTCTCTATTGTTAAAACTTATTCCATGTGAGTATTAATTCTGCTGTAATTACAAAAGAGAGTAGAAGTTTCATAACAAAAGATTGCTTCCGACAGTCAAAATCTGGCATCTGTTCTTTCAGACCTGTCCGGAAGACAGGACACCATTATGATCCTGCGGCCTCTGTGATTCAAGACACAAAGGAATGAAAGACAGTTGGCAGCTAATGTCTTTAATTCCTTTGTGAATTGAATTTTTGATTAACATTGCAATCGTTTCACTTTTTTCTTTTTCTTTTTTGTCACTTAATAAAAGCTCTTGCTGCTAAAGAAATAAAGGAATCTGGAAAGTTAATTATGTGACACGTAGTAGAAATTAGCTATGCATTATCATTTAATAGTAAATGAATTCCACAGTGAGCATTCCATTGGATTTAATGCTTTTTACATTTCTCTTCTTATGGTATCAATTAATAACCATTGATTTTATTAGGGAGCTCCAAAGCTGTAATATTGCCCTCTGAAACATACCAAATTTAAACAATGGAAAGCCCAGGATGCAATATCAACATTATTATGAAAAGGATAGATTTCTAATCATCGTAAAAATGACACACTGAGTTGCAGATGGGCACAACGAAAAGAGGCACAGCATCAGGAGGCTGTGGGGGATGGAGTGGGAGGGGGGGGGGGGAGGGGGCGAAGGGCGATGGAAAATGAGAGGAGCAGAGAAGGGGAACAGAGCAGTGGTATGTTGGTAGAAGGTGGTACACAGTAAGTGGAAGGGGCTGTGAATTGGGAGGAGGTGATAAGGCGGAGAGGGCAGAAACTGTTGAGTGGAGGGTGTGGGAACACTAGATTACTGCAGGATGAGTCTGGGGTAGTTTTGAGAATGGAGACTGTCTTATAAGGATAACCCCCATTGGTGTAGTTCAGAAAATATGTTGCTGGAGGGGAAGACTTCAGAGGCATGTTTTGTGAAACAGGCACTGAAATCAAGCATATGTTCAGCTGCATGTTGTGCCACAGGTTGGTCTGCTTTGCTCTTGGCCACAGTTTGGCAGTGGCCATTCATCCTAGTGGACAACTGGTTGGTAGTCATACCAGATAGAAAGCTGTGCAGCGATTGTAGCAGAGCTGGTGTATGACATGGCTGCTCTCATAGATCATCCAGCCTCTGATGTGGTAGGATAAGCATATGACAGGACTGACTGTGTGGATTGGGCAAGTCTTGCACCCGGATCTTCCACAGGGATATGATCCTGTGCCAAGGGTTTGGAATTGGGAGGGACAAAGAGATGGACTAGGATGTTGTGGAGATTGGGTAGGCAATGAAACACCGGTTTAGCAGGGGTGGTAAAAATCTCGGGTAGGATGTCTCTTATACCAGGGAACGATGATAAATTATCAAAGCGCTGATTGAGGAAGTGGTTCACTTGTTACAGTCTGGCGTGGTATTAAGTGATGAACGGGCACTCCTTAGTTGTTGGTTCTTGGGGATGGTGGGAGGATTGAGGGTGTGTGGGGATATGGCACGGAAAATTTGTTTACAGACTAGGTCTGGAGATAGTGCCTGTGAAGGACTTCATGAGATCCTAGCATTCAGGGCAGTGGAATTTGTGTAACTGTAGATATGCTGTCCTACCATGACCATCCCGTATGGGAGAAATTTTTTGGTGTGGGAGGTATGGAAGGTTCAAAATGTAGGTGCTGTTGGTGATTGATGGGATTCATGTGAAGAGAGGTGCGGATGGAGCCATTGGAGAGGAGGGGGTCAACATCCATTGATGTGGCACACTGGGTAGAGGAGGACCAAGTGAAGCAGTTGGGAGAGAAGGTGTTGAGGTTGTGAAGGAATAAGGATAGGGTGTCTTTGCCCTGTGTCCAGATCATGAAGATACCATCCGTGAACCTACACACATGCACACACACACACACACACACACACACACACTCACGCAAGCTCAACTTGCACACACATCTGCAGTCTCAGAGAGCTGAAACTACACTGTGATCAGCAGCACCATTGCATGATGGGAGTGGCGACTGTGTGGGGGTAAGGAGGAGGCTGGGGCAGGGAGGGGAAGAGATAGTATGGTGGGAGTGGCGGACAATGAAGTGTTGCAGTTTGGACGGAGGGTAGGAGAGAAGGTGCAGAGGGGGGAGGGGGTAAGTAGTGGAAAAGAGAGAAATAAAAATAAAAGAAATTAAAGGCTGGGTGTGGCGGTGAAATGATGGCTGTGTAGTGCTGGGATGGGAACAGGGAGGGGGCTGGATGGGTGAGGACAGTGACTAACAAAGGTTGAGGGTTACGGGAACGTAGGATGTATTGCAGGGAAAGTTCCCACCTGCGCAATTCAGAAAAGCTGGTGTTGGTGGGAAGGATCCATATGGCACAGGCTGTGAAGCAGTCATTGAGATGAAGGGTATCATGTCTGGCAGCGTGTTCAGCTACAGGGTGGTCCACTTGTTTTTTGGTCACAGTTTGTCAGTGGCCATTCGTGCGGACAGACAGCTTGTTGGTTGTCATGCCTTCATAGAATACAGCTTAGTTTGTAGATCACATGAATGGTTTCACAGGTAGCCCTGCCTTTGATGTGATAGGTAATGTTAGTGACCGGACTGGAGTAGGTGGTGGTAGGAGGATGTATGGGACAGGTCTTGCATCTAGGTCTATTACAGGGATATGAGTCATGAGATAAGGGATTTGGAGCAGGGGTTGTGTAAGGATGGACAAGTATATTGTGTAGGTTCGGTGGACAGCGGAATACCATGGTAGGAGGGGTGGGAAGGATAGTGGGTAGCACATTTCTAATTTCAGGGCACGACAAGAGGTAGTCGAAACTCTGGCAGAGAATGTAATTCAGTTGCTCCAGTCCCAGCTGTTACTGAGTTACGAGGGGAATGCCCCTCTGTGGCCGGACTGTGGGACTTTGGGAGGTGGTGGGAGACTGGAAAGATAAGGCATGGGAGATTTGCTTTTGTACAAGGATGGGAGGATAATTATGGTCAGTGAAGGCTTCAGTGAGACCCTCGGTGTATTTAGAGAGGGACTGCTCGTCACTGCAGATGCAACGACCACGGGTGGCTAGGCTGTACGGAAGGGACTTCTTGGTATGAAACGGGTGGCAGCTGTCGAAGTGGAGGTATTGCTGGTGGTTAGTAGGTTTGATATAGACGGCGGTACTGATGTAGCCACCTCTGAGACAGAGGTCATCTTTTTGGGTTGAGTAGGACCAGGTGAAGCAAATGGGCTTAGGATTCTAGGTTTTTAGGAAGGATTCCTCTAGATGGCCCATGAATAGGTTAGCATAGGATGGTGCGATGCAGGTGCCCATAGCCATACCATGGATTTGTTTGTAGGTAATGCCCCCCATGAACCATGGACCTTGCTGTTGGTGGGGAGGCTTGCGTGCCTCAGCGATACAGATAGCCGTACCGTAGGTGCAACCACAATGGAGGGGTATCTGTTGAGAGGCCAGACAAACGTGTCGTTCCTGAAGAGGGGCAGCAGCCTTTTCAGTAGTTGCAAGGGCAACAGTCTGGATGATTGACTGATCTGGCCTTGTAACAATAACCAAAACGGCCTTGCTGTGCTGGTACTGCGAACGGCTGAAAGCAAGGGGAAGCTACAGCCGTAATTTTTCCCGAGGACATGCAGCTTTACTGTATGATTAAATGATGATGGCGTCCTCTTGGGTAAAATATTCCGGAGGTAAAATAGTCCCCCATTCGGATCTCCAGGCGGGGACTACTCAAGAGGATGTCATTATCAGGAGAAAGAAAACTGGCGTTCTACGGGTCGGAGCGTGGAATGTCAGATCCCTTAATCGGGCAGATAGGTTAGAAAATTTAAAAAGGGAAATGGATAGGTTAAAGTTAGATACAGTGGGAATTAGTGAAGTTCCGTGGCAGGAGGAACAAGACTTCTGGTCAGGTGACTACAGGGTTATAAACACAAAATCAAATAGGGGTAATGCAGGAGTAGGTTTAATAATGAATAAAAAAATAGGAGTGCGGGTTAGCTACTACAAACAGCATAGTGAACGCATTATTGTGGCCAAGATAGATACGAAGCCCACACCTACTACAGTAGTACAAGTTTATATGCCAACTAGCTCTGCAGATGACGAAGAAATTGAAGAAATGTATGATGAAATAAAAGAAATTATTCAGATTGTGAAGGGAGACGAAAATTTAATAGTTATGGGTGACTGGAATTCGAGTGTAGGAAAAGGGAGAGAAGGAAACATAGTAGGTGAATATGGATTGGGGCTAAGAAATGAAAGAGGAAGCTGTCTGGTAGAATTTTGCACAGAGCATAACTTAATCATAGCTAACACTTTGTTTAAGAATCATGAAAGAAGGTTGTATACATGGAAGAACCCTGGAGATACTAAAACGTATCAGATAGATTATATAATGGTAAGACAGAGATTTAGGAACCAGGTTTTAAATTGTAAGACATTTCTAGGGGCAGATGTGGACTCTGACCACAATCCATTGGTTATGACCTGTAGATTGAAACTGAAGAAACTGCAAAAAGGTGGGAATTTAATGAGATGGGACCTGGATAAACTGAAAGAACCAGAGGCTGTACACAGTTGCAGGGAGAGCATAAGGGAACAATTGACAGGAATGGGGGAAAGAAATACAGTAGAAGAAGAATGGGTAGCTTTGAGGGACGAAGTAGTGAAGGCAGCAGAGGATCAAGTAGGTAAAAAGACGAGGTCTAGTAGAAATACTTGGGTAACAGAAGAAATATTGAATTTAATTGGTGAAAGGAGAAAATATAAAAATGCAGTAAATGAAGCAGGCAAAAAGGAATACAAACGTCTCAAAAATTAGATCGACAGGAAGTGCAAAATGGCTAAGTAGGGATGGCTAGAGGACAAATGTAAGGATGTAGAGGCTTATCTCACTAGGGGTAAAATAGATACTGCCTACAGGAAAATTAAAGAGACCTTTGGAGATAAGAGAATGACTTGTATGAATATCAAGAGCTCAGATGGAAACCCAGTTCTAAGCAAGGAAGGGAAAGCAGAAAGGTGGAAGGAGTATATAGAGGGTCTATACAAGGGCGATGTACTTGAGGACAATATTATGGAAATGGAAGAGGATGTAGATGAAGATGAAATGGGAGATACGATACTACGTGAAGAGTTTGATAGAGCACTGAAAGACCTGAGTCGAAACAAGGCCCCCGGAGTAGACAACATTCCATTGGAACTACTGACGGCCTTGGGAGAGCCAGTCCTGACAAAACTCTACCATCTGGTGAGCAAGATGTATGAGACAGGCGAAATACCCTCAGACTTCAAGAAGAATATAATAATTCCAATCCCAAAGAAAGCAGGTGTTGACAGATGTGAAAATTACCGAACCATCAGTTTAATAAGTCACAGCTGCAAAATACTAACACGAATTGTTTACAGACGAATGGAAAAACTAATAGAAGCCAACCTCGGGGAAGATCAGTTTGGATTCCGTAGAAACACTGGAACACGTGAGGCAATACTGACCTTATGACTTATCTTAGAAGAAAGATTAAGGAAAGGCAAACCTACGTTTCTAGCATTTGTAGACTTAGAGAAAGCTTTTGGCAATGTTGACTGGAATACTCTCTTTCAAATTCTAAAGGTGACAGGGGTAAAATACAGGGAGCGAAAGGCTATTTACAATTTGTACAGAAACCAGATGGCAGTTATAAGAGTCGAGGGACATGAAAGGGAAGCAGTGGTTGGGAAGGGAGTAAGGCAGGGTTGTAGCCTCTCCCCGATGTTATTCAATCTGTATATTGAGCAAGCAGTAAAGGAAACAAAAGAAAAATTCGGAGTAGGTATTAAAATCCATGGAGAAGAAATAAAAACTTTGAGGTTCGCCGATGACATTGTAATTCTGTCAGAGACAGCAAAGGACTTGGAAGAGCAGTTGAATGGAATGGACAGTGTCTTGAAAGGAGGATATAAGATGAACATCAACAAAAGCAAAACGAGGGTAATGGAATGTAGTCGAATTAAGTCGGGTGATGCTGATGGAATTAGATTAGGAAATGAGACACTTAAAGTAGTAAAGGAGTTTTGCTATTTGGGGAGCAAAATAACTGATGATGGTCGAAGTAGAGAGGATATAAACTGTAGACTGGCAATGGCAAGGAAAGCGTTTCTGAAGAAGAGAAATTTGTTAACATCGAGTATAGATTTAAGTGTCAGGAAGTCATTTCTGAAAGTATTTGTATGGAGTGTAGCCATGTATGGAAGTGAAACATGGACGATAAATAGTTTGGACAAGAAGAGAATAGAAGCTTTCGAAATGTGGTGCTACAGAAGAATGCTGAAGATTAGATGGGTAGATCACATAACTAATGAGGAAGTACTGAATAGGATTGGGGAGAAGAGAAGTTTGTGGCACAACTTGACCAGAAGACGCGATCGGTTGGTAGGACATGTTCTGAGGCATCAAGGGATCACCAATTTAGTATTGGAGGGCAGCGTGAAGGGTAAAAATCGTAGAGGGAGACCAAGAGTTGAATACACCAAGCAGATTCAGAAGGATGTAGGTTGCAGTAGGTAGTGGGAGATGAAGAAGCTTGCACAGGATAGAGTAGCATGGAGAGCTGCATCAAACCAGTCTCAGGACTGAAGACCACAGCAGCAGCAAAGTGTGTGAGGAATGAAGTAGTGGGTTGAAGTGTGAAGGATGTTGGGAGAACTAGTGTTCAATAGTGTCAAGATCATGGGCATGAAGGATGTTGGTGTATAGTGAAGTGGCATCAAGTGATGATTAGGAATCCAGGAGGTAAAGGGATAGGAATGGTGGATAGTAGGGGAAGGAAATGGTTGGTATCTTTGATGTGGGAGGCTGGATTTTGGGCAATTGGTTGGATGTATTGGTTAATGAGGGCCAAAATTCCTCCAGGGGGGCAGGGGGGGGGGAGACACAAGTTTGTGTAATTTTGCTGTGGCGATGTCACATGTGTGCGGGCGAGCATTGTCTTGATGGAAGATGACTTTCTTCTTTGCTAAACCTGTCGTTTTTTTTGCATATCTTTTGTTGTAATTTGTCCAGGAGGTTAGCATAGTATTCTTCAGTAATTGTTTGCCCAGTTGGAAGATAATCTACAAACAGAATCCCCTTTGCTTCTCAGAACACTGATGTCATGACTTTTCCCCTGAACGAACTGTCTTTGCTTTCTTTGGTGGCGGAGAATCAGCATGCTTCCACTCCTTTGACTGTTGTTTTGTCTCTGGGGTATAGTAATACACCCAAGTTTCATCTGTGGTCACAAACTGGTGCAAAAAATCTTGTTTGTTTCTCCTAAACCGTGCCAAACATTGTTCTCATAAGTTCATTCTCGTGCATTTTTGATCCAGCGTCAAGAGTCATGGCACCTATCTTGCAGATAGTTTTTTCATTCCTAATTCTTCAGTTGAAATTTGATATACCCTTTCATGTGACAAGCCCATTTTGTGCACTTTTGCGGTGATTTGTGGAGTAGTGACACATCTTTGCCGACCACTGTGCAGATAATCATCTAAGCTCTCCCAACGAAATTTAAATTCATTTGTCCACTTGGCAACAGTTGAATCTGAAGGAGCAGAGTCCCCCAGTGTATTCTGGAAATAATCATGAATGTCCTTTGCTTTCATCCTTTCTTTAAGAAATACTTATTCACTGCTCGAATCTCAATTTTTTCCATCTTCACAAATCACTACACAGGAACAACAACAGAGCCAAGTCACCACCACCGTTCTCTTCCAAGAGCACCAACGTGGCACACGTTTATAGGCAACCATCCAATGACTGTCATGTGAACAACTCGTTGCGCTAGCACTGACCTGTCCTGGTGATTCCGAGAACTTTTCAAACCACCCTCGTACTTTTAAAACCATTTCTTTTAGTACTCTGGGACCATCTTTTCTTGTATTTTCTTCTTCCTCCTCTTTGTCAGTCATAATCTCTTCATTTACCAAAACATCTAACTGACTATATCTACTACTACCACTGTATTTTCATTTTCTTCATTATTATGCACAGCTGGGTTTATGTCATTACCCATATTACTGCCTAACTAATTCTTGAATTTTATTTCCCTGATTGTATTTAATTCCTGTGTTATGTCTTCCTTTCTTTATAATTCATAATGATGCCATTTACTCCTCAGCACTAGTTCAGGGCATTCTCATTTCTCTCTGTACTTTTTTTGTGCCGTAGTCTATGTATTTCTTCCTCTCCTCTCAGCATGACATTTTGCCTCTCATTGCATCATAACTTCCTGTGCTGCTGTTCTCAGGTCTCATGGTGCTCTTCATATCTTGCTTCATCTGCCAGTTTTCTGTTCATGTGACCAAAAGCCTGCTCAGAAGTTTTGTGATTATATCTGTAGCGACCGATTGATGTCACTGGGGCATGGGCCATTTACATCTGTATTCCTGATTTTGGTGTTGTGATCCGAGTTATTCCTGTTACTATCATGACCTTCTTGCTTCACTCCTTCTTGTACTCATTTTAAAATAATTTTTGCTTGCTTTTCCTTTTCGACCATTGCACCGTATGACATATCTCCATATCGTGCTGGTACTCTGTCCGTTACCCATGTTATTAATGTTTTCTCTCCCACTGGCTCATTCAGAAATTCTAGTGACTTTTGTAACATACCAACTACCAACCTATCCATCTGTCTATTATATACTCGTAGTCTTAGTTCATCCTTGTTCTCTTCTTGCACTTTGTGTGGATAGTATTTCTCTATTCATTGTACATCGTCCTGTCTAAATTCAGGGAATCCCTTCAGTTGGCTGCTCCTTCATCCATCCACTTCACTGTAAAATCTGTCATTTTTGTATATTACTTATTTCTGGGGTATTGCTCTTTTGAACCTGAGCAAAACCACTATTGGGTGTTATCTCTCTTTCAATCAGAATCTGTTGCAGTTCCTATCAAAAGATTGTACTTCTTATAAACCATTTAGTACTGTGGTGTTTACTGCTGTACTGAGGTGTCCAGCTTCCTTCTGTATAATCTATTATAAAGTAACCCAAGTTATTTCTGTTAGTTGTCACCAGTGCTAGCAGTCATTGTTAATTCTGTGTTGACCTTGGTGATTCCTGCCTTACATCTTTCCCTAATTTCTGTTGCCTCTTTTGCTACAATTTTTATCTCATCTTGTACAGATATTAGCTATGGGCTTAGCTGGCTGTAATTCTCTGCCCAACTCATCAATACTAGTTTCACCTGCATAATTCTTAGTAACACTTGACCATATTTACAAATTAATTTGTGATATGAATGTAAAGTGAGTCACTCCATATCATTACAATCTATTGTGGAAAATGATCCATGGAACATGAAACAAACAAACTAACTAACTAATATTTAAAGTTGTCTATTTACTGGATGTTGCAACAATTGGTGAGTTACTTTCATTGGTCATGTGTTCTGTGTTTCAAATGGTTTTTGTAGACCTGCCCTTCCAGCTATTTCCTTCAGTAGCTCTAGTCGTTTCTTTGCATTCTCTAAGGTTCCATCTGTTTATACGAGATCGTCTGCCAAGGCCAGACAATTTACTTTCATCTTTCAATCAACCCACCTTTATGTTGTAATTAACTTTTTGTTTTTTTTTTCACTATTTTTCATTGTCTTATTATTTTTTCCAGCACACAACTGAATGATATTGGTGACAAGTTGTCCAATTGTCTGACTCCAGATATAATTGAGAAGAAATTCGAAATTACTCCAAGAAATTTAACTTCTGATGATGTGTTTGTAAGAGTTTGTGTAGTTATTTCCAGAGTTTTCCTATCTGCAGCAAAGTCCTTCATGGTTTTGAGGAAGAAGTTTCTATCTATGGAATCATATGCATTTTTAAAATCAACAAATATCAGCCCTTTTTTATTTAATATTTGGATGTACTAAGTAATTTGTTTAAAGTTTAGAATTTCCTCTGGATAGGATTTGTTACTCTTAACTCCAACTCAGTAATCTCCAGTTTGTTTATTTAATTGGGGGATTTAATATGTCCAGGAGAGGTTTCAGTAAGATTTTGTGATCTGAAGGAGTATTGAAATCCCTCTGTAATTGCTTATGTCTGTTTTGCCCTGTGTGTGTGTGTGTGTATGTGTGTGTGTGTGGGTGGATGGGTGGATGGGTGTCTTTTTCTTTTTTTTTTTTTTTTTTTTTTTTTTTTTTTTTTTTTTTTTTTTTTTTTTTGAAGTGGTTGAATTAATGCAACCTTCCAGTTTTGTGGGATTGTTTTAGTGTCCCAGAACATATTCTTATATAATAATTGTGATTGTCTTCGCAAAATATATTAATTTATTTAACGTTTTTGTTTGCAGAGCCACCAGACCCACCACTTGATGTTGAAGTGGTGGAGGTAGACAGCAGGTCAGTCCGTCTGTCATGGCGGCCTCCATTTGATGGACACAGCAGCTTGATGGGATATCTCATACAGTACAAGAGGGCAACTAGCCTCATCGATGACTGGAATCACATTGGCACCGTTAATGTCTCCATTTCATCGTCAGGTGCTGATTTAACAAGTAAGAAGTGAGTACTTATAGCATAGTGGTAACCTAGGTGGAACATTGCAAGCCACAAGAAAAATTAAAAATACAGCAGTTTCAACTGAAATGTACAAATTTTCCTTATGCTTAGACAACCTCATTAAAATGAGGAATGAGACAGCCATTAGGAATTAGTTTATGTGAGCTAGTACCTTTCTGTTTGGAATACATTATACAGTATACCATGAATGGTGTAAATTACAGTTTTTTAAATGTTACCAATTTACTCTCATTTTGTGAAATAAAATGTAATATTGACTTTGATTCTTAATGTTAAACTAACTTTATTGTTAGAAGAACTTAGAACATAGTGAAAATAGACTGTCGACGGATTATGATGTTAACTCATTAAAAAGAAGTCACTGTAATCCTCATGTAACCACTCATTAGAACTTTTGATAAAAGCTTATATTATTAAAATTCAAACACACATAAACAAAACCAAGCCATGCCATTAAAACACAAAAGTTAACATTTATTTCTATTATTTTTGCTTCATCAGTCACCAGTTGTGAGTAATATATATTACTGTATATTACTGTATAAAACTAATTTTGTAATTTCTCAAAAGAATCAAATATCTTACATCCTTTACATGGTTAGTTCATGTCTTTGACTTGAAACAGTGTCCGCCGCTGGTAACTGAGTGGTCAGTGCGACAGAATGTCAATCCTAAAGGCCCGGGTTGGATTCCCAGCTGGGTCGGAAATTTTCTCCGCTCAGAGAATGGGTGTTATGTTGTCCTAATCATCATAATTTCATCCCCATCAACGCACAAATTGCTGAAGTAAAGTGGTGTCAAATCAAAAAACTTGCACCCGGTGAACGGTCTACCTGACGGGAGGCCCTAGTCACACAACATTTACATTTTACTTGAAACAGTGTGAATATTTGAATGTGCTCACATGCTTTGGGAGCACAGTTTGTTTTCCTGTAGTTTGTACGTTTTATTCCAGGTTGCATCCTTTGATGGTGTTGCTCTTGAGTAAAGAAGCAAGATTGCTGCTGTTGTGGGTCACCAACAATAGCACCACATCTAAGTGCTTCAATTCTGGTTCCCCCCCCCCCAATTTTCCTGCAGTCCATGATTTACTTCCATGCATTACTGAGCTCCAAATTTACAAACTCGGGTATTTCTTCCTCAAATTAAGGTCTAGTTTTGGTAGATGTTTATGGCCCAGGACTGTCCTCTTTGCCTCTTCTAGTCTGCTCTTCATGTCCTCCTGTAGTGGAATTCCTTCATCTTCTTTGTGGTCCTCAACTTTGATGGTAAGTTGATCACTAATCTCACTTCTGCTACTCCACGTTACTTTTGTCTTTCTTCCGTTTATCCTCAGCACATATTCTGCAGTCATTAGACTGTTCATTTCATTCAACAGGCCTTGTAATACTTCTGCACTTAACTTCATTTTAATCCCACAGCAGAGCATTTATTTTATTTCCACCATTGTTTCGTGAATGTATAGATTGAACAGATGAGGTGAAAGACTGCATCTCTGTCTCACACCCTTTTTAATCTGATCTGTCAACTCTTGGTCTTCCATCCTTATTTTTCCCTCTTCCTTTTTGTACATATTGCACACTACTTGTATTTCCTTATAGCTTAAACCTATTTATCAGAGAATTTTGAACACATTGTTGCATTTTACATTAAAGAATGCTTTTTCTAGGTCTACAAATCCTAAGAATGTGTCTTGGTTTTTCTTAAGTCTTGCTTTCATTATCAAGCACGTTACAACTGCTTTTCTGCTGCATGTATCTTACCTTAAGCCAATCCACTGATCATTTAACAGATACTTGATCTTCTTTTCCATTCTTCTATATATTATCCATGTCAGCAACTTTGATGCTTGTTCTGTTAAGCTGACTGTACGATGGTTTTTGTACTTACATGCCCTTGCCATCTTTGGGACTGTGTAGATGATGGTATGCTTCCAGTCCTGTAATTTCTACACACCAACTGAATTATATTTTGGCAGTCATTTCCCCAAGTGATTTCAGAAATTGCCTTGCACCTTACTTGATCACAAGTTCTCTTAAGCCCCATTAAACTCTGACTCTAGTACTGGATCACCCACATCTTCCATGTTAACTCCCAGTTCTTTTTCTATCTCATTGTAAGACAGGTCCTCCGCCATGTAGAGGACTTCAGTGTATTCTTTCCTCTATGTTTAACAGTGATATTCCTCTTGCCGTCTTGGTGTTATTGTCTTTGCTTTTAATTTCACAGCACGTTGCCTTGACATTTCTGTATGCTGAATACATTCTTCTGATGAACATTTCTGTTTGATTTATTATCATTGTTTGTGCAACCATTCCACTTAAGTGTCCCAGCACTTAATATTTGTTTCATTCCTAAAACACTTATTTTGCTGTATTACCATCTTTTCTTGAGCAATTTTGTACTTCCTTTTATTGCTGATCAATTGAGATAATTCCTCTGTTACCCAAGATTTATTCACAGTTCCCTTCCTTGTACCAATATTTGACTGTCCAACATCTGTGATTGCCCTTTTTTTGTATGTATATTCCTGTTCAACTGAAATGCCTGCTGTGGTATACATCACCACAGTATCTATGGACTTGGAGAATTTCAAACTCACACATCACTCTTCAGTAGTTCAGAATTCCACATCTTTCGACATTGATTCTTCTGTATGGTTTTTTTAAACTCTAACCTACTCTTCATCATTATTAAATAATGATCTGAGTGCATATTTGCAGCTGGCCTGCCATACAGTCCACTACCCGATTTTGGAATCTCTTTTCTGCCATAATCTAATCTAGCTGGCATCTTATCACGTCTCCAAGCCGTTTTTAAGTATACCTCCTCCTCTTGCAGTTTTTGAACAGTGTATTACCTTTTACTAGCTGAAATTTATTCCAGATCTATCCCTTTACATAAAAAATATGCACATTCAGTGTCCTCAGTACTTTATGTATAAATCGTGTATCAAACCTTTTGGGTCAAACTGAAACAGGTGATAATGGATCCACAGCTGATTATATTGAGACAGGGAACCAAGGGTCAGAAATGCATTTTTATTGTATTGTGGATGTACACAGCGTACACCGCATGACAACAATGTGGCTCATAGTAACTGTTCAGAGTGGTGACTGCCCATCTCAGTGCGTGTTTTGCAATGATGCATGCAGTTTTTATGCATTCTAGCAATGACCCCGGGTGTCTGTTGTTCACTTGAAGAAGCAGTAGGTGATAGACAGTATACATCTGTGACCACCAAACAGACATGCTGTACTCAACTTGGTTCATACCACATGGTCATGTGACGACCTTCAGTGGCTAATCCACAGCAGTGCTGTAGTGCCAAACTTCTTACAGTTTGTATTGTTCATGTATGAGGCCTCAAGCCACCTGTGATGGTGTTTTCAACAACTGCAACAGCCATGTCTGGAGTAAGGACAATCCCCATGCCATCTGAATTGGGTGGCCACCAGCAACAATTGTCCATCAACGTATGGGTGGGCATTGTCAAAGATCACCAAACATGACATTATTTGCTGCCTCTCTGTTTAACTGGCTCATGTTATATGGTGTTCTGCCAGATGTGCTGCCACAGTTTGTAGTGCCTCGAGAATTTCGGTATAAGTTCCAAAGACACTCAGCTTTCCACAGTCTCGAACACCCGATATTGAAAGTATGAGGGTGAGAGAGTGGAGATGTGTCTACCTCGCCGCTGGTTTCTGTTTGTGCAGGATAGACTTGTATCGGGAGAATACTGCAATAGTGACTGTCGATTGGCGTGGACAAGTATTTGCCGCTCGCTCCATAGAAGCTGTATGTGCAGTACAAGGAGCAAGCACGCTTTATTCCTTGATGGTGTAATAACTGCATTTGTTGTGAACAAATAAATTATGTATTGAACTCAAGACACTTACATTTGATTTTCACGTCGTGGACTTGCTAAAGGCAAGGCGTAGTTCAGATTTTGTGAGAAGAGGAATGGTTGTTAAGCCAACTCTCTCATAAATGTTATTTAATTGGTCTCTGCAAGTTATATATTTAAGTGAACACGAAGAAACTTATTGTGTTTCAAGTCAACTACATCGTTAATCGACGAGTATATTGACAGTAAAATTTGTGTATGTGAACATCAGATTACGGAAATAAGAAAATATTATTTTTTGCCGTACACGCCTCAAAACATTAGAACGTGGCGACCTAAGTGACAGGACCTGAAGAAAGTGGGAATTTCAAGACAGAAACGGGAAGAAGATATTATGAGTTGCCATAGTGACCAGGCCTAACAAGATGTGAAAACTGCTTTCAGTAATTGTATTGAGTCCAATAAAACAATGGAAGAAACAGGCGAGTGCAACATAGTAAAAGACTTGAGAAAGTAATAGCGAAAAAGAAAAAACTGGAGAGAAGACCGCAACCTTTCGACTACGAAAATTGGATGTGGAGAGTAAGCAGTTTTGACACACATACATCCCGCTGACACAGTAACCAGCCACCGACGCGGACTGCACCAGCTGCTACTCATCGGTGATGACTCCGCTTCCACTTGCTAAGATTTTTCTTCAGGGACTTCAAAGGTGAAGGTGAGAATGTCAGATCTGTAGGAGACGTTTAACATCATACCTCCTCCGGCTTCTGACTCAAATACTGGCAAAGTAGGGATCCTGGGGAAGGGGTTTGGAAAAGGTTTCCTGTCTTTGGGGCTATCTTTTTTCTCTTCTTCAATCTCAGCAACTTTCTTACTTATCATCTGAGTACCTACCTATCTTTCCCTCTTTCCATATTCATATACTTCTATCGCAGAAGTCCTTCTCTTTTTCTTTGGTTACAAAGAACCTACAACTTATTTCACTTAAGTAGACCGAAGAATCAGGCTGCACAAACACACATAGACATACACACAAAGAGAAACTTACACACAAGCATGAAAATTACAGATTAGAAAACTGAAGCGATGTCTGAACCTCCAAGAGGTGTAGGGGAATAAAGGCAGGAGAACAACACTCTGAGTAGATCCACATATTGTTGTTGTTGTTGTTGTGGTCTTCAGTCCTGAGACTGGTTTGATGCAGCTCTCCATGCTACTCTATCCTGTGCAAGCTTCTTCATCTCCCAGTACTTACTGCAACCTACATCCTTCTGAATCTGCTTAGTGTATTCATCTCTAGGTCTCCCTCTACGATTTTTACCCTCCATGCTGCCCTCCAATGCTAAATTTGTGATCCCTTGATGCCTCAAGGCCACATATTACATTGTTGATATGTGACGGTTGTGCATCACTATTTTTTTCATTGCTCTCATATATATTTTCATGCATATAAAGACAGGATAATAACAATCCATGCATGTGCCTCGAGAAGCAGGAACAGGAGAACTGGAGCAATAAGTATAAAACAGGGATAAGTTAATTGGAGTTAGTCATGCTAGTCTTTTGAGAAAAGGCATAGTATCTAGTGGGAGTTGGTAAATACAGGTAGACATAGCATCTACTATGTGTAGGCGTAATATCTGTTTATATAGTAGGAGTGAGGAGTGAAAGAGGACTCTAAGGTATTAGATGGAGTATTGGAAAGTGGAGTTGAGGTGTGAGGTAGATTTATAATTTTACCAGAGAATATTTAAGAATAGTATACATAAAGATGTATGCTAGAGCAATGAACCAGGAGGCCTGCTCAAGAAGGATGTGGAGGGCGCACTCTACATTTATTGGATGAGAAAAAGGGCGGATAGGCAGACCTATGAAAGACTGACCTATACTGCGTGCACAGGGGTGCCAAGAAGGGAATTGACCTGTACCATAGAAGGATAGGAATAAGAAAGGGGCATACCTACCAAAATGGAAGGAGAGAGGGTACTCCTAGGATCAACCCATGTAAGATATAGGTACTGTTCCTAAAGGGAAAAAGGGCAGTACCGTGACAGAAGTCACAAGTTTAAAGGGATGTGTCTCGTAGGTTTGAATTCTATGCAACACTAGCATTTTTACGTTCTAAAATTAAAAGTATCTGAAGAAGGGAACACTTTTGTTTTACTCAGAGTTCCTCCAGATTACAATAAGTAATGAATAAGTACATACTTAGGAAAAGTAGTATGGGAAATAAGAGCAAGAGTATTCATGAGTTATGTACACCTGGAATTTACTATTGAAAAAAGGCAGAAAACAAAAATTTGGTACGCACAAATTGTCAGACAATTGAAAAGAGCTAACTCTAACAGGGATTGAAAGATGAGATCAGGCATATTCACTGTTATTGATAGAAAAGATATGTTGTTGAAAGATGTAGCATTATCCTATGTGTCCTTACTGTACATGACAATCATGTATAAAAGATCACGTGTTCGAGATAAGGGGAGGGATATGTAGTGCCTCAAGAGTTTCGGTGTAAGTTCTAGAGGCACTTGGCTTTCCACCGTCTCCATCACCTGATATTTTAAGTGTGAAGCTGAGAGAGTGGAGATGTGTCTACGTTGCCGCCAGTTTCTGTGTGTGTAGGATGGACATTTATTGGGAGAATCCTGCAATAGTGACTGTCGATTGGCGTGGACAAGTGTTTGCCGCACACGCCATGGAAGCTGTATGTCCGGTACAAGGAGCAAGCACGCTTTATTCCTTGATGGTGTAATGACTGTATTTGTTGTGAACAAATGAATTATGTATTGAACTAAAGTCATTTACATGTTTTTCTGGTGTTGGACTTGCTGAAAACAAGAACTAGTTTTATAGTGGTTATTAAACCAGACATATTGTAGTTGTACCTGTTAGTATCTAATGGTCCAAGATGGGGTTGACTTGCGACAGTTGAACGATTATTTGAAACTTGTGAAGTTGTTTTATTGTGGAGATGAAAATACAACAGAGTTGAACAAAAAGTATCCTGAGAGTACAGAATCATTTCAAGAGTAGAAAATAAGTCTATTTTGAAATTCCCTTAACCAGCTATAGTCTTCGGAGAAGAAGAGTTTGTGAAGATTGACGCAGACATCTGACCCGAGAAGAAGATTGGCTGCACACATTACATAAGTCAACTGCGAGAGACATGTGAGTCTTGCACCCTCGTGTCATCAGAAACTGTTAGAAGTTCTTGGAGAGTGCACCCCATGTTGTCTATGAAAGGATACCCGCAAGTGTCTGAACAACTTGTACCTTCACTATCGGATTGGAAGGGAATGTTCAGTTCCATGGTCAGTACGATTGCCAAATTTCACACCTCTGGACATTTTCATCTGGCATTATGTGAGGACATTGTTGTATGAAACACCCAAAGTAATTGATAAAGACCTGGTTGCCAGGGTCTAAGCCACGTGTCTTCTGGTACAACAGGCACAAGGGATCTTTGAGAGAGTGCAGCAGAACTTCATGCTCCATTGCCATGCCTCATTGAGTCAGATGGTTGCATGTTAAACAATTACTATGAGGTATGTTGTTGTTATGTGGTGTGCACTGTGTATATCCATAACATAATAAATATGCATTTCTGAACATTGATTCCCTATCTCAATATAATCGATTGTGGACCCAGTATCACCTGTTTCAATTTGACCCAAAAGGTTTGAGACTCTCTGTACAGTGGTTGTATGTGCAGTGGGGGGATCGGTCAGATATGAGACTGAAAAAGGTGAAACAGTTGTTTTAGTGCAGTTGCACAGTTCTGGAAGATGTATGACAAAGCAGCAAATTGTTTCTGATAATGGAGGAAATCAAAATCTTTACCAAGGCAGAAGGCTCTTGAACATCCAACCATTGTTGGACAGGCTGGTATTACCTGAGAATCTGTGTAATATATTGGACATGAGAAGAGTGTCAGCTGTGTTGGTCCTTTGTTTCGTAATAAATGTCCAAATGGAGCAGCACATTACATTAACGTGAGCCTCTTAGCCATTTGATTGCTTGGCTCCTTGATTATGACCAAAAATTAAAAGAAAGAAGGAAGCATTTGAAATGCACAGATGTTCTACTAACAAAGACACAGTCGTCTGCTGTGGACATTATTGTTTGAAGTGCTTTGAATAAAACATCATTTCAAGGCTTTAGATAAAATTAATGAACAAAAGATTTTATACAGTACTTTTGTCTTTTTTTTTATCTTTTCCTGCTATTAAAAAGGCTGTAAATAGTCTCTCACAGGAATCAACCTACAGCAGACATCATCATTTCTGATTTTTCAGGGCAGAGTCAGTGAGCAGTGCTGTAATAAGAGACCTACACCCTGCAACCAGCTACCACATAAGAATGCTTGCCGTTAATGCTATTGAGGCTAGCATCTTCACGGATCCCCTTACTGTGAAAACACATGAAGAAGGTAAGGTCTTAGCAGTAATAGATGTCACCTAGACAAAATGTTTTATTTTAACTGTTAGTGAAATGTCTCACATATGTTTTATGTCTGTCATAATGAATCAAATTTGTAATAACATCACTCAATAACAACAGCTCCATCGGGCACCCCTCAAGAAGTTAATGCTGAAAATGTTGATCCTGATGAGCTACTCTTAAAGTGGAAGGTATGTATTCCTTTTTTGTAATAAAAGCTAAAATTTTCCTTTGCGACAAGTATGATGGACTTCATCATGAGAAGGACATAGTGTCTGCATAACTTAAGAATTTTAAACGCAAATCAAAGATAACATTACATGTGAAACACTTTCATGCTGTTCTGAGTTTGCATTTGCAGAGCATCAGGAAAATTTCTATGTAATCCTTTTGTTACGTTCTGTTATTCACTGCAAAAATATTGCAAAAGAAGAGTTTAAAGCAAACTCTTGCAATAATAACATAATTTTACAGTGCAATAGCATTCAGTGTCAAATTAGGTTCACTCCGCAGAATGAATTACTAATGTGAAAATTCCTTTCATAGTAAAATCTATGATTTTTTAAGTACCTCACTTTCCATCTTCATAGTTAAATGTTTTGTGTATTTCAGAATAGGTAGGTGCATTAAAACAGTGTTATTCTAACTAGGGATATAAGGAAACACATGGCCATAAAAGAGATAATGGCCCGATGTACGTCCACTGTGGGTGGGTTATGACGTGTGTCTTCTCAAGGATATTTTAAAAATGCTGATAGAAAAAGCAAACATATTCTTCCATGTGGTTTTCTCGTGTCATTCGTCCATATCTCGTTCCTCTAGAAATGTGCTCTGCCAGCCACTGTACTCTGGATGGTGAAGGATACTTTGTGCCTTTGCAAGCCATTCCCTCCCTGCTCCACTTGGCCACAAAGTCTTTACGTAAGATTTACATCAGAGGATGTAGAACATCTCAGATGTTATTCATGAATGCTGGTTATCTAACCATTCTTGGTAGTTTGGAAAAAGATCACCTCTTTCCCCAAGAGGATACCCATTTAAGTACATGGAACAGTTCCATCATTACTCTCATACTGATTAAACTTTCTGGTAACATCTCCATACTGACAACAGTACTCACTTCTTACTAACCTAGTATACCAACAAGAAATAATACATGGTGTACAAAGTTCTAAGTTCTTAGATGTGCATATTAATGAAAACTTAAACTGTAAAAACCATATAGTAGACCTATTAAAATATTTAGGTTAAACTACTTTTGTCATAAGATTAATTGCCAACTTTATGGATATAGAAATCAGTAATTAAAATTTTTTATTTATTTTATTTTATTTATTTATTGATTTATTTAAAATTCATGTTCAGTTTACCATATTTTGGATTATTTTCCTTTACTGACATCTTTCGAGATAGTTTTGATTTGCACAAAAGAAAGTAAATGGATTTATATGTGGGGTTCATGAACATACATGTTTTAGGAAACTATTTAAGCAGTTGGGAATATTAACTACAAACAAAATTGTTTGCATGCAGTTTTTGCAAAGTGATAGAAAAAATGAGCCGTATCTTTTACATG
Source organism: Schistocerca nitens (assembly GCF_023898315.1). Lineage (NCBI taxonomy): Eukaryota > Metazoa > Arthropoda > Insecta > Orthoptera > Acrididae > Schistocerca > Schistocerca nitens. The sequence goes on from NC_064614.1 coordinate 25,663,148, forward strand.
ACTTTCATCTTTGTAATTTCTTCATCTAAAAAAATTCACTTATGCATTCGTGGCATAAATGGTCTGTTAAGCAATTCTGCATTTTACTTTTAAACTGTGCATATATCTATACAGGGTGTTACAAAAAGGCACGGCCAAACTTCCAGGAAACATTCCTCACACACAAATAAAGAAAAGATGTTATGTGGACATGAGACCGGAAATGCTTAATTTCCATGTTAGAGCTCATTTTAGTTTCGTCAGTATGTACTGTACTTCCTCGATTCACCGCCAGTTGGCCCAATTGAACGAAAGTAATGTTGACTTCGGTGCTTGTGTTGACATGCGATTCATTGCTCTACAGTACTAGCATCAAGCACATCAGTACGTAGCATCAACAGGTTAGTGTTCATCACGAACGTGGTTTTGCAGTCAGTGCAATGTTTACAAATGCGGAGTTGGCAGATGCCCATTTGATGTATGGATTAGCACGGGGCAATAGCCGTGGCGCGGTACATTAGTATCGAGGCAGATTTGCAGAACGAAGGTGTCCCGACAGGAAGACGTTCGAAGCAATTGATCGGCGTCTTAGGGAGCACGGAACATTCCAGCCTATGACTCGCGACTGGGGAAGACCTAGAACGACGAGGACACCTGCAATGGATGAGGCAATTCTTCGTGCAGTTGACGATAACCCTAATGTCAGCGTCAGAGAAGTTGCTGCTGTACAAGGTAACGTTGACCACGTCACTGTATGGAGAGTGCTATGGGAGAACCAGTTGTTTCCGTACCATGTACAGCATGTGCAGGCACTCTCAGCAGCTGGTTGGCCTCCACGGGTACACTTCTGCGAATGGTTCATCCAAAATGTGTCAATCCTCATTTCAGTGCAAATGTTCTCTTTACGGATGAGGCTTCATTCAAACGTGATCAAATTGTAAATTTTCACAATCAACATGTGTGAATCCGCACGCAATTGTGCAATCACATCATCAACACAGATTTTCTGTGAACGTTTGGGCAGGCATTGTTGGTGATGTCTTGATTGGGCCCCATGTTCTTCCACCTATGCTCAATGGAGCACGCTATCATGATTTCATATGGTATACTCTACCTGTGCTGCTAGAACATGTGCCTTTACAAGTACGACATAACATGTGATTCATGCACGATGGAGCTCCTGCACATTTCAGTCGAAGTGTTCGTACGCTTCTCAACAACAGATTCGGTGACCGATGGATTGGTAGAGGCGGACCAATTCCATGGCCTCCACACCCTCCTGACCTCAACCCTCTTGACTTTCATTTATGGGGGCATTTGAAAGCTCTTGTCTACGCAAGCCCAGTACCAAATGTAGAGACTCTTCGTGCTCGTATTGTGGACGGCTGTGATACAATACGCCATTCTCCAGGGCTGCATCAGCGCATCAGGGATTCCATGCGATGGAGGGTGGATGCATGTATCCTCGCTAACGGAGGACATTTTGAACATTTCCTGTAACAAAGTGTTTGAAGTCATGCTGGTACGTTCTGTTGCTGTGTGTTTCCATTCCATGATTAATGTGATTTGAAGAGAAGTAATAAAATGACCTCTAACATGGAAAGTAAGCGTTTCCGGACACATGTCCACATAACATATTTTCTTTCTTTGTGTGTGAGAAATGTTTCCTGAAAGTTTGGCCGTACCTTTTTGTAACACCCTGTATATATTTATTAAGTTACAATCTCATACTTAAGGTAATGTCCTTTGTTTGAAAAAATTACAATACCTTTCATTCAATATATCACAGTTAATAGTTGCCAAGCAGAATGTTCACATGTTTAGTTCTTTCATTGAGCTGCCCTAACTGGACAGTCCAGTATAGCACAGCATGCTATTTTTCCCTGCATACACTGTTGGCTATGCTTATGTCAGGTGGTTGGTGAAGCATTTTATTTTCTTGTACAGTGTGCTTGTAGTGTGCCTTTTAACATTATATATGACTAAGTGAATTATTTACAAAGAATATTGCTGAACTTTCATCGTGAATTAGATATCATACATTATATGAATATTAAACAATAGGAAGTCCAGAGAGGAATAACAACAACACGTGAAGGATAGCGTGCTACTCATCACATAGAGGTGGCATTGGGTCGCAGACAGGCACAATGATAAGACTGCTAACCATTTAAACCCTTGGACAAAAAAGTCCTTCATCTGAAACAGAAAGCACACACACATTCACACAAGCACAACTCACACACATGGCCACTGCCTTTGGGTGCTGGGGCCCATCTGTGGATTGCAATTGCATCTGATATGAATGGCAATCTGCTGGGGTGAGCAGTGGGAGTAAGGAGGTGGGTTGGGGCAGGGAGGGTGAGCAATAACAGGGTATGGATGGGACAAGATGATGTGCTGCCTGTGGAAGCACACTGGGATGAGGTGGGGATAGGATGGGCTGCTAGATGCAGAATCCTAGGCTGTGGTTGTTGTGGGGGGGGGGGGGGGGGGGGGTGAAGGGAGAGGGGAGACAAGAAGAGGAGAGAAGAGAAGAGGATAGATAGGTGGAAGACAGGGACTAGTGAATGTAAAGGCCAGAGGGGGTACATCATGTTCTGGACTGTGGGTGAGGGCACCCTATCTACATTCCTCCATAACCTGAATACCTCCCTCCCTATTCACTTCACCTGGTCCTCCTTAACCCAATAAGCCACTTTCCTTGATGTTGAGCTCCACCTCCAGGGTAGCTACATCAGTACCTCCATCCACATCAAATTACCAATCACCAACGGTACTTACACTTCCAATGGCTGCCACCCATTCCATACAAAAGAAGCCTTCTGTACAGACTAGACACCAGAAGTCATCACATCTGTAGTGACAAGCAACTCCTCTCCAAATATACAAAGGGTCCCACTGAGATCTTCATAGAGCAAAATTATCCTCCTGACCATGTTCAGAAACAGATCCCCCATGCCTTGCTTCTCCAGTCACCTACCACCTCCGACATATCCACTGTCTGACTCAAAGGAGCACTCCTCCCATAACTCAATACCACCCAGGACTGGAGAAACAGAATCAAATTCTCCGCCAGGATTTTGATTACCTCTCTTTGTGGCCTAAAATTAATACTCTCCCCACTATCCTCCTCACCCCACCTACAGTGGCATTCCACTGCGCAGAAAACCTATTCAATATCCTTGTCCGTCCCTACTCCACCTCTGCTCCCAGCCCCATGACTCATGGCTCACATCCCTGCAACAGACATAGATGCAAGATCTATCTCGGGCGTCTTCCCACTAGTACCTATTCCAGTTCTGTCACATGCACCTCTTCCCTTGTGAAAGGTATTTGTGAAAGCAACCATGTGACTGCATACTAAGCTGGAACCACTGTGGTGCATGACAAATAACAAGCTGTCTGTCTGCATGAATGACCACTGCCAAACTGTGGCCATCCAGTTGCTGAACATGCTGCCCAATACTATGTGCTTCATCTGAATGATTGCTTCACAGCTTGTGCCATCTGGACCCTTCCTACAATACCAACTTTTCTGACAATACCAACATTACTGAATTGTACAGGTGGGAACTTTCCCTACAACATAACCTTTGTTCCCATAACACCCTGGCCTCAACCTTCACTAGCCCCTTTTCTCCACCTACCTGTCACTTTTCATGTTCTCTCTCCAGCAGTCACATGCCTTTCATCTTCCATTCCCACTACACAAGTACTAGTGTCCCCCCCCCCCCCCCCATCAGCAAGAGCTCCCAACTCTGTGCCTAGCACCCCACCGTGTCACCACCACATCCATGCACACTCTCAGAGGCAGTGCAGTATCTCCCCCACACCTACCCTGCCAGCTCTCATCCTGCCTACCCCATGCTGCCTCCTTATCCCCACCACCCACTCCATCAAACTGCTGGTCATATCAGATGCAGTCGCAGTCCCAGTCAGGCTCCAGTGCCTGGAGATAGTGACCATGTGGGGTGAGTCGTGCTTGCAAGAATACCGTATTTACTTGAATCTAAGCTGCACTTTTTTTCCAGTTTTTGTAATCCAAAAAACCGCCTGCAGTTTAGAATCGAGTGCAAAGTAAGCGGAAGTTCTGATAAATGTTGGTAGGTGCCGCCACAAGTAAAAAAAAAAAAGGGTGGTAGAAGACGAGCTTTTTTCTCCGCCCTGAGTTTCGACCACTGCATTTTCATACATTATCCAATGAAGTAAATACAAATTCCGTATTGTTCATCTTCGAATGTAGCAGCATTTCAATGTACTACAAAAATCTGACTGGCAAGACTGTTTGGGATATTTGTCAATATGGCCAACTGAATTTTTTCCTAGCTGTCAGAAGAGGTGGTTGCTAGTAAGAAATTTTATGAATTGTGAATCACATGCAGATTTTCTTCACCATAAGAATGATACGAATATAAACATTTTGCCATGTATTCTTTCGTGTTTGCTGCTATCTCATTTAAATCCTGTCTGCCTAATAAACTACGAAACTAGAGTGAGACAACAACAAATGCGGAAGAATATACATATCATGTCATGTTTATGTTCTTATTATTCTTATGCCTACTAGTGATACAGTCAGAAATGAAGCACGGCAATTGACTACCGTATTTACTCGAATCTAAGCCGCACTTTTTTTCCGGTTTTTGTAATCCAAAAAACCGGCTGCGGCTTAGAATCGAGTGCAAAGTAAGCGGAGGTTCTGAAAAATGTCGGTAGGTGCCGTCACAACTAACTTCTGCCATCGAATATATGTGGCGCTACACAGGCTTGCTTTGCAGGCACAAAGATAAATACTGGCGCCAAAACCTCTGCGTCAGTAAATAAATTTTAAAAAAAGGTGGAAGACGAGCTTTTTTCTCCGTCCCGAGTTTCGAGCACTGCATTTTCATACATTATCCAACGAAGTAAATACAAATTCCGTATTGTTCATCTTCGAATGTAGCAGCATTTCAATGTACTACGAAAATCCGTCTGGCAAGACTGTTTGGGGTTTTTGTCAATATGGCCAACTCTATATTCTGAATTTTTCCCTAACTGTGAGAAGAGATGGTTGCTAATAGGAACTTTTATGAATTGTGAATCACATGCAGTATTCTCTTCACCACAAGAATAATACGAATATAAACATTTTGCAATGTATTCTTTCGTGTTTGCTGCTATCTCATTTAAATCCTGTCTGCCTAATAAACTACGAAACTAGAGTGAGACAACGGCAAACGCGGAAGAATATACATATCATGTCATGTTTATATTCGTATTATTCTTATGCCTAATAGTGATACAGTCAGAAATGAAGCACGGCAATTGACTAGATTTTTAAATCTAAGATGCCACTAATTTCTGTGCAGAATGTAATGTACTAAAGAGGCGTCTGCAAAGATTTTCAGACGGAGAAAAATTTTCGCTAAACTCTCGTTCAGAACATCTTCTATCATACGCAGTCTATTATTTGGTTCTTGTTGATCATTATCAAAGAAAGCAGTATTGTAAGTAACAACAAATAGCAGTCTCTTGCCATTGTTTCGCTAATGAGACAATTCCTCCCTTGTTTTCATTGTTAGCGGCGGTAGCGCGCACAAAAGCAAGCCATGCCGCGAGCGGCGACAGGCCGTAAACACTCATTATCAGAATGCGACAAACAATGCATGACACAGTACAGTAATGCATTTTCAGCTTAGAGTGACGTAAACACCTATAACAAAGAGAACGGCACTTATCAGATCAAAGAAAAATAAGCAATCAATTCAAACCAGTCGAAGCACGTGAAAAAGAAAGGATACCCTTATAAATACGGATGGAGCGCCTGACGCATAGCAGTGACTACCTGGTAAAATTTAACTGCTAAGCTTACAACTTGGACCAAACTACTGTAGCTGTATCGTCATTCATTTGACCTAAATTGTGTCTCATATTACAATGGACCAACTTTGCTTCGATTTGCAAGTGTGGCCTAAAACTTTTCTCTCCCCTTGAATTTCGAGTCTCGAATTTCAGGTGCGGCTTAGATTCGGGAAATTTTTTTTCCCTTGATTTCGAGTCTCATTTTTCAGGTGCGGCTTAGATTCGAGTGCGGCTTAAATTCAAGTAAATACGGTGTGTGTGTGTGTGTGGGTGTGGGTGTGTACGTTTTCTCTTTTGGAAGAGGAACTTTTTTGTCCGAGGGCTTAAATGTCTTTTCATTGTACCTGTCTGCAACTCAGTATCTTCTCTGTGTAGTGTGTAGCAATCTATCCTTTTCATATTGTTATTATTTGTATATCACTGGCTTTTAGCATAATCTTTGTGTTGTCGAATTGTAGGCAACTGAAATGTTCATTTGAAATGGAACAGGTTGTGGCATAGTAAACACATACCTGAAATTCAGCGTTGGTGCCTTTTATTAACATTTCTCCAAAGTGTTTTGGGAAACAAATGTATCCTTCACCCAGAGGATTTCCATTTGAGTACATGGAGCACTTCCAAAGCATCTTCTTACTGACTGAACTTCCCAGTAAGATATCTAGAAACTGGGATGGAAACTGCTATCATTGGTGGTTGTCAGTCCCTATATCACTTCTCATCATGGGTGATTAAATTTTCTGTGCATTAACTAGTGGGATTATCATGAATGACAGGGAACACATTGTCATTGTCCAACCACTACACCTATCAGATCAAAGTATGACGACCTGACACCAGCATCCCCATTCCTACATCCAATCTACTTGAAGGTTGGTGCCATCCCTGGAGCATGGATTCTGCAAGTCAGATGAGATTGTACTGTGTGGGATCTAAACTCAGCATTCGCTCAGTGATGAGCGTGGTTCCATGATTGGAGCTGCTTCCAGCAGTGGCTCAGACATTGGTCTGCAGAGTGGCATGAAGTGATTGCTTATCAGAATTTATTCTATTAAAGATGACAATGGCTGCTGAAGCCTAGGGTTGCACTAGTAATTCATTGTTAGTACCTTTTACAGAAGAAACCTGCAACGGCTGCTTCTGCCTATTAATGTGTAACTTGACTTGTTCCTCACCCACGAAAACTTTCCTTCAGCATGAAATTTATGGAAAATGATTCGTAAACGAATTCTGTGTCATTTTACCTGGCAGATGTATAAGTGAATGAACTGTGATTCTATCTGGTAGGGCGTCTCAAATACTCAGGGATGGCTCACTTAAGTTTTCAGTACATGGTCATCTCTGTTGGTATGCTACACTTTCCTGGTATTCTCTCTTGATAAGTTGTCAGCCGTTCCCGTTCCTTACAAGTGACCTTGTGAGCTCTTTTCATTTCGTATAATTCCAAATTATGTCTAGATATTTAATCGATGTGACTGACTCAAATAGCATACTACTAATACAGTATTCGAACATTACAGGAATGTTTCTCGTATACATCAACATTAGTGCACATATTTTAAACATGGCTGACAACAGCAACTGTAAATAAATCTTCAACATATAAAGTATACAGCCAACTGGTTGAATAAGTTTAATGTAAAAACATATGCAACCAATTGGCTGTATACTTTATATGTTGAAGATTAGTGTATATTTATCCACATTTAAAATATTCACTATACATTTATTCTTGCAGTCATGATCATTATTACTCACCTCCAGTAGGATAGCATTGTATATCAATAAGCCTGCCTCAATGACTTTTTCACCTCAGTGAAGTTTTGGTGCTCATTTTCATACTTTTTGTTTTCAGATACATCTCCATTGGTCTGTACAACTCCATTCTTAAATTCAATCTGTATGCCATTACTGGCTGGAAACTCTCAAGGCATTGTGTATGCATAAATGGAAAGTTTTTCATTATGCCTACATGTTTCCTACCTTTTGTTTGGCTAGAGTGAGGGCTGCGTTTTAAATTGTAACCGTCCTAAAGCGTACTGATGTTGCTGATGATAGAGAGAGAGGAAAGGAGAAAAAAATCCACAGCCACATGATCTACATCCTTGAAACTCTGCCAACATGTTCAGAATTTAACTCAACACTGTTCAATGACCAAGAACCATAAATAGCTGCACTTCCTTCAGTTGTTGAACAACTATGATTTTGCATTGTGACAACTGATTGTGGAGGTGTTCTACATTCTCACTTTGAGAACAAAGTGAGTTATTACTGACAGGCAGAAACTTGCATTACTTTTTTAGTTGAACACAGTAGTCAAAATATGTTAGAATGAATTTTAGATGGAAGATCTGAGAGGGAAAAAGTCCAATTCGATTAGGAGGATGAATGTTTGCAATTGGGATGACATACTCTACAAAGACAAACAACCCCCCTCCACTTTTTGAAAAGCGTTCTTCACTATTTTCTAGTTATGAAGGAGGATTTTAAATACGAAGTACTTCTAGGTTGTACAGCCATGACAGTTTTAAACTCCCGCCTGAGGTCGAGTCCTCCCTTGGCCATGGGTGTGTGTGTTGTTCTTAGCATAGCATAGTTTAAGTTAGTTTCAGTACTGTGTAAGTCTAGGGACCGATGACCTCTGCAGTTTGGTCCCTTAAGAACTCACACAGATTTGAACATTTGAATTAGATTGATGATGTATTTCAATGTTTAATATATGTCCGTATGGGTTAATTTATAGGTTCTGAAGAAGATACCATTATTGGCATCAAAACCTAGGTAAACTAAAAAAAAAAAAATACCTTGCAACTGAAGGCTGAATTTCTTATTTTTTGAACAATTCGCGGTTGCTGAAGTGCTGCATTATGTTAAATATTTGTATATTCATGATAGTTTGACATCATCCAAAACATAGGGTTCTTAAAACAAGGCAGTATTTCCTATAACATTTATGTAGCTACATCAAGAATTTATGATTATTTTTACTATAGAGGTTGATGCCAATTAGCTATTATCTAAAGGGTGAGACTCTGGCTTTGCAATCTTGACTGTGTCCAGGGACAGATGATGATGCTGTACATGAAGTGGTGATCCTGGCATGGTGACAATGTAATGGTTCAAATGGCTCTGAGCACTATGGGACTCAACTGCTGAGGTCATTAGTCCCCTAGAACTTAGAACTAGTTAAACCTAACTAACCTAAGGACATCACAAACATCCATGCCCGAGGCAGGATTCGAACCTGCGACCGTAGCGGTCTCGCGGTTCCAGACTGCAGTGCCTTTAACCGCACGGCCACTTCGGCCGGCCGACAATGTAATGACTGTTGAGTATTTCACTGGTGCTGGAGTAAGCAATGGACAGGTGGCTTAGGGAACTGGTGGAGCAGACTATTCTACGGTGAACCATCAGCAATCACTTTGATGCCAATGTTGTTGGCATGCATAGGTGTCCATGAATGGACAACTGTGTGTGGTCAAGAGTTCTTCAGTGTGGAGCAGTTTTTCTGGTCACTTGGCTTCTGACTCTGACAAACACATGCTTGATAGAAGCGTATTTTTCTGTGCTGGACTGTGAACCTAGGAAGTCTTGTACTTTCATATCCATTTTATCCTTAAGGGCAGCCACTGTAAAACTATATTTAGAAAGGTTAACAACGGCATTATGGGAATGTTTTGTCTCTGGATTTGGTGCCGTGTTGATAGGGTGTTTTCAGGGATGTGGCAAGTTGAAAAAGTCATCTAGGCAGAGTTTAGCTGCTATGAGGGGCGAATGAGGAGATACGCTGTGAGTATGGTAGGGGTTGGATAGTGGTGCCCCGAGGCAGCTGTAGGATGTCAGCAGACTGGATAACTTATGGAGGTGGTGACTGGAATGCTCCTTCAGATGCTGGAGAGCAAGGGATTCGATTTCAGGGATGTGATGTTTGGAGTTGGGCTTGCACAGTAGTAGCATCTTGCAGAGGGAGCAGAGATGGTTCTAGGATGCCTGTGCCATGGAGATGGGTTTTTGCAGTATTAGGGTATCTGCCCTGGGTGAAATTTCAGGAATCCCAAATTTATATTCTTGAAGAGAAAAACCTTGTTTCACAAAGTGCCCATCATCCAGTGCACATTACTCTATCGATTATTCATATGATTTTGACTTGCATCCCAGTTGATTTTTGAGCATATCTGAACACGCTCTAAGTTGGTTTCCGAATGAATCATAAGTTGATTTCTGGATGCACAGATAATGTGCAAGATGTATCTGCCAGGGGAATTCCCATTGCATCTAGAAATAAAAAACTTTCCCTCAGACAAAAGGGGATGGGACTATATGAGCTGAGCCAAATAAACCTGCATGGGAGAATGCCAATTCCTGTTTGTTTATGTGGTTGATTGGCTGAGCAAATGATCAGCATTGTTATAATTATTGGTGGATTCCATAGATTCAGATTACCAGAGTGTAAATAAACGACTAACAGGAATAACAGTTAAGAAAAGTTACATATTATCTTCTTGATATATCAAAGAAAACGAAATTTTGACAGAAAATTTTTGCCAGATTGCTACACTACCAGTTTTACAGTCATCAGATAGCAGCCGCTCTAAGTTTTGTGTTAGGAACTGTGCAGAAAATGCATCGAACAAACACATAATAACGCCTAACGAGGGAATAGACATGGGATAACAGAACTTGTGATTCTGGCAGGGTTATTGAAGTTAACTGGAGAATAAGTTTTGACAGTGGCAAGAATAGTTACAGAATTAGTGATGACAAGATTGTTTGTTAGAACGGGGGAGGAAAATAAACGGGGACAACACACAAATTGTATGGAAGAATATGACGATTCCAAATTTATATAAGTATTTTGTACTACTACTTTTCAATCTCATGTTTGAGAAACTGGAGCTTATGAATGAAATATGAGACTGTTCCCTAACAAAACATTTTGCTTGGAGTAGGCCTAATAGGTGTTTGATATTGGTATTTCATGAATTATGTTCTGTTGTGTTATTTATGTAATTTTGCTTATTTGATGTGAGTTACAATTGCTGCAATATTAGAAAGGCCTATTTTGTTTTATCTAGCAGACAGTGACAAGCTGTGAGAGATGTAATCAAATCGAGAAACCACACCAGTCTTGGGTACTGTTCATATTTACAGCTATTTCAAGATTAGACAATGATATATTGTGTAGCAAAATGTTGGCCCAACTTTGAGGTAATAGATTCTTTCACAGAAAGGAAAGCATGCAGTGTAAAGTTGAAGCAAGATTAGAGAGAGAAAATGCTGGGACCTAAGGATTGAATAAATGTGTCCTGTCTTATTTGTCTCTTGTCTTTACAGGTTTCATGTTTCCTATATTTAATTTTATGTCACACAAAAGAGAAAGCTATTAGCTGATAGGTAATAAAGAGTGCAAATTTTGTGAAGAGTTATTATTCCTCTGCTCACAAATAGTCCCACCCAGTATTAATTGTGAGTCTATTTTAAGGGGGTAGGGCCAGGAGAGGCACCACAGAACATTTTAATTTCCACTGTCCTGAATGTAGGTTTGGTGGCTTCCATTATAAAATATACACATTAGAATTCTGAGAGCAAACTACAGTGATGTGCAATAAAAGAAAGCTGTGTGAAGAGGTGTAGCACTGCACTTTGACACACTTAAAACTGAATAACATGTCTTACATTTCCTCAAACACATTTATTTTATATATCAAATCTTCAGAAATATATGCGCTACAAAGTGAACATATTTTTAAAAAATTGTTTGTTATTTTTCTTTTAATTTTTGACATCTTATCTCAAATGCTCAAGGGGGCAGGGGGTGACACCATCAAGTTTTTGCCCAGTTCAAAATTATCGTAGATCCTGGGCTGAGGTCAGGGATTGGTGAAATCTGAATAGGTGTATGTCATTGTGTGAAGGCAGGGATGGGATCCTCACTCCTCTGTTGGCACGTGCTGAGAGCTGCATTATTACACATAGCTTTTCCTGTTTCTTTTTGCTACATGTCAAAATTGATACTGATTAGACTGTAGTTTTAGCTTCTGTTTCCTATTTTTGTTTTAATGTTAAACAATGTTAATGTGATACAAATTCACTAATAAATTTTTTAGGCACCATTGGCTGACACCTGGAATGGAGAGATATTGGGATACACAGTCTACTGGAACATTCATGGAAACATGTTTGATGAAAAAAATAGTACAAATAAGCTAGAGGTTGGTAAAGTTTTTCTGCAATAAATTTTAAAAATTCTAAGTAAGTCATTATACAATCATTTTTATCTTTATATCAAATATGCAATTACAGGTTCGAGGTTCTTCTAACACAGAGATCCGATTGAAACAATTGAAGAAATTCACAAAATATGATTTGTATGTGCAAGCCTTCAATGATATGGGGCCTGGACCACTGTCATCACCTGTTACTATTACAACTAAAGAGGGAGGTGAGTGTCACTCTTAATCAACAGCAGCTAAACACTTTGGCTTGCATTGCTCATGCATATGTAAACACTGTACTTAACAACAAAAACAGATGGACATATCGTAACACCTACTGTAGAGTATTATCTGTGCTTATTTTGTTGGTTTTGTGGTCATCATTAAAGAAGAGTGCTGATAACTGGCAAAGTTTTCATGTTTGCAAAGTTATTTTTGAAAGAATCAAAATTTACTAACATATATTCATGTTTTCTGCATGAGGCATACAAAAGCAGTGAGCACACTTTTTTTAGAATAAAGTTTACTACACTCAGAATTCAGATTAATATTTTTGTGACTGCACTAGTTTCTGCTGGATATTAATTTTCACTATCCTCTAGGATGAGCCTTGGCATAAGTCTACCTTTTCATATGTCTATATGATATAACTGGCTAGAAAAAAATCTACTCATCAAGTGTAGAAAGAAGAAAACACATAGAAAAGCTAAGGAAATGTCCAAGCTTTTGGAGCCAATGGCTGCTGCCTGTAGCAGAAGGGTTGAAGCAGAAGGAAGAGGAATGGAGGGAAAAGGACTGGTGAAGTTTAGAAAGTGGAGAGAATTGTAGAAAAACTGCCGAGAACCCCATAACTCTCCGTATTTCCTAAACTGTGCCAGTCCTTTTCCTTAATCCCTCTTCCTTCCCATTTAACTCTTCTGCTGGAATAAGCAGCCACTGGCTCTGAAAGCTCGCAAATTTCCTTAACTTTTAGACTACACTTACTCTTTGATCTGCTCATGGCAGACTTTCACTGGTATGATATTCAATTCACCATCTTATGGGGAACATGTTTTACCAGCTGTTCTACATGACTGTGAACATCATAGCTGTGTCTGATCTTTTTAAGGTGAAATGTGCTTTAGGCACTCAAATAGAGGCAAAAAGGGTTGTTAACTGTACATCATCTGGAAACTGGAGAAAATGAACTCAACTTCAGAATTTGAAATGGGAACAGGGGGGGGGGGGGGGGGGGGGAACTAGTATTTCTGAATAAACCTCTAGAAACTGAACTTTTTGTCTGAAAAGTATTTTTATATTTTCCATCATTTTGAAGAGATAATCAAAAACTCCTCCTCAAGTCAATGATTTGGACAGTGCTTTACACAAAACTAAATTAATACAATGGAGAAACAGCCAAAATTACAAATTTCATTTTTTGAATTATCTGTATGCTTTGTAAATGTTCATTTGCTCTTTAAGTTGCAGGCACGATTAGAAGACACTCACATGTAGCTTCTGGCTACAGCTTTTGACAGTAAAGGGAGACATACGCTTGCACGCACTCACACACACACACACACACACACACACACACACACACACACAATCTCCAGCTCCAGCATCTCGGGCTGGAATGCCAAACCTATCTATCTTTTCGTACATTGTTATTATTCCTATCTGGAGTTTCCATTGTTTAATTCATTTGCTCTTTGTTATATGTATATCTTGACATGGTACTTATATTTTGGGAAATACCCTTAAGACTTTCTGAGTGATATGAAAATGGATCCTGACCCGAAACTAGTCATCAAATAAATAAAAACAAAATTTGATACTTTTATCTGCTGTTCCATTTTATTGATTAACACTAATTGCTGCCCTGCAATTACTACAGAATTTTGTAAGTTCAAAAAAAAATAAATTGTTAAACTGTTTGCTGTGAACCACTTGTATGCCTGTTCCTCTATTCTCTCAGCTGTGTTTTTAATATGGATGTGTTAGGACATTGTGCCATCAGCAAATACCACAATTTTGAAGAGTCCTCCAATGCCTTTGTTAAATTATGTATTTTGGTTAAGAAAAGCAGTGGGCCAAGTAAGAAACCTTGTGGACACAACATTTAAATGGTTTCCCATTCTGGTTGTTCCTTCCCCCCACCCCACCCCTTCCTCTGTTTTCCATGATTAAAATGCGACTCCATATGTGCCAGGGGATTTCTTTAATGTCATGACATTTTAATGTCTCTTGTATAAATTTGTGATCCACATACAAAATTGAAGCCCATGGATGGCTGCTATGAGGAGGACTCAGGTTCAGTTCTCGGCACTGCCAGAGGGTGTTCCTTGGTGGAGGGACTGTAACAGGGTGCAGTCAGCCTCATGATGTCAGTTGAGGAGCCACTCAGTTGAGAAGTAGCCATTCTTAGGTCAAAAAAGCTGACTAAGACTGGGAGAGCGATAGGCTGACCTCATGCCTTTCCATACCACATCCACATGATATCATTGGTGGTCATTTGGTACTGATTGGCCCATATGGGCCAGAATGTGGACCTTTGTTTTTTATTTATATATATAAATTCATTAGATGATATATTCCTTTCTCTGTAGTCAATCCTTTAGAGAATCCAGACTGAGTAGTTGTTAAAAGATTATCAAAAAAGTGATCCAGTATTCTGTTATATGTCAGTTACTTAGTTTTTTAAGAACATCAGGAGAAAAGGGATGGGTCAGTAATTAGAGGTGATTCATTCACCTACACGCTTTAAAATGGGTGTTATAACCTCATACTTCAGTCCTTCAGGAAATAACACCCTGACTATTTTACTCATGATAAAGGCAACTAAAGGAAGGTGCCATCAAACCAGCACAAATTTCAGAATTTTGGCTGAAATACCACCAGAGCCCAAGAGCTAATGATTTTTGTCATCCCTTTTAACAGTTGATTTTGTAAAATTGATGTCTGGTGATGGAGTATGCAATGCTTATCTCAATGAATATGCTGGATATACTTTTGATAGTCAACTTTTTGTCTCTGTGGTTAGAGTTACTGGTAAGATAAAATCTTTGAATTTAGTTGCCAGTAATTTTCATTTTACATCGCATGTCTCTCACCTATTGCCACAAGGGGTGGAATATCACCACGTTTACTCATATGGTTCCTAATAATACTCCAAATTCTCCTCTGTATGATGAGAGATTATTAAATTGGATGTATCAATCTTGCAGTGGCTTCTGAATCATTCCATTGATTTTAAAACTTTTACTTTCAATGCAATATTGTTGTTGACCTTAGCTTGTAATGCATTCATAGTGTTTTGAGTGTAGAATACCCATCACAAATGTGACATTTATTTATTTTTTTAAATTTATTTATTATCTTTTTTTTGCATATAGTCACCAACTGATGACTTTTGCAAACGTTATAGCATTTTTGTACAAACAGTAGCAATTTGCAATTCACATGTACAAGAAGCCACTTACGGGTGATGCACTTGGCAATATATGGTACAGAACTTCCTAATGCAACATACAGTTGTTACATAGTATAGGTATTTGCATTTACAGCATGTTGCTACAAAAATAATATATATTACAATCTCCTCAGAATAGTACATCGTATAGATAGAATAGTTAGGCCTACATTTAAGAGTAGCTACATTTTAATATCAGTATTCATTCAGTGAGTACAAACATTTGAGAGTTAAGAATGATTTTAATTCCCTTGTGAATACTTTACCTCTGTGGCATCTTATAGCACTTGGCAGTTTGTTAAACCATATCTGGCCATTAATCCAAGGACTATGATCTGTTGTCTTTAGTTTAGTTCCCTTTCTGAAGAAGCAATCTTTTTGTCTTGTGTTATGGGTATGCACATCAGAGCATTTAGTTTCATTATTTTTATGGTCCACAAAGAATGTTATTAATTTGTACAGATACAAGGAATATACTGTTAGATATTTATGTTGTACAATGGTTTCCCTACATGAATCTCTGTATCCTAGTTGATGCATGGTCCTGCTTGCTCTTTTCTGCAGTTTTAGGATTCTGTTCATGTGACTATCAGCACCACATCCCCATAACTCTATTCCATAATTAGTATATGCAAATATTGTCCCATAATAAGCAGTTTTTAATGTTTCTTCAGAGACTAATTTTGATAGTTTGCTAATTAAGTGCCACGAACTGCTGATTTTACTGCATACAAAATTGATATGGTCTACCCATCTAAGATTTTCATCTAGGTATATCCCCAAAAATTTACATTTTTCAGTGTCTACTTTTTTGATGCCACTTATATCATCAATACAGGTTTGGTATGAATTACCATCGTGTTGCCCATGTATATTCATTGTACACTGTCAACCAGTTTAACGTGATTTTTGCATTCCAGAAGCTAATGTCAGCTTTTAATAAGTGACACTGTTTCATAATATTAATGGAGCTTAACGCAGATCTGTATATTCACAGATTTTAAATGTTGAACTGCTGGTGCTGACTCAGTATTTGTGATTATGGTTTTGTACTGCTTATATTCACAGATTTTAAATGGTGAACTGCTGGTGCTGACTCAATATTTGTGATTATGGTTTTGTACTACTTGTATTATTCTAATTTATTATATTTTGATAACGTTGGGATATCACGAGATATCTCAACATTATTTAAGTAAATTTTCATTACTAACAAATATTTGCACATGCAACATGAAATTGCTATAGTTTGTGCTACAAAAAATATAACTTGCAGTGCAGTGAGAACCATATTATCACTTTGCTATCTGCAGTTCCAGATGCCCCTCCACGAAATGTAACCTGCTCTCCTTTATCATCACAAAGTGTGAAAGTCAGCTGGTCACCACCACCAGCCCACAGCCATGGTGGCATCATACGTGGATACAAAGTCATCTACAGGCCCATCATTACTGATTACAGTAAGTCTGTCATGACTCATTTCCAGTACCATACACTCTCTTTAGAATCAACAATGTAAGAATGCTTTTTTGTGGTCATTTTATAGAGAACTTCCTTTTCTATTGTCAAGGATTATAGATTCTAAGCTAATCATCATAGCCATAAAAAGCTGTAAAGCTAACAATGAAGAACGCTAATTTTTATATTAGTTGATGACTGACTTCCATTGTAAATTATTCCTAGTTCTCCTTTAACTGAACTGCACTTTACATCTGTCAAAAGCAGATGATGAGATCCATAAATTTTTTTAATGTTAGACTGTATTCAGTTGATGTGTATGTAGTATTGAGCCATTTCTGTGCATGTGTTGTCTACATTCTAAATTATGAATCATACACTGCCAGAAAATAAAAATGCAGCACTCTCAAGTACAGGGTCATTTTATTGATAAGTGATATGGCTCGTAGTTCATCATTGCAGGAGTGTATGATAACAAATACAGACCAAATGAAACACATATCACAGGAAATAGTGCCTAAACAGTTACATGAGTAGACAGTGCACTCTCCTCTGGCAGCAATGCAGGTGTGTATTCTCGCATGCAAAACTTGAAGGAACACACAGAAAATGTTGTGGGGAAGGCTAACCAAAGACTGCGTTTTATTGGCAGGACACTTAGAAAATCAACAAACCTACTAAGGAGACTGCCTACACTATGCTTGTCCGTCCTCTTTGAGAGTACTGCTGCGCAATGTGGGATCCTTACCATATAGGGCTGACGTAGTACATCGAAAAAGTTCAAAGAAAGGTAGCATGTTTTGTATTATCGTGAAATATGGGAGAGAGTGTCACAGAAATACAGAAATGATACAGGATTTGGGCAGGACATCATTAAAAGAAAGGCGTTTTTCATTGCGACGGAATCTTCTCACGAGATTCCAATCACCAACTTTCTCCTCCGATTGCAAAAATATTTTCTTGACACCGACCTACATATTGAGGAATCCCCAATTACCATGATAAAATAAGGGAAATCAGAGCTCATACAGAAAGATATAGGTGTTAATTCTTTCTGTGCGCTATAGGGGATTGGAATAATAGAGAATTGTGAAGTTAGTTCGATGAACCCTCTGCCAGGCACTTAAATGTGATTTGCGGAATATCCATGTAGATGTAGATGTAGAAATGATCATAAAAGTGTCGAATGGCATCCTACGATAGATTGTCCTAAGCATCTTGCAGCTTTTGTTTGATTCTAGCAGGCCCTGGAGAAGGAATAAGTTCCTGCTTCGTAATGTCCCATACGCATTCAGTTGGTAAGAGATATGGTGAGCTTGCCAGATAGAGCAACACAAACAACATGTTGTGTCACAGCAGCCATATGTGGTTGGGCATTGTTGTGCTAAAAAAGCACATCATCTTTCTGCAGAAGAAAGGGCATTAGTATGGGATTAAAAATTTGTGCAATGTAGTGGCCAGTGGTTTCTTTACCTTGTAGAAACACTAAATGTTACCACAATTTGTAACTGGTGACCCTCACACCATGAACCCTGCAATAGGACCTGTGTGTTGCGGGTGGGTGTGCTCCAGAATAGGCCATTCACCAGGTCTAAGCCATACATTTTACATCCATCACTCACGTACAGACAGAACCTCCTCTCATCACTGAAGACAACAGACCACCACTCCACTCTCCTGTCGATTCTTTCTAGACGTGAGAGTAGCCATGCTCAGCAGTGTCATGGTGTCAGTGGTAGTGTGGTCAGCATCGTATGTGATCTCGGTTGGTTGTTTCGTTGGTTGGTTGTGTGTTTAAAGCAACCAAACTACTTGGTCATCACTCCCCATGATCTTAGTCCTACTGCAAGTACAGTAGATGGTTTCAAACTGTCCTTGGTGACACAGCAGGTGCAACATATGCCCAGATTTATTTCCTGGATGAATAGATTAGAATAGAGTCTTTATTGTCACATGACATGTTGTATACACTCATTTGATTTAAATATTGGTGACTCGTCAATGAATAATTCTATGCCTACCTAAGTATACCTCAAAACAAGATACATTAAGATAAAGCATATGGATGTTCCCAGAAGCACATTACAACATAAAAAGATAATTATATGTTAGATTTCTTCCTTTTTCTTAAAATTTCCACAGTGGTTTAAAATCATTCTTTTTAAGTATTTTTCATGTTTGTTTCTCTAGTTTATAAATATGGACATACTTCAAAGAGCAAATACTTTCATAAAAGTAGTATATATGTATACATCAAGATATATCTAAAAACAAAGAAGATGAGACTTACCAAACAAAAGCGCTGGCAGGTCGATAGACACACAAACAAACACAAACATACACACAAAATTCTAGCGTTTGCAACCAACGGTTGCTTCGTCAGGAAAGAGGGAAGGAGAGGCAAAGATGAAAGGATGTAGGTTTTAAGGGAGAGGGTAAGGAGTCATTCCAATCCCGGGAGCGGAAAGACTTACCTTAGGGGGAAAAAAGGACGGGTATACACTCGCACACACACACATATCCATCTGCACATACACAGACACAAGCAGACATTTGTAAAGGCAAAGAGTTTGGGCAGAGATGTCAGTCGAAGCGGAAGTAAAGAGGCAAAGATGTTGTTGAAGGACAGGTGAGGTATGAGCGGCGGCAACTTGAAATTAGCGGAGGTTGAGGTCTGGCGGGTAACGAGAAGAGAGGATATACTGAAGGACAAGTTTCCATCTCCGGAGTTCTGACACATTGGTGTTAGTGGGAAGTATCCAGATAACCTGGACAGTGTAACACTGTGCCAAGATGTGCTGGCCGTGCACCAAGGCATGTTTAGCCACAGGGTGATCCTCATTATCAACAAACACTGTCTGCCTGTGTCCATTCATGCGAATGGACAGTTTGTTGCTGGTCATTCCCACATAGAAAGCTTCACAGTGTAGGCAGGTTAGTTGGTAAATCACGTGGGTGCTCTCACACGTGGCTCTGCCTTTGATCGTGTACACCTTCCGGGTTACAGGACTGGAGTAGGTGGTGGTGGGAGGGTGCATGGGACAGGTTTTACACCGGGGGCGGTTACAAGGGTAGGAGCCAGAGGGTAGGGAAGGTGGTTGGGGGATTTCATAGGGATGAACTAAGAGGTTACGAAGGTTAGGTGGATGGCAGAAAGACACTCTTGGTGGAGTGGGGAGGATTTCATGAAGGATAGATCTCATTTCAGGGCAGGATTTGAGGAAATCGTATCCCTGCTGGAGAGCCACATTCAGAGTCTGATCCAGTCCCGGAAAGTATCCTGTCACAAGTGAGGCACTTTTGTGGTTCTTCTGTGGGAGGTTCTGGGTTTGAGGGGATGAGGAAGTGGCTCTGGTTATTTGCTTCTGTACCAGGTCGGGAGGGTAGTTGCGGGATGCGAAAGCTGTTTTCAGGTTGTTGGTGTAATGCTTCAGGGATTCCGGACTGGAGCAGATTCGTTTGCCACGAAGACCTAGGCTGAAGGGGAAGGGACTGTTTGATGTGGAATGGGTGGCAGCTGTCATAATGGAGGTACTGTTGCTTGTTGGTGGGTTTGATGTGGACGGACGTGTGAAGCTGGCCGTTGGACAGATGGAGGTCAACGTCAAGGAAAGTGGCATGGGATTTGGAGTAGGGCCAGGTGAATCTGATGGAACCAAAGGAGTTGAGGTTGGAGAGGAAATTCTGGAGTTCTTCTTCACTGTGAGTCCAGATCATGAAGATGTCATCAATAAATCTGTACCAAACTTTGGGTTGGCAGGCCTGGGTAACCAAGAAGGCTTCCTCTAAGCCACCCATGAATAGGTTGGCGTATGAGGAAGCCATCCTCGTACCCATGGCTGTTCCCTTTAATTGTTGGTATGTCTGGCCTTCAAAAGTGACGAAGTTGTGGGCCAGGATGAAGCTGGCTAAGGTAATGAGGAAAGAGGTTTTAGGTAGGGTGGCAGGTGATCGGCATGAAAGGAGGTGCTCCATCGCAGTGAGGCCCTGGACGTGTGGAATATTTGTGTACAAAGAAGTGGCATCAATGGTTACAAGGATGGTTTCTGGGGGTAACAGACTGGGTAAGGATTCCAGGCGTTCGAGAAAGTGGTTGGGTTCCGCCTGGACATCAGGAATGGGATTACCTTGGAAAACTTTGTATGTGGTGTTGTCTGAAAGCTGACACAGTCCCTCAGCCACATACTCCCGACGATCAAGTACCACGGTCGTGGAACCCTTGTCCGCCGGAAGAATGACGATGGAACTGTCAGCCTTCAGATCACGGATAGCTTGGGCTTCAGCAGTGGTGATGTTGGGAGTAGGATTAAGGTTTTTTAAGAAGGATTGAGAGGCAATGCTGGAAGTCGGAAATTCCTGGAAGGTTTGGAGAGGGTGATTTTGAGGAAGAGGAGGTGAGTCCCGCTGTGATGGAGGACAGAACTGTTCCAGGCAGGGTTCAATTTGGATAGTGTCTTGGGGAGTTGGATCATTAGGAGTATGATTAGGATCATTTTTATTCGTAGCAAAGTGATATTTCCAGCAGAGAGTACAGGTGTAGGACAGTAAATCTTTGACGAGGGCTGTTTGGTTTAATCTGGGAGTGGGGCTGAAGGTTATGCCTTTGGATAAGACAGAGGTTTCGGATTGGGAGAGAGGTTTGGAGGAAAGGTTAACTACTGAATTAGGGTGTTGTGGTTCCAGATTGTGTTGATTGGAATTTTGAGGTTTTGGAGGGAGTGGAGCTGGAAGTGGGAGATTGAGTAGATGGGAGAGACTGGGTCTGTGTGCAATGAGAGGAGGTTGAGGTTTGCTGGAAAGATTGTGATGGGTGAGTGAGTTGCCTTTCCGGAGGTGGGAAACCAGGAGATTGGATAGTTTTTTAAGGTGGAGGGTGGCATGCTGTTCTAATTTGCAGTTGGCCTGTAGGAGGATGCTCTGAACATCCGGTGTGGATGTGGGAGAGGAAAGATTGAGGACTTTTATTAAGGACTTGCTCTTCAATATATCCTCTCTTCCCGTTATCCACCAGGCCTCAATCTCTGCTAATTTCAAGTTGCCGCCACTCATACCTCACCTGTCATTCAACAACGTCTTTGCCTCTGCACTTCTGCCTCGACTGACATCTCTGCCCAAACTCTTTGTCTTTAAATATGTCTGCTTGTGTCTGTATATGTGTGGATGGATATGTGTGTGTGTGCGAGTGTATACCAGTCCTTTTTTCCCCCTAAGGTAAGTCTTTCCGCTCCCGGGATTGGAATGACTCCTTACCCTCTCCCTTAAAACCCACATCCTTTCGTCTTTCCCTCTCCTTCCACCTTTCCTGATGAGGCAACAGTGTGTTGCGAAAGCTTGAATTTTGTGTGTATGTTTGTGTTTGTTTGTGTGTCTGTCGACCTGCCAGCGCTTTCGTTTGGTAAGTCAAATCATCTTTGTTTTTAGATATATTATTCCCACGTGGAATGTTTAGCTCTATTAATTTATATCATTAATTTGAACCCAACAATATCATTAATTTGAACCCAACAATTACGTTTTATTGAGTCTATATAGGCGGGATAAAATTGTATAGTAGATTACGGTAAAAAGGAGAAGGTGAATACAAAGTCAAACTACTGGCACAAACAAAAAGTGAAAATAAGATGACAGAAAAGATTTCGAAATACAACAGTGACAATAACAAACGTAATTGTTGGGTTCAAATTAATGATATTGTTGGGTTCAAATTAATGATATAAATTAATAGAGGTAAACATTCCACGTGGGATAAATATATCTAAAAACAAAGATGATGTGACTTACCAAACGAAAGCGCTGGCACGTCGATAGACACACAAACAAATATAAACATACACACAAAATTCAAGCTTTCGCAACAAACTGTTGCCTCATCAGGAAAGAGGGAAGGAGAGGGAAAGACTGAAGGATGTGGGTTTTAAGGGAGAGGGTAAGGAGTCATTCCAATCCCGGGAGTGGAAAGACTTACCTTAGGAGAAAAAAGGACAGGTATACACTCGCACACACACAAATATCCATCCACACATATACAGACACAAGCAGATAGAGGGAAACATTCCACGTAGGAAAAATATCTCTAAAAACATTACTGGTAAAAACAGAAAGAGAACACAACCACCTAACCTTTATCCACATCGTTGTCTACCAACACAAGTTCACCACAGGATCAACATAGCCCAGCTTTAACCAACACTTTTTGCATTTTTTCACACCAGATCTCCTGTTGCGTTCTAGTTCACCTTTATCTCTCCCCATATATTTTTATTTTCATTTTCATTTCAGCCTCATGTTAAACTTTCCACCTTCTAATACCATGTCACCCACAACACCCCCACAATGACCCCATTAAGTTTTATTTACATTCCCTCCGCAAACATTTTTTCGCCCTAGCCAGGTAACACTCCCATATTTTATTTTCTCAGGCTTGTCTGACATTTGGCATTACCCCCAAAGGCCTCACACTTAAAGTTCCTAACTCTGGCTGCAACCCTTCTTGCCATCAGTCCCTATACCAGTTCCAAACTGAACAATCCATTGCCCTCACCCACCTAATCCTTCACCTACACATCAACTCAGCCAATGAACGCACCCGTCAACTCCTATCCTTAATAAAAGTCCTCAATCTTTCCTCTCCCACACCCACACCGGCTGTTCAGAGCATCCTCCTACAGGCCAACCGCAAATTAGAACAGCATGCCACCCTCCACCTTAAAAAACTATCCAATCTCCTGGTTTCCCACCTCCGGAAAGGCAACTCACTCACCCTTCACAACCTTTCCAGCAAACCTCAACCTCCTCTCATTGCACATGGACCCAGTCTCTCCCATCTACTCAATCTCCCACTTCCAGCTACATTCCCTCCAATACCTCAAAATTCCAATCAACACAATCTGGAACCACAACACCCTAATTCAGTAGTTAACCTTTCCTCCAAACCTCTCTCCCTATCTGAAACCTCTGTCCTATCCAAAGGCCTCACCTTCAGCCCCACTCCCAGATTCAACCAAACAGCCCTTGTCAAAGATTTACTGTCCTACACCCGTACTCTCTGCTGGAAATATCACTTTGCCACGAAGAAAAATGATCCTAATCATACTCCTAATGATCCAACTCCCCAAGACACTATCCAAATTGAACCCTGCCTGGAACAGTTCTGTCCTCCGTCACAGCGGGACCCACCTCCTCTTCCTCAAAATTACCCTCTCCAAACCTTCCAGGAATTTCCGACTTCCAGCCTTGCCTCTCAATCCTTCTTAAAAAACCTTAATCCTACTCCCAACATCACCACTGCTGAAGCCCAAGCTATCCGTGATCTGAAGGCTGACAGTTCCATCGTCATTCTTCTGGCGGACAAGGGTTCCACTACCGTGGTACTTGATCGTCGGGAGTATGTGGCTGAGGGACTGCGTCAGCTTTCAGACAACACCACATACAAAGTTTGCCAAGGTAATCCCATTCCAGATGTCCAGGCAGAGCTTCAAGGAATCCTCAGAACCTTAGACCCCCTACAAAACCTTTTACCTGACTCCATCAACCTCCTGACCCCACCGACACCCCTCACCCCTACCTTCTTCCTAAAATTCACAAACCCAATCATCCCAGCCGTCCCATTATAGCTGGTTACCAAGCCCCCACAGAAGGTATCTCTGCCTACGTAGATCAACACCTTCAACCCATTACATGCAGTCATCAAATACACCAACCACTTTCTCGAACGCCTGCAATCCTTACCCAATCTGTTACCCCCAGAAACCATCCTTGTAACCATTGATGCCACTTCCTTATACACAAATACTCCGCACGTCCAGGGCCTCGCTGCGATGGAGCACTCCCTTTCACGCCGATCACCTGCCACCCTACCTAAAACCTCTTTCCTCATCACCTTAGCCAGCTTCATCCTGACCCACAACTTCTTCACTTTTGAAGGCCAGACATACCAACAATTAAAGGGAACAGCTATGGGTACCAGGATGGCCCCCTCGTACGCCAACCTATTCATGGGTCGCTTAGAGGAAGCCTTCTTGGTTACCCAGGCCTGCCAACCCAAAGTTTGGTACAGATTTATTGATGACATCTTCATGATCTGGACTCACAGTGAAGAAGAACTCCAGAATTTCCTCTCCAACCTCAACTCCTTTGGTTCCATCAGAACCACCTGGTTCTACTCCCTATCCCATGCCACTTTCCTTGACGTTGACCTCCATCTGTCCAATGGCCAGCTTCACACGTCCGTCCACATCAAACCCACCAACAAGCAACAGTACCTCCATTATGACAGCTGCCACCCATTCCACATCAAACAGTCCCTTCCCCTTCAGCCTAGGTCTTCGTGGCAAACGAATCTGCTCCAGTCCGGAATCCCTGAAGCATTACACCAACAACCTGAAAACAGCTTTCGCATCCCGCAACTACCCTCCCGACCTGGTACAGAAGCAAATAACCAGAGCCACTTCCTCATCCCCTCAAACCCAGAACCTCCCACAGAAGAACCACAAAAGTGCCTCACTTGTGACAGGATACTTTCCGGGACTGGATCAGACTCTGAATGTGGCTCTCCAGCAGGGATACGATTTCCTCAAATCCTGCCCTGAAATGAGATCTATCCTTCATGAAATCCTCCCCACTCCACCAAGAGTGTCTTTCTGCCATCCACCTAACCTTCGTAACCTCTTAGTTCATCCCTATGAAATCCCCCAACCACCTTCCCTACCCTCTGGCTCCTACCCTTGTAACCGCCCCCGGTGTAAAACCTGTCCCATGCACCCTCCCACCACCACCTACTCCAGTCCTGTAACCCGGAAGTTGTACACGATCAAAGGCAGAGCCACGTGTGAGAGCACCCACGTGATTTACCAACTAACCTGCCTACACTGTGAAGCTTTCTATGTGGGAATGACCAGCAACAAACTGTCCATTCGCATGAATGGACACAGGCAGACAGTGTTTGTTGGTAATGAGGATCACCCTGTGGCTAAACATGCCTTGGTGCACGGCCAGCACATCTTGGCACAGTGTTACACCGTCCGGGTTATCTGGATACTTCCCACTAACACCAAACTGTCAGAACTCCGGAGATGGAAACTTGTCCTTCAGTATATCTTCTCTTCTCGTTACCCGTCAGGCCTCAACCTCCGCTAATTTCAAGTTGCCGCCGCTCATACCTCACCTGCCCTTCAACAACATCTTTGCCTCTTTACTTCCGCTTCGACTGACATCTCTGCCCAAACTCTTTGCCTTTACAAATGTCTGCTTGTGTCTGTGTATGCGCAGATGGATATGTGTGTGTGTGCGAGTGTATACCAGTCCTTTTTTCCCCCTAAGGTAAGTCTTTCCGCTCCCGGGATTGGAATGACTCCTTACCCTCTTCCTTAAAACCCACATCCTTTCGTCTTTCCCTCTCCTTCCCTCTTTCCTGACGAAGCAACCGTTGGTTGCGAAAGCTAGAATTTTGTGTGTATGTTTGTGTTTGTTTGTGTGTCTATCGACCTGCCAGCGCTTTACTTTGGTAAGTCTCATCATCTTTGTTTTTAGATATATTTTTCCCACGTGGAATGTTTCCCTCTATTATATACCTATGCATCTAGATATTTAGATAGATAGTTCACACGATACATAGTTTATAAGTATGGACACATACAAAGAGAACATAAATCTCCACTAAAAGGGAACATAAGCATACGCATAGAACGTAATGTAGGAAAAACAGGAAAACAAAAAAATATCTCCTACATGTCTTCCTCATTTATAAAATCATCCACACTGTAGTAGCATTTGCTTTTTAAATATTTTTCAATGCTTGCACCTGGGGGTTCTTGCTTGCAGTCCTTCAACTCATTTTGTTGCTTAGCTTTAAAACCCTGTAATATGGAGTATTTTCAAATAATGTTAGTCTGTGGCAAGGTAATATGTAGTCTTGTTTGTGCCTTGTTTCATAAGCATGTGTAAATGAATTTTCCTCAAAAAGATGTGTTTTTTTTTAACTCAAAGAGAAGTGTTTCATGTACAAACATGGAAGGAATTGTCAGTAAGTCAGGGCATACAAATAAAGGTTTGCGGCTTAAACACTCTGAGGAGGCTCCCTTTTTCAACTCCTCAAAAATTATGCTGTATCTTACAACTTATATAAAATATACATAATACACAGTTTTCCTAACAGCTAAGTCACTTACTTTATTTAGAACCCTCATTGCGTAAACAAAACTATTTAACTGAAGTTCAATCAGCCAGTGTTGCTTGCACTATGGTTTGAGCGTGACATGCATCTGTACTATATGGATGTTCAGAACCTCATGGGTTTGGTAATGTTTCACAGACCACTGCGGAAAGCAGGGACACACCACTCATACATTGTATATGGGGTGTGCAGCATTCCATTGATATTTGCAGTCTGCTTCACGCAGGTCTACAATGCAAACCTTTTACGATGGCTGAAGTTGTTCCGTATGGTGGTAGTACACACTCGTTGCCGGTGGATGGTTGTACCCCAGAATGACTATTTCAAACACTGTTCACCTCTAAACTTAGTGCAGCTACTGCCTACAGAATCAAAAATGAAAGATGCACTGACAGGCCTCCTGATCATCATGACAGATTAATCACTAACTCCACATCTCTCAGTATCCACATATTATAACCTAGTACTACTGAACAAAAACAGATCAATTAATACTTTCCTGTAAATTCATTGCTAGATGGAATCATGTACCTTATGTGCTAATTTTACACTATAGCATGTCAAATTTCATGCAGTATGTATCATATGTGTTTCTCCTGCAGAACCTAAGCCAAAATGCAGCTCATGAGTAATATCATTTTTGAATGAACTGTTTTCAGATTTTCGAACTGTGGGAAGTGAAGTTAAAAGAACTGCTAGTCTTGAAACATACCTTCATGGGCTTCTCAAGTTTACAAACTACTCTGTAAGACTGCTGGCTTTCACAAATGTTGGAGATGGTGAACTGAGCCAGTCGGCTTTCTGTACAACTGAACAGGATGGTAATGTAATATATTATTCCCATGCCATTATTTATCTGGAGCCACTCATGATGTAGATACTGTTATTGTTGTATAAATGATTCAGTGTATCAAAACTTCTTTTTGCATGAAAGAGTAGTTTTTTGTGTCAGTATGTGTAACTTTTTAATGAATATAAGTATTGAAGTATCTAAGAGTTCTATAAGTGGATAATATACTACTTTTCTGAAATTTCAAAACAGCAGCACTTCACCACTATAAAAAATGAATACCCTTGAAAATAATCAATTTTTGAAAATATAATGTAAATTGATAGACAAAAAAATCTACTCACCAAGTGGCAGCACCAGAACACATGTATAAAAGTAATCACAGTTTACAATCTTTTGGAACCTGTGGCTCCTTTTTCTGGCAGAAGGGTTGAAGGGGAAGGAAGAGGGGTGAAGGAAAAGCCCTGGTGAGATTTAGGAAAAGGGGTAGAGTCAGAAAAGTTACCCGCTACCCCAGGTCATGGGAAACTTACTGGACGGAGCCACTGACTCCGAAAACTTGCAAACTTTAATACCTTTTAAATGTGTGTTCTCCTACTGCTGCTTGGTGAGAAGATTTTTTATCTGTCTAATTACATTAAATGTATGCCCCGAAATTTATGGGGTGTGCATGTTACACAGTAGCCCTGTATATGCATTATGTGAGTAAAAATCTTCAAGCACTCTCTGGCATTCATTCCAAAGGTTAATTAATCATTATTGGACTGCCTTTCACTATTATTACAGCATTTAAACTTTTGCAAATACTCTCCACTAAGTTGTGATATACTGGTGTTGTGAAGTGGAAGATTATGTCTGTCTCTGAGTGATACGATAAGCTCTTGATGTGCCATTTGGTGAAATGTTTTTATGCAGAGCTTGAAAATTACTCATGGGAGAGGGATGTTCACATGTGTGTGATTGATGTATCACCCCTCAGTCGGTTGGTTCATATACGGTTTGCCTATGTATGAGGATACTTGCATATTTCCAGAAATATCCAATCTCACCAAAGGTGTATCCATTGTATACCAGTGATTTTCTGTGTGCTCACAAGCATTTTTAGGGTAAACGTATCTGGAAAACAGAGCTGTAGAATAAATATAGTTACAGTTGAACCAGCTACAAGTACAACAAAATACTACAACTTGGACAAACCCAAGGATATTAAAGAAAATGCGTTTAGTGTCCTCCCTTGAAACATCAGAAGCCTTATAAATAAAACTTTTCGTTTCCGTTCAGGAAAAAGAAAGGAAATGGAATTTATCAGACTTATTGTCCACTTCAGAACATTACATAGAAATCACTTAAACTGAACACATTTGCTGGCCATGATGCTGTTTCTAGCATAATATCAGAACCTGTGGATTACCCTCAAGCTGTCTTTGAAATCAATCAGCAGCTCGGGGCATAGTTCCTGACAGGATTAAGTATGCTGTAGTAACACATCTACAGAACTAGAGATAAGCAAGTCGCGCCTGCAATTACAGACCTTTATCACTCCTATCAGCATTTTCAAAAGTGTTGTCTGTGATAAAATACTGACGAACTTGTTATCTGCTACTCAGTTTGGCTTTGTATTCTCCTCAGACAATGTAATATAAGTCCTCATAAATGAAATGCTAACAGGAAAATTATCCTGTTGGTACCTTTTATGACCATGCCAAAATCTTTGATTATGTGAATCACAAAATTCTACTGAACAAACTAAAGTGTTCTGATATTAATGGCATTCCTCTTGCATGGAGGTAGTCATAACTTGATAACAGAAAACAGAGACTGCAGGCTTTCACAGCCGGTATTAGTGCTATTGTTGATATTTGTTTTATGAATACAAAGCCATGGTCCAAGCCGAAATTCTCTGCATAAAATTTTGTCTTCCAGCGCTGGAGATATTATCAGAGGCTTTAATGAACCAGGAAGCAGTTAGTCTCACATAAGCTCAGCAAGCCAAACTGTTTTCTACAGCCATGCAACTGTTGGTTTATGCCATCATCAGATTGCTGTCTAATATCACAGAGTATATTATGGAGTTTGTAGTATGAAAGAGTTGTTGCTGTTGTTTTTATTTAGCTCTAAGGTCCACAACTTGTCTAATTTCAATCCTTCTTCTTTTCTGTTAAATTTGTTTTTGGGCTTTTGAATTTCTGTGGCCTCCCTGTACATCATAACAAATTATTGATTAGAACTTTCTTAAACCACAGTCTGAAAGAAATGGATTTGATGTTCCCTAGTCCCAGTGCATGATCTGCTACTGCTAATTTATTTGTCTTGTTCAGGCAACAGTGGCCCTTGCATTTCATAGGGTGGGTAATAATGGATCCTTTTGTAGATAGTATGTACATTTGACATTCCTGCATATACTTGGTCACAAGAGTAAGGGATTTTACATGATCCTCCTGTGGCAAGCAGCTGGCATAGGTCCTTTGCAGTGTTCAAATATTCACACACATTTCTAGTTTGTTGAAACACTGTGTGATTACTGTGTTTCCCAAGTATTCTGTTGATGCGGTGTGTGACAGTATTTATGAATGGAAGGCAAACTCTCCCTTTGGTAGGTTGTTTTTTCATTAGAAGCTTTAGACCCTTAGTCAGAGTTTGCTGTTTCTTCTGGTAGAACTCACCCTCCAAGTACTGTGCTTCACATATTCTTTTAACCTGGTGCACCAATGATAACTCTCAGAATTTATAAATATTCTGAATAGTATTAATTGTAATTTTTAGTTCACTAAGAAAAAATGGGAAGTTCAAATTTAATTTTTGAATGTAGAGGTACTTAGAAAACCTGACAAAACTTTTGTGCATGAAGTCTACAGGAAGCCCACCAGGTACATACCGTCACAGAAATACCAGTCACCATCTCTGGCAGAAAAGAGAAGATATAAAAACTTTGGTGGACTGGGATACAAGAATCTGTGAACCACAGTACTTGGAGGACAAGCTTGATCATTTAAGAAGTGCCTTTGGAAGAAACTGCCACTCTGAAAAAGGAATTAACAGCCACTACACCCTAAAAGATCTAGAGCTTCTGATGGAAAAGAACCAACCAAAAGGAGAAGTTTTCCTGTCATTTGTAAACACTATCTTAGATCATAGCCTCAGAGTTCTAAGAAAACATGGCATTGATACATTGTTTAAACCAACTGATAAGGCCTGTGAATATTAGAACACTGAAAAGGACCTACACCATCCACTTGCCATAATAGAAGTATAGAAAACCCTTGCACTTGCGGTCAAGTTTACATAGGAATTACAAAAAGAACCATTAACACCTGCCTTAAAGAATACCAGAACAATTGTTGCCTGGACAAGATGGATAAATCAGCAGTAGCAGCTCATGCATTGGGACCAGGGAGCTATCAAATTCGATAGTTTGACACTTTGGTTTTAGTGAGATCTAATCATTACTTTGTTAGGATGTACAGAGAGGCTACAGAAATTCAGAAGTATAAAAGCAGCTGTTACAGAAAAGGAGGAGGATTGAGATTAGTCAAATTGTGAGTGTTAGTGCTAACTAATACAAACAGCCCAGGCTTCATAACATACATCAGTGCATCCCTGCGATCTTAGGCAGCAGTGTGGTGATGCCACGAACTTATGGTTGCATCGATACAAATAAACACTTTGGCTTTCTGAGCTTGTTTGAGTCTAAACTGCTTTCTGATTAATTAAAGCGTCTGATATTGTCTTCAGCACTGCAAGATGAAACATTAGGCAGAGAATAATGCCAAGGACCAAGGCCTTATGCCCATAAAGCAAATATCAACAATAACACTAAGCAGAGAATCTTATTAATACACTGTGTCTTGAGCATGAAACTAGCCTCAAAAAAGAGGAACATAATATGTAATGTGTCACAGTGATTGTTACTGGGCACACTCATGGTTTTGATGTACGTAAATAATATTCCACTGACTTAATAAAGGGCAGTTAAAAGGTGTAATATTTGTTAATTACAGAAATGTACCAGTCTAATCTGAAACTTGGCCACAGCAGACACAGCTCTGGTGTTAGCTGAACAGGCCTGAAAGTAGTTCACAGCAGAGTAAGCCTTACTGTTATGAAGACTCATTTTGCCCAATTTTCGATAAGCAATAACGACCTGATAGTACCAGACGTAGACATTAAGTTATATGCTAAATGAAGCTCAGTGCTTAAAATTCCTCAAGGTCCAGCTGGATAAAAAGTTAAAATAAAGACATAGATAAACTAATCAAGAGAAACAGTTCAGTGTGTTTTACCTTTAGAAGCATCTCTCATTCAGTTGACCTGAAGACAAGTGTGTGGACATAGTTTGCATATTTTCACTTCCTGTTGTCTTATAGACTTATATTCTGGGGTAGTGCATCTTAAATAAATAAAATGTTTGTTCAGCAGGTGTGACTAGTAACATTATTGCGTAATGTAGGTAACTTACATCTTGCAGAATCCCTTTTAAAGATCTCGGAATTCTTACACTCATTTCCCAATACATTTATTACTTAAAAATTTTTGTTGCTGATAATAAAAATATATTTCAGTTGAGCAGTGGTATAGGCAATCACAATACAAGACACAAAAACAAGTTTCATGTAGACTTTGTCTCCTGGTCCAGGGTTTGGAATGGAATTGTGTATTGTGGTGGTAAGATATTCAACCAGCTCCCATCTAACATAAAGCATAAACTTGCATGCCAAGTTATAATGTTCTGTAAATAGGACTCAGTATTTATGGATGTAAGAAAATATTTTCTTTGAGAAATACGTTTGTAATCGCATAAATATTAAACTACTAATAGTAGATAAACAGCACCTATATATGGTAGTAAAATTAAGGCAGCAGTAACTTTTTTTTAAGAAAGTAGTAGATTTCTTACTAATTTACTTGAGTATATATAAATGCTACATCTGTGGCTAGCAATAAGCAGTTTAAGGTCAAGTACTAATTTTATTTTATTGTCTTTGTTTGTTAATATGAACTGTTATGTAGGCTTCCTGTTCCAGTTTTTTCGTGTTTACTGCACTTATATTTATTCACTGTTCAACGTTTTACCTTTTACATTGCATTTCCATCACACTGTCCAAGATGGTTATGTACTGTATGTTTCTGCTTCAATCTAGAGGTGTAACTTCTTTTCCAATGTCATTTTCAAACATTGTAACTTCTTTAGCAAGAATATTTAGTGGAAATGAGTGTATGGCATTGTGGGCTGGGAGTTCCCCATTCGGGGAAGTTTAGCCACCGAGTGCAAGTACTTATTGCATTTGACACCACATTGGGCGACTTGTGCGTTGGAGATGGGGACGAAAAAAATTATGAGGACAACACAACACCCAGTGCCTGAGTGGAGAAAATCTCCTGCCCTAGCTAGAAATCGGACCTGGGACCCTTGGCGAGAATAGTCAGTAAATGTCTGAAGATGGCCTTGTAAGCTAAAAACCAGTTAACACAATAAAAGTAATATTGTAAAACAAAAGCAAACTAGAGCTTTTCATTTAGTATTATGATGTTGTTGTTGTTGTGGCCTTCAGTCCAGAGACTGGTTTGATGCAGCTCTCCATGCTACTCTGTCCTGTGCAAGCTTCTTCATCTCCCAGTACCTTCTGCAACTACATTCTTCTGAATCTGTTTAGTGTATTCACCTCTTGGTCTCCCTCTACGATTTTTACCCTCCACGCTACCCTCCAATACTAAATTGGTGATTCCTTGATGCCTCAGAAAATGTCCTACCAATCTACATCTACATCTATACTCCGCGAGCCACCTTACGGTGTGTGGCGGAGGGTACTTATTGTACCACTATCTGATCCCTGATCCCCCCTTCCCTGTTCCATTCACGAATTGTGCGTGGGAAGAACGACTGCTTGTAAGTCTCCGTATTGCTCTAATTTCTCGGATCTTTTCGTTGTGATCATGACGCGAGATATATGCGGGCGGTAGTAATATGTTGCCCATCTCTTCCCGGAATGTGCTCTCTCGTAATTTCGATAATAAACCTCTCCGTATTGCGTAACGCCTTTCTTGAAGTGTCCGCCACTGGAGCTTGTTCAGCATCTCCGTAACGCTCTCGCGCTGACTAAATGTCCCCATGACGAATCGCGCTGCTTTTCGCTGGATCATGTCTATCTCTTCTATTAATCCAACCTGGTAAGGGTCCCATACTGATGAGCAATACTCAAGAATCGGACGAACAAGCGTTTTGTAAGCTACTTCTTTCGTCGATGAGTCACATTTTCTTAGAATTCTTCCTATGAATCTCAACCTGGCGCCTGCTTTTCCCACTATTTGTTTTATGTGATCATTCCACTTCAGATCGCTCCGGATAGTAACTCCTAAGTATTTTACGGTCGTTACCGCTTCCAATGATTTACCACCTATGGCATAATCGTACTGGAATGGATTTCTGCCCCTATGTATGCGCATTATATTACATTTATCTACGTTTAGGGAAAGCTGCCAGCTGTCGCACCATTCATTAATCCTCTGCAGGTCTTCCTGGAGTACGTACGAGTCTTCTGATGTTGCTACTTTCTTGTAGACAACCGTGTCATCTGCAAATAGCCTCACGGAGCTACCGATGTTGTCAACTAAGTCATTTATGTATATTGTAAACAATAAAGGTCCTATCACGCTTCCTTGCGGTACTCCCGAAATTACCTCTACATCTGCAGATTTTGAACCGTTAAGAATGACATGTTGTGTTCTTTCTTCTAGGAAATCCTGAATCCAATCACAAACCTGGTCCGATATTCCGTAAGCTCGTATTTTTTTCACTAAACGTAAGTGCGGAACCGTATCAAATGCCTTCCTGAAGTCCAGGAATACGGCATCAATCTGCTCGCCAGTGTCTACGGCACTGTGAATTTCTTGGACAAATAGGGCAAGCTGAGTTTCACATGATCTCTGTTTGCGGAATCCATGTCGGTTATTATGAAGGAGATTTGTATTATCTAAGAACGTCATAATACGAGAACATAAAACATGTTCCATTATTCTACAACAGATTGACGTAAGCGAAATAGGCCTATAATTATTCGCATCTGATTTATGACCCTTCTTGAAAATGGGAACGACCTGCGCTTTCTTCCAGTTGCTAGGTACTTTACGTTCTTCCAGAGATCTACGATAAATTGCTGATAGAAAGGGGGCAAGTTCTTTAGCATAATCACTGTAGAATCTTACGGGTATCTCGTCTGGTCCGGATGCTTTTCCGCTACTAAGTGATAGCAGTTGTTTTTCAATTCTGATATCGTTTATTTCAATATTTTCCATTTTGGCGTCCGTGCGACGGCTGAAGTCAGGGACCGTGTTACGATTTTCCACAGTGAAACAGTTTCGGAACACTGAATTCAGTATTTCTGCCTTTCTTCGGTCGTCCTCTGTTTCGGTGCCATCGTGGTCAACGAGTGACTGAATAGGGGATTTAGATCCGCTTACCGATTTTACATATGACCAAAACTTTTTAGGGTTCTTGTTTAGATTGTTTGCCAATGTTTTATGTTCGAATTCGTTGAATGCTTCTCTCATTGCTCTCTTTACGCTCTTTTTCGCTTCGTTCAGCTTTTCCTTATCAGCTATGATTCGACTACTCTTAAACCTATGATGAAGCTTTCTTTGTTTCCGTAGTACCTTTCGTACATGATTGTTATACCACGGTGGATCTTTCCCCTCGCTTTGGACCTTAGTCGGTACGAACTTATCTAAGGCGTACTGGACGATGTTTCTGAATTTTTTCCATTTTTGTTCCACATCCTCTTCCTCAGAAATGAACGTTTGATGGTGGTCACTCAGATATTCTGCGATTTGTGCCCTATCACTCTTGTTAAGCAAATATATTTTCCTTTCTTTCTTGGCATTTCTTATTACACTTTTAGTCATTGATGCAACCACTGACTTATGATCACTGATACCCTCTTCTACATTCACGGAGTCGAAAAGTTCCGGTCTATTTGTTGCTATGAGGTCTAAAACGTTAGCTTCACGAGTTGGTTCTCTAACTATCTGCTCGAAGTAATTCTCGGACAAGGCAGTCAGGATAATGTCACAAGAGTCTCTGTCCCTGGCTCCAGTTCTGATTGTGTGACTATCCCATTCTATACCTGGTAGATTGAAGTCTCCCCCTATTACAATAGTATGATCACGAAACTTCTTCACGACGTTCTGCAGGTTCTCTCTGAGGCGCTCAACTACTACGGTTGCTGATGCAGGTGGTCTATAGAAGCATCCGACTATCATATCTGACCCACCTTTGATACTTAACTTAACCCAGATTATTTCACATTCGCATTCGCTAATAACTTCACTGGATATTATTGAATTCTTTACTGCTATAAATACTCCTCCACCATTGGCGTTTATCCTATCCTTGCGGTATATATTCCATTCTGTGTCTAGGATTTCGTTACTGTTCACTTCCGGTTTTAACCAACTTTCCGTTCCTAATACTATATGCGCACTATTTCCTTCAATAAGCGATACTAATTCAGGAACCTTGCCCTGGATACTCCTGCAGTTTACCAATATTACGTTAACTTTTCCTGTTTTTGGTCTCTGAGGACGGACGTTCTTTATCAACGATGCTGATGTTCTCTCTGGTAAGCCGTCAGGTATTTTATCGTTTCGCCCAAGGGGGGGTCCCTCTAACCTAAAAAACCCCCGTGTGCACGCCACACGTACTCTGCTACCCTAGTAGCTGCTTCCGGTGTGTAGTGCACGCCTGACCTGTCTAGGGGGGCCCTACAGTTCTCCACCCAATAACGGAGGTCGATGAATTTGCAACCATTATAGTCGCAGAGTCGTCTGAGCCTCTGGTTTAGACCCTCCACACGGCTCCAAACCAGAGGACCGCGATCGACTCTGGGCACTATGCTGCAGATATTAAGCTCAGCTTGCACTCCGCGTGCGATGCTGGTTGTCTTCACCAAATCAGCCAGCCGCCGGAAGGAACCAAGGATGGCCTCAGAACCCAAGCGGCAGGCGTCATTCGTTCCGACATGTGCTACTATCTGCAGCCGGTCACACCCAGTGCGTTCAATAGCTGCCGGAAGGGCCTCCTCCACATTACGGACGAGACCCCCCGGCAAGCACACCGAGTGCACACTGGCATTCTTCCCCGACCTACCCGCTATTTTCCTGAGGGGCTCCATAACCCGCCTAACGTTGGAGCTCCCTATAACTAATAGGCCCGCCCTCTGTGACTGTCGGGACCTTGCCGGAGAATCGGCCACTGGCCCAACAGGCGAGGCATCCTGTGGTGGCTCGGAAACGATGTCATCACCACTAGGAAGCACCCCGTACCTGTTGGAAAGGGGTAAGGCAGCTGCCACATGGCCAGATCCCACCTTCGCCTTTCGGCCAGGCACGCGCGAGCCCACCACTGTCCGCCATTCACCCTGGAGTGATGGCTGACTGGTAAGATGCTCACTGCCGGAAGACGCAGCGACATCAGGGGTTCCATGTGATTCCAAGGCCACCGAAGTAGGCATAGGTCTCACCACAGTTGCCCCAACGCCACTACGAGCCGACGCCTGCGCCTCGAGCTCGATGAGCCTAACAGACAAAGCCTCCACCTGCCCCCGAAGAGTGGCCAATTCTCCTTGCGTCCGCTCACAACAACCACAGTCCCTACACATGACTATGTTTACCCTACTCTATACGGTGACAAATTCCCAAGATAACCTTCTGATGAGCTACTCTGATAATCAAGAAACACTCACTGAAATACGAGACGCGAAAACTACGCTAGGTTTTCCCAGAAAAGCTATTTAAAAGCTAAGCGCAGCAAATAAGTACAAAATAAATTTCTCTCCTAACGATCAAGAACTGTTAGTTTCTGTGCAGAGCAGATAAACACAAATAGAATCCCTTCCTTAGTGGAAGGTCGTAAACAAAATGCAAAATAAACGCTTTATACAAACAGTACTCGCTGCTGCTGGTGCTCTCGCTCTGGCTGTCACAAGACAACTGCTGATTCAAGTGACTAGTGGCTAACGGCCGCGAAACAAACAAAAGACGGTTTTAGGGCGCTTTCTGTTCTAAACGATCAAGAAAACACTAAGAAATCTAACACGAAAACTACGTAAAGTTTTATCAAGAACTGTTAGTCACTATGCAGAGCAGATAAACACTAATAGAATCCCTTCCTTAGTGGAAGGTCGTAAACAAAATGCAAAATAAACGCTTTATACAAACAGTACTCGCTGCTGCTGGTGCTCTCGCTCTGGCTGTCACAAGACAACTGCTGATTCAAGTGACCCCTTCTTCTAGTCAAGTTGTGCCACAAACTCCTCCCCAATTCTATTCAATACCTCCTCATTAGTTATGTGATCTACCCATCTAATCTTCAGCATTCTTCTGTAGCACCACATTTCGAAAGCTTCTATTCTCTTCTTGTCCAAACTATTTATCGTCCATGTTTCACATCCATACATGGCTACACTCCATACAAATACTTTCAGAAACGACTTCCAGACACTTAAATCTATACTCAATGTTAACAAATTTCTCTTCTTCAGAAACGCTTTCCTTGCCACTGCCCAGACTACATTTCATATTGTCTCTATTTCGACCATCATCAGTTATTTTGCTCCCCAAATAGCAAAACTCCTTTGCTACATTAAGTGTCTCATTTCCTAACCTAATTCCCTCAGCATCACCTGACTTAATTCAACTACATTCCATTATCCTCGTTTTGCTGTTGTTGATGTTCATCTTATATCCTCCTTTCAAGACACTGTCCATTCCGTTCAACTGCTCTTCCAAGTTCTTTGCTGTCTCTGACAGAATTACAATATCATCGGCGAACCTCAAAAGTTTTTATTTCTTCTCCATGGATTTTAATACCTACTCTGAACTTTTCTTTTGTTTCCTTTACTGCTTGCTCAATATATAGATTGAATAACATCGAGAAGAGGCTACAACCCTGTCTCAGTCCTTTCCCAACCATTGCTTCCCTTTCATGTCCCTCGACTCTTTATAACTGCCATCTGGTTTCTGTACAAATTGTAAATAGCCTTTTGCTCCCTGTATTTTACCTCTACCACCTTCAGAATTTGAAAGAGAGTACTCCAGTCAACATTGTCAAAAGCTTTCTCTAAGTCTACAAATGCTAGAAATGTAGGTTTGCCATTCCTTAATCTATCTTCTAAGATAAGTTGTAGGGTCAATATTGCCTCACATGTTCCAAAATTTTTATGAAATCCAAACTGATCTTCCCCGAGGTCAGCTTCTACCAGTTTTTCCATTCGTCTGTAAAGAATTTGTGTTAGTATTTTGCAGCTGTGACATATTAAACTGATAGTTTGGTGATTTTCACATCTGTCAACACCTGCTTTCTTTGGGATTGGAATTATTATATTCTTCTTGAAGTCTGAGGGTATTTCGCCTGTCTCATACATCTTGCTCACCAGATGATAGAGTTTTGTCAAGACTGGCTCTCCCAAGGCTGTAACTAGTTCTAATGGAATGTTGTCTACTCCCGGGGCCTTGTTTCGACTCAGGTCTTTCAGTGCTCTGTCAAACTCTTCACGCAGTATCGTATCTCCCATTTCATCTTCATCTACATCCTCTTCCATTTCCATAATATTGTCCTCAAGTACGTCGCCCTTGTATAGACAGTCTATACACTCCTTCCACCTTTCCGCTTTACCTTCTTTGCTTAGATCTGGGTTTCCATCTGAGCTCCTGATATTCATACAAGTGGTTCTCTTTTCTCCAAAGGTCTCTTTAATTTTCCTGTAGGCAGTATCTATCTTACCCCTAGTGAGATAAGCCTCTACGTCCTTACATTTGTCCTCTAGCCATCCCTGCTTAGCCATTTTGCACTTCCTATTGATCTCATTTTTGAGATGTTTGTATTCCTTTTTGACTGCTTCATTTACTGCATTTCTATATTTTCTCCTTTCATCAATTAAATTCAATATTTCTTCTGTTACCCAAGGATTTCTACTAGCCCTCGTTTTTTTTACCTGCTTGATCCTCTGCTTCCTCCTCTACTTCATCCCTCAAAGCTACCCATTCTTCTTCTACTGTATTTCTTTCTCCCATTCCTGTCAATTGTTCCCTTATCCTCTCCCTGAAACTCTCTACAACCTCTGGTTTAGTCAGTTTATCCAGGTCCCATCTCTTTAAATTCCCACCTTTTTGCAGTTTCTTCAATTTTAATTTACAGTTCATAACCAATAGATTGTGGTCAGAGTCCACATCTGCCCCTGGAAATGTCTTACAAATTAAAACCTGGTTCCTAAATCTCTGTCTTACCATTATATAATCTATCTAATACCTTTTAGTATCTCCAGGCTTCTTCCATGTATACAACCTTCTCTCATGATTCTTGAATCAAATGTTAGCTATGATTAAGTTATGCTCTGTGCAAAATTCTACCAGGTGGCTTCCTCTTTCATTTCTTCCCTCCATTCCATATTCACCTACTACATTTCCTTTTCTTCTTTTTCCTACTATCGAATTCCAGTCACCCATGACTGTTAAATTTTCGTCTCTCTTCACTATCTGAATAATTTCTTTTATCTTATCATACATTTCATCAATCACTTTGTCATCTGCAGAGCTAGTTGGCATATAAACTTCTACTCGTGTAGTAGGCATGGACTTCATGTCCATCTTGGCCACAATAATGCGTTCACTGTGCTGTTTGTAGTAGCTTACGCACTCTCCTATTTTTTTATTCATTATTAAACCTACTCCTGCATTACCCATATTTGATTTTGTATTTATAACCCTGTATTCACCTGACCAAAAGTCTTGTTCCTCCTGCCATCGAACTTCACTAATTCCCACTTATCTAACTTTAACCTATCCATTTCCCTTTTTAAATTTTCTAACCTACCAGCCCGGTTAAGAGATCTGACATTCCACGCTCCAATCCGTAGAATGCCAGTTTCCTTCCTCCTGATAACAACGTCCTCCTGTGTAGTCCCCGCCCGGAGATCTGAGTGGGGGACTATGTTACCTCCAGAATATTTTACCCAAGAGGACGCCATCATCATTTAACCATACAGTAAAGCTGCATGCCTTTGGGAAAAATTAGGGCTGTAGTTTCCCCTTGCTTTCAGCCGTTTTGGTTAGTGTTACAAGGTCAGGTCAGTCAATCATCCAGACTGGTGCCCCTGCAACTACTGAAAAGGCTGCTGCCCTTTTCAGGAACCACATGTTTGTCTGGCCTCTCAGCAGCAACCGTTGTGGTTGCACCTAAGGTACGGCTATCTGTATCGCTGAGGCATGCAAGCCTCCCCACAAACGGCAAGGTCCATGGTTCGTGGGGGGGGGGGGGGATGATAATGGTATAATGATAGCTTATTGTAATCATAGTTTTTGGGAAGTTTCAGGTTATTGTGTATATTGAATCACTTGACATCACTGAAGGTTCTCCTTCTTGATGGGATCTATGGCATGTGCTGAGTGATGGAAAATTTGTCATATTTCCTCCTTGAAGTAGGTCTGTGGTGAATAGTTCTTGTTGTGTTAGGGAGAAAATCATTCATTGTATAACTGATACAGTACCACCCTATAACTGATACACTACTTCAACCCAGAGATGTTTCATGTAGTTCAGGTCAGATTTTGGGCAGGCCATTACACCTAGTTTACTTGATTTCCATCTAACCATGATGCAGAGGTTCTTTCTAAAAGCAGAAATTTTGCTGTTGCTTTCAGCATCTTTAAACCCTGGCAGTGATTTGTTATGAGTTTGCTATAGGTTCCCCTATAATTGTGGAAAGTCAGTTCAATGGCCATAGGAATGCAATAGCATACCACCTTCAGTAGAACCTTGCTCATAAAGCAGTGTGGCGTTCAAACCAACCTTTCAAATTGAGGACAATTTTACGTTTCTACAATCTGTCCTTGTGCAGGTTAGCTTACATGCTATCATTCCCATCACTTTGAATACATTTACATACATGTTATTGTTTATCTTGTAGTTACATTGTCACTGTCCACCAAATTGATAAGTCCCTTGTGTCAGCTGTTAGATCAGATTGTTTGAAAATGCTGTCGATCACAGTTCTGTAGCACTGTGTTAGTCCCTGTTTTAGGATTCCCTCTGCAAAATCAGTCTGCTTTATGTTATACGATCTGCTCAATATAATGGTACTCATATTGTGAAAGCTAAGTAATACATTAAATCAGTACTTTATAAGCATTTGCATCTCCAGTTTACTATACAGCATGGTGATTGCCTGTCTTTCTGGCCAATTATAAGAAAAAACTGCTCAGATTGAACCCTTTGACTGCTGAAGGCGCGCCACCTGCTTGGCGCGCTGAGGCGCTGCGTCCTGCAGCGTAATCCGTCTACCTGTGCTGCGTGCCTGTCTCTCGCCACCAGGACCTGCTCATCCCGCCTGCCCTGTGCTGAATATTTCTCGGCTGAATAAGACTCACGCAGAGCCAGCGTGAATTTTTGGCGACTTTGAGCTGTAATATTTCGGGCAATAGTTTTTTTAAAGAAATATAATTAGGCCATCTTGAACAGTGTTATGCATTATCTTAAGAATAATAATGAAAAGAATTTTACAAGCCGTAGTGAGCCAGAAAATTGTAGGTAAATCGACCAAAAAAATAGGCACCCGAAAAAATTTCGAAGTTTGGCTTCTTGCATCTCCTGAACTAATGCTACGATGAACATGAAACTTGGCATGTAGTAACCTAACAACACAAGCTTCTTAAATATAAAGTTTCATTTCCATAGCACTTTTCAGTACTGAAAGAATTAAGCAAAAATTTGAAGATTTTGTAAAAACGTCAAAAATGCAGTATTTTCGTTCCAATTTTGCTAAAGAACTATGCTCCGTAAAACATACCAAGCTGTACAACTGGAATGAAAGTTGGGTGCGAAAATCAGGACTGAAAACAATGTAAACTTTGGATTAGCATATCAAGTAGTGTGAATGCATGATGAAAATTAAATTTAGAGTGCAATAGCACAATGATAAGGAATAAAACTTTTTATTCCCTCACTATTTTCCAGTAATCTACAAATTAGTCAAAAAGATGTTGATTTTTATGAAAAGATGAAAGCAGGGTGTATTCAGTACTTCTTTTTCAAATACCATTTTCCATTAATGCTCCAAAGCCAGTGTCATTCGAGCAACAAATTTAAGTGCCCCACCCTCCCCAGAACAATGCGTTTAATTTTCAATATTGGCTAACAACAGAGGCAAAGTAACAAGAAAAATTGCACTGAGAAAAAGAGTTTAAACTTTGGGATGTTGTTTCTCGTTGATCAAAGGCATTTAAATCAGTTATGGAAAACATGTTTTGTACAAGTAGACTTGAGTGTGATCTACATTTGTACTACTAAGGATAAAAGAATATAACTGTCCATGTTATGTGTTAATAATTTAAATGTATCGTACGCAGATTAATGTATGGGTTTTGTTATACTGGTGCAATGTACTCAGTGTAATTACATTTGCCACAGATATTGCGCCATATCAATCACCAAGTCTGTTCATTTGCCAGTAAACTGCTACATATGAAGGAGTCAGGCTTTGTTTGAATAATTTTACACCTGTTGCATCTATTTCCCATCCTTCTTTTCGATCCAGGCTTTGGACCGGCACTGGCGAAGTTAAAAAATAGATTTGTGTGTGTGTGTGTGTGTGTGTGTGTGTGTGTGTGTGTGATGATGTGACTTACCAATCGAAAGCACTGGCACGTCGATAGACACACAAACAAACACAAACATACACACAAAATTCAAGCTTTTGCAACAAACTGTTGCCTCATCAGGAAAGAGGGAAGGAGAGGGAAAGACGAAAGGATGTGGGTTTTAAGGGAGAGGGTAAGGAGTCATTCCAATCCCGGGAGCGGAAAGACTTACCTTAGGGGGAAAAAAGGACGGGTATACACTCGCACACACACACATATCCATCCACACATATACAGACACAAGCAGACATATTTAAAGCCAAAGAGTTTGGGCAGAGATGTCAGTCGAGGCAGAAGTGCAGAGGCAAAGATGTTGTTGAATGACAGGTGAGGAATGAGTGGCGGCAACTTGAAATTAGCGGAGATTGAGGCCTGGTGGATAACGGGAAGAGAGGATATATTGAAGAGCAAGTTCCCATCTCCGGAGTTCAGATAGGTTGGTGTTAGTGGGAAGTATCCAGATAACCCGGACGGTGTAACACTGCGCCAAGATGTGCTGGCCGTGCACCAAGGCATGTTTAGCCACAGGGTCATCCTCATTACCAACAAACACTGTCTGCCTGTGTCCATTCATGCGAATGGACAGTTTGTTGCTGGTCATTCCCACATAGAATGCATCACAGTGTAGGCAGGTCAGTTAGTAGATCACGTGGGTGCTTTCACACGTGGCTCTGCCTTTGATCGTGTACACCTCCCGGGTTACAGGACTGGAGTAGGTGGTGGTGGGAAGGTGCATGGGACAGGTTTTACACCGGGGGCGGTTACAAGGGTAGGAGCCAGAGGGTAGGGAAGGTGGTTTGGGGATTTCATAGGGATGA
This sequence comes from Schistocerca nitens, assembly GCF_023898315.1. NCBI lineage: Eukaryota > Metazoa > Arthropoda > Insecta > Orthoptera > Acrididae > Schistocerca > Schistocerca nitens. The sequence continues at coordinate 25,707,555 of NC_064614.1, forward strand.
ACTAAGAGGTTACGAAGGTTAGGTGGACGGCAGAAAGACACTCTTGGTGGAGTGGGGAGGATTTCATGAAGGATGGATCTCATTTCAGGGCAGGATTTGAGGAAGTCGTATCCCTGCTGGAGAGCCACATTCAGAATCTGATCCAGTCCCAGAAAGTATCCTGTCACAAGTGGGGCACTTTTGTGGTTCTTCTGTGGGAGGTTCTGGGTTTGAGAGGATGAGGAAGTGGCTCTGGTTATTTGCTTCTGTACCAGGTCGGGAGGGTAGTTGCGGGATGCGAAAGCTGTTGTCAGGTTGTTGGTGTAATGCTTCAGGGATTCCGGACTGGAGCAGATTCGTTTGCCACGAAGACCTAGGCTGTAGGGAAGGGACCGTTTGATGTGGAATGGGTGGCAGCTGGTCGTAATGGAGGTACTGTTGCTTGTTGGTGGGTTTGATGTGGACGGACGTGTGAAGCTGGCCATTGGACAGATGGAGGTCAACATCAAGGAAAGTGGCATGGGATTTGGAGTAGGACCAGGTGAATGTGATGGAACCAAAGGAGTTGAGGTTGGAGAGGAAATTCTGGAGTTCTTCTTCACTGTGAGTCCAGATCATGAAGATGTCATCAATAAATCTGTACCAAACTTTGGGTTGGCAGGCTTGGGTAACCAAGAAGGCTTCCTCTAAGCGACCCATGAATAGGTTGGCGTATGAGGGGGCCATCCTGGTACCCATGGCTGTTCCCTTTAATTGTTGGTATGTCTGGCCTTCAAAAGTGAAGAAGTTGTGGGTCAGGATGAAGCTGGCTAAGGTAATGAGGAAAGAGGTTTTAGGTAGGGTGGCAGGTGATCGGCATGAAAGGAAGTGGGCCATCGCAGCGAGGCCCTGAACGTGCGGGATATTTGTGTATAAGGAAGTGGCATCAATGGTTACAAGGATGGTTTCCGGGGGTAACGGATTGGGTAAGGATTCCAGGCGTTCGAAGAAGTGGTTGGTGTCATTGATGAAGGATGGGAGACTGCATGTAATGGGGGAAGGTGTTGATCTACGTAGGCAGAGATACGTTCTGTGGGGGCTTGGTAACCAGCTACAATGGGGCGGCCGGGATGATTGGGTTTGTGAATTTTAGGAAGAAGGTAGAAGGTAGGGGTGCGGGGTTTCGGTGGGGTCAGGAGGTTGATGGAGTCAGGTGAAAGGTTTTGTAGGGGGCCTAAGGTTCTGAGGATTCCTTGAAGCTCTGCCTGGACATCAGGAATGGGATTACCTTGGCAAACTTTGTATGTGGTGTTGTCTGAAAGCTGACGCAGTCCCTCAGCCACATACTCCCGACGATCAAGTACCACGGTCGTGGAACCCTTGTCCGCCGGAAGGATGACGATGGATCGGTCAGCCTTCAGATCACGGATAGCCTGGGCTTCAGCAGTGGTGATGTTGGGAGTAGGATTAAGGTTTTTTAAGAAGGATTGAGAGGCAAGGCTGGAAGTCAGAAATTCCTGGAAGGTTTGGAGAGGGTGATTTTGAGGAAGAGTAGGTGGGTCCCGCTGTGACGGAGGACGGAACTGTATCAGGCAGGGTTCAATTTGGATAGTGTCTTGGGGAGTTGGATCATTAGGAGTAGGATTAGGATCATTTTTCTTCGTGGCAAAGTGATACTTCCAGCAGAGAGTACGACTGTAGGACAGTAAATCTTTGACGAGGGCTGTTTGGTTGAATCTGGGAGTGGGGCTGAAGGTGAGGCCTTTGGATTGGACAGAGGTTTCGGATTGGGAGAGAGGTTTTGAGGAAAGGTTAACTACTGAATTAGGGTGTTGTGGTTCCAGATTGTGTTGATTGGAATTTTGAGGTTTTGGAGGGAGTGGAGCTGGAAGTGGGAGGTTGAATAGATGGGAGAGACTGGGTTTATGTGCAATGAGAGGAGGTTGAGGTTTGCTGGAAAGGTTGTGAAGGGTGAGTGAGTTGCCTTTCCGGAGGTGGGAAACCAGGAGATTGGATAGTTTTTTGAGGTGAAGGGTGGCATGCTGTTCTAATTTGCGGTTGGCCTGTAGGAGGATGCTCTGAACAGCCGGTGTGGAAGTGGGAGAGGAAAGATTGGGGACTTTTATTAAGGATAGGAGTTGACGGGTGTGTTCATTGGCTGAGTTGATGTGTAGGTGAAGGATTAGGTGGGTGAGGGCAATGGATTGTTCAGTTTGGAACTGATATAGGGACTGATGGAAAGAAGGGTTGCAGCCAGAGATGGGAACTTTAAGTGTGAGGCCTTTGGGGGTAATGCCAAATGTCAGACAAGCCTGAGAAAATAAAATATGCGAGCGTAATCTGGCTAGGGTGAAGGCATGTTTGCGGAGGGAATGTAAATAAAACTTAATGGGGTCATTGTGGGGGTGTTGTGAGGGTGACATGGTATTAGAAGGTGGAAAGTGTAACATGAAGTGGAGATGAAAATGAAAATAACTGAAGAAAGTAACTGGAGATCTGTTGTGAAAAAAGGCGAAAAAGTGTTGGTTAAAGCTGGGCTATGTTGATCCTGTGGTGAACTTGGGTTGGTAGAGAACGGTGTGCACATAGGTTAGGTGGTTGTGTTGCCGCCAAAACACGTTAAAGGATGGAGAGATTCGGGAAAATTTCGAAAAAACGGCGTGTAAATGTATTAAAAAGAATGGTTTTGTGGTGGCAGATTATGAAAATGAGGCTAACAATTGTCTGACGAAGAAATAATGACGTTAAAACCTGTGGGAAGCGGCTAAAAATTATCAGTGATGTGGGAAGAACGGAAATGGAAATAAAGCAAAAGTTATCAGAACTAGACGAAAAGGTTGTTTAATAGGTGAAATGAACTGTTTGTGGACTAGAAACGGTGGATTTTATAGCAGCGGTAGTGTTGAAAGCGGAAAAAAAATTTTTGGTTATGGTTTGGAAGTGGGTGACGTTTTATTGAGTCTATATAGGCGGGATAAAATTGTATAGTAGATTATGGTAAAAAGGAGAAAATGAATACAAAGTCAAACTACTGGCACAAACAAAAAGTGAAAATAAGATGACAGAAAAGATTTCGAAATACAACAGTGACAATAACAAATGTAATTGTTGGGTTCAAATTAATGATATTGTTGGGTTCAAATTAATGATATAAATTAATAGAGGTAAACATTCCACGTGGGAAAATTATATCTAAAAACAAAGATGATGTGACTTACCAAACGAAAGCGCTGGCACGTCGATAGACACACAAACAAATATAAACATACACACAAAATTCAAGCTTTCGCAACAAACTGTTGCCTCATCAGGAAAGAGGGAAGGAGAGGGAAAGACGAAAGGATGTGGGTTTTAAGGGAGAGGGTAAGGAGTCATTCCAATCCCGGGAGCGGAAAGACTTACCTTAGGGGAAAAAAGGACGGGTATACACTCGCACACACACACATATCCATCCACACATATACAGACACAAGCAGACATATTTAAAGCCAAAGAGTTTGGGCAGCGATGTCAGTCGAGGCAGAAGTGCAGAGGCAAAGATGTTGTTGAATGACAGGTGAGGAATGAGTGGCGGCAACTTGAAATTAGCGGAGATTGAGGCCTGGTGGATAACGGGAAGAGAGGATATATTGAAGAGCAAGTTCCCATCTCCGGAGTTCGGATAGGTTGGTGTTAGTGGGAAGTATCCAGATAACCTGGACGGTGTAACACTGCGCCAAGATGTGCTGGCCGTGCACCAAGGCATGTTTAGCCACAGGGTGATCCTCATTACCAACAAACACTGTCTGCCTGTGTCCATTCATGCGAATGGACAGTTTGTTGCTGGTCATTCCCACATAGAATGCATCACAGTGTAGGCAGGTCAGTTGGTAGATCATGTGGGTGCTTTCACACGTGGCTCTGCCTTTGATCGTGTACACCTCCCGGGTTACAGGACTGGAGTAGGTGGTGGTGGGAAGGTGCATAAGACAGGTTTTACACGGGGGGCGGTTACAAGGGTAGGAGCCAGAGGGTAGGGAAGGTGGTTTGGGGATTTCATATGGATGAACTAAGAGGTTACGAAGGTTAGGTGGACGGCGGAAAGACACTCTTGGTGGAGTGGGGAGGATTTCATGAAGGATGGATCTCATTTCAGGGCAGGATTTGAGGAAGTCGTATCCCTGCTGGAGAGCCACATTCAGAATCTGATCCAGTCCCGGAAAGTATCCTGTCACAAGTGGGGCACTTTTGTGGTTCTTCTGTGGGAGGTTCTGGGTTTGAGAGGATGAGGAAGTGGCTCTGGTTATTTGCTTCTGTACCAGGCCGGGAGGGTAGTTGCGGGATGCGAAAGCTGTTGTCAGGTTGTTGGTGTAATGCTTCAGGGATTCCGTACTGGAGCAGATTCGTTTGCCACGAAGACCTAGGCTGTAGGGAAGGGACCGTTTGATGTGGAATGGGTGGCAGCTGTCGTAATGGAGGTACTGTTGCTTGTTGGTGGGTTTGATGTGGACGGACATGTGAAGCTGGCCATTGGACAGGTGGAGGTCAACATCAAGGAAAGTGGCATGGGATTTGGAGTAGGACCAGGTGAATGTGATGGAACCAAAGGAGTTGAGGTTGGAGAGGAAATTCTGGAGTTCTTCTTCACTGTGAGTCCAGATCATGAAGATGTCATCAATAAATCTGTACCAAACTTTGGGTTGGCAGGCTTGGGTAACCAAGAAGGCTTCCTCTAAGCGACCCATGAATAGGTTGGCGTATGAGGGGGCCATCCTGGTACCCATGGCTGTTCCCTTTAATTGTTGGTATGTCTGGCCTTCAAAAGTGAAGAAGTTGTGGGTCAGGATGAAGCTGGCTAAGGTAATGAGGAAAGAGATTTTAGGTAGGGTGGCAGGTGATCGGCGTGAAAGGAAGTGGGCCATCGCAGCGAGGCCCTGAACGTGCGGAGTATTTGTGTATAAGGAAGTGGCATCAATGGTTACAAGGATGGTTTCCGGGGGTAACGGATTGGGTAAGGATTCCAGGCGTTCGAAGAAGTGGTTGGTGTCATTGATGAAGGATGGGAGACTGCATGTAATGGGGGAAGGTGTTGATCTACGTAGGCGGAGATACGTTCTGTGGGGGCTTGGTAACCAGCTACAATGGGGCGGCCGGGATGATTGGGTTTGTGAATTTTAGGAAGAAGGTAGAAGGTAGGGGTGCGGGGTTTCGGTGGGGTCAGGAGGTTGATGGAGTCAGGTGAAAGGTTTTGTAGGGGGCCTAAGGTTCTGAGGATTCCTTGAAGCTCTGCCTGGACATCAGGAATGGGATTACCTTGGCAAACTTTGTATGTGGTGTTGTCTGAAAGCTGACGCAGTCCCTCAGCCACATACTCCCGACGATCAAGTACCACGGTCGTGGAACCCTTGTCCGCCGGAAGAATGACGATGGATCGGTCAGCCTGCAGATCACGGATAGCCTGGGCCTCAGCAGTGGTGATGTTGGGAGTAGGATTAAGGTTTTTTAAGAAGGATTGAGAGGCAAGGCTGGAAGTCGGAAATTCCTGGAAGGTTTGGAGAGGGTGATTTTGAGGAAGAGGAGGTGGGTCCCGCTGTGACGGAGGACGGAACTGTTTCAGGCAGGGTTCAATTTGGATAGTGTCTTGGGGAGTTGGATCATTAGGAGTAGGATTAGGATCATTTTTCTTCGTGGCAAAGTGATACTTCCAGCAGAGAGTACGAGTGTAGGACAGTAAATCTTTGACGAGGGCTGTTTGGTTGAACCTGGGAGTGGGGCTGAAGGTGAGGCCTTTGGATAGGACAGAGGTTTCGGATTGGGAGAGAGGTGTGGAGGAAAGGTTAACTACTGAATTAGGGTGTTGTGGTTCCAGATTGTGTTGATTGGAATTTTGAGGTTTTGGAGGGAGTGGAGCTGGAAGTGGGAGGTTGAGTAGATGGGAGAGACTGGGTCTGTGTGCAATGAGAGGAGGTTGAGGTTTCCTGGAAAGGTTGTGAAGGGTGAGTGAGTTGCCTATCCAGAGGTGGGAAACCAGGAGATTGGATAGTTTTTTGAGGTGAAGGGTGGCATGCCGTTGTGGATGTGGGAGAGGAAAGATTGAGGACTTTTATTAAGGATAGGAGTTGACGGGTGTGTTCATTGGCTGAGTTGATGTGTAGGTGAAGGTTTAGGTGGGTGAGGGCAATGGATTGTTCAGTTTGGAACTGATATAGGGACTGATGGAAAGAAGGGTTGCAGCCAGAGATGGGAACTTTAAGTGTGAGGCCTTTGGGGGTAATGCCAAATGTCATACAAGCCTGAGAAAATAAAATATGCGAGCGTAATCTGGCTAGGGTGAAGGCATGTTTGCGGAGGGAATGTAAATAAAACTTAATGGGGTCGTTGTGGGGGTGTTGTGAGGGTGACATGGTATTAGAAGGTGAAAAGTGTAACATGAGGCTGAAATGAAAATGAAAATAAAAATATATGGGGAGAGATAAAGGTGAACTAGAAGGCAACTGGAGATCTGATGTCAAAAAAGGCGAAAAAGTGTTTGTTATAGCTGGGCTATGTTGATCCTGTGGTGAACTTGGGTTGGTAGACAACGATGTGCACAAAGGTTAGTTGATCGTGTTGCCGCCAAAACACGTTAAAGGGTGGAGCAATTCGGGAAAATTTCGAAAAAAACTGCATTAAAAGGAGTGGTTTTGTGGTGGCAGATTGTGAAAATGAGGCTAACAATTGTCTGACGAAGAGGGAAACATTCCACGTGGGAAAAATATATCTAAAAACAAAGATGATGTGACTTACCAAACGAAAGTCCTGGCAGGTCGATAGACACACAAAATTCAAGCTTTCGCAACAAACGGTTGCTTCATCAGTAAAGAGAGGGAAAGACGAAAGGATATGGGTTTTAAGGGAGAGGGTAAGGAGTTGTCAAGGCGAACCTTCAAGGAATCCTCAGAACCTTAGGCCCCCTACAAAACCTTTCACCTGACTCCATCAACCTCCTGACCCCACCAACACCCCGCACCCTTACCTTCTACCTTCTTCCTAAAATTCACAAACCCAATCATCCCGGCCATCCCACTGTAGCTGGTTACCAAGCCCCCACAGAACGTATCTCTGCCTACGTAGATCAACACCTTCAACCCATTACATGCAGTCTCCCATCCTTCATCAAAGACACCAAACACTTTCTCGAACGCCTGGAATCCTTACCCAGTCTGTTACCCCCGAAAACCATCCTTGTAACCATTGATGCCACTTCCTTATACACAAATATTCCGCACGTCCAGGGCCTCGATGCTATGGAGCACTTCCTTTCACGACGATCACCTGCCACCCTACCTAAAACCTCTTTCCTCATTACCTTAGCCAGCTTGATCCAGATCCACAGCTGCTTCACTTTCGAAGGCCAGAAATACCAACAATTAAAGGGAACAGCCATGGGTACCAGGATGGCGTCCTCGTACGCCAAACTATTTATGGGTCGCTTAGAGGAAGCATACTTGGTTACCCAGGCCTGCCAACCCAAAGTTTGGTACAGATTTATTGATGATGATCTTCATGATCTGGACTCACTGTGAAGAAGAACTCCAGAATTTCCTCTCCAACCTCAACTCCTTTGATTCCATCAGATTCGCCTGGTCCTACTCCAAATCCCATGCCACTTTCCTTGATGTTGACCTCCATCTGTCCAATGGCCAGCTTCACACATCCGTCCACATCAAACCCGCCAACAAGCAACAGTACCTCCATTATGACAGCTGCCACCCATTCCACATCAAACGGTCCCTTCCCTACTGCCTAGGTCTTCGTGGCAAACGAATCTGCTCCAGTCCGGAATCCCTGAAGCATTACACCAACAACCTGAAAACAGCTTTCGCATCCCGCAACTACCCTCCCGACCTGGTACAGAAGCAAATTACCAGAGCCACTTCCTCATCCCCTCAAACCCAGAACCTCCCACAGAAGAACCCCATAAGTGCCGCACTTGTGACAGGATACTTTCCGGGACTGGATCAGACTCTGAATGTGGCTCTCCAGCAGGGATACAACTTCCTCAAATCCTGCCCTGAAATGAGATCCATCTTTCATGAAATCCTCCCCACTCCACCAAGAGTGTCTTTCCGCCGTCCACCTAACCTTCGTAACCTGTTAGTTCATCCCTATGAAATCCCCAAACCACCTTCCCTACCCACTGGCTCCTACCCTTGTAACTGCCCCCGGTGTACACGATCAAAGGCAGAGCCACGTGTGAAAGCACCCACGTGATTTACCAACTAACCTGCCTACACTGTGAAGCTTTCTATGTGGGAATGACCAGCAACAAACTGTCCATTCACATGAATGGACACAGGCAGACAGTGTTTATTGGTAATGAGGATCACCCAATGGCTAAACATGCCTTGGTGCACGGCCAGCACATCTTGGCACAGTGTTACACCGTCCGGGTTATCTGGATACTTCCCACTAACGCCAACCTGTCAGAACTCCGGAGATGGGAATTTGCCCTTCAGTATATCCTCTCTTTCCATTAGCCACCAGGCCTCAGCCTCCGCTAATTTCAAGTGGCCGCCGCTCATACCTCACCTGTCTTTCAACAACATCTTTGCCTCTGTACTTCCGCCTCGACTGACATCTCTGCACAAACTCTTTGCCTTTACAAATGTCTGCTTGTGTCTGTGTATGTGCGGATGGATATGTGTGTGTGTGTGTGTGTATGTGTGTGTGTGTGTGTGTGTGTGTGTGTGTGTGTGTGTGTGTGCGAGTGTATACCTGTCCTTTTTTCCCCCTAACGTAAGTCTTTCCGCTCCCGGGATTGGAATGACTCCTTACCCTCTCCCTTAAACCCACATCCTTTCGTCTTTCCCTCTCCTTCCCTCTTTCCTGATGAAGCAACCGTTGGTTGCGAAAGCTTGAATTTTCCTTCCCTACCCTCTGGCTCCTATCCTTTTAACCGCCCCCGGTGTAAAACCTGTCCCATGCACCCTCCCACCACAACCTACTCCAGTCCTGTAACCCGGAAGGTGTACACGATCAAAGGCAGAGCCACGTGTGAAAGCACCCACGTGATTTACCAACTGACCTGCCTACACTGTGATGCATTCTATGTGGGAATGACCAGCAACAAACTGTCCATTCACCGTTAATGGACACAGGCAGACAGTGTTTGTTGGTAATGAGGATCACCCTGTGGCTAAACATGCCTTGGTGCACGGCCAGCACATCTTGGCACAGTGTTACACCATCCGGGTTATCTGGATACTTCCCACCAACACCAACCTATCCGAACTCTGGAGATGGGAACTTGCTCTTCAATATATCCTCTCTTCCCGTTACCCACCAGGTCTCAATCTCCGCTAATTTCAAGTTGCCGCCACTCATACCTGTCATTCAACAACATCTTTGCCTCTGCACTTCCGCCTCGACTGACATCTCTGCCCAAACTCTTTGTCTTTAAATATGTCTGCTTGTGTCTGTATATGGGTGGATGGATATGTGTGTGTGTGTGTGCAAGTGTATACCCGTCCTTTTTTCCCCCTAAGGTAAGTCTTTCCGCTCCCGGGATTGGAATGAGTCCTTGCCCTCTCCCTTAAAACCCACATCCTTTCGTCTTTCCCTCTCCTTCCCCCTTTCCTGATGAGGCAACAGTTTGTTGCGAAAACTTGAATTTTGTGTGTATGTTTGTGTTTGTTTGTGTGTCTGTCGACCTGCCAGCACTTTCATTTTTTTTAGTAATTCATTCAGAAGTGTCAATAAATTTTTTCAGATTTAGTTCCCAATGATTAGTAATGCTTCTTTATATGATAAGTGTCAAAGCAGGGTGCACACACATAATGGAACATTGCAGGTTTTGCATTGGTATCTAGTTTCCCGGCACACTTTCTGTTTCATGAAAACTACACATCTGCGCATTAGCATACTTTTCTGCGAATGTTCACTCATGATAACAGCCGGAAAATGTCTCCCTGTGAATTTTAGAGGATTCTCGTCATCATAGCCCCTTCCCCTACCAGTGTTTCTCCATTCTGTAGCATATTTTTCTACAATGTCCCTTATGAGAGAAAGGTGAAACTCTGCGAGTGCCATTTTTTGCCCTGTTACCGACTGGTGAAGAGCATAAGAATTTAGAATGCACAAATCCAGACTGTGAAAAAAATATTTCTGATACCATTTCACAGTCTTACGCACTGATCCCACTAGGCTCAGTAATATGTCATAACAGTCAACTGCACCCATACTTTTTTTTTTTTTTTTTTTTTTTTTTTTTTTTTTTTTTCCAAGTATTTCTGTCAGTCTTCTCTGTTTCAGCCATTTGTGCTGTGTGACTTGTGGTCAACATGTACACCTCTCTCTTATCGCAGCACTTGATTGCAAGGACCTTGTCAGTGGACCTAAACTCAGTTTCTCCTCATTTTAATTACTTCTGCAGTTTTGGCATGTTGTGCCTGTTCTTATGAACAGTGCCACATGTGACTGTTCCATGGTTGTGAAGCCAGAGGAACAGGTCCAGGCTGAAGTACCAGTTATCGACATATAGAATATGATCCTGTTCCAAATATGCTCCCATAAGAGTTGCCACTACATCGCCACTTTTTCTCAAATTGTGGAACCCAATTTCTGTTGTTGCAAGTCACATAGTACAAATGTCTTTATTCTGTATCTACTTCGCTTGGTTGGAATAAATTGCTTAAAAGATAATTGTCCTTTGAACAGCAAGAGACTTTCATCTATACAAAGCTTGTGATGTGGGCGAAATGAATTACGAAACATCTTACGAACTTTGTCAACAATCATCCTAATTTTAAGTAGATTGTGGCCTCCTGTACTCGCAGAGTTATCACCGAAGTGTAACATTCTCAGAAGTAGACAAAAACGGTCTTGGGACATAATTTCGCTTAAAACTGGTGTGTTCAAAAGTGTATCTCTGGACCAGTAATAACTTAATTTTAACAACAAAACAATAGATTTCCTCAAATCCAGCATCTTTCCCTTTTTGACCGTCAAGAATTCACAGATTCTGTTGTATTTTCTGTGGTGTAAATGTAAAGCCGATTTGTTTCGTCTGCAATAAATTGCAACAGTTCTTGAGACATAAATATCACAAAAAATGAAAAAATGCTTGGGTCAGTATCTAATTGACATTTGTGTCCTGAACTCAAGTCAACGAAATAATGGTTTAACGGCTGGAAATCGGTTTCTTTCCAGTCAAATGTGCACTCTTTTCTCAACAGTTTCACTGACACTTTTTGATTCCTCGGATTCAGAGGAACTGCTGATTGTAATTCTTGCTCTCCCCTCTGATGTAAAGGGTTGAGGACTACAGCTTCGAGATTCTGTTGAAGACTTATCACTGTTAGCAATGTCAGATAATTCACACTCACTGTCGCTCTGACCATATCCAGGATTTCTTTCTCTGTGCAACCACTGTGATGTGACACTTCTCACGTAGAAAACAAGAAAACTGACGAAAATACAGGAATCTAAGTCGAATTCTGCAAAGAGCGAACACAGAAACAAAGATATGTGCACTCTCGAACTACACAGTCAGACCACTGAACGGCTACTAGAAGAGAACGGCAGAAAGACGGCTCTGCATGTATACACGTCTGTAGCGCTCAGGTAGCTGTGACTCAGCATGCCTAAACTTGTCCATAGCAGTGGGAAGGCCAGTGGTGCAGGACGCGTAAACATGTCCTTAGCGCTGTAGGCAAGATCCAAGGCCGCTTGTATACACGTCAGGTATGCCAGGGGAGCAGCGAGGCATGACGAGTTAACACGTCCACAGAAGTCAAAGGGTTAATGTATATTACATTTTCCTAATTACTTGGAAAAGATGTCACTAGTATTCTGACATCACTCAACTTAATGCACACTGCATGCACTTTGAGGTGGACAGTCAGGTAAGCCACCATTATCTCCTGACCTTCTAAACTTTTTTCTGTTGTTGAATGTGATTACTTCTGCTGGTGACCAGTTCTGTGTTTGGACATAGTGACAGCCAGCCAGAGGGCACAGATACATCCAGCAATTTTGGCTGTGTGTTGCCTGCAATGCAACTGTAATCAAAGACTGATTTTTCAGGCAGGAGGAGGTCACTTTAAACATTTCCTCTAATAAATGCATGCTCAGTGTGCAATAGTTCACCAATATTGGTGGTATTGGCCTGCAGTCTTTTTTACTTGAAGTTAGTTTTCACATTTAGTTTCAATAGCATCAGTAAAAAGAGAAGTTGTTTGCAGGTAGGTCACTTTCAAATCAAAGTAGTAGCCTGGTGGGAGAGCCACGAAAAAATGCACAGAGGATGAGAGGGAGAGAGAGAGGGGGGTGGGAGGTTAATGGTAGATTGGAACATTGCCCAAGTCTACAGCGCGTATTTAAGCAGCCAAATAGTAGACTAGATAAGGCAACAAGACAGTCAGTTTCAGTTCTCTAACTTGCACACAATATTACACTAAATGAGAGTTCAAAAAGAGATAAGTTATATTGTGACCATAACCATCCTTGACATTATTAGGATGTTTTCTGCTTGTTAACAGCTTTCACATGTAAATTCATTTCAATGTAAATCATCAGCCTAAATATTAAAGAAAATGCCAATGTATTAACTGCATTGCTGTACTCTTCAGTTCCAGGGCCACCATCTGCTGTAAAGACCCTGACTCTGACGTCCGACTCGATACTCGTATCATGGTTGCCACCTAAACAACCTAATGGCCTCATCACACAGTACACTGTGTACTGTAGTAGGAAACACCATCTTTCAAAGGTTAATTTTAATTTTCTTCATTATGTAATTTTTTTTATATTTAGTGTAATGATGTCACTAAGACCTAGACTGTTAAAGGGAACTATGAGAATAAGTCCATTGATCTCATACCTACTGATTGAGCTGAACCTGAAACTGGACCACAATGACTATTATCGTCCAGTTTATGTGCCAAAGTTTCACCTAACATTGTATACAAAGTGTTCTATCGCTCAGTCATGTTCGTACCATGTTCTAAACATATCTCACAAAATCCTGAAGACATTCTGGAAACGCAAGTTCCTTTTATCAAACCACACAGCAAACATTCATGACTAAACCTCTGAAACCTTTACAGTGAAGTTTATGTTCTCCCTATGCAAAGGGCTGCAGAGGTGTGGTAATTTATGGCAGTAGATGTATGTTATGTTGCTAAGGCTAGAACATGTCATTTGAACATGCTACAGAGTTTAGATGCTGACAAATGGGCAACTTTCACAAATATGGTTTGTTGAAGTGGGAAATGGCAGCCTGAATAGAACCTGAAAGTAGATACCTATCAAAGCAGAACATCTCAACAAAGAGAAACTTTAATGTTGATTAATTTTTATCCTTTATACCTTCCTCACAGATCCAGATATCAAATGTTCATAATAGCATATTTCAAAGTATTTACAAATTTACTTTTTAGTGGAAGAGTTTCTCAGTTTGTGTCTCACAGTGTATTGGCAATTGCACTCTTTGGAGAATACTTCTGTAGTTTTCGTGTGCTTGCACCAGGAAGTCAAATACCTGATTACTTTCTGCCCTTTGATGCAGCAACATCAATGGTTAAATTTTGCATTGCAGCCAACGAGTTTTCGAGTGGGGCCCACAATGAATACACATGAGATCCGAGGACTTAAGGAACTGGAGGCTTATGAGACCTGGGTTACAGCCTCAACAGTTGTGGGTGAAGGAGATCGCACAAGGGCAATCACACAGGCACCAAACTCAAAAGGTAAACTACAAAACTGGAACTATTTAAGAGAAGCAGAGCTATGTAACTTCACTATGTAACTTTACTTTTCACATAAAATACATCTAAAGTGAAGATAAACTCTGAAAGAATGATGATACCCTCATTTTTACCCTGTGACCTTGACTTTGAAGATGCTGCATAAAAGAATATCACATCCAGTCTAATTTGAGTGTTCACTGAGTTTTGTTTCAGGATTGCTTACAACTTTTAGTAGTTATCTCTTCTCCCATATTTCTTGTAGAAGCATTTCATTTATTTTTCTAGTCAGTGCATCTAGTTCTTGTAATTCCCCTCCATAACCACATTTCTGCAGCTTCAAGATGAGCTTTCTCCTACTGCTGATATCCTAGATTTCACATTCATATGTCAAGAAATTCCATACAAAAGTCTTTACAAATCTTTTCTTAGCTTGGATGCTTACATGCTTGTACAGCAGAAGGTTGTTATCATTTTGGAAGGCATTCTTGGCCAGTGCTATTCCTCTCTTGATATCTTTGAGAAATCTATTGTTTTCCTCCATAGTGCTACTGAGATACTGAAATTCAGTTACTTTTTCACATTTCTCACTTCCTATTCTTATGCTAGCCTTGCCATATGTATTGAACAGAGAGATAGGACAACCAGCCACGGAACAGGATAACAATACTATTGAGGTGAATGAAAGAGCTATAAATGATGAGTCACAGGCAGCAAATGTATTTAATAATCATTTCTTAAATGCAGTAGAATGCATAGGGACAAACAGTTCAAGAGATAAATCACAACAGTATGTTGAAAAAATAACTCTCATCAAATTCAGTCATATGAATGTATCACCAATTTCTCCTTCTGAAATTAACGAAGTTATACAGTGTCTTTGATTGTGTTTCCAATGGTATACTAAAGATTTGTTCCCATATAACAAGTCCAGTCTTATCCAAAATATGTAATGCATCACTAACGCAAGCCTTTTTCCAGAAAGACTGAAATATGTTGTTGTTAAATTCCTCTGTAAGAAAGGGGATCAGAGGGATGTCAATAACTACCAACCTGTTTCAGTGTTGACATCAACCTGTTTCAGTGTTGACATCATTTTCCAAAATTTTTGAGAAGGTGATGTATTCTAGAATAGTACTTCACTTTAGGAACAATATTATCTTCATCAAATTGCTGTTTGGATTCAAGAAAGGTTGCTCTACTATGAATGCCATTTACATGTTCACTCACCAGTTTTAACAAGCATTAAGTAATAAAGTAGCACTGGTAGGTATTTTCTGTGACCTATCTAAGCCATTTGACAGTGTCAATCACAGTATTCTCCTAGTATACCCAACCCCAGGATAATGTCATATCTAACCAAAAGAAAGCAGAAAGTTGTACTTAGTAATTCAACCAGTGTAGTCTGGGGACGTAATTCTGACTGGGGAGAAATCATGTATGGGGCTCCCCAACGCTCGATCTTAGTTCCATTATTGTTCCTCATATATGTAAATGATCTTTTCATCTAATATACAACAAGCAGAATTAGTTCCTTTTGTAGATGGTGCTAGTATTGTAATCCACCCAAGTATACACACAGAAACAGAAGAAATGGTCAACAAAGTTCTTAAAAGTATCTTTGACTGATTTTCTGTGAATCATGTTACCCTCAATTTTTAAAAGACACAACATATTCAGTTCTGCACATCTTGGTGTACTACACTAATGATAAGTGTAACATACGGTGGAAACTTTAAAAATTTTAGGTGTGCATTTTGAAGAGAATTTAAATTGGGAAAAGCACATTTTGAAACACCTAAATCAACTTAGTTCAACCAAATTTGCACTTAGAATCATTGTAAATCTTGGGGAGAAACAAATCAGTAAGTCAACATATTTTGCATATTTGCGTTCTATAATGACACATGGAATAACGTCCTGCCGGAAGGGAGTGAGACAGGGTTGTAGCCTATCCCCAATGTTATTTAATCTTTATATTGAGCAAGCAGTGAAAGAAACTAAAGAAAAATTCAGTGTAGGTATTAAAATCCATGGAGAAGTAATAAAAACTTTGAGGTTTGCCAATGACATTGTAATTCTGTCAGAGACAGCAAAGGACTTGGAAGAGCAGTTGAACGGAATGGATAGTGTCTTGAAAGGAGGATATAAGATGAACATCAACAGAAGCAAAACGAGAATAATGGAATGTAGTCGAATTATGTCGGGTGATGCTGAGGGAATTAGATTAGGAAATGAGACACTTAAAGTAGTAAAGGAGTTTTGCTATTTGGGGAGCAAAATAACTGATGATGGTCGAAGTAGAGAGTATATAAAATGTAGACTGGCAATGACAAGGAAAGCGTTTCTGAAGAAGAGAAATTTGTTAACATCGAATATAGATTTAAGTGTTAGGAAGTTGTTTCTGAGAGTATTTGTCTGGAGTGTAGCCATGTATGGAAGTGAAACATGGACGATAAATAGTTTGGACAAGAAGAGAATAGGAGGTTTCAAAATATGGTGCTACAGAATAATGCTGAATATTAGATGGGTAGATCACATAACTAATGAGGAGGTATTGAATAGAATTAGGGAGAAGAGAAATTTGTGGCACACCTTGTCTAGAAGAAGGGATCGGTTGGTAGGACATGTTCTGAGACATCAAGGGATCTCCAATTTAGTATCGGAGAGCAGCGTGGAGGGTAAAAATCGTAGAGGGAGACCAAGTGATGAATACACTAAGCAGATTCAAAAGGATGTAGGTTGCAGTAGGTACTGGGAGATGAAGAAGCTTGCACAGGACAGAGTAGCATGGAGAGCTGCATCAAACCAGTCTCAGGACTGACGACCACAACAACAACATAACTCATCTTTAAGAAAGAAACTTGTCATTGCACAAAAACATGCTCTAAGATTGTGTGATGCTCACCCATGATCATTTTGTAGACATCTGTTTAAGGAGTTGGTAATTCTGGCTACTGCTTCACAGTATATGTACTCTCTCGTGAAGTTTCTTCTAAAGAATCCACTACAGTTCAAAAGGAATGATGTACATAATTTCAACATCAGAATTAAAAAGACATTCATTACTCCACATTAAAGTTGTCTAGCCAAAAAATGGATGCACAATCTGCAGCAAAAATTTTTGATCACTCACCCAGTGATAAAAAATGCCGGAAAGTCAGCATAGAAAAAATTGAAAACAAACTGAGAAAGTTTCTCCTTGACAGCTTCTGTTCAATAGAAGAATTTCTACTACTGCAGTGTGTAAAAAGTGGTGGGTAAGAATTACTAACTCATATCTCTATAACTTTTCCTTTTGTGAAATGTTCAGAATGTAAACATATGTACAAATTAATTTGCAATGTGAATTTAAAATGACTCATTCCACATCATTACAATCTATCGTGCAAATTGATCTGTGGAACAGGTAACTAACCAAACCTAACACAACTTCAATTCCTTTCTTATCTATAACCATGACTTTTGTCTTCTTGATATTTATTTTTAGTTTTGTTATCTTCTCATTTAAGACCTTAAGTGTTTCATTCGGTTCCTTCTCTGAGCCAGTCACTGATGCAGTGAATATACGTGCCAATAGTTTTGAGTCCAGTTGGCTTTTCTTTCATTGTTGTAATTGCCTCCTTGATGAACATATTAAATAAATGGGGTGATAGAGAGTACCCCTGTCTCACTCTCTTCTGATTTTTGCTATTTTCTTGCTGCTGTTAATACCTAGTTCAGTGCTTTTGTACCCAGGAATAATCAAAATTAATCATATATCCTTTCAGTCAAGTTCTGCTTTGTGCATTGCTTTAAATAACAACTTCAAATCAGCCATATGAAATGCATTTTCTAGGTCAGTATGTGCTATATACGTTTTACTGTTAACTTCTAATCTTCTTTCCTAAATTTGACATAATGCCAATATCGCTTCCCTCGTTCCTTTCCCTGATCTGAAAACAAATTGATCACTGGATAAGTTCCAATCTGTTTTCTTTTTAATCCTCTCTTTAACTATTTATAGTAACATTTTTTTATGCCTGTGACAGAAGGGCTATAGTCCAGTCGCCATAAGAAGATCCCTGATAGTGCTGTTGTCAGCTAACAACTGCAATGTTCAGCACAGCTGACTGCATATGGTAGCAATTGTTTTCTGCTGTGTTATTATTACTTATAATGCAACTTATGATAAGAGGTAGACTCAAAAAAACTCCCTCAAAGTGTCACATTAAAGCGTGATTTATTGAGTGGCTGCAAATAAACGTTGCCCTTGTTATAACTTTTATCTAAATACTAATTTATACAAATAAACCAACCAAGAAGTCATATGCTATTGACGTGTTGTCTCAAAATAAAGACTGAAATGGTGTTTGCTCACCACCTTATGATTACAATAGTGTTAGCATGATCAAAAGGCATTTTGGAGAGCCCATTATATCAGCGGGCTTTGTATGCTGCAATACTGTAGTCACTTCTAATGTCTTACTGCTGGGAACTCGGGATGACACTGCAGGAAAGTGTAACAAATGGGAAGAATACTGTTCGTGCAGTGATGTCGAAATGGCTGTCAATGAAACTGTTGTAAATACAGGCCTACCTAATGCAAGTGACAAAGAGAGGACCATGCGCACTCACAATATCTTGTAAACATTGACAAGTAAACACAAAGACCAATAAAGTTATGTGAGAAATAACAGATTATGACCTTACTTTTGGAAGAACAGCAACTCCAAGATCATCTTAATCAGTTCGACACTCTTTTGTTGTGATCACAGTGGTGTCACAATCTTTACTGCTGTCCTAAACATCTGAGAAAGAAACAACTGTATTTGGTATTGTTTCTTCTCTTAGCCCTTTTCTTCATTTGATTTTTTTCCACTCATGGTTCACGATCTTCTTGCATTTATCTGATGCTATTTGTGTAACGGCCTTGTTCGCCAGTCTCTCTGTGTCTCATAGCATAAACGTCATATTTCGCTTCACATCGTGTGCTTTAATTTGAGCCCAGACAAATTCAGTGGGGTTGAAGTGCAATGATATGGAGGAAGGTGTGGAACTTGGTGGCCATGGTCCTCTGCTAATGGACCAATTATACACTCCTGGAAATTGAAATAAGAACACCGTGAATTCATTGTCCCAGGAAGGGGAAACTTTATTTACACATTCCTGGGGTCAGATACATCACATGATCACACTGACAGAACCACAGGCACATAGACACAGGCAACAGAGCATGCACAATGTCGGCACTAGTACAGTGTATATCCACCTTTCGCAGCAATGCAGGCTGCTATTCTCCCATGGAGACGATCGTAGAGATGCTGGATGTAGTCCTGTGGAACGGCTTGCCATGCCATTTCCACCTGGCACCTCAATTGGACCAGCGTTCGTGCTGGACGTGCAGACCGCGTGAGACGACGCTTCATCCAGTCCCAAACATGCTCAATGGGGGACAGATCCGGAGATCTTGCTGGCCAGGGTAGTTGACTTACACCTTCTAGAGCACGTTGGGTGGCACGGGATACATGCGGACGTGCATTGTCCTGTTGGAACAGCAAGTTCCCTTGCCGGTCTAGGAATGGTAGAACGATGGGTTCGATGACGGTTTGGATGTACCGTGCACTATTCAGTGTCCCCTCGACGATCACCAGTGGTGTACGGCCAGTGTAGGAGATCGCTCCCCACACCATGATGCCTGTGTGCCTCGGTCGTATGCAGTCCTGATTGTGGCGCTCACCTGCACGGCGCCAAACACGCATACGACCATCATTGGCACCAAGGCAGAAGCGACTCTCATCGCTGAAGACGACACGTCTCCATTCGTCCCTCCATTCACGCCTGTCACGACACCACTGGAGGCGGGCTGCACGATGTTGGGGCGTGAGCGGAAGACGGCCAAACGGTGTGCGGGACCGTAGCCCAGCTTCATGGAGACGGTTGCGAATGGTCCTCCCCGATACCCCAGGAGCAACAGTGTCCCTAATTTGCTGGGAAGTGGCGGTGCGGTCCCCTACGGCACTGCGTAGGATCCTACGGTCTTGGCGTGCATCCGTGTGTCGCTGCAGTCCGGTCCCAGGTCGACGGGCATGTGCACCTTCCGCCGACCACTGGCGACAACATCGATGTACTGTGGAGACCTCACGCCCCACGTGTTGAGCAATTCGGCGGTACGTCCACCCGGCCTCCCGCATGCCCACTATACGCCCTCGCTCAAAGTCCGTCAACTTCACATACGGTTCACGTCCACGCTGTCGCGGCATGCTACCAGTGTTAAAGACTGCGATGGAGCTCCGTATGCCACGGCAAACTGGCTGACACTGACGGCGGTGGTGCACAAATGCTGCACAGCTAGCGCCATTCGACGGCCAACACCGCGGTTCCTGGTGTGTCCGCTCTGCCGTGCGTGTGATCATTGCTTGTACAGCCCTCTCGCAGTGTCCGGAGCAAGTATGGTGGGTCTGACACACCGGTGTCAATGTGTTCTTTTTTCCATTTCCAGGAGTGTATATTGCATTTTCTGTGGTTTGTATTTCCTCACCAATTCTAAAAGTTCTGCTTCTTCCCTATTCTGTTCACAGTCTATGTTATTTCCTTCATCCAGGCCAAAATTTCATCCTTCCTTATGGATACAGTTGGTGCCTTTTTAATTATAAAGAATGATGTAGTGCATTATCAATTGCAAAAGTACTACCCGAACTGACATTTGGTAGCAAATAAGTAACGAACAAGTCATGAAATATTTCAGCTTTCATTTCTTCATGGTAGTCTACAGTTTTCTTTTCTTGAAAAAAAAAGTAGCACCAGGCACAAAACCATTAATAGAGTCAGCATAAGGAAGCATAAGTTGGCCCCCCTTCCCTGAAGGCATACTTATCACTCCATGACGTGTATCACCTGTCCATGAGACAGATCTTGCAAGACACCTGTTCAACCATGTTTCATCACTCCATATTATGTTTTTTGGATTCATTCCCTGCACCTGAAGGAAGAAATGACATCTCCATACTACGATGTCTCCACGCTTCATCAACACTTTTCTGCCCAAGAAACTTTTTCCACTCGGAGCCAATGTTTTTAAAACAGTGGCACACTGCCCATAAATAAACCACTTTCTGACAGTGAAACTAAAATTTTTTAGCTGTAGGGTACTCCTTCCTGCTGTAATATGCATATATATGCCACCTAATTGCACTTTCATTGAAGTTGTCAGTATTTCTGACATGCCACTGTTTCTTCCTTGTCTTTCCAGGCATCACAAGAACAGGACTTACATCTAAATTCACACTCTCTATCTCCTACATCACTCTCTTTACTGTCACAGTAGAAATCTTCAATCATTCCACCACTCTGTCAATCACAATATCTGCTGGGACGAAAGGACCGCTATTGTGCCTTTCCCTTTCAAAGTAATCTCATAGCCTGAATACAAATTCATGTACTGTGCTTTCAGCAGAACACCTTTTCCAAACTTTGTCTTTCCTGTGCTGCAAGAACTCATTCTCACAATAAACAACAAGAGACTCACTGAAGGACTATACACGCAAAAACAGGCAAACATTTTGAATAGTACCAGTACACACTGAAACACCTAGTGGAAACAAGGGCAACCTCAATAAAAGTCCACTATCACTGAAGCAATTCTGTAGAATCATTTACAGATCTGCACCGCATTATTGATTAATGCAGGTGTGCAAATCTGCCTTGCCCAGCCCGTTGCAACTATCAGTGATCAACTTATGCCATCTAAAATATTCTCTGATTTGTACAGTCCTTTGAATTTTTCATCTTGCATAATGCAATAATTCTACTTTTTGTGAAGTCAGGTATTATTATATCCCCCTCATATTGTTTGGATACTGCAGTAAACAATTTACTTTTTATGTTATCACTACTGTGTTGCATTTCTATGGAGATATCATCTACACTCATTGCTTTATTCAGTTTTAACCTATTTAGTGCAAGGAAGAATTTTTCATTGTTTATGTTCCTTTATTTTTTTCATTAATTAAGTTTTTCATCTTCAATAAATTCAGCCAGACTTCCAGTTTCAGCACACTGTACATGTCTACAATATATTCTTTCCATCTATGACTTACATGTTTTACCTCTTACTATGGTACTCCTGGTTCTCTGTTTGTGCTGCAAAATTTTGATCATAGAGTACGCTTCACCAGTTTCCAAAATTTAAAAACCATCTCCCATTTCTTTGCTACTTTTTCCAAACCACTTTTCTTTGTGTGAATGGCACATTGTTGTTGTCATGTTTTTGATTGCTTTGTCTTGATCATGACTCTTTTCCTTAGTCTGTTACTTTTGTCAATGAATTCCTATGTTTCTGGTGTCATTCAGGGCTTCCTAGGCACCATCTTCCTTTTTCCTAACACATCTGTGGCTGCATTTGTTGTATTTGACTTGATAGCACCCCAGCTGTATTCTTCTCTGTCTGATTGCATTGCTGTGCAAAAGATAAATTGCTGCTTAGCATAAAGATGACACATTCAGTTGCAGATAAGCACAACAAAAAGACTGTTACACATTAAGGCTTCAGCCAAAGCCTCCTTCAGAAAGGAGGACAACCATCATTCACGTAAGCAAGTAGACCTCATACTCAAATGACCACTATTTCTGGCATGTCTGGCTAGAATGCAGCAGTGTCACATCAGTAGAAACAGCAATACCAAGTGGGGTGGGGAATAAGGGAGAGGGATAGCAGGGTACCCTGGGCTTTTCAGTAAATTTTTAATTTATTTTTGCTATTTTATTTCTGTAAGTTGATGTCTAGGAAATTAATGGTGGAAATACTGAACTGTGGCATCACCTTTATGTTAGTATGCCACTGATTCACATTTTCTAAGAACTTCAGAAGTTGTCTAGTGGAACATTTCCACATACAGAGAATATCATTGACATATCTATACCAATTCTTAACAAGTTTTGCCAATGGTTCACTCTTAAGAAAACCAGTCTCCCACTTGTCCATGAACATTTATGCTACCAAGGGGTATATGGATGAGGCCATTGCCAGTCCATCTGCTCGCTTATACACTCCTGGAAATGGAAAAAAGAACACATTGACACCGGTGTGTCAGACCCACCATACTTGCTCCGGACACTGCGAGAGGGCTGTACAAGCAATGATCACACGCACGGCACAGCGGACACACCAGGAACCGCGGTGTTGGCTGTCGAATGGCGCTAGCTGCGCAGCATTTGTGCACCGCCGCCGTCAGTGTCAGCCAGTTTGCCGTGGCATACGGAGCTCCATCGCTGTCTTTAACACTGGTAGCATGCCGCGACAGCGTGGACGTGAACCGTATGTGCAGTTGACGGACTTTGAGCGAGGGCGTATAGTGGGCATGCGGGAGGCCGGGTGGACGTACCGCCGAATTGCTCAACACGTGGGGCGTGAGGTCTCCACAGTACATCGATGTTGTCGCCAGTGGTCGGCGGAAGGTGCACATGCCCGTCGACCTGGGACCGGACTGCAGCGACACACGGATGCACGCCAAGACCGTAGGATCCTACGCAGTGCCGTAGGGGACCGCACCGCCACTTCCCAGCAAATTAGGGACACTGTTGCTCCTGGGGTATCGGCGAGGACCATTCGCAACTGTCTCCATGAAGCTGGGCTACGGTCCCACACACCGTTAGGCCGTCTTCCGCTCACGCCCCAACATCGTGCAGCCCGCCTCCAGTGGTGTCGCGACAGGCGTGAATGGAGGGACGAATGGAGACGTGTCGTCTTCAGCGATGAGAGTCGCTTCTGCCTTGGTGCCAATGATGGTTGTATGCGTGTTTGGCGCCGTGCAGGTGAGCGCCACAATCAGGACTGCATACGACCGAGGCACACAGGGCCAACACCCGGCATCATGGTGTGGGGAGCGATCTCCTACACTGGCCGTACACCACTGGTGATCGTCGAGGGGACACTGAATAGTGCACGGCACATCCAAACCATCATCGAACCCATCGTTCTACCATTCCTAGACCGGCAAGGGAACGTGCTGTTCCAACAGGACAATGCACGTCCGCATGTATCCCGTGCCACCCAACGTGCTCTAGAAGGTGTAAGTCAACTACCCTGGCCAGCAAGATCTCCGGATCTGTCCCCCATTGAGCATGTTTGGGACTGGATGAAGCGTCGTCTCACGCGGTCTGCACGTCCAGCACGAACGCTGATCCAACTGAGGCGCCAGGTGGAAATGGCATGGCAAGCCGTTCCACAGTACTACATCCAGCATCTCTACGATCGTCTCCATGGGAGAATAGCAGCCTGCATTGCTGCGAAAGGTGGATATACACTGTACTAGTGCCGACATTGTGCATGCTCTGTTGACTGTGTCTATGTGCCTGTGGTTCTGTCAGTGTGATCATGTGATGTATCTGATCCCAGGAATGTGTAAATAAAGTTTCCCCTTCCTGGGACAATGAATTCACGGTGTTCTTATTTCAATTTCCAGGAGTGTATTAGCTTGCTTGAAAGTGGAAATGACTCTTATTTAAGCAACATTCAACTGTACTATTTATGATTAGCTGTTCTTCTGGATTAACGTTATGTAAATACAATGATTGTGTCACAATATTATTGCAATGGTTCACAGGAATGCTTAAGAACAAGCAGTATACATCAGAAGAAGCTAATTATTTGTTTGTCAGAATTCTAAGAACTGTTAACTTGTTTACTAAATATAAACTGTTCTTAACGCTATATTTCCCTGTGAGAATCCCACTTTGTTTGAAGATCTGACAGTCTAGGTTATCTTCGGAAGATTTCGGACCCTGTTTCTGCGGTTGCCAGGCTGGTTCAGGTGAGATCTGTATACACCTAAGGCCTGTATATGAGTACAGTGTTGCCAAGCAGTATCCCCATTACCTCCCTGAGAGATCAGAGTCCATATTTGCAAGCACAATGCAACCACAAGTCACCGTCGGCACATTTCCTTCCCACTCAGGTGCATTCAGCACATAAAGCCCGAGCATTTCAAAAGGGATAAATGGCATGCTACTTCTCCACTTGCATAGAAAGCTCAGTGAGCAAACACAGTTGAAAAAAATTATTCCTGGTTTTGCACAAACCTGCAAACTTTTATGGGAGTCACCCCTGATGTTACTTCTTTCAATCCTAATTTTAAGTTCCTTCATGATTAGAAACTCATTGTCCTTTCTCTATTAGAGTTGAAGTGCTTGCCAAATTTTTCCTGCACATTGTACTTTCATAGCTATATTCTTCTGTATAGTTAATTCTAGATCTAATCTGTAGATGGTCAAACACTTGGGTTTTGTGGTCTTATGATAGTAACTTTTCCTCTGGTTCTGTCAGGGTTAATGTTAATAAGTTCACAATGCTATCTGCAAACGAGAGTTTTTGTTGGGTTGGAGTTCTCACCTTTAAAGACAGAAACTGTTTCAGCTTCTTCTTTTGACAGGGTTCAAAATGGTTCAAATGGCTCTGAGCACTATGGGACTTAACATCTGAGGTCATCAGTCCCCTAGAACTTAGAACTACTTAAACCTAACTAACCTAAGGGCATCACACACATCCATGCCCGAAGCAGGATTCGAACGTGCAACCGTAGCGGTCGCGCAGTTCCAGACTGACACGCCTAGAACCGCTTGGCCACACCGGCCGGCTTTTGACAGGGAAAAGTATTGTAAATGATCTCAGAAACTGTTTGTTGTGTCACACTCAAGCAATTTACTCATCATCAATTTGGAAGAACAGCTGAACATACTTAATACAGTGGAGTGTTGTTGAAATCAGAATTGTTTCTGCTTTCAAGGGAGCAGGTGTTCTGGCAGTGACCTCACCCTTGTCTACCCTGGTAGCAGAAATATTCATGTACAAGTGAGAAACTGATTTTCTTAAGAGTGAACCATTGGGAAAGCATGTTGTGTATTGGTATAGACATGTCTATGATATTCTCTGTACATGGAAAGGTTCCACTAGACAACTCCAAAAGTGAAACTTCCTGGCAGATTAAAACTGTGAGCCAGACTGAGACTCGAACTCGGGATCTTTGCCTTTCGCGGGCAAGTGCTCAGTTTTAATCTACCAGGAAGTTTCATATCAGCGCACACTCCCTGCAGAGTGATAATCTCATTCTGGAAACATCCCCTAGGCTGTGGCTAAGCCAAGTCTCCGTAATATCCTTTCTTTCAGGAGTGCTAGTTCTGCAACATTTGCAGGAGAGCTTCTGGCAGACGAGGTACTGGCAGAAGTAAAGCTGTGAGGATGGGGCGTGAGTCGTGCTTGGGTAGCTCAGTTGATAGAGAACTTGCCCGCGAAAGGCAAAGGTCCCGAGTTAGAGTCTCGGTCCGGCACACAGTGTTAATCTGCCAGGAAGTTTCATATCAGCGCACACTCCGCTGCAGAATGAAAATCTCATTCTGGTCTCCAAACGTACTTGTAAAATATGAATACTAACATAAAGGTCAGGTTGAAGTTAGGGATACCACTATTAATTTCCCAGACATCAGCTTACAGATAGAAAACGGCAACCATAAATTTACAATTTATCGAAGACTCCTTTACTAACACGTTCAACCTAGCTTCCTCTCAACATCGTGTAGCCTACAAACATGCAGCATTCCGCCAAATAATCAACTGTCTCCTTCCTCTACCCTTGTTCCAAGAAGTCTATGACAAGGAACTCAATACGACAATAACAGTGGCCACAGATATAAATTTGATTCCAGCATTGTTGATAAAAAAAACCTAGCCAGTTAACAACTTAAATAGATCATAAAGGTATTGGTGTAGCTTACCTTTTATAGATAAAACTTCAGATAGGATAAGCAGTATTTTAAAGGCAGAGGCATTGTTTGGGTTTCTTTCTGTCCCACAGACGTTAGATAAACATTTCTTCAATTCAAAAGTTAAGCAACCAGCCATAATGAAAAACAGGGTTTGTAAGATCTGTGAAATGTGCCTACTCTTTCTTCACAATAGACAAAAATTACCTGAGGAGAACCATTTTAACCACACATACAACACAAGAAATAAAAAGAAATTTCTGTTACCTGCATATCTATTGAAATTAACAACAAAATGAAAAGGATAGTTGCTACTCACCATATAACCGAGATGCTGAGTCACAAAAAGGCACCACAAAAAGACTGTTTGAAAGTAAGGTCAACAAGGCCTTTGTCAAAAAAAAGAAGAGGCAAGGTACCTAGTACCCTACAGGTGCATGCACCAGGTGATACAGGTGTGTGCACCAGGTGCATGCACTTGCACAGCACACACACACACACACACACACACACACACACACACACACACACACATGACCACAGTCTCTGGCAGCTGGAGCTAGACTGTGAGCCACAGCACATTGTGGGAGAGGCTACTGGGTGGGGGTAAGGAGAAGGCTGAGAGGGGGAGAGGTACCAGGGTAGGGCTGGGGGACAGTAAAGTGCTGCAGGGAGCATACAGAGATGAGGTGGGGAGTGGGGCAGCTGGATGCAGTCAGGATGTTAGACTCACATGTGCCAACCAGAGCCACACACCTGTCTCCAACCATGAACCTCTTCCCATCCTACCCAGTCATCCCCTTGTAATCTTGCAGGAATTTGTCACTTCTAACCTGGTCTCACCTCCCATATCTTTCCCCAGTGAGTCCAGCATCAGTCATATATCCATAACCTGAAAACAATGCAAGCCTCATTATTCTTCCCATAGACAAAGGCTTCACCACAGTGGCCATGAAACACAACCATGATCTCATCCCAGAAGCCTAACAGGACCTCCAGCAGCTCCTCAAAGCCTTAGTTCCACCCCAAATCCTGATACCTGAATCCATTTCCCTCCTTATGCCAGCAACCCTCACACTTGCACCTTATACCTGCATCCAAACTCCACAAATCCAACCCAATTGGTTTCCCTAATGGTTGTCCCATTCTGACAGGGTACAGTGCTTCCACAGGACAAACCTATGTCTTTGTTAAGCAACACCTCCAAAGTACTGTCTTTAACTTACTTTCCTACTTTTAAGACACTACCCATTCTCCATCACCTTTCCGCAGTTCATATCCTGTTACCACCATACTCCATGTTGGTCCCTGTGGATGTGACATCATAGCTCACCAATAACCTCCATGTCTTTCCTAATCCTCCTAACTTCATCCTGACCCACAATTATTTCACTTCTGACGGCTAAATCTATAAACAAATCCTTGGTACTACAGTGGGTACTCACATGGCACCGTCCTAAACTACCTTATTCATGGGCCATCTGGAGGACTAATTCCTTTCCAGTCAGCACATAAAACCCCTTGACTGTTTCAGATTCACTGATAGCATTTTCATAATCTGGACTCATGGCAAGGACGTAACCTCAGCACCAATTCCGAAATCCACTTCACCTGAACCTCCTCTGCTCAGCAGGGCACGTTCCTAGATGTCGATCTCCACCTATGAGTAGGCTCTATAAATATGTCTGGTCACATCAAGTCCACCAACCACCAACAGCACCTCCACTTTGACAGCTCTTCCATGTAGCTTCACCACCCGTGGATGCAACATCTGCAGTGGAGAACAGAAGTTATTGATAGCTGTTATTGATTTGTAATATCCTACATAGTTAATTCATAAAAAGGTTTCCTGTGCCACGTCCTCCTCTGATACAATTAACCCTGTTAACCAGCCACCAACCAGCTCTCCTCAGATCACCCAGGATAATGCTGGCCTTGAAAAGCTCAATCGCATTCGTCACCAGGGCTTCAAGTACTTCTCATTGTGCCTTGAGATGAGGGATATACTGCACAAAATCCTACAAGCATCACACAGCGTGGTGTTCTCCTGCCTACCCAACCTACAGAATATTCTTGCCCATCCCTGTTCCAATCCTGCACCTCATGGGTCATTTCCTTGTGATTGATGAAGGTGCAAGACCAGTCCCATACACCCACCCACCACCTCCTACTGCAGTCTAGTCATAGGCTTTTGTTACCCAATAAAAGGCAGGGCCACGTCTGGAAGTAGCCATCGTATATATTAGCTATGCTACAATTACTGCACAACATTCTATGTGGTCATGACAAGTAATGAACTGTCTACTTGCAACAATGGCCACTACCAAAACTGTGGCAAACCGTGAACTTGACCACCCAGTAGCCAAACATTCTATGCACCACAACACAAATGCTTCAACAGTTGCTGCACTACATGAGCCATTTTGACAATCCCTTCTAGCACAAGTATCTTTGAACTAAGCAAGTGGCAATTGTCTCTCCAACTTAACCTGTGCTCTCGCAGTTCCACTGCCTAAACCTTCACTAACATGTTTTCGACTCCCTCATCTTACCTTTCCCCTTCTCTCTTCTGTCCAGATTGTCTACTGCCTTCGCTCCCACTCTTCTTCCCCTCCATCATATGATGCAGGCACAGTTCAAAACATCTGTCACCTAATTTAACATGTTAAAATTGTCTACATTATTCAAACATTTGAACTTTAGCTAAGAAACAAACATACGCTTTTCTCTGTTATAAAATAATAGGTTGCATGTCTGAGTACTACATTGCATTAACTGGCTTGTATCTCCCTTCAACTGCCCACTGTTGACATGGCAGCAGAGCATTGTGCGTGTTGATACATCCTTGTATTCATGTACTTTTTATTTTGCAAACAGGTTCTTATGCACATTATCTTTCCAAACTGGGCTTCGCCAGATGATGTGCGATAACAGTAACCGAAAGCTGGTTACATTTTTTATATTTATATGCAGAAAATATAGCTATTTCAAACTATCTCTGATAAAATGGTTCATCTGGATACAATTCAGTGTGAAATAGCATCTATTAAGTAATTTTGCATTTTGAGGCAAAATAACATGTATTTTGCAGTTATTGCACAATGTGAACTTTTCCGGTCCCTAGTTGTAGGTGAGTGGTTGCCTTCCCTTATTTTACATATCCAAAGCCCCTCTTAATTGCATAATTTCTGTAAAATACTACTGTATTTATTTCTGTTATGCATTTGTTAGTGCTATAAACTAACCCAAGAGAACAATATTTAACACAGTATTGCGTTTAATAGTTTCCACATAAGCAAGCTATAAAAATAACTTGCAGGTATAGGAACATAATGTCCAGAATCAAAAGGCAGATTGAACAGTATTTTTTACAGTTTGTGTCTTAGAAGCTGTACTGAACATTTAACATTTCAAGAAGAAATGTAGAAAGGAACAGACAAATGTAGACTTTAGTAGACCCAAATGACTCTTACTTTAAAATGATGACTTCCTGTTGAAATAAATAAATAAATAAACATATTTGAGAGTTGCACAAATTTGCAGCATCTGTCGTTTTAATATTGTGGTATGCTTCGTACACCCACCTACTGCCATAGAGTTAACCTCCTATGTTGAAATTTGGCACAGTACAAGGACAAAGTTTGAGGTTGAAAAATTGTATCAAGCCACATCAAACAGTAAGACCAAACTGTAGTCTTTGACATGATGTGCAGCTTTTATAATTTTGAAGTTCCTGTTGTTGCTTTCACCTTTACTGTGGAATATATTTATCTAAAGTATATTTATGCTACAATATTAATCTTACAATCATTTTCAGCTCCTGCTCGAATTGCATCATTTTCCCAAGTTTTACATGAGGCTCTAGACTCTCATGTGGCACTTGCATGCATTTCTATTGGCAACCCAACACCAAATGTTTGGTGGCAGCATGGGAAGGAGATTCTGAAAACTGACTCCAGATTTAGAATATCCAAGAACTCTCTTCTCATTGCAAGTAAGTAATTAACTTTCTTCAAGAATTCTTATTCCATTTCATTTCTATTTTTGCTTATTTCTTATGTTTCATAAATAATGAAATTCCTATCTTGAAGCAATAGTCTTTCAGAACCAATTAGGTACAATGAATCAATATCCACAGCAACTATTACAGTTCCAACATTTATGGAATTTTAACCAAATTTGTGAAGACTAGTAAGATGATAATGTATTAGTGACATCATGCTGGTTTCTGTAGTAGTTACCGTAATTGCCAACAGTGCAAATTAAGGTAAGGAATGTGAAACAAATGCAGTTTAACAGCTAGTAAAATGCCTCTGGTTTCACAAATTTGGCATTGTGTAAGTTTCTGGAGAAACAAAGTGACAAATTTACACAGTCATTTACTAAACATAAATACTGTAACTAAGAGATAAACAGCAGACTGAACAGAGAAAAATTCAAGTGATGTAATTACAGCCAACACAGTGGAATGCAAACTCTTCCAAGGAAATCTCTCATTGTAATGTTTTTGGCAAAATGTTCGTGTGAATACAAGGAGAATGAAATTTTAATGAATAGAGGGGGGAGGGAAAAGACGGAGTCAGCTAGAAACCATTAATCTTCATATATCCATATGTAAACTGGATGAAGGTGGGACACAGCTGGTATAATTTTTATTAAAAATGAAATTCCTCCAGCTGTACTTAAGGTTTTTTATTTACTTTACTACTGGTTTTGGTGTTGCGTCAATGCCATTTTCAGGCCCGTACACTTTGCTGAAATCAGTTGTGTGTGGCTCAGTCTAGAAGTCCACGGTGGGCAGTAACTAGTGTTGTAGACTGTGTAAGAACTTAGTAACATTGCCGCCTAGCAATGTTGATAACATCATTGCTTTGGGAGATCACGCAGAGACAGCAATCATTCAGCACAGATGGTGATATAGATAGAGCAGCAGGTGTCATAGTGGAGATATTGCTGGTGGTTGGTAGGTTTGATATGGATGGAGGAGTTGATGTTCCCACTTCAGAGGTGTAGATCGACATCGAGCAAGGTGGTTTCTCTTGAGAGGACCAGGTGAAATGAATAGGGGAGAAGATGATGAGGTTGTGAAGGACTGTGGATAGTGTCCTCACCTTCGATCCAGATCATGAAGATGTCATCAATGAATCTGAACAAGGTGAGGGGGTTTAGGATTCTGGATAGTTAGGAAGGATTTCTCTAGATGCCCCATGAATATGTTGGCATAGGATGGTGCCATGCAGGTGTCCATTGTTATACCAGGGATTTGTTTGTAGGTGATGCCTTCAAAGGTGAAGTAATTGTGGGTGAGGATATAGATGGTCATGGTGAACAAGAATGAGGCTGTAGGTTTGGAATCCATTGGGCATTGGGAAAGGTAGAGTTCAGCAGTGGCAAGGACACAGGCATTGTAGATGTTAGTGTCAAGGAAGGTGGCATCAATAGTGACGAACAGGGGCAGGAACTATGGAGAGCTGATGGAGGAAATAGTCGGTGCATTTCTATAATAGGGTAAGTTTTAGGCAATACGCTGAAGGTGTTGGTATACAAGAGCAGAGATTCTTTCACTGGGGGGGGGGGGGGGGGCACAGGAGGCCCAGTAACTGGCCACAATGGGGCATCCTGGGTGGTTGGGTTCATGGACTTTAGGAAGCATGTAGGGGGTAGGAGTGCAGGGATTGGTAGAGGTGATGGGAGAGAGGGACTTAGGGGAGAGGTTCTGGGATGGGCCTAAGGATTTGAGGATAGACCGGTGATCCTGTTGGATTTCTGGAATGGGGTCACTGTGGCAGGGTTTTTAGGTGGACGAATCTGACAGCTGGCACAGTCCTTCCACCAGGTAATTTTTGTGGTTCAAAACCACAGTGGTGAAGAAGCCTTTATGAACTGAGTCGACCAATGTTGAACCTTGCTTGACTCAGTTCACTCAATCCAAATGTGGTCCTCCCCCAATGTTAACACGCCAGAATTTCGTAACATCAAACCTTGCCTCACCAACATTCCCAAAATCCCCCAATATGCTAGCTAACCCTTCACCCAGAGAAAGAATCGCACCCCACCACCTACAAAGTGATCTTGACCTTATAATCCTACCAGCTGACAAAAGCTCCACCGCTGTGGTATATATACTCTTCTTCCTTTCTGTAATGGTGTTTGGGGGTGGCACTTATTAACAATTGAGAGTTAATTTTGTTCTGCTATAGGCATTGCCTAAAGTGTAGTCAGTTGCTTCTTTCTTTCCTTTTAATCTTGTAAGCCAAAACTAAATGTTTGCTGCATGTCTGTTTGCTAGATTTGAAGAAGGAGAATGAGGGAAACTACTCATGCTATGCAAGAAACTTGTTCGGTGAAGATAAAATAAGTTACAAGATCATTATAATTTTGCCTCCTGAAGTTCCCTTACTGGAAGTTATTGGTTCTGACCATCACAGCATTAAACTACAGTGGACTTCTCCGGAAGATGGAGGTGCACCAATTTTGGGTATGTATTTACTTAAGAGTGCGAAAATTATCTAATAGTTAGCTGAGTACAATACTTTTTATCAACATTGTGCATTATAATCAGTAAATAATGTATGGTGAAAGCCCACATTACAGGGACTGTAAAATCTGTTGGGACCTCTGAATTAAAACACAAAAGATTTGTAGTGACAAGTAATCACAGAGAGACACTGTAGGCAAGGGGTGACAAACATGTCTTTATAATTGACTCAGTTGGGACGAAATGTAGACAGTGTAAGTTATTTAACTTAATCTCCACAATCGTCACATAACACAGGTCATATAAATTTGTATCAAGAAAGTAGGAAGTAACTGTTGCTAGGTCAACAATGCAGGAGTCTACAGGGGGCAGGCACCTAGTGCCACACACCTGTGTCACTTCTGTATAAGCTCTCAACTGTGAACTATCACCAACTGTTGTTTCTACCTGGCAGGCATGTGGCTTAATGCTAGATTCACACTCTATAGTGTGCTCCATGTAAATATTTGTAGAAAAGTTGCTTTGCTCTTAACGCTTTTGTTTGGCGACACGTGACATGGAATTGTGTGACCATGTGTGACCAAAAGGTGTTGATAAGCTCTTTGTGTAGCTGTCACCTTTTGGCACTAGAGATTTCTGTACCTAGAATAATTTATTTTTTTTAGTCTTCTGACTGGTTTGATGTGACCGGCCACAAATCCATCTCCTGTGCCAACCTTTTCATCTCAGAGTAACACATGCAGCCTACATCCTCAATTATTTGCTGGATGTATTCCAGTCTCTGTCTCCTACAATTTTTGCCCTCCAGCTCCCTCTAGCACCACAGAAGTCATTCCCTGATGTCTCAACAGATGTCCTATATCCTGTCCCTTCTCCTTGTCAGTGTTTTCCACATATTGCTTTCCTTTCTGATTCTGTGCGGAACCTCCTTAACCTTACCTTATCAGTTCACCTAATTTTCAACATTCGTCTGTAGCACCACATCCCATATGCTTCAATTCTCTTCTTTTTTGGTTTTCCCACAGTCCATTTTTCACCACTATACAATGCTGTTCTCCAAATGTATATTCTCAGAAATTTCTTCCTCTAATTAAGGCCTGTGTTTGATACTAGTAGACTTCTCTTACCCAGGACTGTGCTTTTTACCAGTGCTATCTTGCCTTTGATGTTCTCCTTGCTCTGTCCGTCGTTGGTTATTTTGCTGCCTAGGTAGTAGATTCCTTAACTTCATCTACTTCATGACCATCAATCCTGATGTTACATTTCTCACCGTTCTCTTTTCAGGAGATCATGTAATTCTTCCTCACTTTCACTCGTTATAGTAATGTCATCAGTGAATTGTATCATTCAATCCTTTCACTTTGAATTTTAATTCCACTCCAGAATCTTTATTTTATTTCCATCTTTGCTTCTCCAGTCTTTCCTTCTCATCCTGTCCAGTAAGTCTCCCCTGACACAGAGTTCTGGGTGAATTTTCTGAACTGTACCCCTTTTCCTAAACCTCTCCAGTCCTTTTCCGTCACCCCTCTTCCTTCCCCTTCAACTCTTCTGCCAGAAGAAGAATCCACTGGCTCAAAAAGCTTGTAAAAGTTAATCCCTTTGTGTGTGTGTGTGTGTGTGTGTGTGTGTGTGTGTTCTCTGCTGCTGCCCCTTGGTGAGTAGGTCTTTTTTATCTATCTATTTACATCATTTTGTAAGTACTCTTTCACATTACAAATTGCATCTGTCTACGGGTGTCTGCAAGTTCAGGTTCTTTTCTTCAGCATCTCTGTGATATTCTCCCATGGGTTAAACAAATATGTAACTATTTGTACTGCCCTCTTCTGTATATGTTAAACATCCTTCGATAGTCCTGTTTGGTATTGACGTAAGAATCACTTACCGATCTTACGTGAATAACACCATGAACTACCAGCCTGGAGGTTGTGCACACAGTTTTCCCTTCTCTAATCAGATTCCATGTTCACTTAAGATTTCTTCCTCACTGCTGCTGTGGATTTCATGCTCACATGGATTAAACACCTCTGCAGTTGTCAGTACTTTTGTTTCAGTACCATTTTTGGGTGTGTTCTTTTTCACATTCAGCATGTTTTTAAAATATTTGTTTAACTGGTGGGATCAAATTCTGGATTGCAGATCAATCTTTTGATCTGGCACAGTAACATTTTTTAAATGTGAAATCACTTCTTAACAGGAAATCATTTTTATCATCTCTTTTCTTTGTAGTGGATATACATTTGTCCTTTTTATTACAACTAACGTTTTCCATTTTATGAGCTTTAAATTAACATTCACACACTTTTCTTGTAGTCTGTAATTACACTTCATGGAAAATATACCTTTCACAATGCATTTTGAACATTTCTTATCCAACAAAATATTTGAATTAACCATTTTTGAGGACTGAGATGTGCCGTTGCACTTAGAGAGCCCTTGATTGCACTCTTATATCAGCACTGCAACCATGGTGAGAAACATATAAAAATTAAAGTGCCACACGTATGTGCATTGTTTTTGGACAAGTGAATGTTGTCCTTGGAGACTGCCTCGATAATATCAGAAACATCCATGCAATGGCAGCATTGTGTAGAAGTCAGTTCAAAGCATGCCAAATATGAGATATGTACATGAAATCAGAGAAACAAAAAGCAATACAGAGAAGCTGTGAGCATAAGGAAAATGGTGTGAATGGATAACGACAGATGGAGCTTGGGTATGGGATGCTTGCAGCATTAGTGCCATGTGAGCTGTGCTTGGGCTTGAGTTAGGGGGACATGGAAATGACAGCTTCACAATGTAAAATTGTATGTGATATAAGGTATCTTTTCTCAGAATCTATATTAGTTAGAGAGTTAATTCTGTCACTATGTGTCCTGTCAATGTTGAAACAATGATACTGTAAAATCTTGATCAAAGACTCGAATATTAAATTTTTACTCTATGAGCTACACTTTTCGTATTATTGCCCGTAATTTTTTGTTTTGCAGGTAATGGGCATAATACCATTTCAGTACATTTCACATTATCTGTCCAATCACTCACAGAAAATTTGGCAGTTCTATTTTCAGTAAAAATCTGAGAAAAGGTACATTAAAGGTGGAAATGAAACTGTCAGGAAATTTACTTCAAAGTTGAAATAGCCCTGGTGTGCAGCTACAGTCTTCATCTTTGAATGCTTTCCAAAATCTTTTCACAGCGCCTCTTTTCATCATCTGTGCCTCCTTTACTAAACTTTTGAGAGAGCTGTCTGCATCTCGTATCCTAGCCCGATCTAAGACCAACTTGACACTCACCATCTGGGAGCCAACGGGAATTCCCAGTAGCTCAAGAACCTGGAATTTTGTGACCTTGGTTAAATGATGCGACAGCATCATATACACCAAAATGAAGTGTGTTAAAACCCACAAACACTGTTTTTGGGAGATGATGCCATGTTACACTGTCAAAGTTTCATTTGGGTTTTGTGTTCTTCAGGAGGTTTACATCAAACAGATCCCTGAAGACTGGTTTAATTTTCTCCATTAGAGCCACTAGTAAACTGTGGTGATGACTGTAATTCTCTACTGTTGTTTTTTCCCAATTATATTTACACCAACTGT
The DNA here is from genome assembly GCF_023898315.1 of Schistocerca nitens. Lineage (NCBI taxonomy): Eukaryota > Metazoa > Arthropoda > Insecta > Orthoptera > Acrididae > Schistocerca > Schistocerca nitens. Next base: position 25,744,031 of record NC_064614.1, read on the forward strand.
TCTGATCATCAGGACATAACCCATGAGTAGGATGCTCATTTGCAGAGGCAATGAGGAAAAACAGTGCCCATACAGCTTTCCTCATAGCTTACACATCATCTGTTGTTTGCCTGATTGCTAGACCCATAACAGTTCTGAATATAGTCTATTGCAGCATCAGTCAGCCTCCCTTTACCATCCAATATTTTTCCATCACTTAGCATTTTTCCTTTCATTGTCGTCTTTCGACATGTAAGTCTAGCTCCCATTCTTTTCCGAACATGCCTCATACTATCAAGCTTCTGTATCTCAACATTTCCATATGGTTTACTTTTCATAACATGCCTAAAGGCTTTTGAATCACTGTCCCCCAAATAATGTAAATAATATACATCATACCACTGAGAAATGTGATCAGATATTGTCTTTACTCCAGCAACCTCCATACCACCACTGTTGCCTGAGTAATTTGCTGTACACTTATCACAATGTTGGTTGCTCAGTTCATTTGTACAGTGACAGTATTTTGTCGTAATAGCCACATCAATCACCTTTCCATTGTCAACATTTGTAGTTGTAACAAGCTGTTGTTGGAGGTATGACCCTGTTTCTGCTGTGTACTCTGCAGCGGAGTGTGCACTGATATGAAACTTTCTGGCAGATTAAAACTGTGTGCCTTACCGAGACTCAAACTCGGGACCTTTGCTGCATAGTGAAAATCTCATTTTGGAACACCCCCAGGCTGTGGCTAAGCCATGTCTCCACAGTATCCTTTCTTCCAGGAGTGCTTAATTCTACAATGTTCGCAGAAGAGCTCCTGTGAAGTTTGGAAAGTAGGAGACGGGGTACTGGCAGAACTGAAGCTGTGAGGACGAGTCGTGAGTCGTGCTTGGGAAGCTCAGATGGTAGAGCATTTGCCCGCTAAAGGCAAAGGTCCTGAGTTTGAGTCTCAGTCTGGAACACAGTTTTAATCTTCCAGAAAGTTTGAATAACATGGTATTTGCGGTTTCATCTTGCTACAAAACACTTCTCATTTTCTCAAATATCATCTAACTGTTACTGAAAGTGTTTTATAAACAGTAAGCGTCCACCCCCCCCCCCCACTCCCCTTACCCCACCTGTACACAATACCTGGATATGTGCCTAGCACCAGGCTCCCAGTGCACTATGCCTCAAATAGTCTGCCAACGACAGCTATGTGGGCCAGCCTCCACATACCACCTGTGGTGGGTTGCAAGACTAGAGCGCACAGCACGTGGCCCCCTATGCTGCCTGCTTGAGCCATCCTCCACACAGAGACAGCACAGCCAGCATTCCTCCTCACATTGTGTTCTACTGTTTATTGAACTGTTTCCGTGTTTTGTCATTTACTCCAGCGTGAATAAATAAACTTGTTTTTAGTGGCCACACTATTGGTTGTATCTAGCATTATTACACACTTAGTGATGAGTGTGGTGTTCGTTTCTTTGTGCTCAGTCTATTTGATTGTTCTGTCAGTCCACATGTTAATGGAGGCAATGCTCAAATCCCTTCTTGAGCAGCAGCAACAGGCTCTTATGGTCGCTATCACAAATTTGTCTGCCACGTTTACTATTTGGGCTTCTATTCTATCAGCATATGTGGCACTTTTTCCTCCCTTACAATCTGTGGTCAAAGATTGGAAGGCTTACAAGAAGCAGTTTCAGCAACACTTCTTGCTTTTGCTGTCACTAACCTGAACATATGTAGAACTTTATTTCTTTTATTTACTCTCACATTTACCAGTTGTTGGGCCAGTTAACCCCGGGAATCAGCATCGCTTTTGTTCAACGAGATGTGTAAGTTGATGTCCAATTATCACCACTAGCAAACACATGTCATTGCAGCGTGTGTCAATTTCTGTTGTCATAAACAACCCCACCTGTTCCACTGGGCTCGGGAGGCCATATTCCATGGCCTCCGTCACAAATGTCAGTTTGTTACCAATGCCCATAATGATTCCTACACTGATTCAGATGTCCATGATACCACCATACAGTTGGCTCCTGACAAGGAGCAGCATCAGTACACACTACAGTGTGAGAGTCCATCTTTGGCTTAATTGTTAAATACTGCTCAACGTTTTGAGGTATTTCATGCTACTGATGATCAGATTGAAGCTTAGTGTGACATTGCTGTGGTGGCTCATGTTCCTGGTCATCAGGTGTCAGTTAGTTCTCATGGGGAGTAAAATGTGTCAGCTGTACAAATGCAGCAGCCTAAGTGCTGCACTGGAAAGCAACATGCAAACAATAACAACAACAGCAACCACTGCCATGGCAGCACTCAGTGCTCCCATCTTGCCCATACTGTTTCACGCAACATGACAAGCTGTGTGCCCTAAGTGCTGGATGACTTACAACAACTGTAGGAAAAGAGGACATATAGTGTATTTGTGTCATTCCCAGTTCTCTCCTTCAGATGTGGACATGGATGTCAATTGTGTGTCTCCAATGCTTACAAATGATAAAAAGCTGTTTATTGAAGCATGAGTGATGGATGAAGTGCTCTGACTACAGGTGGACAAGGGTGCAGCTGTGACATTGCTGAACTCACAAGCTTATGTGAATTTGGGGTCCCCGACATTGCCTACAGTTACTCTGTGTTTGGTGAGTTACAACATGCAGTGTATTCCAGTTTTGGGGCACTTTACAGCTACCACTGTGTGTCAATCCATGGTTAGATCCTTCAAATCTCTGGTTGTGGATGATTTGTTTGGTCAGTATGCTTTTGGTGCCTTGGTTTTTCTGTTTCAGACGAGATGCACCTCACCAGTGGTTAGATTCTCTGTGTTCTGAGTTCTTGTCTCCATTTTTGGATGGATTAGGTTGTGCCACTAATTTTGGGCCCTACATTACCCGTAAACCTAAGGTGCAGCTGTGTTTTTTTCCAGGTATGCCTATTCCAGTGTCCTTGCATGATAAAGTGAAATCAAAATTGGACAGGCTGACGTCATTGGGTCACATAGTCTATTATATCAAGTTAGCTGTCTATCACCCTCGTGATGGTTAAAACACCAAAGGTCAGCTTTGCCTATGCGGTGACTTTACAGTTTCCATTAACAGTTAATATCTCATTGACACCTATCCTTTGCCCCATCAGGCTGAGTTAATGCCCAAACTCACCAGGGGCTGGCATTTCTCCAAAATTGAAGCCTATATACAGGTTCCATTGGATGGGTTTTCAAAAAATTCCTTGTGATTAACACACCCTTCAGATTGCACCAATATCAGCACTTTCCATTCAGTGTACCTAGTGCCCTTGTGATTTTTCTACATTTTTTGGAACAGTTGATGATGTCTGTTACAGGGAGCATCAACTATCTCAGTGACATTGGGATGACAGAAGCATCCTTGGAAGAGCATTTACGCAACTTATGCTCCTTGTTCATGGTTTTATATACAGCAGGGTTGATGTTCACTTGGCCAAGTCACACTTTTTTCAGCCACCCATTGTGTATTTGGGGTTTCTCGGAATGTTGTCTACCTTACCATTCCACTGTCAAAGAACTCCAGGCATTTTTAGGGGAAATTGATTATTATCACAAATTCGTTCTGGGTGCAGCCCCATTGTCACAATCTCTCCACGAATTGCTCCACAAAGATATTCCTTTTTGATGGGTGCTGGCGTGCAAACACTCTTTCACATTTTTGATATCCTAATTACTTTCTGCTCCTTGATTGGCTACCTTCCATCCTCGCCACCAGCTGGTTTAGGCTGCAAATGCCTCTCAATATAGACTCAGGGCTGTTCTTGCACATCACTATGAGGATGGTTCTCGGTGCCCAATAGCTTAAGCATCACAAACGCTCAACTCCACACAGCAGTGCTACTCCTAAGTTGAAAAGGAAGCACTTGCTATTGTCTGAGCCCTCAGGAAGTCAAAGCCCTCAGCAAGTTTCATGTGTTCATGTATATGGGTCAAAGTTCCACCTTATTACTGTCCTCAAGCCCTTGGTGTCATTGTTTAATCCTTCTGCTTCATTGCCTGACAAAGCAACACATCGCCTACAGTTTTTGGTCTTGTTTGTGTCTCGCTAAAACTATGAAATACATTTTCAGCTTCCTGTGCAGCAAACCAATGCCTATGTACTGTCCCAGGTTCTGATGGGGCCAGATCCTTCTTTTGATCAGGATGAGATCCTTCATTTTCACTTAGATGTTGCGGTGCAATGTACAGTGGAAGAGTTTCCTATTACAGGTTCATGGATTGCAGCTGCTGTTGCTGCCAATCCAGTTTTGCACTGAGTTGTTCACCTTGTTCAGCATGGTTTCTGATCCTTTACATAACTAATTTGCTCTCCTTCATCACATGTTTGTTTATGAATTTGCTCTCTTAGCTATGGATGGACTGTCACAGGATTGTGATCCTGACCACTCTATGGTGGGATTCACTTCAGCTCCTACATCAGGGACGCTGGGGAGGAGGGGGGGGGGGGGAGATCTCTCATACCAAGTCATCGGCCCATCAACATCTGTTTTGGCTTGGTATCTATGGTGACATTGTGCATCTTGTCACAGCCTGTTCTCAGTATGATACAGAATAGGCAACACTGCAGGTGATGCTCTCTCCATGGCACACACTGAACAACTGTAGGAACACATCCATGTTGATTTTGTGGGAGAACTGGCTGTTAAATGTCGATGCTTCCTCTGAATTTCCATATATTATCCGGAGCAGAGAAGGCTATGGTTCAGACCCTGTCAAAAAATTTTCTAGTGAAGGATATCCTAATACACTTGTGAATGACAGATAACATTCCACAGATTGTGTCTCAGACCTTCCACAATTTCTGCAGCCACCAAGGCACTTGCCATGTGACTGCTCCTCCTTTCCATCCCCAATCTAACAGTGAGATGAGACAGCTTGTTTGCATATTCAGGATTCAAATGAAAAACTACATTGCTGACTCTTCCATGGACTACACCTTGACACAACTCTTGAGTTCCTACAGGTTAACGCTGGTGGGGCAGCGAGATGTCCCGTAGTCACCTGCCACATTCCCTCCTGCAACTGTTTATGCCATCCCACCAACATCCAGTGGTGCGGCCCTCATTGCAGTTTGCTCCTGACTCTGCCATCTGGGCTTAGAGGTGTCAGCTGCTGACCGAAATGGATTCTAGCCATTATCCACAGTTGTTGTGGCTGCCACCTCTCTATGGTGGCACCAGTAAGGGTCTGGTGGTTCACCAACATGACCAGCTGTTCCCTTGTGCCACAGCGAGGGCAGCAGGTCTGCCGTCTCCACCTCCCTCAGCATCTGTCTCGGCCTCTCAGGGGATCCCTGCTGAAGGGGTGGACCCACCCACCTTGTGGATGTTGCCATCTCCTGCCTCTCCTCTGGGGTCCAGCGCCCCAATACATGCTGCTGGCCCTTCCTGTAATGCTTCGCTACAACATGCATGCCTGCTACCAGCTGGGGTGGCACTGTCATGTCCTTCACCACTGATGTGTCCAGCAACCCCTACCTAGTGTCCAGCACCTTCACCACGAGTGCAGTGCACTCATGCAGAGGGCCCAGACATTGAGATGCTGCCAGTGCGACTGTCACGAATCATCCTTTATGGTTTTTCGCTGGAGGTGGCCGCTGCACATGCCCGCGGGTGCACCACTTCCACTCGTCTCATTCCACTGTCACTGTCATCACGTATGGCATATACTCCAGGGACTGCAGTTTTGTCATCAGTCACCCTGATGCCCACATCAGAGGAGCATCCTTTCCCCAATATGGGTGGTGTGCTGTAACCCTGCACACAAAACCTGAATATGTACTGTGGTGTCAGGCCACTGATATGCTACACTACAGATAGTCCACCTGTGGCAGCTGCACACGTCAGCCACTAGAGGCCAGGCCACCTGCAGTGGGTCACAAGACTAGTGTGCATGGAACAACATCAGCCATGCTGCTTACCAGAGCTCTCTCTATATAGACAGCACAACCAGTGATCCTCCTCAGGATGTTTTCTACTGCTTCTTGTACTGTTTCTATGTTCATTGTTTATTTGAATGTGGATAAATAAACTCTTGTTCTTAGTGGCCACATTATTGGTTGTGTGTAGCACTACAATACACTCAAACTCTCTCTCTCTCTCTCTCTCTCTCTGTGTGTGTGTGTGTGTGTGTGTGTGTGTGTGTGTGTGTAGTAGGTTGCATCTTCATCATGTAATTAAGTCAACTATTTTTATTTAGTATGATTATTTATGACCCTGTAATCACTGTTTTCAGATGACTTTTGGGTTCTGTAGATGTTATTTTCACAGATGAAAAAAAGACATCACATCGAGTAAAATCAACATAATGTTTTACCCCATGAGAGGCAATTCCTACACTACAGTAATTGTACTGTCATTCAAATAGAAGATTCTTTGATGTCTTGTATGCAACACAACACAGTTAAAATGTGAGCTAACAGATTACTGTGATTATTCAGGTTACATGCTGAGCTACAAAAGAGATCATGGAAACTGGCAAGAAGTTAATTTAGAAGCTGAGAAGACTACCCACACGCTGGAAGATCTAAGCTGTGGAGGAACTTACCATGCATTTATTTCTGCACAAAATAGAATTGGCAACAGCCCACACAGTGCCATACTCACTGCTAAGACAAAAGGTGCAGGTTAGTAATTAATTATTCCTTGGTCTTCTTTTATACTATATCTCGCTTCAGCACTTATACAATTATACATAACTTCAAGAAAGTAATGTGATCATAAAAGAGCTTATTATATCTTTAAAAGCAACTAATGGAAACTCCACATAGGAATATCAACAGTGTAGGAAAAGATAGATTGCTACTTACCACAAAGAAGGCACATTAAGTTACAGACAGGCACAATTAAAAGTCACCTTCATCAGCAAAAGAGAAACAGAGCAACACACACCATTTAAACACACAGTCAAGCACAGCTCACACACACATGACTGCCAACTCTGGCAGCTCAGGACAGAATACCATTCTGGGAGTTGGCGCCATCATTGTACACACAGAAAGATGTAACTGCTTACCTACCGTTATGCTGGGAGTTTATCATTTAAGATAGAATTTTAAGAAACATCCAGACTGTGTTTTGACCAATAGCCAAGATCAGTGGCCATTTGTGTGTTAAAGATGATCTGAGGCTGAGGAAGCCCTGTGTTTAGAAGATTTCATGCCTCTGGGGCAAAGCATACATTAACTGTTTGTACTGTTGAGGACAAGTGTGTGGAACATTGCCACCACGTAAGATTATAACAGCCTGAAAAATCTGCAGTGGCAGAGCATTGTTTAGTACAAGGACACACAATGAAATACAGGGTGTATCAAAAAGAATCATCTGATTTTTAAAAAATCATAACTATTATGTTATTTGACATATGTGCATGAACAATGTACTGTTGGAAAGAGAAAACTGTTGAGTTTTACATGTTTCCCACTAGTTAGCAGTGGCATCTGGAAGTGTGGGAATTTTTAAACCAAAGGATTACTGAACGGTGGATCAAGCATACTGGACCAAATGATTCAGCCTTACATTACTGGCCTCCAAGGTCACAGGACATGTTGTTGTTGTTGTTGTTGTTGTTGTTGTCTTCAGTCCTGAGACTGGTTTGATGCAGCTCTCCATGCTCCTCTATGCTGTCCAAGCTTCATCATCTCCCAGTACTTACTGCAACCTACATCCTTCTGAATCTGTTTAGTGTATTCATCTCTTGGTCTCCCTCTACGATTTTTACCCTCCACGCTGCCCTCCAATATTAAATTGGTGATCCCTTGATGCCTCAGAACATGTCCTACTAATCGATCCCTTCTTCTTGTCAAGTTGTGCCACAAACTCCTCTTCTCCCCAATTCTATTCAATACCTCCTCATTAGTTATGTGATCTACCCATCTAATCTTCAGCATTCTTCTGTAGCACCACATTTCAAAAGCTTCTGTTCTCTTCTTGTCCAAACTAGTTATCGTCCAGGTTTCACTTCCATACATGGCTACACTCCATACAAATACTTTCAGAAGCGACTTCCTGACACTTAAATCTATACTTGATGTTAACAAATTTCTCTGCTTCAGAAACGCTTTCCTTGCCATTGCCAGTCTACATTTTATATCCTCTCTACTTCGACCATCATCAATTATTTTGCTCCCCAAATAGCAAAACTCCTTTACTACTTTAAGTGTCTCATTTCCTAATCTAATTCCCTCAGCATCACCCGACTTAATTCGACTACATTCCATTATCCTCGTTTTGCTTTTGCTGATGTTCATCTTATATCCTCCTTTCAAGACACCAACCATTCCGTTCAACTGCTCTTCCAAGTCCTTTGCTGTCTCTGACAGAATTACAATGTCATCGGCAAACCTCAACTTTTGTATTTCTTCTCCATGGATTTTAATACCTACTCCGAATTTTTCTTTTGTTTCCTTTACTGCTTGCTCAATATACAGATTGAATAACATTGGGGATAAGCTACAACCCTGTCTCACTCCCTTCCCAACCGCTGCTTCCCTTTCATGCCCCTCGACTCTTACAACTGCCATCTGGTTTCTATACAAATTGTAAATAGCCTTTCGCTCCCTGTATTTCACCCCTGCCACCTTTAGAATTTGAAAGAGAGTACTCCAGTCAACATTGTCAAAAGCTTTCTCTAAGTCTACAAATGCTATAAACGTAGGTTTGCCTTTCCTTAATCTATTTTCTAAGATAAGTCATAGGGTCAGTATTGCCTCACGTGTTCCAACATTTCTGCGGAATCCACACTGATCTTAGCCGAGGTCGGCTTCTACCAGTTTTTCCATTCACCTGTAAAGAATTCGCATTAGTATTTTGCAGCTGTGACATGACTGTACGTAATTATTTCTTGTGGAGGTTTATAAAGGACTCTGTTTATTTGCCTCCATTACCAACAACAGTGAATGAACTGAGAGATCACATAACAGATCAGCTGTGGTAGCTGTAACTCAAGACATGCTCACTGCAGTGTGGGAACAGTTTGAATTCTGCATTGACATATGCCATGCATCTCAAGGTGGGCATATTGAATGCCTATGAAAAAAAATGAAAAAAAAAACTTTTTGAGTTTCCTGTTCATTAAAAACAGGATTAATTGTATATATTTATTAGCTTCAGAAATATAGATGTGGCAAATTGGATGATTCTTTTTGATACACCCTGTTTTATGAGACTGTGAGGAATGGGAATTTTGAGAACAGCTGTAAAGATACAGTGGAAGGACAGAAGAAAACAGGAAAGAGAAGAATAAAAATGTTGGCTGAAGTGGAAAGAGGAACATACCTGACTACAAAGCAGTTGACCTGGAACGGAATTGTGAAGACAACAGTGGTGTTAAGAACCTGCCAATTTCCTGAACTCATTATAATGATGATGAGGATGATGGTGTGGTTGCTGCTGCTTCCTGTTACTGGGATTTTGTTCTCTAGGAATCCATTGAAATTAGACGAGCAGAGGTTCTTACTACTCCCCTGAATACATTGTGGAACCCTTTTCTGATCTGCATTAAAATACATTCTTTGACTCAGTTGCCAGAATATTTTGACATTTATGGCAGTGGTACCTCAATTTTGTTTGCCTTCATCACCGGCAGTGCTGCTCCTATCTTTGGGGCAGCACTCGTGACCCTTATAAATGTGCAAGTACTCTTTGCTGACCTGTAATGGCACTGGCTCCAGTGCGGCATCTGTTTGATGGAACTTACTGGCAGCAGCATCTCACCTAAAGATGATGGCCAGTTGATCCATTGAAATATTGTGTAAACTTTACTTGCGAGTCTGGCTGCACTCCTAAGAAAAGTATCAGTGTATCAATGGTGTGCCTCCAGGCATTTTGTCAGGTTGTTGTTTCCATTTTCTGTGCAATATTTTGATGATTGACCCAGCCGTCAGCTACAGGTGTTGCAAGTTTTGCTGTTATGTGTACTCACTGGCTGGACTCAACCAAACTGTGAACTATTGTTCTCATGCTGTTATTTATAGCCGAGTTCAGTTCCTGATGTCCACTACACCCTTTGATGAATTTCAGATCTTGCACTGCTGTCATGTGAAATGCACATTCTCTCAGTGTTTTCCAATTCTGGTGGGTGTTATGGCTGGTGAGATTTTAATAAATAGAATGCTGGACACCTAGCATTATTTAAATTGGAACCTCTATCACTGTTTATTACATTTTCAGAAACTTCTATTTTGATTTATATCTTAATTATGCTGTCCCTGAAACTCATACAAAAGCCAGGATTTATTTTTACTAATTTATGATGGTGTGTACTATAACAGCAAATACACAGTAACAACTCCTAATTATGTGTGTTCACATTTTCAGCTGTTTTGAATATTTAGTTTATCATTGGCAATCAATAAGGTAATAAGTGTTTTTGGGTGCTCATCAAATTTTTACTTTCGGAAAAGATAGACCAAAGAATTTGCATTAAATTTTGAAACTTCCTGGGAGATTAAAACTGTGAGCCAGACCAAGACTCGAACTCGGGACCTTTGCCTTTCGCGAGCAAGTGCTCTACCAACTGAGCTACCCCAGCACCACTCATGCCCCGTCCCCACAGCTTTACTTCTGCCAGTACCTCATCTCCCACCTCCCAAACTTCACACAAGCTCTCCTTGAACCTTGCAGAACTAGCATTCCTGGAAGAAAGGATACTGCGGAAACATGGCTTAGCGACAGCCTAGGGGATGTTTCTAGAATTAAAGTTTGTTTGAAAAATGGAATAAAATACAGCCCCACACTCGAAATGTTGACTATGGTTTTGGGGAATCTGCCATGAGTAAGACTAGAGTTTACGATTGGTATAAACATTTCAAAGAGGGTTGAGAAGGCATTGAAGATGACGACCACCTGGATGCCCTACCACATCAATTACTGACCACAGTGTGAAAGAAGTAAATAAAATGGTACTGTAAAATTCCTGAATCCCCATCAGAGAGGTCACTGATGTCTACCTATCCTTTGGCTCATGCCAAGCAATTTTTTTGGATGTTTTGGACATGAAAAGCACAGTTTGTTTTGAAATTGCTGAATTTCAACCAAAAACGATGCTGTGTAGACATTGATGAGGACTCACTAGATGAAGTCAACAGTGATATAGAATCTATAAAGAAGGTTATAACAGGTGACAGAACATGGGTATACAGATGTAACATCAAAACTAAGACCCGCTTCTCTGAAGTGGAACTGCCTGAAGACCCAAGACCAAAAAGTATTTGACAAGTTTGATTACATGTGAAGGTTCTTCTAACTGTTTTCCTCAGTCACGTTGGGATAGTGCATCATGAGTTCCTGCCATATGGTCATATGGTCAGTAAGGAATACTACCTGGAAGTTACGTGCTGCTTTCATGAAGCAATCCCAAGAAAATCACCAGAATTGTGGCAAAACCACTTGTGAAAGTTGCATCATGATAATGTTCCCATTCACACTTCAATGCTTGTTCATGTTTTTTGGCAAAAAAAACAAAACTGTTGGGTTGCCTCAGCCACTATATTTGCTGGACATGGCCCCCTGATACTTCTTTTTATTTCTGACACTGAAGAGAACCTTGAAAGGACATCATTCTGTCACCATTGATGAGAGAAAAACAGAACTGCTGAAGCTAAACACCATAACGAAAAGTGAGTTCCAGAAGTGCTTCCGAGATTGGAAAAGGTGCTAGCACAAATGTATTATGTATGAGGGAAATTACCATGGGAGTGTGACTAGATGCAGGCTAGACACATTTCAGTGGGCAGTTTTGCAGTAATTATGGGCATGTATGATAAGCTAAACTTAACAGCTTTTTTTAAGGCAGTAGATTTTAGAGTGTTCCTAATTGTCTTTAACATCTATTCAAAATAGCATATGTAGTTTAAGTTAATGTATTAAGAGGCTTCCCAAATATCCATACAGTGGGACATTCTTATTTATGAGGAAATTGTTATTAACAATAGTGCAGTTTTATGAGTAACTGTGCAGACATTCTTATGCTGCATGTGCAAGAGAAGAAACTTGGCAGTTCTAAGCCCAATGCAAGCTGAAGTAAAAATAAAAGTAACCTTTGTTGCTGCACTCAGTACATGACTCTCTCAATACACATTAAACTATGAGTGTCGCCATCAATGACTGCTCAAATGTCTCCTACCCATATCTAGAGAATATAATTCTACTCATTCTCCAGATATGGCCTTATACGTTTCTGATATCTAAAGTTCATGGCAACCTCTGGCTACTTCTTTTAACTGTACTTGTCATCCTGGGCCATATGCAACCATAAACGGTATTGCGTTTCAGTGACCTGTGCTGTCATCTACATCAAAATGACATATCAGCTGCCTCTCAGTGTTCCTTCTCTTTCTTTCTTTCATGTGTCTTGGATCTGCTTCACTTCTGTGTTTTAGGTGATTTAACACTAGCCAATAAACAACTCGAAAATATATGCAAACATTTCTTGAAAATTTCTTCATAGATTGTGTTGTGTCTAGACAAGACAGCCTAGACACAATGAGAGGAAGCCGAAAGGCACGCGCTTAAACTCACGCAGGCTGGCGTGAGGTCTGAAACAGGATACGTAATGAATGCTATAAAGAAAAGTACGTAGCTTCTGGAATACTTAACTTTAATCCACATTTGTAGAACATCGCTCTTGATGATACATTAATAGAATCTGAATATCAATTGAATACGGCGCCTTGCTAGGTAGTAGCAAATGTAGCCGAAGGCTACGCTAACTATCGTCTCAGCAAATGAGAGCATATTTGTCAGTGAACCATTGCTATGAACGTCGGCTGTACAACTGGGGTGAGTGCCAGGACGTCTCTCTAGACCTGCCGTGTGGTGGCGCTCGGTCTGCAATTACTGACAGTGGCGACACGCGGGTCCGGCGTATACTAATGGACCGCGGCCGATTTAAAAGGCTACCACCTAGCAAGTGTGGTGTCTGGCGGTGACACCACAGATTGCACAGGATGTTTACTTTTCAAATCCAGCAAAACTAATGCTATCACTGTGCTTCTCTGAACGTATAATTTTCCCTTTCCAAGGTCAAGATTAACATGGACTGGCACCATTGAAGCTTTTCTTTATGTATCTTGAGCATCGACGTTACGTGACCATCTGAAATTTTGGTCATATGAATTGGTATGATTGATGCAGGATGACATCCTAGTGTCTGAAACTTCCATTAGATCAAAGCTCCAACAAAAAATTAACTCTTTCTATTGCAGTATGATTTAATAGGAATCATTATGCGCAGGTTAAACCTTAAAAGAGGGATGTATTATTTTTTCTCTTGTATTCAAACTGAATTGATTAGAGCCCTACTAAACTCAGTGTTCTTGCTGAAATGCTATGCACGTGTATCATCTACTGTGTCTCAGTACTGTTCCTTAGACCTAGCATTGTACGAGAATGAGTCAAATGAAAACCTTAAATTTGTAATAACAAATCAAAATTTTGCACCGTTATCCTGTAAGTTGGTAAACGTGCTACAAACAGCTTGCAGAATGGCCTGTAGGTGGCAGCATAGTGCAGATGCACACATACCGTTGCAGTATCAGTATAAAGATGGCCGCCCCACTTGCGACTTGCACCAGGGAAGATCAGCGTTCTGTTATTCGGTTTTTGCATAGTGAAGGCGTGAAACCTATTGAAACTCATCAATGAATGAAGGTTCAGTACAGTGATGCATGTTTGTCACAGTAGCAAGTCTACAAACGGAGTAGGAAGTTTGCACATGGTGTGACTTCAGTGGAAGATGCTCCTCGGCCAGATCAGGCACAACGAGTTGTGACTCCAGAGAAAATTCCGGCAGTTGGAGCCATAGTGAAGGAAAACCACCAAGTGACACTGAATGACATTGTTTACAGATTAGTCATGGGTCAGCACACCACATTGTGCATGATGTGCTCCAGTTTCACAGAGTGTCTGCAAGATGGGTGCCAAGGCAGCTGACTCCTGAAGTGAGAGAACAATGTGTTGATGCTTGTGAAGAACTTCTTAGGCCCTTTGAATGAGAAGGTGATGGCTTCCTTGCAAGAATCGTTACTGGGGTCGAAACCTGGGTTGACTTCCACCAACTGGAAACGATGAGATCGAGCAAGGAATGGCACCGTTTCTCATCACCAAAACCAAAAAAGTTTCGAACAGAAGCATCAGCAGGGAAGGTTATGCTGACTCTCTTTTGGGACGAAAATGGCATCATTTTGGAGCATTGCATGCCTAGAGGGACCATTGTCACCAGTGCATCATACACAGATCTCCAAAAAAATCATGTGCGACCTGCAATCAAATCAAAGCGACATGGATTGCTGTCAGCAGGTGTCCTTTAGCAACATAACAATGCAAGGCCCCACACTGCTCGTACAACAGTTGCAACAATCACATACAGTGAAACCTCTATATAACGTTTTTCAAGGGACCACAAATTCTGAACACTGTATAGAGGAAAACACTATACAGAGGAAGGCTTCCAAATAATAATTATAGGGCATTACTGAAGATCAGGATACCACTAATCAGCTTTGACAAATAGATGATGTTTTAAATTTTCATAACATATGATATTCATTGCAAATTATCAATGTATCAACTGATTAGTTTTTTTAATTAAAACATGGGGCTCGGTAGGTGGATGGGTGAAAGTAAATTGATCAGTTTGTACAGTAAAAAGTTATAACAGATTCTTAAGATTGACATCATTCTCCAAAGCTGACAGGTGGTATCCCATTTTTCAGTTGACCCAATTATAGAATATGAGCCAAATTTTGTTTATGATATACTGAACATATTACATAAAAACACAGTAAATGGGACAGATTATAAAAGAATTAGTTACAAAAAAATTACTTCAATAATTGAATTATGAAATGGAACTTAAATTTGCACGAAACTCTAGGAACCTAAGCAATCTGAAAATAACATACCTATGATTTTTTAAAATATTCAAGCAGGCTTGCTTGTTTTCTGTTTCTCCTAGACTCTATGGCAATCATTTCTTGCTCCAAATGAGCAAGTTGAACTACTGTTCTGTCCTCAAGTCTATGGGCCATCATGTACCTCCTGAATGTTTTAAAGGCTTCAGCTGCCTTAGTATATGAGGGCACAGGGTCATCTTCCTTGTCACTGTCATTTTCACTACCACTATTACTCTACAAGCTTCTCTCTGCAGTCAGCTCCTCAATAATTTGTACTCCTGTGGTTGCCACATTGTCATCCACAGCCACAAAGTCCTCAAAAGTGACAGAATCACTGCCTATTAATTGGTGAAACTCTTGCAAATCACTTGCAACTTCTTCCACAGGAGCTGCCATCTCATTCTCACAGAATCCCGCTTTTGTGAAACAGTTTTTAATAGTTTCAGCACTTACTTCCCTCCACGAGTACATAATTAAATTTATTGCCTGTAAAATGTTCAGTTTCAGTTGTGAGCTTTGCTGGCTTCCCGGTTTCCTTTGATCCATCAAATTCAAGGCCTTTTTTACAAGGGCTGTCCTATATTTAACCTTAAGGGCGTGTATTATGTCCAAGTCCAAAGGTTGCAGACGGCTGGTGCAGTTGGGTGGCAGGAAAATTACTTTAACATTTCTCAGAAAGGGTACGTCTGGTGGATGTGCCGCACATCTATCCACAAACAGCAGCACTTTTCTTGCAGCACTCCCCATTTTGGCATCAAATTCTCTTAGAGAACGTAAAAATATTTCACTCGTCGTCCATGCCTTGGCGTTGTTTGTGTATTTGCACGGAAACGTGGAAATGTTTTTGAAGCACCTCGGATTTTTTGGCTTCCCGATAACCAAAGGTTTCAGTTTTTCACTGCCATCAGCGTTTGTACACAACAAAACGGTAAGACGTTCCTTGCTCTTCTTACCGCCATGGCAATTTTCCCCACGAAAAGTAAATGTCTTATCCGGCATTAAATTGAAAAACATGCCGGTTTCGTCAGCGTTATAAATGTCACACAGTTTGTAGCCCTGTATCAGATTAGGGAGATTCTGTATCCACTGAGCTACAGTTGGTTCGTCCACACTTTTACTTTCTCCACATTCCGACTTGTACACAACACCATGACGCTGTCGAAATTTATCAATCCATCCAGTGGACGCCTTAAAATTGTCCATTCCTAGCTGAAGTGATATTTGAAGCGCCTTCTCCTTCAAAATAGTTCCGTTTATAGGAATGTTTGCAGCACGTGCTTGCTGAAACCAAGTTAATAAAACTTTCTCCATTTCGTCGTAAGTGGATTGTTTCAAACGCATACGTTTCGAATTTCCACAATTCTCAAACCCTTCTATTATCGACGATCTGTTTTTCATGATAGTGTTGAGTGTTGAAGGGGCCAGTCCCAATTGCTTCGCTAGCTCCACGCGACTCACGCCAGGAGACGCCTCCACTTTTTTAATAATAGAAACCTTCTCTTCCAGAGAAATATTCTTCCGCTTTTCACCCATGTCCACTGATGAAAGCTTTAAAAAAACGTTATACCGAAGACACACACTTACTAGGCACACGAACTGTTTGCTGCTCAGCTCACACAACATGCTACTAAGTACTAATACAAAGCATCGACTGAAATGGCGCCAAAAAGATCGCAAGCAGAATGTGCGTCACATGTCACGTGACCGGGTTTTGCCGCTGACATATACGCTGAGCGCGGGCTTCCCGAGCCAGTGCAAAAAACCACATAACGGAAGACGATGCGTCTACATCCAGTCACTTAAACGTTATAAAGAGGTAAATAATTGACCAGGGTTCCAAAAATATGAGCGTTACATGGAGGAAACTGTAATATAGAAGAAACGCAGTAAAGAGGAAAATTTAACATTGTTTATATGGGCTTTTAGTCGGGACCGAAAAAACGGACGTAACATAGAGGAAAACATTATATGGAGGAACGTTATAAAGAGGTTTCACTGTACCTGCATTTTGAGTGTCGTCCTCATCCACCATACTCACCAGACCTTACCCCAAGTGATGTCCGTATGTTTGGAACACTCAAAGACGCAATGGGAGGAAAGAAGTTCCTTTCTGATGAAGAGGTATGCCACATGGTGCATGAGTGGTTGCGCGGACTACCAAAATAATTTTTTTCTAAAGGAATTTATGCACTTAGTAAGCACTGGAGGACTTGCATTGATCGTGGGGGAGATTATGTTGAAAAGTGATACAGCTTTGTACCACTTTTGCACAGTAAATAATATTTGAAAAATATTTGAGGTTTTCATTTGACTCACCCTCATACATTCCTAGTTGACTTGTGATATTATTATATTATGGAAAACATCTGTGCACTGTTATAGGAATTAATTTAGTTTTATCTGTTAGAACCACAGGTACCAAACACAGAGACCCTCATGTCAGCAAATGCAACGTCTCTTCATTTGCGCTTGCATAGCTGGCCAGATGGTGGATGTTCTATGTTATATTTTGTTGTTGAATACCGGATGCGTGAAAGTAATGATGAGTGGATACTCATTGACAATAATGCGCCACCAAAGAATCTCCTGATAGGGGATCTTCAACCCGCCACATGGTATCAGTTGCGACTAACTGCTCACAACAGTGCTGGTTCCACCAGAGTGCATTTCAACATTGCCACAACAACATTGACTGGAGGTAAGATAGCCATGATGAAGCACTCTATTGTTAAATTCTCTGAATTTCCATATAATAATTTGGCTTCATATATGTATCTAGGCCCAGTTCAAGAACATCTTTCCTCACAAGAGACTTACCATTTGAGTGCCCCTCCTTCCTCCATTTCCATCATACACTTCCACCAGTGTCAGTATTCACTACTAATTGTGATATCTACTACATAAAAACCTTGCTCATGTTCACCCCTGATGTCCTCCTCAGCTCTGAGTGCCAAGTGTGTGCTTGAGGTGTATCCAGTGTAGAAATCTTACAGTTCTAGTGCCCCTCTGTGCGTGGCACTCAAAGTGGCAACTTGTGTTGCTTCTGCCATAAACCAGCCCTGTGTGTATCTCTGGTTCAGCCACATTGCTTTGTTTTTAAATTTTCTATAGTGTGTGATATTCCTCTAGATTTGCAAGCACATATCAAACACATAAGCATCTAATAAGTAGAACAAATATAAAGAAGAAATATTAACCCTGTATTTCATTTCTCTTATCAGAAACTGTTGGCCCAATGCAAGTAAGTGGAAAATCAAAAAATGCAGGTCGATTCTATGAAGACATTCATGTTATAGTGCCATCCATTTGTTCTGCAATTTTGTTGCTATCTACTGGATTGCTTGTGTATGTGGCAATCCACAGAAGGTGAGTGAATAAACTGTAATAGTCTCTCCATTAGTGTGGTTCACTTGCCTTCAGAGTACTTCAAGTTCTTCTGTCCTCAGACAGTGTCGACAAGATACAGAGTACAAAGGAAATCAGGGCTTACCTGAGAGCCCAAGTGTTTGCAAGGCAGCAGCTGAAATGGATAACAAGAGAAACTTTCAGCAGATCTATTCATCGTGCCCCACTAAAATTGAGGATCATCTTACACTTAAGCAGTCGGATGATTCTTCTGGTAAGAAACATACTGAGTATATCAAAGATTGATATTACTTGTATTGTATTTTTATACAGTGTCTGCTTTGGGTCGTAACATGTTATGAAACAAGAGTGTTTGATTGACAATAGAGTACCTCAATAATTTTAGTGTCAACTGTGTTAGTATGTAATTTATTGTGATGGAAAAACTATTACTAGTGTGAACTTATTAATATTTGTTTAACATACCTGAGGGAGTTAGATTAGGAAATAAGAGACACCATACGTAGTACTGTAGATGAGTTGTATTATTTGGGCAGCAAAATAACTAGTGATGGCTGAAATAGCGAGGATATGGACTGGGTTTCCATCTGAGCTCTTGATGTTCATACAAGTGGTTCTCTTTTCTCCAAAGGTCTCTTTTATTTTCCTGTGGGCAGAATTTCTCTTACCCCTAGTGATATATGCCTCTAATCCTTACATTTGTCCTCTAGCCATCCCTGCTTAGCCATTTTGCACTTCCTGTCGATCTCATTTTTGAGACGTTTGTATTCCTTTTTGCCTGCTTTATTTACTGCATTTTTATATTTTCTCCTTTCATCAATTAAATTCAATATTTCTTTTGTTACCCAAGGATTTCTACTAGCCCTCGTCTTTATACCCACATGATCTTCTGGTGCCTCCACTACTTCATCCCTCAAAGCTACCCATTCATCTTCTACTGTATTTCATCATTTAACCATACAGCAAAGCTGCATGCCCTCGGGAAAAATTACAGCTGTAAATTCCCCTTGCTTTCAGCCATTCGCAGTACCAGCACAGCAAGGCTGTTTTGGTTAGTGTTACAAGCCATATCAGCCAATCATCCAGACTGTTGCCCCTCCAACTACTGCAAAGGCTGCTGCCCCTCTTCAGGAACCACACGTTTGTCTGGCCTCTCAACAGATACCCCTTCATTGCGGTTACACCTACGGTATGGATATCTGTATCGCTAAGGCGTGCAAACCTCCCCACCGATGGCAAGGTCCGTGGTTCATATCCGTCACACTTCTTAAATGAGACTCCATACTCACAAATCAAATTTTGTGTTCCAATAGCTTGTGCATGATGCCGCCATGAATGACCACTCCAATTCTACCATTCGGTTGCCAATCCACAGAGTCCAGTAAATCACATCCCTAAGACAGTATAGCATTTTTTTGTGTCAAAGTGAACATTGTAATGATCTCATGCATATCCATTGCTTTGAGCTCTCTCTCATCCATCAGTCACAGAGCTGACTGATATGTCTGCATGGGTAGAACTGTCTGTTTACTCTTCTTGTAGTAATGCTCAGCAGTTATACCCCAAAATATTCTGCATTAATATACAGACAAGGGGCAGGCTAAAAGTTTTGATTGTCACCTCAAAGAAATCAAGCTGTGACTATGGAGCTTGGTGATGGTGTTAAGCTGTGACTACGGAACTCGGTGGTGGTGTTTGTCTTTACAAAATCGTGCTTCAGTGTGAAGCTTTTTCCAAGTGGTGGGTGATTTAACAGAGACCTTGGTTGTAGAGGTCTGCAGTTTGGCTATTCAGGAAACATTCCATGTTGGAAATCGTTTTGTCATAATTCTGGAAATGCCTGCCAAGCAATGGTTTCATTATCCAGTCATTCAGGGAAAGAGCAAAATATTACTGGATCCATGCCAGGAGAGTAAGGGACCAACTTCCCATTATCCTCTGTCTTGGTGGTCTCTTGTAATATCAGGAGATTTTGATAGTAATTTGCTAGCATCACAGTATGACAGTCACAAAAAAATACTCTGCATCGCCTTGTCCGATGGTGGTTGGATCTTCCTATTTTTTGGTGGTAGTAACTCCATATTTCCACTCACTGTTCTACTGCTTTGTCTTGGCACCACACAGCAGTCGTACATGGTGATCAGACAGATAAAGAAATGGTCCTACTTGAACTGATACAGCTACACCATTTTTTTGATGTCTTGGTTCGACAGGTTTTTGAATGGGTGTGGAACTGGTCACGATACTGTGGCGTGGGAATTCCAAAGTGTAGCAGTACTCCAAATATGCACCTACAAACAAACAAAAACTCAGTTATGTAACGTTATTTTATCAAGTTTATATTGAAACCTTATGACTACGGCTTGTACTGAAGACACAGTACAATGTGTAACATTGCTGATTTAAAAGGTGTTGATCAGCATCTCCTTTTCTGACCTAATGGATGAACATATAGGTATTTATAACTTTTTTGAATAATCAATATGTCAGTGTGGAAGATAAATTTCACTTAATGTACTTTCTTGATGATCAGCTTGCAGATAAGGAGTCATAATTATGACAGAAAGGTCAGTAATGTACAAATACTTAAATAAGTCTAACTTACCATATTCACCCGAGTGCAATATGACCCCGAATATAAGACGATCCCCTTTTTTTAAGAGGCTCCTTGAGAAAAATTTATTTTTAACATATTCTGAATACCGTAATCAAAAATTACAAGTTGGTTTATTGAAATTAATTATTTGCCTAAAACACTAGTATTTAGCTATTTTAAACTTAGGCCATTTATTGACTGTCTGGATTTTGATAATACAAGAAGAAATAAAATAACAAAAAGAAATGATTTACATCAATTTTTATTTTCACTACCTTACTAAGTCTGTCGTATGTGGTATCATTATTATCAATCATAACCATCATCTTAACAGCGCAGTTGTGAAATTTTTTATCTTTGCCATCACATATATTTTGCTGTTTGTTCCAAATAAGTGCAATATCTGATGTTGTGGTTGTGGTGTAACATGAGAATGCAACTGTCTTTTGCCATGTACATATCGTATTTTGAAACTTCTTGGCAGATTAAAACTGTGTGTCGAACTGAGACTCGAGCTCGGGACCTTTGCCTTTCGCGAGCATGTGCTCTACCAACTGAGCTACCCAAGCACGACTCACGCCCCGTTCTCACAGCTTTACTTCTGCCAGTACCTCGTCTCCTACCTTCCCAACTTTACAGAAGCTCTCCTGCGAACCCTGCAGAACTAGCACTCCTGAAAGAAAGGATATTGCAGAGACATGGCTTAGTCACAGCCTGGGGGATGTTTCCAGAATGAGATTTTCACTCTGCAGTGGAGTGTGCGCTGATATGAAACTTCTTGGCAGATTAAAACTGTGTGCTGGACAGAGACTCGAACTCGGGACCTTTGTCTTTCACGGGCAAATGATATCGTATTTCATTTCTATATTGATGTGGGAATGTTACAATGTTTCTTGTATCTGGGGACAATGGGGAGCTATGGTTCCCCCAGGCCCCTAGTCTCAGGGTAAGGAAAAAAATATAGTACAGTCAGGTGATTTTCTTTCAAGAATATGATTTAAAGGTTTGCATTATGCAGGTTTTTAACAGGCGCAAAACTGGATCTTCTTTGTGGCTGCTTA
Source organism: Schistocerca nitens (assembly GCF_023898315.1). Taxonomy (NCBI): domain Eukaryota; kingdom Metazoa; phylum Arthropoda; class Insecta; order Orthoptera; family Acrididae; genus Schistocerca; species Schistocerca nitens. The sequence continues at coordinate 25,765,936 of NC_064614.1, forward strand.
CAAGTCACCTTTTGTCTTTCAAAATACTAAAAATACTCCATACCTCAGGCCTTGGCCACCCCTCCTATAAACCATCATATGGGTGCTTGTGTTCCAAACATATTATCTACCCATCGCTCTTTCATTGGCTGCACAGAACCAGCAGCTGACCTATACCCAATTGTATCTTTCATACCTCACAGTGAGCATTGACAGCAATTGTAGGAAACACGTAAGTACACTGTACATGGTTTTTATGACTTAAATTTTGAATATTTTTGAAATAATCTGTTTCTCATAACATCATATCTGATTCTCTCTGATTCCCTTCTTCATCATTGTCTGATCAAAGATGCTCCATATCTGAAAGTGTAATAATTTTGTTATCAACAGGACATTCAACGTAATTTCCCTTTTCATTTACTTATCCTTATGCTTCTATAGATTCACTTACATCTCTTATGTTGCCTGAAGAATCTTTGCAAGATACATATCATAAGTCAGTTTGTGGAAATAACTTTTACTCTGCTGTAAGTGAATTATTTTCTGAACACGGTAAAATAATTGGAATGAAAAAGAAGCTTGGTTAGAGTATAATGGCCTGTCAACTTTGGGTACATTAGACAAAGAGCCCTAGCTCAGGAAGAACTTGGGATGCAAACTTTTCAGGGAACTATCATGCATTAACCTCAATTTTCATTGAATCAAATTGAGGATTTCAGCACAATTATTTCCAATCATTTATGCAGCTAGTCCTCGTGGTTCAATGGATTGGAGTTCTAGCAGAGTTGCTGGAGGTCCAAACATCTGTGTAGGCCTCCAGTAGTTCATAAGGTACACTTTTTTCAGGAAAAGACAAAGATCCATGTTCTAAGTCCAGGCCAGAACACAATTGTATTTTGCTGAGAAGGGCAATTTCTGTGCACACTCTGCTACAGAGTAGGTATTTTATCCTCGTAGCTAATTCATTATTTTTACCATTGTCTTAAGATGAGTTCTGCAGTATATATCCTTCCTGATTTACTACTGCAATTGAAATAACTTTCGTCAGCAATAACATTGTTCACAAATTTCTACCAGGAACTCTATATGAATAACAATTTCATTTTGTTTTATCATTTCAGAGCTCTATGAGATGAGCCCATATGCCACGTTTCCTGTGTCATGTGATCTTGCAAGGACAACTAACACACCAACACTTGACTATACAATGCAGTTTAAAACCTTTGGACACCTGGAAAATGATAGTGGTGTACAACAGGGATGCACTCTTCAAGTCAACAGAAAGCGTCAGCACATGATGTCTGATGACAGTGCAGGTATTCATTGTTTGTAGACTGATAACCTTGTAGTTTAGTCCCTTTAATCTACATACCAACCAACCAACCATTGTTTGTATCAAATTATATTATAAACTAAAAAGGTGCTTAGGTACAAAAAATATTTTATAGTCATCTCTGCCTTTTTTTAACTTTGTGGTTCTGATACGACCAACTTACGAGATCTGCATATACCGTGTCTTTGCAGCCCACTTATGAGATCTGCATATACCGTGTCGTTTGTTCCAAACTATGGAAAAAAGAACTCATAGATTTTAATTCCAGTGTCTTTAAAATATAACTTTTAATATATTGTACAGTTATATCGGTTTTGTAGCAAAGATCCATTGCCGTGTGTATTACTTCATTGTGTGGTGGTCTTCTTTAAGTACTTTACTTATGTATGAAACTTATTCACAGTTGCAAATATGGTCAACCATCAGCTGTACAGGGTGTTACAAAAAGGTACGGCCAAACTTTCAGGAAACATTCCTCACACACAAATAAAGAAAAGATGTTATGTGGACATATGTCCGGAAACGCTTAATTTCCATGTTAGAGCTCATTTTAGTTTGTTCTTCCACCTACGCTCAATGGAGCACGTTATCATGATTTCATACGGGATACTCTACCTGTGCTGCTAGAACATGTGCCTTTACAAGTATGACACAACATGTGGTTCATGCCCGTTGGAGCTCCTGCACATTTCAGTCGAAGTATTCGTACGCTTCTCAACAACAGATTCGGTGACCGATGGATTGGTAGAGGCGGACCAATTCCATGGCCTCCACGCTCTCCTGACCTCAACCCTCTTGACTTTCATTTATGGGGGCATTTTAAAACTCTTGTCTACACAACCCCGGTACCAAATGTAGAGACTCTTCGTGCTCGTATTGTGGACGGCTGTGATACAATATGCCGTTCTCCAGGGTTGCATCAGCGCATCAGGGATTCCATGCGACAGAGGGTGGATACATGTATCCTCGCTAACGGAGGACATTTTGAACATTTCCTGTAACAAAGTGTTTGAAGTCACGCTGGCACGTTCTGTTGCTGTGTGTTTCCATTCCATGATTAATGTGATTTGAAGAGAAGTAATAAAATGAGCTCTAACATGGAAAGTAAGCGTTTCCGGACACACGTCCACGTAACATATTTTCTTTCTTTGTGTGTGAGGAATGTTTCCTGAAAGTTTGGCCATACCTTTTTGTAACACCCTGTATAATGGAATGACAGCAATGAAAATATGTGCCAGACTGGGACTCGAACCTGTATATTCTACTTTACATGAGCAGTTGGAGGAGATTAGTGTTCATTGTCCCGTCGACAACGAAATCATTAGAGATGGAGCACAAGCTCGGATTAGGGAACTATTGGGAAGGAAATTGGCTGTGCCCTTTCAAAGGAACCATCCCGGTATTTGCCAGAAATGATTTAGGGAAATCACGGAAAACCTAAATCAGGATGGCTGGAGATGGGTTGAGCCGTTGCCCTGCCAAATGCGAGTCTAGTGTGCTAACCACTGAACCACCTTGCTCAGTAAATGTTATCAGTTGCCTTAACTGCTTTGGCTATCTGTGTATGACTCATGACCAGACTCAAACTTCCATATGTCATTGTTCCCGCATCGTAACCTGTGCACACATTGTGAACAGGGGAGGATATTTTAATTGAAAGTCATTGGTCAGTATTGGCAGATAAATACAATATTGCATTGCCTGTGTTGTTAAGATGAGCGATGCAATTTTCCTTTGGACAAGCATGCTTGTCTGAAAGAACATTGCATCCTTCTTCTTAACAACACAGGCCCTGCAATATCAGCTTTATTTTTAATTTTCTGATGAGGAGGTGGCTATTGTGCACCACTGGACACACTTTCAGGGGGACCAAGGTTCAGTTTCTCACTCAACTATGCTGAATTCTGTTTTACATGGTTTCCTTAGATTGTTTAATGCAAATACTGTGGTGGTTCCTTTGAAAAAGATGTAGCCAGTGTCATTCTCCGCCCATCCACAGTCTAAGCTTTAGTGCCATCTGTAAAAACCTCATCACTGAGAGGCCATTAAATCCTAATCTTTCTTTCATTTCACAAGGAGAAAAGAACGTGTCTAGTGATTTCAAGAATTTAATGGATAATAAAATGAACATTGCATGTGTGTGTAGGTGTGTGCAACGTAAAAGCCATCACCTACATGGACAGGAACTGCAATGCAGTGGTATTTCATTCCCAAGGTACGTGTATTCAGGGTACCAGTGTATTTCAAAACAGCAGCAAGTCAGTTGCACATCAGGCAGCCATCATTGCTTTTCAAAGACAGTGGTCATGATCCAAAGAAATATCTGATAGGATTCAGCTGAGTCACCACATGCAATATGTGGGATGACATGATGTGTTTTGGAAATGTGTACATTTACTTGTACACCAGAGTCCTGCAGGGTTGAGAACAATGAAGAGAAGCTCAATAACTAGGACAAATAAGAGGCTGAAATGAAAGAGAGAAAAAATGGTTGATGGTCAGTACAAAGTTCACTTAACAGAAGAACAAATTAAGAACAGGACAAAAAGGCCTGGAGGAATGACACAGTCCTATATGAAGAGTGTTTTGGTCATATGTCACATTGTGAATCTGAATATTACAGACTGATGAAAGGAGTTGCGGAAGATGTGTACCAAGCTCTTATGGGAATTCATCAAATTGTGCCAGTGTATCAGGGAAATGAAACAGAAAAAATTCAGATAAAAGAAGTTTGACTGACCCCCAAATGTGGTCTGTATGGCAATTCTGGGAGATCTTCGCAAACTCACCTCACTCTTTTGCCAGGTAGTGAGAAAAGAGATACAGCATTTATGGTTACCAGGATTGTTAAAGCAAATGTGCGGGAGATAGCAGCAATGAAAGTTAAGACCACATTCAGGAAGTGGTAGAGAATATTAAGAAGAGGTGTGTCAATATTTAGCACAAGTCTCTGCTACCAGTTGTACGTGCCAGGAAGAACTGACATCACTTAGTTCCAGTAAGATGGACATAGAGGAATTATGGGCAAAGTTTAAGCAGATTGTAAATCATGGTGTGGAGAATTGTGTGTCTAGTAAATGGATTAAGGATGGAAAAGAGCCACCATGGTTTAATAATGAAATTCAGAAAATGATAAGGAAGCAGAAGTTGTTGCACTCTCGGTTCAAAAGAGAATGCACAAATGACACAAGCAAAGGTTACTAGACATTCGTATATCTGTAAAAAGATCTATGCACAAAGCCTGCAACAACTACCAGTGTCATACCTTAGCAAAAGATATGACGGGGGAACCCGAAAAAATTCTAGTCCTGTGTAAAATTGCTTCCATCCAGCTACTTGTTGACCAGCCTGGTGTGGCAGTTGAAGATACCAAAATGAAATCTGAAGTTTTAAGTTTTGCATTTGAGAAATTGTTAACACAGGAGAATTGTACAAACATACTATCACCTGACCATCAGACAGTCTCCTGTATGGATGACATAATACACTCCTGGAAATGGAAAAAAGAACACATTGACACCGGTGTGTCAGACCCACCATACTTGCTCCGGACTCTGCGAGAGGGCTGTACAAGCAATGATCACACGCACGGCACAGCGGACACACCAGGAACCGCGGTGTTGGCCGTCGAATGGCGCTAGCTGCGCAGCATTTGTGCACCGCCGCCGTCAGTGTCAGCCAGTTTGCCGTGGCATACGGAGCTCCATCGCAGTCTTTAACACTGGTAGCATGCCGCGACAGCGTGGACGTGAACCGTATGTGCAGTTGACGGACTTTGAGCGAGGGCGTATAGTGGGCATGCGGGAGGCCGGGTGGACGTACCGCCGAATTGCTCAACACGTGGGGCGTGAGGTCTCCACAGTACATCGATGTTGTCGCCAGTGGTCGGCGGAAGGTGCACGTGCCCGTCGACCTGGGACCGGACCGCAGCGACGCACGGATGCACGCCAAGACCGTAGGATCCTACGCAGTGCCGTAGGGGACCGCACCGCCACTTCCCAGCAAATTAGGGACACTGTTGCTCCTGGGGTATCGGCGAGGACCATTCGCAACCGTCTCCATGAAGCTGGGCTACGGTCCCGCACACCGTTAGGCCGTCTTCCGCTCACGCCCCAACATCGTGCAGCCCGCCTCCAGTGGTGTCGCGACAGGCGTGAATGGAGGGACGAATGGAGACGTGTCGTCTTCAGCGATGAGAGTCGCTTCTGCCTTGGTGCCAATGATGGTCGTATGCGTGTTTGGCGCCGTGCAGGTGAGCGCCACAATCAGGACTGCATACGACCGAGGCACACAGGGCCAATACCCGGCATCATGGTGTGGGGAGCGATCTCCTACACTGGCCGTACACCACTGGTGATCATCGAGGGGACACTGAATAGTGCACGGTACATCCAAACCGTCATCGAACCCATCGTTCTACCATTCCTAGACCGGCAAGGGAACTTGCTGTTCCAACAGGACAATGCACGTCCGCATGTATCCCGTGCCACCCAACGTGCTCTAGAAGGTGTAAGTCAACTACCCTGGCCAGCAAGATCTCCGGATCTGTCCCCCATTGAGCATGTTTGGGACTGGATGAAGCGTCGTCTCACGCGGTCTGCACGTCCAGCACGAACGCTGGTCCAACTGAGGCGCCAGGTGGAAATGGCATGGCAAGCCATTCCACAGGACTACATCCAGCATCTCTACGATCGTCTCCATGGGAGAATAGCAGCCTGCATTGCTGCGAAAGGTGGATATACACTGTACTAGTGCCGACATTGTGCATGCTCTGTTGCCTGTGTCTATGTGCCTGTGGTTCTGTCAGTGTGATCATGTGATGTATCTGACCCCAGGAATGTGTCAATAAAGTTTCCCCTTCCTGGGACAATGAATTCACGGTGTTCTTATTTCAATTTCCAGGAGTGTAGTAAGCATCCCTGGTGTAGAGAAACAACTAAAAGAGTTGAAAACAAATAAGTCACTAGGTCCAGATGGAATCCCAGTTCAGTTTTTCAAAGAGTACGCTACAGCATTGGCCCCTTACCTAGCTGACATTTATCACAAATCTCTCAACCAGTGTGAAGTCCCAAGCAACTTGAAAAGAGCACAAGTGACTCCTATATGTAAAGAGGGCAAAAGACCAGACCCAAAAAATTACAGACTAATGTCCTTAAAATTGGTTTGCTGCAGAATCATCAACACATTTCAGTTCAAATATAATAAATTTTCTTGAAACTGAGAATCTTATGTCGATGAATCAGTGTGGTTTTAGAAACCATCACACATGTGAAACTCAGCTTGCCCTTTCCTCACATGATATACTGCGACTTGTAGATGGAAGACAACAAGCAGATTCCATATTTCTGGAAAGCCTTTGACACGGTCCCCAATTGCAGGCTGTTAAAGAAGTTTCGAGCATATGGAATAGGTCCACAGATATGTGAGTGGCTGAAAGACTTCTTACTTAATAGATTCAGTATGTTATCCTCTACGGTGGGTGTTCATGAGAGACGAGGGTACCACAGTGCCCCAGGGAAGTGCAATAGGACCGCTATTATTCTCTGTATGTATAAATGATTTGGGGGCGGACAGCATGGGCAGTAGTCTGCGGTTATTTGCTGATGATGTTGTGGTGTATGGAAAGTGCTAAAGATAAGTGACTGTAGGGGAATATACAATGACTTAGACCAAATTTCTAGTTGTTGTGATGAATGGCAGCTAGCTCTAAATGTAGAAAAATGTAAGTTAATGTGGATCAGAAGGAAAACAAACCCATTATGTTTGAATACAACATAATTAGTGTGTTGCTTGACACAGTCACAGCGTTTAAATATCTGGGTGTAATATTGCAAAGCAATATGAAATGGAACAAGCATGTGAGGATTGTGGTAGAGAAGGTGAATGGTCGACTTCTTGTGTACTGCTGGAATGTTTGGGATCCATACCATGTTAGATTAAGGGAAGACATCAAAGTAGTTCAAAAGTGGAGTGCTATATTTGTTACTCATAGGTTCGAACAATATGCAAGTGTTATGGGCATGGTTTGGTAACTCAAATGAGAATCCCTGGTGGGAAGGCAACATTCTTTTCGAGGAACACTATTGAAAAAATTGAGAGAACTAGCATTTGAAGCTGACTGCAGAACGTTTCTACTGCCTCCAACATACGTTGTGCATAAGGACCACAAAGATAAGATACCTGAAATTAGGACTCATGTGGAGGCATATAGATAATTATTTTTCTCTCACTCTATTTGCAAGAGGAACAGGAAACGAAATTATAGGTATTCTCTACCATGCGCCGTATGGTGGATTGCTGAGTATTTATCTAGATGTAGGTGTAGAATAGACTAATCCAAATTGGACTGATGACACAGTCATGAAACGACAACCCAGTACCCAGCCTATGAAGTCACAATCAACTCCTCCACAAAGTGTAATACCCAGCAGAAGAAGAGACATGGAGGACAGAGAAAGAAAGTGAATTTTAGATATCTACTACACCCCCAATGTCAGACATTGCAACAGTTCTATTCATGCCAGTCTAATGTAGATGATTACAATCAGCCTGTGGAACGAAGCCCATCACCATGCCATTGATGAGTTTGCTCACTAATATGCCTTAGCTGTTTTCCCCATCATCGTACAGATATACCAACCGCTTGTCTGGTCACTGAACTCACGAAGGTGAGGTGACCATCTATAGAAGTGAGGCTGCCAGAGATAAAAATCCTCCACAGATGACAATCACCAAAATGTCAGGAAATCTTACTGATATCATCATCATCAATGGCTAGTCTGTCTAAGTACTGATCAATTCAGGGGATTCCTTTTCTGTATTCTTGAATGATTATCACTGTCTGATAAAGAAGACTTGTGTTCTGTGATACAAAAATGATTATGCTAAAAGCCAGAAGTGGGAAATGTGTCCAGCTGCAGCTGACAGGAACATTTATTGCAAGAATAACAATCAATTAATTTATTTTTATTTTTTTTTTATTTTCTATTTTTTTTAGAATCTAGTTGAAATGCTATTCTGGACGAACTTCTTGCAAGTTTCACAGTCAGTCATAGAAGATCAGAGCTCCAGACTAACAAAGCTATTCTAGCAAGCAAACATAACAAAGATTGCCCTGGTTAGTTGTTCACCATTGAAAACGTTGTTACCCCACCATCATCACTGAGACAAGCTACAGTTATGAATCAAGATGCACTGTTAAACTGTGAAGCTTTTGTTGATTTTGAAAGATATTCAGGCTCACAAAAGAAAAATACTTGCCAGTAGTGATCGTAAACATTTTTGGTGATCAAAGAACTCTTTGCATTACTAATTGTCATGAGAAGCCTAAAGGTATGTACATGATGGCAGCTGAACCTGTTCAGGGAAGTCAGCTTAGTGCCGTTGATGAAGAATCGTGCTCCACTACCACTGCAGACAATTGTAGTGCCACTAGAAACTTGTCTGACCAAGGAACAATCTTGTATATGGTTTCACCGGTTGAGCGATGGATTATTGGGGGGTGGGAGGTGGAATATTTCAAAATGACACCACTGAACCTTCACAAAGTGCTTGGTCCTCTGTTGGCGTTTCTGTCTCAACAATATTGACAGCTGAAAAAAATCATGAAAAAAGATTTCTACCTATTGCCTTGCGTTGATGACACTCTAGACTGCTTGAAAGCAGCAAAATTTTTATCAACTGTGAACTTCCAGGCAGGCTACTGGCAAATAAAGGTTGATAAGGGTGAACAGGAAAAGGCTGCCTTCATAACTTCTGACTGCCTCTTTGAGTTCAAAGTTATGCCATTTGGACTTTGTAACACTCCAGCCACCTTTGAACGTATGATGGACAACCTGCTTCAACCCCTGAAATAAAGTCACAGTTTTGCTATCTGGTTAATATTTCCGTTTTTAAAAGACATTCAAAGAAAATCTAAGCTGCCTAACAACTGTGCTGAGACATATTAAAACTACTAGCCTCTGTCTGAATGCGCCTATTCATTGCCCAAAAAATACAAATGTTGGTGCACCTAGCGAATAGTGATGGAGACTGTCCCAAGCTCTGAAAATTGAAAGGTTCTTTGTAGAAGGCATAATTTTGAAGTGTGGGCACCCTGTGTGATGATTTTGGAAAATTTTCCCAGTCGAGACTAATATCAGAAGTAATGTCAGATTGCAACATCACCCACTGGACGACAACTGCCTATCACTCACAGACAAATGGCCTCACAGGACACTTTAATAAGAAGTGGCAGATATGCTCTCAATGTACATTGATATCTAGCAGTGAGATTTGGATACACTATTGCCTGTTGTGACATTATATATGACAGAGTGAAGCAAGACCCTGTGGGTTTCACACCAGTCTTTCTGCTCCACACTCACGAGGCCAAAATGACACTGGATACAAAGTTCCTGTTTCAACCAAACAATACTCAGATGACTGTGTGAAAAACCTCATCAACGGGATCAAAGAAGCAAGGCAGCTGACTTGCATATATACTCTGGGTGCTCAGGAGAAAACTGACAGCACTACAACATGAGGGACCAGACAGTGAGATAGAGCACGGCAGACTTAGTACAGATTTCTGTGACTGTGTGGAAAGTTAAAGTTAATGAAGGTAACAGAGCATTACTTTGAACTGTATGATGTCCTTCATTGCTTGTTGGACTTCACATACAAAGTCAAGGATTACAACTAGAGTCACGCACGGGGATGCTTTCAGCCTGACCAGTCCATGCTTCACAGCTGGGCCTATAAGGCTGGTCATCTGAGCGCAGACTGCTGGGCCAGGGCCAATGAGCTGACGGGCGAGTTCACCAGCCTGTCAACTTACCATCCTGCTGCATTGTGTGCTCTGCTCGCGATAATGCTGCAGCGTCTGCCTGTGTTGCGACATACCTTGCGTCTGTTTGCAAAGTCTTATGATACACAGGGAGAGATTGACTCATTCACATTTTGTGCTATGTGATTCCTACTATGAGTCAATTCCTTATTACAGTAATTGTGATTATCAGGACTCCTCTCTTCGAGAATGCAATCCTTTTATTTCCCCCAATGTTTGTTTGATTTGTGCTGTTTGATAATTAAGATACATAATTACAAGAATTTATACATGGTAAATATATTCTAGAATTGCTAGTAGTGTCACAAACACTCTTATAAACTGTATAGATACTGCAACAGTCTGAAACTAAATAAAAGCTGGGCTTACAAGGAAATATGCAGTGTTCTCCATGTTTACACATTTTTTTCATTGTAGGTAGGCCCTCTAGTCAAAGCTCTTTCCTTCAAGATTTTCACTCATAAAATGAATACATAAAATGCTGTAATCGTTCAATGGACAACCAATGAAAATTCAATACTGGTATTCAGTACTGTAATAAGAACTTGAAATTTAGAACAATATTTTAATGTTCAGTTAGTCAGATTTTTCTCCTGAAACAAAGGATACAGTGTAGTGTAGGTCTTTAGGCAAATAAATTTCTGTCTGTCACAAATATTATAAAACTTACAAATGAATTTAAGGAATCAGAAATCTGAGCAAAAGTTGAAGAGGCTCAAATCATTAAAAAAAGTAACAGTTATACCATTAAAGGCAGGACATGAAAATCGGGAGCACATAGTTTCCAAAAACAAGAAAAGTCGCATCAGCTTGGCATGGGTGCAAGTAGATTCAATACACAATTCTATCAACCAAATGAATTACAATAACAGCCATTAAATGTACTAACAATTGCTCAGTTCATTAAAAAAACTTAACAATTGTATCATTAAGAGCAGGCGATTAAAATAGGAAGCACAGAGTTCCCAAAAACAAGAAGAGTTACATCAACTGAGTGGGGCTGCAAGCAGGTTCAACAAACAATTTTATCAATGAAAATAATTAAAATAACAGCTGTTAAATGTACTAACAAATTGCAAGCCTAGCTGACCGCTACACAGTTGTACAACATTCACCTAAATACTGAGTTTCTCACAAGACACACCACCGATTGTAGCTATTTGAAGGCCACTTAGCAATCCATAACTGTTAATAAAAAATCCCCTAAACAATAAAATAAACACTCACTCAAATATAAACAGCCACCCATATATCGCAACCAAATGTTAACAATATTAATGTACTAATAGTAAACTGCAGGAGTGTCTATAGAAAGGTCCCAGAACTGCTCTCATTAATAAGCGTTCACAATGCCCACATAGTACTAGGGACAGAAAGTTGGCTGAAACCAGATGCAAACAGTAATGAAATTCTAAACTCAGATTGGAATGTATACCGCAGAGACAGGCCAGACAGTGAAGGGGGAGGCGTGTTTATAGCGATAAGAAGTGCAATAGTATCGACGGAAATTGATGGAGATCCAAAATGTGAAATAATTTGGGTGAAGGTCACGGTTAAAGCAGGCTCAGACATGGTAATTGGATGTCTCTATAGGCCCCCTGGCTCAGACACTGTTGTGGCTGAGCACGTGAAGGATAATTTGGAAAATATTTCGAGTAGATTTCCCCACCATGTTATAGTTCTGGGTGGAGATTTTAATTTGCCGGATATAGTCTGGGAGACTCAAACGTTCATAACGGGTGGCAGGGACAAAGAATCCAGTGAAACTTTTTTAAGTGCTTTATCTGAAAACTACCTTGAGCAGTTAAACAGAGAACCGACTTGTGGCAATAATATATTAGAACTTCTGGTGACAAACAGACCCGAACTGTTTGAAACAGTTAACGCAGAACAGGGAATCAGCGATCATAAAGTGGTTACTGCATCGATGATTTCAGCCATAAATAGAAATATTAAAAAAGGTAGGAAGATTTTTCTGTCTAGCAAAAGTGACAAAAAGCAGATTTCAGAGTACCTGACAGCTCAACACAAAAGTTTTGTCTCAAGTACAGATAGTGTTGAGGATCAGTGGACAAAGTTCAAAACCATCGTACAATATGCGTTAGATGAGTATGTGCCAAGCAAGATCGTAAGAGATGGGAAAGAGCCACCGTAGTACGACAGCCGAGTTAGAAAACTGCTGCGGAAGCAAAGGGAACTTCACAGCAAACATAAACATAGCCAAAGCCTTGCGGACAAACAAAAATTATGCAAAGCGAAATGTAGTGTGAGGAGGGCTATGCGAGAGGCGTTCAATGAATTCGAAAGTAAAGTTCTATGTACTGACTTGGCAGAAAATCCAAAGAAATTTTGGTCTTATGTCAAAGCGGTAGGTGGATCAAAACAAAATGCCCAGACACTCTGTGACCAAAATGGTACTGAAACAGAGGATGACAGACTAAAGGCCGAAATACTAAATGTCTTTTTCCAAAGCTGTTTCACAGAGGAAGACTGCACTGTAGTTCCTTCACTAGATTGTCGCACAGATGACAAAATGGTAGATATTGAAATAGACGACAGAGGGATAGAGAAACAATTAAAATCACTCAAAAGAGGAAAGGCTGCTGGACCTGATGGGATACCAGTTCGATTTTACACAGAGTATGCGAAGGAACTTGCCCCCCTTCTTGCAGCGGTGTTCTGTAGGTCTCTAGAAGAGCGTAGCGTTCCAAAGGATTGGAAAAGGGCACAGGTCATCCCCGTTTTCAAGAAGGGACGTCGAACAGATGTGCAGAACTATAGACCTATATCTCTAACGTCGATCAGTTGTAGAATTTTGGAACACGTATTATGTTCGAGTATAATGACTTTTCTGGAGACTAGAAATCTGCTCTGTAGGAATCAGCATGGGTTTCAAAAAAGACGATTGTGTGAAACCCAGCTCGCTCTATTCGTCCACGAGACTCAGAAGGCCATAGACACGGGATCCCAGGTAGACGCCGTGTTTCTTGACTTCCGCAAGGCGTTCGATACAGTTCCCCACAGTCGTTTATTGAACAAAGTAAGAGCATATGGACTATCAGACCAATTGTGTGATTGGATTGAAGAGTTCCTAGATAGCAGAATGCAGCATGTCATTCTCAATGGAGAGAAGTCTTCTGAAGTAAGAGTGATTTCAGGTGTGGTGCGTGGGAGTGTCATAGGACCGTTGCTATTCACAGTATACATAAGTGACCTTGTGGATGACATCGGAAGTTCACTGAGGCTTTTTGCGGATGATGCTGTGATATATCGAGAGGTTGTAACAATGGAAAATTGTACTGAAATGCAGGAGGATCTGCAGCGAATTGACGCATGGTGCAGGGAATGGCAATTGAATCTCAATTTAGACAAGTGTAATGTGCTGCGAATACATAGAAAGAAAGATCCCTTATCATTTAGCTTCAATATAGCAGGTCAGAAACTGGAAGCAGTTAATTCCATAAATTATCTGGGAGTACGCATTAGGAGTGATTTAACATGGAATGATCATATAAAATTGATCGTCGGTAAAGCAGATGCCAGACTGAGATTCAGTGGAAGAATCCTAAGGAAATGCAATCTGAAAACAAAGGAAGTAGGTTACAGTATGCTTGTTCATCCACTGTTTGAATACTGCTCAGCAGTGTGGGATGTGTACCAGATAGGGTTGATAGAAGAGATAGAGAAGATCCAACGGAGAGCAGCGCACTTTTTTACAGGATCATTTAGTAATGGTGAAAGCGTTACGGAGATGATAGATAAACTTCAGTGGAAGACTCTGCAGGGGAGACGCTCAGTTGCTCGGTATGGGCTTTTGTTGAAATTTCAAGAACACACCTTCACTGAGCAGTCAAGCAGTATATTGCTCCCTCCTACATATATCTCGTGAAGAGACCATGAGGATAAAATCAGAGAGATTAGAGCCTGCATAGAGGCATACCAACAATCCTTCTATCCACGAACAATACGAGACTGGAATAGGAGGGAGAACCGATAGAGGTACTCAAGGTACCCTCCGCCACACACTGTCAGGTGGCTTGCGGAGTATGGATGTAGATGTAGATGTAGAACAACAGTTCTTAATAAATACACAATTGCCCAAATTTCAAGATACATTGAAGTACTTGCAATTGAAATGCACTTCATTTGGTACAGACTAGCAGAAACTTTGACACAATCCTTAATAACCATACAATTCCCCAAAATTCAAAGTAAGCTGAGAGCTACAGCAGACTGCTATCGCAACCAACAAAGAATGAGCATCCCCAGTTTTCACAGCAAGGGCCAAGGTAAAGTTCAGCAGTTTATCTTGATAAGTAACAGATCTTAAGCTTTACACACTGAGAAGTAGTAAAAAGAGCCCCAGCTTTAAAAGAACAGCTACAGAGATATAATGAGAAAAACCTCAGGTATGGAAAATACACCTTAACCTCCTGAGCTCTTTGAATTCGCCAAACAGATCTAACTACTGGTTCCTGCCCGAATGGCAACACTTCTCTGTGGCACACCTGAAACGATCAACTTTACTTACCTTGAGGCACACTGATGTGGCTGGTTAGGGCTGCCGATTGAGATATGGCCGAGAACACAAATTGGAATTATTTACACTGACCAATGGCCGTGCGCTCAAACATTGATAAGCACGTTAATATAACAGGCCCCATTCCAGATAACACAGGCATAGCATTACAATATCAAGTACTCAAAACAAGAAAACCAGACTTAACTTCACTTAGGTGAGAAGGAGCTGCGACTTGCAGGATTCCATCCAGGGCATTATTGCCTCCAACCTGCACAGCCGATCTTCAAGATGGTGTAAACCTTACGTTAGGCCGGGAACTTGTCGACCAGGTTGCACACAACATCCGTGTCTCTTTGCACCACCTACCACTACCAATTCTTAAGTGAGCCGGCCAGGCTTGCTGCCGACTGATTTTGTTGTGTCGATTCCCTAAGGTCTCGACACAATGAGTGGCTAGGTGCACGCGAAACTAACGCAGACGGGCGTAAATTCTGAAACAGGAGACTGGATGAAAACTATAAAGAAAAGAAGAGAGATTTGAATATACTTAACTTTAATGTAGTCTTGTTCTTGTTGAAATACATCTCTTGCATAGTAGTAAGCAATTAGCAATGATACACATGGCGCCTTGCTAGGTAGTAGCGATGGACTAGCTGAAGGCTATTTAATCTGTCTCTCGGCAAATGAGAGGAATACTTGATAGGTCTAGTCGCAAGCTATGTCGTCCGTACAACTGGGGCGAGGTCATGTCCGTGTCTTGTGACCTGCCCTGTGGTGGCGCTACGTTTGCGAATACACAGTGGCGACACGCGGGTCCGACATGTACTACAGGACCGCGGCCGATTTAAGTTACCACCTAGCAAGTGTGGTGTCTAGCGGTGACACCACAGATTTAACCATATGCCATTCCTCGAGACCCTTGCTGGACAGATGAAGTTCCCAAAAAGCCACAACTTGCCAGCCATTTTCCCCCCAGCCAACTGATCTCTCCAGGCCCCACCAAACCCACAACACACACACCTCAACCAAAGACCTTAGTTCACAACACACAGTCAACTCAACATTGGCAACTAAGTAGTTAGTGGTGCCAGAGGAAAGCCATACCGCCAATATTAGAGCTGCCACAGCTCAAAACGTACCGTAATTTTTTCACTTGAAACTGAGTTTTCTCTCCATTTATGTCCTTAGAAATCTTATTTTCTATATAAACCAATACCTGCAGCAATGTATAGTTAAAGTAAATAAAGATGTCATATGTTTCCATCAAGTTTTCTAACAGTGAATCATTATTTTCATATATAAATATAAAAGTACCAATAGCAGTAATGAAAGGATCTACTCTCTTTTTTTCCTCACAGGAAACAATGGCCAGCGACCAATGTTATCGTCCAGTCTTCACAGGCATGGCACTGGGAAACACCACAAGAGGGCCTCTGGAGACAACTCAGAATCAGATACTAGTGGTAGCCCATCTGCAGTGAGCACTTACAGGCTGCCTATAAAGCAAGCCACCTCCAGGAGTCTGGGTATGTTACTCCCAAATGTTGTAAACTTCTTTAATATCTCTGTAGTGTCTTCAGTAGAAAAGAGTGCTAGCAGTCAGGAAGGTAAATCACATCCACCAATCTTGCACAGAGTGCAATACTTTTTTTAGCTCCATCTCCCCAACAATCAGCAAATTTTTGAATCACACATCAAGACTCAGTGATTTTTACAAGAATCAATGAGAAATCCATTTAAAATCACAAACTTATTGGGCTTAGAAGCAATAGAAAGAGAAAGCATGTACATCAGATAAAAAAGTTTTGTAGATATAGATGGATCGCATACAGAGAGAACCCATGCACATTACACCTCCTTATTGGTCCAAAACTTCTCGACTTCTAATGACATATGACCATCCTGTTCGAATGATATGACCAACATCTGATTGAACATGTGACACAGTAACATGTCATTTGAGGTACGTTTGAAATTTTGAAGTAATGTGTTATGTAATGCACAGCATTTTTCCTTTCACGTCTACCTCTGCAGACTGTTCAAACAATGGAAAATCCAGGAAGGAATAATGACAATATTATGAAAAGGATAGATTTCTACTCACCACATAGTGGAAATGTTGACTTGCATGGAAATGTTGATTCAGTGACATACACGGCAAAACGACTTCTAAACAAATAAGCCCTCAGCCAAAAAGCCTTCATCTGAATTAGACAAAACACACACACACACACACAATTTGCATGTGTGTGTGTGTGTGTGTGTGTGTGTGTGTGTGTGTGTGTGTGTGTGTGTGTTGGCCAAAAGTTTATTTGTTTGCAGTCGTTTTGTTGTGCCTGTCTGCAACTCAACATTTGCAGACTGTTCAGCTTTTTCTGCCACAGGTGTGAGGACCAAACAGTCTTGTCAATAATTGCTCATTTCTTCTTTGAATTTTCTGTATATCTACCAGTAATCAACTTTCTTAATATTCCAGAATGATGAACAAATTCAAGAACCAGACTCTATTCAAGAACTGTTTAGTTTTGTAATGACCTACTTTGTTGATATATTACACTTATTATTCTTATAATCTCAGTCTAACACATGCCTTCTCTTGACCGGGCTTATGTGATCCTTCCACATTAAATCACTTTGGATGCATATTGTATTCTTGTATGTGATGATAATGACAGCTACCAGTGATTACTCACCCATGGTGTGGTCAAATAAAATCAGTCTATTGATTGCATACGCTATTGCTTTCCAACACTTCTAAAGAACTGAGTTGTCATTGTTGTTTTCAGACACTCAAAGGACAGTGGAATCCACAATGAATCTTCATGTGTCCAGATGCACTAATAGCAGAAGTCTTACAATAGAATGCTAATTCACTCTTGTAGTAACATTGTATAGACGCTATATCAGAAGTAATGCCAAATAAGTTTTATTCTGCTTCCACATGAAGTGATCCACAATAACACTGAATGAAGTATAGAATAGTGCAAAGTCTCATAACTATAGAACACATCAGTATAAAGTATTGTAGCTGAGCATACAATAAGCAAGTAAACATAAGTGAGGCTAATAGCCCAGCACACTGGGCTTGTATTAGCCTGTTGTGTGCATAGCACAGCGCTTACTGCTCCATCAGTCCAAGTTGCGAAGTGACCTCTTTATGACACTGTAGAGGCACTTGTATCATGTGCTGTTTCATTATGTGCATTCACACTGTATGGTTACAATACTATGGAGATGTCCATGTCTTCAGCATAGGTGATGACTGTGTAAGCAGGTTTCTTTTTTTGCGCTGTCACAGGAGAAAATGGTCTCAAATGGTGCAGATGTGGACAGGTACAGTGCCCACTCCCCCATGAGAAGCCATAAGGGAGCACTGGCAGTGGAGGCAGCAGAGAAGACTGCGGCAGCAGTGACAGAGGCTGCAGAGATGGAGGTGACCCAGTGCTGACTACTCTGTTGAGCAGTGACACAAAGAGCGAGGATGGCACCTGAGCTTAGTAGGCACGGACTGCGCCGTGGGAGCTAGGCAGATGGTGGAGGTGGCTGCAGGGGCGGAAGGCTCTCCAGTGCTCAGTCGACTGTGTGTACATGGAACTAGTCATAGTACCATGGCACTAAGCCATCAAAGGTGCACACGATGCACAGGCGGTGGTCTTGGCAGCTACGGATGACCACTAGTGTCCACTTTGGGCCACCCAAACCTGTGGGCCTAAAGGTGGAGCCCACACAGAATCACTACAAGGTGGGCACTGGTGGGTGGCTAGACATCAGTCGGAGCAGATGAAGCAGTGTGCAGTACTAGCAGCCATGAAGTAGCTCCACGGACTATGGTTGTCAACTACAGTGAACCTGTTTGAACCCCTAGAACCTACTGAAGGCTTTCTTGGGAGATGATTAGGTGATGTATTTTTTCATCTGGGTTTTGAATGTATGGACCAGCTGCTCCACCTCTCCATTGGACTTTATATGAAAGGGAGGAGCAGTAACATGCTGGATGCCACTCTTTGTACAAAAATCTTCAAAATCTTAAGACACAAACTGTGGGCCATTGTACATCACAAGCATTATGGCAATCTTTGAGATGGCCATGACCGTAAGTGCTGTAGACATGGATGGACAACAAACCACATAAGGAAATTTTGAGAAAGCATCAATTACTACAAGCTAAAAGGAGTTAAAATCTTGGGGCGTGAGAGGTCCGTAGTGCCGCTTGATGGGTGGCACACTGCGGGCTGGCTGTCACAGTGTGCATGAGCTCATTATCAATACCTAGCCAAACCACATGGAGGCAGGCCATCAGTTTTGTACAGGAAGGAGAGGGTGCATGACATGTGGACAAGTTCACAACTAGGTACCGACTCTTCAGTAGCCATCAGTAACACACCATCAAGAATGGAAGGCAGCTGTGGTGCATAATAATCACACAAAGGATCTGACACTAGCCCGGTAGTTTATGGAGCCAGCCATGGTGGACAAATTGAACAATCTGACATAAGATATGACGCCACAACAGCCACCAAAATTCAAGAACTGGTAAAGGGAAAACCATCCACAGTGTTTTGGGCTTCAACGTCTAAATGGAAGCACAATAGTTCACCCTGACTGAATGCTTGATCAGGGCAATCGGCAATTGAGAAAGTTGTGCTGTGGGTCTGAAATGAGCCTCATAGTTACACCATGACAAAAACAGTGCCCAGTGTTGCAGGCAAAGGGCTGCTTTGGCCGGTAGGGATGCTGAAGTATTGAAAAGAGAAACCAGCAATAAAATGATACTTAGAACTGCATAGGAAAACATGAAATTTTTTGAGTGTGTACACAATAATAAAGGCTCCTTTTTCTATCTGTGAGTTGTATTGTTGCACATGATTCAGAGTTTTGGAACTATGCTCAATAGGGCATTTGGAACCGTCCACATATTTGTGCATGAGAATGGCCTCAAGGCCATACTGGACCTAAACAAGACATTGGCCTGGTTGGAAAATAACCAAGCAAGGTGGCAAGTGTAATTTTGACTTTAACAGGGTAAAAGCATGCTCACAGGTGGTTGACCAGTAAAAAGAAGAGAGCAGGAAGGGGCTGAGCCACTATGGCTGCATCATGGCAGTATGCGATATTCCTGCGCAATGATTTCAATTCTTTGACTTTGGTAGAACACAACAAAGCTGTAATAGTATCAACATGCTGGTGTAAAGGCTTAACATCAACATGCAAGACTTCAAAAACCAAGGTAGACAATAGATGGCTGAAAAAATTGTGATCTTAAACTGGCAGCAACATGAACAAGGTATAAAGGTTCTGCAGATGTTCTTCTGTTGAGGAACCTGAGACCACAGTACCATCTAGGTAGTTAATGGATCCCAGCGCAAAGGCTGTGAGTTGATCCAAAAATCATTGGAAAATAGTAGTGTCATTAGCCAGGCCGAATGGCAGGCGCTCGTATTGATGTAATCAGAAGGGGGTATTCACTATGAGGATATGTTTGGAATCATCATCAAGTGGCAGTTGTAAGCAGGCTTTTGAAAAGTCCATTTTGGAAAAATATTGGCTCCTGGAAAACTTGCTAAGAGTTTATCTGGACATGGTAAGGGATAGATATCAATAATGGACTGTGAATTTATGGACACTTTAAAATCACCACAGAGCCAAAGGTTGCCATTAGGCTTTTTGACAAATACCAACAGAGAAGACCATTCAGCAGAGGGAAAAGTGTGGTAACGCCCAAAGACATAAGTTGGCCTAGTTCTAATTTGGCTTGCTCCTGTAAAGCTACTGGAACTGGGCGGGCTTGAAAAAAGTGGTGGTGCGCCATTGATTTCATTGTGATGTGAGCCTTCTATTGGTAGCACACACTAATTCTTCTGAAAACAGTGAAGAATATTCTGAGCTGAGCATGTCCATTACTTGATACAGAACTTGATGTCATACCAGATGCACTTCATCAGAAATAGAGAACCTAAAAATTTTGGAGGTGTCTAACCCACAAAGTTTTCAGTGTTGGTGCCATCCACCATTAAAAAGGTAAAAGGCTGCACAGTTGCTTTGTACACTACAGAGTTAGGAAACTTTGTTATTACTCACGAACTGATGAGATAATGGACAATGCTGGTGATCCAACATCCACAGGTTTGAGACTTTAACAGTCGATGCTGCACCCATGTCTACTTGCATTTTTAAAATCTTGTCCATCACACATACTTCAATGTAGAGTTTGTTTGGGATTACTGTCACTTGGAGCACACACCCGCTATTGTGACACTGACTTGCTGCTACTGCTTAGCACAGTACTGCCCCATGCATCATGAAGGCCACTGTTTAATGGCTGCGACATTGTCTTCCCCCTGCGAGCTAACCAACATTGGCTGAGGAGGAGAGGAATCAGCAGTGGCTACTGCAAACCATGCTAATATCTCATTTCCTGCTGCCCTAGATACTTTCTAAAAGACTGAGCAGTGTTCAGAATGTCTGTGAGAGAGGGATTTTCACAGTGTAAAGCACACTCACAAATTTCCCTATCGTGAGCCAGGTGTATTATAGCATCAAAAACCAATGAATCAGCATATGGTGGGCCACAGAAGAAACTGGCAATGGCAGCTAACCCCTGAAGTTCCCCTGCCCGAGCTCTGTGTGACTCTTGTGATCACTTTTGAAAATGGTAGAACTCAACTTGAGCAGCAATGACATGAGTATGTTTGCAGTGACATATAGAGAGCAATTGACACATTTAATCGAAAGAGAGACTGACAGACTCCTGAAGAGGAGTTAGCTGACACAAAAGGTGACAATACAAGGAGAAATCCATGACAAAAATAAACCTGTACACAAGTTAGGGTTGTGACTAAAAGGTTTAAAATGTTGCCGAAGATGTTTCTCATATGCATACTAATCCTCCATAGAATCATCTTATGGAGGAAGTGGTTGGTGTTGTGTCAACAAGGCTGTCAAATTGTTTATTGTAATGGAGAAAGCCTGCTACTGATCAGTGAGAGCTCACTGTTGTTCATCAAGCAACTTTAGAAATTCTTCCACCGACATGCTGGCTGCCTATCAAACCAAAGAACGAAACATGCAGAGTATAATACCGCACTCGTTGCCAAGTATATAGTACGTTGTGCAGACACTATATCAGAAGTTACACCAAGTTTTATTCAGCTTCCACATGGTGAGATCCACAGTAATGCTGACTGAAAGTCTCATAATTATAGAACATCAATAAACAGTCTTTTAGGTGAGCATGCAGTGTTGTTGTTGTTGTTGTGGTGGTGGTCTTCAGTCCAGAGACTGGTTTGATGCAGCTCTCCTTGCTACTCTATCCTGTGCAAGGTTCTGCAACCTGCATCCTTCTGAATCTGTTTAGTGTATTCATCTCTTGGCCTCCCTCTACAATTTTTACCGTCCACGCGGCCCTCCAATACTAAATTGGTGATCCCTTGATGCCTCAGAATATGCCCTACCAACCGATCCCTTCTTCTAGTCAAGTTGTGCCACAAATTTCTCTTCTCCCCAATGCTATTCAATACCTCCTCATTAGTTATGTGATCTACCCATCTAATTTTCAGCATTCTTCAGTAGCAACACATTTCGAAAGCTGCTATTCTCTTCTTGTCCAAACTATTTATCGTCCACATTTCACTTCCATACGTGGCTACACTCCATACAAATACTTTCAGAAACAACTTACTGACACTTAAATCTATACTCAGTGTTAACCTATTTCTCTTCTTCAGAAACGCTTTCCTTGCCATTGCCAGTCTACATTTTATATCCTCTCTACTTCGACCATCATCAGTTATTTTGCTCCCCAAATAGCAAAACTCATTTACTACTTTAAGCATCTCATTTCCTAAATTAATTCCTGCAGTATCAACTGATTTAATTCGACTACATTCCATTATCCTCATTTTGCTTTTGTTGATGTTCATCTTATATCCTCCTTTCAAGACACTGTCCATTCCGTTCAGCTGCTCTTCCAGGTCCTTTGCTGTCCCTGACAGAATTACAATGTCATTGGCGAACCGCAAAGTTTTTATTTCTTCTCCATGGATTTTAATTCCTACTCCGAATTTTTCTTTTGTTTCCTTTACTCCTTGCTCAGTATACAGTTTGAATAACATCGGGGATAGGCTACAACCCTGTCTCACTCCCTTCCCAAGTACTGCTTCCCTTTCATGCCCCTCGACTCTTATAACTGCCATCTGGTTTCTGTCCAAATTGTAAATAGCCTTTCGTTCCCTGTATTTTACCCCTGCCACATTCAGAATTTGAAAGAGAGTATTCCAGTCAACATTGTCAAAAGCTTTGTGCAAGTCTACAAATGCTACAAATGTAGGTTTGCCTTTCGTTAACCTATTTTCTAAGATAAGTCGTAGGGTCATTATTGCCTCACATGTTCCAACATTTCTACGGAATCCAAACTGATCTTCCCCGAGGTCGGCTTCTACCAGATTTTCCACTCGTCTGTAAATAATTCATGTTATTATTTTGCACCCGTGGCTTATTAAACTGATAGTTCAATAATTTTCACATCTGTCAACACCTGCTTTCTTTGGGATTGGAATTACTATATTCTTCTTGAAGTCTGAGGGTATTTCGTCTGTCTCATACATCTTGCTCACCAGATGGTAGAGTATTGACAGGACTGGCTCTCCCAAGGCTGTCAATAGTTCTAATGGAATGTTGTCTACTCCGGGGGCCTTGTTTCGACTCAAGTCTCTCAGTGCTCTGTCAAACTCTTCACGCAGTATCATATCACCCATTTCATCCTCATCTACATCCTCTTCCATTTCCATAATATTGTCCTCAAGTACATCGCCCCCGTATAGACCCTCTATATACTCCTTCCACCTTTCTGCTTTCCCTTCTTTGGTTAGAACTGGGTTTCCATCTGAGCTCTTGATATTCATACAAGTGGTTCTCTTTTCTCCAAAGGTCTCTTTAATTTTCCTGTAGGCAGTATCTATCTTACCCCTGGTGAGACAAGCCTCTACATCCTTACATTTGTCCTCTAGCCATCCCTGCTTAGCCATTTTGCACTTCCTGTCGATCTCATTTTTGAGACGTTTGTATTCTTTTTGCCTATTTCTTTTACTAAATTTTTATATTTTCTCCTTTCATCAGTTAAATTCAATATTTCTACCAGCCCTCGTCTTTTCACCTACTTGATCGTCTGCTGACTTCACTACTTCATCTCTCAAAGCTACTCATTCTTCTTCCACTCTATTTCTTTCCCCCATTCTTGTCAATTGTACCCTAATGCTCTCCCTGAAACTCTCTACAACCTCTGGTTTAGTCAGTTTATCCAGGTCCCATCTCCTTAAATTCCCACCTTTTTGCAGTTTCTTCAGATTTAATCTACAGTTCATAACCAATAGATTGTGGTCAGAGTCCACATCTGCCCCTGGAAATGTCTTACAGTTTAAAACCTGGTTCCTAAATCTCTGTCTTACCATTATATAATCTATCTGATACCTTCTAGTATATCCAGGATACTTCCATGTATACAACCTTCTTTCATGATTCTTGAACCAAGTGTTAGCTATGATTAAGCTATGCTCAGTGCAAAATTCTACCAGGCGGCTTCCTCTTTCATTTCTTCCCCCCAATCAGTATTCACTTACTACTTTTCCTTCTCTCCCTTTTCCTACTATTGAATTCCAGTCATCGATGACTATTAAATTTTCATCTCCATTCACTATCTGAATAATTTCTTTTATCTCATCATACATTTCATCAATCAATTTGTCATCTGCAGAGCTAGTTGGCATTAAACTTGTAATACTGTAGTAGACGTGGGCTTCGTGTCTATCTTGGCCAGAATAATGCGTTCACTATGCTGTTTGTAGTAGGTTACCCGCACTCCTATGTTTTTTATTCATTATTAAACCTATTCCTGCATTACCACTATTTGATTTTGTATTTATAACCCTGTATTAACCCGACCAGAAGTCTTGTTCCTCCTGCCACTGAACTTCACTAATTCCCACTATATCTAACTTTAACCTATCCATTTCCCTTTGTAAATTTTCTAACCTACCTGCCCGATTAAGGGATCTGACATCCCACGCTCCGAACCATGGAACGCCAATTTTCTTTCTCCTGATAACAACGTCCTCCTTAGTAGTCCCCGCTCAGAGATCCGAATGGGGGACTATTTTACCTCCAGAATATTTTACCCAAGAGGATGCCATCATCATTTAACCATACAGTAAAGCAGCATGCCCCTTGCTTTCAGCTGTTCGCAGTACCAGCACAGCCAAGCCGTTTTGGGTAGTGTTACAAGGCCAGGTCAGTCAATCATCCAGACTGTTGCCCCTGCGACTACTGAAAAGGCTGCTGCCCCTCTTCAGGAACCACGCGTTTGTCTGGCCTCTCAACAGACATCCCTCTGTTGTGGTTGCATCTACGGTATGGCTATCTGTATCGCTGAGGCACGCAAGCCTCCCCACGAATGGCAAGGTCTATGGTTCATGGGGGGATATGTTAATTACAACAATATATTAATTTCAGATGTTCCTACCAGTTGTCCGCATTTCATAGATATGATATGTGGGTGTTTCATAATCATTTCCAAATTACATCATTCACAAGGTAGAGATTATTGATTCTGACATAATTATATTGTTAATTGTAATATGGGTGATGTCTTGCTCTCAGTGGGCTGGAAGTTGTGATACCGATCTGTTCACTGTGCTTTCCAAACTTGTCTGCTGCATTTCACTATCTGTCCAATTTGGCTGTGGTGCAAGGACTCAATGAATACAATTTTGTCACTGGGGAACATACATGTGGAAAGTTGCTTAAAGGGCTACCACATGATTCACTGGTGTTCATTTGTGATGAGGTATACTTTAATCGCGTTTCTGGCCCACGGTGAGTGTACTGTGGTGCAGTGGGGATGTGGGGTGGGGTAGGGCAAGGGATAGAGAGAGGTGGGAGGTAGGGATGGGGTTGAGGGGGGAGTGTCTGTTGGCTCATGGGAGAGTGGGAAGCTCCCTGTGGGCTAGCTAGGGATGCAGGTAGAGGGGGCAGGTGGCAGATGGCTGGGCTTGCAGTTTCACAGACTAAGGCATGAGATAACAGCACACAAGTAGCTGATGTGCAGACACAAATTGGATGGGAGTACCGGGAGTACTGGGGGGGGGGGGGGGGGCGGCACACACACACACACACACACACACACACACACACACACACACACACACACACACTGTTGTGTTTCGCAGCATGGTGGTCCATCTTGTTTTTAGCAAGGGTATGGCAGCGGCTATCCGTTCTAGTTGACAGTTGGTTGGTTGTCTTGTATCTGGATCTTACACATGGGTCATACCCCTGTGGAAGACCCAGATGCAAGACTGTCCCAATCCACCCTCTGAGCACCACCTACTCCAGTCCATCACAGGCTTATCCTGCCCCATCAGAGCCTGGGCCACCTTAGAAAGCAGCCATATTATACAGGATGTTTCGGGAGGAATGGTAAATATTTTAGGAGGTGGTACACTGCTGCAACCACTGCACAGTGTTTTACATTGGTGTGACAACCAACCATCAACTAGTATTAGTGGCCACCACCAAACTATTGCCAAAATCAAGGTGGACCACCCAGTGGCATAACACGCAGTGGGGCACAAGATACATGATTTCAATGGCTACTTCTGAACCCTTGTCATCTGGATCCTTCCCAACACCACCAGCTTTTCTGCTGAGCAGATAGGAGCTATCCTTACAGCACATCCTTTGCTTCCAAAACCTTCCTGGCCTAAACCTAAGGTAACTCAGTGCCCCCCATCCCCCACCCAGTAGTGAGTTTCTAGCTGTGTGCTGTTATCTCATGCCCTAGTGTATGAAATCAGGTGCCCAGCCATCTACCACCTGCTCCTTCTACCTGCTCCCCTAGCTAACCCACAGACAGCTCGCCACCCCCCCCCCCCCCCCCCAATGAGCCATTAGATGCTTCCTCCCAACCCCTTCCCTGCCTTCTGCCTCTCTCCATCCCTCACTCTAACCCACTAGCCCACCCCACACACCCCCACTACACCACAGTACACTCACCGTGGGCCAGGAGAGAGGTGGCAGACAACTAAGCACAATATAGGGAGACAGGCATGTGAACATGATTGGGTCATTGAGAGAGAGAGTGTATGTGTGTGTGTGTGTGTGTGTGTGTGTGCATGTTTTCCCTAGAAGCTTGAAAAACGAAGTAAATTCCAAAAGCTAAATAAGCTTCTGTTTGTGTACCTATAGGCAATGCAGCACTTCCACCTTTCAGTGAGTCATCTCCTTTATTCCTAAATAATTCATAGATATCAGAGTTAGATCATTGATCCTTACTTTTACAAAGAAAACAAGCATGCAGTAATTTATGAACACAACTGGGAACTTATTTTTTTCGAAGTTGTGAACAAACTGATGCTGGGGGTTGTGTGGATTTAGTGACATGGGGTCATAGCACACACAGCCTGGAGTTCTCAGGGAATTCAGTGTCTTTTAGAGGCGATCTTCCATGACTGTTACACTTGTGCCATTTAGCTCCTTGTAGTGTTGTTTTTTATTATAATATCTAACATCACTTGTATGCACCAATTGTTCAAGGATCCTTCTATACTTGAAAGAGAATATGTACCATGCAGAACTCCAAATGCTCATTGCTACATTCAAAAAATTGACCAGACCTTCAGAGTTTGAGTTACTCAATGTATTGATAAAATTGGGAATCATTTACCAGATATCATTTTTAAACACACATTGTATTTATTAAATTACCAATTATATAGAAACAGAACAAATGGAATTACAATGTGTGATGTATCTATTGATCTCCAAATCAGTAAGCTTTGTTGCCCTACCCTGTCTAAGGTTATTCACTTCATGAAACCTAAAAGTATAGTTACCTTATACAACAGGTTAATTCAATCCCAAATTTCAGTTCATTTGTAACTATTTGTCTAAAATGTCTCTGTTTTGTATCCAGTAGTGTTTCTTTGTTTAAGAGAAAGCATCACTTATCATCATTGGTTTAACGTGAACTTGGTATTCAGTTGGAAATCTTGTGATTAGTAATCATAGTTTTGGTGATCAGGTGGTCAAAACTGTATCAACAATCAAACCAAGAAGGAGCAATACTCTATAATTTTTAATTCATGCTGTTTACAGAAATTTATCGTCTTGATTCAAGTACCGAATCAAATGAGATGTCTCCTGCTCCCCAGAGGAGACGGACACCCCGTCACTACCCCATCTGCAGTGGTGATAAAAGATTGGCATCACACAACAGGTAGTCAAGGTTTGTTTCTAAATATCAATAATACTTTTCAATTAATCTAAATACAGTTTTAGTCATATCCATCACATTATAGAAAACACTGCATCTTCTGCTTATTTAAATCATTTGTTAGTATCAGTTGTTGTAGCTTTATAGTCTTCTTTCCTGTTTAGTTCTTAATTTTCCAAAAGATAAATTACTGCTGGTAGTGTATCGATGTAACTAACATAAATTTTTGTAATAAGCATTTGATGTAATATGAATTAAAACATTTTTAGTGCCACAATGTGCACACATTGATATTCGTCATGAGGAATAGTAGTATATTCATGTTTCACTATAATGTACATATTTTCATCGTCAGTTATGAAATATGCCTTGAAAAGCTTAAATTTCATATTCAATAATTCCCCCATTGCAAAAAAATTGATATGTGACCAGTTGGAAGCCCTTCCAGGTCAAAATATTGCATTACATTCATCATTTACATCTTAGTTAAATTTTTATCTTTAGTGATATATTTTTTATGGCATCTTATAACAATTGTAAAGGAAAAAATACCTCTATGCCTGTAAGGTGCAGAAGACAAAACAAAAATAATGGCAAATATTGTGGAAGCATAGGGAGAAGTGTAAAAATCAAATTATGGTGGAAAGTGGTGTAATTAGTTATAAGGACAATATGACCAGTAGATTGAACACAACTTTATTCCATGGAAGCAGTAACAACTTGAATACAGTACTTAAATAACATTCAGCAACAACCAATTGCATGCACAGAAAGCTATAGCAATACACATAGAGAACTGAGGCCGAGTGTAACTGGGCTAGTCTTAAATAGATGGACCTGTGGCAGGGTCTAAGGGTAATCTCTCTACTGGTATCAGCGGTTACTCAGGAATGGATAAGAGAATCCCAGACAATGGTATTAGAAGCAATAGAGGAACTGCTGGGTGTCCACTAAGGACAGGTGCCCTCACCCGCACGGGAGTGGAAAACCAGCAGCAGCAGGTGACGTGACGCCCAATGGGGACAGGCTCGGAGGCAATGATGTGACATCAGGGGTGCCCGACTGTCCACACAAAGGCGAGCTGATTATGGTTCATTGAGCAGAGGCTGTCCTCCGTGTAGATGTTGCAGAGATGCTACCCGACATCTGGTTATGACCTGGAATCCATTTAGGGCAGCGTCCAAAACCACACACCCAGACAGCGACACACGGCTGGAAGAGACATGGTGGCTGCATGGGTTGATGTCCAGATTGAAGATGCAGGAGGTGTAGTAGTGTCCTTTGCTGGTGCCTATGGAGTAACTCTGCCGGGCTCTTCTCACAGACTGGCGTGAAACGGTATGAGAGAAACCAGTCTAAGGCAACGTCAGACAAAGAGTTGGCAACATACCTGTTCATCTGAGTTTTGAACGTCTGGACTAGGCATTCTGCCTCCCTATTAGATTGTGGATGGAATGATGGGGCAAGGATGTGGCAGATACCATGCAAATTGCAAAATGCCACAAACTCTTGCAGTGAAAATTGTGAACACTAACATTATGGGCAAGCCTTAGACTAAAAAAGATTTGGACAAGGCTGTGACAGTGGCAGTTGTGGGTGTGGAAACACAATGCACAACATATGGAAAATGAGAGTGTGTGTCAACAATCAACAGCCAATCAGGGTTGAGGAAGGGGTCAGCGAAATCCACATGTGTATGGTCTCACGCATGCGACAGCATCAGCCAAGGAGACAACGATGCCCGTGGTGCTGCGTGGTGCATCACACACTATGAACAGGAGGCAACCAGGCAGGTAAAGTCACCGTCCAAGCCAGGCTAAAACATGCCGACCGGTGTGACACACCTCAATTATCTACATATACACTCCTGGACATGGAAATAAGAACACCGTGAATTCATTGTCCCAGGAAGGGGAAACTTTATTGACACATTCCTGGGGTAAGATACATCACATGATCACACTGACAGAACCACAGGCACATAGACACAGGCAACAGAGCATGCACAATGTCGGCACTAGTACAGTGTATATCCACCTTTCGCAGCAATGCAGGCTGCTATTCTCCCGTGGAGACGATCGTAGAGATGCTGGATGTAGTCCTGTGGAACGGCTTGCCATGCCATTTCCACCTGGCGCCTCAGTTGGACCAGCGTTCGTGCCGGACGTGCAGACCGCATGAGATGATGCTTCATCCAGTCCCAAACATGCTCAATGGGGGACAGATCCGGAGATCTTGCTGGCCAGGGTAGTTGACTTACACCTTCTAGAGCACATTGGGTGGCACGGGATACATGCGGACGTGCATTGTCCTGTTGGAACAGCAAGTTCCCTTGCCGGTCTAGGAATGGTAGAACGATGGGTTCGATGACGGTTTGGATGTACCGTGCACTATTCAGTGTCCCCTCGACGATCACCAGTGGTGTACGGCCAGTGTAGGAGATCGCTCCCCACACCATGATGCCGGGTGTTGGCCCTGTGTGCCTCGGTCGTATGCAGTCCTGATTGTGGCGCTCACCTGCACGGCGCCAAACACGCATACGACCATCATTGGCACCAAGGCAGAAGCGACTCTCATCGCTGAAGACGACACGTCTCCATTCGTCCCTCCATTCACGCCTGTCGCGACACCACTGGAGGCGGGCTGCACGATGTTGGGGCGTGAGCGGAAGACGGCCTAACGGTGTGTGGGACCGTAGCCCAGCTTCATGGAGACGGTTGCGAATGGTCCTCGCCGATACCCCAGGAGCAACAGTGTCCCTAATTTGCTGGGAAGTGGCGGTGCGGTCCCCTACGGCACTGCGTAGGATCCTACGGTCTTGGCGTGCATCCGTGCATCGCTGCGGTCCGGTTCCAGGTCGACGGGCACGTGCTCCTTCCGCCGACCACTGGCGACAACATCGATGTACTGTGGAGACCTCACGCCCCACGTGTTGAGCAATTCGGCGGTACGTCCACCCGGCCTCCCGCATGCCCACTATACGCCCTCGCTCAAAGTCCGTCAACTGCACATACGGTTCACGTCCACGCTGTCGCGGCATG
Organism: Schistocerca nitens; assembly: GCF_023898315.1. Taxonomy (NCBI): domain Eukaryota; kingdom Metazoa; phylum Arthropoda; class Insecta; order Orthoptera; family Acrididae; genus Schistocerca; species Schistocerca nitens. Next base: position 25,796,905 of record NC_064614.1, read on the forward strand.
CTACCAGTGTTAAAGACTGCGATGGAGCTCCGTATGCCACGGCAAACTGGCTGACACTGATGGCGGCGGTGCACAAATGCTGCGCAGCTAGCGCCATTCGACGGCCAACACCGCGGTTCCTGGTGTGTCCGCTGTGCCGTGCGTGTGATCATTGCTTGTACAGCCCTCTCGCAGAGTCCGGAGCAAGTATGGTGGGTCTGACACACCGGTGTCAATGTGTTCTTTTTTCCATTTCCAGGAGTGTAGTAAATGGAGAATCTCTGAATGAAGCACTGAGGGGATCACTATCCGGGGGGCTGCTTGATCCGTGTCAAAATGCAGAACACTATCCACAACAGAGAACTGATGTCGAAAGATGTAATAATTATGGAGGAGCTCAGACATACGAGAAGGTGATGAATCTGGCCGACCATTTTGTATGAATGTAATGACATTGCACATAATGGGATTTGAATTTCACGATCCATGTGCTAGTTGCAGTAAAACCATCAAGTGACTGCCGTGTCGCGATATCAATGTGGAAACGAAGCAATTCCTTCTGATTAAATCCTGGGTCCAGACCAGCTGGCAGGTGGGACAAAGCATCGACATTTGGGTGCTGATTCGAGGATAGAAATGAATTTCGAAGTTGTAACGTGAAAGGAAAAGAGCCCGTTGTTGAATTCAATATGCCGCTTTCTCTGGTAATGACATAGGAGGATTGAATAAAGAAACCAGTGGTTTGTGATCAGTGACCCTGTGAAATTTGGTATCATAGAGAAAAACATGTAGTTCCTTCACAGCATATACCATGGCCGAATCTTCTTTTTCTCTCCGAGAGCACCTAGTTTGAGCAGTATTCAATGTTTTTGAGGCATAAGCAATAGGCCACTCAAAGCCATCATGATATTTATGAGCCAGTACCACCCACGCTATGGGAATACCAATAAATGATAGAACAATATACTCGTTACAATTTGCAGATGACCAACTGATTATAGCCCAAGACTATGAGGACATAGAGTATATGACCAGAAAATTGATTCAAGAATATAAAAAATCAGGTCTAAATGTAAACATGAATAAAACAAAGTACATGGTAATTGGTGGAGTGAATGGAGACTTAATATTAGAAGAAGGGATGGGAACAATAACAGCTACTGAGGAATATAAATATTTAGGTGTGAAAATTACAAATGATGGGAAACAGGACAAAGAAATTAGATCAAGAATAAATTCTGGAAAGACGACAATCTCTTTATTGAATGGAATTCTCTGGGACAAACACATAACAACTGATAACAAAATAAGGATTTTTAAAACAATAGTTATTAGCATTATTACATATGGTTCAGAAGTGTGGACAACAAAATGGCAACTGAAATCAAAATTATTAGCCACAGAAATGGATTTCTGGAGACGTTCAGCAAGAATATCAAGACGAGAAAGAATAAGAAATAAAGTAATCAGAGACAAGATGAAATGTAAAAATTCAATTATTGATTTCATCGAGCACAAACAACTTAAATGGTATGGACACATCAGACGAATGGAACAGGAAAGGCTACCAAAATGCATAATCGACTGGGTACCAATTGGAAGAAGAAAAAGGGGACGACCACCTGATACATGGATACAGGGAGTTGAGTCAGCAATGAGGAAGAACAACATTCCTGAAGATTTATGGACGAATAGAGAAGAGTGGAGAACAATAATTAGTGACTTACTGTAATCTAGAATAGGCGCTGGAAAAATGTACTCACATTGTAAATCCAGAATAATAATAAATACCACACCAACCCATACTGTGAAGCATCCATTGCAAGGACCCAGTGGAGGCCTGATTGGTAGGTTCTAAGCAGGACGCAGACTGCATCGGAGTCTTAAGGGTGGAAGATGCGGTTTCACAAGCTGGTGGCCAACAAAACTGAATCCCTTTGTTCAACAATGCATCTAACGGCTGCACAATGGTCACTGCCGCAACTGCAGTGACAAAATAGCAGAAATGTGGTTATGCAGGGTTTAAGATGCTCATAAGAAATGTCAAACCCAATATAAATAATAGAAGGTTGAAAAAATTGACATTTTTCTAAATTACACTTCAGCTCAGCCACATGGAGAACTGAAAAATCAGTACGCAGATTTTGTAAATGTTCTTCAGTGGAGACACCAGAAACTATAATGTCATCCATATAGTTTGCACAAAACAGCACAGATGCTGTAAGTTGTTCCAAAAAATATTGAAAAATAGTGGGAGCGTTGGTGACTCCAAAATGCAACCACAAGTATTGGTACAATCCAAAAGGGGTATTGACATCTAAGATATGTAGTGACTCTGTATGTAAAGTAAGTTGTAAATAGGTATCCAACAAGTAAATTCCTGAGTAATATTGACCACCTGATAACTTTGCAAAGAGTTCATTGGGGTGCGGTATTGGACATGTATCCACTATAGTTGCGCGTTCTCAGAAATTTAAAAATTGCCGCAGGGGCGTGACCGGCCTGATGGTTTCTTTGCTATAGCTAAGGGGGTAGACCATTCACTTGTTGCAATAGGCCAAACAATGCTGGATTCCATGAGGCAATCTAATTCATCTTTGGCTTGTTACCTTAATGCCACTGGAACTGGACAGAAGTGGAAGAAACGAGACCAAGCAGAAGATTTCATGATAATGTGCACTTTAAAATTATTGGCACATCTCAATCCAGGAAAGAACAAAGAGTAAAACTTAGAAAATAATGCATCTGACTGTGTATACGGCACTTGTTCAGACACTATATTCTCTTCACCTGAAATGGTAAAGCCAAACAACTTGAAAGCATCAAATCCAAAAAGATTCTCTGTATGTATACTATCTACGACAAGAAATTTAAATGACCAGACTATTAGGTCTCTGGGGCAGAAAATTGGCCTAGAATAAGAATACTCTTTTTACTGTAATTTACTAACGTTCGTGACACAGGGAGAAGCGGAGGGGAGCCCAAGTTCCTATAAGTTCGTCAGTTTAGCAATAAGGGTAGGATGGGAGCGTGGAACACATATGTTGCTCTGCATTTTCAACTTCTCAGGGTGTAATGAATAGTCCATTAAATTTTGGGCATGCATCTACGCAAATAAAATTTCCGCCATTGATATTTCGGCCCCAATAAGAGCTCTCATACCTCAAGAGTGTTTTTAAAGCAAATGAATTTTCTCTGCTCCATATTCATGGAGCATTCAATGCAAAACCTAGAATGCATGTATGTGATGGGGAAGAAGACAGTAATTCCTTCAGATCAAGTGTGTTTTCACCATATGTGGGTGCTCTTTCCTCGAAGATAGGTCGTATTCTTGAGAAACACTGTGTTAAGATGATCTTCTGAAGATTGCAGCTTTACTCAGCTCCGTAAAGTACGATTTACTGCTTCATAATGCAGGTGTGTATCAGATTCCTTGCAGAAATTGTGAGAAGTCGTACATAGGTCAAACAACACACACCATTCATGAGAGATGTGTGGAGCATTGAAGATAGACATGCTTATCACAGCCAGACAAGTCAGATGTGGCCAAACATTGTGTTGATACAGGGCATTCCATGAATTACTGTGATGTGAAGATTTTAACGTCTACCACTTCCTTTTGGGAATCTGTCTTCAAGGAAGCTATAGAGACTAGATTAGTTAATAATTTAATAAATAGAGATAATGGTTTTAATTTGGACAAAGCATGGAATCCGGCTCTTGGGATAATTAAACTGCAGAAAAGTCGTCATGGTGTCACCGCCGCCGATCACACATCGATAAGTGAATCATATGTCTGTACTCCTTCGCCACAGGCAGCACATCTGTAAGAGTATTTCTTTGCCACTGACCAGCATCTGTGACCTGCATGCACAGTATCACCATGGTGGAGCATATAAGGCCACACTTGGCATCTTGTCGTCAGTCTTGTGAATCATTCTGAGGATGGCTGGACAATGCATGGCCAAAATACCAGTGGAGGAAATTTTATTTGCGTGGATGCATGCGCGAAATTTAATGGATTACATATGTTGCTGTTTGCTGGCCTGTTTACGTTGTTGATGCAACTGCTGCTACGAACGAGGCTGGCCCCCTTGACACTGTGATCATTTGCGTAGCGCTGTGATCATGTCTTCCCTCTGCGAACTATCTGAAGCTTGGTTATCTACAGTTTGCGACACCCAAAACGACTGCACAATAGCTAAAATTTCAGAGAGGGATGGAGTTTTGCACTGGAGGGCAACCTCTCACACCTTATGATCCAGAGCTAAACAAATGATAGCATCTCTCACCATCTGATCAGCGTTCATCTCTTTATGCACGTCGGCCACAAAATGATGACGATGACTTAACCCATGGAGTTCAGCCACCCATGCAGTTCAGTCGCCCATGCTTTACAGGACTGATGTCGTTGCTTCATACAGCAGCAAAACTCAATCCAGAATGCAATAACATGGGTGCGCTTGCAGTAGTATTTCGAAAGAAGTTCACACATTTGATTAAACGTTAAAGAGACGGATCCTAGAAAGGGGCAAGGTGACATAGGACTTGATACAGTCGTGACAATATCCAGGAAAGGAACAAGGCATGGCATAAAATAGTGTCAGTAATCTCAAAAGCTTGAAAGTGTTGTCGCAGATGTTTCTCATATGCATCCCATTATTCAATGGACTTTTCATATGTAGAAAAGGGAGGCGAATAAACCATGGGGGCTGTGGAGGGCAAAACAGCAGGTGATACAGACTGGTAAGAATGCCAACTAGACAAAACAGATGCCAATGACTGATGTACATGAGTTTGTCCAGATCCTGTGATTGGTGGTGCAATGCCTCAGCAAATGATTCTTGCTCTTCAACCAATCAATGTAAAATATCTTTCGCAACACCATCAGCCATCGTGAGAATATGGAGGACCAACAAGAGTAAAATTTGAGCGGAGAACAAGATCGTCTTGTAATTAGGTATATGCACAACACCACCAGTAGGTGGAACATAGTTTTATTCCACAGAAGCATTAACAACATGAACACAATATTTAAGTAAAATTCAGCAAGAACCAATTATGTGCATGAAGAGCTGTAGCTATACACTTAGAGAACTGAGCCTGAGCATAACTTGGCTAGCCTTATATAGGCTGGGGCCTGTGGTGGGCTCTGATGGTGATTACACACACACACACACACACACACACACACACGCCCTCTGTGAATGACATAGCACTGCCTCACACGATACCTTTTGAAAATATGTGTACATGTCCATGAGAAAGCAGTCATGATTACTGAAGAAAAAAAATGTGGCAAAGAAATTATTGGGGAAGGAAATGAGTAATGGACCTTCTTGCCAGTTTGGGATTATCATTTAATGTAGAAATGTTTTTATGAAACATTTTAAAGAATCATTTTTATATATGAAAGTTAAGTGCCAATGATGGAGGAAAAGGAAATCCAATAGTAGAAGTAGCATATGAGTCCTGTGTTAAGCTACCAATCATCATCCAATTGTATATTAATTACAAGTGGTGTGACACAGAGTTCCGTCGAACAACCGCTACTTTTTCTTGTGTAGCTTAATGAACTTCCATCAGTAACATTACCAGATGCCAAGTTTGATTAGTTTTTTAGATCATCCAAGGGAAACATTCCACGTGGGAAAAATTTAAAAACACAGATGATGTGACTTACCGAACGAAAGTGCTGGCAGGTCGATAGACACACAAACATACACACAAAATTCAAGCTTTCGCAACAAACTGTTGCCTCATCAGGAAAGAGGGAAGGAGAGGGAAAGACGAAAGGATATTGGTTTTAAGGGAGAGGGTAAGGAGTCATTCCAATCCCGGGAGCGGAAAGACTTACCTTAGGGGGAAAAAAGGACGGGTATACACTCGCACACACACACATATCCATCCACACATATACAGACACAAGCAGACATATTTAAAGACAAAGAGTTTGGGCAGAGATGTCAGTCGAGGCGGAAGTGCAGAGGCAAAGATGTTGTTGAATGACAGGTGAGGTATGAGTGGCGGCAACTTGAAATTAGCAGAGATTGAGGCCTGGTGGGTAACAGGAAGAGAGGATATATTGAAGAGCAAGTTCCCATCTCCGGAGTTCGGATAGGTTGGTGTTAGTGGGAAGTATCCAGATAACCCGGACGGTGTAACACTGTGCCAAGATGTGCTGGCCGTGCACGAAGGCATGTTTAGCCACAGGGTGATCCTCATTACCAACAAACAATGTCTGCCTGTGTCCATTCATGCGAATGGACAGTTTGTTGCTGGTCATTCCGACATAGAATGCGTCACAGTGTAGGCAGGTCAGTTGGTAAATCACGTGGGTGCTTTCACACGTGGCTCTGCCTTTGATCGTGTACACCTTCCGGGTTACAGGACTGGAGTAGGTGGTGGTGGGAGGGTGCATGGGACAGGTTTTACACCGGGGGCGGTTACAAGGGTAGGAGCCAGAGGGTAGGGTAGGTGGGCTGGGGATTTCATAGGGATGAAATAACAGGTTACGAAGGATAGGTGGATGGCGGAAAGACGCTCTTGGTGGAGTGGGGATGATTTCATGAAGGATGGATCTCATTTCAGGGCAGGATTTGAGGAAGTCGTATCCCTGCCGGAGAGCCACATTCAGAGTCTGCTCCAGTCCCGGAAAGTACCCTGTCACAAGTGGGGTACTTTTGTGGTTCTTCTGTGGGAGGTTCTGGGTTTGAGGGGATGAGGAATTGGCTCTGGTTATTTGCTTCTGTACCAGGTCGGGAGGGTAGTTGCGGGATGCGAAAGCTGTTGTTGGTGTATTGGTTCAGGGATTCCGGACTGGAGCAGATTCGTTTGCCACGAAGACCTATGCTGTAGGGAAGGGCCCATTTGATGTGGAATGGGTGGCAGCTGTCATAATGGAGGTAATGTGTGAAGCTGGCCATTGGACAGATGGAGGTCAATGTCAAGGAAAGTGGCGTGGGATTTGGAGGAGGACCACGTGAATCTGATGGAACCAAAGGAGTTGAGGTTGGAGAGGAAATTCTGGAGTTCTTTTTCACTGTGAGCCCAGGTCATGAAGATGTCATCAATAAATCTGTACCAAACTTTGGGTTGGCAGACCTGGGTAACCAAGAAGGCTTCCTCTAAGCGACCCATGAATAGGTTGGCGTATGAGGGGGCGATCCTGGTACCCATGGCTGTTCCCTTTAATTGTTGGTATGTCTGGCCTTCAAAAGTGAAGAAGTTGTGGTTCAGGATGAAGCTGGCTAAGGTAATGAGGAAAGAGGTTTTAGGTAGGGTGGCAGGTGATTGGTGTGAAAGGAAGTGCTCCATTGCAGCGAGGCCCTGGATGTGCGGAATATTTGTGTATAAGGAAGTGGCATCAATGGTTACAAGGATGGTTTCCGGGGTAACAGATTGGGTAAGGATTCCAGGCATTCGAGAAAGTGGTTGGTGTCTTTGATGAAGGATGGGAGACTGCATGTAATGGGTTGAAGGTGTTGATCTACGTAGGCAGAGATACGTTCTGTGGCGGCTTGGTAACCAGCTACAATGGGGCGGGCGGGATGATTGTGTTTGTGAATTTTAGGAAGAAGGTAGAAGGTATGGGTGCGGGGTGTCGGTGGGGTCAGGAGGTTGATGGAATCAGGTGAAAGGTTTTGCAGGGGGCCTAAGGTTCTGAGGATTCCTTGAAGCTCCGCCTGGACATCAGGAATGGGATTACCTTGGCAAACTTTGTATGTGGTGTTGTCTGAAAGCTGACGCAGTCCTTCAGCCACATACTCCCGACGATCAAGTACCACGGTCGTGGAACCCTCGTCCGCCGGAAGAATGACGATGGATCGGTCAGCCTTCAGATCACGGATAGCCTGGGCTTCAGCAGTGGTGATGTTGGGAGTAGGATTAAGGTTTTTTAAGAAGGATTGAGAGGCAAGGCTGGAAGTAAGAAATTCCTGGAAGGTTTGGAGAGGGTGATTTTGAGGAAGAGGAGGTGGGTCCTGCTGTGATGGAGGACGGAACTGTTCCAGGCAGGGTTCAATTTGGATAGTGTCTTGGGGAGTTGGATCATTAGGAGTAGGATTAGGATCATTTTTCTTCGTGGGAAAGTGATATTTCCAGCAGAGAGTACGAGTGTAGGACAGTAAATCTTTGACGAGGGCTGTTTGGTTGAATCTGAGAGTGGGGCTGAAGGTGAGGCCTTTGGATAGGACAGAGGTTTCGGATTGGGAGAGAGGTTTGGAGGAAAGGTTAACTACTGAATTAGGGTGTTGTGGTTCCAGATTGTGTTGATTGGAATTTTGAGGTTTTGGAGGGAGTGGAGCTGGAAGTGGGAGATTGAGTAGATGGGAGAGACTGGGTTTGTGTGCAATGAGAGGAGGTTGAGGTTTGCTGGAAAGGTTGTGAAGGGTGAGTGAGTTGCCTTTCCGGAGGTGGGAAACCAGGAGATTGGATAGTTTTTTGAGGTGGAGGGTGGCATGCTGTTCTAATTTGCGGTTGGCCTGTAGGAGGATGCTCTGAACAGCCGGTGTGGATGTGGGAGAGGAAAGATTGAGGACTTTTATTAAGGATAGGAGTTGACGGGTGTGTTCATTGGCTGAGTTGATGTGTAGGTGAAGGATTAGGTGGGTGAGGGCAATGGATTGTTCAGTTTGGAACTGGTATAGGGACAGATGGAAAGAAGGGTTGCAGCCAGAGATGGGAACTTTAAGTGTGAGGCCTTTGGGGGTAGTGCCAAATGTCAGACAAGCCTGAGAAAATAGAATATGGGAGCGTAATCTGGCTAGGGCGAAGGCATGTTTGCGGAGGGAATGTAAATATAACTTAATGGGGTCGTTGTGGTGGTGTTGTGAGGGTGACATGGTATTAGAAAGTGGAAAGTGTAACATGAGGCTGATATGAAAACGAAAATAGAAATATATGGGGATAGATAAAGGTGAACTGGAAAGTAACTGGAGATCTGGTGTGAAAAAAGGCGAAAAAGTGTTGGTTACAGCTGGGCTATGTTCTACTTGGGTTGGTAGACAACGATGTGCACAAAGGTTAGGTGGTTGTGTTGCCACCAAAATACGTTAAAGGACGGAGAAATTCGGGAAAATTTCGAAAGAACCGCGTGTAAATGTATTAAAAGGAATGGTTTTGTGGTGGCTGATTATGAACATGAAGCTAACAATTGTCTGACGAAGAAATAATGATATCCAAAAACAAAGATGATGTGACTTACCAAACGAAAGCGCTGGCAGGTCGATAGACACACAAACAAACACAAAAATACACACAAAATTCAAGCTTTCGTAACAAACTGTTGGCTCATCAGGAAAGAGGGAAGGAGAGGGAAAGACGAAGGATGTGGGTTTTAAGGGAGAGGGTAAGAAGTCATTCCAATCCCTGGAGCGGAAAGACTTACCTTAGGGGGAAAAAAGGACGGGTATACATTCGCACACACACACATATCCATCCACACATATACAGACACAAGCAGACATAATTTACATTCCCTCCGCAAACATGCCATGGTGTTTAAATATGTCTGCTTGTGTCTGTATATGTGTGGATGGATATGTGTGTGTGTGTGAGTGTATACCCGTCCTTTTTTTCCCCTAAGGTAAGTCTTTCCGCTCCCGGGATTGGAATGACTCCCTACACTCTCCCTTAAAACCCACATCCTTTCGTCTTTCCCTCTCCTTCCCTCTTTCCTGAGGGGCAGCAGTTTGTTGCGAAAGCTTGAATTTTGTGTGTATGTTTGTGTTTGTTTGTGTGTCTATCGACCTGCCAGCGCTTTCGTTTGGTAAGTCACATCATCTTTGTTTTTGGATATATTTTTCCCACGTGGAATGTTTCCCTATATATATATGAGTCACCTAACATTACCGCTGCATATATTTCGTAAACCACATCAAATACTGACGAATCGATTCCACATTGTTTAATGGGTGAAAGGAACTGAAGCTGTGAAATAGTATTCACGAGGTTACACAAAATGTTCGTAAACTGGGAACAGTGGATTTTATAGCAACAGTAATGTTGAAAGCATAAAAAATTTTTAGGTTATGGTTTGGAAGTAAATTACGTATTATTGAGTATATATAGGCAGGATAAAATGTATGGTAGATTACGGAAAAAAGGTAAGATGAATACAAAGTGAAACTACTTGTACAAACAAAAAGAGAAAGTAAGATGACAGAAAAGATTTCGAAATGCAACAGTGACAATAACAAACGTAATTGTTGGGTTCAAATTAATGATATGAATAAAATAGAAAGAAACATTCCACATGGGAAAAATATATTAAAAACAAAGATTCCATGACTTACCAAATGGGAAAGCGCTGGTAGATAGACACAACAAAAAAACACAAACACACACACAAAATTTCAAGCTTTCGCAACCAATCGTTGCTTCGTCAGGAAAGAGGGAAGACGAAAGGATGTGGGTTTTAAGGGAGAGGGTAATGATCCAACTCCCCAAGACACTATCCACATTGAACCCTGCCTGGAACAGTTCCGTCCTCCATCACAGCGGGACCCACCTCCTCTTCCTCAAAATCACCCTCTCCAAACCTTCCAGGAATTTCTCACTTCCGGCATTACCTCTCAATGCTTCTTAAAAGACCTTAATCCTACTCCCAACATCACCACAGCCGAAGCCCAGGCTATCCGTGATCTGAAGGCTGACCGATCCATCGTCATTCTTCTGGCGGACAAGGGTTCCACGACCGTGGTACTTGATCGTCGGGAGTATGTGGCTGAGGGACTGTGTCAGCTTTCAGACAACACTACATACAAAGTTTACCAAGGTAATCCCATTCCTGATGTCCAGGCAGAGCTTCAAGGAATCCTCAGAACCTTAGGCACCCTACAAAACCTTTCACCTGACTCCATCAACCTCCTGACCCCACCAACAACCTGCACCACTACCTTCTTCCTAAAATTCACAAACCCAAACATCCTAGCCGCCCCATTGTGGCTGGTTACCAAGCCCCCACAGAACGTATCTCTGCCTATGTAGATCAACACCTTCAACCCATTACATGCAGTCTCCCATCCTTCATCAAAGACACCAACCACTTTCTCGAACGCCTGCAATCTTTACCCAATCTGTTACCCCCGGTAACCATCCTTGTAACCATTGACGCCACTTCCTTATACACAAATATTCCGCACATCCAGGGCCTCGCTGCAATGGAGCACTTCCTTTCACACTGATCACCTGCCACCCTACCTAAAACCTCTTTCCTCATTACCTTAGCCAGCTTCATCCTGAACCACAACTTCTTCTCTTTCGAAGGCCAGACATACCAACAATTAAAGGGAACAGCCATGGGTACCAGAATGGCCCCCTCGTATGCCAACCTATTTATGGGTCGCTTAGAGGAAGCCTTCTTGGTTACCCAGGCCTGCCAACCCAAAGTTTGGTACAGATTTATTGATGACATCTTCATGACCTGGACTCACAGTGAAAAAGAACTCCAGAATTTCCTCTCCAACCTCAACTCCTTTGGTTCCATCAGATTCACCTGGTCCTACTCCAAATCCCATGCCACTTTCCTTGACATTGACCTCCATCTGTCCAATGGCCAGCTTCACATCTCCGTCCACATCAAACCCACCAAGAAACAACAGTACCTCCATTATGACAGCTGCCACCCATTCCACATCAAACGGTCCCTTCCCTACAGCCCAGGTCTTCGTGGCAAACGAATCTGCTCCAGTCCGGAATCCCTGAACCGTTACACCAACAACCTGAAAACAGCTTTCGCATCCCGCAACTACCCTCCCGACCTTGTACAGAAGCAAATAACCAGAGCCACTTCCTCATCCCCTCAAACCCAGAACCTCCCACAGAAGAACCCCAAAAGTGCCCCACTTGTGAAACGATACTTTCCGGGACTGGATCAGACTCTGAATGTGGCTCTCCAGCAGGGATACGACTTCCTCAAATCCTGTCCTGAAATGAGATCCATCCTTCATGAAATCCTCCCCACTCCACCAAGAGTGACTTTCTGCCGTCCACCTAACCTTCGTAACCTCTTAGTTCATCCCTAAGAAATCCCCAAACCACCTCCCCTACCCTCTGGCTCCTACCCTTGTAACCGCCCCCGGTGTAAAACCTGTCCCATGCACCCTCCCACCAACACCGACTCCAGTCCTGTAACCCGGAAGGTGTACACGACCAAAGGCAGAGCAACGTGTGAAAGCACCCACGTGATTTACCAACCCGGATGGTGTAACACTGTGCCAAGATGTGCTGGCCGTGCACCAAGGCACGTTTAGCCACAGGGTGATCCTCATTACCAACAAACACTGTCTGCCTGTGTCCATTTATGGACAGTTTGTTGCTGGTCATTCCCACATAGAAAGCGTCACAGTATAGGCAGGTCAGTTGGATAGTGTCTTGGGGAGTTGGATCATTAGGAGTAGGATTAGGATCATTTTTCTTCGTGGGAAAGTGATATTTCCAGCAGAGAGTACAAGTGTCGGACAGTAAATCTTTGACGAGGGCTGTTTGGTTGAATCCGGGAGTGGGGCTGAAGGTGAGGCCTTTGGATAAGACAGAGGTTTCGGATTGGGAGCGAGGTTTGGAGGAAAGTTTAACTACTGAATTAGGGTGTTGTGGTTCCAGATTGTGTTGATTGGAATTTTGAGGTTTTGGGGGGAGTGGAGCTGGAAGTTGGAGATTGAGTAGATGGGAGAGACTGGGTCTGTGTGCAATGAGAGGAGGTTGAGGTTTGCTGGAAAGGTTGTGAAGGGTGAGTGAGTTGCCTTTCCGGAGGTGGGAAACCAGCAGATTGGATAGTTTTTTGAGGTGGAGGGTGGCATGCTGTTCTAATTTGTGGTTGGCCTGTAGGAAGATGCTCTGAACAGCCGGTGTGGATGTGGGAGAGGAAAGATTGAGAACTTTTATTAAGGATAGGACTTGACGGGTGTGTTCATTGGCTGAGTTGATGTGTAGGTGAAGGATTAGGTGGGTGAGGGCAATGGATTTTTCAGTTTGGAACTGGTATAGGGACTGATGGAAGGAAGGGTTACAGCCAGAGATGGGAACTTAAGTGTGAGGCCTTTTGGGGTAATGCCAAATGTCAGACAGGCCTGGGAAAATAAAATATGGGAGCGGAATCTGGCTAGGGCGAAGGCATGTTTGTGGAGGGAATGTAAATAAAACTTAATGGGGTCGTTGTGGGGATGTTGTGAGGGTGACATGATATTAGAAGGTGGTGACATGAGGCTGAAATGAAAATGAAAATAAAAATATATGGGGAGAGATAAAGGTGAACTGGAAAGCAACTGGAGATCTGGTGTGAAAAAGGCGAAAAAGTGTTGGTAAAAGCTGAGCTATGTTGATCCTGTGGTGAACTTGGGTTGGTAAACAACGATGTGCACAAAGATTAGGTGGTTGTGTTGCCGCCAAAACATGTTAAAGGGTGGAGAAATTCGGGAAAATTTCGAAAAAACTGCGTGCAAAGGTATTAAAGGAGTGGTTTTGTGGTGGCAGATTATGAGAAGGAGGCTAACAATTGTCTGACGAAGAAATAATGACCTTAAAACCTGTGGGAAGTGGCTAAAAATGATCAGTGATGTCGGAAAAACGGAAATGGAAATAAAGCGAAAGTTATTAGAACTAGCCGAAATGGTTGTTTAATAGGTGAAAGGAACTGTTTGTGAACTGGAAACAGTGGATTTTATAGCAGCGGTAGTGTTGAAAGCGGCAAAAAAAATTTTTTTGGTTATGGTTTGGAAGTGGGTTACGTATTATTGAGTGTATATATGCGGGATAAAATTGTATGGTAGATTACGGTAAAAAGGAGAAGGTGAATACAAAGTGAAACTACTTGCAAAAACAGAAAGAGAAAATAAGATGACAGAAAAGATTTTGAAATGCAACAATGACAATAACAAACGTAATTGTTGGGTTCAAATTAATGATATGAATATAATAGAGAATACACTCAGCAGATTCAGAAGGATGTAGGTTGCAGTAGGTACTGGGAGATGAAGAAGCTTGCACAGGATGGGGTAGCATGGAGAGGTGCATCAAACCAGTCTCAGAGCTGAAGACCACAAAAACAACAAAATCACAACATTTTGTAGAAACATTATTGAAAATAACTTTACAATATTAACATACTTACATATTTCATGAATAGACGACAAAATTGTTCAATTCATATCAAATAAAAGCAGTAGTTCACAGAAAAATTGACTTATACAAAGTTATCATTTTTTTAATAAATGAAGTTATCATTATCCACCAGCATGCTTTAGGCTTGAATACATAACAGCCGACAGAACAGACTGAAAGTGTCAAATTCTTGGGATTACATTACAACTTGAAAAAAGTAATTGGTTGGAGCATACCATGGAAGTTCTGCAGCACATAAATAAATCTTTATTTGCAATGCAGATGTTGTCAGATGTACGTAATGGAAAAAAAAATCTAGTATACTAAAATTTGATTCCATAATATCATATGGTATATTTTAATGGGGTAACACATCATGTCTAGCTAAAAGTGTCCAAGCTCAAAAGCATGTAATACGAAATTTTTGTCTTGTTAACTTAGGAAGAACCTGTAGTGACTTATTCAAGGAAATCAGGGCTATGAACTACTGCTTCCTAATACATTTACTGTCCATCTCACTAGCTGAGTGGCCAGCACAATGGATCCATGCAAAGGAGCCCGGGTTTGACTCCCGGTTGGGTTGGAGATTTTTTCCGCTCAATGACTGGGTCTTGTGTTGTCTTTATCATCATCATCATATCATCCCAATCGACACGCAAGCCATCAAAGTGGCATAAACTTGAAAGATTTGCACCAGGCGACAGGTCTACCTAATGGGAGGCCCTAGCCACATGACATTTCATTTTCAATACATTCACTTCTTAATAAAATTTGTCCTAAACAATACATGTCATTTTCAAACAAATAGCTCACTTCATGTAATCAGTTCTATAAATTGGTTCCTTTTACTGACCTCCTGACTCAGATGATACAGTTGCTGAACAATTCAAAGAACATTTGATTTTCATTTCAAATACATATCCCACTCATACAGTTATAGTTGGTAGTGACTTCAATATACCCTTAATATGTTGGTGAAAATACGCATTTGAAGTCAGTTGTAGGCATAAAACTTCATCTAAAATCATACTAAATGACTTCTCAGAAAATTATTTTGAACGAGGAGTACAGGAGCCCACTCGAAGTGTAATTTGTTCCGAAAACATACTCGACCTCTTAGAAACAAATAATCCTGACCAGATAAGGAGCATCATGGCAGATACTGGGATTAGTTACCACAAGTTTGTTGTAACTAATCTGATTATGCAAGCGTAGACTAGATGTGATATAAATTCAGAGAAATAGTATTGATGGCAATTGAGAGACATATATCAAATAAATTAATAAGAGATGGTACCGATCCCCCATGATACACAAAACAGGTCAGAAAACTATCATAGAAGCAATAGAAAAGGCATGGCAAATTTCTAAGAAAGCAAAATTCCCAAGATTGACAGAGTTTTACACAAGCTCTAGATTTAGTATGGACTTCAATGTGAAATGCTTTTAATAGTTTCCACAGCAAAATTCTGTCTTGAAATCTGGCAGAATACCCAAAGAGATTCTTGTCATATATAAAGTACACTAATGGCAAGCACAGTCAATATCTTCACTGTGTGATAAAAATAGTGATGTTGTTGATGACAGTGCCACTAAAGCAGAGTTACTAAATATGGTTTTCTGAATTTCCTCCACAAAAGAAGACAAAGTAAATACTCCAGAATTCATATCAAGAAAACTGCCAACATGAGCAACTTAGAAGCAGATGTCCTCGGTGCAGTGAAGCAGCTTAAAATCTTAAGAAACACAAGGCTTCTGGTCCAGATTGTATACCAGTCAGGTTCATTTCCGAGTATGCTGATACAATAACTCCATACTGAGCAGTCACATACAACCGCTCACTCATAGAAAGAACTATATCCAAAGACTGGAAAATTGCCCAAGTCACACTTAATACTCATGGAAGGAAACAGGAGTAATCCACTGAATTTCAGACCCATGTCACTAACAGTAATTTGCAGTAGGATTTTGGGACATACACTGTGCTCGAATATTATAAATCACCTCAAAGAAAATGATTTATTGACAAGTAGCCAACACAGATTCATAAAATATCATTCTTGTGCAATACAACTAGCTCTTTTTTCTCACAAAGTAATGTTTGTTATCGACAGAGGACACCAGATTGAATCCATATTTTTAGATTTCCAAGAAGCTTTTGAAATCGTTCCTGACAAGTGACTTCTACAAGGGTCACTCCAAAAGAAATGCACTCTATTTTTGTAAAAATTCAGTTTTCATTCTGCATGTGTGAAAGTTTTACAGTGTGTAGATACATCCTTCCCACTTGTTTTCAAACTTAGTTCAACTTGTTGCCGTGAGTGGGGCCATCACAGCATGTCTTCAATGTGGCTGCTACACTTCTTTTGGAGTGACCCTCGTAATTAAATTGCCTTCCTATGGAGTATCATCTCAGTTGTGACTGGTTTCATGCTTTCCTGTCAGAAAGGTAACAGTTCATAATAACTAACATAAAGCCATCAAGTAAATCAGAAGTAATATCAGGCATTCCCCAAGGAAGTGTTATAGGCCCTCTGTTGTTCCTGATCAATTATTGATTTCGGAGACAATATGAGCAGTCCTCTTAGATTGTTTGCAGATAATGTTGTCTTTTACCATCATGTGAAGTCATCAGATTATCAAAACTTATTGCAAAATGATTTAAACAAGATATATGTGTGGTGCAAAAAGTAGCAATTTACTCTAAATTGCGAAAAGTGTGAAGTCATCCACATGAGTGCTAAAAAGAATTAACTAAATTTCAGTTAGATGATAAATCACACAAACCTAAAGGCCATAAACTCAACTATATACATACAAAAACAATAAATTATTGATAAAATTATTTAGTTGGATAGATAAAAAATCTACTCACCAAACGGCGACAGAACACACACATAAAAGTCTGTTGTGACTGGCAAGCTTTTGGGGCCAGTGGCTCCTTCTTCATGTTGAAGGGGAAGGAAAAAGAGTGAAGGAAAAGGACTGGAGAGGTCTAGAAAAAAGGGTAGATTTTGGGAAAGTCACCCAGAACCACAGGTCAGAGGAGACGTACCGTATGGGATGAGAAGGAAAGACTGATTGTTGTGGATTGCAACGGAAGAGATTTAAAAACCTGAGAGCTTAAAGGTGGAAGACAGGGTAATATGCTAGACAGAGATCACTCTAAAGAGGTAGGAGAGGGTGTTGAAAAATAAGACAATGAAAGACGTAGGAAACTAAAAGGGAATGAAGAACAGCTGAGACAGAAGAAATTAAAGTAAATTAAGGCCAGGTGGGTGGCAAGAACCAAGGACATGTTGTAGCGCTGTTTCCCACTAGTTTCATTTTTATTTGCATATAATAATTCCATTGTTATTTACGAATTTGCATACAACAATTTACAGTTTATTACACTGCAAGGCCTTCTCCCGATTGTCTTTCACCAATTTTTTTGCAAATCTGACAGCTATTTTTTTTTCCACCATCCACTTACCTTGTTTGTGGTTATCACTGAAGATTAGTTGAGAGATAACACACTTAATATTGAATACACATTTATTGGTCATTCATATATATAACATAGGATGGCTGTTACACATCTGTTTGCCAAAAGTTCACACAAGAACATAATAGTCCAAAGAAGGAAAGTGTCAAAGATAGGGCACTCGATGCCAGAGACACCGCTGCCAACACAGCAGAGAAGGCTTACGAGATAAAGTCATAATCTTGGTGCCAATGCAGCAGTTGTAGGGTGCGGTCAGCATGGGAAATGGGTGTAGTAAGTCAGCAGTGCTGCAGCCCGGTGGTTCCAATGGCTGCAGGTGAGAGATGACAGCAGGCGGAGACGAACTGTCGAGAGGTAGGTCATCATTGAGGGACAATGCTGGTTTAAGTCTATTAACTGAGACTGTCTGTGGCCGTCCATGGAGATGGATGACGAACATGTTGGTATCGCGACGTAGCACACGGTGAGGGCCCGAACAGGGTGGCTGAAGGGCTGCCCGCACAGTGTCATCCCACAGCATAACAAAGTCACATGTAGCTAGGTCCTTGTGGACGAACACAAAGGGGGGGGGGGGTGGCGGGGAGGGGGGGCAGGGCAGGGAGTATGGAGGTGCACGGCGTGCATGCGGACACGTTCGACCAGGGCGGGGAGATCCTCGGTGTGGCGGCAGGTGAATCCTTGACGAATTTGGCGGGGAGAAGGAGAGGCTCGCTGTACAGAATCTCGGCGAGCGAGGCATTAAGATCTTCTTTATGAGCCGAGCAAATACCCAGCAGGACCCAAGGGAGGGCCTCCGACATGAGGTCTCCACGGCACATTAGGGCACCCTTGAGTGTGCGGTGTCACCACTCGATCTGGCCATTCAGCTGCAGGTGGTATGCTGTGGTATGAAACTTGGCGATGCCACAGAGTTTGCAGAGTCAAACGAAGCGTTCGGACTCAAATTGACATCCCCAGTCGGTGGCGAGAAATAGGGGACAGCTGAAGCGAGCAACCCACGCCAAGATGAAGGAACGGGCGACAGTCTCAACCGTAATGTCAGTAAGGGGGACCGCCTCGACCCAGCAGGTCACATGGTCAATGACCAATAAGATATATCTGTAGCCCTCAGACGGGGGAAGGGGATCAAAGACGTCAATATGGACATGCCGGAAACATCCCTTCATGATGTCAAACTTGCCCAGAGGAAGTTGAGCATGCCTGCTGACTTTGCTTTGCTGGCACGGAACGCACACATGGCTCCTAGTGTGACAGTCATGTTTCATGCCAGGCCAGATGAAGCACTCCATTACCAGCCACATTGTGGCTTACATCCCAGGGTGAGCTAAGCCGTGCAAGGCGGTAAAGACCCTGTGGTGAAGGGCAGCAGGGACCAGATAGCAAAGTATGCCTGTACAGGTGTCACAAAGGACAGGGATTGCCAAACCAGGTAGTATTTGGGGCTGGACAGGGAGCAATGAGCTGTTGTCTGATTTTATTTGCTGTATATCATTCTCATTGGATTGTAGTTGGGCGAGTTCCTCCAGATGCAGCAGAGCAGTTAGCACACAGATGCAGAAAAGGTAGTCTGCCACAATGTTCTCCATGTCTCGGATATAGCATGCTTCGGAAGAGTGCTGACAGATGTAGTCGATATGGCGGAAACGCCTGGGCGGAAGGTGCTTAGCCGGATTACGAACAGTGTGCATGAGTGGCTTGTGATCAGTATAGATCGTGAAGGGTCACCCCCTCGAGGTCACTACCAAAATGTTTAATCACCTCGTACACAGCGAGTAGCTCATGGTCAAATGCCGACCACTTGCACTGGCTCTTAGTCAGTTTCTTGGAAAAGAAGCGGAGGCCCACAGCTGAGTCACTGGCATCAGTCGTGATTGAGACACAGGCCTCAGGGTCAGGGTGGGCGAGTGTGACGGCTTTGGGGAGGGCAGTTTTAAGGTTACCAAAAGTGTTGAACATTGGTTGGGTCCACTTCAACTTCTGTTTTCCAGTGGTGTTTTTGCCAAAGAGATCGTCGGTGAGGGCCATATGGATGGAAGCAGCTTGAGAAATATGGCGGCGGTAAAAGTTTTCCATGCCCAGAAAATGACGGAGCTGAGCATAATCCTCGAGCAGAGGAAGTTTAATTATGATTTCGACATGAGAACTCATCAGTC
Source organism: Schistocerca nitens (assembly GCF_023898315.1). Lineage (NCBI taxonomy): Eukaryota > Metazoa > Arthropoda > Insecta > Orthoptera > Acrididae > Schistocerca > Schistocerca nitens. The sequence continues at coordinate 25,816,624 of NC_064614.1, forward strand.
GGAGGCCATCGGCAGAGACGGAATGGCCGAGGAAGGTAACAGATGTGGAACACAGTTGTGATTTATCATGGTTGATCACCACACTGTTGGCAGTGAGGGCCGATTGCATTGCATCAAGATGAACTTGATGCTCCTCAGTGGAGGAAGAAAAGATAAGGATATTGTTTAAGTAAGTGTAGGCAAAAGGCAGAGGGGGCAAAATGGAATCAGTGAACTACTGCCATGTCTGCACAGCATTTTTCAATCCATAAGGCATGTAACAGATTCAAATAGGCCAAAGGGTATGATGATGGCCATCTTCGGAATATCCGGTGGGTGCATAGGAATCTGGTGATATGCTTTGGAACAATCTAATACGGAGAAAAATTTAGAACCATGAAGCAACTGCGTGAAATCTTGGATATATGGAATGGGGTAGTTATTGATAATGGTGCAGGCATTAAGGGACCTGTAGTCCTCGCACATGCATAATGTGCCGTCCTTTTTGGGAACAAGATGAATAGGGGAAGACCAGTTGTTATCGGAGGGGCAGGGGCAGAGGATGCCCAAAGCCAACAGACCCTGAACGATCTTCATGGCGTGCAGAAGTTTGGAATTGTTAAGGCACCTGGCCTTATAACAAACAGATGGGCCATCGGTAGTGCGAATCTTATGGGAAGTGCTGTTACTGATGGCCGATAATCACGTAGGGAAGTTGGCATGAGGGGTCAAGATGGTATCCACAAGCAACGTCGGTTCACTGACCTTGATGAACCGGGGCAACATAGGTGGGGCATCGGCTGTAGTCGGCGATGAAAGGCACGATGCAGGAGTGAAGCAGCGTGAAGAATCTGGAGAGGTGCAGGTGTTTCTTGGAGATTCGTCCGCAGCAATGCGGAAAAAACAGCAGGTGGTGGAATGCTCGACACTGGAGCAGGTTGGCAAGAAGACTCTGTAGAGGTGTGTTCTGGGCCGCCTCGGTGCAGGGCTGCAGATAGGCGATGTATGGTACACTGTGCAAGTGACAATTCGGTTGGGGCAGAGGCATTGCGGGCGCATAAGTCATCCTTCTGTGTGTGGAGTTCATTGGTCTGGGAGAGCACATACCACAGATCAGAGAGCCTTGTGGTTATGCGCTTGACCAGGGAAGCACAAGTGGAAAGTGTAGCAAAGGAGGGGGGGAGCGAAGTGGTGCTGACCTCAGGTGTGCGTGGAACTGTAGAGCTAGACATGTAGCAGAGCATGGTGGCTTGCAGGTCTGGTGAAAGTTTGTACTGATGTAGAAAATCCAACCCGATCATGGGTTCATCCACATTGGCAGCATGGAAGGTCCAAGGGAAGGTGTGAACTGGTGAGAGGTGAAGCGACATCTTGATGGAGCCATGGCCAGCAGTGGGAGAACGGCTGGTGGCAATCAAGGCGAGGGTAGAGGGGGATAGCACATTGACAGCATGCTTGGCTGGTATGATGCTAATGTCGGCACCAGTGTCAATGAGAAAGCGGATACCGGTCGAGATATCTGTGGCATAGAGGTATCGCGTCGCTGAAGTGATGGGCGCAGCATTGGAAGATAGGCACTGTGAAGGTACATGGCGCCTAAACTTGCCCACCAGTCTCTTTTGGGTAGGTGCAGGGCAAGTGGCAGTTGCGGGTAGCATCCCCATAAGTAGCATGGAACCAGTACAGCGGGTAGGCCCATTGACGGACTGACGCAGTGTGGGCAGGGGTTGTAGCTGACTGTGGTGGGGCTGGTAGCTGGTCGGGCCGCTGCTCGGGCGAGGTCAGCGGCTGTCGAGAGCCCACTGCCAGGTACATCCTATAGGCTGCTAGGTGGCAGCTTCTGACGGGCAGCAGAGGTGCTAAGGTGAGTGCGCTGGCCTCTGCCAACAGGGTGTGGAACCAGAGGCGCAGGTGTTCCAACTGAGTACGTTGATGGGGATGTTGTTCATGACAGATGGTGTCGGTGCCAAATGATGGCGTAAACCTGATCCGCCATGCGTAACTGAACATCAAGAAGGTCAGTGACATGAGATAGTAGATGAAGCTGCAGATTCGAAGGCATTTTGACCATCCACAGCATCCAAAGGGCAGCATCAGGCAGTCTGTGGTCATCGAATAAAGCACATAGGTGCTGCCAAAGTTGCCAAGGGGTGCAGTCATAAAGATGCTCCTCAGGAATAATGTGATGGATAGCCTCCCCCAGAGGGGGGAAGGCACTTGATAAGCAGTGATTTGGTCGGTGAATATTTGTGCGAGGTGGGCGGTGAGAGGAGGAAGTCGCTGATGAGGTCCGTATGTGCATTTATTAGTTTTATTTATTTATTTATTTATTTATTTACGTCCTGAATCTTTGTGGTATATATACCATACCTTAGATGTTGGACAAAATGATATTACATTAATATACGGTTACATTGGTGTATACATTACATTTATAAATTGTTACATTTTTATATTGCTATATTGTTACATTTACATTTTTATATTGTTACAACCAACTTATTTTTCAAGATACTGTGTTACTGAGTAAAAACAGTTTTCCAAGAGATATGATGTTACAGATTTTTTAAAGCTATGGATTTTGTTTATGGCCTTTAGGTTACTTGGCAGCTTATTAAACAAATGTGAACCTGAGTGATATACACCTTTCTTGCACAGTGTGGTATAACAATGATGTCTGTGTATGTCACTATTTGCCCTTGTATGGTGTTCATGTACAGATTTATTTTGAATAAATACATTTCCATATTTTAGCATGCTTTTTTTAGGAACATTACAACTTCTAGTATATAGATACATGGTAGGGGTAGAATCCCCAGTTCTTTAAAGAACGGTTTGCATGATTTTTGGCTGTTGGCATTTTTCATTACCCTCACAATCTTTTTTTGTTTCCGGAATGTGGTTATGCAGTGAGGAGAATTTCCCCAGAATATGATGCCATATCTTAATAGGGAGTGTATGCAAGCGTAATACACTGCTCTAACTGTTTCAGGACTTGTGTTGTTCCATATAATCCTCATCGCATAAGTCATTTTGGATAGTTTAGAATTTAATGAAGTGATGTGGGAATTCCATTTAAGATTGTCTTGTAAGTAGATGCCAAGAAATTTTGCTTCAGTGACACTGTTAATTCTTTGGTTTGCCATTGACATGTTTGGTTTTAATGGGTTTTTATTTTGTTGTGTATGGAAGTGTAAGACGACTGTTTTTTGAGGGTTTATCAGTAATTTATTCCTCATAAACCACTCTGAGACATTTTCACTTGTGACTTTAGCATTTAAACTTAGAGCCATTTCATTTTCACCTTCAATTAATATGCTTGTGTCATCTACAAATAGCACTGGTTCGGAGTGTTGAACGTGTAGGGGGAAGTCGTTTATGAAAATTAGGAAGAGAAAGGGACCTAAAATTGAGCCTTGTGGTACACCGTGGGTTAATGTGGAAGGTTTCGATTGATAAGCTTGGAGTTCGTTTTTTCCCATGTGTTTTACCTCTGTTATCGGAGAGCGATTTTCTAGGTAGGATTTCAGCCACTCGTGTGGCAGGCCTCTTACACCATACCACTCTAACTTTCTTAGGAGAATTTCATGGTCTATTAGATCAAATGCTTTTGTTAAATCCAGGAAAATCCCCGAAACATTTTTGTGATTATCCACTGAATTTAAAATACGATTTATGAGGCTAAAAGTGGCTGTTTCAGTGCTGCACTGAGGCCTGAAGCCATGCTGACAGCCTGAAATCATATTTTTTTTTTGTTAAAGAAATCAGTTAGTTGTAGCAGAACTAGTTTTTCAATGATTTTCTGCATGGAGATGGCTCACCAGGCAGACAAAACGAGGGCCGTTGTCAGAAATGCCGTGGATGTCCAGGATGTGGTCCACTAAGGCGAACCAAGTTTTTGGGGGTGGGCATATAAGCCAGCAAAGTGTGACCAATTGACAAGCCTGATGAAGAACGCGGCGCAGGTGTAACAGCCGGTACCATTGCAACAGCGGTGGGGGGGGGGGGGGGGTTGCATTTACAGTGGAGTCACGGTGCTGTGTACCTGGTAACCGATGCGGGTGGGGTGGAACGGGCAATGCCGCTACAAAAGCGAGCAGAAGACTGGTGTCGCCGAAGATAAACCGCAATGTCTTTAGCTGGAAGGCCCTCCATGTTATGGTTGGACGGTGGGCACTGTCCATGTGGTGGCTGTTGTTGTGCTGCCAGGCTAGGCAGAGGCCATGTTGAACCGGGTAAGGTTAAGTCGCTGCTGGCATGGCCAAGCGTAACTAACTGTTCACTTTTAATCCATTTTGAAGTAGGAACGCTTGTCCACTCATGGTCGCAATCGGCAGAGTTGATGGGGCCCGTTACACTTGCACTGGAAGTGACAGGTAGATCCACTGTAGCACAAACAATGCATTCCAGCACACAATGTGAGTGAATGACGAAAACAAGCACAAATAACACTGAATGAGACGTTGACGGTGTTGGGGTCACTACTGTGGTTATCACCGAAGATTAGTTGAGAGATAACACACTTAATATTGAATACACATTTATTGATCACCCATACATATTATAAAGGGTGGCTGTTACACATCTGCGTGCTGAAAGTTCACACAAGAACATACTAGTCCAAAGGAAAAAGGTGCCAAAGATAGGGCACTCAGCACCAGAAACGACACATGTTTATACATAACTCTTTAACGTTTTTGTGCGTTTGTTTTTTGGCAAATCGCTCTGATCGGTTTTTATTGCCGCCTGTTATGTCGCTTCACTTGCCAAGCTAAGTAGTTTACATTTTCTCCTATGACTTTTGCTTTCTGTTTACCCAGTTTCTAAAATTTTGTATGTTTTCATTACATTCCCAATCGATTTTTTTCCTTTTTTTTCTTTTATCATTTTTCGTATCAATATAGATCGCCCACTCATTACCTCTTATTAATGATTTTCCTTTTGAAAGCATGCCTTTGCACTATCAAAACTAAGGTCCCACATTCTGTTTCTTGAAGCCTGCTTGTCCCTTAGAGTTACTCCAAAAGGCTTAACATTGAAAGCCCCCGTTTCTGGATGCAATACTACCCTACACCAGGCTCTTTTAAAGTTTCAAATACAGCAATTGCTTGTTCTTACCCGTCTCATCTGTGACCTATATGCCTCATCAACAAATTTCAGTTCTACCAGACTTCTCTCCTTCTACAAAATCCTGCAGTTATCTGCCCCTCATGTCTCCGTGAATGGTATCATCCACAAGACAACTTCAAACAGCAACAACATGCCAGACTGCACCTCAAAAAAGCTATCCCACCATCTCCTAAAATACCTGAACAGTGGTATTTCCCTTCCTGTCCCTCTGCAGCTCCCTAAACAGCCGCACCATCAACCATCACTCCTCTTCTACAAACCAAGTGTGGCCAACCTCCTTAACATCCCACAGCCGAACCACTGCCTCCCAGACCAAGAATAACAAGTAATACAAGAAACAGTCACAACAGTACAGGTTCCTTAACCTTTCATGTAAAGCACTCTCCCCTCCTGAATTATCTGTATTATTTAAGGACCTCCTTTCCTTCACACATAATATCCATTGGATATATCATTTTGCAACCCAACCCCAAAACCTTCCCAAAAGCAAACCTGACTTTCAACCCTGCCTTGAACAGTTCAGACCATGATCCCAATGTGATCCACCACCACTACCTCAAAATCATCCCTTAACAAGCCTTCCAAGAATTCCTCACTTCCAGCATTGCCTCACAATCTTTCCTCAGGTCCCTACAACATGACTCTAACCTGCCCTCTGCAGACCTCCAAAAAGCTGATGACTCCATCATCATCCTCCCAGCAGACAAAGGATCTACCATTGTAGTACTTGACTGAAAGGGGTATGTTAGTGAAGATCTATGCCAGCTGTCTGACACATCTACATACAGTGTCTGCCATAAAGATCCAATCACTGTGATTCAAACTGACCTGCAGTCCCTCCTTAAAAACTCAGGCCCCTCACAAGGACTAACACCTCAATCCCTAGACCTTCTCACCCCATTCAAACCATGCACCCTCACCTTTTACCTTCCTAAGATCCACAAACCCAATCATTGTGGCCTTCCTATAGTTGCTGGTTTCAAAGCACCCACTGAACATATATCTGCGCACCACCATTCTCACCTCAGCCTTCACTGCACATAATTAGCCCACCAGCCTAGTTAAAAAACAGATTTTCCAGGCCATCACATCCAATCCTGGTGCTGCTGAAACCTCGACAAAACAGCTTCAGAGCACACTATTGGTGACCTAGTTTTAACCTGGTCTTGAATGTGTTAATCAGCTACTTTGACAGGGCTATGACTTGCTAAAATCGGGCCCAGAAATGAGAACCATTCTGTCTGAAATTTTGCCCACCACACCCAGAATAGCTTTCTTTCCAATCTCTGCAATATTCTTGTCAGACCCTATGCTCCTTCTGCACCCATCTCCCTACCCTATGGCTCCTACCTCTGTGACTGTCCCCACTGCAAGACTCGCACTATGCACCCTCCTACCACCACCCTGTAACTGGCAAAACATATACTGTCAAAGGGAAAGCCACCTGCGAAACGACGCATGTCGTATACCAGCTATTATGCAAACACTGTTCAGCCTTCTACATCGGCATGACTACCACCAAATTATCAATTAGGATGAATGGGCATAGGCGGAGGGTATATACTGGCAACTCACAATATCCCATTGCAGAGCGTGCTCTACAACATGACATTCGTGACCTCGGCACCTGTTCCACTACACGTGCCATCTGGATTCTTCCTTCAGAACCAGTTTCTCAGAACTCTGCTGGTGGGAACTAGCACTACAACATGTCCTTGGTTCTTGCCACCCACCTGGCCCTAATTTCTTCTGTCTCAGCTGTTCTTCACTGTAACTACTGTTTCCTTCACTCCATTTTAGTTTTCAACGTCTTTCATTGTTTTTCACGTCTTATTTTTCACCTCCCCTTCCCACCTCTATAGAGTAATCTCTGCCTTGCATATACCCTGTCTCCCACCTTTAAGCTCTCAGGTTTTCAAAACTTGTCCAATACAGTCCCCAAAAATCTAGTCTTTCCTTCTCATCCCGTACAGTAAGTCTCCCCTGATCCGCGGTTCAGGGTGACTTTCACAAGATCTACCCCTTTTCCTAGACCTCTCTAGTCCTTTGCCTTTACCCTTCTTCCTCCCCCTTCAACCCTTCTGCCTGAAGAAGCCACTGGCTCGAAAGGCTTGCCAGTTACAACAATCTTTTATGTGTGTGTTCTGCTGCTGCTTGGTGAGTAGATTTTTTATCTATCCAACTAAACAACTAAATACATAGGGTTTACAATTAGGAAAAACATAAATCGTAACAATCTCATAGATAATGTTGTGGGGAAAGTAAACCAAAGACTGTGGTTTATTGGTAGAACACATAGAAAAGGTAACAGGTCTGTTAAAGAGGTTGCCAATACTACACTTGTGCGCCCTCTTCTGGAGTATTGTTGTGTGGTGTGGGATCTGCATCAGATGGGGTTGATGGACAACATTGAAGAAGTTCAAGGAATGGCAGCTCGTTTTGTATTATTGCGAAATACGGGAGAAAGTACCACAGATATGATACACAAATTGGGGTGGCTGTCATTAAAACAAAAGCGTTTTTTGCTGTGGCAGAACCTTCTCATGAAATTTCAGTCACCATCCTTCTCTCTGGAGTGTGAAATTATTTTGTTGGTACCCATCTACATAGGGAGAGATGATCATAATGAACTATGAGAAATCAGAGCTCCCATAGAAAGATTTAAGTGTTCATTTTTCCCATACACTGTTTGAGAGTGGAACAGTGGAGAAGTAGCACAAAGGTGGTTTGATGAACCCTCTGCCAGGCACTTAATTGTGAATTGCAGAGTAATCATGTAGATGTAAATAAGAATACTCGTCGTCATGATTTAAAGTCGCTTATTGTAGTCTAAAAAGATGTGCCTTACTTAGAAACACATAGTCATATCAAACAACCTGAGTTTTATGTAAAACCTGGTATCTACATAATAATGTGTGATTTTCTGTTTGGTGGTGCATGGTTGCAATAGCCTGAATGTGTACGTGTATTGTGATAAGTTTGTTATTATCTGGCATCTTGAGATGTAAGGTGTTCTACCAAATATCGTCATCGTCCATGCCCAATATTTTGACAATGTAACTCGTTGCCTTTGTCAGGTGCTATCTGAGACTGCTAGTCAAGTGGAATAGGTCCAGTATTTATACCTACTGGCTTCTCCCTCCATGGATATTTCCAAGTGTTCTGTCTGTAGTCTGTTACCACTAGAAGTATCCTGAGATGTTCCATCCTTGTTCCAGTGTACTTGGATACAAGATGGTTTTCCATTTTCAGTCTGATGTGCTTCCAAGGTTGGTTCTAGGCATTCCCTGTGCAATCCATTCCCACTAGAAACATTCTGAGACATTCTATAGGTATCTGCTACACCTGGCCATGATTTGGTGTTCTGCTTCTAGTCCGGAGTGCCTGACAGTGATCTGACATTCTGTTGTGCATATGGTGCTCTGTCTGGGGTTCATTCCTCATGCCCTCACTCTCAGTTCTTCTTTTCATTGAGTTCTGCTGCTGCTACCATTGCGTATCTAGCAGCTTCAATGCAGGATTCTTGAGGTTTTTCAAAACATGTTTTGAAAAATCGGTGAAAGTGCAGTGTCAAGCAACCATAGGCCACAACTCTGCCTATTCACATCGGCAGCAACAAATGAGAAAGCACCACAATATCAAAACGATGAGAAGTTGTAGCTTGTATAGCAGAATAGCTACCAAAATAAATGTCCAATAGTATCACGTAAGTTGTTGTTGTTGTTGTGGTCTTCAGTCCTGAGACTGGTTTGATGCAGCTCTCCATGCTACTCTATCCTGTGCAAGCTTCTTCATCTCCCAGTACCTACTGCAGCCTACATCCTTCTGAATCTGTTTAATGTATTCATCTCATGGTCTCCCTCTACGATTTTTACTATCCAAGCTGCCCTCCAATGCTAAATTGGAGATCCCTTGATGCCTCAAAACGTATCCTACCAACCGATCCCTTCTTCTAGATAAGTTGTGCCACAAACTTCTCTTATCCCCAATCCTATTCAATACCTCCTCATTAGTTATATGATCTACCCATCTAATCTACAGCATTCTTCTGTAGCACCACATTTCGAAAGCTTCTATTTTCTTCTTGTCCAAACTAGTTATTGTCCGTGTTTAAAAAAAATCCACTGAAGATTGCACAAAATGTGCTGAAACATGGTCTGGGTGAAACAAAACAGAAAGAAAAAAAGGTGTCTCGCTAAGGCAAAATTCGTCTTCCCATTTCGTAGCAAGCACGGACAGAACAAGAAGAACTGCTGATTATGTTGGAGGTGCAAAACTCTTTAGATTTTTGCTGCATTACGCAAATAATAGCTATAATATTTTCTGTTGCTAATTGGGTCTTCTTTTGTAATATGAATGTGGTTGCAGAAATGCATCATACCCGTGGACTGACTGTGGTGTTACCTTTTTATTATTTTATCTTCTCCTCATTATCTATTGAAACAACATCGCATTGTAATGTAATTTTAATTTTCACCAAAAGCACATTCAACACAGCGGGAAAAATACACGTCTTTCGTAACAAGACAAAGAGAGAGAGAGACATCCATTAGCTCTTAAAAACAAAAAAAAGTACGCAAAAGTAAAAAAAAAAAGAACAAAATTATTTATAAAATCGGTCGCTGGCGCAGCGCTCTTCTGCGTGCGCGATCGTAAATTATAACTTTGCGGAAGTCAAAGTACCATTACATGACTAACAGATAAAATGAAGCATCCAGGAGATATGGTCCAATCTCAGTGTAACTTCACACACATATACACCATTGGCATGTATGTAAGTGATTACAATTCTCTGTTACAGGTTGAACAGCAACTGGGGTGCATTAGTGTTGTTCATGTTTAGTGTTATTTCTAGGCATAGAAGGGTATACAGGGTGTTACAGAAAGGTACGGCCAAACTTTCAGGAAACATTCCTCACACACAAATAAAGAAAAGATGTTATGTGGACATGTGTCCGGAAATGCTTAATTTCCATGTTAGAGCTCATTTTAGTTTCATCAGTATGTTCTTCCACCTACGCTCAATGGAGCACATTATCATGATTTCATACGGGATACTCTATCTGTGCTGCTAGACCATGTTCCTTTACAAGTACAACACAACATGTGGTTCATGCACGATGGAGCTCCTGCACATTTCAGTCGAAGTGTTCGTACGCTTCTCAACAACAGATTCGGTGACCGATGGATTGGTAGAGGTGGACCAATTCCATGGCCTCCACGCTCTCCTGACCTCAACCCTCTTGACTTTCATTTATGGGGGCATTTGAAAGCTCTTGTCTACGCAACCCCAGTACCAAATGTAGAGACTCTTCGTGCTTGTATTGTGGACGGCTGTAATACAATACGCCATTCTCCAGGGCTGCATCAGCGCATCAGAGATTCCATGCGACGGAGGGTGGATGCATGTGTCCTCGCTAACTGAGGACATTTTGAACATTTCCTGTAACAAAGTGTTCGAAATCATGCTGGTACATTCTGTTGCTGTGTGTTTCCATTCCATGATTAATGTGATTTGAAGAGAAGTAATAAAACGAGCTCTAACATGGAAAGTAGTCGTTTCCGGACACATGTCCACATAACATATTTTCTTTCTTTGTGTGTGAGGAATGTTTCCTGAAAGTTTGGCCGTGCCTTTTTGTAACACCCTGTATAAGTGGTATGAACAGATGCAAATGTTGAGTGATCACTGTGAAGGATCTCTGTTAATATTAGCAGAACATTGAACATTGGTAAACTGAGATGAATCAGGAATGAAATGTCGAATTTCAAAAGTTAATTATTTATATCCTTTCTGGTAATAGTATTTGTCTTCAGTCAAGACTTGCATCTTTGTGTAAAGACAGTAATTTTATCTACATGCTAGAAGGTATCAGATAGATTATATAATGGTAAGACATAGATTTAGGAACCAGGTTTTAAACTGTAAGACATTTCCGGGGGCAGATGTGGACTCTGACCACAATCTATTGGTTATGAACTGTAGATTAAAACTGAAGAAACTGCAAAACAGTGGGAATTTAAGGAGATGGGACCTGGATAAACTGAAAGAACCAGAGGTTGTGCAGAGCTTCAGGGAGAGCATAAGGGAACAATTGACAGGAATGGGAGAAAGAAATACAGTACAAGAAGAATGGGTAGCTTTGAGAGATGAAGTAGTGAAGGCAGCAGAGGACCTAGTAGGTAAAAAGACGAGGGCTGGTAGAAATCCTTGGGTAACAGAAGAAATATTGAATTTAATTGATGATAGGAGAAAATATAAAAATGCAGTAAATGAAGCAGGCAAAAAGGAATACAAACGTCTCAAAAATGAGATCGACAGGAAGTGCAAAATGGCTAAGCAGGGATGGCTAGAGGACAAATGTAAGGATGTAGAGGCTTATCTCACGAGGGGTAAGATAGATACTGCCTACAGGAAAATTAAAGATACCTTTGGAGAAAAGAGAACCACTTGTATGAATATCAAAAGCTCAGATGGAAACCCAGTTGTAAGCAAAGAAGGGAAATCAGAAAGGTGGAAGGAGTATATAGAGGGTCTGTACAAGGCTGATGTACTTGAGGACAATATTATGGAAATGGAAGAGGATGTAGATGAAGATGAAGTGGGAGATACGATACTGCGTGAAGAGTTTGACAGAGGACTGAAAGGCCTGAGTCGAAACAAGGTGCCAGGAGTAGACAACATTCCATTAGAACTACTGACAGCCTTGGGAGAGCCAGGAGAAAGCAAGATGTATGAGACAGGCGAAATACCCTCAGACTTCAAGAAGAATATAATAATTGCAATCCCAAAGAAAACAGGTGTTGACAGATGTGAAAATTACCGAACTATCAGTTTAATAAGTCACAGCTGCAAAATACTAACGCAAATTCTTTACAGACGAATGGAAAAACTGGTAGAAGCTGACCTCGGCGAAGATCAGTTTGGATTCCGTAGAAATATTGGAACACGTGAGGCAATACTGACCCTACAACGTATCTTAGGAGAAAGATTAAGGAAAGGCAAACCTACGTTTCTAGCATTTGTAGACTTAGAGAAAACGTTTGACAATGTTGACTGGAATACTCTCTTTCAAATTCTGAAGGTGGCACGGGTGAAATACAGGGAGCGAAAGGCTATTTACAATTTGTACAGAAACCAGATGGCAGTTATAAGAGTCGAGGGTCATGAAAGGGAAGCAGTGGTTGGGAAGGGCGTGAGACAGGATTGTAGCCTCTCCCCAATGTTATTCAATCTGTATATTGAGCAAGCAGTGAAGGAAACTAAAGAAAAATTTGGAGTAGGAATTAAAATCCATGGAGAAGAAATAAAAACTTTGAGGTTCGCCAATGACATTGTAATTCTGTCAGAGACAGCAAAGGACTTGGAAGAGCAGTTGAATGGAATGGATAGTGTCTTGAAAGGAGGGTATAAGATGAACATCAACAAAAGTAAAACAAGGATAATGGAATGTAGTCGAATTAAGCCAGTGATGCTGAGGGAATTTGGTTAGGAAATGAGACACCTTAAGTAGTAAAGGAGTTTTGCTATTTGGGGAGCAAAATAACTGATGATGGTCGAAGTAGAGAGTATATAAAATGTAGACTGGCAATGACAAGGAAAGCGTTTCTGAAGAAGAGAAATTTGTTAACATCGAGTATAGATTTAAGTGTTAGGAAGTTGTTTCTGAGAGTATTTGTATGGAGTGTAGCCATGTATGGAAGTGAAACATGGACGATAAATAGTTTGGACAAGAAGAGAATAGGAGGTTTCAAAATATGGTGCTACAGAATAATGCTGAATATTAGATGGGTAGATCACATAACTAATGAGGAGGTATTGAATAGAATTAGGGAGAAGAGAAATTTGTGGCACAACTTGTCTAGAAGAAGGGATCGGTTGGTAGGACATGTTCTGAGACATCAAGGGATCACCAATTTAGTATCGGAGAGCAGCGTGGAGGGTAAAAATCGTAGAGGGAGACCAAGAGGTGAATACACTAAGCAGATTCAGAAGGATGTAGGTTGCAGTAGGTACTGGGAGATGAAGAAGCTTGCACAAGATAGAGTAGCATGGAGAGCTGCATCAAACCAGTCTCAGGACTGAAGACCACAACAACAAGAACTTTAACAGATTTTTGTTTAAGACTCTTTCTACTTGTTCCATGGTACTTGACTATCTGGATATAAACATAAATGCACTAAGTCATCTTTTGTCCTTTCATTGGCAGCACAGAAACAAGTTCGGCTGAAGATGATGCTAGCTTTTCCAGCTACCATCTCCAGCCACCTTCTGGGTTCTCGGATAATCGAGAACTAAGTGAAGCTGAATGTGATCGTGATACCATCCAGTTTGGCAAAATACTTAGTCGGTATGTAAGAAATAGTATTTAAACATTGAAAACATTCCTAATATTTCCAATTGTAATTAGGAAAAATTAATGATTCTGTATCATTTCAAAACAGTATCCACGGCTTGTTAACTTTGCAATAACCTTATGTTAAGTCAATAGTGAAAGATATCCTATTAGTATGTTTGTGACTATGCCTGGACATTTGATTTTATAGACTATGAGCCACCATTTATTCGTTCTTCATGTTCTGTAGATCCCACCAAGAAGGAGGAGATTCGGGAATGTGACACTTTTTATGGTAATCTGTCTGTTTGATGAGGACATTAAGCTACTCAGATAGTCCTATTTGAGGGGCGTAGGCTATGTCCCGGCACCAGAATTCAACCTCCCCTTCCTCTGATGATGCAACAGTATATAGATGCCCATTCCAGTCATATACACTTAACAAATACACTTAAAACACTACTCTCATACACTGTGTGAAAAGGGAGGACTAAAATACTTTCCAATTAGATGGCTGAATTACCTCTTGGGGTATCCCAGCCGACAATGCCAAATGACTCTTTCTTTATCAGAAATGTAATGGACAATCAAACAGTGTTAAAAATCAGGAATTATGGTTTTTTATACCGTATGAGAGCTGGGAGAAAATTCAAGTACAAACTTTATTGTGAGCAAAAAAATTAAAACAATGTTACAGATATTGGAGGAATCTCTGACAGAACAGAACAACTCATTTTAAAAACAAACAAAAGATATTCCAAGGGAATCATTTGAGCATATGCACAATTGTGTACACACACCCATGAGCTCTACAAAGAACTACAGAAATAGATAAATGACAACAAATATTGCTGCAAGATTTTTTTTGCACCTGTCACTGTATTGACCTATTTCTTGAACAGTACATTAGTATTACACATTTGGCAAGAAGTTGTTGTTATAATTAACTTGGCAGTTGTATCACCATCAGCTTTATTTTTTAATACAATATTCATCATTTATTTACAATTTACTCATCTCTGACCACATGATGCATATTATCACCATAAATATTTCATTTACTGAACATCTTCATTGAAAGTTTTATGGTGTGTGTATTTTAACAAATGACAATAGGGAGGTTAGTTACTATAATGCAAAAACCTTAAAGCATTAATTCCACACCATTGATATGAAGAAAGGACAGTTAATCATTGTTACCAGGGTTGCCAAAAGTTCTGGAAATCAGGGAATATCAAGGAATTTCCAACATGCCAGGGAAATATCAGGGAAATGTGGAAAAAAAAACCCACACACTGGAAAAATCTCGTTTTTGACTCAGTAGCATAAAATTGTTTGTTCACTGAGATGTCATTCTTCGTCACTGGCTGGGTGCAGCTGAGTACGCATGCTGCTTCCCTACCCTCTCATTCTTACTGCTTCTCCTCTTCCCCAGCTTGCAGTCAGTGCTGTCACCACTACTTCCTGCTACCCTAGCAGCTGCCGATGAGAGGCGGGGGTGTGTGAGGAGTGATTTGTTTGGATCTGATTCTCAGAGCTTGTTGACGTAGGAGCTGGAGACAACAGTCCTGTGTGCGTGAGTTGTGTCTGAGTGATTGTGTGAATGTGTGTGCGCTCTCATTTTCTGACAAAGGATATGGCCAAAAATTTAGTTGTGAAAGTGTGACTGTCTTTTCTACGTGCCTATCTGTGGCTCAGTGATCAACTTTATGGTGAGTTGCTACCTATCCACATTAGTATTGATTCTCAGAGTACTTGCGCACGTTATCTGTTGCATAGGTAATCACCGCGGTCTCATTTCATCAACATGTCTGTGACACGTGAATAGCTGGCCACACGAGTGGACTTCCATGACGGACCGAAACTGCAAGCCATTTTTGTGGGTATCTAATGGATCGGGCCTACTGATCTGAAGCCCATAGTTTCCCACCGATGTGCAGACCTCGCCTGTCGGATCTAGTCTCACTGATCTGCCCGCAGGCTGATCTGTCCACAGGCTGGATCTGTCTGTGTGTGGCGTAATGCGGCAGATTTTCACGGTTTATCCGTGGACCCAGGACTGTGGTGCTCCTCGGCAATCCAGAGGCCTGCGACTGTCTCGCCACAAGTACATTGTACAGTGTGGTGTTCTGTAGATATTTTATTTATTTTTGGCACTTTGAAAGTAGTTTATATATAAGAAAGTATCGATCATTAGAAGAAGAAAATTGTGGCAGTCGCTGGCAGTACTCGTGTATTTCTTGAAGGAAAAATCACACAATACCTGTAGAATAATAGACATAACACAGTGGCTTGTACCGACAATAACGAACACAGTAGATCCGACATTTTATTTGTGGTCACCTACAGTGTTGGTTTACACAACTCTTCCCCACCTTATACATTTCTCTCAACAGGCCTATTTTTTCTGAGGCTATTTCTGAAAGCAGTGAAGGTAATTTAAATCTGTCTTGTGACTCCAACAAAATGTGTATTTTTGTCACCAAATGTGTTTCGCTTTATTGAAATAAAATAACATCAGTGGTCTTAATGAAACATATATGCCATTTAGCTTGCTTTCTCCATATAAAAACAATTCATTACAAAACATGTTGATGTTGGTACTTCAGATTTTTGCTCACACATTTAGAAATACGGACATCCTTACATTTTTTTGTCAACTTATGTCTTTACTTACCCTTGAGTCCTCAAAATTTATCAGGGAAAAATGCTGGAACTTGTCTGGAAATCAGGGAAATATCAGGGAATTTCACTTTGGGACACTTGTGGCAACCGTGGTTGCATATTGTAACAATATTACCAAATAGCAGAGGTGCTGAGTCACAGATAGGGACAACAAAAATACTGTCACAAATAAAGCTTTTGGCCATTAAGGCCTTCATCAACAGTAGACGACACACACACACACACACACACATGTGACTGCACTCTCAGGCAACTGAAGTGTGGTTTCAGTTTTCTGAGAGTGCAGTTGTGTGTGTGTGTGTGTGTGTGTGTGTGTGTGTGTGTGTGTGTTGTCTATTGTTGACAAAGGCCTTAATGGCCAAAAGCTTTATTTGTGTCAGTCTCTTTGTTTTGCCTTTCTGCGACTCAGCACCTCTGCTACATGGTAAGTAGCAACTTTCCTTTTCTAAGATTGTTACATTCCATCCTGGATTTTCCATTGTTTGATTGTTACATATTGTTTATTTACTGCTGTGTGAAACAATAGAGATTAAGTTGTGTTTATTCATTTTTAATTATGTAGTACTGCTATGAATGTTTTCACACTTTTGAAATGATCTAATCATGATCTCTACCTTAGGTTTCATCAGAAAAAGCTGCAGAAAAGGAGTCAGTACACCATTGATGTATGACTTCCTTACCTACTGGCAGTATATGCTCGGTGATAACTTTCTGTAAATACTGACTAACATTAGTCATGATGAACCTATTTTTATACATGTGTTCATCAGTGTAATTACTGTGTTTATTATTTATGTGTGATTAGAAAAAGATGAGACTCTTTTCTCAGGTGTCTATTCATATCGTCAAATATTTGAGTATATTTTGGTTTTTGGAATTGTCAACTAAGCATTATGTCTAAATATGTAAAACTGTAAGTCAGCAAATAAGAATTTTTGTAAATCACTCATTCACTCAAAATCTCTGTAATAATATAAATTTACATCTGAAACTGTTTATAAAATAATCAACATTTTTATGATATGATCTTATTGAGTTAATGTTAATAATAATTATGTGCCACATACTTTGAAGACTGACGAATGTACAGATCATGATATAATTAATGTATTTATAGTTCTACAAAGTTTTTAATAAACAAACAGCCAATGGTACAAATAATGTACAATGTATTGTATGTGCACAAAGTTCTTAATGTTGTCACATTTTTATTTTTATACAGTGAAGTGATTGAAAATAAAATAAATTTTTCTGTAGTTCTATTATACTACTTAATGCTAATTTATGGGTACTGCATCTTAAACTCCCTAAAGCAAGTTTCCTCCATCACATTGTTTTAGTTGTCCTCGTACAAAAAAAGTTCATAAAACGAAGATTAGGGATTAATATCACATTCACAGAGATGTCATTTGAGATGCAGCACATCTTTATTGGGGAAGTACAGCAGAAGGAAATTGACTGTGTGCTTTCCAAGGACCCCCATAGAGATTTTTCTTAATCACTTTAGCCAAACCATGAAATCGTAGATCTGGAACTCTGTACGGCCAGATACAGCTTTTAACTGCTATTGCTTTGAATGTGAATCCAGTATCTTACCCAAAAAACTTTCACATAGTTCAGGACTATAAAAGATAAAAACTATTAAATGATGTTTGTTATGTCAAGTTTAGTTTATATCAAGCATTGCACAGAAGCTCAAAAATATTGAACCATTAATACAAAATAAATAATTTATATTTCCTAGCATTCCAAATCGAGCACATTCAAAAAGAGTCTTCCAGTTATGAGTGGGAATCTGTATATTTTTATGCAAATCACATGCATATTCACCAGCCGGTGTGGCCAAGCGGTTCTAGGTGCTTCAGGTGGTCGCAGGTTCAAATCCTGCCTCGGGCATGGATATGTGTGTTGCCCTTAGGTTAGTTAGGTTTAAGTAGTTCTTAGTTCTAGATGACTGATGACCTCAGATGTTTAGTCCCATAGTGCTCAGAACCATTTGAACCATTTTTGAACATGCATATTCACATGCTAATAATTTGGGCAGGAGAGCTAATGGAACTATATCATCTTGCCAACATGTTGAACACTAAGCCTGCAATACTTCTTCTCATACAGACTCCTGTCTGTGTTAATAAAATATATGAGTTGCATGGATAATGAGCTGAGCTTGATAATTTAATGATCAGACACTGACACAAAAGGAACAGGTACAATGTGTGATCAAAAAGTAATGGGAATTTTGTAATTTCATGGGCTGTATATATCTGATTTTTCAGGTTTGCTTTAATTTGATGGTAAACATATTTCTGATGCATTTGTGTATTTTCAGCTGTTTTGATTATTTAGTGTACTGTTCACAGTCAAAAGGTTATATGTGTTTTTGAGTGACTGGTGAATTAAAAGACAGATAACGGAATTTGCATTAAATTTGAAAAATTGAATTATGTGCTGCACGACATTCAAAATGTTGACATCGTTTTGTGACTATGGATGAGATGAAAACAGAATCACTGAAGAAGGTGAACACAATAATGAAAAGTGAGTTCCAGAACTGCACATCCAAGACTGGAAAAAGTGCTGGCATAAATGTGCTAATTTAAGGGGGATTACTTTGAAGGGGACAAAGTTTTTGATGAATCAATAAAGATTATGCAAAAAAAAAAAATCTTGTTACTTTTTGATCACATCTCATATGTTGAGAGCATGAGTACCACTTCTCATTATCATGTATGCTGATTGCATTTCTTGCCTAAATATCTAATGCTTAAAAACATTTACTGTGAAATAAGAACATTGTGCCTGTCACATCCAGAAGTGGTGTAGTGACTTTTGATTTACTAGTTTCATTGCATAAATTTTTGGATCATTTGATTCAAATTAGACACACCAAAAAACTGCAACCAAACTATGGCACTATCAAGGTACAACAAGAGCTAATAACAGCAACTTAATACTTCAATCAGTGATCAAAACTTTATGGCAGACTTAAACTCCGTGCCAGAGTGGGATTCAAACCAAACCTGGAAATTCAGTCAATTAACTGTGAAATGTTTCTGTTATTAGAAACAATTATTCAATAAATTTAATGCCAAATTGTACCTTGCTCATATTATCAGTTCATCCTTCATGATTTCTGTTGTAGAATTGCACTTGCTCCACACAACATCCTGCAGTCTCCTATTAAGAGCATATTGAGTATTTTATTGCTTAATTTACTAAAGTGTTTCACTCCCATGTACTGTATCATCTGAGCATATAATTTCAGTCAGTGTGTGAGCAGCATAAAATTATCAATATTTCTCGTTTTTTTCTTGAATAATTTTATTCTTTTGTTATAGAATATTAGATATTGTAAATGTATAGGAAAGCTACAGTTTGTAGGTGTAAATTCCTTGAGAAGATATTTTGTCCGTGCAAAATAAATACATATATTTTCTGCATACACACGTTTCTTGAGCTGCTTTTTTCACACGGTACTTCATTATAGATATTTGCATCATTTGTTTGAATTTACCATTAACATTATCTGCCATGTATGCAATATACAACATGAAGAATAAGGGTCCCAACGCATTCTCTGGGGCATGCCTGAAGTTACTTCACATCTGCCAATGACTGTCCATCTAAGATAACATGCTGCAGCATCTCCATAAAGAAATTTCAGTCCTGTCACAAATTTTCTTTCAAACCCCATATGAACGGACATTTATTAATAAGTGTTAGTGTTGGTCCTCAGTCAGATACTTTTCAGAAGTCAAGAAATGCTCTCTCTTCCAGGTTGCCTTGACCAGTTGTTTTCACAATGTCATGTGAGAAAACTATGAATTGTAGACCAATGTTTTCTGAAACCATTTAGTTGCTATGGAAGAGGTAATTCTATTGGAGATACCTCACTATGTTTGAGCTCTGAATATGTTCTAAGATTCTGTCGCATATGGATGTCAAAGATATCTTTTATGGACAACTGCTGTTAACATTTTTGTAGAAAGATGTGACTTTTACTGTCATCTAGTTAATGGGTGCAGTTTATTGTTCTATGGTTCTTGCATATATTGTGATTAGAAATGGAGGTAACTCATCTGCAAATTCAGAATAGAATATAATAATGATTCCACTGGGATATTGAGCTCTGTTTAACTGAAGTGATTGCAGTTGTTTCTCTGTGCCTGTGACCCTGATGTCATCAGTCCCCTAGACGCAGAACTACTTAAATCTAACTAACCTAAGGACATCACACACATCCATGCCTGAGGCAGGATTCAAACCTGCAACCGTAGCAGCAGAGTGGTTCCGGACTGAAGCTCCTAGAACCGCTCGGCCACAATGGCCGGCACCCCTGAGGGAACTTAAGAGTATTGTCCAGAGGAAACAGAAGGCAGACTAGTTGCCTTTAGAAGTGATTGTCTCATCCATTGTTGTGTATGTGGGGGTGGGGTTATTGGTAAGGACCATGTGCTGATTTCTGTTGGTCCGTACTGTCTGACATGTTCTTGATTGATTATAAGCTGTAAGCTGTGCCACTGTAGACTGGCTTGTATTGTATATTACTAAGCTGGATTTGTGCTTCATCCCTGATTAATGTTCATAAAATACTGAAAGCTGTTGAGGATATGAATTGCTCCCAATTGCTGTTGGTACAGTGTATAGTCTATGAGATGGGAAAGTATTGAAATTCTGTGCTGCACTCTACTAGAACGGTGTCTCATGTTAAATTGCTCATCACTTTGTATGTAATTACGTTTTGAGTAGCCCTGATAACTTGCAAGTGCTTCCATTGAACAGAAAACATCAATCATGCGAAATTCAATTCACACTTTTCTCACATGATTGCTTTGGATCATGACAGGCAGGTAGATGCAGTATTTCTTGATTACTTGCTAGTGCTTCCATTGTATAGGAAACATCAATCATGTGAAACCCAACTCGCACTTTTCTCACATGACTTCTTTGGATCAAAGAAGATGCAGTATTTCTTGATTGTCAAAAGTATGATCATATGGGGTTTCAAGTGACATTTGTGACTGGTCTGAGAAATTTTTGGTAGGGAGGAATCAGTATGTTATCTTGGATGGAGAGTCATCATCAGATGTAGAAGTAAATTCGAGTGTGCCCCACGGAAGTATGTTAAAGTGGTACAGTGACAACTTGCTTTAAATGTTCAAAAATATAAAATTGTGCACTTCGCAAAATGAAAATAAACATCGTGTTCTATGAAAAAATAATATCAATGAGTCATTGTTGGAATCGGTCAACTCATACAAATACCTGGGTGTAACACTTTGTAGGGGTATGAAATGGAATGATCACATGGGCTCAGTCAAGAGTAAAGCAGGTGGTAGACTTCTGTTTATTGGCAGAATGCTGGGAAGTGCACTCAATCTACAAGGGAGATCGCTTAAAAATCACTTGTGCACCTGGTTCTAGAATACTGCTCAAGTGTGTGGCACCCTTATGAAATAGGACTAACAGGAGAAATTGAACATATACAGAGAGGGGCAGCAAGAATGGTAACAGATTTGCTTGATCTGTGGAGAAGTGTAAGAGAGAGATGAAGAAACTGAACTGGCTGACTCTTTAAGATAGGCCTAATTATCCCAAGAAAGTCTGCTAACCAAGATCCAGCTTTAAATGTTGACTCTAGGAATATACCACAACCCTCTATTATCACTCACATAGGGATTGTGAGGATAAGATTAGAATTATTACAGCATACACAGTGCATTCAAACAATCATTCTTATCATGCTCCATATGTAAATGGAATCGGGAGAAATTCTAATAACTGGTGCAATGGAATTTACCCTCTCCTGTGCACTTCACGTTGGTTTGCAGAATAAAATGTAGGTGTAGAAAGGAGGTAATATTATAGTGTTTACTTATGCCTGAACTTCAGCTTTGGTATGAAAATACATGCTAGAATCAGTCTGCGGTAATATCTCAGAGTTTCCCATCACTACTCGAGATTAAATTAAGCAGAAAGTTTAGTTTATTATAAACTGGAGTTTGTAGAGACACAGACAAATGGCAATTATTTGTTTTTTTCATACAGCAAAAAATGTTGCAGGTGCACAAAAAATACTCTCTAATGGTATAAAGTAGCCATTAAAGAGGATGGTTTTGAGCTCACAACAGTATGATCATGACCAGAACCTGCTGAATTAAACATTTAAACAAAACTATTTGGAAATCTGTTGGAGAGGTAGTGGAAGATACAATGAAAAATCGGTAATAGAACAATTGTAAAGGATATAAAGTTTTAACAAACCTTAAGGAAAAATGGCATTTCTTGAGTTAAGGTGGCAGATGGCACAATAACAATAGAGAGATCACATAATGGAAAATCCATGGTGGAATGTAACAATATTATGAAAAGAAAAGTTTCGATTCACCATATAGCAGAAATGCTGAGTCGCAGGTAGGCACAACAAGCAGACTGTCACAAATAAAGCTTTTGACCAGTAAGGTCTTCATCAAAATGGCAGACATGCTGAGTCACAGGTAGGCACAACAAAAAGACTGTCACAAATAAAGCTTTCGGCCAGTAAGGCCTTTGTCAAAAGGTGACGAAGACCTTACTGGCCGAAAGCTTTATTTGTGACAGTCTTTTTGTTGTGCCTACCTGCGACTCAGCATTTCTGCTATATGGTGAGTGGCAACTTTCCTTTTCATAATATTGGAATAATAGAGAGAAAATACTTCATGAGCATTGCAAGCTTTCTTTAAATGCTTGTGAGGTTCAGGAGATGAACAGGTAGATAATAATGAAAATAATGTCACTCCAGATGTAATGTGAGAAGAGGTTGTAACTCTACCATTCTTTCTTTAATAATAAATATCCAGAAGTCAGACTTATATGGTCTAAGTGGTGTTTCTACTGTAATAAACACAGTTTTTAACAATCGGCCAGCTGGGGTGGCCAAGAGGTTCTAGGCACTACAGTCTGGCACCGCCGCGTATGCTACAGTCGCAGGTTCGAATCCTGCCTCGGGCACGGATGTGTGTGATGTCCTTAGGTTAGTTAGGTTTAAGTAGTTCTAAGTTCTAGGGGACTGATGACCTGAGAAGTTAAGTCCCATAGTGCTCAGAGCCATTTGAACCATTGTTAACACTCTGAGCAGTATTGAGATGAGTAGAAGTTACACTAAAATTATACGTAACCTGTTGTTTTTGTTGCTGCCTCCACCTTGTTGAATTTTTCTTTTGAAATTTGTCTGGTTCTGTATTTGCATGTGGAAACTATGTAAATAACAGACTCATGTGTATTTTCAATTCTAGTATCGTTTGTTTGTTCTCCACATGATATAAACAGCATTACCAAAAGATCGGCTATCTAAAGCACATCAAAACAAAACACACTGAGACAAGGCAGCACTGCTGCATTTCTTTATACAGAATTTTAACAATGTATTTCAAAATAACCCATTATTAATTTGCACAATTTCGATGTTATAACTAAAATTTACAAAACTTAAATTAACTGATAATACAGCCGAATATGGTATAAAATACAAAATCGAATGACATAATTTTTATAGTATCATCTTTGATTTTAAATATGAAAATCAATTTGAACTTTAATTACAATAATGTCTTTCATATTATTTTAGTTTTGTAATTAGTTATAATATGGATTTTGTTACTAATATTTAATGACAGTACAGAACTCACGCTTTATCTGATTACATACGTAAAACTCACAAATATAGCTTCAAATTCTAGAAATTGGAAAGTTGCGTGGTGTAAACTGTGGAGAGTTAATTAGAAATGTAATTACAAAGAATATTAATTAAAAAGGAGGACATAAAAATAAATAATGAATGAGAATACATCACTTGGTAATGTCTTTTAAGCTGTTTCACTAAGCAAGGAGGTTTTCTGTTATTGGATTTTTGAATTACGATTTTGTTAGTATTGATTTTTCATGCTAACATTTCTGCAGTCTCTAATTATTTACTGTTACAGAATGTGGGATAGGCATAAATTCTGATTAATGGTGTCAGTCGATTAACAATTAGGAATGTACTTGGTGATGAATCTGGAATGTTACATTTTCTTATATAGACTTTAGGACATATAGAACTATACGATACTCACTCAACTATACAGACAGTATATGATATTGGACTAGTACTGTAATGTTGACTTGACATTATAAGGTATATAAATCCTTGTGAGATTGTGGGTTCCTGGAGATGGCAGAGTATTAACACAAATGGGAGGAGCCAGAGGCAAAGTAATACAAGTGGAACTTACAGACGGTTTAAAGAATGTTTGCAAAAGAAACTGATTTCATAAAATTGGTACAATGCTTAAAGTATACTCCTTCACCAGGACAGAGATTGATAAGACTTGAAAATCTATATATCTATTGCGGTTTACAACCTCATTTTAAGGAAAATGGTTTAGTAACTCTGTTCTTCCAAATGATGAAAGATGATCATAATACTTAACAATTTTTTACGTTAATGGCCAAGTTTTGGGCAGCATATGTGGGATAAATGGTATATTATTATGTACAGGTAATATAAGGTACATGGGCACAGCATATCTGCAAGACAGGATGACGAGTTTTGCATCTCCACCTGCTGTGGACCACTTGTTCTTAGCTTCACAGCTGGGAGGCATCTTGCAAGCTGTTTTGAGCTGCTGGAGATGGCGGTCATGTGTATGTGAGGTGTGTTTGCTTGTGTTAAATAGATGTGTGTGTGTGTGTGTGTGTACATGTCTCTCTTTCTTTTTTGATGAAGACTGTGGCCGAAAGCTAATGTATAAAGTATCTTTTAATTGTCTGTCTGCAACTTAATGTATCATCTTTACAGTAAGTAGCAATCTATCTTTTCCTAACATTGTTGATACTTCCACCTTCAGCTTCCATCACAGAAATTCTCTAAGCACATCTGACATTACCTGAATGACACCTTTCCAGGACATTAGATTGGAAGAAAAGGGGCGGTAGATGAACTTCATCACCAGTGGGCTCCCAGATCTCCAGACCTCACGCCTTGTGACTTTTATCTGTGGAATTTTGTAAAAAAACGCTTTTTTATCCCCTCCTATGCCTGACACTCTACAATAACACGTTGTTGAATCTGTAAATTTGGTAACAAGACACCAGCTGCTTCATGTGTGTCAGGAAATGAGTCACTGTTTTAATACAGGTTGTATACGACGCGGGACAACCGGGAGATACGGGGAAAACCCGGGAATTTTTTCATCCGGGAGAAAACCGGGAAAAACCCGGGAATTGTTTAGAATTCCGGGAATTTTTCATTGTTTTAGCTTTCAGTTAAATTTTTGTGATTTTGACTGGTAAGAACCGATACTCTAACAAAGGATATTACTGTATCCCGCTACTGCAGAATAATACTGTAGCAACAAAACATGAACGAGAGAAAAAAGTAAACGAAAATAAAACTTAAGTTGCAAAGGAATTGCACCGTATACAACAACAAAACAGTGCTCATACAAGCGTCTGCCAACAGCAAAGTGTGTCAAAGGCTTTAGGAAGACTATACAATGCTTTATAACAACAAACTGGTTCCGATGAGCGTGACGTGACAACTGTTTAAATTAGATTCGTTTGAGCTGCTGCGGGCGGGCTCTTGCGCATGCGCAGTTGAGTCGCGTTTGCGTAGTACTTCTCCCGCTTCTGGTTACTGAAATGTGGCTGGGCGCCACTATTTAATATTGCCCCAGTTGGGAAATAATAGTAAATCTGGGGCTGATGCACAGAGCAGTCTGAGTTGAGGTGGGGAGCGTCCACGTGACCTGTGTTTACGTTCAGTGATTTTGTTGTTTTCTCTTCGTTTATTGCGCTCACGTTAAATGATAACAAAACGGATTGTTGTGGCCGGGAGCTATCAAATGAATTAAAATACGTTCGCATAATTATGGAAGGCTAAAATATGTTATTAGTTTCAGATTTTATTTCTACCTTTCCGAACAGAACAATGAAGTTACTTTTGCCGGTTTGGTAAAGAGATTTGGCTTAAAGTTAATCTTTTCTGCCGAGGCAGTCAATTTATTTGAAACTAAGTGTTTAATTTCACAATATTGGCTAGTTTCAACTGTTCGCTGTATTTCAAGTGCACGTATGGCATTATGCTAAAATCAAGAACCAAACATGAGATAATACAGTACTGGTACTTCAAGAAAATTTACATACGAATGTGCATTTTAAGCCGAATTATGCGTTTTAGTATGGTTCACGAAATTTCGACGCTCTTGAAGTATCATCTGATGTCTTGTTTCTTTTATGCCATACGTAAGATCTTTTAATGTTTTACACGTACGAACATATGGGCTTCCTACGTCATCTTAGCTGCTTTTGATTGTGTAAATCATGAAATTCTGCTAGACAAGCTCAAGTATTGTGGCATGAGTGGGACAGTGCACAAATGGTTTAATTCGTACCTAACTGGAAGAGTGCAGAAAGTTGAAATAAGTAGTTCTCGTAACATGCAAAGATCAGCACATTCCTCAAACTGGGGAACTATCAAGAATGGGGTTCCACAAGGGTCAGTCTTGGGTCCTTTGTTGTTCTTATTATATATTAATGACTTGCCATTCTATATTCATGAAGAGGCAAAGTTAGTTCTCTTTGCTGATGATACAAGTATAGTAATCACACCTGACAAACAAGAATTAACTGATGAAATTGTCAATACTGTCTTTCAGAAAATTACTAAGTGGTTCCTTGTAAACGGACTCTCACTGAATTTTGATAAGACACAGTACATACAGTTCCGTACAGTGAATGGTATGACGCCATTAATAAATATAGACCTTAATCAGAAGCATATAGCTAAGGTAGAATATTGCAAATTTTTAGGTGTGTCCATTGATGAGAGATTAAATTGGAAGAAACACATTGATGATCTGCTGAAACGTTTGAGTTCAGCTACTTATGCAATAAGGGTCATTGCAAATTTTGGTGATAAACATCTTAGTAAATTAGCTTACTACGCCTATTTTCACTCATTGCTTTCATATGGCATCATATTTTGGGGTAATTCATCACTGAGGAATAAAGTATTTATTGCACAAAAGCGTGTAATCAGAATAATAGCTGGAGTCCACCCAAGATCATCCTGCAGACATTTATTTAAGGATCTAGGGATATTCACAGTAGCTTCTCAGTATATATACTCTCTTATGAAATTTGTTATTAACAACCAAACCCAATTCAAAAGTAATAGCAGTGTGCATAACTACAATACTAGGAGAAAGGATGATCTTCACTATTCAAGATTAAATCTAACTTTGGCACAGAAAGGGGTGAATTATACTGGCACTAAAGTCTTTGGTCACTTACCAAATAGTATCAAAAGTCTGACAGATAACCAACAAGTATTTAAGAAGAAATTAAAAGAATTTCTGAATGACAACTCCTTCTACTCCATAGAGGAATTTTTTGATATAAATTAAGAAAAAAAAATATTTAAAAAAATTAAAAAAATAAAAATAAAAAATAAAGAAAAACAAAAAAACACAATAAAATAAAGTTGTTATATTAACTTAAGTATGTTGTTAAATTAACCTAATTATGTCATG
Source organism: Schistocerca nitens (assembly GCF_023898315.1). Classification (NCBI taxonomy): domain Eukaryota; kingdom Metazoa; phylum Arthropoda; class Insecta; order Orthoptera; family Acrididae; genus Schistocerca; species Schistocerca nitens. The sequence goes on from NC_064614.1 coordinate 25,844,306, forward strand.
TATTGGAAAATTCGACTCGTTCCACATCATTACGAAATATAGTATTCATGATCCATGGAACTAGTATTAATCTAATCTAATCTAATCAAGCGCGGTGACGCCTGTTACTGGCATTCTCCTGCAACTGCTGAAACGAACCTATTTCTAACAGGTCGCGGGAAAATATTGCGAATGGTGGTTTGAAAAGCGTTACATTCAAAGCAGATTTACTTTTACGCAAGATGAACTATATACGATGAATTTCTTAAATCACAAAGCGTTTTACTCTCATTTAAAAATCAACTCTTTGAGGATGACCATTTAGAAGAATTTCGAGCCCAAAAGATCAGACATTTACATAATTTTACTGGCACATTTGTGTGATGTATCTTAAAGTGTAGCACGCGCAAAAAAGATCAACATTGTATGTGGAAGCTTAGCTTCTTTTCCAGTTTATTAATCTTCGAGACCAATATTACATGTGAATGCTGTGTGTATTAATTTAAACCATTAACTTTTCTAATTTGTGTTTTCGCGCTACTTAAGAGTGATCTTGCTATTGGCTCACGACATCACGTGTCCTATGCTGCCGCCAGCTGGCGAGATCACGTGACAGGAGCTATGACTGTCTTACAAAAGCGCATCGCAATCACGATTTCAATGTTTCGGAAAGTAACATGCGGTGTTTGGTGGAATTCAAATTCATACCTTCGTAATACGAAAGTAAGCAGCGTACATGTTGCACATCAAAGGTCTTTCAAAACGTGTCTTCCCCCCCCCTCTGAGTTTCGTTTTCTAAAGTGCCGGGAAATTCTACTCCCGCATATAAAACCATAGCCGAGGAAGAGTATAACACAGAAAAAGTGTATTTTCATCCAGGTTAAAGTGTATTTTTAACCGGGAAATCCGGGAATTTTTTTTCCTTGTCCACGTATACACCCTGTAATATTTCTTGTGTAAAACATGGTACTCACATTGAATGCACAAAAATTTTAACTTTTCTTTTTCCAGGAATGTTGGAAATGCATTTTTCTATCTCTTGTAGTTTGGATGCATTAAATGTTTGAAGTCTGTTCCTTCTTTTTGAATAGCCCTGTGTATGTGTGTGTGTGGGCATGTGCGCGCGAGCATGTCAGACGGTTATATTTTATAATTAAAGTGCAGCTACACAGAGGTTCAGCATGGGCTGTAATTATGTGGCAGCAAAACTTTGTAGTATGCTAATGTGGAACTGATTTACACTAGAAAACAAATTAGTTCTAGTTGTGGCCACCAGTCGCAAATCTGGCACTGAACACTGTTTGTATGACAGTATAACATCAATGCTGTCATTTGACAAGCTATATGTGAATGAACATTATGGCTATTGAGAATGGAGACAATGCACTGTTAGTGAAAATGTTTTATGTGAGTGGCAACATTCCAGTGCAGCATCGAAAGAGTATCGCCAACTGAAAGATCTGAGGAGAGGCCCAATGTCATTAAGTGGTTTAAAGAAGATGATAATTAAATTTGAAAATATGGGCAAGCATGGTGTGTTGCCTGAAAGAGGAAGGCATCTCATCCCAAATGGAAGTTGTTGAGGAGTTGCAGTTGCTGTAACTGGCCATGCATCACATGTCCCAGTTAGTGCTAGTGCTTTTGCAGTGTCACGAGAATTGTCTATCCGATGGTCAACAGTACAGCAAGTTTTGTGGACTATTTTACACTGATACCCGTACAAGATACAGAAGGTGCAGCAATTGAAACCTGATGATCTGCTGCAACATTCTGAATTTGGCTTTTGGCATGAATCAAAGTTGATGACCTGTGGCTGGGCAGTATTCTGCGGAGTGACAAGGCACATTTTACACAACAGGGTGCAGTGAATACATAGAACTGTCAACTTTGGAGCACAGAGCTGTCAAATTTGGGGTACTGTTGAACCGCACACAGATTGTCCACAAAAAGCATTGCACTTGCTGTTTGTGCCTGCGTGGCACGGATACAGGAGCAACTTTATTCTTTGTCCATTCTAATTTGAGTACAGAGTACCTGTCAGGTATATCATGATGTCTGCACGTTATCAAGACCTGCTTGTACAACATGTGAGTCCTGCTTTGGAAGAGTGCTACTATGTGGAAACAATTGTTTTCGTGTAAAATGGGAAGATGAGGCAACCCCTCATGTCACTCGCCCAGTGAAAGATCTGCTTAATATACCCTTCCGCAAATGTGTTACCTCCAAAGGTTTTACAGATGCACAGCCTGCAAGATCACATGTCCTGAATCCATGTGACTAGTGGCCCTGGGGATATCTAAGAGAAGTCCTTTACGAGGGACACATTCAATCTCTACCTGATCTCACGGCCAGTATACAGGAACACTGTAGTATCACCTATTGGTTTTCTGCTGGGAAGGTTCTATCTAAACAGCATCCCACAAGATCAAACCCGTTACAACTTTACCTGATGTTTCTCACACCTCAGGTAATTGGGCTATGCACGGTTCCGTTTAAAAGGAATAGCTCGATTATTCATGATATTGAGCCACACACACCTGCTTTAATGCCCAACAGCTAACTCACTGCATATAGTAACTTGCAGCTGTGATCCTATAGTCAAATATTTTGTGCATTGGCTAGAATTGTGAATTTAATGAAATACTCGGGAATGTTAAATAAAAGATAAACGGGTAATTAATAAAAATGTTGTGTTCAAAATTAAACTGAATAAATATTATAAAACTTGAAGGTGTGTGTGGGGAGAAGAGAAAGGAGAGGGAAGGAACTAATGATATCAGGACTTCACGCAGAATCAGCAGAGACCAGTGAAAATGTGTGCTGGACTGGGGTTTGAACTCAGGATGTCCAGCTTCCTAGGCTCGACCCTATGACCTACATCGAGCTACTCCTTTGAAACAGAACCGTGCATAGCCCTACTACCTAGGGTGTGAGCAATGTCAGGTAAAGTCACAGATGGTTCGCTCGTGTGGGATGCTGTTAAGGAGTACCTACTCAGCAGAAAACTGATAGGTAATGTCACAATGTTCCAATATACTGCCCTTCAGATCAGGTAGAGACCAAAAGTGTCCCTCGTAAAGGCCTTCTTTTAGATATACCCAGCACCAAAAGACACATGGATTCAGACGAGATGATCTCACATGTCACACATCTGTAAGACCTCTGGAGGTAACACATTCATGGAGGGGTGCATTAAGCACATCTTTCATGGGCGAGTGACTTGTGGTGTTGCCCTAGCTTCCCATCTTACATGAAAACAATTGTTTCCACACAGCTGTGCTCTTCCAAAACAGGTATTGCTTGCTGCATAATGTGGTCACGATAACATGCAGACACCGTGGTATACTGACAGGCACTCTGAGTGTATTCATCACTGCTGATTTCACATAAAGTCCCGATGCAAATGATATCATTAGTTCCTTCCCTTTCCTTTCCCTTCTCCCCCCTCCACCTTCAGTTCACATGATACGTATCACAGCTGTGGATTTCACGTGGTGCCTATTCTTTTGGACATGTCCAAAAGTACACACACCATGCATTCATATATGTTGAATAGTTTATTAATGAAAATATATCTCAACTAAACAGAAATTGGTCCTACAGTATCCAATTAAAAATACAAACAGAAAATAACCTTATCAAATGTAGTTAAGTTGCATTGAGAGCATTATGAAAATGGCAGCAGAATCCCCAACATAAATAGTCATCCTAGATATGTGAAAACTAAGTCCCTTTCATGATCACAATACACGAAATAGTCACCAGATGTAAATAGGTCAGAGTGCAACACTATAATTCACTAGTTAGCACACGCGATCTAATGAATAGAAACACATATTCTGTCAATTCTTAATTCCATATGCATTTGAAAAAGGTTAGAGTATCATAGTGGCCATACACTGTCCAGAATCAGTCACCTATATGACCAAGTGACTCATGTCACCTCAGGCAGGTCTGTCTCCTTCCAGCATGAATATAAAAGTCTCAAATATTAAAGTTTTGTAGCAGCTGTTCACTGCTTAAAATCCATCAACCTTTTGCTCAAAAAACATGCTATATCATTGGCAGGTTTGCCTTCTTCAAGAACCAACGTAAAAGTGTCCCGAAATGCTTCCTTGCATGCACCACCCAAAAAAATGTGTATCTTCCCTTGACTCCAGTGGTGTTCTGCCATGGCCTGTTTCTCCGTTGGCTGAAGGCCATCCCACCAAAAATATATCGTTCTTCATTTCATTATACATATAACATTATAACATGCTACTCAGATTCCACTAGAACTGCCGCAGGCAGCTGTTGATAATGTTGTTTTCGGATGAAGCATCCATCGACTTCTCTGGTGCTCATACGGAACAAATTGTGTAGTGGTTGTTAATAAAAAAATCAACATTACGCTTTTCTCACTTCTTTGACCTTTTCTGCTCAAGTCCCATTCCTAATCTGTTACACACAGAAATATTCCTATATTTCTTTCTTGCATTCAGAGTGCCAGATTTGCATATGGTGGCCAAAACTGGAACTTGCATCTGGTAGCCAAAACTGGAACTAATTTTTTTCTGCATTCACACATTAGCACATCTATGAAGCTTCACAGCCTTATGATAATTACAGCCCATGCTAGACCTCTGTAAGTTGTTGCACTTTAATTATAATGACAACATGATAATTCAGCTATTAGTCTTAACGCTATTGGGGTCAACATTGGGAAAATATGAAGGATTAATTTTTGAAATTGGCATATGGTTGCTTTTAGTAGTCCAGATGCTCTCTGTGCTTTTTACACTACTTTTAATGAAAAATATGTTTCCCTTCCACAGTTTAACACAGCACATGTAGCAACACTGCAAACCAACTGCACACAATAACATAGGACTCAAATTGTTTTCAGAATGTGATTAACACTGTTAGAGGAAAAGGAGCCAGTCAGTCAGTGAAAAATAATGTATCATGTTAGGCGTAAAATAGAACAACAATAAGGACAACACAGTGAAGTTTCAAAAATCTGTTTTATTTCCAAAGCTGACACTCTGCACAGACATTTATTCATGTAATTGTGTAGAAACTTTATATTAGGTTCACATGCATGCAGCAGTAAACAATACAGAATTTACATTACTACAAGTGCAGGGGAGCTGTGTACTGACAAGATTATTTGTTTATTAATTGTTCCTTTGTTATTAGACAAAACTGAACACACAACAGCTTTTGACCTGTACAATGCATCAGTCTTTGGAAACTATATAATAAAGTAGTCCTAAAATATTTGGCACCTTGAAGTCTCAAACCTCCCTTCCAATGCCACATATTCCAGAAAAAGTTCACATTTTTTTTAATAAAATAAAATTCTGAAAACATTCATCTTTCTTCATGTCAAAAAATAATGTATTAGAAAATATTTGGCATTTCATTGAAGTATATATAATATATACCATACACAGTTAAAGGTGAAGTATTATGAATATTTCATTGTTCTGGTTCCTTTAGTTAACTGGAAGAAAGTGTTTATGTGAATGGACTGTATTTCAGTTCCAGCTTAACCCATCCGTGATTCTTGAAAAATGCAGTTTTCATTTCATAGCAGAGCCACACTGCACAACAACAGTAAAAGGCTACAAGTTTTATCACATAACTGTGTCCACATTTGCACTTTACCTAAACTGCACTTTATCTTAACATTTGTTAAGATCAGACATGAATCGTATACTGAAGCCTCTCCTCTTCCTTTTGTTGTTTAAACCTGTAACAGTTGAATAATAGCCTATAAATTCACAAACGATGGAGGCCATTTGCTGAATAGCAGAAGCACTGAGTCACTGAGAAGCATATGCAAAAGACACAGAAAACTTGCTAGCTTTTGGAATAAATCATTTGTTAAGATAATTTTCCTTGCTACAAATCTATATATTTAATCTGACAAAGCTACCAGGTGAAACTAACAAGAAAAATGTGAGAAACTTTGTACTGGATAATGCTAAAACAGTTGATGAATTGTGTTAAGTGTACAGTAGCTAGCAAAAGTCCAGCTGTTACTCTAATAAGCAGCACCATAACAACATTTATGCACTCCACAACAAAATGAACATGTGTTATTGCTAATTATTCTGAATGACAAATCACCTAAGACTGATGAGGCCAAGGAAAGGATAGTAAAATGAGAAAATTGAATGAATATAGTACTGAATTTGCTAGTGCACAGCATATTATGAATACATTTTACTTTCTGGAAGTTATGGGTAACACGGAATATTATTAAAATGGAAATGAATAATTCCACTAAAGAAAAAGTGCCCATATTAACTCTGATATTTTCAATGTATATTTTGTACACTGTACTAGTTCCAGCACTCTGCTAAATAGCAGCTTGGATTCCGAAAATGTGTGCTCTCACATGAGGCCAGAATTGTTGAAATTTCTAGATCACAAATTACTATAAATAAACCTTACAAATACATAAATAAATATGATGATTCCAAAATGGAAGACTGAGTTTCAGTAACTCCATTATAAAAAGTAACAGATGAAATCAAAATGCCATTGCTTTTTCTAACAAACACATCACAAGATGAAGAAATTATTCCAAAAGTCTTAAGCTTATAATTCCATTAGCAGTGCATAAAAGGTGAGGTAAAACCCTCAACCACAGACATATTTTAACTGTGTGGATCATATACAAAACAACAGAAAATTTCATATAAAATCTATGTAACAATATGACAGTTTGGTTTTAGTCAACAGACAACAGTAAATGCCAATAAATATTAGTAACAGAGGACAATGAATGAAGGTTGTTTGTGTGAACTTAACACATTCCCCAACATTGTTTCTTTACACTTTCATGTCTCATAACTGGCTTTTTTTTAACTGGTGAACAGACTACCTTTAAATTCCAAAGTGTCACGTTAATTATAATTATTTTAATATTGCACACTTTGCAAATGCACATCTTATTTTCTTTTAAGCAAACAAGCAACTTTTGAAAGAACTATTAAAAAATTTACTTGTTTCACATCTTAAGAACTCCTAAATGCAATACAGTTAGAAAAGCTGGATCTGATGAGAAAGGAGGTCACATTCAGAATTTGGCAACAATCTTTAAGGCACCCGACAAATTAGTCAGCATATTTTATGAACTATAAGATGCTATGGACTGTAAGGCGCACCTTAATTTTTAAGCAGCTGTTTGAAAACTATAGTTACGCTTCTGTGGAATTCCTTGTTTCCTCTCTTCTGACAAAAGTATTAGTGTAGGTTTTTTGTTATCTGTGTAGTTTTATTATTCAGACCTTTAAACCACTCAGATATTGCCACTCATTGTGCATTTTATTACTAAGCAATGTATTAATACTATACATACCTAGCAAGCAGCTTATCAAGCTGGCTGGTATCTCGATCACATTCAGCCTCACTCAGTTCTTGGTTATCTGAGAATCCAGATGGGGGCTGTAATTGATAACTGGAGAAGCTGGCTTCATCTTCAGCAGAACTAGATTCTGGGCTGTTGAATAACAAGGATTGTCCAGGTGATTAAAAGTATTCTTAGATCAATGTGCAACTAGGAAAAAAACCACCTTCTGAATATAAGACAATTTGATATTTCTTTCTTTCTTAACTGAGAATGTTACACATTTTATAAAGAGAAAGAGAAAGACAAGAGATTTGGTTGTACATAGTAGAGTAAATTTTAAATTTCATGGAAACAGTAAGTAGTAAATAGCTTCCTAAAAGCTCTACTCTATATCAGACTATGGTTAAGTGTTATACACAATCTATGGGTCTGTCTCATGCTTCTGAACTTAATGTCATAAAAACAATGTGCTAAATCTCAAAATGATATGTATCATGAGTTTTTGCTTGTTGATTTCTTGATAATTATCTCTAATTCTCGGCAAATATGGAACTTGTATTATGACTGTTGTTTTGAAAGAACTACCAAACTATCAAAAATTTTTTGAAGCACATTCTACCTCCCAATAGGCCTCGCTTAGGGGTCACACAGTTATTACATAAAACAAAAATTATTCCAATGACTGCTCAATAATAAAGATTCAAGAGATATACTGTAATGGTATGACATTACTCCTACAAAAATGTATAAAAAAGAATTTACTGGCAAATTCATAGAGACAGAAGAGATCTTCATGATGCAAAACTCTCAGTATTGGTGCTAGGAGGAGAAACTATAATATAATTGTAAAATTGACTGAAAACAATGGACTTGAAACTTTTCTTGAACAAAATATTTTCTCTCTGGATATACCTGGTATTCAAGAGACCACTGGATTATTTAAAAACCAACACCAGTACTTAGAGTTGATCCTCCTGGAAGTAGGAACTTACCAGCTCACCTGTCTCCTTGAGAATTTAACAACTTCTGTACCAACACTCGTAGAAAAAATAACTGAAATACTGACAATCGAACATTGCCATCAACGAAACAAGAAACAAAATAAATGGTGAATAAGAGTCAATCAGCAGAATCACACAAGTGTGACAGATTTGCAAATAAAATATAATTTGAGAGAAGAAAATGTACAGGGAAAATAATCCGAATATGTGTGTTATGAGAGAATGGAACATGGGGAATATCCAGAACAACAATCATTGAAGAGCAACATAACTGCCAACAGAGATACAGAAAAGTACATTCACAGTCATAACTTTGGAACTAACAGTTCCCTCCTTGGAGAGATCGATGGATAGAAAATGGTTAAAAAGGAAGTGCAGGTCACCCAGACCCCCAAGGTGAGAAGGGCCCAACTGTTCTGAGGTCTCCTCATGACCTCACGACAGCTGGGTATGATCAAGATTACAAATTTAGGATATGCTATCTGGTGAAAATTGAAGTATTTGCAGCAGGAAGTAGGCTGGTATAGTAATTGTGACCCTCTATGCCAGAAGGCACCTAACTTCTGCAGATAGATCACAACAATTGCAACAAGTTGCATCCACCAAAGTGAATACTGTCCTCTAATGTAGTTTCTATCTTGTATTCTTAATGAAGAAAGTCTGACTTTTTCATTTCTATAAACCTAAGAAAAAGCACCTGATACACAGAATTTTCTTTATAAGAATAGCATGAAGTTGTATACAATTTCTAGAAACAAACCTTGACTACCTGGCGAGCGACTGCTTTCCTCTCTTGCTGCTGCAGACAGAATAATGCTGAGGAGTATGTCTTCTGTGGGGAACAGGTGAAGTCTCATTTGATTCAGTACTTGAATCAAGGCGATAAATTTCTGTAAAATATTTCATTTAGTAAACATGTGCCTCATAATAAGCAAAGTATTAGCTTCTAAGCACTGCTACATGTGCATCAACTTTAGACCTACAGTACACACTAGCTTGCTAAAACTGTACTGACACAACAATCATCACCTATGCACTGAAGGGCTCGAGAACTTCTGAGAACTATACAAAAACATATTCCACTGCATCTGGAATTATTAGAAATTTGAATTTTCATTGAAAGGTAATTGATTAAACCCAAACAAGGAAGTAGAACTGCAAAAGGAAAGGTATTGCTTTCACTTTCAATGCTTATACTACAAATTGTTCACTAATTCCCCATTCACAGTCTTAAAAATAAGTGAGAAGTTTGTGGCAGTTAATAGTTTTTATTTCATGTTTTAGCAGTGTTTATTATTTCACTACTATAAAACGTTTATTTGCTTCAGTCTACTAATGAAACCAAGACAGCAAAACTTGCACTTAATTACAATTGGAACAGGTATTCTGAGTCCCATCAGTATATGCGTGTTAATAATGCCTTATATAAGCATTAGTGTGGGCACTTTGTACAGTGTAGTATTTTCTCCCTTTCTTTTTGAATAGACTAATGAAAAGTGACTGTACTAACGTAGATACCTTTTAAAAGCATAGTTTACATCATTCAATGTCTGTTAATCAGTGTGTTTTGGATTTTCTGCACTGTCGAAATGCAGAAGTTACAATGTTGTCAACAAACTAGATATATGAAAATGAAGATAGATAGGTGGAGTATGACATAGTGCACATGAATGAAATGAAGTAGACAAAAGCTTTCCAAGAAGTGGCTGTGAATGACATACTGCAAATGAGAGAGCTTTATCACTGAAAACTAGCTCATGAAGATTAGGCATATTGTTAGGGGATTTCTCTACTTATGTGAGCTTGGGACTAGATAAGCATTGAGACACTGCTCGTGATTTTTACTAGCAAGTAATTGGAAACTGAAGATGGACTCAAAATGGCAAGCCACCATACTAAGTGGATTAGACTTCACAATTACATCATCCAGCTGGCTACTGGCTGTAGACAAAAATTTTGCAGAAGAAGATGATATTTCTTGACCATTCCTGATTGTGATATCATTCAATGGAATACAAAAAATGGAGGTGGATGAGGCATCATTGAAGCTACTGTTTCAAGGGGTAGCTCCAAAGTTAGCAGTTCAACTGCTTTTATGCTCTTTTCTTTATGAATTAATAAAAATTAAACAATGCAACGTGGAATTTCCTCGATGCCCTCATAACCTATTAACCTAGCTTTTGACTGGCCTACTTCACTTTTCCTACCTTCCTAAACAACTTCCTCTCCTCTGTCCATGAAGAAGAAACTTGTTATGAAAGCTATACTATTTTTTGGCAATTTATTTTCCTCAGCTCTCTCCATGACCCTCCCAGGGGACACCAAGGTAGTAGGCACCTTCAGTGCCAGGCGGGAGGGCTTGCGTGCTTCTGCGAAGTCAAGAGCTATGCCGGCGGTAGTGTAGCTACTGGCAGGATCACCCAAGCCGGATTGATCTTGACTGAGGAGCCAGATGAAATGTGTCCCACAACATAGGGCAGGGAGGGCTCTAGAGACATAGTGAAGCCAGCTTCCCTAGGGTAGTAAACCTAACACAAATCCTGGTCCTCCAGTTTGAGGGTTGGGTGTGGGGCTAACAACCCCACCTCATAAAAATTATACTGTTACTGAAACGCATAAGAGAGCAAACTGGACGGACACCTCGTTGACGACCTTTGCTTTTAAAACAAGGACAAGAGCGGGGTTTTGGAATGTAAGAACAATGTTCGAGTACAGAAAGCTGGAACAAGTCTCCAGGGAGATGGAACGATACAAACTGGCAATACTTGGACTGAGCGAAACATTATGGAATGATTTTGGGGAATTCAGGTTGAGAGATGGGAAGACACTTCCGTATTCAGGGAAAGGGGAAAGAGAAGACCATGAAAATGACAAGAGAAGCAAGGAGAAGCTTATTAGAGTAGAATTCAATCTCAGATCGGATTATTACAGATCAATTCAAGACCTGAGTAAGAAATATATATCTTGTGCAGTGTTATGCACCCACAGAAGAAGCAGACACTCAAGAAAAGTACAACTTCTATGGACAATTGGGAGAGGTTCAAGCCAGGAGCAAACAGAAAGACATAAAAATTGTGATGGGAGACCTCAATGGCAAGATTGGTTGTGAAAGTGAAGGGTTAGAGAAAGTTATGAGAAAACACGGTTCTGGAGTCCAAAATGACAATGAAGAGCATTTTACTGATATGTACCTTAACAACAGGCTGGTTATTGGAGGATTGGTGTTCCCACACAAACTCTGCCATAAAATAACATGGCTCTCACCAGATGGCAAGACACAAAATCAGACTGATCATTTTGCAATTAGCCAGATGCGGAGGCATTCCCTTCTTGATGTCCGGAACAGAAGAGATGCTGACTGTGGAAATGACCACCATCTTGTAATACCTGAAGTATAGTTAAAGATTGCTGCTACTGGTTATCAAGATGCAACTTGCAGGCAGAAAAGATTCGATACTAGAAAACTTCAAAACAAGGACATTAGAAAAGAGTTTGGCTGGAGTTGAAAAACCGATATACTCAGTTGGGGGTGGAGGATCAAAGTGAGGAAGAGGCAAGTACACAAGTGGAGAGGAAGTGGAATAAAATCAAGAAAACCTTCCTAAATCCCAGTGAGAGGGTATTAGGACTCTAGGACACCAGAAGGAAGCCATGGATATCTGATCTGAAGACTGAAGGAAGAAGAGAAATAAAGGCCTTGATCAACCAGTGTAGGGACGATGAAGAAAACCACGCCTTAGGGCAAGGTACAATGAAGCTCATCAGCAAGTGAAGAGAAGCACTAGATCTGATAGAAGAAATTGGGTAGACAGCTTGCAGAAAGAGCTCAAGAGGTACCAGAAAGGGGCAATTCAAAAGAGCTATATAATATCACCAAACAGTTGTCCAAGAAAAGCTTTAACTAATGTAAGCCAGTGAAGTCGAAGAGGGTGAACTGTTGACCAACAGCGAGCAGCAGCTAAAGCGATGGAAGGAATATTTTAATGAGGTGTTTAATATGGCCCTGATCCATCAAGAAGAACAAGAGCAGGAGGAACTAGACTAACAAGAAGTGCCTGCACTGCAAATCAATACTCAACCTCCCAGCACGAGCAAAATTATCAAGCTCTTAAAAGCTGCAAGACTAACAAGGCACCTGGTGTAAACAGCATGGTGGCGGAAATGTTCAAGTTAGACTATGAAGTAACAGTAGATATGTTACTGCCCCTGTTCCAAGAAATCTGGGACACAGAAACCATCCCAGAAGATTGGAGGAAAGGAGTCCTTATCAAGTTGCCCGGAAACGAGATCTGACAAAGTGTAACAACTGGTGTGGCATCACACTTCGGTAATTTTCACATCTGTCAACACCTGCTTTCTCTGAGATTGGAATTATTATATTCTTCTTCATCATACATTTCATCAATTTCTTCATCATCTGCAGAGCTAGTTGGCATATAAACTTGTACTACTGTAGTAGGCGTGGGCTTCGTGTCTATCTTGGCCACAATAATGCGTTCACTATGCTGTTTGTATTAGCTTACCCGCACTCCTATTTTTTTATTCGTTATTAAACCTACTCCCGCATTACCCCTATTTGATTTTGTATTTATAACCCTGTATTCACCTGACCAAAAGTCTTGTTCCTCCTGCCACCGAACTTCACCAATTCCCACTATATCTAACTTTAAGCTATCCATTTCCCTTTTTAAATTTTCTAACCTACCTGCCCGATTAAGGGATCTGACATTCCAATCATTGCTAAGTTATGATTAAAGTGGATTAAAGAGTGACGTCACTGATCATTGGATTACTGTGGGACATGGCAGTGGTACGTCGTCCCACTGATCTTGTTCATTACAAAGTCTTAAGTTATGGATTTACAGAGATGAGAAATCAGTTAGAAACATAAGCTGCATGGTTGTGGATTTTTATTTATGAGAGACTGGTGCAAACAGCATCATGATCTGAGCTTGAGATTTCGAAACATTTGACTTTTGACAGACCATTATAATCAGAATTGAAGGTAGTGGGTGACAACAACAAGTAGCCTTTGTCACATGGTGGGGTGAAGGTGCGCCCAAAAATGTCAAGCCATTATGTCAGTGGTTCAGAATGCATCGGAAGGTCTGGAGGGCTGGTGTAAGAATACAAAAGGGGAAAGAAACAAAAGTTCAACAACATAGTTCGTATGGACAGACACCCCATGGCAATGAACAGGTGGACCCTTCCCAGGCTGTGCAGCACATGGAAGGAAAAATAGTCGCTCAGAAAATTACATTATGTAAGAGTTAACCTAAGTGGAAAATTATTTCAAGTGTTGTTATGTAAGGGTCTCCACAGGAGGAGCCAGTGTAGGATTCTGTACATACAAAAACAGGATGTATTAGTAAAGGGGATTGTAGCCCAAGAAAGTTAGAATTGGGATGACAGACTATTATTGTTGGGGGATCACAATAGGTATTTGCTGAGATAGGACGTGTGTCAAATGGCAGCCCCACCTTGCTGATATAATAAGCTTTGTCCTTGTCTTAGCTCATTTTAAGTTGCCAATGTCTGATTAAGTACAGTAACGTGGAAGTGCTCTTAAATTATGTTCAGAAAGCATATTCTGTGTGTGGCAATATTTTGCAGATTTAGACAAAGCTTATGTAATGCACCATCAGGTCATGAATATGGGTTTAGATTATTTTGTGTCTTCGAGAATACTGTATGACTTATTGTCAGCATATTCAGAACCATCCTAGTATTTTATTTCTAAGTCCCATGTGCAGAGAGCATTAATGGTGTCATAGAGAGTGCCACCATGATATTTTATACATGAGTAACTATTCTGCTGGAGGCACAAGGGCCTTTGCAATGGAAGTAATTTTCAGTTGCACATGCTTCACTAATTCTGATAAGTAAATTTGAAGCTTTACATAATTATTGTAAAGCATGTACATTAACCAAGTTGGAGCAGACAGGGCTCCAAGATTACTTTGTTCTTTCTTTCACGGTCTACGAAATTCTCCCGGAGTATTGTTATGTGAAAGCAAAGTGTACACAAGTTTCACATATGGGAGTGTAGCGTATGAATAACTGTATAACTGGTAGGGTCAGGTAAGGTTCACAGATCAAGTACGAGTGGCTTGACTTTGAGTATGCAGTGCTAGAAGGTAGGTCTGTGTCATCACTCAGTCACACATCTGTGTTAGTTCTACACTTACTGTGTCTGCCAGTTTGTTCTACATTACATTGCAGGGCAGCATATTGGCTGTTATTTTCTCTTTGATTAAACTAATGTACGCTTAGGTCAGTAATAAATAGTTGGAGAACTGTTGATTAGCATCAAAAATGCAAAATCAAATTAAATTTAATCACCTGAGGCAATTTAACATGTTTCAACTAGAAACGAGTGATTTGGAGAGATTATTTACGTTATACTCTAAGGCAATCTGATGAAAGAGTTTGGGTTTGCTGAGTGCCTGGAGAACGCTACCTGCCATTACATGCAGTACTCAGGGAAGTATGAGGAGGTGGTGTTGCTATGATATGGATACGTTTTTCATGGTTAGACTGTGGTCCCTTTCTTGGACTTCAGAAAATACTAAATGCAGAAGGATATGAACAATTTTATGGCACTGTGTACTGTGTGTGTTAGAGGAACAGTTCAGAGATGATGATTTTTTTGTATTAGGTTTGACTATGACCTTTGTCAAAATGCAGCATCTGTGATGCAAAGGTTTATGAGCAATAACATTTCTGGAATAGACCAGCCTGCCCAGAGTCCAAACTTGAAGCCAATGGAATGCCTTTGTGACAAGTCAAAACATCGAATTCACTCTAGACCCTAGCATTCAGTATCATTGCATTCTCTGGTTCTAGCTCTTGAGGAAGAATGGGCTGCCATTCCTCCAAAAACATTCAAGAACCTCACTGCAAACAGTCATAAAGGAGGCGGGTGGACACATCTCACATTAGTGTCCACTAATATGTGTCTGGATACTTTTGATCAGATAATGTACAATTGCACATTTAAATACAGGAAGAGTAAGTTTGGAAGTTGCAGAATCTATCAGCACAATGGTACTTACCTAAACTTCTTGCTGTAGGCTGCTTAATGGGTACTCGGTAACTGCTAACTGCAGATGGACTACCACTTGTGTCAGATTCTGAGTTCTGACTCAAATCAGCTTTGCTGTGATGCCGCTTCACATTGCTTTTCCTGTGGAGACTGCCTGTTAGTGCTTGCTGCTCATTGTCCCCTTAAACAACCAATGAAAGTCAAATAATGAAGTTCTTCATTTGATACAAATAATGACAGACAAAAAAATTGAAATTGTTTTAGGCTATTTAAACTTTTACATATATTTTAATGAACAAATGTCTGACAATTAAAAATACATTTCAATAGTTTGATTCACTTGACAATGTTACTGGAAGCCATTAGTGGAATAATCATATAAAGTTAATTGTATGAAATGCAGATACTAGAGTGAGATTCACAGGAATAATACTAAAGGAAGGTGAGTGACCCATGAAAGAGAGATTACAAATCCTCATTACACCAATTCTAAAGTATTTTTCAACAGTCTGGAGTCCTTACAAGGGAGAATTAATATGGCAGATGGATCCAGAGAAGTGCAGCATGTTTCCTATCAGTCTATTCAAAATGCTTGAGTGTGTCACACACAGGCTCGTTCAACTCCAGTGGCAGACACCTCAAGAGAAAGACTGTGTATAATGGAGAGGTTAACTGTTAAAATTTCAAAAGTGCACAATACAAAGATTCACAAAACATATTACTTCTTCCAACATACATCTGTTACAATAATGAACACTTTTTGGATTATCACCAGAGTTGTGACATTGTCTTGTCACCACATTACAATGAGTTTTGTCATCTTCAGTCTAATAAGCCACGGCTGCAAAATACTAACATGAATTCTTTACAGACGAATGGAAAAACTGGTAGAAGCCAACCTCGGGGAAGATCAGTTTGGTTTCCGTAGAAATGCTGGAACACGTGAGGCAATACTGACCCTACGACTTATCTTAGAAGATAAATTAAGGAAAGGCAAACAAAATGTTTCTCGCATTTGTAGACTTAGAGAAAGCATTTGAAAATGTTGACTGGAATACTCTCTCCCAAATTCTGAAGGTGGCAGGGGTAAAATAAAGGGAGCGAAAGGCTATTTACAATTTGCACAGAAACCAGATTGCAGTTATAAGAGTCGAGGGGCATGAAAGGGAAGCTGTGGTTGGGAAGGCAGTGAGACCAGGTTGTAGCCTATCCCCGATGTTATTCATTCTGTATATTGAGCAAGCAGTAAAGGAAACAAAAGAAAAATTCAGAGTAGGAATTAAAATCCATGGAGAAGAAATAAAAACTTTGAGGTTCGCCGATGACATTGTAATTCTGTCAGAGACAGCAAAGGACCTGGAAGAGCAGCTGAACGAAATGGACAGTGTCTTGAAAGGAGGATATAAGATGAACATCAACAAAAGCAATACAATGATAATGGAATGTAGTAGAATTAAATTGGGTGATGCTGAGGGTATTAGATTAGGAAATGAGACACTTAAAGTAGTAAAGGAGTTTTGCTATTTGGGGAGCAAAATAACTGATGATGGTTGAAGTAGAGAGGATATAAAATGTAGACTGTCAATGGCAAGGAAAGTGTTTCTGAAGAAGAGAAACTTGTTAACATCGAGTATAGATTTAAGTGTCAGGATGTTGTTTCTGAAAGTATTTGTGTGGAGTGTGACCATGTATGGAAGTGAAACGTGGACGATCAATAGTTTGGACAAAAAGAGAATAGAAGCTTTCGAAATGTGGTGCTACAGAAAAATGATGAAGATTAGATGGGTAGATCACATAACTAATGAGGAGGTAATGAATAGAATTGGGGAGAAGATGAGTTTGTGGCACACCTTGCCTAGAAGAAGGGATCGGTTGGTAAGACATGTTCTGAGACATCAAGGCGAACAGAATTAGGGAGAAGAGAAATTTGTGGCACACCTTGACTAGATGAAGGGGTCGGTTGGTAGGACATGTTCTGAGACATGGAGGACAGCGTGGAGGGTAAAAATCATAGAGGGAGACCAAGAGATGAATACTCTAAGCAGATCCAGAAGGATGTAGGTTGCAGTAGGTACTGGGAGATGAAGAAGCTTGCACAGGATAGAGTAGCATTGAGAGCTGCATCAAACCGGTCTCTGGACTAAAGACCACAACAACAACAGGTAAGTGCTGTGTTTATGTCTTGTTTGCTGGACCACAGACTCCTCTGCTGAGGGCCCAACAGGAGGACCAATTGCATGCTTCTGGAACAAATATTGCTGCTGGTGGTTGTCAGGGTAGGGGAAGGGGGGTGGCTTGGTGAGATGAATGGGGGAGTCCAGATGTCAAGTCCTGGTGCTGCTGCCAATTTCACCAGCTGCATCTGCCACTTTCACATCAGAGCATTCTTGACGTATTCTAACCGGCAGCAGCAGGACTCAACACCCAGACCCACCTCCATCCTGCTGAAGGGACCCACCACCACCAGCCATGATATCTCTTCAAAAGCACATAACTGGTGCATCCATTTGGCTCTCGGCAGAGGAGTCTGCAGTCCAGTGGCTATAAAGGAATGAACTGGACACAAACATATACATTCACATAATTACAGATGGTTAAAATTAGCTTCAGTTTTCTGGTTTTGTTTTATTTCCACATTTTTGGCAGTCAAGCATTAATTGCCTAGAAAACAATGAAGTTATTTTTGTCAGTTTGCTAAAGAAATTTGGCTTCGATTAATCTTTCCCAAAATTTATTTGAAACAAAGTGTTTCATTACACACTACTGGCAAGTTGCAACTGCTCGCTGAATTTCAAGTGCACGTTTTCATACTCGTGCACATGTGGCAGAACCAAACATGAGATAATACAGTAGTGGTAATCCAAGTAAATTTGAAATTCCGAAAACCTCACTGAGGAGCTTAATATCAGGTTGCGGTCTACTTCATTTTCATTATGAATCTGGACATACAAATTACGTATTTTGGTATGGTTTACAAAATCTGATCCTCTTGGAATATCCTCTGATGTCTGGTTTCTTTTATGATGTAATATAAGATCTCTTAATGCTATATACATACAAACATACTGGCTTCCTACCTCATCCCTACCTGAGCACATGCAGTAATGCCTGCTCCCTGGCAACTGCTGAATCAAACCTACTTCTAACAGGTCACGGGAAAATATGGTGGTTTGTAAAGTGTTACTTTCAAAGTAAATATTCTTTTACACAAGACGAATTATGTTACACGTGAGAACGTGCTATGCATTTGTCAAATAACAGAGCATTTGTATGTCATTTAAAACTTTGAGGACTAGCCACTTAAAATAATTTCGAGCTCAGAAGACCAGACATTTATGTCATCATTTAAAATTTTACTGGCACATTAACGAAGGGCAAACCTACGTTTCTAGCATTTGTAGACTTAGAGAAAGCTTTTGACAATGTTGACTGGAATACTCTCAAATTCTGGAGGTGGCAGAGGTAAAATACAGGGAGCGAAAGGCTATTTACAATTTGTACAGAAACCAGATGGCAGTTATAAGGGTCGAGGGGTATGAAAAGGAAGCAGTGGTTGGGTAGGGAGTGAGACAGGGTTGTAGTCTCTCCCCGATGTTATTCAATCTGTATATTGAGCAAGCAGTGAAGGAAACAAAAGAAAAATTCGGAGTAGGTATTAAAATCCATGGAGAAGAAATAAAAACTTTTAAGGTTCGCCGGTGACGTAATTCTGTCAGAGAAAGTAAAGGACTTGGAAGAGCAGTTCAACGGAATGGATAATGTCTTGAGAGGAGGATAGAAGATGAACATCAACAAAAGCAAAATGAGGATAATGGAATGTAGTCGAATAAAGTCAGGTGATGCTGAGGGAATTAGATTAGGAAATGAGACACTTAAAGTAGTAAAGGAGTTTTGCTATTTGGGGAGCAAAATAACTGATGATGGTTGAAGTAGAGAGGATATAAAATGTAGACTGGCAATGGCAAGGAAAGAGTTTCTGAAGAAGAGAAATTTGTTAACATCGAGTATAGATTTAAGTGTCAGGAAGTCATTTTTGAAAGTATTTGTATGGAGTGTAGCCATGTATGGAAGTGAAACATGGACGATAAATAGTTTGGACAAGAAGAGAATAGAAGCTTTTGAAATGTGGTGCTACAGAAGAATGCTGAAGATTAGATGGGTAGATCACATAACTAATGAGGAAGTATTGAATAGGATTGGGGAGAAGAGAAGTTTGTGGCACAACTTGACTAGAAGAAGGGATCGGTTGGTAGGACATGTTCTGAGGCATCAAGGGATCACCAATTTAGTATTTGAGGGCAGCGTGGAGGGTAAGAATCGCAGAGGGAGACCAAGAGATGAATACACCAAGCAGATTCAGAAGGATGTAGGTTGCGGTAGGTACTGGGAGATGAAGAAGCTTGCACAGGATAGAGTAGCATGGAGAGCTGCATCAAACCAGTCTCAGGACTGAAGACCACAACAACAACAACAACAACAACAACTGGCACATTTGTGTGACCGCCATTAAGATCAGATTAGTTTCAGTTTTCACTACATAAACCCAAAAAACGGGTAACTCACGCAAAAAAAGAAGAAGAAGAAGAAGAAGAAGAAGAAAGCTTAGCTTTACTGGTAGCTACACTATGTATATTAATTTAAACTGCATGTTCATGTTACTTAACAGTGATGTCGCTCTTGGCTCACTACATCCCGTACTACAAATTTCTGCTGTCATCGGCCGGCAAGATCACGTGACATGAACTATGATTGGCTTACAAACGCGTATGCAATCTCAATTAACATGCTGTGTTTGGTGGAATTTGAATTTATACTTTCGTAATATGAAAATATGCAGCGTATGTATTGCTGCGCATCAGAGATATTTCCAAAATGTGTTTTTTTAACATGCTGGGCTTTCCATGCCAGTGTATAAAACCTTGACCATGCAAAGGACTTATAATTTTTACAGTTCTGGGGGAAAGTACAACATCACCTGACACAGGGAAAATGTATTTTCACCTGAAGAAAAGTATAATTTTAACTGAGAAATCCAGTAAAAACCCACAAAATTTTTTTCATTGTCCGCATATACACCCTGTTAATGCAATACAAAGTTTATTTTATAAGAGTCTCTTTGTGTATTTCAATAGATTTGGGTTTTTTTGTATATATTGTGAACTGGCTTTCGTCTTCTTCTGGCCTAAGAAGATGAAAGGCAGTTCAGAAAAGACTAGCAAATTCTTCATAACTGCAGCAGCTGTGACAGTTTTCTGTTACATTTTTTTTTCACGTTTAAGAAAATTAATATTGTAACTGAAATATTTATGATATCTATTTTTTACTGCTATCTGTGAGCCAGTGGTAAAAAGAAGACAGACTGGATCTGGTATAACTGTTTTTGAATCCTTGTATGATCACTCTTTTCATAACTGAAATATTTCTTGGTAGTGATCTGTATTTGGAGACCTTATAGCTTAATGTAATAGAAAAAGTTTTTTGCATTGATTGCAATTGGTTACCTTTCCAAAATTCATAGTTATCAGAGGTTTTGCTTGTTACTTACCATGCTAGTTTATTTCCCTTCACTGCTGGACACTGCTTAACCTATAAGACTATAATTACAAAAATCGAAGAACAAGGACTACTACATATCTTAAAAGTTCATCAGTTTCCATTGCTCACTATTTTCTTAATAAATTACAGCAGTACGTAAACCACAAAATTTATTACCATCAGACAGTAGATACCAGTTCTTCTTGTTGGTTCGATGAGAATGTTGTAGTTGAGCACTGCTGTCATTCTCAGTATGTCCAAAAGTTCTAAACTGCATTGTGTAGTCCAGAGTTGCTGCATTCATTTTCCTATGAGATTCTGATGGTACAGCAAAGGTGGCATATGGGCTCATCTCATATAGTTCTGAAACAGTAAAATGAGTCTCCTCTTCTATAATAAGTAGTTCCATGAGTGAAACAAATAGTAATTTTTAAATAATTTGGTATAATTTTTTCCAGTGTATTGTCAAAACATTTGTAGGTGGAATTGTAAGTTTAAATTCTGTAAATAATAAACAACATGTTTTATACAATACATGTAAGAAAGTGAATCCATTTTGCTAGTCGCTTAAATTCACTCCACCAATATACTCGAATGTGTGCTTTGTAGTGCTGATACAGAACACTTATGAAAGAAACATATTTATTTACTTTACTTTATATGTGCCTCACAACTTACGCCTTCCAACTAAATGCTACTTCAATGGTGTGCTGCCTGATGTGTAAAATTAATTACTGTGTAGCATCAGAAATTGAAATTAGAAGTTGTACTGTACAATATTTGTAATAATGTCGATAGAAATAAGAGAAGGTACAGAATGAAACCCAATGCTTTATATGGCTTACTTCTCTCAAATCGTCCAAAACTTAAATTCCCTTCTGATGAATGCATCACATGAATAGTACCAAAGCCCTGGAGGATTCTGATGGAAGCATGCTGATGAAAATTTCTTCTGTCAGTGGGATATGAGCTTGCTGAACATCTACATATGTGAGTTTATGATATCAGCAATGAAGGTGATAATAAAAATGTCAACTACACAGAGGAACATAAAAGTTTGATTCTTGTGTAAATGGAAATTGATTATGGAGAGAGTATTTTATTTTTGTTTTACTTTTACATTCCATTCACAGACTGAATACAGAAGAAACAATACCCACATCTTCCACATGTGTACTATTTCCTCTATGACATAATTTTTGAGATCTTCCTCCTGTCACCCTTTACCCTTACTTAAAGTTTCCAGAACTATTAAGCATCACAGTAAATGAACAGGAATATTGTAGAATGTGTAACTGTCTTTGTTATTGATTAATTCTTCACTCCTTTCTACATTACATAAATAGTGCCGGCCGAGGTGGCCGAGCGGTCTAGGCACTACGGTCTGGAACCGCGCGACCACTACGGTCGCAGGTTCGAATCCTGCCTCGGGCATGGCTGTATGTGATGTCCTTAGGTTAGTTAGGTTTAAGTAGTTTTAAGTTCTAGGGGACTGATGACCTTAGAAGTTAAGTCCCATAGTGCTCAGAGCCATTTTTCAACATAAATAGTACACAAGTGAATCAAAATCAAGAGCAGATTTTAGAAAGTTTTTCTTAACGAGTTTTGTAATAATGCTACATAATAACTAGCATGGAATGATTCAAAAATGTGAAAAGGCAACCAGATGCTTGCAGTGCATGTAAGTGGTTGCCACTTCTTATTTATAGTTCCAGTAGATGATGATCAGGAATTGCTTTTATATATTTGTTGATTCCTGGTCAGGTTGGAGATTTTTTCTGCTCAGGGACTGGATGTTGTGTTGTCCTTACATTTGTCTCATTATAATTGACTGTCTACTGTTGAGCTGGGCTGAATGGGCACGTCCCAAATGTCAATACATTGGGAAAAAAAAGGAAAAAAAAAAGAAAAAACAGTTTAATGCCTGGAATTTTCTTATTAAATTTCAGTTCTTCCCTGTATTTCTATTATACAGCTATTTGCAAACAATGACCATAACTGCTTGCTTACTCCTTCATGGAGAATTTGAAAAGCCTTTGGCTTACATATTATGACAGCATCAGGGAAGTTAATGTGAATGAATTGTAGATATAGCACATGAAGTACTTATTCAAACAGTTGAAATTATATTTTAAAAAAATGGGAAATCCAGGATGGAATGTAACAATATTGTGAAAAGGATAACTGCTATGCACAATACTGAGGAGATGCTGAGTCGTAGATACGCAAAGCAAAAATACTGTCAGAAACAAGCTTTCGTCCAACAAGGCCTTCCTCAAAAATATACAACACACACACACACAATCATGGAACTCACATACACATGACCACAGTCCCTGTCTGCTTGGGCCAGACTGTGAGCAGTAACATTTGATAGGAGAAGCACCTTATTGGTGGGCATAAGGAGAAGGCTGGGGTGGGGAGGAGGAGGGATAGCAGGATAGGGGTGGAGGACGGTAAAGTACTGCTTGTAGGAGCATAGAGGGACGAGGTGGAGAGAGGGAGGGCAGCTAGGTGCAGTCGGAAGATTAGATGGTGGGAGGTGAGGGGCAGAAAAGGAGAGACGTAAATATACTGTGGGTGCGCTTGTGGAATAGAAGGCTGTGGAGTGGTGTCAGGGAAGGGGATAGGTGGGTGAAGGACAGTGACTAACAAAGGCAGAGGCCAGAAGGGTTATGGGAACATAGGATATATTGCAGGGAAGTTCCCACATCCGCCATTAAGAAAAGCTGGTGTCGGGAAGGACCCAGATGACACAGGCTGTGACGCAGTCATTGAAATGAAGAATGTTGTATTGGGTGGCATGCTCAGCAATGAGGTGGTCCAGCTGTTTCCTGGCCACAGTTTTTTGGTGGCCATTCATACAGACATACTGCTTGTTGGTTGTTATACCCATGCAGAATGCTGTGCAGTGGCTGCAACTTAGGTTATAGAATTCTATACCAACATGCTGTCTGTCCACATGAATGGGCACTGACAAACTGTGGCCAAGAAACGGATGGACCATCCTGTTGCTGAGCACACCGCCAGTGTGATGTTCTTCATTTCAAAGACTGCTTCACAGCCTGTGCCACTTGGATCCTCCCCACCAACACCAACTTTTCTGAACTGTACAGGTGAGAACTCTCCCTGCAATACATCCTACGTTGCCGTAACCCTCCTGGCCTCAACCTCCGTTAGTCATTTTCCTTACCCTTCTAGCCCCTGCCCTGCTCCCATTCCAGTAGAACACAGCCCTCTATTCCACCAACAAACACAATTTTTTTAGTTCTTTCCTTTTACGCTACACCCCCCACCCTGCCCTCTGTCTAACCTCCCGACTGCATCTAGCTGCCCTACCATCTCTCCAACATGTCCCTCTATGCTCCCACAAGCAGCACTTTACCATTTCCCACCCGTATCCTGCTATCCCTCCCCCTTCCCACCCAACCCCAGCCTCCTCCTTACTACCAGCAACCCGTTGCTTCTCCCATCTATTTCTGACAAAGGCCTTTTTGGCTAAAAGCTCACTGTCTGACTGTCTTTTTGTTGCATCTCTCTGCGATTCAGCATTTCCACTATATGGTGAGAAGCCACTTTTCATTTCACAATCAATTAATACTTAAAATTACAAAGAGACAGAATAGGCTGGCCAGCTCTTATTTCAACAGATAAAGCAGTATTTAAAAATACAATGAATCATACTGGATGGCCAGTACTTACTGTAAGGAAGCCAAATTCTGGTACTGCCAATGCACACATTTACAGGTGAAAAAACGTCCTTAAATATGTATATCAGCAGTAATGGGATCCTGCCTCTTGAAGGTTTATATGGTAACAATGATGAAGAGATTGAAAGAAGTATGATGAGATAAAATAAATTATTCACACAGTTAAGAGAATGGAAAATTTAATTCTGATAGATGCACAGAATTTAGTAGCAGGAATAGGGGGATAAGGAAAAATAATAGGAGAAGGTAGACTGGGGAAAAAGGATGAAAGAGAAAGCTTCTGGTAGAATTTTGCACAAAGTATAATTTGATCATTACTAACATCTGATCTCAGAATGATGAGAGAATGTTGCATATGTGGAAGAGACACTTGGAAGGCTTCAGATTCATTATGTAAAGGTAAGACAGATGTTACGGAACCAGATTTTAAACTGAAAGATATTTCCTGGAGTGGATGTGCACTCTGAGCACAAGTTATTGGTTATGATCTGCAGATTAAAACTGGATAAATTGCAAAGGCAGGGAATGAAGCAGGTGGGACATGGGTAAGTTGAAAGGACCAGAGGTTGCTGAGAGTTTCAAAGGGAGCATTTGACAATGACTGACTGAAACAGTGGAAAGGAACAGATTAGGAGATGAATGGGTAGCTTTGAGTGATGAAATGGAAAATGCAGCAGAGGATAATGTAAGCAGATCCAATAGAAACCGTTGAATAGAACAGGAGATATTGAATTTAATGACAAAAGGACAAAATGTAAAAATGCAGCAAATGAAGGAGGTAAAATAGAATATAGTTGTCTAAAAAACGAGACTGACAGAAAGTGAAAATGGCTAAGCACAAAAGTCTACAGAAGCCTGTAGGGGAAAGCTAGATTCCATTTATAGGAAAATTAGAGAGACCTTTGGAGAAAAGAGAAGCAGCTGTATGACCTCAAGAGCTCAGATGTAAAACCAATACTAAGCAAAGAAGGAAAAACTGAAAGGTGGAATGAATATATTGAGGGGTAATACAAGGGAAATGAACTTGAAGGCAATAACACAAAAAGGAAAGAGGAAGTAGGTGAAGATGAGATGGGAGATATGATACTGTGAGAAGAGTTTGACACAGCACTGAATGGCCTACAACAAAACAAGACCACTGGAGTAGACAACATTCCAGCAGAAATACTAATAGGAGAGCCATTCATGACTAAATTACTCTACCTGGTGTGCAAGATATATGAGACAGAGGAAATAACCTCAGACTTCAAGAAAAGTGTAACAATTCCAATTCCAAAGCTGGCATGTGGCAACAGATGTAAATATTACTGAACTATTAGTTTAGTGAGTCTTGGTTGCAAAATACTGACACTAATTATTTACAGAATTTACACTAATTATTTACAGAAGAATGGAAAAACTGGTAGGAACTGATATCAGGAAAGATCTGTTTGGATTCTGGAGAAAAGTAGGGACAAATGAGGCAACAATGATCATATGACTTATCTTTGAAGATAGGTTAAACACAGACAAATCTACATTTATAGCTTTGTATGCTTAGAGAAAGCCTTTGACTATACTGGCTATAATACACTCCTTGGAATTCTGAACATAGCAGGGGTAAAATACAGGGAATGAAAGGTTTTATACAACTTGTAAAGAAACCAGACTCAGTTAAAAAGTTGAAGGGCATGAAAGTGAAGCATGCCTTTCAAATCTTATAACTGCCATCTGACTGAATGGGAGAAGGGAGTGGGATAGATTTGTAGATTATCCCCAATGTTATTCAATCTGTATACTGGGCAAGCAGTAAAGGAAACCAAAGAAAAATTGGAAAAGGAATTAAAGCCCAGGCAGACGAAATATAAATACTGAGGTTTGTCAGTGACATTGTAATTCTGTCAGAGACAGCAAAGGACTTGGAAAAGCATCCGAATGGAACTAACAGTGTCTTAAAAGGAAGGATACAAGATGACCATCAATATAAGAAAACAAGCATAAAGGAATGTTGCTGCATTAAATCAGGTAATGCTGAGTTTAGTATTTGACAGTGATTTGGATTCCTCACTCAGTCCGAGTGTCAATATGGAGAACAGGTCAGAGATATTCAGGCTACATACTCCAGCCACAGCTTGCTTCAATGAGCAGGCTTGCTGCAGCAAAGATGTCACAAGGCGCCAACCCCTGACACGAGACTGCTGCAAATGCCACGGCCTGACATTTACCAGTCACTTCTTGCTAGTCTTTCAAGCCTTAAGTTCTAATATTATGAGAAGGAAAGTTGCTACTAAAACAATAGACACACACACACACACACACACACACACACACACACACACACACACGCATGACAGGGACTGTGATTGTTGGGTGCGGATGTGAGCCGATTGGCGACACTTTGCTCTCAGCTTCAGGCTGTGATGGCTTCAGTTACACAGCTTGGGGCTGCAGTGGATTGGCACCACTGTTGTGAGCCGGCCGTGGGGGCCAATGGACATCCAGCACATCTGAGTCCTACGATCGGTCCTCACTGGTGGCCAACCTAGTTACTGCTCGCACTGAGGCTGACCCCAAACCTGTGGTCAAGTGGGAGGTCACCCCAGGGTGAAGCAGGCAGCGAAAGACTTCCAACGCGGCTGCACGTAAGGCTTCCCCAGTTTGTCTGACAAACAGGTTCCAGGTGCTGTCTGTGGCTGACACTGTCGCTGACGCAGATGCTGTCACCTGTCCTGTTTCAGAGGAAACCACTCAGCCTGCAAGATCCAGGCAATCAGAGAGGGTTGGATTATTGGTAGATGGGAGCTCCAACATTAGGCACATTATGGTGCCCCTTAGGGACTTGGCTGACCAGAAGGGTAAGAAAACCAATGTGCACTGCATTTGCATACCAGTTGGAGTCATTCCAGATGTGGAAAGGGTCCTCCCGGATGCCATGAAGAGCACAGGGTGCAGCCAACTGCAGGTGGTTGCTCATATAGGTACCAATAATGTGTGTCACTTTGGATCAGAAGAGATTGTCTCTGGTTTAGAGCGGCTAACAGAAGTGTTAAAGGCTGCCAGTCTTGCTTGCAAGATGAAAGCAGAGCTGACCATTTGCAGCATAGTCGACAGGACTGATTGCGGACCTCTGCTACAGAGCCGAGTGGAGGGTCTGAATCAGAGGCTCAGATGGTTCTGCGACCATGTAGGCTGCAGATTCCTGGACTTGCACCAAGGGTGGTTGGGTTTTGGGTTTCGCTGAATAAGTCAGGTGTCCATTATACGCAGGAGGCGGCTACACGGGTAGCAGGGGCTGTGTGGCGTCGACTGGGCGGTTTTTTTAGGTTAGAGGGTCTCAGGAAAACACAAAAAGGGCTTCAGTCACAAAGGGTGCAGGCTCAACACAGGAAGAACGTAGATACAGGTACCATTGGTATAACAGTTGTAAATTGTCATAGCTGTGTTAGGAAAGTACCAGAGCTCCAAGTCCTGATAGAAAGCACTGATGCTCAAATCGTCATAGGTACTGAAAGCTGGCTGAAGCTGAAATTTTTGCGACAAACCTAGCAGTGTTCCGAAAGGATAGGCTAAACACGGTTGGCGGTGGCATGTTTGTCACTGTTAGAAGTAGTTTAACTTGTCACAAAATTGAAGTAGATACTTCCTTTGAGTTAGTATGGGCAGACGTCATTGTTGGCAACTGGAATAAAATGATAATTAGGTCCTTTTACTGACCTCCCAATTCAGATGATACAGTTGCTGAAAGGCTCAAAGAAAACTTGAGTTTGATTTCAAACATGTACCCAATTCATACGATAATACTGGTTGGTGACTTTAATTTACCCTTGATATGTTGGTGAAAATACATGTTTAATTCTGGAGGCATAAAATATGATCCGAAACTGTGCTAAATGCATTCTCTGAAAATTATTTCGAGCAGTTAGTTCATGAGGCCACGAGAATAGTAAATGGTTGTGAAAACACCCTTGGCCTCTTAGCAACAAATAATCCTGAGTTAATAACGTGCATTAAAACCAATTCAGGGATTAGTGAAAACAGGGTTGTCATAGTGAGATTCAATATTGTAATCCCCAACTCCTCGAAAAATAAGTGAAAAATGTACCTATTCATAGAAGCAGATAAAAATTCACTTGAGGCCTTCCTGAGAGACAATCTCCACTCATTCCAAATTAATAATATAAGTGTAGATCAGATGTGGCTTGGATTCAAAGAAATAGTATCAGCAGAAATTGAGAGATTTATACCAAATAAATTAACAAACAACAGAGCTGATCCTCCTTGGTACACAAAACGGGTTAGAACACTGTTGCAGAAACAACAAAGGAAACATGCCAAATTCAAACAGATGCAAAATCCCCAAGATTGGCGATGTTTTACAGAAGTTCAAATTTAGTGCAGACTTCAATGTGAGATGCTAATAACAGTTTCCACAACAAAACTTTGTCTCGAAACTTGGCAGAAAATCCAAAGAGATTCTGGTCGTATGTGAAGTATGTTAGTGGCAAGAAACAACCAATGCCTTCTCTGCGTGATAGCAATGGAGATACTATCAAAGACTGTGCTGCCAAAGCAGAGTTACTAAACACAGCCTTCCGAAATGCCTTCACAAAAGAAGACAAAGTAAATATTCCAGAATTTGAATCGAGAACAGCTGGCAACATGAGTAACATAGAAGTAAATATCCTCAGAGAAGTGAAGCAACTTAAATCACTTAATAAAAGGAAGTCTTCTGGTCCAGACTGTGTACCAATTATGTTCCTTTCACAGTATGCTGATGTATTAGCTCCATATTTGACAATCATATACAACTGTTCGCTCAACGAAAGATCCGTACCCAAAGACTGGAAAGCTGCACAGGTCATACCAATATTCAAGAAAGGTAGTAGGAGTAATCCACTAAATTAAAGGCCCATATCATTAACGTCGATATGCAGTAGGGTTTTGGAACATATATTGTGCTCGAACGTTATTTTACCTTGAAGAAAACGGTCTATTGACACACAGTAACATGGGTTTAGAAAACATCGTTCCTGTAAAACATAACTAGCTCTTTATTTACATGAAGTGTTGAGCACTATTGAGAAGGGATTTCAGATCGATTCCGTATTTCTGGATTTCCAGAAGGCTTTTGACACTGTACCACACAAGCGGCTCGTAGTCAAATTGCGTGCTTATGGAATATCATTTCAGTTATGTGACTGGATTTGTGATTTCCTGTCAGATAGGTCTCAGTTCGTAGTAATTGATGGAAAGTCATTGAGTAAAACAGAAGTAATTTCTGGCGTTCCCCAAGGTAGTGTTATAGGCCCTTTGCTGTTCCTTATTTATATAAACGATTTGGGAGACAATCTGAGCAGCCGTCTTCGGTTGTTTGCAGATGACACTGTCATTTATCGACTAATAAAGTAATCAATTTATCGACTAATAAAGTAACCAGAAGATCGAAACAAACTGCAAAACAATTAAGAAAAGATATCTGAATGGTGCAAAAAGTGGCAGTTGACCATAAAAAACGAAAAGTGTGAGGTCATCCACATGAGTGCTAAAAGGAACTTGTTAAACTTCGGTTACACAATAAATCAGTCTAATCTAAAAGCCGTAAATTCAACTAAGTACCTAGGTATTACAACTATGAACAACTTAAATTGGACGTTACACATAGAAAATGTTGTGGGAAAGGCAAACCAAAGACTGTGTTTTATTGGCAGGTCACTTAGAAAATGTAACAGACCAACTAAGGAGACTGCCTACACTACGCTTGTCCGTCCTCTTTTAGAATACTGCTGTGGGGTGTGGGATCCTTATCAGACAGGACTTACAGAGTACATCAAGAAAGTTCAAAGAAAGGCAGCACGTTTTGTATTATTGCGAAATATGGGAGAGTGTATCACAGAAATGATACAGGATTTGGGCTGGACATCTGCTGTAACGGCGACCAGAACAGTCGCAGGGTTGAAGTGACGGAAACGCGGCGGGACCCGCGGAGTGGCTCGCAAACAACAACACAATGGGAGAGGACGGACACGACCAATGAAGGACCTTACGACAACAACAAGAACGAACAACAGAGTCAAGAAAACCAAACAAGACAACCACGTCCACTCGTAAAGAAAACACGAAAGTATATACGCTGTCTAATGCGAGGCAATATGTCCTGCGACATACTCAAGGTTAGACAGACAGGCTGAGCGACAGGCAGGCGCTTAAGTACTTGATTGGGGATGCTGCTGTTGGCCGCTGCAACCATGAGCCACATGTTCCACTGTGGCGCCCTCACACTAAGTGTGGGCCATGAGGCACGCGCCGCCACAGCTTACGGCGTGATGGTGCAGAGACCTCTATGGGTCTACGACGTCCATGACGTCTGGCGGGGATTCAAATTCCGCGGCACATGGTAGCAGAACATCAGTAAAAGAAAGGCATTTTTCGTTGCGACGGAATCTTCCCACGACATTCCAATTGCCAACTTTCTCCTCCAAATGAGAAATTATTTTGTTGACACCGACCTACATAGGGAGGAACAATCACCAAGATAAAATAAGGGAAATCAGACCCTGTGCAGAAAGATGTAGGTGTTCATTCTTTGTGCACGCTATGCGAGATAGGAATAATAGAGAATTGTGAAGGTGGTTCAATGAACTCACTGCCAGGCACTTAAATGTGACTTGCAGAGTATCCAT
This sequence comes from Schistocerca nitens, assembly GCF_023898315.1. Taxonomy (NCBI): domain Eukaryota; kingdom Metazoa; phylum Arthropoda; class Insecta; order Orthoptera; family Acrididae; genus Schistocerca; species Schistocerca nitens. The sequence continues at coordinate 25,875,577 of NC_064614.1, forward strand.
GTAGATGTAGATGTTATCAGTTAATGGGTTTAATTTTTTTTTTTTTTCTGTTATTTTTAATCCCTGTATTAACTTTTGCAACTGCTCTCATTTTTTCTTCCTAGAATACTTTTTTCATTTGGGATCTTTGTGCATGTGACATTAATTATTTCCATGCATTAACACTGATTTAATTTCTTGCATTTCATCATTCTATATTTTCATCCATGTTATTGCATTCATTATTCATTATTTATATTCACAATTTTGCTAGAATTTTGTTTTACTTATAATCCCTTCTTTTGTTCAAATCTTCATCTACATTACTTTGTCTGTGGTGTCGATCCACGGATCGATAGGCCAGAACATCATAATATGTATTACGTCTTCGAGTTGATCTTTGTTGTGTATACTTTTGGGACCTCAGTTCCTGCCTAGTCTTCGACCTGTATTTGTGACCTTGTGCCACATAAACTGTACAGTGTCCGTGCTCCTGCCAGCTCTAACTGCATTAATTCGAGTGCACATTCATCCCCCTCCTCACTTGGGCAGCTAGCTTCCCAGGCACAAGATAATGTTTTTGATTTACTGCCATCAGATGTTCATTCGCACCCACTACTGCCACCAAGCTCGACAGAGGCACCTTCGGTTACTAATAAACAGTGTACCAACCCTGTTTCGCGTAGCTCACTTGTTTGTCACTGCCAACCACCCAACAGCTGGCACTTAGGCAAACTTTCGCCGTCCGCGCCACAACTCAGCCTAGCGGCCGCTGCGCACACTATACCACAGACAGTTGCCTCGTGTACCGCATCGCACATTTCCGTGGCTATAGATGGCACCGCCCAAAAACTTCGCTTGCAAGATGGACCGCCAATCTCTTGCCGACCATGCTGTCTCAAGCATAGACGATCTCTTAGCAGCCGGCGTCATCGAATCATCTGCTGGATGCTGGGCCTCGCCTATCCACTTTGTCACACAAAGAGACGGCACCTGGAGTAAGGTTGGCGACTATACTAAGTTGAACTCTCGTACTATCATAGACAAGTACCCGGTTCCTAACATTGCAGATTTTAACCAGGCGCCAAGTGTTTCTCGGTAGTGGACTGTAGGTGGGCCTATCATCAAATTCCGATGGCACCAGAGGATATTGAAAAGACAGCTGTTACAACATCTTTCGGCCTTTTCCAGTACCGGCTCATGCCCTTTGGCCTCCGCAACGCTGCACAAACTTGGCAGAGATTCATGAACAAGGTGTTGTTTCATCTGGATTTTTGTTTCGTTTACTTGGACGACATTCTTATTTTCAGTCCTACTTTGCAAAAGAACATGGAACATTTGCAGATTGTTAAAGACACTCTTACTGCTGCCGGTGTTGAACTGAATAATAAGAAGCTCCAGTAGCACCAGACTTCGGTAAGATTCTCAGGCTACATCACGTCAGCTAAGGGCCTCACTCCTCCTGAGTATAAAATCAAACCTGTTTTGGATTTGCCACGCCCTCACTCGTTTAAGGCAGCTGCGCAGGTTCATCGGATCAGTTAACTATTATAGGAAGCACTTGCCTGCTGCAGCTGAGGTTCAGGCTCCCCTAACAGACGCCCTTGTTGGCAAAAATACAACCGGTATCCGCCTGGTCCCCTGGACCCCTGCCATGGAACAAGCTTTTGACAAACTGAAGCACCTACTAGCAAACAAAGTGACTGTTGCCTACCCACATCTGGACACTACATTTTTTATTACCACGGATGCCAGTGATACCGCAGTAGATGCTGTCCTCAGTCAAACCGTCAGATACTACCTCTCCTTTGCAGTTCTTTTCTAAGAAGCTCAACGGCGCTCAAAAAAAGTACTCAGCCATTGATAGGGAGCTCTTGGCAGTTTACGAGGCTGTGAAAGACTTTCGCGCTGAGGTTGAGGGTAGGGACTTCTACATTTTAACCGACCATAAACCTTTGGTTGCTGCTGTAAAGAACCCCCCCGATTGACCCTCCACCTAGATGGTCCGTCATTTCGACTTCATATCGCAATTTACCTCTGACATACGATACATCAAGGGTGCAGATAATGTGGTCACAGATTTTTTTGTCTCGTGTCAGCGCTCTCACAACTCTGATAGACCTCTCTAACTTGCCTCAGCTGCAGTCTGCCGACACGGACACTATAGACCTTATTTCCTATCACAGCTCGTCACTCAAACCTGCGCGATCCACCTTTCCCGGTGTCATAGGTGAGGTTTGAAGTGACAAATCAACTGGTACGCTGCTGCGTCCCTTCATTCCCAAACCTCTATAGAGACAAGTGTTTGACAAATTACACAACCTAGCTCATCCAGGTGTGAGAGCCTCTAGCAGACTTATTTCAGAGCACTTCATCTGGCGCGACACGTGTCGTGATTGCCAAGCCTGGGACCGTGCCGGCATTCGATGCCAACAAAATAAAGTTTTGCGGCACACATCGCCCCCACTAGGCAGCTTCACCGCTCCTCCCAGTCGCTTCCAGCATGTTCACATCGACTTGGTAGGCCCCCTCACCCCCTGCGAGGGTTACGGATACGTGCTATCTATTACAGACAGAACCTCTCATTGGGTGGAAGCTGCCCCGCTACCCAATATTACATCCGAATCAGTGGCACAATCCTTCATAGACACTTGGAATTCACGCTTTGGCTGCCCTGTTTACTTGATGACCGACCAAGGCCACCAATTTGAGTCTGCCTTGTTTTTTGAACTATGTAGGCTGTGCGGCATCAAGAAAATTCATTCAACAGCATACCGCCCCCAAAGCAACGGCCTCGTGGAATGTTGGCATAGGATGCTTAAAACGGCCCTACGTTGCCATGGCCTCCTTTGGACGGAAGCCCTGCCATTCGTCTTACTCGGTTTGCGGACCACTTTCAAGGAAGACCTTAAAGGCTCAGTGGCCGAGTTCGTCTACGGCCGGTCCCTTACAATGCCAGGCGAACTTGTTGCTCCTACTCCAGTCGCCAAACCGTCTGAACTGCCGTCCTTGGTAGAGCGGGTGAGGTTACACTGTAACAAACTTCAACCCCCGCCCCCTTCCAGCCACACTCTGCTGCACACATATGTTCCCAAGGCGCTCGACACTTGCGAATTTGTGTTCCTTTGCGACGACACTGTAAAAGCCCCCTTACACAGGCCTGTACAGAGTTGTCAAACGAACCAGTAACACAATGGACATTGTAATTAAGGGCTCAGTAACTACTGTCTCCCTCAACAGGGTTAAACATGCTCATGTCGAGTTTTCCCCTACCTCACCCACCGTTGAAGAGACCACGCTCTCTGGCCACCCTCGGCCTTCTTGCTCTGCTCATGATTCGAGTAAGCTCACACCTACACTGGCTCTGTCAATGAGCCCACACTCATTCTGGGGTTTTCCGGCTCCCGGCTCCCATAGCAGAGGCCCCAGCTCCCAGGGCTCTAATATAACAGTTCCATCTTCGTGCGACAGCTCTTCTAACCGGTGCAGCCCACAGGTTCCTGCCACGCCCACTCAGACCTCACCATCTGACACTCACCCCTCTACTCGCAGCACACCACCCTCACCATGCTACGGTTTCCCCACCCCACCGGCTCAGCATACCTCTCCGTTAGCAGGCACCACTTACGAGCTCTCTACCAACATTCATCCTAATGACATTTGTGGTTTATCTGTTGTCATTAGTGGTGATACCGCATTAGTGCTGCTTGCGTGTGACAATTCGTGTGACTTGTTAGGTGGTGTGTCACAGCGTGTAGTGAAGCATTTCAAAATCTCTCGAAGTGCTACATATGGCAACCTATGTGCTTACGTTAGGCCAAGTGGAAAGGTGATCATTAGGTTCCCTGCCGACGACACCCTTCCACACCAGTGCTCCCACACCGGCCGACGACTACGACCGCCGCCGTCGCTTCAAGACTTCAGCATCAGCATCAGCATTCCAGGATTTTCTCCACGCTCTCCTCCCACACAGCCCGTGCCGTTAGATGCGGAGGAAATCACTGTAACCCACTTAAACTCTCGCCAACCCCCCCCCCCCCCCCCACACCTTCGGGTACGTACTCCATACTGCGAGGGGGGGGGGAGGAGGGGCTATGTGGCATTGATCCACAGATCGATAGGCCAGAACATCATATGTGTATATGTCTTCGAGCTGATCTTTGTTTCGTATACTTCCGGGACCTCAGTTCCCGCCTAGTCTTCGACCTGTAGGTTTGTCGTGTAATAAAGGTATTGATGATTAGAAGAGAGAACCATGATCATTACCTTACCACCTTGATATCTCCTTCATGTCCACAGTGCAACAAGAATTTATGTTTTAAATGTTTATATGACAATCGCCATCCAATAAAATGTAAATCCTTTTAGGAAATTTGTATTTTTAAGACCACTGTACATATAAAAAGATAATTTTGTCTTTTGATAGATAAATATAAATAATTAAAATCACATGCACAACGTTTTAAGCTGGAAAAAGACTGATGGGAAGAAGAGTGAGAAACAACTGAAAAAGTTAATATGGTGATTAAAAATTACATGACAAAGGAATAGAAATAAAACAATCACATTTGTACCCATTTACTGATTAAATATAATGATCAAAGTCATTTCGATAGAGATTAAAAAATAAAACTGCAGAGCACCTACCGAGATTCAAACCCACAACCTCCTGTATCTAAGGCTTGGGCTATAACCATTACACTACACTACCAATTCATAAATTATCATTTTTAAAGCTGTAGCACTTCATGTGAAATTCCAAATTTTTTTCATCTATTACTCACAAACAAGAGCCCTTCAAGGTGAATGGTTGCAGGGTGTAATACGTGGGACCTTAACCTACATCACCAAAAATATAGTTTCAAAAAGTTGATCCCACTTCTGGGGACCTTCCCTTTTAAGACATCAAGGAATCATCAATTAAGTGGGTAGAGGGGCAGCATGAAACAAATACAGTAAGTAGTAGGTTGCAGTACCTATGTGGAGATAAAAAGGCTTGCACAAAATAGAGTATCATGGAGAGCTGCATTATACATGTTTTCAGACTAAACACCGCCACAACATTCTGTCTCTTTGTAATTTTAAAACCAGTTTTTGGACTAAAGGCCACATCAACATTCTGTCTGTTTGTAATTTTAAAGTTTTCTCAAGATAATTTTCCTACTCAACTCACCAGATGATTCATCCATACGTTTAGAGGCTTGATGTTCATCTGTTTTAGTTGGTGATGCAGAATAAATTTGTTGAAAATTCCTTCTGTTGTCCATTTCAGCAGCTGCTTTGCAGGCACTGGGGCTTTCAGGCATTCCTTGTGCTCTCTTCTGTTCTACACATTGCCGACAGCGACTAAAAAAGAAAACATGGTGTCAACTGTTTTATGCAAATAAAGAATACAAACACCTTGCCATTGTGGAATTTCAAACTGTTCTGGCATACAGATGGTTCAATAAAATTTCATGGAATGATCTTACTTATGGTGTGTTAACTTACGTTCTGTTCAGTGTTACATATAGTAACAGTCCAGCAGATAGTAAGAATACTGCAGAGCACACTGTAGGCACTATCACATAAACATCCTCATAAAAGCGGGATGTATTTGTCAAGCTTTGACTTTCCTGCATTGGAGCAACAGTTGCTGGAAAAGAATAATTGGTTATAAATTTATAAGCTACTTGCTGTGTGGAGTACATGAACACAAGTCTTATGAATGTATTTAACTCACAGTAATTAACAAAGGAAATTTACATACCTCCAGTAACAGTTGTTGTGGCGATATTGAAATGCACTCTTGTTGAGCCAGCACTGTTGTGTGCAGTAAGTCTTAACTGATACCAAGTGGCTGGTTGCAAGTCACCTATCAGAAACTTTTTTGGAGGCACATTGTTATCAACAAGGATCCAATGACTTCCACTCCCCAGTATTCGATATTCAACAACAAAATATAACATAGGGCATCCTCCATCTGGCCATGTTGACAGGTACAAATACAGAGAAGTTGCATTTGCCAAGACAAGTGAGTTAAAATTTGGTAGTTCTGGTTCTGGAAAACAATTTTATCATTCCACAAATATTATAAAAATAACTTTTAATTTTTTAACATAAAAATAAAAATAGATAAGTGATAAATATCTGAACAGAATTATGTGATGTGTCTACATGTGCTGTAAGTAGTAGTTGCCTTTATATACAACACAGCCAACTACACGAAGGGAAAAAACAATATTGTTTTCACTTTATCTGACCTTCAAAAGACCCATTATGATACAGCAATGTTTTAATCAGATAAATTCAGGATGGAGTTTCTCCATTTCCCTACATGTATACTTGACTACAAATTTTGAATAACAGAAAATACAGACTGGAATAATGGTAATATTATGAGAAGGAAAGATTGCTGCTCACCATATGGAGAAGACACTGAGTTGCAAATAGACACAACAAAAAGATGCCTCAAACAAGTAAGCTTTAGTTGGAAAGGCCTTCATCCAAATTAGACAACACACACACACACACACACACACACACACACACACACACACACACACATAGTCTCTGGCTGCCAAGGCTGGGTCGTGGAACTAGACTGCCACATACATTTTGTGAATAGATGTTATGCCTAATCCTGAATCCATGAAGCCAGCTTATGTGTTCTGCAAACTCATAACACCCAATTCTTTAGCAGTTTCTTGTGCATTTTCACAGATATACTTCCACTCGCAGCCAAATTTTGGTTGCTATGAACATGGCAAAATTATTCAAATAACAGGTTGTCACCTCTCAAGCCACATGTACTGGGGAATGAGCATTTGGTTGAAAGATTTTGATTTCCCTTCCACAAATTGATAATGTAACTTTCGTTTTTGAATATTTCACTGCACTGTGTTTTAACCTCTGTATCCTGCATAGTCATATCTTGAACGCATTTTCTTTCTTTCAAATACATGTCGAGGATTTCAACTTTTTTCTTCAAAGTGAGTTGCATGTTTGCAACATTGTAGCACATGAAACACAAATTTCTCAATGTATAACCACAAATAATGCTGTGTACTGTCTGCGCTTCTGCACTTTAAAAACGAATGCACATTTGGTGGTAACTTAAAACAATGCACATTAGCTAGACGTACTGACCACTGTTGCTTGAAGTTCCAGGAACTGTGATGGAATTCTGTCTGATTGTGCACTGCTAAATAGTTTTATTTGCATTTGGGAGATAGTTTTCAGTGCCCCTGTCTGTCATTAAGAATGCTCATTCTCTCTTTCCAAGCATTAATCTCAACTTGTGGGGTCCGCTGTTAAGGTTAACCAGATTTGGCGTGTTAATTGGTTAATTGTAAGGAGTGGCAAGATCCCCTTCCTGTCGCCACCACGTACCCCCCCCCCCCCCCCCCCGGGACGGAAACTGTGTACCCCAACTGTCTGCGTCTAGTGTAATCCATGGAACAGTGTGAATGTGTGTCAAATGTCAGTGAGCCATGTAACCGAGGCGGAATGTGGGGACCAGCCCGGTATTCAACTAGCGGGATGTGGAAAACTGCCTAAAAAACCACATCCAGGCTGGCCAGCACACGGCTCTCATCGTAAGTCTGTCAGGTGGATTTGATCCGGGACCGGAGCGCCTACCCGAGTCCAGAAAGCAGCACGCTAGCGCTCTCGGCTACCCTAGTGGGTATTAAGAATGCTCATTATCTAGAAGACATATTGCAATTATACCACAATCGTTTCCATGTATGGTTCGAGAACATTTCTCCCCACAAGAAACTTATCATCATTTGGTGCCCCCCCCCCCCCCCCCCCCACCACCACCACTTCCACTTCTACCTGTGTCAGTTTTTGGAGCTAACTGTGATATGCACTGTATACAAATATTGCACTTGGGCATGCATGACAGCTTAACATCCCAGGCAACCACTACTAATTATGGTATATCCTGTACAGAAATCTTACAGTCACGGCATCTTTGGCACCCCTCTTACCTTGATTCTCCAAGCAGCAGCTTGTGTTTTTTGGGCCTTGAACTGGCCCTGATGTTTCTGACAAGGAATTTTAAAGCATACATAATTCAGAGGTGCCTGCTACTCCGAGATGTCTGTTAGAGCAGTTTCACAATTATAAATTCTTATGTTTACAAATTCAGTTTGTTACATTTAACTCCTATTTCGTCTCATCATGTCACGTTATGTCTCCAATGACATAATCTGTGAAACTCAAACTGAGTTTGATACACGGGGAACTATATTAATTTTGGAAATCAATTGAGTTTCCACATAACTCGTAGACAGTTCCAATTCAGTCCTTAAAACTTGCAAATTACTAACTAGATGATAAAATAAAACAATGGAAAATCCAGTATGGAATGCAGCAATATTATGAAAAGGATAGTTGCTACTCATCATCCAGCAGAGATGCTGAGCCGCATACAGTCACAACATAAAGACTGTCAGGAACTGAGCTTTTGGTCAATAAGGCCTTCATTGGGAATACCAAAACTAACACTCCCACTCACGCAAACGCAACCCACACACACATGACCACAGCCTCTGGCTGCTGAGGCCAGACTGTGAGCAGCAGAACATGACGGGAGGAGTAGCCGGTTGTTGGGTGTAAGGAGGAGGTTGGGGCAGAGAGGGAGAGGGATAGTAAGATAGGGATGGGGGACAGAAAACTGCTGCTTGTGAGAACATACAGGAATGAGGTGAATTGAGGCTAGAACAGCTAGGTCAATCAACAGGTTAGATGGTGGGGGGCGGAGTGGTAAGAAAAGGAGAGAAGTAAAAAGACTGTGGGTGCACTTGTGGAATAGAAGACTGTAGAGTGGGATCAGGGAAGGGGAAAGGTGAGTGACAGGCAATGACTAATGAATGATAAGACCAGGAGGGTTACAGAAAAGTGTGATATACTGCAGGCAGAGTTCCCATCCATGCAGTTCAGAAAAGCTGGAGTTGGTGGGAAGGATCCAAATGTCACAAGCAGTGAAGCAGTCATTGAAATGAAGAATGCTGTGTTGAGTAGCATGCTCAGCAATGGGTTGGTCCATCTGTTTGTTGGCCACAGTTTATCATACAGACAGACAGATTGTTGGTTGTTATGCCCACATTGAATGCAGCACAGTGGTTGCAGCTTAGCTGATAGATCACATGACTGGTTTTACGGGTAGCCCTGCCTTTGATGGGATAGGTGAGGGTCAATCCATTTCAGGTCACCCAGGCAATGTTGCTCAACATTTTTTATTTTCCTGATTTTTTTTATCATCATGTGTGCCCTATAGGTAGACAGTCACAAAACACAGTTGGAATAAATTTTATAAGCCATATTTTTTCTGCCAGCTGTTTTTAAAATGCCAGTTGAGCAAATTTTTTATGGAAAATGTGGTTTGCGGAAAGTTTAATTGTCAAGTTATTTTAAAAGGTATCAGAATAATTTAAAGATCAGCATATTCAGTATGAAATGAACTTAAGGCACGTATAGCACTTACATAACTACCTGCAGTATAAGTTTTAGTCCTGAGAGTATCCTTCTGTTTTTTCTAGAGCTTTTCAACAATGGCCAAAAACCTTTTGTCAGTTTTCACAGGTCAATGTCTAAAATCGGACTGAATGAAAACAAGTAAAAATTATGCAGAACTCACAGGAATAGCTCACAAAAAATGATTGCTGAGACCCATCTACACTGAGAGTAACAGAGCAGTGAATTTCAGTAAAAAAGCAACCCTTCTACATGCTCATTCGGTGCCAAGTTAGCAAACAAGGACTTCAGATCAATACAGCTGACACTGGTCGAATGATGTTTAAATCATTGCATGCATTAAATGATGAAATATTTCTATTGTTAAGTAGCAATATGCAGTGATAACTGTGGTGTCACCGCTAGACACCACACTTGCTAGGTGGTAACTTAAATCGGCCGCGGTCCTGTAGTACATGTCGGACCCGCGTGTCGCCACTGTGTATTCGCAAACGTAGCGCCACCACAGGGCAGGTCACAAGACACGGACATGACCTCGCCCCAGTTGTACGGACGACATAGCTTGCGACTAGACCTACCAAGTATTCCTCTCATTTGCCGAGAGACAGATTAAATAGCCTTCAGCTAGTCCATCGCTACTACCTAGCAAGGCGCCATGTGTATCATTGCTAATTGCTTACTACTATGCAAGAGATGTATTTCAACAAGAACAAGACTACATTAAAGTTAAGTATATTAAAATCTCTCTTCTTTTCTTTATAGTTTTCTTCCAGTCTCCTGTTTCAGAATTTACGCCCGTCTGCGTTAGTTTCGCGTGCACCTAGCCACTCATTGTGTCGAGACCTTAGGGAATCGACACAACAATATTTTGGCGACGAGGATGGGATGCCGCGCCCACGTTGCAGTCTTTGTGTTATATTTGCTCTAATTTGCTTGTGTCATGGCTTCGCCGCATTCTCCAGATGTACTGTCCGAATTTTTTCGCTTGCAGAATCAGCAGACGCAGGCGTTATTGGAAGCCCTTGGACAGCTCGTCCAGGGTCAACGTGCGCTGCAAACCGATGCGGCGGCAGCCGCTTCATCGCTACCGCAGCCACACAACGCTGTCGCACCGCCATTTAGGCCCTTTGAGGCCACAACCGAAAGCTGGACTGAGTGGGCCGATCAGTTCAACTTCCACCTCACTGCTTATGGAATTCAAGGTAAAGAGCGGCAGCCGTTTTTGCTTTCTTGTGTCGGTGTGTCTACCTACCGGGTGATAGTGAAATTGTTTCCCCGACGCGACGTAGCAACTCTGACCTACGAGGAAATTTTGTCGGCTTTAGATGCCTATTTCAAAGAAACAGTAAATGTAGTTGCCAAACGGTATACGTTTTTTCGTACAAAACGTACGGCCGGTCAGACTAATAGGGAGTGGGTAGCAACTTTGCAAGGCCTTACTAGAGACTGCGCGTTTGCCTGTGAATGTGGCCTCCCATATTCAGATACTATGGTGCGTGATGCAATTGCACAGAACGTTTCTGATGTTCGCATACGGGAACAGATTTTGAAACTCGTTAATCCCTCCCTGCAACATGTGATAGACATATTGGACAGGCAAGACACACTTGACTTTGCTCAGGAATCATTTGAAACTTCGCCAGCAGTGTGTCACATTAATCGGCCCGCCGGGCCCGCTGCACGGGACGCTAAGCGGCCCTCGCGCCCGACTTCGCAGCGGCAGCCTAGCTTGCAACCACGTGCGCCGCGTCCGCAAGCAAATGCAGTGAAATCTTGCCCGCGGTGTGCAACTAGACATTCGCGTGAAAATTGCCCGTCACGCCAAGCTATTTGCTTTTACTGTCACAAGAAAGGACATGTACAAAGTGTTTGCCAGAAAAAGTTCAGATCAGACAATCACACAAATTCCAGGCCCTTTGCTTCGCGCCGGAATCGAACCCAGGACAATCCGGCTCGTGGACCTTCGCCCATGGACATTCATGTAGTTCATTCCCACCCGTCCAGTGACACTTTAGCTAACAGTGACTGTGTTCGTCCCACCCAAAGTGTGCGTCGACGTCGCCGGAAATCCCGTAAAGTCGCAAGTGCTTCTGTACCTGTCTCCGTTCAAATTGCACGAGACAGTCGCTCTTGTCGTCAACAAGACAATAAACTTTTTGTGGACTTAGACTTTGTAGGAAAAGTGATCCCATTCCAGCTCGATACCGGAGCTGCTGTTTCATTGCTCAATCACGACACGTACAAACAACTGGGCGCCCCGCCATTGCGTGCCGCAAATGTTACGTTAACTAGTTACTCAGGACAGCATATACCTGTGTTAGGACAGTGCAGCCTTCTTGCAACATACAAGGGACAGACAAAACTTGTGTCATTTTATGTTCTTCGTTCCTCTAGTGCAGTGAACTTGTTTGGTTTAGATTTGTTTCAATTGTTTAATATGTCTATTGTAAATCAGGTCCTATCAGTGAATCAGACTGTGCCTTCCGCCAGTGTTTCTAGTCTTTGTGAAGAATTTGCAGACATTTTTGCACCGGGCCTTGGTTGCGCTAAGAACTATGAAGCGCATTTGGAACTGAAAGACAACGCGCACCCGAAATTTTTCAGAGCGCGCAATGTTCCCCACGCATTGCGTGATGAGGTCGCAAGAACATTGCACGATTTAGAATCTCAAGGTGTCATTGAACGTGTGCAGGCTTCTCTTTGGGCCTCACCCTTAGTAATTTTGCCAAAACCTTCCGGAAAATTGAGACTTTGCGTGGACTTCAAGGCAACTGTGAATCCACAACTTGTGACTGCTACTTTTCCTTTGCCCCGCCCGGAAGATCTTTTTGACAAACTGTGCCCGGGAAAAATATTTTTCAAAATTGGACCTAGCAGATGCGTACTTGCAAATACCTGTGGACGAAGAATCCCAGCGCGTCTTAGTGGTTAACACGCATCTTGGCTTGTATCGCTTCAAAAGACTGCCATTCGGGTGTGCATCCGCCCCTGCTTTATTTCAGCAATATTTACAAACTATTTGTGCGTCGGTCCCTACGGCTGCGAACTATCTGGACGATATTGTGATCTCAGGAAAGACAGAAGCCGAACATTTGCAGAATCTCCGGACCTTCTTTCAGGTCTTGCGTCAGAATGGTCTTCGCTTGAGGAAGGACAAATGTGTGTTTTTTGCTCGTGACTTACCGTACCTGGGCCATGTCCTTAACGCCCAAGGTATACATCCGAGTCCAGAGCACCTTCGTGCCATTCAGGACTTGCCGTCACCGCAGAACATAAAACAGCTACAGAGTGTGCTGGGTAAGGTAAATTATTATTCAAAGTTTGTGCGCAATGCTTCTTCCATTTCAGCTCCGCTTCATCGCTTACGCCGTAAAGGTGTTCCGTTCGTCTGGACGACGGAATGCGAACGCGCCTTTCGCCAGTTGAAATCGGCGTTACTTTCAAATACTTGCCTTACGCCATTCGATCCCCGAAAACCCCTTTTGTTGATGGTCGATGCATCGGATTTCGGGATCGGTGCTGTGCTTGCACTCAAAGATGGCTCGCATGATCGCCCTATTGCCTTTGCGTCCAAATTGCTCTCATCTGCGCAAAGAAATTATTCCCAAATAGAGAAGGAAGCTTTGGCTCTTGTGTTTGGTGTAACAAAGTTTCACGATTTCTTGTATGGTCGTCACTTTACAATCATCACGGACCACAAACCTTTGACATCACTTTTTCATCCAAACAAGCCTGTACCTCCACGTACAGCGCAGAAATTCATTCGCTGGTCTCTTTTTCTCTCGCAGTACCGCTACGATATCTTGTATCGGTCCACTGCTAAGCACGGAAACGCTGATGCGTTGTCCCGTTTGCCTGTTGCTGAGGATAAAGCATTCGATTCTTCCGAACTTGCTTGCATGTTCATTGATTCGGAAGCCGATGACGTGGTCGCATCGTTTCCGATTGATTTTCGTCGTGTAGCTACTGCCACAGCTGCTGACCCTGTCCTTGCTTCCGTTTTGCGTTTTGTTGCTACGCAATGGCCCTTGTCAAAGTCACGGATCGAGGATCCTTTGGTTCGCCGTTTTTTTGCTCACAAGGAGAGACTTTTTGTCCGACGTGGTGTTTTGTTGTTGCGTTCCGATAATGATCAATCCCGAGTCGTGGTCCCACGTTCGTTACAGTCCTCTGTCTTAAAGCTTCTTCACCAAGGACATTGGGGTATAGTGCGCACGAAACAACTTGCTCGTCAGCACTGTACTTGGTTCGGAATCGATGCTGCGATTACGAATATGTGCTCCTCTTGCGTGGCGTGTGCAGAACAACAATCCGCACCGCCGCGGAAATTCTTTGCATGGCCGAAAGCCACTTCCCCTTGGCAACGCTTGCACATCGATTTTGCTGGTCCATTCTGGAATGCTCGATGGTTGGTTGTGGTCGATGCTTTCAGTAATTTTCCTTTTGTTGTCCGGATGTCTTCCACGACGTCTTCTGCCACCGTCCAAGCCTTGTCTGCTATCTTTTGCATTGAAGGTCTTCCGCAGACTATTGTTTCCGACAATGGCCCACAATTCATGTCCGCAGAATTTCAGTCATTCTGCACGGCCAATGGTATTCAACATCTGACATCCGCGCCGTTTTCGCCTCAGTCAAACGGTGCCGCGGAACGATTGGTCCGGACTTTCAAGTCGCAGATGTTGAAGTTGAAAGAGTCGCATTCTCGGGAGGACGCTTTGTTGCTCTTTTTGTCCTCATATCGCTCTCAGCCCCGCGATGGTCGCTCGCCGGCTGAGTTGCTCCATGGTCGCACTCATCGAACTCTGATGTCTTTGCTGCATCCGCCACATCAGGTTCCTGTGCAGCGGCAGACTCCTGCTTTTGCTCCTGGCGACGTTGTCTATTATCGCAACTATCGCGGTTCACAGCGTTGGCTCGCAGGGCGCATTCTTCGCTGCCTCGGCCGCGCGATGTATTTGGTTTTGGGGGCCTCTGGTGAGGTGCGTCGGCATCTCAATCAGCTGCGCCTCTGTCGTCGCCTGGGTTCTGCCGCTCCCCGTCTGCTTTCAGCGACGGAGCCGTCGGGTCAGCGCCCTGGGGACCCATCTACTGGCTCGCCTCATCCCCAGGTGTTACCGACGATGCCTTCCATTTTGCCTCATGGCGTCGCGCCGCCGCAGCCGCCGCCGGCGCCGCCAGCAGCGGACGCTTCGCTGCAGCCGCCTCGCGCCTCCCTGGGTCACGCGCCGCCGCTTGCTTCCCGTGACCAGCCGTCCTCCGCCATGGACCTCTTGCCCGCTCCGGACCAGATGTCGTCTTCGCCCGTCGGGTGCTCCGACCACATGGAGGTCGACCCCGCGGCTCCTCTTATATCATTACGTGCGCAAACACCTCATGTTGACGTGCACCCTGGACTAGGTTTGCAGGCGTTTCCTAGCTCCCCTCGGACCGAATGGCCGGGTGCGGGTGGCACAGCCTCGCCTGTTGTTAGGCTCCCCACCTCATCGCATACGTCAACATGGGGTCCTCCCCACGGCGGGCGGAAGCCTTATCTCACGACCGTTCGCCGATTTGCGGGGGAGGAATGTGGTGTCACCGCTAGACACCACACTTGCTAGGTGGTAACTTAAATCGGCCGCGGTCCTGTAGTACATGTCGGACCCGCGTGTCGCCACTGTGTATTCGCAAACGTAGCGCCACCACAGGGCAGGTCACAAGACACGGACATGACCTCGCCCCAGTTGTACAGACGACATAGCTTGCGACTAGACCTACCAAGTATTCCTCTCATTTGCCGAGAGACAGATTAAATAGCCTTCAGCTAGTCCATCGCTACTACCTAGCAAGGCGCCATGTGTATCATTGCTAATTGCTTACTACTATGCAAGAGATGTATTTCAACAAGAACAAGACTACATTAAAGTTAAGTATATTAAAATCTCTCTTCTTTTCTTTATAGTTTTCTTCCAGTCTCCTGTTTCAGAATTTACGCCCGTCTGCGTTAGTTTCGCGTGCACCTAGCCACTCATTGTGTCGAGACCTTAGGGAATCGACACAACAATAACAGTAGGTAAGAGTTCTAATTTTTAAACTTAACTTACTGCTACATTTGCTGCACTACCCTAGCGTACAGTGTACCCACAATAATGTTTATCTCAGTATTTAGATTCAAACTTTAGTTGTAACTACTAGCCAACTGCAATCTTCATTACAGAGTTAAACAAACATGATATTTCACTGCATAGTTTATCAGTTATGTTGTATGTTCTAACAGACAGCGTTTTAAGTTCCAATGGAGTCGCTTTTCATACTATTTTCTTTACAGGCATCAAAGCAGTATCACTTTGGAAAGTTGAAAGGCAATATTTGGTCCAGAAGGGTGAAATAAATCCACCAAAACATCACGGTTATCTTCACTTTGGTCTTCAATTTTTACAAGCCACCACTTCTTATCACACATACAAACAACACAGTCACTACTAATTGAAGATGATATGTTTGTAAAAGTAATAAAGTTTGAAGATCATCAAAATTTGAGCCTTTGGAAGCAACAAAACATCTTATTTGATTGTCACTTATGGGGACACATCTTGTGATAGCTTCTTGTTCCCTTAACTGGTAGACAACATTCAAATCTCTCAGTCAGTTTTGCTTTGATTTATTCAATTTCAGGTGAAGAAACAATCATATATTTAAATCCAGTAATATTTTGTCAACAGTGTTTGACTATATCTCGTGAAGTCAGGATCTGTTCTTTGTAAGTCTTTGAAGGGCAGCTCGTGTAACTTTTCATTTCGTTGTTCTGCCTATCCCATCACAAGAAATTCCACTCTACTATAAACCAAAATCATTTTAGTGCTGGCAAACTTCAATGAAATTTTTCTTATCTTCGTACTGGCTGAATGCACCATTGCTAAAGTAAATTACCATTTCAACATTACGTATGATATTCTTAATTTCTCTAATGACTTGATGAAATGTGTACAGTCATGGTATTATGATCAAGGTAATCACTAATGACACAAATAGATTTGCAACATACTTTGTCTTCCTTTTTAAAGTATATGACAAACAGATGCAGTGTCACTTGTGTATTAGGCCAGTGAAAACTCTGAACATCATCCTGTACTCTAAACATATAGTTCCCTGCAAATCCACCAATCACTCAACAGAGGGTTTCCTTCAGGTTTTCTTTCATTTCCTTGAAATATTGGGCTCAAGCTTTTGAAATAAAGTGATAGTATTTTAAAAGCACCAGCTTATGAACAAGAGAATGTAAAAAAAAGACGAGTGCTGTGAAAAGGTAGCAAGCAAAGGGCGAGAAAGGGAAACTGTTGAAAAAACTTCAGAAATTCAGTTATTAAATCAGTTTGGCTTGCTATCTGAAGTAGTGGAGGAAGGGCCTCATCCAAATCCAGTTGAATGTAGGTTGAAGCAGAATATTACCTTAAAGAAAAAAGACAGGTCGGGATCAAATCAGAATAGGACAAGAAGAATTCTGCTTCTAGGTAGCAGTCATGATTCGTGTGTGCATTTCTTATGCACTTGACATATTCCACATCATAACAGTTTCCATGAGATTGATCAATGGAATACATAACTAACTAACTAACCAACTAGGTAACTGGGCATCACTTGTCTAATGAGTTCAGCTATATCAGTTTGTACCCATTGTTTGAAAATTACTTTGACAGGCAAGATATCAAGCTCCTTTTTAAAGACATCAAGTACTCTACATGGTGCGGTACATTATGCACAGGTGTTAAGCATGTATTTTTCATTGTTAATGTCACAATACCATGAAATCTATCGAGTCATTATAATTCACACTAAGCTTTGCTGCTTCTATCACAAGCTTCATATTCTGATGATGCTTGCAAACGCATACTCTCAGAGTTCCTGATGAACCTGGAAGAATGCACAACTTTGTCATAGAATGCAAGACATAGAGCACCAAATTCTGTGATTTGGGTATTTCTGCTTATAGAAGCAGTAATGCTCATTCAGTGAGAGAAGAACTAACTTTTTCTGCTTCTGCACCTTAACATTGTTAATCACATCTGAAACACACTCCTTTTCACCAGGACATAAGTAGTTATTTTTCATCATTCTAGTAAAACACACAATTAATAAAAACTTCACTTATGTTGTTGGCAACTTGTCTTTTTTTCTGACCATGATTGTGGCAAGATGCTAATTATCTTAATTTTATCAGCTTTACTACAACTTGGAATTTTACTCTCATTTTGGCACTAAGTATATCATACTCACTTTGTATATTTTTTGTATTATTTTGATTCTGAGCATTGAAGTCATTGTGCAGAGATTCTTGCAATTTTCGCTGACTGTGCTTGTAATTTTATCAGTTTTTCTTTGTAAAACTAACAGTCACTGTTCTGTGTTAAGCTTTGTTATTTTACAAAAAGAAGATACTTCAAAAGTTTCACGAATGGATTCTGCTTGATGCAAAGGATTATGCTCAACTAATTCAAAAGGCCAGTAAGAAATTCACGCTATTTTTCAACACTATTTGCTGCTTCTTTAACTGGTTTTTCTACATATATTCTTGATGCACAAGTTGGACATACAGCACGTCCAGGAATTTGGTTAATATCCACATTTTTACTCTTGTAAAGGTGTTTAACTAGTATTTTACATAAACCATGTTGTCTTTTTCCCCTTGTGAGTACCAAATGCATCACAACATTTTTTCCCAAAAATGTAGTTGTATTTGTCTAAATATTTATCTTTATGGTAATGGCAAATATTAGTAATTTCTTTTGAAATCTTAATTTTACCAGACATTGTTCTTCTACTGACAAGTCACTAACCCTTATTAATTGTTGGGGCACTTCTTTCTTGTAGTGTTGTTTATGGCACTGTTCACCTATTAGTACACCCACAAAACCATTCATACTTAATACTTGAACAAGCCGTTATTCTTCAGAACAATTGAAGGTGGGAGAGTTCAAGTCTACACTTGCAAAACTTTCACTGACTTGGGCATTGTTATTTAACAGTATAAAAATTTCATCATTTATTGTATTTATTAAACATCATTCGACCAATGTCAACTGTATTGATTTCAAGCCCTTGTTTGCTAACTTAGCACTGAACGAGTGTGTAGAAGAGTTGCATTTTTATTGAAATTACTGCTCTATTACTCTCAATGTAGATGAGTCTCAGCCATAATTTTTTGTGAGCTATTCCTATGAGTACAAGGAACATTCTGCACAATTTTCACTTGTTTTCATTCAGTTTGTTTTTAGATAATGATCTGTGAAAACTGACAAAAGATTTTTGGCCATTGTTGAAAAGCTCTAGAAAAAAACAGGAGAGCATTCTCATGACTAAAACTTATACTGCAGGAAGTTAAGTAAGTACTCAACAACTAAATAACATATTATTAGATTCTCTCATCCTTCTTAAAAATTTGTGGTCTTAAATAGTATCAGTTGATAAATTTTTCCTGAGTATTTACAGAAAGAGTTTGACTGACTCTCTTGCATGATAGAAAAATTTAAAAAAAATTATGCCTGAAGTTCATTTCATTTTGAATAAGCTGATCTTTAAATTATTCTGATATCTTTTAAAATAACTTTGCAATTAAACTTTCCACAAACCACATTTGCCATACAAATTTGCCCAACTGACACTTTAAAAACAGCTGGCAGAAAAAAAATGGCTTATACAATTTATTCCAACCATGTTTTGTAACTGTCTACCCACAGGGAAATCATGATTAAAAATCAGGAAAATAAAAAATGTTAAACAACAAATTTTGTTTTTATTGGTTTGAAATGGACTGACCCATGATGCTTGTGACCAGACTGGAGTGGGTGGTAGCGGGAGGATGTATGGAACAGGTCTTGCTTCTAGGTCTATCACAGGGATATGAGCCATAAGTCAAGTGGTTATAAGCAGGGGTTGTCAGGAATGGATGAGGATACTGTGTAGGTTCGGTGGGCAGCGGAATACCAATGTGTGAGGGGTGGGAAGAATAGTTGGTAGGACATCCCTCATTTCAGGGCATGACATGAGGTCATCAGAATGCTGACAGAGAATGTGATTCAGTTGCTCCAGTCCTGGGTGTTACTGAGTCACAAGGGGAATGCTCCTCTTTGGCCGGGCAGTGGGACTTTGCGAGGTGGTGGGTCACTGGAGAGGTAAGGACCAGGAGATCTGTTTTTGTACAAGGTTGGAAGGCTAAGTATGCCATGTGAAGGCCTCACTGAGACCCTTGGTATATTTCAAGATGGATCACTCGTCACTACAGATGAAGGGGGCAAGGGTGGCTAGACTAGATGGAAGACATTCAAATGTGTGTGAATTCCTAAAGGACAAAACTGCTGAGATCATCAGTCCCTGGACTTACACATTACTTAAACTAACTTATGCTAAGAGCAACACAGACACCCATGCGCAAGGGAGGACTTAAACCTCTGACGGGAGGAGCCGCACAGTCTGTGACATGGTGCCTCAAACTGCATGACCACTCCACATGGCTGTATGGAATGGACTTCTTGGTATGGAATGGGGGGCAGCTGTTGAAGTGGAGGTATTGTTGGTGGTTGGTAGGTTTGATGGGTGGAGGTACCGATGTAGCCACCTAACTAGTTGACAATCTTGCAAGGCCTTAAAGTGGAAGTGTAATGAAAGAATCACCAGAAAAGTGTCAAACTCTGGGCAGCATGTAAGTAATAAAAATAATACATTTAAAATATTTTATCACTACAAAATTTTAGTATATTGCCTATTATGTGGTACTGAATGAACAAGGAATTTTTTTGGGAATGGGGGGGGGAGGGGGGGGGAGGGAGCATGAGAGGGTGGCTGTTTGTCATTCTGGCTGCATTTGTGTACACATGTGTTGTTGAGACTGTATTGCAATTTAGTAATACCCTACATAGTGATTTCTGCAGCTCCACAACCCTAACAAAATATGTTTTGGTTAAAGAGATGTCCAAGCAAGCATTTCACATGATACCTCTAGACTGACAGTGCACTTGTTGATGTGAGGAGAATAGTGATCTCAACAGCTTCAAATCAAATATTTCCAGCAGCAGCTGGCACATCATAGAATTTGTTAAGGTTTGAGAATCAGGCTTTCCCTTTAGAACACTCTGATGCTATGTTCCAAGGAAACAATAGACTTCCATGTGTTGTATACAACACATGAGTATACTCACTTCCTTTCCAGCACTATTCCCTTCTTGGCATGTCCATTGGCCAAGCACCTTGTCAAGTGAACCACTGAACATGTGTGGGATATTATCACACAGAAACTGTGTTCTCAGTAATTATCAATTAACTGCAGACAAGGACGAGAGACACAGTTCATAAGGAGCACATATAACACCAATACCATGAACGAAAGGTTTGACCAACGCCAACTGGTACTTCAGAAATGCTAATTTTGGGTCAGTAATGCAGTCTAATGATCTGAAAGTTAAATCATTTAATTGTGTCATTACAAATCATGTAATTAACATTTCAATGTTTCCTGCTGATTCCTTCACTGTGCTGCAGCTCACAAAAGCTCACATTTTTATTTGTAACTCACAAATAAATTGCCTTGTATTTTGCACATAACTAAAATACAACTGCTCATGAAAGGTCATAAAGATAATGGAAAAAATTTTTAAACTATAGATATACAAACTGTTTACTCACCTGTGCCCTTGGTACTTGTACTGACAGTATCACTTGGCTGGCTGTCGCCAACTCTATTGTGTGCTACAATATATGCATGATACGTGGCCCCACAGAGCAAAGTCTCCAGAGTGTGAGAATTTTTTTCAGCATCCAGCTGAACATACTGCCAGTTCCCATGGTCCCGCTTATAATTCAGTATATAACCTGCACAGTAATGTAAAATGTTATATTTTTAAACTGGGAGCACATGTACTTTTACAAGAGAAGTAAAATAAGTCAATAAAGAGTTTTCAGGAGAGGAATGAAACATATTTTAACACAATATGACTAAGGAACTACGCTGTCCACATTAGAATTTGTCACAGAACCACTGGAGAAGGGGAGCTGTAAACAGTTACAGCTATTCATGTTGTTCCTAAAATTGAATCACCATGAAGTCACTACAAGTGAAGTCATCCAGGTCATCCTACCAACCATCTCAGATTTGGATAAAACTTGGCTTATTTGTTCTCACTCTGGAGATAAGGAACCATACCAAATTTTAGCATTTTATCTCTTTCTGTTTCCATTTTTATGGTACTTTAAATTTCAGAAGTTTAGTTGTTTTCAACATTTCAATGGCAAAAACTGACACTTGCTAACAGCTTGAAAAAAAGTACAATTTTTTCAATTATCAACCAAACAATATGAAATTTTAATACCATGTATCAGAAAAGTCTCTCTGCAGCAGCAAGCTTCATGTGTCTCACCTTGTGGGCCACAAAATGTTGGCAGACATTCAAGTCTCACCTGCAAGTGTTTTGTGGACCTGCAGTGGTAGGGTATGGGTAGTAGAGTTTCGTCTATGTTGGAGCTGTTAGTTGTGTTATTGGCTAGTTCTTGTGTAAGGTGAGTGTAGTGAGAATGCTTACCATTACAGAGAGAGCGTTTTTAGTGGAAGAGATTTTCCATGCAGCAGGAAACTTTACAGAGCATGTGAGGCAGTAATTTAGATTGTGTTTTCCTGCTTCAAGGTGTCAATGTCATGACACCGTGCATGATTTAATTCACAAATTCCAGATGCCAGGTTCAGTTCATGATGCACCATGAACTAGTAGGACCACAAGTTTAACACAACAGAAGTTTAATGACATTTTGGAGATCATGTTGTGGCGTCCAACAAAATTAGTGAGGAGATTATTGAAAGAGGCTAAAGTCTCTTGTATGACAGCATGTAAAGCTATAACCAAAGAATGTGGATGTATCCATAGAAACTTACTGCTGTGCAACAATTACATTGTACAGACCATGCAAAACAAATAGTGTATTGTGAATGGTTTCAGTGATTTGTTAACCAGCATAGAGCTAGTGTTTTAGATCAAACCTTTTTTACTGATGAGGCTTGGTTTCACCTATATGGCTACATTAATTCCCAAAACTCACGAATTTGGTCATCCAAAAATCCACATACGTTAAGAGAAATGCCATTGCATGTAGATAAACTTGGAGTATGGGTTGCCACAATACGAGCATGGATTATAGAGCCTATCTTTTTTTATACTACTGTCACTTAGGATGTCTACTGTTCCCAGATAATTTATCCATTTATTGCTATGCTGAATGAGAATGACATCACTCATTTATTTTTAACAAGATTAAAATACTACTGCTCATATGGCGTATCAGACCCTCCGACTTTTTCATAAAATCTTTGGAGACAGTGTAATTATGAAAGGTCTCTGTCCCCTGTGATCATCGGATCTATGTCTGCCAGACTATTTCCTTTATCAATATAATAGAGGGAAACATTCCACGTGGGAAAAATATATCTAAAAACAAAGATGATGTGACTTACCGAACGAAAGTGCTGGCAGGTCGATAGACACACAAACAAACACAAACACACACACAAAATTCAAGCTTTCGCAACAAACTGTTGCCTCATCAGGAAAGAGGGGAAGGAGAGGGAAAGACGAAAGGATGTGGGTTTTAAGGGAGAGGATAAGGAGTCATTCCAATCCCAGGAGCGGAAAGACTTACCTTAGGGGGAAAAAAGGACAGGTATACACTCGCACACACACACATATCCATCCATACATATACAGACACAAGCAGACATATTTAAAGACAAAGAGTTTGGGCAGAGATGTCAGTCGAGGCAGAAGTGAAGAGGCAAAGATGATGTTGAATGACAGGTGACGTAAGAGTGGCGGCAACTTGAAATTAGCGGAGATTGAGCCCCGGTGGGTAACGGGAGGAGAGGATATATTGAAGAGCAAGTTCCCATCTCCGGAGTTCGGATAGGTTGGTGTTGGTGGGAAGTATCCAGATAACCCGGACGGTGTAACACTGTGCCAAGATGTGCTGGCCATGCACCAAGGCATGTTTAGCCACAGGGTGATCCTCATTACCAACAAACACTGTCTGCCTGTGTCCATTCATGCGAATGGACAGTTTGTTGCTGGTCATTCCCACATAGAATGCATCACAGTGTAGGCAGGTCAGTTGATAAATCACATGGGTGCTTTCACATGTCGCTCTGCCTTTGATCGTGTACACCTTCCGGGTTACAGGACTGGAGTAGGTGGTGGTGGGAGGGTGCATGGGACAGGTTTTACACCGGGGGTGGTTACAAGGATAGGAGCCAGAGGGTAGGGAAGGTGGTTTGGGGATTTCATAGGGATGAACTAACAGGTTACGAAGGTTAGGTGGACGGCGGAAAGACACTCTTGGTGGAGTGGGGAGGATTTCATGAAGGATGGATCTCATTTCAGGGCAGGATTTGAGGAAGTCGTATC
Organism: Schistocerca nitens; assembly: GCF_023898315.1. Taxonomy (NCBI): domain Eukaryota; kingdom Metazoa; phylum Arthropoda; class Insecta; order Orthoptera; family Acrididae; genus Schistocerca; species Schistocerca nitens. The sequence continues at coordinate 25,899,429 of NC_064614.1, forward strand.
CCTGCTGGAGAGCCACATTCAGACTCTGATCCAGTCCCGGAAAGTATCCTGTCACAAGTGGGGCACTTTTGGGGTTCTTCTGTGGGGGATTCTGGGTCCGAGGGGATGAGGAAGTGGCTCTGGTTATTTGCTTCTGTACCAGGTCGGGAGGGTAGTTGCGAGATGCGAAAGCTGTTGTCAAGTTGTTGGTGTAATGGTTCAGGGATTCCGGTCTGGAGCAGATTCGTTTGCCGCGAAGACCTAGGCTGTAGGGAAGGGACCGTTTGATGAGGAATGGGTGGCAGCTGTCATAATGCAGGTACTGTTGCTTGTTGGTGGGTTTGATGTGGACGGACGTGCGAAGCTGGCCATTGGACAGGTGGAGGTCAGCGTCAAGGAAAGTGGCATGGGATTTGGAGTAGGACCAGGTGAATCTGATGGAACCAAAGGAGTTGAGGTTGGAGAGGAAATTCTGAAGTTCTTCTTCACTGTGAGTCCAGATCATGAAGATGTCATCAATAAATCTGTACCAAACTTTGGGTTGGCAGGCCTGGGTAACCAAGAAGGCTTCCTCTAAGCGACCCATGAATAGGTTGGCGTACGAGGGGGCCATCCTGGTACCCATGGCTGTTCCCTTTAATTGTTGGTATGTTTGGCCTTCAAAAGTGAAGAAGTTGTGGATCAGGATGAAGCTGGCTAAGGTGATGAGGAAAGAGGTTTTGGGTAGGGTGGCAGGTGATCGGCGTGAAAGAAAGTGCTCCATCGCAGCGAGGCCCTGGACGTGCGGAATATTTGTGTATAAGAAAGTGGCATCAATGGTTACAAGGATGGTTTCCGGGGGTAACAGATTGGGTAAGGATTCCAGGCATTCGAGAAAGTGTCTTTGATGAAACGAAAGTGCTGGCAGGTCGATAGACACACAAACAAACACAAACATACACACAAAATTCAAGCTTTCGCAACAAACTGTTGCCTCATCAGGAAAGAGGGGAAGGAGAGGGAACGAAAGTGCTGGCTGGTCGATAGACACACAAACCAACACAAACACACACACAAAATTCAAGCTTTCGCAACAAACTGTTGCCTCATCAGGAAAGAACCATGACACCAACCACTTTCTCGAACGCCTGGAATCCTTACCCAATCTGTTACCCCCGGAAACCATCCTTGTAACCATTGATGCCACTTCCTTATACACAAATATTCCGCATGTCCAGGTCCTCGCTGCGATGGAGCACTTCCTTTCACGCCGATCACCTGCCACCCTACCCAAAACCTCTTTCCTCATCACCTTAGCCAGCTTCATCCTGATCCACAACTTCTTCACTTTTGAAGGCCAGACATACCAACAATTAAAGGGAACAGCCATGGGTACCAGGATGGCCCCCTCGTACGCCAACCTATTCATGGGTCGCTTAGAGGAAGCCTTCTTGGTTACCCAGGCCTGCCATCCCCAAAGTTTGGTACAGATTTATTGATGACATCTTCATGATCTGGACTCACAGTGAAGAAGAACTTCAGAATTTCCTCTCCAACCTCAACTCCTTTGGTTCCATCAGATTCACCTGGTCCTACTCCAAATCCCATGCCACTTTCCTTGACGTTGACCTCCACCTGTCCAATGGCCAGCTTCACACGTCCGTCCACATCAAACCCACCAACAAGCAACAGTACCTGCATTATGACAGCTGCCACCCATTCCACATCAAATGGTCCCTTCCCTACAGCCTAGGTCTTCGCGGCAAACGAATCTGCTCCAGACCGGAATCCCTGAACCATTACACCAACAACCTGACAACAGCTTTCGCATCTCGCAACTACCCTCCCGACCTGGTACAGAAGCAAATAACCAGAGCCACTTCCTCATCCCCTCGAACCCAGAATCCCCCACAGAAGAACCCCAAAAGTGCCCCACTTGTGACAGGATACTTTCCGGGACTGGATCAGACTCTGAATGTGGCTCTCCAGCAGGGATACGACTTCCTCAAATCCTGCCCTGAAATGAGATCCATCCTTCATGAAATCCTCCCCACTCCACCAAGAGTGTCTTTCCGCCGTCCACCTAACCTTCGTAACCTGTTAGTTCATCCCTATGAAATCCCCAAACCACCTTCCCTACCCTCTGGCTCCTATCCTTGTAACCGCCCCCGGTGTAAAACCTGTCCCATGCACCCTCCCACCACCACCTACTCCAGTCCTGTAACCCGGAAGGTGTACACGATCAAAGGCAGAGCCACATGTGAAAGCACCCACGTGATTTACCAACTGACCTGCCTACACTGTGATGCATTCTATGTGGGAATGACCAGCAACAAACTGTCCATTCGCATGAATGGACACAGCCAGACAGTGTTTGTTGGTACTGAGGATCACCCTGTGGCTAAACATGCCTTGGTGCATGGCCAGCACATCTTGGAACAGTGTTACACCGTCCGGGTTATCTGGATACTTCCCACCAACACCAACCTATCCGAACTCCGGAGATGGGAACTTGCTCTTCAATATATCCTCTCTTCCCGTTACCCACCAGGCCTCAATCTCTGCTAATTTCAAGTTGCCGCCACTCTTACATCACCTGTCATTCAACATCATCTTTGCCTCTTCACTTCTGCCTCAACTGACATCTCTGCCCAAACTCTTTGTCTTTAAATATGTCTGCCTGTATCTGTATATGTATGGATGGATATGTGTGTGTGTGCGAGTGTATACCTGTCCTTTTTTCCCCCTAAGGTAAGTCTTTCCGCTCCTGGGATTGGAATGACTCCTTATCCTCTCCCTTAAAACCCACATCCTTTCGTCTTTTCCTCTCCTTCCCCTCTTTCCTGATGAGGCAACAGTTTGTTGCGAAAGCTTGAATTTTGTGTGTGTGTTTGTGTTTGTTTGTGTGTCTATCGACCTGCCAGCACTTTCGTTCGGTAAGTCACATCATCTTTGTTTTTAGACTATTTCCTTTAGTACACTGCTAAAAAATTTGTGTATAAAAATAACCCAAAGACAATAGATGAACTGAAGACAGTAATAACTGATTATCTGCACAAAGTTACACATGGAACACTGGTAAAAGTGTTTGCAAATAAATGTAAATGTGTTGAACTATGCCTTCAAGAAAGAGGTAAACATTTCCAGCACCTATTGTGATATAGGTGAGAGCAGTGGATTGAATTGTAATTACTAAAGTTCACTGTTTTAATTGTAATAATGTCGAATCCCATCTTCCGACATAACTGCAGCCACTAGCAGTGAATTTCGACCCCTGGCGCCCTGGCGTATACAGCGACATGAATGTGTTGCCAACTTTATATGCCCTATTAGATGAGACATAAGGAGCTTCCCGCAGTGGAGAGACTTCGGGGGCACACTGTATTTTGTTCTGCATAAAACATGGTTCACCATTACATTAACAAAATCACATAAAGAGAAAGGAATAATCACTAAAACACTTATCCATTTGAGAAATTTACTGGTGGAGCCATTGTCTATTTTCATCACTAATGGTACTAACATTATCCAACAAGAAGTCCAAATGATCATTCAAGAATTGTAGTGAAATCTTCCATCCCATAAGATGCTAATGATCTCAGTAGATCTTGTACAATACCATGATAGGTCTCAGCCTATAGTTGCCTAAAAATTTCTTCAGTACTTGTGAAAGAGACATTGTAGAGAGTTTCAGGGAGAGCATAAGGGAACAATTGACAGGAATGCGAGAAAGAAATACAGTAGAAGAAGAATGGGTTGCTTTGAGGGGCGAAATAGTGAAGGCAGCAGAGGGTCATGTAGATGAAAAGACGAGGGCTAGTAGAAATCCTTGGGTAACAGTAGATATATTGAATATATATTGATGAAAGGAGGAAATATAAAAATGCAGTAAACGAGCAGGCAAAAAGGAATACAAACGTCTCAAAAATGAGATCGAAAGAAAGTGCAAAATGGCTAAGCAGGGATGGTTAGAGGACAAATGTAAGGATGTAGAGGCTTATCTCACTAGGGGTAAGATGGATACTGCCTACAGGAAAATTAAAGAGACTTTTGGAGAAAAGAGAACCATATGTATGAATATCAAGAGGTCAGATGGAAACCCAGTTCTAAGGGAAAGCAGAAAGGTGGAAGGAGTACATAGAGGGTCTATACAAGGGCGATGCACTTGAGGACAATAATGGAAATGTAAGAGGATGTAGATGAAGATGAAATGGGGGATATGATACTGTGTGAAGAGTTTGACAGAGCACGGAAAGACCCAAGTTGAAATAAGGCCCCAGGAATGGATAAACATTCCATTAGAACTACTGATAGCCTTGGGAGAGCCAGCCCTGACAAAATTCTACCATCTGGTATGCAAGATGTATGAAACAGGCGAAATACCCTCAGACTTCAAGAAGAATATAATAATTCCAATCCCAAAGAAAGCAGGTGTTGACAGATGTGAAAATTACCGAACTATCAGTTTAATAAGTCACAGCTACAAAATACTAACATGAATTCTTTACAGATGAATGGAAAAACTGGTAGAAACCGACCTCGGGAAAGATCAGTTTGGATTCCGTAGAAATGTTGGAACACGTGAGGCAATACTGACCCTACAACTTATTTTAGAAAATAGATTAAGGAACGGCAAACCTACGTTTCTAGCATTTGTAGACTTGGAGAAAGCTTTTGACAATGTTGACTGGAATACCCTTTTTCAAGTTCTGAGGGTGGCAGGGGTCAAATACAGGGAGTGAAAGGCTATTTACAATTTGTACAGAAGCCAGATGGCAGTTATAAGAATCGAGGGGCATGAAAGGGAAGCAGTGGTTGGGAAGGGAGTGAGACAGGGTTGTAGCCTATCCCCAATGTTATTCAATATGTATATTGAACAAGCAGTAAAGGGAAAAAAAGAAAAATTCTGAGTACGAATTAAAATCCATGGGGAAGATATAAAAACTTAGAGGTTCACAGATGACTATGTAATTCTGTCAGAGACAGCAAAGGACCTGGAAGAGCAGTTGAATGGAATGGACAGTGTCTTGAAAGGATATAAGATGAACATAGAGGAAAGCAAAACGAAGATAATGGAATGTAGTCTAATTAAGTTGGGTGATGCTGAGGAAATTAGATTAGGTAATGAGACACTTAAAGTAGTAAATGAGTTTTGCTATTTGGGGAGCAAAATAACTGATGATGGTCGAAGTAGAGAGGATATAAAATGTAGACTGGCTATAGCAAGGAAAGAGTTTCTGAAGAAGAGAAACTTGTTAACATCGGGTATAGATTTAAGTGTCAGGAAGACAGTCCTGAACGTATTTGTATGGAGTGTAGCCATGTATGGAAGTGAAACATGGACGATAAATAGTTTGGACAAGAAGAGAATAGAAGCTTTTGAAATGTGGTGCTACAGAAGAATGCTGAAGATTAGATGCGTAGATCACATAACTAATGAGAAGGTATTGAATAGAATTGGCAAGAAGAGAAATTTGTGGCACAACTTAACTAGAAGAAGGGATCAGTTGGCAGGACATGTTCTAAGGCATCAAGGGATCACCAATTTAGTATTGGAGGGCAGCACGGAGGGTAAAAATCGTAGAGAGAGACCAAGAGATGCTTACACTAAGCAGAATCAGAAGGATGTAGGTTGCAGTAGGTACTGGGAGATGAAGAATCTTGCACAGGATAGAGTAGCATGGAGAGCTGCATCAAACCAGTCTCTATACTGAAGACCACAACAACAACAACAAGAGAAATGTTAATCAAAATATTCTGTCCAGGTAGTAGTTCATTCTGAGCAGGCTATCTTTATCTTGTAATAGCATTTTTTTTTCCTTTTTGTGTGCTTTCCCAGACACATAGAGAGCAGCAGTGCTTTGCATCCATACTGTTATGTCGCAAGTCAAACCACTATGGCATTTTATTGCAGCAAGCTACCTTGCAGTACGGGCTCGTAGCTTTGGAGTTGGTGGCAGTAACAGCCACCTGTATCTCGGTGTGATTCACTCGCACCTGTCGTAGCACGACTGTGGAAAGCACAGCGACAAAATATTCAAACCTTTAAGAATCTAAGTAAACTATACTAAATCTTATTCAATTTTGAAAAAAAAAAAAAAACTTTATATTTAGACTTTTGTTATAAAAAAAAAGCTGGTTGCAAAATCTCAGCTTTCTTGCTGGGATACTTTCAGAGCTAGAGAAAATTACCAAAAATACCAAAAAGCGACACTAGTGAGATTAAAGTCAGTTCAGATGCATAACAGTTTGTCCTTTGCTACCAGTTGGAATCATTACTGAAGTTTACAAAAGTTAGGTCAGTATGTTTGAATTTTTGTACTTAAATAACGTTCACTATTTTTCGTTTTTGTAATAGAGAATTCAGTAAGAATTAATATTCATTTAATAACTATTTGTTTTTTTTTGTGTAAATAAATGAGAGTAAATGAGAGTGTGTTTGTGGGACATACATAAAGATTCAATATTATGTCCTGTTAAACGTTATGTAACTTGGTCATGGGAAAGTGTGAAACAAGCTGTTGCAATGAAAGCTGTACTTGCTTGCTGATGACGTATGCCCAAGTGTGCCTGTTTTTGTGAGAAGGCAGCCAGAATATTTATTTGTAGAGTAATGTTTTTCTAAAGTTATTTCAGGATTAGTTTCCATTTCATTTGGTTTGGTGGAACATTTTATTAATGATGTAAATGCATCTGTGAATGTTGACTGGAGTAAAACAGTTTAGGTGCGAATATGATCTTGAAAGACTGATCTGATTGGTTGTTCATGTGATCAACCAATCAGAGTGAGGTCTTTCCTGTGCTCTATCAAGTAGTATATGCGCTGTGAGCAACGGCATTGAGGCAGTCATAGTCTCGCTGTCGGACGCGCAGGTCATGTTGAATATGCCTGAAAAAGTTACGTGTAAAATGAAGAAGGTACTGTTATTTTGCATTTGGTTTATATCACTGTGAAAGCAGATGCATTTATGGACAGATTGTGAAAATTTGAGCTTTGTGAAGGAATTATTTGGAGAGATAAACACATGTAAATCTCAGCCTTTGTGAAGAATTCCGCATGGCATATTTCGTAATTGTTTACGGAATAGGTGGCGAGCAACTTCGTTTACAAAATCCACTGAAAAGGACCAAATGTAAAACTCATGTTGTAGCTGAGTGTAAACTGTGAAAATTGCGTAACAATTCGGGTTGAACTTTGGTACATTTCTGGCTGTCTTGTGTGTGCACTAGATGGTATAAGCTATGAGATGAGGACAGTGATATTAGCTGTTAGTTTTAAATTTGGGCTGATGGCATCTATTTGATTTGGCATCTAATTAATTTCATCTCTCAATATATGGTAGGAATTATTTTTATTAAGGCCATAAGTAAAGAAAAAAGTAATTCAATTGCTGTTAAATTCAACATCTTGTATTTCACTAAGAAAACATAAAAAATTACTGTGACCTTTGTTATTAAAAATATGTACCTGTAAATTAGAAGTATTTTGCCATCCAAATTGTCAGCTCAATGTAAAACTTTTAACTGAAACTCACTTAAAAGGCCATAACTCACTCAAAAGGCCGGTCAGAAGTGGCCCCAGGGTTCCTCTGGGCTGGGAGGCTGACTCCAACACCCAACAACCATCACCCCAGAGTATTCTGCTAATGTTGGTAGTAAATGAATGACCAGTTGAGTTTCGGGTGGACACAGGAGCAATGAGTAGCCTAATTAATTTAGACGCGTACAGGCTTTAGGGCGGCCTTGGATTGCAACAGTCACTATGTCAACTTTTATTTTATAATAAACAGTATATGCTTTTATGTGTGTGTGTATTGTGGGGGGGGGGGGGAGGGGGGAGGAGGAGCAATTCTCAATCGCAGCATGCTATAAAGATGTGGAATAGTAATTTAATTGTTAGACAGTGAAATGAAAAACAAGTTCAAAGTCGCAAATTTTAATTTTTTTATTTACGTGATGAGTAGTTTTGGGATGGAACCCATTTTTAAATCATCGTAAAATAGTAAAAAATTGATATTTCCAGAAAAGCAAAACCATGTCAACAACTTGCAAATGATCAGTTACAGTGCATACATATAACTGTCTGTGCCGTAACTGTCCGTTTGGACATTTTTGACATGTTCTTGCATTTTTGGAAATACCATGTTTGACTAGGTTACGATGGTTTGAAAATGGGTCTCAGCCCGAAACTACATCTACATCTACATACATACTCCACAACCCACCACACGGTGCGTGGCGGAGGGTACCTCGTACCACAACTAGCATCTTCTCTCCCTGTTCCACTCCCAAACAGAACGAGGGAAAAATGACTGCCTATATGCCTCTGTACAAGCCCTAATCTCTCTTATCTTATGTTTGTGGTCTTTCCATGAAATGTAAGTTGGCGGCAGTAAAATTGCACTGCAATCAGCCTCAAATGGTGGTTCTCTAAATTTCCTCAGTAGTGATTCACGAAAAGAACGCCTCTTTTCCTCTAGAGCCTCCCACCCAAGTTCCTGAAGCATTTCCGTAACACTCGCGTGATGATCAAACCTACCAGTGACAAATCTAGCAGCCCACCTCTGAATTGCTTCTATGTCCTTCCTCAATCCGACCTGATAGGGATCCCAAACGCTCGAGCAGTGCTCGAGAATAGGTCGTATTAGTGTTTTATAAGCGGGCTCCTTTACAGATGAACCACATCTTCCCAAAATTCTACCAATGAACCGAAGACAACTATCTGCCTTCCCCACAACTGCCATTACAAGCTTGTCCCACTTCATATCGCTCTGTAATGTTACGCCCAAATATTTAATCGACGTGACAGTGTCAAGCGCTACACTACTAATGGAGTATTCAACTAGTCCTCGAGTGAATAAAAAAAGTGAAATTTGCAGCTTTGGACCGGTTTTCACTGTACTGATTAACAGAAGTTGCCGACCCACAGCTATTCCAGCATGCTGGAAGTTCGTTAATTGCTAGTAATTAAGTCCATTTAGAGTCCCAATTGGTCCCCTTTCAAGATTTGGACTATTACTACAGTTGTACGGCAAACTGTTTGAGAATACCTTTTTTGAGGATCATGTCTCCCTTAAGCAATTCCTAAATTTTGTAACCCCTGTGCCAATCCTCTTCACTATGCATGACATTGTCAATGGCAAGCTGCAGCATTGGTAAGAACTCAGCATTGTTTCTCCTATTTCATCTAGTCAGTGGGCCACCCCTTTGACGGTGATTCAGAAGCCAAATGATGCCATGTGCCTTTGTGGCATTTTTAAACAGACAGTCAATGTCCAAGTAGCACAGATTCACATCAGAAATCTTAATGAGCATATGCTGTAATGTTGTTTATTGACTAAACTGATGAAAAAAATGGTACACTGTGTACAGTTATGATGAATTATGATGGAATTGTCATGAAATACAGTTTATGTTCTAATATATGCTCAATGAAAATAAACAAATACTAAAACTAACACTTATAAAATTTATGCAGAGAATTCTAAAGGTTTTCAACATTAAGCAATATACAGAGAACCAGGAATCTGTAATTATAAAGTTATTAAATGTTTTATGAATCTTGTATTATTGTGGAAATGTATTTTCAGTACTTTGGTAATTTTAATCATATTATTTTGATTTGTTTGTTAGTCTGAAACTATTGTTATAATTTATAAATTCAAATTCTGTAACTTTTTCTGGAAAATTTTGTAACTTTTAATTGAAACATCTAAATATCTCTATTACACTCTGTATATATTCATGTTTTCATTATTGACAGGAATATAAGGAATGGTGCCAGCAGCTGAGGAGGCTCAGTTTCATCACAGGTTTTGTACGTGTCAGTGATATGTCAACATCCTGACGTGAAACATGTGTAAATCTGTAATGCAAATAAACAATAATTTTAAATAAATCAACTGTTTCAGCTGCATCATTTCACCATAATTGATTAATCAGGTCACGCAAATCCTGAAATTATGGAGAAACCAAGACCTTCTTACAGGTGGACACAAACTGCAGCAAAGAGATACTCCCAATCTTCAGTCATCATGAAATTAAAGCAAGAACTAACTTTCATAGCCCAACAAAGTAGTTATATTGTAAGTTGCTGGCAAATCAGTCAGGGGATCAGATTTTTCTCGCTGTTCAGAGTCTATTGCGCGGATCCTATTATCCTTAGATAATGAAACTGTTCAATAATCGTTATTGATGTAAATGTTCAAAGTGAATGATCGCCAAAAATTTTATGTTAATACTCATCAAACACCACACTAGTAATGGTAGAAACTCTGTCCTGAAGCAACATGTGAAAATATGACATATGCAAACTGAGAATAAATCACTGAAGTCATTCCATAATTAACACTTTACCCCAAACTGAACTCATTGTTAAGTGCATATCGAGTTACATAATATGGCATCCAAGGCTGTTCCTGACAACTGTACAAACACAACGTAGTTTCCAACACGGAGTGTGCACTGATACATATCTAGAAAAGAACTGGGGCTTTACTCTAGCTCACACACTCTTATTTATATAGCCGCGGTGCGGACCGCCAAATGCGCAGCCAACAACATTTGCCTTACTGACGAGCCGCTGGGCTAACAAAACACCACTTCAAGTTACTAAATAATTAATTGCTTCATTCGCAGAAGGCCAATGAAGCTCTCGATTTAACTGTGCAATCAGCACACAGGTAAGTATCTATAATAAAATTCTAATGTGGCTAGGTTAAATACTTTTGGCGAGAGAATTATTTTAGTTGTACTGCACGCAATAGATGAGCTCTGAACTTGCCCTTTGGAGCAACGCTACAGCTATAGTTTTATAGCTACCTTTTTGAAACTTCTCACATCTTTGTTATTATAGCGTATTTCCATTCTACCTAAATCTAAACATCCTAGTTTTATCTAATCACTTACTTAATCTATCTTGCTTCAGTACTTTTAGGACACAAAAACAGAAAATTATGAATTTCTATCAAAATGTTACTTTGTGAGAGCCAGCATGTTGTTCCTATTAAATTACAATGAAAAAGGAATCCAAATATAAATTTTGAAGTTTCTAGCTTATTCCTGTTGTGCCGATGATTTTTAAGTAAAACGTCCAAATTTCGAAAACTGTGAAAGTTACCAAACTGAAACTTAACACATTATTATTTTAGCATCACTCCTGACATGCTATCAACTTTTCAGATTATTTACTTTATTTTTAACGTATTGCGCAACATTCATGACGTCATAGCTAATTACAGTGGACTAAGCTGGCACACAATGGAAAGTATATGAATTTTATATGGGGTGAGTAGGCTGCTTCCCTACATGGTGACTTGCAACACGCCAGCTAGTGAAATTTATTTTATTTTATTCATTTATTTATATCTTTCAATACATGTTTCACAGTCCAATATTGTGCTATAGCACCTGGATGGAGAACAGGTCAAGACATTTAATCTATTATCATCTTCATATAATTAATAATCTAACAGTGTAAATACAAATTTCAAATACTACTTATTTGGTTTATGAAGTACAAAAGCCATTTTCATGAGCTTCACAACACGAAACATGTGATTTATAAGGCCTAATTAAAGTTGCAAGTGATATTAAAATGGAAAAACACTGAAAGATTTGAGAAATAGTCCTTCCTAAATATTTCATTTAGAGAATAGAAACTTTTTTCAACCAAAAACTTATTTAGTTTACTTTTAAATAATTCCACTTACTTGTGTCAGACTCCTTCTTTCTCCTTCCCTGTTGGCCTACCTTGGCCAAATCTTGCTTTTTCGATCCCAACGGTATTAGGTTTCGAGGCCCGAGGGCGTCTTTCTAATTTTCTTATTCCTACTTATGACCCAACTCCTGAGGGGAGCCCACCCCTTAAGAAAAGCCAGCAGTCCTGTAAGCTGTGAGGGTAACACTGCAGGTTGGACGGGAGGCCAGCACCCTCTCTTCGTAAAAAATTAAACATGCTTTCAAGACTACAAGTAAACCTCGGAACATTACTGACAAAAATAGATGACGTCAATGGCAAAGAAACGGTATATGATTTGGAACGTGGAATGTAAGGAGTCTGTACAAGACAGGTGCTGCAATCAGTGTGGTCAAGGAAATTCAGAGGTACGAACTAGACCTAGCTGCACTGCAAGAAATCCGGTGGGACGATGCTGGGAGCATTGATGTTGAAAACTGTACAATTCTGTATGGAGGCTGTGAACGAGGTCATCTGTTAGGCACTGGTTTCTGCGTCAGTAAGACGTTGGCCACTAATGTTTCACAATTAGTTTCACTCAACCCAAGAATATCTAACTCTGGATGTAAAGCATATTAAGACGACTTTTGTGAACTGTCATGCTCCCATGGAGGAGAGCGAATGTGAAGTGAAAGACGAGTTCTAAGTGCAGCTAGAGGCAGTGATGGACACTATACCAAATGGACACCTGAGGATCCTCCTTGGTGATATGAATGCCAAGGTTGGGAAAGAACAAATATTCCAAGACACAACAGGAAGGCACAGTCTACACAACCTAAGCAATGACAATGGGGTTAGGTTCATCAGCTTCGCTACATCATTAGGGTTGTTCATCTCCAGCACACCACTTCCAGCGGAAAAACATACATAAAGGAACCTGGGTGTCACCAGATGGGAGAACTGTAAATCAAATAGACCATGTAGCCATTGATCTCAGAGGCAAGAGATGGGTGTTAGACATTAAGACAGCATGATGTGCCGAAGGTGGAAGTGATCATTTCCTGGTCAGAGGCCGTTTAAACACACAGTGTAAAGGAAGAACGGGGCCTAAGTTAAAAACAGTGGAAAGGTACCATGTGGAGAAACTGAAAGATGAGGCAACGAAGAGCGGATACCAGTTGCAACTTAGTAACCACTTTGAAGCACTCAGTGAAATGGACGCGAATCAGGACCTTGAACTAATGTGGGGAAACATCCAGAGCTCAGTTAGGGATACAGCAAAGGGAACACTCATGGGAAACCCAGTGGGCAAGAAGACCTCGTTTGGAAAGGAATGTGCAGATGCCCTGGAAAGGAGAAAGGAAGCCAGGAACAAGTGGCTGAAGGGGACAAATCTGGCACAGGCCAAAGCACAATTTGAGGAGGTCCAAAAGACTACACAATCAATTCTGAGAAGAGCAAAGAGGAAATACATAAGGAATATCATCATTGAAGCAGAAACAGACTTCAGAGGACAAAAGACTAGGGAAATGTTTCTGAAGGTGAAGTACCTCTGCAAAGGTCACCAGGCCAAGCAGAAATTTGTCAAAGATTCCCGTGATAAGATCCTGACGAACGATAGGGACATAGCTGAGAAATGGAAAGAGTACTTTTGACAGCTGCTAAATTGTGATGAACCTGAACTGCAGTTCGATTTCCAGTACCCAATTACAGCCGATGCAGACTATCCCCCACCTACCCTGAATGAGATAAAAACCAGAATCAGACACCTTAAACAGAATAAGAGTCCAGGTGAAGATGGAGTACAGGCTGAAATGATCGTGGCAGGAGGAGAGAAACTTGCAGAAAAAATACACCGACTGATACAGGCAATATGGACCAAAGAAGAACTACCAGGAGAATGGAAAACAGCTCTGATTTGTCCAATACATAAGAAGGGCGACAAACTGAAATGTGACAACTATCAAGGAATCGTCCTGCTTAATGTCTGCTGTAAGATCCCATCCAATTGCCTCATACATAGAATTCAGCCAGTGGCAGAATCGGTGATTGGGGAGTACCAGGGAGGTTTCCGGCCAGGATGGTCAACAGTAGATCACATCTTCAGTCTCCGGCAGCTCACTAAGAAACTGGGTGAATATGGTAAAGATTTGCATATTTTATTCGTTGATTCTAAGAAGGCCTATGATTGCATACATCGCAAGAGCCTGCTCAACTGTTTAAGGGAGTTTGGCATAGCAGAGAAACTCGTCAATCTGATAAAGATCTGTCTGAATGAAACATGTGCAAAGGTGAAGATGGGAAATCGTGTAACTGAGGAGTTTGAAATTGTGACAGGACTCAGGCAAGGAGATGGGTTGTCCCCTATCCTGTTCAACTTTGCCCTCGAGAAGATCGTACGCGAGACCTTCCAAGAGAACAAAGGGATTGAAATCGAAGGAAAGAGACTGGCATACTTAGCCTATGCAGATGACATCTGTTTACTCTCTAGATCGGAAGAGGAGTTGGAGCAAATGACCAAAGCACTAAAGAAGGCTGCAGGCAAATTTGGGCTAAACATAAACGAAGCCAAGACAGAGTACCTCGTTATGACGCATGGTCATTGTCAGACTGCTGATCATCTACAGTCACTGCAGGTTGGGGACCATTCCTACAAGAGAGTTCAAGAATTCAAATACCTAGGGGCACTTTTCACTGAGAACTCGTCATGTGAAGCAGAGATCAATGCCAGAATACAAACACGAAACCGATCTTACCACAGTCTAGCACAACTGCTTCGGTCCAAATATCTCTCCAGACAGTTTAAGATTCGACTGTACAAAACCCTGATCCAGCCTGTTGTTCTATACGGCTGTGAGACATGGAGTATCCGGAAACAGGACTTCCATAAGCTCCTTGTTTTTGAGAGAAAAGTGCTTCGGAAGATCTTCGGTACGGTTCTGGATGCAGATACCAGGGGAATGGAGGATCAGATACAACCAAGAGCTTGAGGAACTACGCCAGCAGCCCAACATAGCAGGAACTGTCAAAGCCAAACAAATGCAGTGGGCCAGCCACGTGGCCCGGATGAAGGATCACAGATGGCCTCAGAAGCTCCTGGATTTCACACCTACAGGAAAGAGACCGCCAGGGAGACTCAAGAAGCGTTGGAGGGATAGACTCCATGAAGATTTAAACCAAGTGTCAATAGATGTGATCGGATGGCGGATAGCAGCAATGGACAGAATACAGTGGAGGAGGAAACTTGTAGATGCGTGCGGTCCACTGGGCCTGATCACGTTAGTAGTAGTAGTAGTAGTAGTAATAATTTAAATAAGTAATTATTTTCCTGTAGGTATTTAACATCACTGTGTATTGAGCTGATGATTTTTGTGCAAATTTATTTTTTAACTTTTTGCACCATAGAAAAAATTCTTCAGGTATCTCACATTTCAGAACCTTCAACATCGCAGCGCGTCAGCAATCGTTGGTTAATATATTAAAAAAATAAGAACCCACCTCAATTGCGAAAAAAGCACAATAAAAAACACAAGCTTTTTTTAAAAGTTCTCAAAATGATGTAGACCATATTTTTTCAAGTTTTAATGAGCTTCACCATAATATCAGTTTTACAATTGAGCGAGAATCCGATACTAGGTCCTTAAATTTTTTGGACCGCACTTTAACTGTGGTTGACAACCGCACTGAATTTAAAATTTTTCGGAAAAATACATTTTCCGACAATAGTATACCTGCAGACTCGGCCCATCCGTACGCCCATAAGATGGCCTTTTTTCATTCTAATATTCATCGAGTTACAGCTATCCCTCTTGCACCAGATGCGGTAGAAACTGAACTTGTCACACTTGAGAATTTTTCTATAAATAATGGCTATAGGCCTCAGTTGGTGAGACAGATGTATAACAAGAAAATAAATAAAAATAAAATTACGTCTTCCACACTAGGGGATGCGTTAGATGACAAACAGGCGACAACGATATCTATCCCTTACATAGGCAATATAAGTTACAAATTGGGGCTTTTACTCAGAGCCCATAATTTCAGAGTCACCTATTCTACTAATAATAGTTTACATAGGAATTTAATTCACTCCTTGCAGAGTAAAAGCGATAAACTTTCCCAATCAGGAGTATATAAAATTACATGCGGGGATTGTCCAAAATTTTACATCGGGCAAACGGGGCGAGCTCTGGGTCTCAGGTATAAAGAGCATATTCCTACTAGAAGTGGTGACGGTACTAAGGGCTCTAAGTATGCAGAACACCTTGTGTAAACGGCTCATGCGCCAAGCCCTCCAGTTAATATCGAGTTACTTCATGCCGAGGTTAAGGGCTTAAAACTGGATGTTTTTGAAGAAATGCAGATCTTTAAGCATCTCCAACATGTTTAAGAGAATATCCTTAACGACCAACTCCTACTAAGAAATAGAAATTTTTTTGAAGGTTTTGCACCTTTACTTTGTTCCTCATACTTGCAAATCTGATGACCTGGGGATTATCACATGCGCGTGCTAATTGGCGAACACGGTTGGTTAAGTTGTTCATCTTCTTTCTTTTAATCCTCATTTTCCTTTTACGATGAAGGTGATTTTAGCCTGTTGAACAACTCACTTTTTATCCCTATATCTTTATTACCATGACGTCTTTAGATTACATCCCCTCAGCCCCCCCCCCCCCCCCCCCGACTAACTACTTGCTTTAGGTATAGTTTTTAAGAGTTCCTCCTGTTGTCATAGGTAGCTTCATATATGTTTCTTTACCAGCATAAGCAACCGTGTGCAGTTATTTTTAGGTTTCCTCTCCTATTTAGCTCGTCCCCTGTTCTATCCATTCCATTTTTTGATATACGTTGATCCACGGTTGGGAATATACGGGCTATTTATCCCCGAACCATGTATAAACTTTCTCGTAATCGTATGCGCATGCGCATTCAAGTAACTTCCCTTGTCTTGCGCATGTGCATAGATAGTGGGTCAGGCTTGTAAGTGAGCGACCATTTGTAGCTGCAGTTTATGGCGGGTCATGGCCCATCGAGCATAGGCCCGTGTGAGGTGGAGCGTACACCATTAAATTAAGTAGTGCTTTTGACTTTGTACATATGTACTGTTTATGTTTTCCTTTTCTTTTTCATTTATAAATGTATAGCTATGGTGTTCTTTTAATCATAGACAAAGGTCTTCTTTGGCACTTGTGGTTTTTATTGTTGTTCTGAAGAAGGTGTAGTTATCTATGCCGTGACCTGGGTTAACACTTAACACTAGGTGTTTTTTTCACAATTGAGGTGGGTTCTTAGTTTTTTAATATCTCACATTTCCTTCTCGTGTTATGATGGTGGTATGTCTCATTTGTTTCATACTGAGAATGAGTGTAAAATATGAATATCATGATCAAAAAGAGATAATATAAAATGGTTAATATCCCTGTCATCTCAAAAAGATTTCAACATGAGGTTCTTGGAGGTACTCCAGACACATTTCACAATCTTTTTCTGAAGAATTTTTTCAGTGATGGTGATTTCATCCCACAAGATGATTCCATAACACATCAGTGAATGGAAGTAACCAAAATGGTCAGATTTTGTGACATTCAGGTCTCCAATATCTGGGATTATCTTGATGGCAAAAGTTACTGAGTAAGCCTTTTCAAGGTTTAGAGGATGTAGTGTTACCAGTTAAACCCATTATCTATATGGACACATTACAAGTTCAACATTATACCTTCTTTATCCACTGGCTCTCATGTTCAATAACCATCTTTTGTTTGCTCCCGTGATCAGAATGGAATTGAATGCAACAGATTTTGTTGGAGTTTATTGCTGGATAGTTTACTGTAAGTCAGTTAAGAACATTTAAAAGTAACTGGTTGGCATTAAATTCTAATGATTCAGTGAATGTTTTATTGTCTATCACATTGTATGTGTCATCTACAAACAATGTGAAGTTCCCTGCTTTGTTGGAGGGAGAGATAGATCAATGATGCTTATAAGAAATAGCAGGGGACAAAGGAAGACACCTTATGGAACACCCTATATTACCGTTCTCCGGTCAGACTCTACCCTCCTACCAGCATGCTTTTTCCATCAAACACTACTTTCTGTTGTCTGTCCTGTACATGGAATTGAGGAAGTTACTAAACAGTCCTGTGATTACACAGTGGCAGGCTTTCTCTGTAAGTATCCTATGGCTGCAGTTGTAGTGATAACTGTTTCCTGCAGTTTCGTGCTGTTTAGATCAAAGTTGTCAAAGTGATTGGCAATCCTAGCATACATTAATTTTCCAAGTTTTTAGAAAATTGAGTCAAAAGTGAGACTTTCCTCCAATGCTAAGTAGCATATTGGGAAACAAGTTTCCTCCAGCAAACTCAATCAGCTGCCACGTTTTCAGCTTAGGATTATAATTTGCAAGATCTGTGGCAATATCTTTTTGAAGAGTCACTTCACAGTGGTACATTTCATTCTTGCAAGGAAGATACCTCGACTGAGGGAGCTGTTGAATATATGAACCATGGCTGCCTTTACCATCTGATTTCAGCAGGATTTTAGTAGTTCCGTTGAAATGTTTCAGTACCTGTTGAGCTTTGCTTTTAAAAGAAGTGATCGTTTTCCTTACTTCCTGTAATGTTATAGGGGCTACACCTACCTGATCTATAGAATTAAGGAAATGTTCTTTTAGTATTTTTCCTCAGCTACATTCAAAAAGTGCTCATTAAAGATTTCTTCCACAGTCACCCAAGTTTATTAATTTTAGAACTCAAATACAAACTTTTAGACTTCTGAATAACTTTAATTAACACTGCAATCTGTGCTGCCCACAATACAAATCATAGGTTATGAAACAATGGAAAATACAGAATGGAATAATGATAATATTATGAAAAGGATAGAGTGCTACTCACCATGCAGAGGAAATGTTGGATTGCTGACAGGCACAATAGCTTGAACATTATGTCACCTACAGTTACAAATTCTTGTATACTGCATTGAAAAACTTTATCACAAAATGGTCAAAATGTGTGTCAGAAGAATGAGCACACAAAAATTACACCAATCTAGGGTTCTTGCCAGCCAAAATTGCAATTTGACAATAAAACCAATAACGTTGAACACCACAGAGGACAGAAAATGTAGTAACCACATCAAAAACATCAAGAGAAACAATGTGTTTTTACTGGGTGATAGTCACAAAGTCACTGAAGAAATAAAAAATGGTATTCTAGATAGTTACATGCAATGTAAGAATGAAATTCTTAGACATAATTTATGTCATTGATAAGAATTATGATTGTTTGTTCATACCTAATATTGGTGTTCCTCCATCCTTAGGCGTGGTCCACTGTAGTTTGATAGTGTGATGATCCGAACCAAGAATTTCAAGTACTGGAGTATCAGGTGGCATCAGCACAATAACTTGGTATGTTATCTGATCGTCACCAAATAGATTTTTTGCTATACAAGAATAATTTCCTTCATTTACTTCCTCCAGTCCTGTCAGAAATAAACATGCACTTCTAAAACGATTATGTATATATACTGGGTAGTACACACAGATGTGACATGCTTCGAGGAAATTACTTTACCAAATAAATAGTTTCCTTCATAAGCTTTGGTCTATTGTTGTTATTCATGCATACATTAATAGTTGGTGCTGGTTAACAGCCACTAGAAAGATGATGAACGTATTACACATATTCTGGTTTTTGCTCACAGCTAATAGGACACATGACAAATGGCTTACTTAGTTTTGTAAAAAGAGGAACTTGATAATATGTATAGTTACTTTCTCACTAGTGAAATTACTGAGATATATTTAGAGCATATTAACGTACTTGTTATGTGAAGTAAGCCCTGTGATATTTTGAAACTAGAGTCGGATTTAAGGGTCCTCTTTTTGTGGAGCCACCGCACACTAGGTGTTGGATTTCCAACTGCCAGGCATGACATGGTAACGCTTGTTTTCAAAGCACGGCGTAAAACTTGAGAAAAAGATGCGATGCGAGCAGGAGCTAAGAGACAAAAGAAACAATACTAGATAGAGAAACTAAAAATAATTACACAATTTATGCCACAAATATATGGAATTTCATTGAAAGTTATGCACTGGTTCCCTGAAAATGAGAAAAAGTGTGGAAACTCTACATATCTCAACACTATTATGTGCAAATACTAATGAAGACAGGCAAAATACCATGCCCACTAATAGCCAAAACAATATATTATTGTGCAACACACAGAAGTATGTATGTTACTCATTCTTTTTTCCTCTTGTGAATTGTACTTCTAAAGACAATGGCTTTTATCTTCTAATGTGTCTTGTGTATTCACTATGCCATACACTTTGTCTTTATGGCAGAGGGGACAGGAAACTTTGTAGTGGTAAGTCCAGGACCATCAGTCTTTGTGCCAATGTCCTGGATTAAATTCCAAATGTGTGCACAGTGTCTCATGATGTGAGGGCATGCGGCACTGTTGAGGGTGATCCTTTTGTCAGATGGGGATGCTTAGCTTGGCGGCCCCTTGCTGTTTGAGAGGAGTGAGCTATGTCCTGGCACTAGGGTTTACCCCTTCTCTTCTCTCATCATCATCCAACACAAACATGACACCTCACACACACACACACACACACACACACACACACACACACACACCAGTCACCTAGTTTTGGTGACTGACGCCTAACAGTATGGCCTCGATGAAGTTCACGAGTACCGATATGCCGACAGCTGTGAACAACCTTGTTGCTTTCGCGTCTAAATCTCTCACTCTGGCCCAGAGGTATTACTCTCAGGTGGAAGAAGAAGCTGTTGCCATAGTCTACACTCCCTGGAAATTTCATGCTCCAAGTTTCATCTTATTACTGACCATAAACCCTTGGTTTCCTTGTTCAGCCCTCACATCTCCTTGCCTAACAATGCAGCATACCACCTACAACATCGGGCACTGTTCTTGTCTCTCTAGAATTATAAAATCCATTTTTGACCTATATCTAAAAATGCCGATGTGGATGCCATGTCCCATCTTCCCGTGGATCCTGATCCTGACTTTGATCATGAAGAATAGCTTTGCTCCCATCTTGATACTGAAACGCAGACTGAGGTCAATGGTTTCCCAATTATGAGCTGGTGCATAGCAGCTGCTGTTGCCACAGACCCAGTTCTCCGATAGGTGGTTCAGTTTGTTCAACAGGGCTGGCCATTTAAATTGCTGGGACAAGCTTCGGATCACCTGTACGACCATTTTTCCTTACAATATTGCCTCTCTGTTTTTGACTGTGTTTTGGTGTTGTCCACAAAAGAACCATCGCTTAGAGCAGCCACTCCCACTGCATTATGGTGCGACCCCTGTTACAGCAGTCCGCCTTGCCGCCCTCAACATCAAGCCTATCGTTTCCTACTCCCATCCCATTGGCTGAATCCTCCATGTACTTCACCCTGGGATTCCAGCTTCCTGGCACCAGGCTCTGATAAGTATCCCACCTGAGGTCCATTGCCGCAGCCTGTTGTTCCAGTTGGGCCACCTCCAATAGACCCATCACATCACCTCAGCCATCTTCACCGGTGGGTCCAGCCCCATCTCCTCTGCACTAGGAACTGCCAGCTGATAAATGTAAATGTCTTGTGACTAGAGCCTCCTGTCGGGTAGACCATTCGCCGGATGCAATTCTTTCAATCTGACGCCACTTCGGCGACTTGCGCATCGATGGGGATGAAATGATGATGATTAGGACAACACAACACCCAGTCCCTGAGTGGAGAAAATCTCTGACCCAGCCAGGAATTGAACCCAGGCCCTTACGATTGACGTTTAGTCACTCTGACCACTCAGCTACCTGGGTTGGACTGCCAGCTGATGATGACACAGAGATGTTGATGACACTCTTCTCTCCAGTGCTGTCAACGGGTGATGCAAGGGCCACTGCCCTCAGGAGTGCCTGTGCTCCTGCGCGTTCTGGCCCTATACTCCCATGCCTGCCTTGCACATCGTCCTGCCCCCTCTGTCAGCACCCTCTGCTGCCACTCCAGAGTTGATGAGTGTGACTCTTGTTGGGCTACAGGAAAATCCTCTGTCACCATGGCACCCACTGTGCACGAGGCAGAGGTGTGCTGAATCCTGCTACCAGTGTGAGTGAGTATGAGTGCACTGAGTGTGATGACACCATGTGTGAGTGATTTAACTGGCTGCCAACTGTATCAGCATGAGCTATCTGCTGGAGGCCACCTGTGGGAGGCGAGCATGTGACGCAGTCTCTGCCACACTGTCTGCTGGTGACAAGTGCGTATATATGTACGGAGCAGTGCTGACTGACTCTCTCTGAGTCCATTCAATTGTATCGTTCACACTTGTTGTGGCTCGTAATGTGTGGATCCGTGAGGTGCTTATTTCTGTTACTGTTCAGAGATTTATGAATAAAGCCATACTTGTGTTACTTGGATCAGTTTCGTGTATTACTTGGTTACTACAGCTTCGGAGGTATTCTTCAGTTCTTTGCTTCCTTCAGGTGGTTCTAACACCCCCAACTCTTAATGTTAGGAATTTTTTACCAATTATATAAAATTTGGCTTCTCATATTTCATTTTCATTAACTTATTAAATTTATTCTCTTAATATACTGATCACCCGGAACATTATGACCACCATCCAAGCGATAGCAGCAACACCTCGCGAAGAATGACTGCTAGTCAGACAAATGTTCAGTGCATGTAATATCATATCAGTGAGCATGCTGTCCGTGTGTATAATGCGGAAGGCAAGCCATCAATCTGAATTCAAGCGAGGGCAGACTGTGATGATCCACAAACTCGATACAAGCACTTCAGAAACTTTAACTTTTCCCGGCAAATTGAATGTTCAAATAACTTACGGGTTTGCTGCTGGATGACACCCTCTGTGAACCAAGGTATTAAATTTCCTTGCGCATTTCTTCCTCCTCGCATCTGTGCCTTGAGAATGGCAGGGTGTGCTCCTGTCAAAATATTGGCGGTGTTTGACGACGTCACCCAGCAGCAAACCCGTAAGTAATTTGAACTTCAGAAACTGCACGACTTGTTGGGTAGTTGAGGAGTGCTGTGGTGAGTGTCTTCAACACGTGGCAAAACTGAGGTGAAACCACATCCAAATGTCATGGGGTTGATCAGTAGGCTGGGCAGACTTATAGAGCAGTAAAGGCAGTGAACTGTGTTGGAACTAACATCAGACTTTAACGCTGGGCAGGATACAAGTGTGTCTAAACACACAGTGCATCGAACGCTATGAATGATGGGTCTCCACAACCAACAATCCGTGCATGTGCCAACGTTAACACCACGACATTGGCAACCACAACTGAAAAGGGCACGTGTCCATCAGCACTGGATGCTGGCACATAGGCAGAGCACTGCGTGATCTGATGAATCTTGATACCTTCTGCATCATGCCAATGGGAGGGCATGAATCCATAGTCTCCTAGGGGAACTGTTCCCTGGTACCTGTACTGTGGGATGGAGACAAGGTGGTGATGGCTCCATTATGCCCTGGGGAACATTGATGTGGGCTTTCATGAGTCCAGTGGAACTTGTGCAAGGCACTATGATGGCCAAGGAGTATTGTACAGTGGCTGCAGACCACATTCACCCCTTTATGACAGTCATGTTTCTCGATGGCAGTGGCATTTCTTAAGGAGATATTGCACCATCTCACAGTACCAAGAGTGTGATGGAATGGTTTGAGGAACACAGTTGTGAGTTCCAATTAAAGTGCTGGTTCCCCAACATGCCAGATCTGAACACCTCTGGGATGTGATTGAATATGGTGTCAGAGCTCCTCAAGCACCTCCCTGTAATTTACGGGAATTAAGTGACCTGTGTGTGTAGATGTGGTGGCGACTCCCTCAGTGACCTACCAGGTCCTCATTGCTTCCATGCCATGACATGTTGCCACTGTTATACATGCTAAAGGTGGACATATGGGCTATTAGGTAGAGGGTCATAATGTTCTGGCTGATCAGTGTACGTTTTTCTAACTAACTTTCTTTTGCATAACATTAAATTTATCCCAGCTTGGTGACTAATGACTGCATCGGTGTGCATACCAAACCCAATAAGACCAGAAGCACCAATGATGGGGGAATGGGCTACTTAAAACATAAATTATCTAACATCATTGGTCACAGCACATTGCTCATAAATGTCCTATACTTGGTGATGGAAAAAAGGAATGCACACCAGTGCTACACTAAGGCTAAGTGATGAGGAATGCCACAGATACAAAGGAAAGAGCAAATCACTTGAGTACTCAATATATGATGATGACAAGATACATTCTCAAAACTTTAAGCAAATATAAAGGTTAGCTGTTGTACTCCTAAGAAGTTATATGCACAGCTTTCTATGTCACTCATCACTTGAATCACTTGTTTCTTGAAAGCTATGTAGCATCTTGTACAACATAACAACTTATTTAATGGATAACAGTTATAGGCAGTAGCAGTAGAAAATTGTAGTAGATGACAGAAAATTTATTTCACATTATTTGTTTACCCTAAATACGTAATTAAATTATTCTACGACAGTACTCCATCTCACTCTCTGGAGTTTATTCAAACATCGGGTGGCGGGGAGGGGGGGGGGGGCGGTGTTAAGTGTTACGTGTACATATAGGATCAGTCAAAAAGGGCTTCACAATTTTGGAAAGACATAGAAATTTATTGAGATAATTTGCAGGACCAGTACATGCGTAATTTTATAGCAAACAACCCTCTTCCAGCACCAGGAGTGCCAGTATAGTACACAGTTAAAATGGCTACCTTCACTGATGTGGAGAGTGCTTGCTGTCCATTTCGTGCATCTGAATGTGCTTGAAAACTTTTTCGTTCCACAGATCAATGAAGATAACTGAGCTGCGATGGTTTACTACCAGCAAGATGGTTCACCAACCCATTTCCTCATGGAATTTTGAGGTTTCTTCGATAATCACTTCACAGGTCAATGGATTGGTCATGAAGGGACAATCGCACGGCCACCTCGCTCCCTTGAAGACCATGTGTATATTCCCCCTTACCAAACAATTTCACTGACCTGAAAAATCGAATCTATGCTGTCATTGGACAAGTTATGCACAATTTGCTTCAATGAGTGTGGGAAGAAATTGATTACTGATGATATGTATGCCACATCACAAATGGTAGGCACCGCAAACCAATATGAAATTTTTAACTTTTATGTGAAACTTTAGGCTGTTTGCTAGAAAATGATGCATCTACCTATTCCGTAAGTTATCTCAATAAATTTTGATATCATTCCTAAGTTATGAAGTCCTTTTTGACTCACACTATATTTAAGGCACTAAAGAGAAGTGTGGTGGAATGACGCATAGGAAATGTCAACACATAGTGTGGCCTCATAATTTATCCACATAAGTAACACACAATTCTGGGACTACAGAAGCTACTTTTATTTCACAAAGTAGAAGACACACTGGCATTAGATAAAAACAAACTTGCACTCTAAAGCAAAGGAACTTCTGTAACGTGGCAAAGATAACAACACAAAACACGCCAGAGAATTCACATCTACCACCTGCTACTCTTACGATGAACAAGTACATAAAAATATATCACTGCCAGAACAGTAACATCATGTGTGCAGTATTGTTACTCTGTTATTTAATTTATTTATGCCAAAAAGGAAGGTAATGGTTCCAATAAACTTCAAACAACATAGAGCACTGCATTACAACTACTATAACAACACAGTTAAACTATCAACAGTTCAGACCATAGTTCACACTCTGTTCAGCTTACCTCTTGAATTGGGTGCCTGTAGAACAGGCCGTGTAGGATCACCTTCACCTACTATAGTTGAAGCTGTCACCCAAAACTCATACTGCTCTAATTCCTTCAATCCCCGAACCTCATGTGTCCTTATAGTGGGCCCTGCTTGAAAGCTGGCTTGCTGCAAAAGTTTATAACACAACAATGTAAGTTACTGAAAACATCATTACCACATAAATATAACTGGTAAAATACAATGAAAAGGGGGGGGGGGGAGGGGGGGAAGCGAATGGGGAAGATGGAGGATCTAGATGGCATGCTGTGAGGCACTCATTTAAAGTCAAACATAGTCTACTCAGCAGAAGGATCTGATATGTCATTGGTCGGTCAACTTTGTTCTTGGCAAAAGTTTGTTGGTGTCCATTCATTTGGGTGACCAGCTGATGTTGAAAAAGTTGCAGTAGAGTTCATGTATGGGATGACAATATTACAGGTAGTCCTGGCTGTGATAGAGTATGATATGAATGCCTATCTTGTATTAAAGAAGGGTACAAGTCATGCAGCTTTCATCATTTTAAACTTCTTCTCCTGGATTTTATTTTCTCCAAGCAGCAACACTCAGTTAGCAGCTGACAAATGCAGATGGAATTGAAAGTGATGCATCTGACTCAAGAGCTGCTGAACTGCAGCTTCCATGAATAGCTGACACTTACAATACAGGGTCAAGCACAAATCAGTATGTAAAATGATGTATTGGGTTTAAACAGACAATGGAAAATCCAGGCTGGAATAATGATAATATTGTGAAAAGGATAGATTGCTAATCACCATATAGAAGAGATGTTGAGTTGAAGACAGGTACAATGAAAAGACTGCTATATATTTAAGATTTTACCCAACAGGCCTTCTTCTCATGATTCCAGTCTCTGGTCACTGAGGCCAGACTCTTAACTAAATCTAACAGCTATATACTGCAATAACTATGGGATGTTGAAAGTGTATAAGATGCACTCACTTCCTTAAGATCACCAGTAACTGTACTCCTCAATCCTTTTGACATTTAAAATCTTAATTACATGGTCGGCTACAGCAGTCTCAACCCAAAGCATACAACAGCACAGTTTTTTTATTGATCTAAGTAACCATGCAAGTCTCATCAAAGTCTTATGAATGTAGAAGAGTGGTAATTTTTCAAATGTACCTTCTTCATAAAAATGATATTTACCATAGGACATGGTCTGACAAAAATATTCTCAGAGGTTTCCTCAGGAGGACTCAAGGCTCTTAGGTTTCTCATTTGATTTGGGATGTAGACTGGCTGATGACACACCTGAACCATTGGGATTGCTTTTGTTTGAAACTGTAGACTTTGAATAATTTCAAGAAATAGAGTGGGAAAGAAAGGTCAGTCAAGACAGAGCCTCTGCTTATCTGGAAAAGGTAGATACAGATTGAGTGTAGCATGTGCTCCAGAGTTTGCTCACCAACAACTATTTCACATCACATCAACAACCATCCACAATCTTACATCTTTTTCACTGATGATTGTTAAGATGTTGTTAAGTTCTTTGACTCCACCACAGGCAGCCAAAAATGTACAACAGAACTGTTCCCCATTCCTACCAACCATCAGGTGATTTAGGAAGAAAGGCAAAATAACTGGCTGAAGAATGAGTACAACATACATACTGTGGTGTCACCACCAGACACCACACTTGCTAGGTGGTAGCCTTTAAATCGGCCGTGGTCCATTAGTATACGTCGGACCCGCGTGTCGCCACTGTCAGTGATCGCAGACCGAGCGCTGCCACACGGCAGATCTAGAGAGACGTCCTTGCACTCGCCCCAGTTGTACAGCCGACGTTGCTAGGAATGGTTCACTGACAATTACGCTCTCTTTTGCCGAGACGATAGTTAGCATAGCCTTCAGCTACGTCATTTGCTACGACCTAGCAAGGCGCCATTACCAGTTATATTGATGCATGTACAGTCCAGAGCAATGTACACCAAATATGGATTAAAGTTAAGTATTCCAAGAACTATGTTCTTTTCTTATTAGACTCAACTTCTTTAATTGTTCCAGACCTCACGCCAGTCTGCGTGTAATTAAACGCGTGCATTTCGGCCTCCTCTAGCAACACGGTGTTGGCTCTTCTGCCAACACAGCACATGGCAACGAGGATTTAGCGTTCGTATTGCCCTAATTTACTTGTCATGGCTTCGCCACATTCTCCAGATGTACTGTCCGAATTTTATCGCTTACAGAATCAGCAGACGCAGGCCTTATTGGATGCCCTTGGACAGCTCGTCCAGGGTCAAAATGCACTGCAAAACGATGCGGCCGCCGCCGCTTCACCGCTACCGCCGCCACAAAACGCAGTTGCACCACCTTTTCGTCCTTTTGATGCCGCACTGGAAAGCTGGACGGAGTGGTCACACCAATTTGGATTCCATCTCGCCGCCTACAGAATTCAAGGTAACGAGCGGCAGCCTTTCTTATTGTCCTGTGTAGGCGTCCAGACGTACCGTGTGATAGTGAAATTATTTCCCCGACGCGACATAGCAACTCTGTCCTACGACGAAATTTTGTCTGCATTAGATGCATATTTCAAAGAATCAGTCAATGTAGTTGCCAAACGGTATACGTTCTTTCGTACCAAACGTACGGCCGGTCAAACTAATCGGGAGTGGGTTGCAACTTTGCAAGGCCTTACTAGGGATTGTGCTTTTGAGTGTGAATGTGGACTCCCTTATTCAGATACTATGGTGCGTGATGCAATTGCACAGAACGTTTCTGATGTTCGTATCAGGGAACAGATTTTGAAACTAGTCAATCCCTCCCTTCAACAAGTGATGGACATATTGGATAGGCAGGACACACTTGACTTTGCTCAGGAATCATTTGCAACTTCGCCAGCCGTGTGTCACGTTAACCGGCCCGCCGGGCGCGCTGCACGGAACAGTCCACGCAGCTGCCGCCAAGCTCTCCGCTACGTTTGCCGCGGCAGCAAGCAAATGCAGTGCTAAAATCATGTCCGCGGTGTGCAACTAGACATTCGCATGACAATTGCCCGTCACGCCAAGCTATTTGCTTTTTCTGTAATAAAAAAGGACATGTTCAGAGTGTTTGCCAGAAAAAGCTTAGATCGGACACTCACAACCATTCCAGGCCCTTTGCTTCGCGCCGGAATCGGAATCGAACCAAGAATACTCAGGCTCGTGAACCTTCGCCCATGGACATTCATGTCGTTCATTCCACTCCACCCAGTGCCACTCTCTCTAACAGTGACTGTGTTCGTCCCACAAATAGTGTGCGTCGACATCGACGGAAATCCCGTCACGTCGCAAGTGATTCTGTACCAGTGTCGGTTCACGTTGCACGAGACAGTCGCTCTTGTCATCGGCAGGACAATAAACTTTTTGTAGACTTGGACTTTCATGGCCACGTGATACCATTCCAGCTCGATACCGGAGCTGCAGTTTCACTAATCAATCACGACACGTACCACCAACTGGGCACATCTCCCTTGCGTGCCGCAAATGTTAAGTTAACTAGCTATTCCGGTCAGAATATCCCTGTGTTAGGACAGTGCAGGTTTCTCTCTGGGCCTCACCCTTAGTAATTTTGCCAAAACCTTCCGGAAAATTGAGACTTTGTGTGGACTTCAAGGCAACGGTGAATCCACAACTAGTGATTGCAACTTTTCCTTTACCCCGCCCGGAAGATCTTTTTGACAAACTGTGCCCGGGTAAATATTTTTCGAAGTTGGACCTAGCAGATGCGTACTTGCAAATACCGGTGGACGAAGATTCCCAGCACGTTTTGGTGGTTAACACGCATCTTGGTTTGTACCGATTCAAAAGATTGCCATTCGGGTGTGCATCCGCCCCTGAATTGTTTCAGCAATATCTGCAAACAGTTTGTGCTTCGGTCCGTACTACAGCAAACTATCTGGACGATATTGTGATCTCCGGAAAGACGGAAGAAGAACATTTAGCCCATCTCCGAACATTATTTCAGGTTTTGCTACAAAATGGTCTTCACTTGCGGAAGAACAAATGTGTGTTTTTTGCTCGTGACTTGCCCTAGCTGGGACATGTAATCAATGCCCAAGGCATACATCCCAGTCCAGAGCACCTCCGTGCCATACAAGACTTGCCATCGCCGCAGAATTTGAAGCAGCTACAGAGTGTGCTGGGAAAAATCAACTATTATCATAAATATATTCCCCATGCCTCTTCCATTTCAGCTCCGCTTCATCGCTTACGCCGTAAAGGTGTTCCGTTCGTCTGGACGACGGAATGCGAACGCGCCTTTCACCAGTTGAAATCGGCGTAGCTTTCCACTACTTGCCTTACGCCATTCGATCCCCAGAAACCCCTTTTGTTGATGGTAGATGCATCGGATTTCGGGATCGGTGCTGTGCTTGCGCACAAAGATGGATCGCATGATCGCCCTATTGCCTTTGCGTCCAAATTGCTCTCGTCTGCGCAAAGAAATTATTCACAGATTGAGAAAGAAGCTTTGGCTCTCGTATTTGGTGTTACAAAGTTTCATGATTTCTTGTATGGTCGTCACTTTACCATCATCACAGACCACAAACCTTTGCCATCGCTTTTTCATCCGAACAAGCCTGTACCTCCACGTACAGCGCAGAAATTCATTCGCTGGTCTATTTTCCTCTCGCAGTACCGCTACGATATCTTGTATCGGTCCACTGCTAAGCACGGAAACGCCGATGCGTTGACCCGTTTGCCTGTTGCTGAGGATAGAGCATTCAATTCCTCCGAACTTGCTTGCATGTTCATTGATTCGGAAACCGATGACGTGGTCGAATCGTTTCCGATTGATTTTCGTCGTGTAGCTACTGCCACAGCTGCTGACCCTGTCCTTGCTACCCTTCGGCGTTTTGTTGCTACGCAATGGCCCTTGTCAAAGTCACAGATCGAGGATCCGCTGGTTCGCTGATTTTTTGCACACAAGGAGAGACTTTTTGTACGACATGGTGTTTTGCTGTTGCGTTCTGATAATGATCAGCCCAGAGTCGTGGTCCCGCGTTCGTTACAGTCCTCTGTCTTACGGCTTCTCCACCAAGGACATTGGGGTATAGTGCAAACGAAACAACTTGCTCGTCAGCACTGTACTTGGTTCGGAATCGATGCTGCGATTACGAATATGTGCTCTTCTTGTATGGCGTGTGCCGAACAACAATCCGCACCACCGCGGAAATTCTTTGCATGGCCGAAAGCCACTTCCCCTTGGCAACGCTTACACATCGATTTTGCTGGTCCGTTCTGGAATGCTCGATGGTTGGTCGTGGTCGATTCTTTCAGTAATTTTCCTTTTGTTGTCCGGATGTCGTCCACGACGTCATCTGCCACCATCCAAGCGTTAGCCGCTATCTTTTGTATTGAAGGTCTTCCACAGACTATTGTTTCCGACAATGGCCCACAATTCACGTCCGCAGAATTTCAGTCATTCTGCCAGGCCAATGGTATTCAACATCTGACATCCGCGCCGTTTTCGCCTCAGTCAAACGGTGCCGCTGAACGATTGGTCCGGACTTTCAAGTCACAGATGTTGAAGTTGAAAGAGTCGCATTCTCGGGAGGACGCGTTATTGCTCTTTTTGTCCTCGTATCGCTCTCAGCCCCGAAATGGTCGCTCGCCGGCTGAGTTGCTCCATGGTCGTCCTCATCGAACCTTGATGTCTTTGCTGCATCCGCCGCATCAGGTTCCTGTGCAGCGGCAGCCACCTGCTTTTGCTCCAGGTGACGTTGTATACTATCGCAACTATCGAGGTTCACGGCGTTGGCTCGCAGGGCGCATTCTTCGCTGCCTCGGCCGCGCTATGTATCTGCTTTTGGGGGCCTCTGGTGAGGTGCATCGGCATCTCAATCAGCTGCGCCTCTGTCGTCGCACGGGTTCTGCCGCTCCCCGTCTGCTTTCAGCGACGGAGCCGTCCTGTCAGCGCCCTGGGGACCCATCTACTGGCTCGCCTCATCCCCAGGTGTTACCAACGCTGCCTTCCATTTTGCCCCATGGCGACGCGCCGCCGCCGCCTGTTCTCCCGCCGGCGCCACCCGCAGTGGACGCGTTGCTGCAACCGCCGGGCGCCTCCCTGGGTCATGCGCTGCCAATCGCTTCCCGTGACCAGCTGTCCTCCGACATGGAACTCTTGCCCGCTCCGGACCAGATGTCGTCTTCGCCCGTCGGGTGCACCGCCCCGATGGAGGTCGACCCTTCGGCCCCTCCTGTCTCTCTAAGGGCGCATACACCGCATGTTGGCGTGCACCCTGGACTAGGTTTTCAGGTGTTTCCTAGCTCCCCTCGGACCGAATGGCCGGGTGCGAGTGGCACAGCCTCGCCTGTTGTTAGGCTCCCCACCTCGTCGCATACGTCAACATGGGGTCCTCCCCACGGCGGGCGGAAGCCTTATAACACAACCGTACGCCAATTTGCGGGGGAGGAATGTGGTGTCACCGCCAGACACCACACTTGCTAGGTGGTAGCCTTTAAATCGGCCGCGGTCCATTAGTATACGTCGATTCCGCGTGTCGCCACTGTCAGTGATCGCAGACCGAGCACCGCCACACGGCAGGTCTAGAGAGACGTCCTTGCACTCGCCCCAGTTGTACAGCCGACGTTGCTAGGAATGGTTCACTGACAATTACGCTCTCTTTTGCCGAGACGATAGTTAGCATAGCCTTCAGCTACGTCATTTGCTACGACCTAGCAAGGCGCCATTACCAGTTATATTGAAGCATGTACAGTCCAGAGCAATGTACACCAAATATGGATTAAAGTTAAGTATTCCAAGAACTATGTTCTTTTCTTATTAGACTCAACTCCTTTAATTGTTCCAGACCTCACGCCAGTCTGCGTGTAATTAAACGCGTGCATTTCGGCCTCCTCTAGCAACACGGTGTTGGCTCTTCTGCCAACACTTCACATACAGCCTTCTTCGGCTGACCTGCCAGCTCCCACTGGACTACACCCACCTCTGCATTGTAGCATCACTGAGATTCCCACAAACCTCTCATTCTGCTGCTTGCTGTCAGGTGATTAACTCTGAACACCGCTATGGAGTGTCTGTTACCTAACAGATTGCGAACATTTATCAGATATTGCAAGCTGTCCTCTGTGTGTTTTCACGATAAGACTTGAACATTATCCAGGTATTATGAAGTGACCTTACTTGATAGACTGATAAGCTACGCCAGATGTTGTGAAGTGTCCTTGCTGGCTGATGATCCTATGTTACTTGGGTAAAAGAGCCCAATGTTTTGGAGAAATAATTCCTTGTGGAAGATTAAACTAACTGTATTCACAGTGGTGTTAGTTATTGCTGATTGGTACTGCAAATTCACAACCAGATTGTGTTGAACTTCACAATCATTAGTACAGTTAGGGTGAGTTGAACCATTTCACAGTGTAATCATCACAATGGAGCAAGCAATATCAAAGTTTGCAGAGGTGCAGCAGCAACAACTGCAACACCAATCACTGGAGCGCTGCTGACCTACTACAAGTTGGTCTCAAAACCTGCATTTGAGACCAATCAAAAGGAATGGAGTTCACATGCAGGAGACCTTGTCTTGGGACATACAGGTCTATCACAGACACTAATTCCTCATATAATGCAGCCCAAGGTTTTCAGTTTGATACAGAAGATGGTGCCCACACCCCCAACCATTAGGAGCCTTCTATCTTTATCCTTTATTACTCTAAGCTCATTGACAAACTAGCTTAATTCAATACCTAATAGCTGAGTGCACGTGGTATCCAAAAGAATGCACTTTTTCAAGTGCTGCTAGCACACAGAAAAGTCTTATTTACAAAGGGGTGCTGAATCCTGAGGTATTAATCAAAACTGTAAGTTCACTTGTGTGGTGGTTGAATGTACTAAATCATACTCTTATACCCTCATATGAGACAGGCTAGTACAAAATGCACCCAATCAGCAAACTTAGGCCAATGCCCACAAATTATAAGATCCAGAGTTAGAAGAAGTGGAGTCATTGCATGATCTTTAAAAGTAACACTGTCACTGTAAGCAAATGCTGCTTTCACAATCACAGTCCTCTGTCATAATGGTCTACAGCCCATCTTGCTCCACAGGCATTATCTGGATTTTCTATCCTACCTGAGTGCTACTGCCACAACCACGAGATTGCTCTCCCTACCTGGTTACCAGTGCAACTTGTGAACAGTCAAAGCACCTTGTTTCCATCAATACAAGGAGGATGATCCCCAACACCAATGCAAGTCAGTGTTATCCACAAGACATGTACACGTCATCAGTCATTGAGTGCCATTCCAACTTGATGTTGTGGTCACAGTAACATTGAAGAATACCATGATTTATTGCCAAGAGCTTCTGATAAAGCATTTTTATTTTATTTTTTTTTTTTTTAAATTAAACAACCAGTTTTGGTCCATGGACCACCATCATGTTCATAAAAGCATTTACAACATCATACTAGGCAATGTAAAATCATAAAACCAATGGTGTAAGATAATAAAATGCATGAATTCATCACCGTTGTCACAATATAATATAAACTACACCATCCATTACAAAATGTGTCAGACAGCGCACCCATTCATACTATATCAATGGTCAGCAATTATGCTATGAATGGAAGTATTCTACGTAATCACTGGAAAAAGTAACATTGTTATCCATGAAGAGCCATAGGATATTATACTCTAGTCTCTCTTCTGCCTTGCAAACTTATCAGTTTCAACTGGGGGGGGAGGGGGGGGATTGTGTGTTTTGGGGTAGGGTGGCATTAAGCCTTAGCCACATACAAATCTGTCACTTGACAGCTTTAGTTTATGGTAACTAATTACCCGTAACATCTTCAATATAGATTCCCTTAATGTTTTTCACTTACCATCAATTCTGTTAGTGGTATTGAAAGTTGTCCCCTCCCAGGAAATCAGCTTCGTATCCCTTCCTGCACCAACCTGGTTTAGGCTGCGCAAAAACGTATTTATTCTTTGCACTGGTGCTACTTCCATAACTTGCAAGTGCTCAGCCTTCAGGGACTCTGTTAACCATGATTTCAACTGGATTGTCCGTGAGGCTTGTCACACCAAGTTTCATCAAGTTTCTGGGCTTCACCAATTGCAGTGTGGTAACTTTGAGGCCACAGTCAATGCCAGAGTTTTGACAGATAATTTCCCTTTATCCCACCTAAAGGAATTGTTTTAACTCTTTCTGATGGTCATTGTTATTCAAAGACTGATCTCACTTAAGTGTATTTTCTGTTTGCCCTAGACAGAGTCACAAGCATTTAAGGTTGTGGGGATGTAGAACCTTTGGCTCCACCCCCAATAATATCGCTGCCGTACCACAGCATGAACAACTGTATCTTTGCCAGATCAGTTCTATGTGGTACACACTCTATGATGCACACATCGTGTATATGCTGCGAGAATAAAAGTATTCATAGTAAGTGACGGGAGTATGAGTGATTGTTTATCATCATAATTACCATGCGTGCTACCCACTACCTACAGTGGTGACCCTGTTATTTTCTTTTCAACCGCGCCGCAAATACCTAGTTATACTGGCACCAGAATGCCACCGATCACTGTGAGATACAAACTTCACACCACGATGAATACGCTCAATAATGGTGTCACATTGGCTGGCATCGCTACAGACGATTTATTTGTGCATCTATCTGGCATTCTCCCCGATTCCCAGGTGATATAACCAGTGCAACTGTGGTTCTCAAATGGTTGACAGTGTTCCCATTATGTCAACAATCGTTGAACCAGGGCATCGTTACCTCTTGCCAAACAGACGATGTTATCACTGAAGGTGGTGAGACGAAGTCTGCCAGCCATTTAATTAACTGTGCTACATCAACAGTGACCACATAAGGTGAACAATGGTTGCTCGCAGCCATGCGCCCCCCCCCCTTCCCCCCTCTTCCCCAACCAGTGCTACTAATATACCGATCAGTGACAGTGTTAATGAACTACAATGCACTCATTTTCATTCTAATGACTCAGCACATATCAATATTCCTTCATGTGCAATGTACCAAATTACAAACACCCTCCAGAGTACCACAACTGTTGACAAACAATTGCCACCATATACAACTGCCTTCCAGTGCAGAGACCTGATATTTATGGGTTATTGCAGACAAATCCAACCAACAAGTGACCTTCCTGTGGCAGACTATGTTTTCCCATGACCTACACCTGAACTTTACATTCCGTGCGATACCGTATGTCACCCAGGTGACATCACACTTGTTACGACCACACTGCGACTTGTATCACATCGACGTCACACCGACAACAGCTGTGCCGCACTCCGGGCCACACTTGCTATGTGACATCACTCAACAAGCAGGTACACCAAGTCTACATGCAGCTCCACAGGATTTTCACACCTCATGACCACAGCATATCAATACGACGAGCCCGACTGCAATTATGTCCCACGCAGCGTGGGACACAATGAGTACCTATAACAGCCGCTGCAGTGGGCGACCTACACTGATGCGCCATCCACCATGGTTGCCACCAACCAGGACCAATCCATCACACCATGTTCCTCAGTACCTCATTAAGAGGCCATCCTCCATGATTCCGACACACCAACTAAAACACCTGCACCACATGATAATCAGTCATGACACCCACATTACCGACACAACTACAGCAACTACCGGGCCATGACGCGTCACCAGATGATGTTCACAAGCCTGCACCACGTACTTCACATGATTACAACCACCTCATACTGGTCCTGGCCCCTCACCACCAGAGAGATTAGCACTGGCCCACACCAACTTACATCTGCTGCCACTGCAAGTTGATTATGCACGAGTATGGTTTGCATTCTGCGAGTGCATGATGCAGTCGACTGGGATCACAGATGACTACGACATGTTTTGAACCACCTCTACACCAACATCGATCTCATCAGTGACCTCCTATGGTATGCACCAACCACTGACAGATACCAGACAGTGAAGATGCTTATACTACAGCATCTGTCACATTCACCTGAACAACAATTCCACCTAGCCATTGCTAAGGCACCGCTGAGCCACGATACCCCTTCAGCGCTCTGGTGCAGGTTATGCCTCTGAAACGACACAAACCTCTACCAGATCGTACTCTCTGGTCACTATGCCTTCTCAAGCTGCCTGAAAATGAACAGACAAACTGCTGGAAACCCGTTTATGCCTTGCCGATTGGTGCTTGCCCTTATGCAACATCACGCCTTGATAAACACTCGCATCGGCTCTGGCACCGACGTCAATACCGGTTACATCTACAGCCAGCCTGGGCCAGGGTGCACATTGGCTGCACCCATGGAGACACCTGTGCAGCGCTCACTATGCAGTGCTCAGCCAACTGACAGTCACCGAGCTGCTCTGACCTCACCCAAGCCCTTCCAAGGTGCACCCGCAGCAGTCCTGCTAGACTCCGTTGCAGCAAGGCACCA
The DNA here is from genome assembly GCF_023898315.1 of Schistocerca nitens. NCBI lineage: Eukaryota > Metazoa > Arthropoda > Insecta > Orthoptera > Acrididae > Schistocerca > Schistocerca nitens. The sequence goes on from NC_064614.1 coordinate 25,936,287, forward strand.
ACAATCAAATACCACCATGCATGCAGGCGCAGCATTTGTAGTGGAATGTTAACAACAAGCTGCCACATTCACAACGGCCATCAACCCATGCCTAACCATCACAACAACACACCCAGCCAGGACGCTGCACCTACTCGGCCACACCACCCATGTCAGTTCCACACACACTTCGGTGCCAACACGCGCCATTATCATCTACCTTGCAGCTACCCAAACTAGTACAGTGGCCTGACTCAGGTGCATCAGGTCGCCCCATGCTTCAAACCGCGTCGCTATGAAGCATGACAACACTCATCATATCCCACATCTATATTCTAATGGTGTGCAGCTCTTCTTCTATGACAACCATCTTAGAGTGTACTTCCTAGTTGGTACAAGCACCAACGTTAGCACGCTGCCACCACAGCTTGCACTTGGAAAACGTACACCATCCGCTATACAATTACGCACCGTTACGATTCCGTTATTCCTGTGATAGGCATGGCCTTTATCACAGTTCAAATGGACAACTACACCCCTCACCAAAACCCTCACCCATGGACGTTTTTCGTGGGCGACACCATACAGCCAGTGTTGGGTGCACATTTTTTGAGGCATTATAATCTTCTGCCAGGTCTGAGTAGGGCCTTACTACTACATCGTGACGACCGCAAGCCGATTAGTGGAGTAAACAGTGACCACCTTCCAACGGACAAGGCTTCGCCACCTGCTCGTCCTACCTTTGCAACAGTACTGGATCTCACACTTAAGTGCCAGGCATTGTTTGAGGAGTTTAAAACTGCGACTACGGCTTACACTCTGCCACACCAATGCCAACTCATGAGCACCTAATGAACACCTCTGCAAGCACTGCTCCAAGATCACAGCACAACTGCACATCACACCGCAACAACTGTTGCCACATCAGCAACAACGAGGGCCACCTGCCCGAGATGCCGCCAGGCCTTCAGAACCATAGGTCAGTCCAGTGTCTCTTACTTCCGGTGATGACACCTCCACCAGCAGGCTGTGCAGAAGTGATATTGCTCTCACGAGCAGGTCGAGTGTAAACACCTCCTCACCTTCACAAGTGGATCATGTGCTGCTCCACATCAGCTCTATAAAAAGATTAACACCATACGTGAAGGTACTGAACACCGAATTAATACTACCCCTGATACATCGGTCCATCGCTGGCCCCACTGCCTCACCCCTCAACAAACTAAAGGCGGCCAATGCCAAAATAGAGGAACTGTTACGTGAGGGCACCACCAGGCCATCAGACAGTGTGTGGGCCTCACCAATTACTATGAGAATGAAAAAAGATGAAACGTAGCACCTGTGCATGGATTATAGACATTTGAACATGCGCACCATCGTTGATAGTTACCTCGTGCCCAATATTCAGGACTTCTCCCAGGAACTGGCTGGTGCTAGCATCTTTAGCGTGATTGACTGCAAAAGAGCTTATTCGTAGATCCTAATGGCCATGGAGGACATCCCATAGATGGCCATAAATACACCATTTGGCCTATTTGAATTCCTCTTTATGCCCTTCGGACTAAAGAACATAGCCCAGACTTGGCAACGGCTGATTGACAGCTTGTTTTTTCCATGCCCTTTTGCTATTGTTACTTGGACGGTGTAATTATCTTCTCACAAACAACTCAAGATCATGAGCAACACCTCCAAGTTGTATTCAACAAGCTAGCAGAGCATGGTGTTGTGGACAAATGCCAAAACTGGCAAAAATGTGTTACATTCGTAGGCCACCTTGTCATTGCTTCAGGCATCCACCCCACCCCAGAAAAGATAGACCAAATCCGCAACCTGCCACCCCCGAAAGAGCATCAAGAGTTGTGCCACTTTTTAGGGGTAATTAACTTCTATGAGCAACACCTCCCCCATGCCACAGAAACACTTCTGGTGTTCACAGAGTCACTCCGCGACAAGAACACATCAGGCAAACGTAAGCTCACTTGGACTCCTGATATGCCAGCAGCTTTCAAGAACATCAAAACCGAGCTCACTCACACTGCCACCCTGACACTCCCATCGTGAGACGTCCATCTGGTTATAACGGCTGATGCCAGCGACTGGGCAAAGGGGTGGTGCTACAACAGGACATCTCCGGAGCCCAACCCCTACTGTTTTTCTTGCAGAAACTTATCGACTCCCAAAAAATGTGGTCAACCTTCGACCATGACTTTTTGGTGATATGCGAGGCGGTTCCGTACTTCCGAGATGACAGCGAGGGCCACTAACTTACTATTTACACAGACCACTGACCTCTCACTGATGCTATTAAAAACCTGCCACCCAATACCTCCCTTCAATGATTCCGCCACCTGAACTTGATTTCACAATATACTACAGATGTCTGGTATGTATGGGGAGCAGGAAACTTGGTGGAAACTTGACTACCTCTCACAACTTGCCGCCACATCAGCACACCTTGACTTCGACCAACTAGTGGAGGCACAAGCAACTGACATCAACCTTCAAAACCTGCATCTGGACACACAACGGGCCTCCAGCTCAAGTTTTGTGCGGTGGGGATCCCATTGTAGGCAACAACCAGTCATCCCATAGAGCTTCTGGAAGACAGTTTTTGACCTCCTGCACAACTTGTCTCACTACGGAGTACCCCCAACACTGACTCATAACAGAACATTTCTTTTGGGCGCACATTAAATGGGACTGAACTCCTTGGACAAGAGCCTGCATCCAATACCAATGGGCAAAGAAGACTGTCACACTCATTGGTCCTTTGGGAAATTCCCCATCACGAAGGGCCATTTCCAATATGTCCATATTGACTTGCTGGGGCCATTCCCAGATTCAAATAGATACAAATACATCTTGTCAGCCATAGGCAGGACAAATCAATAGGCGAAGGCCACACCTCTGACTGATATCTCGGCTGATACCATCACCTGAGCTTTCATCACACTATAGATTGCACACTTTGGCTATCCAGAGACCCTGACAACTGACCAGGGCTGGCAGTTTGAGTCGGCCCTGTTCTCCAAGCTCTGCTTCCTCTGTGGGTGCCACCTGTTCCACACAATGGCCTACCATCCTCAATCCAACGGACTTGTGGAACACTGGGACTGCACCCTCAAGACAGCACTCGTATGCTATGACTAAGTGTGGATGGAGGCCCTCACCTGGGTGCTGCTGGGCATATGAGCTGCCTACAAAGAAGATCTGGATGCCTCACTGGCAGAGGTTCTCTATGGGCAACCAGTCACCCTCATAGCAGAGTTCGTATCACAAACCACTGAACCTGTGGATGTCAACCTGCTGGACCAAGTAACACATGTCAGGGACCACATCTGCCATGTCTGCATCCCACCATGCCAAACCGACCATCTTTGTGCACAAGGACCTCCAATCGTGCACATGCTCAGGACTCCTGCCATCAAACCCACCCTCCACCCTGTATAAAGTGGCCCATACAAGGTGTTGAAATGAGAGCCAAACACTTTTGATATCTTGAAAGCTTGAAAAATCACGACAGTGTCACTGAACCACCTAAAACTGGCACGGACTTGTGGACACACCCAGTGTTTACCCTCCACCGGCTCCAGGTCATGGCCCCTCAAGCCAGTTTACAGTTGGCCTAGACCTGCGAGACTACCTCCCAGAAGACATTTTCATAACACTGCAGGACTCGCTACTCATGGTTATGGTCAAATATGGCAATACACAGTCGAGCTACAGCTCATTCTTGAGGTCATTAGAGCATTCTTCACCACTTCTGCCTGCAATCGAGACAGCATACCGGAAATCCACTCTTTCATTGGACAGCTACCTGGTTGTGTTGGCCCCAGAGCACTTTGTAACAATGACTGACACCCCAGACACCACCACTGGTGGACCGAGAGCCTCACCAAAACTGTACAACACACCACCAGCCACCAACACCTCAACGGACACTGCCATTGCCCCACTGGCACTGGCTGCCATTTACGGTCACCCGGGCACCTGGCGGACTATGAGATGTCAGCCCTTGCCACTGCCAGCAGGACAATGCGTCACAACATACACCAATCACCTTACTCCACAACTGTGTGTGTGTGTGTGGGGGGGGGGGGGGGAGGGGGGCTCTGTGGGGGCGTAGAACCACTGGCCTTAGCCCCCCCCCCCCCCATAATATCAGTGCCCTGCCACAGCAAGAACAACTGTATCTTCACCAGATCAGACCACTGTAGTACGTGCTCTATGATACGCATTGTATATACGCTGTGAGGACAAAAGTATTCATAGTAAGTGACAGGAGTGTGAGTGATTATTTATCGTCATAATTATCAAACCCGCTCCCCACTACCTACAAGATTATTAACAATCCTTTTTGTTTCTAACAGTACCAGAGGCTGCCTTTTGGCATGACCAATGCTCCATTCGTTTTTCAGTGATGGTCCAAACAGTTATCCTGCAATATTCCCCACTGTTAAAATTCTGTTGATGACTTGAAAAAGCAATATCATTTCCACCAAGCTGTTAGTTTAAATGAGTACTTTATTAAACACAACTGACCAGTGTTGGGCATGTGAGCTTTTCAATTGTACTTAGGGATGTGGACATATCATTCTCTTAAGTACATGATGTCCATCCACAAGGAGTCAATATGAGGACGATATTAATGTCAGTGGAAATGACCTAGATCATCTACGCAACCTCAATTGGGTATTAATGTTGCTACAACTAAGGGGCCTGTGTTGGAACCTGTAGAAGTGTTCCATTTTTCCACCTAAATTGAAATGTTTGGGGCATGTTATGGACAAGGATGGTGTGTGATCTAGTGTGTATCACCTCCAAGATGACACTTTGTTGCACCTTACAACTTTAAAGAACTACAGTTACTATTTGGCAAGCTAAAGTATTACAGATGGTTCATGTTGAAATGCTGATGCACAATGGAACAAACTTTGTAAAGTAAGTGTTCATTTCAAATGGACCTATGAAAGTGTGCTTGCCATTTCCTCCCACAAGAATTGCTTAATTTAAGCAATCTGGATGCTTCATCATTCTTATAACTAACACTTTCAAGTGTGGAGCAGTAATATCCCACTGTTTTCCATGCCTCACACACTTATACCACTGTCCACCTCTGAAGCAGTGAATGTAACAACCAAGGACCACCTCCTATACTGTGTTTATATCTATACATGTAACAACTGGCCATAGGGCTTTTAATCAAAATATCTAAATATCCCACCACCAAAACCTGTTTTCTCTCTATTGTCAGCTTTGGGTATGCCAAGGAATGCTCCTTCTCTCTGCAGCTGCTGAAGGTTACTAAATCATCATTCCAGGTGCCCTTTGGTCAGACATCTTAACAGTCTTCCATCAGGGACATTGTGATCGCTCTAAAGCCCAACAACTCACACACCACTATGTGTGCTTGCATGGTATACATGGTACAGCCAGCAGCCCATTACTGTTTTAATCATGGCCACTATGCTAGAGACCTGTGTGTTAGATGCAACATCCCATTTTCCTCAAATGGTCTAAATGTCTTCCACCTCAGCTGAAGCCCCTAATAGAGCACCAGCACATACTTTCTCTTCAGTAGGTCTCCCCAGGGTTTTAGAAACCTCTATTCTCACAATGGTATCTGTCATTACCATCCACCCCATTTCATCGCTCTTCTAAATGCAGCATTACGCTAAAGACAATCAAAATGCGCATTACCCTTGATCCATCAGCCAAGTTTCTCATCCTCAAACATGCACAATGTTCAAATGTTACATCTAACGATGGGCAATGAAATACACCTAGACTTCATGATACCCTATATTTAGCCATGAACCAATGAGTTCTTAAGGTTGGTTGGTTGGTTGGTTTGGGGAAGGAGACCAGACAGCGTGGTCATAGGTCTCATCGAATTAGGGAAGGATTGGGAAGGAAGTCGGCCGTGCCCTTTCAGAGGAACCATCCCCGCATTTGCCTGGAGTGACTTAGGGAAATCACGGAAAACCTAAATCAGGATGGCCGGACGCGGGATTGAACCGTCGTCCTCCCGAATGCGAGTCCAGTGTTTAACCACTGCGCCACCCTGCTCGGTAATGAGTTCTTAAGATGCTTGCCATTTAAAGTGAACCTGGGGCCATGTAAATTTCATTAAAATGCTGTGCGCACTGCAAGCAGTACCTCTCAATATCTGTACTGAATATTAGTGCAATTTTATCCGAAAAAATCTCTTTGTAGATCACCAGATCATCTGAAATAAGTCTGTGTCATACCTGGTAAATCACTGCTGTATGTGAGGAACAGTAATAGTCCTTCAGTAATTCCCTGGAGCATATCATACATTACTTCTATGTCTGTAGAAGGGTCTCCATCCGTTTGGTGTTTTGTGTCAGTGAAGAATTTTTAAATCCAATCAAAAACTTTCTTAAATATCCCATAATATCACATTTTCTTTAGTTGGTATTAGTGTGGTAATCAAAAGCTTTTTGAAAGTCACAGGAACACGGAACCAGCCTGATTACCTCTATCCACAGAAATTCTAATATTGTATGTGATGAGTGCAACTTTGACTTCACACAATTGTTGTTTTCAGAATTACTGCTTATTCCCACAGAGGTAGGCATTTTTTCCAGGTTTGTCATTATTTTTGAACTCAGAATATATTTTAGGACCTTTTGGTAAGTGGATTTGATCCATTATCTTTTCCAGTTGCTCGAATCGTGCAGCCTCAAGAACTGTTCTCCGCTCAAGGAATAGGCACCATGTCAAAGCTATTGAGCCATAATGATGTACCTCATTAAAAATGTTAGACCAGGGTTTGATCATCATAAGCAGCAGCAGCAGCATAGTAGGCTTCTAAGGGACTCGAAGCTCCCGTGACGATCTCACATGATTCCTCCAGATGCTCCGGTCTTGTGCTGTCTCTTGCCAGTTATTTACTCCCAATCTTTCGCATATGCACTTAATTTCATTGTGCCAAGTACTCCTTGGTCTCCCCCTTGGTCTTTTGCCATATAGCTTCTCCCTGAATGTTCGTAACACAATTTGGTCTTCTTTCATTCTCATAAGATGTCCAGTCCATTGCAGTCTTCTAGCATTTATTATGTTTACTATCATTGGTTGTTGTGATAGCTCATGGATTTCTATGTTGTGTCTTCTCTTCCAGCATTGTGGTTCATTGCCATAATATGGACCAAAGACTTTTCTATAAAATTTGTTCTCAAACACTTGTAAATGGTGGTGTTCTGTTTTTGTTAGGCTCCATGTTTCTGTCCCATAGATTAGAACTGGTCTGATGATTGTATTATATAACTTTATTTCAGTTTTCCTAGTCAACAGTTTGGACCCTAAGAGATTTTGTACTGCATAATTGGCTCGGTTAGCATTTTGCAGTCTCACTAGACCAGGGTTTGATGTTGGGAAAATAGTTCTTTTAGCTTGTCATGAACTTGTGAACCACATATAAATGAAGTTTTATTGTCATCATCATTGATTATCAGAAAAATAACTAAGAAGACATTTGTGTGGATACATCACTTAGTTTCACAGCCCCAGAAAGGAAATGTGAGTTGAGCAACAGAAACTGGCAGTCTGCAAACTTCTTAACTATTTTCCTTCTTTTGTACATGTATCAACATAACATTTTAAATCATAGTGCAATCTGAATTAAGCTTTTGAGCAGTTCATTTTATATTACTGTCCATAGGTCAGTTTGCTTTGGATATGTGATGCTGTTGTCATAATACACAGTAATCATAACTGTACACTTCAGTGTTTATGGCTTTATTTATTTAGAGCTCTATTTAGTCTTTCTCAATAAATTTCAATGTCACTGAACAACTTATACAAAACTGTTAACTAACCTTTTGTGGACTGTTTTTCTCATTGCAGTAAACGGAGTACTGCGTAATAATACCATTTGGATGTTCGGGGGGCATCCACGAGACCAAAATGGAATCAGAAGTCAGTGAAAGTGCTTTGACAAAAGCTGGTGGACCAGGAACTGAAACCAAAAACGAAGTTTGTGTGCTACATTAAAAGTATATTACATTAGTTAAGTTTATTACTACATGCTAACATTTGGAATGAAATAAAGAAGAGATTTCTTATTGTCTATATGGGCTGGAGATTGTTAACAAACAGGCTGTGGGGTCACTTAAAACATTAGCTAATGTTGAACAGCTGGCATCAGTACATGTGGAGACCTACAGGGAAAATATCAGGAAGTGATGTAAACTAACGGCAAAATTTGAAGGTACAAAGAGAATAAAACAGAAATTATAACCTCTTGATATTTGCCAGAGAATAATAGTTCCTTCTGTAAGGGAACAAAACTACAGCAGAACTTGGGACAGAAGACAGAGCTCAGACCCAATAATCAGCCCACAGCCACTGCCGGACAATACTGGTCATTGAACTGCATGATCAGCAGAAGCAAATGCCTCTACATTGTCAAACCTCTGCAAGCCCTTGCCCGAACCAGCTCTCAGGAAGTTACAACAGCCCATCTTACTGCTGGTTACAGGCACCCTAGTCATCACCCCTGTTCCAGATCATTTGGCATGTCATACAAACATAGACACTACCAAGAAGTCAGCATGGAGCAGCAGCATTTAAAACGGCCTGAACCAGTTGTCACTGTTCAACCAGCCGGGTAATGAAATGGCTCCAATTTTACACCAACCACAGTCTTAGTTTTCACCGTAACTATGCCACCACTTCCACTGTCATCACCGGGTTGCAAGTGAGGGACCACTGCCCAGCTGCTCAGGCCCTGGCAGCCAATATTCTGTTGCCATCTCAACAAGTCTGCAAGCTACTGCTTTCCAGCCATTGGTTCAGAGGTACACTCTGGGCAGCACCATCATGTTCTGCAATGCCTGTCAATGCTGCAAGCCACCTCATCTGCAGTGGACCATATGAGGTACTGGGTGCCTTTGCCAATGCAATCCTGGCACACCAGCTACGCCAGGTAAGTGCACCATGTGTGAGTAGCACACTGTGCTACCTCACCTGCCACTGCAAGAGGAATATTACAAGATAATGAGAAACCTCAACAGGCACGAGAGCATATCTGAACGACTGTCCACGCTGAGTAAATTAATAAAGAATTGTTCATGCTCCCTGCTTGTTTGTCTGCAGCTGTTCCACAATGTCACACCTGTCTCCCAAGCTATGTATGAACATCGTAATACCCTAGGAAGACTAGCACATCCTGCGAGAAAGAATTGTTTATGTTTCACTCCAGTTTCTCTGCTGCTTCTTCTGACCAGCTACTTTTAATGCCCACAAGGGAACATCTTACTTGTGTTGTGTTACAGTTTTGGTGACAGGAGCAGGTAGTTTGGAGACTGAGGAATCACTGACAACAAAGAAAATATGCATTGTTCTGATGGCAAAGGATTGCAAATGATGATTCAACTGGGGCAGCAACATGAGTGAGTATCACCACAGGCTTTTAATTTTCACTTGTGGGATCCATGCTTCCTGGTATATTTGACGCCTTGTATTCTTGTTCAGTAAGGCAGATTCAGTAATTGGCAATGGCCCAAAGACTGAGCCCCTAACATTGGTAACATGAACACAATGTAAATGACAAGGGCATGATGATGTAATTTGTTGGGTTTTTTATTCAAAAGGTCATTATACAAGTCAGTACGAGGAGGACACCTAGCTTGGTAAATCTTGGGTCAAGAGGACTTTTGATCAGGCCAAAGCAGCCATAAGTATTTCTTGTAAATGAGAATTTCATAAAGTATGAGGATTACTGTAAATAGTAAAGCTTAGGCAACAGGTTAGAGGAGCTTTTAGGTTAGGCTTAGATTACATGGAATATGGAAATATTTGGAATTTAGGTTTGAAGGAAATTGTACAATAATGTATCAAGGGAACAGCAGTTGAAGCATCACAAAATCATTAAAAAAATTTATCGCAGCTGGGGATCTTGTCACAATGAAGATTAATGGCAGTTTGAATAATTTGTGAAGTGTGTATTAGGAAGTTAGTGAATGTGATTTATTCCCAAGTGTAGGTAGATATAAGCTAGAAATAAATAGTGATAGTTCAGCATTGACCTAATCAGATAATTCAGATTTTCTGTCTTGAGATTATGTGACACTGTCCCAAATCAGCAATATGCTAGGCATCATATGGAGGAGAGATAATTGTTAGACTTCACAATATCAGTCAAACCATTCCAGTTCTGCCAGGACACAATGCACATAAATAGTAGTAAATCCACCAATGATGTCTGTCAAAATTAGCCACTACAGGAGAACGTGATGGGAAGTTTGTCAGAGGTTTTCAGAGCTGTATTACGGGCAGGAGGGTAACCAAGGAAATAGTATATCGGGATAAGATGTATAAATGTATTACGAGTACAGGAAGATGGCTGGAAAACATCCGTGACCCGAGTAGTAAGACAGTGATATCAAGAAACTCAAGCACTGCAATACACTGATCATGTCTCCCAGAATGAGAGGAATCAGTGAGTTTAAATTATTGAGGTTCATTATGAAGTAATGAGAGGAATACGAGGGTGAGGTATTATGTGTGTGTTGTGAGGATGAAGTCTGTGAATTGTGTTCGTCACATAGTTCTGCCTGCTGAATACCTCTGAGTACATGACAATAGTAACACTTCCACTGACTACTTTCTACTGTAAATAGGTTCTATTACTGATTCAGTCATAATGATGAGGCAACAAGATAATATCATATAGATAAACATAAATGAGTTATGCAGGTCAAGGAACACCTAGTACTTTGGTGTCAGTGCAGGAAAGCATGAGATATGTTGTTTGTGTAAACATGTGATGTAACTTAATGCGATGTTAAGAGAATTTTTCTGGGTTTTTCACGTTAGTTACTAGATGTATGTAGAATATGTAATAGGAGAATGTGGTAAATGTGAATTTTAGCATGTAAATATTAAGTCAGAAGACAAACTGATAGGATGGCTCCCCGAAGCTCATTCCTCCCTCAAGGTGTGAAATATGTAACTGCTAGCAGGACTAAAAGTTAGTTGAAGTGAAGAGTGTGCAATGAACTAGAAGTTAGTTGAAGTGAAGAGTGTGCAGTGAGAACACAGAGACTCAGTGGTGAGCCATGTGCTAGTGTGATTGAAAACAGAAGTGTAAGTAATGTAAAGGACCAAGTGTCACTATGAGTGGAATTGGAAATGTGAAGTACAAATACTTGTATATAAATCAGCGCACAAGTTACAGTAAAATTTTCAATGAGAGTTGCAACAGAAAAAACTATAGTAGAGCTCAGAGCAGAATGTGGAGTCCAGAGCTGTAATCAGGCCACAGCCACAGGGTCTGGCACTGGTCACTGAACTGTGTGATCAGTGGAAGCAACTGCCTCCAGGTCATTAAATCTTTGCACGCCAACTCTCAGGCCATCCATTGGGAAGTTACTACAGTCCAACCTACTGCCAGTTGCGACAACCACCCCAGTCACTTCCCCTAATCCTGATTGTGGCCAAACCAGCCTGCCATTGTTCAACCAGCTGGGCAACAAAACACTGCCATCTGTATCAGCTGCAGCCTTTGAGTATTTGTGGTACCACTGTCATCACTGGTCCACAAATAAGAGACCACTGCCTGACTGCCCAGGCCCTGGCAGCTAAAACTCTGCTACCATATCAAAGAGTCTTTCCCCACCACCACTTTCCAGCCACTGGTACAGAGGTACACTCTAAGCAGCACTGCTACACGCTGCAATGCCTGTCGAAACTACCAGCTGTCTCACACTGCAGAGAGCCATATGTGGTGCTTGGCCACCTCTGTCAACTCAGTTGTGGCATACTAACTAGGCTAGGTCAGTGCACCGCCCACCTGGCACTGTGTGTTAATTGCACACTGCGCTACCTCACCTGATGCTGCCAGAGGAAATATGACAAGTGAATGTCAAACCACACCAGAGATGAAAACACATCTGAATGACTGTCCAAGCTGTATAAATTAATAAAGAAATGTTTATTTTCACTGGTTCTTTCATTGCTTGTTTGTCTGCAGCTTTTCCACAATGTCACACGCATCACCCAAGCCATCTATGAGCCCCACATCCTGACAAGAAAGAACAGTTAGCAGTTCACCACTGTTTTTCTGCAGATACTTCTGATCTGCTACACTGCAATATTTTGTAATGATGATAGTATCAAAATGACATATTAACCCCCTCATCCCACCACAACCAGTGGTTGAAGCTCACTGTAGTTACACAAAGGACAGCACAGTGGTCAACCACAGATAGTACATAACTTCAAATAAAGTAATATCTATAGTGAAAAAACCAGCAAATAAAGCCTTCATACAGGGTGTTTCAAAAATGACCGGTATATTTGAAACGGCAATAAAAACTAAACGAGCAACGATAGAAATACACCGTTTGTTGCAATATGCTTGGGACAACAGTACATTTTCAGGCAGACAAACTTTCGAAATTACAGTAGTTACAATTTTCAACAACAGATGGCGCTGCGGTCTGGGAAACTCTATAGTACGATATTTTCCACATATCCACCATGCGTAGCAATAATATGGCGTAGTCTCTGAATGAAATTACCCGAAACCTTTGACAACGTGTCTGGCGGAATGGCTTCACATGCAGATGAGATGTACTGCTTCAGCTGTTCAATTGTTTCTGGATTCTGGCGGTACACCTGGTCTTTCAAGTGTCCCCACAGAAAGAAGTCACAGGGGTTCATGTCTGGCGAATAGGGAGGCCAATCCACGCCACCTCCTGTATGTTTCGGATAGCCCAAAGCAATCACACGATCATCGAAATATTCATTCAGGAAATTAAAGACGTCGGCCGTGCGATGTGGCCGGGCACCATCTTGCATAAACCACGAGGTGTTCGCAGTGTCGTCTAAGGCAGTTTGTACCGCCACAAATTCACGAAGAATGTCCAGATAGCGTGATGCAGTAATCGTTGCGGATCTGAAAAATAGGCCAATGATTCCTTTGGAAGAAATGGCGGCACAGACCAGTACTTTTTGAGGATGCAGGGACGATGGGACTGCAACATGGGGCTTTTCGGTTCCCCATATGCGCCAGTTCTGTTTATTGACGAAGACATCCAGGTAAAAATAAGCTTCGTCAGTAAACCAAATGCTGCCCACATGCATATCGCCGTCATCAATCCTGTGCACTATATCGTTAGCGAATGTCTCTCGTGCAGCAATGGTAGCGGCGCTGAGGGGTTGCCGCGTTTGAATTTTGTATGGATAGAGGTGTAAACTCTGGCGCATGAGACGATACGTGGACGTTGGCATCATTTGGACCGCAGCTGCAACACGGCGAATGGAAACCCGAGGCCACTGTTGGATCACCTGCTGCACTAGCTGCGCGTTGCCCTCTGTGGTTGCCGTACACGGTCGCCCTACCTTTCCAGCACATTCATCCGTCACATTCCCAGTCCGTTGAAATTTTTCAAACAGATCCTTTATTGTATCGCTTTTCGGTCCTTTGGTTACATTAAACCTCCGTTGAAAACTTCGTCTTGTTGCAACAACACTGTGTTCTAGGCGGTGGAATTCCAACACCAGAAAAATCCTCTGTTCTAAGGAATAAACCATGTTGTCTACAGCACACTTGCACGTTGTGAACAGCACACGCTTACAGCAGAAAGACGACGTACAGAATGGCGCACCCACAGACTGCGTTGTCTTCTATATCTTTCACATCACTTGCAGCGCCATCTGTTGTTGAAAATTGTAACAACTGTAATTTCGAAAGTTTGTCCGCCTGAAAATGTACTGTTGTCCCAAGCATATTGCAACAAATGGTGTATTTCTATCGCCGCTCGTTTAGTTTTTATTGCCGTTTCAAATATACCGATCATTTTTGAAACACCATGTAAATGACCCCAGTAACAAAAGCAAAGGCATGTGGGGTACTGCCAGAAAAACTTTATAAATTGATTCAAACAGAAAACATCAGAACTTCATCAATATATTAGCCAACAAATAACAGATATCAAACAAATTTTTGGCACATTTAATAGACACTTTTCTGGATTAGTAATCTTTCAGTTGGTCACTCTCCACTGACAAAATCTTTTTCTACCTGGTGTACATGGTGTGACTAATCACTTTTTCTAATGCCTGTAACTCTGAAAGAGCTTCTCCTAATTATTAGGAATATCAAAAATTCCCTCTCATCTTGCCTCGACGGTTTATCCAGCTGTCTAATAAAACGGGTAACTACTGGGCAACATACTTAACTGCTCTGTAAGTACTGGCATTTTCCCTCAACCACTCAAAACCTCCAAGATTGTTCCAGTACACAAGGATGGAGACAAGCACGAGGTCAACAACTACCGACCTACATCCCTGCTCCCAACTGTATCCAAAATAATAGAAAAAGTTGTATATTCTTGAGTAATGTCCTTTCTCGAATATAAGTCATTATTAACTGCACAGCAGTTTGGCTTTTGTAACAATAAATCGAGGAATGAGGCTCTCTTTTTATTTCCACACTATGCATCTGGACATGTTATTGGTCTTACAAGGGCATATGATCAACTCAATCACACAGTGCTCCTATGCAAACTGGATGCTTATTGTATAACAATAGTCTGTATGGAAAGGTTTCAGTCTTATCTATCAAAAACAGGTCAGCTGGTAGAAATAGCAACACACTCCAGATACAATATTAGTCATATCAGGAGTCCCATAGGGCTCAACCTTAGGCCTCCTCCTCTTCCTTCTCTTTATTAATGACCACTCAGAACATTTGCCCTCAACAGTACTTGTGTTATTTGCTGAGGATACAAACCTCCTCTCTTGTAACGTTTACCCACACAGATGAGAGCTGATACAGTCGACAGCAGCGAAAGGTTCCAACACTGGCTGTATAACAACTTCTACCTAATACGGAAAAAAAAACAGGCTCATATGATCTGCTCCTCAAAGAACCATAAAACGCATATACAAACATTAGTCATAGACAAGAAAGTTATTGAACAGGTCAGTTAGGCTAAATTCCTGGGGCTCTGGATAGACAACACACTACAACAGAATATCCACAGAGATAAAATACTGTGTAAAATCAGTAGCCTCTGCTATGCCTTTAGAGTTGTAATTCAAAGCTGTGAGTCAACTATCATTAAACTGTGTGCTTTGTACTAGTTAACTCAGTAATCTCATATAACATTCCTTTCTGGGGTCAACAAACAACAAAATATTTGTGAATTTTAAAATTTTCCCGGCGAATTGACTGTTCAAACAAATTTCGGGCTTGCAGCCGGTCGTCGTTCAATACTTCGCACGATATTTCAACTGGGCACCTGCCAGTCATCTTCAGGTGAGCCGTCGCAGACTGGTGAAAACGTCCTCCATTCCACAATCAATAAAAGCTTTGCTCTTTTACCATGTAGCTTCTCGAAACTTCGGATATGTGAGGCCATCTCCTCCCCGTAAAGGCATCTGATGTGAATTTTAAAATTTTCCTGGTGAATTGACTGTTCAAACAAATTTCGGGCTTGCAGCCGGTCGTCGTTCAATACTTCGCACGATATTTCATCTGGGCACCTGCAGACTGGCGAAAACGTCCTCCGTTCCGCAATCAATAAAAAGAATTTTAAAATTCACATCAGACACCTTTACGGGGAGGAGATGGCCTCACACATCCAAAGTTTTGAGAAGCTACATGGTAAAAGAGCAAAGCTTTTATTGATTGCGGAACGGAGGACGTTTTCGCCAGTCTGCGACGGCTCACCTGAAGATGACTGGCAGGTGCCCAGTTGAAATATCGTGCGAAGTATTGAACGACGACCGGCTGCAAGACCGAAATTTGTTTGAACAACAAAATATTTGTTACACAAAAATGTGATCAGTGTGACTGCCAGCACATAGACCTATCAATCCAAGTTTTAAACAAATGGGAATATTACCTGTCCCATGCACAAACATCCTAGAGTATGTCTCATTTGAAAATAAGAATCTCCATCTCTTTAAAACAAATAATGATATGCATGATCATCACACCCTTGGTGATGGTAACATTTATCTGAAAAATCAGAGACAGTAACTTCCATGACAGCATGACTCACATAGGTGGCACATTCTATAAGAAAGTACACTGTTCACTCAAAAATAATAAGAACTCTTTCAAAAAGAATGTTACCAGTGCAATGCCTCAGCAATTATTATTATTATTTCTTTTAACAGAGACCAATTTATGTCGCATTTAACTTAAATTTTGTCCAAAATGTATTAATCCTAAATGAGATGGTATTTGAATAACAATTATTCATATTTTACAATGAAAATAATCAATTATTTACAATATAATGTAAATGGATGGATAAAAAATCTACTCACCAAGCAGCGGCAGGAGAACACACACACAAAAGGGTTTAACTTTTAAAAGTTTCTGGAGCCAGTGGCTCTGTCTTTTGGCAGAAGAGTTGAAGGGGAAACAAGAGTGGTGAAGGAAAAGGACTGGAGAGGTTCAGGCAATAGGGTATAGTTCAGAAAAGTCACCCAGAACCCCAGGTCATGGGAGATCTTCCGGACGGGGTGAGATCCCGCCTGGTAAGTCTCCCCTGACCCAAGGTTTGGGTGACTTTTCTGAATTGTACCGCTTTGCCTAAACCTCCCCAGTCCTTTTCCTTCACTCCTCGTCCTTCCCCTTGACCGCTTCTGCCAGAAGAAGGAGCCATTGGCTCTGAAAGCTTTGCTTTGTGAGTAGATTTTTTGTCTATCCATTTAAATTATATTGTCACTTATTCTTATGTAGATGTGTCTGCTCGTATCTGTGTATGTGTGGATGGATATGTGTGTGTGTGCGAGTGTATACCTGTCCTTTTTCCCCCAAGGTAAGTCTTTCTGCTCCTGGGATTGGAATGACTCCTTACCCTCTCCCTTAAAACCCACATCCTTTCATCTTTCCCTCTCCTTCCCTCTTTCCTGACGAAGCAACCGTTGGTTGCGAAAGCTAGAATTTTGTGTGTATGTTTGTGTTTGTTTGTGTGTCTGTCGACCTGCCAGCACTTTCATTTGGTAAGTCACATCATCTTTGTTTTTAGATATATGTGTACACATATTTATAAACCTGGCCTTTTACAGCACATATTTAAAAATAAAGCCCGTTGTTTAAAAAACTATTGTAATGTGAAGTTATAACAATAATATAAATTCCTGGAGGAGCAGAGAAACATATAAAACCATAAGTACATACATTCAGAGACTCAACCACACAGACACCCAAACACACACTCCCATCATCACAGCAATACAAGTATGTGTGAATGTGTGTACTTGTGCTAGAGAAACAGCTACTGCTCAAAAGCTGGTATAAATGCTGTTTTCTGTTATGTGTTTCTGTGATCTGTTCATCAATCCTCTGTTGGGGAGTGGTTGGCTTTCCTTTATTTTATGTAACATAAATATATGTACATTCTGTCCTTTACAGGGCACGTACAAAAAATGAATGTAACACAAATGTTTACGCACCTTCAATAATTGCTATAGCTTGTATTCCGCATGATGAACATAATTTTGTGGATAAATAAATAATGTTAAACAATGAAACTTAACAAAGATTGTAGTAAAATAGTACACATACTGATTTGTCATCAGAATGACACATCAACTGTAAAAGCATATATGGCTAATGGAAATTCCAGTATCACACAGTCACCTCTAGAATTACAGTAACACGGCAGGATTACAAGACCATCCATCTTCTTGGACAACAAATCCCACTGGATGTATTAACAGACCAATCAATGTAATTATGCATGTGTTTGGCAAAGTTGTGTGGCACAGAAGGATACATCTGGTGGTCCCAGGTCACACAAAACACCCGCAGCATATTTAAGGGCTGCTGTGGACCTCCACGATCTCAGCTGTCGCAACCAGCTGATGTTTACAGCAAGCTCTCCAGTGCACTTATTGACAACCTTTTCTCCTAGATTCTGATTTAGGCTTTATTATTATCTGTCATCAACATCTACCATCGACATTTGGCTAGCGCACACACCTGCCTGTCTGCCTAATGCAGTACTGACTTCTCCACATTCAACTGACAGTTGGGTTTTCAGTGAATAAACCAACAGCATATGGATGCACAGAGAGTGTGCTTCATATTCCAGTATTTCCCTTTGAATCTACAATGTTCTCCTGCATCAACAATGTGAGCTATTCAACAAACTTACAATTTAATTGATTAAAGGAGAAAATACAAAAATGCAGTAATTGAAGCAGGCATAAAGCAATACAAATGTCTCAAAACTGAGATCGGCAGGAAGTGCAAAATGTCTAAGCAGGGATGGCTAGAGGACAAATGTAAGGATGTAGAGGCTTATCTCACAAGGGGTAAGATAGATACTGCCTACAGAAAAATTAAAGAGACCTTTGGAGAAAAGAAAACCACTTGCATGAATATCAAGAGCTCCTAAATTTGCTCAAAGGAATGTTCTCACAAAAAAGCTTTTAACCAACATCATAGAAGATGAAATATTAATGGGAAACAAAAAGGCAAGTCAGTATTCAAACCACGAATTCCATTCATTTCAACTAACTTATCACTTGGCTTTCGAAGACTATCATTTTCACAGTAAGATTAGTGTAAATACGACTATCTACAGAATAAAGGGCAAACATTCTAATGTTGTGGAGTGCACTGAAAAGAATTAAGTTTCTTGCACAGAAAACTATATCTAGTATGTTTGAATGTTGCATAGTTACAAAATTTATTCACCTTTGCACCCAAAAGCTAAACACCAAATGTAGTTTGTAACAACACAGATGGCCATGACACCACACACAGCCGACAGTCTGAGGTCAGTCTTGCCATGACAATGTTCATGTGAATGTGTGTGGGTGTGTGTGCATGTGCATATCTACATATAAGCTACTGTGATTTTTTTTATATTTTTAATAGTGCCTATGCAGCTCCACTGATAAATGGTATGGGTGTGGTTCATTGTTCTAATTTTTTGTCAGAAGCAATATTTACAAAATATAATCTTCCTTCAAACTCCAAAATTATCTAAAGCTCTCTGTAAGTTATTAAAATCATTTGAGGTATGAGGACTTCACTGCCACTCCAACCAAAAAGTCAACTGTGAAATTAATCAATGCAGACAATGTACTACATAATTAACTTTAAAAGTTTTGTCGATTAGAACTTACCATCCTGTTCTGTGGTGCAAAAAACAGAGCTGCTCAGTATTCCATCACCTACACTTGTGTAGGCCAACAACCTGATGGAATAATTTGTGAATTTGAGGAGCCCATGTAGATAAGTTTCCAGGCTAGAAGTTCGCTTCACCTCACTGCCAGCTGCCTGAAGATCTGAAATTTGAAGAAACAGAAACGTTTTTTCCACTGCTTTTGAAGTTGTGGAAATAAGACACTGCAATATCTGAATTTAAGTTACCTGAATTCTGAAAGCAAGAAAACTGAACACAAAATGATAACTACAAGTGATAATAAATGGTAACACTCATCCAGTGGAGAGCAACACCTTCAAAAAAGTTACCATATCTGTAAGTTTCATTATCTGAAGCTGAATAGAAAGACTAAGCAGTATGAGTAGATAAATGTAAGTAAAACTGTGAGGTCTATAAATTTCATTATATGAAGAGAAAGACAAGGCAGTATTAGTAAATAATATGTGAGTAACAGTAAGAATAACCCAAAGTCTTTCCATACCTTAAGGAATCCATACCCTCAGAATTTTAAGAGTAACCTTTTCCATGACCCCTAACAACTTTCTTGCACCACCTCATAGAGGCATTTTTGAAAATGTTTGCCACTCTGTTTTGTAAAATTATTTCTCTCTTCTGTCTATCCCATTCAGAAAAGTTATTAACAAAATTCTTTCAATTTATCTCAATTTGGTATCTAATTTTCCATTGTTGTATTTATGTAATCATTCAACTTCCAATAAGAGTAGTATGAAAAGGATAGTTGTTACTCACCATATAGCAGAAATGCTGAGTTGCAGATTGGCAGAACAAACAGACTGTCACACAATAAGCTTTCAGCCAACAAGGCCTTTGTCAAAAATAGTCAACAGTCTCTCTCTCTCTCACACACACACACAAATGCAACTCTCACACACACATGACCACAGCCTGTGGTCATGTGTGTGACAGTTGCATTTGATTGTTTGTGTGTGTGTGTGTGTGTGCCTGTTGACTGTTTCTGACAAAGGCCTTGTTGGCTGAAAGCTTACTGAGTGACAGTCTGTTTGTTCTGCCTATATGTGACTCAGCATCTCCACTATATGGTGAGTACCAACTATCCTTTTCATAATATTGTCACATTCCATCTTGGATTTTCCATTTCAAATAGTCATTAAAAAATAACTGACATTCGTACTATGCTGTCATCAGTGTGGCCACAATTTTTTTTTATCAAATACCCAATGATATATCTTATGTGACAGGCAGTGAAGTTAAGTTTGAAAACAAACTGAAAAAGTTTCTTCTTGA
The DNA here is from genome assembly GCF_023898315.1 of Schistocerca nitens. Lineage (NCBI taxonomy): Eukaryota > Metazoa > Arthropoda > Insecta > Orthoptera > Acrididae > Schistocerca > Schistocerca nitens. The sequence goes on from NC_064614.1 coordinate 25,956,701, forward strand.
CAACTCCTTTTACTCTGTGGAAGAACTTCTATTTTGTAAAGCGTAACAGATGGTGGGTAGGAATTATAGGAATTACTAAATCACATCTGTATTTTAAAAAAATTATAAAAACTTGTAAATGGTCAGCATGTGCCATATTTATATATAAATGAGTAATGTGAAAGTGAGATAACCCATTCCACATGTTTACTATAAACCCTTTCGGATCCACGGTCAGACTATGTCCAACATCACAATTTTCCACTACAGCTCTGATGTCAGACAATGTCCGAAACATTACCATTAGTGTAAAATAAATATGAGTTGGGGAAAACGTGGTGAGTAGAAAAATTGAATTGGAAAGAGTTGATCACAAATATCCACGGAATATGAAACTAACCAACAATGAATATCTCATCATTTCACATGAGCAACTACGAGAAATAGTAGACAACTGTGACTGATGGGTTTCTTACTTACCAGAATCAGTCATGACCGGTTTATAAACAACTTTGTATCCTTGTATGACACCCCCATGATGCTGTGTTGGTGGTGGAGACCATTTCACTTTCACACTCTGTGATGATAGAGGAGAACACGTCACATTTTGTGGGGCAGCTTCTGGTACTGTAAACAAGTAACAAATGGTACAATTTCTGATTTTTGAAATTTCACATAGTAATATGGGTCAGGTTCTAAAGTGATGATGTATATAAGAAAAAACAATGAAAAGAAAATAGTAAAAATTAATAATGAAATCATATACACAGTTTTCATATATTTTGAATAACATCTGGTCACCTGAATTACTGTTGTCTTAGCTACTGATACTTCACTGAGTCTGTCTGACACAAATTTTGTTGTGAAAAGTTTTAAATAATTCTCCAGCTGTAATTTCTGATGTGACATTGTACATTACTATCAAGGGCTTACATTTTACTGGTGGTTACAGCGTTGTTCACTGCATTTTTTTTTTTTTTTCCCTCAACTAGTTCTGTAAATTTCTCCATAGGTTTGCAACTCATTTTTGTCTGAGCATCACTGTTTGGCTTGCATTGACTATTTTTTGCAGCTTTGATGGCATTCTGCAGATGTGCAGTTGCAGTTGCCTCGTTAACATACAGCATAAATTCTTCCTTGATGTTATTCTGTCTAGGCTTCCGATTTTCATTTTCTAATTCTGATGTTTCTTATCTGAGCCTGTTGTTTTCTTTTTGTAACCCCTCCATTAGTCTCATGAGACTGCCTTGGTCAAATACAACTTGTTATATATTCTACCAAGTATATAACATTGTTCATATAAATACTGTTTTAATGTTATATTATTATTATTATTTATTATTATTTATGAATTCTCCCAATAGCGGAAGACATTAAGCAAATGACATTAAGCAAATGACAATCAACTTTTTTTCTGGTTCTTCTTGTTGCTCCAATAGATCTTCATTCTTTTTGAGAAGGCTTGCTTTCGCTCTTCTGACCACTTCGGTCTGTACTGTTTTTGTTTTGGTTGCTCTGGTAAAACTTTCCACTTCTCTACTTTGTGCTTAAAAGTATCTCTGTCTGAAATATCGGCTGCTGTTATATCCGCGTTGGTGAGGTCTTTTCTAACTTCGATCATCCAAGGTGTTGAAGCTTTAAGTGAGGTTACGTAATTTATTAGCTTTCTGGTCAAACGGTTTTCTGGTAATCTGCTAAGATGACCAAAGAATTTCAGTCGCCTTTTCTTAAAATCAATTTCTATGTTTGAAAACTTTTCTGTTGTTTTGATTGTTTGCAGTCTGTAGCCATCTTTAGTCTGTCTCGCTCCTAAAATTTTCCTAATGATTTTTCTCTCTTCTTTTTTGATGTCTTCGAGTTCTCGCTTTCTGTTCAGTACTAGTGTTTCACTTGCATAGAGGACTGTTGGTTTTATGACGGTATTGTAATGCCGAATTTTAGTTTGTCTTGACAAGGATTTCTTGTTGTAGAGGTTGTGGACTAACCAGAATGCTTTTTTGACTTTTTGTAAACGATTTTGCTGTGATACTATTTCTTGGCCTGTTGGTTCAATGTATTCTCCGAGGTACTTAAAATACGGGATTCTATTGATTTTGCCATATTTTGTTTTTAAGCTTGCAATTTCTACTTTTGAACATAGGAATTCAGTTTTTTCAAATGAGATTTGTAGCCCAACTTTCTCAGCACATTCTTTGAGTGTGTCAATATATTATTATTATTATCAGTGTACATATTATTATTATCATCATCAGCGTACAAATTATTGTAACTGTAATGTTAGTTTATGACATGTCTCCTGTAAATACACAAAACGGACTGCAAATTTACATGATGATAGGTCTAAACCATAGCTCACAGTTGCTCACAATCCTACTTTACTGTTAAGTTCAGGTGTTTTTCCTACATTTATCTTTTTAAATTGTTGTATTTTCCTGTCTATAATTTTTTAACTTCAAAAATGACATCACAACATACACACATCCATTACAGACACCTACCCTCAAAAGATACACTTAACGCATTGTATCTGGACTTTCCTACTTGATACATGTACAACATATGCAAAGGGTGCAAGATGTGTATGCCTCTTCCTCTCTTACAAATGGACACATCCTCATAAACTAGACTTGATAAGGAAACTTGATTCCTTCGGAATTTTCATGAATAACAACTCATAGTTTTAAAATTAAAAAAAAAGACAAACATTCATCACATAGGAAAATAATGGCAACAATCCTCTTGGACTTCAGAACACGAACATAAAGAGAAAAATCAAAACAGGAACAAAAGTAAAGAAATGTTTCAAAATTCACCTGTTCTGGTTCCAACTGAAGAAAAATCAGACCATAATGAACTGGAAGGTATACTGTTATGGAACTACTCATTACATTAAAATTATGTCCCATTCTGGGCTCTAACGCAAATCCTTGCTCTTCATCATACACTGTTACCGATTATGCCACTGAAACAGAACTCATGGATTGCCTTCACAGCCTAAGTTCTTGTAAAGTGAAACACGCATTCCAAAAACAACCCTCATGAGGAGAATAAGCATACCTCCATTGCATTCTATGTCCCAGTTGTGCTAGTAAAGCAAAATATTCAGAAAAAGTCTGCTGGCATAAGTGAAGTCTCTTATGTATTGATAGCTCACTCTACAAGGACATTACTATTTAAAGGCATGGATTTAGATACACTTTTAACTGATAAGAAAATTTCAAAAATTACAAAAGGTGCTAAATAGAATGACCAAACTGAATAGAGACGAATTTTGTTTGAAAACATGTTATTCAAAGTCATAAGAAATGATTCAGATCATGACTATAAATTTCACAGTGAAGAGACTGTTTTCTAACGATAGAAAATACAGTATGGAATAATGACAATATTATGAAAAGGACAGTTGCTTCTCACCATATAGCGGAGATGACTAGTCGCACATAGGCACAACAAAAAGACTGTCAAACAAAGCTTTCGGCCCAACATGCCTTCATCAGAATTAGACAACACACACACACACACACACACACACACACACACACACACACACACACACACACACAAATGCAACTCACACACACATGTCCACAGTCTCTGGCTGCCAAGGTTTGTCCGACAGTCTTTTTGTTGTGCCTATCTGTGACTAAGCATTTCCACTATATGATGAGTAGCAACTATCCTTTACATAATATCGTCAGACTGCTTTTTAAGAAAGAAGAAAGTTTTGAAAAGTGTAATTAAAGAAAGATGTTGACTGGAAGCTATGCCAACCAACTGTCTGGACAAAAACATCCAAACTTAGTGTCCTGAGACTTGCAATTTTATTAGTATTGCATGATATTCAAGGGATAGCTCTTTTACTTCATTTATTGTATCATAGGCTATCCACAGGTGCAGTCCCAATGATCTCTTCCTTGTGTCTACCTTAAGATCCTGAGGCAAGTGTTGGAGGAAGTCATAATATGTTAGTATGAAGTGGTCTGTGTTCTTCCAAAGCTCATCACAATCTCTAGGTTTTTTGTATCAAACCTCTGAAGAACTAACACCAAACTGACATACCAGAAAACTATATATTAAGTCAGCACTTTACTGTGATGCTTCACCCCCCAGAGCTACAGAAGAAGCCAACTATATAAAGTCAGCACAATTAAGCTGCAAGACAGATGCTATATCAGAAGAAACCTCAGAAACAATGCCTCCAACGGATACAGGGATAGAATAGAATAGAAATTCACCGCCACAGGGCATACTCTGTTTATAGAATCATATGAATATAAGAAAAAACATTGCCACTGGTAAGACATACCGTATCACTGAAGTGACACAGCTGAAGTCTAAGTAACAACATAAATAAATATTTTATGAATACAGCTATAAACATTCATTTTAGATGTAAATAAATAATACCCTTCCTTTATTTACATATATTAGGAGTAAAGGAAAGAAGTCAATGAATAGTGGAAGTGTCGAATCTTCAACAGGCACAAATAAAAGAATGAAACTTAGCTAGCTTTTGGATGAATACATACACATGCAGGCACGTGTACACTTGCGAATGCCTGCTTCCCCCATACATGCACACACACCTGTTGAACTACAGAGCACCAGCTAAATACACGATGTCGGGACTGCAGTTCGAAAGGTAACTGGGTTGATGGAGATGTGCTGGGTATGGTGGGGTGGGGAGACAAAGGCTAGGAGTGGCTGGGAGGCTTGGGGACGACTGGCTGATGGCTCAGAGAGAGGCACAAGTTGTGCAAAATAGGAATTTAAGAGGGAGAGGAAGCAGGTGCATGGGACAGGGATGTAACACATGCGCACCAGAGCCAGTGTGTTTATGTGGCACATGGTGGTGATGGTGGGACAAAGTGGACTGGGAGGGAGTGACAGAACAGAGGCAGGGGAAAGTGCTCAGTGGAGGATGTGGGTGAAGGGGTTACCATAGATTGAGGCCAGGAGGATTGCAAGAACAAATGACGTGTTGCAAGGATAACACCTATCTACACAGTTCAGAATAGCTGGTGGTGGAGGCGAATGATCTAGATGGCACAGTTGTGAAGTAGCAATTGAAACTGTAGAAGATGTTCTCAGCACTATGTTCTGAGAATGGATGGTCAACTCAGCTCTTCATTGCAATTTTCAGTGGCCATTCATTGTGGTGAACAGTTGGCTGGAGGTTATGGCCACATAAAATTCTCTGCAGAAATTACAGCAGAGCTGATATATGGCATGGCTGCTTTCACAAGTGACCCTGCCTCTGATGGGATAAGCCTGTGATGGGACTAGAGTAGTATGTGGTGGATAGGTGAATCAGGTAGGCCTTGCACCTGGGTCTACCATGGGGTTACAGGGATATGACATCTGAGGGAAGTGCTTGGGATTGGGAGTGCCATAAGGATGGACCAGGATGTGTTTTAGGACTGGTTGGTAACAGAATACAATTTTAGAAGGGGTGAGAAGAATTGTGGGTAGAGTGTCCTTCATTTCTGGGCACAAGGAAAGATAGTAGATGCCCTGTCACAATACATGACACAGTTGCTCCAGGCATCAATAGTGGCAAGTAGGGGTCCAGACAGTAGCAGAGGACAGTTGAGAGTCAGTGAAGGAAGTGGTTCATATCTTTAATATGAGAGGCTAGGGTAGGGGTAGTGTTGGAGAGAGGAGTAACATGGTTTCAGGGGAAATATTCTGAGATGGGCCTAAGGATATGAGCAAGAATTGGAGATAATCCTGGACTTTGGGATGGGATCATTATGGCAGGGCTTGTAGGTCATGGAGGCAGACAGTCGGGCAGATGCCTTCTGTCAAGTATATCAGAGTTATCCATGCAACTCATCCTTTTTTCCACAACCATTCTGCTCTGTCTCCACTAACCACCTGCACCAATATCCTCTTCCCAACAGTCGTCTATACCCATTTTCCGTCACCATACCCAATCCACTCCCCCATGTCATAGTCATTATGCGTGCCAACACCCGAGCCCCAGTGCTCACATTCACAGCCCAGCCCTATTCTGTATTTCTATCTCACACACCTACTGCACCCCTACGAGCTGTCAGTCACCCTTCTCCAAACCCTCCCTTCCACTCCCAGCCTCTTTTATCCCCTCACCCACCCCGCCTGACATAAGCCCCCCTCCAGTTTACCTGCTGAACTGCGTCACAGCATTGTGTATTCAGCAGTCACAATGTGGCTGTACAGGTCTCTCTCTCTCTCTCTCTATCTGTGTGTGTGTGTGTGTGTGTGTGTGTGTGTGTGTGTGTGTGTGTGTGTGTGTGCGCACATGCATTTGTGCTCTATCTCGAAAAAGTATTCATCTTAAGTCTAGCTATGGTCCATTCTTTTATATGTGCCTGTTGATTACTCAATGGTTCCACTATTCGGTGAATTGTTTCCTCACTCCTAAGTTAATTACATTCTTCCTGAACATTCTTTATTTACCTCCTTCTTGTGTTGTAACTGTAACAGCAGATGATTTTGGTCCAGACCCCATGCTATTGAAAGCCTGAATATATATATCATATGTTGTGAATCTTTTCAGCTCCTTCAATCGTAGTTCTGTAGTTGTCAGCCCTCTTACCTACAAAACACAGTCTGATGATAAAAAGAATGCTCTTTCTTCTGAAAATACATTTTGATTAGTGCAATGACACTTTCAGTTTGTACTTACTGTAATGGAATTTGTGTTATTAGTATCCAAATGTGAAGCTCCATGAAGATTCCAGTGAATGGCATAACCCAAAATATCACCATTCCAAGTATCAGAGAGGGGTGGCTGTAGAAGCAAAACTGTGCATTAGTATGTGACTCAATGTCTAAGCACCCTCTTACCCCAGCTTTTATCATTTCATATTATAGGCACATATGGCACTGATTATCGGCATAAACAAATTTATGAATGGGGAACATATATACAAATGGACTAAAGGATGGTAAGATGGAAGTTTCTGGAGTGCAGTGCACATATATGTGTAGTAGAAAGAAAGGAAATGAAACTTCCTGACAGATTAAAACTGTGTGCTGGATCAGGACTCAAACCTTGGTAATGGTGGTAATAAAGCTGTTAGATTGGGTTGAGAGTTGTGTCTGGCTAGAGCTCAGTTGGTAGAGCACTTGCCTGCAAAAGGCACAGGCTCCAGTAAGGCACACATCTACAAGGATGTTTCAAATCAGTGCACACTCTGCTACAAACTGACAATTCATTTTGAATAGGAAATGAAGATACACCACACAGAAATGATTTTTTTTTTTTTTTTGGGGGGGGGGTGGAGGAGGGGGGGAGGAAAGTGGTGGTGCTTGGAGTTGAAAACGAGACTGTATAAGTACAAGACTGGGATCTTAAGGGTAATGTGCTAAAATCTTGACAAAGGTAGCTCAATTTGCTTTCTATAAATTAGAATATGTGACTGACATGACAGTTGTTTCATAATGTTCATAACATTATTTTGCCCTTCCTTATCTAGATTGAACCTTTGCATTGAAACTAATGACTTTAAATGAATGAGATTTCACTGCTTTGAATAAAAAAGATGACAACTCAAATCTACAAGATCATCATATACAAGAAAACAGAAATCTGTATTAGATTTAGCAGTGGTCAATTACAAAATAAATTAAAAAGTAATAAATTGTAGAGTCTCAGTAGAGGATCAACACAGGTTACTAGACAAATGTAAACTTTTAATATATGAAGAGGAGAATGGTAGCAGTGAAAAGAATAACAAAAATCCAACAAAAATCCACAGAAACAGTCAAGACATTATAAAGTTATTGGAGCAATTATCATTGTAACACAATCAAAAACTAATTAAACAAACCAAGTTAGAAGTTTACAGCACAACAAGTGAACAATAATGAGGTAAAAGATCATTTATGTAACAGTTACACAATCAAATCACTGAGCTATATTCTGTCCGCTCCGAGATGTCTCCCAAATTTAACCTTGCTAACTCAAGATCTAGTCCCATCTCCCTGCATCACCTGTCAAAAACTTAGGGTCTGGATTCAAGTGCCTTAAAAATCTGTTTTCTCAGCTTCTTTTCAACCATCCTAAATAGATGTCTGTAAAATTTTAGATTTGTTTTTTAATTGACACACTTAAACTTTTGTTTTACTGACAGTTCTTCCCTTACTCATAATCTACACTGTCCATTAAAATTCTTTGGACCCATTATTTGTAGAGGATCTTTTACAAATTTCTTGGCTTTATTGGGAGGCATTCATTAGCACATAGACAAACTGTTTTAACCACTGTCTTATAGTGTATGGTGTATAGGGGCATAATGCCTGGAGACCGAGGTGGCCAGGATATTGGACCATTCCCTCCAATCCACAATCCACCGATCCGGACACTACTCCCCTCTCCAGACATTACGCCCCTTGACTTTTTTTTTCTGGGGCTATATCAAGGACAGAGCCTTCGTCACACCAGTTGCTGACATCGACGAACTGAAGGGTAGGATACAAGCTGCTGTGGGTACTGTGACACAACACATGTTACGAAACACCTGGCGGGAAATGGAATACCACCTCGACATTCTCCGAGCTACCAAGGGAGCACATACTGAGGTTCACTAACCTATGTAACATTATCAAATGTAAATTATTATGTCAAACAGTTATTCTGTAATAAATTGTTATAATCAGGGCAAGACTTTGTGCTCACCCTGTATGACTCTACACTAACAGCACAGGAAAGTAAGCCTTAGCTTTCAATAGTTTAGGGCCAGTAACAATCAAAATTATATCAATAAGTAATGGAAAGATATAGCAAAGACATTCATTTTTATAAAAATATGTTTTCTTCACTTATGAATTAGACAGGTGAGCCATTGGACAAAGCCTTTCTTCTAAATGTGCTTTCTCCCTCCCTCTTTCAAACAGAAGTGATGTATTACTTCTGCAAGTTGTGCTCTTAGCTGGGTTGACTAGGGTAATGGAAGAGGTGAGCAATGGGGAGAGGTAGAACTGCAAATGGGGGGGGGGGGGGGGGGGGATATTACAGCTAAAGTGGACAAGGTTAGGATAGCAGGCTGTAAGTCAATATACAGTAGTGAAAGAAAGTGTTCAAACATAGCAAGTTTATTGAATTAAGGATAGCAGATAGTAAGATGGAATCTTAAGAAACCACTAACTCTATGTTTAACATCAATGTTGTTGCTATTTTCAGTACCATTTTCAGTCTGGAATTTATCAACTGAGATTTTATAACAGACAGATTTCCCCCTTTCAAAAAGGTCTAGTTACTTGATGACATATTCTAAAACCTTGTTTCATTTATGTAGAGGTCTACTTAAACAAAAAATAGTGATATGAATATAACAGAGGGAAACATTCCACGTGGAAAAAATATATCTAAAAAGAAAGATGATGAGACTTACCAAACAAAAGCGCTGGCAGGTCGATAGACACACAAACAAACACAAATATACACACAAAATTCAAGCTTTCGCAACAAACTGTTGCCTCATCAGGAAAGAGGGAAGGAGAGGGAAAGACGAAAGGATGTGGGTTTTAAGGGAGAGGGTAAGGAGTCATTCCAATCCCGGGAGCGGAAAGACTTACCTTAGGGGGAAAAAAGGACAGGTATACACTCGCACACACACACATATCCATCCACACATACAGACACAAGCAGACATATTTGGTCTTTAAATATGTCTGCTTGTGTCTGTATGTGTGGATGGATATGTGTGTGTGTGCGAGTGTATACCTGTCCTTTTTTCCCCCTAAGGTAAGTCTTTCCGCTCCCGGGATTGGAATGACTCCTTACCCTCTCCCTTAAAACCCACATCCTTTCGTCTTTCCCTCTCCTTCCCTCTTTCCTGATGAGGCAACAGTTTGTTGCGAAAGCTTGAATTTTGTGTGTATATTTGTGTTTGTTTGTGTGTCTATCGACCTGCCAGCGCTTTTGTTTGGTAAGTCTCATCATCTTTCTTTTTAGATAAACAAAAAATAGATTTAAAAAAAATATATGCTGAAGACACATTGCTACAGTTGACACCTAGACAAGATACTTTTCTTTACATTTCAAACTTTGCTATTGTAACATAATTGTATAAATTACATAAAATAGCACTGGGTGATTATGTTTTAAACAATTTATGAGAATCTTAGAAGTTAATAAAACATACCTTCCATGTTATTAGCAGTTCATCAGTTCCAACAGTTTCTGCATGTACATCCTGTGGAGGACCCAAAGGAGCTGAAGCCACAGAAAATAATATCTTATAGAGTACACTCAAGCTTTTTCTCAGGGCTAGGATATGTTGTATATAATGATTGCTGAAAAAAATTACAGAATTTTTGACAGTACCTTCTTCCTGAGTTTTTACTGTAAGAGGATCCGTGAAGGCACTAGCCTGAATAGCATTCATGGCAAGCATTCTTATATGGTAGGTGGTCGCTGGATGTAAGTCACTTATCACTGCAGTCCTCAAAGGATCTGTACTGAAACATTGGTATCAATTTTACTTGGGGAGAGGAAAACAGTATTTCAGATATAAATAAGTGCTCAATACAAATCTATTACATTCTTTAAAGTCAAAATGGTGTTGCTGGAAGAGGCATTTAAAATGCAGAAAAGACTTTTGCCAGTGGTTTGAAAATAGAAGTAACGAAATATCTAGTGAAATGCTTGATATGGAGCATGTCCTTGTATGGAGCGGAAATGTGGATATTGAGAAATCAGGATGAGAGGAGATCTGAAGCCAAATCTAATTAGTAAAACAAAACTGGCTTAGTAACTTGTACAGTACATTATGTCCTGTAGTTTCCACAATAAAGTTGAACTATGAAGGATGCATAACGTGTCTAGGAACAAATTTGTAGATGGAAACAACTATTACAAATTACTTTTGTATACTGTAATAAATGCTGCTTACGATTAGTGATAATTACAGCATTAATCAGCTTTAAACTGTTTACACTCAAAATAGCTGTTAATTTGCATGCATTCAGTACACACAAAATCTGCTACTTTAAGAAAAATCTACTGCTTTTCCTGTTATAGTATTCAGATGCCATTTAATCATTAGTAAAAAAATTCTCATCCACAAAAATATATGGAAATTCATCCAAAGAAAGCAATTATTCATATGAAACTTTTTGTCAAATTAATACTGTGTGCCCAATTGAGCCTCAAACTCAGGAGTTTTGCCTGTCATGAGAAAATGCTCCACCGAGTGAGCTACGCTAGTAGCACAATTTCCAACATGTCCTCACAGCTTTATTTTCACTAGTACCACACCTCCTGCCTTCCAGACTTCACAGAATCTCACTTGCAAAACTTGTAAGACTAGCATTGTCAGAAAAAAGGATAGATTATTCATATATTTCTACATGGAAACTTGCACTAGTATGAAATATATTTCCTAAAGCACACAAATATTTGTAGTCGTAGGATCTACATGTGTAAAAATGTTCTACAGAGAGTAATGAATAAGGTACACTTTTAACTTATTCTGAAATTTTGGACGTTTGTTTGTAAAAATCACAATTGCTGTATAACAATTTCTGGAGTTTTCTTGCACTTTCCATTTGATTTTATATTTTCAGAGGTCTGTAATGTATCTAAACATAACCAAAGAAGAAAGAGTCATATTTTTCCCTTTGCTTGATGATAAACTATATTATCTAATAACAGCTTACAGTAAATTGTTCCGAATAATGATAACCAAGAAACATAATATATGTAAAGTAGCTAATGAAACTTGAAGATTGGACTATGTTCAGTTTTTTAAAATTAGCATCTTCTGTCGGTGGTCAGATGTTGAGAGTGAGGGTTACACTGAACAGATGTAACAGTGCTCTGTAATAAAAATGCTTATGTAGGAAATATAACTGCCAATGTTGTGAAAAGCAAACTTTTTTCTTTATTTCTCTGTGAAAATGTGAAGAAACAATTATTCATGTACAAAATTCGCAGCACGCTGGAATGCAAGGCTACACACAAACAATACAAGACGTGTTGGGTGGATCAAAATTAACTACAAGAAAATGAAATACTATGAAATGCATGCTTAAAAGCTGATCTTTATTATTTTGACATCCATTGGCACCAATGTTTATTCAGAAAGGACAACATTCCTAAAAATTAATATTGTGAAATTTTTTATCTGATATTTCTTTCAGCTCTGTGAGGGACATCTTTAAACAATATAATCACATCATAATTTTTTATTGATTAGGTGGGTAATGTGAACATTTGGTTAATTGTCTGTAACATTGATGACATGATAACTGAGCTAGGGCAGGATTTTTTTAAAGTCCTAGTGGCATAATGAACAAGCATTTATTGAGATACCTGTTTTATCCATTGAGGACACATTGGAAATAACTACTGTGACCACTATGATATTAGCATTTTATTTATAATCAACACTGTTTCTTAGAGTGTTCAAGTGGCTGTATAAGATAAGCTTTTTAATTTATTTTTGAATATTAGAGATTTCCAGCATTTAGTTATTAGCAACACATAATATCCCTATTGCTCATTTTTAGATGAAAAATACTTAACTGAGTCCAGATATGTTTTCCCAGACTATCCCATTAGATAGCAAAAAGTGACAGTACACAAAGTAGGCTACACTAGAATTTTTGTCAAGAGGCCAAGATATTTCTAACTCCACAGTTGACTGAGCTAAGTTTTCTGACCAAATCATCAACGTGATTCCATTTTTACATACAGTCTATCTGGACACTAAGCTATTTTACAGATGCAGTTTGATGTAGCAAGTGATTAACAATATTTATAGTTCCTTTCCCCCATGAACCATGGACCTTGCCGTTGGTGGGGAGGCTTGCGTGCCTCAGCGATACAGATGGCCGTACCGCAGGTGCAACCACAACGGAGGGGTATCTGTTGAGAGGCCAGACAAACATGTGGTTCCTGAAGAGGGGCAGCAGCCTTTTCAGTAGTTGCAGGGGCAACAGTCTGGATGATTGACTGATCTGGCCTTGTAACATTAACCAAAACGGCCTTGCTGTGCTGGTACTGCGAACGGCTGAAAGCAAGGGGAAACTACAGCCGTAATTTTTCCCGAGGACATGCAGCTTTACTGTATGATTAAATGATGATGGTGTCCTCTTGGGTAAAATATTCCGGAGGTAAAATAGTCCCCCATTCGGATCTCCGGGCGGGGACTACTCAAGAGGACGTCGTTATCAGGAGAAAGAAAACTGGCATTCTACGGATCGGAGCGTGGAATGTCAGATCCCTTAATCGGGCAGGTAGGTTAGAAAATTTAAAAAGGGAAATGGAGAGGTTAAAGTTAGATATAGTGGGAATTAGTGAAGTTCGGTGGCAGGAGGAACAAGACTTTTGGTCAGGTGATTACAGGGTTATAAATACAAAATCAAATAGGAGTAATGCAGGAGTAGGTTTAATAATGAATAAAAAAATAGGAGTGCGGGTTAGCTACTACAAACAGCATAGTGAACGCATTATTGTGGCCAAGATAGACACAAAGCCCATGCCTACTACAGTAGTACAAGTTTATATGCCATCTAGCTCTGCAGATGATGAAGAAATTGATGAAATGTATGACGAGATAAAAGAAATTATTCAGGTAGTGAAGGGAGACGAAAATTTAATAGTCATGGGTGACTGGAATTCGTCAGTAGGAAAAGGGAGAGAAGGAAACATAGTAGGTGAATATGGATTGGGGGGAAGAAATGAAAGAGGAAGCCGCCTTGTAGAATTTTGCACAGAGCATAACTTAATCATAGCTAACACTTGGTTCAAGAATCATAAAAGAAGGTTGTATACCTGGAAGAATCCTGGAGATACTAATAGGTATCAGATAGATTATATAATGGTAAGACAGAGATTTAGGAACCAGGTTTTAAATTGTAAGACATTTCCAGGGGCAGATGTGGATTCTGACCACAATCTATTGGTTATGAACTGCAGATTGAAACTGAAGAAACTGCAAAAAGGTGGGAATTTAAGGAGATGGGACCTGGATAAACTGAAAGAACCAGAGGTTGTAGAGAGTTTCAGGGAGAGCATAAGGGAACAATTGACAGGAATGGGGGAAAGAAATACAGTAGAAGAAGAATGGGTAGCTCTGAGGGATGAAGTAGTGAAGGCAGCAGAGGATCAAGTAGGTAAAAAGACGAGGGCTAATAGAAATCCTTGGGTAACAGAAGAAATATTGAATTTAATTGATGAAAGGAGAAAATATAAAAATGCAGTAAATGAAGCAGGCCAAAGGGAATACAAACGTCTCAAAAATGAGATCGACAGAAAGTGCAAAATGGCTAAGCAGGGATGGCTAGAGGACAAATGTAAGGATGTAGAGGCTTGTCTCACTAGGGGTAAGATAGATACTGCCTACAGGAAAATTAAAGAGACCTTTGGAGAGAAGAGAACCACTTGTATGAATATCAAGAGCTCAGATGGCAACCCAGTTCTAAGCAAAGAAGGGAAGGCAGAAAGGTGGAAGGAGTATATAGAGGGTTTATACAAGGGCGATGTACTTGAGGACAGTATTATGGAAGTGGAAGAGGATGTAGATGAAGATGAAATGGGAGATAAGATACTGCGTGAAGAGTTTGACACAGCACTGAAAGACCTGAGTCGAAACAAGTCCCCGGGAGTAGACAACATTCCATTAGAACTACTGATGGCCTTGGGAGAGCCAGTCATGACAAAACTCTACCATCTGGTGAGCAAGATGTATGAGACTGGCGAAATACCCACAGACTTCAAGAAGAATATAATAATTCCAATACCAAAGAAAGCAGGTGTTGACAGATGTGAAAATTACCGAACTATCAGTTTAATAAGTCACAGCTGCAAAATACTGACGCGATTTCTTTACAGACGAATGGAAAAACTGGTAGAAGCGGACCTCGGAGAAGATCAGTTTCGATTCCGTAGAAATGTTGGAACACGTGAGGCAATACTAACCTTACGACTTATCTTAGAAGAAAGATTAAGAAAAGGCAAACCTACGTTTCTAGCATTTGTAGACTTAGAGAAAGCTTTTGACAACGTTAACTGGAATACTCTCTTTCAAATTCTGAAGGTAGCAGGGGTAAAATACAGGGAGCGAAAGGCTATTTACAATTTGTACAGAAACCAGATGGCAGTTATAAGAGTCGAGGGGCATGAAAGGGAAGCAGTGGTTGGGAAAGGAGTGAGACAGGGTTGTAGCCTCTCCCCGATGTTATTCAATCTATATATTGAGCAAGCAGTAAAGGAAACAAAAGAAAAATTCGGAGTAGGTATTAAAATTCATGGAGAAGAAGTAAAAACTTTGAGGTTCGCCGATGACATTGTAATTCTGTCAGAGACAGCAAAGGACTTGGAAGAGCAGTTGAACGAAATGGACAGTGTCTTGAAAGGAGGATATAACATGAACATCAACAAAAGCAAAATGAGGATAATGGAATGTAGCCAAATTAAATCGGGTGATGCTGAGGGGATTAGATTAGGAAATGAGACACTTAAAGTAGTAAAGGAGTTTTGCTATTTAGGGAGTAAAATAACTGATGATGGTCGAAGTAGAGAGGATATAAAATGTAGACTGGCAATGGCAAGGAAATCATTTCTGAAGAAGAGAAATTTGTTAACATCGAGTATAGATTTAAGTGTCAGGAAGTCGTTTCTGAAAGTATTTGTATGGAGTGTAGCCATGTATGGAAGTGAAACATGGACGATAACCAGTTTGGACAAGAAGAGAATAGAAGCTTTCGAAATGTGGTGTTACAGAAGAATGCTCAAGATAAGGTGGGTAGATCACGTAACTAATGAGGAGGTATTGAATAGGATTGGGGAGAAGAGAAGTTTGTGGCATAACTTGACTAGAAGAAGGGATCGGTTGGTAGGACATGTTTTGAGGCATCAAGGGATCACAAATTTAGCATTGGAGGGCAGCGTGGAGGGTAAAAATCGTAGAGGGAGACCAAGAGATCAATACACTAAGCAGATTCAGAAGGATGTAGGTTGCAGTAGGTACTGGGAGATGAAGAAGCTTGCACAGGATAGAGTAGCATGGAGAGCTGCATCAAACCAGTCTCAGGAGTGAAGACAACAACAACAACAACAACAACAACGTGAGTCATTTCTTTTCTTCCTCCTCACCTAATAAATGGTGGCTGTGTAAAATTACAAACACAACTGCTGAGCCTCCAAGCCTACAGAGCTTACAGTCCTGCCCCATCTGTACATATGACATAGCAGTGGTAGTCACTGACTTACACTTGCTGTGTTTAGCATACCGAACTATGTAAAAAATAACATTCTTAAGGAAGTGCTGAGACCCTCGTCTTCTTTGCCCCAGCTTATTATTTTCTTCTCCCTATGTACTGTGCACTAGCAAATACAGTGACCACGATAATAAAATTAAAGAGATTAAGACTGACAAAGAGTCATGCCAGAAATCATATACTGTCACAAATCGAAAAATACAGGTACACTATCCACCATTTATCATACACTATACCACCAAAGAGAGGCTTGCCAAGTATACATGTAGATTTAGGTGTAAAACCTGAAATTTTCAGTCTTTTCAGTAAGTACAATTGATTAACATAATTGCTGAAATCATAACTGTATTTTTTATTTTATTTATTTATTTATTTATTGTTCCGTGGGACCAAATTAAGGAGAAATCTCCATGGTCATGGAACGAGTCAATACATGAAATTATAACACGATATTAGAAACAGATAAAATGAAATATAGAAAAAAAAAAACATATTCAGGTGACAAGTCATAAGTTTAAATGAAGACAATCAACAATGTAACACTGGAATTTGCTTAATTTTTTAGCTCTTCCAGGAGCTCCTCGACAGAATAGAAGGAGTGAGCCATGAGGAAACTCTTCAGTTTAGACTTAAAAGAGTTTGGGCTACTGCTAAGATTTTTGAGTTCTTGTGGTAGCTTATTGAAAATGGATGCAGCAAAATACTGCACTCCTTTCTGCACAAGAGTCAAGGAACTGCATTCTACATGCAGATTTGATTTCTGCCTAGTATTAACTGAGTGAAAGCT
This sequence comes from Schistocerca nitens, assembly GCF_023898315.1. Classification (NCBI taxonomy): domain Eukaryota; kingdom Metazoa; phylum Arthropoda; class Insecta; order Orthoptera; family Acrididae; genus Schistocerca; species Schistocerca nitens. Next base: position 25,973,682 of record NC_064614.1, read on the forward strand.
GCTAACTCTTGGGAATAGGCTAATATTGCTAACAACAAACGACATTAAAGAAAATATATACTGTGAGGGCAATGTCAGAATTCCCAGATTTTTGAATAGGGGTCGACAAGAGGTTCTCGAACTTACACCACATATAGCTCGAACAGCCCGTTTTTGAGCCAAAAATACCCTTTTTGAATCAGAAGAATTACCCCAAAAAATAATACCATACGACATAAGCGTATGAAAATATGCGAAGTAGACTACTTTTCGTGTTGAAGTGTCACTTATTTCAGATACTGTTCTAATGGTAAATAAAGCAGCATTTAGTTTCTGAACAAGATCCTGAACATGGGCTTTCCACAACAGCTTACTATCTATCCGTACGCCTAGGAACTTGAACTGTTCCGTCTCGCTTATAACATGCCCATTCTGTCTGATTAAAATGTCAGTTCTTGTTGAATTGTGAGTTAGAAACTGTAAAAACTGAGTCTTACTGTGATTTAGCATCAAATTATTTTCCACAAGCCACGAACTTATTTCATGAACTAAATTATTTGTTACTGTTTCAATATTACACACAAGATCCTTCACTATCAAGCTGGTGTCATCAGCAAACAGAAATATTTTTGAATCACCTGTAATACTAGAAGGCATATCATTTATATAAATAAGAAACAGCAGTGGCCCCAGCACCGACCCTTGGGGAACGCCCCACTTAACAGTGCCCCATTGGGACTGAACATCACTACCACTCTCAATATTGCGGAGAATTACCCTCTGCTTTCTGTTCTTAAAGTAAGAGGCGAACCAATTGTAAGCTACTCCCCTTACTCCATAATGGTCCAACTTCTGCAGTAATATTTTGTGGTCAACACAGTCAAAAGCCTTCGTTAAATCAAAGAAAACACCTAGCGTTCGCAACCTTTTATTTAATCCGTCGAAAACCTCACAGAGAAAAGAGAATATAGCATTTTCAGTTGTTAAACCATTTCTAAAACCAAACTGAACATTTGACAGCAAATTATGTGAATTTAAATGCTCCAGTAACCTTGTATATACAACCTTCTCGATAACTTTAGCAAACACCGATGGCATAGAAATAGGTCTAAAATTGTCAACATTATCAATGTCTCCCTTTTTATAAAGTGGCTTCACTACCGAGTATTTTAATCGATCAGGAAACCAACCACTCCTAAAGGAAAAGTTACAGATATGGCTAAGTACTGGGCTAACATACATAGAACAATACTTCAGTATTCTGCTAGATACCCCGTCATATCCATGAGAGTTCTTGGTCTTTAGTGATTTAATTATTAACTCAATCTCCCTCTTGTCAGTATCATGGAGGAGCATTTCAGGTAACAGTCTCGGAACACTTTTTTCTAAGAGCGCTATATGATTCCCTGTTGGAATTAGGTTTCTATTTAGTTCACCTGCTATATTCAGAAAGTGATTATTAAATACTGTACATATATGCGACTTATCAGTAACACGGACATTCCCACTACGCACTGATTCTATATCCTCGACCTGTCTCTGCAGACCAGCAACTTCCTTTACGACTGACCATATGGTTTTAATTTTATCCTGAGACTTAGCTATTCTATCTGCATACCACATACTTTTTGCCTTCCTAATAACATTTTTAAGCACCTTACAATACTGTTTGTAATGGGCTGCTGCATTTAGATTTTGACTGTTTCTAACGTTTTGATATAATTGCCACTTTGTTCTACAAGATATTCTTATCCCTCTAGTCAGCCACCCAGGCTGCCTGTTTGTGCTAGTACCCTGTTTTAAACGTTGTAACGGAAAGCAACTTTCAAAGAGCATGAGAAAGGTCTTTAGAAAAGCATTATATTTATCGTTTACTGTCTCAGCGCTATAAACATCTTGCCACTCTTGTTCCTTTATAAGGTTTACAAAGGTCTCTACAGCAACCGGATCAGTTTTCCTGAACAGCTGATGACTATATTTAACATGAGTTGCAGCATAAAAATCTTTTAAAGTTAAAATTTGCGCATCATGATCTGAAAGGCCATTCACCTTTTTTCTAACAGAATGCCCTTCTAGCAATGAGGAATGAACAAAAATGTTGTCTATGGTTGTTCTACTGTTCCCTTGCACTCTCGTTGGAAAGAATACGGTTTGCATAAGGTTATATGAATTAAAGAGGTCTACCAGCATCCTCTTCCTTGCACAATCACTTATACAATTAATATTGAAGTCACCACATATAACTAACTTTTTGTATTTCCTATAAAGTGAACCAAGAACCTCCTCTAGCTTTAGCAAAAATGCTGTGAAATCGGAGTCTGGGGATCTATAAATAACAACAGTTACAAGTTTAACTCCGTTAAATTTAACCACACCTGCACAACATTCAAACACCTTTTCAGTGCAGTACTTTGAAACATCAATTGACTCAAATGCGATGCCGTTTTTCACATACATGGCTACTCCCCCACACCGCAAAGAGCTCCTCGAAAAGCAGCCAGCCAACCTGTATCCTGGTAAAGGAAGCCTCTGAATTATCTCCTTATTTAAGAAGTGTTCAGATATACCAATAATTTCAGAGTCAACATCTATAAGCAGTTCACTAACTTTATCCCTAATACCTTGTATATTTTGATGAAATATACTAATTCCCTCATTACTCGGATACCTAAGCTTTGTCAAAAGTGATTCCCTTGTTAGAGAGACTTCCCTTAAGCAGGAATACCTATCAGCTGACTTCAATCTAAAAAAGGTGCAGCTCTAACACACACTACTGCAGGAATTTTCCCATGAGTGATCCCACCAACCCCACCTATGCTGTCACCTATAAGCTTTGCCAACCTCCCCTTCCCATACCTGTTGAGGTGCAGGCCGTGTCTAGTGAAACCCGTCCTGCTGATAGACTCCACCGACACCACTGAAATGTGACCCATGCTTTCTGTCATCAGCGCACCCCCAAGTCTCATGTTATTACGCCTGACGGCTGTATTAAGATGAGGCCGATCGTGACGCTGAAACAGTTCCACGAAATGCACATTCGTGTTGCCAGTCTGAGTGGCTATCTTTTCCAGGTCACCATCTATGTTGTACTCCCCATCCCTACCAATACTATTACCAGCCCCACCCACAATCACTACCTGATCCTCTTTAGTAAAATCCCTACATAACCCCCCTATGTTAACAGTCACCTGAGCCAACCCTGCATTAGGCTTCACAATGCTGGTGACCTGGTACTCACTTCCCAGCACTTCCTGCAACTGCTGGCCTACACCTCTGCCATGTGAACTACCTAACAGCAGAACCTTCTTCTTCCTCTTCGACTTTGCAACTGTTCTAGGCACAGTAACTACTGAGGTCTGCTGCATACTTCCTACATCTACAGCTACTAGAGATTCCTCTCCACTAGACTCTGACAGTTGGTCATATCTATTGTAAACACCAATAGTAAAACTATCTGAAAATCTTCTTCTCCTAGCAGATCTCTTGCCAACAGCCAGCTCCCATTCCCCAACCCCCTTCTCCCTCCTCATCCTATCTAGCTCCTCCTGTGCGTTTTTCAACTGCACCTGAAGGGCACAGATCTTACGCTCCTGCTCCTCTATCAGTTTACTCTTGCTACATAACCTGAAGTTCCAGGAGAGGATCTCACCAGAATGCCCACTGGCTTCCCCACTGCATTCCCCCCAGTGAAAATACTTCGAACAAGTGTCACACCGCAATCCACTACTCACGAACCTACGGCAAAGCCCACACTTACTCATGGTAAAATTTTACTTTTTCTAAGTTCCGCTACTACAATAAGAAGATGCTAAAAACCTGACTACAATAATCACAAACTTACTCTACAAGGAAAGTAACTACTATTATTAACAGTATTAATAAACAACAAATGTGAATATAACAAAAGACTAATACAGAAAGAGAATCAAACGTCTAATCACACAGTAACGAGCTGTAAACAGTTCCCAAAAGGTTCTTCTGAAATTATTTCACCAGAAAACACCACGAACACCGGTTGAAGACTAGCAATTATTTTTTTGGGGGGAAAAATCCTAATCATATATGCTGTCACTGTCACAATTACAGGGCCAACAAGAAGACAAGATACACAATCTATTAAATTCTCTCATATGTTCAGTAATAATTACTAGGCAGCTAGGCAGTGTATGTGTCATTAACAGTTTGACATACCAGGCCACTTTAAGTCTTTTTCCTGGGATGTCAATGTGCTTATGCTACATGTACTCACTTCTTACTTGTAAAATCAGTTCCCATGGTTGGCACAGATATGTTCACAGTCCCAGTGTGCTGCCAATCACTGATGAGACTTGTCCCTCGTTTGTATTGTATTAAATAACCTGTTAAAGGACTGTTCCCATCAAATGGTGGATGCCACGACAAACGAACTGATCTGCTGTTGATCTCAGTTACCTCAACATCAAATGGAGGATCCGGTGGTTCTGTAATAAAGAATATTACTGTATATGATGAGACTTATATAAAATAGCATGAAGTGCATGTGCCTTAAACAACCTCCTAGAATCAATTAAATCACAAATTCACATGAACTAGTCCACCTAAATGGACTGATTCAGTAAAATCATACAAAAATCAAAAGGTGTGTAGGCTATGCCCTGATACACATTTTTAGATGGGGGACTTGGGGTCTGGAATGGTAAATTACAAATGTAAGCACTTAAATATGTTGAGAGGATTAATGTTGGGGGATATGACAGAGTGTAGGGTCTCCGTCTCCCAATCCAGTACTCATGAAAGGGTGTGTCTTCCAACAATTCAGGTAAAACATTGTGCATGAACTGATAGTGCTGATGGCTGTTTGAGTGGTGAGATAGGAGAACTGGCCCAAATAGATGGTCATTTACATTTCCAACCCAGACATTTACAAAAAAATGCATTTGGTGAAACAGCATAATTATAGTAACATTATTCTCTTGATCTCACAGATGGCTATTTTGCTGTTCATAAAACCGAGTGAATGAGACACATCCGTAAGCAGCATGAAGTGGAGAAAATTTGGTTAAGCAACAACTTGCATCCATAATCAGTTGCAGCATTGGACTTGTATAATGAAGTCTGTCTGTCTCAAATTATGGGCCCATTGTGGATGACATGGCTTAAAAAGTACCTCATAGAGCAACAGCCACACACTTCTCTGTGAAACTCCTACTGTACATGTAACAGCAAAGATTATGTTAGAGGGATCCTCTGCAAAAACACCAGCATCTCATTACTGAACTTGGATGCACCTGTGGACTTCAAGTTTCCAGGTTACACTTCTTCGCTGCAACAAATCAGTTTCCCACGTTCAATGATACAGAAATGCAAATATCAGCTTTGATGGGTGATATATGTTGGCAAATCATTCCCTGTAATATTTTTCAGCAGTGAGACCATTGCCTTGAACTTCTCTGCAAATAAGATGACTATGGAAAACTGTTCTGATGCTGCGCCATTTTTACACATCATATCTGAGTAATGTGCAAACTCTTAGGAAAGTTCTGTATGTGGCCAATGGAAAGACAGAATATCTTGTGGAGAACATGTCAAAATGAGGCAATGCTGGAACGTCTGTCAACTGCCATCATCTCAACAACAAAGATATTTAAATAGTCAATGGTGAAGTATCCTAAAACATAAAGGCCTCAGCTGAAGCAACATTTTGAGCACTGTCATGACAGCAATGTCAAAAGTCATATTGAAGCTCATGTCTTATTAATTTGGCCTTCTGGTCTCCAAGCTCTCTACCTCAAAATGTTTAGTGGAATGTCCTCTATATCTGTTCGATCATCACACACTTTCTCTTAAACATATAAAGTACAAATGAGATTTGGATGAGAGTACATGTAACTCAGGATTGTATGTCCTCCAATTTTTATTTTCAAAGAATCATAGACGAACAACTAGAGATAAAGGATGTTCTGCTTTTTTCTGTTAAATAATGAAAATATAGTGAGTTGGCAATGGTTAATGGTTTGAAAACATACAGTAGAAAGTAAATACCACAAAATTATTTCAGATGTAATGTGCGATAGCAAAAAATAAAATAACAGATTGAACGAGGTGAATTTCAGCACAAAGATAATATATAATTACAATTTTTTGTCCTATTACATGACTGTAGAAAGTAATTCAGAACAAAAAGAAACGGTATAATGAGATTCACATGTTGCAGGAGTATGAGCAGCATTGTAACATAATGATTCTGATTAAAGCTGAAATTCCACCAACATCTAGAATTATTTTCAAAATTTACATTCTGCCTCTAAAAGTTATAATTACTAACCAGATGATTGATGATGAAAGTACAACTGCAACTGGAAAGTGGTATGTTATATTACAACCTATTTTGTATGTAACCAGGATTTTTATTTTCCAATTATTTATATTATTTTTCCATTAGGGCTATTTTAAGTGCTATTCTCACACCACTTTAATACATAAGTTCATAGTACAAATAATACTCCATGAGGTTCATCTCCTGTTTTTTGAAACAGTTTCTAACTCAGTTTCTCTGAAACTTTTAACCATTGCACATTTCCCCTGCGAGTGACTTCCAGAGGGATTTATATGTACAGTGATGCAAGTAGAAAATAGAAACCATTTATGTTGCTTATATTTGAGAAGAATAGTTTGTTTATTTTCTGAGTGTATTTCTTCGGCTGACATGGGGCTTTTATAGTACCGATTAACTGTCTGTTGCTCTAGTGCATTTAATTTAATTTAGAAATTAACACTAAAATTGCCTAGGGGTTTAAATGTCACTAAAACACTAAAAAGGAATGTGTCTACATTTATTGTTGAGTGAAAATTACTTTAAGTAATAGCTGTGACTGATTAATGAAGAAATATTTTTAAAAAGATAAAAATTTGTTTGTATTAATGAGATTATGGCATTATGTAATAAGTAAATTCACACAGTAAAACATACACAGAGTTAATAATATCTTATAATTTCCCTCTAGCTTTGAGGAAAACAAGATGGACAGGGAATTTAAAAATGCGTGACTGTCTGGTGCTGCGTGTGTAATACTGGAAAGTGTATTGTATTGTATTGTATATTTATTGGTCCTGTGAATCATACACTGTACAGGGGTACATAATGATATAGGACAAGTCAAACAATTTGCAATAAAGCTTAACAGAAAAAGCTGTTGTATGGTTTTCAGTGTATAGCAATATAACTCTTAACACATGGGAATAACATTTCACAAATAAATTTTACATGCACACATTTCATACTTTTGGCCTTGATTATATACACACACACACATATAAGTAATAGACCACATATAATACACAGATAAATCTACATGTACACATTTCTTATTTTGGCCTTAATTGTATAAACTATTTAAATTTTTCACATATTTACATTGTAGATAAAAATTCATCAACACTATAGTAACAATTCTGTAGCAAGTAGTCACTCACTGCAGTTTTGAATTTATGCATGCCAGTTATTGCCTTAATGTCTTTAGGTAGTTTGTTATACAGTTTTTTTCCTGCTTGCAAGGGTCCTTTTTGTTTTAGTGTTGTATGTGAAAACTGCATATGTAAATCTTGATTATTTCTTCTGTTGTATGAATGGATATTTTGGTTTTTTGGAGCAATCTTGTTATTTTCATCTACAATTTTCCCTATAAACATTATTGTTTCTAGGATATATAGGCATGGTAATGGAAGAAGATCGAGGTGCTAAGCCTTCCATGGCTCTTATAATTCTTTTTTGTGCAATAAAACAGCTTTTGCTGGGTGGTGAATTTCCCCAGCAAATTAAACCATATCTTAGTAGTGATTCTGCTTGGGCATAGTACACATTTTTTATGGCTTGCATAGATGTGCATCCAGCAAGAATTTTTATACTATAACAAATGGTATTTAATTTACTACATAGGTGTTGTGTTTGTTTCTGCCATCTTAGGTCATCTTGGATCCAAACTCTCAAAAATTTGGTGCTATTTACAATTTCAAGTCTTTTGCCTAACAGTTCTATGGTTGCAGTTAAAGGCTATTTATTCTGCACTGTGTGTAGATGCATAGTGTTTGTTTTATGTGTGTTTATTATTGGTTGGTTGGTTTAGGGATGAAAGGGACCAAACTGCAGAGGTCATCGGTCCTGTTTATTATTAAGTTGTTCATTGCGAACCATTTTGATACATGTGTAGTGCTCTTTTTTATTTCATTTTGGAGCTCTTCTGGGGTCTTTCCTTTGATAAGTATATTTGTATCATTGGCATATTTAATGTACTTATAGTTAGGGCTGGATGGTTCCAGATCATTTACAAACAGCAAGAACAGGATTGGCCCCAGTACGGAACCCTGCGACACACCGTATTTAACACACTGTTTTTCTGATTGATAGGAAGTTAAATTTTTTCCTTCTTTGTACAAGACTTCAACTATTTGGTGTCTGTTTTGTAGATATGACTTTACCCATTCATAGGCTGCTCTGACACCAACATTTTCTAGCTTTCTAAGCAAAAGACCACGGTTAATGATGTCAAATGCTTTTGAAAGATCTAGGAATATTGCTGCTATGTGTTCTTTTTTATCTAATGCATTTAAAGCTTCATTTAAGAAATCGATAATAGCTGTCTCAGTGGATTTACATGTTCACAATCCATGCTGTGTAGCTGAGAAAAGTTTATTTTTTACAATGAAATCTACGTCTTTTATAAAAGATTTTTTCAATTATTTTAGAAAAAACAAATAGTAGAGAGACTGACCTATAATTTGTTATATCTGTTTTTTCACCCTTTTTGAACAATGGCTTCACTTTAGCTATTTTTGGCCTTTCTGGGAAGATTCCCTGAGAAAGTGAATTATTGCATATGTCTACCATGGGCTTAACTACTAAGGGTGCACATTTTTTAATGATATGGTCTGGTATGTTGTCAGCACCAGAGGGAAATTTTGATTTTAGCTCCCCTATTGTTTTTAGCATTTCCTGTTCATCTGTTGGGTGTAGGAAGAGTGACTTGTTACTAGGGATAGTTTTAATCTGATTTGCAGTGACAGCATGTTGAAAGTTTTGCTTCACCAGAATCTCAGCTGCCTCAGAGAAATATGAGTTAAAATTATTTGCTATCTGCTGGGGATCAGATGTTATGGAAGTGTTTTCATTCAGTTTGATATTATGGTATTCTCTCCGTTTTACTCCTGTTTCATGCCTTACCATCTCCCATATGGCTTTCATTTTATTTTGTGTATTTGCTATGAAGGAACTATTTGGCATTTTTTTTGCTTCTTTTATGACTTTAGTTAAAATCTTTTTGTAATTCTTAAAATAGGAATCAAATTCTGGGGATGTGGTGTGCTGTCTAGATATTTCATGAAGTAGTCTCTTTTTCTTCACAGATATTTGTATCCCTGTTGTGACCCATTTTATTTTCAGATCCTTTTTTGTGACTGTCTTTTTATGGAGTGGAAAGCAAAGTTCAAAATAATAGGTAAACCTATTTAGGAATTTATTGAACTTATCATTTGTACTTTCACATTCATAGATGTCTTCCCAAGTATCCACATTAGCATATTACAAATTAAAATGGCTATGTTGAGCGAAGGTACATTCCACAGTGTCAGGTGTTGAAGTGAACAGTATAATTCTCTTACAAAATGCATTTCCATTGAGTAGTGGACTGGGAGCTTCGCCCATAGGCTGGATTAGTCATCTCAAGATTTATCAGAAAACTATATAAAGTTAACTGCATAGTGGAAGGGTAAATATTGAAACAGAAACTTGTGTTACAATGAAACCTTATTAATTAAAGGGGGGGGGGGGAGAGATCAAAAATAGGCTGTATCTCACAAACAGGTCAGCTGATGAATACATTTAGCTACTGCGAATCTATGATACAGTATTTGTTTTAAAAATTACAGTGTCATGATTCTTGAAGTTTTAGAACATTAATGGAAAAAAAATATCAACAATGTAACTAACATGCTAATATTTTCTCCATAGCCCTGAAGGGAAATAGTCATCAAGTATCTGGTGTGAGTAAAAAATGTTGAAGCCAAAATTCCTGTATTGCTGACAGACACATTTAATAGTGAAAACACTAACCCTAACTTTTGGAAGTATTTGTTCCTCAGGGCGATAGGTTGTTGAGGAAAAGGGGCAACAGGTTACTCAGATCTCAGGATGAGGAGGACCCATCTATTGTGTGGATAAGAGAAAAGGGAAAGGGGTGAAGGGGAGGGAGGAAGTCAGGCGTCATCAGTGGGAATGAATGCAGGTGTAGTAACCTTGAGCTAGGGATAATAGTGTGGAAAAGACATACAGTTTGACAAGAATGGTATGGAGGTTAAGAGGGTGAGAAAAGACTACAGCAAGAGGTGAGAAGGGCAAGACAGAATATCATGTCAGAGTTTCTCTCTCTCTCTCTGTATGTGTGTGTGTGTGTGTGTGTGTGTGTGTGTGTGTGTGTATTGTTTCCCTGCCCCTTTCTAGTTTCTAATTGTACTGTTCAGTATCTCTCCCTCTATCCATCTTTTGAAAAGAACAGCTCTCACCGTGATCCTGAGTCACAGATAGGAACAACAAAAAGCCTTCCAGGAAGTAAGCTTTCAGTCAAAAATACCTTCATCGGAATTAGACAACACACACACACACACACACACACACACACACACCTCACCACACACACACTTGACCACAGTCTCTAGCTGCTGAGACCAGACTGCAAGCAGCAGCATGTCATGGAAGAAGCAACCAGGTGGATGGGATAAGAAGGAGGCTAGGGTGGAAAGGTGGAGAGATAGCAGGGTAGGGGTGGGAGTGGGGAACAGAAAAGTACTGCTTGTGGAAGCATCTAGGGATGAGGTGAAGAGGCTGTAGGGCAGGTTGGTCAGTCAGGAGGTTAGATGGCGAGAGGTGGGGGGCAGAAAAGGAGAGAAGTAAAAATATATTGGGTGTGCATGTGCAACAGAAGGCTGTGGAGTGAGATCAGGGAAGGGAATAGGTGGGTGTAGGACAATGACTAACGAAGGCTGAGGCCAGGAGGGTTACAGGAATGTAGGATATGTTGCAAGGAGACTTCCTGCCCGTGCAGTACAGAAAGTCTGTTGCTGGGAAGGATCCAGATGGCACAGACTGTGTCGCAGTCACTGAATGAAGAATGTCATGTTGGACAGCATGCTTGGCAACTGGGTGGTCCAGTTCTTTCTCGGCCACAGTTTCTCAGTGGCCATTTAAGCAGAAATACAGCTTGTTGGTTTTCATGCCCACATAGAATGCAGCACAATGGTTGTAGCTTAGCTTGTAGACCACATGACTGGTTTCACAGGTAACCCTGCCTTTGATGTGATAGGTACTGTTAGTGACTGGACCTGATGTTCTCAGGTCACACGTATGACCACCAACATAATAATTTTTTATATTTGCAGTAACTCACCAACCAAGTTTTTCTTGCAGAATCCTGTTCATATAACTGAGAATACTGGCTACTGCTTTTCAGTATATTTATTCTTTAATGAAATTTGTCATAAATAACATATCTCTCTTTAATACAAGTTCCTCAGTTCATGAAATCAATATCAGGAATAAGAACAATTGCCAAAGTGATTTACTTAGAACCAGAAAGGTGTTGATTATTCAGAAACAAATGTTTGCAAACACTTTCTGGCAACTGTTAACAACGGGACCACAGCGCTCCTGAGCTCGCGTAGTCCTTGATGTTGCCTATCTTGCACATGAACTACTCATTTTGTATATTTTGCTTACTGTTTCATAGTTCCACACAACTTCTTCCTGTTTTCTCAATTGATCTGTGTTCAGTTTTTCAAGGCCTATCCACTGTGCCAACTTATAACTAAATCTGAGGAGGGTGCAATGGGGAGGTTCCCTTGTGAGGAGAAGGAGTCTTGGCAGGCAGACAAACAGACAAATGAGCAACAAAGTGGTCTTGTATGTGTAAGGATTCCGTTTTAACCTAATGGGGTACAGAAAACTGAAACTGATTCAAAACTGCTGTGTTGTGTTGTTATTTTGGAGCTGACTCTGCCCCGCTCCGCTGTGACCCATTAAAGGGCTAGCTGCAACTGTAAAAATTTTGCCTATTTATAACAAAATTTTTAAGAGGACCTAAAGGATTTATTGGTAGCCATCTGCTCCTGCTCCATTGGTGAATTCCATAGGAGAACCATAAGATGTGAATGTTAAGTAATGTTTGACTTCTACACATTTTCAGTGCAGTAGCACAATTGGTCTGAGTAAGCATTGTGAACTTTCTTTTTATGGCACTGGCACTTTGTTACAATAACCTAGAAGTAATGGCGTGTACTTCAGTATATAGAGATTTACACATTTGTAATAAGCCTTGTGTTAATATGTGAATTAAAAGAAAATTTTAATCAAAAGAAAAATTCACTCGACAAAATCATGAGACAAAAATGGTTCAAATGGCTCTGAGCACTATAGGACTTAATTTCTGAGGTCATCTGTCCCCTAGAACTTAGAGCTTCTTAAACCTAACTAACCTAAGGACATCACACACATCCGTGCCTGAGGCAGGACTCTAACCTGCGACCGTAGCGGTCGCGCGGTTCCAGACTGTAGCTCCTAGAATCGCTGTTCTGTACTTTCTTTTACACCTATTATATAGTAATGTCTGTTTCTTTAGAAGTTTCTTCGCAGTGGGTGCATACCATGGAGGTTCCCTCCCATTATCAACTGTTCTACTAGGTGGATATCTATCAAGTGCTTGGTCAACCATTCTTTTAATCTTGAGTTTAAAGTTTCAAGTTCCACACTGAGATATAACACTACTGATTTTTTATCTACAGGGTGTACATAAAGTCTGGGAACACTTTCAATTATTTACTGTACAAGAACCAAATATCATACAGATTTCATACATATGTCATTTTGAAGAGAAACTCTGACAGTTTTTTTTTTTATGTATACCGCCACAGCGTAGTTGGGTAATTTGCTGATAGTCAGTGCTAGTCACAAACATGGTGAGTTTAGTTGCGGAGCGAGCTTTTTGTGTGTTGGAGTTAAGACAAAAACAAGTGTGCTACAGCTGTTCAATGGATGTTTAGAACCAAGTACACATTCCGACAACTGGTTACTGTGCTCAGCATAGGAAGTGACCACCTCTGGCAGAAATAAAGGTCTGACGATGACAGGGCATGCTGTGAATGATGTCACCAGTCTCATGTTGTAGCAATAACGTCCATTCTGCATGCTGAGCCGCTCACAGTCTTGAAGAGCGCTCACAGTCTTGAAGAGTGGTTGGTGGATTAACAACTATCTGTGCTCACACATCAACACTGGAGTATGCTTGGGCTCCATTGTGCTGTAACTAGAGGCCACCGTACACAACAAGCAGTAGATTGTCCAGAAGTTCCTTAAATATGGTCAGCAGGAACTGTAAGTAAACTGCTCCAGTGAATCTAGGTGGCAATATTACAGGTCCTAGAAGATGATTATCCAAAATGCCCACCCACATGTTTACAGGGAACTTTCATTGGTGCGACCTAACAGAAACTGCATGAGCGTTCTCATAGTCGCAGATGTGGCTATTCCTGCTGTTAAAATACACATAATGTATACAGGAAGTCTCATCTGTAAATTTCATGGTTAAATCTACAGATCATTTCACCATCAAAATTTGATATTCACCAGAACACACACATAAAAGACTGTTGTGACTGGCAAGCTTTTGGAGCCAGTGGGTTCCTTCTTCAGGCAGAAGGGGAAGGAAGAAGGGTGAAGGAAAAGGACTGGACAGGTCTAAGAAAAGGGGCAGATTTTGGGAAAGTCACCCAGAACTGCAGGTCAGGGGAGATTTACCATACAGGATGTGAAGGAAAGACTCAGACGTAAGAGTTTCACTTGCCCACGAAAGGCAAAGGTCCCGAGTTCGAGTCTCGGTTGGGCACACAGTTTTAATCTGCCAGGAAGTTTCATATCAGCGCACACTCCACTGCAGAGTGAAAATCTCATTCTGGAAACATCCCCCAGGCTGTGGCTAAGCCATGTCTCCGCAATATCCTTTCTTTCAGGAGTGCTAGTTCTGCAAGGTTCGCAGGAGAGCTTCTGTAAAGTTTGGAAGGTAGGAGACGAGGTACTGGCAGAAGTAAAGCTGTGAGTACCCGGCGTGAGTCGTGCTTCGGTAGCTCAGTTGGTAGAGCACTAGCCCGCGAAAGGCAAAGGTCCCGAGTTCAAGTCTTGGTCGGGCACACAGTTTTAATCTGCCAGGAAGTTTCATATCAGCGCACACTCCGCTGCAGAGTGAAAATCTCATTCCGTAAATATACTATTTGTTATTTCTATATTACATTTGCATCACAAAGAAAGATTTGTTTGGATGTGTCTGTAGTCTTCCAAATTGAGTTTATCACCACAAGCCACACTAGAAGCCAGGCACTTTTCTGGTTTCCTTGCTGTTTGTACTCGATGAAACCTGAGTATGGATTTGATGAGCTCACTGACATGATTATGTACTACGGTGAGGCAAGTGGAGGTGAAAGAGCAGCTCCTCATATCTATAAAAATTGTTTCCCTAACAGAAGAAACCCACACCACAGTACCTTTTCTGCAATTCAAGGACGCTTACGAGAGCATGTTAGTGGTGGTACGTGTGACCTGAGAACATCAAATTTTGATGGTGAAATGATCTGTAGATTTAACAATGAAATTTACAGATGAGGCTTTTGTTGTGGGCTGGCAGGAGAGCCAACCCGTATAATAGAGGAAGCCGAAAGGCACGCGTTTAAGCTCACGCAGGCTGGCGTGAGGTCTGGAACAGGACAAGGAAATTAGAACTTAGAAAAACGGATGCAGATGGTGGAATACTTAACTTTAATCCATTAATGTTGAACGTAGCTCTTGTCTGTACATTATTTACAATATCAATAGCAACTGATAATGGCGCCTTGCTAGGTCGTAGCAAATGACGTAGCTGAAGGCTATGCTAACTATCGTCTCGGCAAATGAGAGCGTATTTTGTCAGTGAACCATCGCTAGCAAAGTCGGTTGTACAACTGGGGCGAGTGCTAGGAAGTCTCTCTAGACCTGGCGTGTGGCGGCGCTCGGTCTGCAATCACTGATAGTGGCGACACGCGGGTCTGACGTATACTAACGGACCGCGGCCGATTTAAAGGCTACCACCTAGCAAGTGTGGTGTCTGGCGGTGACACCACAGCTTTCTGTATACATTACGTGTATTTTAACAGCAGGAATAGCCACATCTGCGACTATGAGAATGCTCATGCAGTTTCTGTTAGGTCGCACCAATGAAGGGTCCCTGTAAACATGTGGGTGGGCATTTTGGATAGTTATCTTCTAGGACCTGCAATATTGCCACCTAGATTCACTGGAGCAGTTTACTTACAGTTCATGGAGAACATTGGATAGGACAAAGTGGACCTGTCACATGGCCAGCGCATTCACCTTACTTGACACACCTTGGTTACTTTCTTCTGGGACGTGATACAAGTACAGTTTACATTACTCCAATTGCCACTAGAGTTGAGCTGATAGACTAAATCACTGATGCTTTCCACTAAATCCAACAGAATTCTGATGTACTGTCCAGATTTGGACGGACACTGATACGTAGATGTGCAGCATGTATTGAGATACAGGGTTGATTGATTGATCCATTCATGTACATTATTGTCAGAACTTGCCTGTTAGTAATAAATGGCAACTTCTGTGCATTTACGAGTATATGTTCCTTAGTAAAAAATGATCCTCTTTTGTGAGACATATCAATCTTCAAAGCTTGATGGTGAAATCCTGAAACAATCTGTATAAAATGCTTCACCTTGGGCACACCAGACGATAACTGTTACCTAAGTATCATTCAGTCTTGAAGCAATCTGCTCCTCTTCATCCTCTAGACTGCTCCTCTTTATCTCTAGATCTACTGGTGTTTTCCTTCATTATATTCCATATTGTCTTTTATTCTGTTGTCTGGTATGGCTAACCTCTTTTCATGGTGCATTTACATTGTAATACTTTCTTCAATATCGTGCAGTGTTTCTTGTAATGTATTGCATCAATCATTCCAGACTGACAGACACACTTACCTTTTCTGTTTTACGAGATACTTTTATTCTTTGACAAATCTATGTGTTTTCTTTCCTAATCTGAGTTACTTTTAGGGAAACAGTTAACAAATAAGAGAATTTTTACATTTTTTATCATTCAAGTCATTATTCTGTACTAAGATACAGTAGATTTTTTTATCCATACTAATACTCAGCATAAGAAGCTGCATGTCATGACAAAAAAGTCATTGGTTATTGGCTTTGTAATACGATTTTTTTCTTTAGACTCGCTAAAAAGATAGTTTCAGTGACTTTTTGGAATGAATGAATGAGCAGGTAGCTATTCTGGTTAGACAGTTAACAGGGCATTTTGCAATATTTTTTGGTATGTGTAATTGCTTGTCTGGTGTAAGACAGTGCCTGAAGTCCCTAACCTGGCCAGGCAAAATAAAACAATAAACAAATAAATAAGTGAAGCAGGAATTAAATTGAATAATGATATTAGTGATTGGAATAAATTATTCTGGAAGATATTTCACACCAATAATACTCCCTTAGTCAGAAAAGTTCAAGGACAGCTTTTTAAAAAAATAGAAAATTGCACTTACCAAATGATGATCCTAGCGCCTATCAAAGTAGTCTCCTTGGCTGTCTATACACAGCTTCCAATATTTCTGGAGGTCTTTGAAGCAACCATCTTGTAAGCTAATTTGTCAAATCCCTTTGGATGTCTACGATATCTTGATGAAACTTTCCTTTCAGTCGCCTTTTCACTCACGGAAATGCAAAAAACTCGCAAGGTGAGAGGTTGGGCGAATATGCCGGATGTGGGTTGGTAATAACAGAATGTCTGGCCAGATACTCGGTAACAGATAAAGCAGTATAGGATCTTGCATTCTCATGCAGAAAGAACTAGTCCTGAGAATCAGGATGGTGACATTGAATTGCTTGTTGCAAACCTTTCAAGACTTCAATGTAAGGAGTATGGTTCACTGTTTGACCTGGAGGAACATACTCACGGTGAACTAATCCTTTACTGTCAAAGAATGCAGTCAACATTGTCTTTGTTCTCAAAGGTTGCCATTTCACTTTTTTTCCGGCTGTTGATCCAGACTCCACCATTCAGTATTTTGACACTTCGTTTAAGGATCTTACTGGTAGCACCAACTTTCATCCCCAGCAACAATCTTTGACAGACATGCAGGATCACATCTGGTTCAAATGGTTCAAATGGCTCTGAGCACTATGGGACTCAACTGCTGTGGTCATCAGTCCCCTAGAACTTAGAACTACTTAAACCTAACTAACCTAAGGACATCACACACATCCATGCCCGAGGCAGGATTCGAACCTGCGACCGTAGCAGTCGCACGGTTCCTGACTGCGCGCCTAGAACCGCGAGACCACCGGGCCGGCACATCTGGCCCTATTCAGTAGTTCAGCAGCAGTTCTTCATCTTTCCTCTTTCCGTTAGTGTGTGAGGGATGAGTCTTTCATTAAGTTCCCATCTCCCTAAATCTCTGCATAAAATCTTATGACACACATCACAATTCAAATCAAGTTGTTCAGATATCATATGCACTGTTCAATGGCTGTCTTCTTGCAATAATGGCCTTACACGCTCTACGTTTGCATCGGTATGTGCTGTAGCCAGGCGACCAGCACTGGGATTATCTTGCTCTGAATCCTAGCCGTCACAAAACCTTTTGTACCACTCAAAAACGTGATGTCTTGGAAGTGCTTCACCTGCATATGCTTGCTTAATCATTCCCCAAGTTAGATTAGGGGTTTTCCTGAGTTTAATGCAGAACTTAATGTTCACTCTTTGCTCACAATCAGTATCCATTGTGTCACCGTGACTAATGCACCAAGAACCCAAACAGTGTGTTGCTAAGCACAGCTCTGCCACCTAGTGAGTTTGTGCAGAAACATTGCAAGGTCATTTCAAGGATGCACACATACCAGGTAACATAAAAACCACATTTTTAATACTGCAAACTCAGAAATATAAAAGCCTGTCTCAGAACTTTTCTGACAAAGGGAGTATAAAACTCAATAGAAACACTGTTACATTCCATTCTGGATTTTCTGTTGTTTCATTAGAAATTATTAATTATTTGTTTTTTACTCTTAACTTAGTCAGTAGTGCTTAAAGCTGATTTATGAACAAATTAATACATTTGCCGTGGGTTGAAGTTAGCAGCACTGTTCTAGAGGATTGTGCTGATGCTTACAAGCATCAACCACAGCAAATTTTTAAAGTTTCCTGCTAGTGGTTAGTATAAAGTTACTATTATAGTGATTTTTGTGAAAGGGGTCTGCTTTCAGGTATTGTTCTCTCCACAGCATTCAATTAGGTATGTGCCATGATGGATGCATTAGCATTTTAATGGTGTCGAGTTGACATCTGAATTTCACGGTATCAGTGTTAATGACATCGCTGAGCTATTTAGAGGGTGTAGTTGTCGCTGTATAGCCCAAGACAGAAGAAGGATATGTGCAGCCATTGTTGAGTGTTGAGCCCAAGTAAGATGTGACCTTTATTGCAACTGGGCAAAGGGTTTTACCTGATGGCGAACTTGGAAATGTTGGAAAATGTGGAGGGACTTCAACATGACAGTTGTGCACATCCTGTGCCACCTTTTGTCACTTGTTTGAAGTTTAGCTACTAGCAACAATCCTTTTGAAAAAAAAATTGTGGCACTTTTGTTATAAGGAGAATTATTGCTGAGTGCAAGGTGTAAGTTTGTTACCAACACCCTCACAGTTAATTTTAATAAGTATTTTACTTTTCTGTGACACCTGATATTCATGGTGCATTCAGCAAACATGAAATCCATATATTCAACTTGGCCCTACTATTCCTCATTGCTCCGTAAGATAATGGGAGCACAGCATGGTAGCAGAGCTGGTAGAGTACATTGCATGCACTATATTTTGCAATAAACTTATAGAATCTGTATTTTCAGCAATTATGACTTTTGACAGGCATAGTGTCTGAAGTGTTCTGTTAAGTATGTCTGGATGGGAGATGCCAGGTTTGAGTTTGCTGAGGAAACTAGTATTGAAATTTGAATTAAATGTAAAGGATGCGAACCCTGTGGGATTGTTACTGATTATACCAGGACTTTAAGGAAAGTATTGGACTGGCTGGTTGTGCTGCCAATGTTGCAAGTGGAAGAGGTAAGTGTGCTCATCTCTGCAACTAAGAAGGCATTTGTAGCAATACCTGCAGTAGTTTCTTTCTTTGAAGTAGGTGAGCTGTACAGCCTACACCTTAAATGTATGAGGACTTAGGTTATTCACTATAGTAACTATCATGGAGAGCACAGCTGCAGTTAGTCAACTCAGTAGCCACCAGGAAGATTGCGGGAGGCACACATCAGCACGGCGCGTCATAGACGGTAGTTGCCACAAATAGAGTCCCGTCCACCAGAGGGCACGCGAGAATACGCTCGCGACCTCTGCCAGTGGAACAACAACAACAACAACTCAGGCAGCATGGGCCGTGCCCAGTCAGTTCACATCGGGCATGCCTAGGAGACAGTTCCCGGTCTACGCTATGTGAAGTGCGACGGAAAACGTGAACCGTGTTACTACACAATTAGCAACGAGTAGGGTCGTTCTTTCGCGTGTTGCATCGTTGTTCTGGTTTCGCAGCTTATCCATGGCATGGAGGATTTTGTTAGGGTTTTGGTTGAGCAGCAGACGGAGCTCATGGCAACCATGAAACAAGTGCTTCCAGCTTTGCTCTCCACGCAGTCTGCTCCAGCGCCGTTCCCTCCTCCCTTTCCCCCATATGACGAGACGGCGGAGGATTGGGACGCATATGAACATTGCCTTCGGCAGCATTTCCAGGCGTTTCATGGTGCTGATGTGGAGGTATGTCGTGCTCTTTTCTTGTCTTGGATATCTCCCTCGCTGTATCAAGTTTTGTGGCAGCTATCGCCGTTGCAGGAACCCTCGTCCTTGTCTTTTGACGCATTGTGTTCATTGCTGTCTTCATATTATTGCCGCCACACGCATGTTGTGGTGCCTAGTGTCGAGTTCTATCAATGCAAGAAGCAGCCCCCTCAGACTTACCGGTTGTGGGCCGCTACCCTGCACGGTCTTAGTTGCAAGTGTCATTTTGTCACGGAGCAGTCGCGAGAGTCGTATGCCTACATTATGGTGCGCGACGTCATTGTTCGTTTGGCCCCTGATAGAGAGGTCCGGCAACGGCCCTGCAGTTAGAAGACCCTTCCCTTGAGGAAGTCCTGTCCATTGCTCAATCGTATGAAGTCTCTCACGCCGCAGGTCAACAGTTGGAAGTGTGGTGCGACGTCGCGGCGGTTCGGGGCGGCGGCGCCGCGTCCACTGGATACGGGGTGGACAATGTGCAAGCGGTACAATCCAGTCGTTATGGCCGCTCCTGCATGGCACGTAAACAGAGTTACAGAAGCTGGCCCCTGTTACCGTCCTGTGCGTCGTGCTATATACATCATGATCAGTCAGAGTGCCCCCAGCGTTGGGCCGTTTGTCGCAAATGTAATAAAAAAGGACACATTGTTAAAGTTTACGCTTGGCCTCAAAAGAATCGAAGGAAGCAGGTACAGAGGACATGGATGTTGACATTCAGGAAGTTTCATCAGGCCAGGCTCCCGACGCATCGGCACACTTTTCTATGTGCGCGGCAGATCCCCTTGGCCCTCTGCCCTTAGGTAAAAGAAGAGCTCGACCGGCTGACAGCCCTCGAGGTCGTTCTTCCCATTTCTTCTAGTGAGTGGGCTTCGCCCCTCGTTATTGTAAGGAAGCCCTCGGGAAAATTACATCTTTGTGGCGATTTCAAGGCCACCATTAATTCCCAATTGGTGGTGGACATCTATCCTTTGCCTCGTGCTGATGAATTGTTCTCCGCCGTGGTGGGAGGCCAATATTTTTCGAAAATCGATCTTTCGGAGGCTTATCATCTGATACCACTTGATGAGGACTCCAAACGGCTGGCAGTCGTCAACACCCCGTTTGGCCTTTACCAATAGCAGCGGTTGGCCTTCGGAATATCCAGTGCCCCGGCGGTATTCCAGCGTTATCTTGAGCACGTCACGTCGACAATCCCTCATTGTATTAATTACCTGGACGACATAATTGTCACAGGCCACAGTACGAAGGAACACTTGCACAAACTTCGCACCCTCTTTCTCAAATTCAGGTCTGTGGACTTGCGTTGCAACCTGTGTAAGTCAAACTTCTTCCAACCATCCATTGAGTATGTGGGCTACACCATCTCTCGGCACAGCATCCAGCCGCTAGGAAGTTTGGTCCAAGGTATCATCGACCTTCCGCAGCGTGCTTCGCTGAAGGAGTTACAAGCTTTTTTAGGCAAGATTGCCTATTACCACCGGTTCATTCCCAGGGCTTCCACCATAGCCCGCCTCCTGTACTGCCTTCCGGGCAAGGGTGTTCCTTTTGATTGGTCACCTCCAAGCGGGCGAGCGTTCACCTCGTTGAAGGGCCTTCTCATGTCAGTGCCTTGTTTGGCTACTTTTGACCCCCATAAGCCATTGGTCTTGGCTACCGATGCTTCGCAGTATGGGGTGGAGGCGGTCCTGGCCCATCGCAACATGGATGATTCCAAGCAGCCACTGGCATTTGCGTCTAAAACTCTTAGTCCCGCACAGGCCCATTACTCCCAGGTGAAAAAAGAGGCTTTGGCCATTGTCTACGCTGTTACTGTTACCAAGTTTCACCCTTTCTTGTGTGGCACGAAGTTTCAGTTAATCACTGACCACAAGCCGTTAATATCGTTATTTGGCCCCGCCTCTCAGATTCCGGATAGGGCGGCCCACACACTACAGTGCTGGGCCTTGTTCCTCTCTAAGTACCATTATGACATTCATTTTTGCCCTACCGGACAGCATGCCAACGCAGACGCTCTTTCCCGTCTTCCGGTGGGCCCGGATCCTAAGTTCGATCGAGAGGAGATTATATGTTTTCATTTGGATGTGGCGTCCCGCCAAGCGGTTGATGGCTTCCCGATCACTAGTTCTTGAGTCGCCAGGGAAACGGCAGCTGACCCGGTTCTCCGGCAAGTAGTTCGCCTCATTCAGCAGGGGTGGTCGTCCCAACCTCCAGGCCGGGCCTCGGACCCTCTTCGTAGTTATTTTGTTCTACGAGACCGCCTCTCTGTCTTGGAAGGAGTTCTCCTTCTGGCTACCGATGATACAGCTCCTCGCGTGGTTGTTTGCGAAGGGAAGTCCTCACATTATTACATGAGGAGCACTGGGGTGTTTCCCGTACTAAAACCTTGGCTCGCTATTGATAGAGAAATTGAGCCCTTGGTGGCCGCCTGTTCCCAGTGTGCGAGCCAACAGGCATCTCCCAGGTCAGCGTTCTCTTCATGGCTGCCTGCAACCCAGGCATGGGAACGTGTTCACATTGATTTTGCGGGCCCGTTTCTCAATGCCTTTTGGCTCATTGTCATTGATGCTTATTCCCGATTCCCATATGTGGTTCACTGCTCCTCAACCACTTCAGAAGTTGCAATCCAGGCACTTGCAAAAATCTTTTCTGTGGAAGGTCTGCCAGTCACCCTGGTCTCGGACAATGGACCTCAGTTTATTTCGCAGACCTTCCAGGATTTTTGTAGGCGCCTCAGTATTCGGCACATTTGCTCTCCCCCTTTCATCCACAATCGAATGGGGAAGCCGAGTGCATGGTGCGCACATTTAAGACGCAGATGAAAAAGTATGTGCACGAATTTCCTGCGGAAGAGGCATTGACATTTTTCCTGACGGCATACCGGACCACACCGATGGGAGAACGCAGCCCCACAGAGCTCCTCCACGGGCGCCAACCTAGGACTCTGCTGCACCTCCTCCGGCCTGGTCCTCGCCAGTCTTCACAACACGGAGTACCCGGCTTTCCACTGGGTATATCAGTCGGGGCACGTGGGTCTGGTCGCAATCCATGTTGGATACCGGCGATGGTCCTGTGCTGAAATGGCCGCCAGCTCTACACCTTGCAGGCGGGGTACCGGGAGGTACGTCGTCACCAAAATCAGCTATGTCCACGTTCGGGCACCCACCCTCCGACCCCTCAGACACCGGCTTCCTCATTGCCGGCACCCGTGTTGGTTTCTCAGGGGACGCTACCGCCTCTCCCCCCTGGGACTCTGCCGCACTGCGATGGTTCTCAGTCTTGGCAGCCTCCAGTAGCTCCAGCACCAGCATCGCCATCGTTAGAGATGCTCCAGCGAGAGCCAGCCCCCCTCGCAGCCCGGTTTCTCAGGAGGCTGGTTCACATGTGGTCTTCCCTTCCACATCGTCCCCGCCACTGGGTCTTGCCCCTCCTGAGGTGGACCAGCATCCGGAGATCGGCGCCTTGTCTCCCATTCTGTCCCGGCCTCCGGTGTGGGACGACGAGGGCCTCTTCGTGTGGGTCACTTCCAGCCGTATTCGAAGGTTCCAGCTCGAGGGTTGGCCGATACCCTCGAATCCAGCCTTACGATGGACGTGGAGGTCATCGCTCCTGCACGACGCTCCACCTTCCGACAAAGTGGATCACAGTGGCTTCACTCCCCGAAAGAGGAGGAGTGCAGTAGCCACCAGGAAGATCGCAGGAGGCGCACATCGGCATGGCGCGTCACGGACGGTAGTTTCTGCAAATAGAGTCCCGTCCACCAGAGGGCACGCGAGAATTTGGCTGTGACCTCTGCTGGCGGAACAACAACAACAACAACTCAGGCAACACGGGCCGTGCCCAGTGAGTTCACATCGGGCATGCCTAGGAGACAGTTCCTGGTCTACGCTATGTGAAGTGCGACGGAAAACATGAACCGTGTTACTACAGTTACAGTTCAAATAGCATGTGCATACCCTCCGTTGGTGAACTGAGGATATGTTAAATAGAACCACGGTCAGCGAATGGCAGGAACCTGGTTCAGAAACCAAACCAGGCATGAGCAAATGTAATGCCTTCTTATGCTAGGTAAGTTAAAAGATGCAATACAGGAAGATGGCCAGCTCACTCAAACCATGTGACTGTGATTTTATCCATAATTTAAAAGCGACCAACCAGTTATTGGACAAGATAATGGGGAAATGGCTGCCCAGATTTAGTGGTCCTATGGAAATACTCAGGTTTGTCACTCCTATCACTGTTCTTGTTAAGAATCTCAATCACAAAGGTCCATGTCTCAGAGTACCCTAGTTTTGTAAAACCCTCATCGAAGATTTTTTTATAATTTGTTGAAGAGGATGGTTGAATTAGATTGTAGTGAGACATTTTTATTAATGAAGAGTCAATGGCTGGAGGTTGCCTTACTTTAAGAATAGATGATGTCTTCAGATTAATATACGTATTTTTTGTCACTGTTTGGTATCCCAAGTTTATTTGTTAATCTATTGGCCTTTTATTTAATGTGAAGCCCCTAAGGAAATGAAATGTGTGTGCTCTGTTAAATTATGACATTACTGGAATTATAAACTTGAGAGTGCTGGTTTTAAATATTAATTCCACCTCTGTGAGCTAATTATCTGATGACAAACCTAAAATTCATTTTGAGTCCCAAAAGGAAAGTCTCACGCATTGAGAAGTTTAAAAGGGGAGAGGATGTGCTGTGACAGACATGGCACCACAAGTATTGTTGAGCGAGACCATCTGGGAACACAGAGGGCGTGGTTACTCATGCACAGCCCAAGGCAGAAGGGTATGCACCATGTGATGCCCACAAACCTTGGGCCTAAGGAGCACAGAACAACAGCTGCCAGACCAGTGTGTCTGTGACTCTAATTCAGGACAAAGGGCACTGCTGATGAATGTGGTGGGACTCCAACATTACATTTATGAACTACCATCACAGGTGTTGTCACCTGTTAGAATGTAGCAACTAACAATGCTCCTTTAGAGGAATTTTTGCATCAGTTCTGTTTTTAGAATAATTATTGCTGAGTGTAAAGTGTAGGTTTGTTAAAACCATCCTTGAGGTTATATGCTGATATATTATAATTTGAATAAATATTTTAACTGTCTACAACATCTAATATTTATGGCGTGCTTATGAAATATTTTGTTTAATCAGTATTTTCTTAACATAGTAAATGTAATCAACCCAGACCTAATATTCCTCCACTGCTTCATAGCAAGGGTAGATGCAGCTGAAAACATTGGAAACAATGGAAAAAAATCACAGAAACATCTGAAGATCAATTACATAATAAGAACTGTTCCATTACTTTTTACTATTTATTTGCTAATTTCTCTGCACACCAAGTTAATACTTAAGGACTGAAATACAACAATTCATATTTTTTTTAGAAAGGGAAGAATAATAAAGACTTCATGCAGTTAAATAACCAGAAAACCATTTACATGTTAATCTCTTTCAATAGGTTTTAAAATTTTATCTAAAGAACCTCTTTCAAGATTCATTATATCTAATACATAAGGGCTATCCACATCACATGAAACAATTCAGTTATCACCTGTGCATAACTACATTCAATGGAATGTGTAACTGCACTTCCTGTTGAAATAATTCAGTAACCATATGCACATAATTGCATTTAATGGAATGTGTAACTGTACTTACTGATGTTCATAAATCATCAATTTTTTAAAAAATGAAGTACTACCATAATACAAAGCCATGAGTGAGGCAGATATCATTGATAAGGAATAATAACTAAAATATTCTCACCCTGCACAGCAAGATGGACAAGTAGTGCACTGTGCCCAAACACATTCCCTGCTTGGCAGATGTACAGACCAGAATCTTGACGGTCAGTTTCACTGATGACCAACTGGGACAGTAGGCCTTTGTCAGTCTTTATTTCTGACACACTTGTCCTGCTGAAAAAGGCATAAACACATTTTTCAGAAGTCACTAAAACCTTCAATATTTCAATGCAAAGATATAATAATGAAACATTTGTTGTAATGGCATAACTGTAACCTATCTAAATGTAACTTGAATAGGATCTCAAAATCCGACCTACAAAATTGAAAAAAATTCATTTGAAATATGTTGTTAATTTATATAAAGTCATCTATATTTCAGTTAACTTCTATTTTTCTTTCTAAAAACTCATATAACACAGGTCTGCAAAAAATATTTTTTTAAAGTTGTTTGAAATTTGATAACTGACTTTTATGTACTTTTCCGCGCTGATTTCAAAAATCCAATCCGTTTTTTTCTATCACGTCATGTTTTCTCACAAAAAAGGGCATATTTTTGGGAATAATAACAAACTTTAAGCAATTTATCACATTTTTTTCAACATTATAAAATTTTATTTTATTCATAAATCATTTTCCAAACTACATTTCCAGTACACTTCCTTTTCTCTTTAAGCTCATAAGTGCTTTCGCTTTCTGTCACAGCTTCTTTTATTGCTTTTCCGGCTGTGCACTCATTGAGGATCATCTCTTTTTATCATCCAGCAGTAGTCCACTATCACGTTCCACCTTCGTTGATATCTTCTTTCCATTTCTTTGATGTCTTGGTGGAATCTTTCGCCCTGCTCTTCACTTACATCACCATGGTTTGCAGGGAAGTAGTCAAGATATGAGTGGAGAAAATTAACTTTAATGCTCATGTTACAGCTCATCTTCTTAAAGTTGTCGAGCATGTCTGTGATGATTGTCTTGCAGTTTGGATCTCTTTTGTTTACTAGGAAACCGGTAACAACTAATTTAAGAGATGTCCATGTTGCCTTTTCTTTTGTTTCCATTTTCTTCACAAAGTTGGGATCTGTCATTAGTTTTCTAATGTCTGGTTCGACAAAGATTCCTTCCTTTAGCTTTGCCTCAGATAAAGCGGGAAACTATCCACAAATATGTGTATCTGAAACACTCCCCTTCTTCTGGCAATGCCTTAACAAATTGTTTCATCAGCCCCAACTTATTGTGAAGTGGTGGAGGTAACACCTTTTTGGGATTCACAAGGCTTTTCCTCTCAACATTTTTAACCCCTACCTGTAAGGTTTTTCTCAGGGGCCAAGCTTTTTTTATGTAGTGTTGCTTTCTGTCTCTACTGCCCTATTCGCAGAGAAAGCAAGGGAACTTTGTATAGCCACTTTGTTGACCAAGCAGCATTGAAATCACTTTTAAATCACAACATTTGTGATCTGAATAGCAGAATTTGCTTAAAACCAGTTCAAGGTTTTTGTAACATTCTTTTAAGTGAACCGAGTGTCCAACTGGTATAGAAGCTTACTTATTGCCATTGTGTAGAAGTATTGCTTTAAGACTTCTTTTTGAAGAATCAATAAAAAGTCTTCACTCATCAGGAGCACATTCTATTTTGAAATGTGCCATAAGTCCAGGAACATCACTGCAAAACACCAGGTCACCTTCTTGAGAGAAGAAAGATACAAACTTCTTTTCCCTCGATCGATACCAAGAAAAGGATGTACCTGGAGCCAACATACGTTTATCTTTCAATCTAGATCCTAAAACCTCTGCTTATTCTTTAGAAACCCCTAGGTCTCTTAACTAAATCATTCAGTTCAAATTGTGAGAATGGCATGGGATCGGTTGTGCCAGGATCGTAGCCCTCTATGTCTTCTTCACTATTACCTTGCTGAGCCAATGGCTTGTGATCATCTATATTATCCAAAGAATCTGGAGGAGAGGGCATTGGTACTTCAGGCCCATGAAAAACAGGGCGAATGGCTGATTGAATGTTAAGGTAAGAAATATCCTTTTTCTTTTTCAAACTGAAACCTCGTACATTGCGAGAACAAAAGTAGCAGTCATCACTATGATTTTTGGGCTCCCTCCAAACCACTGGTACAGTGAAACCTCTATATAACGTTTTTCAAGGGACCACAAATTCTGAACACTGTATAGAGGAAAACACTATACAGAGGAAGGCTTCCAAATAATAATTATAGGGCATTACTGAAGATCAGGATACCACTAATCAGCTTTGACAAATAGATGACGTTTTAAATTTTCATAACATATGATATTCATTGCAAATTATCAATGTATCAACTGATTAGTTTTTTTAATTAAAACATGGGGCTCGGTAGGTGGATGGGTGAAAGTAAATTGATCAGTTTGTACAGTAAAAAGTTATAACAGATTCTTAAGATTGACATCATTCTCCAAAGCTGACAGGTGGTATCCCATTTTTCAGTTGACCCAATTATAGAATATGAGCCAAATTTTGTTTATGATATACTGAACATATTACATAAAAACACAGTATATGGGACAGATTAAAAAAGAATTAGTTACAAAAAAATTACCTCAATAATTGAATTATCAAATGGAACTTAAATTTGCACAAAACTCTAGGAACCTAAGCAATCTGAAAATAACATACCTATGATTTTTTAAAATATTCAAGCAGGCTTGCTTGTTTTCTGTTTCTCCTAGACTCTATGGCAATCATTTCTTGCTCCAAATGAGCAAGTTGAACTACTGTTCTGTCCTCAAGTCTATGGGCCATCATGTACCTCCTGAATGTTTCAAAGGCTTCAGCTGCCTTAGTATATGAGGGCACAGGGTCATCTTCCTTGTCACTGTCACTTTCACTACCACTATTACTCTCCAAACTTCTCTCTGCAGTCAGCTCCTCAATACTTTGGACTCCTGTGGTTGCCACGTTGTCATCCACAGCCACAAAGTCCTCAAAAGTGACAGAATCACTGCCTATTAATTGGTGAAACTCTTGCAAATCACTTGCAACTTCTTCCACAGGAGCTGCCATCTCATTCTCACAGAATCCCGCTTTTGTGAAACAGTTTTTAATAGTTTCAGCACTTACTTCCCTCCACGAGTACATAATTAAATTTATTGCCTGTAAAATGTTCAGTTTCAGTTGTGAGCTTTGCTGGCTTCCCGGTTTCCTTTGATCCATCAAATTCAAGGCCTTTTTTACAAGGGCTGTCCTATATTTAACCTTAAGGGCGTGTATTATGCCCAAGTCCAAAGGTTGCAGACGGCTGGTGCAGTTGGGTGGCAGGAAAATTACTTTAACATTTCTCAGAAAGGGTACGTCTGGTGGATGTGCCGCACATCTATCCACAAACAGCAGCACTTTTCTTGCAGCACTCCCCATTTTGGCGTCAAATTCTCTTAGAAAACGTAAAAATATTTCACTCGTCATCCATGCCTTGGCATTGTTTGTATATTTGCACGGAAACGTGGAAATGTTTTTGAAGCACCTCGGATTTTTTGGCTTCCCGATAACCAAAGGTTTCAGTTTTTCACTGCCATCAGCGTTTGTACACAACAAAACGGTAAGACGTTCCTTGCTCTTCTTACCGCCATGGCAATTTTCCCCACGAAAAGTAAATGTCTTATCCGGCATTAAATTGAAAAACATGCCGGTTTCGTCAGCGTTATAAATGTCACACAGTTTGTAGCCCTGTATCAGATTAGGGAGATTCTGTATCCACTGAGCTACAGTTGGTTCGTCCACACCTTTACTTTCTCCACATTCCGATTTGTACACAACACCATGACGCTGTCGAAATTTATCAATCCATCCATTGGACGCCTTAAAATTGTCCATTCCTAGCTGAAGTGATATTTGAAGCGCCTTCTCCTTCAAAATAGTTCCGTTTATAGGAATGTTTGCAGCACGTGCTTGCTGAAACCAAGTTAATAAAACTTTCTCCATTTCGTCGTAAGTGGATTGTTTCAAACGTATACGTTTCGAATTTCCACAATTCTCAAACCCTTCTATTATCGACGATCTGTTTTTCATGATAGTGTTGAGTGTTGAAGGGGCCAGTCCCAATTGCTTCGCTAGCTCTACGCGACTCACGCCAGGAGATGCCTCCACTTTTTTAATAATAGAAACCTTCTCTTCCAGAGAAATATTCTTCCGCTTTTCACCCATGTCCACTGATGAAAGCTTTAAAAAAACGTTATACCGAAGACACACGCTACTAAGTACTAATACAAAGCATCGACTGAAATGGCGCCAAAAAGATCGCAAGCAGAATGTGCGTCACATGTCACGTGACCGGGTTTTGCCGCTGACATATACGCTGAGCGCGGGCTTCCCGAGCCAGTGCAAAAAACCACATAACGGAAAACGATGCGTCTACATCCAGTCACTTAAACGTTATAAAGAGGTAAATAATTGACCAGGGTTCCAAAAATATGAGCGTTACATGGAGGAAACTGTAATATAGAAGAAACGCAGTAAAGAGGAAAATTTAACATTGTTTATATGGGCTTTTAGTCGGGACCGAAAAAAACGGACGTAACATAGAGGAAAACATTATATGGAGGAACGTTATAAAGAGGTTTCACTGTATTCCAAAACCTAAGGACTGCTTTTTACGTTGAAACCATTCTCCAACGCACACTGAACAAACTTTGTGTGGGGCCCAAGGCTTATTGTGATCACCTAACTTTATACCAAAATAGGCGAAATATACTTTTTCAACAAAATCGGAAATTTTTCTTTGTTGCTTTTTAATGGTATAGTTACCATAAATGTAGCAGAAGCATCCTCTGGTAGCCAGTGTCCATTGTCCATAAAACAACTTCACAACACAAGAAAACAGTCACTACTTTAAAGCACTAGTAACAACATGTAACCAGCACAGAGTGAAGAGGTACTGTGAAATGAAGGACAATAGCAGAAGCTCACTGCTTGGTGATGGCGAGGGAAGGGGCAGCATGACAGACAGGCACTGACATGAAAATACTGCTGGTTGCTCCTAATTACTCTTTATTTTATGTATATCTAGTAAAAAAACAGCTAAATAATGGTTTATGGAGATCCTAAAAACAAAAATTCAAACTCATTAGAGTGCTGAAATATCGAAAAAAGTTAAAACTAGACTAGCAGTTTGTGAAACAACTGTACACGATGGATGTTTTTCACTATTTTTCCCGAAATCACCATTGCAAACACTATAAAAACCACTTAATAAATTTGAAACCATTTTTATGTTGCAGACCTCTGTAATTATTCACACTTTTGCCCCTGGTTCTCTTCTCATTTAGGCACATCTATGACATATTACAATTCCATCCAATTTTTGAAGGTGAGGGTCATCTTTTTCAAAAATCAAGCTCTGTTTTCTTAATAAACACCAGCAATTACAAGCTCAGTTACGGCAAATCTCCATGTTACTAGAAGGTAACCCATCAGATATAAATTAGCTGACATGGGACAAAGGCTGAGTTCCTGTAGCTGGATACAGGTTGTGAGACAATACGACACAATGCAAGAAGTTAATGTTCATTTAATTCTGTAACCATTCTGGCAACATAATAATTTATAGTTTAAGGTGGAGGAGCAAAGCAATTGGAGGTAAACATTTTAGAAACTCAAGTTAAGTAATATATTTTTCCCTTTTTTGTAGTATTGAACTTTCTGTCAAAAATTACAAAAAATCTGAATAATTTAGGAGTAAAGGAAAGAACTCATTGAATAGTGGAAATGCTGAGTTGTCAACAGGCACACAAGAAAAGGAAGAAAGCTTTGGTAGACTTCAGATGAAACCTTTAATGAGCTAGAGTATATATGTACATGTGTAACACACACACACAACACATAACACACAACACACACATGTCAGTGAGAGTGAGTAGAGGGAGAAAGAGGTGAGTAACGGGATAAGGAGTTGGAAAAGGGTAGCTGATGGATTGGAGGGAGCCAGCAGCTGTATGGGATATGAATGCAGGAGGGAGAGGCAGTAGGTGCATGGGATAGGAATGTGACACATGGGCACCAGTGAGTGCCTGCGGCAAATGATGATGATGCCATTGAGGAACGGATTGAGAGTGGGTGACAGGACAGAGGAAGGGGGACTGTTAGGTATATGGTTTAGGTAAAAAGGCTAGTGGAGACTGAGTCTTGGAGGATTAATGGAGTACAGGATGTTGTGGTATACACCACTTCTAACAAACACCGAACAACGCACTCCAGTACGCGGCCACCAAATACATCGCTGGCCGCACTTCTCTGGGCGTCCCGCTGCTTCCTTTGCTGGCCGTCTTCACACGCACGCTCCCTTACGTGGGCGAGAAGTACATCGCTGGCCGCACTTCTCCGGGCGGCTCACGGCTACCATCGCTGGCCGCCTTCGCGCGCGCGCGTTTGTCAGCACACAGCAATTGGCTAGGCCAGGAAACATTGCGATTGGTTTTTCCTGGAAAACAGCGACCCCAGCCGACGGCTCCATTAACTAGCAAGCCTTATATAAACCCGGCCGCCGCCGCAAACGACAGCTCTCATCGGGAAGTGCAGTACGCTGTGTTCCAGCTGCTTGTGGATGACTCGCCGCCCACTTGAGGTTACCTGGCTGCTCGGTGGAAATCTTGCAACTTCACTCAGAGAGACTGGACTTGGGAATAATTACGGAACATGCACCCCGCCATGCACATTTAGACATTGGTATAACCAAATTTTGATTATGCATTACTTCTGAGTGTGAGCCTGGGTAGACGCTTGGCTAACATAATTGTTAAAAAGTGATTTGTGATTTAATAATCCAGACTGAAGAGGTTATTGTGTTATTCCTGGTTATAACAGATGTGCTCAAGGATGACTCTCAACTGTGTAATTGTTTATTGGGGGTGGAGGGAGGGTTGGGGGGAGGGGTGATGAGTATATGGCGAGTTGCGAGTCCTGCAACATAATGGGCAAGGGAATTTTGTCACTGTAGATACGTGGTTTGTGGGTGGCAGGCTAAATCGGACCAATTTTTTGGTCTTTAAGGAGTGACAGGTGTCAAGATGCAAGTCCTGGTGGTGTCAATGGGCTTGATATGGAGAAAGGTACAGATGGAGTCATCAGAGAGGTGGAGCTCAATGTCCATGAAGGTGGCTAGCTGGGCTGATGAGGAGCAGGTGAAGCAGGTAGGACAGAAGATACTGAGGCAGTGGAATAATGAGGATAGGGTGTTTTGGCCCTGGGTCCAGATCATGAAGATATCATCAATGAACTTAAATCAAATAAGCGGTTTGGGGTTTTGGGAGGATAGCAAGGTTTCCTTTGCATGGGTCATATACAGGCTCGCCTAGGAGTGTGCCATGCAGGTGCCATCGCATTGCTACAATATGTCTATATATGGCTTCTCCTCAAAGTCAGAAGTAGTTGTGTGACACGATGAAATTGGTTAGATGTATTATAAATAAGGAATCAGATTTGAAGTCAGAAGGATGGTGGGAGGAGTATTGTTCAGTAGTAGTAAGGCCATGGACATGAGGGATGTTGATGTATAGATAGGTCACATCCACTAGGTATCGACATGGTAAAGGACAGGGGAATGGTAGAGAGTAACTTAAGGACATGGTTTGTATCTTTTGTATGAGAGCTAGGCTATACATATTACTTTCAGAGGGAGCACAGTAACCAGTTACAAAGGGATGTCCAGGACTGTTGTGTTTAAAGATTTTGGGAAGCTTGTAGAAAGTAGGCGTGCAGGGGCGTCATTGGTGTGCGGAGGGAGATGGACTCAGGAAAAAGAATATGGGATGGGTCATAAGACAGGTACACATAAATATAGGCCTTTATCATTTACATTAAACTGTTGTAGAATTATAGATCATGTTTTATGATCTTTTTGGAGACCAAAAATCTCCTCTGTAAAAATCAATATTTGAAGCTTCCCCTTTTACTCCACAAGATCCACCGCACTGTAGACAATGGTGCTCGGGTTGATGCCATGTTCCTTGACTTCAGGAAAGCAAGTATGTCTGCAGGTCCCTTCGTTACACTTCGCTTTTCCAAACTGACATAACGCCATGACACATACACAAATTTCAATACAGCAAACAGACACATCAATGACCGGTGGGGCGGGGGCAGGAGGGGGGGGGGGGGGACTGACTGTGATTTGAACCATGACCACGCAACCACAACACGATGTCAGTCAACATTTCTCGATATTGCACATATTAAGTTTGGACCATTCACTATTTCTAGTTTTCCTCTTTTTTCCACAGTTGAGTACACCTCCTTCCTGTTTTCATGCTTGATCTGTGTTCAGTTTTTGATGGGATATCCAATGGGCTAACTTACCATTAAATATGAGGAGAGTGTGATGGGGAGTCTCCCTTATTGGAAACACTGCCAGCTTTACAAACGGCACAGATCAAACCATAAATCTGGTAGCCTTGTTTGCCCAGCATCTCTGTCAATTGACATAGTTTGACATCTATATGTGATACATCATAGTGCATTCACTATGTTGTAACAACAGCCTGCACAGGTGCACACAAGTTATCACTCTTATCATGATCCACCCGTGAACAGAATGACAAGAAACGAGAATATACGGTACAAAACAAAGTACCATCTGACATGCACATTATAGTGGATCACATAGTATGGATGTAGATGAGATGTGAGTGTGGTGTGAAATATTGGTAGTATACATGTGATGCCATGTCACACTGACCTGTAGCTGTGGTGCAAGCGTTGCCCATTAAACAGCCAGTCCACCTGGATTGGGTGGTCTCCTGTCACATCACATTTCAGGGTAACCAGCTCTCCTCGACTGACTGTCACATTCTTTTCCATAACTTCAAATCTCACTGGTTCTGTAACGTATCAGAATTTTAAGTTCAGTGACATTTGTAAAATTGTAGAAGAAAACTGAGTATCCACTTTGTAAGCAGGTTACAGAGAACCTTTAGTAAAGATACCAATAATCTACATCTACCACTTTTGAAATTTATTTCTAGACAAATGTGTGTAAAGTTTCTGTGAGAAATTAAGATTCTACAAAGACCATAGCAGGAATATTTTCCCATGATAGAGAAAAATCTACTTATCAAGATGTGGCAGATAGATACATAGAAAGGCACAAAATTACCACTATCAGAGCCAATACTTTTTTCTTCTGACCGAAATTAGAAAAAAATTTGAGGAAAAGAAACAAAGCATTTACTAGTTTCTATTTTTTTTCATTTAGTGTTTCTTTCCTATGCTTTTCAGTTTCATTTCACATTTTTCTCATCCTGGATTGTTTATTACATATTTCCTCATTTCTGATATACCTACTAGCTTGTCTTTCACTTCCAGGTTCTCAGGTCTTCAAACCTCATCCCATACCGCCAATACATTTTCCTCTGTCATGCTGACTAGTAAGTTTCCCTCAATGCATGACCTGGATGACTTTTCCTGTATCTTAAGCTCTAATGGTGTCTTCCAGCCCGATTCTCTCCTTTCATCTGTCAAAAGAAGGAGCCACTGGCTCTGGAAGTTGGCAATGTGTTTCCATCTGCTGCCACTTAGAAGATTTTTCTCTGTCCATATTATAAATATTCCTGGGTAATTCACCACTTTGATAGGAAATATGTAGGATGTGCATTTTCTTTTGGGATTCACTATGGTTACTTCCACAAAATGTGGCTAAACTATCTTTTAACCTAGGGATGCAGGAAAGATCTTTGTCACAAAATAATGGAATTCCTGCCCTTCAGGCAAGATTCACAAAGTCCACTAGTGACAATAAATTTGTTTTTGGATGGGATCTGCCTTGAGCAAACACAATTTTTTTTCTTCTTTTACACAGAAATGTTTCACTGAAGTTACAGCATCATCAATGTTTTTCTTCTATTTTCTTTCTATTGAACAACAAGAAAAATGCTCTTTACTATCTATAAATATATAAATTTCACTATCTGTACATAATATATAAATCTGAGTCTTTTTAGGAAACATTCACAAATCTGAAAACAGACCAGATTTATCACATATATCTCGTTACTGCATGCTGTGGTTTTTGTGGTTAAAACTATGTCTGCATTACAGGTGTTTTTCTTTCATAATTTATGAAATCGATGGAGAACTTAAAATGTAGAAAATTATTTGTATCAAACATTAGCAAGTGGGAATGTTAAAGGTCAACATTATTTTGTTGAAGATTGTTTATATAAGCTTGTGTGTGTGTGTGTGTGTGTGTGTGTGTGTGTGTGTGGCTTAGTGTCATCTGAAGGTTCTTTGATGGCACAGAACAAAGTTCCATTGTGGAGAGCTGCATATTCATTCATTACTTCTTTCCCTTAGACAATGGCTTTCTGTGTTCAGCACTTTTCATCAATTACTAGTGTGTTTTTTAAATTTTTTTTTAGGATGTGCTGTTGCCGCATTTGAGAATTTTTAAGCCTGTGTTAATGTTTGTTAGTCTGTGTTTCATGTCTGTAAGATGTTCTGCAAATGTAGTATGACAGCTGTTACATTCTAGTGTACTTCTGTGTATCTAACTGCTCGTCTGTCCAACATAAATAAATTGCAGTCCTGACATGTAAGTCAATAAAAATAAAATACGTTGTACTTCTCTGTATTGGTATAGGTTGTCCTCAGTTTTATTTGTTTTGAGTCTACATCTACATTTAAGTGATTACTCTGCTATTCACAATTAAGTGCCTGGCAGAGGGTTCAATGAACCACCTTCAAGCTGTCTCTCTACTGTTCCACTCTCGAACTGCACAGGGGAATACAAGCACTTAAATTTTTTCTGTGCAAGCCCTGATTTCTCTTATTTTATCGTGATGATCACTTCTTCCCTACATAGGTGGGTGCCAACAGAATATTTTCACAATCGGAGGAGAAAACTGGTGATTGAAATTTCATGAGAAGATCCCGTCACAACGAAAAGCGCCTTTGTTTCAATGATTGCCACTCCAATTCACTTATCATGACTGTGGCATTATCTCCCCTATTTCGTGATAATACAAAACAAGCCGCCCTTCTTTGAACTTTTTCAGTATCATCTGTCAGTCCCACCTGATAAGGATACCATTCCGCACAGCAATACTCCAGAATAGGGCAGACAAGTGTAGTGTAAGCAGTCTCTTTAATATATCTGTTGCACCTTCTAAGTGTTCTGCCAATGAATCACAGTCTTTGGTTTGCTCTACCCACAACATTATCTGCGTGATCATTCCAGCTTATGTTATTTGTAATTGTAATCCCTAAGTATTTAGTTGAATTTACAGCCTTCAGATTTGTGTGACTTATCACGGAATCGAAATTCAGTGGATTTCTTTTAGTACTTATGTGAATAACTTCACACTTTTCTTTATTCAGGGCCAACTGCCACTTTTCGGACCACACATATCTTATCCAAATCATTTTGCAATTCATTTTGGTCATCTGATGACTTTACAAGATGGTAAATGTCAGCATCATCTGCAAATAATCTAAGAGGGATACTCAGATTGTCTCCTAAGTCATTAATATAGATCAGGAACAATTCAGGGCTTATAACACTTTCTTGGGGAATACTGGATATTACTTCTGTTTTACTCGGTGACTTTCTGTCTATTACTATGAACTGTGACCTTTCTGACAGGAAATCACGAATCCAGTCACACAACTGAGGTGATATTCCATAGGCACACAGTTTGATTAGAAGACGCTTGTGACGAACGGTGTCGAAAGCCTTCTGAAAATCTAAAAATATGGAGTCAGTTTGATATCCCCTGTCAGTAGCACTCATTACTTCAGTAGTATAAAGAGGTAGTTGTGTTCTGCAAGAATGATATTTTCTGAATCCATGCTGACTATGTGTCAGTAAATCATTTCTTCGAGGTACGTCTTAATGTTCGAATACAGTATATGTTCCAAAACCTTACTGCAAATCGACATTAGTGATATGGGCCTGTAATTCAGCGGATTACTCCTATTTCCCTTTCTGGGTATTGGCGTGACTTGAGCAACTTTCCAGTCTTTAGGTACGGAACTTTCTGTGAGCAAACATTGCTAAATATGGAGCTATTGCATCTGCATACTCTGAAACGAACCTGACTGGTATACCATCTGCACCAGAAGCCTTGCCTTTATTAAGTGATTTAAGCTGTTTGCTACAGCGAGGATATCCACTTCTATGTTTCTCATCTTCACAGTTGTTGGTGGCACTGTCATCAGTGACTTCACCGTTGTTGTCGTGCAGTGAAGGTATTGATTGCGTCTTGCCACTGGTGTGCTTTATATATGACCAGAATCTCTTTGGATTTTCTGTCAGATTCCGTGACAGAGTTTCATTGTGGAAATTATTAAAAGCATCTCGCATTGAAGCACGCGCTGTATTTCAAACTTCTGCAAAACTTTACCAATATTTGGGATTTTGCATTCTTTTAAATTTGGAACACTTTTTTTGTTGCTTCTGCAACAGCGATCTGACCCATTTTTTGTACCATGGGGGATCAGTACCATCACTTATTAATTTATGTGATATATAAGTCGCAATTGCCACCGATACTATCTCTTTGAAATCATTCCACATCTTTTCTACACTTACGTGATCATATCGAAAGGAGTGGAGACTGTCTTTTAAAAAGGGCATTAAAAGCATTTGTATCAGCTTTTTTAAATAGATGTACCTTGTGTTTCTTTATGATGATTGTGGGTGTTACGGTATTTAGCCTAGCACCAACTGCTTTGTGGTTGCTAATCCCTGTATTCATGATACTCCATATTTGTTTAGGATTATTTGTTGCTAAGAGGTCAAGTATGCTTTCACAACCATTTACGCTTCGTGTAGGCTCATGAACTAATTGTTCAAAATAATTTTCTGAGAAAGTATTCAGTACAATTTTGGATGACGTTTTATGCCTGCCGCTGGCTTTAAACATATTATTTTTCCAGCATACTGAGGGTAGATTGATGTTGCCACCGACTATAATTGTATGAGTGGGATACCTATTTGAAATGAGCCTCAAGTTTTCTTTGAACTGTTCAGCAACTATAACTTCTGAGTCGGGGGTCAGTAAAACCACCCAATTAATAGTTTAGTCTGATTGTCAAGTGTAACCTCTACCCATACTACTCTGCAGGAACTATCTACTTCAATTTCACTATAAGGCAAACTACTTCTGACAGCAATAAATACTCCACCACCAACTGTATTTAATCTATCCTTTGTGAACACTGTTAGATCGTTTGAAAAAATTTCGACTGAACTTCTTTCCGGCTTTAGCCAGCTTTCTGTACCTTTAACTATTTGAGCTTCAGTGCTTTCTATTAGGGCTTGGAGCTCTGTTTCTTTCCCAACACAGCTATGACGATTTACAACTACAATACCGATCATTTCTACAACTACCTTACTGTGCTTTACCTGCCCCCTTTTAGACGGACACCCTTTCTGTGGTTTCCTGAGACCCTCTAACCTAAAAAACCGCCCAGTCCCTTCCACACAGCCACCGCTACCTGTATAGCTGCTTCCTGTGTGTAGTGGACTCCTGACCTATTAAGCAGAACCCGGAAACCCACCATCCGATGGTGCAAGTCAAGGAATCTGCAGCCTATACAGTCATACAACCACCTGAGCCTCTGATTCAGACCCTCCCCTTGGCTCTGCACCAAAGAACCACAGTCAGTTCTGTTGACAATGCTGCAGATGGTGAGCTCTGCCTTAATCTCGGAAGCAAGACTGGCAGTCTTTACCATTTCCTCTAGCCACCCGCGAGAGAGTCTCCTCCGATCCAAAGCAACACACGTCACTGGTACCGACATGGGCTACCAACTGCAGTTGGCTGCACCCTGTATTCTTCATGGCATCTGGAAGCACCCTTTCCACATCTGGAATGACTCCCCCTGTCATGCACATGGAGTGCACACTTGCTTCCTTCCCCTCCTTGGCAGCCATGTTCCTAAGGGTCCCCATTACGCACCTAAAGTTGGAGCTCCCAACTACCAGCAAACCCACCCTCTGTGAATGCCCAGACCTTGCAGGCCAAGAAGCTTCCTCTGGAACAGGGTGAACAACTGTATCTGGCTCAGAGACTTCGTCAGCCACAGATAACGCCCGAAACCTGTTCGTCTAACGAACCAGGGAGGCTCTACGATCAGCCCCACAGAAAGTCTTCCACTGCCTGCCAGACTTTGGAATGATGTCCCATTCGACCACGGGTGAGGGGTCAAGCTCAGTGCAGGCAGTACCCGGGGCAGACACAGCAGCGGATCGATCGGGGGGACATGTGGGTCGTGCTCGACATGCCTTGCATCCCCGCGTACGACCCCCCACAATGATGCCCCTTGGCAGCAGCCTCAAGCTGTGTGACAGAAGCCAACATTATCTGCAGCTGTGAGCAAAGGGTCACCAACTCAGCTTGCATCTGTACACAGCAATCACAGTGCCTATCCATTTCTGAACACGCTCCTGCTTGAAACTCATAGAAATGTGTAATAAACAAACGGTGTACTCGCCTTATTAGCAGCAGGAACTTCCGGTGCTCTCTCATTGGCGGGATAACTGACACTGAGCTGTTCTAAGCAAAACAAACGAAAGCCTGTACAATATGAGGGTCGATACAATGGTCGATAGCAACGGCGGTACTGTACACTACACTGTTTTTAAAATGAAATTAAATGTTTCTCCCAGTAAGCACTCAAGCATGCAAGAAATTACAAAAAATATACTAGTATTTACAAAGGCAACTGAAAAGAAGTTGCTACTGTTTGAAGCTCACAGAAATATGTAATAAACAAATGGTGTAGTCGCCTTATTAGCAGCTGAAACTCGTGGTGCTCTCTCACTGAGGGTCTAACTGACACTGAGTTATCTGTTGTACATTATTTTTTCAGTATGTTGCCTGTATTGTGGGCTGCTTTGTTGTTGTTAGTGAGAGTGTATCTTCTGCTTGTTGCTGTGGGTGTTTCTTTTTAACATGTGTGTTCTGCTTGCTTGTGTTCTGTGTGCTTACATTCTGTGCTTGTACGTTTGGGATGATCTGTTTGTTTTCGTGTGCTAGGTGTCCCTTTTCATTTTTTTTCTTTTTATAATTTTGTGGTTCAGTTTGTTTGTAATCTCTGTGTTGTATCCATTCTCCACAGCTAATTGTTTGATTATCTGTAGTTAATTTTTGTAGTTGTCTTCAATGAGTAGAATTTTATTCAGTTTGTGCAGCTTATGTTGGAAACTGGCTTTTTCGCGTGTATTTGGGTGGTTTGAGTTTTGTGTATAGCTGTGTTGGTGGTGGTGACTTTCCTGTGTACGAAGATGACTTAAAATTGATGTATGTAGAATTATAGCACAATTCCATTCCTGCCCCTCACTTATTATTCCTCACACAGCATAACAAAGATGACTGTCTGAGTTGTATTCCTAAACAGTTTGAGGACCTATATTGCAACAACAAAGTACACATATACAAACCTATTAATAAGAACCAAACTATAACAAAAACGTATCACAGGATCAGGTTTGGTCATGAACATCTCATTTATTTAGGATTTACTATAGGCAGGAATATAAAATGCGACTAACACTTAAATAGGCAAGATGGAAAGGTCTGAATCAGTCATAAAGTAATGGAAAATTACAGGTACTGTATAAATGGCACTGCATGTAAAAGACTTGGGTGATCAGTTGCTAGGTTTTGCTTATATTTATAGGTCCTAAACGTGTTGTGTTAATGAATGATATTGAAAAAACACTGACAATAACAGCATTATAATCATGAGAAAAAGGGACAAAAAATTTCATTACCTAAACTCAAGGATATCCTGAGATTTCTTGTAGACAGTCACTTTTAGAATACCAAAAAGATGTTAAAAACCATTAAGTAAACTGAGCACACATCAGTCACGAACAGAATAAGATTAAATTCTGCACATGAAAAACCGATAGAATAACTATTCGCATGATCATTCATTCTAAGGAAAGAAACATGAAACATACTGCATGCCATGTTTTTCATTGTATTCCATTAGCACTTTTTTTTTCTCTTGGCCTACAGAAAAAAGCACCTTTCATTTAAAACACATCAATATGCATAAAAAGTACTGTGTTTCATCATATGTTGCTGTATCTTCTACCCTGGGTTACTTTGGCAACTAAAAACAGGGGTAAAAAAGATTAATACAGATACTAAAAACAAACTGTTTCTATTACCATTGACCGATATCTCAACAACCTTACTGAGGCCAGCACCAATACTGTTATCCGCACGACATAAGTAGAAACCTTCCACCTCTGATGATGCAGATGGAATGAAAAGT
The DNA here is from genome assembly GCF_023898315.1 of Schistocerca nitens. Taxonomy (NCBI): domain Eukaryota; kingdom Metazoa; phylum Arthropoda; class Insecta; order Orthoptera; family Acrididae; genus Schistocerca; species Schistocerca nitens. Next base: position 26,015,590 of record NC_064614.1, read on the forward strand.
GTCCCATTTGCCATCACAACTATTTGGGAGTCTGCTGAATCGATTGGTTGGAAATCTGATGCTTTGCCACCTGTACAAAAAAATAAAAATGTGGAATTTTAATTCTCGACAATGAATTGTAAGTTCTCTTTAGGCTCCTGCAAAAATAGATTTTGTATACTGAGAGATAAAACTTCCTGATAGACTGAAACTGTGTGCCAGACTGGGACACAAACCAGGAGCCTTGCTTTTCGTGGGCACTGCTCCTCTCAGCTATGGTATCCAAGCATAACTTGCATCCTGTCCTCACAGCTTTACTTCCACTAGTGCCTGTCTCCTACTTTCCAAACTTTACATAAGGTCTCCTGTGTACCTACCCTATATGGCACACACTTTTAATCTGCCAGGAAGAACACCACACACTCCATCTTATGATGAAAGATCTATTCTAGAAATGTGGCACAGTGCAGAATGGAAATCATTCATTAAGATGGATAGTTAAAAAATGGTAACTTTTACTGAAAGTGGGAGGCAAAATCAATATTGGAGTGAGTGGCACTATCACATTATTATTGGTCATATTACAATTCTTTGCAGAGGATAAGTCATCTGTTGGTTGTAATGAGGAAGAAATGTTCTAAACTCACAGTGGGCCATAACTTGAACTTTCAGTGACTATACTCACCCACTTTATCAAATGCAAAACACTCTCATTGCTGTGTCAAATCTCACTGTGTTCTCTGCATGTACTGCACTAATGAATCAAGACAATGCTGCTGTCTTTGTCTATTAGCTGCCAATGTTTGACTCCATACACTGCAATTCCATTTCAGTGATGCTTGGGCTACTGTGATGTTCTCCTGAGATCAACTTGCAATATGGTCATTTTGGCTCAAATAAGATAAAACATTATTCTTAAAAGTTCAGCAACAATTTGGAGTATCATTTTAATGTCAAAATTTATTCATCAATATTCTCTGTCCACATCTACAGCTGCTCTCTGCAAACCACTGTGAAGTTCATGGCAGAGGGTCCTTACGACTGAATCACTTATTAGGGCTTCTTTCCTTTCTACATATGTATACTGGCAGAAGAATGAGTGCTTAAATTTAGTATCTGACAGTGATTCAGATTCCCCAAGTAGTCTTGAGTATCAACAGGGAATACACATCAGAGATACTTGAGCTCCAGGCAACAGCCGCAGCTTGCGCCTGCGCGATGTGCAGCTGCTGTGGCGAGCATGTCAGGTCGTGCTGTCGTCTAACAAGCATTTACTGCTAAATACTGCAGCCTGGCTATTGCTAGCTGGTCACTGGAGCCTTAAGTTACACACCACTGAACAGTAGAATTTTCACCTTGTCTGATTTATGGTTGCGATTTGGATTGATGCCTGGATTGTTTAGTGTAAAACTTTGTTACACTCTGGACTTGTATTGGATATTCATTCACTTTGTTGTCTCTGTTGTCATTTGTCTCCAGAACTGCCAGTTTCATTCCACTGATCTTTGTTAGCATCAGTGTAAGTCATCATAAACCATGCTCAACCTAAGCAAAGGAGGATAGGAGAGTAGCAATGAGAACTTTCTCACTGTGTAACAGTTCCAGTGAGGCCTTTCATTATTCATTCTATCTCTCCTTGTTACTCCTATCCTATCTCTAAGGAACTTCATTTCACATTATTGTAATCTGCTTACACCTCTTATCTTTCTTAAAGAAATTTTGTTCAGAAGTCTCTTGTTAGTGAAAACTTTATTATTTTTACCTTAATTAATACTACATTGCTGCATTAACTTTAATAATACAATCTGTAAAGCTACTATTTACTATGTGTGTGGGTCAAATATGACTGGAGAATCACATTTTCTTTTGAATCTACTTATCCTTCAATGAAATGTCTTTTTCTGCCATGGAACCTTCAGGATTTAATCAATTTCTACTTGAACCTGTAAGCACCTCCAATTTCTGCTTCTTCTACATGATTCAGCATAATGACTGTTTTAATTTTTGATTCAGAAGATTAAGGCAAGAGAATAATAGACAGGAACTATAAGTGATATTTCAAAAAAAGGAAGGAAGGTTGGTTTTACAGACAGAGCATAAGTTCAGACAGTGTCAAGGACGAGGAAGAAAACTGGCTGTGCCTTTTCAAAGGGACCACGCTGGCATTTGCCTGGATTGATTCAGAGAACTCACAGAAAACCTAAATCTGGATGGCTGGATGCAGGTTTGAACCATCATCTCCTGAATGTGAGTCAAGCGTGTTAACCACTGCACCACTTTTTCAGTTTTTGTAAAGATACACATGGGATATCACTATTGACAACCTGATATATACATATCAAATTTTGAAAGAATTCTGAAAGCTAAATATGAATTTTGGCTTCTGAAGAGGCACAGAATCATGCTTCTACGTACATAATGGTAAGGAAAATACAAACAGAACCAACTGCAAAGTTCTTGTGGTCACAGTTCAGCTTCCTCAAGGAACATAAACTTCTTCGATACCACCTCGCGTTATGTATTCCTTCGGAACATGGAAGATACTCCATGAGACTGTTCTCTAAGAAAATCTGCAGTTAATTCAAAAACTACAGATATAATTGGGTCACATCTTCTATGGCTGCAAGGTATATACAAATGATCGTTTTCCAAAATGTTTTCAATCAAAACACATTCACCTCCAAAAGGGGACACATTTTATGCCATTGTGAAAGACACTGTGATTCTGTGTGAATGAATGTGTGTGTATTTTATTTTCTGAAGGATTTGGCCAAAAGCTAATTGCGTAACAGACTTTCTGTTCTTCCTATCTGCTACCCACTGTAAAGATGACATTTGAGCTGCAATTCTATCCTTTTCCTTATATTGTTGTTTTAACAGAAAAAAGATTCAGTGTGAGTTTCATGGACGACTTTTTCTGTAGTTAGTTAAATGACCAAAATTTGTGTAAACTTAGTAGCATTGGCCTAGTAATGGATTTTTCTTTTATTTTATTTCCAAATATATTTGTGCATAAGATTTATCATTACATTAATATGTAATGTACTGAGTTGTTGATTTTTATACCTGTTTCACCTGCCTGTTCTCACTCAGAAGTTCTCTTTCTTTCAAACAACTGACGACTGATTCCATACATGTACCTTGGGGCATTTTCCAACTACTCACTGACCAAAAATTGGTTATCTCCCCATTGTAAAGGTCTTCAAAGCAACAGTATGTGCTAATTTGTCACAGGTTTGAGGGAAAAAGGTCTTGTTTCTTTTCACTTGTTAAGTTTTGAAGATCTCCCAGCACATTTATGTAGTTGCTGCCATTGCTGATATAAACCTTCTAATTTTAGTTCACTGTTTCTGAGCTGTTGTCTTGGAAGTCATTAACTTTCCAAATAAATCTTCACTTTCCACAAAGTGTGACACTTTAACTATGCAACAATTTGCACACCCACAAATTGTAGAAGGAAACTGTTAATGTTGGTTTGACAGATGATAGTTTATTTCCAGTTATTTCATATTACCATTTCCTAAACAAATATATACAGTTTCCTGTAAATGAACTGCAAACCAGTACATTGGACTTGCTGTGACTAGACGCTTCCCTCAAAAGTGGATGACAATTGGGGTTGTCAGCACTTGGTCATAAAGAGGTTCTGTAAATGTTACTTCCATTCGGCTTGTTCTGGGCTCTCTCCGCCCGGCTTGTCGACACTGGCCTGTCACATCATCTGACTAATGTGATATATTCTGAGAACACATTAAGCAATGGAAATCAAAGTAAACAGCCCGTCTACATGAAGAAATCAATGAATTTACCAAGCAGAAGTGATGCTTGTGTGTACTTGTTTTTTTTTTTTTTTTTTTTTTTTTTTGAGGGGGGGGGGGGGGGGGGCTGGTGCATTTATCTAAAAGCCATATAGCACACTATTAGATAAAGAAGGAACAGTGAATAAGTAAAAATGAACTGTTCTCAAAAATGAATGATCACCAATGAACTACTTCTCAAAGATGAACGTGTTTGCCCATCTCTAGTTCCTATACCATCCTTGAGCATCTGAGCACTAACAGTCTTTAATAAGTGTAGCATTTCTCTGGGTTTTGTGCGAGGTATTTTGATAAAATTCCACCAAGATCACCATATGAGGCCTCATGCACTGCCTTTTTCAAAGCTAAAAGCATTTCAGTTTCAGTTTCTCTATTTTTCCCTATGCTTTGTTTTACACCTATTATGCAGTAGTCACTGTTTCTTCAGAAGTTTTTATACATACTCTGTATACCAAGGAGGGTCTTTCCCATCATCAACTGTTCTGTTAGGTAGGTATGTATGTATCCAGCACCTGGTCAGCTCTTCTTGTCAACTTCAGTCACAGTTCAACTACATGCTCCAAGTCAGAGATAAATGTTTTACTTCTTCATTAAGATTTGACACAAATGGTTATTTATCTCGTTTACTGAACATGCAAATCTTTCTGCTCATTTTATTTGCACTCTATACTTTGGTAATCAATGTTGGTGGAACTGCTTCATGGTCACTGATAACTGTTTTGATGTAGACATGTTCAAAGAGATCTGTTCTACTTGTAACCATTAGGTCCAATATATTTCCATTATGGTTGGGATTATGAACAATTTGTTCTAAGTAGTTTTCTGAGAAGGGATTTAATACTAATCATCACTTGTAAAATTGTTGTTATTTCAATTGACTAATGGATGATTAAAGTCTCCTCCAGTGATGAAAGTATGACTGGTGTCTCTTGGAATTTGTGAAGTGTCTACTTCACATTTCTTACTACTGTTGTTATATTAGTATACTGCACTATCTGAATGAAATGAAATAGAATTCCTGCCCAGTGTTTCTTCTTTTCAGTCCTGTGGCCTGTTCCTCTTCTGCTGGTTATGAAGTAAAACATGATTCCTACATATCCAAGCCAGGAATGTATATTAACCATGTTCAAAGTTCTCACTGAGACCAGCATTCTAAATAACAAAAGAGACTTTTGGAGCTCGTTATTCATGCATGTCTTGCAGAACCTGTAAACTCTACCTGTCATAACTCAGCTGAGCACTGAATAGCTTGGCTTATCTTTCCTTGATTCATACAGACATTATGCTTCATAAATCTCAGGCCTTCAGAGAACTGGAATGAGTCACGATATACTGTTAACAGACAAAAGCAGTCACAATAAAATGCAAGTGTAAAGGTCTTTTAAAGTGCTTTTACAACAGGTTTTCTCACCTTGACCTTGCATCCAAGAAACAACTGGATGAGGGAAACCTTGTGCCTGGCAATGAACAAACAGTGAATTCCCAGCTAGAGTAGACACATCTTGCGGCTCCATCAACCACCGAGGAGCGACTGAAACAGAATTTATGAGGATGAACATAGTCTCCAGCAATATGTTTGGCTATTTGCATGGGATTTCTACAAGAGAGAAGACATAGTAATGATAAATCATTAACTTACCATTCACCTGCAACTGTGAAGAGTGGTTAGCACTAGCAGCATTATTCGAAGCCACACAGGTGTACGTTCCACTGTGTTGTGAAGACAGCTTATTAAATATAAGCAGACTGAAAAATTCTCCCCCATCTTTTTCTGTGACCTGCATGGTATGAAGATTAATAATGATAGAATATGAAAGCTGTTCGAGGGCAAGCAGCAAGTCTGCAACTTGGTAATAGGAGACATTTGTTAAATTAATAGAGTACTGCTGTCCAAATTTAAATATCGTGACCATCATGTTAGCTTTATAGGCCTATATAACAGAATAATGCTCTAATCTATCATATATTATACTATTTCTCATTTTCATTGTTTTCTCATTGTCTAGGGTTTATAAATATGCTGGTGTCCAAAATTAAAGCAAAAAACGGAAATTTTTCAAGGTTGCATTTATTTTGCCACAAAACAATTTAAACAGGCTATAGTAAAGTACAAACAATGTAAAGAATACAGAATATCAACAACTGCAAAAAGCATAGTAAAAGCACTCCGTCTTCAGGCCGCAAGTGGCCCATCGGGACCATCCGACCGCCATGTCATCCACAGATGAGGACGCGGATAGGAGGGGCGTGTGGTCAGCATACCGCTCTCCCGGTCGTTATGATGGTTTTCTTTGACCAGAACCAGTACTATTCAGTCAAGTAGCTCCTCAATTGGCATCACGAGGCTGAGTGCACCCCGAAAAATGGCAACAGCACATGGCGACCCGGATGGTCACCCATCCAAGTGCCGGCCACTCCCGACAGCGCTTAACTTCGGTGATCTGATGGGAACCGGTGTATCCACTGCGGCAAGGCTGTTGCCTAAAAAGCATAATGGTAGACAAAAATATTCTTCATTTTTTCTAACTTAACAGATTTGCACACACAATCCAACAACTGATAACTATGCTCAGCATGGGGTGTGACAACCTCTGGCAGCAATACAGGACTGGGCATGCTGTGAATGATGTCATCAATCTCATGTTGTGGCAATAACACACATTCTTCCTGCTGAGCAGCTCACATTCTTGACGAGTGATTGGTGGATGCAGATGTGATGCAACCGATCTCCGTAGTGATCCCAGACATACTCTATGGGATTCAAATCAGAAGAGCAAGCAGACCATGTCATGCGTGCAATATCTTCTGTTTCCAAGAAAATATCAGTCACCTGTGCTCTATGAGGTCGAGCTTTATTGTCCTTCAACACAAAGTCAGGCCCACAGCACCTCACAGCAACTACACTAGGTCTCATGATAGCATCACTGTACCTGACAGCAGTTAAACCTTGATGATTCACCCATACAATTTCATTAAAAGCTGTTCAAACGGTGAGCATAATCTCTGCCCACACCATTAGGGATCCTCCTCGATATCACTCTCTTTCCACAATGTTGGGTCCCGAAACCGCGTCCCATGTTCCCTCCAGATGCGAATCCATCGAGACTCACAGTCTAGACATATTTGGGACTCATCTGTAAGAAGAACATCGGCCCACTGTTTGAGCATCCAGGCGGCATGTTGACAACTCCACTCTACACATTCCCTTCTGTGATGTCGCGCCAGAGGTACACATACAGAAAATCTCTGACAGTAAAAGCCACTCTGCCAAAGCCTTCTGTACACCATTTTCCTCAATACAACATATCCAGTGGATGCTGTGAGGTCAGATGCCAGTTGCCATGCAAACTAAGGTGATTCCATCATGCCCATACAGCCAAATAATGGTCTACTCTCTGGTACCGCCCTCCGCGGAATCTGAATCCGCGCCAGCTGTCATGGACGACGAAGACCCCTAGAGGTCTCTGCACCAGCCGTGGTGGCACACGCCTCCTGGCCCGCATTTAGTGTGAGGGCGCCACAGTGAAACACATGGTTCCAGCCACCAATCGCAGCACCCCCGATCATGTATTTAAGCGCCTGCCTCTCGCTCATCCAGCGAGTCTAATTGTTGTGTGAGTCTTGACATATCGCCTCGACAACAGACAGCGTGTTTACCATTCTTGTGTTTTCATTAATATTGGACATCTTGGATTCATTTGGTTGTCTCTGTCACTCCATTGCTTCTTGCGTGTTGTCCTCGTAAGGCCTCTCTCAATCGTCCGTCGTTGCTTCGTGTCCGTCCTTTCCATTTGTTTGTTTGTTTGCAGACCACTCTCTGTTTGGTTGTGCTGCACTTCCTCAATCACCCCGCAACCGGAACGGTCGCGGTTACAACAGGTTAAAACAGGTTAAAACAGTGGTAGTTGCTAGCATGGAGGTGAAGTTGGTCTCTCTTCTGGAGCAACAGCAGCAGCTCATGCAGCAGCAGCAGCTCCAGTTAGACAACAGTCGCTGCAGTTTCTAACAGACAAAGTCGATGCCCGGGACGCGTTACCGCAACACCTTCCGAGTCCTCGGGTGTCCAATGCTTTCCCACATCCACCGTCATTGCCACCCTTTAATGATGCTAAAGAGGACTGGGAAACCTACTTACATTGGCTGAAACTACATTTCACGGCTTTTCAAGTCACAGACGACTCCTTGCAGCAGTCATTGTTTATGTCTTGGGCCTCCCCAGACATGTTCTTTCTTCTCTGCAAGTTGGTGCCGTTGTCCAGTCCTGTGGCTCTCTCTTTCCAGGAGAAATGCCTTTAGCTTGCAAACTATTATTCCCAATGCTACCATGTGGTCGCCTCTTGGCTGGAGTTCCACCAGTACCATAAACAGCCTGGTCAATCGTGTCCTTCCTGGGTCACGGACTTGCAGGGTCTCAGCCGTCGAAGCGATTTTACGTGCACCAATCAGCAGTCTTAGGCTTCATATGCAGACTCCCTGATCCAGGATGTGGTGGTTCAGCTGGCTCCTGATCCTGAGGTCCATACTGCAGCATTGAAACTTAACAACCCCTCCTTGGAAGAGATTCTCCGCATTGCCCACTCCTTTGAAATTGCTCAAGCAGCTAACGAGCGTCTTATGGCACAGCCGCAGGTGGCAGCGATCGAGATGTCACAGCAGGTTTTGCCCTCGCGACGGCGACGTGTCCCGGCCGACAGAGGCCAGCACTGTCGGGACTTTTCGTTGTTCGACGTCTCTATGGCATTGGCGCCTTCGGTCGCCCCTCGTCAACGGTCGCGCGGTCCACTTCTGTCTTGCCCACAGTGCTTTACTGCACATTCGCGGGCTGATTGTCCCCACCGCTGGAAGACGTGCACGCTATGTAAAAAGGGGGGGGGTCACATCCAATTGGATTGTCATAGTCGCTCGACTTGTTCCAGTCTTGCCCCTCCTAGGCCTCAAGATACAGTCCGTGCCCTGCAATCAGTCGTCCCACAGGATGACCCATCATGCAGAAGCTTTTCATCACACTTCGTCTTTTCATTGAGTATGTCAGTTTTCAGGTCGACACTGGGGCCCCCGTCTCCCTGATTAATATGGTGACATATACCCGGCTGGGCTCTCCTGACTTGTCACCTCCCTCTCACCGTTTGGTCGCCTACAGAGACGGTTCCCTTCCCCTTCGTGGGCAGTTCATCGTCCAGGTGACATACAAGGGTGTTCCCTGGCTCCTTACCCTCTTTGTCATTGACTGTCCGTCGGTTTCAAATATTTTTGGCCTGGATGCATTTCAACTGTTTGGATTTTCAATTTCCAACGAAGTTAAGGTCATTTCCATGGCTGTTCCTTTTCAGTACTTGTACGATCTGTGCTCCGCTTTTGCGTTGTTGTTTGCAATGGACCTCGGATTTGCTTCCGGATTTCAGGCACACATCACCCTACAACCAGATGCACAGCCTCGTTTTTTCTGGGCTCGGCCTCTTCCGGTGAACTTATGGCCGGCGGTCAAGCAGGAACTTGATCGGCTCCAGGCCACTGGCATTCTGGAGCCTGTGCCTTACAGTGCCAGGGCGACGCCATTGGTTGTCATATGGAAACCCAATGGGTCCCTTCGGCTGTGTGGGGACTTCAGTGCTACAGCGGAACACGTGGTTCCAGTGGCCAATCGCGGCACCCCCCGATCATATATTTAAGTGCCTGCCTCTTGCTCAGCCAGCGAGTCTAATCGCTGCGTGAGTTTTGACATATCGCCTTGACAACAGACAGCGTGTTTACCGTTCTTTGTTTTCATTACTAGTGGACATCTTGGATTCGTTTGGTTGTCTCTGTCACTCCGTTGCTTCTTGCGTGGTGTCGTTGTAAGGTCTATCTTGATCGTCCGTCATTGTTTCGTGCCCGTCCTTTCCGTTTGTTTGTTTGTTTGCGGGCCGCTCTCCGTTTGGTCCCACCGCGCTTTCTCAGCCACCCCGCGACCGGAATGGTCATGGTTACAACAGGTTACAACATACTCTTTCAGATGTCACATGTGGTCAGTCCTGCTCTGGTCTTCGTGATACAGTTTTCATCTGTATCAACTGTCTCCACATTCAAGAAACAACAGAACAATGTACTTAGACACAGGAAGGGGAAATAGCGGTTTGTTGCTTAACCTTTGGACATCACTGTACGCACAGGCCAATATATTCAGTATCTCCGAGGTAAATAATCACAGGTCCAATATCAGCTTAAGACCGTATTTATAACGGCCACACATGGTTTAATTTGTGGAAGAAGGGGAGCAGCTCTGTTGCATGCAATGGTGATTTACACAGTATTAAAAGGATTTAAAAGGATGAATACTCATAATACGGTCTAAACTGGCAATGAGCTCATGCAGGACTGCCACCCTTTTGCCACAAATGAAGCAGTGTGTGGATATTATAATCTTCAGAAATTGGACTCTTTACCTCATACCATAACTTAACTGGCTTCAATATAAAACACATATTTATCAAAATGAGAAGACTGATGAAACTACCATGATCCCTACCACAACTTTGGTCAAATTTAATAAAAACAAACTATAACCAAATTGCTCATAGCTCTAAATTAGGACACTCAAAGGCATCCAAATCCAACTTTCTTTGTCAGTCTAAGTCCTAATTTAACAACAATATGGGAAGAAAAGATTGCTATTCACCACATAGAGGAGATGTTGGGTAACAGACAGGCACAATTAAAAAGTATGCTGGAAATATTTTAGCATTCAGACAAAGTCCTTCTTCTGAAAGAGAAAACTCAGAGATATTCGCAAACATATGGCCACTGTCTCCGGGCACTAAGACCTGACTGTGGTAGCAGAATTCTTTTCACTGTGGCTGTCTGAGACTTAACGCCTTTTCGATGTGGCGAGTAGCAATCTATCCTTTCCATATTGTTGTTATTCCATCCTGGACTTTCATTGTTTGATTAACTCTTAATTTAAATTCATTTTAATTCAAATGTCCAATTCCACTCTGCCATACTAGTGATCATCACTTGCATAGTGTGTTGGCAAAATGACATACAGATCTATTAAATAAAATACAGCACGAGTCAGGAGGAAAGGTACTTGCTTTGAGGGGTGATAGTATTAGTGATTCTGAACAAAAAACTTCATATGGACGTGTGCCCTATTCCGAATGGTTTCTGAAACAGAATACATTTAATATCACTTTTGTGCATTTTTCTTGATTAACTGAAAAACTGCACCCTCCAGTGAAAACATGCCACAGTACAAAATTAAACTATATTAAATTTCCTACAAAAAAGGTCCTATTCATTTTTTTCTCTAGAACTAATGGTTTGTGCAAAGAGAGTGCGCAAATGTTGAAAAACTCGCTTGACGCTCATGTGCTGTAGCTTACATAGTTTTTGTAGGTCAATTTTAGGTAGTTTCCAGATTTGATACACCATATAAGTGTCTGTATCAAACTTCGTCTCAACTTGTTACCTCAATATGCTACCTCAAATTGGCCTCCAAAACCATGTAAGCTACAGTGCATGTGTGTCGAGTGAGTTTTTCAACATTCTCGCGCTCTCTTCGCACAAACCATTAGTTCCATAGAAAAAAACGAATAGGACCTTTTTTGCAGCAAATTTAATACAGTTTAAATTTATACTGCAACACATTTTTGCTGGAGGATGCGGTTTTTGAGCTATTCAAGAAAAATGTACAAAAGTGATATTAAATGTGTTCTGTCTCAGAAATCATTCGAAACAGAGCATACGTCCACATGAAGTTTTTTGCTCAGAATCACTAATACTATCACCCCTCATAGCATGTACCTTTCTTCCTGATTCACCCTGTGTACGCTCACCATGGAGCTGAGGTCCTGATGGGTTGCTAGGTACTTAAATAAGGTTGACAATGTAGATGAGATTTTCGAAAGTGTTCTTCTTCAGAGCTTGTACAGGAACATGCACACACACACACATACACACACACACACACACACACACACACACACACACACACAAACGTGCGCGTGAAGACAACTGTCCAAGAGCTAAGCAAAGTTTTCAGTTTTGTTTATATTCCCATCAACTGCTCAATACTATCTCAACTATATAGCAAGCTGTGACCTATGCCCCTTCCGTTATTTGAATTCAATACATAATTTTCCATTATCATATACACATAGAGTAAGATATAGCTGGCTGTACACTAGAATTTTCAGAAATTATTAGTTGGGAAAGACAATTGCATGATTACCTGGAGTACGTCCGGTATTGGTCCATTGTCCTTCAACCATGAGAATCGAATAGGGAGGTCACCAGAAGAGACGCTGCAGCTGATCTGTGCTCTTGCCCCTTCTCGCAAGTTGGTTGGGAATATGAAAGGCATTACAATGGGTGGACCTAAAAGATAAAGGCACACACTCTGTATTTACTTGATTTAAAAAGTGCATGTAAAATAAGACACTATTTTTCTGATGGTTGAAAATTGAAGTGGGCATACCTAACAGAATAAGTACTGCCAATGTGCTGTAAAATCCACAATGAGTTCTCTGGTGCTATCACATATTCCACACCGATCTATAATGAATCACCCTCCTCTAACATTACCTTTTTTGTATATAGAGTTAATCTATACCATGTACACTATCAATTCTTGCGTAGGTTAAAATTATCTCCGCTGTTTCACTACAAGAATTCATATGATTTTGGATCCGATGTATTATATTTCAGGCTAAAATGTATAAAAAAAGAAATTAATGGGTTACAATCGATATGTACTAACAGTTAAAATTACTTTTCTTTTAAAAAGAAAGTTTTTAAACTCTTTTGCTTTGTAAACTCTTTGGAATAATGTGAGTACTGCAGAATGTAAGTAGTAGATGCCATGCCTCTGATGGAAATAGAAATTTTCTAAGTTTGTCACCAACTATGTAATTATTGGTGTTTTTGAATGTGGAAAATGTAAAAATGGTGTGATGTTGAAAGATGTGACAAAGAATAAAATTCAAGAATAATACAGGCAAATCCTTATCAATTATTTAGTCATCAAGAATTTACAAAATCGAATTTTCAGCTACAAGAATGTACCCCTAGACAAAACTTTGAGCCATCGAAAACAACGGAGATAATGAAGATAAGTAAAAAGTTATTCTTTTATATATCTTATGTCTCTTGAAGCTTTCAAAATTTGTGCAAAGGCAGAGAATCTTGATAGTGACGTGTGGGAGGGTAAGGTTACAAACCACTCATAAAAAGGCATACAACTGAGGGACGATTGAGCTATGGAGGGCAACTGGCTTAATTTTCATGTGCTACTTTTGTTAAATAGGCATATTCATTGTTAACAGTCTGAATGAAAGGTCACAAAAAGTAGGCACTGGCAGCATTCAGTAATCTGCTGCTAAGCATGTTACACAAGATAATAACGAAAGGGTCTGGTTATAAGAGGGAGTCCAAAAGTAAATACAATTCATTTCTTATGCACAAAGGATAATAATGGCAGGTCCTACTGTTACATGCCACTACTGCATGCTGATTTGAAACAGTTGACCAACCATTATGTGTTTGGAGGATCTGCGTATGGTAGGTGACAGCCAAAACCAGTAATTTCTTGTTGAAATTATTGTCGTTGTGCCAGAAAATAATACATTTACCAAATTTTATCTTGCCTCTTTTATTTTTTGCCAATGCTTTAGATTTAGGTCCCTTTTCACGCTAGCAAACAAAAAGAAGTCACAGGTGGGAACATCCAGAGAGTATGGTGGGTCACTGTGTTTAGGGTCATGAGTTATCTGTGGTCAAGAGCTATCTCATACTCTATGCTTTTGGCTGGCAGCACTTCCATATCTGAGGAGCCAACTGTCTGAGCATCACAATGCCCTCTCCTTTTTATTTTCTTTTTTTTTCCTGCAGTGTACCACTGCAAATTTTAGCACTGGTTAACTATAGTATCCTGGTGAACATTTTTAAAGAATCATACAGACAGAAATGAGTCTAAGAAAAACAAGGTAATTCTTAATGAAAAGGCAACATTTGTAACAAGAGGAGCCTAATGCTTGGCACTTATGGCTCCTAATGACAACTTGTTCAATATCTTAACTTGCAAAAATGATACGTACAAACTGTACAAAATTATGATTTCTTGAATCAATAAAATACAGTGCAACAACGTATGATGAACTGTGACTTAAAAAGTGGCACTGCATTATTTTATCTATAGTATTGAGCAACACAAACTAAACCATTTAACTGGCATAGCACTGAGACACAAAATACAAAGAAAAAGCACATTATCAAACAGATTATCATCAACATTAGAACAGAACTCAAATATGTTTGCAAGAGAATGCTGAATTTCATAAATTAAAATGAAAACTTCCTTTCAAGAGTGACAATGAAAAACATATACAGTCCTGGTGATGAGAAGAGTCACTCACATTTAAGGAAAATGAAAATAAGCTAAACCCAAAAGGAAAATAAGTTGTAGGTAGCAATGAGGATTTTCATACGGAAAACTTATTGCTGCAACCTCTAGCACGTGCTGTGTAGCGTAGTGGATAGCAGCGTTGGCTGGTATGTTACAGGTCACCACTTGAAACCCGACCACCAGCAATTATTTGTTTTTACATTCTGGAAGGTTCTTGATATATCTTACCCATATGTCTGTAATGTCTGTATATCTGGAATATTCAAAGGGTGTAAAATACAAGCATTCTGGAATGTTTGATGTATAAATAGCTATGTTCTACTACTAGAAATTAAGTTCTGGTTTGGCTATATTTTCATAATCAACATGCTTTTAGAGCTAAAATTCACTGATGACCCTGCCTTTGGATTTGGACTTGATTGTGGTTTTGATGTAACACTGGTGGAGATGCAGGATATTTCAAAACATCCACATTATTGTGACTCCAACTAGGCAATGTAAATGCTGTCACTTTCATGGACAGGAAACAGAATACAAGCAGTACATTATTTCTTCCATCCATACATTCAGGAGACAGGATGATTCCAGAACAGTAGTAAATCAACTGCACATTAGGCACCCACTAATGTTTTCCAAAGATGCAGGCCTGGACCCGACTAAACACCTGAAATTGTTTGACCAAGTCACCAAATACAACAGGTGGTATGACATGAACTGTTTGGCAAACATTTACTTTTCCTTGGATGGAACAGCCAGTAGTAGTTCGAGTACAATGAAGAGAACCTCAATAGCTGGGATAAATCCCAGACAGAACTGAAGAAAACATTTGGCGACAATCAGCAGTATGTCCACTTAGCAGAAGAACAATTGAAGAACATGGCCCAACATCATGGGGAAATGACAGTCATACATACAGAATCTTTTGGCCCTATGCCACAACATGAATCCTTACATGACAGATGTTGACAACATCTCATACTTGACGGAAGGAGTCACAGAAGACAAGTACCAAGATCTTCATCAATAACAGAGGAATTCATCAAGCGGTGGCATTGGTTCGAGGAAATGCATCAGAAAAGGGTAGGATGAAAGAAGTATAACTGACTGCTCCAGAGCATCTGGTATCAACCCCACCCACAGCTGTGCCATTCCACTGAAATGGAATAGATCTTTTGGGGAGGTTCCCCAAGACCATAAATGGGAACCAGTGGATAACAGTCTGCACTGACTACCTCACTTGATATGCTCTCACTCAACCTACGTCAACTGCCAAAGACCTACAAATTGCACAGTTCTTTGTAGAAGATGCAATTTTGAATCACAGAGCGTCCTGTGTCATGATATCTTACTGTGGAAAGGTTTTCCAGTTGAGGAAATTTCACATTGTGGCATCACTGACAGGATGAAAACTGCCTACCATCCACAAATGAACAGCCTCACAGAAAGGATTCGCATACAACACAGCAAAGCAACGCACTGCGACTTCATACTACTCTTTCAGCTCTACGGTCATGAAGCTGTAATAACAACGGATACACTGTTCCCATTTGAATCAGTCAATGCTCGGGACAACAATGTGAAACACCTCTTCACCAGGGGCAAAGAAGCAAGGCAGCTGGCTTGCATACAGACCCTGGATGCCCAGAAAAAAGACCAACAGCACTATAATGCCAAGCACTGTCCAGTGTGAGACAGCCCAGTAGACTTCATACAGACTTTTATGCCTGTGTAAAAGTGGGACCAAAGTGGCACCATATTGTATCCTTTGCCACTTATCAGACATTACACATGAAGTTGAGGATTATGACCCTTTATCAAGAAGACTAATGTGCAGAGACATTTTCTATGTCCTCCATATGAAGCCCTGCTATACTCCAGTGATGCAGATTGATGAAGGAAGATTCATGGAAACTAAAGATCTGCTCAACGATCATGAAGTTTCGAAGGGAGAGGCTATCTTTGATGTTCATCAAAATGAAGAGGTTGCTAAAACATGACCTGAATGTGAGAGTCTACCAGTGCTGCCACAATGAGGATCTTGACAAGATCTAGATCCACAGTACCGTACACAGCTCCAGTGAGGACTTCTGACCTAATGTGTCAACATTTCCCCAGGAGTGGGAGCAACACCCTCAGCTCTGCCACATGCAGTGTAGTGGTTAGTGTCACTGCCTGGCATGTTACAAACCCAACCACCAGCAGTTATTTGTTACTGATCATTTCTGCAATTTTCTTGAAGTATCTTATATTCGTATATCTGGAATATTCGTTGGTTGAGTAAATACTAGCAATCTGGAATATATGATGTTTGCATAAATAACTGCACTCTCTATCAAGGGGTTCAGTTCTGTTCTGGTTATACAATAACTGGTGTTTGCAATGAATGAAGGGCTTATTTCAATAGTGGTACAAGTCCATTTTTGTTCATTCTGAGATACAGAGTCATTAGTTAAAAGAGTGCCGAAAAATCTGCAGTTGAGATACCAGAAATATTCAAGTACATATACTTGAATATTGTCCCATGTGAGACAGCCCAGTAGACATTATATAGACTTTTATGCCTGTGTGAAAGTGGGACTAAAGTGGTACTTTGGACCATATCATATCCTTCATCACTGCACTCTCAACTGCAGATTTTTCAGTGCTCTTTTAACTATGACTCTGTATCTCAGAATGAACAAAAGTGGACTTGTACCACTATCGAAATAAGCCCTTCAAATATGATTTCAGTGCTAAGTGTTGCAGTTAAGTGGCAATCCTGTCTTTGGATTTGGACTCGGTTGTGGTTTTGCTGTTACAGTATCAAAGATGTGAACAGCAAACTGCTGAGGAGACTATGTAAGACTTACACAAACTAACAAAAAAGACAAGTTGAAGTAGCAGGGATGGAATTGGCGATATGAAATAAGGGAAGAAAAGATAACGATGCTGAATTCCAGAAAAATTTAAGAGAAGAACAAAGTGAAGAAACACGACGGAAAAGAAGAAAAAGAGAAGGGCCAAACACGTAAGCAAATGGAAACAGAATTGATATATTGGTTGAAGAGTTTTGTTGACTGGGAGGACTGTTACGGGGGAAATAGTGTCTAAACGACAGCCAAGTGAGACGTTACAGAAGAGCAAAAGCATTTAAACTCACCAGAACTACAGAGATCCAGGGGGAAAAATCGAATATTCACATCTGAATACTTTATTGTCTCCACACTGCAGAATGTCTTGTAGTAGAATGATGAGACAGTTACATAATAAGACCACACATCTTATTAACATACTAGTCACTGTTGATTTCTATATTTCAGTGCTTTGAAGTGTTGAAGGGATAGTGGTTTATGACAAGGTGTCCCAGGAGAAATGGTTAGCATTCAGTGATATCACTGGAACGATCATTCAAACCAAAAAAATTCTAGTAAACATGGGTTCTGAAATGCATACTTTAAGAGTCTTGAGCACTGCTTCTTCTTCAGTATTTTGAAACAAATCTTTTCTACTGCAAGCTCTTTGCTTTCCATATTCTGAGTGGTGGTTTCATGTACCAAATCAAAAACCAAATGTCCAGCAACATGGGCTCTAACGTGCATACCTTAAGAACTAAGAGCACTTTTCATCTTTGGTACCGTGAAGCATATCTTTTCTGTTGAACAAGTGCTCACAGCTCTTAATATATTCATTTTAGAGCCCATGTTTACAAATAATTTTTTCTTGTTTTTGTTCATACTACCTCCTCCCAAAATACGGAAAAAAAAATTTTTTTTTCACAATATCAAAAATGAAGAACATGCCTATACCTCTGAAGATATGCATTTTGGAGCCCATGTTTACTAGACTTTTTTGCTTTGAATGATTGTTCCTGTCATATCCCTGAATACTGAGCATTCCTTCTTGGACACTCTGTAGGCCTATATGTGGTTCTTGGAAGCACTGTTTGAGCTGCTGTAGATCTGTGAGTGACTTGTAGAGTATACTGCTTAATGTCACACTGATCTCAATTCATCAGCAACATTTTAGAGTCACTGTAACTATCTGATTATGAATTCTGAGATGGTTAAAACTCTAAAAGACAAATATTTTGGTATCACTTTCATTGGTCTAAACCAACCAATATGTGCATTATGCCTGTCAATTGATCATAAAATGTTACTTGCATAATAAAAAGGAACTTGAGGGGGCGTGACTGAAAACAAAATTAACTGTAGCTGGTCATTACAATATGAACTCCACAGCTCGATGCTGCATCCCAAAGTGGAAGATGCTGTGGATTTATGGTGCTGATGTACATCATCTTGTATCTTTCAGTTCATCATACAGAATAATATATTTTATGATCAAAATTATGACATTTGGTTAGGACTGCAAACATTTTAAATCCAACTAAGAATTAGGGAGTAACTGAGACATCTAAACTACAAAAACAATACCATTTCCTGACAGTGTGTTATCAATATAATGTACATAAATTATCTTTCTTTCTTTGTAGATCTAAGTAGCCTATAAAACATTCGCCAAGCTCTACAGTGCTTCATCAAATTTGTTTTGTGCCTTAGGAGTACTTCAAAATGTGAAATTGAACAAGGTAATGAATAGTTAAGACTGAATGTGGGGTGTACATTGAAACATATAGGCCTAATCTGAATCAAAGAACGGCTTACTTTTGTGTCTACATAGCTTGGACAGATTTGTTCAACATCGCTACCCTGCAAAAATGCGTTCCTTTCTTTTAATTGGTCAGTTGCCGCAGAACTCTACCAATGCAGACTTGGCCACTGTTTCTATGTTTCGATACAGTGTATCGATACGTGGAACTGTTTCAGTGTTTCGGAACGGTTGTGGTTCACTGTTTCGAAACAGTGGTGTTTCATTCCGCCCCTGTCTCGGACCAGATTCGATCTCGAGCCAGACACAGAAACTGTATCGTTGTTTCAAAATAAAGCTGTTTCAGACCACCTGTGCCTGGAACGGACTAATTGTATCGAAACAGTGATGTTTCATTCCACTCTGTGTCGGACGAGATTCGGGCTCGGCACAGGTACTGAAACACAACATACCACTTCATGAAACTCTTTCAAGAGTGTCGAAATCTTTTTGACAAGCAATAGCATGAAGCTTAAGATATCCGAAAATAGAGCTTCGTTTCTAGCTGACTGTCCTGTTTCGAAATGGCGTAACATCTGCTTTATAAACACTAACCAAACAATAAAACAACACATACTATTCACATTCAAAATAATAAATATGTGAAAATCATTCAGTTAAATTACACTTTTTTTTATAACATACGCTTCTCTGTTCATGTACAGTAATCATATTAAGAAACGCAAGTAAGCCTACAACATTTCGAATAAAAAAAGGCGTAGAGTGACAGTTATTAGACATATACATAAATTTGATGTAGGTATAATTGCAAGCAATCTGTTTGACAAATCACTGATAGTGTAATGGTGTACGGGAAGGGCTGGGAAGCATGGTGAATTTATAGTAACGGTTCGAAACACCTTGAAAGACAAAAAAATTTTCTGTTATATTTTGCTATTTATTCGAATTATTTGGCGTTGTTTGTGAGTCTATAGTAACTGTGCCTATTATCCACAATGATTCCCTTTGTGTAGATGGAAATTGGCAGGATGGGTATATTACCCATACTAACAGAATATGGGAATCCCAGTAGCATATCTGTTGTTTCTGCAGTTTGCTCCCACCTCCAGTTCCGTTCGTGGTGGCTCTTCTGTCTTCAGCTATGGCTGTCCTCAGCCAATTGAAAAGTATGAAAGTCACACGACACGAAAGCAGCGCATTTGCTGCAGGAAATACGAAACTGCCAAGACGCCTAAGTGATAGTTTCATGCTTTCTGCGACATGATTAGCGCTCTCGCACCTCGTTTGTGTTTATATGGACATACTTTTACAGTAGACATTCAAGATGATAAAATGTGTAGGTTTATTAGATTACAAAACACAAACTGTTTCACTGTTTCGAAACACCGTATCGGAACATTACATAGTACTGTTTCATTTGTTTCGGAACAGTTACGTGTTTCAGTTTGCCCATCTCTATACCAATGGTATTTTCTCAAGCATATTGCATGCAGAATTTATAACTGTGTTAGAAAAGGTAAGTACAGCCTGATTCCTTGTGTCTCTGTGCCAATCCAGTTTTTGACATTTCTATGACACTCTCCACGTGAGTCAAACAAACCTGTGAGCATACGTCGGGCCCTTCTTTTAATACGTTCAATATCTCCTGTTAATCCTACTTGGGATGTGTCCGACGCACTTGAGCAATATTCTAAGATATGTAGCTGAAGTGATTTGTAAGCAGTCTTCTTTGTAGACTGCCTAAATTTTCCCAGTATCCTTAACTCTCGGAAGTCTGTCGGTAGAGCTCTGGTGCCGATGAATACTCGATGAACAGGAAGAACAATTCGTTATTCTTATCAGTTCCCTTGCTTCTGACAAACGGACATACTTATCTGACAGGGTGATGCAATGTCCCATTCCAGTCTTATTGTAGGCTATTCTCAACTACGTACCAGCATTTCTGTATTCTCAACTACCAGGATTTCAGTACACATGCAGTCACAGTAATTTTATTTTCTTCCGGATGCATCGTCCATCTGTGGCGTGATTCTACGCAACTTTCAAACAACTGTTTAAACAAGACACATTGTTGTAAGCGGTTTATAGTACCACTAACGAAACTGTGCCCGTACCGGAGTCAACATGAAAACTTACTTTTAATTCGTTTCCAATTAATGTTTAAGAGGAAAAACCACCGTAATCGATACCTGTAATAAATTTCATATGCTGTGATATTAAACTTACTTTTTCACACCACTGCGCTGCAGCACCGAAAACTTTGTAGTACCGTTACCGTATTTGTTTACACACAAGGCAGGAAACTTAACAAATGAAAACTATTGGCACTCTGTCCGACATCCACATCTATATTCCGCAAACCACCGTAAGGCGTATGACAGAGGGTACGTCCCATTGTACCAGTTATTAGGGTTTCTTCTGTTCCATTCTCATACGGAGCGTGGGAAGAATGATTCTTTGAATGCCTCTCTGCGCGCAGCAGTTATTCTGATCTTGTCCTCACGATTCCTATGTGAGCGATTCGTAGGAGGCTGTACTACATTCCGAGGGCAATGATTTAAAGCCCGTTCTTGAAACTTTGGTAATAGACTTTCGAGGGATAGTTTACGTCTATCTTCAAGAGACTTCTAGTTCAGTCCCTTCAGTATCTCTGTGACACTCTCCTACAGATTAAACAAAATTGTGACATTCCTGCTGCCTCTCTCTATATACTAGAAATTCAATATCCCTTTAGTCCTATCTGGTACGGGTCCCACACACTTAAGCAATATTTTAGGACCGGTCACACGAATGATTTGTAAGCAATCTTCTTTGTAATTGATTGCACTTTCCCAGTATTCTACCAATCTATCTGCATTACCCACGACTCAACTTATGTGAACATTCCATTTCATATCCCTACAAAGTGTTACACCCAGTTATTTGTATGAGTTAGCCGATTCAAACAAAGACTCATTGGTATTATAGTCATAGGATACTATATTTTTCATTTTGTGAAGTCCAAAATTTTGCGTTTCTCAAAATTCAGAGCAAGTCGCCAATCTCTGTACCACGTTGAAATCTCATCAAGATCTGACTGAATATTTATGTACCTTCTTCCAGATAGTAGCTCATTATGGGTAGCTGCGTCGTCTGCAAAATGCCTAATTTTACTATTAATATTGTCTGCAAGGTCATTAATATACAACATGAATAGCAAGGCCCAGCACATTTCCCTGGGACACACCCGAAGTTACTTGTGCAACTGATGATGACTCTCCATCCAAGATAAGATGGTGTGTCCTCCCTACCAAAAAGTCATCAAACCAGTCACAAATTTCACTTGGTACCCCATATGATCGTACTTTTGAGAATAAGCGTAGGTGTGGTACTGAGTCAAATGCTTTTCGGAAATCAAGAAATATTGTATCTACCTGGTTGCCTTGATCCAAAGCTTTCATTCAGTATGTTACGTGAGAAAAGTACGAGTTGGGTTTCATAGGATCGATGTTTCCGAAATCCATACTGGTTGGCCATGAGGAGGTCATTTTGTCCAAGATATCTCTTTATTTGAACAGTTCTCGGGTATCCGACCGGGTAGCGTCGTAATTTCTCCACAATATTTTGGCAGACGTACACGTTATCATCTTCAGGTGGTTCCTGACGAATGCTGTGCTATTCCTCTCGGCGCCCTATATATACTAGCCGTTACCCCCTCCACCGTTCCTCTCCTGATGTCTTCGGTACGGCCGGCGCGGCGGCTACTGGAGGTAGTGGGGGAAGCGGCGCCTGGGTCTGATCGATTTTACTTAACATGGAGAGGAAATTACTCAGACAGTATTAGTCCAGTTATAGCGTCTGCAGTCTCCCTGCTGCCGTCGTCAGGCGCGGTCCTCGATATCTGGGACCGCATCTTTCTCTCCAGGCTGAATGCAGGGTTCCAAGCCTGACTAAGTTGAAGGCGTCTCTCTTTATTAATTAGACCGTCCTGTAGTTGGGTTTCGATGGCCTCTTTAGTAACGCACTCCCAGAAACAGGAGAGTTGAGAGAGTATTTTTGTTTTTTCATAGTCCATAGTATGGCCAGTCTTTATACAATGGTCAGCCACGGCTGATTTAGTGGCCTGGCGTAATTCGGTATGGCGATTGTGTTCGCGGCACCTCTCTTCTACAGTGCGGACTGTCTCCCCAATGTATGATTTTCCGCACTAACAAGGGAATTTGATAAAGCCTGGTTTTCGAAAGCCTAGGTCATCTTTCGCTGAACCCAGTAGAGTCAAGGTTTTTGCAGGGGGTCGGAATACACATTTCACATTGTGTTTCCCCAGGATTCTACCGATTTTTCTTGAGGTGTTTCCGACAAACGGAATGCATGCCAATGACTTGTGTTCTTCGGTTTCTTGTTTTCTTGGCGCAGTCTGTCTGAGTGCGTGTCTTATTTGCTTCTGGTTGTACCCATTTTTCCGAAATGTTGTCTCGAGGTGCTGCAGCTCTGCTGGGAGGCTCTCCTGATCGCAGATCGATCGTGCCCTGTGAACAAGTGTGCGCAAAATGCCTTCACACTGGGAGTTGTGGTGGCAATTGTAGGCCTAGCACAAAAAAGGCGAATGTGTCCTGGACGGAGCTGGGGATGTAAAAGAAGGGAATTAGCTTTTCAACTTCAGCTTTTCAGCTTCAATGACATGTAAATCAAAACATCTTGATACATTTGCGCTGTTTCACGAGTTTACCCTACTTCCCCAGCGCAGAGAGATCTCTTAACTACAAGGTGTTGGCACACCTGCATCTTGCAAATTCTAGGCTGAAGTCCCTGATCCTGTGCCAAAATCCAGAAGAGTCGTCAGCTGCAGAAAACAGTATATAATAACATATGGCAGAAGAGCATACATGTCGTAGCTAAAAAGGTGTTCCTGGAGGGATAAATTTCTAGGGTGGATTTCTTCTTGGTGGGGCGCTAAAACATTTTTTTTATTTCTGGGCGTGGTGGGGGAGTGAGGGTTGACTTTTTACTCCGAGGGGTCCATTTCTACCCAAACGCACTCCCTGTTACACGTATGGTGAGTGGTGTAAGATTAAATAGACACAAATTCATGTGCTTATACGGCGTGGGTTGCATCTACGATAGAAAGTATCCGAGAGTGAAAGTGCAATTATAATACAAAGTATCCCAGAATGGGGATGCATGCATCCTAATCTTTAATGACACGTTGTGTCGTATTGCGTGACATGACAAATGCCATGTTGGATGAAATGATGGCATGTGTCATGTTATACAACGCAACATAATGTATCATGTTGCTTTACTTGACACGCCTCATTATGTTACGTGACATGAGTACTGATACTAAAAAATAAAAAACAGCGAATATGTCAAGAGGTTTTGATTTAAGTGTCTTTGAAGCTGCGAGACAAGGCTAAAGGCTTCACCGCTTCTTTTAAATCCTTTACTCTGTCCAGGACATTTCGCCTTTTTTGTGTTATGACAGGAGCATTTTTCATTCTGGCAGATATCCATTCAAGAATGTAGGGGTCGCTTCTTACAAGTGTTTAGCATTTCCTGGCACATTTCCTGTGTCTGTCTTTTGTACTTATTTTTATCTCCCCAGTTTATCTGTCTCCAATAACTTATCATATTTTTCCTTGAGCTAGTTTGAACTTGAGTACTTGTAATCTCCAACAGAACTTTAACGAGCTATTTCATTTTCACACTTCTTTCTGACAGGGTGCAGAGCCATTATGAACATTATTTGCATGTGTTATATCTGTATACGCAACGTTTTATCAGATATTTGAAATCATTTACTAAGTGGAAACACAGCGATGCCCTGCAAGCGGTGGCTTCAATATGGGAACGCTACAGACACCAGCTCCAGTGAGCGTTCTCGTCTGGGGCCCCGCGACCACGGCCGCTGACGACTTAACCCAATCCAGTGTACACAGCCATAACGTTCCCCGGCGGCATTTACTCGCATGATCGGAGCGCCCACAGAGATTACTGCCACTTCCATGTCGTTACTACTCAAACAAACTTCGTTATTTCCAACAGTACTTGTTTTCAGAATATTATACTCTTTGTATTTTCATAATAATTTACGTAAATTAATGGAAATTTCATGGCGTAATTCTATGTATTTGTTGTGCAAATATAATACTCTTCCGGTATACGTTTTTGATATATCTTTCAATTCAACGTTCTAATTTGTTTAATAAGTGAACAAGTCAATGATGCACTGATTCCTGTTTTAAGAAGCAGCAAGCACAAAATGGAAACAAATACCAATCTGAGAATCGAGAACCTTGGTCTCGGTTTGGTCAACTAAAACAAATACACATCTGCGAACTGAAACGCAAAAACTGGGAAGCGAGGAAGGAGAAGCAAAATTCAGTGGACGTAGTTTAGGTAATCGTCTTTCTAGGCTTATTATCATAATTTGAAGAAACAAGCGAATGATATCAAAAGAACGCACAGATTTAGCGTAAGTGAACGTATTCAGTACAGTTAGATCATCTGTATATGACAACATAAGGTTTTTAGATACCGGTACCTTAATAAATTACACGTTACTGGTAATCCTATGTGCCGTTTCGGGACACGTACTTCTGCAAAATGATTCCATAGACAGGAAGATTTTCCTCCTAACTAGAGAATAAATTAAATGTTTGTAAATGTCAATCTTCAACTATTCACAATTTATATGACTGCTTATGGAACTTTTTAACTTTTGCACAACGATAATTCCAAATAATGTAAGAAAAATTTCTCTGCATATTGCACATCTTTTCGGAAACCCATGTTCTAGAAAAAAAAAGTTGTTTATTACTTCTGACAACCATATCAAAATAATTTTTTAGCAATGAACAGTGCCAATAGAACGATTTCAGTACTTAAAGCATGCATCCAATATTTTCCTATTAACAATTATTCCATTGAACAATAGAGGAGACTGTTTTTCAACAATCACAAGCGATTAAACGTTAAATTTGTCAAAAGAAAAATATACTGTCACTAGCAAAAGAAAAAAGAAACAGTATATTTCTCTTTACTGTTCTGGTGAAACGCTTACAAACATGAAGAAAATAATTTTTTATGAGATATCTTTAATAGTCGTAATGATAAGGTAGTACAGGATCGCATCCGCTATTCGAATAACTTTAAAATTCCGGAACAGTTTTAATGTCGAAAATGTTATTTCACTCTTAAATTATTTGGAGATATTAAAATGCTCAATTCTCAATGCACTCACACTGCGATATATGGAATTGTTAATTGGACTATGAATATATTAAAATACAATGTTTTTAAAATGAGCTCTAATGAGGAACAACACACACGCAGATGTCACGCGTGGTGGAGGGTACCCTGTTCCACTGTTAGTCATTTCCTTTCCTGTTCTACTTGCAAATCGAGCGAGGGAAAAACGACTATCTGTATACCTCCGTATAAGCCCCAATATCTCGTATCTTATCTTCGTCGTCCTTACGCTCTATGTATGTTGGTGGTAGTAGAATAGTTCGGCAGTCAGCTTCGAATTCCGGTTCTCTAAATTTTCTCAGTAGTGTTTCTCGTAAAGAACGCCGCTTTCACTCCAGAGACTGCCATTTGGGCTCCCGAAACATCTCCGTAACACGTGTACGTGTCGCTCGAACCTACCGGTAACAAATCTAGCAGCCCGACTCTGAAGCTTCGATGTCTTCCTTTAATCTGACCTGGTACGGATCCCAAACACTCAAACAGTACTCAAGAATAGGTCGCACCAGCGTTCCATATGCTGTCTCCTTTACAGATGAAGCACACTTTCCCAAAATTCTCCCAATAAACGGAAGCCGGCCAGTGTGGCCGAGCGGTTCTAGGCGCTTCAGTCTGGAACCGCGCGGCCGCTACGGTCGTTGGTTCGAATCCTGCCTCGGGCATGGATGTGTGTGATGTCCTTAGGTTAGTTAGGTTTAAGTAGTTCTAAGTTCTAGGGGACTGATGACCACAGATGTCAAGTCCCATAGTGCTCAGAACCAACCACTGTATTCGAACATTAAGGATACGTTTTCCCTACACGTCGGCATTAATTCACTTTTTTCTACATTTAGAGCTAGCATCCATTCATCACACTAACTAGAAATTTTGTCTAGGTCATCTTGTATCCTCCTATGGTCATTCAACTTTGATACCTTACCGTACACCACAGCATCATCAGCAAACAACTGCAGATTACTGCCCATCCTACCTGCCAAATAATTACGTGTACAGAGAAAAACAGCGATCCTGCCACACATCCCTGGGACACTCCTGATGATACCTCTATCTCTGGTGAACATTCGCCGTCGAGGACAACATACTGTGTTCTATAATTTTAAACGTCTTCGAGGCACTCACGTATCAGTGAACCTATTCCATAAGCACGTACCTTCGTTAACACTCTGCAATGGGGCACCGTGTCAAATGCTTTCCGGAAATCTAGAAATATGGAATCTGCTTGTTGTCCTTCATCCATAGTTTGCAGTACAGCATGTGAGAAAAGGGCAAGCTGAGTTTCGCGAGAGCAACATTTTCTAAAACCGTGCTGATTCGTGGACCTCAGCTTCTCGGTCTCAACAAAATTTATTATATTCGAACTGAGAATGTGTTCAACGATTCTACAGCAAACCGAAGTTAGGGACATTGGTCTGTAATTTTGGGGGTCTGTTCTTTTATCCCTTAATACGAGGGGCGTTCAGAAAGTAAGCTCCGATCGGTCGCGAAATGGAAACGACTATGAAAATCCGATAAAGCTTTGCACAGATGTGTTGGGTAGTGTCTCTAGTATAACCCCAGTTAGCATCACGTCGCTCTTCTCATTTCTGAGCTCGCAGTGAGTGCGTAAAGATGTCTAGAAAATAGTGTCTGCCGCCAAGTACGAGGGCCTGGTGAGAAATTTCGCCTGAAGCTATGCAGCTAACATTACATAACTGTCGTGCTGTTTCTTCTTCAAGACAATTCTCAGCCGCATTCTGCAGGGGCAATGAAGATGCTCCTGCATCGTTTTCAAATGGAAATGTGAGATTACCCACAATACAGTCCGCAATTGTCTTCCCCTGAGTTTCATCTCTGGTCACATGAACCGCTGTCTTTGAAGACAACATTTTGACACAGACAACGAGGTGTAGGCCAGCGTGGAGAATTGGCGGAAAGCACTGGCGGCTGCCTTCTATGATGAGGCTACTGAAAAGTTGGTACAACGCTATGACAAAAGTCTAAGTCAGAACGGCGACTACGTAGAGAAGTAGCTGAAAGGTGTAGCTAATTGTTACAAGTAAAACATTTCTGATGTTCACTGTGGTTTCAATTTGGCAATCAATCGGAGCTTACTTTCTGAACAGGCCTCGTATATAGGAGTGACCTGCGTTTTAAGGGGCCAATGCCGTAGAGTACTTTCGTAAAACCGAATTGTGATTGCATTCGGACCTTGTGACTTACTTGCTTTTGGATCTTTCAGTTGTTTCTCTACGCCAGGGATGCTTATTACTATGTCGTCCCCGCACGAAACCGCCCGGCGGATTAGTGTCGAGGTCCGGTGTGTCGGCCAGTCTGTGGCCGGTTTTTAACGCGGTTTCCCAACCGCCTCGGCAAATTCGGGCTACTTCCCCTTATTCTGCCTCAGTTACACAATGATGGCGAGTACGCGTACACCATAAGTACTCTACCACGCAAACATTGGGGTTACACTCGTCTGGTGTGAGACGTTCCCTGGGGGGTCCACTGGGGGCCGAGCCCCACAATAACCCTGGGTTCGGTGTGGGGCGGCGGTGGGGTTAGCGGACTGCTGTAGCCTGTTGTGGGGTTGTGTACCACTGCGGACTACGGCGGGTACGAGGCCTCTCCGTCATTTCTAGTACAGTACAACAGAATACTACGCCGTCCATACTAGAGTCTGTCCGATGTTTAGATGAGAGTATGTTTGTAAGATTCTCCTGCTTGAACGAATTCTTGAACGCGAAATTTAAAACTTCAGCTTTTGGTTTGCTATCTTCAACTGCGACACCAAAATGGCTGGCTCTGAGCACTATGGGACTCAACTGCTGAGGTTATTAGTCCCCTAGAACTTAGAACTAGTTAAACCTAACTAACCTAAGGACATCACAAACATCCATGCCCGAGGCAGGATTCGAACCTGCGACCGTAGCGGTCTTGCGGTTCCAGACTGCAGCGCCTTTAACCGCACGGCCACTTCGGCCGGCTGCGACACCAGACTGATCAACAAGGGACTGGGTGAAAGCTTTAGACCCGCTTAGGGGTCTCACATAGGACAAGAATTTTCTCGTGTTCTCTGCCAGATCTTAACGTTAACACCAATAGCACTATGAGTGCAAAACATACCTGTTGCAGTAATTTGTTATTTAAATAGTTGACGCAGTTACTGTCTTTCGAAAAAAACATTGTTTCTGGTGGGATGAAATTGAGAAGTTGCCGGAAAAAATGCAACACTCACAAGGATAAGACCATTTTATTGGCAAGTGCTGTGACAGTTAGTTCGTCATTATAGGAGTATATGATAACAAATTCAGAACAAACGAAACACACATGTTGCAATAAAGGCTGCCCAAACAGTCGCTTCAATACACATCCTCTGGTGGCAACGCAGTCGTGTGTTCTAAGCAAACGATCATAAAAGCGGCGTTGGCATCCTGGAGTAGATTGTCCCAAGCATACTGCACCCTTTGTTGCAATTAGTCAGTGTTTCTTGCAGGCCCTGGAGCCATTTCACCAAGCCCAATATGTTTCCAATCGGCGGCAGATCTGGTGCTGTTGCTGTTCACGGAAATTGTTTTCCGACCACAAAGGCTGATTGGCCATTTGGAGGATGGGACCAAACAGCGAGGTCATCGGTCTCATCGGAATAGGGAAGGATGGGGAAGGAAATCGGCCGTGCCCTTTCACAGGAACCCTCCCGGAATTTGCGTGAAGCGATGTAGAGAAATCACGGAAAACCTAAATCAGGATGGCCGGACGCGGTTTTGAACGAACGCCTTCCCGAATGCGAGTCAAGTGTGGTAACCACTGCGCCACCTCGCTCGGTCCCAACACAAAGAACTAGTTGCATCACAGTAGCCATCTGTGGACGTGCATTGTCCTGCTGAAAAAGTACATACATCACTTTCCTGCAGAAGAAAGGGCAGTAGCACGGGGATAACAACCTGTGCAATGTGGCGGACACTGGTTACCTTACACTGTAGTGATGGGGAGCTCGTGAATGAGTCGTTCAAATGAACGCTTCACTCCAGTGAAGTGTGAACTAACCACTCAATTTCAATGAACTGGTACTTCAAACTCTTCACAGATAACACACTCCATACTTTTTTCTAGTTCACTCACTCTCTTCCCCTCTCCCTCATCCCATTACATCGGCGCTACGTCACTCATTCTCCCTTCACTTCAGTTCCCCCTCTACTGCCTGTCGACGAATCGCGCGGCGTTTGTGGGAAACGATATGTTTGCGAGGGGTTGCGGTGGTGAGGGGCGAGGGGAAGGCAGCGTCAGCTGCTTCCTGCAGTCCTGACATCATTACCCGTGACTATTTGTGCAGTTCAGTTATACTTCGCGTCTGCCGGTAGCCTACCGTTGGCAGCGCTTGCGGACCATTGAATATTACAGATACAAACGAAGACGCTGGCTGTGTGAGCACGCACAGCCAACATGAAAATAAGAGGTTTGTTAATAACACTGAAAGAGGGATTTTACCTGAAATCGTACCAATGACTACAGGTGACAGTTTAAACTGTTTTGAATCTGGAGGGTTATTATTCTCAACAAAAATAAAATCTACAGGAAAACTTCTGAATAATCACTTAACGTACATATATAGACTGTGCGACAGTGGTAAACATACACATTCTATTTTGGATTAAATTTTAAAAGGAACATAAAATTGGACTGCATTTCGTTGGTAGCCCTAGTTTTCAGTCCATAAATACAACAAATAATGTTTCACTTGGCAGATAAAGACTTTTTT
This sequence comes from Schistocerca nitens, assembly GCF_023898315.1. Lineage (NCBI taxonomy): Eukaryota > Metazoa > Arthropoda > Insecta > Orthoptera > Acrididae > Schistocerca > Schistocerca nitens. The sequence continues at coordinate 26,046,317 of NC_064614.1, forward strand.
GGGCGCTTCATGAGAAAATGTCGAGCTTCATTAAATGTATCACCTTCTTTATATGTGACAGGCTTCTCTGTTTATCTTTCCTTTGTTCCCTTCGACCATGCTCTATTTAAGTTAACTCAGACGCTGTAAGAGCGTAAAACGTTGCGTGCACGTTACTGCATAGTTCGGCCATCTGTTGGTAAAATTATGAAGTATTACGAAGCTTTATTGTACGAGCGAGGCGAAGCGAGCATAGCCGCGGCTGAGCGGCGAACTGGGCAACTTCGCCAGGCTTCCGTACTTCGTGAATGAACTACTTCATTTGAACGCTTCACGGCAAAGAGTGAAATGAATGAAGCAGTTCACGGGAATGAACGAGTTCGACCCATCTCTATTACACTGTAGAAACACAAGACGTGACCGCGACCTCTAAGTGATGGCTCTCCACACCATGAAGCCTGGGGTGCGACCTGTTTTGCATGGGCGAATGCATCGCAGAATGGGCCGCTAACCAGATCTACGACGTACACGTGTAGACTGCTTCCATCATTCTCATACAGACAGAACCTACTCTCACCACTGAAGACGACAGAGGGCCATTCCACCCTCCAGTCGACTCTCTCACGACACCAGTGTAGCCGTGCTTGGCTGTGTCATGGTGTCGGTGGCTGTCTGGCCACAGGGACGTGTGTCTTACAAGGGGAGGCCGCCAATTGTGAAATTCAGATTCGTTTCATACTGCGCATAATAAAAGCTCATGGCCAGAGGTGTAATATGGCAAAGCACCAAGATGCACTTCTCAGCCGCTGTCGAGAAAATCGACAGTTAAAAGAAACCGTTGCGGTGAAATACTCTCTACGATTAATAATCTTCCACAGCGTCGTGGCGCAGCGGTAAGCGCTCGGGTTTGTAATCCGAAGGTCGCCGGATCGAATCTCGCACCATGCCTTTTTTTTAGTATTTGTTTTTTATAATTCAGATGTGTGTGTGTATATATATATATATATATATATATATATATATATATATATATATATAATTCCCGGCAATCAGTTGCAACAATTACGCATATAATAAGTTGTTGAAAGTCGTTTGTCGTGGAAAAACAGGCGACTTCGAACATCATTATGTTTTCCGCAAACAAAGTTGTATTTCACAAATGTTATTAATTGTCTTCATAATGTTAACCACGTATAGTTAACGGAAGACGTAGAAACGATATTCCGAAACGAATACGTATAGCGTAAGTCAAACGTTCGAATTAGAACAGAGACCCCACGAACACAAATTTGCTGTGGCAGGTATGAAATATAAACTCCGTTACTCGCTCGTTACACTTGAAGGACAGATATTGAATGGGCCGAAACGAGCCGCCGTATAACAGCGTAGTTGCCTGCTAACTTCGAAAGAAGGTAGATGTGTTCCCTAGCGCAACTTATAACATCGTCGAAAATCAGTGCGGACGGGAGAGCTTTGGTACACCCTGTTAAACAAACGGAAAAACGGAGGCGGTACAATTGGAGAGCGATCCGCCTTCACCAGCATGCATAAGCAATTCATTAATAGTATATATATATATATATATATATATATATATATATATATATATATATATATATATATATATATATTTGAATTACAAAAAACTAATAATTAAAAAAATTGCATCGCGCGAGATTCGATCCGGCGTCTTTCGGATTACGAATCGGAGCGCTTACCGCTGCGCCACGACGCTGTAGAAAACTATTAATCGTAGAGAGTATTTCACCGCAACGGTTTCTTTTAACTGTCGATTTTCTCGACAACGGCTGAGAAGTGCATCTTGGTGCTTTGCCACATTACACCTCTGGTCATGAGCTTTTATTATGCGCAGTATGAATCCAATCTGAATTTCACAATTGGCGGCCTCCCCTTGTTAGTCCTGCTGCGATCAGGCCGTCCGCAGTGGTCCTCAATAACAGAGCAGGTGCAACATGTGTCCGAATTTCTTCCCTAGATGATGTTCGGTCGGCCACCGCGGCTCGAACAGTGCGTCGATCTTTAAGTGCGCCTGTACTATGTGCACGTCCATAATCTGGTCTAAAGCTGTGGCAATGTTCCACAGCTCACTGAGGAAAGCAGCGACACACCGCCGATACACTGTACCCTACATGTGCGTTACAACTGCCCACGTCGCGTTGTGCCAACTCCACTGTAGCTTGAATGGATTTTTAAGTTTGTTTCATATGCCCGACTTCTAATTTCACCACACAAGTCTCCAGGGTTGAGCAGTTATTGCCCAACGACGACACGCAATACAGTTTGCTAAAGCGGAGTTCGCCGTTATTAATTATGTTTTTAGATTTCATTTTATTACTCGTACAGAGACTCAACGTTCCCTTGTTTAACAGCGCGTCGTCAAAATAAGTATGAAATGCTAATGTCTTTGCAATACATAATGTTGACTAACGAGTTAAAGTTCGTACCTATTTTGCCATTTTAGAGAAGAGAAATCTTAAGCGCTTCTGCTTCTATAGTCTCAGTATCAAATGTTCACTAATTTCAATTTACTTCCTATCTCAGTTCAGTATTTAACACAAATAATATATCAATGTCATTTCAGAGATGTTACGTCGGTTCCACACTAACGGGTAACACGTAATTGTCATTTAACATCACTTTTATTAATAATCCTTTTTCTTATGACGTAAATCTTAATGAAGGAGGAAGGAGGGATTGATCCTAATCATGAGATAATAGCTTTTAATGAGCCCGCAATCGTTAATTAAATAAAAAGTCAAGTTCAAGGATGATACGCGAACAACTTTCGTTACGTCCGTTTTCACGTATCTGTCAAAACTTATCCTGTCGTCCACAATTCAAATTAACACTGACGTTAACCCCTTTTGTCAGAACATCGAATCGTAACTATTATGTGACAGATTATTCTAGTCTCCGAATTAATTTCTTTCAGATACGCGCACGACCGAACAGCAGAACGGAACACAAACGACTTGTTTTAACAACCGAACAACGCAATGACGTTACATTACGACAATGTCCGCCCAATGAACATCTCTTTGACTTTATCTTTCCTACTCTGCTTAAATAAATTATTCCTAATTACAATTTATTCAGCTATTTAACGAAAACATCCACCAAAAAATAAAATAAATTTATCCCAACGTAAAAGATCCATTACAGCGTCCACCCATCTTCCCACAGCCCCACAATGCCACCCCATTCAAATGATTGCAGTTGTTCAATAGGAAAACGTAATCGTCGGTGGGGCATGGTTGTCCCTAGAATGAATGTTGCAATCGCTGTTCACCTCTAAACTCAGTACAGCTATCGCCTGTAAAATATAAACTTTCAAGGCCGGTAATATAACAGTTAATAAATATTCCGGGCCATTATGCAGTGTTCGGATAGATTTCACATTAAAATCCAACGTTTTGTCCCCACCTGAGGAGTACATTTTCAAGGGCGATTTAGCCTATTTGAGTGTCCGATTCGCACCCTGGCTCACTACTGCAGGAAAATTCCGTTTCCGCGTGCTCCCAGGCTTTGGAGTGACATAACGTGCTTTGGATACCTGGCCGCTTGGCCGCTGTCAGCTGCTGTCGTCCACCGTTGCTATCACCTCTATGATGATAGCAACATACACATACACTTACACATCTTCCTTTCCACAAGTATCTCAATGGAATTAATCCGAAGATTCAGTTCACCATGTAAGAGAAAGAAGGTGGAAGATTAAATTTTCTTGATATGCCAGTTTTCAAGAAATAAGGTGGTAGCTTACGCCACATGGTTTACCGAAAAACTACGCAACTACGCACGCAGACCGTTACCTACACCGGGATTCGAACCACCACCCACAACAAAAGCGAGGCGGTTAGAGCAAGGAATTTTTGCGAACCAGAGCTGCTTGATGCGGAATTAAAACACCTCGCCAATGCATTGTTCGAGGATGGCTATTCGTCCGCTAAGGTAAAAAGCGCGTTAAAAGCGCCGCGGAAAGATCGTAGTGGTGCAGAAGCGCCTGTTAACTCGTAAGTTTTCCTGCAATTACTGACAGTATAGGGAAAAATCTTCACGAAACGGATCATCGCGGTAATATACAAACCCACCCGGAAGGCGTTCGTTCTTTCCGCCCGCTATACGAGTTTGGAATAATAGAAAACTGTGAAGGTGGTTCGCTGAACCCTCTGCCAGGCACTTAAATGTGATCTGCAAAGTATCCATGTAGATGTAGATGTAGAAGCTACAGGATCACCTAAAACTGGCCAAGGATGCTCGCAAACCGCTGGAAAAAGCAGGAATTTATAGGATTCCGTTTAGTTGTGGGGAGGCGTGCGTGGGTACTGCAAGAACGGTCAAAAAGCGAGTGACAGACCAATCGTTGCAGAATATGCTTTGCAGCCAAGGAGACCACCACATTCATTTTGGTAGGACTCATATACTGGCAGCCACAAGCAGATACTATGAAAGGCCATACAGAGAGGCCATAGAGATTTTTAAACACCGCAGGAATTTCAATAGGAAGGAGGTGGGCGAGAACTTGAATGAGATCTGGATCCCGGTGCTGAAGAAGATGGGTGGGTACCAGTCTTCCACCATGTTCTGGCAGGAATAGCGGACGATAGCGCGCGACAACACCCAAGTGGTTCCGGGTATTCAGAGGATGTGACGTCATGCCACTGCTCGGGAATACGCGCAAACAGAATTTTGCTGCAATCAGCAGCGAACCAGTGTGTAAAACGGACGCTGAAGAAGCTACGATCCCCACTGAAAATGTCCTCCGCAGATGGGTTTTAATGTTAAATCAGTCTGACCACAGCACAATAGCCAGAAATATTTTATTACTTACGAGTTATTGTCTGCAGAAAAATACCAGATGGGGGCACTAAAAGCCTCTTGAGCCCCAGTTGATCGCCGATGATGATGAAACGAAAGTATGGCACTGATGTCTGCGAGTTTCCACCTCGGGAAGATCGGCGTGACTTGCATATTGACATGTCGATGACGATGAAATGATGATGAGTACAACACAACACCCAATCCACGATCGGAGAAAATCTCCCACCTGGCCGGGAATCGAAAACGGGCCCACTGCATGGCAATCAGAAGCGGTAACCATTCAGGTAAGGAGGCGGACTGTTATACCGTGACGTCGTTGTCTTGTGTTGTAAGGCGCCACGTAGACGATTTGTGTATGTACATGTGTATGTCGTCGTTGTTGTCTCTTCTTTCCCTCGTCGATAGCCGGCCGAAGTGGCCGTGCGGTTAAAGGCGCTGCAGTCTGAAACCGCAAGACCGCTACGGTCGCAGGTTCGAATCCTGCCTCGGGCATGGATGTTTGTGATGTCCTTAGGTTAGTTAGGTTTAAGTAGTTCTAAGTTCTAGGGGACTAATGACCTCAGAAGTTGAGTCCCGTAGTGCTCAGAGCCATCCTCGTCGATATCAGAGCGTGAGAAATGTTTATGTTTGTGTTTACCTATTTGTTGTTGACAACACACAACTACACGGCCACGATGCCACCTGATTCCAGAATAGCCAGCTTAATATAGTATAAAGATAGTGGGATTCGACGCAGCGTTATTTAAGTGTGATTTTATTCTTAACATAATCTTTGAGACTCTAAGAACCAGTTACTCTTAATCAGGCCCAAAACTCGACTTGTAAAGAGAGCACTTGCGACCCGTCTGTCACAATATTAATAATACGTAAGGCTCTACACCACTATAAGAAAATATCACTGTTCATGAAATAACAAAATATACGAATAAACTTCTTTATATCTTTCCTTTTACTCAATCAAACGATTTCAAATGTTTATTTCGCACCCACAAATCGTTCACACCTCGATCTAGCGTGTAAATGTGTGCATGAAAAATAGTACAGTGTTTCTGCTAATAACCACGTATGAACTTTTGGGTTGCTAGGCTACTTCGACCAACAGAATTTATATAGCATTTTGAAATTGATCTTTCTATCCAAACTTACGTCCTCCACAATGGCCCATCAACAGAGGGATAACCATAAAATATTCTACCCTTTTCCGATAGTTAAGAATTCGCGTAAATTGTATTTTGGTGAGTTTAAAGCAAACCATCGGCGGCGCGAAAGCAGTCTTGATACCGCGACACACTCGCGACGCTTACCAGCCCGTCACGAAATTGACCTGCGTACATCTACAATCAATTCCAAGGCCATAATTCGCCCTACACGATAGTGTGCAATTGAACTTCGTCAAATCAATTATTTCTCGAAACTCAATCAATGAGCCCGACACTGACCGTTCATAAACACACAATTAACACTCTTTTTTTCCTAAGAGTAAAAGAATAACGTCACGTCATCTACATAGTTATTAAAATACACTACTGGCCATTTCAGATTGCTACACCACGAAGATGACGTGCTGCAGACGCGAAATTTAACCGACAGGAAGAAGATGCTGTGATATGTAAGTGATTAGCTTTTTAGAGCATTCACACAAGGTTGGCGCCGGTGACGACACCTACAACGTGCTGACATGAGGAAAGTTTCCAAGTGATTTCTCATACACAAACAGTAGTTGACCGGCGTTGACTGGTGAAACATTGTTGTCATGCCTCGTGTAAGGAGGAGGAATGCGAACCATCACGTATCCGAATTTGGTAAAGGTCGGATTGTGGCCTATCGCGGTTGCGGTTTACCTTATCGCGACATTGCTGCTCGCGTTGGTCGAGATCCAGTGATTTTTAGCAGAATATGGAATCGGTGGGTTCAGGAGGGTAATACGGAACGCTGTGCTGGAACCCAACGGCCTCGTATCACTAGCAGTCGAGATGACAGGCATCTTATCCGCATGGCTGTAACGGCTCGTGCAGCCACGTCTCGATCCCTGAGCCAACAGATGGGGACGTTTGCAAGACAACAACCATCTGCACGAACAGTTCGACGACGTTTGCAGCAGCATTGACTATCAGCTCGGAGACCATGGCTGCGGTTACCCTTGAAGCCGCATTACAGACAGGAGCGCCTGCGACGGTGTACTCAACGACGAACCTGGATGCACGAATGGCAAAACGTCATTTTTTCGGACGAATCCAGGTTCTGTTTACAGCATCATGATGGTCGCATCCGTGTTTGTCGACATCGCGGTGAACGCACATTGGAAGCGTGTATTCGTCATCGCCATACTGGCGTATCACCCGGCGTAATGGTATGGGGTGCCATTGGTTACACGTCTCGGTCACCTCTTGTACGCATTGACGGAACTTTGAACAGTGGATGTTATATTTCAGATGTGTTACGACCCGTGGCTCTACCCTTCATTCGATCCCCGCGAAACCGTACATTTCAGCAGGATAATGCACGACCGCATGTTGCAGGTCCTGTACGGGTCTTTCTGGATACAGAAAATGTTCGACTGCTGCCCTGGCTAGCGCATTCTCCAGATCTCTCACCAATTGAAAACGTCTGGTCAATGGTGGCCGAGCAACTGGCTCGTCACAACACGCCAGTCACTATCTTGATGAACTGTGGTATCGCGTTGAAGCTGCATGGGCAGCTGTACCTGTACACGCCATCCAAGCTATGTTTGACTCAATGCCCAGGCGTATCAAGGCCGTTATTACGGCCAGAGGTGGTTGTTCTGGGTACTGATTTCTCAGGATCTATGCACCCAAGTTGCGTGAAAATGTAATCAAATGTCAGTTCTAGTATAATATATTTGTCCAATGAATACCCGTTTATGATCTGCATTTCTTCTTGGTGTAGCAATTTTAATGGCCAGTAGTGTATTATTCCACATGACCTCAAATATTTATCGTCATTATATTTTAACTTTAGGCCAATCAGAAAAAATATGATTTACTATCGGAAAACAAAACATAACAGATCGCAAATTGCACGTAACTAAATGACAACTTTGCATAGCGTCGGGACTTAATCACGCAAAACTATATAAAGAAATGCCCGAAGTCTCAATTTCTCCATACCAACTGACAGATACTGAAACGCGTACGTTTCATGTTTTCATTAACAGCGATGGCGAGGCATGACAGAATCTCTGACAAGAGAGTTATTTATCGTTGCTAGTCTGCGCTTGACCGCGCGAGAGTCCAGTTGCGTGTAGCGAGTCGGCAGGAACAGTCCAGTTGCGAGTTGGACTCAGTCGAAGTAGTGTGTGAGGAGTCGTCGGGCGTCGACATGGGTCTCTGGTCAAGGTTCGGGACGAGGTATATTGTTAAATAAGGTAATGAAGCAGCATTGCGCACATTTGATAATGTAATGTATGTTAATTGTAATCAATTTGTTCAAGAAATGCCCCAATAATAATTTTGTTTTCAAAGCAATCGTTTTTAAGAAAAGAATCATTCCAATTGAAACAATATTTCCTGTGCTTTTCCTCCCTGAATCAATTTAGCAGATTAATTTTTGGACAGGACCTAAGGTCAGCGATGCTGCCCTATTATTGTGGGTTTAATGATTAATCTTGATTTCTCAATTTTTTGTGTCGAGTTTACATTTGGGTCATTATTATTCTATAATTTTTGTGGGGAGCAAACATTTGGCTCGTTTTCATTATCATAGACTTTTCTTTTATTTCTGATGGAAGGTTGCGTTTGGCACGATAACCATTTACATTTAATTATTGTCATTTAATATTTCTGCGGGGAGGTTACAATACAAATAAGATATTCAAGACTCCATAGATCAATCTAGACCTGTAATGTTATGCGGTGACAAATGAATCACTAACACTACAGCCCTTCAGTATGCACAAATTATATCTGGCGTCACTGAACACCGTCCTTGAGGGTGCAGCAATATATTTTTCGGGCAGTGTAAGAGTCGAGGGGCATGAAAGGGAAGCAGTGGTTGGGAAGGGAGTGAGACAGGGTTGTAGGCTCTCTCTGATGTTATTCAATCTGTATATTGAGCAAGCAGTAAAGGAAACAAAAGAAAAATTCGGAGTAAGTATTAAAATCCATGCAGAAGAAATAAAAACTTTGAGGTTAGCCGATGACATTGTAATTCTGTCAGAGACAGCAAAGGACTTGTAAGAGCAGTTGAACGGAATGGACAGTGTCTTGAAAGGAGGGTATAAGATGAACATCAACAAAAGCAAAACGAGGATATTGGAATGTAGTTTAATTAAGTCGGGTGATGCTGAGGGAGTTAGATTAGGAAATGAGACACTTAAAGTAGTAAAGGAGTTTTGCTAGTTGGGGAGCAAAGTAACTGATGATGGTCGAAGTAGATAGGATATAAAATGTAGACTGCCAATGGCAAGGAAAGCGTTTCTGAAGAAGAGAAATTTGTTAACATCGAGTATAGATTTAAGTGTCAGGAAGTCGTTTCTGGAAGTGTTTGTATGGAGTGTAGCCGTGTATGGAAGTGAAACATGGACGATAAATAGTTTGGGCAAGAAGACAATAGAAGCTTTCGAAATGTGGTGCTACAGAAGAATGCTGAAGATTAGATGGGTAGATCACGTAACTAATGAGGAGGTATTGAATAGGATTGGAGAGAAGAGGAGTTTGTGGCACAACTTGACAAGAAGAAGGGATCGGCTGGTAGGGCATGTTCTGAGGCATCATGGGATCACAAGTTTGGCATTGGAGGGCAGTGTGGGGGGTAGAAATCGTATAGGGAGACCAAGAGATGAATACACTAAGCAGATTGAGAAGGATGCAGGCTGCAGTAGGTACTGGGAGATGAAGGAGCTTGCACAGGATAGAGTAGCATGGGGAGCTGCATCAAACGAGTCTCAGGACTGAAGACCACAACAACAACAAGAGCGCGAGGCTGGTCTACTCACTGCTGACGGAGAGCTGGACCTCGCCGCGCGCCACCTCGCCCGTGGTGCCGCGCACCTTGCACACGTACGAGCCGGCGTCCACGCTGGGGTCGACGTGCAGCACGTGCAGCGCCGCGCCGCCCTCGCGCAGCTCGTGGCGCAGGTCCGCCTTCACGGTCAGCCCGCGCCGCTCCCACGAGATGGAGCTCACCGGGTAGCCGGCGTAGGGGCAGCGCAGCGTCGCGTTCCCGGACTCCACGGCGCGCACCGGCCCGGGCAGTTGCCGCACGTAGGGCGGCCCTGTACAGCAGCACGCAGCGAGCGTTTTAATGGGCCGCAGCGGAGCGGGGCACACAGAGTCAGCTACAAAAGAACAACACAGCACTGCAGTTCTGAATCAGTTTTAGGATTCCGTACCCCAGTCGGTAAAAACGGAATCCTTACACATACAGGACCACTTCGTTGCTCATTTGTCTGTCTGTCTGCCTGCCAAGACTCCTTTTCCTCACAAGGGCCCGTGTCTCTATTGTCAGGGTTTTCGAAAATTATTGAAAAAGTGTTCCTTTCAAAACTAATTACATTCTTCGACAAGAGTAATATTATTTCTGGATGTCAACATGGCTTCAGACCACAGAGATCAATTGAAACTGCCACTTTCAATCTGATAAACCATGTCCTAAATGCAGTGGACAACCACAGAAATATCTCAGGTTTATTCTTGGACCTAACAAAAGCTTTTGATGTGATTGATCATTCTATACTCCTGAGGAAGCTCGAATGGAATGGTGTAAGAGGTGTGCCAAATCAGTGGATTAAATCATATTTGGAATATCGCTCTCAGGTAACTGAAATTAAGTACATGGAAGGAAATGAACTCCAGGTACACCTTTCAGAACCATGTGGACTAAGTCATGGTGTTCCACAGGGCTCCATTTTAGGTCCCTTTTTCTTTTGGTCTACATTAATGATTTCCCATCACACGTTAGGGATTCTTAACCAGTACTGTTTGCAGATGACACCAGTCTATTGATTGAAGGGAATAATGAAGAAAGTCTTACTGCATCTGCAAAAGATATTACAAAAGGATTATCTGAATGGTTTACCAGAAACAGGCTAATAGTTAATCCCCAAAAAACGATACTCATCAATTTCCACACTGATCATAATAAAAATCCGGCACAACCTGTAATATGTATAGATAACCAAAACATTAGTGCTGTCAATGAAACTAAATTTCTTGGGATTCATATCCAGGAAAATCTTAATTGGAACACTCATATCACAGCCCTAAATTCAAAACTAGCAAAAATGAGCTATGTGGTAAGAATTCTCTGCAACAGTGCTAGTGCAGAAACGGTTAGGGCTGTATACTTTGCTCGTGTACATTCAGTACTGAAGTACAGTATCATTTTATAGGGAACTGTACATCAGGTCATAACGGTTTTCAGGAAACAAAAGGCAATTATAAGAATAATGAAACAAGTGGGCAGCAGAAAATTTTGCAAACCTTTCTTTAAAGATCTAAAGATCCTACCCCTTCCCTGCATTTATATAGAAGTAGTCACGCATGTCAAAAAAAGCATACTGAGAAAAGAAAACCCTTTTCCTCAAAACAAAAGCGTCCTTGATTACAGTATCAGGTCAGACAGCGACATACATGTTAATCATTGTAACACCACATTATGTCAAAAAGGTGTATATCATGCAGGAACAAAACTTTGCAACAGATTACCAAGACATATAAAATCTCTTACTGAACAACAAAGCTTTAAAAAGTCTGTGACATCCTACCTTCTGAAAAACTGCTACTATTCAATCTCACAGTATCTTATGCAAGAAAAAATGTAATTTGTATCTTTAATTGTAGAAATAAGTTATAAATATACAGTATTTCAAAAATTTGTAATTATTAACTGTATAGATCCAATTTGTCATAAAAATTTATAAAATGTATGTTTGACATTTGAAAATCCAATAGCTAAAAAGGTTTTCTGTCCAATATCCTGTGTACAATATATGTACTTAAAAAGAGATTTATATGGAGAAATAAATAAATAAATAAATAGGGAACCTCCCCATCGCACCGTCCTCAGATTTAGTTATAAGTTGGCGCAGTGGATAGGCCTTCATAGTTCCACACAACTTCTTCCTGTTTTCTCGATTGATCTGTGTTCAGTTTCTCAAGGCCTATTCACTGTGCCAACTTATAACTAAATCTGAGGGGTGTGTGATGGGGAGGTTCCCTTGTCAGGAACGCATAGAGGTATCACGCTGAAATTTATGTCACATACTAGGGTCTATGGCTCCTTGGTGATGTGAAAACGAGATCAAAAGACGCGGCCATGTGTGTGTCATATATTTCGATACTCGAAAACGCACTCTTTAAAACCTATAGAATATTTCCCGTTGACTCTGGGTAGTGAAAATTGACAAGAAGCAAAGTTTCACGGTACAAGAAAAGGAAAATTCCGAAAATTTTTAATTTCTGATTTATTATTTATTTATTTACACGAATTGGCCAACGAAGGACCGCGTTACAAATTCTATTTCATTTTAACTTTTTTCTTTCTCTTCTCTTGGGCTGCTCTTCTGCCCTCTGTCATTTTTGCCAGATGTTCAGCTGTTAGTTTCCTGTTGGTCTTCGGTTTGGGAGCCTCCTGAAAAAACTCGAGTTCAGTTATTGTCTTTCTGTACTTCTCCCTATTCATTGCGTCCATTTCTGTAAGTCTAAGTTCACTGAGGTCTTTCTTTACTCCTTGCAACCAAGAGTTGGGTGTTTTCCTCTGTTGAATTATATTGAAGATTTTCTTAGTTAATCTGCCATCATCCATTCTCACCAGATGACCAAAGAACATCAGCCTTCTCTTTCTCATTTCCGTTGTGACTGGATTAATAAATTGGTAGATCTTCTCAGTGCCCATCTTTTCCCACTTTTCACCAAATTTTTTTGTCTCCACCAAGAAACTTCCTCAGGATTACTCTTTTCTTCTTCTCGGGCTCATCTATTAGTCCTTTGTTCTTGAGGGAGCGTTTCTGCTGCATATTGAACTTCTGTTCTCCTCACTGTATAATAGTGTAATAACTTTGCATTTCGAGAAAGGCATTTTCTGTTGTACAGCTTCTGTGTCAAAATGTGTGCCCTCCTAAGTTTAGCTACTTGAAGTTTGACAGCTTCTTTTTCTATGCCAGTATTCATTATTGTTTCTCCCAAATATTTAAAGTGTTTGACTCTTTCGATACATCCAATAATTGTGTGCAATTCTTTGATTTTATTATATTTGTTAGACATGATTTAGTTTTTTATTGTCATATTTGTAAACCAAATTTAGCTGCATGATTTGCTAAGATTTCTATTTGTTTAATTGCATCTGTAATTTCTAATTATATTACATAAAATATTTTTTGCCGTTTGTTGTTCTTCTGTTAAGACCCCTTTTCCTCAGAAACTTGTAGAGATATCAAAATAAAATTTATGTCGGGTATTAAGGCGTACGTATCTACGGTCTCTTGGCAGTGTAAAAAATTTAAACTTTTAAGTTTGTGCAGTCAAACGATACGGCCATTTATGTCACGTGTATTTCGATACTCTCAAACCCACTTATCAAAAGCTATAGCATACTTCCCATTGACCTAAAATCATAAAATATGTCAAGAAGCAATGTTTCACAGTAAAAGCAAATGGAAGAACGCGAAAATCGTTAATTTGTAATAACATCAGATAAAAAATGTATTTGTTTGCTATTTTGTCGGTCTGTCTGTCCGTCTGTTAATACCCCATTTTCTCATGAATGGATAGAGGTGTTAAATTGAAGTTTATGCCAAATACTAATGTCTACTGTCCCTTGCAAGTAAGCTTCTAAGTTAATACAATCCAGAAGATACGGCCAGATATGTCAAATGTTTTGATACTCGCAAACTCACTCATCAAGACCTGTAGATCAGTGGTTCCTAACCTTTCTTAGACCACTACTCCTGAGTGCAATCAGAGATTACATACTATCCTCGCCTCCTTCCCCCACCCCCCACCTGTTGCCCCCGCTCCCCCACATTATCACCAACTTAAGCACCTAACTAAACTCTAGAATGAAAGGCTTTTCTTGGAACACTTTTATTTGTAAAATGATGAAAGATTAATGATATTTAGTTTGTGTGTGTGTGTATGTGTGTGTGTGTGTGTGTGTGTGTGTGTGTGTGTATGTTAGAATGAATGATGAAGGAATTCGTAGTGCATCGCAAGTGCTACCCACAACTCCTTCTCAGTGGTAATACTCAGGGCACATATTGGCTGAAAGCACCGATGATGGCTGTTAATCAGTTGAAAATGATTTGCAAAAGTGAATAAATAAAACATGATAAGATTCGTTAGTCGCGGAACTACTGAAATACGCAGGAGAAAACTTAATAAATAATTTCGAGGCGCTGTTTGAAGAGATTTGGAATACAGAGAAGATTCCGGAGGAATGGAAGACAGCATTGATTCATCCGTTACATAAGAAGGGTGCCAAGACAAATGCGAATAACTACAGAGGTATCTCATTGTTATCAGTGGCCTATAAGATCCTATCCAAGGCACTACAAAACAGGATTGAAAATCAAGTAGAGAAAGAACTGGGTGAATATCAGGCTGGGTTTAGAAAAGGAAGATCATGCAGTGAACAGATATTCAGTCTACTCTCCATAATACAACTTCGCGCACGCACATCGAAAAATCTAGTAATTACATTCATAGACTTCAAAAAAGCATATGATTCTATTGATAGACCAACCCTGATTAACACATTAGAAGAATTTGGGATTGATGATAAAAGCAGAAGTCTAATCCAGGAAACCCTTACGGGAACAAAATCGCAAGTGAAGTTTTTGGGTAGATTGTCACAACCGTTTGTAATTGGAACAGGTGTTAGACAAGGGGATGGGCTCTCCCCACTGTTGTTTAACATTGTCCTTGAAAAAGCGGTCAGGGAATGGAGAAAGAAGATGGCAGAAGCTGGAGTGAAAAATGGGATAACGTTAGGAAGAAATAAAACAAAAATTGAATGTCTGGCATTTGCTGATGACATGGCAATATTGGCAGAGGACATCGAAACAGCAAAGATTCAGATAGAAATGCTGCATGAGATCGCTGAGAAGACAGGTCTACAAATATCGTATGAAAAGACAGAACTGATGATACAGGACAAAACAGACCCAACACAGACATTGCAAACTAAATATGGAATAATTAAGAGAGTTCATAAATTTAAGTATCTAGGGGAATGGATTACACCGACAGGGTTACCAAATGTTTCACTACAGGAAAGAGCAATAAAGATGGAAACGGCGTACCAGCTATGCCGAAATGTATACAATAAAAAGTCGATCTCCATCAATGCCAAGCTCAGGCACTACAATGCGGTAATAAAACCAGAAAGTTTGTATGCGATTGAATGCATCCCACTGAACAGAAAACGTCTGTTGGAGAAATTGGAAATAAAAGAGAGAAAAATACTGAGAAAGATCTTAGGACCTAAAAAGGATGGACAAGATTATAAATTGCGATCCAATAAAGAGTTATACGAGAAAATTGAAAAACTGACAACATCCTTTAAAAAGAGAAGACTGAGTTTCTATGGGCATGTCAAAAGAATGGCACCAGAAAGAACGGCAAAGAAAATCCTGGAATACATGGAAAGCAGAAAGACACAAATTAACTGGCTGAAAGAAGTAAAAGAAGACATTGCAGAAATGAACATTATACCAGAGACAGTTTACAACAGAATGGAATATAGGAATGCCATCAACAAAATACAGGGATTCAAAGACCGAACGCAATCAAAGAAGACGGGAACAACCTGGTCGCAAGAACGTAAAGAAGCCCACTCAGAAAAAATGAAGAAGTACTGGGAAGAACGCAAGAAAAAGCACAAGAAATGACTGATGCTTAGCGTAGTCCAAAGTTGACTGTAACGAATAATGATAATAAAAACATGATTTTGCGACTGGTTGCTGCATATTTGGTAATTTGATGGTTTACGGTCTCTGCACGACTTGGGAACCACCATTAATAAAATATTTGTCTCGATCCCCAGTCTGTCCCTGGGGCCACTGGTCGTCTCTCCACTGCTCACCCTACGGAGTTGTACCTGCAATTGGCGTCACCCCTTCAATGTGGACCGTCCAGTGTGTGTACAAGGGATGGTATACCAGTCACAGCGTAACAACACGGCATAAGGAAAGTGATCGTATACGGGCCCTAACTGACAGATATAGATACGAGTGTCGCGGCTTGTCAATGACAATTTGTTTCAGATCTGACAGGAATTGGTGCTTAAATGAATGCTGACCCATATCAAACATTCATGGAAGTGTATTTCGCACTTGAAGCTAAAGAAAGGGAGTTAGTTTTTTGCCTTAGGTATTTCGCTTCTTTTATTTGTGAAGCATTTCAGTGGCCTGTAATACATGCTTGTCTTCTGCATATAATAAATGTGTTATATAGTAGGTACGATTAAGCTACTGTATTACGTTTGCTCTTGTTTTTCAAGTTTAGAAACAACGTTTGCAGCACAATTCTAGTAAGGTTAAATTATCATTTTTGATGTTGTTAATCCATGTGTGTCATGCTGAAGTCTAAATACATCATTGGGACTCCATATGTCAGAAAAATCCTGGTTACATGCTTTATAATACTACGTACTATCTTCGAGACAGAACACTTTTCTTAAGGAAAACCCTTGACTTCAGTTCCAACCACATTCGGGTGCTCTCTGTGGTAGATACGTTGATCATTAATCCATATATGTGCTTATGAATGACAAATGTTCCACAACATATACCAATGACTTAACATGACAAGAGACTGAGAAGTAATTTCTGTGATGAGCATTTTTCTGCTGCTAGAGAACTATTGGGTTGCAAAAGTGCTGTTCACTGAATTACTATGAAACATTTATACATGATATAATTAAATATTACTTGAGACACATGAGTCTCAAATTTACTTAGGATAATGTTAGAAGTTTAAGAAATGAATTAAAATTATCATAGATAAATTTGAGACTCATACGTCTCAGGGAAAATTTAATTATATTAGCTCTATTGATCACCTACTCCTGAGGTACAAGCAGTATTTCCCCATTACGTTCAAAGCTGAGGTACTGTGTCAAAACCGGAAAACCTATGCAATAGTGACGATTTAAGAAGAGGAAAATAAGCTGAAGACGTAAATTGAAGTTTTCGTTAGGGGGGGCAATAGACTAGAGTAGTCCGTGCGGCGACGTTACCTATATTGCTGCGGTGGTGTAATGGATAGCACACCTGCATAGGAAGCAGAAAGACATGGGTTCATGTTCTAGATGTTGCACAAATTTTAATTCAGTTTTTCAGCTTCTAACATTATCATAATATCAAACACTCCATATAGTACAGCGTACAAATCAACGTCTGCTTGCATTACTTTGTTTTTAATAGCAGATGCAACTGTACATGTAGAGAATTTCAACCCAGCAGCGAGTAATTAGTTAATAACTGTGACAGTTCTAAAAAAATTACAGTGCACGTGAGTAAAAAACGACAGTATAGAATGAGAAATACTGACCGTAAATGTTGAGCCTGGCTTCATAGAACACAGTTCCCATGGAGTTGGCAGCACTGCAGGTATACAGGCCTCCATCTTGTACACGGACTGACGAGATGTTCACGTGACTGATAACATCGCCAGCTTGATCAACATATTGCCCGATTGTGTATCTGAAACAAAAGTACGAGGAAGGAAAATTAATTTATGCGTGTACAAAAAATAATTTTTGTTTCTGCGGCATTTAAGATATTTTCTTTTAGCACATATCCATTAGTGATAGCAAATACATTAATTGTTCAGAATCCAAGACGTCGCATTTTCCAGTGACAAGACAGAGTACTGACAATTACATATATATAGCCCGCTTCCAAGGTAAGAGGGATGTTATTACAGTTCACGTGTTTGCAGTTTATCTTTCTGAAGAGTTGAAAAATGGTAACAGGAATATTGGTAGCCTATAAACAATTGTAAAGTTAATTACATTTTCATTTTCAGTTCCTTTAATATACAGTAAGTTCATGCAGTATAGTTCGTGCAGACAGATGTGCACATTAGTAAATTATGACCTCTCCTACGCCTTGGAGACCAGAATTGAATATCTACCATGGCACCTCTAAGCTGAAAGGGGTAGGACAGCAGATGATCTCAGAGAATATCTGCCTGTATAGCCCTACGTCTAATCTATGCAAAATGGAAACATAAGAAAGTTTACACCTTGTGACGTCACCACCCCGGATTAGCATTAGGCAGTGAGTCTAGATTCGTGTCAGCAATGTTTCTGTGATTTTCTGCTCTCAATTAGGCAGCTCTACTGAGTTTTATCTCTATGGTCGACTCCTGTCAATCATAAAATATTGTTACAAAATGGCTCTGAGCACTATGGGACTTAACATCTGAGGTCATCAGTCTCCAATATTGTTACACCAGAGAGTAAGTTTGTGTCTATGCTTGAATTTTTTGAAGTTCTACTCAGTGAGCTCAGGACAGAGAAGGCTAGCTCTGGGCTGGTGTGCCAGTCAGAATGTCAATAAGATGTACCGCCGATGTAATGGACGTCAGAGCACCAGGGGAGTATTGCCACACAACCTCCAAGTGAGGAAAGTGGAAACTCAAAGGCGGCAGTGGTACATAACGTTTTGTAACTTCAGCACCAGAGCTTATAGCAATAATCAAACGTTGCCGAAAGACCTGAGCTCCGTGCCCTAATATAATTACTGAATTACCATAGAAAGGTAAGAAGTGCTGACGAGACCGACAAACGAGGGCAAACGCGGTGATCAACCAAGAGCCACTTTGTCGTAGGCGTTTGCCCGGCCCTTTAAATAACGAAGCTTTCATAGCTCAAAGACACACCAATTCGTGCTGCCATCCAGTCTGTGTCGCTAGAACCAAAGAGAATGACGGCCTGTTGGGTTTCAATGAAACCACAACAAGTTGATCGACGATGATTTGCATTCCATCAGCTTGCTGACTTCAACACCGAGACGCAGACAACCTGAAGCATAACACAGCTTCGGTGCGTCATTGTTGCGTGCTGGAACATCACAGATGAGGAACAGATTACGCATGGCAAGTCCTCCTCCAGTGAGGGTGAACTGTGGATGAACTGTAAGCTGTCATCTCCGTGCTGACCAGATGTGGCGTATTTGCGCAGCCCCTGGACAATCCGTGAACATTTTTGCAGTCTTGGTCGATCCATGGTGGATGATAACGGCTCACTCTTCACTACACTTGACCTTCTGGTCCACAGTCGGCTGTCCTCATCTGAGTGTGCAAAGTAGAGATGGGCAAACTCGTTCATCCTTGGGAACTAGTTCACTGCTGATCGTTCTTTTTTGGGAGCCGTTCGTTTTTACTCGTTCATTTGTGCTTGGTATATGGTTCTTATGAAAAACTGAAAACTAGTAGTGTAGGTGACTGAAGGATGGAGGGCACCAAGATGGGGCACTTGCCTCTCCCCTGGAGTATAGAGTTTTTATTCATAGCAGAATTCTTGCACACTTTTAGAAGTAATTTCCGTGATTTTGCAGAACCTCTCGTTCAGCCAACTGTAGCGTTGTGTGGCTGATCGCAGGGAAATAATATAGGGTGGCGCACGGAAAACCGGCTCCGAGTACAGACTACTCCCCAATTACGGACGATGTGTTGCCCGTTACGAGCAGATACAACAAACAGACAAACATGTAATAATTATGCAGTGAAGAAATAACAAGTTAATGCAAGCAACAATTGCGAAACAATCGATGACGATGTGTAGATAGCTGGAGAAGAGAACATGAAAATCTCACGCGACGCTGGGCTATAGCTGATGTAGTCTTGTAAACCTGTTGGTGGCTGTTTCCCAACTTAATAGACCACAAGCGTCTTGTATGAAATTCTTCGTTTAGAGTCCCACTACATAGCTATGCTACGTTGTAAACAATAATCTTTTACACCCTATATGTACTTCACGTTGTCTCTGAGTTCGTAGGCGAAGTAGAGACTTTATGGAAGCATAAAATAAAATGTGGTTTTCGCATCATACTTGCGTCACACGCTTATTAAAAATTAGGTTTCTATGTTGCATCATTAAAGTTAATGCTGCAATAATAATAATAACAATTAAGTTCTCAGTAATAAAGTTTTTGGTTTGAAAGCTCCTTCTGAACAAATGTTTTTGAGATAATAATTAAATACGATTTTATGGCAATCTAAGTCTTTTCAAATGGAGAGGGACCGCTTTTCCTACTGAGCTAAAATGACCCACAACCAACTTTTTTTCCCCAAAGAAACCAAACTAACAGGTAATGCAAATTGGAAACAACCAAACCTAAAAATAATTAGAGCCTTCCTAAATATAATGTTTTGTATATGAAAGATACACGAAAATCGTTTTATATGAATTTCTTACACTAAAAATTAAGCAAATTATTGAAAGTTAGTTGCTAAATCAAGTCGATGAAACCAAAAAGTATATGAATAACAAAAAAACTTGCCTTGTTATAAGTATGTCTTCTGCTGTTCATCGATGTAATGAAGTGAGCTGATATGCCCTTTTTTTACCTGAAAAGACGTACCTATTACATACAACGTAATTTTTGTGTAATTTACGTAACTATAAAATACTTTTTGATTACCGGTCGTGGACGCTGAATAGTCAGAGCCAAGTGAAAGAACAGTTTGGAACACATGTAAAATGGGCGAGCGCAGTGAACGAAACGAACATCTGGATACTGAACTAACTAGGAGCAGTCGGCAGTGGAAATGAGACAGGTGGTCATGCGAAGAACGACGAGTGCGGCCGAGGGAGACCGTGGCTGGAACGAGAACTGCCCAAGTGACCGCCGCGACCGAAGTGAACTAGTGAGCTATGAACCGATTGTTCTTCGTTCCCGGGGACTATAAGTAGACCGCCGCGACCGAAGTGAACTATGAACCGATCATTCCTTGGGATTCGTTTCTCGGTCCATTCATTCATCTTGGTGAACCGTTCCTTTGCACCAGTTCGTTCGCGAACTACCCATCTCCAGTGCAAAGGACTGTCTATGGGAACACTGAGATGGGAACCGCACTGCACCTCAGAACAATCGGATGGATGGTGCCTTCCTGCCCCGGGCTGCTGCCAGCACAGCACTAAACTGTGCCTCATTGACCTACGGCAGCGAAGTCAAGAGTCGCTAATGAGGTGTCAGCACCTCTTTGCAGCGCTCCCTTACCCTCGGTCACCGACAACTGCCGTGAGACACTTTATAACTCTGTAAACTCAGCATGAGGAATAACTGTTGTTGCAGACACCACTACATCTCTGATGCTTCCAGACATGAACTGGGCCACTCACCCACACTTCATATCCAGTCTCATGCACACAATTGGACCGGAGCTCACTGGATAGACACACTGGTGTCAGAATTGGCTGTCACCTCAGGACTGCAGTATCACTGGAACCACGCCTGCTGCCATTCCTGGGAAGATGGCTCGACTTCTGCAGGCTGCAGTTTCGTCAACGTAAGGTAAGGCGAGTGCAGTATTTTTTTGACGTTTTTGTTCGACTGTAAGGATCATAGGGACTCGACGAGTTCTTTTTCAAGTGTTTAGTTGTGTCGATATATATATACGAGGTGTGGCTAGAAAAAACCGGACTCGTACTGGTGAAACAATAAAACGAATGCAATAAGGCTGAAAGTCGCGTGGCCTGTCACGTGACTCTCGCTCCGCCTACTGCTCGAGTTTCATCTGCCTCCTGCACTCAGTCTGCCCGTGGCGTCTGTTTTAAGTAGTTGACGTTTTGTCTGTGCGTCGGAAAATGTTGAGTGTACAGAAAGAACAGCGTGTTAACATCAAATTTTGTTTCAAACTAGGAAAATCTGCAAGTGAAACGTTTGTAATGTTACAACAAGTGTACGGCGATGATTGTTTATCGCGAACACAAGTGTTTGAGTGGTTTAAACGATTTAAAGATGGCCGCGAAGACACCAGTGATGACACTCGCACTGGCAGACCATTGTCAGCAAAAACTGATGCAAACATTGAAAAAATCGGTAAACTTGTTCGACACTTTCCTTGTCAACTCCTGTTAACTCAGACACTGCTCTGATTGTTAAACGGCGATCTTATCGAACAAGTTTACCGATTTTTTCAATTTTTTCATCAGTTTTTGCTGACAATGGTCTGCCAGTGCGAGTGTCATCACTGGTGTCTTCGCGGCCATCTTTAAATCGTTTAAACCACTCAAACACTTGTGTTCGCGATAAACAATCATCGCCGTACACTTGTTGTAACATTACAAACGTTTCACTTGCAGATTTTCCTAGTTTGAAACAAAATTTGATGTTAACACGCTGTTCTTTCTGTACACTCAACATTTTCCGACGCACAGACAAAACGTCAACTACTTAAAACAGACGCCACGGGCAGACTGAGTGCAGGAGGCAGATGAAACTCGAGCAGTAGGCGGAGCGAGAGTCACGTGACAGGCCACGCGACTTTCAGCCTTATTGCATTCGTTTTATTGTTTCACCAGTACTAGTCCGGTTGTTTTCTAGCCACACCTCGTAGGATAAAGGAAGTGAACGCAGACAATGGTCAAAGATCGTGTGTATCAATTTTTACCATTTTAAATGGGTACTATATTTTATTGTGAGCCTAGCTTGCCCACTGTCTTTAAGTATGTGGCCGTGATATTCATGAGTAGTCTCCCTGTTGGGACCTTAAGTTGTAACAAGCGTATGATGCTAGTGTATTTAAGTCTCTGTATCGTCGTCTCGTGTTTTCCTCTTTCTTGGATTTTGTCGATTCTACTGGGTGCTACCTTTGACGAAACAATGAGAATTTTATCACCTGCAATTGCACAGCAACTCGAAAGCACTAGGGGTATCCTTAACAAAGTAAAGGCTACAGGTGCAGATTGCATAGCTGTAGAGGAGGAAAAAATGGCTGAAGAAGAGAGGGAGAAAGAAACTGAAAATACGGAGTGCCAAACGAAAGAAGTGTGCGCTATATGGAAATAAATGGGTGTGCGAGTAGCAACATGGGTGTTACTGATTTAGGTGCAGTGTTATCTATGCCACTACTTGATAATGGTTCTTGTTTTGAGCTATGGAGCCTGATACATGAGCAGGGAGGTACATGGCCCACTGATTTGTGTTTCGTGCAGAGTGGAACTGCAGATAGTGATTTCGGGGTAGATACTGTGAAGAATGCACAGCACGCTATTGATGATGTTAGCTGTGTTGCGAATGTTGTGGGTAATGAAATTGGTCAGACACATTTATTTCCTAAGCACGCAGATTCGTCACCTCTTGGGGTGCTACCACCTTCCGCAAAGGGGGAAGGGAGGAAGAGAATAAGGAGGAAAGATGTTTATAAGTCTAAGGATCGAGCCAACAAGACTGAATTCTTTCGGGAATATGTGCCTCAGGATCACGATAAATTTGACAATGCTTGCAATCCAGGATGAGATTTTCACTCTGCAAGGTAGGAGACGAGGTACTGGCGGATGTAAAGCTGTGAGGACGGGGCGTGAGTCGTGCTTGGGTAGTTCAGTTGGTAGAGCACTTGCCCGCGAAAGGCAAAGGTCCCGAGTTCGAGTCTCGGTCCGGCACACAGTTTTAATCTGCCAGGAAGTTTCAATACTTGCAATGTTACAGGAAATGCGATAAGAGAAAAGTCAGGTAACTGTTCTTAAAAGAACAGTCGGGGAGACATTGTTTCAGCCGGACACAGATGTAAGTGTTATACCATCGCATGGGTCTATTATCATGAAAATAGAACCACTTAAATTTCATACGGCACCACTAAGGATCAACGTCGATGATAGAGTGCCACAGTGCACAAGGAAGTTGCTTTTGAAAAGAAACGGTGCAAGGCGTAGTTAATCTGTAATCAACTATGAAGTAAGAAAGGTAACTGGAGCTGCCGACCAGTATATTGTGTGTTGTGTTATGTAGGCATAGTTTTAAGGTTGCGCGTTTTGAGAAAATGTAAGGGGTACATTTGAATCGAAGACAAAGTTCCAGATGATATACCAAAACGGCAGGTTAAAAAACCACCTGACAGAATAAAGAAAACTGTAAATTTGTTGTAACTAGTAAGCACGAAATTAGGAATAAGGTAGCATAAGTGTGAAACGGGTTCAGCATTCCAGAATTTAAAGATAATGGTATAGAACAGCGAACAAAGAGAAAAACGACGTGAGTCAGCTTTCATGAGGAAACTAGTCAGTCCAATGGGCACAGTGTACAGTTATGTACATAAATCAATAAGATAGTTGCAGAAGACAACCAAGGTCAAAATTCGGGACGAATTTTTTGGAATAAGGGAGGAATGAGATGCCGCAGAATAAGTTCGTTGTACATGCTTAATTTTTTTAAATTCTACCTGGCGAGCTCAGAGCAGAGAAGGCTAGCTGGCTTTGGGTCTGTGTGCCATTCAGAATGTCAGTAAGACACGCTACCGATGTAACGGTCGTCAGGGTACCTGGCAAGCGTTGTCACAAAACCTCCGAGTGAGGAAAGGAGGAACACAAACGCCGCAGTGCTACATAACAAGGTAGTGTGAAGTAACATTTAGCAACTTCGGCGCTAGAGCGCCACTGTAATAATCAAACGTTGCCGAAAGACGTAAGGTCGGCACCCTAAACGTATTGTTGAAAGAACATAGAAGGCAAGGGGCGCTGACGAGACCGAGAAGCAAGGGCGAATGCAATCATACGCTCAGAGTCACCATGTCGTAGGCGTTTGCTTGGCTCTTTAAATAACGAGGCTTTCAGAGCTCAAACACACATCCAGTCGTGCTGCTATCCAGTCTGTATCCTAGAACCAGGGAGAATGACGGTCTGTTGAGTTTCACTGGAACCACAACATACTTATCTGCCTTCCATAGCTTGCTGTCTCAAACATCGAGACGCAGACAACCTGAAGGATAACACAGCCTTGATCCTCCGATGCTGCCTGCCGGGACATTGCAGACGAGAAGACTGGTGCTTGGCCAACGCTCCTCCGGTGAGGGTGGACTGCGGACGATATGTAGGCTACCATCTCCACACCGACCAGTAACGACACATTGGCGCAGCTGCCTGGCCAATCTACAAACATTTGCTGCAGTCTCGGTCACTCCACGGTGAATCGACCAGTCTTCATGACAACCGATAGTCGGACCACCCTTGGCTGTACTCACCTGAGCGCACGACAGGCTGTCTACGAGAAAGCTCGGTTGGAAATCGCACTGTACAGCAGAACGTCTGGGTGGGCAACGCCATCTAATTCCCCTCGCTGCTATCAGCGCAACACGAGGCCGTGGCCCCCTGACCTAAAGCGGTGACGTCACGAGTTGCTGAAAAGGCGTCAGCACTTTTTCGTGGCCAGCACGCTAGCCTGGCTGCCGACCAGCACCCTGAGACCATTTATAAGTTCGTAAACTCAACCTGAGAATGTAGCAAATGCTACTGTGTCACTGACGTCTCCGGGCATAAACTCGACCACTTACTCACACTCCATGCCTGATCTCCTAAATACAACACGAATTCAGTTCTCCAGATCACAACAGAATATTCCATCAGGAAAAACTGGAGTAACAAGAAACGTTTTAGTTCTGTTCGACTGTGAAACTGTATGGACGTAAACGGAAGACACATGTGTAGGATAGAAAAATTGCCATTTTGGCGTGTATAGATGAGTCAAGTATTACTGAGTCCCAGGCAGAAGAATAATTCATCTCTGTAAGTCGTATAACCAACGCAGCTCTTTTTAACACTGTTATGTTATTTCATCGCCGGGTAAACTCAGAAACTGTACCCTTATAACGAAGCCAGTTTCCTCTCTGCGTGTTCGTCTATGCCTAACTCCAAAAACTAAAGGTCCATAATTTCCAGCTCCTTTATACATGAGACTAAAATAAAATTATTTAAGCTTTCTTATGGGAAGAGTCCTTTTAAAATTCTTCTTTTTTGCAATAAAATGAAAATATATTGTTAAAATAATATCGCCAGGGTCATAGCATAAATACAAGAAAATTTCAACGTATACGAAACAAGCAGACGCATTGCACTTGTAGTTCAAGCAGAAGGAATTCCCGCATCAGGTCCCATTTTAAACAGGAGGGCTATGTGATGCTCTGAAGACTGAAGGAAAGTTTAACGCTTTATAAGGACACCTGATTCCATTCAAACATTGGTATAGGAATTCGAGAAATTGTTGTTTAACGCTAGGAACTTAGTGCCAACAAGGACGCTGATGATGCTGTTTACGATGAGTTCTTCAGTTACGTTGAACAAATTAATCTTATCCCAGAAGGGCTACAAAGCTGGCGAAGGTGGAGTGTTTGACAGTTGGACTTTCAGGCTGAAGTGCATGCTATCGAACATACGCCTATTACGAGTGTGTGCTGAAAAGTAATGCCTAAGATTTTTTACGAGAAAACTTTTACAGCTTTTTAAATGAAAGAAAGTATATTAAGTTTCTACATCTTTGTTCTTATGTATACATATTTTTTCCCAACGTAATCACCCTGGCGACGAATACCTTTCCCCCAATGAGAGAGCAGTTTGTCGATACCGTCACTGTAGAATGTTTGATCGTTGCAGACGTCGCAGCGCTCGTCTATGGTCTTGGATTGTCACATTAGAAGAGAGTGTTTCATGTGAAGACGAACTCTTCAGTTTTCTGGCGGTTTCTTACGCACTGACATAGCTGCATAACACGCTGCCAATTTACACACTACAATTCGCAGCCCTCAAGTGGCAGAGGGCTGCAACTCGGGTCAGCGAAGCGAGAAAGTCGGCTGAGTAACGTGCAAGACATGCAATACCTCAACCGATATTGAGAAGAGAAGAGGCGTTTTGAATGGCAACTTGGGGTGTTAAAACCTCAGCCCTTCATCACCATCATCAGCCATTTAACATCCACTACTCGACAAAGGCTTCCTCTAGATTTTTACATACATTCAGTAGCACTCATTCATGTTGCTTGATATGTGTCATGTATAATTTTGGTACGTGCATTTTTGGTATCTGAATCGATTGTGAGCGAGCAGCGATGTTGTAAGCTGTATCACAGAAGTTAAGCTAACATCTTTGGGCTGCGCGAGGGCGCAGGGGGCAGACAATGTTTATCTCTGGCAGCGAGTGGAGTCGAAGTTCAGTTGTGTTGGAGTTAGGCTGATAATGTTAAGCAGCGTTAGTGAGGAAGTTATGGTGTTATTATGATTCAAATTAAAATTTATCTTTTTGTGCAACCAACATGATTACGAGATAGATTTGTCAAGCCAGAAATCTAATGGAACGTCAGGTAAATACGATAATGATGTCGCTTTTTTTCACTATTGCTGCGCTATTGAACTAACTTGGTTATTGTACTGAAAGTTGTTACATTTGAAAGATAGGAAAGTGCATTGTTTGGATGTTGAGAATTTCATTAAATTTAAAATTTGCCTTGAGCACTGTTTCTCAATATACGAAGAAAACAGAGTGTTATCTTTTATGCGAATATTTTATTTTCTTACCAACTTTTCTCTTACAATTCTTTTTAATGGATCATCCAACCAAGGACGTTCGACAAACAGTTCGATTAGCAACTACCAGAGAACTCATTGCACCGCTCGAGTGTCTCTGCAGGTACAGTAATTTGGAGCTTTAGCATAGCGGCGCGCAAGACAGAGAAGTACTCCAGCGCGTTATCCAGATTTGCGCAGATTAGAGGTAAGGAGAAAAGATTTTGATTGTGTTATTTATTCAATCAGGGCGAACTTACGTTTTTCAGAGATACTTTTTTTTCTAAATCCAATTACTCTAGGATTCATGCCCAAGTTAATTATTC
This sequence comes from Schistocerca nitens, assembly GCF_023898315.1. Classification (NCBI taxonomy): domain Eukaryota; kingdom Metazoa; phylum Arthropoda; class Insecta; order Orthoptera; family Acrididae; genus Schistocerca; species Schistocerca nitens. The sequence goes on from NC_064614.1 coordinate 26,073,918, forward strand.
AGGCAGTATACTGTTCATGATCCATAGACCTTGCCGTTGGTGGGCAGGCTTGCGTGCCTCAGCGATACAGATAGCCGTACCGTAGGTACAACCACAACGGAGGGGTATCTGTTGAGAGACCAGACAAACGTGTGGTTCCTGAAGAGGGGCAGCAGCCCTTTCAGTAGTTGCAGGGGCAACAGTCTGGATGATTGACTGATCTGGCCTTGTAACACTAACCAAAACGGCCTTGCTGTGCTGGTACTGCGAAAGGCTGAAAGCGAGGGGAAACTACAGCCGTACTTTTCCCCGAGGGCATGCAGCTTTACTGTATGGATAAATGATGATGGCGTCCTCTTGGGTAAAATATTCCGGAGGTAAAATAGTCCCCCATTCGGATCTCCGGGCGGGGACTACTCAGGAGGACGTCGTTATCAGGAGAAAGAAAACTGGCATTCTACATATCGGAGCGTGGAATGTCAGATCCCTTAATCGGGCAGGTAGGTTAGAAAATTTAAAAAAGGGAATTGGATAGGTTAAAGTTGGATATAGTGGGAATTAGTGAAGTTCGGTGGCTGGAGGAACAAGACTTTTGGTCAGGTGAATACAGGGTTATAAATACAAAATCAAATAGGGGTAATGCAGGAGTAGGTTTAATAATGAATAAAACAATAGGAATGCGGGTAAGCTACTACGAACAGCACAGCGAACGCATTGTGGCCGAGATAGACACGAATCCCACACCTACGACGGTAGTACAAAGCTATATGCCAACTAGCTCTGCAGATGACGAAGCAATTGAAAAATGTATGATGAGATAAAAGAAATTATTCAGATAGTGAAGGGAGACGAAAATTTAATAGTCATGGGTGACTGGAATTCGATAGTAGGAAAAGGAAGGTGAATATGGATTGGGGGTAAGAAATGAAAGAGGAAGCCGCCTGGTGGAATTTTGCACAGAGCACAACTTAATCATAGCTAACACTCGGTTCAAGAATCATAAAAGAAGGTTGTATACATGGAAGAAGCCTGGAGATACTGACAGGTTTCAGATAGATTATATAATGGTAAGACAGAGATTTAGAAACCAGATTTTAAATTGTAAGACATTTCCAGGGACAGATGCGGACTCTGACCACAATCTATTGGTTATGAACTGTAGATTGAAACTGAAGAAACTGCAAAAAGGTGGGAATTTAAGGAGATGGGACCCGGATAAACTGACTAAACCAGAGGTTGTACAGAGTTTCAGGGAGAGCATAAGGGAACAATTGACAAGAATGGGGGAAAGAAATACAGTAGAAGAAGAATGGATAGTTTTGAGGGAGGAAGTAGTGAAGGCAGCAGAAGATCAAGTGGGTAAAAAGACGAGGGCTAGTAGAAATCCTTGGGTGACAGAAGAAATATTGAATTTATTTGACGAAAGGAGAAAATATAAAAATGCAGTAAATGAAGCAGGCAAAAAGGAATAAAAACGTCTCAAAAATGAGATCGACAGGAAGTGCAAAATGGCTAAGCAGGCATGGCTAGAGGACAAATGTAAGGATGTACAGGATTATCTCACTAGGGGTAAGATAGATACTGCCTACACGAAAATTAAAGAGACCTTTGGAGAAAAGAGAACCACTTGCATGAATATCAAGAGCTTTGATGGAAACCCGGTTCTAAGCAAAGAAGGGAAAGCAGAAAGGTGGAAGGAATACATAGAGGGTCTATACAAGGGCGATGTACTTGAGGGCAATGTTATAGAAATGGAAGAGGATGTAGATGAAGATGAAATGGGAGATAAGATACTGCGTGAAGAGTTCGATAGAGCACTGAAAGACCTAAGTCGAAACAAGGCCCCGGGAGTAGACAGCATTCCATTAGAACTACTGACCGCCTTGGGAGAGCCAGTCCTGACAAAACTCTACCATCAGGTGAGCAAGATGTATGAGACAGACGAAATACCCTCAGACTTCAAGAAGAATATAATAATTCCAATCCCAAAGAAAGCAGGCGTTGACATATGTGAAAATTACCGAACTATCAGTTTAATAAATCACAGCTGCAAAATACTAACGCGAATTCTTTACAGACGAATGGAAAAATTGGTAGAAGCCGACCTCGGGGAAGATCAGTTTGGATTCCGTAGATATGTTGGAACACGTGAGGCAATACTGACCCTATGACTTATCTTTGAAGAAAGATTAAGGAAAGGCAAACTTACGTTTCTACCATTTGTAGACTTAGAGAAAGCTTTCGACAATGTTGATTGGAATACTCTCTTTCAAATTCTGAAGGTGGCAGGGGTAAAATACAGGGAGCGAAAGGCTATTTTCAATTTGTACAGAAAGCAGATGGCAGTTATAAGAGTCGAGGGGCATGAAAGGGAAGCACTGGTTGGGAAGGGAGTGAGACGGGGTTGTAGCCTATCCCCGATGTTATTCAATCTGTATATTGAGCAAGCAATAAAGGAAACAAAAGAATAGTTCGGTGTAGGTATTAAAATCCATGGAGAAGAAATAAAACCTTTGAGGTTCGCCGATGACATTGTAATTCTGTCAGAGACAGCAAAGGACTTGGAAGAACAGTTGAACGGAATGGACAGTGTCTTGAAAGGAGGATATAAGATGAACATCAACAAAAGCAAAACGAGGATAATGGAATGTAGTCGAATTAAGTCGCGTGATGCTGAGGGAATTAGATTAGGAAATGAGACACTTAAAGTAGTAAATGAGTTTCGCTATTTGGGGAGCAAAATAACTGATTATGGTCGAAGTAGGGAGGATATAAAATGTAGACTGTCAATGGGAAGGAAAGCGTTCCTGAAGGAGAGAAAGTATTTGTATATAGTGTAGCCATGTATGGAAGTGAAAAACGGACGATAAATAGTTTGGACAAGAAGAGAATAGAAGCTTTCGAAATGTGGTGCTACAGAAGAATGGTGAAGATTAGATGGGTAGATCACATAACTAATGAGGAGGTATTGAATAGAATTGGGGAGAAGAGGAGTTTGTGGCGCAACCTGACGAGAAGAAGGGATCGGTTGGTAGGGCATGTTCTGAGGCATCATGGGATCACAAGTTTGGCATTGGAGGGCAGTGTGGGGGGTAGAAATCGTATAGGGAGACCAAGAGATGAATACACTAAGCAGATTGAGAAGGATGCAGGCTGCAGTAGGTACTGGGAGATGAAGGAGCTTGCACAGGATAGAGTAGCATGGAGAGCTGCATCAAACCAGTCTCAGGACTGAAGACCACAACAACATCACAACAAAATATGATGTTTCCGGCGGTGGTCACTTTCGCCGAATCACGGCCCCAGCAGCCCAGCAAGGGGGGAAAGTTGGATGCCGTAGAGAGAGCGCCATAGACGCATTCTGCAAATACGCAGGAATTAGGCTGGCTGATGCCCTATCGTCGCTGAACCCGTTCAGACCTAAATTTTTTCTGCAGGAAAAAAATTTCGTTATTTAATAATGCTCTTATGTTATTTTTTAATGATTTTTTATGCAAGATTTATACAAAATTATGTACCTGTATTCAAAACATACTTTGTACACTTGTCTTCATTCTAAGGACTACAATAACTAATTAGGAAATATTCTCTATTGTAATAAATAGCAAAATGATGATTCAGTAACTACCATGCAAAATAATTGCTATACATTACTGGACACTGAGGCGTAGCGCCATATACCGATCCTGCCTTGGAGGCGGTTAAGTGGGAGATGCGTGTCAGAGCTGGATGGTGACAGATGGTGACGCGAGACTGGACGCGCACGTAGTTTATGTATCAGCCGATAGAGAACAGTATTGGATAGGGGACTGTGATTTAGTTTCGATTGTGCCCACTAGAGTGCACTAAAGTAATATAATGTTTTTCATAAACTGTTCTAGTGTTGTCATAAAGTGTTATTATGTCTTTTTGTGTATGTAAAATGTTATAAATGTGTTTTAGCAGTATGAATGATGCGTGATTGTGGTTTAAGGTTAATATGAAGATAGTTGTTTAACGAGTTATGTAGTGGAATTTAGTGTGGGAGCATTTCGAAGAAGTATGGATGTGGACAAAGGGGATTTTAGTAGAATAGATTTGTAAAGTAAGTTTATGGTAAAGGGAAAGTTAATTCAGGTATAAATAACAATAGTAAATGCCGGCCGGAGTGGCCGAGCGGTTCTAGGCGCTTCAGTGTGGATCCGAACGGCCGCTACGGTCGCAGGTCGCTTCCTGCCTCGGTCATGGGTGTGTATGATGTCCTTAGGTTAGTTAGGTTTAAGTAGTTCTAAGTTCTAGGGGACTGATGACCTCAGATGTTAAGTCCCATAGTGCTCAGAGCCATTTGAACAATAGTAAATAACTTTATGCATAAACAAAACTTCAGCGTATTATATAATTACGTCGGTAAAAAGTGCAGTCGTTAGGTTTACTATTTTGCGATTGGTTATTGATGAAAAGCGCGGACTGAAGCGGGAGAATGTTGTTTTGCTATTGGCTGTTGAGTAAACTGACCAATGGTAAAGCAATATTCTTCGCGCTCCTTTCTCTGCCGGTAGAGAAGACTTAGAGTATTCTAGAGAGGAGTCGGCGCCTAGCCATGAAACAGTTCGGACGTGTGCAGTAGTAGTTCCGATGGAAATGATAAGTTTCAGGATCTAGCAGTGTTTCATACATCAAAAGGGTTGTAAAGTTACGGCATAATTATTCCGATGGGTGTGTAGAAATTTCGCAATTTTTAAGTGAATTTTGTGACGAGAAAAGACATAAATTCCGCGTGGTGTATTGAGCATGTCGGTGGCTAAAAACTGTGACTGCAGTAGGTACCGACAGACTTAATATTTGTCGAGCTTTCTCAATCAAAAACAATCTGTATTTTTGTATTTATTACGTTTTCGGGAAATGCAACACCATAAACTTGCTAGCGTGAGTGAAAGGGATTGTGAGTGACTGTGTTAAGACAAGCACGGGCTTGGCAGTGATACTTGTTCACCTAAGTTTCAGAATATATTAATCGAGGGCAAAATTTCCAACCTTTCATTTCGTGTGAAAACTTTCTCCCGAAACGTAGATTAGTGATTTTAATTGCAGCCTGGTTCATGTCAAGTACAGTAGGTTTCGCTCGGCTTCCCTACTGATGATCTGCTGAGACAATGTTCACAGTTAGGTGGAGGTTCGTCGTAAAGGGACGGGAGGAACCGCACCGCCGCAACACGACTGACTAGACTTGGCCGCTGTTTCTATGTTTCGATACAGTGTATCGATACGTGGAAGTGTTTCAGTGTTTCGGAACGGCTTTGGTTCACTGTTTCGAAACTGGTGTTTCATTCCGCGCGTCTCGGATAACCGGACCAGATTCGATCTCGAGCCAGACACAGAAACTGTATCGTTGTTTCAAAATAAGGCTTGTTTCAGTCCACCTGTGCTTGGAACGGACTAATTGCATCGAAACAGTGATGTTTCATTCCGCTCTGTGTCGGACGAGATTCAGGCTCGGCGCAGGTGCTGAAACACAACATACCACTTCGTGAAACACTTTCAAGAGTGTCGAAATCTTTTTGACAAGCAATATCATGAAGCTTAGGATATCCGAAAATAAAGCTTCGTTTCTATCTGACTGTCCTGTTCCGAAATGGCGTAACATCTGCTTTGTTTATTTATTTGCCTGTAGACAACTGTTGTGTTGTAATAATAAACACTAACCAAACAATAAAACAACGCATACTATTCATACTGAAAATAATAAATATTTGAAAATCATTCAGTTAAATTACACTTTTTTTATAAAATACGTTTTTATGGTCATGTACAGTAATCATATTAAGAAACGCAAGTAAGCCTACAACATTTTGAATAAAAAAAGGCGTAGAGTGATAGTTTTTAGACATATACATAAATTTGATGTAGGTATAATTGCAAGCAATCTGTTTGAAATATCACTGATAGGGCTGGGAACCATGGTGAATTTATAGTAACGGTACTAAACACCTTGAAAGACAAAACTTTTTTCTGTTATATCTTGTTATTTATTCGAATTATTTGGCATTATTTGTGAGTCTATAGTCACTGTGCCTATTATCCAGAATGATTCCCTTTGTGTGCATGGAAATTAGCAAGATGGGTGTATTACCCGTACTAACGGAATGTGGGAATCCCAGTAGCGTATCCGTTGTTTCTGCAGTTTGCTCCCACCTGCGGTTCCGTTCGTGGTGGTTCTTCTGTCTTCAGCTATGGCTGTCCTCAGCCAATTGAAAAGTATGAAAGTCACACGACACGAAAGCAGCGCATTTGCTTCAGGAAATACGAAACTGCCAAGACGCCTAAGTGATAGTTTCATACTTTCTGTGATATGATTAGCGCTCTCGCACCTCATTTATGTTTATATGGACATACTTATACAGTAGACATTCAAGATGATAAAATGTGCAGGTTTATTAGATTAGAAAACACAAACTGTTTCACTGTTCCGAAACAGCGTATCGAAACATTACATTGTACTCTTTCATTTGTTTCGAAACAGTTACGTGTTTCAGTTTGCCTATCTACGACTGACTGAGCGGTCGAGATGCAGCGGTCTCTATGCCGGCAAGTGTATTGGCCGGTGTATTCACGTGGCGAGACGGTGGCGAACTCAATCGGCGAGTGCAGCGCTGCGGCGACACTGCCCTCTATCGGCCATCGAGATCCAATTGTTCCGGCGGGCATTCAACTTCTGCACGGCCCGGTACCAGAATAACAATAACAATAATGCATTATACAGTGGGATATAGCGAACCAATCGCATCCGCCTATTCTAGTGGTCACGCTACGTAGACTCCTCTGATATTTTCACATTGATGCCCAGCAGCTGGCAGTACTTTCGCATGATGAAGAGTTTGAACATTCACAAATGTTTACCTCAGATTTCCATTGGGAAAAAATGCTTCTGCTGCAACTACGACACGGCAAAGGTTAATGTACTCAATTGTAACCACACCTCGCAAAGAGCCTGGCTGACAATGCGAAACGCGCTGATAACTGAGGGACTCCTACAAACAATGGGTGGGAGCGTCGACACGCAGAACCAAGAATTCGCACAGGGAGGCGTGTAAACTAAAGGACTGTGGAAGATGTCACGCTGGTTAAAAACTATTTGTTGGACAGTAACAAGCTTGCTTGTGAATCACGAACGCCAGCGTTTTCCTAGATGAAACACAAACTTGATATTGTCCAGGCATCAAGCAGAGACAGCCGTTACAAGAAGTGTTGTGTGGCTGCTTTCACAGAAACTAAGGAATGCAGAAAACATCGGAATAATATACCAGCGACGCTGGGAACGGTCTTGACAGTGAAAACATGAGAAAGACGCCAGCTCAAAATGTTCAAATGTGTGTGAAATCTTATGGGACTTAACTGCTAAGGTCTTCAGTCCCTAAGCTTACACACTACTTAACCTAAATTATTCTAAGGACAAACACACACACCCATGCCCGAGGGAGGACTCGAACCTCCGCCGGGATCAGCCGCACAGTCCATGACTAAGCGCCTCAGACCGTTCGGCTAATCCGGCGAGACGCTAGTCGGCGAGTCACACATTAGGTCACATAATACAGACTATTTATACCCTGCACTGGGAAGGATGGTCATAGAACCGCGATCACACACTGGGTGGCATCACAAATTTAATCGTCCAATGACAACGTGAGAGGATTAGATTAGATTAAGTTCAGTTTTCGATTCACAGACCCAAAAAATGAGATGATTCTCTTGGGTGCGGAACATGTCAGGAAATGTAACATAAAAACATAAAATATTTGAATATAATACCTACTATCCTGATCATTTGTCAGGAGATTTTCGAAATAGGTGAATACAATGAGGTAAACTGGAACAGCTAATATTTACGGAATTATCACCCTGCCAGAATTAAACGCTGTTATGCAGTATTAATGAATTTATCACACACAAAATACCTAATCTTCACTGTTGTGACAAAGTGCTGTCAAAACTGAAATCTAATACATATTTTTACATAAGCTGCCTTAACAGTGTCTGTTAAGATATTCATCTATGGAGTAGAAGAAGTAGACTACCAAAAAGTCTCTCTGTTAAAACCGTGTTTTATCTGAAACTAAGTTTTTAATGGTTGCTGGCAGTTTATTGAAAGTGTGTGTTCCTGAATATTGGACCCGTTTTTGGACCAAGGTAAGTGATTTTAGGTCTTTATGTACATTGTTCTTATTCCTAGTATTGATGCTATGTATTGAGCTATTGGTTGGAAATGTATTACTTGCAACAAATGTCATTAAGAAATAAATATACTGACAAGGGAACCTCCCCATCGCGCCCCCCTCAGATTTAGTTATAAGTTGGCACAGTAGATAGGCCTTGAAAATGTGGATACAGATCAATCGAGAAAACAGGAAGAAGTTGCGTGAAACTATGAAAAAATAAGCAAAATATACAAACTGAGTAGTCCATGTGCAAAATAGGCAACATCAAGGACACTGTGATCTCAGGAGCGCCGTGGTCCCGTGGTTAGCGTGAGCAGCTGCGGTACGAGAGGTCCTTGGTTCAAGTCTTCCCTCTAGTAAAAAGTTTAATTTTTTATTTTCAGTTTATGTGACAAACTCTTATGTTGTCCACAATAAAACCTAAATCGGGCAAGGTAGAAGAATCTTTTTACCCATTCAAAAAAAAAAAAAAAAAAAAAAACATCTGTGATCATCAGCCCCCTAGAACTTAGAACTACTTAAACCTAACTAACCTAAGGACATCACACACATCCATGCCCGAGGCAGGATTCGAACCTGCGACCGTAGCAGTCGCGCGGTTCCGGACTGAGCGCCTAGAACCGCTAGACCACCTAGGCCGGCGTTTTTACCCATTCGCCAAGTGTACAAGTTAGGTGGATCGATAACATATTCCTGTCATGTGACGCACATGGCGTCACCAGTGTCGTATAGAATATATCAGACATGTTTTCCTGTGGAGGAATCGGTTGACCTATGACCTTGCGATCAAATGTTTTCGGTTCCCATTGGAGAGGCACGTCCTTTCGTCTACTAATAGCACGGTTTTGCGGTGCGGTCGCAAAACGCAGACACTAAACTTATTACAGTGAACAGAGACGTCAATGAACGAACGGGCAGATCATAACTTTGCGAAAATAAAAAACATAAACTTATCACTTGAGGGAAGACTCGAACCAATGACCTCTCGTTCCGCAGCTGCTCACGCTAACCACGGGACCACGGCGCTCCTCAGCTCACATTGTCCTTAATGTTGCATATCTTGCTCATGGACTACTCAGTTTGTATATTTTACTTATTTTTTCATAGTTCCAAACAACTTCTTCCTGTTTTCTCGATTGATCTGTGTTCAGTTTTTCAAGGCCTATCCACTGTGCCAACTTATAACTAAATCTGAGGGGGTGCGATGGGGAGGTTCCCTTGTGAGAAGCAGTGGTTAGAATACAAAGTTTCTTGAAAAGGTCTGTACACGATGTTCTTGAATTTACACCACACATGATTCTTGTCACACGCTTTTGCACCCTAAAAACTTTTGCTCGGTTTGATGAGTTGCCCCAGAATATGATCCCTTAAGACACAATAGAATGAAAGTAAGCAAAGTATGCAAGTTTTTTTATATTTATATCTCCTACATCTGACATCATTCTCACGGAAAATACAGACTTGTTTAGGTGCTTAAGCAATTCTGTGGTATTGCCTTCCCAACTGAATTTATTATCGAGTTGTAATCCCAGAAATTTAACACTGTCAACCTCTTCGATCGGCATGTCTTCACATGCTATGCACATGCTGGAAGGAAATCTTAGAGGTTCTGAACTGTATATAGTGGGTCGGCCCAAAGTTTAATGACAGTGAATTAGCTTTAATCCACTTATTAATGTCAGTGACAATTTCATTAGCAGCTATTTCTAAATCTGTACTTGACTTGCTACTTATTGCAATGTTTGTATCATCTGCAAAAAAAAAAAAAAAAAAAAAAAAGAACTTAGCATCTGGCAGTGTAACAGATGAGAGGTCATTAATGTACACAAGAAAATGCAATGGACCCAAGATGGAACCTTGAGGAACACGACACATAATTAATTTTCAGTCAGATGGAGACTGACTGCACAGGTATTTTGCAACGACACCCTTTGTCTCCTGTTAGATATATAAGACTCAGATCATTTCGCAGCATTGCGGTGACACCATAATATTCTAATTTACCTAAGAGAATGCTGTGGTTCACACAATTAAAGGCTTTTGACAGGTCACAGAAAATGCCATTAGCCTCTAATTTATTATCTAATGAATTAAGTACATTCTCACTGTAAGTATAAATAGCTTTCTCTATATCAGAACCGTTAAGAAATCCAAACTGTGACTTGAACACTATAATATTTGCACTCAGATGCTTAAGGAGACGCTTGAACACAACCTTTTCAAATATTATTGAGAAAGCTGGCAAAAGTGAAATTGGTCGACAGTTTAATGGTATCTCTTTATTCCCATTCTTGTAAAGAGGCTTAACTTTAGCATATTTTAGCCAGTCTGGAAATGTTCCGCTGATAAGAGGTTGATTACACAAGTAACTCAACTCGCATGAGCACTCTTTGATCAACTTCGTTGATACGTTATCATACCCACCGGAATACTTAGATTTTAAGGATTTTATGATGGATGCTACTTCTTTGGGAGACGCGAGTGTCATTTCCATTTTACTGAAGTTATTTTTAAAGACTGGTCTCAGATACTCCATTGCACTGTTTACCGAACCTGGTAACCACAAGCTGCCAGTAACAGTAATGAAGTACTTGTTTAAGAGGTTTGCAACACTACATGTACCGGGTGATCAAAAAGTCAGTATAAATTTGAAACTTAATAAACCACGGAATAATGTAGATAGAGAGGTAAAAATTGACACAAATGCTTGGAATGACATGGGGTTTTATTAGAACCAAAATGCAGGATGGCGCTCCACCCTATATTGCTAGACGCGTGAAAGATCTCTTGCGCGCGTCGTTTGGTGATGATCGTGTGCTCAGCCGCCATTTTCGTCATGCTTGGCCTCCCAGGTCCCCAGACCTCAATTCGTGCGATTATTGGCTTTGGGGTTATCTGAAGTCGCAAGTGTATCGTGATCGACCGACATCTCTAGGGATGCTGAAAGCCAACATCCGACGCCAGTGCATCACCATAACTCCGGACATGCTTTACAGTGCTGTTCACAACATTATTCCTCGACTACAGCTATTGTTGAGGAATGATGGTGGACATATTGAGCATTTCCTGTAAAGAACATCATCTTTGCTTTGTCTTACTTTGTTATGCTAATTATTGCTATTCTGATCAGATGAAGCGTCATCTGTCGGACATTTTTTGAACTTTTGTATTTTTTGGTTCCAATAAAACCCCATGTCATTCCAAGCGTGTGTGTCAATTTGTACCTCTCTATCTACATTATTCCATGATTTATTCAGTTTTCAAATTTATACTGACTTTTTGATCGCCCAGTACTTGTTACTATAGTCTTATTTATTTTTAGAGCTATCTCTTCCTCTTCCTTTTTGGCCCCACCTGTCTGTGTCTTCATTATATCCCATACAGTTTTTATTTGGTTGCCTGATGCAATTATCTTTTTCTCATAATGAAGCTGCTTCGATTTCTGGATTACTTGCTTTCAATATTTAGCTGTATTCTTTGTAGTACATTACAATTCTGACATCAGAGCTGTTGCTAGATAGTAGACGCAGTCTCCGTTTTGTCCCACATGATATCTTTATTCCTTGTGTAATCCACAGTTTATTTTTGACTTCTGTGTGATTCAACGAATCGGTGAAATTAGAGAGTGAGAAGAAGTGGAGAGACAGTCAATGAGAAGGCACGGAAGCAAACGGACATGGGGACTCGCCCATCCATCGCCTACATCCTCCTCCTGACACCGTGAAATCGCTGCTTCGGCTACGATCACACACGGCGACAACGTGGAGACCGTACCTGGGCCCTCGCCGGAAAGCCGTAGGTCGGCGATTACAGGGGCCGACACGCCGCAGCGCCGCAACGGGGTGACGCGCCATACAGATACTGCGTCTGCTGCCGACACCGCCACTCGACGATTGGTCGCGAAGTATGGTTACATGATTCACACCCCCCATCCTTCCCCTTAATAATTGAGTCGTGTCCACGCCGTCGGATTTATGATGTTATGTGGAAAAAGTACAGTAGTGAAAGCTGATATTTCATACTTTAATGGTCGAAACAATCTGTTCCGTCCGCTTATCAGCCACTTGATCCCATAACCCCTTGTTGTTTGAATTCACTGACTTATTCAAATTGCTTGACTTTGTCTACTAACGTGGGGCATTATAATTAGTAATCTGCATGCCAGTTTATGCAAGATAGCAAAGAATTCTCGATTCAGTGCATTTTTTAAGTCCAGCGTGGGGCCACGATCTGAGTTCATTCTCACGTTTTCAAACACGACTCTAGAAGAATTAATAGCGTCCCATACCATTGCTGTGAAATGCTAACCTCTTTGTGTGTGATGTCGAGTGCACGGGTGGTGTGTTTGAGTGTGCTGAGTGTGTCGCAAATGAACAGTATGAAGTGGACGAAGCTGTAGCTGGTGCGTTTAGTTTCGGATCCCACAGCCCCCTCCTTGTTTTGTGAAGTAGCTTTAGAACGTGTAATTCATTGTTGTGAATATATTGTTTCTGGTGTTCCATTGTTCTGTTTCCCGCTACGAGCGTTGCCATCAGATTCGTTCTTTCTCTGTCAGTTCGTTCTGGGCAGTAGTTTTGGTTTCGATTACGTTTTTCTGTGCAACTCAGGCTTGGTAGATTGATAAATATGGAAACCGTCAAGCCAGTCGAGGTGAGTTTTGGGTGAGAGTGCTGAAACGCCAGGAGCGTGTGTGGGCAGTACACAGATTCAGAGTCCAATAGATATAGAACCCTACAGGCCAATTGAGGAACGGCCGGAGGGTGAGCAAGGAAAAACAAGGCAAGTCTGCAGGGAATAAGCAGAGTCCACTGCATCGAATTCTCGCGATATTGGAAAGCCATACATCTCAGTTAACCGCCCAGAGGGAGGCGAATAAAACACAATCTGAAAGACTGGAAGCCGAGCTAAAAACTTTGTAATCAGAAGATAGATGGGCAGATCGCTGGAGTTAGTTGCGATTGGGGAACGAGACCAACAGGATGCGGACGGATAGCACCAGTAGCCCGGGCGAGGTGAGACAAGTGCGTGGAGCGAAGGCTGACGACCTAGAAACGCTGGTAGAACCGAAGATGACTGACATCTTCGCACGAACAGGAGAGGAAAGTAAGGAAACACAAACAAGAGTGTCAGTCCTCGAGCAGGAAGTGCCTGCAATATGACAACGTTATATCATTACGCAAGTAACGGTAACGAAATTGCTAGGCCGCGTTCCCGATGCACGGTTTGGACATACCACTGCCTAAGTTCGGTCAAACGCGTAGTACCTCAGCCGTGGGGGGACTGGCGCCAGTAGTATCTCTGATACACGGTGTTTCAAAAATGACCGGTACATTTGAAACGGCAATAAAAACTAAACGAGCAGCGATAGAAATACACCGTTTGTTGCAATATGCTTGGGACAACAGTACATTTTCAGGCAGACAAACTTTCGAAATTACAGTAGTTACAATTTTCAACAACAGATGGCGCTGCGGTCTGGGAAACTCTATAGTACGATATTTTCCACATATCCACCATGTGTAGCAATAATATGGCGTAGTCTCTGAATGAAATTACCCGAAACCTTTGACAACGTGTCTGGCGGAATGGCTTCAGATGCAGATGATATGTACTGCTTCAGCTGTTCAATTGTTTCTGGATTCTGACGGTACACCTGGTCTTTCAAGTGTCCCCACAGAAAGAAGTCACAGGGGTTCATGTCTGGCGAATAGGGAGGCCAATCCACGCCGCCTCCCGTATGTTTCGGATAGCCCAAAGCAATCACACGATCATCGAAATATTCATTCAGGAAATTAAAGACGTCGGCCGTGCGATGTGGCCGGGCACCATCTTGCATAAACCACGAGGTGTTCGCAGTGTCGTCTAAGGCAGTTTGTACCGCCACAAATTCACGAAGAATGTCCAGATAGCGTGATGCAGTAATCGTTTCGGATCTGAAAAATGGGCCAATGATTCCTTTGGAAGAAATGGCGGCCCAGACCAGTACTTTTTGAGGATGCAGGGACGATGGGACTGCAACATGGGGCTTTTCGGTTCCCCATATGCGCCAGTTCTGTTTATTGACGAAGCCGTCCAGGTAAAAATAAGCTCGTCAGTAAACCAAATGCTGCCCACATGCATATCGCCGTCATCAATCCTGTGCACTAAATCGTTAGCGAATGTCTCTCGTGCAGCAATGGTAGCGGCGCTGAGGGGTTGCCGCGTTTGAATTTTGTATGGATAGAGGTGTAAACTCTGGCGCATGCGACGATACGTGGACGTTGGCGTCATTTGGACCGCAGCTGCAACACGGCGAACGGAAACCCGAGGCCGCTGTTGGATCACCTGCTGCACTAGCTGCGCGTTGCCCTCTGTGGTTGCCGTACGCGGTCGCCCTACCTTTCCAGCACGTTCATCCGTCACGTTCCCAGTCCGTTGAAATTTTTCAAACAGATCCTTTATTGTATCGCTTTTCGGTCCCAAAGGACCTCCGTTGAAAACTTCGTCTTGTTGCAACAACACTGTGTTCTAGGCGGTGGAATTCCAACACCAGAAAAATCCTCTGTTCTAAGGAATAAACCATGTTGTCTACAGCACACTTGCACGTTGTGAACAGCACACGCTTACAGCAGAAAGACGACGTACAGAATGGCGCACCCACAGACTGCGTTGTCTTCTATATCGTTCACATCACTTGCAGCGCCACCTGTTGTTGAAAATTGTAACTACTGTAATTTCGAAAGTTTGTCCGCCTGAAAATGTACTGTTGTCCCAAGCATATTGCAACAAACGGTGTATTTCTATCGCTGCTCGTTTAGTTTTTATTGCCGTTTCAAATATACCGGTCATTTTTGAAACACCCTGTATGAGTACGATCGATTCCCTAGTGCAGAGGTTTGTCTTTGGTCTTGGGCCGGATGGAGATATGAGGGAGTGCGATTGGCTGGCGTACAGAAGCGAAGACGGCGTGCCTGAGGCCGGGCTGCGGTTGTGACGTGGTTGTACTGGAGGCGGCGGGAGTTGGCTGGCGCTGTGCATTCTCCGGCAACCTCGTGAGCTGTGGATGTGCCAGCATCCTTGGAGGGGCACACTGTTATGGTCCTGCGAAGTGATGGTCCGGCATCTTCGCAAAATCGTCCAGCATCAAGACACCCAGTTAAATACGCTAATTACTAAGAGCGCTTAGTTGACTGTGATTGTGATCGCTCTTGGTACAGTGCGACGCTGCACGACGTGTGATGTGATGCCTGTACGATTTCATTTGAGGCCTCCCCCGACGCGTGTGCTCTGCTTCCGCATAATACTGTATATTTGCAGATGTGTGTCATTAAGTTCTAATGAGTGCCTGTTCTCGTGAGCCAGATCATTTCCCACTCTTAGTGTTTGTTTATCAAGTACTGGTTTACTTAAAGGAAGCACCCGCGAGTGAAATTAATTGTTGTTTAGCCTTGATTTTATAGAGTTAATTTACTGGTCAATCTTAAATGTTAAAGTTAAGAAAAGTTTTCTGCCTCCTGCTGTCGGGTGTGGTCTGTGTTTCAGTGAACTGAGGCAGTGGGCAACCGAAGCACAGGGCTTCCCTTTAGATTGCAAGTTTGGCTTACAGTCGGTGGACTTCGCCTGAGCTGTGTGTTCCTTTTTGGTAGCATTTGCTTGGTTCACATTTTGATGGCCTACTCGACGTGGGGTTGCAGATGGAGCCACGTCTTGGTTCGAAGTTAATGGTTCCACCATTCGTGGTTGAACTTCGGCCTTACAATCTTGGACTTTGCTTATGTTGCTTCATATTTATCATTGTACAGAGTTGCTTATTAAAGTCAGCCTCAATGGTTCCTGTCAATTTTGGTGGGAAACCGTGGGATACACGTAATGTTAATGGAAAGGGTCTTAAATAACGTGTCTTAACTAGAGTTGTTTGTTAAAGTTATTTATTAACTTGCTTATGATTTATGTAATGAATGTCTCTTAAATAATCTTGCTCGAGTGGCGGCTGTCAAATTTTAAGTGATATTGTCGTGGTTAATTAGTAAACCCATTGGAATTGAAATGTTCACTTTCTTGGGTCAGCCCTTCCACACCCTTTAGATTTAAAGGTTAAACAAACAGGTGTTAAGTCATTCCGTTCCAGTACCCACCCGAAGGCATACCTAAAGAATTTAGACGCCTATCTGCGTGCGAAAGGAGTGGCGGAATGTGATGCTTTACTTGTTGCAAGGCAGACGCTCAACCAAGAGGAGGCTGCCACAGCCTAACGTAATAGTTCAAATGGCTCTGAGCACTATGGGACTTAACTTCTGAGGTCATCAGTCCCCTAGAACGTAAAACTACTTAAACCTAACTAACCTAAGGACATCACACATATCCATGCCCGAGGCAGGATTCGAACCTGTGACCGTAGCGGTCGCGCGGTTCCAGACTGTAGCGCCTAGAACCGCTCGGCCACACCGGCCGGCACCTAACGTAATGAGGGCGGGAAACACATACCACAAAGGTTCGTGTGGCGCAATGACAGGCACAATTGGCACAATAATGGAGGAAGCAGTGAAGAAGGGTACAGGAGGGAGCGGGATAGACGCCGTGGTCCACACCAGGCGGACCTAGGAAGGATCGAAGCGCTGGACCACGGTCGCCGATAATTGTGTGCAAACATCGCGTAATGAGAGAGGCCGTCAGAACAAAGCAGGTTCGCCACCACTGGCCCCACGACGTGCAGAGGCGCGTGAGTTCTTATAAGAGAATGACCAACGACAATGATGTATCGCAGGCGACGCCTCGGTAGAGGAGGGACTTCAGATACGCAGTGTGCGTCACTAGCAATCGTAAGCACAAGGCGACGTTGACCAGCACTGTGATGACCCAGAGTTGCCTGAAAAGGCGGACAATCGGTGTCCCATGGTTGTGATAACCGTGCTAGGAAATATGACGAGAGCACGCACGTCTAGATGCTACGTTGGTAGTGACAGCAGTTTTGACGTCTTATTACACAAAACTGGTGGAAAGTGGCAGTAAATTAGCTGATATACCCGTAAAAGGAAGAAGGCAGAAAAGCAGGTGTTTGAGTACTTAAGCGACGGAAGAAATGGCTTCAAGGTGGATGCAATTACAGGATGTATACGTGGACAAAGCAAAAAAATTTCCGGATTTCCCGGTTAAAAATACACTTTCTCCCGGGTGAAAATACACTTTTTCCGTGTTAAGTGACAGTATACTCTTCCTCGGCACTGTAAAACACAACAATCCTTTGAATGTTTATGGTTGTATATACTCCGGGGGGAAAAAACGTTTTGAAAGCATTGATGTGCAGCAACATATACGCTGCATATTTTCGTATTACGAAGGTATAAATTTTAATTCTACCAAACACTGCATGTCATTTTCCGAAGCATTCAAATCGAAATTGCTATGCGCTTTTGTAAGCCAGTCATAGCTCATGTCACGTAATCTCGCCAGCTGATGACAGCATACGACACGTGGTATAGTGAGCCAATAGCAAGATCACTCTTAAGTAGCGCGAACACACACATAAGAAAAGTTAATGGTTTAAATTAATATACGTAGCATTCACATATAATATTTGTCTAGAAGACTAATAAGCTGGAAGAGAAGTAAAGCTTCCCCATATAACGTTGATCTTTTTTGCGCGTGTTACACTTTAAGATACATCACACAAATGTGCCAGTAAAATTTTTAATAACGACGTAAATGTCTGATCTTCTGGGCTCGAAATTCTTCTAAATGGTCGTCCTCAAAGAGTTGATTTTGGAATCAGAGTCAAACGCTTTTTGATTTAAGAAATTCATCGTACATTCTCGCACATAGTTCATCTTGCATAAAGGGAAATTTGCTTTGAATGTAACGCTTTTCAAACCACCATTCGCAATATTTTCCTGCGACCTGTTAGAAATAGGGTCGTTTCAGTAGTTGCAAGTGAGGGCGAGACAACAGGGGTCACCGCGCTTGCGCAGCTACGATGACGCAGGAAGCCCATATGTTCGCACGTATAAAACATTAAAAGATCTTACATTGTGTCATAAAAGAAACAAGACATCAGAGGATACTTCAAGAGCATCGGAATTTCGTCAACCATACTAAAATGCCTAATTTAGCTTAAAATGCACATTCGTATGTAAATTCTCTTGGAGTACCAGTAAGGTATTATCTCATGTTTGGTTCTTTATTATCGCATAATGCCATAAGTGCACGTGAAATGCAGCGAACAGTTGAACTAGTCAATAGTGTGAAATTAAACACTTCGTTTCAGATAAATTGACTGCTTCAGCAGAAAAGATTAATAAAAGCCAAATCTCTTTAGCAAACCGGCGAAAATAACTACGTAGTTCCGCAAGGCGATTAATGCTTGTCTATCGGAAAGGTGGAAATAATATCTGAAACTAATAACGTACTTTAGCCTTCCGTAATTATGCGAACGTATTTTAATTCATTTGATAGCTCCCGGCCATAAAAATCCGTTTTGTTATCATTTAACGTGAGAGCAATAAACGAAGAGGAAATAACAAAATCACTGAACGGAAACACGGGTCACGTGGAGAGCACCCACCTCCCCACCAAAACTCGGACTGCTCTGTGCATCAGCCCCGAACCGGGGCAATATTAAGTAGTGGCGCCCAGCCACACTTCCGTAACCGGAAGCGGGAGAAGGTACTAATCATACGCGACTCAACTGCGCATGCGCATGAGCCCGCCCGCGACTGCTCAAACGAATCTAATTTAAACAGTTGTCACGTCACGCTCATCGGCGGCCATTTGTTGTTATGAAGCATTGCATAGTCTTCGTAAAGCCTTTGACACACTTTGCTGTTGGCAGACGCTTGTATGAGCACTGTTTTGTTGTTGTATACGGCGCATTTCCTTTGCAACTTAAGTTTTGTTTTCGTTGGTTTTTTTTCTCTCTTTCATGTTTTGTGGCTGCAGTATTATTCTGCAGCAGCGGGATACGGTAATATCCTTTGTCAGAGTATTGGTTCTTACCAGTGAAAATCACAAAAATTTAATTGAAACCTAAAACAATGAAAAATTCCCGGAATTCTAAACAATTCCCGGGTTTTTCCCGGTTTTCTCCCGGATGAAAAAATTCCCGGGTTTTTCCCGGATCTCCCGGTTGTCCCGGGTCGTATACACCCTGAATTATCATCGGTGGGATGTCACTAGAGCTGATAATCGGCAATGACATACTCACGAATAGAGCGGTGATGATGGACTGGGCCACTAAAACCTCTCAAAGATCCGGTTGCGTGGTATACTGAGAGCACAAAGGGCACGATTAAGTTAGCAATATGAAAGGAGAACAAGGAAAATTTCATAGAAGGGCCACTGGAACTGAAAGCTGATTTATTAGAGGGGACAGGGGTCTCAGATGAAGTCAGTTTGGCGTTCGCAAATCGTGATGATAATTTCACGCATGTAGCCGACGAAAGAGAATCTGGCGGACGTGAAGCGACTACTCGTGTGTTACGGAGCCTCGCACATGTACTTTTAGGACTTGGAGGGCCAGAGGCCGTTAATGAATACACTCCCGTGACACCCCACGCCGATCATGCGAGTACGGAAGACATACTCCAAAAGGAACGTAGTAACCACAGTCAGATGCCGTGACGACAAAGGAAACGAGGCAACGACAAAGGTTGAAGGCGAAGCCTGCACAGTAAATGAGAAGCTCATGTGGAGCGGAGAATGTAAAGGAGACAGCAGAGTGGCTAAGAAGCATTCCCTAGAACTGTGATCTGGCCACGATATTACGAGTATTGGAGGCGGATGTAGGCAATGGATGGATTGTCCTCTTCCTTTCTCATCACTCTCTAAGCTCACCGACTCGTTCAGTTTCTCCTCCTCTCGGCGTTGTCATTGGCGGACTTAATCTGTAATGCTGTCCAATGACTGATCACCGTTTCATGACCACGACTCCCAGTACAAAGGTGGAAACTTTCTGTCTTGCGTGACTTGGTGTGTGTGACTCGCCGGAAAGCGTGGGTAGCCGATGAGGGCTGCCAGCTCGCAGCGGCCGCTATGACGCGACGCGCCGCACTATCCCAACGTCTGCCGCCGCCATCACCACACGACGAATGACCGCCGAGGATGGTCAGGTGATTCATTGCCCCCTCCTTCTCCTTAACAAGTGAGTCACGTCTACCCTCATTGAAACCGTCCCTCACATTTGTAATTTTATACAGAAACAGTACAGTAACGATAGCTAATACAGGGCTATTACAAATGATTGAAGCAATTTCATGAATTCACTGTAGCTCCATTGATTGACATATGGTCACGACACACTAAAGATACGTAGAAAAACTCATAAAGTTTTGTTCGGCTGAAGCCGCACTTCAGGTTTCTGCCGCCAGAGCGCTCGAGAGCGCACTGAGACAAAATGGCGACAGGAGCCGAGAAAGCGTATGTCGTGCTTGAAATGCACTCACATCAGTCAGTCATAACAGTGCAACGACACTTCAGGACGAAGTTCAACAAAGATCCACCAACTGCTGACTCCATTCGGCGACGGTATGCGCAGTTTAAAGCTTCTGGATGCCTCTGTAAGGGGAAATCAACGGGTCGGCCTGCAGTGAGCGAAGAAACGGTTGAACGCGTGCGGGCAAGTTTCACGCGTAGCCCGCGGAAGTCGACGAATAAAGCAAGCAGGGAGCTAAACGTACCACAGCCGACGCTTTGGAAAATCTTACGGAAAAGGCTAAAGCAGAAGCCTTACAGTTTACAATTGCTACAAGCCCTGACACCCGATGACAAAGTCAAACGCTTTGAATTTTCGGCGCGGTGGAGATCATGACCAGCAATTCATGTCATGGCCTCCACGCTCTCCCGACTTAACCCCATGCGATCTCTTTCTGTGGGGTTATGTGAAAGATTCAGTGTTTAAACCTCCTCTACCAAGAAACGTGCCACAACTGCGAGCTCGCATCAACGATGCTTTCGAACTCACTGATGGGGACATGCTGCGCCGAGTGTGGGAGGAACTTGATTATCGGCTTGATGTCTGCCGAATCAGTAAAGGGGCACATATCGAACATTTGTGAATGCCTAAAAAAACTTTTTGAGTTTTTGTATGTGTGTGCAAAGCATTGTGAAAATATCTCAAATAATAAAGTTATTGTAGAGCTGTGAAATCGCTTCAATCATTTGTAATAACCCTGTATTTCATATTTTAATCATCAAAACAATCTGTTTCATTCGCTCATCAATACTTTAATCTCATAACTTCATATTGCATGAGTTCGCTTAATTAATGACGCTGCTCAATTTTTGGCTCCCAACGTGGGGCAATATAATTACTAATAAACATGTCTTTTTACGCAAGTGATCAAAAGAACTCTCGATTCACTACACTGTTGGCGCCCAGGGTGGGGCAGTCTCATTGATAATTTGCATTATATATGCTATCAAAGATAATTTTGAAGGATTCAATACATTTTTGGCGCCCATCGAGGGGTGATTTCAAAAATGGGTTTGAGCACTATGGGACTTAACATCTGAGGTCATCAGTCCCCTAGAACTTAGAACTACTTAAACCTAACTAACCTAAGGACGTCACACACACCCATGCCCGAGGCAGGATTCGAACCTGCGACCATAGCAGTCGCGTGGTTCCGGACTGAAGCGCCCAGAACCGCTCGGCCACCGCGGCCGGCGGGGCGATTTCATTAGTCATCAAGATGTCATTTCATGTCAGAGCAAAGAATTTTCTCAACCCACTTCCTTTCTGGGGTCCAACGCTGGGCAATGTATTTAGTAATATGCATGTCGATTTATGCAAGAGACCAAAAAAATTATCCGTCTACTGTAAAAAATACACGTGAGGGCATAAGTAGGGAAATGAAGATGACAATTCAGGAACAGAAAAATAAATTGTCATCTTTACTGGCTCCATGTAATCACTTCTCGAAACTGGCTCTCTATTTTTCTTATTTTTGGCTCGATAATCACCTTCAATAATTCGAAACCACGTATCGACAATCGAGGAAAATATTTAATTGTATCTTCCACCACTTCCAAATTCATATCTTACCTACGTCTGTTTCCACACTGCATTCTTTGGCGATACAATTTCCTGACTCACCAACGCACATTTCGTTTTGGTTTCCAGTTGTTTTCGATGTTATACGTCGCTGTGCAGGCACCGGCTGCATGTATGCTACTCACGGTGTTCTCGCACGCACGGAACACTAACCATCGGCAGCGAAATTCCGCCGCGCACTGAAGTTGCGTGTCGACTGACAGCGACTTCACCGTGCGAACATGCACAGGATTATATGAAGATGATATCTGTCCAATGAAAAGATAACTATATCAAGTGGTGGTGGTTAGTGTTTAACGTCCCGTCGACAACGAGGTCATTAGAGACGGAGCGCAAGCTCGGGTTAGGGAAGGATTGGGAAGGAAATCGGCCGTGCCCTTTCAAAGGAACCATCCCGGCATTTGCCTGAAACGATTTAGGGAAATCACGGAAAACCTAAATCAGGATGGCCGGAGACGGGATTGAACCGTCGTCCTCCCGAATGCGAGTCCAGTGTAAACTAAATCAAGACCCTAAACTGTCGACAGGCGTTAATATACAGTACATCAACGGGGACAGTGAAAATGTGTTCCCCGACATGTCCGAAAGAACAGATACCATCTTCATATACACTCCTGGAAATAGAAATAAGAACACCGTGTATTCATTGTCCCAGGAAGGGGAAACTATATTGACACATTCCTGGGGTCAGATACATCACATGATCACCTGACAGAACCACAGGCACATAGACACAGGCAACAGAGCATGCACAATGTCGGCACTAGTACAGTGTATATCCACCTTTCGCAGCAATGCAGGCTGCTATTCTCCCATGGAGACGTTCGTAGAGATGCTGGATGTAGTCCTGTGGAACGGCTTGCCATGCCATTTCCACCTGGCGCCTCAGTTGGACCAGCGTTCGTGCTGGACGTGCAGACCGCGTGAGACGACGCTTCATCCAGTCCCAAACATGCTCAATGGGGGACAGATCCGGAGATCTTGCTGGCCAGGGTAGTTGACTTACATCTTCTAGAGCACGTTGGGTGGCACGGGATACATGCGGACGTGCATTGTCCTGTTGGAACACAAAGTTCCCTTGCCGGTCTAGGAATGGTAGAACGATGGGTTCGATGACGGTTTGGATGTACCGTGCACTATTCAGTGTCCCCTCGACGATCACCAGTGGTGTACGGCCAGTGTAGGAGATCGCTCCCCACACCATGATGCCGGGTGTTGGCCCTGTGTGCCTCGGTCGTATGCAGTCCTGATTGTGGCGCTCACCTGCACGGCGCCAAACACGCATACGACCATCATTGGCACCAAGGCAGAAGCGACTCTCATCGCTGAAGACGACACGTCTCCATTCGTCCCTCCATTCACGCCTGTCGCGACACCACTGGAGGCGGGCTGCACGATGTTGGGGCGTGAGGGGAAGACGGCCTAACGGTGTGCGGGACCGTAGCCCAGCTTCATGGAGACGGTTGCGAATGGTCCTCGCCGATACCCCAGGAGCGACAGTGTCCCTAATTTGCTGGGAAGTGGCGGTGCGGTCCCCTACGGCACTGCGTAGGATCCTACGGTCTTGGCGTGCATCCGTGCGTCGCTGCGGTCCGGTCCCAGGTCGACGGGCACGTGCACCTTCCGTCGACCACTGGCGACAACATCGATGTACTGTGGAGACCTCACGCCCCACGTGTTGAGCAACTCGGCGGTACGTCCACCCGGCCTCCCGCATGCCCACTATACGCCCTCGCTCAAAGTCCGTCAACTGCACATACGGTTCACGTCCACGCTGTCGCGGCATGCTACCAGTGTTAAAGACTGCGATGGAGCTCCGTATGCCACGGCAAACTGGCTGACACTGACGGCGGCGGTGCAGAAATGCTGCGCAGCTAGCGCCATTCGACGGCCAACACCGCGGTTCCCGGTGTGTCCGCTGTGCCGTGCGTGTGATCATTGCTTGTACAGCCCTCTCGCAGTGTCCGGAGCAAGTATGGTTGGTCTGACACACCGGTGTCAATGTGCTCTTTTTTCCATTTCCAGGAGTGTAGTTAAGGCTAACCGGCCACTGACCTCCTTCTTCTGTGCTGGATGCACACGCATTGCCCGAACTCTTACGGGACTCGGTAAGATTGTCTGCCGCGAGTAATGAGTGGTAATTGGCAGGGGCACTACGAATGTAGTGTGTGGACATTAAGTTGAGAATGCGGGTCTCAACGGGAGCGTTCAAGGGATAAATCCCTGCAGTCGCACTATCCTCTGTGCCTTCGGTGGCTCATATGGACAGAGCGCAGGAGACCCCGGGTTCGAGTCCCGATCGGGGCACACATTTTCAGCTGTCCTCGTTGAGGTATATCAACGCCTGTCGCCTGTTTAGGGACTTGATCTAATTATCATGCACAGGATTACTGTGCGCGAATTGTTACACGCGGCAGCCGCGCTCACTCGATACAGTGATTTTGATGGAGGGACTGACACTGGAGTGTACATCGTGATGGACCCCGGTACATGAATAAAAAGTAAAATAATTCGTCAACTTCCATGACAGGAAGTACATGTAAAACGTTCATTTCACAAAATATTGACTGCTACGTATGTCCCGAAGATCCCACCTAGAGGGCAACAGAGTTTCATGTTGTTCTCTTTTTCCCAATACTTTTCTCTTGCTGATGTTGCACAGTCATCATATCGTTTTGTTCTGCTCTCTGTTGGATAAAAACACTGGTATGTTACGATAAGGTCTTCACATTAACAAAACTGTCAAACACATAAATAATACATACCTTGCTGTTGCTTTATTGTTGCAATGTTACATAATTTTTCACCTTTCTGCCCGTCCTAGGGAGTACAGAAGGCATTTTTGTCGTCTGCAACTACTAGGGATTTTTACAGTTGCTGTAGTATCTAAGGAACGAAAATTAAGGTCTATAACGGAACGACTGGTATTTGAGCTACTTTCTCAGTTTGTCTTGTTGCTACTACATACCCGATGTTGCTTCTGCTAAACTTCTACATTAATTATAATTAACTTCATTTATAATTTATGTAGTTTCATTAGTTGAATTGTTTGCGAGAAATGTTAAGAAACGTGTTACTTGTGTTTAAAGTTGCAAATTTGTTGGTGTGTGGTGACAGTTATAATGGTCGCCTTAACTTACCTTTGCAACAAGTCAAGATGGAATCATGAAATTATTATATTATTCAAGCAAACACGGACTTATGAAAATCATTTTTAAACATTTTTGGAAGGTGACCATCAACAGGCGTCAAGTAATGTATAAAATGCGTGTTTGACCAGCAGCTGCTTTTATTTTAAAACCAAATATCAATCGGTTTCAGTCATGGACCATTTTCACGGGTAAGGGTTAAAATGGTTTAACTCACCACATTTGTCATTCCTTAAATGATACGTAAAGCATGTCATGAATATACGACACAGGGCTTTTAGAAGCAAATATACTAAGTGTACACAGAGTAGAGGACTTTTAGGCGCAAACACGCTAAGTGGCCGGCCGCGGTGGCCGAGCGGTTCTAGGCGCTTCAGTCCGGAACCGCTCTGCTGCTACGGTCGCAGGTTCGAATCCTGCCTCGGGTATAGACGTGTGTGATGTCCTTAGGTTTAAGTAGTTCTAAGTCTAGGGGACTGATGCCCTCAGATGTTAAGTTCCATAGTGCTTAGAGCCATTTGAACCATGCTAAGTGTACACAGAGTTGTTGGTCTGTGGACACTTAGTATGTTTGCTTCTAAAAGTCCTGTGTCGTATATTCACGACATGCTTTACACATTGCTTAAGTAATGACAAATGTGGTTGGTTGGTTGGTTGGTTGTGTTGGGGAAGGAGACCAGACAGCGAGGTCATCGGTCTCATCGGATTAGGGAAGGACGGGGAAGGAAGTCGGCCGTGCCCTTTGAAAGGAACGATCCCGGCATTTGCCTGGAGCGATTTAGGGAAATCACGGAAAACCTAAATCAGGATGGCCGGACGCGGGATTGAACCGTCGTCCTCCCGAATGCGAGTCCAGTGTCTAACCACTGCGCTACCTCGCTCGGTACAAATGTGGTGGCTTACACATTTTTAACCCTGTAGTACCCGTGAAGATGGTCCATGACTGAAAACGGTTGATATTTGGGTTTAAAATAAAAGCAGCTGATGCTCAGACAGGCATTTCATACATTAAGAAAATCACCCCAACACGAAAATTGTGACTCCTTGTAGTGATTTATTCGTAAAATCATCACACGTAAAAAAAAAGAAATCACACTGGGACGTTTGCTCCTGGAGAACAGTTCGCACTGATGGTCAAGGCGTGAGAGGCGTACTGACCTGTGCCCGAGACGCGCGGCGGTCAGAGGTCGTCCATCCAGCAGCCACGTGAACTGCGGGGGTGGACTGCCTGCTGCCGAGCAACGGAGCGAGACCGGTGGTCCAGGACTCAGCGCCTGCTCGATGAACGTGGACTGCAGCTCCGGAACCGTGTCTGGAGCAAGAGAGGCTCTTTTAGATACCACACTGCCGTCTGTTGACTGTGGCGAACTTTAGGGCACAAATCACAGCATTACACGTCAACAATGGGTATTAACGTATACACTTGACGTTATTCAAGTGCTGAGGCGATCTACAGTAATATGAAATACAGAAGTGAGAACTTCAAACAGCCAAAATCGCGAAATACAGCTTTATTTTGATGACCAGTTTCAGCAGTCTCTAAGTTGCCATCGTCAGTTCTTACGTAAAATACACCTGAAGCACCCCTATCGTCTGCACAACATACAATGTCACACCATAAAAGGTCATTCCAGGGACATGATGAACGTGAAATATCGACACGTCAAGTATAAAATAAGGATTACATAAAGTGTCACGCATCTTGCACCAACTAGACACGCTCATGTTCGTACAACAGACTACTGTCAGTCTTCATTCATCTGTTGTGTGAACATGACAGGTGTAATCGGTGCAACAGTCTTGACATTTTATGCAAACCTTGTTTTATACTTGACATTCCGCCATTTCACATTCTTCGTCTACCTGGAATGGCTTTTTGTGATGTATTACGGTATGTTGTACATATGGTGGAGGTAGTGCAGGTGGATTCAGGTGTAGCCCCTCCCGCCCGAGTTTCGAGTCCTCCCTCGGACATGGGTATGTGCGTGTTGTTCTTAGCATAAGTTAAACTCACTCATAGTCAGAGACAGCAAAGGACTTAGAAGAGCAGTTGAACGGAATGGACAGTGTCTTGAAAGGAGGGTATAAGATGAAGATCAACAAAAGCAAAACGAGGATAATTGAATGTAGTCGAATTAAATCGGATAACGCTGAGGGAATTAGATTAGGAAATGAGACACTTAAAGTAGTAAAGGAGTTTTGCTATTTGGGGAGCAAAATAACTGATGATGGTCGAAGTAGAGAGGGTATAAAATGTAGACTGGCAATGGCAAGGAAAGCGTTTTTGATGAAGAGAGATTTATTAACATCGAGTATAAATTTAAGTGTCAGGAAGTCGTTTCTGAAAGTATTTGTATGGAAGTGAAACATTGACGGTAAATAGTTTGGACAAGAAGAGAATAGAAGGTTTCAAAATGTGGTGCTACAGAAGAATGCTGAAGATTAGATGGGTAGATCACATAACTAATGAGGAGGTATTGAATAGAATTGGGGAGAAGATGAGTTTGTGGCCCAACTTGACTAGAAGAAGGAATCGGTTGGTAGGACATGTTCTGAGGCATCAAGGGATCACCAATTTAGTACTGGAGGGCAGCGTGGAGGGTAAAAATCGTAGAGGGAGACCTCGAGATGAATACACTAAGCAGATACAGAAGGACGTAGGCTGCGGTACGTATTGGGAGATGAAGCAGCTTGCACAGGATGGAGTAGCATGGAGAGCTGAAGACCAAAACAACAACAAGAAACGAATTTACATCCATTAATTGTATCCTAATAGTGTATTATTCGATTAATCTTTAAGTAATGTCTTTATTTTTAGGTTTAGAGTGCGTTCTCTGAAAATTATTTTTTATGATAAAATCATTTGTTCTACAAAAAAACTGAGCTTATCCCACTTATATTTCTCCTTTTCTAGTTAACAATAGTTGCTTAGATTTATGAGTTACAGTAACCATTTTTTATAGTTAGCAGAAATATATAGCTATTTAACATTTATCAGTAAAGCCAACTAATATTGTCGTTTTTAACGCTTCTACTGTAGTGAATATGCTTACAAGAACAAATATTTTGCAGGAACTGAACTGAGTAACACTAGCTTTCGTAACCATTTCCACTGAGTCTTTAATGGCAAATTGCTGCTGTGTCCTCTGCCTTACAAAGATTTTTATTAAGTTGTGAAACACATAATAAATATTATTCTTTTAGTTTCAGTGAATTAATTTTTTGTTAAATGCTGTTCTTTGAACTTTACTATATAATAGGAAATAGACACCAGGGTACTTGCCTGATCCTCTTTTTAGAGACGCGTAATTAATTTTCAGGCGATTCATCAGCTTTGTTGTATTCCCCACGAGTTTCACGGTTTTGAAATACAGCATTCTGGTAAACATTTATCACTCTTCTCAGAATATATCCACACTGCACTTGGTTTCTTCTGTGGTGAGACGTGGGAGCACTTGATGCACCCGGGAACATTATCGAACATGACCGTTTTGATGACCCATGTGTTACGGCATCGGAGTCACAATGTTGCATGGGCGTACTGACCTCAGACTCTTTGTACACGGTACACTCACCGGCCAGTTATTCTGACACTGTACTCCTTCCCCAAGTGCGGCTTTCAGGGCTGCATTCGACCTTGAGTTCATTTTTACGGATGACAATGCGCGACCGCATCCAACTGAGCCGGTGGAGAAGCTTTTGGAGTGAGGGGATGTATGACGAATGAATTGACCTGCCCGTTACACCGACTTAAAGCTCATCGAGCTCTTGTGGGATGCGTTAAGGAGGTGTATCGCAACAAGTCCACGTGCACCAGCGACCATCCGGTTGCCAAACGCGCTGGTGGAGGAACGGAATGCACTACGACGAAAACTCCTTATCAACCCTGCGACCAGCCTCGGAGCAGGTTCTAGAGCTTGGACTGCCGTGCGTGGAGATCATACGCCCTGGTAAAAAACATGTTCCGCCTTTTGTAATGTCCAGGGCACAATCAGAAGTCGCGGCGACTCCAAGGTACCTGTTGTGTTTCAATGAAAGTGTAATTTCTGTTCATACCATTGCGTATTGGTTTCAGCTGCCATCTGCACTGTCCAGTAGCAGTCCTTTTTATGTGTGGCGCAGCTTTCCTCGAACTGTGCTACTTAGCAGTGGCACATCATGCGGAAGTTACTTTCGTCCTTAAGTTTTGCACATTATCATACACTGAAGCGCCAAAGAAACTTGTATAGGCATGCGTATTCAAATACACTCCTGGAAATGGAAAAAAGAACACATTGACACCGGTGTGTCAGACCCACCATACTTGCTCCGGACACTGCGAGAGGGCTGTACAAGCAATGATCACACGCACGGCACAGCGGACACACCAGGAACCGCGGTGTTGGCCGTCGAATGGCGCTAGCTGCGCAGCATTTGTGCACCGCCGCCGTCATTGTCAGCCAGTTTGCCGTGACATACGGAGCTCCATCGCAGTCTTTAACACTGGTAGCATGCCGCGACAGCGTGGACGTGAACCGTATGTGCAGTTGACGGACTTTGAGCGAGGGCGTATAGTGGGCATGCGGGAGGCCGGGTGGACGTACCGCCGAATTGCTCAACACGTGGGGCGTGAGGTCTCCACAGTACATCGATGTTGTCGCCAGTGGTCGGCGGAAGGTGCAAGTGCCCGTCGACCTGGGACCGGACCGCAGCGACGCACGGATGCACGCCAAGACCGTAGGATCCTACGCAGTGCCGTAGGGGACCGCACCGCCACTTCCCAGCAAATTAGGGACACTGTCGCTCCTGGGGTATCGGCGAGGACCATTCGCAACCGTCTCCATGAAGCTGGGCTACGGTCCCGCACACCGTTAGGCCGTCTTCCACTCACGCCCCAACATCGTGCAGCCCGCCTCCAGTGGTGTCGCGACAGGCGTGAATGGAGGGACGAATGGAAACGTGTCGTCTTCAGCGATGAGAGTCGCTTCTGCCTTGGTGCCAATGATAGTCGTATGCGTGTTTGGCGCCGTGCAGGTGAGCGCCACAATCAGGACTGCATACGACCGAGGCACACAGGGCCAACACCCGCATCATGGTGTGGGGAGCGATCTCCTACACTGGCCGTACACCACTGGTGATCGTCGAGGGGACACTGAATAGTGCACGGTACATCCAAACCGTCATCGAACCCATCGTTCTACCATTCCTAGACCGGCAAGGGAACTTGCTGTTCCAACAGGACAATGCACGTCCGCATGTATCCCCCCATTGAGCATGTTTGGGACTGGATGAAGCGTCGTCTCACGCGGTCTGCACGTCCAGCACGAACGCTGGTCCAACTGAGGCGCCAGGTGGAAATGGCATGGCAAGCCGTTCCACAGGACTACATCCAGCATCTCTACAATCGTCTCCATGGGAGAATAGCAGCCTGCATTGCTGCGAAAGGTGGATATACACTGTACTAGTGCCGACATTGTGCATGCTCTGTTGCCTCTGTCTATGTGCCTGTGGTTCTGTCAGTGTGATCATGTGATGTATCTGACCCCAGGAATGTGTCAATAAAGTTTCCCCTTCCTGGGACAATGAATTCACGGTGTTCTTATTTCAATTTCCAGGAGTGTACAAAGATACGTAAACAGGCAGAATACGGCGCTGCGGTCGGCAACGCCTATACACGGTGTTACAAAAAGGTACGGCCAAACTTTCAGGAAACATTCCTCACACACAAATAAAGAAAAGATGTTATGTGGACATGTGTCCGGAAACGCTTAATTTCCATGTTAGAGCTCATTTTAGCTTCGTCAGTATGTACTGTACTTCCTCGATTCACCGCCAGTTGGCCCAATTGAAGGAAGGTAATGTCGACTTCGGTGCTTGTGTTGACATGCGACTCATTGCTCTACAGTACTAGCATCAAGCACATCAGTACGTAGCATCAACAGGTTAGTGTTCATCACGAACGTGGTTTTGTAGTCAGTGCAATGTTTACAAATGCGGAGTTGGCAGATACCAGTTGTTTCCGTACCATGTACAGCGTGTGCAGGCACTATCAGCAGCTGATTGGCCTCCACGGGTACACTTCTGCGAATGGTTCATCCAACAATGTGTCAATCCTCATTTCAGTGCAATTGTTCTCTTTACGGATGAGGCTTCATTCCAACGTGATCAAATTGTAAATTTTCACAATCAACATGTGTGGGCTGACGAGAATCCGCACGCAATTGTGCAATTACGTCATCAACACAGATTTTCTGTGAACGTTTGGGCAGGCATTGTTGGTGATGTCTTGATTGGGCCCCATGTTCTTCCACCTACGCTCAATGGAGCACGTTATCATGATTTCATACGGGATACTCTACCTGTGCTGCTAGAAGATTTGCCTTTACAAGTACGACACAACATGTGGTTCATGCACGATGGAGCT
Source organism: Schistocerca nitens (assembly GCF_023898315.1). Taxonomy (NCBI): domain Eukaryota; kingdom Metazoa; phylum Arthropoda; class Insecta; order Orthoptera; family Acrididae; genus Schistocerca; species Schistocerca nitens. The sequence goes on from NC_064614.1 coordinate 26,105,664, forward strand.
CCTGCACATTTCAGTAGAAGTGTTCGTACGCTTCTCAACAACAGATTCGGTTCAAAATGGTTCAAATGGCTCTGAGCACTATGGGACTTAACATCTATGGTCATCAGTCCCCTAGAACTTAGAACTACTTAAACCTAACTAACCTAAGGACATCACACAACACCCAGCCATCACGAGGCAGAGAAGATCCCTGACCCCGCCGGGAATCGAACACGGGAACCCGGGCGTGGGGAGCGAGAACGCTACCGCACGACCACGAGATGCGGGCAACAGATTCGGTGACCGACGGATTGGTAGAGGCGGACCAATTCCATGGCCTCCACGCTCTCCTAACCTCAATCCTCTTGACTTTCATTTATGGGGGCATTTGAAAGCTCTTGTCTGCGCTACCCCGGTACCAAATGTAGAGACTCTTCGTGCTCGTATTGTGGACGGCTGTGATACAACACGCCATTCTCCAGGGCTGCATCAGCGCATCAGGGATTCCATGCGACGGAGGGTGGATGCATGTATCCTCGCTGACGGAGGACATTTTGAACATTTCCTGTAACAAAGTGTTTGAAGTCACGCTGGTACGTTCTGTTGCTGTGTGTTTCCATTCCATGATTAATGTGATTTGAAGACAAGTAATAAAATGAGCTCTAACATGGAAAGCAAGCGTTTCCGGACACATGTCCACATAACATATTTTCTTTCTTTGTGTGTGAGGAATGCTTCCTGAAAGTTTGGTCGTACCTTTTTGTAACACCCTGTATAAGACAACAAGCGTTTGGCACAGTTGTCAGATCGGTTACTGCCACTACAATGGCAGGTTACCAAGATTTAAATGAGTTTGAACGTCGTGTTATAGTCGGCGCATGAGCGATGGGATACAGGATCTCCGAGGTAGCGATAAAGTGGAGATTTTCCCGTACGACCATTTCACAAGTGTACCGTAAATATCAGGAATCCGGTAAAATATCAAATGTTCGACATAACTGCGGCCGGAAAAAGATCCTGCAAGAACGGGACGAACGACAACTGAAGAGAATGGTTCAACATGACAGAAGTGCAATCCTACCGCAAATTGCTGCAGATTTCATTGCTGGGCCTTCAACAAGTGTCAGAGTGCGAAACATTTTACGTAACATCATCGATATGGACTTTCGGAGCTGAAAGCCGATCCGTATACCCTTGACGACTGCACGGCACAAAGCTTTACGTCTCGCCTGGTCGCCTGGGCCAGTCATCACCGACATTGGACTTTTGATGACAGCAAACATGTTGCCTGGTCGGACGAGCGGATGGACGTGTACGGATATAGAGGCAACCTCATGAAACCATGGACCCTGCATGTCAGCAGGGGACAGTTCAAGCTGGTAGAGGCTCTGTAATGGTGTGAGGCGGGTGCAGTGTGAGTGATATGAAAACCCTGATACGTCTAGATACGACTCTGACAGGTGACACGTACGTAAGCATCCTGTCTGATCGTCTGAATCCATTCGTGTCCATTGTGCATTCCGACGGACTTTGGCAATTCCAGCAGGACAATGCAACACCCCACACGTCCAGAATTGCTACAGAGTGACTCCAGGAACACTCTTCTGAGTTTAAACATTTCCGCTGCCCAGCAGACTCACCTGACACGAACATTATTGAGCATATCTGGGATGCCTTGCAACGTGCTGTTCAGAAGAGATCTCCACCCCGTCGTACTCTTACGGATTTATGGACAGCCCTGCGGGATTCATGGTGTCAATTCTGCCCAGCACTACTTCAGACATTAGTCGAGTCCATGCCACGTCGTTGACCCGTGGCGTTTTGCTGGCGCGCCAGCGTATTTGCAAGTACGAGGGGCGCTCCAAAAGAAATGCACACTATTTTTGTAAAAATACAGTTTTCATTCTGCATGTGTGAAAGTTTTACAGTGTGTAGATACATCCTTCCCGTTTGTTTGCTAACTTAGTTCAACCTGTTCCCGTGAGTGGCGCCGTCACAGAATGTCTTCAAGATGGTTGCTACACTTGACGTTCGTCAGAAGCAACGTGCTGTCATAAAATAAAGTTTGAAGGTGATGACTCCCTTGTGCACGCTGCCAAACAGTGGCTCCAACAGGTTGGTCCAGAATTTCACCGTGCGTGTATACAGGCGCTGGTTCCAAGATGGCGTAAGGCAGTTGAGAGGGATGGAAATCATGTGGAGAAATGAAAATATTGTTCCTAAAGGATGTATCTACACAATTTACAATTTCAAACATGCAGAATGAAAGATGGATTTAAAAAAAAATAGTGTGCACTTCGTTTGGAGTGTTTCTCGTACGTCGCCTTCGCGCTCTTATCTTTGCTTGTGACGCGCACTGAGTCTTGGCTGCCTTATCCTTGCCGGAGGAGTTAACTGGATGCTCTCGCGAAGAACGTCGACAGCTGGCGTTTGATGTTACCTGAGGCCGGAGCTCCTTTGGAATAGAGCGGGCATCATGGTGGAGACCTTTCCTGTCGCCTGTGAGATGACTTGTTGCTGCCTCGGGCTGCGTGCTGCCAGTTTCGGACACGGCTGTTACGGTCGTCCGCTGCCTTATTGCCGCCTGCTGTACCCGACGCAAGCCATATCGGACGTCCAGTGAAAAGTTAAGTGAGACTGTACATAGGGCAGGTGTGTGAAGGTGTTGAGGACTGCTACCTCACTTCTGGTAAACTGTAAGCGCGTGGGTGTTCCCGTGGAAGTAAAGGTGTGCCTGTAACGAGTTCATGGTGTTAAAGACAGGTGTTAAATATTAATATAATGCACGAGCGTGCCTGTTCCAGCTCGTGGGAAATTGTTGTTTGATGTGATACGTAATCAGCTGCAAGGCCGTAATTTGTTTATCAAATATACTGCATTCGAGTGTTTGGCAGCCTTAGCGTAGTGAGCCCCAGTAAAGTTTTTAATGAAATTTTCAGAATTGTGCTCGTTACGGTTTTCACTGAACCGTGTGGCATAAGAGTTCACGTAATTTAATTGTGACTAAGATTGGAGAGCCCGCTGGCCTTGCTAGTAATTGTTCGTTTTTTTATATCTTAATAGCAGGCAATTCTCCTTAAGGTTAATGATAAGTTTTGCACTGTTGGTTGTACCTTGCCTGTGTAGTTCATTCGTAATGGGGCAAAGGCAGTGAGCCGTTCGATTAGTGCATAATTTAACCTGTTATTTAATATCTTTTGGTGGTTGTTTACATTGTCCCTGCGGACCTGTTCTGTGCGCTTGTTAAATGTTACAGCTGGCTGGCTGGTGTTTTGGAGTAATCGCTACCTTTCTACCTTTTGGTACCGGGGCTGTGAAATCCTGGGTAGCGGGAGGTGATTCCGGATCGAAGCTCGAGAAGTGGGTCTTGTACGAACTGCGGGCTTCTGCCTTCCGTCTTGGCTTCTCCAAGTTAAGTTTTCGTTCTGCCTTCGAGCGACCTGGCGTCGCCCCTCGCTAATTAATTCTGGTGCTAATTATCACTACTTGGGTATTTCTTATATTTATTAAACTCTGTCTGAAGAGCAACATACAATTGTGAATTAATTTAAGCCGTCTTGCGCATAATTGTTACTGGTTTTAAAATGTTTTTATATTTGAGATAGACTTTGTTTCATAAAAGACATTGGTAGCAGATTCACTAAATTTTGGTGTCTTACTATTCTTATTACCTAAAGTAATCAGGATTAAGACATTTTTGTTTCAAAGGAATTTGTTTATTTGATGGTTAAATAAAACGAGTAATAACAAAAGGAGCCCAGTCCTTCCTATTTGTTTCCCTATTCCCTAGTACACTCATGCTCATAAATTAAGGATAATGCTGATACTTGGTGAAACAACGCTCTGGTGGGCGGTTTGCGGGTTTAAATCACCTCGGGGTATGACCATGCGGTGAATTTGACCTGCGGTCGTCGCACGGTGGCTCCGGCAGCAATTCACATACGCAGTTGTGTGTTGGTGCATGTCAGAGTACAGTGCAGCGAGTAAGTGTGCAGACGTTTTCAGGCGTGCTAATGATGACTGTGTATTGAAAATGGCTCAAAGAACACATATTGGTGACATTATGAGGGGTAGAATACTAGGGTGACCGGAGGTGGTGAAACACAGCAGGTCGTAGCACGGGCCCTCCATGTGCCACAAAGTGTGATCTCAAGATTATGGCAACGATTCCAGCAGACAGGAAACGTGTCCAGGAGCTACAGTACGGGACGTCCACAGCGTACAACACCACAAGAAGACCGATATCTCAGCATCAGTACCCGCAGATGGCCACAGAGTACTGCAGGTAACCTTTCTCGGGACCTTACCGCAGCCAGTGGAACAGTTGTCTTCAGTCTACAGACGACTGAATAGACATGGACATGGTTTATTAGCCCGGAGACCTGCAAGATGCATTCCACTGACGCCCGGTCACAGGAGAGCCCGTAAAGCCTGGTGTCAAGAACACAGTACATGGTCATTGGAACAGTGGTCCCAGTTTATGTTCACGGACGAGTCCAGGTATAGTCTGAACAGTGATTCTCACCGGGTTTTCATCTGGCGTCAACCAGGAACCAGATAAAAAAATGGCTCTGACCAGTATGCGACTTAACTTCTGAGGTCATCAGTCGCCTAGAACTTAGAACTAATTAAACCTAACTAACCTAAGGACATCACACACATCCATGCCCGAGGCAGGATTCGAACCTGCGACCGTAGCGGTCGCTCGGTTCCAGACTGTAGCGCCTAGAACCGCACGGGCACTCCGGTCGGCCAGGAACCAGATACCAACTCCTTAATGTCCTTAAAAGGGACCTGTATGGAGGTCGTGTTTTGATGGTGTCGGGTGGGATTATGATTGGTGCACGTACACCCCTGCAGGTCTTTGACAGAGGAACTGTAACAGGTCAGGTGCATCGGGACGTCATTTTGCACCAGTATGTCCGCCTTTTCAGGACTTCAGTGCGTTCCACCTTCCTCCTGATGGATGATAACGCACGGCCGCACCGAGCTGCCATCGTGGAGGAGCACCTTGAAACAGAAGATATCAGGTGAATCGAGTGGCCTGCTCGTTCTCCAGACCTAAACCCCATCGAGCACGTCTGAGATGCTCTCGGTCGACGTATCGCTGCACGTCTTCAAACCACTACGACACTTCAGGAGCTTCTAGAGGCACTGGTGCAAGAATGGGAGGCTATACCCCAGCAGCTGCTCGACCATCTAATCCAGAGTATGGCAACCCGTCGTGCGGCCTGTGTCACGTGTGCGTGGTGATCATATCCCATATTGATGTCGGCGTACATGCGCAGGAAACAATGGCGTTTTGTAGCACTTGTGTTTGCGGGACGGTTTTCTCAACTTATCACCAATACTGTGGACTTACAGATCTGTGTCGTGTGTGTTCCCTATGTGCCTATGCTATCAGTGCCAGATTCGTGTAGTGCCACGTTGTGTGGCACCACTTTCTGCAATTATCCTTAATTTATGAGCATGAGTGTAGAATAACGTCTTAGTCATGTTGCGGCATCTCTGAGAGCTCGTGGGGGGCCCTACACGATATTAGGTAGGTGTACCAGTTTCTTTGGGTCTTCAGTGTATGTCAACACATACTGTTATACACGCAGGTAGCCGGAGAGGGCACGCACGCACAAGTTCCGGAACAATGGTGAACGGCGGAAGCCGCCAGGCGGGAGAGTCGCCTGCGGAAGAGGTAGGAGAAAGAGATACGACAGTGATTGCGGACAATGCGACACATCAAAACGAGGACAAACAACCTAGACGTCAACGAGGCGCTACGCTAAGCCGTCGCCACAATGATGACAGGGCCAAAAGCAGCGGAGAGACAATCCAAGGAGCGAATAGAGGGTGTAACCAGGTGACAAGCAGAGTAGTTGTGGAACAGTCCTTGTACGACGGAAATGCATCAGACAATGTCAAGCGCGAACACTGAACTGACGGGTATTGGCCACCGTACTCATGTGGCGAGATGTTGGCGCTCTCGCCGTGCTACCAACACGGTGCCGTCTACCCTCTATTTTCTTAGATACACTTCCTTCTTAGATATACGAGTGATCTTGGACTTAGTAATTGATTTAGTGTCGGCATAATTCGTGCCAGTAACCGCACTTATACGATTGCTACAAGTGAATGTTATTGCTTAAAACAGTTATTTATTTTATTTGAGTAAAATTATGAATTTGTACAGTGAAATGCTAAAATTTCTTTTCGGATTTTCTTATGAATCTGTGAAACTTAAATTATAAAGTCCATTAATAGATTGCTTTCAGCAGTTCAGCCGAGTTGTTGAAGTCAGTTTATGCAAAATGTTTCGACGACGGACACAGCCGTCTTCTTCAGGCGCAGCAAGCTGAGCTATTACGCCTACTCGCTGCCTGGAGTTCAACTACAACATGGAATCTAAGCTTCGGCTGAACATCCAAAATCATACTGTTATCCTTAAAAATGAAGCAACTAATTATTTTTGGTAGAAAATAGATATACTAGTATCTGGGTGTTCGCTGAGAACTTGCCTTATACTTGGGGTTGCTGAGCATTCCTAGGTTTTTTAATGGTTCTCTTTACACATTGAAGGCAAACCCGCGATGACTGAGCTGGAACTTCATTTCTCCTGATCACTACGTCAACAGATGACAAGGTATAACCTTCCTCGTCCTGCCACCCCCATCCCTCTTTCACAAACCCTCCTTTTATTTACATGCTTTCACAGATATGCGTTGCATCTTTCAACACTATCTTAAATTTTTTTTCTGTAAGTAGCAAATATGACACGGAATATTTCGCGGTTGAGAAAGACACAACGGCACTTCATAGTTGCTCTCCTAACATGGCGCTGGTGCAGCTGCCTCAATAGTTTCATTGTTAGTAGAACAGTAATTAGATATAGCGGGTTATAATATGTGCTGTTTGACCTTTCCTGTTTACGAAAGACTCATTATCGTCCAACGCAAAGGCAAGAGTTGGCATCAAAGCTAACACCGGAGCTAAATTACAGTACATTCCCTTCTATTCTTTCAATTTAATCTAATTAAATCAGAAGTGCTTCTCAGCCAGAGCAAAGTTTGCTCGCGCTCTTGGTTTTCCTGGCTGTGTGTCAGAATCGATCGGCTTTGAGAGGAGGATGACTTCCGGAACTAAACTTCTTCTTCAGGGCGTGAGGCAAGAGATTTCACCCCTTTCTGCAGCCGTCGTTTCTCACTGCGGATTGCCTGTCACGCGGATAATGAGAATGATTTTGGGAGAAAATAAATGAGTTGAAATCAGATTCAAATATCGCTTCATAGGTTCCAAACGAGTCCCTTTGAGAGCTTTTATAGTGTGTTCAGTATTGCTGCCACCCTCCAAAACAACGGTGGAAGTCTTCGCAGGGAAAACCATAGGGGAGATGTTTACCTGCACGTGCTCGAACAGTTTTTTGTACCACAGTTCGAGGACCTGCAGCTGTCCGTCATCTTCGATCATAATGGTGCTGCCTCAGTTGGAGTTCGGATGACACATTTCCTGAGAGGCGGGTGGGTCGTGATGGTCCCAGTTTCCAAGATGTCACACCATTAGCCTACGTTTTGTTGGATTTCAAGGATCGCGCTGACACAGTACCTGTCAATGATATTGCTACCCTTCGCATACGAATCAATGAAGCAAGTAGAACTGTTAATGATGCAATTCTGAGTTGTACATGGACAGAACTCGAATGTCGGCTTAATGTTCATGAACGAGGAGTGGGCAACACTTCGTATGTCTGGCATAATAGAAAAAAAAAACTTTAAAAGGTGCTAAACGTTTTACAAGAAACCACAACGTTCGGTCTCTCATAGTTTCCAAGATTTATTTGTTTTAAATGACTGCGGGATGTTATTGACACCCTGTATAAGAAACTATCAGCGTTTGCAATCTATAATGGTTGTTAGTTTTCAAGTCCTACTTTCAAGACGTACTCTAAAGATGTCGGGCAACGGCCTTGCCGCAGTGGATACACCGGTTCCCGTCAGATCACCGAAGTTAAGCGCTGTCGGGCGTGGTCGGCACTTGGATGGGTGACCATCCAGGCTGCCATGCACTGTTGCCATTTTTCGGTTCAAAATGGTTCAAATGGCTCTAAGCACTACGGGACTTAACATCTGAGGTCATCAGTCCCTTAGACTTAGAACTACTTAAAGCCGAGCGGTCTAAGGCGCTGCAGTCACGGACTGTGCGGCTGTTCCCGGCGGAGGTTCGAGTCCTCCCTCGGGCGTGGGTGTGTGGGTTTGTCCTTAGGATAATTTAGGTTAATTAGTGTGTAAGCTTAGAGACTGATGACCTTAGCAGTTAACTCCCATAAGATTTCACAAGCACGGAACTACTTAAACCTAACTAACCTAAGGACAACACACACATCCATACCCGAGGCAGGATTCGAACGTGCGACCGTAGCGGCCGCGGGGTGCCAGACTGAAGCGCCTAGAGCCATTCGGCCACACCGGCCGGCTCCATTTATCCGGGTGCACACTCAGCCTCGTGACACCAATTGAGGAGCTACTCGGCCGAATAGTAGCGGGTGAGCGGTGTGCTGACCACACGCCCCTCGTATCCGCATCCTCAACTTAGGATGACACGGCGGTCGGATGGTCCCGATGGGCCACATGTGGCTTGAAGACGGAGTGCTTTTTTTTTTTTTTACTCTAGAGGTGTCATTGAGCCTTGACACAAATTATGTGCACATTGATCCTTAAATTTTCTTTTGCTATGTGTTATTATGAAAATTGTGCGTACATTCAAAATTCCTATTGCCTTCGTAAACTGCTCAGAGAACGTTTTGCACCATGTCCATATATCTGCTAACGTCTGAGGGCTTAGACTCAAGAGTAGCCGGGAATAAAGAATTAGCCTTTAGAAACTATTATAAATAACGTTAATGTGCAACGGGCTGACAATAACGAAACGAAGGAATTCTTTTCGAAAGTGCACATTGTGTAGTGTGACAAGCCTGGATTCTGCTTGGAGTTCTGTTCACAAGAGGGTCGAAATGTCCTACTCTCCGATGGCGGCCTTCCTCAGGCCGTCCTGTGACGACACGCTGCATTTTCCAACTGGTCCCAAGCGCGTACAATCAAATTCACGCCAGCAGATAACTGTGCAAGTCCGCTAGTGAGTTTAGGGGACATCATGAACTTTTATTGTCCATCTTTAAATTTTTCTCATTGAAATTTTCACCTGGACGTTCAAGTACAACTAGAGGCCTATGTGCCAGATAGGACTGCTACTTCAGCAGAGATTGTTTGTTGTTCTCGCTGATCAACAAGCCCCTATGCACTGCTTTTGAACAGCTAGTGAGGAGCGTGGGTGAGAAATCATGTGTTGTCTGCCGGCCGTTACTGGAATGTTGGCCGGCGAGTGGACACTCTCTGGCTCCAGATTTCAGCTGGAAACGACGTGAATTACGAGGGTCGTCTACAAAGTAAGTTCCGTTTGGTTATATAAAACAAACGTGTACAGATACAGAAAAAATATTTATTGTACAATAATCTACAACTGTTAAACTTCTTTTCTACATAGCTTCCGAATTTTGTAGGCACTTGTCATAGCGTAGCACACGTTTTTGTATGCCTTCTTCATAGAAGGTTTGCGCCTATGTATTCAACCATGTGCTAACATGTTCTTTAAGCTCGTCATCTTCGTTGAAGTGTTGACCACCAAGGACAGATTTTAGGTGTACGAAGAGATGAAAGTCGCTAGGAGCGAGGTCTTGTCTGTACGGAGTATTCAGCTGTGTGATGCAGTTCATTCAGTAACCACAGACGGGCGTCCACTTCGTTCTTCATCGTGCACTCGATCACGCCCTTCATTGAACAGTCTGACCCATCTTCTAACCGTTGAATCACTCGTAGCATTTTGTTCGTAAGCGTCGCAGATTTGCCGATGAATTTCCTTTGGTTTAACTTTCTTTGCGTTTAGAAAACGAATCACAGATCTGATTTCACACGCGGCGGCATTTTCAATTACGGCTGATATTATAAAGGAGCTCTAAAAAGCACACGTCGACAGCAGCGATCTGAAAATGGCGTACGTGTCTTCTCCTTGAGTCAGAGTAGCTGCCGCGCATGCTCGGAACTGCGATCGTAGCGCTACCGCGGATAGAAATAGAAACGCAACTTACATTGTGGAGGACCCTCGTATATCATCAAATCCTCACTCTCGTTTTTGTTCGGACATTGCTTTTTTAAATATTTCCCTTTGTTGTCTTTTCGTTTTATGACTATACACCCAACTATAGCGCCGCTGACACTTTAAGGGGGGGGGGGGGGTAGGACGTCAAACGGGCTGACTTGGAGCAGGAGAGGCATCACAGGATATTTTAATTTCCAGTGTCTATACTCTTACAAATAAAGTCATAAAACTTTGTCAGCATCGCCACGAAGGATTCAGGATTCACACTCATTGCAGTGGAAGTTCGAAAACATAACGAAGTTTCTTTTTTTTTACTTGTGAAATTTCATCATTTTTTCAGTCACTAATGGCTGCATTTGTTGCTATAGGTACACTTTTCTTCATAAGTTAGAGAGATTCTTCGATGACTTTTGCACAGCATACATACCATACTTACATGTGTATGAAACTCTAGAATTTATTTAATTTATGAAAAACCGAATGAGCCATTACATTTTAAACTTCATGTTTAGAAAAAACACAAATTTTATAGTTAATTACCTCAATTTTTACCACAGTTTTAAATAGATTGGGAAAATTCTAGAGTTTCATACACCTTTAAGTATGGTTTGTATGCTGTGCATAATTCATCGAAGTATCTCTCTTACTTATGAAGAAAAGTGTACCTATACCAACAAATGCTGCCATTAGTAAATGAAAAAAATGATGAAATTTCACATGTAAAAAAAAATTACTTCGTTATGTTTTCGAACTTACACTGCTATGAGTGTGAATTCTGAATCCTTCCTGGTCATGCTGACAAAGTTTTATGAATTTATTTTTAAAAGTATAGACAGTGGAAATTAAAATGTCCTGTGGTGCGTCTCCTGCTGCAAGTCGGTCCGTTTGACGTCCTACCCCCCCTTAAGGGCAATATCTGTATGAAGGTACGGTGGAGTATTGCATTAGTCACCGGTAGTGGTGAGCATAGCATGTCGTCAGCTGGGATATTGCACGCCACAAACAAGGCGATTTCTCCATTGTCTGGGATTCGGTGGTTTTGCCTAGTATGTGACTCGAAACGGTACGTTGGCATAACAGGTGCGCTGGTATCGGGAATAAATAGCTGTCGATTTCTTAGCAGAATGATTCATAGGTCAGCAGTCTGTTGGGACGAGGGCCTGTGCCAGATGAGGGATGAGGGGGCGACATTTAACCATCAGCAGGAGCTTCGAGCCTCCATCGTGGTGCCATCTTTCTGCACTGTCTGCCCCCCTGACTCGGGTCACAAGCCAGGCACAGCAGCCGGCTTCCGACAACGCAGTGGGCCCACCTCCTCGCTGCACACTTCAGCTTCCCTTGTGCGATCATTCATCACAGAGACGGGTACTTGTGCAAGATTTCTGTCCGTCTCCATGTGCAGCTGAGACTAGAGCTGTGGGTCACGCGAAGGTGGTGCGTGCTAGGCACCGAGTGCAAGCGTCAGCAAAGCAGGGCCCGAGCGATACTATGTTGCGAGCAGCTGTTCGCCAGCAGTGGCCTAGCTGGATACTGGCCCTCTTCCTGTGGGTTGCGGGCGTGGGCGCCTAGCTCCCACCTTGTATCGACACAGCGCTGATGAATATGTAAAAAACAAATTTACGTATTTCCAGCATGCTGGGATGCTAAAGGGTCAACAGCTTGTGATACTCTTCGTTGATCCATTACGGATCGTGTGACGACGGCTGGTATAAACTTCTTGATGCAATAATTTACCAACAGCCGTATGTATTGTAGAAATTTATTTTATTTTATGAACTTCTGTGTGCTACCAGTTTCGGCATTACATTGATGCCATCTTCAGGCCCCTGTACAATGAGTAGAAGAAACGTACTATTACAAAAAATTATAAAAAAATATAGAACATAATTTAACAATTTACAGGTATCATGTTAACTGTGTAAGTGGCTCATAGAGATATATTGCATATCATTGAAACTGTATGTAACATTAGGGCACATATGCTTCTGCCTATGTCATGCTGTTGTTAATAGTTTTCCCCGTTTTACTGAAATAACGCATGATATATGAACATGTGTGTACGCTATTATTCATAAAACCGTAACACACAGTTGTAATAGGCCATGCAACACATCAGATGTACTGCATACATTCGTATGTCCGGTGGAACAGTGGAAGAATTATTTTTTTAATAAAAATTAACTAATATAAATAACAATAAAATAAATTAAAATACAAGAAAATGTGACAACCATGTCAGATACATAGTTACTTATGTGTGGTCTTGGTCGTATTATGTGTGGTACGACTAACAGCTGCCGCAATATTAACGATAAAAAGCATAGAAGAGTTTGTCTTAAAGCCCAATTGCATTCCCGAAGTAAACCAATTCACTTGTACTATAGAATCATCAAACACCTGGTCATCGTAGACACTTCGTTAGGACCCTTATATAGCACAACCTCACATTTTGCTGAGTGGCAGCTACTGGCGTTGCATTAATCCACTCAGCACAATGTGGGGTTGTCCTACATAAGGGTCCTAATGAAGTGTCTATAATGACCAGGTCCTTGATGATTCTATGCCGGCCGAAGTGGCCGTGCGGTTAAAGGCGCTGCAGTCTGGAACCGCAAGACCGCTACGGTCGCAGGTTCGAATCCTGCCTCGGGCATGGATGTGTGTGATATCCTTAGGTTAGTTAGGTTTACCTAGTTCTAAGTTCTAGGGGACTAATGACCTCAGCAGTTGAGTCCCATAGTGCTCAGAGCCATTTTTGATGATTCTATAATACGATTGTATTGGTTTACTTCGGGAATGCAACTGGGTTTTAAGACAAACTCTTTTATGCTTTTTATCGTTAATATTGCGGCAGCTGTAAGTCGAACCACACAGAATACGACCTAGACCACACATAAGTAACAATGTATTCTGACATGGTTGTCACATTTTCTTGTATTTTAATTTATTTTATTGTTATTTATATTGTTGTTGTTGTTGTCTTCAGTCCTGAGACTGGTTTGATGCAGCTCTCCATGTTACTCTATCCTGTGCAAGCTTCTTCATCTCCCAGTACTTACTGCAGGTTACATCCTCCTGAATCTGCTTAGTGTATTCATCTCTTGGTCTCCCTCTACGATTTTTACCCTCCACGTTGCCCTCCAATGCTAAATATGTGATCCCTTGATGCCTCAGAACATGTCCTACCAACCGGTCCCTTCTTCTGGTCAAGTTGTGCCACAAACTCCTCTTCTCCCCAATTGTATTCAATACCTCCTCATTAGTTACGTGATCCAGCCATATAATCTTCAGCATTCTTCTGTAGCACCATATTTCGAAAGCTTCTATTCTCTTCTTATCCAAACCATTTATTGTCCATGTTTCACTTCCATACATGGCTACACTCCATACAAATACTTTCAGAAACGACTTCCTGACACTTAAATCTATACTCGATGTTAACAAATTTCTCTTCTTCAGAAACGCTTTCCTTGCCATTGCCAGTCTACATTTTATGTCCTCTCTACTTCGACCATCATCAGTTATTTAGCTCCCCAAATAGCAAAACTCCTTTACTACTTTAAGTGTCTCATTTCCTACTCTAATTCCCTCAGCATCACTCGACTTAATTCGACTACATTCCATTATCCTCGTTTCGCTTTTGTTGATGTTCATCTTATATCCTCAAGACACTGTCCATTCCGTTCAACTGCTCTTCCAAGTCGTTTGCTGTCTCTGACAGAATTACAATGTCATCGGCGAACCTCAACATTTTTATTTCGTCTCCATGGAATTTGATACCTACTCCGAACTTTTCATTTGTTTCCTTTACTGCTTGCTCAATATACAGATTGAATAACATCGGGGACAGGCTACAACCCTGTCTCACTTCCTTCCCAACCGCTGCTTCCCTTTCATGCCCCTCGACTCTTATAACTGCCAGCTGGTTTCTGAACAAATTGTAAATAGCCTTTCGCTCCCTGTATTTTACCCCTGCCATCTTTAGAATTTGAAAGAGAGTATTCCAGTCAACATTGTCGAAAGCTTTCTCTAAGTCTACAAATGCTAGAAACGTAGGTTTGCCTTTCCTTAATCTACACTCCTGGAAATGGAAAAAAGAACACATTGACACCGGTGTGTCAGACCCACCATACTTGCTCCGGACACTGCGAGAGGGCTGTACAAGCAATGATCACACGCACGGCACAGCGGACACACCAGGAACTGCGGTGTTGGCCGTCGAATGGCGCTAGCTGCGTAGCATTTGTGCACCGCCGCCGTCAGTGTCAGCCAGTTTGCCGTGGCATACGGAGCTCCATCGCAGTCTTTAACACTGGTAGCATGCCGCGACAGCGTGGACGTGAACCGTATGTGCAGTTGACGGACTTTGAGCGAGGGCGTATAGTGGGCATGCGGGAGGCCGGGTGGACGTACCTCCGAATTGCTCAACACGTGGGGCGTGAGGTCTCCACAGTACATCGATGTTGTCGCCAGTGGTCGGCGGAAGGTGCACGTGCCCGTCGACCTGGGACCGGACCGCAGCGACGCACGGATCCACGCCAAGACCGTAGGATCCTACGCAGTGCCGTAGGGGACCGCACGGCCACCTCCCAGCAAATTAGGGACACTGTTGCTCCTGGGGTATCGGCGAGGACCATTCGCAACCGTCTCCATGAAGCTGGGCTACGGTCCCGCACACCGTTAGGCCGTCTTCCGCTCACGCCCCAACATCGTGCAGCCCGCCTCCAGTGGTGTCGCGACAGGCGTGAATGGAGGGACGAATGGAGACGTGTCGTCTTCAGCGATGAGAGTCGCTTCTGCCTTGGTGCCAATGATGGTCGTATGCGTGTTTGGCGCCGTGCAGGTGAGCGCCACAATCAGGACTGCATACGACCGAGGCACACAGGGCCAACACCCAGCATCATGGTGTGGGGAGCGATCTCCTACACTGGCCGTACACCACTGGTGATCGTCGAGGGGACACTGAATAGTGCACGGTACATCCAAACCGTCATCGAACCCATCGTTCTACCATTCCTAGACCGGCAAGGGAACTTGCTGTTCCAACAGGACAATGCACGTCCGCATGTATCCCGTGCCACCCAAAGTGCTCTAGAAGGTGTAAGTCAACTACCCTGGCCAGCAAGATCTCCGGATCTGTCCCCCATTGAGCATGTTTGGGACTGGATGAAGCGTCGTCGCACGCGGTCTGCACGTCCAGCACGAACGCTGGTCCAACTGAGGCGCCAGGTGGAAATGGCATGGCAAGCCGTTCCGCAGGACTACATCCAGCATCTCTACGATCGTCTCCATGGGAGAATAGCAGCCTGCTTTGCTGCGAAAGGTGGATATACACTGTACTAGTGCCGACATTGTGCATGCTCTGTTGCCTGTGTCTATGTGCCTGTGGTTCTGTCAGTGTGATCATGTGATGTATCTGACCCCAGGAATGTGTCAATAAAGTTTCCCCTTCCTGGGACAATGAATTCACGGTGTTCTTATTTCAATTTCCAGGAGTGTATTTTCTAAGATAAGTCGTAGGGTCAGTATTGCCTCACGTTTTCCAACATTTCTACGGAATCCAAACTGATCTTCCCCGAGGTCGGCTTCTACCAGTTTTTCCATACCTCTGTAAAGAATTCGCGTTAGTATTTTGCAGCTGTGACTTATTAAACTGATAGTTCGGTAATTTTCACATCTGTCAACACCTGCTTTCTTTGGGATTGGAATTATTATATTCTTCTTGAAGTCTGAAGGTATTTCGCCTGTCTCATACGTCTTGCTGACCAGATGGTAGAGTTTTGTCAGGACTGACTCTCCCAGGGGCCGTCATTAGTTCTAATGGAATGTTGTCTACTCCCGGGGCCTTGTTTCGACTCAGGTCTTTCAGTGCTCTGTCAAACTCTTCACGCAGTATCATGTCTCCCATTTCATCTTCATCTACATCCTCTTCCATTTCCATAATATTGTCCTCAAGGACATCGCCCTTGTATAGACCCTATTAGCTAATTTTTATTAAAAAAATAATTCTTCCACTGTTCCACCGGACATACGAATGTTTGCAGTACATCTGATGTGTTGCATGACCTATTACAACTGTGTGTTACGGTTTTATGAATAATAGCGTACACATATGTTCATATATCATGCGTTATTTCAGTAAAACGGGGAAAACTATTAACAACAGCATGACATAGGCAGAAGCATATGTGCCCTAATGTTACATATAGTTTTAATGATATACAATATGCCGGCAGGTGTGGCCGAGCGGTTCTAGGCGCTTCAGTCTGTATCCGCGCGACCACTACGGTCGCAGGTTCCAATTTTGCCTCGGGCATGGATGTCTGTGATGTCCTTAGGTTAGTTAGGTTTAAGTAGTTCTAAGTTCCAGGGGACTGATGACCTCAGATGTTAAGTCCCATAATGCTCAGAGCCATTTGAACCATTTGATATACAATATATCTCTTTGAGCCACTTACGTAGTTAACATGATACCTGTAAATTGTTAACGTATGTTCTGTATTCTTTATAATTTTTTGTAATAGTACGTTTCTTCTACTCATTGTACAGGGGCCTGAAGATGGCATCAATGTAATGCCGAAACTGGTAGCACATAGAAGTTCATAAAATAAAATAAATTTCTACATTACATTCGGCTGTTGGTAAATTATTGCATCAAGAAACTTGTGATACTATTTCAGTATGATGAATAGCCAAATTTGCAAAATAGCTGTTTTTATTACTTGATGATGACTACTTTCGGGTTTTTATTCATAACACATTCTCACATCGTCCATTTAACCAGAATAAATATTAATCCACGTAACAAAATATCGTGACAGTTACTATCCAAAGAGTACAATGCAAGTAATCATTGAGACAGCGATTAAGGTGATTTTTTTGCTATGCGGAGTAATACTTATTCTGATTGAATGGTTATGAATAAAAATCAGAAACTAGTCGTCACAAAATAATAAAAAGAGCTATTTTGCAACTCTGGCTGCTTGTCATATCGAAATAGAACATAAATTACTGATTTTGACAGCTGCTTCTCTCTCTAGTCCCCCATTAGCCTGCCTGTCATCATCAGCCATCAAATGTTCGACATTCTTACAACTTAACTACTTCCAGGGTTGGCTATACAACAATGTTTTATTCATATTAGTAACATTTGTCAATTATGACAATAACACAAGTCTACAAATTTATGCTATGCAACATTTTTCTTAATCAATTCAGATGATTCTAATGTTTTTTGATGTGCTAAGATCAGAACTAATGGTTTTCTTCACCACACAAACTGTTTTTCAGGAAGTAATGACGAAGGGACAAAAAAAACATACAAAACTCATACATTAATAAATTTTATTATAAAATCCATGATAGAATATTTTGAGCTTTTGTAGGTAACTGTTTGCGCTGTTAAGTATTTTTTTCAATTGGTAAAATACGGCACTATTAACAGTACAATGAAGTGTTAAGTTCTTCGGGTCTAATAAAAACGGATAGAGCTTAATGCCTCTTCTTTTCCCCGCAAGTCTGCGTGTCGTTTTCTTCTGTGCACTGACAGAAGATATTCCCTGTATAGCATTCAGCAGGAGTGGGCAATCACGCTGGCATCCCATCTGTCCTGTTACTTCCGCTCCATATGTTTAAAGTTTTGGCGGAATCTTTCTCCCTGTTTCTCACCACACACATCCTCTCTATTTTCCAAAAAACAGCTGACATGGGAGTCCAGAAGGTGCAGTTTGGAGCTCATTGATGTATCCAATATTTGTTATCTAGCATTTTTCTCAGTAATTCTCATAATTAAGATCATTGTATTTGCTGAGAGACATGTTGGCATCTTGTATAAAGGATAGCCAAGATTATGTTAAACTTTCATTCATTGAGTTTTCAAATGTTACGTCTTTCATTAGTGTGAGAACGTCTGGGCTGTCGGAAATCCTCTTCGTTCGACTTAGATTCTCATAGCCATGGGAACGTACTTGACACTTTCTTAAAAGTGTTGCCAACTTTTGGTAGGGCTTCAATAAATTGTTTATTTATATCAAGTTTTATGTGGAGTCAAAAGCTTTTTTTTGTGGGACCCATCTTTAAATCGTATAACAAATATTGGCGTTCTAACTGGCCAGAGTTTTTGACAACAGAGCATGTCTTTTGCACGACTGTTCCATTTGCATAGGAAGGAGGAGTTCTTCCACACACCTGGAACAACTCCATGTGGGGCCAATGACTTGTGCTGATCCCAAGCTTTACCCAAAGTACGCAAAATATATTTCTTTGACAATGTCTGAGATTCTCCGCTGCTGCTTTTTCATTATCAGTTTGCTACAGATGTATCGGAAGTGGTCACGGAATTAATATAGCCTGTTGAGCCCATGAAATTCACAAAAGCAGGCACCAGTCGATTTATCACCCGATGCTGAAGATTGCGTGACAAGAGATATGCGAAAAGAACATATAAGCCTCAACATCACAATATCACCAAAATATACAGGTAACTGTTTTATAGCCAATAAAAATTAAACTTCTTTTTGTATCAGGTTACACTGTAAAGATTCACAAAGCAATACTGCCGTAATTATAACGACTAAATTGCTATATTTTGGTTACCTCACAGAAATTCTAAATTTATGTCAGAAATAATGCATGTTATTGAACACTCAAAGTACTTTACCTGAAATCCGCACACCAAAAATACACCAGAAAAATCGTTTACCTTTCAGAGAAAATGACATTGTCAACAAGTGTTATCTATGTACAACATTTAAATTCGTTTATAGCCAAAGGAGTATAATAGTTATAAAATTTTATCTATACGGTACGCTTAGCTACGTGTAAAATTTAAATTAACTTCAGGTCCAACAGAAGGAGTATTACTTTCAACTACAAAAAACTTAAACCTACTACTACACCATATGTGTTCGATTTGTCTTCTTACGTGCTTGGTAATTGGGGTCCTTGATCCAGCAATGCGATTCTTCGTTTCGTCTCTGTTCCGTTCGAGCGGCCGCTCTTGCGTATGGTCTCCTTTTGCTGGTCTGTTCTGACAAACTTGCCGTACTCATGGCGATTTAGAATTTGCCGTGGCAGATCATACGGACGCTCCTAATTGTGTATACGACTTATACGTCTGTAGTTTTGAAAAGAGTGGTAACACAGCGGTGGCCTTTGTACCCCATAGACAGAACTCAGTTAAAAGTTTCAGGAATTAATGCAACCAATCGCCGTTTTTCCATTAGTTTTTATTTATTCATGACCGGTTCCGAATCGCCTGGCGATTCATCATCAGACGATACAATTTAGTTTGAAGTATTGCGGGAGGTCGTGCATTGTTTTTATTCTTGTGGCAGGCATTGCTCTGGAAAATATGTGTTCTTACCAGCATGGTTAAAGCATCAAGTGAAACAGGCACTTTTCCACCGATGGTGACTCCCACATGTGGTGTGTCATCGGTGGAAAAGTGCCTGTTTCACTTGATATTTAACGATGCTGGTAAGCACACATTATGTTTTCCAGAGCAGTGCCTGCCACAAGAATAAAAGCAATTCACGACCTCCACAATAATCCAAACTAAATTGTATCATCTGATGATGAATCGCCAGGCGATTCGAGACCGGTCATGAATAAATAAAAACTGAAGAAAAATCGGTGGATGGTTGCAGTAATTCCTGAAACCTTTAACAAGACAGTCGCAGTATTCCAAATCCAGAATGGATAAAAGTTTTATTTTTTTTAGAACTCAGTTAATTTAGAGTCCAATTTATCTTGTCTGTCTATAATATATGTTTCATATCTTCTTCTCCTTCACAAGTACAAATACAGTTCTCAATCAACCCCAGGTGATGAAAGTGTTTTTCAAAGCGAGAATAACTGAAAATCATACGTGTAATGGTTGCATAAAATCCTCTTGACACTGGTTGCTTCATGTACCAATGTGTTATCGTGCGCACTCTAAAATGTTTCCGTTTGTCGTTAGTTCTCCTTCTCCACTCCTCATCCAATCTCTTCGGCATCGTCTTTAAAGTAGTTGTAATAAGTCTGTGTGCTGCACTTCCGAATGAGAGAGCATTCCTGAAGTTGCGCCTTACTCAGCCGGTTGATCGGCCTGTGAGCTTTGACCCAGATTAATGTGACTCAGTTTTGCTGATTGTATAGACGACTGAATTGCTATATAAATTCATAAGCGACTGGGTTGTTGCGCCGCTGTATAAAATGGTTTTTCAAGATCATGACTGCTGCTAGGTGGTCGACGGCGGTCATAATTTTGCCCTCAGTGCATTTTCCCGCATACTTGAATGATTCTGAAATGGCTACTATCTCTGCCATCATAATAGACCTATCAGCAAACAATTTATAATATCCATAAGCACGTGTTGTCTGGTCAACGAATGCACATCCGGTGCAATTTGCAAACTTGACCCCAACTGTACGTCGTATTTTGGCGTCCGTCTAGGTATCATTCAGAGTATTTAAACAACGCTACGTATCATTCAGATTATTTAAACAACGGAAAATCCAGGACGCAATGTAACAATATTATGAAAAGGATAGTTGCTACTCAACATATAGCGGAGATGGTGATTCGCAAATAGGCACAATAAAAAGACCGACAGAAAGTGAGCTTACGGCCAACAAGGCCTTCGTCGAAAATAAGCGCGCGCGCGCGCACACACACACACACACACACACACACACACACACACACACACTAGGCCTTAGTCGAAAATGCACACACACACACACACACACACACACACACACACACACGTAAACGCAACTCACTCACACATGACCACAGTCTCTGGCTGCTGAAGTGTTGAGCTGTGTGTGTGCGTGTGTGTGTGTGTGTGTGTGTGTGTGTGTGTGTGTGTGTGTTGTGTGTGTGTCATATCTATTTTAGAACTACCCTTTTCATAATATTGTTGCATTCCATCTTGGATTTTTCACTGTTTGATTTCGCCTGATGGTTTTTCTCGATCCCATAACGGAGTGCTATTTTCCTTTGTAAATGTTTTCTAAAGCATCACTATACTCTGTGTCCGTCGTTCTTTCTCTTCTTTCCTGTGTTTCTCTTGTGTCATTACAAACCGCACTGCACGCTCGACGTACAAGCCTTTGAGTTTGGCTTCAACAACTAGAAACTGTGGCCATGTGTGAGTTGCGCTTGTGTGTGTGTGTGTGTGTGTGTGTCTGTGTGTGGCGACTATTTTCGAAGAAGGCTTTTTTGGCCGTCCGACATATGATGCGTAGCAACTATCATTTTCATAATATTGTTCAGACTATTTAATTCGATTTCTGTGAGGGATACTGTCAAGCTTCTTTGGTGAATTTTGTTTATTAATTTTACAGCTATCGGATCCGAGTATGAGAGCTCTGTAGGGAGAACACGCTTCACTACTACATAAACTTGACCCCGTAGCCTGAGCTGAACTTTGTTTCTATGTAAGGGACGATCAAAAAGTTGCCGTTTGAGGGCGTTGCTGCAGCGTATACGCAACCCAGCGCGTCTCCGATGCGGGTATATAAGCACAGACATATGAGTAAGGGGTAGTGTGCCCTTAGAACAGAATCTTTTTGATCACCTCTAGTACTTCTCAGTATTAAAGTTACCGAATTAAACAATAAAAAATGTCAGTTTGATATAACAACAGCACAGATCCATTGCTCTGTTTCATCGTCCTTAAGGCACATACAACATCACCTAACAATACCTAGTCTCATCTACTCCTGCATCAGCAGTGAAGGTCATATCAAATTTATGCTTAAGTAACCGTTGCTGTATTGAATTTCCACATTAACTGATGAGGTTATTACTGCTCACGGAAGCCATTGAAGATTTGTTCAAATATCAACATGTTCCGCCAATGTAGATAACTGACCAGCAACTATAATTCTGTTTCTTCCACAATATTCATAAATAATCCCGCGTGCTCCACGAAATAAACTGAATCATAAATTACTTTTACGCTACGAAATGTCGTAATACTATCAAGCACATAATCTACGTGTGCATGACCAGTGACGCTTGGGCATTGTTGACGTGTAAACAGCAAGACAATGCCCCCAGACAGAGGAAAGGCGCGCACAGCTGCGAAAATTCCACAAACTAGCGATGAGTGAAAGGGTGATTTATTACGTGATAACATCAAAGATAGAAGTATTCCCTACGATACTAGATAACAGTTTTCATACCACGGGTAGAGCTGTAGCGTGCATTTCTTTGCGCTGTTTCAAAGTAATCTAGAACATGCGTGGGAGCTTATTTGGTGATCCAGTAGTGTCTGGTAAAACAGTCGATCGATACCGTCTGGATATTCTGCGTAACCGACGACCTCATAAAATGAAGATTTAGATTTAACTTCGATGCGAGACAACGCCGTTGGAAATGTAGCGGTGCTTCGAATGTCCATGTTGTTGTTGTTGTTGTTGTTGTGCTCTTCAGTCCTGAGACTGGTCTGATGCAGCTCTCCATGCTACTCTATCCTCTGCAAGCTTCTTCATCTCCCAGTACTTACTGCAACCTACATCCTTCTGAATCTACTTAGTGCATTCATCTCTAGGTCTCCCTCTACGATATTTACCCTCCACACTGCCCTCCAATGCTAAATTTGTGATCCCCTGATGCCTCAGAATATATCCTACCAACCGGTCCCTTCTTCTGGTCAAGTTGTGCCACAAACTCCTCTTCTCCGCAATTCTATTCATTACCACCACATTAGTTATGTCCCCCCTGCGGGTCCGGGGATTAGAATAGGCCCGAGGTATTCCTGCCTGTCGTAAGAGGCGACTAAAAGGAGACCATCCCCCTCACGGGGGTAGTTAGCGCCTGCGTCCGGAGACGGACGGTTTCCCGACCTATAATCGTGGTCTTTTTGGTTTTTCACTTCTCGTTTCTTCATTCCTTTTGTTGGTTCCTTTCTTTGCTCTTCTCCACTTCACTGTCTTCCTTACTCTTTCCCTTGACTTCTCCTTGCCTTCTCATTGCCTTTTTCTCCTTGCCTTCTCATTGCCTTTTTCTCCTTGCCTTCTCATTGCCTTTTTCTCCTTGCCTTCTCATTGCCTTCTTCTCCTTGCCTTCTCCTTGCCTCCTTCTCCTTGCTTTCTCATTGCCTTCTTCTCCTTGCCTTCTCTGGTCTCCGCCTCGGCGTTTGAGACAGTCTGTCCTCTTTCTCCCTCTCTCTTCTTTTTCCTCTTCTTCCTTCCTCCCTGTGCGTGTCTGAAGGCCGACCCACGCGTTCGCACGCGTAGCCGGTGACGGGGTAACGCGTAAGTCCCCGCCCTGGGTAGACATGTAAGGCACGCGCGTACCCCCTGGTAAAGGCCAGGCCCGGGGAGGGGTGATTGCCTGAGCTGATACCTTCTGACCATGCCGATTGGTCCCTCCGTCTGTTTCTCGGGAGGTGTGACCTGAGGTGTAAACATTCACCTAAGGCGGGAGTGCCCTCTGAGAGGGTCCCCACAAGGAAGGAGCGCGCCATCGGAGACGCTGGCAATCATGGGGGATTCCTCCGCAATGGATTCTACTCCATCGCTTTCGACTTCGACCCACAAACGGAAACGTGACCAGCCATCAGTGACAAAAATACTACCGCCTGCCCCACAGTTCCTCGTCGTTTCTCGATCTGAGGAAGGAAAGGATTTTTCCTCTGTCAACCCTTTCGTTATCCAGAAGGGCGTCGATGCCATAGCTGGATCTGTCAAATCTTGTACCAGATTGCGTAACGGTACCCTATTACTCGAAACTGAGAGCGCCTTTCAGGCACAAAAACTGCTTCGGGCCACACTCCTTTACACATTCCCTGTCCGGGTGGAGGCTCACCGAACTTTGAATTCGTCTCGTGGTGTGGTCTATACTAGATCCCTCGACGGCTTGACTGACGAGGAGATTCAATCTTTCCTCGCTGAGCAGGGCGTGACGGCTGTCCATAGGGTCATGAAAAAGGTCAACAATGACCTTGTACCGACCCGGACACTTTTCTTAACCTTCGATAGTGTTAAGCTGCCATCGCGCATCAAGGCGGGCTACGAGGTCATTTCAGTTCGCCCCTATGTCCCGACACCTACGCGCTGCTACCAGTGTCAGCGTTTCAATCACACTCGACAGTCTTGTTCCAATGCGGCTAAATGTGTCACTTGTGGCAGGGATGCCCATGAGGGTGACTGTCCACCTCCGTCTCCTCGTTGTGTGAACTGTCAGGGTGACCATGCCGCATCCTCCCGCGACTGTCCTGTCTATAAGGAAGAACGCTGTATCCAGGAAATTCGAGTCAAAGAGAAAGTGTCCACCTCGGCTGCTCGCAAGCTATTGGCTAGTAGGAAGCCCACGCTGCTCCCAGCGGGGAAATACAGCACTGTCCTCGCCTCTCCTCGGACTACCCGGGAGGTAGCAACCCAGACATGCGATCTGACCTTCAGCACCACGGTCGTCCGTTCGGCCAGTGCTAAGATCGCGCGGTCGACGTCTCCTCTTCCTCCCATCACCCCACAGACACCAGCCACTTCCTCAGCTTCTGCTCAGTCGAAGACCCCGAAGTCAGATGCACGGGCCTTCAAGAAGGAACCATCCCGTGCAGACTTCCTCCGTTCCTCGACCTCCCAGCCTTCGACCGGTACTTCCACCAAACGTCCTTCTAAAAAGGCGCATAGGAAGCACAGTTCTCCTTCTCCGCCGCGGCGCATTTCTTCTCCTGCGCCACCCAGCGGTTGCCGCCCCAGGCCGTCATCCGTTTCGCCTGGCCGCACCGCTGGTCGCCGAACATCTGGCCGTTCACCGGCGGAGGAAGCTCCCCCTCCCGGCCATCCTCCTGAGATGGCCGATGACCCTATAGACCCCATGGACGATGACTGTCTGCCTCCTGCTAGCGGCGGCAGTACTCGCTCGAAGCCAGGCCCTAAGCGGCCTTCGAGGTGACCCCTTCTCTCATCTTCCTTTTCTTACGATGGCACTTATTAACTGGAATATTCGCAGCATTCGCTCCAACCGAGAGGACTTGAAGTTGCTGCTCCGCTCGCATCGTCCGCTCGTCGTAGCCCTCCAGGAAACGAAGCTACGCCCATGCGATCAAATTGCCTTGGCACACTACACCTCTGTGCGTTTTGACCTACCCCCTGTGGTAGGTGTCCCAGCTCATGGAGGGGTTATGTTGCTGGTCCGGGATGATATTTACTACGATCCCATCACGTTGCACACCGGCCTGCAGGCAGTAGCCATCCGCATTACTCTCCCCACTTTCACGTTTTCCTTTTGTACCGTTTACGCTCCATCGTCATCTGCCGTTACCAGGGCAGACATGACGCAACTTATTACTCAGCTACCTGCGCCATTTTTGTTAACTGGAGACTTCAATGCCCACCATCCTCTTTGGGGCTCTCCAGCATCCTGCCCGAGGGGCTCCTTGTTAGCAGACCTTTTCAACCAGCTCAATCTTGTCTGCCTCAATACTGGCGCCCCTACTTTTCTTTCGGACACATCTCATACCTATTCCCATTTAGACCTCTCTATATGTACTCCCCAACTTGCACGCCGGTTTGAGTGGTATGCACTTGCTGATGCATATTCGAGCGACCACTTCCCGTGTGTTATCCATCTCCTGCAGCATACTCCCTCTCCGTGCTCATCTCGTTGGACCATCTCCAAGGCAGACTGGGGGCTCTTCTCTTCCAGGGCGACCTTTCAGGATCAAACCTTCACAAGCTGCGATCGTCAGGTCGCACACCTCACGGAAGTCATTCTCGCTGCTGCTGAATATTCCATCCCTCACCCTACTTCTCCTCCACGTCGCGTACCGGTCCCCTGGTGGACCGCAGCATGTAGGGACGCTTTACGTGCTCGTCGACGTGCTTTACGCACCTTTAAACGCCACCCTACAGTGGCGAATTGCATTAATTATAAACGATTACGTGCTCAGTGTCGTCGTATTATTAAAGAAAGCAAGAAAGCCAGCTGGGCTGCTTTCACCAGCACCTTCAACAGTTCTACTCCTTCTTCTGTTGTCCGGGGTAGCCTGCGCCGGCTATCTGGCACTAAGGTCCACTCCCCAGTTTCTGGCTTGAAGGTCGCGAATGAAGTCCTTGTGGCCCCTGAGGCTGTCTCCAATGCCTTCGGCCGCTTTTTCGCCGAGGTTTCGAGCTCCGCTCATTACCACCCTGCCTTCCTCCCCCGCAAACAGGCAGAGGAGGCGAGGCCACCTAACTTCCGCTCCTCGAATCGTGAAGGTTATAATGCCCCATTCACCATGCGGGAACTGGAAAACGCACTTGGCCGATCACGGTCCTCCGCTCCAGGGCCTGATTCTATTCATATCCAGATGCTGAAGAACCTTTCTCCTGCGGGTAAAGGTTTTCTTCTTCGTACTTACAATCGCATCTGGATTGAGGGACATGTTCCCGCATGCTGGCGCGAGTCTATTGTTGTCCCGATTCCTAAGCCGGGGAAGGACAAGCACTTGCCTTCCAGTTATCGACCCATCTCGCTTACCAGCTGTGTCTGTAAAGTGATGGAGCGAATGGTTAACTCTCGATTGGTTTGGCTGCTCGAGTCTCGACGCCTACTTACCAATGTACAATGTGGATTTCGAAGGCGCCGCTCTGCTGTCGACCATCTGGTTACCTTGTCGACCTTCATCATGAATAACTTCTTGCGGAAGCGCCCGACCGCGGCTGTGTTCTTTGATTTGGAGAAGGCTTACGACACCTGTTGGAGGGCGGGCATTCTCCGCACCATGCATACGTGGGGCTTTCGCGGTCGCCTCCCTCTTTTTATTCGTTCCTTTTTAATGGATAGACAGTTTCGGGTGCGTGTGGGTTCTGTCCTGTCCGACACCTTTCGCCAGGAGAATGGGGTGCCACAGGGCTCAGTTTTGAGCGTCGCTCTCTTCGCCATCGCGATCAATCCAATAATGGATCGCCTCCCAGCTGATGTATCAGGCTCCCTTTTCGTGGACGATTTTACCATCTATTGCAGCGCGCAGTGTCCACGTGTCCTGGAGCGCTGTCTACAGCGTTCTCTTGACCGTCTTTACTCTTGGAGTGTCGCCAATGGCTTCCGTTTTTCTGCCGAGAAGACGGTCTGTATTAACTTCTGGCGCTACAAAGAGTTTCTCCCACCGTCCTTACGACTCGGTCCCGTTGCTCTCCCACTCGTGGAGACAATCAAATTTTTAGGCCTTACCTTTGACAGGAAACTTAGCTGGTCTCCACATGTGTCATATTTGGCCGCCCGTTGTACCCGTTCTTTAAATGTCCTCCGTGTTCTCAGTGGTATGTCGTGGGGAGCGGATCGAACCGTCCTACTTCGTCTATATCGGTCGATCGTCCGCTCCAAGCTGGATTATGGGAGCTTCGTCTACTCCTCTGCACGGCCATCCATCTTACGCCGCCTCAACTCCATACAACATCGGGGTTTACGACTTGCGATCGGAGCATTTTATACCAGTCCCGTAGAGAGTCTTCATGCTGACGCTGGCGAATTGCCACTCACCTACCGGCGCGATATACTGCTTTGTCGGTATGCCTGTCGGCTACTGTCAATGCCCGACCATCCTTCTTATCGTTCCTTTTTTGACGACTCTCTTGACTTTCAATACGGGTTGTATGTCTCTGCCTTGCTACCCCCTGGAGTTCGCTTTCGTCGCCTCCTTCAACACCTTCATTTTTCACTCCCTGCAACCTTTCGAGTGGGCGAGAGCCGCACGCCACCTTGGCTCCAGGCTCAGGTCCGCGTTCACCTCGACCTCAGCTCGCTCCCAAAAGAGGTCACCCCCGGTTCGGTCTACCACTCCCGTTTTTTGGAACTTCGTTCGAAGTTCAACAACATGACTTTCATTTATACAGATGGCTCTAAGACCAATGACGGGGTCGGGTGTTCCTTTATTGTCGGGGCACAAAGTTTCCAATACCGGCTCCATGGGCATTGTTCGGTCTTCACAGCTGAGCTCTTTGCCCTCTACCAGGCTGTTCTGTACATCTGCCGCCACCAACATTCTGCTTATGTCATCTGCTCAGATTCCCTGAGCGCCATCCAGAGCCTCAGTGATCCGTACCCGGGTCACCCTTTCGTACACCGGATCCAACGCTCTCTTCAGCAGCTGGTGGACGTCGGTACGCCGGTTAGCTTTATGTGGGTTCCTGGCCATGTCGGTATCCCTGGGAACGAAGCTGCAGATGCCGCGGCCAAGGCTGCGGTCCTCCAGCCTCGGACAGCTTCTTGTTGTGTCCCTTCGTCCGATTTTAGCAGGGTCATTTGTCGGCGCGTTGTGTCGCTGTGGCATGCCGATTGGGCTGCACTTACCGACAACAAGCTTCGGGCCTTAAAACCTCTTCCCGTGGCTTGGACGTCCTCCTCACGCCCTTCTCGGCGGGAGGAGGTCGTTTTAGCAAGGTTAAGAATTGGACACTGCCGGTTCAGCCATCGCCATCTGCTGACGGCTGCGCCGGCGCCGTTCTGCCCATGTGGGCACTTGCTGACGGTTAGTCACATTTTAATGTCCTGTCCCGATCTTAAAACACTGCGCCTCGATCTTAACCTGCCTACTACTTTAGATGCCATTTTAGCGGATGACCCACGAGCAGCTGCTCGTGTTCTTTGTTTTATCAATTTGACAAACCTCGCTAAGGACATTTGATGATGTTTTTTAATCCTATGCCTGTCAGTCTGTCTTTTATTGTGTTTTCCCTTTTAGTTGTTGTTGTCAACTTGTGCCTCGCGGTGCATTCTTAGAGTAGTCAGGGCGCTAATGACCATTGAAGTTGTGCGCCCGAAAACCACAAAAAAAAAAACATTAGTTATGTGATCTACCCATCTAATCTTCAGCATTATTCTGTAGCACCACATTTCGAAAGCTTCTATTCTCTTCTTGTCCAAACTATTTACCGTCCATGTTTCACTTCCATACATGGCTACACTCCATACAAATACTTTCAGAAACGACTTCCTGACACTTAAATCTATACTCGATGTTAACGAATTTCTCTTCTTCAGAAACGCTTTCCTTGCCATTGCCAGTCTACATTTTATATCCTCTCTACTTTACCATCATCAGTTATTTTGCTCCCCAAATAGCAAAACTCTTTTACTACTTTAAGAGTCTCATTTCCTAATCTAATTTCCTCAGCATCACCCGACTTAATTCGACTACATTCCATTATCCTCGTTTTGCTTTTGTTGATGTTCATCTTATATCCTCCTTCCAAGACACTGTCCATTCCGTTCAACAGCTCTTCCAAGTCGTTTGCTGTCTCTGACAGAATTCCAATGTCATCGGCAAACCTCAAAGTTTTTATTTCTTCGCCATGGATTTTAATACCTACACCAAATTTTCTTTTGTTTCCTTTACTGCTTGCTCAATATACAGATTGAATAACATCGGGGAGAGACTACAACCCTGTCTCACTCCTTTCCCAACCACTGCTTCCCTTTCATGCCCCTCGACTCTTATAACTGCCATCTGGTTTCTGTACAAATTGTAAATAGCCTTTCGCTCCCTGTATTTTACCCCTGCCATCTTTAGAATTTGAAAGACAGAATTCCAGTCAACATTGTCAAAAGCTTTCACTAAATCTACAAATGCTAGAAACGTAGGTTTGCCTTTCCTTAATCTTTCTTCTAAGATAAGTCGTAAGGTCAGTATTGCCTCACGTGTTCCAACATTTCTACGGAATCCAAACTGATCTTCCCCGAGGTCGGGTTCTACCAGTTTTTCCATACCTCTTTAAAGAATTCGCGTTAGCATTTTGCAGCTGTGACTTATTAAAGTGATAGTTCGGTAATTTTCACATCTGTCAACACCTGTTTTCTTTGGGATTGGAATTATTATATTGTTCTTGAAGTCTGAGGGTATTTCGCCTGTCTCGTACATTTTGCTCACCAGATGGTAGAGTTTTGTTAGGACTGGCTCTCCCAAGGCCGTCATTAGTTCTAATGGAATGTTGTCTACTCTCGGGGCCTTGTTTCAACTCAGGTCTTTCAGTGCTCTGTCAAACTCTTCACGCAGTATCGTATCTCCCATTTCATCTTCATCTACAAAAAAATTGGTTCAAATGGCTCTGAGCATTATGGGACTTAACTTCTGAGATCATCAGTCCCCTAGAACTTAGAACTACTTAAACCTAACTAACCTAAGGTCATCACACACATCCATGCCCGAGGCAGGATTCGAACCTGCGACAGAAGCGGTCACTCGATTTCCGTCTGTAGCGCCTAGAACCGCTCGGCCACCACGGCCGGCCTTCATCTACATCCTCTTCCATTTCTATAATATTGTCCTTAAGTACATCGCCCTTGTATAGACCCTCTATATACTCCTTTCACCTTTCTGCTTTCTCTTCTTTGTTTAGAACTGGGATTCCATCTGAATAACGCATTTATTGGTGTCTATTTCATCAGACTCACACCGATACGAAGCACTTTATGTTGTATTTTCTCCAATTTAAATTGGGTGGACGTGCTTGCAGACGCATATCAGATGCATTCAAAGTCCAGGTAAGGACGGATAAGTGCTCGGTAATTGATTAGAGTCTTGTTGAAATCTGCTGTTCAATTAACGATATTTATTACAGTTTCGCATTTATTTACAATCTTACGCTCCATGTAAGTTTGTGGTCTAATCTCAAGCCTAATTACTTGGCAGTTTTCTTGATTGAAAATGTCTATGGGTCTAGTTTCATTTGATTCAAGCCTGCACATCTGTGTCTAGTGAATACGCAGGTGGAGAACTCACCAAGAGACATTTATTTAGCAGCCAAGATTGGAAATTTTCCATCAGTTTGTGAAATGTCTGAATGCGATAGTTTAATGTCTCGCTGGTTCTCGGATGTTGTTCCGACACTGAAACTTAAGCCGCCTAGTGCTATTGCGGTCCCACTCGGGTGAACCCAGTCATATTTCGTATAGCAGAGTATCATCGCATGTTTTCAAATGAACTCTTTTATTTTTTTAAAATAAAAGCTCTCTTCAGATGTTCTGTCCAGAACCCACTACACCTGTACGCACCATAGATGGGTGATTTCTGTCTCCTGGAGAAAAATGTGTGCGATTTGGGAGCTACACTGTGATGAAAAGTATCTGGACACACCCAAAAACATACGATTATCATATTAGATGCATTGTGCTGCCATCTTCCGCCAGGTACTCCATATCAGCGACCTCAGTAGTCGTTACACATCGTGAGAGACCAGAATGGGGCGCTCCGCGGAACTCACGGACTTCCAACGTGCTCAGGTGATTGAGTGTCACTTGTGTCATACGTCTTTACGCGATATTTCTACACTCCTAAACATTCCTAGGCCCACTGTTTCCGATGTGATAGTGAGGTGGAAAGGTGAAGGGACACGTACAGCACAAAAGCGTACAGGCCTACTGACAGAGACCGACGACAGTTGAAGAGGGTCGTAATGTGTAACAGGCAGACATCTATCCAGACCATCACACAGGAATTCGAAACTGCATCAGGGTCCACTGCAAGCATTATGGCAGTAAGGCAGGAGGTGAGAAAACTTGAATTTCATGGTCGAGCGGCTGCTCATAAGTCACACATCGCAGCGGTAAATTCCAAACGACTCCTCGCTTGGTGGAGCGCAAACAGTGGACGATTGAACAGTGGAAAAACATTGTTTGGAGTGATGAATCACGGTACACAATATGGCGATACGATGGCAGGGTGTGGGTATGGCGAATGGCCGGTGAAATCATCTGCCAGCGCGTGTAGTGCCAACAGTAAAATTCGGAGGCGGTAGTTATGGTGTGGTCGTGTTTTTCATGAGGGGACTTGCGCCCCTTGTTGTTTTTTGTGGCACTATCACACACAGGCCTACATTGATGTTTTAAGCACCTTCTAGTTTCCCACTGTTGAAGAGCAATTCGGGTATGGCGATTGCATCTTTCAACATGATGAAGCACCAGTTCATAATACACGGCCTGTGGCTGAGTGGTTACCAGACAATAACATCCCTGTAATGGACTGGCGTGCACAGAGTCCAGACCTGAATCCTATAGAACACCTTTCGGATGTTTTGGACGCCGACTTCGTGCCAGGCCTCACCGACCGACATCGATATCTCTCCTCAGTGCAGCACTCCGTGAAGAATGGTCTGCCATTCCCCAAGGAACCCTCCAGCACCTAGTTCAACATATGCCTGCAAGAGTGGAATCTACGAGGGTTGCCCAGTAAATAATGCCCCATATTTTTTTTCTCCAGAAGTATTTATTCCACAACAATCAAATTTACATATGTGAAAGACTGATGTTTTGTCTACTTGCTTTATTTTTCCACATAATCTCCTTCAAGTTCGACGGCCTTTTTCCAGCGAGACACAAGAGCGTGTATTCCCTGCCGGTAAAAATCTTTACTCTGCCTACGGAGCCAGGTTGTCACTTCGTGAATCACTTCTTCGTCATCGGCAAAACGTCTTCCACGAATGAAATTCTTCATTGGCCCAAACAAGTGAAAGTCCGAAGGAGCCAAATCGGGGCTGTAGGGTGGATGGGGTAACACTATCCAACCCAGTTTCGCGATGTGTTCACAAGTCCTCAAACTTGTGTGAGGACGAGCGTTATCATGCTGAATCAAAACATCCTGTGAGTTAACATGACGCCCAAGGCGCCGGAAGCGCTGCTTAAGTTTGTCTAATGTTTTGACATAAGCCTCTGAATTAATGGTACTGCCTTTTGGCATCACATCAATGAGAATTACGCCCCCGCAATCCCAAAACACAGTCATCATGACTTTTCCGGCTGAAGGACCTGTTTTGAATTTTTTCTTCTGTGGAGAATAAGCATGACGCCATTCCATCGATTGTCTTTTTGTTTCGGGCTCAAAATGATGCACCCACGTTTCATCACCTGTCACAATCCGTGACAAAAAGGCCTCCCCGTCAACGTGAAAGCGTCGCAACAAATCGAAAGAAATGTCTTTTCTTTGGGATTTGTGATCGACAGTAAGACACCGAGGAACCCATCTTGCACACACTTTTGAGTATCCAAGCTGATTGATAATCACATCCACACTTCCTTTGCTTACTGACAACTCCAGTGCCAATTGTCGAGTCGTAATGCGTCG
The DNA here is from genome assembly GCF_023898315.1 of Schistocerca nitens. Lineage (NCBI taxonomy): Eukaryota > Metazoa > Arthropoda > Insecta > Orthoptera > Acrididae > Schistocerca > Schistocerca nitens. The sequence goes on from NC_064614.1 coordinate 26,138,819, forward strand.
ATCCCGTCGAATGAGAACATCAGCCCGCTGCAACATGTCAGGCGTGACAGCCGTGGGAGGCCTTCCCGACCGCGGCAAATCTCGGAGCTCCGCAGCACCGCCCTCTGATGCTTTCACCCTCTGTGCCCAGCGACCAACAGTACTCCTATCGACTGCAGATGTTCCGTAGACGTTGCACAAGCGTTTATGAATATTGCCCACGGTTTCTTCCTCTGCTACGAGAAATTCAATCACTGCACGTTGTTTCTGACGGATGTCACTTGCAGACGCCATTTTAGAACATTCCTACACCACCGCTCTCTGTCGGAGGAAATTGAAACTTTGCGTACACACACGGGAAACTTCAAATAACTCGCACCTAAAGTTTCACATTTCTAATATTTTTTATTTCGGAGAAAAAAAATATGGGGCATGATTTACTGGGCAACCCTCGTATCATCTAGGCTAAGGGTGGGCCAACACCATACTGAATTCCACCATTACCGGTGGACGGCGCCACGAACTTGTAAGTCATTTTCAGCCAGGTGTCCGAATACTTTTGATCACATAGTGTATGTGCTCTCGTATGACTGTAATGAAAGAGGAAGCGATTGCGGAAATGTTGACTGTAGTGCTAGCCCATAGATTTGAGGATCCTTCCCCAGTACCGTGCAGCCCCTAAGTACACTCAGCAACAACGGGAGGTGGCTGACGTCCGTCCGTCGTACTACCTAACGACTGACCTACACTACTGGCCACTGAAATTGCCGCACCACGAAGATGACGTGCTACAGACGCGAAATTTAACCGACAGGAAGAAGATGCTGTGATATGCAGATGATTCGCTTTTCAGAGCATTCACACAAGGTTGGCGCCGGTGGCGACACCTACAACGTGCTGACATGAGGAAAGTTTCCGACCGACTCCTCATACACAAAAAGCAGTAGACCGGCGTTGTCTGGTGAAACGTTGTTGTGATGCCTCGTGTAAGGAGGAGAAATGCGTACCATCACGTTTCCGGCTTTGATAAAGGTCGGATTGTAGCCTATCGCGATTGTGGTTTATCGTACCGCGACATTGCTGCTCGAGTTGGTCGAGATCCAACGACTGTTAGCAGAATATGGAATCGGTGGGTTCAGGAGGGTAATAGGGAACGCCGTGCTGGATCCCAACGGCCTCGTATCACTAGCAGTCGAGATAACAGGCATCTTATCCGCATGACTGTAACGGATCGTGCAGCCACGTCTCGATCCCTGAGTCAACAGATGGGGACGTTTGCAAGACAACAACCTTCTGCACGAACAGTTCGACGACGTTTGCAGCAGCATGGACTATCAGCTCGGAGACCGTGGCTGCGGTTACCCTTGACGCTGCATCACAGGCAAGAGCGCCTGCGATGGTGTACTCAACGACGAACCTGGGTGCACGAATGGCAAAACGTCATTTCTTCGGATGAACCCAAGTTCTGTTTACAACATCATGATGGTCGCATCCGTGTTTGGCGACATTGCGGTGAACGCAGATTGGAAGCGTGTATTCGTCATCGCCATACTGGCGTATCACCCGTCGTGATGGTATGGGGTGCCATTGGTTACACGCCTCAGTCATCTCTTGTTCGCAATGACGGCACTTTGAATAGTGGACGTTACATTTCAGATGTGTTACGACCCGTGGCTCTACCCTTCATTCGATCCCTGCGAAACCCTACATTTCAGGAGGATAATGTGCGACCGCACGTTGCAGGTCCTGTACGGGCCTATCTGGATACAGAAAATGTTCGACTGCTGCCCTGGCCAGCACATTCTCCAGATCTCTCACCAATTGAAAACTTCTGGTCAATTGTGGCCGAGCAACCGGCTCGTCACAATACGCCAGTCACTACTCTTGATGAACTGTGGTATCGTGTTGAAGCTGCATGGGCAGCTGTACCTGTACACTCCTTCCAAGCTCTGTTTGACTCAATGCCCAGGCGTATCAGGGCCGTTATCACGGCCAGAGGTGGTTGGTCTGGGTACTGATTTCTCAGGATCTATGCATCCAAATTGCGTGAAAAAGTAATCACATGCCAGTTCTAGTATAATATATTTGTCCAATGAATACCCGTTTATCATCTTCATTTCTTCTTGGTGTAGCAATTTTAATGGCCAGTAGTGTACTTCCCCTCTGAACCCGTGAGACCGCTTGCTTCGGATATGAATTCGTTCCTTGCCGTCTCCATACTCCTCTAAGACGTTCGTAGGGCTTCAGGCAAAATTGTGCGCTTGTCGGTGAAGCGCACTGGACATTATTAACCATGGACACATTCTGGGCGTTCTGTTGTTCCCAACTTCTTCACACACGGCATTGCTTTAGGGTTTGTTCGAAAAGTAAGGTTTTATTGAAAAGGTCGGCCAAAGGCCTAACTAATCGTATACAGAAGGTTTCGTACGATATGAGTGAGATAGCCCTCCTAGCTTCTTCCGAAAATGCAGCTTAGAGACCTGATGGATTCTCTTCCAGTTACCTACGAGCCATAATTTGTAGGGGATGTTCATCGTCTGCTGTTATTGCCCGCGGGCAACAGGTACAGGCACATATTTAATATTTTGTGCCTCACGTTAGCGGTTCGGTGTCATAACGAAGTAGCACTCGTGTGCGCCAATTCAGCGGGCAACTCCAGTTCCTGGCAACCCACTTGCCTTAAAGAGATGTACACGATCTGAGCTTGAAGTGAAGGGGTTGAGGGGACATGAAATATGTTTAACAATCCATATAATAAGGACGAGTAACTCCTCCACCGAATTTTTAAAAATTCGAACGCCGATGTATAAAATATCCACTTCAGTCACCTGAATGTTGAGACGTCAGATATCCTGAAATATGTGTCGTACAATGATATAATCTTGCAGGCACATTCCGTGATATAGATAGACACTGTCTGCAAAATGTGTTATGAACTGAGTCGGTAGTAAAGAAATATTATCGTCATCTTCACTTCAGACGTAGGTCTTCTTATGTTTTGCCGTTATGGTATCCATTGCTTCCTTAGTCTGTCTTGACTTCGTTTCCCAATAGGCTTAAATGTCAGATGGAGAGGTAATCCTTCTCCACTCGTTTTCCGAGATGTTCTGTCCCGTTTCTTCTATTTTCTTTTATTTTACTGGCGGTGTTAAAAATATTCAATTCTTCACTGATTTCCGAATTTCTAAATCTGTTGGCTCTTGTGCCTCCCTTTATTGCTGTTAGAAACCTCATACTTGTTAATGCATGCGACTTTCTTGATGTTTACTTATTACGCACGGCCGGCCGGGGTGGCCGAGCGGTTCTAGGCGCTACAGTCTGGAACCGCACGACCGCTACGGTCGCAGGTTCGAATCCTGCCTCGGGCATGGATGTGTGTGATGTCCTTAGGTTAGTTAGGTTTAAGTAGTTCTAAGTTCTAGGGGACTGATGACCTCAGAAGTTAAGTCCCATAGTGCTCAGAGCCATTTGAACCATTTTTATTACGCACGATTTACCTCTGTAAACAGCTGCCATTGTCTTATAAAATTTCAGCCTTCTTTCTTTCCTGGTTTTATTTTTTAGACATCTTTCCCACATATATTCCAGAGTTCAAAAATTTCTTCAATATGTCTTCTTCATATTCATAGGTGACGTCCCAACCTAAATCGTTAAACTGTTTGATCTGTTCTATTGTTCCATTGTTAGTCACAATTTTTGTCCGTAAGCGATGTTTTCCTCTAAAAGCCATTGATTTTGTCTTCCTTTCTGAAATCGCCAAATAGTACTCTTCACAAACGTTACCCAATAAGTATATATTCTTTCGTAAGTCATCTTTATTCTCCACCAGCAGTGAAGCGTCATCTGCAACATATAAAAGGCAATTCAAGCGGGAATTTCTGTTAATTTTTTTCCATTCCAAACTGGATCATATAAGTAATTGTTTAAAAGTGTGAATGAAATGCTGCACCCTTGTCTAACTCCATTGCTTGTGGTTACAGGCTGCAATAGAGAACCATTTACATCTAAAATTGCAGTCGTGTGTTTGTGCAGGCTTTTTGAAACATAAAGTTTTGTGGTATCCTCTTTTCCTCATAATTTTTCCAGTTTCTTTCTGTCAACTTTATCGAGTGCCTAATAAAATCAGTGAATGGTAAATAGGTTTCACTATTACACTCTCTCTGTTTTTCGATTATTTGTTTAATTATAAGTACTGCATCAGTTGTTGACCTGCCCCTTCGGAAACTCCATGTGGTATTCGCCTAATAATATTAGTAAAGAAGTAGTAAATTAAAACATCATTCGTGATACTGAAGTTTTACTGCATGAACAGGAAAAATATAGTAAGCGATAACGTTTCTTCCTTTTTGTGTCAGCGGAAAAAATTCGAGAAGGGTTGAAATTATGTGTAAAGTTCTTGGAGGCGCTAAGTGCTTTCATTCTCAAATATTGGATGAAAATGATCTGGGTAATTTGCGCGCTGTGAGTTACTCTGCCTCAATGCACAGAAACAGTCTAACTGTAGTAGTTGTCTTATTATGTTGGAAGTTTACCGTAAGATTGTACCTGTTAATGATTATATTACGATAGCGTTTTAAATGTTTAAATTCGATCTGTAGTTATACGAAACATTGAAAATAAAAATTTTGTTGACACTTCCTGGCAGACTAAAACTGTGTGCCGGGCCGAGACTCGAACTCGGGACCTTTGTCTTTCGCGGGCAAGTGCTCTACCAACTGAGCTACCCAAGTACGACTCACGCCCCGTCCTCACAGCTTTACTTCTGCCAGTACCTGGTCTCCTTTCTTTCAGGAGTGCTAGTTCTGCAAGGTTCGCAGGAGAGCTCCTGTAAAGTTTGGAAGGTAGGAGACCAGGTACTGGCAGAAGTAAAGCTGTGAAAACGGAGCGTGAGTCGTGCTTGGGTATCTCAGTTGGTAGAGCACTTTCCCGCGAAAGGCAAAGGTCCCGAGTTCGAGTCTCGGCCCGGCACACAGTTTTAATCTGCCAGGAAGTTTCATATCAGCGCACACTCCGCTGCAGAGTGAAAATCTCATTCTGAAAAATTTTGTTATCCCTAGAAGTCGATAGACAGGCAACCTGCAGCTGAGTACAATACACGAGATACATCTGGAGATGAGTCCCGTGATTTTGTACTATCGGGGAACAGGGGAGGGAGCGTTGCGAATGTGATAAGCGGGCTGAGGTGGTAATCACTAAAACAGAGGCGAGATGTTTTCGTCATCCTTAAAGCAAGGGCGAGGTATTTTCGCGGACTTTCAGTCAGCAGCTCTCTACTCCGACTGCTAATATATTTTTTATGGCTATTTTCCTAATCTTTAGCGTATTTCTCTCTCCCCTATGTATATGGTCTTATTTCGTTTTTCAGTGGCTGCCGACGGCCCTTTATGGGATGCCATTGCACGCTTCGGAATAAAGATTCCTATGGAGAGGTTGCAATAGTGCTCCGGAAAAAGAAATGCATATCGCGGAGGCGGAGCAAAACGTGTTTTGAGCAATCTGTAGAAATCCATTTTGGCCGTTAGGCCGCGGAATTATAAAACACAAACAATTAAACCACCGATGTTTCTTCAGCGGTCTTCTTCATTACGCCTAACTGCTACATTCTGGAGACTCTACTGCACCTTTTAAGTGATCTGCCAATAAAACGCTGTTTCTGGTTAGAACACATATTTAACACGTACAGGCTGTAGGAATACTTTTAGTTCTCATGTGGAGGACGTCACTTCTTTTACAATTCCGGGTCCGTTACCGCTTTTCGCACTGTGCAAATATTTTGTCGAACGGTTCAGGACTGCTCGTAGCTGAGTGTGTTATCGCTGATCGGTAGCGTGGCAGTCGCTCTCAAATAGAATGTTTCCGCTATCGGGACGACTCTCGGTGAATATAAAGTGAGGTCACTGACCGTGGACTGCCCGCAACTTGTAGTCACTTTTGGCGACATAGTTGCGTGTTTAATGTTTTCAGTTTCTTTCCATTACACACCTAGCTACCTCTTCCCCCCCCCCCTCCCGCCCCCCCACCCACCCATATGTTCTAACAACCCTACCCCAACAAAGGTAAAAGTTAATTATGATTGTAGTGTTGCTCACGCTGCTAAATATTGCATTTTCGGGCAACAACAAAATTACATTATGTGGCAGGTGTCAATAGATCACAGTTATTAAGTCATTTCATGAAATAATGGATAAACTAGGCACTCATCTTTTCGTGTTTCTCACGCTGGTCTCGTTGTGAACTCATGGCTCAATCGTCGAAAATCTAGGTGGTGATGATTCCAAGCTCGGATGCAAAGAAGGCTAGGTGTTATTCTGCGATATTCAAAAGTTTTATAGATGTGTTTCATAAACCATTCTTGAAGATTAAACTTTTGCAAGTTAGCACAATGGTGATGTAAAAAAACTAATCAGCACTCCGAATTTAAGTAACACTTGTTTTTTTATAACTTTTGTTGCAATATCACGTAACTCACAAAACATCACTTCACAATATAAAACATACTTGAAAATATCTTCCTCACTGTTAAAGTTCGCATTTTATAAACTGACTACAATTTGCGTCTTTTCAACATGACGACCTAAGACTTGACTCTCCAATAACCGCTTACGCGCCCAAAAATCAGAGTTACAAGTACGACAAAGATCGTAGTGACAAAAGAAAGAATTCACATAAGAATAATATCATTGCAATATAAACATATCGATGTATCAAAGTACCTCTACATTATTGAAATCAAATCTGAATGTTGTCTCAGAAATATGTTAACTACTTTACAGAAACACAGTAGAATATTGCTGGTATCGAGAGGTTGAGGTGAGGTGCCGTAATGGTTACGTAATTCAAGTACCATTAGAGAGAGAGAGAGAGAGAGAGAGAGAGAGAGAGAGAGAGAGAGTGAAGTGGAATACGTGAGGACAGTGGTGGTGGCAATCGACAGCGGCAGCGGACACTAGGGGGTGGGTCTATATATAGGCTGTGCCACTGCAATTGTCAATGCGCGGCACGGGTGTTTCTGAAATGCGCCAGCGGGACGACGCAGGAAATTGGAGCCGCCAGAACGGGCAACATTTCACATTTTTCGGCACTCGCTCTGAACGGCACGTGAGTCCACATACTCTAATTTCCGGGCGTGACAAGAATGGAAGAGCAGGCTGTGTCCGTTAGCAGCTTTGGCCCACTGGACTGCCACTGTCGGCATTCCCACGTCGCCGGGAAGAGTCCTAGACATATCGTTTAAATACAGGGTGCTTCAAAAAGATTCGCCAGGTATTACAAAACTAAAGTTTCTGCGTGAGTGAATACTGATGCCTGCGGTAAAGACTACCTTACGCAAAAGACTGCAAAATTTTTGTGCGCTGTGTGATGGAAAGTATTAGGACACCGCTACGTACTGCACAACTGATCACCGGATGCTATGAGATGCGGACCTGCAGTATAAGAGGAGGCGGCGTGTACTGTGTTGTCAGTAGAAAAGGGCAACAGTAGAAATGGCCGGTCAGGAGAGCTCATTGAGTTCGAACGTGGACTAGTCATCGATCGTAACCTGAGAAAGAGATCCGTCAGGTTCATTTCAGCCATTCTAAAGCTCCCCGAGTCGACTATTGATGATGTGGTTTAGAAATGGAAAAGCGAAGGAACCACCACAGCTGGACCAAGAACAGGCAGGGATCGTTATAAAAATCACATGAAATCCGCGGAAGGAACCACTCGTGAGTTCTCAAGTGCTATCAGCAGTCCAGCATGCACAAAGTGTAGTGATGAGTTAAAGACTGTGTAACGTCCTCTTAGAAAAATTATGAATGACTGTGCTAGTAAACATCTACGTTATTTGATACAAAGACAGCTGAGTAAAAATGAACGTACTCAGACAGTTCTCTCTTTACAGAATGAGATTTTCACTCTGCAGCGGAGTGTGCGCTGATATGAAACTTCCTGGCAGATTAAAACTGTGTGCCCGACCGAGACTCGAACTCGGGACCTTTGCCTTTCGCGGGCAAGTGCTCTACCAACTGAGCTACCGAAGCACGACTCACGCCCGGTACTCACAGCTTTACTTCTGCCAGTACCTCGTCTCCTACCTTCCAAACTTTACAGAAGCTCTCCTGCGAACCATGCAGAACTAGCACTCCTGAAAGAAAGGATATTGCGGAGACATGGCTTAGCCACAGCCTGGGGGATGTTTCCAGAATGAGATTTTCACTCTGCAGCGGAGTGTGCGCTGATATGAAACTTCCTGGCAGATTAAAACTGTGTGCCCGACCGAGACTCGAACTCGGGACCTTTGCCTTTCGCGGGCAAGTGCTCTACCAACTGAGCTACCGAAGCACGACTCACGCCCGGTACTCACAGCTTTACTTCTGCCAGTACCTCGTCTCCTACCTTCCAAACTTTACAGAAGCTCTCCTGCGAACCATGCAGAACTAGCACTCCTGAAAGAAAGGATATTGCGGAGACATGGCTTAGCCACAGCCTGGGGGATGTTTCCAGAATGAGATTTTCACTCTGCAGCGGAGTGTGCGCTGATATGAAACTTCCTGGCAGATTAAAACTGTGTGCCCGACCGAGACTCGAACTCGGGACCTTTGCCTTTCGCGGGCAAGTGCTCTACCAACTGAGCTACCGAAGCACGACTCACGCCCGGTACTCACAGCTTTACTTCTGCCAGTACCTCGTCTCCTACCTTCCAAACTTTACAGAAGCTCTCCTGCGAACCATGCAGAACTAGCACTCCTTTACCTATTCTGATCATCACTAAACTGACACACAATATTTTTTAGCGCAACGCAGTCGGATTTTCAATAATCCCTACAAAAGAATCACTTACCTCATAAAAATCTTCGTTACTCGAACTACTGCAATACAGCGAGCGCCAAAACTGGCTTTGGCGTGACATAACGTGCTTTGGATACCTGGCCGCTATTGGCCGCTGTCAGCTGCTGCCGTCCACCGTTGCTATCACCTCTATGATGGTACAACATACACATACACATCTTCGTTTTCATTAACCATGTAAGAGACGGAAGGCGGAAGATTAAATTTTCTTGATATGCTAGTTTTCAAGAAAGAAGGTTGAAACGTCCCCTTAGAAAAATTATAAATCACTGTGCTGATAAACCTCTTACATTATTTGATTTTCAAACAGATGAGCAAAACTGAACGTACTCAAGACATTTCTCTCATTACTTATTCTGATCATCACTAAAATGACACACAATATTTTTAGCGCAACGCAGTCTGACTTTCAATAATCCCTACAAAAGAATGGCCCTGACTAACAATAACCTATACCTTTCATGAATCACTTACCCCACAAAAATCTTCGTCACTCGAACTACTGCAATACAGCTAGCGCCAATACTGCCAGCTAAATAAAAGATTCTAACTACTGAAGGCACTGATAGGCATAGTTAGCAAATGGAAGATTTTGATAGAGAACAAACAATGTATTTACCTTAATGGGGTTCAAAAGTCATAATATATATATATATATATATATATATATATATATATATATATATATATATATATATATAGGGTGAGTCACCTAACGTTACCGCTGGATATATTTCGTAAACCACATCAAATACTGACGAATCGATTCCACAGACCGAACGTGAGGAGAGGGGCTAGTGTAATTGGTTAATACAAACCATTAAAAAATGCACGGAAGTATACTTTTTAACACAAACCTACGTGTTTTTAAATCGAACCCCGTTAGTTTTGTTAGCACATCTGAACATATAAACAAATACGTAATCAATGCCGTTTGTTACATCGTAAAATGTTAATTACATCCGGAGATATTGTAACCTAAAGTTGACGCTTGAGTACCACTCCTCCGCTGTTCGATCGTGTGTATCGGAGAGTACCGAATTACGTAGGGATCCAAAGGGAACGGTGATGGACCTTAGGTACAGAAGAGACTGGAACAGCACATTACGTCCACATGCTAATACCTTTATATTGGTCTTTTTCACTGACGCGTATGTACATTACCATGAGGGGTGAGGTACACGTACACACGTGGTTCCCGTTTTCAATTACGGAGTGGAATAGGGTGTGTCTCGACATGTCAGGCCAATAGAAGTTCAATGTGGTGGCCATCATTTGCTGCACACAATTGCAATCTCTGGCGTAATGAATGTCGTACACGCCGCAGTACATCTGGTGTAATGTCGCCGCAGGCTGCCACAATACGTTGTTTCATATCCTCTAGGGTTGTAGGCACATCACGGTACACATTCCCCTTTAACGTACCCCACAGAAAGAAGTCCAGAGGTGTAAGATCAGGAGAATGGGCTGGCCAATTTATGCGCCCTCCACGTCCTATGAAACTCCCGTCGAACATCCTGTCAAGGGTCAGCCTAGTGTTAATTGCGGAATGTGCAGGTGCACCATCATGCTGATACCACATACGTCGACGCGTTTCCAGTGGGACATTTTCGAGCAACGTTGGCAGATCATTCTGTAGAAACGCGGTGTATGTTGCAGCTGTTTGTGACCCTGCAATGAAGTGAGGACCAATGAGGTGGTCGCCAATGATTCCGCACCATACATTTACAGTCCACGGTCGCTGTCGCTCTACCTGTCTGAGCCAGCGAGGATTGTCCACGGACCAGTAATGCATGTTCCGTAGATTCACTGCCCCGTGGTTTGTGAAACCCGCTTCATCGGTAAACAGGTAGAACTGCAACGCATTCTCTGTTAATGCCCATTGACAGAATTGCACTCGATGATTAAAGTCATCACCATGTAATTGCTGATGTAGCGACACATGAAACGGGTGAAAGCGGTGACGATGCAGTATGCGCATGACACTACTTTGACTCAGTCCACCGTCTCTCGCAATGTCCCGTGAACTCATGTGTGGGTTCATGGCAACAGCAGCTAACACACCAACTGCGCCCGCTTCTACTGTGACGGGCCTTTTACGGACCCGTTTGCGTGCTACGACCATACCTGTTGCATACAGTTGGCGGTAGATGTTTTGCAATGTCCGGCACGTTGGATGCTCTCTGTCCGGGTACCGTTCTGCATACACCCTGCAGGCTTCAACTGCATTTCGTCGACACTCGCCATAGATGAGTATCATCTCCGCATTTTCAGAGTACGAATACACCATGGTCACAGTTCCTACAACACTACACTACCACAGACGTCTGGTAACACGGTGTACTACAGTTGGTCTGCGTGCGGAGCCGAATGCAGAATAACAATAGCAGCAAGCGCTACGTGCGGACACTGCGACAGCTAGACCAAACCACAACAGTGCACTACAGCCACACTCGTAAACACGGTCGTCATCGTAAACATGTCCCTGCAGATGCTGCTCGCCGACCGTGGCCCGTGTTTGCTACAACACGCAACTGAACGTCGGAGGTTTCAAGCGTCAACTTTACGTTACAATATCTCCGGATGTAATTAACATTTTACAATGCAACAAACGGCACTGATTACGTATTTGTTTATATGTTCAGATGTGCTAACAAAACTAACGTGGTTCCATTTAAAAAAACGTAGGTTTGTGTTAAAAGACATACTTCCGTGTATTTTTGTATGGTTTGTATTAACCAATTACACTAGCCCCTCTCCTCACGTTCGGTCTGTGGAATCGGTTCGTCAGTATTTAATGTGGTTTACGAAATATATCCAGCGGTAACGTTAGGTGACTAGAGCGGACGATCTGGACGTGTGTCCAATTTTGTGGCAACCATTTAAACATATTTCCTTTTTGTGACGGACACACGTCCAGATCGTCCGCTCAAAACTCTGGCATCTCCCTCCCCACATCCACCAGTGCTGGCGGCTCACCTCCAACTGCACAACGCTACGCGCTGTTCACATCCAACTGCCCAACACAACACAAGCGAATATTCCAACAATGAGTCCAACCAGCCACAGACTGCACACAGCGCTGTCAGCGATTTTCATACGGAGCACTACGTGACATTACCAACATAAAAACCTAACAACCTACTTACAAGTGCAAATAGTAAATATTCGCCGAATACGGCGTATCCATTTAACGTGCCATTGACACGTAAACACCATTCGACGGCTTCGCAGTAAAACAGTAACAGGAACAGCAAGATCAGTATCGTCGAATCAAGCAAATGTGAATGATGTATTACTGGACCAGAGGTCTTGCCTTTATTAAGTGTTTTAAGCTGCTTTGCTACACACAGGATATTTACTTTCATGTCACTTATGTTGGCAGTTGTGCTCGATTCGAATTTTGGAATTTCTACTTCGTCTTGTTTGGTGAAGGAACTTCGGGAAACGGTATTTACTTTCATGTCACTTATGTTGGCAGTTGAGCTTGATTAGAATTTTGGAATTTCTGCTTCGTCTTGTTTGGTGAAGGAGCTTCGGAAAACGGTATTTCGTAATTCTGCTTTAATGGCACTGTCATCAATAACATTACCATTGCAATGGCGCGATGAACGTACTGATTGTATCTTGCCGCTGGCGTGCTTTGCTTACGACTAGAACATCTTTGGAGGTGACATATATGGCAGTATCATTTGATTGCATTGACTTAGAAGCTTAAATGTTTTACAGCGCCAACGGACAAAAGATCTTGGTATGTGACAGTAATTTGAACTTGGTACCTATACCCGTTCCTGAGAGAAATGGTTCTTAACAGTCGGACTGAAAAACAGGCGGATAACAAAGTGAATCTACAAGCGTTCAGTTATAAAAATAAAAATTCTGTATACTTATTTTCACCTCACTTTCGTCTGATTGCAGCTTTACTCCCTCTTAGAAAGGAGAGGACATGTAACCTGTTTTGTGTGCTGTTATCTGTAGTTTGTTACTACGCACTAATTCCTCAGTGTTTGCAAGTGTTTCACCCCAATTTTGCTGTTGCGTTGGCAGCTACAGTAATTAGCCAGTCATCTGTCTAGTTGATGCAACTTCTGGTGCTTCTCACAAGGGAACCTCCTCATCGCACCCCCCTCAGATTTAGTTATAAATTGGTACAGTGGATAGGCCTTGAAAAACTGAACACAGATCATTCGAGAAAACAGGAAGAAGTTGTTTGGAACTATGAAAAAAATAAGCAAAATATACAAACTGAGTAGTCCATGTGCAAGATAGGCAACTTTAACGAGTACGTGAGCTTAGGAGCGCCGTGGTCCCGTGGTTAGCGTGAACAACTGTGGAGCGAGAGGTCCTTGGTTCAAGTCTTCGTTCGTGTAAAAATTTTTCTTCCTTTATTTTCGCAAAGTTGTGATCTGTCCGTATGTTCATTGACGTCTCTGTTCACTATAATAAGTTTAGTGTCTATGTTTTGTGACCGCACCGCAAACTTACAGTTCGGAAAATATTCATTGACCTTGTTATTGAAGTCGCGAGCTACATTTGCTGGATTCATATTGCCCACGGAATGAATCTCACGTATTTAATGCACTCCCGTCCAAAGTATCAAACAGTCAACTGCCAGCTAGGGAGCCTCGTTAGCAGGAATACTCTCTCTTCCGTGCGCTGTTGTCGACTGACGTCGTGTGTTCCGATGTTTGTTTAGATGTAGCATCCTCATGCTACGGCGCAGGTACCTCGCATCGGACGGACGGACGGACAGATAATAATTGTCTGAAAATAAAAAAAATAAACTCTTCACTTGAGGGAAGACTTGAACCAAGGACCTCTCGTTCCGCAGATGCTGACGCTAACCACGGGACCACGACGGTCCTGAGCTCACGTTCTCCTTGATGTTGCCTATCTTGCACATGGACTACTCAGTTTGTATATTTTGCTATTTTTTTCATAGTGCCACACAACTTCTTCCTGTTTTCTCGATTGATCTGTGTTCAGTTTTACAAGGCCTATCCACTGTGCCAACTTATAACTAAATCTGAGGGGGGTGCGATGGGGAGGTTCCCTTGTCAGAACTGGTTCACTAGGGGCTCTAGGCATCGAAACTGAAAGTTTACTTTGGCGTGAGTTGTCGGTTGATGTAGTTGCCGGTAGCGGTCTCCCTGGTACAGTTAGCTCGCCCGTTCGCTCATTACCCAGTGTCGAGTCGAGATGCCGATAACACGGCAGTAATAGACGTTCTGCATTTTACGCTTCAGTGGGTGCATATCAGTTAGAACCGTTGCGGCGTTATTTCCGTCCAGAGTACAGCACTGCAGTTCCTGCACTGCATAAAGAGGCGAAAGGATCTCGCATTGTAACATCGGCCTCTAAGGTCACGTCATCTCACAGTATGCGACATTTTTTATGGAGGGTTTGTGACAAAAACAATGTATAGGCCTCCACTTCCAGAGACAACTGCAGCGCCATATAACAACAGCAAGCAGTTAATGGAGTAATTCTCCTCATGCTTGCAAAAGTATAGAACGAGTTAGACTACACAGGGCGAGTCACTAATTATTGCCACCAAGAATAACTCCGAAAGTATGATAGGAGCCGAAAAGTTTGTGGCACAAAAGTTGCGTGGGCAACGGGGGCCATAATATGACGTTGGGTTTTTGTTGCTAGGTGGGGTCATTTCAGAGATATGAAGGTCAACTTTTTTTTTTAATGGGATGTTATAGTTTGGTACTAATTTTCTGATAGCGGCTATAGAGACAAATCCAATTATGTGAAACAGTAAGGTCTTTGAAGGTCAAAAAATGGTTCAAATGGCTCTGAGCACTATGGGACTCATCTGCTGAGGTCATTAGTCCCCTAGAACTTAGAACTAGTTAAACCTAACTAACCTAAGGACATCACTCACATCCATGCCCGAGGCAGGATTCGAACCTGCGACCGTAGCGGTCTCGCGGTTCCAGACTGCAGTGCCTAGAACCGCACGGCCACTTCGGCCGGCTTTGAAGGTCAACGTAGCTCACAAGGGTGGCATGAACGTCCATTTACAGAAGGTGTTCGAAGTGATGACCGTTGGTATCAATGCAGAGCTGCAATCTTCTTATCATGGACTAAGTGGTATTCCTTATCACATCGGCACTTATCGAAGCACGTGCTCTGACAACTCTCTCTCGCATATCTTCAGGTGTCGTTGGAACGTCTTTATAAACAATGTCTTTTACGAATCCGCACAAGAAAAAATCCAGAGGCGCCAAGTCTGGCGAACGAGCCGGCCACGACACATCTCCTCCGTCTCCAATCCAACGATTTGGGAATTGTCTCTGCACCTCATTTCTAGTCATCAGCGAAAAATATGCCGGACACCTATCGTGTTGGTACCACATTCTGTTCCTAGTTCCTAAAGGTATTTCTTCCAATAACAGGTTTAATGTTACGTGCAGGAATGTGGTGTACTTCCTACCATTAAGATTTCCTTCGATGAAATAGGGCCCTATAATTCTGTCCTCCAGAATCCCACACCATACCTTCACCGACCACGGTTTTTGGTGTGCAACTTGCCACAGCCAACATGGATTTTCAGTTGCCCAATAATGCATGTTATGCAAATTAACACTGACACTTGTCTAATTTTTCGCTGCTTTGCAGAACTATGCATTTTTTACGTTTTACATCACACTTTTTCGTTCATCAATGTTTAGGGTTTATTTTTATATTTCTAAGTGTGAATTGGGTTTTGTAGTGTTGCCAACATAACATTGCCACTAGTTTGTCTTTGTCCTCCATGACGACGCTGAATTTGAAAAAGAAAGTGAAACAAGGTCGCCTCTAGTGAAGTAAGGAATTATTCCGTCTGCAATGCCAGTAAGGAAAAATTTCCTGAGAAAAATTGCGGTGGAACGTCAACTGTGTGTTCCTCACAGTTCGATTCCTCTCCCTCTTAGTGTCGCTTGCAGCGTTAATTTCAATTCCCGCCACGCGCCATCTTTTGTTTACTAGCGATTCCAAGGGGGCGCTGTGTGCTCTGCGCAAAGTGGTTCCTCGTTGCACGCGCAGCAAGGGGTGACCGGAAGGCCGGCAGTGGAGGGAGTGGTCGCGAGTAGTGCGACCGTTGTCGAAGCTCTGTGCCTAGTGTGGACGTGACCTCGATAAGGTTACTGGCGTCGGGACGTGATGATGATGATGATGAGGTCCCATACTCCGAGGAGCGTAGGGGACGATGCGGGAGACCCGCACCGCTGCACTAGGGAAGTTCCTAGCGGAGGTGGTTTGCCATTGCCTTCCTCCGACCGTAATGGGAATGAATGATGATGATGAAGACGACACAACAACACCCAGTCATCTCGAGACAGGGAAAATCCCTGACCCCGCCGGGAATCGAACACGGAACCCCGTGCAGGGGAAGCGAGAACGCTACCGCAAGACCACGAGCTGCGGACGGGACGTAATAGCGGTGTATGATTCGAGACGTATGGAAATTCTATCAGTTCTGTTTCTTCTATGTTGCCGGTGGTGGAAGCAAAACTGTATCCCGGTACCGGGAGCTATTCGCCGGAATGTGCATCAATCCTAGTAAGACCTATCATACACCTTTGTTTAGCCGTTGTTGACATTCACATTCCGCTAAAACGGTGATTCAGTAACCCGGCCATATTGCCGAAGTTATTCCTCGTGATTATTGTTGACTGTTCCTATCAGACGCTTTAGTATTCTCTTACGTTTCTTCTGCTGTGTGCTGTTGGGTTCATTTCAATATTAATATTCAGCCCAATGTATTAGAAATGATTTCTTGTTGTCCTGTGTTTGAGCCCTGAGTTTGTTTGAATCGATAACCAGCACGTCCCCATACCACTCACTACGCACGTCAACCAACCAAGATAAAGATTTAAGTATCTGGATTTGTGTAAATTGTTTATCCAGTTTTTCTATGAGATTTTAATTAATTAGTTAAATAACTATTTTATACTTAAAATTATGTAAAACTTGTTCCACCCGTGAAATGAGGTTTTGATATGCTATGTTCTCTTTTTTTTGGGTTCTGTCAAATCCACGTTATGTCACCTTAATGGACTATTAAGTGCCTCAGCACTCGCAACAGTCATATGGGATATATCTAATTTATTACTTAGGTTAATTAATAGTAATTTTATTCGGTTCATTCCAGTCCTCTCATTTCTTGAGTGACTGACTGCAAGGTCTTCTATTTTCTACCCTTATTCTGGAAGTGTGAATGCCCGTAACCTGCAAAGATTTATTGGCATGTCTCTTCCTATATGCCGTCACAGTTGCCCGGCTCCTGGTGGCTGACACGATTTCTATCGTGACTTGTTTGCTCTTCAGCCAATCGCTTCAATTACTGAGTTTAGTACCTTGTGGAGGTCAATCTTACCTGCCTCAGCCTTAGAGAGGGGTTTAATTTCTCAAGCTAGCTTTCGGCCAGCGCTGGTCCATTAGGATACCTTTCATGTTATGATAGTTTTATATAGCTCTAGAGAGTAACTTATTGTGGTCGAGTTTATTAAGTTGATTTTACACGGCCAATGTGATCCCCGGGCGGATCTAGGCGCTATAGTCTGGAACTGCGCGATCGCTACGGTCGCAGGTTCGAATCCTGCCTCGGGCATAGATGTGCGTGCTGTCCATATGTTAGTTAGGGTTAAGTAGTTCTAAGTTCTAGGGGACTGATGACCTTGAAAGTTAAGTCCCATAGTGCACAGAGCCATTTGAACCATTTTGATCCCAAAGTGATGGTTTTAGAATAATTTGTAACCGCTTTTACATGCTGAATTGTTCAGGGAGGAACAGAGTTGTGTTGGAAGCCTGTTTATATATATTTATGATATCTTTAAATTTATTGTGCTATTTCCATGATTTAATGTGTATGCCCCTTTTAATGGGTTCTATATTTATCCTGTCTTATTTAGTGTTTAAGTAAGCCCACTGAAATATCACTCTCAAATTAAAGTAACTGATCCGGTTTCCTGTAACACGTGAATTTGTTTAGTTCTCCGTGTTCTACGATTTATCTCGTCGAAAAGTGTTTCAGTGCTATAATGTATACCAGTCAAATCTGAACCAAGTTGTTCTCTAGTTTAACTGTTTATTCCCTAATTTTCGTGGAATTTAAAATTTCTAAATTTGCAAGCCTTAATGTGTTTGTGTAAATGTTGTCAGTATAGCTAATCAATTGTAACACGTAACTGTTGGTGTTTTAACTGGTTGTGTTGCAATAAATGCAGACTTAAAGTGAACCTTGTGGGTGATTCATATTCCCCGGTTCTTCACCCTCAGTAATGCTAGAATTAATTATTTTGTTAAAGCTTGTGTTAAGATTTTTCGGTGAGCTTCTGGGTGAAAAGAAAAGGAGGCGCTACGGAACCCATCGAAGATACCTGTAGCAACTTCACCTGCATGACTGGAGAAGACGTTCAACACCCTTTATCACTGATCGGTAAAAAAATAGAAAAAAATTAATTCGAGGCTGAGAGAAGTGATAACAATTCGAGAAAGGCTATGACTATGTGAGACTTATGATGTACACACAAGTCGAAGTATGAGGGGCGTACAATAAGAAATGCAACAATTTTTTTTTTCTGGAAGTTGGTTGGTTTTATTCATGATTCCTATACACCATATTATTCACCACTCTTTTGGCTACAACACTCAATTTTCAACACAATATCCGTTCAATACGACGGCCTAACGCCATCTTACTGGGATGTCTTGTATGCCCACATGGTACCACTCTACTGTTCGTCAGGGCTAGCCTACTGCTACCACAATAAACTCCCCATCATCCACGTGGTGCGTTCTGTGGAACACATCCTTCATTCCGCCCAACTAATGGAAGCCTGTAGGTTGGATGAGGAAGACGAGTCCAGTGACGTTTTGTGATGTACAGCTGCTGACAGATTGAGTACGGAAGTCCTTCATTTTCAATAAAAGAAAAGGGAATTTTTTTTAAATGCGTGAGCTATGGATGGCAATGGATCTTCACAAAGCCGTGCACGGGCCCCGGGTTGGCGACACATCAGATTCTTCCAGTATGTGCCTCTATCCCACGACTTGTTTACGTGCTCGACGAACAAGCAACCTTTCTGCTGACGGAGTGACGCTTAGAGAAGCGTCGCTTGCCTAGGCAGAGCTCCTGCAGCAGCCAATCAGAAAGGTCCAGTAGATCACGCGTGAGCGCCCACCGCGCCGAGCTGCGCGGACGAGGCGTGTGGATCGCCCTCTTTTACTGACAGGCCGCCGACGAGATCAGACGCATTGGCCGGTTGCCTCCGTGCACTTTTCGAGCCCCGGCTCAATCTGTTTGCGCCTTAGGGCCGCTAAACTCACATAATGTACCCCGGCTAGGCCAATCAGTAAATGTTTTCTCAATAAACGGGAGGCGGTTTGCCGACCGGAGTTGAAAAATTAACACTTGTTCTTTTTTAGACCTCACTTCCACCTCAGCCACATCCTGACAGGCACAGTGAGCTCCTGTCGGAAGCGCAGACTTGTTTGTGGCCTTGCGTTGTCAAGAAGAAGGAGGAGTTCGTTTGCATTTTTGTGGCGACGAACACGCTGAAGTCGTTTCTTCAGTCTCCTGAGGAGAGCACAGTACACTTCGGAATTGATGGTTACACCGTAAGGGAGATATCAAACACGATAACACATTCAGAGTCCCGGAAGACCGTCGCCATGACTTTGCCTGCTGAGGGTGCGGTTTTGAACTTTTTCTTCGGACGAGAGTTGGTGTGGCGCCACTCCATGGATGGTCGTTTTGTTTCCCCTTCGAAGTGATGAACACATGTTTCATCGCTTGTGACGATGTTCGACAAAAATTGTCACAATCAGCCTCTTAACGCGCAAGCAATTCCGCACAGATGGCCCTTCGTTGCTCTTTATGGACTCCTGTTAGGCGGGGACGAAACAGGTGGACACACACCTTTGAATACCCCATCTTGTGGAAGAATATCTCAGCACTACCAACAGAGACGTCCAGCTGAGCAACGAGGTGTTCGATTGTGGTCCAACTACCATGACGAATGAGAGAGTCCGCACGTTCTAACATTGCAAGAATCGCAGCTGTATGCGGCCGGCCGGCACGGACGGTTTGCGTGACTGTGTTGCGATGATTGCAGGACGCTTCGCCCAACGACTCACCGTGCTTATGTTCACTAACAAGTCTCCGCAGACATTCTGCAAGCGTCTATGAATATCTGCGACGCTCTGGTTTTTCACCAAAACAAACTGAATTACTGCCCTCTGCTTCGAGCGCAGCTCCGTTGCAGATGCCCTCACCTACCGGACTTCATGAACCAATGGGGGCTAAAGCGGGAATACTTCACAATGTCCCACAGCAAATACCGCATTTTTTCAAGCAGAATCGGCCGGCCACAGTGACCGAGCGGTTCTAGGCGCTTCAGTCCGAAAACGCGCGACTGCTACGGTCGCAGGTTCGAATCCTGCCTTGGGCATGGATGGTGTGATATCCTTAGGTTAGTTAGCTTTAGGTAGTTCTAAGTTCTAGGGGACTGATGACCTCAGATGTTAAGTCCCATAGTGCTCAGAGCCATTTTTCAACCGGAATCGGCCGACCAAAAAAGTGCTGAATTTATCAGGTGAACGCTCCTCGTATCTGCATGTAAACCACTTCGATTCATAAACATTACTACTACCTACCTCGTCAGTCGAAAATGTTTCAAGAGGAGTAATAAAATCAACGTTAAATGATAATTTTAATACTTCAGGGGTTCTACATGGTCTACGACCACTTGAAAATACACCGCACAGAAAGTTCATACAGTTATCTATCTGCAACTGACATAAAGGTCCTTCTTTAGGATGTTGCTCAACTCGCACTTTACATTCGCCCCTTCTTCCGTCTTGGCGAACAGCCTGAGATCCATCACGTACTTAGTCGTTTTGTGCTAGGTTCGTACTGATGACACCAAGCCTTGTCACCCGAGACGATTTTTTCCAAAAAAGACCGCTTTTTGCATTTCAATCAAGCCACAGCAGGCGTTCACGTGTTTTTGTTTTTGTTCGCTGGTCAAGGTGGGTGGCACAAACTTAGCATGCTCTTTACTCTTCTTCAAAACGTTTTGCGTAATTATCATTAATTTCCCGAGGGCATGCAGCTTTACTGTAAGATTAAATGATGATGGCGTTCTCTTGGGTAAAATATTCCGGAGGTAAAATAGTCCCCCATTCGGATCTCCGGGCGGGGACTACTCAAGAGGACATCGTTATCAGGAGAAAGAAAACTGGCGTTCTACGGATCGGAGCGTGGAATGTCAGATCCCTTAATCGGGCAGGTAGGTTAGAAAATTTAAAAAGGGAAATGGATAGGTTAAAGTTAGATATAGTGGCAATTAGTGAAGTTCGGTGGCAAGAGGAACAAGACTTCTGGTCAGGTGAACACAGGGTTATAAATACAAAATCAAATAGGGGTAATGCAGGAGTAGGTTTAATAATGAATAAAAAAATAGGAGTGCGGGTAAGCTACTACAAACAGCATAGTGAACGTATTATTGTGGCCAAGATAGACACGAAGCCCACGCCTACTACAGTAGTACAAGTTTATATGCCAAGTAGCTCTGCAGATGATGAAGAAATTGATGAAATGTATGATGAGATAAAAGAAATTATTCAGGTAGTTAAGGGAGCCGAAAATTTAATAGTCATGGGCGACTGGAATTCGACAGTAGGTAACGGAAGAGAAGGAAACGTAGTTGGTGAATATGGATTAGGGCTAAGAAAAGAAAGAGGAAGCCGCCTGGTAGAATTTTGTACAGAGCATAACTTAATCATAGCTAACACTTGGTTCAAGAATCATGAAAGAAGGTTGTATACATGGAAAAACCCTGGAGATACTAAAAGGTTTCAGGTAGATTATATAATGTTAAGACAGAGATTTAGGAACCAGGTTTTAAATTGTAAGACATTTCCAGGGGCAGATGTGGACTCTGACCACAATCTATTGGTTATGAACTGTAGAATAAAACTGAAAAAACTGCGAAAAGGTGGGAATTTAAGGAGATGGGACCTGGATAAACTGAAAGAACCAGAGGTTGTACAGAGTTTCAGGGAGAGCATAATGGAACAATTGAGAGGAATGGGGGAAAGAAATACAGTAGAAGAAGAATGGGTAGATTTGAGGAATGAAATAGTGAAGGCAGCAGAGGATCAAGTAGTTAAAAAGTCAAGGGCTAGTAGAAATCCTTGGGTAACAGAAGAGATACTGAATTTAATTGATGAAAGGAGAAAATACAAAAATGCAGTAAATGAAGCAGGCAAAAAGGAATACAAACGTCTCAAAAATGAAATCGACAGGAAGTGTACAATGGCTACGCAGGGATGGCTAGAGGACAAATGTAAGGATGTAGAGGCTTATCTCACGAGGGGTAAGATAGATACTGCCTACAGGAAAATTAAAGAGACCTTTGGAGAAAAGAGAACCACTTGCATGAATATCAAAAGCTCAGATGGAAACCCAGTTCTAAGCAAAGAAGGGAGTATATAGAGGGTCTATACTGGGGCGATGTTCTTGAGGACAATATCATGGAAATGGAAGAGGATGTAGATGAAGATGAAATGGGAGATATGATACTGCGTGAAGACTTTGACAGAGCACTGAAAGACCTAAGTCGAAAGAATGTCCCAGGAGTAGACAACATCCCATTAGAACTACTGAACGCCTTGGGAGAGCCAGTCCTGAGAAAACTCTACCATCTGGTGAGCAAGATGTATGAGACAGGCGAAATTCCCTCAGATTTCAAGAAGAATATAATAATTCCAATCCCAAAAAAAAGCAGGTTTTGACAGATGTGAAAATTACCGAACTATCAGTTTAATAAGTCACAGCTGCAAAATACTAACACGAATTCTTTACAGACGAATGGAAAAACTGGTAGAAGCCGACCTATGGGATGATCAGTTTGGATTCCGTAGAAATATTGGAACACGTGAGGTAATATTGCCCCTACGACTTATCTTAGAAGAAAGATTAAGGAAAGGCAAACCTACTTTTCTAGCATTTGCAGACTTAGAGAAAGCTTTTGACAATGTTGACTGGAATACTCTCTTTCAAATTCTGAAGGTGGCAGGGGTAAAATACAGGGAGCGAAAGGCTATTTACAATTTGTACAGAAACCAGATGGCAGTTGTAAGAGTCGAGGGGCATGAAAGGGAAGCAGTGGT
Source organism: Schistocerca nitens (assembly GCF_023898315.1). Classification (NCBI taxonomy): domain Eukaryota; kingdom Metazoa; phylum Arthropoda; class Insecta; order Orthoptera; family Acrididae; genus Schistocerca; species Schistocerca nitens. Next base: position 26,161,799 of record NC_064614.1, read on the forward strand.
TGGGAAAGGAGTGAGACAGGGTTGTAGCCTCTCCCCGATGTTATTCAATCTGTATATTGAGCAAGCAGTAAAGGAAACAAAAGGAAAGATCGGAGTAGGTATCAAAATCCATGGAGAAGAAATAAAAACTTTGAGGTTCGCCGATGACATTGTAATTCTGTCAGAGACAGCAAAGGACTTGGAAGAGCAGTTGAATGGGATGGACAGTGTCTTGAAAGGAGGGTATAAGATGAACATCAACAAAAGCAAAACAAGGATAATGGATTGTTGTCGAATTAAGTCGGGTGATGGTGCGGGAATAAGATTAGGAAATGAGACACTTAAAGTAGTAAAGGAGTTTTGCTGTTTGGAGAGCAAAATAACTGATGATGGCCGAAGTATAGAGGATATAAAATGTAGACTGGCAATGGCACGGAAAGCGTTTCTGAAGAAGAGAATTTTGTTAACATCGAGTATTGATTTAAGTGTATGGAGTGTAGCCATGTATGGAAGTGAAACGTGGAAGATAAATAGTTTAGACAAGAAGAGAATGGAAGCTTTCGAAATGTGATGTTGCAGAAGAATGCTGAAGATTAGATGGGTAGATCACATAACTAATGAGGAAGTATTGAATGGAATTGGGGAGAAGAGAAGTTTGTGGCACAACTTGTCTAGAAGAAGGGATCGGTTGGTAGGACATGTTCTGAGGCATCAAGGGATCACCAATTTAGTACTGGAGGGCAGAGTGGAAGGTAAAAATCGTAGAGGGAGAGCAAGAGATGAATACACTGAACAGATTCAGATGGATGTAGGTTGCAGTAGGTACTGGGAGATGAAGAAGCTTGCACAGGATAAAGTAGCATGGAGAGCTGCATCAAACCAGACTCTGGACTGAAGACCACAACAACAACAACTAGAGAAGCTACACGGTCATCAATGGTATCTGTTCTTTCGAGAACAGTTACTGTCTTCATACATATATACAGTTAAAGGCTACCCAGCCATTGGCCTTCGTCTCTGCGAATGCGCACATGTTGCCCGAACTCTTATGGGAATCGTCACCTTAGTGTGGGCGAGTAATGAGTGGATGGGCAAATAGCTTTTAGGTACATTACGCATGTAAATTGTGGACAGTGGGGAATGTGGGTCTCATGGGAAGCGTGCAAGGGATAAGTCCCTGCAGTCGCGCTATTCATCTGTGTCCTCGGTGGCTCAGATGGTTGCTGTACAATTGTTGCAGTGGATAGTGTTTTGCCGGCACGGTAGCTCAGCGTGTTCGGTCAGAGTGTTAGCTGCCCTCTGTAATATAAAAAAAATTGAGTTAATCGATCAACAACGAACTTAATCGGGTGTCTTACGATGTCCGTCCCGAGCAGATGCAACGAACGAAAAAAAGGAGATCGATAGAGCGTCTGCCATGTAAGCAGGAGATCCCGGGTGCGATTTCCGGTCGGGGCACACATTTTCGGCTGTCCCCATCGAGGTACATCAACCTCTGCTGAGGGTTTCAATTAATTGTTTATTTTGTGTAATGTCTTGAGCACTTGATTTAGAGATGTTGCTCCATTGCGATTTGTGACTCAACAACTTTGGCACACTGCGGCTGCACGTCCACTACTGCCCACTACTTTGTCGAATGCGCATCTGTTGTTACAGTTGTCACTTCAAGCTACCACTATGATTACTGCACGAATTTCACTAGTACGCGAGAAATAAAATCAGTCTCGGAACCTTTTTCGGTGGACGGTGTGTAAACAAGGTTTGTATTGTACCGTATCCAGTGCACGTGACTTTATTCCCACTTGACGTTCCATTTACGTGTAACTCCAACAGAGTTTTCGTTCTTAATTTCAAAGCTGAGAGTGGCTGCTGAAGGTTCACGCCAATTTCTCTCCCCGCATCCTTCCTTTCTGTATTATTGTGGTTGGATTTTTATTCTGGATTCTACTGTGCCGTGTGCGGCGCTTTGCGCCTAGGTTGGCACTAGCTGTCTAGGTTGGCCTTATCTTCTCTCGACTGTGTTTGTGAGTTCTCTGTCAATGAGTGGTTTATCTGGCCAAGTTCGGGACTCGGAAACTGAAAAGAGCGTGAGGAGTGTGGCGGCCGCGTGTACTATTAGGACCAAGTTGTTGCTGGCCGTCGGGATATTGTCAGGTGCGGCGAATTGACAGTATGTTTTCCAGTAGTGGCCGTGCGAAAAGAATGTTAGCTGCCGCACGCCGCACGGCGGTGGGTAATTGGAGCACGAGCTGACTGCAGATAGAAATACACTGTATGTTAAATATGCCGCCGGACAGGAAAACTGACGTCGTTATTGCCAGTGTTTTGAGCTACCGTGTACCGGCGGGCACGTCGCCACGTTTTCTATCTTTCGTTCACCTTCAAGGGGCGCTAATTGTTGACTGATCTGTTTTGTACTTTCACAGGATATAAATTCCGCGGTTATGCACCGTTTGTGTGGTCTCAGTTCGAGGACAGAATGTGCTTGTTTGATTGACATGATTCCAGTTTACTACCCTCTCTGGTATGGTGGTGTTGATTTTGACGCTCATGAGTGCTGTGCTAACTGACTTGACTCTGAGGCTTATTTGTTCCTGGAAGTGCGTGTGCCAGTATGTATCGTGTTACTCGTTTCTAACACTGGCCTGTTCGTGACTGCAGTCTCTGCAACGACGTGTGATTGAATAAATGGTCTCTAACATGGTAACCATGCATTTCCGGACACAAGTCCATAAGACCTTTTTTGTTCCGCATTATCTTATCGATCAATCCCTAGAGTTTGTACACGGTGAAAAAAATCACGTCGCATATTTGAAGAGAACTCTGAGATGGATGCCAAAGAACTGGATATAGGGACCCGCTGCCAGGGAACCAAACCGACTAAAAAATAAGGCAAATAAGGGAAGGAGCCGCTTCTTATTGCCTGTAATAATATGTACTGAGGCGTTGGTTGTTGTCGTCCTATTAAATATTACCTTGAGCATTGCCTGTGCTCCTGTTCCCTAAAATTGCACGCCATAGTAATTTCTGATTAAAGGTAATAATTTGATTTTTTTCCCTAAAAAATCTATGTGACTGCGCAGCGAGAGACAGAGAGAGAGAGAGAGAGAGAGAGACAGAGAGAAACAGAGAGAGGGAGAGAGAGAGAGAGAGAGAGAGAGAGAGAGACAGACAGACAGACAGAGAGAAACAGAGAGAGGGAGAGAGAGAGGGAGAGAGAAACAGAGAGAGGGAGAGAGAGAGAGAGAGAGAGAGAGAGAGAGAGAGAGAGACAGAGAGAAACAGAGAGAGGGAGAGAGAGAGAGAGAGAGAGAGAGAGAGAGAGAGAGAGAGAGAAACAGAGAGAGGGAGAGAGAGAGGGAGAGAGAAACAGAGAGAGGGAGAGAGAGAGAGAGAGAGAGAGAGAGAGAGAGAGAGAGAGAGAGACAGAGAGAAACAGAGAGAGGGAGAGAGAGAGAGAGAGAGAAAGAAGTTAGGTTATTTATTTTTTAAAATTTGGTACGTTTCCGACTAACCATTATTAACTCTTTTAACTAAAACAGATTTTTGTTAAGATTTTTGTTAAAATTTGGTGTGAGGTGGTTTTTGATTATGAGACTTCTCATCTTTTTTAAAAAAATTAATCTCAGTGGCCATTCCTGTATTTATTGTTTAAGGTATTACCAAGTCTGGTGCCCACTTCCTACCTCATACTAATACATGCGGCAAGAGTCACATGTTACTGCAATTTAAATTAATGTTGATATTGTGGCGATTTGTAACGGTGGGTCATTGTTTTTTGTAAGATGATTGCTTTTTGATAGTTTGCTACCTGTATGATATCGCTTCGCAAGGTATTGTCGTAAGAAATGGGGTCTATTAAAGTGAATTGAATAAATCTCACTTAACTCAATCAATAGCTCCACCCTTTGGCTATCCTATGGTCGCGTATCAGGCTTCGCCAAAAAAGCAAGTAATTTTTTGTAAAATTTGATAAAGCGTATGCTTTCTTCTCACTCCTTGACTTGCGTGCGACAAGGAACGAAATTTACACTACCCGAAACAAGAGAAGCGAGACACTTCATTTCTTGCCCAAACCCGACTGGGATCTGACGCACTGCGAATCAGCCAGGCGCAATACATTTTGCGGTGGGGAGCATGTCTGCACTACGCGTTACTTCCTACGCGAAACTGTTGTGCGGGCTTCTTTCGCTTTGTGTAAACGCAGCTTTAACCCCAGCACCACTAAGGGGATTGCCCGGAGTATTTGTTTTGTGTAATATATCTATTTGTTGGAGTGAAGAAGCAAGAATTTAGGTAGTTGTAGAAAAATATCTAGAGTATGTGCTGTCATGGTTTTATACATATTGTGAATTATTTAAATCTGCTTGTTGTTGTTGTTGTTATGGTCTTCAGTCCTGAGACTGGTTTGATGCAGCTCTCCATGCTACTCTATCCTGTCGAAGCTTCTTCATCTCCCAGTACCTACTGCAACCTACATCCTTCTGAATCTGCTTAGTGTATTGATCTCTTGGTCTCCCTCTACGATTTTTACCCTCCACGCTGCCCTCCAATGCTAAATTTGTGATCCCTTGATGCCTCAAAACATGTCCTACCAACCGATCCCTTCTTCTAGTCAAGTTGTGCCACAAACTTCTCTTCTTCCCAATCCTATTCAATACCTCCTCATCAGTTACGTGATCTACCCACCTTATCTTCAGCATTCTTCTGTAGCACCACATTTCGAAAGCTTCTATTCTCTTCTTGTTCAAACTGGTTATTGTCCATGTTTCACTTCCATACATGGCTACACTCCATACAAATACTTTCAGAAACGACTTCCTGACACTTAAATCTATACTCGATGTTAACAAATTCCTCTTCTTCAGAAACGATTTCCTTGCCATTGCCAGTCTACATTTTATATCCTCTCTACTTCGACCATCATCAGTTATTTTACTCCCTAAATAGCAAAACTCCTTTACTACTTTAAGTGTCTCATTTCCTAATCTAATCCCCTCAGCATTACCCGATTTAATTTGACTACATTCCATTATCCTCGTTTTGCTTTTGTTGATGTTCATCTTATATCCTCCTTTCAAGACACTGTCCATTCCGTTCAACTGCTCTGCCAAGTCCTTTACTGTCTCTGACAGAATTACAATGTCATCGGCGAACCTCAAAGTTTTTACTTCTTCTCCATGAATTTTAATACCTACTCCGAATTTTTCATTTGTTTCCTTTACTGCTTGCTCAATATACAGATTGAATAACATCGGGGAGAGGCTACAACCCTGTCTCACTCCTTTCCCAACCACTGCTTCCCTTTCATGCCCCTCGACTCTTATAACTGCCATCTGGTTTCTGTACAAATTGTAAATAGCCTTTCGCTCCCTGTATTTTACCCCTGCCACCTTCAGAATTTGAAAGAGAGTATTCCAGTTAACGTTGTCAAAAGCTTTCTCTAAGTCTGCAAATGCTAGAAACGGAGGTTTGCTTTTCTTAATCTTTCTTCTAAGATAAGTCGTAAGGTTAGTATTGCCTCACGTGTTCCAACATTTCTACGGAATCCAAACTGATTTTCCCCGAGGTCCGCTTCTACCAGTTTTTCCATTCGTCTGTAAAGAATTCGCGTTAGTATTTTGCAGCTGTGACTTATTAAACTGATAGTTCGGTAATTTTCACATCTGTCAACACCTGCTTTCTTTGGTATTGGAATTATTATATTCTTCTTCTTGAAGTCTGTGGGTATTTCGCCTGTCTCATACATCTTGCTCACCAGATGGTAGAGTTTTGTCATGACTGGCTCTCCCAAGGCCATCAGTAGTTCTAATGGAATGTTGTCTACTCCCGGGGCCTTGTTTCGACTCAGGTCTTTCAGTGCTCCGTCAAACTCTTCACGCAGTATCTTATCTCCCATTTCATCTTCATCTACATCCTCTTCCATTTCTATAATATTGTCCTCAAGTACATCGCCCTTGTATAAACCCTCTATATACTCCCACCTTTCTGCCTTCCCTTCTTTGCTTAGAACTGGGTTGCCATCTGAGCTCTTGATATTCATACAAGTGGTTCTCTTCTCTCCAAGGGTCTCATTAATTTTCCTGTAGGCAGTATCCAACTTACCCCTAGTGAGACAAGCCTCTACATCCTTACATTTGTCCTCTAGCCATCCCTGCTTAGCTATTTTGCACTTCCTGTCGATCTCATTTTTGAGACGTTTGTATTCCTTTTTGCCTGCTTCATTTACTGCATTTTTATATTTTCTCCTTTCATCAATTAAATTCAATATTTGTTCTGTTACCCAAGGATTTCTATTAGCCCTCGTCTTTTTACCTACTTGATCATCTGCTGCCTTCACTACTTCATCCCTCAGAGCTACCCATTCTTCTTCTACTGTATTTCTTTTCCCCATTCCTGTCAATTGTTCCCTTATGCTCTCCCTGAAACTCTCTACAACCTCTGGTTCTTTCAGTTCATCCAGGTCCCATCTCCTTAAATTCCCACCTTTTTGCAGTTTCTTCAGTTTCAATCTGCAGTTCATAACCAATAGATTGTGGTCAGAATCCACATCTGCCCCTGAAAATGTCTTACAATTTAAAACCTGGTTCCTAAATCTCTGTCTTACCATTATGTAATCTATCTGATACCTTTTAGTATCTCCAGGATTCTTCCAGGTATACAACCTTCTTTCATGATTCTTGAACCAAGTGTTAGCTATGATTAAGTTATGCTCTGTGCAAAATTCTACAAGGCGGCTTCCTCTTTCATTTCTTCCCCCCAATCCATATTCACCTACTATGTTTCCTTCTCTCCCTTTTCCTACTGACGAATTCCAGTCACCCATGACTATTAAATTTTCGTCTCCCTTCACTACCTGAATAATTTCTTTTATCTCGTCATACATTTCATCAATTTCTTCATCATCTGCAGAGCTACTTGGCATATAAACTTGTACTACTGTAGTAGGTATGGGCTTCGTGTCTGTCTTGGCCACTATAATACGTTCACTATGCTGTTTGTAGTAGCTTACCCGCACTCCTATTTTTTTATTCATTATTAAACCTACTCTTGCATTACCCCTATTTGATTTTGTATTTATAACCCTGTGTTCACCTGACCAAAAGTCTTGTTCCTCCTGCCACCGAACTTCACTAATTACCACTATATCTAACTTTAACCTATACATTTCCCTTTTTAAATTTTCTTAACCTACCTGTCCGATTAAGGGATCTGAGATTCCACGCTCCGATCCGCAGAACGCCAGTTTTATTTCTCCTGATAACGACTTCTTCTTGAGTAGTCCCCGCCCGGAGATCCGAATGGGGGACTATTTTACCTCCGGAATATTTTACCCAAGAGGACGCCATCATCATTTAATCATACAGTAAAGCTGCATGTCCTCGGGAAAATTTACGGCTGTAGTTTACCCTTGCTTTCAGCGGTTGCAGTACCAGCACAGCAAGGCCGTTTTGGTTATTGTTACAAGGCCAGATCAGTCAATCATCCAGACTGTTGCCCCTGCAACTACTGAAAAGGCCGCTGCCCCTCTTCAGGAACCACATGTTTGTCTGGCCTCTCAACAGATACCCCTCCGTTGTGGTTGCACCTACTGTACGGCCATCTGTATCGCTGAGGCACGCAAGCCTCCCCACCAACGGCAAGGTCCATGGTTCATGGGGGGTAAATCTGCTTATTATATTTAATTTAAGTGCGGGCAGTTTTTGCCCCTCTTTAGACATCGGTGAGAGAACTTCTCTCATTAAAATATTTCTCAACATGGCAGAAAGAAATGCAGTTTCTGGTTGTTGGTACCGGTGCATGGTGTTGCCATTGTTGTTTTGAAACAAATCTCCTTTGTTGTTCGAGCAGTTGTACATTACTCGCAGTTATAATAAAATGTCTTGTCACTATCAAAGGTTTCTCACAGATTAAGAGGTGTCAGATATAATAAATGAAGCAAATGAAGGTGACGAAAGTGATCCAGAAGAAGATGATACAGTTGTGACATATGATAGTGACGACGGTTCATTCCCGCGTCCGGCCATCCTGATTTAGGTTTTCCGTGATTTCCCTAAATCGCTCCAGGCAAATGCCGGGATGGTTCCTTTGAAAGGGCACGGCCGACTTCCTTCCCCATCCTCCCCTACTCCGATGAGACCGATGACCTCGCTGTCTGGTCTCCTTCCCCAAAACCAACCAACCAACCAACCATATGATAGTGACAGAGCAATTGAAAATGAGTCAAGTTCACGGAGTTCATCCCCTGATGAACACCATGCAGCTGCTTCCAGCATCATTGTTACAGCAAAAAGCGGCAGGGAATATATTACTGCCTCTTGAGGACTTTGCGGGAAGTACTGGGAAATAATATTTACATAGCTACAGTGAGTCGTATTCGGTGTGGAGAGCTTCTGTCCCTGATTAGATTTGATGATAAAGAAACAAGAACCAAAAGACGGAAGCAGGATAAGTTTTGCCCCCTTCGTGAAGTTCGCGACCAAACTGACAAAATGTTTGTGAAATACTAAATACCAGTTGCAGATCTAACGATCGATGAAATGCTCTCCCTGTTTCGAGGAAGATGTCCCTTTAAAGTCTTTATGAAAGACAAGCCTGGGAAGTATGGCTTATTGATTAGGATGTTATCAGATGCCCACACCTGGTATGTTCTGAAAATGGAGGTCTATGCAGGAAGGATGAGCGACCTGCCGAGGAACGGAGTGCAAAGGCAGTTGTTAGACGCCTAGTGAATCCACTGGCAGAAAGTGGAAGAAATATAACAACAGATCGTTATTATACATCCATAGACCTAGCCGAGGAACTTTACAATGATGATAAGTTAACTTCGGTGGGAACATTGAAGAGTAATAGAAAACACATACCAGAACAGCTAAAGAAGTGTTAGCTTCATGATATTACAATGTAAGCTTTCACGGCCGGTATTGTCTTCACTTAAAACTTCCGGGCTGATAGGCCGTGGTCGAAGTATAAAACTCTCTCCTGACGTTTCGTCTCCGACTGCGGGAGACATCCTCGGAGGTGCAGCGGCGAACTGCGAAGAGAACTCGAGGAAGCGCTGATTATATAGGCAGTACAGAGGGCGGCACAGTCGACCACGTGGCGCCGGCTATGAGATTGTCTCTGGTAATGCCAACATTCTCGATTGAAAGTAATCGATCGTCACGCTTGCGGTGCAGCGCTGACATCCAAATTTTATCCAGTTTAACACCTTCGACTTTCCTGTTAAAATTATTACGATGTTTATTAATCTCGATAGCCTCTCTATACGAGCGCGCATAATAATGCGAGGTTTTTGATATGACGCTCGCCTCACTGAATTTTATTTCATGATCGTCTTCCTGGTAAACATGTTCCGCTACGGCCGATTTAAGAATGACAAATCGACTGATGAAAGCGTCTTCATTTGGCTCCGACGATAAGAAGCTGCTTTGTAAAACAGAAGCGTATCCACCTAGACTTTATGGTTTACTCAAAGTTCATAAACCTGGGATTCTGTTGAGGCCAATTGTCAGCGCTATAGGCGGACCAACACACGAGTTAGCTAGACACCTTGCCTCAATGCTGCAGCCTTATGTTGGTAGGACGGACAGTCATATTAAAAATTCAGCTCATTTCATTGACAAGTTAAAGGAAACGAGCGTGGGCCAGGATGATATCCTCGTCAATTTTAACGTTGTGTCGTTATTTACCATAATTCCGGTAAACGAAGCTATCTTATGCATAGCGGATATTTTTGCTACCGATATTGTGGCATTATTCCGACACTGCCTCACCACAACCCACTTTCAATACAATAATGACTTTTATGAACAGATTGACTTTGGCAGTCCTCTCAGTCCTGCTGTGGCTTACTTATTTATGGAGACTTTTGAACAACGGGCGTTGCAGACTGCCAGTAAGAGACCAGCCAGATGGTATCGCTATGTCGATGACACGTTCATAGTATGGACACACGGAGCAGAGGAGTTGGATGCCTTCTTGACACATTCAAATAGCATTAATCCGAAAATCCAATTCACTATGGAGACGGAAAGGAATGGGCAACTGAATTTTCTGGATGTGTCTGTGATTAAACGACGGGACGGAACGTTGGGCCATAAGATGCATGGAAAGCCCACACATACTGATCGCTATCTACACAAAGATTCAAACCACCACCCTAGACAAAAGAGACGTGTAATGAAAACTTTGGTAGACAGGGCGTACAAACTTTGTGAACCTGTTTATTTAAAAAATGAGATTGAATATCAACGGTTAACTTTCGTGAAGAATGGCTATTCTAGCAAGGATATAGATCGAGCACTTCTCTCTAGGCAGAGAATCAGGAGTAACGACGAACAACAGTCGCCCAAGGGCGAAGTTTTTCTTCCGTTCATTAGTAAGGTCACAGATCACATTGGGAAAGTTTTAGGCAAGTATGGGGTGGAAACTATTTTCAGACCCACCAGGAAAATAAAAGAATTTTTAAGGTAGGCAAAAGATGCACGACACCCTTTGGCTAGACCGGGGTTATATAAAATTACTTGCAGTTGTGAACAGGTTTACATCGGTACCAAAAAGAGAAGTGTGAACACCCGTCTTGTTGAACATAAGAGGAATTGCCGCCTGGGTCACACGGATAAATCGGCCATAGCGGAACATGTTTACCAGGAAGGCGATCATGAAATAAAATTCAGCGAGATGAGCGTCATATCAAAAATCTCGCATTATTATGCACGCTCGTATAGAGAGGCTATCGAGATTGATAAACATCGTAATAATTTTAACAGGAAAGACGAAGGTTTTAAACTGGATAAAATTTGGATGTCAGCGTTGCACCGCAAGCGTGACGATCGATTACTTTCAATCGAGAATGTTGGCATTACCAGAGACAATCTCATAGCCGACGCCAGGTGGCCGACAGTGGCGCCCTCTGTACTGCCTATATAATCAGCGTTTCCTCGAGTACTCTTAGCAGTTCGCCGCTTTACCTCCGAGGATGTCTCCCGCAGTCGGAGACGAAACGTCAGGAGAGAGTTTTATACTTCGACCACGACCTATCAGCCCGGAAGTTTTAAGTGAAGAGTTTCATGAAAAAAATACCTCATATTCATTACTTTATTTATTGTATTTGTATAAGTTATAATGTTCCTGATAACTATAGAAAGTGTGTTGCAACCTAGTAAAGAAATTCCTAATTCATTAAATAATCAAAACGAAACAAACAAAAAATGTTAAAAAGTGAAAAGAATGCCAGGGCAATTTTTGCCCCCTCCCCACCCCCCATAGACATCCATGTGACAGATCCGAGCTTAGTGGTGCTAGGATTAAGGAAAGTTTCACTGTAGATAGAATGTTTACCACCCTCAACAAACCAGAAAAAGTTATAGGGATCCCACACTAGTAATAGAGTGCTCAGGACGTCAAACACACGGCAGTGCAGCTCCGCCTCGTGCTACTGTTGGTGTGAGTGGTGTTGACTGACCTCCCAGTCGCAGCTCTGCCCCGGCCTGCGCGCTGTCTGCGTCTCCCCTGGCGACGCACTGGTAGACGCCGCGATGCGCGCGCGTCGCAGCGGCGATGTGCAGAACCAGCGGCGACAAAAGGCGCGCGCGGCCGGCGGGCACCGACTCCGCGTTGTGCAGCCACTCCACGCTGCCCACGGGGGAGCCAGTGACGGAACAGTTGAACGTCGCCGCCTCTCCAGAGTTCACCACCTGTAAACACGTAACAGGCGACTCATTTAACACACCTCCCAAACAGCAGTCACATGAGCACATTAAAAGTTCCCCATCAAATACTACTCTTAGCATATTGTGAGCGGTCCCCGAATGGCCCGAATAGGACTGTGCCGGCGTCAGTCGGGCGCAGGGCGCCCGAGTCTGGCTCGTGCTGTGCGTGACAATTCGTAGCAGACACTCTGCTTCGTAACCTCGGTTGGAGACTATCTTAAACGCACGAGGGTGACTCAAATGAAAACCTTAAATTTGTAATAACAAATCGAAATTTCGCGCCGTTATGCTGTAAGTTGGTAAGCGTGCTACAAACAGCTTGCAGAATGGCCTGTAGGTGGCAGCATAGCGGAGATGCACACATACCGTCGCACATTATAAAGATGGCCGCGCCACTTGCGACTTGCACCAGGGAAGAACAGCGTTCTCTTATTCGGTTCTTGCATAGTGAAGTTGTGAAACCTATTGAAATTCATCGATGACTGAAGGTTCAGTACGGTGATGCATGTTTGTCGCAGGAGCAAGTCTACGAATGGAGATGGAGGTTCGCAAATGGTGTGACTTCAGTGGAAGATGCTCCTCGTCCAGGTCAGGCACAACGGGTTGTGACTCCACAGAACATTGCAGCAGTTGAAGCCATAGTGAAGGAAAAACCGCCGAGTGACACTGAATGACATTCCAGAATGTTTACAGATTAGTCATGTGTCAGGACACCACATTGTGCACGATGTGCTCCAGTTTCACAAAGTGTGTGCAAGATGGGTGCCACGGCAGCTGACTCCTGAAATGAGAGAACGACGTGTTGATGCTTGCGAAGAACTTCTTCGGAGTTTCGAATGAGCAGGTGATGGCTTGCTTGCAAGAATCGTTACTGAGGACGAAACGTGGGCCGCGCGGGATTTGACGAGTGGTCTAGGGCGCTGCAGTCATGGACTGTGCGGCTGCTCCCGGCGGAGGTGCGAGTCCTCCCTCAGGCATGGGTGTGTGTGTTTGTCCTTAGGATAATTTAGGTTAAGTAGTGTGTAAGCTTAGGGACTGATGACCTTAGGAGCTAAGTCCCATAAGATTTCACATACATTTGAACATTTTTTTAACGAAGTGTGGGTTCATTTCCACCAGCCAGAAACGAAGAGAGCGAGCAAGGAATGGTGCCATTCCTCATCACCAAAACCAGAGAAGTTTCGAATAGAACCATCAGCAGGGAAGGTTATGCTGACTCTCTTTTGGGATGAAAAAGGCGTCATTTTGGAACATTACATGCCTAGGGGGGACCACTGTCACCAGTGCATCATACACGGATCTCCTAAAAAATCATCTGCAACTTGCAATCAAATCAAAGCGACGTGGATTGCTGTCAGCAGGTGTCCTTTTGCGACATGACAATGCAAGGCCCCACAGTGCCCGTACAACAGTTGCAACAATCACAGACCTGCATTTTGAGTGTCTTCCTCATCCACCATACTCACCAGACCTTGCCCCAAGTGATTTCCATATGTTTGGACCACTCAAAGACGCAATAGGAGGAAAGAAGTTCTGTTCTGATGAAGAGGTACGCCACGTGGTGCATGAGTGGTCACGCAGACTACCAAAAGAATTCTTTTCTAAAGGAATTTATGCACTTTGTAAGCGCTGGAGGACTTGCATTGAGCGTGGGGGAGATTATGTTGAACAGTGATACAGCTTTGTACCACTTCTGCACAATAAATAATATTTAAAAAACATTTAAGGTTTTCATTTGACCCTCGTATAAGGACGTCTCCAGTGTGTCCCCATATAGTTACCAGAATCTGAACTGTCTGTAGTTCCCACTGGCCACGCTGCATCAGTAAGGGAATGTTATGGTCTGCTCACTCGGGACATCAAAGGACTGAACGGAGTGACTAAACATCCGATAATGTATTTCAAACTGCGGCATTCACCGCAGACTGGCAATGGAGTGGAACAGAATGGGACGTGAATGTCAAGGTTCAAATGGTTCAAATGGCTCTGAGCACTATGGGACTTAACATCTACGGTCATCAGTCCCCTAGAACTTAGAACTACTTAAACCTAACTAACCTAAGGACAGCACACAACACCCAGCCATCACGAGGCAGAGAAAATCCCTGACCCCGCCGGGAATCGAACCCGGGAACCCGGGCGTGGGAAGCGAGAACGCTACCGCACGACCACGAGATGCGGGCGAATGTCAAGGATTCGTGGTAAGAAAGTAATGATGTTGATGTTGTTAGGAAGAGTATGTAGTCTGCCAATATCGGGAGTTAATCCACTATCCCCACGCTAATGAATATTAGAGTAGTTTATCTTGTTCTTTTGTGTCTTCCTAATATTTATTTTAACCCTTGCCTTGTTTTTGTAACACTTTTCGTCGGTTCCACGAGCTTATTACTTTCCGTATAAGATTTCGCTTTCACAATACTTTTTCAAAGAAAAAAAATCTACACTATGCTCAAATGAAAAGATTAAGAAATAAAACAAAGTTTATAAAAAAAAATTGTTTTGAGAGTGAGAAAGTCAGCTTTGCTGGAGTGGAAAAATACAGTTGTTTTGAATGTTTTTTGGTACTTGGGAAAGGAGAAGGAACAATGGATAAGATAAAAAAGCTCTGCATAAACTGCTCGTGTAGAGTAATGCACAGCATCCTAGCTTGCGAGACTGGAAGATGAGCCAGACACGGAACGAATCTGCGCAGTTTCTTAACTAGCGAGACTGGTGCCCCGACCAGTCAGAGAGTAGTTTCTAGATGGCTTCCCACAATTGTTCAGGAAAAAATTGAGCTGGCCCCTAATTTTCGCCTGGGAAAATAGGATACGCATACAATTAAGATCACATACAGAACAAGAGTTATTCAATTCCCTCATAGGTAGCTCACAGGACTTCCCTCCGCTATGTAACTGACGGCTGCGGCCACAGGAATGGCAGCGGCAGCAAATTTAAATGCGGTAAACCTGTCAAATTTTAAGTACGGTGGACCCCTTACCAGTTGGGGATACCACAGAGGCCGGCCGCTGTGGCCGAGCGGTTCTAGGCGCCTCAGTCTGGAATCGCGTTGCTGCTACAGTCGCAGGTTCGAATCCTGCCTCGGGCATGGATGTGTGTTATGTCCTTAGTTTAGTTAGGTTTAAGTAGTTCTGTGTCTAGGTGTCTGATGACCTCAGATGTTAAGTCCCATAGTGCTTAGAACCATTTGCACCATTTTTTGATACCACAAAGAGGAAGAAAAGAGGAAGGAGGAGGAGAAGGGGTCTATGTATTGCCTTCTAAATACTGAGTGGCATGCTTGTATGCATACACTATCCAATCAAATCTATCTGGGCGCCCCTATGCAGTGCAGAATTGACCAACAATAGTTGCCACAAGAGGTGGTCCCAGCACTATAAAAGGATGCAGGGAGTTGCCAGCAGGGAGTCGGTAGCAGCAGAATGGGTGTGTCAGCAGAGCTCAGTGACTTCGAACGCGGTTTTATCATTGGATGCCGTCTGGAAACAAATCCGTCAGAGACAGATCTGGAACCCTTCTATAGCTGCACAAGTCGACTGTTGGCGATGTGATTATTAAGTGGAAACGACAAGGAACGACCACAGCGAAAACAAGAGCAGGCAGACCTCATATATTGGCGGACAGGGATCGCCGAGCACTGTGGAGTTTGACTGTAAAAAACTGCATGACATCAGCGGAAGGAATCACTCTAAGTCCCGAACTGCTACCAGCCGTCCAGCTACCACAATGACTGCGCATAAGGATTTAGAAAGAATATAATTTAATGGTCGAGCAGTTCCTCATAAGCCACACATAAAATCTGTCATACGTTCAGTCAGGTGCTGGAAAGTTTATTGGGGAATGGCAGCCCATTCTTCACGGAGTGTTGCACTGAGGAGAGGTGTCGATGTCGGTCGGTCAGGTCTGGCACGAAGTCGGCGTTTCAAAACAGCCCAAAGGTGTTCTGTAGGATTCGGATCAGGACTCTGTGCAGGCCAGTCCATTACAGGGATGTTATTGTCGTGTAACCACTCTGCCAAGGGATGTATTATGAACAGGTGCTCGATCATCTTGGAAAATGCAGTCACCATCCCGCATTGCTCTTCAACAGTGGGAAGGCAAAAGGTGTTTAAAACATCAATGTAAGCCTATGCTGTGACAGTACCACAGAAAAAAACAAGAGGTGCAAGCTCCCTCCATGAGAAACACGACCACACCATAACACCACCGACTCCGAATTTTACTGTTGGCACTATACACGCTGGCAGATGACGTCCACCTGGCATTCGACGTACCCACACCCTGCCACCGGTTCGCCACATTGTGTACCGTGATTCGTCACTCCACACAATGTTTTTCCATTTTTCAATCGTCCACTGTTTTCGCTCCACCAAGCGAGGCGTCGCTCGGCATTTACCGGCGTGATGTGTGGCTTATGAGCAGCCGCTCGACCATGAAATCCATGTTGTCTCACCTCCTGCCTGGCATAGTACTTGCAGTGGATCCTGAAGTAGTTTCGATTTCCTGTGTGATGGTCTGGATAGATGTCTACCTACTACACATTACGACCCACTTCCACTGTGCAGTATAACAGTGGGACATCGTGTCAAATGTTGTTCGGAAATGTAGAAATGTGGAATCTTACTGTTGCACCTCATCTATAGTTCGCAGTATTTTATGTAAGAAAAAGGGCTAGATAAGTTTCCCATGAGAAATTGTTTCTAAGACTGTTGATTCGTGGACATAAGCTTATCGGTTTCAAGGAAATTTACTGCATTCGTACGAGGAATATGTTCAACAACTCTGCTGCAAACAGGTGTTAAGGATATTGGTCAGAAATTTTGCGGGTCCCTTCTTTTGCCCTTCTTATATACAGGAGTCACCTGCCCTTTATTCCAATCGGTTGAGACTTTGTCGGTAGACGAGAGATTCGCGACAAATGCGGACTAAGTAAGGGGCAAATGTAGCAGAGTGCTCTTTGTAATACCGAAATGGTATTCCATCGGGAGCTGAAGAATTATTTATTTTCAACTCTTTCAGTTGTTTCTCTACGCCTGGGATGCTTACCACTACGTCTTGCATACGGGGCGCCGTACGACGGTCAGATGACGGTATTTTCGTACGATTCTCCTGCGTGAACGATTTTTTAAACGCGAAATTTAAAACTCCGGCTTTCCTTTTGCTAGCTTCTATTGCCACACCAGACTGATCAGTGAGTGACTGGATTGAAGAGTTAGATCCGTTTAGCAGGTTTACTGTTTTACGAAGGACGAGAATTTTCTTTAGTTCTCGGCAAGATCTCTTGCTAAGGTCTGACTGTGGTAGTAGTTGTACACTTCACCTACAGATCTTTTCACAGACGCACCAGTCTCTACTAAACTTTGCCTGTCGTCATTGGTAAGTTCTCTTTTGAACTGAGGGTGTAAAAACCTTTGATTGCTATTTTCCGAATTTCGTTGTTAAACCAAGGTGGGTCTTTTCTGTCCTTAATCCACATACTAGTCACGTAATTCCCCAGAGAACGATTTCCAATCTGTTTAAACCTTGTCCATAATTGCTCTATGTCCATCATACTGGAACTAAATGATGTCAGTTCATTGTCTAAGTGAGATGCTAACAACTGCCTATCTTCTCTTTCTAGCACAAACATTCTCCTGTTTGTAGCTACAAGGTCTAAGATATTTCAGTTCGTGACGTCTGTTCAAGCCAGTTTTCGGAAAACGTGTTCAAAAGTACTTCGTAAGATCGTCTGTCTGTAACTCCTGCAATGAACACTTAGACGTTGAAAGGTGGCTACACTGAGCCACAGCGACAGAGATCGCTAGAGAGCATTGTTCCGCCGCCTCCACGGGAAGTGATTATTGAGATGTCGTAGTGGGCAGTGCTTGTCGAGGACTCGTGGTAGTCAGTTCGTATTCAGATGTGCTAGTAGGGAGTGCTTGCTGAGATGTGATGCTGAAAGGTTCTTGTTGAGATGTGGTAATAGCGAGTCGGTGTGGAGATATATTGTAATTATGAGAGTGATTTTGGTCAATATATGAAGGTAACGAAACTTGATTTATTTTTCATTATTTCCATGTTTTAAATATTGTGTCATTACAGGTTCAGTCAACAAAGCATCTGGCTTGTGTTCTTGGATTAGAGTGTAATTGTGGTTCTCTTGAGTAATTATGGTATTTGTATTTTCTTTAATTAATTCAGTATAAATGGTATTTGAAATTCTTGTCTTTTGAAGAAGAACCGTGCCAGATGTGTACGTTGAGTCACACTCCCACACACAGAACAGTGATACTTGTGCTTTGGTTTCGTAGGTTTTATAGTTGCTGGGGACTTAATTAATTAATTAATTAATTGTGTTAATGAAAATTTCCATTTCATTCCTTGTTGTTGTTCTATGCAGTCAGATAGCGTAATAATACTAGTCAGGGCCAACCGGTACGAGACTTCGTAAACGGACAGACAGCTGCTAAAGCAAGAAATCAAAATCATTTTCATTACAATTAATTAAGCCCCCATGCACGTGGCGACCACTGCTTCGGATCGTCCCTTGGAATCTTCTGATTGTAAAAATAGTAGACAGTAGCATTGTTGTAGTAACTTGTAGTTTAGTAATTATAGTCTGTTTTGCATGTGTAGATTTGGTAATTGTCATTCTTATAATGGTATTTTTTCTCTGAATTTGATTTGTTGTCTTGTATACGCGTTTGACGATTTAGTGCAATTATTTCAATTGTTCGTTAATCGTGTTTGAGGGAAACATTTCGAGTGAATGGTATTGTTGATGATAAAGAGTCATTGTGTGTAATTTTCGTACAGTGACGAGTTTTGTTTGTTTTGTAAATGATTACGCGATCAATGAAAAAGGCAAAAATGATGAATAGTGAGAATGATGAAATTGTTGACATGGCGAACTCGCCAACACAAGAGAACAGTATGTTGAATAATGAAGTGGAAAACAATGTAATAAGTCGGGAAAATAGTCCGGAACCAATTCAAAACTTTTCACAATTAGAAAATTTTCAGAATTCGAGACTAACGACAGAAGATTCTGGAATAGTATCGAACACAGATGGCTATACAGCTATGACGAAGGAAACTGGTTTTGCGAGAAATGATAGGGGCGAAAAGAATTTCGAACCAGATCAAATGGAGCAGTTGATGGGTATAATATTAAATTTGGGATCTGAATTAAAAACACAGATGGGAACAATGGAAACACGAATGGAAACACGGATGGGAGCTTTGGGATCTGAATTAAAAAATGATATGGGAACAATGGAAACACAGTTTAGATCTGAATTAAAAACACAGATGGAAACAATGGAAACACGGTTAGATTCACGAATAGGGACTTGTTTTAAAAATATGAAAGATGAATTAAAGAGAGAAATCAGAGAAGAAGTACAACCAATTTTGAATACTCACAATAGTAGATTAGTTGCAGTAGAGATTAGACAAAGGGAACAGGATAGAGAACAGGAAGAAAGAGATCGCGTGATAGTACAAAAATTTTCAGAGTTAAATTTACAACGTGCACACGATAAGGAAGAGATATTTGAGAGAATCGAGGAATCCGTACCAAATGACAGAATAAATAACCTAACACAACAATATGAACAGTTAACTACCAAATGTGTCAACACTGAAACCCGAGTCGCGACACTTACGGAAGACGTAGGTAAACAGAGAGAAAAAATAGGTGACTTATCGGAAAGAGTTGAGGAAATTTCAGATAAATTGACAAATCTTAGTTTACATGGGGACAGAGATTCGGATGATACAGCTCCATTACCATTTGCAGAAACCGAAGAGTACCAGAACATAAATAAGCATGTTGAAAATCAGGGAAAGTTTAATGAACGCGTTAAAAGGGAAGTAGAGGCATTACGAAAGCAAGTCAAACAAATCGAAGGTGAAATTGTAGGAAAAGACAGCAGACGAATTTTAGTATCACAGATAGCAGAAGGGTTTGAAGAAAATAATTTGTTTCATTTACGTGATGCAACAAGAGAGCGCCAGGCGCGCGAACTTGACAATAATCAACATTGGGACTGGGACACACGCGGTAGATCTTTGTCGCCGCGAGGCGGAAGCTTTGACTGTGAACACTTCTTGACTGTTCGGAAATTTAAGATCTTTTGCAATTCTAGGAATGACAGACGTTCATGTTCATGGTTGGATCGATTTACGTGCGCACTTCCGCCAGATTTGCCACTGAGTCACAAACTGAAATTTATGTGCAGTTATTAAAGTCCTCAGGGGATTCACTACACTAAGTGAATATGTGCAGTAGCGATCACAGGGCCCCGAGCTGTAGTGGTGCTATTTCCCTTTTAGTTTTCTGCACCGCTGCCTACTCTTTCACTATTCTTTGCGTCTATAAAAACAACTCTTCTACTATCAATCTATCTAGACAGTAGGTAAAGAATAACCAGATTTGACTGTTTTACCCGAAAGTGACTTTGGAAATTACCGTTTGGACTTACTATATTTTCTGCAGCATTCATTCGTAGTTTAAACAAAATTTTACCTGTTTATCTTCGTGACAATATTACTTCATATGTTGACGACATTCTTATTGCTAAACGTTCTTGGAGTGAGCACAACAAAATTTTGGATTCATTATTACGTATTTTTGCAAGAGTTGGCATTACAGTGAACTTGGAAAAATCTGAATTTGGTCGTTCTCAGGTGAAATTTCTCGGTCACATTATTCCTACAGAAGGTATTCTTCCTGATACAGAGAAACTAGATGCTATTCGTAATTATGCTGTTCTTACCACAAAACGTGATGTTCGCAGTTTCCTTGGTGTCTGTAATTTTCTTAGACGCTTTGTTAGATTGGATGATTTGGCCACATCTCGTTTACACATTTCAGTTATGCGCACTTTGGTCCCAGAAAATGCTTTCATAAATTACGAGAAAATTGCTACTTCAGTAATATGGAAAAACGTATTCGATATGTTCTTGCCAAATGCAAATTATGTCAACAGGCTAAGCCGCCAACTGTTTCTCACAGAGCACCGTTGTTTCCTATCATTCCAGCGAAATTAAAAGACATGGCTGCAGTTGATTTGTTCGGTCCAGTGGTTCGTTCTACTAATGGTTTTGCGTACATTTTCGTAGCAGTGGAATTGACATCAAAATATGTGTGTTTTACACCTTTACGCAAGGCAACAGCTCGTTCAGTATCTAATGCTTTCATCAAACATTTTCGTAAAGAAGTTGGTCATGTTGATAAGGTTATATCAGATAATGGATCACAGTTTCGCTCTAAAATTTGGCTTCGTACTCTACGGCGTCGGAAGATTAAACCAATTTTCATTTCACTTTTTCACCCTCAGTCTAATGCTTCAGAGAGATGGATGAAGGAAATCAATAAATTGTGTCGTCTTTATTGTCATCAGAATCACAGAACGTGGGATCAGTATCTTCATCTTTTTCAAAACATTCTGAATGAACTTCCTAATGATTCTACTTCTTTACCGCCTATACTGATATTAAAAAATAAAGCACCGGTAAATCGCATTTCTGAAATCGTTCCTTTTCCGCCTTCACGGAAACTGCGGCATTCTGAAGTTGTCAACCTGGCTCTAAGAAATATTGCGTCTGCGGCTGCAAGAAGAGAGAAATCAGCTAAACATCCTGGTCGTTTAAAAATCTTGTCAGTTGGTCAGAAGGTGTTAATTAAGTCCCACCGTTTATCTCATAAAGGAAAAGGCTTATGTCGCAAATTTTTTCTGCTTTATAACGGTCCGTATAGAGTTCGCAAAATTATTCATGATAACACTGTTGAAGTAGAAACTCTTAAATCTCGGCGCTCTAAGGGAATACATCATATATCCAACGTAAAAATTTTTGTGGAATGACATACTTTTGAGAAACCAACAGCTACATGTAAACACGAAGAGAGTACAAGGATACCGCGCTGTGTTTTGGCAGCGGCACATACTCAAAGCAACAGTCAAGTCGGCGCGCCGCACAAGGCAGTCGTTAACCGCAAACAATCACTTTCTACGTCACGCGCCTACAGCTGATCGAGCGCTCAGTGCGAATGCACTGACAGACGTAAACAAATACACAGTCTAATTTCTCCGACTAAATTCTGTATAAAGCTATGGTGAGTTTATAAATTATGTTATTAACGTTCAGTATTTTTCAGGATACGGTTGTGTAAAATATTTAAGACCTTCAGGTAAATTCTGTGCATGTCCGACGTTAAGACGACTTACTATGGAGAAAATTTCAGGAAGAATGTAATTTCGAAAAAAAAGGTAATAAACTAAAAAGGGTAACTATTGATTGAGTTTATTTTTCAGGTAACATAATTCCACTTAGGTACGTACTTTAGACGTAATTTGCTGCTTGCGATTACGTGATTCATACTTTGTGCTAAATTTCATGTTCTATGAATTTACTTGTGAAGCGACGTGCTTGTGTACATTTGCTGATTTTGACAATTATTGATTAATGAACAGTGTTATTACTTGTGTATATTATGCATCGCTTGGCTGCTATGCTTTTTCACTGATGTCATATTTTTCTATTATGTGCCTGCTGTGCTTATTTATTTAAATTATAATTGTCACCTGATTAATTGTGCTGATGTGGTTAGATATGTAAATTATACTTGTGATTTATCTGCTTGCGCCTTCATGTGTACTTATTAAGATTACATATGAACATTTATTTGCTTATGTCGATGTGATGCTAATGACCTGTTTATTGTGTAAGGCATGTTTGCTGCTGTGCGTATGGATTGCATATTTACACATTTCTGTTTTGTTGTCATAACTACTCTTCAATCTAGTATATAGAAATGCTGATATACTGTGTACAAATATAGAGTTTAGGTTACACTGTGGTATTAATTATAGATTGTTCGCTTGGCAGAGCCTCGTTGTAGGGATTGTGCTGCATCCACTTGTTGACATTCTGTTCTCTACTGGTATATTTACTCGCTATTGCATGTTTTGCTTACGCTCAGTGCCTTATATTTTTAAGATAAGAAAATGAACTGCTATAATTCGACGAACGACATTAGTACAAGAAAGTCATAGAAGTCACAGGAGCTGAGGTTTTATGGAAGCTGTATAAATTTATGCTAATAGGAAGGAAGCTAACGACATGACAGACCAAAACTAGGTTTAGACCATTGACAGTATTACACTGCATTTTCGTGAGCAATTGAAATAGGAAGTGACACTTGACACAAAAAATACTCCACATGTTTGCTTCTGCTATGATTCTTGAAGTGGTGTACACACTGTGTAATATTATGATCATTCACACTCCGTGATCGTACTTAATTACTGAGAGTTATTCGAACTAAGTCTGTTAGAGGTCATGTATGCATTTCTTTTATTTAATGATGGACAAGGAACCAAAATGTATCTTGTAATTTATAATGAGTAGAAAATTTGGGTCAGATGGATTACACAGAGGTGTGTGTGGACACTGTGTCTTCGGATTGTATGGGATGATGAATTGGTTTGCACTAGGATTTTGTCTGTACTTGTTCGAGGAGACTGACTAGAGGAAAGAGTTGTTATGGAAGTGAAATGATATTGGTGCTGAGGTTTATATGTATCGACGTATTATTGAGGTATTGAGATTAGGTGAAGTTGATGATTATTGGAGTTTTGGTGGATAAGAGGTAAAGTAAATGAGGAGCATATTGTTTTGTTGGTTTATATGGAACAAGGAGGATGAAGATGGCAGACTAGAACACTGAAGTGGAAGGAAGATTGTCTATACACACACTTGTTAAATCACTAAGCAGTATATACTTTTTTTTGAGAGAGGAAGCATGTGCATATCTTGGCTCACTGACAGTTGTTCAGCAACCGTACATTTTGATCTGGCTTGGCAAACATTGGTCTTGACATGATGACTATGACGTTGACTAAGTATTTGCATATCTTGGCTCACTGACAGTTGTTCAGCAACAGTACAATTTGATCTGGCTTGGCAAACATTGGTCTTGACATGATGACTATGACGTTGACTAACTATTATTGACTGTTATACATTGCTGCCACTACTACTTGATACACATGGTGAACATAAAATTTTGACAGAATTGCATTTACACAGTTAACACTATTCAGTTACACAGTAGCACTAATGTGGATGAAAGATGAGTGAGTGTGTTTTGTGTGTTTTCCTTTTATAATCCCTGAGAAGTGATCCCAACCTATCTCCTAAATATTATTTCACTTGTTTGTTGTGGCTTGCACTGACACCCATAAATATTATAGGTTAACTGTTATTGTGTACTGTAATAGTTAATGTGACAATTAACTGATATCATTTGTGTGTTTATTATGATTTGTATGTTTAGTGTAAGAGCATTGATAATAATTTGTTAAATAAATTGTATGTGCATTCAAACTATTGTTCATGACTGAACTGTCTCAGTAATTATGGTGAATAGTATGGACTGTTACTTGGACTTTTTCTACATGTTTGGTGCCACAAGGACATGTTTAATTTCTGCTTATAAACTCTGATGAACAGTGTGATCAGTGATACTGAATTTTATGGAACTGCTTCTGCTGAGAAATGTGACTTGTTGCTGTGTGTACCTGCTCAACATTGCTGGGTACCACTGATGGACTGCTTCTACTGAAATGGTGTTACTTGTTGATGTCTGCACCTGCTCAACATTGCTGGGTGCCACTGATGGACTGTTTCTACTGAAAAGATGTCACCTGTTGCTGTGTGTACCTGCTCAACATTGCTGGGTACCACTGATGGACTGTTTCTACTGAAAAGATGTCACCTGTTGCTGTGTGTACCTGCTCAACATTGCTGGGTGCCACTGATGGACTGCTTCTACTGAAAAGATGTCACCTGTTGATGTCTGCACCTGCTCAACATTGCTGGGTGCCACTGATGGATTGCTTCTACTGAAATGAAGTCACCTGTTGCTGTGTGCACCTGATCAACATTACTGGGTGCCACTGATGGACTGCTTCTATTGAAAAAATGTTACTTATTGGTATTTGCACCTGTTGACCATTGCTGGGTGCTACTGCTGGAACTGTCAACTGCTTATTCTTGGGCTATGGAAAGCGTTTATGTGAATATTTGTATAAACTGATTTTTTGTGTATTACTGTTTGTGGAAAGCTATGAGACTCTTACCTGCACATATTCGTCATTGCTGACGCTATTGATTGAATTGTTTAACCACATAATACTTGTGTAAACTATTATGTAAAGTCACATGTATGAAAGAATTTGTATTGCTTACTGTATTCTATATAATAGGTTATTGAAAGGTCAGTGCAAAGCCAAAATTTTATCTAGTTATATGATATTTACGTATTAATATTATCTTTTATTTTTGTCTATATTTTTTTGACGAATTTGGTGGTATTTTCACCACCAATGCTGGCAAAAATACCATCAAATTCTAGCCGTGGAGGAAGGGCATATGAAAGGTGGCTACACTGAGCCACAGCGACAGAGATCGCTAGAGAGCATTGTTCCGCCGCCTCCACGGGAAGTGATTATTGAGATGTCGTAGTGGGCAGTGCTTGTCGAGGACTCGTGGTAGTCAGTTCGTATTCAGATGTGCTAGTAGGGAGTGCTTGCTGAGATGTGATGCTGAAAGGTTCTTGTTGAGATGTGGTAATAGCGAGTCGGTGTGGAGATATATTGTAATTATGAGAGTGATTTTGGTCAATATATGAAGGTAACGAAACTTGATTTATTTTTCATTATTTCCATGTTTTAAATATTGTGTCATTACAGGTTCAGTCAACAAAGCATCTGGCTTGTGTTCTTGGATTAGAGTGTAATTGTGGTTCTCTTGAGTAATTATGGTATTTGTATTTTCTTTAATTAATTCAGTATAAATGGTATTTGAAATTCTTGTCTTTTGAAGAAGAACCGTGCCAGATGTGTACGTTGAGTCACACTCCCACACACAGAACAGTGATACTTGTGCTTTGGTTTCGTAGGTTTTATAGTTGCTGGGGACTTAATTAATTAATTAATTAATTGTGTTAATGAAAATTTCCATTTCATTCCTTGTTGTTGTTCTATGCAGTCAGATAGCGTAATAATACTAGTCAGGGCCAACCGGTACGAGACTTCGTAATCGGACAGACTAATACTAAAGCAGAAATCAAAATCATTTTCATTACATTTAATTAAGCCCCCATGCAACGTCCCAGTCTATATTCGCCAGGGTAAAGTCGCCTCTAACTAGTGTTGCGTGGTCTGGGTATTTACGCGCTACAGGCCGTAGACTTTCTTAGAATGACTCCAGAACTGTCGCAGCGGAATCGGATGGCTGGTAAAAACATCCAGCAGTAAACTTGATTCAGATACACCTGACATACTCGACCAGATAACTTCACCTACACAATCAACTTAGACCTCGATAGAGAAAATGGAGTACAAAATAACTCATTTTTTGTGGTAATTTTTAGCCACAAATTTTATAGACAATTTTTCTCACATGGGAAGGAAACAGGGTTGGCTGCAGGGATCGTAGAAAGGGTGGACGGTGATGTAGTTTAAGGTGCCAGCTACGTCATCCTAAGGCCTTTCACCCTGATAGGCCTTTACGTGGGAGATATCATCCTCAGAGAGCGAACGAAATGAATTCATCAGCTATTAAAATGGCACCACTTAAGAGACGAACTGAGTATGGCATATAACTGGTGAGCTTGTTATCTCGGGTTTGGTACAACTCATGTGATTTTTTTTATTTATCTCGGCGTCGAAATGCATTGGTTTTTATGGCCGAAAATTAGGGAGAAGACCGGCGGTGTATAGCTGCAAAATTAACACATGAAAAACCAATATCGGAAAATGTTAATGAAACAAGTTTCCTCTTAAATTTATTGAAAACTAATTTTCTGCTGTGGCGCGGAGTCCTTCATACAATATTCGTTATGCAAGAACGATCTATGTTACCAAAAATGACGACTATCAACCTAAAAATTGCAAATTATTTCGTAATAAAAAAATTTGTGTACACTTTCAATGTACTAAATTTGAGAAAATAGTATTTTGTTAGTTAGTCTTCTATTTAGTAACTAGCGTAATGAAGGCGAACATTTTGCTCAGCCCAAAATCAACAGCATGTACAAACTTCAATAAATGCATGAAACTATGCTGTCTGTAGTAATACAGGGTGATTCAAAACGAAGGACGGGTTTTAAGGCTTTGTGGCTTTTGTTACATTCAACTTAAAATTATAAATAAATCATCTAATAAAAGAGCAAGTCAAACAGCTTTGTTTGTATACCGTTGCACAAAGGGAAGAGTATGAAACGAACAAGAGTGACTGAAGAAAGTGATGAACTAGTGAGAGTCTTTCACGCGTTGCCCCAAGAAATCAGTTCGGAAAGCTAGTCGTGAATTAGCGATTCCAGTGATGTTTTTGTTGAGACTTTTAAGGAGACGCTTCCAACTGCATCCTTATCGCTTTCAGTTTTAAAAGCTCTTAAACCTACAGACTTCGCTTTACGTGTCAACTTTGCAAACGAACTATTGCTACATGATGATGAACATTTTCTGGATTGTGTGGTCTTCAGTGACGAATCGACACATAACCTGAGTGGAAATGTGAACACACATAATGAGCGCATCTGGTGCGATTCATCAGACTGCGCGAGAATTCAAACTGAGCAGCGTTCGATCGCTGCCATTTGCCTACACAAATTTCGGACAGATCGCACTACCCTAACAGAGCGTATGGACCAGAGATAGGATTGTTGTTGCTAGACTTAGTTCGCTGGTGTGATACACACGAAAGAAAACACTGCTGACTTCCATGGAAGAAAACACTGCTGACTTCCATTTGATATAATCACGTGTAAGCGGAAAACGATAGTACAGTAGTTGCTTCCAGCCAGCATGTATTCAGCATAGCAAGATAAAAGCATAAGTCGTCAAATGACTGTTTTCGAATATTTATGGGTATCCTACGCTATCGCTACAACCACTTAGCAGCATTCGGCGTTGGGAGACAACGTTCAACACAAACAGCTAAGTGACTATAAACTTTTAACTGTCAGAAAACTTTCCCTGAGCAGTAGCCACAGACAGTTCAATTGACTTTGTTGGAAGCACTTCTATGTTATAGCCATTAAACAATCATCATGTTATACGAAATGTGCTTTATCAGTAACTGGACTGAATGTTCAGGCAATCGTTGTTGGTCCTATTATTCACATATTAAGTGGCGTGTTTTTTAAGTAAGTACCGTTTTGAAATTAAAAAAAGACGTGCTAAGATATCCCAATAGTTTTATTTTTACATGAAAGCCTGCACCTTAATCTACGAACTGACGCCATTACAGTGTGATTCTTCCTTGTTTACATTGTGTACTGAGTGTTTAAGATGCCTCCGACAATCGTGAGTCCCGCCGACTGTGAAGTACGGCCTGTTGTAAGATTTCTTAGTGCTAAAGGCCTAAAAGCTATCGATATTCATCGTGAGATCTGTGCAGTTTACGGAGAAAACGTTATAAGTGATGGAATGGTAAAAAAGTAGGTGAGAACATTTAAAGATGGCCGCACAAATGTGCATGGTGAACAACGAAGTGGGCATCCTTCGGTCGTTAATGAAAGTTTGGTGCAGGAAGTGGACAATAAGGTGAAAGAAAACAGACGCTTTACAATTTCCTCCTTGCGGGAAGACTTTCCTAATGTTTCTCGTAGTGTTTTGTATGGCATTGTGATCGAGCACTTGAATTACCGAAAATTGTGCGCACGTTGGGTACCGATAATGTTGACGGATGTGCACATCAGAGCAACAGTCCATGGAAGTTGAGCAAGGGCATCGTTTTGCTGCAAGACAATGCCCGTCCGCATGTGGCGAATCAGACAGAAGATCTCATCACATCTTCTCGATGGGAAACTCTAGATCATCGTCCGTACAGCCCCGATCTTGCGCCCAGTGACTGCCATCTGTTACTGCACTTGAAGAAACACCTGGACGGTCAGCGTCTTCAAGAAGATGACGAAGTCAAAACAGTGGTGATGCAGTGGTTAACAAGTTAGACGGCAGACTTCTATGAGGAGGGTATTCAAAAACTGGTACAACGGTACGCCAAGTGCCTCAATATTGACGGAAATTATGTAGAAAAGTAGAATAAGGTACAGGCTTTCATGTAAAAATAAAATTATTGAGAGATCTTAGCACGTCTTTTTTTTAATTTCAAAACGGCACTTACTTTGAAAAACACGCCTCGTACATTATCGTGGAATTCCCATTCCAATTACTTTCCTTAATTGTACGACAGATAACACGGATTTTAAATTAATTCATCATTCAGTATGTTTTTCTGCTTGGACATTCGATAATCCGAATGAACATGTCACTTTTCGGGTTTTTAACACCTACTCACTATTACTGACACGTCCAATTTTTCCTCTTGTAAACTATATACGTTTTCTTGCAGTTTTTGGGGGATATCCTTTTGCATATTTGTGTTTTGGTAATGTTGTTAGTGAAATTTATATATATCGACTTCGTGTTTTATGAGAGAAGCGCAATCTGTAGCAAAACTTGTTATTTCTCATTGGTGAAAGGGTAATTTGTATGTCACAGATAGATGGTGACGAAAATTTGTGTTTACTTTCTGAAATTTATTGTTATTAGAACTTGATAAAGTCATGCACGAACGTACTTACTCTTGAAATTATTTCTAAATGTTATTACTGCTCATATGAGTTTATTTCACGAACGTGGTTATAACATTTTCATAATTTTAAATTTTTTTGGGCTCGCTTGTGGTAATCAACGAGACTTTCTGACACAGGTTTTCCCATCTCTCAAATGATACCTTTTATTTGATCAGGAATCTGGTTTGAATATTTTGGTTTCTTTTTGTAAACGTAGTTAACCTTTAGTGAATTCATTTCATACAGTCTTACAGAGACTGCATACAGCAGGGAATATCAGTCATCATGAGAACTAGGATATCCCCATTCCTTTAAGCTGTTTACGAGATAAATATGGCATATGTAAATGATACCATCATTTTTGGTAAAGAGCTGCTGGCTGACATTTACTGTCTCAAATAGTATTTCAGTTCTGTCACGAAGTGGTAGATAGCTTTATTAACCAAAGTAACTAATTTTTGCACAAAGTCAGTTTGATCCATTTAAAAAAACTGAGACTTTAGTTTTTATTTAACTTCTGATTAATTTTCAACAAATTTGGCACCAATATTGCCCAAAAGTTTGATATCTACTTATTTATGTAAAATGAACTCCACTTTCCCTTCCGATATATCTGCAGCATAAGCCATTTGAAAATCTTTAATTGCAGATAGTACAATAACATAAATGTTCATGTACTCGCTGTTTTCAGCAGTGACTAAGTTTCGCGGCGAGCTACAGGTGGATCACTTTCAGGAGAAGTGTGGCCATGTTTGGTTCCAGTGACTAATGCATTACCTACTGAAAGTGGAGCAGCAAACTCTTTGTAAACTTGTTCATTAACTTTGAGTGTTTTCCTATTAGCACTCTGGTTTCCCTTCAAAACGAATAAATATTTCGCCTTCGTTTTTTCAATTTTCCAATGAACATGGACAAGGTACAGGGACACAGTACTAGAAGTGGCCAAAGAATGTCTTGGAACAGTAGTGTGTAAAGGTAGGATGAACAAACAGCTTGGTGGAATGTCACAGTCAAGGCAGCCTGTAAAAGGAAAAAGAAGGCATATAAAAAATGGCTACATACTAGAACTCAGGTAGACAGAGAAAGTTATGTTGAAGAAAGAAACAAAGCCAAACAGATAATTACAGCATCCAAGAAGAAATCTTGGGAAGACTTTGGAAACAGGTTGGAGACTTTGGGTCAAGCTGCTGGAAAACCATTCTGGAGTGTAATTAGCAGTCTTCAAAAAATGGTTCAAATGTCTCTGAGCACTATGGGACTCAACTTCTGAGGTCATTAGTCCCCTAGGACTTAGTACTAGTTAAACCTAACTAACCTAAGGACATCACAAACATCCATGCCCGAGGCAGGATTCGAACCTGCGACCGTAGCGGTCTTGCGGTTCCAGACTGCAGCGCCTTTAACCGCACGGCCACTTCGGCCGGCTTAGCAGTCTTCGAAAGGGAGGTAAGAAGGAAATGACAAGTATTTTGGACAGGTCAGGAAAACTGCTGGTGAATCCTGTGGGTGCCTTGGGCAGATGGAGGGAATATTTTGAAGAGTTGCTCAATGTAGGTGAAAATACGATCAGTAATGTTTCAGATTTCGATGTACAATGGGACAGGAATGATGATGGAAATAGGATCACATTTGAGGAAGTGGAGAAAATGGTCAATAGATTGCAGTGCAATAAAGCGGCTGGGGTAGATGAAATTAAGTCGGAACTCATCAAATACAGTGGAATGTTAGGTCTTAAATGGCTATACAGGATAACTGAAACGGCGTGGGATTCGGGACAGGTTCCATCAGACTGGATGAAAGCAGTAATCACACCAATCTTTAAATATGGAAACAGAAAAGATTGTAACAACTACGGAGGTATCTCTTTGATCAGCGTTGTGGGTAAAATCTTCTCAGGTATTGTTGAAAGGAAAGTGCGAATATTAGTTGAGGACAAATTGGATGAAAATCAGTGTGGGTTTAGGCCTCTTAGAAGTTGTCAGGACCAGATTTTTAGCTTACGGCAAATAACGGAGAAGTGTTACGAGTGGAACAGGGAATTGTATCTATGTTTTATAGATCTAGAAAAGGCACATGACCGTGTTCCTAGGAAGAAGTTATTGTCTGTTCTACGTGATTATGGAATAGGAGGCAAACTTTTGCAAGCAATTAAAGGTCTCCTTTCGTGAAATCTTCTCGGGTGATCAGCTGAGTAAAGGCGTCGTCTTCTCGCAACGTTTCGAAGGGTTTCGTACCCATCATCTTCAAGCGAAGATGATGGGTACGAAACCCTTCGAAACGTTGCGGGAAGACGACGCCTTTACTCGGCTGATCACCCGAGAAGATTTCACGAATGGAATACGCCGAGAAAGTCTCAAATCACATTTAATTAAAGGTCTTTACATAGATAGTCAGGCAGCAGTTAGACTTGACGGTAAATTGAGTTCATGGTTCAGAGTAGTTTCAGGGGTAAGACAAGGCTGCAACCTGTCTCCACTGTTGTATATATTATTTATGGATCATATGTTGAAAACAATAGACTGGCTGGGTGAGATTAAGATAGGTGAACACAAAATAAGCAGTCTCGCGTATGCGGATGACTTAGTTGTGATGGCAGATTCTATTGAAAGTTTGCAAAGTAATATTTCAGAGCTAGATCAGAAATGTAAGGACTTTGGTATGATGATTAGCATCTCCAAAACAAAAGTAATGTCAGTGGGAAAGAGATATAAACGGATTGAGTGCCGAATACGAGGAACAAAGTTAGAACAGGTGGACGGTTTCAAGTACTTAGGATGCATATTCTCACAGGATGGCAACATAGTGAAAGAACTGGAAGCGAGGTGTAGCAAAGCTAATGCAGTGAGCGCTCAGCTACGATCTACTCTCTTCTGCAAGAAGGAAGTCAGTACCAAGACTAAGTTATCTGTGCACCGTTCAATCTTTCGACCAACTTTGTTGTATGGGAGCGAAAGCTGGGCGGATTCAGGTTACCTTATCAATAAGGTTGAGGTTATGGATATGAAAGTAGCTAGGATGATTGCAGGTACTAGTAGATGGGAACAATGGCAGGAGGGTGTGCACAATGAGGAAATCAAAGAGAAACTGGGAATGAACTCTATAGATGTAGCAGTCAGGGCGAACAGGCTTACATGATGGGGTCATGTTACACGCATGGGAGAAGCAAGGTTACCCAAGAGACTCGTGGGTTCAGCAGTAGAGGGTAAGAGGAGTCGGGGTAGACCAAGGAGAAGGTACCTGGATTCGGGTAAGATTGATTTTGAAGTAATAGGCTTAACATCAGAAGAGGCACCAATGTTAGCACTGAATAGGGGGTCATGGAGGAATTTTATAAGGGGGACTATGCTCCAGACTGAACGCTGAAAAGCATAATCAGTCTTAAATGATGATGATGAACATATATTAAACAAAAAGAATTCTCCTACATTATGTTTATAATGTCTTCATAAAATATTCTAATGTATCTATCTACAGTTTGGAAATATGAAACTATATATAGTCGAAACCAGTTATAACAGAGTCCAGGGGGGGGGGGCGACAGTTTACAGTCTTTATAGCTGACAGTGGCACGAATCGGGTTTCTGCTTTTTTTTTTTTTTGATAAAAATTTCGTATCCGTAAATTTTAGGCTGCCATAGAGTTAACACTTCAAAGAGTAGCATAAATGCAGTACATCTATGGCTTTTACTACACAGTGTTTGTGGAGAGGGAGTGAAGAGGAATTTTTCTTTCATGCAATACACCCAGCAATAAATACTAATAAATGTAAAAACCTTTAATAAGTGAAGAAAGAAGTAGCAACAATGTAAACTGTTCAAGAATGTCGAACATAATGATGACCATGTTTACAATTTGCTGTTAGTGCTGTGTAGTACAACAGTCAGGAACGGCACAACAATCAAGAGCACCAAAATGAAAAAAACCGTGTTTTACGCATAAATTACATGAAGACCTACTTTCTCCTATGTTTCTCTTTAAAATGTTGTGCAAATATGATGTACTGTACCTAAGACGCTGAAAATATCTAACACACGTAACCACAAAACATAAAAAACGAATTATTTTAGTTTTGTGCTTAAAAAACTAACATATATTGGAATTTACTTGTCTAGTTTTCTACAATAACAGCAAAGACAGTGTTGTTTAATTTTTTGACCAATTGATTTAACTTTAAAATGCAATGCAGTAACGCCTATTACAGTATATTGCCCTGCTTAAGGTAATCAGTTATGTTTGTTTGTTTTTTGCATAATACATTTTGTATTTGACGATGCATTCATTTTAACGTCTGTTTTGAAACCAACAATCTGCAGAAATTAAGAATTTGAAACTAAGGATTACATTGTTGTCCGTAATTCCCAAATACATAGCAAATAAAAATGAAATTGGACTTTACAGCCGATATATTTCACAGAAAATGTAATAAAAAGTGAGACGTTTTATATGTTAATTCGCAAGGTCATACTAAGCTATTTTGTAAATATGATTTTTACATAGGATTTAGACAGGGCCATTAGATTCGCCGTTGTTGCCAATACGTCATTAAAAGCGATGTTACTGTAAATGGTATTGTCTGCACATTTTATTTAATTTTAGTTATGATACTTTTAAAAATTCAAAATAGTTATTGGAGTTTTCGAATAACTCTTAACCTATTTCTGTTTAAGAAAAATTTATAATATATCCTTGAATATAGAAGTTAATGGTGTAAGCTCATAAAGAGATTTACTAGATTTTATTTTTAACGTACTCGAAATTTAACAACTTTAGTTTACTTTTTTTTCTTTCATTATACCTCAAAAAAGATTGAATTGGTAACTATAGTTTCCATTGATTAACAAATTTAACCTAGTCCTTTAAGGAACATTGGGCTTCATTTTGGAACAGTCCATAATTTATGCTTTTACCCTCTCATAATTATCTATAAATATTATGAATAATTCCTTGATTTTCTTTGTATCGTAATAAGAAAGCAAGTTTTGAAATATTTTCTTCTACATTTGATAACACGGAAATTACTCTCGTAACAAAGTTTAGAAATATAAAAGTTATCACCTACTTTTTAAACTTATCGCAAAATTGTCATGGTTTGAGTTATCTGTGGACTCTAAATCTTCCTCCGCTTCTTATTCAACATTTGCGAATATAAAAGAATCCGTCGGATATATATATAGTTTATACACTGAAGAGCCAAAGAAACTGATACCCATGCCTAATATCAGTGTAGGGCCCCCGCGAGCACTCAGAAGTCCCTCAACACGACGTGGCGTGGACTCGACTAATGCCTGACATAGTGCTGGAGGGAAATGACTCCATGAATCCTGCAAGAGTGCGAGGGGGTGGAGATCTCTTCTGAACAACACGTTGCGAGGCATCCCAGATATGCTCAGTAATGTTCATGTCTGGGGATTTGGTGGCCAGCGAAAATGTTTAAGCTCAGAAGAGTGTTCCTGGAGCCAGTCTGGACGTGTGGGGTGTCGCATTGTCCTACTGGAATAGCCTAAGTCCGTCGGAATGCACAATGGACATGAATGGATGCAGGTGGTTCTCATGGCACTGAACACTATGCGACTTAATTTCCGAGGCCATCAGTACCCCTAGAACTTAGAACTATTTAAACCTTACTAACCTAAGGACAGCACACACATCCATGTCCGAGGGAGGATTCGAACCTGCGACCGTAACGGTCGCGCGCTTCCAAACTGTAGCGCCTAGAACCGCTCGGCCACTCCGGCCGGCGGATGCAGGTGATCAGACAAGATGCTTAAGTACGTGTCACCCGTCAGTGTCGTACCCAGACGTATCTGGGACCTCATATCACTCCAACTGCACACGCCCCACACCATCACAGGGCTTCCGCCAGCTTAAACAGTCCCCTGCTGACATACAGGGTCCATATCCGTACGCGTCCATCCGCTCGATACAATTTGAAA
The DNA here is from genome assembly GCF_023898315.1 of Schistocerca nitens. NCBI lineage: Eukaryota > Metazoa > Arthropoda > Insecta > Orthoptera > Acrididae > Schistocerca > Schistocerca nitens. The sequence goes on from NC_064614.1 coordinate 26,197,054, forward strand.
CGGGACTCATCCGACCAGGAAACATGTTTCCAGTCACCAACAGTACAATGTCGGTGTTGACGGGCCCAGGCCAGGCGTAAAAGCTTTGTGGCGTGCAGTCATAAAGGGTACACGAGTGGGACTTTGGCTCCAAAAGCCCATATCGATGATGCTTCGTTGAACGGTTCGCACGCAGACGCTTGTTGGTGGCCCAGAATTGAAATGTGTAGCAATTTGCGGAAGGATTGCACCTGTGTCACGTTCAACGATTCTCTTCAGTCGGAGATGGTCCCGTTCTTCCAGGATCATTTTCCGGCCGCAGCGATGTCGGAGATTTGATGTTTTACCGGATTTCTGCCATTCACGGTACACTCGTGAAATGGTCGTACGGGAAAATTCCCACATCATCGCTACCTCGGAGATGCTGTGTCCCATCGCTTGTGCACCGACTATAACACCACGTTCAAACTCACTTATATCTTCACGACCTGCCTTTACAACAGCAGTAAACCATCTAACAATTGTGCCAGACACTTGTTTTCTTATACAGGGTGGTCGGAAATTCCCGTTACAGACTTCTAGGACTTTTAGAGGGGAGTGAGTACTTCGTACTTTGAACAGGAACCCATGTCCGGACACGTCATCCAACGAGACTACAGAGCCTCAAAATTACAGGCTCGGGCGTCTGTAAATGTACGTATACACGGGGTAATTCCGTGATGACGTTACAGACTTTCTAGGATGATGAAGAACGATAAATGTATTACTTTGAAGTAAGGACTCTGTACCGGAAACGAACTAGTCGAAAGTTATAAACGAAAACCGTTCTGATACCTCTGACAGTTGAATACATGTACCGGTTCTTGTGTTGCCAAGAGTGCAGGGCTGGTGACTTTCAGTGGTGGTAGTGTGGACAAAAACGAGAAAAAATGTCCAATAAAAGTGAGCTCTAAATTGCGTACCTGAGAAGCTATGACCATTCGTTCATCTTCGCTAATGTGAAACACATCTCTACTCACTTACATCTCGATAACCTGCCTTTGCAGCAGCAGTAACACATCTAACAATTGTGCCAGACATACGATGTACTCACTTCCCTCTACAAGTCCTAGAAGTCTGTAACGGAAATTCGCGACCACCCTGTGGGTCTCTGATTTGAATACGCATGACTATACCATTTAATTTGACGCTTCAGTGTATCTGTTTCTAATATCTAGATTGATCATTTCTGACACAGGGATATGGATTTTCCTTATCGTGTAACTAATTCCTTTATGACTGTATTGTGAAGTTTCTATGAGTTTTAAAATTTTCTTAATTTCAGTTTTCCGTAGTTCATTTTGCCTTGCCGCCGTGTTTAGACCGGTTCCCGCGAGATCACCGAAATTAAGCGCTGTCGGGCGTGGTCGGCACTTGGATGGCTGACCATCCACGCCGCCATGCGCTGTTGCCATTTTTCGGGGTGTGCTCAGCCTCGTGATGCCAATTGAGGAGCTACTCGACCGAGTAGTAGCGGCTTCGGTCAAGAATACCATCATTACGACCGGGAGAGCGGTGCGCTGACCCCACGCCCCTCCTATCCGCATCCTCTTCTGAGGATGACACGGCGGTCGGATGGTCCCGGTAGTCCACTCGTGGCCTGGAGACGGAGTGTAGTTCATTTTGACCAGTCGAGTCAAACGCCTGATGGTTGTTGTGAAAAGGAAATGGCTGAGTTTCTTCCCCATCTTTGTGCTTCATCCCTAATGTCTTCGTTGTAGACAGAACATTAAACCTAATCTTTTCTTTTTTTGAAGTGTTATTCAACAATATTAGTTGGCCGTTTCACAACACAGCCAGAATATTTATTTATGTTTAAGGGGTAACAAAGAGGCGACAAGCGCAGTTTCCTGCAGCAAGGTACAGGACAATGGGACGCTGAGCCATGCGCGTGGTACATTGTTAAGCGATGCTGAAGGCCCTGCGGGTAGTTGGGGAGAGCTTGCGGCTACAAGGGTCGCGTCTATTCACACGCCGCCCAGGACGAACACTTACTAGGCGTGTCGTAGTGCCGGCGGGCAGGGGTAGGAAGTTGCGGTGTCAGTCACCCACCGCTTTGGCGCGAGTTAATGCGTTTCAGGCGTCGGCGGGCAGGGTGCCTTAAAATGTGATAAAAAGTCACCGTCTCTTCTATTAGAGATGTGCTGGTCGCACGCCTTCGAGGGAACAGGTGTTGGAAGGCGGCAGACACTGTTATATACAAAGATGGTTGCATTGCTAGCAAACAGGTAACCCATAGGCGCTAGGAGGTGGCGAGGTGCTTCCAAAAGTCCAGATGGTTGCACGTTTTCTTAGCCCAAGAATGGAAATCTGGCACTGTGTGTGAGATACCTGGGCTGCTGTTTACATACACTACTGGCCATTAAAACTGCTACACCAAGAAGAAATGCAGATGATAAACGGGTATTCATTGGACAAATATATTATACTAGAACTGACATGCGATTACATTTTCACACAATTTGGAGCATAGATTCTGAGAAATCAGTACGCACAGTACGCAGAACAACCACCTCTGACCGTAATAACGGCTTTGATACGCCTGAGCATTGAGTCAAACAGAGCTTGGAAGGCGTGTACAAGTACAGCTGCCCATGCAGTTCATCAAGAGTAGTGACTGGCGTATTGTGACGAGCCAGTTGCTCGCCCACCATTGACCAGACGTTTTCAACTGGTGAGAGATCTGGAGAATGTCTGGCCAGGGCAGCAGTCGAACATTTTCTGTATTCACAAAGATCCGAACAGGACCTGCAACATGTGGTCGTGCATTATCCTGCTGAAGTGTAGGGTTTTGCAGGGATCGAATGAAGGGTAGAGTCACGGGTCGTAACACATCTGAAATGTAACGTCCACTGTTCAAGGTGCCGTCAATGCGTAACCAATAGCACCCCATACCATCACGCTGGGTGATACGCCAGTATGGCGACGACGAATACACGCTCCAAACGTGCGTTCACCGCGGTGTCGCCAAACACGGATGATACCATCATCACGCTGTAAACAGAACCTGGATTCATATGAAAAAATGGCGTTTTGCCATTCGTGCACCCAGGTTCGTCGTTGAGTAGACCATCGTAGGCGCTCCTGTCTGTGATGCAGCGTCAAGGGTAACCGCAGCCATGGTCTCCGAGCTGACAGTCCACGCTGCTGCAAACGTCGTCGAACTGTTGGTGCAGATGGTTGTTGTCTTGCAAACGTCCCAATCTGTTGACTCAGGGATCGAGATGTGGCTCTACAATCCGTTACAGCCACGCGGATAAGATGCATGTCAACTCGACTACTGGTGATACGAGGTCGTTGGGATCCAACACGGCGTTCCCTATTACCCACCTGAACCCACCCATTCCATATTCTGCTTACAGTCATTGGATCTCGACCAAAGTGAACAGCAATGTCGCGATACGATAAACCGCAATCGCGTTAGACTACAATCCGACCTTTATCAAAGTCGGAAACGTGATTGTACGCATTTATCCTCCTTACACGAGGTATCACAACAACGTTCCACCAGGCAACGCCGCTCAACTGCTGTTTGTGTATGAGAAATCGGTTGGAAACATTCCTCATGTCAGCACGTTGTAGATGTCGCCACCGGTGCCAACCTTGTGTGAATGCTCTGAAAAGCTAATCATTTACATATCACAACATCTTCTTCCTGTCGGTTAAATTTCGCGTCTGTAGCAGGTCATGTTCGTGGTGTAGCAACTTTAATGGCCAGTAGTGTATTTGTCAAGCACCACTTCCAAAAAATCCATTGTGTATATTGTTGGCTCTGCTAGACCACTGCAACCACCCGCGTAAGGTTGCAAAGTTTCCTCATAAACAGCATTAGACTGGCTCTTCACCTTTTTGTTTAAGTCAACCATCTTATAGAATCGAAGTATAACAGTTCATTATTTTAACCAATATGGTTGAGAGTGTCAGCGATGATTAGCTATGAAGAAAGAGTCACGATCGCAAAATATCATTTATTCAGTAGTTATCGTCTTGACAACACGCAGCTGCTCAATACGTCGCCAGCTGTCGCAAATTATGCAGTCAAGCTGAAGATGGCCAAGTATATGTGCCGAAATCGGTCATTTTAAATAAATGATATTTTGCGATCGTGACTGTTCTACATCTACATCCATACTCCGCAAGCCACCTGACGGTGTGTGGCGGAGCGTACTTTGAGTACCTCTATCGGTTCTCCCTTCTATTCCAGACTCGTATTGTTCGTGGAAAGAAAGATTGTCGCTATGCCTCTGTGTGGGCTCTAATCTCTCTGATTTTATCCTCATGGTCTCTTCGCGAGATATATGTAGAAGGGAGCAATATACTGCTTGACTCCTCGGTGAAGGTATGTTCTTCAGACTTCAACAAAAGTCCGTACCGAGCTACTGAGCGTCTCTCTTGCAGAGTCTTCCACTGGAGTTTATCTATTATCTCCGTAACGCTTTCGCGATTACTAAATGATCCTGTAACGAAGCGCGCTGCTCTCAGTTGGATCTTCTCTATCCCTTCTATCAACCCTATCTGGTACGGGTCCCACACCGGTGAGCAGTATTCAAGCAGTGGGATAACAAGCGTACTGTAATCTACTTCCTTTGTTTTCGAACTGCATTTTCTTAGGATTCTTCCAATGAATCTCAGTCTGGCACCTGCTTTACCGACTATTAATTTTATATGGTCATTCCATTTTAAATCACTCCTAATGCCTACTACCAGATAATTTATGGAATTAACTGCTTCCAGTTGCTGACCTGCTATACTGCAGCTAAATGATAAGGGACCTTTCTTTCTATGTATTCGCAGCAGATTACACTTGTTTACATTGAGATGCAATTGCCATTCCCTGCACCATGCGTCAATTCGCTGCAGATCCTCCTGCATTTCAGTACAATTTTCCATTGTTACGACCTCTCGAAATACCACAGCATTATCCGCAAGAAGCCTCAGTGAACTTCCGATGTTATCCACAAGGTCATTTATGTATATAGTGAATAGCAACGGTCCTACGATACTCCCCTGCGGCACACCTGAAATCACTCTTACTTCGGAAGACTTCCCTCCATTGAGAATGACATGCTGTGTTCTGTTGTCTAGGAACGCTTCAATCAAATCACACAATTGGTCTGATAGCCCATATGCTCTTATTTTGTTCATTAAACGACTGTGGGGAACTGTATCGAACGCCTTGCGGAAGTCAAGAAACACGGCATCTACCCGAGAACCCGTATCTATGGCCCTCTGAGCCTCGTGGAAGAATAGTGCTAGCTGGGTTTCACACGATCGTCTTTTTCGAAACCCATGCTGATTCCTGCAGAGTAGATTTCTAGTCTCCAGAAAAGTCATTATACTCGAACATGATACGTATTCCAAAATTCTACAACTGATCGACGTTAGAGATATAGGTCTATAGTTCTGCACATCTGTTCGACGTCCCTTCTTGAAAACAGGGATGACCTGTGCCCTTTTGCAATACTTTGGAACGCTACGCTCTTCTAGAGACCTACGGTACACCGCTGCGAGAAGGGGGCAAGTTCCTTCGCGTAGTCTGTGTAAAATCGAACTGGTATCCCATCAGGTCCAGCGGCTTTTCCTTTTTTGAGCGATTTTAATTGTTTCTCTATCCCTCTGTCGTCTATTTCGTTATCTACCATTTTGTCATTTGTGCGACAATCTAGAGTAGGAACTACAGTGCAGTCTTCCTCTGTGAAACAGCTTTGGAAAAAGACATTTAGTGTTTCGGCCTTTAGTCTGTCATCCTCTGTTTCAGTACCATTTTGGTCACAGAGTGTCTGGACATTTTGTTTTGATCCACCTACCGCTTTGACATAAGACCAGAATTTCTCAGGATTTTCTGCCAAGTCAGTGCATAGAACTGTTTATTCACAAGTAATGAGTGACAGGGTTTATCAATGAAATGCGGGGAACGCTAATGTAAGGAATTCTGTGATAAAATCAGTACATTGTGTCACAACAATTCAAATTAACGTAAGTTTTATGAGAGATTTTTATTTTTTAAGTTATCAGTCTTTTGAATAGTTTCATGTGGCCCGCCACGAATTCTTTTCCTGTGCCAACCTCTCAGAGTAGCATTTGCCCCTAAGTTCGCAATTATTCCAATTTCTGTCTTCCTTTAGTTTTTACCCTCTACAGCTCCCTCTAGAACCATGGGAGATATCCCCCGAGGTCTCAGAACATGTGCTATCATCCTCTTCCTTTTTCTTATCAGTATTTTCCTCACCGATTCTGCAGAGGACCTCCTCATTTCTTACCAAATCAGCTCGCCTAATTCTCAACATTCTTCTGTGGCATCACGTCTCAGATGTTTAGATTCCCTTTTGTTTCGGTTTTTCCACAGTTCAGATTTCACTACTGTTCAGTTCCGTTCTCCAACGTACGTTCTCAGAAATTTCTTCCTCAAATTAAGCCCTACATTTGACACTAGTAGACTTCTCTTGGTCAGGAATGTTCCTTTTGCCAGTGCTAGTCTGCTTTTGATGTCCTTGCTGCGCCCATCATGGGTTACTTGCCTACCTAAGTAGCAGAATTCCCAAACTTCGTCTGTTTCATGAACGCCAATGCTGATGTTAAGTTTATCGCTGTTCTCATTTCTGCTGCTTCTCGGTACTTTTGTCTTTCTTCGATTTACTCACAATCCATATTCTGTACTCATTAGACTCTTCATTCCATTCAGCACATCCTGTAATACTTCTTCACTCTCACAGAGGACAGCAATGACATCGGCGAATCTTTTCATTCACATCCTTCTACCTCGAATTTTAATCCTTCTCTGGAACCTTCCTCTTATTTCAGTCATAGGTTCTTCGATGTATAGACTGAACAGGAGGCGCGAAAAGACTACAACCCTGTGTTATGCCCTTTTGAACCCGAACACTTCATTCTTGTTCTTCCTGTTTTATTGTTTCCTTCGGCTCTCGTTCATATTGTAAACAACCCATTACATATTGTAAACTACCAGTCTTTCCCTCGTACGTATTGTAAAGTACCCATCTTTCTCTATAGTTTAACCCAATGTTTCTCAGAATTTTGAACATCTTGCACAATTATAGTTTGTCAAACGCTTTTTCCAGGACGACAAATCCAATGAGAACGCATTTTCCGAGTCGACAAATCCAATGAACGTGTCTTGATTTTCCTCAGTCTTGTTTTCATTATCAACAGCAACTTTAGAACTGTCTCTCCAGTGCCTTTACTCTTCCTAAAGCCAAACTGATCGTCGTCTAACACAACCTCAATTTTCTTTTGCATTCTTCTGCATATTAATCATGTTAGCAACTTTGATGGATGAGCTGTTATGCTGACTTTGCAGTAGTTCTTGCAATTTTCGGGGCTTGCCATTTTCGGAACTGCGTGGATGTCGTTCTTCCCAAATGGAGAAGGTATACCGCTAGTCCCATACTGCCTACACACGAAAGTGAATAGTCGTTTTGTTGCCACTTCCCCAAATGATTTTAATAAGCCGTTCAAACTAATTCTGACTCTAGCACTAGATCCCTTACCTCACCTGTCGACTCCTGTTTCTTCTTCTATCACGTCATCAGACATGTCTTTCCCCTCATAGAAGCCTCCATTGAACTCTTTCCACCAATTCGCTCTCTCGTCTGTATTTAACAGTGGAATTCCTATTGCACTGTTAATGCTACTGGCCTTGCTTTTAATTTTACCGAAGGTTATTTTTACATTTCTATGTGCTGATGCAGCCCTTCTGACAATAATTTCTTTTTCACTTTCTTCACATTTTTCAACTAGCCATTTCGCCTAAGCTCTCTGGACTTCCAATTTACTTCATTCCTAAGTGACTTTGATTTCTGTATTCCTGAATTCCCCTGAACATCTTTTTACTTCCTTGTTTCGTCGATCAACTCAAGTATTTCTTCTGTTACCCGTGGTTGCTTCGCAGTTGTCTTCCTTGTATATAAGTTTTCCTTTCCAGCTTCTACAATTTCCCTTTTTAGAGATGTCTATTCCACTTTAACTGAACTGCCTATTGAGTTATTCATTATCACAGTAACTGTAGCCTCTTCATTCCTTAATATTTCCATACCCACTTCTTTGCGCGTTGATTATTCCTGACTTGTTTCTTAGACTTCAGCCTACTCTTCATCATCGACCTGAGAGATTGAATAGAGTAAATTAATCGTTTTTGGTATCATTAGGATTAGTATTTAAGTTTGATTTAGAATATTACTTGTACTTTTGTTTAGTTATTGTTCTTAATGTTGTATAACGGTGTATCTCACAGCATTGCACTATGACTAAATGACATGGTGTCTTTCACAGACGCAGTCAATCAATAGCAGAGTCGCTGAAACGTGTGGAGGGGCTATTCAGAGTTTGGCCGGGAATGTGCTGAGACGAGGAGTTCACTTTGGTCGGGGGACTTACGAGAGCCAGGACGGTTGTTCGTGTCTGCCTCTGTTCCATTCAGTTGTGGACTTGGACTGAAGGCAATCCGGATGCTTCCGTTTCGGTGGTATTAGAGAACTTGGGTCGGGATTCAGTAGGGTCCGAGCAGTAAAGCTGTGCTGCGAAATGTGTTCAGGCGTAAGAACAGATAGAACAGTTTCTCGTAGCTTGTGAGCGAGATTTCAGTTCTCACTGGTAAATAGTCTAAATGCTGAAGTGCTGAGATAATTACTGCAGTTTATAACAATATTTGTTTCTGGTTCATTTATATTTCTCATAATTTTTTTCTTTAAAATTTTTGCAGTTTGGTACTATATTTTATGCATATGTAAAGTAAAGTGTACTATACTGGAGATTGAAGTTATTTGCATTGTATGTGAGTAATGTAAGCAAAATACTGTGTGAATTGTTAATTATGTTAAATAATTTTCTGATGACCTTTCCTATTTAAAAATATTTTGTGTGTATGAATTGTTCATGTTGATCTAAATCTGACAAATTAAGAAACTGTTACGCTTAGTAACAATATAATAAGTAGGTGTTATGTAAAAGCCAGTGTGCCTTTGTTTAAAACGAAAGTGGCTCTGGGGAGTGGAAAAGGTGGCAAGGGGGAATTGACACGCTACCTAGAGCAAGCACAGGAAATACGTCACACAGTCTGTAGGCAGCAGTTTCTGAGCCAACACCTTCGTGGAGCAGGAGAAGCTTTGCCCATAAATTCGCACAAAATGCCTCGGATGGAGACTGCAAACGGCTTACTGCATAGCTGCGAGATGTTGGGCTATTATATGTAGGTCTGACCAAGGCCAAGAACAGAAATTGAGCCCATAGAGCAAGAGACTTGCAGGCTGTACTGTGGGTATTGTAGCCGCCATAGCTGTTCGCCACACCGAAGCCTACAGCTATCAGATAAGACTTTTATAGTAAATTTACCTATGTACAGCGTGAACCATTAATTTAAACTGTGTTTTCATAATCATTGTTGAACTTTAAAGTATGAAACAGGCGAAATACCCTCAGACTTCAAGAAGAATATAATAATTCCAATCCCAAAGAAAGCAGGTGTTGACAGATGTGAGAATTACCGAACAATCAGTTTATTAAGCCACAGCTGCAAAATACTAACACGAATTCTTTACAGACGAATGGAAAAACTAGTAGATGCCGACCTCGGGGAAGATCAGTTTGGATTCCGTAGAAATACTGGAACACGTGAGGCAATACTGACCTTACGACTTATCTTAGAAGAAAGATTAAGGAAGGGCAAACCTACGTTTCTAGCATTTGTAGACTTAGAGAAAGCTTTTGACAATGTTGACTGGAATACTCTCTTTCAAATTCTAAAGGTGGCAGGGGTAAAATACAGGGAGCGAAAGGCTATTTACAATTTGTACAGAAACCAGATGGCAGTTATAAGAGTCGAGGGACATGAAAGGGAAGCAGTGGTTGGGAAGGGAGTAACACAGGGTTGTAGCCTCTCCCCGATGTTATTCAATCTGTATATTGAGCAAGCAGTAAAGGAAACAAAAGAAAAATTCGGAGTAGGTATTAAAATTCATGGAGAAGAAATAAAAACTTTGAGGTTTTCCGATGACATTGTAATTCTGTCAGAGACAGCAAAGGACTTGGAAGAGCAGTTGAACGGAATGGATTGTGTCTTGAAGGGAGGATATAAGATGAACATCAACAAAAGCAAAACGAGGATACTGGAATGTAGTCAAATTAAATCGGGTGATGTTGAGGGTATTAGATTTGGAAATGAGACACTTAAAGTAGTAAAGGAGTTTTGCTATTTGGGGAGCAAAATAACTGATGATGGTCGAAGTAGAGAGGATATAAAATGTAGACTGGCAATGGCAAGGAAAGCGTTTCTGAAGAAGAGAAATTTGTTAACATCGAGTATAGATTTAAGTGTCAGGAAGTCTTTTCTGAAAGTATTTGTATGGAGTGTAGCCATGTATGGAAGTGAAACATGGACGGTAAATAGTTTGGACAAGAAGAGAATAGAAGCTTTCGAAACGTGGTGCTACAGAAGAATGCTGAAGATTAGATGGGTAGATCACATAACTAATGAGGAGGTACTGAATAGGATTGGGGAGAAGAGGAGTTTGTGGCACAACTTGACCAGAAGAAGGGATCAGTTGGTAGGACATGTTCTGAGGCATCATGGGATCACCAATTTAGTATTGGAGGGCAGCGTGGAGGGTAAAAATCGTAGAGGGAGACCAAGAGATGAATACACTAAGCAGATTCAGAAGGATGTAGGTTGCAGTAGGTACTGGGAGATGAAGAAGCTTGCACAGGATAGAGTAGCATGGAGAGCTGCATCAAACCAGTCTCAGGACTGAAGACCACAACAACAACAACAACAAAGGAAGTGATTCACCCTGTTATTTCATCCTAATCATACACCTATATAGGCTTCCTTCCTGGTGTTTGATGAATCCGAGGATCCTATTTTGCAGGCTTATGAAGTGCCAAGTTAAATAAAGAGGGACGATTTGGATTGTTTTTGTGTTTTCTGAAGGGGAGCTGGAACGATCCATCTCCTCCATGTTAATTTTAGCAAATAGAAGGAACATTTTTTCTAAAACCATTAAACATATTGCTCCGGAATTTGGACTACATATTCAGTGACTATTTCTCTACAATGTTATAATGCCATGTTAAGAAATATTTATTGGTTTTTGTTTTACAATTTTTTTAAACAGATGCTTATTTTGTATCTAAAATTTTGCACTTTTTCTTCTGTAACTCTTGAATTATACAGTATTTTTTTTACAATTTGTAATAAATCTGAAGGATAAGAAGTAAACAATATTGTGTATAAATTTCATTGATATACTGTTAGCAGTTTTTGAGAAAAAAGATGAAAATTGTAAAGTTAAGGGAAATGGCTTCCAAAGTTTTTTAATACATTCCTGCCCCATATGATGGATTATCAGCACCCTCTTCTTTTTCTAGTGTTAGTTTCCTTTTCACTAGTCTTTCCTCCCCTTTTGCTGCATGTTGTAGGCTTTTGTCTCTTATTCCTGCACCCCTTAGTCTTTCTTTATAAATTAAGTGCATTGTGGAAATGGAGTGTCCTGGTTGGAAACCTAAACATTTCAGCACATCACATTTGATAATGTTTCCTCCATTGTATGTTGCCACTGCATCATACAATCCAGAATACAATGTTTTTATCTGTACAAACACTCGTTTGGGAATCCTAATCCAAATTAAATTAATTGCACTTTCATTTGGATTTTTTGTTTTCCCATGTAAACACTTTTCCAATAAACTTGGCTGTGATAAATCTCTGAATATGGGCTTAATTACATCAATTACAGTATTTGGCAAACTGTTTTTATGGGCATATTCCTTTCCTGATTGGTACCTACACCATGAGTCATCACCTGTGGGGCACAGTGCATGTTATGGACTCTCATTTGTTGATGCAGTATAAAAAAATAATGCCCACACTGCTCTCCTCATATGCTCAATCTTCTTGTATTTTGCCCAACTGCACACCCATAATACCTCTGCCATCTATCAATTGTTTCATCTGTCAATCTTCCTCTTCCTCCAAGGGTCTTACCATCACCAAGCTTCTGGGATCCTAATGTCTGCTTTAGTTTGCGCAAGCGAGTCCCCATACACTTCTGCACATGTCCAATGCACTCCTGTTTTTTAATGTGAATTTCATTGACATAAGGTTCGAGTTCTCCACAGCTTTATATCCCTTAGAATCACCATCTCCTACATAGTTAGTGTATCGTACGTTATACCACTCCTGTCATCTGGAAAAAATCGCTTTCACTCTCTCTACTTCCATCGCTCCACTCTTGCCGGGAAAATTTGCTTCACAACTTTCACTATGTTCGTCTTTGGTATTGCCCTTACATCTACAATGTTTTGAGAGAATGGCAACATCAATTACTTTGCAACTGTCTCCACTGGTAGCTGTCACAACTCCATTTAGAGATTTATGACTTCTACGTTGCCACGACCCATTTAAAGCAACAGTTAAATCTCTATAATTCCCATTATCTGTCACAGCTTTTTAAACTGCTATCTTCATTGTTGCTTGAGCAATATCTTCAGCAGACGATCCCACCAATTCATTATAAAATCCAAACTTGGTTGGTGGTTGTGACAAGTTCATAATTCCACATAACATTGTCCCTGCAGCAGTGCCCTTGCCAATGCAACGCAAGCCATACACTAGCCTAATATTTATATCATGCACCTTCATTCCACTATCACCACTACGAGTAATACTGTTATAATTAGAAAACGAAACATCTGCATCACATTTGTTACACTTCAGTAACATTTTACATGTCAAACGAATGTGTGAAGTTATTATCAATTCCAGTCCTCTTTCTTTGCAAACTTGGCATAATACGTTATGTTTCAAAATATTATAGACCAAGGTTCAAAAATGGCTCTGAGCACTATGGGACTCAACATCTTAGGTCATAAGTCCCCTAGAACTTAGAACGTTATGTATAAGGGTATAGTAGTAATTTTAGTAAGAGGGTTGTTCGTGGCTTTTCCCGTAACACAACTATTTGTTCTGTTGGGTTGTAGTATACGTGACAATACAGAGACAGGTTTTTCTGTTATTTAGGTAAAAGTATACTAAATTACAATAGTGTAGGTGGGGTTATAAGTTGATCAACTGTTGCTATTACATAAATAAGAGCAATTCAAACAAGATTTTTGTGCCGTCTGTTCCATTGGTCTAAACCAATACCAGCTACGAAAATTTAATTAGAACCCAGCCAGCAGGTCTGCTAGGACGTTATAAACTTGAGATCATCTTAAAAGGAACTGTTTTGCAGTGGTATGTATTTAGTCTCTAGGCAAAATCTGACGACCCACATTTAAGGCACAATACAAACACACATTTAAGTTTCTCTCTCAAGACAGAAAATGTGTTCTCAGCAGGGAGTCATAGCACACATGTCGATGTTTCTGAAACGTTCTGATATTTTCTTGCTTAAAATAATTGGTTAGACAAAATATGCTATCAGTAAGTTTCATATATTATTTATGAAAATAAATCGTCAAGCTAAGCATCAAACTCACGGTACATAGCGTGTATCTTGTAGAGATACCGTTTCTTTTCTGTTACTTGTCCGTTCCCAATTAGGAATAAACTTTAAGTGGCCGTGAGGCATGGGACAGCTGTCACATATGTAAGTAGGCTGTTTACGGCTGGGCTTGAGGAAAGTAACACAGAAGCCAACCTCGAGAAAAATTTCAGTATTCTTTACATTCAGAAAGTCGCCTTTGAAAACTTCATCACCACATCTTTAAAGGACATTGCTCATGAACAAGATAAAGATCCGATTTGGAAAGACATCAAAAGCAAATGGCATGAAAAGACACACACACAGATTCGGCATTATTATCTGGTTAGAAACAACATACTGTTCAAACGCTGCACTGTTGATGACAAGCTATGGGTACTTTGCATTGCTGACGATTTTGTTAATAAACTCATTTGGTACATTCATTTCAGCTACGCACATTTTTGTCCACGAAAATGTTATCATATTCTTCGAACGACTTGTTATTTTAACAATATGGAAAAGAGAATTCGAAGAGTCCTGTCTATTTGTAAACTTTGTCAAAAGGCTAAACCATCTACTATCTCACATCGTGCTCAGTTGTTTCCTATCATTCCTTATAAATTAAAAGAATTTGCAGCAGTTGATCTATTGGGGCCCCTTGTCAGAACATCGAATGGATTTTCGTACGTTCTAGTCGCTGTTGAACTTACTTCAAAATTTGTTTCTTTCACTCCGTTACGTAAAGCCACTGGATGATCTGTATCCAACGCCTTTGTTAAAAATTTCTTACGTGAAGTTGGCCACGTTGCTAAAGTCATTTCAGATAACGGACCGCAATTCAGATCTGCTGTTTGGTCACGCATGCTTCACAACCATAAAATCAAACCTGTTTTTATTTCATTGTGCTCACCACATTGTAACCCCTCCGAACGTATTATGAAAGAAATCAATAAGCTTTGCAGACTTTATTGTCACAGAAAGCATCAGCATTGGGACAGGTATTTACACTTATTTCAAAATGTGCTGAATGAAATGCCTCATGACTCCACTGCTTTACCACCTACTCTTGTACTGAAGAATGAAAAACCACCGAACAGAATCAGAGAGCTTGTACCTTTCCCAAATACACGTAAACTTCGACACAAAGACATAATTGATTTGGCTATTAAAAATATAAAATCTGCAGCAGACAAAAGGAGAAAACTACACGGTAAAGCAAATGCAAAGAAATTATGTATTGGTCAGAAAGTTCTCATTAAAGCTCATTCATATTCACATAAGAAGAAACACTTGAGTCACAAATTCTTTCTAGTTTACAATGGACCTTACAGAATCTGACGTATGCCACATGATAATTGCGTTGAAGTTGAAACTCTGCGTACTAGGAAGAGTAAAGGTTTACACCACATTTCACATGTAAAACCGTTTATTGAAAGATAATCTGCTTTTTAACTTTGTCATTGCCATAAAACTTTTCACTTCACATTTCTAGTATGCATTGTCAGACTTAGAAACTGTTACCATGCAACAATGTTTGAAGTTAAATATCCAATCAAGAACCAAGAGAACTTATTTAAACAGAAATTACGAATGCATTGTTATTGTGAACAGACGACACAGTGTTATTTTGTGTGTACATTCTTGCTTGTTAGTTGCACGATTACGTAACGACTATCAGGCTTACATACTTAGGACACATACTGGTACTGCTAATGAGATTGTAATGCAACATTTTGGTTTACTTGAAAATACATTCTGGATTTAAAGTACTTTCAGTGAGATACCAGATGACATAGTGGTTAGTTTATGTGACAGCTACACGATTTTATCACGACGCTACTAATGAGTGACAATTTACAATGTTGCTTTTGCAGTGTTTCTGTTTTATATCTGCACAGTTTTCTGTTTTATTCTGGAAAGTAAAACATGGTTTGGTAGTAGCTTCTGTGGTATAGCAGCAATGAGACAGCCTTTTTCGTGGCACAACAATACGTTACTGTACAGTACTTTCTTCATCACGCCAATAAGCATAATAACTACGATATCTATTTGCAAAGCATTTCACTTTCGTTTATCATGAGGTAAGTACATTGACTTCTGCAGAACTTAGCTTTCGGAGGACGATAACTACGACACTTCCACAGAGATTATGTTGCGACAAGACGCACAGTTTAGCGCTACAGTACACGCATTTGAGTGATTAATCTTATACTTAAAACATTTATTTTTAAAGATTTTTGAATTACAAAGAAAGTTTTCCGTGATACATTTCATTCCATTGCTGTAATTTGTAACACCTGAGGGTATAATTACATTAATCCTCAGGGGGGTACACGCTTACTTTGTGTACCATGTGTTTGGAAAGCACAAGGAGCCCTAGCTAATATGGTATTTGCTTATACAACTTTACACATCGGTACCATATTTCTCTAACACATAAATTACACAGCTATCTGATTATTTAACAGAGAAAGAAATATTTTTTTTACTACGTCAGTGACACATGTTTATGTAATTACACAGTTGGATAACTTCACACTTATGAAATTGTATTTTGTCTGTACTTTGTGAACTGTTCATATTTTTTCGGAACCATTGTGATACTATGAGAGTTTTGAATGATGTATTTGGTAAGGGAGCATGATTTTAAAGTACGTTTGAGGTAGATGACACCACTAAAAAGAGCAGAGAATTTTTTTTAGGTTTTGACATTATTGCAGAAAGCTACAATGTTTTTGAGATTTGACTGAGGTGTTATGATGTTGTTTTTACGACGACGATGTGTATTATGCTGTTGAGGTATGTTTATGATCAATAAGCTGATGCTACATGAGGAATTTGATTATGCTACATATTTATAATGATGAAATATTGAAGAATTGTCGACGAATATGTATATGTGTAATAAGGTAAGGAATAATGAGTAGTGGTTAGGGACGCTGATTTGTGAAAAAGGTTGTTGGAAACCAAGAATCGTACTTTAAGAGTTATGAAATGTATGTAAATGCGTGAATGTATCACAATGCCGATGAAAATTTTTTTTGGACACTGTTGTATCAATAGGATTTTGTTTCTACATATTTGTAACGCAAATTCTTGACCTGTGAAATTTTTTATATGAGACTGTCACTGTAGCGGAAACTGGTGTCGTAAATATTTCGGTAAGAAAGTTAAGTGACCACCTGCGCGTAATGCGTCGTGGGCACCCAGCTGGGCGACAGTCACCCAAAAAAAAAGCCATTAGCGTGTGCCTTTCAGCGGCACAGGTAGAAAAAAAAGGGAGGCCATTATCCTCGCTATTGATGTTCCTTTGTAGAAAGCATCGCAAAAAACGACACGGTCGAACTTGAAAACATATGATTACACTGTGGAGCTCTTAATTTATCATATTTACTAAATTGCCTAATGAAATGACGAAGAACATTTTTACATCTATTGTCTTGCTAGTTGAGAGAAATGCCATATGGCTTGCTTTATGTATTTATTTACTCATTTTGTTTAATATCTAGTTTCTAGCTGCACTGCAGCATTGGTTAAAATAAAATTTTATAGATGTACTAATATAAATATTTTCTGTCTACAGATCCAGTAAATAATAGTTTTGTGATATATTTCCAAAAAAATGAGGGAGCACAAAAAGACTTTTCCCTTCACAGGAACTGCATATATAATTTTCTTTTTGAGTACTTGGTAATTTTTGTAGAATTAGTTTTTGTGGTGCACCACTTTAATTATTTAGACATTAAGATGTGAATAGACATTTCCCTTGTCTGCATTGTTATCTTTAGTGTACTATTTTTTCTGCTTGAGCTATGTCATGTTTAGGTATAAGATATTTCATTTTCTGCTTCTGCTTGCCAGGCATAGTGCTACTAAATTTCACTTTGTATTACTCTGTTAAGCCAGTTTACTACTGATTTATTTTTCTTGTTTGCTGCTCATTGCCTTATATTAGTCGTAATATTGCAGTTGATTTGCCAATGTCCATTTTTTTGTCATTCCTGTTTGTGTTAATTGTTTTATGCTGCTGCATTGCCTCGTCCCTTAGTTTATGCATGTGAGCTCAGTAGATTTAAGTTAGCTTAAGAGGGGGTAGACTATATAAGAAACTAGTTGTGATGAATGGAAAGAAATGCATTGAGAAGCTATAAGAAAATGGTTGGCCAAAAAAGTATTTAAAAGAGGATATGAACAAAAAAAGTAGGGTTTAGAGACAAAAAGTTTAGGTAGGATTTTCTTGGAAATACACTCCTGGAAATGGAAAAAAGAACACGTTGACACCGGTGTGTCAGACCCACCATACTTGCTCCGGACACTGCGAGAGGGCTGTACAAGCAATGATCACACGCACGGCACAGCGGACACACCAGGAACCGCGGTGTTGGCCGTCGAATGGCGCTAGCTGCGCAGCATTTGTGCACCGCCGCCGTCAGTGTCAGCCAGTTTGCCGTGGCATACGGAGCTCCATCGCAGTCTTTAACACTGGTAGCATGCCGCGACAGTGTGGACGTGAACCGTATGTGCAGTTGACGGACTTACGGACTTTGAGCGAGGGCGTATAGTGGGCATGCTGGAGGCCGGGTGGACGTACCGCCGAATTGCTCAACACGTGGGGCGTGAGGTCTCCACAGTACATCGATGTTGTCGCCAGTGGTCGGCGGAAGGTGCACGTGCCCGTCGACCTGGGACCGGACCGCAGCGACGCACGGATGCACGCCAAGACCGTAGGATCCTATGCAGTGCCGTAGGGGACCGCACCGCCACTTCCCAGCAAATTAGGGACACTGTTGCTCCTGGGGTATCGGCGAGGACCATTCGCAACCGTCTCCATGAAGCTGGGCTACGGTCCCGCACACCGTTAGGCCGTCTTCCGCTCACGCCCCAACATCGTGCAGCCCGCCTCCAGTGGTGTCGCGACAGGCGTGAATGGAGGGACGAATGGAGACGTGTCGTCTTCAGCGATGAGAGTCGCTTCTGCCTTGGTGCCAATGATGGTCGTATGCGCCGTGCAGGTGAGCGCCACAATCAGGACTGCATACGACCGAGGCACACAGGGCCAACACCCGGCATCATGGTGTGGGGAGCGATCTCCTACACTGGCTGTACACCACTGGTGATCGTCGAGGGGACACTGAATAGTGCACGGTACATCCAAACCGTCATCGAACCCATCGTTCTACCATTCCTAGACCGGCAAGGGAACTTGCTGTTCCAACAGGACAATGCACGTCCGCATGTATCCCGTGCCACCCAACGTGCTCTAGAAGGTGTAAGTCAACTACCCTGGCCAGCAAGATCTCCGGATCTGTCCCCCATTGAGCATGTTTGGGACTGGATGAAGCGTCGTCTCACGCGGTCTGCACGTCCAGCACGAACGCTGGTCCAACTGAGGCGCCAGGTGGAAATGGCATGGCAAGCCGTTCCACAGGACTACATCCAGCATCTCTACGATCGTCTCCATGGGAGAATAGCAGCCTGCATTGCTGCGAAAGGTGGATATACACTGTACTAGTGCCGACATTGTGCATGCTCTGTTGCCTGTGTCTATGTGCCTGTGGTTCTGTCAGTGTGATCATGCGATGTATCTTACCCCAGGAATGTGTCAATAAAGTTTCCCCTTCCTGGGACAATGAATTCACGGTGTTCTTATTTCAATTTCCAGGAGTGTAAATGATGAGGTAAGATAATGGAAAATAAATAATGAGGTAAGAAATATGTGAACATATAGATACAGAAAGCATGCTTGGATAGGATTTTTTTGGTGGAAACAAATGTTGAAATAAGACGAAAGATCTATGGAATGAAGTTTTGGGTTGGACTGCAGTACCAAATGTTACCCTGAAAACGAACCCTGTCTTTCCTTTCGTATTATTCCGCTATGTGTTTATGTACACTTGTGTATTTATCATTTTCCTGTCTTTATGTGTTTATCTGATGAGAGTTACATTGTAGAATTTTTCTGACAATATGTTATTTACTTTGTAAAGATGTTTAGACATTATTTATTCTGTTTTGTTTCAATGCTCATATGTGAAGGTGATGTTTCCAAAGTTATTCTGATCTTTTATGTATGTACTCATGTCATAATTCCTGTAACACTGATGTATATGTTATTTCGATTCTTTTGTAAAGCCTGTACTACAAATGTTATCTGTATTGTTATGTTCTTTAATGATGTATTTTGTACCTTGTAATTGTATTCTAATGTTATACAATTGTAATTGACACCAGTTCATCAAATTAAGTAACTTGTAAGTTACATTTAACTGCACACGTTTTTGTTGGTCATAGTATATGGACAATATGTGAGAAGTAGGGACTGTTAGTGTTTGCACGTGTGTTAATAATTCAGCAAGGGACTGGATAACAGCATTGCTGGTTCTAAGGACAATTCCAAAAACTTTGTGAGTGCACAAGTGGTGCTTATGGACTTGCTATATTATCTGCAAGACTCTTCAATGGTGATTGTGCAGCTGCACAGTCACAACAGATGGCTGCTGGCCATCTCTACAAGGACTACAGTGGGTCTGCATCTTTGATGACCCACCAGTACCATTATTTCTACAAGGACTGCAGTGGGTCTGACCTCCGGTGGCCCACCAATACCGCAACCTCTACCAGGACTACAGTGGGTCTACTCTGTGATGACCTACCTACTAATACTCTTCAAAATTTTGACTGACTCTGCTGTGGGTTTGCTCTGTTGTGGCCCATTACCTGTCTGCATGTCAAGAGTCAGCACTGTCTTTCCGTTGGAAGGACAACACTACTTCTTCAAGACTGCTTGGAAATCCACTACTTCCGTGTGCATTTTCTTTTGCTGCTCAGACTTTGAGAAAAGAAACGGCAGTTTTACTGTGATGAATGATAAGGACTGTCTTTATGGACTGTGAGAAAATTTTAGCTTTTGACCAACATTGTATTAATAAGTGTGTGCATTTTATATCTTTCTTACTGTCATTATGAAAAATTTTTTCAAATCTGTATTGGCCAGTGCCCAAAACAATTTGTAAAATTTTTTGTGGGGAGCATGGGGGCTATGTAAGTAGGCTGTTTAGGTTTTTTTATTGGTAACGCCACCTCTGTATGAAAATCACTGGCTGTGCTGTGTGCAGCCTGTGGTTTTCATACAGAGGTGGCGTTACCAATAAAAAAACCTAAACAGCCTACTTACACATATAGTAGCTGTTCGGAAACTAATTCTGCTATATGTATCTACATCCACGTGATTACTCTGCAGTCAGCAATTAAATGCTTGGCAGAGGGTTCTATTCTAGAACAGAGTGCGGGAAAAGTGAACACTTAAATCTTTCCGTAAGAGCTGTGATTTCTCTTATTTCATTATGATGATCATTTCTCCCTATGAGAATAGGCGCCAACAAAATTTTTGCACAATCTGAGGAAAAAGTAAGTGATTGAAATCTCATGGGAAGGACCTGCAGCGGAAAGCGCCTTTCTTTTGAAGACTGCCACCCCAATTCGTGTATCATATCAGTGGCACTCTTTTCACCTATTCCGCGATAATACAAAGCGAGATGCCCTTCTATGAGCTCTTCCGATGTCCTCCGTCAGCTCTGTCTGATGCAGATCGCACAGCAAGCTTTTTAGTGTTCTGACAATAAATCGCTGCCTTTGGTTTTCTTTCCACCAAAACAGTATCTATGTGATCGTCCCAATTTAAGATATTCATAATTATAAAACCTAATTATTTCGTTGAATTTACAGCCTTTAGATTTGTGAGATTTATTGTGTAACCAAAATTTAGCGGATTCCAATTAACACTCATCTGGATGACTTTACACTTTTCATTATTTAGAGTAATTTGTCACTTTCCGCATCGTATAGATATCTTGTCTAAATCGTTTTGCAATTGGGTTTGATCATCTGACGACTTTATAAAATGGTAAATGACAGTATCGCCTGCAAACAATCTAAGAGTGCTACTCAGATTGTTTCATTATTTATGTAGATCAGGAACAGCAGAGGCCCTACGACGCTTTTTTGATAAACGCCAATTCTGCTGTACTCGAAGACTTTGTCAGTTAGTGCGAATTGCGATTTTCTGACAGGAAATGACGATCCAGTCGCACAACTGAGACGATACTCCATGGGCACGCAATTTGATTAAAGTCCTTGTAAGGAACGATGTCCAAACCTTCTAGAAATCTAAAGATATGGAGTCAATTTGACATTTCCTGTCCGTATCACTCACTACTTCTGTGAGAATAAAGAGCCAGTTTAGTTTCACAAGAACGATATTTTCTGAATCTGTGTTGGCTGTTGGCATACAAATCCTTTACTTCGATGTAGTTCATAATGTTCGAGCACAGTATATATTCCAAAATCCTGTTGCAAATTGACGTTAATGATTTGGGTCTTTAATTCAGTGGATTACTCCTATTTTTTTTTTTTGGGGGGGGGGGTATTGGTGTGACCTGCCCAATTTTTCAGTCTTTGGGTACTGGTCTTTCTACGAGCGAGTGATTGTATATGATTGCTAAGTATGGAACTATTGTATAAGCATACTCTGAAAGGAATCTGACCGGTAGCCATCAATATAATGGCGAGATGGTTAGGGAATGCCATAAATAGTACACATTGATTGGGGCTACGCTGCATAATGCAATATACACTCCCGTACAGTATTCACACACACAGCACACAACGTTACACTTCATTCATTTAGAAAGACACACAGTAAATTAATTCATGAATAAATTTCCCCGTACCAAAGGTGCAATGCGCAGCGTGATGGCTGGTTATATGTATAACTTTATTATAAACATCCTCTATGTCCTTATAAAAATTACAAAAGATTTGTGGGAGCAGTCATCAGCTCAGCTAAGAACAGCATTCCCCGGGGATTTAGAAATGAATACGTGCCGGGGTGGAACGAAGAGAGTGAGCGCCTCTATAAACAGTTCCTAGAGCATGGGGATAGGGAGATTGCAGGTGACTTATTGTACAGTCTGGACGCTGCCAGGCGCACTAAACGGATAGAGACTGTTGAGGAAATGGACTTCACAAAATCAAGCAGAAAGGCGTGGTCGCTACTTCGGAAGCTTGGTGGCAGTAGCAGGAACCAACGACCAACCAGCTCTATTTCTCCAATCACAGTTGCGGCGCACATCAGTAAAACCTCTAGAGCTCCAGGGGATCGAGCTCATACCATAAAAGTTAAAAAGGAATTTAAAAAGTTGAAATCTTTAGTAGGAAACAATTCACTACACTCGCAGCCCTTCTCAATCGAAAGAGATAACACTGGCTCTGAGAGACATCAAGCCACGGAAAGCCCCAGGTTTTGATGGAATTCATCCAGAGTTTCTGATTCACTGCGGTAAATTTGCAAAATTATGGCTTGCACAGTTCTTCTCCAGCATGATGGAAACTGGAAGAATACCAAATACCCTTAAGAAAGCAAAAATCATAGCGATACTGAAACCAGGTTAACCGAATGACCAACCAAACAGCTACCGCCCAATTGCCCTTCTTAGCATGATCTACAAACTACTGGAGAGGCTTATATGTAACAGAATAAGTCCAGATATACTAAGGTGTACCCTTGTGGAACAAGCAGGCTTCCGGCCAAACAGGAGCTGTACAGATCAAGTCCTCTCACTAACTTCCTACATCGAGGCAGGCTTCCAAAGACAAGAAAAAACATCCGTGGTATTTATAGACCCGACAGCGGCTTATGATACTGTGTGGAGGCAAGGCCTGATTTACAAACTACTCCGCATCGTGCCATGTTTGAAAATGGCTAACCTTACCAAAGAGATGCTCTGCAACAGACCATTCCAGGTGATACTTGGAAATTATAGGAGCAAAACAATGAAGCTCAATAATGGCTTGCCCCAAGGTCCTGGCACCGCTTCTTTTCAGCATGTATATAGCCGATATGCCTAATACTAAACCTGAAAAGTTTGGATATGCAGATGACTGGGCCATAGCTACACAACATGGAGATATGGAGCATACTGAGACTGTCCTGACAAGCGACTTGTCCTTGCTGGGAACGTACTTTCGTGAATGGAGACTACAACCTAATCCAACTAAAACTGAGGCTGTGTTTCCACCTGAACAATAAATTGGCTAACAGACGCCTTAAGATATATTTTGATAACAATATTCTGCATTGTAATAAAAATCCAAAATTCCTGGGAGTGACATTAGAGAGAACCCTGAGCTACAAACAACACCTCATCAACACTGTTGCAAAAATCCGTACTAGGAACAATATCATTCAGAAAGTATGTGGTACCAGCTGGGGCTCCTCCGCCTCTACCTTGCGATGCTCTGCTTTGGGGCTTGTCTACTCTGCGGCAGAGTACTGTTTCCCTGTTTGGCTAAAGAGCGCTCACACCAAGATGGTGGACACAGTACTGAACGAAACTATGAGGATTATTTCAGGTACAATAAAATCAACCCCCATTCACTGGCTACCTGCACTGAGCCACATACCGCCACCTCACTTACTAAGAGAACATGCGCTTCTCAGAGAATTTAAAAAAATACAAGACAACCCGCAACTTCCGATTCACGCTTTGAGCAATGGCATTGACAGAGATAGATTGCGCTCTAGACATCCACCTCTTATAAGGGCCAAAGATCTGGAGGAAAATGGTTTCTGTCTTGAAGAACGCTGGAAAGTGGAATGGGAAGAATCAGCACCACCACAGGTAAACACCTTACTGAAACCGTCGAACAGACCTCCAGGCTTTGGCTTACCACGTAAAACCTGGACCACCCTGAACAGGATCAGGACGGGCCACGGTCGATGTGCGGACTCTCTACACAAATGGGGAAGAGCACCATCCCCAAAATGCGACTGCGGCGCTGAGAAGCAGACGATCCGGCACATCATTGCAGAGTGCCCTCTGAGAGCCTACTCAGGTCAAACAACGGACTTCCTGGATGCGACTCTAAGTGCAGTTCAATATACTAAAAACCTAAATGTTAATTTGTAATTATATATATGTTGTTCATGACATAACTGAATTTAATTCTTTATGTCTTGTTTTTTAGTGCCAAAGTTATAAAGTTATTGTAGCAGCTTATTTCTCTATGAACGTGATTTGTACTTGCCATACGCTAAATAAATAAATATTATAAACAGTCAGGGTAAGTAGTTGTATGAGCGATTTTAACACTTTCGAACGGAAACGTTTCACTGAAATGTAGACTTCGAACACTGAGTGGATTAACATGAACACATGTAAAAAAAAATTGTTTTCATTGTAAACGGTATCACGACAGCGCATCATCTGAACAAAAGTTAATATGATTTTTTACCTATAGTAATTGGAGTCGTGATATTTCACTGCATGTCGTATACGCTTGGACAGCAAGCTATTTTTATATAGTATTTGATGGAATGTATTTGTTTAACTCCGAAGATATTAATTTGTATAGTACCAGCATTGACACATATAATATGAAACATTAATAACTTAAATCATTAAACAAGCGAAAATATGGGATTCATTCACTGACAACGAAATGAAAACAAGTAATAACAGAAGCACTATTCATGTAAGTAATTAATAAAAGCGTTATCACAAATGTGAGAGAGGCTTGGCTTTACAAAACTAGGAGTGAGAAATAAGTGAACATCGTAGCCCTAGCCTTTAATATGATTAATTGACTTTTTTGTAAAACGGTGTTACGTCCTAGGGATGAATGGAACGTGGTAGCACTGTTTTAAACAGACTGGTCTTGTCTTTAGAAGAGTAGATCATGTGACCATCCTGATGTTGGTTTTCCGTGGTTCCCCAAATTTTCTTCAGGAAAATGCCGGTATGGTTCATACTATAAGGCCACAGCCCACAGGCCACACGAGATGCTGTATCCTTTGCACAGTTAGCCGACAATCTGACCATTCTTCATTACAACAACCGTTACTAAGTCACTGCAGAATTCTTTGCTAACATTAAGCTTAGCGACTTTCATAACATACTTGGCGGCTGCAATATACCATTTTGTACAACTGTGTTAGAGGTTTTCTTCCCACACTGTGTCCACGACTGCTCACTATCACTGATATAAAGAACTCTACGAAAAAATAAGCTGTGTTAGCGAGACGATTCTCTTTCGTTGTCACTTCGCTTACTGTACCTAGCGTTATAGTCTGATTCACGAACGATGGCGGTTCCAGCAGGTCGAAAAAATGGCTCTGAGCACTATGGGACTCAACTGCTGTGGTTATCAGCCCCCTAGAACTTAGAACTACTTAAACCTAACTAACCTAAGGACATCACACACATCCATGCCCGAGGCAGGATTCGAACCTGCGACCGTAGCAGTTCCACGGTTCCGGACTGCGCGCCTAGAACCGCGAGACCACTGCGGCCGGCCAGCAGGTCGAGGCGCAGACGATTCCAAGCGAGAGTTTCGGTACTGTAGGGAAGCAGCCTACTCACGCCGTAGTAAATTCACATCAGTCTTTCCATTGTGTGCCAGCCAGTCCGCTGTAACTAGCTCTGACGTCATAAATGTTGCGCAATACTTTAAAAATCAAGCAAATAACCTGAAACGGTTCTAGTATGTCAGGAGTAATACTAAATTAATATGTGTTGAATATCAGTTCGATAACTTTAACCATTTTCGAAATTTGGATGTTTTTCTGTAAAAATCATTGGCGCAACAGAAAAGAGCTAGAGATTTAAAAATTTATATTTAGATTCCTTTTCCATAATAATTTAATAGAAACAGTACTTTGGATCTCACAAATTAAGATTTTAGTTGAAATTCATAATTTTCTGGTTTTTGTCTTAAAAATTAAGGAAGCAAGATAGATTACGTAGGCTAATAAATAAGGCTAGGATGTTTACATTTAAGTAGAATGGAGATCCGCTATAACCATAAAGATGTGAGAAGTTTCATTTGAATAACTATAAAACTATAGCGATAACGTATCTCCAAAGGGCAAGTTCAGAGCTCGTCTACTGCGTGCAGTGTAATTAAATTAATTCTCTCGCCCAAAATATTTAATTTAGCCTCGTCAAACTTTTATTATGATTACTTACCTGTGTGTTGAATGCACATTTCAATTGAGAGCTTCATCGGCCACCAGCAAAAGAAGCTATGATTTATTCAATAACTTAATGTGGTGCATTACTAGCCCAGCGGCTAGTCGGGAGAGCCGATTTGATCAGGCGTTCCCTTAGCCGTCCGCACCGCGGCTTTATATATAAGAACGCTGCGCGAGGAAGCAAGGCCCCAGTTCTCTCCAGACGCTAAATAGCACACCATGTGTCGGGAGTCGCGCCGCGTCGGTATCATTGCTATAAACAGCCTCGGATGCCGTATTAAGTTACTCGGGATACGCGTAACCATGAAATCATTTTCGAGTGAAGTGTTAATTCTGGGATGATTTTAATTATCTATCTTCAGTTTGCGTATGTCGTATTTTCACGTGCCGCCGCGGGACAGACATTCTACCATTATTTAGCGTGGCGTTTGATGAACATTATCATCAAATTATGGCGAGAATTCACTTAAACATTTAATTTGGACAGTTATAGTTGCATCCGCGCATTACTCTGAACTGCTCTGTTAGTTAGATTGTGTGGATTCTTTTTTTTTTTTCATCTGTGACTTTCAGAAAATAGAGAACGTTTTTTTTTCACGATCGTTTTTGATTATGAATCCCAGACAATTTCCTAATTCCTCAGTGCTTTAAGCTGTAGCTCTAAGTGTATTTCTCAGATGAAGTGGGCACTAGGAATTCTAATTACATGCTTCACGTTTTGCTAAACACTTTCTGGTTGCCAATATTGAAGTTAGAGAGCCAGTGTTGAGAACGGCAAAAGACAGCATAAAAAATAGAAACATTTATATAACAATTAATTCCACTCGCCGCCCCACATATGGTTAAAACGGCGAGGAATGCATCTTTTCTACATCACAAAACATTATATAAAACACAACAAATAATTTCAACTAGCAGCCCCACATATGGTAAACGGACGGGAAATGTTTCTACATTACAAACCAAACATTAAATAACAGCAACCTGTAACTCCACCCGCCGCCCCACAGCACGCGCATACACGTTCATTGCACTTTAAGAAAGCTTGTATCCTGCAAATTATGCCTCTCACTTGCTTATGTAGAATTTGTCGCTTACCACCACCATCACAGGTGACTGCTCGCAACAAATAGAATAAAAATCTGTTAAATAATTCTCTAAGGTCACGTTTAATCACAACAGAGCGCTCACGTAACTTAACGCTCATTGGCTGTCGGAGAATGTGTGATGGACAGTGTGACAATTATTGAACTATATGAAATAAAACCGTCGTAACTTCTGAACTGTTTGCATTAAGACGTTCAAACTGCTCGGTTGGCCGTGGGGCATGATGGGAATTAGTGTGCACACGCGCACGCGGCTTGTTGTCGGCCATTTGCACATAAAAAATGTCACGTTACAGCGTGCCTGAGCGCATTTGGCGGACTGAGAATCCGCATTTCGCGACTGAGAAGTCTGCTTGCCCTCAAAGGTTGACTGCGTGACGTGCAGTGTCCACTCACGGAATAATCTGTGAGATATTTCTTGATGCCATAGTGACTACCGAACGGTACGTGAAGGTCTTGGACGATGATTCCCGTTATGTGAAGTGACGCTGATTTCAACAAGATGTGGTTTATGCAAGACGAAGCTCAACCCCGTTGAAGCAGGAGAGTGATGTCCTGGAGGAGCACGTTGGGGACCGTATTCTGGCTCGAGGTACCCAGAGGCCACTGGCATCAGCCTCTATTGGCCGCCATGTTTTCCGGATCTGAACAAATGCGACTCCTTTTTGTGGCACTTAATTACAGAGAAGATGTACAGCAATAAACCCAAAACCACTGCTCAGCTGAAAACACCCATTTAGGAGGTCATCGACAGCATCGATGTTCCGACATTTCAGCAAGTCATGCAGAATTTCGCTTTCCGTCTGCTCCAGATCATCACCGATGATGGTAGGCATATCGAACATGTCATAACCTAAATCTGAATATCTGTTCAAAATGGTTCAAATGGCTCTGAGCACTATGGGACTTAACATCTGAGGTCATCAGTCCCCTAGAACTTACAACTACTTAAACCTAACTAACACAACTATGCCCGAGGCAGGATTCGAACCTGCGCCCGTAGCGGTCACGTGGTTCCAGACTGAAGCGCCTACAACCGCTCGGCCACAACAGCCGGCTGAATATCTCTAGTAACGTTTTTACATGTTGAATAAAGTGTGTGCACTCCGTTGTTTGTAACTAATTTACGTTTTTTTTCATATTTTCACCTTGTAGATGCGCAGAGCAAGCATAAACTCGACCAACATCGTTCGTGACTCCACTTAAGCAGGAAAAAAGTAACAGTTTAAAACGCCGTGACTGATGTTGAAGTTTTACTGCATGCCATTTTATGCAGAATTTAGTTTTCACACATCTAAATGTCTATGACATCATGTTGCCTGAACTAAATCCCGTACAATGGTATAATTTTGCAGGCACATTCAGTGGCATATGTCGATACTGTTTGAAAAATGTGTTGCGAATAAGCTCGCTAGTACAGAAGTAATAAATTATGTAAGTAGGCTTTTTAGGTTTTATATTGGTAACGCCACGTAGCGCTCTGTATGAAAATCACTGGCTGTGCTGTGTGCAGTCTGTGGCTGGTTGGCTTTGTTGTTGGAATATTTGCCATTGTAGTGTTCTGCAGTTGGCTGTTAACAGCGCGTAGCGTTGTGCAGTTGGAGGTGAGCCGCCAGCAGTGGTGGATGTGGGGAGAGAAATGGCGGAGTTTTGAGAGCGGATGATCTGGACGTGTGTCCATCAGAGACGGTAAATTTGTAAGACTGGATGTCATGAACTGATATATATCATGACTTTTGAACACTATTAAGGTAAATACATTGTTTGTTCTCTATCAAAATCTTTCATTTTCTAACTATGCCTATCAGCAGTTAGTGCCTTCAGTAGTTATAATCTTTTATTTAGCTGGTAGTGGCGCTCGCTGTATTGCAATAGTTTGTGTAACGAAGATTTTTGTGAGGTAAGTGATTCATGAAAGGTATAAGTTATTGTTAGTCAGGGCGATTATTTAGTAGGGATTTTTGAAAGTCAGATTGCGTCGCGCTAAAAATATAGTGTGTCAGTTTAAGCAGTCATTTATAATTTTTCTAAGGGGACGTTTCAATTAAAACGCAATATCTGATGCTGAAGTTTTATTGCTTCATGAGCGAAACTGTTTTCATCATTTTATGGGAGGATTTCAGCGAGAAAAAGTTTCGTAAAGGTCTGAAATTATGCGTAAAGTCTGTTGGAAGTCGATAAGTGCCCTCATTATCAAATACCAGATGTATGAACTCCGGGTATGTGGACGCTATCAAGTAGTTCGCCTCAAGACAATCACACTGTTACTGACTTTGGTACTTGCGTTATTGTGTCAAACTTGTAACGGGTATACCTCTTAAAGAGTAGATAATGAATGCATATTAAATTTTTAAATTCGGTAAATAACAATGGAAAATACTGAAAATCGAACTTTTATTGCTCCTGGAAGTCGTTTGATAGGCAACCCGCAACGGATAGGGGAGTCCGGATTCCGCATTCCAGTATAGTCGTGTAGTAGCAGAGATGACTACGCTAGATGGTGTGCGAATACTCACTGGCAGATCGGTATCTGCCCCGGAGTTCGCTTTGAGACAAAATTAACTCGCACTTGCTGAACGTAGGAAAATGAAACATTACTGGGGCTATAGCAGGCGTACCGTTACAGCCTGAAGCTGATAGCCAACTGATGAAACATATCTACATCTTCATCATACTCCACAAGCCTCCTTATAGTGTGTGGCGAAGGGTACTTTTTGTATCACTAATTGAGCTCTCCAACCCTGTTCCACTAGCGAATAACGAGTCGGAAGAATGATTATCGGTAATCCTCTGCATTGGCTCTAATTTCTCGAATTTTCTCCTGAGGATCAATACGCAAGTCATATTATGTAGGGGGGAAAATGTTGTCCGACTCTTCGCGGAAAGTGCTCGCTCGAAATTTCTATAGTAAATCTCTCCGTGATGCTCAACACCTCTCTTATAACGTTGCCAATGAAATTTGTCGAGCATCTGCGTAACGCTTTCGTGCTGACTAAACGATCCCGTGAAGAAACGTGCCGCTCTTCGTTGGATCTTCTCTACCTCTTTTATCAGTCCTATCTGGTAGGGATCCCAGATAAATGAATAATACTCAAGGATGGGTTGAACAAGTGCCTTATAACCCACTTCCTTCGTGGATGAGCTACATTTCATTAAGATTCTTCCTATAAATCTGTCTGACATCTGCTTTTCCCACTACTTGTTTTATATGGTCATTTCACTTAAGGTCGTTCCGGATAGTTATTCCTAGATATTTTACGGCAAAGACTTTTTCCAGCGCTTTGTTACCAGTCGTGTAGCTATACAGTAGTGGATTTCTTTTCCTATGTGTTATATTTATTTATGTTCAGGGTCAACTGCCAGAGCATACAACATTTATCAATTCAAAAATGGTTCTGAGCACTATGGGACTTAACATCTGTGGTCATCAGTCCCCTAGAACTTAGAACTACTTAAACCTAACTAACCGAAGGACATCACACACATCCATGCCCGAGGCAGGATTCGAACCTGCGACCGTAGCAGTCGCGCGGTTCCGGACTGCGCGCCTAGAACCGCTAGACCACCGCGGCCGGCATTTATCAATTCTCTGTAGGTTATTCTGCAAATGGTTACTACGTTCTGGCGTTGCTACTTTGTTATAAACAACCGCATCATCTGCGAACAGCCTTAGAGAACATCGGACGCTCTCTACTAGATTGTTTATATCTGCGAACAGCCTTAGAGAACATCGGACGCTTTCTATTGGATTGTTTATATACACTGAAGCGCCAAAGAAAGTGGTATAGGCACGCGTATTCAAATGCAGAAGTATGTAAACAGACAGAATCCGGGGCTGCGGCAACGTCTGTTTAAGACAACAAGTGGCTGGCGCAGTTGTTAGATGAGCTACTGCTGCTACAACGGCAGGTTATCAAGATTTGGTGAGTTTGAATGGGGTATTATAGTGGGCGCACGAGCGATAGGACATAGCATTTCCGGAGTAACGATGAGGTGGGGTTTTCCCATACTACCATTTCACGAATGTACCATGAATATCAGGAATGCGGTAAAACGTCAAATCTCAGACATCGTTGCGGCCGGAAAAAAATCCTGCAAGAACGGGACGAACGACGACTGAATAGAATCGTTCAACGTGACAGAAGTGCAATCCTCCCGCAAATTGCTACAGATTTCACTGCTGGGCCTTCAACAAGTGTCAGGGTGCGAAACATTCAACGAAACATCATCGATGTGGGCTTTCGTAGTCGAAGGCCGTCAACACCGACATTGGACTGTTGATGACTGGAAAAATGTTGCCTGGTCGGATGAGTCTCGTTTCAAATTGTACCGAGCGGATTGACTTGTGGGGGGTATGGGCCCTGCATGTTAGGCTCTGTAATGGTGTTGAGCGCGTGCAGTTGGAGTGATATGGGACCCCTGTTACGTCTAGATACGACTCCGATATGTGACACGTACGTAAGCATCTTGTCTGATCACCTGCATCCATTCATGCACATTTTGCATTCCGGCGGACTTGGGCAATTCCAGCAGGACAATGCGACTGCGGTCAAGTCCAGAGTTGTTAAAAAGTAACGGTCCTATCACAGGTGGGTTACACCGGAAATTACCTTTACATCTGTCGATTTTGTTCCGTTAAGAGTGACATGTTGAGTTCTGTCCGCAAGGAAGTCTTGAATCCAGTCACAAATCTGCTCCTCCACTCGCTAAAAGGCAGTGCGGAACGGTGTCAAATGCTTTTCTGAAGTCAAGCGACACGGCATCAACCTGAGCGCCATCGTCTACGGCACCGTGAGTCTCATGGAGGAACAGAGCGAGCTGAGCTTCGCAGGATGTCTGTTTGATGAATCCGTGTCGATTTTTATGGAGGAGATTTTCCTTCTCGAAGAACGTCATATCCAGTCATCTTCATTTGTAACTTTGTACGACTTTATACATCTACATCTAAATCTACATGATTAGTCTGCAATTCACATTTAAGTGCTTGGCAGAGGGTTCATCGAACACAATCATACTATCTCTCTACCATTCCATTCCCGAACAGCGCGCGGGACAAACGAACACCTAAACCTTTCTGTTCGAGCTCTGATTTCTCTTATTTTGTTTTGATTATCATTCCTAGCTATGTAGGTTGGGCTCAACTAAATATTTTCGCATTCGGAAGAGAAAGTTGGTGACTGAAATTTCGTAAATAGATCTCGCCGCGACGAAAAACGTCTTTGCTTTAATGACTTCCATCCCAACTCGCGTATCATATCTGCCACACTCTCTCCCCTATTACGTGATAATACAAAACGAGCTGCCCTATTTTGCAGCCTTTCGATGTCAAAAAAATGGTTCAAATGGCTCTGAGCACTATGGGACTCAACTGCTGAGGTCATTAGTCCCCTAGAACTTAGAACTACTTAAACCTAACTAACCTAAGGACATCACAAACATCCATGCCCGAGGCAGGATTCGAACCTGCGACCGTAGCGGTCTTGCGGTTCCAGACTGCAGCGCCTTTAACCGCACGGCCACTTCGGCCGGCTCTTTCGATGTCCTCCGTCAATCCCACCTGGTAAGGATCCCACACCGCGCAGCAGTATTCTAACAGAGGACGAACGAGTGTAGTGTAAGCTGTCTCTTTAGTGGACTTGTTGCATCTTCTAAATGTGCTGCCAATGAAACGCAACCTTTGGCTCGCCTTCCCCACAATATTATCTATGTGGTCTTTCCAACTGAAGTTGTTCGTAATTTTAACACCCAGGTACTTAGTTGAATTGACAGCCTTGAGAATTTTACTATTTATCGAGTAATCGAATTCCAACGGATTTCTTTTGGAACTCATGTGGATCACCTCACACTTTTCGTTATTTAGCGTCAACTGCCACCTGCCACACCATACAGCAATCTTTTCTAAATCGCTTTTCAACTGATACTGGTCTTCGGATGACCTTACTAGACGGTAAATTACAGCATCATCTGCGAACAGCCTAAGAGAACTGCCCAGATTGTCACCCAGGTAATTTATATAGATCAGAAACAGCAGAGGTCCCAGGACGCTTCCCTGGGGAACACCTGATATCACTTCAGTTTTACTCGATGATTTGCCGTCTATTACTACGAACTGCGACCTTCCTGACAGGAAATCACGAACCCAGTCGCACAACTGAGACGATACCCCGTAGGCCCGCAGCTTGATTAGAAGTCGCTTGTGAGGAATGGTGTCAAAAGCTTTCCAGAAATCTAGAAATACGGAATCAACTTGAGATCCCCTGTCGATAGCGGCCATTACTACGAAAACTGTTAAGTTCTATTAGCCAAAGGTGTTTAACTTTTAAGGAAAGTGGTAGTAAATTTAGTAACAAGAGATGTGAGGTGAGTGACGTGAGGTGACGTACCAGCAGGTGTGGCGTGACGTGCGCCGCCAGGGGCGCCGTGACGGAGAGCGAGGTGTGGACGCGCTGCTCGCCGAAGGCGTTGTGCACGCGGCACTCCCACCTGCCCGCGTCCTCGGGCCTGGAGCCTCGGATGTGCAGCGCGTCCTGCGACGCCCACACGCGGCCCGCCGACGACACCGGCGTGCCCGACTCGCGCCACCACCTGCAACCAACCAGTGACCGCACGTGTCAGTACGGCCAACCGGAGAGAGTCGCCCCACTGCTGTGGACTCTGGCGAACAATCGTATATACTTTTTGCCATTTATTTACTGCATGCAGAAAACTCGCCGGTTTGTGATTCTATAGCTGGTCGTAAAAAAACATTCCATACATTGTATGAATATCAAGAGCTCAGATGGAAACCCAGTTCTAAGCAAAGAAGGGAAAGCAGAAAGGTGGAAGGAGTATATAGAGAGTCAATACAAGGGCGCTGTACTTGACAATATTATGGAAATGGAAGAGGATGTAGATGAAGATGAAATGGGAGATAGGATAGTGCGTGAAGAGTTTGACAGAGCACTGAAAGACCTGAGTCGAAACAAGGCCCCGGGAGTGGACAACATTCCATTAGAACTACTGATAGCCTTGGGAGAGCCAGTCATGACAAAACTGTACCGTCTGGTGAGCAAGATGTAAGAGACAGGCGAAATACCCTCAGACTTCAAGAAGAATATAATAATTCCAATACCAAAGAAAACAGGTGCTGACAAATGTGAAAATTACCGAACTATCAGTTTAATAAGTCAGAGCTGCAAAATACTAACGCGAATTCTTTACAGACGAATGGAACAATTGGTAGAATCCGTCCTCGGGGAAGGTCAGTTTGGATTCCGTAGAAATATTGGAACACGTGAGGCAATACTGACACTACGGCTTATCTTAGAAGATAGATTAAGAAAAGGCAAACCTACGTTTCTAGTATTTGTAGACTTAGAGAAAGCTTTTGACAGTGTTGACTAGAATACCTTCTTTCAAATTCTGAAGGTGGCAGGGGTAAAATACAGGGAGCGAAAGGCTATTTACGACTGATAACTCCAGGATGGCCGTACATGCACAGGGACAGTCCGTCTCGGTAGCTGCAGGGTTTGCGTGGCAGATTTCTAACCGAAGGGGCCCGGGTTCGATTCCAGGGCGGATCGGAGATTTTCCCTGCAGTAGGACTCTGTGTTGTGTCCTCCTTATGTTCGTATCGTCGTTACTGACAGAAATATGGTCTCCACTACAATGTCGTATCGTTTTTCGATTACTGAAATAACAGAATGGACCCAAACGAGAGGTTAATTAAAGAAAAAGGACAAATGTTATCAGTGTTGTAGCACATGGATGCTGTGAGCATTTGCCGAAATTGTTATGACTTTGAAGCGGTGTGTGACTCTCTATTCTACCAACTTACATGCCCGCGAAGATAGTCGCTCGGATTTGGTGGAAGCTTGTCTTGGAACTTTGTCTGATATTTGTGTCTACAGAATACACAGGCAGAACCTGACTAGTGAGCCATAGTCGTCAGCGCGTCTGGGACTCATCTGGTGAACTCTGTAGTGTGTAGAGTGTACTCGTATGAACGTCCGCCTCCGTAGCGTGGCGGTAGCGTTACCGCCTACCACAACGGGGACAATTCCCGGCAGGGGACTGGGTGTTGTGTGTCCTTCATCATCATTTCATCGTCATTGACTCGCAAGTCGCCGAAGTGGCGTCCACTAAGAAGGACTTGCAATATGGTGGCCGAACTCCCCCGAATGGGGCCTCCTGGCCAACAATGTCATACGATCTTTTCATTTTTCACTCGTATGAACAGTTATTCGGAGGTGTCCACTGTGCCGTACAGTTCTTTACTCTGCGCCTGATATATTGTTTTAGATTTGAGTTAACTCAGTCTTTATTTACAGAATTTACCGGTTCCAACTTGGCCATCTTATATTACTAAAATTGTTGATGCCACTGTTTTTGGAGCTGGTACCATAGTGCTTGCCTGTCACGTTTGAGCGTCCTTGGTAATTTATGAAAATTCTGTATGTACTGGTTAGATGTAATTTAGTTTGTACTCAGGATAATGTAGGTTCAAAAAAAAATGGTTCAAATGGTTCTGAGCACTATGGGACTCAACTGCTGAGGTCATTAGTCCCCTAGAACTTAGAACTAGTTAAACCTAACTAACCTAAAGACATCACACACATCCATGCCCGAGGTAGGATTCGAACCTGCGACTGTAGCGGTCTCGCGGTTCCAGACTGCAGCGCCAGAACCGCGCGGCCACTTCGGCCGGCCGATGTAGGTTCAATTTCATCACCTGCTGTTTTAATTTAAGCAGTGGTATATCGGTAAATTCTCACTTGGTTGAGATTTGCTTTCTACCTAATTCCGTATTTGGATATTTATTCTTAATCTCCAGCTCTTGTATGAAAGAACCGCTGCCAATTTATGAGAGTTCAGATAACGTTCCTCTGTAAACGTTATACATCATATTTTTACAGTTGTTCATTGCCTGTTGTGATCTGCTGTGCCTAAAGGTTTCAACAGATCTCTGAACTAAATGTTTATTGATACTTGACGCATTATTCTGGAACATATGTTAATTTAAATGTTTATTTGTCTGTTATGGCAGTAACTCAGTTCACACTGTGCTATATTGAATTATTTTGAGATTGAATTTGTTTTGAGACAGAACCACCTAAGTGAAGTCTATGCAATGTGACGATTTGAAGTCTCGGAGTAATACGGATCAGATTTAAAATAGTTATTGTTTAGTGCTTGTTTTGTTAGATTGTTATCGATAATTGCATTCATTTGAGTTTGTCAGGTTTCTCATCTTGAAAAATTTAACAACTGTTTGCACAACTAGTTAAATAAAATGATTTTATATTCTCAGGGTGAAGGGTTCATTTCAGGTGGGCCTCTTTCGTACTCAATAATGTCATGAGGGTTATGGAGTCTCCATATGCGCTCGTTATGTCGGCTTGCTTTATCGCTAACATGGAATGTTGCTTCATCACTGAAAATTAACTGTGGTAAAAAATATCGTCTTCCACATGCACTAGCAGAGCACTGCTCAAGTCAACCTTCGGTTATACGACAAATTCAAGTAAAATACGATAAATTCAAGTAAATACCTAGAATTATAGTTACGAACAACTTAAATCGGATAGGTTGGTTCAAATGGCTCTGAGCACTATGGGACTTAACTTCTCAGGTCATGAGTCCCCTAGAACTTAGAACTACTTAAACCTAACCAACCTAAGGACATCACACACATCCATGCCCGAGGCAGGATTCGAACCTGCGGCCGTAGCGGTCGCGCGGTTCCAGACTGTAGCGCCTAGAACCGCTCGGCCACTCTGGCCGGCTAAATCGGATAGAACACAGAGACAATTTTGTGGGGAAGGCAAACCAAAGATTGCGTTTTATTAGCAGAACACTTAGGAAATGTAACAGATCTACTAAAGAGACTGCCTACACTACGCTTGTCCGTCCTCTTTTGGAGTACTGCTGCGCGTTCTGGGGTCCTTACTAGTTAGGATTAACGGAATACGTCGAGGAAGTTCAAAGAAGAGCAGCACGTTTCGTACTACCGTGAAATAGGGAAGAGAGCGTCACGGACATGATACAGGATTTGGGATGGACGCATTAAAACAAAGGCGTGTTTTGTTGAGGCGGAGCCCGCATCTCGTGGTCGTGCGGTAGCGTTCTCGTTTCCCACGCCCGGGTTCCCGGGTTCGATTCCCGGCGGGGTCAGGGATTTTCTCTGCCTCGTGATGGCTGGGTGTTGTGTGCTGTCCTTAGGTTAGTTAGGTTTAAGTAGTTCTAAGTTCTAGGGGACTTATGACCACAGCAGTTGAGTCCCATAGTGCTCAGAGCCATTTTGTTGAGGCGGAATCTTCTCACGAAATTTCAATCTCCAGCTTTCTCCTCCGAATACGAAAATATTTTGTTGACGCCAACCTACATAGGAAGAAAGGATCATCATAGCAAAATAATGGAAAGCAGAGCTCGCACAGAAACGGTCATGGCGAGCCACTGGGTATGACATCAGATCATGGCTGGTAGCGGTTGAGGCAACTCTGACGGCAAAACCGTACGTCACGAACACCCTGCGTACTCATGTGTTACTACTCAAACGACGGTATTGTGGTGCCATTTTTCAGTAGTACAATGCTCAACCACACGTGGAACGTGTCCGTAAACTGCCTATAGAAAGTTCATAGAAGAGCAGCACGTTTCGTACTATCTTGAAATAAGGAAAAGAGTGTCAGGGATATTGTAATCTCCCCACGAAAAATTACCCTCTACCACTAAATAATTAATAATTATCAATCAAATCATCCACATTTATTCACTTTTGGAAAGTATCTGATCGGATTTTCTAGCAATATATGCGCCGACAGCTCGTCGACGCCAAGGTATTTTTCTAGTACGTTTATTCTTTGGAAGAACAGAGATACATATATGTATTCTCCATGGTTGTTAGGGACGGATAACTAGGACAGCTTCGGAAGTATGTTGGAAGATTGTCGGGTTGCTAAAAGAGACATATTTGCTCTTCTTCTTGCTAAAGCGAGCTATTAACGTTTGTGCCACTAGCGGG
This sequence comes from Schistocerca nitens, assembly GCF_023898315.1. NCBI lineage: Eukaryota > Metazoa > Arthropoda > Insecta > Orthoptera > Acrididae > Schistocerca > Schistocerca nitens. Next base: position 26,235,688 of record NC_064614.1, read on the forward strand.
TTATTTGAAGAGAGAGAAAAACTGTAAACGCAAATTAAGTAAGACTTGGAATTAATAGAAAACGGAACATGTAATGGAGATGGATTGAATATACAATTTTCCTCAGAAATAAGGTTTGTGACCCTTTTATTCTAGAGTGAATGACGAATGAGTTCTCTGTCTGAATCATTGATGATTGTCTTGGCCCTGTAATTAGCGGGGAAGTTTCAGTTGTGACGAAGAGAGCCTGTAATCACCGAGATTTTATAAAATCGTCCAAAAAGGCTTCGGACACATCTGAAATTCTAAATCTGTCGTAAAATGAACGAATTGTTCAAACGATCGATTTTCCCAACTGAATGCAGCGCTTAACAATAATAATAGATATAAAGATCTTTTACAGCAAGCCATCCGCTGAATATTAAGACGAAGGGCTCCACCAGAGATTCTATTGGGCTGAATTCACGTAATTAAATATTATATTTAAAACTGTATATAGATAAAGGACAGAGAGAGAGAGAGAGAGAGAGAGAGAGAGAGAGAGAGAGAGAGCGAATGAAATTAGAGAAAATACGCAGAATCCTCCATTAGGATAATTGTTTGCCGGTCTTATCACGGATCAGCCTAAAGATAAAACAGGAGGCCCTTACTTTACTGTACAGGTTTAGGTGTGAGAGACATTACACCAAGTTAGCGGCAAGCTGCATTTACATACTTTCATCATTTACAGTATAATCCATTATAATGGCGACCGTGACAGGACACGTATTTGGACGTTGTTAAAATAATTTTGTTCTCTGTTTCATGTGAACTATGACGAGCCAACTTAACTGACGCTTGGAAAAGAGAAGAAATACTCGCAGTCACATTAAGTGGATCTACAAATAAGAACATAAAACAACATGCTGGGCTCAGGGAAAAGGCCAGATTATTAAAGCTTGTTAGTATAGATGAAGTATACGCTTTTCTATTTAGTATTATGGGATATTTGAACATTGATTAATTGTGTTCATGCTAGATGTAGTTTCATTGACCTGCCCCAGTTGCATTTATCTGTATAAGTACAGTAAGAAACTAGCCACAGAAGTACTCTTGTGTGAACGGAGTTACATATAGTGACAGTAGAAGGGAGAGAGATATATATATCGACGGAAGAACATTTATATGGTTTTAACTAGGGCAATGTTTAAGATGAGTCAAGCAGAGCAGAGCAGCACGCAACAGCCTTCAGCTGTTAGCACTGATAATAATGATGTAGTAAGAAGTGTTGTAGAACCGATCGCTAGAGATAGCGCAATAGAACGCCCTGTAGACACGGCTGGAGATGAAACGGCAAGTACGCAACATGGGTTAGATCCATTGGTCATTATCATGAGACAGATGCAGATGATAACCGAGAGCATGAATAATATGAATACAAAATTAGCCTCAGTTACGGAAGGGCAGGAAAATTTGAAAACTGAGATTAAGCAGCAGTTACAAGACAGTTTTTCCGAATTAGAGCAGCGGATAGAGGCGAAGACAAAGGAACTTAAAGATCAGGCCGAAGAGACGGAACGAAAATTAACTGCACAAATAGAATTGGTGAAAGCTCAATGTGAGGAATCTACTCACTGCGTACGTGTAGAAATGAAGGAGTATGTGGCTATTAAGATAGATACCGTACGGGAACAGGTGTAAATGGTTCCGCAATTAGTACAAAAGCAAGATGCCATGTCATGTGCAATTGCGCAATTTCCTGAATTGGCACGTACGCAGACTAACCTAAAGGAAAGTGTTGAACATCTGGCAGAGCGTCAAGATGTTATAGACCACCAAATTAATGTATTAACGGGTAAATTATCCGAAATCACATTAGAAAACAAAAGGTTAATGTGTGAAAACGTTGAGCAAAATGTTAAGGCAGCATTCCAGAGTCTATCTGGCAAATAGGAAGAGAATTTGTTTGCGAAAGGATTTGAGGAAGTGCGACAGCAGTTAGGTGCTGATTTCTAGCATTGGAAACAAACGATAGAAGAGTCGATACGCGTTTCACAACAAGGCTCAGAACAAATGAATACAGGCCAGCAGCAGAAGTTGGCAGCGACTATAGAGCCAGTTACTGCACATTCGCACACGATACCGACTTGTGTAAGTAACTCAAACATTAAATTGCCTCGAGCTAGTTGTTCGCGTGAAGTCTTATCTAACGGAAATTACGAAAGCCTTTGCCATGCCGAAGAAAAAATGATAAAGCATCGGCAATTCCAGATTTTTAACACTGACAAAAGGGGGGTCCATCCAATTGTTTTTATTCGAAGTTTCAGAGGAGTGCTACCCAGAAATTGGTAGGAGTGGCAGAAGATCAGTTTCGTTACAGGATATATACAAGGTTCGGGGGCGATTTGGGCCTCGGACATGACTTCTGTTTGCTCGACATATGACGATTTTGAGAAGGCGTTTTTAGAAAGTTCTGGTCAGAAGGGGTACAGGAACGCCTAAGGCAGGAGGTGCTCTACCCAGAGCCTTTCTCCTTTTCAAAAGGAAGCCTTAGGAAGTATTTTGAAAAATATATAAATAAAACTAGATACTGGGACAGACCTATGCCCTTGCCAGACATAATAAACATACTTAAGGCAAGACTACCAATTAGCATCCGGAATCAATTGATTTACGGCAATGATAAAGACTTGGAGTCGTTCCTCACGACGTTAGACCATATAGATATTATTGAAGAGAACAACCAGAAAGCCCGTAATAACAGATTCCAATATAGGGAGATAGAACCTCCGCCAAACGGTAGGCAACGGAATGGACAGAAATCGTTAAATAGTGGAGAAACCCCTCAAAATCTCAATAGTAATACCGGCAATAGTCTTGCGAGGGGCTATCCAAGGAACAACAGGAATGGGAAAAGATACAATCCCGTGTGGGGGAACGAAAGGAATTTCAGACCTCGAGCCTGGAATAATAACAGTAATAGAAAGTGGAATCAACCGGGGGCAATGAACTCAAATAACCAACATCAGTGGGGACGGACATCGACGAATCAACCGGTAATTACCGAAGTGACGGATGATGTCAACCAGCAGGCAAATCAAAATCCAACAAACTTGTAAGGACCCACTCGTGCCCCGGAGGAGCGGTCAACAATTGGTTGAGGGGCAACAGGATATGTGTACCCATGCTAACGTATAATGATGGACGATTACTGGCAGATGAACTGACCGAGGACGTAGAACCACAGGATGAGGATAAGGAACAGGTGGCAGTAGCCGAAGTGCAAGTCATTTTGGAGACTGTACCTATAGGGGCGGTTTTAGACACAGCTGCAACCACAAATGTTATTTCGGAGGCACTATTCAACAAGATCAGAAATATAAGACGAGTACCAATTTTTCCAGTTCAAAATTGCAGAATAATAGGCGCCGTTGGGGCTAGATTGGCTAATGTAAAAGTGCAGTCACTACTTAGTGTAGAAGTCGGAAATGTAGCAATATTAAGCACATTCCTTGTTGTGAAAAATTTGGTGGTAGATTGCATTATCGGAGTCGACAGCCTACGTCAATACGGATGCAGAATAGATTTTAAAACAGGAAAAATTTGGTTGAATGTTAATAAACAAGAAATTGAGTTGGAGTTGTTGAAAAAAGAAAGCCTTACGAGAAAATATAATTGTGGGATCAGTGTGCAAGTAATCAGGACGGCACAAAATTCTAAACAGCATGTGATTAGTGAGTTCCAAGTCAAAGAAGATTTCGGTCAATTAGTGTACGAGAAGTTAAATGAATCCGACTGCATTACTGAAGATCAGAAGAAGCAGCTAAAAGAATTATTATTAGCGTATAAAAACGTGTTTGATGAAAGGCCAGGAGTTATTAAGGGATACATATGCCATCTCTACGTTAAGCCGCACGAAACGTATTGTAGAACTTTCTATCCTGTTCCCTGGAGGTTAAAGGCTCAAGTTCAGAAAGAAATAGATCGCATGTTGAAATGGGGTTTGATCGAACCTTCTACAAGCCCATACTACTCCCCATAGTTGGTCGTGCCAAAAGCAAATGGGACTGTGAGACTGGTACTCGACGCCAGAGAAATAAATAAAATTATAATTCCAGTGAGAACACATCCGGAAAACATAGACGAACTTATACAACGGTTCCAGGAGGTCCAATATTTGACAAGCATTGATTTGCGGAGTTCTTATTGGCAAGTCAAGCTGGATGAGTCATCAAGGAAATATACGGCTTTCATTTATTCCGGACGAAGTTACCAATTTACTGTAGTTCCTTTTGGACTCAACATTAGTGCTGGAATCTTTATAGCAGCTCTAGATTATGCACTAGGCCCAGAACTAAGAACCAGGATAACAGTGTTTGTTGATGATTTGCTTATTGCATCGAAGACTTGAACGCTTGTAAATAAAAAACATAACAATAAACTGTGTGTGTAGTGTTAGAAAACTTTAAATTGAAATAATTAATCAGTGACATAGACTATAGAAATAGCGACTAACTATTACTATCGAGTGTTGCAAAGAAGATAGTGGAGATAGGCTTCACCTGTGTTTGGGTGAACATGGAACTTTAGCATTGCTAATGTCATCAAGATTTATAAAGGATCTAACTGACCTTCAAGAACAATGAAATGTTTCCCGTAAATGACGCTGAATAATCAAAAGAGGTTCCGAGTGAAGGTTCATATATAATTTCAAGTGCACGCTTAGATGTGTAAACGTGTGAAGGGATGTGTTGAGGCAGTGAATCATGAGTGACGGTTAACGCCGCAAAGATAATTTCCCGCGCAAAACAGTTGACGTCGGCGCGAGAGTTAGAATCGATATAGACGACACAGATATGCTTTGTAAGAGACTCGCACCAAACGCGAGGGTAAACTGATTCATGTTGAACTTTAAAAAGAAAAGGTGTTATAATGAGAAGTTAAGAGTTTTTAATTTATTATTGAATGTTTAAAGAAAGTAATATTCATAGAATTATTAGTTATTTAATGGGTCGTATTCGTTTCGAATTTTTGTTTGAAAAAAAAACCCATTTCCATATATGTGCATGTGTGAACGCCGTATGAATCAGAGAATAAATGAAAGAAGTGAATCCGCATTCCTCAATGCTAATAACTTTTACATTACAACAATCAATTGGAGAAACATGTGTATTTAGGATAAAAAGTTTTTGAGTATAGATAAATTATATGACTTTCAAGGAAATGAGGGATTATGTCTTTGTATAAAATGAACCACACTTTCCATTATTTGATGATTTGAATCCAAAATCTACTGTAAGTTGCATGAATCCTTTAAATTACGAAGAACAAATCACTGACAGAAATGTGTCAGAATTTTCGGACTTGTTAGCACAAGTGGGGATGCAAAGTCCGAAAGACTATTCAAACTAGAATAAATCTGAGGATGTTTTGGCAACAGCATTAGTTAATGGTGAAATTCCTGGACGTACGTCGTAAGAAAAAGGATGCATGAAGCCATAAGGATTTTGCTTTCAAAAAGGAGAATCTTGGACGGTGCAACCTAACCAGTTCTCTTACAGGAAGAGTTTCCCCTTTGGTCATTGCTAATTCTTTTGGAATGAATGTTGCATGTGAAATCGGGTATCCCTGTTCCTTCCACTCTTCCCATTGGGGGCCGCGTAGAAGACCGACTACAAAGTGGGCCGCGTAGAAGACCGACTACAAAGTGGGCCGCGTAGAAGACCGACTACAAATGTGGACGTCGTGGACATGCAAGACCCGGGGGAGTTTTAGCACCGCAAGAGATTGTCCTAGGAACAAGATTGTAAAACGAAAACTTACGTTATTTATTGTAAAATGTTTTTTTTTGCTAGAGGCACAAATCACTCTTCTCCAAAGCGTTATATAAATCGATCCCTATCTTTCCTTTAGAGATCTATTTCCACAATTATTTTTTTTTCTTCTAAAGGCTTTCCTATCTTCTATGTACCGTAAGCTGGGGGTCTAGGCTTAAGAGGTTTTCCAAGGTTTCCCTGCTTAAGAAAGTTCCCGAATGGGTAGACCCTGATAACAGTTTCATGAAAGATCATCTTCCTTGGTTGTGCACAGCAGACATAACACCTTGATGCACGTAAAAGCAATACAGCCGCGGTACCTGTCTCTTCATTTCTTCTGTTTTCAATATTTCTTTTCTTCGTCTGTCTTAAACATAATATTCTTTTTCAGTCGGAGGACTGATAATTATCACTTCCGGGCTATCCACACTAATAGATAGCTCGCGAAGTGTGTTCGGCAAATAAAAATTGAGCTCACAAACTTCGCTCGCTGCGAGGGGCATTGTAATCTCCCCACGGAAAATTACCCTCTACCACGCAATAATTAATAATTATCAATCAAATCATCCACATTTATTCACTTTTGGAAAGTATCTGATCGGATTTTCTAGCAATATATGCGCCGACAGCTCGTCGACGCCAAAGTATTTTTCTAGTACGTTTATTCTTTGGAAGAACAGAGATACATATATGTATTCTCCATGGTTGTTAGGGACGGATAACTAGGACAGCTTCGGAAGTATGTTGGAAGATTGTCGGGTTGCTAAAAGAGACATATTTGCTCTTCTTCTTGCTAAAGCGAGCTATTAACGTTTGTGCCACTAGCGGGTTATTTGAAGAGAGAGAAAAACTGTAAACGCAAATTAAGTAAGACTTGGAATTAATAGAAAACGGAACATGTAATGGAGATGGATTGAATATACAATTTTCCTCAGAAATAAGGTTTGTGACCCTTTTATTCTAGAGTGAATGACGAATGAGTTCTCTGTCTGAATCATTGATGATTGTCTTGGCCCTGTAATTTGTGGGGAAGTTTCAGTTGTGACGAAGAGAGCCTGCAATCACCGAGGTTTTATAAAATCGTCCAAAAAGGCTTCGGACACATCTGAAATTCTAAATCTGTCGTAAAATGAACGAATTGTTCAAACGATCGATTTTCCCAACTGAATGCAGCGCTTAACAATAATAATAGATATAAAGATCTTTTACAGCAAGCCATCCGCTGAATATTAAGACGAAGAGCTCCACCAGAGATTCTATTGGGCTGAATTCACGTAATTAAATATTATATTTAAAACTGTATATAGATAAAGGACAGAGAGAGAGAGAGAGAGAGAGAGAGAGAGAGAGAGAGCGAATGAAATTAGAGAAAATACGCAGAATCCTCCATTAGGATAATTGTTTGCCGGTCTTATCACGGATCAGCCTAAAGATAAAACAGGAGGCCCTACTTTACTGTACAGGTTTAGGTGTGAGAGACATTACACCAAGTTAGCGGCAAGCTGCATTTACATACTTTCATCATTTACAGTATAATCCATTATAATATGATACATGATTTGGGATGGACACATTAAAGCAAAGGCGTGTTTTGTCGAGGCGGGATCTTCCCACGAAATTTCAATCAGCAAGTTTCTCCTCCGAACACGAAAATATTTTGTTGACGCCGACCTACACAGGAAGAAAGGATTATCATAGCAAAATAAGGGAAAGCAAAGCTCGGACGGAAAGGTATAAGTGTTCGTTTTTTCCGCGCGCTGTTCGAGATTGGAGTAATAGAGAATTATTGTGAGGGTGGTTCGATGAACCCTCTGCCACGCACTTACGTGTGATTTGCTGAATATTCATGTAGATGTAGATGCAGATGTCCGCTACCCCGGATTACCACCGTTCGCGAGTATGGCAGCGATCTGGTGGAAGGTCTCGTTCTTCCCTAGTTTTGGTGAGGTGTAAGTAGGCTGTTTAGGTTTTTTTTTGGTAACGCCACCTCTGTATGAAAATCACTGGCTGTGCTGTGTGCAGTCTGTGGGTGCTTTGCATTGTTGTAATACTCGCCATTGTAGTGTTAGGCAGCTGGCTGGGAACAGCGCGTAGCGTTGCGCAGTTGGAGGTGAGCCGCCAGCAGTGGTGGATGTAGGGAGAGAGATGGCGGAGTTTTGAAATTTGTCATGAACTGCTATATATATTATGACTATTGAGGTAAATACATTGGTTGTTCTCTATCAAAATCTTTCATTTGCTAACTATGCCTATCAGTAGTTAGTGCCTTCAGTACTTTGAATCTTTTATTTAGCTGGCAGTAGTGGCGCTCGCTGTATTGCAGTAGCTTGAGTAGCGAAGATTTTTGTGAGGTAAGTGATTTGTGAAAGGTATAGTTTAATGTTAATCAGGGCCATTCTTTTGTAGGGATTTTTTTGAAAGTCAGATTGCGTTGCGCTAAAAAAATACTGTGTGTCAGTTTAAGGACAGTCCTGTACAATTTTTCTAAAGGGGACGTTTCATATGAAACTTCCCCTTTAGAAAAATTTATACACGACTGTGCTTAAACTGACGCACAATATTTTTAGCGCAACGCAATCTGACTTTCAATAATCTCTACAAGAGAACGGCCCTGCCTAACATTAACCTGTACTTTTCACAAATCACTTACCTCACAAAAATCTTGGTTACTCCCCCTACTGCAATACAGCAAGCGCCACTACTGCCAGCTAAATAAAAGATTCAAACTATGGAAGGCACTAACTACTGATAGGGATAGTTAGCAAATGAAAGATATTAATAGAGAACAAACAATGTATTTACCTTGATATCATCATATATATATATAGCAGTTCAAGACAAATTTCAAAACTCCGCCATCTCTCTCCCCACATCCACCACTGCTGGCGGCTCACCTCCAACTGCGCAACGCTACGCGCTGTTCACAGCCAGCTGCCTAACACTACAATGGCGAGTATTACAACAATGCAAACTGGCCACAGGCTGCACACAGCACAGCCAGTGATTTTCATACAGAGGTGGCGTTACCAATAAAAAAACCTAATCCTCAGGGGGGTACACACTTACTTTGTGTACCATGTGTTTGGCAAGCACAAGGAGCCCTAGCTAATATGGTATTTGCTTATACAACTTTACACATCGGTACCATATTTCTCCAACACAGTATTATACAGATATCTGATCATTTAACTGAGAGATAAACTTTTTTTACTACATCAGTGACAGATGTTTACGTAATTACACAGTTGGATAACTTCACACTTATGAAATTGTATTTTGTCTGTACTTTGTGAATGCTCATATTTTTCTGGAACCATTGTGATACTATGAGAGCTTTGAATGATGTATTTGGTAAGGGAGCATGATTTTTAAAGTACGTTTGAGGTAAATGACACTACTGACATGAGCAGAGAATTTGTTTTTAGGTTTTGAAATTATTGGAGGAAGCTACGACGATTTTGAGAGTTGACTGAGGTGTTATGATGTTATTATTACGATGACTATGTGTATTATGCTGTTGCGGTATGTTTATGATCAGTAAGCTGATGCTATATGAGTTATTTGATTATGCTACGTATTTATTATCAGGAAATATTGAAGAAGCGTCGACGAATTTGTATATGTGTAATAAGGTAAGGAGTAATGAATTAGGGACTCTGACTTGTAAAAAAGGATGTTGGAAACCAAGATCTGTACTTTAAGAGTTATGAAATGTATGTAAATGCGTGCGTGTATTACAATGCCGACAAAAATTTTTTGGATACTGTTATATTCATAAGATATTGTTTCTACACATTTGTAACCAAATTCTCAACCTGTGAATTTTTTTATATGAGACTGTCACTGTAGCGAAAACTGCTGTCGTAAATATTTCGGTATGAAAGGTAAGTGACTGTGACGTAATTCGTTGTGAGCGGCCAGGTGTGCCAGCCGCCTTGAGAAAAAGCCATTAGGTTGTAGAAAAAAAAGGGGAGGCCATTATCCTCGCTATTGACATTCCTTTGTAGAAAGCATCATAAATACGACACGCTAATAATAACTTGGAAACATTCTTACATCTGCACACCTGATTAGGACAAGTGTCTATCTACGAGAATTGAGAGAATCTCTACTAACTTATGAAATGCCTCATGACTACTGAATGATTATTTTATGCTTTACTTTGTACATAGTTGCTTATTTCATTTGATATCTGGTGTCCAGCTGTCTTGCAGCATTGGTTTCATAAAATAAAATTAAATGCATTTGCTAATGTGAACACTTTCTGTCAACAGATCTATTAAATAATAATTTTGTGATCCACATTCTTCAAAAAAGGAGCACTTGGAAAGGAAAGAACAATAAGAAGGGACTAGTAACAGTAAATGCATACATAATATTCTTTTCAAGTACATGGTAATATTTTTTTTACAATAAGTTGTTGTGGTGCACCACTTTAATTACATAGACATTAAGATGTGAATATACATTTCCCTTGTCTGCATTGTTGTCTTTAGTGTAATATTTTTTCTGCTTGATCTTTGCCATGCTTAGGTATTAATTATAGCATTTGCTGCTGCTGTTTGCCATGCATAGTGCTACTAAATTTCACTTTGTATTATTCTTTTAAGCCAGTTTTACTACTGATTTATTTTTCTTGTTTGCTGCTCATTGCCTTATATTAGTTGTAATTTATGCTGCTTGCTACGCCATTTGTATTTTTGATCATTGCTGTTTGTGTTAATTGTTTTGTGCTGCTGCATTGCCTCGTCCCTTAGTTTAGCATCTGAGCTCAGTAGATTTAAGTTAGCTTAAGAGGGGGTAGACTATATAAGAGACTGCGTTGCGATGAATTGGAAGAAATGCATTGAGAAGTCATACGAAAAAAGTACAGAAAACAGGTATAGATAGGACTTTTTGGAAATAGTGAGGAACGAAGGGAGATCTCCGAGAAGTAAAGAAAGTTTTGTTTGCAAAATACTGCAGTAAAAGAAACCCTGTCCTTTCCTTGTGTTATCCCACTATATGTTTGTGTTCCCTAGTGTATTTATGTTTTTCCTGTATTTATATGTTTATCTGATAAGACTTATGTTGTAGAATTTTTCTAATACTAAGCTACATTCACTATGATGAGGAATACTGTTATCCTCAAATATAATTGGCATTAATAATATGTTATTTACCTTGTAAATATGCTTAGACATTATTTATTCTGTTTTGTTTTAATGCTCATGTGTGAAGTTGATGTTTCAAAATTTATTCTAATCTTTTATTTATTTACTTATGTCATAATTCCTGTAACACTGATGTATATGTTTATTTCTATTCTTTTGCAAAGCCCCTATTACCACAAATGTTATCTGTATTGTTATGTTCTTTAATGATGTATTTTGTACCTTTGTAATTGTATTCTCATGTTATAATATTGTAATTGATACCAGTTCATCATATTATTAACTTGTAAGTTACACTTCACTGCACACGTTTCTGTTGGTCATAGTATATGGACAATATGTGAGAAGTAGGGACTGTTAGTGTTTGCATGTATGTTAATAATTCAGCAAGGGACTGGCTAACAGCATTGCTGGTTCTAAGGACAATTCCAAAAACTTTGTGAGTGCACAAGTGGTGGTTATGGACTTGCTATATTATCTGCAAGACTCTTCAATGGTGATTGTGCACCTGCACAGTCACAACGGATGGCTGCTGGCCATCTCTACAAGGACTACAGTGGGTCTGCACCTCTGGTGGCCCACCAATACCGTAATCTCTACCAGGACTACAGTGGGTCTGCTCTGTGATGACCTACCCACCAATACTCTTCAAAACTTCGACTGACTCCGCTGTGGGTTTGCTCTGTTGTGGCCCATTACCTGTCAGCATGTCAAGAGTCAGCACTGTCTTTCCGTTGGAAGGACAACGCTACTTCTTCAAGACTGCATGGAAATCCACTACTTCCGTGTGCATTTTCTTTTACTGCTCTGACTTTGAGAAAAACACTGATATTTTACTGTGATGAAGGATTAGGACTGTCTTTATGGACTGTGAGAAAGTTTAACTTTTGACCAACATTGTATCAATAAGTGTGTGCATTTGATTTCTTTGTTATTGTAATTATGAAAAAATTTTTCAAATCTGTATTGGCCACTGCCCAAACCAATTTGTAAAATTTTTTTGTGGGGAGCATGGGGGCTATGTAAGTAGGCTGTTTAGGTTTTTTTTGGTAACGCCACATCTGTATGAAAATCACTGGCTGTGCTGTGTGCAGTCTGTGGCAGCTTTGCATTGTTGTAATACTCGCCATTGTAGTGTTAGGCAGCTGGCTGGGAACAGCGCGTAGCGTTGCGCAGTTGGAGGTGAGCCGCCAGCAGTGGTGGATGTGGGGAGAGAGATGGCGGAGTTTTGAAATTTGTCTTGAACTGCTATATATATATATATATATGATGATATCAAGGTAAATACATTGTTTGTTCTCTATTAATATCTTTCATTTGCTAACTATCCCTATCAGTAGTTAGTGCCTTCCATAGTTTGAATCTTTTATTTAGCTGGCAGTAGTGGCGCTCGCTGTATTGCAGTAGCTTGAGTAGCGAAGATTTTTGTGAGGTAAGTGATTTGTGAAAGGTATAGTTTAATTCGCGAAATCTTCTCGGGTGATCAGCCGAGTAAAGGCGTCGTCTTCTCGCAACGTTTCGAAGGGTTTCGTACCCATCATCTTCAAGCGAAGTGTCGAGATGCTGCTGCTGCTGCTGCTTACATCTTATACTTTCTCCTCTTTGGAGAAGTGTGAGGGGGAGTTTGTAGCCTTGCGGCTTTTACTCCCCTGTGAACATGTGTGTGTGATTTTTCTATAGTTCTTTGGTGTCTGTGACTTGTGACGTTTGTTTGTGAGTGAGTCTGGTACTTGCCTGGGGTAGGCGAAGAGATTGGTGTTTTGTGGGAAGGAACTGGATTAGGGATTGGGTATTGGGATTTTCTCTTCGACTTAGTCGTCGAAGATCGTCATAGGGCGCTTATGTTTGTCGCGGGACATGTCATACCGACCTAGGGAGTGGATGAGTGCGTTTCCTGATCTGGAAGAACCCTCATAGAAGGCCCTTGCCAGATCCTGGAAACGCTCTCTCAGGAGTGGGATATCGGCTGCGGCGTGCAAGTCGTCCGTGGGGAATCCGAGAGGTAGGTGCAGTGCCCTTCTGAGGGCGCGGTTCTGCAGCCTCTGGAGTTTGTCCAGGTGCTGCTTTGCCGCGTATCCCCAGACAGGGCACGCATACTCCATTACTGGCCGGATCAGGGCCTGGTATACGTTCACTCCTACTGTGCATGATAGGGAGCTGGATGAGTTGAGGATTGGGTACAGGATGGAAATTCTGGCGCAGACCTTCCTATGGACCTCGTCTATGTGGGGTTTCCACGTAAGACGAGAGTCCAAGGTTACGCCAAGATACTTGGCGGTTCTGCGCCAGGGGAGTTGGGTTCCGTTTAGGTGAAGGTGGAGGGGGGGGCGTTTAGGATGTTCGCGCCTTCCGAGCCTACGGGTAATCAGCATTGCCTGCGTCTTTTCAGAATTGATGGTGATGCGCCAGCGACGGGCCCAAGTTTCCGTGTCATCTAAAACCCTTTGTAGCCTACGAATGACCAGGTCCTTGTTCGCGTTTCTCGTGTAGAAGGCTGTATCGTCAGCGTACTGTGCAGTGTGCACCAGGGGGGCCGTTGGAGTGTCCGCAGTGTACAAACTGTACAATACGGGCCCCAGGACCGATCCCTGTGGCACCCCAGCACGAATACGCCTTCTGGTGGAGGTGGCAGTTTCGACTTTGACGGAGAAAGTCCTATTGGTGAGGTAGCTCTTGATCAGCTGAACTATACTCCCGGGAAACCCTTGTGTGTACAACTTGTAGAGTAGCCCTCTATGCCATACTGAATCAAAGGCTTTGGCTACGTCTAGTAGCACTATCCCGCAGTAGCCTCTGTGGTTGAAGCCCTCTGTGGCCGCTTCAACCACTCTCATGATCTGTTGTGGGGCAGAGTGGTTCTGCCGGAATCCGAATTGGAAATCCGGCAGAATTTGCTCTCTGGTAATATGTTCTTGTATGGGTCTTAGCATGAGGCGCTCATAGATCTTGCTGAGAGTTGGCAAGAGGCTAATCGGCCTGTAGTGCTGCGGGAATAGAGGGTCTTTCCCTGGTTTGTGTATTGCGACCAATTCCGCGTGTTTCCAGCAAGCTGGGAACTCGCGGGTACGAGTAATCTCGTTGAAGACGTTCGCGAGGTGTTCGATCGCCGTGGGTGGGAGGTTTTTGACCAACTGGTTGGTGACTTTGTCATGTCCTGGCGCCCTTTTGGAGGGGAGGAACCTAATTACTTTTGCCACGTCTTCAGGGGCAAAAATTGTGGGTTCATCTTCTGGGTCCTCCTCTGCATTGAGGAAGACAGCCAGTTGACGACGGACCACTCTTTCATGCTCATCATCCTGGGGTTCAGCCGCTTGAAACTGCTTCTCGAAAGTGTCGGCGAGGGCGTTGGCCTTTTCAGCATGGCTGTAGGCCATACCCCGCTCGCCGTGCAGTGGCGGCATTCTAGCGCGTCTTTTTGTGAATTGTTTGGTTGCTTGCCAAAGTGTGTGATCGTCTACTTTGAGGGTTGTGAGGCGGTTTTGCCATTGCTGGTTTCTGTGCTCATTGAGCGCTGCCTTCAATTCTCTCTGTAGACGATTGAGCAGCCTCCTTGTGGCCTGGTTTCTGGTTATCTTCCACTCTTTTGCCACTCTGTTCTTATGTCGAATTTGAGCTAGCAAGTGTTCCGGGAGCTGTATTTGCGGCGGCGGGCCATCCCTTTGTGGGGGGGTGGCCTCTTCTGCTGCCTGCAGAATGGTACCTGTTAGGTCTTGTAGCGCTTGTTCTACTGTTTCGGCAGTAGGTGGCGGAGCGCGAGCGATATCAGAGGCGACAGTTTCTCGGTATCGCTCCCAGTTTGTACGTTTGTAAGACGTCTGGTACCGTGGGAGTGCTACCCATTCTCCCACGTCGACTTCTAGGATCACTGGGTTGTGGTCGGAGGACATTCTGTTGATCGTCCTCGCGGTCACAAACCCCGTAATCCTCCTAGTGAGAGCTATGTCTAACACGTCGGGCCTGCCTCCATTTTTTGGAAAATGTGTGGGCTCGACTGGACCCCATGTTTCGAAATGGTGGTTGCGCGCTAGTTGTTGCAATCTGGCGCCTGCTCTGGAGGTTACTCTAGAATTCCAATCAGGATGTTTGGCATTGAAGTCGCCCCCTATTATGAGTTTGCCTTCAATTTGCCCTAGAGTAGCTATGTCTTCCTCATCTATCTGGTCTTGTGGGGGTCGGTAGATTGCAACGATTGTTAGGGGTCCAGTGGCAGTGGCTACTTCCACTGCCACTGCTTCGATTTTATTGGTAGCTGGTAAGAATACCTGGTGGTGGGGGATCCCTCTTTTTATGTATATGGCCACTCCACCGCCATGGGTTGGCCTGTCTTTGCGATAGCTAACATAGTTGGGGACTGTCGCTTTTATTCCCGGTTTTAAGTGGGTTTCCCCCATCATGCATATGTCGATGGAGAACTCCTTCATGAGTTCTCTGAACTCGACCGCTTGGTTAACAATGCCGTCTGCGTTAAAGACGCACATTGTCAGGCCATGGATGTTTGGTCGTCTATCCGTGATGGGGTTTTGAAACTGCTGAGGAAGTCGCAGAGGGGAGCGACTGCTGGACTGTTGCCTGAAGGGCGACGAGGATCTGTGTGTTTTGCTTCTGGGCTTCCCTGAATTCCTTCATCATTTCCATGACGAGGTTCATGGTCTGCACCATTACGCCTAACAACTGATCCATGGGGGGGGAGTGTGTGTGGGGTTCCCTAGAGCTTCCTCCGTCATGGTGGACCTGGTCGTTGATGCTGTGTGTTTCCCGGTGTTGTTCTCGTGATAGTGTCTGGTGTTGTGATGATTGGGCCCCGCTTTCATGGTTCCTCGGAGGAGAAACCACTTCTGCATATGTCGCCCTCGGTGTGTCCGGCCTTGGTTTTACCCAGGCCTTGTCTGTGTGTGTTGTTGTATTTTGTTTTCTTGTGTGACTGGTTGGGTTTGTCGTGTTTTGTTTACGTGTATGGGGGGCGGCCTTTGCGCCCTTTGCCTGCTGTGAGTGTCTTTTGTGGACCTCACAACCTTGGTAACCCGCTGTGTGGTTTTTGCCACACAGCGCGCACCTTATTTGTGGGTCCGTGTGTTTGAGTGTGCATGTCCTGGTGTCGTGGGCCTCGGCGCACTTCCTGCATCTCACTGGCATGTTGCAGTGCGCAGCGATGTGGTTCAGGCCCTGACACCTGAAGCACTGCACCGTCTTGTTTTTACGGCGCAGCGGCTCCGTGGTGACAGGGACTGCCAGGACCATCTTAATCTCCCTCTTGTTTTGAGGTATGTCAGGGAGTGTTACCTGGTACAGCGGCCACTTACTGTCTATGCTGCCCATTTGTTGTACCACCTTGACGACGTACCCCCGGGCAGTCAGGTCTGTTTTGATTGCCTGGGGGGACACTCGTCTTGGAAGGTCTCTGATAACAATGTTTCTGTTTCGTGTCTTTGTTGTTGGGAAAGTGTAGTGAGGTATGCTTCTTGTGTTGAATAGTGTTTTGACTGTGTTGTAGTGTGTGTACTGTGACTTTTATTTTGTCTCCACCGGCAGGTTTTGCCTGGAAACTGCCTCCCCCGATTTCTGTCTTGAGCAACTCGAAGAGCTCCTCGTAGTTTTGAGAAAACTCTGCGACAATCGGGGGGAGGTGGTGGGAGACTTGGTTCTGTGTTTCTGGTGTGTTTTCTGTTGCCTCTGGCTCCTCAGCAACCGCCTGGAATCTGTTTGGGGTGGGTTCCACTCCCCGGGCTGGCGGAAGCCTCGGCTGGCGAAACGTTTTCTTCGCCAGCACGAAACCATCCGAATCCTGCCCGGTTACGCGGTTCCCTTCCAGTGCTGGTGTTTCCTGGTCCCCTCCCAGAGCGACGACAGGTGCTGTCGGGGGCGCAGGCTCCTCGGAGGGTGTGGGAGTGGTTAGGGTGGGGGTGGTGGATTGCTTCTTCCCCTCGGAGTGCTTCTCCTTCCTATCCTTCTTGTCACGCCGCTGCTTTGATGTGGTGGACTTGTGTGGGGGGGATTTAAGGTATTTGGAACGGGTGGAGGACTGAGACGAGGGGGTGGGTTTGGGGAGGATTTTGGTCGGCATGCGGGTCGTCTGCTTGCCATTTTTCATGGTTTCTAGGAATTCAGGTAGTGTGTTGGTGGCGTGGGCAAGCAGGAGCGGGGGTAGGACGAGGTTAGGAGGGGTGGGATTGCAAGTACTGACAATGTATGAGGATGTTGGTGTTTTGTGTAGGGTGGCATTCTTTGCTGTGTAATTTGCCACGTCCGGAACGGAGAGGGGGGGTGCTGCCAGGGGGGTGCCAGTTACAGCCATCGTTGACACCGTTAGGTGGCCCGGCTGCATTGCTGGCCCTATTCTCCTTGTGGACGCGGAGGTCTGATCGGCGGCGGCGGAAACCTTCTCTGCGGTTCCGCGGCCGGCTCCCAGGTCCTGGCCCACATTTTCCCTAACCTTGGGGGGGGCAGAGACTGACTCTGCGGCAGCTGAGGTGCTCGAGACGGCCGGCCGAGCGGCCCGCGGCAACAAGAAAGCGCGCCTCGTGTCGTCAGCGGAAAGAGACCGCCGCGACCCCAAGGCGCCACCCAAGCTCGGCATATCACAACGACGAGAAGACACGACAACTTTGCCAGGCGACGCCATGCAAATGTTTTTCCCAGTGCCGTCCGTGCTAAGACCTCAGATGATACTGAGCGCCAAACTGTGTTTTTACAAAAACTCAGTTGGTCGCTCCTGCGTCCTTGGTATGCGTAAGTTTCAAAGCTTTACGCACCCTCGAGACGTAACCCGCAAGCAGGTCCCTATGGCTCGGTGTAGTATCGTACGCGCTCCTGCAGCTCCGCACGCGATCAATGCACAGTACGACTGGCACCGAGCGAATGTCGAGATGCTGTGTTGCGCGGTCCTATAAAGGCTCCTGGACCAGTGACTGATTCCGGGCGCCGACCAATCAGGTACCTGCGGAATCGGCCGCCGCGCCAGTGGTGGGGGGTTCGCGGCGCGGACCGGGCGTCGAGTCCCTGCCGGTTCCTAATACGTCTGTGGCCGCTACCGTCTTCGTGCCGGAGCGTTCTCTTCTAATTTTAGTTATTGCGGGATTCCAAGCTGTACTAAGTTGGAAACCAGTGTCTCGATTGATCAGGTTGCTGTTCAACCGAATTTCTACAGCCTCTTTGAAAACAGAATCCCAAAATCCTTTAGCGTCACACAGCTTCTTCGTACCCTCAAAGAGGAAGGTGTGTCCTTCGTTAAGGCTATGTTCCGCTACCGCCGATTTTTCTGTCTGACCAAGGCGTACATTTCTAATGTGTTCCGAGCGCCTCTGCGTGATGCAGCGCTGCGTTTGTCCGATGTATTTCGTACCACATTCACATTCAATACTGTATACGCCCGGAGTCTGCAGTCCTAGGTGGTCTTTGACTGAGCCAAGTATGTCCTTAATTTTACTTGGGGCATGAAAAATTGTCTTGATGTTGTGTTTCTCCAGAATGCGGGCAATCTTGGCTGTTGGCGGTCCCGCGTATGGTAGAAATGCCAGGCATCTGGTCTCATCTTCTTCTTCTGGTGTGTCTACCTTCCTGCTCTTGTGTAGGGCGCGCGAGATTTGCGTCTCATTATAACCGTTGCTGCGGAAGGTCTTCCTTAGGTGTTGTAACTCTGCAGGTAGGCTGTCATCATCACAGATAGACTTGGCCCTGTGCACAAGTGTGTTAAGCACTGAGTTGCGTTGTGCTGGGTGGTGGCAACTCTGTGCATGAAGGTATAAATCCGTATGTGTCTTCTTCCTATACACAGCGTGACCCAAGGTGCCATCAGGGTGCCTCTTGATTAGAATGTCAAGGAAGGGCAAGCTTCCGTTTTCTTCCACCTCCATGGTGAATTGTATGTTGCTGTGTATGCTGTTGAGATGTCGCAGGAAGTCTTGCAGGTTCTCTCTGCCATGTGGCCACATGACAAAAGTGTCATCCACATATCTGTAAAAGGCTTTAGGTTTCAATGGGGCGGTGTCCAGGGCTATGTCTTCAAAGTGCTCCATGTAAAGATTAGCGATGCCTGGAGCTAAGGGGGACCCCATGGCTACACCATCCACTTGTTCATAAAATTTGCCTCCACACTTGAAGTAGGTGTTTGTTAACACATGCCGGAACAGCTTTATTGTGTCCTCACTAAAGCGTGTTTCGAGCAGCGCTAGGGAGTCTTCCAGCGGTACTCGTGTGAAGAGTGAGGTGACGTCAAAGCTGACAAGAAGATCTTCTTTATCCAGGCGAAAGCCTTGTAGTACCTTCACAAACTCCGCCGAGTTCTTGACATGGTGCTCACAGTGACCCACGATCGGTTTGAGCAGTTGTGCTAGGTACTTGGCTAAACCATATGTCGGTGAGTTGATGGTGCTCACTATGGGTCGCAATGGAACTCCGTCTTTGTGGATCTTAGGGAGCCCATATAGCCGTGGTGGCGCCGGTGCTCTGGGGTACAGCTTCCTGATGACGTCCTTTTCCAGTCCAGAGTCATTGAGCAAGGCGATGGTCTTGCGAGTCACGGAAGCTGTCGTGTCCTTGTCCAGTTGCTTGTAGGCAGTATCTTGTAGCAGTGAGTTTATCTTCTGCCAATAATCTTCTTTCCTCAGTATCACCGTGGCATTGCCTTTGTCAGCAGCTAGAACGACAGTGTCCTCATCCTCACGTAGGGCCTTAAGAGCCTTCCATTCAGCAGACGTTATGTTGTTCTTGGGCATTTTTGCCTTCTCCAGGACCCTGCACGTCTCTCTCCTAACTTCCTCAGCTGCCTCCGTAGGGAGGCCGCGCACGGCTTGCTCGATGCTGCTGATAATGTCTCGCTTAGGTAGTGTCCTGGGTACTGGAGCAAAGTTAAGTCCTCTCGACAGCACTGATATTGTGGTCTCGTCCAGTTCTTTGCCTGCCAGATTGATGACAGTCTTGGCATTGGTTGTGTGGTCGGCATGTTGCCGGGCTCCAGACAGTCTGGTGAACTTGCCACATTGTTTTTCCGTGGCTTTTCTCTTGTGGATCTCACTGCTTGCATATGTGTTTCCGTCGATCCACTCCCATGTGTGTGGTGGGAGATAGGATGCCAATCGAAGGTGTTGAGTAAGCAGCATCCTTGCGTTCTTATCTAACTCCTGCCTGGTGACCCGTATGTGTTCGCCAACCAGGGCCGCACCGGCTCGTTGTAGTATGCGCATACTACAACGAGCCGGTGCGGCCCTGGTTGGCGAACACATACGGGTCACCAGGCAGGAGTTAGATAAGAACGCAAGGATGCTGCTTACTCAACACCTTCGATTGGCATCCTATCTCCCACCACACACATGGGAGTGGATCGACGGAAACACATATGCAAGCAGTGAGATCCACAAGAGAAAAGCCACGGAAAAACAATGTGGCAAGTTCACCAGACTGTCTGGAGCCCGGCAACATGCCGACCACACAACCAATGCCAAGACTGTCATCAATCTGGCAGGCAAAGAACTGGACGAGACCACAATATCAGTGCTGTCGAGAGGACTTAACTTTGCTCCAGTACCCAGGACACTACCTAAGCGAGACATTATCAGCAGCATCGAGCAAGCCGTGCGCGGCCTCCCTACGGAGGCAGCTGAGGAAGTTAGGAGAGAGACGTGCAGGGTCCTGGAGAAGGCAAAAATGCCCAAGAACAACATAACGTCTGCTGAATGGAAGGCTCTTAAGGCCCTACGTGAGGATGAGGACACTGTCGTTCTAGCTGCTGACAAAGGCAATGCCACGGTGATACTGAGGAAAGAAGATTATTGGCAGAAGATAAACTCACTGCTACAAGATACTGCCTACAAGCAACTGGACAAGGACACGACAGCTTCCGTGACTCGCAAGACCATCGCCTTGCTCAATGACTCTGGACTGGAAAAGGACGTCATCAGGAAGCTGTACCCCAGAGCACCGGCGCCACCACGGCTATATGGGCTCCCTAAGATCCACAAAGACGGAGTTCCATTGCGACCCATAGTGAGCACCATCAACTCACCGACATATGGTTTAGCCAAGTACCTAGCACAACTGCTCAAACCGATCGTGGGTCACTGTGAGCACCATGTCAAGAACTCGGCGGAGTTTGTGAAGGTACTACAAGGCTTTCGCCTGGATAAAGAAGATCTTCTTGTCAGCTTTGACGTCACCTCACTCTTCACACGAGTACCGCTGGAAGACTCCCTAGCGCTGCTCGAAACACGCTTTAGTGAGGACACAATAAAGCTGTTCCGGCATGTGTTAACAAACACCTACTTCAAGTGTGGAGGCAAATTTTATGAACAAGTGGATGGTGTAGCCATGGGGTCCCCCTTAGCTCCAGGCATCGCTAATCTTTACATGGAGCACTTTGAAGACATAGCCCTGGACACCGCCCCATTGAAACCTAAAGCCTTTTACAGATATGTGGATGACACTTTTGTCATGTGGCCACATGGCAGAGAGAACCTGCAAGACTTCCTGCGACATCTCAACAGCATACACAGCAACATACAATTCACCATGGAGGTGGAAGAAAACGGAAGCTTGCCCTTCCTTGACATTCTAATCAAGAGGCACCCTGATGGCACCTTGGGTCACGCTGTGTATAGGAAGAAGACACATACGGATTTATACCTTCATGCACAGAGTTGCCACCACCCAGCACAACGCAACTCAGTGCTTAACACACTTGTGCACAGGGCCAAGTCTATCTGTGATGATGACAGCCTACCTGCAGAGTTACAACACCTAAGGAAGACCTTCCGCAGCAACGGTTATAATGAGACGCAAATCTCGCGCGCCCTACACAAGAGCAGGAAGGTAGACACACCAGAAGAAGAAGATGAGACCAGATGCCTGGCATTTCTACCATACGCGGGACCGCCAACAGCCAAGATTGCCCGCATTCTGGAGAAACACAACATCAAGACAATTTTTCATGCCCCAAGTAAAATTAAGGACATACTTGGCTCAGTCAAAGACCACCTAGGACTGCAGACTCCGGGCGTATACAGTATTGAATGTGAATGTGGTACGAAATACATCGGACAAACGCAGCGCTGCATCACGCAGAGGCGCTCGGAACACATTAGAAATGTACGCCTTGGTCAGACAGAAAAATCGGCGGTAGCGGAACATAGCCTTAACGAAGGACACACCTTCCTCTTTGAGGGTACGAAGAAGCTGTGTGACGCTAAAGGATTTTGGGATTCTGTTTTCAAAGAGGCTGTAGAAATTCGGTTGAACAGCAACCTGATCAATCGAGACACTGGTTTCCAACTTAGTACAGCTTGGAATCCCGCAATAACTAAAATTAGAAGAGAACGCTCCGGCACGAAGACGGTAGCGGCCACAGACGTATTAGGAACCGGCAGGGACTCGACGCCCGGTCCGCGCCGCGAACCCCCCACCACTGGCGCGGCGGCCGATTCCGCAGGTACCTGATTGGTCGGCGCCCGGAATCAGTCACTGGTCCAGGAGCCTTTATAGGACCGCGCAACACAGCATCTCCCACCACTCGCTGAGTAGCAGTCGAGGGTTGAGCATCGCTCCTCTCACTCGCGTACTGTCAGCCATAGGCCCCCGCTTGCACGGGAGTACAAACAGGAGTGTACACCGGCTTTGTTTTTATTAAAACATTGACGGGCACTTGCGTCGAGGTCTTAGCACGGACGGCACTGGGAGAAAATTTTGCATGGCGTCGCCTGGCAGAGTTGTCGTGTCTTCTCGTCGTTGTGATATGCCGAGTTTGGGTGGCGCCTTGGGGTCGCGGCGGTCTCTTTCCGCTGACGACACGAGGCGCGCTTTCTTGTTGCCGCGGGCCGCTCGGCCGGCCGTCTCGAGCACCTCAGCTGCCGCAGAGTCAGTCTCTGCCCCCCCCAAGAATAGGGAAAATGTGGGCCAGGACCTGGGAGCCGGCCGCGGAACCGCATGGAAGGTTTCCGCCGCCGCCGATCAGACATCCGCGTCCGCAAATACAGTAGGGCCAGCAATGCAGCCGGGATACCTAACGGTGTCAACGAAGGCTGTAACTGGCACCCCCCTGGCAGCAGCCCCACTTTCCGCCCCGGACATGGCAAGAAACACACCAGTTATACACAGTACGCCGACAACGAAACACATTGTCGGTACTTGCGATCCTGCCCCTCCTAACCTCGTCCTAACTCCGCTCCTGCTTGCCAACGCCACCGGCACACTTCCCGAGTACATTGCGTCCATGAAGAGTGGCAAGCAGATGACCCGTCTGCCGACAAAAATCCTCCCCAAACCAACCCCCTCGTCACAGTCTTCCACCCGCTCCAAATACCTTAAATCCCCCCCACTCAAGTCCACCACATCCAACCAGCGGCGTGTAAGAAAGGACAGGAAGCACTCCAAGGGGAAGAAGAAATCCACCACCCCCACCCCAACCACTTCCACACCCTCTGAGGAGCCAGCGCCCCCGACAGCACCTGTCGTCGCACTGGGAGGGGACCAGAAAACACCTGCACTGGAAGGGAACCGCGTAACCGGGCAGGATGCGGACGGTTTCGTGCTGGCGAGGAAAACGTTTCGCCAGCCGAAGCTTCCGCCGGCCCGGGGAGTGGAACCCACCCCGAACAGATTTCAGGCGGTTGCTGATGAGCCAGAGGCAACAGAAATCACAACACAGACACAGAATCAAGTCGCCCACCACCTCCCCCCGATTGTAGCTGAGTTTTCACAAAGCTATGAGGAGCTCTTCGAGCTGTTGAAGGCAGAAATCGGGGGAGGCAGTTTCCAGGCTAAACCTGCAGGTGGAGACAAGATCAAAATCACACTGCACACACTTGAAAACTACACCGCAGTCAAGACACTCTTTAAAAACAAAAACATACCACACTACACGTTCCCCACAACTAAAACAAGGAACAGGAACATAGTAATAAGAGACCTCCCAAGACGAGTGTCCCCCCAGGCGATCAAAACAGATTTGACTGCCCAGGGGTACGTCGTAAAGGCGGTCCAGCAGATGGGCAACATCGACAGCAAGTGGCCACTATACCAGGCCACACTCCCGGACATCCCTCAGAACAAAAGGGAGATAAAGATGGTCCTGGCTGTGCCTGTCACCACTGAGCCGCTTCGCCGTAAGAAAAAGACGGTGCAGTGCTTCAGGTGCCAGGGCCTAAACCATATCGCCGCCTACTGCACCATGCCAGTAAGGTGCAGGAAGTGCGCCGAGGCCCACGACACCAGGACATGCACACTGAAGCACACGGACCCACAAATAAGGTGCGCGCTGTGTGGCAAAAACCACACAGCGGGCTACCAAGGTTGTGAGGTCCACAAAAGACACACACAACAGGCAAAGGGCGCTAAGGCCGCCCCCCACACACATAAGCTAAACACCATAAACCCCCCCAGACACACAAGAAAACCAAACACGACAACACACACAGACAAGGCCTGGGCTAAACCAAGGCCGGACACACCGAGGGCGACTTATGCTGAAGTGGTTTCTCCTCCGAGGAACCATGAAAGCGTGGCCCAGTCATCACAACACCAGACACCATCACGAGAACAACACCGGGAAACACACAACAACAACGACCAGGTCCACCATGACGGAGGAAGCTCTAGGGAACCCCACACACACTCCCCCCCCATGGATCAGTTGTTAGGCGTAATGGTGCAGACCATGAACCTCGTCATGGAAATGATGAAGGAATTCAGGGAAGCCCAGAAGCAGAACACACAGATCCTCGTCGCCCTTCAGGCAACAGTCCAGCAGTCGCTCCCCTCTGCGACTTCCTCAGTAGTACCAAAACCCCATCATGAATAGACGACCGAATATTCAAGGCCTGACAATGTGCGTCTTTAACGCAGACGGCATTGTTAATCAAGAGGTCGAGTTCAGAGAACTCATGAAGGAGTTCTCCATCGACATATGCATGATGGGGGAAACCCACCTAAAACCGGGAATAAAAGCGACAGTTCCCAACTACGTTACCTACCGTAAAGACAGGCCAACCCAAGGCGGAGGAGTGGCCATATATGTAAAAAGAGGGATCCCTCACCACCAGGTATTCTTACCAGCTACCAACAAAATCGAAGCAGTGGCAGTGGAAGTAACCACTGCCACTGGACCCCTAACAATTGTTGCAGTCTACCGACCCCCACATGACCAGATAGATGAGGGAGACATAGCTGCTCTAGGGCAAATTGAAGGCAAACTCATAATAGGGGGAGACTTCAATGCCAAACATCCTGATTGGAATTCTAGAGTAACCTCCAGAGCAGGTGCCAAACTGCAACAACTAGCGCACACCCACCACTTCGAAACATGGGGTCCAGTCGAGCCCACACATTTTCCGAAAAACGGAAGCAGGCCCGATGTGTTAGACATAGCTCTCACTAGGAGGATCGCAGGATTTGTGACCGCAAGGACAATCAACAGAATGTCCTCCGACCACAACCCAGTGATTCTGGAGGTCGATGTGGGAGAATGGGTAGCACTCCCACGGTACCAGACGTCATACAAACGTACAGACTGGGAGCGATACCAAGAAACTGTCGCCTCTGATATCGCTCGCGCTCCGCCACCTACTGCTGAAACAGTAGAACAAGCGCTACAAGACCTAACAGGCACCATCTTGCAGGCAGCGGAAGAAGCCACCCCTCCACAAAGGGATGGCCCACCGCCGCAAATACAGCTCCCGGAACACTTGCTAGCTCAAATTCGACATAAGAACAGAGTGGCAAAAGAGTGGAAGATCACCAGAAATCAGGCCACCAGGAGGCTGCTCAATCGTCTACAGAGAGAACTGAAGGTAGCGCTCAATGAGCACAGAAACCAGCAATGGCAAAACCGCCTCACAGCTCTCAAAGTAGACGATCATACTCTATGGCAAGCGACCAAACAGTTTACAAAACGACGCGCTAGGATGCCGCCACTGCATGGCGAACGGGGACTGGTCTACAGCCATGCTGGAAAGGCCAACGCCCTCGCCGACTCCTTCGAGAAGCAGTTCCAAGCGGCAGAACCCCAGGATGATGAGCATGAAAGAGTGGTCCGTCGTCAACTGGCCGTCTTCCTCAATGCTGAGGAGGACCCGGAAGACGAACCCACAGTTTTTGCCCCCGAGGACGTGGCAAGAGTAATCAGGTCCCTCCCTACAAAAAAGGCACCAGGGCACGACAGTGTCACTAATCAGTTAGTAAAAAATCTCCCACCCACAGCAATCACACACCTCGCGAACGTCCTCAACGAGATTACTCGATCCCGTGTTTTCCCAGCTTGCTGGAAACATGCGGAAGTGGTCGCGATACACAAACCAGGGAAAGACCCTCTATTCCCGCAGCACTACAGGCCGATTAGCCTCTTGCCAACTCTCAGCAAGATCTATGAGCGCCTCCTGCTAAGACCCATACAAGAACATATTACCAGAGAGCAAATTCTGCCGGATTTCCAATTTGGGTTCCGGCAGAACCACTCTGCCCCACAACAGGTCATGAGAATGGTCGAAGCAGCCACAGAGGGCTTCAACCACAGAGGCTACTGCGGGATAGTGCTACTAGACGTAGCCAAAGCCTTTGATTCAGTATGGCATAGAGGGCTACTCTACAAGTTGTACACACAAGGGTTTCCTGGGAGTATAGTTCAGCTCATCAAGAGCTATCTCACAAATAGGACTTTCTCCGTCAAAGTAGAAACTGCCACCTCCACCAGAAGGCGTATTCGTGCCGGGGTGCCGCAGGGATCGGTCCTGGGGCCCGTATTGTACAGTTTGTACACTGCGGACACACCAACGGCCCCCCTGGTGCACACTGCACAGTACGCTGACGATACAGCCTTCTACACGAGAAACGCGAACAAGGACCTGGTCATCCGTAGGCTACAAAAGGTTTTAGACGACACGGAAACTTGGGCCCGTCGCTGGCGCATCACCATCAATTCTGAGAAGACGCAGGCAATGCTGATTGCCCGCAGGCTCGGAAGGCGCGAACCTCCCCAACGTCCCCCCCTCCACCTTCACCTAAATGGAATCCAACTCCCCTGGCGCAGAACCGCCAAGTACCTTGGCGTAACCTTGGACTCTCGTCTTACGTGGAAACCCCACATAGACGAGATCCACAGGAAGGTCTGCGCCAGAATGTCCATCCTATACCCTATCCTAAACGCAACCAGCTCCCTTCCCTGCCCAGTAGCAGTAAATGTTTACCAGGCCCTGATCCGGCCAGTAATGGAGTATGCGTGCCCTGTCTGGGGATACGCGGCAAAGCAGCACCTGGACAAACTCCAGAGGCTGCAAAACCGCGCCCTCAGAAGGGCACTCCACCTACCTCTCGGATTCCCCACAGACGACTTACACGCCGCAGCCGAAATCCCACTCCTGAGAGAGCGTTTCCAGGAACTGGCAAGGGCCTTCTATGAGGGTTCTTCCAGATCCGGAAACGCGCTCATCCATTCCCTAGGTCGGTATGACATGTCCCGCGATAAGCATAAGCGCCCTATGACGATCTTCGACGATTAAGTCGAAGAGAAAATCCCAATACCCAATCCCTAATCCAGTTCCTTCCCATATAACACCAATCTTTTCGCCTACCCCAGGCAAGTACCAGACTCACTCACAACAAACATCACAAGTCACAGACACCAAAAAAACTATAGAAAAATCACACACACACGTTCACAGGGGAGTAAAAGCCGAAAGGCTACAAACTCCCCCTCACACTTCCCCAAAGAGGGGAAAGTAATAGATGTGAGCAGCAGCAGCATCTCCCACTCGCTGAGTAGCAGTCGAGGGTTGAGCATCGCTCCTCTCACTCGCATACTGTCAGCCATAGGCCCCCGCTTGCACGGGAGTACAAACAGGAGTGATCACCGGCTTTGTTTTTATTAAAACATTGACGGGCACTTGCGTCGAGGTCTTAGCACGGGCGGCACTGAGATAAAATTTTGCATGGCGTCGCCTGGCAGAGTTGTCGTGTCCTCTCGTCGTTGTGATATGCCGAGCTTGGGTGGCGCCTTGGGGTCGCGGCGGTCTCTTTCCGCCGACGACACGAGGCGCGCTTTCTTGTTGCCGCGGGCCGCGCGGCCGGCCGTCTCGAGCACCTCAGCTGCCGCAGAGTCAGTCTCTGCCCCCCCCAAGGTTAGGGAAAATGTGGGCCAGGACCTGGGAGCCGGCCGCGGAACCGCAGAGAAGGTTTCCGCCGCCGCCGATCAGACCTCCGCGTCCACAAGGAGAATAGGGCCAGCAATGCAGCCGGGCCACCTAACGGTGTCAACGATGGCTGTAACTGGCACCCCCCTGGCAGCACCCCCCCTCTCCGTTCCGGACGTGGCAAATTACACAGCAAAGAATGCCACCCTACACAAAACACCAACATCCTCATACATTGTCAGTACTTGCAATCCCACCCCTCCTAACCTCGTCCTACCCCCGCTCCTGCTTGCCCACGCCACCAACACACTACCTGAATTCCTAGAAACCATGAAAAATGGCAAGCAGACGACCCGCATGCCGACCAAAATCCTCCCCAAACCCACCCCCTCGTCTCAGTCCTCCACCCGTTCCAAATACCTTAAATCCCCCCCACACAAGTCCACCACATCAAAGCAGCGGCGTGACAAGAAGGATAGGAAGGAGAAGCACTCCGAGGGGAAGAAGCAATCCACCACCCCCACCCTAACCACTCCCACACCCTCCGAGGAGCCTGCGCCCCCGACAGCACCTGTCGTCGCTCTGGGAGGGGGCCAGGAAACACCAGCACTGGAAGGGAACCGCGTAACCGGGCAGGATTCGGATGGTTTCGTGCTGGCGAAGAAAACGTTTCGCCAGCCGAGGCTTCCGCCAGCCCGGGGAGTGGAACCCACCCCGAACAGGTTTCAGGCGGTCGCTGATGAGCCAGAGACAACAGAAACCACAACACAAACACAGAACCAAGTCACCCACCACCTCCCCCCGATAGTAGCAGAGTTCGCACAAAGCTATGAAGAGCTCTTCGAGCTGTTAAAAGCAGAAATCGGGGGAGGCAGTTTCCAGGCGAAACCTGCTGGCGGTGATAAGATCAAAATCACACTACACACACTTGAAAAATACACCGCAGTCAAAACACTTTTTAAAAACAAAAACATACCACACTACACGTTCCCCACATCTAAAACAAGGAACAGAAACATTGTAATAAGGGACCTCCCAAGGCGAGTGTCCCCCCAGGCAATCAAAACAGATTTGACTGCCCAGGGGTACGTCGTCAAGGCGGTCCAGCAGATGGGCAACATCGACAACAAGTGGCCACTATACCAGGCCACACTCCCGGACATCCCCCAGAATAAAAGGGAGATAAAGATGGTACTGGCTGTGCCTGTCACCACTGAACCGCTGCGCCGTAAGAACAAGACGGTGCAGTGCTTCAGGTGCCAGGGCCTGAACCATATCGCCGCCTACTGCACCATGCCAGTAAGGTGCAGGAAGTGCGCCGAGGCCCACGACACCAGGACATGCACACTTAAGCACACGGACCCACAAATAAGGTGCGCGCTGTGTGGCAAAAACCACACAGCGGGTTACCAAGGTTGTGAGGTCCACAAAAGACACTCACAACAGGTAAAGGGCGCAAAGGCCGCCCCCCACACACATAAGCAAAACACCACAAACCCACCCAGACACACAAGAAAACAAAACACGACAACACACACGGACAAGGCCTGGGTTAAACCAAGGCCGGACACACCGAGGGCGACATATGCGGAAGTGGTTTCTCCTCCGAGGAACCACGAAAGCGTGGCCCAATCATCACAACACCAGACACTATCACTAGAACAACACCGGGAAATACACAGCAACAAAGACCAGGTCCACCATGACGGAGGAAGCTCTAGGGAACCCCACACACAATCCCCCCCCCATGGATCAGTTGTTAGGCGTAATGGTGCAGACCATGAACCTCGTCATGGAAATGATGAAGGAATTCAGGGAAGCCCAGAAGCAAAACACACAGATCCTCGTCGCCCTTCAGGCAACAGTCCAGCAGTCGCTCCCCTCTGCGACTTCCTCAGCAGTTTCAAAACCCCATCATGGATAGACGACCAAACATCCATGGCCTGACAATGTGCGTCTTTAACGCAGACGGCATTGTTAATCAAGCGGTCGAGTTCAGAGAACTCATGAAGGAGTTCTCCATCGACATATGCATGATGGGGGAAACCCACCTAAAACCGGGAATAAAAGCGACAGTTCCCAACTACGTTACCTACCGCAAAGACAGGCCAACCCAAGGCGGAGGAGTGGCCATATATGTAAAAAGAGGGATCCCCCACCACCAGGTATTCTTACCAGCTACCAACAAAATCGAAGCAGTGGCGGTGGAAGTAACCACTGCCACTGGACCCCTAACAATTGTTGCAGCCTACCGACCCCCACATGACCAGATAGATGAGGGAGACATAGCTGCTCTAGGGCAAATTGAAGGCAAACTCGTAATAGGGGGAGACTTCAATGCCAAACATCCTGATTGGAATTCTAGAGTAACCTCCAGAGCAGGCGCCAAACTGCAACAACTAGCGCGCACCCACCACTTCGAAACATGGGGTCCAGTCGAGCCCACACATTTTCCAAAAAATGGAGGCAGGCCCGATGTGTTAGACATAGCTCTCACTAGAAGGATCGCAGGGTTTGTGGCCGCAAGGACAGTCAACAGAATGTCCTCCGACCACAACCCAGTGATTCTGGAGGTCGATGTGGGAGAATGGGTAGCACTCCCACGGTACCAGACGTCGTACAAACGTACAGACTGGGAGCGATACCAGGAAACTGTCGCCTCTGATATCGCTCGCGCTCCGCCACCTACTGCTGAAACAGTAGAGCAAGCGCTACAAGACCTAACAGGCACCATCTTGCAGGCAGCGGAAGAAGCCACCCCTCCACAAAGGGATGGCCCACCGCCGCAAATACAGCTCCCGGAACACTTGCTAGCTCAAATTCGACATAAAAACAGAGTGGCAAAAGAGTGGAAGATCACCAGAAATCAGGCCACCAGGAGGCTGCTCAATCGCCTACAGAGAGAACTGAAGGTTGCGCTCAATGAGCACAGAAACCAGCAATGGCAAAACCGCCTCACAGCTCTCAAAGTAGACGATCATACACTATGGCAAGCGACCAAACAGTTTACAAAACGACGCGCTAGGATGCCGCCACTGCATGGCGAGCGGGGACTGGTCTACAGCCATGCTGGAAAGGCCAACGCCCTCGCCGACTCCCTCGAGAAGCAGTTCCAAGCGGCAGAACCCCAGGATGAAGAGCATGAAGAGGTAGTCAGTCGTCAACTGACTGTCTTCCTCAATGCCGAGGAGGACCCAGAGGACGAACCCATACTTTTTGCCCCTGAGGACGTGGCAAGAGTAATCAGGTCCCTCCCTACAAAAAGGGCACCAGGGCACGACAGTGTCACTAATCAGCTAGTCAAAAAACTCCCACCTACAGCAATCACACACATCGCGAACGTCCTCAACGAGATTACTCGATCCCGTGTTTTCCCAGCTTGCTGGAAACATGCGGAAGTGGTCGCGATACACAAACCAGAGAAAGACCCTCTATTCCCGCAGCACTACAGGCCGATTAGCATCTTGCCAACTCTCAGCAAGATCTATGAGCGCCTCCTACTAAGACCCATACAAGAACATATTACCAGAGAGCAAATTCTGCCGGATTTCCAATTTGGGTTCCGGCAGAACCACTCTGCCCCACAACAGATCATGAGAGTGGTTGAAGCGGCCACAGAGGGCTTCAACCACAGAGGCTACTGCGGGATAGTGCTACTAGACGTAGCCAAAGCCTTTGATTCAGTATGGCATAGAGGGCTACTCTACAAGTTGTACACACAAGGGTTTCCCGGGAGCATAGTTCAGCTGATCAAGAGCTATCTCACGAATAGGACTTTCTCCGTCAAAGTAGAAACTGCCACCTCCACCAGAAGGCGTATTCGTGCTGGGGTGCCACAGGGATCGGTCCTGGGGCCGTATTGTACAGTTTGTACACTGCGGACACACCAACGGCCCCCCTGGTGCACACTGCGCAGTACGCCGACGATGCAGCCTTCTACACGAGAAACGCGAACAAGGACCTGGTCATCCGTAGGCTACAAAAGGTTTTAGATGACACGGAAACATGGGCCCGTCGCTGGCGCATCACCATCAACTCTGAGAAGACGCAGGCAATGCTGATTACCCGCAGGCTCGGAAGGCGCGAACCTCCTCAACGTCCCCCCCTCCACCTTCACCTAAATGGAATCCAACTCCCCTGGCGCAGAACCGCCAAGTACCTTGGCGTAACCCTGGACTCTCGTCTTACGTGGAAACCCCACATAGACGAGGTCCACAGGAAGGTCTGCGCCAGAATGTCCATCCTATACCCTATCCTGAACACAACCAGCTCCCTTCCTTGCCCAGTAGCAGTAAATGTATACCAGGCCCTGATCCGGCCGGTAATGGAGTATGCGTGCCCTGTCTGGGGATACGCGGCAAAGCAGCACCTGGACAAACTCCAGAGGCTGCAGAACCGCGCCCTCAGAAGGGCGCTGCGTCTACCTTACGGATTCCCCACGGACGACTTGCACGCCGCAGCCGAAATCCCACTCCTCAGAGAGCGTTTCCAGGATCTGGCAAGGGCCTTCTATGAGGGTACTTCCAGATCCGGTAACGCGCTTATCCACTCCCTAGGTCGGTATGACATGTCCCGCGATAAGCATAAGCGCCCTATGACGATCTTCGACGATTAAGTCGAAGAGAAAATCCCAATATCCAATCCCTAATCCAGTTCCTTCCCACATAACACCAATCTTTTCGCCTACCTCAGGCAAGTACCAGACTCACTCACAACAAACATCACAAGTCACAGACACCAAAAAACTATAGAAAAATCACACACACACGTTCACAGGGGAGTAAAAGCCGAAAGGCTACAAACTCCCCCTCACACTTCCCCAAAGAGGGGAAAGTAATAGATGTGAGCAGCAGCAGCAGCATCTCGACACTTCGCTTGAAGATGATGGGTACGAAACCCTTCGAAACGTTGCGAGAAGACGACGCCTTTACTCGGCTGATCACCCGAGAAGATTTCACGAATGGAATACGCCGAGAAAGTCTCAAATCAGGTATAGTTTAATGTTAATCAGGGCCATTCTTTTGTAGGGATTTTTTTGAAAGTCAGATTGCGTTGCGCTAAAAAAATACTGTGTGTCAGTTTAAGGACAGTCCTGTACAATTTTTCTAAAGGGGACGTTTCAGAGGTACATCGGAGTTACATCTGGAGTAATGGTTTGGCGAGCCGTCGGGTATGACATCAGATCTCGGCTGGTAGTGGTTGAGGCAGCTCTGATGGCAAAAATGTATGTCACGGACACCCTGCGTGCTAATGTGTTAGTTCTCAAACGATGGTATAGTGGTGCCATTTTTCAGTAGGACAATGCTCATCCACACGTGGAACGTGTCCGTGAACTGCCTGTGCGCTGTTGAGTTCCTCCCGTGGCCATCAAGATTCCCAGATATGTAACCAGTAGAAGTGTTGGACCAGCCGGACATTAATTTCATGCCATCTACAGGATATCAAGGACCAGTGACAACAGCTGTTGGCCTGCCTGTATCAGGAGAGTGTACAACGACTTTATGACACACAGCGATCGTGTGAGACCCAACTCGCTTTATTCTTTCATGAGACCCAGAAAATATTACATACAGGCTCCCAGGTAGATGCCATTTTCCTTGACTTCCGGAAGGCGTTCGATACAGTTCCGCACTGTCGCCTGATAAACAAAGTAAGAGCCTACGGATTATCAGACCAGATGTGTGGCTGGATTGAAGAGTTTTTAGCAAACACAGCACAGCATGTTGTTCTCAATGGAGAGACGTCTACAGACGTTAAAGTAACCTCTGGCGTGCCAAAGGGGGGTGTTATGGGACCATTGCTTTCACAATATACAGGGTGAGTCACCTAACGTTACGTATTGGCCTGACATGTCGGGACACACTCTATTCCACTCCGTAATTGAAAACGGAAACCACGTGTGTTCGTGTACGAGTACCTCACCCCTCATGGTAATATACATGTGCGTCAGTGAATAAGACCAATGAAAAGGTGTTAGCATGTGGACGTAATGTGCTGTTCCAGTCTCTTCTGTACCTAAGGTCCATCACCGTTCCCTTTGGATCCCTACGTAATTCGGTGCTCTCCGATACACACGATCGAACAGCGGAGGAGTGGTACTCAAGCGTCAACTTTAGGTTACAATATCTCCGGATGTAATTAAGATTTTACAATGCAACAAACGGCACTGATTACGTATTTGTTTATATGTTCAGATGTCCTAACACAACTAACGGGGTTCCATTTAAAAAACGTAGGTTTGTGTTAAAAAACATACTTCCGTGCATTTTTTTATGGTTTGTATTAATCAATTACAGTAGCCCCTTTCCTCACGTTCGGTCTGTGGAATCGATTCGTCAGTATTTGATGTGGTTTACGAAATATATCCAGCGGTATTCTTAGGTGACTCACCCTGTATATAAATGACCTAGTAGATAGTTTCGGAAGTTCGATGCGGCTTTTCGCGGATGATGCTGTAGTATACAGAGAAGTTGCAGCATTAGAAAATTGCAGCGAAATGCAGGAAGATCAGCAGCGGTTAGGCACTTAATGCAAGGAGTGGCAACTGACTCTTAACATCGACAAATCTATTGTATTGCGAATACATAGAGAGAAGGATCCTTTATTGTATGATTGTATGATAGCGGAACAAACACTGGGAGCAGTTACTTCTGTAAAATATCTGGGAGTATGCGTGCGGAACGATTTGAAGTGGAATGATCATATAAAACTAATTGTTGGTAAGGCAGGTGCCAGGTTGAGATTCATTGGGAGAGTCCTTAGAAAATGTAGTCCATCAACAAAGAGGGTGGCTTGCAAAACACTCGTTCGACCTATACTTGAGTATTCCTCATCAGTATGGGATCCGTACCAGGTCGGATTGACAGAGGAGATAGAGAAGATCCAAAGAAGAGCGGCACGTTCCGTCACAGGGTTATTTGGTAAGAGTGATAGCGTTACGGAGATGTTTAGCAAACTCAAGTGGCAGACTCTGCAAGAGAGGCGCTCTGCATCGCGGTGTAGCTTGCTGTCCAGGTTTCGAGAGGGTGCGTTTCTGGATGAGGTATCGAATATATTGCTTCCCCCTACTTATACCTCCCGAGGAGATCACGAATGTAAAATTAGAGAGATTCGAGGCTTTCTGGCAGCCGTTTTTCCCGCGAACCATACGCGACTGGAACAGGAAAGGGAGGTAATGACAGCGGCACGTAAAGTGCCTTCCGCCACACACCGTTGGGTGGCTTGCGGAGTATAAATGTAAATATAGATGTAGATGTTCTAGGCCAGGACGGGCACAAGGTCACACTGCTAAGTGGGCTCATAGTGCCAAGTTCTTTGTAGATTCTATAATAACTGAAATAACATCAAATACCCTCTCAACCCGTGTCGCTTCTGAAATGTCTTGCCAGGCAGTGTATAAACGTCCTAGTGGAAAACGCTGTGGGACTTTTCCTAGATAACGCTCTTATATGCAGAGAAGTGGCAAAACTGAAGAACTGTAGAAGACTTGCAGAGGACTGATGCTTAGTGCATGGACATGTAGTTGACGCTCAACGGGAACAGAGGTAACACACTGCGATAAACGGGCTAACCCTTGCAGAACGATCACTGAAAGGAGTCACATCCATTAAATTTATGAACCTGTACATATGGAGGGATTTAACGTAGAACGAGCGAATAAAAATGATCACTTGTAAGGCAGATGCCAGATAGATTCAACGGAAGAACAGTCAGGAAGCGTAGTCCACCCACATTCGACCAACACTTGAAAATCGCTCGCCAGTTTGGGATCCGTACCAGAGAGGATTGGTAGAGGAAATGGAGAAGATCCAAAGAAGTGCAGAGCATTTTGTAACAGTTTCATTTCGAAGGCGCGAAAACGTCACAGAGATGGTGAACCATCTCCAGTGTCAGATGCTGCAGGAGAGACGTTCTGCATCACGGTGTGATTTAATCTTAAATTTCCGAGAGCGTACGTTCCTAGAAGAGTCAACAAATATACACTACTGGGCATTAAAATTGCTACACCAAGAAGAATTGCAGATGACAAACGGATATTCATTGGACAAATATCTAATAATAGAACTGACATGTGATTACATATTCACGCAATATGGGTGCATACATCCTGAGAAATCAGTACCCAGAACAACCACCTCTGGCCGTAATAACGG
This sequence comes from Schistocerca nitens, assembly GCF_023898315.1. Lineage (NCBI taxonomy): Eukaryota > Metazoa > Arthropoda > Insecta > Orthoptera > Acrididae > Schistocerca > Schistocerca nitens. The sequence continues at coordinate 26,271,873 of NC_064614.1, forward strand.
CCTTGATACGCCTGGGCATTGTGTCAAACGGAGCTTGGATGGCGTGAACAGGTACAGCTACCCATGCAGCTTCAACACGATACCACAGTTCATCAAGAGTAGTGACTGACGTATTGTGACGAGCCAGTTGCTCGCCCACCATTGACCAGACGTTTTCAATTGGTGAGAGATGTGGAGAATGTGCTGGCCAGGGCAGCAGTCGAACATTTTCTGTACCCAGAAAGGCCCGTACGGGACCTGCAACATGCAGTCGTGCATTATCCTCCTCAAATGTAGGGTTTCGCAGGGATCGAATGAAGGGTAGAGCCACGGGTCGTAACACATCCGAGATGTAACGTCCACTGTTCAAAGTGCCGTCAGTGTGAACAAGAGGTGACCGAGACGTGTAACCAATGCCACCCCATACCATCACGCCGGGTGATACGCCAGTGTGGCCATGACGAATACACGCTTCCAATGTGCGTTCACCGCGATGTCGCCAAACACGGATGCGACCATCATGATGCTGTAAACAGAACCTGGATTCATCCGAAAAAGATCATGTTTTGCCATTCGTGCACCCGGGTTTGTCGTTGAGTACACCATCGCAGGAGCTCCTGTCCGCAGCGTCAAGGGTAACCGCAGCCATGGTCTCCGAGCTGATAGTCCATGCTGCTGCAAACGTCATCGAACTGCTGGTGCAGATGGTTGTTGGCTTGCAAACGTCCCAATCTGTTGACTCAGGGATCGAGACGTGGCTGCTCGATCCGTTAAAGCCATGCGGATAAGATGCCTGTCATCTCGACTGCGAGTGATACGAGGTCGTTGGGGTCCAGCACGGCGTTCCGTATTACCCTCCTGAACCCACCGATTCCATATTCTGCTAACAGTCATTGGATCTCGACCAACGCGAGCAGAAATGTCGCGATACGATAAACCGCAATCGCGATAGGCTACAATCCGACCTGTATCAAAGTCGGAAATGTGATGGATACTCATTTCCCTTCCTTACACGAGGCATCACAACAACGTTTCACCGGGCAACGCCGGTCAACTGCTGTTTGTGTATGAGAAATCGGTTGGAAACCTTCCTCATGTCATCACGTTGTAGGTGTCGCCACTGCCGCCAACCTTGTGTGAATGCTCTGAAAAGCTAATCATTTGCATATCACAGCTTCTTCTTCCCGTCGGTTAAATTTCGCGTCTGTAGCACGTCATCTTCGTGGTGTAGCAATTTTAATGGCCAGTAGTGTATTTCTTCCTCCTACGTGTATCTCACGAAAATATCATGCAGGTAAAATTAGAGAAATTCGAGCTTAGAATTGAGGTTACTAACAATCGTTCGTCCCATGGGCCATTCGCGACTGGAATGGTTAAAGCCGTGGGGAGGGGGTGGGGGGGTGACAGTGGTACACAAAACATATCCTCCGCTGTAAATGTAGATGTGGATAGTCCGGCAGTGTTAATTTGCTTCTATAGAACAAAAGAGAAATGTTAAGCGAAATGAAATATCGATAATTCTACGTCGCAGCTTGGACTATGCGCGGCGCAGTAAGCAGTGTTTGTGCCCCTGCGGTCCGCCGGCGCCGCAGTTGATGATGCCCGCGGACACGTCCGGCCGCCGGCGCGCACGTACGCTAAAAGGGCCGCGCCGGGACGCCGACAGCTGCGCCGTGGCGCGCGTGACGTCACAGGCGCCGTGTCAACATTTAATGGTGCCCGCGCCGCGCGGCGCTGCGCTGTCGCGGTCTGCATAATGCACGCCGCCCGTAATGGCAGCGACGTTTCAGCCTAATTGCCGAACGCCGAAGCCGTATTAAAATGCGAGCGGCGGCGCCGCGCCGCGCTCCCGGAATTCCATTCGAAGCGCTCGCCAAATGGACACCAGGCGGCGACAATACGTTCGAAATGTGGCGCACAGTACGACTACACGAGCTCTGTTTATTTCGCACTGTTTTCGCAGCCGCAAAGGGCTCGCGACCAATCTCGTACTAGTAGTAATTTAGAATGATGTTCGCTAAAGATGTCTGGTTGATTGTGTGAATAATGAAAATGAGTGCAGGCATGCTGCGAGTGATTGTGGTTAAGCTCGAGCAGGTATATTGCGATGAGCCCAAAGTTTATTACCGGTATTCTACATTAAGTATGCACAAGCGGCGTTCAGAAAGTAATGCAACATTTTTTTTTGAAAGCAGGACTCCAATATACCATGTTATACCCTATTCTTCAACATCTCCGTACAAAGCTACGGCCTTGCGCTATCTTGTATTGTATGTATGGAACTGGGGACTGAGCCGTAGCAAAAGTTGGTGTTTTGAACAGCGCGCCGCAGCGCGTAGTGCGAAACAGTTGCCCTCCGTTTCTGGCGGTGGCGCCGCTGTTGCAATCGCAGCTTTGGTGTTTCCCTCTGGTGGGAAAGCGGAAAGATATTTTGTTCACGTGCATTTAAGGGGCGCTGTGAGGTCGATAGGCGAGGAGTCTGGTCAGTTGGTCAGCCGGGTCAGTGAGGGGCAGTCAGTGTCTGTCTGTCGTCCGGAGTGGTAGTATGTGTTAGGCCGCCAGTCTGCTCGACTTTGTTCAGACAATAGTCATTGGCGGTTGGATCGATCGGTTGGTCGGTCGCGCACTGAGACACAAGATGACTTGTCCGCCTTGAGCGTCGGCGCATGTGAGGTCGCCACGTCAGTCCAGTGGGCCGCCCCGTATAGCGAGGGGTAGTGGCTTCGCGGCCGACACGAGAGCAGCGGGAGTCAACCCACGACATCAGTCTGGCCGGTGCGAGCTGCGACGCCGTGAGACGGGATATCGGCGCGCCTTCCTGCGTCCGTTGAAGCGGCTGGCAGCGGACGGTTCGGGAGAGCGTTTTGGGGGATGCTGCGCCAGGTCTTCGCCAGAAATCGCAGTTTATTAGAAGTTAAGTGATTTGTGATATGTTGTTTCATTTACTTGTTAAATTCTACTTGTTATATTCTACTTGTTTTCGTGGTCAGTCTCTCGTCCCCAGCTTGTTCGTCTCTCTCGTCCGCATTTGTTAGGCAGTTAGTGTCTGTCTGTCTGTCTGTCGGTCTGCCGTACGTTAATGTTTGTCGGATTCGGTGTTAACGAATTTATTGTTTGAAGTGTCACGGCCGAATTCCTGAAATATGTTTTTATCTTGCCTATCATCTTGAGAGGCGGTATATGTGTAATGTAGAGCATGTTTGTATATTTTATGTAAGACTGTATTTCATGGGTTTTTTATTTAGATGGTCATTTTAGTATATAAAGTTGGCACCCCTCCACCGTAAGAGTTCTTCTTTCAAAACCAAGTTGCGCTTTCGGTGGCAAGTTAATTTTATTAATGTTAATGTTTTGTACCATTTCCATCCCTCCTACGGGGTGCATAGTATATGTGCTTGTGTGAGTTGTTAAAATTTTTACTTTAAGGTAATCTGGTTATGTTGCAGATTTGCACCAGTGTAGTCTTTCAGAGGTTGTTGTGAGCGGTCGTGACTACGGTCGTGTCGAAAGGCAGCGGCAAGGTTCTCAGCCCGAAATCTCATACTGTCAATATTTGTTCTTTCTGTCTCTGAATAATATTGGAACTTGATATTTTGAGGGCGCTTTCTGATTATAATTTTAAATCTGTTTTAAAAAAAGGGGGTTTTGGGAATAAAATTTCCATTTGTTGAAAGAAATTTAATTAGTTTTCATCAGTGACCCACTGCCAACTACTTCCACGCTGACATAGTGTGATTAAATGTGTTAATGTTCTTGATGAATCGGTAGTACGTCCCCGCCGTAACCCTCAGTGGCACACAACCCCATAACAGGCCACTGCAGTCCACTCACCCCACCGCCGCCCCACACCGCACCCAGGGTTATTGTGCGGTTCGGCCCCGAGTGTAGCCCCCCGGGAACGTCTCACACCAGACGAGTTTAACTCCAATGTTTGCGTGTTAATTATGGTGTACGCGTTCGTGGATAAAGTGTTTTCGCAGCAATCGCCGACACAGTGTAACTGAGAGAGAATAAGGGGAACCAGCCCGCATTCGCCGAGGCAGATGGAAAACTGCCTTAAAAACCATCCACAGGCTGGCTGGTACACCGGACCTGGACACTAATCCGCGGTGCGGATTGGTTCCGGGGACCGGCACGCCTTCCCGCCCGGAATGCAGTGCGTTAGACCGCACGGCTAGCCGGGCGGACTTCTGCCACCTTACTTGGGCGCCTGCATGCCCCCGTGGTACCATTCTACTGGTCGACTTTGGACCCAACATCTTACTGTATCACTAACTCTCCACCACCCATACTACAGAGTGCATCCTTCATTGGGCCAAACACATGAAAATCGGAAGGTCCTCTTTATGTTCTGTTAGGCGCCGAGGATTTGCACCCGTGGTCTAGGGATAGCATCTTTGATTCATAATCAGAACGTCTTCGGTCCCGGGATCGAATCCCGCCGCTGCTTAAATTCTGATTAATAATCAGCATTGGCGGTCGAAGACTTCCTGCGTAAGAAGTCAGCCTCATTCTGCCAACGGCCTTGTCAAAGAGGGCGGAGGAGCGGATAGAGGTTCAGGGCACTCTCTTGTCCTAGGGGTGGGAAATTGCCCCTAAAAGCTGAAGAATCAGCAATGATCAACGACATGAGGATGCAGAAGGCAATGGAAACCGCTACATTAAAGACACGTAACGTGTATCCACAAGACATTTGGCCTGTAGTTGAAGAAGTGTCATGATGATCTCTTCATTGGCAAAAGATTTCGGAATAGTCCCCCATTCGGATCTCTCGTAGGGGACTGCCAAGGGGGAGGTTATTATGAGAAAAAGATTGAATAATCAAGGGAAAGATAGCGTTCTACGAGTCGGGGCGTGGTATGTCAGAAGCTTGAACGTGCTAGGGAAACTAGAAAATCTGAAAAGGGAAATGCAAAGGCTCAGTCTAGATGTAAGAGGGGTCAGTGAAGTGACGTTGAAAGAAGACAAGGGTTTCTGGTCAGATGAGTATAGGGTAATACCAACAGTAGCAGAAAATAGTATAACGGGAGTAGGATTAGTTATGAGTAGGAAGGTAGGGTAGAGAGTGTGTTAGTGTGAACAGTTTAGTGATATGGTTATTCTTATCGGAATCGACAGGAAATCAACACCGACAACGATAGTTCAGGTATACATGTCGACGTCGAAGCTGAAGATGAAGAGATAAAGTATATGAGGATATTGAAAAAGTAATACAGTACGTTAACAGACGAAAATCTAATAGTCATGGGAGACTGGAACGGAGTTGTAGCGGAAAGAGCAGAAGAAAAGGTTACAGGAGAATATGGCCGTGGGAAAAGGAATGAGAGAGGAGAACGTCTAATTGAGTTCTGTAACAAATTTCAGCTAGTAATAGCGAATACTCTGTTCAAGAATCACAAGAGCAGGAGGTATACTTGGAGAAGATCAAGTGATACGGGAAGACTTCAGTTAGATTATATGATGGTCAGGCCGAGATTCCGAAATCAGATACTGGACTGTAAGGCGTACCCAGGAGCAGACATAGATTCAGATCACAATATAGTAGTGATGAAGAGTAGGCTGAAGCTTAAGACTTTAGTCAGGAAGAATCAGTAAGCAAAGAAGTGGGATACGGAAGCAGTAAGGAATGACGAGAGACGGTTAAACTTCTCTAAGGCTATAGATACAGCAATAAGGAATAGCCCAGTAGGCAGTACAGTTGAAGAGGAATGGTTGAAGAGGAATGGACGTATCTAAAAAGGGCCAACACAGAAGTTGGGAAGGAAATATTGGTACAAAGAAGGTAACTGCGAAGAAACCATGGGTAACAGAAGAAATACTTCAGTTGGTCGATGAAAGGAGGAAGTACAAAAATGTTCAGGGAAACTCAGGAATACGGAAATGCAAGTCGCTGAGGAATGAAATAAGTAGGTAGTGCAGGGAAGCTAAGACGAAATGGCTGTAACAAAAATGTGAAGACATCGAAAAAGAAATGATTATCGGAAGGACAGACTCATCATACAGGAACGTCAAAACAATTTTCGGTGACATTAAAAGCAAGTGTGATAACATTAAGAGTGCAACGGTAATTCCACTGTTAAATGCAGAGAGAGAGGGTACGTGGAAAGACTACATTGAAAGCCTCTATAAGGGGGAAGATTTGTGTGATGTGATAGAAGAAGAAACAGGAGTCGATTTAGATGAGATAGAGGATCCAGTATTGTAATCAGAATTTAATAGAGTTTTGGACTACTTAAGGTGAAATAAGGCAGAAAGGATAGATAACATTTCATTAGAACTTCTGAAATCATAGCGGGAAGTGGAAACAAAACGACTATTCGCATTGGTGTGTAGAATATATGAGTCTGGCGACATACCATCTGACTTTCGGAAAAGCATCATCCACACAATTCCGAAGACGGCAAGAGATGACAAGTGCGAGAACTGCCGCACAATCAGCTTAACAGCTCATGCATCCAAGTTGCTTACAAGAATAATATACAGAAGAATGGAAAAGATAACTGAGGATTTTCTAGATGACGATCAGTTTGGCTTTAGGAAAAGTAAAAGCACGAGAGAGGCAATTCTGACGTTGCGGTTATAATGGAAGCAAGACTAAAGAAAAATCAAGACATGTTCATAGTATTCGTCGACCTGGAAAAAGCTCTCGACAATGTAAAATGGTCCAAGATGTTCGAAACTCTGAAAAAAAGTAGCTATAGGGAGAGACGGGTCATATACAATATGTACAACAACCAAGAGGGAATAATAAGAGTGGACGATCAAGAACGAAGTGCTCGTATTAAGAAGGGTGTAATTCAAGGACGTAGCCTTTCGCCCCTACTCTTCAATCTGTACATCGAGGAAGCAATGATGGAAATAAAAGAAAGGTTCAGAAGTGGAATTAAAATACAAGGTGAAAGGATATCAATGACACGATTCGTTGATGACATTGCTATCCTGAGTGAAAGTGAAGAAGAATTAAATGATCTGCTGAACGGAATGAACAGTCTAATGGTTCAAAATGGTTCAAATGGCTCGGAGCACTATGGGACTCAACTTCTGAGGTCATTAGTCCCCTAGAACTTAGAACTAGTTAAACCTAACTAACCTACGGACATCACAAACATCCATGCCCGAGGCAGGATTCGAACCTGCGACCGTAGCGGTCTTGCGGTTCCAGACTGCAGCGCCTTTAACCGCACGGCCACTTCGGCCGGCCGAACAGTCTAATGAGTACACAGTATGGTTTGAGAGTAAATCGAAGAAAGGCGAAGGTAATGAGAAGTAGTAGAAATGAGAACAGTGAGAAACTTAGCATCGGGATTGGTGGTCACGAAGTCGATGAAGATAAGGAATTCTGCTACCTAGGCAGTAAAATAACCAATGACGAACGGAGCAAGGAGGACATCGAAAGCAGACTGACTATGGCAAAAAAGGCATTCCTTGCCAAGAGAAGCCTACTAATATCAAATATCGGCCTTAATATGTGGAAGAGGTTTCTGAGAATGTGCGTCTGGAGCACAGCATTGTATGGTAGTGAAACATAGACTGTGGGAAAACCGCAACAGAAGAGATTCGAAGCATTTGAGATGTTGTGCCACAGCCGAATTTTGAAAATTAGGTGGACTGACAAGGTAAGGAATGAGGATGTTCTACGAAGAATCGAAGAGGAAAGGAATATGTGGAAAACACTGATAAGGAGGAGTGACAGGATGATAGGACATTGCTAAGACATGAGGGAATGACTTCCGTGGTACTAGAGGGAGCTGTAGAAGGCAAAAACTGTAGAGGAAGACAGACATTGGAATACATCCAGCAAGTAATCGAGGACGTAGGTTGCAAGTGCTACTCTGACCTGAAGAGGTTAGCACGGGAGAGTAATTCGTGGCGAGCCGCATCAAACCAGTCAGCAGACTGATGACAAAAAAAAGTCCTTACTGATTGGACATGGAACATGCGTCCACCTCAACGTTAAGTGCCTCGTCACCTGTGAGAGCAGCTTACCCCTGCCTGGCGGGCCACCTGCCTGGTGTTGATACTGGGATAACTGTCAAAGACACTTTATCCTCACCTTCCAGTTGGTGTACTTTCCTTGGAACGCAATTCTGGCCGTATATGTATCTATGTGATCATTTTTGCTTCTTATCTTCTCAGTGATTGTTTCCTGAAGTTTTTCCTCCCTTAGCAAATCCGTTCTGTACAGTTTCGATTGCTGTGATGAACTGAACTAAACTAAACTAGATTGACTGAAGAGAGCTACTAAATTCAACACTGTAGACTGCAACATTCGTATATTTATTATGTCTGCATTTTACGTCTACGTACACATATAGGGAGACAGAAGAAAGATACTCAAGATTTTATGAGTCCGCACGACTGAAATAGAGGAATGAACGCTGTACAGGGCGATTCTGCTGTCCCTACCACGGGATCTTATGCAGCTCCCAACGCCTTCATACACCGCGTGCAAGGTTTTCACATCCTCTCCCTCACTATATCCAAACTATTAGTCCTACAGAGAGAAAGAACAGCACCCGTTTGCAAGAAATTTAATGTAGTTAAATATTGTACGGAGATATGCTTTCGCTGGAAGCTACGTTTTTCGAGTTAGTCAAGAAAAAGACGTTTGAAGGTAACTTTTGTGCATTTTTATTGAGTGGCTCGAAAACTACGATCTCTGGCAAAAACTCATCCCATTAGAACATTAAACTACATTATACTTCCTACTGTTCATTTTTTCTGTAGGATTAATAGTATGCGCACAGCAGGCAAGAGAATGTGAAAATCTGGCACTTTGTGTTTAAAGTCATTGCGGGTTCCGTAAAACTGAGTCGTAGGGGCAACTGAGTCAACCTTTATACATATAGCTGACAGAAACTACAGTATTACTCCAACCACACAATTCACTGCAAACTACCTAATACTCAGATACAGAAAGACATTGACACACTGTTGACCATTTTCTTCATGGGGGGGGGGGGGGGGGGGCACCACTGGTGTATATTTATTAAAGGACATTTGAAGTATTCCACCTTGGCTGTTTTTCACGAGTGTTCAGTTTATTATACCTTCACAATTGTCCAATTGAGAAGTGACAGTTGATGTTCAACAAGAAAAGCGTCAATCTAATGTCATATAATGTGGTATTAACAATGATAATGACTGTTACTGCACGCAGTAACCAACACGCTTGCATGTCATGTGCCCGCTTTCGAATAGGCTATATTGCCGTTTTTTAATGGGATAAAACATATGTAACAGCCGAGGTGGAATACTTAAAAATGTCACTTAACTCTGTTGGCCGTGTTGACGAAACGGCTATGCAACGACTGTGCTCATGTCCGGAAACGTCTTCCGGCGTCTCCTATGGACAACTCTTCATATCTCAAAAACTATACTTCAATTTTTTTCCTAGAAACTTTTGACATATTGGATTTTGGATGTGAAACTTTTCGCAGTTGATAGCCCTCATTTTCGGACCCGTACTCCTTCCACATCTTTCATTAACTCTTACTTGAAACCCACTCAGTTTTCTTGCTCGCAAGAATTTCGGCACATGACATTTAGTGTTTTCTCAGCCAACCTATGAATGAGTCTTGTCCTCATATTTTTCAAGATCCTTTCTACACAAGTTACACTTCTCCGTCTCCTCCTTGGTTCTTCTGTAAGAAGGATTTTCTTTTCCATAAAATTCCATCATCTTAACGAAAATAATTTGAAACTCAAAATAATTTTTACCGTTGTCGGTGTTTTGAATTCTGGAACGAATGCTGCTTTATTCCTCATACGCAGCAAGTTGTTTTCAGCACATAACCATTTGCAAATGCTTCATGTTCTCTAAAAGTCAAAGATCAACCTCAATTTTTAAAAGCATCAGAATTTTGATTTTGTAAGAAAGATACATACAGGAGAAGAAGTCACAAAACACATGGAGGAGAAGTTACCACATCTGAAAAATCTGCCTTAAGACTGTGCTGAGTTAGCTGCTTCCGAAGTTCTAGAAACCATATAACTCCAATCAACAGCTATCCTGCTGTATTGATATAGAATTTCGACGAAATGGGTTTTTAAGCAATATTGGAAATATGGTTACGACAACCAATTCCATGCGGTGCACATTGTACCCTTTTTAGTCTTACAGGGGAATAGTGCGAAGCGCAATTACGATCCTGTTGCAACTTTTTGTTATCCGTGTTTCATCTCACGTGAACTATCATGTCAATGAACAGCTAAAACCGAATAAAAGTGATTTTAAATATCGGAAGTGTGTCTGTTTTACCACCCATCATGGTAATTTATCTGTAAAACTCTTATGTACAAACAAAGTTTTGAAGCTAATGAATACAGAAGCACAGCTAAAGAAACAATACATTGCAACATACAATTATGACCAGCAAATTCACAAACGTCATAAACTAGGTATTATTTGGTAAAAGGCTAAAACTTAGCTTGAAACAATATGCAGCTATTAAGGAATCATATTTCCCAAAAAGAAGTTGTTGTGCTGTTATATATTCTTCCATTATTCCTTATCGAAATACGAAAATGGAATTTTAATGAAGTGATTATAACACAACGGATTGGAACAGTATGTGCACTTGACAAGGTAACATATGGACATGCTACAATGTTTTCATTGTATCTACACTGCAACAGTGCAATATCTAAAGCCACAGTAATCACATTGCTCAGATTGTTTCCGTTGGCAAATATGGAAATGATTTTAAACATTCGTTTGGATCACTCGGCGTAATTGAATGATGTCGGATAATAGATCGGAACCAGCACAATGAGATTTATTAGACTGTGTGTGAACTCTGTCGTCACTGGCAAAAACATAGGTAGTCATATAATTGTTTGTACATGCAATAAACAAATTTCTGTTTTATTTAATAACTATAAATTGCGAATATTTACTTGACAATTAGTGATCACTCGACTGACGGGCCGTCGTTTCGAAAGAAATATTTTTGTATCACATTGTCATTTAGCATTTTCCGTGATTGCGAGAGGCGCATTGAACAAATGTGAGTCGACGATTATGCCGCTCGCGTGTCATTTAATAGCAGGCGCTTCCGTACATCGGATTACATTGACAATCGCCAGGAATAAATGCATAATGCCCCTATGACAGATGTTTGAGTTGTTATGTCCGGCTTTGGGAGATGAGGGTGTCTGCTGGCGTTGAGTTATTGTCAGATTTTGCGCGGATTACGGAAGCTATCGCTTGTGGCTACGCCGAAAGCAAAACAAACGAGGTGACATGCGGACAGTGCTGCCAACTGCGCGCTAATGGCTGTTAAAGCCATATGTGCCGTGGCTCTCGTCACGCTTACGTGCGTTAATTCCGATCAGATGTGACTACATTTCTTTTACATCAATGTTTCCACGCACTGGCAAGGAGATTCAAAATTCAGTCTCGCTCCATATTTACACTACAGTTACCACGTTTGTCCCAGATACCTCATTGTTTGCACGCATGTTAACAGCTCGCAAACTGCTTCTTCCAGATAAATAAAGAAAACATTAAAAGAGAAGACGAAAGTGGATAAGAGATGCAAACAAATAATCCTGAAGACTGTGACGAACCCAAGTTCTACAGCGAAATTTTTTAATGAAATATCTGTCTTTGAAATTCGTCCTTCCATCAGTTCAGGTAGGAGACTTAGTTTAGATGTATACAATATAAAGGGATCCTAGAGTACGTAAAGGATATATGTAAGTTATAAAAACTGGAAATCAAGGATCAAAAATCAGCAGCTACGGCTAGGTCTCCGTGGACAGTTTAGCAAAAGTAATAGGAAGGGAATTATTTTACTTTTTTACCATTAGTCAAATTTGCAAGAATTCTGTACAAAAAATTTAGTTAAGTGTAATGATTTTCCGCAGGTGAAACTGTCTCCTGTACAGTTCTGAACTCTTTCATTCGCGTTCTCTTTTCAGTGCTTCCATTGGTTGTAAAGCGAAGCGCGGAATCTGACAATTGAAAATATTAAAATCATTACCTATACTATATCTGTTGTTGTTGTGGTCTTCAGTCCTCAAACTGGTTTGATGCAGCTCTCCATGCTACTCTATTCTGTGGAAGCTTCTCCATCTCCCACTACTCACTGCAACCTACATCCTTCTGAATCTGTTTGGTGTATTCATCTCTTGGTCTTCCTCTACGATTTTTGCCCTACAAGCTGCCCTCCAATACTAAATTTGTGATCTCTTGATGCCTCAGAACATGTCCTACCAACCGGTCCGTTCTTCTGGTAAAGTTGTCACAAACTTCTCTTCTCCCCAATTCTGTTCAATACATCCACATTAGTTATGTGATCTACCCATCTAATCACAGCATTCTTCTGTAGCACTACATTTCGAAAGCTTTTATTCTCTTTTTGTCCAAACTATTTATCGTCCATGTTTCACTTCCATACATGGCTACACTCCATCAAATACTTTCAGAAACGACTTCCTGACATTTAAATCTATACTCGAAGTCAACAAATTTCTGTTCTTGACAAACGCTTTCCTTGCCATTGCCAGTCTACATTTTATATCCTATATTTTATATACTATATCTATAACGTTCTTACCGAAATGGTGAAGACCTCACACAAGAAGTACAGGTTATCAAATGGGTCAATGTTTAATCCTTGTAACTATTGCAAAAATCTGAAATAGTGGTACATTTATTTTTTACACACCAAGATGATAGAATCAAAGAGTACATCCGCAGCCAAGTGAGTGACGAACATACAGTCTACGGAGAAAAAAAAAAAAGACGCGCAACGAATGGATTATCCGTATGGGACGGAAATCGGTACATGTGATATACATGTACAGACAAACAACTGATTACAATTTCAGAAAAATTCGATGATTTATTCAAGATAAAGATTTCCACAAATGAAGCAAGTCAATGACGAGTTCGTTCACCTCTGTCCCTTATGCAAGCAGTTATTCAGCTTGGCATCGATTGTAAAAGTTTTTGGATGTTCTCCTGAGGGATATCGTGCCAAATTCTGTCCAATTGACGCTTTAGATCATCAAAATCCCGAGCTCGTTAGAGAGCATTGCTCATAATGCACCAAACGTTCCCAATTGGTGAGCACGCAGCACGATGGAATTATCCGAATGGGATAGAAATCAATAGATGTGGTGTACAAACAAACGATTAGAATCTCGGAAATATTGGAAGATTTGTTGAAGAGGAAGAGCTTCACAAATTGAGCAAGTCTGTGTCGCCTGGCCACCAAGAGCTGTTGCATAACGATTCGATTCACGGATCCAGTTATATGGCTCCTTCCATGTATAGCGTTTACACGACTATGACGTGTGGGGCCTGAAGATGGCATCAATGTAATGCCGAAACTGGTAGCACATAAGTTCATAAAATAAATTTCTACCATACATACGGCTGTCGGTAAATTATTGCATCAAGAAATACATGCCAGCCGTTGTCCCACGGTCCATAATGGATCAACGAAGACATAATGGATCAACGAAGATTGATTGAAAGAGTTGTTGGATGGCCTGATGAGTGATGTAGCGTCAAATTCTGTTCATTTGGCACTTGGGTTGTCAAACTATCGAGTGGTTTGAAGGCCCTGCCCATAATGCTCCAAACGTTGTCAATTGGGGAGAGATCTGGCCGTGATAGGGTTTGACGAGCACGAAAACAAGCAGCAGAAACTCTCGCCGTGCGCGAGTGGGCATTATCTTGTTGAAGTGTAAGCCCAGTATGGTTTGGTATGAAGGGCAATTAAACGAGGCCTAGAATAACGTCGAGTACCACAGAAAACCAGTCCCAGTTATCGGGCCACATGGGGGCCGACTATCAGGTTGGCACCCCACTGCTGTCCGGGGATTCTCCAGACATGTGTTCGCTGGTCATCGAGGTTCAGTCCGAAGCCGGACTCATCAGTGAAGACAGTTCTACTCCAGCCAATGACATTACTGGCCGAAGAAGTGTGTCGAAGCCAGTCGGACAGCGATGTGATAGCAACCTGACATCCAAGCGTGGTGGTCTGGGATGCCACTTTTTGTCATAGCAGGACCCTTTGATTGTCATCAGCGGCATTTCGCTACGTCGACGATATTCTACGCTCCGTTTTGTTGCCCTTCCTGGCTAGCCATTCTGTACAAACATTCCAGGGAGACAATGCCTGCCTGCATACGGCTACTGCGTGTCTTTGTGCTTGCCAAACCCTATCTTGCCGAGTAAGGTCGCCGGATCCCTCCCCAGTTGAGAACGTTTATGGGCACGTCCTTTCAACCACTTGTCATTTGGACAATCCAGCGCGCTAAGAGGACAGAATTTGGCACTGTATTCCCCATGAACCATGGACCTTGCCGTTGGTGGGGAGGCTTGCGTGCCTCAGCGATACAGATGGCCGTACCGTAGGTGCAACCACAACGGAGGGGTATCTGTTGAGAGGCCAGACAAACATGTGGTTCCAGAAGAGGGGCAGCAGCCCTTTCAGTAGTTGCAGGGGCAACAGTCTGGATGATTGACTGATCTGGCCTTGTAACATTAACCAAAACGGCCTTGCTGTGCTGGTACTGCGAACGGCTGAAAGCAAGGGGAAACTACAGCCGTAATTTTTCCCGAGGACATGCAGCTTTACTGTATGATTAAATGATGATGGCGTCCTCTTGGGTAAAATATTCCGGAGGTAAAATAGTCCCCCATTCGGATCTCCGGGCGGGGACTACTCAAGAGGACGTCGTTATCAGGAGAAAGAAAACTGGCATTCTACGGATCGGAGCGTGGAATGTCAGATCCCTTAATCGGGCAGGTAGGTTAGAAAATTTAAAAAGGGAAATGGATAGGTTAAAGTTAGATATAGTGGGAATTAGTGAAGTTCGGTGGCAGGAGGAACAAGACTTTTGGTCAGGTGATTACAGGGTTATAAATACAAAATCAAATAGGGGTAATGCAGGAGTAGGTTTAATAATGAATAAAAAAATAGGAGTGCGGGTTAGCTACTACAAACAGCATAGTGAACGCATTATTGTGGCCAAGATAGACACAAAGCCCATGCCTACTACAGTAGTACAAGTTTATATGCCAACTAGCTCTGCAGATGATGAAGAAATTGATGAAATGTATGACGAGATAAAAGAAATTATTCAGGTAGTGAAGGGAGATGAAAATTTAATAGTCATGGGTGACTGGAATTCGTCAGTAGGAAAAGGGAGAGAAGGAAACATACTAGGTGAATATGGATTGGGGGGAAGAAATGAAAGAGGAAGCCGCCTTGTAGAATTTTGCACAGAGCATAACTTAATCATAGCTAACACTTGGTTCAAGAATCATAAAAGAAGGTTGTATACCTGGAAGAATCCAGGAGATACTAATAGGTATCAGATAGATTATATAATGGTAAGACAGAGATTTAGGAACCAGGTTTTAAATTGTAAGACATTTCCAGGGGCAGATGTGGATTCTGACCACAATCTATTGGTTATGAACTGCAGATTGAAACTAAAGAAACTGCAAAAAGGTGGGAATTTAAGGAGATGGGACCTGGATAAACTGAAAGAACCAGAGGTTGTAGAGAGTTTCAGGGAGAGCATAAGGGAACAATTGACAGGAATGGGGGAAAGAAATACAGTAGAAGAAGAATGGGTAGCTCTGAGGGATGAAGTAGTGAAGGCAGCAGAGGATCAAGTAGGTAAAAAGACGAGGGGTAATAGAAATCCTTGGGTAACAGAAGAAATATTGAATTTAATTGATGAAAGGAGAAAATATAAAAATGCAGTAAATGAAGCAGGCAAAAAGGAATACAAACGTCTCAAAAATGAGATCGACAGAAAGTGCAAAATGGCTAAGCAGGGATGGCTAGTGGACAAATGTAAGGATGTAGAGGCTTGTCTCACTAGGGGTAAGATAGATACTGCCTACAGGAAAATTAAAGAGACCTTTGGAGAGAAGAGAACCACTTGTATGAATATCAAGAGCTCAGATGGCAACCCAGTTCTAAGCAAAGAAGGGAAGGCAGAAAGGTGGAAGGAGTATATAGAGGGTTTATACAAGGGCGATGTACTTGAGGACAGTATTATGGAAGTGGAAGAGGATGTAGATGAAGATGAAATGGGAGATAAGATACTGCGTGAAGAGTTTGACAGAGCACTGAAAGACCTGAGTCGAAACAAGGCCCCGGGAGTAGACAACATTCCATCAGAACTACTGATGGCCTTGGGAGAGCCAGTCATGACAAAACTCTACCGTCTGGTGAGCAAGATGTATGAGACTGGCGAAATACCCACAGACTTCAAGAAGAATATAATAATTCCAATACCAAAGAAAGCAGGTGTTGACAGATGTGAAAATTACCGAACTATCAGTTTAATAAGTCACAGCTGCAAAATACTAACGCGAATTCTTTACAGACGAATGGAAAAACTGGCAGAAGCGGACCTCGGGGAAGATCAGTTTGGATTCCGTAGAAATGTTGGAACACGTGAGGCAATACTAACCTTACGACTTATCTTAGAAGAAAGATTAAGAAAAGGCAAACCTACGTTTCTAGCATTTGTAGACTTAGAGAAAGCTTTTGACAACGTTAACTGGAATACTCTCTTTCAAATTCTGAAGGTAGCAGGGGTAAAATACAGGGAGCGAAAGGCTATTTACAATTTGTACAGAAACCAGATGGCAGTTATAAGAGTCGAGGGGCATGAAAGGGAAGCAGTGGTTGGGAAGGGAGTGAGACAGGGTTGTAGCCTCTCCCCGATGTTATTCAATCTGTATATTGAGCAAGCAGTAAAGGAAACAAAAGAAAAATTCGGAGTAGGTATTAAAATTCATGGAGAAGAAGTAAAAACTTTGAGGTTCGCCGATGACATTGTAATTCTGTCAGAGACAGCAAAGGACTTGGAAGAGCAGTTGAACGGAATGGACAGTGTCTTGAAAGGAGGATATAAGATGAACATCAACAAAAGCAAAACGAGGATAATGGAATGTAGTCAAATTAAATCGGGTGATGCTGAGGGGATTAGATTATGAAATGAGACACTTAAAGTAGTAAAGGAGTTTTGCTATTTAGGGAGTAAAATAACTGATGATGGTCGAAGTAGAGAGGATATAAAATGTAGACTGGCAATGGCAAGGAAATCGTTTCTGAAGAAGAGAAATTTGTTAACATCGAGTATAGATTTAAGTGTCAGGAAGTCGTTTCTGAAAGTATTTGTATGGAGTGTAGCCATGTATGGAAGTGAAACATGGACGATAACCAGTTGGACAAGAAGAGAATAGAAGCTTTCGAAATGTGGTGCTACAGAAGAATGCTGAAGATAAGGTGGGTAGATCACGTAACTAATGAGGAGGTATTGAATAGGATTGGGGAGAAGAGAAGTTTGTGGCACAACTTGACTAGAAGAAGGGATCGGTTGGTAGGACATGTTTTGAGGCATCAAGGGATCACAAATTTAGCATTGGAGGGCAGCGTGGAGGGTAAAAATCGTAGAGGGAGACCAAGAGATGAATACACTAAGCAGATTCAGAAGGATGTAGGTTGCAGTAGGTACTGGGAGATGAAGAAGCTTGCACAGGATAGAGTAGCATGGAGAGCTGCATCAAACCAGTCTCAGGACTGAAGACCACAACAACAACAACAACAACATCCCACAGGAGGACACCCAACAACTCTATCAACCAATGTAATACGGAATAACTGCTTGCATAAGGGCCAAGAAAATTACTAAGTGGTTCCTTGTAAACGGACTCTCAATTTTGATAAGACACAGTACATACAGTTCCGTACAGTGAATGGTATGACGCCATTAATAAATATAGACCTTAATCAGAAGCATATAGCTAAGGTAGAATATTCCAAATTTTTAGGTGTGTCCATTGATGAGAGGTTAAATTGGAAGAAACACATTGATGATCTGCTGAAACGTTTGAGTTCAGCTACTTATGCAATAAGGGTCATTGCAAATTTTGGTGATAAACATCTTAGTAAATTAGCTTACTACGCCTATTTTCACTCGTTGCTTTCATATGGCATCATATTTTGGGGGAATTCATCACTGAGGAATAAAGTATTTATTGCACAAAAGCGTGTAATCAGAATAATAGCTGGAGTCCACCCGAGATCATCCTGCAGACATTTATTTAAGGATGTAGGGATATTCACAGTAGCTTCTCAGTATATATACTCTCTTATGAAATTTGTTATTAACAACCAAACCCAATTCAAAAGTAATAGCAGTGTGCATAACTACAATACTAGGAGAAAGGATGATCTTCACTATTCAAGATTAAATCTAACTTTGGCACAGAAAGGGGTGAATTATACTGCCACTAAAGTCTTTGGTCACTTACCAAATAGTATCAAAAGTCTGACAGATAACCAACAAGTATTTGAGAAGAAATTAAAAGAATTTCTGAATGACAACTCCTTCTACTCCATACAGGAATTTTTAGATATAAATTAAGAAAAAAAAGAAAAAAAATAAAAAATAAAAAATAAAGAAAAACAAAAAACACAAAAAAATAAAGTTGTTATATTAACTTAAGTATGTTATTAAATTAACCTAATTATGTCATGTATTAGAAAATTCGACTCGTTCCACATCATTACGAAATATCGTATTCATGATCCATGGAACTAGTATTAATCTAATCTAATCTAACCTAATCTATTTACTTCCTCAACTTTTGAAGCTGTTCCTCTTGAATAAATCGTCCAATGTTTCTGAAATTATAATCATTTGTTTGTCTGTACATGTACATCACATCATTTCCGTCACGCTCGGATACTTCCTTCGCACTGCGTTTTTCGTTTTTCTTTCGTCTTAGAGCGTCCTTCAGCTTTTTTCCCCTTCCATTCACGGATGGCGTATGGGGAGGATGATAGTGAGTACACTTCAAAGCGAGCAGTCATTTGCCTAATTTTATCTTCGTGATATACAGGATGAAAAGTATTTAAACCGACAAATTATGGGAGGTTGTAGGGGACATCAAAACAAATATTTTTCTCTAATGTCATTTTTTCCTATGAGGAGTATTTAAACCGGTAGAGGAAGATTTCTCTGGCGGCAAATTAATTAAACCAACAAACACTTTTCCATTTTTTTATGAGCAAGAGAAAACACATTAAAAATGCTTCAAATGGCTCTGAGCACTATGGGACTTAACATCTGAGGTCATCATTCCTCTAGAACTAAGAACTTAACTAACCTAAGGACATCACACGCATCCATGCCCGCGGCAGGATTCGAACCTGTGACCGAAGTGGTCGCGCGGTTCCAGACTGAAATGCCTAGAACCGCAGACAACACATTAATACAACCCAATTTCAATTACAGTAGTTTTCAAAAATGCCTCCATTGACACGTAAACAAAGGCTACACAATCGGATCATGTTCTGTCTGACACGGGCAAAAACCCCAGGAGTATCCTGAATTGTTCCTGCTGCTGCTACTATCCGGGCAACCAGATTCTCTTCTGATGCAACAGGAGTTGCGTAAACAAGGTTGCGCATCTCTCACCACACAAAAAAGTCCAGAGGGGATATATCTGGGGATCGAGCAGGCCATGGTACAGGACCACCTGTGCCAATCCACGTTTCTGGGAACCGTCGGTCCAGGAATCGACGCACACGACGACTGAAATGTGCCGGCGCCCCGTCATGTTGGAACCACATGCGTTGTCTTGTAGGGAGCGGGACGTCTTCCAGCAATTCTCGCAATGCTCTGGCGATAAAATTGTAATAGTGCCTGCCATTTAATGGCCTAGGTAGCAGATACGGTCCAATTAAACAGCCCCCAACAACACCGACGCACACATTAACAAATAACCGCACTTGATGAGCGCTAGTAACTGTGGCATGTGGATTATCCTCACTCCAAACATGCGAATAGTGCATGTTGAAGACTCCATCACGCCCGAACGTTGCTTCATCGGTAGACAACACAGAGGATGGAAACGTAGGATGCATTTCACACTGAAACTTCCTGGCAGATTAAAACTGTGTGCCGGACCGAGACTCGAACTCGGGACCTTTGCCTTTCGCGGGCAAGTGCTCTACCAACTGAGCTACCCAAGCACGACTCACGCCCGGTACTCACAGCTCTCACGCCCCGTCCTCACAGCTTTACTTCTGCCAGTACCTCGTCTCCTACCTTCCAAACTTTACAGAAGCTCTCCTGCGAACCTGCAGAACTAGCACTCCTGAAAGAAAGGATATAGCGGAGACATGGCTTAGCCACAGCCTGGGGGATGTTTCCAGAATGAGATTTTCACTCTGCAGCGGAGTGTGCGCTGATATGAAACTTCCTGGAAGATTAAAACTGTGTGCCGGACCGAGACTCGAACACGGGACCTTTGCCTTTCGCGGGCAAGTGCTCTACCAACTGAGCTACCCAATCTCTCCTGCGAACCTTGCAGAACTAGCACTCCTGAAAGAAAGGATATTACGGAGACATGCCTTAGCCACAGCCTGGGGGATGTTTCCAGGATGAGATTTTCACTCTGCAGCGGAGTGTGCACTGATATGAAACTTCCTGGCAGATTAAAACTGTGTGCCGGACCGAGACTCGAACTCGGGACCTTTGCAAGCCATTACCTCCGCGTATGCAACTGGAAGTGCCACTACACCATCGCTCGGTAAAGACATCCACCCTCTGAAATTACATACAACGCCGCTACAGCGAAGGTCTCATTTTACAATTGGACATAACTTCTACCCAAGGGACTCAAGAATGTCGTCAGTTTCTGATCTGAAAGACGGATTCTGAAGCTCGCTATCTCTGTTACTCTGGCATGTTGTTGGCCTCTAATACTTTCCCAGGATTAAAGTGTGGGCCACAAAACTGTTCTGTGTGCAGTCTCCTTTGCTGACAAGCAGCAGTTTCCTAGCACTTAAACAATGAATCGTTACCCGCCATTTGCTTTACCGACAGCTGAGCCTACATGATTGATACGATCTCCACGCTTTTCTCTCTCTCTCCCCCTTTCCTGGCGTTCATCTCGTCTTACAGTTTTGGCTTTTTTCATGATTTGACAAATTTTTTTTTAACTTTGTGGCTGGATAATCTTCCCGTCGCGACAATCATCAGTTAACCCAAGGTAGAGAGGTGGTGTGTGCCATTTGTCTGCGACTTGTTTAAAATCAGAGACTGGTCAGTCTGCAAGATTAATGGACGTTCATCCGCCGTCTGGATTCAACCAGGGTCTGTCTAACCTCCCAGTCTCGCAAATCGGTGCAGTCCTTGTTAAGCTATACGGACAGTTATGTCTCTGAATATTGTTACTTCCAAATATTTGTGTGACATGGCTGACTTTAGTTGTGTCTCTTCAACCCTGCGCTCGAAGGACACAACACTTTTACGCTTTGTAACGTGCAGAACTTTCCATTTCTTTGCACTAACGGGGAGACCATCCACCCATCGAATTTCTGTAATTTTTATATTTATAGTACGTGCAGTTCAGAACTCAAATATCAACCGCCCGAAACATTTCCATGCAATTCTCAAATATTGTCAAGAAACTCGACTTTGAAAATTTCCGTCGAACTATACTCCACTGCGGTTACGGTGATATTTCACGGCAGACCGGGTGGCTCATACTTTTGCATTGAGGAATGATGACTGTGAGGTCAATAGATAGTTGGTTCAAATTTTGCGTTTGTCATTTTTATGTTATTTTTTTTCAATTCTAATACCTATAGTATTGAAATATAAAAGTCATAAAATACACTCCTGGAAATGGAAAAAAGAACACATTGACACCGGTGTGTCAGACCCACCATACTTGCTCCGGACACTGCGAGAGGGCTGTACAAGCAATGATCACACGCACGGCACAGCGGACACACCAGGAACCGCGGTGTTGGCCGTCGAATGGCGCTAGCTGCGCAGCATTTGTGCACCGCCGCCGTCAGTGTCAGCCAGTTTGCCGTGGCATACGGAGCTCCATCGCAGTCTTTAACACTGGTAGCATGCCGCGACAGCGTGGACGTGAACCGTATGTGCAGTTGACGGACTTTGAGCGAGGGCGTATAGTGGGCATGCGGGAGGCCGGGTGGACGTACCGCCGAATTGCTCAACACGTGGGGCGTGAGGTCTCCACAGTACATCGATGTTGTCGCCAGTGGTCGGCGGAAGGTGCACGTGCCCGTCGACCTGGGACCGGACCGCAGCGACGCACGGATGCACGCCAAGACCGTATGACCCTACGCAGTGCCGTAGGGGACCGCACCGCCACTTCCCAGCAAATTAGGGACACTGTTGCTCCTGGGGTATCGGCGAGGACCATTCGCAACCGTCTCCATGAAGCTGGGCTACGGTCCCGCACACCGTTAGGCCGTCTTCCGCTCACGCCCCAACATCGTGCAGCCCGCCTCCAGTGGTGTCGCGACAGGCGTGAATGGAGGGACGAATGGAGACGTGTCGTCCTCAGCGATGAGAGTCGCTTCTACCTTGGTGCCAATGATGGTCGTATGCGTGTTTGGCGCCGTGCAGGTGAGCGCCACAATCAGGACTGCATACGACCGAGGCACACAGGGCCAACACCCGGCATCATGGTGTGGGGAGCGATCTCCTACACTGGCCGTACACCACTGGTGATCGTCGAGGGGACACTGAATAGTGCACGGTACATCCAAACCGTCATCGAACCCATCGTTCTACCATTCCTAGACCGGCAAGGGAACTTGCTGTTCCAACAGGACAATGCACGTCCGCATGTATCCCGTGCCACCCAACGTGCTCTAGAAGGTGTAAGTCAACTACCCTGGCCAGCAAGATCTCCGGATATGTCCCCCATTGAGCATGTTTGGGACTGGATGAAGCGTCGTCTCACGCGGTCTGCACGTCCAGCACGAACGCTGGTCCAACTGAGGCGCCAGGTGGAAATGGCATGGCAAGCCGTTCCACAGGACTACATCCAGCATCTCTACGATCGTCTCCATGGGAGAATAGCAGCCTGCATTGCTGCGAAAGGTGGATATACACTGTACTAGTGCCGACATTGTGCATGCTCTGTTGCCTGTGTCTATGTGCCTGTGGTTCTGTCAGTGTGATCATGTGATGTATCTGACCCCAGGAATGTGTCAATAAAGTTTCCCCTTCCTGGGACAATGAATTCACGGTGTTCTTATTTCAATTTCCAGGAGTGTATATGCTAATTAAACGCATATCATAATTTTTATGAAAACTGCACGTCTTCTTGTTGCTAATTAGATTTTGTACCCATCAAAAATATAAATTATTTGTTATCGATCCTTTATAAAAGACTGTTAGTACACATTGTTTAAATTAAAAAACATTGCAAATTTATTAACAGTCTTTCATAAAATATCAGCAGTTTAGAATGTATGTGTACAAAAAAAAAACTGGAATTCTGGGTGCAATATATAATTAGAAACAATAAAACTCGGATTTTGCATTAAAATTATGATTACATATGTGTTAATTAGCATATAGGTGATAAATTTTATATTTAAATGAGGTTGGTATTCGGACTGAATGAGAAAGAAAAACGAAAGAAAAGACAATACCGAGGTGCGAACCAGTTATCAATTGGTTACCCAATTATCATTTTCCTACACTAGCAAATGAGCACGTGGCCAGTCGTGTACAATTTTTGAGAGGTGCGTCGACTTGTTTTAGAGGATTGATATTTGGGTTTTGAACTTCTACCACAAATATAAAAAATTACAAAAACTGTTATAAGAGCTTGTTGGGTCTTTGCATCAGTCTTAGATTTCGTAGAGCTCTTGCTAGGTATCATTGCAATTTTACTACATACAGTTTTATCATAAATAATTTCGTAATCTGCGAGAATCCTGAGACTGCAACCAGATCGCTCCGCTAAGTCATCAGCAGTTGTCTTATTAGATTCTTCTTGGGCACATCAGAGATTACTGCAGTTTACACTGGAGGGACGGTTTCCTGACTGGAAAGAGACAGAAAATGATCCTATCAACACGTGTCCTGGAACGGACGGTGTGAGTGCGACAAAACATCGTCCCGGAACATAGTACAGAGCTGCATCGTATCCACGTCACAATGAGAATAGTAGCGGTTGTCACGCAGGATACACATAATCGTACTTTGGCACACGCTATGTTGGCGCGCCAATTGCCTGGCGGTCGCAGGTTCGAATCCTGCCTCGGGCATGGATGTGTGTGATGTCCTTAGGTTAGTTAGGTTTAAGTAGTTTCTAAGTCTAGGGGACTGATGACCTCAGATGCTGAATCCCATTGCATTGTATGTGAGTAATGTATGTAAACTACTATGTAAATTACTTATTACGTTAAATAATGGCATTTTGTATTTAAAAATATTTGTGTGTATGAACTGTTCATGCTCTTGTAAATTTGAAGTTATAAGAAATGGTCACACCTAGGAACAATGTAAGACATAGGTGTTATGTGAAAGGCAGTGTGCTTTTGTTTGAAACGAAAGTGGCTCTGGGGAGTGGAAAAGGCGGCAAGGTCGAATTGGCGCTCTATCTAGAGCAAGCGTGGGAAGTACGTCATATAGTCTGTAGGCAGCAGTGGTTGAGGCAATATCCTTGTGGAGAAGGAGAAGCTTTGCTTCCAAATTTGCACAAAAATGCCTCGGATGAAGAATGCAAACGGATTACGGCATAGCTGCGAGTTGTTGGGTTACTGTGTGTAAAAGTGAGCGACGACAAGAAGAGAAATTGAGTCCATACAGCAAGATACTTGCAGGGTGTGCTGTGGGTAGTGTAGCCGTCATAATTGTTCGCCACACCCAAGCCTGCAGCCACGAGATAAGATTGTTTTGGTATTTTACTTTTTTACAGCGTGAACTTTTAATTTCAACTGTGTTTTATTAGTGAATAACCATTCTTGAACTTTAGAGAAACAGGCTCACCCTGTTATTACTTCCTAATTGTATACCTATATAGATTTCCTTCCTGGTGTTTGATTAATCCGAGTATTCTGTTTTACAGACTTATAAAGTGCCAAGTACATATAAAGTGGGACCTTTTAAATTGTTTTTGTGTAGATAATGAGATATATGTGTGAGGGACTTATAGCGTCCCCAGTGCCATATTACGAAAAGACTTAAAAACAATATTTATAAAGAAGACATTCATAATTTGTAAGAGATTTTTTTTCATGTAGCCGTAAGACAATAATTTCTCTGTCGAGAAATGCAAAGAAATGCAATGCAAAGAAATATAACAAAGTGATCTAAAGAGACGACAAGATACGCTCTTTTGTTAATTTTTTAGTCGTCTTCACTTCTTCTCTTGTCTTTATTGTGTATCGACGGACAAATGTAAGCATATTTGTATGAGTTAAGCATATAATATACTGAATTAATATTATTGTGCACTTTTAATTTGTAAGAGGTGATCCCGATTTCATGTCCGCCTTCCTTGAATTAACCAGCATTCAAGTAATTTACAGCTCAACAATAGCAGCGGCCGATGCAGCCAACGACGCCATTACGTGGCGATATTAACTTATGAAAAATTAGCGGAAGCGGAAAACTCGCCCGCTATTAACATAATATTAATTTTTCTCCACAGCCGCCCGACGTTGCAGAAAATACTTAGCTTTAAGATTCTTATTTTCAGTACCATAGCCGAGACTCTGTCTACAATACAATGGTTAACGGAGGTAAGAAAAATACTCTCGCGCGTGCGTGGGCCGCAATGGTAATTAATAACTAAAGATCTTATGCTTTAAGGTGAACTGACTAGAAGAGGAAATTAATATGAAAAGTTTATTACATTGTACAACTTATATGCTCATGTTTTAAGATTCAGCGAGTCTAACATTCATTAACGTAACAAATAATTTGAAATTAATATTGTTAAAAAGGAGAACTTCAGGAAAGCATTTAATCGTAAAATCAAAATTAAATGGAATATCATTTTTATTAAGGCCCACCACGTAAGTCGGCAACAATCAAATAATAATAATAACAATAATATATATATATATATATATATATATATATATATATATATATATATATATATATATATATATATTAAATTACGACGGCCGACGGACGCGAGAGACTAAACCCTGTAGGAATGAAATTACGTCTCAGTTTTGGAAGAATGTAAATTGAGTAAAGTAAATTTAAATCTAATTTTGCACCATAAAGTTAAAGAGTTCATAAATGTCTTCATCTTGAGCAATAGTTAAAGAAAAGTTGTTTTTTTGTGGTACGGTTTTATGGGACCAAACTAATGAGGTCATAGGTCCCTAAGCCTACACACAACTTAATCTAACTTAAACCTAACTTAAGCTATGGACAACACACACACCCATGCCAGAGGGAGGATTCGAACCTCCGACGGGTTCAACCGCACGGATCGTGACAAGGCGCTCTAGACCGCGCGGCTACCCCGCGCATCTTAAAGAAAAGTTGTCTAAGTTGTTTGACTGAAAGGCGTAATGAAAATTAGTTAAAGTAATAAGACGACCATGCTTAAGTGCAGCAATTCATTGATACGGCCATCCAGCTTCCCGATGTTCCACAGTTCGGTTCCGTTCCAATCGCTGAAACTGCTAAGCAGGAGTATGTACTCGTCGCTGGGGCATAGTTGTAACCTACAGTGAGTATTGCAAACACTGTTCACCATGCTTTTAAAGAGAAATAAAGTTAAACTATTCTTCTTTTAAAAGTTTTCTTAACTGTTGCAACGTGTTATAATAAAAGTTTGCTTACGTAAAATTCAGAGTGAAGCAAAGTTACTAGAATCTGTTAAATGACTATACAGAGTTAGTTCAAAGGGAAATAGCTTTTGAAAGTAAATCCCAGTAAGAAAGAGGTTTTCTAGAAGTGGAATGTTCAGAATAAAAAGTGTATGCTTTACTATCTAAGTATTTTAATATTTAAGTTTGTTGGTCATGGAAAGTGCTTTTCTAAACGTCCCCCGCGGCCAATTTTTTGTAGCTTCCTTCAAGTTATCTAGTGGGCTTTTTCTCTTTTAAAAACGTAATTTATAAGGGTGTAGTAGTCAAATAATTCCAGTCTCTGCGCCAACATTGTTTACGTGGAGTAATATTTATTTGAAGAAGCACCTTAAACAGTAGCAACGAAGTAGGTAAAATTCGTACTTCTGCTTTTCCAATACTTCACTGTTTCATTGCTTGGATAGGCTGGCGACCGTTAGTACAAATATTAAACCACTAAACGAACTTGCAACTGAGTTGTCCTTGCTTCAATATAATACTATTCGTACTGCGTATCTTTCTAACCGCTGGGTAAGAGGGAGAAGAATTGAATAGTCTGACTTACTTACTCATTAGACACAGCACACGGTCGAATCCCGTGAAAAGGGTAACTGAATTGATTAGCTTTTCCTATTAACTGTACTATCCTCCCATAGAGTATTTTATTTGGAAACTAAACTAAGTTTGGTTCAAATGGTTCAAATGGCTCTGAGCACTTGGGACTTAACTGCTGACGTCATCAGTCCCCTAGAACTTAGAACTACTTAAACCTAACTAACCTAAGGACACCACACACATCCATGCCTGAGGCAGGATTCGAACCTGCGACCGTAGCTGTCGCGCGGTTCCAGACTGTAGCGCCTAGAACCGCTCGGCTACACTAGCCGGCAAACTTAGTTTGGTAAGACGGCTATACGGTGCAACATAGAGACAGGGTTTTCTGTTAGTTTAAAAGCATATTAAATTATAGTTGTAGTCGTAGGGTTATAGTAGGGGTCACCAGTTACAACTCGCGGTCACTTTCGGTGCTTCTGCAGGCTGTAGTAACCAGCGTCCGCTACACTGCACAGGCTGTTATTCTCGTGCTACTGTAATTTAGACAGGAAGATGTGCTATTTTAACAGGACAATGCACGTCCACATACGGCTGCTGTGACGTAACGTGCCCTTCGTGGTGTACGACTAGCGTGGTCAGCAAAATCACCAGATCTCTCGCCAACTGAACACGTATGGGACTTGATGAAGCATGAATTTACTTTTTCACGAGGGTCTGCAAGAACCATTGCCGAATTGCAACAAAAGGCGTAAGATTATTGGGACAAGCTATCACAGAATGCCATTTGGTACATTTATCTACATCTACATGGATACTCTGCCAATCATATTTAAGTGCCTTCTCTATTATTCCAATCTCGTATAGCGCGCGGAAAGAATGAACACCTACATCTTTCCGTACGAGCTCTGATTTCCCTTATTTTATCGTGGTGATCCTTCCGCTCTATGTAGGTCGGTGTCAACAAAATATTTTCGCATTCGGAGGAGAAAGCTGGTGATTGGAATTTCGTGAGAAGATTCCGTCGCAACGATAAACGCCTTTTTTTAATGATTTCCAGCTCAAATCCGGTATGACCGTTTGCACTCGAGAATACATTCCTGCGATGCCACCAGAGGGTGGTAAGGCAACAGAAAAACCTAAGGTAAAAATTACTAATTTTCTAAAACTTTTGACCTAAATTATAGTTGTTAATAAACTCGAAAATAGAGTTAATTTACGATAAATGTAGATAATATGAGGGTTGTCCAGAAAGTAAGTTCCGATCGGTCGCGAAATGAAAACCACTGGGAAAATCAGGTAAAGCTTTGCACAGATGTGTTGGGCAGTGTCTCCAGTATGGCCGTCGATCGTGTCGGTCGCTCTATTCAGTTCTGGGTGAACAGTGAGCACGTAAAGATGCGTAGGGAATAGCGTGTGAGGGCCTGGTTAGAGATTTCGCCTGTGTCATGCAGCCCACATAACACAACTGTCGAGCAGTTCCTTCTTCATGCCAAGTCTCGGCCGCACACTGCAGGGGCTATGAAGGCGCTCCTGCAGCGTTTCCGATCAGAAGAGTTTGGTCACCCACAATACGGTCCTTAATTGGCTCCCCCTGAGTCTCATTTCTGCTCACAAGAACCGCTGCCCATGAAGAAAAAATTTTTCCACAGACAAAGAGCTGCAGACCAGTGCAGATAACTGGCCGAAAGCACAGGCGGCTGCTTTCTGTGACGAGGATAGTGGAAAACTGATACAACACTACGACAACAGTCGAAGTTGGAGCGGCGACTGTGTAGAGAAGTACGTGGAAGGTGTACCTAACTGTTGCAAAAAAACTTTTCTGGTTTTCACTGTGGTTTCCATTTCGCAACCGCTCGGAACTTACTTTCTGGACAACCATCGTATTTACTCCTCTTTAAGGGAAAACTAGATGCAACACAATATGTTGGTCGGCACAATGTATCGGTGGCGTGGCGCTGCTTTAAAATTTCAGCAGTGACTGTTTGGTCACCCGTCGCTGTGACATGTGCGCTTCATTTGGTCTGAATTTGTTATCATACACTCTTACACTTATGAGCTGCATGTCAGCTCACTTGTCAACAAAATGACCTCTTCCTTGGGTATACTGCACTTTTTTTCTTGGCAGCGTACTAATATTCGACTGATTTACCGATCTTACACTTGCAACGAAAAATTATCAGTGGGTCGTGTACACAATGTATCAGATATCGGAGCCATCTGTTCTCACCTCCTATTCTTGATAACCACGGTGGTCGGGAGCTGGTGAAGATTTTTGCTCACGTTATAGTTTGTAATTACGTTTCGGTTTGTATATTGTTTAATTAATTTCGTTATACAGCACAGCCACAGAACTGGAAGCGCAGCGGAGCGGAGGAATTTTTGATTTCGAAATTAAAATTACACAGTAACAAACGTCATTTGGTTTAATTAAATTTTTATTTTTTCTTTAAATTAGTGCGTTTCGGTGAATGTTTTCAGAGCTGCAACGCCGCTGAATGTTATCAAATGTTCCACAAATATTCGTTATTGCAAATCGTTTTTTTTTCGTATCGAAATTGAAAGAATGAGATACAATCAGAGAGACGGAGATAACATTAATTAGCTGGGGTTGTAACGTCAACACAATCGTATTTATTGGCACTTATTTTTTTCCGCAGTTTTACCTAACTTGGATATTAGTACTTTTCACTGAGACAGAAAGTACAGTTTGCGATAAATCTCTGCGGGAATGATGAGGGGAAAAAAGAACAAGGTGGAACACACTAGTTTCGGGAGTCACATTGATAGGCATGGAGTTGGAATCAGTTTCTTGCTTAACTTTAAATATATTTATGCAGATGAAGCTCCCACAAGTGGGAACACTGTCGGAAGAAACAAGTGTTTTCGCAAAGTGTAATCACTCAGCTGGGCACAGACATTTCGAAACTCTTCTTCACAAACGTTACGCTCACATCAAAGGGCAGACAGCAAGTTTTAATGCGCTTCTCAAAACACTTGTTATGTGCTATACCAATGTTTCATTCCATTAGCTCATGATACGTGGATATTCCAACTAAATTAAAATATCTTGGAGCAGAATTACTGGAACGCCTAAACAAAACAGATACAAGAGATATGCAAATAGCAAGCCTCTGACACTCTGCTTAACTTCATACCATTGTGTCAGACACTATCATATTTTGGAGTAATTCGCCAAGCTAGGTACAGTTATCTGGATCCTAGAAGGGGTAATCTATCTACATGACTACTCTGCAGTTCACACTTAATTGCCTTGGATATGTTTCATTCAACCACTTTCACACTACTTCTCTACAGCGCGTGGGAAAAACGAACACTTACATCTGTCAGTGCGAATTCTCATTTCTCTTATTTTATTGCGATTACCATTTCTCCCTAACTACGTGGGTGTTAGAAAAATATTTTCGCATTCGGAAGAGAAACCTCAAAATTGAAATTTCGTGAAAAGATCTCACAGCGTCGAAAAACGTGTTTGTTTTAATGATTGCCACCCCAACTCACCTATCATATTTCTGAGACCCTCTCCCTTATTTCGCGATACTACACTACGAGCTGCTCTTCTGTGAAATTTTCAATGTCCTCCGCCAATCTTGTGCTACCATGCCGCAGAGCAATACTGCAGCAGAGGGCGGACAAGCTTAGGATAGGCGTCTGCCTCGGGCATGGATGTTTGTGATGTCCTTAGGTTAGTTAGGTTTAACTAGTTCTAAGTTCTAGGGGACTAATGACCTCAGAAGTTGAGTCCCATAGTGCTCAGAGTCATTTGAACCATTTGATAGGCGTCTCTTTAATAAATTTGTTTAATGTTCTAGGTTTTCTGTCGATAAAACGCAGTCCTTGGTATTCCTTCCCCATAACATTATCCATTTTATGGTTCCAATTTAAGTTGTTCGTGGTTGTTGTTCCTAGCTATTTAGTTGAACTGACAGCCTTTAAATTTGTGTGAATTCTGTTGTAACAGAAATTTAACGGATTCCTTTTATTACTCATGTGGATGACTGCACACTTTTCGTTATTCAAAGTCAACGGCCACTTTTTACACCACACAGATATATTGCCTAAATCATTTTGAAGTTGGTTTTGACAATCCGATGAGATTACGAGGCGGTAAATGACTGCATCATTTCGAAACAATCAAAGAGGCCTGCTCAGATTATCTCCTAAATCGTTTACGTAGATCACGAACAGCACTTCCTTGACGAACGCCAAACATCACTTATCTTCCTAACACAAAATCACGAATCCGGCCGTGCAACTGAGACAATACTCCATAGACACGCGATCTGATTAGAAGCTGCTTGTGAGGGACCGTATTAAAAGGCGTCTGGAAAGCCAGAATTATAGAATCAATCTGAAATCCTCTGCCGAAAAACCTCATTATTTCATCAGACTAAAAAGCTGGTTGCTTTGCACAAGAACGATATTTTCTGAATCCGTACTGACTATGTGTCAGTTGATCGTTTTCTTCGAGATATTTCATAATGCCGAATACGGTATATGTACCAGAATCTTAATGCAAATCGTCGACAGTAATATCGGCCTATCATTTAGCGGATTACCCCTATTTCCTTTCTTGAGTGTTGGTGGAACATCTGCAGCTTTCTATTTTTTAAGTAAGAATCTGCGAAGTATAAGCGTTTCGAAGAAGACCGTGAAGACATTGATGACCAGCGCCCTGGCGACACAGCACATAACCGATGGAGTCGTTCATAGGCTACAGAAATGTTTATGAACGATCGAAGATTCACAATCCATGATGTTGGCGTATCAATGTGAATTAATTTGTATGTTTTGGGTGTGAAACGTCTGTCAACAAAATTTACTACAAAAACGTTCGATTTCGAACAAAATGAGGGAGCCAGGAGTCTTTGTAATGAAATCAACAACGAGTTATAACAGGCGATGAAACATAGGTTTACCCATATTATGTCGAAATTAAGGCTGAATTGTCCCTGTGGAAGCACCCTGAATCATCAAGCCCTAAAAAGGCTCTACAAGTGCCATAAAATGTTAAGGTTTATACTCACTATGTTCTTAGATTTTAATGCACCATGAGTTTTTTGCCTCAGTTGCGAACGTGCGATGAGAAGTACTGATTAGTTCAACGCCATTAGTCTGAAGCAGTGTGGAAAAAGTTCCCAGGTTTGTGACGAAACAGTTCTTGCTTTTGCACCATAGTACTGCCCTCTGCCCATACTGCCCGTGCCCACACTACCTTTATTGTTCGTGAGTTTTTTGGCCAAAACCAATACCGTAACGATGTCCGAACGTTGATATCCGCGACGTGAGCCAATGTGACATTTTTCTGTTCACAAAAATAAAGAAAACGGTAAATGACCGACGCTTGGCAGGAACGGATAAGATTCAAAACGCATCGCGAAGAGAGCTGAAAATTATCCCGAATATCGAGATTTGGAAGTATTTAGAGGATTGGAAAATGCGGTGCCATTAGTGCATAATATATAATGACCATTTTGAAGGGGACGACATTAATGTGAAAAATTATTTCCGCAAAAATTCAAGTTATGCTGTGAACGCAGCTGTACAGCACAAGGATCACCGATTTTGCTCGTCTTTTGCACGGCTAAAGTTCATAGCTAGATGTAACAGATTCTGCTCTTGTACGAAACGTTCCTCAATTGTTTGCCAGAAATCGGTGTTAAAAGTTTTGCGAGCCTGTTGGATATCACACTAGGGCGCTAGCCGTCAAGCAGTAGATACAAACAACCTGCACATACTGTGTCGAGTTGTAAACGTACAGCCCTAGGACGCCAATATAAATACTTTTTCCTTCATTATTTTGTCTCATCGTTATATTTAGCCATAGATCATTACGTATACATCTAACTGAATATAAATGTTTCAGTATATGTGTATGTACAGGGTGACAATTATTGGACTATATGAAATAGAATCGTCATAACTTATGAAAGGTTTGCGTTAGGACGGACAAACTACGCGACTGGCCGCGGGAAATGATGGGAATTAGTTTGCGTATTTTAAAGTTCTTATTTTTATTCTCTCTATTATTTAATGAGCGTTTTATTAATGTGATTGCGTATTACTATTAACTGATTTTTATTTATGGTTTGGTTTAGCGATTCGAATCCTGTCTCGGGCATGGATGTGTGTGATGCCCTTAGGTTAGTTAGGTTTAAGTAGTTCTAAGTTCTTGGGGTCTGATGACCTCAAAAGTTAAGTCCCATAGTGCTCAGAGCCATTTTAACCAGTTTGGTTTAGCGATTCCTTTTTACTGTTTGCTCCTTTTATTTAAGTTGAGGCCTTTTAATTATGTTTGCGGCGATTATGAAGTCTATAATGCTTACCGTTCTCCGTAAGTTAAAGAATACAGTAATACCATATGCGTTTCGCAGCAGCAGATCTCATTGAGTCTCCTTGCTGTAACTTCTCCACCTGAAATCGCTAAACATAATTTATTGCTCTACGGAAATCGATTGGTACAGCTATGTACAGCTATGCTGTGTCATGTGTATGGAATGTGGCATCCAACTTTAGTTCGTGAAATTATTTAGGTCTTCAGAGAAATATTCTCGACGAATCCCAAAACCGTGTAAAACGGTTGGCACCATCAAACCACACAACACTTCCGAACGACTTGCGTCTTTATAATCACTGAATATTTCTTTTGAAATGATTAAGGGTTATGAACTCTACGGGCCTGATACCCCTTTTGTGCTTTTATATGTATTTGTATGTATATGTATTTTTCAGTGCCATAAAACATAGATTACTGCCTTAATGGCGGCTTCCAACAATCTCCTCTCAATCCGACATAGAACTTCCTTCTCCCAATGTCCAACATGGAATAATTATCTCTTTGCCGTAGCTTAATACAGTCTGTATATCTTTGCTATCGAGTTCGCACGTATATGCTTAAATTCCACAGAGTATTTATCTCTCGCGCAGGTATTTTACATTTATCGTCTTATTAATAATCCGTCGCATATTGATTGCGTCACGAAATTGTACAGCAGTGATAAATAATTTATCGACGGAGTCCACTTTCATTGGGATGTGTTCTTCAATTTGCGCAATTGTGGGACGATGAATCCGCATTTCGCTATCGCCATCCCTTCACGTTCAACGGTTGATTGTGTGGTGTACAACGTCCCCTCACGGGGAAATCGGTGCGATATGCCTTGATGACACGGTGACTATAGAACGATACATAAAGGCTTTGGAGGATGATTTAGCTCATGCAACAACGGATCTCGACCCATCGAAACAGGAGAAGTGTATGGTGTCTTGGAAGAGCACTTTCGGGACCCCATTCTGACTCTGGGGTAACCAGAGGCCGCGGGCATGGGCTTCGATTGGCCGCGATATCCTCCGGATCTCAACACATGCAACTCATTTATGTGGAGCTATATTAACGACAAAGCGTACAGTAGGAACCCCAAAACCATTGCCGAGCTGAAAACAGCCATTCGGGAGGTCGTCGACAGCATCGATGTTCCGACACTGCAGCGGGTCATGCAGAATTTCGTTATTCGTCTGCGCCACATCATCGCCAATGATGGCAGGCATATCGAACGTGTCATAACATAAGTCTGAATATCTAGAATGACGTTTACATTTTAAATAAAATGTGTGCATGCCGTAGTTTGTAACTAATTTACGTTTTTTTCATGTAGTTCAACAATTGTCAGTTTTTATCTTTGCTGTAAGAGAGCCGGTTTCGGCTCTCGTGAACAATGGAAGAGCGGTAGAGACGATGACGGAGACGTTGTTGGCGTGACAGCTGGGTTTGCTGTTCGTGCGTGCAGACAAGGATAAAACTTTTAAATTAATGTGTTTCAAAAGGCAATAGTCTACAGAGCGCAAATATTTGAAAAAAACGTCATGATTACCGCCCAGAGCTGAAGATAAAATTTCTTTATTCAGCAATCATTTTGGACGACAGACTGCCGTCAGGTTCCTGTACTTCATCACATAGTAATGTAAATTATATCGTCAGTCATACACTGTGCCTGCAAGTGCACTGATTTGTGCCACATATACAATCAGCATTAATATTGAGCGTTAGCATTATCGCTGACTCTTCGTTTATTGTGAATAAGTGCCCTGTCTGGCACAGTTTATGATTGACGATGTATGAGTAATTTATATTACTACGTAACAACAGGTAACTATACAGATGCGGAGTATCTATGTCTTAAGAATGTTCATAGTTGATTACATTATAATTCTGTTTCTAGTTACGAAATCATTTATTTTATTACTTGACACTAATTGGTTTATATCGCCTAAAATGATATTGTAAATGGTTTTATGTATGGCATTTTATTATGTGTGAGTTTTCGTTAGCATTTACATCAGTTACCAGGAGTCTGACAGTTTAATCGTGTAATGCCCTTTATATGTTCTTTCAGTTGGTATACAGGAACCTGATCACGGTGGTGGACCGAAACTGGTTGTTAAGGAAATTTTATCAGCAGCTCTTGGTGGTAATCGTGACGTTCTAATATGTTCACATTATCAACGTGAAGTACGTGTGATTGGTACTGTGTGAACTGCGAGCTGTGGGCCGTGATTCTCTTTCTTGGTGAAATAAGAGAGTTTTCGCGTGTTTAATGGATGCAAATTGGTGGGCTGTTGGTAAAAAGATGCTTGCGCACAGTATCAGATTTGAACATTTCGCGGCATGCACTTTGAAGTGAATAAGCCTTGAATGTGTCGATCACTCACTGAACTAGAACTGTTTCGCATTTGCCGCGGAGTGGTATTTCAAATTGTGCACACTGTGGAACTGCAATTCCAAGACTGCGACATTACAACAGTACCTGATAAACGTATATAACTGATCAAAAGACATTATTTTCAACGTAGAATCGTCAAATACTAGCAACGTTCGCCATCTTCGCCACACTATCTCCGAGTCATGCAACAAGGTGAGATGCAACCAGACAGGAGATTTTTGAAACAGATTCTTAAATAGAATCAGGCTCTGGATTACGAAAGCTGTGGATTGTTTCTTCTTTACAATAAAATGTAGTTGCGTTTGTTTCTTAGGTAGACAACTTCTCTGTTACTTTGTAAAATACTAGTCGTACATGCTTCCATTCCTTCAGTGTATTTGCCGTGTTTCGGAGATCACGATTCATCACGAGATAAATAAATAACTGTCTGGAGTGAAAATAATTTCAAACTGCATGTGCGTAAGCCTGTGTTTTGTTGTGACTGGTCGAGAGCCGCAGCCCGCGCCATATTCGATCGTAGAAGCGGCGTACACGAGTTGGAGGAGGGTTTATTTGCAATTTTATGTGAGTTGCTTGGTTTGGTGGGTGCCAGTGAATTTCGAGTAACTAAGTGCATTTTTATGTGAAGACTTCCTCATTCCTGAATAATACTGGTACTACATGTTGGTGGGAACTACGTTTTTTTGTCAGAGAATGATGTATCTCTAATTTTCTTGATTCTACTTTTTGCTTGCAAATGAAGGCGAAGGGCGAGTACATGAGTACAGTTTTTTTAGCTTCGAGTTGAATTTCATTCTTTATGTCTCAGAATCCCACACCTGGCATTACTGTGAAGTTATACGCACTGAACGCCAATCAGTGTAAAATAGTGAGTCTGCGACAACATGTGATTACACGGTCACGTCTCTGATGATATCGTTGTCGACGAGACGCTAAACGCTACTCTTCGTTTTTTTACAGCCATTTACATTATTTAAATTTGCATCGACCATCAATTTGTGTTATAGTGTCTCGTTATTTTTTGTCTAACCTATCAGCAAATACTTCTATCACTACAAGGGAATCATTTAACAAGTGAAGGCATTGCCTGCAGGGGGAGCCACTGTTAAAACTTTCTTTAAAGCAGGCACAAGTGGCATATGTTATTTCTTATTGGAATGAACAAGAGCATCATCAGTGAGTTTAAGTACTATAGTACAGGCAGTTTAATCTTTAGAGCTGTAAGCCAACTTTAAACTCAATATTTAATGTTGCCAGCCAACTTTCAACTTTATATACTGATGATGCTATTATTCATTTGAAGAGAGAAACCGGTAAATAAAAAATCAAAAGTGCGACTTGTGACTGTTTTTCAGTACTTAACAATGAAACGAAGTATAGTACAGGACCGTGAAAAATTAACATGTATATGTCGATATACTCCTGCGCGTTTTAATAACGGTTGTCGTTAAGCCTATACTACATCTACATATATACTCCGCTAGCCACCAAACGATGTGTGGGTGAGGGCTCAATTTGCGCCAAGTCATATTTCCCCCCTTCTGTTCCACTCGCGGATCGCGCGAGGGAACATCGGCTGTCTGAACGCCTCAGTACGAGCTCTCCCTTATCTTTGAATGGTGATCATTGCGCGATTGTCCGGCCCCGGCAGCTGAGTGGTCAGCGTGACAGACTGTCAATCCGAAGGTCCCGGGTTCGATTCCCGGCTGGGTCGGAGATCTTCTCCGCTCAGGGACTGGGTGTTGTGTTGTCCTAATCATCATCATTTCATCCCCATCGACACGCAGGTCGCCGAAGTGGCGTCAACTCGAAAGACCTGCACCACGCGAACGGTCTACCCGACGGGAGGCCCTAGCCACACGACATTTCATTTCATTGCGCGATTTGAAAGTTAGTGGTAATAATATATGCTCTACATCCTCGAGGAAGATGGGATTTCGAGAATTTAGTGAGCAGCCCCTTCCGCTTAGCGCGCCGTCTATCTGCAAGAATGTCCCACTTCAAACTTTCTGTGAGATTTGTAACGCTCTCGCGATGGCTAAAAGTACCACTCATGATTCTTGCCGCTCTTCTTTGGACCTTCTGAATCTCGTGAATCAGACCCAACTGTTAAGGGTCCCATACAGACGAACAATACTCTAAGACAGGACGAACTAACGTATTGTAAGCTATTTCCTTCGTTCAAGGACTGCATCGCTTCAGGATTCTACCAATAAACCGCAATCTAGAGTTCGCCTTGCCCGTTACTTGTGAAATCTGATCTTTCCATTTGAGATCATTTCGAATAGTCACACTCACATACTTGACGGATGTTACCGCTTCCAAAGACTGGGCATTTATTTTGTACTCGTACATTAATGAGGATTTTCGCCTTGTTATACGCAGTAGGTTACACTTACTAATATTGAGAGATAAGTGCCAGTCATTACAACACCCATTTATTTTCTGCAAATCCTCATTGATTTGTTCACAACTTTCGTGTGAGACTACTTTCCTGTAGACTACAGGATCATCGGCAAACAGTCTAATGCCGCTGACAATACCATCAACCAAATCGTTTATGTAAATCGTAAAAAGCAGCGGACCTATTACGCTGCCCTGAGGCACAACTGTTACTCTTTTTTCTGTTGAAGTCACCCCGTTCAGGACGACATACTGCTCCCTGTCTGTTAGAAAACTATCTATCCAACCGCATATGTCATCGGATAGACCGTAAGCGCTCACTTTTTGTAGCAAGCGACAGTGCGGAACTGAGTCGAAAGCCTTTCGAAAGTCGAGAAATATGGCATCAACCTGTGAGCCGGTATCTAGAGCTTGTTGTACATCATGCACAAAGAGGGCCAGCTGTGTCTCGCCTGACCGCCGTTTCCTAAAACCGTACTGGTTTCTGCAGATGAGCTTCTCAGAGTCTTCAAAGGTCATTATGTCTGAACACGAAATTTGTTCCAAGATTCTACAGCAAATCGATGTCAGTGAAATTGGCCGGTAATTATGTGCATCCGATTTTCTACCTTTTTTATAGATTCCTATGACCTGTCCCTTCTTCCAGTACTGTGGAACTTTCCACTGTTCCAATGATCTCTGACAGATGATGGATAAGAATGGTTCTATATTTGTAGCATAGTTAACATATAATCTTACGGGGATACCGTCTGGGCTAGATGCCTTCCTGGCGTCTAAGGATCTTTACTGTTTTACAAACCCAGATACACTAAACACTATGTCAGCCATCCTTGCGTTTTTAGATGATTGAAGGGGGGAATGGTGCTGCAGTCCTCTACCGTAAACCAGTTATTGAAAGCTAGGTTTCGAATTTAGGCCTTCTGTTTATCATCATCAGTTACATTACCCGTACTGTCAACAAGAGAAGGTATTGAATTATTTGTAGCGTTCATAGCCTTTACGTACGGCCAAAATTTTTTGGAGTTATTTTTAGAATCTGCAGATAAAAATATTGCTTTCAAATTCGTTAAAAGAATCTCTCATTGACCTTTTGACAATTGCTTTCATTTCAAA
Organism: Schistocerca nitens; assembly: GCF_023898315.1. NCBI lineage: Eukaryota > Metazoa > Arthropoda > Insecta > Orthoptera > Acrididae > Schistocerca > Schistocerca nitens. Next base: position 26,311,312 of record NC_064614.1, read on the forward strand.
TAATTTCTGTTTGTCAGCGGGGCAGTGACTACGTTTAAAACGACTGTGCAAAATTCTCTGCTTTCGCAGCAACTTCCTAATATATTTGTTGTACTAAGGTGGATCCTTTCCCTCCCCTATATTTTTGCTAGGCACATACTTCTCTAGCACATGATGGACAATAAATTCCGACCAAAGATGCTCAATATCTTTGTGTCTCGCGGTAAATGCTTGGAGCTGACTATGAAGATATTCATTAATGACACTTTTAGTTGCTTTCCCAAAGAAGAAAACAACGAAATTATGGTCGCCAATACCTTCTTGTAGATTAACTTCCTCAAAAGGATCAGGTCTGTTTGTCACCAAGATATCTAATATTTTCCCATCTCGAGTTGCTTTTCTAACCAATTGCTCAAGGTTGTATGTTGAGAGCGCTCCCAGAATAACTTAACACGAGTCTTTGCTTCTGCCCCGCGTGATAAACGTGTAATTTTCCCAGTCAATGGATGCCAGATTGAAGTCTCCACCTATAACTAATGGATAATTTGGATATTTATTTCCTATGTACTCAAGACTTTCCCTCAAACGTTCTGCGACGTTTGTTGCGGATGCTGGTGGTCTATAAAAACATCCTAATACAATGGTAAATCCTTGTCTGATTGACAGCTTTATCCAGACTATTTCACACTCCGACCCAATATGGATCTCGACTGCATTTAAACAGCTTTTAACTGCAATGAACACACCACCTCCCATAGCATCAGTCCTATCCTTCCTAAATATTGTCCAATCCGAGTTCAAAATTTGACTGCTATTTATGTCTGGTTTCAACCAGCTTTCGGTACTTAGTACAATATTGGCATTGCTACTGTTTATTTCTGAGAGTAACTCGGGGTCTTGCTACAGACACTTCGATAATTTACTAACATGAGATTTAGCATATTTAAATCCTTTGGAATGACCTGTTTAGGCGAACTAACAATTTTTACAGTTGGAACACCCACATCAACCATGACTGACAGGACGTTATCATTTGTAATGGAGTCGATCCATCAAGCATGAAATGCGAGGTAGAGATTTCCGTCAAGCGCATTTTAAAGATGTCACTTTCTGACACGCACTTTTGATTTTTTATAATGTGAACGAAATACAAATCTCATCAAGATTTAAAAAATAATGACCGCTCAAATACAATTTTTGGCGAGAACCATGCGTCAACATAATTACGAAAATCTTAGGTACAAACAGACGCAGTACCAAGGAGAGAAGGATAATGAATGCAGTCTGCACGAGATGATGCTTGTGTGTGGGTCTGCAACAATGTAGTCATGTTGCAATCGTTTTAGGAAACTTTTAATTTACATTTACATGATACAATAAATATAAATTTAATATTAGATTCAGTAAATAGTATGCCCTACCACACTCTTAATAGAGATTTAAAGAATGTAGGTGTAGGTATATAAATTTTGGGATGCAGAGGTTTGATCAGGATCACGTTCAAAACTGAAGACCTCGGCTGTAAATGGTAGGGACAGTCGATGAGAAACAACATTATTGCACAAAAAACGTGCAAAATGTTACGCCCTATTCATGTTAGTTAACAGTTCCACAATAAACCGAGTTATGGTAGCCTTATTTCAACTTTCAGATTCTCGCTGATGGCACTTTTGTCAGGATGTGTGCATGTAAACAGCGGTAAGTGCCAAAAACATGTCTGCCAGTAATAGTAACGCAAGCGGTGTTAGTGCCAGGAAATTACTTTTCAGTTACGATTTGTACGAATCTGAGGATGACGTGGGTACCTACGAGTTAGAAGGAGATCCTCGATATGTTCCTGAACGCAAATGATCTTCAAAAGTTGTTGATAACCAGGTAAATGTGAGTATTTATTTCAGTAAGTACACAATGTTAAGTTGTGTGCCTTACCACGGTTTACAAGAATTAACGTAATTAAGGGTCATCCTTAATATTGTTTACGTACTGTAGTAAGGTGCTAGCTAAAATTAAGATTATATTGTGTTGTATCACGATTACTTTTTGAGATATTTATGCTTTATTATTGCAAATTCAGGACAATATTATGGAAATGGAAGAGGATGTAGATGAAGATGAAATGGGAGATATGATACTGCGTGAAGAGTTTGACAGGGCACTGAAAGACCTAAGTCGAAACAAGGCCCCGGGAGTTGACAACATTCCATTAGAACTACTGACAGCCTTGAGGGGGCCGGTCCTAACATAACACTACGATCTGGTGAGCAAAATGTATGAGACAGGCGAAATACCCTCAGTCTTCAAGAAGAATATATTAATTCCAATCCCAAAGAAAGCAAGTGTTGACAGATGTGAAAATTACCAAACGATCAGTTTAATAAGCCACGGATGCAAAATACTAACACGAATTCTTTACAGACGTACGGAAAAACTGGTAGAAGCCGACCTCGGGAACTATCAGTTTGGATTCCGTAGAAATGTTGGAACACGTGAGGCAATACTAACCCTACGACTTATCTTAGAAAATAGATTAAGGAAAAGCAAACCTACGTTTCTAGCATTTGCATACTTAGAGAAAGCTTTTGACAATGTTGACTGGAATACTCTCTTTCAAATTCTGAAGGTAGCAGGGGTAAAATACAGCGAGCGAATGGCCATTTACAATTTGTACAGAAATCAGATAGCAGTTATAAGAGTCGAGGGACATGAAGGGAGTGAGACAGGGTTGTAGCCTCTCCCCGATGTTATTCGATCTTTATATTGAGCAAGCAGTAATGGAAACAAAAGAAAAATTCGGAGTAGGTATTAAAATCCATGAAGAAGAAATAAAAACTTTAAGGTTCGCCGATGACATTGCAATTCTGTCAGAGACAGCAAAGAACATGGAAGAGCAATTGAACGGAATGGACAGTTTCTTGAAAGGAGGATATAAGATGAACATCAACAAAAGCAAAACGAGGATAATGGAATGTAGTCGAGTTAACTCGGGTGATTCTGAGGGAATTAGATTAGGAAATGCGACACTTAAAGTAGTAAAGGAGTTTTGCTATTTGGGGAGCAAAATAACTGATGATGTTCGAAGTAGAGAGGATATAAAATGTAGACTGGCAATGGCAAGGAAGGCGTTTCTAAAGTAGAGAAATTTGTTGACATCGAGTACAGATTTAAGTGTCAGGAAGTCGTTTCTGAAAGTATTTGTATAGAGTGTAGCCATATATGGAAGTGAAACATGGACGATAAATAGTTTGAACAAGAAGAGAATGGAAGCTTTTTGAAATGTGGTGCTACAGAAGAATATTGAAGATTAGATGGGTAGATCTCATAACTAATGAGGATGTATTGAACAGAATTGGGGAGGAGTTTGTGGTACAACTTGACGAGAAGAGGGGATCGGTTGGTAGGACATGTTCTGAGGCATCAAGGGATCACCAATTTAGTATTGGAGGGCAGCGTGGAGGGTAAAAATCGTAGAGGGAGACCAAGAGATGAATACTCTTAGCAGATTCAGAAGGATGTAGGTTGCAGTATGTACTGGGAGATGAAGCAGCTTGCACAGAATAGAGTAGTTTGGAGAGCTGCATCAAACCACTCTCAGGACTGAAGGCCACAACAACAACAACAACAACAACAACAACAACAACAACATTTGCAAAAATTGTCAATTCAAAAGTTAGCATCAAAAGGTGGAGCTTTTAGGGCTTGTTAAATTTGTGTTTTCGAGAGATTTCGCAGACACACTTTTTTAATTCTCCCAGCAAGTAAACAGTAGTAACTCAATGCTTCTTTATTTATTTTCATTGATTGATTTTACGTGCTTAATAAAAATACAACACAATACATAAAAATACAATACATTAATACAACCTAATAACAAAATTCTGGAAGACACTGCTGATTTTCTATTAGATGGACCGTCAGCTCCAGCATTCCACTGTTTTGGTAGCCTTGTCACTTGCTGCGTATAGCCCCTGTGTGGTCCAAGGATAGGGCACATTTCTGCAGACTAGAAGATGTGGATCTTCCAGGTCACAAAGCTTACAGAATACTTCGTTCATGAAGCCCCACTTCCTAAGGTTCGTCTTGCATCATGACACTTCTATCCTTAACGGTGTAGCGCATTCCATGCCATATACGACAGATGAAATCTCGCTGCACGTTCCTCTTTGACGTTCTCCATAACCATTTCGATTAATTAATTTCGCGATAGCTCTGTTCGGCGAGTTCCAGGTGAAAGTGGAATTGCTCTTGTTGTGCACATGAAGCTCCTCCTTGACATCAGCGTAGGTTTTTGCGGTTCATGCTAGAACAGAGGGTATCCGGGATCGAGTTTCTTTTTCTTTTTCACCATTTCTGCGGGTGTTCTTCTGCGGATGTAGGTGGCGCTATACGCATAATTTGATGAATTTTGGTGCCCTAAGACGGCCGTAGGCAGTCAGTCCCAATGCGTCCAGTTTTATTCAACGCAATATCCACCTGTATGACATGTGTGGAGTTTCGCCAAGCTCGTGCTGCGTATTCTGATGAACAGAAGCATAATACCACGGCAGATGGACGAAGCACCTTCGGATATGAGCCCAAGGTGGTGCCACTAAGTTTAAGAATGACGTTGTTCTGAAGAGATACTTTTTGCTTTGTTTCTTGGCAATGATCTCTGAAGGTGAGCCTGCGATCCAACTCAACATTAACCCATGTTAAGTGCACTCAATTTGCAAGTAAACAATGATAAGCACCCTGTGACACATTTTTAAGGATAAATTGTTGGATAGAATTTACCTTTTTAAACATATCTCGTTACTATAGATATATTTGAAGACTTATCTGAATAAGAAAATCGCTTGAGTGTAGCTGAAACATCCACCTGAAACCTTACTCATCAATTTTACAAAACTCTTGCCCTTATCATTGTTTCAATTGTGACCGAGTTTACTCAGTTTTAGGCCGCATGTTAGTGTCTTGCGCGACGTCAGAGCGGAATGGAACGAAGTCCAGAATAGCATCGCAGCGTGTATAATTCACGGCCGCTACTCGGGTGCGATGTGCAATGCAGGTCGGATACGGCAGGTGAGTGGCGGGCTGCCAATGAATCAGGGGCCTCGCATTCCGAAGGCCCGTGTAGCTTGCATCATTGAAAGCGGCTCCCTGCTCTGCCGAGAGGAGTGACAGGTCAGGAATAGCAGCACAAATCTCAGTCTACTACCTCTATGCATCTCTCTCTCTAACTAAATATCACTCTTTAAATATCTATAGCTTCCTTGGAATCCCGCGCAGTCGAGCGTGTAAGTTACCTAACGGCGAATCCAGCACCTGCCGTATAGATAGCCGTGTCTGTACGCGTGATTGTCACGAAACTAAAATTGAAGTTTGCTCATTTTTTGTTACGAGTTTTATTATTGTAAGAGTTATCTATTGTTTAAACCGTCTTAACGGTTGCTTCCAGAGCCAGTTAGATATCGTTTGTGTGTAGAAGCGACTCAACTTGGAGATATCATTCATAGTTACTTAAACAAAGTCAAAGTAAGAACTTTATAAGCGTCATGTACAAATTTCATTTTATGTCAGCTGCTTTCTGTCTGTAAATTATCATCTGGTGTACCTAATTGCCCGCATCTCGTGGTCGTGCGGTAGCGTTCTCGCTTCCCACGCCCGGGTTCCCGGGTTCGATTCCCGGCGGGGTCAGGGATTTTCTCTGCCTCGTGATGGCTGGGTGTTGTGTGCTGTCCTTAGGTTAGTTAGGTTTAAGTAGTTCTAAGTTCTAGGGGACTTATGACCACAGCAGTTGAGTCCCATAGTGCTCAGAGCCATTTGAACCATTTTTTTTGTACCTAATTACTGCGAAACAACATACAAAATAGTAGAGTTCAGACGAGTCATCCATGTGAGTGACTGAAAGCTTATGAATAGGAACGTTGCAGCAACATTTTTTTACGAGAATAATCTCGTGACGAGCAAGCAGTAATCATGAAATATCACAAAATCTCAGGAAAAGGGAGGGGGGGGGGGGGGGTGAGAGGGCGACATGAAACGAAATTTGATTACTAATGACGGAATCATCTGGCACCCCAGGGTGTAAATAGGCAACAGCTAGTTCTATTCGTTAATAATAATCGGCTATCAATCGTTATATTTTTTAACTATTCTGATCATATTGTTGACTCGATGAGTAGGGTTTTTATAAATGTTTCTTCGCTTGTTCCTGTGTCGCTACGATGATGACGGAACAAGTCAAAAGTAGTTTCCATTGTAATGAAATTTATTCATAGCAGCTTATGAGACTCTCTTAGCAAAGATGTAGAGCTATTCTTGGCGATTTCTGTTATATGGGCAACAGTCCGTGGCCTAAGGCATGGAGTGCTAACACTTCATCTCCTAATGATGGAAACGTCATCAAAGTCTGCAAGGGCGAGGTATTTTCAGACTTAAAAAGCCTCAACGAGATAAACTCTTCACACGTATCTACACAACGGCCTTTAGGTGACGTCATAAGACCGCTGCCTAAGATCGCGGATTAGCGTCAATGTGTGTTACGGAGCTTGTACTGAGAAGCAGTTACTGGTGTTTGCTTTAATTAGCACTAAGGTCAATTTTAGCTTAGGGGTAACGTCTTCGACCAGACATTAAAACTTCTTGATTATGTCACAGCCACTTTTTAAATTTTCAGTAAATGTACCGGTAGTGGTGGACGCAGGCTTCTGGAAAATGCAATCAGCCTCGTTCTGACAAAGACCTTTTTAAAGAGGGCAGAGGAACACACAGAGTTTCAGGGCAATCTCTTGCCCTTGTGCTGGGATAACGCCTCTAAAACGCGAAAAATCTGCAATGAGCAACGGCATGAGGATGAAGAAGGCAATCGAAACCAGTGCATTAAAATGTGTTTCCACGAGACATATGGCCTGAACTGAAAATGTATCATGATGATCTCTCCATTGGCAAAAGATTCCGGATTAGTCCACCATTCATATCATGGAGGGACTGCCGAGGGAGGGGCTACCATAAGAAAAAAATGGAATAACCATAGAGAGGGTAATAGTTTACGAGTCGGAGCGTGGAGCGTAAGAAGTTTGAAAATGCTAGGGAAGATAGAAAATCATAAGGAAATTCTCACTTAAGATTTAGTGGGGATCAGCGAAGTAACGATTTCTAGTCAGACAAATGTTGGGCAATATCAACAGTAACGGAAAATGATTTGACAGAAGTAGGATTCTTCATGAATAGGAATGGTGGTGAAGTGATTTACTATGAACAGTTCAGTGACAAGATAATTCCTTCAGAATCGACAGCAAACCGACACCAATAATAATATTTTAGGTTTACATGACGGCGTCATAAGTAGAAGGTGAAGAGACAGAGGAAGTATTTGACTATATTGAACTTGTAATTGAGTTAAAAGGTGGATGAAAATCGGAGAATCATAGGTGATTGGAAAGTTATAAGAGGGAAGGAAACAAAACAGATCTGGAGGAGAATATGGGCTCGGTAGCAGCTATGAGAGAGGAGAAAGACTAATTGAGTTCGGCAAGAAATTTCAGCTCATAATAGCGAATGCAGGGTCATAATTTTCAAGCGGATGATGTATTCTTGGAAAAGACATAGAGACACGAAAGCATTCCACCTGGATTACGTCATGGACAGACTCAGATTCTGAAATGAGAGTGGTAACCGAACGACAATTAATGTTGGAGTGGGAGTCTGGAGTCATACCATCAGTCTTGCATACAAACGTCATCCGCAGAATCCCAAAGACAGCAAGGGCAGATATGCATGATAACTATCGCACAGTCAGCTTAATGGCGCAGAATAATATATAGAAAAAGATAAAAAAATTCTTTCAGATGACCGTTGTGGCTTCAGAAAATTTATAAGCAGTTTCATAATGGAAGCAAGAGAAGAAAATATTAAGACACATTCAAAAGATTTCTCGACTCCTACAATGCGTTCTACAACGTAAACCACGAAGTAGACGAACCTAAGAAATTTATTATGGAAGCAAAATAGCACATGACGGTAGAAGCAAGGAGAACGTAAAAGTTTGACTAACACGGACAAAGAGGCCACTTCTGGCTAAAAGAAGTCAATTAGTATCAAACACCAGCTTTAATGTGTGGAAGAGGTTTATGAGAATGAATGTTTCCAGCACAGAATTTCTGCTAATGAATCATAGACTTTCGGAAAAACGAAGAGAATCCAAGAAAGGGATGTTGAATATTAGGTAGAGTGACAGGATAAAAAATGAGAGAAACACAAGAAACAATAAATTCAAGAACATTATACGCAAAATTTGAACGTACAGCGAAAATCGTGCCACTTCCACTTTATGTGGTGTGTTATATCTATATAAAAATTCAACATCGTAAGAGCAGGAAATTAGAGCAATCTCCTGACTTTTAATTTCCAGAAACCTATCAGGAAAATGCTACCAATATTTGCACCAAATCCATGTCTTCGGTAGTTTCATCGTCACCGATGAAACAGTGTGAAGTGGAAGTAAGATGTAGGTTGTCCCCAACTCTGCACAAGAATCATTCAAAAGTCTACACTGACGTCTCAGGCAAAGTATGTCTTTGGCATTCGGGACCTCGCTACTGTCGTTGGTAATAGGATCTTACTTGCAGCACAAGTTTCAGAATGAGAAATGGAATCTTACAAATATAATAAGTATAAACAGAAAAAATATATTCAAGCATAAGTGATACGTTAATCACCTAAAAACCTGTGCAACTAATTTGCATCTAAGGGCAGAAATCACTGCAAATTAACAAAATTGACATTGTGCCTCATTTTTCTCTTCGATACATCCTTTGCATAAAAATTACATAGTCGAGCGCGCAATTATAATACGGAACTAGATAACTAGGGAAGAATGGAGGAGAGAGTACCAAAAAAGGCAGTATCGGTACATTACCCGCACACAGTATATACGATACGACTTTTCTTTGTTTCTGTTGTAACGTTGTGATGAGGTGCTGATGATCATCTGTATGTGTTGCCTGCATGATCATTGTAAAATACAAAAAGAAAATGAAACGCCAGTCAGATGGTAACAGCTTTAGCATGGCGGCAATTCTACATCACTGCCGCTCCGAAAATATGAAAATTGTCGACTTGCTTTCTATCTGACAGTATCAGAATTCTGCAGCGCAACCTTGATATCTACAGCGATAGTGCATTATACTTGTAGGGGGTCATATATGACATTAAGATTGAATCTGGTTTTCGCTGTTGCCGACTGAGGTTCATGAGAGGCTACAATCACGCCTCTTGAGTGGAAGTTTGTTGAACGAAGCACTCTGTACTCACCACTTCCGAGGGGAAAATTGTTCCTGATTGTTCTCGTATGTCACTGAGCACCCTGTTTTACAACTGACAGAATATTTGGAAGTCCGTTAAGATTGGTATAAAGGCTTTATTTCGTTCAATTTTCCGTCGCGTCAATATCATACTAATTTATTGCTTTTTTTAAATTTTCTCCGTGATAAATTTTTCGTTAACGAATTCTATTATAATGAGACCTAAGCTGTTACGAAAAGATGGATATTACGTAAGCTGCATTTTTAGAAATGATTAAAAGCAAACATCCTTTTAAATACTTTCTCCTCGTTAGCGTTCGTTCAAAGAAAATTCAACTGCGCTAATACCAATTACGAGGGATATTTCCAAGGGTGTTTCATCCTTCTTAATCTGTACTGTTAACAGGGGCTTTCTCAGCTTTCGACTATAAATGTAGCAGAGAGAGAGAGAGGCTTATCTTTCTTTTTCCGAGACACCAGTCTTTTGACTGGTTTCATGCAGCCCGTCACGGATTCCCCTCCTATGGCAACTTCTTCATCTCAGAGTCGCACTTTCTCACAACATCCCCAAGTTATTTGTCGAATTTTTCCCAATATCTGTCTTCCTCCACAGAACTTTCCATCTAAAGCTCCCCCCCCCCCCCCCCTCTAGAACCACGGACGTTATTCCCTGATATCTTAACAAATGTATCATTCTGTCCCTTCTCCCTGCCAGTGTTTTCCTTATTTTCCTTTCTTCGTCGATTCTGCGGAACACCTCCGCATTTCGTATCTTATCAGTCCGTAACACCTTATTTCATACGCTTCGATTCTCTTCTTTTCCATATTTGCTGCCGTCCTTGATTGACTTCCATCCAATGCTTTATCCACACCTATATTCTCAGCAAGTTCTTTCTCAAGGCCGATATCTTATACTAGTCTACTTCCTTTGGCGAAGAATGCCCTCTTCGCCTGTACATGTTTACATTTCATTTTATTTTCGCCATGGGTTATTTTTCTTTCAAAACAGCAGAATTCCTTTCTAGTTTTGATGTCTAGTTTACCGCTAGTCTCGTTTCTGATACTGCTCATTATTTCCGTCTTTATTCGGTTTACCTTCAGTCTGTAGTGTGTGCTCACGTTAATTCCATTTAGTAGATCTTACAAAACTACTTCACCTTTCCCGATTGTAATATCATGAGTGAATTTTATCATTGATATTCTTTCATCCTAAATTTTAATATCACATCTGAACCTATATTTTGTTTCCTTAATTGCTTCGTTCATGTATATACTGAGCAGTGGTAGTGAAGGATTACATCCCTTTCTAATCCGAGCAGTTCGTCCTTGGTCCCACAGTCTTATTGATCCCTTTTATACACGGTGAATATTACTCATTTTTCCCAATAACTTATATTAAATTTTTTGAGCATTTAGAATATTTTCACCATGTTACGTTTTTCTAGACCGCCAAGTCATATGAAGTGACTATTATCCATTGCCGAACAGTTTATCTAGATCGACAGACGCTGTGAAGGTGTCTTTATTTTGCCTAACTCCTCCCTCCATTATGAAGCGCAGCATCATAACAGTTTATCTTACAAACTACAGTGAAGATGCAGTACTATAAAAGCGCCAGCGTAAAACGTATGCAGACGAAATACAATATCAGAGCAAATATGCAGGAGTGCCTCTTTAGTAATTTTAGAAAATAAAGGACGTGTGATAAGGACGAAAGCCGTAATGGAACTGAAATAATTTTGGGAAACCACAGGAACGTAACCTATGGAGGTAAGAGAGGTTTGAACCGTCGTCCGCCTGAACACTTTTATGTCTGCGTAGGATGTCGTTCTTTTAACAGGCACAGAACGTAGTAAACAGCTCAGTAAATAAATTTACAGAGTTATTAATACAATGCAATGAGTCTTCAGTTGGTCGGTTACTTTCTGGAGCATCGCCACTCGCCAGGACTTAGTTCACTTGGTATCGAATAAACACATCCACGACAAGAACTCTTACAAAGAGAGCCCCTAAGCAAGGTCAGTGACGAACGAAGTCTATTGTGTTAAGTCCCAACTGCTAGATCAGTGAGCATAGGAGAACGCGACAAATTTGTGCCAAGTTTATACTCCGTCCTTTATAGGGAGCAGGTTGCGATTCTCGTGGCCTGCGTGGTATACTATGGGTGGATCCATCGGAGATAATATGCAACATTTGACACATAACCAGAATTGGTCGGCCGCTGCAGATTAAATCCGAGTCGTTCACTTAAGACGGCAATAGCGCTGGCTGTCTCCCAGAATCCTGAGTTGGGTCATTTTCATGAGGTGACAGCACTGCGGGGTGCGGAAGTTTCTGAAGAAGATGTTGTCATTCGCTCGATCTGTTACGATAATGAACCTCGTAGTGGTCTAGTGGTAAACATCACACAGAGTGAACACAAAGTCAAAAGTTCGAGCCCGCTGTCCCCTTGATTCTTTAAACTGTATGTGGTCAAACCAGTCTGATGTAATCATATGTTCTAAAAGAATCAGTTTGATGGAAGCTCATTGATAATGTATTTTACTTTATGAGTAACCAGTAATAGCAAAAGTTTTGAAAACATTTCCACTCGTGACTGTCTGTCAAGATCACAAAAATTTGTGTTATTTTTTCCTGTCGATGGAGGAAGAACGATGGCCGACAATCACCCGTTAGTGGCAGCTGGCATCCGCCCATGTGATCACGACGCACTTAGGAGATTGTAGTGTGAGTTTCTGCATCATATTTTTTCGATTAATCGAACGTTCACCATGCAGTAACAGCAACATTGTGGTGTGGCCAATGCTGATGCAGAATATGACGCTAGGGATATTAAAGCATGTAATCTACCTTTATACTTAAGATTAACCACAAACAGCAGATTAGTGAATGGATTTCTAGAGTTTGACGTTTAACCTGTTGGGCGCAGGTTGCTGTGCGCGTACTTATGAACTGTCTTTTTTAAAATACACTCCTGGAAATGGAAAAAAGAACACATTGACACCGGTGTGTCAGACCCATCATACTTGCTCCGGACACTGCGAGAGGGCTGTACAAGCAATGGTCACACGCACGGCACAGCGGACACACCAGGAACCGCGGTGTTGGCCGTCGAATGGCGCTAGCTGCGCAGCATTTGTGCACCGCCGTCGTCAGTGTCAGCCAGTTTGCCGTGGCATACGGAGCTCCATCGCAGTCTTTAACACTGGTAGCATGCCGCGACAGCGTGGACGTGAACCGTATGTGCAGTTGACGGACTTTGAGCGAGGGCGTATAGTGGGCATGCGGGAGGCCGGGTGGACGTACCGCCGAATTGCTCAACACGTGGGGCGTGAGGTCTCCACAGTACATCGATGTTGTCGCCAGTGGTCGGCGGAAGGTGCACGTGCCCGTCGACCTGGGACCGGACCGCAGCGACGCACGGATGCACGCCAAGACCGTAGGATCCTACGCAGTGCCGTAGGGGACCGCACCGCCACTTCCCAGCAAATTAGGGACACTGTTGCTCCTGGGGTATCGGCGAGGACCATTCGCAACCGTCTCCATGAAGCTGGGCTACGGTCCCGCACACCGTTAGGCCGTCTTCCGCTCACGCCCCAACATCGTGCAGCCCGCCTCCAGTGATGTCGCGACAGGCGTGAATGGAGGGACGAATGGAGACGTGTCGTCTTCAGCGATGAGAGTCGCTTCTGCCTTGGTGCCAATGATGGTCGTATGCGTGTTTGGCGCCGTGCAGGTGAGCGCCACAATCAGGACTGCATACGACCGAGGCACACAGGGCCAACACCCGGCATCATGGTGTGGGGAGCGATCTCCTACACTGGCCGTACACCACTGGTGATCGTCGAGGGGACACTGAATAGTGCACGGTACATCCAAACCGTCATCGAACCCATCGTTCTACCATTCCTAGACCGGCAAGGGAACTTGCTGTTCCAACAGGACAATGCACGTCCGCATGTATCCCGTGCCACCCAACGTGCTCTAGAAGGTGTAAGTAAACTACCCTGGCCAGCAAGATCTCCGGATCTGTCCCCCATTGAGCATGTTTGGGACTGGATGAAGCGTCGTCTCACGCGGTCTGCACGTCCAACACGAACGCTGGTCCAACTGAGGCGCCAGCTGGAAATGGCATGGCAAGCCGTTCCACAGGACGACATCCAGCATCTCTACGATCGTCTCCATGGGAGAATAGCAGCCTGCATTGCTGCGAAAGGTGGATATACACTGTACTAGTGTCGACATTGTGCATGCTCCGTTGCCTGTGTCTATGTGCCTGTGGTTCTGTCAGTGTGATCATGTGATGTATCTGACCCCAGGAATGTGTCAATAAAGTTTCCCCTTCCTGGGACAATGAATTCACGGTGTTCTTATTTCAATTTCCAGGAGTGTATGAATTTGTAGAATTTTACTGTGGTTGTTTTGAATTTTGCGTATTTAAACGTTATGAGTGTTGTATAAGAACATACTCTTTCACGACAGGAGCCCATTTCATTAAAATTCTTCGGGTGCGTGTCTGCGTCAGTGTGTGATAAAACTACCAACGTTTCAGTTACTACTCAGACGATGCTGGGTGACTAATACAGAGTGAAAATCAGTCTGATGAAGATTGCCTGCGACAGCACCCTAACCTCGGTATAGTTTTATCTCGTAATGGCACCGTCACACATCTGGAAGGATTTATTGGAAAAAAATTATGGGTATTGCTTAAGAGTTATAAAATGGAGTGTTAAATTGAAAAAGAAATTTTCGGCCAAGTGTGCTCTTGGGTTTAAGAGATGGGCGAAGGCGGCGGAGACAACTTGAAACATCTGTTGATTGATTCTTCACATTCAAGGAGACCTACGGCTTGGTTGAAGATACAGTGAATACGAGTGTAATGTCAGTTTCTGTTGCAAACTTTTCGTTTGCTTACCACGATCTTTCTCTGCAAGAATGGTGGTAGGTTTAGGATGCATTACACATGGGAAATACACTACTGGCCATTAAAATTGCTACACCAAGAAGAAATACAGATGATAAACGGGTATTCATTGGACAAATATATTATACTGGAACTGACATGTGCTTACATTTTCACGCAATTTGGGTGCATAGATCCTGAGAAATCAGTACCCAGAACAACCACCTCTGGCCGTAATAACGGCCTTGATACGCCTGGGCATTGAGTCAAACAGAGCTTGGATGGAGTGTACCGGTACAGCTGCCCATGCAGCTTCAACACGATACCACAATTCATCAAGAGTAGTGACTGGCGTATTGTGACGAGCCAGTTGCTCGCCCACCATTGACCAGACGTTTTCAGTTGGTGAGATATCTGGAGAATGTGCTGGCCAGGGCAGCAGTCGAACATTTTCTGTATCCAGAAAGGCCCGTACAGGACCTGCAACATGTGGTCGTGCATTATCCTGTTGAAATGTAGGGTTTCGCAGGAATCGAATGAAGGGTAGAGCCACGAGTCGTAACGCATCTGAAATGTAACGTCCTATTTTCTAAGTGCCGTCAATGCGAACAAGAGGTTACCGAGACGTGTAACCAATGGCATCCAATACCATCACGCTGGGTGATACGCCAGTATGGCGATGACGAATACACGTTTCCAATGTGCGTTCACGGCGATATCGCCAAACACGGATGCGACCATCATGATGCTGTATACAGAACCTGAATTCATCCGAAAAAATGACGTTTTGCCATTCGTGCACCCAGGTTCGTCGTTGAGTACACCATCGCCGGCGCTCCTGTCTGTTATGCAGCGTCAAGGGTAACCGCAGCCATGGTCTCCGAGCTGATAGTCCATGCTGCTGCAAACGCCGCCGAACTATTCGTGTAGATGGTTGTTGTCTCTTGCGAACGTCCCCATCTGTTGACTCAGGGATCGAGACGTGGCTGCACGATCCGTTACAGCCATGCGAATGAGATGCCTGTCATCTCGACTGCTAGTGATACGAGGCCATTGGAATCCAGCACGGCGTTCCGTATTACCCTCCTGAACCCACCGATTCCATATTCTGCTAACAGTCATTGGTTCTCGACCAACGCCAGCAGCAATGTCGCGATACGGTAAACCGCAATCGCGATAGGCTACAATTCGAACTTTATCAAAGTTTGAAACGTGATGCTACGCATTTCTACTCGTTACACGAGGCATGACAACAATGTTTCACCTGGCAACGCCGGTCAATTGCTGTTTGTGTATGAGGAATCGATTGGAAACTTTCCTCATGTCAGCACGTTGTAGGCGTCGCCACCGGCGCCAACCTTCTGTGAATGCTCTGAAAAGCTAATCATTTGCATATCACAGCATATTCTTCCTGTCTGTTACATTTCGCGTCTGTAGCACGTCATCTTCGTGGTGTAGCAATTTTAATGGCCAGTAGTGTACATTACACTCTTTTCGCACCCTATATTTAGCGTATCATCCCAACCAACAGAATTGGTACTCTCATATGTCCTGAAGGTGCCCGGTGCTTTGCAACTCTGTAGAGGGATAATATATCCCGGGAAAGTCAGAGTAACACCTGAAATATATGGATCGTTAATAGAGATCCTGACTGGTACAATCCCATCGTTGTCTTGCAGAGAAAATGCTCATCATAAATAAGGCTAACATTTCTCTTTGTTACGGGAATTTATTCAAATTAACGAGAGCTACAACTCGGAAGTTACTGCGTTCATCCTGGTGATTTCTCGACGATGTAGTAGAGTGTCGAATATCTTTCGGGAATCTAGGAAGAAGGAATCTACCTGATCACTTGCATTTACCATTTACAAGAATCGTGTGTGAATAAGGCAAGTTATGATTCCTTGCTGGTCCTTTTAGAGAAGCAGTGGATACACGATCGAACCAAGTTGAACTCCCGTTATACACTGAGGTGAGAAAAGTTATGGAATACCTTATAATATCGTGTCAGGACCTCTTTCTGCCCGACGTAGATCGGCATGTCGACGTGGCATGGACTCAACAAGTCGTTGGGAGTCCCCTGCAGAAATATTGAACCGTGCTGCCTCTATAGGTGTTCGTATTTGCGAAAGTGTTGCCGGTGCAGGATTTTGTGCACTAAATGACCTCTCGATTGCGTCCCATAAGTGTTCGGTGGGGTTCATATCGGTCGGTCTTTGTGACCAAATCATTTACTATAATAGACAAGAATTGATTGGCGACTCCATAGAGTGCTGTGTGCGCAACAACCCACCACACCATAACACCACCGCCTCCGAATTTTAATGTTGCCACTAGACACGCTGGCACATGAGGTTCACCGGGCATTCGCCAAACCCACACCCTGCCAACGGATCGCCACATTGTGTACCGTGATTCGTCACTCCACACAACGTTTTTCCACTGTTCAATCGTCTAATGTTTAAGCTCCTTACACCAAATGAGGCATCGTTTGGCATTTAACGGAGTAATGTGTGGTTTATGAGCAGCCACTCGACCATGAAATCCAAGTTTGTCATCTCCCGCCTAGCTTTCATAGTACTTGCAGTGGACCCTGATGCAGTTGGGAATTCCTGTGTGATAGTCTGGATAGATGTCTGCCTATTACACATTACGACCTTCTTCAACTATCGGCGGTCTCTGTCAGTCAATAGACGAGGTCGGCCTATACGTGTCCCTTCACGTTTCAACTTCACTATCACATCGGAAACGTTACAACGGGAAATGTTTAGGAGTGTGGAAATCTCGCGTACAGACGTATGACACAAGTGACACCCAATCACCTGACCACGTTCGGAGTCCGTGAGTTCCGCGGAGCGCCCCATTCTGCTCTCCCACAATTTCTAATGAGTACTGAGGTCGCTGATATGGAGAACGAGGCAGTAGGTGGCAGCACAATGCACCTAATATGAAAAACGTATGTTTTTGGGGGTGTTCGGATACTTTTGATCACATGGTATATGTCATGGCCAGGGGAATGAAATTAGTTTATAAAAAGATGTGGAGTGTTTGGAGATGTAGGAATACAGGCGCAGCAGCAGACGCTGATTTTCAAGGATGGAGCAGACTGTACGATTTTGGGATACATTTGCGGGAGGTGTTAGAAAAGCCGACGGAGGAAGTCTGAGTATGTAATGGGACCCTAGAGAATATGATTGGGTAATTAGATATGGAAAGTGAAGCGGAGAGCATGCTTCTCCAGGATTCAAAGGATGTGATGAAACTTAGGAGGTGAGGAAGTCTGTGCTATGTTGGCATAAGTAAAGACGAGGGCTTTTTATGTTATGGCCGTAGGATGTAATTCCCACGTACGGCTGTAGTATCTATTTAATAGTTCTACTCTATTGACTGCTTTCTTTAGGATGTGGTGAAGGTTCTAGGTCATTTTACTTTGCCAGTTAGGGGACTGGTCTGTTGTGGATCGTCAGATAAAAGTTTCAGAAACAAAACACTGAGGTGATTTTTCTTATTATTGCCTTCGTTTTTGCAGGATTGATCTAAAAGTACCACAGTTTACTCCAGAAGGTGACGTTGTCGAGATGGAGTTGGCGGTGTCGTTGGGATGATTGGCGAGTAGGAATAGAGATAGATGCTACCCACGCTGTAATAAGAGGCAGATTGTGTAAACGGCTGACGCGTGCGAGAGGAGGAAATACTTTCTGCTGCGACGAAGCACAACAGCTGTAGCGAGCGCCGCGCACTGGCGCCGGGAAGTTGTTTGCCGGCGCCGGCCTCCTGTTACGCGGCCAGAGCTCGAGTTTCTTTTCACCGGACGCGGGCGCCGACGAGAGGGCAGGAAAGGAGAAGCGGCCCTTGAAAGGTGGCGCGCCTGCCGTGTCCACAGCCCGCCTGAATAGACTGCCCGTTGGGTTGCCTGCTTTCAGGGGCAACACGAGACGGCCGCATTCAGAGTGGGAACTCGTCACGTAGACTGCCTGCTCGCTCCGCTCTCGTAAGAAGGCGAGTGACGAATGCTGATTCTTGCAGTACGGCGAAGGCCAGTCCAGCCTAAGACTGCATTCTAATGTATCTTCACCGACAGGAATTACACTGAGGTAAGCGGTATGCACACATGCAGTTGGCGGCAGACTCGTGTACTCACGGTATAAAAGGGTAGTGCATAAGCGAAGCTGTCATTTGTACTCAGGTGATTCGTGTGAACAGGTTCCGACGTGGGTATGGCCGCACGACGGTATTAACAGTCTGCGAACGTGGAATGGTACAGGGTGTTTCAAAAATGACCGGTATATTTGAAATGGCAATAAAAACTAAACGAGCAGCGATAGAAATACACCGTTTGTTGCAATATGCTTGGGACAACAGTACATTTTCAGGCAGACAAACTTTCGAAATTACAGTCGTTACAATTTTCAACAACAGATGGCGCTGCGGTCTGGGAAACTCTATAGTACGATATTTTCCACATATCCACCATGCGTAGCAATAATATGGCGTAGGCTCTGAATGAAATTACCCGAAACCTTTGACAACGTGTCTGGCGGAATGGCTTCACATGCAGATGAGATGTACTGCTTCAGCTGTTCAATTGTTTCCGGATTCTGGCGGTACACCTGGTATTTCACGTGTTCCCACAGAAAGAAGTCGCAGGGGTTCATGTCTGGCGAATAGGGAGGCCAATCCACGCCGCCTCCTGTATGTTTCGGATAGCCCAAAGCAATCACACGATCATCGAAATATTCATTCAGGAAATTAAAGACGTCGGCCGTGCGATGTGGCCGGGCACCATCTTCCATAAACCACGAGGTGTTCGCAGTGTCTTCTAAGGCAGTTTGTACCGCCACAAATTCACGAAGAATGTCCAGATAGCGTGATGCAGTAATCGTTTCGGATCTGAAAAATGGGCCAATGATTCCTTTGGAAGAAATGGCGGCCCAGACCAGTAGTTTTTGAGGATGCAGGGACGATGGGACTGCAACATGGGGCTTTTCGGTTCCCCATATGCGCCAGTTCTGTTTATTGACGAAGCCGTCCAGGTAAAAATAAGCGTCGTCAGTAAACCAAATGCTGCCCACATGCATATCGCCGTCATCAATCCTGTGCACTATATCGTTAGCGAATGTGTCTCGTGCAGCAATGGTAGCGGCGCTGAGGGGCTGCCGCGTTTGAATTTTGTATGGATAGAGGTGTAAACTCTGGCGCATGAGACGATACGTGGACGTTGGCGTCATTTGGACCGCAGCTGCAACACGGCGAACGGAAACCCGAGGCCGCTGTTGGATCACCTGCTGCACTAGCTGCGCGTTGCCCTCTGTGGTTGCCGTACGCGGTCGCCCTACCTTTCCAGCACGTTCATCCGTCACGTTCCCAGTCCGTTGAAATTTTTCAAACAGATCCTTTATTGTATCGCTTTTCGGTCCTTTGGTTACATTAAACCTCCGTTGAAAACTTCGTCTTGTTGCAACAACACTGTGTTCTAGGCGGTGGAATTCCAACACCAGAAAAATCCTCTGTTCTAAGGAATAAACCATGTTGTCTACAGCACACTTGCACGTTGTGAACAGCACACGCTTACAGCAGAAAGACGACGTACAGAATGGCGCACCCACAGACTGCGTTGTCTTCTATATCTTTCACATCACTTGCAGCGCCATCTGTTGTTGAAAATTGTAACTACTGTAATTTCGAAAGTTTGTCCGCCTGAAAATGTACTGTTGTCCCAAGCATATTGCAACAAACGGTGTATTTCTATCGCTCCTCGTTTAGTTTTTATTGCCGTTTCAAATATACCGGTCATTTTTGAAACACCCTGTAGTTGGAGCTAGACTATAGGACATCCCATTTCAGAAATCGGTGGGGAATTCTGTATGCCATCATCCACAGTTTCAAGAGTGTTTCGAGAATACCAAATTTCAGGCATTACCTTTCACCGCTGACAACACAATGGCTTAACGTCCGAGAACAGCGGCGTTTGCGTAGAGTTGTCAGTGATAACAGACAAGCAACCCTGCACGAAATAACCGCAGAAATCAATGTGAGACATTCGACAAACGTACCCGTTAGGACAGCGATGTGAAATGTGCCATTAATGGGCTGTGGCAGCAGACAACAAACGTCAATACCTTTGCTAACAGCATCACGTCGCCTTCGTGACCATATGAGTTGGATTCTAGGCGTCTGGAAAACCGTGGCCTGGTGAGATGAGTCCAGATTTCAGTTGCTAAGAGCAGATGGTGTGGTTAGATTGTGGCGCAGATCCCACTAAGCCAAGGACCCAAGTCGTCGATAAGGCGTTGTGCAAGCTGATAGTGGCTCCACAATGGTGTGGGTCGTGATTACGTGGAACTGGACCGATCGTCGGATAGGAATGGTTATGTTCGGCTACTTACAGCCATTCATGGACATCATGTTCTCAAACAACGATGGGATTTTTGACAATGCGCCATGGCACCGGGTCACAATTGTTCAAGATTCGTTTAACGAACATTCTGGATTATTAGAGACGAGGTCAGCGATGGACGTAATATTGATGGTTTATTGACAGCAAAATCGATTTTCAATCACATTGTGATCATCTTCAGTGCTGTGATGTACAAATTAAACTCGTAAGCACTGGTGTCAAGTTATTATCAGTAACCAAAGCTTATGAAACGATCTTTGGTTACTGATAATAACTTATCACCAGTGCCTATGAGTTTAATTTGTACACCACAGCACTGAAGACGATCACTTTGTTTTTTGTAAATCGATTTTGCTGTCAATAAAACCATCAATATTACGGCCAACGCTTACCTTCACCACATCCTAAAGAAAGCAGTCAATAGAGTAGAACTATTAAATATATACTACAGCCGTACGTGGGAATTACATCCTACGGCCATAACATAAAAAGCCCTCGTCTTTACTTATGCCAACATAGCACAGACTTCCTCACCTCCTAAGTTTCATCACATCCTTTGAATCCTGGAGAAGCATGCTCTCCGCTTCACTTTCCATGTCTAATTACCCAATCATATTCTCTAGGGTCCCATTACATACTCAGACTTCCTCCGTCGGCTTTTCTAACACCTCCCGCAAATGTATCCCAAAATCGTACAGTCTGCTCCATCCTTGAAAATCAGCGTCTGCTGCTGCGCCTGTATTCCTACATCTCCAAACACTCCACATCTTTTTATAAACTAATTTCATTCCCCTGGCCATGACATATACCATGTGATCAAAAGTATCCGAACACCCCCAAAAACATACGTTTTTCATATTAGGTGCATTGTGCTGCCACCTTGCCCTCCTTATTGTTTTGTGTGGCACTGTCGCAGCACAGGCTTACACTGATGTTTTAAGCACGTTCTTGCTTCCCAGTGTTGAAGAGCAATTCGGGGATGGCGATTGCATCTTTCAACATGATCGAGCACCTGTTCATAATGCACGGCCTGTGGCGGAGTGGTTACACGACAATAACATCCCTGTAATGGACTGGGCTGGACACAGGACTGACCTGAATTCTATAGAACACCTTTCGGATATTTTGGAACGCCGACTTCGTTGCCAGGCCTCACCGACCGACATCGATGCCTCTCCTCAGTGCAGCATTCCGTGAAGAATTGGCTGCCATTCCTCAAGAAACCTTCCAGCATCTGACTGAAGGTATGTCTGCGAGAGTGGAAGCTGTCATGAAGGCTAAGGGTGGGCCAACACCGTATTGAATTCCAGCATTACCGATGGAGGCCGCCACGAACTTGTAAGTCATTTTCAACCAGGTGTTCGTGTAACGCTGGAAATGCATCTCCTATTTCCATCTATTGTACTATAAATTTTATCCTTATTTTGCTACCTGAAGATATAACGTTTCTGTGTCTTTATATATTGTAACTGTTTTACTATATATATATATATATATATATATATATATATATATATATATATATATATATATATATATATATATTGGTGTATAATTGGTTTGTTTTGTAAATATTATTTGTATTTTTACGCCGGGTGTGGCCTAGGGAAAACTATGCTATCGAACGATTACGTCGATAGGTCGTGTGGAGAACCAAAGTGTTTAGGATCTGTGGTAGTGTTAACTTTGCCGCATGGAGCGCGGGCAGAAGGAGTCTGGCTGGAGTAGGGCGGTGGAGCAGGTGTGTTGTGTGACGCTCCCGCGAGTTGCCACGCTTTCGGGGCTTGGCAGCATGTAATTGCGCTCGGCTTGCTATGATAGTTTCTGACACGGTGTCGCGGACGGGAAGCATTAGCTGGTGCACATCAAGAGCCCGTTTCGAATGGTGACAGTGTCGAGAAGAAGGCGCGCCAACATCCAGCTTCTGCAACAGCGACGGCCGACAATGAGTGACTGTCGCCACCTCCTCGACCGACGACTTCAAACCTTCAATCAGCCAACAAGGAAGACTAAAAGCACGTAAAGTTTTAGAACTGTATGGCAGACCTCAGCTTTTAAAATTGTTCCATTTGCCTCTTTAAATTAGAGCAACGTAGCATGAACATTTGTTGCTCATTGTCCCAATTGCATTACCAAGCAAAGTCCCTTCCTTTTCCGGAATGAACCCGAGTGTCGTTGAAATTCAAACGCCAGCATTAAAGTAATATCATTCCATTTCACTGCTTTAATTTCCAAGTTCAGTTAAAGTATTCATAGCTGGCTACAATATTTAGATTACACAAGCACAAATTAAGAGTGCGAATTTTGTTACCATATTTTAGCTTACCTGTGACTGCAGCTCAGCTTGGTACGTACTAAATTTTACTATTGTTAATTGTTCAGAATCATTTAATTCAATTCAAAGTTAAATCTCTTATTTCTAATTGCGTAGATTCAAGTAGCATTTGAAATGATTGTTGAGGTAGCCCAATACTAACCATATTTTATTGAATTTCGTAGTGCTTCAGAAACAAAGTTCACTACTAATTTCAGTCACTAAATTAACTTTCAATTTTCCGGTTTTATTAATTCTTTTGCTAAATTAAGTCAGAGTGTAGCGAAATTTATTACTTCTGGTAAACATTCAGTTTTCACACAACACGTGTCAACCTTCAGTTGCCACGTTTTTAGTGCTTATTAAATGTGCATTAATCTTTCATTTTCAGTTATTATAGTAGTTGTCCATAGGACTGGCGACCGTAATTTTCCCCAAATCTCAAATATCTAATTAACGCCAATTAATTGTTAACGTAATGGCCGCACATTTACTTTCTTTATTAATTTTACCCTTTTCTCAAAATTAATTTCCACCAATTTCATTTGCATTTTTCCTTTCATTTAGATGTAACCCTTTCCTCTCTCTTTACCGACAAATTGACTTCGGTGACGATTGCTTTTCCCAAATTTCCATTAGGTGCACACGGTTTAATTTTTCACTGTCATTAAGGTCGATAAGTGAGGGGGAGGTTACACGTGGCGACCTGGTGACAGGACAATCTTCGGATTTGAGATTGTTCTGGACACGAATTTTGCATTGTGCAAATCTCGTAACAAAGTACTGGTTACAAACAGGTCGTTACATCAGCGAGAATAAGTAGTGGGAGGAATCGCAATTAGATTTGAGATTTGGCATTTATATTGAAAATTATTAAAATTAGTGAAGGCAACAATTACCAAAATTTGGTAGACTTGGATACGGAACAATCGGTCGAACAGTGGGAAACGCGCACCGCGGAACCCATTGTTCAGGGGCAGGCGGCTAGCATGAAAGACGCGACCGCCGAAACGCAACAAAGAGAGAAATGGAATTCCAAACTTTAAAAAATGTTTCGGAATCGGAAGTGAAAATCAAATCTGAAACCCTTGATGACGAATACAGGGGGCAATTAAAGAGGCACCCGCTGTGGAAGTAAAACCGCTGGTTTCAGGGAATTTAACTGATTTATTGAATGTTTTGATTAACGAAATCAAGGCTCAGTCTAGCAAGATAGAAACTCAATCGGCAGAAATTAAAGCTCAGTCTGCCAAGCAAAAAGCTGTCTGAAAAAAATTGACAGGAAGCTAGACAGTCAGAACAAAGCCATTAATGTTGTTAACAACAATGTTGGAGTTGTTAACACAAAAGTTGATAAAATCAAAGAAGATATTGTTGTGATTAATACCGAAATCGGTAATCTTAAAAAGGAAATGAAAGGCGTTCAGGCGGATATTGCGAGCATAAATACTCGTTTTGATTCCGAAATTAGCAGAATCGAGAAAAGTGTAGGAGAAGCAGTCGCTCCGATCATCGAGAATAAGGTGACGGAACAAATTCAATTAGTGAAAAAAGAGGATCAACAGAAGGTGGAAACTTTAAAGGCTTTAGTATCCGAAGTAGATACTAAAGTGAGGAAGCAGGCTAATACCTGCGAAGAGAAAAAGAGGGAAGTGGAAACGCTTGCGACAACCACTTGCCAAGTAATTACGAGAGTGTTGGAATTAGAAAAGAAACTTGACGAAAAACAGAGCTATGTGCCAATCTGTGCACATAGTTCGGAATTGTTGACGTCAGGATAGTGGGGCGCTGTGGACTCACAGCGGAAGCCTACACTACAACGGTCACCTACGCTACCATCTGGTGACCAGCCTAACTGGTTCTGCATATCTACATCTACTGGATTACTCTGCAATTCACATTTAAGTGCTTGGCAGAGGGTTCATCGAACCACAATCATACTATCTCCCTACCATTCCACTCCCGAGCAGGACGCGGGAAAAACGAACACTTAACCTTTCTGTTCGAGCTCTGATTTCTCTTATTTTATTTTGATGGTCATTCCTACCTATGTAGGTTGTGCTCAACAAAATATTTTCGCATGGATGTGTGTGATGTCCTTAGGTTAGTTAGCTTTTAATTCGTTCTAAGTTCTAGGCGACTGATGACCTCAGAAGTTAAGTCGCATAGTGCTCAGAGCCAACACACGCACGCACACACACACACACACACACACACACACACACACACACACACATGCCCGAGGGAGGAATCGAAGGCCCGGCGAGAGGGGTCCCGCAGTCCGTGACATGGCGCCTCAAACCACGCGGCCACTCCACGGGGCAGTTCGGCGTCTCATTGACACTCTTCCGTGAGTCGAAATAGCCCTGTGACCTTTTCTATAGGTCTTCTATGTACACATTCAATATCTGCTATTAATCCTATTTGGTTTGTGTCCGACAACTCCTAGGACCTGTCGTACAAGCATTATGAATCAGTCCCCTTTTTAGAAACAGCATTTCCATAGGATTTTACCAATGAGCTGATATCCGCCACATACCTTACCTACGACAGCGGCTATGTGATCGTTTTATTTCATACAGTGTGACTCAGCTTCTCCTACTATGTTTTATGTAACTCGCAACGCCTTCAAAACCCCACAATAGATCTGCATATTCTCTTGCTTGCTGTGCGCGATCCATTTGTCCTACAGAAAAAAATGAACGTGATCTTTTTGTAGGAAATTTAATGTAGTTAAATTTCGTATTGGGATACGTTTCCGCTGGAGGCCTCGGTTCCCGAATTATTTACGTAAAACGCTTTGGAAGGTCAGTTTTGTAGATTTGTCATGAATAATTCGAAAATTACGGTATCTAGCAAAAACCTATCCCAGTACAAATTTTAACTACTCTGTATATTAAATATACTACAAAAAGACGCCATTCATTTTTCTCTAGGACTAGCGTAGGTAGCGTAGCGAGCTAGATACACTACTGGCCATTAAAATTGCTACACCACGAAGATGACGTGCTACAGGCGCGAAATTTAACCGACAGGAAGACGATGCTGTGATATGCAAATGATTAGCTTTGCAGAGCATTGACACAAGGTGTGACACCTACAACGTGCTGACAAGAGGAAAGTTTCCAATCGATTTCTCATACACAAACAGCAGTTGACCGGCGTTGCCTGGTGAAACGTTGTTGTGATGCCTCGTGTAAAGAGGAGAAATGCGTACCATCACGTTTCCGACTTTGATAAAGGTCGGATTGTAGCCTATCGCAATTGCGGTTTATCGTATCGCGACATTGCTGCTCGCGTTGGTCGAGATCCAATGACTGCTAGCAGAATATGGAATCGGTGGGTTCAGGAGGGTAATACGGAACGCCGTGCTGCGTCCCAACGGCCTCGTATCACTAACAGTCGAGATGACAGGCATCTTATCCGCATGGCTGTAACGGATCGTGCAGCCACGTCTCGATTCCTGAGTCAACACATGGGGACGTTTGCAAGACAACAGCCATCTGCACGAACAATTCGATGGCGTTTGCTGCAGCATGGACTATCAGTTCTGAGACCATGGCTGTGGTTACCCTTGACGCTGCATAACAGACAGGAGCGCCTGCGATGGTGTACTCAACGACGAACTTGGGTGCACGAATGGCAAAACGTTATTTCTTCGGATGAATCCAGGTTCTTTTTACAGTATCATGATGGTCGCATCCCTGCTGGGCGACATCGCGGTGAACGCACATTGGAAGCGTGTATTCGTCATCGCCATACTGACGTATCACCCGGCGTGATGGTATGGGGTGCCATTGGTTATACGTCTCGATCACCTCTTGTTCGCATTGACGGCACTTAGAAAATAGGACGTTACATTTCAGATGTGTTACGACCCGTGGCTCTACCTTTAATTCGATCCCTGCGAAACCCTACATTTCAGCAGGATAATGTACGACTGCATGTTGCAGGTCCTGTACGGGCCTTTCTGGATACTGAAAATGTTCGAATGCTGCCCTGGCCAGCACATTCTCCAGATCTCTCACCAATTGAAAACGTCTGGTCAATGGTGGCCGAGCAACTGGCTCGTCACAATACGCCAGTCACTACTCTTGATGAACTGTGGTATCGTGTTGAACCTGCATGGGCAGCTGCAACTGTACACGCTATCCAAGCTCTGTTTGACTCAATGCCCAGGCGTATCAAAGCCATTATTACGGCCGGAGGTGGTTGTTCTGGGTACTGATTTTTCAGCATCTGTGCACCCAAATTGCGTGAAAATGTAGTCACATGTCAATTCTAGTATAATAGATTTGTCCAATGAATACCCTTTGATCGACTGTATTTATTATTGGTGTAGCAATTTTAATGTCCAGTAGTGTAGTATGAAAACGTTGTGCATGTTATTTGATGACGTTGCAGGTTGCCTAAAACCTACAGGTAGGGGCAGCTGGGTCACCTTGTATATCTACAGATTGTTAGATCCAGATGACTGACTGACTGGTTCCAATTGTGACCCACTGATATTGTACTCAAAGGATATTTTCTCTTTCTTCGTTTTGTGAAGTGTAAGATTTTATGTTTGCGAGAACAACCTTCAACTCTTATCGAGACCTAACTGAATATGTGTGAAGCTTTTTGAGTCGTGTCGCATTATCGATTGCGCTAAGTTATGATCGAACCTGCATTCGGCCGTTATCAAAGACATAAACCGAGCAATACAACGAACAATTTAAAAAATTAAGCTAACTTTTTAATTTATTCCCTTACTTTTTGATCGGTGATGTTCCCGGCAGTTCTAGTATCGTCTCTCTCTCTGGTCTTGACGTTAACGAGATGTGCTAGTGAACAAGACTCAAAGTTTGGAGTAGCTTGTCTTATCTTGCGTTTTAATTATAATTACATCGAGCGCACTAGTTCTTTGTCGTATGTGTTACGCTTAATGCAATCCAGTTATGTACTCGAACATAAAGGCTTTCTGCTGGTGTATCACAACATCGATACCCTGGCTTTAAATCTTCACATCGCCTTTTGAAGATTTGCAAGGTTAAAGTAACGTTCGCTTTCGCAACGTTGTCGGTGGGCAGCTCCAGTGTTCACCATTCCTGGTGGATGCATTGCGGATCCATCCACCGTCATCTAGGCCTTTGGCGCTGCTACCAACGGGATCATCATCATCAGTGTTCTGCCAAAAGGCAGGTTTCCACATGGTAGTTCTCCAGGCTGTCCGGTCTTCTGCCATCCTCTTCAGGTCTGCATAATTTCCTCTTCCCTTTATGTCGTCTATCATCTTGTATCTCCTTCTTCCTCTCAGTCTCCTCCCACAAACCAATCCTTCCAAAGCATCTGCTAGCAAGCACTCCCTTCTCTTCTCAATTAGTGTCCCAACCAGTTCTTTTTCCCTTCTCTCACAACCTTCAGCAGAAATCTTCTCTCACCAGCCCTTTCCAATACTCTTTCATTACTCACTCTTTCCATCCAGCTTATCCTCTCCATTCTCCTCCACATCCACATCTCAAATGCTACTAACCTTTTTTCATCCTCTCGTCTCAGCGTCCATGTTTCTGTCCCATATGGTGCCACACTCCAGACAAAACATTTGCCAAGCCTTTTCCTTAGACCTTTATTTAATTTGCCACATAAGAGTCTCCTCTTTCTGTTAAATGCCTCCTTCACCATGGCATTTCGAGTTTTCACCTCCTGGTGACATCTCAAGTCCTCAGTTATTATGCTTCCAAGATATTTAAATGCACTTACTTGGCTAATGGTAGATCGTCCTTTTTTAATATTGGACAGTCTGCGTCTTGTACTGATGACCATACTCTTTTTTTTTGCTGTGTTTATTTGCATCCCATATTCCACACAAGCTTTATTCAGATCTTTCAGCATGTTATTCACTGTCCGCTCATTTTCTGCCACTAATACCATGTGATCAGCAAATCTTATACATTCTATTCTCTTTCCACCAATACATATTCCTCTTTTCCCATCTAAGCCTTTCGCAATAATCTCTTCAAGGTATGCGTTAAACAACAGTGGGGAAAGGCAACAACCTTGTCTAACACCTCAGCCAATGCTGCTTCCTTCTGACATTTCATTTCCAATCCTATCCTTACTTTCTGGTGTAAATATAGATTCTGTATCAGTCGTCTCTCTTTCCAATCTACTCCTTTCCTCTTCAAAATATCCATCAGCTTGTTCCACTGAACTCTGTTAAAAGCCTTTTCTAAATCTATAAAAACAGCAAAGATATCTCTACCTTTTTCCATATGTCTTTCCGCCATAGTTCTTAACAGGCCAATAGCATCTCTTGTTCCTTTTCCTCTTCTAAATCCGAACTGCTCCTCTGCAATCCCTCTATTCAGCTTGCCATATATTCAACACTCTCAGGAAGACTTTAGCTGCATGAGAAATTAGACTGATGGTCCGATTCTCTTCACATTTTTCAGTGTTTCTCTTTTTCTCTATTGGTATCGTAACTGTTGCAAGGAAGTACTCAGGCCATTCCCCCAGGAAGGCTCTCGTCATTATACTGGTCCCCTCGCCTCCAATGGCAGGCCCCTCACACTGGCCCCCACCTGTGGGCGCAGCTGCACATTGTCTGTCGGTGACGACTGTCACTTTCAGAGCTTCACTTCTTACCGACTATCCACCTCCATCTCACTGAGTGACTGTCCTCTCTCCCTTACTCTGGCCAGCGATTATATATACACATCGTGTTGTGTCGATTCCCTAAGGTCTCGACACAATGAGTGGCTAGGTGCACGCGAAACTAACGCAGACGGGCGTAAATTCTGAAACAGGAGACTGGATGAAAACTATAAAGAAAAGAAGAGAGATTTTAATATACTTAACTTTAATGTAGTCTTGTTCTTGTTGAAATACATCTCTTGCATAGTAGTAAGCAATTAGCAATGATACACATGGCGCCTTGCTAGGTAGTAGCGATGGACTAGCTGAAGGCTATTTAATCTGTCTCTCGGCAAATGAGAGAATGACTTGATACGTCAGGTCGCAAGCTATGTCGTCCGTACAACTGGGGCGAGGTCATGTCCGTGTCTTGTGACCTGCCCTGTGGTGGCGCTACGTTTGCGAATACACAGTGGCGACACGCGGGTCCGACATGTACTACAGGACCGCGGCCGATTTAAGTTACCACCTAGCAAGTGTGGTGTCTAGCGGTGACACCACATTCCTCCCCCGCAAATCGGCGAACGGTCGTGAGATAAGGCTTCCGCCCGCCGTGGGGAGGACCCCATGTTGACGTATGCGATGAGGTGGGGAGCCTAACAACAGGCGAGGCTGTGCCACCCGCACCCGGCCATTCGGTCCGAGGGGAGCTAGGAAACGCCTGCAAACCTAGTCCAGGGTGCACGTCAACATGAGGTGTTTGCGCACGTAATGATATAAGAGGAGCCGCGGGGTCGACCTCCATGTGGTCGGAGCACCCGACGGGCGAAGACGACATCTGGTCCGGAGCGGGCAAGAGGTCCAAGGCGGAGGACGGCTGGTCACGGGAAGCAAGCGGCGGCGCGTGACCCAGGGAGGCGCGAGGCGGCTGCAGCGAAGCGTCCGCTGCTGGCGGCGCCGGCGGCGGCTGCGGCGGCGCGACGCCATGAGGCAAAATGGAAGGCATCGTCGGTAACACCTGGGGATGAGGCGAGCCAGTAGATGGGTCCCCAAGGCGCTGACCGGACGGCTCCGTCGCTGAAAGCAGACGGGGAGCGGCAGAACCCAGGCGACGACAGAGGCGCAGCTGATTGAGATGCCGACGCACCTCACCAGAGGCCCCCAAAACCAAATACATCGCGCGGCCGAGGCAGCGAAGAATGCGCCCTGCGAGCCAACGCTGTGAACCGCGATAGTTGCGATAATAGACAACGTCGCCAGGAGCAAAAGCAGGAGACTGCCGCTGCACAGGAACCTGATGTGGCGGATGCAGCAAAGACAGCAGAGTTCGATGAGGACGACCATGGAGCAACTCAGCCGGCGAGCGACCATCGCGGGGCTGAGAGCGATATGAGGACAAAAAGAGCAACAAAGCGTCCTCCCGAGAATGCGACTCTTTCAACTTCAACATCTGCGACTTGAAAGTCCGGACCAATCGTTCAGCGGCACCGTTTGACTGAGGCGAAAACGGCGCGGATGTCAGATGTTGAATACCATTGGCCTTGCAGAACGACTGAAATTCTGCGGACATGAATTGTGGGCCATTGTCGGAAACAATAGTCTGCGGAAAACCTGCAATGCAAAAGATAGCAGACAAGGCTTGGATGGTGGCAGAAGACGTCGTGGAAGACATCCGGACAACAAAAGGAAAAGTACTGAAAGCATCGACCACAACCAACCATCGAGCATTCCAGAATGGACCAGCAAAATCGATGTGCAAGCGTTGCCAAGGGGAAGTGGCTTTCGGCCAT
Source organism: Schistocerca nitens (assembly GCF_023898315.1). Classification (NCBI taxonomy): domain Eukaryota; kingdom Metazoa; phylum Arthropoda; class Insecta; order Orthoptera; family Acrididae; genus Schistocerca; species Schistocerca nitens. The sequence goes on from NC_064614.1 coordinate 26,342,588, forward strand.
GCAAAGAATTTCCGCGGCGGTGCGGATGGTTGTTCGGCACACGCCACGCAAGAGGAGCACATATTCGTAATCGCAGCATCGATTCCGAACCAAGTACAGTGCTGCCGAGCAAGTTGTTTCGTTCGCACTATACCCCAATGGCCTTGGTGAAGAAGCTTTAAGACAGAGGACTGTAACGAACGTGGGACCACGACTCGGGATTGATCATTAGCGGAACGCAACAACAAAACACCACGTCGTACAAAAAGTCTCTCCTTGTGAGCAAAAAAACGGCGAACCAAAGGATCCTCGATCCGTGACTTTGACAAGGGCCATTGCGTAGCAACAAAACGCAAAACGGGAGCAAGGACAGGGTCAGCAGCTGTGGCAGTAGCTACACGACGAAAATCAATCGGAAACGATGCGACCACGTCATCGGCTTCCGAATCAATGAACATGCAAGCAAGTTCGGAAGAATCGAATGCTTTATCCTCAGCAACAGGCAAACGGGACAACGCATCAGCGTTTCCGTGCTTAGCAGTGGACCGATACAAGATATCGTAGCGGTACTGCGAGAGAAAAAGAGACCAGCGAATGAATTTCTGCGCTGTACGAGGAGGTACAGGCTTGTTCGGATGAAAAAGCGATGTCAAAGGTTTGTGGTCCGTGATGATTGTAAAGTGACGACCATACAAGAAATCGTGAAACTTTGTTACACCAAACACAAGAGCCAAAGCTTCCTTCTCTATTTGGGAATAATTTCTTTGCGCAGATGAGAGCAATTTTGACGCAAAGGCAATAGGGCGATCATGCGAACCATCTTTGTGCGCAAGCACAGCACCGATCCCGAAATCCGATGCATCGACCATCAACAAAAGGGGTTTTCGGGGATCGAATGGCGTAAGGCAAGTATTTGAAAGTAACGCCGATTTCAACTGGCGAAAGGCGCGTTCGCATTCCGTCGTCCAGACGAACGGAACACCTTTACGGCGTAAGCGATGAAGCGGAGCTGAAATGGAAGAAGCATTGCGCACAAACCGATGATAATAATTTACCTTACCCAGCACACTCTGTAGCTGTTTTAAGTTCTGCGGTGACGGCAAGTCCTGAATGGCACGAAGGTGCTCTGGACTCGGATGTATACCTTGGGCGTTAAGGACATGGCCCAGGTACGGTAAGTCACGAGCAAAAAACACACATTTGTCCTTCCTCAAGCGAAGACCATTCTGACGCAAGACCTGAAAGAAGGTCCGGAGATTCTGCAAATGTTCGGCTTCTGTCTTTCCTGAGATCACAATATCGTCCAGATAGTTCGCAGCAGTAGGGACCGACGCACAAATAGTTTGTAAATATTGCTGAAATAAAGCAGGGGCGGATGCACACCCGAATGGCAGTCTTTTGAAGCGATACCAGCCAAGATGCGTGTTTACCACCAAGACGCGCTGGGAGTCTTCGTCCACAGGTATCTGCAAGTACGCATCTGCTAGGTCCAATTTTGAAAAATATTTTCCCGGGCACAGTTTGTCAAAAAGATCTTCCGGGCGGGGCAAAGGAAAAGTAGCAGTCACAAGTTGTGGATTCACAGTTGCCTTGAAGTCCACACGAAGTCTCAATTTTCCGGAAGGTTTTGGCAAAATTACTAAGGGGGAGGCCCAGAGAGAAGCCTGCACACGTTCAATTACACCTTGAGATTCTAAATCGTGCAATGTTCGTGCGACCTCATCACGCAATGCGTAGGGAACATTGCGCGCTCTGAAAAATTTCGGTTGCGCGTTGTCTTTCAGTTCCAAATGCGCTTCATAGTTCTTAGCGCAACCAAGGCCCGGTGCAAAAATGTCTGCAAATTCGTCACAAAGACGAGAAACACTGGCGGAAGGCACAGTCTGATTCACTGAGAGGACCTGATTTACTATAGACATATTAAATAATTGAAACAAATCTAAACCAAACAAGTTCACTGCACTAGAGGAACGAAGAACATAAAATGACACAAGTTTTGTCTGTCCCTTGTATGCGGCAAGAAGGCTGCACTGGCCTAACACAGGTATATGCTGTCCTGAGTAACTAGTTAACTTAACATTTGCGGCACGCAATGGCGGGGCGCCCAGTTGTTTGTACGTGTCGTGATTGAGCAATGAAACAGCAGCTCCGGTATCGAGCTGGAATGGTATCACTTTTCCTGCAAAGTCTAAGTCCACAAAAAGTTTATTGTCTTGTTGACGACAAGAGCGACTGTCTGGTGCAATTTGAACTGATACAGGTCCAGAAGCACTTGCAACTTTACGGGATTTCCGGCGACGTCGACGCACACTTTGGGTGGGACGAACACAGTCACTGTTAGCTAAAGTGTCACTGGACGGGTGGGAATGAACGACATGAATGTCCATGGGCGAAGGTCCACGAGCCTGATTGTCCTGGGTGCGATTCCGGCGCGAAGCAAAGGGCCTGGAATTTGTGTGATTGTCGGATCTTAACTTTTTCTGGCAAACACTTTGTACATGTCCTTTCTTGTGACAGTAAAAGCAAATAGCTTGGCGTGACGGGCAATTTTCACGCGAATGTCTAGTTGCACACCGCGGGCAAGATTTCACTGCATTTGCTTGCTTACGCGGCGCACGTGGTTGCAAGCTAGGCGGCCGCAGCGAAGTCGGGCGCGAGGGCCGCTTAGCGTCCCGTGCAGCGGGCCCGGCGGGCCGATTAATGTGACACACTGCTGGCGAAGTTTCAAATGATTCCTGAGCAAAGTCAAGTGTGTCTTGCCTGTCCAATATGTCTATCACTTGTTGCAGGGAGGGATTAACTAGCTTCAAAATCTGTTCCCTTATGCGAACATCAGAAACGTTCTGTGCAATTGCATCACGCACCATAGTATCTGAATATGGGAGGCCACATTCACAGGCAAACGCGCAGTCTCTAGTAAGGCCTTGCAAAGTTGCTACCCACTCCCTATTAGTCTGACCGGCCGTACGTTTTGTACGAAAAAACGTATACCGTTTGGCAACTACATTTACTGTTTCTTTGAAATAGGCATCTAAAGCCGACAAAATTTCCTCGTAGGTCAGAGTTGCTACGTCGCGTCGGGGAAACAATTTCACTATCACCCGGTAGGTAGACACACCGACACAAGAAAGCAAAAACGGCTGCCGCTCTTTACCTTGAATTCCATAAGCAGTGAGGTGGAAGTTGAACTGATCGGCCCACTCAGTCCAGCTTTCAGTTGTGGCTTCAAAGGGCCGAAATGGCGGTGCGACAGCGTTGTGTGGCTGCGGTAGCGATGAAGCGGCTACCGCCGCATCGGTTTGCAGCGCACGTTGACCCTGGACGAGCTGTCCAAGGGCTTCCAATAACGCCTGCGTCTGCTGATTCTGCAAGCGAAAAAATTCGGACAGTACATCTGGAGAATGCGGCGAAGCCATGACACAAACAAATTAGAGCAAATATAACACAAAGACTGCAACGTGGGCGCGGTATCCCATCCTCGTCGCCAAAATATTGTTGTGTCGATTCCCTAAGGTCTCGACACAATGAGTGGCTAGGTGCACGCGAAACTAACGCAGACGGGCGTAAATTCTGAAACAGGAGACTGGATGAAAACTATAAAGAAAAGAAGAGAGATTTTAATATACTTAACTTTAATGTAGTCTTGTTCTTGTTGAAATACATCTCTTGCATAGTAGTAAGCAATTAGCAATGATACACATGGCGCCTTGCTAGGTAGTAGCGATGGACTAGCTGAAGGCTATTTAATCTGTCTCTCGGCAAATGAGAGAATGACTTGATACGTCAGGTCGCAAGCTATGTCGTCCGTACAACTGGGGCGAGGTCATGTCCGTGTCTTGTGACCTGCCCTGTGGTGGCGCTACGTTTGCGAATACACAGTGGCGACACGCGGGTCCGACATGTACTACAGGACCGCGGCCGATTTAAGTTACCACCTAGCAAGTGTGGTGTCTAGCGGTGACACCACACATCGCATAGTTCATGTCTTTGATAACAGCCGAAAGCCGGCTTGATCATAGCTTAGCGTAACTGATAATGTGACATAGCTTACTTTTTTTCAGATTTTACTGATAACTGCAGCATTCGCGAGAAGTCCGAGGTTGCTGTCAATAGCATCTACTAGGTTATTAATAAACAACATGAACGGAGAGGGTCCCAATTCACTTTCCTGGGGAACGCTAAAGGCTTTTTCTATACCTGCTGATGAATCTCCATCCAAGATTACATGCCACGGACTCTGTAGCAAGAAATCCTGAGTCCAGTCACAAATTTCGTTTGGTATACCATATGATCGAACATTCGTACATAAATGTGGACGTGGTGCACAGCTAATTTTTTTATCTACATCTACGTGTTACTCTGCTATTCACAATAAAGTGCCTGGCAGAGGGTTCGATGAACCACCTTCAAGCTGTCTCTCTACCGTTCCACTCTCGATCGGCAAGCGGGATAAACGAGCACTTAAATTTTTTTGTGCAAGCCCTGATTTCTCTTATTTTACCGTGATGATCATTTCTCCCTATGTAGGTCAGTGCCAACAGAATGTTTTCGTAATAAGAGGAGAAAACTGGTGATTGAAATTTCATGAGAATATCCCATCGCAACGAAAAACGCCTTTGTTTTAATGATTGCAATTAACCTATCATGAATGTGGCACTATCTCACTATTACGCGATAATGCAAAACGAGCTGCCCTTCTTTGAACTTTTTCGATGTCATCCGTCAGTCCCACCTGATGCGAATCCCACACCGCACAGCAGTACTCCAGAATAGGGCGAACAGGCGTGGTGTCAGCAGTCTCTTTTGTAGACCTGTTGCACCTTCTAAGTGTTCTGCCGTTGAATCGCAGTCTTTGGTTTGCTCTACCCACAATATTATCTATGTGATCGTTCCAAGTTAGGTTATTTGTAATTGTAATCCCGAAGTATTTAGTTGAATTTACAGCCCTCAGATTTGTGTGACTTATCGCGTAATCGAAATTAAGCTGAATTCTTTTAGTACTCATGTGAATAACTTCGCACTTTTGTTTATTCAGGGTCAATTGCTACTTTTCGCACCATACAGACATCTTATTTAAACCATTTTGCAAGTCGTTTTTATCATCTGATGACTTTACAAGACTGGAAATGACAGCATCATCTGCAAACAATCTAAGACGGCTACTCAGATTTTGTCCTATGTCATAAACATAGATCAGGAACAGTAGAGGGCCTATAACACTTCCTTGGGGAACGCCGGATATTACTTCTGTTTTACTCGATGACTTTCCGTCTATTACTACGAACTGTGACCTCTCTGACAGGAAATCAGGAATCCAGTCGCACAACTGAGGCGATACTCCGTAGGCACGCAGTTTGGTTAGAAGACGCTCGTGAGGAACGGTGTCGAAAGCCTTCTAAAAATATGGTATCAATTTGACATCCCCTGTCGATAGCACTTATTACTTCTTGAGTATAAAGAGCTAGTTGTGTTTCACATGAACGATATTTTCTGAATCCGTGCTGATCGTTTTCTTCGAGGTACTTCATAATGTTCGAATAAAGTATATGTCCCAAAACCCTACTGCAAATCGACGTTAGTGATATAGTAAAAAAGTAAAAACCCGCCTCGATTGCGAAAAAGGTTCCTAGTGTTAAGTGTTAACCCAGGTTTCGGCGTAGATAAATACACCTTCTTCAGAACAACAATGTTAAAAAAACCTGGGTTAACACTTAACACTAGGTGCTTTTTCGCAATCGAGGCGGGTTTTTAGTTTTTTACTATATTAACCAACGATTGCTGACGCGCTGCGATGTTGAAGGTTCTCAGTGATATAGCCCTGTAATTCAGCGGATTACTCCTACTTCGCTTTTTGGGTATTGGTTGACTTGAGCAATTTTCCAGTGTTTAGGTACGGATATTTCTGTCAGCGAGTGGTTGTAAATAATTGCTAAATATGGAGCTATTTTGTCAGCATACTCTGAGAGGAACCTGACTGGTATACAATCTGGACCGGAGGCCTTGCCTTTATTAAGTGATATAAGCTGCTTTGTTACACCGAGGATATACTTCTATGTTTCTCATCTTGGCAGTTGTTCTTGATTGTAATTCAGGAATATTTACTTCGTCTTCTTTGGTGAAGGAGTTTTGGAAAACCGTGTTTAATAACTCTGCTTTAGTGGCACTGTCATCAGTGACTTCACCGTTGTTATCTCGGCGTGAAGATATTGATTGCGTCTTGCCAATGGTGTGCTTTATGTATGACCAGAATATATTTGGCTTTTCTGCCAGATTTCGAGACAGAATTTTGTTGTGGAAATTATTAAAAGCATGACGCATTGAAGTACGCGCCATATTTCGAACTTCTGTAAAACTTTGCCAATCTTGGGGATTTTGCGTTCTTTTAAATTTGGTACGCTTTTTTCGTTTTGTTGGATGTCAAGAAATATATGTGCCTGAGTGCTGCGATCTATGACTTACAGGATATCATCCGGGAAAAGCGAGAGTTGGTTTTCTTATGAGCCACGTTTTCGGAATCCATGTTGGTTCTCATGGAGGACGTGATTCTGTTCGAGATACCTCGTTACGTTTGAGCGCAGGATATGTTCTAAGGTTCTACAACAGGCAGATGTCAAATACTTTCAGTTATCAATGACATGGTGGTCAGCATCAGACTTGTGAGGACACTGGATGACCCAGGAATCTCCCAGAGCGATGGTTACTCACGTGAAGGTGGGCGGCGGGTTCCCCTGGGCGGCACAGCTCAGCGTTACGTCACGGCCCTGCTCCACCGTCAGTGACGTCACCGAACGCTGCGTCAGCCGCGGGGGCATGCCGCCCGTCGCCTCTGTAAACAAACGAGACAGAAATTGCTACTTAAATTCTTTGTAACACTTATTTTAAAATTTGTTTATCATATTCTGAGGAATGGTTCAAATGGTTCTGAGGACTGTGGGACTCAACTGCTGAGGTCATTAGTCCCCTAGAACTTAGAACTAGTTAAACCTAACTAACCTAAGGACATCACAAACATCCATGCCCGAGGCAGGATTCGAACCTGCGACCGTAGCGGTCTTGCGGTTCCAGACTGCAGCGCCTTTAACCGCACGGCCACTTCGGCCGGCTTATCATATTCTGAGGAACTATTCGAACCATAGGTCTCAGTCATGGACAGACTTGCGGAGGCACGGTTTACTTTTTCTCTCTTTGCGCATTTATGTCTGTAAGCTCCACAACTCGGCTATCTTGTCTCGCAGGACAAACTATGTAACTGATTATATGGACAAAGCCCTCATTAACGAACAAGCTGGATTTAGACCAAGAAAATCATGCTGTGGCCAAATCCTTAATCTCACACAGTACATCGAAGACGGCTATCAGAGAGGAGAAGTAACTGGGGTCGCATTCCTGGATCTCAGTGCCGCATATGACACAGTTAACCATAAGTTGCTAACCGAGAAAGTATATAATGTCACTAGGGACTACACCCTTTCTATGCTCGTGCAATGCATGCTACAGAACAGACGCTACTATGTAACCTTACAATCTAAAAACAGCCGATGGATGACACAAAAAAATGGACTTGCACAAGGTAGTGTCTTGGCTCAAATATTATTTAACATCTATACGAATGACCTTCACATCAGCCACCAGACACGAATGTTCATTTATGCCGATGATGCAGCAGTGGCCACACAGGATAAAACCTTTGAAGAAGTGGAGGAGAATCTCACAGGAGCCTTAAAAGAACTTGCTACCTATTACGAATGCAATAATCTGAAACCAAACCCTAGTAAATCTCAAGTATCCGCCTTCCATCTTAGGAACAAACAAGCCAAAGTTGAACCATACAAACAGCCCAAAATACCTGGGAGTAACATTGGACAGAGCGCTTACTTTTAAGCAGCACTGTCACAACACTAAAAAAAAAAAAGGTCTGTGCCAGGAAGAAGATACTGCGGAAGCTAACAGGTTCATCGTTGGGAGCTCAACCACACGTTTTGCGCACCACGGGTCTGGCGCTGAGCGTCTCAGCAGCGGAATACGCGGCGCCAGTTTGGAGGAACTCTGCTCACACTAAGCAAGTTGACGTCGCCGTAAACGAAACTGTACGTATTGCCACAGGATGCCTCAAACCAACTCCCAAAGACAAAATTTATCCCATCATAGGCATAGCACCACCCACTATCCGTAGACAAGTAGCCGCCGAGATCGAAAGATCACAACAAAAGCATGATCCTCGACACCCGATGCATATGCACCGAAAACAACGTGTCCGGCTGAAATCCCGCAGGAGTTTCATTGAAACTACTGATGAGATCGCCACCAAGCCCGTCGCAAGGCGGCTATCTCTCTGGGAAGAAATGGTGCCACACTCCACAATGGAACTACTCGAGGAGGGATCTGCAGGATTTCAACTACCTTTTACAACTTGGAGGTCATTAAACCGGCTGCGCACTGGAGAAACTGTGTGCAAATCAATCCTATTTAAATGGGGTTACAGTGATAACGATAGGTGTGAATGCGGAGCAATATGGGACTTGGACCACTTATTGATTTGCCCAGATATGTCTACAACATGCACTAAAGACTATACGAGGGCAGTTCAATAAGTAATGCAACACATTTTTTTTCTGAAACAGGGGTTGTTTTATTCAACATTGAAATACACCAGGTTATTCCCCAATCTTTTAGCTACACAACACTATTTTTTCAACGTAATCTCCATTCAATGCTACGGCCTTACGCCACCTTGAAATGAGGGCCTGTATGCCTGCACGGTACCATTCCACTGGTCGATGTCGGAGCCAACGTCGTACTGCATCAATAACTTCTTCATCATCCGCGTAGTGCGTCCCACGGATTGCGTCCTTCATTGGGCCAAACATATGGAACTCCGACGGTGCGAGATCGGGGCTGTAGGGTGCATGAGGAAGAACAGTCCACTGAAGTATTGTGAGCTCCTCTCGGGTGCGAAGACTTGTGTGAGGTCTTTTGTTGTCATGAAGAAGGAGAAGTTCGTTCTGATTTTTGTGCCTACGAACACGCTGAAGTCGTTTCTTCAATTTCTGAAGAGTAGCACAATACACTTCAGAGTTGATCGTTTGACCATGGGGAAGGACATCGAACAGAATAACCCCTTCAGCGTCCCAGAAGACTGTAACCATGACTTTACCGGCTGAGGGTATGGCTTTAAACTTTTTCTTGGTAGGGGAGTGGGTGTGGCGCCACTCCACTGATTGCCGTTTTGTTTCAGGTTCGAAGTGATGAACCCATGTTTCATCGCCTGTAACAATCTTTGACAAGAAATTGTCACCCTCAGCCACATGACGAGCAAGCAATTCCGCACAGATGGTTCTCCTTTGCTCTTTATGGTGTTCGGTTAGACAACGAGGGACCCAGCGGGAACAAACCTTTGAATATCCCAACTGGTGAACAATTGTGACAGCACTACCAACAGAGATGTCAAGTTGAGCACTGAGTTGTTTGATGGTGATCCGTCGATCATCTCGAACGAGTGTGTTCGCACGCTCCGCCATTGCAGGAGTCACAGCTGTGCACGGCCGGCCCGCACGCGGGAGATCAGACAGTCTTGCTTGACCTTGCGGTGATGATGACACACGCTTTGCCCAACGACTCACCGTGCTTTTGTCCACTGCCAGATCACCGTAGACATTCTGCAAGCGCCTATGAATATCTGAGATGCCCTGGTTTTCCGCCAAAAGAAACTCGACCACTGCCCGTTGTTTGCAACGCACGTCCGTTACAGACGCCATTTTAACAGCTCCGTACAGCGCTGCCACCTGTCGGAAGTCAATGAAACTATACGAGACGAAGCGGGAATGTTTGAAAATATTCCACAAGAAATTTCCGTTTTTTTCAACCAAAATTGGCCGAGAAAAAAAAGTGTTGCATTACTTATTGAACTGTCCTCGTATTTTGAAAGTCCATGACAAAGCAACCTACGTTGCTAATTACTGGGAAGGGAAGATACGTATAATTGGTGCATCCGGATACGGAAGAAGAAGAATTGAAGAAATGCTGTAAAACACTAAATGCACTGTAGGTGCCTCTGACTATTAGTTTGCAGTACGTTTGTTCTACAATTCTGGACTAGGTTCCCTAAAACGGGTTTTCCACAAATACATAAAGCTATTAGCCTCTGCATTGGTGATTTATACTGATATTTAAGTGCATATATTTCTTTAATGATAAATTTATGTATTAGTAATTGAGCCATGTGCGGCTCGCGTTCATGCCGTTTGTTCTTTGGCATTTTGTCACATCGAGTGGCGTCTTGTTTCCGTTACTTACTGGTGTAACGAAGTTGCTGGCTTGCCTCCTCGAGTGGCAGCAGCAGCGCTTATCGATGCTAGTACTGCCGTACTATATTTGGTGTGACTGCTAGTACTTCCGGGTGGTGGTGGTGTGTGCGGCAGTCATTCGGTTGGGACGGAGCGGAGAGGAAGTCTCCACAGCGCGGGGCCAAGCTGGGACCGCTGGTGGCGTGCACTCGCTGTCGGATCGTGAGGGGCTACCTGCGAGTGCGACAAAGTTCGTTGCTCACGGAGCCTGGACGCTGACGTTGAGTCAGCAGTTAACCTGTTATGAAACCTCAGCTATTGTGACATTTGCGGATTGTTGCTCCCTGGGCCATTCGGGCTAGCAGCAAAGTATGTTGTGTTGGAGTTGGCGAAACCTTGCAGCCGTCTTCCTATACTGTGATTAATTGTCAAATTGACTGTTACTTTCCAGTGAAGTGCACCAGCGGTATTTTCTGTCCTGTGGCCGTTAACGCCCCAGTTACCTGCCCTGGTCGTTAGCGTAGTTTTCCAGCAGTGTGCCTTTCCTCGTCATTTTGATGCTGTCCAGCACGGCGTGTAGTTAGACAGCCTTTTAAGTTGTTTGGTTCATATTTTGCTTAGAGTGGTTATTGTTCCCTTGGCTGCTTTTAGACGCCAATTTCTGAAGACGCAGTGGTGTTCGTATCCTCGTCCTCGGCGGATATTTTGCATCATTGCGCCGTTGGTTGGACGGAAGGGAATTGGGTAATTTTTGGTCGGTCCTTGGGCCATCCCAAGTTTGGGTTACGATCCGATTACGTAACATCAACTCTTGGTTGCGTGTCTCGCCTCACCTTACGTTTGAGCTATCGTCTCAGGCCGAACACTTCTGAGCACCACTTCTTCTGTTTGTTTTAGATTGTGATTTTCATTTTAGTTTGAAGTACTGTGCGTGGCTGTCGGCCGTGTATTAATTCTGTTCTCTCTAAATTTTACATAAAGGCCTTCAGCCGAGTTAAATGAAAATTTTGAGGATTGATTTTCTTAAAAATATTTTTTGCTTAAATTTGTTCTATCTGAAACTGATTGTAATCCAGGCCCTAAGTCGTTAGTTGTTCAATCCGTTATGCTCTGCCTTCAGTCGAGGATTTACGTGAACCTCTTTGAATAAGGCCTTCAGCCCTGTGTATTCCTTAAAGAAGAATTTTTAATAAGAAGAAAGGGAGTTTATTTTAAATTGTTTTTCTGACTTGGTATTTAGGCCTTCAACCGTTGTTTCAAATTGGTTTGTGGCCTTCAGCCATGCAATAAGTTAACATTTCATTAATTAGGCTTTTGGCTGTTCTGTTGTAAGACTAAAACGAAATTTCTTGGTTAGAAAAAATTGTTTATTAATGTACTTTAATTATAGTTGTCCTTCAGACGTGTAGTGTAGGCCTTCAGCCGATAATTATTTTCAATTGCATGTTCTTTTTTTTAATTTTTACCTTCTACTTTTATTTGCTTTTGATTTCGAAGCCAGGCCTTCATCCGTTCTTGTTTTGATGTGGTTTTGGGCCTTCAGCCCAGAAAGCATCTCAAGTTTTCTTTAACTAGGCCTTCAGCCTATTGTCTAATTGTGATCTTTTAAAGCAGTGTGTAAATAAGTGGTTCTTAGAAAAGTAAAGTTGTGTGTTTGATTGTGCAACTCACAGTAACTGTTAACGGCCCCATCCACAATTGTAACCTTATCCTGTGCGCTCTATGAGTACCTACCTTCCATGTTTCAGTAATAGTAGAGGAATTTGAATAACATAATGCAAAACGGGCTAGAAAGAATAAAGTAGTTTCCAGAATGAGATTTTCACTCTGCAGCGGAGTGTGCGCTGATATGAAACTTCCTGGCACATTAAAACTGTGTGCCCGACCGAGACTCGAACTCGGGACCTTTGCCTTTCGCGGGCAAGTGCTCTACCAACTGAGCTACCGAAGCACGACTCACGCCCGCTACTCACAGCTTTACTTCTGCCAGTACCTCGTCTCCTACCTTCCATACTTTACAGAAGCTCTCCTGCGAACCTTGCAGAACTAGCACTCCTGAAAGAAAGGATATTGCGGAGACATGGCTTAGCCACAGCCTGGGGGATGTTTCCAGAATGCTAGTTCTGCAAGGTTCGCAGGAGACCTTCTGTAAAGTATGGAAGGTAGGAGACGAGGTACTGGCAGAAGTAAAGCTGTGAGTACCGGGCGTGAGTCGTGCTTCGGTAGCTCAGTTGGTAGAGCACTTGCCCGCGAAAGGCAAAGGTCCCGAGTTCGAGTCTCGGTCGTGCACACAGTTTTAATCTGCCAGGAAGTTTCAATAAAGTAGTTGTTTTGACGAGCGATTGCTGTTATGGTTCATGCAATGTGTTAAAATAAGAATAACTGTAATACGAAAATGTAACAGTATGTGGTAGAAATAACTATGAAGAGAATTGTATAATGTGTTTAGTTGAAGTATCTAAATATTGAGGAAAGTTTTATAAATTATAGAGTGTAGTAATCAGTGCAAGGGCGAGTGTTTGCTGCACTCTATAATTTATAAGCCACATAACAGTCGCTGAGTGCACCAATTTTCCGACTGGAAGGTAACCTGATTGCGAAAAGTGTTTCTAAACGAATGATGATCAGGTATATGGGTATTAATTTGACTAGAGTAGTGTACCGCGTGACAAAACTCAGGACAGAGGTGCAAGGCAGAGATCGTTTTCTTTTGTGCTGGGAGCATGCCTACAGCATTTTTCGGAAGTTAGTCTTCGGTTTATCAGTTTGCGAGCTGAGAATTCGACCTGTGAACATAGTGCTGCTTATACTGACTGTGATGTAGGTAGGTGTTTATTTGCCTGCAACTTTTCTGCTAGAAATATTTCAGATTTCGATAGTACCATTGTTTATAGTATATGTAGGACCATCAGTCATAGAAAAGTAATTTACTATGAAAAAAGCAACAATATAATTCAAAAGTGTGCTAAACGTACATTCAACACCCCGAGGGATCATAGCCTTAATTCCCGATACCATTACTTAATTTACTCTTGTCTTATTCAGGGCGAGTCAGGCAAGGCGTGACAACCCTTTTTATTTCGTAAACACACACAGCGAAACGTGGTTTTCGGCAAATGTCAAGGGGCATGTTTTCGTTTGGTTAATGCTTTTAGCGCTGTTATCAACTGAGATATTGAAGTACTTTCTTTTAAAAAATGGAACCCTAACCGTTTTATAACTACATTCGATAGCTCTTCAGACCTATGTGCTTACTTGGCTGCGTGCTTCTTAGAGGTAAAATACGCACTGTCGGACAAGTGTCTCTATCTACACTGCAGCCGCGCGGGATTAGCCGAGCGGTCTTAGGCGCTGCAGTCATGGACTGTGCGGCTGGTCCCGGCGGAGGTTCGAGTCCTCCCTCGGGCATGGGTGTGTGTGTTTGTCCTTAGAATAATTTAGGTTAAATAGTGTGTAAGCTTAGGGGCTGATGACCTTAGCAGTTAAGTCTCATAAGATTTCACACACATTTAAACATTTTTTTATCTACACTGCTCTAAATTATATCATGTGGGATACATTCTTCGAACTAAACATTTTATAAAAAATACTTTCGTGACTACCTGTACATCGCAAAATAAATATTCGTCTTAACGAAATAACGTTCCATGCTGAACGTATCTACATCTACATCTACATGGATACTCTGCAAATCACATTCAAGTGCCTGGCAGAGTCAACTGCCCCTTTCAGATATCTTTTCTAAATCGTTTTGCAGTTTGTTTCGATCTTCTGATGACTTTATTAGTCGATAAACGACAGCGTCATCTGCAAACAACCGAAAACGGCTGCTCACATTGTCTCCAAAATCGTTTTTATATATAAGGAACAGCAAAGGACCTATAACACTACCATGGAGAACGCCAGAAATCACTTCTGTTTTCCTCGATGACTTTCCGTCAATTACTACGAATTGTGACCTCCATTACAGGAAATCACAAATCCAGTCACATAACTGAGACGATATTCCATAAGCATGCAATTTCACTACGAGCCGCTTGTGTGGTACAGCGTCAAAAGCCTTCTGGAAATCCAGAAATACGAAAACGATCTGAAATCCTTTGTCAATAGCACTTAGCACGTCATGTGAATAAAGAGCTAGTTGTGTTTCACAGGACTGATGTTTTCTAAACCCATGTTGACTGTGTATCAATAGACCGTTTTCTTCTAGGTAATTCATAATGTTCGAACACAATATATCTTCTAAAATCCTGCTCCATATCGACGTTAACAATATTTGCCTGTAATTTAGTGGATTACTCCTACTACCTTTCTTGAATATTGGTGTGACCTGTGCAACTTTCCAGTCCTTGGGTGCGGATCTTTCGTCAAGCGAACCGTTGTATATGATTCTTAAGTATGGAGCTAATGCATCAGCACACTCCGAAAGGAACCTAATTGGTATACCGTCTGGACCAGAAGACTTGCTTTTATTAAGTGATTTAAGTTGCTTCACTATTCCGAGGATATTTACTTCTACGTTACTCATGTTGGCAGCTGTTCTCGAATCGAATTCTGGAATATTTACTTCGTCTTCTTTTGTGAAGGCAAATCGGAAGGCAGTGTTTAGTAACTCTGCTTTGGCTGCGCTGTCTTTGATAGCATCTCCATTGCTATCGCGCAGAGAGGGCATTGATTGTTTCTTGCCGCTAACATACTTCACACACGACCAGAATCTCTTTGGATTTTCTGCCAGGTTTCGAGACAAAGTTTCGTTGTGGAAACTGTTATAGGCATCTCGCATTGAAGTCCGCGCTAAATTTCGAGCTTCTGTAAAATATTTCAATCTTGGGGATTTTGCGTCTGTTTAAATTTGGCATGTTTGTTTCGTTGTTTCTGCAACAGTGTTCTAACCCGTTTTGTGTACCTAGGAGGATCAGCTCCGTCGTTTGTTAGTTTATTTGGTACAAATCTCCCAATTGCTGCCGCGCATAACTATTTGTGTACCAAGGAGGATCGGCTCCGTCGTTTGTTAATTTATTTGGTATAAATCTCTCAATTGCTGCCGCGCATAACAGCTGCGTGCAATACACGCTGTAGACTTACTTGAAATTGCAATGCAGTTTCGTACACACGTAAATAGAGAAATCACTAATGATGATTTTGTAGCCCAATTCACATAACGTAAATTTTGTATTCTACAAAATACTCTATCCTTTATTTAAGCACGTGTTCAAACTTTTGGCCACGATGCACTGAAAACCACAGTTGCAATGGCCGTTCGAAAGAACGATGAAGAGATGTAATTGCACTGGATGATACGGCAGAGCAGGCACGGGCGATTCGACGACACATATTGTCTGGCGTAGTTGCGGCTTCGTCATAGACTTTATCTTTGAGTGCACACATTGGAGAAACGTATGGTCGTCTGTGGAGGACATGTGGCTGGTCTCTGTGGAGGTTCGAGTCCTCCCTCGGGCATGGGTGTGTGTGTTTGTCCTAAGGATAATTTAGGTTAAGTAGTGTGTAAGCTTAGGGACTGATGACCTTAGCAGTTAAGTCCCATAAGATTTCACACACATTTGAACATTCTCTGGAGGACAGACCGACAAAATTCTGTACGGCGTTCGAAATAATGGTTGTCAAGTGCTTGATATAGTGACAGATGATAAGGATGGAAATTCTGTCGATGCAGGATGCGAATGACATTCGTCTGCCTAATTCCACATTCCTTGGCAACATGTCTCGTATCACTGTGCAGATGTTCAACGTCGTAGCCAGAATAGCTCCTTCGTGTTCTCTGTCAGACGCCGTTTTCTTTCTTGTCCTCTTTTTGACGTTAAAGCAGCCTGTCCACACTAGTGTCTTAATAAGTCGTGCAGTTACCTGGCGCATCGGGCGTTGCCGATCCGTAAAAATAGCCCTATACCGCTGGACTGTTTTTACGGCATTTATTTTCAATTCACCATATGGAAATGGTATATCCAACTTCTCTTCGTTGGTGTACATGTCTGCACGCAACGAATGTTGAAGCAGAAATGAGCCGCCCTGCTGTGCACACAAGTAAACAGGCAGATGTGTTGCCATTCTGACACTGTGTAGCGCGAGAGCTCTGCTTGGCGGTATTTGCGCCGCTAATGCCGACTTCTGCCACCGTGCTCTCAAATTCTTGGACATTTCTGCTTCAACGCGGTAAACAGTCCAGAAGAGTTTTA
Source organism: Schistocerca nitens (assembly GCF_023898315.1). Lineage (NCBI taxonomy): Eukaryota > Metazoa > Arthropoda > Insecta > Orthoptera > Acrididae > Schistocerca > Schistocerca nitens. The sequence continues at coordinate 26,359,044 of NC_064614.1, forward strand.
TTGACGAGTGCTATGGCGTCTCGCTAGAGTGAGTAACTTGTTGCTTTCGGAGCGTTGACCGGTCATGTTCGCTCTCACAAGGGAACCTCCCCATCGCCCCCCCCCCCCTCCCCCCTCAGATTTAGTTATAAGTTGGCACAGTGGATAGGCCTTGAAAAACTGAACACAGATCAATCGAGAAAACAGGAAGAAGTTGTGTGGAACTATGAAAAAAATAAGCAAAATATACAAACTGAGTAGTCCATGTGCATGATAGCCAATATCAATGAAAAGTGCGCTCAGGAGCGCCGTGGTCCCGTGGCTAGCGTGAGCAGCTGCGGAGCAAGAGGTCCTTGGTTCAAGACTACCTTCGAGTGAAAAGTTTAATTGTTCATTTTTCGACAATTATTATCTGTCCGTTCGATGCAAGGTAACTGCGCCGTAGTATGGGGACGCTACACCTAAACCGAAACCGAAAATTTTGAAAACGTTAAAAACATATGTTTGACAGCGCACAGGGAAAACTGTGCGACTGTGAAACCGTTGCATTCATTTGTTGCAGTTTATGTGACAAACTATTATGTTTTCATCACTTTTTTGGGAGTGATTATCACATCCATAAGAAAACCTAAATCGGGCAAGGTAGAAGAATCTTTTTACCCATTCGCCAAGTGTACAAGTTAGGTGGGTCGACAACATATTGCTGTCATGTGACGCACATGCCGTCACCAGTGTCGTATAGAATATATCAGACGTGTTTTCCTGTGGAGGAATCGGTTGACCTATGACCTTGCGATCAAATGTTTTTGGTTCCCATTGGAGAGGCAGGTCCTTTCGTCTAATAATCGCACGGTTTTGCGGTGCGGTCGCAAAATACAGACACTAAACTTATTACAGTGAACAGAGACGTCAATGAACGAACGGGCAGTTCATAACTTTGCGAAAATAAAAAAAGTAAACGTCTCACTCGAGGGAAGACTTGAACCAAGGACCTCTCGTTCTACAGTTGCACACGCTAACCACGGGACCACGGCGCTCCTGAGTTCGCATTATCCTTGATGTTCCTTATCTTGCGCATGGACTACTCAGTTTGCATATTTTTCTTATTTTTTCCACAGTTCCACACAACTTCTTCCTGTTCTCTCGACTGATCTGTGTTCAGTTTTTCAAGGCGTATCTGCTGTGCCAACTTACAACTAAATCTGAGGGGGGTGTGATGGGGAGGTTCCCTTGTCAGTCTGTGTTCCTCCGAGCGTGCCTTGGAGCCTTCATGCTGCCGTTGACGAGTCTGTACGGTCGCTGCGGCGCGTCGCACTGTTCACACTAGCGTCTGAGGAGACATGCTATAGTCCTAAAGATCGGGCTAGTGACAGATCGAGGCCATTAGCGCCTTAGGGATTAGCTCTTGGGGACTTCATCCACTACACCGACAGCGGACCACCGTAGACAATTACTTTGCTGAGAAGCCTTGTAGAACAAACGCTTTCAGTTGCCTGTGTTTCATAGTGACGGACTTCAGTGAATGGCTGACGTATTTTAACTAACGTTTGTATAGTGGATCTTAAAATTTTCCGGGCGAATGGAATGTTCAAAGAAATTTCGGGCTTGCAGCCGGTCGTCGATTATCATTGCACGATATTTCAAAAAAATGGTTCAAATGGCGCTGAGAACTATGCGACTTAATTTCTGAGGCCATCAGTCGCCTAGAACTTAGAACTAATTTAACCTAACTAACCTAAGGACATCAGACACATCCATGCCCGAGGCAGGATTCGAACCTGCGACCGTAGCGGTCGCTCGGTTCCAGACTGTAGCGCCTAGAACCACTCGGCCACTCCTGCCGGCTGCACGATATTTCGGCTGGGTAGGTGAACCTGAAGATGAGTCGCAAGTGCCCAGTCGAAATATCGTGCAATGAATTGATCGACGACGGGCTGCACTCGCGAAATTCGTTTGAACATAACATTTATGTAACTAGCCAAGCTTTATTTGATTTCAATGTAGTGGCAACGCGGTCTGGCTCTTGCTGTGTTCTGATGATCTTTGCTCCCTTTCCAGAATGTCTATATGTATATGGGTGACTGTGCTTTGCTATCACTATATTTTACTGCCTGTTGACTGGTTTCTTAAGTGTTAACTGTTCTTTCACTTAATATTGTCAAATTTTTATTAATGTACATTCAGAGTTCTGTTGATGGTTTCTACATACACTCTGTGTAATCTTCAGTACCCTGTTTTTATATTTATATTATTGTGTATCTTCAATTCACCCTTGTTTAATAAGAATTCCCTTTTAAACCTTGTTGCTAACGGGTACGGCCAGTTTGCCAGGCAGAGAGCGCGTTCGGTCTTGGTGACTGGGGCCGGCTCCTGATTATAAATGGTTCAAATGCCTCTGACAACTATGGGACTTAACATCTGTGGTCATCAGTCCCCTAGAACTTAGAACTACTTAAACCTAACTAACGTAAGGACATTACACACATCCATCCCCGAGGCAGGATTCGAACCTGCGACCGTAGCGGTTACGCAGTTCCAGACTGAAGCGCCTAGAACCACACGGCCACTCCTGATTATAAATCGCACGAGTAAAGTACGTCGTTATAAACCCTTTAAGTGCGATGCGGCACGTGATTATTGTTAAGCCTCACGGCTACAAATTTGTGCAGATACTGACTTTAGAAAATGAAATAAATTGTTTTCTTGGCTTAAATATTTTGTTGTCTGGCACCTCCATTCCCAGCACCTTGCTGTCAACCTTTCAGTGTGTTGTTTTTTTTTTTTTTACTGTTCAGCTCACTTAAACTGCACAGTATCACTGTCGGCATCTATATCGAACCAACGACCTACCGTTTAGAAACTGCAGTTAAGACGAGTATGTCTGCAGTACTCACTGACTAGATTTGTTCGCCAAATAGTCACACTACTTTACCTCTCAGCAGTGTAGCGTCTAAGTAGAGGCTGTATAGCACGCCACGTGGTAATACGACCTGTACTGACAAGGGGAGGCCGCCAATTGTGAAATTCAGATTCGATTCATACTGCGCATAATAAAAGCTCATGGCCAGAGGTGTAATGTGGCAAAGCACCAAGATGCACTTCTCAGCCGTTGTCGAGAAAATCGACAGTTAAAAGAAACCGTTGAGGTGAAATACTCTCTACGATTTGTACTTTCCTACAGTGTCGTGGCGCAGCGGTAAGCGCTCGGGTTCGTAATCCGAAGGTCGCCGGATCGAATCTTGCGCCATGCAACTTTTTTTTTAGTATTTGTTATTTGTTATATATATAAAATTCCCGGCAATCAGTTGCAACAATTATGCATATAATAAGTTGTTGCAAGTAGTTTGTCGTGGAAAAACTGGCGACTTCCAACATGATTATGTTTTCTGCAAACAAAGTTGTATTTCACAAATGTTATTAATTGTCTTCATAATGTTTACACGTGTAGTCAACGGAAGACGTAGAAACGATATTCCGAAACGAATACGTATAGTGTAAGTCAAACGTTCGAATTAGAGACCCCATGATATATATATATATATATATATATATATATATATATATATATATATATATATATATATATATATTTATTTGAATTACAAAAAACAAATACTAAAAAAAAAAATTGCATGACGCGAGATTCGATCCGGCGACCTTTGACTTACGAACCCAAGCACTGACCGCTGCGCCACGTCGCTATAGGAAGTCATACATCGTAGAGAGTATTTCACCGCAACGGTTTCTATTAACTGTCGATTTTCTCGACAACGACTGAGAAGTGCATCTTGGTGCTTTGCCACATTCCACCTCTGGCCATGAGCTTTTATTATGCGCAGTATGAATCGAATCTGAATTTCACAATTGGCGGCCTCCCCTTGAGAGATACGCAATTTAGGTACCAAAACTCTCGGTACAACCTTCCAAATCGGATATTAATGATAATATCCACTTCATACCGTCCTCTGAAACATGGTCCCTGAACTAAATAAGTTACTAAAGACTTACGAGTCTTTAATGATATATTGTTCCTAGATGAAAACTAGATCTAACTCTGCCATATTACGTCCATGTAGTAAAGCTACCCTCTCCAAAAAGTGGAACCTCCCTCTTTTCTGATTGACTGAGACAAAATACGCTTCATAAGCGTTGTTTTTGTCGTCTTATAATTTACTACTTCCCCTGGACAACCAATGACAAGCCTTAAATTACTTCTAGTATTATGCTTGAAGAATGACAGACAAACTGTAAACAACGGTATCTTCGTGTTGGCCTGAAGGACTGTCTTAAAGATATTACTTGATCTAGATATATGCCGCCCTTCGTGCAGGGTATTTGATTCATTACATGACTGGACAACAACGTACACACGCTCATACGTACTAAATTATTTACAATTTTAAAATTAGTTCTTCACGTATACTCTTCACTAACCCATCTACACATTCTGATCGCAAAAAAAAACTTTCAATTATTTACCCCAAAAATTGAAACGTGAATGAATGTTCCGAAATATGCTATTGTTGTTAGTTTTTATGACTATCTCACAACAATATGTTTAGCTACATCGTTTCTACGTCGTTGTACACAATGTCATATCACAGACAATGACATATCCTTGTACCATAAAAATATTCGTTACACAAGACTGAAAATTTCTAGTTTTACTGAAGTCAACTACAGAAGCTTCTCAAAGTACGTCAGACCAAGAATCAATTCCAGAAAGCTGCTCTCCATTGCCAGACTGACAGTTCGCGCAGTAAAGCATTGCCTGGACAGTTTCGGAGAAGATCGAAAGCAAATAGATGAGGAAAAGATCTGGTCGTGGCGGACCTGCGAAAGCTTTAATAAGGAAACTGAAGGAGTGAGTTTTGCTGGACAGAAACCAGCCATCTTAACTAATGCCACCAAATCCAGAATCGAGAAAACTGTAGGAGATCTAAAGCGCAGACGGCGCAAAGAAGCAGAGGAAATACGAACTTCATCTAGAGTTGTTGCATAGGAGAGCTCAGACTGATTTCGAACAGAGGCACTACCCTATGACACAGACGATCCACTGGAACTTACGCCAAAATTACCAACTGCCAACGGGAAAGAACAGATGGGGTCACAGGCCAAAGATATTTGTCGAAAGCGAACATGAAGAATTACTATGGTACTTCTCACTTCAAATAGATCGAAAGTTGGAACGCAATACAACAAACATCGTAATTGTAGAGGTAAAGGAAGTGTGGATAATTGATGTTACCCTCCCAGGCGACAGCAGATTCGACGAGAGACAACTCTGGCGTAAACCAGTGTAAATGATGCCACTGGTTCTGGGCGCATTGAAAACAGAGCCAAAATATCTTAGTGCCCACATTGATATAATATGTATGTGCCAACTATAAAAAGCCACATTACAGGGATGTGCAACAATTTTCCACCGACACATCACGCAGTCCTACAGACAGTGGAAGCTTCTGACTAGTGATGAAACACGAAATCCAGCGCAGTGATATGATTTACTGAGTTTACTGTTACGATTAACTAATACTAATGCTAACGTAGTTACAATAATCTTAAGCAGTACTGTTAAATATAATTCATTATCACTGAACCCAAAAAAGATCCACTATATGCAGTTCAGAACCTGTAAGAGTTTTTCTTCCAGCATATGTGTAACATATGAAGACGAGCAGATAGGAGAGACTGACAGTGTTAAATTTCTGCGATTACAAGTCGATACTAAATTCAGTTTGAAAGGGCATACCACAGAATTACGTCTAAACAAGTTTTCATTTTCAGTGCGAATGATATCAGAAACTGATGTGGTTGTTGTTGTGGTCTTCAGTCCTGAGACTGATTTGATGCAGCTGTCCATGCTACTCTATCCTGTGTAAGCTTCTTCATCTCCCAGTACCTACTGCAACCTACATCCTTCTGAATCTGCTTAGTGTATTCATCTCTTGGCCTCCCTCTACGATTTTTACCCTCCACGCTGCCCTCCAATACTAAATTTGTGATCCCTTGATGCCTCAGAACATGTCCAACCAACCGATCCCTTCTTCTAGTCAAGTTGTGCCACAAACTCCTTTTCTCCCCAATTCTATTCAATACCTCCTCATTAGTTATGTGATCTACCCAGCCGGCCGCGGTGGTCTCGCGGTTCTAGGCGCAGTCCGGAACCGTGCGACTGCTACGGTCGCAGGTTCGAATCCTGCCTCGGGCATGGATGTGTGTGATGTCCTTAGGTTAGTTAGGTTTAAGTAGTTCTAAGTTCTAGGGGACTAATGACCACAGCAGTTGAGTCCCATAGTGCTCAGAGCCATTTGAACCATTGATCTACCCATCTACTCCTCAGCATTCTTCTGTAGCACCACATTTCGAAAGCTTCTATTCTCTTCTTGCCTCAACTTCTTCCAGACTAAACTTCTACCAGTTTTTCCATTCGTCTGTAAAGAATTCGCGTTAGCATTTTGCTGCCGTGGCTTATTAAACTGATAGTTCGGTAATTTTCACATCTGTCAACACCTGCTTTCTTTGGGATTGGAAACAGATATTTTCAATAAATTGATAGCAACCATTAAAAACTTGGTTTCACGTAAAGCACAGCTTAAATAGAGTTTGAAAGACTTTTTGGTAGTAACGGATATCTTAACTCTTAGATCAGCTTAAGTAAGAATATCTATTCGATTTCAGTTTTGACAGCACTTGGTCACAGCAGTCAAGATTAGGTATTTTGTGCAAGTTTATTAGAAGTCCTGAGACTGGTTTGATGCAGCTCTCCATGCTACTCTATCCTGTGCAAGCTTCTTCATCTCCCAGTACCTACTGCAACCTACATCCTTCTGAATCTGCTTAGTGTATTCATCTCTTGGTCTCCCTCTACGATTTTTACCCTCCACACTGCCCTCCAATACTAAATTGGTTATCCCTTGATGCCTCAGAGCATGTCCTACCAACCGGTCCCTTCTTCTTGTCAAGTTGTGCCACAAACTCCTCTTCTCCCCAATTCTATTCAATGCTTCATCATTAGTTATGTGATCTACCCATCTAATCTTCAGCATTCTTCTGTAGCACCACATTTCGAAAGCTTCTATTCTCTATTTATCGTCCATGTTTCACTTCCTAATCTAATACCCTCAACATCACCCGACTTAATTCGACTACATTCCATTATCTTCGTTTTGCTTTTGTTGATGTTCATCTTATATCCTCCCTTCAAGACACCATCCATTCCGTTCATCTGCTCTTCCAAGTCCTTTGCTGTCTCTGACAGAATTACAATGTCATCGGCGAACCTCAAAGTTTTTATTTCTTCTCCATGGATTTTAATACCTACTCCGAATTTTTCTTTTGTTTCCTTTACAGCTTGCTCAATATACAGATTGAATAACATCGGGGAGAGGCTACAACCCTGTCTTACTCCTTTCCCAACCACTGCTTCCTCTTCATGTCACTCGACTCTTATAACTGCCATCTGGTTTCTGTACAAATTGTAAATAGCCTTTCGCTCCCTGTATTTTACCCCTGCCACCTTTAGAATTTGAAGGAGAGTATTCCAGTCTACATGGTCAAAAGCTTTCTCTAAGTCTACAAATGCTAGAAACGTAGGTTTGCCTTTCCTTAATCTTTCTTCTAAGATAAGTCGTAAGGTCAGTATTGCCTCACGTGTTCCAGTATTTCTACGGAATCCAAACTGATCTTCCCCGAGGTCGGCTTCTACTAGTTTTTCCATTCGTCTGTAAAGAATTCGTGTTAGTATTTTGCAGCTGTGGCTTAGTAAACTGATTGTTCGGTAATTCTCACATCTGTCAACACCTGCTTTCTTTGGGATTGGAATTATTATATTCTTCTTGAAGCCTGAGGGTATTTCGCCTGTTTCATACATCTTGCTCACCAGATGGTAGAGTTTTGTCAGGACTGGCTCTCCCAAGGCTGTCAATAGTTCTAATGGAATGTTTATCCATTCCTGGGGCCTTATTTCGACTTGGGTCTTTCCGTGCTCTGTCAAACTCTTCACACAGTATCATATCCCCCATTTCATCTTCATCTACATCCTCTTACATTTCCATAATATTGTCCTCAAGTGCATCGCCCTTGTATAGACCCTCTATATACTCCTTCCACCTTTCTGCTTTCCCTTCTTTGCTTAGTACTGGGTTTCCATCTGAGCTCTTGATGTTCATACAAGTGGTTCTCTTATCTCCAGAGGTCTCTTTAATTTTCCTGTAGGCAGTATCTATCTTACCCCTAGTGAGATAAGCCTCTACATCCTTACATTTGTCCTCTAGCCATCCCTGCTTAGCCATTTTGCACTTCCTGTCGATCTTATTTTTGAGACGTTTGTATTCCTTTTTGGCTGCTTCATTTACTGCATTTTTATATTTTCTCCTTTCATCAATTAAATTCAATATTCCTTGTGTTACCCAAGGATTTCTACTAGCCCTCGTCTTTTTACCTACTTGATCCTCTGCTGCCTTCACTACTTCATCCCTCAAAGCTACCCATTCTTCTTCTACTGTATTTCTTTCCCCCATTCCTGTCAATTGTTCCCTTATGCTCTCCCTGAAACTCTCTACAACCTCTGGTTCTTTTAGTTTATCCAGGTCCCATCTCCTTAAATTCCCACCTTTTTGCAGTTTCTTCAGTTTCAATCTGCAGTTCATAACCAATAGATTGTGGTCAGAGTCCACATCTGCCCCTGTAAATGTCTTACAATTTAAAACCTGGTTCCTAAATCTCTGTCTTACCATTATATAATCTATCTGATACCTTTTAGTATCTCCAGGGTTCTTCCATGTATACAAACTTCTATCATGATTCTTAAACCAAGTGTTAGCTATGATTAAATTGTGCTCTGTGCAAAGTTCTACCAGGCGGCTTCATCTTTCATTTCTTAGCCCCAATCCATATTCACCTACTACGTTTCCTTCTCTCCCTTTTCCTACACTCGAATTCCAGTCACCCATGACTATTAAATTTTCGTCTCCCTTCACTATCTGAATAATTTCTTTTATTTCATCATACATTTCTTCAATTTCTTCGTCATCTGCAGAGCTAGTTGGCATATAAACTTGTACTACTGTAGTAGGTGTGGGTTTCATATATATCTTGGCCACAAAAATGCGTTCACTATGCTGTTTGTAGTAGCTTACCCGCGTTCCTATTTTCCTATTCATTATTAAGCCTACTCCTGCATTACCCCTATTTGACTTTGTGTTTATAACCCTGTAGTCACCTGACCAGAAGTCTTGTTCCTCCTGCCACCGAACTTCACTAATTCCCACTTTATCTAACTTTAACCTATCCATTTCCCTTTTTAAATTTTCTAACCTACCTGCCCGATTAAGGGATCTGACATTCCACGCTCCGATCCGTAGAACGCCAGTTTTCTTTCTCCTGATAACGAGATCCTCTTGAGTAGTCCCCGCTCGGAGATCCGAATGGGGGACTATTTTACCTCCGGAATATTTTACCCAAGAGGACGCCATCATCATTTAATCATACAGTAAAGCTGCATGCCCTCGGGAAAAATTACGGCCGTAGTTTCCCCTTGCTTTCAGCCGTTCGCAGTACCAGCACAGCAAGGCCGTTTTGTTTATTGTTACAAGGCCAGATCAGTCAATCATCCAGACTGTTGCCCTTGCAACTACTGAAAAGGCTGCTGCCCCTCTTCAGGAACCACACGTTTGTCTGGCCTCTCAACAGATACCCCTCCGTTGTGGTTGTACCTACGGTACGGCTATCTGTATCGCTGAGGCACGCAAGCCTCCCCACCAACGGCAAGGTCCATGGTTCATGGGGGGGGGTTTATATATATATATATATATATATATATATATATATATATATATATATATATATATATAGTGCTGTGTACCATTGCAATTCACTAAAAACATTGTTGTGCACGGTAATTAATTGTTGTGCGCCACTATGGATTGATTACTGAGAGGCCAGTCTACTGAAAGCCGGATTAACGAGAGTTTAGTGTGGAAGAAAGAAAGCTAAGTTTAGAATAGTTAAGTGTTATACCCTTAAAAGGATCTCTAAACTGCCATTGTATACCGAATTAAGAATTTAGCGACTTTTATCATTAGAAACAGTAGTAAGTATTATTTATAAGGATCTTTGTTAGTCAATAAAATTGGAAATAATCTGAAGTATATAGTAACAGTTATGTTACTGATATTTACACCTTTCACCAATTTAGTTACAAGTATGTAATAATTAATTATACTGACTGAATACCATAAAGTAAATCCAGACCAGACGGGAGAAAACATAAACCTATACTGAATAACCTCGGTTTTGACTCGTTACATTGTTGTGTCGAATTGTTGCGTGATCTTCGTACGGTTGGCGAGGGGGAATGACTCGTCATGGACATTCAGCTAGAGCGCTCTTTCTCGTTGTACGCCGCGTCTTAAAACCGTTTGAACGCACATAAAAAGATTTAGAATGAGTGTAAAAACACAATATAAAAATATTTTATTGTTGAACTTCTACGTCTTTAAATCATTTTTTCGAAAGAAAAACACCTGATCACTATACGTTTTCCTTCCCCTGAGAGCAATGGAGCAGGGGAAGGAAACAACGGCCCCGCCTCCCTTGCCTCCGAGGATGGGCGCTCTTATTAAGTTTTGTATGTAACCCTCAGAGAGCGCGTCCTACGCGCATTTGTCTTGTTTACTCATATATAATCCATCGAATTACTTGCCATTAGTGGCGTCATGCTTTATAAATAACTACGTCAACAACGTGCATCGCTCTCTCGCAGTTGAAAGAGTGTATTGAGCTTTATTAACGAATCATACCCTACTGTGCTGTGTGGATGAAATGTAGATACGAAAACAGCATGACTGCGGATGTGGCAAGATTTAACTAGGACCCTGCAACAGATTATACCCGTTACGCCAGGAATGTTAATAGATGCAAAAGCAGCGCATCAATTGGTGATCACATGCTATGCTAGAGACTGCGGATATGTAGATACGAAAACAGCATGACTGCGGATGTGGCAAGATTTAACTAGGTTCAAAATGGTTCAAATGGCTCTGAGCACTATGGGACTCAACTTCTGAGGTCTTTAGTCCCCTAGAACTTAGAACTAGTTAAACCCAACTAACCCAAGGACATCACAAACATCCATGCCCGAGGCAGGATTCGAACCTGCGACCGTAGCGGTCTTGCGGTTCCAGACTGCAGCGCCTTTAACCGCACGGCCACTTCGGCCGGCATTTAACTAGGACCCTGCAACAGATTGTACCCGTTACACCAGGAATGTTAATAGATGCAAAAGCAGCGCATCAATTGGTGATCACATGCTATGCTAGAGACTGTGGATGCAACAGGAGTTGATTATGACTCTGAAACGTAGCTGCGAAAATGGCATGACTGCGGATGTGGCAAGATTTAACTAGGACCCTGCGACAGATTATACCCGTTACGCCAGGAATGTTAATAGATGCAAAAGCAGCGCATCAATTGGTGACCACATGCTATGCTAGAGACTGTGGATGCAACAGGAATTGATTATGACTCTGTGACAGATTCTCCGAAATATATTGCGCCATTTGTTACAGTTTGGCAATGGTTCTTGCAGAAGCTGGAGAACGAGTAAGCTCCAGCTTCATCATGTCCATGCTTGTCAATTGGCGAGAGACCGGGTGATCCTGCGGCCCAGTACAGCCGCTGTCCGCCACTAAGAGCACGTAACATCGCAACAGCACTATGTGGACGGGCATTATCCTGCTGAAAATCTATATCACCATCGTTTCGAAGAAAATGCTATAGGACGAGATAACAGCCTGTGCAATGTAATGGACACTGGTTATCTTACTCTACACAAACATCAAATGCGACCGCGAGTTGTAGCAAATGTCCTCTACACATATATTGGAACTGCAGACTCTACTTGACGACGCCTTTAAGAGGCGCCTCTGTATGTCTGTCTTTTCACAGATGCTTGGTTTCCAAATTGTTATTTTATTGGGCTACCAGTTTCGGTGATACATTATGCCATCGTCAGACCACCTGATCGAGGTGTAGGAAGATTCCCACCTTTAGTTCAGTCAAAATCCTTCGATTTTTGAGACATCACTTCATTTGCCAATGTTATACCCTTAAAAGGATCTCTAAACTGCCATTGTATACCGAATTAAGAATTTAGCGACTTTTATCATTAGAAACAGTAGTAAGTATTATTTATAAGGATCTTTGTTAGTCAATAAAATTGGAAATAATCTGAAGTATATAGTAACAGTTATGTAACTGATATTTACACTTTTCACCAATTTAGTTACAAGTATGAAATAATTAATTATACTGACTGAATACCATAAAGTAAATCCAGACCAGATGGGAGAAAACATAAACCTATACTGAATAACCTCGGTTTTGACTCGTTACATTGTTGTGTCGAATTGTTGCGTGATCTTCGTACGGTTGGCGAGGGGGAATGACTCGTCATGGACATTCAGCTTGAGCGCTCTTTCTCGTTGTACGCCGCATCTTAAAACCGTTTGAACGCACATAAAAAGATTTAGAATGAGTGTAAAAACACAATATAAAAATATTTTATTGTTGAACTTCTACGTCTTTAAATCATTTTTTCGAAAGAAAAACACCTGATCACTATACGTTTTCCTTCCCCTGAGAGCAATGGAGGAGGGGAAGGAAACAACGGCCCCGCCTCCCTTGCCTCCGGGGATGGGCGCTCTTATTAAGTTTTGTATGTAACCCTCAGAGGGCGCGTCCTACGCGCATTTTTCTTGTTTACTCATATATAATCCATCGAATTACTTGCCATTAGTGGCGTCATGCTTTATAAATAACTACGTCAACAACGTGCATCGCTCTCTCGCAGTTGAAAGAGTGTATTGAGCTTTATTAACGAATCATACCCTACTGTGCTGTGTGGATGAAATGTAGATACGAAAACAGCATGACTGCGGATGTGGCAAGATTTAACTAGGACCCTGCAACAGATTATACCCGTTACGCCAGGAATGTTAATAGATGCAAAAGCAGCGCATCAATTGGTGATCACATGCTATGCTAGAGACTATCGATATGTAGATACGAAAACAGCATGACTGCGGATGTGGCAAGATTTAACTAGGACCCTGCAACAGATTATACCCGTTACGCCAGGAATGTTAATAGATGCAAAAGCAGCGCATCAATTGGTGATCACATGCTATGCTAGAGACTGTCGATATGTAGATACGAAAACAGCATGACTGCGGATGTGGCAAGATTTAACTAGGACCCTGCAACAGATTATACCCGTTACGCCAGGAATGTTAATAGATGCAAAAGCAGCGCATCAATTGGTGATCACATGCTATGCTAGAGACTGCGGATATGTAGATACGAAAACAGCATGACTGCGGATGTGGCAAGATTTAACTAGGTTCAAAATGGTTCAAATGGCTCTGAGCACTATGGGACTCAACTTCTGAGGTCTTTAGTCCCCTAGAACTTAGAACTAGTTAAACCCAACTAACCCAAGGACATCACAAACATCCATGCCCGAGGCAGGATTCGAACCTGCGACCGTAGCGGTCTTGCGGTTCCAGAATGCAGCGCCTTTAACCGCACGGCCACTTCGGCCGGCATTTAACTAGGACCCTGCAACAGATTGTACCCGTTACACCAGGAATGTTAATAGATGCAAAAGCAGCGCATCAATTGGTGATCACATGCTATGCTAGAGACTGTGGATGCAACAGGAGTTTATTATGACTCTGAAACGTAGATGCGAAAATGGCATGACTGCGGATGTGGCAAGATTTAACTAGGACCCTGCGACAGATTATACCCGTTACGCCAGGAATGTTAATAGATGCAAAAGCAGCGCATCAATTGGTGACCACATGCTATGCTAGAGACTGTGGATGCAACAGGAATTGATTATGACTCTGTGACAGATTCTCCGAAATATATTGCGCCATTTGTTACAGTTTGGCAATGGTTCTTGCAGAAGCTGGAGAACGAGTAAGCTCCAGCTTCATCATGTCCATGCTTGTCAATTGGCGAGAGACCGGGTGATCCTGCGGCCCAGTACAGCCGCTGTCCGCCACTAAGAGCACGTAACATCGCAACAGCACTATGTGGACGGGCATTATCCTGCTGAAAAACTATATCACCATCGTTTCGAAGAAAATGCTATAGGACGAGATAACAGCCTGTGCAATGTAATGGACACTGGTTATCTTACTCTACACAAACATCAAATGCGACCGCGAGTTGTAGCAAATGTCCTCTACACATATATTGCAACTGCAGACTCTACTTGACGACGCCTTTAAGAGGCGCCTCTGTATGTCTGTCTTTTCACAGATGCTTGGTTTCCAAATTGTTATTTTATTGGGCTACCAGTTTCGGTGATACATTATGCCATCGTCAGACCACCTGATCGAGGTGTAGGAAGATTCCCACCTTTAGTTCAGTCAAAATCCTTCGATTTTTGAGACATCACTTCATTTGCCAATGTTATACCCTTAAAAGGATCTCTAAACTGCCATTGTATACCGAATTAAGAATTTAGCGACTTTTATCATTAGAAACAGTAGTAAGTATTATTTATAAGGATCTTTGTTAGTCAATAAAATTGGAAATAATCTGAAGTATATAGTAACAGTTATGTAACTGATATTTACACTTTTCACCAATTTAGTTACAAGTATGAAATAATTAATTATACTGACTGAATACCATAAAGTAAATCCAGACCAGATGGGAGAAAACATAAACCTATACTGAATAACCTCGGTTTTGACTCGTTACATTGTTGTGTCGAATTGTTGCGTGATCTTCGTACGGTTGGCGAGGGGGAATGACTCGTCATGGACATTCAGCTTGAGCGCTCTTTCTCGTTGTACGCCGCATCTTAAAACCGTTTGAACGCACATAAAAAGATTTAGAATGAGTGTAAAAACACAATATAAAAATATTTTATTGTTGAACTTCTACGTCTTTAAATCATTTTTTCGAAAGAAAAACACCTGATCACTATACGTTTTCCTTCCCCTGAGAGCAATGGAGGAGGGGAAGGAAACAACGGCCCCGCCTCCCTTGCCTCCGGGGATGGGCGCTCTTATTAAGTTTTGTATGTAACCCTCAGAGGGCGCGTCCTACGCGCATTTGTCTTGTTTACTCATATATAATCCATCGCATTACTTGCCATTAGTGGCGTCATGCTTTATAAATAACTACGTCAACAACGTGCATCGCTCTCTCGCAGTTGAAAGAGTGTATTGAGCTTTATTAACGAATCATACCCTACTGTGCTGTGTGGATGAAATGTAGATACGAAAACAGCATGACTGTGGATGTGGCAAGATTTAACTAGGACCCTGCAACAGATTATACCCGTTACGCCAGGAATGTTAATAGATGCAAAAGCAGCGCATCAATTGGTGATCACATGCTATGCTAGAGACTGTCGATATGTAGATACGAAAACAGCATGACTGCGGATGTGGCAAGATTTAACTAGGACCCTGCAACAGATTATACCCGTTACGCCAGGAATGTTAATAGATGCAAAAGCAGCGCATCAATTGGTGATCACATGCTATGCTAGAGACTGTCGATATGTAGATGAAATGTAGATACGAAAACAGCATGACTGCGGATGTGGCAAGATTTAACTAGGACCCTGCAACAGATTATACCCGTTACGCCAGGAATGTTAATAGATGCAAAAGCAGCGCATCAATTGGTGATCACATGCTATGCTAGAGACTGTGGATATGTAGATACGAAAACAGCATGACTGCGGATGTGGCAAGATTTAACTAGGACCCTGCAACAGATTATACCCGTTACGCCAGGAATGTTAATAGATGCAAAAGCAGCGCATCAATTGGTGATCACATGCTATGCTAGAGACTGTGGATGCAACAGGAGTTGATTATGACTCTGAAACGTAGCTGCGAAAATGGCATGACTGCGGATGTGGCAAGATTTAACTAGGACCCTGCGACAGATTATACCCGTTACGCCAGGAATGTTAATAGATGCAAAAGCAGCGCATCAATTGGTGACCACATGCTATGCTAGAGACTGTGGATGCAACAGGAATTGATTATGACTCTGTGACAGATTCTCCGAAATATATTGCGCCATTTGTTACAGTTTGGCAATGGCTCTTGCAGAAGCTGGAGAACGAGTAAGCTCCAGCTTCATCATGTCCATGCTTGTCAATTGGCGAGAGACCGGGTGATCCTGCGGCCCAGTACAGCCGCTGTCCGCCACTAAGAGCACGTAACATCGCAACAGCACTATGTGGACGGGCATTGTCCTGCTGAAAAACTATATCACCATCGTTTCGAAGAAAATGCTATAGGACGAGATAACAGCCTGTGCAATGTAATGGACACTGGTTATCTTACTCTACACAAACATCAAATGCGACCGCGAGTTGTAGCAAATGTCCTCTACACATATATTGGAACTGCAGACTCTACTTGACGACGCCTTTAAGAGGCGCCTCTGTATGTCTGTCTTTTCACAGATGCTTGGTTTCCAAATTGTTATTTTATTGGGCTACCAGTTTCGGTGATACATTATGCCATCGTCAGACCACCTGATCGAGGTGTAGGAAGATTCCCACCTTTAGTTCAGTCAAAATCCTTCGATTTTTGAGACATCACTTCATTTGCCAATGTTATACCCTTAAAAGGATCTCTAAACTGCCATTGTATACCGAATTAAGAATTTAGCGACTTTTATCATTAGAAACAGTAGTAAGTATTATTTATAAGGATATTTGTTAGTCAATAAAATTGGAAATAATCTGAAGTATATAGTAACAGTTATGTTACTGATATTTACACTTTTCACCAATTTAGTTACAAGTATGTAATAATTAATTATACTGACTGAATACCATACAGTAAATCCAGACCAGATGGGAGAAAACATAAACCTATACTGAATAACCTCGGTTTTGACTCGTTACATTGTTGTGTCGAATTGTTGCGTGATCTTCGTACGGTTGGCGAGGGGGAATGACTCGTCATGGACATTCAGCTTGAGCGCTCTTTCTCATTGTACGCCGCGTCTTAAAACCGTTTGAACGCACATAAAAAGATTTAGAATGAGTGTAAAAACACAATATAAAAATATTTTATTGTTGAACTTCTACGTCTTTAAATCATTTTTTCGAAAGAAAAACACCTGATCACTATACGTTTTCCTTCCCCTGAGAGCAATGGAGGAGGGGACGGAAACAACGGCCCCGCCTCCCTTGCCTCCGGGGATGGGCGCTCTTATTAAGTTTTGTATGTAACCCTCAGAGGGCGCGTCCTACGCGCATTTGTCTTGTTTACTCATATATAATCCATCGCATTACTTGCCATTAGTGGCGTCATGCTTTATAAATAACTACGTCAACAACGTGCATCGCTCTCTCGCAGTTGAAAGAGTGTATTGAGCTTTATTAACGAATCATACCCTACTGTGCTGTGTGGATGAAATGTAGATACGAAAACAGCATGACTGCGGATGTGGCAAGATTTAACTAGGACCCTGCAACAGATTATACCCGTTACGCCAGGAATGTTAATAGATGCAAAAGCAGCGCATCAATTGGTGATCACATGCTATGCTAGAGACTGTGGATATGTAGATGAAATGTAGATACGAAAACAGCATGACTGCGGATGTGGCAAGATTTAACTAGGACCCTGCAACAGATTATACCCGTTACGCCAGGAATGTTAATAGATGCAAAAGCAGCGCATCAATTGGTGATCACATGCTATGCTAGAGACTGTGGATATGTAGATACGAAAATAGCATGACTGCGGATGTGGCAAGATTTAACTAGGACCCTGTAACAGATTGTACCCGTTACGCCAGGAATGTTAATAGATGCAAAAGCAGCGCATCAATTGGTGATCACATGCTATGTTAGAGACTGTGGATGCAACAGGAGTTGATTATGACTCTGAAACGTAGCTGCGAAAATGGCATGACTGCGGATGTGGCAAGATTTAACTAGGACCCTGCGACAGATTATACCCGTTACGCCAGGAATGTTAATAGATGCAAAAGCAGCGCATCAATTGGTGACCACATGCTATGCTAGAGACTGTGGATGCAACAGGAATTGATTATGACTCTGTGACAGATTCTCCGAAATATATTGCGCCATTTGTTACAGTTTGGCAATGGCTCTTGCAGAAGCTGGAGAACGAGTAAGCTCCAGCTTCATCATGTCCATGCTTGTCAATTGGCGAGAGACCGGGTGATCCTGCGGCCCAGTACAGCCGCTGTCCGCCACTAAGAGCACGTAACATCGCAACAGCACTATGTGGACGGGCATTGTCCTGCTGAAAAACTATATCACCATCGTTTCGAAGAAAATGCTATAGGACGAGATAACAGCCTGTGCAATGTAATGGACACTGGTTATCTTACTCTACACAAACATCAAATGCGACCGCGAGTTGTAGCAAATGTCCTCTACACATATATTGGAACTGCAGACTCTACTTGACGACGCCTTTAAGAGGCGCCTCTGTATGTCTGTCTTTTCACAGATGCTTGGTTTCCAAATTGTTATTTTATTGGGCTACCAGTTTCGGTGATACATTATGCCATCGTCAGACCACCTGATCGAGGTGTAGGAAGATTCCCACCTTTAGTTCAGTCAAAATCCTTCGATTTTTGAGACATCACTTCATTTGCCAATGTTATACCCTTAAAAGGATCTCTAAACTGCCATTGTATACCGAATTAAGAATTTAGCGACTTTTATCATTAGAAACAGTAGTAAGTATTATTTATAAGGATCTTTGTTAGTCAATAAAATTGGAAATAATCTGAAGTATATAGTAACAGTTATGTTACTGATATTTACACTTTTCACCAATTTAGTTACAAGTATGTAATAATTAATTATACTGACTGAATACCATAAAGTAAATCCAGACCAGATGGGAGAAAACATAAACCTATACTGAATAACCTCGGTTTTGACTCGTTACATTGTTGTGTCGAATTGTTGCGTGATCTTCGTACGGTTGGCGAGGGGGAATGACTCGTCATGGACATTCAGCTTGAGCGCTCTTTCTCGTTGTACGCCGCGTCTTAAAACCGTTTGAACGCACATAAAAAGATTTAGAATGAGTGTAAAAACACAATATAAAAATATTTTATTGTTGAACTTCTACGTCTTTAAATCATTTTTTCGAAAGAAAAACACCTGATCACTATACGTTTTCCTTCCCCTGAGAGCAATGGAGGAGAGGACGGAAACAACGGCCCCGCCTCCCTTGCCTCCGGGGATGGGCGCTCTTATTAAGTTTTGTATGTAACCCTCAGAGGGCGCGTCCTACGCGCATTTGTCTTGTTTACTCATATATAATCCATCGCATTACTTGCCATTAGTGGCGTCATGCTTTATAAATAACTACGTCAACAACGTGCATCGCTCTCTCGCAGTTGAAAGAGTGTATTGAGCTTTATTAACGAATCATACCCTACTGTGCTGTGTGGATGAAATGTAGATACGAAAACAGCATGACTGCGGATGTGGCAAGATTTAACTAGGACCCTGCAACAGATTATACCCGTTACGCCAGGAATGTTAATAGATGCAAAAGCAGCGCATCAATTGGTGATCACATGCTATGCTAGAGACTGTCGATATGTAGATGAAATGTAGATACGAAAACAGCATGACTGCGGATGTGGCAAGATTTAACTAGGACCCTGCAACAGATTATACCCGTTACGCCAGGAATGTTAATAGATGCAAAAGCAGCGCATCAATTGGTGATCACATGCTATGCTAGAGACTGTGGATGCAACAGGAGTTGATTATGACTCTGAAACGTAGCTGCGAAAATGGCATGACTGCGGATGTGGCAAGATTTAACTAGGACCCTGCGACAGATTATACCCGTTACGCCAGGAATGTTAATAGATGCAAAAGCAGCGCATCAATTGGTGACCACATGCTATGCTAGAGACTGTGGATGCAACAGGAATTGATTATGACTCTGTGACAGATTCTCCGAAATATATTGCGCCATTTGTTACAGTTTGGCAATGGCTCTTGCAGAAGCTGGAGAACGAGTAAGCTCCAGCTTCATCATGTCCATGCTTGTCAATTGCCGAGAGACCGGGTGATTCTGCGGCCCAGTACAGCCGCTGTCCGCCACTAAGAGCACGTAACATCGCAACAGCACTATGTGGACGGGCATTGTCCTGCTGAAAAACTATATTACCATCGTTTCGAAGAAAATGCTATAGGACGAGATAACAGCCTGTGCAATGTAATGGACACTGGTTATCTTACTCTACACAAACATCAAATGCGACCGCGAGTTGTAGCAAATGTCCTCTACACATATATTGGAACTGCAGACTCTACTTGACGACGCCTTTAAGAGGCGCCTCTGTATGTCTGTCTTTTCACAGATGTTTGGTTTCCAAATTGTTATTTTATTGGGCTACCAGTTTCGGTGATACATTATGCCATCGTCAGACCACCTGATCGAGGTGTAGGAAGATTCCCACCTTTAGTTCAGTCAAAATCCTTAGATTTTTGAGACATCACATCATTTGCCAATGTTTGAAATAATCACTTATTTCAAACATTCGGCAAATGATGTCTGAAGTGATCGCATCCCAAAAATCCACGGATACCAGTGTTTGAATGCTGGCCTTTGCAGATGGCATAAGACAAGGCGATCCCATCGTTTGTTAGGAAGATAAAAGGTTATAAAATTCCATGAAACTCGCCTTACACACCTTTAAGACGCAGGGCAAGGCAGGCGAGGAGATACTACCAATGATACTTAGGGGAAACAGAACGACAATGAAGGCTGAATTGCTATCACACAGTCGAGCAACGATGTATAGAAAGTCTACACCGAACAGAAGTAGATAAATGGGAGGCGTACATTAAGGACCAAATGATAACGATGTTTGTTTTCCATACAAACCTGCAACAAACAGGATGCAATGAATCACGCAATGAATATTTTGACCACCTCAGATGACAAGTATATTGTAGGCATAATGATTGATGTAGCTGGACATAAGATAATTTGCAGTGGCCTCCCCCAGGTGTCATTTCAACAGTCTGAGAGATTGTTGCGCTGACAGTCATGTATAATTAGAATGTCCTGGAAGGAAAATTGTGAAAGACTTCACTAAAGGTTACCCACAGGGCTCTGTTTGTGGTACAGACTTCTAGAGACAGCATCGCGTATGCAGACGATCTGCTAATTACAGAATCTGCCAAGCCGGCCGCGGTGGTCTAGCGGTTCTAGGCGCTCAGTCCGGAACTGCGCGACTGCTGCGGTCGCAGGTTCGAATCCTGCCTCGGGCATGGATGTGTGTGATGTCCTTAGGTTAGTTAGGTTTAAGTAGTTCTAAGTTCTAGGGGACTGATGACCACAGATGTTAAGTCCCATAGTGCTCAGAGCCATTTGAACCATTTTTGAATCTGCCAACACAAAGGCTAAATTAGAGGAAAATAGGGTAGTTCTTGAAAGACTAAGTAACTGGTGGGTATCAAGCGAACTAATCGTAGCAGCACATTATAAATAAAGGGAAATCCCCCAATCAGAATAAATGACCAACTTGTAAAGTATATAGATAACATGGAATTAAGATTGACGGAAAACAAAACTTCTATGCACATGTAAAAATAATCTGCCAGAGAGGCATTGAAATCCAAAACAAAAAAATGGGAACAATTTGCCAAAGAAGTTTTCAGCTGCCACTAAGCGAATTATCTGCTTCAGTGTTTCACTTGAAAGTGATTTAATATTTCATTACAGAAACAGTTAGCCTGGGCCAGTTAGCACGGATCAGCTCTCACACGATTCACTACATAAAAAATAATTGTAATTCAGATGTAAATAGAAAATAGCTTTCGAAGAATTTTAGTCAGTTCAATAACAAGATTTCAATGCGAACCTCACAGAAAGCCCAGAGTCTCTTCTCATGGACAATGAAGCTGGTCGGATATTAATGTGCGCGACATTTGGCTTTGCTACATTTCATGTCTAATACGTTAAACACCAACATGCTAGGTTGTTTAAACTCGCAGTCGAAAAGAAATTGACATTACTCGCACAACAATCAAAGCCTTTCCCGTAACTGTCAGATTTTGGTGCACTTTAACACAGCATTCCAGCTTGGTGTTGCAGAGCGGAACTTCGCGTCTGAAAACGACGAAAGGAACGTGAAACATAATACTCTAAAAACGACAGGCCCTCAGAAATCTAAAGTGTCTGGGACCAAGGCGCCCAAGAGAAGTACATTTCTTTTTACTGGAAACAGCAAAGCTCCATTAATGTGGCTTTAATGGTATTGCACTTTCTAAAATGCAACCTTTCATATCAGAGATAATCATTACGTGTTAGTAGAACTGAGTATTCTGCATTTACAACTGCATTTACCATTGATACTGAGAATAAGTCATCTTAATTATTTCTTGAGCTTGAAACACGTATGTTTCATATGTATTCATTACCAGCGATGGCGAGGCATGACAGAATCTCTGACCAGAGAGTTATTTATCGCAGTAGCACGTAGCGAGTCGGCAGGTATAGTTGTGTGTTGTCGGTCGGCTGAAGCAGTAGTCAGTCGACAGGGGTAGCGAGTGGACGGTTGTACTGAGCGGGCGTCGGCATGCGTCGACGGCGTGCTCTTCTTGCGACTCTGGTCAGAATTGTGGTGGACGATGTGTATTGTTGTTGAAGGTAATGAAGCAGCATTGCGCAAATCTAATAATGTATGTTAATTGTAATTAATTTGTTAAAAAAATCCCGTAATAATAATTTTTTATGTAAAGTATCTATTTTAAAGAAAAAGATTCATTTCAATTCAAAGAATATTTCCTATGCATTTCCTCCAAGAATCAAAATTAAATATACGCCAGCATTGCACGAAGCTGTGTAGAAGAATGTTTAATTAAGAGCAGATATAGATGCAGTTTTACTGAGGTAAGAATTTTTTGCTTTTTATTCAGAATACAGGGCCGAAGGTCAGCGCTGCTGCCCTTATAAAATTTATCAGGTTTAATTATTTCACAGGGCCGAAGGTCAGCGCTGCTGTCCTTATAAAATTTAACAGGTTTAATTATTTGTGTAGAGATGTTACATTCAGTTCATGGTTCATTATTTAATTAATATTATTGTGGGTTTATGATCAATTTTCATTCCTTTAATTTTGTGGGGAGTTTACGCTTGGCTCCATTTCAATTTAACGATATTTTGTGGGGATTTAACATTTCGCTCATTTCCATTATCATTGACTTTTCTTTAATTTTTGCGGGGAGGTTACACTGGGCGACATCCGGCCAGGATCGTATTTCTTTGTGAATCTTCTGATAAGTAGTCAAATATCTTCTCTTATTTACTTAATGTAATTAGCATTTGGCGCAACGCATTTACTAATTTTGTCACTTTCTTTCATAGATCATCGGCAATTCGTTGCTCTCTGTTGTATTTATGTTTGTTGGATTTTGCATTGTCTTTGTTTCATTTGTGAATAGTTGTGATTTGTGTAAAAATGCCGCGAAAAACTGCTAACAGTACATCGCGATGTGTAATGAATGAAATAGCCGATTCTAATAATTTGAACGATAGTACTAGTGACACACAGTGTAATGATGACAATCCTCCGTTTACTGACAATCAGTGCGTACCAACCACTTGTAATGATTTTGATCCTAACGTTGAACAAACGAATTCAATTGTGTCCTCTGTTAATTTGACGACATTTGATGACGCGGGGCGTTCTGTTAGAATGAGCGCTGCCCAGCTTAACACACCTGGTATGCAGCATTTACGTGACGAACGGACAGATTTTTTTTATGAAAACGAACAGTGTAATCAGAATGCGTCGGATTTAATTAATTCCGAGGTAGTGATTAACAGTGCACATCCGATTAGCAAACCTTTTCAAGAATCACAGAATATCTAAATGGATACACAAAACGTGACAATTGCAGGTACACCATCAAACAGCACAGAGAATAGAAATGCTAATTTTGGCTTGGATCAAATGATGGCATTATTGCTACAAGTTCTTGAATCAAACAAACAAATTAATGAAGATAACAAACAATTTAGGGAAGATTTCAAACAACAGAATGAAAAACAGGACAACAAGTCCAAACAACTTAGTGAAGATCTCAAACAACTTAGTGAAGATTTCAAACAACAACTTAATGAAATTTCTAAACAACAGAATGAAAGACAAGACGACAATCACAAACAACTTAGTGAAAATCTCAAACAACAACTTAATGAAAATAACGAAAATCTCAAACAACTTAATGAACAACTTAATGAAAATAACGAAAATCTCAAACACTCAGCTTAATGAAAAATTAGACAACAATTCCAGACAGTTGAATGAAAAATTAGACAACAATTCCAGACAGCTTAGTGAACAGATTACAACTGTTGCCGCGCAATGTCATGATACTAAAGAACAATTACGTGAGGAGATTGAGGCTTGTGCTAGGAAAAGTAGTGAAGAAATTAGATCTGTTGCTCAAGAATTAAGGGATATGCAAACAGCTACAACAGAAACACTTAGAGACGAAATTAGTGCAGTCGGTAAACAATGCTCTGAAAAAGCAACACAAATACGCGACGAGTTTAAATTAATGACAGCAGAACTTTCGCGCACAATGGATGCAAAGATAGACGCGAAATTCGACCAACAGAACAGTCAAATTGACGAACGTTTTAATCACCACCTACAAAACAGTGATACGCGTTTCCGTAAATTTATACAGGAACAGAATAAAGTAAAGCGACAAGTCATGGAAACAATTACCGCACAGACAGGAAGATAAACGTGAATTGTTTGCGAAGGCAAAAACATACGTAGAAAACAATATTGCTACAGTGTCAGACGAAATTAATACAATAAAACAGTTGAACACAGAATTGCGTGATGAAATTTCTGATCTAAAAACAAAAACGGACACACACACAGCAGACTTTTAGACAGTGACAGACAGACTCGCACAATTAGAACTAACACAGGAATCCGATGTCATTAAAGCAGACGTTAAAAAATTGAGCGAAACCACACGTAAAATACAAAAACAAATTAATGCTTCTGACACTAAAAACGATGGTCAGGTAAAAATACTGACTGAAAAATATGATGAATTGGCCAGTCGTATTGATGTTATCGAAAGTAATAATGACAGCAAATCAGACGATACTGCACCGATTTTGTTTAACCAAACACCTGAATTCCAAAATCTACAGCAGACAATTAATGAGATAGATTCGTCTAATAATACATTACGTAGAAAATTGTCAACTTGACAGCAAGAAGTGACAGAGATAAAAAATATTTCAGTTAATAACACGTCACAGCAGACGCCACATTCTGAACATTTCTCACACTCACACAGCCAATATAATTTGGGTAATTTACAGAGAGTACGCGACTTAGATTCCGAACAGTCACAGTCAAACAGATTCTCATACAATCCTGAACCTGTTCCGACATACAGAGACGATAATTTTGATTACAAACAATTTTTATCCGTAAGAAAATCTAAGGAATTTAATAATGACAGAACACAGGTACATGCTTTGAACTGGGTACGTCAATTTATTTTTGCATTTTCATCAGCATTACCTGTAATGCAGAAACTAGCTTTGGACTGGATTCTACAATTTTCTTTTGAACTTTTACCGGCATTGCCTGCAACGCAAAAGCTAAAATTTATTTGCAGTGCGTAATTAACCTCAGGGGATTCATTACGCTTTAATGAATATGTGCCGTAGCGTGCACAGGGCTCCGAGCTGTAGTAGTGCTGTTTCATCTTTAGTTTTCTGCACTGCTGCCTTTTCTTCTACTATCCTTTATATCTATCAAAACAGCTCTTTAACTATTGCTCTATATAGAATTAAGAATGAATAATGAAAACCCGATAAGACAAATTTTACCGAAAGTGACAATTTTCATTAGGCACTCCAGAACAACCACGAGAACTTTAATATAAAATAAATTTTAATCATCAGTATGTGTAAAATTAACAGCAACAGGAACTGCATTTTGATAACAATAGATGTTTTTCTCCGCAACAGCATGAAAGACAGCCGGTTAGCATACCTAACCAACAATGTAATGTACAAGGTCAACCAAGCTTTAATGTTTCGCCGCGTGCACGTATAGTCTCAGCTCCAACAAATGGTAACGCACAGCAACAAGGAAATGACTACGTACAGAAAACACACTATTTCAATTCCTATCGCAATGCACCGTATAGAAGTGACTATCATGATAGACGTAAAAATAATGAGCACAATTCTCAGCGTACATTTAATAACAGTCGATTTTATCAGCAGTAAGAACTTCAGTAACAACATATTATCATGAATGAACCAGACAATAGGTGTCATCCAGAGCGTAATACGTCAGGAAGAAATAATAGAATAGTACAAATAGTGGTAATGCCACAGAATCCTCCTGAAAATAATAGTACGTCCGATAGAATTTGACCAGATACGTTACAGGTTGCATATTCCAGTAACGTAAGCAATAATTTTGACACGCAGAATCTTATTCACGAGAATGTTATTTGAAACACGCCTTGTTGAATGCACCACTTTTATAGCACCCAGATCTTACTAGAAATTTTTCCATTGCCACTGACAGTTCTAACACCGCTTTAGGCGTACATATTTTTCAGGAAATTGAAGAAGATGGCTCTACAGTAATTAAAAACATCGCATTTGCAAGTCGCATTCTGTCACCTGCTGAAAGAAATTATTCTGTTACAGAACTGGAAACATTATGTGTTGTTTGGGCTTTTACGAGATTTAGGCATTTTCTTTATGGAAGACACACTACCGTTTACACAGACCACAGAGCGATACAATTTTTACTTTCGGTTAAATTCACACACGACAGATTAAGCAGATGGAAACTTTACTTGCAGGAATTTAATTTTACAATTGTTCACATTCCCGGCACACAAAATGTTGTAGCAGACGCACTATCTCGTTCTCTCAGCAAAAATCAGCAAGACATCGCAACCAACTTCTGCAAAGCAAATTTCAGCGTCATGTACATTCAACAAGTTGCATTTGAAAATTTCATTTCGTCGTCATTACAGGACATAGCACAAGAGCAGAATAAAGACAACGTGTGGAAAGAGATTAAACAACTTTGGCAAGATAGGAATAATGTTACGATTAGAAACCATTAAACTGTACGCAATGACATTCTATTTCGCCGCTCTCATCCTGACAGCAACAATTGGTTATTATGCATTCCTGACGAACTTGTTAACAAATTAATTTGGTATACTCATTTAAGTTACGCACATTACGGAGCCAAAAAAATGTTTTCTTATACTGAGACAGAACTGTTATTTTTCCAACATGGAGAAACGTATACGACGAGTTTTAGCGTCATGTAAAATCTGCCAGAAAGCTAAGTCAGACACAACTTCACATATTCCTCCATTAAATCCCATTGTACCTGTTAAATTGAGACATATGGCCGCTGTAGACATTTTTGGTCCGATTCCCAGAACTAATAGAGGTTTTTGCTACACCTTTGTCGCTGTTGAACTCACTTCAAAATTTGTTACCTACACTCCGTTACGCAAAGCTACTGCTAAAACTGTTTCGAGAGCATTTATAAAACACTTCTATTTCACGTAGGGCATGTGTTGAAAGTAATTTCCGACAATGGATCACAGTTTCGATCTGCTATATGGACACGTTTGTTATGAGCTAGAAACATTTCTCCGATCTATATATCCAGGTACCATGCTTCTTCGAACCCTTGTGAACGATTAATGAAAGAAATTGGTAAACTGTGTAGAATATACTGCCATAAGAGACATATAGATTGGGACACACACATACTCTCATTCCAGGATGTAATTAATTCCATACCAAATGAATCCACTATGCTATCTCCGTCTGTTATACTGAAAAATGTTTTAACCACCTAACAAAATTAAAGAATTAGTAAACTTTCCTACATCTCGTCGACTACGACACCATGAAATAATTGACATTGCGCTGAACAACATCAAACGTGCCGCAGAGCGCCGGAGAAGACAGCAAAAACAGGTTTGTACACGCCGTGACTTTCACGTTGGGCAGAAGATATTAGTTCGTACACACTATTTATCCAACAGAATAAAAGGTAGGTGTAGTAAATTTGAACTTCTATACGCAGGTCCATATCGGATTCGCACCATTCCTCACCCCAATTTTGTACACGTCGAAACTTTGAGAATCAGAAAATCCAAAGTAAACCACCACATATCGAATGTCAAACCTTTTATTGAATGAAGATACTTTATGATTTAACATGCTGTAGTGCCATTTCCTAATTTTTATGACCACTTATGCAATTATATTCACATGAATACTTACTGATGATTGTCGTATTTTTTCTTGGCAAGTGCCGGGCAAGGTAAGATTAGCAGGTCGCTCTACTTGTCGTTACACATCAGACAGTGCACATTTTTCCAGATAAACTTACGTATCTTATGAATAATTATGCAATTTTGTATAGTGACATATTAATTTTATTAAATTCTTTCTCCATTAAGGTCTTTAATTCTCGCCTCTATTAACTACACAACATACAAGCTGAACACAAAGAAGGTCACATTTCTTGTCATCATTTTTTATGTATGTACGATTGTTTTCATGTTTTGTTTGTATGCACTATGAAATAGTTAAGATATAGCAAACACCATTTGACTTTGACATTTTTGCCTTATGTTATCTCAATATCGTGACTACTTTACTTCTTTTTTTGCTGTTACATTGTGATACACTGGGTACATTTTTGCTTCTGAACACTGTCTATTTTTTTTCACATATTACGTTTTCTGTCATGGTATGCTGTATGCTCAATTATGTTACTATAAACCAGTTTTTATTTAGTGAGTATATGAATTAAATGCAAGACATTAATCTTTGTTCATCATTTTCAGAAAAAAATAACGTGTAAATGAAATGAATTAAACAGAAATGGGAATTTCACCTTCGGAATGATCAAAAGAAGATGTAATACCTCACGAGGAAGAGTAAATGGATCAGGATTAACAAGCATTAACAAGAATATACTATACACATCGTAGAATAGCAGTCTTAACTAATTTTTTCTTTCAGAATACAAGGTGATTGATGCAGGCTGTCAGACAGAACTACACATCTTAGTTTTAGTGAGGAAATATGCTAGAAATAAGGAATAGTTGTGTAATGAATAATGAAGTAATTTTTTTTTGCAGATGATAATGAATGGTGATGAATAATGATGAAGAATATGCTACTATGGATAATGAAGTTTTTCTTTACAGGTGATGATAATAATGGAGTTACGATAATGAAGTGATGGATAATGAAATTTTTTTCTTTACAGATGAGGATGATGTTGAAGTTTATGTATTTATGCTACGTAGTTATTTAAGTTTTTGTTGCAGTTCGTTTTGACAGTATGTGTTATATTGCATAGTATGATGACTGAAGGTTTTGGAAAGGACAGATAGGGAACACATTTTTTTATACACGTTTCACTACCTGTTAATTCGAAGTTCACTACTTTTCAGCATAAAATGCGTTTCTTCTTTCAGTTTAATAATCCATTTTTGTATATTTTGCAGGAGAAATTATTTATGAAATTAATGTGCTATAAGCAGTTGTTTATTAAACCCATGTCATTTATGAATGTGGTTACATATACTCTACTTGTTTCTAAATCTTGCTACAGCTGACTCATGACGACTGACGTTACACATCTTCATTTGCCGCAACAACTCAAAAGCAAATATTTTCATTCTCCAGTAATTACCCAACGCAATGCATTGCTAGAAAAAAATAAAATGCTTTGTAACTGGCCAATGATTACTATAATTAGATTAATTATGTGCATTATTCAGTAATGCTATGTCATTTATTAGCTCCTGTTTTCAATGATGACTTCTGATGGTTTGTAATTAGGCAATGAGTGCCAATGTTCTCTGTAAAACGTCTCATGAATATTATTATGTAATACTATGTCATTTATTAGCTCCTGTTTTCAATGATGACTTCTGATGGTTTGCAATTAGGCAATGAATGCCAATGTTCTCTGTAAAACGTCTCATGAATATTATTATGTAATACTATGTCATTTATTAGCTCCTGTTTTCAATGATGACTTCTGATGGTTTGTAATTAGGCAATGAATGCCAATGTTCTCTGTAAAACGTCTCATGAATATTATTATGTAATACTATGTCATTTATTAGCTCCTGTTTTCAATGATGACTTCTGATGGTTTGTAATTAGACAATGAGTGCCAATGTTCTTTCTAAAACGTCTCATGAATATTATTATGTAATACTATGCCATTTATTAGCTACTGATTTCAATGATGACTTCTGATGGTTTGCAATTAGGTATGAATGCCAATGTTCTCTGTAAAACGTCTCATGAATATTATTATGTAATACTATGTCATTTATTAGCTCCTGTTTTCAATGATGACTTCTGATGGTTTGTAATTAGACAATGAGTGCCAATGTTCTTTCTAAAACGTCTCATGAATATTATTATGTAATACTATGTCATTTATTAGCTCCTGTTTTCAATGATGACTTCTGATGGTTTGTAATTAGACAATGAGTGCCCATGTTCTTTCTAAAACGTCTCATGAATATTATTATGTAATACTATGCCATTTATTAGCTACTGATTTCAATGATGACTTCTGATGGTTTGCAATTAGGTATGAATGCCAATGTTCTCTGTAAAACGTCTCATGAATATTATTATGTAATACTATGTCATTTATTAGCTCCTGTTTTCAATGATGACTTCTGATGGTTTGTAATTAGACAATGAGTGCCAATGTTCTTTCTAAAACGTCTCATGAATATTATTATGTAATACTATGTCATTTATTAGCTCCTGTTTTCAATGATGACTTCTGATGGTTTGTAATTAGACAATGAGTGCCCATGTTCTTTCTAAAACGTCTCATGAATATTATTATGTAATACTATGCCATTTATTAGCTACTGATTTCAATGATGACTTCTGATGGTTTGCAATTAGGTATGAATGCCAATGTTCTCTGTAAAACGTCTCATGAATATTATTATGTAATACTATGTCATTTATTAGCTCCTGTTTTCAATGATGACTTCTGATGGTTTGTAATTAGACAATGAGTGCCAATGTTCTCTGTAAAACGTCTCATGAATATTATTATGTAATACTATGTCATTTATTAGCTCCTGTTTTCAATGATGA
Source organism: Schistocerca nitens (assembly GCF_023898315.1). NCBI lineage: Eukaryota > Metazoa > Arthropoda > Insecta > Orthoptera > Acrididae > Schistocerca > Schistocerca nitens. Next base: position 26,390,291 of record NC_064614.1, read on the forward strand.
CTTCTGATGGTTTGTAATTAGACAATGAGTGCCCATGTTCTTTCTAAAACGTCTCATGAATATTATTATGTAATACTATGCCATTTATTAGCTACTGATTTCAATGATGACTTCTGATGGTTTGCAATTAGGTATGAATGCCAATGTTCTCTGTAAAACGTCTCATGAATATTATTATGTAATACTATGTCATTTATTAGCTCCTGTTTTCAATGATGACTTCTGATGGTTTGTAATTAGACAATGAGTGCCCATGTTCTTTCTAAAACGTCTCATGAATATTATTATGTAATACTATGCCATTTATTAGCTACTGATTTCAATGATGACTTCTGATGGTTTGCAATTAGGTATGAATGCCAATGTTCTCTGTAAAACGTCTCATGAATATTATTATGTAATACTATGTCATTTATTAGCTCCTGTTTTCAATGATGACTTCTGATGGTTTGTAATTAGGCAATGAATGCCAATGTTCTCTGTAAAACTACTCATGAACATTATTCTGTAATACTACACACATGGTACAGAAATGTTCAATATCTGGGCAATGAGTGCCACCCATTACTAGTGTAATTCTTAATGAAGACTAGTATGTGACTTAATGTCCTTCACATTCTAACCTAATTACCTGGAATTACTGCAATATCCGTTTGTCCTGTATATCCTCATGATCATGGAGCACTATATTTGGTTTTTGCACTAATTCTACGTTGGTGTACCAGACAAGAACGTGGTGTTGACTCGACATGCTGTCCACCACCATGAGTGATGGAGATGCTATTATGGTCCCACTGTTTGGTGTACCTAATGTACTACCAAAAGGATAACATGGAATATTACTACAGCATTTCAGTGTCTTGGCTACGCTGATTAATACTTATGGGAAAAGAACTTTAGATTGCCTCAAATGGCTCTGAGCACTATGCGACTTAACTGCTGAGGTCATCAGTCGCCTAGAACTTAGAACTAATTAAACCTAACTAACCTAAGGACATCACACACATCCATGCCCGAGGCAGGATTCGAACCTGCGACCGTAGCGGCCACGCGGTTCCAGACTGAAGCGCCTTTAACCGCACGGCCACACCGGCCGGCTAGATTGCCTCACTTGGTGTTGTGCTTCTGTAGAAAGATATGGAGTTTCAGTGCAGCTGCGTGCAACCTAAAGTGCTACAACCATGATGCAATCCTTCCCTTTCCTATCCTAATTCCTGTAACATAGTGAAAATCATTTTTGCTAACATGATTTGTATTCAAACCTATACATTTTTGTGATTTGCAGATATGTTCTGAACTACAGTGCGTGTGCACTTTTGTCATTTGTTAACATGATTTCTACTCATTGCATACACATTTTTTTGATTTGCTGATATGTTCTCAACTACAGTGCATGTGCACTTATATCATTTGTCAATATGATTTGTACTCATTATGTTTATTTGTTGTGAAAATGCTAAAGAGTTTCTCAGTGCATGTGCACTTATGTCATTTGTTAATATGTTTTGTACTCATTCTATATATATTTTGTCATTACCTGATATGTTCTGTACTCGGTGCATGTGCACTATATTTACTTCATGTTCTACACCTATATATCTGTATATTCTGTGATTGTAAAGTTAGTTAAGAAAAATTTGTTGCTCATGGCAAGTCCAAATGACTCACCATCGCTGCCAAATTTTTGCCCCCCCCCAGTGGAGGGTTATGAAACACTTATGTTTCATATGTATTCATTACCAGCGATGGCGAGGCAAGACAGAATCTGTGACCAGAGAGTTATTTATCGCAGCAGCACGTAGCGAGTCGGCGGGTATAGTTGTGTGTTGTCGGTCGGCTGAAGCAGTAGTCAGTCGACAGTGGTAGCGAGTGGACGGTTGTACTGAGCGGGCATCGGCATGCGTCGACGGCGTGCTCTTCTTGCGACTCTGGTCAGAATTGTGGTGGACGATGTGTATTGTTGTTGAACGTAATGAAGCAGCATTGCGCAAATCTAATAATGTATGTTAATTGTAATTAATTTGTTAAAAAAATCCTGTAATAATAATTTTTTTTATATAAAGTAACTATTTTAAAGAAAAAGATTCATTTCAATTCAAAGAATATTTCCTATGCATTTCCTTCAAGAATCAAAATTAAATATACGCCAGCATTGCACGAAGCTGTGTAGAAGAATGTTTAATTAAGAGCAGATATAGATGCAGTTTTACTGAGGTAAGAATTTTTTGCTTTTTATTCAGAATACAGGGCCGAAGGTCAGCGCTGCTGCCCTTATAAAATTTATCAGGTTTAATTATTTCACAGGGCCGAAGGTCAGCGCTGCTGTCCTTATAAAATTTAACAGGTTTAATTATTTGTGTAGAGATGTTACATTCAGTTCATGGTTCATTATTTAATTAATATTATTGTGGGTTTATGATCAATTTTCATTCCTTTAATTTTGTGGGGAGTTTACGCTTGGCTCCATTTCAATTTAACGATATTTTGTGGGGATTTAACATTTCGCTCATTTCCATTATCATTGACTTTTCTTTAATTTTTGCGGGGAGGTTACAAGCTACACGAACATTGACAATAAAATCATACAGTTCGGATAGTTGTACACATGGGATGGGACGTGTGTGTCAAGGACGAATACTGTCTGGAATAGGCAGCTCACCAGGTCCACGCCATACATGTGTACGTCCATCCTCACATACAGACAGAACCTACACTCATCTCTGAATGTTACAGAGCACAATTCATCCCTCCACTCAACACTTTCGTGACACCAGAGGAGCCATAAATTAGAAGAGATTAGATTCCATTTTCATTCCATAGACCCAAAAATGAGACGTTTCTTGTGGCTGTGGAACATGTCAGAAAGTATAGCATAAGAAACATGTAACATTTGATTTTATACTTCCCTGATCATTTTTCAGAAGATTGTCAAAGTATGTGAATACATTAAAGTAACCCGGAAATCCCAATATTTACAGAATTAGCTGTCAGAAGCTATCAGAATGAAACATGACTATGCACTTGTAAAAAATTTATCACAAGCAAAATACCTAATCTTGACTGTTGTGACCAAGTGCTGTAAAAACTGAAATCCAACAGATATTTTTACTTAAGTTGTTCTAAAAGTCCCTGTTCTATAGAGCAGAAGGAGTTTCCTACAAAAAAGTCTTTCCAACTCTGTTTAAACTGTGCTTCATTGGGAACAAAGTTTTTCATGCTTTCTGGCAATTATTGAAAATATGTGCTCCTGAATATTGGACCCCATTTTAGACTACGGTAAGTGATTTTATGTCTTTGTGCAACTTTGTCTTATTACTAGTGTTGATTCTATGTAGGGAGCTATTGATTGGTAATAGAGACACTTTATTTGCAACAAATTTCGTTAAGGAATAAAAAGACAGGGAAGCAATTGTTAGAATATCCACTTCCTTGAACAGGTTTCTGCATGATGTTTTTGAATTTACACCACAAGTATGTCTTATCACAAGCTTTTGTACTCTAAAAACTTTTCTCGGTTTGACGAGTTGACCCAAAATATGATCCCCATACGACATAACAGAATGAAAGTAAGCACTGGATGCAAGTTGTTTTTATATTTTTATCTCCTACATCTGACATCATTTTCATTGAAAATACAGAGTTGTTTAGACATTTCAGCAATTCTGTAGCATACCCATCCAAAGTGAATTTATAATCGAGTTGTAATTTCAGAAATTTAACTCTGTCAACCTCTTCTACATGCATGTCTTCATATATTATTGACATACTCTTACAGCTTCTGAACTGCATATGCTGAATCTTATCAAAGAATAGTGACAGTGAATTATTTTTAAACTATTTATTCATACCAGTGAAAATTTAGTTAGCAGCCATTTCTAAACATGTACTTAACTTGCTATTTATTGCAGTGTTTGTATCATCTGGAAACAAACAAACTTAGCAACTGACGATGTAACACACGAGCGGTCATTAACATACACAAGAAAAAGCAACGGGCCCATGACGGAACATTGAGGAATACCACATTTTGATAATTCCCAATCAGATGAAGTTGTTGCTTACTCCACGGGTATGTTGCAACGACGCTCTTTGTTTCCTAGGTAAGGCTCAAAAAATTTTGCTCCACTGACAGTGACACAATAACATTCTAATTTACTTAAGAGAATCCTGAGATTCACACAATCAAGGGCTTTTGACACCTTACAGATAATGCCAGTAGCCTCTAATTTGTTATCTAAAGAAATATCTGTATATGTAAGTAGCCTTCTCTCCATTCAGACCCTTAAGGAACCCAAACTGTGGCTTTGACAATATATTATTTGCGGTTAGATGAGTACGAAGATGCTTAAGCACGACCTTTTCAAACATTTTTGAAAAAGCCGGCAAAAGTCAAACTGGTTGATAGTTTGATGGTATCTCTTTATCCTCCTTCTAGTAAAGAGGCTTAACGTCAGCATATTTTGACCAGTCTGGAAATGTTCCGCTGATAAGAGATTAACTACACAAAAATCTTAGAACTCAAATCACGTGAACATTCTTTGATTAACTTCGTTGATATGTTATCATAACCACTATAATACTTTGATTTTAAGGATTTTATTATGGATGCTGCTTCTTTGGGGGAAGTAGGTGTCATTTTCATTTTATTGAAGTTATTTGTAGAGACTGGTCTCAGATATTCCATTGCACTGCTTACTGAACCTGCTAACCCCTAGGTGTCAGTAACAGAAACAAAGTATTTGCATAAGAAGTTTGCAATACCACTTGCATTTGTTACCAATCTGTCATTTATTTTTAGGACTATCAGTTCCTCTTCCTTTCTGGTCCCACTTGTTTCTGGCTTCACTGCATCGCATATAGTTTTATTTTGTTACTTGATGTAATGATCTTTTCCTCATTATAAAGCTCTTAGATTTCTGCATCACTTGCTTCAATATTTTGCAGTATTCTTTGTAAAGCATTACAATGCCAACATCAGATCTGTCACAAGGTAGTAGGTACAGTTTCTTTTTTGCCTCACATACGTTTTTTTCCTTGTTTAATCGATGGTTTATTTTTAGACTTCTGTCTGATTTGAATTATATTTAGGGGAAAATAATGTTCAAATGAGGAAGCAGCTTCATTAATGAATGATTTGCATTTTCATTTTGACTCAGAAATATTGTAAACATCTATTCAATTAATGACTTTGAGCAATCTTATAAAATCCTCAATTTTGGCTGATTTATGACATTCCTGTACTCAGATTTAACAGATTTTATATGTGCACAAGTTTCAACATTTAACGTAAGATACTGCATGTCATGATCAGATGGCCTATTTGCTATTGGCTGTGATATGACTTTTTTTCTAGATTTACCTGCAAAGATATTATGAATAACAGTCTCAAAGTATTTGCAAACCTTAGTTGCAAAGCTCACAGAAGGAATTAAATTGGATGACAGAGTTACTGACTACAATAATTGTTCACTGACAGAGCTTTTGAATAAATCAACATTAAAATGACCAGCAAGCACTGTTTCCTTGTTTTTGACTGTGAGGTGGGATAACAGAGATCCCAAACTTTATATGAAGAGGTTAAAGTTTCCTGAAGACCGTCTGTATATCCTTACTCTTACAAAGGAGTTATTATGAAATACTACTTCTATTGCACAAGCTTCTAAGTACTGCTCTGAGCAAAATTTACTAACCTCAGCATTCTTGAAATTAAAACGGTTTCTGACAAATGTGGACACTCCTCCTCCCTCCATATTTTCTTGCTGAAATAAGGGGCTAACTCAAATTCTATAACGTTTAACATATCTATACCAGTGGTCACACGATGTTCAGAGAGGCAGATTATATCAACTGCTTTGCTCAACTCTACTTGTTCAACACTAACAAGAAACGCATTAAGCTTACCCCTCAGTTCTCGGATATCCTGATGCAATAACGATAACTGGCTTTGTGCAGTGGCTGAATTACAGGTGAATCATCTAGAATTTCAATTAGGAGGATGCTTGGCGGTATCAGTTGTCAGCGGCAGCCAGGCCAAACACACACGTGATCTTTATACGTGATTCACCTGAGTACAAATGACAGCTCCACCAATGTACTGCCCTTTGATACTTCTCTTACGCGATACTACCGCCATCAGTATATGTGCACATCGATATCCAATGACTTTTGTCACCTTGGTGTAGATAGAGTGATGCACTGTGATATACACTCATGCTCATAAATTAAGGATAATGCTGATACATGGTGAAACAACGCTCTGATGGGCAGTTTGCAAGTTTGAATCACCTCGGGGTATGATCACGCGGTGCATCTGACCTCCAGTCGTCTCACGATGGCGCTGGCAGCAGTCCACATACGCAGAAATGTGTTGCTGCTTGTCAGAGTACGGTGCAGCGAGTAAGTGTGCAGACGTTTTCAGACGTGCTAATGGTGACTGTGTGTTTAAAATGGCTCAAAGAACACATATTGATGACGTTATGAGGGGTAGAATACTAGGGCGACTGGAAGCTGGTCAAACACGGCAGGTCGTAGCATGGGCCCCCCGTGTGCTACAAAGTATGATCTCATGATTATGGCAACGATTCCAGCACAGCCGGCCGATGTGGCCGTGCGGTTCTAGGCGCTTCAGTCTGGAACCGCGTGACCGCTACGGTCGCAGGTTCGAATCCTGCCTCGGGCATGGATGTGTGTGATGTCCTTAGGTTACTTAGGTTTAAGTAGTTCTAAGTTCTAGGGGACTGATGACCACAGATGTGAAGTCCCATAGTGCTCAACGCCATTTTTGATTCCAGCATAGGAAACGTGTCCAGGCGCTACAGTACGGGTCGTCCACAGTGTACAACACCACAAGAAGACCGATATCTCACCATCAGTGCCCGCAGACGGCCACGGAGTACTGCAGATAGCCTTGCTCGGGACTTAACCACAGCCACTTGAACAGTTGTCTCCAGAGACAGTTTACAGACGACTGAACAGACATCGTTTATTCGTCTGGAGACCTGCAAGGTGCATTGAACTTCCGCTGACCCCTGGTCGCAGGAGAGCCCATAAAGATTGGTGTCAAGAACACAGTACATGTTCATTGGAACAGTGGTTGCAGGTTATGTTCATGGACGAGTCTGAACAGTGATTCTCGCCAGGTTTTCATCTGGAGTGAACCAGGAACCAGATACCATCCCCCTATGCCTTTGAAAGGGGCCTGAATGGAGGTCGTGGTTTGATGGTGTGGGGTGGGATTATGATTGGTGCACGTACACTCCTTCATGTCTTTGACAGAGGAACTGTAACAGGTCAGGTGTATCGGGACGTCATTTTGCACCAGTATGTCCGCCTTTTCAGGGGTTCAGTGGGTCCCACCTTCCTCCTGATGGATGATAACGCACGGTCCCACCAAGCTGCCATCGTGGAGGAGTACCTTGAAACAGAAGATATCAGGCGAATGGAGTGGCCTGCCTATTCCCCAGACCTAAACCCCATCGAGCACGTCTGGTATGCTCTCGCTCGACGTATCACTGCAGGCCTTCAAACCCCTACGACACTTCAGGAGCTCCCACAGGCACTGCTGCAAGAATGGGAAGCTATACCCTAGCAGCTGCTCGACCACCTGATCCAGAATATGCCAACCCCTTGTGCGGCCTGTGTATGTGTCCATGGTGATCATATCCCATATTACTGTCGGGGTACATGCGGAGGGAACAATGACGTTTTGTAGCACACGTGTTTCGGGACGGTTTTCTCAACTTATCATGTATACCGTGGACTTACAGATTTGTGTCGTGGGTGTTCTCTATGTGCTTAAGCTATTAGCGCCAGTTTTGCGTAGTGCCACGTAGTGTGGCACCACAGTCTGCAATTATCCTTAACTTATGAGCATGAGTGTAGTACAAATGATAACTCCAGTATCTGATTCACTTTCTATTACCGCGGACAGAACAGTTGGTGACAACCTACAGTTACAAGAAGCTCGCAACAGTCAGGTAACAACGACAGAATATCGTGAAATGTGTGATGCGATCTGACCACACTTTTCGATGCCCTCTCAGCACCAGCCGCTGTCCTGGTGTTATCTACGCACCTGTGACGGTGAGCAGCTGGGCCGGGGTGCTCCTGCGCCGCTCCCCAGAGAGGGCGTGCAGCGTGAGGCAGCTGTAGCGGGAGGAGGCGTCCGCCGCTGTCGCCCTCCTCACCAGCAGGTCCCCGGTGCTCGTCACCACGAAGCGGCCGCCACCTGCAAAAAGCAAAAAAAATGTTCAAATGTATGTGACATCTTATGGGACTTAACTGCTGAAGCCATCAGTCCCTAAGCTTACACACTACTTAACCTAAATTATCCTAAGGACAAACACGCACACCCATGCCCGAGGGAGGACTCGAACCTCCGTCGGGACCAGCCGCACAGTCCATGACTGCACGCCCTACACCGCACAGCTAATCCCGCGCGGCTGCAAAAAGCAACGACGCTCAGCACCGTCAGATAAGAAACGGATGACTGCTGCAAAACATAAGTTCCAAAATAGAAAAAAAATCCTGAAAAATTACTTTAATGTGATGGCAGACGACAATTGCCCTACTTTGCAGCTGCGCGAGTGGACCGCAATATCAAACTATGAAGGCTAGTTGGAGGCACATTACTGCCCTCCATTTTGGTCTGATGCAGCAGTAGTGGTTGAATGTTCCAAAAATAGAAAATAGTCTCTGTTGCAAGTGTTTTGTTTGTAATGACGGGTTTCGTGCGGTTAGCGCATCTTCAAATCATCAGTCGTCATATCAGTGGCTTTCAAATATGACTTATGCGCTCTCCGCTATTCAAGGTAATCTGAAGATGCACTAACAGCGCGAAACATGTCTTTATTAATAAAACGCAATAGAGGCTGTTTTTTATTTCTGGAGCTAGGTGTAGCATCTGAGTTATCATCTCGAAAAGATAAAACACTTGCAATAGACGCTGCTTTCTTATTTTTGAAGCTAGTTGTAGCGTCTGAGTTATCATCTCGAAAAGATGGATTTTTGGTTTTTGTTTGTTTCCAAGTATAAGTCTGCAGTCCTGGTAGAAATTGAAAGCACTGCACCTCAGTACCATAACACAGCACTGGAGGAGCTTCGAATCCACAAGGGGTAGTCATAATCTTTTAATTATCACCCTGAGAAAATCAATCTGCCACCATTAAACTGGTGATGGTCTGAGCTTTTCTCATCACATCAGTCCTTCAGTGTGACACATTTTTCGCAATGATGGTCGACAAGGGGGAGACCTTCGTTGCCGACGTCTGCATTTTGCGTGTTCGCGAAAGCAATATAGAACTGCTATCCAAGTGGACTCGTGCACTTCATCCATCAACGCCGGCCGCGGTGGCCGAGCGGTTCTAGGCGCTTCAGTCCGGAACCGCGCTACTGCTACGGTCGCAGGTTCGAATCCTGCCTCGGGCATGGATGTGTGCGATGTCCTTAGGTTAGTTAGGTTTAAGTAGTTCTAAGTTATAGGTGATCGATGACCTCAGATGTCAAGTCCCATAGTGCTCAGAACCATTTGAACCATTATGAACGATCCATCAACCTGTAAAACATTGATCTTATATATAAGTCGCCTGTACCTTCCCTATCTCAAAATTTCGGTATTCCTTCCAGAGCCTTGCAAACTGTGTTCTTCAATCTTAGTATGCAGGCTTTGACGTCCAGTATTTGCGATATTGCTGATATTTTCCGGATATTAGATAATGGTCTAAGGCATAATTCTCCACCTAATATTTCGTCTTCCAATGCTGGACGCAATATCAGAGCCCTTAATGACTCAGAAAGGAGTTATAGATTCAGGAAAGTTCAGCAAGATGAACTGTGTACATGTATCCACGCAACCGTCACTTCGTGACGTCATCAGACTGCTGCCTAAGATCGCAGAGTAGCGCCGACCTATGCTATGGAGCTTTTTGTGTCGAAAGCTGATGACGTCCCAAACCGATCCATTCTTGTATACATATAAACAGTACGGCTTTCTGATCATGTTTGTGTCTTTAACTGCTTTCTGAGTCATTTGTAAGTAGGCTGTTTAGGTTTTTTTATTAGTAACGCCACCTCTGTTTGAAAATCACCGGCTGTGCCGTGTGCAGTCTGTGGCTGCTTTGCATTGTTGTAATACTCAACCATTGTAGTGTTAGGCAGCTGGCTGTGAACAGCGCGTAGCGTTGGGCAGTTGGAGGTGTGCCGCCAGCAGTGGTGGATGTGGGGAGAGAGATGGCGCAGTTTTGTAATTTGTCATGATATCAAGGTAAATACATTGTTTGTTCTCTATTAATATCTTTCATTTGCTAACTATCCCTATCAGTAGTTAGTGCCTTCCATAGTTTGAATCTTTTATTTAGCTGGCAGTAGTGGCGCTGGCTGTATTGCAGTAGCTTGAGCAGCGAAGATTTTTGTGAGGTAAGTGATTTGTGAAAGAGATAGTTTAATGTTAGTCAGGGCCATTCTCTTCTAGAGATTTTGAAAGTCAGATTGCGTTGCGCTAAAAAAAAAAATATTGTGTGTCAGGTTAAGCACAGTCCTGTAAAATTGTTAAAAGGGGACGTTTCATATGTCGACCCTTAGCCGAGGATACCTCACTGGAATCTTCTGATTTTTTCTTATAGTTTGTGTAATTAGTGTAGATTTTGTTTATTGCTAGTGCGTAATTGTAGAGAGAATTTCCATTGTAGTTGTAGTTTTTCATTGTTGTACAGTAAAACAGTTGTGGTATGCATGTAGATTTGCACCAAGTATTTCGCAGCTGCAATTAACTAGATATTATTTTCAGTGTTATGTTAATGTGTTCTCTTATTTTTGCTCTTCAAATTGAGTTTTTCTGTGTTGTCGTGTGAAATACTGTGACAATAATGGCGTGTGAAAAACGTAACACTAGGCTCCAAAGTAAATTGAGAAATGACAGTGAAGACGAAAGCAATATGTTAGCGCCGCAGAATAATGAATTAACTAATGTTAATAGTAGTAATTTGGTAATTGCGCATAGGGAAATGGAGCGGGTTTCAAACAATGGCGTGGACAGTGAAACAATTAGTGAAGAGGGAAGCATTATCGATCGATCGGTCGGCAATAGCTCGGCTCAGGAATCCGAAATGACGCGACACGATCTCGCAAATACTGTAGATTCAGGTTTTGGATCCTCACCGTTTTCTCAAATAAGTCAAGACACATTTTCTGCTTGTCAAAATGTGAATGTTTCCGGTGCAAATTCACTGCCGAAAAGCACTGAGGAACATGTTCCAGACACCAGTGCATTGTTATTACAATTAATACAACAAATGGGACAAACACAACAAAAGCTTCAAAAGTTAGACACAATGGAACAAAATCTTCGAAAGTTAGACACAGTGGAACAAAATCTCAAAAAGTTAGACACCACACTTGAACAAACACGTGAGGATTTAACTAATGAGTTACATCACATTGAATCGAAATGTCAAAAAGTCTGTAATGACGTAAAAACACAAATTTGTGAGCATTTCCAACCTATTTTTTCGCGTCATGAAAATGCACTACAGAATCACGAAGCAGCCATAAAAGAACTGCAAACTACTGTTCATGAAAATCATGAGACCTTGCAAGCTAAATTTGACTCAGTTGCATCTACCGATTCGGTTATGCAACTTGCAAAAACTCAGGAAAACTTGAAGGACACAGTAGATTCGATTTCAACACAAATGGACACTCTGAAACTTGGTTCAGAAAAACACACTGAGGAAATGTGTTCACTATCGGAGAAAGTAGGCGAACTTTCGGATCAGGTCACTAACTTATCTACAAAGGTAGATGATGATCTGAATGGCACAAGACCTGTAACCTTCACTGACACAGAAGAGTATGAACAAATTAGAAAATTCAAACAAAATCAAAATCAAATCAATACACAGTACAAAAGAGAAATCCGCGAAGTACAAGATCAGCTGACACAGGTAATACAAGAATTACGTATTTCAGAGGACACTCGCGCCCCAACACGGGAAGACGGACTTAGAAATACGGAACAGCCACAAAATAATAACACAGGGCATTTCGGAAGTTATGAAAGAAACTGGCAATGCGCACCGAATTTTGAGATGGAACGGCCGACACGACCTAACAATGAGCGATATGCGACTCGCCGACATGATGACTTTGACTATAAGCTGTTCATTACTACACGTAAATTCAAAACGTTTAAGAATTCTGCCAACGACATTCATCCACAAGCGTGGCTCGATCAATTCTCTCATTGTTTTCCCCCCAACTGGTCATTAGAACACAGATTAGAATTTATGTGTGGCTACTTGGAGAATGAACCAGCTGTAAGAATGCGATCGGTCATTCACGATTGTCACAGTGAAGGAGATTTTTATCATGCCTTCCTCTCAGCATATTGGTCTCAAGCCACACAAGACCGAGTAAAACATAGCATCATAATGATGAAACATTTCGAACAATCTGAATTTTCCAGTCTTGTGAAATATTTTGAAGACATGTTGCACAAAAATCAGTACCTGTCAAACCCATACAGCCCCTCAGAACTCATCCGCATTTGCTTAATCAAATTACCTGAACATTTACGACATATTATTTTGGCAGGACGTTGCAAAGACGACATTGATGCTTTTCAGGGACTGTTACAAGAACTGGACACTGACAATCGCGGAAAGCGGAAACAGGAACACTACAATTACAGGTCATATCTGTCGCAATTCCACGATGAAAGAAATAATAACTGGACGCGACAAGGCTATTCTCACAACACAAATCGTGACCAAAAAAGACACCACCCATATGACAACCGTTGGCAGAATAATAGGTACAGAGAAAGATTGCACTTCCATAGTAGTGAATATGATAGAGATTACCATGGAAACAGACAATATGGGAACCAAAACAATTATTATCAAGGGAGACAGAATAACTTCAGACGCAACAGTTCAGCGCACAGCTACGATTCAGGGAGAAATTCTCCACCACTTAACCGACAAGAAAGAAACTACAGGAACTACCAACATGACGACAGACGATGTGATCGTAACGACAGACCTGAATTGCATCAGAACTGGCGGGATTTAAGCAGGGCAGGGCCGTCTCGTCACGACGAATTTGTAGAAGTTAGGTCTCCTAATCCCAATAACGACACGCGCCAATTCTAGCTCATCCAGATCTGTCACAAGATTTCTGCCTTAGCACGGATTCTTCTAAAGTCGGTCTTGGTGCCCATTTATTTCAAGAAGCCACAGAAAATGACACTACTGTTCAGAAAACCATTGCTTTTGCTAGCCGAGTGCTAACAAAATCTGAAAAAAATTATTCCGTTACTGAATTAGAAGCTTTAGCTATCGTTTGGGCATTTAACAAATTCCGTTTCTTTCTTTCTGGTAAGCACGTAAAAGTATACAGTGATCATCGTGCATTACAATTTCTTATGTCTTCAAAATTAAATCATGACAGGTTAAAACGTTGGGCATTGTTTCTGCAAGAATTCCGCTTCACAATAGTCTACATTCCCGGCAAGGAGAACATTGTTGCGGACGCACTGTCACGCGCACCGGCTGGGCTTGAGAAAAGTAACACAGAAGGCAACCTCGAGAAAAATTTCAGTATTCTTTACATTCAGAAAGTCGCCTTTGAAAACTTCATCACCACATCTTTAAAGGACATTGCTCATGAACAAGATAAAGATCCGATTTGGAAAGACATCAAAAGCAAATGGCATGAAAAGACACACACACAGATTCGGCATTATTATCTGGTTAGAAACAACATACTGTTCAAACGCTGCACTGTTGATGACAAGCTATGGGTACTTTGCATTCCTGACGATTTTGTTAATAAGCTCATTTGGTACATTCATTTCAGCTACGCACATTTTGGTCCACGAAAATGTTATCATATTCTTCGAACGACTTGTTATTTTAACAATATGGAAAAGAGAATTCGAAGAGTCTTGTCTATTTGTAAACTTTGTCAAAAGGCGAAACCATCTACTGTCTCACATCGTGCTCCGTTGTTTCCTATCATTCCTTCTAAATTAAAAGAATTTGCTGCAGTTGATCTATTGGGACCCCTTGTCAGAACATCGAATGGATTTTCGTACGTTCTAGTCGCTGTTGAACTTACTTCCAAATTTGTTTCTTTCACTCCGTTACGTAAAGCCACTGGACGATCTGTATCCAACGCCTTTGTTAAAAATTTCTTACGTGAAGTTGGCCACGTTGCTAAAGTCATTTCAGATAACGGACCGCAATTCAGATCTGCTGTTTGGTCTCGTATGCTTCGCAACCATAAAATCAAACCTGTTTTTATTTCATTGTACTCACCACATTGTAACCCCTCCGAACGGATTATGAAAGAAATCAATAAGCTTTGCAGACTTTATTGTCACAGAAAGCATCAGCATTGGGACAGATATTTACACTTATTTCAAAACGTGCTGAATGAAATGCCTCATGACTCCACTGCTTTACCACCTACTCTTGTACTGAAGAATGAAAAACCACCGAACAGAATCAGAGAGCTTGTACCTTTCCCGAATACACGTAAACTTCGACACAAAGACATAATTGATTTGGCTCTTAAAAATATAAAATCTGCAGCAGATAAAAGGAGAAAACTACACGGTGAAGCAAATGCAAAGAAATTGTATATTGGTCAGAAAGTTCTCATTAAAGCTCATTCATTGTCACATAAGAAGAAACACTTGAGTCACAAATTCTTTCTAGTTTACAATGGACCTTACAGAATCCGACGTATACCACATGATAATTGCGTTGAAGTTGAAACTCTGCGTACTAGGAAGAGTAAAGGTTTACACCACATTTCACACGTAAAACCGTTTATTGAAAGATAATCTGCTTTTTTTTTTTTTAATGCAACATTTTGGTTTACTTGAAAATACATTCTGGGTTTAAAGTACTTTCTGTGAGATACCAGATGACACAGTGGTTAGTTTATGTGACAGCTACACGATTTTATCACGACGCTACTAATGTGTGACACAATTCATCTTGTTGCTTTTGCGGTGTATCTGTTTTATATCTGCACAGTTTTCTGAATTCTTCAGGAAAGAAAAACATGTTTTAGTAGTAACTTTTGTGGTATGGCAACAATGAGACAGCCTTTTTCGTGGCACAACAATACGTTACAGTACAGTACTTTCTTCATCACAACAATAAGCGTAATAACTAAGATATCTATACGCAAAGCATTTCACTTTTGTTTAGCATGAGGTAAGTACATTGACTTCTGCAGAACTTAGCTTTCGGAGGACGATAACTACGACACTTCCACAGAGATTATGTTGCGACAAGACGCACAGTTTAGCGCTACAGTACACGCATTTGAGTGATTAATCTTATACTTAAAACACTTACTTTTAAAGATTTTTTAATTACAAAGAAGGTTTTCCGTGATACATTTCATTCCATTGCTGTAATCTGTAACACCTGAGGGTATAATTACATTAATCCTCAGGGGGGTACACGCTTACTTTGTGTACCATGTGTGTGGCAACCACAAGGAACCCTAGCTAATATGGTATTTGCTTATACCACTTTACACATCGGTACCATATTTCTCCAACACAGTATTACACAGCTATCAGATCACTTAACTGAGAGAGACAAACATTTTTTTTACTACGTCAGTGACAGATGTTTACGTAATTACACAGTTGAATAACTTCATACGTATGAAATTGTATTTTGTCTGTACTTTGTAAACCGTTCATATTTTTTCGGAACCATTGTGATACAATGTGAGCTTTGAATGATGTGTTTGGTATGGAATCATGATTTTAAAGTACGTTTGAGGCAGATGACACTTTTGAAATGAGCAGAGAATTTTTTTTAGGTTTTGAAACTATTGGAGGAAGCTACGACGATTTTGAGATTTGACTGAGGTGTTATGATGTTATTTTTTACGACGACGATGTGTATTATGTTGTTGAGGTATGTTTATGATTAGTAAGCTAATGTTATATGAAGAATTTGATTATGCTATGTATCTAATGATGAAGTATTGAAGAAGCGTCGACGAATTTGTATATGTGTAATAAGGTAAGGAGTAATGAGTAGCGGTTAGGAACTCTGCCTTGTGAAGACGTATGTTGGAAACCGAGAATCGTACTTTTAGAATTATGAAATGTGTGTAAATGCGTGAATGTATCACAATGCCGACGAAAATTTTTTGGACACTGTTATATTCATGGGATTTTGTTTTTACAGGTTTGCAACGCTAATTCTTGACCTGTGAAATATTTTTATTTAAGACTGCCATTGTAGCGGAAACTGCTGTCGTAAATATTTCCGTACGAAAGTTAAGTGACCACCTGCACGTAATACGTCGTGGGCACACAGCTGTGTCAGACACCTGGGCGACAGCCGCCCGAACAAAAAAAAACCATTAGCCTTCCAGCGGCACAGGTAGAAGAAAAAAGAGGCCATTATAATCGCTATTGACGTTCCTTTGTAGAAAGCATCGCAACATTTCACGGCTATTGTCGTGCTAATTGAGAGAAATGCCATATGGCTAGTGAATGACGTTTCACGCCTTGCTTTGCCCATTTTGTTTAATATCTAGTTTCTAGCTGCACTGCAGCACTGGTTAAAATAAAATTTTATAGATGTACTAATATAAATATTTTCTGTCTGCAGATCTATTAAATAATAATTTTGTAATCCACATTCTTCGAAAAAGGAGCTCTTGGAATGGAAAGAACAATAAGAAGGGACTAATACCAGGAACTGCATACATAATTTTCTTTTCAACTACTGAGTAATTTTTTGTAGAATTAGTTTTTGTGGTGCACCACTTTAATTACTTAGACATTAAGATGTGATTATACATTTCCCTTATCTGCATTGTTATCTTTAGTGTACTATTTTTTCTGCTTGAGCTATGTCATATTTAGGTATAAGTTGCTGCTGTTTGCCAGGCATAGTGTTATTGAATTTGATTTTGTATTATTCTGTTAAGCCAGTTTTACTAATGATTTATTTTTATATTTTTATTGTTTGCTGCACATTGCCTTAGATTAGTTGTAATATTACAATTGCTTTGCTAATTTCTTAATACTGCTTGCTTCGCAAATCTGCGTTTTTTTTTCATTGCTGTTTATATTAATTGTTTTATGTGATGCTGCATTGCCTCGTCCCTTGGTATATATATCTGAGCTCAGTAGATTTAAGTTAGCTTCAGAGGGGGTAGACTATATAAGAAACTAACTATGATGAATTGGAAAAAATACATTGAAAATCTATAAGAAAATGGTTTGGCCAAAACAGTATTTTGAAATAGGATATGAACCAAAAAAAAGTAGGGTTTAGGGACAACAGGTTTAGGTAGGATTTTCTTGGAAATAAATGATGAAGTAAGATAATGGAAAATAAATAATGAGGTAAGAAATATGTGAACATATATATATATATATACAGAAAGCATGCTTGAATAGGATTTTTTTGGTGGAAACAAATGTGGAAATAAGACGAAAGATCTATGGAATGAAGTTTTAGGTTGGACTGCAGTACCAAAAGTTACACTGAAAACGAATCCTGTCCTTTCCATTGTGTTATCCCACTATGTGTTTGTGTACCCTTGTGTATTTGTTTTCTTCCTGTCTTTGTGTAGTTTCATAGAATTTTTTCTTCTTCTAATACTAAGCTACATTCACTATGATGAGGAATACTGTGATCCTCAAATATAATTTGCATTGATAATATGTTATTTACTTTGTAAAGATGATTAGACATTTATCTGTTCTGTGTTAATGCTTAGGTGTGAAGTTGATGTTTCAAAAGTTATTCTGATCTTTTATGTATGAAATTATGTCATAATTCCTGTAACACTGATGTATATGTTTATTTCTATTCTTTTGTAAAGCCCCTATTACCGCAACTGTTATTTGTATTGTTATGTTCTTGAATGATGTGTTTTGTACCTTTGTTATTGTGTTCTTATGTTATAAAATTGTAGTTGACACCAGGTCATCAAATTAAGTAACTTGTAAGTTACATTTCACTGCACACGTTTCTATTGGTCATAGTATATGGACAATATGTGAGAAGTAGGGACTGTTAGTGTTTGCACGTGTGTTAATAATTCAGCAAGGGACTGGATAACAGCATTGCTGGTTCTGAGGACAATTCCAAAAACTTTGTGAGTGCACAAGTGGTGGTTATGGACTTGCTACATTATCCGCAAGACTCTTCGATGGTGATTGTGCACCTGCACAGTCGCAACAGATGGCTGCTGGCCGTCTCTACAAGGACTACAGTGGGTCTGCGTCTTTGCTGACTCACCAGTACCATTATCTCTACAAGGACTGCAGTGGGTCTGCACCTTTGATGACTCACCAATACCATTATTTCTACAAGGACTGCAGTGGGTCTGCACCTCTGGTGGCCCACCAATACCGTAATCTCTACCAGGACTACAGTGGGTCTGCTCTGTGATGACCTACCCACCAATACTCTTCAAAACTTCGACTGACTCCGCTGTGGGTTTGCTCTCTTGTGGCCAATTACCTGTCAGCATGTCGAGAGTCAGCACTGTCTTTCCGTTGGAAGGACAACGATACTTCTTCAAGACTGCATGGAAATCCACTACTTCCGTGTGCATTTTCTTTTACTGCTCAGACTTTGAGAAAAACACTGCAATGTGATGAATGATCAGGACTGTCTTTATGGACTGTGAGAAAATTTTAGCTTTTGACCAACATTGTATCAATAAGTGTGTGCATTTGATTTCTTTGTTATTGTAATTGTGAAAAAAAATTTTAACAAATATGTATTGGCCAGTGCCCAACAAAATTTGTAAAATTTTTTGTGGGGAGCATGGGGGCTATGTAAGTAGGCTGTTTAGGTTTTTTTATTAGTAACGCCACCTCTGTTTGAAAATCACCGGCTGTGCCGTGTGCAGTCTGTGGCTGCTTTGCATTGTTGTAATACTCAACCATTGTAGTGTTAGGCAGCTGGCTGTGAACAGCGCGTAGCGTTGGGCAGTTGGAGGTGTGCCGCCAGCAGTGGTGGATGTGGGGAGAGAGATGGCGCAGTTTTGTAATTTGTCATGATATCAAGGTAAATACATTGTTTGTTCTCTATTAATATCTTTCATTTGCTAACTATCCCTATCAGTAGTTAGTGCCTTCCATAGTTTGAATCTTTTATTTAGCTGGCAGTAGTGGCGCTGGCTGTATTGCAGTAGCTTGAGCAGCGAAGATTTTTGTGAGGTAAGTGATTTGTGAAAGAGATAGTTTAATGTTAGTCAGGGCCATTCTCTTCTAGAGATTTTGAAAGTCAGATTGCGTTGCGCTAAAAAAAAAAATATTGTGTGTCAGGTTAAGCACAGTTGTAAAAAATTGTTAAAAGGGGACGTTTCACATTAAAGTCTCTGACGATGTCTCCAGCTTTGGAAGACGAAGTATTAAGCAGAGAATTATGCTTTGGCCATGGCCTAAAGCTTATAATACAATATCAGCAGCATCACTATTTACTTCACCTTGTTTTACCCATTTGAGAAATGCATGTTCGAACAAAAATGCATACGTTGATCAAACCTGTAACTAGTACTGTTGTATTTCACCACTAACGGCAACTAGGCAATGCTCTCAGTAAGTTGCAAATGTCAGTCGTGATCAAAACAGTGCTTTGTGTCATATCGGAGGTAAGTAAATTCGAATGTGAACAAAATCGTTGGTCCTCGTATGGTGGGTGGTTCTGGAACCGAGGTAGCCGATGCGTTTAGTATTTAAAGAGGTACTGTATCGAAGATTTATACCATGTACAGAGAAAGCAGAGAAACGTCATCCGCTAACTCGCAAAGATTACGAAAGTGTGTGCTGAGTGGTCTCTACGACGGCCGTTCAAGAGGATTGCGACTGAAAAATAAGAGGGCAGCAGCTGCAAAAGTCTCTGCAGAATTGAATGTGGCACTCGCGAATCCTGTTAGCGTCAAAACAGCACGAAGGGAGCTGCAGAAGCAGAGAATTTCAGGGCGAGAAAGTATGAAAGCTTGGAGTTTAACGTCCCCTCACCATCGAGGTCATTGGAGACGGAGTATAAGGTCGAGTTGTTTCAAGGATGGGGAAGGAAGTCGGCCGTGCTCTTTCAAGGGAACCATCTCGCCAACTACCTGGAGCGATTTAAAAAAAATCGCGAAAACGTGAATCTGAATGGCCGGACACGGATTTGAACCGTCGTCCTTCCGGCCGAGAGTCCACTGTGCTAACCACTGCGCCACATGGTTTGGTTTTGCACCGCGACCTGGAATTCCAGAAACACTGATCAGTGATGCAAACGCCCGTAACAGGGAAACGTGCTGACGGAGCAGTGGAAGAATCTCATTTAAAACCGCTTGGAAGATTAAAACTGGCAGAGCACTTTCCCACGAAAGGCAAAGGTCCCGAGTTCGAGTCTCGGTCCGACACACAGTTTTAATCTGCCAGAAAGTTTCATATCAGCGCACACTCCGCTGTAGAGTGAAAATCTCATTCTGGAATGTCATTTGTTTGGATGAGCCTTACTGCACACTTTTTTCAACTTCTGGCAGAGTTTACGTTCAGAGTTAAACATGGCGGATTTTCGGTGATGATTTTGGTAGCCAGTTCGTGGTATTCCATGGGCTCCATTGTTACACCGGACGGTGGCTTTACTGCCGAGGATTATGTGACATTTTGGCTGACGAGGTCCATGCCAAGGAACAATGTTCTTTCCTCAGTGGTGATGCTGTGTTCCAAGACTACAGGGCTCCTGTTCAGGCAACTCACATTGATTGGACTGCTTTCGTGAGCGGCGTAATCTGTCCTCTTCGACTCGAACAAATTATGGAAGATTTTAGGGTTGCACGTGCTGCTTCCTGGACTGGGTTAGGCGCGCTGGCCCCGGATCGAATCCGCCCGGCAGATTAACGACGGGGCTGGTGTGCCGGCCAGCCTGGATGTGGTTTTCGGGCGGTTTTTCACATCCCAATAGGTGAATACCGGTCTGGTCCCCATGATAAGCCTCAGTTACACGGCGCGCAGAAGTAGATAGGAAATGTATGTTCTGGCTCAATTGCCAAAATCAGTCATTTAAAGCCATTTTTATGCTATTTTTAGACCATTTTACATCGAAATCAGCTATTATCCATATTTTTACTATGATACAACCAAAAAAATAGGGAAATGCAGAAAGTGTCACTTTTAGATAGTACTATATACATTTATACAACATTTATAATGGCGTTGAATAATAAAAATATATACATATATACAATTATAGATGGTGTTGGTTAATCTAAATATATACATATATACAATGAATGATGATGAAACAATAATACACAATATATTTACATATATAAAACATAGACAACAAATAGTGGACAACAAATACTTACATTTTTTTCTATAATAAATGGACAACATATCAAAGAAGTGTACTAAATGCGATATGGTAAAAGATATATCTGAATATGGACTTAAATTAGGTAAACCAAGATCTATATGTAAGAAATGTATTAATCAAGATAGAAAAAATAGATATCATCCAAAGAAAACCAGTAACATTCAAAATGAAACAGTACAAAAATGTACTAAATGTGAGATGATAAAAGATATATCAGAATATGGAATGAAATTAGGTAAACCAAGATCTATATGTAAGAAATGTATTAATCAAGATAGAAAAAATAGATATAATACAAAGAAAACCAGTAACATTCAGAATAATGTAAAAAATGATGATAGTAGACTAGTTCAACAATTCGAAAAAGCAGTTCAAATTGATATACCTGATAATATACATTATCCATCTGAATATTATGCACCTGAATATTGTCAAAATTGTTCACAATGGAGTATTGATGGTACAAGATGTTATATTTGTAATCCTGATAAAGTAAGTGTTCATAATAATAAAAAATATAGATTTAAATATTTTAATAAACATTTAATGAACTTACGTATAACTATAGAAAATGGTGCAATTGTTGATATGTTTACTGGTTATGAAAAGGATCGTATTATAGAATTATTTGAGATGTTTAATCACTTTTACAAAGGTAAGTCATTACCATACAAATATATAATTGCAAAAATAGCTGAACTATTAAATATTGAACATCAAATAAAAATACAAAACACAAAACGTAATATTAGTATATGGGAACAATTTTTAAATGAGAAAAAGAAACATGAAGAAAATGAGAATAAGAAACAAGAAGATGAAGATGAAGATATTGATATATGGGATTAAAAGTTCTCTGTCAGTATTCTGTGTTGTGCATCATAAGTGAGATTTTTCTTTCCATACATGACTATGTAGGCTAGTGTAATATCAGGTATTTTATCCTTAAAAGTAGCACATAACTTCATAATTGTTTTTTGAGTAACTACTGTATTTTTTCTATGTGCCATATTAATTACATAAATAGGATAATTTGTTATATAATTACATGGATTAATATCAACATTTCTATCTCCATTTTGTTTTAGCCTTTTAAAATCATGAAATGAATCATAAGCTTTCAAATAATCGTATGGTGGATCTAAATTCCACATTTCTTGAGGAAATAATTCATTTCTTCCATTTTTCAGATATAGGTTTTGTAACATAACATGATCGTATAATGATGAATCAAGCAATTGATTATTTTTACGATTAGTTTGAAATACAACAAATATAAAGTAAGGCATATCAAATTCCATTGAGTTATAATAATTTGTGATGTCTAATTCGAATTTTTCCTTACCATTTAATCCAGCTACTTCTACAGTTTGCAATTCATAGAATGATATCAGAATTTTTGGATTTTTCAGTATATTTTCTCGTAGTTCAAGTTCATAATTAGGTTCAAATTTAACAACAGGTACACGAATTTCCATATTCTCAACTATGATTTTACCTTCACTTGGAAGTGTATCTTTAATTTCAACTCCAGCATTATTATAATCAGCCCAACTCAAAATACAATTATTTGCACTTGATGACCATGTGAAACATACAGTAAGATCACCTTCAAACATCATTTCTAAGTAATCATTAAAAAATCCACCTAACATTTCCAATGGATACAATACTTCATTTTTCTTCTTTCTTAATTTTTCATTGTTAACTATATGTCCTTCCATACTTATTTTATCAGTAACACATGATGTTAAATTCAACAGAGCTGATAATGAAATAAATGGATATTCAATTCTAGATAAAACATGATTGCCCTTTCTTATGGTTATAAAGTCAAATAGTTTTGCTACATAGTTATCAATTAGCATCTTATTGGATTTTCCATCATATGTTGGGTAATCAGTTCCATCATTTTTAATAATACTAAAATTCATGTACAATTGAGCCATATTAGGATGCAACCATCCATCACCAACATGTATATTAATTTCTATATCCTTATTGGGAATATTTAGGTTATTTTTTGTTTTTTCATTCACTGGAAATGATTGAAATTGATAGCTTTCAATCTTCTTCATTTATTAAGAAGAAAAATGTGTCATTTCATCTCCAATATAACTGTTATTTGTGCCCCATTGAAATCAATTAAATTATCATTGTCATCAGTTATAGTTACTTCTAAATCATATATTTTATCATGAATAGGAACAAATAATGGATGAGATGGTTCATATATTATTGGTGCACCAAATTCAACATTTGGTTTAAAAGAAGCAGTAATATTAGTTTCTCTATGAAAATGATCATTATGCTTTATATACATACCATCAGCTAAATTAAAATTAATATTAATTAATTCAAATGGTATAATTTTAGGTACATCATTAGCAACAGTTCTTTGTTTTAGATTAATTGTTTGATTACTAAAACCTAACAGAGGTGCTATATTATCTTCTTTTTGTATATCCATATATATTTTTTTATCACTCTCAATAACAACTCTATTTAAAATTTCATCTGCTTTAATATTTATATTAGGGTTTTTTGTATGAATAAATTTTTCTATATTTTTTAAATTATATTGACCAATAGGAAATACAATTGTTTCACCATCACAATATAATTTATTATTTTTAGATGTTATATTAGGTGTTAAAAATGTTGTATAAAATCCAACTAATGCTACACTATTAAAGTTATCTCTAATAGGCACATTTAATCTTTTTTTAAGTACTGATGAATTACCACTCAATTGAAATAATCTACTCATTTATTATTAATTAAATGAACAAAATTGATTGGGAACCTAAAATTAGAATACCAGAGAAAAAGGTAAAAAATAAGCATGGTAAACTGTTACCTAATTCAATTAGATGTGCAATTATAGGACCAAGTGGATGTGGTAAAACAACATTAATGATTGATAACTATTTATTAGCACCAGGATGGTTAAATTGGGATAAAATAAACCATGTATATATTTATTCTAAAAGCTTAGATCAATCAAAATATCAACAACTAATTAAAAAATGTAATAAAATTGAAGATATGACAGGTGATTCATTAGCATCATTTATTAGTAGCAATGATGACATTGTACCATTAGATGATTGTGATGATAATTCAATTGTAATATTTGATGATTTTATATTAGAAAATCAAGATATAGTAAGAGAATATTTTACTAGAGGTAGACATAAAGGAATTGATTGTTTTTATTTAGCTCAAACTTACTCAAAAATACCTAAACAGTTAGTCAGAGATAATCTGAATTTCTTATATATATTTAGACAGGATGATACAAATCTACATCATGTTTATAATGAATTTGTTGGTGGTGATTTAAAATTTAATGAATTTAAAGAAATATGTAGTAAATGTTGGAATGATGAATTTGGTTTTATAACAATAGATATAACAAGAAAATATAATAATGGAAAATATAGAAATAAAATAGAACATTTCATAAGAACATAAGGTAACGAATCTTTCACCTTAAATAGAAACATAAACATAAATCTCAACATAAAACATAAATGTTAAACATAAACATAAACGTTAACACAAACGTTAAACGTCAACACAAACATCAACATAAACACATTTTCATTCTAAATAAATGTTTACAAAATATGATCCTGCTATAGTTAAACAAGCTAAACGTAATAGAAAAAAAGTAGAAAAATTAAAAGAACAATTTAAAACATGGAAAAAACAACCAAGAACAGAATATGAAAAATATAAAAAAGAGGATCAACCTGTTATTGATGCTATAGAACAAGTAAAACAAGGGCTTGGAGGAATAGGGGATAATGTTCTGAAAGCTATTGAAGAAAATAGAGAGGTAGAAAAACAAATGATTCCATATCATATACCACAAATATACACAATATGATAACTACAGTGATTTAAATGAATCAGAAATTCATGATGTATTGAGTAAATATGAAGAAGAGAAAAAATTAAAAAAAATTAATATAAGTGAAAGAATGTTAAAATATATCAATCATAGTGATGATCCAGTTTTTGGATTAAGACCTGTTGGAATGTTTAAGTATATTGGTAAATTACCTGTAGAATTCAAAGGGGATAAACTACTCATTGGTGGACATGAATATGATGGTACAGATGGATTAATGAACCTTTTAACTAAAAAACATATTTCAATGGATGATTTGAATGATGAATTTTATCCTGTTGATCTATCAAATTATGCAGATATATTATACAATTCAGATGCATTATATTCTGATAAAAATCCAAATAAAATAAAATCAAGTAAAGGTGTTAAATACAATAATTTGATAAAAGAAATTGTTGATGTTTATTTCCCCCAAAAAAGACAACAAACTATAGATTCATCAGATTATTCAGATGTGTCCCCAACCAAATCAGGTACAGGATTTATTAAAAAACATAGTGAAAAACCAGTTGAATATGTTTGGATGGATGATGTACGTGAATTCATTGATAGATTAGCAGTAATTCATGGTGAAGAAAAGGCTGGTAATAATAATTATTACAATGAAAAAGTAGGAATAACTAAAATGTTAACAAATAAATTTAATGATTTTATAATTAATGATCCAAAAGGTATTCCATATTTAATTAGGTTCTTGAATAATATACCACATACATTTTGGAAGAATGAAAAATATGGTAAAGGCTTGATAAATACATTAATTAATAAATTACCATTTGAAATGCATCTGCCTGGTTATAATTATTGTGGACCAGGTACAAAATTAGATGAAAGGTTATCTAGAGGGCATAAAGGTATAAATCCATTAGATGAAGCATGTAAACAGCATGATATTGCATATAGGGAAAATAAAGATATATAAAAAAGACATATAGCTGATAAAATAATACAAAATGTAGCAAAAGAGAGAATGTATAGTTCAGATGCATCATTAGGTGAAAAATTAGCTTCTACTGCTGTTAGAGGAATAATGTATGGAAAACGGAAATTAGGAATGGGACTTTATCTTGATGAGATAGATGGGATTTTTAATCTATATAAATGAATACATTTAGTATTGACTATACTTTACTACCTAGTGGAAAAATTAAACCAAAATCACTTAAAATTAAAGCCAATAATGATCAACTAAATAGTATTGATAATTTTTAACTAATGCTCAAAAAAGAAAGAGAGATAAAAATATTGGTGGTAATTTACTTATTACACTAGGTATTCCAGTTGTGAAAAAGATTATTGAATATCTAACAAAAAAGAAAGAAGGTAGAGGATTAACACAACATGAAGGTGGATTTTTACCATTATTATTAGCTGCATTACCATATTTAGCATCAATTGGTACAATAGCTGGTGGTGCTGCAGCTGTTGCTAGTTCAGTTATGAATAAAAAGAAAAATGATGCTGAATTAGCTGAATTAAAGAGGCATAATATGGAAATGGAGAAAAAAGGTACGGGGTTAAAAAAACGATGCAAAAAATAATGAAAATGTATCCAAAAGCATTGAGTAATTTTGATTTAGAAAATATAGCTAAAAAACTAAAAATTAAACATTTTAAAGGTGTTTTTATGATAGATGAGTTATCTAATAAACCTAAAAATAATGAATGGGGAATAGTAAATTTAGATACATCTCATCATGTTGGTACACATTGGATATGTTACTATAAGAATAATGTTGTTAAATTTGTGTTTGATTCATTTGGTGGTAATATACCATATCAACTAGTTAAGTATTTAGGTGAAAATGAATTATACTATAATGCAATGAGAATACAAAATTATGATGAAGTAATATGTGGGCATTTATGTATATTTGTGTTAAAGCTATTATCAGATGGTTATAAATTCAGTGATATTTTGAATCTAATAAATGGACATTTTTGG
Organism: Schistocerca nitens; assembly: GCF_023898315.1. Classification (NCBI taxonomy): domain Eukaryota; kingdom Metazoa; phylum Arthropoda; class Insecta; order Orthoptera; family Acrididae; genus Schistocerca; species Schistocerca nitens. Next base: position 26,417,535 of record NC_064614.1, read on the forward strand.
AAACAAACTGTGGCCTAAAAATGAGCAAAATAATGGAAAAATAAAGAGGAATGAAATAGAAGAAAAAATTGAATCAAAAATGACAAATTTAGTTAAGGAACAAATAAATCAATTAGTTAAGGAATTTCAAAATGATTTGATTAAGATTTTTGGTGTTACCAAAACTTATATTACTTTTAAAGGTAGACGACTAGTAAATATAAAAGATCCAGTTAGTGGTTATGATGCAGTTACAAAACAGTATTTAGAAAAAGAATATGTTACGAAACCTGAATACATGTCTATTTTAACACAATTTAATAATTATGTCAATAAAACGGAATTAAATGAAAAAGTACCAGATCTAACAAATTACTTTACAAAAAAGGAGATTGAAAAAGCTTTTTCAGATTATTTCTCAAAGTCAGATTTATCACCATACATAAATAAAATAAATAATCTTGAAAATAAGATACATGATAAATTGGTTTTTGACATTACTTTTAACGATTCTACTGAGTGTCAGAAATGTGTAATTCCATATTGGCTTATGGTCAAGAAAGTTATAATAAATGCATATACTGTTGAAGATGTAATTGTTAATCCTAAAAGCTTTAAAATGTCTATATTTCCTAAATCAACTACACCTTTCACTGATTTCCCACAGTTGATAAAAGGTAATGAAAGTTTATGTATACATTATGATGGACCAATTCAATTTAAGCCATATAGAGCAAAGGTTTATGTATTTGGCGATTTATTTACATTCCCTGATGATTAATAACAATTTTAAGCTATGTAAATGAATGATCACATATATTGTTTAAAGTGTAAAACATTTACAGATACACATGACCTACATAGATCAATAACTAAAAATTGACGTAATAGAATTGAGGGTATATGTGCAATATGTAAAACAAAAAAGAGTAAATTTAAAAAAAAAATTAATTGTAAGTAGAGAAAATATAATAAATGAACTACATAAACCAATGAGGAAAAATTATAATAGAAGAAAAGTAGAATCATTTGGAATAGATGATTTATGGCAGGCTGATTTAGTTGAAATGGATTCAGGTAATTTAAAAGGTATATCAAAAATAAATAAAGGATATAAATATATGTTAACTGTTATTGATGTATAATCTAAATATGCATGGGCTATTCCAATTAAGGATAAATCAGATGAAAATGTAGCAAATGCATTTGATAATATATTTAAAATTAGATCACCAAAACATTTATAAACAGATAATGGAAAAGAATTTTATAATAAATATTTTAATAAACTAATGAAAATATATAATATTAATCACTATTCTACATTTACTGAAATTAAAGCATCAGTTGTAGAACGGTTTAATAGAACACTAAAAGAGAAAATGTGGAAACAATTTGATATTCAAGGTAACTATAAATGGGTTGATATATTACAAAAACTAGTAAATGACTATAATAATACTAAACATAGTACAATAAAAATGAAACCAATAGATGTTAATGATAAAAATTATAAACCATCTGCTACTGTAATATATCCACATAATGCTAAATATTGTATTGGTGATCAAGTTAGAATAAGTAAATTAAAAGGAATATTTGAAAAAGGATATACTGCTAATTGGTCAACAGAATTATTTGAAATTGAAGATGTTATTTATTCAGATCCAATTACATACAAATTGAAAGATATTAAAGGTAATTTCTATGAACATGAGATACAGAAAACAAAATATCCAGATGTATATCTTATTGAAAAAGTATTAAGGAAAAAAGGTGATAAAGTAAATGTTAAATGGTTAGGATTTGATAATTCACATAATAGTTGGGTCAGTAAGGAAAACATAATTACGTGAATAATTTTTATATATATATATATATATATATATATATATATATATATATATATATATATAAATGAAGAAGTTTGCACTTATGTTTTTTCTATCTGTCTGTTATCCTGATGATGATGTATCTATATTCATTAATCAGTTAAATGACGAATCTTTGAATTATGTATATGATCTGAATGGTGAGGAAATATGTGTTGTTTATGAATATTTTAAGAAACAAACTGTTTATTTTTGAATTTAATAAATGAGGCTGATTGAAGTCTTATCTAAGCTTGAAGAATTAAACATTGATTTTTATTGACATACTAATCTTAGGATTGGTTATATTAAATATGAAAAAATGTTGTATACGACTTATAGAATCATTATTTATAATTATGATGAAAAGATATTTCTAAATTTTAAAGAATCAATTACATCAGCTGATTGGGAATTTTCTTCAACTATAGATAACCATATTATTGATTTATATTTTAGTGATAAGAATGAGAATATTAAGATTGAATTTTTTAAGTCTACATAAATGAACCTCCCCCCATGAACCATGGACCTTGCCGTTGGTGGGGAGGCTTGCGTGCCTCAGCGATACAGATGGCCGTACCGTAGGTGCAACCACAATGGAGGGGTATCTGTTGAGAGGCCAGACAAACATGTGGTTCCTGAAGAGGGGCAGCAGCCTTTTCAGTAGTTGCAGGGGCAACAGTCTGGATGATTGACTGATCTGGCCTTGTAACATTAACCAAAACGGCCTTGCTGTGCTGGTACTGCGAACGGCTGAAAGCAAGGGGAAACTACGGCCGTAATTTTTCCCGAGGACATGCAGCTCTACTGTATGATTAAACGATGATGGCGTCCTCTTGGGTAAAATATTCGGGAGGTAAAATAGTCCCCCAATCGGATCTTCGGGCGGGGACTACTCAAGAGGTCGTCGTTATCAGGAGAAAGAAAACTGGCGTTCTACGGATCGGAGCGTGGAATGTCAGATCACTTAATCAGGCAGGTAGGTTAGAAAATTTGAAAAGGGAAATGGATAGGTTAAAGTTAGATATAGTGGGAATTAGTGAAGTTCGGTGGCAGGAGGAATAAGACTTTTGGTCAGGTGATTACAGGGTTATAAATACAAAATCAAATAGGGGTAATGCAGGAGTAGGTTTAATAATGAATAAAAAAATAGGAGTGCGGGTTAGCTACTACAAACAGCATAGTGAGCGCATTATTGTGGCCAAGATAGACACAAAGCCCATGCCTACTACAGTAGTACAAGTTTATATGCCAACTAGCTCTGCAGATGATGAAGAAATAGATGAAATGTATGACGAGATAAAAGAAATTATTCAGGTAGTGAAGGGAGACGAAAATTTAATAGTCATGGGTGACTGGAATTCGTCAGTAGGAAAAGGGAGAGAAGGAAACATAGTAGGTGAATATGGATTGGGGGGAAGGAATGAAAGAGGAAGCCGCCTTGTAGAATTTTGCACAGAGCATAACTTAATCATAGCTAACACTTGGTTCAAGAATCACGAATGGAGGCTGTATACATGGAAGAAGCCTGGAGATACTGACAGGATTCAGATAGATTATATAATGGTAAGACAGAGATTTAGGAACCAGGTTTTTTCCTGGGGCAGATGTGGATTCTGACCACAATCTATTGGTTATGAACTGCAGATTGAAACTGAAGAAACTGCAAAAAGGTGGGAATTTAAGGAGATGGGACCTGGATAAACTGAAAGAACCAGAGGTTGTAGAGAGTTTCAGGGAGAGCATAAGGGAACAATTGACAGGAATGGGGGAAAGAAATACAGTAGAAGAAGAATGGGTAGCTCTGAGGGATGAAGTGGTGAAGGCAGCAGACGATCAAGTAGGTAAAAAGACGAGGGCTAATAGAAATCCTTGGGTAACAGAAGAAATATTGAATTTAATTGATGAAAGGAGAAAATATAAAAATGCAGTAAATGAAGCAGGCAAAAAGGAATACAAACGTCTCAAAAATGAAATCGACAGGAAGTGCAAAATGGCTAAGCAGGGATGGCTAGAGGACAAATGTAAGGATGTAGAGGCTTGTCTCACTAGGGGTAAGATAGATACTGCCTACAGGAAAATTAAAGAGACCGTTGGAGAGAAGAGAACCACTTGTATGAATATCAAGAGCTCAGATGGCAACCCAGTTCTAAGCAAAGAAGGGAAGGCAGAAAGGTGGAAGGAGTATATGGAGGGTTTATACAAGGGAGATGTACTTGAGGACAATATTATGGAAATGGAAGAGGATGTAGATGTAGACGAAATGGGAGATAAGATACTGCGTGAAGAGTTTGACAGAGCACTGAAAGACCTGAGTCGAAACAAGGCCCCGGGAGTAGACAACATTCCATTAGAACTACTGATGGCCTCGGGAGAGCCAGTCCTCACAAAACTCTACCATCTGGTGAGCACGATGTATGAGACAGGTGAAATACCCTCAGACTTCAAGAAGAATATAATAAATCCAATCCCAAAGAAAGCAGGTGTTGACAGATGGGAAAATTACCGAACTATCAGTTTAATAAGTCACAGCTGCAAAATACTAACGCGAATTCTTTACAGATGAATGGAAAAACTGGTAGAAGCCGACCTCGGGGAAGATCAGTTTGGATTCCGTAGAAATGTTGGAACACGTGAGGCAATACTGAGCTTACGACTTATCTTGGAAGAAAGATTAAGAAAAGGCAAACCTACATTTCTAGCATTTGTAGACTTAGAGAAAGCTTTTGACAATGTTGACTGGAATACTCTCTTTCAAATTCTGAAGGTGGCAGGGGTAAAATACAGGGAGCGAAAGGCTATTTACAATTTGTACAGAAACCAGATGGCAGTTATAAGAGTCGAGGGGCATGAAAGGGAAGCAGTGGTTGGGAAAGGAGTGAGACAGGGTTGTAGCCTCTCCCCGATGTTATTCAATCTGTATATTGAGCAAGCAGTAAAGGAAACAAAAGAAAAATTCGGATTAGGTATTAAAATTCATGGAGAAGAAGTAAAAACTTTGAGGTTCGCCGATGACATTGTAATTCTGTCAGAGACAGCAAAGGACTTGGAAGAGCAGTTGAACGGAATGGACAGTGTCTTGAAAGGAGGATATAAGATAAACATCAACAAAAGCAAAACGAGGATAATGGAATGTAGTCAAATTAAGTCGGGTGATGCTGAGGGAATTAGATTAGGAAATGAGACACTTAAAGTAGTAAAGGAGTTTTGCTATTTAGGGAGTAAAATAACCGATGATGGTCGAAGTAGAGAGGATATAAAATGTAGACTGGCAATGGCAAGGAAAGCGTTTCTCAAGAAGAGAAATTTGTTAACATCGAGTATAGATTTAGGTGTCAGGAAGTCGTTTCTGAAAGTATTTGTATGGAGTGTAGCCATGTATGGAAGTGAGACATGGACGATAACTAGTTTGGACAAGAAGAGAATAGAAGCTTCCGAAATGTGGTGCTACAGAAGAATGCTGAAGATAAGGTGGGTAGATCACGTAACTAATGAGGAGGTATTGAACAGGATTGGGGAGAAGAGAAGTTTGTGGCACAACTTGACTAGAAGAAGGGATCGGTTGGTAGGCCATGTTTTGAGGCATCAAGGGATCACAAATTTAGCATTGGAGGGCAGCGTGGAGGGTAAAAATCGTAGAGGGAGACCAAGAGATGAATACACTAAGCAGATTCAGAAGGATGTAGGTTGCAGTAGGTACTGGGAGATGAAGAAGCTTGCACAGGATAGAGTAGCATGGAGAGCTGCATCAAACCAGTCTCAGGACTGAAGACCACAACAACAACATATAAATGAAAACAATGATATTCTTATTGTTCTTTAAAATTATATATGCCAATGATAAGAGTAAAGCAATAAAGTATTTAAGTTATTATGGATATTTAGATATTACAAATGTTAATGATAATACTCATGTTAGTGATGATACATTTAGAGAAGCATTAATGTTATTTCAGTTAACATATAATCTTGAAATAAGTGGTGAATTAAGTGATGATACTTTAAATTTTATGAACATGCCTAGATGTGGTGTAAAAGATGAATTTGGTAGCTATAGAACTAGTTTGTATAAATGGAATAAGAAACATATCATATGGTATTATAAAGGTGCTACTAAAAAGTATTACAATTAACTGATGCAGCATTTAAAATATGGCAAGATAAAATAGATATTCAGTTTAAACATGATAGCAATAATCCTGATATCTTAATTACAAATAAAAGACGTAAACATAAATTTGAAATTGATAAAAGTATACATAGTGCAAAGGATTTAGATGGTAAAGGTAATGTTTTAGGTCATGCATTTTTTCCAGATATGAATAATAATCCTGTAGAAATACATATGGATGATGATGAAATATGGTATTTAGAGATGAATACAAATACACCAAAAGGACAACCAAATCTATTTGAAGTATTAATACATGAGATTGTTCATTCATTAGGTCTACAACATTCAGATGATTATGGTTCAATAATTTATGCATACTATAATGGATCACATTTAGAATTATCTCAAGATGATATTGATGCTATTCAAAGTTTATATGGTAAACAATCAACACAACCAACACAATTACCAATTAAACCAATTTCACCACCTATACAATCAGAACCTATATCATTATGTCAAACTAAACATATTGATCACATATTATTTATGAATGGGATTTTATATGTTTTTTATCAGAAATGGGTGTGGATAATTCAAAATACAATACCAAAATCACAATTAATAACTGATTGGTTAACATTTTTACCAAATGATGTAAACCGTATAGATGCTATATATCAGAGACCTAGTGGTGAACTTGTTATATTTTTCAATAATATGATATATATGATACATTTACATACATTACAATTGATATCAGGATATCCAAAACCAATATCTAGTACAGGTTTACGCAATAATTTCAAATTAAATGGTATAGTGAACACTTATTCTGGTAGAACATTTATTTTCTTTAATGACTTTTTCTATGCTGAAATAGATGAATGTAATTTTAAATATAAAGTACGTGGTATTATAAGTAGAGAATATTCTGGATTACCAACTGGTATAAATTCAGTATTTAGGTACATTAATGGTATGTTGTACTTTTTTAGAGATGATGCCTTTTATGAATATAATGAATTAACCAAAAAAGTAGTAAAGTATGGTATATTTGATTTATCACTATTTGGTATAGATTGTATTAAATCATCTTCATTAATATCAGAACTAATAATTGTACTAAACAATACAATCCAACAATTAAAACATTTTTCTTCTATATAAATGGAACTATTAACTAGACTTAATAGTGTTAATAAAAATACACCATTGGTGAAATTATGTGACATTGAAGTGGATAAAGTGTATCATATTACAAATGTAGAAATCAAAAATACTAAATTAGGTTTTAAAACATTTATTGAACTTAATAATGAATTTAATGTAATACTACCAGATAGATATGCAAAAATGATTGGTTGGGATGATTGTACAACTATAATTGGTTGTAATATTGTATATAAAGGAATGATTGACAGATCAGATAAAAAGGTACATGTATTAGAATTTAGACAACAATAGAGTTTTTAAGTGTAATAAATGGATACAACTAAGAAATGTTGTAGATGTAAAGAAGATAAAAATATTAATGAATTTCATTTTGATAAATTTGTAAAAAATGGACATCGTAGAGTATGTAACCAGTGTGCATGTTATTATACTAAAAGATATTATGAAGCAAACAAAGATAAATTATTTGAAAAGGTAGCATGTGAATGTGGTAGAATTGTAGCTAGATGTAAACTTAAACAGCATGAAAAATCACTAATTCATTCTGATCTTATAAAAGAAAAAGAATCTATAAATATCTACTAATTCTTATAATGTATTTTTTATCGATTATATAACCATATGTTCTATAGAGTATAATATTCTGAATAATAATTATATAAGTAAATAGATATAGCTAGTTATCAAAATAAGACTAATAAATATTAGTCATGTAATATAAAAAAACACAAAAGAGACAACACATACAGACAACAATTAGTTTACCTTTTATCCCTAATAAATAGATATAGCTGTATCTATTTGTAAGAATACAGTTACCAAATATTCTGAATAATAATTACATAAGTAAATAGACAACAAAAATAATAGTTTTCTTCCTTAATAAATAGAGCTATCATAATGGAGATGAAGATGAATGAACTTAGAGCAATAGCTAAATGCATAAAGATTAAAGGTTACTCTAAAATGCATAAAAATGAATTAATGGATTTATTATTTCCACATACAATTGATATTGCTAAGGAATCTAATAAAAGAAAGAGATCAACTAAAAATGTGTCTATTGCTAATATAGAAGATAAAGATCCATCAACAATGAATATTAGTGAACTTAAAACTATAGCTAAACATTTAAATCTAAGTGGATATTCTAAATTACATAAAAGTGATCTATTGAATTTAATTCAAAATACTCAAACACTATTTCCATTTGCTACAGATATATTTGAACATCCTAATGAACGAAAAATTCATGTTTATCATTCAACTGAAAAAGTATTCCAAAATAGATTACAAACATACAATATTGAAAACAACTTAAAAATTATAGATCCACAACACATTATGACATCAGCAAAACCTATTGTAAGTCAGTTAATAAAAGATAATCTTAAAATATACAATGGATTAAAAGTTAATCTAATATTGTACTGTGAATTCAAATTGAATACTACTAATGAAATAAAAGAATTTAGATTCTCAACATACAACTATACAATCACAAATGAAAAAGATCTAAATAAATTTTGTACAAAAGGTAAACAACAAATATTAACACACATGCAAAATTTTCAAGATGGAGGATCAGGCTGGATGTTAAATAGTGTAATTGGTTTACAATTAGGAATTAACAAATATACACCACTTATTGGTTCATCATATATTGAACTACCAAAAATAATAAAAGATGAAAAAGCATGTGTAAATGTTAAGAATAATGATGAAAAATGTTTCTTGTGGTCAATAGCATCAGCATTAAATCCAGTTGGTAAAAATGCAGAAAGAACTAGTAACTATATAGAATGTGTGAAACAATTAGAAACTAAAATTGGTCAAATTGAATATCCAGTTAAAATTGATAATATACCTAAATATGAATGTAAACTTAATATATCGATTAATGTGTATGCTTATGATGAAAAATATGAAATATATTCATTAAAGATAACTAAAGATGAAAAATCAACACATATTGATTTATTATACATGAAAAATAATAATAATTCACATTATTGTTGGATTAAAAATCTATCTCGATTAATTAGATCTCAGTGTACAAAACGTACTGAAAACATTCATCTATGTAAAATGTGCCTACAACACTTTAATTCAGAAAGTAAACTAAATGTACATAAAGAAGATTGTTCTAAAAATGAATCAATTAAAATTAGAATACCAAATGAAGGTGAATACATAACATTTAAGAATTATAAACGTACAATGCCTGTTCCATTTGTCATATATGCTGATTTTGAAAGCTTATTATTGAAAATGGACACATGTGAACCAAATCCAAATGAATCGTACAAAATGAAATATCAAAAACATGAACCATCTGGATTTTGTTACTATGTGAAATACATTCATAATCATTATAAATATCCTGTTGTTTATAGAGGACCAAATGCTAAAACTAAATTTATTGAGATGATTAAAAATGAAGTTGAAGAAATGGGACATATATATTCACAAATAGAACCAATGAAACAGTTAACACATGATCAAATAAAAATACATACCAATCTAGAAGATGTACATTATGTGAATCACCATATACACCAAATAATAAAAAAGTACATCATCATGATCATTTAACTGGTAATTATATAGCACCATTATGTAATGAATGTAATCTTAAACTTCAACAACCAACATTTGTGCCTATATTCTTACACAATCTAACTGGTTATGATTCACATTTGTTTATTAAAGAACTTGGTTATGATGAAAAAGAAATTGAATTGATTCCAAATAATGAAGAAAAATATATAAGTTTTGGTAAACAAACAAATAACTTAAAAATGAGATTTATTGATACATTTAGATTCATGGCATCATCTTTAGATAAACTATCATCTAATTTGTCAAAAGATAAAATGAAAAATATTGAATTATTCTTTCAAAAAGATAAAGTAGATCTAGTTATTAGAAAAGGTGTTTACCCATATGATTATATGGGTAATTGGGATAGATTCAATGAAACACAACTACCACCTAAAAATGAATTCTATAGTAAGATAAATGAATGTAATATAAGTTATGATGATTATGAGCATGCAAAATTAGTATGGAATAAATTTAATATAAAAAATATGGGTGAATACCATGATTTATATTTGAAAACAGATGTGTTATTATTAGCTGATGTATTTGAGAACTTTAGAGATACATGTATGAAATCATATGATTTAGATCCAGCATGGTATTATACAGCACCTGGTTTATCATGGGATGCAATGTTAAAAATGACTAAACAACCACTTGAATTATTACATGATTATGATATGATATTAATGGTTGAAAAAGGCATTAGAGGTGGTAAAGCACAATGTTGTAAAAGATATGTTAAAGAAAATAATAAATACATGAAAGATTACAATAAAAATAAAGAATCAAATTATTTAATGTATTTAGATGCTAATAATTTATATGGATATGCAATGTCACAATATTTACCATATGGTGGATTTGAATGGGAAAATAATTTAAATATTGATGTAATGAACATTCCAGATAAATCTGAATATGGATATATATTAGAAGTTGATTTACAATATCCAATTGAATTACATGATAAACATAAAGATTTACCATTAGCACCAGAAAATGGACATAAATTATTAACAACATTAAACAATAAATATAAATATGTTGTACATTATAGAAACCTAAAACAATGTATAAAATTAGGATTGAAATTAACAAAAATACATTGTGCACTGAAATTCAGACAAAGTGATTGGTTGAAAAAGTACATTGACTTAAATACAGAAATGAGAACAAAAGCTAAAAATGATTTTGAAAAAGATTTCTTTAAACTAATGAACAATAGTGTGTTTGGAAAAACAATGGAAAATATAAAAAACAGAGTTAATATAAAATTAGTATTAGATGGTAAAAAATGTGATAAATTAATAGCTAAACCAAATTTCAAACATAGAACAATACTTAATGAAAATCTGGTAGCTATTCATATGAATAAAACTGAAATTAAATTTAATAAACCAATTTATGTTGGAATGAGTATATTAGATTTATCAAAAGAATTAATGTATAGTTTCCATAATGATGTAATGAAACCTAAATATGGTACAAATATTGAGTTATGTTTTCAAGATACTGATAGTTATATATACAATTTAAAAACAGATGACTTTTATGAGGATATGAAAAATATGATTGAACATTTTGATACAAGTGATTATGAAACAAATAATGTATATAATATACCACAAATGAATAAAAAAGTATTAGGTAAAATGAAAGATGAATGTAATGATAAAATAATGACTGAATTTGTTGGTTTGAGAGCTAAAATGTATGCATATTGTGTTGGTGAAAAAGAAAATAAAAAATCTAAAGGTGTTAAGAAATCAGTAGTAATGAATAAAATATCAATGGATGACTATAAAGACTGCTTATTCAATAATAGTGAATTTTATAGATCAATGAATTTAATTAGAAGCTATAAACATGAAATATACAGTAAAATAAAATAAAATAGCATTAAGTGCAAATGATGATAAAAGACACATTCTGAATGACGGAATAAATACATTACCACTTGGACATTATAGTTTATTGTAAATATTGTATATATTATGTATATATTATGTAAACATATTTATTTGTAATTGTATATATGTATATATTTAGATTAACCAACACCATCTATAATTGTATATATGTATATATTTTTAATATTCAACACCATTATCAATGTTGTATAAATGTATATAGTACTATCTAAAAGAGACACTTTATGCATTTCCCTAATTTTTTGGTTGTATCATAGTAAAAATATGGATAATAGGTGATTTCGATGTAAAATGGTCTAAAAATAGCATAAAAATGGCTTTAAATGACTGATTTTGGCAATTGAGCCAGAACATACATTTCCTATCTACTCGCAGACTTCTGGATACATCCGCACTATTCTATGGGTTCCACTCGATGCAGAGAGTTGGGCTGCACAAATTCCGTCCCAGGGGTACAGTTTGGCGGCAGGAAGGGCATCCGGCCACCCGTTAACCATCAACATGCCAAATCTGGTTAACAATGGCTGACACTGCGTAACTGTGGGACAAGGTTCAAAAATGGCTCTGAGCACTATGGGACTTAACTGCTGAGGTCATCAGTCCCCTAGAACTTAGAACTACTTAAACCTAACTAACCTAAGGACATGACACACATCCATGTCCGAGGCAGGATTCGAACCTGCAACCGTAGCGGTCGCGCGGCTCCAGACTGTAGCGCCTAGAACCGCTCGGCCACTCCGGCCGCCGCGGGACAAGTCTCAAGCGATAGATAGACAGGGTTGCACGTACAATCCAACTGATAGCCTGCCAACACGGTTCATATTTTTTGTCAAGCGTATGTCCACGGATTCTTTAATAGTGGAGTCCTAAGAAGATCTTACTGTGGCCAAAATTATTATCAAACTCCACTGAATGACAGGGGAGATGTAATCTTCAGCAACGGCAGATATGCTTGGCTGCAGGAGGCGAGCATAGTCTGGGTGTTCGATGCAGCGTTCTTTCAAGGTGCGTTTGTTCTGGCCTGTACAGTGTGGTCAGAAACAGTCTGAAAAGCTTGCATGTCTGGTTCATGGTAGGTTTTGTTCAGAAATAATTGTTGAGAAAAAAAATCAATTCGATGTGCTATTTCCGAGTCAGTTAGCATTGAGTTAGCCAATCAGGCCATCGATCGACTAAATTCAAGCGGCCGACCAGATACAGTGTCAGTTGTTTTCATAGCGTAGGTGATAGCGCACGAGATGCTCAGCTGTAATGCATACGTGTATTCCCTTCACGTGTGTAAGCCAAGTATTGTGCATACTTACGCGATCGGGAATGCTCAGTAGCAGCCAGGCGACATGTACATTTGACAATTAAGCGTCAGCAAGGTGCATTAGTGATGAAATCGTAGGAGCTAATGTTGTGCAACCTTAGGAGGTACCAGATCCGACTATTCGGGAGTAGGATCTTACAATCTGGGACAGTGTTCCGAGACAAATTTCCGTCACATTGTCCGCAAACGGGACGTCAGATCCGCCTAGCAACAGCGATCTGAACGCCCATTGACTGAAAGTTTGGATATATACACTACTGGCCATTAAAATTGCTACACCACGAAGATGACGTGCTACAAACGCGAAATTTAACCGACAGGAAGAAGATGCTGTGATATGCAAATGATTCGCTTTTCAGAGCATTCACAAAAGGTTGGCACCGGTGGCGACACCTACAACGTGCTGACATGAGGAAAGTTTCCAACCGGTTTCTCATACACAAACAGCAGTTGACCGGCGTTTCCTGGTGAAACGTTGTTGTGATACCTCGTGTAAGGAGGAGAAATGCGTACCATCACGTTTCCGGCTTTGATAAAGGTCGGAATGTAGCCTATCGCGACTGCGGTTTATCATATCACGACATTGCTGCTCGCGTTGGTCGAGATCCAATGACTGTTAGCAGAATATGGAATCGGTGGGTTCAGGAGGGTAATACGGAACGCCGTGCTGCATTCCAACGGCCTCATTTCACTAGCAGTCGAGATGACAGGCATCTTATCCGCTTGGCTGTAACGGATCGTGCAGCCACGTTTCGATCCCTGAGTCAACAGATGGGGACGTTTGCTATGACAACAACCATCTGCACGAGCAGTTCAACGACGTTTACAGCAGCATGGACTATCAGCTCCGAGACCATGGCTGCGGTTACCCAAGACGCTGCATCACAGGAGCGCCTGCGATAGTGTACTCAACGACGAACCTGGGTGCACGAATGGCAAAACGTCATTTTTTCGGATGAATCCAGGTTGTGTTTACAGCATCATGATGGTCGCATCCGTGTTTGGCGACATCGCGGTGAACGCACGTTGGAAGCGTGTATTCGTCATCGCCATACTGGTGTGTCACCCGGCGTGATGGTATGGGGTGCCACTGGTTACACGTCTCAGTCACCTCTTGTTCGCACTTTGAATAGTGGACGTTACATTTCAGATGTGCTACGACCCTTGGCTCTACGGTTCATTCGATCCCTGCGAAAACCCACATTTCAGCAGGATAATGCACGACCGCGTGTCGCCGGTCCTGTACGGGCTTTTCTGGATACAGAAAATGTTCGACTGCTGCCCTGGCCAGCACATTCTCCAGATCTCTCACCAACTCAAAACGTCTGGTCAATGGTGGCCGAGCAACTGGCTCGTCACAATACGCCAGTCACTAATCTTGAAGAACTGTGGTATCGTGTTGAAGCTGCATGGCCAGCTATACCTGTACACGCCATTCAAGTTCTGTTTGACTCAATGCGCAGGCGTGTCAAGGCCGTTATTGCGGCCAGAGGTGGTTGTTATGGGTACTGATTTCTCAGGATCTATGCACCCAAACTGGGTGAAAAAGTAATCACATGTCAGTTCTAGTATGATATATTTGTCCCATGAATACCCGTTTATCATCTGCAATTCTTCTTGGTGTAGCAATTTTAATGGCTATATATATATATATATATATATATATATATATATATATATATATATATATATAAAACGAGCTACGTCTTCTTATGGGCTAAGGGAGAAAGGTGGGGTTTCTCTTGGCCGTCGGGAAGAGACGGAAAGAGAGGGCGAGTTCGACGTGAGGCGCCACTCAAAACGCACGGTCGAGTAACCGGGGAGGCGCTAAAAGAACAGTCACGAGTAAACAGTTCAGCTGTAAAAAAGATATAAAGTGAAAGTATTAGTTATCAGTGAACGCCACGTGTCGTGTGCAGTGTGTATCACGATTATGGAAAGTCAGAAAGGTGTTAATGTGTTGTAAAGGGCTGAACAACGGCGTGGCCCAGAGCCTCCATATTGCCAATTCGGTGATGTGTGTGTCACAGTATTTTCTTTATTAAAACGGGTATAGTACAAATCATTGTTGACATTTAACAACTGGCACCACGAAACACTCCACTTCAGCTGGATCAAAACCTACATGGAACCTGGCGCCTGAGCGCTGCTACTGTGCGACGAGGGACTACCGAAGCAGCAAGACACCACGTTAGTGATACAGCGACCAGAGAAGTAAGGCAGAGTCGCTTCCTTCTCGCTAAAATGCCATTGAGGGCATTGTACAGCCTTTGGCTCAGGTTCGATCCTTTCTACCGTCTTATGTGCAGTTGTTGTCTCGCTCTCTTAGGAAACCAAAGGAAGCACGCGTTTGTCGACACCGTATCTGGCGGGCCACTTAAATGTGCGCGCAACGACCTGTTTCGCTAACTTGCCTAATTAACTCGGAAACGGTGCAACGTATCGAATATTTTTCTTAACAGTTACTTATCAGCAAAACCTACCCTGTAATACCCTTACAAGCTTTTCAGACTGTTAGCGACCATGCTGTATAAGTGATAACAAACTGGGAAGGGCCACGCGGGGTAGCCGTGTGGTCTCGGCGCCTTGCCACGGTTCGGGGGGCTCCCCCGTCCCCCCGTCCCCCCGTCGGAGGCTCGAGTCCTCCCTCGGGTATGGGTATGTGTGTTGTCATTAGCGTAAGTTAGTTTAAGTTATAATAAGTAGTGTGTAAGCCTAGGGACCGACGACCTCAGCAGTTTGGACACGTAGGAACTTACCACAAATTTCCAAACTCGGAAGGTTTTTATAATTTACAGCATTCTGCAATAACAAAGTATCCCGCAATTTCCATGAAAATGCTATGACATGACACGGCTATCTGGATGCACTTTCAATAACTTCACTTATGTCTTGAACACACTTTTATTTTTCATCAAGCTTACGCGTTTCAACTTTCCGTCATTTTCAGAGGTGTTGCTATGTCAGCCATATAAAAACATTGCACAAGTTTGCACTTGTCTCGTGGACGAGAATGTTGACGTGAGACAATATATCTGATGTTTTTGTATGACTGACATAGCAATGCCCTTGAAAACGACGGAAAGTCGAAACGTGTAAGGTTGATGAAAAATAAAAGTGTGGTCAAGACATAAGTAAAGTTATTGAAAAGAACAAAATCTTCTTTAATGTTCACAATACGTCGGCAGTATGGATGGGTAGTAAACCATTTTCTCGGAGAACGTCTTTGTCGTTATTCGATGGCTCACTTAAGGATGACTGGCAGGTGCCCTGTAGAAATGTCGTGGAATGTGGACCACTCGGACCGGCTGCAAGCCCGAAATTTCTTCGAACATTCATTTCCATGGAAAATTTTAAAATTCACATGCATAAGAATTATTTTGCAAAGGGGTGTGGGAAACAAGTGGTGGTGTATCTTAAAGTGTTATCTCCTCCCTTAGATTGTGTGTCACCCAGTCGTCACTAGCTGAGTTGAATAACTTCTTCAAAGGTCCATAGACCGTGCGATCAAGAGGCTGGAGTTTCTATGTGCAACGTGGGGGAAACTATTCAATTCGATCTAGCGGAATGGCGTAATGGAGTCCTTCTATGCTATGATGGGAGACATGATTTTTCCTACAGATGATTTGACCTGAATTGATTTGATACTCAACTGCAGCTTCACGAACTGATAGTCTCTCGTTTTCTACCTTCCCCACTGCTGCAAGCATGTCTGGTGCAACGTCTCCTCAGTTTGTCTTTTTTCTGTTTTATCATCATCTACTTTTACCTGAAGTAAGCGAAAAAGCTGCGGGGTTAGGCTGACACATCTAACATCATCCCCTACAGTTTTGGAGAAGCAGCCCGGACCAGATACGTCATAGAAAAACTGTGCTGCAAAAGCTGTCTTTGACTCTACACTCAGTATTAATACAGAATAACATTGCGCAACTGTTATGAAGAAGAACTTGTCGAATCCATGTTATCTAGAAGCGCTGTTGTACTGCTTTCCAGACGTTGACCAACATGCTATTAGGTAAATAGTCATAATGTTTTCTCTTGCCAGTGAAACTATAATATTATTCTTAACGAGACCGCGTATTCCAAGTATCAGTATTGTATCACGACACTACATTGCCTGTCCACCCTGAATAGGATCGTTCGCAAGTCTAAAAAATACGTTGCATCAGAACGTTACTAGAATTGCTGAGAACTCAATAAAGATGCATTTTTGAATAGACTATACCGACATACGTAGGGTACCTACAGGCACAATTACACCTGTCAAATCATGAAGAGTTCAACATTTTGTGTATTACAGAAGACTACAGTGCTATAAGAAGAAGGGCTCTGAGCACTATGGGACTTAACATCTTAGCTCATCAGTCCCCTAGAACTTAGAACTACTTAAACATAACTAACCTAAGGACATCACACACATCCATGCCCGAAGCAGGATTCGAACCTGCGACCGTAGCAGTCCCGCGGTTCCGGACTGCAGCGCCTAGAACCGCATGGCCACCGCGGCCGGCCCATGTTTAGTGTTGGACCTGTCTGGGTCTATTGTTATTTGATAAATCTAATAGTGCAGAATTATTTTTTTATTTAACAACTACTATCGGTTTTTATGACTGCTCCTAGCCACCTTAGTTGTACTTATATGTATTATAATTGAAGAAAACAAACATTTTTGCGTTATTGATGCTGGTGTGAATAATTAACTACAATACACCCACAGGATAGACGCGCCCGAATAGCTGTGCGCTTTAAAGCACCGCTTCAGGGGCGGTGAGATGCTCCTGCCGCGGATCGAATCCGCCCGCCAAATTAACAACGAAGTTCGGCGTGCCGGCCGGACTGGATGAGGCTTTTAGGCGGTTTCCCACGTCGCACAAGGTGAGTATCGGCTTTGAAACCGGAGGCGGCAAGAAGAATCTGATAATTCCAATTCGAAAGAAGGCAGCAGCTCACAGGTGTAAATATTACTGAACCCTCAATTTAATAAGTAATGGCTGCAAAATACTAATACGATTTGTTTTTAGAAGAATTGAGTAGCCGACCTCGGGGAATCTCCTTTTGGATTCCGGAGATATGTAGGATTAAGTGAGGCAACACTGACCTTACGACTTGTCTTAGAAGATGGGTTAAGGAAAGACAAACCTACGTCTGTAGCATTTGTAGACTTAGAGAAAGCTTTTGACACTGTTGCCTGGAAAACTCTCTCTGAAATTCTGAAGGTAATAAAGGTAAAGTAAAGGGAGTGAAGGGCTATTTACAACTTGTACAGAGACCTGTTGGCAGTTATAAGAGTGGAGGGGCATGAAAGGTAAGCAGTGATTGAGAAGGGAGTGCTACAGAGTGTAGCCTATCTCCAATGTTATTCAATCTGAAAGTTAGCAAGGAGAAGAGAAAATAAAATAAAAAAATCAGAGTAGGAATTAAAGTTCATGGAGAAGAAAGAAAAGTTTGAGGTTTGCCGATGACATTCTAATTCTGTCAGAGACAGCAAAGGACTTGGGTGAGCAGTTGAACGCGATGGGCCGTCTCTTGAAAGGAGGATATAAGATGAATATCAACGAAAGCAAAACAAGGATAATGGAATGTAGCCGAACAACGTCAGGTGGTGATGAGGAAATCAGCTTAGGAAGCGAGACACTTTAAGTAATAGCTGAGTTTTGTTATTTGGGCAGCAAGGAACTGATGATGGCCGAAGTAGAGAGGATATAAAATGTAGGCTCACAACAGCAAGAAAAGCGTTTATGAAGAAGAGGAACTGTTAACACTGAATTTAGATGTATACGCTAGGAAGTCTGTTCTTGTAGAGAAGGTATAAAATGTAGACTAACCATGGCAAGAAAAGTGTTCCTGAAGAAAAGAAATTCGTTGACATCTAATACAGGTTAAAGTGTTAGGAAGTGTTCTCTGAAGGTATTTATATGGAGTATAGCCACCTACGGAAGTGAAACACTGACCATAAGCAGTTTAGACAAGAACAGAATAGAAGACTTTGAAATGAGGTGCTACAGAAGAATTCCGAAGATTTGATGAGTATGTCGTGTATCTAACAAGGAGGTACCGAACTGAATTGAGGAGAAAAGAAATTTGTGTCACATCTTGACTGAGAGGAGGGTCAACTGATGGGACACTTCCGAAACATGAATCACCAAAATCACCAATTTATTATTAGAGGGAAGTGTCGGGTGTAAAAATCTAGAGGGAGACCAAGAGCTGAAGACATTAAGCAGATTCAGAATTGTCGGTTACAGTAGTTATTTGGAGATGAAAAGACTTACACAGGATAGAGTAGCAGGGAGAGCTGCATTAAAAAAGTCTTTGGACTGACGACCTCAACAAACAACAACAACAACAGCAGCAACAACAACCACCCAAGTCCCGCCTCAGTTACACCATTCACAAACATTTATAAAACTCTCGCTTACTTTTATAGCGAATAGCACTACAAGCAAACAGTTGGGGAACACTTATTCCGTCCCAGGCGGTACCAGGATGGCAACAGGAAGGGCATCTGACCACCCCTTAAACTAACCACTCCGACCCTGTGCCCTTGACGGAAAGAGTCTGACTTTTGTATTATAAATATGAACATTCTGTTTGTAGTTCAGAGCAAGACGATTTGAAAGAAATCAGTTAGTATCATTGAAAAAAGAATCACAGCGTACTGAATGCTGTTTCTGCGTTTGAAATACGATACGCATTGTTGTGCAACAGAAAATAGTTTTGCATTTGGTTTACAAAGTAATTAGGTATCTCTCTTCCACGTACAGCAAATCTTGACAGACGCTAATTTATTTCCAGGTAAATTGAGTGAGTCTCTACTGCAAATTGCTTGAAGCTGACGATAAAATATCCTGCGTCATTCCTCTTAAACAAGACGTAAGCTGTCATAGCATTAATGTAAATAACAACGGAGCTACTCCAATAGACTGCTACACAGTCGAATGCTTTGTGTAAATTTCTCATTGTTACTCATAGAATAAATTGCAACGCTTACACACAGCAAACGTAACAGATGCTGTATTTGCACTGGGTGCCATTCACGAGACGTTCCCGGGCGAAAATGTAACCGTTAGAGCGCTAGGTAAATGTGAACCGGCGAGTTGAAGCTATTGTGTGCAGTACGTTGATATGATTACCAGAGACCACACACAAGAACACAATGTCCGCCAACTGACCAGCAGCTGTCTGCAGCGGCGGACAGCCAATCATATTAACCCGCAGCTGTGCAAGCGGTTTGCAGCCGGCACATGCTCTGCAGCGCCGCTAGGTATCAGCTAGAATGGGCAGTGACGGGCAGTCTGGAGGATTCCAAATTGGGATATAAACTGAGTGTCTTTGTTGGCTGTTTCGAGATAACGAACCGACAGCATTACGGCGGGTACTAGTAGTAACATCAAAGCCACAGCATCCTGCGTTCCATCGAAAGCGGTGGTTTTTGCTGATGATTAGCTAAGGCAGTGAAATTGTTGCATTAGAAAGGAAAATGGAGTGTGTAGCTTACTAGAGAATCCTGTGCGTGCGCTATAAAGCAATTCGACGTTCAGTTTAAATATCTCAAATTTATCAAAATGTTCAAATGTGTGTGAAATCTTATAGGACTTAACTGCTACGGTCATCAGTCCCTAAGCTTACGCACTACTTAACCTAAATTATCCTAAGGACAAACACACACACCCATGCCCGAGGGACGACTCGAACCTCCGCCGGGACCAGCCGCACAGTCCATGACTGCAGCGCCTTAGACCGCTCGGCTAATCCCGCGCGACTTAAATTTATCCATCAAGCAATTTCTCTGGAATTCCAACGGCATAATGGTGCAGTTACTTGTGGTAGCGACCTGACTGATTTACACATATCAAAAGAAGTTTTGCATCACACCGGTCCCCGGAACTCCTGAAGATAGACGTTGACTGTGGATATTGTATTACAGACACAGTCGCCTTCACTGTTCAGAGATGTCTCTAAACCCGCCCAAAGAGATATAAAACCACGCACGAGCAGCGCCTATTTGGTGGAGGGGGTCCGACAGCCGATCCTTTCCAGTCATTCCACCAGGAAGGGGGTATATTGCTCGTGTAGTTCAACCATGCCTAGACGGTCAATACCGCGGTTCGATCGCGTCCGCATTGTTGCTTTATGCCAGGAAGGGCTCTCAACAAAGGAAGTGTCCAGGCGTCTCGGAGTGAACCACAGCGATATTGTTCGGACATGGAGAAGATACAGAAAGACAGGAACTGTCGATGACAAGCCTCGCTCAGGCCGCCCAAGGGCTACTACTGCAGTGGATGACCGCTAACTACCGAGGAACCCTGACAGCAACGCCATGTTGAATAATGCTTTTCGTGCAGCCATAGGACGTCGTGTTACGACTCAGAATGTGCGCAATAGGCTGCATGATACGCAATTTCACTCCCGATGCCCGTGGCGAGGTCCATCTTTTCAACCACGAAACCATGCAGCCACGTACAGATGGGCCCAACAACATGCCGAATGGACCGCTCAGGATTGGAATCACGTTCTCTCCACCCCTGAGTGTCGCATATGCCTTCAACCAGACAATTGTCGGAGATATCTTTGGAGGCAACCCGGTCAGGCTGAACGCATTAGACACACTGTCCAGCGAGTGCAGCAAGGTGGAGGTTCCCTGATGTTTTCGGGTGACATTATGTAGGGCCGACGTACACCGTTGGTGGTCATGGAAGGCGCTGTAACGGCTGTACGATATGTGAATGCCATCCTCCGACCGATAGTGCAACCATATCGGCAGCATATTGGCGAGGCATTCGTCTTCATGAATGACTTCCTTCAGGATAGCGACATCACCCGACTAGAGTGGCCAGCATGTTCTACAGACATGAACCCTATCGAACATGCCTGGGATGGATTGGAAAGGGCTGTTTATGGACGACGTGACCCACCAACCACTCTGAGGGATCTACGCCGAATAGCCTTTCAGGAGTGGGACAATATGGTGCCTTGATAAACTTGTGGATAGTATTGCACGACGAATATAGGCATGCATCAATGCAAGAGGACGTGATTCTGAGTATTAGAGGAACCGGCGTGTGCAGCAATCTGGACCACCACCTGTGAAGGTCTCGCTGTATGGTGGTACAACATCCAATGTGTGGTTTTCATGAGCAATAAAGAGGGCGTAAATGATCTTTATCTTGATCTCTATTCCAATTTTCTGTACAGGTTCCGGAACTCTCGGAACCAAAGCGATGCAAAACTTTTTTTGACGTGCGTATATTCAGCCGGACTTGGTGTATCCAGTTGAGAGAAATGCTGCCTTTATAAATTTTTTTCATTTACACGAACAATCCGCAAGTCACATTAATGTGTGTGGTGGACGTTTCTTCAGGTACCAATGGTGTTCCTACCCCTCCCACACCATCGCCAACAACACACCGGATCACCCAGTTACTAGTCCCATTAGCGGAAGGCCTCCGTTATGAGCTCTAATGTCTCTAATTTTATTGTCATCTTCATTGCGTGACATTATCTGAAAGGAACTTATACACTACTGGCTATAAAAATTGCTACACCACGAAGATGACTTGCTACAGACGCGAAATTAACCGACAGGAATAAGATGCTGTGATATGCAAATGATTAGCTGTTCAGAGCATTCACACAAGGTTGGCGCAGGTGGCAACATCTACAGTGCTGACATGAAGAGAGTTTCCAACCGATTTCTCATACACAAACAGCAGTTGACCGGCGTTGCCTGGTGAAACGTTGTTGTGATGCCTCGTGTAAGGAGGAGAAATGCGTACCATCACGTTTCCGACTTTGATAAAGGACCGATTGTAGCCTATCGCGATTGCGGTTTATCGTATCGCGACATTGCTGCTCGCGTTGGTCGAGATACAATGACTGTTAGCAGAATATGGAATCGGTGGGTTCAGGAGGGTAATACGAACTCCGTGCTGGGTCCAAACGGCCTCGTATCACTAGCAGTCGAGATGACAGGCATCTTACTCGCATGACTGTAACGGATCGTGCAGTCACGTCTGGAGCCCTGAGTCAACAGATGGGGACGTTTGCAAGACAACAACCATCTGCACGAACAGTTCGACGACGTTTGCAGCAGCATGGACTATCAGCTCAGAGACCATGGCAGCGGTTGCCCTTGACGCTGCATCACAGACAGGAGCGCCTGTGATGGTGTACTCAACGACGAACCTGGGTGCACGAACGTCATTTTTTCGGATGAATCGAGGTTCTGTTTACAGCATCATGATGGTTGCATCCGTGTTTGGCGACATCGCGGTGAACGCACATTTTAAGCGAGTATTCGTCATCGCCATAGTGGCGTATCATCCGGCGTGATGGTATAGGATGCGATTGGTTACACGTCTCGGTCACCTCTTGTTCGCATTGACGGCACTTTGAAAAGTGGACGTAACATTTCAGATGTGTCATGACCCGTGGCTCTACCGTTCATTCGATCCCTGCGAAACACTACATTTCGGCAGGATAATGCAAGACCGCGTGTTGCAGGTCCTGTACGGGCCTTTCTGGATACAGAAAATGTTCGACTGCTGCCCTGGCCAGCACGTTCTCCAGATCTCTCACCAATTGAAGACGTCTGGTCAATGGTGGCCGAGCAACTGTCTCGTCACAATACGCCAGTCACTACTATTGATGAAGTGTGGTATGGCGTTGAAGCTGCATGGGCAGCTGTACCTGTACACGCCATCCAAGCTCTGTTTGTCTCAATGCCCAGGCGTATCAAGGGCGTTATTACGGCCAGAGGTGGTTGTTTTGGGTACTGATTTCTCAGGATCTATGCACCGAAATTGCGTGAATATGTAATCACGTGTCAGTTCTAGTATAATATATTTGTCCAATGAATACCCGTTTATCATCTGCATTTCTTCTTGGTGTAGCAATTTTAATGGCCAGTAGTGTACGTTTCCCGACTCTTCTTTGAACGTTCACTTTAGTGATTCCAACAGTAAACCTACACAGAGGTGACAAAAGTCATGGGATACCTCCCAATGTGCTGATGTTGTGCCGGGCCTTCTTTTGCCACACGCAGTGCAGCAACTCGATGTGGCGTGGACTCAACAGGTCGCTGGAATTTCCCCGAAGAAATATTGGGCCATACTATCTCTATAGCCGACCGTAATTGCGAAAGTGTTGCCGGTGCAGGATTTTGTGCACTAACTGGGCTCTCGATTATGTACCACGAATGTACGATGGGATTCGTGTGTGGCGACCTTGGTGGTCAAATCACTCCAGAAGTTTCTTCAGACCAACTGTGACGAACTGTGGCCTAATGACATGGCACATTGTCATGTATAAAAATTCCATCGTAGTTTGGGAACATGTTCCATCGTTGTCTGGATACGTGAAGTCCATGAATGGCTGCAAATGCCGGCTGCTGTGGCCGAGCGGTTCTAGGCGCTTCAGTCTATAACCGCGCGACCGCTACGGTCGCAGGTTCGAATCCTGCCTCGGGCATGGATGTCTGTGATGTCCTTAGGATAGTTGGATTCAAGTAGTTGGAGGGCAGCGTGGAGGGTAAAAATCGTAGAGGGAGACCAAGAGATCAATACACTAAGCAGATTCAGAAGGATGTAGGCTGCAGTAGGTACTGGGAGATGAAGAAGCTTGCACAGGATAGAGTAGCATGGAGAGTTGCATCAAACCAGTCTCAGGACTGAAGACCACAATAACAACAACAACATCTGGGAGTAGGCATTAGAAGTGATTTAAAATGGAATGATCATATAAAGTTGATCGTCGGTAAAGCAGATGCCAGACTGAGATTCACTGGAAGAATCCTATGGAAATGCAATCCGAAAACAAAGGAAGTAGGTTATAGTACACTTATACGCCCACTGCTTGAATACTGTTCATCAGCGTGGGATCCGTACCAGATGGGGTTGATACAGGAGATAGAGAAGATCCAACGGAGAGCAGCGCGCTTCATTACAGGATCATTTAGTAATCGCGAAAGCGTTACGGAGATGATAGATAAACTCCAGTAGAGACACTCAGTAGCTCGGTACGGGCTTTTGTTGAAGTTTCGAGAACATACCTTCACCGAGGAGTCGAGAAGTATTTGCTCCCTCCTACATATATCTCGCGAAGAGACTATGAGGATAAAATCAGAGAGACTAGAGCCCACACAGAGGCATACCGACAATCTTTCTTTCCACGAACAATACGAGACTGGAATAGAAGGGAGAACCGATAGAGGTATTCAAGGTGCCCTCCGTCACACACCGTCAGGTGGCTTGCGGAGTATGGATGTAGATGTAGATGAGTATAAATGACAGCTCCGCCAATACACTGTCCTATTATACCTTGTATACACTATACTACCACCATCTGATTATGTGCATATCGCTATCCGATGAATTTTGGTATATCAGTGTCTTCCTGATGCACAGCATCTCCCTTGTGTGATGGGTAATCATCAACTTTTAGAATGGAGTCGCCCCTTAATGAAATGGAGCATCGCGTGGTACAGTAATTTGTTTTTTCTGGTTGAAGGGGACTAGGGCTGCAACAAACCATGGTGAGTTGGCGGAAGTATGCGGCACACTACAACATCATATGATATAGCACTCAGATGCGCACACGCTTCCAATGTGGTAGAACAATTGTGAGTGGCGACGAATGAAGTGGCGGATCACCTCCTCGTGAAGAAGCGAGAAAACAGTAGAGACCCGGTCACATGGAGAACAGCGTGTCACGGAAGCATTGGAAGTCAGTCACCTCTTGCACGGATTTTGAACATGACTTATTTCTAATGGTATACCGCCGTGTGTTCTACCGAGTTGTTGTTTCCATTTTGCTGTAGTAATACGATGCATTTGGCCTCGATGACGTTACTTTTTTGTTTGATATATTTCGAATAACCAAGACCAGAAGGAAAGCATGCTTTCGTGATCCATTTAATTCCACATTTACTGTATTTGTATTGACTGTAAATGAAGCTGGAACTCGGAGACCGGTGCTCCACTTACGAATGAAATGCGGTTGCTTTAAACTTTATACTACGATCTCATCGATTAGTACATCCGTAAACGACGCAGGCTGGCATTTATAATGAAACAACTACGCCGTCACACGATCAAGGCACCAGTCGCTAACTTTTGAAACTGGACACGGGTACGTAAGAGTGACATCACGGGAATGGACACCGCTGCGAACTGGTGAGGCATAAATGCGGTGAACCTACCGTTTTGGACAATGTAACAGGGCGGACGTTGACTTCAAGTTTATGACGTAACATCAGCTCCCTTCTTTTTTTACCTCCATGCGTGGAAAGCAATTTCTCTCTGCGTTTCCCAAGTCTGGTGAATGTGATGGCCGGTGAGATTTTAATAAAATGAATGCCGGACCCCAAGCGTTATTTAAATTGAAACCTCTGTAACTCTTTATTAGGTTTTCTGATGTCTTTATTTAGGTAGACTAACAACCCCACCCCCACCCCCACCCCCACCCCTCCTCCTCTCTCCCGTGCGGGCTTGTGTATAAATTTGCGTTGTATCTGAGCCGTGGCGGCTTCATTTCATCCTTTTTTCCCCTTCATTTACTGCTGCCCCTCTAGGTGGCCTGGCATGAATTACTATTAGCTTCCTGTGCGTTATCGCTAGCGGGGAATCTTGTAAACACGGCGGAGCGTGTCGAGTAGAAAATGTCTGGGTACGTGGTGAGAGGGCAACACGGGCAGTGGTTGACTCATCGACTTGTGGACCATTGATCCTGTTTCTGCGAAGACAGCTTGACTGTAACTGTACTGTTAGTGGCTCCATCGAAGTTTCCACCAATGCCCTTCATTTTGCTCCAGCTGAATTGTCTTCCCTTATATCCATGCTGTGCACTTTTGCATGCTGGCGCTTTGCATTGAGCTGAAATTACGAGATAACGACTTCTTGGTGCAGCATGGTCTGTATCACACGCCCGGTTAGCCGTGCGGTCTAACGCACGGCTTTCCGGATTGGGAAGAAGCGCCCGGCGGACTTGTGTCGAGGTCCGGTGAGCCGGCCAGTCTGTGGATGGTTTTTAGGCGGTTTTGCATCTGCCTCGGCGAATGCGGGCTAGTTCCCATTATTCCGGCTCAGCTACACTATGTCGGCGATTGCTGCGCAAACAAGTTCTCCACGTACGCGTACACCACCATTACTCTACCACGCAAGCATAGGGGTTGCACTGGTCTGGTGTGAGACGTTCCCTGCGGGGGTCCACCGGGGGCCGAAACGCACAATAACCCCGAAAAAGTGGTTCGGTGTGGGGCGGCGGAGGGGTGAAGTGGACTGCGGTAGTCGCCGTGGGTTTGTGAACCACTGCGGCTACGGCGGGGACGGAGCCTCTCCGTCGTTTCTAGGCCCCGGGTTAACATACAATACAAAAAAATGGTCGGTATCGCTCGCGTTTTGATATGCCCTCCCTATGACTCTCACTTTATGGGTCTCAAAAAAAAATTGACCTGTTGTACTTATTGCTATCCATAACTGATATGTTTGAGCTTGATTCATTTAATGGTTAGTGCTTGTTCCGCGCTTATAACGGTGGTGCTTGAAATTTTGCCTCACTGTTACTTGTTTACGCCACAAACTGTCCGGTACCTTAAAATCTGGTGGCTTTCAAATCAGTGTTATATTCCTGTGAGCTGTCAGGGCATTTGTCGTTACGCTAGAGTTAAATGAAATTGGGTATTTAGTACTGTTAAATTGTTCAAAAGGCTCTTTGGCAAGTCTGGCTTGTTAAGTTGTTGCGCCGCCAAAAACATCGGACCCACAACTCGTGAAACTAAGAGCTGTTAACAAACACCACTCAAGTGAAACGTCAGCTAAAGGATACATGTTAAGAAAATTTAATTTGTCCACGCCTTAAAAAATTAATAGCAAAAAACATTCATATCGGCCATAATAATCAAACGGTAACGTTACTCAATACTGCACAGAGCAAACACCTCTGATCATTTACTTCTGGCTTCGTGTGACGAAGTAATCTGGGATAATTTAATTTTAATTCCCGTCTTGTTTTGCCATTTGCCTCCTTAAATTTGTTTTTTCACGTTTTACAGTTTACCATTAACATAAGTGAATATAATCTGTATTTTCGTAAAAGAGAAAGATTAGCCCCCAGTTTTAAAGAATATAACAGCAGATCTAATTTCGTGCTTAGTTTTATGTATGTAATTGATTTTCTAATTTCTTTTAACTATTCTTGGTTAGTATCGTTTGTTGTAGGGGGAAATCAGTAATTGTTTCGTAATTTAAATTCTATTGTTGACATGTAAACAAATATAAATTCTGCTCCGATTATAAACGTTTCTAAAACGAAATGCTAGTAATCTTAAAGTATCTATTTGGCTATATTCGAAAACATGTTAGCAAAACCAGCCCTGAATTAATTCCGAAGTAATTAAAAGTTTTGTCAAAAGTATTATTTGCATAACGATATTTTTTATTTTCATGATTTAAACAAATAATTCGGCTTAACCCTTGCAATAGAAGAAACTGTTAAAAAGGCGGAATTTTTCGATGTATTCAGTTAATTGAATGAGTTAAGTTTTAGTTGTAACTTCTGTAAATTTAACTTAGAACAATGTGTAGTTTCAGTACCGATTATTGTGATGATATATAAGGGCCCGAATTTTGGTCACGAGTCAGTCAGTCCACGGCCGAGTTTCAGACGAGTAACCTGTGCTGGTTAGAACATCAACAATGCTTCAAATTAACTATGAAAAAAGTGTTAAACAATTAGGCCGTGTGTAAAAACCAGTGACAGTGTCTGCTCCATACGTACCTGATTACGCTTCAAGAACTGCGAACTTTGTGGTTAGGTTTTACTGCTCGTAGATGTTCAACAAGAAACTGTTGTAGCAGTATGTGGAGTTACGCCTGCTAACTGTTAATGAGGCTTATGCAAAGCTTAAACAATAGTGCACTGGCCATACACGTATAACTGTGTATTATTAGGGGGTTGTGCAAAGTGAAAATTAAAGTACTGTAAAATATAACTGTGCATCTATCGGCTACACATTTAAAGTAGTTAGTGTCGGAATCCACAACCCATTTTTCAGCCAGTGTAGCAACGCAGTACGAAGACATTGAGGACAATCAACAAACATCAATCGACGAATAAATAAAAGCAGGTGGAACCACTACATCGAGGCCTCTGATCAGTGGCTTAAACTGACATGGTTGTTATTGTATTGCGTTTATTAGTGTAATGCGTTCTGTAGATAAATGTGAACTGTCAAAAGGAAAAATGTGATTATCGTGGATCTGTCCTTCCATGTGTCCTTTTCCTTTTCAACCTCATGCAAGGGGATTTCATTATCTTCCCGGATGTGCTCTGCAAACCGAAGCTTAAAATTACCTTGCACAGCACCTCCTTGCTGCATTTGTGCCTTGAAAATAAAAAGGAGTGCACCTTTCGAAATATCAGCGGCTGTCGAAGATGTCACCTGGCAGCATTCCCGCAAGTTATTTGTCCCTTTCTCTTGGGTAAATTGCATTTCCTTACATTCTTCCAGTGAATCTCACGCTTACATTTGCTGTAACTAGGACTGGTTTTATGTGGTCGTTCCACATCAACTCACTCTGGGGGGACACAAGTAGACGTTACATGGGTTTTGCAATTTCCTACTTCTTTAAACTGCATTATCAAGGCATCGAAGTTTGGCTTATAATATTGAATTTAATTGATGAAAGGAGAAAATATAAAAATGCAGTAAATGATGCAGGCAAAAAGGAATACAAACGTCTCAAAAATGAGATCGACAGGAAGTGCAAAATGGCTAAGCAGGGATGGCTAGAGGACAAATGTAAGGATGTAGAGGCTTATCTCACTAGGGGTAAGATAGATACTGCCTACAGGAAAATTAAAGAGACCTTTGGAGATAAGAGAATCGTATGAACATCAAGAGCTCAGATGGAAACCCAGTTCTAAGCAAAGAAGGGAAAGCAGAAAGGTGGAAGGAGTATATAGAGGGTCTATACAAGGGCGATGTACTTGAGGACAATATTATGGAAATGGAAGAGGAGGTAGATGAAGATGAAATGGGAGATACGATACTGCGTGAAGAGTTTGACAGAGCACTGAAAGACCTGAGTCGAAACAAGGCCCCCGAAGTAGACAACATTCCATTAGAACTACTGACGGCCTTGGGAGAGCCAGTCCTGACAAAACTCTACCATCTGGTGAGCAAGATGTATGAAACAGGCGAAATACCCTCAGACTTCAAGAAGAATATAATAATTCCAATCCCAAAGAAAGCAGGTGTTGACAGATGTGAGAATTACCGAACAATCAGTTTAATAAGCCACAGCTGCAAAATACGAGTGTCGTTCAGAAAGTAAGCTCCGATCGGTCGCGAAATGGAAACGACTATGAAACTCCGATAAAGCTTTGCACAGATGTGTTGGGTAGTGTCTCTAGTATAACCCCAGTTAGCATCACGTCGCTCTTCTCATTTCTGAGCTCGCAGTGAGTGCGTAAAGATGTCTAGAAAATAGTGTCTGCCGCCAAGTACGAGGGCCTGGTGAGAAATTTCGCCTGAAGCTATGCAGCAAACATTACATAACTGTCGTGCTGTTTCTTCTTCAAGACAATTCTCAGCCGCATTCTGCAGGGGCAATGAAGATGCTCCTGCATCGTTTTCAAATGGAAATGTTAGATTACCCACAATACAGTCCGCAATTGTCTCCCCCTGAGTTTCATCTCTGGTCACATGAACCGCTGTCTTTGAAGACATTTTGACACAGACAACGAGGTGTAGGCCAGCGTGGAGAATTGGCGGAAAGCACTGGCGGCTGCATTCTATGATGAGGCTATTGAAAAGTTGGTACAACGCTATGACAAAAGTCTAACTCAGAACGGCGACTACGTAGAGAAGTAGCTGAAAGGTGTAGCTAATTGTTACAAGTAAAACATTTCTGATGTTCACTGTGGTTTCAATTTGGCAATCAATCGGAGCTTACTTTCTGAACAGGCCTCGTACTAACACGAATTCTTTACAGACGAATGGAAAAACTAGTAGAAGCCGACCTCAGGGAAGATCAGTTTGGATTCCGTAGAAATACTGGAACACGTGAGGCAATACTGACCTTACGACTTATCTTAGAAGAAAGATTAAGGAAAGGCAAAACCTACGTTTCTAGCATTTGTAGACTTAGAGAAAGCTTTTGACAATGTTGACTGGAATACTCTCTTTCAAATTCTAAAGGTGGCAGGGGTAAAATACAGGGAGCGAAAGGCTATTTACAATTTGTACAGAAACCAGATGGCAGTTATAAGAGTCGAGGGACATGAAAGGGAAGCAGTGGTTGGGAAGGGAGTAAGACAGGGTTGTAGCCTCTCCCCGATGTTATTCAATCTGTATATTGAGCAAGCAGTAAAGGAAACAAAAGAAAAATTCGGAGTAGGTATTAAAATCCATGGAGAAGAAATAAAAACTTTGAGGTTCGCCGATGACATTGTAATTCTGTCAGAGACAGCAAAGGACTTGGAAGAGCAGTTGAACGGAATGGATGGTGTCTTGAAGGGAGGATATAAGATGAACATCAACAAAAGCAAAACGAGGATAATGGAATGTAGTCGAATTAAGTCGGGTGATGTTGAGGGTATTAGATTAGGAAATGGGACACTTAAAGTAGTAAAGGAGTTTTGCTATTTGGGGAGCAAAATAACTGATGATGGTCGAAGTAGAGAGGATATAAAATGTAGACTGGCAATGGCAAGGAAAGCGTTTCTGAAGAAGAGAAATTTCTTAACATCGAGTATAGATTTAAGTGTCAGGAAGTCATTTCTGAAAGTATTTGTATGGAGTGTAGCAATGTATGGAAGTGAAACATGGACGGTAAATAGTTTGGACAAGAAGAGAATAGAAGCTTTCGAAATGTGGTGCTACAGAAGAATGCTGAAGGTTAGATGGGTAGATCACATAACTAATGAGGAGGTACTGAATAGGATTGGGGAGAAGAGGAATTTGTGGCACAACTTGACCAGAAGAAGGGATCGGTTGGTAGGACATGTTCTGAGGCATCAAGGGATCACCAATTTAGTATTGGAGGGCAGCGTGAAGGGTAAAAGTCGTAGGGGGAGACCAAGTGATGAGTACACTAAGCAGATTCAGAAGGATGTAGGTTGCAGTAGGTACTGGGAGATGAAGAAGCTTGCACAGGATAGAGTAGCATGGAGAGCTGCATCAAACCAGTCTCAGGACTGAAGACCACAACAACAACAACATCACAGCTCCTCTAATACTAACACTGATGCAGAAGCGTTTCTCATGCTTCCGTAAAATGTAAGTCCTGACTTGTCGAGTCTGGCATCAATAGATACCAAGAAAGCCAATCTGGATCATCTGGTTAGTAAAGGATGTGATCCCAGTTGGAGTAAAAAGAACCGTAGAGCCGACATATGCTATAAGTGAAACCTTTTCAGAAAGTAATATTACCTTTACGTTTGCAGAAAGTCATATAAACTCGATTACGAACCATACATGAGACATGCTTAAATTCATTTTGCACATCATCATCAGCGTTAGGCTGCAAATCATTAACAAGTACATCAATATAAAACGGATTTGCACCCTGAAACAACATATCCTTTGCTTTACGCAATTTCTCCATCGTAGGCCAAGCCTTAGCTTCCTTAATTTCACATGGCGTCTCAGCTTTAGAATAGGTAGCAAATTTCCATTTGTTTATTTCACTATATACTTTCTGTATGGAACACCTGTACAATCAAACCCTTGAACACCAAACTCGCCCAGTTTATTACTACATACTGTGCGTACTTTCTCTATAAGCCCTTGTTCTTCAAAAAAATTTTACTGGCTTCATTATCATTAGTAATACGTTCAGTACGTTAATGTACCCTTCCAACATACATTACAATTTTGTTAATAATCACTGAGCTATTACACTCATTACCAAAAAAACGCACATTCGTACTTAATATCACAATGTCTTAAACTAGAAAAGCCTTTAGTTTTACTGTCAAAGTATTCTTTATCACCACTTTTGCCGTACTTCAACTCTAAATTATATACGTTTCTGTAAATTCCGTACGCCATTTACACATACGAACAAATACGGGCCTTGAAACACCCTTCTCGGACGGTATATACTCATTCTCTTTGCCCGAAGAAATCTCCAAAATCGGGACTGCCTCGTCGGGACAATCCTCCATGGTGTCCATATCTCCCTTTAACAACAATACAATGACCAATATGACAATCCGCATGTCCAACATTGAAAAGTAACAACAAAGCCTCATCACCGATAGAAACCTCATTGGACATAAATATCAATAAACCACTATGCGAAATTGTCAGGTCGGACTTACTCTTAACGTGTACATCAACCTGCCTATCTTCAACAGATCACTTCAAAATATATGACTACTGACGCCAACGGATGCTTTCATATTCCTCAAACAAAATTAATTTATGAACCCTATTATAATAGCTCCAGAAACCGGACCCAAAATAAGGGGCCATAAACATATCGTACTTGCGACCAATTACTTTCTCAGTTGACGTACTTTTACCAATATTTGAGTCCCAAAATAAATATAACTGTTGCTTACGTACCTTCTTGGAGTGAAAGGACGCATTATACCAATCCACAACTTATTAAGGCCAACCACTATACAATAAATCACACCTGTCCAATTCAGTACTTCTCTTTGATGTCATTTCGTCTTTGCCGCCTTTGGAGATGAACCGGGTTCTGTCCACTGTTTTGACTGCTGTTTTTGATTCTGGCGTGTAGTTGTGAATCCATGTTACATCCACTGTCACATGTCCGCATAACACCACTTTTTTTTTTACGGAAACACCCCAAAAACTGTTTTGAAATTGAGCGAATTCGTTCCTGAGCAGGGTCAGAATCCATCTTGCACAAAACTCGCTCACGTGAAATTCTTCGTGCAGAATGATACGTCGTTAATAGAGGTGGCCAATAAAGACAGTCAGACATCTACAAAAAGATAACACATTAATAAGTTTATTTACATCATCAACACTTAATAATTGTAGTATACATACCCAGGTAGTGCGGTAAGGTACATCTATCGTACTGAGTTGTATAGAATAAGAGTTCAAAAATGGCTCTGAGCACTATGGGACTTAACATCTGTGGTCATCAGTCCCCTAGAACTTAGAACTACTTAAACCTAACAGACCTAAGGACATCGCACACATCCATGCCCGAGGCAGGATTCGAACCTGCAACCGTAGCGGTCGCGCTGTTCCAGACTGGAGTGCTTAGAACCGCTCGGCCACTTCGGCCGGCCACAATAAGAGTAATGTTCTCGATAGAAACAAGTACTCATTGATGTTGATACACACGGCCAAGCCACTGACACATATTATTGCTTAATAGGATCATGCCAAGTCGATGTATCTCTCCTCACTGGAGTCTGCCGTACTAAAATAGGTAAATTTATATTTTCACAGAAAGTTATTTCTATTTTTATGTTTTTTGAAGCCCCACAGCTTCTTCAGCGGTCTCCGCTTCTCGGTAACAGGATAATATTTAGTTTTCACCACTTTATTTATTGCACTTGGGGAGAACTCGTAATGGCCACAGGTCCGTATGTCCTCAGAGGGTTTGTTTCATTATCTGCAGTGTCTCATTTCTAATTTCCAATTCAACTAAAGCCTTGGGGATCCTATACTGATACCAGGGTTCGGCTCTGGTGGTACGTACTCCTCGAATGTGACACATGACATGCTGAATTTGTCTAATTTCTCGTGAATTTTTGTAGACATGAGTTCGATCATTTCCTTAATAAGTTCCACACTGAGCTCCTCAAGCTGTGTCTGGATGCGAGAGTACTGTAAAGCACTAAGTATTCATCGAAGGACTTTATTTTGTAACACCTGGATGTGCTGTATTCCGGTCTAGCGAGGCCCCGTGATGTGCTCCCATAAAGGTTTTTTGATGTGGCCTTGTAGAGTCTACCTTCCGTTGAGATGTTGAGCTCCCTACTGCGAAATAATGGGCATCAGTTCCCTCTCCATGCCAGAGATTTTAAGTTTCTGATCTTGCACGTGTCTATGGAAAAAAAAAGGTGCCAATGCAGTGTGGTTGCCAGATACTTGACAGTTGAGCCCCATGGTACGTCTTGTCCTTATTTAGTAAGGTTTGTGTTTACTTGTGGATGTTTTTTGCTAAAGTATACTACCGTTGTTTTAGCCGGGCTACTTTTAACCTTGTTATGTCTGCAGTGGTCTTTGGTGAGTTTGAGTTGTGCCTACGGTTTTCTTATGTTAACGTTACGTTGGAGTCCACTCGTAATGTGCGCAGTGTCGTGAGCGAGCAGTGTCAGTTTACAGTAGTAGGCGTGTCGTTGACGTAGATCGTAAACAGGAGAGACGACAATATCGAGCCTCGCGGAATTCTAGTCTTTACGAGTTTGATCTCCGATTTGATGCCTTCAGATCGCTCTCACATTTTTGTGTTGGAGAGAAAGCTTGCTATGAGCTTAATGTAGTTAGTTGTCTGGGATCGTTGTTTGGTGTCTCATCTTTCGTAACAGGTTATGAGGCCACACCTTATTATATGCGTTTCCCACGTTTAGAAAAACAGCAGCGTTCGAGGTTGCAAGGAAATTATTCGTTAGATGTTATCTTATTCTCAATATGTAACTCTTCAAGCTTTCCATGCGAGGCGTTGTCATGCTGACTAATCGGGTTCTGCCTACTCGATATTTCAACTGCGCGACTCGCAGTCTTCTTCAAGTGCTGTCTGATGCTGATTCCAGTGTGGAACGAATCCGGTATTTACGCCTACGTTGTACTAGGCGCTCCCTCTGCGGTCCGCACCACCACGGACACAGCGCCTGACGCGGCACGAACCGCAGTTTATCAGCGTACTTACACTGCTGGCCATTAAAATTGCTACACCAAGAAGAAATGCAGATGATAAACGAGTATTCATTGAACAAATATATTGTACTAGAAATGACATGTAATTACATTTTCACGCAATTTGGGTGCATAGATCCTGAGAAATCAGTACCCAGAACAAGCACCTCTGGCTGTAATAACGGCCTTGATACGCCTGGACATTGAGTCAAACAGAGTTTCGATGGCGTGTACAGGTACAGCTGCCCATGCAGCTTCAACCCGATACCACACTTCATCAAGATTAGTGACTGGCGTATTGTGACGAGCCAGTCGCTCGGCCACCATTGACCAGACGTTTTCAGTTGGTGAGAGATCTGGAGAATGTGCTGGCCAGGGCAGCAGTCGGAAATTTTCTGTATCCAGAAAGGCACGTACAGGACCTGCAACAAGCTGTCGTGCATTATCCTGTCGAAACGTAGGGTTTCGCAGGCATCGAATGAAGGGTAGAGTCAGGGGTCGTAACACATCTTGAATGTAATGTCCCTGTTCAAACTGCCGTCAATGCGAACAAGTGGTGACCGAGACGTGTAACCAATGGCACCCCATACCATCACGCCGGGTGATACGCCAGTATGGCGATGACGATTACACGCTTCCAATGTGCGTTCACCGCGACGTCGCCAAACGCGGATGCGACCATCATGATGCTGTAAACGGATCCTGGATTCATCCGAAAAAATGACGTTTTGCCGTTCGTGCACCCAGGCTCGTCGTTAAGTACACCATCGCAGGCGCTCCTGTCTGTGATGCAGCGTCAAGGGTAACCGCACCCATGGTCTCCGAGCTGGTAGTCCATGCTGCTGCAAACGTCGTCGAACTGTTCATGCAGCTGGTTGTTGTCATAGCAAACGTCCCCATTTGTTGACTCAGCGATCGAGACGTTGCTGCACGATCCGTTACAGCCATGCGGATAAGATGCATGTCATCTCGACTGCTAGTTGTACGAGGCCGTTGGGATCCAGCACGGCGTTCCGTATTACCCTCCAGAAACCACCGATTCCATATTCTGCTAACAGTCATTGGATCTCGACCAACGCGAGCAGCAATGTCGCGATACGATAAACCGCAATCGCGATAGGCTACAATCCGACCTTTATCAGAGTCGGAAACGTGATGGTACGCATTTCTCCTCCTTACACAAGGCATCACAACAACGTTTCACCAGAAAGCGCCGGTCAACTGCCGTTTGTGTATGAGAAATCGGTTGGAAACTTTGCTCATGTCAGCACGTTGTAGGTGTCGCGACCGTCGCCAACCTTGTGTGAATGCTCTGAAAAGCTAATCATTTGCATATAACAGCATCTTCTTCCTGTCGGTTAAATTTGGCGTCGGTAGCACGTTATCTTCGTGGTGTAGCAATTTTAATGGCCAGTAGTGTATATTTTAACATTATTCGATACAACCACAATACAATTTCTTACAGTTGTGCGATGTGTTAACGTGACGTGACGGCCGATATGAACTGGCCTTAAACAGCGGGGTCCCAAATCACGTGACAATTTCTGGTTAATGTTGACAACAAGCGCAGAATGCAACACTCATTTCGCTCATGTCTACTCAATGGCTATGTCTAACGATAAGTGTCAGGTGCTGTTGCTCTTGCCGGCTTGTGCGGTATCGCTTGGCAGTATCACGTCGTGTGTCTCGTGAAACACAGTCTTTGCCCTGCGAGGACCAACCAGAGGCGATGCCACTAAGATTCAAGTTGAGACAAAGTGGTCTGAAGAGAAAGGCGCCCTTGGGCTGGCTGCAGATCAGGGGTTTCACGTACTTGGGTGAGATCGCTGCATGCTTTTGTATTAATCGATGCACTTCATACGTATATCTTGCAGATCTTGCAGATCATGTTCTTTTGAATATTGTTTATGCGGAATATATTCTCGTAATGACTGTTTGTTCAAATTATGACGAATACTTCAAATGGTTCAGATGGCTCTGAGCACTATGTGACTTAACTACTGTGGTCATCAGTCCCCTAGAACTTAGAACTACTTAAACCGAACTAACCTAAGGACATCACACACATCCATGCCCGAGGCAGGATTCGAACCTGCGACCGTTTCAGTCGCGCGATTCCGGACTGCGCACCTAAAACCGCTAGACCACCGCGGCCGGCGACGAATACTTCAATTTCTTTGTAATTAGATCGGCACCGTGTGACCCAGTAGGGGGCGATGTTCATTTAGTACTGGGTGATCAAAGAGTCTGTATTAATTTGAAAACTGAATAAATCACGGAATAATATAGATAGAGAGGTACAAATTGACACACATGCTTGGAATGACATGGGGTTTCATTAGAACCAAAATAATACAAACGTTCAAAAAATGTCCGACAGGTGGCGCTTCATCTGATCCGAATACCAATAATTAGCATAACAAAGTAAGACAAAGCAAAAATGATGTTATTTACAGGAAATGCTCAATATGTCCACCGTCATTCCTCAACAATAGCTGTAGTTGAGGAATAATGTTGTGAATAGCACTGTAAAGCATGTCCGGAGTTATCGTGAGGCATTGGCGTCGGATGTTGTCTTTCAGCATCCCTAGAGATATCGGTCGATCACGATACACTTGCGACTTCAGGTAACCCCAAAGCCAATAATCGCACGGACTGAGGTCTGGGAACCTGGGAGGCCAAGCATGACGAAAGTGGCGGCTGAGCACACGATCATCACCAAACGATGCGCGCAAGAGATCTTTCACGCGTCTAGCAATATGGGGTGGTTCTAATAAAGCCCCATGTCATTCCAAACATGTGTGTCAATTTTTACCTCTCTATTCTGTGGTTTATTAAGTCTTCAAATGTATATTGACTTTTTGATCACCCGGTATAATCACATCACATCACACCATAATATAATCACCGTTAGCAAATAAATTCCCTCTCCCTCTTCCTCCCCCCTTCTCTCTCTCTCTCTCTCTCTCTCTCTCTCTCTCTAACAAAGACCTCAAGACAATTTTATTGTAATATTTTTGATCCGGTGACATACATTTTGATGTGTGGAGTTAAAAACCCATTTTAACCACCCTTATGAAGTTATGTATTGTGCACAATATTTGCAAACATTAGAATCTCTTTGTAGCATGTAACAACAACAACAACGCTGTACTATTGTACATATAAGTAAATTTTTCGATAAATTAGTGTAATCGATGTTCTGATTTCATTTCTTTTTTGTTTCATGTCATTGTGTTAAGATAACTGTAAACAAATTTCAATGTTAATATCAATGTTTATGTCAAATGTCAAGCAATATTGTAATAGAATTGAAATGTAACAAATGTTGAGACTGTTGTAAGATGTTTAAAATTGTAACTGTGCAGCTGGTACATACGTAGGGAATGTGTTAGGATATGTAGAATGCAAAACCTCGGGTGAATACCCTGTCTGTAAGGGAGCGGTAAAAGGTGGATGGCAGGCGAGCGCGGGAAAATGCGCACGGGCGCTGCACGGCACAACGGGCTCAGTAATTAGTTGGAGTTTGGCACTGGTCTGAGCAACACCTTCTGGAGCGAGGAGGCTCTCCTGGAAGACGTAGTTTCATTGAGCCTCGGGTATGCCGTTCCAACGCCCATACAGCATGGAAAAATTCCATAGGCACTAAACGGAAAAGTATTGCGACGCTAAGAAGAATTAAAGTGCCGATACATCAAGAGCCATAGCTGTGGTTGTATGTGTGCTCTGTGCCTCGCCATCTCGCCGCCTGCCGACCGCCGCATCGATACTAGCAGGTTGAAACTTTTAGTACTGTATTCGTATGGATCAGAGAACGACTTATTCAATAATAACTTAAATTTTACCAGAACTTTCCTATCATTTAATTATCCTCACAACTAACCTAGATAGGGTCCTTTCCAAATGTTGTGCAATCCGAGTGTCCCGAAATGAAAAATTAAAATTTGTGTTAATAATAATTACTTGGAGACCTAACTATGTAAGAATGGTGTTTAAAGAACTGTTTTGTTAATGAACCAGTAAATGAATAACGAAGGTCTAACGAAGTTGAAAGATAACTTTAATATTGATATAGTAATGAAGTTTAATTATTTCGAGACAGATATAATGGTATTTAAATGAGCAGGAAATAAGAAAAAAAAAGAGTAGTAACTCATATATTGGAAATCTTGAGCGCATAATGATTTCAGTAATCAATTTTTTTAATACAGTGATCATAACAGTTTCAGGCCCCCCCCCCCTCTTTTTTTTATTCATTTGAATTGTGAAGTGTTCTAAATTGATTTGACCAGCAAAAGTTAAAGTCAATATAAAAGCCAAAATTTATCAGTGTTTTATCTTTATCAAAATTGACATTGTGTGTGTGACTCGAAAGTGCTGTTTCTAGGGTAACCTATGCCCGATTTTAATCAGATCAATAGACAGTACGAAGTTTTGTAGTATACATTATAGTGTAGTGTTATGTATTTATGGTTTTTCCATATCAGTACAGAACGTGAAACTATCAGTTCAATAGATTTTCTGGTTCTAAAATTCTACTATATTATGCAGTGTTACTACTTGTTGCTTTGCACGAATATCTGCCAACTTGCACAGGGAAGAAACTCAGTTAATGCCTAATTAGGCTGGCGACCGTATTATTAACAAATTGATAGCATCTTCTGTGTTGTTTTTTGTCCGTCCTGACGTGTAGTTGCATTTCGGACTTACTTGACGGATCATTGTTATTACAGAGTGGGTGTAAGTCTGATTTGCCACCATTCAGGTACACGCGGTCAATATCTATACGAAAATCCTGTCTCGTAAGGTAAACCCCACTCACTTACCATAGTACAGGCTTTAATGAGTATTGTGTGCCCCACGCGCACGTTACAAGCACAGTTCGGGTTTCGTATCGTCACCATAGTAAACGGTTTCCTTTGACTTGCGCTTTATTTTATTGCACGAATATAGTGATTCCTTGTAGTACCCCACCCCTTTTTATTGTTTCACCACTTTAACAAACGAACTGTACTTACTTTGTCATGCTTTACCCTGCTGTCTTTCGTGCTATTTACAGCTATCAGGCAAGTCACCAAGTCGTGGTTTGCTGATGTATGCAGTTCAGGGCAATGACACTCAAAAAGACTTTCTTCGACGTAACTTTCGTTATAGTTTGTTAGGAGCTGAAAGTTCTTATTCCTAGTACTTAACTTCACAGTATGCAAATGGCAAATACATTTTGCAGCACGATATTTGTCTCTGAGGTGAAAGTCATCACATAGTCAGGTTTTAATAATCAGTTTTATTGTGAACAGATTACGAAAATGGTTATTTCGGGAAATATAAAATGAAATTCGCCGTTGCGCTTGCAAAAGTACTGTTATTGTTATTAGAATTTTCGAATCTGATTGTGTTTCAGGGATCCGTGTCTAAAATTTGGCCAAAATTAGGGGTAAAACTTGTTTTAAAATATTAAATGAACACGAAGCCATATTTTGCAAGATTTCATTCATTGCTTCGAGTAGACATATCGCATACTCGAATAAACCAAACATGGTATTCTATTCCCGATGGAAGTTCGGTGTGGGACACCTACCTCTGACGGACCAAAGCGCGCTTTGTATTACCGCATGCCGCGACTTGCGGAATCAAACGTGAGTATAGATGTTCTCAGTCGCTTGGGACTTGATTAATGGCGCGAAACCCTGTTAGCGGCGAAATTATTTCGTCATCGCGCGGCAGTGCCATGATGTAGTGTTATAATGGCTGCATTATGCCACTAATGAATGAGTACTACCGGCTTTGAAGTGAGCCGGAGATGGAGCGTGTTGCGAGCGCTATTCGCCAGTTGATCGATAAGAGCGTAGCGGAACTCTAGACTGCCTGCTGTCATGGAACAGGTGTTACAGCACCTGAATTACATCTTCATCACGAGGAAGCAAAAGAACAAGAGTGACACGCCAGTAATGAACCAGCGTACCTATTAACGCGTATTCTAACTTCACAGGGACTGCCGCATAGCAGCCGAAACTTCGTCAATTAGAACAAGGTTTTACGATTCGAAGGAATGAATAGCAATACATCAACAGTGCCTAAATCACATACAATAGAAATCCAGAGTATCTAAGGGAGCAAACTTTCTTAATATCCAAAGCAATAAGAGGATAATCACACATACTCTTTAAGGCTTTTACATAACTTTTTTACATTTCCTGATTGTCATTAGACTTTTTGAGGCTTTGATGTTGTCCAGCCTTCGTATATAGAGCGACAAAATTTCTCTGTAATTACTACAGCCAAAGTCCAAGCTTAAATGTCCTCTCTTGAATGTTTTACGGAGTCTTTACTGGACTCAAGATCAGTCCTAACAGGTGGTCCAAATATATTATGTGGATCAGAGAACTGGTCCTCAAAGATGCAACACATGAAACTAATGTCTGATTCTGAGATATATACCTCGCATTAAGCTAACCTATTTCCATGTGTTGTGAATGCTGATAGAGTGACAAAACCCGCACATAGCTTACACGATTTTCGTTTCATTCTACATGTAGAGCTTTACGTTTGTGATAATTGAGCCTGTTTCTACAATAGTTGAGCTGTGTTCCTGTGATGCCCGCTGCTGCATTCATC
Source organism: Schistocerca nitens (assembly GCF_023898315.1). Classification (NCBI taxonomy): domain Eukaryota; kingdom Metazoa; phylum Arthropoda; class Insecta; order Orthoptera; family Acrididae; genus Schistocerca; species Schistocerca nitens. The sequence continues at coordinate 26,459,995 of NC_064614.1, forward strand.
ATGATGTGCTTTAAGTACAAAATAAGTATTAGGTGATGTAGCTTTACAATACAAAGCAGCGAAATTAGGTAATCGCTGAATGAAATGAAATCAAGTGCCTTTTTCAAACAAAAACCTGCTCTAGGAAGGCAAATGACTTCTTTTAGCAAATAAAAACCAACGGAAATGGCCGGCCGTGGTGGACGAGCGGTTCTAGGCGCTACAGTCTGGAACTGCGCGACCGCTACGGTCGCAGGTTCGAATCCTGCATCGGGCATGGCTGTGTGTGATGTCCTTAGGTTAGTTGGGTTTAAGTAGTTCTAAGTTCTAGGGGACTGATGACCTCAGATATTAAGTCCCATAGCGCTTAGAGCCATTTGAAGCATTTTTCACATGGTCCCCCAATCTTGGTCTTCCAGTTGGTCAACTACCCAGACAAATGCATTAAAATCGTTTTCATCAACTCATAATTTGCTTTCTTTGGTACCCAAATAGTAGGGTTGGAACTTCAATACTCCGAACACTGCCGTGGAGACACAACCGCAACGGTATCAAATAATGTCGCGTATGTCATGCGAGTTGCATACGTCTACACCTTAACGCAGCCAAATGGATTTTCGGTTCCTATACCACATGTACGTGCTGTTATGAGAACAGAGCCTCGTGTAGAATGGTTCAAATGGCTCTGAGCACTATGGGACTTAACATCTATGGTCATCAGTCCCCTAGAACTTAGAACTAATTAAACCTAACTAACCTAAGGACATCACACAACACCCAGCCATCACGAGCCTCGTGTAGAAGACGGTCTACTGTAGTGCTGTCGCCGACCGCGGTGGCCACGCGGTTCTAGGAGCTGCAGTTCGGAACTGCGTGACTGCTACGGTCGCAGGTTCGAATCGTGCCTCGGCCATGGATGTATGTGATGTCCTTAGGTTAGCTATGTTTAAGTAGTTCTAAGTTCTAGGGGACTGATGACCTCAGATGTTAAGTCCCGTAGTGCTCAGAGCCATTTGAACCATTTTGTGTAGTGCTGTCATGATGCTTTCGAAACAACAACAACGGACTTGAATGTACCACAGGATGAGATGGTGACTGTCTTACAAGGTTTTCAAGGGTTGCGGGAACAGGCATTGCTTTATCGAACAATGGCAAGATGGGCAAAATCTTTCCACGAGGAACGCCAGAATGTGGTCGACATTCGCCGGACAGGTATTCCCCGTGTTAGTGAAGAAGGAAGTATCTGATCTTGCTGCATTATTGGGTAGTGATGGGCGGTAACTTTATACGATATGTGAGTTGTCTCCAGGGACAGGATTGCCTCAGACGGACTGTGTTTCACATTCTGAAGGAGCACCTGGTCATGAGAAAAACTGCATCACGATAGGTTTCCATCATATGCCGGAATTGCAGAACTGGCTACGGTACGAAATTGTTCATAACCATTTGAAACGCTGCTCACGTGAAGCAGAGACTTTCTTAGGCTGAATAATTACGCTGGATGAAATAGGTCCGAATCGTAGGAGCCACAATCAAAACTAAAACGTCAGTGAAACGAATGGTTTCATTACGTATCACCGCGACGATCGGAAGTTCGTCAGAAGCCCAGCAATGTGTAAGATGATGATCATGTACGAGTGCGATGGTTTTATTCCAAACCGTAGCGTTCTCCAGCGGCAGGCCGTCCTTGAATTATATTACTACTGACTTTCGGAACTCAACCTGCGACCAGCTTTCAGTACATGGGGACGAAAGTTTCTGCGTAAGCCAGTCACTACTTTGTAGGATGAAGCTCGGGCGCTTAAAATGCAAGCTGGGACTGATTTGTCCTGTCGATGGGGTTGGGAAGGTCTGTACGATCCATTATATTTCCCAGACTTAAGCCCTAGTGACTTCAGCTTGATTCCTAAGATCAAGGAAGCACTTTGTGATAGCTGCTAAATTGTTACAGAGATTCGTCGTACAACAGCTCGCTCCATGCGAACTATCGACACCGGCGCAGCTGAAAGTATCTTACGACTTCCACACCACTGGCGGCAGCCTATACAGAATGCTGGTGACTATTTTGTGGGTCAGCACAACATTGAAGCATTAATCTATAAAAACTGATGCCAATAATAGAGCTGCGACTCGAGTATTAGTAACAAGGACGTAGGGACGTAGAAAGGAAGATTAGGGTTTAACGTCCTGTCGAGGACATTATTAGAGACGAGATAGATTTTGTGAAGAATCGTCACGGTAGTATTCATGTCTGCCCTCCAGCCGGAACGTATCGTCATCTGGACGCAATATTTCGGCGGACCACCTGGTCGCCATCTTAAGATGAGTAGGCTGCCGCACTAACTCGCCGGAACTGAAATAAAACACGCCGCTGCAGCTCCTTTATAGACTGACCGTGGGTCCACCGTGCGTGCGCGAACTTAACTGCCCTCTAGCGCAAGGCACAGCAGCTTGCGGAAACGATAAATTGATATCAGACACTACTGACAGATTTTGGTGACCGAAACAAGGACCGTCGTTTGTTAATGTCAACTCTTACGTAAAGGATGCCCCTTATCCCCGTTTATAATATTGTCGGATAGCCGGATTTCAATGGCTTCTTTCGCTACACAGTCCCAGTACCGCGAAGCAGGGGCAACCACTTGTCTCATCGAACAACTTTTTATGTACTTCGGTAAGACAATGTTTCACCACTGCAGATTTTTCTGGGTGAAATAAACGCGTGTGGCGCTGATGCTCCACGCAACGAACCTGGACCGTACGCATCGGTTTGTCCAATACAGGCTTCTACATATACATCTACATACATACTCCGCAATCCACCATACGGTGAGTGGCGGAGGGTACCTCGTACCACAACTAGCATCTTCTCTCCCTGTTCCACTCACAAACAGAACGAGGGAGAAATGACTGCCTATATGCCTCTGTACGAGTCCTAATCTCTCTTATCTTATCTTTGTGGTCTTTCCGCGAAATATAAGTTGGCGGCAGTAAAATTGTACTGCAGACAGCCCCAAATTCTGGTTCTCAAAATTTCCTCAGTAGCGATTCACGAAAAGAACGCCTCCTTTCCTCTAGAGACTCCCACCCGAGTTTCTGATGCATTGCCGTAACACTCGCGTGACGATCAAACCTACCATTAACAAAACTAGCTGCCCGCCTCTGAATTGCTTCTATGTCTTCCCTCAATCCGACCTGATAGGGATCCCAAACGCTCGAGCAGTACTCAAGAATAGGTCGTATTAGTGTTTTATAAGCGGTCTCCTTCACAGATGAACCACATCTTCCCAAAATTCTACCAATGAACCGAAGACGACTATCCGCCTTCCCCACAACTGTCATTACACGCTTGTCCCACTTCATATCGCTCTGCAATGTTACGCCCAAATATTTAATCGACGTGACTGTGTCAAGCGCTACACTACTAATGGAGTATTCAAACACTACAGGATTTTTTTTTCCTATTCATCTGCATTAATTTACATTTATCTATATTTAGAGTTATCTGCCATTCTTTACACCAGTCACAAATCCTGTCCAAGTCATCTTGTATCCTCCTACAGTCGCTCAACGACGACACCTTCCCGTACACCACAGCATCATCAGCAAACAGCCGCACATTGCTATCCACCCTATCCAAAAGATCATTTATGTAGATAGAAAACAACAGCGGACCTACCACACTTCCCTGGGGCACTCCAGATGATACCGTCACCTCCGATGAACACTCACCATTGAGGACAACGTACTGGGTTCTATTGCTTAAGCAGTCTCCGAGCCACTCACATACTTGGGAACCAATACCATATGCTCGTACCTTACTTAGGAGTCTGCAGTGGGGCACCGAGTCAAACGCTTTCCGGAAGTCAAGGAATATGGCATCCATCTGATTCCCTTCATCCATGGTTCGCAAGATATCATGTGAGAATGGCAGGGAATCTTGTAGACCCTGGGCTTTCTCAAATCCAAACCATCATTCACTGAGTCCAGCCGAGCTCTGGTCTTAGCTGGTGGATGGAATACCGCTACACTTTTAATATCAAATTTCTTTAAAATTCTTCCTATTTCTGAAGATATGCTCCCTGAAAAAGGTAGGAATGCCACCAGTTTGCTTGTATCTTCTGTTGGTTCCCGCGAGGGTCCAAGCTGTAGAGCACGACAAATCTGATTGTCAGTATAACCATTCTGCTTGAACACAGCTTTTAGATGATCCAGTTCTTGTGTCAGACTACGTGCATCTGAGGTGGCAGAGCCACAATGATCATGGTAATTGGCCGTGCCCTTTCGAAGGAACCTCCTTGGCATTCACCATTCACCTTACGTGGTTCAGGGAAATCACGCAAAACCAAAATCTGGATGGCCGGACGGGGTTTTGAACTGCAGTCCTAACGAATGGCAGACCAGTAATTTAGGTTTACGCCATCTCGATCGGTAATCGCTATCCAGACTCGTTTTTACAAGCTTCAGCAATGTTTACTGATAGTAAAACAGCCATTAACCTTCCATAATTTTATTCAGAACATATTTACCAGTGCCTGCTCTCAAAAGACATAGTCGGATATCATGTATCTTCCTACATGTACTCATCATCGGCAGATATGTGAATGCTACAGGGTGTCTCAGAACGAATGTCAGGATTTTAACGTTTTGGAGCATTTATTACATTCAACTTACAATAATTGTAACGAGTAACTCAAACAGTTTTGTTTGTATACCTGAGCGCATGCATTGTGAATAGGATAATGGAAACTGATTAATAATTCCTTGAATAATTGGAAGAATTGATTGGAAGGAATAGTTGAGAAAATCTTGAAGGTAATTTATGAGTCTAAGCACAAACTTGGGTGAACTTTAACTGATACCAATATCAACAGACCTTGAATATCATTACATTCAAGGTCAATAAACATAATTTCCATTACGTATTGCTGCTTCCAGTAGTGTGCGGTGCCACATAATCACCGCAACCATTGAAATTGTAGGTATCTCTATAAATTCTTAGACACACGCAGCACTATATTTTTAGTATAAGTGAACCAAGTTCAACAGGTGCTTATCAAGTCTAATCATTATCTTCACATTGATTCCATTATGTTTAGTGTTGAGTGTGACAATGTCGAGACAGGAACGCTCCTACAGATACGTCATTAATTATTCTTGTGTGCAACGAACCTCTGAATACAGGATCTCTGCGGCGAGTGGATTGATGAACATGATGGGGGTTAAACTTATAACCGTGCGAATAAATATTCCTTTTCTAATAACGTTTTATAATACTTTTAACGAATGGTTAAAATTCACATTTTTAACAATGCTGGTACGACGGATCCAAGCATACGTCCGTACGCTACCACTTCCCGAAACAAAAGGGTGAAGATACATGAATTAATAAATTGAAGAGCTTATTTCTTACTTTGTTTCATACAGATATTTAACGATATATCAAAGCATTATCCTTGCCACAAAACAACTCTTTAATTTACTTTTGGCTGTGTCTTTGGTTTATAGCTCATTTAGATTACATATAGCTTATATATAAGAAAAGAAAGAAAAATAATGTGATTCAATACAATTGTTTCATCTGTCTGCCGTTAGAAAGCGGTAGTAGCAAAGTGAAAGAGTGAGACAGTCTTTCAGACGCAAGTCCAAGAAATCAGTTCAATAGGTCAAGTCGTGAATTAACAATTCCAATGACGTATGTGTGGAGACTTACAGAGATGCTTACAATTACATCCTTATCGATTGCAATCTACAGCGTACGGAGTACAGCTTACGTGCCAAATTTCGAAACGAAATGTTGCTGCATGAAGTTGGCGAATTTCGGAATCGTGTAGTCTTCAGTACTGAAATGAAACTTTACCGAAGTGGAAATGTGAACACATAACATGCGCATTGGGGGTCAGCAAATTCCCACGGGATGGTGCACTATCAACGAGACCTCCCCCCCCCCCCCACCCCACCCCCCCAAGTTGAATGTTTTTTATATCACATCCCGGTGGAAAGATTATGGGCTGTTTTTTTCTGTGAAGCAACTGCAACTGGCATAACTCAGTAGCGATTGGTTTAACGATATTGTACCCGACCTCTGGATTCACCGCAAGGGATCGGATGATGGCTTGTTTTACATGGTCGTCGCTTTCATCCGATCCGACACCATGTGATTTTTACTTTTTGGGGAGGGGGGGGGGCGTTCGTAAAGGATTTTGGATATGTGCCTCCGCTACCGGCCGCCGATGTGGCCGAGCGGTTCTAGGAACTTCAGTCTGGAACCATGCGGCTGCTGCGGTCGCAGGTTAGAATCGTGCCTCGGGCATGGATGTGTGTGATGTCCTTAGTTTAATTAGGTTTAAGTAGTTCTAAGTTTAGAGGACTGATGACGTCAGATGCTAAGTCCCGTAGTGCATAGAGCCATTTGAACCATTTGAACCTCCGCTACCACCTGATCTACCCGACTTAAGAAACAGGAGTGAAGCAGTTGTTTTAAGAATTATTACAGAGTCGTTGTTCAAGCTTTGAGGAGAACTTCCCTATCGATTCGATGTGTGCCGTGTGACGAATGTTGCTCAAATTGAACACTAGTAAGAAAAACTGAGTTGCTCTTCCACTTGATGTGTTATTTATAATTGTAAGTTGAATGTAATAAATGTTACAAAGCGTTAAACTGGACATTTGTTTTGAAACACCCTGTAGGGTTGCAGTTCTCTGTGGCAGGTAGAATGGTCACCAGAGTTCTTTAGTGTTGTTTTCCTTTAGAGCTGTTACCAGGCCAGGTAGGTTATTTAAAGGGCGTAAACGTTGTCAGATGCTGAGTGATCACTATGGACACGGGGGTGCTGCAGACTTTTATGAGACAGCGTTATCAGCGCTTGACAGAGACTGAAAGGGACCTCTCTGTGGGTATCGTTTTGGCTGGCTTGTCGAATAGTGTAATATCCTGATTTATGTTGTATTCGGAACTGACTGTGGCTTGGTACTGGACTGAGGGCAGGCATATCCTTGAAAGTTGTGGTGGACCATGTCGATCACCATAAAGAAGGATCGCCTTACTGTGCACCAACCACATCGTAACCAGGCCTTATCTGAAACTGCAATGCGAGAACAAGTAACGGACTCCATACGATATACTGCATCATCCTGCACCATTGGGTGGTGACTAGCAGCAACTGGACGAGGGATTTTCCATGCCGTACGTAGGCTACCATTACCACCACAACACGAAAAGCTGTGTTTGGAATGGTATCGTAACCGGGAAGCATGGAATGCTGATGAATGGGGTCGCATTGTGTTCAACGATGAATCGCGATTATGCACCATCTCGGATGATCGCCAGCGAGTACTGGTGAGAGGATCTACTCTTCCAATGTAGAAGGAACAGCGGCGTTATTCCTGGCGTCTTGATATGTAGAGCCATTGGGTATGACTTCAAGTCAGGGCGGTTGTGATTGACAGAAATCTGACAGCACAACCGTACGTCACGTGCATTCTGCGCCCTCGTGTCTTACCTCTCATGTGGCAGGGCAGAATAATATCTGATATATAGGGTGAATCGCACACTCGGACACCACAGTGCGATTGCTTGAATACTATCAATAAAAAAATGTCTCTACCAGTGCACGTCTTCGTTGGATTTCAAACAAAGGTAGTTTGGCAACATTGTAATCATGTGTGGGCAAATATTTCCATTCAGTATTGCGTAGCTGTGGTGCACAGATAGTACAGCAGGTAGAGATCTGTATTAGAACTCTTAAGTTCGAGAGTCCGATTCCACGTGTACCTCTAAGTTTTTTTTTATAGTTTCAGACAGCGTGGTATGTCATATGATTTCTTAATAGCTATGCAGCAATTACAACAATTCTTGTACAAAACGCATACAGTTATTTAATTCTAACAGAGAACTAAGAGTACAGTCACCTTTGTCTTCCACTTTTCAAGCTGTAATTTGCCCTTCAACGTTTACTCTGTTTTCTTCGACACACAACACCGATCCATGGATCAATTCCATTGTCAAAGTGTCACTGATAGTGTCTTCATAATACTAGGTTGGTGCATAAGTTCTTAGGTTTTCTGTTTTGCATGTTGGTATTCCGGTTGTTAGGGGTTTATTTATCGATTGTCGTTTTTTATTCACTATAGCTATTTGAGTTTACATACTGTCATTTTGTCATTTGAACATAGTAAGTGGAGCTGTGGACCCTAGAAAACGGAGTGCCGAGTGGAGAAATCGGAATATTTCCGACGTATTCTTCAGAGTTCAGTAGAGAGGTGGCAGCAGCGAAAGCAGGCAAAAAGATTTGCTCCGTATGTTAGGATAATGACACTGGACAGAGCGCGGTAAGAAAGTGATTTTCTTGTCTAAGGAGGATCGTTTTGACATTAGTGAACCTCCATGTTCAGGAAGCCCCTCAGGATTTGATGAAGATGGTTTAACGCACAAGGATCCATGTCAGTGTAGTCTAGAACTGGCAAATATGATGAACTATGGTAATTCCACCGTAGTGCGACATTTGCGTGCAAAGCCGATGGTTCAAAAATCGGGTATATGGGTACCGCTTCCTCTAAGCCAAAATCACAAAAATCGGTGGTTGGCTATGTGTCCATTCTGCTAGCTCTTCATCAAATGGCTTGTGAACAACGACGACCCTTCGTACCTTATATCGTTACTAGTGACGAGAAATGATGTCTTTACGCTAACATAAGGAAACCAGCCTCTGGACTGAAGACCACAACAACAAGGAAAATAAAGGAATGGTTGAGGCCAAAACAAAGCAGCAATTTCCTTTACAAAGACCTGGACGCAATCACAAAATTTAATGTTATGCATCTGGTGGTACAGCGACGGTGTGGTGTACAACGAAATGCTTTCGCCACGTGTAGCCATAACTGCTGACATATGTCGACAACTGAGATGCCTTGCAGACGCCGTCCAAGTACAACGGCCACGAAGACTGCGTGATGTGATGCTACTCCACGATAATGCCCGCTCGCATTCCGCTAGAATGACAAAAAATACTATCCGGGAGATGGGTTGGAAAACAATTCCGACCCTACCTTATTCACCTGGCCTTCCGCTCTCTATTGACCAACCTTCAAGGAAATCCCTTTCTGGTTGAAAATGCGCTCCGAACATGGTTCGATGAGTTCTTCGCCTGAAAAGTACGTGATTTCTACCGACGCGGAATCGAAAAGATATCACTATTTTAAATAGTGAAGGTAAATATTTTATTGATGATGAAAGTCTCTGTTATGTGTATCTGTTATGTTTATTAAACTTATGGAGAAATGCTACTATCTGCTGCACCAACCTAATATTGCAACTGATTGTAGTATGTGTGCTTCTTCTGTCCTGTCACAGGTAATTTGCTTTTTAATGTCTGACCAATAATTGTTATTAGCAACGTCAAATGAACCATTATTTTAAGGTATATCGTTTAAGAAACAGTGTTAAAAATTTCGAAATTTGTGGTAAGGTCTTATGGGACCAAACTGCTGAGGTCATCGGTCCCTAAGCTTACACACTATTTAATCTAACTTAAACTAACTTACGCTAAGGACGACACACACACACCCATGCACGAGGGAGGACTCGAATCTCCGACGGGGATAGCCGCGCGGACCGTGACAAGACGCCTGAGACCGCACGGCTACCCTGCGCGGTAAAAACAGTGTCGAATACAGCATTACTGGGCAGAATAAAATTAGAAAATAATAAGTAAATAAATTACAATGAAATGAAAACCCTTAGCTGCTTACAGGCGCTGACATACGTCAACGGGGACAGATGAAAATGTGTGCCCCGACTGGGATTCTAACCCGGGATCTCCTGCTTACATGGCAGACGCTCTATCCATCTGAGCCACCGAGAACACAGAGGATAGCGCGACTGCAGGGATTTATCACGGACACACCTCCCGCGAAACCCACATTCTCAACGTATTGTCCCTCTACATTCGTATTTCCCCCGCCCATTACCATCTTAGTGTATATATACACTCCTGGAAATTGAAATAAGAACACAGTGAATTCATTGTCCCAGGAAGGGGAAACTTTATTGACACATTCCTGGGGTCAGATACATCACATGATCACACTGACAGAACCACAGGCACATAGACACAGGCAACAGAGCATGCACAATGTCGGCACTAGTACAGTGTATATCCACCTTTCGCAGCAATGCAGGCTGCTATTCTCCCATGGAGACGATCGTAGAGATGCTGGATGTAGTCCTGTGGAACGGCTTGCCATGCCATTTCCACCTGGCGCCTCAGTTGGACCAGCGTTCGTGCTGGACGTGCAGACCGAGTGAGACGACGCTTCATCCAGTCCCAAACATGCTCAATGGGGGACAGATCCGGAGATCTTGCTGGCCAGGGTAGTTGACTTACACCTTCTAGAGCACGTTGGGTGGCACGGGATACATGCGGACGTGCATTGTCCTGTTGGAACAGCAAGTTCCCTTGCCGGTCTAGGAATGGTAGAACGATGGGTTCGATGACGGTTTGGATGTACCGTGCACTATTCAGTGTCCCCTCGACGATCACCAGTGGTGTACGGCCAGTGTAGGAGATCGCTCCCCACACCATGATGCCGGGTGTTGGCTCTGTGTGCCTCGGTCGTATGCAGTCCTGATTGTGGCGCTCACCTGCACGGCGCCAAACACGCATACGACCATCATTGGCACCAAGGCAGAAGCGACTCTCATCGCTGAAGACGACACGTCTCCATTCGTCCCTCCATTCACGCCTGTCGCGACACCACTGGAGGCGGGCTGCACGATGTTGGGGCGTGAGCGGAAGACGGCCTAACGGTGTGCGGGACCGTAGCCCAGCTTCATGGAGACGGTTGCGAATGGTCCTCGTCGATACCCCAGGAGCAACAGTGTCCCTAATTTGCTGGGAAGTGGCGGTGCGGTCCCCTACGGCACTGCGTAGGATCCTACGGTCTTGGCGTGCATCCATGCGTCGCTGCGGTCCGCTCCCAGGTCGACGGGCACGTGCACCTTCCGCCCACCACTGGCGACAACATCGATGTACTGTGGAGACCTCACGCCCCACGTGTTGAGCAATTCGGCGGTACGTCCACCCGGCCTCCCGCATGCCCGCTATGCGCCCTCGCTCAAAGTCCGTCAACTGGACATACGGTTCACGTCCACGCTGTTGCGGCATGCTACCAGTGTTAAAGACTGCGCTGGAGCTCCGTATGCCACGGCAAACTGGCTGACACTGACGGCGGCGGTGCACAAATGCTGCGCAGCTAGCGCCATTCGACGGCCAACACCGCGGTTCCTGGTGTGTCCGCTGTGCCGTGCGTGTGATCATTGCTTGTACAGCCCTCTCGCAGTGTCCGGAGCAAGTATGGTGGGTCTGACACACCGGTGTCAATGTGTTCTTTTTTCCATTTCCAGGAGTGTAGTTAAGGCTCACCGGCCACTTGACAATCTTCTTCTTCCGTGCGGATGCACAAATAGTGCCCGAACTCTTACGGTAATCGGAAACGCGACGCGAGTAATGAGTATAATGGGTGGGGGCACTACGAATGTAGTGCGGGACAATACGTTGAGAATGTGGGTTTCGCGGGGGGCGTGCCAGAGATAAATCACTGCAGTCGTGCGTCTACCACGTAAGCAGGAGATCCTGGGTTCGAGTCCCAGTCGGGGAACACGTTTTCATTTGTCCCCGTTGACGTATGTCAACGCCTGTAAGCAGCTAAGGGTGTTCATTTCATTGTAATTTCATTCTAACGAGCTGCTTGGTCACCGATGGTATCTGTTCTTTCGGAAAGAACAGATACCATCTTAGTAAATAATAAGTAAATACACCTAATCCTGGACTAGACCTCTCAGAATCGTGTTTTATAATTTAAAACTATGTCCGATGCACTAGCTGTGCAGTAGAGCTGCAGAATTTTGAGTGAAGGTACTTGTCGTATTCGTGATTACACTGTTGCCAAACTGCACTTCTTTGACGTCCATGTCCTCCAGCAAATGTGTAAAGAAAACTGCGATCAGGCCCTGACGACAACTCAACAGTGAACCGACCGCCGTGTCATCCTGTCATTCATCATCAGGTGCGGTATGGGCAAGCACGGTATCAGCACAACGCGCTCCCGGCATCTGTCGAGATTCTAATCTAGGAGTCGCTGCCTCACAGTCAGGTAACAACTCAGCCGGCACATGAAGCTCAGTGCGCCCAAAAAAAAAAAAAAAAAAAAAAAAAAAAAAAAAAAAAAAAAAAAAAATCCCTTACGGTACCCCACAAGTCAAGGTTTGTCGCAATCAACACATGGCAACGGCGGTGGACCCTGAAAATTTGTGTGTGGGACAAAATTTAGATAGGGACATTTTTGTACTACTAGCGTGTGAGGAACTGTGCTGTTACGTCTGAGTTCGCGAATGTTTACTTTTTTTATATGGTGCATGAACTCGTTACTAATGTTTCCTTCTAGTTCGTGTCGGAGAAAAATGTTGTATACAAACTGTCAGTAAGTTATAAATCGGATGTTGAGTACACAGACGGAAAAAAATCGCAACATCAAAAAATAATTAATGTATAGTAATGAATTTTTGACAATGTTGACTGGAATACTCTCTTTCAAATTCTGAAGGTGGCAGGGGTAAAATACAGGGAGCCAAAGGCTATTTACAATTTGTACAGAAACCAGATGGCAGTTATAAGAGTCGAGGGACATGAAAGGGAAGCAGTGGTTGGGAAGAGAGTGAGACAGGTTTGTAGCCTCTCCCCGATGTTATTCAGTCTGTATACTGAGCAAGCAGTAAAGGAAACAAAAGAAAAGTTCGGAGTAGGTATTGAAATCCATGGAGAAGAAATAAAAACTCTGAGGTTCGCCGATGACATTGTAATTCTGTCAGAGACAGCAAAGGGCTTGGAAGAGCAGTTGAACGGAATGGACAGTGTCTTGAAAGGAGGATATAAGATGAACATCAACAAAAGCAAAACGAGGATAATGGAATGTAGTCGAATTAACTCTGGCGATGCTGAGGGAATTAGATTAGGAAATGAGACACTTAAAGTAGTAAAGGAGTATTGCTATTTGTGGAGCTAAATAACTGATGATCGAAGAAGTAGAGAGGATATAAAATGTAGACTGGCAATGGGAAGGAAAGCGATTCTGAAGAAGAGAAATTTGTTAACATCGAGTATAGATTTAAGTGTCAAGAAGTCGTTTCTGAAAGTATTTGTATGGAGTGTAGCCATGTATGGAAGTGAAACATGGACGATAACTAGTTTGGACAAGAAGAGAAGAGAAGCTTTCGGAATGTGGTGCTACAGAAGAATGCTGAAGATTAGATGGGTAGATCACATAACTAATGAGGAAGTATTGAATAGGACTGGGGAGAAGAGAGGTTTGTGGCACAACTTGACAAGAAGAAGGGACCGGTTGGTAGGACATGTTCTGAGGCATCAAGGGATCACCAATTTAGTATTGGAGGGCAGCGTGGAGGGTAAAAATCGTAGAGGGAGACCAAGAGATGAATACACTAAGCAGATTCAGGAGGATGTAGGCTGCAGTAGGTACTGGGAGATGAAGAAGCTCGCACAGGATAGAGTAGCATGGAGAGCTGCATCAAACCAGTCTCAGGACTGAAGACCACAACAACAACAACAATGAAATTTCGACAGTACATTTGTATAGGTAACATATTTAAGTGATTAACAATGCACGGCGGTAGGTTAATGTAAGAGCGCTATATGCCATTGTAAACGCAAAATGCTGGCACATTAATAACCAGTGTAGCCGCCAGTATGTTGAATGTAAACATGCAAACGTCCATGCATTGTGTAGTACAGGTGGCACATGTCAGTTTGTGAAATGGAGTTCCAAACTTGTAGCAATTGGTTGGTCAATAGAGGGAACGTTAATGCTGATTGTGAATGGCGTTGGAGTCGTCGTCCGATGATCGATAATGTCCTATATGTGCTCGATTGAACACAGACCAGGTGATCGATCAGACCGGGGCAACATGTCCACATTCTTTGGAGCATGTTGGGTTACAACAGCGGTATGTGGGCAATCGTTATCCTGTTGGAAAACACCATCTGGAGTGCTGTTCATGAACGGCAGCAAAACAGGTCGAATCACCAGATTGATATACAAATTTGCACTCAGGGTGCGTGGGATAACCGCGTGAGATCTCCTGAAGTCATACAAAATCGCACTTCAGCAGGTACATTGAGCCTAGCACACGGACAGTTTGGTTGCAGACCCGCACTGGCTTCCTTCTAACCAACACACGGCCATTAATGGTACCGAGGCAGAACCATCATTTATCGGAAACATAACAAACCTCAACCCTGCCCACCAATGAGCTGTCGCCTGACACCGTTGAAGTCGCAAACGGTGGTGGTTTGGGGTCAGTAGAATGCACACTACAAGGAATCTGCTTCGGAGCTGTCCTTAAAAACAGATTTTTAACAGTTCGTGGTGTCACGTGGTGCCAACTTCTGCTCAAATTGCTTCTGAAGCTGCAGTACGATGCGCCGGAGACATGCGTTCTTGTGCAACGCAGCTAGCTCTTTATTCGCACGAATTAATGGCCTTTATCGACAGGGGACCTCAAGTTGATTCCGTATTTCTAGATTTCCGGAAAACTTTTGACACCGTTCCTCACAAGCGACTTCTAATCAAGCTGCGGGCCTATGGGGTATCGTCTCAGTTGTGCGACTGGATTCGTGATTTCCTGTCAGGAAGGTCGCAGTTCGTAGTAATAGACGGAAAATCATCGAGTAAAACTGAAGTGATATCAGGTGTTCCCCAGGGAAGCGTCCTGGGACCTCTGGTGTTCCTGATCTATGAAAATGACCTGGGTGACAATCTGAGCAGTTCTCTTAGGTTGTTCGCAGATGATGCTGTAATTTACCGTCTAGTAAGGTCATCCGAAGACCAGTATCAGCTGCAGAGCGATTTAGAATAGATTGCTGTATGGTGTGGCAGGTGGCAGTTGACGCTAAATAACGAAAAGTGGGAGGTGATCCACACGAGTTTCAAAAGAAATCCGTTGGTATTCGATTACTCGATAAATAGTACAATTCTCAAGGCTGTCAATTCAACTAAGTACCTGGGTGTTAAAATTACGAACAACTTCAGTTGGAAAGACCACATAGATAATATTGTGGGGAAGGCGAGCCAAAGGTTGCGTTTCATTGGCAGGACACTTAGAAGATGCAACAAGTCCACTAAAGAGACAGCTTACACTACACTCGTTCGTCCACTGTTAGAATATTGCTGCGCAGCGTGGGATCCTTACCAGGTGGGATTGACGGAGGACATCGAAATGGTGCAAAAAAGGGCAGCTCGTTTTGTATTATCACGTAATAGGGGAGAGAGTGTGGCAGATATGATACGCGAGTTGGGATGGAAGTCATTAAAGCAAAGACGTTTTTCGTCGCGGCGAGATCTATTTACTAAATTTCAGTCACCAACTTTCTCTTCCGAATGTGAAAATATTTTGTTGAACCCACCCTACATAGGTAGGAATGATCATGAAAATGAAATAAGAGAAATGAGACGTCGAACAGAAAGGTTTAGGTGTTCGTTTTTCCCGCGCGCTGTTCGGGAGTGGAATGGTAGAGAGATAGTATGATTGTGGTTTGATGAATCCTTTGCCAAGCACTTAAATGTGAATTGCAGAGTAGTCATGTAGATTTAGATGTAGATGTAGATGCTCCGAACACAATGGGCGTTCCTCTCGGTAGTGCGACGTGGTCGTCCATAGCCAGGTCTTCTTGTGGCCGTACATTCTCGCGGTCACCACTGCCAGCAATCTTTTACAGGGCTACAGTCCTGCCAAGTCTTTCTGCAATATCGCAGAAGAAACATCGAGCTTCGCATAGCCCTATTACACAACCTCGTTCAAACTCAGTGAGGTATTGACAATTGAATGTTTGTCGCCTTGAAGGCATTCTTGACTAACGTCAACTCACCACGTTCAATCACAAAGGTATCTATCGCTCACGACGTTTACAGCGTGTATTTAAAGCCAACCTGACCCGCAACCTAATAGTGGCGCTACTATCACCACTCTTGTGTGACTGGCGCGAAATGTGTAGAGACATCATCTTTCAGATGTAGGAACACTCCTACCAACGGTCGTTTCCGCACACCTCCTTCTTGGTTCTGCGATCTTTTATTCCGTCAGTGTATACAGGGTGTTACAAAAAGGTACGGTAAAACTTTCAGGAAACATTCCTCACACATAAATAAAGAAAAGATGTTATGTGAACATGTGTTCGGAAGCGCTTAATTTCCATGTTAGAGCTCATTTTAGTTTGTTGTTCCACCTACGCTCAATGGAACACGTTATCATGATTTCATACGGGATACTCTACCTGTGCTGCTAGAACATGTGCCTTTACAAGTACGACACAACATGTGGTTCATGCACGATGGAGCTCTTGCACATTTCAGTCGAAGTGTTCGTACGCTTCTCAACAACAGATTCGGTGACCGATGGATTGGCAGAGGCGGACCAATTCCATGGCCTCCACGCTCTCCTGACCTCATCCCTCTTGACTTTCATTTATGGGGGCATTTGAAAGCTCTTGTCTACGCAACCCCGGTATCAAATGTAGAGACTCTTTGTGCTCGTATTGTGGACGGCTGTGATACGATACGCCATTCTTCAGGGCTGCAACAGCGCATCAGGGATTCCATGCGACGGAGGGTAGATGCATGTATCCTCGCTAACGGAGGACATTTTGAACATTTCCTGTAACAAAGTGTTTGAAGTCACGCTGGTACGTTCTGTTGCTTTGTGTTTCCATTCCATGATTAATGTCATTTGAAGAGAAGTAATAAAGTGAGCTCTAACATGGAAAGTAAGCGTTTCCGGACACATGTCTACATAACATATTTTCTTTCTTTGTGTGTGAGGAATGTTTCCTGAATGTTTGGCCGTGCCTTTTTGTAACACCCTGTATAAGGATTTTGTTATACTATTGACTTGTGGTGCGTGGGGAATCGTGGGCTGGTGTGGGAAGAGTGTATTAGGGGGCAGAGCTAAGGAGACTATTACAAAACCGTTAGTCAAGTTCATCAGCAAAAAGCATCCAGTCTCCACAGTATATGTCAAATAATATACGGCTTTTCACATCAAATGTTTTACTTCCAGAAACAAATGTTTGAATTCACACGTAAACTTATTTTTCTATTAGTTACTGTCGTTTGTAAAGGAACCGTTTTGTTTACTACACGAATCAGCATCCGTTTCTTTTGATGCTGTCTCACTTTGCTTTCGCCGGCCTCTATATTTTATGTCTCGTAATTATTCCCCTTTCCTTTACCACCCCACAACCTCTTCAGTTTTATTCAATTCCTCCTTACTTTATTGCGGAGGAGAGGCGTCTCACTCAGTAGTGCTTTTTGAGCGACATCTTTGTTCTCTTATCTAAACAAGTAAGAGATCGTACCGGCGAACAATTTTGAGTGGGGAACCACACTTGCAGTTTCCATTAACGAGCTTTCAGAGTTCTCATTTACTTAGCGAACAGAATTGCGTAGAAAACATCGCGATAATTAGCAGAATGTTCGAGAAATATCGCTTGGCAAGTGGTGTGATAACAGAAACGGGCCACCTAGGTCTGGCCTTAAACACACAGTGGCTGTGTGAACTCACGTTTAGCTGGTGAAGATAACTTCTGTCACCGGCAGCTGTTTGTTCAGCTGCTGTCAAAAGCTTCCACATTACTTGGTTACATGGCGAACGCAAGAAAAACATTAAATATTTATTTTAACTTGTCCCACTTCTTCGCGCTAGAGACATTTAAGTTCTGTTAACAGCAGTGGATACCTTTGTAAGACATTGCTCCATTTTTTTTTTGTGCAGCCAGTGAAATTTAGAATTTACTGTGGTTCTGACTTTAGTACGCTTTAACCTCTGTTATCGTCTGACTCAAAGCGGCGCTCAAATTTCCATTCAGCCATCCTTCCCCCAATTTCTTGTTATCTTTATTAATAAACGAAATGGTGCACAGTTTCCACTTGCAGTTTGCCTAACTAACTGCTTCCAGGGGCAATAAAAATTTGATTTTCAATATTTCATATGATTATTGACCGAATTTTAAACGATGCTACTATTTACACACTAAGAGATACAATCTTGCATAAAAGGTTTAACACTAAGGCAAGTGCACTTGTATATGAAGTCTTCACGGGTTGTCAGCCGAGTAGCGTGGTCGTCTCGTAGCAACGTTTCGATGGAATGCGTTTCCATCATCTTCAGGCGAAGATGATGGAGACGCATTCCATCGAAACTTTGCTACGAGACGACGACGCTACTCGCCTGACAACCCGTTAAGACTGCATATATGAAATTAGCTGAGAAAGCCTGCACTCGCAAGTACACTTGTGTTCAGAAGAAACAGAACAAAATGGTTCAAATGGCTCTGAGCACTATGGGACTCAACTGCTGAGGTCATTAGTCCCCTAGAACTTAGAACTAGTTAAACCTAACTAACCTAAGGACATCACAAACATCCATGCCCGAGGCAGGATTCGAACCTGCGACCGTAGCGGTCTTGCGGTTCCAGACTGCAGCGCCTTTAACCGCACGGCCACTTCGGCCGGCGAAACAGAACAGCTTATATGACTAGAGATAGGACAATCACATTCACAGTACATGTAGATTAGCAAGTTCTGTAGAAATGAGTAGCGTTTGAATCATGTCAGCGTCCGCAGCTCGTGGTCGTGCGGTAGCATTCTCGCTTCCCGCGCCCGGGTTCACGGATTAGATTCCCGGCGAGGTCAGGGATTTTCTCTGCCTCGTGATGACTGGGTGTTGTGTGATGTCCTTAGGTTAGTTAGGTTTAAGTAGTTCTAAGTCCTAGGGGACTGATGACCATAGATGTTAAGTCCCATAGTGCTCAGAGCCATTTGAACCATTTGAACCAATCATGTCAGCCGGTGGGTTCAAGGTCGATATGGCGTCGCAACACGACCTATCGGTAAAATGCGCCTGTGGCCCTCGTTGCCGCTATAGACCGGATGTAACTGATCAGTGTGACTTGAGCAGCCATGCAGGATGCCTCGCAGAGGTATGCGCTAACCGTACCGTCAAATAAGTGAATTTTGAAAGAGGGCGCATTACTGGCATGATAGTGTGATGCATCCATGGTGGAATAGTGACAATGGCGTCACACAGTGCTTTTGGAAAAATCCAGGTTCTGTTTAAAAATGATGGTTGCAATTTGGTTTGCTGCAGAAAAGGGGAGTGGCATCACAGTGACTGCATTCACATAAGACATACAACGCCAAATCAAGGCCTTATGGTGAGGAGTGCTATTGGGTACAACGAGAAATCACAGGTGGTGCGTGTCCAGAGCACTGTGACCAGTGTAACCAGAAGCCATACCCCTTTCTGTAGAGCAGTCCAGACGCCACCTTTCAGGAAAACAAATCATTACCACATGTTGCTGCACGAACATGTGCCTTTTTGGTGTCACAGAATGTCACCATTTTGCCCTGGCCCGTCAGATTAATAGACTTGTGGCCAATCGAAAATGTGTGGGTATGGCGAAACGATAGGTGTAGCACTGTGACCCAATGCCAACCACCGCAGATGAACTTTCGAGCCAGGTGAATGCAACGTGGAAGGCTGTATCATAGGATAAATAGGTCGTCTTATACGCGTCGATGCCGTCACGCATGGAACAGGTTATCAGGGTCCATGGTGGACCTTGTGCCTACTAGGCTACAGGAGACGTGATGAACCTCTAACATTCTGCGTGGTGTCTGTTTGTTCTATGTCGTGTCTCCCTACCACTTTCGCGCAACGACGCTCTGAGCGTGTTTTTTAGGGAATTGAGTAGTTTGAACCTGGGACCTGTTGCTGGTAAGGAGACGCCAGACCACACATGACATGTAGAGTTCAGAAGAGTTCAGTGAGACTAGCGATGATATAACCAAATACTTAATGATTTCAGAGTCAGCTCCACTGCACTCCCTGTAAAAGAATCTTAATACTAACTAAATTTAGTGGATGGGGCTCAAGGCTTTCCTATTTTTAGTTAGCTGGTAAAATAACGTCGAAAAAGCAGTTAAGTTTACCACTGGAAATTTTATTCTACTCACAAAACATTGTTTATAAATTGCACTATTGATAAAAGGAAATGTTTTAATACAGGATGATAAAAACCAACTGCGTTCAACAAAAATGTGAACGAATATTCCCTGAGTGGGTTTCCAAGTTCTACAATGGATCGAAGGATGACCTATGCCATATCACATCTATAATCTAGGTTTAAATTAAGTTTCACAAAAGAGAAAACTATCAAAATGGGATATAGTGACCCTCAATTATAATTACTTCTCAGATTTTAACTTACGTAGCAAATGTGAATACCATGAGCTTTAATTGACGATCGACACTAGTATTACGCAAAACGGGGCTGTAACAGATGAGACTTCTGCAGTTCTGAGTGAAGCCTTATGCGCTGTTATGCGGCATCGCGTGCGTTCATTACCTTGTCGTTGGTTAGGCAGCTTCAGGGGGGCAGCGGGCGGCGCAGCTCGATCTTCGCCGTCTCGGAAGCAACTCCTTTCTAACTTCTCCTTATTACAATTTACCGAAGTTGGTTTAAAAAAAAAAAAAAAAAAACTGTCTGGCTGTGTTTTCATCTGGCCAATCAGGGTCTCAATGTTAACCTTAAGCTCCGCCTACAAAAATTCTGTCCATCCAATGAGAAACGTTATACTTTTCGTGATGGCGCAATGTTTTTAACGTTTGCAACGTAACAGAGACGCGAAAAAGTCTCACGCTAAAACTTGCAGCTGGTGTGGCCCATTTAGTGTTATCGTAAGATCTATACTGTTCTTCTGGAGGGCTCTAGCTTTTAACATGGGCTGGGGGGGGGGGGTCCTGGCGGTTAGCTGGCAACGTGGGTGTCCGTCCCTTAACGTAGGACCTTCTAGCTTAACACGGTTCTGCTCTCGGCTTCTGTTCTTGTTTCTCCCCTCGGAACTGCGTCTGTCTCACGGTGGGAAGGTATGACATGCATTTAGGCATTCTTGTGTTAGTCTGTGGTATTCCATTTGCTCACTCGTTACTCGTATTACTTTGGTTAATTTAATGTCACGATTTATTCCGAGCTATGTGACATACTACTGGATTTGCTTATCATGTCAGGGTTTTCATGGAAGGTGTTGGATTTGGCTGACACCTTACAAACCGAGATGACTGAAATGCCAATCATTTGTGCAGAACATACGTATGTACATCCTGTGAATATGAGCCTCCTATCTCTAGTCCTTCAAAGTCTTCTGCTTTTTCTGTGCATGAGTGTATTACACCTAGAAATTGTGTATATTTTTTGAGGCAGCTTAACTCACGACCCACAAATTAGCCAGACTGTATTCATTCAGTTTATGAGACTACAGCGGTTAGCGACTTCCAACCATCTTTACCTGCCCCCTCCCTCCAGCCAGACACAAAATGACGTAAGGAAAAAATTTTATAGATTACTACATTTTTGCTGCTTACGCGGAAAAATTTCAGCATCAGACATTAATTTACACTGATCAGCCAGAACAATATGATCACTGACCTGCTATCGATGTAAACCCGTGCAGGGGATAGCAGCGTCACCTGGCCAGGAATGACTGCGTCACAGGCACAGTGCATGTAGTATCAGTGAGAGTGTTGTCCGTGTGTACAATGGGTGAGGTGCGCAATCTACCAGAGTTTGACCGAGGGCAGATCGTGATGGCCTCAAAGGTTCGGCAGATCATTTCGGAAACTGCACGACTTGTCGGATATTCGAGGAGTGCTGTGGTGAATGTCGCCAACACGTGGCGAAATCAAGGTGGAATTACATCCAGACATCTTGGGGTTGGGCGTCCATCTCTCATTACAGATGTTGGACGTCGTAGGCTGGACAGACTGATAAAACAGCACATGTGGCGAACTATGGTCAAAATAACACCAAAGTTTAATGCTGGGCAGAGAACAAGTGTGTGTGAACACACAGAGTACCGAATACGCCTAACAATGGGCCTCCATGCATGTGACAAATTTAATACCACGACGTCGGCAACTACGACTGAAATGGGCTCTTGACCATCATCACTGGACGTTGGCGCAGTGGCAGAGCGTTTCATGGTCTGATCAATCCCGATGCCTTCTTCATGATGCCGATGGGAGGGAGCGAATCCGTCGTCTTCCACGGGAACAGTTCCTTGACACCTCTACTGTGGGACGGAGTCAAGTTGGCGGCGGCTCTATTATGCTCTGGAGAACATTCACGTTGGCATCCCTGGCTCCAGTGGAGCTCGTGCAAGACACTGTGACGGCCAAGGAGTGTCGTACAGTGGTTGCAGACCACGTACACCCCTTCATGACCATCGTGTTTCACGACGCCAGTGGTATTCTTCAACACGATAATGCGACATACCACAATGCCAGTATTGTGATGGAGTGGTTCCATGAACGCAATGGCGAGTTTCAAATGATTTACTGCCCCCCTCCCATATCTGAACCCGATCGAACACATCTGGGATGTGATTGAACGTGGCTTCTGAGCTCATCAGATCCCTCCCGGACGTTACGGGAATTATGTGACTTTTGTGTGGAAATGTGACGCGAACTTCCTCCAGTGACGTAACAAGGCTTCGATGCTTCCATGTCACGATGCGTCGCAGCTGTTATCCGTGCCAAAGGTGGACATATCAGCTATTACGTAGGTAAACATAACGTCCTGGGTGATGCGTGTATTACTGTTTACTACTAATTCTGTTTCCAAAACATTTTGCAGGCAATATACACATATACCTCCGAATGTTCATGCAAAACTGGATCATTGTACGACGCATGATTCAGGAGATGTGGCGCCATAAACGTTCATACGGGTAAAGAACTAGCATTTGTTTGTAAACCTCACACGATTAATGGCAGATACTTACACACATTGGCTCGTCTGCGAAGTACTCAGATGTCTGAAGGTCTTTTATGCAAAGCTCGTAGTTCGTTTCTTTAAAGAATGGAAGACGAGGCGTTAACTGGTTTTCACTAAATCAGTTCACTCGAATTCTGGGACGATTTCTTCAACAGTGCCAGGAGTGATTTTCTTTCCTGTAACTCCTAGATCTGCGCCTAAGGACGTTAAATTCTAACATTACTGTTTTACCATTCGTAGTAAATACTTCACAGCGCGGTATGATTACCCTTGGATGCATTAGTGTTCGGACTGACGTTAATACATAATGGGGGCTTCAGAAGCCCCCCCCCCCCCCTATGTGATTTCTATAAATATCGTTATTTTTCAGTCTTGTTATATTTATTACGAAAAATTACTTTTGGAAGCAAGTGCACACAATCCTATAAAATATATCTGCAGTTACTCCAAATTAGGAAAACATGAAAGAAACGGTTTGGACATTAATTTCAATTTAATAATTTTCAATTTAATCTTTAGTAATTCTATTCTTTTGGCATATAATAACTTCTGCTAGCATTCATGTAAATTAAGATTTACACATTGGTGATGTATATTGCAAATCAATATGCACAAACCATCCAAGCACAAAAGAAAAAAATGGCTACATTGCACGTAGGCAAAAGAAGCTACACAACATTTTATCCAAAAATTAGACTGCCTTTCGCCAACGTCTACACATTACTGGAAACAATTGTCACAAACAAACACACTCCTTTCATTGGATAACTTTTAGAACATTTTGAACAACAGTGAGAAGTTTTCCTTTCCAATTCCCATGGACCCAAAAGGCATCATCTTCTGGGAATTTTCCTTTGATGGATGATATCCATTTCCTGTCTTCTTTTGACGTCCCGTATAGCCAAGGCTTGTAGGGTATTTCTTTGCAAGTTTGGAGTTTTGGCGCTGGGCTCCGTACGTGGACGAGTAAGTTCTAGGACAAGTCTTTCAAGAAAATCCTCCTTTTATGTGGTTTTCCATTGTCATATTCTGGATGTGTATTTGTGAATAACAGAATGAATTTATAGCTGCAACATCCATTACATTATCCAATAAAACACAAGGCCATCTCCTTGTCGGTTCTGATATTGGTTGAGTTTCCTCTGAGTGTCTTTGCCAGAGTCTTTACCATATGAGCTGCAATATTAGATTGACGAGGGTGATCTGGATTTTTTCCCCAGTACACTAGTGCATCTCTTGCACATCATGTCAAAGAGTCGCAGAGTCATAATATCTTTATTCCACATTTTCCTGGTTTGCTTGGAATGAATTGTAGAAGTCTGCAATGCCCTCTGAAAGAAATTTGCTCATCTGTTGTGGAGTTCTCTCTTGGATGAAATCTTTGTCTGCAGCTGTTAATGAGCAATTGCGGAAAACTTCCATATTATCATATTGGATCGTTGCTTGTCAGGCGTGTCAATCGTCTAAGATTGCGGCTCTATTTATGTCTTCAAACCTTTTTATAGAAAAAGTTGCCATACAAACAGGATTACCAGTAAAGTCGTGAAATAATTCTCTTATAGAAACATCTCAATTTCTGTAATTGCCAGTAAATAGGAGAATCACAAATGTGCTTTGATTTTCTCGTTTTTGACAGTACGCTATGTCTGACATATTATGGCTGCGGAGTGTAGTCCTTCCAGATTCGTGTAATGAACTATTTCATCCAAAACATTATTTGCGATGAAGTTATTTCAAACATCTTTCGCCATTTGTGTATTTTTGGCGAAACAGAACTAAGAGAAGCTTTCGTTATGTTACGAATCAGCATTCTGGCAGAAGGTGGTGTTGTTTTGTTCCACTGAGTTCCATCACATCATATAAAAAAGGTAACAGACTGGGCTGGACTTGCTGCATTATTTACATTTTCAGGCCGGGTTGTGTTTGGTGTGTCATTTGTAATTGCAGTCTGGTGTGCAGTTGCTACATTATTTGAATTGGTAGGCTGCCAGGCTATCCTTGATGAGCCTACATCATGTAGTCCGAGATTCATCACTACTTCCTTCAGATTCCGAGCTGTCGGACATAGGTGTATATGCAGCATCAGTTTCATCTTATGAAGCAATACTGCAGTCACATTTGTCCAACCATTCAGAAATAATCGTTCAAGCGTTTGGATCATCTACATTTATAGTATAAGTAAGTTTTCTTTTTCGATAAGTATTAGATGATTCCATTCAGTAAGAAACGAACGTTACTTGTTTCGAAAGAGAGTCTAACTAGTTACTTTGTCAGAGAAAGAGAAAAGATAGAAAAACAGAGAGAATAACAAACATAATTACTTCAGCTATGAGAGCAATACCTTTTACTTCTGGGGGAAAACTTCAATAATGAGCAGGAAGTCTATTATTGTTTTTGCTGGAGTCTAGCACGTGCAACAATTGCCAGTACAAAAACATCACAGGTACCAGCATTAACAGACTGGGAGAAAGTAGCTTGCCAAAGCATTAGATTACAATAGGTTTGAAAAACCACCTTCATGTATTATGGGCACAGCATTAAGAAAACAGAGTTTTCCTACGATCTTTGCTATATTAAATACAATTTTATCACGTTTCTTAATCCTAGACGTATTTTTAAGAGTTCTATAAAACAGGGTTAAATTATATGTGTTTTTAATACGAT
Source organism: Schistocerca nitens (assembly GCF_023898315.1). Lineage (NCBI taxonomy): Eukaryota > Metazoa > Arthropoda > Insecta > Orthoptera > Acrididae > Schistocerca > Schistocerca nitens. Next base: position 26,485,542 of record NC_064614.1, read on the forward strand.
TAAAGGATGATTAATTCATTTTGTGGCTTCAAAGTCCTACATCATGCATTCAAGAGTCAATAACAGACAGACGTGTTAGCAGAACTGTTAGTGTGGGCACAGCTTAGTTTGTACTAAAATACTTCACATACGAGTTGACTAGATCAGATTCGTTTCATACACTGTTAATGAGAAAATTTTCGTGGAAAACAAGGAAAAATACAGTCATTAACACAATATGTAGTCTACGCAAGAATTAATCTGTTTAGATCTACGGTGTAGATCGTAACGACCGCTCTGAAGATCTAAGTAAAATGTTATTCACTCTTGATGTACTAGTCAAACGAACTAGAACCTAATTGTATCTACAAGTAAAGCAATATCAACGGAAGTAAACTCTTGATTTGGTTGACTGTTCTAAGGGTCTGCATGTAGCTTACAAGATGGCACATTTTTTTATATCATTAAGCCCTCGACTCAATTCCAGTGTTGTGGCTTCTTCTACTATATCATCAGCGCTCTAAAGTGCATAAAATAATTTCTACAAAATTGTCTCCAATCATAATGAAAAAAGAGTTTCTTTACTTACACTAAATTTAATAGGTCCAGAACCGGGAGATTTCACAGAAGCCATGTCATATAATATTATTAATAATATGAATATCAGCTAGTTCTGCTTCCAAATTCGTGGGTTGAGTACAAGGACATGGTGACGAATAATCTTTAAACGTTCACCTTAAACTGCCCTTTATTCGAAGGTGAGCACCTTGTGGTTATGAGCAAGTTATTTAAAATGTGTGTTCCGGTATAATAAACACCGTGTTGGGCCTAGGTAAGTGTCTTTATATAGCTTTTTATTATTCCTGGTACTGATCCTATGACATGTTCGTTTGAAATATGCTATTTACTGAAAATTTCATTAATAAACAAATAAATGTATTGGAAAGAATTAGATAGTATACCTTTTTCCTTGAACATATTTCTGAAAGAAATACGTGGTTTCACAGAAAAAATAATTCGTATTATCCGTTGCACTCGGAAAACTTGAGCTCAACATAGAAATGGCTCTGAAATAGCGTATGACATTTTTGAATGAAATAAACAAAGATGTTAAGCAATTATAATTTCATATCTCGTTTTCCTGACGGTATTATCAGTGTAAATAACGATTTATTTACTAGTTTCAGCAGCTATGTGGTATGATCCTCCCAACTGAACTTGTTAACACGTTGCGACTTCAGTAATTTGACTATATAGTCGTCTTACATATGCACGGCCTCAGGTTTCTGCAGTATGCTGGCAGAAGGCCTTAAATGTTGTGAACTGCACGTAGTGATTCTTTGCAAAGTTTAATGTCGTCTATGTGGGAAACCAATTCTTCACGCGCATTACGTTTTCATTAAGAGCATTTTCAAAACTTGTCCCTAATTTCCTTTTTGTTGGAATATTTGTGTCACTCACAAACAAAATAAATATAATATTTGGTAATGTTACTGACGAAAGTTTGTTAAAATAGACAAGGAAGAGAAGAAAAAGACCCAACATGGGGCCTGGTGGGATTCCATAAATAGTCAGATGCTAGCGACTAAATTAATTCCTGTGTCTTTCCTATCCAAACTGTTTCCCGCTATAAAGGCAGGAGTTGTGAAGAACAGTCGACATAAAAAAATAGCTGCCTATACGCGGAAAGTGGGGATGTCACTGTAGAAAACATGAAAATGAATGGCTACGCAAGACGTAGTATGCTTTTCATGGCTGATCAATGAATGTATGAGGAAGGACACTAACGAGAACTACATCCACGCGGAAACACTGCAAATATTGAACTAAATACCCAGGAAAAGAGAAGGTAAAGGCAAAGCACAGTTGATATATAGCGGTACTGAAATGGGAAAAGCCTGAGGCAGCCACGTAGAAGCTGGATGAATGGTCGGTTACTCTCTGAGGCAACAAGAGTCTATTGTGGTGGAAATAGGCACTCATACAAAGAGTATACGGCTCTGTGTCAGGAGATACAGAATCATAAGAAGAATAAAATGAAAATGAAAGAAGTGAAGTACCAGACTGCCTTTATGCTCTGCCTTCTCCCTCATACCACGAAATAGAGGGAGCACAGTCTAAGAGAGTTCTTTGAGCTGATGAGCCTCGTGTTTTCGTGAGGCCACATGGAAATCTGTCTGATGTACGGTGAGATTCTACGCTTACAATGTTATGTACGACATTGGCTCAGTTTCTGGTTTGTTAGTTTACTGTATTTTGATATTCCCTTCTGCAGCTTATGAAACCATGAAAGTATGAACATATTTGCCCTTCACCTGTATACCAAAGAGGGAACGAAATAAGTTAAATATAACTTCAAAACACAAACGGATGTTCAAATGTACGAATGCTCATGCTAAAAAGTTTCACAGAAACGTTGGATGAAAGTAATGAGAAGAAAGTAATTGTAAAATGAGAATGAACAAGCTACATGTCGTACAATTTGATTCAGAGCAAATGTCAGTGCTTGTCAAGCATCGAAATAGCAGAAAAACACTAGAAATGAAAGAATTGCTTGTATACCATTTTGGAGTCGAGCTGATCATTTGTGAGAATGATAATTCGACGACTAGGTCATTATTAATATGTGGGTGATTGATTCTAAATTGCGTTTTGGTCATAACATATGTGGGTGATTGATTCTAAATTACGTTTTGTTCATAACAGTGAATACTTATTTATTTCTGTATTACTAGACTCATTATTTGTGGAAATATTTTTAGAAAGTAAGTTCTTTCTTTCTCACTGTGGCTTTGAGGGTTTTGGCCGGAAGCGTCTTTTAAGCAGCATTATTACTGAAAACTTTGAATCTACTAAGGGCACTCTCCACTGCTAATACAACGTCTTGCCTGTATGTTTTTCCAGTGAATGTAAAGTAATTAGTGGAAAGTATTAAATCAAGAGATGTAGGGTGAAATTTCCATTCCAGCTGTTTATTATTGGAAACAAAGTGTGTTGCAGGATTTTCCCGAAATTGCAACTGAACTAGAGATTTATCTTCTTCCTTCAGAGAAGGGTCAACAATGGCGAGTTCTGAGTTACACCTATATTTCTCTTTTTGCTATCTACAATTTTGCTTCTTTGGTCGAAATGCAGAAGAGTAGACACAACTTCACCTCACTCACCGCCAGCCTATCCATGTCAGCTTTCGGAATCCTACGCCACTGCATCTCTTTAATTAGGGTTGGCCAACAAATCACAGTCAGAGACACAGTTGAAAATTCCATTTTGTAAATTCAAGAACAGATTGAAATTCAAACAAAAATGACAATCAGAAAATTAAGCCCATAGTAAATGTAGTACTAACGCGACAGAGAACTTTTGTAAACAGCTGTACCTCTGTAACCAATAAAACATAAGTTATATGGAATGTTTTATTCGGTTTGTTCTCTGCTGTCTCCTTCTAAAATATGTGCTGTATGACTTTAAACTTCTTGTATTCCAAAAGGACAACTTCAAGCTCCATGATACCCAGAATTTATGTAGTCATCGCAACGCAGGAAGAAACAGTGTATTTTGAGTCTACCTCCTGTAAAAAACTGACATTTACGTATCTGCAGGCGAACAGAATGTGGTCGGTACTACCCCCTGCCATTGTAGGAGTATTGAAGGCGTCGGAATCAGTGAATCAGTGTACCCGGGAATAAGAACAAGTATCACACTAAGGGAGGTGGAACATTGGGTATTACACTGGACACAAATTTGGACAACCACTGCTAGTATCTCCTACTGGTCAGTCTAATTTTTGATTTGCAGGTTTTCCCTAAATCAGTGTAGGATAGCGCTTGGTTAGTTTTCATCTACTTCCAGAACTGAGTTAGCAGTCGTTCTCCGATGACCTTAATGGTATTTTACCTCTAACGTTTATAGCAAGCAGCCTGGCAGACAAACTCTCAAAAACGAAAGTCTGATGACATTTCGTTTCACACACAGCTTTCATTGTAATTGTGCTATCGTTAATCTGTTCTGTAGTGAATCTCTGCTACGTATTGTGACGGCACTTGGAAACAACTGTGGTGTAAAATCGTGAGACGTACAATTCTCATAAGAGCTCAAATGCAATAGCTAAATAATCTAATAAAGCTGACTTCTGGTCATGCAGACTTCAAACTCAGAACTGTGATCGCTTTATATATTATTTCACCTTGTCGAAGGCTCTCTGTGGTCACTTACTTTCTTTTTTTTCTGCGTCGTTAGTCTTCCGACTGGTTTCAAGCGAACCACAATTTACTCTCGTGTGCAAACCTCTTCAGCTCGGGGTAGCACTTACACACAACGTCTTCAATTATTTGTGCATGTATTTCAATCTCTGTCTTCCTGTACAGTTTTCACCTTCTACAATTCCATCTAGTACATGGTGTCTTAACAAATGTAACAATATTCTGTCTCGTTTTAAAACACCCATTCCCTTGAACATTCTGCTGAAAATCTCATTTCTTATCAGTCCACCTATTTTTCAGCGTTATTCCATAGAATCACCTCTCAAACACGTCGTTGCTCTTTGTTTCCGATGTTCCTACAGTCGATGAATCACTTCCATGCAATATACAATGCTGTGCTCAGAATGCACATTCTCAGTAATTTCTTCCTCCAGTTATAGAATACGTTTGAGGCAAGCAGGTCTTATTTGACGAAAAGTGTACTGTTATCCTGAGCAAGTCTGTGTGCTATAATCTCTACACTTCGTACACAATGTGTAGTGTTGTTTCCAACAAGTAGAATTCCTTCATTTCGTCTACTTTGTGATCACCAGTTTGATATTTAGTTTATCGCTAACCTTATTTCTGTTATCCTTATCCTTTTTTTTTTTTTGTTTCCTCTCAATTCACATTCTGTGCTCCGTAGACCGTTCATTCCATTCAACAGTTCATGTAATTTTCCTTCTTTCCCTTAGGGTACCAATCAAAGAATCTCATCAATTTTTTCAACCTGAATTTTAAATCCCATTCCAGAACGTGTCTTTTATTTCCGTCATTGCTCTTCGAGGTACAGATTGAACAGCAGGGGAGAAATGATACTTCCCTGCCTCACGCCCATACTGTTTCGGACACTTCTCCTTTGATATTCCATTATTACTGTTCCTTTTTGGTTCTTGTACATAATGTAAAATTCCTGCCTTTCACTGTAGCTTACAACTTTTCTGATGCCCTATATTTCCTAAGCCAACCTGATCGTCATATAACAAATCCTCAGCTTTCTTTTCCATTCTTCTGTATATTACTCCCATTAGAAACCTTAACGGAGGAGATGTCAAGCTGATTGTGTCGCATTTCTCGCATTTATCTGCCCTAGCCATCTTCGGGATTGATATTTTTCCAAAAATCTCCACTCTCATAGAATCGGCATGCCAGCTTGAATAAACGTTTTGTTGGCACTTCTCCCAATGAGTTTAGAAATTACGTATTCCTTCTGACTTATTTGATTGCAAGTCTTCGAAAGCTCTGCCAAGACGTGCTTCTAACACAAAATTCACAATGTCTTCCAAATCTATTCCCATTTCTTCTTCTTTCATGTCAGCAGACTCTCTGCTTTCCATCGTAACGGTCATTAAAATATTATTTTTCACCTATTTGCCCCATCTTGTGCGTTCAACAATAGAATTACTTCTGCACTCATATTGTGGACGCCTTTACAAAAATTGTGTCCTTCCATAGATCATTTCCTTTTGGATTTCTCCACATTTTTCCTGCAACCATTTCGTTTTAGTACAAAATGGATTCGCAAACTGCAAATACGAACTGACATCAGCTGTATATTTGTGCCAAACCGCGACTGCAACGGAGATTTTCCGCTTATCGCCAGCGCTAGCGGAAACCACTTCGGCTATCCGTTCACGCCTCCCAGACCGGCCCAAACTTCCATATATCATGTTGTCCATAACCCCTATCCTCGTACTTTGTGATTCCCGCACAGGGAGAGCAAATTTTTTTCGTATTGTCATTTTAGGCTGTCGCGGCATATTACCCATGGTTTTTACAATGTCTATGTTTATACAGTGTCAGTATGCTACATTACAACGTCCTTCAGACATGCATGCATGCATGCATGGAAGTTTGGGGTCAGTCTGGGAGCAGTGCACGGATACCGAAGTAAGCGGGTTCCAGTCTCGGTTCTGCACAAATCTGCATGTGTCACCAGTAAACCGTACAGCTGACGCCAATATGTACTCGCAATTTGCGAATCGATTTCTATCTGTTTACAATAGCTGTAATCGTCAAACATTGTCTGTTGTTTCAGACTTGGGTGCATACCTGAAGGACATTGTGATGAACATACAGACACTTACAATTACATAAATTACTGTGCAGACAGAGGCATTAAAGTAACCATTAATCTCGCATTTTATGCGCGCAATATGTAGTCGAATGAGAAGCACATCTGTCACTTCATAGTGATTTACAGAACACGGATTTAGATGCGCAAATGTTGATTTTTTTTTGTGTGTGGGGTCATCATTCCATTACTAAGTGCAAAGTATGAATTGCTAGTATGGTACCTTTGCCTTTTCTGATACCCGTGTGATCGTCGTTCAGCATGTATTAATAGATATAAAATGTCCCAACTTATTACCTACATGTAGCAACATGTTTTACATATTTCGAATGAATGGTTATATGCTTCTTTTATTACACTGACGGGGAACGAAAGTGTTACATCAATAAGTACCTCGCCAGTATTTATCGAATTTTGTGGAGTATTCGTTACATACCACGTGTTAAGTAATTAAACATTCATTCCACGCGGCACTGGTGTTCATCGTCTACGTCAGTATCATGTGTGACCTCTGTGGGCACAGATACGTTGTGTTCGTTATTGTGTGGAATCAGGCGATCTCCGAATGCCATATTGAGGATTTTCTTTCTATGCCTGAAACTCAGGCTGTCTCTGTTCGTAACGATTTCTGGCTGGACACTGGTATGACATAAAAATGGGTAACAAATCATTGGACGAGTTGGCAAGTCAAGTATTCCTACATTACTAAGGGCGTTTGTTGCGTGCATAACTGTAGTGTCTTGAGTCTGGAATAAGCCGTCAGACAGCGAGGCTATGAAAGGTTTGACAAGAGGGTTTACCATTCTTACTGTACAGGGTGATACAGTGATGAGGCTAGAAGCTTTCAGAGATGATAGACAGAAGGGTAAATGTATCAATCTGAGCTAAGGTACTCTGATCCGGAAACTAGCGAGTCGAAAGTTATAGACGAAAGTTATTCTGATAGCTCTGACAATGGATCTGTATTGCTGCATGCAAAGGCTTTCCATATTTTTGGAGAAGGTAGTAAGGACAAAAAAACTGTCTAGTAAACACGGACTCTAAAATACATACCCTAAGCAGCAGACTTTGACGTTAGGGCAGGCATAACCTGAATATATCATTTTGAAAAGATAATATCACTGTGATTACAAGTCCTTTATAGCCACGACCGGTTTCACAGCATTTTAGCTGACTCATAAGTTGCAATGAAATCATGAACTATAATTAAAAAAAACATATTTGCAAAGAAGCAATTATTCAATTAACTACAGTTTTAGGTTGAATAATTGGGTCTCTACCAAACGTTTTCTTTTTCATTTCAGGCAAATGAAGGACTCTTAACAGCTCAGTTTTTACGCTATTCCGCAGATAATCACAGGCAGCCTGTGCTTTGATCGCCACTGTCATATGATGACTCTGCTAGCTAACCAGATACTGTTTCTCGTGGTATCACGGGAGCGTTCTTTGTGATTTTGCTTTGACGACCGCTACTTAGCGAAAATTTGCTGATTATGACAGATGGGTCATCCCATTCTCTTTTTCCGATCTGAACATGAATTGATTTTATTGCACCTGACGATATAGCTAAAATGTTTTGAAAACGGTCGTGCCTATAAATACAGGACTTACAGCTGAAACGGTCTTATTTTTTTCAAAATGACCTACCTTAGGAGCTACGCGCAATTGTTCAGTAGAAGAGATGTGTGTTACAGCAGCAAGTATGAACAAGTGTTTATAGCTGTTAAGGTACAAACTTTAGAGCCCACGTTTACTGGACATTTTTCCCTTGTTTGGTCCATACTACCTCCTCTCAAAGTACGGAAAGCAAAGAGTTTGCAACATAAGAAGTCCACTGTCAGAGGTATTAGATCAATCTTCGCTCATAACGTCCGACTAGGTAGTTTCCGGATCAGTATCCATTATCCAAAACTGTTACATTTATCCTTCCCCACCATCAATGAAGGTTTGTGATGTCATCACAAAATCACCATGTATACTGTTGAGCGTTCATACTCCTTTCAACAGCTACCTTATCATTCATTTTGTCACATCCGATAGTTCTTCACGCCATGATAAAGGAGTTCGAGAGGTACGGATTTCTATAACAGCTGCTTGCTGTGGTCTTTCACCAGGTCGTCTGCGAACATCTGGGCATTTATCTGATTTCCACAAAAGTAGAATGCTACTCATTATTCCACCTTGACTCTGGCTCTACAACATGTAAGCCTCTCTTGTCTGTGACACCGTGCGAGCTGTAAACAACGCATGGAAATACGAGATCTCAACTCAGCCTCCAGTAATCAGTTGCCGACATAACTTCACTTGAAACTTTCGGACTGACAGGCCGTCGGTCGATGTATAATAAACTTCCTCCTGAAGTTTCATCTCCAACTGCAGAGATGAAACGTTTGGAGAAAGTTTTATGCGTTGACCACGTATGGCGTTTATGCTACATCCTTGTCCAAGTTTATTACATTTTTGTTGCTATGTTTTAATGCACAGTACAGGAAGATTTTGCTACGGGAGGCTACCGTGTCGGTAAGATCAGAAAGCAGACTCATCGAACGACGCGCTAGATAGTCTCGTTGCGCCCTACAACGGTGGGCGCTAAGGACCGAATCTTTTAATATTTATATTTACTGTTTAAATATTAATATACAGCTCCAACGATACTTGTACTGCCAACTTCTTAATAATAATTTCAATATCACTCAGTTCATCAGGAAATGTTAATTACAAATTGTAGTTACTATCAGTGTTTATTGACGGAAAGGAAGGACCAATCACATGTGCGCCCTGAGAGTGCAGGCGCCAAACTGCAAAGATAGCTCATTACTAGTCTACGATCGGTTTTCGAGGAGGTTACGAATCCGTGTATAAAATATGACCTCATGTAAAGATGGAACAGTTTCTTGAAAAATTGCTTCGGATTACGTCTTGTGCGATGTTGTGTTAATCTAGGCAGTCTACGATCGGTTTTTGAGGTGGCAACACGCTAACTAGCGTGAGGTGCAGAGTTGATTATTGAAGTTGCCTCGGAAAACATATTTTTGCGATCTTATGTTGATTCAAATATCATAACGAGCATTTTTGTGACTTTTGCCGCGCTCGGGAATCAATCATTAATGACTGGGAATCTTGTTATGAATATTAACGATAGATTGTCTCTAGAAATCGTTTTACAAATTTTGGTACTGGTGAAATAAAAAGTCGACGATTCGTCTTCCTTACTATAGTCCTTACGTGTGATTCCATTTCATGTTGTTTTTGCAACGTTGCACATAGAAATTTAATCGACGTGACAGTGTCAAGCAACACACTACTAATACTGAAGTCGAACATTATGGGTTTGTTTTTCCTACTCAACTGCATTAACTTACGTTTTTTCTACATTTAGAACTAGCTGCAATTAGCTCGTGGTCGTGCGGTAGCGTTCTCGCTTCCCGCGCCCGGGTTCGATTCCCGGCGGGGTCAGGGATTTTCTCTGCCTCGTGATGACTGGGTGTTGTGTGATGTCCTTAGGTTAGTTAGGTTTAAGTAGTTCTAAGTTCTAGGGGACTGATGACCATACATGTTAAGTCCCATAGTGCTCAGAGCCATTTGAACTAGCTGTAATTCATCACACGAACTAGAAATTTTGTCTCAGTTATCTTGTATCCTTATACATTCAACAACGACACCCTCCCCACACATCTCAGCAAACAGTCTCAGACTGCTGCTTATCCTATCCGGCAGATGATTTATCTATAATGAAAATAACAGCGGTCCTATCACACATCCCTGAGGCACTTCCGACGATACTCTTGTCTCTGATGAATACTCAACGACGAGGACAACATAATGGGTTCTGTCACTTAAGAAGTCTTCGAGCCCCTCACATACCTGCGAGTCTGTTTCGTTTGCTCGTACCTTCGTTAACAGTCGGTGGTGTGGGACCCCGTGAAATGCTTTACTGAAATATAGGAATGTGGAAACCGCTTGGAATCCTGCTCTAATGCGTGATTACTTTTGAATGTAATCGTTCCTTGCTCCTTTTGTGGCGGGTGTTTGGTTTTCATTTCACTGCCTGGATATATGTTCTGCAGAAAATCCTACTCATAAAACATCTACATCTACGTCTACATCTACATCTACATCTACATGCTTACTCTGCAATTCACATTTAAGTGCTTGGCAGAGGGTTCATCGAACCACAATCATACTATCTCTCAACCATTCCACTCCCGAACAGCGCGCGGGAAAAACGAACACCTAAACCTTTCTGTTCGAGCTCTGATTTCTCTTATTTTATTTTGATGATCTTTCCTACCTATGTAGGTTGAGCTCAACAAAATATTTTCGCATTCGGAAGAGAAAGTTGGTGATTGAAATTTCGTAAATAGATCTCGCCGCGACCAAAAACGTCTTTGCTTTAATGACTTCCATCCCAACTCGCGTATCATATCTGCCACACTCTCTCCGCTATTACGTGATAATACAAAACGAGCTGCCCTTTTTTGCGCCCATTCGATGTCCTCCGTCAATCCCACCTGGTAAGGATCCCACACCGCGCAGCAATATTCTAACAGAGGACGAACGAGTGTAGTGTAAGCTGTCTCTTTAGTGGACTTGTTGCATCTTCTAAGTGTCCTGCCAATGAAACGCAACCTATGGCTCGCCTTCCCCACAATATTATCTATGTGGTCTTTCCAACTGAAGTTGTTCGTGATTTTAACACCCAGGTACTTAGTTGAATTGACAGCCTTGAGAATTGTACTATTTATCGAGTAATCGAATTCCAACGGATTTCTTTTGGAACTCATGTGGATCACCTCACACTTTTCGTTATTTAGCGTCAACTGCCACCTGCCACACCATACAGCAATCTTTTCTAAATCGCTTTGCAACTGATACTGGTCTTCGGATAACCTTACTAGACGTTAAATTACAGCAAACACAGGAATATGGAAACCACTTGAAAACCTGCTTTAATGCACGATTTCTTTTGAACGTAACCATTCCATGCTCCTTTTGTGGCAGGTGTTTGGTTTTCATTTAACTGCCTTCAGTGCCTGGATATATACGCTGCAGAAAATCCGACTCCCAAAAGTAGGAGTTGGTTGCGTATCGTGGCGTGTTGGTGTGATAATCGGAGCAGCGGCCTAGCGTAAACAGTGCTGCGTGTCGCAGGGACAAGTGGATTAGCCGTGACTGCCGCGGGAGGCCTCCGGCGTGGCAGTCCGTGACGGACGACCGGCGGAGTCGCGACGCGCTGCGTCTCGTCACGTTATCTGCCGACGCCGGCTCCTGAGTTACGGCTGGCGCTACAACTGGCGCCATCGTCGTGCTCCCGCGCGACCCCTGCCGTATTACTGGCGCCAGATAAACGGCCGCCAGTTTGCTCCGCTGCTTATCCGCGCCCGCATCGCGCTGCCGCCGTCCACCGTGTGCCTCTATTTACAACCCGGCGCGGGCCGATGCGAGCTTTTAACCACCCGGGCCGGCGTTCGCGAGTTATGACACAATGTCCGCTGTGCCGTGCGCCGTGCCAGATATCGAAATGGAATTGTGCCGTACAGCGGCAGCTGCTGCTGTGAGAGTCGAGCCACTCAAACCAGTGCACTCGTAATGTGGCTACTGTACTTGCTTCATTTGCTTTGCGATCGACACTGTGCAGGTAAACATGAAAGTTTGAGCGACCATTGTGCTATTAAAACGTAGAGGAGAAATGACTAGTGAAATTAGACACACTTTTTACTATCTGCACCAGAACTCTAAATATCTGTAGCTGCAAACATCGACCCCACTAAATATAACTGGCAGCAGTGTTTGTTGAACGTTTCCACATTGTAAGCACCCTCTATGGTGTTTAAAAACTTAAAGAACGCTATTATGTTATTTTGAAATAATGACTATTTCATTGGATATGCGGCCCTGCGTGGGCAAATCTATGTTTATATCATTTGTATACTTAGAGAAAGTTTTTTACAATATTGACTGGAATAATCTCTTTCAAATTCTAGGGTAGCACGGTAAAATATAGGGAGCGAAAGGCTATTTACAATTTTTACTGAAACCAGGTGACAATTATAAGCGTCGAGGGGAATGAAAGCGAAGCAGTGGTAGAGAAGGGAGAGAGACAGGGTAGTAGGCTATTCCCGACGTTATTCAATTTGTATACTGAGCAATGAGTAAAGGAAATAAAAGAAACATTGAAGTCCAGGGAGAAGAAATAAAAACTTTGAGGTTTCCCGATGACATTATAGTTCTATCAGAGACAGCAAAGAACTTGGAAGAGCAGATCAACGGATTGGACAAAGCCTTCAAACGAGCATATAAGATGAACATCAACAAAAGCAAAACGAAGGTAATGGAATGTAGTCGAGTTAAATCAGGTAATGCTAAGGGAATTAGATTAGGAAATGAGGCACATAAAGCAGTAGATGAGTTTTGCTATTTGGGTAGTAAAATAACTAATGATAGTCGAAGTACAGAGGACATATGAAGTAGACTGGCAATGGCAAGACAATCGTTTCTGAAGAAGAGAAATTTGTTAGTATCGCAGATTTAAGTCTCAGGAAGTCTGTTCTGAAAGTATTTGTATGAAGTATAGCGAAGTATGGAAGTGAAACATGGACGGTAAACAGCTTAGACAAGAAGACAATAGAAGCTTTTGAAATGCGATGCTACAGAAGAATGCTGAAGATTAGGTGGGTAGATAACGTAACTAATGAGGAGGTACTGAAGAGAACCAGGGAGAAAAGAAACTTGTGGCTCAATCTGACTAGAAGAAGAGATCAGTTGGTAGAACATAATCTGAGACATTATGGGATCACCAGTTTAGTACTGGAGGGAAGCGTTGGGCGGGGGGTAAATGTAAATATCGTATGAGACCAGGAGATGAATACAGTAAGTAGATTCGGAAGGATGTAGGTTATATTAGTTATTTGGAGATGATGAGGCTTGCACAGAATAGAGTAGCATGGAGAGCTGCATCAAACCAGTTTTCGGACTGAAGACCACACAACAACAGGCGCAAGATTACAGACTTCCTTAGGCTGAACCTTTTTGATGCTGATTAATCATACAATATACAAGATGGATTTCGTAATAAACATTGCATTATTAGATGTACGTGAGAAACTAATCACATATGTATCGATTCAACGAAATATGTCAATGAACAGATAGCCGATAATCACCGGTGTGATGGCATGCCACGTTACCACGCAGGAAGAATCATGTAAAGCTATACGAGAATTTTGTTTGTTTTGCTTGCAACACATACGAAACCCAATAAACCGTAGAGCGTACCAAGTAAAATGAAGGCCCAGCGGCAGCCGAACTTGGTGTATTAAAGGGAACATAATTTAGAGCCAACGTATAACATTACATTCTTACGGCAGCACGGACCTACTTCATTGAAACGACAGGGATGTGAGTTCAGGTCAGGACTTTGTGCAGGTCAGTCCATTTCAGGAATTTAACTGTCCACAAACCATTGCCTCAAGGATACTGCTTTCTGACTGGGTATTGACAATGGTTGAAATGACTCTGAGCACTATGGGACTTAACTTCTGAGGTCATCAATCCCCTAGAACTTAGAACTACTTAAACCTAACTAACCTAAGGACATCACTCACATCCATGCCCAAGGCAGGATTCGAACCTGCGACCGAAGCGGTCGCGCGGTTCCAGACTGAAGCGCCTAGAACCGCTCGGCCACACCGGCCGGCGACTGGATGTGTTTTCACGCTGAAACATTCGCCATTTCCGAACTGTTTCGCTATTGCGTGCAGTGGACAGTGACGTACGATGTGTTAATGTTCTTCAGTACGTAGCGTTTATTTTAAAGTACGACAAGAAGATCACATACCAACCACGAATAAAACACCGTACTACACTGTTGGCATCACACATGATGACAGATAATCGTCCGATTTCCGTGGGGCATAGTGTGATTCATTACTCAAAATCACTTGTTCCACACACCTGCTACCCAGTGGCGTCGCTCTGAGTGACCTGTGAGGAACTGATCAACCATTGCACGCAATCTTTTTAGCTCCCCACTCATAGTCACTGTGACTGCTGGTAGCACTTTGGAACTCACGAATGATGGCTTGTGCTGAGAATTTTTACAACCACCCTCCACAATGGGTGATGCTCGCTGCCAGTCACTAGTTTCGGTTCGACTGATCCTACCTTGTATGTCTGTTCCTTCGCATTTCTCCTGTATCACAACTCACCGTCCACCAGCAATACAGATGTATCCGGCGGGTTGCAGTAGCGCTTGTTCCATGGGGCGACGCTGTCTCGAATGATCAAAATAATCATCCGACTGACATTCCCTACGCTGGTTCATTTTAGTGTGAGCTACAGCAGACGCTTCTGTTGCCGCTATGAGCACAACAGGCACGATACTACACTCCTGGAAATTGAAATAAGAACACCGTGGATTCATTGTCCCAGGAAGGGGAAACTTTATTGACACATTCCTGGGGTCAGATACATCACATGATCACACTGACAGAACCACAGGCACATAGACACAGGCAACAGAGCATGCACAATGTCGACACTAGTACAGTGTATATCCACCTTTCGCAGCAATGCAGGCTGCTATTCTCCCATGGAGACGATCGTAGAGATGCTGGATGTAGTCGTGTGGAACGGCTTGCCATGCCATTTCCACCTGGCGCCTCAGTTGGACCATCGTTCGTGCTGGACGTGCAGACCGCGTGAGACGACGCTTCATCCAGTCCCAAAGATGCTCAATGGGGGACAGATCCGGAGATCTTGCTGGCCAGGGTAGTTGACTTACACCTTCTAGAGCACGTTGGGTGGCACGGGATACATGCGGACGTGCATTGTCCTGTTGGAACAGCAAGTTCCCTTGCCGGTCTAGGAATGGTAGAACGATGGGTTCGATGACGGTTTGGATGTACCGTGCACTATTCAGTGTCCCTCGACGATCACCAGTGGTGTACGGCCAGTGTAGGAGATCGCTCCCCACACCATGATGCCGGGTGTTGGCCCTGTGTGCCTCGGTCGTATGCAGTCCTGATTGTGGCGCTCACCTGCACAGCGCCAAACACGCATACGACCATCATTGGCACCAAGGCAGAAGCGACTCTCATCGCTGAAGACGACACGTCTCCATTCCTCCCTCCATTCACGCCTGTCGCGACACCACTGGAGGCGGGCTGCACGATGTTGGGGCGTGAGCAGAAGACGGCCTAACGGTGTGCGGGACCGTAGCCCAGCTTCATGGAGACGGTTGCGAATGGTCCTCGCCGATACCCCAGGAGCAACAGTGTCCCTAATTTGCTGGGAAGCGGCGGTGCGGTCCCCTACGGCACTGCGTAGGATCCTACGGTCTTGGCGTGCATCCGTGCGTCGCTGCGGTCCGGTCCCAGGTCGACGGGCACGTGCACCTTCCGCCGACCACTGGCGACAACATCGATGTACTGTGGAGACCTCACGCACCACGTGTTGAGCAATTCGGCGGTACGTCCACCCGGCCTCCCACATGCCCACTATACGCCCTCGCTCAAAGTCCGTCAACTGCACATACGGTTCACGTCCACGCTGTCGCGGCATGCTACCAGTGTTAAAGACTGCGATGGAGCTCCGTATGCCACGGCAAACTGGCTGACACTGACGGCGGCGGTGCACAAATGCTGCGCAGCTAGCGCCATTCGACGGCCAACACCGCGGTTCCTGGTGTGTCCGCTGTGCCGTGCGTGTGATCATTGCTTGTACAGCCCTCTCGCAGTGTCCGGAGCAAGTATGGTGGGTCTGACACACCGGTGTCAATGTGTTCTTTTTTCCATTTCCAGGAGTGTATTTGCTTCCATTTGTCACATGCCGTCAAGTAGACTGTCCATTATTGGTCCAGTTGAGCTGTAGTTGAACACCTGTCTATAATCAGTTCAGCGTAAGAATAAGCCTGATGTAAACAAACACAAACGCGATGATTGGTCAGAAGCCGTAGCACACGTACACTGGTGTTTTTACGCTCTTGGAAGTAGGTCCTACGTATGTATTAGATATCTTATTACTAAGTCACGTTAAATGAAACTTCAAGTTATTCAAATGTATTAACAGCCAACAACGTTTTTCTTAATCACGCCTTGGCTACGTAGTTTTTACTTCAAAAATGGTGTACAGTCACAGACTCTGCAGCGTTGTGCTCTGATTGTCGCGCTGTTAATATGCAGTATAAAAACGTCCGAGGCTGCTTTCTCTTCTGTAGTGAAACACGCGCGTGTGACACTGTCAAAAAGTGCCGATATACAGGCTGTTCTTAATGTTTTTCATCAGTTGACGAAGATAATCGGTTTGGAAGTTTTCCCAGTGCTTTATATACTGCAGTACATACTCGAGCTCCGGTTTAAAGTGTATGGAATGTAAATCAAATGCGGTTTTTCGTTGTGTGGTTCAAACCTCGCTGCTGTCATTTTTTTCTCGTTTAATTTGAAATACCTACATTTTTAAACAATGCACGACTTCTTGTTTCTAATTACATATTGGACACGAAATTGCTGTTTCCATTTCCAAAACAAATTCTTAATTATCAATGTTTTATGAAAGACTGTTCATAAAATTTGTTGAAATTAAGAAAACGTGACAATTTAATTAATTAAAGCAAAATTGACAAACCAAATCCTCATTATTTGGACTATGCCCATCGTTTTATATCACAAACGTAGATACGTGGCGTAGAAACATGAAAAACAATCATTTTCATAGCATCGAGCACATCGTACAAATGCTGTATTTTTACGAAACTTCCTGGCAGATTAAAACTTTGTGCCGGTCCGAGACTCGAGCTCGGGACCTTTGCCTTCCGCGGGCAAGTGCTCTACCAACTGATCTACCCAAGCACGACTCACGTCCGGTCCTCACGGCTTTACTTCTGCCAGTACCTCGTCTCCTACCTTCCAAAGTTTACAGAAGCTCTCCTGAGAACCATGCAGAACTAGCACTCCTGAAAGAAAGGAAATATTGCGGAGACTTGGCTTAGCCACAGCCTAGGGGATGTTTCCAGAATGAGATTTTCACTCTGCAGCGGAGTGTGTCCCGAGTTCGAGTCTCGATCCAGCCCACAGTTTTAATCTGCCAGGAAGTTTCATATCAGCGCACACTCCGCTGCAGAGTGAAAATCTCATTCCGGCTGTATTTTTACATTTGCTACTGTACCATAACGATATGAACTCGACAGAACTGATCTGCGGCCAAGCTGCGGGATTTGGCCCGAGAAGTGACGAGACTGTTAAGCTGCCAGACGTACTGGAACTACACGCAATCAGCTTCTTCAGACGTCACTACAGAACGCTGGCGGGATATAGAACGGCTCGTCATGAAAGAAGAAGAGAAAATGCTGCGCCTAGCTGGCTTCGTGGATTCTGTTGTTGACAGGCTCGTTAACAACGTAGCAGGTGACACTTCCAGAACTAAAATATGTTTCTCTGTTTCGGATAAGGAAGAAGCTGAGAGATTACCAGACGACTGTCTGTAAGTAATACCTTCACTGGCTTCAATACTTAACTATACAGTGATATACTTCAATTCTCTCTTACGTTACACACAGCTAGTGCAGAAAAATTACCCTGTGGTTAAGTTAGAAATTTTCATCATTCTTGTTTTTCATTACAATAGTACGTTAGCTAAAAACGATAACATGTTGCGTATTTCGTGTATTCGTCTAAGGAACGCATTGTGGGAGATTTGCAGTGTGTTATTTCATTCTCCTTAAAAATTAAATGGCATTCGAAGCTGTATTGCTCCTCTGCTCGTCTCTTTTTACGTGTGAACTGCAACTGGCCACATAACTGCAGGTTAGCTGTACCCGCTGAACGACCAGTACTGTCCAAGTTAAATGCGCCGGTTAAGCTGTTGTCCCGTATTATCGCTAAGTCGATGTGCAAGTGAAGCACAGCACAATACGTACCCTTATTACCGTACTAGTCGAGACAGCTTGTCTGCAGTCCCACGTGAAGCGGAAATCCAATGAGGTTCCAGCAAACGCGCAAGAATACATAATGCAATGTTTACATCAGGTTTAGTCTTATGGTGAACGGATCATAGTCATGGAGTCGCTTATTCCAGCTGCAGCATCAACCTTGGAGACACACCACGTCATCCGCAACAAGCATCCAGCCACCGCCACCAGGGGCTTCGCCTCCTTTGACATTAACCTCCCGTGGACTTCCTGCTTTAGGTTTGGTATCACTTGTTAACTATTGTTGTTTTGCTCAGAAACTATAGTCACTGGTAGATGTTTGACTGGAGTTCGAATTATACTGATCCACTCTCAGTGGCGATCGAAGTCCAACTCATATGTACGTGTGGTGTTGTCATCTTTTAACGACCTGAAGGAGGCTACTATTCGTTATATATATCAGATCAACTAGATCGTTAGTGTTGTGTTCTGCCCATTCGTCTAATATAGGGTACCTAGGAAAGCTGCTTTCCCGGGTCGCTAGACAACAATTGAAGTAAATCGTATTAACGGAGTTTATCACAATAAGATAAGTTCATAATACTTAACTTTGCCTATTCACAACGGTGTGTCGCAAGCAAATGGCGACTTGCAAATAATCAGTGTCTTTAAGTATAAACAATTCCAATGAAAGCTAAACAAGACAATTCATAAGTCACTGCTGTAGCGTTCGGAGGACGGCTCCTCTTCAACACGGGCCACGGTTAGGCGGCGCGGCGCTTATGTTCTCTTCGTGTAAAGGCCGCTACTGTCTCGGTGTCGGTGTGAAGGTTGCTGTGTATGGACGGGTTATTCCTGTAACCGAAATTGCAGATCTGAAGATGGTTCTAGAGGAACCGAAACCGCTCATATGAATAAACATTTTTTTCCAATCAAGACGGATTATATATAACATTGGAAAAACCATTGATTGCGGTTATCCCATCAGACATTATGTCTGTTTTTGCAAAACAGGAATGACACTTGCCAGAAGTGAATATAAGCGCCGCTCCTACCTGCTCCGGCCGGACATTAGTGGAAAGTACTCGCGGAGTATTAGCATGGCCTAGCAGTGAGTGCTGTGCGGCAGACGTGCCTGGACATTACATATATCACAGGACTCCGATTTATATTGCCTTTCGTCCATGTATTGCGACACATGTTCTAAATCTAAAGTTAAGTATTGTCAATCTGCTGTACTGATAAAACAACTCATGTTATTTGCTTGATTTGTTGTATAGCATTCCGAGAACGGAGCATCCAGCATCCTTTTTTTTTTTTTTTCTTTGTCATCAGTCTACTGACTGGTTTGATGCGGCCCGCCACGAATTCCTTTCCTGTGCTAACCTCTTCATCTCTGAGTAGCACTTGCAACCTACGTCCTCAGTTATTTGCTTGACGTATTCCAATCTCTGTCTTCCTCTACAGTTTTTGCCCTCTACAGCTCCTTCTAGTACCATGGAAGTCATTCCCTCATGTCTTAGCAGATGTCCTATCATCCTGTCCCTTCTCCTTATCAGTGTTTTCCACATATTCCTTTCCTCTCCGATTCTGCGTAGAACCTCCTCATTCCTTACCTTATCAGTCCACCTAATTTTCAACGTTCGTCTATAGCACCACATCTCAAATGCTTCGATTCTCTTCTGTTCCGGCTTTCCGACAGTCCATGTTTCACTACCATACAATGCTGCACTCCAGACGTACATCCTCAGAAATTTCTTCCTCAAATTAAGGCCGGTATTTGATATTAGTAGACTTCTCTTGGCCAGAAATGCCTTTTTTGCCATAGCGAGTCTGCTTTTGATGTCCTCCTTGCTCCGTCCGTCATTGGTTATTTTACTGCGTAGGTAGCAGAATTCCTTAACTTCATTGACTTCGTGACCATCAATCCTGATGTTAAGTTTCTCGCTGTTCTCATTACCTTTGTCTTTCTCCGATTTACTCTCAAACCATACTGTGTACTCATTAGACTGTTCATTCCGTTCAGCAGATCATTTAATTCTTCTTCACTTTCACTCAGGATAGCAATGTCATCAGCGAATCGTATCATAGATATCCTTTCACCTTGTATTTTAATTCCACTCCTGAACCTTTCTTTTATTTCCATCATTGCTTCCTCGATGTACAGATTGAAGAATAGGGGCGAAAGGCTACAGCCTTGTCTTGCACCCTTCTTAATACGAGCACTTCGTTCTTGATCGTCCACTCTTATTGTTCCCTCTTGGTTGTTGTACATATTGTATATGACCCGTCTCTCCATATAGCTTACCGCTACTTTTTTCAGAATCTCGAACAGCTTGCACCATTTTATATTGTCGAACGCTATTTCCAGATCGACAAATCCTATGAAAGTGTCTTGATTTTTCTTTAGCCTTGCTTCCATTATTAGCCGTAACGTCAGAATTGCCTCTCTCGTCCCTTTACTTTTCCTAAAGCCAAACTGATCGTCTCCTAGCGCATTCTCAATTTTCTTTTCCATTCTTCTGTAGATTATTCTTGTAAGCAGCTCCGATGCATGAGCTGTTAAGCTGATTGTGCGATAATTCTCGCACTTGTCAGCTCTTGCCGTATTCGGAATTGTGTGGATGATGCTTTTCCGAAAGTCAGATGGTATGTCGGCAGACTCATGTATTCTACACACCAACGTGAATAGTCGTTTTGTTGCCACTTCCCCCAATGATTTTAGAAATTCTGATGGAATGTCATCTATTTCCTTTAGGCACCCTATACGAGACGAGTGGGCAGGACCCAACAGAGTGGTAGGTACTTCAGGGGGCGCCGAACCTGTCGGTACTCGGCCCCTCGCAGTACTCCATGTACATACACTGTCTAGGCGGCGCGGGTGTCGTGCACAGAGCTGGCGCTGTTCACCTGCAGCATGAACGTCCAGCTTTGGGGCGACTCACCGGATTCATGATCGACGATGTGGCGCCTCAGATTCAACGTCGCCACGAGCCAGGCGACAGTCCTCACTCTAAGGATGCTGCGGCCATATCTGCCACCTGTCGATATCAGGGAGCCATCACAACAATGGCACACCTGTGCGCCACATACATACTTAGATGACAAAAGTCACGTGATTGCGATATGCAAATATGTAAATGGCGGTAGTCTCGCATACACAAGATGTAAAAGGGCACTGCATGGACGGAACTGTTATCTGCATTCAGGTGATTCGTGTAAAACGGTTTTCGATGGGAACTGACAGACTTTGAACGGGGAATGATAGTTGGAGCCAGACATTCCATTTCGGGAATAGGGTATTCACAGAGTCAAGAGTGTGCTGAGAATACCAAATTTCTGGCATTACCTCTGTAAGGCGTCCGCATTTTTCAGACCTAACATGAGCTTCATAATTACGATACAGAATAAAATCCCCAGAAAATAACTCTATATTGTTAACAGGAAACAATTGTAATAATCTCATGTACCAAATAACAAAACAGTATCTACCCTTATGACGACAGGGGCATGCGTAAATGAGACAAAGTGAACGCAGTGTGGAGGCGGACTGTGCACGTGGCTAATGGCATTGGGAAACCCCAATTAACATTAACAAAAGAAGGCCCAGCTGCAGCACAGAAAGAAAAAAGGCGAGAACAATATAACACCTTTTTAATAAACACAGCCGAGACTGGGTAAGTGGCTAGACAGCATTAACAAGGCTAGCGGCGACCTGGCAAAAAAAAAAAAAAAAAAAGGTCACCTATAACGAGCAAGCGGTCGGCTGAAGCCATACTGTGCGACATACGAGTAGAAGAGACACGGTGGGGAGAGTCACGTCATATAAAAACATTTTTGAGATCTAAATTAACAGAGCTCTCTTATCTCGCAGCAGGCCACACGTGTGTGTGTAAAAATAGCGAAGACGTTGAGGCCTTTACGTCTGCGAAGTGAGGGCGGTACGCTTCACGTATTGTGTCGACAGATGTAAAGCGGTAGTTCTTACTCCTGCTAGAATTTTTCCGGGCAGAGCATTGTGCACTTCGCTCCATCCCTTAGCGAGTGTGCAATAGCCATTATTTCGACATGGGGAAATTTAACATTCTACGGAACACAGGGAAGTCGAGACTGAGTGATTCAGTCAAGGCCAGAGCAGGGAATTACCGTTTCATATCCAGCACGGAGACAAAGCCGCAGTTCCCGATTGGTAATGTACCAACGCGCATTATGCGACATTAAATGCTGTCGAGAGTTTGGTCACTCCAACCTGCGTATTCTTTGAATATAGAATTTCAAGAGTTGAACACTAACATACCCTCCACCGAGTACATGACAATTTGATTAGTTTAAACGATAAAATTTCATTCTCCACCAAGTTAGTCCATTGAACAGCTACGACAACGTAGATGTAAATTTCACTGACGAAGATTTAATTGTTTTGCTAGTTATAACATTCTCATATATAAAGATTTAATAATCACATATTCAGTGTCTAATTGTTAATTATTTTGTTGAGTAATTGAAAGTAATTGAACTTGCTTGTTGTGTATCACTTGAACCCTGAAAGCAGTGATAAATTACATGTAGAATGAAAAACGCAGAGGTTGTGTTGTCATTTTAGAAAAAAATCCCAAACTCTCATTTATATCAATTCGTGCATTCTTGTTATGCCACAGCACAATTTCTTATCAATTTCAGACGATCCGCACCTAACATTAGCGGTAGTCATCATCATCATCGTCATCAGTTATCTGCTATATTAGCAGGTCCTTTGCCTCTCCATTTTCTGCGATCCATTGCTTCCTTCTTAAGGCTGCTGTATGCCGTACCGTCCATCACGTCATCCAGTATCTGAAATCTCTTCCTTCCTCGCTTGCTTTTTCCTTCTACATAACCTTCTAAAACTGTTTTTATCAGTCCGTTATTCTTTCTTAATATATGCCCAATCCAGTTTCTTTTTCTTCTCTTTACTACATCTAGTAACTGTCTTTTCTCTCCCACTCTTCTCAGTACCTCTTCATTTTTTACTCTGTCGATCCAACTTATTCTTTCCATCCTCCGCCATGTCCAGATCTCAAAAGCCTCCAGCCTTTCTCTGTCTTTCTTCCTCATAGTCCATGTTTCAGCGTCATATGGAAGAACACTGCACAGAAGACATTTTACGAGTCTCTTCCTGAGTTCTCTGTTCAGACCGCTGCAGAAAATTCTCCTTTTCTTATAAAACGACTCTTTTGCCATTGCTATCTTTGTTTTAATTTCTGTGGTGCACTTCCAGTCGATGTCCATCCTGCTTCGAAGATACTTAAAATATTGCACCTGTTCTAGTAAGTTTCCATTCAACATAATTTTTATTTCCTTATTTCCTTCTAGTGCCAATACTTCTGTTTTATTAGTGTTAATTTTCATTTCATATTTTTTTCCATTAGTTTCAATGGTGTCCACCAAATCCTGTAATTCTTTTTCCCCTGTGGCTAGAAGGACCATGTCATCAGCAAACCTCAAACACCCTACTGTTCTTCTTCCAATTTCTACGCCTTTGTCATCTAATGAGCATTGGTCAATCATATTTTCCAAGTAGAGGTTGAAAAGAGTAGGTGATAGACACCATCCTTGTCTTACTCCTTTTCCTACTCCGATCCAGTTTGTACTTTCTCCTCTCACTTTAGTTGAAACTTTTTGATTAAGATATAATGAGTTTACAAGTCTTCTGGTTTTCGAGTCCACTCTCTTTTCCCTGATCATAATCGCCAGCTTGTTCCAAACCACATTGTCAAATGCCTTAGCGGTAGTACAGGGCCAAAATTACTAGCTATGTAGAATGTCTTTTTACCAACCTGGGCTTGAGAAGACATTAAGATACGTTATCCACTTGAGCGTGATCACAAAATAGCGTTACCCCGCAGCACTTCACTCAAAATAACAACACGTTACACCTCTGACCACGGACAATGCAGCGATCAACGACCTACACTTAACAACTGACAGCAGCGGCGTTTGCGTAGAGTTGTCAGTGCTAACAGAGAAGCAGCACTAGGTAAAGTAACAGCAGTAATCAATGTGGAACATGCGACGAACGTATAGGTCACGATAGTGCGACGCAATTTACGTTGAGGGGCTACGGCAGCAGACGACCGACGCGATTGCCTTTGTTAACAGCACGACGTCGGCTACAGCGGTTCTCCAGGGCTGATGACCCCATCGGCTGGACTGTAGACGACTGAAAAATCGTAGCCTGGTCACGTGAATTCTGACGTCAATTTGTTGTGGCTGACAGTAGGACTGGAGTGTGGCGCAGACCCCACGAAGCCACGGTCCAAAGTTGTGGACAAGGCACTGTGCAAGCCGTTGTTGGCTTCATAATGATTTACGTGAATCATTGACTGGAAATGGTTCTGTTTGGCTACCTGGAGACCATTTGCGGCCATCCATGGACATCATGTTCTGAAGCAACGATGGAATTTTTATGGATGACAGTGCACCATGTCAGCGGGCCACTGGTTTAAAGAACATTCCAGTTAATTCGAGCCGCGCGGGATTTGCCGAGCGGTCTGAGGCGCTGCAGACTGTGCGGCTGGTCCCGGCAGAGGTTCGAGTCCTCCCTCGGGCATGGGTGTCTGTGTTTGTCCTTAGGATAATTTAGGTTAAGTAGTGTGTAAGCTTAGGGACTGATGACCATAGCAGTTAAGTCCCATAACATTTCACACACAGTTAATTCGAGCGAGTGATATGGGCGCCCAATCGAAAATTTCCGGGACGTATCGAGAGGTCATTTCGTGCACAAAATCCTGCACCGGCAACTCCTTCGCAATTATGTACGGCTGTGGAGGCAGCATTGTTTCTTGAAAGGATCTTACAAATATCTCAATTTAGTTGTTTCACTGCAGTAAAATTTGAGAACTGCAACTCTTGAGAGTTACATGTTCATGCTTGCTAAGTGCTTGTTTCACTAATTTAATGAAAGGGCGTTTATTTTGCTCTATTACAGTGGTCAAGATTAAGCGCCCCCCCCCCTCCTCCCATTGAAAGTAGTCCAAATGCACAAAGTCACTTAATTATTCCTGCTATTCTTGTCAAGTTCTGTGCAGTATTGGTTTCCTCTTGTGTATTGAAAGTGCTTATTAATAGTGTAATAGGACCCACAGTTTATCTACTGTGCTGAGCTAAATAACGATTAATAGAAAGACCACTACCTATGATAACAATAAATTCTTTTATTCAAAGTTCAGTGAGAAAGTGTTTGTTAGTGAAATACATTTAACTTTCATTTTAAATACAAAAGTATTTAGCTGAGAGAGAGAACCTACGCACAGTTCATAATTTTGCAGTAAACTACATTTACAATTTTTTGTAGGATAGGAAACTGTTTGAAAAGTAAAACTGAACCTATGTCCAATTTATGATTCTACAGTGAATATTAATAGTAATATTATTGAGACCATTCAGTTGACTAAGCCCTGAATGTAATAGTGTATATCGTTATCTATTATATTTATGCAAATAGTTTGTTCTGCTCTAACTGGCAACTCCAACCTTAACGTTAACATATGCAGGTGCCAGAGTTCATTGCACTCTCGTGTGACAAAGTATAGGCTGGGTGTGCCCATTGAAGTTATTTATTTTCACTATCTTGAACAAGAATGTTACTCATTTGTATGCCTAATTAGGCTGGCGACCGTTTTTATTATCATTTGGACACTGTGGATAGGTACATTATTGTTTGTTACTATTTAAATATTTACGTAATTCTGACTTTCACTTCCGATAAGCCACCTCCGTTAGGTTTATCACGGTCAACATAACAAAATTCCTTCCAGAGGGTAACACTGCTCTACTTCTTTATACTATAACTGCTTTGACTAATAATTACGTGATACAATTTGTGTCCAGCTTTGAGGTTATGGTATAACAGTAGCAGACATTAGTGTTATAAACAGCTCAGCCACAGCGGCCGGCAGCGTGCAAGGAAGTCATCACAGCAGTAGCCTACTGTACAGCCATCTCTCCTGCAAAGGATCCTCTCTCCAAATCACCTGATGACATCCCAGATATGTGACTTCGGTAGTTATCAGATAACCGAAATAGACATTAATTAACAGCCCTGAAGAGAATCGCTGGAAAGTCGATCGAAAAGTCGTCAGTTTAGCTGCTTTAGTGTTTTATAATGACTCTGCCTGATCCCCAAAATGATACTGTCCGTGGTCCCCCACGAATTTGTATTCAGTTTCCTGCTTCACTGCACAGACGCTTTGAACCGCGACCTGTAGATGAGTTAGTGGTTCTCAGCACTGATATAACGCTGTGCGATTTCCTGCGGCATTCACTGACATTGCAATACCTCCTTTTGTTTTTACGCATGTTACCAAAATGCTGTTGACAAACGTCGAAAATAACGCGTTCCAGTTGTATTGTGCAGCGACAGATTGGGTTCCCATTCCCCCCTCCATTCAGCAAATAAATTGGCGTTACCGGTTTGGAGAGCAGGTGAACAATGTTTAATATGTGGCGCGGCTGTTGATATGGTCGTTAACAGTTCTGTTTGTTCCTAGCGTCTATTTACGTTTATTGCTTTTTTCTCTCGATATATATGCATCCGACATATACGGTTCCTGCGCAGTTTTATGTTATTTGCACAAATTAATAACGATGGGACATAGATGTAGATGGCAGGTCACGCTTTCAAAATATATTTAAAATACCAGCGATGCGTAAGGTGCCAAAAAAATGTTGGACTGTATGTCTCGTTCGGTTGCAGAGAGCAGCTGCGTTATTATGAGGATGAGCATGTGTTTTGGGCGCGCGACGCTATCGTATCAGGTGGCACAGAGAATAACGGAAGCTAAATTGCTTCATCACTTTTTAAAGTTGACTGGCGAACTGATACAGCAGACTAGAATTCCTGTCGGATGGAAGACAAAGAAAAATCCCAAGACCAAGAAGGGGTTGTGCGAGGCAAACGAAGGTTGGTAGGCGTGTTCCTACATCTGAAAGATGGCGTCTATTCATATTTTGCGCCAGTCGTATAACAGTGGCGCTAGTAACGCCACTATGGGGATACAAATCAGTTTTTCCTTAAATACGTCCTATAACCGTTATGCGCGTTAGTTGCCTTTGAGTTTGATGTTCGTCTAGAATGCCTTTAAGACTACGAAAACGCCACTTTCAACAACTCACTGAGTTTGAACGAGGTCGTGTAGTAGGGCTGGAGAAGCTGTATGACATTACCGAAAGACTTTGCATGTTTTTAGTTACTGTACATCACTTCTGGCTTGGTGTCACGAGGACGTACAGTCGCAGGAAGACCGGGCCCCGGACGGCCGCGTTGCACTACCGAGAAGGAGGACTACCGTGTTCGGCGAATGGTCGTGGACAATCGTACCGCGTCTGCAGCAGCAGTTCGTGCAGCACCTGGCACCACAGTGACACAACGAACTGTTACAAATTGGTTACTTCAACGACCGCATTCCAGTGACCCCAAACCATCGCCCTTTGCGACTTCAGCGGTGTCAAGCGAGGGCTCATTTGGAAGGTGAAGTATGGGTCTGTTATCTTCTCTGATCAAGGCTGGTTCTGCCTCGTTGCCAGTGATGGAAGTGTGTTGCCAAGTGAGCGCCTGCAAGCAAACTCTGCGGCCTAGACACACTCGAGCTATACCTGGAGTGCGATTTTGTTTTTGGCAGCAGGAGCAGTCTCGTGGTTATGGCACGCACCCTAACTGGACATCTACATCTACATCTACTTTTATGCTCCGCAAGCCACCCAACGGTGTGTGGCGGAGGGCACTTTACGTGCCACTGTCATTACCTCCCTTTCCTGTTCCAGTCGCGTATGGTTCGCGGGAAGAACGACTGTCTGAAAGCCTCCGTGCGCGCTCTAATCTCTCTAATTTTACATTCGTGATCTCCTCGGGAGCTATAAGTAGGGGGAAGCAATATATTCGATACCTCATCCAGAAACGCACCCTCTCGAAACCTGGCGAGCAAGCTACACCGCGATGCAGAGCGCCTCTCTTGCAGAGTCTGCCACTTGAGTTTGTTAAACATCTCCGTAACGCTATCACGGTTACCAAATAACGGCGCTCTTCTTTGGATCTTCTCTATCTCCTCCGTCAACCCGATCTGGTACGGATCCCACACTGATGAGCAATACTCAAGTATAGGTCGAACGAGTGTTTTGTAAGCCACCTCCTTTGTTGATGGACTACATTTTCTAAGGACTCTCCCAATGAATCTCAACCTGGTACCCGCCTTACCAACAATTAATTTTATATGATCATTCCACTTCAAATCGTTCCGCACGCATACTCCCAGATATTTTACAGAAGTAACTGCTACCAATGTTTGTTCCGCTATCATATAATCATACAATAAAGGATCCTTCTTTCTATGTATTCGCAATACATTACATTTGTCTATGTTAAGGGTCAGTTGCCACTCCCTGAACCAAGCGCCTATCCGCTGCAGATCTTCCTGTGCGTCACTGTGGTGATTCGACCTGTTGTGCTGCCATTCAGGAACAGTATTACAGGAGGTGTTTTCCATCAGGATAACGCTCGCCCACATACCGCTGTTGCAATCCAGCATGCTCTGCAGAGTGCCGGCATGGAGCCTTGGCCTGCTTGATCACCAGATCTGTCTCCAACCTGGCACGTAATCGGACGACAATTCCAGCGTCATCCATAACTTGCATTAAGCATCCCTGTGTTGACCGACAAGTGCAACAGGCATGCAACTCCATCCCACAAACTGACATCCGACGTACGACACAGTGTATTCATGTTTGCGTGCTTGCATTCTATACCAGCATTTCAGAATTGCAACGGCTTTTCTCGCGCTTACATCAACCTGTGATTTTTCAACGTTAATCACAATATGTTACCTGGATAAATGCCTTCCCGTAATTTCAATACTCTACATTCATTATTTCTTGGTGTTGAGTATCCTTTCCGTCAGTGTATGTTGTCTCTGTAGGTGAACTGGTGGTATTGTCCACGGGGCTGGAACATGCACAGAAAATGTTTCAGTCTACATCTACATAGGTTGGGGTTGTTTGGGGGAAGAGACCAAACAGCGAGGTCATCGGTCTCATCGGATTAGGGACGGATGGGGAAGGAAGTCGGCCGTGCCCTTTCAAAGGATCCATCCCAGCATTTGCTTGGAGCGATTTAGGGAAATCACGGAAAACCTAAATCAGGATGGCCGGACGCGGGATTGAACCGTCGTCCTCCCGAATGCGAGTCCAGTGTGCTAACCACTGCGCCACCTCGCTCGGTAGATCTACGAGGGCAGTTCAATAACTAATGCAACACATTTTTTTTCTCGGCCAATTTTGGTTGAAAAAACCGGAAATTTCTTGTGGAATATTTTCAAACATTCCCGCTTCGTCTCGTATAGTTTCATTGACTTCCGACAGGTGGCAGCACTGTACGGAGCTGTTAAAATGGCGTCTGTAACGGATGTGCGTTGCAAACAACGGGCAGTGATCGACTTTCTTTTGGCGGAAAACCAGGGCATCTCAGATATTCATAGGCGCTTGCAGAATGTCTACGGTGATCTGGCAGTGGACAAAAGCACGGTGAGTCGTTGGGCAAAGCGTGTGAAAACATCGCCGCAAGGTCAAGCAAGACTGTCTGATCTCCCGCGTGCGGGCCGGCCGTGCACAGCTGTGACTCCTGCAATGGCGGAGCGTGCGAACACACTCGTTCGAGATGGTCGACGGATCACCATCAAACAACTCAGTGCTCAACTTGACATCTCTGTTGGTAGTGCTGTCACAATTGTTCACCAGTTGGGATATTCAAAGGTTTGTTCCCGCTGGGTCCCTCGTTGTCTAACCGAACACCATAAAGAGCAAAGGAGAACCATCTGTGCGGAATTGCTTGCTCGTCATGTGGCTGAGGGTGACAATTTCTTGTCAAAGATTGTTACAGGCGATGAAACATGGGTTCATCACTTCGAACCTGAAACAAAACGGCAATCAATGGAGTGGCGCCACACCCACTCCCCTACCAAGAAAAAGTTTAAAGCCATACCCTCAGCCGGTAAAGTCATGGTTACAGTCTTCTGGGACGCTGAAGGGGTTATTATGTTCGATGTCCTTCCCCATGGTCAAACGATCAACTCTGAAGTGTATTGTGCTACTCTTCAGAAATTGAAGAAACGACTTCAGCGTATTCGTAGGCACAAAAATCAGAACGAACTTCTCCTTCTTCATGACAACGCAAGACCTCACACAAGTCTTCGCACCCGAGAGGAGCTCACAAAACTTCAGTGGACTGTTCTTCCTCATGCACCCTACAGCCCCGATCTCGCACCGTCGGATTTCCATATGTTGGGCCCAATGAAGGACGCAATCCGTGGGACGCACCACGTGGATGATTAAGAAGTTATTGATGCAGTACGACGTTGGCTTAGACATCGACCAGTGGAATGGTACCGTGCAGGCATACAGGCCCTCATTTGAAGGTGGCGTAAGGCTGTAGCATTGAATGGAGATTACGTTGAAAAATAGTGTTGTGTAGCTAAAAGATTGGGGAATAACCTGGTGTATTTCAATGCTGAATAAAACAACCCCTGTTTCAGAAAAAAATGTGTTGCATTACTTATTGAACTGCCCTCATACATAAAAACTCTAAAAACCACGATGCGATGCAAGGTGTAGGTTACCTTTTACGAATACCACTGCTGCTCATTCCTTTTCCAATTCCATCGCCAACTATAGATAGATTTAAAGGATTGTCGAAATGCTTCCGTATGATTCCTCTTGTTGTTACTCGAGCTGTACGTTGGCGGTAGAAGAATTATTCTTGAGTCTGTCGCAAATGGCAGCCCTGTACACTTTGTCAGTGGTGTTCGCGAAAAGTAAGTATTCTTCTCTCCACTGATTCCTAATTGTGTTCACGGAGCACCCTTAAATGTTTGGCGAACCTACCGGTGACAGATCTATCTGCGGGTCTCCGAACTCCACCGATGTCGAGGTCAAGAGGGAAGTGCAGTTTTACATGTCGTTGGTTTCATGTTACAAATGGCCGTATGCAATTAATTGTATCTACATCTACATCTACATCCATACTCCGCAAGCCACCTGACGGTGTGTGGCGGAGGGTACCCTGAGTACCTCTATCTGTTCTCCCTTCTATTCCAGTCTCGTATTATTCGTGGAAAGAAGGATTGTCGGTATGCTTCCGTGTGGGCTCTAATCTCTCTGATTTTATCCTCATGGTCTCTTCGCGAGATATACATAGGAGGGAGCAATATACTGCTTGAATCTTCGGTGAAGGTATGTTCTCGAAACTTCAACAAAAGCCCGCACCGAGCTACTGAGCGTATCTCCTGCAGAGTCTTCCACTGGAGTTTATCTATCATCTCCGTAACGCTTTCGCTATTACTAAATGATCCTGTAATGAAGCGCGCTGCTCTCCGTTGGATCTTCTCTATCTCTTCTACCAACCCTATCTGGTACGGATCCCACACTGCTGAGCAGTATTCAAGCAGTGGGCGAACAAGCGTACTGTAACCTACTTCCTTTGTTTTCGGATTGCATTTCCTTAGGATTCTTCCAATGTATCTCAGTCTGGCATCTGCTTTACCGACGATCAACTTTATATGATCATTCCATTTTAAATCACTCCTAATGCGTACTCCCAGATAATTTATGGAATTAACTGCTTCCAGTTGCTGACCTGCTATTTTGTAACTAAATGATAAGTGATCTTTCTTTCTATGTATTCGCAGCACATTACACTTGTCTACATTGACATTCAATTGCCATTCCCTGCACCATGCGCCAATTTGCTGCAGATCCTCCTGCATTTCAGTACAATTCTCCATTGTTACAACCTTTCGATATATCACAGCATCATCGAAAATAGCCTCAGTGAACTTCCGATGTCATCCACAAGGTCATTTATGTATATTGCGAATAGCAACGGTCCTACGACACTCCCCTGCGGCACACCTGAAATTACTCTTACTTGGGAAGACTTCTCTCCATTGAGAATGACATGCTGCGTTCTGTTATCTAGGAACTCCTCAATCCAATCACACAATTGGTCTGATAGTCCATATGCTCTTACTTTGTTCATTAAACGACTGTAGGGAACTGTATCTAACGCCTTGCGGAAGTAAAGAAACACGGCATCTACCTGTGAACCCGTGTCTATGGCCCTCTGAGTCTCGTGGACGAATAGCGCGAGCTGGGTTTCACACGACCGTCTTTTTCGAAACCCATGCTGATTGCTACACAGTAGATTTCTAGTCTCCAGAAAAGTGATTATACTCTAACATAATACGTGTTCCAAAATTCTACAACTGATCGACGTCAGAGATATAGGTCTCTAGTTCTGCAGATCTGTTCGACGTCCCTTCTTGAAAACGGGGATGACCTGTGCCCTTTTCCAATCCTTTGGAACGCTACGCTCTTCTAGAGACCTACGGTACACCGCTGCAAGAAGGGGGGCAAGTTCCTTCGCGTACTCTGTGTAAAATCGAACTGATATCCCATCATGTCCAGCGGCCTTTCCTCTTTTGAGCGATTTTAATTGTTTCTCTAGCCCTCTGTCGTCTGTTTCGATATCTACCATTTTGTCATCTGTGCGACAATCTAGAGAAGGAACTACAGTGCAGTCTTCCTCTGTGAAACAGCTTTGGAAAAAGACATTTAGTATTTCGGCCTTTAGTCTGTCATCCTCTGTTTCAGTACCATTTTGGTCACAGAGTGTCTGGACATTGTGTATCGTGTGGAACGCTTTTTTTCCGACATTCTGAAAGAAAAATGTCACGCTTTACGCTGCTTTAACTAGGTATTTTACCGGTTTTAATCACACTTCTGCGAGTTCTAAGAGCTCGTACTGAAGTACACGATGTTTTTGTTATTTTGTCTTTGATTTGTGTAGTGCTTTCAAAGAAAGGCATAATACTGCTAGATCCTATTAAGTAGAAGTGGCAAATGCATTAATCATTTTTTCTTGTACAGTTAATCTATAGTTGTTTTTTATTCCTCGTACGCCTTCTTTTTGTTGCTGATCAAATAACTGTCCTGCGTTGCCGGGTTACTGATTCATAGCCATTACTCGTTCACACCCATCCAATCCTCAGTGCTGGTGTCTATAGTCAGGGTCTCACATAATTAATAGCGGAAGCACACACGATACGATAATAGAGCCAACAACCTTGAGCAAACACGGATGCCCAAAACAGCCCTTTTGACACAAATACACCCATCCAATCTTCAGTGCTGGTGTCTATAGTCAGGGTCTTACATAATTAATAGCGGAAGCACACACGATACGATAATAGAGCCAACAACCTTGAGGAAACACGGATGCCCAAAACAGCCCTTTTGATACAACTGCGAATGTGTGATTAGGCGTACTAGCTGGTCGTCTCAGTGGTCCTCATACACTTCCGAGCAGCCTTGATGAACGAGGGTACCTTCGGTTTTAGCCGCGGGGGAATATCGAAGATTACAGTACTACACATCGGCATTGACCCGTGACGTCATCAGAATGGTGCATAATCCTATTTAAAGCTTATACAATACGGCGACCGTGCTGCCGCACATTACACACGCAAACCAACACAAACAATGCGGAAAATATTTAACTGTAGAAATAACATGACGCTAAGTGAGAAGCACGGGAGTTTCACAGTTTTGGACGGGGTCAGGGGCCGAGCAGTTCTATGCGCTTCAGTCTGGAACCGTGCGACTGATTCGGTCGCAGGTTCGAATCCTGCTTCGGACATGGATGTGTGTGATGTCTTTAGGTTAGTTAGGTTTAAGTAGTTCTAAGTTCTAGGGGACTGATGACCTCAGAAGTTAAGTCCTATAGTACTCAGAGCCATTTTTGAACGATTAATCAAAATCTCTTCACCAGAACTGGTACATACTGAGAGAATGTGCGTGTTGTAAGTAAACACAGTCCACAGTCTAACATAAACAGTCACGAAACTCACTACTGTGAAAGTTCTTATCGTCTGACAGCTAGAACGACAACAGCGCTCCTAGCTGTGAGAAAGTCAGCCGTAAGATTAATGTTTGTTTTCAATTATGTTCTTCTTAATTGAATAAATAGTTAATGTGCTTTTGTGTTCCCAGCAGTAGTAAATTATGAATAGACATGAATTATGGTGAAATAAATGAATGACAGTGATTCAGTGACATAAACTGCAACTTATCCTTGAAGAAATGTTGGGTTGGTGCGAAAGTTCGTAGACTTTTTCTATAAATATAATAAGCAGAACAGATACACATAAGAGATACTTTAGTCATCAATAATATATTCTCCTTCACTATTTACAACAGTCTGCCAACACTGGGGTAACTGTTCGATTCCGCTCCTGTAGAAATCAAGTTTTGAGGCGAAGAACTCGTAGAGCCATGTTCGGAGCGCATTTTCATCCGGAAAGGAAGTTCCTTGAAGGTTGTTAGAGAGCGGAAAATGTGAAAATCTGAAGGTCCAAGATCACGTGAAGAACTTCTCAAGCCAGCTCCTGTATAGTGTTTCTGTCAGTCTATCAGAATGCGGGTGGACGTTATCGTGGACTAGCATCACTTCACGCAGCCTTCGTGGTCGTTGTCCTTAGACTGCGTCTGCAAGACGTCTCGGTTGTTGACAAAAAATATCAGCAGTGATGGTTGCACCTTGGGAAAGCAATTCGCAATACACCACACCGTCACTGTTCCGACAGACGTGAAACATTATCTTTTATGGACGCGCGCTGTTCTTTTTTAGGGGGAGCTTCTGCATAGTTGGAGCTCAACCATACCTTTATTTTCCTTATGTTAGCATGTGTTGTTGTTGTGGTCTTCAGTCCCGAGACTGGTTTGATGCAGCTCTCCATGCTACTCTATCCTGTGCGAGCTTCTTCATCTCCCAGTACCTACTGCAACCTACATCCTTCTGAATCTGCTTAGTGTATTCATTTCTTGGTCTCCCTCTACGATTTTTACCCTCCACGCTGCCCTCCAATACTAAATTGGTGATCCCTTGATGCCTCAGAACATGTCCTACCAACCGATCCCTTCTTCTGGTCACGTTGTGCCACAAACTTCTCTTCTCCCCAATCCTATTCAATACCTCCTCATTAGTTATGTGATCTACCCATCTAATCTTCAGCATTCTTCTGTAACACCACATTTCGAAAGCTTCTATTCTCTTCCTGTCCAAACTATTAACCGTCCATGTTTCACTTCCATACATGGCTACACTCCATACAAATACTTTCAGAAATGACTTCCTGACACTTAAATCTATACTCGATGTTAACAAATTTCTGTTCTTCAGAAACGCTATCCTAGCCATTGCCAGTCTACATTTTATATCCTCTCTACTTCGACCATAATCAGTTATTTTGCTCCCCAGATAGCAAAACTCCTTTACTACTTTAAGTGTCTCATTTCCTAATCTAATACCCTCAGCATCACCCGACTTAATTCGACTACATTCCATTATCCTCGTTTTGCTTTTGTTGATGTTCATCTTATATCCTCCCTTCAAGACACCATCCATTCCGTTCAACTGCTCTTTCAAGTCCTTTTGCTGTCTCTGACAGAATTACAATGTCATCGGCGAACCTCAAAGTTTTTATTTCTTCTCCATGGATTTTAATACCTACTCCAAATTTTTCTTTTGTTTCCTTTACTGCTTGCTCAATATACAGATTGAATAACATCGGGGAGAGGCTACAACCCTGTCTTACTCCCTTCCCAACCACTGCTTCCCTTTCATGTCCCTCGACTCTTATAACTGCCATCTGGTTTCTGTACAAATTGTAAATAGCCTTTCGCTCCCTGTATTTTACCCCTGCCACCTTCAGAATTTGAAAGAGAGTATTCCAGTCAACATTGTCAAAAGCTTTCTCTAAGTCTACAAATGCTAGAAACGTAGGTTTGCCTTTCCTTAACCTTTCTTCTAAGATAAGTCGTAAGGTCAGTATTGCCTCACGTGTTCCAGTATTTCTACGGAAGCCAAACTGATCTTCCCCGAGGTCGGCTTCTACTAGTTTTTCCATTCGTCTGTAAAGAATTCGCGTTAGTATTTTGCAGCTGTGACTTATTAAACTGATACTTCGGTAATTTTCACATCTGTCAACACTTGCTTTCTTTGGGATTGGAATTATTATATTCTTCTTGAAGTCTGAGGGTATTTCGCCAGTTTCCTGGCTCTCCCAAGGCCATCAGTAGTTCCAATGGAATGTTGTCTACTCCGGGGGCCTTGTTTCGACTCAGATCTTTCAGTGCTCTGTCAAGACACAATTTCTAGTCACCAATGATGATACAGGATAGGAATGATCGGTGTTGTTCAGAAACCAATTGATGACGAACAAGAAGAGATGCATGTATCGCCACCCGCTGATTTCTGTGATTTTGGCTTAGAGCATATGTAGGCATACATTAGATTGCATGCAAAAGTCGCACAGTGATGGAATGATCGCAGTTCATCACATCTGACAGTTCTTGATTACACTGACATGGATCACTGTGTGTCAATGTGCTTGAATGACCTTCGCCAAAAACTTCGAAGGTCTTCCTGAACGTGGAAAGTCACTAATACCAATACGATGCTTCTCTTGCCGTGCTGTGTCCAGTGACATTATCCTCATACATGGTTCACGTGTTTCCGGCTGCCTCTGTTGGTGTCACCCCTCTAGTGAACTCTAACACAGGAATGTGTCGGAAATGTTTCGATTTTTCCGCTTGGCACTCCATTTTCTAACGTCCACAACTCCTCTGACTATCTCCACACGAAAAATGCCAATATGTAACTGAAATAGCAACAGTGAACTACAGGTGAGAATGACAAGCGATAAACAAACCTTTAGCAACATGAATAGTAACACGCAAAACAAAAATGCAACCAACTTATTCACCAGCATAATACTCGTGAATATTTATATAAATGCAGTTTCCTCCTTTGAAAGCGATAGTTAGCTAGTTAGTTAGTTGCTTTCATGTTCCATGGATCATTTTGCACCATAAATCGTTATGATATTGAACTAGTCATTTTACATTAATAATGAAAATTAATTTGTACACCTATTTGTACTCTACACATCACCATATAATAATTTTTTTGTAGAATATAAACACAGTATTTCATGCATGGGAAGCATATATTTCTGCTGCTGCCTGTTCTTATTATGATCGCCACTTTTGTTGACACATATTAATTTTGTATGGACAATTATGATTCGCACTTTGTTATAATTCAGTCGACTAGCTGATACACGAATATTTTTGAAAATATTACCTTACAACTTAGAACTACTTAAACCTAAGTAACCTAACGACATCACACACATCCACCTTTTCTTTAAAAGACGACTGTGGTGAATATTCTTAACATTTGTGACTCAGTGCAGGCCGGAGTGTCCGAGCGGTTCTAGGCGCTTCAGTGTGTAACCGCGCGACCGCTACGGTCGCAGGTTCGAATCCTGCCTCGGGAATGGATGTGTGTGATGTCGTTAGGTTTAAGTAGTTCTAAGTTGTAGGGGACTGATGACCTCTGAAGTTAAGTCCCATAGTGCTCAGAGCCTTTTTTTTTTTTTTTTTTTTTTTTTGTGGCTCAGTGAGAGAAACAACTGCAGAATTGGTTTCTTCTACATCTACATGTACATTCGTACTCTGCAAACCACTACTAAGTACATGGCAGAGGGTACGTCCCATTGTACCAGTTATTAGGGCTTTTTCACGTCCTACTCACGTATGGAGCGCGGCAAAAATGATTGATTGAATGCTTCTGTGCGTACTATAACTAATCTTGTCCTCACGAGCCCTATGGGAGCGACGAAGGGAATTTTAGTACATTCCTAGAGCCATCATTTAAAGCTGGTTCTTGAAACTTTGTTAGTAGACTTTCTCTGTATAGTTTACGTCTCTCACAGGAGTCTTGCCGTTATGTTCCTTCAGTATCTCTGTGACACTCTCTCACGGTTCAGACAAACCTGTGATCATACGTGCTGCCTTTCTCAGTATACGTTCAATATCCGCTGTTATTGCTATTTGGTTTGGGTCCCAACACTCTTGAGCAATATTCTAGAACCGGTCGCACGAGAGATTTGTTGGCAATCTCCTTTGCAGCGGGATTATACTGCCGCAGTATCCTACCAATAAACCGAAGTTTACATCCACTTTACCCAAGTATGAATGTATGTAATCATTGAATTTCATATCCCTACAAAGTATAACACCCAAATATTTGTATGAGTTGGCCGATTCCAAAGGTGACTCATTAATGTTATAGGCATAGGACATTACATTTTTTCTTTTTCTGAGGTATACAACTTTACATTTCTGAACATTTAAAGCAAGTTGCCAATCTTCGCACCACTTTGCAACCTTATCGAGATCTGACTGAATATTATTGCAAGATAACTGCATCATCTGCAAGAAATCTGACTTTGCTATTAATAAATTGTCCACAAGGTCATTAATGTACAATATGAACGGCAAGGGACCCAAAATTCTGCCGTGGGGCACAACTGAAGATACTTCTAGATCTGTCGGTGATTCTCCATCCAAGAAGACATGCTTGTCCTCCCTACCAAGAAGTCCTGAATCCAGCCACAAATTTCCCTTAATACCCCATATCATTGTAGTTTTGATCATAAGCGTAGGTGTGGTACTGAGTCAAATGCATTCGGAAATCAAGAAATACTGCGAAATTGTTTGACTGCTTCTGACCTTTTATTATCACGTCTGTATGGTCTTCTCTTCAGCTACAGCTGTGGTGGCTTACTTGGTATTACGTGCGATACAAGTTTCCCACGTTTTACTTTCACTGACTTCACTGGAAGTGTAGCGAACTGAACTTCACGTTGATCTGTAGGACTACGACGTATTTTTGTTAAAGGTCAGGTATTCTGCTGTTTGCTAGACATTTTTTTTCCTTAAGCGAAAATGATATTCTTCAGTAAATATCTGTACGTTATTAGCGACTTGGAAATAAGCTGTTATGTAATGTACTGTTTCATATCTCCTACGGTCCGTAGAAAACTGAAGAAAGTCTGGTATGAAGTATTTTTTTAGTTATTGTCGATTTTTTGCACTGTGTACGCGCCATTCAGAAAAACCTGTGTTACAAATCAGTGTAAACGTTCAGTACTTCACACTGTGGCTTGAGTCGAGACAGTGAGTACGCATAATAGTGCAGTTCACAGAATCATGAAAAGACTGATCGATAGTCGATCTGTCGCATAGGAAAATGGAATTGGTAAGTTGACTGAACACCCAGAAGCTCACCATTAATCAGTCACTGCGAGAAAGTGTAGACATGACTGCTGGGCCACACATTGTCTGATGTCTTCTTCTTTAGCTCCTGCCTTTCTCCCGCAGTTTGCGCAGGGTCAGCTTAGTTGCAATCGGACTTGGCGTGGTTAATTTAAAGGGGTGGCCGGATGCCCTTCCTGCCGCCACTCCATATTCCAGCCGCCCCCCATTCCCCTCCCCCCCCCCCTCCCCCGGGACAGAATCAGTGTACCGCAGCTGTCTGTGCCTAAGTGTGAACCATGTAATAGTGCGAACGTGTGTCAAATGTCTGCGAGTCGTGTAACTGAGGCGGAATGTGGGGATCAGCCCGGTATTCACCTAGTGAGATGTGGAAAACCGCCTAAAAAACCACATCCCGGCTGGCCGGCACATGCGCCCACGTCGTTAATCCGCTGGGCGAATTCGATCTGGGTCTGGCGCGCCTGCCCGAGTCCAGGAATCATACAAGTCAGATGACCAATTAGTTTCTTGTAGCCTGGTCGATTATAAACAAATGTTTTGGGAAACAGTGTTGTTTGATATCCCTTACGCTAAGTACACATGTGGAAACGTACCGGTATTGGTATTTGGTACCTGTTAAAGAATTATGGGGCACGTAAGTTCAAGAATTATGACGTTTTTTGGAGAACGGAAATTACATATATAAAAATTAATATGGATTGCGCAATCAGAGAACTTGTGAAACTCGACTCGCTCTGTTCCTCCATAAGATTCATAGCGCTGCACACAACGGCGCTCAGTTTGATGCCATGTTCCTTGACTTCAGGAAGGCGTCTGACACCTTCCAGCACTGCAGTCTAGTGGGGGGAAAAAAAACGAATTTTTCGTACCAGATTTTCGACTGGATTCAAGACTTCCTTGCAGACAGAATTCAACCTGTCGCTCTTAACGGAACAAAATCGACTGCTCTAACGGTGATCACCGGATTAGCCAACGGAAGTGTGATAGGAACGTCACTGTTTACAACGTATGTAAATGATTTAGTAGAAATCGGCAAAGGCTCTTTCAGACTGTTCACAGATGATATGGTTGTCCATAAGAAATTGGCGAGGCCAGAAGACAGTATCGATTTGCAGAATATTCTACGGAGGATTGATGAATGGTGCAAGCATTTGCCCATGAACCTGAACGTAAACAAATGTAACATTCTGCTCCTACGTAGGAAAAGAAATCCACTATTGTACAACTACGTTGTTGATGACAGATTGCTGGAATAGTATCTACCATAAAATAACTGGGAGTAACTGTCCAGAGCGACCTCAAGTGGAATGACCCCATAAAACAAACACGAGAAAAGAAGATGCCAGACTGACATTCATAGGAAGAATCTTACGGAAATGTAACTCGTCCAATAAAGAAGTTGGTTACAAGCCTCTTTTC
This sequence comes from Schistocerca nitens, assembly GCF_023898315.1. Lineage (NCBI taxonomy): Eukaryota > Metazoa > Arthropoda > Insecta > Orthoptera > Acrididae > Schistocerca > Schistocerca nitens. The sequence goes on from NC_064614.1 coordinate 26,526,364, forward strand.
CAACCGATTCTTGAGTATTGTTCATGAATCTGCCACCATTACCAGGTAGCACTGACAGAAGCGATAGAAAAGATCTAACTAGAATTGGCGCGTTTCGTGATGGGACCGTTTAGTCGGCGCGAGAGCGTAACAGAGATGCTGAACAAACTGCAGTGGCAGGCGCTACAGCAGAGCAGAGGCGTTGTGCAAAGCGGAGAAGTTTACTGTTGAAATCGCGAGAGAGTACTTCTCGGGAAGAGTTGGATAGCCTACTACTTCCTCCCACATACATCACGCGAAATAACAACGATGAGAAAATTCGAGAAATTACAGATGATACAGACGTTTACCGACGGCCATTCCTCTAAAGCGCCATTCGCGAGTAGTACATATACATCAACGTGATTACTCTACTATTCACAATAAAGTGCCTGGCAGAGGGTTCAATGAACCATCATCATGGTGTCTCTCTACCGTTCCACTCTCGAAACGCTATCGAACGGCGCGCGGGAAAAACGAGCACTTAAATTTTTCTGTGCGAGACCTGATTTCTCTTATTTTATCATGATGATCATTTCTCCCTACGTAGGTGGGTGCCAACAGAATGTTTTCACAATCTGAAGAGAAAACTGGTGATTGAAATTTCACGAGAAGATCGCGTCGCAACAAAAAACTCCTTTGTTTTAATGATTGCCACACCAATTCACGTATCATGTCTGTGGCACTATCTCCCCTATTTCGCTAAAACAGAAAACGAGCTGCTCTTCTTGGTACTTTTTCGATGTCATCCGTCAGTCCCACCTGATGCGGATCCCACACCGCACAGCAATACTCCAGAACAGGGAGCACAAGCGTGGTGTAAGCAGTCTCTTTAGCAGACCTGTTGCACCTTCTAAGTGTTCTGCCAATGACTCGCAGTCTTTGGTTTGCTCTACGAACAATGTTATCTATGTGCTCTTTCCAGTTTATGTTATTTGTAATTGCAATCCCTAAGTATTAGTTGAATTTGCAGCTTTCAGATTTGTGTGACTTGTCGCGTAATCGAAATTTAGGTGATTTCTTTTAGTACTCATGTGAATAACTTCATACTTTTCTTTATTCAGGGTCAATTGCCACTTTTCGCACCATACAGATATCTTGACTAAATCCTTTTGCCATTCGCTTTGGCCATCCGATGACTTTACAAGACAGCAAATGGTAGCATCATCTACATACAGCCTAAGACGGTTACTCGGATTGTCTCCTATGTCGTTAATATAGATCAAGAACAACAGAGGGCCTATAACACTTCCTTGTGGAACGCCGGATTTACTTCTGTTTTATTCGATGACTTTCCGTCTATTACTACGAACTGTGACGTTTCTGGCATGAAAGCACGAATCCAGTCACACAACTGAGGCGATATTCCATAGGCACACAGTTTGGTTAGAAGACGCTTGTGAGTTGGGGTGTCGAAAGCATTCTGGAAATCTAAAAATGTGGAATCAAGTAATTGAAGTACTCTCCGCCACACACTGCCAGGTGGCTTGCGAGGTATTGATGTAGGTGATATAGACTACCTCTAATGTGAGGAAAATTTAATGAATTGTACTTGTAGACGAGACAACGATGATGAATAACAAAAGCTAAATATTTTGTCCACTGAAGTTGCGGATTTGAGACAACCTATTTACGTTTATGGGGTGTCGATAAATAAACATACTGAAATGCTTATGACAGTGATGGGAGAATAGGTCTGCGGAAACTGCCTTCCGTGCGGAGCCGTATGTGGGAGACGGGTCTCGTGGACTGGCACGGTTGTCGCATTGAGCACACCTCTACCCTCACCCTGAGTGGACCTTTCCAGTTTCCGCAGTGCTTCACAGTAAAGGTCACCGGTCACTTTTTCATCTCGAGCACGAAGTCAGTGAGTGGAATGACCTTTCTGTTCCAGATCAGTACGGACACCAATTTCCGCGCCGACGCAGCGTGTTTCAATTTGTTCTCGTGCGGAGCCGCGCAGACCTCTGCACGGTTTGCGAAACGTAGTGAGGAACTCATATAATGATGCTCCCTTAGAAATCGTCATCATCATCTTCATCGTCATCACTGTAGATCCGTGGGAATTTCAGTGTTGCTCCCATGCGTATGGTTTTGCTTTCGTGCGTCTGGTTCTTGCATACTTATAAACACATGAAAGAGAGCAAAGGATATTTTTAAAGTTCATTTAATATGAAAATTAACATATTTGAACCATCAAAGCAGCTATAGGTATGGTAATATTTTATGTTGCTACTAATTTTCGTCTGGAGAGCGATATATACCGGCCGGGGTGGCCGAGCGATTCTATGACTACAGTCTGGAACCGCATGACCGTTACGGTCGCAGGTTCGAATCCTGCCTCGGGCATGGATGTGTGTGATGTCCTTAGGTTAGTTAGGTTTAAGTAGTTCTAAGTTGTAGGGGAGTGATGACCTCAGATGTTAAGTCCTATAGTGCTCAGAGCCATTTGAACCATTTGAACCAATATATGGCCAAAATAAATATAATCAGTACAGCGGATTTGGTGGTTTCGTAATGTATTCATCTAATACATAAAAGTTAGGGAGCACTGCTCATAAATGGTTTAGAACATTACATCGTACAGGGGACGTTATAATTATTATTTCTTAATAGTTATACCATTCCTTATTCCGATCTTCGACGACTGTCATTCTTAGATCCATAACATTTTTAAAAAACGAAAAGAAGGGAAAAAAGGAAAACGAAGAAACGTAGTACTTCCCCCCGCCCCTCCACCCCCCCCGCCCCCTCACCCTCACTTGCGTGCAGAACGGTGATAAAACCACATGAAAGTCTTAAGAGTCCTTCTTTGGAATGTCCAACCCGTGCATCACATTCGCACCTTCTTCGATCTCGGCGGAACATCAGAGTCCCATTCTGCGCTTCTTCGTTTTGTGGTACTTTCGTATTGGTAACAAGAACTCTCGTCAACTGTGATAATTTTTTCCCGAAATAGAAATCTCCCCAGTTTTCATTTCGAACAAGAAGCGTCTGGCGTCCATTCGTCGCCGTTTTTGTGCGACAGTCAAGGTGTCTGGGATAAACGTTGCTCAAGCTTTTTTTCCTCTTCAGATTATTCTGAAGAATGTCTTCAACACTTGATTCAGAGATGTTCAGTTCGCTACTGTGTTGCGTTTAATACAGTACCCCGCGCCGTGGCCGAGCGGTTCTAGGCGCTTCAGTCCGGAATCGCGCTGCTGCTATGTTCCCAGGCTCGAATCCTGCCTCGGGCATGGATGTGTGTGTCGTCCTTAGGTTAGTTAGGTTTACGTAGTTTTAAGTCTAGGGGACTCATGATCTCAGATGTTAAGTCCCATAGTTCTTAGAGCCATTTGAAGCATTTGAACACTACTCCGCACGTCAACTACAAAACACTGCTTGTTCATAATTGAATAGTCGAAAGCCCATGTGTTGTGTGCAGTTGTTAATTCATGCTATCACCGTAGTGGCTGCGCCGACTTAGCTTATAAGCTGAGTATCGAATCATTCTCCGACGTTTTTCAACGGACGTTGAATTTTTAATGTATATAAAAACGTATAATAAAATTTCAGTTCTATTGTTTCTTGTACTTTTGTTGCGAAAAATATACGTAGCAGCACATTTAACACTCCGTAGAGTGTTGAATAAAATGCGCGTCTGCCCGCATGTCGTGGTCGTGCGGTAGCGTTCTCGCTTCCCACGTCCGGGTTCCCGGGTTCGATTCCCGGCGGGGTCACGGATTTTCTCTGCCTCGTGATGGCTGGGTGTTGTGTGCTGTCCTTAGGTTAGTTAGGTTTAAGTAGTTCTAAGTTCTAGGGGACTGATGACTTCAGATGTTAAGTCCCATAGTGCTCAGAGCCATTTTTTTTTTTTTTTTTTTTTTGAAAATGCGCGTCCTTTGGTTGTTAAACATGGCAGATAACTGGGCAGTGCATGATTGTGTTTATAGTGAACCACGTGCCTCAGCTTCTTTTGAAAACAGATTCTCTAACGACAGTAAAAGACAATATAATACGAGAATAAGGACAAAATAATCAATATAACAATATCAGTGTATGAAGGTCTGCGTAAACCATCAGGGTGTTTAAGCACGAAATGTGATTTCTCTTTCGTAAGTATTACGACGATGATCTGAACACTTGAGAAATAGCGCACGATCGTTACTTGCTGGTAGTAATAAGCATCTTATTTTAATTAAAAGCCTGATGGAAACTACTTAGGAATTCCACTTATTCTGGCGCAGATCGTAGCAGGAATCAGAACATAGAAGTTGTAGTTTTTGGAGGTTACTGTTAACGGACAATCTGCAACCTTTCAGCCCCAAGCTAATATTAACCAGAACTCTATTTGTTAAATCAGTTATATTTTTTCGATGACACTTGAGTCATCTGAAAGAAAATAGAAATTATTATCTGTCTTGTTAGTAACGGTCATTGATACTGAGAAATGCAGTCTCTTTAGAACAGGATGTTCACTTTGCAGCACCGCAGCCAGAGCCAGAAGCGTTCCCTGTTCGCTGTTTTAGAGAACCAAGGGTATTACGTGATAGAAATGGTTCAAATGTCTCTGAGCACTATGGGACTTAACATCTGAGGTCATCAGTCCCCTAGACTTAGAACTACTTAAACCTAACTAACCTAAGGACATCACACACATCCATGCCCGAGGCAGCATTCGAACCTGCGACCGTAGCAGTCGCGCGGTACCGGACTGAAGCGCCTAGAACCACTCGGCCACCTCGGCCGGCTTGCGTGACAGAGTTTCTTCGCATATATGCAGATCACGCCATTAATCTCACAACACTATGTTTCTCCGGTGTGGTCAATACGATTTTATAGCACTAAAAATATAACAATTTTGTAATGTACACTTAACAGCACTATTCAAATAGTTCATATGGTTTCGTAATCAGATTTACTTCTACTTCCTATTTATATTTTATAAAGTACGTAATTACGATGGATATTCCTATATGCCATTTTATTGCCCTCTATTTCTCCAACAACCTCTGATTAATCTTAAATATTAGCTTGCGTATAACTTAGAAGCAACATTTGCCCCCTTTTCGTGAAATGTCTTATCTTAGTGCTGTTTCTCTTTATCACACCATCATCGACGTTCATTTACCTTGCAACTATTCTGTATTTATTCTCGTGCGAGTGAGGCAAAACGCCGACCGCTGTGGCGAGCGGTTCTAGGCGCTTCAGTCCATAACTGCGCTGCTGCTGCGGTCGCAGGTTCGAATCCTGCCTCAGGCGTGGATGTGTGTGATGTCCTTAGGTTATTTAGGTTTAAGTAGTTCTAAGTCTAGGGGACTGATGACCTCAGATGTTAAGTCCCATAGTGCTCAGAGCCATTTGAACCATTTGCGTCAAAACACGTCATGTGTTAATGTAATTCATGTAGTTCCACGAACGTGAATAATGAATGATGTTTGTTGGAGAAAGGAAGCAAGATTATTTTACGACCCGCCGACGATGACGTATTTAAAGACGGACCTGCTGCTTGGGCTGGGGAAGGACGCGGAAGGAAATCTGCTGTGCCCTTTAGAAGGAGCCATTCCGGCATTTGCCTTAACGATTTAGGAAAACCACGGGAAACCTGGACCTGTATGGCTGGATGGGGATCTTAGCGGTCATCCTCCCGAATACGAGGACCACTGCACCGCGTTGCTCGGCAGCTAGAGGAACACCACAAGTGAAATGTTCCAGTCGCTCATTTCTTGTAATCAAAATTATAACACGAGTTCGTAACGGAACCATCAATGTCACACTTTCGGGACAGTAAAATTATGTTTGTCTGACGGCAACTCACCTATAACGACGTGCTTTAATTTAAGCATTCAATCCGTCTGAGAGTCTAAATTCGGAACGGGTAACAGCGTTGTTTGAATGAAATAAACCAAAACCAAATTATGGATGGTTGCTACTGTACGCTAGAAAAACTCTATATCCTGTTCCTGACACGTGCGGCCAAACCAAGAATTCCAAGCCGGCTATGGAAATCAAATGGCTGAAATTTATATAGCATTTTCCTAACATACCGATCCCAAACAACATAGAAAATTTTCTTGATACATTGATCCGTTTCCAAGATAAAGAGATTCAAAGTTACTCTACTTCGACACGTATAATACAGAAGGAGGAAAAATCTAAATTATAAACAACCGCAGAATATTCTCTAGGCATTTAACTACAAGAACCACCTCCCTACTTTCGAAACTCTTTATCAGTTATCGGAAAACACCGCAAAAACTTGTATTGGGTACTAAAACCTGGCTGCGGATTCCGAGACGGATATGTACAGTAAATGGCTGCAAGTTTTACGATGTTCTCCTAATATTGGGATCCCGATAAGGCTCGAAAACCTTCTTCACATCTTTATCCTTTTCCGCGGTACAGAGTCTCATAATTATCCTTTCTGTATTCGTAAAATACGCACGTAAAATCCAGTGTGAGGCGAAAACGTAGTTTGCAAAGTGACAACGTGATTTAGGACAGAGAAACATGGTTAAGTGTCTCCGTTGTCATCTAGGAACCCCATATCGTAGTACTGAAGCACATGCCAAATTTTTTGCACGTAAAATTCGGCCTGAGGTGTAAAATTAGTTTTGTGTTATTTCAATTTCACATACGTAAACTATCAAAATGTTGCTGGCCAATGTCATGCCCTACTGTTCCAGGGAACCACCGGAGAAAGGCTACTGTCGGAGCAAAAATGCCGAATATGTTCCTGTTTATTTAAAACACTCTGTTTGAAGAGTGGGGTACCCGCCTCGTCATTCTTTCTCGGCACCTTTAAAAATTTTCTCAAAAGTTTTGGCTTGTCAATGTGTTCGCGCTTTTTTATGCTGAGGGAGATGAAGCGGTGGCAGTGGCAGAGAGACGGAAAAATTATAATTACTGGAAGATAGTAGACGGTGGTTGTGGCTTAGAAAGAGCAAAGGAGACAACGGTAGTGTGAGAAAAAGAGAGGTACACAGTGGCAGTGGAACATAGTCTACAGTGACAGAATAGTGCTAGGAAGAGAGAGAAGGAGATAATGCCGGAGGGTGGGGGGGGGGGGTGGAAGTGGGTGAGAGCCAGTGATAATGAGTCAAAGAGTATTTGACGATGACAACGAGGGAGAGAGAAATAGTACAAAAGACAGCAGTAGTAGGAAGAAAGGAATGAGATATTAGTAGTGAGACAGGGCAAGATGGTGACAACGACAGTGAGAGGAGACTAAGGTAGAATGACAAAACGAAGAGGAATGTAGCTTTCACACAGGAAACGACAGAGAGACGCAAAGAGATAATGACAATGAGTTGGGTCGAATGAGTGAGTGAGAAAAGGCAACTCGGAGTGTATGGGAATGAGATATGGACGATGAGTGTGAATGAGTTACAGTTACGGGAGCTTTTGGGAGTTTGAAGTGAGCTGCGTGTTACGAAAAGCGCAATATGTATGCATACCAAACTTGTGAGGAAAAGTTTTTAAATACGCTAACGAAGGTAAACTGAGGCAGCTGGTACCCCACTTTTCAGTCAGTCTTTTAAATAAACTAGAACATATTCGCATTTTTTGTGCTGCGATAGGAGCATTTTCCAGCTGGCACTATAATGCTGCAGTTCTTTCCACGTATGGTCTAAGCTTCACCTAGCTATGTTACTTGTCAGTGACACTTGCGAAAGTTGCTTTAGTCCTTAATCAAGGTTTGTATCGGAGCTTTATAGAAGCTAAGGAAAGCAGTCAGCAGTCCGAAGATTGTTTTGAACATCACAGCACTTTACTGGGTACGGTCCTGTTGGCAGTGATACACCGTTACCTGCCTCTGACCTTTGAACTTACTTACCCACCGTTATATAGAGACCAACAGTTTAACGTTGACTCCGAACCACGTTACGACTCGGCAATTTTCTCATCAACTAACGTTGCCAGATATGAAAGAAGTATTAACTGACACATAAATATCCTAGAGCTGATCATGGACCGAACCCGAGACTTTTTTGGACTTGCGGTATTGCACTTGACCTCTGAGCCAAATGGTTCAAATGGCTCTTAGCACTGTGGGACTTAACTTCTGAGGTCAGCAGTCCCCTAGAACTACTAAGGCAACTCGCCTTCCTAAGGACATCCACCAACCTAAGGACATCACACACATCCATGCCCGAGGCAGGATTCGAACCTGCGACCGTAGCGGTCGCGCGGCTTCAGATTGTAGCGCCTAGAACCGCTCGGCCACTCTGGCCGGCACCTCTGAACCTTCGAGCTGTAACCTCCCTTGAAGGTTGCACTGACTGACTGTTCCGTCTGTTTTTTGTAGAATATTTTACGCATTATGAACGAAAACTCAAAGAGATATTCTGCAATATTTATTATTTATTTCGTAAGTCTGTTATGCCATCATCAGGTACAAAGATAAATATGTGGAGCGGCGATATTTTGTAGGATCAAACTAGTGCATCTACAGTACATCTCCTTTTCCAGAGATGAAAAGTGTTAAATTTACAAATGAAACGAGAGAAATTATTTCAGTGTAAAATTATTCAACTAAGATAAAATATGTGACACATTAGCTTATGAACTATACACAAATTACAACAATTGTTCGTAGAAGAAAATAAATTGAACAATAAACTTTGGTGATATGTTCGAATGGTACGATTGAAGAATATAATCTTGCCTTTAGCAGGTTCTCAGTTACTTACAGGTAGCACACAGGTAAGTGAAGAAGCTGTGATTATACGAAATAAATTTTTTTATCACAAAGAGAGAAATTATAATAACTGAAATACAGGAAAATGGGGCATGTGAGTAAGAGGGGTAATTAACAACATGACCTGGATGGGATTATGGATAGCGTCTGCAGCTAGAAGTGGTGTGTAAGGGAACTGAGTCTGGTCACGCAGTACTAAGCTTGTTTACTAATTTATATTATTTCAAGTAACTCATCTTCCTTCCTTGATGTTATTGATACTTCATGTTCTCTCTCTCTGTTCGTTTAGTCGGTTCCGACTCTTCGTGACCCCATGAACCAAATCACGCCACTTTTTCCTGTCTTGCACTTTCTCCCGTAGACCTTCCAGGTTGGAACACATTGCTTCTGTGATGCCATCGATACATCTCATCCTCTGACGTCCTCTTCTTCTAGTTCCTTCAATCTTTCCTAGCATTCATGTTTTTTTTTTTTTTTTTTTTTTTTTTTTCGGCGAGGCATGCCTTCGCATTGTGTGTTCAAAGTAGGTCAGCTTTTGTTTTAACATTAGACCTTCCAGGGAGAAATCTGTTTCTTTTTGCTCCAGTATTGATCTGTTGGTTCTCTTTGCAATCCATGGAATTCTAAGAAGTTTCCTCCAACACTTGATGTTACACCTTGTAAATATGGCCTTCATTAAGCAGGTAGTCTTCAAAAGTGCAGTCTCCTTTTCTAAATTTCCAACTTCCGTGGTGTTTCCTCAAACGGGTCCACACTATCCTGCCAGACTGACCTTGCAAAGTTACAAGTAATTTTATATTTTCCACTATTTTCAAAAGCTGGAGTTTTGTCTTTATAACTTGTAAGTGGGCTGCTTCTGTGTTGGCAGCGCTGTGTAGCGCTTTGCATTGGATCTCTGACTGCGCTTTCTTTGTAAGAGACTCTGTGGCTGGTCGGACTCGTTGTTGGAAGTTAATCGCCAGGAGTGTTGGGCAATTGGAAGTTAGTCGCCAGCAGTGATGGAAGTACTGTCGGGCAGTTGGAGGTGAACAGCCAGCAGTGATGGATGTTAGATATGAGAAGTTAGCATTGATGGAGGGTACGTAGAGGTCTGAATTGTTAGCGTAGGCTAACGATCTGTAGATGTTCGACTTGGAGATTGAATATTATTCATGACTATATACCTTTGTATTAGATGTCAATGACGATTTATATTCGTGTCTGAACTGGATGTCACATTATTAAGGTAAAAACATACATTATTTGGTTTGCAACAAAATCTTTCCTTTGCTAACCACATGCCTATTAGTAGTTAGTGGCTATAGTAGTTGGATACTTTATCTAGTTTGCAGTATTGGCGCCCGCTGTATTGCAGTTGTTCGCATAATGATGATTTTTGTGAACTAAGTGCTTAATGAAATGTATAGTTTACTGTTAGGATTTATTTTTAGTCAGGGCCAACCTTTTGAGTTAATTTGGCAGCAGTTAGATCGCGTTACCTTTGTATGTTGAGTGTAATTAATGAATACGAAAAGTCTGAGTTCTGTTTGTGCGACAAATTCAGGTAGGACAGTGCTGTAAGGATAAAGACTAGCAAAGTGACACTTGAATTCAATTTCACTCAGCAGTTTACGCAAATATTGTATTAAGAAGTTTCAAGTCGGACAAAACGTATCCGACAATGTTGTGCACATACTGCGAAGTTTTTTAGATTATGGATTTCAGGTTCATGGCTACATTCAGTGAGACTTTTCCTATAAATGGAATCGTGCGCCATTTGTTGCGTTCTTGGGGTTGTGGGTGGGGAACAGGGTAAAGAAGAGAGTGAACCTGTTGTTTCTGCTTTTTGTGCTTTGTGGAGTCCACCAAAGTAGAAGGCTAATTATTGTTTGATGCTGTTTGTTTGATTGCATTTAATTATCTTCTCTATAAAGAGGGACGATAGATCAGATTTCTCCAAAAATTCATTCTACCGTGGCATAGGCGGCCGCTGTGGCCTAGCGGTTCTAGGCGCTTCAGTGTGGAACCGCGCTGCTGCTATGGTCGCAGGTTCGAATCCTGCCCCGGACATGAATGTGTGTGATGCCCTTAGGTTAGTTAGGTATAGGTAGTTCTAGGTCCAGGGGAATGATGACCTCAGATGTTAAGTCTCATAGTGCTTAGAGCCATTTGAACCATTTTTAGCACGGCATAAAGTCCAGAATAATTTAATAAGTGCGTTATTTCCGGTCGTGGAAGTTCACATTGTGGAAAAGTTGGTATATCATCAATCACCAGGGGCTGTAAGAGAGGTTTCTACTATCAGACACGACGACGAAGGGCTGGTCATCGTAGCTACCAATAAAGCAAAACTGATTTGAAAAAGCGTTGGAAAACGCACCCAGTATATTGCTTTATATTTGCGCATTGCACACAGCTCCCGTACTACATGGAGAGGTGTTCGAGAGCGATATTTTGTGCTTGCTTAAAGCAAACTTTGGCGGGCGTTCGTTGGCGATCGCTCGCGCACTTCCGCTCCACTGACCACTCGCGTCCCGAACGAGGACTGTCCCCATGTAAATAAACAGAGCGCACCGCCGTTGTTTGGTTTCCATCCAGCTCAACGTGAATACATCGCGAAGCGCCCGTGTAAGATAAGGCGCGCAAGCTGTTGCGTGCGTTCTGCGTCTGTGGACACTCAGTGTTGTGGCGGGCCTCTCTAAAGCGTGGATATCTATTCACAGTTTTTACGCGAGATAACAGCTCGTGTGTTAATATGTTTCGCGCTGGCGCTGCTCATATCCAATGGAGTTCTGCGAGCAGGACTTTCGCCACCTGTCGGAGCAGATGAAAATAATACCCGACGGCGACGGCAGTCCAAATGTAGAGCAGCTAATGTTGACAGTGATACGGATGTGCGATGTTGGCATACCATCGATACTGTTTTATACTTAGCTATCACCGTGTTAACGTTGAGAGCTGATAATAGTGGACCTCAAAACCCGATATTTTTAACATCGACGTGAAATAATAGACTGGCGCAAAAACCAACATCAAAATACATCTAATATAGTACTTATTAATCAATAAATACAGAAAAACTTAAATTATTTATCCCACAACTGTTTACCTACAGCCTGTAATGTTTTTTTTTATTACTCGGTTTTCCATCAACGATCTAAATATAAACTGATTCTTACTGCACACTTCACATTTAACGTAAATGGAAATTGCCTCTATTTTTGTAGTGCGATTCATGGCAAAGTAAGTGTTAAAAATTAAAACTAAAATATCAACAACAGTTGATTTCGCTCTTCGGCGAATACCAGTCCTTAAATTGCTATATCATTGTGTAATCATCTTTCATCATATCACAAATCAGGTGAGAACGAGAATTAAAGTAAGCAACGAAAAGAGTAAAATTATTTGAGAACTGACACAATCTCAGCGTTTGAAAAAACTGTTGTCATGTTGATTTTGCTTGTATAAGTACCTATATTTAGGTGGATCAAACGTAACCTTACGGATCGTAAACAGTAAACATATTTACATAATTCGAAGTGTCATTTTTAATATCAACAAAACATTCGTGACAATATAGGCACACACTACTTGATACCATGCAAGCATGAACTTAACAATGAAAGACATTAATCAACGCTGAGCTCTCTCAGCTACAACGACAAACATCGTTCCTGTCTTAGTTCTTTCAACCAACCCCCTCCCCTCCTTGCCATATTTGAAAAGTCGCAAATGTATTGGTCTGGTACCCTTGTAAGATACAGCCACAAAACGATTCGTAAAAATGACAAAATAATTAGGCGGTGGTAACAGCTAGGCCCTTTTTCGGCCAGCATCGAAGTTCCACATATTGTCTGTAACGTCAGATTTTCAGACACTTCATAATCGATATTGAAACATCGACTTTAAATCTGCGCGCATCGATATTTTGTAACATCCATAGACACTGATACTTAAGAAGTTGTGAAGCACACAAAAATGACGTTCCGTTGTGGTTGAATATGCCTTTGACTTAAAGGAATGTACGCTTGTCATAAATGGTCCACTAAACGTGAGGTCTGCTCTTCTTAATATATATTAATGACTTGCCATTCTATATTCACGAAGATGCAAAGCTGGTACTTTTTACCGATGATACAAGTATAGCTATCACCCAACAGACAAGAATTAACTGGTGAAATTGTAAACGATGTTTTTCAGAAAATCATTAAGTGATTCTCTGCAAATGGGCTCTCATTAAACTTTGACAAAACACAGTATATACAGTTCCACACAGTAAATGGAATGACACCATTAATAAATATAGACTTCGATCAGAAATCGGTAGCTAAGGTAGAATATTCAATATTTCTAGGTGTATGCATTGATGAGGAGTTGAACTGGAAAAAACACACTGAGGATTTGCTGAAACGTTTGAGTTCAGCTACTTATGCTATTAGGGTCATTGCAAATTTTGGCGATATACATCTGAGTAAATTAGCTTACCACTCCCATTTTCATTCTCTGCTTTCGTATGGCATCATATTCTGGGGTAACTCATCATTGACTAAAAGAGTGTTCATTGTACAAAAGCGTGTAATCAGAATAATTGCTGGAGCTCATCCAAGATCATCCTGCAGACACTTATTTAAAGAGCTAGAGATCTTCACTATAGTCTCACAATATATATATATTCACTTATGAAATTTGTTATTAACAATCCGAATGAATTCAAAAGTAATAGCAGTGTACATGGCTACAACACTAGGAGAAAGGATGATCTTCACTACTCAAGGTTAAATCTAGCGTTGGCTCAGAAGGGGGTAAATTATGTTGCCACAAATGTCTTTGGTCACTTACCTAATAGCATCAAAAGTCTGACAGATAGCCATATAGCATTTAAAGGGAAATTAACAGAATTTCTTAATGGCAACTCCTTCTACTCGTTAGATGAATTTTTGGATATAGTAAGTGGGTAATTTCCCCAACCCACCAAAAAACAAAAAAAAAAAAAAAAAACAAAAAAAATATTGAGTGTCATGTAATATTTTGTGTAATGAAATACCTTGTATAGACACCTTTTATTAATCTGACACGTTCCACATTATTACGAAGTGTCGTATTCATTATTTATGGAACAAGTATTAATCTAACCTAATCTATACATTGTGCAAGGCCCCTGTTCCTATTCGTGATTACCTGCAGCACTTAGTTTAGATTTTCTTGGTACTCCCTTTCACCTCACGTTAATACGTATCTCAACTGTGAACTATGAACAAATGATGTATAATATTTTACAACAATTATTCATTAACAATTGTAAATATGATGTACCAAAAGTTTCGCTAAATGTTAATATGTAACAAAAATTTTACAGTTAGAAAATAAAATAGAACCCACTGGAGGTAGCACAAAAGGTGCTGAAACATGTCTGGGTGGAGCAAAGCAAAAGAAGGCGTCTTGCATAAGGCGTAATTCCTTATCTTATTTCGTAGCAAGCACGGACATAACAAGAAGATCTGCAACACCACAAGATGATTATGAATATCTGCCGCATGTAGCATGTCTTTGGGTAAGGTCGTCTTGCTCTGTGATCGTATGGTCCTGCTATTAATATATGCAGTCCAGAACGCCTGTTGATTTCCTTCGTGTTGGGGGGAGTGCATTTGAGGTGCACTTTGGCCCTGTCGGTGCGGTCTCCGTCGGTGAGGTTATTGAATAAACCATTGTTAGTTATAACGTGGGCTCTTCCGTTATGCCCGCAGTTGCAGGCCGCTGGGATTTCCTCACTGTCATCGGCCCATTGCTACAAAGCCCAATCCTATTGCAGGACCATCTCAACCTCAGCTTTTTAGGCCGAGTTCTGGGACTTCCTGGGGATTTGCATTAAAGGTCTCGCTGGTGTAGAGAAGGCCATCGCATTCCATGGTGTAACGTCGGTAGTTGTCGGAGGCCTCAGCATTTCTCTACTGTGGCATCGTCATCGTCTGTCTGTTCTACCTCTACATCTACATCCATAATCCGCAAGCCACCTGACGGTGTGTGGCGGAGGGTACCTTGAGTACCTCTATCGGTTCTCCCTTCTATTCCAGTCTCGTATTGTTCGTGGAAAGAAGGATTGTCGTTATGCCTCTGTGTGGGCTTTAATCTCTCTGATTTTATCCACATGGTCTCTTCGCGAGATATACATAGGAGGGAGCAATACACTGCTTGACTCCTCGGTGAAGGTATGTTCTCGAAACTTCAACAAAAGCCCGTATCGTGCTACTGAGAGTCTCTCCTGCAGAGTATTCCATTGGAGTTTCTCTGTCATCTCGCGATTACTAAATGAACCTGTAACGAAGCGCGCTGCTCTCGGTTGGATCTTCTCTATCTCTTCTATCAACCCTATCTGGTACGGATCCCACACTGCTGAGCAGTATTCGAGCAGTGGGCGAACAAGAGTACTGTAACCTATTTCCTTTGTTTTCGGATTGCATAGGATTCTTCCAATGAATCTCAGTCTGGCATCTGCTTTTCCGACGATCAACTTTATATGATCATTCCATTTTAAATCACTCCTAATTCGTACTCCCAGGTAATTTACGGAATTAACTGCTTCCAGTTGCTGACCTGCTATATTGTAGCTAAACGATAAGGGATCTTTCTTTCTATGTATTCGCAGCACATTACACTTGTCTACATTGAGATTCAATTGCCATTCTCTGCACCATGCGTCAATTCGGTGCAGATCCTCCTGCATTTCAGAAGAATTTTCCATTGTTAAAACTTTTCGATATATCACAGCGTCATCGAAAATAGCCTCAGTGAACTTCCGATGTCATTCACAAGGTCATTTATGTATATCGTGAATAGCCACGGTCCTAAGACACTCCCCTGAGGCACACCTGAAATCACTCTTACTTCGGAAGACTTCTCTCCATTGAGAATGACATGCTGCATTCTGTTATCTAGTAATCCTTCAATCCAATCACTCAATTGGTCTAATAGTCCATATGCTCTTACTTTGTTCGTTAAAAGACTATGGGGAACTGTGTCGAACGCCTTGCGGAAGTCAAGAAACACGGCATCTACCTGGGAACCCGTGTCTATGGCCCTCTGAGTCTCGTGGACGAATAGCGCGAGCTGGGTTTCACACGATCGTCTTTTTCGAAACCCATGCTGATTCCTACAGAGTAGATTTCTAATCTCTAGAAAAGTCATTATACTCTAACATAATACGTGTTCCAAAATTCTACAGCTGATCGACGTTAGAGATATAGGTCTATACTTCTGCACATCTGTTTGCGATATTCTACTCCTGCATGCAGAAAAATAATGTGTGATGTCTTTTCTTTCGCCGTCTTGGTGACCTCTCTTTGCGCTGTCGTACTTCCATATCCAGGCTCTAATGCTGTTTGGAAGCCCCGTCGTCTAAGATGTCGGTACCACTAGCCGGACGATTTCCATATTTGTCTCCGTTCCTGCGACATCGGACATCACTTCCAGCTACTCAGCGGCGGGGACGGGGGTTCCTCCCCCGACTTATTGGACGTATTGTCATTGTCGTGTGTCGACTGCGCCATGGAATCGTCCATCATTTGATACTGGGGAATGTGCAAGGGGCAATCTCTCCGGAAGGCGGCAGCGTACATAAGAGGCATGGATGCTGTCCTGAACGTGGGTACAGCTTCGCCCATTGGTACTTGAATTATAGTCCTTGGACGCACTCTGGGCGTACATGACCCTCCTTGCCAAAATCCGAGCGGGGACGCTCGTCATATATAATTATCGCTCTACAGCCACCAATAAGGAGGTAAGAGGCGACATGCCGTGCAAGCGCGATCTGAACTTGCCTCACACCGTTAACAACGTATTGTGTCATAAAAGTGATCCGTTTTTCTACGAGGTGGACGAGTGCGCGTCCACATGTTTGTAAAGCATTGACCACGATCTTCCGGAATCCATAAAGTAACTTCAAAAACTCTAATAGTGCGGAGTCCCGCGTGATCGATTGACACTGCCCCCACATTATCATCAGAATGTTTGAATTTCAACCCATTGTTACGGTCACGCACAATTTTATCACATACTATATCGTTGATCAGTTTAAGACAAACCACACTACTGGTAATAGAGAGGTGGATGTATTTGATATGTTCCCGTACGAATCTTTCAATTTCGAAAGTTTTGGGTTGCCCAAATCCAATAGCGAAGCTGATCTGGATGGTTAACATTCTATATGAGTGAGCCATGTTTTGTCGACAACGTAATTACTAGCGAGAAACACAAGATGTAAACAATCTCGCGCGCGCAGCACTCCTGGGCGTAGACGTAAACAGCGGTCCGTGTGGCTGACACGTGAGTCGCTGACGGCGATCTGCTCTATGAGCTACGAGGGCTGGTAAGGTAGTCTGGGGCGATACAAATTTCTCTGTAAATTTCGATGCGCTGCATGGTGCGGCATTGTTACTAGATAAACGTTCGTCTTTAATCTGGATGAGGAATCGCATGCCGACCTCCAAGTGCGGCATTTTTTCGTCACCTTGTATAACTGCGATAATTACAGTTCGGGGTTTTACTTTCGCCTTGCGCTTTGACCGACTATACGTCGAGTTGCTAAAACACAGGCCGGCCGGAGTGGCCGAGTGGTTCTAGGGACTTCAGTCTGGAACCGCGCGACCGCTACGGTTGCAGTTTCGAATCCTGCCCCGGGCATGGATGTGTGTGATGTCCTTAGGTTAGTTAGGTATAAGTAGGCTAAGCAGGGATGGCTAGCGGACAGATGTAAGGATGTAGAGGCTTATCTCACTAGGGGCAAGATAGATACTGCCTACAGGAAAATTAAAGAAACCTTTGGAGAAAAGAGAGCCACTTGTATGAATATCAAGAGCTCAGACGGAAACCCAGTTCTAAGCAAAGAAGGAAAAGCAGAAAGGTGGAAGGAGTATATAGAGGGTCTATACAAGGGCGATGTACTAGAGGACAATATTTTGGAAATGGAAGAGGAGGTAGATGAAGATGAAATGGGAGATACGATACTGCGTGAAGAGTTTGACAGGGCACTGAAAGACCTGAGTCGAAACAAGGCCCCGGGAGTAGACAACATACCATTAGAACTACTAACGGCCTTGGGAGAGCCAGTCCTGACAAAACTCTACCAACTGGTGAGAAAGATGTATGAGACAGGCGAAATACCCTCAGACTTCAAGAAGAATATAGTAATTCCAATCCCACAGAAAGCAGGTGTTGACAGATGTGAAAATTACCGAACTATCAGTTTAATAAGTCACAGCTGCAAAATACTAACGCGAATTCTTTACAGACGAATGGAAAAATTGGTAGAATCCGTCCTCGGGGAAGATCAGTTTGGATTCCGTAGAAATGTTGGAACACGTGAGGCAATATTGACCTAACGACTTATCGTAGAAGAAAGATTAAGGAAAGGCAAACCTACGTTTCTAGCATTTGTAGACTTAGAGAAAGCTTTTGACAATGTTAACTGGAATACTCTCTTTCAAATTCTAAAGGTGGCAGGGGTAAGATACAGGGAGCGAAAGGCTATTTACAATTTGTACAGAAACCAGATGGCAGTTATAAGAGTTGAGGGGTATGAAAGGGAAGCAGTGGTTGGGAACGGAGTGAGACAGGATTGTAGCCTATCCCCGATGTTATTCAATCTGTATAGTGAGCAAGCAGTAAAGGAAACAAAAGAAAAATTCGGAGTAGGTATTAAAATCCATGGAGAAGAAATAAAAACTTTGAGGTTCGCCGATGACATTGTAATTCTGTCAGAGTCAGCAAAGGACTTGGAAGATCAGTTGAACGGAATGGAAAGTGTCTTGAAAGGAGGATATAAGATGAACATCAACAAAAGCAAAACGAGGATAATGGAATGTAGTCGAATTAAGTCGGGTGATGCTGAGGGAATTAGATTAGGAAATGAGACACTTAAAGTAGTAAATGAGTTTTGCTATCTGGGGAGCAAAGTAACTGATGATGGCCGAAGTAGAGAGGATATCAAATGTAGACTGCAACTACAAGGAAAGCGTTTCTGAAGAAGAGAAATTTGTTGACATCGAGTATAGATTTAAGTGTCAAGAAATCGTTTCTGAAAGTAGTTGTATGTAGTGTAGCCATGTATGGAAGTGAAACATGGACGATAACCAGTTTGGACAAGAAGAGAATAGAAGCTTTCGAAATGTGGTGCAACAGAAGAATGCTGAAGATTAGATGGGTAGATCACGTAACTAATGATGAGGTATTGAATATAATAGGGGAAAAGAGGAGTTTGTGGCACAACTTGACAAGAAGAAGGGACCGGGTGGTAGGGCATGTTCTGAGGCATAAAGGGATCACAAATTTAGCATTGGAGGGCAGCGTGGAGTGTAAAAATCGTAGAGGGAGACGAAGAGATGAATACACTAAGCAGATTCAGAAGGATGTAGGTTGCAGTATGTACTGGGAGATGAAGAAGCTAGCAGAGGATAGAGTAGCATGGAGAGCTGCATCAAACCAGTCTCAGGACTGAATACCACAACAACAACAACAAGTAGTTCTAAGTTCTAGGGGACTGATAACCTCAGACGTTAAGTCCCATAGTGCTCAAAGCCATTTGAACCATTTTTTGCTAAAATTCATTCACGACTGCTGATGTCTTAGAGAGATGATGTTTCATGTTCATTTATGTTCAGTTTCACATTTCTATGCCAGTTATTTGCCGTTGCGCTATTGAAAGTAAGAGAGAGCTACTCAACTTTCTTTCATTTTGTGCTGCATTCAGGTTACGGTCATTAATTCATTACGTGGGCCGTAACTTTATTTAAGATAGGATGTAGTTTCTTCACTAAGGACATATTCGGGTTCGGCTTGTTACCGCTCAGGGATGTGGAGTCATACATAGTTAAATTGAATGAGATGAGTGTTATGTTTGTGGGAAGGTCCTTAAGCCCAATGGCAGAAAATTTCCTTACGGAAAACTTCGAAAACCATGAACTGGGCACTGCCACCAAAACTTCGAACATCTGCTTCTGTTCGTGGACGATACATTTGTGTTGTGGAGACGTGTATAGCAATTGGGATGTTTTCATGGAAAACGCAAGTAGTTTAGCGAATAGAACGAGGAACATTGCGAATCTGAGCTGATCGTCGTGGAACTGGAGTGTCACATCATTATGTTGTTGGATATTGGGGAGCACATTCGTGCGCCGACATGATCGGAGCGCCAAGACCATCTAAAAATCATAGTGGTGCACAGCCGTCTGCAAAATCCAAAGTTTTCCTACCTTCTATTAAAGGCATTACAGAGCACAGTGCCACGCGGGATTAGCCGAGCGGTCTAGGGCGCTGCAGTCATGGACCGGGCGGCTGGTTCCGGCGGAGGTTCGAGTCCTCCCTCGAGCATGGGTGTGTGTGTTTGTCCTTAGGATAATTTAGGTTAAGTAGTGTCTAAGCTTAGGGACTGATGACCTTAGCAGTTAAGTCCCATCAGATTTCACACACACATAGAGCACAGCCTACTGTCTACAAACCCATTTGAAAGATTTTCGGATCCCTGAGGCCGGAAAACTGCTGGAAAAACGAGGAGTGCATAAGATACCATGCAGTTACAGAGATGAGTGTGTGGGCGCTACAAAAATATCGGCGGAGAAACGACTACAACAAGATAAGGACAGCTGTGAAATAGGAGAAACAGATTAGCTGCCGCGAAATGCACTATGCAGCTAGGAGACCATCAGATTCGACTCAGGTCCCCACTTCCACATGCGTGTACCACGAATGGCTTTATAAAGAAGTAACTAAGATTAGCAATAACGCCATCAACTTTAACAGGAAGGAGGAGGAACTAACGGTTCTATGGATTCTAACGCTGAAGTCTTCCACCGTGGAGTAATCGGCAAAGCTCAATAATGAATTCGAAATTAGAAAATATGTGCCGGCCGGAGTGGCCGAGAGGTTCTAGGCGCTTCAGTCCGGAACCGCGCCACCGCTACGGTCGCAGGTTCGAATCCTGCCTCGGGCATGGATGAGTGTGATGTTCTTAGGTTAGTTACGTTTCAGTAGTTCTAAGTTCTAGGGGACTAATGACCTCAGATGTTAAGTCCCATAGTGCTCAGAGCCATTTGGATCATTTTGAAAATATGTGACGCTACACCAAAGCGTGCGTGCACGAGGAAATGAAATTTTACTGCTATCAACAGCGAGAGAGAGTGTTATTCCCTTGAAGATGTCCTCCGCAGATGAGAACTAAACGTTGAAGAAATTCTTTCTACTACTGTTTAATAGCTCGTGGTATTTGAAGAAGTAAAGGTTCACAATAAAAAATATTAAAATACCGAATAACCGTCGAACAAAATTCTTCTTGTAGTTGATGCTGTGGGGTCACGAGACAAGATGGGGACTGGAAAAACCCTTTAATATGCTATCTAGGAGAAACTTTCATGAAGAATCTGCCTAACACTTTCCTTGTCAACTCCTGTTAACTCAGACACTGCTCTGATTGTTAAACGGCGATCTTGTCGAACAAGTTTACCGATTTTTTCAATGTTTGCATCAGTTTTTGCTGACAATGGTCTGCCAGTGCGAGTGTCATCACTGGTGTCTTCGCGGCCATCTTTAAATCGTTTAAACCACTCAAACACTTGTGTTCGCGATGAACAATCATCGCCGTACACTTGTTGTAACATTACAAACGTTTCACTTGCAGATTTTCCTAGTTTGAAACAAAATTTGATGTTAACACGCTGTTCTTTCTGTACACTCAACATTTTCCGACGCACAGACAAAACGTCAACTACTTAAAACAGACGCCACGGGCAGACTGAGTGCAGGAGGCAGATGAAACTCGAGCAGTAGGCGGAGCGAGAGTCACGTGACAGGCCACGCGACTTTCAGCCTTATTGCATTCGTTTTATTGTTTCACCAGTACTAGTCCGGTTTTTTTCTAGCCACACCTCGTAGTTTTGTCTAAAGTTTTCCTTTACATCTGGAGTTGAGTCGGGTGGTCGGTTTTAACTGACTTTTAGGAGCGTTTCAAAGCCTGGAACTTTGTTTAGAATGCTTTGTTTGTTAATTTTAATACTATGGCCTGTTGAGGACATTTATTTGGATCTTATACCGGTTCTTTCATTATAATTAACTAGGCTGGATGGAGGGTTGTATCCTGAGCCAACTAAATTAATGCCTGTGACAATCTAAATTCTCCATTTGTGTCTATATGGTATCTGCGGCTATTGAATAATGGTTTCTTATACTGGTACTATATATGCAGCTGAAATACCTTTTTGGACATGATACATATTTCATTTCAAACAGTTAAAACATCGGTAATGGTTGGAATTAGTCGTATCTTTCTTGGCTACAAAGGGTATGTGCTATTTCCTTGGTAACGGTGCTGTACATAAAAGATTACAGAAAATAGGAGACCGTAAACAACGAAACACAACAAAACAACACTGACAGGTAAGCCTAGTAGCAAGGCAATATTTCTCCGACGGCCAGTAACAGAGATCATAAGTAGCCGCGGGCTGGAAAGGGGCAATGAGAGGACTGTTCCCGCACTCTCTACTTCTTCGAAGACATTCGCCTGAGGTGTCTATTACTATCGAGTGGGAAATGTGTTGACAGGATTAGGAAACCTGGCACGTACATTACGGGAGAACGCCAATGAAATCTACTTTTGTACCACTACAGCACCCAAAAGGTCACCCGCATCTTGAACAAGACGATGCGTTATTCCGTAGCTTCTAATGATGTCAGATTCGTTCAGGGAAGACAGATGTACGGGTACTTGCGTAGTCCTCCAGGTTACTTAATTTCAGTCCTCTTGGGCGAATCTGAGTCGCCATCGAGTAAGATATGCGCGCCTTGGACACATCTGTCATTTGATGTAGGGCTTCGTCGTGGCCCAAAGGGCCTCTCAGGTGTGCCTACTTTGACACCTCAGACGATTGTCCCATAGTAGAACTGTCTCAGACACTGTTCTGAAGTCCTTTATTGTTTTGGACTCAGGTCGTAGCTAACCTACACGTTTACAATAAAGGGATCTCTGTACATAAAAATATGAAAAAAAGTATACAAACTAACTTTGCTTTGGTCGCCAATTAAACCCTCTATTATCACGGTTTAAAATTGCGTGCGTTCAAACGGATAATTGCGCGGTGTTTCTCCCGCCAACTACTGCTTTCTAAGCCTTTGTGAAATATGTTTATTGTTGTGGGCAATACATATTAATTACTGCCGCAAATGATATTCGTTTATGCGGGCGCAGCCGGAAAGGTCTGTGTGCCCAGAGTAAATGTGACCACAAAGCAGTCATTTGGCGAATTTTGTTGCAGAACAATGGGCAGCAAGAAAATCCTCAAACGTTAAGCCTACATATTTACAGTGCGTGACACAATATTCAAACGATACGACTGTTGTACTTCGCAAAATTTACATTACGTTACTGGATTGAGCTGAAAGCATTTTTGTGAACAAAATGGTGAACACAAGGTCCTGCTTAAAGGACGTAAAGTTCGATAGATATTTCATGTTATGTTATCTGTTAAGTTTCCTCTTGGGAATATCTGGGAACATTAAGACTCACGAGAAACAAAATTACAGAGGTGTAAGATTGCTTTCACATGGATTAATGATTTTGGAGAAGATCTCAGTAAAGAGAATGTAACTGATATGATATTTCCAAGAAGAACACTACTCTAAAATTATCTGGTAAAAGATAAAAGCACTGCACTAGTCTTCCTAGGCGTAGAAAAAGCCTATGACAATGTGCAAAGATCCTGAGAAATCGTACCAAATGCACCGGCTGAGAAAGTACAGTTGCTCTACAGAAAATGTGTCAGTTGTGTTCGAGAAGGAAATGGCGAGAGCAAATTATTTAAGATCAAACGAGGGGAATGCTTGATCTCCACTGCTCATCATTGTGATGGATAATATCGTCAAAAAGATAAAGGAACCTGAGGCGTAGCGCCGTATACCGATCCTGCCTTGGAGGTGGTTAAGTGGGAGATGTGTCTCAGAGCTGAATAGTGACAGATGATTACGCGAGACTGGACGCGCACGTAGTTTATCTATCAGCCGATAGAGGACAATATTGGATATGAGCTGATTTAGTTTCGATTGTGCCCACTAGAATGCACTAAAGTAATAGAATGTTTGTCATAAACTGTTCTAATATTTTTATAAAGTGTTATTATGTCTTTTTGTGTAGGTAAAATGTTATAAATGTGTGTTAGCAGTATGAATGATGCGTGAGTGTGGTTTAAGGTTAATATGAAGATAATTGTTTAACGAGTTCTGCAGTAGGATTAGTGTGGGAAC
Organism: Schistocerca nitens; assembly: GCF_023898315.1. Lineage (NCBI taxonomy): Eukaryota > Metazoa > Arthropoda > Insecta > Orthoptera > Acrididae > Schistocerca > Schistocerca nitens. The sequence continues at coordinate 26,550,320 of NC_064614.1, forward strand.
ATTTCAAAGAAGTATGGATGTGGACAAAAGGGATTTTTGTAGAATAGATTTGTAAAGTAAGTTGAAGGTAAAGGGAAAGTTAATTTAGGAATCAATACCAAAAGTAAACAACTTCATGCATAAACAAAATTTCAGCATATTAGATAATTACTTCGGTAAAAAGTGCAGTCGTTAGGTTTACTATTTTGCGATTGGTTATTGATGAAAAGCGCGGACTGACGCGGGAGAATGTTGTTTTGTTATTGGCTGTTGAGTAAACTGACCAATGGTAAAGCAATTTTCTTCGCGCGCCTTTCTCTGCTGGTAGAGAAGAGTTAGAGTATTCTATAGAGGAGTCGGAGCCTAGCCAAGAAACAATTCGGGCGTGTGTAGTAGTAGTTCCGATGAAAATGATAAGTTGCCGGATCTAGCAGTGTTTCATACATCAAAAGTGTTGTAAAGTGACGGCATAATTATACCGATTGGTCTGTAGAAATTTCGGAATTTTTAAGCGATTTTTGTAACGAGGAAAGACATAAATTCCGCGTTGCGTATTGAGCAGGTCGGTGGCTAAAAACTGTGATTGCATTTTGTACCGACAGACTTAATATTTGGCGAGCATTATCAATCAAAAACATTCCATATTTTTGTAGCTATTACGTTTTCGGGAAATGCAACACCATTAACTTGCTAACGTGAGTGAAAGGGATTTTGAGTGACTGTGTTAAGACTAGCACGGGCTTGGCAGTGATACTTGTTCAGCCAAGTTTCAGAATATGTTAATTGAGGACAGAATTTCCAACCTTTCATTTCGTGTGAAAACTTTCTCCCGAAACGTAGATTAGTGACTTAAACTGCAGCCTGGTTCACGTCGAAGTACAGTAGGTTTCGCTCGGCTTCCCTACTGATGATATGCTGAGACAATGTTCGCAGGTAGGTGCATGTTCGTCGTAAAGGGACGGCAAACCCTAGTGCTAGCTGATGGTGTAATGATTTGTGGAGATACAAAGAAAACCGATATGCAGAACGCACAGTGAGCAGCGCCAGTCGTCGTGGCCGCGACCCTGAACTACAATTGTAAGTAGGCTGTTTAGGTTTTTTTATTGGTAACGCCACCTCTGCATAAAAAAATCACTGGCTGTGCTGTGTGCAGCCTGTGGCTGCTTTGCATTGTTGTAATACTCGCCATTGTAGTGTTAAGCAGCTGCCTGTGAACAGCGCGTAGCGTTGCGCAGTTGGAGGTGAGCCGCCAGCAGTGGTGGATGTGGGGAGAGAGATGGCGGAGTTTTGAAATTTGTCATGAACTGCTATATTTATATATGATGATATCAAGGTAAATACATTGTTTGTTCTCTATTAAAATCTTTCATTTGCTAACTATTCCTATCAGTAGTTAGTGCCTTCCATAGTTTGAATCTTTTATTTAGCTGGCAGTAGTGGCGCTTGCAGTATTGCAGTAGTGGGAGTAACCAAGATTTTTGTGAGGTAAGTGATTTATGAAAAGTACAGGTTAATGTTAGTCAGGGCCATTCTCTTGTAGAGATTATTTAAAGTCAGATAGCGTTGCGCTAAAAAAAATATTGTGTGTCAGGATAAGCACAGTCGTGTAAAATTGTTCAAAGGGGACGTTTCACAATCACTCACTGTGGTACAGTACCGCTCAACTTTTGTTTCGTAGGGAAGTCGGGTGGGTGACAATACCCAGCCTGGTTTCTTTCTGTTCGATAGCTTTTTTTTCCGTTCTCGTTAAAGCATGCACAATATTCGTTAACATTTGTAATGCACGTTCATTCTTATTTAGGAAGGACAGTTCACCTAAGTCAAGAGGAAATCTTTTAATTTCTATTTCCCTTCTCCGTATCGAAACAGACGTCAAGTAATTCAGCTAAATTCATTCTTTTTTTCTTTTTTAATAGAGCTTTTAGTTCATGTTTAATGTGATCAGCAGCTGTTGAAACCACATCCAGTGTCCATTTTTATGCGTTGAAATTAAACTGTATTCAGTGAACGTAACATCTGTGCTTCAAGTTGCAGCACTATCCATCTTTGAAATTTTCGTGTTTTATGAATACAAATTCCAAGACGTGATAAATTTATGTTGAAGTAAGTCAGATGAAAAGTACCAAATTCAATTCATGTAAGTCAGATGCATTATTTCCAATGGCCTTGACGCAGTGGTAACACCGGTTCCCGTCAGATCACCGATGTTAAGCGCTGGCGAGCTGGGCTAGCTCTTGGATGGGTGACCATCCGGTCTGCCGAGCGCTGTTGGCAAGCGGGGTGCACTCAGCCCTTGTGAGGAAAACTGAGGAGGTACTTGATTGAGAAGTAGCGGCTCCGGTCTCGGAAACTGACATACGGCCGGGAGAGCGGTGTTCTGACCACATGCCCCTCCATATCCGCATCCAGTGACGCCTGTGGGCTGATGATGACACGGCTGCCGGTCGGTATCCTTTGGGCCTTCATTGTCTCTTCGGGGGAGTTTAGTTTAGTTTTGGATGCATTATCACAAATATTTAGGAGGACGAGTAATTTGTGTTCGTTATCGGAACTTAACTGAATGTCACAGGGTCAAATTCATTACTTTAGTGAGGCTGTCACATCCTTGCGTGGGTCCATCAAACTTTCAGCTTGAGGGAACAGTGTGGTATTTCACATATGCACGCACGAGTCAGAGGACAGTCAATAAAATAATAACTCCAACCGGTATTTTGCAAGGCCACAGCCCTGTCTCACTCCCTTCTGAGACACTGCACCATTTTTTGTCTTTTTCTTATAACTGTAATCTGCTTTCTGTACAAGCTGTAAATAACCGCTAGCTCAGAGTATTGTATCCCTTCTACTTACAAAATTTCAAAGAGAATATTCCAATCAATAATGTCTAAAGCTTTCTATGAGTCTCCTGCGATAGGTCAACAATGCTTTGCTTGTTCCTACGTTCTCAGGAATACAAACTAATCTTCTCTGAGGTCGCCTTCTACCGGTTTTTCTATTCTTCTACAAATAATTCACTCAGTATTTCGCAATCATGTCTTATTAAACTGATGGTTCAGTGGTATTCACATCTTTCAGAACCTGCCTTCTTTGGAATTGGAATTATTACGTTATTCTTGAAGTAAGAGGTGTTTCGGCAGTCTGATATCTTGCACACTTAGGTATATCTGTGCCATGCCACATTCTTTTCGCAGTTGCGTATCTCCCATCGTATCTTTATTTGCTTCATTTTCCCTTCCTATAATATTGTCTTCCAGTTCATTTGCCTTGGATAACCTTTCTGTAAATTCCTTCGAGCTTTCAGCTTTCCCTTCGTCACTTACGACTGACTGACCGTCTTAACTCTTCGTATTCATGTTGCTTTTCTCTTTCCTCCAAAAGTCTCTTATATTCTCTGTCTTGCCCCTACTCACACACGCTTCTGCTGGATTCCAATGATTTACACAAATTACGTTTTGTCCATGTACAATGTCGATTACTAACGTATGCATGTAGAATGAAATGTCGTTAGCTTATAGTCTACATTTACGCACTTTTCCAGCCAAATTTCGATTGAACGCAGCATAATTCTCACAACACATTAAGTTTGATTTAATTATACTTAATATCATCCCAGACGCAATAACTATCTATACTTAATGTGGATGTCAACGACTAAATCTAATACTGGCGTTCAGTTCTCAGTTTTGTGTACACACCAAATCATATTAACATTTATTGGAAGACAGCAGGTCACATAGGTCACAGTGACGTAACAGGCTTTGTAATGGACTGCTTCATTAAGCTGATACATCACACCTGACGTGTGGTAATCTGCGCGTGTCGTATTACATCACTTTTATTACATGTCATATCAGAGTGGATGTTCCATTGCAGACAACGATCGATGATATGATACCTTGGTACAGGCAGTGTAATGTAAGGAAAGGGCAGTATTTTAATTAATACTAAATTAACCTCTCCACGTTAAAAGTTTACCTCTCGGACATTCATCACAGGAAGATTTTAGTACCTGAAGCATCTTTTACATGTAAAATGCAGGTGAATGACTCCGGAATGATCAATTTAAACAGTCGTGCCCTGAAGCAATTCCTTGAAGTACTGCATATGAGAATATGCCGTAAATGCGAGGAGTGCACTGGATACTCTCAGTTTGTATTCAGGAGTGGTTTTGCGGCAAGAGAGGCATTAATCAGTCTTCAGGTGCTGAGTCACCGATGCTGCGATGTTTATCTCAATTTTCTTTGTTTGTTTTTCTTGTCATTAGTCTTCTGACTGGTCTGATGCGGCCCGCCAGGAATTTCTCTCCTGTGCCAACCTCTACATCTCAGAGTAGCATCTGCAACCTACGTCCTCAATTATTTTCTGGATGTATTCCAATCTCTGTCTTCCTCTACAGTTTTTGCCCTCTACAGCTTCCTCTGATGGAAACTACCAAGAAGCGAAAGTTAATGGAGTCGTCAATAATATCAGATATGATGATGACACTTACTTGCAGCCATGTTGAAAGATTTGCAGGTAGTTAAACGGTGTTTCTTTTGAAGAGAGCAATGCCATTGGGTCACGTTTAGTCACCACGTAGACGAAATGAATCTTGTCAGCAGAAACCGAGATAAAATTCAGGGCTCTCTTCCGTGGGGTTGTCGAATTGGCGATGAGTGGAACATCTCTCAAAGAATTCCCTGCAGAACTGAACAAAGCAGCAGTTCTTTCCAGAAAATGAAACAAGTTCTGACTGGCCATGACATAACTATTGCACGTTGCACTCGACTACTTGCTCATTATGCTACTCTGTCAAAGTTCGTAGTGAAATGGTGGCTCTATAAATATGCATATTACTGGACACTCCAAAAATACAAATATATAGCACTAATTACGTTATTATTTTTCAGAAACTAATTCACATTTTCACGTGCTGTACCATGTATATGTCTGTGAAGATTGTGTATGCACTTTAGTTGGAAACCTATTTACTTACAGGTTTTGTAGTTGCTATCTCAAAACCGAAAATCAGAAATGGACGATAGATGGATTAGAAGTTATATCTAGATATTAAGTACTACACTCGACAAAGCAGTAAAAAATAAGAGATTTTTTAAAATATTTATAATAACAGTCTCAGTTGCAAATAGCCACGCATGATAAATGGTATCGATCACATGCAATGATCATCATCAAACCTGATTAATCGCAAGTCGTGAAAAGTCAAAATTCTTTTAATAGAGGATAGCCAAAACTGTTAGATAAAAGTAACAGCATAATAATATACTTGTGACAACCTTACAAGGCATCTAGCATTTCACTAAACCCATTAAAAGTGTTACAGCCTTTTTGTTGAATGCACGTAACGTCTGATTTTAACTTCTTCTGGCCTCAAATGAATCTTCCTTTTTCTCTTACGTAATATTTTAATCTCTTTATTTACCCACGGCTTAATTTCTTAATGACCTCTCTGGATAACGTTTTAGGAGAACTTCCATCAAATACACTCCTGGAAATGGAAAAAAGAACACATTGACACTGGTGTGGCAGACCCACCATACTTGCTCCGGACACTGCGAGAGGGCTGTACAAGCAATGATCACACGCACGGCACAGCGGACACACCAGGAACCGCGGTGTTGGCCGTCGAATGGCGCTAGCTGCGCAGCATTTGTGCACCGCCGCCGTCAGTGTCAGCCAGTTTGCCGTGGCATACGGAGCTCCGTCGCAGTCTTTAACACTGGTAGCATGCCGCGACGGCGTGGACGTGAACCGTATGTGCAGTTGACGGACTTTGAGCGAGGGCGTATAGTGGGCATGCGGGAGGCCGGGTGGACGTACCGCCGAATTGCTCAACACGTGGGGCGTGAGGTCTCCACAGTACATCGATGTTGTCGCCAGTGGTCGGCGGAAGGTGCACGTGCCCGTCGACCTGGGACCGGACCGCAGCGACGCACGGATGCACGCCAAGACCGTAGGATCCTACGCAGTGCCGTAGGGGACCGCACCGCCACTTCCCAGCAAATTAGGGACACTGTTGCTCCTGGGGTATTGGCGAGGACCATTCGCAACCGTCTCCATGAAGCTGGGCTACGGTCCCGCACACCGTTAGGCCGTCTTCCGCTCACGCCCCAACATCGTGCAGCCCGCCTCCAGTGGTGTCGCGACAGGCGTGAATGGAGGGACGAATGGAGACGTGTCGTCTTCAGCGATGAGAGTCGCTTCTGCCTTGGTGCCAATGATGGTCGTATGCGTGTTTGGCGCCGTGCAGGTGAGCGCCACAATCAGGACTGCATACGACCGAGGCACACAGGGCCAACACCCGGCATCATGGTGTGGGGAGCGATCTCCTACACTGGCCGTACACCACTGGTGATCGTCGAGGGGACACTGAATAGTGCACGGTACATCCAAACCGTCATCGAACCCATCGTTCTACCATTCCTAGACCGGCAAGGGAACTTGCTGTTCCAACAGGACAATGCACGTCCGCATGTATCCCGTGCCACCCAACGTGCTCTAGAAGGTGTAAGTCAACTACCCTGGCCAGCAAGATCTCCGGATCTGTCCCCCATTGAGCATGTTTGGGTCTGGATGAAGCGTCGTCTCACGCGGTCTGCACGTCCAGCACGAACGCTGGTCCAACTGAGGCGCCAGGTGGAAATGGCATGGCAAGCCGTTCCACAGGACTACATCCAGCATCTCTACGATCGTCTCCATGGGAGAATAGCAGCCTGCATTGCTGCGAAAGGTGGATATACACTGTACTAGTGCCGACATTGTGCATGCTCTGTTGCCTGTGTCTATGTGCCTGTGGTTCTGTCAGTGTGATCATGTGATGTATCTGACCCCAGGAATGTGTCAATAAAGTTTCCCCTTCCTGGGACAATGAATTCACGGTGTTCTTATTTCCATTTCCAGGAGTGTACTTTCACAATTTTAGTATGAAATGTTCTGAATTTCACATTAGCATCTCTTTCTATACGTACTTGATCCCACATAGCTTATTTTTACTTCTACCGTAGTTAGAAAGCCTCACTACTTTGTATGAATATAACTCACACCGGCAAGGTGCTACATTATTTCCATTAATTGTGCATCGTGATGAGATACTCCACAAACAATTTGATACACATTGTTTCGGGTTGACCACTATCTACAAAAATGTTATGAATTAGAGTCCTCCTTCCTTGCTGCGAGCAGGCTGAAAAATTAATTACTGAAACCATATTGAAACAGCCAAATAACGACTGTAGTTCATTTTTCCTGTTATAGACATTTACCATGAAATATCAACAAACTGCTCTCTTTTTCTTCTCATCGGTCAGGTAGCACAATGTCGAAATATTTCCTCGACCAGATGTATTGTGCGCTCTCTTAATAAGTTCCTGGTCTCTTTCATCGAAGTCTCTGCCAAGTCCTCTGTGTTCTTTGTCGCCTAACTAAGCTTTGCAGTAGCTTTCACAGTTCTTGTGACATGTTATTTTACACCTAGCTTTAGCTGTAGCATGTGGCCTGCACCCCTCCTGTGATGCCTACATAGCAACAGGACTCTTTTCTTTGTACTACCGACTTAGCCTTAAATTTGTTCTTACAAGTCTGCTGCATACTACTTTCCTCAAAAAACGAGTTAAGGCTCTTTTCCTACTTCAGTTAAATGCCTAGAATTTGAAATATGATTTCTGTGCTTTGTTTCTGCGGAGAACCTCCCCATTCCTTACCTTATCAGTCCACCTAATTTTCAACATCTGTCTATAGAAACGTATCTAAAACAGTTCGAATACTTTTCCATTTTTTTCTACTGTCCATGATTCACTACCATACAATGTAGTGCTGTAAATGTATATTCTCAGAAATTTCTTCCCCATATTACGGCACTCGTTTTATAGAAGTAGACCTCTTCTAGCCAGGAATGCCCTTTTTGCCTGTACTAGTCTGCTTTTTATATCCTTCTTGTTTTGCTCATCATGTGTTTTTTTGTTTCCAAGACAATAGGATTCCTTCGCTTCGTCCGCTTTGTGGTCTCCAAGTTTGCAGTTCATTTTATCGATAGTCTCATTTCTGCTACTACTCATTACTCCCGTAAACGCGCTCAGTACATAGGATGTGTCCATTATGCTGTTGAGTCCATTCAGCAGGTCCTGCAGTTCTTTCCCACTTTCACTAGGGATATCGAAGTCATCAGCGAAACTTATCATTGCTCAGTAGCAAATCTTATCATTGCAGTGCTGTCGTCCTGAATTTCAATCTCAGTGAGCCATGTGACGGCTCGATTTGATTCCGGCGCCGATCAGATACTTGATATCATTGTTGCACCTGTGTTTTGACTGGTCCTCAAGTGACACTAAGGGCGTGGCAATAAACGAATACTTAGCAGAGTCGGCCGCTTCCTGTTTAAGATACCGGGGCAGCTGTTGGTGGATGGAAACACGGCTGGACAGCCAAGCACTGCTGGCAGCGCCACTTCGTGTGATGTGTGATGGAAGTTCTAGGTCCAAGTCGCTCCTGAGTACGCTATACGTTGCGTGATTGCTTGTCCAGGATTGCTGCCAAGAGAGTGCTTTTGACTATTACATGTTGTATTTGTGCCACGGTAATTGAAACTCGTGAGCATCTATCTCCGCGAAAATCTTATGACAGTGTTCAGACCCTCGAGTTCTTATAATGCCTGTGAGCGTGCTTTAACATTTATTTCCTCCACGCTATCTTCTTCCACGAAGTGCAAAACGGCTAAGCAGGGATGGCTATAGGACAAATGTAAGGATGTAGAGGTATATCTCACTTGGAGTAAGATAGGTACTGCCTACAGGAAAATTAAAAAGAAATTTGGAGAAAAGGGAACCACTTGTATGGATATCAAGAGCTCAGGTGGAAACCCCGTTCTAAGCAAAGAAGGAAAAGCTGAAAGGTGGAAGGAGTATATAGAGGGTCTATACAAGGGCGATGTACTTGAGGAAAATATAATGGATATGGAAGAGGATGAGATAAGACACTGCGTGAAGAGTTTGACAGAGCACTGAAAGACCTAAGTCTAAACAAGCGCCCTGTGAGCAGACAACATTCCATTAGAACTACTGATAGCCTTGGGAGAGCCAGCCCTGACAAACCTCTACCATCTGGTGAGCAAGATGTATCAGATAGGGAACTTACCCTCAGACTTCAAGAAGAATATAATATTTCCTATCCCAAAGAAAACAGGTGTTGAAAGATGTGAAAATTACCGAACTATCAGTTTAATAAGTCACAGCTGCAAAATACTAACGCGAATTCTTTACAAACGAATGGAAAACTGATAGAAGCAGACCTCGGGGAAGATCAGTTTGGATTCCGTAGAAATGTTGGAACACGTGAGGCAATACTGACCCTACGTCTTATCTTAGAAGAAAGATTAAGGAAAGGCAAACCTACGTTTCTAGCATTTGTAGACTTAGAGAAAGCTTTTGACGATGTTGACTGGAATACTCTCTTTCAAATTCTGAAGGTGGCAGGGGTAAAATACAGGGAGCGAAAGGCTATTTACAATTTGTACAGAAAGTAGATGACAGTTATAAGAGTTGAGGGGCATGAAAGGGAAGCAGTGGTTGGGAAGGGAGTGAGACAGGGTTGTAGCCTATCCCCGATGTTATTCAATCTGTATATTGAGCAAGCAGTAAAGGAAACAAATGAATAATTTGGAGTAGGTATTAAAATCCATGGAGAATGTATAAAAACTTTTGAGGTTCGCCGATGACATTGTAATTCTGTCAGAGACAGCAAAGGACTTGGAAGAGCAGTTGAACGGAATGGACAGTGTCTTGAAAGGAGGGTATAAGATGGACATCAACAAAAGCAAAACGAAGATAATGGAATGTAGTCGAATTAAGTCGGGTGATGCTGAGGGAATTAGATTAGGAAATGAGACACTTAAAGTAGTGGATGAGTTTTGCTATTTGGGGAACAAAATAACTGACGATGGAAGAAGTAGAGAGGATATAAAATGTAGGCTGGCAATGGCAAGAAAGCGTTTCTGATGAAGAGAAATTTGTTAACATCGAGTATAGATTTACGTGTCAGGAAGTCGTTTCTGAAAGTATTTGTATGGGGTGCAGCCTTGTATACAAGTGAAACATGGACGATAAATAGTTTAGGCAAAAAGAGAATAGAAGCTTTGGAAATGTGGTGCTGCAGAAGAATGCTGGAGATTAGGTGGGTAGATCATATAACTAATGAGGAGGTACTGAATAGAATTGGGGAGAAGAGAAATTTGTGGCACAATTTGACTAGAAGAAGGAATCGGTTGGTAGGACATGTTCTGAGGCATCAAGGGATCACCAATTTAGTATTGGAGGGCAGCGTGGAGGGTAAGAGATGAATACACTAAGCAGATTCAGAAGGATGTACGTTGTAGTAGGTACTGGGAGATGAAGAAGCTCTGCACAGGATAGAGTAGAATAGAGAGCTGCATCAAACCAGTCTCTGGACTGAAACCACAACAACAAAGTCTTCTTCCACAGTGAAACACTGTACACATTTGAAGGATGCTAAGCCGTCAGGTGTTATATTTACTTGAGTGTTTTATGACGTTACCTCAAGCAGTCAGTTTCTGAATTCGTGTTCTGCATCAGTTACCCTCCAATGTAAATGCTACAGAACAATGGCATAATTTTGTGTCTGTTTTGATTCCGCAATTCCGGAGTATCTATTGTTAGCTGTGATGGCCGTTCTGGTAACTTGTTTTTTTTTTCTCGCTATCTTGTAGTAAGGCAAGTGCTGTTTGGTTCCTTTTCTGGTTCTAGCTACTATTAACGGTCGGGCGACCGTGTAAGATGGAAGCAGCAACGTGCCGTTTCGCCCCTTCGTAAAGAATCCAGTTCATTCAACAATTTGGGTCATGTGTTTCTTATTATTAAATTTTCTCAACGTGTAACAGATGAATGTCCTGTTAATTGGATTAGGAGCTTGTTTAAACTAAAATAGTAATGCTTTCAGAGTCTTAAATTTTATCTGTATACAAAATTGTTAAGGCTTTCGTGGCCACTTGTTGACAAACTGCCTATTGGCTTCTGTCTCGGGTTCTTCGGCCGACGTTCATCTAATGATTTTTCTGACGTTTCGCTAGCACGAGTGGCTGGCATTGTCAAAGCTTCACTTTCCATTGCCGGTGGTGAACTGGAGCCGAGCTCGCGGGCGCAGACTATATGTACCTGGCGCGCCAACGTCCGAGGGCTTCTCCGCGGTCATTTCCGGTGCGGTTCTCCTCTTGCTACCTGCGACGGTCGTTCGCTGCAGTACGGGAAGCCAGGATCCGTTGACCTTAAGGCTTTCCTCTTTCTTGTTCAAACTGTTCGCGTGTTTTTGTATTTCTACAGCTTCTCTTTACAAGCGCGTGTGATAGTGCTTCTCTACAGCCAGAACTTCCGTGTCGGCGAATTTTATTACCGGCAATGGAGGGTGAAGCTTTGACAATGCCAGCCACTCGTGCTGGCGAAACGTCAGAAAAATCATTAGATGAACGTCGGCCGAAGAACCGGAGACAGAAGCCAATAGGCAGTTTGTTTATCTGGATAATTTAATATTGTGCAAATTCGTATTGAATGTTAAGAGATTGATGAAAGTCCACTTGCGTTAAAACAGGCTACATATTTTTAAATTCCATTTTTTTCTTTAGCTAAAACTTTTAATTTAAAAATTAGGTACAGGCAGTAATAACTGAGTGCAGTGCATTAGTCTGGTGATTTGATTATTGTTACTGAAGAGGTGATTTCATGTAAGGGTTACTACAGTAAGTAATTTCCTTTTTATAACGAAATGGAAGAGAAAAAAAAACGACTTTGGGAACACAGTGATGCGACAAATATCATGGAATAGCGATATGCAAAAATACAGGTGACGGTAGCATCGCGTACAGATAATATACACTGAAGCGCCAAAGAAACTTGTATAGCCACGCGTATTCAAATACAAAGATATGTAAACAGGCAGAATACAGCGCTGCGGTCGGGAACACCTATATAAGACAACAAGCGTCTAGCGCAGTTGTTAGATCTATTAGTGCAATGGCAATAGCAGGTTATCAAGATTTAAGTGAGTCTGAACGTGGTGTTATAGTTGGCGCACGAGCGATGGTACACAGCATCTCCGGGGTAGCGATGATGTCCTTAGGTTAGATAGTCCTAGGGGACTGATGACCTCAGACGTTAAGTCCCTTAGTGCTCAGAGCCATTTAAACCATTTGGTAGCGATGAAATGGGGATTTTCCCGTACGACCATTTCACGTGTCTACCATGAACATCAGGAACCCGGTGAAACATCAAACCTCTGGCATCGCTACGGCCGGAAACAGATCCTCAAGAACGAGACGAACGACGACTGAAGAGAATCGTTCAGTGTGACAGAAGTGCAACCCTTCGACACATTGCTGCAGATTTCAGTGTTGGGCCATCAACAAGTGCCAGCGTGCGAATCATCCTACGAAACATTATCGGTATGGGCTTTCGGAGCCGAAGGCCCACTCGTGTACCCTTGGTGACTGTACAACACAAAGTTTTACGCCTCGCCTGGGCCCATCAACACCCACATTAGACTGTTGATGACAACAAACATGTTTCCAGGTCAGACGAGTCTCGTTTAAAATTCTATCGAGCGGATGGACGTGTACGGATATGGAGACAACCTCAGGAATCCATGGACCCTGCGTGTCAGCGGGGGACTGTTGAAGCTGGTGGAGGCTCTGTAATGGTGTGGGGCATGTGCAGTTGGAATGATATGGGATCCCTGAAACGTCTGGATACGACTCTGATAGGTGACACATACGTAAGCATCCTGTCTGACCACCTGCATCCATTCATGTCGATGGTGCATTCCGACGGACTTAGGCAAGTCCAGCTTGACAAAGCGACACCCCACACGTCCAGAATTGCTACAGAGTGGCTCCAGGAACAATCTGCAGAGTTTAAACACTTCCGCTGGCCACCAAACTCCCCAGACATGCAGGTTATTGAGTATATCTAGGATGTCTTGGAACGTACTGTTCAGAAGAGATCTCGACCCCCACCCCCACTCCGCCCTGCCGGATTCATGGTGTCAGTTCCCTCCAGCAAAACTTCAGACATTAGTCGAGTCCATGTCATGTCGTTTTATGGCACTTAAGCTTGCTCGCGGGGGCCCTACACGATATTAGGCAGGTGTACCAGTTTCTTCTGCTCTTCAGTGTAAAAGGGCTGTGCACAGGCCGAGCTGTTATATGTACTCAAGTGACTATGTGAATCGGTTTCCGACGTGATTGTGTCCTCAGGAATGGAATAAACAGACTTTGAACGCGGAATGTTAGTTGGAGCTAGACGCATGGAACATTACATTTCGGAAATCGTTATGGAGTTCAGTATTCTGAGATCCATTGTGTTAAGAGTGTGCTGAGAACATCTCTCACGACGGAACAAGCAGTGGCCGACGGTCTTGACTGAATGCAGCGGCGTTTGCGTAGAGTTGTCATGCTAACAGTGAAGCAACACTGCGTGAGCTAACGATAGAAATCCGTGTGGGACGTGCGACGAACATATCTATGGCGAAATTTGGCGTTAATGGACCATGGTAACAGACGGCAGACGCGAGTGCTTTTGCTAACAGCACGACGTTGCCCACAAAACTTTTCGTTGGCTCGTGACCACATCGGTTGGACTCTAGACTACTGGAAAACCGTGGCCTGGTCAGACGAGTCCCGATTTCAGTGGTAATAGCTGATGGTAAGGTTCGAGCATGGCGCAGACCCCACCAAGCCGTGTGCCAAAGTTGTCGATAAGGCACTGCGCAAGTTGGTAGTGGTTCCATAATGCTGTTTACTTGGAATGGACTGGGTTCTGTGGTCCAACTGAACAGATCATTGACTGGAAATGGCTATATTCGGCTATTTGGAAACCACCTGGAACCATTCATGCACTTCGTTCCCAAGACAACGATGTCATGTCACTGAATCAATTATTCAAAACGACAGTCACTGCCGGCCGCTGTGGCCGAGCGGTTCTAGGCGCTTCAGTCCGGAACCGCACTGCTGCTACGGCCGCAGGTTCGAATCCTGCCTCGGACGTGGATCTGTGTGGTGGCCTTAGGTTAGTTAGGTTTAAGTAGTTCTAAGTCTAGGGGACTGATGACCTCAGATGTTAAGTCCCATAGTGCTTAGAGCCGTTTGAACCATTTTTTTGACAGTCACAATCGCATTATTTATTTTGCCGCCAACCGGTTTCAACCCGCGATGGGGTCATCTTCAGGGCAATTTACACCATTTGGTCGCTCGCTGGAGTCGTCATCCTGCCTGTGCACGGTGTGCATAGGTACCAACCGTGCACGGGCAGGGTGACGACTCCAGCGAGCGACCAAATGGTGTGAATTGCCCTGAAGATGACCCCATCGCGGGTTGAAACCGATTGGCGGCAAAATAAATAATGCGGTTGTGACTGTCATTTTGAATAACTGATTATAAAATAAATCAATCGCTATTAACTCCACACAGCTATGTTGTCAAAAAATTCATGTCACTGAGCCTCAACGGTTCGCGACTGGTTTGAAGAACAATCTGGACAGTTCGAGCGAACGATTTGGATACCAAGATCGGCCGATCTGAATCCCATTCGACCCCGGCAACATTTTCACAATTGTGGACGGCTCTGGAGGCAGCAAGGCTCAATATTTTTATTGTGGACTTCGAACGGCTTGTTGATTCCATGTTACGTGGAATTGCTGCACTACACCATGGTGGCCGAGCGGTTCTAAGCGCGTCAGTCTGGAACCACGCGGCTGCAGGTTCGAATCCTGCCTCGGTCATGGATGTGTGTGATGTCCTTAGGTTAGTTACATTTACGTAGTTCTAAGTCTAGGGGACTTAAACCAACAATAAGTCCCCTATTGTTGGTTTAAGTCCCCTAGACTTAGAACTACGTAAATCTAACTAACCTAAGGACATCACACACATCCATGACCGAGGCAGGATTCGAACCTGCAATGGTTCAAATGGCTCTAAGCACTATGGGACTTAACATCTGAGGTCATCAGTCCCCTAGACTTCGTCATCGTCATCGTCATCAGCCAATTCAATCATTAGATGATGTGGCCTCTTCGAGTTGTGGATTCAGGTAGGCTTTCAGAAGTCTTCTCCAAGTGGGACGGTCTTGGGCAGTTCTCTCCCAGGTGTTACCAGCGATCTTCTTGATGTCTTTGTCCCATCTGTCTGGTGGTCTTTCTCTAGGCCTCCGGTGCTCTCTCGGACTCGGAAATATGAAGGGAGACATAAGGCCAGAAATCTATCGACGCATCAAGCTTAGCTGGCAAGCATTTGGGAAGAATTCAAAAGTATTCAGATCAAAAATGCCAGTAAATCTGAAGAAAGCAGTATTTGATCAATGCATTCTTCCTGTGATGACGTATGGCTGCGAGACATGGACACTGAACTCATTCACAAAAGGGGAACTTAGGACAGCACAGAGAGCCATGGAGAGATCAATGCTGGGCTATACAAGAAAGGACAGGAAAAGGGCAGATCCGGTCTGTGACGAAGGTTAATGACATCTTAGAGAGAGTAGGTTCCTTGAAATGGCAGTGGGCTGGCCACGTTGCAAGAAGAAAAGACAACAGATGGACGAAGCTAGTACTGGAGTGGAGTCCGAGAGAGCACCGGAGGCCTAGAGGAAGACCACCAGACAGATGGGACAAAGACATCAAGAAGATCGCTGGTAACACCTGGCAGAGAACTGCCCAAGACCGTCCCACTTGGAGAAGACTTCTGACAGCCTACCTGAATCCACAACTCGAAGAGGCCACATCATCTAATGATTGAATTGGCTGATGACGATGACGATGACGAAGTCTAGGGGACTGATGACCTCAGATGTTAAGTCCCATAGTGCTTAGAGCCATTTGAACCATTTTTTCTTCTTTTTTTTTTTTACACCGGGCAAAAGGAGCTCCGGCAGGGCATTAGGAGGTACTTCATGACTTTTACCCACTCAGTGTAAATTAACAAAAATATTTCTTTTCTGGCTAACCAGCCCTTACCATTTCCCTATCCCTTCCTTTGATACCCAGTACCAGTTAACCCACGACTGAACATGTCGTTGTTTCCTTTATTACTTCTTCCATATATAGAGGGATCAGTAGGGGCTACATACTACATCCCTGTCTCATTCCCTTCCTAAGCTGAGACCTTCGTTCTTGTCTTCTATTATTTTTCTGCTTTTCAGATTGTTTACCGTCTGCGTTTCCCTACGGCTCACACCTATCTTCTCACACCATCTACTCCCTATAATGAAATACGAGGCGTGTTTTTTAAGTAAGTACAGTTTTGAAATTTAAAAAAGACGTGCTAAGATATCTCAAAAATTTTATTTTTACATGAAAGCCTGTACCTTCATCTACTTTTCCACAGAATTTCCGTCAAAATTGAGGCACTTGTCAAGACGTTGTAGCAGTTTTTGAATACGCTCCTCATAGAAGTCTGCCGCGTGACTTGTTAACCACTGCATCACCACTGTTTTGATTTCGTCATCGTCTTGAATACGTTGACAGCCCAGGTGTTTCTTCAAATGCAGGAACAGATGGTAGTCACTGGGCGGAAGATCGGGGCTGTACGGCGGATGATCTAGAGTTTCCCATAGAAAAGAAGTGATGTGATCTTTGGTCTGATTCGCCACATGCCTACCGGCATTGTCTTGCAGCAAAACGATGCCCTTGCTCAACTTCCATGGACTGTTGCTTTGATTCTGGTGTGACGTAGGCCACCCATGCTTCATCGGCCGTAACAATTTGGCTTACGAAATCATCACCGTCGTTGTGGTACCGCTCAACAAAGTCAATGCACTGTCTAAACGTTTGGTTTTGTGCACATCCGTCAACATTTTCGGTACCCAACGTGCGCACAATTTTCGGTAATTCAAGTGCTCGGTCACAATGCCATGCAAAACACTACGAGAAACATTAGGGAAGTCATCCCGCAAGGAGGAAATCGTAAAGCGTCTGTTTTCTTTCACCTCATTGTCCACTCCCTGCACCAAACTTTCATTAACGACCGAAGGACGCCAGCTCTGTTGTTCATCATGCACATTTGTGCGGCGATCTTTGAATGCTCTCACCCACTTTCTTACCATTCCATCACTCATAATGTTTTCCCCGTAAACTGCACAGATCTCACGATGAATATCGATCGCTTTTAGGCCTTTAGCACCAAGAAATCTTATAACAGCCCGTACTTCGCAGTCGGTGGGACTCACGATGCCGCGCGGGATTAGCCGAGCAGTCTGGGCGCTGCAGTCATGGACTGTGTGGCTGATCCCGGCGGAGGTTCGAGTCCTCCCTCGGGCATGGGTGTGTGTGTTTCTCCTTAAGATAATTTAGGTTAAGGAGTGTGTAAGCTTAGGGACTGATGACCTTAGCAGTTAAGTCCCATAAGATTTCACACACATTTGAACATTTGGACTCACGATCATCGGAGGCATCTTAAATACTCAGTACACAACGTAAACAAGGAAGAATCAGACTGTAATTGCATCAGTGCGTAGTTTAAGGTACAGGCTTTCATGTAAAAATAAAATTATTATAGTAGGAGTAATCCATCGATCTACAGACCTATATCATTGACGTCGGTTTGCAGTGGGGTTTTGGAGCATATATTGTATTCAAACATTATGAATCACCTCGAAGGGAACGATCTATTGATACGTAATCAGCATGGTTTCAGAAAACATCGTTCTTGTGCAACGCAGCTAGCTCTTTATTCGCACGAATTAATGGCCGCTATCGACAGGGGATCTCAAGTTGATTCCGTATTTCTAGATTTCCGGTAAAGCTTTTGACACCATTCCTCACAAGCGACTTCTAATCAAGCTGCGGGCCTATGGGGTATTGTCTCAGTTGTGCGACTGGATTCGTGATTTCCTGTCAGAAAGGTCGCAGTTCGTAGTAATAGACGGCAAATCATCGAGTAAAACTAAAGTGATATCAGGTGTTCCCCAGGGAAGCGTCCTGGGACCTCTGCTGTTCCTGATCTATGTAAATGGCCTGGGTGACAATCTGAGCAGTTCTCTTAGGTTGTTCGCAGATGATGCTGTAATTTACCGTCTAGTAAGGTCATCCGAAGACCAGTATCAGTTGCAAAGCGATTTAGAAAAGATTGCTGTTTGGTGTGGCAGGTGGCAGTTAACGCTAAATAACGAAAAGTGTGAGGTGATCCACATGAGTTCCAAAAGAACTCCGTTGGAATTCGATTACTCGATAAATAGTACAATTCTCAAGGCTGTCAATTCAACTAAGTACCTGGGTGTTAAAATTACGAACAACTTCAGTTGGAAAGACCACATAGATAATATTGTTGGGAAGGCGAGCCAAATGTTGCGTTTCATTGGCAGGACACTTAGAAGATGCAACAAGTCCATCAAAGAGACAGCTTACACTACACTCGTTCGCCCTCTGTTAGAATATTGCTGCGTGGTGTGGGATCCTTACCAGGTGGGATTGACGGAGGACAACGAAAGGGTGCAAAAAGGGCAGCTCGTTTTGTATTATCACGTAATAGGGGAGAGAGTGTGGCAGATATAATACGCGAGTTGGGATGGAAGTCATTAAAGTAAAAACGTTTTTCGTCGCGGCGAGATCTATTTACTAAATTTGAGTCGCCAACTTTCTCTTCCGAATGCGAAATTATATTGTTTAGCCCAACCTACATAGGTAGGAAAGATCATCAAAATAAAATAAGAGAAATGAGAGGTCGAACAGAAAGGTTTAGGTGTTCGTTTTTCCCGCGCGCCGTTCGGGAGTGGAATGGTAGAGAGATAGTATGATTGTGGTTCGGTGAACCGTCTGCCAAGCACTTAATTGTGAATTGCAGAGTAATCATGTAGATGTAGATGTAGATATCTTATCACGTCTTTTTTAAATTTCAAAACGGTACTTACTTAATAAAACACGCCTCATATTTTACAGCTGACAGCCACAATTTCCATCACTAGGAACAAGAGTGTACTGAAGAGCAGGGTACTGCTTGAAGTCAAGGAGTGTTAGGGAAAATATTGCCATCATAAGCTGGCATATTCGGCTCCGCACCCGCAGCACACAGGGACGGAAGTTTCGACAGCCTGCTCGGCTTCCGTCTTCGGTGGGTGATGGAACGGCGTCGGGCTCTTCTCCTCGCCCGGCAGGAGCCGACGCGGCGGCGACTACTTTCTCCAGGGCCGGAAGCTCGGCTCGGCTCGCTCTTTCGATCCCGGCCCAGATTGGATGGCTGCACAAACACGGCAGGCGCCGCCCAGCATACGAGACCCGAGCGCTGCCCTCTGCAGAGTGCACGCATCAAGCCGGGACGTGATGGCCGAGACTGACCAGGGGGCAACACACGTCTTCTGACCAGCGTTCCGAGGCTATTCTGCAGCGCCTAAGCATTCTGTTAACTCGTCACTCCTTCGACTGGCTAGATGCTACAGTCCGTGTTTCCTGCCTTGTCATAAACCTTTCAGTATATTCGTAATGGATTATGTAATATCCACGACTATATTTTACTCAGAATAATTTTCACGACAGAACTGTGTGTGGAATTTGATCGGAAAATATCGTGTTATCAATCAAAAGGACTCCATCGACACTAAAAAATAATATATAATTAATTATTATTTGTGTAATAATTTAATTTTCTGTGTCAATAATATCTCAGACAATGTATAACGCCTCTTCTTCTTGATGATTTGGTTTGATTTGTACTTGGCCTCGGCTAAAACTCGGCGACAGTCGGAAAAGTGTTGAGATCGTTATCAAGTTACGAAGACGACGTTACACAAAATAACAGTGCTGAATCGAAATGTCGACGTGCGTGAGATATTTACTTCACCAAGAATCGTAATTAATCGTTCGTAATCGAAATTAGCTGATTTATGATGAAATATTATTGATAAAACCAATACAGTCACATCTACAACAAATTCCTTACAAGCTGGTTGTAATTTCAAGTATCTAAGAAATCGTAACAGTGGGCTTGTTATTTGAGTCAAAGATTCTACACAAGCGCCGAGCGTTACAGTCAAATATTATCACTGCGCGTAATTATTACTCTGCAGTTTCATGTCAATAATTTGATATCACAAATGCACGACTTGGCACGAGAGGGTGTTTTATTGCACAATATCAGTCATGGAAATGGAAGAGGATGTAGATGAAGATGAAATGGGAGATACGATACTGCGTGAAGAGTTTGACAGAGCACTGAAAGACCTGAGTCGAAACAAGGCCCCGGGAGTAGACAACATTCCATTAGAACTACTGATGGCCTTGGGAGAGCCAGTCATGACTCTACCATCTGGTGAGCAAGATGTATGAGAAAGGCGAAATACCCACAGACTTCAAGAAGAATATAATAATTCCAATACCAAAGAAAGCAGGTGTTGACAGATGTGAAAATTACCGAACTATCAGTTTAATAAGTCACAGCTGCAAAATACTAACGCGAATTCTTTACAGACGAATGGAAAAACTGGTAGAAGCGGACCTCGGGGAAGATCAGTTTGGATTCCGTAGAAATGTTGGAACACGTGAGGCAATACTAACCTTACGACTTATCTTAGAAGAAAGATTAAGGAAAGGCAAACCTACGTTTCTAGCATTTGTAGACTTAGAGAAAGCTTTTGACAACGTTAACTGGAATACTCTCTTTCAAATTCTGAAGGTGGCAGGGGTAAAATACAGGGAGCGAAAGGCTATTTACAATTTGTACAGAAACCAGATGGCAGTTATAAGAGTCGAGGGGCATGAAAGGGAAGCAGTGGTTGGGAAAGGAGTGAGACAGGGTTGTAGCCTCTCCCCAATGTTATTCAATCTGTATATTGAGCAAGCAGTAAAGGAAACAAAAGAAAAATTCGGAGTAGGTATTAAAATTCATGGAGAAGAAGTAAAAACTTTGAGGTTCGCCGATGACATTGTAATTCTGTCAGAGACAGCAAAGGACTTGGAAGAGCAGTTGAACGGAATGGACAGTGTCTTGAAAGGAGGATATAAGATGAACATCAACAAAAGCAAAACGATGATAATGGAATGTAGTCAAATTAAATCGGGTGATGCTGAGGGGATTAGATTAGGAAATGAGACACTTAAAGTAGTAAAGGAGTTTTGCTATTTAGGGAGCAAAATAATTGATGAAGGTCGAAGTAGAGAGGATATAAAATGTAGACTGGCAATGGCAAGGAAATCGTTTCTGAAGAAGAGAAATTATTAAAATCGAGTATAGATTTAAGTGTCAGGAAGTCGTTTTTGAAAGTATTTGTATGGAGTGTAGCCATGTATGGAAGTGAAACATGGACGATAACCAGTTTGGACAAGAAGAGAATAGAAGCTTTTGAAATGTGGTGCTACAGAAGAATGCTGAAGATAAGGTGGGTAGATCACGTAACTAATGAGGAGGTATTGAATAGGATTGGGGAGAAGAGAAGTTTGTGGCACAACTTGACTAGAAGAAGGGATCGGTTGGTAGGACATGTTTTGAGGCATCAAGGGATCACAAATTTAGCATTGGAGGGCAGCGTGGAGGGTAAAAATCGTAGAGGGAGACCAAGAGATCAATACACTAAGCAGATTCAGAAGGATGTAGGTTGCAGTAGGTACTGGGAGATGAAGAAGCTTGCACAGGATAGAGTAGCATGGAGAGCTGCATCTAACCAGTCTCAGGACTGAAGACCACAACAACAACAAAATCAGTCACTTCCTAACCGAGCCTTGAAAAGAAAACTTTCCCAGGTGTTGGGGGGATTTAAATCATATGCTTCGGACCTATCACTGAAGTTCCATAAACCACGGGCTATTATGAATGAAAATTGCCTATCAGTGTTCGTCACCTAAATCACTGTCTAAGTAATGTTTAGTTCATTTATCTAGTTAAAAGTTCACTTTATTCTAGTAGGTAAAAGTCCTCCGTTCGAATTCTAATGCCGTGGTATTTGAAGTCAGAAGATCGTATTACTGCGTCACAATAGATCGCAATTATTCAATCTCATAAACAATCTAAGCGCGCCTACATGTACGAGCAATCAAATACGAGGTGCAATCAAGTTGTAAGGCCTACGATTTTTTTTTTCTCCGAACTGGAAAGAGATAGAAACATGCGCATTGTTTTAAAATGAGGCCGCGTTCACTGTCAATACATCCCAGAGATGGCAGCACCGTACGGCAGATG
This sequence comes from Schistocerca nitens, assembly GCF_023898315.1. Taxonomy (NCBI): domain Eukaryota; kingdom Metazoa; phylum Arthropoda; class Insecta; order Orthoptera; family Acrididae; genus Schistocerca; species Schistocerca nitens. The sequence goes on from NC_064614.1 coordinate 26,572,446, forward strand.
GAATTTTACTGCCAGCGGCGAGAATGAGAACTGTTTTAAATACTTAAAATGGCGACGTTTCCCTTACTTCAACAGCGTGCAATCATTCGTTTTCTGAATTTGCGTGGTGTGAAACCAATTAAAATTCATCGACAGTTGAAGGAGACATGTGGTGATGGAGTTATGGATGTGTCGAAAGTGCGTTCGGTGGTGCGACAGTTTAATGAAGGCAGAACATCGTGTGACAACAAACCGAAACAACCTCGGGCTCGCACAAGCCGGTCTGACGACATGATCGAGAAGGTGGAGAGAATTGTTTTGGGGGATCGCCGAATGACTGTTGAACAGATCGCCTCCAGAGTTGGCATTTCTGTGGGTTCTGTGCACACAATCCTGCATGACGACCTGAAAATGCGAAAACTGTCATCCAGGTGGGTGCCACGAATGCTGACGGATAACCACATGGCTGCCCGTGTGGCATGTTGCCAAGCAATGTTGACACGCAACGACAGCATGAATGGGACTTTCTTTTCGTCGGTTGTGACAATGGATGAGACGTGGATGCCATTTTTCAATCCAGAAACAAAGCGCCAGTCAGCTCAATGGAAGCACACAGATTCAGCGTCACCAAAAAAATTTCGGGTAACCGCCAGTGCTGAAAAAATGATGGTGTCCATGTTCTGGGACAGCGAGGGCGTAATCCTTACCCATTGCGTTCCAAAGGGCACTACGGTAACAGGTGCATCCTACGAAAATGTTTTAAAGAACAAATTCCTTTCTGCACTGCAACAAAAACGTCCGGGAAGGGCTGCGCGTGTCCTTTTTCACCAAGACAACGCACCCGCACATCGAGCTAACGTTACGCAACAGTTTCTTCGTGATAACAACTTTTAAGTGATTCCTCATGCTCCCTACTCAGCTGACCTGGCTCCTAGTGACTTTTGGCTTTTTCCAACAATGAAAGACACTCTCCGTGGCCACACATTCACCAGCCGTGCTGCTATTGCCTCAGCGATTTTCCAGTGGTCAAAACAGACTTCTAAAGAAGCCTTCGCCGCTGCCATGGAATCATGGCGTCACCGTTGTGAAAAATGTGTACGTCTGCAGGGCGATTACGTCGAGAAGTAACGCCAGTTTCATCGATTTCGCGTGAGTAGTTAATTAGAAAAAAAAATCGGAGGCCTTAGAACTTGAATGCACCTCGTATATGACCTGCTTCGGCTAACTCTCGTAACGTAGTGACAATGCATTGAATTGTACTTCGTCATTACTCACGATTCCCAAAGAATACTCACACGGAGTATTCTTTGGGATCGTTGGTTCTACTTTATGAATGTTAATTTATGCTAATTTTGCGATTTATTATGATTTTGATTTTAATTTTACTGAAATTTAATCTCTCTGTCGTAGATTGCTAAATTGTCAAGTCTTAGATTCCTGATTTAATTACTTGTTATTGTCCTAATAATAGTGATAAATGGAACATCGTTCGCTTATTCACTTTTCTGGGAATTTGGGACTTGGGGGGAAATCTTTGGGGTATTGGGAGCTAATTTTTGATTTTTATATCTCGTCCGAGGAATTGGCATTACAAATGTTCATGGAAAATAGACAATGCAAATCATCTTTGGTTATCTGTGTTAATTGTAGATCAAGGACGCTTCTTCTTCGAACCATTGAACTGACTGGACGCGATTGATGTAACACTGAGGTCTGTAAGAAACTGTGATGTATTGTTAATTAATATTTTCAAAATAGTTACTTTGGATGTGAAATGATTTTTATTTATTTCAAAGTTAAATCCATTGTAATTCTCATCCTATGTAAGTGTTAATTTTCCCTCTCAGCTGCTAAGGAGCGCAGCCATTAGCGTTAGTGATTTACAGCGCAGTTTATGAGTAAATTGTAGAAAAGTAATAAGCAATTTTCATTGAGAATATTTTCAAATGTCAATGCATATTAAGGCTAAACCAAATTGAATTAATATATATTATTTGTTTGTGGTAAAATAGGATCTGAAGCGACAATCGATAAGTGATTGTCTCATGTCAGCCGCCATCTTAGTAAAATACTGCAGTGGGAGTTTTCAATAGAAATTTTATCAGACACAAATGTTGTTGGTTATAAATAATTACTATAATACTTGTGGGTTGGTAGCTCAGAACCTACTTTGAAAAGAAAAATTTAACTTAGATTGCATCTTTAAATACAGTGCAGACAGCACGTTACGTTATATAAATTCTTGTCTCCTGATGTATGAAGCCTGATTATTTCGCACTAGTTTCGTGAAATATTTTAACAGGAAAAATACCCCAGTGTTGTGCGCGTGTAGTATTCTGTGACAAACTGTTCATTTTGGGAAAGAGAAGTGCTTCCACCCCATATAACAGTAGTATTAAATTTGATAAACGATCTTCAATTTAGTGCCATTTACACTACATTTCAGACAACATTGCCACACATATCTCAGGTGGAGATTTCTTTAGCAAAGTGACGATTATTAGACGGGAAAAGCAATGTTGATCCGCGCGGGATTAGCTGAACGGTCAGGGGCGCTGCAGTCATGGACTGTGCGACTGGTTCCGGTGGAGGTTCGAGTCCTCCCTCGGGCATGGGTGTGTGTGTTTGTCCTTAGGATAATTTAGGTCAAGTAGTGTGTAAGCTTAGGGACTGATGACCTTAGCAGTAAAGTCTCATAAGATTTCACACATATTTGAACATTTTTGAACAATGTTGAAATGAAACGACTTGTTACGTTGATAATAGGTAACCGGTGTTACTGGTGATCTTGCTGAAATAGCACAACACATAATCAAGCCACGAATACCACAGCACGCCACAATGACTAATTGCAACTGTAATTTAAGTTGGTTATTTATCTGGGTATAAATATGCAACCAGTCCCTCTTTTGATTTTAGATACGATTTATTGTCCTAACTGGTTCTCGAGTCATTTGTCTCATCATCTGATGGAGGTGTTGGGTGTTGTAAGAACATTACATCGTCGATCAAATGTTGCTAGACGCTGTAGTTTTGACAGAGCTGAAAAGGCGGAAATTTAGCAATCGGTAACTAAACTTTTCTGAAACGAAAGTGTTATTACGCTTTGGGTACTTACAGTGCACTACATTGTGGTAGCCATAGCAAGTCCATTCCCCGTAATGGACATTAGCAGGTGTACCAACAAATACGCACAGTATGTAGCTGCACTTGGTATCACACTTATTCACGAAATGTAAACACTGGATGTGAATACAAAGCATATGTATACAATAGACATAAAACTTCACTCCATCATAATCTTTGGGCTGAGGTGCATTATATTCCATTGTTGTTGTTGCTGTTGTTGTTGTGGTCAACAGTCCTGAGACTGGTTTGATGCAGATCTCCATGCTGCTCAATCCTGTGCAAGCTTCTTCATCTCCCAGTACCTGCTGCAACATACATCCTTCTGAATCTGCTTAGAGTATTCATCTCTTGGTCTCCCTCTACGATTTTTACCCTCCACGCTGCCCTCCAATACTAAATTCGTGATCCCTTGATGCCTCAGAACATGTCCCACCAATCGATTCCTTCTTCTAGTCAATTTGTGCCACAAAATCCTCTTCTCCCCAATTCTACTCAATACCTCCTCATTAGTTATGTGATCTACCCATCTAATCTTCAGCATTCTTCTGTAGCACCACATTCCGAAAGCTTCTCTTCTCTTTTTGTTCTCTTCTTGTCCAAACTATTTATAGTCAATGTTTCACTAGCAAATATAAAAAGTACACATAATATATTTAAGTGTATCTTCCTAGCAGGAGGTGTGTCCTTATATCGACAATATACAAGTAATATGGATTAAAAAGATACAGGAAAGATAAACAAAGAGACTAAACTAAATAGTGAATAGGCTACAACATGTCATAGTTGCTATATGACAAAGAGGATGAAATATTTACTATGTAATTAAGTTACAGAATGCCTTATTTGCTTCAAGACTGGAAGAATATAGTTGCAGGAGGACGAATATGTCTTATCGTCGTTTTTCTTTTGCTTTTTTTGTGCCAGGTTGTCTTGGAAAATCTGGAAGAAAGAGATCTGCTATAACTGAGTTTGTTCGTTAAGAACTTCAAGGAAATCCATGTTTAACCCTTCTTTAACAATGTGTAGAACAGATAGATTGTTGTTAATATCACGAAAAGTGTTCATGATGAGCAATATGTGACATGATTCTTCGAGAATCCAGGCACCAAAAATACCAGGAAAAAAAACCATATTCATCCTCCTGCATAAATTATGTATTCTCACTCTTGTAACAACTATGATCATTTATAACTTAAATACATAGTAAGTATTTCCCCCTGTTAGACATCTAGAAGCTATGACGTGTAGCTCATTTACTCTTTAATTACATAGTAAACAGTTCACACTCTCTATTTAAAATTCGTGTGCCTTTTTAGTACTTTGCTCTTGTATAATGTCAAGGTAAGAAAACACCTGCAGCTGGTAAAATTTACTTAAATATATTATCTGTACTTTTAAATATTTACTGTGTAATATAATGCATCTCAGGCCAGTAGAAAAAATGCTTTGCTACATCATGATCTTTATATATAATCATAATCGTAATGACGAATATGGACTAAATTCCGTTCACTAAAAAAAAATCTATTTAAGACACATTCTGGCTGCTTCACAAAGATATATTGTGGGGCTAGATGAAAAAAATAATTGAAATATAATAATAGGACAGGTTTGTTTGTGTGGCCATTTACAAAGCGAATATTGTGAGTAGCTTTGCAAGACGAATGCATCAGTATCTCGCTAGAACGATACCAAAACCTTGTAGACACCAACACCTTGGAGATGCCAGCAACTTAAGAGTCTATGCAGTTTTAAGATTTTCGCAGAGGACCAACTCACAGTTAACAATACATCTGTGCCTTTTGGGCAATAAGTGTATGTTCAATACTGTAATAACGAATGCTGATAACATAAAATTAAATAACAACACTTGTAGTGAAGAAGAATTGCAGTTTTACTAAAATTTATTGCAGTAGATGGAAATAATATGGAAATGTAACAAGCGATAATAAAGTTTTGAAATTATACATGTAAGAAAAAGCAAGTGTTGTGAACAGATAGACAACTTTGTTAACAAATTGGCTTTCAGCCTAAGGGTGAAAATAAGAAATTTAGAGGATTAGGTTATTCTATTTGTCAGTATTAAACTACCAGGTTTAATATTTTGTTAATGCTGTATTAAAATATACGTTTTGTAGTAGGAAGAGGCAACACTGCAACAGAGTTAATCGAAGCATCGTTTGGAAGCAGGACTTAGTGAGTTTTAAAACAAATGGAAGAAACATTAAATACAAACGTCAAACAACGAAAAGTCTAACAATGAAACAAAAACAACACAAAAAAGATAGATTGTGACTCAACGCACAGAGGCGCTGTGGCGCAGATGGAGACAATGGAAAGATTGCTTAACATCCAGCTTTCGGGAGAAGAAGTCTTCCTTCATAAGTAAAACAGGAAAAGAAACATTAAACACAAATGTCAAACAAGAAAAAGTCTAACAATGAAACAAAAACAACACAAAAAGGATAGATTGCGACTCAACACACAGAGGCGCTGTGGCGCAGACAGAGACAGTGAAAAGATAGTTAACATCCAGCTTTCGGAATAAGAAGTCTTCCTTCATAAGCAAAACACGCGCTCAGGAAAACACACACACACACACACACACACACACACACACACACAGAGAGAGAGAGAGAGAGAGAGAGAGAGAGAGAGAGAGAGAGAACGACCGTACATAACTATCATGTGTGTGTGAGTTGCACTTTCAAGGGTGTGTGTGTTTTCTGCTTCTGAAGGACTTCTTTGCCTGAAAGCTTAAAGTTTAGCAGTCTTTTCATTAGGTCTGCCTGCAATTAAATGTGTTTCATGTAATATGAAAATAGTATCATGTTGAGATGTTAAGTAAAAAAAAAATTCAGAAAGAATAATATTTAAGGTGGTCAGTTGGAGCTGTCAGTATTACGAGATTGTCACCCTGTTCTAAGAATAAGACGTTTCGTACCAGCAAACTAGTATAAAGTATGTTGTAGTTTAGTTCGGGGAAAAATGTTCTTCAGGAAAAGAAATCAGTAAATAATGTTTTTATTTTATTGTTACAACTTAAGTAGATTAAGTACTTGTCACAGCTGCATAGCCGAGAAGGTGTAGAATGAACTCCGACAGCAAAGATATCTTGTGTGAATCAGCAGTTCAGATAAGTAATAGGTAATTCTCATTTCCTGATGTATGTTCATTTAGGGGATAAAAATTCATTTTCTTGACGAGTGACTGGCAGTGAAGCTAATACTTTATTTGGGGCAGAAGTTAAATTTGAACTTAAACGTAGCACACGTTTAAATATTCTCTCCCTTCTGCGTGTGGGGATTTTCCATAGACGCCTTTGCTCATCTACGCATGTAGTTCGTAATTTCGTTCTTGATCTGTCTAGTTAAATTTTATTACTGTCGATAGCATCACATTTCATATGCTCCAGTTTCTTCGTATTTATGATGGTCCAAATTTCACTTCCATACAGTGCTATGGTCCAGTCCCCCTGTCTGCAAGAGTACACAAGATTCCGTGTACGTGTTGTATGGTCTACATTGGAACTGTAAAGAGAATTATTAATACAGGGTTGAATGAACATAAGAGTCTTTGCCGACTAGGGAAAACAGACAAATCAGCTGTGGCGAAACATGCTCTTCAGTCAGGTGATCACGTAGTGAAATTTTCTGAAACTGAAGTTTTATGTACTATGACTAACTATTATCAACGGCTGTATAAGAAGCCATCAAAATATATAACCATGGGGATAATTTTAAGAGAAAGGAAGAAGCCATGAAGCTCAGCGATATATGGACAGTGGCACTACAGAATCGATGAGAAGTTTTTATCTTTGGCGTACTAAGATTGATGGTTATATTTAATCTTTGACAAGGTCTATCACTGCTATCTCGTGAAATCCAGACCACGCCCACTTTCCACGTATTTAGACCGCTCTTCGACGTCCGACTCGTCAGTCGGCAAGACTCAGCACAACCAGGGGTACCTCCGAAGATGTCCAACGCAGCCTTGGACGAAACGTCAGGGATAGAAGAGTTCCATGGACCACGGCCATACAACCCGGAAGAATACTCAACAATGTATTACATAACCAAATTATGTAAAAGTAAGTGGACAAATATGCGATATAATTTGTGTAACAAGTACATTATTCTGATTACACCATTATAACAAAAGCCACAACTTTCAATATAAAGTATAATTTTTTTAATGTATTGGGTGTCCCTCTTAAGAATGGTCAGGCCCATTTTCTCTGGTGCCTCGGCAGATGTCTGTAATTTCGTTTTTGCTGTGTGTGCATGGAATCGGGCCAAAGAAATACTGCTCATCATGTGTTTCATGAGAGGCCCAGTGTCAACGGAAAACTTAGAGTGCTGCCCCAAATTCGTCCAGTGTGATAGTCGGTTGAGCAATATGTGTTAACAAGGATAGACAAACATGAATAATAACCAGCACTGCATCAGCGACTGAGTAGCGCTGCTGCGTGGCGGTAGCAGACAACACGGGGTGGGGCGCTGCATGAGACGGGGGAAGTCCTTTATGTTTTGCTGTCACTTTAATATACACCCGCTGAAACGAACACCGCACTAGACTAATTTTGGACCGCTCCATCATTTTGTCTGTAATGGGAAACAAAACGACGCTTTACGTGACGCGGGGCATAGAATGTAAGAAGTGGCAGGCAGAATTTGTTTGGCCAAACTCTAAGTACATATTGAAGAACGAAATTCCAAATATCTGTCGAAACACCGGAGAAAATGAGCCTGACAGCTCTTAGGAGAGGAAGACGGTACTGCCTATGTAGGTACGGAAGTGATACTGCCTTCTTTTCGGCTAAGTATATTCTGCGTGAGCCTATAGATTATTCCTATTTATTAAAACAAAACGGCCACAACCTGTTTAGGGTCATCTACGAAGACAGGAGGAGAGATTAGTCTCTAACGTCCCGTCGACGAGACGACGAGGTCATCAGAGAAGGAAATCGGCTGTGTCCTTTCGAAAGAATCGTCATGACATTCACTTAGGGATATCGCAGGAAACCTGAATCCAGTTGGCCGGACAAGTGCAGTAATCGCTGTCTTCCAGAATAAGACTCCAATGTCTTAACAGTGCACCGGCTCCCGCAATCTCAGCGACGAATCATTTCACGTCTGTTAAGTTGTAACCTCCCTCTTACTAATCGGCCTATTCTGCTTGCGATATAAAATATGACCGTGGATCGCGTGTATACCTAACGGATTTTTTCTAATTGTATGAGGCTATCTTTCCCGAAGAAGTGATACCGATAAGTAGGAGGAAAGTGTACAACCGATCCTTCTGATGGAAAGTCTACGAAAAATAGAAGTAATTAAACCGAACAGGACTATAATTTGGAAAATGGAAGTTATTTCGAGCATTCACTCACGAACAACACTGGATAGAAAGGGGCACCACTGATCACGAATCCAAAAGTTACACTAATGAACGAATAGGAAGTAATTAACGGTCGCCAGCCCACTAGGGCAATTTACATCCATAATCCTGTACAACATGCTGGGAAAGAAAAACATGCATTATTAAACACTAATTTTAAGTGAGTATGTAATAATAAAGAAAACTGAGAATTCACTGTTACCTTATGTTTGGCATTAAATTTTGAAAAAGGCAACCGAGTAATGATTTGAAAATATGCAATTAATCTGTATGTTAGTAATGAACTTCGTTACGCGAACAATGACTTTCAGTGACGTCAGCATAACGTCATCAAAGAACTTTAGAAAAAAAAAGCAAGCACTTTTTACTTTGCCGTTACTTATTTTGAAAATTGAATTTCATATTATTGTCTGAATAACTGAGCCTTTTCTACTGACTTGAACAGAATTAAATACTAGAATGCGTACCAAACCGAACAGCCATGTGGTCCAAACTACATGAAAATAAATAAAACTTCCGCACTCTTAATTTGTGCATTTCTTTAGATTTGAATTTTTTTTCAGTGATTGATTCTCAAACTTGAAAATTGAAATTGCTTTACATTAGTCGTATTCTGAAGCCTCTGTTGTGCAACAGTTAATTGAAAATAAACTAAGGCTAAAATTCTTAAAAGAGAAATTATTCATTAATAAACAGGCTGTAGCTATTCAATTTGTTTCTTATGACACTCAGTTAGCATATTAGGGAAAAAAAGGAACAAGGATCCTGCTTGGTAACAATGTCTGGGGGCAATGAGGACACAATAGCCCTGAGTGTAACTGATTATTATTTAAATAAATCTTATCAATCAAATCACATTCAGTTGTGCTGCTGGGTTAGCCGTTAATACTTTCTACCAATGAACAGTCTTACGTCATTCCTGTGCATACGACGAAACTCGGAGCTGACGGCGATTTGTGTTGCTGGAACTGCTGCTGTTGTTGAAGACGGTAGCATTTTGTGGAGCCACGGCTAATTATAGGAACGGGCAATCGTAATTAATACAGCCTCTTCCACCCGTCCACTGTCCGTACTCCGGCTCTAGACATCTGTCCAACGCGCGTACATGATGCCGCCGAAAATTGTACTCTCTACTGCGAGAGCGTTAACACCACACTTCTCCACACTACGAGCGCCGGAATCCGTCTCCCACTCTTTCTGCGCGCTCTGCGCAACAACTACCTACCCAAAGATTTTACAACGCACAAGCACTGCTATTATCGTTGCTAGTCGATGCAAATAATAATTCCTTTGGTTTTTCTCAGAGTTTATAAGTTTCACGGAAAAAGACAGACAAATACAATGAAACGTCAACGGACTTCTACCTAAATGTACACATACAGTGAAGCAATGTCCTTACTTATCAAAAGAAAGCATTTAAATTACAAATATTTACATGTTGTTGTTGTTGTTGTGGTCTTCAGTCCTGAGACTGGTTTGATGCAGCTCTCCATGGTACTCTATCCTGTGCAAGCTTCTTCATCTCCGAGTACCTACTGCAACATACATCCTTCTGAATCTGCTTGATGTATTCATCTCTTGGTCTCCCTCTACGATTTTTACCCTCCACGCTGCCCTCCAGTACTAAATTGGTGATCCCTTGATGCCTCAGAACATGTCCTACCAACCGATCCCTTCTCCTAGTCAAGTTGTGCTACAAAATCCTCTTTTCCCCAATTTTATTCAATACCTCATCATCAGTTATGTGATCTACCCATCTAATTTTTAGCATTCTTCTGTAGCACCACATTTCGAAAGCTTCTATTCTCTTCTTGTCTAAACTATTTATCGTCCATGTTTCACTTCCATACGTGGCTACACTCCATACAAATACTTTCAGAAATGACTTCCTCACACTTAAATCTATACTCGATGTTAACAAATTTCTCTTCTTCATAAATGCTTTCCTTGCCATTGCCAGTCTACATTTGATATTCTGTCTACTTCGACCATTATCACTTACTTTGCTCCCCAAATAGCAAACCTCCCTTACTACTTTAAGTGTGTCATTTCCTAATCTAATACCCTCAGCATCTCCCGACTTAATTCGACTACATTCAGTTATCCTTGTTTTGCTTTTGTTGATGTTCATGTTGTATCTTCCTTTCAAGACGCTATCCATTCCGTTCAACTGCACTTCCAAGTTCTTTGCTATCTCTGACGGAATTAAAATGTCATCGGCGAACCTCAAAGTTTTTATTTCTTCTCCATGGATTTTAATACCTATTCCGAATTTTTCTTTTGTTTCCTTCACTGCTTGCTCAATATACAGATTGAATAACATCGGGGAGAGGCTACAACCCTGTCTCACACCCTTCCCAACCACTGCTACCCTTTAATGTCCCTCGACTCTTATAACTGCCATCTGGTTTCTGTACAAATTGTAAATAGCTCCCTGTATTTTACCCCGCCACCTTCAGAATCTGAAAGAGAGTATTCCAATCAACATTGTCAAAAGCTTTCTCTAAGTCTACAAATGCTAGAAACGTAGGTTTGCCTTTTCTTAATCTAGCTTCTAAGATAAGTCGTAGGGTCAGTATTGCCTCACGTGTTCAAATATTTCTACGGAATCCAAACTGATCTTCCCCGAGATCGGCTTCTACTAGTATTTCAATTCGTCTGTAATGAATTCGCGTTAGTATTTTGCAGCCGTGACTTATTAAACTGATAATTCGCTAATTTTCACACCTGTCAACACCTGCTTTCTTTGGGATTGGAATTATTATATTCTTCTTGAAGTCTGAGGGTATTTCACCTGTCTCATACATCTTGCTCACCAGATGGTAGAGTTTTGTCAGGGTTGGCTCTCTCAAGGCTATCAGTAGTTCTAATGGAATGTTGTCTACTCCCTCCGGCCTTGTTTCGACTTAGGTCTTTCAGTGCTGTGTCAAACTGTTCACGCTGTATCATATCTCCCATTTAATCTTCATTTACATCCTCTTCCATTTCCATAATATTGTCCTCAAATACATCGCCCTTGTATAGACCCTCTATATACTCCTTCCACCTTTCTGCTTTCCCTTCTTTGCTTATTATATATTTACATACAATTAGAAAAAAAGTTATATATCGGTAGTATGTGTCATGTATCCTGCATTTTCGGTGTTACAAAGTATCTACACCGAAGATAGCGTGGTCACGCGACTACAGCCCGTGAAGCGTGCGTCGTTATGACCTGGACTAAACATTTTTGTGACTACGGCGTCACACCCAGGGCCGCTGTTTGAAATTCCCGCCGCGTTCTGCGACTGAGCAGACCGCGGCTGTCCGCCAGCGGCGAAAGAGGGCCACGTGGTGGATGAGGCGAGGCAGTTCGGCGCTCAGCAAGGAGTCAGCTGATGGCAATTCCGGCCGTCGTCCAGGAAGGAATGAACGTAAACTGCACTCTGACTTGAGGTGAACGGAGGATGCGTGCGGGAATTGGCTGTGAGGATGTGGACGCATGAGGGTAAATTGTCGGTACAGAAGACAGGGCAGAATGACGTTGGAATGAGTTGGAGTGAAACGTATCATTTGGTGCAAACAGCTAGGAATTAAATATTGTGTCTTCCGTAAGTACTCTACCGTGAGTACTAAATTTCTAACTTAATGAACATTTTGTCCTAGGCTCTGAGAGTCTTGTGAATTCGATGTACGAGGCCTGTTCAGAAAGTAAGCTCCGATTGATTGCCAAATTGAAACCACAGTGAACATCAGAAATGTTTTACTTGTAACAATTAGCTACACCTTTCAGCTACTTCTCTACGTAGTCGCCGTTCTGACTTAGACTTTTGTCATAGCGTTGTACCAACTTTTCAATAGCCTCATCATAGAAGGCAGCCGCCAGTGCTTTCCGCCAATTCTCCACGCTGGCCTACACCTCGTTGTCTGTGTCAAAATGTTGTCGTCAAAGACAGCGGTTCATGTGACCAGAGATGAAACTCAGGGGGAGACAATTGCGGACTGTATTGTGGGTAATCTAACATTTCCATTTGCAAACGATGCAGGAGCATCTTCATTGCCCCTGCAGAATGCGGCTGAGAATTGTCTTGAAGACGAAACAGCACGACAGTTATGTAATGTTAGCTGCATAGCTTCAGGCGAAATTTCTCACCAGGCCCTCGTACTTGGCGGCAGACACTATTTTCTAGACATCTTTACGCACTCACTGCGAGCTCAGAAATGAGAAGAGCGACGTGATGCTAACTGGGGTTATACTAGAGACACTACCCAACACATCTGTGCAAAGCTTTATCGGATTTTCATAGTCGTTTCCATTTCGCGACCGATCGAAGCTTACTTTCTGAACGCCCCTCGTATATTATGAACTTGTCTGTTGCAATGGTTCGATTGTTCTCAAATTGTACGGCTTTCTTGCCGCTGGTGTTGAACGGTACCTCTGTTTCTACATCCAAGGAAAAAAGAACCTTTCATTCAATGGAAAATAAAAGTGAAGCCCTTACGATACTTGTCAGTTGCGCCGAAGCAGTGGTCTGATGGAAAGAGCTTTCTAGTTAAGTCATCAAGCTGAAGTGGTCTTTTCATGTGTCAGTTACGGACTACTTACAGTTGTTTATCTCTTGGCGTATGGTAGCTACCTAAGAAGTTACACTTATACATGTCCTTGTGTTCTTGGTGGTTGGGTGAAGCTAAATACGTTAAACTGGGTTACTACTGTTGTAGAATTCCCCCGTGAAGAGGTCCGATCAAGAAATTTGTGATTTTACGTTGCCGTAGCACATGACTTGGCTTGGGTGGTTAGGGCTTATTTGACGTGTTTACTGTTCGGCCGATCAGGGATCAGAGTTCAAAATGGTTCAAATGGCTCTGAGCACTATGGGACTTAACATCTGAGGTTATCAGTCCTCTAGAACTTAGGACCATTTAAACCTAACTAAGCTAAGGACATCACACACATCCATGCCCAAGGCGTTACTCGAACCTGCGACCATAGCGGTCACGCGGTTCCAGACTGAACCGCCTAGAACCGCTCGGCCACACCGGCCAGCGGATCAGAGTGTAATTAGAAACATTGGTAGAGGTCGCTGTGTTAGCGATAAATGAAATTCGGACCAAATCACTGCTGTCGGCTTTTCAAATGGTTCAAATGGCTCTGAGCACTATGGGACTCAACTGCTGTGGTCATAAGTCCCCTAGAACTTAGAACTACTTAAACCTAACTAACCTAAGGACAGCACACAACACCCAGCCATCACGAGGCAGAGAAAATCCCTGACCCCGCCGGGAATCGAACCCGGGAACCCGGGCGTGGGAAGCGAGAACGCTACCGCACGACCACGAGATGCGGGCGCTGTCGGCTTTTCATTTGTAACCGTTTTCCTTCTAGTTTGGCAACAATCGATGAAAATCTGAGCTGTCGAATGTGAAATGACCTTTTATTGGCATCAGGAACCATTTTTAACAGGCTTCGGAAAAATATGCGAAGTTGAGTTGACAAGGTAAGTTGAAACTGTTGTAAGGAAAGCTGTTAGGAACCAAATAGTATGGTTACAGGCGTTGAACTGTGACTGTGCGCATGTACTGTAATGTTTTTGGAATTGATGTCTGATGTTGCTAAATCCTAGTGCCTGTTAGTTTCTAACAAGGAAAACTAGCGACTGATATTTCATTCGCATTCTAGATATTCATTGATATTATGTATTTTATTTCTTATTTTTAAATTATTCCAACTTTTCAAATTTGAAAACAAGTCACTGATATTTTTTAATTGCTATCCTGAAATTTCATTCACATTATATATTTTCTTTTTTTTTTTTAAAATTATTGCAACTATTTCAGATTCGATGATAACAGTAGCGTATTGTGTCTGTGCCTCACGCCTTCGTGGAAGGTAAGGTTGTCAAAAGAAAATAAATGAAAATAATGTATGTATTGTTCTCTCTACCTACCACCACTCCATCACAACCATAGGTGGAAGCACAAGCGGCCAAAGACACTACTAGCTAGGGCATAGCCACCTATGCTAAACTCGCATACACAAACAAGCGACAAACGTCGGCAAGCCCCTGCATATCAGCAACACTGACTGGTAACTACCAGCTGCTATTAGAGCCGACCAACAGGCCACAGCAGGGACACCGACGAGCTCGCCCACTGACGCACAAACAAACCGCCCACATCACCCTACACTGTGCTTCCGATATATGACCTATCGGACACAAAAACGATAGTAAACCTAACTGTCGCAGGTTGCTGACGGTGAACGAGAGCTCTACACCGGCACCCAACAGCAGCCTCCGCGCAGCACAACCGCACAACGTCAAAGGTATCGACATGCATGATACCCACTACTAACAAAGCCTACCCTTGTACTACCTATCGCAGGCAGGAAGACATCCCCTACTGCTCTTACCACCCGACCTAACTACCGCAGAGGTTTTTTTCCCTTGGCTCTTGCCTTGGCACATTTTTTCCTCTGCCCTTCAAACCGCTACCCTTCGTTCGACTTCGATCCAATCTATCTCCAGATGAGCGCGTAGTAATGGTTAACCTTAACCAGACGTACGCAAACGTCGCAGCACCCACATCCTGCGACACCTCACTTTAGTGAATACTAACCCTTTTGCAGAGATGGCAGTAGACCTATTGAGTTGGCCACCATGCAGGTGTGGGCGTGGAGCGGCTCCACCTCTTTTTAAAACAAAAAGCACCACTCTATGCACTGTAACCCCGTCCTTGCCACAGATTTTGCCCCAGACGAAAACGACACGTGTCGTCCAAACTCGACACTTTGTCATGTGACCGTGCTGTGCGCAGCATACAATAAAAATGCAATTTTACTCGACAATGTCTGATTACTTTTCGCGGGCAGGAGATTCGAGTGAGGTGACAACAAACGCTGGGCACAGTGTTTACTTCTGTGTTAAGGTTACGATGAACAGAGTGTAGATGGGCAGTAGTTCTAACTGACCTGCATCGTGGCTGCCCGGCAGGATGATGGTGTCGTCCCGGAACCAGGAGGAGACGGAGACGTCGTCCCGGACGAAGGGCGGGATGACGCAGCGCAGCACCGCCGTGTTGCCCAGCAGCGCATGCGCGCGGTACACCTGCACCTCGTAGTCCTGCCGCACCACTGCAACAGAAGACGGAGTACCGAGTTATGGCCGAAACGTCGCGGAGTTAGCATCGTGCATTATCAATTTTTACTCATGGCAGTGGGACATGAACTTTTAATGGATTGGATTGGATTGTTTGAGGGAAGAGACCAAACAGCGAGGTCATCGGTCTCATCGGATTAGGGAAGGACGGGGAAGAAAGTCGGCCGTGCCCTTTCAATGGAACCAGCCCGGCATTTGCCTGGAGTGAGTTAGGGAAATCACGGAAAACCTAAATCAGGATGGCCGGACGCGGGATTGAACCGTCGTCCTCCCGAATGCGAGCAGAGTTAGCGATGATTTTAGATGGCATCGGTTCTTGTAGTAAGTAATGGAATGCTGTACTGTACGAGGTGTGTGAGAAAGGTAGTGAGACTGACAGCACAGTGAGCCACCACCTGTTGGTTTAAAACACTTTTTAAAGATAGCGTCAAAAACGTAATTTCATCACTGCACTCATACGAGGCTTGGAGGGATTAGTTCAGGGAAGCTATCCTTCCATAAAACGTATTACGTCTCTGTTAATGAGAGCTGGTTCTGACTACGAATGAATGTTAGCAATGTCGGACATGAGTGTCACTTAAATGGCTAGGCCGCTGCATGGCGCACGAGTCCAGTTGATGGTTGCTGTCGAACGTCTTCCAGCAAACAAAAATTTGATTTTCAGTATTTCATGTAATAACTGACCGAATTTAAAATTGTGGTATGCTGTCATACTCCCACTCGTTAAGAGGGACAGTCAAGTATTAAAGTTAGAAATTGTTCATATATCTTGAGGCAGCGTGTCACAGCGCGCAAATTATCCAGAATATACTCTTCATTACGTGAGAGTGTGAGCGCTTTGAGTCTTGCAACAAACTTTATACATAATTTCAAACCTTTCTGAATCTTTCTTTGGCTGACACCTCCCAAAAAATAATGAAACGAAGGAAGGTGGTTGCTTATCTAACGAATTCCAGTTGAAACAAAAATTTGATTCGCATTATTTCATATACTTCTTGAACGATTCAGGAAAAATTGGAATGCTGTCTTAATCTACCCTACCTGTTTCGGTTTCAACTTTTTCATTGGTCTGTGACTGAGAAGTCAGAAACTAATAAAACCAATATAATTAAAGTTTTGCATTTTAAATCATTACAGGCTCCACATGCTGAATGTCAAATATGTAATACGTTAACTCACTTGTAAAGCAATCGGGCGTGTGATTTTTTTAAATTTATGTGAGTTCGATTCTTTAAAGAATTCGGGGTGAAGGGATTACAGGTAGTTTCTAAACAGGAAATCGTAAGACTCCTGCGATGAGCAGTGATAGAGTGACTTGTGGAATAAGTATGGGTAAAAGACGATTATGAAAATAGACGCATAATTTCAAGTAATTTTACATTGTTACGGAAAGAACCAATTTTTATTACGCAGAAATGTGGGCTATGATGAGCAACGAGCCTTTTGTCGGAAGCAATCGATAATGTGTAGCTCCAGTGACAAAAAGGGCGCATATTTCAACAGAATTACGTAACAGACAAATTTTTGAGACCGTTTACATAACTGCACTGCACACAGGGCTGTCCTGTATGTAATGTGAATACATAATGATAGAAGTTCATTACCAAACTTTCAGTAGTATACCAACTGACATGAAACAGTCATCTTCGATTTATCATAGTGATGAGAAACGTATTATTTGTTGATAGATACTCAAAAATATTTCGTCCTGTAGAAACAGATCCAAAATAATATCTGTGTTAAAAATAGGAGCACTTCATTGCCTCTGTGATGAATACAAGGAACTTACGTCTGACGTAAGCATTTAAATTGGGAATTGTTCAGTATTCCTTTTTTTCCTATAGGCTAACTCAGTTTCAATAACTCTTTCTCATAACTCCGACGAGAGTGGTTTTCTATTCCCTTAGAATAGTCGCATTACGTGTGTGAGATACAACTTTATGGGAATAAAGAACCGAAAGAAATCTAAAAGGGAAAACAGAAATTCATGACGTCTTGTGAAAGTTGAAAAAATCGTTAGTAACTATAATTTTTAATAGCCTTAAGGTATTTATTTGATGTTCTTGCACTCTCTGATGTCACAAACCATAATAATGTGGGGCCATTTACTTCAGACGCAAATGACACAGGTAACATGTGATGTTAATTCATGAACAGCATGAAGATCATCATTGAATAAGTTATCAAAAAGTAAAATGTATTTCTGTGTGTGTGTTTTGTCAATTGAGGACAAAATACGTGCTACACTGCAGTGTAAATTTTCAACAACTTTTTCAGATCCACTTGAAGTAATTTTCGTTTCCAAAATCTTATTTCTAGGTCCATTTATAATTGAATTTTATTACTGTAATTTTCTTAAAACGTAGATAAATGAGGAAATGTTCGTTTTATAATCAAGAGGCAAATTTTTGCCTCATCAACTCTTCCTGGTTTTAATTTCCAATCATTTCTCACCCCATTCCAACTAAATGTGATGATGGTTGACAAAAGTAGGCCCTGGCAGTCCGCTTCTCCGTTGCATATCCATGACAAGTAATTTTAAATTAACACCTTTCTGTATAACTTGATTGTTGTTATTATGCTATTATTATTGTCCTTATTCACTCTGTTTCATTGTTATTCATTTAAAGCAGTAACATAACTTGTGACTGATCTACTATGTTACGGTTCTGCTATAGCTAAAATGAAAAAAAATTAATGAAAGCAAGCTCCTTTGTTGTATTGATAGTTAACAATTTTGATTAGGATTAAATGTTGATAATAGGTGACTGTGAAACTGTCTAGCTGCGTCTTAAGTTTATTCTCAAATATCATGAGACAAGATGTTGTAATTATTTGAAAGCAGAATAGTCAGTTCCACCACTTTTTACACCAGAATTTCTTGTCCATTTGCGTTATAATTTCTCCATTCCGCGGGAGCACGTATTGGACAAGTTATTTGCGCACACCAATATTACTTGTACTACACTGTACGTTTTCTGATGAAGTTTGACTCCGAACAGAATAACAATGCATAACACAATTGACGCGGCTGAGACGGCCGAAGTGGCCGTGCGGTTCTAGGCGCCGCGTCGCAGGTTCGAATCCTGCCTTGGGCATGGATGTGTGTGATGTCCTTAGGTTAGTTAGGTTTAACTAGTTCTAAGTTCTAGGGGACTAATGACCTCAGAAGTTGAGTCCCATAGTGCTCAGAGCCATTTGAACCATTTTGACACGGCTGATTATCCTTCGTCAGTTGATAAATCAGAATCATTAATAAGGAAAGTAACTACGTTCCGGAAATCACGACAGGTGACGTGTAGGGAATTATTCGATGTCTTTCAATAGAAATGATTAACGCCGAAGGAAATGTAAGATAAAAGGAATCAGCAAAATTACTAAATGCCTGTGGCGAAAGAACTCCCAGGACTGCACAGATCTATAGTTACTGTATGTCTTTCCTAACAGGGTAGCGTCCATAACGTACAAGATTTTCACTAAAATTATCACCATGAAAACAGGTAAAACATTAGGTGAGGAGACATCAGGGTGTAGAAATTGGTTTAGCTTTAGGGAGGTACGGAAACTCAAGAACAAAATTAAAGATAAGGTGACGAGTATCAACTACTACTGTGTTTGAGATACAAAAATTCTTAGGAAGATTTTGTCTTTATTTCAATAAAATCTGATTAAACAGTGCAAAGGGATCAACACGTTGATTCAATCTGTGTCAACAACTCTGAAAATCATACATAATAAAACTAAAACCACGTAAAATCAATATATCGTATTGAAAACTGAGTGTTATCCAGTGTCACGTGGAAAGTTGCATGCAGGAAATCCCTAGGAAAGACAGGGAGTCATACAAATTCCTAAGAAGCCTTTGTCTTATGTAAGGTCAATAAGTGGATCTAAATCATATATCCAGTCGCTCAGTGAAAGAAATATTAAATAAAGAAATATTAAATTAGATCTACATCTCTACTCCGCAAGCCACCCTATGGTGTGTAGCAAAGGGTACTTTCTGTACCACTGTCGTTCTTCGTGTGAGCTTGATTCTCTCTAATAGGACCTCCATGGTCACATGTAGGATGTCATTTGACTTTTATAGGAACGTACGCTCTTGGAATTTTAACCGTGAACCACATCGTGATGCAGTACGCCTCGCTTGTGGTGTGTGCCATGGACTTGGGTAAGCATCCCCGTAACGATTTCGAGCTCACCAAATGAACCAGTGCCGAAAAGCGCAGCTCTTCTTTGGATTTTCTGTGTTTCCTCTGTCAATCCTGTAAGGTTCAATCCCAGACGAACAATATTCGAGTAGTCGTTGCATGAAGGTTTTGTAAGCTTCTTCTTTCGTGGGTGGATAGCACTTCCGCATCCTTCCATCCATGGAATCTGCTTTACGTGCGATTTGGGTTACACGGTCGCACATCACACTTTAATCCGCTCCAAATGCGTAATACGGCGATTAAATTAAAATTCCTGCGACGGAATGAACGCCTGGAGCAACCGAATACAACAGTCAGTGCCCAGTACAACATGCGCTCTGAGTATTCATTCCCCCTTCTCTGTTACAAAAGATAGTGTGTAACTATTCCAATTTGTACTTGGAAATGCAAGGCATGTGATGCGCCTATTTTTACTCTGCCACATCTGTAATCGTCCAGCCACACGATGTCTTGTAAAGATGTCCTTGCTCCTGCACTGGGGTAACAAACACCCATGTCGCGAACCCATTGTTATTGCCGTGAGGCTGTGAAATTTTGCTAGTCAGTTTGCTAAGGCCAACTACGCTGCTAAATGAATATCCAAAGTTAATGGGGATGCCTATGGCTATTTTTTTTCCTTATAACACAAGGAGCAGCTAAAGAACAAAAACTGCTGACCACATATGAGGTGCGACAATAAATTAATGAGAATGATTTTCTTTAGAAGATGTGGCAACTCTGCAGGCTTGTGTAGGCGCAATATCTTTGACCTTGGTCTATAAGCTGCTTCTAGTCCAAGCGGTACATCGATGCAACTGCTCAGTCATGACTTGTGCTGTAATAAGTTAACACGTGTTTGTGTCTCTCGTTACGGAAATGGATCCGCATAATATTGCGCAACGGTATGCCATCTCTTTTTGCGTTAAATTGGGTGCAAACGCGACGAAGGCTTTTGGAGAGGATACGCGCATGAGAACGATACATCGATATGGGCACAGCAAAGCAGACTGCCCCGTCAGACATGATACTGGCGTTAATTGGGTCAAAGTTGTAGCTCAGTGATTAAGAAAGAAATTTTCGACTTTCTTGTTTAGTGTGTTTCATTAATTCGCGCTAGAATAACAATGTGTGTGAAGTCCTTAGGTTAGTTAGGTTTAAGTACGAGGGTTGCCCAGTAAATAATGCCCCATATTTTTTTTCTCCGAAATAAAAAATATTAGAAATGTGAAACTTTAGGTGCGATTATTTGAAGTTTCCCGCGTGTGTACGCAAAGTTTCAATTTCCTCCGACAGAGAGCGGTGGTGTAGGAATGTTCTAAAATGGCGTCTGCAAGTGACATCCGTCAGAAACAACGTGCAGTGATTGAATTTCTCGTAGCAGAGGAAGAAACCGTGGGCAATATCCATAAACGCTTGTGCAACGTCTACGGAACATCTGCAGTCGATAGGAGTACTGTTGGTCGCTGGGCACAGAGGGTGAAAGCATCAGAGGGCGGTGCTGCGGAGCTCCGAGATTTGCCGCGGTCGGGAAGGCCTCCCACGGCTGTCACGCCTGACATGTTGCAGCGGGCTGATGTTCTCATTCGACGGGATCGACGCATTACGACTCGACAATTGGCACTGGAGTTGTCAGTAAGCAAAGGAAGTGTGGATGTGATTATCAATCAGCTTGGATACTCAAAAGTGTGTGCAAGATGGGTTCCTCGGTGTCTTACTGTCGATCACAAATCCCAAAGAAAAGACATTTCTTTCGATTTGTTGCGACGCTTTCACGTTGACGGGGAGGCCTTTTTGTCACGGATTGTGACAGGTGATGAAACTTGGGTGCATCATTTTGAGCCCGAAACAAAAAGACAATCGATGGAATGGCGTCATGCTTATTCTCCACAGAAGAAAAAATTCAAAACAGGTCCTTCAGCCGGAAAAGTCATGATGACTGTGTTTTGGGATTGCGAGGGCGTAATTCTCATTGATGTGATGCCAAAAGGCAGTACCATTAATTCAGAGGCTTATGTCAAAACATTAGACAAACTTAAGCAGCGCTTCCGGCGCCTTGGGCGTCATGTCAACCCACAGGATGTTTTGATTCAGCATGATAACGCTCGTCCTCACACAAGTTTGAGGACTTGTGAACACATCGCGAAACTGGGTTGGATAGTGTTACCCCATCCACCCTACAGCCCCGATTTGGCTCCTTCAGACTTTCACTTGTTTGGGCCAATGAAGAATTTCATTCGTGGAAGACGTTTTGCCGATGACGAAGAAGTGATTCACGAAGTGACAACCTGGCTCCGTAGGCAGAGTAAAGATTTTTACCGGCAGGGAATACACGCTCTTGTGTCTCGCTGGAAAAAGGCCGTCGAACTTGAAGGAGATTATGTGGAAAAATAAAGCAAGTAGACAAAACATCAGTCTTTCACATATGTAAATTTGATTGTTGTGGAATAAATACTTCTGGAGAAAAAAAATATGGGGCATTATTTACTGGGCAACCCTCGTAGTTGAAAGTCTAGGGGACTGATGACCTCAGATGTTAAGTCCCACAGTGCTTAGAGCCATTTTTGACCATTCATCTCTTCACTCTTTCGGGCACTGGTCAGCAAGTTTCTGAAGGCAACTGGACTGTTGTAATTGCTGTAATTGCTCCAGTCTCGACTGAAATGTTCTGCTTCAGCTGCTGAAGAGTACGAAGACTGCAACGATACACCTGAGACGTAATCGCACCCTGACAGACCAGGAGATCTGGGTGACGAGGTAGGGCCGCCAGCAGACTAACCTCTGCTAACAACTCTGTTAGGCGTGGAGATGGTGTAAACGTGCTCCAAGGTTCGGTCGGCTGTTGCTCCATCCTGTTGGAAGTAAGCGTAGGTCTTTTCCTCTTCCGTTAATGCTGCCACAGCACACCGAGCGCGGTGGCGCAGTGGTTAGCACACTGGTCTCGCATTCGGGAGGACGACGGTTCATCGTGATTTAGGTTTTCGGTGATTTCCCCGAATCGCTTCAGGTAATTGCAGGAAGGGCACGGCCGGCTTCCTTACCTAATCCTATGGGACCGATGACCTCGGTGTTTGGTACTCTCCCTCAAACCAACGAACCAATGCTGCCGCGCAAGGTATCCATTCGTCTGGTCCATTTTCATTTGCCCCACCCTGTTGATACTCTTATTTAAGCGTTTCCTGACAGAAAATTAAAATTTGTAGAAATTGTATGATTATTTGAGATGTGTTTTTAATTTCACTAGTGATGCTACAAGTAGTTTGAAGCATTCTAGCTCAAACAGTTTCTCCTTTTCGTGTACAGTCACCTAGAATTGTGGATACAACCTGTCTGCTAACGAAACGCACCAATTGCCAACGCATTTAACCTACATCAGCGCTGCCCACATCTCTGTCATCCGCTCGGATACGCGCATGAGAACGAGACATCGATATGGAGACAGCAAAACAGAATGTCCTGTCAGACATGATACTGGCGTTAATTGGGTCAAAGTTGTAGCTCAGTGATTAAGAAAGAAATTTTCACTTTCTGGTTTAGTGTGTTTCATTGATTCGCGCTAGAATAACAATAAAATGCCGGCCGCGGTGGCAGAGCGGTTCTAGGCGCTTCAGTTCGGAACAACGCGGCTGCTACGGTCGCAGTTTCGAATCCTGCCTCGGGCTTGGACGTGTGTGATGTCCTAAGTCTAGGGGACTGTGGACCTCCGATATTAAGTCCCATAGTGCCTAGAGCCATTATGAACAATAAATACCGAATATATAAGTAAGGCAAACTTCAGTGGTCTTGGGCAATGCAGCCGCTGACCGTTGGGAGAGCATATGTTTGTTTACACACGTGTTCTGTTTAGGTGAACACCGAATTACTGTCCATAGGGACAACTACTCCCGTAATGTTGTTGTTCAACTACACAAGGCTTTCTCTGAATTGAAGCAGAGTGAAAATCTCATTCTGGAAACCTTCTCTGAATTGTCGTTTATTTCAAAATGTTCAATGTGTGTGAAATCTTATGGGAGTCAACTGCTAAGGTCATCAGTCCCTTAGCCTACACACTACTTAACCTAAATTATCCTAACGACAAACACGCACACCTATGCCCGAGTGACGACTCGAACCTCCGCCGGGACCAGCCGCACAGTCCATGACTGCAGCGCCTAAGACCGCTCGGCTAATCCCGCGCGGCTGTCTTTTATTTACACGGCAGATTGTTCCAACTGAAACGTGAGAAAAGCATAAGCAGTCATTGAAGGAGTACGAAATTTTCATATCCCGTCTACATTTTCTGCTTGCTTCATCCACCGTAGCGACTCCGTCCAATCCCTCCGTTGGCAGAAATCTGCAGAAGACGGTAGCCGTCCGCCAAATAGCGTAATTGCTTCAACACCTGATCTCCAGCCTTTGAGGTATTACTATATCGTAGCGAAGTAGTACCAGGAATTCCAGTGTTACATACGATCGAGTTGTGTAGGTATGTGAACAAAGCGTAAGTTAGCGATAGACATCCGTTCGTTAGTTTATGATGCTACTTGGACGAAATGACACATTGGAAGCGCACTGTGACGTCGCAGGCGTTTACACTCGGGGGTCAATGGAAAGGCTTCTTTCCTTATACAGGAACACGAGCAGTAAGAGAACTCTGTGCCTGCGCCATTGGCAGGTGCCTATCTCACCATACCCCCGGTTCGGTCCTGCTTCGTTGCACCTAAACCAAGCGAGCAGCTAGCCGGAGACTCCTTTTTGCAGGAGGTGCAGAGTAATATCCTAAAAAGGGCTCGCGAGCCGTAGCAGTTAATACCGGGAGTCTCAGGACACAACGCGTAGCGGCGCTGGTGGCGAGGGCAGAGGTGGCGGCCAGCCAAGCCGCCGCCCGCGTCCGACCATTCAACGTGACAGGTGTCTCCCCTCTCCGCATTTTTGAGCCGGCGCTAAGCTCGGCATAAACCTGGCACCGAGTACGGTTTTATCCCCTCCGCTATGAGTGACGTCCAATAATTTTTTTGCCGGTGCGACTGACGTAGAGAATATCGCCCCATACGTAATTCTGCCGTCTGCAGGCGAGATTCAGGACGTCACGAGCGTGATAAGCCCCTCCGGCATCCGTTATGTTTTTTCCGTTTCGCTTTTTATCGATATAGGCAGTAGTGCTGCTTCCTCTGTTAGGAGATAATGTTTTAAATTTTGTTTTGGTCCCAGTTGAGTAAATGAGTTGTCGATTTACGTAGCCGGAATCTACAGACTAAATAATATGAACAGTAGTAGTAATGGGATGGTTGTGTTTGACGGTCAACAACGCAGGTACGTCACGTGTCGCGCTGTGTTCGGTAAGGACTGTGCTTCAGTGCAGGTTGTTTACTAGTAGTGCACACTTCGTATTTGCATTCAGAGGCCGACGTCGACGTGCAATGAAAGACCTAACAGAGTTCCTAAGAAGGCAGATTGTGGTGGTCTGAATAGCTGGGGCATCAGTAACCAAGACAGCAAACTTATTGAATGTTTCAAGAGCAACTGTTTCAACAGTCATGACAGCCTACACAAAACACGGAAAGATATAATCGTGTAATACATCTACATTTATACTCCGTAAGCCACCCAACGGTGTGTGGCGGAGGGCACTTTACGTGCCACTGTTATTACCTCCCTTTCCTGTTTCAGTCGCGTATGGTTCGCGCGAAGAACGACTGCCGGATAGACTCCGAGCGCGCTCGAATCTCTCTAATTTTACATTCGTGATCTCCTCGGGAGGTACAAGTAGGGGGAAGCAATATATTCGATACCTCATCCAGAAACGCACCCTCTCGAAACCAGGATAGCAAGCTACACCGCGATGCAGAGCTCCTCTCTTGCAGAGTCTGCCACTTGAGTTTGCTAAACATCTTCGTAACGCTATCGCGCTTACATATAACCCTGTGACGAAACGCGCCGCTCTTCTTTGGATCTTCTCTATCTCCTCCGTCAACCCGATCTGGTACGGATCCCACACTGATGAGCAATACTCAAGTATATGTCGAACGAGTGTTTTGTAAGCCACCTCCTTTGTTGATGGACTACATTTTCTAAGGACTCTCCCAATGAATCTCAAACTGGCACCCGCCTTACCAACAATTAATTTTATATGATCATTCCACTTCAAATCGTTCCGTACGCATACTCCCAGATATTTTACAGAAGAAACTGCTACCAGTGTTTGTTCCGCTATCATATAATCATACAATAAAGGCTCCTATCTATCTATTCGCAATACATTACATCTGTCTATGTTAAGAGTCAGTTGCCACTCCCTGCACCAAGTGCCTATCCGCTGCAGATCTTCCTGCATTTCGCTACAATTTTCTAATGCTGCAACTTCTCTGTATACTACAGCATCATCTGCGAAAAGCCGCATGGAACTTCCGACACTATCTACTAGGTCATTTATATATATTGTGAAAAGCAATGGTCCCATAACACTCCCCTGTGGCACGCCAGAGGTTACTTTAACGTCTGTAGACGTCTCTCCATTGAGAACAACATGCTGTGTTCTGTTTGCTAAAAACTCTTCAATCCAGCCACACATCTGGTCTGATATTCCGTAGGCTCTTACTTTGTTTATCAGGCGACAGTGCGGAGCTGTATCGAACGCCTTCCGGAAGTCAAGGAAAATGGCATCTACCTGGGATCCTGGGAGCAAATCAGAACAAAATGACAGAGTTCGTCATACGATAACACGAATTGTGTCAAAACAACACAAAAGTACGGAAGGTTAACCGACTGCAAAGCTCAACAGTCATCTTCGAGACCAGGTAGCTATTGTCACTGTCCGCCGAGAACTCCGTAAAACGAATACTCATGGACGAGCTGCTATACCGAAACAATTAGTGTCGACAACTAACGCAAAGAAGTGTAAAAATTGGTGTCAGGAGCATAAATCCTGGACAGATGACCAGTGGAAACACGTCATATGGTCCAACGAGTCAACGTTTTCGTTATTTCCAACATCGTGTCGGGTTTACGTCTGGAGAACGCCTAAATAAGCCTATAATCCAGATTGCTTGATTCCAACGGTTAAGCATGGAGGTGGAAGTGTGATGATGTGGGCAGCCAATCATGGTATTCTGCTCGTCCCATCATTACTCTCAGCCGTGTTACAGCCATCGATTAGGTGAACATTTTAGGTGATCAGGTGCACCACATGATTCAAATGTTGTGATGCCATATTTCATGACGATAATGCACCCATTCACACAGCCAGGACAGTACAATCATGGTGTGAGGAGCATGCAAGTGAACTGCATTTTCTTCCCTGGCCAGCACAGTCCCTAGAGTTGAACATTATCGGACCTTCGTGGGCGGTACTGGAGCGCAGACGCCGGGGCAGATTTCCTCCTCCATCATCACAACAGGAGTTAGAAGAGGTTCTGAACGAAGAGTGGAATACGTTCCACTGGAGACTACACAATCATTATATGCCAGTATCCCAAGAAGAATCGCAGCTATATTATCGGCAAATGGGGGTTCAACCCATTATTAATAAGCCATTCCTAAGTAAGTACAGATGTCACTTTATTTTGCCTATCCGCTGTACATGCTACACAGGGTGTTTCAAAAACGGAAGGCTTAGTTACGAATAAATCCTGCCACTCTATGGCCATGGTGCAACACCCTTAGTGATATATTTTCAGTAAGGAAGCAATCTAGGTTGCAATGACAGAAGAAACCTTATTAATGCGTTCTATCTTTTACCGGTATCTTCAGAATCAAGTCACGGGGAAAAATACATAAAAACAGATGAGGGGTCTGGTTCTATCTAGCTTGACAATGTGGTAAAAAAACTTGTGGATTGGTTGGTGAATAAGTGCCTACCGTTTTTACGTAAGTTTAATACAACAGATACACATAACAGAGATTTTAGTCATCAATAATGCATCCCCCTTCACTAATTACAAGTCTGCCAGCGATGTGGCAACTTTACGATTCCTTTTTTTTTTTCTCTCTCTCTCTTTATTGTTATTTTCAAACCTGTTAACAGGCAGGCCAGCAGCAGCATGCCTACGCCGCTCTTTGGCCTCAGAGAACACACAAGATACAAATGAAGACATCGAGAGAAAAAACATGGGGGACATAGAAACGGAGACAAACACTTTTTAAAATACATGGAGCCGTTGACGGGCGTAGAGTCCAAGATAAAATTTGTTCAGACACTTGGACAGAGACGAATATTGTTACACGTGAACCCAGGTGCACAAAAACGAATAACACTGAACCACTTAAGCACAAAACGACGACACACACAGAACACAGGGCGTTGATCGCCGGCGCGCGAATGTTCACTAACCGTGTACGAGTCCGGGGACCTGCCAAGAGAGGAGGAGGGGAGGTGGGAGAGGGCGAGGGGAGAGCAGATGCCAAGGGCAGGGGAGATAGGGGGAAGGGAGGAAGGGGGAGGGAGGGGACGGGGGAAAAGGAAAGAGAAGGGAAGGGAAGAGAAGGGAGGGAGGGTGCCTAAAGGAAAGGACACAGGAAGTGGGGAGGGGAGGATCAAAGTTGATAGGAGGGGTAGATGGAGGGGAGGAGGACATCATCAGGGAGGGGGAGCTGGCGGAAGCCACCTTGGGAGAGGGTAAGGAGGGTGGAGAGATGGAGACCGGGTGGGACGTGGGAATACAGGCGCAGCAGCGGGCGGGGGTGGGAGAGGATGGGTGAGACAAGCGGCTGAGGAGGATCGAGTTTGCAGGAGGTGTACAGGATCCGTATACTTTCAAGGAAGAGGAGGAGGTGGCGGAAGGGGATAAGATCATACAGGATCCGCGTGGGGGAGGGGAGACGGATGTGATAAGCGAGGCGGAGAGCATGGCGTTCAAGGATTTGGAGGAATCTATAAAAGGTAGGGGAGGCGGAGATCCAGGCCAGATGGGCGTAACAAAGGATAGGGCGGATGAGGGATTTATAGGCGTGGAGGATGGTGGAGGGGTCCAGACCCCACGTACGGCCGGAAAGGAGCTTGAGGAGATGGGGTCGGGAGTGTGCCTTGGCTTGGATTGTCCGGAGATGGGGAGTCCAGGAGAGGCGACGGTCGAGGGTGACGCCAAGGTACTTTTACGATTCCGCGACTATAAAAATCGCATGGTTTTGAAGCGAAGAACACGACGAGCCATTTTCGGAGCGCAAATTCGTCCGTAAAGAAAGGTTGTTCGACAGAGAGCGGAAAAGGAGAAAATCAGAGGGCGCTTGATCAGGTGAATAAGACGGGTACAGAATGACTGCCCAACCCAGCTCCTATATCTCACGAAATAAGCATCAAACGAAAAAATTATAAAGAACGAAACTCGTCTAGCTTGAAGGGCTTGATGGCGCTATGGTTGGCCCTCTAGATGGCGCTGCCATAGTCAAACGGATATCAACAGCGTTTTATTAAATACGGACCCCCATTTTGGATTACATATTCGTGCAGTACGTAAAGAAATATGAACGTTTTAGTTGAACCACTTTTTTCGCTTTGTGATAGATGGCGCTGTAATAGGTACAAACATATTGTAACGCCGGAAATGCATATCCTTCTATTTCCATGTATTGTACTATAGATTTTTCCTTATTTTGTTACCTGAAGATATGACATTTCTGTGTTGTTTTACTATATATATATATATGTGTGCATTTATGTCGATGTATAATTGGTTTGTTTTGTAAATACTATTTGTATTTTTACGCTGGGTCTTGCCTAGGGAAAACTATGCTATCGAACGAATACATCGATAGGTCGTGTGGAGAACCAAAGTGCTTAGGATCTTTGGTAGTGTTAACTCTGCCGCGTGGAGCGCGGGCAGAGCAGAGAGAGTCTGGCTGGGGTAGGGCGGTGGAGCAGGTGTGTTGTGTGACCCTCCCGCGAGTTGCCGTGCTTTCGGGGTTTGGCAACATGTCATTGCGCTCGACTTGCTACGATAGTTTCTGACACGGTGTCGCGGACGGGAAGCATTAGCTGCCGCACATCAAGAACCCGTTTCGCCTGGTGACCGTGTCGAGAAGGAGGCGCGCCAACATCCAGCTTCTGCAACAGCGACGGCCGACAATGAGTGACTGTCGTCACCTCCTCGATCGACGGCTTCAAACCTCAATCAACCAACAAGGAAGACTGGAAGCACGTAAAGTTCTAGAACTGTATGGCAGCCCTCAGCTTTTAAAATTGTTGCATCACAAAATTACAGCAACTTAGCATGAACCTTTGTTGCTCATTGTCCCAATTGCATTACCAAGCAGGTTCCCTTCCATTTCCGAAATGAACCCGAGTGTTGTTGAAATTCAGACGCCAGCATTAAAGTAATATCATTCCATTTCACTGCTATAATTTCAAAGGTCAGTTAAAGTATTCATAGCTGGCTACATTATTTAGATTACACAAGCACAAATTAAGAGTGCGAATTTTGTTAGCATATTTTAGCTTACCTGTGACTGCAGCTCAGCTTGGTACGTACTAAATGTTACTATTGTTAATTCTTCAGAATCATTTAATTCAAGTTCAAAGTTAAATCTCTTATTTCTAAATTGCGTAGATCCAAGTAGCTTTTGAAATGATTGTTGAGGTAGCCCAAGACTAACCTTATTTTACTGAATTTCGTAGTGCTTCAGAAACAAATCTCACTATTAATTTCAGTCACTAAATTAACTTTCAATTTTCCGGTTTTATTAATTTTTTTGCTAAATTAAGTCAGAGTGTAGCGAAATTTATTACTTCTGACAAACTTTCAGTTTTCACAGAACACGTGTCAACCTTCAATTGCCACGCTTTTAGTGCTAATTATATGTGCAATAACCTTTCTTTTTCAGTTATTATAGTAGTTATCCATAGGAGTGGCGACCGTAATTTTCCCCAAATCTCAAATATCTAATTAACGCCAATTAATTGTTAACGTGACGATCGCACATTGACTTTCTTTATTAATTTTACCCTTTTCTCAAACTTAATTTCCACCAATTTCATTTGCATTTTCCTTTCATTTAGATGTAATCCTTTCCTACCTCTTTACCGACAGATTAACTTCGGTGACGAATGCTTTTCCCAAATTTTCATTAGGTACACGCGGTTTAATTTTTCACTGTCATTAAGGTCGATAAGTGAGGGGGAGGTTACAATATGGCTTACAATTTTAGACGAACAGTTGGTAACCTTTGTGAATTTATCATTTCTGAGAACGCATGCTGTTACAGCGTGATTACCTGTAAATACCACATTAATGCAATAAATGCTCAAAATGATGTCCGTCAACCTCAATGCATTTGGCAATACGTGTAACTACATTCCTCTCAACAGCGAGTAGTTAACCCTCCATAATGTTCGCACATGCATTGACAATGCGGTGACGCATTTTGTCAGGCGTTGTCGGTGGATCACGATAGCAAATCCTTCAACTTTCTCTACAGAAAGAAATCTGGGGACGTCAGATCCGGTGAACGTGCGGGCCATAGTATGGTGCTTCGACGACCAATCTACCTGTCATGAAATATGCTATTCAATCCCGCTTCAACCGCACGCGAGCTATGTTCCGGACATCCATCATGTTGGAAGTACATCGCCATTCTGTCATGCAGTGAAACATCTTGTGGTAACATCGGCAGAACATTACGTAGGAAATCAGCATACATTGCACCATTTAGGTTGGCATCGATAAAATGGGGACCAATTATCCTTCCTCAAATAATGCCGCACTATTACGCTTCGTCACTAAATAGAACGCGTGCAAAAAATCTGTCATCCTCCCGTAATTTCTCTTGTGCCCAGTGGCAGAACTGTAGACGACGTTAAAAGTCGTCGCCATGCAATTCCTGGTGGATAGAAATATGGTACGTGTGCAATCGATGTTAATGTAGCATTCTCAACACCGACGTTTTTGAGATTCCCGAATCTCGCGCAATTTGTCTGCTACTGATGTGCGGATTAGCTGCGACGCAGCTAAAACACCTACTAGGGCATCGTCATTTGTTGCAGGTCGTGGTTCACGTTTCACATGTGGCTTAACACTTCCTATTTCCTTAAATAACGTAACTATCCGGCGAACGGTCCGGACACGTGGATGATGTCGTCCAGGATACCGAGCAGCATACATAGCACACACCCGTTGGGCATTTTGATCACAATAGCCATACATCAACACGATATCGACCTTTTCCGCAACTGGTAAACGGTCCATTTTAACACGGATAATGTATCACTAAGCAAATACCGTCCGCACTGGCGGAATGTTACGTGATACCACGTACTTGTATGTTTGTGACTGTTAGAGCGCCATCTATCATAAAGCGAAAAAACTGGTCCAACTAAAACATTCATATTTCTTTACGTACTACATGAATATGTAATTAAAATGGGGGTACCTATTTAAAGAAAACAAAAAAAACAAAAAAAACGTAGTTGATATCCGTTTGACCTATGGCAGTTCCATCTAGAGGGCCAACCATAGCGCCGTCTGGTTTCCCCTTTCAAGCTAGACGAGTTTCGTTCTTTGTAGTTTTTTCGTTTGATGCTTATTTCGTGAGATATTTGGCCCGGTCACTGTCAATGGATCACCCTGTATAAGACACGTCTGATTACGTTGGATGAAGTATTTATGCTTCAAGCAAGAGCTGGTAAGCGACAGCAATGGAGAGCTCCATCTATCTAACCCACTGATTGATCTCAGTTACAACAACGCAGTATAAAACATTAGGGAATATCTCACCTCTTTTTCTTAGCGTGGTGACGCTCTATTAATTTAGCTTTAAAGCAGTAGTAATAAGTTTTCTCTTTGATATTGCCCTGTGACAGCACCCACAATTGATTCAAGTACGTGTAGATCAAACACAGGGCGATTCAGAGTAATAGGATATTGAATCAGATGGTTCAAATGGCTCTGAGCACTGTGGGACTCAACTTCTGAGGTCATTAGTCCCCTAGAACCTGGAACTAGTTAAGGACATCGCACATATCCATGCCCGAGGCAGGATTCGAACCTGCGACCGTAGCGCTCTCGCGGTTCCACACTGCATTGCCTAGAACCGCACGGCCACTACGGCCGGCGGGTAGTTATACATTACACGTATGGTAACATGGTACATAGTTCCACATAAGCAATTACCAACGTTAATATCTAAATGGAATGGACTAATTTTAATAATTTTAGACGAGATGCTGTACAATCAAAATAGTGTGTGTTTTTCGATGCAAGCTGACCGTTCAACTAAACATTAGGATTTACGTAGGAATATTTATATACACTCCTGGAAACGGAAAAAAAAACACATTGACACCGGTGTGTCAGACCCACCATACTTGCTCCGGACACTGCGAGAGGGCTGTACAAGCAATGATCACACGCACGGCACAGCGGACACACCAGGAACCGCGGTGTTGGCCGTCGAATGGCGCTAGCTGCGCAGCATTTGTGCACCGCCGCCGTCAGTGTCAGCCAGTTTGCCGTGGTATACGGAGCTCCATCGCAGTCCTTAACACTGGTAGCATGCCGCGACAGCGTGGACGTGAACCGTATGTGCAGTTGACGGACTTTGAGCGAGGGCGTATAGTGGGCATGCGGGAGGCCGGGTGGACGTACCGCCGAATTGCTCAACACGTGGGGCGTGAGGTCTCCACAGTACATCGATGTTGTCGCCAGTGGTCGGCGGAAGGTGCACGTGCCCGTCGACCTGGGACCGGACCGCAGCGACGCACGGATGCACGCCAAGACCGTAGGATCCTACGCAGTGCCGTAGGGGACCGCACCGCCACTTCCCAGCAAATTAGGGACACTGTTGCTCCTGGGGTATCGGCGAGGACCATTCGCAACCGTCTCCATGAAGCTGGGCTACGGTCCCGCACACCGTTAGGCCGTCTTCCGCTCACGCCCCAACATCGTGCAGCCCGCCTCCAGTGGTGTCGCGACAGGCGTGAATGGAGGGACGAATGGAGACGTGTCGTCTTCAGCGATGAGAGTCGCTTCTGCCTTGGTGCCAATGATGGTCGTATGCGTGTTTGGCGCCGTGCAGGTGAGCGCCACAATCAGGACTGCATACGACCGAGGCACACAGGGCCAACACCCGGCATCATGGAGTGGGGAGCGATCTCCTACACTGGCCGTACACCACTGGTGATCGTCGAGGGGACACTGAATAGTGCACGGTACATCCAAACCGTCATCGAACCCATCGTTCTACCATTCCTAGACCGGCAAGGGAACTTGCTGTTCCAACAGGACAATGCACGTCCGCATGTATCCCGTGCCACCCAACGTGCTCTAGAAGGTGTAAGTCAACTACCCTGGCCAGCAAGATCTCCGGATCTGTCCCCCATTGAGCATGTTTGGGACTGGATGAAGCGTCGTCTCACGCGGTGTGCACGTCCAGCACGAACGCTGGTCCAACTGAGGCGCCAGGTGGAAATGGCATGGCAAGCCGTTCCACAGGACTACATCCAGCATCTCTACGATCGTCTCCATGGGAGAATAGCAGCCTGCATTGCTGCGAAAGGTGTATATACACTGTACTAGTGCCGACATTGTGCATGCTCTGTTGCCTGTGTCTATGTGCCTGTGGTTCTGTCAGTGTGATCATGTGATGTATCTGACCCCAGGAATGTGTCAATAAAGTTTCCCCTTCCTGGGACAATGAATTCACGGTGTTCTTATTTCAATTTCCAGGAGTGTATTTCGAAATCTTCTAAGAGGTTAAAGTGCATCCAAAAATTCCATAATAAGTAAAGATGGCGGTGGAGGAAGGTGTTTCCCGATTTTGAGATGTCAGTGAAAAGTTGATATACATGAAATTTAACAATTTCCGTTGAGGAAGTGCTTACGAAAGTGGGTCGTATATACTTTCCCGCCCCCTTTGTCTGGCCTCATAAAAACTCCGCCATACATTACGTCAGTCCGGCCGGCTAGCGGCGCGGTCTAACGCACTGCTTCCCGAGCGGCAAAGTGTGCCGGTCCCCGGAACGAATCTGCTCGGCGGATTAGTGTCGAGGTGTGATGTGCCGGCCAGTCTGTGATTGATTTTTAAGGCGGTTTTCCATCTGCCTCGGCGAATGCGGGCTGGTTCCCCTTATTTTGCCCCAGTTACACATATCGGCGATTGCTGCGCAAAGGCGGCCATGGTGACCGAGCGGTTCTAGACGCTTCAGTTTCGAACCGCGCCGATGCTACGTTCGCAGTTCGAATCCTGCTTCGGGCATGGGTGTGTGTGATGTCCTTAGTTTAGTTAGGTTCAATTACTTCTAAATTCTAGGAGACTGATGACCTCAGATGTTAAGTCCCATAGTGCTCAGAGACATTTGAACCGTTTTTGTTGCGCAAACACTGTCTCTACATACGTGTACACCATAATTACTCTACCACGCAAACATTTGGGGTTACACTCATGTGGTATCAGACGGCTTAAAGGTATACTTTTTCCAGCATATTGAGGGTAGACTGAAGACTCCACCGACTATGTTTGTGGTACCTACTTGAAATGGGACTCACGTTTACTTTGAACTGTTCAGTAACTGTATCTTAGGAGTCGGCTAGTAGGCAAAACGACCCAATTAATAGTTTAGTCCTATTGTCAAGTATAATCACTACCCGTACTACACTACTGGCCATTAAAATTTCTACACCAAGAAGAAATGCAGATGATAAACGGGTATTCATTGGACAAATATCTTATACTAGAACTGACGTGATTACATTTTCACGCAATTTGGGTGCATAGATCCTGAGAAATCAGTACCCAGAACAACCACCCCTGGCTGTAATAACGGCCTTGATACGCCTGGGCATTGAGTCAAATGGAGCTTGGATGGCGTGTACAGGTACAGCTGCCCATGCAGCTTCAACACGATACCACATTTCATCAAGAGTAGTGACTGGCGTATTGTGACGAGCCAGTCGCTCGGCCACCATTGACCAGACATTTTCAATTGGTGAGAGATCTGGAGAATGTGCTGGCCAGGGCAGCAGCCGAACATTTTCTGTATCCAGAAAGGCCCGTACAGGACCTGCAACGTGCGGTCGTGCATTATCCTGCTGGAATGTAGGGTTTCGCAGGGATCAAATGAAGGGTCGTAACACGTCTGAAAAGTACGAGTAACATCCACTGCTCAAAGTGCCGTCAGTGCGAACAAGAGGTGACCGAGACGTGTAGCGAGTGGCACCCCA
The DNA here is from genome assembly GCF_023898315.1 of Schistocerca nitens. Lineage (NCBI taxonomy): Eukaryota > Metazoa > Arthropoda > Insecta > Orthoptera > Acrididae > Schistocerca > Schistocerca nitens. Next base: position 26,608,401 of record NC_064614.1, read on the forward strand.
TACCACCCCGCCGCGTGATACGCCAGTATGGCGAAGACGAATACACGCTTCCAATGTGCGTTCACCGCGATGTCGCTAAACACGGATGCGACCATCATGATGCTGTAAACAGAACCTGGATTCATCGGAAAAAATGACGTTTTGCCATTCGTGCACCCAGGTTCGTCCTTGAGTACACTATCGCAGGCGCTCCTGTCAGTGATGCAACGTCAAGGGTAATCGCAGCCATGGTCTCCGAGCTGATAGTCCATCCTGCTGAAAACGTCGTCGAACTGTTCGTGCAGATGGTTGTTGTCTTGCAAACGTCCTCATCTGTTGACACAGGACTGCACGTTGCATTACAGCCATGCGGATAAGATGCCTGTCATCTCGACTGCTAGTGATACGAGGCCGTTGGGATCCAGCGCGGCGTTCCGTATTACCCTCCTGAACACACCGATTCCATATTCTGCAAACAGTCATTGGATCTCGACCAACGCGAGCAGCAATGTTGCGATACGATAAACCGCAATCGCGATAGGCTACAATCCGACCTTTATCAAAGTCGGAAACGTGATGGTACACATTTCTCCTCCTTATACGAGGCATCACAACAACGTTTCACCAGGCAACGCCGGTCAACTGCTGTTTGTGTATGAGAAATCGGTTGGAAACTTTCCTCATGCCAGCACGTGGTAGGTGTCGCCACCGGCGCCAACCTTGTGTGGATGCTCTGAAAAGCTAATCATTTTCATATCACAGCATCTTCTTCCTGTCGGTTAAATTTCGCGTCTGTAGCACGTCATCTTCGTGGTGTAGCCATTTTAATGGCCAGTAGTGTATTTCGCAGGAACTGTCTACTTCAATTTCACCACAAGGTAAACTGCTTCTGACAGCAAGAAATACTCCACTACCAACTGCATTTAATCTGTCCTTTCTGAACATTGTTAGGCCGTTTGAAAAAATTTCGGCTGAACTTACTTCTGGCTTTAGCCAGCTTTCCGTACCTTTAACTATTTGAGATTCAGTGCTTTCTATTATTGCTTGGAGCTCAGGTTCTTTCCCAACAGAGCTACGGCAATTTACAACTACAACACCGATTGTTTCCCCAACTACCTTACTGTGTTTTACCTGCCCCCTTTAGGACGGATGCCCTTTCTGTGGTTTCCTGAGACCCTCTAACGTAAAAAATCGCCCAGTCCCTTCCACACCGACCCCGCTTCCCGTGTATTGGACTCCTCACCTAGTAAGTGGAACTCGGAAACCCACACCAGATGGCGCATTTTCTGCAGATGCATCTTCTCCGAAGCCAAACTGCTGCTCTAAACGCAAACTGGGTTGCTAAAATGTGTTGTTGCTCTGTTACTGACAGCCTGCTCAGAAACGCACAACACATATAGTAAGGTGATTTGTCTGCTGTTATTACACGCTAATTATACTTGAAATAGGAAGCGGAATTAGTTCCTTAAATGTAGGAAGTTCTGCAAGGACAACGCCTTATTCTCTTATCGTAATAGATATAGCGAAACAACTCTTCAGTTATTATTGTTTCATTTGGATGAATTTGCTGTCGACGGAAATATAGTAATAACCGGCAAATTACAACCGATGTTAAAGCGCAACTAAAATCCGACCTTAATCGAAGCGTAGGCCGAAGTTGTGCCTGGACGCTCTTCGGAGGAGAAACTCGAGGAGTTCCACTCAATTAGGCGGAAACTTAGCTTGGCACAATGTCGGCGTGGAAGATTTATGAAAGCAATGCACGCTCTTGACTTCATCATCTGAGGCTATTGTTATTATCTCCTCCATTGCTAATACGAGTACAAAAAAATGCGAGGCGTTTTTCCATCATTTGAGTGTGTCAAAGACAGACATAACATGGATCTTCTTTTTTATGCTGTCAAAACCATGAGTAGCTATTTAAAGGCTGCTTAAGGGGAGGTTTACTATCTTTTGGTTCAAAAAAATCGATTTTTTAAAATTGCATTTTGGTATCCATGAAAGTGTTTAGAATCCACCCCTGAAACGGTTTTTTCGAATACGGAACGGAAATGTTTGTTATTCGCGGTTGAACAAAAAAATGTACCTGCTTGAAATCGGCCTTTTTCACGCACCAGTTTTTTTCCTTCGGAGGACGAGTTATTGTACCGGCGCTTGGGAGGAAACACACAAAATACAAATGAAAGTTTGAACGCGTGTGTTTGGATGTTAGCCCCCAAGCATTTGTATTCTGGTGGGAAGACTGTGGAGATTGTGACTTTCCTGGCAGTGAGCAGCTTCAACGAAGGGTATTCAGCAATTCTGAAGACCATGACAACGATGGACTTCATTATGAGGCTCTATTCGACGCAGTTCACTAAGCGTTCGGACGACCACCGGATTTAAGCGGCCGAAAAACCGCTAGTCACCGGCCGTACGAGCTGCTCGAAAGCAGCGCAGGATGGCCCAGATAGTGAAGAACGCCCTCTATGAGGAAAAGGAAGGACTAGTTTATGGACCCGGAATGGCAGGTTGAACGTAAGTTGCACAATATTGCATTTATATGTAGTCAAAACTTGAAACGCGTTTTTCTCGAAATGACTTTTTTATTGTGCGGTATGGTAACTTCAAATCTACTGAATCGATTGGCACGATTCTTTGTTTCCGACGAAGCTAACTAAATTGTCTAGGAGATGTACCACTTTTATTTCCATCCACCAACTATAAATATTTTTACTTGGCCGACGAAAAAAATCTATGAAAAAACCCTTTTTTTTCAAATGGTCGCCATTTTGTTTCCTAAGCTCCACATAACTTAAGCGAGGTACAACTCCTGAAGAATCTTATATACTTCGCTAACGTCAACTCAATTTTGATTTCAGACGAGCCGGCTGACCTGTGACATACCGCGCGTGGAGGTCTACATCGGAGTTTTGTTACGATCCGACGGCACTTCCGCCTTTGCTCTTCGACATTTTCGGTCGAAAAAAATTCCAGTTTGTAGAGGAAATATCCATAAATATTGTGATCAAATTTGAGATTGATATCTGTAACAAATCCCGAGAAAAAAATTCTCAAATAAAATGTTTTTTCGGGCCAAAGATAGTAAACCTCCCCTTAAGACATTGTTAGTTCCTTTTAATACATCTACAGGGAGTGACAAAATTACAGCAACAGACTGGGAGAAGCCGCAGAGGGTGTCTTAAGGAACAAATTAATGATAAAAACACATCTTCGGTAACGTCATCCAACGATGCAACATGGCGTCTTAGTTAGAGGGGCCAACAATAGGACGGTGGGCAACAATCAGCAGCAAATTTCTTACCCTCATTTTGGCTTTTCCAAATTTTTCGTCAGCAATGCTTTGACTTCGTTTGAATCTTTGATATCCTCTGTTTTTTTTTTTTTTAACATGGTGGTTCTTTCCCATTCTTCAAATCTGGCTCGCCTCTCTACATTTCTTAAGCGAATTGTAGAAGACCATTGAAGTTTATTCGTTACTACTGTACTTTTTCAGAACCAGAAGGGAATAATCTCTGATCCAAAGTAGAATGTTTGCGGCATCAGACACGAAATTATTGTTGTTAACTGCTCAGGCAATCTAATAATATCTCTCTCTCGCGACATTTAGAAACTACAGTATTTTCTTAAAGTTCTAAACTTTCTTTTAGTCCCTGTAGTTATTGGTACACTGGTTACATGGAAGGAAAAATTCAGAGGTACTTTTCACCAGGAGATTTAATGTTGTTTGCAGGACAGCACAAGGACTGAAAAAACTTAACTCACAGAGGGCGCAGGACGGAAGTGTGGGTATGCTATATCTTTACTAACAATGGACGAAGAACTGTCGATGTTAAAAGACCAGGGACTGGGTAGGTTCCGCGGCTCCGCCACAAGGCGCTACCACACCATTGCGAGGAAGTGAGAAAACTGTTCTCGAATTGAAGACCGCCATTTGCAGAGACGAATATGAATACTGCCCTGTGGTTTAAAGAATACGACCAACAACGAAAGGAAACCGAAGAACAAAATAAAAGATGAAACTTCCTGGCAGATTAAAAGTGTGTACCTGGCCAAGACACGAACTCGGGACCTTCACCTTTCGCGGGCAAATGATATAGTTCGTTTCTTACAACTATGAGCAAAATGAGTCAAGTTTTCGATTCAAGATGGTTGCATGAAACTTATAAAGTAGCAGATAGTGAGGTTAGTTTATCATTCACTAAGAATTTCGCTTTCGGTTCGTGTTTAGATTTCCTGGCTCATACTCTTCGGCTGTCTTTTGTGATTACTTTTCAGCCTTCAATTTACTTTTGTATGGTTTTATTTTCTATATCTACCTTATATTCTATATCTACCTTATTTGTCAGAATTGTATTTTGAATAACTATAAACTTCCATACAACTTGAACTAGGCACTTCATTTTCACACTTTTTTTAAACAGGGATACGGAGTCCTTATGAACGTTATTTGCTTCTGGTAGGTTACGGTATATGCAACGTTTTATCGGATATTTGACATAATTTACCAACAATGGGGGCCGCGACGTTCGTGTCACGGTTTTAGTACAAACTTGGTACGCTTCTATTAGTCCATTAGGACAATATAAAGTGCAGTAGTAAGACGTACTACTTGGGTGATTTCGAATCCAAGAGGAGCATAACGCTTACCACCGCGTGCAGACCCTGAGCACCAGATGGCAGTAGTCATGCAGTTAGCATTCAAGTTCCATAATCGGTGGATCGCTGAATCGAGTCCCGCTCATGTTTTCTTTTTTTTTTAATTTACATTTTTTCAACGCTACTCGTATTATCACACACGTTATAGATTTGAAAGGTAATAAGATGAAAAGAAATGTGTATTTGCATGAACTTTTAATGATTTTCCCGTGTTACTTGGTTGTTTGCTAATTTTTATTATCACAACAAATATCTTATTTATAGCTATCGGTAACTAAACAATCAAACACATGAAGTTTTTCTGAAAATCCCTGTCGTGATTTCCAAAATCAGTTATACCCACAATAGTGTAACGTACCGAGAACTAATTTGTAGCTGGACGCTTATCTCTGCAGACACAGGTGTCTAGGACGAGCGACAGTCTTGGAAAGCCCAAGACAGACATCCAGAAATAAAAGTGTAATCGACAGTTGTAAAATTTTTTCATTTGGTTGAATTGCGAAACCTTGCTTGATACCAAATTTCACGATTCTACGTGAACGGGAAGTACCCTATAGGTTTTGATAAGCAAATTTTAGAGTGTAAAATATTTATACTTGTTTTGTAAATAAAACTGCCTTTTCCTGCTGCTACTTACTTTATTTGTCCCATACGCGTTTCGCCTTTTCCTGTTCTACGGCATCATCAGTGAGATCTATAACGATACAGTTTTGTTAGTTTTAGATCATTAAACAGCTCACTTCGCGATTTTTTTTTTGTAAAACGGTAATTGCTTACGATTTGCTGATCTGAGTTTCCTCACATCTGTCTGAAGGTCGCACTACCACTTTTATCACTGCCATACAATCACAACTTTGTGTTCTGGCCATCCTCACACTGTTCACCATGTTTCTCACTCTTTCTTGTGGTACAATATTGTTCTTTTGCCACTCGCTACAACTATTTCGTCGTACACTGTTTTTCACGCGGTAAATATTGCGACTCCATTAGGTGTTTCATCATCTTTGGTATGTTTATCTATTTGTTGCCAACCTAACGAAGTATATGTTCGAGACTAATTTCTATTTATGGTGTTTATACCGGGTGCGTTTATGAGTGAGAGATAGAGGGGAATAGAGCCGACGAGGTATTTTTTTGGGGGGGAGGGGGGAGGGAGGCGAAGGCGGGAGGGGTGTGCAAGCTGTTAGCGAGTGTTTGAAAGCTTTGGTGACAGCTGATCTGACTTCTCGTTTCAATACTCTGTGGAGGAGTTCGTGGATGAGTGAGTGTAGAGACTTTGGGTTCTATTATTATTATATTGGACAGTGTTATCAAAGTAATTCTTTTCTGTGAATTTTATTCTAATTTTTATTTATTGGTGTATATAAAGAACTGCTTGGCATGTGTACTTGGTCGTTCAACAGGATTTTCCTTTCTGCTTTGGTATTCTGATTGTGGCAATTTTCTTGCGTGGTTAGGAGGTGTTTTCTATTGTTGATTCTAATCATTTTTATGTCATCTTCTCTAGCGGATGGTTTGTGGTCATTTTCTCTTAGGTGCTCTGCAGATGAGGAGTGGTTTGTCCCATATTTTCAGGCTCTCATGTGTTCTTTGTCTCTGTCATAAAATGTTCTACCTATTTGTTCACTGTATGTGCCTTCACAAGTGTTAACACTGTAGTTGATATATACCTGCTTTCTGATATATGTCTCTGTTTTTTTTTTGTTAGTTTTGGGGTGTATTTTTGTATAGAATTCTCTGTCATGTACGCCATGTTTATTCCCTGTCTTTTAAAAATGTTGGTGATTTTATGGGTATGCCATTGTGTACCATCTTGTGCTTTCTTTCATCTTTTTCTGATTATCCTGTGTAGTTGTTATCAGACTGTGTGTTTGTGTTTGGTTCTGATGTGTTGTCTGTGGTTTGGAGCTTTCTGCTTTTATTTTACTTTTAATTTTGTTGTTTAGCTTTGTGACTGTGTTATTACTGTAACCATTATTTTGTGCTATCTGGATTATTATGTCCAGTTCTTTTTGGTACCATTCATTGGTGAGTAGTACTGTGTTGTGTCTATGGAGCATGTGGTGAAGTGTAATGTAAATTCAGAAATAACTGTAGATGACTTAGAAAATCTAATTGTAGAAGCAGAAAGTGTTTTGATAAGGGGAGATAGGAATGAAAATAGCATTTTCAACATTGGATTAACTAGAGAACTAGTAAAAAAAGAAACCCAGAATATAATAACCTGTATAAAAACATAATAACACAAAAACAACAAAAACACAGAATTTGCAACACTCAGAAAACTTAGGAGGAAACTTCAAAATGAAAATTTTTTCACTTCAAAAGCAGACAAAGGGAACACTGTAGTACTGATAGACAAAGAACAATACATTGAAAAAACAAGATTTCGTCTCACAAAATAACATTACAAAATTAAAATCACCAACAAATAGATTCCAGACAAAAGTAATAAACAATCTGAAAAATATTGACATAATACTGGATAACACAGAGAAATGAAAGTTGACACAGATCAATCCCACTGAACCGGTTCTCTGAAGCCAACCAAAAATCCACAAACTGAAACTTCCTGTGTGGCCAATATTAGATTTCAGACAATACCCCACTGACAAGCTTGCAGGATACATGTTTAAATTACTGTCTGAAAATTTCAAAGTACAAGAAGACAGAACCATTAAAACACTACATAGCTATTACAACAAACAGAAGATATAAAAAGCCCAGGCACAGCAACACTCCTCTCATTTGATATAGAAAGCATGTATTCCAACGTACCAATACGAGAAACAATAGAAATTGTAGATATGAACCAGAAAACCTATAGTCAACTCCCTGATGAATAGATTAAGGAATACGCACACTAATAAAGCGCATAACAGAACAAAATTACTTCGAGTTCAACAATGAATTTCATTTAAAAGAAGATAGATTATCAATGGGATACCTAGTTTCAGTAGCCTTAGCAAATATTTTTGTAAACCACACTGAACAGATCATGTTCACAAAAATAGTAGTAAAAGAATACAACATATTTTTATTGGTTCAGATATATGGATGATATCCTTTACTTAATAAACGACCCACAAATAAAAATGGAAAAAATATGTACTGACACCAAAGAGATGCATAAAAATATAACATTCACAATTGAAAGAGAACAGAACAACCAAATTAACTTTCTGGACATAACAATCAAAAAACAAAACAATAAGCAAATATTTGAATTTTATCATAAACCTACAGCAACGGACATTATTATTCCCCAGTCCTCGAACCACCCACATGCACAAAAACAAGCAGAATTTAGACCCATGCTCCATAGACACAACACAGTACCACTCACCAATGAATGCTACCAAAAAGAACTGGACATAATAATCCAGATAGCACAAAATAATGGTTACAATAATAACACAGTCACAAAGCTAAACAACAAAATTAAAAGTAAAGTAAAAGCAGAAAGCTCCAGACCACAGTCAACAACACATCAGAAACATACACAAACACACAGTCTGATAATGACTAACAGGATATTCAGAAAAATATGAAAGAAAGCACAAGATGGTACACAATGGAATACAAGCACAAACTCACCCACACGATCACCAACATTTTCAAAAAATAGGGAATAAAATGGAGTACATAACAGACAATTCTATACAAAAATACACCACAAAACTGACAAAAAAAAACAGACACATATGTGAGAAAACTGGTATATATCACCTACAGTGTAACACTTGTGAAGGCAGATACATAGGACAAACAGGTAGAACATTTGATGTCAGATACAAAGAACACATGAGAACCTGGAAATATGGGACAAACCACTCGACATCTGCAGAACACGTAAGAGAAAATAACCACAAATCAACTACTAGAGAAGATGACATGAAAATAATTAGAATCGACAGTAAAAAACACCTCCTAACCATGCAAGAAAATTACCACATACAGAAAACCAAAGCAGAAAGGAAACTCCTGTTGAATGACCAAGTACACATGCCAAGCAGTTCTTTATTTACACCAATAAATAATATATTAGAATAACATTCGCGAAAAGGATTAATATAATACTGTCCAATATAATAATAATAGACCCAACATCTTCGCACTCACTCATCGATGAACCCCTCCACAGAATATTGAAACGAAAAGTCAAATCAGCTTTTTCAACCACTCACTAACAGCCAGTACACGCCTCCCCTCCTCCCCTCCCCCTCCCCCAAAAAATCGTTGGCTCTATTCCACTCTCTCTCTCTCACTCATACTCGCACCCGGTATAAAAACCATAAATAGAAGTTAGTTTCGAACATATACTTTGTTAGGTTGGCAACAAATAGGTAAACATACCAAAGAGTATGAAAGACGTAATGGAGTCGCAATATTTACGGTGTGAAAAACAGTGTACGACGAAATACTTGTATCGAGTACCAAACCTCCAGACCAGATGTGAGGAAATGCAGATCAGCAAATCGTAAGTAATTACCTTTTTACAAAAAAATCGCGAAGTGAATTGTTTAACAATCTGAAACTAACAAAACTGTATCGTTTATAAATCCCACTGATGATGCCTTAGAATAGGAAAAGGCGAAACGCGTATGGGATAAATAAAGTAACTAGCAGCAGGAAAAGGCAGTTTTATTTACAAAACAAGTATTTATATGCTTGCTGCGGAGGATGGCCACACAAACAAACACAAAATATTTGATATAAATGACGCTATCTTTTGTTGCATTGACTTACAAGTTTCCATTTGTTACCACCAACAGACTGTAGATCTTAGTGTGTGACATAAATTTCAACCTGATACGTCTACCCATTCCTGATAAAAATGGTTTTTAATAGTCGGGCAGACAGACAGATATACAGACAAATGGAGAACAATGTGATTATATAAGGTTTCCGTTTTTACTAATGGAGGTCCGGTACCCTAAGAAGTAGCATAAGCTATATGACACTGAAAATTCTATAGAAAAAAGGTCAAGAAAATACACGTGTTTCTTCATGATATTACCTTTCAAATGTATTGTGTACGAAAACATGAGCGGGACTCGATTCAGCGATCCACCGATTACGGAGCTTGAGCGCTAATCACATGTCAGCCGACATCTCGTGCTGAGGATCACAACGCACTGATGCCGCACTGAAGCGTAAAACTTCTCTTGCGATTTTCTCGAAATCGAGTCAGTAGTACGCTTTACTACTTCCACATTATTTTGTCCCACTGGGCTATCAAAGGTGTACAAAATTTGAAGTAAATTCGTAATCCGAACGTCGTGGCCTCCCGTTGTAAGTGAAAACGTAGTGTTGCCCTGTAAATGGCGGCTTTACTGTGGGAGCGCTATGCTAGCGCCAGTGAGTGGTGTAGTTATACTCGTAGTAAGTCTACGCTCCGTCTCGCGCGGTGGTAACGGCCCCAAGTGATGGTCACGTAAGTCAGCAGCTTGGGGAATTACGGAGACGGCAATATAACTGGCCCAATAGCAGGCTAAGGTGCCCCTCCCCCACGCGGATCCTGTATGATCTCATCCCCTTCCCCCACCTCCTCCTTTTCCTTGAAAGGATACGGATCCTGTACACCTCCCGTAAACTTGATCCTCCTCACCCGCTCGTCTCCCCGATCCTCTCCCACCCCCGCCCGCTGCCGCGCCTGTATTCCCACGTCCCGCCCGGTCTCCATCTGTCCACCCTCCTTACCCTCTCCCAAGGTGGCTTCCGCCAGCTCCCTCTCCCTGATGATGTCCTCGTCCCCTCCATCTACCCCTCCTATCAACTTTGACCCTGCCCCACCCCCCCACTTCCCGTGTCCTTTCCTTTCGGCACCCTCCCTCCCTTCTCTTCTCTTCCCTTCTTTTTCCATCTCCCCGTCCCCTCCCTTCCCCCTCTTCCCCCGGGCTTCCTCTCCCCCTTCCTCCCTCCCCCCTATCTCCCCTGCCCGTGGCATCTCTGCTCTCCCCTCTCGCTCTCCCACTCCCCTTCCTCCTCCTCCTCTCTTGGCAGGTCCCCGGACTCGCACACGCATAGTGAACATTTGCGCGCCGGAGATCGTCGCCTTCTGTGTCTCGTGTGTGTGACGTCGTATAGTGTTTTTGGTGTCCGCCGTCCCACTACTACGTTCACTTGTGCCGTCGGATTCATCAGTTCAAAAATGGCTCTGAGCACTATGGGACTCAACTGCTGAGGTCATTAGTCCCCTAGAACTTAGAACTAGTTAAACCTAACTAACCTAAGGACATCACAAACATCCATGCCCGAGGCAGGATTCGAACCTGCGACCGTAGCGGTCTTGCGGTTCCAGACTGCAGCGCCTTTAACCGCACGGCCACTTCGGCCGGCGATTCATCAGTGTTTTGTGCGCCGTGCCAACGTGTTTTCAGTGTTGTTATCGTCACATGTGAACGACTCCGTGTTTTTTGTGTCTCTGTGACCTCTCTCTTTTGCCCGTCATTTTGTTCATTGTCATTCACCATTTTTTATACTCTTGTAAAACGCTTTGGCTGAAGAGCGGCGTAGTGTGCCGCTGCCAGCCTACCTGATTTGTACAGGTTTTAAAATTACAATAAAGTAAAAAAAAAAAAAAAGGCTAAGGTGGGTTTATCGTTGGGCAGCCACCTCAACCAGATCACCGCCAAGTACGGTCCGTATCTCCACCGCCACTGCAGCTAGGCCCTGTTTACGAGATCGCTCCACTCCACCGCGCTGGTGAATTCGGTGTGTCGCCCTGCTGTGCAGCCGCAGAACTACTTGGGTGATTTCTTTGAGAAGACCATAACCGTTTTCCTTCTTCGGTGTCCTGCCCCAGCCCAAGCCTTTTCTTCGACTAGAATGACGTCGACGTCGACGTGGCGTTAAACCCTACTCTTCCGTCCTTCGACGTGTACTGCACAAGCTCATCCAAACGAGAAGATGGTGCCCACTGATTAAAAACTATTTAGCCAATAAAACTGAACACCCTCTGTGATTGGGAGACTTCCTAGTTTCAATCTTCGCTATGGAGACTTCATTGTTTCGAGACTCTTTCCGAGCTTTACAGATTCGGAAAGGCAAAAATGTTGGAGACGGAGCACGAGGTCGCACTGTATGAAGCCAAAGAAGGGAAACGATAATGCCCCTCTTTTACTGTCGTCTTAAGTGGTTTTAGGGAAGCCACAGAAACGCCTAGGTGAGGGTGGTTTGCGTTACGCCGTCGCCAAGGTAACCCCTGTGGATCGGCAACACATCTAACACCATTCAGGACCGTGGTTGTCTATGCCCAAGGCGTAAGCAATGGTAAACATCGGCTGTTTTGGAAACACATTCCGCGTGCTACTTCCTGCGGACGGAGTTCGAGATGGCCTGCACGAAGTATTACTAGACCAACATCTGATTGGCCGGCCAATACTATTTAAAGGCTAGAACCAGCACCGGAGGCCAGTTCACGCCGAATACCGACCTCAAGGACGTCTCCACGGAAGACTAAGTCTTCACTATCGGAATAGGACTGGGAATTAAGTGTATGTGTGTTACCTCGGACTGTTGTGCGAAAAGTTAGAAGTTATCATTTGTTGGCTCTATTAGGAAATTCTTACTGGCTTTGTGATTGTGACTTTTCGTTGTTATTCGGTCACTTTCATGTAGACTTGCGTAAATAAAAGTTGTGTTGTAAAAACTTGCAAATTGTCAGTTACAACAGTTTGAGTCACGTTTCTTCCAAATAAAAGTCTTGCGTCTTGGATACTGGGCCATCTAGCTTGGTAGCAGCTTCCAAGTAACTTGTTAAACGAATGTATGGGAGATAAGTATTTCACAAAAATTTGCTGACGAATATGCCTTGATAAACATGTTGTACAATTTCTTCACTATTTACCACACACATATCGGTTCTGTCAACTGTCACTCATGGATTTAGTCTGCATTTCACTACAAAAGACATTTAGTAGTGAGTAAAAGAACACGTACAGATGTGTAATTAGTTTGGCGATGAACTTCACTGTCACATTTGGTTAGTCATGTCCCGTGTCCCTTATGTTGTACGGGAAATTTAGTAAATCCATTATGTCATTTGGACTAAAACTGTCCTTCAAATGGTATCTTTGACCTAAAAGTGGAATTGCTGGTATTTTAACTATGGGGGCGTTCAATAAGTAACGCAATACAGTCTTTTCTGAAAGCAGACTGGTTTTATTCAGGATTCTAATACACCTTACTATTCCCGACTTCTTTGGCTAGAAAACCCTATTGGGGAGAGCAGCCTACATTGGGCCAAAGTCACAGTATTGTAACATGCATGTACAACTAATAAAATTTAAAAAATCCAATGATGTCAGCGTAGATCTGTCGAAAATGTTCACAGTAATGAAAAGGAACTGCTAGCCACGTTAGCTAACTTGATTCTTCAAGAACAGTGTAACTTTCAGGTCTCACCCGCACTGATGCATTGTCAAACATATATGAAGTGTGAGGGTTTCTCGGGTGCGCATATTTTGGCGAGGCCTTACGTTGTCGCGGAGAAGGAGAAATTCGTTTGCATTTTTGTGCCGACGAACACGCTGAAGTCATTTACTCATGTTCCCTTAGAGTAGCACAGTGCACTTCACAGTTAATCATTGCACCATGAGGGAGGAAATCAAACAGAATAACTTCTTCAGAATCCCAGAAGGCGTTACCTTGACTTTGACAGCTAAAGGTTGTGGTTTTCAGCTTCTTCGTCGGAGGAGAGATGGTGTGACTCCACTCCACGGAAAGCCGATTTGTTTCCGGCTCGAATTGATGAACTCATGTCTCATCCCTTGTGACGACGTTCGACGAGAAACTGCCGCGATCAGCCTCGTAACCCGCGGGAAAGTCTGCACAGATGGTCCTTCGTTGTTCTTACGCTCTTCTGTTAGGCAGCATGGAACCCAACGGGCACACACCACCGCGTACCCCAATTAGTGGACGAGTGTGTCAGGACTACCAACAGAGATGTCCAGGTGAGTAACGAGGTGTTCGCCTGCGATCCGTCGATCACCTCGAATGAGAGTGTCCGTCCGTTCCAACATCGCAGGAATAACACCTGTGTGCGATCGGCCAGCACGCGGGTGCACGGACAGGTTTTGCACGACCTTGTTGCAATGATGACAGGCACATCGCCCAACGACTCACTGTGCTTTTGTTGACTGTCAGGTCTCCGTAGACACTGTGCAAGGGCCTACGAACATCTGCGATGCTCTGCTTTTCCTCCAAAAGAAAGTCAGCGACAGTTCTCTGCTTGGGTTGCGCCTTTGTTGCGGACGCCATTTAGAAGGCTACGTATAGCACCGCTACCTATCGAAACTTCATGAAACTATAGGGGCTGAAGCGGGAATAATCCACGATGTCCCACAAGTAATTCCGCATTTTCTCAATCAAAATTTTCCGAGAAAAAAAAAGTGTTTCATTAACTATTGTACTTCTCCTGTGTCCCTTAACCTCTGCTGACTGTCTGCGTTTAACTGGCACCAGTCTTGTGTACTCTGCTGCCGAGTACTGTGCACCTGTGTGGTTGGAAAGTGTACATGTGAAGACGGTAGACACAAAACTTGACACAATGCGCTGCATTACTCGTTCCATCAAATCAACCCCATACCAGTGGTTATCTGTACTGAGTCACATCCCTCCACCTCACGTAAGGCGGAAACAAGCTCTACTGGTGGAGGCATCTATGCATCACCTTCCCTATCACTGCACCAGGAATTCTGTCATGCGCCACAGCAATGTTTGCGATCAAGAAGACCAGCAAGTGTTACTGCAGGGCAACTCATCGCGGATGGTTTTGATCTAAATGAAAGCTGGAAGCGTGAATGGTCAACAAAAACACTGGGAACAAGAGCCCATCACCTTGATCCCACAAAGAAGCCAAAAGGTTTTGACCTACCGAGGAAACTTTGGTGCCGCCTCAACAGTTTAAGGACTGGACATGGTTGTTGTAGCTACTTCAGGTTCAAATGGGGCTGGATCAGTTCACCAATGTGTGAACGTAATCAAGAAGAGCAGACAACTGAACATTTAGTCCAACGCTGTCCACTTCATTCATACCCTGGAATTCCCGATGACTTGTTCACTCTCACACCCAGCTTAATTGACTGCTTGAAAAACACGGACTTTAAGGTTTAATCTAGTCTTATATTATATGTATACTGTATAAAATCATTTGCCTTATATCAACTGTATATTGTATAAAATCACCATACGATTAAATGAATAAAATTTGATGCTAAATCTGTTATTATAACGATGTTCATTTCTTTCATCGGATTTTCAAAATGTGTTATAATTCCTTAGAGTAGTATGTAGGGCTGTAATTTTGGAAACAAATAACTTGGTTTGCAACATATGCGACTTTGAGAAAAACGTTCGTAATTATTTCTTAAACATAGTGTGACTGCTGTTTCTAGCCTTTTTCACTTTATTAATCTGTGAAAGGTGTGTATATTGATGAATTTTGCCGTCAAAACTCCTGAAGAAGAGAGAAAACAAGATGGCGTGGTAGGTAGGTGAGTGTATAGCAAACACTTTATCGGCAATTGTTGTACAGAGTAATGGAGTTCAACAACGTGAAAGCTGGTTTCTCTCCTATTGTTTTCGCTTGTCAAATACCGAGAAAAGCTTTACTGAAGGGGACTACGGCCAAGAAGCCAACATACTGTAACGTTACACCTCCCGCCCTCCGACCTAAATTAATCTTTTCAGGCACGCGTTTCGTTTGTGTTATTTGCTTTCGACAACGCAATATGAAATGTCATTCTCGCTCGTGTTTACTACAACAGCTGTTACGTATTACAATCGCAGACATACGTTTGTACACACACACACACACACACACACACACACACACACAAAGGATGACCGTGTGCCGGCCGCGGTGGTCTCGCGATTCTAGGCGCGCAGTCCGGAACCGTGCGACTGCTACGGTCGCAGGTTCGAATCCTGCCTCGGGCATGGATGTGTGTGATGTCCTTAGGTTAGTTAGGTTTAAGTAGTTCTAAGTTCTAGGGGACTGATAACCACAGCAGTTGAGTCCCATAGTGCTCAGAGCCATTTGAACCATTTTTTTTGATGACCGTGTAAATTTGCGGGTATAGCAGTACGCATTTGAAAACGGCAAACAGCCGAAATCAACAGATCCAGGTATAAATGATAGTTATCATATAAAAGCTAAAGTGAAAAACAGAATTTTTTTCAGTAAATATGGGACTGTGGTACTGAAAATGAAAAAAAAGAAAACTTAATATAAGCTGACGTACATGAAAAAATTGAACTCATTGACATATTTTCGTATGATTTTTAACTCTTTCAACAAGTTTCAGTAAATTCAGCAATACCTGAATTACGGTTTCTATCTTTCAGAGACAGTAAAAGATTGTTAGTAAATTAACTAGAAAAAGAAAAAGGAGAAATATCGAGGAAGAGACAGAGGGAGATATGAATACATATTTCTAGACGTTTACCTTTGATCTCAGAATGTACTTTTTTACTTCGACTGTCAGCGTACAGCTTCCACCACCACTGCCCTCCCTCTGCCTCACACACGATCGCACACCATGAATAACTGTTGATCGCTAAGTCTCTTTGAAATAATGCAAAGTCTTTGGTATTGGTATTGTTTATCTCTTGGTCTCGCTCTACGATTTTTACCCTCCACGCTGCCCTCCAATGCTAAATTTGTGATCCCTTGATGCCTCAAAACATGTCCTACCAACCGATCCCTTCTTCTAGTCACGTTGTGCCACAAACTTCTCTTCTCCCCAATCCTATTCAATACCTCCTCATTAGTTACGTGATCTACCCATCTTATCCTCAGCATTCTTCTGTAGCACCACATTTCGAAAGCTTCTATTCTCTTCTTGTCCAAACTGGTTATCGTCCATGTTTCACTTCCATACATGGCTACACTCCATACAAATACTTTCAAAAACGACTTCCTGACACTTAAATCTATACTCGATTTTAACAATTTCTCTTCTTCAGAAACGATTTCCTTGCCATTGCCAGTCTACATTTTATATCCGCTCTACTTCGACCATCATCAGTGTTTTTACTCCCTAAATAGCAAAACTCCTTTACTACTTTAAGTGTCTCATTTCCTAATCTAATCCCCTCAGCATCACCCGATTTAATTTGACTACATTCCATTATCCTCGTTTTGTTTTTGTTGATGTTCATCTTATATCCTCCTTTCAAGACACTGTCCATTCCGTTCAACTGCTCTTTCAAGTCCTTTGCTGTCTCTGACAGAATTACAATGTCATCGGCGAACCTCAAAGTTTTTACTTCTTCTCCATGAATTTTAATACCTACTCCGAAGTTTTCTTTTGTTTCCTTTACTGCTTGCTCAATATACAGATTGAATAACATCGGGGAGAGGCTACAACCCTGTCTCACTCCTTTCCCAACCACTGCTTCCCTTTCATGCCCCTCGACTCTTATAACTGCCATCTGGTTTCTGTACAAATTGTAAATAGCCTTTCGTTCCCTGTATTTTAGCCCTGCCACCTTCAGAATTTGAAAGAGAGTATTCCAGTTAACATTGTCAAAAGCTTTCTCTAAGTCTACAAATGCTAGAAACGTAGGTTTGCCTTTTGTTAATCTTTCTTCTAAGATAAGTCGTAAGGTTAGTATTGCCTCACGTGTTCCAACATTTCTACGGAATCCAAACTGATCTTCCCCGAGGTCCGCTTCTACCAGTTTTTCCATTCGTCTGTAAAGAATTCGCGTTAGTATTTTGCAGCTGTGACTTATTAAACTGATAGTTCGGTAATTTTCACATCTGTCAACACCTGCTTTGGTATTGGAATTATTATATTCTTCTTGAAGTCTGAGGGTATTTCGCCTGTCTCATACATCTTGCTCACCAGATGGTAGAGTTTTGTCATGACTGGCTCTCCCAAGGACATCAGTAGTTCTAATGGAATGTTGTCTACTCCCGGGGCCTTGTTTCGACTCAGGTCTTTCAGTGCTCTGTCAAACTCTTCACGCAGTATCTTATCTCCCATTTCATCTTCATCTACATCCTCTTCCATTTCCATAATACTGTCCTCAAGTACATCGTCCTTGTATAAACCCTCTATATACTCCTTCCACCTTTCTGCCTTCCCTTCTTTGCTTAGAACTGGGTTGCCATCTGAGGTCTTGATATTCATACAAGTGGTTCTCTTCTCTCCAAAGGTCTCTTTAATTTTCCTGTAGGCAGTATCTATCTTACCCCTACTGAGACAAGCCTCTACATCCTTACATTTGTCCTCTAGTCATCCCTGCTTAGCCATTTTGCACTTTCTGTCGATCTCATTTTTGAGACGTTTGTATTCCCTTTTGCCTGCTTCATCTACTGCATTTTTATATTTTCTCCTTTCATCAATTAAATTCAATATTTCTTCTGTTACCCAAGGATTTCTATTAGCCCTCGTCTTTTTACCTACTTGATCCTCTGCTGCCTTCACTACTTCATCCCTCAGAGCTACCCATTCTTCTTCTACTGTATTTCTTTCCCCCATTCCTGTCAATTGTTCCCTTATTCTCTCCCTGAAACTCTTTACAACCTCTGGTTCTTTCAGTTTATCCAGGTCCCATCTCCTTAAATTCCCACCTTTTTGCAGTTTCTTCAGTTTCAATCTGCAGTTCATAACCAATAGATTGTGGTCAGAATCCACATCTGCCCCTGTAAATGTCTTACAATTTAAAACCTGGTTCCTAAATCTCTGTCTTACCATTATATAATCTATCTGATACCTATTAGTATCTCCAGGATTCTTCCAGGTATACAACCTTCTTTTATGATTCTTGAACCAAGTGTTAGCTATGATTAAGTTATGCTCTGTGCAAAATTCTACAAGGCGGCTTCCTCTTTCATTTCTTCCCCCCAATCCATATTCACCTACTATGTTTCCTTCTCTCCCTTTTCCTACTGACGAATTCCAGTCACCCATGACTATTAAATTTTCGTCTCCCTTCACTACCTGAATAATTTCTTTTATCTCGTCATACATCATTTATCAACATTAAAAGAGAGTTGTTAATTATTTCAGTAAGTGAAAAACAGTCCAAGTTTATTTGCGTTTTCATACGTCAACTGAGCGGCAATAGCCTACTCGTCTGCAGACAATAGCACCGTCAGTGAAAAATCTTCTAGTGCTTCTCGTTATCTTAAACTCGTCTGTGTATGCTACGAACATTTGCGGCCCCATTACGTCACTATGGCGTCGCCAGTTATTTTAGTTTCTACTGAGCAGTCGTGATCCATCAAAGTGTTCTTGGTTCTACTAGCTCAAATTTCTCAGAACCATTCGCCACATTTATGAACTTCGGTGCAACGTAAAATGTATTTCAGAAATTAAGCGGACGTAATCTATTTGCTAGTATTGTAACGCCCCGTTTCCATATTTCTTCAGGAAATCACCTCCACTATTTTTGTTTGCGCCACCTATAGTAAACATCGAGTGGTAAAATTATGAAATGTTCCCTTATGTTTTGTACTGTTGCAAGCTTATTGTCATATCGCTGACTTGGTTGCGTAGTCAGTTAGACCGTCAGCGAGAGCGCATCGCTAGCTCCTGCTACTACTAAGGCGAGTACACCGTTTGCTTCTTACATATTTTACAAACAGCAGCGACTTATTTTCAGTTATCTGTGTAATTACTAGTTTATTTTTGTAATTTCTTGCGTGTTCGAGTGCTTACTAGGTAGAACCTTTTATTTCAATAAGTGTTTTTGTACTTATTTGCTGCGCTTAGCTTTTAAATAGTTTTTCTGGGAAAACCTAGCGTAGTTTTCGCGTCTCGTATTTCAGTGAGTGTTTCTTGATTATCAGAGTAGCTCATCAGAAGATTATCTTGGGAAATTGTCACCGTATAGAGTAGGGTAAACATAGTCATGTGTAGGGACTGTGGTTGTTGTGAGCGGACGCAAGGAGAATTGGCCACTCTTCGGGGACAGGTGGAGGCTTTGTCTGTTAGGCTCATCGAGCTCGAGGCGCAGGCGTCGGCTCGTAGTGGCGTTGGGGCAACTGTGGTGAGACCTATGCCTACTTCGGTGGCCTTGGAATCACCTGGAACCCCTGATGTCGCTGCGTCTTCCGGCAGTGAGCATCTTACCGGTCAGCCATCACTCCAGGGTGAATGGCGGACAGTGGTGGGCTCGCGCGTGCCTGGCCGAAAGGCGAAGGTGGGATCTGGCCGCGTGGCGGCTGCCTTACCCCTTTCCAACAGGTACGGGGTGCTTCCTAGTGGTGATGACATCGTTTCCGAGCCACCACAGGATGCCTCGCCTGTTGGGCCAGTGGCCGATTCTCCGGCAAGGTCCCGACAGTCACAGAGGGCGGGCCTATTAGTTATAGGGAGCTCCAACGTTAGACGGGTTATGGAGCCCCTCAGGAAAATAGCGGGTAGGTCGGGGAAGAATGCCAGTGTGCACTCGGTGTGCTTGCCGGGGGGTCTCGTCCGTAATGTGGAGGAGGCCCTTCCGGCAGCTATTGAACGCACTGGGTGTGACCGGCTGCAGATAGTAGCACATGTCGGAACGAATGACGCCTGCCGCTTGGGTTCTGAGGCCATCCTTGGTTCCTTCCGGCGGCTGGCTGATTTGGTGAAGACAACCAGCATCGCACGCGGAGTGCAAGCTGAGCTTAATATCTGCAGCATAGTGCCCAGAGTCGATCGCGGTCCTCTGGTTTGGAGCCGTGTGGAGGGTCTAAACCAGAGGCTCAGACGACTCTGCGACTATAATGGTTGCAAATTCATCGACCTCCGTTATTGGGTGGAGAACTGTAGGGCCCCCCTAGACAGGTCAGGCGTGCACTACACACCGGAAGCAGCTACTAGGGTAGCAGAGTACGTGTGGCGTGCACACGGGGGTTTTTTAGGTTAGAGGGACCCCCCCTTGGGCGAAACGATAAAATACCTGACGGCTTACCAGAGAGAACATTATCATCGTTGATAAAGAACGTCCGTCCTCAGAGACCAAAAACAGGAAAAGTTAACGTAATATTGGTAAACTGCAGGAGTATCCAGGGCAAGGTTCCTGAATTAGTATCTCTTATTGAAGGAAATAGTGCGCATATAGTATTAGGAACGGAAAGTTGGTTAAAACCGGAAGTGAACAGTAACGAAATCCTAGACACAGAATGGAATATATACCGCAAGGATAGGATAAACGCCAATGGTGGAGGAGTATTTATAGCAGTAAAAAATTCAATAATATCCAGTGAAGTTATTAGCGAATGCGAATGTGAAATAATCTGGGTTAAGTTAAGTATCAAAGGTGGGTCAGATATGATAGTCGGATGCTTCTATAGGCCACCTGCATCAGCAACCGTAGTAGTTGAGCGCCTCAGAGAGAACCTGCAGAACGTCGTGAAGAAGTTTCGTGATCATACTATTGTAATAGGGGGAGACTTCAATCTACCAGGTATAGAATGGGATAGTCACACAATCAGAACTGGAGCCAGGGACAGAGACTCTTGTGACATTATCCTGACTGCCTTGTCCGAGAATTACTTCGAGCAGATAGTTAGAGAACCAACTCGTGAAGCTAACGTTTTAGACCTCATAGCAACAAATAGACCGGAACTTTTCGACTCCGTGAATATAGAAGAGGGTATCAGTGATCATAAGTCAGTGGTTGCATCAATGACTACAAGTGTAATAAGAAATGCCAAGAAAGGAAGGAAAATCTATTTGCTTAACAAGAGTGATAGGGCACAAATCGCAGAATATCTGAGTGACCACCATCAAACGTTCATTTCTGAGGAAGAGGATGTGGAACAAAAATGGAAAAAATTCAGAAACATCGTCCAGTACGCCTTAGATAAGTTCGTACCGACTAAGGTCCAAAGCGAGGGGAAAGATCCACCGTGGTATAACAATCATGTACGAAAGGTACTACGGAAACAAAGAAAGCTTCACCATAGGTTTAAGAGTAGTCGAATCATAGCTGATAAGGAAAAGCTGAACGAAGCGAAAAAGAGCGTAAAGAGAGCAATGAGAGAAGCATTCAACGAATTCGAACATAAAACATTGGCAAACAATCTAAACAAGAACCCTAAAAAGTTTTGGTCATATGTAAAATCGGTAAGCGGATCTAAATCCCCTATTCAGTCACTCGTTGACCACGATGGCACCGAAACAGAGGACGACCGAAGAAAGGCAGAAATACTGAATTCAGTGTTCCGAAACTGTTTCACTGCGGAAAATCGTAACACGGTCCCTGACTTCAGCCGTCGCACGGACGCCAAAATGGAAAATATTGAAATAAACGATATCGGAATTGAAAAACAACTGCTATCACTTAGTAGCGGAAAAGCATCCGGACCAGACGAGATACCCTTAAGATTCTACAGTGATTATGCTAAAGAACTTGCCCCCTTTCTATCAGCAATTTATCGTAGATCTCTGGAAGAACGTAAAGTACCTAGCGACTGGAAGAAAGCACAGGTCGTTCCCATTTTCAAGAAGGGTCATAAATCAGATGCGAATAATTATAGGCCTATTTCACTTACGTCAATCTGTTGTAGAATAATGGAACATGTTTTGTGTTCTCGTATTATGACGTTCTTAGATAATACAAATCTCCTTCATCATAACCAACATGGATTCCGCAAACAGAGATCATGTGAAACCCAGCTCGCCCTATTTGCCCAAGAAATTCACAGTGCCGTAGACACTGGCGAGCAGATTGATGCCGTATTCCTGGACTTCAGGAAGGCATTTGATACGGTTCCGCACTTACGTTTAGTGAAAAAAATACGTGCTTACGGAATATCGGACCAGGTTTGTGATTGGATTCAGGATTTCCTAGAAGAAAGAACACAACATGTCATTCTTAACGGTTCAAAATCTGCAGATGTAGAGGTAATTTCGGGAGTACCGCAAGGAAGCGTGATAGGACCTTTATTGTTTACAATATACATAAATGACTTAGTTGACAACATCGGTAGCTCCGTGAGGCTATTTGCAGATGACACGGTTGTCTACAAGAAAGTAGCAACATCAGAAGACTCGTACGTACTCCAGGAAGACCTGCAGAGGATTAATGAATGGTGCGACAGCTGGCAGCTTTCCCTAAATGTAGATAAATGTAATATAATGCGCATACATAGGGGCAGAAATCCATTCCAGTACGATTATGCCATAGGTGGTAAATCATTGGAAGCGGTAACGACCGTAAAATACTTAGGAGTTACTATCCGGAGCGATCTGAAGTGGAATGATCACATAAAACAAATAGTGGGAAAAGCAGGCGCCAGGTTGAGATTCATAGGAAGAATTCTAAGAAAATGTGACTCATCGACGAAAGAAGTAGCTTACAAAACGCTTGTTCGTCCGATTCTTGAGTATTGCTCATCAGTATGGGACCCTTACCAGGTTGGATTAATAGAAGAGATAGACATGATCCAGCGAAAAGCAGCGCGATTCGTCATGGGGACATTTAGTCAGCGCGAGAGCGTTACGGAGATGCTGAACAAGCTCCAGTGGCAGACACTTCAAGAAAGGCGTTACGCAATACGGAGAGGTTTATTATCGAAATTACGAGAGAGCACATTCCGGGAAGAGATGGGCAACATATTACTACCGCCCACATATATCTCGCGTAATGATCACAGCGAAAAGATCCGAGAAATTAGAGCAAATACGGAGACTTACAAGCAGTCGTTCTTCCCACGCACAATTCGTGAATGGAACAGGGAAGGGGGGATCAGATAGTGGTACAATAAGTACCCTCCGCCACACACCGTAAGGTGGCTCGCGGAGTATAGATGTAGATGTAGATGTAGATGTAGCATCTTTGCCAGCAGCTGCTTTTTTGCAGAGTTGAGCATGGGACACGGAGCTGTTGTGTTGTGCTGTGGGTAGCTCTACATCAGAAAGACATCATTATGGATGTTCAAGTGTTGCTACAAGTGCTATTACAGTGAAGTAATGAGATATGGAAGTGGACTCAGGGAAAGCGCGTAAACAGGTAAGTAAATATGAGCAGTCCCACCAATAACGTGTTTGAGTATCCGGCCGTTGCGTGTTGTATCGTACAACATCAATCATCTGCGTCGTGTTTGGCCTCCCAGAATGAACTAATGTGTGTCAGTAAAATAGTTTACCACAAAGGAGAGTAATCAAGCGCCAGTGTCTTGTAGCGAGCTTGAGTACATGTGTTTAGTCATCGTGTTTCCGCATCATCAACAATCAGCCGCGCCGCGACGGTTACGCGCACGCTCGTACAAGTGAGAACTGAGAACTGTAATTTAATTTTATTAATAGTGTCAAGGAGCACTGGTTCCCGATATTTGTGTATGCGTGACGAGTGTAAGAACTTTCATTCGATCATTCGGCTTCTGCCTCATCAACAATCACCCGCGCCGTGTCGGTTACGCGTACGCTCATCCAAGTGATTTTATGGACAGATAATCATCAAGAATTTTAATTGGCATCAACACTTACGACTTAGAGTGTAAACAGTGCAACCTGCAATTTTCTTATCGTCTCAGAATGTATTTGTTCATACCAGATGTAAGACATTGTCGTGTTTGATGTTGAGTGGCTCTCCTAAACTCACTTTCATATTTAGATACATAATTTCAGGCAAGCCAGCAGCAGTGTGGAGCAGAACAATACGACCGCCGCGATAGTATCAGGTACGTGGTGTGGACAGGGCGCATACTCGAAGCGAAACCAGTTTAAGGGATCCCCTACTAACTGTACCCCCGGGCGTGTTACATTGTTTTCATACATCTATACAAATTAATAAATTGAAGTTCCCCGCTGCGGTTTTCTGTCTGTATGCGATCGTTAATCTCAGGAACTACTGTAGGGATTTTGATTCCGCTTTCATTGGTAAATATGCTGATTTTCGGGGAAGGGCTGTATGTGTAATATAGTATTGCTGCACTAGACAAATCCGCCAGGCGTTTTATTGTGCTACGTTTGTTAATCGTGACACGATGGAAGCAAAAGCAGACGTCTTAGTGGGCTAAGGCGCCCAACAGCAATTTTGAAAGCGAAGGTCCAGACACCAGCTGGGACATTCAGAAATCAACTGTCAGAGGCACGTAAAGAAAAACCTAAACGTCAAAGAAGCATAATAATTACTAGTCATTAAATGTACTGATAAAAGGCCATGCAACAATGCTAATGACCAGACGGACAAACGCCGGCCGGTGTGGCCGTGCGGTTCTAGGCGCTTCAGTCTGAAACCACATGACCGCTACGGTCGCAGGTTCGAATCCTGCCTCGGGCATGGATGTGTGTGATGTCCTTAGGTTAGTTAGGTTTAAGTAGTTCTAAGTTCTAGGCGACTGATGACCTCAGAAGTTAAGTCCCATAGTGCTCAGAGCCATTTGAACCATTTTTGCAAGCCGAAGGACTTCCTGAAAGTATCGACGTTCCTGTGGTCATCTACCACTTCGCCAACCCATAAAACGTCTGGTGACCGGTCGCAAAGCAATCACCGTCTCGTCAGCGAACATAAAATTACTCCACTGTGGCAGCGCGGAGTGGCCGCGCGGTTTAAGGCGCCATGACACGGATTGTGCGGCCCCTCCCGCCGGAGGTTCGAGTCCTCCCTCGGGCATGGGTGTATGTGTTGTGCTTAGCATAAGTTAGTTTAAGTTGTATGTAAATCTATGGACCAATGAGCTCAGCAATTTTGTCACTTAGGAATTCACACACATTTCAACATTTGAAATCCCTTCAAAAATAATTCAAATGGCTCTGAGCACTATGGGACTTAACTTATGAGGTCATCAGTCCCATAGAACTTAGAACTACTTAAACCTAACTAACCTACGGACATCACACACATCCATGCCCGAGGCAGGATTCGAACCTGCGACCGTAGTGGTCGCGTGGTTCCAGACTGAAGCGCCTAGAACCGCTCGGTCATTCTGGCCGGCTGAACTCCATTCTCTAATGGTCCAATTTCGATACGTAAGAACCCAGCTTCCGTTGGTTCGGTGCAAAACTTCTCATTGGTCTACTAGAATAAAGACCACCCTTATGCAATCTTCTACGCACTGTTTGGTCTGAGATGCGAACCCTGTTGCCCAGGAGAAGTCATTTCCAATATTTCTGACAATTCATACAGGGCGCTTATGAGCCGACAGTTGGAGGAAACGATCCTGCATTACTGCTGTCATACGAAGACGACCACTGCGAGGTCTATCGTTCACATTTCCCCTCTCTCTGTACTCTCTGCACACCTTAGACCCACCACTTTGAGTGACATGCAACCAATAGTCAATGTCTTGCTTTACCCAATGAGAGTAAAGCCACTATCCTGACTCTGTCCAAGTACACTACTGACCATTAAAATTGCTGTACGAAGAAGAAATTCTGATGATAAACGGGTATTCATTGGACAAATATATTATACTAGAACTGACATGTGATTATTTTTTCATGCAATTTGGGTGCATAGATCCTGAGATATCAGTACCTAGAACAACCACCTCTGGCCGTAATAACGGCCTTGATACGCCTGGGCATTGAGTCAAACAGAGCCTGGAGGGCGTGGACAGGTACAGCTGCCCATGCAGCTTCAACACGATACCACAGTTCATCAAGAGTAGTGACTGGCGTATTGTGACGAGCCAGTTGCTCGGCCACCATTGACCAGACGTTTTCAATTGGTGAGAGATCTGGAGAATGTGCTGATCAGGGCAGCAGTCGAACACTTTGTGTATCCAGAAAGGCCCGTACAGGACGTGCAACATGCGGTCGTGCATTATCCTGTTGACATGTAGGGTTTCGCAGGGATCGAATGTAGGGTAGAGCCACGGGTCTTAACACATCTGAAATGTAACGTCCACTGTTCAAGGCGCTGTCAATGCGAACAAGAGGTGACCGAGACGTGTAACCAGTGGCACCCCATACCATCACGGCGAGTGATACGCCAGTATGGTGATGACGAATACACGCTTCCAATGTGCGTTCACCGCGATGTCGCCAAATGCGGATGCGACCATCTTGATGTTGTAAACAGAACCTGGATTCGTCCGAAAAAATGACGTTTTGCCATTCGTGCACCCACGTTCGTCGTTGAGTACACCATCGCAGGCACTCCTGTCTGTGATGCAGCGTCAAGGGTATCCGCAGCCATGGTCTCCGAACTGATAGTCCATGCTGCTGCAAATGTCGTCGAACTGTTCGTGCAGATGGTTGTTGTCTTGCAAACGTCCCCACCTGTTGACTCAGGGATCGAGACGTGGCTGCACGATCCGTTACAGCCATGCGGATAAGATGCCTGTCATATCGACTGCTAGTGTTACGAGGCCGTTGGGATCCAGCACGGCGTTCCGTATTACCCTCCTGAACCCACCGATTCCATATTCTGCTGACAGTCATTGGATCTCGACCAACGCGAGCAGCAATGTCGCGATACGATAAACCGCAATCGCGATAGGCTACAATCTGACCTTTATCAACGTAGGAAACGTGATGGTACGCATTTCTCCTCCTTACACAAGGCATCACAACAACGTTTCACCAGGCAATGCCGGTCAACTGCTGTTTGTGTATGAGAAATCGGTTGGAAACTTTTCCTTATGTCAGCAAGTTGTAGGTGTCGTCACCGGAGCCTACCTTGTGTGAATGCTCTGAAATGTTAATCATTTGCATATCATAGCATCTTCTTCCCGTGGGTTATATTTGGGGTCTGTAGCACGTCATCTTCGTGGTGTAGCAATTTTAACGGCCAGTAGTGTATTATGTGCCTCTACGTGTCGTGTTACTGCAGTGCTGAACACAAACTGAGTTAAGCTGTTGTTGATACTGGACTGCTCGCGGTGTTCCGCTGTGGCAGCCGCGTGTTCAGATGACTGCTAAACGGCCATAAAGCACGCCTGCAGTAAACACCGTCCAATATATGGGCTCTAACTGGATAATGCATGAAGTCAATGAGATCTCTGGTATCGTAGACTCCATTTTACAATAGTATTCCAAATTCTCTTGTTGAGCAGTGTATTGTCAGTGACCAAATTCTATTTTCACATTAGTCACAAATCTACTGGAGCAGAAGGCGATTATAGTATCGACAGCTGTGTTACTACTCAAAGTTGCAATCTCATTGTGATAACCATCGCGGCACGTTGGGTCGCTTTGCGCTATTTTAGAGAGGAATGACCCAGAATCCTGCACCTACTGTCGTCAAGATGATATTTTCTGATAACACGAACTGCTTTTTACACGAGTTGTTTTTTTCTAACTGCATGTGCTTGTTATTCGAGAGAAACTTTTTTTTCCAAGAGGAAGATCACTGTGTTTGAATTTAGTATACCAACGAGGACACTACAATAGGTGAATGATGGCAACATTCGTCACTGTTCTATACATCCGTTATTTCATCCTTTTTTCTTAATCAAAGCGACTTGCAATTTTTTCCAGACTATTTGCTGCCTGACAGATTGTCGATAGGTATTTAATGCGAAAGAGGAAAATTCCGCAGAGTATACAAGGTAAAATCTAATAGGAATTGCGTCGGTACCTGCTGCCTTGCTCGCTTTGAGAAGTGTAGTTCCGTGGATAATTTGTTTTGCCCTCTTTCAACCTGGAGTGACATGCGCTCTTTTCTAGTCACGGTGGACTATTCGCTGGGCGAAGTCGATAAGGTTTTGATACGAAAGGGGCTAATTTCGTAGCACATTTCACGTGTAATTCAACTGAAAATTCGTCAGCGCCTGGTCCTGTGTTGCTTTGACTAGTATTAATCATTTTCACAGTTTAAACGGCTACAGCCTGAGTTCGCATTGTAGGGGAGAATTCTCTTTATTGTACCTGCTCCAAATTTGTACCACTACCCTAAGATTCGTACCACTTGTACTATCCGATTTTTAATGAGGTAAACATGAACTACGTACTTCTTGCAGACATATTTTGTGCTATGACTTCTGCATGTCGACGAACAGATCGTCTGAGGAGAACAATGACTTAGATGTAGTTTGCATCAAACCTTTTTGTGCACGGAGCGAAGAAACCACTATTATGAGGTAAGTGGCAACATCACGTTTTATTTGTGGGTGAATAGAAATGAAATAACCTTAGTTTTCAGACAGTCATGATGTATTCGATGTGGTTCGTTAGTGGGGAACTGTCAAAGAGAAAATGGAAACGCTGCCTACAATGTACCGCTATAACTTTTCGATATTATACAGCTAAACTTTCAGAAATTCGTTCGTATAATCATTTTAAAACATGCATTTAGTTTTATTAATGTAGTGTAATGTTCAGAAATGATGTGGTAAATTTTCTGTTGCGTTCTTTATCCTAGATTATCGACTAATTATTTTGTACTTCATTATGTGCAACAGAATGGCGTTATGGGAAGTAGAGCACAAATGAATCACATTGAACTGTAACAGTATATTTAAATAGGGATCACTGATTAAATAAAGGTACAGGTATATAGAATAGCCCAAAGCCAACAGTTAAAAGGTGCGCTGAAAACAAAATTTGAAAATTTTTGGCTGCGGTTGAAAGAGCATATACTTACATTTGAAGAGATGAGATTCAGTGTAAGCATGTCGACGAAAGAAAACTCCGATATCACGGAATGCGACGGATTTGCCCTTTATTTTAATGCAGAAGAAACCAAAGCAAGTGAAAATTGAGATGTTGAAAGTGTCCATCCAAGAAATATCGCTGAATTCGAGGGAAACGACGAAAGCTACCAACAAACCTTCACGACCTACACAAGCGGGATGGTATAGTGAGCTGTGCGAGGAAGATGGAGAGGGTGAAATCGTCACATGCATGAAATGCAAAAAGTGGATTCGTGTAAGTGTGCAGGGGTTGGGGATGGAAGGACGAAGTTACATTGCAAAACCTGGAAACAGCGATGTAAGATCTACAATTTTTTCGACAGCTAACAATGTGAGACCGTGGCTGTGTGCAAAATGTAGATTGATTCTTTAGAAGAAAAGACAGCAATTAGCCACTATTGGTAATGCTATATATGGAAGTAAACATCGCCGTAACGTGATCAGCCGTCTGAAGATGATTCTGTCGGTTCGAAACAGGCTACGGCACTATTTACTGAAATAAATAACACTAGGGGCCGGTTGCTCTCTCTTTCTTTGAAAGTATCAGCCTGCACCAAAATATGGAACTTAGTCTTAGTCTAGTATCTTTAAAGACAGCCTGGTACAGTTTTGCCACCCATGGCGCATTTTAGAAACATGGTTTCCTAATTTGTTCCAGTGGTTACATAACTTGTACCAGCCTTATAAACTATGTCCCTTATATCACTATTTGCACACTTTACAATAAAACTTTCTCATTCCTTTCCCCATCACGTGCACTCTTTGCATGAATCCACATTTTGCATTTCATGCACTTCCAGACGTTTACAAAATTGAGCATAATGTATTTATTTTTGTCAGAATTTCCATTCCCAAAATCAGGTACCAAGAAGATTGTCCTGAGGTTGAAGATGACATTATTGATATACACTACTGGCCATTAAAATTTCTACACCACGAAGATGACGTGCTAGAGACACGAAATTTAACCGACAGGAAGAAGATGCTGTGATATGCAAATGATTAGCTTTTCAGAGCATTCACACGCTGGCGCCGGTGGCGACACCTATAACGTGCTGACACGAGGAAAGTTTCCAATCGATTTCTCATACACAAACAGCAGTTGACCGGCGTTGTCTGGTGAAACGTTGTTGTAATGCCTCGTGTAAGGAGGAGAAATGCGTACCATCACGTTTCCAACTCTGATAAAGGTCGGATTGTAGCCTATCGCGATTGCGGTTTATCGTATCCCGACATTGCTGCTCGCGTTGGTCGAGATCCAATGACTGTAAGCAGAATATGGAATCGGTGTGTTCAGGAGGGTAATACGGAACGCCGTGCTGGATCCCAACGGCCTCGTATCACTAGCAGGCGAGATGACAGGCATCTTATCCGCATGGCTGTAACGGATCGTGCAGCCACATCTCGATCCCTGAGTCAACAGGTGGGGACGTTTGCAAGACAACAACCATCTTCACGAACAGTTCGACGACATTTGCAGCAGCATGGACTATCAGTTCGGAGACCATGGCTGCGGTTACCCTTGACGCTGCGTCACAGACAGGAGTGCCTGCGATGGTGTACTCAACGATGAACCTGAGTGCACGAATGACAAAACGTCATTTTTTCGGACGAATCCAGGTTCTGTTTACAACATCGTGATGGTCGGATCCGCATTTGGCGACATCGCGGTGAACGCACATTGGAAGCGTGTATTCGTCATCACCATACTGGCGTATCACTCGCCGTGATGGTATGGGGTGCCACTGGTTACACGTCTCGGTCACCTCTTGTTCGCAGTGACAGCGCCTTGAACAGTGGACGTTACATTTCAGATGTGTTAAGACCCGTGGCTCTACCCTACATTCGATCCCTGCGAAACCCTACATGTCAACAGGATAATGCACGACCGCATGTTGCACGTCCTGTACGGGCCTTTCTGGATACACAAAGTGTTCGACTGCTGCCCTGGTCAGTACATTCACCAGATCTCTCACCAATTGAAAACGTCTGGTCAATGGTGGCCGAGCGACTGGCTCGTCACAATACGCCAGTCGGTACTCTTGATGAACTGTGGTATCGTGTTGAAGCTGCAATGGCAGCTGTACCTGTACTTGCCATCCAAGCTCTGTTTGACTCCATGTCCAGGCGTATCAAGGCCGTTATTACGGCCAGAGGTGGTTGTTCTAGGTACTGATATCTCAGGATCTATGCACCCAAATTGCGTGAAAAAATAATCACATGCCAGTTCTAGAATAATATATTTGTCCAATGAATACCCGTTTATCATCTGCACTTCTTCTTGGTGTAGCAATTTTAATGGCCAGTAGTGTAATTTCGTAACTTACTGTTTACGCTATAATGTAATCTCAAAATTGGTAAAATTTACAATTTACGCAGCTCTTCCCTGCCACCTGATGCAACATAGTCCAACCGAACATTTGTCCCCGTCCAATAGAGTTGATTTTCTTCGTTGCGCTCCTGAGGAGGTCAACGACCTTTTTCAGCTGCAGTAACCTTTCCTTCACAGCACCGTCTACTTGCTTCATTCGTGCATCCTATCGTTAAAGTTCACTACCCCACAAAAATAGCTAATGCACTCCTACAAAATGCATCTGAATTTGTTTTATCGCTTCAGAAAGTGTAGTTTTATTTCAGAATTCTCGGGAATATATATTGCGACAAACGGCGAAAGCTACGTGGTTTATGAGGCCAGTCCGGAGTCGGCACAACGAAGTACACATCACGCGGGGCCATTAGGCCGACAGTAGGCCGTATACGCTCCACAGCGGACCCACGTCCGCTGCTGCTTCCTCTCCCAGTGATATATGTTAACCCCCCCCCTCTCCCCTTCCTCTGTCCCCTCCTCCGCTCCGCGTTCCCTCCCACTGCATTATGCATCGGCCAGAACTCGGGGCAAGAACCGCTGCTGCGCCAGCTTCCATTAATACCTCGTTTACGGTGGACTCCCATTCGATACAGACGGGACGTCCTCCGCGCCCCGTCTTCGCCTCATCCTCTCCCTCCTTTTCATTACCTCTTCTCCGCCGCTGCCCCTGCCGCTTCCTCGGTTTCTTATCTCCTCCGCCGCCTCCGTCTGCGGAAGGAAATCCGCCGCGCGTTATTTCGTCTGCGGGGCTGAAGGTTCCTCCGCAGTGTCACCTCCAGGAAGGATTTATGGACGCTGTGTATTTCTGCGAGTGCCTTCTGCCCAGTGCTTGCCAAATCGCCGCAGTCTTGCCCCGTCTGAGCCGTTTGCCCTGAACTACTCGGTTTTCAGCGTGGTTTGGCACAAAAGGAAACAAAAGACGCATCATATTTATTACACCTGCAGCTAAATCTTCCTGAGAGAGTTACTACGGTATGGGAAGAATGAATCTTAATTGCTACGTTTAATTTAGTTTTAAATTAAAATTTAAAAAAAAAAAAAACATAACACCAGTGGATAGTACATAGCAGCGTACGAACAGGTACAAAAAGGATGAAGTTTTAATGTAAACGCAAGCATTGGTTTACAATAATAATACTGTTAATAAGCTGTAAAATAACCAGCACGACCGCGTTAATCCTAATCGTGACAACAGCAAAGAGTAATGTTTTTTTTGCGAAGTATATTTTGTCATTTTTTTAAAAAAATCTTTATTGCAATAACAATAATAATTATACAAATTAACCCACCACCTTAATGATTAGTGGGTCCTAATGTTAATACAATATTATATGTTATTTGCAGCTATTACAGTTATTACAATTATTACAGTTAATTTGTGGGCTACAGACAGTGCGACACAGTCCATGTTGATAGGCAAATTGCGATTTGTTAAACTACACACTACTACCTACTTGTTAGTAATCCTAACTGCCTGCAGCGTTACAGGTGTGTCAGCCTAGATATAAACCTACTTCAAGGCCTTGCTCATCGAGCTAATCCCGATGAGCGTGCCCCTGACACTGGGCAGGCCAAAAACTACTTGTCGCTCCAGGTTTCTAGTTTAGTATCTACTTCTAATCCTACTAACCACTAACTAACATACGTCAAATCCGGTGCTGTCATAATCGTGAATAGGTGGACCCCAGTCCCCCTATCCCTGCACGTGACGGATTCCAAAGAACAAGTCGACCAGTCCACGCACAGGCGGTACAGGATTAGGGTACTAGGACACGTTCAGTAGTTGGTTCTAATCGCGAAAGTCCCTCAGGTATGCAGTCAGAACTTTACGTGATACCTCGTTTGCCAGGTTGTTCAAGGTTTCAAAAGTCTCTTCGTGTCTTAATAGGTCTATGCTGTTGTTTGGTTGTTGTTGTCTTAATGTAACTGCTACAACATCGAAAAGGGGGCACTCGTAAACCACATGGTCGGAAGTACCCTCCGAAGCGCCACAGTCACACTTAGGTGTAGCCCTTTTCCCAAACCGACATAAGTACCGGGTGATCAAAAAGTCAGTATAAATTTGAAAACTGAATAAATCACGGAATAATGTAGATAGAGAGGTACAAATTGACACTCATGCTTGGAATGACATGGGGTTTATTAGTACAAAAAAAAAAAAAAAATACAAAAGTTCAAAAAATGTCCGACAGATGGAGCTTCATCTGATCAGAATAGCAATAATTAGCATAACAAAATAAGACAAAGCAAAGATGCTGTTCTTTAGAGGAAATGCTCAATATGTCCACCATCATTCCTCAACAATAGCTGTAGTCGAGGAATAATGTTGTGAACAGCACTGTAAAGCATGTCCGGAGTTATGGTGAGGCATTGGCGTCGGATATTGTCTTTCAGAATCCCTAGAGATGTCGGTCGATCACGATACACTTGCGACTTCAGGTAACCCCAAAGCCAATAATCGCACAGACTGAGGTCTGGGGACCTGGGAGGCCAAGCATGACGAAAGTGGCGGCTGAGCACACTATCATCACCAAATGACGCGCGCAAGAGATCTTTCACGCGTATAGCAATACTTTTTTTTTTTTGATCTAATAACGCCCCATGTCATTCCAAGCATATGTGTCAATTATAGACTGACTTTTTGATCACCCGGTAACATACGTCAAATCCGGTGCTGTCATAATCGTGAATAGGTGGACCCCAGTCCCCCTATCCCTGCACGTGGTGGATTCCAACTAACAAGTCGACCTGTCCACGCACAGGCGGTACAGGATTGGGGTATTAGGACACGTTCAGTAGTTGGTTCTAATCGCGAAAGTCCCTCAGGTATGCTGTCAGAACTTTACGTGGTACCTTATTTGCCAGGTTGTTCAAGGTTTCAGAAGTCTCTTCGTGTGTTAATAAGTCGTATGTGCGGCCGGCCGGTGTGGCCGAGCGGTTCTAGGCGCGTTAGTCTGGAACCGCGAGACCGCTACGGTCGCAGGTTCGAATCTTGCCTTGGGCATGGATGTGTGTGATGTCCTTAGGTTTGTTAGGTTTAAGTAGTTCTAAGTCTAGGGGACTGATGACCTGAGATGTTAAGTCCCATAGTGCTCAGAGCCATTTGAACCAAGTCGTACGTGTTGTTGTTTGGTAGTTGTTGTCTTAATGTAACTGCTGAAGCATCGAAAAGGGGGCACTCGTAAACCTCATGGTCGGGAGTACCCTCCGAAACGCCACAGTCACATTCAGGTGCAGCCCTTTTCCCAAACCGACATAAATATGTCGGGTAGGGCCCATGACCAGTGAGAAAATGAATTAGACCCCGGGTTGGTTCGAAGTACCTCATGCCTAACCTTTCTTTAACATTTGGCAAGAGTCTGAATGTTTTTCTGCCAGATTCATCCATTTCCCAAGATTCCTGCCATACGTTCTCACCCCTTATCCGTATCTCTCCCTTGTCCCTAGCCAGAACTCCCAGTATATTTTCTATTTTCATGTCGTTCCCTTTCTTAGCCCAGTACCATGCTGCTTGCTCTCCAATTTTAATATCCAGAGGACAGAACCCCATTAACACTAATAGGGCACTTCTTGGGGATGTTCTATAAGCCCCCACAGATCTTAGCAGCATGTTCCTTTGTACTCTTCTCACTGTCATGGCAGGTACCACCCTTATGAGCCTGTGTGACCAGACTCCCGATCCCTAACCCACCACTGAAAATATACTGTTATGATACTACTTTATTAGCTGTGGTGGAATCTTTTGTGTCCTACGGAGATGAGGTTATTGAGTACTGTTTGCGCCACAAATTATCAGTTTACACTGATAAGCCAAAATATTACGACCATTGCCCACCACGACGATGGATGCCGCCTTGTGGCGTCGCGGGCTCGAGTCCCGCTAACAAATGTATGTCAGCAGAGCAGACACAGATGAGGGATCGCCCCAGCGAAGATATGGGCTACAAATGGGGAAATCAATTGAGATGAGGGACTTTCACAAAGAACATATTATTATTACGTAGGGCTTGTGAACGAGTATCTTCAAAACAGTGAAGTTGGTCGAATGTTCACGTGCTGCTGTCGTAAGCATTTTTGGAAAGAGGTGGAAGGACAGTGAAACTACCACTAGGCGCTTAGTGATCGGACGTCCACGACTCTTCCAGAATGTGGGGTTCGGAGGCTTATGTGCTTCGTAATGTAGGACAGATGGTGGGCTGTGGCATCTCTGCAGAAAGAGCTAAATGCTAGTGCACGTACAAGTGTTTCGCAACACATCGTCCATCGTACATGGTTGGAATTGGAACTCTGCAGCAGTCCACCCCACAAGTTCACCCAACAACATAATCAGTCACGATTGCAGTGGGCACGGAATCGTCGGGATTCGCCCATCGATCAATGGAGACGAGTCGGCTCTTCGGCTGAATCACATTTTTGCAACACAAGGTCGAAAGTCGCCACCACAAACGCCATTATCGAGGTGAACGGCGGCTCGAAACGTGCAGCGCGCCACGAACGCAAGCCGTTGGGAGCAGAATTATGCTATGATAGACGTTCTCCTGCGCTTGCATGGGACCTGTGGTAGTAATCAGAGACACGTTGACAGGTGTGTACGGCGATGACGTCATTCAGCAGTACAATTGTTCATGTCTCTGAGCGAGAGCCGTGGTGCAGTGGTTTTAGGAGCATCATAATGAACTCACGTTGACGTCTCGGCGACTAAATTCGCCTGATGTAAATCCTTTGTAACACACCTAGGTCTCTGTCGAGAACCATCATCGCCTCCACAAGCCTACCGACAAACTGTCGGATCTCTGGTAAGCAGAATTTCAGTGATGTATTTCGTTCGAAAGACGGACAAACAAACTATTATCCACATTGTCGTTATTTTTTCGGTCATGTATTTGTGTCTTTTAGCATCAGATACGGTTCCTGGCAAGCAGACAGCCAAATGAAAAAAGTGACTGAAAAATAAAAATAAGAAAAAATACATTTTGGTGCTTATGAAAGAACATCAGTTTCTTTACGCTGGAATCCAGAGCCCCTATGAATTAGTTCGTAATTCGCAAGGATTGTAAAAAGTATATAAAGTGTAATAGTCAGCCAATCAGTTGCACACATATTTTTTTTAACACAAATTACCAAGGTTTCGATAACTCTATCTTCACCAGAATAGTAAAAGTTACATTCTGATGAAGATAGTCTTAGAGCTACCGAAACCTGGTGAATGTGTTTTTAAAGAAGTTGTGTGCAAGCGGTTGGCTGCTGCTACACTTTATATAATTGTATACTCGGTTGCTGAGCACACAGCCAAAAATGTTTAAAATATAAAGTATTATTGACGCTGATTAGCATTTGTTTTAGATGCCTGAAGATGCAGAAATATACAGGTCTACAACGTTCCCGTTTTAGATACCTGAAAATGCAGAAATATACAGGTCTACAAGGTCCCGCTATCATTTAAAAAAAAATGATAACTTGGAAACTATTAAAGACAGAGCATCGTGATTGAAGTAAAACCTTTAGCAACTCTCAAAGTTTTTCCCTTTGTTCTTCGTTGCATGTTTGACTTGCAGTGCCATCAAAACGGCGACAGAACGGGAGTCATCTGCTAGGCAGAATACAGATCTGTGAACTATTAATGCCAATTTAGGAGGGTGCCACAGCCAAAACTAGTTGTAATGATTTGGTTGAAAACTTTAAAGTGGGAAGCAGTGTCAAACACATACCTCGAAGTGGACGTCCTGATGTGTCTCAATCACTTGTTGCCAGAGTACAGACTTCATTCCACCACAGACCCTTTATTTGTCGTGCATCACAAGAATTGCAGAAAGCATAATCAAGTGTTACATAACCGGTTACTCCTTTTTGGGTACAAAGTACAAATTCTCCATGCATTCCAGCCAAAATTCGCGCGTTCCACGCTGGCCCGCATAGATGCTGATCGTGACATATGAATCGTCACAACATCAGGAAAACCACACAACAAACGATAACACATCCGTGAAAGCCTGATACTTAGTAATTGGTGTGGCGCAATGTACGATAATGTGGTGGGACCACTTTTATTCGCAGAGAAACCCATAACGGGAAATGTTTATCTGGACATGATCGAACAGTTCATGTTTCACGCATCGAAGACCTGCAGTCGTCCATGACCCTCCAGCTTGATTGTGCATCTATACATTGGATTCTGAACGTTGCTAGAAGAGCTGAATGACATATTACCTAAGATGGGTCGTGGTGGTTCCATCGTTTGGGTCCAGCACTCTAAGGCTATCATGACACTGGACTTCTTTCTGTGGGGTTACTTCAAGGACTGTGGGTACACCACACCAGTGAATGACATTGCTACTCTTCGAGAATGAATCAATCAGAACTGTTGATGTTGCAATGCTGACGCGGATGTAACTCAAATATCGCCTTTCTTCTCTACGAGCGACGAGTGTGCACACATTGCAACACCGATATAATAAGAAAAAAGACTTTAAGAGCTATTAAATGTCTTACAACGAACCATGATGCTGTGTCTACAATGATTTCAAAATGGTTCAAATGGCTCTGAGCACTATGGGACTTAACTTCTGAGGTCATCAGTCCCCTAGACCTTAGAACTACTTAAACCTAACTAACCTAAGGACCAGAATGAGATTTTCACTCCGCTGCGGAGTGTGCGCTGATATGAAACTTCCTGGCAGATTAAAACTGTGTGCCCGACCGAGACTCGAACTCGGGACCTTTGCCTTTCGCGGGCAAGTGCTCTACCAACTGAGCTACCGAAGCACGACTCACGCCCGGTACTCACAGCTTTACTTCTGCCAGTACCTCGTCTCCTACCTTCCAAACTTTACAGAAGCTCTCCTGAGTACCGGGCGTGAGTTGGTAGAGCACTTGCCCGCGAAAGGCAAAGGTCCCGAGTTCGAGTCTCGGTCGGGCACACAGTTTTAATCTGCCAGGAAGTTTCATATCAGCACACACTCCGCTGCAGAGTGAAAATCTCATTCTGGAAACAT
This sequence comes from Schistocerca nitens, assembly GCF_023898315.1. Taxonomy (NCBI): domain Eukaryota; kingdom Metazoa; phylum Arthropoda; class Insecta; order Orthoptera; family Acrididae; genus Schistocerca; species Schistocerca nitens. The sequence goes on from NC_064614.1 coordinate 26,646,922, forward strand.
CCCCCAGGCTGTGGCTAAGCCATGTCTCCGCAATATCCTTTCTTTCAGGAGTGCTAGTTCTGCAAGGTTCGCAGGAGAGCTTCTGTAAAGTTTGGAAGGTAGGAGACGAGGTACTGGCAGAAGTAAAGCTGTGAGTACCGGGCGTGAGTCGTGCTTCGGTAGCTCAGTTGGTAGAGCACTTGCCCGCGAAAGGCAAAGGTCCCGAGTTCGAGTCTCGGTCGGGCGCACAGTTTTAATCTGCCAGGATGTAACCTAAGGACATCACACACATCCATGCCCGAGGCAGGATTCGAACCTGCGACCGTAGTGGTCACGCGGTTCCAGACTGTAGCGTCTAGAACCGCTCGGCCACCCCGGCCGGCTCAATGATTTCCAAGTTATGATTTTGTGAAATGATAAGGAGCCGGCCGGTGTGGCCGTGCGGTTCTAAGCGCGTCAGTTTGGAACCGCGTGACCGCTACGGTCGCAGGTTCGAATCGTGCCTCGGGCATGGATGTGTGTGATGTCCTTAGGTTAGTTAGGTTTAAGTAGTTCTAAGGTCTAGGGAACTGATGACCTCAGAAGTTAAGTCCCATAGTGCTCAGAGCCATTTTTTGAATGATAAGGTGACTTTACGGACGTCCTGTAGGCTGTTTGTTCTTCCAAAATATACGCTGAGGTGCCAATAGTCATAGGACAGCGATATGACATATACAGATGGCGGTAATATCGGGAAACAGGGTATAAAAAGGCAGTGCATTGGCGGATCTGTCATTTGTACTCAGACAAGCAACACTGTGTGAACCAATGGTTGAAATCAATGTGGGACGTACGAGGAACGCATTCGTTAGGTCAGTGTGGCGAAATCCGGCGTTAATGGGCTGTGGCAGGAGACGACCAACCCGAGTGCCTTTGCCAACAACACGACTTCGCCTGATACTAAAATGTAAACTTTCACGGCCGGAAATATAATTTCCATTATAATTATCCGGGCTGTTATGCCGTGGTCGGTTGATGAATTCTGAGGTGATTCCCAACGTTTCGTCTCCGACTGCGGGAGTCATCTTCAAGGGGGTCCGTAGCTTGATGGTCCAACACACACACTGGCTCGCTACTGACTGCCGCTAAATTTCGTGTCCGCGCGCCCCCGCGCCGCGGCGTGACGTCACGTGTTTTGAAAACGTCAGTGCAATTGGCCGCTGTCCGTCGCCGTCGATCGCCGTTGCCATCACCCAGTAGTGGACGAGGAGGAGGTAGACGGCAAACTACATTTCCTCGATGTGCTTGTGTTTAGAAACGAAAATGGTAGTTTGGTCCACTCAGTGTACCGCAAACCCACGCACACGGATCGTTATTTGCACCGGGATTCGAACCACCACCCACAACAGAAGCGGGGTGTTATCAAGACGTTAGCGGACAGAGCTAGAAATATTTGTGAACCTGAGTTGCTCGACGCTGAGATGGAACATCTCCACAATGCACTAACGAAGAACGGATATTCGTCCGCCGAAATAAAACGTGCGTTGAGGCAGCCACGCAGAAATCATACTGACGTACAGGCTACTGCAAAATCTAAGGTTTTCCTGCCGTTTGTTAAAAATGTAACGGAAAGAATAGGGAGGATCTTGACGAAGCGGAATATTACCGTAATTTACAAGCCCACCAGGAAGATACAGGAATACCTTAGGCCTGCCAAGGACGCTCGCAAACCATTGGAAAAATCTGGAGTGTATAGGATCCCATGCAGCTGTGGTGATGTTTATGTGGGTACCACCAAAAGAACTGTTTCTAAACGTTTGGAAGAGCACAAGGGAAATTGTAGAAGAGGAGAAACGGAACGATCAGCTGTTGCGGAGCATGCTTTCCAGCCAGGGAACCACAATATTCGTTTCGAGGAGACGCAAGTACTAGCGGCCACGAGCGGATACTACGAAAGGCTCTACAGGGAGGCAATCGAAATCTCTAAACACCCAAATAATTTCAACCGAAAGGAGGAGGGCGTCAAATTAAACGGTATATGGATGCCGGTGTTAAAGAAGATGTGTACCACTCGTCCACTACTGGGTGATGGCAACGGCGATCGACGGCGACGGACAGTGGCCAATTGCACTGACGTTTTCAAAACACGTGACGTCACGCCGCGGCGCGGGGGCGCGCGGACACGGAATTTAGCGGCAGTCAGTAGCGAGCCAGTGTGTGTGTTGGACCATCAAGCTACGGACCCCCTTGAAGATGTCTCCCGCAGTCGGAGACGAAACGTTGGGAATCACCTCAGAATTCATCAACCGACCACGGCATAACAGCCCGGATAATTATAATGGACACGACTTCGCCTGCAGCGCCAGTCCTGGGCTCGTGACTATCGGTTGGACCCTAGATGACTGGAAAACCGTGCCCAGGTCAGATGAGTCCCGATTTTAGTTGGTAAGAGGTGACGGTAGCTTTCGAATGTGGCGTAGACCCAATGAAGCCATTAACCCAAGAAGTCAACATGACACGGAGCTGCTGGAGGCTCCACAATAGTGTGGACTGTGTTTACGTGGAATGGACTGGATCCTCTGGATGTTCAGCTTCTTGGAGACCATTTGCAGTTATTCGTGGACTTCATGTTCCAAAACAACGCTGGGATTATTATGGATGACAATGCGCCATGTCACCGGGCAACAAGTGTTCGCAATTCGAGCGAATGACTTGGTCACCCAGATCGCCCGACATGAATCACATCGAACATTTACGGGACATAAATGAGAAGTTGTTTCGCGCACAAAATCCTGCACCGGCAACACTTTCATAATTATGGACGGCTAGAGAGGCAGCATGGCTCCATATTTCTGCAGGGGACTTCCTACGACTAGTTAAGTCCATCTCACGTCGAATTGCTGCACTAAGCCGGGAAAAAGGAGGTCCGACATGACATGAAGAGGTTTCTCATGATTTTTGTCACCTTAGTAGTTCAGTAAGTGCTACAGCAGTTCACCTCCATCATGATAGCAGAAAATTCAAAATGAAAGAAGAGAGTATATAGGCAACAAAATGGAAATCTTATATCTTCTGATAACAGTTTTTTTTGCTAAGCCTGTGGTTAGGAGCTTGTAGGAAATGTAAGCAAGTATCTTGCTCTTCCAAGGAGTAACGGAAAGAACCTGAACCTTTTGGCCGACGAAGTGGAAGTTTACTTATATTATGCTTTCGCTATTTTCAAACGCAGAAATATATAATATCGTTCGTGTGTAAAAAGCCAACTCGATGTATTCAATATGGACATAAAGTATACAGCCCACCTTCAGTGAAAAACAAGAAAGTGGAAACAGACTGCTCTTGCCTGTCGCCACTCAATGTTGACTGGATACTTTGTGCCTGTATTGAACAGATCCATTTAACTATTACGCACGAATGATAATGTGTATTTCTGCCTATGGAAATGGCGAAAGCCGAAACGCGTAAGGCACAAGTGAATAAATATTGTCGTCAATACACACAAAAGTGTTTGAGTCTACATCTACATCCACATCTACATGGACACTCAGCAAATCACAGATGATTCATCGAACCACCTTCACAATTCTCTATTATTCCAATCTCGTATAGCGCCCGGAAAGTACGAACACCTATATCTTTCCCGTACCAGCTCTGATTTCCCGTATTTTAAAACGATCGTTTTTCCCTATGTAGGTCAGCGTCAACAAAATATTTTCGCATTCGCAGGAGAAAGTTAGTGATCGGAATTTCGTGAGAAGATTCCGTCGCAACGAAAAACGTCTTTGTTTTAATGAAGTCCAGCCCAAATCCTGTATCATTTCAGTGACACTCTCTCCCATCTTTAGCGATAGTACAAAACGTGTTGCCCTTCTTTGAACTTTTTCGATGTACTCCGTCAATCCTATCTGGCAGTATTCCAAAAGAGGACGGACGAGCTTGGTGTAGGCAGTGTCCTTAATAGATCTGTTACATTTTCTAAGTGTCCTGCCAATAAGACGCAGTATTTGGTTAATCTTCCCGACAACATTTGCTATGTGTCCTTCCAATTTAAGTTTTGCGTAATTGTGTTAACTAGGTATTTAGTTGAATTTACGGCTTTTAGATTAGACTGATTTATCGTGTAACCGAAGTTCAACGAATTCTTCGTAGCACTCATGTGGATGACCCCACACTTTTTGTTATTTAGGCTCAATTGTCAATTTTCGCGCGCACACATATCTTTTCTAAATCGTTTTACAATTTGTTTCCATCTTTTGATGACTTTATTAGTCGATAAACGACAGCGTCATCTGCAAACAACCAAAGACGGCCGCTCAGATTGTCTCCCAAATGTTTATGTAGACAAGGAACAGCAAAGAGCCTTTAACACTACCTTGAAGAACGCCAGAAATCACATCTGTTTTACTCCATAACTTTCCATCAGTTACTAAGTACTGTGGCCTCTCTTACAGAAAATCACAAATCCAGTTACCTAACTGAGACGATATTCCACAGGCACGGAATTTCACTACAAGCCGCTTGTGTGGTACAGTGTCGAAATCCTTCCTGAAATCCAAGAAATACGGAATCAATTTGAAATTACTTGTCGACAACACTCAACACTTCGTGCGAGTAAAGAGCTAAATGTATTTCACAAAAACGATGTTTTTTAAATCCGTGTTGACTGTGTGTCAATAGACTGTTTTCTTCGAGGTAATTCATAACTTTCGAACACAATATATGTTCCAGAAGCCTGCTGCATATCGACGTTAATGATATTGGCCGGTAATTTAATGGATAACTCCTGCAACCTTTCTTGAATATTGGTGTGACCTGTGCAGCTTTTCAGTCTTTGGGTACGGATCTTTCGTCGAGTGAACGATTGTATATGATTGTTAAGTATGGAGCTATTGCATCAGCATACTTTGAAAGGAACCTAATTCGCATAGAGTCTGGACCAGAAGACTTCCTTTTATTAAGTGATTTAAGTTGCTTCACTACTCAGAGGATATTTACTTCTGCGTTACTCATGTTGACAGCTGGTCTTGATTTGAATTCTTGAAAGTTTTCTTCGTCTTCTTTTGTGTAGGCATTTCGGAAGGCTGTGTTTAGTAACTCTGTTTTGGCAGCACTGTCTTCGATAGTATCTTCATTGCTATCGCGCAGAGAGGGCATTGATTGTGTTTTACCGCTAGCATACTTTACATACTACCAGAATCTCTCTGGATGTTCTGCCAAGTTTCGGGACAAAGTTTCGTTGTGGAAACTGTTATAAGCATCTCGTATTGAAGTCTGCGCTAAATTTGAGCTTTTGTAAAGAATGCGAATCTTGGAGATATTGCGTTTGTTTAAATTTGGCGTGTTTGTTTCGTTGTTTCTGCAACAGTGTTCTGACCCGTTTGGTGTACCAAGGGGGATTACCTCTGTCGTTTGTTAATTTATTTGGTGTAAATCTCTCAATTGTTGCCGATACTATTTCTTTGAATTAAAGCCACATCTGGCCTGCACTTATGTATTAATTCGGAAGCAGTGAAGATTGCCTCTCAGGAAGGCGTCAAGTGAATTTTTATCTGCTTTTCTGAATAGGCATGTTTTCGCCCCTCTTACCAAGTTTCTAATTAAAGCCATACCAAAAAGTATCTCGTTTGCTATCTGATTGGTTGTAAAAGACGATGCATGTGTAATAGAGCTTTACTTTCCTCTATTCGAAATGCTCAGCAAAACTAACAATTTATGTGGAGAAAAATGACATTAACATTGCAAGAAAATGGACATCAAAGGTGTTATTTGCTTGAAGGACCTTTGGTCACTGCAGTAAAGCTCTCACTGAAAGTTAATTCTATTAAAATTGAGCATCAGTTTAATATTAAAGATTGAAAATAGACTTTTTGACAATAAATTCAGTAATGTTGGGTTGGAAACTCGCTTGTATGCTAAAAACCACAGTATAAGGATATGAGAGGGAAGTTGGAGAGGTAATCTATCACAGAAGGCAGAGTATACTAAATAGGCAGTAGTGTATAATCGAAACTCTTTCATTAATGTATTTCATGAAGATGTCAAGCTAAAGAAAGAGAGCAGTTAAGTCAAGCAACTTGTAATATCTTTTTAGCTTACAATCTAATTTGAGTGATGAAGATTGTAGCAAACCTGCTCCCAGTGTAGTAACATTAAGCTTTCAGATCCGTACGCGACTTAGGAGTGGAGTGGAAAGAACATCCGGTTTAATGCCTTATATGTGTCGGGTTTTGTAACTACAAAACAATATTTGTGGGAAGTGTTACTCTTATGCTTTCGTCTCAAGAAATATGCTGTGGGAAGCCATTGTTTGCTAATGGAAACGGATGGAGAACATGCTGTGTCGGAAACAACATGCAGAGGTTGGTTTCGGCGATCCAAGGCAACAATTTTAATGTGAGTGACGAAGTACGAGCTGGTCAGTGTGATGCACGATGCGTTGCTGCTACCGGGTGTCAAACGGTGAATGCTGGACGCTACTAAAGACAGCTACTCAATTTGGATCGCGTACGTAAAGACAAAAAGCAGCAATATGCTCAGAGACATGAGAAACTCTTCCTGAATCATGACAATGCCAAACCGTATGTTACAAACCGAGTGAAAAGAAACCTTGAAGGGACTGCACTGGGTTGTCTTACCCCATCGCCGTATTCACCAGACATCGTACCTCCCAGTTACCATTTGTTTCGATCCACGCAGCATGACTTTCCTGAACAACACTTCACATCTTTTAAAGTTCTCGAAAACTGGCTCCATTAGTGAATCATCTCAAGAGAACCTGAATTTTTTTCGCGGAAGACATTTGTTACCCGAAAAGTGGGGAAAGTTTGTAGCTGCGGAGGACAGTATTTTCAGTAAATTATCTAACATCATTGTATTAGAGAAAGCGTGTGTTTCACGTCCGATAAACAGCGAACATTACTTCAGGTAGCCAAAATACTGAAAGCAGCTCTCAATCACAGATACAGAAAGCTCACTGAAGCGCTGAAATGAGTGGCAAAGCGCGCTTAAATTGTTCAACTTTTACACAGTGCACAAGGCCCCACAATGCCTTATGTGGTCTATGTGAACAGCGGGCAGTTTGCAAGGCGGCCATTTTGACGATAAACTTACGAGCCTTTGTTTATAACATATCTTCCTTGGCGTTATGTCATAAACACAATGTCTCATTTTGGTATGTAACTACAAGATAGCAATTAATTTATGAACAAACAGCAATCAGTCACTGTTTACCGATATGTTTTTTATGATCTACAAGAAATTTGCCATAAATGCTTATTTAAATGCAGCTTATTACATTACCGTGAGCGCGAACTGTAGCATATGGTTGTCTAGAGTTCCAAATTTTTTAATTGAAATGTATCATTTTCGAGCCTCAAATGCACCAGTACTGTCAAGCACAGCATCTACTATTAAAAACATAATGTGAAGCCAAACTATTACAAAAGCAATGCGAAACCAGTTATGTACCTCATCAGAAAATGTAAGTGCTATGACTGGAAGTCCAGGACATTAAACATCTACACATATGCACATATCTGTAAAAGATAATATTGATTATTTTCCCGAATTTATTCGTGCAGTTAAACGTTGCGCAGCTCTTGGCAGTTTTTCTTCGCCTAAACTAGAATATGTCAGCAGTGCAGTTACGACAACGAACTCTGTATGTACGAACAAATAAACATATGGTGATCGATCTGTCTCCTTTCAAGCCAAAATACACTTTAACCTTTCAGATTCTTACCGCCACTTTGGCGTCGAAATCTATATCTACATGGATACTCAGCAAATCATATGTAAGTTCCTGGCAGAGGGTTCATCGAACCACCTTCACAATAGTTCTCTATATTATTCTAATACCGTGCAGCACGCGGAGAAAACAAACGTCTATATCTTCTCGTGCGAGCTCGGGTTTCCCTTATTTAATTATAGTGATCGTTTCTCCCTATGTAGGTCACGTCAACAAAATATATTTGCATTCGGAGGAGAAAGTTGGTAGTTGAAATTTCGTGAAAAGATTCTGCCGCGACGGAAAACGCCTTTGTTTTAGTGATGTCTTCCCCAAATTCTGTATCATTTCAGTGACACTCTCTCCCCTCTTTGGTGATAATAGAAAACGTGCTGTCCTTTTTTGAACTTTGTCGGTGTACTCCGTCAATCCAATCTGGTAAGGATCCTACAAGACGCAGCACTATTGTAAAACATGAGCGTAGTGTAGGCAGTCTCTTTAGCAGATCTGTTACATTTTCTAAGTGTCCTGCCAATTAAACGCAGTCTTTGGTTAGCCTTCCCAACAACATTTCCTACGTTTTCTTCCCAATTTAAGTTTTTCGCAATTGTAATTCCTTTGAGGTTCGCTGATGACATTCTAATTCTGTCAGAGACAGCAAAGGACTTGGAAAACGGAATGGACAGTGTCTTGAAAGGAGGATATAAGATGAACATTAACAAAAGCAAAACGAGGATAATGGAATGTAGTCAAATTAAATCGGGTGATGCTGAGGGGATTAGATTAGGAAATGAGACACTTAAAGTAGTAAAGGAGTTTTGCTATTTAGGGAGTAAAATAACTGATGATGGTCGAAGTAGAGAGGATATAAAATGTAGACTGGCAATAGCAAGGAAATCGTTTCTGAAGAAGAGAAATTTGTTAACATTGAGTATAGATTTAAGTGTCAGAAAGTCATTTCTGAAAGTATTTGTATGGAGTGTACCCATGTATGGAAGTGAAACATGGACGATAACCAGTTTGGACAAGAAGAGAATAGAAGCTTTCGAAATGTGGTGCTACAGAAGAATGCTGAAGATAAGGTGGGTAGATCACGTAACTAATGAGGAGGTATTGAATAGGATTGGGGAGAAGAGATGTTTGTGGCACAACTTGACTGGAAGAAGGGATCGGTTGGTAGGACATGTTTTGAGGCATCACGGGATCACAAATTTAGCATTGGAGGGCAGCGTGGAGGGTAAAAATCGTAGAGGGAGACCAACAGTTCAATACACTAAGCAGATTCAGAAGGATGTAGGTTGCAGTAGGTACTGGGAGATGAAGAAGCTTGCACAGGATAGAGTAGCATGGAGAGCTGCATCAAACCAGTCTCAGGACTGAAGACCACACCAACAACAATTCCTAAGTACTTAGTTGAATTTACAGCCTTTGGGTTTGTAACCGAAGTTTAACGGTTTCCTTTTACCACTTATGTGGATGAGCTAACACTTGTTGTTATTTAGGGTTAATTTCCAATTTTCACACCGTACAGATATCTTTTCTAAATCGTTTTGGAATTTGTTTTGATATTGCGATGACTTTACTAGTTGCGTGGCCCCTCCCGCCGAAGTATCGAGTCCTTCCTCGAGGATGGGTGTGTGTGTTGTTCTTAGACTAAGTTAGTTTAAGTAGTGTGTAAGTCTAGGGACCGATGACCTCAGAAATTTGATCCCTTAGGTGTTCGCACACATTTTGACTTTACTCGTTGCTAAACGACAGCACCATCTGCAAACAACCTAAGACGGCTGCTCAGATTGTCTCCTAAATCGTTTATATAGATAAGGAACAGAAAAGGGCCTATAACATTATCTTGGGGAAAGCCAGAAATCACATCTGTTTTACTCGATGACTTTCCGTATATTATTATGAACTGTGACCTCTCTGACAGGAAATCCCGAATCCAGTCACATAACTGAGACGACATTGCATAATCACGGAATTTCGCTACAAGCCACTCGTATGGTAGTGTCATTGGCCTTCTGGAAATCTAGAAATACGGAATCAATTTGAAATCCCTTACAATAGCATTCAATAGTTCGTGTAAGTAAAGAGTGTGTCACAGGAACGATGTTTTCTAAATCCGTGTTGACTGTGTGTCGCTATACCGTTCTCTTCGAAGTAATTCATAGCGTTCGAACACAATACATGTTCCTAACTCGTGCCGCAAATCGACGTCAATGGCATGGGCCTATAATTTAGTGGATTATGCGTACTACCTTTCTTGAATATTGATGTGACTTCAGAAACTTTCCAGTCTTTCGGTACGGATCTTTCATCGAGCGAACGGTTGTACATTACTGGTCATTAAAATTGCTACACCAAGAAGAAATGCAGATAATAAACGGCTATTCATTGGACGAATATATTATACTAGAACTGATATTTGATTACATTTTCACGCAATTATGGGGCATAGATCCTGAGAAATCATTACCCAGAACAACCACCTCTGGCCGTAATAACGCCTGGGCATTGAGACAAACAGAGCTCGGATGGCGTGTACAGGTACAGCGGCCCATGCAGCTTCAACACGATACCACAGTTCATCAAGTGTAGTGACTGGCGTATTGTGACGAGCCAGTTGCTCGGCCACCATTGACCAGACGTTTTCAGTTGGTGATAGATCTGGAGAATGTGCTGGCCAAGGCAGAAGTCGAACATTTTCTGTATCCAGAAAGGTCCGTACAGGACCTGCAACATGCGGTCGTGCATTATCCTGTTGAAATGTAGAGTTTCGCAGGGATCAAATGAAGGGTAGAGCCACGGGTCGTAACACATCTGAAATGTAACGTCCACTGTTCAAAGTGCCGTCAATGCGAACAAGAGGCGACCGAGACGTGCAACCAATGGCATCCCACACCATCACGAGGGATGATACGCCAACGGCGATGAAGAATACACGCTTCCAATGTGCGTTCACCGCGATAACGCCATACACGGATGCGTCCATGATGGTGCTGTAAACAGAACCTGGATTCATCCGAAAAAATGACGTTTTGCCATTCGTGCACCCAGGTTCGTCTTTGAGTACACCATCGCAGCCGCTCCTCAAATGGTTCAAATGGCTCTGAGCACTATGGGACTTAACATCTATGGTCATCAGTCCCCTAGAACTTAGAACTACTTAAACCTAACTAACCTAAGGACAGCACACAACACCCAGTCATCACGAAGCAGAGAAAATCCCTGACCCCGCCGGGAATCGAACCCGGGAACCCGGGAACCCGGGCGTGGGAAGCGAGAACGCTACCGCACGACCACGAGCTGCGGACGCAGCCGCTCCTGTCTGTGATGCAGCGTCAAGGGTAACTGCAGCTATGGTCTCCGAGCTGACAGTCCATGGTGCCGCAAATGTCGTCGAACTGTTCGTGCAGATGGTTGTCGTCTTGCAAACGACCCCATCTGTTGACTCAGGGATCGAGACGTGGATGCACGATCCGTTACAGCCATGCGGATAACATGCCTGTCATCTCGACTGCTAGTGATAGGAGGCCGTTGGGAACCATCACGGCGTTCCGTATTACTCTCCTGAAACCACCCATTCCATATTCTGCTAACAGTCATTGGATCTCGACCAACGCGAGCAGCAGTGTCGCGATACGATAAACCGCAATCGCGATAGGCTACAATACGACCTTTATTAAAGTCGGAAACGTGATGGTACGCATTTCTCCTCCTTACACAAGGCATCACAACAACGTTTCACCAGGAAACGCCGGTCAACTGCTGTTTGTGTATGAGAAATCGGCTGGAAACTTTCCTCATGTCAGCACGTTGTAGGTGTCGCCACCGGCGTCAACCTTGTGTGAATGCTCTCAAAAGCTAATCATTTGCATATCACAGCATCTTCTTCCTGTCGGTTAAATTTTGCGACTGTAGCACGTCATCTTCATGGTGTAGCAATTTTAATGGCCAGTGGTGTATATTAGTGTTAAGTAAGTAAGGCGAAGTTTCAAAATATCCCGCACCTGCAGCGCCCTCAGTGAGTCTAGTTATTTTTACAATGTCTTTGACATTACTGGGTTGACAGTCTCTGATCGCTTTTCGATCTATTTACAACATCTGGTCGGAAAGACAACAGACGAAAGAGCAAAGTGCTACCCCTTTTTATGCCCATTGTGTGGCTTATACAGTAATTCTGGGGGTATTTCTTTGTAATTTTTAAGTTTCCACTCACTGGAGTCTTCAAATGGCCAACTTCAGCTTACAAGTGCATGCCCGTGAGTGGAAACTTTCAAGTTCGTAGAAAGTAACATCTTGCTAATCATGATGTTGTCATTACGACTATGGTTACAGAAGTTAAAAAGTCGGTCGAGAAGGCTAGTAGAGTATTCTTACAAGAAAGAGCAGATAAGCAATTGTTAGCATCCCACTTAGTAAATGAATCGACTTCATTTACTTCCGGTACGATGTACATGGAAGAATTATGGGCAAATTTTAAACACATTGTAAATCACGCATTGGACAAGCATGTGCCGAAAAAGTGGGTTACGGACGGAAAAGAACCACCGTGGTTTAACAGCGCAATTCGGAGAATGCTCAGGAAGCAAAGGCAGTTGCACTCGCGGTACAACAAAGATCGGGAGAATGAGGACAGGCAGAAGTTTGTAGAGATTCGTGCTGCTGTAAAAAGAGCGATGCGCTAAGCATTCAACCACTACCATCGTCATACCTTAGCAAAAGATCTTGCTGAAAACCCAAGGAAATTCTGGTCTCACGTAAAATCGGTAAGCAGGTCGAAGGCTTCCATCCAGTCACTCACTGATCAGTCTGGCCTGGCAACGGAAGACAGCAAAACGAAAGCTGAAATTTTAAATTTAGCATTTCAGAAATCTTTCACGCAGGAGGATCGTACAAACATACCGCCGTTTGAGTCTCGTACAGATTCCCGTATGGAGGACATAGTGATAGTGTGGTGTCACCGCTAGACACCACACTTGCTAGGTGGTAACTTAAATCGGCCGCGGTCCTGTAGTACATGTCGGACCCGCGTGTCGCCACTGTGTATTCGCAAACGTAGCGCCACCACAGGGCAGGTCACAAGACACGGACTTGACCTCGCCCCAGTTGTACGGACGACATAGCTTGCGACTAGACCTACCAAGTATTCCTCTCATTTGCCGAGAGACAGATTAAATAGCCTTCAGCTAGTCCATCGCTACTACCTAGCAAGGCGCCATGTGTATCATTGCTAATTGCTTACTACTATGCAAGAGATGTATTTCAACAAGAACAAGACTACATTAAAGTTAAGTATATTAAAATCTCTCTTCTTTTCTTTATAGTTTTCATCCAGTCTCCTGTTTCAGAAGTTACGCCCGTCTGCGTTAGTTTCGCGTGCACCTAGCCACTCATTGTGTCGAGACCTTAGGGAATCGACACAACAATATTTTGGCGACGAGGATGGGATGCCGCGCCCACGTTGCAGTCTTTGTGTTATACTTGCTCTAATTTGCTTGTGTCATGGCTTCGCCGCATTCTCCAGATGTACTGTCCGACTTTTTTCGCTTGCAGAATCAGCAGACGCAGGCGTTATTGGAAGCCCTTGGACAGCTCGTCCAGGGTCAACGTGCGCTGCAAACCGATGCGGCGGCAGCCGCTTCTTCGCTACCGCAGCCACACAACGCTGTCGCACCGCCATTTAGGCCCTTCGAGGCCACAACCGAAAGCTGGACTGAGTGGGCCGATCAGTTCCGGTTCCACCTCACAGCTTATGGAATTCAAGGTAAAGAGCGGCAGCCGTTTTTGCTTTCTTGTGTCGGTGTGTCTACCTACCGGGTGATAGTGAAATTGTTTCCCCGACGCGACGTAGCAACTCTGACCTACGAGGAAATTTTGTCGGCTTTAGATGCCTATTTCAAAGAAACAGTAAATGTAGTTGCAAAACGGTATACGTTTTTTCGTACAAAACGTACGGCCGGTCAGACTAATAGGGAGTGGGTAGCAACTTTGCAAGGACTTACTAGAGACTGCGCGTTTGCCTGTGAATGTGGCCTCCCATATTCAGATACTATGGTGCGTGATGCAATTGCACAGAACGTTTCTGATGTTCGCATAAGGGAACAGATTTTGAAGCTAGTTAATCCCTCCCTGCAACAAGTGATAGACATATTGGACAGGCAAGACACACTTGACTTTGCTCAGGAATCATTTGAAACTTCGCCAGCAGTGTGTCACATTAATCGGCCCGCCGGGCCCGCTGCACGGGACGCTAAGCGGCCCTCGCGCCCGACTTCGCAGCGGCCGCCTAGGTTGCAACCACGTGCGCCGCGTAAGCAAGCAAATGCAGTGAAATCTTGCCCGCGGTGTGCAACTAGACATTCGCGTGAAAATTGCCCGTCACGCCAAGCTATTTGCTTTTACTGTCACAAGAAAGGACATGTACAAAGTGTTTGCCGGAAAAAGTTAAGATCAGACAATCACACAAATTCCAGGCCTTTTGCTTCGCGCCGGAATCGAACCCAGGACAATCAGGCTCGTGGACCTTCGCCCATGGACATTCATGTGGTTCATTCCCACCCGTCCAGTGACACTTTAGCTAACAGTGCCTGTGTTCGTCCCACCCAAAGTGTGCGTCGACGTCGCCGGAAATCCCGTAAAGTTGCAAGTGCTTCTGGACCTGTATCAGTTCAAATTGCACGAGACAGTCGCTCTTGTCGTCAACAGGACAATAAACTTTTTGTGGACCTAGACTTTGCAGGCAAAGTGATCCCATTCCAGCTCGATACCGGAGCTGCAGTTTCGTTGCTCAATCACGACACGTACAAACAACTGGGCAAACCGCCATTGCGTGCCGCAAATGTTACGTTAACTAGTTACTCAGGACAGCACATACCTGTGTTAGGACAGTGCAGCCTTATTGCAACATACAAGGGACAGACAAAACTTGTGTCATTTTATGTTCTTCGTTCCTCTAGTGCAGTGAACTTGTTTGGTTTAGATTTGTTTCAATTGTTTAATATGTCTATTGTAAATCAGGTCCTATCAGTGAATCAGACTGTGCCTTCCGCCAGTGTTTCTAGTCTTTGTGAAGAATTTGCAGACATTTTTGCACCGGGCCTTGGTTGCGCTCAGAACTATGCAGCGCATTTGGAACTGAAAGACAACGCGCAACCGAAATTTTTCAGAGCGCGCAATGTTCCCCACGCATTGCGTGATGAGGTCGCAAAAACATTAGCCGAATTAGAATCTCAAGGTGTCATTGAACGTGTGCAGGCTTCTCTCTGGGCCTCACCCTTAGTAATTTTGCCAAAACCTTCCGGAAAATTGAGACTTTGTGTGGACTTCAAGGCCACTGTGAATCCACAACTTGTGACTGCTACTTTTCCTTTGCCCCGCCCGGAAGATCTTTTTGACAAACTGTGCCCGGGAAAATATTTTTCAAAATTGGACCTAGCAGATGCGTACTTGCAAATACCTGTGGACGAAGAATCCCAGCGCGTCTTAGTGGTCAACACGCATCTTGGCTTGTATCGCTTCAAAAGACTGCCATTCGGGTGTGCATCCGCCCCTGCTTTATTTCAGCAATGTTTACAAACTATTTGTGCGTCGGTCCCTACGGCTGCGAACTATCTGGACGATATTGTAATCTCAGGAAAGACAGAAGCAGAACATTTGCAAAATCTCCGAACATTATTTCAGGTATTGCGTCAGAATGGTCTTCGCTTGAGGAAGGACAAATGTGTGTTTTTTGCTCGTGACTTACCGTACCTGGGCCATGTCCTTAACGCCCAAGGTATACATCCGAGTCCAGAGCACCTTCGTGCCATTCAGGCCTTGCCGTCGCCGCAGAACTTAAACCAGCTACAGAGTGTGCTGGGTAAGGTAAATTATTATCACCGATTTGTGCGCAATGCTTCTTCCATTTCAGCTCCGCTTCATCGCTTACGCCGTAAAGGTGTTCCGTTCGTCTGGACGACGGAATGCGAACGCGCCTTTCGCCAGTTGAAATCGGCGTTACTTTCAAATACTTGCCTTACGCCATTCGATCCCCGAAAACCCCTTTTGTTGATGGTAGATGCCTCGGATTTCGGGATCGGTGCTGTGCTTGCGCACAAGGATGGCTCGCATGATCGCCCTATTGCCTTTGCGTCGAAATTGCTCTCATCTGTGCAAAGAAATTATTCACAAATAGAGAAGGAAGCTTTAGCTCTCGTGTTTGGTGTTACCAAGTTCCATGACTTCTTGTATGGTCGTCACTTTACCATCATCACGGACCACAAACCGTTGACATCACTTTTTCATCCGAACAAGCCTGTACCTCCACGTACAGCGCAGAAATTCATTCGCTGGTCACTTTTTCTCTCGCAGTACCGCTACGATATCTTGTATCGGTCCACTGCTAAGCACGGCAACGCTGATGCGTTGTCCCGTTTGCCTGTTGCTGAGGATAAGGCATTCGATTCTTCCGAACTTGCTTGCATGTTCATTGATTCGGAAGCCGATGACGTGGTCGCATCGTTTCCGATTGATTTTCGTCGTGTAGCTACAGCCACAGCTGCTGACCCTGTCCTTGCTCCCGTTTTGCGTTTTGTTGCTACGCAATGGCCCTTGTCAAAGTCACGGATCGAGGATCCTTTGGTTCGCCGTTTTTTTGCTCACAAGGAGAGACTTTTTGTACGACGTGGTGTTTTGTTGTTGCGTTCCGATAATGATCAATCCAGAGTCGTGGTCCCACGTTCGTTGCAGTCCTCTGTCTTAAAGCTTCTTCACCAAGGTCATTGGGGTATAGTGCGAACGAAACAACTTGCTCGACAGCACTGTACTTGGTTCGGAATCGATGCTGCGATTACGAATATGTGCTCCTCTTGCGTGGCGTGTGCCGAACAACAATCCGCACCGCCGCGGAAATTCTTTGCTTGGCCGAAAGCCACTTCCCCTTGGCAACGCTTGCACATCGATTTTGCTGGTCCATTCTGGAATGCTCGATGGTTGGTTGTGGTCGATGCTTTCAGTACTTTTCCTTTTGTTGTCCGGATGTCTTCCACGACGTCTTCGGCCACCATCCAAGCCTTGTCTGCTATCTTTTGCATTGAAGGTCTTCCGCAGACTATTGTTTCCGACAATGGCCCACAATTCATGTCCGCAGAATTTCAGTCGTTCTGCAAGGCCAATGGTATTCAACATCTGACATCCGCGCCGTTTTCGCCTCAGTCAAACGGTGCCGCGGAACGATTGGTCCGGACTTTCAAGTCACAGATGTTGAAGTTGAAAGAGTCGCATTCTCGGGAGGACGCTTTGTTGCTCTTTTTGTCTTCCTCTCGCTCTCAGCCCCGCGATGGTCGCTCGCCGGCTGAATTGCTCCATGGTCGTCCTCATCGAACTCTGATGTCTTTGCTGCATCCGCCACATCAGGTTCCTGTGCAGCGGCAGACTCCTGCTTTTGCTCCTGGCGACGTTGTCTATTATCGCAACTATCGCGGTTCACAGCGTTGGCTCGCAGGGCGCATTCTTCGCTGCCTCGGCCGCGCGATGTATTTGGTTTTGGGGGCCTCTGGTGAGGTGCGTCGGCATCTCAATCAGCTGCGCCTCTGTCGTCGCCTGGGTTCTGCCGCTCCCCGTCTGCTTTCAGCGACGGAGCCGTCAGGTCAGCGCCCTGGGGACCCATCTACTGGCTCGCCTCATCCCCAGGTGTTACCGACGATGCCTTCCATTTTGCCTCATGGCGTCGCGCCGCCGCAGCCGCCGCCGGCGCCGCCAGCAGCGGACGCTTCGCTGCAGCCGCCTCGCGCCTCCCTGGGTCACGCGCCGCCGCTTGCTTCCCGTGACCAGCCGTCCTCCGCCATGGACCTCTTGCCCGCTCCGGACCAGATGTCGTCTTCGCCCGTCGGGTGCTCCGACCACATGGAGGTCGACCCCGCGGCTCCTCTTATATCATTCCGTGCGCAAACACCTCATGTTGACGTGCACCCTGGACTAGGTTTGCAGGCGTTTCCTAGCTCCCCTCGGACCGAATGGCCGGGTGCGGGTGGCACAGCCTCGCCTGTTGTTAGGCTCCCCACCTCATCGCATACGTCAACATGGGGTCCTCCCCACGGCGGGCGGAAGCCTTATCTCACGACCGTTCGCCGATTTGCGGGGGAGGAATGTGGTGTCACCGCTAGACACCACACTTGCTAGGTGGTAACTTAAATCGGCCGCGGTCCTGTAGTACATGTCGGACCCGCGTGTCGCCACTGTGTATTCGCAAACGTAGCGCCACCACAGGGCAGGTCACAAGACACGGACTTGACCTCGCCCCAGTTGTACGGACGACATAGCTTGCGACTAGACCTACCAAGTATTCCTCTCATTTGCCGAGAGACAGATTAAATAGCCTTCAGCTAGTCCATCGCTACTACCTAGCAAGGCGCCATGTGTATCATTGCTAATTGCTTACTACTATGCAAGAGATGTATTTCAACAAGAACAAGACTACATTAAAGTTAAGTATATTAAAATCTCTCTTCTTTTCTTTATAGTTTTCATCCAGTCTCCTGTTTCAGAAGTTACGCCCGTCTGCGTTAGTTTCGCGTGCACCTAGCCACTCATTGTGTCGAGACCTTAGGGAATCGACACAACAGATAGATATCCCTGAGGTTGTGAAGCAGCTGAATGGGTTGAAAATAAATAAATCGCCAGGTCCTGATGAGATCCCAGTTCGGTTTTACAGAGAGTACTGTACTGCATTGGCTCCTTACTTAGCTTGCATTTATCGCGAAAAAAGCACACAGGTGACGCCTGTATATAAGAAGGGTAGACGGACGGATCCTCAAAATTACAGACCAATATCCTTAACATCGGTTTGTTGCAGGATTCTCGAACATATTCTCAGTTCGAATATAATGAATTTCCTTGAGACAGAGAAGTTGCTGTCCATGCATCAGCACGGCTTTAGAAAGCATCGCTCCTGCGAAACGCAACTCGCCCTTTTTTCTGATGATATCTTGCGAACCATGGATGAATTGTATCAGACGGATGTCATATTCCTTGACTTCCGTAAAGCGTTTGACTCGGTGCCCCACTGCAGACTCCTAAGGTACGAGCATATGGGATTGGTTCCCAAATATGTGAGTGGCTCGAAGACTTCTTAGTAATAGAACCCAGTGCGTTGTCCTGGATGGCGAATGTTCATCGGAGGTGAGGGTGTCATCTGGAGTGCCCCAGGGAAGTGTGGTAGGTCCGCAGTTGTTTTCTATCTACATAAATGATCTTTTGGATAGGGTGAATAGTAATGTGCGGCTGTTTGCTGACGATGCTGTGGTGTACGGGAAGGTGTCGTCGTTGAGTGACTGTAGGAGGATACAAGATGACTTGGACAGGATTTGTGACTGGTGTAAAGAATGGCAGCTAACTCTAAATATTGATAAGTGTAAATTAATGCAGATGAATAGGAAGAAGAATCCTGTAATGTCTGAATACTCCATTAGTATTGTAGCGCTTGACACAGTCACGTCGATTAAATATTTGGGTGTAACATTGCAGAGCGATATGAAGTTGGACAAGCATGTAATGGCAGTTGTGGGGAAGGCGGATAGTCGTCTTCGGTTCACTGGTAGAATTTTGGGAAGATGTGGTTCATCTGTAAAGCAGACCGCTTATAAAACACTAATACGACCTATTCTTGAGTACTGAATCGAGCGTTTGGGATCCCTACAAGGTCGGATTGAGGGAGGACATAGAAGCAATTCAGAGGCGAGCTGCTAGAATTGTTACTGGTAGGTTTGATCATCGCGCGAGTGTTACGGAAATAGTTCAGGAACTCGGGTGGGAGTCTCTAGAGGAAAGGAGGCGTTCTTTTCGTGAATCGTACTGAGGAAATTTAGAGAACCAGCATTTTAGGCTGACTGCAGTACAATTTTACTGCCGCCAACTTACATTTCGCGGAAAGACCACAAAGATAAGATAAGAGAGATTAGGGCTCGTACAGAGGCATATAGGCAGTCATTTTTCCCTCATTCTGTTTGGGAGTGGAACAGGGAGAGAAGATGCTAGTTGTGGTACGAGGTACCCTCCGCCACGCACCGTATGGTGGATTGCGGAGTATGTATGTAGATGTGGATGTACCAAATGCTTGAAGCTTTAAGTGACAGGTACACACTGCGTAGTATTTGACTGCAGGCCGGAGCGTATGCAGATGTCTGTTTGAGACCGATCCGCTTGACGAACCTCGGAGCGAGAGGGCCCTTGTGCGGTCTTAATTCGCAGAGCTGTTTCATATTCAGCAGGCGGGGTTGGGCGGGGCGGAGCGCAATCGCCAATAAGCTGCGCGGCGCCGGGGAGGACAGGCAGCCTGTGCCAGAATCCCGGAATTTCATTACGAGTTCGGACAGGCCCGGCCGGGATCCCGTCAACCGATAAATAGGGAGGAAGTGCGCTCCCCGGGCACGGCCGGCCTGGTCAATCCCTGTCCCCATTACTGCCCCAATTCCCGGGGCACCGCGCTGCTTATTACCGGGACCCACTGGCCACTGCCTCGGCATCGTCTCGCTGCCACTCCGGCGGCGAACTGCGCCTCAATGCGGTTACGGAACGGCGCTCCGGAACAGAACTCGACCTCAGCTGATCTGCTGAACAAATAACGGGCCAGAAATATAAAAATGTTGAAGACGCTGACCGCTGCTGTCTTTGTAGAATACGTCTTTAATACGTATTTACGTGACGTAACTTCACTTGTAGTGTGCCGATGTACTCGTACATCTACAGGGTGGTCAATTGATAGTAACCGGGCCAAATATCTCACGAAATAAGCGTCAAAAGAAAAAACTACAAAGAAGGAAACTCGTCTACATTGAAGGGGGAAACCAGATGGTGCTATGGTTGGCCCGCTAGATGGCGCTGCCATAGGTCAAACGGATATCAACTGCCTTTTTTTAAATAGCAAAACCCATTTTTATTACATATTCGTGTAGTACGTAAAGAAATATGAATGATTCAGTTGGACCACTTTGGAAACTTTGTGATAGATGGCGCTGTAATAGTCACAAACGTATAAGTACGTGGTATCATGTAACATTTCGCCAGTGTGGACGGTCTTTGCTTCGTGATACACTGTTGTTGTTGTTGTGGTCTTCAGTCCTGAGACTGGTTTGATGCAGCTCTCCATGCTACTCTATCCTGTGCAAGCTTCTTCATCTCCCAGTACCTACTGCAGCCTACATCCTTCTGAATCTGCTTAGTGTATTCATCTCTTGGTCTCCCCCTACGATTCTTACTCTCCACGCTACCCTCCAATACTAAATTGGTGATCCCTTGATGCCTCAGAACATGTCCTACCAACCGATCCCTTCTTCTGGTCAAGTTGTGCCACAAACTTCTCATCTCCCCAATCCTATTCAATACTTCCTCATTAGTTATGTGATCTGCCCATCTAATCTTCAGCATTATTCTGTAGCACCACATTTCGAAAGCTTCTATTCCCTTCTTGTCCAAACTATTTACCGTCCATGTTTCACTTCCATACATGGCTACACTCCATACAAATACTTTCAGAAACGACTTCCTGACACTTAAATCTATACTCGATGTTAACAAATTTCTCTTCTTCAGAAACGCTTGCCTTGCCATTGCCAGTCTACATTTTATATCCTCTCTACTTCGACCATCATCAGTTATTTTACTCCCCAAATAGCAAAACTCCTTTACTACTTTAAGTGTCTCATTTCCTAATCTAATACCCTCAACATCACCCGACTTAATTCAACTACATTCCATTATCCTCGTTTTGCTTTTGTTGATGTTCATCTTATATCCTCCCTTCAAGACACCATCCATTCCGTTCAACTGCTCTTCCAAGTCCTTTGCTGTCTCTGACAGAATTACAATGTCATCGGCGAACCTCAAAGTTTTTATTTCTTCTCCATGGATTTTACTACCTACTCCGAATTTTTCTTTTGTTTCCTTTACTGCTTGCTCAATATGCAGATTGAATAACATCGGGGAGAGGCTACAACCCTGTCTTACTCCCTTCCCAACCACTGCTTCCCTTTCATGTCCCTCGACTCTTATAACTGCCATCTGGTTTCTGTACAAATTGTAAATAGCCTTTCGTTCCCTGTATTTTACCCCTGCCACCTTTAGAATTTGAAAGAGAGTATTCCAGTCAACATTGTCAAAAGCTTTCTCTAAGTCTACAAATGCTAGAAACGTAGGTTTGCCTTTTCTTAATCTTTCTTCTAAGATACGTCGTAAGGTCAGTATTGCCTCACGTGTTCCAGTATTTCTACGGAATCCAAACTGATCTTCCCCGAAGTCGGCTTCTACTAGTTTTTCCATTCGTCTGTAAAGAATTCGCGTTAGTATTTTGCAGCTGTGGCTTATTAAACTGATTGTTCGGTAATTCTCACATCTGTCAACACCTGCTTTCTTTGGGATTGGAATTATTATATTCTTCTTGAAGTCTGAGGGTATTTCGCCTGTTTCGTACATCTTGCTCACCAGATGGTAGAGTTTTGTCAGGACTGGCTCTCCCAAGGCTGTCAGTAGTTGCAATGGAATGTTGTCTACTCCCGGGGCCTTGTTTCGACTCAGGCCTTTCAGCGCTCTGTCAAACTCTTCACGCAGTATCGTATCTCCCATTTCATCTTCATCCACATCCTCTTCCATTTCCATAATATTGTCCTCAAGTACATCGCCCTTGTATAGGCCCTCTATATACTCCTTCCACCTTTCTGCTTTCCCTTCTTTGCTTAGAACTGGGTTTCCATCTGAGCTCTTGATGTTCATACAAGTGGTTCTCTTATCACCAAAGGTCTCTTTAATTTTCCTGTAGGCAGTATCTATCTTACCCCAAGTGAGATAGGCCTCTACATCCTTACATTTGTCCTCTAGCCATCCCTGCTTAGCCATTTTGCACTTCCTGCCGATCTCATTTTTGAGACGTTTGTATTCCTTTTTGCCTGCTTCATTTACTGCATTTTTATATTTTCTCCTTTCATCAATTAAATTCAATATTTCTTCTGTTACCCAAGGATTTCTACTAGCCCTCGTGATACATTACCCGTGTTAAAATGGACCGTTTACCAATTGCGGAGAAGGTCGATATCGTGCTGATGTATGGCTATTGTGATCAATATGCCCAACGGGCGTGAGCTATGTATGCTGCTCGGTATCCTGGACGACATCATCCAAGTGTCCGGACCGTTCGCCGGATAGTTACGTTATTTAAGGAAACAGCAAGTGTTCAGCCACATTTGAATCGTCAACCACGACCTGCAACAAATGATGATGCCCAAGTAGGTGTTTTGGCTGCTGTCGCGGCTAATCCGCACATCAGTAGCAGACAAACTGCGCGAGAATCGGGAATCTCAAAAACGTCGGTGTTGAGAATGCTACATCCACATCGATTGCACCCGTACCGTATTTCTATGCACCAGGAATTGCATGGCAACGACTTTGAACGTCGTGTACAGTTCTGCCACTGGGCACAAGAGAAATTACGGGACGATGACAGATTTTTTGCACGCGTTCTATTTAGCGACGAAGCGTCATTCACTAACAGCGGTAATGTAAATCGGCGTAACATGCACTAATGGGCAACGGAAAATCCACGATGGCTGCGACAAGTGAAACATCAGCGACCTTGCCCGGTTAATGTATGGTGCGGCATTATGCAAGGAAGGATAATTGGCCCCCATTTTATCGATGGCAATCTAAATGGTGCAATGTATGCTGATTTCCTACGTAGAGTTACTACAAGATGTGTCCCTGCGTGAAAGAATGGCGATGTACTTCCAACATGATGGATGTCCGGCACATAGCTCGCGTGCGGTTGAAGCAGTATTGAATACCATATTTCATGGCAGGTGGGTTGGTCGTCGAAGCACCATACCGTGGCCCGCACGTTCACCGGATATGATGTTCCCGGATTTCGTTCTGTGGGGAAGGCGAAGGATATTTGCTATCGTGATCCAACGACAACACCTGACAACATGCGTCAGCGCATTGTCAATGCATCTGCGAACGTTGCGGAAGGCGAACTACTCGCTGTTGAGAGGAATGTCATTACACGTATCGCCAAATGCATTGAGGTTGACGGACATCATTTAGAGCATTTATTCCATTAATGCAGTATTTACAGGTAATCGCGCTGTAACAGCATGCCTTCTCAGAAATGAAAAGTTCACAAAGGTACATGTATCACATTGGAACAAGCGAAATAAAATGTTCAAACGTACCTACGTTCTGTATTTTAATTTAAAAAACCTATCTGTTACCAACTGTTCGTCTAAAATTGTGAGCCGTATGTTTGTGACTATTACAGCGCCATCTATCACAAAGTGAAGAAAGTGGTCCAACTAAAACATTCATATTTCTTTACATACTACCCGAATATGTAATAAAAATGGGGGTTCCTATTTTAAAAAACGCAGATGATATCCGTTTGACCTATGGCAGCGCCATCTAGCGGGCCAACCATAGCGCTATCGGGTTTCCCCCTTCAAGCTAGACGAATTTCGTTCTTTGTAGTTTTTTCGTCTGACGCTTGTTTTGTGAGGTATTTGGCCCGGTCACGATCAATGGACCCCCTGTATATTACACATCCTACAGCACATAGATGATAAAGTAGATAAAGAACAAAAGATTATCTTCTCCAAACGCAAAAAGAAAATAGAAGCCTTGAAATCAATGAACAATTCCGAGTGGGATAAAAACAAACAGCTAAGCCAACACAAATTTTTTGACAGAGTTATTAATACAACTGACATCCAGTTCAGTAACAGTGAACTTACTTCACTAAATAAAGGTCTGAAACATAATCTTGGGGCAAATCTCAATAATCACAGTGTTGAAAATTTCATAGCCTGCAGAAAACTTGCTCGTGACTCAGAAAAACTAGACACATGTGAGAAAAATGCACTTGCATACAAGACAAGTAAACTGATAACGAAACAACTTCAAACAAATAATACCTACAAAAACACTGAACTTAAAATTTGAAAAATATTGACAACAAACTATCTGGAAGTAAAGCAGTCATAGTAAAAGCCCGATTGTTGACTCAAGAAACAGTCCTGCATACTTCATAAGCCGTAAACTAAAAGGCCTCATTATCAAATACTATATATTTGTAATAACTACATCACACATAACACACATGAAGTCATAAGCTTAATTAAAGACATCCACATCCTACCAACAGCTAAATTAGCATCACTAGACATAGTCAACCTATACACGAACATCCCTGTCAAAGAGACTATTAACATTATAAGAAACAATCTGCTTAAATATAAGAAAATTAATATTGCAGAGGTCTACTTTCACTTATTCTAGAGCATAATTACTTTAGCTTCAACAACAAACTGAACCAACAACATGATGGTTTGCAAATGGGAAGTAGCTTAGATGGGTTATTGGCTGATATTCACATCAACCATATAGAACAAAAATTCTTCTCAACCAACCAGCACATCACGAACGAAATAGTCTACTAGAGAAGATATTTTGATGATACAATCTTACTTTTTGATGGTACAAACAATGAAATTGATACATTAGCAGCAGATCTATGCAAAATGCACAAAAACATTAAATTCACAGTTGCACATGAAACTAATAAAATCAATAACTCTCATTACGTGAAGATTTGCAGTAGTGACCACTAACATCAATTTAGTATTTTCAGAAAACCTACCACCACAGATGTCAGTACTGACAACTCATTTTGCCACCCCTGCCAACAGAAAATGGCATATTTCAGAGCCATGGTACACCGAATTAAACAAGTACCAATGAGTGACACAGACCAACATAATGAAATCAATGTAATTAAAACAGTTCCTCATAATAATGTATATAAACCCAAATTACAACAAAAAGTGAACCATGATGTAAATACCTCCAAGAGTCCCCGTGGTAAATCAGGAATATACAAACTCAAATGTGATACATGTCAAATTCTACATTGAACAGACGGGAAGATGTTTTGAAGTTAGATACAACGAACACATTAATGCTTTAAGGCTTGGCAACTTGAACAAATCTTCATTTGCAGTGCATTTGTTGAAGAAAACCATTCAGTGAAAAACACCGAGAACAATATAGAAATACACACACACAAAAACAGAACCCCAGACTATATCCTTAATGAACAAACCGAGTTGGCTAACACCCCTTTCCTGAAAAATTTCCAAAAATTATTTTCCACTCTCCAAAGCAAATAATACTCCCATGCCTATCTGCAGATCAAGGAGCAAATTTATATGTTACTACAATTCTCATGATACTAAACGTACATAAATAATGTACTGTCTTACCTATACAGTACTAAAAAAATGGAACAACTTTACAATTAATGTCACAGTATTCGCTCTAAAACTCACAAAATCAATGTCTCTCTGTACTAGTGTAAAAGGCGTTTCAGTTGCATAAGTGAATATATGATCTTTTTCCAAACATGGGACATCTTAATAATGTTACGATGTATCATAGCATCTTTGACACTCATATGCGTTCAGTGAGAAAAATTTACGTGTGCAACGATAAGAATGCAGTGGGAATATATTCACATCTGTTGGACGAAAACTATCAAAACAAATACTACAAACCAACATTTCACGTAAGTCACATCCAATGCAAATCTGTAACGTAACCATGTGTCTGGCGTACTTATAATTATGTATTATGTATATTTTAGGACAATGAATTTGTAAAAAAACGCACCACATGTAATTAAAGCATGAAAACCGTCTGAAGATGAATCGTAATGATTCGAAATCGGTAATTGTTCCTTTGGAATAAAGGAATTGAAAATAAATTTGTGGCTGGTTGCTGTCTCTACACCATCAACGTTTGACATCTATATCTACACAGATACGTGGCGGAGGGTACTCCGTACCACTACTTGTCATGAAGGTGAAGATGAACATGTGCCTACATACCGGTCCCTCATGGTAAAATATTAAAAATAAATTCTGTGTCACCGATGTCGACTTTTAGTAACTAGCTCTTACCCATGGCTAAGCTCGCATATCAGTAGTTTTGTTATGATGAGTTATGGTCGGTAAGTAACCTATCGTATGTGCAATAACTCAGCTGCTTTCACGTGTCACCCTGTTCGGGCAAGCGTAGTACATTGCATAAATGCGCCCGCCCTCCCCCCCTCAGCACCAATTACCCCAACACGCATTCAGCGCTGCTGCTGAGCGGTGCATGCAGACAGGCGTGGGCAGGTGCGCGCATCTATGCATCGCACCATTGAAGTAGCTGTCCATAACACAGTTTGTACATTATGCAAGAAATTTAATAACTTTTAAACATGTTTCCATCCCCTGCTTTACACTTTTAAGTGTCGATTTTTCTTTCTTACTATCCAAGGTAGTCGTATGTTCTTTTTCAGCGTTCGAGGTATCTCCAAAGCACCTTTCATCGAAATATAAATTCACAACTATTATGGTATGGAAGTATGAATTAAACATGTTGAGAATTATAACAGCATTGTGTTAATGTGGCTGAATCGTATGATGTAGAACACATCAAACAATAAAAGCTTCTTCATAAATACGATCAGTTTAAAAAGTCAAGGAAATTTAGCTTTTTAAATGAGTAAATATGTTTCCCTAATTCGCGCAACATTCTACAAAATGGTTCAAATGGCTCTGAGCACTTTGGGACTTAATATCTGAGGTCATCAGTCCCCTAGAACTTAGAAATACTTAAACCTAGCTAACCTAAGGACACCACACACGTCCATGCCCGAGGCAGTATTCGAACCTGCGACCGTAGCGGTCACGCGGTTCCAGACTGTAGCGCCTAGAACCGCTCGGCCACCCCGGCCGGCAACATTCTACAAATAACTAAATATCCTGTAATACAAACTATAAAAAGTACCCTATGCTCTTTCTCAGTTTTTAAGCTATCTATTTACGAAATAGCATCAAAATCATTTCAGCAGTTTAGTCGCGAAAAGGCTACAGGCAAACACATCTTCGCATTTATAACACTTGTTGTGTTCGACTTTGTACATAACGGTAAGGAGATGTGCGCTACAGAGTGGTGCGCCAACTTTCTACATCTACACCTACATCGTTACTCTGCAATTCACACTTAAGTGCCTGGCAGAGGGTTCATCGAATCACTTTCATACTACTTCTCTACCATTCCACTCTCGAATGGCGCCTGCGGAAAAGGAACACCTAAATCTTTCCGTTCGAGCTGTGATTTCTCTTATTTTACTGTGATGATCATTTCTACTTACGTAGGTGGGTGTCAAAAAAATATTTTTGCATTCGGAAGAGAAAGTTGTGATTGAAATAGATCTCGCCTCAAAGAAAATCGCCTTTGTTTCAGAGACTGCCACCCCAACTCGCGTATCATATTAGTGACACTCTCACGCCTATTGCGCGCGAACACGAAACGAGCTGCCCTTCATTGCACTTTTTCAATGTCCTACGTCAGTCCTACCTGGTAAGGATCCCATACCGCGCAGCAATATTCCATCAGAGGACGGACAAGTGTCTCTTTAGTGGGTTTGGGGGGTGGTTTTGGGGAAGGAGACCAGACAGCGAAGTCATCGGTCTCATCGGATTAGGGAAGGATGGGGAAGGAAGTCGGCCGTGCCCTTTCAGATGATGCCGGCATTTGCCTGGAGTGATTTAGGGAAATCACGGAAAACCTAAATCAGGATGCCCGGACGCGGGATTGAACCGTCGTCCTCCCGAATGCGAGTCCAGTGTCTAACCACTGCGCCACCTCGCTCGGTTTTTGTGGGTTTGTCGTACCTTCTAAGTGTTCTGCCAACAAAGCGCAGTCTTTGTTTCGCCTTCCCCACAATATTATCTATGTGGTCTTTCCAATTTAAGTTGCTCGTAATTGTAATTCCTAGGTATTTAGTCGACTTGACAGCTGTTACGCTTGTGAGATTTATCGTATACCCAAAATTTATCGGATTTCTTTATGTACCCATGTGGATGACCTCTTACTTTTCTTTGTTACGTGCCAATCGCCACTTTTCGCACCATACAGAAATTCTCTCTGGATCATTTTGTAATTGGAATTGATCGTCTGATGATTTTACTAGACGGTAAATTACAGCGTCATCTGCAAACGCCGGCCGCTGGTGGCCGAGCGGTTCTGGCGCTACAGTCTGGAACCGCGCGGCCGCTACGGTCGCAGGTTCGAATCCTGCCTCGGGCATGGATGTGTGTGTTGTCCTTAGGTTAGTTAGGTTTAAGTAGTTCTAAGTTCTAGGGGACTTATGACCTCAGCAGTTGAGTCCCATAGGGTTCAGAGCCATTTGAACCATTTTGAACCATCTGCAAACAATCTAATGGGGCTGCTCAGATTATCACCTAGATCATTTATGTAAATCAGGAACAGTAGAGGGCCTGTGACACTACTTGTGCAACACCAGATATCACTTCTGTTCTACTCGATGATTTACCTTCTATCACTACGAACTGTGACCTCTCTGAGAGGAAATCACGGATCCAGTCACACAACTGAGACGATACTCCATATGCACCCAATTTGATTAGTAGTCGCTTGTGAGGAACGGTATCAAAAGCCTTCTGGAAATCTAGGAATATGGAATCGATCTAAGATCCCTTATCGACAGCACTCATAACTTTTTGGGAATAAAGAGCTAGCTGTGTTGCACAAGAACGATATTTTCTGAATCCGTGTTGGTTATGTATCAATAAGTCATTTTGTTCAGTGTGGTTCATAATGTTTAGGTATAGTATATGCTCGAAAATCTTACTGCAAATTGAAGTCAGTGATATGGGTCTGTAATTCAGTGGAATACTCCTACTTCCTTTCTTGAATATTGGTGTGACCTGTGCTACTTTCCAGCCTTTAGGAACAGACCTTTCGTCAAGTGAGCGGTTGTAGATGATTGCTAAGAAAGGCGCTTTTGTGTCTGCATACTCTGAGAGGAACCTGATTGGTATACCATCTGGACCGGAAGACTTGCCTTGTTAAGTGATTTGAGTTGTTTCGCAACACCTAAGATATCTACTTTTATGTCACTCGAATTCTGGAATGTTTACTTCGTCTTCTTTTCGTGAAAGAATTACGGAAAACTGTACTTTGTAACTCCGCTTCAGTGGCACCGTCATCGCTATCGCGCAGTGACTGTATTGACTGTTTTTTGCCACTGGTGTACTTTACATACGACTAGAATCTCTTTGGGTTTTCTGCCATATTTTGAGGCAATGTTTTATTGTGGAAACTATTAAAAACATCTCGCATTGACGTCTGCAATAAATTTCGAGCTTCCGTGAAACCCAGCCAATCTTGGGGATTTTGCGTTCTTCTGAATTTGGCATGCTTTTTTCGATGCTTTGGCAATAGTGTTCTGACGTGTTTTGTGTACCACGGTGGATGAGTCCCGTCTCCTATTAACTTGTGCGGTATGAATGTGTCTATTGCTGTCGATACTGTATCTTTGAATCTGAGCCATATCTGGTCTACACTTAGATAATTAGCTTGGAAGAAGTGGAGACTCTCTCTTACGAAGGCATCAAGCGAATTTTTATCTGCTGTTTTAAATAGATATATTTTGCGTTTATTTTTAGTGGTTTTGGTTGATACGGTTTTGAGCCTCGCTACAATGATCTTGTATTCACTAATCCCCGTATCCGTCATGACGCTCTCTGATAGGATTATTTGTGGGTAAGAGGTCAAGTGTGTTTTCTCAGTCATTTACAATTCGTGTGGGCTCATGAACTAATTGTTCAAGGCAAAACTTTCGTCATAGGAAAGCTGGACAGGAGCAGAAATAATAAGCGAGCAAGTTAACACAATAAACAGAAGATTTACTTAACTCGAATTTCTCCAAGCGTACGAAGATTCGTTACTAATAACGCAGAAATAAACAAGTCCTCACATCACAGAGTCAGCAAGGATGAGACACCCTAAACTAAGCACACACCGTGGTGTCGTAGTGGAGACTAGATGGCGTGTGTGTAGCGTCATGTGGCGAAATGACTCCAACCGCAAATCACCTTGTGACGCTACAACGCAGTCCTTGCTATTAATTTTTTCGCTTACTTAACACATGAAACTGTTTGTATACGATGTATTGTCTAGTGTAAATATGTATTGTAAATACTATGTTTAAATTATGTAATATTTAACAGTGGCAAGTCAGGGCATATTTAGTTAACGTTGAAGCCAGAGAGATTGTTTTGTCGTGCCTCTGGGCGCGGGAGCGCGCCAGCGGGCAGTAGTAGCAGTGACGCCGTGCTCGGAGTAAGACGTACAGTCGAGTGTTGCTAGTCCTAGCTGTGTTACATCCAACGGCTAGTGTGTGGCTCTAAGTACGACGGGAAAGTAATGGTCGGCATATCTAGAAGCATAGCCGGGGAAATTATTATGGATTAATGGGCATAGTGCTGAAGAAACGAGGACTTAAATGTGAAGCGCACTTTGGGCCCAAGTCGCAACAGTAAAAGCCCGCTGCCACATTCTGTCGCCGCCGTAGACTTCCGTCGATCCACCGACAACGAGGGAAGTAAGATCTACGTAATTTTCGTAGGATAAAATTGTAGAAGGCTTGCCAGTGACTGTGCTTTTCTATGAAGTTGAACAATTAATAACAAGCACTTTATAATCGAAGTGTTGCAGTTACAAATGGCTCTGAGCACTATGGGACTTAACATCTATGGTCATCAGTCCTGTTGCAGTTACATTCCACCCGACAACAACACCAAGTAGGTTCCTTCCGATCCTTACCTTATTGAGAAGATATTCTTGTTCGATTTATTCGCGATGTGAAAGTGAGGTTCTGCGAAAGATGTGTGTGTGTGTGTAACGGCGTTTAGTAAGTGATATAGTTAAGTCAACACAAAATAGTGTTTCCTGTATCCCCCCTGAAGAAAAACCATTAGCAAACTTAATTACTGCATGAAAGGAGAAACTTGGAATACAAAGAAGCAGACAATCGAACTATACACGAACTAAAGTCGAAAACAGAAGATTTCCGCGAATAGGTATGTAAACTAAATATCAATTTAAATTTAAGTGGGGACGTATACGAAGTTGCAATACTTTGAAAAAAAAAACTTGATAAAGTCCAAAGTATTCAATGCAATGTAACTAAATTTCACACAGTCGTTAAAAAATATTATATCAATTCATATATATATTTTCAAAGTTATTGAAGTTGCAAGTTTTTAATTACAAACAAAAGTAATTTTTTCATGAAGGTAAGTACAAATGTTCTTTTTTTTGGAAAATCTGTCAGAACGAAATTAATGTATTTTTACACAAAGCTTGATATACTATTATTACAAATATCTGTGGAACAGAATATATTGATATCTTGTTTAGCTAGACTCTTGCGGCTCTCCAAATTTCTGTGAAAAAAATCTTTGGGCTTTTCTCCACCAGCAGTTGTGGAAACAAATGTTGTCTTGGAATATGGTTTCGTTATCAGAGAGTTGTAACTTTCCTTACAGTTTTGAGTCTTTCCATGCACACACCTTTGTAAAAGTTTTAGAGCTGCTAAATACTGAAATTTCTCCCACATAGTGACAGATTTAAACTGGCAGAAAACACCTCAGGAATAAATAATGTGAGGAAATTGGGAAAAACAAAATGGGTGGCCCCGTGCAAGCTATTTTTAGTTATTATTTTTATTATAATTAGGACAGGGAGTGAAATGTAATATTCAGGAACTTAAATGTGAATACCATGTAGTAAACGAAGATCCAATAAAAAAAATTTCACAAGGATATAGTGTGTGATTCCGACCCACTAAATTTCTTGTAAGTGCAAATTACATTTTTTGCTATTGTCTTTACACTGTCAGAGCTAGTTTCGCGAACACTGAAGGATTTGAATCTGTTTTGAATATTACTCTTTAGTGGAGATCGAGTCATACAGTGTACGTGACGGGTTCCTTCCGTGTCACATTTTCATCAATTTATATGCGCAAAAATTTGGGGCGCAATTTCCTACTGAGTGAAATTTGTTTTTATGTTTAACAAGCGTGCTGCGTCTTTTGGTGAATTTCGCTGACCAGAGTTTCACAGTAGTAGAACATCAGTTGGTTTCTGTACAGCATAGTCATTATCGTTTGAAAAGTAGGGGAATTTTTTCAGTTACTAGACGCTCCTTTGCCAGAAGTAAGTTATTGTCTCCTCTCGCCCGTAATTAAAAATAGTTTACATTGGAAACATGCATTCCGTCGTCACAGCTATTGTGTTTGTTTTAACTTCCGTTCTTTATACCGCCTCATTAGAGCCCCTCAGTTGACTCTTGGCGCGACGGCACTCGCTGCTGTCTGGAATTTATTTCCATAAAGTTCTCCGTGACGCCCGCAGGCCCTTTCCGGCCTAAGCCCTAGGCGCCCACTCCCCCTCCTCGCAGCATTGTAACTGGGTATTAATTTTTATTTTCTCGCTCACAGAAGTAACAACAAAATTTGTTTCAAACGGATCGGCAAAAAATTCTACCAACAGATTATTTTTTGTTAACGTGTACATAACTTTATCTTTCCTCTTGTTTGGCCTCCAGCGTAGTTTGCGCGATGAACTCCTCCACTACGCTGAGAACTATTTTCGCTCCACTGCGAATACAAGAGGACCCAGTTACTGTGAATTGAGAATTACTCTGTGTTAAGCCTTGTGCCAGGAGAAACCAGTTTTAATGTAGTACACATTTACGCTCTACGTCGTCATCTACATGACTACTTTGCAATACACGATTAAGTGCCAGTCAGGGGGTTCATCGAACGACATTGTTCGAAATTAGGACTTGTCAGAAAGAACAGACGCCATTGATGACCGGCAGCTGTCTAGAACGAAATTAGAATGATATTAATACCTTCAGCTTCTGATGGGCGTTGACATATATCAACGGGGACAGGTGAAAATTTGTGCCCCGACCGGGACTCGAACCCGGGATCTCCTGCTTACATGGCAGACGCTCTATCCATCTGAGCCACCGAGGGCACAGTGGATAGTGCGACTGCAGGGACTATCTCGCGCACGCCTCCCGCGAGACACACATCTCACCTTGTATGTCCACACACTACATTCGTAGTGTCCCACACCAACACACTCATTACTCGTGGAATACTTTCTTACCAAGTCCCGTAGGAGTTGGGGAACATGTGTGCATCCGCACAGTAGAGGAAGGTCATGGCCGGTATTGCCACAACTATATGCTATTATGGATTTGGTGTTTGTTCTGTCGGACATGTCCGAAAGAACAGCCACCATATCCATGTAAGTATATTCACATTGTTCCTCTACCGCTCTGCTCTCTAACTGTGCGAGGGGAAAACGTATACTTAAACCTTTCCGTGCGAGCTCTGATTTCTCTTATTTTATTACAATGATCATTTCTCCCTATCTATGTAGATGCCAACAAAATACTTCCCCATTCCTAGAAGAACTTGGAGATTGAAATTTTGTGAAAATATCTCTCTGCAACAATAAAACCCTTTGTTAATATGATTGCCACCGCAACTCACTTATCATAAGTGTGACAGTGTCTCCCTTATTTGACGATATTAAAAAAGGAGCTGCCATTCTCTGAACGTTTTCGATGTAGTGATCAATCCATTGTGGTAAGGATCCCATACTGCACAACAGCAGTCTGAGAGGGACGGAGAAGCGTAGTTTCTTTTTGTTTATTTATGTCCAACATGCTGCTTTGCCATATTTGTAACACTGCATATATGTATTGTGTATGTGTGGAGAGTAGTGTAATGTTTGTGTGGTATGCTGTTGCTGTTGCTGCTGCTGCTGCTGATGATGATGATGATGATGATGACGACAAGAAAAGGGAGAGGGTGAATCGTATCGGCACGTAGCCTATTCCTCGCGAAGCTTAAGACCCAATCCGACGAACAGATCACCATCAACAGTGGCCCATGCCCTTACTTCATCAGACAAGGTGGAGAGATTTGGTACTTAAACCAGGACACTGGCGTAATGTTTGGTGATCAGAAATTTTATGACACTAATTTTCCCCCACTTTGCTGGCGAAATACTGACAGTGAAAAGGATGAAGCGTAGTGTAGGCATTCTATTTAGTGAATCTGTTGCATCTTATAAACTTTCTGCCAATAAAACGCAGTCTTTCGTTTCTACATCTACGTGATTACTCTGCTATTCACAATAAAGTGCCTGGCAGAGGGTTCAATGAACCACCTTCAAGCTATCACTCGCCGGCCAGGGTGTCCGAGCGGTTCTAGGCGCTACAGTCTGGAACCGCGCGACCGCTACGGTCGCAGGTTCGAAGCCTGCCTCGGGCATGGATGTGTGTGATGTCCTTAGGTTAGTTAGGTTTAAGTAGTTCTAAGTTCTAGGGGACTGATGACCTCAGAAGATAAGTCCCATAGTGCTCAGAGCCATTTGAATCAAGATGCCTCTCTACCGTTCCACTCTCGAACGGCACGCGGGAAAAACGAGCACTTAAATTTTTCTGTGCGAGCCCTGATTTCTCTTATTTTATCGTGATGATCATTTCTCCCTATGTAGGTGGGTGCCAACTGAACGTTTTCGCAATCGGGGGGGAAAACTGCTGATTGAAATTTCATGAGAAGATCCCGTCGCAACGAAAAATGCCTTTGTTTTAATGATTGCCACTCCAATTCATGTATCATGTCTGTGGCACTGTCTCCCCTACTTCGTGATAATACAAAACGAGCTGCCCTTCTTTGTACTTTTCCGATGTCATCCGTGAGTCTCATCTGATGCGGATACCACACCGCACAGCAATACTCCAGAATAGGGCGTACATGCGTGGTGTAAGCAGTCTCTTTAGTAGACCTGTTGCACCTTCTAAGTATTCTGCCAATGAATCACAGTCTTTGGTTTGCTCTACCCAAAATATTATCTATGTGATCGTTTCAATTTAGGTTATTTGTAATTGTAATCCCTAAGCATTTAGTTCAATTTACAGCCTTCAGATTTGTGTGACTTATCGCGTAATCGAAATTTAGCAGATTTCTTTTAGTATTCATGTGAATAACTTCACACTTTTCGTTATTCAGTGTCAATTGCCACTTTTCGCATCATACAGATATCTTACCTAAATCATTTTGCAAAGTCGTTTTGATCATCTGATGACTTTACAAGACGGTAAATGACAGCATCGTCTGCAAACAATCTAAGACGGCTACTCAGATTGTCTTCTATGTCGTTGATATACACTCCTGGAAATTGAAATAAGAACACCGTGAATTCATTGTCCCAGAAAGGGGAAACTTTATTGACACATTCCTGGGGTCAGATACATCACATGATCACACTGACAGAACCACAGGCACATAGACACAGGCAACAGAGCATGCACAATGTCGGCACTAGTACAGTGTATATCCACCTTTCGCAGCAATGCAGGCTGCTATTCTCCCATGGAGACGATCGTAGACAAGCTGGATGTAGTCCTGTGGAACGGCTTGCCATGCCATTTCCACCTGGCGCCTCAGTTGGACCAGCGTTCGTGCTGGACGTGCAGACCGCGTGAGACGACGCTTCATCCAGTCCCAAACATGCTCAATGGGGGACAGATCCGGAGATCTTGCTGGCCAGGGTAGTTGACTTACACCTTCTAGAGCACGTTGGGTGGCACGGGATACATGCGGACGTGCATTGTCCTGTTGGAACAGCAAGTTCCCTTGCCGGTCTAGGAATGGTAGAACGATGGGTTCGATGACGGTTTGGATGTACCGTGCACTATTCAGTGTCCCCTCGACGATCACCAGTGGTGTACGGCCAGTGTAGGAGATCGCTCCCCACACCATGATGCCGGGTGTTGGCCCTGTGTGCCTCGGTCGTATGCAGTCCTGATTGTGGCGCTCACCTGCACGGCGCCAAACACGCATACGACCATCATTGGCACCAAGGCAGAAGCGACTCTCATCGCTGAAGACGACACGTCTCCATTCGTCCCTCCATTCACGCCTGTCGCGACACCACTGGAGGCGGGCTGCACGATGTTGGGGCGTGAGCGGAAGACGGCCTAACGGTGTGCGGGACCGTAGCCCAGCTTCATGGAGACGGTTGCGAATGGTCCTCGCCGATACCCCAGGAGCAACAGTGTCCCTAATTTGCTGGGAAGTGGCGGTGCGGTCCCCTACGGCACTGCGTAGGATCCTACGGTCTTGGCGTGCATCCGTGCGTCGCTGCGGTCCGGTCCCAGGTCGACGGGCACGTGCACCTTCCGCCGACCACTGGCGACAACATCGATGTACTGTGGAGACCTCACGCCCCACGTGTTGAGCAATTCAGCGGTACGTCCACCCGGCCTCCCGCATGCCCACTATACGCCCTCGCTCAAAGTCCGTCAACTGCACATACGGTTCACGTCCACGCTGTCGCGGCATGCTACCAGTGTTAAAGACTGCGATGGAGCTCCGTATGCCACGGCAAACTGGCTGACACTGACGGCGGCGGTGCACAAATGTTGCGCAGCTAGCGCCATTCGACGGCCAACACCGCGGTTCCTGGTGTGTCCGCTGTGCCGTGCGTGTGATCATTGCTTGTACAGCCCTCTCGCAGTGTCCGGAGCAAGTATGGTGGGTCTGACACACCGGTGTCAATGTGTTCTTTTTTCCATTTCCAGGAGTGTAGATAAGGAACGATAGAGGGCCTATAACACTTTCTTGGGGAACGTCGGATATTACTTCTGTTTTACTCGATGACTTTCCGTCTATTACTACGAATTGTGGCCTGTCTGACAGGAAATCACGAATTCAGTCGCACAACTGAGGCGATATTCCATAGGCACGCAGTTTTGTTAGAATACCCTTCTGAGGAACGGTGTCGAAAGCCTTCTGAAAATCTAAAAATATGGCATCAATTTGACATCCCCTATCGATAGCACTTATTACTTGATGAGTATAAAGAGCTAGTTGTGTTTCACAAGAACGATATTTTCTGAAACCGTGCTGACTATGTGTCAATAAATCGTTTTCTACGAGGTACTTCATAATGTTCGAATACAGGATATGTTCCGAAACCGTACCGCAAATCGACGTTAGTGATATAGGCCTGTAATTCAGTAAATTACTCCTACCTCCCTTTTTGGTATTGGTGTGACTTGAGAAATTTTCCAGTCTTTAGGTACGAATCTTTCTGTGAGCGAGTGGATGTATATAACTGCTAAATATGGAGCTATTTTTTCAGCGTACTGTGAGAGGAACCTGACTGGTACACAATCTGGACCGGAGGCCTTGCCTTTATTAAGTGATTTAAGTTGCTTCGTTACTCCGAGGATATCTACTTCTATGTTTCTCGTCTTGGCAGTTGTTCTTGTTTGGAATTCAGGAATATTTACTTCGTCTTCTTTGGAGAAGGAGTTTCGGAAGACCGTGTTTAATAACTCTGCTGTAGTGGCACTGTGATCAGTGACTTCACCGTTGTTATCGCACAGTGAAGGTATTTATTGCGTCTTGTCACTGGTGTGCTCCATGTATGACCAGAATCTCTTTGTGTTTTCTGCCAGATTTAGAGACAGTATCTATATAATCTTTCCAATGTAAGGTGTTCGTAATTGTAATTCGTCGGTATTTAATTGAGTTGACGATCTTCAGATTTGCATGATTTATCATGCGACGAAATTTAATGGATTCTTTTTAATAATCATGTGGTTGACCTCGTATTTTTCATTATTTGCAGTCAATTCTCACTTTCCGCATCATACACATATCTTGTCCAAAACATTTCGAAACTGGTTTTGATCCCCCGACGACTTTACTAGACGGTAAATAACGGCATCACCTACAAACAAGTTAAGATTAGTTTTTGGTATGTTACTGTTTCCAAGTGTGCTCTAAATATATTTCAATTTTAGGTAATTATTCGTTGTCCCAAACTGTGCCCTAGTCTTATGGATCTTGAATGAATGATGAGGGATTCAAACAGTTGTTGGGAATATTAATAAGGAAGACCAAATAAGCCGACCCGAGAAACAAAACAGGAAAAAGGAAATGAACCAGTTCGCTGTTGTTAGAAGCAATACCAATGATCGTAAATTATAAACCGTTGAAACAGCCATTGAAAAAGTAGAAAGTTTCAGGTACCTTCATGGACCGTCAGAATATAAAAACTTAATGGATCGTGAAATATTGGCCAGAGGCACATTTTGTACTGAATAAATTACTCGGCCGCAACCTTACTTCAGCATCAAAACGTATAAAACAATAATCCAACCAGCAGTTTTATATGGAGGTGAGAAATGGACAGAGAAGAAATGTATCATCATATATCTATAACTATTAGAGAATATACACAAAGACAAAGGAAGGTATAATGCAGGAATTGGGGAACTGGGTGGAGTATCGACCATAGCACTGTAAACTGTTACAAAATTTGTTAACTCAATATGCTTACGTAATGTAAAGTGTTTGAACATTGATGGGATGAAAAGAAGGGGTAGTCCAAGACAAAGGCTGTTAGATAAAATCACACATTCGCAAATATATGAACAGGACTATATCAACAGGAGAATACAACGAAGGCTTATTGATAAGTCAAAGGACCGAAGTTCACGTTGCGAAATCCAATATTTACGCTGCTACACCGTTCGTCCCGACTGTAGACAACATCTAATTACCGTGTTATATATGTGAGAGAATATTAATTTCTCCTTATTCATTGTACGAGTTTAAACAATGTTGGTCTCACCATCTCGAATTTGCTTGGTTGCAGCTAAGGTGGTATTTTCCTTCTTCCCAAGTTCACTGCACTTTTCACCCCATACTGTTGATACACTCTGACAAGATAAAAATGTCGTTCCGGGAACTAAAGACGAGTAGCTTTAATTTCTTTCTGACGAGAAGTCCCTATGCCAAAACTGTGTCTTGTTTTTAATCCAGTACAATCTTTTATACGTAT
This sequence comes from Schistocerca nitens, assembly GCF_023898315.1. Taxonomy (NCBI): domain Eukaryota; kingdom Metazoa; phylum Arthropoda; class Insecta; order Orthoptera; family Acrididae; genus Schistocerca; species Schistocerca nitens. The sequence goes on from NC_064614.1 coordinate 26,686,420, forward strand.
CCTTCAGTATGCTATACAAATATACTAGCAACGAAATTTCGAAGTGTTGATGGTGACAGAGGATGAGAGGCAGCTTGTGACTACAGGCGCTGAGTGACAGGACAGAGGCTGAAGTGGATGCTGTGCCTCCAACTGGGACTTGAATCTGGACCACTGTGGAGAAAAGAAGCGTTGTTTGCAGATAGAAGATTAGGATCGGGCTGAGAGGCGTCAGAGATAGATCAGCTTTTATGGAGACGCCGGTAATGCACAGACGTCCACAAATGAGCATTATAGCAGAGGTTGAAAATACCGTTTCAGTCACAAGGTTCTTTCATTTTTCAGTAGTAACAAGGCGACCGGTTTCGGGCTCTTACATGCCAATCATCAGGTGTTATAACTTTGTGCTGCGACACCGAGCACCGCGTTGGACGAATACAAGACGCGGTGTATCACCAGCGAGTGCCAATCACGGACTCCTTCAGAAGTCTGAATGTTGTAGGAAACTGAGAAAATATGAAAACGGAAATGAACTGGCTAACCCTATATATAGCGGGTGGTCAGTGAAACGAAATGGAAAGCCTCACTTGTAGGTTCAGAAGACGTATGCCTCTATCCTACATTTTAACCGAGTTCTAACAATATTTGTGTTATTATAACGTTTTTACGATGTCCGTTGACATTCAACATTAATTTGCGTACAGTATATCCATTTCAGTAGTTAAAGAGTTCACAAAACATTATGTTTCTTTATTGATTTTATGAAGTGTGTGGACGAATTCTTTTGAACATTTACGTCTCTGAATTGTTGTTGTGATGCTTATTGCTACCATCTGAGTAACTCTGTTGCTCTTTGGTGTTTGATACTACGTAGGTACCACCAGATACTGGCCTTGGTGGCCGAAACCAGTTGTGGTTTTAAATAAAAAGAAAAATGCGACTGGTGTGGACATCTTCTTCCAGAATCGTCACTAAGATTTTCCACAACCTGGACATTAAACTAAAAAATTTCCTGTGCTAGTGATGTGATACATATATCATTAAGGACGTTACTTATTAAGTTACAACAACTTTTCGGAATTCTATTTGAAATTCCATCAACACCAAATTTTTCAGTGAGGCATGCTGGTGCTACTTCTAGTTGCTTTAAGTTCTGGGGAATGACATTTTGATGTTGTTATTATTGTCCTCGCATGGGCCCAGTAGGACCACGCGAGGTACAATCCATTGATGGTTGGCCTTACTTTGTGCCCACATTTGTTTCATCCTTTCAGACTGAAGTCTCTTTCTTTCATCAGGCCCGGATGTTCCAGTCCGTTTTCTGATTGCCCTCTGACCAACTTTCCAATCAAATATCTTTTGTATCAATGTTTTCCTATCTGTAAGGTCTGCCTGAGTTATACCGGCTGCTTTAAGATCCGCCTTAGTCGCAGCAGTCCATTTCATTGGCTTAGTTTTGGTCTTACTTCTGTTTTCGTAGAATTCTACTACTTGTTTTGTCAACCTTGTGGGTGCAATTCTTTTAATTTGCCCCTAAAATTTAAGTCTGCGTTTTCTCATGTCACCATGTATGTCTGTGTATTCTTTTATTTCCTTACTACTTCTCAGCCTATTAGTTACTCCATCAGCGTAATATTTTCCTAATAATCTTTCTTTCCTTCCTTTGAATTTCTTCAATATCCATCGTTTTATTTAAAATTAAAATTCTGCTCCATAAAGACATTCAGGTTTACTGAATTTAGCAAGTGATTTTCTTATATATTCTTTTGCTTCTTCAACTGAACTAATTAACCCTAGTTTTGCTCCTATATTTAGAATGTGCAAAAAGTACTCATAACTTATGAATTATCGGTCACGACATTGTCATTTAGTTTAATTTTTGGGGTATCTTGTACACTGACTTGCCGTCCTGTCTCCCATTTGACAATGTCACCTAAAGTTTTGATCTTTTTGTCTGCATTATTTATTTCTGCCAGGACAAATAAACGTCTTGACATATAATTTGCCTTAAAATATTACAGCATTTTTTTCTAGGGTGCAAGTAATATGAGATCTTGACTTATTCTGATCTTTATATAAGTTTCTCTCTTCCTCTTACATGAGCTGTTAATTCCCCAAGTTATCCACAGCTTATTTGTTTTTTAATTAATTTTCTGAATAACTTTTTGGAAACAAGCTTCAAATTTTGACATTAATTTGCCACGGAACAAACTGCGTTCGACATTAGCATCTATCTGCATATATACTTCAAGTCCCATACCACCTCTTTTAACTTACTATTACAACAGTGTAGCCTCTTCTCATCAATAAGCCTTACTGGTTTACATGAACGTGTCTCATAAGGTGCTATATAGTTTACTTCCATTAAATATGCACCATGATCAGATAGTCCATTAACAATTGCATACACGTTAATTCTTTTCAGCATGAGTACTGTCTATAAAAATGTTATCCATCAGTGTCTTACTATCTTGTTATACACTACATGGAAAACAGACAACTGAAATTAGATGGAAAGATCCCAATAATGCTTCCAGTTCATTTTTCCTGTCCATATCTTTTATGAAATGTTCATTGAAACCTACATAAACTATTAACTGTTTCTTCTTGTCTCACAGGTTGCTGAATAGTGCACCTAGATTTTATTACAAGTAGCTGAAAGGTTCCTGGAGGAACAGTTTAGACTGTTACAATTACTAGAGAAGTATTATACAGAAACAACTCACAACCACATTCTTCTAGATTATGGTCTACACAAAAACTATTTATCTGAATATTTTTGACTTTATGTTCAACTTTTGCAAATGTTGCATCTGTTTTTTTCCATGTTTACATGAAAATACGTTAGGCCATAATCTGTGACATGTAACTCCTTTATCTCTATGATTTCATGATGCTCAGAGAGGAACATATATTCATTCATAATTTTCTACGTCTTTTAGGCACACAAAAAGCTCATATATCTCGTTTTTCAACTTCCTAACATATTTTCCTGGAAACAGTTACACGTACTATGGTCCTGTTCTGGTCTAATTTATTTCTATGGTTTTTTTCTGTAACCTGACTCTATCCTCAGATATGAGCCTCTGTGACTCCAGTAAACACAGGGATTTTGTCTTGTGTGCCTATGGCGCCCTTACACCTTCTGTATGATGCTCAATTAGTGTGCCATTCCCCCTCATATTCAGGTGCTGTACATGGTTCGTATATTACCATCTCCAAACCACTACAATATGCATGGCGGAGATATGACCCATTGTTTCAGTAAAATCAATTCAGCCCTTTGCTTACATTGCTAACAGCCATGTAAACCCAGGGCTGGTCATGATGATGTAGAACTTCCAGAACCTGACAGAGTGCTTTCTGTTACTGCTCCTATTTTATCCTAGTCACATTTAATAACATATTCCAAGATGCTAGCCAAACTGTTACCTGCTCTTTGTACAACAAGCACCCGATCCTCTGCACCAAAATCTCTGCACAAGGCAACTATGTTCTCCATAACTTAGCTAAGTTTGATACTAGGTTTCACAATGCTTGTGACGTAGTACTCTACACCTAACTTTTACTCTGGCAATTGGCCGACACCTCTCTTGTGACTGCTACCTAGCAGCAAGACTATTTTTTTTCTACTTGACTATTCTACCGACCAAACTTTAAGGTCGTTCCTATGAGTCAGCTGGATTCTACTAGGACTATTCGGAAAGTAAGGTCCGATCGGTGGAAGAAAGAAAACCACAGTGAAAATCAGAATCTTTTTATTTACAATAGTAAGCCACACCTTCCAGCTACCTCTCTAAATAGTCGCCACTCTGACTTAGACATTTCCAGTACCCTCGTCACAGAAAGCAGCCGCCTGTGCTTTCCGCCCATTCTCTACGCTGGTCTGCCTTTCGTTGGTTGTGCCAAAACATTGTCGTCGTAGCCAGCGATTCATGTGAGCAGTGAACAAGTAGGAAGCCAATAAAGGGTTGTATTGTGGATGATCAAACACTTCCCATCGAAAACGATTCAGGAGCGTCTTCATTGCCCATGCAGAATGCGTCTGAAAATAACTGTCTTGAAGAAAGAAACACATGACATTTACGTTAAGTGGGCTGCATAGCGTCAGGCGAAATGTCTCACCATATCCAAATACTCGGCGGGAGACACTGTTGTCTGAGGCATTTCTACATGATCACTTTGCACTCTGAACTGAAAAAAGCGACGTCAAGGGATCTACAGGTACACACTGCCCAACACATCTGTGCAACGTTCCATCGGATTTTCATAGTCGTTTCCATTTCACTTCCAATCGAACCTTACTTTCTGAATACGCCTCATATTTCGCTAAAATACTGATTGAGGCTTTTCTTCTATTTAAGGTAACAATTCGAACTAATTACTAACTGGAGTTTTAAATGTGACTACTGAGGGTGACTGTTTGTGCCTGTTACTTGTCAACTTCTCCCAGCTCCAACTGTCTCTTACCCCCTTCAGCCTATCAAATTGAAAATACGCCTTTTATGATTCTGCCCGAGGGGCTCAAATCTTGGTCTCCTGTTCCGCTGTATTCTTGCCTCGACTACATAATCAAATATTCCGTTTGAAAGCCCATCTGACATTTTTCTGGCTTCCTCGCTACAGTCGCCTCAGTGAAACATCAGCCAACATTACTAACAGGTTTCTCCCATACTGATTAACCTATGGGAACATACTCATATATAGAAAGTCTTCCAATCCGTCTGTGGCATGAATCAGCAAAACAGTGTTTGATAGTATTAGTTGAAAACAGTCTTGGTTGCAATTTTAGTGTTTTTATTTATCAACTACGTGTTTCACCTTATTCAGGCATCTTCAGGCCGATCTTAATTTGGTATTTGTTAGGACGATCCTTTAGACACTGTAGCTATAGGGCATCGTCGAGTACATCAGGCCAACATTGCCTTCGTTAACCTCAGTAAATAACCCAGTACCCTCAAGAGCACCACTTACGATAAAAAAACTGAAATTGCAACCAAGACTGTTTTCAACTAATAAAATACTCATTTGTCACACATGCCGCTACTTTTATAACAAACTAAAAAAGGATTACCGCACACGTAAACTGTAATAAAGTAATAATTAGTGATAACTTTTATTTCGATGAATTGTGCAGAAAACTTATAGACGGCAGGCTGATGCGAAAACACGAGACTGTTAACGACAAATAGATGTTCGTTAAACGTAAGCTTAACATCACAGAAGACTCGCATCGAATTAAAACTAAAAAACATGATATTTTAACCAAAGTATCAAGCAGACACCACGAAAATATCTCTGCAGTGAATCCAGAACAACACGCAGCAACTGCTGTTGCTTTTGACAGAGCCCCTTTAGAATGTGATCGTACGCCACGACTGCCATCTACCAAGATTTTAATTGACATTATAGAAACTCAGTATGGGCCCTGTTCGTGAGGTGGCGAAGGTAAATATGTGATGCGATTCTTTGATACATATTATTCCAGAAACCATGAGAGTAGCCCGCTTTGCAAATGTATTCGTTTGGTTACCTATCTGCTGGCGTGAACTAATTCGATGCTACAATATGGAGCAGAGTGGAGCAGAGTAATGGATCTTGAAGAGAGCAGCACTTACATGTGCAAGTCGTAACCATTTGCAGCCTTCCGTTTACCACTGAGATATTGATAGATAGCAATAATTCCCACTGGTTCTCTAATAACCTATCATGGGGCACACGCATCTCAATGGTAACAAGATGGGCGTTTACTAAGTAATGCAGCAAATTTATTTCCTTAGCCAACTTCGAAGAAAAAATGTGGAATTCGTTGTGGGAAATCGTGGAATATTTCCGCTTCAGCCTCATTCAAAGGTAAGGGAAATTAGAGGTCGTACTGAGACGTATCCGCGTCTGGAATAGAGGGGCGGGTAATATGACTTTGGCGCGAATTGTGCCCTGTGCCACAAACCGCTTGTTGGCTAGCGGAGTATATATGTAGATGTAGATAGAGTTTCATGAAGTTCCAGTGGCTGGCGGCGTGCATTCGAAACAGAGAGTTGTCACTGAATTTCCTTTGGCGGCAACCCAGAGCCTCGCAGATGCTCATAGACGCTTGCACAATGCCTACGGAGAGCTGGCAGAGAGTAAAAGCACGGCGAGTCGTCGGGCGAGGTGTCTGTCATCATCGGAACAAGGTCGCACCAATCTGTCGGATCTCCTGTGCCCCGGTCGGCTGCACACAGTTATAACTCCTACAATGTTGGAACGAGCGGACACTCTCATTCGACGTGACCCACTAATCACAATCAAACACTTCTCTGCAGAACTGGACGTCTCTGTCGGTAGTGCAGACACACTCGTCCACCAGTTGGGCTACTAAAAGATGTCTGCCCGCTGGATTCCTCGGCGTATAACAGAGGACCATAAAGAGAAATGAAGGCTCATATGTGTGAAACTGATTGTGCGTTAAGAGGCTGACTACAACATTTTTTTGTAACATCGTCACAGGCGATGAAACATGGGTTCATCATTTCGAACCGGAAACAAAACGGCGATCCATGGAGCGCCGCCATACTACCTCTCCTCCCAAGAAAAAATTCATAGTTACACACTCAGCCGGTAAGGTCATGGACAATGAAGAGGTTATTCTGTTTGATGTACTCCCTCTGGTGCCACGATCAACTATGAAATGTATTTTGCTACCCTCAGAAGTTTAATAAACGACTTCGGCACATGATAGTTAAAGTGATCGCTATAGCATGCAGAAATCTGCAGATACCAGTATTCGAATGCTAGCCCCTATTTTGACTAGAACCGAGGTGTAATCTTCCTGCACATCGGTCAGGGTGTAAGGTGGCTATAAATGAACACCTTACAGGCACCCATCCACATACTTTGCCGTGATCTACAAACACAATTAGGTATCGTGTGATAGGATGTACATCGTATATATGAATATTTAAAGGAGACTGACATTGTCACGTACAACTTGGTAATAATCGTTAACGCTTATTGCATGAAAGGTCACGGGGTGTCTTTATATAAAAACGGCGTAATGAATGATTGCCTATACTAGTAGAGGTTGGAACGCCAATGGAGATGAAACGGCACGCAGAACTCAGGCTCTGGGTGGAAGGCCAGCACAGGTGTTGGTCCGGCTTAAACACAGGAAGTAGCCAGACGGACGTCGTGGTACCTGAGCTCTGGAGCACAATAGTATGACGGGCGGCCGCTATTGTAGTAGGGCCAGAAGGATAACGGGATAATACTTCGCCGGCCGGTGTGGCCGTGCGGTTCTAGGCGCTTCAGTCTGGAACCGCGTGACCGCTACGGTCGCAGGTTCGAATCCTGCCTCGGGCATGGATGTGTGTGATGTTTAAGTAGTTCTAAATTCTAGGGGACTGATAACCACAGATGTTAAGTCCCATAGTGCTCAGAGCCATTTTTGATAATACTTCCGAACTCTGCAAATTTTGGACGCAGGTGAGAGGAACGAAGAAGCGGCGCCTCGGAAACCGCGCAGGCTGGGTTATTTCCAAGGTTTTTTACTCAGAAGCGTACCTTTGTACGAGTATAGGTTTTTCCTCGCAAACTTTCCGCGTTGGACGACAAAAGACTAAAATATGGTTGGTCGGCGTTCGGAAGAATCTGTAGAGACGGAGAATATTCCGTGGTTTCGGGAATATGATTCGTTTTCGGGACTACGATGGTGGGGAACTGAGCCTCGCTGGGAAGCCAGTGATGGAGAGACGAAGTCTTCCTTTGTGAGCGCCCGTGTGTGACGGTCTCCAAGTATCAGCTTTGTTGGTGCAGGCGCACTTGCTGCCTTTGCTCGCAGGAGAGTTTATACACTCATGGAAATGGAAAAAAGAACACATTGACACCGGTGTGTTAGACCCACCATACTTGCTCCGGACACTGCGAGAGGGCTGTATAAGCAATGATCACACGCACGGCACAGCGGACACACCAGGAACCGCGGTGTTGGCCGTCGAATGGCGCTAGCTGCGCAGCATTTGTGCACCGCCGCCGTCAGTGTCAGCCAGTTTGCCGTGGCATACGGAGCTCCATCGCAGTCTTTAACACTGGTAGCATGCCGCGACAGCGTGGACGTGAACCGTATGTGCAGTTGACGGACTTTGAGCGAGGGCGTATAGTGGGCATGCGGGAGGCCGGGTGGACGTACCGCCGAATTACTCAACACGTGGGGCGTGAGGTCTCCACAGTACATCGATGTTGTCGCCAGTGGTCGGCGGAAGGTGCACGTGCCCGTCGACCTGGGACCGGACCGCAGCGACGCACGGATGCACGCCAAGACCGTAGGATCCTACGCAGTGCCGTAGGGGACCGCACCGCCACTTCCCAGCAAATTAGGGACACTGTTGCTCCTGGGGTATCGGCGAGGACCATTCGCAACCGTCTCCATGAAGCTGGGCTACGGTCCCGCACACCGTTAGGCCGTCTTCCGCTCACGCCCCAACGTCGTGCAGCCCGCCTCCAGTGGTGTCGCGACAGGCGTGAATGGAGGGACGAATGGAGACGTGTCGTCTTCAGCGATGAGAGTCGCTTCTGCCTTGGTGCCAATGATGGTCGTTTCCGTGTTTGGCGCCGTGCAGGTGAGCGCCACAATCATGACTGCATACGACCGAGGCACACAGGGCCAACACCCGGCATCATGGTGTGGGGAGCGATCTCCTACACTGGCCGTACACCACTGGTGATCGTCGAGGGGACACTGAATAGTGCACGGTACATCCAAACCGTCATCGAACCCATCGTTCTACCATTCCTAGACCGGCAAGGGAACTTACTGTTCCAACAGGACAATGCACGTCCGCATGTATCCCGTGCCACCCAACGTGCTCTAGAAGGTGTAAGTCAACTACCCTGGCCAGCAAGATCTCCGGATCTGTCCCCCATTGAGCATGTTTGGGACTGGATGAAGCGTCGTCTCACGCGGTGTGCACGTCCAGCACGAACGCTGGTCCAACTGAGGCGCCAGGTGGAAATGGCATGGCAAGCCGTTCCACAGGACTACATCCAGCATCTCTACGATCGTCTCCATGGGAGAATAGCAGCCTGCATTGCTGCGAAAGGTGGATATACACTGTACTAGTGCCGACATTGTGCATGCTCTGTTGCCTGTGTCTATGTGCCTGTGGTTCTGTCAGTGTGATCATGTGATGTATCTGACCCCAGGAATGTGTCAATAAAGTTTCCCCTTCCTGGGACAATGAATTCACGGTGTTCTTATTTCAATTTCCAGGAGTGTAGTTAGAACAGTCAGGCACTGTACTGTTGCGGACCTATACGATTCTGGACTTCACCTCCGAGTTTGAAGTCGTCGTTGAGTACGCAGCGTTCAGCAATTGAGAGCACCTCTTCCGCCTATACTTACGGTGAGACGTTATCTGAACTCCGTCCTTGTGGCTGGGAGTTCGCGTTTCTCGTCTGCAGAACACAGAGATGTAAAGACAGTATTAGAGCATATTAGTCAGAGGACCGCCTTCTGCAGTCCTAGTGTTGGAAAGAGTTTATTTGTGGCTGGAGTTCTTCCATCGTCGCAGACTAGTACGAGAACCATCACTTCGACACACCGGACGCAGTACATACGGTGATATCACAAACTGCTTCGGCTTATTAGGGCTATAAAAGCTAAACAGCTGTGATCACGTTAGTGTATTTCCGCTGAGATTCCACGCCACCATAGATCATCTTTGAAAGTAATGTCTTCTAATGTTTGGTACGTAGATGATGTCAGTCATTTCGCGTTAGTGATATTAAACTGCGCAGTCATAATAAGGGGCAGAGTTTGGCAGTTGATTAGTAATTTTACTTAGGAAATATAAACTTTGTAATACAGCAATTTTTTTAATCTACAATAAATATATAAGCAGGAACAATGTTTATCATTTAGTAGTATTAGTTTCCCTAATTATTTAATTATGTTAGGTTGTAATTTATACCCTCCTGGAAATTGAAATAAGAACACCGTGAATTCATTGTCCCAGGAAGGGGAAACTTTATTGACACATTCCTGGGGTCAGATACATCACATGATCACACTGACAGAACCACAGGCACATAGACACAGGCAACAGAGCATGCACAATGTCGGCACTAGTACAGTGTATATCCACCTTTCGCAGCAATGCAGGCTGCTATTCTCCCATGGAGACGATCGTAGAGATGCTGGATGTAGTCCTGTGGAACGGCTTGCCATGCCATTTCCACCTGGCGCCTCAGTTGGACCAGCGTTCGTGCTGGACGTGCAGACCGCGTGAGACGACGCTTCATCCAGTCCCAAACATGCTCAATGGGGGACAGATCCGGAGATCTTGCTGGCCAGGGTAGTTGACTTACACCTTCTAGAGCACGTTGGGTGGCACGGGATACATTCGGACGTGCATTGTCCTGTTGGAACAGCAAGTTCCCTTGCTGGTCTAGGAATGGTAGAACGATGGGTTCGATGACGGTTTGGATGTACCGTGCACTATTCAGTGTCCCCTCGACGATCACCAGTGGTGTACGGCCAGTGTAGGAGATCGCTCCCCACACCATGATGCCGGGTGTTGGCGCTGTGTGCCTCGGTCGTATGCAGTCCTGATTGTGGCGCTCACCTGCACGGCGCCAAACACGCATACGACCATCATTGGCACCAAGGCAGAAGCGACTCTCATCGCTGAAGACGACACGTCTCCAATTCGTCCCTCCATTCACGCCTGTCGCGACACCACTGGAGGCGGGCTGCACGATGTTGGGGCGTGAGCGGAAGACGGCCTAACGGTGTGCGGGACCGTAGCCCAGCTTCATGGAGACGGTTGCGAATGGTCCTCGCCGATACCCCAGGAGCAACAGTGTCCCTAATTTGCTGGGAAGTGGCGGTGCGGTCCCCTACGGCACTGCGTAGGATCCTACGGTCTTGGCGTGCATCCGTGCGTCGCTGCGGTCCGGTCCCAGGTCGACGGGCACGTGCACCTTCCGCCGACCACTGGCGACAACATCGATGTACTGTGGAGACCTCACGCCCCACGTGTTGAGCAATTCGGTGGTACGTCCACCCGGCCTCCCGCATGCCCACTATACGCCCTCGCTCAAAGTCCGTCAACTGCACATACGGTTCACGTCCACGCTGTCGCGGCATGCTACCAGTGTTAAAGACTGCGATGGAGCTCCGTATGCCACGGCAAACTGGCTGACACTGACGGCGGCGGTGCACAAATGCTGCGCAGCTAGCGCCATTCGACGGCCAACACCGCGGGTCCTGGTGTGTCCGCTGTGCCGTGCGTGTGATCATTGCTTGTACAGCCCTCTCGCAGTGTCCGGAGCAAGTATGGTGGGTCTGACACACCGGTGTCAATGTGTTCTTTTTTCCATTTCCAGGAGTGTATGTTAATGTCCATTAAGAGATCCTAAGATCTGCTTCAGGCGGTAGTCAGACAGGGCCAAATCTTCATTTTAGCATTTATTATTTTCCGTTGCGCACATTCATTATACACGCGTCTGGAGCAGGAAGGGGCCTTAGGATCGTCAACCAGTTGGGATACTAAAAGGTGTGTGCCCGCTGGATTATTCTCCCCATTGCAGAAGACCTTGTGGATCAACGAAGGACTATATCTGTGGAACTGATTGTGCATTGCGAGACTGACTATTACGTTCTTCTGTAACGTCGTTACAGGCGATGGAACATGGGTTCATCATTTCGAACCGAAAACAAAACGGAAATCCATGGAGCGGCGCTACACTGCCTCTTTTCCAAAGAAAAAATTCAAAGGCGCACACTCAGCCGGTAAAGTCATGGACTCTGAAGAGGTTCTTCTGTTCGATGTACAACTGAAACATGCCCTTAGAAAAATTATGAATGACTGTGCTGATAAACGTCTTACGTTACTTGATTTTCAAACAGCTGAGCAAAACTGAAGGTACTCAGACATTCCTCTCTTTACTTATTCTGATCATCACTAAACTGACACACAATATTTTTAGCGCAACGCAGTCTGACTCTCAATAATCCCAACAAAAAATGGCCCTGACTAACAATAACCTACACCTTTCGTGAATCACTTACCTCACATGTATCTTCGTTAGTCGGACTACTGCAATACAGAGAGCGCCAATACTGCCAGCTAAATACAAGATACTAACTACTGAAGGCACTAACTACTGATAGGCATATAGTTAGCAAATGAAAGAGTTTGATAGAGAACAAACAATGTATTTACCTTAATAGTGTTTAGAAGTCATTATATATATAATTTGTGACATTCAGTTTGACAAATTTCCTTTTTCTGACGGACACACATCCAGATCGTCCGCTCATATTAACATCTCTAAACTCTGGCTTATCTCTCCCCACCCCCAGCACTGCTGGCGGCTCACCTCCAACTGCCCAACGCTACGCGCTGTTCACATCCAACTGCCCAACACTACAATAGCGAATATTCCAACAATGCAAACCAACCACAGTCTGCACACAGCACAGTCAGTGATTTTCATACAGAGCGCTACGTGGCGTTATCAACATAAAAACCTAAACAGCCCACTTACACTACCTCTGGTGCCACGATCAACTGTGAAATGTACTTTGCTACCCTCAGAAATTGAATAAACGACTTCGGCAGTGTGGTTGAATTGATCGCTGTAGCATGCTCCTTCAAATACCAGTATTCGAATGCTGGCCCATATTTTGACTAGAACCGGGGTCTAATCTTACTACACGTCGGTCAAGGGCCTGAAGATAGCGTAGAAAATCGTCGAAACTGGTAGCCAAAAACACTAAGTTTGGAAACTAGACGGCTGAAAGGTATTTGATTTGCATCCTGTACCGAACAGCCGAGTCTCGCAACCATCTCTGATAAGATAAGACCTAGTAGATAGTGTCGGAAGTTCCATGCGGCTTTTCGCGGATGATGCTTTAGTATACAGAGAAGTTGCAGCATTAGAAAATTGTAGCGAAATGCAGGAAGATCTGCAGCGGATAGGCACTTGGTGCAGGGAGTGGCAACTGTCCCTTAACATAGACAAATGTAATGTATTGCGAATACATAGAAAGAAGGATCCTTTATTGTATGATTATATGATAGCGGAACAAACACTGGTAGCAGTTACTTCTGTAAAATATCTGGGAGTATGCGTGCGGAACGATTTGAAGTGGAATGATCATATAAAATTAATTGTTGGTAAGGCGGGTACCAGGTTGAGATTCATTGGGAGAGTGCTTAGAAAATGTAGTCCAGCAACAAACGAGGTGGCTTACAAAACACTTGTTCGACCTATACTTGAGTATTGCTCATCAGTGTGGGATCCGTACCAGATCGGGTTGACGGAGGAGATAGAGAAGATCCAAAGAAGAGCGGCGCGTTTCGTCACAGGGTTATTTGGTAACCGTGATAGCGTTACGGAGATGTTTAATAAACTCAAGTGGCAGACTCTGCAAGAGAGGCGCTCTGCATCGCGGTGTAGCTTGCTCGCCAGGTTTCGAGAGGGTGCGTTTCTGGATGAGGTATCGAGTATATTGCTTCCCCCTACTTATACCTCCCGAGGAGATCACGAATGTAAAATTAGAGAGATTAGAGCGCGCACGGAGGCTTTCAGACAGTCGTTCTTCCCGCGAACCATACGCGACTGGAACAGGAAAGGGAGGTAATGACAGTGTCACGTAAAGTGCCCTCCGCCACACACCGTTGGGTGGCTTGCGGAGTATGAATGTAGATGTAGATGTAGAAGATGGACATACAGAGACTTCATTGGACTGTTCTCCCTCATTCACCCTACAGCTCGGACCTCACACCCATCTGTTTGGTGCAATGAAGGACGCACTCCACAGGAAGCAGTGCGTGGATGATGAGGAGGTTGTTGATGCAGCAAGACGTTGGCTCCGACGCCGACCAGTAGCGTTTTACATGCGATCATGCAGTCCCTCCCAGTAAGGTGGTGCACGAGGTGCGACAATAAAGTAATGAGACTGATTTTCTTTGCAAGATGTGGCAAACCTGCAGGCTTGCGTAGGCACAATGTCTTTGACCTTGGTCTATATGCTGCTTGTAGTCCAAGTGGCACATCGATGCAACTGCTCAGTGGTGAGTTGTGCTCTAATGAGTTAACACGTGTTTGTGTCTCTCGTCACAGAAATGGAACCGCATAATACTGCGCAACGGTATGCCATTTCTTTTTGCGTTAAACTGGGTGAAAACGCGACGACAACTTACAGTAAGCTTCAGGAGGCTTTTGGACAGGAGGTTATGTCAAGATCTCAAGTTTTTTGATGGCATAAAATGTTTAGTGAAGCCAGAACGAATGTTGAAGATGAAGACCGCAGTGGACGACCATCGGCCTCATGGACGGATGTCAACTTGGCCAGGGTGCGTGAACTCTTACGACCTGATCGAAGATTATCCGTGAAAATGATTGCAGAAGAACTGAACATCAATCGAGAAACGGTTCGTCTAGTAATAACAGAAGATCTTGGTATGAGAAAGATTTGTGCAAAAATGATCCCCAGACATATCACTCCACAATACCGAGAAACACGGAAAAATGTGACAGCCGATCTGTGAGAGCAAACGGAAATAATCCAGAATTTTTGAGCCGTGGTATCACTGGTGATGAAAGTTGGTTTTTTCAGTACGATCCAGAGACAAAACGCCAAAGTTCGTAATGGTGCTCAAAGGGATCACCCAGACCAAAAAAAGAAATGCAGAAGTGAAATGCATGCTTGTCTGCTTCTTTGAGTCCAAGGGAATTGTTCATAAAGAGTGGGTGCCTCCTGGACAAACAGTTAACCAATATTACTATAAAGAAATTTTAGAAAGACTTCGTAAAAGAGTTCTTCGTGTCCGTGCCAACATTGCTGATAAGTGGATTCTGGATCAAGATAATGCGGCATCCCATACTGCTCAGTCAGTACAGGAATTTTTAACCTCAAAACAAATTTCAGTACTACCACAGCCACCTTATTCACCAGATATCGCTCCGTGCGACTTTTTTCCATGTCCAAGAGTCAAAATGGCGGTCAAGGGACACCATTTTCAAAGAACAGAAGATGTCCAAAAAGGTGTGACGAGGGTCTTGGAGGCTATTACAGGAGATGAGTTCCAGAAATGTTACCATTAATGGCAGAAGCGCTGCAAAAAGTGTGTGCAATCAGAAGGGAACTACTAAACTTGACTAAAACGGCAAGCAACTTTTTTTTTTTTCACATGAGTCTCATTACTTTATTGTCGCACCTCGTAAGTCCGTCGCACTGAACGGAGATTATGCTGAAAAATAGGGGTTTGTAGTGTGGCGTCCCCACACTCCAACCGCGAGCTGATATTGTCGGCGCCGGGGGTAGAGCTGCCAGTGCCACAGCTCTCGCAGTGGAGCTGAGACACGATGCGCGATGACGTAGGTTCAAATGGCTCTGAGCACTATGGGACTTAACTTCTGAGGTCATCAGTCCCCTAGAACCTAGAACTACTTAAACCTAACCAACCTAAGGACATCACACACATCCATTCCCGAGGCAGGATTCGAACCTGCGACCGTAGCGGTCGCGCGGTTCCAGACTGTAGCGCCTAGAACCTCTCGGCACACCGGCCGGCCGATGACGTAGGTCACCGTTGGTGAACGGGAGACAGAAATGCGAACTCGTATGATGGATGCTTCCTCTGATTTAAGATTGAATGATTCATTGTCCGGATGTGCAGTAGTTGTTAAATCTTCTCTGATCCGCATCGTACACACCACCAATTGCGAGGAACTATCGTAATTATCAGTCTTCTCCTACGTTGTTGGCTCGTTGCTATGGAGTTGTTGAACCTGTATGAAGCGAGATCCACAGATACTCTTTGATCACGTCTGAGTGAACCTACGCCGTAATGTTAAAAAAAATGTTCAAGAGTTCTCTTTTCAATTAATGAAGTAGGTATTTTGACATTCAGATTAAATTGTTCTTGCTGAACCGTCGTTGGTTAACTATCATTGATTAAATCACTTAATAATGTAGTTCACGCTTGATATTTCACTGGGAACGAACAGTTTATAGTTCCTTGGCCACTAAATACTTTATAACTTTTGAAACGTCCCCTTAGAACAATTATACAAGACTGTGCTTAAACTGACACACCATATTTTGTTAGCGCAACGCAATCTGACTTTCAATAATCCCTACAAAAGAATGGGCCCTGACTAACATTAAACTATACCTTTCACAAATCACTTACCTCACAAAAATCTTCGCTACTCAAGCTACTGCAATACAGCGAGCGCCACTACTGCCAGCTAAATAAAAGATTCAAACTACTGAAGGCACTAACTACTGATAGGGATAGTTAGCAAATGAAAGATATTAATAGAGAACAAACAATGTATTTACCTTAATAGGCATAATATATATAGCAGTTCATGACAAATTTCAAAACTCCGCCATCCCTCTCCCCACATCCACCACTGCTGGCGGCTCACCTCCAACTGCGCAACGCTACGCGCTGTTCACAGCCAGCTGCCTAACACTACAATGGCGAGTATTACAACAATGCAAAGCAGCCACAGACTGCACACAGCACAGCCAGTGATTTTCATACAGAGGTGGCGTTACCAATAAAAAAACCTAAACAGCCTACTTACACTTTCGCACCACACGTACACGCAGTTGGTTGGTAAAGTCAGTTCTATTAAAATTAAATTTCTTGACAATTACGACAACTGGACTCTTCAGCGTAATTGTATTATCTTCGCGAAGTCGTGTAATTGTGTCCTACTCGAGACTAATTAAGTATAGTCCTCTGATATACTATCCACTCTTCTTTTAGTTCCAAGTATTTGAAAGTCAAGTCCAATATTCACTAGTTTCGTCAATAAAGTTCAATTAACCCGTTATGCACGGTTAAATGCGTCTATCAGTTCCTGTCTCTGCTTAGAAAATCAGTTTCCGAAGTTCGTGAATCACGTCACGCAAGAAACACCTCTGAACGCAAAACAGTCTCGTCGCGTTCCGTACTCTCAATAACTAAGACAAGAATTGTTCTCGCACTTATTTACAGGACGAGAGCCAGCAAGCGACTTCTTCTGTGAAATAGTATTGTATGCGCATTGAATTTCTTTGTTGCGCTTACAGCTCTCTTGCACATAAAAGTTATCTCTGCCTAACATCACCTTGGACTTAGCTTTCAAGATATTAATTGCAATTATCACTTGGATATTTGTCCAATAATTAAATCTGAGATTTCTTCCTCCTCTTTTCATAACAAAAACTCTCAGTGATGTATAATGTTGTTCATCAAGTTGCCCTGGCTGAACTGTGTAAGCATTCACTTGAGCACGAGCAACTGCTACAATTGCGCACTGCATTGATAATGACCTGACACAGGTCGAAATCTGATCTGCGTTGTGGCTATAAATGTCATATTAAAGCAGCTTAATTCTACGACTGATTGCTGCTCTATCTAACCCAATATAATGTTGCTGTTATAAAAACTTCTTGGTGGCAGCTTATCGGGAAAGATGTCGTATTTGCCAAGATAACTCTTACCTACTTCATATTATGATATTTGGTTAGCACACTGGACTCGCATTCGGGAGGACGACGGTTCAATCCCGTCTCCAGCCATCCTGATTTAGGTTTTCCGTGATTTCCCTAAATCGTTCCAGGCAAATGCCGGGATGGTTCTTTTGAAAGGGCACGGCCGATTTCCTTCCCAATCCTCCCCTCACCCGAGCTTGCGCTCCGTCTCTAATGACCTCGTTGTCGACGGGTCATTAGACCATATTTTAGTCTTTTGTCGTCCAGCGCGGAAAGTTTGCGAGGAAAAACCTATACTCGTACAATGGTACGCTTCTGACTAAAAATCCTTGGAAATACCCAGCCTGCGTGGCTTCCGAGGCGCCGCTTCTTCGTTCCTCTCACCTGCGTCCAAAATTTGCAGAGTTCGGAAGTATTATCAAAAATGGCTCTGAGCACTATGGGACTTAACATCTGTGGTCATCAGTCCCCTAGAACACTAACCACCAACCATATTATGATATTCTGTCTTAATTGACTTTAAGGGGGTCGTTGGGATGTTATAGTAGCCAAAAGAATGTGAAAGAATATGGTGTATCGGAGTCCTGAATAAAACCAACATGCTTTCAGATAAAAATAAAGAATAAGTGTTGAATTTGTTACTGAACGATGCTCGTAAAAGAGTTGACAGCACCTCTCATCTCACAACGGAGAATAGTGCGCCAGCACGGGAAGTGCAAGGTAAGGGTGGCGAGAGGAGGACATGCGCCAGAGAGAGAGAGAGAGAGGGGGGGGGGCGAGATTCGTCAAGGCGGCTGTCTGGCCCGCGTCCACAGAGGCGGGACGCTCCGCCGTGGGTGAACCGCCCCCGGCGCTAGCGCCAGCTGGCCGCTCCCAGGGCTCGTCCGGCCCTCGGCCCTCGGCCCTCAGGTCTGCGCTGCGCCCTGCTGCATAATGCATGCGGCGCGACGCGGCCGGCCCGTCCCCTGCAGCCCGCGGCGCAGGATTTGGACGCCCGCCGCCCCGACGCCGGCGTCTCTGTGAGCCCGAGGCGCCGGTGCGTCGCGCTGAGCTGACGCGGCTGGCAGAGCCCCCGCCGTGCCTCGCCTGCACGGACCCCAGGCTGTCCACGCTCGCTGTCACTCCTAGACCACTGCGGGACCACTCTACCCGACAACACAGCGCTGGATAAACAGCAACACGCGCTGAACGAGTTGTCCACATTAATGACTTACACACATCGGGACAGGGAATTGTATCTATGCTTTATACAGGGTGTTACAAAAAGGTACGGCCAAACTTTCAGGAAACATTCCTCACACGCAAAGAAAGAAAATATGTTATGTGGACATGTGTCCGGAAACGCTTACTTTCCATGTTAGAGCTCATTTTATTACTTCTCTTCAAATCACATTAATCATGGAATGGAAACACACAGCAACAGAACGTACCAGCGTGACTTCAATCACTTTGTTACAGGAAATGTTCAAAATGTCCTCCGTTAGTGAGGATACATGCATCCACCCTCCGTCGCATGGAATCCCTGATGCGCTGATGGAGCCCTGGAGAATGGCGTATTGTATCACAGCCGTCCACAATACGAGCACGAAGAATCTCTACATTTGGTACCGGGGTTGCGTAGACAAGAGCTTTCAAATGCCCCCATAAATGAAAGTCAAGAGGGTTGAGGTCAGAAGAGCGTGGAGGCCATGGAATTGGTCCGCCTCTACCAATCCATCGGTCACCAAATCTGTTGTTGAGAAGCGTACGAACACTTCGACTGAAATGTGCAGGAGCTCCATCGTGAACACATGTTGTGTCGTACTTGTAAAGGCACATGTTCTAGCAGCACAGGTAGAGTATCCCGTATGAAATCATGATAACGTGCTCCATTGAGCGTAGGTAGAAGAACATGTGGCCCAATCAAGACATCACCAACAATGCCTGCCCAAACGTTCACAGAAAATCTGTGTTGATGACGTGATTGCACAATTGCGTGCGGATTCTCGTCAGCCCACACTTGTTGATTGTGAAAATTTACAATTTGATCACGTTGGAATGAAGCCTCATCCGTAAAGAGAACATTTGCACTGAAATGAGGATTGACACATTGTTGGATGAACCATTCAAAGAAGTGTACCCGTGGAGGCCAATCACCTGCTGATAGTGCCTGCAGACGCTGTACATGGTACGGAAACAACTGGTTCTCCCGTAGCACTCTCCATACAGTGACGTGGTCAACGTTACCTTGTACAGCAGCAATTTCAAACATGCATAGTGTTAGGTTCTTCGTGAATCCATTGTTATTCATATGCGCATAAGAGTTTTCACCAATGGTCTAGGGATACCGTCTTTGATAGGTAACCAAAACGTCCTCACTCTCGAGTTCGAACCCCAGCACGGCTTAAATTTTGAATAAAAATCGTCAGCAATGGCTGCCGAAGACTTTCGGCATAAGAAGTCACTCGCATGCAGCCAACGGTCTTGTCAAAGAGGGTGGAGGAGTGGACAGAGCGTCAGGCCACTCTCTTGCCCTTGAGCTGGGAAACTGATCCTAAAAGGTGCAAGAATCAACGACGATCAATGACTTGAGGATACAGAAGGCAATGGAAACCACTGCATTAAGGACATATAATGTGTATCCACTGATTTCCCCAGTGCAAAACATTCCGGACCAGTCCCTCCGGTAGAGGGCTGCCATTGACCAAAGAAAGGATAACGTTCTACAAGTCGAGGCCTGGAATGTCAGAACTTTGAACGTGGTAGGGGAGCTGAAAAATCTGAAAAGGGAAATGCTAAGGCTCAGTCTAGACTTAGTAGGCGTCAGTGAAGTGAAACTGAAAGAAGACAAGGAAATCTGCTCAGATAACTGTAAGATAATATCAACAATAGTAGAGAACGCTATAACGGGAGTAGGACACGTCATGAATAGGAAGGTAGGACAGAGCGTCAGCTACTGTGAACAGTTCAGTGACAGGGTTGTTCCCATCAGAATCGACAGCAAATAAACACCGACAACGATACTTCAGGTATACATGCCGACGTCGCAAGCCGAAGATGTAGAGAAGATATATAACAATACTGAAAGGGCAATTCAGTACGTAAAGGTAGGTGAAAATCTAATGGTAATGGGAGACTGGAATGCTGTTGCAGGGAAAGAAATAGAAAAAAGTGTTCCGGGGGAATATGGCCTAGATAGTAGGAATGAATGAGGAGAAAGGCTAATTGAGTGCTACAATAAAAAACATGTAGTAACAGCGAATATTCTGTTCAGGTATCACAAGAGGAAGTTGTAACTTGGAAAAGCTCGGAAGGTACGGGAAGATTTCACTTAGGTTGCATCATGGTAAGGCAGAGTTCCCGAAATCAAACACTGGAATATAAGCCGTATCGAGGAGTAGATATAGACTGAACTCACAATTTAGTAGTTATGAAGATTACGTTGAAGTTTAGTAGACTAGTTAGGAAGTTGGAGAGAAAAACGTAGGTACAAAGAAGGTAACTGAGGAGAAACCACGGGTAACTGGAGAAATACTTCAGTTGGTCGATGAAAGAAGGAAGAACAAAAATGTTCTGGGAAATTAAGGCATACAGACACGTACAAGTCACTTAGAAGTGAAATAAATCGGAAGTGCACGGAAGCTAACGCGAAATGCCTGCATGAAAAATGTGAGGAAATCGCAATATAAATTATTGTCTGAAGGAAAGACTCAGCATATAGAAAAGTGCAAACAATTTTCGGTGAAATTAGAAGCAATTGGAATTCCACTGTTAAATCCAGAGAACAGAATGGTTAGGCGGAAAGAGAACATTGAAAACCTCTATGAGGGGGAAGACTCGACTGATGACAAAAATGGTTCAAATGGCTCTGAGCACTATGGGACTTAATATGTGAGGTCATCAGTCCCCTTGACTTAAAACTACTTAAACCTAACTAACCTAACGACATCACACACATGCATGCCCGAGGCAGGATTCGAACCTGTGACAGTAGCAGCAGCGCGGTTCCGGACTGAAACGCCTGCCACAACGGCCGGCTGTCTGATGACATGATAGAAGAAGAAACAGGAGGCGATATAGAATAGATAAGGGATCCAGAAATTAAAAGGGCTTTAGAAGACGTAAAGTCAAATAAGGCAGAAGAGATAAATAACAAACCATCAGAAATTCTGATATCGCTGAGAAGTGGAAACAAAAAGAAATTTCAGGCATCAATGGGAATGGCAATAAAACTATTAATCACGTTGGTGTGTAGAATGTATGAGTTAGGTGAAATACCATCCAACTTTCGGAAAAATATCACCACACAATTCCGAAAATCTCAAGAGCCGACAAGCGCGAGTATTATGGCATAACTGGTTCAACAGTTCACGCGTTCAAATTGCTTACAAGAATGACATACAGAAGAATGGAAAAGAAAATTGATACCGTGTTAGATGACGATGAGATTGGCCTTAGGAAAGGTAGAGGTGCCAAAGAGGTAATTCTGATGTTGCGGTTGACAATGGAAGCAGGACTGAGAAAAATAAAAAAAGCATTCATAGAATTTGTCGACCAGGAAAAAGAAAGAGCCAAGAGGGAATTATAAGAGTGGAAGACCAAGAACGAATTGCTCGGATTGAAAAGGGTGTAAGACAGGGATGTAGTCTTTAGCCTCTACTCTTCAATCTGTACATCGAAGAATCAATGACGAAAAGAAAAGAAAGTATCAGAAAATTGAATTAAAATTCAAGATGAAAGGATATCCAGGGTAAGATTCGCTGATGTCATTGCTATCCTCAGTGAAAGTGAAGAAGAATTAAGGAATGTATTGAATGGTACGAACAATCTAATGAGTACAGAACATGGAAAGTCACAGAAAGACGAAAGTAATGAGAAGCAGCAGAAATGAGAACAGCGAGAAACGCAACATCAGGCTTGATGATCACGAACTAAATGAAGTTAATTAATTCTGTCACCTAGGCTGTAAAATAACCCATAACGGACGGAGCAAGGACGACATGAAAATCAGACTAGGAGAGGCAAAAAGGGCGTTCCTGGCTAAGAGAAGTCTACTAGTATCAAACACAGTCTTTAATTAGACGAAGAAATTTTAAAAAATGTACGTTTGGCGTGTAGCGTTGTATGGTGGTGATACATGTACTGGAACTTGAAAAGAAGAAAATCAAAGCATTTTAGATGTGGCGCTACAGACGTATGTTGAAAATTAGGTGGACTGATAAGATAACTAATGAGAAGGGTCTACATAGAATCGGCAGGGAAAGGAATATGTGGAAAACACTGACAAGAAAAAGAGACAGGATGACAGGACATCTGTTAAGACATCAGGGAATGACTTCCAAGGTACTAGAAGGAGCTGTAGATGGTAAAAACTGTAGATGAAACAGAGATTGAAGCACATCCAGCAAATAATTGTGGACATAGATTGCAAATGCTACTCTGAGATGAAGAGGTTGGCACATGAGAGGAATTCATGGTGGCCCACAATAAACTAGTCAGAAAGAAACAAATTCGATTGAAAATTGTGGGATTGTAATCAACGCGAGCAGCAGCCTTCCACTTGAAATACAGGGTGACACACGGGAGACAAACGGTTTTGAACTGCGTAGTACTGAGGGCGCGGTGGTGGGAGATGGTCGTGGTGGGGATAGTTCTGATCCACACAAGACGCCATTTCATTTACTCAGTCACTATGGAGCAGTGGGACTTGCAACGTCGAGTGTTTGTCTATGACAGTTTCGTGAAAAGAGGTGAGTCTATTATTACTGCGCAGCGATTGTTTCGTGCGCGGTTTAATGTCAGTCGACATGGAGCTGTTCCGAGCCGTAACACATCCTCAGATGGGTGGAAAACTTCAGATCAACTGGAAACATACTGGATAAGAAGCATCCTGGCCCGAGACGCAGAGTAACGACACCAGAAAATGTTGAAAGGGTAAGGCAAGCGGCAGTCAGAAGCCCAGGGCGGTCAGATAGACGTCATGCTAGTGAGTTACGAATCAATTGTGAACCGGTCAGACGAATTTTGCATAAAGAATTAAAATTCCATCCCTACAAAATGCTCATTGTCCAACAACTTAAGGAAACTGATTTTGCTGTATGAGCAAACTTCACTTACAGAATGCAAGTGATTTTGGGAAATTTTATTGATGAGCGATGAAGCCCATTTTCATTTAAACGGGACCGTGAATAAGCAAAACCTATGTTACTGGGCTCCAGAGCATCCACACTTTATCCACCAGTGACCTCTACACTCAGAAAAAGTAGCAGTCTAGTGTGGTCTGTCTCTGTTGGCATTATTGGACCTTATTTTTTTGAAGAGAACGGGGCCACAGTTACTGTTAATTCGGTTCGTTACATTCGTATGCTTAAAACATTCTTGAAACCAGAACTAAGAAGACGATGAATCCCTTTAAAACGCGTTTGGTTCCAGCAGGATGTGGTAACATCGCACACCGCAAATACTTCAATGACAGTTCTTAGACGCCTGTTTCGTGGCCGGATTATCTCACGTTTTGGCAATGTTCCGTGGCCTCCCAGGTCTCCCGACTTGTCGGTACGTGACTTTTTTCTGTGGGGGAAGCTTAAGAACTGTGTCTATAACCACAAACCACAAAATTTGGACGAGTTGAAGAATGCAATCATTCAAGAAATTGCTGCCATCCGCGCAGAGATTTTAGTCCGTGTGATGGAGGATTTTGAGAAGAGACTTGAGTCCAGCATTCGAAATGATGGACATCACCTTGACGACATTATTTTTCACAAATAACTTTATTAACTAAAATGCAAATAATGAGCTTTGATTTTGTGTAAATAAACATGCATTAATTTTAAAGTTGGTTGAGGATTATTTCATTAAAAACCGTCCGTCTCCCGTGTGTCATCCTGTATTAACTGTTCGACGGGAGTTTCCATTAAACGGTGAAATTTTGTTTTGATTAAATGTTATTCATAAAAAATATCAACAATAGTAACATGTTGCGTAAATTTTTTTAATGCAATATGTGCGACGGTACCTAATCGTTACTCAGCGGTTGCTCTTCCAGACAGCATCTAATTCGAGAAAATAAGTTGGAATTTTCCCTGCGGGTACTCGTCTTATAGGTATTGGGGCTATGCACGGCTCTATTGAAAAAGAATAGCTCGATGCAGCTACAGAATCGAACCGCGCACGTCTGTCTTCATGCTCCGCAGCTAATTCGTTGCAGATAATAACTGTGAGCCTGCAGTCTCATAGTCTTTGCACTGGATAGAGCTTCGAGTTAATAAAATACACAGAAATGTAAAACAAAAGATAAACGTACAATTTAATAAAAAGGGATCTATTCTAACGTCTGTAATTGTTGAAGACGACAGAGAATTATGTTGGAAAATGTTTATTTAAGAAATGATTCAAGAAATGACATCTCAGGTAAACGGGAAGTGGTCTTAACGATATTCAGCTAAAATGCCGGCAGGAAATACCTGCATCAAATGCAGTAATGTTATGTTGAGAGCGATGCGAGAATGATAGCAAAATCTCCAAACTAAATTATCATCAAACACTTACGAAAGTTAAGTGCATTTTGTAATCACAACAAACGAAATATTCACCAGCTCAATATAGTTCAGATTTCGACATTATCATTCACGAATTAACACACATAATATGAAGAATAGTAACTCATTCTCTGCCTATTCTTAGTTCCGTAAATCAAGCAGCGAAAGTTTAAGACGTACTCTGGATCACTTTCAGACCTCTCGAATTATAAAGTCATTCAAATGTTAAAGTATTGTAGCGGCCGTTCACTGCGCAGAAACAATCACCTACACGACTGAATCGTACACGTTACTGCAGACAGGTCTGCTTCCTTTCAGAAGTCGCCACAATGCGTCCTTCAAAAATAAATGGCTCTGAGCACTATGGGACTTAACTGCTGACGTCATCAGTCCCCTAGAACTTAGAACTACTTAAACCTAACTAACCTAAGGACACCACACACATCCATGCCCGAGGCAGGATTCGAACCTGCGACCGTAGCAGTCGCGCAGTTCCAGACTGTAGCGCCTAGAACCGCTCGACCACACCGGCCGTCGTCCTTCAACATGTAAGAGGAAAGTTTCCTCAAAGTCTTATAACGGCTTTTCACCGGCCAGAATCTGCCACCTATACGTCCGACTCACACGCTTTACCACAGGTAGGCCTGTCTTCTTCCAGCACAAATATGAAAGTGTCCTGAAGCGACCCTCTGAGCTCTTCACTCGAAAAGTCCCAGTCTCACTTGACTTCTGTAGTGTCCCGCTGAAGGCCATCACCACCACAAATACATCGTCCTTAAGCTCTACAGACACTTCCTGGACTAAACTAATATATTACAAGAATATTTAAATAAAGAAGGGTCATAAGCATATACACTCATGGAAATGGAAAAACGAACACATTGACACCGGTGTGTCAGACCCACCATACTTGCTCCGGACACTGAAGAGGGCTGTACAAGCAATGATCACACGCACGGCACAGCGGACACACCAGGAACCGCGGTGTTGGCCGTCGAATGGCGCTAGCTGCGCAGCATTTGTGCACCGCCGCCGTCAGTGTCAGCAAGTTTGCCGTGGCATACGGAGCTCCATCGCAGTCTTTAACACTGGTAGCATGCCGCGACAGCGTGGACGTGAACCGTATGTGCAGTTGACGGACTTTGAGCGAGGGCGTATAGTGGGCATGCGGGAGGCCGGGTGGACGTACCGCCGAATTGCTCAACACGTGGGGCGTGAGGTCTCCA
This sequence comes from Schistocerca nitens, assembly GCF_023898315.1. NCBI lineage: Eukaryota > Metazoa > Arthropoda > Insecta > Orthoptera > Acrididae > Schistocerca > Schistocerca nitens. Next base: position 26,712,624 of record NC_064614.1, read on the forward strand.
CAGTACATCGATGTTGTCGCCAGTGGTCGGCGGAAGGTGCACGTGCCCGTCGACCTGGGACCGGACCGCAGCGACGCACGGATGCACGCCAAGACCGTAGGATCCTACGCAGTGCCGTAGGGGACCGCACCGCCACTTCCCAGCAAATTAGGGACACTGTTGCTCCTGGGGTATCGGCGAGGACCATTCGCAACCGTCTCCATGAAGCTGGGCTACGGTCCCGCACACCGTTAGGCCGTCTTCCGCTCACGCCCCAACATCGTGCAGCCCGCCTCCAGTGGTGTCGCGACAGGCGTGAATGGAGGGACGAATGGAGACGTGTCGTGTTCAGCGATGAGAGTCGCTTCTGCCTTGGTGCCAATGATGGTCGTATGCGTGTTTGGCGCCGTGCAGGTGAGCGCCACAATCAGGACTGCATACGACCGAGGCACACAGCGCCAACACCCGGCATCATGGTGTGGGGAGCGATCTCCTACACTGGCCGTACACCACTGGTGATCGTCGAGGGAACACTGAATAGTGCACGGTACATCCAAACCGTCATCGAACCCATCGTTCTACCATTCCTAGACCAGCAAGGGAACTTGCTGTTCCAACAGGACAATGCACGTCCGAATGTATCCCGTGCCACCCAACGTGCTCTAGAAGGTGTAAGTCAACTACCCTGGCCAGCAAGATCTCCGGATCTGTCCCCCATTGAGCATGTTTGGGACTGGATGAAGCGTCGTCTCACGCGGTCTGCACGTCCAGCACGAACGCTGGTCCAACTGAGGCGCCAGGTGGAAATGGCATGGCAAGCCGTTCCACAGGACTACATCCAGCATCTCTACGATCGTCTCCATGGGAGAATAGCAGCCTGCATTGCTGCGAAAGGTGGATATACACTGTACTAGTGCGGACATTGTGCATGCTCTGTTGCCTGTATCTATGTGCCTGTGGTTCTGTCAGTGTGATCATGTGATGTATCTGACCCCAGGAATGTGTCAATAAAGTTTCCCCTTCCTGGGACAATGAATTGACGGTGTTCTTATTTCAATTTTCAGGAGTGTAATTACAACCAGACCTTTTACATTAAATGTAAGTAATACTTTGGTCGTACATAAATAAGCCAGCATTTTTGCGTAAGAGCACTCACATTAAATGAAAATACATTGTTCTCATATTTGGTTTAAACAATTATTTAGGTCTGCTTGACAGAAACGTCTTTTGATTCTGTATTCAGTTGTGGTGTCCGCTAACACACACGACTGGCCACTTTTAAATCAGCACAGTTTTCTAATACAACTTGCTGTCAACATTTAAATAAAGTTACTGGGAAAACAGTAATCTGTTCATTAAATAAAAATACAGGTATGACAAAATTTGAGGTACTGCTGCTGTGACCATTTGCTGTGTAAACATGGAGAATACGATATTGTGACAAACATTTGCATAATGAAAAGGATATAAAAGACATCGTAAATCGAATAAATGAAACAGGTACAGCTATAGTAGAATGCTATCATCCGAGATACTGTATGCCGAAATCGCATGTAGTATTTAAGAGTTATTAATTCGGAGGTTCATTACGTAAATGTTTATTCACCGCGATTATTAACTTCTGTAGTTTTAAAGATATTGAATTCAGATTTGCATTAATATTTTGTTGTAAATTATACCTCTGAGCGGTTCTGGGTGGTGGACTACCTCGCCTACGAACGGGTAATGTTACATACGCTTGAAAATGCCAAATGACCATGAAACGTCCCCTTAGAAAAATTATACATGACTGTGCTGATAAACCTCTTACATTATTTGCTTTTCAAACAGCTGAGCAAAACTAAACGTACTCAGACATTACTCTCTTTACTTATTCTGATCAACACTAAACTGACACACAATATTTTTAGCGCAACGCAGTCTGACTTTTAATAATCCCTACAAAAGAATGGCCCTGACTAACATTAACCTATACCTTTCACAAATCACTTACCCCTCACAAAAATCTTCGTTACTCGAACTACTGCAATACAGCGAGCGCCAATACTGCCAGCTAAATGAAAGATTCTAACTACTGAAGGCACTAACTACTGATAGGCATAGTTAGCAAATGAAAGATTTTGATAGAGAACAAACAATGTATTTACCTTAATAGTGTTCAAAAGTCGTAATATATATATATATATATATATATCCAGTCTTACAAATTTACTGTCTCTGTCCAGATCATCCTCTCTCAAAACTCCGCCATCTCACTCCCCTCATCCACCACTGCTGGCGGCTCACTTCCAACCGCGCAACGCTACGCGCTGTTAACAGCCAACTGCCCAACACTACAATGGCGAATATTGCAATAATGCCGACCAGCCTCAGACTGCACACAGCACAGTCAGTGATTTTCGTATAGAGCGCTACATATCGTTACCAGTATAAAAACCTAAACAGCCTACTTACAACCAAAATTGCAATTGCGGATTTTGTGAATAAACATTTTTATCAACCAAAAGTGAAGATAACGAATATCAAAAAGGATGGAATAGGTATGTTATAAGATACTGTGATATATGCTCGAGCACTAGCTGATACAGTTTGTGGTAGTGGGCCTGCAAAAGACAATAAAAAGGGTAGAATGTAAGAGATGCGATGCGGCTTGCTGAGCTGTATGTTCACCTCCAGCAGGTGGAGAACGTGTCGTTGGGTTTAGAAAATCCGCGAAAAGGGTAAAAAAAGAACGCCCTGGAGAATTATCGCTGCTCTGTGAGGCATAAATAAACAGAAAATTACTCTTGGCTCGGGATGATGTGTCACGAGCGTCTTCCTTTACCGAATAGCTTCAGTAGGGTACCTGTGGGAGGAAGGACTAGCAGAGTAGGCGGTAGGAGAACTTAGGGAACATGGCAGCAAATTACGCGATGCCTGTGTAGGGTCGCAGAGTGTCGCGAACATAGCTCTCAGACACAGGTGGAGGGGGCTGCAGTGGGGACAGGTGGGATGCAAGGGTACTGTCCCGTTCCCATGCCCAGCCTGGGGACACGCCGCTGCTTCTGATTTCCCTCGGGAGGCTCCCGCTGCGCGAAAAATATTATTCTCTATTCGGAGTCTCCATTCGCCGGCGTTTCTCACTTACCTTCCCCTAAATGGACTCCTTACTGAGGAAGAGCCGTGATATTGCCGGGGACTGTATTTGTGTTTTGTTTCTCTCTCTCTCTCTCTCTCTCTCTCTCTCTCTCTTACACACACACACACGTACAAAATATGAAGGCAATTTTGCGTTGCAGTCTGGTGGATGTTAATGGAGAATCCTAGATGTTTACACTCTACACCTCGATTTACATGATTTACATGAAGTCCTACGAATGCCGAAAAATAAAAAAGCGACAGGAAGGAGTAAAGTTAGTAAAAAATGGAGAACCATTAATGTAAATACTCATATCGAAAATAATGAATACTTGCTGGAAAATAAATGCAAATCCTGACTCTTGTACAATGGCCGAAGTGCGCCGTTAGGAAAGAGGAAAAAAGATTGTAATAACAGCGAAAAGGAACTTGTAATGACTCTTCTTAATAACCGTAGAAACGAATAACCGACAGTCTTCTTAAAACCATAACCGGATCACCACCATTAGATCAGGGGAATGGTTTTAGAGAGGGAAGGAACTTGTAGGGGAAATATTACTGTAATACGAAAAAAATCATATAAAATGGAAGAGGTATAATATAAAACATGGGTTTGTTTCTTGAACTAATCGCACGAGGCAGCCTTCGACCGCGTCAGCTGATACATTTTACGGATTTTATTGTGGACAGTTATAGCATAGCCTCCGGAGAAAAAAAAAAGAGTATAAATTAATCGATACACAACATTAATGCGCTCTCAGAAAAGGAATGTGTAGTATCTTTGACATTTCGTACAAAAGGGATGAACGTTTTTTGTTTCATTGTCTTCTTGGTTCTGATGTTCTAGCTGACGGACGCTTATTGTTAACGGTCTGTAACTAATACAATTATCTGTAATAATACTAGTAATATTTTGGATATATATAAAGATAATAATTCAAAATTGTGTTTTTGTCAGTAGCAAATACCTCTCCTGCCCATGATTTAGTTACAAAATAATTAAATGTTGTCCTGGCCATTTTGTGTAGGGTCATTGTTGTAGCGACGCCATTAATAATTAAAAGATATATGCTATTTTAATAGTCATTTATTGCTAAAAGTATTAAAAAATAATCTCAATAAATACAAAACGGCTTCTTGTAATATTTTCCAATTCATTTTTGGCCACAGGTACAGTTTTATTAAGAGTAATTTATATAAATGTGTACGCTGCCATTGCACATAGGCAGCTATCCTGGAACATCAAGCCTCACAGAAGAAATAATTAAGCATTGTGTTTAATTGGCTTATTGTGTAATGGTAAAGATATTTTTAATCCATCGTGAGTAAGGTGGATGTCTTCACGTTGGAATTAGTGCACTGTACTGTATTGTATGGTAACCGGGGGCCTAGAAACGACGGAGAGGCTCCGTCCCCGCCGCAGCCGCAGTGGTCCACAACCCCACGACGTCTACCGCAGTCTACTTCAGCTCTCCGCTGCCCCACACCGAACCACTCTTTCAGATTTATTGTGAGGTTCTACCCCCGCTAGATCCCTCCTCCCCCCCCCCCCCCCAAGGAAACGTCTCACACCAGACGAGTGTAACCCCTATGTTTGCTTGGTAGAGTAATGGTGGTGTACGTGTACGTGGAGAACCTGTTTGCGCAGCAATCGCCGACATAGTGTAGCTGAACCAGCCCGCATTCGCCGAGGCAGATGGAAAACCGCCTAAAAACCATCGACAGACTGGCTGCTTCACCGAACCTCGACACAAGTCTGCCGGACGAATTCGTGCCGGGGACCAGGTGTTCCTTCCCAATCCGGAAAGCCGTGCATTAGACCGCACGGCTAACTGGGCGGGCGCATTAATACATAGTTACAAAAATGTAATAAGTATGGGCAGTGATGAGGCATAACACCACAAAGCAGTGAACTACAGACCACAAGGAAGACGATATCCCGGAAGACAACGAAAGAGATATTCCCTCTCTATTTGTTTATCACTATACCTTAGGCAATCGGATTTTGGAGGTGGGATGATTGTAGCCAGTATTCATGGCTTACAAGTTACAGTTCCAGAAAAAAATTCAACAACTTTGAGGACTGTGTTCAGTGGCACACGAGTTAAATAAGTGCATACTGAGGAGATGTAGTGTTAGTGACTCCTCTGTAACTGTCATCTGCAATCATACGGCGCTCAGGAGATGTATCTATACACACTCCGTTTTGAATCTGCAGCCAGTAGCTGCGCTGAGTTTAGCGTTGAACAGTATTTGCAACATTCATTCTAGGGTACAACCACGCCCCACTTACGAGTACGTTCTCCTGATGAACATCTTCAGCCTTTCGAATGGAATCGCGTTGTCGGTGTTCGGAAAATTGAATGGACTTATCGGCAGACTGCTACACTTCTGGGGCACAGTGTATCGATAGTATGTCGCTGCGTTCACCAGAGGTCTGTGGAATATTTCCACACTTTTCTGAAGGACATCATGTTTACGCCAGTGACTGTTAAACTTTTTATTTCCACTATTGCAATTTTGGCCTTAGGCCAGTATGAAGTGCAGATGTTTTGGCTTTAAGCCATGTCAACTTCATACACGCTATCACATTTATCTGTCGTTGTCATTTGCTGTTATATACCGGGTGATCAAAAAATCAGTATAAATTTAAAAAACTTAATAAACCACGGAATAATGTAGATAGAGATGTAAAAATTGACACACGTGCTTGGAATGACATGGGGTTTTATTAGAACCACCCCATACTGCTACACGCGTGAAAGATCTCTTGTGCGCGTCGTTTGGTGATGATCGTGTGCTCAGCCGCCACTTTCGTCATGTTTGGCCTCCCACGTCCCCAGACCTCAGTCCGTGCGATTATTGGCTTTGGGGTTACTTGAAGTCGCAAGTGTATCGTGATCGACTGACATCACTAGGGATGCTGAAAGACAACATCCGACGCCAATGCCTCACCATAACTCCGGACATGCTTTACAGTGCTGTGCACAACATTATTCCTCGACTACAGCTATTGTTGAGGAATGATGGTGGACATATTGAGCATTTCCTGTAAAGAACATCATCTTTGCTTTGTCTTACTTTGTTATGCTAATTATTGCCATTCTGATCAGATGAAGAGCCATCTGTCGGACATTTTTTGAACTTTTGTATTTTTTTTAGTTCTAATAAAACCCCGTGTCATTGCAAGCATACGTGTCAATTTGTACCTCTCTATCTACATTTGTACCTCTCTATCTACATTATTCCGTGATTATTATTTCAAATGTATACTGACTTTTTGATCACCCGTTACATTCGTAACGCTGCTAAGTAGTGCGCACTACTTATACTATTTTCCCAGTTACTTTATGTAAATTTTGACTGCAAATGTTATTAAGAGCCTGCCAGAGTGGCCGAGTGGTTCTAGGCACTACAGTCTGAAACCGCGCGACCGCTACGGTCGTAGGTTCGAATCCTGCCTCGGGCATGGATGCGTGTGATGTCCGTAGGTTAGTTAGGTTTAAGTAGTACTAAGTTCTAGGGGACTGATGACCTCAGATATTAAGTCCCATAGTGCTCAGAGCCATTTAAACCATTTTTTTGGTATTGAGAAATATGCTAATTTAAAAGTGGTCAGTCACATGTTTTAACGGACACCACAGTTCGAAAAAAGAACGAAAAGACACTTCTGTGAAGAAGGCATAAATAACTTTTTAAATAATATTTAAAAATAATTCATTCTCGTTTAATGTGAGCGCACTTGCGCAACACTGCGAGCCTATTTATTCATGAACAATAATTTATTTGTAATTATTGTAAATGATTTGAGTGTGACGGAATGTTTATATTTCCTTATTTAAATAATGTAGTCCAGGCAGTGGTCATGTTGAGTCAAATGATGTCTGCAGGACGTAGGAACGATGTGTTTTTGGTGGGGACAGACGTCAGTCAGTGAAAAAGCAGACAGTAGTGTAACGTTACGAGAGTCATTTGGGGGTGGGACTGTTCTGAAAGAAGGCAAACCTGCCTCTGGTATTGGGTGACATTTTATCCAGTGGGTGATAGATTCTGGGCGGTGAACGGCCAGTGTAACACTTTAACTTTTGAAGGGAATTTATATTTCGAGAGATCTGGACGTGTTCCAGAGCAAGACTAACTTTTTTCCATTTGTATTATGGAAGTGAGGATACACAGAGTATGAGTTACTGTTCTTTGTACTGCTTATGATAATTTGTAAATCATCATTTTGAACTCTGGCCTGTGTTGAGCTGGTGAATATTTCGTGTATTGTGATTACGAAATGGAGTTAGTTTCCGCGATTAAAATTTAATTAGGAGATTTCGCTGCCATTCTCGTAACACTCACAACGTTGCTTCACCGCAATTGACAGGGGTATTTTCTGTTTGTATGTTAACTGAATGTCATAGGACCACTACCCGTTTACCTGAGATGTCCTTTCTTCAATTAACATTATTTCTCATAGTTCTTTATCGTCTACATCAACTTCAGAGATACAATAGAATCCTCGTTATTAAATTGTTCATTTAACTCGTCTTTTATATTGTTGTGTATTTTATTAACTCGCAATTCAAACCAATACGCAGACTATTAGACTGCATGATCACGGCTACAGGATATTGTTTGCAGTGTATTAGCTGTAGAGCATGGAAGCAGACGTGCGCGGTTCGAATGGTCCAGATGGTTCAAATGGCACTGAGCACTATCGGACTTAATACCTGAGGCCATCAGTCCCCTATAACTTAGAACTACCTAAACCCAACTACCCTAAGGACCCACACACATCAATGCTCGAGGCAGGATTCGAACCTGCGACCGTGGCAGTCGCACGGTTCCGGACTGAAGCACCTACAACCACTCGACCACCACGGCCGGCTGCGCGTTTCGACCCTATGACTGCATCGAGCTATTCTTTTTAAACAGAGCACTGGAAGGTAAAAACGTAACTGGTTTATTCGTATGGGAAGCTGTCTAGAAGACCAGCTCAGCAGCAGTAACGTAAAGTACCGTCGCAAAGTCATAACTGTGTGAATACCCTACAGCCTACGTATCGCTCAAGTATCGACCACGAAGACAAGTCAATTACAAGGCATACAGAGGCATTTCAGTAGATATTCTTCCCGCTCTATATAAGCGAATGGATTGGGAAGAAACCCCAATACACTGATGAGCCAAAAAAAGAAAAAAGAAAAAAATAAAAAAATAAAAAAAAAGAGCCAGTAAAAGATTGTTCCCACTGCCCGATGAAAGAGAGAATGTCTCCTGATGTCTTTGCGCGCGAGTGACGCAGTATAGAAAGTACCTAAGACTTGCAGAGACGAATGAGGAATCATTCTAGTGACGTTATGTACTGCAAATGGTAAAATAAGCATACATTAGTTAAACTTCCTGGCAGATTAAAACTGTGTGCCGGACTGAGACTCGAACTCGGGACGTTTGCCTTTCGCGGGCAAGTGCTATACCAACTGAGCTACCCAAGCAGGACTCATGCCCCGTCCTCACAGCTTTACTACTTCCAGTACCTCGTCTCCTACCTTCCAAACTTTACAGAAGCTCTCCTGCGAACATTGCAGAACTAGCACTCCTGAAAGAAAGGATATTGCGGAGACATGGCTTAGCGACAGCCTGGGGGATGTTTCCAGAATGAGATTTTCACTCTGCAGCGGAGTGTGCGCTGATATGAAACTTACTGATAAATTAAAACTGTATGCCGGACCGAGACTCGAATTCGGGACCGTTGCCTTTCGCGAGCAAGTGCTCTACCAACTGAGCTACCCATGCACGACCCGAGCCCCGTCCTCACAGCTTCTCTTCTGCCAGTACCTGGTCTCCTACCTCAGTTGGTAGGAGGCACATAGCTGGTGCAGACACAAGTATATTGGAGTACAGCGTTCAGTGTACAGTGGTGAATGTGGGTCTCCAAGGCACACGAACCCTGCGTATTCCCATGTTGACCGGACGACGGCGTCACTTACAGCTGCGGTGAGTGCAGAACCGTCGAGGCTGGACCATGGATAACTGGAGACGTGTTGCCTGGTTACAAGAATCATTCTTGTTACAGCAGGTTTATGGTGGCAGTCCAGATATGACATCATCCAGATGAACGGCATCTCGAAAAATGGATTGACCACGGACGCAAGCGGTGTTATGCTATGGGGGACGTTCAACTGGGCTTTCATGTGATAATAATCGAAGGCACAGCGACAGGTGTTCAACGTATGAACATTATTGCGGACCATCTGCTTCCTTTCGTGCTTGTTATCTTCCCCGACGGCGATGGCATCTTCCATCAGGATAATACGCCTAGCTGGGCAACAGATCCACCTTCTTCAAAGCGGATGCACAAGTACGTCCGATGTCATGCGGTAATCTCTGACTAGCGATCGTGGAGAAAATTGCAGGGACTGCGGATAGGTGGCTCTCAGTGGGAATGTGGATCAGCCCTGAGGCGTGCCGACATAGTTGCGAGAACACTGTATCCCGGATGGCGCAGTGGTTAACGCATCTGCCTAGTAAGCAAGAGATCCCAGGTTCGAATCCTAGCCCGGTAAACCCGGTAAACATTTTCACTCGTCGTCGCTGATTAACTCACAGTTAATAACATTAACATTTCCAACATATATAAAAAAACTAATATTACAAATTTCTGCCAGTTAACTTACGGCAAACACACGCGCTCGCAAGGTAGGATTTGAGAACTTTTACAACATTCTCCCTTCAAGGCAGCAATTTCTACCCGTAATGAAATGGCAAACTTTTGCATGGCAAAAATACACACTAATAACCAACTACCTGCATAAAACACATAAGCACGTTGAGTAAAAGCCTTAAAAGGTATTAAATTGGAAAAAACACACAACAGTTTTTACTGACTAGAAACAATATAAAAAAATCCACTACGGCGTACATTAACAACCTTGCTTGATTATAGCCAAATACACATAAACACAAATTTACTTAAGTTACAGATGAACAGGAATTCGTTATGCAGTTGACTAGTTCTTACCACGAGGTAAAAGGATTTTTTTTTCTTTCTTAGAGTACCTTTTACATTGAGTTTAGTAATACTAGATATGGCAGGCGAGAGAAAGGATCAGGTCTTAGTGCCTAGCATTTTAAACAGTACAGCCATTGGTGCCTTAGACTTCCACAGACATGGTAGAGGCTAAAAGTCGAATAACCCGTAGGTAAGCTGGGAGGGAAAAGAAGCAATCCAAACCACAGATTTACTCTGACTCCCCCCCCCCCCCCTTTCGCCCTCAAAAGGGGACAAACGGACCACCCTTTCTAATATTACCACCTTCCCGCGGGTGGGCAGACGAGAATGAATGGCGGGAAACCCCCAAAGTATACGGCTGGTATAATTAACAAGAATAAGTAAATTGAATTCAGTTAAACTTCATAAAATCTGTTAACAATCAATACTCAACTTCTGGTGCGTTACGACTCCGAGGACTGAACCAACGCAGCACCCCCTAATGCTCTGCCGAGCCGCCCGCTGCCAGCCGTTCCAACGGACGCAGCAAGGCACCCCGATTTTCAGAACCTCCTCGCCGTTCGACAGCATACGGCCGAACTGCAGATTAGGCCCCTTGCGTTCAGGAAGATTCCTTTCGCGACGAGCAGTTAACGCCCCATACCACGGAGCCGCTGCTCGCGTCGCTTACGCTGATGCCGCGGTCTGCGTGCTGTCCCTCTAGCACCGGCAGAGAAGTCGCTTCTTGATGCCGCCACACTGCCAACTCTCCACGAGGGTCCATACAGCCAACTCTTTAACCCATGCGAACAGCCCACTTGTCCCCTTTCCCGCTAGAGGGAGACACCGAAGCCTTCAATTGCGACAACGGTGCCACCGCCAGAAGACGGAGGGCTAGTGTTTCACTCTACGCGCTGCGGCGCCCTTTTCGAAGCTAACTTTACTACGGCTCAGCGATGTGGGAACCTGATTCCTGGCCTTACCCAAGGAAAAATATGTGATATCGTCCGTTGCCAGTACATTCGGTCAGAGCTATGGTTCAATAATGACCGGTGTACGTTAATTTCATGGGGTGATGCACTCTACTGGCCGTGGAACAGTTCTGCCCGCAGGAGCCCCGTGGGAACCAACTTCCCTGCACTAAAATATGGGCGCAGTCTGTGCGTTCCGGTCGCTCCGTATTGGCGGTTATCATCAGGCTGTGGGCTGCAACTCGTAAATGAGCGCCGCGCAGTTAGTTAGGGCCGGCGGCGGCTGCTGGTAACGGCCCGGCGAGTCACAGCGGCAGAGCCGAATAATCAGCCGACAATGGGGCCGCCGGCACAACCAGCAATATTGCTTCGCAGAATTGCACACTACGTCACCAAACAGCGAAATGTAATTTCACTGTCCACAGCAGGTATATACGAGGGCCGTTCAGAAAGTAACCTCCGGTTGATTTGAAAAAATACACCAAGTTAAATAAAAATATTTTAATATATACATCTTACAACTACATCTTTGCACTATTTTTCTACATAGTCTCCATAGCGATTGAGGCACTTATCGTATCTCTTCACAAGCTTTGAAATTCCTTCTGCATAAAAATCACCCGCTTGTGCCTGGAGCCAGCCTGTGACCGCATCTTTGAGCTCTTCGTCGTCATCAAACCGCTGTGACCCGAGCCATTTCTTCAAATGCATGAAGAGGTGATAATCACTTGGCGCCAGGTCTGGGCTGTAAGGTGGATGGTTGATAACGTCCCACTTGAAGGACTCAAGAAGGGCCGTTGTTCTGCGAGCAGAGTGAGAACGGGCGTTATCGTGCAAAAAAACGATACCGGAAGTCAGCATACCACGGCGTTTGTTCTGTATAGCCCGTCGTAACTTTTTTATTGTTTCACAGTACACGTCTTGATTAATGGTCGTACCACGTTCCATGAATTCAACCAACAACACCCCTTTGGCATCCCAAAACACCGGCCGGCCGCGGTGGTCTCGCGGCTCTAGGCGCGCAGTCCGGAACTGTGGGACTGCTACGGTCGCAGGTTCGAATCCTGCCTCGGGCATGGATGTGTGTGATGTCCTTAGGTTAGTTAGGTTTAAGTAGTTCTAAGTTCTGGGGGACTGATAACCACAGCAGTTGAGTCCCATAGTGCTCAGAGCCATTTGAACCAAAACACCGTTGCCATCAGTTTTCTGGCAGAAAAATCTTGCGAGGCTTTTCTTGGTTTGGTAGGCGAATTTGAATGTGCCCACATCTTTGATTGTTCTTTTGTCTCAGGGTTCTCATACTTAATCCAGGTTTCGTCACCAGTCACGATTCTGTTTAACAATGGTTGTCCTTCGTCCTCATAACGTGACAGAAAGTCTAATGCAGAGGCCATTCTTTGAGTTTTGTGGTGGTCGGTAAGAATTTTGGGCACCCATCGTGCACAGAACTTACGGTAACCCAATCTTGCTGTCACTATCTTGTACAAGAGAGTCTTAGAAATCTGTGGAAAACCAGTAGACAACTCCGACATTGAGAAACGTCGATTGTCACGAACTTTTGCATCAACTGTCTGAACGAGTTCGTCAGTCACCAATGATGGTCTACCACTCCTCTCTTCATCATGAACGTTTTCTCGTCCACTTTTAAATAAACGTACCCATTCACGGACAACTCCTTCACTCATAACTCTTGGTCCGTACACGGCACAAAGCTCACGATGAATAGCTGTTGCAGAATATCCTTTGGCTGTAAAAAACCTTATGACAGCACGCACTTCACATTTGGCGGGGTTTTCTATTGCAGCACACATTTCAAACTGCCACAAAAACTAAACCAGCGCAGGTACGACGTTCACTCGACCACGGCTTGATGCCGACTGACCTGTTGAGCGCGTGAACGCACAGATGGCGTCGCTACTCCCCCCACAACCCGCACTGTGACCAATCGGAGGTTACTTTCTGAACCGCCCTCGTACAATATTGGCAAATGGAAAAAAAAAAGAATTCTTCTTAAGATATGCAACGGAATAATGAAATACATTGGTGTGCAAAATATAGCCGTCCGTCGCTCGCGCGGATGACACTCGTCATCCACATGAATTTCCGCTTAATTTAGTCTGACGGGGGCAGGACTGAGATGGCGCCATTTTCAGTACCTTTCTGTTAACTATCCAACAGTTAGCTCTAATCATTGTTGGCTTTCAGTTACGGAAGTTACATTGTTTGTGAAACATTATTATAATCTGGAGGACACCAGTCATCCGCGCGAGCTCTGCTGCCACAATCTGAAACAAAGTAAGTCAGTATTACTTTATTGCTTTCCTAGATTCAGTCGATGTTTCATGTGCGTAGCGGTTCTAGGCGCTACAGTCTGGAACCGCGCGACCGCTACGGTCGCAGGTTCGAATCCTGCATCGGGCACGGATGTGTGTGATGTCCTTAGGTTAGTTAGGTTTAAGTAGTTCTAAGTTCTAGGGGACTGATGGCCTCAGAAGTTAAGTCCCATCGTGCTTAGAGCTATTTGAACCATTTTTCATGTGCGTAAATTTGGACTTATTGAAACCTTCCGTGTTTCCTAGTATTCTCTTTATTTTTAGATTGTGGAAGAAATGTCAAAAGCAAAAAAACCTCGGACAGAGTTTAGTAGAGCTCCTAATGTATGGTTGGAATGGTTCAATGAGCTGAGTGATGAAGAAGCTCGCAGTGATAGCGCTGACGCAGAGACTGAGGATTCTGTTCATGAAAGCGGTCATGATTCAGGAACAGAACAAGAAGTGCCAGAGAATGATGAATATGGGTTCCAGAAAGAAGTAACTCAAGAGGATGCATTTCTTTTAGGGAAAGATGGAATAACTAAGCGGAGGAAAAATAAATATCCTACCATTTTTAGAAGCAGATCTTGTAATATTATTACGCATTTGCCTGGACCAAAAAATCAAGCTCGTATAAAAAAGACAGAAATAGAAATTTTCAATTTGTTCTTGGATGAAAACATAATACGCATTATCGCAACGTGCACTAACATATCCATCAGTGAAGTCCTTGGTAACTTCTCTAGGGAAAGGGGTGCTGAAGAAACAGATGCGATAGATATCAGAGCTTTCATTGCTTTGTTATATCTATGTAGATCTTTGAGATGTTCTAGGAAGAGTTTATAGAAATTGTGGGACAGTTCAAAGGGAAACGGACTTGAATATTGTTATTTATGCATAAGTGAAAACCGATTCAGGTTTCTGTTGAGATGTCTTAGATTTGATAATATCCGTAATAGAGATGTTCGCAGAGAGACTGACAAGTTGGATCCTATCAGAGAGGTACTTGAACTGTTCACGAACAATTGCCAAAAATATTTTTCACCTAATGAATACCTTACTAATATTTACTATTAAAAACAGTCTTGATCACGATTTATTTATCAAGGTGACCGGTTTCGACCACTACTGCGGTCATCTTCAGACCATTGAGTAGGAACCTCTTTGTGTTGGAGAATCACTTTCTCCAACAGAAAGAGGTTCCTACTCAATGGTCTGAAGATGACCGCAGTAGTGGTCGAAACCGGTCACCTTGATAAATAAATCATGATCAAGACTGTTTTTAATAGTAAATAATAGTAATAATTTGAGTAGTGATTCTCTAACAGAAAGAGGTTCCTACTCAATGGTCTGAAGATGACCGCAGTAGTGGTCGAAACAGGTCATCTTGATAAATAAATCGTGATCAAGACTGTTTTTAATAGTAAATAATGGTAATAATTTGAGTGGTGATTCTCCAACAGAAAGAGGTTCCTACTCAATGGTCTGAAGATGACCGCAGTAGTGGTCGAAACCGGTCACCTTGATAAATAAATCGTGATCAAGACTGTATTTAATAGTAAATAATAGTAATAATTTGAGTAGTGGCCCCATTGCCAATATATATAGAAGAGTTGATATCTGTCTTTGCTTGTCGATATATATACGGGGTTCGCTGGCCCGACAGAGAGGCACGAAGTTCGGGGATTGGCGGTAGCGTCGCGACAAGATGTGGTCACGAGGTCCGAGCGGCCGAAGCAAAGAGCTGCGCAAGGAGGGCCTGCGCTGAGCGAAGATACCGGAGTACCTCACCGGGGTCAGCGTCGACTACAAGCAGCAGGCCGACATCCCGTCGGTTGGTTGGCAACATTCGTGTCGGACGACCGCTCGTGGCCTTGCTGTCCTCTTCTACCTGGCTTTCATCGGCACCACTCAGTAGCCGCTGCGACGCACCGTGGATCCATGGAACGGCTTGCTGATAAAGGGGAGTAACATTCTGTAATCATCGTGGTGATTTGTTTCATTGTCTACCTGCCCTCTTTATTATTTTCTGGTTTTTACCCGACCCTCAGAGTTTTACTCGGTCGGCTCTTTGGTCGTAAATATAGGCAGTAGTATTGTACTAAGATACTAGTTGTCGTTTGAAAATTTGTCCCGCTCTTATATGGCATTTCCTTTCTGGTTTGTACCCGATCATTAATGCTCTAATTAATCAGCTCTTGGTCGTAAACACAGCAGGAACAATTGTACTAAGGCACAGGTTGCCGTTAAAGAGGGACCTCGTGGTTACATTTAGCTGTTAACTGGTTCAATTGTTTGACTGTAATTGCATTTCTCAGTCGTTAGTTTTTGTTTTCGTTGGCAGGAGAGCCAACACCGTGTTACTAGAGGAGGCCGATAGGCACGCGTTTTAGCTCACGCAGCTGGTGGAATACTTAACTTTAATCCGTTAATGAAGAACGTCGGTCTTGACGGTACATGAATCAATATCAATAGTAACTGATAATGGCGCCTTGCAAGGTCGTAGCAAATGACGTAGCTGAAGGCTATGCTAAACTATCGTCTCGGTAAATGAGAGCGTATTTTGTCAGTGAACCATCGCTAGCAAAGTCGGTTGTACAACTGGGCGAGTGCTAGGAAGTCTCTCTAGACCTGCCGTGTGGCGGCGCTCGGTCTGCAATCACTGATAGTGGCGACACGCGGGTCCGACGTATACTAACGGACCGCGACCGATTTAAAGGCTACCACCTAGCAAGTGTGGTGTCTGGCGGTGACGCCACAGTTATAATCTGAACAACCTGTTGTACTAAACTGTTCGTTTCTGTGTTTGAGAGACCGGGCCATTATTAATGTATTTTAGCTGGATCTTGTGTTTCGGCCGAGTGAGTTCTCTTGTAGCAAGTGTTCACAAGTCATGTTTTAAGATGTTCCTTCAGAGCGGTCTTAATAACTGACAATCATTTTAACTTTGAGTGTATTATCAGCCATCTGTCACCAGGAGTTTAGTCAAAATAAAATTGTCCGAAGGGACGGGTTGGGATCCAATCGCACCATGGCTGCCGATTGAAATTAAGAGGTTGGTTGCTTTGAAGTAGGCCTTATCATTGTCATATTGGTTCCTAATCTGTTTAACCTTGGTGCCCATGTTAACCCCGAAACTTTCGACATACAGCTTTCAAACTTTTTCGAGTAATTGAATAACTTTTGTCATTAATGGTGCTTATGTAGTTTTCATCTGTTTCAGAAAGACATTTAATAAGGGAGGCTGTGTCCTGCGCGGTAGTAAACGCCGCTGTTTCACCCGATAACGGGCGTCCTCCATGCACGGCCATCATGTAATCATTGTTGAATTGTTTGCTGTTTTGATTACTTTTGCAAAAGCGCAGTCATCTTAAAGTTTAAGGTCATCAAAATTTTGCAAATTTGTTCATTTTGTAAAAAAAAATTATGGTGATATATTGTTAAATAAACAGGTTGTGTGTTAAGAAAGTTATACTGGTGGGTCCTCCCTCCCACGTTTTCCTTAATTCCAGTAAGTACCACGTACCAAATGTATTGGCCACCGGCCAAAGAGACCATCCCCAAGCAGTCCCTGTGCTACTGTGGAGCGTGGGGATTGTCTGCCTTGCAGTCTTGTTACGTGTGGCTGTATTACATCCCGCAGTTTAACGTGGGTCCCTCCTTGACAGTTATACAATGTAGCGGTCATTTGCTGCTCTAATTGACTGTGGTCGACCACTTTCTCCCCTTGGGGTAGCAGTGCATGTGGATCTAAGCGCTACCCATTCACATTAAACTGTGCTGTGAGAAATACCAGACTGCTGACTGCACTCGCCGCACTTCGTTTTTCTTCCGGTTTGCTTGCTGATTCTTCTCCATATGAAGTCATCCGATTGTTGTGTTCGGGCAGTGTAGTAATGAAGAACATCACCTTAGTTCACCGTAACTGCTCGCTGATTGACACACACACACACACACACACACACACACACACACACACACACACGCTGTCTTTTCCCATTCGTTCAACTGTCTCGTGCCATGGGTCCAGGCCCATTTGGCGCTATAGTCACGCTGACCTCAGATCCTGTGACATTTATCTTTATGTGGTCGACTGGGTGACCTCTGGAAGCATGCTCTCGCACTTTCATTCATTTCTACCGAATAGTTAGATATGTTGTGTTACCTTATGTACCTCGTTTTTAAGTTCTGCAGAGGTGTGTGCATGTCAGCATATTGTACTCTTTTCAACTAATAGTCAATGAGAATGCTCAACGTATTATACATTTCTAAGTATGCCATGAGTTATGGTATGGCAAATATCCATACGAATAAATCAGGAGAACAAAATCCGCGCTGATAAAATCTGAAAAATTGTACAGGAAATTAGTAATGTCAAGTTCTGCTGGTAAACATATGGACTCAAGAGGAAGACATTTCGCAAAGGACATGAGCTTACAACCAATTTTAGACCATGTGTATAAATCCACATTTGCAGCCACGCCATTATCAGAGTCAGTTTCACAGTCTTCAAGCACAGGCTAACAGTACGTCCAGCCTCCTGCATCTTGCATCTATGCTAGACGTTTCACCAGCTGGTCTACTTGACACTGCGGTACCCAGGCTACCACCCGTTACTGAAGTTCTGTTTGAAACTCTAGAAATGGTAGCTACTTAATCTGCATCGTAGTGTCCTCCAAATATTGAATCCTTTGATCTCTCTTTTGTAACCTCTTCCCAGCAATTCATTAAACGATCAACCAGAAATTCATCTGCCATGGAAAGATGGGCATCGACAGAACTTTTTCCAGAGTGCCTGGGGGCACGCTCTAAAATTGCCATTTGTGTTATAAATGAGTTGGTCCGTTTCGAGACATGTCGTTCCATAAGAACTGAGTTTTGTAGGTGGCAAAAAACTTACTACATCTCAGAGAATTCATGATTATCCATTCAAAATATGAATAAAAACTATGTACTCCATGTTCGACGGGAGAGGGGCAGGGAAATGTGGCCCCTCTTGCGGGTGCCTATGGCGCCTCCATGATGTCTTCTTACAGTTTCATTTGAAGATGAAACTGCTTCAGCTGTAAGAACTTTATTTATAAGCACGACCTGTTTCGCAGCATTTTAGCTGCATCATCAGGTCCAACAAAATCAATTCATATTGTGATCAAAAAAGAGAATGAGATGACCTGGCGTGACTATGAACACTGCATCGCTCTTCATTCTCTTTTTTGATCAGAACATGACTTAATTTTACTGCACCTAATGATGAAACTAAAATACTGCGAAACCAGGCGTGCTTACAAATAAAGTACTTACAGATGAAGCGGTTTTATGTCCAAATGATGTATCCAGGATGTGGCTGATCTGAGTAGATAGCCTTCATTCTCATATATTTAAAAGGAGTATTTACGAATGTCAGTATGATCCGTCTGACTAGAGAAAATCAACCAAAAGTAAGTGAACAATATACCTGTTACTTTCAAATGTGTGCTTAAACAGTTTCCGCCACATTGCGTATTTTTACTAATCATCCTACATGTGCATGTCAGCGGAAATAATTAAATTATTTCAGCGGCTAACGTTTTCCAGATAATTTGTTGAATTATCTCCAATCTTCATTCTTGATTAGAAGAAGCATTTCACAGCATAGAATCAGTTTAATTTTCTGTAACTAGGATCTAAATTCACGACAGTCTATTTTCATAGATGTGTGGTGCGGATGAAACGTAGCTGTAAATAAGCTTACAAACGATTCGCGTATTGCTTTTATGGTTTCTAATGTAGGAAATGTTACTGTAATTACCTTCGTTTATATCAGAGGATATAAGAAGAGTGAAAATACAGTAGACAAATGCTAACTGAACACAAAACGAGATCTGAAGACGAATGCATGAAAGGTCACAGGTAAATATTCAAGCCATGACTCACTCGTTCACTGATGTCACAAGCCTGTAATAAAAATGGGGGTTCCTATTTTAAAAAAATGCAGTTGATATCCGTTTGACCTATGGCAACGCCATCTAGCGGGCCAACCATAGCGCCATCTGGTTTCCCTCTTCAAGCTAGACAAGTTTCGTTCTTTGTTGTTTTTTCGTTTGACTCTTATTTCATATTTGGCCCGGTCACGATCAATGGACCACCCTGTATATATACAGGGTGGAGAAAAATTGTGTCACGAAATTTTAATCCTGAATAGCTCATGCCAGTAGGAAAGAAAATTACTAAGGTTGTGTAGGTCGACAAGGCGCCATTTTTAAACTACCGCACGCTCGGTGGCAATGCGCCAACCTTCCATCCTGGGGGGCTGGGGTCGAATCCGCCGGGTATCCGACACATCCATCGTAGTTTCATGGTAAGGCGTACCGGTAACAATTCCGTCAACAGCTGTTAGTTCACGCACAGAATGTCTTTTAAAAATTGTTTCGGCCCTGAAAAGCGCATTTTTTTCTGTAGCTGGGACATTGTGTACTTAAAGCAGGTGCTCGAACTGACGACCCTCTGACGCGGCACAGGCTTGGTAACACTGAAAGGTGTTTTGCCAACTCTTTCAAAGATTCCTGGCATTGCCCTGATGTGATTGGCGGCATGTTGAATGCGATCAATTAATTCCTCTTCGTCTCTAGGTGATTCGCTTCCGGGTGGGTGATCTAGAACCTTGAAGAATTCCCACAGGAAAAAATGCGGTGACGTGAGGGGGCCATGTCCTACGTGCACTTTTGCCAATTACCCGGCTGTCGAATAGTTCATTTAAATATCCGTGCACAGGATGACCGTTACGTGTGGGCGCTCCATCACGCTGCAACCACATGCGTCGCTGTATGTCGAGGGGAACATCTTCCAGCAGACAAGGTAGAGTTTCTTGCAAAAAGTAAAGGTAATTTGCCCTGGTAAGTCGAGGGGGTAGACAGACAGGTCCAATCAGATGGTTACCCACAAGGCCTGCCCAAATGTTGAGCGAAAATGGTTCCTGGTGCACCGGCCGTTGTGGCCGAGCGGCTCTAGGCGCTTCAGTGTGGAACCGCGCGACCGCTACAGTCGCAGGTTCGAATCCTGCCTCGGGCATGGATTTGTGTGATGTCCTTAGGTTAGTTAGGTTTAAGTAGTTCTAGGTTCAGAGACAGCAAAGGACTTGGAAGAGCAGTTGAACGGAATGGAAAGTGTCTTGAAAGGAGGATATAAGATGAACATCAACAAAAGCAAAACGAGGATAATGGAATGCAGTCAAATTAAATCGGGTGATGCTGAGGGGATTAGATTAGGAAATGAGACACTTAAAGTAGTAAAGGAGTTTTGCTATTTAGGGAGTAAAATAACTGATGAGGGTCGAAGTAGAGAGGATATAAAATGTAGACTGGCAATGGCAAGGAAATCGTTTCTGGAGAAGAGAAATTTGTTAACATCGAGTATAGATTTAAGTGTCAGGAAGTCGTTTCTGAAAGTATTTGTATGGAGTGTAGCCATGTATGGAAGTGAAACGTGACGATAACCAGTTTGGACAAGAAGAGAATAGAAGCTTTCGAAATGTGGTGCTACAGAAGAATGCTGAAGATAAGGTGGGTAGATCACGTAACTAATGAGGAGGTATTGAATAGGATTGGGGAGAAGAGAAGTTTGTGGCACAACTTGACTAGAAGAAGGGATCGGTTGGTAGGACATGTTTTGAGGCATCAAAGGATCACAAATTTAGCATTGGAGGGCAGCGTGGAGGGTAAAAATCGTAGAGGGAGACCAAGAGATGAATACACTAAGCAGATTCAGAAGGATGTAGGTTGCAGTAGGTACTGGGAGATGAAGAAGCTTGCACAGGATAGAGTAGCATGGAGAGCTGCATCAAACCAGTCTCAGGACTGAAGACCACAACAACAACAACAGGTTCTAGGAGACTGATGACCTCAGATGTTAAGTCTCATAGTGCTCAGAGCCATTTGAACCATTTTTTGTTCCTGGTGTCTGTGGACGTACGTGACATGAGGATTTCCCCTTGCCCAATACTGAACGTTTCCAGTATCGTAAAGGCCATCCCGAATGAAGGTGCACTCGTCGATAAATAACATAATGGCGGGGAAGTTGGAATCTCCTGCACCGCGTCGCAGAAACCACTGACAAAACCCTAGCCTGTGTTAATAGTCCGCCACAGCATTTAGGTCTTGCGGGGGGTGGAAACTAAATGGATGCCGGCCGTCATTCTTCAACCCCCCTCCCCCCCCCCCCCCGGAATAACCGATGAGAGTGACCCCCATGTCGTGCCCAACCGTTCAAATACACTCCTGGAAATGGAAAAAAGAACACATTGACACCGGTGTGTCAGACCCACCATACTTGCTCCGGACACTGCGAGAGGGCTGTACAAGCAATGATCACACGCACGGCACAGCGGACACACCAGGACCCGCGGTGTTGGCCGTCGAATGGCGCTAGCTGCGCAGCATTTGTGCACCGCCGCCGTCAGTGTCAGCCAGTTTGCCGTGGCATACGGAGCTCCATCGCAGTCTTTAACACTGGTAGCATGCCGCGACAGCGTGGACGTGAACCGTATGTGCAGTTGACGGACTTTGAGCGAGGCGTATAGTGGGCATGCGGGAGGCCGGGTGGACGTACCGCCGAATTGCTCAACACGTGGGGCGTGAGGTCTCCACAGTACATCGATGTTGTCGCCAGTGGTCGGCGGAAGGTGCACGTGCCCGTCGACCTGGGACGGGACCGCAGCGACGCACGGATGCAATCCAAGACCGTAGGATCCTACGCAGTGCCGTAGGGGACCGCACCGCCACTTCCCAGCAAATTAGGGACACTGTTGCTCCTGGGGTATCGGCGAGGACCATTCGCAACCGTCTCCATGAAGCTGGGCTACGGTCCCGCACACCGTTAGGCCGTCTTCCGCTCACGCCCCAACATCGTGCAGCCCGCCTCCAGTGGTGTCGCGACAGGCGTGAATGGAGGGACGAATGGAGACGTGTCGTCTTCAGCGATGAGAGTCGCTTCTGCCTTGGTGCCAATGATGGTCGTATGCGTGTTTGGCGCCATGCAGGTGAGCGCCACAATCAGGACTGCATACGACCGAGGCACACAGGGCCAACACCCGGCATCATGGTGTGGGGAGCGATCTCCTACACTGGCCGTACACCACTGGTGATCGTCGAGGGGACACTGAATAGTGCACGGTACATCCAAACCGTCATCGAACCCATCGTTCTACCATTCCTAGACCGGCAAGGGAACTTGCTGTTCCAACAGGACAATGCACGTCCGCATGTATCCCGTGCCACCCAACGTGCTCTAGAAGGTGTAAGTCAACTACCCTGGCCAGCAAGATCTCCGGATCTGTCCCCCATTGAGCATGTTTGGGACTGGATGAAGCGTCGTCTCACGCGGTGTGCACGTCCAGCACGAACGCTGGTCCAACTGAGGCGCCAGGTGGAAATGGCATGGCAAGCCGTTCCACAGGACTACATCCAGCATCTCTACGATCGTCTCCATGGGAGAATAGCAGCCTGCATTGCTGCGAAAGGTGGATATACACTGTACTAGTACCGACATTGTGCATGCTCTGTTGCCTGTGTGTATGTGCCTGTGGTTCTGTCAGTGTGATCATGTGATGTATCTGACCCCAGGAATGTGCCAATAAAGTTTCCCCTTCCTGGGACAATGAATTCACGGTGTTCTTATTTCAATTTCCAGGAGTGTACTTGTCGTAGGTGCTTCCTCGGTGCGCTCGAGAACAGTCTTCAAATGCAGCATCCCGTCGTGCCCGAGGTCTTCCAGCCTCACGCTGATATCACGCTGACGAGCTTGTTTGGCCCAGTAGCCGGTAAACTGCTGTAAACGTTTGCAGGTGTGGTGGCGTCTTGATGGGTACCGTTCCTCATACAACCATCGAGCTTCGTACGAATTACCGTCAGCTAGTCCATAAACAAAAACCACATCTCATTGTTCTTCGAACGAATTCTGTGCTGCCATGCTTACCGACTAAATCGCAGGTGACGTGTGTGTGCTCCGAAGCGAGGCTTACATATGACTGCCTCTGACGTGAGGTGGAGACAAACAGCAAGAGCTACTCGACACGTGTGCGTGTCACTTTGGGGCAGTGACGGGGCGAGGGACGTTTGCATGTGTGAACCGACCACCGTAGCGCTGCCCGTCAACCGACGAATGGCAACAGGGCAATCCCACGGCCAATCGGAGCGCGTGTGCCCTGATATCCATGGGTTATTGAGACAGTGATCAGTTCACACCAGACAACTGCCCATCAAGTAATTATCCGTCCTCTGGTGGAGGGAGAAAAGCGTTCTGCTTCAGCAGTTCTTGTGGTACTGGTACCCAGTATTGCGTCTGCTTGCAATAAATGTGCTTCCATTCGCGGTGTTGGCTCTGTTCAGGGTCCACCTACATGTTGCTTTCTTTTTTGAGTTATCGGTCTCCTGACTGATTTGACGCGGTCAGCCGCGCTGGATTAGCCGAGCCGTCTGGGGCGCTGCAGTCATGGACTGTGCGGCTGGTCCCGGCGAAGGTTTGAGTCCTCCCTCGGGCATGGGTGTATGTGTTTGTCCTTAGGATAATTTAGGTTAAGTAGTGTGTAAGCTTAGGGACTGATGACCTTAGCAGTTAAGTCCCATAAGATTTCACACACTTTTTTTTTTTTTTTGACGCGGTCAACCATGACTCCCTCTCCTGCGCCAGACTCTTCACTCAGACAGTAGCACTTGCAACCTACGTTCTCAATCTCTATCTTCCTCTACAGTTTTTACCCTCTACAGTTCCCTCTAGTATGATAAAAGTTGTTCCGTGGTGTCTTCACAGATGTCCTACCATCCCGTCTCTTCCTTATACATTGCCTTACCAGTTCAACTAAGTTTCTAGCTGTTCTCATTTCTGCTACTTTCGTCTTTCTTTGATTCACTTTCAATCCATATCCTGTTCTCAGTAGACTGTTCATTACATTTTTCGGACCCGTAATTCTTCTTCACTTTCACTGAGTGTAGCAATGACATCAGCGAATCTGATCATTGATATTCTCTCACCTTGAATTTTAATCCCACTTCTGAACAATTCTTTTTTTCCATCATTGCTTCTTCAACGTTAGGCGCAAAAAGCTACATCCCTGTCTTACACTTTTTTTTTTAAAATCCTAGCTCTTCGTTGTTGAACTTCCATTCTTATTATTCCCTCTTAGCGATTATAGCTATTGTATATTACCCATTTTTCCGTATAGCTTAGCCCTATTTTTCTCAGAATTTCGAACATCTTGCACTATTTGACATTGCCTAATGCTTTTTTACAAGTCGACAAATACTATGAACGTGTCTTGTTTCTCCTTTTTCTTGCTTCCATTATCAACTGCAACGTAAGAACTGTCTCCCTAGTGCATTTACCTTTCCTAAAGCCAAACTGATTTACATCTAACACATTCTCAATCTTCTTTTCCATTCTTCTGTATATTACTTTTGTCAGCAGCTTGGATGCATGAGCTGTTAATTTGATTTTCCGATAACGTTCGCACTTGTCGGCTCTTACAGTCTTGGGAATTGTGTGGATGATATTTTTCCGAAAGTAAGACAATATATCGGCAGAGTAACACATTCTACACACCAACCTTAATAATGAAATACAATTAAATTAATACCATTAGCTGCCGACAGGCGTTGATATACATCAACGGGGAGAGTTGAAAATGTGTGCCCCGACGGGGACTCGAACCCAGGGGTCCTGCTTACATGGCAGACGCTCTATCCATCTGATCCACCGAGGCCACAGAGGATAGTGCGACTGCAGAGGGACTTATCGCCGGCACGCTCCCCGTGAGACCCATATTCTCCACTTATAATCCACACACTACATTCGTAGTGCCCCTGTCATTACACCTTAATAATCGTTTTGTTGCCACTTCCCTCAACGATTTAAGAAATTCTGGTGGAATTTTATCTACGCCTTCTGACTTATTCAATCTTAAGTCTTACAAAGCTCTTTTAAATTGCGATTCTATTACTGGATCCCCTATCTCCTCTACGTCGACTTCTGTTCCTTCTTCTTCCATGTCATGAGACACGTCTTTTCCCCCTCAAAGGGCCCTTCATTGGACTCTTCCCACCTATCCGGTCCGTCCTCTGCATTTCAAAGTGGGATTCAGATTGCACTCCTAATGTTACCACCTTTGCATGTAATATGACAAAAGGTATAATGGAAATGGTCTCTAGGAGGCGGTGATGGGACCTAGTGGATTCTGATGTCTCCTCTTTTTTGAAAATATGCTCCGTGCCTCACGTGCTATGTCATTACCACTCCCGTACATGAAGGTCAGCCATTTCTTCATTTGGGAATCTGTGTTGAGACATGGCAACCACTTAAGATGCTACATGTCGAAATTGAGTTTGCTATTCATTGTAAGAAATAGTATCTCCAACGGAGTTGTAACAATGGCGTTACTGCGTATCGGACAGACTACTGCTTTCCACGCGTATCGTATATGGATTGCTTCTTTCATTGTCCTCTACTCCTCCCTTTTCGTTTGTACCAAGTGTACAAATATCTTTTTGTTCACGATTTCCGCCTGCCTCTCACGTAATTATTCACTATATGGTGGAGGGCCAAACGCGTTCAGCTCGACATTCCTGAAGCTTCTTTCCAACAGGTGGTGGAACGATCTGCTGGCATGGAAAAGGCATGGGCCTTTAAACCAGCGCAGTAGGATCCAATCACAACCCTTTTTCATAAATTATGGAATCATAATTTCCATGTCGGACAAAGGATCCTTTCCTCCAGAAGCTGGAGAAGTACTATACTACCCAAGCGAACAGAAATGATATACAGGGTGTTACAGAAAGGTATGGCCAAACTTTCAGGAAACATTCCTCACACACAAATAAAGAAAAGATGTTATGTGGACATGTGTCCGGAAACGCTTAATTTCCATGTTAGAGCTCATTTTAGTTTCGTCAGTATGTACAGTACTTCCTCGATTCACCGCCAGTTGACCCAGTTGAGGGAAGGTAATGTTGACTTCGGTGCTTGTGTTGACATGCGACTCATTCCTCTACTGTACTAGCATCAAGCACATAAGTACGTACCATCAACAGGTTAGTGTTGATCACGAACGTGGTTTTGCAGTTAGTGCAATGTTTACAAATGCGGAGTTGGCAGATGTCCATTTGATGTATGGATTAGCACGGGGCAATAGCCGTGGGGCGGACACTGCAATGGACGAGGCAATTCTTCGTGCAGTTGACGATAACCCTAATGTCAGCGTCAGAGAAGTTGCTGCTGTACAAGGTAACGTTGACCACGTCGCTGTATGGAGAGTGCTACGGGAGACCCAGTTGTTTCCGTACCATGTACAGCGTGTGCAGGCACTATCAGCAGATGACTGGCCTCCACGGGTACACTTCTGCGAATGGTTCATCCAACAATTCAGTGCAAATGTTCTCTTTACGGATGAGGCTTCATTCCAACATGATCAAATTGTAAATTTTCACAATCAACATGTGTGGGCTGACGAGAATCCGCACGCAATTGTGCAATCACGTCATCAACACAGATTTTCTGTGAACGTTTGGACAGGCATTGTTGGTGATGTCTTGATTGGGCCCCATGTTCTTCCACCTAAGCTCAATGGAGCACGTTATCATGATTTCATACGGGATTCTCTACCTGTGCTGCTAGAACATGTGCCTTTACAAGTACGACACAACATGTGGTTCATGCACGATGGAGTTCCTGCACGCTTCTCAACAACAGATTCGGTGACCGATGGATTGGTAGAGGCGGACCAATTCCATGGTCTCCACACTCTCCTGACCTCAACCCTCTTGACTTTCATTTATGGGGGCATTTGAAAGCTCTTGTCTACGCAACCCCGGTACCAAATGTAGAGACTCTTCGTGCTCGTATTGTGGACGGCTGTGATACAATACGCCATTCTCCAGGGCTGCATCAGCGCATCAGGGATTCCATGCGACGGAGGGTGGATGCATGTATCCTCACTAACGGAGGACATTTTGAACATTTCCTGTAACAAAGTGTTTGAAGTCACGCTGGTACGTTCTGTTGCTGTGTGTTTCCATTCCATGATTAATGTGATTTGAAGAGAAGTAATAAAATGAGCTCTAACATGGAAATTAAGCGTTTCCGGACACATGTCCACATAACATATTTTCTTTCTTTGTGTGAGAGGAATGTTTCCTGAAAGTTTGGCCGTACCTTTTTGTAACACCCTGTATTATAAATGGGATTGTCAAGACAGTCCAAGCAACTGCTCGTCCATCGACCGATCGAGCCTGATTCACACCGCTCTGCGAGTCAAAACTTGACGCTCTCGAATACCCGAGACGGAAAAGTGTTAGACACTTAGACTGTCTCTAACGAGCCTCTTGATTTTGGCAGACACCGAATGCTGCCACCGGCGATTAGTTAATTTCTCAACGGCAGACACTGCGGTAGTGAAACACCACTTCCCGAGAACGGTGTCCAGGGCAGAGGTCACGTTATGTTACCGTTCGGAGCAGTAACTGGCAAGCAAAGCGGGAGGCTATAAAGCGTGGCGCACCGTAAAACAGAGCGGCATCCGGCAGAGTTGGCCAATAGCCGCCTGCCTTTTAGAGCTCCAACTCGCAGAGATCGCGGCCGGCTGTTTTTATGGGTCCATCATAAAGGGCGCGCCGCTTATGCGAGACCAGCAGAGGAGCAAACAGTTCCACGTGACCCACTCTCGATTGCCTCCAACGAGAGTCGTACAGTGGAAAATGGTATCGTGTCTGGTGTAGCGTATTGTGTTCAACTGCACTAGGATGACTAATGTTGCGAGACACTTGTGATGCCCTGCACAGAGAGGTATATAATAGCAGTCAACGAAACTCGGGGTACGTGATAGCCACAAGCAGGTGAATACTTAAGTAGGCCAATGAATTACTTACAACAATAAAAGAGAACACATACAGAATGCTACTGGACAGTGTGTGACAATTCTGTTGAATTCTCCGGACATTAATTCAATCAATCGAGAAAACTGCTGGCTTATCGTAACATAAATGTTCACGTTTTTAAAAAGTCATTTTGCTCATATTTATCAGCTCTCATCACGTTATTTAAACTGTCGTTGAAATTCAGTCATTTGCGTCGATGCCGTCCTAGAATAGTAGAGGTGTATAGTTACTACCGCAATGGGAGACGAATCAGTAATAAGAGGCCATTGTATTTCTGTAAAATAAATAACCGTTAACATCCAAAACATAATGACGATGTTATTGTTCTGCTCTTCTGTCCGAAGGCCGGTTATATGTAGCTCTTACCGCTTGTCCTCTGCAAGTCTATTCATTTCTGCCTAACGTTTGCAGCCCACGTTCATATTAATCTGAAAGCTAGGCATTCTTCTACAATTTTTCTGCTCTACACCCCCTACCCCGCCCATCGCCACACTGTCACCATTGTTGATGTTGTTGTCTTCAGTCCTGAGACTGGTTTGATGCAGCTCTCCATGCTACTCTATCCTGTGCAAGCTTCTTCATCTCCCAGTACTTACTGCAACTTCATCTCTTGGTCTCCCTCTAAGATTTTTACCCTCCACACTGCCCTCCAATACTAAATTTGTGATACCTTGATGTCTCAGAACATGTCCTACCAACCGGTCCCTTCTTCTCGTCAAGTTGTGCCACATACCCCTCTTCACCACAATTCTATTCAATACTTCATCATTAGTTATGTGATCTACCCATCTAATCTTCAGCATTCTTCCGTAGCACCACATTTCGAAAGCTTCTATTCTCTTCTGGTCCACACTATTTATCGTCCATGTTTCACTTCCATACATGGCTACACTCCATACAAATACTTTCAGAAACGACTTCCTGACACTTAAATCTATACTCGATGTTAACAAATTTCTCTTCTTCAGAAACGCTTTCCTTGCCATTGCCAGTCTACATTTTATATCCCCTCTACTTCGACCATCATTAGTTATTTTGCTCCCCAAATAGCAAAAGTCCTTTACTACTTTAAGTGTCTCATTTCCTAATCTAATTCCCTCAGCATCACCCGACTTAATTCGACCAAATTCCATTATCCTCGTTTTGCTTGTGTTGATGTTCATCTTATATCGTCCTTTCAAGACACTGTCCATTCCGTTCAACTGCTCTTCCACGTCCTTTGCTGTCTCTGACAGAATTACAATGTCATCGGCGAACCTCAACGTTTTTATTTCTTCTCCATGGATTTTAATACCTACTCCGAATTTTTCTTTTGTTTCCTTTACTGCTTGCTCAATATACAGATTGAATAACATCGGGGACAGGCTACAACCCTGTCTCACTCTCTTCCCTTTCATGCCCCTCGACTCTTATAACTGCCATCTGGTTTCTGTACAAATTGCAAATCGCCTTTCGCTCCCTGTATTTTACCCCTGCCACCTTTAGAATTTGAAAGAGAGTATTCCAGTCAACATTGTCAAAAGCTTTCTCTAAGTCCACAAATGCTAGAAATGTAGGTTTGCCCTTCCTTAATCTATTTTCTAAGATAAGTCGTAGGGTCAGTATTGCCTCACGTGTTCCGACATTCCTGCGGAATACCCAAGAATATGCCATCATCATTTAACCATACAGTAAAGCTGCATGCCCTCGGGAAAAATTACGGCTGTAGTTTCCCCTTGGTTTCAGCCGTTCGCAGTACCAGCACAGCAAGGCCTTTTTGGTTAGTGTTGCAAGGCCAGATCAGTCAATCATCCAGACTGTTGCCCCTGCAACTACTGAAAAGGCTGCTGCCCCTCTTCAGGAACCACACGTTTGTCTGGCCTCTCAACAGATACCCCTCCGTTGTGGTTGCACCTACGGTACGGCCATCTGTATCGCTGAGGCACGCAAGCCTCCCCACCAACGGCAAGGTCCATGGTTCATGGGGGTAGGCTGTCACCATTACTAAATTAAAAGATCCTTGATACCTCCATATCAAATGACCCTTTCACTGTCTGTTTTGATGCGGCCCGCCACAGCTTCCTGTCCTGTCACAACTTCATCATCTTAAAGTAGCACTTACATCCAGCATCCTTAATTATTTTTTGGATTTAATCCAATCTCTGTCTTCTCCTACAATTTTTACCCTCAACATCTCACTGTAGTACCATGAAAAATAGTCTCTGAACTCCGTCCCTATTATTCAAAAAATGGTTCAAATGGCTCTGAAAACTATGGGACTAAACATCTAAGGTCATCAGTCCCCTAGAATCTCTGTCTTCTCCTACAATTTTTACCCTCAACATCTCACTGTAGTTCCATGAAAGATAGTCTCTGAACTCCGTCCCTATTATTCAAAAAATGGTTCAAATGGCTCTGAGAACTATGGGACTAAACATCTAAGGTCATCAGTCCCCTAGAACTTAGAACTACTTAAATCTAATTAACCTAAGGACATCACACACAGCCATGCCCGAAGCAGGATTCGAACCTGCGACCGTAGCGGTCGCGCGGTTCCCGACTGTAGCGCCTAGAACCGCTCGGCCACATCGGCCAGCCGCTATTATTCCACATATTTCTTTCCTCGCCAATTCTGCAGAGCATCTCCTCATTTCTTATCAGTCCACCTAATTTTAAAAATCCTTTTGTAGCACCACATTTCAATTTCTTCGATTCTCTTCCCTTCCCGTTTCCTACAGTCGATGATTCCCTGCTACACATTACTGTGCTGCAAACGTACTCATAAACGTCTTCCTCAAATTAAAGACTATGTTCGATCGTGGCAGGCGTCTTTTGTCAGGAATACCATCTTTGCCTATAACAGTATGGTTTTCATGTCCTCCTCGCTTTGTCCGTTCAACGTTATTTTTCTTCAAAGATAACGGAATGCCTTCAATTCATTAATCTAATGTCTGCTACTTGTTACTGCTTTCACTAAGGATGGCCACTAGGTGGTTATAATTACACCTACATCTACATCTACATGGATACGCTGCAAATCACACTAAAGTGACTTGAATAGAATTCATCGCACCACCTTCACAATAAATCCCTATTAGAAAATCTCGAACAGCGCGTGGAAAAAGCGAACACGTATATCTTCCCGTGCGAGCTCTGATTTCCCTTATTTTATCATGATGATCGTTTCTCCCAATGTAGGTCGCCGTTGAAAAAATATTTTCGCATTCGAAGGAGAAAGTTGGTGATTGGAATTTTGTGAGAACATTCCGCAGCAAAGAAAAACGCTTTTGTTTTAGTGATTTCCACCCCAAATCCTATTTCATTTCAGTGACATTCTCTCCTCTATCTCGCGATAATACAAAAAGTGCTCTCCATCTTTCAACTTTCTCGATGTACTCCGTTAATTCTATCTGGTAAGGGCCCCACACACCTCCGTAATACTCTAAAAGAGACGGACAAGTTTATTGTAGGCAGACTCTTCAGTAGACCTGTTAAAATTTCTGTGCCCTGTGAATAAATCGCAGTCTTTGGTTTGCCTTCCCCACAACATTTTCTATATGTTCTTTCCAGTTTAAGTTGTTCGTAATTGTAGTTCCTAGGTAGGTAGTTGAATTTACTGCTTTTAGATTCGACAGATGTATTCTATAACGGGAATTTAACTGGTTCCTTTTAGCACTTTTGTGGATGACTTTAAACTTTTCGTTATTTGGGGTCAATTGCCAATTTTTGCACCACACACTTATCTATTCTAAATCGTTTTGCAATTTATTTTGAACATCTGCCGACTTTGCTAGACTATAAACGACAGCTTTATCTGCAAACGATCTAAGATGGCTGCTCAGATTATCTCCTAAATTGTATATATATGTAAGGAACAACAGAGGGCCTGTAACTCTACCTTGGGGAACGCCAGAAATCACTTCTGCTTTACTCGATGACTTTCCATCAATTACTACAAACTGTTACGTCTCTGACAGGAAATTTCGAATCCAGTCACATAAGTGAGACGATATTCCAGAAGCACGCAATTTCACTACAAGCCGTTTGTGTAATACAGTGTGAAAAGCCGTCTGGAAACCGGGAAATACAGAATCAACTTGAAATTCTTTGGCGATGTTTCATAAGAACGATGTTTCCTAAATCCGTGTTTACTATACGTAAAAAGACCGTTATCTTCAACGTAATTCATAATGTTCGAACACGATATATGTTCCAGAATCCTGATGCATATCGACGATAATGATATTGGCCTGTAATTTAGTGGATTACTCCTACTGTTGTTGTTGTTGTGGTCTTCAGTCCTGAGACTGGTTTGATGCAGCTCTCCATGCTACCCTATCCTGTGCAAGCTTCTTCATCTCCCAGTACTTACTGAAACCCACATCCTTCTGAATCTGCTTAGTGTATTCATCTCTTGGCCTCCCTCTATGATTTTTACCCTCCACGCTGCCCTCCAATGCTAAATTTGTGATTCCTTGATGCCTCAGAACATGTCCTACTAACCGGTCCCTTCTTTTTGTCAAGTTGTGCCACATACCCCTCTTCACCACAATTCTATTCAATACTTCATCATTAGTTATGTGATCTTCCCATCTAATCTTCAGCATTCTTCCGTAGCACCACATTTCGAAAGCTTCTATTCTCTTCTTGTCCAAACTATTTATCATCCATGTTTCACTTCCATACATGGCTACACTCCATACAAATACTTCCAGAAACGACTTCCTGACACTTAAATCTATACTCGATGTTAACAAATTTCTCTTCTTCAGAAACGCTTTCCTTGCCATTGCCAGTCTACATTTTATATCTTCTCTAATTCGACCATCATCAGTTATTTTGCTTCCCAAATAGCAAAACTCCTTTACCACTTTAAGTGTCCCATTTCCTAATCTAATTCCCTCGGCATCACCCGACTTAATTCGACTACATTCCATTATCCTCATTTTGCTTTTGTTGATGTTCATCTTATATCATCCTTTCAAGACACTGTCCATTCCATTCAACTGCTCTTCCAAGTCCTTTGCTGTCTCTGATAGAATTACAATGTCATCGGCGAACCTCAACGTTTTTATTTCTTCTCCATGGATTTTAATACCTATTCCGAATTTTTCTTTTGTTTCCTTTACTGCTTGCTCAATATACAGATTGAATAACATCGGGGACAGGCTACAACCTTGTCTCACTCCCTTCCCAACCACTGCTTCCCTTTCATGCCCCTCGACTCTTATAATTGCCATTTGGTTTCTGTACAAATTGTAAATAGCCTTTCGCTCCCTGTGTTTTACCCCTGCCACCTTTAGAATTTGAAAGACAGTATTCCAGTCAACATTGTCAAAAGCTTTCTCTAAGTCTACAAGTGCTAGAAACGTAGGTTTGCCTTTCCTTAATCTTTCTTCTAAGAGAAGTCGTAAGGTCAGTATTGCCTCACGTGTTCCAAAATTTCTACGGAATCCGAACTCATCTTCCCCGAGGTCAGCTTCTGTCAGTTTTTCCATTCGTTTGTAAAGAATTCGCGTTAGTATTTTGCAGCTGAGACTTATTAAACTGATAGTTCGGTAATTTTCACATCTGTCAATACCTGCTTTCTTTGAGATTGGAGTTGTTATATTCTTCTTGAAGTCTGAGGGTATTTCGCCTGTCTCATACATCTTGCTCACCAGATGGTAGAGTTTTGTCAGGACTGGCTCTCCCAAGGCCATCAGTAGTTGTAATGGAATGTTGTCTACTCCCGGGGCCTTGTTTCGACTGAGGTCTTTCAGTGCTCTGTCAAACTCTTCACGCAGTGTCGTATCTCCCATTTCATCTTCATCTACCCTACTACCTTTCATGAATACTGGAGTGACCTGTGCAGTTTTCCAGTCTTTGGGTACAGGTCTTTCGTCTAGCGAACGGTTGTATGTGATTGTTAAGTATGGAGCTATTGCATCAGCATACTCTGAAAGGAACCTAATTGGTGTACGGTCTGGACCAGAAGACTTTCTTTTATTAAGTGATTTAGGTAGCTTCACTACTATGAGGATATCTATTTGTAACGTGTAAGTTACACATACTGGCACTGATCTCGGTTCGAATTCTGCAATATTTACTTCGTCTGCTTTGGTTAAGGAATTTAGGAAGGCTGTTTTTAGTAACTCTACTTTGGCAGCACTGTCGTCATTAGTACTTCCATTGCTGGTGCGGAGGGAAGGCATTTATTGTGCCTTGCCGCTAGCATACTTCACATACGAACAGAATCTCTTTGGATCTTCTGCCAGGTTTCGAGACAAAGTTTCGTTGTGGAAACTGTTATAAGAATCTCGCATTGAAGTCCGCGCTAAATTTCGATCTTCTATAAAATATTGCCAATCTTGGGGATTTTGCGTCTGTTTAATTTGGCATGTTTGTTTCGTTGTTTCTGCAACAGTGCTGTGACCCTTTTTGTGTACCAAGGAGGAGGATCAGCTCCGTAGTTCGTTAATTTATTTGCTATAAATTTCTCAATTGCTGTCGATACTATTTCTTTGAGTTCAAGCCACGTCTGGTCTACACCTACATTGTTGATTTGGAAGGGAGGAGGGTGTCTCGCAGGAAGGCGGCGAGTGAATTTTCATCTGCTTTTTTGATAAGGTATATTTTTCGTTTAGTTTTGGAGGATTTGGTGGTTACAGTATTCAATCTCGCTACGACAACCCTATGTTGACTAATCCCTGTATCCGTTTTGATGCGTGTCATTAGCTCAGGATTATTTGTTGCCAAGTGGTCATATGTGTTTTCACAGCCGTTTACTATTCACATGGGATCATGAACTAATTGCTCGAGATAATTTTCAGAAAATGTGTTTAGCACAGTTCCGGAATACGTTTTATACGTTCCTCCAGACTTAAACATGTATTTTTGCCAACATATCGAGGATAAATTAAAGTCACCACCAACTATAATTGTATGAGTCGGGTACGTGTTTGGAATTAAACTCAAGTTTTCTTTGAACCTTTCAGCAATTGTATCATCTGAGTTGGGAGGTCGGTAAATGGATCCAATTATTATTTAATTCCGGTTTCCAAGAATGGCCTCTGCCCATACTAACTCCCAGGAAGTATCTACTTCAATTCCGCTGCAAGGTAAACTACTTATAACAGCAACTAACACGTCACCGCCAACAGTGTTAAGCATATCCTTTCGGAACACCGTTAAGTTCTTCGCAAAGGTTTCGGCTGAACTTATCTCCGGCTTTAGCCATCTTTCAGTGCCTTCTATTAGCGCTTGGAGCTCTGGTACTTTCCCAACACAGCTACAACAGTTTACAATCGTTATACCGATGGATCCTGTATCTTCGTTCTTCCTGTGTTCGGCCTGCACGCTTTGTGGCTGAAGCCCATCTTGTGTTTTCCTGAGACACTCTCACCTAAAAAACCGCCCAGTCCACACCACACAGCCCATGCTACCCGTGTAGCCGTCTCCTGCATGTAGTGGACTCCTGCCATATTCAGCGCAACCCGAAACCCAACCACCCTATGGCGCAAGTCGAGGAATCTGCAGCCTACACGGTCGCAGAACCGTCTGAGCCTCTGATTCAGACCCTCCACTGTGCTCTGTACCAGAGGTAAACAGTCGGTCCAGTCAACTATGCTGCAAATGGTGAGCTCTACTTTCATCTCGCAAGCAGGACTGGCGGCCTTAATCACTTTTGTTAGCCGCTCGAAACCAGAGAGAATGTCTTCCGAGCCAAAGCGACACACATCATTGGTACCGGCGTGAGGCACCACGTGCAACTGGCTGCACCGTGTGCTCTTCATGGCATCGAGAAGGACCTGTTCCACGTCTGGAATGACTCCGCCCGGTACGAACACGAAGTGCACATTGGCTTTCTTTCCTTCCTTGGAAGCCAAAACTGGTGGTGATCCAAGTGCTACGGTGGAGGCTGAATACATCGCAGGACGCAATAAATCCACTTTCTTCCAGCAGGTGAAAATATGGCGCTGTAAGCAGTCAGGACGTAGTGTGGGTGCAGGAAAATGGGACGGACTTCATACATGTGATAATGGTGGTTCTGGCGCATTTATTAGGATTTGGTCACAAGTTACAACATGTGTTCAGTACGGTCTCCCGACTCAGAAACATGCTACATCTTTAACACGGCATAATCGACAGTTGATCGCAACATATCCATTGTAATCAGAGTGTTATGTCACCTTATGCCACACTTCAGACCAGGAAGAGTCGGGACATATCCCTTCTAGACACAATCTTTCAGCTATCACCCCAGCCAGAAGTCACATGGAATATGTCGGTGTGTAACGCCGGAAATGCATACCCTCCTATTCCCATTTATTGTACTATAATTTTTTTCCTTGTTTTGTTACCTCAAGATATGACATTTCTGTGTCTTTATATATTGTAATTCTTTTACTATATATATATATATATATATATATATATATATATATATATATATATATATATATATATATACGCCTGGAAATGGAAAAAAGAACACATTGACACCGGTGTGTCAGACCCACCATACTTGCTCCGGACACTGCGAGAGGGCTGTACAAGCAATGATCACACGCACGGCACAGCGGACACACCAGGACCCGCGGTGTTGGCCGTCGAATGGCGCTAGCTGCGCAGCATTTGTGCACCGCCGCCGTCAGTGTCAGCCAGTTTGCCGTGGCATACGGAGCTCCATCGCAGTCTTTGACACTGGGAGCATGCCGCGACAGCGTGGACGTGAACCGTATGTGCAGTTGACGGACTTTGAGCGAGGGCGTATAGTGGGCATGCGGGAGGCCGGGTGGACGTACCGCCGAATTGCTCAACACGTGGGGCGTGGGGTCTCCACAG
This sequence comes from Schistocerca nitens, assembly GCF_023898315.1. Lineage (NCBI taxonomy): Eukaryota > Metazoa > Arthropoda > Insecta > Orthoptera > Acrididae > Schistocerca > Schistocerca nitens. The sequence goes on from NC_064614.1 coordinate 26,749,681, forward strand.
TACATCGATGTTGTCACCAGTGGTCGGCGGAAGGTGCACGTGCCCGTCGACCTGGGACCGGACCGCAGCGACGCACGGATGCACGCCAAGACCGTAGGATCCTACGCAGTGCCGTAGGGGACCGCACCGCCACTTCCCAGCAAATTAGGGACACTGTTGCTCCTGGGGTATCGGCGAGGACCATTCGCAACCGTCTCCATGAAGCTGGGCTACGGTCCCGCACACCGTTAGGCCGTCTTCCGCTCACGCCCCAACATCGTGCAGCCCGCCTCCAGTGGTGTCGCGACAGGCGTGAATGGAGGGACGAATGGAGACGTGTCGTCTTCAGCGATGAGAGTCGCTTCTGCCTTGGTGACAACGATGGTCGTATGCGTGTTTGGTGCCGTGCAGGTGAGCGCCACAATCAGGACTGCATACGACCGAGGCACACAGGGCCAACACCCGGCATCATGGTGTGGGGAGCGATCTCCTACACTGGCCGTACACCACTGGTGATCGTCGAGGGGACACTGAATAGTGCACGGTACATCCAAACCGTCATCGAACCCATCGTTCTACCATTCCTAGACCGGCAAGGGAACTTGCTGTTCCAACAGGACAATGCACGTCCGCATGTATCCCGTGCTACCCAACGTGCTCTAGAAGGTGTAGGTCAACTACCCTGGCCAGCAAGATCTCCGGATCTGTCCCCCATTGAGCATGTTTGGGACTGGATGAAGCGTCGTCTCACGCGGTCTGCACGTCCAGCACGAACGCTGGTCCAACTGAGGCACCAGGTGGAAATGGCATGGCAAGCCGTTCCACAGGACTACATCCAGCATCTCTACGATCGTCTCCATGGGAGAATAGCAGCCTGCATTGCTGCGAAAGGTGGATATACACTGTACTACTGCCGACATTGTGCATGCTCTGTTGCCTGTGTCTATGTGCCTGTGGTTCTGTCAGTGTGATCATGTGATGTATCTGACCCCAGGAATGTGTCAATAAAGTTTCCCCTTCCTGGGACAATGAATTCACGGTGTTCTTATTTCAATTTCGAGGAATATATATATATATATATATATATATATATATATATATATATATATATATATATATATATATGCATTTATGTCGATGTATAATTGGTTTGTTTTGTAAATATTATTTGTATTTTACGCTGGATCTTGCCTAGGGAAAACTACGCTATCGAACGAATAGGTCGTGTGGAGAACGAAAGTGTTTAGGATCTTTGGTAGCGTTAACTCTGCCGCGTGGAGCGCGGGCAGAGCAGAGTCTGGTTGGAGTAGTGCGATTGAGCAGGTGTGTTGTGTGACGCTCCCTCAAGTTGCCGGGCTTTCGGGGTTTGGCAGCATGTAATTGCGATCGACTGGCTATGGTAGTTTCTAGCACGGTGTCGCGGACGGGAAGCATTAGCTGGCGCACATCAAGAGCACGTTTCGCCTGGTGACCGTGTCGAGGAGAAGGCGCGCCAACATCCAGCTTCTGCAACAGCGACGGCCGACAATGAGTGACTGTCGCCACCTCCTCGATCGGCGACTTCAAACCTTCAATCAACTAACAAGGAAGACTAAAAGCACGTAAAGTTTCAGAACTGTATGGCAGACCTCAGCTTTTCAAACTGTTCAAATCACAAAATTACAGCAACGTAGCATGAACCTTTGTTGCTCATTGTCCCAATTGCATTACCAAGCAGGGTCCCTTCCTTTTCCGAAATGAATCCGAGTGTCGTTGAAATTCAAACGCCAGCATTAAAATAATATAATTAAATTTCACTGCTTTAATTTCAAAGTTCAGTTAAAGTATTCATAGCTGGCTACAATATTTAGATTACACGAGCACAAATTAAGAGTGCGAGTTTTGTTATAGTATTTTAGCTTACCTGTGACTGCAGCTCAGCTTGGTACGTACAAAATTTTACTATTGTTAATTGTTCAGAATCATTTAATTCAAGTTCAAAGTTAAATCTCTTATTTCTAAATTGCGTAGAGTCAAGTTGCTTTTGAAATGATTGTTGAGGTAGTCCAAGACTAACCGTATTTTACTGAATTTCGATGTGCTTCAGAAAGAAAGCTCACTATGAACTTCAGTCACTAAATTAACTTTCGATTTTACGGTTTTATTAATTCTATTGCTAAATTAAGTCAGAGTGTAGCGAAATTTATTACTTCTGACAAACTTTCAGTTTTCACACTACACGTGTCAACCTTCAGTTGCCACGCTTCTAGTGCTAATTATATGTGTAATAACCTTTCTTTTTCAGTTACTATAGTAATTGTCCTTAGGACTGGCGACCGTAATTTCCCCCAAATCTCAAATATCTAATTACCGCTAGTTTATTGTTAACGTAACGGCCGCACATTTACTTTCTTTATTAACTTTACCCCTTTTCAAAATTAATTTCCACCAGTTTCATTTGCATTTTTCCTTTCATTTAGATGTAACCCTTTCCTCCCTCTTTACAGACAGATTAACTTCGGTGACGATTGCTTTTCCCAAATTTCCATTAGGTACACGCGGTTTAATTTTTCACTGTCATTAAGGTCGATAAGTGAGGGGGAGGTTACAGGTGGGTCTAGAAGGTCTCACATCTTGAAATTGCTTAGAGATTATGCGGTCATTACCGAAGGTTTCTCGAAGCAAATCTTTCACGTGGCAAGTGACAGGTGGTGTTGCTCTATCTTGCATGGAAATAGTAGTGTAGACGCGTTGCATTCAGGCAAAGCTAGAAAAGTCGTCTTACAGAGGCAGGTCTTTATAACGTCCAGTCGTCACTGTACACCTAACATGCTCGCTAGGTGTCATCTCTCCGAAGAAAATCGGACCGAGAATGAAGGAGATTGTAAAACAACGCCAAAAAGTTACATAATCTGATTGCAGTGGATGTTCCTGCAAAATCCAAGTGGTGGAGTAGAATCCTATAAGCAACAGTTCTGCGACGTGCAGAGTAAAATGTGCCCCGTCCGCCAAAAGAATATTACGCCGCCACATGTCATCCATTTCCCTGCGTGTCCCAAAAATTAAATGGCGAAGTCATAGCGTCACAGCCTATTTTCGGGGATTCATTTGTTGCACAGTCTGAATCTTGTAGGGATACCAATCTAAAATGCTCCGTAAAATCTTAAGAATTGTTCATCAGAGAAGAGCCAATTCCCATGACAGCTGGAGCAAATGATACAAATGGCTCTGAGCACTATGGGACATAACTTCTGAGGTCATCAGTCCCCTAGAACTTAGAACTACTTAAACCTAACTAACCTAAGGACGTCACAGACATCCATGCCCGAGGCAGGATTCGAACCTGCGACCGTAGCAGCAGCGCAGTTCCGAACTGAAGCGCCTAGAACCGTTCGGCCACAGCGGCCGGCCTCTTTTTAATTCTTCTGTGTATAATCCATGACAGTAAGTTTGACGAAAGAGCTCTTGGCTGAATGTCGCATAATTGTCGTACTGTCGTTTATATTGGAAAGGCACAGGCGAATGCCAAGACGCAGTGCCGCAGCAACCCACCGCCGTGTACCTGCTTCAATGCTGACCACCTTCCGCGTGACGTCAGCCAGTGTCAAGACACTGCTCCCTAATTGGAAACTTCTACGTGACACAGGAACGCGGCAGTGTGTCTTCTTCGTGGAAGGCCCCAAGCAGCTGTATTTAAACCTCCAGCCCAGCTGAGTCGGTCGTCAGCATGCAGGGCTATGTTACGATGCGTGCCACATGATGGTGGCCATTATGTTATCGATAATGTTCTACTGACGCAGTCATCAACAGTACAGCTGGGCTTTGACGAGTCGGACAACAGCACAGTTACGACACCTCCATTCTTATGACGCAGCTGCCATCGCGCTGCAAACCAATGATCGCTGCCTGATGGCCCGACAAACAACCTGTTTCCATAAAATCTGAAATTTTCCCGGCGAATCAACTTTTGAAAAGCATTTAGGGACTGCCGCCTGTCGTCTTAAACTTCATTGCACGATATTTCGGCTGGACGACTGCCAGCCATCTTCAGGTGCGCCGAACGAGGACTGACGAAGACGTTATCCGCTCCGTCTTATATAGTGCGCTGATGGTACTGCCACTCATGCGTTGCAGTCGTGGGGACAGAAGGACCACACCGTCCAGTGACAGCGCCCTCGCTGGTGGAACTGCAAGACTCAGCTGCCGTCGGCATTGTCGCTGGCTGCAGCTATCGAAGTTTTCTGGCGTCTTCGTCTCGAGCAAATTTCGGATATGACGGGAGTCCACGCGTTATTCAATTGGTAACCACTGTCACGGTTCATTAGATTTCCCGCGATGCGTATTTCAACTGATTCTTTGATAACAGAGTCCCAAAAAGATGTTGCTGTGGTCAGAATCGAAGTTTTGTTGTACTCCATTGAATGTCCGTTGGAAACACGTGTTCCGCAACTGCAGACTTACTGGGTTGCAGTAGGCGAGTGCAACGTTGATGTTCAGTGCAACGCTCTTCCACTGTACGCCTTGTCTGTCCCATATAGGCCATACCACACTGACACGGTATTTTGTAAATTCCCGCCTTCCGCAGTAACAAATCAGCCTACACCGATCCCAGCAAATTCGAAATCTTACAAGGTGGACGAAAAACCACTATCACATGAAAATTATTAAGAATCCTCGCCATTTTGAAGGAGATATTTCCAACGAATGGAAGAAAAGCTAGGGACTTGGCTGGCGTATTCTCTTCTTTATCCCCTTCCCGGTTCCTGGCTCTAGTTGGGACGGCCCTGTTGATTTGCCCGGTCGAGTATCTATTGTTTCTGAACACCGTCCTTAAATGTGCAAGTTCCTTAGGCAAATTTTCTGCATCCGACACCGTATGTGCCCTGTGCAGAAGGGTTTTAAGTATACTCATGGTTTTGGATGGGTGATGGCAACTTGAAGAATGCAAGTACAAATCAGTGTGAGTGGGCTTACGATAAACAGAATAACTCACCAAGCCGTCACTCTTCCGTTTAAGGGGCTCCGGAACGCCCTATACTTGCAATGTTAAAATAACGCTTATAAATTACATCTTTCCTCACAAAGTATTTGAAGTAGGAAGTTGAACTTTTTACAGATTATTTATTGGAATATTGGCTACAACTTAACACAGGGATTTTACAAAATTTTAGTTCAGTTATTAAAGATGATTTTTTTCAATTGTAATCAAAATTCACAACATTTTTTGCAATTTGTTATTTATATATTCAAAAATATACAGTTTTTTGGAAAAAGGCTGTGTGAAATTATGCAGAAGGTACTGTGTAACATTTACTGAAAGTTTGAAACAAATATGTTTGGAAGATCCTTAGAAAACATGTAATTAGTATGAGAAAATAAAAGTTTTGGGAATCGAGCGACAAAGATTGGATTAACTTTTTAGTGCATTCCAGGTCCATAGGATGGATTATCTTCATCCTCTGCAAACTCCTCCAGCTTCCTCTTGTTCCTCCTCCTGTTTACTCTTGCTTCTATTTCTAGACTCTTTACAGCCCTGTCTGCAGCCCGAAGGCGTTCCTTGTCTAAAGCAAGCATCGCTCGTACCATGTTAGAACCTATCTTCATTCCCATATTTCTAAATACCTTTGGCTTTCCAACATTTCTCCTTTCTTAAAAGCCTTCAGACGATTTCTAATAACTTCACTTTTACTCATTATTATACTTCAACAAAACAGAGACTCAAGAAACAGAATTAATTACGAATATTTTCGAGATAACGATAGAGTAAATAAACATGAAACAATCGACAATCACACCAGCGATATATATTGAACCATCACAGGTTAGCCACCACACATACTTTATCTCACATCACTAAAATGTACCTGATGAACACGGACGTTAATAATAACACCATTTGACAGCAGTTTAACAGCGCCACAGTGGGTCACGCCCATGTAGAACACATTTCAAAAAAAAGAAAAATTTAAAAATAGTTGTAGTCTTCGGAATGGAATAAATTATATATCTATTAAAAGGTAATAGTCTGCAGATTCAGAAAACGCAAAAAAGTAAATATTGAACTTTTCATGATTTTGAGCCTTTCCGGAGCCCCTTAACCAAAACATCCAGGAGTGGAAGGCAACCATCTTTCTCCAGTTCCATAGTAAATCGAATATTCTCATGGATGGAGTTTAGATGATGAAAAAACTCCGTTAACTTAACTTCTCCGTGGGGCCACACTGTGAAAGTGTCGCCGACGTATCTCTAAAAAACAGTTGGTTTACAGACCGCAGATTCAAGTGCTCTCTCCTCAAAATCCTCCATAAAAAGATTAGCCACCAGAGGAGACAGAGGGCTGCGCATGGTGACACCGTCAGACTGTTCGAAAGGTAGGAGAAGAGGTCATAGCAGAATTGAAACTGTGAGGACGCGTCGTGAGTCGTGCTTGGGTAGCTCAGTTGTAAGGCACTTGCCCGCGAAAGACAAATGTCCCGAGTTCGGGACTCGGTCCGGCACAGAGTTTTAATCTGCCAGGAAGAGTATACATTTACAATTTTGCACCTGATGGCGCAAAAATGCTTTTTTCAAAATACTCTAACCGAACTTTTATTCATAACTTTTCTCTACAAACTGAACATGTATATCCATGTCTCTCCCTCTCAAAAGTGAAGCAAATGTTATGTCTCCTCAAGCTTTTCTGTTTCGTTCTTTCAAACTGATATTGATGACTACGGGAGGTCACAAATACAGTCCTTCTACTCCAGGCCCTCTTACCTTATCCAATCTCTCAGAGACAGCCGCCGTATAAATACCGACTCCCTCCGAACCTCTTCCGCAATATTCAAAGTGTGTGCTAGGCTGCTCTCTCTTGCACAACGATTACGCTAATGGCTGGAAGTGTCCATACGTCACGTCTGACAGCGGCGGTGGGATCTCAGGGCGTGGCCCAAGAAGGGGCTGCCGGGTCGTATCGCCGTGGATGGTCCTACGCGGGGGACCAGTAAAACTGATTGTGCCCCACCAAGTTCATCATCGGCTTGTTGTATTCGGGGTTTTACGAGTACCGGTAACGTAAAAGCTTCTACGTTAATTAAACGCGTCGGAATGAACTGGAAACACCGTCGCCAAGACGTTGACAGAACAAGGCCCACCTTTCAATTGACTCCTTGGCATCGGGCATGGAGGTCAGATGTGCCACTCACAATAGAAAGACATTACAGATGGGCAGACGCCTGCTTTTGGCAAAAATAAGGAATCAGGGAGTCTCCTGTTGAAAAAGTATCTCATCTCATTTGTGGGAACTATATAACGTCTGACTGTGGATGGAGAGATGGGAATTTGATTCCTACTCCTCAAGAATGTCGATGACGTACGGATAACAGGTAATGCAAACAGATACTAAACAATGATTTTTCCACACGAATGCGTTGAACCATGCTTACATCCCGCAAGTCAATAAGGTTCCTTGGTAATAATGTGGCGTTCGGATTCTTCGACCCACGTGTCATTTTAAGCAGGACTTCGTTCATAGTTTGTGAAGATCAAACTGCAGATATTCATGTAGAAACAAAAGATAACGCCTTGACACTTTTTCCATCCATCCCCCCCACCAGTCTCTGTGCTTTTCTTTTTCCAAAGCCCAGTACACACTCTACAGTTTTATCTATTAATTCTTCGATCCCATCTTTGTAGAAACACTTTTCTACAAGTTTCACATAATCGTGCGCGAAATGTTATAACTTTTCAGGACTACGACCCTCGATCGGTAAAAACGGAACCCTTATAGGATCAGTTTGTTGTCTTTCTGTCCGTCTGTTGAAAACCCTTTTTCTCATGAGTTGATAGACGTATCAAGTTGAAATTTATGTCTTTGGTCCTTTGGCGGTGTAAGACATTTCTAAGTCTATGCTGTGAAAAGATACGGTCATTCATGTCACTACTCTCGCAAACTCGCTCATCAAAACGTATAGGGTAATTCTCGTTGACCTAGACTCATGAAATTTGGCACGAAGCAAGATTTCATACTACAAGTAAAGGAAACAAACAAAAAATTGTTAGTCTGTAATTACATCACACGAAAAAAATCTTTTATCATTTGTTATGTGACGTCAAATTTGAAATCAAAACAGTCATTAGGTCTGCATTCAGACTGACTGGGTCATAATTGTAAATGTTCAACGTCAGACAAGGAATGACTTTATTACTCGTGTGACGTGTTTCGGAATGTATCCCTCATCTGAGATCCATGCGCGAACAGTGAACGTACACTACTGGCCATTAAAATTGCTGCACCAAGAAGAAATGCAGATTATAAACGGGTATTCATTGGACAAATATATTATACAAGAACTGACATGTGATTACATTTTCACGCAATTTGGGTGCATAGATCCTGAGAAATCAGTACCCAGAACAACCACCTCTGGCCGTAATAACTGCCTTTATACGCCTGGGCATTGAGTCAAACAGAGCTTGGACGGTGTGTACAGATACAGCTGCCCATGCAGCTTCAACACGATGCCACAGTTCGTCAAGAGTAGTGACTGGTGTATTGTGACGAGCCAGTTGCTCGGCCACCATTGACCAGACGTTTTCAGTTGGTGAGAGATCTGGTGAATGTACTGACCAGGGCAGCAGTCGAACATTTTCTGTATCCAGAGAGGCCCGTACAGGAACTGCAAATGCGGTCGTGCATTATCCTGATGAAATGTAGGGTTCGCAGGGATCGAATGAAGGGTGGAGCCACGGGTCGTAACACATCTAAAATGTAACGTCCACTGTACAGAGTGCCGTCAATGCGAACAAGAGGTGACCGAGACGTGTAACCAATGGCACCTCATGCCATCACGCTGGGTGATACGTCAGTATGGCGATCACGAATACACGCTTCCAATGTGCGTTCACCGCGATGTAGCCAAACACGGATGCGACCATCATGATGCTGTAAACAGAACCTGGATTCATCGGAAAAAATGACGTTTTGCCATTCGTGCACCCAGGTTCGTCTTTGAGTACACCATCGCAGGCGCTCCTGTCTGTGATCCAGCGTCAAGGGTAACCGCAGCCACGGTCTCCGAACTGATAGTTCATGCTGCTGCAAACGTCGTCGAACTGTTCGTGCAGATGGTTGTTGTCTTGCAAACGTCCCCATCTGTTGACTGAGGGATCGTGACGTGGCTGCACGATCCGTTACGGCCATGCGGATAAGATGCCTGTCATCTCGACTGCTAGTGATACGAGGCCGTTGGGATGCAGCAAGGAGTTCCGTATTACCCTCCTGAACCCACCGATTCCATATTCTGCCAACAGTCACTGGATCTCGACCAACGCGAGCAGCAATGTCGCGATACGATAAACCGCTATCGTGATAGGCTACAATCCGACCTTTATCAAAGTCGGAAACGTGATGGTACGCATTTCTCCTCCTTACAAGAGGCATCACAACAACGTTTCACCAGGCCACGCCGGTCAACTGCTGTTTGTGTAGGAGAAATCGGTTGGAAATTTTCCTCAGGTCAGTACGTTGTAGGTGTCGACGCCGGTGCTAACCTTGTGTGAATGCTCTGAAAAGCTAATCATTTGGATATCATAGCATTTTCTTCCTGTCGGTTAAATTTCGCGTCTGTAGCACGTCATCTTCGTGATGTAACAATTTTAATGGCCAGCAGTGTATATGTGTCCTGCCGAAAATGCATGCTCAACTCCGAATGTTCCGTAGAACCAGCGAGGTGTAAGGCGTACATTTTACTGTCGATAGCAACAACTCTTACAAGTGCCAGGGGCTACCTCAGAATAACCGCCACTCCTGTAAGTAGTGAGCGACGTAACCGAGCGAATATCGTTAATTGGAGTGGCCGTGCCCTGAATCAAACTTGGAGCATTACTAGCGAGAGTCTCTTTTACAATTGGCAGTCGATCTTATTTGCCGGTCGTCGCTCCGGTGAAATACGGTTCCCGCGGCGACGCGACGCGAGGAGTGCGTCGTAACTCATCGGTATCGGCGCGCGGGCAATTCGCATGTAACACGGCGCTGCGGCTTCCGTTCGGCCGCCTATGGAAATTTATGCGGTGCTGGCGCTCGCGGTGAATGAGAGGCGGCCTTTTGATACGTGGCGGCTGCTCCGGAAGAACGCTAATCTCGCGATGGACCGCCGACCAGTGCAGCCACCGCTGTTAGCCGATTGGCTGGCGCGCCGCGCCCTCGCCGGGTGTCTGAGTAATTGGCCCCCGGACGTTCGACAACGGCGCCGCGGCCCGTTTGCGGCGAGAAAGGTAACTGCGGACGATCGCTTTTACAGAATGGCTTACTCTGCCTAAACACATTTGTCGGATCTGTAGCCAGTAAATGAACGACCCCGCGGTTGCAAAACTCATCTTTCTTTCCCATTCCAGACGTAGCTACTGGAAACGTATTGTCCTGGAAATATTAAAAAAGCACCTTGAGCTACGTCTGCCACTAGCCGCCTCACGGTAAGTGGCGAAGGTTAATTCGTGAAACATCTCTCACTTCCCCCTTCTCTGCTCTTTTCGCGAATGAGTGTAAAACTATTGCTTAGACACTACATATTTTGTTCAACATTCCATCGTTGAACTTCTGTAATTAATGTGTATGATTAATTCGATATTGTAATGAAGTATAATCTCTGTAATGATCTTTCGCCTTTCTCATATAATCTCTTCGGTTATCTCTAAAATTAAATAATTTTATTTAAATAATTTTGTGTATAACTACCAATATATACAAATGTTCTGTGTTATTAAAAATGTTTGTTTGCTGTTATGTAAACTGCTGACCTTCACTTAGTGTTCTTAGTTAATTTGTATGTGAAAGGTGTTGTGGTTCCCCTCGGGAACGGAACTGCGTAGCGCGCAATTTGTGGTTGGCCTAGGTAGAAAAGGTGGAACCAAGAGTCAGTCGGGGACGAGCTACCAAACTATCAACTGCTCATGTAAAAGTTGTATATTGTGCTGGTACTGAGAGAGGCTTCCCGTGCCGCTGTACAATGCCTTGGATGGATGGATAAAGACCTGGAACTATTCTGGAATTGATATCTATCATCGCCACCAAGAAATGACCGAGTCCAGCAATTCTACTTGCAAATCCGCCTACCAACATGCAATCGCCACCACATTGCGCAATCACTGTAATGGAGCACTATAGTAATGTACAGTGAAGGATTAGCTCACTGGATGTTTTAGTGTGCACAAATATAAGATAACTTATACTCGAACTGTTATACCTACCTTGATTTTTTATCCCTAGTCACACAACCACTTAGGGTCCTTCCCACGCTAAAGTGATTACCGAGTGTCCTTGTTGAATGAATATTAATGATCAGTGTTTTAGCAGAACTGAGTAATATAGTGAATAATGCTTGCTGAAAATAATTTTTCTATTAGAACTTCTTATTAAAATTTTCTTGCCAACTTCTAAAGTGAAAGTTCTCAAAACTGAGTCTTACAGAGTTTTGCTTAGTAAGTGATCAAAGTGCAGTCCGTTGAAAATCACCCCAAAGGTGAGCTATTGTCTTATAACCACATCAAGTTGTGTTCTACTGCGGTAAGAGTTGAGAACTAATACTGTTGAAGGTTACATGTTCATACTTGTTAAGGGCTTGTTTCTTTAGTGTATTGAAAGTGTGTTTAGTATGCTCTGCTACAGTGGTCGAGATTAAGGGCCCCCCTCCACTGAAAGTAGTTTAAATGCACAAAGTTACTTAATTATAGCAAGTTTCAATTACTCTTCCTAGTCAAGTGAACTTTGTACAACCTTGGACTCCCCTTTTGTATTAAAAGTTCATATTAATGGTGTAACAGGATCAACAGTTCACTCTATTGTGCTCATGCTAGATAACGACTAATGGAAAGGCCACTATCTATGAAAACAATAGTTTCTTTATTCAAAAGACAGTGAGAAGTAATCTGTTAGTGAATTCCATTTAACTTTCATTCAAAATAAAAAGGTATTTAGCTGTGAGGGACTTAACCTATGACCAGTTTATAATTTTGCAGTGAAATAAATTTACAAGTTTTGTCAGATAGGAAAATGTTTGAAAAGTAATATTGAACTCATGCCCAATTTATGATCATGCAGTGAATATTAATAGTAACATTATTGAGACCATTCAGCTTGACTAAGTCCTCAAGGTAATAGTGTGTTTTGTTATCTGTTATATTTATGTAAATAGTTTGTTCTGATCTGTTAGCTCCAACCTTAACGTGAACGTACTGTATTCAGGTGCCAGAGTTCACTGCACTCGCGTGTGGCAAAGTATACGTTGTGTTTGTCCGTTAAAGTTACTCAAACCTATTTCCTTGAACAAGAATGTCAATCATTCTCTTGCCTAATTAGGCTGGCGACGGTTTCCTTTATCTTTTGAACAGTGTGGATAGGTTAAATATTGTTTATCACTGTTTAAATATTTACGTACTTCTGACTTTCACTTCCGATAAGCCACCTCCGTTAGGTATATCACGGTCAACACAACTAAAATCCTTTCAGAGGGTAACACTGCTCTGCTTCTTCATACTATAATTACTTGAATAAAAATAATTTCATTATACGAACTGCCTCCAGCTTTGACGTTATGGTATAGCAGTGGCGGACAGTAGTGTTATGTGGGGCGCGGGAAGAACGACTGCCGATAAGGTTCCGTATGAGTTCGAATTTTTCTAATGTGATAATCCTTTGCGTCTGGCCACCATCGTCTTAATTTCTCCTTTATCCAGCATCAGGCAGGTTTGGGACTATTTATGGTATTTCTCCACTTTCCTCTGTCTTTCCAGCATTCTTGCTCTGTAACTTATTTGTTCCAGTCTAGATTGCATCTTCTTAGACTCGTCTTTATTAAATCAACCCATCTTGCTGTAGGTCTCCCTTTTGCCCTCAAACTTGGCCTCCATCATTTGTTTTGGTGTTCTTCCATATTACATTCTCTTTACATATTCAATCCATCTTAACATGTTCTACTCAATCTTCCCACGTAGCACACAAGCAGTAATGTATTACTTGTCCTATTGTGTGCGGACAGGAGTGTATTGTCTTCTCTATTCAAAGCTATAATCAATGAATTTCATATATCAGAAATGTATTAAGTTATTTAAGGAATAATGCATTCAAGTAGCAATGAACTATATTCTATTTCAACTAAGAAGTTACAAACATAAGTGTATTTCTCATGTGAAGCTGAAATTCATGTATTCGGTGTATGAAGTGCACAAACAGCATTTAATCTGTGTAATCTGTGTAAACATACATTAGCGCAAACCATTTCAGATGAGAATAGCTCGAGGTTGTACCGAGACCTTCTCATATGAAATAGATAGAAATAGACCATTACTAACCAACATGCTCTCTCTATATTACAAATTATTCTTAACGACGCTCATTGTATTACATTTTATTTTTTTCTATTTTCTTTGATATTTGCATTGTATAAATTATATTCTCATCCACTAGGTAGTAACAAATCATATGGAACCATTTTGACAATTGTTAACCATTGAATTCGCTGTAACCTCAGAGAAACTTAAATATTATGTTCTTTATATTATTTAAAAAAATCATTAACAACTGTATGCCAATAAGACTGTAACAATGAGAACTCTTTGCTACTAGATTCAGAAGCATCCGACCCACCTTACATTTCAAGGCGGTGGGTTACTCTGTACTGTTAATGAAATGAAATAAATTTATCTTTCCTACATCTTCCATTCTCTTTGCATGTTCAGACCCTGTAAAACTGTTCTCCTCAGTTCTCCCATTCAGATTTTTTACTCCAATTTCGTTTCTATCAACTTCATTTCTTACTTTGCCTCTCGTCGTTTTCCCAGACATAGTTCTGAGGAATTTCTTTTCATCGTTGTGCATTCTACTCTCCTCTCTTCGTGTCATTGTGGAAGTCTCCGATGCATATGTCTTGTAAAGAGGTACAAGACAAATAGACGTAAATAAAAGCGGGAGATATGGAATCAAATTCAGTGTGGAGAAAAGCAAAACTATGTTGGTTTCTTGAGGAGAGAGAAGCCAAGGTGTAAATTAACATTACAGGACAGGATGTTGAAATTCTGGATGACTTTAAATATCTGGGAAGGGTGATAAAGGAAAATGGAAGAATGCACCCAGATGTTATCAAGAGGACACAACACTGCAATGCATTTTACCGGCGTGTGAGGGGATTACTCTAGGGAAGGGAGGTATCAATGGAGCTCGTGTCTGGTAGAAATCGATATACTGCTGTCAGAGTTTTAAAGGTTTCTCTTCCCGCTCAAAGTTGAATAGCTTTACCTCATGGTCCGATACTTGGATCTTCACGTATTCAACAGCACTTATCTATGTTTGACACTATCGTCCAAATATTACGCTAACACCGCCTCTACGAGACAATTACAGCGAATAATAGCCGGAGGCGTAGACAGAGGAATGGCACTTCAGCTGCCGCTGAAGGCTTCCTGAAGGCTTGTAGCCAGCGGTCAGTCAACGTAGGGGATGGAATGAATCTTTAAGCCGCCCAGGTCATCACTTCAAGGTTACTGAGAGCAGCAAATGGATGTCGTCGGTTTCAGCCCGCTGCCGCATACTGACACATAATGAGATCTTCAACACGTCGCACCAACCTCGCATTTTCCGGACACGTCTTCACACAAAAAGTGACTCTGTGAAGTGAAGTGTATACAAGATGCATGCAAGAAAGCTGTGCCTACCTCGCAACAAATGAAGACGGCAAGTGAAGCTTCAGTCTATGAAGCTGTATCCAGTACTCATGTTTCGTAAACACTACTTAATTCGCCGTCAGAATCATTGATGACACCAAATGACAGATGTCTCGCTGTAATACAGCTGTTGCTGGACATTCAGTATATGTAGAATACATTATGCTGAAATATCCAGACAGGATTGAGGCAGACGCTCAAAATCACCGGTTTCACTCACATTACAGCGCACACTCAGTCTACATTTAAGGAAGTGGGAGATCATGGGGATCATTTATTGATTACTAGCCATAACAGATTAGACATATCGCAGACGGAGTGCAATTCACATACTCGATTCAAGGAATACGTAACCACAAATAACAACATCAGCATATTAATGTACCGCCCTTTTTTAAATCCAAGTGACCTTTGTACATGCACCTAGCGTTCCTGGGTCAGATGCCTTTCCCTAGTAACTTGGGGTCTGCAAAGGTACACGTGTGGGGCTTTATCTTCCGTGCCCCATATGCTCCCGCCCCGTCAGTCCGCTGTTACTGGATGCAATAGTCGACGGTAACCCTGGCCATCACTATGTTATCAATTGCAGCAGTTAATGCTGGCCTTGGTGGTTTCCTTTGAATCAATGTGCTCGCGGTACGCCCTTGGCACACTCTTGCCACACAAAAAGCCTATTTACACTACTGGCCATTAAAATTGCTGCACCAAGAAGAAATGCAGATGATAAACGGGTATTCACTGGACAAATACACTCCTGGAAATGGAAAAAAGAACACATTGACACCGGTGTGTCAGACCCACCATACTTGCTCCGGACACTGCGAGAGGGCTGTACAAGCAATGATCACACGCACGGCACAGCGGACACACCAGGAACCGCGGTGTTGGCCGTCGAATGGCGCTAGCTGCGCAGCATTTGTGCACCGCCGCCGTCAGTGTCAGCCAGTTTGCCGTGGCATACGGAGCTCCATCGCAGTCTTTAACACTGGTAGCATGCCGCGACAGCGTGGACGTGAACCGTATCTGCAGTTGACGGACTTTGAGCGAGGGCGTATAGTGGGCATGCGGGAGGCCGGGTGGACGTACCGCCGAATTGCTCAACACGTGGGGCGTGAGGTCTCCACAGTACATCGATGTTGTCGCCAATGGTCGGCGGAAGGTGCACGTGCCCGTCGACCTGGGACCGGACCGCAGCGACGCACGGATGCACGTCAAGACCGTAGGATCCTACGCAGTGCCGTAGGGGACCGCACCGCCACTTCCCAGCAAATTAGGGACACTGTTGCTCCTGGGGTATCGGCGAGGAACATTCGCAACCGTCTCCATGAAGCTGGGCTACGGTCCCGCACACCGTTAGGCCGTCTTCCGCTCACGCCCCAACATCGTGCAGCCCACCTCCAGTGGTGTCGCGACAGGCGTGAATGGAGGGACGAATGGAGACGTGTCGTCTTCAGCGATGAGAGTCGCTTCTGCCTTGGTGCCAATGATGGTCGTATGCGTGTTTGGCGCCGTGCAGGTGAGCGCCACAATCAGGACTGCATACGACCGAGGCACACAGGGCCAACACCCGGCATCATGGTGTGGGGAGCGATCTCCTACACTGGCCGTACACCACTGGTGATCGTCGAGGGGACACTGAATAGTGCACGGTACATCCAAACCGTCATCGGACCTATCGTTCTACCATTCCTAGACCGGCAAGGGAACTTGCTGTTCCAACAGGACAATGCACGTCCGCATGTATCCCGTGCCACCCAACGTGCTCTAGAAGGTGTAAGTCAACTACCCTGGCCAGCAAGATCTCCGGATCTGTCCCCCATTGAGCATGTTTGGGACTGGATGAAGCGTCGTCTCACGCGGTCTGCACGTCCAGCACGAACGCTGGTCCAACTGAGGCGCCAGGTGGAAATGGCATGGCAAGCCGTTCCACAGGACTACATCGAGCATCTCTACGATCGTCTCCATGGGAGAATAGCAGCCTGCATTGCTGCGAAAGGTGGATATACACTGTACTAGTGCCGACATTGTGCATGCTCTGTTGCCTGTGTCTATGTGCCTGTGGTTCTGTCAGTGTGATCATGTGATGTATCTGACCCCAGGAATGTGTCAATAAAGTTTCCCCTTCCTGGGACAATGAATTCACGGTGTTCTTATTTCAATTTCCAGGAGTGTATATTATACTAGAACTGACATGTGATTACATTTTCACGCAATTTCGTTGCATATATCCTGAAAAATCAGTATCCAGAACAACCACCTCTGGCCGTAATAAGGGCCTTGATACGCCTGGGCATTGAGTGAAACAGAGCTTGGATGGCATTTACACATACAGCTGTCCATGCAGCGTCGACACGATACCACAGTTCATCAAGAGTAGTGACTGGCGTATTGTGGCTAGCCAGTTGCTCGGCCACCATTGACCAGACGTTTTCAATTGGTGAGAGATCTGTAGAATGTGCTGGCCAGGGCAGCAGTCGAACATTTTCTTTATCCAGAAAGGCCCGTACAGGACCTGCAACATGCGGCCGTGCATTATACTGCTGAAATGTAGCGTTTCGCAGGGTTCGAATGAAGGGTAGAACCACGGGTCGTAACACATCTGAAATGTAACGTCCACTGTTCAAAGTGCCGTCAATGCGAACAAGAGGTGACCGAGACGTGTAAGCAATGGCACCCCATACCATCAAACGGGGTGATACGCCAGTATGGCGATGACGAATACACGCTTCCAATGTGCGTTCGCCGTGATGTCGCCAAACACGGATGCGACCATCATGATGCTGTAAAGAGAACCTGGATTCATTCGTGCACCCAGGTTCCTCGTAGAGTACACCATCGCAGGCGCTCCTGTCCGTGTAGCAGCGTCAAGGGTAACCGCAGCCATGGTTTCCGAGCTTATAGTCCATGCTGCTGCAAACGTCGTCGAACTGTTCGTGCAGATGGTTGTTGTCTTGCAAACGTCCCCATCTGTTGACCCAGGGATCGAGACGTGGCTGCACGATCCGTTACAGCCATGAGAATAAGATGCCTGTCATCTCGACTGCTAGTGATACGAGGTCGTTGGGATCCAGCACGGCGTTGCGTATTACCCTACTGAACCCAGCGATTCCATATTCTGCTAACAGTCATTGGATATCGACCAACGCGAGCAGCGATGTCGCGATACGATAAACTACAATCGCGATAGGCTACAATCCGACCTTTATCAAAGTCGGAAACGTGGTGGTACGCATTTCTCCTCCTTACACGAGGCATCACAACAACGTTTCACCAGGCAATGCCGGTCAACTGCTGTTGGTGTATGAGAAATCGGTTGGAAACTTTCCTCATGTCAGCATGTTGTAGGTGTCGCCACCGGCGCCAACCTTGTGTGAATGGTCTGGAAAGCTAATCATTTGCATATCACACCATCTTGTTCCTGTCGGTTAAATTTCGCGTCTGTAGCACGTCATCTTCGTGGTGTAGCAATTTTAATGGCCAGTGGTGTGTATATTTATCAGTTTCTGCGGGAGCATTCAGCTCAAATCGACATCGCCTTGGAACGAGTCAGTACATAGTTTACAGTGTGCTGGTTAGCAAATTTAGAGCAAAGAATTAATAAAACACGAAAAATCAAAGTATGCATTATAATTAAGTCATCAGAGAGAAAAGTCTTCAACTATTGTGAACAACACCCTGTAGAGAAAACGAAGAATGTGCTACGACGAAACAGTTCGTCTTAGATTTTAATGCTGAGAGTTATTATTCGACTTTTTTTGTTTAGTTGTGTTGGAAGACTACTGAAAATGGAACCTGCTGATAAGGGCACGCATTCCTGTTCAAACGCTTAACAATTACACCGGTACCACTGGTGACTCATGCTAGACCCTCCCATGGGGCGGCGTGTATCACCAGTGGTCACGCTCAACTCTATCAATTATGCTACCAGCAGTACATTAAAGTATGATGCACTAACAATCAGTCAGGCGGAAGGAACAGCTGTGAGTACAATTTTGCCTGACCCTTCGGCGAGAAAGCGCTCTGAACAAATGAGATATAACACAATTTCAAATTAATTTTGCGTAAAATTCTTTTACGTTGTTTTAAAAGAATTGACTTTCAAAATAAAAGGTCAGTATATTAAAACAGTAGCCTAGGGCATTTGAATGCGACCACCGCTCCACGGCGAGAAACGGAAAAGCATGCCGCTACATGAGGGAAAGCACGAATACGCACGCTGCCCCATAGCGATAAATACAATTCACAGCTCCGGCGTGAACGGGTTAAGAAACTGTTATCCAAGTGTACATCATTTCTCATATTACTGTTCGCGAAATGAATGATGCAGTTTATTACGAATGAGTGAATTTTGTTAACAAATTCCATGATGGAATATATGTTCAGGGAGTTAGAATTACGGGACGCTTTTATTACCGGCCTATAAAAAGTTCGCGAACTGAGGCCGCAGATCTGTGTGACTGCCCGTTTGTGGGCTCAGAATGTTGTTGGTGAGTAATCAGAGCCGCCCCAACATATGACACCGAACGACGTAAAAGAGTGAAAGTAAGCAAATAAAGGCTTCATGTCACAGTGTCATTGGAGATAATACCTATAGTAAGGCAGCAACATTCAGATTATGCACAAGTTATAGAAAGTGATACTTCCATATATTCTCTGTCTTCCTTTTTGTTTTTTCATTGATCTTCTGACTGGTTCCATGCGGCTCGCCGGGAATTCCTCTCCAGCGCCAACCCTTTCATTTCAGAGTAGCACTTACAAGCTACCAGCTCGATTACTTGCTGGATGTATTCAAATCTCTGTCTTCCTCCACAGTTCCTGCCCTCTTCCGTTCCCTTCAACGTCACGTAGGTTATTCCCCAATGCCTTAACACATGTCCTATCAGCCTGTCCCTTCTTGTTGTCTGTATTTTCCGTATGTTCGTTATGTTCCTTCTTCGTCGATTTTTGTGATAACCTCATTTCTTATCTTATCAGTACACCTGATTTTCAACATTCTTCTCTAGCAGCACATCTCAAATGCTTCGAGTCTCTTCTTTTCCGGTTTTCCCGCTGTCCATGACTCACTGCCACGCAGTGTTATGCTCCAAACGTACAATCTCTGAAATTTCTTCTTCAAATTAAGGACTATGTTTGGTACCAGTAGTCCTCTCTTAGAAATGTCCTATGCTAATCTGTTTCTTTTGTCCTCCATGCTTCATATGTCATTGGCTATTTTGCTTCCAAGTTAACGGTATATTTTATCTTCGTGTGATTCGTGACAATTTTGATACGAAATTTGTCGCTATTCTCATTTCTGCCGCTTCTCATTTCTTACGTCTTTTTCACTGAGGAAAGCAATGTCGTCAACGAATCTTATCACTGATATCCTATATCCCTGAATGTTAATCGGACTTTTGAACCCTTATTTTATGTCTGTCTTTCCGTTTTCGATTTTTAGACCGAACAGTTGAGGCGAAAGACTCTATTGCTGTCTTACATCCTTTTTAATGTCAGCACTTCGCTATTGCTCTTCCAATCTTATTGTTCCTCTTGATCTTAGTACATATTGTTTATCACTCGCCTTTCCCTGTAGCTAACCCTTATTTTTCTCAGAATTTTGGGCATCTTGTAACATTTCACACCGTCTTTCGAGATCGACAAGTTGTATGAGAGTATCTTGAATTTTCTTCAGTCTTGCTTTTATTATAACTGTCCTAAGAATTTAAAATGGTCGACTTGACAGACTGCTAGACTACCGTTGGAAAAGCAATGGGCCGAGAACAGATCCGCGTGTTCTGTGTAAGTGAGGTAGGGGGGGGGGGGCATTTTATATGACCACAGTGAGATTCGAATCCCTTCCCTGTTTGCTTACACTCTTCCTGAGTGGACCGAGGGACATGCGTTTTTAAACTGCTTAGAAGGGCGCACGATGTGTCGTTTTAGCAATCGGTCAGTGCGTACGTAAACGGGGTGGCAGCAGCAACGGCTATTAGATATGATTTCAGACCTCCTTTAGTAGTTAGAGCTGAATACAGACATCTTTCTAGAGGTAGAAGGCTCGTATCACCAATCATAAGCAACGTCATCAATGAACGAAGGTCTAAAGCAAAATGCTTACTCTACAGTAACGTGACAAGATAAAAGTTCTCTTAGAGCCATCTGAAACTCGTCTGTCTTTCTGCCATAACTGGAAATCGCTGCCCAGTGAGCGCATGGATTTCGATTTCCAACGAATGAAAAAATTCGTAACAGCCTTAAACAATCTCCCATCTCAGCTAGTCGCTAGAGCTAGGAGATTTCTCCATGACGTGATATTAAATTAGACAAATGAAAAGCTCTGTACGTAGCGTAGGCCCGGCGCAGATACGCGGGAAATGCCGAAACTGGCAGCGTGAGGCAATCAAGAGGTCGTATTCTGAAAGTTTAAACTGAACTATACTCGGAGGCATTGTGACGAACATTCTCATACTTTGAGAAACGTTACACCTGCCTAGAGATCTGTTACATGCCTAGAAGGGTTTCTGCCATGAATTCATTGTTTCTTTCGCCAGAGGAATGTCTGTTCTCCATCCTCTCTGCAAAGTATGCTTGTGGATGACAACGCCAGATCGCTACGTGCCGACGAGATTCTGTCCAAGGTTTTACAGCAGCAAATTCCTCTTAACAGAGAATGTAATCCCACGCATCCATCTTATGACCTTTCCAGTCTTTGGAACCAACACCGACTACATATGTAAGGCAGAAGTGAAGCGAAAAGCGGCCACTGGCAATGCTAATCTAGACCTGAACATAAGAAGCAATGTTATGAACGACTAATCGATCAAGAGAATTTGCATATTATCTTCTGAGATACGTTAGTGGACAGTTTCAGCGAGAAATGGCCATGTTATAGTGTGTATGTAGTCCTATGCTCTATAGCGTCCTGTGTACTGACGGACTGCGGCAAGTCTTCTATTTTTGTCAACGTAACCGATATATGCATAGTGAATCACTATCCTTTCAATCTGCAGGAGTGCGTGCTTTTTACACTACCATAAAATTTCAAGCGTCGCTTCCCGATGAGTTCACTCAGGGGTTCAGTGTGTTATACACTTCCATATTGCTCCCGATCTTCCATGCACCTCACGGTTCTTATTTTTCTGATAAATAGGCGTTTTCTTACAAGGGGAGGCCGCCAATTGTGAAATTCAGATTCGATTCATACTGCGCATAGTAAAAGCTCATGGCCAGAGGTGTAATGTGGCAAAGCACCAAGATGCACTTCTCAGCCGTTGTCGAGAAAATCTACAGTTAAAAGAAACCGTTGCGGTGAAATACTCTCTACGATTCGTAATTTTCCACAGCGTCGTGGCGCAGCGGTAAGCGCTCGGGTTTGTAATCCGAAGCTCGCCGGATCGAATCTCGCACCATGAAACATTTTTTTTAGTATTTGTTTTTTGTAATTCAAATATATATATATATATATATATATATATATATATATATATATATATATATATATATATATATATATTGCAACAATTATGCATATAATAAGTTGTTGAAAGTCGTTTGTCGTGGAAAAACTGGCGACTTCGAACATCATTATGTTTTCCGAAAACAAAGTTGTATTTCACAAACGTTATTAATTGTCTTCATAAAGTTAACCACGTATAGTTAACGTAAGACGTAGAAACGATATTCCGAAACGAATATGTATAGCGTAAGTCAAACGTTCGAATTAGAATAGAGACCCCACGAACACAAATTCGCTGTGGCAGGTATGAAATATAAACTCCGTTACTCGGTCGTTAAACTTGAAGGACAGATGTTGAATGGGCCGAAACGAGCCGCTGTATAACAGCGTAGTTGCCTGCTAACTTCGAAAGAAGGTAGATGCGGTCCCTGGCGCAACTTATAACATCGTCGAAAATCAGTGCGGACGGGAGAGCTTTGGTACACCCTGTTACAGAAACGGAAAAATGGAGGCGGTACAATTGGAGAGCGATCCGCATTCTCCAACATGCATAAGCAATTCATATATATATATATATATATATATATATATATATATATATATATGAATTACAAAAGACTAATAATAAAAAAAATTGCATGGTGCGAGATTCGATCCGACGACCTTCGGATTACGAACCGGAGCGCTTACCGCTGCGCCACGACGCTGTAGAAAGTTATTAATCGTACAGAGTATTTCACCGCAACGGTTTCTTTTAACTGTCGATTTTCTCGACAACGGCTGAGAAGTGCATCTTGATGCTTTGCCACATTACACCTCTGGCCATGAGCTTTTATTATGCGCAGTATGAATCGAATCTGAATTTCACAATTGGCGGCCTCCCCTTGTTAGCTCCAGTGTGTCGAGTAGGTCTTTCTCACCAAATGAGCGCCTCTCTGCAGCATGAAGTAGTGAAGTAACGGATCTCGGCATTCCTGCTAACATTTCTCTTATTGTAGAGTTCAGTGACAGTCTTGCATGCTGTTTCGAATTTAACAATGCTAGACTTAGTTATCTCTTTTTCACTGGTTTAATGCCGTACGTTGTAAGAAAGAGTTGGGTTAAAGTCACTTCTGTATCTATACATTTACAAGATTACTTTGCAATTCACACCTATGTGTTTAGCAAAACGTTCGTTCCATCATTTTCAGACTCTTTCTCGACCGTTCCACTCTCCAATAGCACTCACGAAAGACGAACATGCCGGCCGAAGTGGCCGCGCGGTTCTGGCGCTGCAGTCTGGAACCGCGAGACCGCTACGGTCGCAGGTTCGAATCCTGTCTCGGGCATGGATGTGTGTGATGTCCTTAGGTTAGTTAGGTTTAACTAGTTCTAAGTTCTAGGGGACTAATGACCTCAGCAGTTGAGTCCCATAGTGCTCAGAGCCATTTGAACCATTTGAAAGACGAACATCTAAATCTTTCCGTACGAGCTTTCTCTTATTTCATTCTTACCGCCATTTCTCCCTATGTAGGTGGGAGTCAACAAATTATATTGACATTTGGATGGGAAAATTGGACTAAAATTTCTTGGAAAGATCTCGCCACAACGATAAATGCCTTTGCTTTATAGATCAGCGGCCAACTCGTTTATCATACATGTGACACTTACTTCGCGATAATACTCAACGAGCTGACCTTCGTTTAACCTTTCCCGTGTCCTCCGTCAATCCTATCTGGTAAGAACACATACTGCGCAGTAGTATTCCAGAAGAGGACGGACAAGCATGTACGCAATCTCTTTGGCGGATTTGTTGCATCTTCTAAGTTTGCTACCAATAAAATTAAGTCATTGGTTCACCTTCGGCACAAAATTTTCAGTTTAATAGTTCCAGTTTAAGTTATCTGTAATAGTAATCCCTAAGTATTTGGTTGAATTGACGTTTTTTAAATTTCTGTCATTAATTGTATAACGGAAATTTAACGAAATATTTTTTTACTACTCATTTGGAGGTTGGAGGACGACACACTTTTTTTAGATCAGGTTTCACTTATCGCACCATGCAGATGTCTCATCTAAATCATTTCGCAATTCATTTTGATATTATAATGACTTTATTAGATGACAATCAACAGCACCATCTAAAAACAATCCAAAAGGGTTGCTCTGACTGTCACCGAAATAGTTTATGTACATTAAGAAGAAGGATAACAACTCTTCCTTGGGGAACTCCAGATATCACTTCAGTTTCACTAGTTGACTTCCTGTCAATAATTAAGGACCGTAACCTTTCTGACACTAAATCACGAATCTAGAGCCACAGCGGACAATGACAAAACATGGTTCAAATGGCTCTGAGAACTATGGGACTTAACATCTGAGGTCATCAGTACCCTAGAACCTAGAACTACTTAAACCTAACTAACCTAAGGACATCACACACATCCATGCCCGAGACAGGATTCGAACCTGCGACCGTAGCGTTCGCGCGGTTCCAGATTGAAGCGCCGAGAACCGCTTGGCCACACCGGCCGGCTGGACAATGCCACAATACTGTATAGCCAAGCAATTTGATCAGAAGTCACTTGAGACGAGTGGTGCCAAAAGCCATCTACATCTACATCTACATGGACGCTCTGCAAATCCCATTTAAGTGCCTGGCAGATGGTTCATCGAACCACCTTCACAAATCTCTATTATTTCAGTCTCGTATAGCGCGAGGAAAGAAGGAACACCTATATCTTTCCGTACGAGCTCTGATTTCCCTTATTTTATCGTGGTGATAGTTTCTCCATGTTTAGGTCGGTGTCAACAAAATATTTTCGCATTCGGAGGAGAAAGTGGGTGATTGGCATTTCGTGAGAAGATTCCGTCGCAACGAAAAACGCCTTTGTTTTAATTATGTCCAGCCCAAATCCTGTATCATTTCAGCGACACTCTCCCCAATATTTCGCGATAATACAGACGTGCTGCCCTTCTTTGAACTTTTTTTATGTACTCCGTCAATCCTATCGGTTAGGATCCCACACCGCACAGCAGTATTTTAAAAGAGGACGGCCAAGCGTAGTGTAAGCAATCTCCATAGTAGATCTGTTACATTTTCTAAGCCTTATGCAAATCTAGAAATATGGAATCAGCGTGAGATCCGATTCTTCAATTTCTGATGCACTGACCGGCGGTGGGCCGGCGCCATGAAGCGCACCTGATGATGGCAACGTGGTCGATTGCCGAAATATTCTGTCCTATGCACACTCATACCAGGCTGTTCACCTTGATTTATTTCGTCAACGTGAGATCCCTCTCGATGTCACTTATTACTCTCTGTGAATAAAGAGCCCGTCGTGCTCCACAAGAACGGTGATGAGGTGCAAGGAGACAGAGCCCAAGCCCGGATGCTGAGAAATGACTCGACTGTGTCCTGTCAAAGGGACCGTCGCTTGAAACCTAAACCTGTGTGGTGGAGGGCGGTCTGAAACGTCCTCCCGAATCTTACAACTCCACCACCTCAATGAGCAGTTTACCTTGAGTTTGATGCTCTGCTGAAAAGAGAATGTGACAGACACGCAAAGTCAGCGCATGTGATCTTTATCAGATGGTATGTGCCCGGTGCATGGCCCACTCGTCACCGACAAGGTTCAGGTACTTTACTCTTTTGTTCGACAGTAGTTACTTTCTTTCTTTTAACAAAAGCATTTGAATGCGTGGACCATAAATTACTTTGCATAAGTTGGAATATTTTGTTAGGGAGTGTCAAATATATTGACTTCATTTTTGAAAAAGTTAGGGGGGGGGGGCATAAAGTTGTGTTTTGGTTAGTAATCCCCAATTACATTTACAAGAAACGGCAGTCACGTTATTTTGGTTGGTAAATAGTTCCTTCAGTTTAACAACATTTTGACGTATCATGTATAATTCGATCAAACTCTCTTCGTTCAAGAATTCCCTTCTCATCAGTGTTTCTGTCTGTACAAAATTGTTGAGGCTTTCGTGGCCACTTGTTGACAAACTGCCTACTGGCTTCTGTCTGTACTTCTGCTCTAAGGGTAAAAATCAACTATAAAATCTGTGATCATTTTAAACCACTCGTAGAGGTTTTTAAACTAGCAATACTTATTTGCACCAGAGTGTCTTTTCCTTATCTTCTTAATATCACACAAATAAAATTTCTTGTTTTTCTTTTTGCAAGCCAAATAGTTTCTTCCACTTTCAAAATCTGAAAATTCGCAAGCATGGCTAGTAAAAAGAAGACAAGGCTGGCAACTACCACCCATGTGAGTAACTTTGTTGCAGCTGGTCGAGAAATGCTGCTCTCTGAACTCCCTACGCTGCGTGATGTTCTAAGATGTGAGCTTCCGCTAACTGAGCAGAATGGATAGAATGTCAGAAATTACCTAGCATCCACCCCTGCAGAGGATATTTATCCAAAAGTGCTTGAGAAGTGGCGGCTAGCAAATAGCTGTTCTGTGGTACCAATCTTAAATTCCAGAGTCAGAGTCCTGAAGAAGATGGTAGAGGGTAGAGGAAAAGGGGAAGTGAAAGATGCTTTCATAGCAAGTGTGAGATTAAGCTATGTTCAGAATTTGAGGGTCCATCTTAAAGTGATGCTAACTGTAAACATGAAGAGCACATCTCCTGCCCCCGTTCTAAGGACGTGAAGCTCCCTGTCAAAGAACTAGCGTTTCTGAAAGGTCAAAGAGAGGAAGTGGGTTCTGTTGGACGGCAGCCCGCATCTCGTGGTCGTGCGGTAGCGTTCTCGCTTCCCACGCCCGGGTTCCCGGGTTCGATTCCCGGCGGGGTCAGGGATTTTCTCTGCCTCGTGATGGCTGGGTGTTGTGTGCTGTCCTTAGGTTAGTTAGGTTTAAGTAGTTCTAAGTTCTAGGGGACTTATGACCACAGCAGTTGAGTCCCATAGTGCTCAGAGCCATTTGAACCATTTTGTTGGACGGCATCAGATTGGGTTAGCAGATCTGCTTATGCACAAAAGCCAAATTAAAAAGCAGAAGAGGCAAGAAAATAAATTAAGAAGAATTTCTGAATATAAGAAGAAAATGAAGGAAGAGTTAACATTACAGTTAAAAGGAATTCTTTTCTCTGAAGAAAGGTGAAGAGGCAACAGATGTTAAAGATGAAGATTCTGAAGATCCTTTGCATGTGGTGAGTCTGACGTACCCTCTACTTGAAGTATGTGGTGTCACCGCCAGACACCACACTTGCTAGGTGGTAGCTTAAATCGGCCGCGGTCCATTAGTACCTGTCGGACCCGCGTGTCGCCACTGTGTGATCGCAGACCGAGCGCCACCACACGGCAGGTCTAGAGAGACGTACGAGCACTCGCCCCAGTTGTACGGACGACATTGCTAGCGACTACACGGACGAAGCCTTTCTCTCAATTGCCGAGAGACAGTTAGAATAGCCTTCAGCTAAGTTAATGGCTACGACCTAGCAAGGCGCCATTTGTACCATTGCATGTATCTCAAGATAGTCACTTGTATCATCAAGAATGCTGTATACCAAAGGACAATATAAAAGTTAAGTGTTCTAGTAGCTACGTTCTTTTCTTTATCACATTCATAACTTATCCTGTTCCAGACTTCACGCCAGACGGCGTGAGTTGACGCGTGCCCTTTCGGCTACTGTGGACTGGCTGCCTTGTCAGTCCACTACAAAGTACAAGTTAGTAAAAGTCATTTGGGGTGGTTCCTCATCCTATTTGGCACAATAAGTTCGTCTTGTGCGTCCTAGAGGTATGGTCCGACCACAACCGACACCCTACAAGAAGTAATATTGAGAAACGGGTGATATGAAGAAACATACAAGTGACAGAAAAGAGAAAAAAATTATCCGATGAAGAGAGGCAGCAGGTAAGCCATTGCAAATATTTGAACCTCGGTAGGAGGGAGTGCCATGAATATTATACTAAAAATCCTGACCATTTGGGGGGGGGGGGGGGAATTGTAAGGTTGGGTTCAAAAAATTGGTTCAAATGGCTCTGACCACTATGGGACTTAACTGTTGAGGTCATCAGTCCCCTAGAACTTAGAACTACTTAAACCTAACTAACCTAAGGACATCACACACATCCATGCCCGAGGCAGGATTCGAACCTGCGACCGTAGCGATCGCGCGGTTCCAGACTGCAGCGCCTAGAACCGCTCGGCCAAGCCGGCCGGCTGAGAGCGAGAGAATATGAAAATTTCGCACGACGTACGTGCTCTGTACCTTAAGTGGTTTTTGTAGGCCAATTTGAGCTACTTTACCACCTTGTTAGCGCAGGTGTCCTAGGTGTCTCTACACCCCCTGTGGTGCACTGTAAACAATCAAACCATTACCGTTTACAAGGAACAACATAAAATGAAGTCTCCGTACAAATGTGATTTCGGTTCGCACTAGAGAACAGCGCACAACTTCCAACAGCCGCCAGCCTCTCCGGCAATCCACTTTGTCCGCATCTGCAGCTTTCTCCATCGGAAACGATGCTGCATGACAGATTGCATCAGATATACTCCTTCTCTCACTTTCCGCCGAACTTGGTTCGTGAAGCTATTTCGGCGTCCGCCGAAAAGATTGACTCGTCTTGTTTGTTGTGTGTGGGCGCGCGCTTGTGTGTGCGCGCGTGTGTGTGTAGCTGGGCAGAGGCGTGGGTGTTGCAGAGAAGCCGGATTTTCTCCCGAGTCACGTCGTGGGACTTCCTCTGCAGTAGAAGGCGAGAGAGCGCGAGGCGGTAAGATCGACAGCGAAGCCGGACGTGTTGTGGGGAAAATCTTTGGTTATTTCCAAAGTCTAGTGCATCGGCCGGCAGAGGAGAGAGAAGGGGCTGTTTTGAGAAATAGTTGAAACCGCGTCACGTGGAAGGTGCAGAGTCCTTTAGCAATGTACAATAACGACTGCAAGAGACACTGCGTCCAAGAGGAACTTCACACCACAGACTGGATGCATGACAATACATAATGATGAAGATTCCGTAAGCACACATGATCTGCTACTCCGAATGTACTAGACATATTCGAACAGTAAGGACCATTTGCTTATATTTAAAAAATGTCATCGCATAACAAATTTGCAGGAATGGAGCGTCATCTACTGATTGTTCACGAAGCCGCGGAAGTCATTCTTTTTATTCAATTGTCCTTCAACTACAAGAGAAAGAAAACAACAAGAACTTCTGAATCATTGTTCTCGGAAGTTGGGAAGTGCGTACAGTAGTTCTACATTAGTGCAAGAAAGGATCTACAGCTGCTCATAATCATCAGGAGTAATTCAGAATTTATGGGGCTACATTAATGAGTAAAGGAAAGGTTATACAGTGGTGTCAAGATTTTAGAAGCGCCCGTACAAATGTGCATGATGGAGAGCGGAGTGATAGATCCACTGTCCAGGAGACGAAAGCGTGCAGTATGTTGATTAGAGACAATGACCAGACTGAAGACTGTAGTGTTCTGGCTGATGAATTCTCTCGGATCCACCACTCTAGGGAAACTGTCGTCCTGAGTAACTCTCGTCCACGACACGGGGCGTCCATACAGCGCCACCTGTTCCAAGTCGTAAACTTTCCGACTGCTTCCACACTGCTCATTAACCATGGATCTTCCCGAGATGAGGTGGCTTGCGAGTCGTACTGTATTATAGGTGTAATCATGACTCAGTGTTTCGTTTGGAAAGACCAGACTCAACTGTAGTCCCTGAAGTGGAGCAGTAGATTTTTCTGTAGCTGTAGCGGAGACAATCTGGATGATTGATCTGACGCTTTAGTTTTGCAATGTTTGAATCGCGAACGGATGAAACTATGAGAAAACTACATTCTTCTGGAGGGTATACTGCTCTTTTGTGTGGATAAATGATGATCCTGTTCTCGTGGGTAAAACATTCTGAAGTTAAATCTCCCCTTATTCAGATCTTCAGATAGGGAATATTTACACAAAACATGCGTTCAGGGGTTCTAAGCGTGGAATGTTATGTCCCTGAATTGAGCAAGTAGGCTAGAGAGTTTAAAAAAGGAAATGAATAATTTGAAGTTAAAGACAGTAAGGGTTAATGAAGTATGATGGTAGGATGACTAGGATTTCTGGTCAGGTGGGTGTATAGTTGTAAATAAAAAATCAAATACGGCTCGTGTTGCAGTGGGTCCAATACTGAGTAAGAACCTGGGAATCCTGTTAAGCTACTATGAATAGCATAGTAAACACATTATCGTACCCAAGATGAACACGGAGCCAACATCCACCCCAGAAGCACAGGTTAGTTGCCTGATAGCTACGCAGATGATGCAGAGATTGAAAGAAGGTATGATAAGATAAAAAGAGGTGATAGTTAAGGGGAAACGAAAACGTTACGAGGAACTGAAATTCTATAGCAGGAAAATCAAGAGAAGGAAAAATGGTAGGAGAACAGGTCTGCTGATAAGGAATGAAAGGGAAAGCCGCGTGGTAGAATCTTACACTAAGCACAATTTAATCATTTCTAGTACTTGGTTTAAAAATCATGAAAGAAGTCTGTAAATGTGGAAGAGACCTGGAGACATAAGAACGTTTCAGATATGTTAGGTAATGATGAAAGAGAGTTGACGAAACAGTTTTAGTTGCAAAACCTTTCTGAAAGCAGAAATGGACTCTGACCATAATTTATTCGTTCTGATCCGCAGGTTAAAACTGAAGGAAGGGAATTGGATAAATTGAAAGAACGAGAGGTTGTTGAGAATTTAAAAGGGTACATTAAGCCACGATGAATTGAAGCAGGGGAAAGGAACGCACTAGAATACGAATGCGTAGCCTTTAGATATGAAATAATGAAGACATCAGGGGCTCAAACAGACAATATGACAAAGCCCAGTAGAAATACTTGGATAACTCACGATATATTGACTCTAAATGATGAAAGGAAAAATATAAGATTGGAGCAAATGAAACAGGCAAAAGTGAATACACATGTCTAAAAATGAGATTGAGAGGAACTGCAAAGTGGCAAATGGGAATAGTTGGACGACGAATGTAAGGATGTCGAAACTTGGATGACTAGGGGGAAGATACATGCAGCAAAATGAAAGACACCTTTCCAGAAAAGAGAAACACCTTTACAATTACTGAGAGTTCAGATGGAAAACCAAAAAAGACAAGTTTAAGGTGGAAGCATTGCGTGGCGGGTCCATATAAGCGAAACTTATTGGAAGACAATATTGTAGAGAGAGAAGAGGAAGTAAATGATGAGACAGGCGATAAGACACTACGAGAAAAATTTAACAGAGCGCTGAAAGACCTAAAGTGAATTTCACAGAGCAGATATTTCCTCAGAATTAGTTGAATTTACGGCCTTCATATTTGACTGATTTATCGTGTAACCGAAGTTTAACGGATTCCTTTTAGCACTCATGTGGATGACCTCACCCTTTTCGTTATTTAGGGTCACCTGCCAATTTTCACACCATTCAGATATCTTTTATAAATCGTTTTGCAGTTTGTTTTGATCTTCTGATGACTTTATTGGTCGATAAACGACAGCATCATCTGCAAACAACCTAAGACTGCGCCTCAGATTGTCTCCCAAATAGTTTATATAGATAAGGAACAGCAAAGGGCCTATAACAGTACCTTGGGGAACGCCAGAAATCACTTCTATTTACTCAATGACTTTCCGTCAATTACAACGAACTGTGAGCTCTCTGACAGGAAGTCACATAACTGAGACGATATTCCATAAGCACGCAATTTCACTATAAGCTGCTTGTGTCGTACAGTCTCAAAAGCCTTCCGGAATTCCAAAAATTCCTTGTCAATAGCACTCAACACTCCATACGAGCAAAGAGCTTGTTGTGTTTCACAGTAACGATGATTTCTAAATCCATATTAACTGTGTGTCAATAGGCCATTTTCTTCGAAGTAATTCACAGTGTTCAAACACAATATACGTTCCAAAATCCTGCTGCATATCGAGATAAATGATGTGGGCCTGTAATTTAGTGGATTACTCCTACTACCTTTCTTGAATATTGGTGTGACCTGTGCAACTTTCCAGTCTTTGAGTACGGTTGTTTCGTCGAGCGAGCGGTTGTATGTGATTGTCACGTATGGACCTAATGCATCAGCATACTCCGAAAAGAACCTAATTGGTATACAGTCTTAACTAGAAGACTTGCTTTTATTAAGTGATTTAAGTCACTTCACTAATCCGAGGATATTTACTTCTACGTTACTCATGTTGTCAGTTGTTCTTGATTCGAATTCTGGAATATTCACTTCGTATTCTATTGTGAAGGCATTTCGGAAGGCTGTGTTTAGTAACTCTGCTTTGGCAGCACTGTCTTCGATAGTATCTCCATTACTATCGCGCATTGAAGGCATTGACTATTTTTTGCCGCTAACATACTTCACATACGACCAGAATCGCTTTGGATTTTCTGCCAGGTTTCGAGACAAAGTTTCGTTGTGGAAACTGTTCTAAGCATCTCGTACTGAAGTCACCGCTAAATTTCGAACTGTTGTAAAAGATCGCCAATCTTGGGGATCTTGCGTCTGTTTAAATTTGGCATGTTTGTTTCGTTGTTTCTGCAACCGTGTTCTGACCCGTTTTAAGTACCGCTGAGCATCAGCTCAGTCGTTTGTTGATTTATTTGGTATACATCTCTCAGTCGCTGCCGATACTATTTCTCTGAATTCAGGCCACATTTGGTCTACACTTATATCATTAATTTGGAATGAGTGGAGATCGTCTCTCAGGAAGGCGTCAAGTGAATTTTTATCTGATTTTTTGCATAGGTATATTTTTCGTTAATTTTTGGAGGATTTTCGGGTTACAATATTCAATCTCGTTATGAAAACCCTGTGTTCACTAATCCCTGTATCCGTTTTGATGCTCGTTATTAACTCAGTATTATTTGTTGCTAACAGATCAAGTGCGTTTTCACACCAGTTTACTATTCGCGTGGGCTCATGAACTAACTGGTCGAAATAATTTTCAGAGAATGCGTTTAGCACAATTTCGGATGATGTTTTATGCGTTGCATTACGTGAATACTGACTGAAGGAAGCAAACTACCTTTATACCATTCGTAGATTTAGAGAAAGCTGGTGACAATTATGACTCTTAGAAGCTCTAACGGCAATAGGGGCAACACACAGGAAGCAAAAATTACCTACCACTTGTACAGGAACTAAACTGCAGCTATAAGAGTCGAAGGGCATAATAAGATAGCAGGAGTGGAGAAGCGTGTAAGACAAAGTTCTAACTTATACATAATGTTATTCAATCTGTACACTGAGCAACCAGTGAAGTAAAGAAACGTAGAAACGGAACCAAAGTTCAGGGTGAAGAAATTAAAACTTTGTGATGAGTCGATGACGTAATTCTGTCAAAGATGGCAAAGAATTTGGTAGATCAGCTGAACGGAATGGATAGTGTCTTAAAAAGAGGTTATAAGATGAACATCAATAAAAGAAAAACGAGGGCAGTTGAATGGAATAAAATTAGCTTATCATGTTACAATTAGATTAGAAAGTGCGACACTAAACGTGATTGATTTGATCTTTCGAGAGGAAACTAAGTGACCAAAGAAAGAGGATGTACAATGCTGACCGACTGTAAGAAACGTGTTTCTAAAAACGAGAAATTTGCTAACATCGAATGAAAAAATAAATATTAGGGATTATTTTCCGGAGGTTTTTGTGTTGTGTATAGCGTTGTAGGAAATGAAATGAAATGCGGACGATATACGATGAATACAATAAGAAGAAAAAAACTTTTCGACATGTGGCGCTACAGAGAAAGGTAAAGGAGTTGATCGAATAACTTATGAGAAGCTACTGAAGAATTGAGGAAAGAAGAAACACTCTTGGCCAACGCTTATCTAAATAAGAACATTGTAAATAAAAACAAGTTTTAAGCAGGAACCTCACCGGGATGCAAAGGCGGTAGGTATGTTTGCATTTAACCACGCAGACCAAACCTCCACTAAAACTCAATACATAAATGAAAAGTACAGCATAAATTCCAATACGACTGTAACCAAGTGTCTGTCATTCATATCAGGTAATCAGGTATGATAAATAATTTCTACCTTTTTGAATTAAGTTATGAAATACTATAGGGCGTATAAAAATCCTGTATTCAAACCGGGTTTAGCTCAATTCTGTTTTCTCGTCACGTTTAGTTAGTTTAAATAAACTGCAATTCAACTACCTGAAGGCTGTAACTCTATTCTGGACTGCACCAATAATTGTTGATTCCTCAAATACTTAACCCAAAATTCCATATTAGGTCAGCAACCTTACACACCATGGCGAATAGTTTTGGTGATCTAGACTACCTCTTCCAGACTTCTCTCTCAATTTTCAATTTACTGCTATTCTGATGAAGCAAGGCTGTAGCAACGACATACATATTCTTCAGTGTCATAAGACAGCCTGTCAGTCTCTTATTTCTCATTGTTTGCTAAAGAACACGAAGAACTGAAATTGGAACTTGATATTTTGAATGATTACGCAAGTGGGATATAAGTGCATTGTGTAGTGGCAAAAAAAACGACTATTCACGTCGATATGTAGAGCGTATGAAACTGGCAATATACATCAGACTTTCGGAAAGACATTATTTACACAATTACGAAGATACCAAGAGCCCACAATGGAGAGTATTATCACACAGTCAGCTTAATAGCAGATACATCCAAGTTACTGAAAAGAATAATACAGAGAGGGTGGGAAGGGAAATTGAGGATGAGTTAGATGCCGATCAGAATGGATTTACGGAAGTTGAAGATACCAGAGAGGCTTTTATGAGTTGCGATTGATAATGCAAGCAAGCTAGAAGAAAAATCGGGACACGTTTATAGGATTTTTAGACCTGGAAAAAAGTGTTCACGATTTCAAATGGTGCAATATGTTAGAAATGCTGAGAAGAATAGGGGTAAGCTATAGGGAAAGACAGGTAACATGCGACATTTACAAGAACCAGAAGTGTACAATAAGACTGGAAGACCAAGAACGAAGTGTTCAGATTGAAAAGGGTGTAAGACAGGGACGAAGTTTTTCGCTCATATTAGTCAATATAGGGGAAGGCGGGGCAAGATGGGGTAGCTAACTTTAAACCCTTACAAAAGGGACAAAAATAAACAAATTCAAGTAGGTTTGATCATAATTTGTTTACTTAACCATTGAATAACAGTAGCATGCAATGAAACCTGCAAACTTGTTCCATTTAGTTAGAAATATCTCGATTTGAAACATAAACTACCAATTCCCCGTCTTGCCCCATATGCGGGTTAGATGGGGAACTAGCATGAATTCATCTCTAAAGCTTAAATAAGGACTGGAGTAACGAAATCATGTGATGATAAGGTTTCGAAACATGGTTCTACAAATTGCAGAATCAGGTATTACGTTTTATTCAGGCCTCTTACTTTCATATAGTACACTTCCTAACAGATCGAAAAACCGATCTACAGCAACTCGATTAAACCCCATTGCTCGTGCGATTGATGTGGCCTCTAGTTTTCGTATTGTTAAGGTAGGATTTCGTGCAAGAAACCCATTTAACCAATCTCTTCCAGCAGATTTGGCTGCAGTATTAATTGGCTGTTTGATGTTGTTTCGTTCAGCTAGCTGAAAAGTAAGTTCACAAAGTTCTTTAAGTGTTAGGCCAAAATACTGTCCTTCCATCTGTGTTAAGTAATCTTTAAGTTCAGCCTATTGTTCTGGGGTAAACCAACTAGTGATTGGTCCTAACCATTTCACAACTGTATAGCCAGGATTCGCATTTTTCTTTGCCACATGTCGTTCAATCGTTGTCTGTGGCACGTTGAACTGTCGAGCAGCCCTGAAAGAACCCATATGACCTTCTATAACAGCATTTACAGCGCCTTCCATTGACTCCAATGACCAAACTTGCCTAGACGTTTGTCGCGGATACTTGCGAACCATCTGAAATAAAACACGTGGAACGTACTATTGAGTCAGATCATTCCTGGTAATCTATATTAAATAGTAAATACCATACTTCCAATAGTCAGTCGTTAAAGCATAGCAAGAATACTGACTTTGCACGTTTTGTGTATTTTTATTCACCATATAGCCTAAGGTATACTTTGTAATTAATCAGGAAACGTTGGAATAACCGATCCCACTCTATTTACAATTGTATTCAACGTATAATGTTCGTGTTCAAAACCCGCAGCGAGATAAACACATGAGAGGATAAGAACGTAATGGTTGGACAAATAGTAGGGGCAAGACGGGGAAGCTCCCCATCTTGCCCCACCCCGTCTTGCCCCCTACCATTCTGTCAGGTTACGTTACGCCTACATGAACACTATTTAGTAAACATCGACTACTGACATAGCAGTTTGCTCTTAATGAGACGTACTATTCAGTGCTATATATACAGTCTGGACAAATGTTCACGAAAGAATGACTACTGACATAGCAGTTTGCTCTTAATGAGACGTACTATTCAGTGCTATATATACAGTCTGGACAAATGTTCACGAAAGACATGTTTTAGGACCTCGAAGGGTGTAAAACATTGCAAATCAGTATAACAATAGTACGTACCTTGCAAAGCTCACAGAAACCGCCGCGAAACTAAGGTTCAGCAGTGTCAACACACTGGGACCTGTGCATTGATGATGTTGACGTAGCTTTCCACAGATGGCATCACTCCAACTGTAGCTTATAGCCCTTCCCCGTCTTACCCTACCTCCCCGTCTTGCCCCGCCTTTCCCTACATCGAAGAAGCAATGACGGAAATATAAGAAAGATTTAATAATGGGACTACAATTCGGGGAAGTGATATCAATGATAAGATTCGCTGATGACATTGTTATCCTCAGCGAAGTGAAGTATAATTACAGAATCCGTTGAATGGAATGAACAGTCTAATGGGTACAGTATATGGCTTGAGAGTAAATCGAAGAAAGACAAAAGGAAAGAGAAGCACATATGAGAATAGCAAGAAATTTAACATCAGAACTGGGGATCACGAAGAAAACGAAATTAACGAATTGTACTGCCTAGGCAGCTAAATAACTCATGATGGACGGAGCTAAGACATAAAAAGGAGACTAACACTGACACAAAATTGACAAGAGAAGCCTGCTGGTATCATACATATGTCTTAATCTGAGGAAGAAATTTCTGAGAATGTACTTTTGGAGCACAGCCGTGTATGGTAAAGGAACATAGACTGTGGGAAAATCGGAAAATAAGTGTATAGAAGTGTTTGAAATGTGGTGCTACAGAAAAATGTTGAAAATCAGGTGGACTGTTAAGGTGAGGAATGAGGAGGTACTCCGCAGAATCGGCGAGGGAAGGACACTGACAAGAAGAACGGACAGGGTGATAGGGCATCTGTTAAGACTTAAGGGTATGTGAGGTGCCGGGGCTAGCAGTGTATTTAACACTAAATTCTTCTAGAATCTTCATATGTAAATGATGCTCTAAGCCCCCCCTATTCTAACTCCGACTTTTGCTGTTGCTCATGGACTAAAAAGAAACGCGAACTGATTGTAATCGACCCTGCAAGTGGAGTAGAAAAGAGTTTGGCACCTGCAATAATTTAATTTGATAAATAAGTTAAATAAAGGAAAGTTTCATTAACATAGCGAGAAATGATAGGGTTGCTCTGCTGATTAACAGAATGAAAGTTCTGTCCAAAATAATAATATGATTTATTATGACTAAACTCAGAATAATAAACAAAACACATGAAACATTTACAATACATCAAATTGGCTCAAATTGGATACTCAAATAAACGCTGTGAAGGTGAAGTTGTCCCTAAACTAGATTGTGACAATTATGACAAAGTGGTATATGGAGCCAATTCCTTGCAACTCAAATCTTAAGAGAAATACACAGCCAACCCAACATTAATTGCTGCTACAGTAGTGAGAACTCAGACAATGAACACCCAAGACAGAACAAAGAAAAGACGAACAGGCGCGCTCTGCTGAGCTCTGATTATCATCTAGCAAAATTGCCTGCTTTGCCGGTGCTGTGGACGTACATTACCAAGCTCTCTTCTTAACTGCAAGGACACGATTTGGCGTACCAGAGGCGATGTCTGGTTGCTTCGACGGCCCGTCGTGGTGATGATAATGTCGCGAGTATAGCCCGAAACAAATTATCCTGGTCTGGTTGTTCCAGAATAAAAAATGGTTCAAATGCCTCTGAGCACTATGGGACTTAACATCTATGGTCATCAGTCCCATAGAACTTAGAACTACTTAAACCTAAATAACCTAAGGACATCACACAACACCCAGTCATCACGAGGCAGGTTGTTCCAGACTAAAGACTTCCTAGCAAAACAAATGCGCCCCTGAGGGAGACGAAGAAGGCTCGCCACACAATCACTGATGGTACAGTGATTGATTTTAACAAGCGAAGTTGCACAGTAACTCCGATACAGGCAACTTTAGCCAAAACTGCTCAAGACAGACAACATAGGCCGCTTGTACGCAGAACGCTCAATTGCCAACTGTACTCAGGAAGTTACGTTGAAGTCGAAACTAAAGCAACTTCGTCAAACACAATTAAATAAAAGTATATTAGACAGCCAACGGAAAGCAGGCTGTCTAGAGCAGCGAGAGCTCAGTCTTGTAACCTACTCCGACCGAAAGGCGAGAGCACCCATACAAGCCTAACACAGAAAATCCCGCCCCCACGACAGTGGCCGTGGTTAAACGTTCCAATCAGCTACTCGGAAACCGGCGGAAAATTCCACGCTATTGCCGAAGCACTACCATTCCACCAATGGAGATTCTTGACGCCAATTTCTGCGCCGATCTTGCTACGTCATGGAGCTATGCCCTGAGCAAGCTAATCACAGTTACGATTTTGCAGAAAACGTAGGAATTTGCCCGCCAAGACTGCCTGGGATCACAAGTCATTCCCACGCCTCGCTGGTAGCCCGCCAGAAACGGTTTTCGCTAAGTTTCTGCAAAGTAACGGAATATCTAGCCCAGCCGCCCCTTCCGGCGCATCTGGGCGTGTCGCTCCCGCTCTTATGACAATGTCGGCTTCTGGAAAGCATCCACTCGACTCCCTCACACCCGTTGGCTTAACCCTTTCGAGCTCAGTGGAACTCGCCTGTCACTGGACCACCCGGGTGACGAGAGACGCTGCGTGGGAAGTCCGTGTGTGAAGGAATAGCAACTTTTCACCTCATGCAATTAGAGAGGAAAATCGAATTACTCAGAGTAAGATAGAAATATGAGAGGGGGCTTCTGCCACCTCTCAAGTAAAACTTCCATGGTATTAGAGGGAGCTGTTGAGGGTAAAAATTGTAGAGGAAAGAAGAGATTGGGATACATCCAGCAAATGATAGTGGACGTAGGCTGTAAATGCTACTCTGAGACCTAAAGGATGGCATTGGAGAGGAATTCGTGGCAGGCCACATCCAACCAATCAGAAGAGCGATGACTCAAAAAAAAAGTAGTTTGTTGATACACAGCAGAGACACTTCGCCATATACTGGTAGCAATTCAAAGAGGAGGCACTACTGGATAATTAGAGTAATGCAGGGTGGGACTGTATACGGCAACTGCCTCCGCCCATTCCCTGTGCGCGTGACCTGGCAGGAAGCCGTGCGGTGCAGCATGACCAAGTTGGTAATTAGGCCGCGCTCGGCTGGACATGGCGTCCTGCGGCCCAATTAGGGTGTCTCCAGCTGCGGAGGCGTGGGTTGGGGTGGGGGTGGAGTGGGGTAGGAGGGGTTGTGGGGAGAGGCTGCGTTGATCGCGAGGCTCACCTGCCGGGCGACCCCTGCTGCCCCCAGCCCTGGCCCCGAGTATCGGCCGAGATTTGCTGGACGCGGTGGGGCTGTCGCGGTCTCCACTGCATCACAGGTTGGAAACTCACCGGTTGCTACCTGGCCACACTCGGTGCTTCTGAAGCCCGTCTCATGCCGAGAACGTTCTACTAAGTTTACTCGGTGGTTCTCACGACGATAATACGTGCTGTTGGCTATGAAGCATTCCCCTGTGTGGAGCTTAGCACGTTCTACGATGTAGGTAACGGTACTATCGCACTTTACGCTGAGGGAAACACACATCTCATGGACTTGACGGCCTTACACATAGCTGGTTTGAATCACACTTGTTGAATAGTTTAGACAATGTGGAAAAGGTAGAAAATTTCAGTGACTGGGGAAAAAGAAT
Organism: Schistocerca nitens; assembly: GCF_023898315.1. Taxonomy (NCBI): domain Eukaryota; kingdom Metazoa; phylum Arthropoda; class Insecta; order Orthoptera; family Acrididae; genus Schistocerca; species Schistocerca nitens. Next base: position 26,789,889 of record NC_064614.1, read on the forward strand.
CACGAAGAGAGTCCCACAGGGTTAAATTTTGGGTCCACTCCTATCCCTCTTACATTCGGATGACCTTCCATTTAACATTCAACGAGCAAAAGTTGTATTTTTTGCAGACGATACTAACATTATAGTAAACCCAAGTAAGAGAAAAACAAAGATTTGATAAATGATATTTTCCAACGAATTATTAAGTGGTTTTCTGAAAATTGACTTTCCCTGAATTTTGAAAAAAACACACTACAATCAGTTCTGTACATCAAATAGAATCTTACCAACAACTCATATAGCACGTGAGCAGGAGTCAGTAAATAGGGCAGAATGCTTCAAATTTTAGGTTGCACGTATTGATGAATATCTGAATTGGAAGAAGGATGCTTCTTGGACAATTAAGTTCGGCTACTTTTGCTCTGCGTACAACTGCTAATGTTGGGAACAAATGTAACCATCTGCTGACACATGTACACTCAATTACCTTGTATGGAATAATTTTCTGGGATAATTCATCACCTTCAAAGAAAGTGTTACTGCATAAAAGTGAACAGTAAGAATAATAATATGTGGTGTTCACCGACTGGCGTCATGCAGGTACCTCTTCAAGGAGCTAGACATTCTAACAGCGGAGTCACAATACATATATCCGCTATTGAAATTCGTCATAAGGAATCCATCACAATTTGAAAAGTGGTGTACATTTCTACGACAGTAGAACACCTTTATTACCCATTATTAAAGCTCTTAATGGATCACAAACCAGTTCAATATGCACCAACAAAATTTGGTGAATAGTCGACCATTAACGTACAATGTGTAACAAGTAGCGAAGCAAGTTTTAAATATGATTTAAAATCATTCTCCAAGAGAGCTCCTTCTATTCCACTGATGAATTTCTACTTAAAAACAGGTAGCCAGGAAAATAATAAGTGTAGTTGCAAGAGTAGGACTAAAAATAATAATCTGTTAACTATTGTTAACACTAATCTTGTATACATACCCTGTAAACTAGGCCGGCCGAAGTGGCCGTGCGGTTAAAGGCGCTGCAGTCTGGAACCGCAAGACCGCTACGGTCGCAGGTTCGAATCCTGCCTCGGGCATGGATGTTTGTGATGTCCTTAGGTTAGTTAGGTTTAACTAGTTCTAAGTTCTAGGGGACTAATGACCTCAGCAGTTGAGTCCCATAGTGCTCAGAGCCATTTGAACCATTTGAACCTGTAAACTAACTCGTTCCACATCATTTCGATAAAAGAATTGTTCAAACGATCTATGGAACATTTAACTAACTAACTAAATAACTACCTGTAGGATTCAGTGAATGCAATCTGACTGCCCAGTCAACAGTGCTTTTGGCGTCGACATATGAGTGCACAACTACTCTAGAAAACTCGAGCCTTTTTCATCACTTTAGACAAGAAGCCTCTCGGCATAACTGGGATCATCTTTAGTACTGAATGGTAATAATCGTGTCTTGTTCTCCAATATAATTTTTATCGTCTCTTTATGCATTTTGTGATAACCCCAACAACATATCTGTGGTGTGAAACATTCATACACTCCTGGAAATGGAAAAAAGAACACATTGACACCGGTGTGTCAGACCCACCATACTTGCTCCGGACACTGCGAGAGGGCTGTACAAGCAATGATCACACGCACGGCACAGCGGACACACCAGGAACCGCGGTGTTGGCCGTCGAATGGCGCTAGCTGCGCAGCATTTGTGCACCGCCGCCGTCAGTGTCAGCCAGTTTGCCGTGGCATACGGAGCTCCATCGCAGTCTTTAACACTGGTAGCATGCCGCGACAGCGTGGACGTGAACCGTATGTGCAGTTGACGGACTTTGAGCGAGGGCGTATAGTGGGCATGCGGGAGGCCGGGTGGACGTAAGCCGAATTGCTCAACACGTGGGGCGTGAGGTCTCCACAGTACATCGATGTTGTCGCCAGTGGTCGGCGGAAGGTGCACGTGCCCGTCGACCTGGGACCGGACCGCAGCGACGCACGGATGCACGCCAAGACCGTAGGATCCTACGCAGTGCCGTAGGGGACCACACCGCCACTTCCCAGCAAATTAGGGACACTGTTGCTCCTGGGGTATCGGCGAGGACCATTCGCAATCGTCTCCATGAAGCTGGGCTACGGTCCCGCACACCGTTAGGCCGTCTTCCGCTCACGCCCCAACATCGTGCAGCCCGCCTCCAGTGGTGTCGCGACAGGCGTGAATGGAGGGACGAATGGAGACGTGTCGTCTTCAGCGATGAGAGTCGCTTCTGCCTTGGTGCCAATGATGGTCGTATGCGTGTTTGGCGCCGTGCAGGTGAGCGCCACAATCAGGACTGCATACGACCGAGGCACACAGGGCCAACACCCGGCATCATGGTGTGGGGAGCGATCTCCTACACTGGCCGTACACCACTGGTGATCGTCGAGGGGACACTGAATAGTGCACGGTACATCCAAACCGTCATCGAACCCATCGTTCTACCATTCCTAGACCGGCAAGGGAACTTGCTGTTCCAACAGGACAATGCACGTCCGCATGTATCCCGTGCCACCCAACGTGCTCTAGAAGGTGTAAGTCAACTACCCTGGCCAGCAAGATCTCCGGATCTGTCCCCCATTGAGCATGTTTGGGACTGGATGAAGCGTCGTCTCACGCGGTCTGCACGTCCAGCACGAACGCTGGTCCAACTGAGGCGCCAGGTGGAAATGGCATGGCAAGCCGTTCCACAGGACTACATCGAGCATCTCTACGATCGTCTCCATGGGAGAATAGCAGCCTGCATTGCTGCGAAAGGTGGATATACACTGTACTAGTGCCGACATTGTGCATGCTCTGTTACCTGTGTCTATGTGCCCGTGGTTCTGTCAGTGTGATCATGTGATGTATCTGACCCCAGGACTGTGTCAATAAAGTTTCCCCTTCCTGGGACAATGAATTCACGGTGTTCTTATTTCAATTTCCAGGAGTGTATAAGACAAGATTTTAAAAGGTATGCTTTGCAACAAAGCATTGAAGCTGCCTATAAAAAGTAGCCTGTCGTGTCCTACGTCATTCTTCTACTCCATTCCGTATTATCGTCAGTGCCTAAACAGATACAAGCAGTTCGACATGGCATAAAGTAAACAATTTTTGCGGCAGTTAGCGTTTGTGGTAGTATGACAATTACAAAGATCACAGGCAAACATACAATAACGTTTACTAAAAATGGTGCACAAATAAAAATGTTGAATAGAACTCCACCGACAAACTTTCAGGGTGGCAGAACGGACCAAAATAATAAAAAAAGTCTATTAAACATGGGATATATACAGAATGAGATTTTCACTCTGCAGCGGAGTGTGCGCTGATATGAAACTTCCTGGCAGATTAAAACTGTGTGCCCGACCGAGACTCGGGCAAAGGTCCCGAGTTCGAGTCTCGGTCGGGCACACAGTTTTAATCTGCCAGGAAGTTTCATATCAGCGCACACTCCGCTGCAGAGTGAAAATCTCATTCTGGAAACATCCCCCAGGCTGTGGCTAAGCCATGTCTCCGCAATATCCTTTCTTTCAGGAGTGCTAGTTCTGCAAGGTTCGCAGGAGAGCTTCTGTAAAGTTTGGAAGGTAGGAGACGAGGTACTGGCAGAAGTAAAGCTGTGAGTACCGGGCGTGAGTCGTGCTTCGGTAGCTCAGTTGGTAGAGCACTTGCCCTCGAAAGGCAAAGGTCCCGATTTCGAGTCTCGGTCGGGCACACAGTTTTAATCTGCCAGGAAGTTTCATGGGATATATAGTGTGTTTCAGAAGGAATGGACAAATTAAAGGATATGGCTGGAAGGCTCATTCGAAGCAAAGAAATCTAATGAGTATATGTCTCTAAAATGTATACTGAAGAAGTGCCCATAGGTGTTAAGGCATGCATTTTAGAGCTTAAGTTAACTGGACTTTTTTTTTCTTATTATCGTCCTATGAAGGTTGCCTACCCTACAGTCTTAGCAGCACGTATTCCATTATCAGAGGTATCAGAGCGATTTTCGCTTATAACTTTCGACTCGGTCGTTTCCACACCAGGGCCCCTTACCTCTGACACCCAAACCTCCGGATGTCAGACACTCAGATCGGTACCAAACGTTTTTTGTCGATAGTGTATGAATCAAACCTCCGATTTAGTTCGTGCTAGTGCTGTCGTCTAGTAAAACATGCGTGAACGGTAACAGAAAGTATCACCAGAGCTATGGAGAACAGGAAAAGCTAATCACAGAACAAAACTACTTCACTTTGAACAGCAACTTCTACTTGCAACAAGTGGGGCTTCCCATTGGGTCCCCCATCAGTGGAATCTTAGTCAACATTTTCTTGGACCATATAGAGAACACAATATTCAATAACATTGTAAAACAAGGAGGGTACAAAATAATCAACTGGTACCGATATGTGGATGACATAATCTGTCTTGTAGATGAAACACACAGCAGGATAGAAGAGCTCCACAGCAACATAAACACAGTACACTTCACAATGGAAATGGAAAAGAACAAGAAATTAAATTTCTTGGATCTCACAATCACAAGAAACAACCACAACATGAATTCTCCATCTACAGAAAACCCACATCCACGAGTACTGTTATCCACAGCTCATACTACCACCAGACAGTGCGTAAATATGCCAATTTCACACACATGCGCCACAGGATAAACAGAACACCTCTTAAACCAGGAAACTACACACAGGAACTAAACATAATCAAACAAATTGCTGTTGAAAACGACTACAAAACAGACATCATAAACAAACTCAACAAGAAGGCAAAACGGAAACATGCGGCACACACAGACAACACAGCAGACCACACCACTTCAGAATAAAGAGAGAGATGGTACACACTAATATACAATAACAAAATATCACATAGAACAGGAAACATCTTAAAAAAGCTAGGGATCCCAATAACGTTCAAAACAAAAAATACAGTTCAGAAAAGCCTAAGACCAGTCAGAAAAAACTCAGACAAATTCAGCAACGCTGGACTATATCAACTCACTTGCAACTCTTGTCAGGCCCATTGCATAGGACAAACAAGCAGAAATTTCCGAACGAGGTACACAGAGAACTTGAGAGCTCTAAGAAGTGACAGCTCACATTCAACTTTTGCAGAACATCTAATGAACAAAAACCATAGCCCCAGTAATATCGAAAACGATCTACGCATTCTGAGGAACAGCAACAGTCTATACCGACAACTAACAATAGAAGAAAATTACCACATACAAAAGGCTATAGTCGAAGGGAAAAATGTAATAAATGAAAACACAACGCTCTGCAACAACACACTCTTTACCGCTCTGAGAGAACTGAACAAGGACACAGAACAGAAAGCACACACACGCAAAAGAACCACTTCCCCATCACACACAGAGACATAAATAAAGAAGTCGTCGTAATTCGCGCAACAGTTTTTCATAGCCTTTCTCGCCACCTGCGATACGCCTCTCGCGACACACGTGATCAGCAAGATGGCGTAATATTCTGGATCAGAAACAAAGTGCAAAAGTTTTGGTTTCCTGTGTAAAAGCAGGCACACACCATCCAACGAATGTGAGTACACGACTAGCTAAGTAACAGCTAACTACACACCAAAATAACTGGTTTCCACAACACTACCACAGCCCAAAGTAGTTACCGCTGACATACGAAGTTCACCTTTGAGTATTTCTTTACTAACAGCTGCTCACATGGCTGCAGATGACATGATGTTCGCTAAGTAAAACGACGGCACAGAAAATATGTCACAAACAGCGCCAATAATTGCTTAAAATCTGCTGTAGCATACAATAAATAAGGTAGTATGGAAGTATCAACATAAATCTACATTTCAAAAGACGATTTGTAAAGATGTAATAATGTTTTACTGTGTTTGCACAACCATACCATTTTCTGCATGTTTTAGATTGAAAAACCCCACTGATGATGGTGATATTAGTCGCCGAAGCTAGTCTGGGATAGTAAAGAAATAAACGAATAACATGGTGTTTTGCATCAAGGCGGACTCAATTTGTGGTATTACTGTTTTTCTATGCAAACGCGGACCAAATGGAAGAGTTCCAAGATAATATTATTACTAAATCGAAGTTTTGGTTGAGACTGTAACGTCATACAACGTTTGGTATTGATCTGAGTGTCTGATATCTGGAGGTTTGGGTGTATGTAATACATGTACCCTTCTCCACGTCTTTGGGAGTTTGTCACATCATTACAAAATCCCATGTATATATAAATAAATTTTATTTGTAAAGAAATCAGGTTATATGAACAAGTCTGCAGTTGTTACACTGCAAAGCCGGTAGGTTCTAACACAGGAAGTGACACAAATCGAAATAACTCAATACATAAATTTCAGCCAAAACGTTAAAAGTATGTTACGTAGCACATCAAAATTACAAATAGCTCAATAAATATAAACCTTTAAAATGGCTACTGCCAATTCTGACCTAGTACCAGGAAATGCTTGTAACATCGAGATCGATCATTGCAATTGAACTACAAAAATTGTCAGTAATTGCATTTATGAATTCCTACCGGAAAGGCTGTAGTTGCAGCGCTTCAGGCTGCTCGGATTAAACCTCGAAATACAATACTCCTGTTTCAACCAATTATTTAAAATATGCTTCATCACAGTGAAAGTTGTTTGAAAATAGTAGCATGTAGCAGTCAAAGATTCAACAACCTTACTGATAATCGTACATGACAGTCAAAATAATAATAGAAAAAAATAAAACTTTTCAAAATATTGGAAGGAAGAGAGCAAGGGGATTTATTACCATAAAAGGAATCACGAAATTGGCTACCAATATGCAAATTTTCGTGGTTTTTTTTATCGTGTTGTTTGCGCAATAACGGTGTTACGGAGTGGAGTAGAAGAGACGGGATACTACGCATTGATTTTGAGAGATACGTTTCTCAGTTCCACTGCGTTGCCACTGTGTATGCCTTTTAAAATCTTGACTTATAATGTGTATTTCATACCAAAGGTCTCATGAGTGGGTTACCTCTAACTGCATAATCAGATGACAAAATTATACTGGTGGCTCAGACAAGTGCATTACCATTCAGGAACTTGACATTACAGTACATCTTAATTACCATGAATATCTCCAGTAAAGAGATTGTTCTTGCTTTAATTGGTGCATATAGACAAGATATGTGCATACATTCTGTGAGGACTATCAGTTATTGCAACAAACATTTGCAAGCTGAAAGTCTGCGAAGAGTTTGGAAAGCTATGTGTAACGTATGGACAAATACAGGATGTCCACAGTTGAAGTTCTAGTTTCAAAACGATGATGACAAATTTGAACAACATGTTACTGACGCATGAGGAAACGGATGGAAAAAATCGAAAATTTTACTAACAGTTGGCACAGTAAACGTTCTAATGAAAATGGGGTCGGCGACAAATGACAGATAAATCGCAATACGACTCCTATGGTTTCAGTTGCTCATTACACCATCCGTACTGTTCACTGAATATGTCTGCACAAGTTCGGCAGTCAACGCTGTTAGTTAGCTAAGCCCTCCTGTCACGGCTACGTCGTACCTCATAGGACGGCAAAAATCTGTTTTTAACTGTCCTGACCCCAAAAACCATAAAAAATTTTCGTGAGACTGGCGTAAGACATGTTCAATGTGCTCTCCACCGTTTTATGCCACAAGTAGTAACCGAGAAACAGTATGTTCCACAACAGATAGGAGTTATTTTGTCGAAAGTCGACATGTTGAGAAACGTGGGTGTTGTACTTAAGGTTTATAATTTATATAAAGAACAGCTACCAGCCACATGTATGATTTAAAACGGTTTATTATCTTCAGACCATGACCGGTTTCGGATTTTTCTTTACAAATCCATCTTCAGATGGCAGATTACAAGCATTCTTAGTTGGACCTAGTTTTGTTTGTGTTATTCGTTTGCTGCACTGGGAAAGGAAAGAAATATGTTGTCATATCGGTAATGGTATTTTTACGAAAGATTTACTTCTTTTACAAGATCTAATTGCTCATGAGATGGTTTTTATAAACATTAGTAAACTTGCAGGTTAGTGTACTTACGAGCTGTGTAGTTCTGCCTGACAAAATATTCGTGCGTTTATGTTTTCGAACGCAAGCTTAATACACTTTTCAATATGTATGTAATTTTATTTATTTCGTTTTAGATTAATTTCATACAATAGCAAAGAGATATTTTACTGTACCCATATCGACTATACAGCATCTGTAAGTTAACATCGTTATGACTGTAAGCTCTTTGCAAATATTGTTTTGCAAATATTGTTTTGTAAACGTTATTCGTGTGTGCTGCGTGTGTAATTAAGATGATGAGGTTGAAAGTGACGTCCATTAACTGGAATAGCACTGACATAGTAAAATATCTCTTTGCTATTGTATGAAATTAATCTAAAACGAAATAAATAAAATTACATACATATTGAAAAGTGTATTAAGCTTGCGTTCGAAAACATAAACGCACGAATATTTTGTCAGGCAGAACTACACAGCTCGTAAGTACACTAACCTGCAAGTTTACTAATGTTTATAAAAACCATCTCATGAGCAATTAGATCTTGTAAAAGAAGTAAATCTTTCGTAAAAATACCATTACCGATATGACAACATATTTCTTTCCTTTCCCAGTGCAGCAAACGAATAACACAAACAAAACTAGGTCCAACTAAGAATGCTTGTAATCTGCCATCTGAAGATGGATTTGTAAAGAAAAATCCGAAACCGGTCATGGTCTGAAGATAATAAACCTTTTTAAGCCATACATGTGGCTGGTAGCTGTTCTTTATATAAATTATAAACCTACAGATAGGAGTGTCTCGGAGGTCACATTGAGAATGCTTCGCGCAGTAAGTGCCTTCAATCAGCAACGTCGTAATTAGAGCACTGAACAGAACATCTTTCAGAGAACCCCACAGCCAGAAGTCACACAGATTAAGATCAGGTGATGTGGACGACCATGACGTATTGACATCTTCTGGAGATAGAAATGGGTTTCGCCTTTCCACAGAATGTTCCATGGTCATACGTTGTCCACTTCCACGGGAGCAAGAAATTCTAGAGCGAACGTTTGTCTTGCTGGCAGGACAGCGGGAAACATCTCCTGAACATGGATGATTTTGTATGGATAGCAATGCAGAATGTTTTGTAGGCTTTTATGCTCCGTTTGCATAGGTATGTCCAACGTTCGGGAAATGCTCCTTGCACTGCGTATTTGCACACCACCGCTCGATTGCTCTTTCAGTGTTGTGGCCTCATCTTCGACAGACGTCGTATCAACTGTTTTCTTCCCTCTGTCACATTGCACTTCAAAAGAATCCAATTTCTCGAATTTTGTAATCATTTTCTCCAGATCCCTAGCAGATTCGTTTCTAAACTGCTTCGGCGGCAGCGACGATGTGCCATCTTACCAATCGGGCAGTGCACAGATAAACGGACTGATGGCGGCAGCGGCTGGAAGATGTTATTTCAGCCCTCTTTCTGTACTTGGTGCTGAAGTACAGACATCCTTCCAGTGGTATCAAAGCTCGTTTCATCCATCATCTCTCCTGTCCTAACTTGTAGTTTATATTCTCTACAAGACTTCGGAAGAAGTGGAGTTTCAAAAGCCTAAAGCAAAGTGTGTTCTCTAATAGCTGTCTGAAGCTCGGTTGTCTTGTTGCCAGAATTATAAATCGCCGCTAATGACTGCGGAGATTCCGAGTACTGGCGAATGAGAAATACGTAACAGTATTAATCTGCTACTCTTTTTTGTCTCATTATATCTCAGCAAATCGCTCAGAGGCTGGAAGTTAGAGCCTGGAGCTTACTCCCATTTCATTCTGAAAATCACGAAAGAACGACTCAGCACGTAGGTCCAGCGCAAAAATGCGGGGTCTGTCGAAAATGACAGCGTGAGCTAATGGGCAGATTGTATTCGTACGTTTTACCCGGACATTTCTCAGAGACATCGTAACGAACATTCACACGCCTCGAGAGAAGCCACACCAGCCTAGAGACCTCTTATCTGACTAAAAGGGCTTCTGCGAGGAATTTCATATTTTATTCGAGAAAAGAATTGGTGTCTCGCAACGATTATGCAGTGCGGACTTGAAGAACACCAAGACCAGCCTCACTTCCTGCGGACGAGGGCTTGTCCAGAGTACAACAGAGTTATACACCGGAAAGATGTTTGTTCCACACTTACCATTTTGATGTCCCCCGTTAATTTCGTTGTATCAAATGCTTAAACATACTTTATAAGCCAACATTTCTGAACCATTTATCGAAGATTAGCTACTATAAGAGGAATAAACTTACAGAAACATCCAAAACCTGTATCACTACACCGACAAACACACAAAGAAAGATTGGAGACGCTTGGATAACTATGACAGAAGTAAGGTGTATCTTGGTCCATAAATACCGTTTACTTCGTGGCCAGTCTTCAAATGCGTTTTTTACACTATGTTTCTGTCCACTAACACACGTCCAAAGCTCTGACAGGGAACACATCGATTACAGGGGTCTCGCCAGTCTGAATACCGCTCCTGATACAAACGTAGTGCAGGTTGCATAAAACGGATCGATAGGGGCAACTGAATTACCCCGTATAAGACAACAATACTCGCTTTAAAATAAAAGGTGAGCTTTACTAAATTACCTATCATAATTCAGCTAGGATAAATCCAAAATAATGGGGCTTAAATGCCGGTATTAACCAGCACACGGTAAACAGCTTGAGCTCGGCCTGCACCCCGTACAGTTGCTTAGTTCAGTACAGGCTCTAAAATATACACACATAAATTACATTGAACCTCCGTAGCGCAAGTGGCAAATAGCAGCTGGGGCCAAACACGACAGAAGAAATGAGAACAGACAACTAAGTTCTTTCGATAAAGTACTTCTGCAGATTAGAAATTTACGCAACTGAATTAAGTACAACACGCACCCAGGTCTTTCACCGGTAATTGGCAATATCAGTTAAAGATACGTATACTTAAAAAAATGAATGCACCAGCAGTGCAAGTAAATTTTCTTAGATAAAGGTAAACTGACAGTAAAAAATGTAAAAATACAAAACTTAGAAAACTACATGCACCAACAGCGCACATGCACCAATAGTTCACATACGAGGCATGTTCAGAAAGTAGTGTACTATGGCATAGCGGGCAGCGGTGTTTCGATTCTTGAGGGTTGGCAACACTGAGTGGTAGACCGAGGGGCAAGGTAGTACGCCTACTCACGTAGTAGAGTCCAGTTGGGTGAAAGATGTCGGTAATCAATGCTGCGAAGTGCGAGCTACGTGCTTTAACCCGCTTTCTACTCGCGGAGAGTAACACCTACCGAAATTTTTTCGCGAATCAAAACTGTTTATGGCCATGACGAGTGTGTTAAAGTGGTGTAGGGAGTTTAGTAGAGGCAGAACAAATCTTCATGAGAAACAGGAGAGTGGAATACCTTCCTCTTTGGCCGACGAGTTAGTGCAAAACATCGGACTGCCGATTTACAGCGGATGAAATATCTTCAGTGTTTCCGAAACCCTCTTATACGAGACACTTACAGAAACGCTGGGATACCCTGTTTTGAATGGTCATTTTGAGTTTCTGAGTCTCAAAATATCATTGTGAATAGATCCCAAAGGAGATGATAGAGCAGCGCAAGAAAAATAAGTACAGAAGCGCCAGCGAGTGTCTTGAGCCATTTGAAGCAGAAAGTGAAAATTTTCTGAACATTATTGTGACTAGAGATGAAATGTGGGTTACTCATTACACGCCTGAGAGACGAAAAGACAGTCGTCATAGTGGCGTCACACTAGTTCTATATCTGCCAAAAAATTCAGAACCAAATTGTTGGAATAAAAAATCTTGCCTCTTCGCTTTGTGACCGAAAAAGCATCATCACGGTCGAATTTCTGGAGCAGGGCGAGACCATCAACGCACAATGATATTGTGAGACAGTAAAAGTCACTCAAAACAAAAGGAGGGGAATGCCGACGAGAGGGGCATGCTTGTTGCACGATAACATCTGTCCTCGTACAGCCTTAGGAACCAAGGCATTGTTGGACTGATTTGGTCGGGATGTTTTGAACTACCCCCACCGCCGTATTCTCCTAGCTTTTTGCAACTGGATTATCCCGTTTTCATGTGCTTGAAGGCACACATAAGTGGAATCAAATTTTCAACCAATGAGGAGATTCAGAAAGAGGGTCTGAAGTAGGGGAAGGAGCTGGGTCACCACACGCATTTAACGAGATGCGGAAAAATAGTCAGAAAGTGTATCAAAAATGTCCTGTAATTTTTTTCAAACATACTTTTTCTACAAAATGTAAGTGTCTAGTACATTTACTTTCTGAACACGCCTCGTAAAACAAAAGCCTCGCAAACAGTCCTTACAATATAGTCAACGCTTAACCCGTACACATTCCTAGTACCGGGCTGTTGATCCACGTAAAAAGCATCGACAATTTACGGCTAGCAGAATAAATCGGTTCAGCTTGAGGGGAAAACACCAAACGAAACTCAATAACAAATGAACTCGAGATTTCACGAACCGCGGCAAACACTTACCAGCATGACGCTCACTATTGTTCCTGTGCACGTAGGCAGCAGGAAGCAGAGCTGGTCCGATTCCAGAGGATAACTGAGCGAAGTGGTGACTCTTCAGTACGCTCGCCCACCATACAAACATTCGCCATCCACATCCGACGAGCGAAGATCCACGACTAGCAAGCCTAGGCCGCGATCCTTCCTAGTTCTTCAACCCCTAGCAGATAAACCCAGTGTGAGGAGCACGAGCGCTTAAAAGGCCTTCGAGACGTCGCAAATGCGCTACCTCGTGAGACCCCAGAGAAACCGATGCCAAGGAACGAAACCCAAAGAGGTTCCGCAAGCACAGGTATCGATATGAGTGCGTCCATGGCTCATGAGGGTGACTATTTTATACTATATAATTTTGTCGTACAGGAGGAACTACACTCTTCCATGCACTTCGCTATGGTTTGCATACCACAGAGTGTGATATTATTGGATTTCAGACATTTTTGCATATGAGAAGAGGACAGCCATCGAGCTGTAGTTTGTAATGATACTAAGCATGACAACACGAGAGTAAAGAAACGAAATCTGTTTATAACGTGCGCCTATACCAAGACGCGCGGCCAGCGTTTAAAAGGTGCTTTTAAACACTATGACTCGCTGGGCGCAGATATTTAAAATCATTGCCGCAGCGCTTGATAGCAAGAAGCTGCGAAATAGAAGAAAGAACAATTTATCATTTGTTAGGAAAATTCTAGAGTCTTTATAGTTAGTTGTACTTCTGGTCGCCGATATGTTAACATGTACTTCATTACCTTTGATGTTTGGTCACCGACTTCTTAAGACGTGTTGTGTAGCACCGCTACAAGTTATATTTCATTTAGTGTGAAAAACCACGTTATACCAAGAAAAAAGAAACGCTTTTGTAAACCTTGTGACGATAAAAAATACTTACGCGCACGCCAGGACATTTAATTTTTACAAAATATCACACATGTATGAGAAAAACATAAAAATGTACGTTTTGTATTCATTGTAAATTTGTTAATGTTTATAGTTTAACGCCCTTGTTCTTTGAGAATATATTGATGCTTCACTGTACAGAAAATCTACGCTTATTCTTTTCTTTAAATTAACCAGAAATAATGTTTATGTTTAAATGAACTTTCTTACAGGTTCGCTCTTTATCGCGTTGTCTCGATTGTATTTGGGAGACCATTAATGTGTTCAATTTCCGATGTGACAATATTTTTACAAAATTTCACTGTTTTGCATTCATTTCCAATTTTTTTTTATTATTCAAATAGGTCCCTTAGGTAATTTCATTGAAGAGTCTGATTGCGTGAAAGCAATCCGGGTTAAGAGGTCATTTGAGAAACTATTTCCGCGCAATCAATCTGTACGTCTGCTGAACACAATCGAGAACCGATGCCTCGGCGATCATTCATTAATTTTTCTCTCTTTCCAAGTCGTACCGAAAAACGGCCAAGGAGAACTGCCGTGAGTATGCAATCTAGTATTAAAGGTTGCATTCTTTATCTTGTCGGCAAACATTGCCATAAATTATCATCATCAATGTTGTATTTGGTTAAATGTGAAAATCAAAAACCTTTTAACGCTAGAAGATGTAGTAGCAGACATATTTGTGAATTATGGAAAAGCAATTGCGCTTCAGGATACTGCTCTTCAGATTATTCGGGATGCAGTCTGAGAAGCAAATGTTTGTGTATCATACTGTATGGTAGTATACTGTACGATGGACGTGCACTAAACGAGCCCGAGTGTCCGATAAAACTGCAGTGAAAAATTCCAATAAATGCAGTTTCCGGCTCGGACAAACACGGCTTTATCAGCGCCGTATTGTTTTGTCCGCGACCATCGCGGCACTTATCGCGTGGCAGGTAATACAGGCCGAGGCGCGCCGGATTTATCGCCGGTCGGCGGCGCCAGAGGCCGCGCCGTAACTCAGGCAGCGCGCTGCGGTGTGTGTACAGTACAGTAGCAGGCATTGGTCAGCGCGAGTAACGGCCCCGCTGTGTGCCCTCGCCTCGCCAATCACGGCCCGCCACGTATGCCGCCCGCCGCCGTACGCGCTGATTGATGGCGACCGCAGGCGACGCTTCCGTAGCGCGGCTCGCGTCGTTTTTCACTGATGTGTGTGTCGCGGCTGTCAGGGAAATGACGATCTACAGCCGGCACAGACACATACAGTGCAATACGGTGCCGCTCGGTACTCTAAGGGCACTCTCGGAGGAGCCAATTATAATATAGTCGGACTCACGACAGACGCTGATGTCAGAATGAATTGATGGCAGACCGTTTCAGTTTTGGACGAGGGCCGGCCGCTTTTAATCGAAGAAAAAAAAATAATAAAAGACGCAGCACGAAGGAATTATTCGAATGGGACGGAAATCGATAGATGTGATGTACAAGTGTAAACAAACAAATCGTTACGATTTCAGAAAAACTGGATGATTTATTCGAACTGAGCAAAACAATAACGCGTTGGTCCACATCTGTCCGTTTTGCAAGCAGTTATTCGGCTTGGCTTTAATTCATACAGTTGATGGATATCTTCCTGAGAGATGTCTACATTTACATCTACATACATACTCCGCAATCCACCATACGGTGCGTGGTGGAGGGTACCTCGTACCACAACTAGCATCTTCTCTCCCTGTTCCACTCCCAAACAGAACGAGGGAAAAATGACTGCCCATATGCCTCTATATTGGCCCTAATCTCTCTTTTCTTATCTTTGTGGTCTTTCCGCGAAATGTAAGTTGGCAGCAGTAAAATTGTACTGCAGTCAGCCTCAAATGCTGGATCTCTAAATTTCCTCAGTAGCGATTCACGAAAAGAACGCCTCCTTTCCTCCAGAGACTCCCACCCGCGTTTCTGAAGCATTTCCGTAACACTCGCGTGATGATCAAACCTACCAGTAACAAATCTAGCAGCCCACCTCTGAATTGCTTCTACGTCCTCCCTCAATCCGACCTGATAGGGATCCCAAACGCTCGAGCAGTACTCAAGAATAGGTCGTATTAGTGTTTTATAAGCGGTCCACATCTTCACAAAATTCTACCAATGAACCGAAGACGACTATCCGCCTTCCCCACAACTGACGTTACATGCTTGTCCCACTTCATATCGCTCTGCAATGTTACGCCCAAATATTTAATCGACGTGACTGTGTCAAGCGCTACACTACTAATGGAGTATTAAAACATTACAGGATTCTTTTCCCTATTCATCTGCATTAATTTACATTTATCTATATTTAAAGTTAGCTGCTATTCTGTACACCAATCACAAATCCTGTCCAAGTCATCTTGTATCCTCCTACAGTCACTCAATGACGACACCTTCTCGTACACCACAGCATCATCAGCAAACAGCCGCACATTGCTATCCACCCTATCCAAAAGACCATTTATGTAGATAGGAAACAACAGCGGACCAACTACACTTCCCTGGGTCACTCCAGGTGATACCCTCACCTCCGATGAAAACTCACCATCGAGGACAACGTACTGGGTTCTATTACTTAAGAAGTCTTCGAGCCACTCACATACTTGGAAACCAATCCCATATGCTCGTACCTTAGTTAGGAGTCTGCAGTGGGGCACCGAGTCGACACTTTCCCGATGTCAAGGAATATGGCATCCGTCTGATACCCTTCATCCATGGTTCTCAAGATATCATGTGAAAAAAGGGCGAGTTGCGTTTCGCAGGAGCCATGCCAAATTCTGTCCAGTTGGCGCATTAGATGGTCGAACTCCCGCGCCGGTTGTAGGGTTGTA
Source organism: Schistocerca nitens (assembly GCF_023898315.1). NCBI lineage: Eukaryota > Metazoa > Arthropoda > Insecta > Orthoptera > Acrididae > Schistocerca > Schistocerca nitens. The sequence goes on from NC_064614.1 coordinate 26,806,231, forward strand.
GGCTCAAATGTCCTGGCATAAAGTGCAACAGAATGGGTTGCGGAATATCGTTACCGAACCGCCGTACTGTAAGGAAGCCACGGTTGCCAAGCAAAAGGGTCCTGCTATGAAAAGAAAAGGCGCCCCAGACCATAAGTCGTGGTTATCGAGCCATATGGCTGGCGACAGTAAGGCTACGGCAAGTGAAAGAGGGAGGTGGAGAGTATGTTAAATCCCCTTCCTCGAATATTTCCTACCTTCATACCTCCTCTGTTTTTACCACAGATGTCGTGTCGCTGAACTCATTTGAACTAAGACTGCAGTGCAAGCGAAGGGCCTAGTAACTTCCACCACCTTGAGTGGAATGCGTAAGTTCTGAATAATGTTCACCAATCTGCAGTCTTTTATAGTTGTAATCCTCTGTGCAAAAACCAGCACGTAGATAATGAATTCGCTACCTTGAGGCTGTTATAAACAGCGAGTGATTGGTATCGCATAAATAATTAGATTTTCAACTGGTTTGTTTAAACGGCCTTTATTAGACGAGTATGAGAGACTCCGCAAATATATTGATTGGCGACTCCATGGAGTGCTGTGTGCACAACGACCACGTATGTAAAATTAAAAGGATATTGATAACTTGATACCAATGTCTGAGTTTAATGTCTACAGCACCGAAGATGACCTTCCTTTTAATTCCACAAATATAGTCCCTTTATGAATCAAAAGAATTTCCGTTCTTCACACTTCCACAGAGAATAAATAAAATAACGATCTGTGTTTTTACGTAATTATTATCAAATTAGTTCTCAATTACATGTCCAAAAGCCAGAGACTGCTTAACCGGTAACGACTGCAGCAGACAAAATCTTTGTCACCTTAACTGCCGATCGAGCTCCTACATTTATAAACCAGAGATTGCTAATGAAGTCTTTACTGGTACCGACAGCTGCAGACAATGCGTATGTCCACTGAGACAGCTCTGATCTAAAAGCTGAACCACCTCACCCGATATCTAAGCTAGGGGCGACCCGGAGATCTCCGAAGTGCTATGTCTGCCTTTTCATTTGGCAATTGTTTAGTATTCTGCTGGTAATTAACACTTTTGAAATAATGGAATGATAGCCTGATATTGAGAGATGTGTTTATATGAAATATAGATAAATTCACTATTTAATTTTTGTAAGACTGAGAACAGAAGTTTATCATTTAGTTTCGCTGCTTCCGAGCACATCAGACAAATGGGGAAAAGGGCCACAATTTAGGTAGTTTTTCTCACGACACATATAACACTCCAAAAACCGCACGTTTCCAACAATCCACTGTGCAGTGGTGTCGCTTGCATTGTCTGCAGAAATGTGTGGCTTGGCGAACCTGCTCATCCATTGCACCCCATTATTTTTAAATCCCTACACGCAGTCGTTGTTCTAGCTGGAGTGCTGATATTACTTTGGAACTCACGAGTGAATCATTCAGCTGATTGCACGAGACATTTTACAACCACCGTCGCTCGATGGCCCTTGTGAGGTGTGCTTGGTTTCGGTACAGCTGTGACTGTTCCTTCGCATTCTCACCTCAGAATCAAATGAGTCGACATGAGTCGCTTTAGTATGGCTGAAATGTCACTTACAGACTTGTTACAACATCGGATACAGGCTTAATGACCTTTTGTGGAAGTCAGAGCGGATCATGGCAAGGATGAAGGAGGATGTGGGTGTCCGAATGGAGTTCTCTTTAAATAAAGAGATAATTTGAAACTAGTCCGCCCCCGGTAGCTGAGTGGTCAGCGTGACGGAATGTCAATCCTAAGGGCCCGGGTTCGATTCCCGGCTGGGTCGGAGATTTTCTCCGCTCAGGGATTGGGTGTTGTGTTGTCCTAATCATCATCATTTCATCCCCATCGACGCGCAGGTCGCCGAAGTGGCGTCAACTCGAAAGACCTGCACCAAGAGAACGGTCTACCCGACGGGAGGCCTTAGCCACACGACATTTCATTTTCATTTGAAACTGTATTAATATAATTGATACGGAATACATTTGAGTGCGTCAGAGTCAGCCTTCGCGAACATTATCCGTTGAAGGTGATCATGGAAAGATTTGGTTCTAATGACGAAACGAAGTCCGAAAAACAACCAGGAAGAGCAGATAATTCATGCGTTTGCCTGGTGAAAGCCCTTGCTAGAGAGAGCTTTCGGCCTTGGTCCGACTTTACAGCAGCGGTCGGCAGCCAACACATTGTTTCTCTCTCTTGCTTCCTGCGGACATTTCAAAACTATGCATAGTGGCTTGTTGGTCAGCACGTTTTCCCTCCAGCAGTGGCCGACAGCCAACATGATTTCTCTCCCTCGCTTCCGATTGTCTGTTCAAAGCGATTTTGGCGGTTTATCGGGCGATGTCGACTTTGATTTTAGTTGTCTCTGATCCTTGACCACAGGGCTTTGAATCGAGTGTGGCTCCTCGTGGGGAGAGGAGGGGGGCATTATCATCTCCATGGTGTTAGGTTGTGGTGGCTTTCCTGCGCATAAGAGAGCGAGTTGACATTAAGATCTGTGAAATTTTGCGGCTGATCCCGGTGGAGGTTCGAGTCCTCCCTCGGGCATGGGTGTGTGTGTTCGTCCTTAGGATAATTTAGGTTAGGCAGTGTGTAAGCTTAGGGACTGATGACATTAGCAGTTAAGTCCCATAAGATTTCACACACATTTGAGCATTTTTTTGTGAAATTTTGATTCTGTGAGGCTTTCAAGTTGTGTACAGTAACTTTTGTTCTGGTATGCCGTGTGTAAGAATGTTTACAATCATATTGCATTATTTTACTGGCCTGCAACTGATGTGTTGTTGAAAGGAGGATCCCACCGGTGTTAAGCAGCCCTGGCTGTTACTGTGTTCTTATACATACCATCTTTTTCCCTCACGGAATTTTGGTGACTCAGTTCGGAGTTTAAAAGAACTTCAAATCGTAATTCTCGTTCATGTCTGAGGCACGAGTCACGAATTATTGTATTCAATTCTAACCTGTGCCCAATTATTTTAGTGGGATGAATTTTTGTCTCTGGATTGGCGTTGGTCTCCCAAGTGAGCACTAAATTATGTAGCCCGAGTAATGTGGCTTAATTATGGTTAACGGGTGATGAATCACTGTGTACTATTTCTCTTAAATAACAGCCTAGAAAATTAAAATTATTCTAGTCTGTGTTTTTGCTGCAGTGGCTGAATGATAGGTGCTTGTTTTAATACAGTGGCTCACGTAGTAACCAGCTGTTTCAGCGTATACTGTACAAAAATGGTTCAAATGGCTCTGAGCACTATGATACTTAACATCTGAGGTCATCAGTCCCCTAGAACTTAGCACTACTTAAACCTAACTAACCTAAGGACATCACACACATCCATGCCCGAGGCAGCATTCGAACCTATGACCGTAGCAGTCGCGCGGTTCCGGACTGAAGCGCCTAGAACCTCTCGGCCACATCGGCCGGCCGTATACTGTATACCGGTATCTCAAGGTTTCTCTGCAGAGTTTACTTGATTATGAGGTGCTGAGTCGGTTGTGGAAGCGCTTCTACGCCTCAACCAAAGACACTGTGAATCAAAAATTCACCATTTTAGTTGTAATTTTGTTTTGACGTTTCGAGCGTAAAAAAATGGAAAAAAACAAAAAAAGATTTCTTTGTGATTGTGGGCCCTGCTGAGGCCGATAGAAAGTTATTTTCTATTCAAGGGAGACCATTATCGATCGCCAGGGCTGGCGTTAGAATACATACACTACTGACCATTATGTGAGAGAAAGGAGAACAGCAAAGTAGAACAGCACGTTTTGTATTATCGCGAAATAATGGAGAGGGTGTCACGGACATAATACAGGATTTGGGATGGACACCATTAAAACAAAGGCGTTTTCTGTTGCGGCGGACTCTTCTCACGAAATTTCAGTCACCAACTTTCTCCTCTGAATGGGAAAATAATTTGTAAACGCCGACCTACGCAGGGAGACACGACAATCATAATAAAATAAGGGAAATCAGAGATCGCACGGAACGATATAGGAGTTCGTTTTTCCCGAGCGCTTTTCGAGAGTGGAATAATAGAGAATTATTGTGAAGGTTGTTCGATGAACCCCCTGCCAGGCACTTAAGTGTAATTTGCAGAGTGTCCACATAGATGTAGAAGGCTGAGTTATTTACGAAAGTCTCTTCACGGACCTCGACACTATTCCCAGGCCCACGAGATACACGGGCCCTGCAACGAACGTATGACGTCACACTACGCTGCTCGTCTGCCACACTTCGCGAGCGCTCGCTCCGTGCAGGGCTCACGAGAAATCAATACTTAATTGGAAAAATACCCTATAAAGATCTTAATTTTACCGTGTGCTATCGGGAACTTGCAAGCGTTTAAAGACGCAATGAAGAAATATTATACTCATCTGAAATACACTTGTTGTTGTTGTGGTCTTCAGTCCTGAGACTGGTTTGATGCAGCTCTCCATGCTACTCTATCCTGTGCAAGCTTCTTCATCTCCCAGTACCTACTGCAACCTACATCCTTCTGAATCTGCTTAGTGTATTGATCTCTTGGTCTCCCTCTACGATTTTTACCCTCCACGCTGCCCTCCAATGCTAAATTTGTGATCCCTTGATGCCTCAAAACATGTCCTACCAACCGATCCCTTCTTCTAGTCAAGTTGTGCCACAAACTTCTCTTCTCCCCAATCCTATTCAATACCTCCTCATTAGTTACGTGATCTACCCACCTTATCTTCAGCATTCTTCTGTAGCACCACATTTCGAAAGCTTCTATTCTCTTCTTGTCCAAACTAGTTATCGTCCATGTCTCACTTCCATACATGGCTACACTCCATACAAATACTTTCAGAAACGACTTCCTGACACCTAAATCTATACTCGATGTTAACAAATTTCTCTTCTTGAGAAACGCTTTCCTTGCCATTGCCAGTCTACATTTTATATCCTCTCTACTTCGACCATCATCAGTTATTTTACTCCCTAAATAGCAAAACTCCTTTACTACTTTAAGTGTCTCATTTCCTAATCTAATCCCCTCAGCATCACCCGATTTAATTTGACTACATTCCATTATCCTCGTTTTGCTTTTGTTGATGTTCATCTTATATCCTCCTTTCAAGACACTGTCCATTTCGTTCAACTGCTCTTCCAAGTCCTTTGCTGTCTCTGACAGAATTACAATGTCATCGGCGAACCTCAAAGTTTTTACTTCTTCTCCATGAATTTTAATACCGACTCCGAATTTTTCTTTTGTTTCCTTTACTGCTTGCTCAATATACAGATTGAATAACATCGGGGAGAGGCTACAACCCTGTCTCACTCCTTTCCCAACCACTGCTTCCCTTTCATGCCCCTCGACTCTTATAACTGCCATCTGGTTTCTGTACAAATTGTAAATAGCCTTTCGCTCCCTGTATTTTACCCCTGCCACCTTCAGAATTTGAAAGAGAGTATTCCAGTTAACGTTGTCAAAAGCTTTCTCTAAGTCTACAAATGCTAGAAACATAGGTTTGCCTTTTCTTAATCTTTCTTCTAAGATAAGTCGTAAGGTTAGTCTTGCCTCACGTGTTCCAACATTTCCACGGAATCCAAACTGATCTTCCCCGAGGTCAGCTTCTACCAGTTTTTCCATTCGTCTGTAAAGAATTCGCGTTAGTATTTTGCAGCTGTGACTTATTAAACTGATAGTTCGGTAATTTTCACATCTGTCAACACCTGCTTTCTTTGGGATTGGAATTATTATATTCTTCTTGAAGTCTGTGGGTATTTCGCCTGTCTCATACATCTTGCTCATCAGATGGTAGAGTTTTGTCATGACTGGCTCTCCCGAGGCCATCAGTAGTTCTAATGGAATGTTGTCTACTCCCGGGGCCTTGTTTCGACTCAGGTCTTTCAGTGCTCTGTCAAACTCTTCACGCAGTATCTTATCTCCCATTTCGTCTTCATCTACATCCTCTTCCATTTCCATAATATTGTCCTCAAGTACATCTCCCTTGTATAAACCCTGTATATACTCCTTCCACCTTTCTGCCTTCCCTTCTTTGCTTAGAACTGGGTTGCCATCTTGAGCTCTTGATATTCATACAAGTGGTTCTCTTCTCTCCAAAGGTCTCTTTAATTTTCCTGTAGGCAGTATCTATCTTACCCCTAGTGAGACAAGCCTCTACATCCTCACATTTGTCCTCTAGCCATCCCTGCTTAGCCATTTTGCACTTCCTGTCGATTTCATTTTTGAGACGTTTGTATTCCTTTTTGCCTGCTTCATTTACTGCATTTTTATATTTTCTCCTTTCATCAATTAAATACACTACTAGCCATTAAAATTGCTACACCAATAAGAAATGTAGATGATAAACGGGTATTCATTGGACAAATATATTATACTAGAACTGACATGTGATTACATTTTCACGCAATTTGGGTGCATAGATCCTGAGAAATCACTACCCAGAACAACCACCTCTGGCCGTAATAACGGCCTTGATACGCCAGGGCATTGAGTCAAACAGAGCTTGGATGGCGTGTACAGGTACAGCTGCCCATGCAGCATCAACACGATACCACAGTTCATCAAGAGTAGTGACTGGCGTATTGTGACGAGGCAGTTGCTCGGCCACCATTGACCAGACGTTTTCAAATGGTGAGAGATCAGGAAAATGTGCTGGCCAGGGCAGCAGTCGAATATTTTCTGTATCCAGAAAGGCCCGTACAGAATGCTGTCGTTCATTATCCTGCTGAAATGTAGGGTTTCGCAGGGATCGAATGAAGGGTAGAGCCACGGGTCGTAACACATCTGAAATGTAACGTCCACTGTTCAAAGTGCCGTCAATGCGAACAAGAGGTGACCGAGAAGTGTAACCAATGGCACCCCATACCATCACGCCGGGTGGTACGCCAGTATGGCGACGACGAAGACACGCTTCCAATGTGCGTTCACCGCGATGTCACCAAACACGGATGCGACCATCATGATGCTTTAAACAGAACCTGGATTCATCAGAAAAAAAAACGAAGTTTTGCCATTCGTGCACCAAGGTTCGTCGTTGAGTACACCATCGTAGGAGCTCCTGTCTGTGATGCAGCGTCAAGGGTAACCGCAGCCATTGTCTCCGAGCTGATAGTCCATGCTGCTGCAAACGTCGTCGAACTGTTCGTGCAGATGGTTCTTGTCTTGCAAACGTCCTGACTCAGGGATCGAGGCGTGGCTGCACGATCCGTTACAGCCATGCGCATAAGATGCCTGTCATATCTACTGCTAGTGTTACGAGTCCGTTGGGATCCAGCACGCCGTTCCGTATTACCCTCTTGAACCCACCGATTCATATTCTGCTAACAGGCATTGGATCTCGACCAACGTGAGCAACAATGTCGCGATACGATCAACCGCAATCGCAATAGGCTGCAATCCGACCTTTATCGAAGTCTGAAACGTGATGATACGCATTTCCATCCTTACACGAGGCATCAAAACAACGTTTCACCAGGCAACGCCGGTCAATTGCTGTTTGTGTATGAGAAATCTGTTGGAAAATTTGCTCACGTCAGCACGTAGTAGGTTTCGCCACCGGCGCCAACCTTGTGTGATTGCTCTGAAAAGCTATTCATTTGCATATCACAGCATCTTCTTCCTGTCAGTTAAATTTCGCGTCTGTAGCACGTCATCTTCGTGGTGTAGCTATTTTAGTGGCCAGTAGTGTATTAACCCACTCTCCGTCGGAGACGGCTGTTGGCGCTCGTAAGACCCGTTGAATGGCGTGCTGTGACGTACACCCCACGGCATGTCTTTCCCGTGGGCCTCAACACTATTCCCTGTGACGACGGAGAACGGGATACACCATTTGCAGCTCTGAGGCCTGCGTTCACCTTCTGGTCGCGGTGCATTCCTCCTGTGAACCCATGCCCTAGACCAGGGCTTCACAACATACGTGCTCGTGGAGCAAGCTGCGAGCAGCAAGGCGCGAGCACGGAGCAGCGCGAGCACGCTACCCCCACTACCGGACCAGAGCGGAGAGTGGGGAAAGTCACGTGGGGCACACAACAGCTGCCGCCAGTCAATGTAAATCCGCGGCCACCTGCAGGGATATCACTCACGAAATATTACTGCGACAAATGAAACAAATAAAGGAGAATGTACACATGCCACATAATTTTATTAGCTTAGTGTATGCCTCTACATTCGCATTAATTTGTGAACTGTTACACAATAAAAGGTGTCACTGAAGTGTGGGATTCTCGGTTACCTTGTACTTTTTGCCCTTTACAATTGCGTCTATGTTCGGAGTAATTGTTCTTGTGCATTTTAGGCGCAGCGTGCAGTTTAAATTTCGATCAGACAATGCATTTCTCAGGCGTGTCTTGTTACAATTCATTGCAGAGAACAGTTGTTCACAAACACACGTGGAACCGAACATTGATATTATTGTAGCCGCCAGTTTGTGCAAACGAGGAAATCTATCCTGAGGGAAGTGTCTGTAGAATTCCAAAATGTTTTTCTTGTTCTGAAATTTGTCTCTCAATTCGCTGTCACACTGCAGGTCAATAATTTCTTGCTGAAGCTCAGGACGAATCTCTTAAATATTCGCTGAATATGGAGAGAACAGATCAAACTCACTGTCTAGTGCTGTCAGATCTTGAAAGCGCTGATCAACTAAAGTATGTGAATAACGTTCACAGTCTTTCTGAACACATTGCATGGATGATAATTTAGGAAAATGAGCTAGGTTTCCTGTTTCCAGCTGACTCACCCAAAGTGTCAATTTCATTTTAAAAGCTCGTATTCGATCTATGAAATGAGTAATTAGCAGATCTTTGCCTTGTAGTAAAATGTTCAAAGCATTCAGATGGCTAGTTAAATCTTCTAAGAACGCGAGATCACATTCAAACATGCGCGCGCATTTCCCCTCCCTCCCCTCCCTCCCTACTCCGCGACCGTGCACCTGCTCGCGAGCACGTGCCTGAGCAGACGCGAGTACTCGCGCTCAAAACCGGCCAGTTGTTAAGCCCTGCCCTAGACTGACTAGGTGACGGTATTCTTTTCGGAGAAACAAGACTTCGGTTTCAGTTCAGTGTTGTGAACGACATTTCGGCAGCAAAGTAGCGTGAACTGTTTGGAAAATCCTCCGCTGTGCAACTGGTGTCCCGTCTAGCAGTATGCATAGCATTCGCCGCGTTAATTGGAACCGTAAATCAAGAAACTTGCGCCGCAGGGCGAGCTGCCAACACAAGGCACCGCCGTGGATTTCAGGCTTGCGGTGCGGGGAGCGCAGTGCTTGGTCCTCCCCGGCTTTTTCAAACACGGGCGCACACACGTGTGGCGCGTTTGTTTGTTCTGCTGCAAGCAGCAGTCCCGGTGGTAATTAATTACTCGCACGCCGTACAGCTACATCCACTCGTATGCGAACGCAGCGCACGGCATGTTGTTGCAGCCCGCTCGGCCAGGTATATGTAGAGCCGTGTCAAAGGCGTACGTGAGCTGAGTTGGAGCCAATATGTACCAGCCTCTTTGCACAAAAGCGGGGTTGCCAGCAGAAGCAGTAGCAGAGGCTCCGTACAACGTCTCTCGTAAGCAAACCGACAAAAGATAATTCACGAATAGCAGACATCGCAGTAATTCTGCTTCACATCGCATATACCATTGATAATTACTTCAGCACGACTAGGGTGAGGTTCTGCAAGTTTCTTCATAATGTGATATTCAGCTTCCCCTATCGATGTCGCTTTATGCAACCCGTAATGTTATACAGGGTGGTCCATTGATCCTGACCGGGCCAAATATCTCACTAAATAAGCGTCAAACGAAAAAATTACAAAGAACGAAACTTGTCTAGCTTGAAGGGGGAAACCAGATGGCGCTATGGTTGGCCCGCTAGATGGCGCTGTCATACGTCAAACGGATATCAACTGCGGTTTTTTTAAATAGAAACCCCCATTTTTTATTACATATTCGTCTAGAACGTAAAGAAAAATGAATGTTTTAGATGGACCACTTTTTTCGCTTGGTGATAGATGGCGCTGTAATAGCCACAAACATATGGCTCACAATTTTAGACGAACAGTTGCTAACAGATAGGTTTTTTTAAATTGAAATACAGAACGTAGGTACATTTGAACATTTTATTTCGGTTGTTCCAATGTGATACATGTACCTTTGTGAACTTATCATTTCTGAGAGCGCATGCTGTTACTGCGTCATTACCTGTAAATACCACACTAATGCAATAAACGCTCAAAATGATGTTCGTCAACCTCAATGCATTTGCCAATACATGTAACGGCATTCCTCTCAACAGCGAGTAGTTCGCCTTCTGTAAAGTTAGCACATGCATTGACAATGCGCTGACGCACGTTGTCAGGCGTTGTCGGTGGATCGCGATAGCAAATATCCTTCAACTTTCCCCACAGAAAGAAATCCAGGGACGTCAGATCCGGTGAACGTGCGGGCCGTGGTATGGTGCTTCGACGACCATTCCACCTGTCATGAAATATGCTATTCAGTACCGCTTCAACTGCACGCGAGCTATGTGCCGGACATCCATCATGTAGGAAATACATCGCCATTCTGTCATGCAGTGAAACATCTTGTAGTAACATCGGTAGAACATTACGTAGGAAATCAGCATACATTTCACCATTTAGATTGCCATCGATATAATATCAAGATCTCAGATGGAAACCCAGTTCTAAGCAAAGAAGGGAAAGCAGAAAGGTGGATGGGATATTGAGTGAAGAGTTTGATAGAGCACTGAAAGACCTAAGTCGAAACAAGGCCCCAGGAGTAGACAACATTCCATTAGAACTACTGACAGCCTTGGGAAAGCCAGTCCTGACAAAACTCTACCATCTGGTGAGCAAAAGGTATGAGACAGGCGAAATACCCTCAGACTTCAAGAAGAATATAATAATTCCAATCCCAAAGAAAGCAGGTGTTGCCAGATGTGAAAATTACCGAACTATCAGTTCAATATGTCACTGCTGCAAAATACCAACGCGAATTCTTTACAGACGAATGGAAAAACTGGTAGAAACCGACCTCGGGGAAGATTAGTTTGAATTCCGTAGAAATATGGGAACAGGTGAGGGAATACTGACCCTACGACATATCTTAGCAGAAAGATTAAGGAAAGGCAAACCTACGTTGCTAGCAGTTGTAGAGTTGGAGAAAGCTTTTGACAATATTGACTGGAATACTCTTTTTCAAATTGTGAACGTGGCAGGGGTAAAATACAGGGAGCGAAAGGCTATTTACAATTTGTACAGAAACCAGATGACAGTTATAAGAATCGAAGGCCATGAAAGGGAAGCAGTGGTTGGAAAGGGAGTGAGACAGGGTTGTAGCCTCTCCCCGATGCTATTCAATCTGTATATTGAGCAAGCAGTAAAGGAAACAAAAGAAAAGTTCGTAGGAGGTATTAAAATTCATGGAGAAGAAATAAAAACTTTGATGTTCGCCGATGGCATTGTAATTCTGTCAGAGACAGCAAAGGACCCAGAAGAGCAGTTGAACGGAATGGACGGTGTCTTGAAAGGAGGGTATAAGATGAACATCCACAAATGCAAAACGATGATTATGGAATGTAGTCGAATTAGGTCGGGTGATGCTGACGGAATTAGATTAGGAAATGAGACACTTACAGTAGTAAAGGAGTTTTGCTATTTGGGGAGCAAAATAACTGATGATGGTCGAAGTAGAGAGGATATAAAATGTAGACTAGCAATGGGAAGGAAAGCGTTTCTGAAGAAGAGAAATTTCTTAACATCGAATAGATTTAAGTGACAGAAAGTCGTTTCTGAAAGTATTTGTATGGAGTGTAGCCATGTATGGAAGTGAAACATGGACGATAAATAGTTTGGACAAGAAGAGAATAGAAGCTTTCCAAATGTGGTGTTACAGAAGAATGCTGAAGATTAGATGGGTAGATCACATAACTAATGAGGAGGTATTGAACAGCATTGGGGAGAAGAGGAGTTTGTGGCACAGCTTGACTAGAGGAAGGGATAGGTTGGTAGCACATGTTCTGAGGCATCAAGGGATCACCAATTTAGTACTGGAGGGTAGCGTGGAGGGAAAAAATCGTAGAGGGAGAACAAGAGATGAATACACTAAGCAGATTCAGAAGGATTTAGGGTGCAGTAGGTACTGGGAGATGAAGAAGCTTGTACAGGATAGAGTAGCATGGAGAGTTGCATCAAACCAGTCTCAGGACTCAAGACCACAACAACATGACAAATGACATATGTGTCAATAATGGCTGAGTGTCAGATCAACAAATTAATTCAATCTTAAAGTTACATTAACATTTAGTAACCACAGATTAATATTTGGCGGTGGAGAATAATTACACAGACCAACGAAAAATTTTGTTTCAAAAACTTCTTTTACTTTGATAGCTGTTCTTTGCAGAATTTATGAGCTGATTCCAAATCTAGCCTTAGTTTTTTTGTCACCCATAGTTTCCAGTAATATGCTCTTTACTATATAATATAAATATCCTATGCTTTACAGTAAATGGGGAACTTAATGAAACGCTTTGTTACAACATATGCATGGTTTGGATTTACAGTAAACTACTTAAAACAATGATATGTGTTAATAGAGGTTTCACTTGTCAGCTGGAATTGGTTGGTATTTTCTTTCTCTTTTTTCATTGAAGCTTCTTGTGTAGCTTTTTCTACGATGAATCGCTTGCTGAACTTCTCAGTGAAGTGTGAAGTGTGAAGTGACCAACATTAGCCCCCCCCCCCCCCCCCAATCATGTTGATGTTCCAGCGGCCTTGGTAGCGTTTTTCCATCACTTTAATGTCCTGGTTAAAACTCTCTCCTTGCCCCTTGCTAACATCTCCCATATTGTCTGGGAAGTAATCAAGATGACTGTTCAAAAAGTGAACATTCATGCTAATTAAATATCCTTAAGTTTTAAATTTCTTTAACATTGTAGCTATAATAGAAATATATTCTGGGTCTTTTTCATGTCATAAGAACTTTGTAACGATTTGCTTGAATGATCCTATGCTTCTTTCTCATTTATGGCCATTTTCTAATGTCAGGTCCGACAAAGACGCCTTCTTTTGGTTTAGCTTCTGAAAGGTGTGGAAGCTTTTGGCAGAGATACTTAAAACATGGTCCATCTTTTGGCAAAGCTTTTACAAACTGAAACTTCCTGGCAGATTGAAACTGTGTGCCCGACCGAGACTAGAACTCGGGACCTTTGCCTTTCGCGGGCAAGTGCTCTACCATCTGAGCTACCGAAGCACGACTCACGCCCGTTCCTCATTGCTTTACTTCCGCCAGTTTGATGACGGGTCGTGAGTCGTGCTTGGGTAGCTCAATTGATAGAGCACTTGCCCGCGAAAGGCAAAGGTCCCGAGTTCGAGTCTCGGTCGGGCACATAGTTTTAATCTGCCAGGAAATTTCATATCAGCGCACACTCCGCTGCAGAGTGAAAATCTCATTCTCCTTTACAAACTGTTTCATTAGGCCTAACTTTCTATGTAGAGGTGGTAGGAGTACTTTTTTTGGTTTTACAAGATTTTTGCGTAGAATGTTCTTATCACCAGGTTTTAATGACTCCCTCACAGGCCAGTTCTTCCTGAACCAGTGTTGATCCCTAGCCCTACTGTCCCATTCACACAATAAACATGGAAATTTGGTAAAGACACCTTGTTGACCAAGGGGCATGCATGTTACTTTTAGATTGCAACATATCATCCTACCTCGAACAGAATAGCCTATTTTATTTAGCACTATTTCTAGGTTTTCATAGCTTTCTTTCATATGTACAGAATGTCCAACAGGTATAGATGCTTACATGTTATCATTGTGTAATAAAACAAACTTTAAACTAGTTTTGGATGAATCAATAAACATCCTCCAGTCTTTCTTTTTGTATTCGATACCAAACTCATTCAACAGACCGCGAATGACAGAGCAGTACACCAAATCACCCTCTTGTTAAAAAACTTAGAAAATTACTGCTCTCTCTTTCTGTACGTGTATATGCTGCTTTAAACTGCCAATAAGTTCTCTTCTTTTAATCCAGAGACAAGCAATTCAGCATTTTCTTTCGTTAAGCCCAGATCCCTAATATAACCTTTAACCTTGGTTTGGCTGGCCGCGGTGGCCGTGCGGTTCTAGGCGCTGCAGTCCGGAACCGAGGGACTGCTACGGTCGCAGTTTCGAATCCTGCCTCGGGCATGGATGTGTGTGATGTCCTTAGGTTAGTTAGGTTTAAGTAGTTCTAAGTTCTAGGGGACTGATGACCTAAGATGTTGTCCCATAGTGCTCAGAGCCATTTGAACCATTTTTTTTAAGCTCGGTTTGAGTAAACAATTTGGGCTCCAGACTTTCTGTAATACACCGGAATTCATCATCATCTGGTTCATCTAAATCAGATTGTACATCAGAAAATACTTCTATTGGAATAGAATTTATATCATCTTGTGGTTCAGGCACCGTCAAATCTATACCATGCCCTACTGGTGAGATGGCGGACGGAAGGTTAAGGTAGCTTGGGTGGACACAATGGTGAAGGTGTGGCAAGGCGTAGGGGTTGGAGAGGAGAGGAGCAACCAGGCGATAGGGGGATTAAATCGGCGGGAGGTGTAGAGGACTCTGATATGTTCGAGGAAAAAAGAGCAGATGGGGAAAGGAATCAGGTCATACAGGACCCGAGTTGGGGACAGGAGGCGTTTATGGAAGGTGAGGTGGAGTGCATGGCACTTGAGGATCTGGAGGGACTTACAGAAATTGGGAGGGGGCGGATATCCAGGCGGGACTGGAATAAGGATGGGACAGATTAAGGATTTGTAGGTGTGGAGGATGGTAGAGGGGTTCAAACACCATATCTGGCCAGCGAAGAGTTTAAGGAGGTGGAGGTGGTTGTAGACTTTGGATTGGATAGAGAAGAGATGGGGGATGGTCAATGGTGAGTCCAATTTGGGTGAGGGAGAGGTGGACAGGATGGGTGCAGATGGTAAAAGAAAAATCAAGGAGCTGGAAGGAGCAAGTGGTACGACCTGCAATGATTGCCTGGGTCTTGGAAGGATTGGTTTTGAGGAGCCACTGGTTACTCCATGTGACAAAAAGGTCAAGGTGATTCTGGAGAAGGCATCGGGACCGTTGAAGGGTAGGATCGATGGCAAGGAAGGCGGTGTCATCAACATACTGCAGCAGGTGGACCAGAGGGGGGAGGAGAGCGGAGAGGACCGAGTCCTGGTGCACAACCACAGAGGAGTATAAGGTGCAGAAATCGGCATTATGAATGGTAATGTAGGAGGGGTGGTGGGAGATGGAGGAGGCAATCAGACAGTCATAGTTGATATGAAGGGTGTAGGCGTGGAGTTTAAACAGGTGACGAGGATGCAATACGCGGTCATAGGCCTTTTGGAGATCTAGGGAGACAAAAATGGCGGAGCGACGGGAGTTAAGCTGGAAGGAGAGGAGATGAGTGGAGCATAGGAGTTGATCATCTGCAGAGAAGGGAGGTCGATAGCCATATTTGGGTGTTGGGGACGAGTTTGTGTCGGTGAAGGTGGTGAAGGATGCGCCAGATAAGAATGGATTGCAAGAGCTTGCTGAATACCAAGGTGAAATAAATAGGGCGATAGGAGGAGGCATCAAATGGAGGCTTGTTGGGTTTGGAGAACAATAGGATACGGGAGGTTTTCCACAGGTCGGGGTGGAAGCCGGTGGCAAGGATTACATTGTAGAGGGCGGCAAGGACTGCAAGGAATGGGGGAGGACAGTGTTTGAGATGGTGGTAGTCAAAAGTGCTGCTGTGATGGCCATATATAGTCCAAAAAACGCTTCTGGTTAGTCCGCAGTTACGTCGTACTGTCGCAGGTGGTGTCAACATCTGTGTTGGTGGCTCCGCCGCTCCCACCATAGCGTAGACATTGCTACAAATATCTCTAGTTCTTCTCTGAATCGACAGCTTGCTTCTATGCACCGCTAAGGTTATATCCGCCTTCGCTGTTGAAGGTTTTCTCACACTTTCTTATTCCTACAGCCTCTTCAAATACAGATAGCCAGTATGCGGGAGCCTGGAACAAAACTTTTGCTTCGTCACACAATATTTTATGTTCGTTTGTGAGGCTGTGCTCAGCAACTGCAGATTTCTCCTGTTCTCTATTTTTATATGCCGTTGAAGTTCTGTACAGCGTTCGGAAACTGTGCGGATGGACTGAACAATGTAGTTGCTTCCACACTCATATGGAATGTTGTAAATGTCAGGAATCCTCAGGCAAAGACTGTCGTTAACAGGGTGTAGCATCTGCTTTATCTGCTTAGGAGGTCGGGATAATAGATCTGATACTCATCTTCTCAGGACTCTGCCTATTTTACTGGATGTACCGTCGCAGAAGAGAGGGAATGCATTTGGTGGCTCGCCATGTGAATGTTCAATATTTTCACGTTTCCGTTTCTTGGAGAACACTGACCTGTTCCGCGTGACCTATAGCCGTTCTTTCGGAACACGTACTTCAGCAGATTAATTTCGGAATCCAACTGGTCCTCGTCAGAAAAGATTTTTGATCTGCGTACCATCGTATTTAAAGCTGCTCTCTTCTGGAATGGATTGTGAGAACTTTCGGCGCTAAGACATAAATCAGTGTCTGTCGGCTTGCGTGCCGAGACGTCCATCCGTCATTCGTTGTAGCAGAATATCCAAAAACGGCGACATTCCTTCTTTCTCTGTCTCGACAGTTCTCCAGGTCATTGGGTGCATGCTCTTCGTATGTTCCTGAAAGAGCCCAAGAGCTTCTGCGCCATGTGGTCAGACCATAAACGCGTTGTCATATAACGATTAAATGAATTTAGTGCGCCATTATTCTCCTATTCACAGAACGGCCAAATATTTAAATTAGTTGATGACTCCAATAGTTGGCAGCTGTGAACATCACATTAAATATTCTCAGGTGTTAATTGAAGAACCTATACAAATTATAGTTGCCCCAAACGATATTTTCGTCAGTCTGGATGTGGTCTCACAATTTACAAAAGTTCCTGTCGAGGACACGTTGAAACTGTTGGCAGAGCATTTTTCTCCTGAAACGATAAAATTGTTCCCACATGTTACGATGACCATCTACTTCTTGTACGGTGGTAAATTTTGTGAAACGACTGACGGAATGGCTATGGGTTCTCCGTAACCCCCAGCAATCATCAACTCTTTTATGGAACATAAATTCAGTTCCTCTTCGTCCACCTTCAATTTATCGTTATGTGGACGACACGTTTATAGCTCTTGAGCACTCCCAGGAACGATGAAAATCATGCATCCAATCATCTGTTTGACCGTCGAGAAGACAGAGAAAGAAGGAAGACTGCCATTTTAGACGTACAACGAAACTCGGATGAACGTCTCGGCACACAAGCCGACACACATTGATTTATATCTTAACGCCCAGCAGTGTTACCATTAAATCCAGAAGAGAGCAACTTTAAGAACGATGGTATGCAGAGCAAAAACGTTTCTCACAAAGACCACTTCGATTCCGAAATTAAATGTCTGAAGTATGTGTTCCGAAAGAAAGGCTATGGGTCTCGTGACACCAGGTCAGCGTTCTCCAAGAAAAAGGCAACGTGAAAATATTAAAACATTGAACATTCACGTGATGTGTCACTAAATGCATTCTTTCTCTTCTGCGGCGCTACACACAGTAAAATAGGCAGAGTTCTGGGAAGACGAGGCACCACATCTGTCTTCCGTCCTCTTAAGCAGATAAAGCAGAAGCTACGCCCTGTCAACGACAGTCTTTGCCTGAGGATTCCTGAGATTTACAACATTCCTTATGAGTGCGGAAGGAATTACATCGGTCAGGCCATCCGCACCGTTTCCGACCGCTGTATAGGACATCAACGGAATATTAAAAATCGAGAACTGGAGAAATGTGCAATTGCTGAGCACAGCGTCACAAACAAACATAAAATGCAGGGTGTTACAAAAAGGCATGGCCAAACTTTCAGGAAACATTCCTCACACACAAATAAAGAAAAGATGTTATGTGGACATGTGTCCGGAAACGCTTAATTTCCATGTTAGAGCTCTGTACTTCCTCGATTCACCGCCAGTTGGCCCAATTGAAGGAAGGTAATGTTGACTTCGGTGCTTGTGTTGACATGCGACTCATTGCTCTACAGTACTAGCATCAAGCACATCAGTACGTAGCATCAACAGGCTGGTGTTCATCACGAACGTGGTTTTGCAGTCAGTGCAATGTTTACAAATGCGGAGTTGGCAGATGCCCATTTGATGTATGGATTAGCACGAGGCAATAGCCGTGACGCGGTACGTTTGTATCGAGACAGACTTCCAGAACGAAGGTGTCCCGACAGGAAGACGTTCGAAGCAATTGATCGGCGTCTTAGGGAGCACGGAACATTCCAGCCTATGACTCGCGACTGGGGAAGACCTAGAAGGACGAGGACACCTGCAATGGACGAGACAATTCTTCGTGCAGTTGACGATAACCCTAATGTCAGCGTCAGAGAAGTTGCTGCTGTACAAGGTAACGTTGACCATGTCACTGTATGGAGAGTGCTACGGGAGAACCAGTTGTTTCCGTACCATGTACAGCGTGTGCAGCAGCTGATTGGCCTCCACGGGTACACTTCTGCGAATGGTTCATCCAACAATGTGTCAATCCTCATTTCAATGCAAATGTTCTCTTTACGGATGAGGCTTCATTCCAACGTGATCAAATTGTAAATTTTCACAATCAGCATGTGTGGGCTGACGAGAATCCGCATGTAATTGCGCAATCACGTCATCAACACAGATTTTCTGTGAACGTTTGGGCAGGAATTGTTGGTGATGTCTTGATTGGGCCACATGTTCTTCCACCTACGCTCAATGGAGCACGTTATCATGATTTCATACGGGATACTCTACCTGTGCTGCTAGAACATGTGCCTTTACAAGTACGACACAACATTTGGTTCATGCACGATGGAGCTCCTGCACATTTCAGTCGAAGTGTTCGTACGCTTCTCAACAACAGATTCGGTGACCGATGGATTGGTAGAGGCGGACCAATTCCATGGCCTCCACGTCTCCTGACCTCAACTCTCTTGACTTTCATTTATGGGGGCATTTGAAAGCTCTTGTCTACGCAACCCCGGTACCAAATGTAGAGACTCTTCGTGCTCGTATTGTGGACGGCTGTGATACAATACGCCCTTCTCCAGGGCTGCATCAGCGCATCAGGGATTCCATGCGACGGAGGGTGGATGCATGTATCCTTGCTAACGGAGGACATTTTGAACATTTCCTGTAACAAAGTGTTTGAAGTCACGCTGGTACGTTCTGTTGCTGTGTGTTTCCATTCCATCATTAATGTGATTTGAAGAGAAGTAATAAAATGAGCTCTAACATGGAAAGTAAGCGTTTACGGACACATGTCCACATTACATATTTTCTTTCTTTGTATGTGAGGAATGTTTCCTGAAAGTTTGGCCGTACCTTTTTGTAACACCCTGTATATGTTTGACGAAACAAAAGTTTTGTCCCAGGACCCCGCAAACTGGGACTTTATAATTGAAGAGGCTGCAGAAGTAAGAATGTGTGAGAAAACTTTCAGCAACGACGGCGGATATAATCTTAGCGGTGCATGGAAGCGAGCTCTCGATTCAGAGAAGAGGCAGCGATATTCGTCGCAATGTCTACGCTATGGCGGGAGCGGTGCCACCACCAGCACAGATGTTGACATCATCTGCGACATCATCACGTGACTAGCGACCAATCAGAAGCGTTCTTCTGACTATAAAAGACCAACACAGCACCAGCTCTGACAGTCAGTTGCTCCTGACATAGACGATGGTGGAGATCGTCGAAAGCTCGAGGTTTTGCCCTGAACTGCCGCGGCAAGAAGTCCGGGAACTTGTTATACTACTTTCATACATCCTTTGCACGAGAAATAAGATAAGCAGATGCTAACAAAAATATAGGGATCTTTTTCTTGATTGTCACCTATAAAATCCTAACGCCCTTCGAAATCGTGTGGAAGAGAAATCAGACCAGCAACTAGGTGAATACCAAGGGGGATTTAGAAAGTTCCAGTCCTACGTAGAAGAGATTATGAATTTGAAACCTATTATAAGGAATTATTGTCTAACAAGAAAAAAATGTAGTCGTAAGTAATTTAGACTTCAAGACACTCTACGAGTCTATAGACAGAAAAACGATTGCAACTAAAAACAACATTGCCAGAACGAATTCCAAAATAAAATTCAGTAGTGTAAGGTAAGGTGACGATCTCTCCCCAACGCTCTTCAGCTGTTTTCCGGAGAAGACACCTAATGAAATGGAATATTGTACTTCAGATTGATATACAAAAACACAAACGTCACACTAAACTGTCTAGCCATTGCACATTAGGTAGCAATATTTTCCGAAAACGTCGGTGTGTGATTCAACATGTTGAAAGAGACAGCATAAAAGGCTGGATTATAATTGTTTTTCGAGAAGACAAAATTTCTAGGTGCGAGATAAGACATGCATGGAATGAATAAATTTACATACTTTGGTGGGCGGGTGGTGGGGGGGGGGGGGGGAGGGGGGAGATAAAGGAGCAAACTGAGGTAGAGCCTGTAAAGTAGACACTGCTTATCACTTAAGGACATTTACAATTACAAAATCACTCTCAGTAAAACCAAAATTTCAGCATTGCAACACTGTCATTTAACAAAAAGGGTGAAATTGAAGTATCGGAGAAAGAAAGATACCATGGGCAATACTCGGGCCAAGAAAACGTGGGTGTACGTGGATAAGAAGAAGTAATGAAGAAATCTACTCCCACACTGAAAATCTATCTGATGCTCTCAGGGAAACGAGAATTTCGTTTTATGGTAGCTTGGTTCTTATGAACCTGGGAAGATCGACTAAATAATATCTGACCATTTCAAAAAAGAATCCAAAACGCAAATCAGCTGTTTCTGTGACATAATAAAGTACTGAACAGAAATTAAAGTTACGAAAGCAGATATTCTACTCAGTTAGTTACTTAGTAAGTTAGTTGGTTGGTTGTGTGTTCCATTGTTCAATGGAATGGTATGATAGCCGTTATGATGTGGAACGTGACAAGTGCACAAGAAATGCACATATGAAACAACATTTTTTTATATATTAGAGGACAGTGTTAAAGTTAGTATTTGTAAATGGCACAACATGCATATACTATTTTATAGATTTATTTATTCCTATTCAAGAATTCATCTCTGGTATAGAAGGAGTTGTCAAGGAGATATGATTTCATTTTATTTTTGAAGCTATTACTGCTATCTGTCAGACATTTTATTTTATCTGGTAATTTGTCAAACAATTTTATAGTAGCGTGTTTTACCCATTTCTGTGCCAAAGATAGGTTGAGTAAAGGATAGTGCAAGTCTTTCTTTTTTCTGGAATTATAATCATGAATGTCACTGTTGTTTTTAAACTGGTCCTTGTTGTTGAGAACAAAATTCATTAGTGAGTAAATGTACTGTGAGGCTGTTTTAAGAATTCCCAATCTTTTAAAAAGATCCCTAAAAGATGTGCGACTATGAACCCCACACATTATTCTTACCACTTTCTATTGATCAGTGAATACTTTTTGCCTAAGTGTTGAGTTACCCCAGAATATTATTCCGTATAACATCAGAGAGTGAAAGTATGCAAAGTATTTTACCTTAGTAATTTCTATATTCTGAAAATTGGCAATTATTCTGATTACAAAAGTTGCTGAAGCTAGTCGCTTTAGAACATTTGAAATATGAATTTTCCAATTAAGATTCTCATCTATATGTACATCCAAAAACTAAGTGTGCTCTACCCTGTCCACTGACTTCTGTTCTATTATATCTATTGAAGGAACTGTACTTTTTGCAGCAGAAAATTGGATGTGCTGTGCTTTTTCAAAGTTTAAAGCAAGCCCATTTGCAGAAAACCAATTAATGACTTTTACAACGACCTTATTTGTATCATTTTCAACTAGAGGTTCTTTTACTGGATCAATAATGATGCTTGTATCATCAGAAAACAGCGTAAGTTCAGCTTCTTGTTTCAGATGAGAAGGGAGGTTGTTCACATATATCAAGAATAGAAGAGGACCCATGAATGAACCCTGTGGAAAACCTAATGCAATTTCACCCCAGTTAGATAAAGTGGCAAACTTATTTAAATCACTTGACCCACATAAAAAGAACTTTTTGTTTTCTGTTCTGTAGGTATGACTTAAAACACTCATATGCTATTCCATTTATACCATAGTATTGTAATTTCTGTAACATAATGTCATGCTTCACACAATCAAACGCTTTGAACAAGTCACAGAAAATTCCTATTGGTGACATTTTTCTGTATAAAGACTCTGTTATGTGGACAATGAAACTATATTGCTGTCTCAGTGGAACAACATTTTTGAAATCTGAACTGTGATTTACTAAGTATCCCATTACTGTTGAGATGGCTAATTACTCTTGAGTACATTAATTTCTCAAAAAAGTTCGCGTTTTTTGTTTCAGCCTTTATCGCACAAATTTTTGCCTCCTCTTCGGCAATTTTTATGACTTTTCCGCGTAACCTACACTGCCGTGCAAGAGCCTCATTTTCTACCCTCGTTTCCTCGCCGCTACATTCGCCCCAATGAAACCATAACTTACAGTATACACAGAACACTCCCTCTTTCAAATTTCTACGGCAACCACGACATTTGCTACACTTGGTTTGGTAGATAAACTTAACACAAAAGCAGAGAATATGTTGGCGCAAGACCACAGTTGTTTCGTAACCTGTACTAATCCGTAAATGAACACTAATGTGAACAAACTTTTCAACTTACTTCCGTTAGATTTAACTACCTAAACTCTCTATGACAGACACGAATTAATTTGGCTTTGAAGCGATAACTCTAGTCAAAAACAAAAATCTACACTCGCGCGAAATTTAAGCCTAAAAAACGTAAACAAAACTAGCGACTACCGTCCTTTACGAAATACTTCTTTTTCGGTCTAAATACGGTCAGGAAAGCGAAAACTTCAATAGATAGCCTAAGAAGAAGTAAATACACTAGTTTAAAACGTAATATTAACTAAATTAGCTCTTATTTCAGTATTACTCACTTAACTTAGCGAGAGCTTCGTATGCGAGCGTCTTCCTAGCTGCAGGGCTGCCAACTTTCCGAAACAAGATTAGAAAGTTCCGGGGTTTTCAGGTAAAGGTCATAAAGCGCATCTCTGTTAATAGACAGAGGAAAGAAGAAATGATCACGTTGAAAGAATAAATACTGGAAAAACCGAAAATTAGGAAAGAAGACAAAATCATGACGAAGTCAATACATGTGATCCACAGTTGGCCGAAATAGAAGAAAGAAAATTGCATGTAGTCATGAGAAATGCGGGTTTCTCAGCTGCAGTTGAGACTGTTACAATTGAACTTTTATCGAACTGGATTTTTACAATAAGCTGAATTTTGATCGAAGGTGCATCGCTGGTTGTATCTAGGATAACTTAAGTTACTTGTGAGCGATTATCTAGTGCCATACAAGTTTCTTCCATTAGTCGGCGTAAAAAAAGAAATGAAAATGACGTTATTGGGATAATAATACTCATATGCCCGTGTTAGTCACTACACTGATGAAACTTCAACACATGATTTTTGCAGGAAATTAAAATATGTGTGATTATCGTCTAATCCTACAAGTTCCTTAACTAGTTTGTGATTTGTTGTACTATGAGTCGTATTATCTACCCATTGTACACTACGGGAAATTAAAATTGCTACACCACGAAGATGACGTGCTACAGACGCGAAATTTAACCGACAGGAAGAAGATGCTGTGATATGCAAATGAATAGCTTTTCAGAGCATTCACACAAGGTTGGCGCCGGTGGCGACACCTACAACGTGCTGACATGAGGAAAGTTTCCAACCGATTTCTCATACACAAACAGTAGTTGACCGGCGTTGCCTCGTGAAACGTTGTTGTGATGCCTCGTGTAAGGAGGAGAACTGCGTACCATCACGTAACCGACTTTGATAAAGGTCGGATTGTAGCCTATCGCGATTGCGGTTTATCGTATCGCGACATTGCTGCTCGCGTTGGTCGAGATCCAATGACTGTTAGCAGAATATGGAATCGGTGGGTTCAGGAGGGTAGTACGGAACGCCGTGCTGGATCCCAACGGCCTCGTATCACTAGCAGTCGAGATGACAGGCACCTTACCCGCATG
Organism: Schistocerca nitens; assembly: GCF_023898315.1. Classification (NCBI taxonomy): domain Eukaryota; kingdom Metazoa; phylum Arthropoda; class Insecta; order Orthoptera; family Acrididae; genus Schistocerca; species Schistocerca nitens. The sequence goes on from NC_064614.1 coordinate 26,830,435, forward strand.
CCTGTAACGGATCGTGCAGCCACGTCTCGATCCCTGAGTCAACAGATGGGGACGTTTGCAAGACAACAACCATCTGCACGAACAGTTCGACGACGTTTGCAGTAGCATGGACTATCAGCTTGGAGACCATGGCTGCGGTTACCCTTGACGCTGCATCACAGACAGGAGCGCCTGCGATGGTGTACTCAACGACGAACCTGGGCGCACGAATGGCAAAACGTCATTTTTTCGGATGAATCCAGATTCTGGTTACAGCATCCTGATGGTCGCATCCGTGTTTGGCGACATCGCGATGAACGCATATTGGAAGCGCGTATTCGTCATTGCTATAGTGGCGTATCACCCGGCGTGATGGTATGGGGTGCCATTGGTTACACTTCTCGGTCACCTCTTGTTCGCATTGACGGCACTGTGAACAGTGGACGTTACATTTCAGATGTGTTATTACCCGTGGCTCTACCCTTCATTCGATCCCTGCGAAACCCTACGTTTCAGCAGCATAATGCACGACCGCATGTTGCAGGTCCTGTACGGGTCTTTCTGGATACAGAAAATGTTCGACTGCTGCCGTGGCCAGCACATTCTCTAGATCTGTCACCAATTGAAAAGGTCTGGTCAGTGGCGGCCGAGCAACTGGCTCGTCACAATACGCCAGTCACTACTCTTGATGAACTGTGATATCGTGTTGAAGCTGCATGGGCAGCTGTACCTGTAAACGCCATCCAAGGTGTGTTTGACTCAATGCCCAGGCGTATCAAGGCCGTTATTACGACCAGAGGTGGTTGTTCTGGGTACTGATTTCTCAGGATCTGTGCACCCAAATTACGTGAAAATGTAATCACGTGTCAGTTCTAGTACAACATATTTGTCCAATGAATGCCAGTTTATCATCTGCATTTCTTCTTGGTGTAGCAATTTTAATGGCCAGTAGTGCATTTACAGGACCTTTAACAGAATGCCAGCTACACACGGTACTGTAGGTGTAACTCGTGCAAGCAGAAACCCCTCCGTGTTGCATGTCGACCGTTTGTTCTTATGACGACAGCCAGCCAAGCCCAGCTGCCTGCCTTCTCGGGATTTCCGCCGTGTTGAAGTCCGCGTTATTTCCCTCAGGTGTCGTCACTTAACCGCACGACGCGACACCTCTGTAGAACGGCAGTGCCTGCAGCAATGAGGTTGGTCTCCGTAAAGTCCCAGTGCTGTACAGGAACAGACATAGCGCTCGCAATACAGTTGGCCGTTCCTCGGTCCACGACAGTCAAGTACTCTCTGCTGTGTGTTAGTAGTCGGAATAACTGTTTCTATCGGAATAACTATTTCTACTGAATGCAGAATATGGACTGAGAGAAAACCGAAGAATTTCTGAAGTAATGACGAGCAGGAGAAATTTATATTAGTGCACACAACCTGAGTGCCACGTAGCAAGCAAAGCCAAGGGATTTTGTTTACTTGTTAGCAAAATAACTCTTGAAAGATGACCTAAGGATGACTTAAATAAAGTCTAGCACAGATAAAGAGAGCATTAGTCCTGAAATGTGATCTACTAGTACGAGACGTATCTCTTAACTGATAAAGAAATTACTGACTGCTACATTTTAGCCACTAACATAAGAACTTGGCGTGAGGTTGAAACTCAAAACGAACACGACTTTTAACAAAAATTTTTGAAGACCTGAAGATTACAGCAAAGTCTGCCGAAATCGGTTGTTGTAAACAAAGAAATATTTATGTGATTTTGGCGTTAGAAAGTTTTTACCAACCTATTAGACGATGAGTTCTGGTTTAGTAAAACTGAAGGTACCAGAATGGTAACTCTGACACAGTATTTAATAACAATGTAAGACTATTTCAAAGAACTTGCACAGTGTTAGTTGACCGAGAAAAAGCTGCTGACAAATGGTGTGTAACTTTGAAATTCTCAGGAACATTGACATAAGCTGTAGAAGAAGGCGGGTAATATGTACAAGAAACATGTGGGAACAATACGAATGGAAGAGAGATAGTTCTGAGGGAATGAAAAAGGGAGTACCACGTTTCTACTTGGAAATCCAAGGCGTGGAATTAAAATTCAGCATGAAGATTGAAAGCTGTCGCTACCTCCCAACTTTCCACCTACGAGCACATAGCGTATTAGTGCCCTGAAAACACTCCCTATGGTATAAAATTTGTCCCTTGAGTAAAAATAGTGTGATTTGTCCATTGTTAGTGAAATACGCATTAACTTTTAAAGATGGAAGGAATAATAAAATATCATTTTACGTAACTTAAATCAAAATAAATTATAACAAATACCTTGGACTGTTCTACTAGAACATGACATTATTAATGAATCACTCCTTGTAGAAGTGATACTTGCTATGAAGATAAACTGGAAAATTAGTCATTTGAAAGCAAGTATCGATGTATTTTTCGCTATTCAACTCGCAGTCACCCACCATAAGATTGGAAAGTAATGTTGCCGCCGGTGGCAGATTATGAAATGTCGCATCTCCTGAACGCAGCTCAAGAAATATTTCAAATGCGTTGCACGTGAGCATGGTACTTTCATGAGCAACTCTGGAATGAAAAGAAGTGCCATCGAAGATCTGAGGCTTGGAAAATTAGTTCGGGTGAGGGGAGTGGGAAGAAGTCATTGCAGAACTGAATATTTAAACTAAGTTATTATTCAGAAAGTAGACGTAAATGCTCATGAATGAAGCATACAAATGTCCAATAATGGACGACGTGAATGCACACAGTCACGCATTTACTAAAGGCAGAAACGTAATCCCATATTCAGAATAATTCGTGGAATGAGTGGGACTCTAATACGATAAGCCACCGCTATGCTGATAACAAAAAAGCGTATCGAACAAAGTGGTAACATTGCTAACGTGAACCACATTTGCAAAGTACGTCCCGTGAATAATCGTGAAAAAACACGGAACATGTAATTACGCCAGTGCAGCTCGAGCAAGCAACTGTCTCACTAATAATTCTGGACGACTTCAAAATGCCCATTTCAGTATCATAAAATAAATATCCATACTTAACAAGTCGGCAGCGGGTGGAATATGTTCACAGTTCCAAACCCTAGCGAACTCAGAACTCGGCGTCTACGTTCAAAGCACTCGATAGACACATGCTTTTCATTGCCCAACCAAACATGAAGTTACTCTTAGTACACGGAAATCTTGGCCGCAGTGTCTTTGAATCACACAAGTGATTAGCACTTTGCGTACGAATACATGATATGAAAGTCGTTTTTAGCAGACGGCTTTCAAGGTATCAATGATAAGCTTCTCTCCTTGTCTAAATTGCTATCCTCAGTGAATGGTCGGGAGAAGTACAGAACCTGTCGAATCGAAGAGGCCAACTAATGAACAGAAAATAGGGATTGAGAGTAACCACAAGAAAGAAAAAATTAGGAGGAGTGGCCTCGATACGTTATTCTGTCTGGTATTTGTTCAAGAAAAGTCGCGAATATTCTACTGTTTTCTTGTACAGAGAACCTTCGATATGTAGAAAGAATAAATTTAAATAAAACTTCCTTAAACTTTGCATGTGACTTGATTATTTATTATTTTGGTAAAAGTAAAGGTAGTTCAAGATATCTTTAGCGCCCTACCCCCACTGATGTTTTTCTGTATCCGCCAATCCTCATCCTCGAGTTAGAATGCTGAGGATTCACTTCATGGGACTCTGTCGCATCTAATTACGCCAGTGCAGCTCGAGCAAGCAACTGCCTCACCAATAATTCTGGACGACTTCAAAATGTCCATTTCAACACCACAAAATAAATATCCATATTTAACAAGTCGGCAGCGAGTGGAATAAGTTCATGGTTCCAAACCCTAGCGAACTCAGACCTCGGGGTCTACGCTCAGAGCACTCGATAGACACATGCTTTTCACTGCCCAACCAAACATTAAGTTACTCTTAGCATACGGAAATCTTGTCCGTAGTGTCTTTGAGTCACACAAGTGCTTAGCACCTCGCGTACGAACACATGTTATGAAAGTCGTTTTTAGCAGACGGTTTTCAAGGTATCTATGATAAGCTTCTCTCCTTGACTAAATTTCTATCCTCAGTGAATGGTGGGCAGTATTACAGGACCTGTTGAATCTCATAGAATAATTAATGAACAGAAAACAGGGATTAAGAGTAACCAAAAGGACGACAAAATTAGTAGGAGTAGGAGAAATGAGATTGTTGATAAAATTAACACCGAAATTTGGGACGTCGCAGCACCTGACGTGAAGAAATTCTGCTGTCTTGAAAGAAAAAGAAGGTATGATGGACGAAGAAAGAATGAATTAAGAAATAGAGAAGTAAAGGCAAAGAGGAATTCGGAAAAGAGGGCACTCCTCAAAAATTAAATCTACTAGTTTCAAACGTAGGTCTTAAATGGAGGAAGGAATTTCTGAGAGTATACGTCTGAAACACAGCGTAGCATGGTAGTGAATCATTAACTGTAAAAAGTAGAACTGAAGCGTTTGAGCTGTGTATGAAGGTTTCTGGATATCTGAGGACAGCTTACATGGGAGTAGAGGGAGCTATAGAGTGAAAATGTGCAGGGGATGATAATTTTGTAATATAGTCAACAAATAATTTAGGACATTCGGCGTAAGTTCTACTCAGACGAAGAAGTGGACACAGTAAGGGAGGCGGGGATTCACAGTCATGTAAAATTTTTAAAGGACTTTGTATTCGCCGTTGACCGTAGAAATTATTTATTTAATTATTAACGATTTACGTAGAGGGAGCTATAGAGTGAAAATGTGCAGGGGATGATAATTTTGTAATATAGTCAACAAATAATTTAGGACATTCGGCGTAAGTTCTACTCAGACGAAGAAGTGGACACAGTAAGGGAGGCGGGGATTCACAGTCATGTAAAATTTTTAAAGGACTTTGTATTCGCCGTTGACCGTAGAAATTATTTATTTAATTATTAACGATTTACGTTAATGACATTAACACTGGTAATAATTCACATAATTTATATCATTTAAGAACGTACACAGCTTCACACTTGTCTAATGTTACTGTACTTATACTGTGAAAAGGCCTATTTTTGACTGTGACATCTACATCTACACTTACGTGATTACTCTGCTATTCACAATAAAGTGCCTGGCAGAGAGTTCAACGAACCACCATCAAGCTGTCTCTCTACCGTTCCACTCTCAAACGGCACGCGGGAAAGCGAGTACTTAAATTTTTCTGTGCGAGCCCTGATTTCTCTTATTTTATCGTGATGATCATTTCTCCCTATGTAGGTGGGTGCAAACAGAATGTTTTCGTAATCGGAGGAGAAAATTTATGAGAAGATCCCGTCGCAACGAAATACGCCTTTGTTTTAATGATCACCACTCCAATTGACGTATCATGTCTGTGACACTATCTCCCCTATTTCACGATAATAAAAAACGAGCTGCCCTTCTTTGTACTTTTTCGATGTCATCCGTCAGTCCCACCTGATGCGGATCCCACACCGCACAGCAATACTCCAGAATAGGGCGGATAAGCGCAGTGTAAGAAGTCTCTTTAGTAGACCTGTTGCACCTTCTAAGTGTTCTGCCAATGAATCGCAGTCTTTGGATGGCTCTAACCACAACGTTTTCTATGTGCTCGTTCCAATTTAGGTTATTTGTAGTTGTAATCCCTAAGTATTTAGCTGAATTTACAGCCTTAAGATTTGTGTGACTTATCGCGTAATCGAAATTTAGCTGATTTCTTTTGCTACTCATGTGAATAGCTTCACACTTTTCTTTATTCAAGGTCAATCGCCACGTTTCGCACCATACAGATATCTTATCTAAATCATTTTGCAAGTCGTTTTGATCATCTGATGACTTTACAAGACGGTAAATGACAGCATCATCTGCAAACAATCTAAGTCGGCTACTCGTATTGTCTCCTATGTCGTTAATATAGATCAGGAACAATAGAGGCCATATAACACTTCCTTGGCGAACGCCGGATATTACTTCTGTTTTACTCGATGACTTTCCGTCTATTACTACGAACTGTGACCTTTCTGACAGGAAATCACGAATCCAGTCGCACAATTGAGGCGATACTCCGTAGGCACAGAGTTCGGTTAGAAGACGCTAGTGAGGAACGGTGTCGAACACCTTCTGGAAATCTAAAAATATGGAATCAATTTGACATCCCCTGTCGATAGCACTTATTACTTCATGAGTATAAAGAGCTAGTTGTGTTTCACAAGAACGGTATTTTCCGAATCCGTGCTGTGTCAATAAATCGTTTTCTTCGAGGTATTTAACAATGTTCGAATACAGTATATGTTCCAAAACCCTACTGAAATTCGACGTTAGTGATATAGGCCTGTAATTCAGCGGATTACTCCTGCTTCCATGTTTGGGTATTGGTGTGACTTAAGCAATTTCCCATTCTTTAGGTACGGATCTTTCTGTGAACGAGTAGTTGCATATAATTGCGAAATATAGAACTACACTACTGGCCATTAAAATTCCTACACTAAGAAGAAACGTAGATGATAAACGGGTATTCGTTGGACAAAGATACTATACTAGAACTGACATGTGATTACATTTTCACGTAATTTGGGTGCATACATAGAAATCAGTACCCAGAACAACCACCTCTGGCCGTAATAACGGCCTTGATACGCCTGGGCATTGAGTCAAAACAGTGCTTGGATGGCGTGTACAGGCACAGCTGCCCATGCAGCTTCAACACGATACCACGAATACGCGCCTCCAATATGCGTTCATCGCGATGTAGCCAAACACGGATGCGACCATCAGGATGCTGTAACCAGAATCTGGATTCATCCGAAAAAATGACCCAGGTTCGCAGGCGCTCCTGTCTGTGATGCAGTGTTAAGGGTAACCGCAGCCATGGTCTCCGAGCTGATAGTCCATGCTGTTGAAAACGTCGTCGAACTGTTCGTGCAGATGGTTGTTGTCTTGCAAAAGTCTCCATTTGTTGACTCATGGATCGAGACATGGCTGCACGATCCGTTACAGCCATGCGGATAAGATGCCCGTCATCTCGATTGCTAGTGATACGAGGCCGTTGGGATCCAGCACGGCGTTCCGTATTACCCTCCTGAAGCGACAGATTCCATATTCTGCTAACAGTCATTGGATCTCGACCAACGCGAGCAGCAATGTCGCGATACGATAAACCGCAATAGACTACAATCTGACCTTTATCGAAGTCGGAAACGTGATGGTACGCATTTCTCCTCCTTACACGAGGCATGACAACAACTTTTCACCAGGCAACGCCGGTCAAATGTTTTTTGTGTATGAGAAATCTGTTTGATACTTTCCTGATGTCAGTACGTTGTAGGTGTCGCCACCGGCGCCAAGCTTGTGTGAATGCTCTGAAAAGCTAATCATTTGCATATCACAGCATCTTCTTCCTGTCGGTTAAATTTCGCGTCTATATCACGTTATCTTGGTGGTGTAGCAATTTTAACGGCCAGTATTGTATTTTATCAGCATACTCTGAGAGGAACCTGGCTGGTATAGAATCTGGACCGGAGGTCTTGCCTTTATTAAGTCGTATGTATATATGTCGGAGGGTTTTAGAGTCTTACAGGTGCTGATGCAAAATCATTTGTAGAAACACTTGAAAATGGCCCAAAGGCCGAAGCTGCTACACCGAAATTAATAATTTCTACAGTCAACGAGGAATGTGATGTCCTTTAAAACACAGTAGAGGAAGTCGTGGTGAGACGAATCAAATTAGACGGAAGATTGGTGGAAAAATTTCATAATGATCGCATGTGGAAAGACCAGGATGTGTTTCACCTGAATGGTGCGTTCCAAATCCGAGTTGACATTCTGCAACTTAATGTTCCTGCGTAGAATATATCTCAGGATCCTACGATTACTAGACATTGGGGTATCTCGTTTGTCTTATATGAACATCTACGAAGTATTTGAAGAAAATGGAAACTGATTCATTGAGTACGCAGTTCCTGCTGACAGTACTGATATTAATTAAAGGAAAGTACCAAGTACTGCTACTTTAAGTTCTGTGTCACACGACCTAACAAGTCTTTCGCGTCTCCGCTGTAGTGCAGTGCTTGAGGTCTCTCACACGGCCATTCACTACGAGAAGTAGCTTGTTGCTACCCTCGCAACATGCTGAAACGTCCAGCAGCGTGTGGAGCTCTCGAAAGCGAAAGGGAAAGAGTGCTCTTCAAGAGTTCTGTGCCTCATTAAAACTGGATTCGCGTATTTAAAAAAGAGGTACGAAAGGAAAAGAGACCGCCAGCGGAAAGGACGGCTGAGGTGGGTACTTTATTGCTTCTAAGTACATCAAGGTATCTCAGAATTTCAGTAAACTGGGGACATACAATCTTCTTGCAAACATAAGAGTTTTTTGAGCACTTCAAATGAAAGTAGTATGGTTTTGTTACGACGAGTTTTATTTTTTTCTGATACGGATTTGTTGCGACAGATTACATGCTTCATTTTTTTCTCTTAAGTCATACTCTCCAGAAATTTAGTAGCTGAAGAAGACTCTTGGCAGCCCAGAATTTCCAGAGACACTGGCAACAGACTCCAGTCAATACAAAAATTTAGGTAGATGTTTGTTGTAAACTCTACAATTAATGAGAAAATTCAGCTTAAAGTAACTGAAATTTCTGGAATGTCAAAACTTTAAGTACGACAGGGATTCGAACCAAAATCCAAGACGCATGTACTTTATCACAATTTGTTTGGGCCTTTGTGCACTGCTGTTTACTCCATCCTTTCAAATCGCTTTTTGCGTCTTCTTTTGCCTTTTACGTTCAGGTTTCTTGCCTCACTTCCTGTTTCAGTCTTGCTTCAATTTCCCTTACTGATGTGATTAAAAACGGAAAAAGATTCGATAGCCAATACTTTTTAAAAATAATACCATTCTTATTCTCAGAAAACTGTCACACAAATAACGAGACAGCGAGAGCGCTTGCGGCGTGTAAGACCAGCTGGCTGTGGCGCCAGGCTGGAGGGAACATGTGCTGGCAGTGAGCCAGGATGGTACGTACCTGCACTGTTTTCTCTACAACGACCGTTGTGGCACAGGCAAGCTGTTCCTCCCAGCATCGTCCCACGGGAGGAAAAGATTTCTAAACGAACTGCCGTAACAATGGGGAGACTCCAAGGTGGGAAATCACAATTCCTTAATTTACAAGTAATACGCACAGTTACCGATCTGATAAAATAAATAAAAAGAAAAAAAGGAACTGTCAAATACTTAATGAAGAGAGACGTATGTCTCTAATAACATTAACGGAATAATGTAGTCTTACAACAAAAGGAAGGGGCGTGTATTGTGGTGAGATAGTGATTTAGCGGGCGCCTCCAGTTGGAGGCAATACGGACGTGAGACTGCTGAAAACCGTGCTCCAAGAGCTCACTGTTAGCTGTCTCTTGAGAGTTGACGAACGTTCTCAGGTGTGGCCCAGTTCACGGTGACGTCAGCTGGTGTCTTGTAACAAGGGCAAATTAATTTGCACGCTGACAAGTAGTATCGCAGGTCTGAGGAAAGTAAAGGAATTGGGAGAATACTTGTCAGTAAACAATCCAAGGAAACCAATAATCCCCACACATGGCGACCCTGTCAGGATAAAACAGTGTCTGTAAATGCTTTTACAGGAATAAACTCAGTGAAACTGTGCGAATGAAAAATATAAGCCATTCGACTTCAGCGTGTTCAACACTAAGTAGTTGATGAAATGTTGCTTTTTTCTAAACAGCTAAGCTTTAGAAAATTCTAAGCTTCAGAAAATTCTATTTCTATATGTTGCAGATAGGCAGCTAACTTATTACTATTATAAAATATTCACTCCATATTATCTGCGGAAAATCTACTGAGGATAAACCTTTACTGAACAATTTGTGATGTTTACCATTACCCACGAAACTGTTGTTATTAGTTACTGTCCTGTTGGGTCATAGAATGTATTCCAAATAAACTGTGGCTCACTGCATCTGCGTCTGTTTTCGTTGTGATCTTCAGTCTGATTAGTTCAGTGCAGTTCTCCATGCTAGTCTACCGTGTGAAAGTCTCTCCATCTACTGCAGACTACATCCATCTGAACCTCTTCACTGTATTTAAGCCTTAATCTTTTTGTAGTGTTTTAACCTCTTCTCCCACATTTCCCTCTTTAAGCAAACTAACGTTTTTAAGCTGCCTCAGTATGTGCCATATCAACCAATTCCATCTTTTAGCCAGATTACACTGTAAGTTTCTTTTCCCCCAGTACATTACCGAAATTAAGCGCTGTCGGGCTTGGTTAGCGCTTGGATGAGTCACCCTCTGGGTCTGCCTAGCGCCGTTGGCAAGCGGGATGCACTCAGCCCTTCTGAAGCCAACTGAGGAGTTACTTCATTGAGACGTAGCAGCACCACTCACGAAAACTGACAACGGCCGGGAGAGTGATGTGCTGACCACATGCCCCTCCTTACCCACATCCGGTCGGAACCGTTGAGCTGACAAGACATTTTTGGACGGTGTTTTATTTTTTATCAATACCTCATCAGTTATTCGATATATCCATCTGTTCTTCAGCACTCGCCTACTCGACACTTTTCAGAACTGTTCTCTTCTTTGGAGAACCATTTATCGACCACTGCAACACTAAAGTTTATATTCGATGTTCACAAATTTCTCTTTTTCAGAAATCATTTTCTTATGTTGGAAATCTGTATTTTTTATCGTCTGTACTTCGGCCATCATGTCATTTTGCTGTCGAAATAGCAAAACTCATATACTACTTTTTGCGTTTCATTTTCTCATCTAACTCCCTCAAGATCAGCTGATTTAATATGGCAGCATTCCATTACCATTCTTTTAATTTTGTTGATGTTCTTTTTATAACCTCCTTCAAGATGTTATCCATACCATTCAACTGTTCTTCCAAGTTCTTTCCTGGATATTATTGCCAGTTTCTTGCTTACGCATCCCCATTTTTAAATTTGATCCTTGCAACTAAGATTGTGTTGCAGCATGTCAATTAGTTGGCAATATTGGCAGTAGGATTTGGTCTAACTTTTATCTTGTGCAACTTTTCACCCGGGAGGAACACATTGTTTACTTCTTCGAACCACATGGCTGGTGTGTGCGACTGTAAGAAAAAAATTGTGATTGTCCTTCCTTACGATACTTTACTGAGGTACTGAATCTTTATTTCTATCAGGATTTCCTGGGTGTGAAGTTATTTGAGTTTCATAAATAATGTAATATTTATGTTTTGTAGGCAGCGCGGTGTATCCCAGAAGTTTGCAGTGCGCCATACGAGTTTACAGTAGTCCACCCATTGTCTTCGCTACCTTGAGAAACATGAAGGCATGATGACGACGAGATTTGGCACCTACTGGCTTTCTTCTCTTCCACCATATAAAGAAATTTATGACTGAAATAGCTTTAAGCCAAGTGTGGAGGTCACGTCAATCATAGTTAGATAAGTACATCATGGGAATACCGGGTAATATAGCCACTAGCCTTGATAATGGCGTCAATTCGGAGAGGATGAGATTCCACAAGTTTATCCGTTGTGTCATAACCAGCTGATGCCACTCTTTAGATTCAAAGTGCTAGCAAAGCACGGGAATGCTGATAACAACGTTTGTCCTCTGTTTTAATGAAATTTATTTTTATGTTATGAGGTTATATAGTAACTAGCTGTTACTGGGAGGGCGACTCTGCGTAGAGGGATGCTCGCTTATCCGGCTGGTGTAACTCTTATGACTCTTAAGTCTTGACGTACAGTATTGGTGCGTCTTAATGTTGATAGGAACCCATCGGTTTGTTATTGCTAAACAGATTGTTGACCGGCATCCACTACAGTTTTATTTAAGTACTGAGTCTAATGCAATGACTAAAAAATACCTAAAAATTTCTTCATATTTTGGTATTTTGCTTGTTTTATTCCATTGGTCCCATTGATAACTCACAAAATGTTGTATCTCAGTGTGTCGCAGGTTGCAGATGTGTGAGCGACTATCCACGTGACGGGAGATCTCTTGCATTCAGGGAACGACTTGAAGTCCGATGTCATGATTATAGCTGTTGCGAAATGGTTCTGCGCTGGTCTGTGCATCAGGCTGAGTGAATGGTTACTAGTTTTCCGACCTCTACGATTGTTAGAAACAGAATCCTGTGCACCAGATCGTCTGTTTCACTGCACATATCGCAGGCATTTGTCCTGATCAGATGTATGCCTCCTAGCTTTTCATCGCTCGGAATCGTCCTGTTAACACCCTTATACCACGTGCTGCAGACTTGCAAAGATAAAAAACAATCTGAGACGTTTTGGCATAGGATGTTCCACCGGTACTGTGGAAATTTCGACTCAGTGGTATTCTTGAGCACACTGCTTCTGACTTCGTCCTATATTTTCCTTGCAGTCTCTCTCCGGGGTTGAGGGCACTTTCTACTGTGTAGCTCTTCTGTACGTAGTATTGTCGCATGTAGTTGAGGATAACTTGAATTTTTGTGTGGTCCAAGGGCGCTGATTCGGACTCTGATCTGTATTTGTCGAACAAGACCACTGTCGGACTGGCCAGGTTCTCGTCTACGATTTTGAATGTCCTGTAAATGAGCAGAGCAGCGCCCTTAGACGTACACTCTACAAGGCCGACGTCTTCTCCTTCTGATTGTAGAGTACATGTAGTGTATGCATGTCACAGTAACCAGAGTCCACTTGTACAATAGCTTGATCCACTTCTGCCGGTAGGTTTGATGGTAAATGCATGTTTATTAAGTTCACCTTCTCTGCCAACGCCAGGTTCCTTGCCGCGCTTGCTTTTGTTAGTGCCCTGTTAGAATATATATAGTATTCTTCGCCAGTCGTAAGTTGCCACTTGATGAGTATTTGCTTGCACCTGTATTCCTAGGTTTTTATGTTTGTGTTTTATTACGTACCAAGGCCACTGGACCTACCCTGTGTTTGTCCTTATGGGTATGAACAAAGTTTTCTTAGTCTTTGTCGCTGCATCCAATGCCCTTTTACATAAATTTAAAACTTCCTTTAGTTTTTTCAGGTTTTCGACGCCTATAAATAGTTCTGCAGGTGGCAGGGGTAAAATACAGGGAGCGAAAGGCTATTTAGAATTTGTACAGAAGCCAGATGGCTGGTATAAGAGTCATGAAGGAGAAGCAGCGATTGAGAAGAGTGTAAGACGAGCTTGTAGCCTATCCCAGATGTTGTTCCATCTGTATTTTGAGCAAGAAGTAAAGGAAACAAAAGAAAAATTTTGGAGTTGGAATTAAAATCCACGAGGAAGAAATAAAGAACTTGAGGTTTGCCGATGACATTTTAATTCTGTCAGAGACAGCAAAGGACCTGGAAGAGCAGCTGAACGTAATGGACAAAATCTTGAAAGGAGGATGTAAGATGAACATCAACAAAAGCAAAGCGAGGTTAATGGAATGTAGTCGAATTAAATCAGGGGATGCTGAGGGAATTAGATTAGGAAATGAGAAACTTAAAGTAGTAGATGAGTTTTGCTATATGTGGAGCAAAATAACTGACGATGGTCGAAGTAGAGAGGATATAAAATGTAGACTGGTAACGGCAAGGCAAGCGTTTCTGAAGAAGAGAAGTTTGTTAACATCGAGTATAGATTTAAGTGCCAGGAAACTTTTTCTGAAAGTATTTGTATGAAGTATAGCCATGTACGGAAGTGAAACATGGTCGACAAATAGTTTAGACAAGAATAGAATAGAAGATTTCGAAATGTAGTGCTACAGAAGAATGCTGAAGATTAGATGGGTAGATCACGTAACTAATGAGGAGGTACTGAATAGAATTGGGGAGAAGAGGAATTTGTGGCTCAACCTGACTAAAATAAGGGATCGATTGGTAGAACACGTTCTGAGGCATCAAAGGATCACCAATTTTAGTATTGCAGGGAAGCATGGACGGTAAAAATCGTAGAAGGAGACTAAGGGGTGAATATACTATGCAGATTCAGAAGGATGCAGAGTGCAGTAGTTAATCGAAGATGAAGAAGCTTGCTCATGATAGAGTAGCATGCAGAGCTGCATCAGACCAGCTTCTGGACTGAAGACCACAAACCGTGCTCAAGTTCCCCAGTCAGACCGTGCAGGTCGAGATATTGCGTAGTAATGGGTCGACGAAGAGTGCGTCAGCATTCTTGTTTTACTGAGCTCGTGATAGGAAATGTATATCTTGCTTCTTCTTTGACAATCACTCTAGAACTGGATTTTCTCACTAGACTAAAGACTGCAGCTCTAAATTTATTTTGAAATGGCAGAACGTCCGTGATTGTTATCAGATATCCATGGCAAAGCATGTACAATCCCTTTTTGAATTTCAGGTGCTACAGGCTGCCTTCGAAGTGTTTGTCATGTCAGGAATTTATTAGTGCAACCCTGACGCAGTGGAAGACGGGTCTGTCGATTGCATACTCAACAAAAAGAGGGAGGAGAAAAGGCAGGTAAGCTGAATGAATAGTCCCGAAACATCACAGCACTACTTCCATCCTCGTCAATATCTTCCGCACACGGCGGATTAAACGTCGCTCTGGGCCACTGTTGTGCTCGACGCCTTGCATAACGTGAAAATACGTAAAAGCCCGCTTCGAGGGGCACGGAAACGCGTCCAATCAGCTACTGTGCTGTTTCTGCGTCTGTTTTTTTTTTCTTTCTCAGAATAAGACTGTAAACCTATGTTCTCAGTTATTTGCTGCTGTATGTATTCCCAGTCTCAGTTTTTACCCTGTACATCTCCTGCTAGTACCATGGAACTTATATCGTAATGTTATAACAGATGTCCTACCATCCTTTCCCTTCTTTCCTCGCTGATTCTCTGGAGAACCTCCTCATTCCTTACCTTATCAGTCCACCAAACTTTCAGCTTTATACCGTAGCACCAATCTGAAATGTGGTTTGCCCACAGTCCATATCTCACTATCTTACAGCGCTGTGTTCCAAATGTGCATTCTCAGAAGTTTCTTCCTCAAATTAATACGTATGTTTGATACTAGTAGATTTCTGTTGACCATGAATACCCGTTTTACCGTTGCTAGTCTGCTTTTGATGTCGTCCTTTATCTGTCCGTCATGGGTTATTTTGCTGCGTAGGTATCAGAATTTCTTAACTTGATCTGCTTCGTGATCCTCAATTCTGATGCCTTCTTTCTCCGTGTTCTCATTTCTCTTAATTCTCGTTACTGTCGTCTAGCTGCGATTTACTGGTAATCCATATTCTATACTCATTACAGTATTCGTCCCATCATTCATCACATCCTGTAATTTTTCTTTACCTTCAGTCAGGATAGGAGTGTCAGCAACGAATCTTATCACTGTCATGCTTTTACACTGAATTTTAATCTCACTCTCGAGGCTTTCTCTTATTTCCGTCATTGCTTCTTCGATTTGTACATTGAAGAGCAGGGACGGCAAACTATTTCTCTGTCTTAAGACACTTTTTAATCCGAGCCCTTCGTTCTTAGTTTTCCAGTCTTTTTGTTCCCTCGTGGTTCTTGTACATATTGAATATTACCCGTCTTTTCCTGTAGCTTACCCATATCTTCCTCAAAATTTTGAACCATTTTAGACTGTCGAACGTTTTTTCCAGGTTGACAAATCCTATGAAAGTATCTTGAATTTTCTTGAGTCTTGCTTCCATTATCAATCAAAACGTCAGAACCGCCTCTCTGGTACCTTTACCCCTGATCAAACTAATCTCTATCCAACAGGCATCGAAATCTGTTTTCCTTTCTTCTGTGTGTCATTCTTGTCAGCAAGTCGGATGCGTGAGCTGTTTAAAATTTTCGAAAATGTCAGCGTTTTTACTATCGGAATTATGTGGATGGTGTTTTTCCGGAAACATGATGATATATCGCCAATCTCATACATTTTACTCACGAAATTGAATAGCAGTTTTGTTGTCACTTTCCCCAATGTGTTTGTTAGTTACTATGGTACGTCATTTATTCCTTCTGCCCTTTTTGGTCTAAATCCTTCCAAAGCTCTTTTAAATTCTGATTCTAATACTGGATCCCCTATGACTTCTCTATCGACTCTTGTTTCTTATTCTTTCAAGTTATCAGACAAGTCCTGCCCCAGGTTCCCGACTCCAAATGTCCACTGCATGCCGCTTACCGCGCAAGTTTGGCTCGGAAACTGATTGAAACGGGTCTTCCTATACTGACAGAAGCAATTCCTTTCTAGTTTGAAACGGGGTCTCAGTGAGAGGGCCTGATGCCTGCTTTCCGAATGGTTAGGATCTTTTTAAAATGACTGTTCGTACGCGATGCTACATAGCTGCGAGCTGTACACCATTCCGTGCGTACACGTGGGGGAGTTCGCCCTGATGCACCAACAAATCAGGCGACTTCGTTCACGATGTGGTCATAGGAACCACCAACACTGCAGCTCTTTTCTTCCATTCTTATATACAGGACATAAACTCCCGTTTGAGGGCTACGATCATTTTTATGTTAATAATTGGCTACCAATGATGTACAATCGCAATAAAGTCATGGCAATAAAGTCGTGAGACGTTCAATTGACACTTTTCTTCAACTGACTCCTTTATTAGAACATGTTACGCGTTTCGGGATTAGACCCATCTTCAGACATCACAAACTTCAACTCCTTCCTAACCAACCAGGCGTACAGCCTTGACAATTCAAAGAAAGTGTCGAATAACACATGACTGCAACACAAGCAGTCTGTCAAGTCTGCACTATGATCCAACTTACAGCGCTTATTTCATGCCTCTCGCCTGTCCATGCACACCATTTCACCGTCATGACATACGTCACGGTGGAGGATCACATGACCAAAGGTACCAGTTCCGCACCAGCTACAGCGGTCCAAAGCAACCAATGTGCTCTTTCACGTGCGTGGCGGATAATCTGCCAGTGAGATCGTTATACTGACCTTTCAAAATCGTGCTCCAGGTAGGGAAAACACCCACTGTGAAAAAAAAACCAAACTGTGAGACATCGTCCATTGATCACAGATCTGACGACGACGAAATATTACCGTATTTTTGTCTGAAAACAAAGACCTCGCTGGTCGGTCGCTCCGGTATCATAAAATTCTTCCATCCAATTGTTGTTGTTGTTGCGCTCTTCAGACGTGAGACTGGTTTGATGCAGCTCTCCATGCTACTCTATCCTGTGCAAGCTTCTTCATCTCCCAGTACCTACTGCAACCTACATCCTTCTGAATCTGCTTGGAGTATTCATCTCTTGGTCTCCCTCTACGATTTTTACCCTCCACGTTGCCCTCCAATAATAAATTGGTGATGCCTTGATGCCTCAGAACATGTCCTACCAACCGATCCCTTCATCTAGTCAAGTTGTGCCACAAACTTGTCTTCTCCCCAATCCTATTCAACACCACCTCATTAGTTATGTGATCTACCCATCTAATCTTCAGCTTCTTCTGTAGCACCACATTACGAAAGCTTCTATTCTCTTCTTGTCTAAACTATTTATCGTCCATGTTTCACTTCCATACATGGCTACACTCCATACAAATACTTTCAGAAACGACTTCCTGACACTTAAATCAATACTCGATGTTAACAAATTTCTCTTCTTCAGAAACGCTTTCCTTCCCATGGCCAGTCTACATTTTTTATCCTCTCTACTTCGACCATCATCAGTTATTTTGCTCCCCAAATAGCAAAACTCCTTTATTACTTTAAGTGTCTCATTTCCTAATCTAATTCCCGCAGCATCACTCGACTTATTTCGACTACATTCCATTATCCTTGTTTTGCTTTTGTTGATGTTCATCTTATATCCTCCTTTCAAGACACTGTCCATTCCGTTCAACTGCTCTTCCAAGTCCTTTGCTGTCTGTGACAGAATTACAATGTCATCGGCGAACCTCAAAGTTTTTATTTCTGCTCCATGGATTTTAATACCTCCTCCGAATTTTATCTTTTGTTTCCTTTACTGCTTGCTCAATATACAGATTGAATAACATCGGGGAGAGGCTACAACCCAGTCTCACTCCCTTCCCAACCACTGCTTCCCTTTCATGCCCCTCGACTCTTATAACTGCCATCTGGTTTCTGTACAAATTGTAAATAGCCTTTCGCTCCCTATATTTTACCCCTACCACCTTCAGAATTTGAAAGAGAATATTCCAGTCAACATTGTCAAAAGCTTTCTGTAAGTCTACAAATGCTAGAAACGTAGCCGTAGGGTCATATTGCCTCACGTGTTCCAGTATTTCTACGGAATCCAAACTGAACTTCCCCAAGGTCGGCTTCTACTAGTTTTTACATTCGTCTGTAAAGAATTCGCGTTAGTATTTTGCAGCCGTGAATTATTAAACTGATTGTTCGGTAATTTTCACATCTGTCAACACCTGCTTTCTTTGGGATTGGAATTACTATATTCTTCTTGAAGTCTGAGGGTATTTCGCGTGTCTCATACATCTTGCTCACCATTCCATCCAATAGGATACAGTATACTGATGACTAAACGAGGCCTTGAGAAGCCTATCAGTATATCCGTTCTTCCTCGCCGTGCTTCGCGGGCTGACAAACTTTGCATTCGCCACGAGGCGGACTTTTTAACCAAGAACAAGGGCAATCCATCAAAGGCGACGACGGGAGGTGGTCGTGGAGAACAGCCTTGGCTTCGGCTTCAGCTTTGGCGCCGCCACCACACAATCTGGCAGCTGCTAATTGGCAGCGCGGATCTCCCGCCAGCTAGCGGGAAGTGATGGATGGTCGTAAAGAAGACCCGCAGGAGCTGTTTGTCCGCCCTCAAAACCAGGCGCCAGCCTCTTCGCTCTCATGAATAGGCAGCGATGTTTGTATTCCGGGAGCCAACTTTCGTTACGTCGCGTCGTGACCAGATTTCTGAGTGTAATAAATTTAATATCGCCAGCGCTTGAGATTAGCTCTGCCACTGTACTCTTCGAGACTTAGTCGGGAAGACAACAGCGTTTCTTCGTTCAGTGACATTTAATAAAATCAGTGCGGAGGCAAAATGTGCGTCGTCTTCTACAAGCTTTGCATAAGTTTCTCACAGCACGAATCCAATTTAATTACCTAAACCTACACTTGAGAAACACGTTGTAGTGCGTGGCAAAGAGTGCTGTTTATTGTAAAGGAAAGTGTTGTGCTGGAGTATCCCTAGGAACACGTGATGTTTTTTGGTCGGAACTTCAGCCTAGAGACTGAATCACATGAAGGAAAAACTGTGGATATGGCCATAAGTAGTTTCCACTATTTTCTACAGATTTTGTTGCTGCTAGACATGAGCTTGTGTCTTGTGCAGCATTTGTAAATATTTAGAATTATGGACATTTATGTGGTGCGTAATATATGACAGCTATATGGAATATATAGCTACGTTTTTAGTGCCAGAGTTTTACGTCAATGAATTTCTAAAGGGTGTCTCTACTAAGAGTCATCAGGCGCATTTACTCTAGGGTTTCAGGAGATATTTGAAATTAATTTTGCAATGTGTAGCTGGTGCCAGTCCAAACAAATACTGCTTATCACATCTTTCATGCGACGCCTGTTATCGATGGAATGTGTCGGTTAGAACAAAACGATTTCTAAAGCTGCATTTTACCTGCCTATTTGTGATAGCACCCGCAGATTAGTCTAGCGCGGCATTTGTTTCATCGATATGTATTATGAGGGACAGTAAAACTCGAAGAATAGACACTACTCCAACAGCACTGCCCTGGCGCGGTGACTTCTGCCGCCAAGCCTGCAGCGCTACTCAGTCGCTGGTGGACTGCTGTTTATTGTTCGTGATTTACGGTCCCTGTTAAAACATATCGATGAAACAAATATCGCGCTAGACCATTCTGCGTGTGCTATCACAAATAGACACGTAAAATGCAGCTTTAGAAATAATTTTGCTTATAATTGGAAAAAAAGGATCGTTTCTGTCCACTATTAGCTTCACTCGAAAGACGTGATTAGCACTATCAGTTTAATTGTAAATATCTGCTGAAGCATCAGAGAAAATGCATCCGAGGACTCATGGGACAGATACCCTGTGTATACAGTAAAGCGCCAAACAAACTGGTGTAGGCACGCGTATTCAAATACAGAGATATGTAAACAGGCAGAATACGGAGCTACGGTCGGCAATGCCTATATAAGACAACAAATGTCTGGTGCAGTTGTTAGATCGGTTACCACTCCTACGACAGGTTGTCAAGATTTAAGTGAATTTGAACGTGGTGTTATAGTCGGCGCACGAGCGATGGGACACAGTAACTCCGAGGTTGCGATGCAGTGGAGATCTTCCCGGACGAGTATTTCACGAGTTTACCGAGAACACCAGAAATCTGGTAGAACATCAAATCGCCGACATCGCTGCGGCCGGAAAAAGACCCGGCAAGAACGGGGCGAACGACGACTGGAGAGAATTGTCCAGCGTGACAGAAGTGCAACCCTACCGTAACTTGCAGCAGATATGCAGGGCCATTAACGAAACATCATCAACGAAACATCATCGATGTAGGTTAGCACACTGAACTCGCATTCGGGAGGACGACGGTTCTATACCGCGTCCGGCCATCCTGATTTAGGTTTTCCGTGATTTCCTTAAATCGCTCCAGGTAAATGACGGGATGGTTCCTTTGAAAGGGCACTGCCGACTTCCTTCCCCTTCCTTAATCCGATGGGACCGATGACCTCGCTGTCTGGTCTCCTCTCCGAAAAGAACCCAACCCAACCCATCGATATGGGCTTTCGGAGCTGAAGGTCCACTCGTGTACCCTTGACGACTGCGCGACACAAAGCTTTAAGCCTCGCGTGGGCCCGTCAGCACCGACATTTAATTGTTGATGACTGAAAACATGTTGTCTGGTCGGACGAGTCTCGTTTCTAATTGTAGCGATCGGATGGACGTGTACGGGTATGAAGATAGCCCCACGAATCTATGGATCCTGCACGTCAGCAGGTACAGTTCAGTCTGGTGGAGGCTCTGTAATGCTGAAGGGCGTTTGCAGTTGGAGCGATATGGGACCACTGATACGTCTAGATACGACTCTGACAGGTGACACGTACGTAAGCATCCTGTCTGACCAGCCGTATCCATTCATGTCCATTGTGCATTCCGACGCACTTGGGCAATTCCATCAGGACAATGCGACACCCCACACATCCAGAATTGCAACAGACTGGCTCCAGGAACACTCTTCTGAGTTTAAACGCTTCCGCTGGCCACCAAACTCCCCAGACATGAACCTTATTGAGCATATCTGAGATGCCTCGCAACGTGCTGTTCAAAAGGGATCTCCACCCTGTTCGTACTCTTACGGATTTATGGACAGCCCTGCAGGGTTCGTGGTGTCAGTTCCCTCCAGCACTACTTCAGACACTAGTCGAGTCCATGCCACGTCGTGCAGTGGCTCATCTGCGTGCTCGCGGAGGCTCTACACGTAATTCTGGAGGTGTAACAGTTTCTTTGGCTCTTCAGTGTATTTTTAAAACTAGTTACGTAACTTGTGTATAGTAAAGATACACTTGGTTGGTTATGAAGTAAATGGTACGTTGAAACAAAACAATGTCGTTTACCATGGGACATGGGAGATTCGTAAAGTAACTGTATTTCGTCAATGTCTTCATAATTGGACCAGTCTTGATAATGGGAATTTATGTTAGTTTCCAATAGCTTCAGTTTCAAATTGTATTTAACTTGTTACTGGTGTTTGATAATAGTTCTGCCTACCGTTATCTCTGATTACTGGTTACAGTAGTGTAACAATGTAATAGATAGCCGACTAAATACAATATTAGCAAGATTTTTTAGATTGCAGCACTTTTCAATTTCCGTAGAGTATTTATTATTTGTTACTAGCTAGATGTCCAAGTTGTTTCTTGGAACAAGTTTTTGCATGTGGAAAAAGCTTAATTTTCGGGAATAATTCTTGCAATTTCAGAGAAAGAGTGTAGCACCTAAAAAGGGAATTACATCATTTAAAAATAACTGGCCAGATGCGCGTAGGAATCGCGCACTGAGGGCTCTGTACAAACTTAATTATGTGCGTCGACAGTTCACCCATTTTGGGAATCGAGAGTTTCAACGATTTTTGCCTGTTATCGATATTAATACTGGCATGGCATCGGTTCTAGGGATTTCAAGACTTTCGAGAGTGTTTTAGTTTCAAGTCTGAATTCGGATAAGAAATGAGAAAAGAAATATTTTTTTGCGTCATATAATTACAAATTAACACTTTTCTGATTTTTCGTTTTACTTGTAATGTGAAACTATTTTTCTTGCCAAGTTTAAAGATTCTACGTCAAGGGGAAGTACCGGATAGGTTTCAAGAGAGGGCTTAAGAGCATCAAAACGTGTGACGTGAAATCTTATGGGACTTAAATGCTAAGGTCATCAGTCCCTAAGCTTACACACTACTTAACCTAAATTATTCTAAGGAGAAACACACACACCCATGCCCGAGGGAGGGCTCGAACCTCCGCCGGAACCAGCCGCACAGTCCATGACTGCAGCGCCCTAGACCGCTTGGCTAATCCCGCGCCGCAAAGATAAAGTTTATTATACCGTCAAGCGACCATACACTGTAGTATGTGACAAAAATTTCTACTTGATAAATATACCCGTTCCTGAGAAAAATGGATCTTAATAGACGAACAGACAGATAACAAACGACAACAAACTTTTTTCGTGTAATATAACTACAAACTAAAAATTTTCGGAATCGTTTTCCTTAGGTTGAAGTGTGAAACCTTCCTTCTTGCCACATTTCATGATTCTAGGTGAATGTGAATTACCCTGTAGGTTTTTATGAGTGAATTTTCGAGTATCAAAATACGTGACATAAATGGCCGCACCTCTTGACTGCATTCAATGAGAAACTTCACTTGTTTATAGTGCCAAGGGACGTAGACCTTCATACGTGACATTTCAACTTGATACTTCCAGCCGTTCGTGAGAAACAAGGTTTGTAACAATCGGACAGATAGACAGACAAACGGAGAGACAGCAAAATGATCCTGTAAGGGTTGCTGTTTTTACTGACTGAGGTATGAACCCTGCAAATGCAGTAAGAATGCAGTATTAAAATTGAATTAAGGGTGAAGGTCTGAAAAGTGTACAGCACTCTCTCCTACCACATATTACAGAGTTCTTCCCTTCCACTGAAAGATGGAACGTGAGAATAATTCTTGCACGCCTCTGTACAAATTTGTACTTGCCTTTTTTATCTCCACGATCTCTTCAGGACAGAAACTTATGGGGTTGAAATAGGGTTCTTGAATTTTTCTAAGCAAATTACGTCCATCTTAGAGGGTCTGACGGTTAACACTATTCAATATTTGTGTTACTCTGCCGCCAGTCAAACAAGGCTGTGACCCCTCTGGCTGCCCTTCTTTGTTCACGCCCGGGTACCTTGCTAGTCCCACCTCATAAAGCTCCTATACATTTGAACAGTCTTCTCGCATGCAGTGCAGTCCCCATGAGTGAATGTTGTTTCACTGGAACTTAGTGGTGCTTACTAAATTGATAATTTGTCCATTGCGCAGTTCATCCATAATGCGTGGGGAAAGAGCAAAATTTAGAAAGATAAAATAGCAAGTTTTCACGAATTATTAGTTCATCAACATGCAACGTACTACCAAAGAATTAACGACGACAATACGAGACCTCAGCATGGAAGCTTATCAGAAATTTCTGATGATGGACTTTCATTAATCTGAAACCGGTGAGAGTAAAATGTAAATAAACATTTTATACCATATTCTTCGCTGGTTGCTGTTTTCAAGTTGTAATCGATACGAAAAAATTTATAGCCATCAGAGAAATTAACTGCGAACACTACACGTATATCAAATTATACGTTCACAATCACGGAATATTAAATAAATTCATACAACTGAATCAGACACCCATATCGCGCTATTTTAAAAATCAGTTTAAAATAAATTTTGCTGCAAGCCAAGTTGACTCTTGAAGGATTTTGTTGCGCCACTATACCAACTTAAAAGAAACAAAAACGTAGAATAAGAACACTATCGTCGTGAGATACCGAGTCCTTTTTATCCTTTCCTCGTATTTCGTAGATTTTACTGCAAACTTCTTCGTATATCTTTGGTGCAGTTATCTAGTGAAGCTGACGTGCTTGGTGAGGTTCGGTCTATCGGGGAACAGCACGCGAAACTTCGTGTTCCTCTGCTATTGTACGCCGTTCTTACTATCGGAATACGCTCTGCGTCATACAGATAACGCGATGCGGCATTTGCCTTGTAGGTTGAATACATGGCGTAGCGTATCCTCCGTAAAACTATAGTGTCCAACTTTTTCTTTAATGTCATGCTTCCAAGGAGCTGAAGGAAGCTAGATGAATGTCCTCCCGTCGACGTCGTGGTCATTAGGAACAAGAACGGTCTAATATAAAGTGGCCGCTACTTTTGTGGTTAAATTGCTAGTTTAAGGGGAATTGGTGAAGCTATGCCTTGTTATGAACAAACTCATGATCCAATAATTAATAGAAAAACGGTGACTACGATACTTAAAAGAAGTTACATAAATAAAGCAACTTTAATAAATGGAAGGCATAGTATTACTAATAGAACTTCAATTAACATGAAAATCACTTGCAAGATCCTAAAAAAACTATTAATGTGTAATAGCGAACAACTTATAGTCGAACAGTATGCAATGGTGATCAAGGCCCGTTAATTCAATCACAGTACTCCGAAAAGGAAAAAGAACAAATGTTAGCAATTAGATTTAGAGTCGAATGAGGTTGCCCTACCAAGATTTGAATATGTATCAGTTACCAGGTAAAACTAGCCACATCAAGGTAACACTATAAATACTTACGTTTACGCAGTATGAGCCAATATACAGGGTGATTCAAAAAGAATACCACAACTTTAGGAATTTAAAACTCTGCAACGACAAAAGGCAGAGCTAAGCACTATCTGTCGGCGAATTAAGGGAGCTATAAAGTTTCATTTAGTTGTACATTTGTTCGCTTGAGGCGCTGTTGACTGGGCGTCAGCGTCAGTTCATGCTAAGATGGCGACCGCTCAACAGAAAGCTTTTTGTGTTATTGAGTACGGCAGAAATGAATCGACGACAGTTGTTCCTGATAGGTGGTGTATTAAACGTTGGTATAAACAGTTTACAGAGAATGGGTGTTTGTGCAAAGGGAAAAGTTCTGGACGGCCGAGAACGAGTGATGAAAATGTAGCACGCATCCAGCAAGCATTTGTTCGCAGCCCAGGAAAATCGACTCGCAGAGCTAGCAGAGAGCTGCAAATTCCACAATCAACTGTATGGAGAGTCCTACGAAAAAGGTTAGTTATGAAACCTTATCGTCTGAAATTGGTTCAAGCACTGCCTGCAGCTGATAAGATTAAAAGAATCGATTTCTGTGATTTTATCCTTGCTCAAATGGAAACAGATGAATCTTTCGTTTCAAAGATTGTGTTTAGTGATGAAGCAACTTTCCACACTAACGGGAAAGTCAACCGTCACAATGTCTGTATATGGGGCACTGAGAATCCGCGGGAAACAACTCAGTATGAACGTGACTCGCCTAAGGTGAACGTTTTCTGTGCCATTTCAGCCAATAAAGTTTTTGGTCCCTTTTTCTTCGAAGGTGCTACTGTAACTGGACTACAGTATCTGGAGATGTTAGAGAATTGGCTGTTCCCTCAGCTTGAACAAGAAGCACAACAATTCATATTTCAGCAGGATGGAGCGCCACCACATTGGCACTTATCTGTCCGTAACTACCTGAACGTCAACTACCCGAGGCGATGGATCGGCCGCCAGGCAGCTCGTGACAGAGCACTTCATCACTGGCCTCCAAGAAGCCCTGATCTTACCCCCTGCGTTTTTTTCTTATGGGGGTATGTTAAGGATATGGTGTTTCGGCCACCTCTCCCAGCCACCATTGATGATTTGAAACGAGAAATAACAGCAGCTATCCAAACTGTTATGCCTGATATGCTACAGAGAGTGTGGAACGAGTTGGAGTATCGGGTTGATATTGCTCGTGTGTCTGGAGGGGGCCATATTGAAAATCTCTGAACTTGTTTTTGAGTGAAAAAAAAACCTTTTTAAATACTCTTTGTAATGATGTATAACAGAAGGTTATATTATGTTTCTTTCATTAAATACTCATTTTTAAAGTTGTGGTGTTCTTTTTGAATCACCCTGTACTATATAGATTTAACCACAGCATGTCTCCTCTCAGAGACCGACGTTAAGACTTAACGTTTCCTATTGAGACTAGCACACATAAGAACGGGGGACGTAGGGACGTATTTTTAGGAGTAAGGGGAGCTATCTGATATATTAAATTAAAGGCAAATTGCATAATGTGCAACAGCTGGTCGAGGCAAAGGTGGCACCTTGCTACACAAGATCACGGAACGGTGGTAGATAGAGAAGATGGCCACTACGCAGTGGCAGACTGAACCTGCCAGGGGCCCGAGGCAGCAAACAACATGAGGCCTTCGGTCTGCTTAGAAACAGGTGGAACAGCACCTGTCACTCTCATAAAACACAGCTCCTCGCGTAGTTAAGAAATATTCTATTGTTCGTCTGTAACAGTATCATCAGTTTGTGTTAACTGATCAATTGTTTATCTTTCATCTTATGCCCGGTTACATTCGTTGAACAGTGAAATCTTTGTTCTTAATCCTATCATTACGGTCGTTTTTCTCATCATCCTTAGCGAGGATTAATAATTGCTGTTCGTAATTCCGTTGCTGTTCCCTTGCTACGTCAAATTATTAACAACGGTCCAACGTAACTCCAGATTCCCTTATGTTGAAGTAACGTCCTTGTAACAAGCCGTAATGCCGACTTTTATATTATTCACCTTTCATGATCTGTTATTCCTGTCTTCACACACTCACTTAAAATGTTTAAGTGACTCAATCATTGGTATGAACATACGTAATACTATTCCTTGAATCATGTAGGCGACACATCTGAGTTATCTCTTGACTAACAGTTTATTAATCTTTTTGTAGTTAATTGTTTGTCCCTACCACGCACACACACCGATATGTCATTCGAGATTAACTTCTCATCAATCCAGTAATCGTGACGTTGACAACAACTTTTGATTGAACGGCGTATTGGTTTTCTTCATGACTTTGTATTATTGTGTCCTACTCAAGACTACGAATAGTTTTCTTGTCACTGATCCATTACTATCAAGGTCGCAACTGTTCTTCAGTCCGTAGGTTAAGTCCCGTAAATCAGTATCACTCAATTAAAATCACCGTCGCGTTGATAACGGTAAAGATTACTTTATTCAGTCGAATGACTGATTATGGCTTTAGTCTCTCTCTCTCTCCCGAACTACCGAACTTCCACAACTGAAACAATCTAACAGCGTTTGCTTCCAGAAGACTATCGCAATAGTACTCTAGAGCAACTCAAGAGCAACTAACTAAACATTTTCATACTCGAGTTGCATTGTAGGCGCATTGAATTTCCTTTTCGATGCTGCTACAACTTTGTTCCATGGTAAATGTTATCTTTGACCGAAGTACCTCCTTGGATTTAACCTTCGTTCATATGAATTTAAATTTATTCTATAGATGTTTAAAAGATAATGCATGACAACCCTTTCCTTTTATCTCCTCTTTTGTATGTTACCCACAGTATTTAAGTGTAATAGTTGTTAATGAAAACATTATCAGTGTAATTAACTTTTTTATCATCAATAGTTGTTGTCACTGTCATGATGACTCACTTCGCTTCTTTAAGTTTTCACAAAGTTTGTTAGTTGGGGTTTTCTGACCTTGGGGCGTTACACTGACAAAAAAATCCAGTAATTATAATGTGTGTACTCTACGCTCTAGTAACTGTAATATATGTAATTAAGGTATGTTTACACCCGTGCGCCTTGCACCTAGTCGCCTTCAGCCTGTGCTTGTCCCAAACGCAAGTGGAGGCACGCGCATAGCTGCATGCCTCTTCCTTAGTGTGTGCGCACTAGTGATCCCATTCACACCTAGAGAGAAACACGCATGCTGATATAGTGATCAAGGTGCAGTTGCAAGTTAAATGAGCCTTTGAGGCCTGGCAGCGGGAGACAGCCAGTTTGGCGGGCGTTGTGTGATAGCCGATCAGCGAGGCTACAGCGTAAACGTGGCATGTCTAAAGGCAGGCTGAGGACCACCTACCATTCTTATAAGGCTTACTGTGTGGAGAAAAATGCACTTTATCAATCAATAGGTGAAGGATACGTAAGATCATGTGTTTTATTTATCTGACAAAATGTTTGATCATAATGTTGAATTCTAAATACGAGAAAACTTCACATTACAAAAAGTAACACTCACCGAATCAACATGCTTGTAAGGTAGAAATTATTCCGATCCATCTGTGACACGAATCAGCAACCCAGTGTTTAGTAGTATTATTTGAAAACAGTCTTGGTTGCAATTTTAGTTTTCTTTATTTATCAAGTACGCGTTTCACCTTATTTAGGCATCTTCAGGCTGATCTTAATTTGGTATTTTTTAGTACGATCCTTTAGACAGTGTAGCTAAAGGGCATCGTCGAGTACATCTGGCTAACATCGCCTTCGTTAACCTCAGTAAATACTTTCTAGATGAACGTGAGTGACTCCAAGACCTGCATAACGAGTACACGTTCACAGGAGCTAATTTTAGTAGTTAGCTACTAAATCCCCCTCTTATTCTGTAATTAGCTCCTGTGAACGTGTACTCGTTATGCAGGTCTTGGAGTCACGCACGTTCATCTAGAAAGTATTTACTGAGGTTAACGAAGGCGATGTAGGCCTGATGTACTCGACGATGCCCTTTAGCTACACTGTCTAAAGGATCGTCCTAAGAAATACCAAATTAAGATCAGCCTGAAGATGGCTAAATAAGGTGAAACGCGTAGTTGATAAATAAAAAAACTGAAATTGCAACCAAGACTGTTTACATCTAATACTGCTTGTAAAGTCCTTCAATTTATATCATCAACGCATATTTTCGCTTCATTTGGAGAAGTCGTAAACTGAAGTACTAGAAAGAGTCCGAAACGTCTGGACATTCTAATAATGCTCAGATGAATTCCATTCGCTGGCGAAACCAGCTGCATTGTATGTTATTTTTATTTCATTTTATGCATTTACAGACAAGATTAGCATGTATTCTTGGTTTTTGGATGGTGTATTGAAACGTCCATTGAAACCAAACTCTCCTCTTGTGTTTTGTCTTGTTGTAATATGTTGGTAAACAGCTATGGCAGATCTCTTGTTGCGTGCACTTAAGTCTGTTCAAAGTCGCCTTCTTTATTTGCAGGTTCGTTCGTCAATCTCCCCAGCGTCTCTCCAAATCCACATCGACTAGTGTAGCTGAAACTAACTATTTTAATTAGAATTATTTTATCAGAGATGAGCAACCGTTTATTGCTTCTTTGAATATGAATTTGTAATATGTAATATTCACAATTACAAGTTCACTTCGCCTTTATCAGAGCAAGAAAAAAATCGGAGTCCTGAACATTACATTCGACAATGGAGATAATAAAAACAAGAGATAATGCAAAGATGATATTCGCTTTTCTTATGTAAGAAGTAACGTCTTTCGTTCCTAAACACAGCACAGTCTCTGACACACTCATTTCCGTAATAAAATTTGATATTAGAATTGCGAGTCCACATTCCTGAACCGTAGAAGGAAACAGTTTCTGCAGTATATGGGTCTGCAACATATAAGGACTGGCTGATGGCTAATGAAAAAATACCATACATTAGATGTTGGGTCTCCGATTCCAGTTACAAATCAAAAAGAACTTCATGGAGGTTTCGGTGTTCTTCTGTTTGCTCTTATCGATACGAACTATTTATGAAACATGGCGGTTCTTAAAGGAAACAGGACGGCTTCGCCGCATTAAGAGCCCCACGATCACCCTCTTCGTCAACATGTATTCGTCGGAAGTAGAAACGAAAGCTTTTTATTTTGTTCATGTTTCCCTTTGTGTTTCCAGATTGTTCTTATTTGTGAGGAACTGTAACCAGTTATTTAGTGCCACTTTGTATTTATAATCCAAGGAATTAAGCCACCAGAAGAAAGAAACTGAAATGCACGCTAGAATTGTTCAAACGCTATGTGTTTCTCAATACACCACCTGGCCAACTTGATAACGCAAAGGTAAATTGAAATTGGTGATATAAATCTTTTTACCGGGAGACGCAATAAAAAAATAGAAAAATAAATGAAATATATACCAAACGGAGAGAACTACGAACAGGGGCGCGACTATTTCACGAATCTCCTGGCCCGAGCGCACAGTTCAGAGCATGCATGACTTTGCACCGGTCCACGTATCTCATTGCCTGGTGCACATGGAAGTTGCACAGGTGTAAACGCACCTTTAAAGATGTGTGTGAGAAACTCAGAATCCGGATTAGCATTTAGCATACGTCAGGGAAACTTCAAAGAAATAACAAAGAATAGAATAAAAAATACCTTTTATTTTGTATGTCTCGAAACGAAGCTTGTACAGTTATACAGTGCGAGACGGTAGTTATTACTGAGATTATCATAGTGCATTTCCTAGTGCTTTAATTTTCCTGAAATTCTCAATAACGTCGTTGAAATCTATTTCATTTGATACATTTCGTTCAGTTGTTAAAATGGACAGATTGGCTAGTCGTTTTTGATTCATTTCAGCACAGAGATAATTTTTTTATTAGTTTTAATTTTAAAATAATTTTCCCCGCATGGTGCCACTGAGACACAAATGGCCAAGGGATATTAGATTGTAAGTGATGTGCAGGGTAATGATTCACTGAAGTCCCAGTTAACTACACTCCTGGAAATGGAAAAAAGAACACATTGACACCGGTGTGTCAGACCCACCATACTTGCTCCGGACACTGCGAGAGGGCTGTACAAGCAATGATCACACGCACGGCACAGCGGACACACCAGGAACCGCGGTGTTGGCCGTCGAATGGCGCTAGCTGCGCAGCATTTGTGCACCGCCGCCGTCAGTGTCAGCCAGTTTGCCGTGGCATACGGAGCTCCATCGCAGTCTTTAACACTGGTAGCATGCCGCGACAGCGTGGACGTGAACCGTATGTGCAGTTGACGGACTTTGAGCGAGGGCGTATAGTGGGCATGCGGGAGGCCGGGTGGACGTACCGCCGAATTGCTCAACACGTGGGGCGTGAGGTCTCCACAGTACATCGATGTTGTCGCCAGTGGTCGGCGGAAGGTGCACGTGCCCGTCGACCTGGGACCAGACCGCAGCGACGCACGGATGCACGTCAAGACCGTAGGATCCTACGCAGTGCCGTAGGGGACCGCACCGCCACTTCCCAGCAAATTAGGGACACTGTTGCTCCTGGGGTATCGGCGAGGACCATTCGCAACCGTCTCCATGAATCTGGGCTACGGTCCCGCACACCGTTAGGCCGTCTTCCGCTCACGCCCCAACATCGTGCAGCCCGCCCCCAGTGGTGTCGCGACAGGCGTGAATGGAGGGACGAATGGAGACGTGTCGTCTTCAGCGATGAGAGTCACTTCTGCCTTGGTGCCAATGATGGTCGTATGCGTGTTTGGCGCCGTGCAGGTGAGCGCCACAATCAGGACTGCGTACGACCGAGGCACACAGGGCCAACACCCGGCATCATGGTGTGGGGAGCGATATCCTACACTGGCCGTACACCACTGGTGATCGTCGAGGGGACACTGAATAGTGCACGGTACATCCAAACCGTCATCGAACCCATCGTTCTACCATTCCTAGACCGGCAAGGGACCTTGCTGTTCCAACAGGACAATGCACGTCCGCATGTATCCCGTGCCACCCAACGTGCTCTAGAAGGTGTAAGTCAACTACCCTGGCCAGCAAGATCTCCGGATCTGTCCCCCATTGAGCATGTTTGGGACTGGATGAAGCGTCGTCTCACGCGGTCTGCACGTCCAGCACGAACGCTGGTCCAACTGAAGCGCCCGGTGGAAATGGCATGGCAAGCCGTTCCACAGGACTACATCCAGCATCTCTACGATCGTCTCCATGGGAGAATAGCAGCCTGCATTGCTGCGAAAGGTGGATATACACTGTACTAGTGCCGACATTGTGCATGCTCTGTTGCCTGTGTCTATGTGCCTGTGGTTCTGTCAGTGTGATCATGTGATGTATCTGATCCCAGGAATGTGTCAATAAAGTTTCCCCTTCCTGGGACAATGAATTCACGGTGTTCTTATTTCAATTTCCAGGAGTGTATAACCTCAAGGGTTTCTTGCACTGTCCATCCAACAGCAACGTCCACACTCGCATCGGTTGCACGTAGATGCCTACGATACCTTTTTGGTTGTTGCAGTACCTGTTTATTATCAAACTCATGGTAAATTTCTACCAGATTCTCCAATGCTGCAGCCAGAACATCATTGGAATCTCCAGGCGTGAATTTTGTCTCAAAAGTTTGGAAAATTTTAGTGATTACCTTAATAGCTATGTATCGTTGTGACATTTATTTTATAAATCGGTCTATGTATTCAAACAATGATCGACGAACTTCTTCTTGAGTTGATTGTTCAGCGTCATGACCTAGCTCACCCGACATTGTTTTATCTAACCTCCTACTTTCTCATCAGTCAGTGTTACAGTCCATATCAGAGCACTGTTTCGTACCAAAAATAACTGCTTTGCCTATTATTGTAGTTCGATTCCTCACTGAACACTCATTCAGGGCTTCTAAGTTGGAAAGTCATTTATCCGAAGTCATTTTTGGACCCTGTAGATATTGCTGATCTACATTTACTTCCTACAGTATCGTGTGCCAAAAGTTGATGTGAGTCAAAAAGGCAAAATCACATGTAGCTGCAAGGAGCAAGCTTGCTGCAGATCTAGTATCAAGTTTTGTTTTGGATGGATCATGCATATCTTCGAAAAAGCTCACAGTTGTTTCCACGTTTTCTTTTATGACTTCAGCTGAATTGAGGTTAGCACTCCAGCGAGTGTCAGACAATCGTTTCAAACTTTTTCCCGTTTTTCTACAAGTAACTCCCATCTATACGTAAAAGACGAGAAGAATTACTATAGCCTCTCTACAGGTAATGCATGAACTCCTCAAAGATTTAAGGAGTGATTAACAATGATTACCGCAGGGACTGAACAAAGCCTTTCGATCATGTACGAATGCATGCTTTCGCGGCGATGTCCGTTTATAAAACATTCTCGGGTTTCAAGCCGCTTCAAGTGGTTTACTGCCCACGAGCTTTCGGCAGAGATCTCCTCTGCCATTGTCAAGTGGGTGACTGTCGTGTGGTTGTCAATGGCGTGCTTACACAGCCGCGCCGTCGCTCCTCACGTCGCTCGTGACGTCACTGGTGCTCAGTCCCGCACCATATACGGCAATGTTTTGGCCGCGCGACCGCCGGGCCAGCTTCAACTCCCTCAACACCGGAGCCCACGCTGTACTCAGCTGCAGTACACCGTCTCTATTGAAGGTGTTGTCAGCCTTTCGATTGACATGTCGAATTTTCCATTGTACTTCTCCATGTGCACGTGACACTGGCGCAGCATTGTCATAACCTACACAACGCAATATTCAGCCCATCTTTTTCCAACTGCTGTTAAATATCTTTGGACATATCTTCTGCAGTCTTCCCTACAAAAAACCATATGAAGGATTCTAGAGCTTTCACAGTGTCATCCTAGGCGTGTACGTTTCTAATAGATTCATTTGGTCAGTTCTGCTTTCATCAGGAGTGCTGTCAAAAATTATCTTGTAAAATTTTGCCTCTTTTATATCTCTATTAACTTTTCCCTTAACATGTTCACCCAAAATGTAGATACATTTTGTATCCCCTTTGACACTGAAGAATGTAATGTCGATGACCCACTAGCGGACTCTTCGAGTTTTAACAATCCTTAACGTATAACACGTCAGCCTCAGTTGCAAATAGAAGAAACCAATGTTTACGTAGGTTTCAGCCAAAATAATATGGCCTTCTTCAGAAGCTTTTGACACTAATCTATTGCATGCCAATGTTTGGCCATGTCAAGTATAAAACTGTAGCACCGTAGTTTTAATCCTTATATTAATCCAATTCCTAACGTAAAGGTAGGTACTGTTAAGCATCTATATTTCCACGTGCGCATGCGCATGACCACTAGCGGTGTTCGGTACACAGCTGCTCGCTGCGATTAGTCCCGGCGCATCTCTAGCGGCCTACCGACCTCGTCCGCGCAGTGGGTCCTGCTCTTTCTCTCCTGCTCAGGTAATGTAGATTTATGACTGGTTACTACGGTGCTATAGTTTCATACTTGACATGGCCAATCTTTCGCATGCAATAGTTTAGTGTCAATAGCTTCTGAAGAAGGCCAAATTATTTTGGCTGAAACCTAGGTAAAGATTGGTTTCTATTTGCAACCGAGGCTCACGTGTTATGTGTTTAATTATCACAGTTGCTGACGGGGCTGAACGATGTTAAAAATTCTTAAACAATGGTCTTTCAATAATGGATCATATTTTGCCATAAATTGCACCAGATATAAGAAATTTCCTCTGTTTTCTGATGAATGTCTTCCCAATGTCTGCGAAAAGTTTTGCTGTACTAAAAATAGTGCAATATTTAAAAGGCGATGAAAAATGTTTTTCCATTTGTTCAAAATGGTTCAAATGGCTCTGAGCACTATGGGACTTAACATCTCTGGTCATCAGTCCCCTAGAACTTAGAACTACTTAAACCTAATTAATCTAATGGTATCACACAACACCCAGTCATCACGAGGCAGAGAAAATGTCTGACCCCGCCGGGAATTGAACCCGGGAACCCGGGCGCGAGAAGCGAGAACGCTACCGCACGACCACGAGCTGCTGACTCTCCATTTGTTGGTATCATCATTAACGATCTTCTGATAATCTTTGCCAGTGCTTTTAATTTGTTTCAGTACCACAGAGAGTGTTTTTCTTTTGAGCCACGATGCTCTTGACGAGACATCTACAACTGGTAATCTTCGCCAAAGGTAAAATCCGCTACAGTTGTAAAAATTATTTATTCCTGAAAATGAAAACCCCACAACCGGGTTTCATGACATATAGCCCATCTTCAGCTGCGTATTGAAATGTGAATCCACAAAGGATATATAACTGAGATTAAAATATGTAAAGGGGGGTAGGACGTCAAACGGGCCGACTTGGAGCAGGAGAGGCACCACAGGACATTTTAATTTCCACTGTCTATACTTTTACAAATA
Source organism: Schistocerca nitens (assembly GCF_023898315.1). Lineage (NCBI taxonomy): Eukaryota > Metazoa > Arthropoda > Insecta > Orthoptera > Acrididae > Schistocerca > Schistocerca nitens. The sequence continues at coordinate 26,865,596 of NC_064614.1, forward strand.
AATTCATAAAACTTTGTCAGCATGACCAGGACGGATTCAGAATTCACACTCATAGCAGTGGAAGTTCGAAAACATAGCGAGGTAATTTTTTTTTAGATGTGAAATTTCATAATTTTTTCATTTAGTAATGGCAGCATTTATTGCTATAGGTACACTTTTCTTCATAAGTACGAGAGATGGTTTGATGAATTTTGCACAGCATACAAACCATACTTAAAGGTGTATGAAACTCTAGAATTTTCCAAATCTATTGAAAAATGTGGTAAAAATTGAGCTAATTAACTACAAAATTTGTGTTTTTCCTAAACATGAAGTTTGAAATACAACAGATCATTCGTTTTTTCATAAATTAAATAAATTCTACAGTTTCATACACCTGTAAGTATGGTATGTATGCTGTGCAAAATTCATCGAAGAATCTCTGTAACTTATGAAGAAAAGTGTACCTATAGCAACAAATGCAGCCATTAGTAAGTGAAAAATTATGAAATTTCGCACGTAAAAGAAATTATTTTGTTATGTTTTCGAACTTCCACTGCAATGAGTGTGAATCCTGAATCGTTCCTGGTGATGCCGACAAAGTTTTATGAATTTGTTTGTAAAAGTATAGACACTGGAAAATAACATGTCCTGTGATGCCTCTCCTGACCCATGTCGGCCCGTTTGACGTCCGACCCCCCTTAAAATAGTGCATCCCTTGCACGTGGCGTGCACCTCAGTGGTGGATAATTTGTGGACTCACATTTTAATGTGCACCTGAAGATGAGATACACACACGCCCTGGAACCGGGTTGTGCTTTCCTTTTAGAAATGAATAATTTTTACAAATGTAGCGGGTTTTATTGTGGATGAACAATTGAGGACCTTTGGTGAAAGCCACTCTGAGATGAACAAGTCGGCACAGGAGACGAAGTGGAAGCGAGCCGCTTCAGACTAGTCAGCGAACTGATGACAAAATGCACTGCCGCCTCGTCGGTACGAAGGCCTGCACCTGGTGACGTCAGGCGCCAGCCGCACCTCCTTCCGGTGGCAGACGTCGTCGGCCGCCAGACTATCTCGGCCGCGCACCTCCGCCTCTCCCCTCATATCGACAGCGGCGCCGGCTGAGACGGGCGCGCCGTAAAACCCGCAGCTGCCGTCAGCACGTTCCCGCGGCCCGCCAGATGAGTTTGCCATTTCTGTGACGCTCTGTGAAGGGCCCGAAGCGGGGTGGGGGGAGGGTCTGGCAACAAAAGGGGCTCAACTGTTTCCCTTCCGCCTGCTCTTCGCCCGTCTTCCCCCTCCCACCGCTCTCCGTCCCACGGCGAGGGCCTCGGCTTAATACCCTGGCGCCAGTAAACTCGGTTCGCCTTAGATGGCATGCAAACAGACGGGAAGAAATCCTGCATCTGACATATTACGCGATGCGAACCGCGTATCTCAGAAATTTTCCGCATCGCGGAGAAAGCGGATCACATTCAATATCTGCTGGTAATATTGAATTCGTGGCGACCGCAATTGCTATTCACGGTTTTTCTTTAATTTTGCAGACATTGCACGAATGTCTTCACGCATTCTAATAAGTCTTACTTTATGAATTCATTTCTGCCTTTAATTATTTTGTAAATTGTCTATTACAATTGATATTGCAAAATTAAAAATTTGACGTCAGCGAGATAGGTAGTGGAACGACAAAGACAATTTTGTTCACTGGATAATAATACACTAATCTTCGTTGATCCATTATGGATCGTGTGACGACGGCTGGCATGAACTTCTTGATGCAATAATTTACCAACAGCCGTATGTATTGTAGAAATTTATTTTATTTTATGAACTTCTATGTGCTACCAGTTTCGGCATTACATTGATGCCATCTTCAGGTCCCTGTACAGTGAATAGAAGAAATGTACTATTATAAAAAATTATAAAAAATATGGAACATACGTTAACAATTGACACGTATCATGTTAACTATTTAAGTGGCTCAAAGAGATATATTGTATACCATTAAAACTATATGTAACATTAGGGCACATGTGCTTCTGCCTATGTCATGCTGTTGTTAATAGTTTTCACTGCTTTACTCAAATAAAGCATGATATATGAACATATGTGTACGCTATTATTCATAAAACCGTAACACACAGTTGTAATAGGCCATCCAACACATCAGATGTACTGCATACATTCGTATGTCCAGCGGAACAGTGGAAGAATGTTTTTAATAAAAATTAACCAATATAAATAACAATAAAATAGTGTGCCCGACCGAGACTCGAACTCGGGACCTTTGCCTTTCGCGGGCAAGTGCTCTACCATCTTTTTTTTTATTATTATTTTTTTTGTTTTTTTGACCTTTCCCTTTCGCGGGCAAGTGCTCTACCAACTTTTTTTTTCAGACCGCTCTTTTTTTATTTTTTTTAAATTAACACACTTTTTTTAGAAAAACAAATAAAAACCTCTTGGGTATGAAAATAAAAGACGACGTTCTTCATAAAATAACATAATATCCTTTGAAAACGTAAAACATAAAAGGTAGCTATATTTCCGCAACGGCCTTCTTTTGTATTTTTATGTTTTTTTTTTTGTTAACATAAATGAGTATGCAGTCTCACCATCAGCAGCAATTTTTGTTTTTTTTTCTTTTTGGGAGAACAAGAGAAAGAGAAAAAATAGGCTGCAGATAGAGAGCTATGTGTGAAAAGGATAAACATGTGTAAGGAGAAAAAAAAACTTAGAAGAGGAGGGGAAAAGAGAAGTTAAATAAAATAGGAATACTTTCCGCGCCATGCTCCACTTTGGCGCGCCATCAGAACAAAATGCATTCTATCATTTATCATTGAAGGGGAACGTGGGATCGTCCAGTCTTGGCTGGCACGGTTCGTTGAGATTCCAGCTTTGAGGCGGGTTGGTGAAAATGCTCTGTAAATAGTTCGCGAAAGTGGCCCGATAGTGTCGATGCCGGCGAAGGGTGTGATGGTGTACTTGGAGGCGTGTCCAAAAGTCCGCCGGATCGACGATGTCGTCCCGGAAGAGGTAGTTGACAGCCATGCCACTGATCCATGTGATGGCGTGCCACTTAGCCGATGGATAGTAGGTCGTGTCGGGATGGATCAACATAGTGGGAGAAACGTGATGTGGTGGTAATCGGAGGTAGAAAGCCACAATCTTCTGTACGAGGGTCCAGACGGCTGCTGCTTGCCCACACTCAAAACGATGTAAATCTGTATCTTCGACATTGCACTTGAGGCACAGGGGTGAGTCCACCAGTGCGATGCGATGCAGTTTCTGTCTTGTAGTATACTTGCCGTTGACTAGAAGGTACCACATAGAGGTGGTGTCAGTGGTGTGATATGGTTGGTGGATCGTTTTCCAAACTGTAGGCCATGAAACCTGGGGGTGACGTGTTTCGACGGGGTTGCGGGGTGGAGACTTTCGGAGAAGGCGGTAGATGTCGCGGGTGGTCGTCTTCCTGGTCCTGGGGAGCTCGGTGCATATGTAGCTGTACTCCAAAAAGAAACGGCCGATATGTGACATCGGAGGTGGGATGTGTGCCAAAGACGTCGGTGGGCGTCTCGAAACAGGTGCGAACTCGGTGGTCAACATTCCAGTAAAACTACCATTTTGGCTTTTCCATAACCGGAGCATAGTATTGGTGTAAAGTGCCGTAGTCCTGGCTCTCACATTAACCAGATCGAGGCCACCATCCCGCTTCGGTAAGGTGAGAGCTTCATACTGGACTTTGAAGATGTGTCCAGAACAAATGAAGTAGCCGAATGCCGCCTGTAATCTGGCCGCCATTGTCGCAGTGATGGGCAGAATCTGCGCTATATGGGGTATCCGAGCTGCCAGATGGGTATTGACGAAGGTGACTCTCTGGCACATATTCAGCGGGCGTAGTATGTGATTTTGTATGTTGGCCCGGATGCGTTGCAGCAGCGCCCGAAAATTGATCGCCGAGGTGCGGCGAATGTCTCGCGTGTACACCAATCCGAGACAACGAAGGGTGTCCACCAGTTGAAATGGAACTACGCTGTCTGCGGGAAGGCCGCGGCCGATCTTCATGGCGCATGATTTTGCCACGTTCATAACGCTTCCTGCCCCTGCACTGTAACGGGTAATCCACTGCATCGCAGCTTGTACGTCAGCCGCTGAACGTACGACGAGGACCAAGTCGTCCGCGTAAGCTCGGCAGCGGAACATATGATCCCGGAGTGGAATACCTGTCAAACGTCGCCGTAATCCGCAAATGAGTGGTTCCATCGCAATGGCATAAAGCACCGTCGACAAAGGGCAACCCTGCCGTACTGAGCGTTCAATCCGTATAGGTTCTGCAAGTCTGCCGTTGACGAGAAGTCTGGACGTTGCTCCACGAAGGAGCCGCATAATCACTTGCGTGAACGTCGGGGGAATTGCCATTCGGTCCATCACTGCGTTGAGGAATGCATGATTGACGCGGTCAAACGCTTGTTGGAAGTCGATGGAGATTAAAGCGCCTGGCAGTCGCGAGTGTGTTGCCACAGCGATCACATCTCGATATTCACTGAGGGCTGTCTGTATATTACGATCGCCGCCTAAGGATGTTTGTTCGTGGGAAACAATGTCCCGTAAGACACGTTTGAGTCGCACTGCTAGAAGGCGTGTAAAAATCTTGAAGTCCGAATTGGGTAACGTGATCGGCCGATAACTGTCGAGTCGTGTTCCTCCTGCGGGTTTCGGGACTGGTACAAGTAAGCCTTCCATGAACATTGGTGGCGGGTTCGCCGCGCCGGACAAAAGTTCCCAGTACATGTCCCTCCATCGTGGCATCATCAAATCTTGGAAGGTTCTGTAAAATTCGAGAGGTAAACCATCCGGGCCGGGAGATCGATTCAGAGACCCCTTGGCCACAGCGCCTTGGACGTCGTCGGTGGTCACTTCAGCAGTCATGAGGGTTGCAGCTGCTGCGTTTAGAGTACCAAGTGTCTCCTGGGCAACCTCAGCAATGGCCTCTGCACCGGCAGGTACTTCTTGATAGAAAAGTCTATAGTGCGTTGTGAATGCATCCGCAATGGTAGCTTGCGAAGTCAGCCGTCGTCCATCAGGTAAGTCTAAAGTTGTCATTAAAGCCTGTCGGCGTCGACGAACATTTTGAACAATATGATGCATAGAAGTGTCTTCACCGTTAATCCTGTCTTGGCTGCGGGCTCGTACAATGCTCCCTCTAGACGGCATCTGGTCAAGGATAAAATCTTTGCCTTGATGCGTTGAGCTTCTTTGAGGCGATCCGGGGATGGAGGATGATCCATGAGTTCACGTAGAGCGCTATAGTAGAAATCAGTTGTATGGTGATTCCACCTGGCTTTGGCTCTGCCATAGTGTGTCAATGTGCGTCGGATGGCCGGTTTGGCGCACAGCAACCACCACTGCAGTGTGGTCTCGTAACGCATAATGCGTTGAACACAGGTGTGCCACGTGTCGGTGACCTGTTGTCGACATTCAGGGTCCCGCAGTAGCGCGACATTGAGTTTCCAAGGTCCTGCACTGCGCCATATAGATTGTCGACGTAGGTTCATGGTACAGATATAGATGTCATGATCCGAAAAGGCAGACGGCCAACGTTCTGCGTCGAGGAGAACTGATTTTAGAGCGTTAGAGATGAATATTCTATCAAGTCGGCTGGCGGAGTGGCTCGTGATGTGTGTATACCCCGGGCGGACGCCGTGTACCACTCGCCAAGTGTCGAGGAGACAAAGGCGGCGGACGAGGAAGCGAAGTTCGGGACATGTGGTGAAATGGGGGTATTGGTCTGTGCGCTCGAGAACACAGTTGAAATCTCCACCTACGATGAGATGATCGTATCGACCGAGGAATAAAGGCGTGATATCTTCTGCGTAGAACTGGGAGCGATCCCTCCGTTTATCAGTGCCCGATGGGGCGTAGAGATTTATGATTTTGAGTCCTTGAACTGTTATGGCCACCCCTCGCGATGTTGGGAGGTATGCGACATCGGAAACTGCAATTCCTTCTCGGAGGAGGATGGCTGCGCCTGAGTGTTCCATAGCTGCAGGGGCGGCGTACGTCTCATATATATAACACCCAGTCCAAGTCGCTGTCCTCAGTTCTTGTAACAGGACGATGTCGATGTCCGCTGCTCTTAGCGTGTCACGGAGCAGTTGAAGTTCAACGTGGGAGCCGATATTATTAGTATTGATAGTAGCTATTCGGTACGCCTGATGGGAGATCCGTGCTGCCGATAGGTTCGTAGCTGGTGAAGAATGTTGTGGTGGATGCTGGAAGTCCATAGAAGTCGCAGGAGTCGCCGAAGAAACTTCCCCCGTTTTAGTGTTGGTCTAACGGAGAAACAGATCTCATTTCCGCATCAGATGGAGGTGGGAAATCCGTGTCATCCGCCCATGAAAGGTGTCCGACAGGTTTGACATCGGCGAGAGGTGGCAGCGCTGGCCGTGTCGCCTCAATGGCGTCGGTGACAACAGGCGTGCTATGTTCCATGGCTTCTGGGCGCGGGGTTTGCGCACGATCTCTGTTGGACGGTTCACCATCTTGTGGATGGCGCGTCTCCGTGGCAGAGGAGAAAGTGTTATCGTGTTCTCCGTCGGAGTGATGTGTCATCTCTTCGTCCTGCGGAGGGGGCTCAATGGTCGAATCTGACGTCTTGCGGCGTTTTTTTTTTGTCGTTTGGGCGACTTCTGCTTTCGGCAATGAGTTTCGGTGTCTGAGAAAGGAAGAGAGTCACGTCGTTCCGTTACAAAAGCTGCGGGTGCTATAATGCGGTCTTCATTCTCCAGAACACTCTCATTGGTATCCTTGTGATCTTCTAACGGGGGTGTGTCCGGCTGTTGGACATGTTCACGGGCGGCATCGCCGGTGTCAAGGTGCTGGGACGCCTCCGGGTGTATCGGACCAGAGAGACGCTCATGAACGGCGCCTTGTGAGGGCTGGACGTGCAGTGTCGCCGCATAGGTGACTGGAAGGGTGGTCGTGGTTCTGTCGGTGTTCGTATCGTCGGGCCTTAGTTGTGTGATGCGGCGTTGCAGGCATTCATTACGGACGTGGCCTTCTTTGCCACAACCGGAACATGTTCGAGGTTGTCCGTCGTAAATGACCACCGCACGGCAGCCGCCGATAGAAATGTACGATGGAACGTGCCGTTTGAGATCGATTCGGACTTGTCTCACACCATTAAGCACCGGATACGTCGTAAACTGCGCCCATGTCTCGGCTACGTGGCTCTGGACTTTTCCGAACGGGCTTAGCGCCGCGATGACTTCATCTTCATTCACCTCGAAAGGCAGTTCGAATACACGGATCGTCCGAAGGCCAAGTCCTGCATGGTCGACATCCACAGGCCCAACGTTTCCGTCGGAGTGCCGAAATTTTAGTCCATGTCGCGTCCTTTGAATGATCTCGTTGCAGGCAGCGTCGGAAGTCATCTTAACATAAACGACACTGCTAATGATCGATAGGTGAATGCCGATGAGTTCGTCACGCGGGATCTTCACGTCTTCGCGTAGGAAGCGTTCGACGGCCAGTGCTTTGGGTCGTGCGTATTCGTTTGAGAAGGTGAACTTAAGAGTGTTCTTCCTGTAAGAGTTGGCCATTACAGCTTGTTCGACTGAGAAGCGCTGTGACGAGGAAGTAAACAAAACACTCCGCGCGTGCAGCGGCGTGGACGGCCGAGCGCGGTGCGCACTGGTGCCCTGCCGAACGCAGACTTCCCCATCTGAGCTACCGAAACACGACTCACGCCCGGTACTCACAGCTTCACTTCCGCCAGTATCCCCCAGGCTAAGCCATGTCTCCGCAGTATCCTTTCTTTCAGGAGTGCTAGTTCTGCAAGGTTCGCAAGAGAGCTTCTGCAATGTTTGGAAGGTAGGAGACGAGATATTGGCGGAAGTGAAGCTGTGAGTACCGGGCGTGAGTCGTGCTTCGGTAGCTCAGATGGTAGAGCACTTGCCCGCGAAAGGCAAAGGTCCCGAGTTCGAGTCTCGGTCGGGCACACAGTTTTAATCTGCCAGGAAGTTTCATATCAGCGCACACTCCTCTGCAGAGTGAAAATCTCATTCTGTAAACAATACAATAAATTAAAATACAAGAAAATGTGACAACCATGTCAGAATACATAGTTATTTATGTATGGTCTAGGTCGTATTATGTGTGGTACGACAAACAGCTGCCGCAACATTAACGATAAAAGGCATAAAAGAGTTTGTCTTAAAACCCAATTGCATTCACGATGTAAACCAATGCAATCGTACTATAAAATCATCGAGCACCTTGTCATTATAGACATTTCATTAGGACCCTTATGTAGGACAACCCCACATTGTGCTGAGTGGATTAATGCAACGCCAGTAGCTGCCTCATGTAGTCATGGTTTGGAGCTGGCCAGCGCGAACTCAACGCCGCAGCCGTCGAACGAAAACCCAGTATCCGACCAACGAAGGTACAATATATCTTAGTTCTAACTTATGCTGGATACGTTGGGACAATAAATGTATCAAATGCAACTGTCATTTCTCAGCATCTCTGTCAGCCAATCCTACACCCTCTGTGACGAACACGTGACTGGAGTCCGTCAGTTGGAGTTCGAATCAGGTATCGTTATTGCTGCCTCACGCACGGAATCATTGAGTTCTACGACTCTTTTTCTTGTTCCCACAGCCTACACTCGAATCACGCCATGTCGTTCAATCCCTTTCTCAAAGTCGCTTTCCAATGTTACAGAGCCATGAAATCGTCTCCGCGACTTCTGGTGACTTACATAACGATTTCATTCCATGAACTCTTGCACGTTATTTCGGTACTCCGTTCTTTCAGCATCTTTCGGGAGCTTTCTCAGATGTTATTTATCCATCGTTTCGCTTTTTTCAACGTTATTGCATTTCTTCCGAGTATTACAGTATTTTGTAGTCGGTCTTATGCTCAGATGACATGTCCAAAGTACGTTACCTTCACCTGGGATTTTTGATCTCCGAAGACATTTTAGTCATATTTTTTGTTATTTTTATTATTTTTTATCTGATTTATTATTTTCTTTTGTACTTTTTCAGCTCATGATATCCTCTAGATCCTTCTGCAAATCAACGTTACAAAAGAATAAATTTTCTTGTGATCCACTTTTGTCATTCTTCACGACTCACATCTGTACAAAACTACGCACAAGATCAAAGTTCAGCCATGATTATATTAGTTAGTAGTAAAAGTTTCCTTTCGTTTAGCAACTTCGACGTTTTCAGTCCAAAGCATGGATTAGAAAGACGAAGGGTGGACGCTTTACCTTTCTTTTCTTAAAGAAATATAAAAGGAAAAGTGTCTCAGCTGACCTGGAAGGCAGAAGAAGCTTCTAACCTCAGTTATGGAAGGGATACGGTGGATGAGTTATCTTCTGCTGCGTCTGTACTCCACGTAAGGTACAGCCTAAAGGGCGGGCCTACGATGTACCTGGCAGCTGGCATAAAATGCCGGAAGAAGGCAATAGCAAACAAATTCCGTATTTGCTAAGAAAGTGTAATGATCGGTAAAGGACAGGATGCAAAAATGACTGTCATTAAAAGCAGTGTCGTAATTCGGCGTCGTTAAAGCAAAGGATGATCTGGCTTCGCCAGAAAATTCGTCACATCGTCTGTTATAGCATAGCAAAGACTGAACCTTGATTAATCAAGTGAGTTTTTCTTGCAGTGTCAGCGGTCCTTGACAGTCCTTTTATTAATATGTTTATGCGAGGAGACTTCAAGATGTAAATTACGAATATCGTCGCATCGTAACACCATTGCGCAACAAAAGTGGCGCAGTTTCAGAAAAGACCACACGTTATCGGTTTCCGTAGAGACAGTTCTCCTGCAGTAAGCTTAACAAGAGGTTCAAAGTGAGCAAGTGAAATGGTGCGGCAACTGGAAAAGCAGCCCAAAGTTGAAGCACGCTCTTCAGTACGATTCTTGTACGTAACATATGTAAATTGCACACAGATTCAAAGTCAGATTCTGTCGGTATATGGAACAACTGAAATGTCGCGTCCAGGCGTGGTGGAATTGTGCCAAAAGTTTGACCAAGGCCACAGATGCCGATGTTGCTAATCGAGAAGCAAGGCCATCGACACCGACCACAAACAGCAATGTCCAAGCAATCGGGGAACTTATTAGTGGCAATCGGAGGTTTTCCACAAATGTTCTTTTATGTGCATAGGAAAATCTTCTGCTGGCAAGATCGCTTGGTACTTTTATTTCATTTAGAAATGACCGGTTCCGACAGAATCTTGCTGTAATCACCGGATCTACACTGTACCAAAAGTAAAGTCGCTACAAAGAGAACTTATCACTGTGTACAAACCCGTACGTAAGTGATAAGTAGTACGTAATCATTAGTTTACATACCTTCGGAAAATTCTTGTTAACATGTATGCATGCCACCAACACATTGAGCAAACTTTCATATCATTAGAAACGAAACCACGTTCATTTATCAACCACATAAAAATGAGTGTATAAAATATCCATTGCACCAACTGGCCTTTTAGTATGCCAACTTGCTGTCGGTTATTATGTGCTGCCGCTCAATTACTGTACTAATAAATGAAGTGGTTCTTGTCCGCCATTTCCATCTCGTTGGCTACAAGTTCTTACAACCTGCTAACTTGTGACAGTTTCCAGATATCACATTCTTATTCTTGGTACTCTTGTGTGTCTATGGCTTTATGGTGTATGCTATCACTTTACGGTTTGTTACATTGTCTTTCAAAAAAGTTTCTTGTTATATCTGTATGACCCAATTTCCAAATATGTTTATTTAAAATGTCTGAAATTTTTAAAAAGGTTTTTGAAAAATTTCTGAAATAGTTGTCTAAAAAAGTCTGTAAAATTTTGAAAAAGTTTTGTAATTGTACTCCAAAATATTTTTGTAATTGTAAATTTTAATAAATGTGACGTGTATGGGCATGTACTTATGTACGCAGCAAGCTGGTTTTTATGACCCAAGTTATTGTCTGGTAATCAAATTGTACACATGGACTTTTGGTCTGTTTTTTTCTCACCCACTCTAAGGTGGGTGAATCATGGTATACTATACTACGATACTCCGTGTGTTCTACCTAATCACACTAGCGCTGCCAGCATTTGCCGTAAGTATCTATGTAGACGTCAAATACTGGGTGCATAATAATTTTTGGTTGCCATGATGTAATCTATCTCCAGTGTAGTATTTGTCAGAATGTCAATTAATAATTCTCCAATGTATTTGTGTAATAATGTCAAGTATCGATATGTGTACACGTACATCAATTGTCGACCTTCCATGTAACGGATCGCTCCGGCGTAGGCTGCTTCCCCACTCTGTTTTCCCTCTGAAGTGCTGGACTACGAATGTACTTTCTGTTTTGTTCAGCTCCACTTCTTGGCCCACTGGTAGTGCAATGGATATTTCATATATTCTTTGATGTAGTTGATAAGCCAGTGTGGTGTCGTTTGCTACGAGAGAAAAGTGTTCTCATTGCATTGATGACATATATGCCTGTTAATAAGTATTTCCCGAAATTATGTGAACTACTTCTTATGTACTTCTTATCCCTGATTTACGGAAGTGGATACAGCGATAAGTTGCTATTGTAATGACTTTACTTTTAGTACATTGTAGATCTGATGATTACAGAAATTCTATCGAAACCGGCAATTGAGAAATAAAATAAAAATACCAAGCTATCCTGACTGCAAAAGATTTTCCTATTAACCAATGACAAATCCCTCCCTTCGAACATATTGGTTCTCGTATGGCTCCGTGACCACGGAGCGTATATTTGTCGTCAAGGAACTCAACAACTGATAGAATGTTCCGGCCGTTGTTTACAGAAATCTGGCCACCCTGTTGAAAAATATTACTTAGCCCGGCATAATAATGTGTACCTTACTTTTTGAAGTGACCTCGTTACTAAGGCTATTGTGTTGGTTTCAGCTGATTAATTTTTTTTCGAAGCAATATAACAATTCCAATACCAAAGAAAGAAGGTGTTGACAGATGTCAAAACTACCGAACTATCAGTTTGTACAGAAACCAGATGGGAGTTATAAGAGTCGAGGGGCATGAAAGGGAAGCAGTGGTTGGTAAGGGAGTGAGACAGGGTTGTAGCCTCTCCCCGATGTTATTCAATCTGTATATTGAGCAGGCAGTAAAGGAAACAAAAGAACAATTCGGAGTAGGTATTAAAATCCATGGAGAAGAAATAAAAACTTTGAGGTTCGCCGATGACATTGTAATTCTGTCAGAGACAGCAAAGGACTTGGAAAAGCAGCTGAACGGAATGGACAGGGTCTTGAAAGGAGGATATATTATGAACATCAACAAAAGCAAAACGAGAATGTAGTCGAATTAAATCGGGTGATGCTGCAGCAATTAGATTAGGAAATGAGGCGCTAAAAGTAGTAAATGAGTTTTGCTATTTGGGGAGCAAAATAACTGATGACGGTCGAGGTAGAGAGGATGTAAAATGTAGACTGGCAATGGCAAGGAAAGTGTTTCTGAAGAAGAGAAATTTGTTAACATCGAGTATAGATTTTAGTGTCAGGAAGTCGTTTCTCAAAGTATTTGTATGGAGTGTAGGCATGCATGGATGTGAAACGTGGACGATAAATAGTTTAGACAAGAAGAGAATAGAAGCTTTCGAAATGTGGTGCTACAGAAGAATGCCGAAGATTAGATCACATAACTAATAAGGAGGTATTGAATAGAATTGGAGAGAAGAGAAATTTGCGGCATAACTTGACTAGAAAAAGGGATAGCTTGCTAGGGCATATTCTGAGGCATCAAGGGATCATAGAGGGAAACCAAGAGATGAATACACTAAACAGATTCAGAAGGATGTACGTTGCAGTAGGTACTGGGAGATGAAGAACCTTGCACAGGATAGAGTAGCATGGAGAGTTGCATCAAACCAGTGACTGGACCACAACAACAACAACGGAGCAATGTTGCAAACAGGTGCCGAAGTAGTTATAATAAGAGACTAGACCGACAAAATTTTCCATTTATCATTTATCTCGCATCTACCGGGATTACAGAAGCAATATTGCACGTATTCTTTTGAAGCGCATGTTCATATCAAAGTGCCAACTACGTAAATTGTGAACACAATCCACTTCGACCGCCAAGAGGTCGTAAAGGTTAAACTTTAGTTATTTATTTTTCTAGAATTTTCTGTTTCATTGGCCTCTTAACGAAATGTGAGAAGTGCTTAAAAACTGTGTTAGTGAGCACAGGAAGTTACGGTGGTGAATTTAAAGAGAGAGCTTGTGTTGTAAGGCAGGGCGTGTTACGCCTGTGGGTACAGCCAGTGGGGCGAGTCGCGTCAGTGCAGTATGGTGGCTCTGTGCCACTACAAGCCGGGCCACTCGGCAACAGGAAACTGGGTGTAATTGTATTACGTGGCCGGGATGTTAATTTTCGAGGCAACAGGTGCGGCCGCGTACCGGAATTAGTCCAATTACCCTCTGCACAGCTGAGTGTAATATCAGCGGCCCTCCAAGTCGGCTCCGCACTGCCTGCTGTCGGGAGGGAAGTCCACTGAACGCCGCGCGCATGCGCTCTGCACTAGAGACCGACAGCCCGTGGAACGACGTCCGCCGTTAGCTTCAGCAGTTCTACCGGCTACCACTCGGCTATGGCAGTAGCTCTGGTGAGAGGCCTGAATGCAGATCAGTACTAGAAATTGCGGTTAATTTTATAAATTAGGAAGGCTTTTTCAGAAAACTAAAAGAGGAAGCATACGATGTATGCTGGAACAAGCAATAAACAAAGAGTTTCAGGACTGGAGGGTACTTTTCTGAAAGGTCACTGTTCATTGTAGTCGTTGTGTGATCCTGGTTGGTGGAGTGGTGTTCAGGCTGGGGTTGTGCTCACGTTGAACATTAAATTTTCTTTTTGACAACAGTTGAATGGAATGGACAGTGTCTTGAAAGGAGGATATAAGATGAACATCAATAAAAGCAAAACGAAGATAATGGAATGTAGTCGAATTAAGTCGGGTGATGCTGAGGGAATTAGATTAGGAAATGAGACACTTAAAGTAGTAAAGGAGTTTTGCTATTTGGGGAGCAAAATAACTGATGATGGTCGAAGTAGAGAGGATATAAAATGTAGACTGGCAATGGCAAGGAAATCGTTTCTGAAGAAGAGAAATTTGTTAACATCGAGTATAGATTTAAGTATCAGGAAGTCATTTCTGAAAGTATTTGTATGGAGTGTAGCCATGTATGGAAGTGAAACATGGACGATAAATAGTTTGGACAAGAAGAGAATAGAAGCTTTCGATATGTGGTGCTACAGAAGAATGCTGAAGATTAGATGGGTAGATCACATAACTAATGAGGAGGTATTGCATAGGATTGGGGAGAAGAGAAGTTTGTGGCACAACCTGACCAGAAGAAGGGATCGGTTGGTAGGACATGTTCTGAGGCATCAAGGGATCACCAATTTAGTGTTGGAGGGCAGCGTGGAGGGTAAAAATCGTAGAGGGAGACCAAGAGATAAATACACTAAGCAGATTCAGAAGGATGTAGGTTGCAGTAGGTACTGGGAGATGAAGAGGCTTGCACAGGATAGAGTAGCATGGAGAGCTGCATCAAACCAGTTTCAGGACTGAAGACCACAACAACAACAACAATACAGAAATATTAAAAGAAGTTTTTTGTAGCCAAGATAGCGTTCACTTGATTTTTTTTAAATTTATTTTTTTAGTGCCCGCTTTCGACAGGTAGACTGTCATCCTCAGATCTTTAAAAACCTTTTTGGTTGTACGTCATTCTCCTTTGTCCGTTCTTTAGTCTTGTCACGTTAACATTTTAGTGTACATTCCACGCAGATTAAAATTACATTTCTAATTATGAGAAACATAATACGTGTGTGTAAACGCCTTCCAGTGCCCACTCAAGGAAGACAAGGACACACAGTCTAGCTTCAATATTATATATATACGCCTCCGTTTGTGGATGAACTCAGACTTAGGTTGACAAACATTTTGAATATTTAGCAGTACTGTACCCATTGCTGTTGAACTCGCATTTGGTTGTACGTCATGTTCCACTGTGCGTTCATTCGTCTTGTCACGTTAACATTTAAGTGTACATTCCACGCAGATTAAAATTACATTTCTAATTCTAAGAAACATCAGTCAAATAGAGAAATGATTGCAAAATTGACAGTCCATTTCAGTTATTGGAGGTAGAGATCAACAGGACAATTCTTTAGCAGAATGAAAACAAAATTCAGACTTGCTCCGAAAGACAGCGTTGGGCAATTATTGTTAACATATGGCCACTGACCACGGGCAGCAATATGAAAACACAGTTAATGAAAAAACAGCCAGCTAGATGACAACTCTCTGATATAATTAGTAGGCAATTTGGGTGCATCCAGCCCTTGTGTGACGCCAATTGAAGAGCTACTTGATAGAGAAGTAGAGGTCCAGCCACGAAAACTGACAATGGCCAGGAGAACTGTGTGATGAAAATATGCCCCTTCACATCCAGCGACGCCTATAGTCTGACGGTGAGACGGCGGTCGGTCGGTACCACTGGGCCTTCCCGGCATGTTCGGATGAAATTTTTACTTAGATTACTACTCAACAAAATATAAACCAGTCTTATCACCAACTAGGTGCTGAAGCAAAGCAACTATCAGCAGTCTACAGGCCTCTCTGAGCAGGTTTCTTAATATAGTTCCCTGTACACTAGACGTACAATCAGACCTCTCTCAGAGAGTAAAATAACAAGATAAAAAATGGTTCAAATGACTCTAAGCTCTATGGGACTTAACATCTGAGGTCATCAATCCCCTAGAGTTAGAACTACCTAACTAACTACCTAACCAACCTAAGGATATCACACACATCCATGCCCGAGGCAGGATTCGAACCTGCTACCATAGCAGCCGCGTGGTTCTGGACTGAAGCGCCTAGAACCGCTCGACCACAGCAGCCGGCTAACAAGATATTTTTCGATAAAATGATATAAATAAAATATTTCGCACTCGCAGACTGATAATGAGATCACGTTCTTTACAATGGAACATACAAAATGAAACACACTCATGGCGTATAAATGAAAACAATCAATATAGTTATCACTATTAGAGGAAACATCCACACGCCCAGCATGCTACCATACAACTGCTGAAACACGACGCCCTGTACCCATGGTCTCCTACGTGTTTGTTATTTTTCCATTACACACAATGTACAGTCATGCTCACAAGTATCCGAACGACCTGCATTGCATTTCGCCTTATCCGCATGCAACCCGCATAATGCAGTTGTCTAGCAGGTTCTCTAATCGCTCCTTGGTACAGTCAAAAAAAAATGGCTCTGAATACTATGGGACTTAACTGCTGAGGTCATCATTCCCCTAGAACTTAGAACTACTTAAACCTATCTAACCTAAGGACATCACACACATCCATGCCCGAGGCAGGATTCGAACCTGCGACCGTAGGGGTCGCGCGGTTCCAGACTGTAGCGCCTAGAACCGCTTGGCCACTCCGCCCGGCTTAGTACAGTCGTTTGACTATTGAAAATGGTTCCAACAAGTCACCACTAGAAAACACTGCTCTGTATCGCAATAACTCAGGATGTAAAGTAATACCACGATACTACAAATATCAGGGAACACTTTATCACAGATAAGACTGTCCTTAAGGCTTGTAAGCTCACATTTATTATAATAAATGACATATATGAAATGTTACCTCTCTCATTATTACGTCAGGTAGGTAATGCACATAGTAAGTTCGTCGTATTCGTGATTTCCTCTTCAAAGTAACATACCGTGCTTATTATTTAACACAACACGACAATAAAAATTTAAGTTATTCATGAGCAGCTAGTTGAGAATATGTATTAACTTCAAATGACACGACGAACCGTCTCGTTCTGCATATGTATTCAAACCCAGGTCATGCCGACTAAGCAAAGATTTCGTGACTGACGGAAACTAACAGTCATTCCTCACTAGGCATACAGAGAGTCATATACCTCGATTTTTGACGCTATTAGTTACAAATATCAACTTTAAATTACATAACGTAAACATATTTAACGGACGCGAATTCCTACCCAGCATTCCTGTTAATGAGCTATGAGAGATGTCAACTATTGCTTCTTCACAAGTAACTTACTTGAAATGCCGTGAGGTAAAGCTTTATGTTGGACAGGGATTCGAACCCAGAACCTAATCGGATAGATGTCGAAGCACAATCAACTGTGACATATCGTATTTTCTCGGCAGTAGCTACATGTTTTAACTGAAATGACGAGACGAAACATTAATTTTTTCCTTCCCTGGACTCCAACCCGGCACCTATCGCTGTTATATTCTAGAGAAAACGAAAGTTAGATATGCGTTTATTACACCAGAAGCGACATGTGAGCATGTTTGAACTAGAAATAATACAACGAAGAGTTCACTACTGACTGGGAATCGAACCCCACACATATCGTTGTTGACTACACACAAAGAGACGTCAGCTACCAAACTTTTCTCATCCAGCAGCTCGGAATAATATCCTGGAACTTACAGTGATTTCAAATGGCTCTGAGCACTATGGGACTTAACAGCTATGGTCATCAGTCCCCTAGAACTTAGAACTACTTAAACCTAACTAACCTAAGGACAGCACACAACACCCAGCCATCACGAGGCAGAGAAAATCCCTGACCCCGCCGGGAATCGAACCCGGGAACCTGTGCGTGGGAAGCAGGAACGCTACCGCACGACCACGAGATGCGGGCACTTACAGTGATCTCTCAAATAGTTCTGTGTCTCACTGGTAGTCAAAAATGTCAGATATCGTTAGTGTTGACAACAAATGAAAATACATTAAAAATCAAAATTATTGTCCACCAGCAGATAGGTGTTCTCATGCTAGAGCTTGACAATACAAAATCAAAACTTTAGTGCTGGGCCAGGATTCGAACCCATTCACGCACAATATGTGGAAATGTTGAGTAATCTGCAGTTTTGAACAAACAACAAATTGTAGTCGAGCTGTATTATCACGAAGGGGTCAAATTCCATGTTAAGGGCGGTCCGAGTTGCATTCCCAGTTCAGAACCAATTTTATCGACATACAGAAGCTCAAATGAAAGATGGAATAAGTGTCCTGTGACCCTACACAGCGTTTGTTTCTTCACTAGAAATAAATAAGTAGTATAAGAAAGGTTACTGGTGATAGTTTCTAAATGTCGCCACTCCTGACTTAATTGTGGTTCAACCTAACGTTTACTTGGTAGAGAAGGAATATCAAGTTTAATGTGAATTTCAGACCACAATGCCATTATACCTTCTTCACTCGGCATAGGCAGAAGAGAATAGAATCTGTCTCTCCCTATCAAAAATCATCAGCAGAAGTAGGAATCGAACCCAGGCCATAAGTATATGAACCTATCATCGATCCAACGGACCACAAAATCCTCTTCTCTCTCACTCATTTTTCTATCATACCACCGTTGCGCCACACTCGCTGAGAATTCTTACACACAGGCCCCCTGTAGTGGTTTGCAACATGTTTAGTACATTCAGTTACTTCGTTGACTGAATCGCCATGAAGTAGCTGCCTCAGCTACCCAGTGCATTCATTCGACTCTACTTTGTAATCACCAAAATAAAGTCACGTAACTGCCAACTACACAGAAATGTCAACAGCGTAGGATGCAGAAATTTCAATAGGAAGTGTTCCTTTCCACTTGAGCTACTCTATTGCGCTATCTGTTTGTTGAAAACGTCATTCAGTGCAAAAGAAAAGCTGTAACTGTCCGCCTCTCAGATGTCTAGATCCAGCCATATGTATTATCTCTCAGCACTGTATAATGCGGAAGTTCTGGCGGAACTGTTGTTGACTGCTGGAGCTGCTGTAGCTACATGTTACCTAGTAGTGGAACGGTAAGCATCGCGTGCTCTAGGTAAGACGTCGATAGTTCGAGTACGTTCTAGCTACATTTTTTAAAACGCAATTCTGCTGTCTGCTGAAGTTATCAATTTAAATGAACTTTGAACATAATTCCCTTCACTTCTCAACCCAAAATAGTCGCATAGTCGCATGTGGAAAAAGGGCACACTTCTGCGATATTTTGTTCTTTTCGGGTTTAATAGACGGCCAGGCAGCAGATGCATCTCGAAACTTTTGTATTATGTATGGGGAGAGCGCATCGTGCCAAAATATGTGAGGAAAGTATTTTCTACATTAGCTGTCGTCTGGTAGTGGCATTTTATTCTTCTTCAAACCTTGTTTGACAGTTTTAACTCAGAAGAAGTTTTCTACATGCATGTAATCAATAAACTGTATGTGCATTGTCAGACTGTTATAGATAACATCAGAGAATTCGAATATATCGTTGATGATTAATTTCTCTCTCATGTTTTGTATCTGTACACAAGCGTGCCTCTATCCGCATGAATTAGTAAAGTACTGCTCACTTAGATTTCGATTGGGTGTGTGTTTAATTGGTATGCTGTGTCATACTGAAGAGGGTTGCAAATGCGCATTTCAAAGTGAAGTTATGTATTCCCAGAAACTCAAAATTTGCTTGTCAGCAGCGGAAACAGGCATGACCTATTGTGCAGCATTGTAAGTTTTTCACCATTGCCCTATGAGCTGAAAGTATTTTCTTGCGATTTCCTTATCGATGTTTGATCTGACTGCTTGTAGCTCTTTCACAGAAGGGATAAAACCGTCACAGTCAGCTAGACTGGAACCGCGAACTAAAACAGACGCTTTTTTTACCGCTCAGCACGTCACCACAGAGCTAGCGAAGAAGTATGTGTCTGCGATTCCTATTACGAGGCCATTAGTGGCTAGAATTCGTAAACCGCTATTTAAAGGACGAGATTAGTTGCTATTTTCGCGTTCAACGACCTTCCTAGGCTGAAAACCGAAAATTTACAATCTTTTGTTACACCTCAATCGATAATAACTCAGATAATTCAATGGAAATGACAGGAAAAACGAAGTGAACTTCGAGGAACGCGCGGGATTATCCCAGCGGTCTAGGGCGCTGCAGTCATGGACTGTGCGGCTGGTCCCGGCGGAGGTTCGAGTCCTCTCTCGGGCATGGGTGTGTGTGTTCCTCCTTAGGATAATTTCGGTTAAGTAGTGTGTAAGCTTAGCAGTTAAGTCCCATAAGATTTCACACACATTTGAACATTTTTTTTTTTTAACTTTGAGGCTTAATTCCGTGCACACCAGGAAGTAACTCGTCGATCACAGAGTTGCCAAGCATACCTTGCCTTGTTGCCAAATCTCAGTTACAGTACCAGCAGGAGGAACCGATGTGATCCTACAGCAGGCTAGGAAATGAGCATAGCTGGCGTCTCAGAGATGCGGCTGCTATGGCCTGGAATATGTAATGCGTCCGATTCGCATTTCTGTAACTAGGTTTAGGGACTGGAGCGTAGTTGCTAATAATACTCAGAACTGACTGCAAACTAAGCATCATAAATCAGTAACTCTCACAGTTGTTTTTATATTTCTTTCGTAAGTGTACTCAAAATTAAGAAACTCAATCAAGGACATTTTCGTGCCTTACCAATAGTCGAGCACAATAAATAAATAAATAAAAGAATGTGTATGTGTGTGTGTGTGTGTGCATGTGTGTGTGTGTCTCTGTGTGTGTGTGGGAGAGAGAGAGAGAGAGAGAGAGAGAGAGAAAGAGAGAAAGAGAGAGAGAGAGAGAGAGAGAGTGAGATAAAAATAAAAAAGAATGAGAGAGAGAGAGAGAGTAACAAATTGTTGTAACAAAATTGAATCATGGTATGTAAAAAAATCTTTCATTAAAATGGCACGTTCCACGTCATTACGAAATGTCGTATTCATGATCTATGGAACAAGTATTAATCTAATCTAATCTAATCTAATCTAATCTAATCATATTGCTGACTAGCCATGAAGAGTCATGAATTACCGAAATTTTCGCCAATATCAGTAACCAAATCTAAACTTGAAAATAAAAGACGACTGGTTTTGTAATAAACCGTGACTCCTATCAAGACCCATTCGTCCCTGTTAGCTAACCACGAAAGATGTCTGATATACCTCCAATCAGAAGTAACAAAGTGTGCATGGATTTAAAGATGAAGCGCATGATGTGACACTTAAATGGATTGTTAACTAAGTCAAATCAAATGTTATGTATCGGTTTTTTTTAACAGGTGCTAGGTGTTTGAATCTAAAATAAGGATAAAAGTTTTTGTGCCCGAGCGGCAATCGAAGCGCACACCTACCGTCCTTCTTTATGATCCACGAATATAGCTTAAGTATCAATTGCTTACTCACTAATAGTAAGAAGTGTGCGTGTTTGACCAGAAATAATGACACCTATTGCGATTGTTGGCAGCACATTAGCAGACATTAAAAATGCACGTTAATTTTCACTAGCAGGCCGGTGTGCATGTGATAGGGCTTGAAATGAAATTATATAATATTTTTGTATTGGGTCAGTATTCGGACCCACATACCTACCTTTGGAGGTTCGAGTCCTTCCTCGGGCATGGGTGTATGTGTTTGTCCTTGGGCTAATTTAGCTTAAATAGTGTGTAAGCTTTGGGACTGATGACCTTAGCAGTTAAGTCCCATAAGATTTCACACACACTTACCTTCGGAGGAGACCTAGAGGAGATTGCCGTCTTGGGAACAGGAACGAAATGATTGAACTTTACTGTTGCGAGAGATTCAGATCCTCGAAAGAGGAGATACGAATTCGAATCACAGTCCAGCACCAAATTTTTCAACGTCTCTAGTTCAATCAAGTACAAGTAAAATAAGAGCCCTGCTCCTTTAAATGGCTATCGGTTCATTAAATAAAATAAAATTTACTAATGTAAGTAAGTTTACTGGCGACAGTATTTCTGTTTACCATGACTTCCGCCTATGTCGTTTCTCAACGTAAACCGGCTCTACCCAGTTGGTAATGAAGGAACATGATGTTTAATGCGGATTCTAGATTACGCCGTCTTTCTTTTAAGGTTACCAGAGGTAAAGTAAATCTGTTTGTGCCTCTTAAAAGTAAATGTCCAAATCCACGCATTGCACCTGTGATAATTCGTGCCACCATACCATTGTGGCCACATTTTCCAGCCCCAGGAGTGTGCTGTAATGGATGAGGTGCTTAGCTTACAAAATTAGTCATTGTGGAAAAAGTGCGAGTCTATTAAATGGTTAAGTAGAAGCGAGCTTCTGACGTGGAGATTATGCTATACTCATGTCAGCAGGATGTAAAGACTCTTCTAGGCATCATAGACTCGATGTGAAACCATTTTGAAATTTTTACTAATTCAGCAAATTTCTTAGTTCGAAAAAATCAACTGTGAAGTGTGAAGTTACCGGATTATTCGATTATTACCATCATTATTAATATCATTTTCTTCATACCGCTGCTGGAACACATGTGCTTGAAGATCATTTAATGCCTTTTGGTTATTATAGAAGTAGTTGCCCAAGAAGAGGCTCTTTCTCTGTCTACGGAATCCTTTTCATGTTAATATCAAACATCAGCAATTACTCGTAGATTACATTAAAACTAAAATAATTGATGAAGACGTTACTTGATAACAAAAACGCGCTGTCTTTCTTCATTTATTTGCGCCTAGAAATGGCTGTCGAATACTGCCAAACCAAAAGCCAAGGCATCTTACTGCCTTCCGATATACGTCGCTGCCTTTGCAATAAACATAAAGATTTTCATTCTAAGATATCCAAGTTAGAAATTTTCGCAATATTAGTTCAAATTTAATATTCGCTTCTATAATGTAGAAAGTATTTCACAGTTGCAAAAACCTCATCCGACTCATTTACCTGACGCATAGTCGCTGACCATAAATTCTAGCTCAGAGTGACACCAGTGTAAGTAACCTAATGTAGCGAAGACTGTTTGTCAGTGCTCCTTCTCACCGGGCCGGCCGGAGTGGCCGTGAGGTTCTAGGCGCTACAGGCTGGACCCGCGTGAACGCTACGGTCGCAGGTTCGAATCCTGCCTCGGGCATGGATGTGTGTGATGTCCTTACGTTAGTTAGGTTTAAGAAGTTCTAAGTTCCAGGGGACTGATGACCACGGCAGTTAAGTCCCATAGTGCTCAGAGCCATTTGAACCATTTTTCTCACCGGAAAATACGCAATTCAATCATTGGGCCCCATAAGTACACTGTAACAGTAATTTCTGTGCGTATGCAATGCATACGGATTGTAGAATTTAGTGGTGCTCTCTCTTTCACTACTGTATACAATATGCCTGACCTAAACGGGCCCTGTATCATTACAGGCCCTGGGCAGTCCACCATCATATTGACTACAGTAATGTGCTTATACTGACAACCTCACTGTTCGTTTTACCTGATTTTGTAAACATTTAAATAAAACAACATGAACTTCCAGTGGGAGAGATTTCGTCCCCCTTTTCATTTTGTGAAATTTGTCAGTAAACTTTTTGCCTTCCAACCAGCAAAATGCAGCAGAGAACGGCCGGTCAACGATTCACAAACCGACCGATAGTGAAACCATATCGACAGCATATTGGCGAGGCATTCGTCTTCATAGACGACAATTCGCGCCCCCATCGCCCACTTCTTGAATGACTTCCTTCAGGATAACAGATTGAAAAGGGCTGTTTGTGGACGACATAACCCACCAACCACTCTGAGATATCTACGCCGAATCGCCGTTGAGGGGTGGGATAATTTGGACAAACAGTGCCTTGATGAACTTGTGGATAGTATGCAACGACGAATAAAATCATACATCAATGCACGAGGACATGCTACTGGGTATTAGAGATACCGGTGTCTACAGCAATCTGAACCACCACCTCTGAAGCTCTCGCTGTATGGTGTTACAGCATGAAATGTGTGGTGTTCATGAGCAATCGAAAGGGCGGAAATGTAGTTTATGTTGATCTCTATTCCAATTTTCTGTACAGGTTCCGCAACTCTCTGAACCGAGGTGATACAAACCTTTTTTTGATGTGTGTAACACGTGGACAGTAGCAGTATGACTTGACATTGATACTGGTAAAAAAATAAAAAGAAATTATTACAATATTATCAAATTGACTCAGATGATACGGACACGCAAATGAAGATGATATTTTTTGGGTAGTGTGTATCTCGAATCAGATTTTGTGCAGGTGAGAAAAAACTAATGCAAACTGCCAAACAGCCATATGTTTTCTCAAGTGATTTTGTTTATACGAGCAGTTCCGCCATCTAGTTAATGCCATCTGCAGTCCCCTACACACTCTATGTATAGAGAATCAGATACATCGGTACTTGAAACAGTAGCAGTATGACTTGACATTGATACTGGTAAAAAAAATAAAAAGAAATTATTACAATATTATCAAATTGACCTTGCCCGCGAAAGGCAAAGGTCCCGAGTTCGAGTCTCGGTCGGGCACACAGTTTTAATCTGCCAGGAAGTTTCATATGAGCGCACACTCCGCTGCAGAGTGAAAATCTCATTCTGGTAACATCCCCCAGGCTGTGGCTAAGCCATGTCTCCACAATATCCTTTCTTTCAGGAGTGCTAGTTCTGCAAGGTTCGCAGGAGAGCTTCTGTAAAGTTTGGAAGGTAGGAGACGAGGTACTGGGAGAAGTAAAGCTGTGAGTACCGGGCGTGAGTCGTGCTATGGTAGCTGAGTTGGTAGAGCACTTGCCCGCGAAAGGCAAAGGTCCCGAGTTCGAGTCTCGGTCGGGCACACAGTTTTAATCTGCCAGGAAGTTTCATATCAGCGCACACTCCGCTGCAGAGTGAAAATCTCATTCTGGAAACATCGGTACTTGCTTAACTGGAGTCATCAGTATCTGGATTCCGTGAATTCGTTTCTGGAGTGTTTACTTCGAAGACTCGACAAGATGTCAAAGACTACAGAAAACGTACGACTGTTTGACGGTTATTCTTTGGTAAATATCTGACCAGCTGCTGACCCGTATCCACGATGAAACAACAGAGAAAGAAAGTAACAGTTGGTTATTGAGGACTTAATTTATTCGTATTGTATGAAAAATTAACTGTCTGAATCGAGTTATGCAATCACTAAATGTTAGCAATGTTAAGTATAATTCCTGGAAAGAAAAACCAAAGTTAAAAATTCAGTGAATTATGGAGAAAGTGTGTGCACACTATTCAGTCATGAGGGCGCGCTATATATATATACATAATTGTGGAGACGAATATATATTCCTTTATCCCAGTGTGGGGTTGTTGGTACCCCCATCGGGCGCCTCCCCGGGTGGCGGATAGGGGAAAGCTTCCTAGATATAGGTGGTACTGGGGAAATGAAATACCCAGGGCGGACCAAAAACCAATAAACCGAGTGGTGTCCGTTCAGCATCTGGCGGCCAGTGGCCAGCGTCTGTTCCTCTAGTTGAGGCGGCTGCACAAAATCTTCTCGAACTCAAAAATCGAGTCGTATACCTGTGGTCTCAACAGAGATCACCACTGTGGTGTCACCGCCAGACACCACACTTGCTAGGTGGTAGCTTTAAATCGGCCGCGGTCCATTAGTACATGTCGGACCCGCGTGTCGCCACATCAAGAATGCTGTATACAAATGATGGATTAAAGTTAAGTATTATAGCAGCTACGTACTTTTCTTTATAGCATTCATTACGTATCCTGTTTCAGACCTCTCTCTAGCCTACGTGAGATTAACGCGTGCCTTTCGGCTACTTCAGTGTGGCGTAGCTGTCTTGTTACGCCACAACAGTTATCACACGGTACGTTTGCACCCCTACACATGATAATAAGTGAGACTATCTTGAAATGGTTAATGGCGCCTTGCTAGGTCGTAGCCATGGACTTAGCTGAAGGCTATTCTAACTATCTGCTCTGCAAATGAGCGAGGCTTCGTCAGTGTGCATCGCTAGCTAAGTCGTCCGTACAACTGGGGCGAGTGCTAGTCAGTCTCTCGAGACCTGCCGTGTGGTGGCGCTCGGTCTGCGATCACTGACAGTGGCGACACGCGGGTCCGACATGTACTAATGGACCGCGGCCGATTTAAAGCTACCACCTAGCAAGTGTGGTGTCTGGCGGTGACACCACAACCACAAAAACTAAAATTCAACTTGAACGCATGATGGAAAAGACGACCACAGAGTCACTACCCCAGGCACCAGTCGATAGACTGGATTCACCTGATCATCGGATTCTGGGGGATCAGGGACACCATGCGGAGAAGAATCGGAGCTACTCAAAAACTCGTCACACTCTCAAAAAGAAACGTAAAAATTTTATTGGTACAATTAATGTGAACACCCTCACTAAAACAGGCAAATTAAAGCAACTTACCAACGCAATGGGAAAATTTAACCTGAAAATCACTGCACTGCAAGAGACAAGATTCACAGATGAAGGACACTTTAACACAGAGAATTACAGGGTCTACAAGGGCAAACCTGCCATAAAAGCAAGAGACAAACTACCACTTTTCGGAACAGGATTCGCCGTACACACTTCCGTACTCGACTCAGTTATTGACTTCACGTCTCCCAATGAAAGAGTCTCCCTGTTATCAGTAAAATCAGCTAATAAAGCATACACTCTGATCAATGTGCACGCCCCCACAAATCACCACAATAAAATCTACCCTGAAACAGTGGACAATTTCTGAGAAACACTAGAAGAAACAACAAATAAAGCACCTAGGCACCATGTGAAAATCTTAGTAGGCGATTTTAACGCACAATTAGGGAAGGAAAAAAAATTCAGAGATACCACTGGACCCCACACCAAACACAAACGTACCAACAAGAATGGTGAAAAACTAATCGACTTCTGCAGAAACTTTGGACTTAAAATAATGAGTACCCAGTTTCAAAAACCTGCACATAAATTAACCACATGGAGATCACCCAGTGTTAGACAGGGTGAATACCAAATAGACCATGTCGCAATTTCCAAAGAAAACATAAAAGAAATTCAAAACATCAGAACTCGCAAAGGTGTCTTTGAATCAGATCATCATCTTCTCCAAATAAAAACAAAATTCCAACCCAACAGAATGCTAAAGAGGCCACCCAAAAGTACCAAACCAGATCCGGAATATCTGCAACTCAACAAAGAAAAAATCATCATGCAAATTAATCAAGAAAAATCAACAGACTGGAAGAAACTAACAGAGAAAATTCAGGAAGCCCTCAAATTAGGACAACCCCCTCGCAACAGGAAACATCGCTGGTGGAATGCAACCTATGATGAGGCAGTCGACAACCGAATAACTGCATGGAAAAAATTTTGCAGTCACAAAACTGAAGAAAACTGGGAGAACTTTCTTAAAACTCAAAAACAGACCACAAAACTAATTAGAAAAGAAAAACGGGGATACGGCAACAACAGACTCTCTGAAATCCAGCAGGATTTCATCAAAAATAATACAAGAAATTTTTATAAGACTTTCAGAGAAAACTTACAGGGATACCAAGCGCCTAGCTTGTGCCTCAAGAAACCCGATGGCTCTTTGGAAACCAACACGAAAAATAACTGCAAAATCTTAGCCCAATATTTCAGTTCCCTCCTCAACTGCGAACCACCCCAAGAAAAACTTGTCTTCTCTTCTCCAGTATTCACACACCCAGACTCACATGCGCCGGATCTTGAAGAAATTATGGAGATAGTCAAGCAGTTGAAAAATAACAAAGCACCAGGAGAAGATGGGATCATTGCTGAGTTCTGGAAACTAAACGATCCTATACTTATGCAGAAATTACACCGTATAATATCAGACATATGGATAACGGAGCAGATACCAGAGGACTGGAAATGCGCTCTAATTCACCCGCTACACAAAAAGGGCGACAAGACAGACATGAACAATTACAGAGGAATTTCCCTGCTCCCAGTCGCTTACAAAATCCTTTCCAAAGCGCTTTTAAACAGGATAGAATCCCAAGCAGATACACTAATTGGTGAATACCAGGCCGGATTCAGAAAAGGACGCTCATGTGCGGAACAGATCTGGTGCTTAAAGACAATTTTACAAATGAGGAAATGCAGAAACACAGTAGTTACATTCATCGACTTCAGGAAAGCATATGATTCAGTGGACCGTGTAAACCTGTTTAAAATCATGGAAGAATTTGGGATCGACCGAAAGACACGAAATATCACAGAACAGACATTTACAGGAACAACGTCCAAAGTGAAATTCATGGGCGAAGTATCAGAACCCTTTGAAATCAAATCTGGAGTCCGACAGGGGGACGGACTATCCCCAATCCTTTTCAATATTGTTCTAGAAAAGATAATCAGGGAATGGGAACCTCACGTAAAGGGTATCCAAATTGGTATCAAGAAAGAGAACCGAATTAAAGTCAAGTGCCTTGCTTTCGCTGACGATATTGCAATTATCACCAATAACAGAACAGAAGCGATTCACGTAGTGGAAAAACTACACGAAATTTCACAAAAAACCGGGCTACAGATATCTTATGAAAAAACCCAATATATGGAAAGGCAGCCAGAAAATAAATCCCCTTTAATAACAAAATATGGTAAAATTGCACAAGTCTGCCATTTTAAATACCTCGGTGAAACTATACAGTCCTCAGGATTAAACCGAATTGCCAATGAACAAAGAATCACCAAGCTCCAGAAAGCCTACAAGCTAACATCGACGCATTACAACAAGAAGTGCATTTCGACAGACGCAAAATTAAGGCACTATACAACAGTGATTCTTCCAGAAGCAATCTATGCAGCTGAAACAATGGTGATTGATGGTCATTCTAAAATTAAGGAAATAGAAAAGCAGGAAAGAAAAATTCTCAGGAAGATTTACGGTCCAATCAACAAAAATGGCATTTGGCTGAAGAGACCACAAAACGAGCTCTATAGAAAGATCAACATAGTAACAGATGAAATCAGAAAGCGCCGAGCCAAATTTTATACACACATCTACAGGATGGAAGACTCCAGAACAGCAAAGAAATTATTCAATATTATAACAAGGAGTAAATGTGACACGGAATGGCTGAAAGAAGTCCAGAGGGATCTACACCAGATCAACATAAAAAATCTCGAAGATCGCACCGAGTGCCGGCATAAAATCACAAGTGTGAAGTTTGGGGAAAGAACATCGCGTCAGCCTGGTAAAAAATGGACAGAGGAACGGAAGAAGGAGCATTCTGAGAGGATGAGGAGGTTTTGGGAAGCAAAGAAAAAAAACATCCGAAGATGAAATTATGAATTCAAGTTCAATCGCTCTCCTAAAGGGGAACAATCGTTATAATAATAATAATAATATAACTTTTTCCGTCTCCACAATTAGGTTTGCATCAGAAACACATGGAGGTACACATCACGGGAACGCTCTTTTTCAAACAGTGATGTTAAAAATGACGGTGTTATAACCGCCTCAAATCTGCTACAAACGTCGACTGACTGCATGTTAACCCACTCTTATACTCCAAATTGTCTTTGTCTGACGCCATTGACTTCCGTTAATTAGTACAATCCAACGGTTTCCTTTTATATTTTCAGTCGAGATCAACTATCGCAACTGTTTACGACAATATCACAATGTTATTTTTTTACGCTCTACAGCTCTCTCTAGTACCATGGAATTTATTCACTGATGTTATTCCTTGATGCCTCAAAAGGAAAAGCACAACTGTAGTGGTGAAGTTTAGGCCATTCGGTCATCGTCGGTTATTTGCTGGAAGTATTCCAGTTTCTTTCTTCCTTTATAATTTTTACCCTATACTTTGCCCTCTAGTACCATGGACGTCATTTCCTCGTGTAAAGCTTGATATCTTAACAGGGAAAGGACCACTGTAGTGGTATAGAGGAGGTCATTCGTCGTCAGTCGCCCGACAATGTTTCGTAATTCTGCCCACGTTCGCATTCGCTACGCCTCGGAAGGCACTAAAAACGACTGATTTGAGAGTTTTTTGGTTGAATTAGTTATCGCGCACATTTTGTGCAAATGTGTAAAAGTGATCATGCATGGATTATTGCCGTATTAGAAACCCTGTGCTTAAGTTGAGATATTTCATTTTTTGTGCCACCTGTAGTGTTGTAGAAAACTGCGTGGCAAGTGGCGCAGTTTATTTACCACTTTTATGGCGAGCAATGAACTGAGCTTAATTAACAGACTGAGCGATAATTAGTAATACTTGGAACGTCGGGTAGACATCGTCTCTGAAATGTATCGAATGGCTGGCCGCTGTGGTCGAGCGGTTCTAGGCGCTTCAGTTTGGAACCGCGCGACCGCTACGGTCGCAGGTTCGAATCCTGCCTCGGGCATGGACGTGTGTGATGTCCTTAGGTTAGTTAGGTTTAAGTAGTTCTAAGTTCTAGGGGACTGGTGACCTTCGATGTTTAGTCCCATAATGCTCAGAGCCATTTGAACCATTTTGTATCGAATGCTGATTATGACAGGAAAACTATTATTGATTTCCAAAACATTAACATTAATTGTTAATCTAAAATAGATTTTCATTTATCGGCGTAGTTCCTAGCTTATTTGGATTACATATTTAGAGTTATAATATTTTATTTCAGTTTCAGCTGGCTGAGATGCGGTCTTGTAAACTGGAGTAAACTGGAAATTAAAAGTAAAATTGAAATCATTTAAATACAAACCGACTGTCCCACATCCGTTCTTTTCGAAGCACAGCTGCTTCGTTTAATTTTAGTGATATTGTTATTCTAGTGCAATGTGTTTAGTTGTTAAGTGGCGATTTTTGAAATATGCGATATTGTAGAGCAACAATGCAACTTAAAATTTTGCGTGAAACTGGGCAAAACTTTTACAGAAACTTTTCAACTTTTGAAGGAAGCTTATGGAGATGATGCTGTGGGCTGTACACAATATTACAAACGGTTTCCACGATTTAGAAGTATTCATCAGTGAACTGAAGACGTTGCTCGACCAGCACGGCCTGCAGCTGATCCGAAACACGTTTAGAAAATCAAAAATGTGTCGTGCGCAAACCGCCAGGTGACTGATGACAGAGAAATTGCAGAAAACGTCTCAACTGGGCCATTCCATGAAATTTTAATTGAAAAGTTGAACAGGTGACGAGTTACAGCAAAATCTGTTTCATTTTCGATGACTAAATAACGTTTTCCATTTTATTTATTTTTTTATTTTATTTGCTATTTTATTTTAGTCTGTTATCCGTATAAAAGAACAGACCGATTGTTACACATGAATTGGCATGAATACAGCACGTAACGTTTTCACATAGTTCCAAGAGTGTTAGTAATAACAAAGCATTATGCTGTTTATGAGAGAACGGAAATAAAATGGAATGGTTGTTTGTCAGAAACTCAACGAGCCAATGACAATGAAAAATTATTGCAGAGAACCATAAAGGAGAGCTAAAACTTTAATGGCTGCCGAGGCAAACGTTCAGTCACATTGAACTGCCAAAAAATCCCATTCCCCAAAAAAGCATATCAGGCTCTATCCCAAGTCGATGCTCACTGTTTTTTCGACCTTAAAGGATTAACGCATTTTGAATGGTGGTTTCTAGTGCGCCTGTCTTACATGTGATTCTAAAATCAGTCACTCGACCGAAACACGGATCAGGAAACATGTGTTCCTAGAAATCCTCCATGTAGAACAGTCTCCCACACTATTTATTCACATTCTCTCTACACACATCCAAAGTACAGTATTTCTAGGTGTAACTATATATGACGGTAGTATCTGTTCCCGAAAGAACAGTTACCGTCGATTGACCATGCAGCTTTGCTCGAAATGAAATATGGGTTCCCGGCCTTTGACCTTCTTGTGCGAACGCACACGCTATGCCCGAACTCGTACGGGACTTGGTAGATTAATCTGCCACGAGTAATGAGTATGATGGGCAAACATCTATTAGGCGCACTACGAATGTAGTGTTGTGGACATGTTGGGAATGTGGATCTCACGGGGAACGTGCAACGGATAAGTCGCTGCAGACGCACTATCCTCTGTGCCCGCGGTGGCTCAGATGGATAGAGCGTCTGCCATGTAAGCAGGAGATCCCGGGTTCGAGTCCCGGTCGGGGCTCCCGGTCGGGGCACACATTTTCAACATGTCCCCAATCAAGTATATCAAAGCCTGTTTGCAGCTAGGGTGTCTATTTAATTATCATTTCATTTCTAGGTGTATTAATGCTGTTTCATTACTACCTGCCACATTAAAATTATTGTGTTTTCTTAGGTAAATACGAAGTAAAAAAAATACTGTGTGTGAGAAACCCTGGCCCTATGTACCATAAGAGAGGGCCTGAAGGCGCTAATCAGATCAAATAAGTAAATAAAATAAAATACGTAATAATATGGGGCACTGAAATGTAGCTCCGTACAGGCCATCAGTATTCTCCATAACGTACTGCCAGCCTGGGTAGAAGTGACATTTTTTTTCCAGTGAGCGTATAAGCTACGTATAATCAGAAGCGCAGAAACGACTGACTGGACAAATACGACCGTCTGTTTACTTCAACGCTTCGCATATTTCGGTGACGTTCGTGTCAGCGCAGGGTAAATACCGAGACACGCAGCAGTCTGCACAGTTCAGTTTTAGAGCTTTCCGCCAGAGCCTCACGAACACGCACGTCCGCACACAGACACAGAGGGAGCCGCAGGTACCGGAGGGCCGTGTTAGTCCAGCTTCACGTGTGGCCTCACATGCGTGCATCGCCGGCGGCAGGTGTGTAGGGCGCGCGCGACGCCGCCCGCTTCCGGCGGTTGACCTTTACTGCGCTTTGAAGCCGGCAGCGCGCGGTTTTTTTGAGACCGGCCGCCTGCGTGTTCCTTGTAATATCAGCTCAGGCCGAGAGAGCACAAACGAGCCATCGGCGGTACAGCACCTCTAGCCAGCAGTCCGTTGTTCTCGGTTACACGGTCGCAGCCGAAGAAGACACAATCCGAGCCTGTAGGGCACAGGAGGAAGACCTATTACTGAACTCGGAGTTACAGGCGAGGCAACGGCGTACTTTGGAATCATATGAATGTGAAAGGACTTGGAAGAGCAGTTGAACGGAATGGATAGTGTCCTGAAAGGAGGATATAAGATGAACACAAACAAAAGCAAAACGAGGATAATGGAATGTAGTCGAATTAAGTCGGGTGATGCTGAGGGAATTACACTCCTGGAAATTGAAATAAGAACACCGTGAATTCATTGTCCCAGGAAAGGGAAACTTTATTGACACATTCCTGAGGTCAGATACATCGCATGATCACACTGACAGAACCACAGGCACATAGACACAGGCAACAGAGCATGCACAATGTCGGCACTAGTACAGTGTATATCCACCTTTCGCAGCAATGCAGGCTGCTATTCTCCCATGGAGACGATCGTAGAGATGCTGGATGTAGTCCTGTGGAACGGCTTGCCATGCCATTTCCACCTGGCGCCTCAGTTGGACCAGCGTTCGTGCTGGACGTGCAGACCGCGTGAGACGACGCTTCATCCAGTCCCAAACATGCTCAATGGGGGACAGATCCGGAGATCTTGCTGGCCAGGGTAGTTGACTTACACCTTCTAGAGCACGTTGGGTGGCACGGGATACATGCGGACGTGCATTGTCCTGTTGGAACAGCAAGTTCCCTTGCCGGTCTAGGAATGGTAGAACGATGGGTTCGATGACGGTTTGGATGTACCGTGCACTATTCAGTGTCCCCTCGACGATCACCAGTGGTGTACGGCCAGTGTAGGAGATCGCTCCCCACACCATGATGCCGGGTGTTGGCCCTGTGTGCCTCGGTCGTATGCAGTCCTGATTGTGGCGCTCACCTGCACGGCGCCAAACACGCATACGACCATCAATGGCACCAAGGCAGAAGCGACTCTCATCGCTGAAGACGACACGTCTCCATTCGTCCCTCCATTCACGCCTGTCGCGACACCACTGGAGGCGGGCTGCACGATGTTGGGGCGTGAGCGGAAGACGGCCTAACGGTGTGCGGGACCGTAGCCCAGCTTCATGGAGACGGTTGCGAATGGTCCTCGCCGATACCCCAGGAGCAACAGTGTCCCTAATTTGCTGGGAAGTGGCGGTGCGGTCCCCTACGGCACTGCGTAGGATCCTACGGTCTTGGCGTGCATCCGTGCGTCGCTGCGGTCCGGTCCCAGGTCGACGGGCACGTGCACCTTCCGCCGACCACTGGCGACAACATCGATGTACTGTGGAGACCTCACGCCCCACGTGTTGAGCAATTCGGCGGTACGTCCACCCGGCCTCCCGCATGCCCACTATACGCCCTCGCTCAAAGTCCGTCAACTGCACATACGGTTCACGTCCACGCTGTCGCGGCATGCTACCAGTGTTAAAGACTGCGATGGAGCTCCGTATGCCACGGCAAACTGGCTGACACTGACGGTGGCGGTGCACAAATGCTGCGCAGCTAGCGCCATTCGACGGCCAACACCGCGGTTCCTGGTGTGTCCGCTGTGCCGTGCGTGTGATCATTGCTTGTACAGCCGTCTCGCAGTGTCCGGAGCAAGTATGGTGGGTCTGACACACCGGTGTCAATGTGTTCTTTTTTCCATTTCCAGGAGTGTAGATTAGGAAACGAGACACTTAAAGTAGTAAAGGAGTTTTGCTATTTGGTGAGCAAAATAACTGATGATGGTCGAAGTAGAAAAAAATGGTTCAAATGGCTCTGAGCACTATGGGACTCAACTGCTGAGGTCATTAGTCCCCTAGAACTTAGAACCAGTTAAACCTAACTAACCTAAGGACATCACAAACATCCATGCCCGAGGCAGGATTCGAACCTGCGACCGTAGCGGTCTTGCGGTTTCAGACTGCAGCGCCTTTAACCGCACGGCCACTTCGGCCGGCGGTCGAAGTAGAGACGACACAAAATGTAGACTGGCAATGGGAAGGAAAGCGTTTCTGAATAAGAGAAATTTGTTAACATCGAGTATAGGTGTGTCAGGAAGTCATTTCTGAAAGTATTTACATGGAGCGTAGCCATGTAGGCAAGTGAAACCTGGACGATAAATACTTTAGACAAGAAGAGAATAAAAGCTTTCGAAATGTGGTGCTACAGAAGAATGCTGAAGATTAGATGGTTAGATCACATAACTAATGAGGAGGTATTGAATAGGATTGGGGAGAAGAGAAGTTTGTGGCACAACTTGACTAGGAGAAGGGATCGGTTGGTAGGATATGTTTTGAGACATCGAGGGATCACCAGTTTAGTATTGGAGGGCAGCGAGGAGGGTAAAAATCGTAGAGGGAGACCAAGAGATGAATACACCAAGATGTGGATGTAGGTTACAGTAGGTAATGGGAGATGAAGAAGCTTGCACAGGATAGAGTAGCATGGAGAGCTGCATCAAACCAGTCTCACGACTGAAGACCACAACAACAACAACATGAATGCTTAATGACTGTCCTTTCGGACAGGTCGGCTGGGGAGCATGCCGAGGTAGTCCGCGCATTTGCGATAAACAAAATGGTTCAAATGGCTTTGAGCATTATGCGACTTAACTTCTGAGGTCATCAGTCGCCTAGAACTTAGAAGTAATTAAACCTAACCTAAGGACATTACACACATCCATGCCCGTTCGACGGTAGCGGTCGCTCGGTTCCACACTGTAGCGCCTAGAACCGCACGGCCACTCCGGTCGGCTGTGATAAACACTGTGTACTTAACGAATTGCTTAGTAAGCGGGAGATGCTTCATTCGAGAGCCTGGCCGGCACACGTCTTTCCTCGTAGCCGTTGATTCTGCACGAAATCACAATGAGGCTGATGTCATTTGTTCCTTCCCATTCCTTTCCTTTCTCCAACCTCCACCTTTAAATTACATAATTTGTATCACAGGTGTGGATTTTGTGAGGTGTCTATTCTTCCGGACATGTCCGAAACGACAGACACCATGCATTCATATAACTGATTCGCCTAGATGGGCAGTTAAGCCCCAGCCTTCAATGTGAAGCAAACCAAGCGCTGTGTCACGTGTGAGATACAGAGGCGAGCGAGTGCTCTGGGACTTACACCAGTTCACTGCTGGTAGCGCCACGTCACCTTAACGCGTCTGCATGTAGCGCACAAGTATTGCACTACAATTTAGTATGAAATTAATAATAAAAATTTATATTTAAAACTTCGTTAAATTATAGTTTAGTGTAATAATCTTCCAAATACCATGTCTTGATGTTCTAAACTTAATAGTTTACGGAAAAATGCCGTTTTAAGAGAAAAATCAGAGGCGCTAAATAATGACGCTAGGAAGCCACACATTTGGTCAGAAGGTGCAGTTCGAAGTTATAAATAAGTGATGCTGCTTTCGAAAACCATAAAACAAAAATTAACGCCAGAATCCACGTTTTTCGGAAAAATGAGATGCGCAAAAATAATGGACTTAGAAACTTGCAAATTTGTTTTATGCTTCAGTACACCCCGAAAATAATAACAGAGAGTCCACGTTAATCTACCTCTCATAGTTTCTGAGTAATTAAATAAAAACTAATTTTGTAACTAAAATGTACCTAAGTGTTGTAGATTAAGTACTTGAAATTTTAATGATAGAGGATTTTGGTTGAACCAGTTGATCAAATATATCAAATAATACAGCTACACCAAGTTTAAGAGTTGTAACGTAAATAGCAACTGATATGATAAGTCTTAGCAAATGTATCGTTCAGAGGTAACAGTCTACCGTTAGTTCCACTAAATAAATTCTATTAAGCAAAGTTTTCATTCTAGAGAGCTGAAACTTTCTACGTGCTTTCAAACTGCTTAACGGCATACCAGCAAAAATTAAGAAGTTTCTGAAGTAATTGGTAACTATATTATTAAAGATTATGTGCCCGAGATAGCGGTCGTTTGTAGACTGCCGCCTTATGTAAATAGACAGTGACAACAGATGTTTTCTCCGCACTCTGCACCGGCACCTTACAAATACAGCCCCTGAAGCAGCAGGAAGGTTCACTTCGCTCTCAGACACTGTGAGGTCCACGCCAGTTAAACGTCTGGTCGCGCTCTGCCTCGGATGACGTCACAGCCGGGCTGTGACAAGCACGTATTTGGCAGTGAAAACGGATAGTGAACTCGCGAGGACTGTACGCCGTCCTGGATCGTTTAGAATTCGATAAAATAACTGTTAGTGTGGCGTCCGTGTGAACTTCAATTCCGCGTGGCAAGTGGTGAATTTATTTCTACTTTTATGGCGAGCATTAATGTTTGAAAATTTATTGCGAACTTTCAATTGAGTGATGTTAGTCAGGGCGATAAACAATATGGTAGGAAGTTACCGCAGAAGTCGCCTCTGAACTGCTAAAGGTGCTGTTAGATTTGAAAGACTTGTTTTCAATCGAACATAACGCAATTTTAATTCGCCAGGCTCACGTGATTAAAGACGGCATCAAAACTTGAAACCAGTGAAGTAACTTACTCGCCGCCCCACAAATGCAGATGCACATTTACTTTGCCGGCCGTAGTGGCCGAGAGGTTCTAGGCGCTACAGTCTGGAACCGCGCGACCGCTACGGTCGCAAGTTCGAATCCTGCCTCGGGCATGGATGTGTGTGATGTCCTTAGCTTAGTTAGGTTTAAGTAGTTCTAAGCTCTAGGGGACTGATGACCTCAGAAGTTGAGTCCCATAGTGCTCAGAGCCATTTGAACCACATTTACTTTTGAACTCCAGTGGGAATCTAAAATTAATGAGCATGGAGCACATGGACGGGGACTGCGGGTAGCTGGCGCTAGGTGGGAATCTGGAACTACATGGATATTCTGCAAATCACACTTGAGTGCCTGGCAGAGGATTCATCGGACCAACATTAGAATAATTCTCTGTTACAGCACTCTCGAACAGCGCACGGGAAAGCAGAACACCTCTGTCTTTCCTTGTGAGCTATTATCTTCCATTATTTTATTTATCATGATCGTTTCTCCCCATGTAGGTCGGCGCGAATGAAACATTTTCGCGTTCGGAGGAGAAGGCCGAATATTGAAATTTCGTGAGAGGATCCCGCCGCAACGACAAACGCCTTAGTTTTAATGATGTCCACTCGCGAACCCTGTATCAAGTAAGCGACACTCTCTCCTCTATTTACCGATAATACGAAACTTTCTGCTCTTCAATAATCTTTCTCGGTGTACTCCGTTAATCCTATTTAGTAAGGATCCCATACCGCTCAGCGGTACTCCAAAAGAAGACTGACAAGTATAGTGTAGGCAGTCTGTTTAGTAGGTCCGTTGCATCTTCTAAGTGTTCTTCTATGAAGCTTCCTGGCAGATTAAAACTGTGTGCATGACCGAGACTCGAACTCGGGACCTTGGCCTTTCGCGGGCAAGTGCTCTACCAACTGACCTACCCAAGCACGACTCACGCCCCGTCCTCACAGCTTTACTTCTGCCAGTACCTCGTCTCCTACCTTCCAAACTTTACAGAAGCTCTCCTGCTAACCTTGCAGAACCAGCACTCCTGAAAGAAAGGATATTGTGGAGATATGGCTTAGCCACAGCCTGGGGGATGTTTCCAGAATGAGAACGAGATACTGGCAGAAGTACAGCTGTGAGGACTAGGCGTGAGTCGTGCTTGGGTAGCACAGATGGTAGAGCACTTGCCCACGAAAGGCAAAGGTCCCGAGTTCGAGTCTCGGTCATGCACATAGTTTTAATCTGCGAGGAAGTTTCATTTCAGCGCACACTCCGCTACAGAGTTAAAATCTCATTCTGTTGTTCTATGGTTTGCTTCCCCCACAACAATTTCCATATGTTTTTCCAATTTAAGTTGTTTGTAATTTTAATTACTAAGTTGCTGCTGTTGTGGTCTTCTGTCCAGAGACTGGTTTGTTGCAGCTCTCCATGCTACTCTATCCTGTGCAAGCTTCTTCAGCTCCCAGTAGCTACTGCAACCTAGATCCTTCTGAATCTGTTTAGTGTATTCATCTCTTGGTCTCCCTCTACAATTTTTACCCTCCACGCTGCCCTCCAATACTAAATTGGTGATCCCTTGGTGCCTCTGAACATGTCCTACCAACCGATCCCTTCTTCTAGTCAAGTTGTGCCACAAATTTCTCTTCTCTCCAATTCTACTCAATACCTCCTCATTAGTTATGTGAGCTACCCATCTAATCTTCAGCATTCTTCTGTAGCACCACATTTCGAAAGCTTCTATTCTCTTCTTGTCTGAACTATTTATCGTCCACGTTTCACTTCCATACATGGAAGTAAGTGCTAAGTATGTAGTTGAATTTATGGCCTTTACATTTGATTAATTTGTCTTATAACCGAATTTTAACGGATTCGTTTAGCACAGATGTGGATGGACGCGCACTTTTCATTGTTTAGGGCCAATTGCCAATTTTCGCACCATACAGACATTTTTTCTGAATCGTTTTGAAATTTGTTTTGGAGGACTTTATTAGGCGATAAAAGACACCATCATCTGCAAACAACCGAAGAGTGCTCCTCACATTGTCTTCTAAATCCTTTATACGATAGGGAACAGCATAGGTCCTATAACATTACCTTTGGGAACGCAGGAAATCAGTTCCGCTTTACTCGACGACTTTCCGGCAGTTACTAGGAACTTGTCTCCTTTGACAAGAAACCACGAATCCAGTCGCATAAGTGAGACTATATTCTACAGCCTTGCAATTTGGTTGCAAGCCGCTTGTTAGGTACAGTTTCAAAAGCCTTCTGGAAATCTGGAAATACGAAATCCGTTCGAAATCCCTTGTCAACAGCACTCAACACTTCGTGTGACTAAAGATCTGGTTGTGTTTCACAAGATGTTTTCTAAATCCGTGTCGAGTGTGTGTCAATAGAGCGTGACCCGGTCGGGCAGTAGGCCGAGACAGTCTATGGAAACAAATAGTGGAGGTAAATATGGGGTGTCTTCACGCTTCTCCTTTACGACGACTTGAATTCTAGTGGGGACACTGTCAATGAGCCACCGGAATGCGTGCGAAAGAGTGGCAGCCATTCTTCCTCAAGAGCCGAAACCAGAGAGGCCGGCGAAGTTGAACGTTGAAGTCTGGAGGGAGTCGACGTTCTAAATCATCCAAATGATGTTCTACTGAGTTCAGACTGGGACTTTGGGCATGCCAGTCAATTTCAGGAATGTTATCGTACGCAAAATGACGGATCAGGGATGCTGCTTTATAAACTGTTCCTCTACTGTACGGAGTACGCGACGCTGTAAAATGTGTTCATACTCTTTCGCAGTTAGTGCGTCCTTACGGGCAGTAAAGTTACATAAGCTAGAAGGTACTGGAAATGATATTATTAGTATTAGTTGAAAACAGTCTTGATTGCAAATTTAGTTTTTTTTATTTATCACCTTATTTAGGCATCTTCAGGCTGATCTTAATTTGGTATTTCTTAGGACGATCCTTTAGACAGTGTAGTTAAAGGGCATCGTCGAGTACATCAGGCCTACATCGCCTACGTTAACCTCAGTAAATACTTTCTAGATGAACGTGGGTGAGTCCAAGACCTGCATAACGCAGTTCGCTACGTCTAAAATACAAAAGTAAATAGAAAAGGTTGGCAGTTTTAAATTAATCAGGATTTCTACTGCATAAGATATTCATCTACGAGGAGCGTATCACATAACATCCATAACAGCTAAATAAATCTTTCTCACAATACGATTGTTGTTAGTCATAGGTAATAAAAAATTTTAAGAAACTTAACTTAATTCCGTAGAGTCAACGAAGTGCTCGCATTAAAAAGGGTGTAAGAGAAGGATGTAATCTCTCGTCCATACTTTTCAATACGTACATGGAAGAGGCAACTACGGAAGTAAAAGTAACGTTCAAAAGCGGAATTAAAATCTAAGGTAAAATGATACCAATTATAAGAGTCGCTGATGACTTGATGTCCACCGTGAAAGCGAAGAACTACAGGATCTGCTGAATTGAATGAACATTCTAATGAGTACTCAATGTGGACTGAGATTAAATCGAAGAAAGACGAAACTAATGTGAAGTGGCATAGATGGAAAGAGCGACAAACTTATGATCAGGACTTGTGATCACGAAGCAAATGAAGTTAAGGAATTCTGCTACCTAGGCAGCAAAATAATCCAAGACAGACAGAGCGAGGAGGCCATAAAAAGCAGACTATCACTGGCAAAAAGGGCGGCATTCCTGGCCAAGAGAGGTCGGTTAGTATCAGACATAGG
This sequence comes from Schistocerca nitens, assembly GCF_023898315.1. Lineage (NCBI taxonomy): Eukaryota > Metazoa > Arthropoda > Insecta > Orthoptera > Acrididae > Schistocerca > Schistocerca nitens. The sequence goes on from NC_064614.1 coordinate 26,906,688, forward strand.
CCCTAATTTGAGGACGAAATTTCTGAGAATGTATATTCGGAACACAACGTTGTATGGTAGTGAATCGTGGACTGTGGGAAAACCGGAACAGAATAGAAGCGAAGCATTTGAGATGTGGTGCTACGGAAGAATGTTGAAAATTAGGGTGGACTGATAAGGCAAGGAATGAGGAGATTCTGCGCAGAGTCGGAGAGGAAAGGAATATGTGGAAAACACTGACAAGGAGAAGGGAGAGGATGATATGACACCTGTTTAAAGACATCAAGGAATGACTTCCACTAGAGGGAGCTGTAGAGCGCAGAAACTGTAGAGTAAGACAGAGACTGTAATACGTCCAGCAAATAATTGAGGATGTAGATTGCAAGTGGTAGTCTGAGATGAAGAGTTTGGCACAGAAGAGGAATTCCTATTTCATAATTTAATTTGTCATAAATAATATCTCTTTTTCATCTCAACTGCTCAGTTAATGCAATCAATATTAGAAATAACAATAATAGTGCAGAATGGTATCCATTATTCAGTTTTCAGTAACTCGCCAATAATCATAAAAGCTTCAATACTAATTCGATACAGTTCTGGAGATATGTTGGTGTTAAACTCTTACTCCACTAATATGTTACTTACTATACCTGAGTGATAAATATACATTGAACATCATCAAATAATGTGATTGTTAGTTAATCTGACTTCTACACGTCTTCTGTACAGTAATGCGATTTGTTAATGCCATTTATACGTATCATGTACATGAGTGTACTTGTATCAGCTGGTTTACGGTAAGTTCGGTGTTAAACTCTAAATGAAAATATGACACAGATTTTTGAATTATTCCACTTCCTGGATGATCCTTACGCTTAGGACCTCTGAAATGAACAATACCATATCTTATAGGTAAATATTTATTATTTAATTTTATGACCTGTTAAATGAACAATATTTTGAACTGCCACAAATGCGTTGAAATTTGAATGGTATTGTTGTGGCACGAGGATATAATTTTTCTAGAGAATGTATGAGGTATATAGATATTGATTAACTATTTACAGACTTCTTGGACTAAAGATTTACGTTGTTTAAGTTCAGTATCACCGCGAAATAAAAACAATGCATGTCTATTAGGTTCTAGGAGAATTCTGAGTGATAAGGTATTTACTGTGTCAGACTTCTGTTCTGTGGTCCTGGTGTTGGAACTGTGAGTATACCTAGATCATTTTGATATGATGTGAATGGAGTAGCTGTGGCGTGAAATGTAATGTTGTTGAACGTTGATAAGTATTTTTACTGCTAGCTATACAAGCAACGAGGTACACGAGAAGCAGAATTCCTCTCTCAGAAAACTTGCTCCGTTATTCGATACGTGGGTTTCGTTAATGGCACATCTTCAGTGTTGAAAGCGGATACTTGCTGATCGGTGTGCACTTAGTTCCCAGAGAAGAGTAGCGTGCCCTGGTCGCTCAAAGACTTATTAGAGGATTTGTCGCCTGCGCGTAAGACGAGCGACCTATTCAAGTAACCGAAGAACTGATCAACAGGCGAGCGTTGTGGAAAGCACCATTATCTGCTCTTCGCGTAATGGTGTTCTTGCAAAGTCGTTCAGCTCACCAAAGAAACGTCAGGCGCGGAAAAACCTTCAGAAACAGTAACTAAATGAAGAGCCCTAAAAGTGGCGAAATGGATTTGGAGTTTTAGCGAAGCCTGATTAAAGTAACACCTGCGACGAGAATGAGAGAAAGGGCAGACAAAAGAGCAACCGGAATGAGAGCAGAGAGAGCTGAAATTAAACGAGTGAAAAGAGCTAACCCCTCGGCCTTTTATTACAGTTTCATGGCTGCAGTAAATGCAATGCGTATCGGAAGTAGAGCGCGTGCGATAAGCCGCTTACGAAGCACAACTGCGAGACTATTCTTTTTTTTTACTTTTTTATTTCTTAACGGTAGCCTACCTTTGTGTCCTAGAAGTGCATCACTGCTTCTCTACAGATAAATATGAATGCAGTAATAGCATTACACATACGAACTCATAGGCAACCATGAATGAAGCTTGTGGACTAAGGGCTCACATTTTTCCCGCTACAGCAATATACAGTAATGACAAAACAAAATACGTAGTTTAGCGTTCTCGCTTCCCACGCCCGGGTTCCTGGGTTCGATTCCCGGCGGGGTCAGAGATTTTTTCTGCCTCGTGATGACTGGGTGTTGTGTGCTGTCCTTAGGTTAGTTAGGTTTAAGTAGTTCTAAGTTCTAGGGGACTGATGACCATAGATGTTAAGTCCCATAGTGAAACATCCTGGCAGATTAAAACTGTGTGCCCGACCGAGACTCGAACTCGGGACCTTTGCCTTTCGCGGGAAAGTGTAGAGCACTTGCCCGCGAAAGGCAAAGGTCCCGAGTTCGAGTCTCGGTCGGGCACACAGTTTTAATCTGCCAGGAAGTTTCATATCAGCGCACACTCCGCTGCAGAGTGAAAATCTCATTCTGGAGCCAAGTCCCATAGTGCTCAGAGCCATTTTTGAAAATACGTAGTTTATGTTTCTATTAAACTCTGTAAGGCGTAAGTTATGTCTTCTTGCGTTTCATGCCCACTGAACGAGACTGCGGGCGGATAAATACTTCCTTTGTAAATCACAGACTATCCACAGAGCTGGCAGATATATGAACGCAAGATTAGCTCATGGGATCGTAAGTTTTCGAATTCGTTTCTTATTATCAGATTACTAGAAAATCGTATGTTACTTATGATTTTCACTGATGATTTGTCGACGTCTGGTTGGGTCCGCAGCTCGTGGTCGTGCGGTAGCGTTCTCGCTTCCCGCGCCCGGCTTCCCGGGTTCGATTCCTGGCGGGGTCAGGGATTTTCCCTACCTCGTGATGACTGGGTGTTGTGTGATGTCCTTAGGTTAGTTAGGTTTAAGTAGTTCTAAGATCTCGGGGACTGATGACCATAGATGTTAAGTCCCATAGTGCTCAGAGCCATTTTGATGTCTGGTTGGTATGATGAAAGGTTGTTGTATTTAGGTGCTGTTAAACTGTACTGAAACAACAGGACACGGCTGTTGCATACCCAATTTCTAGAAATAAATTTATATGTTTGAGAGTTATAGTGATGCTTCTGTGAATTTGTGTGTTTTTAGTATGCAGTAGGGTGTCGGATGAGGTAACGCATATTGTTCGTCGGTATTTAACCACCAATAAGTCCAAGGGACCACAGATAGGTATAGACCTCGCACGCTCTTAACTCTGCCGTCTTAAGGTTTGAAACCAACGTCTAAATTGTGGCGGAGGGCAAACAGCAGAGTTTCTGCCTATGCACTACACGAAGTGGAGGAGATGGTTACAATTTTTCACATTTGTATCTGAAATCAAGTATTCATTTTAACAATGGAAAGACTTTAAACACCATTCATGGATTAGGTCTTTGGCCTGTTAACACTGGCTGACTCCTAGCTACAAGGCAGATCGAGGAGAAATCTATGATCATGGGACATGAGATCAGCATGTCGCCAGTTCTTGCAGCCATTTTTGTCAGGTGTCTCTGCTACGTCCTTGTCCCTGCAGCTCCTCATCTGTCCTCACCAGGCTGAATGGCCCCCTTCCACGCCTCCCTATGTCGGAAAATTCCGAGGAGATACTGGGAATTCATCCCGGGTCTTTCCACACCGGAAGCAGCGACACTTACCATTCGGCTACGGAGGCTCTCGAAATTGAACGAGTTCTTGCATTATTAATACACATCCAGCAGTACTCTTAACTTAATTTCTCCCATATTATCAGTATTAATGGGTGTGGCCCGGGGAATGGATAAGAAACAGTTCGAAGCACTGTAGCTTTTAAGCATGTCCGACTCACAGCCTGGAAACTTGCAGTCAGTATCGAGCCAGGGTGTGAATAGGACACTCATAGAAACTAAAATCTCCCCTGAAGATATCCTCCGTAAGATGGGACGAAATGACCACGGCATAGTAGTCCGGAGTAATTTAATAAGCGTGATACAAAAACCTAACTAATGAGCAGATACCTTGGAGCAACACCGAGCTATGTTAGACCACCCAGAATATGAGGATGACTGTTGTATAGTTGGGTAATACAAAATACAACGGGTTTTCAATAATTAATGCAACACATTTTTTTCTCGGCCAGTTTCGGTTGAAAAATGCGGAATTTGTTATGGGCCACAGTGGAATATTCCCATTTCAGCCCCTATAGTGTTATGAAGTTCCGATAGGTGGTGGCACCATTCGTAGGTCGCAACATGGCGTACATAGTGCAGGTGCGTGCCAAGGAGAGAGCTGTCATTGAGTTTCTTGTAGTCGTTGGAATTCACACTGATAATTCATATTGCGTGGTGTTTCCGTGATTTCCTTTGCTTACCTACGTTATATGGAGCGCTGTGTTAGACCAGTGTGTTACGGTGGTTATTTTGAGTTGTAGTGCTGGTTCTGTCTTATAGTTTTGTAGAATGTGTCAAGCTGCTTTCTCTCATTAAATCTTTGTCCTTCGTATCTGCTGTGTGGCATGAGTATTGAGACAGGGTTAAGCACGTTTCGTAAAGTCCTTGTTTCCCACCAAAGGATATTTAACATTATTTTCCGATTTGTTATTGCCCATATTACTAGTTAGCTAGAGCCTTCAGTGCCCCTTTATGACCGTCAGGCAGTTTTGCACTACTGGCCATTAAAATTGCTACACCACGAATATGACGTGCTACAAACGCGAAATTTAACCGACAGGAAGAAGATGCTGTGATATGCAGATGATTGGCTTTTCAGAGCATTCACACAAGGTTGGCGCCGATGGCGAAACCTACAACGTGCTGATATGAGGAAAGTTTCCAACCGATTTCTTATACACAAACAGAATTTGACCGGCGTTGCCTGGTGAAACGATGCTGTGACGCCTCGTGTAAGGAGGAGAAATGCGTACCATCACGTTTCCGACTTTGATAAAGGACGTATTGTAGCCTATCGCGATTGCGGTTTATCGTATCGCGACATTGCTGCTCGCGTTGGTCGAGATCCAATGATTGTTAGCAGAATATGGAATCGGTGGGTTCAGGAGGATAATACGGAACGCCGTGAGCGATCCCAGCGGCCTCGTATCACTAGCAGTCTGGATGACAGGCATCTTATCCGTATGGCTGTATTGGATCGTGCAGCCACGTCTCGATTCCTGGATCAACAGATGAGGACGTTTGTAGGACAACAACCATCTGCACCAACAGCTCGACGACGTTTTCAGCAGCATGGACTATCAGCTCGGAGACCATGGCTGCGGTTACCCTTGACGCTGCATCACAGACAGGAGCGCCTGCGATGGTGTACTCAACGACGAACCTGGGTGCACGAATGGCAAAACGTCATTTTTTCGGAAATCCATGTTCTGTGTACAGCATCATGATGGTGGCATCCGTGTTTGGCGACATCGCGGTGAACGCACATTGGAAGCGTGTATTCGTTATCGCCATACTGGCGTATCAGCCGGCGTGATGGTATGGGGTGCCATTGGTTACACGTCTCGGCCACCTCTTGTTCGCATAGACGGCACTTTGAACAGTGGACGTTATATTTCTGACGTGTTACGACCCGTGAATGCACCCTGCCCTGGCCAGCACATTCTCCAGATCTCTCACCAATTGAAAACGTCTGAGTGGCCGAGCAACTGGCTCGTCACAATACGCCAGTCAGTACTCTTGATGAACTGTGGTATCGTGTTGAAGCTGCATGGGCATCCAAGCTCTGTTTGACTCAACGCCCAAGCGTATCAAGGCCGTTATTACGGCCAGAGGTGATTGTTCTGGGTACTGATTACTCAGTATCTATGCACCCAAATTGCCTGATAATGTAATCACATGTCAGTTCTAGTATAATATATTTTTCCAATGAATACCCGTTTATCATCTGCATTTCTTCTTGGTGTAGCAATTTTAATGGCCAGTAGTGTATATGACTTCTGGAAATCATTTCCCGTGAAAATTTCTGGGTAACGATTTACATTCGGAGAGCCGGCCGAAGTAGCCGTGCGGTTAAAGGCGCTGCAGTCTGGAACCGCAAGACCGCTACGGTCGCAGGTTCGAATCCTGCCTCGGGCATGGATGTTTGTGATGTCATTAGGTTAGTTAGGTTTAACTAGTTCTAAGTTCTAGGGGACTAATGACCTCAGCAGTTGAGTCCCATAGTGCTCAGAGCCATTTTTTACATTCGGAGAAAGTGAGTAATGACGTAGTCCACATGATCGTTTCAGTTATTTTACGAGTGTGTTTACGACCTCGCTCGCAAACAGTGAACATTGGTCTTCATTAAATTCCACTCGCAAATTTCCTGCTGTGTCTGCAAATGGCGATATGCTGTTTTTCAGCTGCCTGTTCTGTGTACATGAGTACTGTTCTTTGCTACATGTAGTCGTTGGAATTCACACTGACAATTCGTATTTCGTGGTGTTTACATGATTTCCTTTGCTTACATAGGTTATCTGGAACGCCACGTTAGACCACTGTGGGTATTGTAATAATGATGGGCGTACGGCAGTGGTGGCCGGGAGACGGTTCGGCCGCCACTCCACAAGTTCTTTAACGCCACTACGGTGACTTGCGAGCGAACGAAGGTGAAAAGATGATGAAAGACACACAACACCCAGTCATCTCGAGGCAGAGTAAATCCCTGACCCCGCCGGGAATCGAACACGGGATCCCGTGCGCGGGAAGCGGGTAGCTACCGCACGACCACAAGCCGCGGACGGTGGGTATTTTAAGACGTAGTGACGGTTCTGTCTTATGAGTTGATACAATGTGTCATACTACTTTCTCTCTTTAAATCTTTGTGCTTCGTATCTGCTGTGTGGCATAAATATTGAGGCAGGGTTAAGCAGATCTCTGAGATAACCCCTGGGCTGTTTCATACAATCCTTGTTTCTCACCAGAGGACATTTAGCTGTATTATTCAATTTGTTATTGCTCATGTTGCTAATTAGCTAGAGCCTTCAGCGCCCCTTTCTGACTATCAGGCAGTTTTAATTTCCCCCCTTTAGTCCATTCACTATTATTTTACACATGTTACACGTAATATTGAAACTTATTTATTTAAATGAGTGTGGCTGTACGTAAATCGCTGAATGACTGAGAAGATGAAACTTCTACGTCATTTGATTCTGAAACAGCTGAGTAAAACTGAACCTACTGACCCTACTTTCTCTTTGCTTTTTCTTATCATGTCAACACTGACACAATATTCGAGCGCAACGCAATCCGACTGCTCAAAACAAATTACAACCTGACTTCAAATAATTAATACAAAAGAATGGCCCTGAATAAGAACTAATCCTGACAGTAACCTATACATTTCATTACGCACTTACCTCACAAAAATCTTCATTACGCGAACTACTGCAATACAGCGAGCGTCAAAACTGCCAGCTAAATAAAAGATTTTAGCTACTAAAGCCACTAACTACTAATAGGCATGTGGTTAGCAAAGGGAAGATTTCGTTGCAAACCAAATAATGTATTTTTTTACCTTAATAATGTGACAACTAGTTCAAACACGAATATAAATCGTCATTGACATCCAGTACAAAGATATATACTCATGAATAATTTTCTATCTCCAAGTCGAATACTTCCAGATCGTTAGCCTACGTTAACAATTCAGGCATCTAACCACCATCAATGCTAACTTCTCACATTTAACATCCACCAATGCTGGCTGTTCACCTCCAACTGCCCAACAGTACTTCCCGTCACTGCTGGCGTCTAACTTCCAACTGCACAACACTACTGGCGATTAACTTCCAACAACGAGTCCGACCAGCCACAGAGTCTCTTACAAAGAAAGCGCAGTCAGAGATCTAGTGCAAAGCGCTACACAGCGTTGCCAACACACGAGCAGCCCACTTACAATATTATTAACACCAGAGCTTTTAACAGCGTAGCATCGTCCTTATGTACATCAGAAAATAAAAGAACAGCATTATTTTCTCAAATAAGTATCTTGTTCCATTGCGCTTCTTGAAACTTCAAGGTGGCTCCTTAAATCACAGATTCGTTACTATAATTGTGTGACTAATCAGTTACAATTACGGAGGTGATATTTTAAAATGTCAGCTGAAGATAGCCCTCGCATTCTCTTAAAAAGACGACCCTTTTTGAAGTTATGCAGGTATATTTCGTTGGTCGTTCATTGTGATGGTTAACAATTCATTATGATGACTGCATTAGTGATCATCTACAAGAACCACACTTATCTTGATGAATAGTGCTCCTTCAGAAGACGTTGCTTGTCGGCGGATTGGTAGAGTGGTCATTCGGTACTCACCAGCTCGGACTACGACATCTCTGCTGAGAACTGCGCCACCCAGGTTGGATGCCTTGCAGCGGTATGTGGCAGAGTGTACTTCCTCCCTGTAGTCTTCAGCTCGGAATGGTGGAAAGTATAGCGTGCCATTGCCGAGGGTCTGCCTGAAATGGGAAGAAGTCCATAGTTAGTCACTGTTTCTGTCTAAGTGAAGAGGGCTGAATGATGCTTGTAAAACTGCCGGATGACAATGGGAAAGTTCACTCTCCTCTCGTAACTATGGTAACAGAGACGCTCTTTAAGATTATCCGTAGCTTATAAAGTAAGCAGTCACTTGACTGATTCGCTCTAATGGGTAGCGAGCATTGTTACGAATTTATACGGCAAATAAAAATTGGATATCAGTTGTTATTCTGATTGTAATTAAAATGAAAATCAGCTGACAGGACATGAAGCCAGTCTAATACATGGAAGCCATGGATTATGGAGTTTTTTTACTAGATTCCCAGATAAACGAAAATGTAGAGGCAACGGACATATGGAAACTGTGTAGATGGTATTAGATTTCATACAGGATGAATATGAGAGAGTATTGCTGAATTTCATGATGAATGGGGCACTCTAAACGAGACCTTTATTTAGATGTAAATGTCAGATTGGTAATGATGACAATGCAAGAACCGTAGCATTTCGTGGACAATAACCCATCCGAATGACCTAACAAGGTACGACTGATCACACACACCATCACCACATCAGTCTCTTAAAGCCAATTTTGCTTGCGGTTTTGAATGTTCTATTACGTAACAAACAGTAAAGTGGTAATCTCTAGAAGTGGGAAAAAATTCATGAAACATTTCCTTATCCGAGGAGAATTATCTTGGATATAGTAGGCATACGTCAACAGCTAGATTGTCTTTCTAGATTTATGGAAGATTTCGACGCTGTAGCATTTCGTTGACTAACTTCACAACAATTCAAAATTCTTCAGTGTTACCGTTGTACCTTACAATGGAAAGAAATCTAGAGCAAAAATCAAAATAACATTTTGTGTTTTATCTGGGAGAGCAACAGACCACTTAATATTTTCAGTATACCCATGCATAAAAAAAATTTAAAAGCAAGGAAGGGGGGGGGGGTGCAACATTACAACATTAGGAGTGAAATGGGAATTCCAGAGTTATACGCAGAGGTGGAAAGAGTAAACTCAAGGCGTCTATGAGGGGAAGGACTTGTTTGCTGACGTGGTAGAAGAAACACGAGTCGATAAGGAAGAGAGAGCGGATCCAGTATCAGAATCAAAATTTAAAAGAGCTTTGGAAAGCTTAAGATTAAATGAGGCAGAAGTGATAGGTAGCTCTCCGCCGGAATTTCTAAAATCATTGGGGGAACTGGCAAGCAAGCGACTATTCAGTGTAGTGTGGTGGAATCTGTGACACTGGCGTCATATCATCAGACTTTTGGGAAAAATATCATCCACACAATTCCGAAGATAGAAAAAGCCGATAAGTGTGAGAACTATAGCACAATAGATTAACGGCTCATCCATCCAACTTGACGACAAAGATAATATACAGAAGAATGAAAAAGAAAATTGAGGATCTAATAGATGATGTACGGCCTCAGGAAAGGTAAAGGCACCATTTGGACGGTCCTGACGCGCTTCCTGGAGGATTAAACTATGTGCCGGACTGAGACTCGAACCCAGTCCCGACTGAGCAAGACTGAAGAAGACTGAAGAAAAAACTACAAGAGGCGCTCTTGGGATCTGTCGAACTGGAAAACTGAAATAATTCGAGATGTTCGAAATTCTGAGAAAATTACGTAAAGATGCAATGTGTTAATCAACCAAGTTGGAACAATAAGAATAGAAGACAAAGGACGAAGTGCTCAGATTACAAAGGGTGTAAGACAGGAATGCAGATATCCGCCCCTACTGTTCAGTGTATACAGTGAAGTGGCAATGACGGATGTATGAAAACTCAAAGTGAAAGAAAATAGATGATATAAAAGGCGTTCACGAAGTTTACGCTTGAGGACGCGGGTATATAAGCACCGGCGTGAAGGCAAGGGGTGAGTGTGGCACTGCAATGTGCGTGCAATAAATGCGGAAACGTGAATTATGGCGACATTATTACCAAGTACTGCCGAAGGATACACATCCATTGGGGAATGAAGAATGCGTATGTGGCAGCAAGCTTGTCGAAAACCACCGTCATGGAAAAACTGCCACAGGCTGGTGCTGTTTCATGATAATGCAAATGTCGTAACCTAGAAATTGCACCAACTCAAGTGGGAAGAACTAGAGCAACTGCCCGATATCCCTGATCTCTCCCCACGCGATTTTCACGCCTTAGGCCCCTTAATAAAGCACTTAAAGAGTTGAGGTTTCCTGTCGGACTATGATCCGCAGGAGGCAGTTGCGGACTTAACAAACGGGAATCTTCAATCTGGTGCTCACGGCGATTTTGCCTGACTGGCATACCGATTCTGGATTGTACCTTCTTCGAAAGGAAACTTTTAAATCGCCCTTTTAATATTTGTTGACGACACTGCTAGCAAAGAAGAATTACAGGATCTGTCGAATGAAATCAACCTTCTAACGAATACGGCTTTTGACAATGTTGACTGCAATACTCTCTTTCAAATTACAAAGGTGGCAGCGGTAAAATACAGGGAGCGAAAGGCTATTTACATTTTGTACAGAAACCAGATGGCAGTTATAAGAGTCGAGGGACATGAAAGGGAAGTAGTGGTTCGGAAGAGAGTGAGACTGTGTTGTAGCCTCTCCCCCATGTTATTCAATCTGTATATTGAGCAAGAAGTAAAGGAAACAAAAGATAAAATTCGGAGTAGGAATTAAAATCCATGGAGAAGAAATAAAAACTTTGAGGTTCGCCGATGACATTTGTAATTCTGTCAGTGCAGCAAAGGACTTGGAAGAGCAATTGAACGGAATGGATAGTGTCTTGAAATGAGGATATAAGATGAACATCAACAAAAGCAAAACGAGGATAATGGAATGTAGTCGAATTAAGTCGGGTGATGCTGAGGGAATTAGATTAGGAAACGAGACACCTAAAGTAGTAAAGGAGTTTTGCTATTTGGGGAGCAAAATAACTGATGATGGTCGAAGTAGAGACGATACAAAATGTAGACTGGCAATGGCAAGGAAAGTGTTTCTGAAAAACAGAAATTTGTGAACATCGAGGATACAGGAGCACTTGTTCATCTTCGCTGCTGTGGTACACATCTCCCCTATTGAACAAGTGCTCATAGCTGTTGAGGTATGTATTTTAGAGCCCATGATTACTGGGCTTTTTTCTTGTTTTGGTTCACACTACTACCTCTAAAAGTTACCTACCCTAAAATCTTAGCAAAAACGGTATCTTTACGTTATTCCACTATCAGAAGCATCAGAACGATTTTCGCTTGTAACTTTCGACTTGTTCATTTGCGAACCAAGGTGTCTTACCTCAAATTGATACATTTATCCTTCCCCATCATCCCTGAAAGTTTGTAATATCGTCAGGGAATCACCCTGCATATACGTCTACATCCAGGCACCTGTGGCTATAGGGTCTGCACCGTCCTTGGATGACGTTCTTCAGGACACCTTCTACACCCCCTTGAAATTTGTCGCTGTAATTTTGAACACCCCTTACATACAGTGCTTGTTTTGTGGCGGTACTAACCATTATTCCCTGGTACCACACCGGTACCTCTGACGGAAAAAAAAAATTGAGCTCGAAATTTTGTGACACAGTACGACAAAAAGATGACTCTGAGCACTATGGGACTTAACATTTGACGTCATCAGTCCCCTAGAACTTAGAACTACTTAAACCTAACTAACCTAAGAACATCACACACATCCGTGCCCGAGGCAGGATTCGAACCTGCGACAGTTCGACAGAAATTTACTTTATACCAATAGAAAGACTGTATTAACAGTTTAAAAATGTACAGAAAAGCTTTAAAATAACGATTTAGGAGGTCTGAATTTCAAAACACCTCCATCCCCCCCACCCTGCCACTTGTGCAAGTTCTCAGTACCAGAACCTCTTTTTTTTTACAAATGAAGCACCACATGGGTGTCTTTCCTGAGTCGTCAGGAGTGTTTCTTGTGTTGTTTTGGAAGATATTTGCAGTTTAGGTCTTGCAGTGTATAGCTGGAGTTAGCCCAAACAAATACTGCTCGTCTCGTCTTTCACACCGTCGACGGGAGGTGTCGGTGAGTTTCCTATTAAAAACAAAATGATTTTTACCATGGAATGTTACGTTCCCGTTCGATACAGCAGTCCCAAAGTAATCCAGTGCGATATTCGTTACATCGATATGCATTGACAGGAATATTAAATCACGATGAACACCCAGTACTCAAGCAGTGACTGAGCAGCACTGCTGCATCGTAGCAACAGTCAACGCGGACCAGGCCGAAACTGATCCGCTGCAGGGGAACGGGTTATTATCGTTTCTTGACATTTCTTTGATACGAACTGATAAAACGAGTATCGTTATAGACTAACCTGTGACCACCACGTAAAATTCCGTTTCAAAAATCATTTTGTTTGTCGGTGTAATGGGAAACAAACCGACGCTCTCCGTCAGATCAGGGCATCGCATGAAGGACGTAATGAGCATTATTTATTTGGGTTGACTGCAGCTACACGTTGCAAAAACTAGGCTGCAAATATGTTCCGAAGCATCAGAGAAAACGAGCCTGACTACTTTTAGGAGAGAAACCTGGTATATGTGCATGTATATACACTCCTGGAAATTGAAATAAGAACACCGTGAATTCATTGTCCCAGGAAGGGGAAACTTTATTGACACATTCCTGGGGTCAGATACATCACATGATCACACTGACAGAACCAAAGGCACATAGACACAGGCAACAGAGCATGCACAATGTCGGCACTAGTACAGTGTATATCCGCCTTTCGCAGCAATGCAGGCTGCTATTCTCCCATGGAGACGATCGTAGAGATGCTGGATGTAGTCCTGCGGAACGGCTTGCCATGCCATTTCCACCTGGCGCCTCAGTTGGACCAGCGTTCGTGCTGGACGTGCAGACCGCGTGAGACGACGCTTCATCCAGTCCCAAACATGCTCAATGGGGGACAGATCCGGAGATCTTGCTGGCCAGGGTAGTTGACTTACACCTTCTAGAGCACGTTGGGTGGCACGGGATACATGCGGACGTGCATTGTCCTGTTGGAACAGTAAGTTCCCTTGCCGGTCTAGGAATGGTAGAACGATGGGTTCGATGACGGTTTGGATGTACCGTGCACTATTCAGTGTCCCCTCGACGATCACCAGTGGTGTACGGCCAGTGTAGGAGATCGCTCCCCACACCATGATGCCGGGTGTTGGCCCTGTGTGCCTCGGTCGTATGCAGTCCTGATTGTGGCGCTCACCTGCACGGCGCCAAACACGCATACGACCATCATTGGCACCAAGGCAGAAGCGACTCTCATCACTGAAGACGACACGTCTCCATTCGTCCCTCCATTCACGCCTGTCGCGACACCACTGGAGGCGGGCTGCACGATGTTGGGGCGTGAGCGGAAGACGGCCTAACGGTGTGCGGGACCGTAGCCCAGCTTCATGGAGACGGTTGCGAATGGTCCTCGCCGATACCCCAGGAGCAACAGTGTCCCTAATTTGCTGGGAAGTGGCGGTGCGGTCCCCTACGGCACTGCGTAGGATCCTACGGTCTTGGCGTGCATCCGTGCGTCGCTGCGGTCCGGTCCCAGGTCGACGGGCACGTGCACCTTCCGCCGACCACTGGCGACAACATCGATGTACTGTGGAGACCTCACGCCCCACGTGTTGAGCAATTCGGCGGTACGTCCACCCGGCGTCCCGCATGCCCACTATACGCCCTCGCTCAAAGTCCGTCAACGCACATACGGTTCACGTCCACGCTGTCGCGGCATGCTACCAGTGTTAAAGACTGCGATGGAACTCCGTATGCCACGGCAAACTGGCTGACACTGACGGAGGCGGTGCACAAATGCTGCGCAGCTAGCGCTATTCGACGGCCAACACCGCGGTTCCTGGTGTGTCCGCTGTGCCGTGCGTGTGATCATTGCTTGTACAGCCCTCTCGCAGTGTCCGGAGCAAGTATGGTGGGTCTGACACACCGGTGTCAATGTGTTCTTTTTTCCATTTCCAGGAGTGTATAACGTTTACAATGTTATTTCTCTTTTCTTTTAAATAACAAAAGTGAACTGGTTCTGTTATCTTGTAACACATTTATTAAAATTCATAAGACAAAACCAATCAGTTATTCTTGATCACATACGACAAAACAAAATAGTCACTATTATACAAATCTCAGAAATAGAAAATTGTTAAGATATCTTGTCGCAGTCGTTTTTTCAATCGCAGTAGTTTAAAAGTTCCTTGTAAACTACCTAATTCGGAAAATTATTACTTTTTGTTCAAAATAATGCTCTTCACTAACAAAGCTTTAACGATATCAATTAACTTTTTGCATTGTACTTACTTTCGTTCACTTAATATACTTTTTTACATGTTTTCATACATCTGTCTTAGCCATAATTTTCTCACACTGAAGACAGAACAGAAGTACTACAAAATAACAGTTACAATAACACACTAAACACTAGAAACAAACGTTCCAGTTACGCAATTCCCTACACACGCAGTGAAAATATTTCATTTTCATTGGGAGTAAAAAGTAATTCTTTGAGAATCTAGCTTTCAAAAATCTTAAAAAGATTAAAAGATGCAGAGGTGCTGCCCTCGGTAACCCTGAGAATAATTACATTCACCTCACTGGATTCTTTACAATGTTGATAGGTTGCCCTTCTGTCGGCTCCTATCATTCTTCATCCGCTCTCAGTCATGTATCGTCATACGAAACACACAAAAAAGAAATCTTTCATTTTCTTGTTCCTATTTTAAATAAATAAGGTGGCAAGATTTTGCCGCCATACGTGTAATATTCTGTATATTCTTTTCGGGAACGGCCTTGCCGCAGTGGATACACCGGTTCTCGTGAGATCACCGAAGTTAAGCGCTCTCGGGCGTGGCCGGCACTTGGATGGGTGACTATCCAGGCCGCCATGCGCTATTGCCATTTTTCGGGGTGCACTCAGCCTCGTAATACCAATTGAGTAGCCACTCGACCGAATAGTAGCGGCTACGGTCAAAGAGGACCATCATAAAGACCCGGAGAGCGGTGTGCTGACCACACGCCCCTCCTATCCGCATCCTCACCTGAGGATGACACGGCGGTCGGATGGTCCCGATGGGCCGTTTTTGGCCTGAAGACGGAGTGCTATATTCGTTTCGATTTATGTTGGTATTAGATCGCTTTTTACGATGCGCATCGGATTGTTAGTCACTTCATTGGCTGTTCGATTATTAATCATTTCAATGGCTGATACTGGCTAGCAACAGGTACTAACAATTACTTCAGTACTGCGTGTCTGGGATTTAAATAGAGCTGAGCACTGAGAGAAGGGCACGTGGGCCATGCTTTTTCTAACAAGGGAACCTCCCCATCGCACCCCCCTCAGATTCAGTTATAAGTTGGCACAGGGATAGGCCATGAAATACTGAACACAGATCAATCGAGAAAACAGGAAGAAGTTGTATGGAACTATGAAAAAAATAAGCAAAATATACAAACTGAGTAGTCCGTGTCTAAGATAAGCCACATCAAGGTACGTGTACAGCGAGACGCACAGTGGTCCCGTGGTTACCGAGGGCAGCTACGGAGCGGAAGGTCCCTGGTTCAATCCTCCCTCGAGTGAAAAGTTTTAGTTTTTTATTTTCAGACAATTATCAAAGTTCATGCACTCAGACATGATCAACTTCGCTCTCCAAAATTCCAGGACATGTTCAGATTTGCTTGGACACATGCAGGATTTGACGGTCTACACACGGAAAAACTTGAAAACGTTAAAAACGTATGTTTTGACAGAGCACAGGGAAAAACTGTGCGACTGTGAAACTGTTGCATTCATTTGTTGCCGTTTATGTGACAAACTCTTATGTTTTCATCACTTTTTTGGGAGTGATTATCACATCCACAAGAAAACCTAAATCGGGCAAGGAAGAAGAATGTTTTTACCCATTCGCCAAATGTGCAAGTTAGGTGGGTCGAAAACATATTCCTGTAATGTGACGCACATGCCGTCACCAGTGTCGTATAGAATATTTCAGACGTGTTTTCCTGTGGAGGAATCGGTTGACCTATGAATTTGCGATCAAATGTTTTCGGTTCCTATTGGAGAAGCACGTCCTTTCGTCTACTATCGCACGGTTTTGCGGTGCGGTCGCAAAACACAGACACTAAACTTACTACAGTGAACGGAGACGTCAATGAATGAACGGTCAGATCGTAACTTTGCGAAAATAAAGTAAGTAAAATTTTTATTCGAAGGAGGACTCGAACCAAAGACCTCTCGTTTCGCAGTTTATCACTCTAACCACGGGACCACGGCGCTCTTCGGCTTATATAGCACTTGATGTTGCATATCTTACACTTTTACTACTCAGTTTGTATATTTTGCTTATTTTTTCATAGTTCCACAGAACTTCTTCCTGTTTTCTCGATTGATCTGTGTTCAGTTTTTCAAGGCGTATCCACTGTGTCAATTTATAACTAAATATGAGGGGGGTGCGATAGGGAGGTTCCCTTGTAAGAATCCGCTATCAGTTAAAAGGGGCTGAGACGAGGTATCCCATGTTCTACAGGGGCGGCCATTTACTGCCCTAAGAGAGAGGTGAGTGAGGAGTCGGCGGGTTACAATACTGAAGGCCGCAAGACCCCTTAGCGCGTACAGTGTGGGTGGGTGGTTGCACTCTGGCGCAATGGAAGAAAATTTTGGAATAGCATACCGGGAGAAAGAACTTCAGGGACAGAAAAAGTCGAAAAGACGTCGTTTTAATGTGAAGGAATGGTCACGATCCGACCTCAAAGGAATCTTCTCATAAGAGGCGCTGGGGCACGCTTCCTGCCAAAAAGAAGAGACACATTTTGATTGGCAGTGTTCTAATGGTGTAGGAAGGGAAATAGAAACTTCTAGAGAATTTTCTGAAAGGAGTATGAGCTTCAGGTAATCGTGTGGCTGATTTATGACCTATCTAGTTGGAGATAATGTGTTTTAACGGCAGTTGGGATTTGCCACCAGAGCACGAACCTCGACGCCGTGTGTACAGGAGGGAGTGCGGTATGGCGTGGGCTGGCACTTCCCTGTGGGGATCGATCGAGAGCACTTCTTTGCCGGGACTGATAGAAGACACTTCCCTCTGAGGATGGAGGTAGAGACTACACTGGCAAGAGCCACAGCAGACAATCTGGTGGTTAGGTTTCGAGAAGCATTGCTTGTGACGCAAGGAGCACTTGAGTCCTTTCTGTGTGAACAGAGTTGTTATTCTTTTTATCCGAATGAGGATTCCTTATCTCTCTGTGGAGTCTGAAACACATTGAAGTGGTTCTTTATGAGGGAATACCTGAGTCGAATTTCTGTCCCTAGCTGGTGAGCAATGCGAAATCTTGTGTTCTGTCTAGCACTGAGGTAATTTCTGCCACAGGAGTTTGTGGACGGCATATGCCCCCAATCTGTAGGGAAAGAATTACAGGTACGCCACGTACATCATCTGTACAGCGCCCAACTCTCCAATAAGCAGAACACCTGTGCGGCACAACATCTGCCTGTACTTCAATAGGTTGTATGCGCACTCCGGTTCGGCGAATGGGAAAACACCTGCAGTAAATGTGAACAGTTCCATTTCTACATCTACATCCATACTCCGCAAGCCACCTGACGGTGTGTGGCGGAGGGTACCTTGAGTACCTCTATCGGTTCTCCCTTCTAATCCAGTCTCGTATTGTTGGTGGAAAGAAAGATTGTCGGCATGCCTCTGTGTAGGCTCTAATCTCTCCCATTTTATCCTCACGGTCTCTTCACGAGATATACGTAGGAGGGAGAAATATACTGCTTGACTCTTCGGTGAAGGTATGTTCTCGAAACTTCAACAAAAGCCCGTACCGAGCTACTGAGCGTCTCTCCTGCAGAGTCTTCCACTGGAGTTTACCTATCATCTCCGTAACGCTTTCGCGATTACTAAATGATCCTGTAACGAAGCGCGCTGCTCTCCGTTGGATCTTCTCTATCTCTTCTATCAACCCTATCTGGTATGGATCCCACACTGCTGAGCAGTATTCAAGCAGTGGGCGAACAAGCGTACTGTAACCTACTTCCTTTGTTTTCGGATTGCATTTCCTTAGGATTCTTCCAATAAATCTCAGTCTAGCATCTGCTTTACCGACGATTATCTTTATATGATCATTCCATTTTAAATCACTCCTAATGCGTACTCCCAGATAATTTATGGAGTTAACTGCTTGCAGTTGCTGACCTGCTGTATTGTAGCTAAATGATAAGGGATCTATCTTTCTATGTATTCGCAGCACATTACACTTGTCTACATTGAGATTCAATTGCCATTCCCTGCACCATGCGTCAATTCGCAGCAGATCCTCCTGCATTTCAGTAGAATTTTCCATTGCTACAACCTCTCGATATACCACAGCATCATCCGCAAAAAGCCTCAGTGAACTTCCGATGTCATCCACAAGGTCATTTATGTATATTGTGAATAGCAACGGTCCTACGACACTCCCCTGCGGCACACCTGAAATCACTCTTACCTCGGAAGACTTCTCTCCATTGAGATTGACATGCTGCGTTCTGTTATCTAGGAACTCTTCAATCCAATCACACAATTGGTCTAATAGTCCATATGCTCTTACATTGTTCATTAAACGACTGTGGGGAACTGTATCAAACGCCTTGCGGAAGTCAAGAAACACGGCATCTACCTGGGAATCCGTGTCTATGGCCCTCTGAGTCTCGTGGACGAATAGCGCGAGCTGGATTTCACACGGCCGTCTTTTCCGAAACCCATTTGCTTGTCCACTGAGATTTTTCTGAAAGTGAATGGTTCAAATGGCTCTAAGCACTATGGGACTTTACATCTGAGGTCATCAGTCCGCTAGACTTAGAACTGATTAAACCTAACTAACCTAAGGACATCACACACATCCATGCCCGAGGCAGGATTCGAACCTGCGACCGTAGCAGCAGCGCGGTTCTGGACTGAAGCAGCTAGAACCGCTCGGCCACAGCGGCCGGCTCTGAAAGTGACAGTCAGGTTGTGGCTCCTTTGTTTTCCACCGCCAATCAGTATGTGTCCATGTAATAATAGTGGGTGTGGTCTAAGAGAAGTCAAACATAATATGTTCTGCCACTGTCGAAACTGCCAACGGCATTCCCGCAGTGGTAACACCGGTGCGGCGTGCATCTGCATCCAGTGACGCCTGGGGGCTAAGGATGACACGGCGGCCGGTCGGTCCGGTGGGCTTTACAAGGCCTGTTCGGGCGGAGTTTAGTTTTTTGGTTTTTATCCTCAACAGCCGGTTTCGGTAATCGATGTTACCTTCTTCAGACCTCGACAGACAGGTGTAGGTTGTCAAAGGCAGGGGCATTTTAATCATTTATAGGCGTGAGAATTCCACTGCTGAGACAACATTAGGCAACGACACCTACACATGCTATATGTTACATACACCATAGAGGCTTACAAATAAATTAAATATTTTCCCTATACAAATTTTAATAAGGTTTTGAGCCGTGCGTGGCTCGTGTTCCCACCATCATATATTTTACACCCTGTTTTAATGTACTTCCACCGTACTATTTTAATTTAAATTACTACTGTCACTGAGTTACTGCTTTGCCTGACTGTGACCAGTGCTAGCAGCGTGTATCGATATATCCCCTCTCGTAGTATCTTTGCTTGATTGCTGTCTGTCGCAAGCGAGTTCGGGTCTCAAGGTAGGGCTGCCAGTGTGTTGGAACGCGTCTGGAGCGCAGTCCGGACCTGCCAGTCGTGGAGTTGTAATGCGGCACTATTGCAGTTGCGTTGGAGCAGTGAGGTCTGCGTCGTCATCGCTCGCCCGACCATTATCAGCACGCATCACTTGAGCCGGGCCACGGCCTTCGTGGATCGTCAGTCGGTCGTCCTGCCGGACGACGCGTTTTGGCTCGCCAATCGTTCAGAGTCGGCTGTGTGTGAGTGTGTGCATCGACTCCCGATTTGTCTTCGTCCGTGCTTTGTTACTGTTGGGTATCGTTCAGGTCTTCGTGCAAGTGTTAGTCAGGTTGTGTGTGCAGTTGGCGTAATTTCCTTTGACAAGTTATTTTAAGTGTTGTCGGCGTACTGCCTCTGATAGGTCGGTCGTCTCATCGGGCGACGTGTAACTGGTTCTCTGAGCGCTTCCGGCCCCCTTCAGTTACCATCTTCTGGAACTTGAGTCGGTCCTTTCCTGGTGCAGGGATGTTGTTTAGCCAGTGGGCGTGTTTCCTCTGCATGGTGGGGTCCGAGCCAGTATTTCCGCCGTCGTCTGTCTGGAAGTGAGTGGGAGACGCACCAGCAGTGCAGTCGCGACGGAGCAGCAGTCGTGGACGGACCAGCAGTCCAGTCGGTCGGTTGCTGCGGACCAGGGAAGTTACCTCCGCGCGGCGCAGTCGGCTGAGTCCGCTGGCGGTCCCTGCGCAGTGGCGGAGCGTATGTGAAGCTGTCCGATCGCTACGAGCTTCGTGGTTCACTGACCCAGGACGTCAAAGCTGAGTAGTGGTTTCACCTACCCAAACCACGTCCATTCATGTTGTGGTGGTTTGTTTCGGTGGTTCGCTGTTGGGGAGGTTTTCCTGTGAGCAACACCTAGTATTTCTATTGCTGAAATGTGGCCTCCATGCGGTGCAATTAACTATATTGGTTGACTACAATTCAAGTGCACCAGCGGAATTTTCTGCCTTGTGACCGTTAGTGTTCTGGTTACCTGCCCTGGCCAATAAAGTAATTTCAGGCAGAGTCCTTTCCTCACTTGTTGTCGCTGTCCAACATGGTGTGTAGTTTTGACAGCTAATACATACTTCATTGTGGATTAACATGTTCGTAACTTTTCGTGTTTGAGTTCTCATGTACTGATTGGTGGAAACCAAGTCGTTGTCGGTCGGTCCGTGGCTGTCCCCTGGTTGGGTTCCGACGGATCAAGTGTAGTGGGCTCACCACCTGTCTCACCTAAGGAAAAGAGGACAGACCGATCTCCATGGAGGCTTCTGAGTGCTGTTTTCTTTACTGTCCTTCTCACTGGTGTTTAATTGTCTGTTTCTAATCTATCATAGCCAATGATTTAAAGATTCTTGTTTTTGCTGGACTTTATGTATTTCCGAATTTTGGAAAATCAATTGTGGGCCTTAAGCCGCTTTAAAACCTTATCTTGAAATTACCCCTTAAGCAAAAACATTGCGGCCTTCTGCCTTAAAAGATTATGGTAGTATATTTTAAAATTTTCAAATTAAATTGTGGCCCTCAGCCGCTTGTTTTGCACCTTGCTTATGTTTGTTCTACCTACTTTTGCCTTGAGGCTTTCCAGCCTAACTGCGATACCATATATATTTTAATTATTTTATTTGCTATTTTAACTGCATTTTTATTTTGTTGACTTTTAAGATTTCTTGTTTGGAGGCCCTCGGCCGTGAAATAATTGCCTTTTTGAAACTCGTAGTTCTAAGGGTTCGGCTATGTGCCGCTTTGGTTTAAAGGTGTTATTAAATTATAGTAAATTACAATTTTGAGTGAACCTGACCGACACCTTATTTGGCCCTTTCCGCAATCCTAATGACCTGTTCTGCCCTGCGGGTTTGGCGGGCGTTTCAGGTTTCAGTACTTTTGTTAGTAATTTATCGCAACAATGCACTTGAGAATTAAAATTATTTCATGTTTAAAGCAATTGGATTTCAGAGCCAATAGTACCCTGACAGACTCAAATGGAAGAGCGTTGCCTACGACACGCAGGAGTCAAACTTTGGTTGCCTGTAAGGCACTCTGTCGCTCCGATGTCCAGCATTGCCAGTGCGTTGAATTGCAGCAGATTCTCCAAACAAACAACAACAAGTCTTTGCCGGCCCTGCTAGCACGTTTCTCTCAGCTCCTCCGTGGGCGGAGAGCAGTTACAAGAGCATTCGCATGGTGTTACGTCCGCAGCAGAGCCAGCAGATAAGGCGCTATGCGGGCGCGCAGCGCAGATCTCGCGAGCGGATACCGACGGAAGCGGCCGCCATTGTCTGCAGCCGGCATTGTTCCTTTGAGGCCGGCGGGCGCGGGCGCGTAACGGATTTCATTCGTTCTGGAGTCTCTCTCCGGCCAGTAGACTCGCCCACATCACATGTGGTTTGAACTACACGTACCTTTGTTCCTGGTGTGCTGTTCATAATTCTGCAGAACTTCGTAAAGCCATTTCGCCTTCTGAAGAAAAGGTCAGTGTACACTCATTTTTCTAAAAATATTCGTACGTTGAAGACGAGTATTTTGTTCTCAGAAAGCACCTCCAGGGGTCGAGAAACTCCTGAATGAAGTTGCATATTACGAATTCACGTTAAAAATGGAAAAACCGTCATACAATATTGTGACTCCTGCTTTGTCGACGAGGCTTGCTTTTAGCAAGGCAGCCAAATATCCGTTCGCATACGAGCTTCGCCATGGCAGCCACAAAATCGGCGTCCGACAAAGTGCTTGCGTCTCGGCATTCTCGGACCAAGTACAGGCAGTCTGCGTTCCTCGACTGCTTTACAACGGCTTTTCCTGGATGCCAATAAACTCATCGCACATAATGTTTATCATTCATCTACCGTGTGGCTTTTTGAAACGTGGGAGAAAGACAGAATAATAATATCTACAATATATAGTGCTATAAACAAAAATAAAGGATGTAGGTTGCAGTAGGTACTGGGAGATGAAGAAGCTTGCACAGGATAGAGTAGCATGGAGAGCTGCATCAAACCAGTCTCAGGACTGAAGACCACAACAACAACAACAAACAAAAATCTAGAGTAGTAGTTTTCAATCTCTCTGAGACTATTACTCCCACCATCCATCGTCGACAGCGCCTATCAAAACTTTAAACTGTAAAAGAATTTTCTTTGAACTCTTCCATTATCAAAATGACGAAAGCTAATCGATATTTAATTTTTGTAGCTGTTTTATTAAACCACCAACTAATGAGTCTGTGAGACAATTGCTACTACTTCCTTCTAACAAATTTTTTCATGGGATGGTGAAGCAATTTGTAGTGCATCGTGAGTGCTACCTCCAACGTTCTAAGAAAACGGAAGTTAACGACTCACATTGAGGATAGACACTTGGTACAAAACATGCTCCCTCTGAAGCATCTTCCTCCTTAGCGGCACTTGCTTCACCCACACAATACACACTCATTTAAAATGAACCAGGTTAAAAGGTACGCACTATACTTACAAGGGAACCTCCCCATCGCACCCCCCTCAGATTTAGTTATAAGTTGGCACAGTGGATAGGCCTTGAAAAACTGAACACAGATCAATCGAGAAAACAGGAAGAAGTTGTGTGGAACTATGAAAAAAATAAGTAAAATATGCAAACTGAGTAGTCCATACCAAAGATATGCAACATCAAGGATAGTGTGAGCTCAGGAGCGCCGTGGTCTCGTGGTTGGCGTGAGCAGCTGTGGAATGAGAGGTCATTGGTTCAAGTCTTCCCTTGAGTGAAAAGTTTATTTTCGCAAAGTTATGATCTGTCCGTTCGTTCATTGACGTCTCTGTTCACTGTAACAAGTTTAGTGTCTATGTTTTGCGACCGCACCGCAAAACCGGGCGATTAGTAGACGAAAGGACGTGCCTCTCCAATGGGAACCGAAAACATTTGATCGCAAGGTCATAGGTCAACCGATTCCTCCACAGGAAAACACGTCTGATATATTCTATACGATACATGACAGGAATATGTTGTCGACCCAGCTAACTTGTAAACTTGGCGAATGGGTAAAAAGATTCTTCTACCTTGCCCGATTTAGGTTTTCTTGTGGATGTGATAATCACTCCCAAAAAAGTGATGAAATCACAAGAGTTTGTCTCATAAACTGCAACAAATGAATGCAACAGTTTCACAGTCGCACAGTTTTCCCTGTGCTCTGTCAAAACATATGTTTTTAACGTTTTCAAGTTTTTCCGTGTGTACACCGTCAAATCCTACATATGTCCAAGCAAATCTGAAGATGTCCTGGAACTTTGGAGAGCGAAGTTGATTGTGTGTGTGTGCCTGAACTTTGATAATTGTCTGAAAATAAAAAATTAAAATTTTCACTCGAGGGAAGACTTGAACCAAGGACCTGTCATTCCACAGCTGCTCACGCTAACCACAGGACCACAGCGCTACTGAGCTGGTACTGTCCTTAACATTTCCTATGTTAGGCATGGACTACTCCGTTTGTATATTTTGCTTATTTTTTCATAGTTCCACACAACTTCTTCCTGTTTTCTCGATTGATCTGTGTTCAGTTTCTTAAGGCCTATCCACTGTCCCAACTTGTAACCAAATCTGAGGGGGGGTGCGATGGGGAGGTTCCCTTGTTAGACCTTTCTTTTTTTAGTCATGTGACTGGTTTGATGTGTCCCGCCACGAATTCCTCTTGTGTGTCAACCTCTTCATTTCAGAGATGCGACCTACTTCTTCAATTATTTGCTGGATGTATTACAATAGCTGTCTCCTCTACAGTTTCTACCCACCCAGCTCGCCTTAGAAGGATGGAAATCATTCGCTGATGTCTTACCAGATGCCCTACCATCCTGCCCCTCTTGTCAGTTTTTTCCATTTATTCTTTTCCTCGCTGATACTCTGGAGAGCCTCATCATTCCTTACGCTATCAGTCCATCTAATTTTCAACGTTCTTCTGTAGCACCGAATCTCAAATGTTTCGATTATCCTCTTTTTCCAGTTTTACCAAGGTCCATGTTTCACTAACACATAATGCTGTGCTCCAAACGTACATTCTCGCAATTTCCTTCCTCTAATTAAGGCCCATGTTTGATAGAAGTAGATCTCTTTTGGCCAGGAATGACTGTTTTGCCAGTGCTAGCCTGTTTTTTAATGTCCTCCTTGCTCCGACCGTATTAGGTTATTTTCCTGCCTAGGTAGCAGAATTCCTTAACTTCATCTACTTTATGTTCACGGATCATGGTGTTTAGTTCCTTGTTGTTCTCGTTTCTGCTACTTCTCATTACTTACGTCTTTCTTCCATTTACTCTCAATCCATATTGTCTACTCATTGGACAGTTCATCCCATTCAACACAACCAGTAATTCTTCTGCGTCTTCACTTTGGATAGCAATGTTGTCAGCGAATTATATCGTTGATATCCTTTCACTTTGAATTTTAATTCCACTCTTGAACCTTTCTTTTATTTCTTTCATTGCTTCTTCGGCGTACAGATTGAAGAGTAGAAGCGAAAGTCTACAACTCTGTCTTACACCCTTTTTAATCCGAGCACTTCCTTCTTCTTCGAGCCTTATTATCATCTCTTGGCCCATGTACATATTGTATGTTACCCGTTTATCCCTATAGCTTACCTCCATTTTTCGCATAATTTCGAACATCGTAAACCATTTTACATTGCCAAATGTCTTTTCCAGGTCGACGAATCCTATGAACCTGTCATGATTTTTCTTTGGTCTTGTTTCCATTATCAACTGCAACGTGAGAAATGCCTCCCTGATGCCTTTACTTTTTTTAAAGCCAAACTGATCGTTACGTAACAAATCCTCAATTTCCCTTCCTGTTCTTCTGTATGCTGTTCTTGTCAGCTACTTGGATGGATTAACTGTTACGCTAATTGCGCGATAATTCTCGCACTTGTCGGCTCATGCATTTTTCGGAATTGAGTGGATGATACTTTTCCGAAAGCCACATGGCGTATCGCCATACTCATAAATTCTACACACCAACACGATTACTCGTTTTTATGCCACTTCCCCATTGATTTTTGAAATTCTGTTGGAATACTATCCATCCCTTCTGCCTTATTCGATCTTAAGCCTTCCAAAGCTCTTCTGATTCTAATACTGGATCCCCTGTATCTTCTGTATCGACTATCATTTTCTTTCTTCCATCAACTCATTATAAAAGTGTTACCTCCCAAAGGAGTTTTGAAATTACTCCTTCTACGTATCCGCTCTCTCCTCTGCATTTAAAAGTGGAATTCTCATTATACTCTTAATGTTACCATCCTTGATTTCAATTTCGCTGAAGGTTGTTTTTGACTTTTCTATACGCTGAGTCAGTCTTTCCGACAATCATTTATTTTTCGATTTCTTCACATATTTTCCTGCAGCCATTTCACCTTAGCTTCCGTGCACTTCCTGTTTATTTCATTCCTAACTGACTTGTACTTCTGAATTTACCTGAACATTTTTGTACTTACTTCTTTCGTCGATCAGCTGAAGAATTTCCTCTGTTACCCATGGTTTCTTCGCAGTTACCTTCTTCAATATATATTTTTCTTTCCAACTTCTATGATCGCACTTTCTAGCGATGGCCATTCCTTTTCAACTGAAGTGGCTACTGAGCTATTCCTTATGGCAGTATCTATAGCCTTTAGCCTTGGAGAACTTCAAGTTTATCTCTTCATACCTTAGTTACTCCGTACCCCACTTCTTTGAGGACTGATTCTTCCTGACTAGCGTTTTAAACTTCAGCCTACTCTTCATCACAACTAAAGTGTGATTTTAGCCTGTATCTGCTCCTGCGTACGCCTTGCAATCTACTATCTGATTTCGGAATCTCTGCTTGACCAAGATGTAATCTAACTGAAATCTCCCCATATATCCCTGCCTTTCCCAAGTATACCTGCTCCACTTGTGATTCTTGAATAGAGTATTCACTATTACTAGTTGAAATTTATTGGAGAACTCAGGTAGCCCCTCTCGTCTTTCATTCCTACTACCAAGCCCATGTTCTCCCGTAATCCTTTCTTCTACTCCCTTTCCTACACCCACATTCCAATCCTCTACGACTATTGGATTTTCATCCTCTTTACGTAGACCTGTTGTTTGTAAGTCGCTTGATTGCTGAACTCCTTAGTTTTGAATTGTAAAAAGTTAGAAGACTTTAGACTGCCAATGCTTTGTGGATGACGTTAGTCACTAATAATGATAATAATAATAACAACAATAATAAAACAGTTTAGACCCTACTGCACCATGGTAAGCCCTACATAGTTGTTGTTGCGCTGTGCTCTCAACTAGTTCACTTAACTATTATGATGAAATCTGATTAAAAAGAACTGTATCAGACGGGTTTCACTTTTATTTAGAAAGCATTTTCTGTGGTTATTCTGTAAATTGGATAAGCACGTTTGTACAGCAACTATCTCATTCCTTCCCTCCCATTCATGCAGTCTCGTCACACTGTCACGATCTCTCTCTTCTTCGTTGTCATAAACTGTCTCATTATTACTGGCTTCCACCTACTTCAGTTTTCTCCTTTTTGTACTCTGGTAGGAGCATTTCATCGCTGGTTCCCTTCTTCCCTTCTTTTCCCTGTCACATCAGGGCATGTCACTCACATGAAAAGAACTTTTTGGGACAGTAAAATTTTGATACCTCACATACGTGAAATTGAAATAACGTAAAATTAATTTTACATCTCAAACCGGATTTAACCTGCATAAAAATTTTGCATGTACTTCGACACAACGACATGTGGTTCCCAGAACCCTTCTAATGATAACGGAGACGCTATACAGCATATTTCTCCGTAATACGTCACTTTATAAACTACGTTTTCGTTTCACGCAGGATTTTTACGTGCGTATTTTACGTGTACAAGTAGGGTAACTTCGGACCTCTTAATCTGAGAAACGGATAAAGATATGAATAAAATTTGCAAGGTTGTTCTATATCGGGATCTTAGGAATATACCGTAATAAATTGTCATATGCTGTGCATAGCCGTCTTGGGATTCGCGTCTCCGTTGTTGGTGAAGAAAAGTAGTAAAAAGACGCTCCTTTCTAAGGAACCACTCATGAGCTAGTGAATTTCGGAAATAGTTAAAGATATTAATAAAATTTTCAAGGTTGTTCGAGATCGACATCTGAGGAAAATATCGTAAAAATTTCAGCTATTTGCAGTGCATATCCGTCTTGTCATTTACCGTTCGGTTTTGTACAACAAAAAAAAAACCTTTTCCGGGTGTTTCTAAAGAACCAACCATGAACTAATGATGCCTCCATAAGCACCTTGAGACCCACTGTGGACTACACGGAACGCGAAAAGAAACAAATTATTTGTTCCATTTTACTAAACAGGGGGACGTTTGTAATTTTCACATTTTGGTCCTATACTGTAATATAGTGACACTCAGACGATCCTTCTGTTGGGCATACAAATCGTTCCTAGATCAAGGGCTATCCCAAACACTTGACCCTACCTTTCTATCTCCAATGGAACGCGAGGTATTCCCGGCAGAATCCCGTTTTTATGTGCGGCGTTTGGAACATATTAGGTAGTGCATGCTGTTGCATGCGTACCGATGTGTACGAAAGCCGAGAGGAAACAATAACAATGGAAGACAATGAACTAACTCTCAGATTAAAAAAGGGGTATATGACAGGAATGTAGTCTTTCGCCGCTTTGTTCAGTCTGTACATCGAAGAAGTCATGATGAAAATAAAACGAAGGAGGATTAAAATTGGGGTGAAAGTATCTCAGTCATGATTCGCTGATAGGTGTGTTATCTGCAATTAAAGTGGGGAAAAATAAAAGGACTTGTTAAGTTTAGAAAAAGTATGGAGGGCGAAGCAAGGTGGTCATAAAAAGTATCCCTACTCAGAAAAGGTATACTAGTGTCAAAAAGTGGGTTAATTTTAGGAAGAAATTTCTGAGTATTGAGAGGCACCCACATGCCTTGCTCATACTGTGGCATCAAGCAGTCAGGCCTGCAAGATGAGTGGTCTGCCAAGCGAGTGGATTCATTCTTATTTATCGAGTAACATGAGCTCTAGTACTCACAATTAAGTTACAAATTATTCTCCTGTTTGAATATTATGCAACGGAAACGGATAACGCACATCTGACTATTAGTAATTTACACAACTATGACTGTTCACTACGCACTGGCAATACCACATTTTCTTTCTTACCCAACGGCTTTGATAAACACGTGGCCATCGCACTGAATATGAATGGCGCACACATTATAAATTCTGGATATCATGACAACATACTATTCGAAGGAATAGGCCACCAATCTTTTTCTTTTCACTATCTTTTTTATTCCGGTAAATTCTATAACCTAAAGACACCATTACATTTTCTACAACAATTGCACATGAGAAACTCCGCCCAGTGGGCATGGCTTTACATGGGTGATTCTCTATCTTATGGTCTCGTAATTATCTAACACTACAGCGCACTTTCTGGATAGGATGGTGGATCTTTTGCTATATCTCACACTTCGACTCTCACACCCATCATCACGAAAATTTCCTCCAGACCGAGCGGTACAAAAAGGAACATGCATAACCCACTACCTCTGGACCTATCTTGCTACTCTCCCATGCATGAAACACACCACACTGGCAACATGGAATACAACAAAAGGAATAGTCACAACGTTATAATGATATCACTTTCAACTTTCCCACTTCAATTAGTATTCATCCCAGTTTCACACGACACTGCCCAACCTCGTAACTTTTCTTTCCTACTATGAACTCTGGAGGATATATGCACGTTTTCCTGTGCATGCAAGCCAAGTGGCGTTGCTGGATAGACGGCTGACTCACCTTGCTTCACTCTCAGGGTATTATAGTTTGAATCAAGCGTCACACGGAAACATAACAGGCAAAGTAATATTAAGAACATATTCATCACACACGCGAGTCCTCAACTGATACCATGGACGAGTACTTCTCCTTATCCTTTGTCTCATACACAGATTGAGACTCACACAGTACTCACCACGTGGAAGTACTCGTTTTTAATTTCAAGTCCTGCACACGCCATTTCTTAAATATTTCCAACTTATAGTACACACGCCAGTAATTCAGCTTAACTTATGCACTCGGAAGTATTTCAACTTATTGCTACACGTGGTTTCATTGTGACCGTTGGTCACTTCCGAAGATTACTACGATCCCCTTAATATTACCTGCCTGACATTTAATTCTCCCCACAAAAGTTCCTGAAATAGAGAAATTATTATTCCAAGCTACTCTTAAGTATTCCACATGCATACCATTCTGTCCACTCTTTTGTCTTTACGGACCACACCTAAGACAGGTCTTACCAACACAAGATCCAGCGCCAGAAATGCTGAAACATGGCCGTTCTTCAGGTCATCTCGCATCTCCGTCGAGGTGGGGGAAGACCATGCTACCCATTGGTCAGCCACATTTCAGGCGCTCAAAGCTCAGGTAAATTTCATCTCTTTGGTTCCACCAAAGGTGACCAAAGGACCGTCTCAAAGATGGTCATATATTGCACATTCACTATCTGCGGTTAGCAGACGACCATACATTCATTCATTTCACAGATCTCACCAAATTGGATGTAGGGATTTATTTTGTGGGAGTGCACATGTGATCAATTGAATTAATAAATTCTCCATCTTTCCTACACTGGTATCCGGCTTCGGTGTACTAAGTGAAACTGAGTTATTATTAGAAAAAAAAATGTTGTTCTGACAAGAATAACGAAGAATGTTGTACCTATTTTCAATGTCGGGCGGTAATGTGCCCTTTCACCATGTACGTTTGGAGCACAGCGTTGTATGGTAGTGAATCGTGGACTGTGTAAAAATCGTAAAAGTGGAGAAGCTGATGGTTTGAGATGCTATAGAAGGATACTGGAAATGGCGTGAACTGGTTAGGTATGAAGAGATTGTCCGCAGAAGCAATGGAAGGAAAGACCTTTAAAAGACTGTCCAGAGGAAGGGATAGGATGATCGGACATGTCTTAATATATCAGGGGATAGCTTCGCTGACGCTACACTTCCGTGATACTAGAGAGAACTGCAGAAGTTTAGAGGGTACCACAGAAAAGCAAGTCATGCTGGGACGGATCAGGCCAGTCATGATATTGATGATCCAAAATAAAAAAATGAAAAAATTAAGTATTGGAAGGGTAATATCAACCATTCCAAAATGTGTCATTTATAGGACCAGCTGTAGATTTCGACTTTTGCTTGGTCATCATAGGTGCAGTTACCAAAGTGTGGCCGGCCGGGCTGGCCGAGCGGTTCTAGGCGCTACAGTCTGAAACCGCGCGACCGCTACGGTTGCAGGTTCGAATCCTGCCTCGGGCATGGATGTGTGTGGTGTCCTTAGGTTAGTTAGGTTTAGGTAGTTCTAAGTTCTAGGGGACTGATGACCTTAGAAGTTAAGTCCCATAGTGCTCAGAGCCATTTGAACCAAAGTATGACATAGGACCCAACATGTCCGAGCGTAAACGTTAATAAATGACAAGCGTTAACGTGACTGTGACAAACCTACGTCGCTCTTTGGTAACTGCATCGATGATGACTGTGTAACAGCCGAAATCCAGATCTGCTTCAATAAATTTCGCGACTGACTGGTGTCCTTCATTAAATTTGAATACTCAACGGTCGCTGCGCATGCCGGGATCTAAGTGATTCCTACTTACTTAAAAAAATTACAAGAACTGAACATATCACTCTCCCGTCTTTTTCAGTTTTCCATTAGTTCTTGCCGTTAATTCCCATTTATATGAGTTCTCAGTTGCGTAATGCTCCTAGCAAGGAAAATTCACTGGCATTGCTGCCTTTTCAAGGCAATTATTTACGCTGATCTCGCAGTTATTTTTACTTATTATTTTTTCTTGTATTTTCATAAAGAAATTTTGTTGAAAACTGCAAACAAATCTTCCTGAACTTAAAAACAAAGTTTCTGGTGATCTAAGAAAGACCTTCTGAACAAGTATAAAAAATTTGGTAATGATAAATCCTGTTTCCGAATCAAGACACTCATCCTGAACAGTAGAAGTCACTTCTCGAAAATGAAGAAAAATAATACTCCTTCGAAAAACAGAGAAGTAAGTTATTCTTCGAAAAACTGAGCAGCTAGTATTGGAAGAAGTAATGTTGCTCCTACGAAAACTAATAAATCGTATTCGGTCTATGACAGCCCTGCTTCGAAAACATTAAACCCTTCTTCGAATAAAGTTAAAGCACTTAATCACAAAAATTAAGGCTCTTCCTACCAAAAAACAATATTTTTCTTCCGAGAAATTAATCTCTTTTTGAGGGTGGGTTGGGTTGGGTTATTTGGAGGAAGAGACCAAACAGCGAGGTCATCGGTCTCAGCGGATTAGGGAAGGACGGGGAAGGAAGTCGGCCGTGCCCTTTCAGAGGAACCATCCCAGAATTTGCCTGGAGAGATTTAGGGACATCACGGAAAACCTAAATCAGGATGGGTAGACGCGGGATTGAACCGTCGTCCTCCCGAATGCGAGTACAGTGTGCTGACCACTGGGCCACCTCGCTCGGTAATCTCTTCTTGAGGAAAAACTACTTCGAAACAACTAAACTCTTCCTTGTAAGGATGTAAAAGCCATTCTTTGAAAAAAAAAAAAAAACTAAAACATTTGAAACTTCCTGGCAGATTAAAACTGTGTGCCCGACCGAGACTCGAACTCGGGACCTTTGCCTTTCGCGGGCAAGAGCTTCTGTAAAGTTCGGAAGGTAGGAGACGAGATACTGGCAGAAGTAAAGCTGTGAGCACCGGGCGTGAGTCGTGCTTCGGTAGCTCAGATGGTAGAGCACTAGCCCGCGAAAGGCAAAGGTCCCGAGTTCGAGTCTCGGTCGGGCACACAGTTTTAATCTGCAAGGAAGTTTCCTATCAGCGCACGCTCCGCTGCAGAGTGAAAATCTCATTCTGGAACTAAAACATTTCTTTGAGTGATAGAACTAAAAACTCATCTTTGATATGCTAATATTCTAGCACTCTACGAAGAAATCCTTATATAAACGCTTTTATAAGACAACAGATGACCATCTTATTGGACACTATCGAACACTGCTACAAAGGTGAACTGCCAAATTTGCATGGGACGATTCGGTTATTTTCATGCACATCTGGAAAAACACGCTTTTGAGACTTCTTCTGCTCTTGGTGTTGTCTGCTATTGCACCAAATCGTGTATAAATAACGAACAGCTCGGTGGTAGCTACTGCGTATTGCTTTCTGGGCCATAGA
The DNA here is from genome assembly GCF_023898315.1 of Schistocerca nitens. Lineage (NCBI taxonomy): Eukaryota > Metazoa > Arthropoda > Insecta > Orthoptera > Acrididae > Schistocerca > Schistocerca nitens. The sequence continues at coordinate 26,940,107 of NC_064614.1, forward strand.
AGTGCGCCGCCATTTCCGTAGGTAGTTATCACGTCCCAGACGAACTCACAGCCGGAATACGGCTTAGCTCTTAGGAAGAAGGAAGGCTATTGCCTACGGAGCGCGCTGCAGTAGCGGGGTAAACGCAGGAGCTGTGCTGGCCGGAGAATGCGGAATGGCGACCGCCGGCCAGGGCAGCGAGCGGCCCAGCTATACGCCGCGCGCATGCAATATGCGCGGCGGCCGATCGCTGTTTACGACTGTCGGCTGTTTACGAGTCCCTGCTGGCCGGCCCCAGGTAGCCAGTCACGTCCTGCCGAGGGCAGCCCGGGCACACACTGCGCACTGTACTATTCACGCCGGCGGGTTCTCCACCTGCTGTACGTGCCTGATGCTCAATGGTCACGTCTGCCTCGCCGACAGATGGCGCCCACTGTCCAGAAACGTCCGCCGCTGTCTGGCAATGGCAACTTGTCCCTTGTCAGTTTGCAAACTAGACAAAATTTACCTACAGACGGTCGGGTTACCGTGCACTGAGGTAACAAAAGTCATGAGATACCTCTACATCTACACCTACATCTACATCCATACTCCGCAAGCCACCTGACGGTGTGTGGCGGAGGGTATCTTGAGTACCTCTAACGGTTCTCCCTTCTATTGCAGTTTCGTATTGTTCGTGGAAAGAAGAATTGTCGGTATGCCTCTGTGTGGGCTTTAATCTCTCTGATTTTATCCTCATGTCTCTTCGCGAGATATGCGTAGGAGGGAGCAATATACTGCTTGACTCCTCGGTGAACGTATGTTCTCGAAACTTCAACAAAAGCCCGTACCGAGCTACTGACCATCTCTCGTGCAGAGTCTTCCACTGGAGTTTACCATCTCCGTAACGCTTTCGCGATTACTAAATGATCCTGTAACGAAGCGCGCTGCTTCCGTTCGATCTTCTCTATCTCTTCTATCAACCCTATCTGGTACGGATCCCACACTGTTGAGCAGTATTCAAGCAGTGGGCGAACAAGCGTACTGTAACCTACTTCCTTTGTTTTCGGATTGCATTTCCTTAGGATTCTTCCAATGAATCTCAGTCTGGCATTTGCTTTATCGACGATCAACTTCATATGATCATTCTATTTTAAACCACTCCTAATGCGCACTCCCAGATAATTTATGGAATTAACTGCTTCCAGTTACTGACCAGCTATATTGTAGCTAAATGATAAGGGATCTATCTTTCTATGTATTCGCAGCACATTACACTTGTCTACATTGAGATTCAATTGCCATTCTCTGCACCATGCGTCAATTCCCTGCAGATCCTCCTGCATTTCGCTACAATTTTCCATTGTTACAACCTCTCGATATACCACAGCATCATCCGCAAAAAGCCTCAGTGAACTTCCGATGTCATCCACAAGGTCATTTATGTATATTGTGAATAGCAACGGTCCTACGACACTCCTCTGTGGCACACCTGAAATCACTCTTACTTCGGAAGACTTCTCTCCATTGAGAATGACATGCTGCGTTCTGTTATCTAGGAATTCTTCAATCCAATCACACAATTGGCCTGATAGTCCATGTGCTCTTACTTTGTTCATTAAACGACTCTGGGGAACTTTACCGGAGGCCTTGCGGAAGTCAAGAAACACGGCATCTACCTGGAAACCCGTATTTATGGCCATCTGAGTCTCTTGGACGAATAGCGCGAGCTGGGCTTCACACGATCGTCTTTTTCGAAACCCATGCTGTTTCCTACATAGTATATTTCTAGTCTCTAGAAAAGTCATTATACTCGAACACAATACGTGTTCCAAAATTCTACAACTGATCGACGTTAGAGATATAGGTCTATACTTCTGCACATCTGTTCAACGTCCCTTCTTGAAAACGGGGATGACCTGTGCCCTTTTCCAATCCTTTGGAACGCTACGCTCTTCTAGAGACCTACGGTACACCGCTGCAAGAAGGGGGGCAAGTTCCTTCGCGTACTCTGTGTAAAATCGAACTGGTATCCCATCAGGTCCAGCGGCCTTTCCTCTTTTGAGCGATTTTAATTGTTTCTCTATCCCTCTGTCGTCTATTTCGATATCTACCATTTTGTCATCTGTGGGAGAATCTATAGAAGGAACTACAGTGCAGTCTTCCTCTGTGAAACATCTTGGAAAAATCATTTATTATTTCGGCCTTTAGTCTGTCATCCTCTGTTTCAGTACCATTTTGGTCACAGAGTGTCTGGGCATTTTGTTTTGATCCACCTACCGCTTTGACCTAAGACCAAAATTTCTCAGGATTATCTGCCAAGTCAGTACATAGAACTTTACTTTCGAATTCATTGAACTAATATCGTGCAGCAACTGGACGAGGCATGCACCCAACAAATCTTTGGAGCAATGGTGGATCTACAGCCGTCCATGTGCCGGTGCAGAAGTTTGTGCACGGAATAACCTCTCGATGACGTCTCGTAAATATTCTATTGAATTCCTGTCGGGCGCTCGATCTGCGTGGCAAGATCATTGGCTCGAACTGTACACGATGTTCTTCAAGCGAATCAAGAACAATTGTGGCCCGATGACATAGAGAATTACTATTCATAAAAATTCCGTAGTTGCTTGGGAAAGTGAAGCCCACGAATGGCTTGGTCTCCAGGTATCCGAAAACAACCGTTTCCAGTCAATGATAGGTTTAGTTGGACGAGAGGACCCAATCCATTCCACGTAAACACAGCTCACAGCATTATGGAGTCACCACCAATTTGTGCAATGTAAAACGGTACTTTGCGGGCAGGTGTGTCAATTAGCATCATATTAATTAAAATCGGGGAAGAATTAAAAACGGGAAAGTAATATGAAACTTTTAATAACTGCACAGTATTACTAACAAGCAATATAATGAAAAGTAATAAAAAGCAAAGTAGCAAAGACGAAGCGGGACAGAAAGATATAGGAGCGCGTTTGTTTTTTAATACATATAAAAGAACATTTAACACGTTATTGAGCTCTCTACCTTCAGTTATCGCGATCGGGCTAGTCGATGAAAAAGTGGTACGCGACTGCGAAATTCGTTAAGGAGATTATTTAAAGACTCTTCAAGCACGTTTAAAATAGATTACGTGTGACGAAGTGATCAGAGATGCTTATTGTCTGGTGAAGTGAAAATGAATCCTATAACATAATTCGAACTTTGTGTTCACCATCTTCATCATTTAAGACTGATTATGCCCTTCAGCGTTCAGTCTGGAGCATAGCCCCGTTATGAAATTCCTCTATGATCCCCTATTCAGTGCTAACATTGGTGCCTCTTCTGATGTTAAACCTACTACTTCAAAATCATTCTTAACCGAATCCAGGTACCTTCTCCTTGGTCTGCCACGACTCCTCCTACCCTCTACTGCTGAACCCATGAGTCTCTTGGGTAACCTTGCTTCTCTCATGCGTGTAACATGACCCCACCATCTAAGCCTGTTCGCCCTGACTGCTACATCTATAGAGTTCATTGCCAGTTTTTCTTTGATTTCCTCATTGTGGACACCCTCCTGCCATTGTTTCCATCTACTAGTACCTGCAATCATCCTAGCTACTTTCATATCCGTAACCTCAACCTTGTTGATAAGGGAACCTGAATCCACCCAGCTTTCGCTCCCATACAGCAACGTTGGTCGAAAGATTGAACGGTGCACAGATAAGTTAGTCTTGGTACTGACTTCCTTCTTGCAGAAGAGAGTAGATCGTAGCTGAGCGCTCACTGCATTAGCTTTGCTACACCTCGCTTCCAGTTCTTTCACTATGTCGCCATCCTGTGAGAATATGCATCCTAAGTACTTGAAACCGTCCACCTATTCTAACTTTGTTCCTCCTATTTGGCACTCAATCCGTTTATATTTCTTTCCCACTGACATTTCTTTCGTTTTGGAGATGCTAATCTTCATACCATAGTCCTTACATTTCTGATCTAGCTCTGAAATATTACTTTGCAAACTTTCAATCGAATCTGCTATCACAGCTATGTCATCCGCATATGCAAGACTGCTTATTTTGTGTTCACATATCTTAATCTCACCCAGCCAGTCTATAGTTTTCAACATATGATCCATAAATAATATGAACAACAGTGGAGACAGGTTGCAGCCTTGTCTTACCCCTGAAATTACTCTGAACCATGAACTCAATTTACCGTCAACTCTAACTGCTGCCTGACTATCCATGTAAAGACCTTTAATTGCTTGCAAAAGTTTGTCTCCTATTCCATAATCTCGTAGAACAGACAATAACTTCCTCCTAGGAACCCGGTCATATGCGTTTTCTAGATCTATAAAGCATAGATACAATTCCCTGTTCCATTCATAACACTTCTCCATTATTTGCCGTAAGCTAAAGATCTGGTCCTGACAACCTCTAAGAGGCCTAAACCCACACTGATTTTCATCCAATTGGTCCTCAACTAATGCTTGCACTTTCCTTTCAACAATACCTGAGAAAATTTTACCCACAACGCTGATTAAAGAGATACCTCTATAGTTGTTACAATCTTTTCTGTTTCCATGTTTAAAGATTGGTGTGATTACTGCTTTTGTCCAGTCTGATGGAACCTGTCCCGCCTCCCAGGCCATTTAAATCATCCTGTGTAGCCATTGAAGACCTTACATTCCACTGTATTTGATGAGTTCCGACTTAATTTCATCCACCCCAGCTGCTTTATTGCACTGCAATCTATTGACCATTTTCTCCACTTCCTTAAATGTGATCCTATTCCCATCATCATTCCTATCCCATTCTACCTCGAAATCTGAAACATTACTGATCGTATTCTCACCTACATTGAGCAACTCTTCAAAATATTCCCTCCATCTGCCCAAGGCATCCACAGGATTCACCAGCAGTTTTCCTGACCTGTCCAAAATACTTGTCATTTCCTTCTTACCTCCCTTTCGAAGACTGCTAATTACACTCCAGAATGGTTTTCCAGCAGCTTGACCCATAGTCTCCAACCTGTTTCCAAAGTCTTCCCAAGATTTCTTCTTGGATGCTGCAATTATCTGTTTGTTTCTTTCTTCAACATAACTTTCTCTGTCTACCTGAGTTCCAGTATGTAGCCATTTTTGATACGCCTTCTTTTTCCTTTTACAGGCTGCCTTGTCTGTGTCATTCCACCAAGCTGTTTGCTTCGTGTTAGCTGGGAAAAATACTCTTGGGAAACTATTATGGTTGTGGAACGCACGAAAGTTGTGCGCAACGGAAAGCTATAGTTAACGTAATTCTGCATTTTATAAAATGGTGAAACGCGTGTGCGCGGAACATTAATAGAATCTTATCCTTGGACGGTTGCGGGGGTAACTGATACAAACAACGCGCCAGCATAAAAATAGTTCGCTTATTGACTACCAGATATTAATGAACGGGGACCTAAAATACTAAAACAGGATAGGATCATCACCTCCAATCCCGATTCATATTTCATATTTTGTTAGTGAAAAGAGAAGCGTTAATAAGGAAACTACATTTCAATTTTATCCACGATTTCAGCTTCATTACATAGTCTTGACTACATGATAAACAATATCTGTGGAAGTATCGTCATAATATTTAGCCAACCAATATTGTGGGACACCAAAAATGTAAATGCATGAAATTGTTCTTACAGCGGATGTATAATGTGTGAGTGCGACGAACTATATTGAGAATCTGAACATCCATTACGTACTTACATGTTTATCTGCGAAAATGGCCCTTGTCGGTACATCAACATAGAGTTCGAATAGAATCTCTGGAACATTGCAAACCATTCAGATTAATGGAACATCTAAATACGCATAATGCTGGTACCGCCAGGATGTGCTCTTTCTCCTCACCCCCGTGCCAGTAATTGAATTAAGAGTCAGCCGGGAAATACATTTAAATCAATTGACGACCAATGAGCTAGCGCCACGAATTTTCAAACGTCCACTGCCGTGTATGAAGGCGAGTGACACCACGAGTGTTAACGTCGATCGAGGGGTGTCGTCGTGAGCGTATTGAATGACATTGAGCGGTTACAAATGTCTTGTTGACAATATGGGTCCATGGCTTCATGGGGTCTACGCCACATCGAACCCTACTATCAGCTCCTAGCAAATGAAATCGGAGCTCATATGACCAGACCACAGTTTTCCAGTCCAACCGGTATAGCCACGAGCCCAGGAGAGGCGTGGCAGCCGATGTCGTATTATTGGAAAAGCTCTCGCATCGGCCGTTTGCTGCCATAGACCATTAAAGCTCAACTTCGCCGCCCTGTCCTAACGGAAACGTTCGATTTCTGCTGTTACTTCACGCAATATTGCTCGTCTCTTACCAATGAAAACTCTACGCAAACCTTCAGAATATGAAAGAGAGTATTCCAATCAACATTGTCAAAAGCTTTCTCTAAGTCTACAAATGCTAGAAATGTAGGCTTGCCTTTCCTTAATCTATTCTCTAAGATAAGTGTTAGGGTCAGTATTGCCTCACGTGTTCCAACATTTCTACGGAATCCAAACTGATATTCCCCCAGGTCGGCTTCTACCAGTTTTTCCATTCGTCTGTAAAGAATTCGTGTTAATATTTTGCACCCGTGGCCTATTAAACCGATAGTTCGGTAATTTTCACATCTGTCAGCACCTGCTTTCTTTGGGATTGGAATTATTATATTCTTCTTGAAATCTGAGGGTATTTCTCATGTCTCATACATCTTGCTGACCAGATGGTAGAGTTTTGTCAGGACTGGCTCTCCCAAGTCTATCAGTAGTTCTAATGGAATGTTGTCTACTCCCGGGGCCTTGTTTCAACTTAGAAGGAAGGGCTACCATATTATTTATTTTTACCGGGGGCCATTCGTTTCTGAAACCGTTGCCTGAACCCTCACTCAGTTTGCAGTTTGCGGTTTGCAGGGTTTTAGTACACAATAAAAATGCATTATTTGCTTATCATTTCAATGTAAGTAGAGTCCTGCCCTGGGTCTAACACCAGTCATCTAGAACATTTATCACCCTTGAAGAAACATTATTGTAAATGTTTGAATTTCCTCATGTTGAGAAATGAGGAGGAGCTTTCTGTTTCACTTGTTAAAAAGCTTTCTAAAGCCAAGATTTACATAAATATTTCTCTATTTTCATCAATCGGTTTCGATAGACTTTGCTGTCATCTTCAGGTTTTCAAAATTTAAGTTAAAAACCGCGTTCATTGTAAGATGGAAACTCACGGCAAGTTGTCATGTCAGTGGGTAAAATGTTGCAACTCATACAGTTGTACCATGTACGCTGTTTAAGGTGCAGCAGTAATCAGTCGAACACGTTTTGTATTATCGCGAAATGTGGGAGAGAGTGTCACTGCAATGATACAGGATTTGGGCTGGACATCATGAAAAGAAGGGCGTTTTTCGTTACGACGGAATCTTCTTACTAAATTCTAATCACCAACTTTCTCCTCCGAATGCGAAAATATTTTGTTGGCACCGACCTACAAAGGAAGAAACGATCACATCGATAAAATACGGGAAATCAGAGATAATACGGAAAGATGTAGGTGTTCGTTCTTTCTGCGCGCTATACGAGATTTGAATAATAGAGAATTGTGGAGGTGGTTCGATGAACCCTCTGCCAGGTACTTAAATGTGGTTTGCAGAGTATCCGTGTAGATGCTTGTGTAGAATGTAAACATATGTGCATTTTATTGTATATTGTGATTTTTGTGACGTAACAGTCATCTGTGAGCGCTAAGTGTACGAACATGGCCATGTAAACAAGCTGCTTAGTGATTGTAAATGTTTTATTACTGACAAATATTTGCGTAACTTGTTACATTTTATCCACTAACATGACAACATGGCGTGGGGTTAGCGAAGTCTGCCGAAACCGGGTGGTGTACATGAAGAAACATGAATACACTTGTTTTAGCTGGGCTTCACAGTCATAACAAACTTTTTGAAGCATTATCAAGTGCTGATATTACGGCTGTAAGCCTTGTCACCGTAATGTAAGCTGACACATTTGTATGTCGTTGTCAATCTTGTTAAATACATTCGTGTCATTGTTGCACAGTGCTATCACACGTATTCAAACATGGTAAAACAACATAATCTATAAATGCACATGTTTGTTGACGAACAACGACATACAAATGTGTCAGCTTACATTACGTTGAAATGGCTTAAAGCCGCAGAATCAGCACTTGATGATGGCCTAAGGCCGAAATTGCAACAGTGTGTAATAAAAACTTATAACAGTCACTGGCGTAAAGATGATGTCCTTCAAAAATGAAGACATATTTTTGCGATCTTGGCTCCAGAAAGTTTTTTACTTTGTAAATATATCATGCCATGATTCGTTTCCTCTCTAGCGGTTCTTTGCTGAACTCTGCTTAAAGTTTATTACTAAATGTGGAAACGGAATTTTGCTAAGCACTTTGAAAGTGAAATGTACAATTTTTACACTGTCAGAATTATATTAACACTGTTAGTTAATATTATATTAATAAATGGATGACTCAATACATTGGTATGTCTGTATTTCAATGGTTAACTCTGGAGAAAGAGCCACAGCGGGAAGGAGTGGAAAAAAACTTGTTTTTAAGAGGCGTTAATATTGTTATTGAAGACTCTGTACCCTTCGATGCTTTAAAAAACATACTACATGATGAATTCTGCAACACTGTTAGGGAAAAAAAGTAGCTGAGAAATGGCCCCAATAGATGAGCAATAGTATTGATTACATTGGTTTATTGGAATAATGCGGCTGTAGAGAGAGTGATTTTCTCTGATAAAAGTTCTGTGGACGGATCAATGGAATAAGCTACTGCTGAAAATGTAAACCTGTTGTTTACTGTACCGTACAACATGAAAAATGTAACACGTGCTCAGTACTGTGAAAGAATTGCCTGTATAAAGACTTCTCAAGAAAATGTCCAAGGAAATGAAGAAAAACATGTGAAATAAATCTCATTATCTGAATTGCCCCGGTTTTTCAACATTAAAACATTGTAACCCTAACACAAGGGCGAAACTACTGGTAGAAAGATAACGGAATATAGACGAATTACATCAGGTGATGCTGAGGGAATTAGCTTAGGAAACGAGACACTTAAAGTAGTAAATAAGTTATATTATTTGAACAGAAAAACTAACTTATAATAGCCAAAGAAGAGAGCATGTAAAATGTACTGGGGAATGGCAAAAAAAGGGTTTCTGAAGAAAAAGAAATTTGTTGAAATCAAGTGCTAGGAAGTCCTTTCTGAAAGTAATTGTATGGAGTGTGGCCAATTACGAAAGTGAAACATGGACGGTAAACAATTTAGACAAGAACATAATAGAAGCTATTGAAATGTCGTGCTACAGAAGAATGCTGTAGATTAGAGGGGTAGATCACATAATTATTGAGGAGGTACTGAACAGAACTGGGAAGAAAAGAAACTTGTGTCACAACCTGACTAGAAGAAGGGATCGGTTGATGAGACACATTCTGAGACATTAAGGGATCACCAATTTAATATTGGAGGAACGAGTGTGTGTGTGTGTGTGTGTGTGTGTGTGTGTGTGTGTGTGTGTGTGGATCGGGATAAAAATCATAGAGGAAGACCAAGAGATAAATACAGTAAGCACACTGAGACAGACGTAGGTTGCAGTGTGATTCGGAAATGCACAGGACAGAGTGGCATAGAGAGCTGCATCAAACCAATCTTCCGACTAGTAAACAATAAACTGTAACTGGGCTTATCGGCTCATGATTAGAATACTTAGCGACTGATGAAAAAATGAAAAGGCTCTGAGCACTATGGGACTTAACTTCTGAGGTCATCAGTCCCCTAGAACTTAGAAGTACTTAAACCTAACTAACCTATGGACATCACACACATCCATGCCCGAGGCAGGATTCGAACCTGCGACCGTAGCGGTCACGCGGTTCCAGGCTGTAGCGCCTAGAACCGCTCGGCCACCCCGACCGGCTAGGGACTAATGACCTTACCAGTTAAGTCCTATAAGATTTCACACACATTTGAACATTAGAATACTTGTACAAAATCGGTTCAAATGGCTCTGAGCACTATGGGACTTAACATCTGAGGTCATCAGTCCCATAGAACTTAGAACTTCTTAAACCTAACTAACCTCCGGCCACCAAACACATCCATGACCGAGGCAGGATTCGAACCTGCGACCGTAGCAGTCGCGCGGATCCGGACTGAAGCACCTTGAACCGCTCGGTCACCACGGCCAGCTACAAAATCGGTATTTGCAATAATAAAATATAACACTCAAGGTCAGAGAGAGGGCGTTAGGAGATGGATGGGAGGAAATGGAAATAGAAAGTGGGAACGACGAGATTGGCGAGAGAGGGCAGAAGAGGATGGAGGGAGAGGGAGAGGAGACGATGTAGCCTACAGGGACAAAGGGACGAGGTGATGGAGAGAGACAGGGGAGAGTAGAAGGAGGTAGGAAATAGGAGGAGATATGCAAAGAGAAGATGAGTATGAGATGGACAGAGACAGGGATTAGAAGGAGATTAAGAGGTGTATGCAATACCCATACATATTAGAAACGCATTTCTCCTTTCTTTTACGTGTAAACAGATTGAGACACAGCAACGTGTAGCTGGGAAAAGCTGATACTCAAGAAGAATGTTATTTGTAAATACCGACAAGCCTTGCATACGATAACGCTGTATCATAGGCACCTCGCATTCTCTTAATGTTGTGAGTTCAAGGATATCTGTTATTTTGATAAACATCAGCCTGTTTATGGGAATCTCCAAAGCATTAGACATGTGGAATGCCTTTAGAGAGAAGGAAGAATAACGGGCATGTTTTCCGCCTGGCAAGCTTAGCCCGCCACCGTGGCGGCTTGTTAGCTCTTCTGACACGCCACACGTTTCGTCGAGCACCGCCCGCTCCCTCTCCCCTCCCCCCGTGCTGTTTACCGCCGGCTGGCTAAAGCGTGCCTGCAGCCCGGCTGAGTAAACAGGCCGGCGATCATAGCCCTCGCCGGTGAGCCCGCGAAATTAAGCGCAAACAACGCGCCCGCCGCGTTCGACCGCCAAATATTCGTACCTGCTGATGCTGCCTGGTACTGCGGCGGCGGCATCTATCTTGTCCGACCCTCGGATTAGTCTTCACCCCGGTAGCGTTGACTCTCATTGCATAAAATGCATAAAATGAGTCCTTACCTTCTTCCGGCGCATTTGTTGGCAGAATGCCGGCCGCGGTGGCCCAGCGGTTCTAGGCGCTACAATCTGGAACCGCGCGACCGCTACGGTCGCAGGTTCGAATCCTGCCTCGGGAATGGATGTGTGTGATGTCCTTAGGTTAGTTAGGTTTAAGTAGTTCTAAGTTCTAGGGGACTGATGACCTCAGAAGTTAAGTCCCATAGTGCTCAGAGCCATTTGAACCATTTTTTGTTGGCAGAATGTCCACAGGTGTAATACTGGTTCTCGGTGTCCAATGGATACAATGTTTGGGCTTTCCAAAAAGTCGCGCCCGTAAGACACCGAAAACCGGTGGCGTACAAATGGAATGTTGTATCAGGTTTTTCATTCCACCACATTACTGTCTCACATAAGCTTAGGGAGATCCACTAATTCAAGAATCATAAAAATTATTTGGATTACGAAATAAAACCTTCTCTCGAAAACAACCTGTCATTTACAAGATAACAGTGAAGCCGCTTAAGAAAATTTCAAGCTTTTTCTTAGACTTTTTAGCAGACTCATCAGGCAAAACAAGTGTAAGGTGTTGGTAGTTTATTGTGACTACTTCACTGTAACAATAAACGTTGCTTAGATCTTGTACCAAGAATAGCGGTGCGACGCTATGGCACTGCATTGCTTTCAAGAGGAAACTGATTCGGTTGCTCGTCTGGTAATTCTGTTGTAGATTTTCCAAGATCGATTCAGACAAATGTCAGGATGATAACATCGTCTAGAATAATTTAGATTTCATTACTCAATGCGAGCTTGTGCTCTGTTCCTAATAACCACATTTTCGATGACGCGCTAGTCCCTAATCCACCTTCATATTTATCTGCCTAGTGAACCTGACAAATCAACAATACATTGACACACAGACACCACAAGCAATGAAAAGTGTTGAGGACCCATCCTGATTCAGGACAGATGACTCCAAATATTGTATGTTTTGCTTAATAGCTTACAAGAGGAATCTAAGAGGAATGAACTTAGATGACATGAAGAGCCACATATTCCTCAAACCATTGTAACACCTCATGTTCCTCAAACCATTACAACACTTAAATCACAATTTGAAATCACACATGCACCTGTCATTTATAGAATTACCAGTTTCCAAATCACCGTCCTTAGAACTTTACCTAGCACAGAGTCATTCGCTACAGTAAGAACATGACACACCAGGTTATTTCTACACAAGTAGCAGGTGACGAGTAGGTGCAATGATGCTAACTAAATACGAGGGAACGTTCAAGGATCCGATAAGCGAACCAACATCAGACACTGTGGCCCTGTATCGCCAGATACTGACAGTGGCAAACATATCACCAATCCCATTTTATCCCACGTCAACGTATCTCAAATAGAATGCTACTATCCGCCTGAACAGTTGCGTGCTGGATAGCGGGACGCATTGAATTATGTTGTTGTCTACACAGTGGTATCCTGTCGTCCAGTTACTGACTACTGTTTAGAGAATGAAAAGGTATTCTAACTAAGCTGTAATCTACTATCTGTGCAACCGGCCAATTTCAACTGTTTGTCATTTTCAAACACGTATTTTAAGCTTCACCCTTCATTTCACATTTTACACTACTGGCCATTAAAATTGCTACACCAAGAAGAAATGCAGACGATAAACGGGTATTCTTGGACAAATATATTATATTATAAGTGACATATGATTCCATCTTCACGCAATTTGGGTGCATAGATCCTGAGAAATCAGTACACAGAATAACCAGCTCTGGCCGTAATAACGGCCTTGATATGCCTGGGAATTGAGTCAAACAGAGCTTGGACGGCGTGTACAGGTACAGCTGCCCATGCAGCTTCAACAATATACCACAGTTCATCAAGAGTAGTGATTGGCGAATTGTGACGAGCCAGTTGCTCGGCCACCATTGACCAGACGTTTTCAGTTGGTGAGAGATCTGGAGAATGTGCTGGCCAGGGCAACAGTCGAACATTTTCATCACGCCGGGTGGTACGCCAGTATGGCGATGACGAATACACGCTTCCAATGTGCGTTCACCACGATGTCGCCAAACACGGATGCGACCATCATGATGCTGTAAACAGAACCTGGATTCATCCGTAAAAATGACGTTTTGCCATTCGTGTACCCAAGTTCGTCGTTGAGTACACCATCGCAGTCGCTCCCCTCTGTGATGCAGCGTCAAGGGTAGCCGCAGCCATGGTCTCCGAGCTGATTGTCCATGCTGCTGCAAACGTCGTCCACCTGTTCGTGCAGATGGTTGTTGTGTTGCAAACGTCCCCATCTGCTGACTCAGGGATCGAGACGTGGCTGCACGATCCGTTACAGCCATGCGGATAAGATGCCTGTCATCTCGACTGCTAGTGATACGAGGCCGTTGGGGTCCAGCACGGCGTTCCGTATTACCCTCCTGAACCCACCGATTCCATATTCTGCTAACAGTCATTGGATCTCGACCAACGCGAGCAGCAATGTAGGCTTCAATCCGACCTTTATCAAAGTCGGAAACGTAATGGTAGGCATTTCTCCTCCTTACACGAGGCATCACAACAACGTTTCACCAGGCAACGCCGGTAGGAAACGTTCCTCATGTAAGCACGTTGTAGGTGTCGCCACCGGCGCCAACCTTGTATGAATGCTCTGAAAAGCTAATCATTTGCATATCACAGCATCTTCTTGCTGTCGGTTAAATTTTGCGTCTGTAGCACGTCATCTTCGTGATGTAGCAGTTTTAATGGCCAGTAATGTAATACATGAAAATTAAAACATGCGTTTGAAAATAACCCACGGTTGAAATTGGCCAGTTTCTCGGATAATAAGCAGACTATAGGCTACTTGGGCCATAATTTCAGTCTCAAAATATGTTGAGGCTATGGACCCCCACAAAGAAAAAAATTTCTGTGACTACTGGACTCATCTTTCCTACTCTTCAGCCGTCCAGTTTTATAAGCAAACATGTATGTGTTGTCTCGTACTTCGAGATATTAACTCCAATACGCCATAGCTTTTGTTTAATGTGGCTGCTCACCTGTGGTTGTCTAACATCGAATTTACGACTGGCTTTGACCCATCTACCCACTGTTGCAATTCGCAACGGTCGAAACAAACCCCTGCCAGCAACATGTTGTTGGACGTAGCAGATAACGCTGAGCCACGCAAGATACTCACGGTACTACCTTCAGTCGGTGGTTTGGTACCTGCACGACTGTGGAGTGACCAATGTACCTGACACCCATGATGTGCACGTGATGCTGCGCAACGCATCGATTCTGCACTCAACTCTTGGACCACCGACTAACGCAAGCAAGTTACGTGACATGCCTAGCTATTCCATTGCATTAGTGACACGAGAACACTCTCGCCAATTTAAGAATCGCCCACATCTCATCGTCTGTATTTTCGTGTTGCTGCATGTGTTTAAGTCGGTGGGAATCAAAGGTTGTCATGGAAACATGCTCTTTCATAAGTGCCACGGGGCTCATTCCTGCTCCCGTTACTGTTCTCCTTCTATGTCAATGCCACAACGTCGATTCTGTCCTCCTGTTAATATTTCTAAAGCGAGTTCTTGTTAACCACGGCACGTCCTTTCCACGTCTTATGTGGTGCGAGTTATTGGTGTAGGACAGCAGGTAGATTCCATATTACTGTATTGTTATGTTTCCGAAAAGCGTGCGTCACTATTCAATATGTCAGACGGCAAAAACTACGACAACATATACCTCACTAACTCGAAAACCTTTAGACTAATAGTACCAGGCACGTTGGAATGAATGGCAAGTGCTCATCAGTTACAAAGCTACCGTCAGAACTCCACCTATAAGTCAATATCTGACCGTATGTGCTCTTTAAGAACGTAAACGATCTATTGTATAGAGAATACAGTAATCTGAAAATGTTTAGACCTACTGGTGACCCTGTTGTGTTCGGGAAAGTATTGTCGTTAAGTAACAATATGAGATTTTTATTTGGTGTGGTAAATGGCAGCTTGTTTTAAACGTGGATAAATGCTTCCTGAGACAAAGATACCTGTAAAGTTCGAATTCTCATTAATGATATGCACAGGCGTAATGTTGCGAAACGGCATTAAATAGAACAGCCACATAAGGTTGCAGGTAAGGCAGAAGGCTGACAGCATTATTATGAGCAATCTAGGAAAAGGCAGCGCATCTGTAAAGAAAACTTCATATAGAATACTTGTGACGGCTTCTTCAATACTGCTAGACGTTTGGAATCCCCAACAGCTAGGATTACAGAAAGAAACTGAAAGTATTCAATGATGTAATGCTAGATACATTAAGTGCGCTACTTTACGTAAATGCTCCTTGAATCTAAATGGGAATCATTAGAAGGAAAGCAGATGTTCTTTTTGTGCAAAACTGTTGGAAAAAGTTTAAAGAAGTTACATCTGCGTCAAGGACCTGATCGGTTCTTGTGCTTACAATGTGTATCTCGCGTAAGGGCGCTAAGAACAAGCTAAGGGAGGTTACAATTCGTAACAGAGGTATACTGGCAGTAATTTGCCATCGCTCCGTTCCCGAGTGAGTGGAAGTGACTAGCAATTGTTGAAAGTGTTTCCTGCTATGTGGTTTATACAATGGTTTTGCGCTGTACATGTTTAGCTGTAGATGTTACTACTCTACTTATGACTTGTTTATGATGCAAATTGGTCGCTTTTTCGCCGGAGCCCCGTTCTTTGTTAGTGGAGTAGCTAGCAATAACTGCTTAATATCACACACATTGTGAGAAGCGATGAGACGGGATGTTACACCACACGGAGATACCCGTTCCGTGATGCTTCACTGGGTGTCTTGACCTAATATTCGAAATCATCGTTTCCCATTGCTATACTGCTTCTTAAACCTGCCCTGTGCGGAGGTGGTGGGCGCAGACAAATTCCCATCTCGGCCTCATCAGCGCCCATAACGAGCGTGAAACCATCCAATCATTGCCAGCAAACTCGCCGTAATTAATTGACAATCAGCCCGGGCGAAACCGCGGTCGCAACCCGCCAACGCCGCATCCGCCGCCGCGAGGCGCCACTGTCGCCCAGGGCGCCAGGGCATAACACCTGAGGACCAGTGGTGGCACGTAGCTTAGCTCAGGGCGGGGTTCGGTTCTGGGGTGGGGCAAAGGAGTCGCAGATTGCAATTGTATTCTCCTCTCACCTCCTCTCCAGAACCTGGGTGTCAATCCTGAGAGCCGTCATGGGTATTTTCGCTGCTGTTCCGGCAGGTTTTGCAATGTGTTGCTGGAGTCGTTTTGGGCAGGTGAAGGAAGGGGACATAAAAAGCAGATAAGCACAAGCAAAGGAATCACATGTTATTAAATGGGCACGAGTCAGAAATGTGGTAATTTTTAGTTTACTATTGCTTAAATACTTCGTATATACCTGCACCGAGTGACATTAAAAGGGCTGCAGTCCACCAGTTAGTGAGTATTTTATGAGATACTGAAAACAGTTTTATTTTTATAGTGATATCAGTCAATGACTCCTGACGGTTTAAAGAAAGAACCACGAATTTTCACTCGTGCCCCTTTGAAAATGAAACTTAAGTGACAGCACGAACTGACGTTGCAAATCTGTAACGCTCTCTAATCGCACCACTAGGTGGCATTACTGGCAGTGTTGACACTTAAACAATATACTGCAACTGTCTGGACTATTGTTCATTGTTGTCCTTGTCTTTAACACAATTCAACGTGCATTACATTATATGTTGACATTAGTGTTTACAGAGTATTTTATCATACAATAAGTGCTTCCAAGAGTGATACTAATATTGCATAGCAAGGCTGGTGATTCGTAAAAGCGAAAGGAGTTTAAACAATCAGAATGTTATAAAGCCAACAAAATGAAATCTACAAGTATAGAAGGTGGGACGCATGTGAACCCCAAGGAAAAGTATCCGAGCAAAAATAGCTGCATTCACTTGCAAGTAAGTAGCAGCTTTGTAGTGTCTTAGTAAATCAATAATATATTATGCTTATCCATTACGGATATTTTAGAATCGTGACTGTATATTGAATGTAAATAAGTTATACAAAACTGCAACCAGTCACTTTTGAATAATTTTGTTTTATTCCATGAACCGGTTTTCGAACCTTTTCAGGTTCATCTTCAGATGGTTTCAGGAAGGTACATCATTATTGCTAGCATAATGCTGGGTGCTGGCTCTATGACAAAAAGATGGATCACACTTTAATGTATCGCCATGACTATAGCTTACCTGTCGATATGGATGTAAATTTAGTTTTTTACTTACTGCGACAGTACAGGAGGCTTTTTTTGGTTAGTGTCGATCTGTCTGCCTCCATTCTGATGTCCAGTTGTTGTATCACTACACAGACTTCCACACAAACTATATTAATTACACTATGACAGCGAGACTTTTCCAGCATCCAGCATGCGCTTTACAACTGTTGCTTGTAACAAAGATCTTGACAGAAAGATATGGCATAGGCCAACTTGCACAGAGATGTAATTTGTTCTTCTTTACATGTATTATTATTGTTGATGTTGTTGTTGTTGTTGTTGTGGTCTTCAGTCCAGAGACTGGTTTGATGCAGCTATCCATACTACTCTACCTGTGCAAGCTTTTTCATCTCCGAGTAACTACTGCAACTTACATCCTTCTGAATCCTTTTAATGTATTCATGGTTTGGTCTCCCTCTACGAATGTTACCCTCCACGCTGCCCTCCAATACTAAATTGGTGATCCCTTGATGCCTTAGAACGTGTCCTACCAACCGATCCCGTCTTCTAGTCACGTTGTGCCACAGATTCCAATTATCCCCAATTCCATTCACTACCTCCTCATTAGTTACATGATCTACCCATCTAATCTTCAGCATTCTGCTGTAGCACCACATTTCGAAAGCCTCTATTCTCTTCTTGTCCAAGCTATTTGTTGTCCATGTTTCACTTCCATAAATGGCTACACTCCATATAAATACTTTCAGAAAAGATTACCTCACACTTAAATCTATACTTGAGGTTAACAAACTTCTCTTCTTCAGAAACGCTTTCCTTGTCATTGCCAGTCTACATTTTATATCCTCTCTACTTCGACCATCATCAGTTATTTTGCTCCCCAAGAAGCGAAACTCATTTACTACTTTAAGTGTCTCATTTTCTAATCTAATTGCCTCAGCGTCACCTGATTTAATTCGACTACATTCCATAATACTCGTTTTTCTCTTGTTGATGTTTATCTTATATACTCCTTTATGCTTTGTATATTATTCTACCTAAATCCTAGTTGTGCTTCGTAATTTTCATACTATAAATTTACCAACAAGGGCGGAATTTGATATTTACGTATTTCTTGTTTTCCTATTATCTTATTTTATAATCCGTTCACATGATAACAGTAATGTATAATGTGATCCCGTAGGTTTTCCTGGAGTCTTATTTCATTATGCTCTTCACGGGTATGCTGCCGGATATGATCGTCTTCAGTACACGATATTTCGGCGATCCATCTGTCCGCCATCTTCAGGTGCGATCGCTGAGTTCCGGCGTGATTGTGTCTCAGCGATCGCGCCTGAAGATGGTGGCCACAGGGAACGCCGAAATATCGTGTACTGAAGACGATTATATCCGGCAGCATACCCGTGAAGAGCATAGTCAGTACTGTATGATGACTGTAAGCTAATTGAAACAGCAAATAGTGTAAAAAGAATGTGAATAATTCGATGTTTCTTTGCTTGTGTCCTTTATTTTTCTGTGTGCCAAGCTTTTATTTAGAATACACGAATGTTTAATGTACAATACATTTCTTAAGTTCCATGCTGTCATTAATTCAGACTCTACTTAACCTGTACCGTTTACTCCAAAATATGTCAGTAATATTGCCTTACAAGAATATTTTACAGTAAACAACGCTATATAATGAAATACGTTCATTTTACGTAGGAATAGGTATATAATTTGTATTTTCGTGTATATTTTGCATTAATTGAAACAGATCTTAACAATAATACATGTGTGCACAAAATTGCTTGGGAAAAATTTGAGAAGAATCCTGCCCGTATATATTTACACAGTTTCACAATATTACAGCAAAAAATGATCAAGTTATATATCTTCAACAGCAGATTGACATGCGTCATATGAAGCAGAGGCGCCCAAGGAATTACGCTCCAAGGATTAAGTCGACCAGCCTTAAGTGGCACATACCCAATGGAACTACAACAGAGAGAGTATGCTTCGATGCTTTTGGAGGAGCTTTCAGAGTCAGGTTGAAAACAATAAAAAGACTGTAGGCATTGAAAATTGCTGGCAGAACAAGAGAGGAAGCATATATCCCTCAGCCTATCAACAGCAGTCCACTATATAGTGCGAGATCATATACCATCCTTTCCACGTAAAGAATGCCATTATGTAGGTGGACCAACACGATATTACCCAGATGTTGACCTCAACATCAAACTGATTCCTTGAGAAACATCCTCAAGAAAGAAGTAAGTTACAGAATGAGATTTTCACTCTGCAGCGGAGTGTGCACTGATATGAAACTTCCTGGCAGATTAAAACTGAGTGCCAGATCGAGACTAGAACTCGGAACCTATGCCTTTCGCGAGAAAGTTCTCTACCTTCTGAGGTAGCCAAGCACGACTCACGATCCGTCCTCATAGCTTCGATTCTACTAGTTTCGTTAAATGTAAGGTGGTACTTTTACTGGACATTCTTCAAGGACAGCTTTAATTATAAATTTTTAAGGTCACAAATAGACACTTGTTGCACTTGTGAAGAGCTAAGTGTTCAACTGAAGTCTTCTATACTAAATGATACAGCACAGTGTTCTGAATGTGAGAGAAATAGGAATCAGGTCTATTAGAAGACCAGATTCTTTCATTGTCTTTAGATTTTATGCAGAACGTCTTTCTGCTAACACTTCCAGTGCACGATACGTTTTATGTAAGACAACATACTGTTAACGTATTTTGCATACATAATATAACGGCTGACATAAGTACAATATACGTCTGCCGTGAAAATGAAGGCAACAAAAGTTCAAATGAAGCAGGCTCATTTATATAAGATTATATGAGGGCTGTACCACAAAAATACACCGAACATTATCTCTTTTCAGACAACTGTTCACCTGAAAATAAGAATGGCACCCTCAGCAGATATTTGTTGTACCTAATCAATCATAGGAGACTCAACAAAATGCAGCAATACTTTCGTTTGAGCGGCACAGTTTTCTGCGCTATGATAGGTATTGTATGATTATTTAAAAAATCACGATAGATTGTATACTGTGCGTGATGTTGTAGAGGTGAATCTTACAAGTTCGATGAAAGGTAAATTTCTTGTTTAAGAAATTGGTGCTATTGAGATATTAGACTTCAAGTCATGGTGGCCACTGTATTTCAGGAAGACCATAATTTTGCAAGAAGCTCAAAATAGCGAAAGACAAGGAAAGATAACTTCCTCTGGTAGCACTTTTTCCCATTTTATATTTGATAGTACCAGAGCTTCTACGACGATCAGTGGGCTTGTTGTTGTTGTTGTGGTCTTCAGTCCTGAGACTGGTTTGATGTAGCTCTCCATGCTACTCTATCCTGTACAAGCTTCTTCATCTCCCAGTACCTACTGCAACCTACATCCTTCTGAATCTGCTTAGTGTATTCATCCCTTGGTCTCCCCCTACGATTTTTACCCTCCAATACTAAATTGGTGATCCCTTGATGCCTCAGAACATGTCCTACCAACCGATCTCTTCTTCTGGTCAAGTTGTGCCACAAACTTCTCTTCTCCCCAATCCTATTCAATACTTCCTCATTAGTTATGTGATCTGCCCATCTAATCTTCAGCATTCTTCTGTAGCACCACATTTCGAAAGCTTCTATTCTCTTCTTGTCCAAACTATTTACCGTCCATGTTTCACTTCCATACATGGCTACACTCCATACAAATACTTTCAGAAATGACTTCCTGACACTTAAATCTATACTCGATAATAACAAATTTCTCTTCTTCAGAAACGTTTTCCTTGCCATTGCCAGTCTACATTTTATATCCTCTCTACTTCGACCATCATCAGTTATTTTGCTCCCCAAATAGCAAAACTCCTTTACTACTTTAAGTGTTTCATTTCCTAGTCTAATACCCTCAGCATTACCCGACTTAATTCGACTACATTCCATTATCCTCGTTTTGCTTTTGTTGATGTTCATCTTATATCCTCCCTTCAAGACACCATCCATTCCGTTCAACTGCTCTTCCAAGTCCTTTGCTGTCTCTGACAGAATTACAATGTCATCGGCGAACCTCAAAGTTTTTATTTCTTCTCCATGGATTTTAATACCTACTCCGAATTTTTCTTTTGTTTCCTTTACTGCTTGCTCAATATACAGATTGAATAACATCGGGGAGAGGCTACAACCCTGTCTTACTCCCTTCCCAACCGCTGCTTCCCTTTCATGTCCCTCGACTCTTATAACTGCCATCTGGTTTCTGTACAAATTGTAAATAGCCTTTCGCTCCCTGTATTTTACCCCTGCCACCTTTAGAATTTATTAGCCACAATCTTCTTCAGGGATTCCACCGTACACAACGCCCAATAAACTAGTTACCCATCGGAAAAGGTTCCAATAAAGTCCAACGATTTACATGACAGACAAACTATGGCTTACAAAATGATGAAATCAGCCCACAGACAAGAAAATAATCCTATATTCATTAATAATATACGAAAGAATGAATGGATAAGTCATTATAAAATATTGTTGTATGATGATATTTTAATTCTGACATTATCTGAACTAAATGACAAGAAAGACCTGGACGATATTGATATGAGCGAAATGACGGAGGTTCTGAAATCTACAAAAAATAGAAAAGCCACTGGTTTAGATGGTACTGAGATGGAACTGTGGAGATATGGAGGGCTATTCCTGCGTCGAAGACTTCTTCACATACTTAATCTATTTTGGTGAAATAAGAAGGTACCAAAAGACTGGCTGAGAGCCAAAGTAATATGTGTCTCTAGAAAGGGCGATAAAGATAAATGTGGTAACTATCAAGGTATAAACCTCCTGGATTCAGTCTATAAATTATATGCCAAAATCCTGAATGCAAGACTTTAAAATATCAAGTAAAAGTTAATATCTGAAGAACAATCAGATTTTGCAAAAGGACAATCAACTATTGGCAATGCTTTTACACTGCAACAAGTCATAGAAACCTTCGATAATGTGAACAGAGGAATGCTATGGAATATCATCACTGAGTGAAGTTATCCATTCCACCTCATAAACGTTACTATGAGTCTATACACAAACACCGAAGTCATTACAGGTATGGGAAATAGAACAAAGCGACTCAACACAAACAAAGGAGTATGACAGGGATGCCATATTCCTCCAACACTCTCCAACTTATACATAGATGAAGTTATAAGAAAATAGAAAATGTTGAATGTACATAGAGTTCTTTTAGATCGTGACAATAGACTAAATCTAATTTTATATGCAGATGATCTAACTCCGATTACAGAGAATGAAAGTGATAGCCTCAAATAACAACCTAACATTGTTGGTAGGTAAAACGAAAGGGATGGTATTTCAGGGCAGACTACCAGTACTACCTAAAATAGTATTGAATAATAACGTCATGGAATAAGTAAAACTTTTTAAATATCTAGGATTCGACTTCACTTACAAACACAGCCATGACGTGAACCAAAAATTAAATTTATTTATTTTCATATCTGGAACAATCGTAAAAAGTTTGCACAGTAAATTCTGAAAATAAACCCAGCTGAAGTTTCGTGAAACAGTAAGTACCAACCCTTACCTATGGAACTGAAGAGTGAGCAACAATAAGACAACAAGAAAGCAGAATACAGGCTCAAGAAACGATTTTTCTAAGATGAATGGAAGCATGTACAACGGAAGATCGAAAAAGAAATGAAAATACAAGGACAGATATAGAAATATATAACCTAAACGAGACAATAAAGGGAATTGTGAGAAAATAGAAGGAATATGTTTACCATACGGGTGGAGAAAGGTTCCTGGAAAAGGGTCTAAATTACAACTGCACTGGAAGAAGAAATGTAGGAAGACCACGTTTTTCTATAAAGAAATTCTGAAGTGGCCAGTAACGAACGACAACCAAGACGACGAGCAAAAGGACTGTGAAAAATCGATTTTAGTTGTAGAATCGTGCATAACTATTGTATAATGTAGAACAGTGAACGTTATATTTTCTGCTATAAAGATAACGATAACATGAGTGAAAATGATATATAGTTTGAGATTTTTCTAAGGCCTTAGTTTTCAACCATTAGTTTTCAATTTTTAACAATTGATTACATTACTTTAATATTACATTAGATTAGGATGATGTTTGGTTTGTGGGGCGCTCAACTGCGCGGTTTTCAGCACCCATGCAAATTCCCAACGTTTGCTCAGTCCAATCCCACCACGTTCATGAATGATGATGAAATGAAGAGGACAACACAAACACCCAGGCATCTCGATCTAGGTGAAAATCCTGACCCTATTAAATTAGAAATCCAGATTTTGTAAAAGAATCACGTTTACATCAGGTTAAATAAAAATGTGAAGAAACACGGTAGTAAGAAGTAATTTCCGACAAATGTGTGTCAGTTGACTTCAGTCCATTTAAAAATATACGATTTTTCAAGATGTTATTTCTGGTCAAAAGCAGGCATTTAGTATCAAACGTTGGTCTTAACGGCAGAAATAAATTTGTGAGAATGTTCAGTCTGAGTACAGCATTGTTTGGAAGTGAATTAAGAACTGTGGGAAAACTAGAATGGAAGAGAGCGGAATTGTTTGAAATGTGTTCTGCAACAATATGTTGAAAATTAGAGTGACTGATAAGATGGGAAATGGGGAAGTTCCCCACAGAATTGGCGGGGAAGGAAATACGTGGAAAACACTAACAAGGAGGAGGGCAGAATAAGAGGACATATACTAAGACCTCAGAAAAGAACCTACATGGTTCTTTAGGTACATGTAGAGTATAAAATCTATATGTGAAGACAGAAAGTGGAAAATAATCAAAATAGAATAAATACGATGAATGCAAATGCTATTCTCACAATTCAGCGATCACCTTACTCCAATGTCCGCTTCCAACGAGCCACTTCTCACTGAAACCAGTTATGTGGGAACAACGGAAACTATGTCTCTAAAGTGTTGACCTGCGCAAACGAATCAAAAGTTTCTCATTGTGCTAAAGATCATAATAAAGTAGCAAAAAGGTGCCAGCTTTGTTGGTACTGTCTACCGGAGACTCCTAATTGATTATCGAGGAAGGTATTATGGTGTAAGGATTGTTGTAGCCATAATACCTGAAAGGCTGACGTAGTTACCACTTCTCCACAAACTGTCAACAATAAGCCTGAAATGTTGCAAATCCCCATGCCTAAGAAGTCCAAACTTTCAGCAATTAATAGCGGTCGTGCTATGCGCAGGTTTATCACTCCCAGTTTAAAACTACCAACAGTTCTAAGTTAATTCTGCACTCCATACTCGTTTCTCCCACCGACGATCAAAACTAATAGAGCCATTTAGTCAAATAATAATTTACGTGTCCCTCCAGTAGCGGATTATAATATGGGAAATAAAGACTTTAGTTAATCGCGGCCGCGCGGGATTAGCCGTGCGGTCTGGGGCGCTGCAGTCATGGACTGTGCGGCTGGTCCCGGCGGAGGTTCGAGTCCTCCCTCGGGCATGGGTGTGTGTGTTTGTCCTTAGGATAATTTAGGTTAAGTAGTGTATAGGCTTAGGGACTGATGACCTTAGCAGTTAAGTCCCATAAGATTTCACACACATTTAAACATTTTGAGTTCATCGCAGTTCATGAACAATGGCAAAATTTATTTTACTGTAGGAATTGTTCTTTGTTCAAAATTAATTTAAACGACATTCTGATTCACGAAAGTCCTGTATGCCACACCACATAATGTAGTTCTTCACATTAAGACTTAAGGTTATTGTAATCACAGAGCGAATAATTACGCTGAACATGGATCACCTCGAGAATAAAATTTCATTCTTGTTACACTGAAACACATACCTCAACGCTTCTGGCATCTCAAGAGCTCTGCCGACGAAGTGGTACTGATTCAAATAACGCGCTCATCTGGCGCAAATGCGCACGACAACGATAGTTCGTAGATGTGAACAGGCCAAGATTATTTTTACTACTTGTTGCAAGTTAACCAGCTGTTTCTGACAGACTCGTACGAGCACAAAGTCCACTGCATTGTAAGCGAGATGTTTTCCATGGACGAAATGTTTCAAAATGCTACGGTATCGTATTTAACAATGCGATTGTAGTAATGGAGATATTACAGATTCAACGACGACTAAACAAAACAAAAAAAGTGACTTAAGTGCTATTGCCTTGCTACTACAGTTCTAGTTCTGTTAGATTTTTGCGGACGTGTGATACAGCATCTCGAGTAAAAATTTTTAAATTTGTGGTCAGTTCCTATGGTACCAAACTGTTAACGTCATCGGTCCCAGGCTTGCACACTACTTAATCTAACTTAAACTAACTTACAATAAGGACAACACTCACACCCATGCCCATGGGAGGACTCGGATCTCCGATAGAGGCAGCCGCGCGAACCGTGGCACGGCGCCCTAGACCTAACGGCTACCTCGCGCGGCTTTCTCGAGTAAAGAGAGTGAACGAAGTATCACTGAGATATTGCGAAGAAATATCGTGCAAATAAGAGGAAGGAAGACTTCTGCTGTCTTATCGACTGCCCCTCTTACACAGCAATCGGCATGAATTTTGTGCGCTGTTAGTTCTGTAATTTACGTCTCTCTGCCAATTATATTCTCTTATTCTCAACTTCCTCCCAGATAAGAAGTTGCCTGCAATATTCGACTTATGAAAGTGGACTGTGGTGCCTCTGGCTTTGTTTTTTGTGTAAAACTTACGTCGGAAACAACGTACTGAGTTCTCGACTTAGCGGCTTAATGTTCTTATCCGACTTGTCGCTCATCTTGAAATCGTTCAGTAATTTATGTGAACAAAGGTATTATAAGTGAGTAACTTATATTGTCTCCCAATGCGATTCAGAAGTTTGAAATTTAGTTCAAAGGTGATTACAATCTTCTTCTGTAACGTGGCGCCCTGCGTCAGGCTTGGGCTGTGACGCTTCGACAGCAAGGCGTCGACATATGTGGGAAATAGACCAGAACTCAGAGAGGCGTAAGATGAGTCAATGATGTCATATTAGCACAAAATTTCACCACAATTCTCCCCAGAGCCACAGTGGACATGTCAGACGGTGGGAAAATTATCACAAAAATCGTTCAAATGGCTCTGAGCACTATGGGACTCAACTGCTGAGGTCATAAGTCCCCTAGAACTTAGAACTACTTAAACCTAACTAACCTAAGGACAACACACACATCCATGCCCGAGGCAGGATTCGAACCTGCGACCGTAGCGTCGCGCGGTTCCAGACTGTAGCGCCAGAACCGCTCGGCCACCAGCGGCCGGCGAAAATTATCACACTCCATACATCTACATGGTTTCTCTGCAACACTTAAGTGCCTGGCAGAGGGTTCCATCGAACTATTTTCATACTACTTCGCTGCCATTCTACTCTCGATTGGCTTACCCCCATTTCACCCATTCTTTTGACGCCTCTGTCATGGAGGTCAGAACAGCGACACCCAGCTATGAAATCAAGTGGTTTTCTTGTGGGTGGCGATGAAAACATTTCAGACACACCAACGCTCAATATGGACATGAAAAGGCCTGAGAGGATGCCATGAAAGGCTTCAGTGAAACCATCCCTTACCTTAGGGCGTTAATTCCATTTCGATACCCTGAGCTGAGTGGCGGAAATCGCACAACGAAGGCTGCTAGCTGCATGCGAAATATAAGGGGTGTTGAAAGGAATGCCTGTCATGCTGGCTCTTAGTATTCAGTGGTACATTTTTAACAGCTCATTAAAGATGCACTTGGAGCGGGGGTATTTTAGAGGGAGCCTTTGGATTTTGCATGTATGTCGCAAGATGGCGCGAGCTGAAAAAGCATAAATATCCTATGGTTCATCGGATCAGATTCACATTTCGTCGAATTTTTTCGAAGGGTCCCTATTGATTCCATTTTGTACACCAAAGCAAAAATTGCGGTTGCTCTCGAAAGGGATTAGCTCACGGTCATTGGGGTTGCAGGTCCACGAAGTCGTTAGAGAAGGGTCGAGTCGTTGTGGGGGTGTGATCGGAGCAAACGTTTCCCATGAACGTAGTCCTGTAGCTCAGCACATTGCTAACTGTCGTTTCCGACCTCAGATATGTGGGAATCAAAGCCCTAAGGGAAGGAGTGGATTCATTGTCGCCCTTTATACCACCAACTCAGAAACATTCGTGTCGATACACAGCGGTGGGTCTCAAAAGTTATCCTTGTCCACCCATAAAAAACTGCGTGATTTCGACTCTAGGCTTCGATAATATTCTTCTCGGGTGTGTAGACGGATCATAACGTCATCTTGTCAAGATGACGTTATGATCCGGCTGCACACCCGAGAAGAATATTGTCAATTATTACGCCAGGAAAGCCTTCGTAATCACGACTCTAGACTTTACTTAATTACAATTAATGACGAATTATAAATTATATTTTTTACTGAAGGAATCGTTCTTTCTCCAAAGTTAATTTAAACCGCATTTTGATTCAGAAAAATACATTACGCCACATCAAATAAACTACTTCTTCAAAGTAAAACTTCAGGTATACTGTAAACACAGTGCGAATGATTACACTGAACTTAATCTCAAGGTGGGTGAGATTCATCCATGTTACACTGAAACACATTCCTCGATGCTTCTGGCATCTCAAGCGCGTTGTCGACCAACCGGTATTAACTGAAATAACACGCCCAACGCGCGCACGACGTGAACAACAACGATTATTCATAGGCCATTGCGGGCAGGCCGAAATTATTTTTACTGCTGGATACAGCTTAATGAGCTGTTGCTGCATGCAGCGAAACTGAAAGTGGGTTTAAAAATGCCAAAAAAGAAATAGTAACTGTTATGATATGTTGGGAGGATAAAGGAACCTCACATTCGAAAGTAGACAACTCGCCGCTCCTTACAGTTACAGATTGGCTTATTGGTCTGCAACAGACTTCTCTCAATCGAATCCACGCAGGAACTGAAGTCGGCAGTATTGCTCCTCAACAAGGAATAAAAAGAGGTCGTATTACACGAGATAGCTAAATCCAATATACTACGATGATTTATCCACAGGAGCCGCCTGTTGCATAGGAATAAGAAAGGACGTATATTTTGTCTCTAACAATAACCTTGAGATTTCACTTTTTGGAATCTGTGTCGTCGTCTCAAAGCTGTAATATACACTGGTGCGCGAAACTTAATGACGATAGTAAGTTTCGCATGAAACTATGCCAAGTACCATAGGTCGATAAAACTTAGACCATACACAGAAAGGACTGCTACAGTATAGTAGAGAAGGTAACTGAATGAAACTCGGAATAACGAACAAAAACGACACTTTTGTACAAAGAAAATAATTATAATGAATAAAGTTTGTTGACACTGTCAACCAGGGAATACGCTATCTGAAATTTTTCTTAATTTATATTAGGGAGTGAAAAGCAATGTTGACAGGGTCGCACATGAAATCTTCTTTATTTGGACTAATTACTATTTTAGGCTAACAATCTAGGCCTCGTCATATCATTCTTGATTAGTGTTGGTGCCATTATGGCTCCGCACGGTTAACGTCTTTCTTAAAATGACAGCGTCCATGCCTGACACAATTAAAAAGATCATTTAATCGTTCGTGTCCATTGTAGATTAGATTAGATTACATTATATTAGTTTTTCGTTCCATAGATCCGTGTTGAGGAGATCCTCGTGGATGTGGAACATGTCACGTTTTTTTTAAGCTGAAATAACAATACTAATAGTATGAATATATACATCATTTGTTTCTATTAAAAAATTCGTCAATGGAGTAGAAGGAGTTGGCCAGTAGTAAGTCTTTTAGTCTCCTTTTAAACTGATCTTTATTTGTAACTAAATTTTTTATGTTTGCTGGTAAATTATTGAAGATGAGTGTTCCTGAGTAGTGGACCCCTTTTTGAACTAAAGTAAGTGCTTTTAAGTCCTTGTGCAGATCATTTTTGTTCTTGGTATTGTATGTATGAACTAAGCTGTTTGTTGGAAAAAGAGGTATATTATTTAGGACAAATTTCATTAAGGAATATATATACTGAGAGGCAGTAGTTAGTATACCCAGTTCTTTGAAGAGGTTTCTACAAGACGTCCGTGAGTTTACTCCACAAATAATAAGTATTACACGCTTTAGGACTCTGAAAACTTTTGTTTGACTTGAAGAGTTACCCCAAAATATTATACCATATGGCATTATGGAATGAAAGTAGGCAAAGTATGCAAGCTTTTTCACTTTTATGGCGCCTATGTCTGCTAACACACGAATTGCAAATACAGATTTGTTAAGGCGTTTCTGCAGTTCTGTGGTGTGCTCCTCCAAACTGAATTTATAATCAAGTTGTAATCCCAGGAATTTAAGACTGTCAACCCCTTCTATCTGCTCTTCTTCGTACTTTATGCATATGCTGGGTGGAAACCTATTACAGGTTCTGAATTGCATATAGTGAGTCTTTTCGAAGTTTAATGTCAGTGAGTTGGCTTTAAACCATTTATTAATATCCATGAAAATATCATTGGCAGATCTTTCTAGAACTACACTCGACATACTATTTATTGCAATACTTGTGTCATCTGCAAACAAAACGAACTCTGCTTCTGGCAGTGTAACTGATGAGAGATCATTAATGTATACAAGAAAAAGCAATGGCCCTAAGATGGATCCTTGTGGGACACCACATGTAATTTCTTCCCATTCTGATGATGACTGATGTAATTCACTAGTCCCTTGCACTGACACCCTTTGTTTCCTGTTAGCGAGGTATGACTTGAACCATTTTGCAGCACTGCCCGTGACACCATATAATTCTAATTTATTTAAAAGGATGTTGTGGTTTACACAATCGAATGCCTTTGACAAATCACTGTAGGTGTAAATAGCCTTTTCGATATCAGAACCCTTCAGAAATCCTAACTGTGTTCTTGATAATATGTTATTTGTGGTCAGATGGTTGAGAAGCTGCCTGTACATTACTTTTTCTAAAATTTTTGAAAATGCTGGCAAAAGTGAAATCGGTCTGTAGTTTGATGGCATCTCTTTATCCCCTTTCTTGAATAGAGACATCTGCATATTTCAGCCAGTCAGGAAATGTCCCAGTTATAATTGACTGGTTACACAAGTAACTTAGAATTGTACTAAACTCACAAGAACATGCCTTAATTAACTTTGTTGATATTTCATCATAAGCACTAGAATGCTTTGTATTTGAAGATTTTATTGTGGAAGTTATTTCTTTTGGTGAAGTGAGTGACATATTCATGTAGCTGAAGCTATTTGTGAAGGCTAGTTTCAGATATTCAAGGGCATTATTTACTGATCCTGACAATCCCATTCTATCAGTAACGGATATAAAGTACTTGTTAAATAGATTTGCCACACTATGCCCATCGGTTACTAATGTGTCATCTACCCTTAGTGCTATTTGCTCCTGTTCCTTTCTGGTTCTACCAGTCTCCTCTTTCACTATATCCCATATTGTTTTTATTTTGTTCCCTGACATTGCTATCTTCTTCTCGTAGTGCATTTGTTTAGATGTCTGAATAACTTTTTTTAATATTTTACAGTATTCCTTGTATTTAGCTAAATCATCAGCATTGGAACTATTGTTGGTCGACAGATACATTTTCCTTTTTGTCTTACTGGAAATCTTTATTCCTTGTGTGATCCATGGTTTTATTATAGACTTCTGTTTAATTTGAGTAACTTTTAGAGGAAATCAGTTTTCAAACATGGTACTGACATTGTTCATGAATATATTATATTTTTCATTCATGTCATGAGCACTATAAACATCTTTCCAATTCATATCTTTGGGCAGTTTTCTAAAACACTCAATTTTTGGTTGATTGAATACTCTCCTGTACTCAGATTTAACAGTCTTGATAATCTGCTTAGAATTTACATCTAAAACAAGGAGCTGCATGTCATGATCTGATAGTCCATTTATTACAGGTTTTATGATATGATTTTGTTCCTTTGATTTGTCTATAAAAATATTATCAATGGCTGTCCTTGAGGATTTAGTGATCCTAGTTGGAAAGTTTACAGTGTAAGTTAGATTGAAAGACAACATTACTAACTGCAATAAATGTTTACTGGAAGGTTGAATTAGAAACTCTGTATTAAAGTCACTGTTAAATAACCCAAAAGAGCTTCTAGATGATTTATGAATAGATTATAATTTCCTGCAGGTGCTCGGTAAATAGTTAGTATTATATAGGATCTGTTATGGAACTCTACTTCTGTTGCACATGCTTCTAGATGCTGCTCTAAACAGAATTTATTAATGTCAATGTTCTTGAATTCATGGCAGTTTTTAATAAATGTGGCAACTCCTCCTCCATCCATATCTACTCTGCAGAAGTAGGAAGCTAGCTTAAATCCTGAAATGTCTAACATATCTATACCAGTGGTCACTTGATGTTCAGAGAGGCAGATTATGTCAATTTGGTTAGATGAATTCATTTCATTGATACAAATGAGTAGTTCATCAACTTTTTTTCTGAGTCCCGGAATGTTCTGGCGTAATAAAGATAACTGATACCGCCTACTAATGGGATTATAACTGCTTTGGTGAAGATGAACTGGCAGTTTCTGATTACTTTCTGTTAAACATTGTTTAAATGGAGGCTGTATGCTAAAATCTGACTCCTGTTCATCTGTTTTCTCAAACTGAGTGTGTCTGCCAATCTCTCTTAAACTCGTTTTCTATCCCCCTTCCCTATCCTAAAAAAGGCATCCCTCTGACACCTTTGACCACTGGTATTTTACCACTTGTGACAGTGTCCCCTCTTAAGTTTTCTGCTATCAACCCAGACAGTTTTCCCTTCCCTTTCCTATTGAGGTGAAGGCCATGCCTAGTGTAGTCCCACCTATCAATAGCATCCACAGGAATCAAACCAATATGGGACCCTATATCCGTCCTAAGCAGCCACTCCAAGTTCACCCTCCCTACGGAAGAGTTCAAATGAGGCCTATCATGGCGTCTCAACACAGACACAAATCCCACACTCGTATGCTTCGTTGCTGATGCTATCTTCACCAGGTCACTCTCTATGGAATATTCAGATTCTCTGTCAATGCTGTTTCCCGGACCACCCACTATAACCACGGCATCCTTCTTCGTGAAATCCTTGCATAAAGAACCTATATCCTCTGTTACCTGACCCAGATCTGCACTAGGCTTGAAAAATTTTGTGACCTGGTACTCTGGACCTAGATTTTCCTTCAGTAGTTGGCCAACACCTCTACCATGGGAACTACCTAACAACAGAACTTTCTTTCTCTTTACAAATTTCCCTACCTTTTTCAAGTCCTTGAAAGCTTGTTGTGCCCTTTCCACAGCTTCAGCTACATGAGGCTCATCCGATTCTGACTGAGGCAACAGGTCAAATCTATTTTCAAGATTTATGACAAAGCTGTCTAATGCTCTCCTTTGCCTGTTCCCCCTATTACCTGTTGCCACTTCCCACCTCTGTTCACCCTTCTCCCTCTTTAACCTGTTCAGATCCTCCCTTGCCTTGTCTAGGTCAGCTTGAAGAGCTGCAATTTTCCCTTCCTGTTCCAGTATTTTCCTATCTCTACTGCAGATCATACAATACCACTGGTGAGCCTCATTTATGTCCCCATTCCCCACGCCACTACATTCGCCCCAATGAAAGAAACTACAACACCATCACACCATACCCCGGAACTAACGATCCTACGGCATGTCACATACTTCTCACTCATGGCAAAAACAGAAATCGTATAAACTGATTTAAGTACTGACTAATTCGTAAACAAAGGAGCCGCCCGCGGTGGTCTAGCGGTTCTAGGCGCGCAGTCCGGAACCGCGCGACTGCTACGGTCGCAGGTTCGAATCCTGCCTCGGGCATGGATGTGTGTGATGTCCTTAGGTTAGTTAGGTTTAAGTAATTCTAAGTTCTAGGGGACTGATGACCACAGATGTTAAGTCCCATAGTGCTCAGAACCATTTTTTTTGTAAACAAAGGACTTTAGAAACTATTCGGGCATATATAAATAAATTGAAAGAGTAATGAATAAATAAACTGGTGATTACATATAAGTTAGTCACTGTTTACTTACGATACGCGCGCGTGAAATTAAGCCTAAAATCTGTGCTATAGGCGCGAGAAGGAAAATAAACTTCTTACCCCGTTTAATCTTCTTTAACACTTCACTAACACTTCCACTAATGTAACAACACTTTTATTATATTTATACCAACTGGAAACGTTTACCTATAAGTTTAATTCAGTGCTTACTTAGGATTCGCGCGCGTGAAATTAGACCTAGGATTCGTGCTACAGGCGCGAGAAGAAAAATACGCTTCTTACACCGTTTAATCTTATTTTATACTTCACTAACACTTCCACTAATTTAACAACACTTATATTTATAACACCTGCACACGTTTAAAAATAGCTTAATAACAACGCTTTTTATAATTATTTAGTGCAGCAAATACTCGAAGATTCCGCGTCGTCGCAGTGTTACAATTGGACGATGGTCATAAAACGAAGGCGTTATGCCGTTACAACTTAACACTTGACACAATCAGTATTTACATCAATGACTGTGTCAGCAACTAAGCTGTAACGACGGAGTGCCTTCGTTTTATCACCATCATCCATTTACAATGCACACGAAGGCGAATAGCTGTTTTTAATTATGTCATATATGGTTGTTGTCATTTTCAGAAATACTTTAACGACGTGCGGAGCCGTAATGGCACCAACACTAATCAAGAATATCTTGTTACCTGAAGATAGCTAGATTGTTAGCCGAAACTAGCGATCAATCGAAATGAAGAAGATTTCATGTGCTATCTTGGCTTCTTGGGTTTTCAGTTCCTAACATAAATATAAAATACATTGAAATAACAATGATTTACGATGGTCCCCTGCCCCTAGGAGCGGAACATGGTACTAAGTACACTACTGGGCATTAAAATTGCTACACCAACAAGAAATGCAGATGAAAAACGGGTATTCATTGGACAAATATATTATACTAGAACTGACATGTGATTACATTTTCACGCAATTTGGGTGCATAGATCCTGAGAAATCAGTACCCATAACAACCACCTCTGCCCGTAATAACGGCCTTGATACACCTGGGCATTGTCTCAAACAGACCTTGGATGCCGTGTACAGGTACAGATGCCCATGCAGCTTTAACACGATACCACAGTTCATCAAGAGTAGTGACTGGTGTATTGTGACGAGTCAGTTGCTCGGCCACCATTGACTAGACGTTTTCAGTTGATGAGAGATCTGGAGAATGTGCTGGCCAAGGCAGCAGTCGAACATTTTCTGTTTTCAGAAAGGCCCATACAGGACCTGCAACATACAGTCGTGCATTATCCTGTAGAAATGTAGGGTTTCGCAGGGGTCGAATGAAGGGTAGAGCCACGGGTCGTAACACATCTGAAATGTAACGTCCACTGTTCAAAGTGCCGTTAATGCGAACAAAAGGTGACGTGTAACCAATGGCACCCCATACCATCACGCCGGGTGATACGCCAGTATGGCGATGACGAATACACACTTCCAATGTCCGTTCACCGCAAAGTCACCAAACACGGATGCGACCATCATGGTGCTGTAAACTAAACCTGTATTCATCCTAAAAAATTACGTTTTGCCATTCGTACACCCAGGTTCGTCGTTGAGTACACCATCGCAGGCGCTCCTGTCTGTGATGCACCGTCAAGGGTAACCTCAGCCATGGTCTCCGAGCCGATATTCCATGCTCCTGCAAACGTCGTCGAACTGTTGGTGCAGATGGTTGTTGTCTTGCAAACGTCCTCATCTGTTGACTCAGCTATCGAGACGTGGCTGCAAGACCCGTTTCATCCATGCGGATAAGATGCCTGTCATTTCGACTGCTAGTGATACGAGGCCGTTGGGATCCAGCACAGGCGTAGCTTATTACCCTCCTGAACCCACCGATTCCACATTCTGCTAACAGTCATTGGATCGCGACCAACGCGAGCAGCAATGTCGCGATACGATTAACCGCAATCGCGATAGGCTACAATCCGACCTTTATCAAAGTTGGAAACGTGATGGTACGCATTTCTCCTCCTCACACGAGGCATCACAACAACGTTTCACCAGGCTACGCCGGTCAACTGCTGTTTGTGGTTGAGAAATCGGTTCGAAACTTTCCTCATGTCAGCACGTTTAGGTGTCGCCACCGGCGCCAACCTTGTGTGAATGCTCTGGAAAGCTAATCATTTGCATATCACAGCATCTTCTTCCTGTCGGTTAAATTTTGCGTCTGTAGCACGTCATCTTCGTGGTGTAGCAATTTTAATGGCCAGTAGTGTAGAAAGCACATGGAGGTTATAAGAGTCGAGGGACATGAAAGGGAAGCAGTGGTTGGGAAGGGAGTGAGACAGGGTTGTAGCCTCTCCCCGATGCTATTCAATCTGTATATTGAGCAAGCAGTAAAGGAAACAAAAGAAAAGTTCGGTGTAGGTATTAAAATCCATGGAGAAGAAATAAAAACTTTGAGGTTCGCCGATGACATTGTAATTCTGTCAGAGACAGCAAAGGACTTGGAAGAGCAGTTGAACGGAATGGACAGTGTCTTGAAAGGAGGGTATAAGATGAACATCAACAAAATCAAAACGAGGATAATGGAATGTAGTCGAATTAAGTCGGGTGATGCTGAGGGAATTAGATTAGGAAATGAGACACTTAACGT
Source organism: Schistocerca nitens (assembly GCF_023898315.1). Classification (NCBI taxonomy): domain Eukaryota; kingdom Metazoa; phylum Arthropoda; class Insecta; order Orthoptera; family Acrididae; genus Schistocerca; species Schistocerca nitens. The sequence continues at coordinate 26,976,197 of NC_064614.1, forward strand.
AGTAAAGGAGTTTTGCTATTTGGGGAGCAAAATAACTGATGATGGTCGAAGTAGAGAGGATATAAAATGTAGACGAGCAATGGAAAGGAAAGCTTTTCTGAAGAAGAGAAATTTGTTAACATCGAGTATTGATTTAAGTGTCAGGAAGTCGTTTCTGAAAGTATTTGTATGGAGTGTAGCCATGCATGGAAGTGAAACATGGACGATAAATAGTTTGGACAAGAAGAGAATAGAAGCTTTCGAAATGTGGTGCTATAGGAGAAAGCTGAAGATTAGATGAGTACATCACATAACTAATGAGGAGGTGTTGAATAGAATTGGGGAGGAGTGTGTGGTACAACTTGACTAGAAGATGGGATCGGTTGGTAGGACATGTTCTGAGGCATCTAGGGATCACCAATTTAGTACTGGAGGGCAGCGTGGAGGGTAAAAATCTTAAAGGGAGACCAAGAGATGAATACACTAAGCAGATTCAGAAGGATGTAGGTTGCAGTAGGTACTGGGAGATGAAGAAGCTTGCACAGGATAGAGTAGCATGGAGAGCTGCATCAAAACAGTCTCAGGACTGAAGACCACAACAACAACAACAGTGTAGTTTGTGTGGTCACCGCGTTCGGCAATACACACTCTTCAACGTGCCTCCGCTCTGTCACGTAGTGGAGGGGTGAAGGGTTGAAATATGGATGAGAAGGGGTGTGACAACCTTCCCAGTGTGTAGCACGTCCAAGGTGTCGTTGGGTAGAATTGCGGTGAAGTGTATAACCGATATTACATCTCACACGAACTTCTGAACTCTGAACTGGACAGGTTGATGTTCGAAACGTCCCCGAGCCTGATTGTAACGTCGCAGAGCGTCGCTCTTTTGCATCGTTACAGAGTAAGGTTGCAGGCAATTTCGAGGTTTAGAAAAACAAGCTGAGTTGTGCACTGTATTTGTGCAGTAGAAGCGGTCTAGTAAAAAGACACTGTTTGTAGTGTGGAGGACTGCGTTTCTAATCCTTTTCCGGTTTTTCTTGATTTCCCTAAATCTCAGTGTCGGGTTGGTCCCTATGAAAGGAAACGGCCAATTTTCTTTCCCGCACTTCCCCAATACAAGCTGCTGCTCCATTTGTAATGACTTCGTTGTGGACGGTACACTGAAACATAATTTTCCTGCCTTCCTTCCAGTGCAATTTTCCTCATACAACCTTAGTCTCGTCACTTTTTTTTTCTGTAGTTTGACGTCTGGAGCGAAGACAGTGTGCCGACTCACGTTTAGATATTACGAGGAAATATCGGCCACGGCGTCGCGGCAGAAGGAGAATTTCCGCGGAGCCTCCACCTCTGACTTCCCCCTTCCCCGTCCACGCCGTACCGTCTAGTCCCGTCTCGTCCCAACAGGCGGTATGAATTTCGCGTTTGCCCCGCGGGACGCGGCGGCGCGGAAGCGCATCTGCTTCGGAAATTCTGTGTCCCGGCCGGCTCTCCTGTTTCTGGCAGCGCCGATCGGGAAATGCCTGTCTCCTCTCTCCTCTCCTCTCCTCTCCTCTACCCTCCCCTCTTGGGAAATCTCCCCTCAATATTTCCATCCGCTCGCCTCTGACATTTCCAGCGTCACTCAGTCCGCCGATCCGATTTCACCTGCGCCACGGTTCGCTTCCCTACATTAATTTAGCCGGTGGTATCTTGTTCCCCCCCCCCCCCCCCTCACTGCGTGCGATCACTTGCAGATCAGAGTTGCAAAACACTCTGCGAGCATCTGCCGAGAGGTAACCTCGACTCCTAGGCTCAGTATCGACAGAACGAAGACTGCGCCAAACAAATTCGCAATAGGAAAAATCCTAGAACAAAAGAATCGTGAAAGCGGACTGTTGCGATGTATACCTTTAGATGCTTGTTCGTAGTTGCAGATCACTATAAATTCAGGGCGAGGCACCTAAATTGTGCTGCTTGTGACGTTTAACTTAATATACGAGGGTGGGACAAATGAAAAACTTAAATATTTTTTTAAATATTATTTGTAGTGCAGAAGTGGTACAAAGCTGTATCACTTTTCAATATAATCTCAACCACGCTGAATGCAAGTCCTCAAGCACTTACAAAGTGCATAAATTCCTTTAGAAAAAAATTCTTTTGGTAGTCCGCGCAACCACTCATGCACCGCGTGTTGTACCTCTTCATCAGAACGAAACTTGTTTCTTCCCATTGCGTCTTTGTGTGGTCCAAACATATGGAAGTCACTTGGGGCGGGATCTGGTAAGTATGGTGGATGGGGAAGACACTCAAAATGCGGGTCTGTGATTGTTGCAACTGTTATACGGGCAGTGTCGGGCCTTGCATTGTCATGTTGCAAAAGGACACCTGCTGACAGAAATTCACGTCGCTCTGATTTGATTGCAGGCCGCAGCTGATTTTTCAGGTGATATGTGTATGATGCACTGGTGACAGTGGTCCCTCTAGGCATGTAATGCTTCAAATTGACGCCTTTTTCGCCCCAAAAGAGAGTCAGCATAACCTTCCCTGCTCATGGTTCTGTTCGAAAATTCTTTGCTTTTGGTGATGAAGAATGGCGTCAATCCTTGCTCGCTCTCTTCGTTTCCGGTTGGTGGAAGTGAGCCCAGGTTTCGTCCGCACTAACGATTCTTGCAAGAAAGCCATCACCTTCTCGTTCAAAGCACCGTCGTTCTCTCATTTCAGGAGTCAGCTGCCGTGGCACCCATCTTGCATACACTTTGTGGAACTGGAACACATCATGTACAATGTGGTGTGCTGACCCATGACTAATCTGTAAACATGCTCCAATGTCATTCAGTGTCACTCGGCGGTTTTCCTTCACTATGGCTTCAACTGCTCCAGCGTTCTGTTGAGTCACAACTCGTTGTGCCTGACCTGGACGAGGAGCATCTTCCACTGAAGTCACACCATTTGCCAACTTCCTACTCCATTCGTAGACTTGCTGCTGTGACGAACATGCATCACCGTACTGAACCTTCATTCGTCGATGTATTTCAATAGGTTTCACACCTTCCCTACGCAAAAACCGAATAACAGAACGCTGTTCTTCCCTGGTGCAAGTCGCAAGTGGGGCAGCCATCTTTATACTGATACTGCGACGGTATGAGTGCATCTCCAGTATGCTGCCACCTACAGGCCATTCTGCACGCTGTTTGTAGCACGCTTACCAACTTACAGGATAACGGCGCGAAATTTCGATTTGTTATTACTAATTTAAGGTTTTCATTTGACTCATCCTCGTAATATAGACAATGAAAGGTGCCTACTAGCACTTTCATTTCCTCACAATATATTTGGCACTTTTGTGTATCGCGATCATTATATTTGCTGTAACCTATGAGGTCTTACTCCAACCTGTTTTAGTATATCGACATGAACTTTTCAGGGACTTCTTTGCTGCTCAGTGAGACTAACTTAAGTCTTTGACAAGAAGCTCCTCCTGTACGCCACTCATATTCGTTTGTGGGTGTGGAACATGCTCTTGTTTGTTTCACCGTAGTTGCTCATCACTGGAATTAGTACAGTACTGTCGGAGAGGAACATTGTACTGTTGCTGAGAACGAAACCATTTTTGTCCGTGATAGGTCCGCGCCTCTGAGTAGGCACTGCAGAGCACAAGAATTGGATGACACCAAGATGGTCTTTCAGTGATGAAAGTTTGTTTTACGTGACGAGATTAGTCTGGGAATGCTTGCTTATATTACTCCGCACGCAGGCAGCCGATCGCGTGATTCAGCACAGGGCAATAGACGCACAAATGCTGCTATCACTAATTGTTCAGAAGATTATTATTGCATCAAGATTGCCTTATGAAACTTCCTCATATTATAAATTCATCGACGTTGATGGAGTAGAAGACTAATCTTTTTCGTCAAGGATTCAGAATTAGTAATTTCAGGTTGTAATGCCTTGGTTTGTAAAGTTACGTGTAGGCTGGAATATCCCTACGTCAACAGAAAAGCCGATCCAGATGACACCCTGAAGGAAGAACACACCATAACACCACCGCCTCCGAATTTTACTGTTGACACTACACACACTGGCAGATGACGTTCATCGGGCATTCGCCCTATCCACACCCTGCCATCTAATCGCCACATTGTATACCATTCGTTAGTCCACACAACATTTTTCCACTGTTCAGTTGTCCGATGTTCCTTACACCAAGCAAGGTGTAATGTGGGGCTTATGAGTAGCCGCTCGAGCATGAAATCCAAGCTTTCTCGCCTCCGGCTTAACTGTCGTAGAACTTGCAGTGGATCCCGATGCAGTTTGGATTTCCTGTGTGATGGTCTGGATAGATGTCTACCTATTACACATCACGATCCTCTTCAACCGTCTTCGGTCTCTGTCAGCCAACAGACGAGGTCGGCCTGTACGCTTTTGTGCTGTACATGTTCCTTCACGTTTCCACTTCACTGACACAACGAAAACAGTGGACCTATAGGTGTTTACGAGTGTGAAAATCTCGCTTACAGACGTATGACACGAGTGGCACCCAATCACCTGACCACGTTCAAAGTCAGTGAGTTCCGCTGAGCGCCCCATTCTGCTCTCTCACGATGTCTAAGGACTACAGAGGTCGCCGATATGGAGTACCTGGTAGTAGGTGGCAGAAAAATGCAACTACTATGAAAATGTGTGTTTATGGGGTGTGTAGCTAAAGAACGAGACTCCAAAAGATGTAGAAACTATATGGATCAAGAAAAATAGAACCAGCTCATTAAAGTTTTGGAAAACGAGTCTAAAAGCTGTCCGTGATCCAATAGGGTCAGTAGGGTGATACTCGATCCCAGATGTTCTCACTACGTAAAACTTGAATGAACCATAGGAAGCTAAATCCCCGACCTTCGTCTTCGTAGCCGACGCCGACGAGTGGAATGAATTCTTGGGAAGTTTGCAACGAATTCATTTCGCAGACGGTTGTACAATTGACTTTGTTAGATACAAATAACCTATCATATTCTGAAGACACTGTTATAAAACTGAAGATGTAGTCACCTGATATAATGCGCATTAGATTAATTATATACAACGTGAGGTGCATAAGGAAACTATGTTGAAACAAAGAAAGATTTTGATAATACTACACTGTCTAATGCAATTAAAGAAAAAATAAATCCGAGAGAATTAGAGTTTTCCAAAAATTATAATTGTGCCTATACAATCAATAAATTCATTACTTTTGAATGGCAGTGAACAATATTGTACCACAGATATAACACAATTTGTCCCTGTAGGGCTTTAATATTACAAGTTGATAGGGTTATTGAGACTTCGTACTGCATAAAAAGAGTATACAACTGCCAAATGTATGCTTCATTGAAATTATGTATGTTATTACTCGAACTGAAGTCATAAAAAACTGTAGAGAAGTCTGCCCGCATCTCGTAGTCGTGCGGTAGCGTTCTCGCTTCCCACGCCCGGGTTCCCGGGTTCGATTCCCGGCGGGGTCAGGGATTTTCTCTGCCTCGTGATGGCTGGGTGTTGTGTGCTGTCCTTAGGTTAGTTAGGTTTAAGTAGTTCTAAGTTCTAGGGGACTGATGACCATAGATGTTACGTCCCATAGTGCTCAGAGCCATTTGAACCATTTGTAGAGAAGTCTTCCTGGAAGGTTACAACGGAGTGCTTAATTAAGTGAGGTAACACGAATGCTCACGGGTGTATAAAAACCTTTCGCGAATCCAGTTCCATTTCTAAAGAAAAGAGATGATGAGAGCCTTCGAACACCGCCAACAGATGGGGGTAGTTGTGTCACTGCGTTTCGGTATAGAGTTCTGAGATGCAGGCGTTCACGGATACCCGATCGTCGACTGAAGTGCAATGTGTAAAAGCTTTTTGCGTTTAAAGAAATTGTCCCCAGCTGAAACTGATCACCAGATAATGTTCATTTACGGAGTGACATGAATACAGCAGTGGTTTTAGTGTCAGTAATTCTCTAAAGGCAGAACAGCTGTGGCAGCTGAGTAAAAATCAGGGTGACCGAGCAAGTTCACTTCAGATGGTGTGTGCTGTATTCGTTTCTACACAGAGTACGCGAAAGAACTTGCCCCTCTTCTTACAGCCGTGTACCGCGAGTCTCTAGACTCTAGAGGAACGGAAGGTTTCAAATGAATGGAAAAGAGCACAGGTAGTCCCAGTTCTCAAGAAGGGTCGTCGAGCAAATGCGCAAAACTATAGGCCTATATCTCTGACATCGATCTGTTGTAGAATTTTACAACATGTTTTTTGCTCGAGTATCATGTCGTTTTTGTAAACCCAGAATCTTCTCTGTAGGAATCAACGTGGATTCCGGAAACAGCGATAGTGTGAGTTCCAACTCGCTTTATTTATTCATAAGAGCATCATGACTGATACAGGGATTAGTGATCACAAAGTCGTTGTAGCTAGGCGCAATACCATTTCTTCCAAATCCACCAGAAACAAACACAAAATAATTTTATTTAAAAAAGCGGATAAAGTGTCACTAGAAGCCTTCCTAAGAGACAATCTCCATTCCTTGCGAACTGACTATGCAAATGTAGACGAGATGTGGCTCAAATTCAAAGATATAGTAGCAACAACAATTGAGAGATTCATACCTCATAAATTGGTAAGAGATGGAACTGATCCCCCGTGGTACACAAAACAGGTCCGAACGCTGTTGCAGAGGCAACGGAAAAAGCATGCGAAGTTCAGAAGAACGCGAAATCCCGAGGATTGGCTAAAATTTACAGACGCGCGAAATTTGGCACGGACTTCAATGCGAGATGCCTTTAATAGGTTCCACAACGAAACATTGTGTCGAAATTTGGTAGAAAATCCGAAGAAATTCTGGTCGTATGTAAAGTACACAAGCGGCAAGCCGCAGTCAATACCTTCGCTGCGCAGTGCCGATGGTACTGTTACCGACGACTGTGCCGCTGAAGCGGAGTTATTGAACGCAGTTTTCCGAAATTCCTTCACCGGGGAAGATGAATCGAATATTCCAGAATTTGAAACACGAACAGCTGCCAGCATGAGTTTCTTAGAAGTAGATACCTTATGGGTTGCGAAGCAACTCAAATCTCTTGATACGGGCAAGTCTTCAGGTCCAGATTGTATACCGATTAGGTTCCTTTCAGATTACGCTGATACAATAGCTCCCTACTTAGCACTCATATACAACCGCTCGCTCACCGATAGATCTGTACCTACAGATTGGAAAATTGCGCAGGTCGCACCAGTGTTTAAGAAGGTTAGTAGGAGTAATCTATCGAACTACAGATCTATATCACTGACGTCGGTTTGCAGTAGGGTTTTGGAGCATATACTGTATTCAAACATTATGAATCACCTCGAAGGGAACGATCTATTGATACGTAATCAGCATGGTTTCAGAAAACATCGTTCTTGTGCAACGCAGCTAGCTCTTTATTCGCACGAAGTAATGGCCGCTATCGACAGGGGATATCAAGTTGATTCTGTATTTCTAGATTTCCGGAAAGCTTTTGACACCGTTCCTCACAAGCGACTTCTAATCAAGCTGCGGGCCTATGGGGTATCGTCTCAGTTGTGCGACTGGATTCGTGATTTCCTGTCAGGAAGGTCGCAGTTCGTAGTAATAGACGGCAAATCATCGAGTAAAACTGAAGTGATATCAGGTGTTCCCCAGGGAAGCGTCCTGGGACCCCTGCTGTTCCTGATCTATGTAAATGGCCTGGGTGACAATCTGAGCAGTTCTCTTAGATTGTTCGCAGATGATGCTGTAATTTACCGTCTAGTAAGGTCATCCGAAGACCAGTATCATTTGCAAAGCGATTTAGAAAAGATTGCTGTATGGTGTGGCAGGTGGCAGTTGACGCTAAATAACGAAAAGTGTGAGATGATCCACATGAGTTCAAAAAGAAATCCGTTGGAACTCGATTACTCGATAAATAGTACAATTCTCAAGGCTGTCAATTCAACTAAGTATCTGGGTGTTAAAATTACGAACCACTTCAGTTGGAAAGACCACATAGATAATATTGTGGGGAAGGCGAGCCAAAGGTTGCGTTTCATTGGCAGGACACTTAGAAGATGCAACAAGTCCACTAAAGAGACAGCTTACACTACACTCGTTCGTCCTCTGTTAGAATATTGCTGCGCGGTGTGGGATCCTTACCAGGTGGGATTGACGGAGGACATCGAAAGGGTGCAACAAAGGGCACCTCGTTTTGTATTATCACATAGTAGGGGAGAGAGTGTGGCAGATATGATACGCGAATTGGAATGGAAGTCATTACAGTAAAGACGTTTTCCGTCGCGGCGAGATCTATTTACGAAATTTCAGTCACCAACTTTCTCTTCCGAATGCGAAAATATTTTGTTGAGCCCAACCTACATAGGTAGGAATGATCATCAAAATAAAATAAGAGAAATCAGAGCTCGAACAGAAAGGTTTAGGTGTTCGTTTTTTCCGTGCGCTGTTCGGGAGTGGAATGGTAGAGAGATAGTATGATTGTGGTTCGACGAACCCTCTGCCAAGCACTTAAATGTGAATTGCAGAGTAGTCATGTAGATGTAGATGTAGATGTAGACCCAGAAAATATTAAATGCAGGCTACCAGGTAGATTCCATTTTTCTTGACTTCCAGAAGGCGTTCGATACAGTTCCGCACTGCCGCCTGATAAACAAAGTGAGAGCCTACGGAATATCAGACCAGCTGTGTGGCTGGATTGAAGAGTTTTTAGCAAAGAGAACACAGTATGTTGTTATCAATGGAGAGACGTCTACAGACGTTAAAATAACCTCTGGCGTGCCACAGGTGAGTGTTATGGCACCACTGCTTTGCAAAATATATATAAATGACCTAGTAGATAGTGTCGGAAGTTCCATGCGGCTTTTCGTGGATGATGCTGTAGTATACAGAGAAGTTGCAGCATTAGAAAATTGCAGCGAAATGCGGGAAGATCTGCAGCGGATAGGCACATAGTGCAGGGATTGGCAACTGACCCTTAACATAGACAAATGTACTGTATTGCGAATACATAGAAAGAAGGATCCTTTATTGTATGATTATATGATAGAGGAACAAACACTGGTACAGTTACTTCTGTAAAATATCTGGGAGTATGCGTGCGGAACGATTTGGAGTGGAATGATCATATCACATTAATTGTTGGTAAGGCGGTCGCCAGGTTTAGATTCATTGGGAGAGTCCTTAGGAAATGTAGTCCATCAACAAAGGAGGTGGCTTACAAAACACTCGTTCGTCCTGTACTTGAGTATTGCTCATCAGTGTGGGATCCTTACCAGGTCGGGTTGACATAGGAGATAGAAAAGATCCAAAGAAGAGCGACGCGTTTCGTCACAGGGTTATTTGGTAAGCGTGATAGCGTTACGGAGATGTTTAGCAAACTCAAGTGGCAGACTCTGCAAGAGAGGCGCTCTGCATCGCGGTGTAGCTTGCTGTCCAGGTTTCGAGAGGGTGCGTTTCTGGATGAGGTATCGAATATATTGCTTCCCCTTACTTATACGTCCCGAGGAGATCACGAATGTAAAATTAGAGAGATACGAGCGCGCACGGAGGCTTTCCAGCAGTCGTTCTTCCCGCGAACCATACGCGACTGGAACAGGAAAGGTAGGTGATGACAGTGGCACGTAAAGTACCCTCCGCCATACACCGTTGGGTGGCTTGCGGAGTATAAATGTAGATGTAGATGTAGAAGGCTTGATTCAAGACGATAGTCACATTTATGCTGGGCAGTCTGCACTCGAACTCAACATCGTCATTGACGGTGTAATGGTTATTGTGTACAGCTCAGTGGACACTCGGGAGACGTATTCTCGCCGGATGGCATGGCAATTCTTATACGAGAATAAACCAAGCGAATACGGTTATCTGTCGAACAATAATCAGTGCGATATTAGGCGGAGGGTGTTCCACTTCTGCACCATATCCTCGCACCTGACACGAAACAAGCAACAGTTTCATGGACACACATACATCTACATCATACTTCGCAAGCCACCTAATGCTGAATGGCGGAGGGCACCTTTAGTACCACTAACTGAACCCCCTAACCCTAATCCACTCGCGAATAGCGCGTGAGAAGAACGATTGTCGTTAAGCCTCTGTGTGGCCTCTAAATTCTCGAATTTTCTCCTCATGGTCATTACGCGAGACGTGTGTAAGGGGAAGTAGTATGTTGTCCGAATCTTTCCGGAAAGAGCTCACTCGAAATTGCAATAGTTAGTCTGCCCGTGATGCCCGAAGCCTCTCTTGTAACGTCTGCCAACGGAGTTTGTTGAGCATCTGCGTAAGGCTCTCGTTTGTACTGAAAGATCCCGTGGCGAAACGTGCCGTTCTTCGTTGGATCTTCTCTGTCTCTTCTGTTAGTCCTATCTGGTATGGATCCCGTATAGATGAACAATACTCAATAATGGGTCGAATAAGCGCTTTATAAGTCACTTCTTTCGTGGATGAGTTACATTTTCTTAAGATTCTTCCTATGAATCTGAGTCTGGCATCCGTTTCTCCACTACTTGTTTTATATGGTCATTCCACTTAAGATCGCTCCGGATAGTTACTCGTAGATGTTTTACTGTAGATATTGTTTCCAACGGTTAGTCGTCAACAGTGTAGCCATACACCAGTGGATTTCTTTTCCAATGTATGCGCAATATGTTACATTTATTTACGTTCAGGGTCAAGTATGATACCGTGCACAATTCATCGATTCTCTGGAGGTCATTCTGTAAATCGTTACTATCTTCTGACGTTGCTACTTATATGGACAACGGCATCGTCTGTGAACAAACTTAGAGAGCGTCTGTCACTTTCTATTAGATCATTTATACATATTGTAAACAGTAACGATCCTATCACATTTCGTCCGCAGCTCGTGGTCTCGCGGTAGCGTTCTTGCTTACCGAACACGGGGTCCCGGGTTCGATTCCCGGCGGGGTCAGAGATTTTCTCTGCCTCGTGATGACTGGGTGTTGTGTGACGTCCTTAGGTTAGTTAGGTTTAAGTAGTTCCATAGTGCTCAGAGCCATTTGAACCATTTGAACCTATCACATTTCCTTGTGGTACGCCGGAAATTACCTTTGCATTTGTCGATTTTATTCCTTTAAAAGCGACATGTTGATTTCTGTGTGCAAGAAAGGAAAGTCTTGAAAACAGTCGCAAATCGACTCCGATACATGATAAGCTCGTTTTTTGTTTCACTAAACATCATCGCTCGACGGTGTGAAATGCCTCCATGTAGTCAAGGAACAAGGAATCAACCTGACCGCCATTGTCTACGGCGCTGTGGATCTCATGGAGGAACAGAGCGAACTGAGTTTCACAGAATCTCTGTTTACGGAATCCATGCTGATTTTTGTAGAGGAGATTTTCGAAGAATGTCATAATTCTTCAGCATAAAATATGTTCCATAATTCTACAACAGAATGATCTAAATGATATAGGTCTATAATTGTATGCATCTGTCCTACGGCCGTTTTTAGAAACGGGAATGAACTGCGCTTTCTTCCAGTAGCTAGGTACCCAACGTTGTTCAATCGATCTGTGATAAATTGCTGCTGTTTAATAAGAAATTCAGAACAACGGTACCCGACAAGAAAGTTATGGACGATCACAGTTTTTTGGGACATGCAGGATGCTGGCTGATTCCGTCACCCATGGAGGATACTGCCTGTTATTTTGCCACTCTGGAATGGGTTCAGAACACTTTCAGAAGGTGTTACATAGCTGTACGAAAACGCTTTCATATGTATGGCCTCGGTACTTGCGATTTGGTCCGGCGTTTCCTGTTGACTTTATGGGAACACCCTCCATAGCGCGAGGAATTCTCAACAAGAGATTTTCTTTTTTGGGGGGGGCTGTCAACAAAAACCTCTCCTGCATCCACTTGACAATCATTGCCGACTTTCAGGTGCATCCAAGCGGCTCATACCCCAAGACCCTTAGTTCTTTTATGCTGGTTCACCGACGCAACGAATGTTTCGACAGTCAGATTGACTATACGGGAAAACAATTTATACCGGTGCCTTTATAACTCTGTCCATTTCTTTGACTTCTTGAACAAATCTTTCATCGAAGAGGACGTGTTGCCTCACTTTTATAATCACGCTCGAATTTGCCTTTGGTTGAAAATAATTGAGGAATTCCTGTTAATTAAAGAAACAATAAGTGATCACAGGCCTGACATTAATACTCAAAATCGTCAAGATTAAAGTGGTTCCAATGCAAAAAATTGTACAAACGAGGGAAAAATATCATAATCCCTCCTTTAATCCCAACATCTGAAGAAAAGTGTACGCACTGCAAGCAAGTGGCACGCAAAAATTGTAATATTTACAGACTGAAATATGACGCCACGGAATACCAGTAAACTTGTATATGTCTGTCAGCTGACGTTCTTGTAAATGTGAAACAAAGTCACGTCACACAAAACGGATACAGCAAGAATCAGAGTGAGAACTAAGATCGATGCAATATTATTCCAGTTTAGTGCAGTAGAATCGAGGATGTAGGGCATTATATAAATGATATGCCCTCTAGTATTACGGGTAACTCTAAAATACGTCGGTTTGCTGATGACACTAGCTTAGTAGTAAAGCATGGTGTGTGCAACATTTTCTCGGTTTCAAACATCGCAGTTCATGACGTAAGTTCATGGCTCTAAATCACAGTAAGTTTCAGTTTTTATCGTTTCCAACACACAATTCAACAAAACCTGATGTTTTAATTTCACAGAATGTGCATATGATTAGTGAAACTGAACAGTTCAAATTTTTTGGTGTCCAGACAGATAGTAAACTGTCGTGGAAAGCGCACGTTCAGGATCTTGTTCAAAGACATAATGCTGACATTTGCAATATGCGAACGGTGTCTGAAGTGAGTGATCGTTCGACACGAAAAATAGTGTACTTTACGTATTTTCATTCGCTTGTGTCGTATGGTACACTTCACATTCTACAAGGATATTTTTGGCTCATGAACGGGCGCTTCGGGCAATAAGTGGTGTAAGTTCACGACCTTCTTGTCGACCCCTGTTCACGAGTCTGCGAGTCTGGATATTTCGACACTGACCTCATTTTTATATATATATATATATATATATATATATATATATATATATATATATATATATATATATATATGATGATCAGAAAGTCAGTATAAATTTGAAAACTTAATAAACCACGGAATAATGTAGATAGAGAGGTAAAAATTGACACAACTGCTTGGAATGACATGGGGTTTTATTAGAACAAAAAGAAAAACAAAGTTCACAAAATGTCACAGATGGCGCTGGACAGCAAAACTGCTACCGTGACGGGTGAGAGGTACGCCGATATGTAACAGAATCGCATCATCCCCAGCCTGGCTGATAAACACCTGCTGGAACGTACAATGTTTATGCAGGATGGCGCTCCACCCCATATTGCTAGACGCGTGAAAGATCTCTTGCGCGCATCGTTTGGTGATGATCGTGTACTCAGCCGCCAGTTTCGTCATGCTTGGCCTCCCTGGTCCCCAGACCTCAATCCGTGCGATTATTGACTTTGGAGTTACCTGAAGTCGTAAGTGTATCGTGATCGACCGACTTCTATAGGGATGCTGAAAGACAGCATCCGACGCCATTGCCTCCGGACATGCTTTACAGTGCTGTTCACAACATTATTTCTCGACTACAGCTATTATTGACGAATGATGGTGGACATATTAAGCATTTCCTGCAAAGAACATCATCTTTGCTTTGTCTTACTTTGTTATTCTAATTATTGCTATTCTGATCAGATGTAGCGCTATCTGTCGGACATTTTTGAACGTTTGTATTTTTTTGGTTCTAATAAAGCCCCATGTCATTCCAAGCATGTGTGTCAATTTGTACCTCTCTATCTACATTATTCCGTGATTTATTCAGTTTTCAAATTTATACTGACTTTTTGATCACCTGGTATATTCCTTGCTGTCGTTTCTTGTTAACAATATTAGTCTATTCCCAAGAATAAGCAGCTTTCACTCAGTTAATACTAGGCAGTCCAACCTGCATTTGGAACTGACTCCCTTAACTCTTGTGCAGAATGGTGTGCAGTATCCATTTTCAATAAGCTACAACTAGAACTCAAAAATCTTAGCATTAATCAACGCGCTTTCAAATCGAAATTGAATAGTTTTCACACGGGTCATTCCTTCTATTCTGTCGAGGACTTATTTGAAAAATTAAGTTGATTCTTGTTGTATTGTTGATTGAGTTTACTTAAACTTATGGATTGACCTTTTTTCGGGTTCATAAACATTTTATTTTTAACTGTTATTTCTTTTATATTGTAATTTCATGTTCCATGACCTTGGAGATTTGGTCGTCAATTTGGTCCTACGGAACTTGACGTGTAAATAAATAAAGGAAATAAGATGAAAAGTATGTTGGAGGGGTAATGAACAATACGAAATATCACCTGTTAAAAATTAGAAAGGAAAAACAGTAAACATGACAAAAACTGAATATGTAGCATTTATTGCTGAACACAGTAGTATGACACAGTAGTATGACGAGATTATGAAAGGTGGAGAGTGAATTTTGTTTGTTCAAACTCAGTTCCACTTGCAAATGAGTGTCGGACATTAGTGTCGCTAATGTCCTCGCCATTGACGACGCGCCCTGCCCTACACGTCAGACGCACCGTGATTAGCAACGTGCTGCTATTGAATTATGCAGGTGGGCAGCGCGGCGTCATCGCTCACCTGAGGCCGGGCACCGCGGTGACAGGTGATCCGTCTGCGTGCTGCCACGCGACGTCTGGGGGCGGGCTGCCGCGCGCCGCGCAGCTGACCTGCGACCCGGTGGAGTTGGAGAAGCGCAGCCGCGCCGGCGGCTCCTGCACCAGCACCGGCGCCTGCAGGCCCAACTGCCCGCGACACATGTCTGCAACAGGTAGGGAGAGAGGATCACCTGACGAAGAGCTGGTACTGCACAGAAAGCTAGGTGCGAAATGCAGCTGGTTGTTCTGCAGCTGACTAAAGTTACGATAACATTGTGCCTGCTCATTGTATTTGCAACTCTGTGGAACAAATACACTGTAATTCCCAAAAATTTAGCTTCATTTCTGTGTCATAATATAAACAGCGTCGAATATGACATGTTTCATTTTACAATGAAGTGAATACCCCTAGCTGCATACAGGTGTTGATATAAGTCAACGGGGACAGTTGAAAATGTGTAACCCGACCAGGACTCGAACCCGCGATCTTCTGCTTACTTGGTAGATGCTCTCTCCATCTGAGCCACTGAGAACACATATGATAGTGTGACTGCTTGGACTTATCTCTGGCACGCCTCGTGTGAGACCCACATTCGAAACCTATTGTCCCGCACTACATTCGTAGTGCCCCTGCCCATCATACTCATTACTCGCGGCTTTAGTGCCGATTCCCGTAAGTGTTCGGGCACTGTTTGTGCATCTGCACAGTAGAAGATGGTCGAATGGCCGGTCAGCCTTAATTATGTACAAATGAAGATGGTATCTGTTCTTTTGGACATGTCCGAAAGAACAGATACCATCTTCATATATATGTTTAATTTTCTTACTGTATTGTCTCCTTCAAGCGAAATGGTAAATACTCAAAGAAGTTATGGAAAGAAAGGATTTGAACCAACACAAAGTAGCATCAGCTGGTGATACGTTTTTTGAAATTAACAAAATCAATGGCAGAAGTAGGAAGTAGAAGTTTATTTCATTTGGTGCTCAGAAGCCTTGATATGACTTACCAGTAAGTTTTCAGAGATAGACTGCCAAGAAACCAATTGGATAATTGTCTTGACAGATCGTGAATTTTCACGTCTACAATAATTTAGGTTGAGAAGCTGAATAGGTTTCCTCGGAACATGTAATGGTCTTCAGTGAAGTTAAAGACAGCAAAGTGTAAAGAAGACTTAGGACAGTTCTTTAGTAAGTATCAGTCTAGAGAGTACTGCTGCCAATAAGATATTAACACATATGCTTTATGTCTGTAATTTTTGAAAATTAAAGCTTGCTTTAGAAATACATTAGTTATCTCCAGCGTATAGCAAATGGACGATCCAATTTGCATATATAACATTCATTAATAAAAATGTGTCATAAATTTTCATCATATATAACCACAATGTAAAGTATTTTGACACAGTTTTAACTGTCGATTGAGTAATAACATACAGTGCACTTCCTCAATGTTTTGGTGTATGGTTGTTATTCTGTAAAGTACCGACAGGAAGGGTACACCTGTGCTGAATTTATCTTTGGCTTCAATTTAGCCTGAACTTACTGAAGTCATTCTTTTGTGTACTATTTACTTCGTGGATGAATTATGTTTTCCCAGGGTTATTGTAATTAATTTCAGCCCGACATCTGCATTTCTTACAACTAGTTTAATGTGGCCGTTTGAGTTAAAAGCGCTCAAAACGATTACTCGTTGGTGTCTCACTCTTTTTACAGTATCTAGTGATTCGTTTTGAATACTGTAATCAAAAGTAGCGGCTTTATCCGGCTGTACATGCGCTATACGGTCAGTTACCAGTTCGTGTAGAAAATATAGTTCACAAAGGGAGGAGAGAACGAAATGAATTTTCACATCTGATTACAAAATAGAGCCAAATTTGCAAAGAATTCGGCAGTGCCATCGCACTTATCAGCATGACGTTGCACGACCTCGGGCGTAGATGCACGCACTGATTTGGTTGGGAAGGATGTATCTTTTCTTGACGCAAGCTGGGCCACAACTGTTGTAACCCTGTCTGTGTTGATTCCCTGTGCACATGGCACAGCGCTGGTAAAGTATTTAACAATGAAATTCACCAACAGCCGTGCAATTGAGATGTTATTTTATTTTATTTTCGCTACCAATTTCGGCAGTTCACTATGCCGTCATCAGGTCCCATATCTACCTCTAAAAAATTATCGATATTGGCATATTGGGGCCATATGTTTCTGGATGTCTTTAATTCTCAAGTGCTTCATTCGAAGACTTGACTTGCAGTCAAGGGCAGCTCGTTTTGTATTATCACGAAATAGGGGAGAGAATGCAACGGACACGATGGGTGAATTAGGGTGGCATTCATTAAGACAAAGGGGCTTTTCGTTGCAGCAGAATCTTCTCGTGAAATTTCAACCACCAGCTTTCTCCTCCGAATGCTGAAATATTCTGTTGTCTCCCACCTACATAGCGAGAAACGATCATAATGATAAAGCTAAAGAAATCAGAGCTAGCACAGAAAGATTTAAGTTATAGTTTTCCCCGCGCGCTGTTAGAGGGTGAAACGTAGAGAAATAGGTTGAAGGTGGTTCGATGAACACTGTACCACGCACTTAATTGTGGATAGCAGAGTAATCATGTAGCTGTAGATGTAGATCTCAGATTCAAGTATAGAAGTAAATGAAATGATAAGATTTAGTAGCTGAATTAAAAACTTAAGTTGAAGATAATTCGAAATTACACGTGTTTGCATATCTGTCAAATGAAAAGTTGCTGCTGGATAGCATTCAATAAATTGTTGTTCCGTGTCGATCATCATTCTCATCCTACCCAAAGATGGTTGCTACGGCCATTCTTAGTTCATTCAACGGGCGAAGTGGGTTCCCAACACGGTGCAATCGAAAGTGCTCGTCTCGACAATTACCGCAGGCAGTTGCATTCGGTTGAATCCCTGCTTCCTAGGGGAAGGTGTTTACGAGACATGTGTAGCGTGCTCGTGAATTATCGTATTGAAGAACAAACCCATCACCAAAATGTTGAGTGTAGGACTGGTCGATAGGTTGAATGTCCCTATACCGATACCGGACAACGATCACATTACCCACGACAGAGGTGAGAGGCGTTCCACATCGGGCGAAAAGTGTCAGACCTGCCTCGCTGTTGAGCCCGTGTGGTCCTACACCTAAGACGTCCCTTGATTTCGAACTGCCTCCTCAATCTTCTACGGCGGCCATCAGGCCTCAGACAGACCTGTAGTCATCGAGGTGTTCCGTTGCCTACCTTCTTTGTGCTCCAGACAACTGGAGGGTTTGAATGTTTTTCGTTAAAGACGCCTAGATGCTTCATTCATCGAGTGGAGCGTTGTCAACTGTCTGGATCGACACATATCTCGAAGTTGCCACGAGTCAGCGAGTGCGCAGTTTAGTTTCATTCTCCTCGGGGGAGCGTCCAGTCATAATTTGTAGGTCGCGACCGTCAGCCGATATTGTCTGCAGATGACCACTACGAGGCAGGTCCCGAATGTTTTTCGCCCCACAACAGCGGCTGAATGTTAGATTGACGTTACTGTGGTGTCTAAATATCCTCTGTGGGAGTCTCTGTGCCGACAGCCTCTCTTGTGTTAAAACTGAAGGGCGCCTTTCATAAATGGTGCAACCACTCGCTGTGTGTTAATCACTTGTCTTACAGATGAACATTCACTGTGGCAACTGCATGAGTTTGCAAACAGGTTAAGAATAGGTAATTCTTGTGGCAACAATAGACCAGCGCCGATCAGAGTGCTGGGCGGGAGTATTCCAGTTAGTGACCTACTGCAGTTTGAAGCACAGGGCCCATTTTCTCTCGTCTTACGTCACGGGCAGCGCTCCGTAGCAGAAGCTTCTAAGACTCTTGTCTTGTGTGTTTCATATGGACACATTCGAGCCACAACTATCAACATAATGGTGAACATGTGTGTCTTATTGACACGACTTGAAACCATGAAAGTGTGTATGTAGCACCGGTCTCCTCGTGAATAACGCCTACATCAGCATCTACATTTACATCATAACTATGCAAACAGTGTCAAGTGCACGGCCGAGCATTACGTTCCTTCGTACCAATCGTTGAGGCTTTTCGCAGTGCACGGGGCACAGAAACAGTGACTACCCAATTGCCTCTGTGTGTGCTGTAACTGATCTAATATCTTCCACACCATCGCTATGGGAGCGATATGTAGGGTTTTGTAGTATATTCCTAGAGTCGTCATTTAAAGCATTTTCTTGAAATCTTGCAAATAGTCTTTCTCGGGAATAGTTAACCTCTATCTTGAAGAGTATGCTGGTTCAGTTCTTTCAACATTTCTGTGACAATCTCCGCTTGTCAGACAAACCTGTGACCGTTCGTCCTACCCTTCTCTGTATACGTTAAATGTCCCCTGTTAGTTATACAGCCTCTCTTTGGCAAGGCTACTTATCAACAATTTGTAAATTTAATTTTCGCGCCATGATGTTAAGAGGGGATGCTAAATGTTCTTATTCCATTTTTCTCTTTAACCATAACTGTTGACTTGGTGTGTCAGTTCTGTTTATGAATTATGCTACATTTTTCATATATTTAGGCTTTACGAAGTCATTAACTTACAGCTTTCTTCTGTTCACAAAATGTGCCATGTGTTTCATACCTCCATGTGTTTGAATACTTAATATGTCCAGAATGAGATTTTTCACTCTGCAGCGGAGTGTGCTCAGATGGTAGAGCACTTGCCCGCGAAAGGTAAAGGCCCAGAGTGTGAGTCTCGGCCCAGCACACAGTTTTAATTTGCCAGGAAGTTTCTTTTACTTAATATTTGTTTGATACAAAGCGTGTTCCCTTCACTTGTTGCAGTCTACTCACGGGCTGGGCTACACAGGCTCACAGCGTTGCATTTACCTTCCGTAGGAAACTACGAGTTATACGGCGGAGGACACGGCCCCATCGTAATCAATGCTTCCGCCACACACGCACTCAATTTCAGGTCAACAGAAAATTTTTGGAAATCTGTGGTAAGTTCACATGGGACCAAACTGATGAGGTCATCAGTCCCTAGGCTTACACACAACTTAATCTAACTTAAACTAACTTACGCTATAGACAACAGACACGCACCCATGCCCGAAGGAGGACTCGAACCTCCGACGGGGGAAGCAGCGAGAACCATGACAAGACCCCCAGACCGCACGGCTACTCCGCGCGGCATAGCGAACACATGTCAAACACATTCGTTCAGCGCAAATTGAACCTATAAGGCCCGATTTCAGTACACTTTGAGGCAGTATAGTAAGAACTCTGCAATCAATGTTCTATTTCAAACCGCTTCTCCCCTCTCTACTCCCACGGCCACCTTCCGCAAACCTTTGCGAGAGTTTTGCCATCTCAGAAAAAATAATTTCAAGCCAGAAGCCAGATTGCGCCGTTAATGGGCCACACTCAGTGTATGCGGAGATTTTCAGGGCTGGAATCTGGTTCATAATTTTGTATGTACTGTCAGGTGCATTTCCAAAAGTAGGAGCAGGCCTACAGAGTGGCCACGTGCGAGCAGTCCAAATTTTGTGTGACATTTCGAAGGGTGCCGAGAAACTGAACACAAGCCACATAGTCCCGTTCAC
The DNA here is from genome assembly GCF_023898315.1 of Schistocerca nitens. NCBI lineage: Eukaryota > Metazoa > Arthropoda > Insecta > Orthoptera > Acrididae > Schistocerca > Schistocerca nitens. Next base: position 26,996,501 of record NC_064614.1, read on the forward strand.
ATCTGTAGAAATAGTGCGCTCTGGTGAACTTCACAAGAACTGCAAGTATATTTTTCCTGTCATTGCAAAGTCGGCTTTACGAGTCGATATCCTGTATTCGAAAGTCCATTGAAAAAGAGGTTACTAAAAACAGCGTCCTAAATGTGAAATAATTTGGGTGAAGGTCACGGTTAAAGCAGGCTCAAACATGGTAATTGGATGTCTCTATAGGCCCCCTGGCTCAGCAGCTGTTGTGGCAGAGCACCTGAAGGAAAATTTGGAAAATATTTCAAGTAGATTTCCCACCATGTTATAGTTCTGTATATTTCTGGGTGGACATTTTAATTTACCAGATATAGACTGGGAGACTCAAACGTTTATAACGGGTGGCAGGGAAAAAGAATCCAGTGAATTTTTTTTAAATGCATTATCTGAAAACTACCTTCAGCAGTAAAACAGAGAACCGACTCGTGGCGATAACATAGACCTTCTGGTGATTAACAGACCCTAACTATTTGAAACAGTTAACGCAGAACAGGGAATCAGCGATCATAAAGCGGTTACTGCGTCGATGATTTCAGTCGTAAAAAGAAATATTAAAAAAGGTAGGAAGATTTTTCTGTTTAGCAAAAGTTTTATCTCAAGTACACATAGTGTTGAGGATCAGTGGCGGAAGATCAAAACCATCGTACAATATGCGTTAGATGAGTATGTGCCAAGGAAGATCGTAAGAGATACAAAAGAGCCAGCGTAGTACAACAATCGCGTTAGAAAACTACTACGGAAGCAAAGGGAACTTTACAGCAAACATAAACATACGTTGGTTGGTTGGTGTGCGGGATTAAAGGGACCAGACTGCTACGGTCATCGGTCCCAAACATAAACATAGTCAAAGCCTTGCAGACAAACAAAAATTACTCGAAGCGAAATGTAATGTGAGGAGGGCTATCCGAGAGGCGTTCAACGAATTCGAAAGTAAAGTTCTATGTACTGATTTGGCAGAAAATCTTGAGAAATTTTGGTCTTATGTCAAAGCGGTTGGTGGATCACAACAAAATGGTACTGAAACAGAGAATGACAGACTAAAGGCCGAAATACTAAATGTCTTTTTCCAAAGCTGTTTCACAGAGGAAGACTGCACTGTAGTTCCTTCTCTAGGTTGTCGCGCAGATGACAAAATGTTTGATGTCGAAATAGATGACAGAGCGAAAGAAAAACAATTAAAATCGCTCAAAAGAGGAAAGGCCGCTGCACTTCATGGGATACCAGTTTGATTTTACACAGAGTACGCGAAGGAACTTGCCCCCCTTCTTGTAGCAGTGTACCGTAGGTCTCTAGAAAAGCGTAGCGTTCCAAATGATTGGAAAAGGGCATAGGTCATCCCAGGTTTCAAGAAGGGACGTCGAACAGATGTGGAGAACTATAGACCTATATCTCTAACGTCAATCAGTTGTAGAATTTTGGAACATGTATTATGTTCAAGTAATATGACTTTTCTGGAGACTAGAAATCTACTCTGTAGGAATCAGCATGAGTATCGAAAAAGATGATCGTGTGAAACCCATCTCGCGCTATTCGTCCACGAGACTCAGAGGGCCATAGACACGGGTTCCCAGGTAGATGCCGTGCTTCTTGACTTCCGCAAGGCATTTGATACAGTTCCCCACAGTCGTTTAACGAACAAAGTAAGAGCATATGGACTATCAGACCAATTGTGTGATTGGATTGAAAATTTCCTATATAACAGAACGCAGCATGCCATTCTCAATGGAGAGAAGTCTTCCAAAGTGAGAGTGATTTCAGGTGGGCTGCAGGGAAGTGTCGTGGGACCGTTGCTATTCACAATATATACACTCCTGGAAATGGAAAAAAGAACACATTGACACCGGTGTGTCAGACCCACCATACTTGCTCCGGACACTGCGAGAGGGCTGTACAAGCAATGATCACACGCACGGCACAGCGGACACACCAGGAACCGCGGTGTTGGCCGTCGAATGGCGCTAGCTGCGCAGCATTTGTGCACCGCCGCCGTCAGTGTCAGCCAGTTTGCCGTGGCATACGGAGCTCCATCGCAGTCTTTAACACTGGTAGCATGCCGCGACAGCGTGGACGTGAACCGTATGTGTAGTTGACGGACTTTGAGCGAGGGCGTATAGTGGGCATGCGGGAGGCCGGGTGGACGTACCGCCGAATTGCTCAACACGTGGGGCGTGAGGTCTCCACAGTACATCGATGTTGTCGCCAGTGGTCGGCGGAAGGTGCACGTGCCCGTCGACCTGGGACCGGAACGCAGCGACGCACGGATGCACGCCAAGACCGTAGGATCCTACCCAGTGCCGTAGGGGACCGCACCACCAGTTCCCAGTAAATTAGGGACACTGTTGCTCCTGGGGTATCGGCGAGGACCATTCGCAACCGTCTCTATGAAGCTGGGCTACGGTCCCGCACACCGTTAGGCCGTCTTCCGCTCACGCCCCAACATCGTGCAGCCCGCCTCCAGTGGTGTCGCGACAGGCGTGAATGGAGGGACGAATGGAGACGTGTCGTCTTCAGCGATGAGAGTCGCTTCTGCCTTGGTGCCATGATGGTCGTATGCGTGTTTGGCGCCGTGCAGGTGAGCGCCACAATCAGGACTGCATACGACCGAGGCACACAGGGCCAACACCCGGCATCATGGTGTGGGGAGCGATCTCCTACACTGGCCGTACACCACTGGTGATCGTCGAGGGGACACTGAATAGTGCACGGTACATCCAAACCGTCATCGAACCCATCGTTCTACCATTCCTAGACCGGCAAGGGAACTTGCTGTTCCAACAGGACAATGCACGTCCGCATGTATCCCGTGCCACCCAACGTGCTCTAGAAGGTGTAAGTCAACTACCCTGGCCAGCAAGATCTCCGGATCTGTCCCCCATTGAGCATGTTTGGGACTGGATGAAGCGTCGTCCCACGCGGTCTGCACGTCCAGCACGAACGCTGGTCCAACTGAGGCGCCAGGTGGAAATGGCATGGCAAGTCGTTCCACAGGACTACATCCAGCATCTCTACGATCGTCTCCATGGGAGAATAGCAGCCTGCATTGCTGCGAAAGGTGGATATACACTGTACTAGTGCCGACATTGTGCATGCTCTGTTGCCTGTGTCTATGTGCCTGTGGTTCTGTCAGTGTGATCATGTGATGTATCTGACCCCAGGAATGTGTCAATAAAGTTTCCCCTTCCTGGGACAATGAATTCACGGTGTTCTTATTTCAATTTCCAGGAGTGTATAAATGACCCTGTGGATAACATAAGAAGTTCAGTGAAGCTTTTTGCGGATGATGCTGTAGTATATCGAGAGGTTGTAACAATGGAAAATTGCACTGAAATGCAGGAGGATCTGCAACGAATTGACAGGGAATGGCAATTGAAACTCAATGTAGACAAGTGTAACGTGCTGCGAATACATAGAAAGAAAGATCCTTTATCATTTAGCTACAATATAGCAGGTCAGCAACTGGAAGCAGTTAATTCCATAAATTATCTGGGAGTAGGAATTAGGAGTGATTTAAAATGGAATGACCATATAAAATTAATCGTTGGTAAAGCAGATGCCAGACTGAGATTCATTGGAAAAATCCCAAGGAAGTGCAGTCCGAAAACAAAGGAAGTAGGTTACAGTACACTTGTTCACCCACTGCTTGAATACTGCTCACCGGTGTGGGATCCGTACCAGATAGGGTTGATAGGAGGGATAGAGAAGATCCAACGGAGAGCAGCGCGTTTTGTTACAGGATCATTTAGTAATCGCGAAAGCGTTACGGAGATTATAGATAAACTCCAGTGGAAGACTCTGCAAGAGAGACGCTCAGTAGCTCGGTACGGGCCTTTGTTGAAGTTTCGAGAACATACCTTCACCGAGGAGTCAAGCAGTATATTGCTCCCTCCTACGTGTATTTCGCGAAGAGACCATGAGAATAAAATCAGAGAGATTAGAGCCCCCCCACCCCCCCCCACACACAGAGGCATACGGACAATCTTTCTTTCACGAACAATATGAGACTGGACTAGAAGGGAGAACCGATAGAGGTACTCAAGGTACCCTCCGCCACACACCGTCTGGTGGCTTGCGGAGTATGGATGTCGATGTAGATGTAGATACACATAAACCCCGCAGATGACAAGAATTTCGTAAAAGTGTTTTTAAGCAGTTTAAATCTTGAGCAGTCAAGGGCGTATAAAACTCCCTTGAGGTCTCTCGGGGTTAACAGTTGACAAGTACTTCACTGATGTCGTAGGTTCACATAGAGAGACAGTAGCGAGAGTTTTCGGTGCTACCGGCGCTCTGATACACATCGATAAATTGTGCCACCGCGCGCGTGTTTCGCGCGGCGCACCTATTTGCAAAGTCCGCCAGGAAGCCCATCAGCTGGGAACAGACGCAGTGCATATTCATTGACTGCCACGCGACACTGCGGCGCTTTAATGAAGCGCCATCGGTTGGCCGCGGCCTGCAATCAGAGTCCGAGATGACGCGGACGTCGCCTCCTCATGAATATTCCTTGCCGTCCTCCGGCCGCGTCCTCGCTCGCAAAAACCGCCCACAGTTTTAATGCGCGCCATTTATAATCATGGAAAGCGGCGATTCATATAGATCAACTCATTCCCGTATGTCCACTCGTAGCTATTGTTCGGCTGCTGAATAGATAGACCGCGTCACAGGTGCCCATCTCTGATCAAACAGTGGTTAACAGTCGATACAAGCATTTAGAGGGCGATGGAAAATATTTGCGTGAACGTAATGTGTGTGCACAATGTCAGTTTATCGTAATGCAAATAGCAGCCCAAAAAAGCTGCGTACATGCGTAAGGAAGGATGAAAAAAATTATGAACTATAGAACGGATGTTATTTACCTACATTAATGAGTACAGTAATTATGGACTCCATCCCGATACCGGATCCATCGTTAAAAATACCGTAATGATGTGATCACATTACTCATTACGTCCAAGAATTATCAAGTACGGGAAACTGCTGATCAATGTGACCTACGAGTATGGCATGATGTTTGACTGCAGAATAAAGCTTCGCATTACAGGATGGAAAGGAACCTAGAATTATCTGAAATCAGTAAAATTACACTGTTAGTGCTCCAAGTTTCGTACAGGATGGGGAAAAATAATTTGAACAAAAGTGTGGGGCTGACAGCACATCAAACGAACGAACTTGACTATAGGAACTACTGGTCGCAGTTTCATAGTTTCGGCGCTTCATGACCGTAATTGAAATCTGACATACGTATGTCTTTACTCAAAATGAAGAGTAGTTTACAGAAAATGTATATGTTAACAAAATGTTTGGACTATATAATAGATTTACAGCATTGCAAGAAGCTGAGGAGGTAAATAGTGTTGAGAAAGCTTGGAAAAGAATAAAGACTGTAGTAACAGATGTAGCAGAAAAAACACTGGGCAGGAAAAAGAAAAAGAAAAAAAAAACAGAAATGTTTCAACGAAAAGTATCAGGAGCAGAAGAAAGGAGTAAAGAAGCCAAGATGCTGTGGCTGCATAATAAGGAGAGTGAAGACAGGAGAGAGACCTTCAAGGCGGTTAGAAGAGAGACAGCAAGAGTTCTACGAACAGAGAAAAGGAAGTATTTAACTGGAGTCCTAGATTCTATAGAAGTTTGAAGCAGGAATGGAAACTCAAAGAAGTTGTTTCAGTATTCAAAGAAAAGTAAGTGACGTTATCAAAGTGAAAACCTATTCCTAAAAGATAAAAATCAAGATATGCTAACACAGCTGGAAGATATCCTCGAAAGATGGAAAGAGTATTTCTCAGAAATGTTAAGTACCACTGATACGCACATAGCCTTCAATTACGCAATGTCTGAGAGTGACAGCGTTAATAATGACGAATATAGAATCACAGAACAGGAAGTGATCCACACCATTCAAAAGCTGAAAAATAACAAGGCAACAGGCGAGGACCAAATATCAGCAGAGATGTTAAAAGAAGGCGGAAGCAAACTACAGAAAGAAATTTATAACCTTATCACAATGATATGGTAAAATGAAACACTGCCTGAAGATTGGAAAATTGCAATAATTTGTCCCACACACCACAAAGGAAACAGAATGGAATGTGGAAATTACAGAGGAATCAGTTTGCTGAACATAACATACAAAATCCTGTCAATGATCATTCTGGAGAAACTTAAACATTACGCAGAAAACATTATTCAAGATTACCAGGCTTGATTTCGAACAAACCGTTCCACAAGTGATAATTTGTTTACTATGTGACAGATCGTTGAGAAAAACTGGGAATTCAACAAAAACATCCACTGTCTCTTCATTGACTTCCAGCGAGCCTATGACAGCATCCACAGAAGTAGCCTCTACAACACGTTACGAGAATTTAGTATACCCAGTAAAATCATTCGGATGATACAACTGTGCATGGATGGCTCCCAGGCAGCAGTGAAGTTCAGACGATCCATATCCCCCGCCTTTCCAATTAAAACAGGCTTACGACAAGGAAACGGTCTTTCATGTGTCCTCTTCAACCGTGCATTAGAGAAAGTGGTTTGGGAGAGTAATTTACATCTTTACAATGGTCTCCGCTTCAAAAACACTGAAGTAAACCTCCTGGCTTATGCAGATGATATATTGTTGATGAGTGAAACTGAAGAAGAACTGAAAGACATGTACAAATCTCTAAGGCACAGTGCCAGCAAAATGGGGCTCTTTATTAACCAATAGAAAACAGAATAAATGGATATAGGTCGAGTCATAAACCCAAATTCTTACTTTGAAATTGACCAACATTCTGAATTCAGAAAGGTTCTGCAGTTTAAATACCTTGGATCACGCTTAAACAGTAAAAATATCATAGCAATGGATATAAACGAAAGAATAGCGTCAGGGTCAAGATGTCTGTACTCACTAAGCAACCCACTCAAAAGTAATGCTTTGTCAATCACCACAAAGATGAAGATATACAACACTATCATCTGCCCCATAGTACGAGGTGCATTCAAGTTCTAAGGCCTCCGATTTTTTTTCTCCTGACTGGAACGAGATAGAAACATGCGCATTGTTTTAAAATGAGGCTGCGTTCATTGTCAATACGTCCCAGAGATGGCAGCACCGTACGGCAGATGGAATTTTACTGCCAGCGGCGAGAATGAGAACTGTTTTAAATACTTCAAATGGCGACGTTTTCCTTACTTGAACAGTGTGCAATCATTCGTTTTCTGAATTTGCGTGGTGTGAAACCAATTGAAATTCATCGACAGTTGAAGGAGACATGTGGTGATGGAGTTATGGATGTGTCAAAAGTGCGTTCGTGGGTGCGACAGTTTAACGAAGGCAGAACATCGTGTGACAACAAACTGAAACAACCTCGGGCTCGCACAAGCTGGTCTGACGACATGATCGAGAAAGTGGAGAGAATTTTTTTGGGGGATCGCCGAATGACTGTTGAACAGGTCGCCTCCAGAGCTGGCATTTCTGTGGGTTCTGTGCACACAATACTGCATGAAGACCTGAAAATGCGAAAAGTGTCATCCAGGTGGGTGCCACGAATGCTGACGGACGATCACATGGCTGCCCGTGTGGCATGTTGCCAAGCAATGTTGACCCGCAACGACAGCATGAATGGGACTTTCTTTTCGTTGGTTGTGACAATGGATGAGACGTGGATGCCATTTTTCAATCCAGAAACAAAGCGCCAGTCAGCTCAATGGAAGCACACAGATTCACCGCCACCAAAAAAATTTAGGGTAACCGCCAGTGCTGAAAAAATGATGGTGTCCATGTTCTGGGACAGCGAGGGCGTAATCCTTACCCATTGCGTTCCAGAGGGCACTACGGTAACAGGTGCATACTAGGAAAATGTTTTGAAGAACAAATTCCTTCCTGCACTGCAACAAAAACGTCCGGGAAGGGCTGCGCGTGTGCTGTTTCACAAAGACAACGCACCCGCACATCGAGCTAACGTTACGCAACAGTTTCTTCGTGATAACAACTTTGAAGTGATTCTTTATGCTCCCTACTCACCTGACCTGGTTCCTAGTGACGTTTGGCTTTTTCCGACAATGAAAGACACTCTCCGTGGCCGCACATTCACCAGCCGTGCTGCTATTGCCTCAGCGATTTTCCAGTGGTCAAAAAAAAACTCCTAAAAGAAGCCTTCGCCGCTGCCATGGAATCATGACGTCAGCGTTGTGAAAAATGTGTACGTCTGCAGGCCGATTACGTCGAGAAGTAACGCCAGTTTAACCGATTTCGGGTGAGTAGTTAATTAGAAAAAAAATCGGTGGCCTTAGAACTTGAATGCACCTCGTACTGTACGGCTCAGAAAGCTGGACGCTTACAAAGAATGAAAGAGAAAAACTGAATATTTTCGAAAGAGAAGTAACGAGAAAAATCTGGAGACCTGTGTTGGAGAATGGCGTTTGGAGAATTCGAAAGAACAATGAAATGTATCAGCTAATGAAGCAACCCACTATCATCCAGAAATTAAAAGGTAGGAGACTACAATAGGCTGGACATGTGGCTAGAATGGAAAACAACAGAATCACCAAAAAAGCTTTTGCTGGAACTCTCCAGCAACAAGGCCATTGGGCAGACCTCGTACAAGGTGGAAAGATGACATAGAGAAGGACATCGCAGCATTAGGAATTTCCGCAGGGTGGAGAGAGGCTGCGAGAGATAGAAGGCGGTGGAAGCAGAACGTTGATGCACCGCGTGGTCTACAGGACCTGTGATCGCCGAGGAGAAGAGAGAATAAGATATAACACTCATGATGAGAACAAGAAAAACTTAAAGCAGCACATACACGTTTAACGTACTTAGCTGACGTACAGTACAGCATTTGATTAGAAATGTAACCAATCACTTGCCTACGTTTCATTTTACAAAATTCCCCAAAATGTTTCTTTGTTGTGCAGATTGTGAACATGATATGTTAACGTGATTTGAATAAACAAGCCGCTGCGACTGTTAGAATTCTTGATTGGAGGACACGACCTGTTTCGCAAATTAGATTTGCAACATAAAGTGCTTCACTGTATACGAAGGAATAAAAGTACTTACCAGAAACTTAGCGATGCCAAGAAACAGTCTACTTACAGTCAAAAGATTAAGGTTCTAATCAAACCGAATAAAGCATTCCCATAATTTGTATCCAGGTATTTGAAACTTCTGACTCACGAATATGCGAGGGTCTATAATAAAATGTATTGGGGGCTCAAGCCATCTCCAACCTAACTGAAATGTTGGGGGCTGGCTGCAAATTTTAAATTACTAAACTGCAATGATAAGAAACAATACACTCTGTATATGAGTTGCATAAATCAGTTTTACTGTTATAACCAATTTCAAAAGGCTTCCTGACGATATCTAGGGCCATATATGCCAGCACTAACCAATTAAATGTCCCTACAATTAATAAAATTGTTTTCACAAATGAAAAGGCTTTTGTATTAATAAAAAAGCAATGCTAGGGTTGGATAAAGTCATTCACTTAAATAATCAAAATTGGCTAGGACGTTTCTGTGACGTAAGTCCCTTTCCAGAGTTCGAAAAATGTAAAATTCTTCTAAACTATTTAGAAAGTTATCCTTTTTCTCGGTGAACTATTTGAAGCTGGCCGGAGTGGCCGAGCGGTTCTAGGCGCTACAGTCTGGAACCGCGCGATCGCTATGGTAGCAGGTTCGAATCCAGCCTCGGGCATGGATGTGTGTGATGTCGTAACATTAGTTAGGTTTAAGTAGTTCTACGTTCTAGGGGACTGATGACCTCAGAAGTTAAGTCTCATAGTGCTCAGAGCCATCTGAACCATTTTGAACTATTTGAAGATTAGTGGCCACAACAACGCTTCCTCGCCGGGCTAGACCATGTTTACACTGGTCGGTGGAAGTGGCCCCATTAATTGGGCCACTACGTCGCCGGATTTCACGTCACTGAGTTTCTTTCTGTGAGGACATTTGAAAGACAAGATATACCAGCAAATGCCAACAGGGTGTGAAGACTTAGTAGAGCACATCAGAAACGCCTGTGCTGACACTCCCGCAGATATGCATCTGTCGGTCGTTTGAAAAGTGGATCTCTAAGCGTACTGAAGAGGCGGCACAACATCGGAACACTTACTGTAATTGGAAAAGTAGAGTTTCGTTCGCCTCGGGCCACGGCCACAGAGGCGCGTTAAGTAGTTCCCAGTTCGATATGTTGGAGGAATACAACGTTGCGAATGGGGTTTCCAATTACAAGCTATTAAACACTGGCTTGTCCTACCCTCACAGCATGGACGTGGGGTCCGACGTGCCATTGGATATGCAAGGGCCATTGAGTAGCATGTGGTAAATTACTATTGTGTAAACATTTCTATTCCTCTGATTACAGCGCCACCTGTGGAGAAATGAAGAAAATGCTTCAGACAAAACGTATGTAGATTTTGCCGTAGAATCGTAATCTGCAATAAAAAATGGGAGTTGCCATTGACAATTTTAAATTAGCTACTCACCACCCACGCTTCGTAAGGGGGGGGGGGATGGAGATTGACTGTGGTATCATTGTATGTACTCCTCCGAGACAAACAAATTGGAATTATAACTTGTTTTTGAACCGATATGTATTTTTCGAGATATTTCAATGTTTCCACTATAAATGAACGCCTTGTACACGACAGTTGAAAACTGATGGACTATGTCAGCTCATAAGTTCACTACAAATCCTTTTTGATGCCCCATCACAGCTGAATCCTCGGGACTATCAACAACACGTACGTAACTGTGGACAGTACTGATCGTTTCTTCTAAGGTCGAACAGGCTCAATTCCTGAAAACTACATGTGAAAGAAACAGAAGATCGACGATACAATGTGGCATCAACTATTCATTCCAAAAAACACGAGTTTCAAAGTAAGCAGGGATCTGTCAACACAAGATGCTAATAGCCATTCACATTACTTTCCACATAGCACTGTGCACGACAACGATTTCATATTCAGCTAGTGGCATCCTAATTGAAGGCTCGCCATCCACAGAATCAAGCACTTGTTGTTAGATGTTGGAAGGCCATACAGTCTGTTGTGGCCACTTCTGCCACTGAATGTATCAGGTTGACCAATGTAGCGGGAAGAGGTAGAAGGCACCGTATTAAGACTTGTCCGAGCTTTTCAAATGATTTATTTGTTTCCACTACAGTGTCCCATTCACCTCGGTCTGCGCTTCAGGGTCCCGCAATGCTCAGGCCACTGCCCCGGCTACCCAGTGCAACGTGCTGCTGTGTGTCGGCCTTTTAGGAGCTCATTGTGAGGGCTACACCGGCAGCCGACTCAGCGGTCGTCTTCCCTGTTGACTCAGCGCTGCTCCGCTGGGAGCTGCCTAGCGGCCCGCTGCTTCCTTCCTTGCTGGTGTAACTGAGATTGTGGCGTCCACAAGCTCCCACGATCCGGCGTCGAAATCGCCCTCGCCTCACGATGCCTGCCCGCTGTAGGGAGCCGAAGAGTGGCCTGTCTGTGAATGGCTGGCTATGGACCCCGTGTCAGCCTCAGAGTGTCGAACCAGCGACCCGACGGGGACTGGAACGCTGGTGCCCCATCTGCTGCTGCGTGTAGTTGGTGGTGTGACACGCCCTACCGTCCAGGAGAGCTGCCACACTTGAATGAATCTCGTTAGAAAATGGCACCTATTGATACTTGGCTGTGCACCTCTGTTTTTCCAAGCACACCGCTTCGCATCCCGTACTCATAACGTGCTACGTTGGCCAGTGGGCCCCTTCTGCCTGCGACTTGCAACATGCGAAACAGCTACATATACTCTTTCAGCAATTTGACTTTCTTGTGGTATCTATTCTACTTTGCAACTGTTGGTGTGCGTAACTCACTGCAATCCGGCCCGCATCTGGCTGTAACTTATGCTCAGAATATCGCACAAAACTAACTTTCCCTATCCGAAACGGTGGTGCCGCTACAAGTCCATTGTCCATTTTGGTCATAGTACTATTCGTCCTCTTTCTCTTAACAGTTGGAGGAATAATGTAAGCGTAATGTGCTTGGGATGCATATTACGTTGATGTATGGCCCAATACAAACTGCCAGCTTCCCTCCAGATTCAGTTTGCTTGTCAGTACACAAAACTAATATCAGCCATCTCTGCAATCAGTTACAAAACCACTTTACTGGAGCTGATGCGCTGTACGCTTCAACTACCAACTGTAGTCACATGAATCTTCAAGCCTAATATTGAGCATAAAAGAGTACAAATCACGCCATATCCAACGTATTAGTGGAGTTCCCTGGCCCGATTCCTCTTTAACAACGCCAAACATGTTCGCTGGTTATGCCTACACCTAACTCTGTCACACGATATTGTTCCTTAATTGAGCTGTGCTTCTGTGATCGTTAACCTTCAAACATCGACAGTACAAAAATGTAGAATTTGACTGATAAATGATCTTGGTGGAAGGCAGGAAAGACATACCCGAATTTTAAAACCATTTTTATTCGTCTAGATGATAATATTTTCGTCATTTTACTGTTCTTTTATTTCCTTTTGGATACCATCGCAATTTCAAAAAATGGCTCTAAGCACTATGGGACTTAACATCTGAGGTCATCAGTCCCCTAGACTTGGAACTACGTAAACCTAACTAACCTAAGGACATCACACCCATCCATGCCCGAGGCAGGATTCGAACCTGCGCCCGTAGCAGCCGCGTGGTTCCGGATTGAAGCGCCTAGAACCGCTCGGCCACAGCAGCTGGTTCGCAATTTTGGCTGCGTAGCCATTTCCAAATGCTTCAGTATGGTCCTATGTCAATTATCACTCTTCTTACCGTAGGACATCTCAAGAACATCATATGTAACATGCACGAACGTAATATCAGGGGCACGTTAAAGATATGTCAACCTCAAAATTCAACAGAATTCAGGTTTGATATCTAGGCATAGGTATACACAATTAGACTGGTCCTGAATGTGACGGTAGTGGTAACATTTAGATAATTCTACATGATTGTGACTTCCAAAAATAGGAAAATCTTGGTCACTTCCCGCGTATGATGTTTCGGAACCAAGACTCCTCATTTGAAATGACTACTCTGAAATTAAGGATATTTCTCGACCGTCTCACTCTCGAAAAGCACGTGGGAAAAATGAACACTAAACTACCTCCGATTAAATTTGTGATTGTTAGTGATCAGTTAATGTAGCAGCAAAATCTTTTAAAGGCTGTTTCTAAAAGATATAAGTTGATCGATTTTAACTGCAAAGGGAGATGTTTAAAATGGATTTTGGCTGTCATTATTTTATTTGACGAACAGAGACTTTGCAAAATGTTCAAATGTGTGTGAAATCTTATGGGACTTAACTGCTAAGGTCATCAGTCCCTAAGCTTACACACTACTTAACCTAAGCTATCCTAAGGACAAACACACACACCCATGCCCGAGGGAGGACTCGAACCTTCGCCGGGACCAACCGTACACTCCATGACTGCAGCGCCTTAGACGGTTCGGCTAATCCCGCGCGGCAGAGACTTTGCAGTAACGAAGGTGATGTATAGGTTTGCACTAAGTAAGGCAGTTTAGTCTTGTTAAACACAAGATGGAATAGTCAGTACCATTGTCATACACACCAAATCACGTCTAATCTCAAAACAGGTCAAATACGTCGAAATATCGTCACACGCTGTTACAATAATCTGCACACGTGATCCACCCTGTAATTCACTTTCCGGTGCAGTGGACACGAACGCGTATTATCAGCACTCCTTATCTTTATAACCAATTTTTGGTAAAAACATTTTGTCACCAGCCAGTATAGTTCTCACTGTTTGCTGATGGTCAACCCATGAGAATCAAGGCGAATCTGAGCTCGTGCGATATAAGTCCTTGTACGCCATTAAAACCACATTATTCGCCAACTGGCTCTGATAACGATGTCATTGACGCATTTGGCGCTCGCGGCTCTTGACAATCGATTATTTAGATACCATGGACACGTGCGAGCGGAAATATGGTAATCTCTAAGGGAGCGTGGATCCCGTACTTCATCTAAATCTTTCCATGCGACCTCTGATTTCGCTTATGCTACTACGGTAATATATATGAAAGTAGCTGAGGGTTAACAAATTATTTTCGTAATCGGAGCAGAATGTTGGTGATTGAAATTTCATGAAAAGATCACGCTGTAAAGAAAAAGCCTTTGTTTTAATGATTCCATCTCAAGTTGCGTATTACATACATGACAGTTTCTGTCATATTTCGGAATAGTAAAAAACGAGCTGCCATTCTTTGAACGTTTTCAGTGTCTTTCGTCATTTCTAAGTGGTAAAGATCTCATACCACAGAGAAATATTTGAGAAGAGGACGGAATAGCTTAGTACAAGCAGTCTCTTTAGTAGAGTTGTTTCATCTTCTGTACATTCTGCCAATAAAATGAAGTTTTCCATTCACCATAGACGCTAAAAAGGATCCTACTGCAGATCGAGATCGATTATACGGGTTTATAAATGAGCGGATTACTTCCATTTCCTTTCGTATGTGTTGGTGTAACTTTCACAAATATCCAATATTCCGATAAGGATCATTCGTCGAGCAAGCGGTTGTGTAAATTTTCTAAAAATGGTGCTACTTCATCAGCGTACTTGCTGTGCAGTATAGTCTGATTTAGTGATACTGCTATCGGTAACATTGCATTACTATTGCGCGGTGAAGATGTTGAGTATGTATAGCCGCTGGTATACTTTACATACGACCAGAATCTCTTTGTATTTTCTGGCAGATTTCCAGACATACTTTCGTTGTGGAAACATCTCACACTGGGGTAGGCACTAAGTTACGAGCTTCTGTAAACCATCGCCATTATTAGAACATTTGTTTTCCTTCACATGTGACATTAAATGATAATTAAATAGACACCCTAGCTGCATGCAGGCGTTGATATACTTCACTGGGGACATGTTGAAAATGTGTGCCCCGACCGGGACTCGAACCCGGGATCTCCTGCTTACATGGTCACGGTCGGGGCACACATTTTCAACATGTCCCCAGTGAAGTGTATCAACGCCTGTTTGCAGCTAGGGTGTCTATTTAATTATCATTTCATTTCTAGCAAAGCTGCATGGTCATCCACGGTATGTGTTCTTTCGGGAACAGATACTACCGTCATATATGCATGTGACATTCTTTTTTTCTTTGCTTCTGCAACAGTTGCTGACCTGTTTTGTTTACCATGGGCGAACTGTTCCGTCTCTTATTACTTTACTTGTCTTTCACCGTCATCTCTGAATATTTTTGTTGTGATGACAGAAATATCCAGTGCAGACGATTTCCAATTCGCCACCTAGATGAGATTTTTACATGTCCATGATCCTGTCAGTTGTTATGGCTGTTTCGTAGCTTCTACTGCAGGCACACAAATTGGTCCAGGTACACACACACCACGTGGTTCCCTTACTTAGATGTACGGCACTTGAAAACTGCAAGGAAGCATTAATAATTTCGAGTAGCTTGCTAAGCTGCTAAGTGAAAGAGTGGTATAAAGCCCCAGCTAAACCACGTTAACTGTATTTGTTCAGCTAAAATGCGTGAAATTAAAAGCAGGTTCGTTGTATGTGATGAGTTTACATTTACCCAGTTTGCATGCGTGAGGAACTTTTTCAGCAGAAACATTTTAAAATACAGTTTTGTGGTTACTTCAACAAAGAGCCATGTTTTGTTTCAGATTGTTTTATTTGTATCACAATGAAATGTTTCGCCTTTTTATGAATACGCAAATTGACTGATACAAAAATTACTTCCTGCAACACTTATGTCACTAATGTGATACGCGTAAGTCAGTTTATACCTTCCTAAGAACACACACAGCCGCCCGGGGTGGCCGAGCGGTTCTAGGCGCTACAGTCTGGAACCGCGTAACCGCTACGGTCGCAGGTTCGAATCCTGCCTCGGGCGTGGGTGTGTGTGATGTCCTTAGGTTAGTTAGATTTAAGTAGTTCTAAGTTCTAGGGGACTGATGACCTCAGAGGTTAAGTCCAATAGTGCTCAGAGCCATATGAACCATTTTTGAAAACACACATACGAGTTCTTCAATTAACATATTGTAAATGCTCTAATATTCCTTGTTACATTTGTTCTTGCTGTATTATTTTGTTAATCTGTGTTGGCAACAACCATCCATCACAAAAGGTAGACTCGGATTCGTTGGCTTTTATTTAGTGGAAAAATCAGGTATAAGAATTTTTGGCTTTTGTTGCTTAAGGTATGGAATAATTTTTGTAATTTTTGTCGCACGTTTGTGGGTGACACTGTGCAAGTGTGACTTTTTAAGGCCTAAACCACATTTTACCTGTCGCAGAATCTGACCAGCCTTACAAGTAACGTCCCAGTGAGATGTTGTGTGCGTTCTAAGTCCACTACCGTATTGTTCTGTGGTATAAGTCAGTGACTAGTTTTTTTCCACTCTTACTCTTTGTGTAGATAAAAGGGATACTCTGTTCTAAAATGTTCGAAAAGTTGAATTTTGTGGTGGAAGAATATGTCTTTTGTGTGGTTTATGTACGCATAGAACGAGAATGAAATTTGCACTTATTGACTAGTTCTAAGTTCTGTGACTGATACTTATTGTAACGAATATAAAATAGCTTACGATGATCACTTTGTCTCTGTTAATGTTAAGTAGTGTCCATTTCCGCCACGCAGCAATAATTAAAGTTCTAACATACCTTTGATCCATCAGTGTGACATCCCGATGGAAGTTCTCCTCTCGCTCATTGCTCAAAACATAACATTTTTGGCTATAGGAGTTTGTTTCTTAGATCTACTTTTGTGCGAATAGCACAAGAAAAATGGCTCTGAGCACTATGGGACTTAACAGCTATGGTCATCAGTCCCCTAGAACTTAGAACTACTTAAACCTAACTAACCTAAGGACATCACACAACACCCAGCCATCACGAGGCAGAGAAAATCCCTGACCCCGCCGCCGGCCGCGGTGGTCTAGCGGTTCTGGCGCTGCAGTCCGGAACCGCCGGACTGCTACGGTCGCAGGTTCGAAACCTGCCTCGGGCATGGGTGTGTGTGATGTCCTTAGGTTAGTTAGGTTTAAGTAGTTCTAAGTTCTAGGGGACTTATGACCTAAGATGTTGAGTCCCATAGTGCTCAGAGCCATTTGAACCTGACCCCGCCGGGAATCGAACCCGGGAACCCGGGCGTGGGAAGAGAGAACGCTACCGCACGACCACGAGATGCGGGCTAATAGCACAAGAAGCTACAGTACTGTGTGCATATGGTTTGCACTGCCGGTAGTGTTTCAGTAAGAGCTATCCCGCTGGTATCCCGCGTAATCTACAGCTATGAGGAACTCATATTTTGCTACCTTTGTCTTGCATAGGTGCTATACACCACAGAAATAGAAGGAGACTTGTTACCATTGCGTAAAAGTATTGCTTTAAGACTTTTTTTGAAGGGTCAGGTCAGTGAACAGTCGCCATTAACCACGTATGTACGTAACACCCATTTGAGCTATCTGATCATCAATGTGTTCCAGTATGTGACGCCGTGTTCAATTCTTTAACTCTATTGCCTAATCTGGACACTCAAGGAAGCCATGTGATATTACCACTGTTTTAAACACGATAAAAAATGTTCTGAACTATATTTAGGACGTTCTAGACACCAGATAATGTCATCGAGCTCCTCTTGCTCATGTTACGAATCGCGGAGAGTGTGCTGAGTAAAGTCTGCATTTCTTAAACTGGGTGGATTTCATCTTCAGTTGAGTGTTCATTAGTGTGCTCATAAATCTTCTCTGGAGAGTCAGGAACAGGAAAGTTTCTTGTAATGAGATACAGGGAGAATTGCAGATCGTATATTAGAGTATGCAACACCAATTTCTGTTAATCCATACTATTTTTTAACTGAACAATGGGGAAGGGACTGTTATTAGTACGGATCAGCAGTTCAAATGTTTTATTCATTGTCGGCCGCGGTGGTCTCGCGGTTCTAGGCGCGCAGTCCGGAACCGTGCGACTGCTACGGTCGCAGGTTCGAATCCTGCCTCGGGCATGGATGTTTGTGATGTCCTTAGGTTAGTTAGGTTTAAGTAGTTCTAAGTCCTAGGGGACTAATGACCACAGCAGTTGAGTCCCATAGTGCTCAGAGCCATTTGAACCATTTTCATTTTATTCATTCATCCACTGAGATCGAACGAACGAGTATTAGAGTCCACAAGTGCTAGCAACGTTGTTGTTTTCGTTCCACTCCTTAAATAGGAATACACTATGTGATCAAAAGTATCCGGACACCTGGCTGAAAATGTCTTACAAGTTCGTGGCGCTCTCCATCGGAAATACTGGAAGTCAACATGGAGTTGGCCCACCTCTTAGCCTTGATGACAGCTTCCACTCTCACAGGCATACGTTCAACCAGGTTCTGGAAGGTTTCTTGCGAAATGGCGGCCCATTCTTCACGGAGTGCTGCTCTGAGGAGAGGTATCGATGTTGGTCGGTGAGGCCTCGTGCGAAGTCGGCGTTCCAAAACAACCCAAAGGTGTTATATAGGATTCAGGTCAGGAATCTGTGCAGGCCAGTCAATTACTGGGATGTTATTCTCGTGTAACCACTCCGCCATACGCCATGCATTATGAACAGGTGCTCGATCGCGTTGAAACATGCAATCGCCATTCCCGAATCGCTCTTCAACAATGGGAACCAAGAAAGTGCTTAATACAGCATTGTAGGCCTGTGTTGTGATTGTGCCACGCAAAACAACAAAGGGTGCAAGCCCCTTCCACGAAAAACACGGCCACACCATAACACCACCGCCTCAGAATTTTACTGTTGGCACTACACACGCTGGCAGATGACGTTCACAGGGCATCCGCCATATCCACATCCTGCCATCGGATCGCCACATTGTGTTCCGTGATTCGTCACTTCACACGTTTTTTCACTGTTCAGTCGTACAATGTTTACACTCCTTACGCCAAGCGAGGCGTCGTTTGGCATTTACCGGCGTGATGTGTGGCTTATGAGCAGCTGTTCGACCATGAAATCCACGTTATCTCTCCTCCCGCCTAGTAGTCACAGTACTTGCAGTGGATCCTGATGCAGTTTGGATTTCCTGTGTGATGATCTGGATAGATGTCTCCCTATTACCCATTATGACCCTCTTCAACTGTCGGCGGTCCCTGTCAGTCAACAGACGAGGTAGGCTTGTACGCTTTTGTGCTGTACGTATCCCTTCAAGTTTCCAATTCACTAGCACTTTTAACAAATGGTGTAAGTAGTGCGGAGGTCAAGACCGTTTATAATGCGATGTCTGCAATCCATACCTGCACTCTGTTTTCCTTCATACATTCAACAATAACGAGGTTTAAATCGAAAAATCGTTCCAGACATGCCCCTTGACTAAACCAACGTACTTTGCAGTAGTACATAAACTCTCCATATTCTATGTTCAGCTCATCGAAAACCGTTACAACAAACAGTGGAATAACGCTTGTGACTTCAGAAATTAAATTCAGTCACTTCACCTCTCCTGCCTGAAAATTTAGCGCGAAAATACTTCTCGCCAGCCGGGTTGGCCGAGCGGTTCTAGGCGCTACAATCTGGAACCGCGCGACCGCTACGGTCTCAGGTTCGAATCCTGCCTCGGGCATGGATGTGTGTGCTGTCCTTAGGTTGGTTAGGTTTAAGTGGTTCTAAGTTCTAGGGGACTCATGACCTCAGAAGTTCAGTCACATAGTGCTCAGAGCCATTTGAACCATTTTTTTGAACTTCTAGATGTACACAACATTGAATCCCGTATGTCGATCGTTGTAATTGTTTGCTCTTTCGTTGTCAAATGAGTCTTGTAATTCCTTCTTCATGTTCTTGTAATGTCGATTCATAACAAATTTGCATTACATGTCGATTACGCACCATGATTCTACCAAACGGAAAACAGTTGTGCCGACCGAAAAATGTCGCACGGCTGTATTAAATGAATTGCTGCTGTGCATCGGGTACTTATAAGGACAGACCAAAGCTGAGACAATCTTGAACCCGCCAGCGTTCCGTACGCTCGGCCCACGTGAAGTTTGTATTTTCGATGCCATTCGATAATATTTTATGTTACTTAGTCATTCAAATATTTGTTTTGGAACTTGACTTGCGTCAGTCATGCTTTCTGTAATTTATATTCCTTTCTTTCTAATAGTCGTAATCCTTTTATCACATAATAACATTTTACATCAATAAAATGGATACATGTGACTTCTTTCTGCATACACACACACACACACACACACACACACTCGTCCCCACAGAACGTCGTATATTTTTCTCTTTTTTCTTCTTCTTTGTAGTCATCTGTCTTCTGACTGGTTTGATGTAGCCACCACGTACATCTCTCCTGTGGCAAACTCTTCATCTCAGAGTAGCACTTGCAACCTATGTCCACAGTTATTTGCTGATGTACTCTAATCTCCGTCTTTCTCTACAGTTTTCACCCCCTGTCGCTACTCATTCTAACCCTCTGTCGCTCTACAGCTCCCTCTAGTACCATGGAAGTCATTCCCTCATGTCTTTACAAATGTCTATCACCCTCTCCCTTCTCATTGTCAGTGTTCTCCAAATATTCCTTTGCTCTCCGATTCTGCGCAGAACCTTCTCATTCCTTACCTTATCAGTCCACCTAATTTTCAACATTCATTTGTAGCACAACGTCTCAAATGCTTCGATTCTCTTTTGTTCCAGTTTTCCCACAGTCCATGATTCACCACCATCGAATGCTGTGCTCCAAACGTATTCTCAGAAATATCTTTCTCAAATCAAAGCCTAAGTTTGATACTAATACACTTGTCTTACTCAGGAACGATCTTTTCCCCTTCACTAGTCTGCTTTTGATGTCCTCCTTGCTCCATATGTCATTGGTTATTTTCCTGCTTACGTAACAGAATTCCTTAAATTCATCTATTTCGTGACCATCAATCGTGATATTAACTTTCTAGTTCTCATTTCTGCATTTCTCATTACTTACATTTTGTTCTATTTACTCTCAGTCCATATTCTTTACTCGTCAGACTCTTCATTCCATTCAGCAGATCATGCAGTTCCTCTTCACTTTCACTCAGGATATCTGTTTCATCAGCGAATCGTCTCATTGATACCCATTCACCTTGAATTTTAATTCCATTCCTGAATCTTTCTGTTATTTCCATCATTGCTTCATCGATGTACAGATTGAACAGTAGGGCGAAAGACTATATACCTGTCTTTCACCCTTTCTAATCGGAGCACTGCACTTCGTTCTTGGTCTTCCACTCTTACTGTTACCTCTTGACTCTTGTACATGTTGTACATTATCCGTCTCTCCCTAAAGCTTACTCCTATTTTAGTTATAATTTCTAACATCTTGCACCATTTGACATTGTCGAATACTTTCTCCACGTCGACAAATGCTATCAACGTGTCTTGATTTCTCTGTAATCTTGCTTCCATTATCTACCTCAATGTACAGAATTGCCTCTCTGGTACCTTTACCTTTCCTAAAGACAAACTGATTGTCATCTAACACATCTTCTCTTTAATTTTTCATTCCTCAGTATATTACTCCTGTGGGCAACTTGCATGCATTATTCTCGCACGTATCAGGTCTTGCAGCCTTCGGAGTTGTGTGGGTCATATTTTTCCGAAAGTCAGGTGACATATTGACAAACTCATACATTCTACACACCAACGTGAATAGTCGTTTTGTTGCCACTTCCGCCAATGATTTTAGAAAATCGCCCGCATCTCGTGGTCGTGCGGTAGCGTTCTCGCTTCCCACGTCCGGGTTCCCGGGTTCGATTCCCGGCGGGGTCAGGGATTTTCTCTGCCTCGTGATGGCTGGGTGTTGTGTGCTGTCCTTAGGTTAGTTAGGTTTAAGTAGTTCTAAGTTCTAGGGGACTTATGACCACAGCAGTTGAGTCCCATAGTGCTCGGAGCCATTTGAACCATTTTAGAAAATCTGATGAAATGTTATGTGTCCTTTCTACCTTATTTGATCTTAAGCCTTCCAAAGTTCTTTTAAATTCTCATACTGGATGTCCTACCTCTTCTAAATTGACACCCGTTTCTTCTTATAGCACTAGCCGGCCGGTGTGACCGAGCGGTTCTAGCCGCTTCAGTCTGGAACCGCGCGACGGCTACGGTCGCAGGTTCGAATCCTGCCTCGGGCATGGATGTGTGTGATGTCCTTAGGTTAGTTAGGTTTAAGTAGTTCTAAGTTCTAGGGGACTGATGACTTCAGATGTTAAGTCCCACAGTGCTCAGACCCATTTGAACCATTTGAACCTGGTAGCACGACAAACAAATCTACCACCTCATTGAAAATTTTAGTGTACTCTTTTCACCTATCCGCTGTCTCCTCTGCACTCTTAAAGTTACCACCCTTGCTTTTAATTCCACCGAAGGTTGTTTTTGCTTTCTTATACGCTGAGTCGTTCCTTTCGACTTTAATTTCTTTTTCGATTTCTTCACATTTTTCCTGCAGCCATTTACTCTTAGCTTCCTGTACTTCCTATTTGTTTCATTCCTCAGTGAATTGTATTTCTGTATTCTTGAATTTCCCTGAAAGTTTTTGTACTTCTTTC
Source organism: Schistocerca nitens (assembly GCF_023898315.1). Taxonomy (NCBI): domain Eukaryota; kingdom Metazoa; phylum Arthropoda; class Insecta; order Orthoptera; family Acrididae; genus Schistocerca; species Schistocerca nitens. The sequence continues at coordinate 27,019,090 of NC_064614.1, forward strand.
TTTCATCGATCAACTGAAGTATTTCTTCTGTCACCCATGGTTCCTTCGAACTTACACTCTTTGTACCTATGTTTTTCTTTCCAACTTCTGTGACTGCCCTTTTTTAGAGATGTCCATTCCTCTTCAACTGTACTACCTACTTTGATCTTGCTTATCGCAGTATCTATAGCGTTGGTGAACTTCAAGCATATCTCTTCTTTCCTTAATACTTCTCTATCGGCCTTCTTTGCGTTTCGGTGTTTCGTGACTAATTTGTTAAACCAGCCCGCTCTACTACTGCATTATGATCCAAGTGTATATCACTCGTGGGTAGGCTTTACAATCCAGTATCTAATTTCGGAATCTCTCTCTGACCATGATGTAATCTAACTGAAATCTTCCTGTACCTCCCGGCCTGTTCCAAGTATACATTGTCCTCTTGTTATTCTTGAACGGAGTATTCGCTATTACAAGCTGAAATTTATTACAAAACACAGTTTTTCTCCTCTCTTATTCCTAGTATCAATCCCATGTTTTTTCGACTCATTCCACTACAACAACAGTCCACGATGTCTATTAGATTTTCAGAACCCTTTACATACTGCATTTACATTAAATATCCTCATATAATTTCTCTGTCTCTTCAGCTTGCGACACCGGCAGATATAACTGACCTATGGTTGTCGGTGCTGGTTTCTTCTCGATTCTGATGAGAACAACGCTGTAACTGAGCTGTTCTCAGTAACACATCCTCTGCCCTGTCTTCCCATTCATAACGAATTCTGCTACCCCTATGCCATTTTCTGCCGCTGTTGATATTACCCCATACTCATTTGACAAGAAATTTTTGTCTTCTTTCATTTCATTTCACTGACCTCCGCTGCATCCTGACTGAGATTTTGAATTTTCCTTTCCAGATTATCTGGCTTGCGTACCGCCTTCAAGCTTCTGACATTCCCCGTTTCGACTCATAGAACGTTATCCTTTCATCGGTTATTCAATATTTTTCTTATGATCACTTCCTCTTTGGCAGTCCCTTCCAGCAGATCCGAATGGGGTGCTATTCCGGAATCTTTTGCCAGTGGAGAGATGACCATGACATTTTTTCAATTCCAGGCCACGTGTTCTGAGGATATATATTATGTGTCTTTAATGCAGTGGTTTCCATAGCCTTCTGCATCCTCATGCTGTTGATCATTGCTGATTCTTCCACCTTTAGGGGCAGTTTCCCAGCCCAAGGGCAAAGGAGTGCCCTAAACCTCTACAGAAAATCGTAAATTTTTGTTGTGGAACATAATTTCAACTTATCGGCAAAAATCTACGAAATACGGGGCCAGCGCTGCAGTAAGGCAGACCGGAGGATGGCACTAAGCCAGGACGGCCAATTGGAAATGGGCGTGGGCCAGAGATTTTATTGGCAATCGCACACCGAAAGGCGGCACTTGTGGGTACAGCGACGAGCTCTCGCCAACCGTGGCACTGTGTACAATCGCAGAAGCTTCGTGCAAGGTAATACGCAAAAGATATGCAGCCAAACCTCTTTGACAAAAATGCTCTATGATGGCTTCTCTACTCTTGAGTAATGTGTACTAAACAGCAACTGCAGGCTACAAACCCGTTTACGTGTAATCTCTACTGTGTATGATGAAGGATACTTCGAATACTCATATCATTTACCACATTTCTTCTTCCACTACGTGACACTAATAGTCCTTTCAGAATCGAATTTAATTTGACACAGAGGAAATTACGTCTTCTTTGTAACCACAACGATAGTTCAACAAATTAGGTTACGATTCTATAGGTAAGAAGAGGTATAATCAGGAAATTAAAGAGATTAACAAAGCTGATAAGGCATAGGTACATATTACCACACAGTTTTCGCGACGGAGTCCCCGCAAAAAGTTCTTTGTTGACTTTTCGAATGACTTCCCAAGCTTTCGAATACTCCCTGCATCATAGTCTAAGTGTGACTGCCGTGAAAATCGCGAGACTCGCAATTTTATGCGCCGCATTACTTCATGATTACATGAGGACATGGAGGAAGCACAGACGGCTCCTTCTAAGTCCACAGACCACGTTTACGCTCTGTCCAGGATGGCTTACAGCGGTAACACTCGCATCAGGCAGCAAACTGCGAGAAGTCTCTCTTTGTGCATTTTATTTACCAAGTGCACGCCACGCTTCCTCGCACTGGTAAGTGCGACAATCTTCCAATGAAGAAGGATCACTAGCCTTCACCCATAAGTGAACGCTAAAATCAGAATTTATCTTACAACGTCTACGACAAGACAAAGACAAACTCCCGTGCGGAAAGAGGTAGGAACCCTCACTAGCAATAATAATCTCAGAAACTGGTATAGTACGGTAAGCTAAGATTTCCCGACTTTCAAAGGATTCCAAACCGGCTCTTCCTGCATTATTACAAGCAACGAAAGCTACAGTTAGCCATCCGTTACCCAAACTGGAGGAAGAAGAAACTTTCATTAAAGAAAAATTTAGCTTCACACCACAAAATAAAGTAGGTCCATGAATAAGAACAAATTGAGTAGTTTTACCAACTCGTCTTATTTCGTTCTTTTTACCCTTCGCAGAAGATGTCGAAGCACCAAGAGAGCCGTCCACATTGACAAGTGATTTGTAAATCAACATTCGCCGGCTCAATAGATGTCGAGCACAGTCTCTGATTGGTTGTTGTATTTTTGGCGCGTGATTCAAATTGTGTTGGAGCAACACGGGCTCTAGTATTACTAGACCCGTGTTGCTGGAAAACTCACTTCCGGTGCGATAGCGGGAGCTGATAAGAGTCCACATCCGCTGCGTGCGCCAGGACTGATGCTATAAATAGCACACTGTTCTGTCTAGCGCATTCACTCGGTTTGGGTGAATAGCCACTGAGGCACTGCTTCTTACAATGATGCGTAAACGTTACTTTCGTCGTCGCCGGCGAATGTTGATTTACAAATCACTTGTCAATGTGGACGGCACTCTTGGTGCTTCGACATCTTCTGCGAAGGGTAAGCTTACAACAGAGTCCCGATAGTTCGAAACGTGAGCCAGAATTGTCGTATCTTCATAATTTAGTGTTTATTTAACAAGATGCGCTCAGTCATCGCTTATTTTTCAAAATTCCTGTATTTAACATGAGGCTGATGTTGAACCCAGAGACCGGTAATAGTAGATCACCAAGAAACTTCTGTGAAGTGTTGTAAATTCCTGTTACTACCTGGTCGAGATTATCTGTATCAGATCGCAACATTTACTTAATTTTCCTGTTTGATATAGAAGAGTGTACTTGATAAAGAAAGAGCACAGATAAAGGCTCCTCGTAGTTTACTCGATTATGCAAGCGGTTGTAACGCCGGAAATGCATATCCTTCTATTTCCATCTATTGTAGTATAGATTTTGCTTTATTTGTTACCTGAAGATGTGACATTTCTGTGTCTTTATATATTGTCATTGTTTTACTATTTGTATCTCGATGTATAATTGGTTTGTTTTGTGAATATTATTTGTATTTTACGCTGGGTCTTGCCTAGGGAAAACTATGCTATCGAACGAGTACATCGATAGGTCGTGTGGAGAACCTAAGTGTTTAGGATCTTTGGTAGTGTTAACTCTGTCGCGTGGAGCGCGGGCAGAGGGAGTCTGGCTGGCGTAGTGCAGTGGAGCAGGTGTGTTGTGTGACGCTCCCGCGAGTTGCCGCGCTTTCGGGGTTTGGCAGCATGTAATTGCGCTCGAATTGCTATGATAGTTTCTGACACGGTGTCGCGGACAGGAAGCATTAGCTGGCGCACATCAAGAGCCCGTTTCACCTGGTGACCGTGTCGAGAAGAAGGCGCGCCAGCATCCAGCTTCTGCAACAGCGACGGCCGACAATGAGTGACTGTCGCCACCTCCTCGATCGGCGACTTCAAACCTTCAATCAACCAACAAGGAAGACTGGAAGCACGCAAAGTTTTAGAACTGTATGGCAGACCTCAGCTTTTAAAATTGTTGCATCACAAAATTACTGCAACTTAGCATGAACCTTTGTTGCTCATTGTCCCAATTGCATTACCAAGCAGGGTCCCTTCCTTCTCCGGAATGAACCCGAGTGTCGTTGAAATTCAAACGCCAGCATTAAAGTAATATCATTCGATTTCACTGCTTTAATTTCAAAGTTCAGTTAAGTTATTCATAGCTGGCTACAATATTTAGATTACACAAGCACAAATTAAGAGTGCGAGTTTTGTTACCGTATTTTAGCTTACCTGTGACTGCAGCTCAGCTTGGTACGTACTAAATTTTACTATTGTTAATTGTTCAGAATCATTTAATTCAAGTTCAAAGTTAAATCTCTTATTTATAAATTGCGTAGATTCAAGTAGCTTTTGAAATGATTACTGAGGTAGCCCAAGACTAACCGTATTTTACTGAATTTCGATGTGCTTCAGAAACAAAGCTCACTATTAATTTCAGTCACTAAATTAACGTTCAATTTTCCGGTTTTATTAATTCTTTTGCTAAATTAAGTCAGAGTGTAGCGAAATTTATTACTTCTGACAAACTTTCAGTTTTCACACAACATGTGTCAACCTTCAGTTGCCACGCTTCTAGTGCTAATTATATGTGCAATAACCTTTCTTTTTCAGTTATTATAGTAGTTGTCCATAGGACTGGCGACCGTAATTTTCCGCAAATCTCAAATATCTAACGCCAATTAATTGTTAATGTGACGACCGCACATTGACTTTCTTTATTAATTTTACCCTTTTCTCAAAATTAATTTCCACCAATTTCATTTGGATTTTTCCCTTCATTTAGATGTAACCCTTTCCTCCCTCTTTACCAACAGATTAACTTCGGTGGCAACTGATTTTCCCAAATTTCCATTAGGTACACGCGGTTTAATTTTTCACTGTCATTAAGGTCGATAAGTGAGGGGGAGGTTACACGGACCATTACCTCAGAATTCGCCATCTCCATGATGTCATCATAACGTAATGTAGCCAATCAAACGCCGTCCTCTGGGCATGAAAGTGAGAACCGCCCAGTTTCGCTACCGTTATATTTAACTCTGACTGTGATGACGGAGGCAGCCACCGAAAGCTTGGGACTTTACCGGAATGCTGCTAGAGATTTTAGATTTTCGCGGTGTTTAAAAATTTTGATTTTGCTCGGGTAGTCAGGCACGGTGAAATTCAAAGCAATGACGGTAACATTAAGCGTGCAATGGCAATTCCACTTTTAAATGCAAAGAAGAGAGCGGATAGGTAGAAACAATACATTAAGTGCCTATACCGAGGCGAGGACTTACCTGATGAAGTGACAGAGGCAGAAACAGGTGTCGACTGGGAAGAGATAGTGGATGGGATAATGGAATCAGAATTTAGATGACAAAAAATGAAATAAAGCAGAAAGGTTCAATAACATTCCATCGGAATTTCTGAAATCGTTCGGGGAAGCGACAACGAAACGGTTATTGATGTTGGTGTGTAGAACATATGAAAATGGCTATATACCATCAGACTTTCGGGAACTAGTCACCCACACAATTCCCAAGGTTCAAGAGCCGACAAGTGTGAGAATTGGCGCCCAGTCAGATGAACAGCTCATGGATCCAAGATGCTGACAAGAATAATACATAGAAGAATGGGAAAGAAAATTGAGGATCTGTTAGATGACGATTAGTTTGGCGTTAGAAAAGTTAAGGGCACCAGAGAGGCAGTTCTAACACGGTAGATAATGGAAGGCAGGCTAAAGAAAAATCAAGACACATTCATAGGATTTGTCGACTAGAAGCGTTCGACATCGTAAAATGGTGCAACACGGATAATAGACATTATGTACAAGAACCAAGAGGCAATAATAAGCTTGGGAGACCAAGAATGAAGTTTACGGACTAAAAGGTATGTACGACAGGGACATAGTCTTTCGCCCTACTGTCAATCTATATGTAGAATAAGCAGTGATGGAGACAAAAGAAAGGTAAAGAACAGAATTAAAATTCAAGGTGAAAGAATATCAATGATAAGATTCGTTGATGAAATTGCTCTCACCAATGAAAGTGATGAAGAGTAAATTGACGAAAGAGTAAAGTAATGACAATTAGCAGAAATGAGAACAGCGAAGAACTTAACATCAGGATTGATGGTCACGATGTAGATGAAGTTAAGGAATCATGCTACGTAGACAGCAAAAATCCAATGATGGACAGAGCAAAGGGGGCATAAGAAGCAGACTAGCACTGGTAAAAAGCCCATTCCTGGCCAAGAGGAGTCTGCTAGTATCAAACTTAGGCCTTAACTTGAGGAAGAAATTTTTGACAATGTACGTTTGGAGCACAGCATTGTATAGTAGTGAAACATGGACTGTGGGAATACCGGAACAGAAGGGGATCGAAGAACTTGCGATGTGAGGCTACAGACGAATGTTGAAAATTAGGAGGACTGACAAGGTAAGGGATGAGGAGGTTCTGCGCAGAATGGTAGAGGAAAGAGATATGTGGAGAACACTGACAAGAAGAAAGATCAGGGTGGTAGGACGGAATAACTTCCATGGTACGAGAGAGAGCTGTAAAGGGCAAAAACTGTAGAGGAAGGCAGATTGGGATCGATCCAGCAAATAATTAAGGTCGAAGGTTGCAAGTGCTACTCTGAGATGAGGACGTTGTCACAGGAGAGGAAATCGCGGGGGGCTGCATAGAATTAGTCTGAAGACTGACGAATGAAAAGAAAAGTTGGGAGCTTGGAGGAACAGAGATGGGTTACGTTGAAATGATCCTTTCTTCTTCTCTGGTCTTTACATGATGCACTCACTTTTTGCCCCGGTTGTAGGTGCCGGAATAGGAATCTATCCGTCCGAGGCAGCAAATCGACCACATTCCCAATGGAGATTTTGAGTTCGTGTGCAGTTTGCCTCGCATTAAAACGACGATCTTCATGAAACAACCATCCGACAGCGCATATACTGTCATCTCAGGTGGACACGCTTTGCCACGTTGGCTTTGCTTGACCTGCAACAAATTTCTGGCACCAAAACCAAACATTTTTTTTCGTGACATGACACTCCGTTCATGAACGTCCCCTAGTTGGCGAAGAATAGAAGCCATATAGGACGTTTTCCGTAAACGTAGTAACTTCTTCACACTTCAGTTGCCGGGCAGATACTTGCGAATGTATCCATCTTGAAACTGTATTTCGGAGCACAGCGGCATAACTACGTTCACTTACCGGCGGTGTTTCAGTGCTAAGGCATTGTAAGTCGCAGTGTAAGTTCCCCACTATGTGATTTTGTATGAAATGTAGCCCAAATTTAGCTCGCGCCCTACAAAATGTCTACAGATTATCAGAGCTATGAACCCGCAAACTGTTATCCAACTTGAACTCGTATACTAAACTTTGAGTAAACAGAACCTAATTTGAACTGAACTGTAACTGGACTGAATACAACTTGCCTTTATATTAAATGCGCAATTGAATCAAAACAATTATCTGTCTCAAAACTAAATTTCCATTACCTCGCATCTTGATAACATTGTTGCAAATTTCTCTAAAACAATACAGCTAACAGCAAGCAGCAGAGGTTAAACTAGATTTATCTATTTAAATAAAATTTCCAAACAGTTTCCAAACTGTTGCATACCATATGGTGCAATGTTGTAATGCGTAATGATCAACCTTCTTTAAACAACAGGATAGGCTGATGGCTCTGAGCACTATGGGACTTAACAGCTGAGGTCATCAGTCCCCTAGAACTTAGAAATACTTAAACCTAACTAACATAAGGACAACACACACATCCATGCCCGAGGCAGGATTCGAACCTGCGACCTTAGCAGTCGCGCGGTTCCGGACTGAAGCACCTAGAACCGCTCGGCCACCAAGGCCGGCAACAGGATAGGGCGAATAACTATTCCTATGAAACGACATTCGAAGAAAACGAGTTTAGTTTGAAGTATGTACTCAGAACGACAGAGTAAAACTTCGCGTAATCTTCAAACATATCATTGATCTGAACAATACTATGTTTAACAAAGTGAACTATGATTTAAAAAGGGTGCAATGTTAACACAGAATTTCTATAAAAAATCAAACAGCTTAATGAGTTTATATGTTAATGGATGACTCAGGAAAGTGGTGTGGTCTCTCCCTCAGCCCTGAACACGTGAACAAAGTTAACAGTTAACTAGCTGATAATAATCAGCGCAATGCTGCAAACGTAGCTCGGACGTCTTCGTTTGACAAAAAAAGCATTATTCAAAATTTATATTCTTTTCACCTTTCAGTATATACTTCATCTTCATTGTTGCTGTCTGTTACAGTAAATCTTTCTTTATCTGGCAGATACAAGTACAAACCAACATAGCTCTACTGACTACATAAGTTGCTCTCTCTCTGATGCGCACATCGATAACTTACAAAAAGCAAAATGGCTTGCCGACCTTACAGTAATCCCATCTAGACATGGTATTTATTTATTTAATTTTTTGTTTTGTTGCAACTCTACTGCTGGTTCCACTGTCGTGGGTCGCTTTTAATTTTGGATCTCTCGGTGGTTACATACTGTCTGATCAAAAGTATATTTTTCGTTGCGACGGAATCTTCTCACGAAATCCAATCACCAACTTTCTCTCGCAAATGCGAAAATATTTTGTTGACACCGACCTACATAGGGAGGAACGACCGCCACGATAAAAAAAGGAAAATCAGAGCTCGTAGGGAAAGATATAGGTGTTCATTCTTTCCGCGCGCTATACAAGATTGGAATAATAGGGAATTGTGAAGGTGGTTCGATGGACCATGTGCCAAGCACTTAAACGTGATTTGCAGAGTATCCACGTAGATGTAGATGTAGACACCTAACTTATACAGAACTGACTACAAGTTGTAACGAGAGGCTGATATGCTGGTATGAAACGAGGCGGGGACTATCGTGTTGTCAGTAGAGAAGCAATGGCGGCAGAATGGATGAGTCATGAGAAACCGGTGTCCAAGTTCGAACTCACCGGTTTCTCGTGAGTTCGAACTTGGACTAGTTTTTGGATGTCCCCTGAGTAGCCGACCCATCAGGGGCATTTTAGCTCTTCTAAAACTGTCCACATTGAATACTGGTGACGTGCTTGTGAGGTGGAAACGCTAAGGGTTCAAATGGTTCAAATGGCTCTGAGCACTATGCGACTTAACTTCTGTGGTCATCAGTCGCCTAGAACTTAGAACTAATTAAACCTAACTATAAATGATGACTAACTGACAACCTCAGCTGCTGATAGGTGTTGTTGTTATACCTCGATGTGGACAGCTGAAAATGTGTGCCCCGACCGGGACTCGAACCCGGGATCTCCTGCTTACATGGCAGACGCTCTATCCATCTGAGCCACCGAGGACACAGATGAATAGCGCGACTGCAGGGACTTATCCCTTGCACGCTCCCCGTGAGACTCACATTCCCAACTGTCCACAATTCTACATATGTATTATACCTTTATAGACATTTGCCCACCCACTCATTACTCGCTCACGGGGAGCGTGCAAGGGATAAGTCCCTGCAGTCGCGCTATTCATCTGTGTCCTCGGTGGCTCAGATGGATAGAGCGTCTGCCATGTAAGCAGGAGATCCCGGGTTCGAGTCCCGGTCGGGGCACACATTTTCAGCTGTCCACATCGAGGTATAACAACAACACCTATCAGCAGCTGAGGTTGTCAGTTAGTCATCATTTATTTCAGAGAAAAGCTGCACGGTCATCAACAATAACTGTTCTTTCGAGAACAAGTTACTGTCTTTGTATATATAGTTAAAGGCTACCCAGCCATTGACCTTTGTCTGTGCGAATGCGCACAGGTTGCCCTAACTCTTACGGGAATCGCCAGCGCGTGCGCGAGTAATGAGTGGGTGGGCAAATGTCTATAAAGGTATAATACATATGTAGAATTGTGGACAGTTGGGAATGTGAGTCTCACGGGGAGCGTGCAAGGGATAAGTCCCTGCAGTCGCGCTATTCATCTGTGTCCTCGGTGGCTCAGATGGATAGAGCGTCTGCCATGTAAGCAGGAGATCCCGGGTTCGAGTCCCGGTCGGGGCACACATTTTCAGCTGTCCACATCGAGGTATAACAACAACACCTATCAGCAGCTGAGGTTGTCAGTTAGTCATCATTTATTTCAGAGAAAAGCTGCACGGTCATCAACAATAACTGTTCTTTCGAGAACAAGTTACTGTCTTTGTATATATAGTTAAAGGCTACCCAGCCATTGACCTTTGTCTGTGCGAATGCGCACAGGTTGCCCTAACTCTTACGGGAATCGCCAGCGCGTGCGCGAGTAATGAGTGGGTGGGCAAATGTCTATAAAGGTATAATACATATGTAGAATTGTGGACAGTTGGGAATGTGAGTCTCACGGGGAGCGTGCAAGGGATAAGTCCCTGCAGTCGCGCTATTCATCTGTGTCCTCGGTGGCTCAGATGGATAGAGCGTCTGCCATGTAAGCAGGAGATCCCGGGTTCGAGTCCCGGTCGGGGCACACATTTTCAGCTGTCCACATCGAGGTATAACAACAACACCTATCAGCAGCTGAGGTTGTCAGTTAGTCATCATTTATTTCAGAGAAAAGCTGCACGGTCATCAACAATAACTGTTCTTTCGAGAACAAGTTACTGTCTTTGTATATAAACCTAACTAACCTAAGGACATCACACACACCCATGCCCGAGGCAGGATTCGAACCTGCGACCGTAGCGGTCACGCGGTTCCAGACTGAAGCGCCTTTAACCGCACGGCCACACCGGCCGGCGAAACGCTAAGGAACACAGGTAGACCAATAGCAGGTAGACCTGATGTACTGACGCACACGGACAGTCAAACGGTACGTAGGGCGAGTGTAAAACAATCGCATGAAATCAGCGGAAGAAGGCTACCAGCAGTCCAGATATTCCATTGACTGTGCGTAGTGCGTCAGAAAGAATGGGGTGCAATGATCGAGCGGCTCCCCATAAACCACACATTTCTGTAGTCAGTGATAAGCGGCTCTTGAGGTTATATAAAGAGGGATGCCACTGGAGAATGGATGAGTGGAAACGAATGATTTGGAAAATGAATCACTCTATACACTGCGGCAATCGGATACAAGGGTTGGGTGTTCCAGATGCCTGAAGAAAGTAACCTGTGATCCTGTTTAATGCCAATAGTGAAGTAACGGCGGAGGTGATGTTTAGGTAGGGGGGTGGTTTTCGTGGTAAAGTTGTCGTTTCTTTATTGTGCTTAAGAAAACGTTGAATTTGGTTGGATATGAACGTATATTACAGCACTGTGAACAGTTCAGGAACGGTTTGGAGATCATGATTTATCAGCACGACAAACGCCTTCTTATGAAGCTCTATCTGTGAGATAATAGTTTGTTGGCATTAACATTTCTAAAATGGACTGACCTGCCCAGAGCCCCAACTTAGGGCAGTGGGTCACGTTTAGAATGAGTCAGAACATCGACTGCGCTCCGGACCCCACTAACTTCTCTGGTTTCGACTCTTGAAGAAGAACGAGCGGTCAGTGATTCACAGACATTCAGACAACTTACGGAAAGTGTCGTCAGCAGAGTTCAAGCCATCATAGGGGAAAAGGATGAACCCTCGTGTTAATATTCAATAGTAAATGCAAAGGAAAGCGTTTCTGAATAAGAGAAAATTGTTAACATCGAGTATAGATTTAAGTGTCAGGAAGTCGTTCCTGGAAGTATTTGTAAGGAGTGTAGCCATGTATGGAAGTGAAACATGGAGGATAAATAGTTTGGACAAGAAGAGAATAGAAGCTTTCGAAATGTGGTGCTACAAAAGAATGCTGAAGATTAGATGGGTAGATCGCATAACTAATGAGGAGGTATTGAATAGAATTGGGGAGAAGAGGAGTTTGTAGCACAACTTGATAGAAGAAGAGATCGGTTGGTAGCACATGTTCTGTGGCATCAAGGAATCACCAATTTGGTATTGGAAGGCAGCGTGGAGGGAGACTAAGAGATGAATACACTAAGCAGATTCAGAAGGATGTAGGTTGCAGTAGGTACTGGGAGATGAAGAAGCTTGCAGAGGATACAGTAGCATGGAGAGCTGCATCAAACCAGTCTCAGGAGTGAAGACCACAACAACAATAACGGTAAGAGTCCAGACACTTTTGATCACATATTGTATGCGAATCTTCAGGCATCCCTATCAATCTATTATTCAGTTGCCGTTGGGTCGTATAAATTTCATTTATTGCTTGTGTTAGTACATTAATTTTGTTGCTAAACTTTCCCGTGTTTTTTCTCAGTAGCTGTTTTTACTGTATCAAACGGTAACATCTGTTGCGTAACTGTGATTTTCTCCCGTGGGAAGGGTTTCAGGATCCTTGTTAGGACCCTGTTTTGGATGGTATAGAGTCTCCACAGCCATGCCGTTGAGATGTACTCCATGCTGTGCAACCGCAAAGATTTGCTGTCGTTTTGAAGAGAGCGGTTTATTAATTAGCCGATGGTTGGGTCGGAACGTAGTAGGAGTGGCCATCGTCTCTAGACCCCCACTAGAAGACCCCAGTAGGAGCCTTGAGGCCAGAAGTTCAGTGGAAGCGTCTCAGTGAATTCAGTAACGGCGAGCGGTAATCGACGAAACATCACCGCAACCATATCCGGCTATGGTTCAATGGAAATCGCACTATTATTCACTTCATGGTACTTGTTTTCGGACGATGTTAATTAGAGACTCTCACTGGCTGAGTTCATGTTCTGGACTGACCATTTGCTTCTGTGTACTCTCTGTTAATTAGAACTACACTCCTGGAAATGGAAAAAGAACACATTGACACCGGTGTGTCAGACCCACCATACTTTCTCCGGACACTGCGAGAGGGCTGTACAAGCAATGATCACACGCACGGCACAGCGGACACACCAGGAACCGCGGTGTTGGCCGTCGAATGGCGCTAGCTGCGCAGCATTTGTGCACCGCCGCCGTCAGTGTCAGCCAGTTGGCCGTGGCATACGGAGCTCCATCGCAGTCTTTAACACTAGTAGCATGCCGCGACAGCGTGGACGTGAACCGTATGTGCAGTTGACGGACTTTGAGCGAGGGCGTATAGTGGGCATGCGGGAGGCCGGGTGGACGTACCGCCGAATTGCTCAACACGTGGGGCGTGAGGTCTCCACAGTACAGCGATGTTGTCGCCAGTGGTCGGCGGAAGGTGCACGTGCCCGTCGACCTGGGACCGGACCGTAGGATCCTACGCAGTGCCGTAGGGGACCGCACCGCCACTTCCCAGCAAATTAGGGACACTGTTGCTCCTGGGGTATCGGCGAGGACCATTCGCAACCGTCTCCATGAAGCTGGGCTACGGTCCCGCACACCGTTAGGCCGTCTTCCGCTCACGCCCCAACATCGTGCAGCCCGCCTCCAGTGGTGTCGCGACAGGCGTGAATGGAGGGACGAATGGAGACGTGTCGTCTTCAGCGATGAGAGTCGCTTCTGCCTTGATGCCAATGATGGTCGTATGCGTGTTTGGCGCCGTGCAGGTGAGCGCCACAATCAGGACTGCATACGACCGAGGCACACAGGGCCAACACCCGGCATCATGGTGTGGGGAGCGATCTCCTACACTGGCCGTACACCACTGGTGATCGTCGAGGGGACACTGAATAGTGCACGGTACATCCAAACCGTCATCGAACCCATCGTTCTACCATTCCTAGACCGGCAAGGGAACTTGCTGTTCCAACAGGACAATGCACGTCCGCATGTATCCCGTGCCACCCAACGTGCTCTAGAAGGTGTAAGTCAACTACCCTGGCCAGCAAGATCTCCGGATCTGTCCCCCATTGAGTATGTTTGGGACTGGATGAAGCGTCGTCTCACGCGGTCTGCACGTCCAGCACGAACGCTGGTCCAACTGAGGCGCCAGGTGGAAATGGCATGGCAAGCCGTTCCACAGGACTACATCCAGCATCTCTACGATCGTCTCCATGGGAGAATAGCAGCCTGCATTGCTGCGAAAGGTGGATATACACTGTACTAGTGCCGACATTGTGCATGCTCTGTTGCCTGTGTCTATGTGCCTGTGGTTCTGTCAGTGTGATCATGTGATGTATCTGACCCCAGGAATGTGTCAATAAAGTTTCCCCTTCCTGGGACAATGAATTCACGGTGTTCTTATTTCAATTTCCAGGACTGTATTTCCGTGCATAATTAATACACTACTGGCCATTAAAATTGCTACACCGCGAAGAAGACGTGCTACAGTCGCGAAATTTAACCTACAGGAAGAAGATGCTGTGATATGCAAATAATTAGCTTTTCAGAGCATTCACACAAGGTTGGCGTCGGTGGCGACACCTACAACGTGCTGACATGAGGAAAGTTTCCAACCGATTTCTCATACACAAACAGCAGTTGACCGGCGCTGCCTGGTGAAACGTTGTTGTGATGCATCGTGTAAGGAGGAGAAATGCGTACCATCACGTTTCCGACTTTGATAATGGTCGGATTGTAGGCTATCGCGATTGCGGTTTATCGTATCGCGACATTGCTGCTCGCGTTGGTCGAGATCCAATGTCTGTTAGCAGAATATGAAACGGTGGGTTTAGGAGGGTAATACGGATCGCCGTGCTGGATGTCAACGGCCTCGTATCACTGGCAGTCGAGATGACGGGCATCTTATCCGCATGGCTGTAACGGATCGTGCAGCCACGTCTCGATCCCTGAGTCAACAGATGGGGACGTTTGCAAGACAACAACCATCTGCACGAACAGTTGGACGACGTTTGCAGCAGGATGGACTATCAGCTCGGAGACCGTGGCTGCGGTTACCCTTGACGCTGCATCACAGACAGGAATGCCTGAACGCCTGCGATGGTGTCTTCAACGACGAAGCTGGGTAAACGAATGGCTAAACGTCATTTTTTCGGATGAATCCAGGTTCTGTTTACAGCATCATGATGATCGCATCCGTGTTTGGCGACATCGCTGTGAACGCACATTGGAAGCGTGTATTCGTAATCGCCATACTGGCGTATCACCCGGTGTGATGGTATGGGGTTCCATTCGTCACACTTCTCGGTCACCTATTGTTCGCATTGACGGCACTCTGAACAGTGGACGTTCCATTTCAGATGTGTTACTACCCGTGGCTCTACCCTTAATTCGATCCCTGCGAAACCCTATATTTCAGCAGGATAATGCACGACCGCATGTTGCAGGTCCTGTACGGGCCTTTCTGGATACGAAAAACGTTCGGCTGCTGCCCTGGCCAGCACATTCTCCAGCCTCTCACCAATTGAAAACGGCTGTTCAATGGTGGCCGAGCGGCTGGCTCGTCACAATACGCCAGTCACTACTCTTGATGAAGTGTGGTATCGTGTTGAAAAAATTGGCTCTGAGTACTATGGGACTTAACTTCTGAGGTCATCAGTCCCCTAGAAGTTAGAGCTACTTAAACCTAACTAACCTAAGTACATCACACACATCCATGCCCGAGGCAGAATTCAAACCTGCGACTGTAGCAGTCGCGCGGTTCCAGACTGTAGTGCCTAGAACCGCTAGGCCACTCCGGCCGGCTATCGTGTTGAAGCTGCATGGGGTGCTGTACCTTTACACGGCATCCAAGCTCTGTTTGACTCAATGCCCAGTCGTATGAAGTCCGTTATTACGGCCAGAGGTGGTTGTTCTGGGTACTGGTTTCTCAGGATCTATGCACCCAAATTGCGTGAAAATGTAATCACATGTCAGTTCTAGTATAATATATTTGTCCAATGAATACCCGTTTATCATCTGCATTTTTTGTTGGTGTAGCAACTTTAATGCCCAGTAGTGTAATAGTGCGATAAATAGTTCCATGCATAATTCATATTTTCGTGTAGAATGAACCCCAAATCAACATAGTTTTTAAGTATCACGTAAATTATCGACTTCATTAAATTTGGGGAGGGGAAGTATTAACTTCAACTTTAGTCCCTCCATAGCAAGAATTGTAGCTCCGGTATGATTCAGTAGTGTTGGAGGAGTTTTGTTAAGTTATGTTACTATGTCCGAGAAAACAACCACCACGCGTTCATATACACTCCTGGAAATGGAAAAAAGAACACATTGACACCGGTGTGTCAGACCCACCATACTTGCTCCGGACACTGCGAGAGGGCTGTACAAGCAATGATCACACGCACGGCACAGCGGACACACCAGGAACCGCGGTGTTGGCCGTCGAATGGCGCTAGCTGCGCAGCATTTGTGCACCGCCGCCGTCAGTGTCAACCAGTTTGCCGTGGCATACGGAGCTCCATCGCAGTCTTTAACACTGGTAGCATGCCGCGACAGCGTGGACGTGAACCGTATGTGCAGTTGACGGACTTTGAGCGAGGGCGTATAGTGGGCATGCGGGAGGCCGGGTGGACGTACCGCCGAATTGCTCAACACGTGGGGCGTGAGGTCTCCACAGTACAGCGATGTTGTCACCAGTGGTCGGCGGAAGGTGCACGTGCCCCTCGACCTGGGACCGGACCGCAGCGACGCACGGATGCACGCCAAGACCGTAGGATCCTACGCAGTGCCGTAGGGGACCGCACCGCCACTTCCCAGCAAATTAGGGACACTGTTGCTCCTGGGGTATCGGCGAGGACCATTCGCAACCGTCTCCATGAAGCTGGGCTACGGTCCCACACACCGTTAGGCCGTCTTCCGCTCACGCCCCAACATCGTGCAGCCCGCCTCCAGTGGTGTCGCGACAGGCGTGAATGGAGGGACGAATGGAGACGTGTCGTCTTCAGCGATGAGAGTCGCTTCTGCCTTGGTGCCAATGATGGTCGTATGCGTGTTTGGCGCCGTGCAGGTGAGCGCCACAATCAGGACTGCATACGACCGAGGCACACAGGGCCAACACCCGGCATCATGGTGTGGGGAGCGATCTCCTACACTGGCCGTACACCACTGGTGATCGTCGAGGGGACACTGAATAGTGCACGGTACATCCAAACCGTCATCGAACCCATCGTTCTACCATTCCTAGACCGGCAAGGGAACTTGCTGTTCCAACAGGACAATGCACGTCCGCATGTATCCCGTGCCACCCAACGTGCTCTAGAAGGTGTAAGTCAACTACCCTGGCCAGCAAGATCTCCGGATCTGTCCCCCATTGAGCATGTTTGGGACTGGATGAAGCGTCGTCTCACGCGGTCTGCACGTCCAGCACGAACGCTGGTCCAACTGAGGCGCCAGGTGGAAATGGCATGGCAAGCCGTTCCACAGGACTACATCCAGCATCTCTACGATCGTCTCCATGGGAGAATAGCAGCCTGCATTGCTGCGAAAGGTGGATATACACTGTACTAGTGCCGACATTGTGCATGCTCTGTTGCCTGTGTCTATGTGCCTGTGGTTCTGTCAGTGTGATCATGTGATGTATCTGACCCCAGGAATGTGTCAATAAAGTTTCCCCTTCCTGGGACAATGAATTCACGGTGTTCTTATTTCAATTTCCAGGAGTGTAGATTTGCCTTCTTGCAAAGAACTATACTGATCATGCGGATTTGAAATTTCTAGTTTCAGAATATTCCTACATGCCTTGTGATATGGAAATCAGCGTCACTAAGAAAAGAAAAAAGGGATGTAAGACTCCTTTAGACTTCAGCTCCCTCAAGTGGGTTAGAGCGACTATCACTGAATGACACTGATATGTGGATGGAGCACAAAATTTCTAATGTAGGACAACCATTCAGATCAGTCTCTACTTTGCAATACTTGCAACGCCTTGAAAGATGACAAGTCATCCGTGATAATGTTGAAATACCTTGATGAGACGTACATGCAGTTTGCTGCAAATTTCTGCATAAAATACAGATAACTGTAATGCTGATTTTGGATCATAACTGAGATTTCTCAGAGAACAAGTGACAAAAATTTCAAATGATACAGGGTGTTTCAAAAATAACCGGTATATTTGAAACGGCAATAAAAACTAAACGAGCAGCGATAGAAATACACCGTTTGTTGCAATATGCTTGGGACAACAGTACATTTTCAGGCAGACAAACTTTCGAAATTGCAGTAGTTACAATTTTCAACAACAGATGGCGCTGCTGTCTGGGAAACTCTATAGTACGATATTTTCCACATATCCACCATGCGTAGCAATAATATGGCGTAGTCTCTGAATGAAATTACCCGAAACCTTTGACAACGTGTCTGGCGGAATGGCTTCACATGCAGATGAGATGTACTGCTTCAGCTTTTCAATTGTTTCTGGATTCTGGTGGTACACCTGGTCTTTCAAGTGTCCCCACAGAAAGAAGTCACAGGGGTTCATGTCTGGCGAATAGGGAGGCCAATCCACGCCGCCTCCTGTATGTTTCGGATAGCCCAAAGCAATCACACGATCATCGAAATATTCATTCAGGAAATTAAAGACGTCGGCCGTGCGATGTGGCCGGGCACCATCTTGCATAAACCACGAGGTGTTCGCAGTGTCGTCTAAGGCAGATTGTACCGCCACAAATTCACGAAGAATGTCCAGATAGCGTGATGCAGTAATCGTTTCGGATCTGAAAAATGGGCCAATGATTCCTTTGGAAGAAATGGCGGCCCAGACCAGTACTTTTTGAGGATGCAGGGACGATGGGACTGCAACATGGGGCTTTTCGGTTCCCCATATGCGCCAGTTCTGTTTATTGACGAAGCCGTCCAGGTAAAAATAAGCTTCGTCAGTGCAATTTCGATACATGCGTATCGCCATCATCAATCCTGTGCACTATATCGTTAGCGAATGTCTCTCGTGCAGCAATGGTAGCGGCGCTGAGGGGTTGCTGCGTTTCAATTTTGTATGGATATAGGTGTAAACTCTGGCGCATGAGACGATACGTGGACGTTGGCGTCATTTGGACCGCAGCTGCAACACGGCGAACGGAAACCCGAGGCCGCTGTCGGATCACCTGCTGCACTAGCTGCGCGTTGCCCTCTGTGGTTGCCGTACGCGGTCGCCCTACCTTTCCAGCACGTTCATCCGTCACGTCCCCAGTCCGTTGAAATTTTTCAAACAGATCCTTTATTGTATCGCTTTTCGGTCCTTTGGTTACATTAAACCTCCGTTGAAAACTTCGTCTTGTTGCAACAACACTGTGTTCTAGGCGGTGGAATTCCAACACCAGAAAAATCCTCTGTTCAAAGGAATAAACCATGTTGTCTACAGCACACTTGCACGTTGTGAACAGCACACGCTTACAGCAGAAAGACGACGTACAGAATGGCGCACCCACAGACTGCGTTGTCTTCTATATCTTTCACATCACTTGCAGTGCCATCTGTTGTTGAAAATTGTAACTACTGTAATTTCGAAAGTTTGTCCGCCTGAAAATGTACTGTTGTCCCAAGCATATTGCAACAAACGGTGTATTTCTATCGCTGCTCGTTTAGTTTTTATTGCCGTTTCAAATATACCGGTCATTTTTGAAACACCCTGTACATGTAACGCAAAGCAGGAGTGTATGTTTTCCGTTCCAAATTTTAGTGAAAACGAATTCATAAATTTGGCTCTTTGTTCCCCTGAAAAGATTTCTTATTGTTAGTTGCTTCCTTTTCCGATGACAATCACTCGATTATATTGATACGTTTTGCCGGTGAATTGTCTAATCCATGTTAATGCTCCATCCATATGGCATCACTAGTACACTAAATCGTGTTCATGAGTCAGCTAATGCAGTTTTCCACAGAATGTTCCAAATGTCAGTGACGTACGTGCAGGTGATACATCGTGTAACGTGATGCCTGAGACCATCTCGCGATACACGGTCGCCGGGCGAATATCGGGAGGCTCTGCGGGCGCCCTAGCCCTTAACATGACACTCGTGTAGACGGAGAGCGCGTGCCCGGCAGCTAAGGGCCCTTCAGGTTAATTAGCTCCGAGGAGAGCCACGCCGCCCATCCAACTATCAAGTCCCGCCCCCCACCTCACCACACCAGCCACCCCAAATTCCTCTCCAGCCGTGCGCATCCAAGACTCACGTCAGAGGCAAACGACCCCGGAGTCAGGTACACAAGCACCTCCGCAACGAAACAGGCGATGTTACAACACTGTATACACTCCAGTACGTTATTAAGTTATCAAGTTTCAGAGAAGCATTGGGGGACATGTCTTTACTGAGAGGGCTTCAATCCAGTCAAGTTACTATCGAGTAAATGAAAAAAAACAAAAAGAGTTTAATTCCTTTCAGAATAAAAACCGTATTGGATGAGGTGTTATTTAGTCTCAATAACGCGTTTTACCCTTTTGAGTCATCATCAGGGTGTGTAAAAGTAGATTGATACGTAACCTATCCGTCACAAGGCTATACAAAATGGAAAATGGATGCAAACGTATTGTTGTGGTCTTCAGTCCTGAGACTGGTTTGATGCAGCTCTCCATGTCACACTATCCTGTGCAAGCTTCATCTCCCAGTACTTACTGCAACCTACATCCTTCTGAATCTGCTTAGTGTATTCGTCTCTTGGTCTCCCTCTACGATTTTCACCCTCCATGCTGCCCTCCAATACTAAATCGGTGATCCCTTGATGCCTCAGAACATGTCCTACCTACCGATCCCTTCTTCTAGTCAAGTTGTGTCACAAAATCCTCTTCTCCCCAATTCTATCCAATACCTCCTTATTAGTTATGTGATCTACCCACCTAATCTTCAGCATTCTTCTGTAGCACCACATTTCGAAAACTTCTATTCCCTTCTTGTCCAAGTTACTTATCGTCCATGTTTCACTTCCATACATGACTACCCTCCATACAAATACTTTCAGAAACGATTTCCTGACACTTAAATCTATACTCGATGTTAACAAATTTCTCTTCTTCAGAAACGCTTTCCTTGCCATTGCCAGTCTACATTTTATATCCTCTCTACTTCGACCATCATCAGTTATTTTGCTCCGCAAATAGCAAAACTCCTTTACTACTTTAAGTGTCACATTTCCTAATCTAATTCCCTCAGCATCACCTGATTTAATTTGACTACATTCCATTATCCTCGTTTTGCTTTTGTTGATGTTCATTTTATAACCTCCTTTCAAGACAGTGTCCATTCCGCGCAACTGCTCTTCCAAGTCCTTTGCTGTCTCTGACAGAATTACAATGTCATCGGCGAACCTCAAAGTTTTTATTACTTCTCCATGGATTTTAATACCTACTCCGAATTTTTCTTTCGTTTCCTTTACTGCTTGCTCAATATACAGATCGAATAACACTCCCTTCCCAACCACTGCTTCCCTTTCATGCCCCTCGACTCTGATAATTGCTATCTGTTTTCTGTACAAATTTTAAATAGCCTTTCGCTCCCTGTATTTTACACCTGCCATCTTTAGACGTAACTGAATATATCATCCACCCGTCATAAAACATATAACATGTAAAGTGGACCTTGAGTGTACCTGCTGATTCCATCATAGCACCAGAAAGTACGAGCCACACACAGCAAAATCTACGTTTGGGGGGCACACAAATTTTACTGTCAGTTCCCTTACAACGCTTTTAAACAGGGGTTGCAGCATTGTAGTCACAAGTATGATCAACATTATTTTTTAGTATTACTTGATGTTCAAATGTTAGCCTTTCGCAGATGTAATTAAGACAATGGGCTGAGATCCTTTCTGTATGATTTTATATTCAGGCTGAGTCAAAAAGGACTTTATAACTTTGGAATGATATAGAAATTTATTGAGATAACTTACAGAATAGGTAGATGTGTCATTTTGTGGCAAACAATGTCGAATTTGATTCACGTAGTGCATCAGTATCCCATTCAGCCACCAGGAGCGCCTGCGCAGTGAACAGATAAAAGGGCTACTTTCACCGGAGCAGAGCGTGTTCGGTGTGTGTACTGGTTTCATGAAACGAACTCTGCTACATAATTGTTAGATGTAAATTTCGAACCGAATACGCTAAAGAACCGCCAAGCACGTCTACTATTTACTCTTGGCACAAGAATTTTGTTGAGAGGGGTTGTTCACTGCGACATGATAAATCACCAGGCCACGTGCTTGCTGATGATTATGTCACTGCTATTTTTTACCCGGACGTATCTGGAAACTCTTTAATTCCACATATCGGTGAACACCATCGAGATGGAATGATTTACTACCAGCAAGACGGTGCACCACTTCATTTCCACATGGAAGTTGGAGGTATTCTCGATAATCGCTTTCCAAGTCAATGGACTAGCCGTGAATGGCCGATCGCATGGCCACCTCTCTCCCCAGACATGACACCACTGCATTCATTTGTCTGGGTTCCTCCAAAGGTCGTGTGTAAGTTCCTCCCCTACCAAAAAACGTGGCCTTTGCTCAACTTTCTCCCGATTTGCTGCAAAGGGTGTGGGAAGAAATTTATTATTGGTGGGATGTTTGCCGCATCACAAATGGTAGTCACGTAGAACCAAAATGACACTTGACACTTTTATGTGGAACTTGAAATTGTTTGCTACAAAATGACACATCTACAGATTCTGTAAGTTATCTCAATAAATACCTATATCAATTTATGAAGTCCTTTTTGACTCGTCCTGTACTTTGAGGCAATTTATTAATTGTTTGCCCATATTTCCACGAGAATACATTAAAAATCCGTGAGATCCAGAAGGGGTGGATCACATACACTGAAAATCAGACGAAAGAAATAACAGTGCCTTACATTTACAGACATGATGTTAAACACAGACATGTATTTGTATCATTGGGTACGTCTTCCAATGAAACTTCCTGGCAGATTAAAACTGTGTGCCGGACGAACTCGGGACCCAAGAACCCGAGTCTGAGTCTCGACCCGGCACACAGTTTTAATCTCTCAGGGAGAGAGATGGCGGAGTTTTGAGAGCGGATGATCTGGACGTGTATCCATCAGAGACAGTAAATTTGTAAGACTGGATGTCATGAACTGCTATATATATATTATGACTTTTGAACACTATTAAGGTTTAAGACATTGTTTGTTCTTTATCAAAATCTTTGATTTGCTAACTATGCCTATCAGTAGTTAGTGCCTTCAGTAGTTAGAATATTTTACTTAGCTGGCAGTATTGGCGCTCGCTGTATTTCAGTAGTTCGAGTAATGAAGATTTTTGTGAGGTAAGTGATTCATGAAAGATATAGGTTATTGTTAGTCAGGGCCATTCTTTTGTAGGAATTATTAAAAGTTAGATTGCGTTGCGCTAAAAATATTGTGTGTCAGTTTAGTGCTGATCAGAATAAGAAAAGAGAGAAATGTCTGAGTACGTTCAGTTTTGCTCAGCTGTTTGAAAATCAAATAACGTATGGGGTTTACCAGCACAGTAATTCACTAATTTTTGTAAGGGGACGTTTCAGGCTGATATTAAGCAAGCCATTGTTCTCCTGTTTCACTACTCTTCATCAGCTTCATCTGTACTTTGTTCCTCCTTAAGCTGTAGTCTGTGCAAAGTAGACCATCAAATCCTTTGAACAGATCTTTCCTGTTTTCCTTACAATTTTCCTTTTTCTATATTTTCGTCTCAGAGTGCAACTTACACCCGAAGTCCCCAATTATTTGCAGGATGTATTCTAACCTCTGTCTTCCACTACAGTTTTTACCCTCTACAGCTGCCTCTTACCATGGAGGTTATTTCCTGATGTCCTTTCATCCAGTCCGTTCTTCTTGTCAGTGTTTTCCATATCTTCCTTTTCTCATCGGTTCTACGGAGACTCTCGAGAGTTTTACCTTATCAATTCAACTGATTTTCAACATTCTTCTGTAGCACCACATCTTTAATGCTTCGACTCTCTTCTTTTCCGGTTTTCCCACAGTTCATATTTCTCTACCATACAAGTCTGTGCTCCGGACATACATTCTCAGAAATTGTTTCCTCAAATTAAAGCTTATGTTTGATACTAATAGGTTTTTCTTGGCTAGGAATGCCCCTTTTGGCATTTCTGGTTTGCTTTTTAGGTTCTTCTTGCTCCCTCCATCATTGGTTATTTTGCCATCCAAGCAGAGCAGAATCCCTCAGCTTCGTCTGCTTTGCGATCCCCAACTCTAATGTTGAGTTTTTCGCTGTTCTCACTTCTGGTACGTCTCATTACTTTCGTATTTCAGCAGATCCTGTTATTCTTCTTCCCTTTCGTTGATAGCAATGTCATCAGCGAATCTTCTCATTGATACCCTTTCAACGTGAATTTTAATCCGACTCTTGAAGTGTGTCTAGGAGTAAAAGATCCTGTTAGGGGTAACAACTGTTGTTAGAAACACAATTTTACTAATACTTCCCGATGAGGCTTGGTTTCTTTTATTATTGGTTACGCCTCTGACAGGTGACAGAGCGTAGGCACCCTCCTGTGTGCTTGAACAATGTGTGTTGCTTGTAATCAGATGATTTGCACCACTTGAAAGGGGGTTGTTGTTGTTGTGGTCTTCAGTCCTGAGACTGGTTTGATGCAGCTCTCCATGCTACTCTATCCTGTGCAAGCTTCTTCATCTCCCAGTACCTACTGCAACCTACATCCTTCTGAATCTGCTTAGTGTATTGATCTCTTGGTCTCCCTCTACGATTTTTACCCTCCACGCTGCCCTCCAATGCTAAATTTGTGATCCCTTGATGCCTCAAAACATGTCCTACCAATCGATCCCTTCTTCTAGTCAAGTTGTGCCACAAACTTCTCTTCTCCCCAATCCTATTCAATACCTCCTCATTAGTTACGTGATCTACCCACCTTATCTTCAGCATTCTTCTGTAGCACCACATTTCGAAAGCTTCTATTCTCTTCTTGTCCAAAATGGTTATCGTCCATGTTTCACTTCCATACATGGCTACACTCCATACAAATACTTTCAGAAACGACTTCCTGACACTTAAATCTATACTCGATGTTAACAAATTTGAAAGGGGGTAGGCTGGGAAAATTTAAGTCCCTTATTCGCTTCTAAAATATCTATCATCGCTTATAGACAGTCAATATTAAGAGTTTCTTACAGAAAATCACCCTGCCAATTTACTGAGATGGATATTACGAGATTTCAGTACATCTGGTCAATACATCCTGGCAGTTCGGCGAAATCTCTTCGTGCTAACGCTGGCGAATTCAATAAAAGAAGACGCCTTGAGTCGCTAGGAAGCGTCAGTGAACATGTTGAATCTGCCATAAGTCGTTTCCCATGACACTGTCTCTACCAAAAGTCGTTTCCCCAGACATTTGATGCAAACACTTTGAAACTCCCTGTATCGGAGAGATTCCTGAAAAAGTGCGTTGCAAAAATAGCCAAGTAATTTGTATTTCCTTAACGCCACGAATGATGACGCACAGAAAGTCGTATGATAAAGAAGTACTAAGAGAAATTACGGTGTTAATAATGTATATTACCATGCACTTTCTGTTCATGGGTTTCGTGTACGGAGCTTTATGATAACGCTGCTACACATGTGACCTCATTAACACGACGCTGCTAAGCGGTATTTCATTTCTAGTAGTCTGTGGACTCGGCGCGGTAGCACAGTGCACTGCAAGCTGAACACGTTCACATGTTGAGAGAGAGAACACTTGATGAGAGTAATGGCACATTACATTACGCACCGCGAGAGTTTGCCACTGCGAGCGGTTGTTAGCTCTGCGAACATGCTCCGTTGGGTTGTACTGGCTTATTTTGAGCTCCACTATATTTTTCACTGTAGAAATGACTCCGCCGTAAATCTAGGCTGAATGTCGGATACGTAGGAATCTGGAACATCCCTCTCGCTTTCCTGCAGCACTTGATGTGTGTACTTCAGATATTGATTTTAGACGAGGTTAAGTTGGTTTAGTTGTATATCCGTAATAAATAAATAAACGTAGTTCTCGCAGTAATTGCACTAGCTGAATATAGAAACTTTCTTTTTTTCGGTATTGTTTTCCATACCGCGCGGTTCAACTATATATCTAAAAGCTGAATATTAATATAACCGGCAAACTGCAGGGACGGATTCTTGAATCGAAATTCGGGAAGAACGATCCTGTGAACATTTGTGCGGAAATGACGGTGTTGCGTGCAACACAATACAGAGCTGCGTCCCATCCACGTCACAACGTATGTTGAAAGTGGCCTCCATGGGATGCAATGCAGACGGTCACATGTCACCGGCTGCTGTGGCCGAGCTGTTGTAGGGTCTTCATTCCGGAACCGCGCTGCTGCTCCGGTCGCAGGTTCGAAACCTGACCCGGGCATGGATGTGTGTGATGTCCTTAGGTTAGTTAGTTTAGGTCTAGGGGACTGATGACCTCACATGTTAAGTCCCATAGTGCTTGGAGCCATTTGAACCGTTTTTGGTCACACGTCGCACTATGGATTGCTGCACTCTTTCGCACGTTCCGGTTGCGCCATAGGCTTTGTGAACGCACAATGAACGATCTGAACATCAGAAACTGATTGAGCATACACAGTGCTTTTCAGATGGCTCTAGAGGTAAAATTCCGGATATTTTAAGTCACGTGATCTAACAGGCAATGATATAGGGCCTCCGCGTCCTATACGACTTTTGGGGAAGATGTTCAGGTGTCAGCGAACTGTAATGCGGAAGTGGGGTGGCGCAGAAACCACATATGTGTCGCATATCCAAAGGCATATTCTCAAGCACCCCTTGCAGAGTATTCCTCCGAAAATCGAGGTACGTTCCTCCGACGAGGCGCTGAGAAATAATAAGTAGCCCAAGTATGTCGTCACCAGGAATCCCTGCCCACACGCCGATTTTGAATAGATGCTGACGAGGCGCCTGAACCATTGCCCGAAGATTGTCTGTATTCCACAGATGAAGATTATGCTGATTGATGATGCCAGTTTTGGTAAAGATTGCTTCGTCGGTAAAAAGGACTGATGGCAGAAATACCATAACTGTGATGGTCTGCTCCAAAAAACCATCGGCAAAATCCTTCCTGCAGAGGGAAATCCGCTGCTGCTAATCCTTGCACCTGTTGCAGGTGGTAGTAGCTATCACGCATGATACACAAAATCATACGAGGGTCGCTCCAAAAGAAATGCACACTATTTTTGTAAAAACACAGTTTTCATTCTGCATGTGTGAAAGTTTTACACTGTGTAGTTACATCCTTACCGCTTGTTTTCAAAATTAGTTCAACCTGTTCCAGTGAGTGGCGCCGTCACAGCATGTCTTCGAGATGGCTGCTACACTTGACGCTCGTCAGAAGCAACGTGCTGTCATAGAATTCCTGTGCTGTGAAAAAGAGACAGTGGGAAACATCCGCAAGAGGTTGAAAAAGGTTTATGGAGATGCTGCTGTCGATCGTAGCACAGTTAGCCGATGGCCAAGCAGGTTACGTGATGAAAGCGGGCACGGCAATATTGCGGATTTTCCTCGCAGCGGCAGGCCTCGTACTGCACACACTCCAGACAATGTGCAGAGAGTTAACGAATTGGTGACTGCTGAGAGACGCATCACAGTGAACTAATTGTCACGCTACTTTGAGATAGGGGAGGGAAGTGTTTGCACAATACTGAAAGTGTTGGCGTTAAAAAAGGTTTGTGCCAGGTGGGTTCCCAGTGGCTCACAAAGAAACAAGAAAAACGGTATGCAGCGAACTTTTCGAACAATACGAGAATGGTGGAGATGAATTTCTTGGAAGAATTGTTACAGGTGAAACATGGCTCCATCATTTTTCACCAGAGACGAAGAGGCAATCAATGGAGTGGCATCACGCAAATTCACCCAAGAAAAAAAAAATTCAAAACCACACCTTCTGCTGGAAAAGTTAAGGCTACGGTGTTTTTCGATTCCGCAGGACTCTTGCTTGTGGACATCATACCAAGTGGAACCACCATTAATTCTGATGCATATGTGACGATACTGAAGAAACTTCAAGCTCGACTGAGTCGTGTTCGACCACATCGGCAAAAGCAGGATGTTTTGCTGTTGCACGACAATGCACGGCCACATGTCAGTCAAAAAACCACGGAAGCGATCACAAAACCCGGATGGACAACACTGAAACACCCGCCTTACAGTCCTGACCTGGCTGCATGTGACTATCATCTCTTTGGGAAACTGAAAGCCTCTCTTCGTGGAACAAGGTTTGAAGATGATGACTCCCTTGTGCACGCTGCCAAACAGTGGCTCCAACAGGTTGGTCCAGAATTTTACCGTGCGGGTATACAGGCGCTGGTTCCAAGATTGCGCAAGGCAGTTGAGGGGGATGGAAATTATGTGGAGAAATGAAAATATTGTTCCTAAAGGACGTCGAGAGGCAGCACGTCTATGACATGTGATAGTCACATGCAGCCAGGTGAGGACTGTAAGGCGGGTGTTTCACTGTTGTTCATCCGAGTTTTGTGATCGCTTCCATGGCTTTTTGACTGACATGTGGCCGTGCATTACCGTGCACAAACACCATCTCAGCTTGTTCCAGACACTGAATACCGGACCGCTCTGGTGTTCACAGTACGCTGCGTCAACAACACAGCCTGCAACATACAAGGCACATACGGAAAATGGTCAGAGGACCCTTCATTCGTCAGCGCTACCTACCGTAACAACGATGCGTTTGCGGACACATATTCATATGACCTTTATTACTCCATTTCCAGTCAGAAGTCCGTCCCCGTAGTTTGTTTGTTTTGTTTATGTTATTCTGTATAAGATACAAGTTATCCCAGTGTGTGTGTGTGTGTGTGTGTGTGTGTGTGTGTGTGTGCGTGCGTGCAGTTATTTTCAGTTCCATAGAACCCAGCAGTTCCATTGCGTCACTTGTCGAGGAGCACCGATCTATTAGCCGAAGGAATCCCCGTGTACGCCGACGGACGAGTCCAACGGAAAAACAGCAACCCAACGACAACACAAGTCATCGCCGCGGGGCAGTGTCTACCCCGAGAAGAACTTATTCGCATTCACCGATTTGTACATCGTCTATGAATGGGTCATTGGCCCAGGCGAGGACTATTTGCGCAGGATCAAATGATAGTTGAGTTTTAATTTCACTGAATAAATCAATGTTTTGGACATATATATTTGTGGTTCCTTCAGTAGTTGCAGCTTAAGTCTATGCGTTCCTGAATATATCTGCTGGGTGGATCTGTTTGTACAGATATATCATCAGCACCTCGTTGGATATTACAACGTCCAGGAGTCACAGAAGCAACATCAGCTGGCGAGGAATAGAAGTTACAGAAGTTTCCATTCTTGATGTCGTACTAGTCTGCCATCTGAGCTTTTGATATATCAGACTAGTACGACATCAAGAATGGAAACTGCTGATATATATATCTTTAACTTCGGTGTTGGTTACATCTATCTGTTTCCTTGTCATGCACGCTTCTACAGTCCTGAATTTGACCTCTTAGCCATACCTGCATAGCCATTTTTCACTTTACGTCATTCTTAATTTTTGTATCCGTCTGTGTTCCCTTTCGCCTAGTTCATTTGCTGCACTTTTTTTATTTTTCCCATTCGTCAATTAAATTCATTATTTCGTGTGCTACGAAGGTTTTCAGCAAGCCTTGTCTTTCTACTTCTCTCATCTTCGGCTGCCTTTACTATTTCGTGTCTCAAAACTATCTACTCGTCTTTTGCTGTACTCCAGTCCTTCGCTTCAAGCAATCCCTCCGAAACTCTTACAACCTCTGGTTTATTCAGTTTCTCCAGGCCCCATCTCCTTAACATCCTATCTAATTTCTTCAGTTTTAATCTACACTTCATAACCCAAAAGTTGTGATCAGAGACCACATCTGCCCCTGAAAGTATTTTGCGGTTCAAAATCTGGTCTGTCACACTACTAGGTAATCTACTTGAAATCTTCGATCTGGCGTACGACGATGCGATTCATAGAACGCTATTTTTCTTTTTCCTGATGACAGCATTGCAGGATGAAAGATCCGAAAGGAGGGCTATTTCACCCCTAGGATATTTTATGGGAGAGGATGGAGTCATCATTACGCCATACAGTAGAGCTATAAGCCCCGGAGAAAAAATAGTGGCTGTAATTTCCTCTTGCTTTCAACCGTTCGCAGCAGCAACATATCAATTCAGTTGTAACGCCGGAAATGCATATCCTCGTATTTCCGTCTATTGTACTGTAATATTTTTTCCATATTTTGTTACCTGAATATATGACGTTTCTGTGTCTTTGTATATTGTAATTGTTTTACTGTATATATATATATATATATATATATATATATATATATATATATATATATATATATATATATATATATATATACATATATATGTCGATTTATAATTGGTTTATTTTGTGAATATTATTTGCATTTATACGCTGGGTCTGGCCTAGGGAAAACTATACTATCGAACTAATACATCGATAGGTCGTGTGGAGAACCTAAGTGTTTAGGATCTTTGGTAGTGTGAACTCTGCCGCGTGGAGCGCGGGCAGAGCAGAGGGGAGTCTGGCTGGAGTAGTGAGGTTGAGCAGGTGTGTGGTGTGACGCTCCCGCGTGTTGCCGCGCTTTCGGGGTTTGGCAGCATGTAATTGCGCTCGACTCGCGATGATAGTTTCTGACACGGTGTCGCGGACGGGAAGCATTAGCTGGCGCACATCAAGAGCCCGTTTCGCCTGGTGACCGTGTCGGGGTGAAGGCGCGCCAACATCCAGCTTCTGCGACAGCGACGGCCGACAATGAGTGACTGTCGCCACCTCCTCGATCGACGGCTTCAAACCTTCAATCAACCAACAAGGAAGACTGGAAGCACGTAAAGTTTCAGAACTGTATGGCAGACCTCAGCTTTTCAAACTGTTCCATTTGCCTCGCAAAATTACAGCAACTTAGCATGAACCTTTGTTGCTCATTGTCCCAATTGCATTACCAAGCAGGGTCCCTTCCTTTTCCGAAATGAACCCAAGTGTCGTTGAAATTCAGACGCCAGCATTAAAGCATTATAATTCGATTTCACTGCTTTAATTTCAAAGTTCAGTTTAAGTATTCATAGCTGGCTACAATATTTAGATTACACAAGCACAAATTAAGAGTGCGAGTTTTGTTACCATATTTTAGCTTACCTGTGACTACAGCTCAGCTTGGTACGTACTAAATTTTACTATTGTTAATTGTTCAGAATCATTTAATTCAAGTTCAAAGTTAAATCTCTTATTTCTAAATTGCGTAGATTCATGTAGCTTTTGAAATGATTGTTGAGGTAGTCCAAGGCTAACCGTATTTTACTGAATTTCGATGTGCTTCAGAAAGAAAGCTCACTATTAACTTCAGTCACTAAATTAACTTTCGATTTTCCGGTTTTATTAATTCTTTTGCTAAATTAAGTCAGAGTGTAGCGAAATTTATTACTTCTGACAAACTTTCAGTTTTCACACTACACGTGTCAACCTTCAGTTGCCACGCTTCTAGTGCTAATTATATGTGTAATAACCTTTCTTTTTCAGCTACTATAGTAATTATCCTTAGGACTGGCGACCGTATATTCCCCCAAATCTCAAATATCTAACTACCGCTCGCTGATTGTTAACGTAACAGCCGCACATTTACTTTCTTTATTAACTTTACCCCTTTTCAAAATTAATTTCCACCAGTTTCATTTGCATTTTTCCTTTCATTTAGATGTAACCCTTTCTTCCCTCTTTACCGACATATTAACTTCGGTGACGATTGCTTTTCCCAAATTTCCATTAGGTACACGCGGTTTAATTTTTCACTGTCATTAAGGTCGAAAAGTGAGGGGGAGGTTACACAGTGTTGGTTAAATATGACAACGCCGGATGAGTAATTATACTGACTGTTGCCCCCTGCAACTGGTGAAAAGACTGTTGGCCCTTTTCTAGCCTCTCCACAAATAGCCGTCCATTATGGCTGTACCTGCTATACCGGATTTGTATCGCTGAGGTACACAAGCCAACGACCGCAGCAACGTCCGTAGTTAATAGGAGAGATGTGAAATTATGACTCGATAAAAATTAAGATGAGAGAAGCATAACCTAAACAAATCATTATTTGCTTTATGCATGATGTTGGATTCATGCGAAGTGAAGATAAAGAAATTACGTACTTATGTGACAGTTATTCTAAGGGATCAAAAGACAGTGTGGGTAGGAGGGTTAAAGTGGTATTTGGCAGACATCGAAACCAATGTTCTGTAGTTAATGGTCACTTAGTTCTAGAATTTTATGTCATTTATCCCTTCACCTCTGATAGTTACTTCTATGAATGGAAGATTGTGAAGTAGCGCAATGGTTTGGAGTGCGTGTGAAACATAAGTGTAACTCTTGGGTAAGTTAGTTAAGTTAGTTTAAAGGTTGGAGAAATAACACCGTATATCATACCAAGTCACTTTTCACTGGGGACAGCCAATTATTATATAAAATATGGCTCTGATATCACAGATTGCACTGTAGTGCAACAGTAACTGCAATCCCGTTTCTGTTTTCTGGAGTGATAGTCGCATCTGTCGCTGTCAGTTCAATATATACACCAGTTGCACATAATTTCCTGAAAGCGCACAGTAGGACTGTGATGGAGCAAGTTGCTAAAAGACACTGCGTAATATGGACTGTCTGTGATAGTAGAACTACGTTTATATAAACAAATGCCACATGCATTGTAACTGAAGGACACTATGGGCCTAAACTAGAAACTATTTCAGCACTACCTACAATGTAGTAACCCAAGTGTGCTCAATAAACTTCCACAAACTGACTCGTGAGTCCCTATACAGTGGATGCTCAACTGTAAAGTCCTCAGCGTTAATTCTGAAACTCAATCACTTTCCACCTACCGAAGACTAAAGCAAGTTCGGATTGTTCGTCAGGCAAAAAATTAAATGCAATCACATACAAAGAACAGCGAGGAAAGGACTGTATGAAAAGCACTGACATGAAGAGGGACTTTAGATATTAAGAAACAACTTCAGTGGTATCACAAGCAGTCGTAGAGGGTAAAAACGGTAGGGAAAGACAATGGAGGGAGCTGGGTGCGTTACTCTCAAATGAAGAGGGTAGCACAGATGAGGAAATCGTGGTGAGCCAGAAGAACACTGACAAACCATCCTTCCAGCAGTAAAGAGAGAAAGAATACTAATAATATTCTAAGCGAACAGTTTAACATATCCAGAATGAGATTTTCACGCTGCAGCGGAGTGTGCGCTGATATGAAACTTCCTGGCAGATTAAAACTGTGTGCCCGACCGAGACTCGAACTCGGGACCTTTGCCTTTCGCGGGCAAGTGTTCTACCAACTGAGCTACCGAAGCACGACTCACGCCCGGTACTCACAGCTTTACTTCTGCCAGTACCTCGTCTCCTACCTTCCAAACTTTACAGAAGCTCTCCTGCGAACCTTGCAGAACTAGCACTCCTGAAAGAAAGGATACTGCGGAGACATGGCTTAGCCATGCCGGTAGCTCAGATGGTAGAGCACTTGCCCGCGAAAGGCAAAGGTCCCGAGTTCGAGTCTCGGTCGGGCACACAGTTTTAATCTGCCAGGAAGTTTCAGTGTAACATATATTCGCCATCTAAGAACAATGCGATATTGGTAAAACGCTTTTAAGAATAGACAGTAGAGAACATTGCGTTGCAAGCCGCTTGGCTAGCCCTCGTCTCTGTTGCCTACCCCGTATTCCCACCCCCTCCGCTTCTGCCACCGACACCAGGGATGTTCATGGCCGTAACTTGTTGCTCGAGACCCTACCCGTGCGTTTTTGCCGTAGGCGCTGGCACAGGAGGTGTTTACCGATCGCTGCTGACAACCGTATAAATCACAAGTTAATGCAGGGGTGGGTGTCTGTAGCAGCTGGAAACCCACCTGCAACATCAACACAGCTTTCACAACAGCGACTGAGAGGCACAGAAGGGTAAAATTGTGACCAAAGGATGCTGCTACCTTTACCAGTCACGTGCGTTGACGACTGTTTTGGACACGATAGTCAGTAGGAGGATGTGATACCGCATCAGTAGTTTACAGAGCACTGAAAGACCTATGTCGACCAAAGGCATCCGGAGTTGAAGATATTTCCTCTAAAATAAGGTGCTTAGTAGAACCATTTATGACAGAAGTATTACACCTAGTGTGTAAGATGTGAGACGGTAGAGACCACTTCAAATGACAAGTTAGTTAGTTAGTTACGTGTTCCATTGATCAATAACACGGAAAACCGTTATGACGTGGAACGTGTCAAATGCACAAGAAACGTGCACAGGAAACAAGGTTTTTTTGTTTGGGTTATAGTGTTACACCTAAATATTTCTATATATTTCTATTATCTATCCCATTCCCTTAAATGGCACAAAATGCATATATTATATCTCCAGATTTATTTACTCATATTCCAGAATTCATCTATGGTATAGAAGGAGTTGTCAAGGAGGTATGATTTCAATTTGTTTTTGAAACTATTACTGCTGTCTGTCAGACGTTTTATTTCATCTGGTAATTTGTCAAAAAGTTTTATAGCAGAATAATTTACCCTTTCTGTGCCAAAGATATGTTAAGTAAAGGATAGTGTAGGTCTGTCTTTTTTCTGGTATTATAATCATGAATGTCGCTGTTGATCTTAAACTGGTCCATGTTGTGGAGAAAAAATTTCATTACTGAGTAAATGTACTGTGAAGCAGTTGTAAGAATTCCTAACCTTTTAAACAGATGCGTACAAGATGTGTGACTATGAACCCCACACATTATTCTAACTACTTTCTTTTGAGCAGTGAATACCTTTTGCCTAAGTGCCCCAGAATATTATTCCGTATGACATCAGAGAGTGGAAGTATGCAAAGTATGTTAACTTACTAATTTCTACATCCTCAAAATTGGCAATTATTCTGATTGCAAAAGTTGCTGAACCTTGTCGCTTTAGGAGATACAAAACATGAATTTTCCAATTAAGATTCTCATCTGTATCTACACTCAACAACTTAGTATGCTCTACCATGGCTACTGACGTCTTTTGATGTTTTATGTTTATTGAAGGAATTATACTGTTTGCAGCAGAAAATTGGATATACCGTGTTTTTTCAAAGTTCAGAGCAAACCCATTCGCAGAAAACCAATTAATAACTTTTCCAAAGACCTTATTTGTATCATTTTCTATTGGACTTCCTTTACTGGGTTAATAATTATGCTTGTATCGTCAGCAAACAGTGTCAGTTCAGCATCTTGTTTCACATAAGAAGGGATGTCATTCACATATATCAAGAACAGTAGGTGACCCATGATGGAACCTTGTGGAACACATAATGTAATTTCACCCCAGTTAGATGAAGTGGCAAACTCCGTTGAATCACTTGAAGCATATAAAGAGACTTTTTGCTTCGTGTTCTGTAGATATGACTTAAACCAATTATATGCTGTTACATTTATACCATAGAATTGTAATTTCTCCAACATAATGTCATGGTTCACACATTCAAATGCTTTGGGTAAGTCACAGAATATTCCTACTGGTGACATTTCACTATTTAAAGACTCTATTATGTGACCAGTGAAACTGTATATTGCTGTCTCAGTGGAACAGCATTTCTGAAATCCGAACTGTGATTTACTAAGTGTCCCATTACTGTTGAGATAGCTGACCACTCTTGAGTATATTACTTTCTCAAAGGTTTTTGAAAATGCTGTAAGCTAGGATACTGGCTGGTAATTATTGACATCTGTGGTTTCCCCTTTTTGTAGAGAGGCCTGAAAATGGCATGTTTTAACCTGTCTGGAAAAATACCCTGAGTCAGTGATGCATTACATATGTGACTCAAAACATCAGCTGTAATTGCTCCACATTGTTTTAATAACTTGTTAGAGATGTCATCTACTCCAACAGAACGTTTACTTTTCAAAGATTTAATAATTTTCCTTATTTCACAAGAGGTTGTTAGATAAAATTTAATCTGACTAAAATTTTTCAAAACTGACTCTTCCATGTACCGCCTGGCGTTTTCTTTTGAACTATTCTCACCAGTTTTTTCTCCTACACTTAGGAACTGATTGTTAAATACATTGGCAACCTGTGTACTATTGGTTGAGATGGTCTCATTCTATTTAATAGAAATACTACCTACACCAGTGGTTACTTTTCCTGTCTCCCTTCTAACCACATTCCACACTGATTTGATTGTATTGCTGGAGTTGTTAATTTCTTATCTAACATTTTTTAATTGATACTTTTTCAGTATATTACAATAATTTTTATAGTGTAAAACTACTTCTGGATCTTTAATAGTTCTTGTTGTCTCATAGAGTTTTCTTTTTCTTTGTGAAGACAGTTTAATACCTGTAGTAATCCAAGGTTTCTTTGAATAGTTTGTGGTGTTACATTTAGTAATTTTCTTTGGGAAACAATGTTCAAAAAGGGATATAAATTTATCAAGAAATATGCTGCATTTATTATGGAAGGATTTAAGAAGGATGTGATAATCTCCAAGTTCCGTTTCTGACAGATGCTGAAAGATGGGAATACCACAGAAGTACAGTTAAATAAGACATGGTTGCAATACATGAGGGGTGTTCAAAATAAAAGGTCCGAAGCAACGCTGTGGGCCGACTTGAAATCTGTATTCGAACGCAATCACCAGGGGCCTGGAAACCACTACACCGCTGCTTCACTAGCCGAAGGCTTCCTGTGGCTGTGACAGTAGCCAGTCCTCCAATGCGTGCTTCAGTTCGTCGTCAGAGTTGAAGAGCTTCCCTTGGAGGAGGTTTTTTAGGTGATCAAACACACGGGCGTGTCTAGACTGTAGGGCGGATGCTCAGGCTGTTCCGACTTGAACTTGGCCGATACACTTTGCGTGACCTTGAAGGTGTGTGGACGCGCTCTATCCCGGAGCAGAATCATTCCCTCCGTGAGCAGCCCAAGCCGTTTGCTCTTGATGGGCTAGCGTACGTTACGGAGTTCCTCGCAGTACACCTCACGGTTAATGTTTCTCCGTGCTCGGGGAATTCGATGAGTATCGGACCTCGGACGTCGAAAAAGACTTTGAGCATCACCTTGTTTGCTGAGGACAGCGCTTTGAATATTTTAGGAGGAGCTGACGACACTACATTCGCGTCCCTAGATGTCTCACTACGTTATCTCAAAGCGGCATACGCATATTTCAACCGGTTTGGTAGTTACTACGTTTCGTACCTTTTGATGTGAACGCTTCTTATTCTAATACCGATTACTTACAAGCGAACGTAAAGACTGGCAGAACCTAAGCTTCTGGGTTCCGCAGAAATGTGGGTTGGTTCAAATGGCTCTGAGCATTATGGGACTTAACATCTGAGGTCATCAGTCCCCTAGAACTTAGAACTACTTAAACGTAACTAACCTAAGGACATCACACACATTCGTGGCAGAGGGAGGACTCGAACCTGTGACTGTAGCGGTCGAGCGGTTCCAGACTGAAGCGCCTAGAACCGCTCGGCCACTGCGTCCGGCAGAAATGTGGGAATATACGAGGCAAATATACATTACGACTTACCTTAGAAGAAAAAGTAAATGGAGATATACGTTTTAGCATTTATAGATCTAGAAAAAAAGCTTTTGACAATGTTGAGTGGAATTCATAAGGTAGCAAGGAAAAATGCGGGAAGCGTAAGGTTTCTGTAGCTCTACACTAGCAAGACTTTTGTTATAAACGAGGAAGACATTGAACAGGAGCAGTGGTTGCGAAGGGAGTGAATCACGCTTGTAGCCAATCATCGATGTTATTCAATCTATGTAGAGAGCAAGCAGTAAAGGAAACACAAGGATAAATTAAGAGAGGGCATTATAGTTCAAGAAAAACCAATAGTTCAAGAAATCCCAATAAAAACAATTTTTTGATGTTACTGAGAAACAGTAATGCAACATTTTTTAAAGGAACACATTGTCATTAACTGTTTTGTTGTTTATTTAAGTACAACCCAAGTTTCGGCCTTTTTGTCTTTTTCAAGTATCTGATTTTATTTCAATATATGTGTCAAAAACAAAATCAGATACTTTAAAGACATAAAATCAAATACTTGAAAACGGCATACAAGTTCAAAGCACGAGTTGTTCTTAAAATAATAAAAAAAAAGAATCAAATGGCAGTGCGTTACTTTAAAAAATATAAAAATTTTAATGTTCGCTGATTTCATTGCAATTCCATTGGAAACAGCAAATACTTGGAAGGTCAACTGAACTGAGTGGATACTGTGTCGAAAAGAGGTTATGGAAAAAGAAAAAGTTGCAAGAAATAGAATTAAATCAAGTGACTCTGAGGGAATTAATTAGGAAATGAGGCAATGAAACTTGTCGACATGTTTTCCCTGTGTAGGTAAAAAAAATAGCTGATGATCGTCGAAGAAAAGAGCATATAAAATGCTAATTGCTAATAGCAAGAAAAGATTTTCTTAAAACAGAAATATTTAAAAATATCATGTAAATTTACGTTATAGGAACACTTTTCTGAGAATATCGGTCTGTAGTGTAACTTTGTTTGGAAGTGAAACGTTGACTATAATCAGTACAGAGAAGAAGAAGAAATATTGTTTTGAAATGTGGTTGTGAAGAGTAAACGGGTAGATCAGATAGCCAATGAACTGTTACTGAATCGAACAGAGGAAAAAACAAATCTGTGACCTAACTTGACTCTTGACCAAATGGCGGAATGGGACACATCAGGAAACATCAATGAACAGAAATCTGGTAACCAATAGTTGACTATAGTAAGCAGGTTCAAGGTGATACAGCTTCCAATAGATATGCCGAGGTAATGTGGCACGACAGACTAGCATAGGGAGTCTTCGGAATGGAGATCGCAACAACAAGTAGAGAAGATATGGGGGACCGCAGCAAACCAGTAGAAGGGAACAGTCTGTTTGAAATAATAAAAGCAGCGATGTATACAAATAAGGGTCCCTGGCAACTCTCTGTAACAAGTAAAAAAGGTAAGTTAAGATATCGAAAAGTTACCAGTTAACTGAAGAGCTTTTTTTCGTATACATTTGAAATAATACTAGTAACGTTAAGGGAATAAAGGTGTTCCACCAACAAATGACATGTTGAGCATAATTCAGCATAAGGATGAACTACTGATGAACTAACAGAATAAGCAGTCTCGGACCAAGCCAAAACAAAACCAAATCCCCTTTGCGTCTGTCTTGTAGTAAGTTGGAAAGTGGTCAGCGTCTGTTCACCAGTGGTGCGGCTAAAATTTATATTCTGGAACTAACCCTTCCAGTCTTAACACTCTGAGCTCACTCAATGAGTCAACTGAACCCCACCTGATTCCAGGTGCAGTCATCATGGAGCATTTTGATAATTACAGTATTACCTCAGGTGGTCAATCCACCGCCATGTTGCTGGCGGAACTGGTCTTCCGGATTAAGGGGTGGACAGCTTAAAATGCAGTGTGGTTCAACAGAGGAAGTCAGAGTCCTCTGGAAAACTTAAAACCAAAACAAATACATTATTTGCAACACTTAACACACAAACACTTTCGCAGACAAGTAAACTTCATAAATTGGGAGATACATTAAAATAACAGAAGATTCAAATTTTAGCACTTGAAGAAACACGAATGGCGGACAATGACACCATGGATTTCGGCAATTATCCCCTTTTTAAGCGAAAAACTGATAAAAGAATACTTAATAATACACCATACCTGGGAGTTGCTTTTGCAGTCTCCAAAAATATTTTAAATTCAGTAACGGAGGTAAAATCCATTACTAACAGACTAATGACAATTTCTCTTCCATGCGCAAATAAAGCATACACTATAATTAATGCCCATTTACCCCTCAATGAGGATAACCGTAAAAAAACCTGGAAAAGTTAATGAAGCTTGGAAAACCTTAGCATCATCTAAAAAATTCCCTCAAATCATGTTAAATTTTAATGGATGATTTTAATGCTCAATTAGGTAAAGAGAAAAAAAATATAAGAAAACGGTGGGTGGATCTCCCACACGTAAATGGACAAACCAAAATGGCCAGACCTGTTGAGACGTGCAAAAATTTTAACCTAAAATCATATCAACACATTTAAAAAGAACCTTTCTAAACAAAAAAATTGGCAGGCACCCAGTACATTTATTGGGGAATTTCAAATCGATCATGTGGCATTTCCATACCCGAACTACAAACAAATTTTAAATATCCAAGCTGGGAAAGGAGCTAATATTGATTCTGACCATTATTTAACGCGAATAAAAGGAAAACTTCAACCTCAAAAGCCGTTCAAAACAAATAAAGTTATCCTGATCACAACATTGCTAAAATATCCCCCAACTCTAACAAGCAATCTTGACAAACAATCCAAAAGCTGGCAGAAGTTCATCAAAACACAAAAAAAATTAATTCCGCCTTTAAAGAAACAAAATCGTGGCTTGGTGGAACGCGGATTATGGAATAGCTGTTAGGTCTAGGCATGAGGTATTCAAAAATTGGAATAGTAACAAAACTGAAAATATGTAGAACACTTTTCTAACTGTAAGAAAAGAAATACATAAATTAAACCGGCAGACTAAAAGAAACTGCGAAAACGCCCAATTTTTATAAATAACAATAAAAGAAACCGTTATATAACATTCAAAATAAAACTAAACGGTTACCAACCTCACAGTCTTTGCTCTAAAAATGAAAATAGCAGTTTGGCTCTTAACAGCCAGGAAAATTGTAGGGTGCTTGCTAATTATTTTGAAAAAGTATTAAACTGTCCGGAATTATCGATTAAAACGACAGCAGAAAAATAACAGCAACCCAAACTCTAAAGAACTTGGTAAAATCGAAATAACTGAACTATTTAAGATACTTAAAGAAAATAAAGCAACTGGAAAACTGCCCTAATTCATCCACTGTTAAAAAAAGGGGGTAGAACCGATGTTAATAATTAACAAGGAATCTCTCTTCTTCCGGTCACATAGAAAATTTTCTCGCAATGTATACTTTATCGAGCCCAAGAACAGTCAGAACCTAAAACTGGTGAATACTAAGCAGCCTTTAGACCAAACAGATACCGATCGGAACAAATTCTTAATTTAAAACTAATCGTTTGGCCTCAAAGGATTTGTGCTAACAATATTATATGTACATTTGTGGATTTTTGAGAGGCCTACGACTCAGTTGGTCGTGACACTCTTTTCTGTATGTTAAAGGAAAAAGGGCTAGATAATAAAACTCTAACACTGATTAAGGAAACGTTAACCGACAGTATCTCTAAAGTTAAATTCATGGGGGAAATTTCTGAACCATTTGATATAAAGATTGATGTTAGGCAGGGAGATGGACTCTCCACTTTACTGTTTAACTGTGTTTTGGAAAAGGTAAATACAGAACGGGAAGAGCAAAAGTCGAGTCAAAACATACATCACTCAATCAAGTTAGGCAGAAGTGACATTTGAATAGATTGCCCCACCTTTGAGGAAATTCTTAAAGAAGTTGCGGAAAAAGTAGGACTATAAACATCATTCGAAAAAACGGAATATATGATATGCAACAAACAAACACAAAAGTTTTTTAACATGAAATATGGAAAAATAAACAGAGTTTCTCAATTTTAAATACTTCGGGGAAATAATAGAAGAAAATGTACTGGAAAAATCTGCATACGATGTTCGCTGTCAATAAATGGCAACTGCATTCAGATTAATGCAAAATACTTATGATAAAAAATCACTTTGTAAACGCAGTGAACTTAGAAATTACAGCACTGTAATCAAACTTGAAGATCTTTATGGAGCAGAAACTTTAATTTTAAATAGAAAGATGGATATTAAAGAAATTTAAAAGAAAGAAAGAATGAAAGATTATGAGGAAAATATACGGCCCCAAAATTACTGATGGAGAAAGTTTTAGGCTGAGAAGTAATAAGGAAACAGATGAATACAAAGACATGCATGGTAACAACAGGAAACTAAGAGTTAAATTTTATGAGCACATTAAAAAATGGCACCCACTAGGTTGACAAAACAAATAGTATTCTACGGGAACAGAAGCAAGGTCAAGCCTGAGTCAATTAAATGGTTCGCTGCGATTAAGGAGAACCTTAAAGTAGCCTTTATAACTCAGGCAGACTTTACAGATAGAAAAGCATTCAGAGGGAAATTAGAAAACGGACTGGAACACCGTGGTCTGGTGAAAGAAAGAGACTTCATTCTGAAAGGATGAAACAAATTTGGACAAAAGTAAGATAAACCATCAAAATCGACATTGATTGATTGTACCTCGTGTTGTCCTCTTAGGCTCATACGTGAATAATAATTAACTACTGTGCGTTTTTAAGTTGCACAGTAACCTACAACACAAAACCGACTTAAATAGTAAGTATTAAAATATACATATTGGTTATAGCTAAACTCAAGGTAAGTAACTGCAGGATAAATGTATGTCCCAGATACTTTCATTGAAACACTCCAGTTTTCTCGAAACTTTACGATTTCATCTGGCACAAAAGTAATTTTGTGGCGGTTGTCATTAAATCATTAGCTTCTGCAGGAGAAAATGTTTAGCTTGAAGTATGTGATGGTTAATTATTCTCAAACTGCTACTAACAGCACGTTCTCATAACGTCACGACGTATTTCAACACCCACCGATGGCATAAAAAGATATTATGAAACTGTCATTCCCGTGTTGTCGTCAGAGGCATAAGTAATACAAATGAACGGCATAAACTTATACAAATATTTTTTAGAGTTATTAAGCTGACACGAACGATTACCCTGATGTAAACAGTTAATGAAAAATGAACGTTTTAAGAACGGTAGATTAGCGGCAATGTTGCGTGTTTCAGCAGCCAGACTACCAGTTGGCTCTGACTTGTGTGTTTCTGTTCGCACTCTGCACCACCAGCTTAAAGTTCACATTCCAACATATACAAAAGAGTGAATGGTCGTCTAGATATTAAACTTTGCACAGTATGATGTTTGCAGTATATCACACTGGTGCTTTTGATTTAATTTTATATAGTACCTATTGCTTATACTAAAGCATCTATTGAGTTGCAGATGTAACTAGTAAATTTAATTAAAACAGTGGTGCTCGTATGTTTCGTTTTTCCAAAACAAAACAAAGAAATTTGTCAAGAGTACAGCGTGTGAAGAGGATCAGCTGAAGAACATCTTCCATGTTTCGTAAACATTTTCCCCTGTTTTGTTGTATGCTTAAGTAAACGATTGAGTAATGATTGTAAGTATACTCTGATAGCTGGTTTACAGTATTAATAATATTTACACATTTACCAGCATCTACGGTTACAGAATGCTTCTAATTGTTTTTCCCCACATTTCTCTGTTCCTCCATAACACTCCAGGGACATTGTTCTTCTCTGAATAACGACTCAGTCCACTGAACCCAAGTTACTACAAACTGGTCGTTTTTTGTTTCTTCTATCATTTGGCATGCAGTCAGGACATAAAATTATAAGCCAAACCATAATGACCACTGTCTACCGCAAAGCTGGATGCCGCCGGGTGAAGTTGCCGGCACGTGATGCGCTATGAAAAGTATGTAAGCACAGCAGAGACGGATAAGGAACACCCTAGCGGAGATATGGGCTGGAAATGGGTAAGTTCTCCGACACTTGCGAATTTGACAATGTACAGATTATTATTATCCAAAGCCTGTGAACGAGTATCTCGAAAATGGCGAAGTTGGTGGTATGTACACATGCTCTTCTCGTGAGCATCTACGGGAAGAGGTAGGACATCAAAACTACCACTAGGCGAAAAATTCTTGGAAGTCCACCACGCATCACAGAAAGTGTGTGGTTCGGAGGCTTGTCTGCTCTGTAAAATAAGATAGATGGTGATTTGTGGGTGCACGCACAAGTGTTTCGGAGCACACCGTTTATCGTACATTGTCGAACATGGTGGTCCGCAGCAGACCACACACACACACACACACACACACACACACACACACACATATATATATATATATATATATATATATATATATATATATATATATAGAGGGAAACATTCCACGTTTTATAAATATATCCCCCCCCCCCCCCCCATGAACCATGGACCTTGCCGTTGGTGGGGAGGCTTGCGTGCCTCAGCGATACAGATGGCCGTACCGTAGGTGCAACCACAACGGAGGGGTATCTGTTGAGAGGCCAGACAAACATGTGGTTCCTGAAGAGGGGCAGCAGCCTTTTCAGTAGTTGCAGGGGCAACAGTCTGGATGATTGACTGATCTGGCCTTGTAACATTAACCAAAACGGCCTTGCTGTGCTGGTACTGCGAACGGCTGAAAGCAAGGGGAAACTACAGCCGTAAATTTTCCCGAGGGCATGCAGCATTACTGTATGATTAAATGATGATGGCGTCCTCTTGGGTAAAATATTACGGAGGTAAAATAGTCCCCCATTCGGATCTCCGGGCGGGGACTACTCAAGGGGCCGTCGTTATCAGGAGAAAGAAAACTGGCGTTCTACGGATCGGAGCGTGGAATGTCAGATC
Organism: Schistocerca nitens; assembly: GCF_023898315.1. Classification (NCBI taxonomy): domain Eukaryota; kingdom Metazoa; phylum Arthropoda; class Insecta; order Orthoptera; family Acrididae; genus Schistocerca; species Schistocerca nitens. Next base: position 27,063,385 of record NC_064614.1, read on the forward strand.
CCTTAATCGGGCAGGTAGGTTAGAAAATTTAAAAAGGGAAATGGATAGGTTAAAGTTAGATATAGTGGGAATTAGTGTTTGGTGGCAGGAGGAACAAGACTTTTGGTCAGGTGATTACAGGGTTATAAATACAAAATCAAATAGAGGTAATGCAGGAGTAGATTTAATAATGAATAAAAAAAATAGGAGTGCGGGTTAGCTACTACAAACAGCATAGTGAACGCATTATTGTGGCCAAGATAGACACGAAGCCCAAGCCTACCACAGTAGTACAAGTTTATATGCCAACTAGCTCTGCAGATGATGAAGAAATTGATGAAATGTATGACGAGATAAAAGAAATCATTCAGGTAGTGAAGGGAGACGAAAATTTAATAGTCATGGGTGACTGGAATTCGTCAGTAGGAAAAGGGAGAGAAGGAAACATAGTAGGTGAATATGGATTGGGGGGGAAGAAATGTAAGAGGAAGCCGCCTTGTAGAATTTTGCACAGAGCATAACTTAATCATAGCTAACACTTGGTTCAAGAATCATAAAAGAAGGTTGTATACCTGGAAGAATCCTGGAGATACTAAAAGGTATCACATAGATTATATAATGGTAAGACAGAGATTTAGGAATCAGGTTTTAAATTGTAAGACATTTCCAGGGGCAGATGTGGATTCTGACCACAATCTACTGGTTATGAACTGCAGATTGAAACTGAAGAAACTGCAAAAAGGTGGGAATTTAAGGAGATGGGACCTGGATAAACTGACTAAACCAGAGGTTGTAGAGAGTTTCAGGGAGAGCATAAGGGAACAATTGACGGGAATGGGGGAAAGAAATACAGTAGAAGAAGAATGGGTAGCTCTGAGGGATGAAGTAGTGAAGGCAGCAGACGATCAAGTAGGTAAAAAGACGAGGGCTAATAGAAATCCTTGGGTAACAGAAGAAATATTGAATTAATTGATGAAAGGAGAAAATATAAAAATGCAGCAAATGAAGCAGGCAAAAAGGAATACAAACGTCTAAAAAATGAGATCGACAGGAAGTGCAAAATAGCTAAGCAGGGATGGCTAGAGGACAAATGTAAGGATGTAGAGGCTTGTCTCACTAGGGGTAAGATAGATACTGCTTACAGGAAAATTAAAGAGACCTTTGGAGAGAAGAGGACAACTTGTATGAATATCAAGAGCTCAGATGGAAACCCAGTTCTAAGCAAAGAAGGGAAAGCAGAAAGGTGGAAGGAGTATATAGAGGGTTTATACAAGGGCGATGTACTTGAGGACAATATTATGGAAATGGAAGAGGATGTAGATGAAGATGAAATGGGAGATATGATACTGCATGAAGAGTTTGACAGAGCACTGAAAGACCTGAGTCGAAACAAGGCCCTGGGAGTAGACAACATTCCATTAGAACTACTGATGGCCTTGGGAGAACCAGTCATGACAAAACTCTACCATCTGGTGAGCAAGATGTATGAGACAGGCGAAATACCCACAGACTTCAAGAAGAATATAATAATTCCAATCCCAAAGAAAGCAGGTGTTGACAGATGTGAAAATTACCGAACTATCAGTTTAATAAGCCACAGCTGCAAAATACTAACGCGAATTCTATACAGACGAATGGAAAAACTGGTAGAAGCGGACCTCGGCGAAGATCAGTTTGGATTCCGTAGAAATGTTGGAACACGTGAGGCAATACTAACCTTACGACATATCTTAGAAGAAAGATTAAGGAAAGGCAAACCTACGTTTCTAGCATTTGTAGACTTAGAGAAAGCTTTTGACAACGTTAACTGGAATACTCTCTTTGAAATTCTGAAGGTGGCAGGGGTAAAATACAGGGAGCGAAAGGCTATTTACAATTTGTACAGAAACCAGATTGCAGTTATAAGAGTCGAGGGGCATGAAAGGGAAGCAGTGGTTGGTAAAGGAGTGAGACAGGGTTGTAACCTCTCCCCGATGTTATTCAATCTGTATATTGAGCAAGCAGTAAAGGAAACAAAAGAAAAATTCGGAGTAGGTATTAAAATTCATGGGGAAGAAGTAAAAACTTTGAGGTTCGCCGATGACATTGTAATTCTGTCAGAGACAGCAAAGGACTTGAAAGAGCAGTTGAACGGAATGGACAGTGTCTTGAAAGGAGGATATAAGATGAACATCAACAAAAGCAAGACGAGGATAATGGAATGTAGTCAAATTAAATCGGGTGATGCTGAGGGGATTAGATTAGGAAATGAGACACTTAAAGTAGTAAAGGAGTTTTGCTATTTAGGGAGTAAAATAACTGATGATGGTCGAAGTAGAGAGGATATAAAATGTAGATTGGCAATGGCAAGGAAATCGTTTCTGAAGAAGAGAAATTTGTTAACATCGAGTATAGATTTAAGTGTCAGGAATCGTTTCTGAAAGTATTTGTATGGAGTGTATGTAAGTGAAACATGGACGATAACCAGTTTGGACAAGAAGAGAATAGAAGCTTTCGAAATGTGGTGCTACAGAAGAATGCTGAAGATAAGGTGGGTAGATCACGTAACTAATGAGGAGGTATTGAATAGGATTGGGGAGAAGAGACGTTTGTGGCACAACTTGACGAGAAGAAGGGATCGGTTGGTAGGACATGTTTTGAGGCATCAAGGGATCACAAATTTAGCATTGGAGGGCAGCGTGGTGGGTAAAAATCGTAGAGGGAGACCAAGAGATGAATACACTAAGCAGATTCAGAAGCATGTAGGTTGCAGTAGGTACTGGGACATGAAGAAGCTTGCACAGGATTGTGCCGGGCCGAGACTCGAACTCGGGACCTTTGCCTTTCGCGGGCAAGTGCTCTACCAACTGAGCTACCCAAGCACGACTCACGTCCCGTCCTCACAGCTTTACTTCTGCCAGTACCTCGTCCCCGCCCTGCACACAATTTTAATCTGCCAGGAAGTTTCATATCAGCGCACACTCCGCTGCAGTGTGAAAATCTCATTCTGGAATATATATATATATATATATATATATATATATATATATATATATATATATATATATATGGACCATGTCTGTCAATGTTTGATAGAGTTGCGTGTAAAAATTTGAAGTAAATCGTTTAAGAAGTTTTCGAGAGTTTTGCAGTTCCGTGTAAAACTCTGAAGTAAATCGGTCAAAAACTACTTGAGATTTTGCAAACAACCGTAAGCTACGTCTTTTTTTATATATTGGAATAAGATATGTGATTATTATACAAAATTCACTTTATTGAAATATCAGCCATCTCTCCTGTATTTATTTTTGCTCTAATTTCTTTGTTTCTCATCATTCGTAGTCAATTCTAGGTATTAATTATATTCGTGTGTGGCAAGAGCAGTATCTCTGACGAGCGAGAGGTACGATTCAGACTCTTGCTAACTAGGCAGTTCCGTGTGCTACCTCGTAGCGAGTGGTTGTGCATTCTCATGTGTATCGTGTCGTGTTTAATAAAGCGCGTTTTGTACTCTAACCTACGCTGTTCTGTGTTATTCGTCACCATCACGTACTGGAGCTGCATACGTCCATTGCTGACGTTCAGCCTATTTTCGCAGGCGTGCAGTATTGACAAGTCCATAAGAGCCTATGCTAGACTGAGGCAAAAGCTGCACTTAGCTCGTGAATCTCGTTGTGGCCAACCCTCCTTTGTATTGTCTCTATCAGCTCATATTCATATACTCTGAGCACAGAATAAAAATGTCGCATAAGCATGTGGTAAAGATGTATTCGGATCGTTAAAGCTGATGACACTCACCATATTGCTCGGTGGTCCGTCGCTTGGAAAACAAATCGGATTTTCTTTCGGGTCATACATTTTGCTAAAGGGTGAAAAACGCAGGGTGCTGCGACTGCTTAATGATGTGTGAGGGGGAACGACAGGGCCGGGACGGCGCCAGTCGGCAGGTTAGCGGGGGAGCCCCGGGCAGGGCTGCCAACTGGCGCTGACGTGAGCGTTACTGTTCGCTCTCCGCCCGCCGACTTAATGATGCAGATACGTATGCTTCGAGTTACGCTACGCGTACGAGAGTGATCGATCGATTATTGCACAACTGCTGGATTTCATAGCTAGCCGGTTGTCGCCTAGGAGCTTTCGAAGCGGGGAACGTCCAGATTACACGCCAGATAAACTACGGTGTAGCCCTGGTTTAGATGACTGTTCACTGTTCATATCGTGTAACAACATCTACTTCTCAATCGATCGTTTCTAACGGAAATACTGGTAGTCAAACTATATCGACATGAACTTTAATGTGTGCAAGCAGTGTTATAAAGAAAAACATCAAGCTTGGTAGTAATTTCCAATAATGGATTATTTTTCTGACACAACTGTCGGCATTGTCTAATGATTACATTAAGTCAATGAAGGTTACATCTTCTCTGGTTCTAAAGTGTTCTGTTCTGCAATTTATCTGTCAACATGTTGGTAATGGGCATGTACCGTGTAGAGTATCTAAATGTCATTCAAAAATAAGGAAGAAATGTATTAAGAAATAATGTTAAACCAGCTTTTATGACCTGATATAATTAATATGGACAAACGTATGTCTTAATAGAAATATTTTACCACAAGAATGACATCCGTTAACACGTTGTAAATCCAGGAATTTGAAAGCAGAACGACTAAAATGTCTTCGGAAATCTACCTTTGAAAGACTTCATATATTGTGTTCTCACCTAAAGATACATTGACAGATACGGAAATTATTGCTCTAAAAAGCACAAGGGTTATCTCTGTTTACTTAAGTGCATGTCTGAAAGAGCAGACACTGGTAACGATCCACAGCTGTAAGAGATATTTCGAAATTTATTCCCTGTCTGCGAACTCCTTGACATCAGTTTTATTGGGCATAGATTAACTACCAAATAGTGATATTAGGAAATTTGTACCAGACTGGGACACGAACCTAAATTTCTCACTTAACGTGAGTGGTCATCTTAATCACTTCGGCTGTCTGTTCACGTTCCCCGGACCGAATGTGATGAATTCGGTGGACTGCGATAGAAGGATGTTAACAGTGTGACGTATGGAAGCCTGAGAATGTCTGGGGAGCGTGCACGGGTAGCGGAAGTGGTTAAGGTGACCGCCCGCTATAAGAGGAAAACTCGTTGACGTTCTAGCCTGGCACAGATTTTCGTGTCTCACTATTGGGTTGTTGTTGTTGTGGTCTTCAGTCCTGAGACAGGCTTGATGCAGCTCTCCATGCTACTCTATCCAGTGCAAGCTTCTTCATCTCCCAGTACCTACCGCAACCTACATCCTTCTGGATCTGCATAGTGTATTCATCTCTTGGTTTCCCTCTACGATTTTTACCCTCCACGCTGCCCTCCAGTACTAAATTGGTGATCCCTTGATGCCTCAGAACATGTCCTACCAACCGATCCCGTCTTCTAGTCAAGTTGAGCCACAAACTCCTCTTCTCCCCAATTCTATTCAATACCTCCTCATTAGTTACGTGATCTACCCATCTACAGCATTCTTCTGTAGCACCACATTTCGGAAGCTTCTATTCTCTTCTTGTCCAAACTGTTTATCGTCCATGTTTCATTTCCACACATGGCTACACTCCGTACAAATACTTTCAGAAAAGACTTCCTGACACTTAAATCTATACTCGACGTTAGCAAATTTCTCTTCGTGAGAAACGCTTTCGTTACCATTGCCAGTCTACATTTTATATCCTCTCTACTTCGACCATCATCAGTTATTTTGCTCCCCAAATAGCAAAACTCCTTTACTACTTTAAGTGTCTAATTTCCTGATCTAATTCCCTCAGCATCACCCGACGTAATTCGAGTACATTCCATTATCCTCGTTTTGGTTTTGCTTATGTTCCTCTTATATCCTCCTTTCAAGACTATTGGGTAGTAGATTTAATACAGCTTCTGTCAAAGAATTCGCTGTCAGCAAAAAAATTTCGAAAAGTGCAACATTTAACGAAATTTATGGAGACTTTTTTCACGTAACATATGTTTAACGATTAATCTCTCATACATATTCGGGACTAAAGTGAAAACTCTCATCAATCACCAATATCAAAATGAAGTATGACCCCCACAGGTACGAATACACTCTTGTATTCGCCTTATCGTGAAAACAAGCAGCCTTCGAACCTTGAGGAATTCCTTGCCGTGCCTGAAATACAGGTTCTGACAGGTCAGAAGATCGCAGGGTGGGGGACGGGATAGTCACGGATCCGTATCTTCCTGAAGGCGTTTTTGGTGTGAGCTGCAATATGTGACCGAGTGGGGTGGCGCAGTGGGTAGCACACTGGACTAGCATTCAGGAGGACGACGGTCCAATCCAGCGTCCGGCCATCCTGATTTAGGTTTTCCGCCATTTCCTTGAATCGCTTCAGCCCCTTTGAAAGGGGCACGGCGGACTTCCTTCCCCATCCTTCCCTAATCCGCTGGGGCAGATGACCTCGCTGTTTGGTCCCCTTTCCCAAATCAACCAGCCAGCGCAATACAGGTTCTTGCATCATCCCACTCGTTTGGTATCCTCGTCGTAAAGTGTATGACTGATGCATCGCGTGCCAGTGGCGGCACAAAGAAATTAAAACCCAGGCCAACAATGCATAACAAGTTTATCGAAATACTTATCTACACAGGTCTCTTTGCTGGAGTTTGATTCACGAAAAGTTTGCATGATAGTTCAAATCCTCTGGCAGTGACTGCTGGAGTCGCTAGGTCTGTAGCTCATACAGTTCTGAGCGGAAACATTCAATCGTTTGTCATTCCTAAATCATTATAGTCCGCTGTAGCTTGTCGTCATTGTTACTGTCGTTCTGATATTTGTTTCTTTTTCAGTACCAATAAGTAACTTTCAGCTCGGTTTTCACTGTTCATAAATAGGCATTTACTTAAGATTGAACTTTGTACCTAGATCAAGATGCCGCAACGCTGTTTGGAAATGGAATAAATCATACGACTGGATAAAAAGTGATCCTCAAGATAAATTCAATGCCACATAGGCCTATACAATAACGCCAGTGATGACTGATATTCCGAAACCATATTTATTAAAGAACTTCAAAGAATATTAACGGGTGATGAAGAATATTTGACGCGAAAAATATATTTCCGACAAGTAGCAGTATAAATTCTGCTCAGCATTTACCGAAAGTGAATTATCCGCGACGGGTGCAAACCTATGGGAAGAGAGAGAGAGAGACACAGCTTCAATAAATTTAAATACAAAGTAATACTTCATTTATTTAAAAGTAAATTTTAAATGCAGCACGAGTTATTAACATCTTAAAACCAATCAAATATCCATATTTAATGCCAGTAGTACGAAAAATTCATATTCGAGTAAATAAATACAAATATTTTGAAAACAGTACATTTGTGGAAGTATAACATTTTTTATTAACCTCTCCTTGAAATAACAAACGTTGTTTAACATTAAGTGACAATACTAGCCACGTTTCGCGTATTACCGAAACAGCTGCAAAAATATCACTGCAATCAAATCTGGACACTGAGAGAAAACATTAGTGTAACTATCCTCACCGAAAGAGAGTTGTTTCAATCAGTTGTCTCGCACAGAATGAAAATACTGAAACTCGGAGAGAGCGAAAAAATTCGTACAGCTGACGTGGCTCCAGTGGCTAGTTTCATTTGATTGAGGGAGAAAATAATCGAACAACCAATGGGTTGTTAAAGCAGTTTGGTTTCCCCAGCACTATCGACAATGCAGGTCAGCACTGTGCTATGGACTGGTTTTCTGTATTCATTTTGCTGTTTCCACTCATTCATACTGGAATCTAATCTCTATTAACTCGAATTTTTGAAATTTTTTTAAATGTAACAACCAGGCATTACAAAATAGTGAGTTGGGAAGGGTCAGGAGTATAGAGTGCAGTACAGAGAGACTGGTCTTCTAATATTCGATGGTTAATGTTGAACTAATATAGGCGACGCAAGCCACTTTGGGAGAGACTGTGTTTTTACTCTGAAGTCTGAAAAAGCAAAAATTGATGACGACTAACAGCCTTACGAAATTAATTTGAAATAAACCCCCTAGTGCGAATGTCTCGGGATGAGCTGTATTGTAAGGCATAGCTATACTACCTTTTGACACATGAAAGTTTCCACCGGACCGGGACTAGAATCTCGATTTCCCCCTTAAGGCGAGCGATCGGCTTAACCACCTCGGCTATCCGTGGATGTCTCCCGAACCTACCCAAACGTCCATATGTCAAGCTGTCTGCATCCTTATACATTCATCACTTAATGCTCGCAGCTTCACTCTGTATTCCAGCATAAGTGAAAATGAGAATATGATTGATAGATACCGTTGATATTATCGTCTTGTGTCAGCCTCGGCAAGTAATATTTACTTTTTAGAATATATTGTTCTTTCTTTATTTATATTGGTTATTGTTTTTCTTATTGAGTTTGATTATGATTATTTTTTTCCTGTTATTTTTTTGATTTTTTCTGTTTGTGAAGGTGCTTTAGGTCTTTCTATTTTAGTTTCAATAATTCGTTCTCATGGGAATGATTTTTTTAATTCTTTTGGTTTATCTTTATGTTAAAGTATTTATTTATAACAATTTTTTTGATCCCTCTTTGTTTGTTTAATAATTGTTGCACGTCTGAAAAAAAGGCATTAATGCCGGTCACCTCCCGTAACAAATCAATTTCAAACAAATTCCCTAATGCGAGTATCTCAGCTTCAGCTTTATTAGGTAAAATTATATTACCTAATAGTGACAGCACTCGTCAACCGGGAAATGTTCGAGCCACGGTCCTGCACAAATTTTCATATGTCACTAATAGTTAGCATATGTATGCGCAATGGAGCTCAAGCCAATAGATTCGCATTAGCAAATTTATTTGTGATTATATTTTTGTTGCTGGTAATGAGCACGGGGCCTGGGCTTGAGGCTTCGGACTGAGCTTAACCACCTGCTATTTTGCAAGATATACAGGGTGGTCCATTGATCATGACCGGGCCAAATATCTCACAAAATAAGCGTCAAACGAAAAAACTGCAAAGAACGAAACTTGTCTAGCTTGAAGGGGGAAACGAGATGGCGCTACGGTTGGCCCGCTAGATGGCGCTGCCATAGGTCAAACGGATATCAACGGAGTTTTTTAAATAGGAACCCCCATTTTTTATTACATATTCAGGTAGTACGTAAAGAAATATGAATGTTTTAGTTGGACCACTTTTTCTCGCTTTGTGATGGATGGCGCTGTAATAGTCACAAACATATGGCTCACAATTTTAGACGAACATTTCGTAACAGGTAGGTTTTTTAAATTAAAATACAGAACGTACATACGTTTGATTATTTTATTTCGGTTGTTCCAATGTGATACATGTACCTTTGTGAACTTATCATTTCTCAGAACGCATGCTGTTACAGCGTGATTACCTGTAAACAACACATTAATGCAATAAATGCTCAAAATGATGTCCGTCAACCTCAATGCATTTGGCAATACGTGTAATGACATTCTTCTCAACAGCGAGTAGTTCACCTTCCGTAATGTTCACACATGCATTGACAATCCGCTGACGCATGTTGTCAGGCGTTGTCGGTGGATGAATAGCAAATATCCTTCAACTTTCCCCACAGAAAGAAATCCTGGGACGTCAGATTCGGTGAACGTGCGGGCCATGGTATGGTCCTTCGACGACCAATCCACCTGCTATGAAGTACGCTATTCAATACCGCTTCAACCGCACTCGAGCTATGTGCCGGACATCCATCATATTGGAAGTACATCGCCATTCTGTCGTGCAGTGAAACGTCTTGTAGTAACATCGGTGGAACATTACGTAGGAGCCGGCCGTAGTGGCCGGGCGGTTCTAGGCGCTATAATCTGGAACCGCGCGGTCGCAGGTTCGAATCCTGTCTCGGGCATGGATGTGTGTGATGTCCTTAGGTTAGTTAGGTTTAAGTAGTTCTAAGTTCTAGGGGACTGATGACCTCAGAAGTTAAGTCTCATAGTGCTAAGAGCCATTTGAAGATTACGTAGGAAATCAGCATACATTGCACCATTTAGATTGCCATCGATAAAATGAGGGCCAATTATCCTTCCTCCCATAATGCCGCACCATACATTAACCCGCCAAGGTTGCTGATGTTCCACTTGTCGCAGCCATCGTGGATTTTCCGTTGTTCAATTGTGCTTACTATGCCGGTTTACGTTACCGCTGTTGGTGAATGACACTTCGTCGCTAAATAGAACGCCTGCAAAAAAATCTGTCATCGTCCCGTAATTTCACTTGTGCCCAGTGGCAGAACTGTACACGGCTTTCAAAGTCGTTGCCATGCAATTCCTGGTGCATAGAAATATGGTACGGGTGCAATCGAAGTTGATGTAGCACTCTCAACACCGTCGTTTTTTAGATTCCCGATTCTCGCGCAGTTTGTCTGCTACTGATGTGCGGATTAGCCGCGACAGCAGCTAAAACACCTACTTGGGCATCATAATTTGTTGCAGTTCGTGGGTGACGTTTCACATGTGGCTGAACACTTCCTGTTTCCTTAAATAAACGTAACTATCCGGCGAACGGTCCGGACACTTGGATAATGTCGTCCAGGATACCGAGCAGCATACATAGCACACACCCATTGGGCATTTTGATCACAATAGCCATACATCAACACGAGATCGACCTTTCCCGCAATTGGTAAACGGTCCATTTTAACACGGGTAACGTAACACGAAGCAAATACCGTCCGCACTGGCGGAATGTTACGTGATACCACGTTCTTAATACGTTTGTGACTTTTACAGCACCATCTATCACAAAGCGAAAAATGTGGTCCAACTAAAACATTCATATTTCTTTACGTACTACATGAATATGTAATAAAAATGGGGGTTCCTATTTTTAAAAAAAAGAAACAAAAAAAAACGTAGTTGATATCCGTTTGACCTATGGCAGCGCCATCTAGCGGACCAACCATACTTAGCACCATCTGGTTTCCCCCTTCAAGTTAGAAGAGTTCCGTTCTTTGTAGTTTTTTCGTTTGATGCTTATTTTGTGTGACATTTGGCCCGGTCACTATCAATGGACTACCCTGTATAATTCGTACATATGCCTTTTCAGCACCTCAATAACAGTTCTGTTTCAGATCTACTGTTGCTGTTAACGTCGTGTGGTTTTCATGGTTAACTTTGATTAACTTGCAGATTATACAATAAAAATACTTCTACGGTATTTGACTGTATGGCTCTGAGCACTATGCGACTTAAATTCTGAGGTCATCAGGTCACTAGAACTTAGAACTAATTAAACCTAACTAACCTAAGGACATCACACACATCCATGCCCGAGGTAGGATTCGAACCTGCGACCGGAGCGGTGGCTCGGTTCCAGACTGTAGCGCCTAGAACCGCACGGCCACTCCGGCCGGCTTGACTGTATGATTGGTAGTGACTGATGATGCCCCACGTACCTTCTGACTGTCCACTTTCTACATATTTCTACACTCCTCCAGTCTTCCAGCTCGTCCTCATGAGTTAACAGTTGTACAACACAGGTAAGTTAGTGGTTCAGTGCACTAAGGTGCACGATCCCATAATAGCGATCCATGTAATGCTTAATGTAACTCCAAGTGTGGCGAATGTGCCGGCCGCGGTGGTCTCGCGGTTCTAGGCGCGCAGTCCGGAACCGTGCGACTGCTACGGTCGCAGGTTCGAATCCTGCCTCGGGCATGGATGTGTGTGATGTCCTTAGGTTAGTTAGGTTTAAGTAGTTCTAAGTTCTAGGGGACTGATGACCACCGCAGTTGAGTCCCATAGTGCTCAGAGCCATTTGTGGCGAATGTGCTACTTTCATTCTATCAGATACACACTTGTTACAAAGATTTTCCAGATAGTGTCATGTGGGATTGACTTTACGCTTGACAATGGTAGCAAGACTTAAGGAAAACTCAAGGGACTTTCGTATGATGTGTCAAAAGGGGGAAAAAAGATTTCGACTATGTAAAATGATGCCAGATGTTCTAAAGTATTCTGAGAAGGATATGAGTAAGCGTAGGGAAGTATGTGTAGTATATGTACAGTAATCATGAGGGTAGACTACAATAAGAACGGGAGTTGAAGAACGAAGCTTTCGAATTAAACATAAGGCAAGGATATAGTCTTCCACCCACAGTGCTCAATCTGTACATCGATGAAGCGATGACGGAAGTAAAAGACGTCCGAGAGCGGTATTAAAAGTCAGGCTGAGAGGATATCAACGATAAGATTTGTTGATGACATTGTTATCCTCAGCGAAAGTGAAGAAGAATCACAGGACATGTTAAACTGATTGAACAGATTAATGAATATAGAACGCGGATTAAGAGTAAACCAGAGATAGATAAAAATAATGAAAAATAGTAGAAGTGAGATTAGGTATAAGCTTAATATCAAAACTTGGGGATCACAAAGTAGACGGTGTTAAGGGATGCAGCAAAATAACACGTAGCAGACGAAGCAGAGAGGATATGAAAATTAAATTAGCACAGGCAAAGAGCGAATTCCTGGCCAAGAGGAATCTGCTGGTATTAAACATCGGGCTTAATTTAAGGAAGAAATTTATGGGAATGTACGTTTGGAGCAGAGCCGCATGGTGTCTGTTAAACTGGATGTGACTTCACTAGTAGCAGTGGACATTAAAGTTTCACTTGAAACAGATCTGATGAAAGATGTCACCTTTACAAATGAATAAAACTCAAAGGATCCGATGCGTTCTGAAGCAGGAATTATTCATCACAGACACGCGTACGTAACGCAACGGAAATTCTCTTGGCATCTGGCATGATCTACCTACAGTGACCTTGTAATGCAAAGACTTCACAGAGACGACGAAACAGCAGCTGCTGTGAAACTGTCGATGATAACTTACCTTTCGTGACCTGAAGGCAATTTACTGACGCAAACAGTGACTTAGTTCTGAATATTCGTTACGAGCAAAAATGACACTTAGTAAAAAATTAATTGAATTAGCCACGGAATTATTCGGCTTACTTCCTTCCACTTCGCTATACTTGCTAGGCTTTAAAGTTGTTCACATGAATTGTCTCGCAAAGCTGCACTTCGTTTAAGTGAATATATGAATAATATGGATTTGAACTAATTGTATATGTTTTACGTTAGCTTTGGATTATTATTGTGCTTCAAGCAAACAAGAGTTTACTTAGGTCACACCGACTATAGTTAAACGAAGAACGCGATGTCATTAGTACACTCATAAAAATGTCAGTTCTACCAAGTACATTTGAAAATCATGTATGACACACAATCCATTTGATGAATGAAATACCGGCTTGCTAAACGAGTCACGAATCACACAGAAAACGTAATCTGCTGTACGTTGATCGTAGCTGCTAGCGCCACTCTGTTACTCATTCGATACCATTTTCGAAACAACTATACTGTTACAGAAAAGTTCCTTCTGGTAGTAAAGAAACACAATATCTTGTGTTGCAGAGCAGGTTGCGTAGTGGGCAGCTTGTTAAAATCACTTCGTCAATACAAGCCCAGTGCTGCTTTCATGCATGGATCACTCTTTCTCACTCAGTATATTTTAATGCAGCCACAGTCATTACCATTCCACATCACTAACAAGCACAATACTCGTTGCCTCCGGATCGGCGCAAATGGAAAACCCTGCCTTTCAAACAGGCAGGCTATATGTGGTGACCACCCCCTCACTAGACATTAGCTGAAGCCACTTTAGCCTCAACGGCCTCCGGCAGATACACACTTGTTAAAGAAGCAGCCAAAGACATGCGAAATTCGATCAATCTGTCACAGATATCATAGCAAAGAGAAAACTACGTAAAAACAGACTACATGGAAGATTATAGCAGACACCTTTCACAGCACTGTATAGTACTGATTCATGAACTGTGCGAAAACCGCAAAAGATGAGAATCAATGCGTTAGACGTGTGGTAAAACAGAAGAATGTTGAAAATTAGGTACACTAATAAGATAAAAAATAGCGCGGTATCTGCAGAACAAAGGATCATTTGGCAAATACTGACAAAAGGAACGAACAGGAACATAGGGATCAAGCAATAACTCCCATGGTACTAGACAGAGATTAATAGGGTAAATCTTTAGGGGAAGATAGACAAATACCCCCATGAACCATGGACCTTGCCGTTGGTGGGGAGGCTTGCGTGCCTCAGCGATACAGATGGCCGTACCGTAGGTGCAACCACAACGGAGGGGTATCTGTTGAGAGGCCAGACAAACGTGTGGTTCCTGAAGAGGGGCAGCAGCCTTTTCAGTAGTTGCAGGGGCGACAGTCTGGATGATTGACTGATCTGGCCTTGCAACACTAACCCAAACGGCCTTGTTGTGCTGGTACTGCGAACAGCTGAAAGCGAGGGGAAACTACAGCCGTACTTTTTCCCGAGGGCATGCAGCTTTACTGTATGGTTAAATGATGGTGGCGTCCTCTTGGGTAAAATATTCCGGAGGTAAAATAGTCCTCCATTCGGATCTCCGGGTGGGGACTACTCAAGAGTGCGTCGTTATCAGGAGAAAGAAAACCGGCGTTCTACGGATCGGAGCGTGGAATGTCAGATCCCTTAATCGGGCAGGTAGGTTAGAAAATTTAAAAAGGGAAATGGATAGGTTGAAGTTAGATATAGTGGGAATTAGTGAAGTTCGGTGGCAGGAGGAACAAGACATTTGGTCAGGCGAATACAGGGTTATAAATATAAAGTGAAATAGGGGTAATGCAGGAGTAGGTTTAATAATAAATGAAAAAAATAGGAGTGCGGGTAAGCTACTACCAACAGCATAGTGAACGCATTATTGTGGCCAAGATAGACACGAAGCCCATGCCTACTACAGTAGTACAAGTTTATATGCCAACTAGCTCTGCAGATGATGAAAAAATTGATGACATGTATGATGAGATGAAAGAAATTATGCAAGTAGTGAAGGGAGACGAAAATTTAATAGTCATGGGTGACTGGAATTCGAGAGTAGGAAAAGGAAGAGAAGGAAACATAGTGGGTGAATATGGATTGGGGGAGAGAAATGAAAGAGGAAGCCGTCTGGTAGAATTTTGCACAGAGCATAACTTAATCATGGCTAACACTTGGTTCAAGAATCATAAAAGAAGGTTGTATACATGGAAGAATCCTGGAGATAATAGAAGACAGAGATTTAGGAACCAGGTTTTAAATTGTAAGACATTTTCAGGGGCAGATGTGGACTCTGACCACAATCTATTGGTTATGAACTGTAGATTAATACTGAATAAACTGCAGAAAGGTGGGAATTTAAGGAGATGGGACCTGGATAAACTGGAAGAACCAGAGGTTGTACAGGGTTTCAGGGAGAGCATAAGGGAACAGTTGACAGGAATTGGGGAAAGAAATACAGCCGATAAATGACAGCATTATCTACAAAGAATCTAAGTCGGTTGGACAGATTGTCTCTTAAATCGTTTATATAGATAAGGAACATCGGAGGGCCTATATCACTACCTTGGGGAACGACAGAAATCACTTCTGTTTTTACCGATGACATCAGTTACTACAAACTGTGACCTCTCTGACAGGAAATCACGAATCCAGTCACATAACTGAGACGATATTCCATGAGCACGCAATTTCACTACAGAATACTGAGATAAAAACAATAGTAAAGTGAAATATAAAACAGAAAGTAGATTATAGAACGCGGAAAGCGTCAAAAAAGTCCTGTCTAGTGCAACCGTCAGATTGCGAGTCATAACTGACCACAGCAGGAAAGTAACTCCGGTCTCGTCGCTACAAGAAGACCTCTCTTGAAAGTAATTCATCGCAAGCCACCACCATTCTTTCACTCTTCGGTAGAACGGCGTTACTTGTACTCCCTTGCCTCGGTTTACTTTCCAGTGACCACTGCTCGTTCACTTCTTTTACTGCGCAACTTCTGCCTTTGATGTCGCTGCGAAAAGGCAGTAAGAACTGGATCTTGTGCCGGACGAAACTCTGCTCTCATTTCGCTTGGAGAAATGCTCATCCCAGCAGTTATGTTCAGTTTGATGAGAGCCGCTATCTGCTTGTGACGTGGATTAATGTCGCACAGGCCTCGCGAGTGACGCTCAGAAGTACACAAGAACTCTTTGAGTATTAAAGAAAGAGATGAACGCCAGAGGCACAGAAATTTCAGCGAAAGTCGGCGATAAGCCAGCTCTGGAGGTCATTAATCATCCTGAGAGCTTCTAGTTGCTTCTGGAAGCACACAATTCCTGACCGCCCAACTGTGCATTCAGTTACTTATCTCTGTTATTTAATCGTGGAAGCATTTTCGATACGCCAGCTGCAAGTATATCAATTCCTTCATACCTCTGATTCCTAAATTAATTACTGAAACAGATATGAAGCGATAACTGCTAAAAATATATTCATATGTCATGTATTACGTATCCAGCGTTGCAGATAGAAGTGTTATGTGTGGGTGATTGTCAGGTTATTCAGGTAACATCGTCAATATCAGAACTTAGGCCTTTTAGCATTTCATTATTATTTCATTATGCTCTTTAATTAGCCTTAGTCTTCCAAAAATTTCAGTACTACATTTCTGTGATCTTTCTAGTTTCAGACTCCTGACATCTGCTCCAAGAAATTTCGGACTTGCAGCAGGACATTGAACTACACTGCACGATATTTCGAAGGGGCAACTGCGTCATCATCAGGTGATCCATAGGAGACTGATGAAGACGTCTGCCATTCCGCAATATACACTGAGGTTGTAACCTCCCCCTCTCTTATCGACCTTAATGACAGTGAAAAATTAAACCGCATGTACCTAATGGAAATTTGGGAAAAGCAATCGTCACCGAGGTTAATTTGTCGGTAAAGAGGGAGGAAACGGTTACATCTAAATGAAAGGAAAAATGCTAATGAAACTGGTGGAAATTAATTTTGAAATAGGGGTAAAGTTAATTAAGAAAGTAAATGTGCGGCCGTTACGTTAACAATCAACTAGCAGTAATTAGATATTTGATATTTGGGGGAAATTACGGTCGCCAGTCCTAAGGACAATTACTATAGTAACTGAAAAAGAAAGATTATTACACATATAATTAGCACTAGAAGCGTGGCAACTGAAGGTTGACAAGTGTAGTGTGAAAACTGAAAGTTTGTCAGAAGTAATAAATTTCGCTACACTTAATTTAGCAAAAGAATTAATAAAACCGGAAAATCTAAAGTTAATTTAGTGACTGAAGTTAATAGTGAGCTTTCTTTCTGAAGCACATCGAAATTCAGTAAAATACGGTTAGTCTTGGACTACCTCAACAATCATTTCAAAAGCTACTTGAATCTACGCAATTTAGAAATAATAGATTTAACTTTGAACTTGAATTAAATGATTCTGAACAATTAACAATGGTAAAATTTAGTACGTACCAAGCTGAGCTGCAGTCACAGGTAAGCTAAAATATGTTAACAAAACTAGCACTCTTTAATTTGTGCTTGTGTAATCTAAGTATTGTAGCCAGCTATGAATACTTAAAGTGAACTTTGAAATTAAAGCAGTGAAATGGAATTATGCTGGCGTTTGAATTTCAACGACACTCTGGTTCATTTCGGAAAAGGAAGGGACCCTGCTTGGCAATGCAATTGGGACAATGAGCAACAAAGGTTCATGCTAAGTAGCTGTAATTTTGCGAGGCAAATGGAACAATTTGAAAAGCTGAGGTCTGCCATACAGTTCTAAAACTTTACGTGCTTTTAGTCTTCCTTGTTGGTTGATTGAAGGTTTGAAGCCGTCGATCGAGGATGTGGCGACAGTCACTCATTGTCGGCCGTCGCTGTTGCAGAAGCTGGATGTTGGCGCGCCTTCTTCTCGACACGGTCACCAGACGAAACGGGCTCTTGATGTGCGCCAGCTAATGCTTCCCGTCCGCGACACCATGTCAGAAACTATCATCGCAAGTCGAGCGGAATTACATGCTGCCAAACCCCGAAAGCGCGGCAACTCGCGGGAGCTTCACACCACACACCTGCTCCACTCGCTCCTCCAGCCAGACTCTCTATGCTCAGCCCGCGCTCCACGCGGCAGAGTTCACTACCAAAGATCCTAAACACTTTGGTTCTCCACACGACCTATCGGTGTACTCGTTCGATAGCATAGTTTTCCCTAGGCCAGACCCAGCGTATAAATACAAATAATATTCACAAAACAAACCAACATAAATGCATAAATATATACGTGTATACAAACAGTGAAAGAATTACAATATATGAAGAGACAGAAATGTCATATCTTGAGGTAACAAACCAAGAAAAAAAATTATAGTAGAATAGATGGAAAAAGGAGGATATGCATTTCCGGCGTTACAAGGTGAGAAAAGTCATCGGTTACGGCCAAATATCGTGACGGACGTTCTTTCACCCGGAGTAGTGAAGCAACTCGACTTGGCAGGGACTGAGCAAGTAGTTGGAAGTCCCCTGCAAAAATATTGAGTCGTGCTGCCTCTGTAGCCGTCCTTAATTGCAAAAGTGTTGCCGGTGCAGGATTTTGTGCACCACCTGATCTCTAGATCACGTTCCATAAGTGTTCGCTGGGATTCATGTCGGGTGACCTGGGTAGCCAAATCATTCGTTCGAACTCTCCAGAAATTGAGAGCAATTGTCACCCGGTGACTTGGTGCATTGTCACCCATAAAGATACCATCCTTTTCTGGGAACATGAATTCCAAGAACGGTTGCAAATGGTCTTCAAGTAACCGAACATTGCCACTTCCAACCAATGACTACTACCAGCCTGCACACTGCAAGGTGCTCTGCTGAAAACTTGAGTCCACGGCTTCGTGAGATCTGCGCCGCGCTCGATCCACGCAATTAGTCATTATATTTTTATTTTTTTGAGTCCTCAGTCTTGGCGACTGGACTGATGCGGCGCGAAACTAATTGCTCACCTCTGTGAATCTCTTCATCTCAGAGTAGCACTTGCAACGTACGTCCTCAGTTATTTGGTGGATGTATTTCAATCTATGTCTTCCTCTACAGTTTTTGCCCTCTACAGCTCCCTCTAGTACCGTAGAAGTCATTCCGTGATGTCATAATAGATGTCCTGTCATCGGGACAATGTTTTCCACATACGAGGTGCGGCTAGAAAAAAACCGGACTGATGCTGGAAAAAACATTTATTTACAATTATTTACAATTTCATGTTATCTCCTTCAATGTACTCTCCTCCTCGGTCCCTACACCGCTCCATACGAATTTTCCACTGTTCATAGCAATGCTGCAGATCATTTTCGGTAAGTCCATACATTACTTCCGTCGCTTTTTCTTTTACTGCTTCAACAGTCTCAAATCTAGTTCCTTTCAAAGCTGACTTGACTTTAGGGAAAAGAAAAAAGTCACAGGGGGCCAAATCAGGTGAGTAGGGTGGATGATCTAAGATGGGAATGTTGTGTTTTGCCAAAAACGTCTTCACTGACAACGCACTGTGAGCTGGGGCATTGTCTTGGTGAAGGATCCGTGACTTTTTTCTCCACAAATCGTTCCGTTTTCTCCGTACTCGCTCACGTAGGGTAGCCAGGACGCTAATGTAGTAATGCTGATTCACTGTTTGTCCCTCTGGTACCCAATCAATGTGCACAATCCCTTTGATGTCAAAAAAAAACAATCATCATTGCCTTGAATTTCGATTTTGACATTCGTGCTTCTTTTTGTCGTGGAGAACCAGGAGTTTTCCAATGCATCGATTGGCGTTTAGTTTCGGGATCGTAAGTAAAAAACCACGATTCATCGCAAGTAATAACATTTTGTAAGAAGGTGAGATCACTTTCAATGTTTTCCAGGATGTCAGAACAAATCATTCTTCGGCGTTCCTTCTGTTCGATTGTGAGACACTTTGGAACCATTTTTGAACACACTTTGTTCATGTTGAAACTTTCATGAAGAATCTGCCTAACACTTTCCTTGTCTACTCCTGTTAACTCAGACACTGCTCTGATTGTTAAACGGCGATCTTGTCGAACAAGTTTACCGATTTTTTCAATGTTTGCATCAGTTTTTGCTGACAATGGTCTGCAAGTGCGAGTGTCATCACTGGTGTCTTCGCGGCCATCTTTAAATCGTTTAAACCACTCAAACACTTGTGTTCGCGATAAACAATCATCGCCGTACACTTGTTGTAACATTACAAACGTTTCACTTGCAGATTTTCCTAGTTTGAAACAAAATTTGATGTTAACACGCTGTTCTTTCTGTACACTCAACATTTTCCGACGCACAGACAAAACGTCAACTACTTAAAACAGACGCCACGGGCAGACTGAGTGCAGGAGGCAGATGAAACTCGAGCAGTAGGCGGAGCGAGAGTCACGTGACAGGCCACGCGACTTTCAGCCTTATTGCATTCGTTTTATTGTTTCACCAGTACTAGTCCGGTTTTTTTCTAGCCATACCTCGTATTTCTTTAGTCTCCGATTCTGCACAGAACCTCCTCATTCCTTACCTTATCAGTCCACCTAATTTTCAACATTCGCCTGAGACACCACATCTCAAATGCTTCGATTCTCTTCTGTTCCGGTTTTCCCACAGTCCATGTGTCACTACCACACAATACTATCCTCCAAACGTACATTTTTATACATTTTTGAATAGTAAATGTCTTTGGGTCAGGAATGATCTTTTTTTGTAAGTGCTAGTCTGCTTTTGTAATATTCCCTGCTCCGTCCATCATTGGTTGTTATGGCGCCTCGGTAGCAGAATTCATTAATTTTATCTGCTTCTTCACCATCAAATCCTATGTTAAGTTTCTAGCTGTTCTCATTTCTGTTGCATCTCATTTACTTTCATCTTTGTTTTGTTTACTCTCAATCACTGTTCTGAACTCATTACACTGTTCACTGCATTCAGTAGATCATCCAATTCTTGATCTTCACTGAGGATAGTAACGTCATTAGCAAATCGTATCGTTCATATCCTTTCACCTTTAATTTTAATTCCACACTGGAACCTTTCTTTTATTTCTATTGTTGCTTCTTCGATGTATAGACTGAACAGCGGGGAGCGAAAGACTACATCCCTATCTTACACTCCTTTTAACCTGAGTACTCCGTTCTTGGTCTTCCACTCCTATTATTCCCTCTGGTCTTTTGTGGGTATTATACACGGAAGAGTCAAAGAAAGTGGTACACCTGCCTAGTATCGTGTAAAGCTCCCGCGAGCAGACAGAAGTGCCGCGACACGACGTGGACCCGACTTATGTCTGAAGTAGTGCTGGACGGAATTGACACCATGAATCATGCAGGGCTGTGCAGAAATCCGTAAGAGTACGAAGGTATGGAGATCAATTTCTGAACAGCACTTTTCAAGGCGTCCCGGATGCTCATTAAAGTTCATGTCTGGGGAGTTTCGTAGCCAGCGAAACCTTCTAAACTCAGAAGAGTGTTCCTGGAGCCACTCTGTAGCAATTCTCGACGTGTAGGATATCGCATTGTCTTGCTGGAACTGCCCCAAGTTCGTAGGAATGCACTATGGATATGAATGGATGCAGGTAATCAAACAGTATGCTTACGTACGTTTCACGTGTCAGAGTCGTATCTAAACGCATCAGTGGTCGGTCCCATATCATTCCAACTGCACACGCCCCACAGCATTACAGAGCTTCCACTAGCCTGATCAGTCCCCTGCTGACATGCATTGTCCATGGCTTCACGAGGTTGTCTCCAAACCCGTACATGTCCATGCACTCGATAAAATTGGAATCGAGACTCGTCCGACTAGGTAACATGTTTCCAGTCATCAAGAGTCCAACGTCGGTATTGACGGGCCCACGCTAGGCGTAAATCATTGTATCACACAGTCGTCAAGGGTACACGAGTGGGCTTTCAGCTCCGAATGCCCACATCTATGATTTTCCGTTGAATAGTTCGCACGCCGACACTTCTTGATGGCCCAGCGTTGGAATCTGCGGAAGGGTTGCACTTCTGTCGCGCTGAACGATTCTCTTCTGTCGTCATTGGTCGCGATTTTCAGGATCTTTTTCCGGCCGCAGCGATCTCGGAAATTTGATGTTTTACCGGACTTCTGATGTTCATGGTACACACGTGAAATGGTCGTACGGGAAAATCCCCACTTCATCGTTACCTCGGAGATGCTGGGTCCCATCACTCGTGCTCCGACTATAACACCACTTTCAAACTCACCTAAATCTTAATAACCTGCTATTGTAGCAGCAGCAGTAACCGATCTGACAACAGCGCCAGACCATTGTTGTCTTATATAGGCTTTACCGACCGGAGCGCCATACTCTGCCTGTTTACATTTCTTTGAATTTGAATGCGTCTTTTTGGCACTTCAGTATATACACTCCTGGAAATTGAAATAAGAACACCGTGAATTCATTGTCCCAGGAAGGGGAGACTTTATTGACACATTCCTGGGGTCAGATACATCACATGATCACACTGACAGAACCACAGGCACATAGACACAGGCAACAGAGCATGCACAATGTCGGCACTAGTACAGTGTATATCCACCTTTCGCAGCAATGCAGGCCGCTATTCTCCCATGGAGACGATCGTAGAGATGCTGGATGTAGTCCTGTGGATCGGCTTGCCATGCCATTTCCACCTGGCGCCTCAGTTGGACCAGCGTTCGTGCTGGACGTGCAGACCGCGTGAGACGACGCTTCATCCAGTCCCAAACATGCTCAATGGGGGACAGATCCGGAGATCTTACTGGCCAGGGTAGTTGACTTACACCTTCTAGAGCACGTTGGGTGGCACGGGATACATGCGGACGTGCATTGTCCTGTTGGAACAGCAAGTTCCCTTGCCGGTCTAGGAATGGTAGAACGATGGGTTCGATGACGGTTTGGATGTACCGTGCACTATTCAGTGTCCCCTCGACGATCACCAGTGGTGTACGGCCAGTGTAGGAGATCGCTCCCCACACCATGATGCCGGGTGTTGGCCCTGTGTGCCTCGGTCGTATGCAGTCCTGATTGTGGCGCTCACCTGCACGGCGCCAAACACGCATACGACCATCATTGGCACCAAGGCAGAAGCGACTCTCATCGCTGAAGACGACACGTCTCCATTCGTCCCTCCAGTCACGCCTGTCGCGACACCACTGGAGGCGGGCTGCACGATGTTGGGGCGTGAGCGGAAGACGGCCTAACGGTGTGCGGGACCGAATGGTCCTCGCCGATACCCCAGGAGCAACAGTGTCCCTAATTTGCTGGGCAGTGGCGGTGCGGTCCCCTACGGCACTGCGTAGGATCCTACGGTCTTGGCGTGCTTCCGTGCGTCGCTGCGGTCCGGTCCCAGGTCGACGGGCACGTGCACCTTCCGCCGACCACTGGCGACAACATCGATGTACTGTGGAGACCTCACGCCCCACGCGTTGAGCAATTCGGCGGTACGTCCACCCGGCCTCCCGCATGCCCACTATACGCCCTCGCTCAAAGTCCGTCAACTGCACATACGGTTCACGTCCACGCTGTCGCGGCATGCTACCAGTGTTAAAGGCTGCGATGGAGCTCCGTATGCCACGGCAAACTGGCTGACACTGACGGCGGCGGTGCACAAATGCTGCGCAGCTAGCGCCATTCGACGACCAACACCGCGGTTCCTGGTGTGTCCGCTGTGCCGTGCGTGTGATCATTGCTTGTACAGCCCTCTCGCAGTGTCCGGAGCAAGTATGGTGGGTCTGACACACCGGTGTCAATGTGTTCTTTTTTCCATTTCCAGGAGTGTATTACAGTTCTCTCCCTACATCTTATCCCTATTTTTCTCAGAATATCGAACATGTTGCATCATCTGACATTGTAAAACGCTTTCTCCAGGTCGACAAATTCTATGAACGTGTCTCTATTTGTCGTTAGTCTCGCTTCCACTACCACCGCAACGTCAGAACTGCCTCTCTCGTACCTTACCTTTCCTAAAGCCAAACTGAACGTCATCTAACAAATTTTCAATTTCCTTTTTATTCTTCCGTATGTTATTCTTGTAAGAAACTTGGAAGCATGATCTTTTAATCTGATTGGGCGATATTTCTCGCACTTGTCCACTCTTGCAGTCTTCGGAATTGTGTGGATGATACTTTTCCGAAAGTCGGATGTTATATTGCCAGACTCATACGTTGTACAACCCAACGTGAATAGTTGTTTTGTTGCCACTTCCCTCCATGATTTTAGATATTCTGATGGAATGTTATCTATTCCTTCTGCTTATTTGATCCCAAGTCTTACAGAGCTCTTTCACATTCTGGTTCTATTACTGAATCTGATCTATATCGACCCCTGTCTCGCCTTCTGTCACTTCAGACAAATCTTCCTCCTCTTAGAAGCCTTCAGTGTAGTCTTTTCGTCTAACAGATCTCTCCTCTTCATTTAACAGTTTTAGCTTCCGTGCACTTTATTTCATTCCTCAAAGAGTCATAATTCTGTATTCCTGAATTTCCTTGAACATTTTTGTACTCTCTTCTTTCATCGGCCAATTGAAGTATTTCTTCTTTTACCCATGGAGTCTTCCCAGTTACCTTTCTGTACTTCTGTTTTTCTTTCCAAGTTCTGTGATTGTCCTGTTTAGATACGTCCATTCCTCTTCAACGGAAATGCCTACTGAGCTCTTCCTTACGCAGTATCTATAGCCTTGCAGAGCTTCTCCCGTATCTCTTTGTTTCTTAGTACTTCCGTTTCCCACTTCTTTGCGTACTGATTCATCCTGACTAATCTCCTAAACTTCAGCCTATTCTTCATCGCCTCTCCGGTTTCGGAATCTGTGCCTCAGCTTGACGTAATTTAAATTAAACCTTCCCGTATCACCCGGCCTTGTGATTCTTGAACACAGTATTCGTTGTTACTAGACGAAATTTATTACAGAACTGAAGTAATCTTTCCCCTCTCTCAGTGCTAGTACGAAGCCAATATTCTTCCATAACACTTTCTTCTACCCCTTCCTCGACAACCACATTCCAGTTCTCAATGACTATAAGATTTCCATCTCCCTATACGTAATTGTCGAATATCGTCATACACTTTCTCTGTCTCTTCATGTTTAGCCTGCGATTTCGGCATGTATACCTGAACTATCGTTGTCGCCAGAAGACCTCCAGATGATAGCCAACAGGTAATACACAAACATCCAGCCACAAAAGACCCACAAAAGACCAAAAAATTTTGTATTTCGAGATAGTGAAAGGGGTAATAGGCAAGAAAAGAAAAAAAGTTGAGGATCAGTTATATGATGATCAATTTGGCTTTAGGAAAGGTAAAGGCACCAGAGAGGCAATTGTGACGCTGCGGTTGATGATGGAAGCAAGACTGAAGAAAAGCAAGGGCGTGTTCATTGGACTTTTCGACCTGGAAAAAGCGTTCGAGAATGTAAAATGCTGCAAGATGTTTCATATTCTGAGAAAAATAGGGGTAAGCTATAGGGAAAGAGGGGTGACATACAATAAGTACAAGTGCCAAGAGGGAGTGATAAGACTGGAAGACCAAGAACTAAGTGTTCGAATTAAAAAGTGTGTAAGGCAGTAGTCTTTCGCCCCTAGAGTTCAGTCTATACATCGAAGAAGTAATAAGCGAATAAAAGAAAGGTTCAAGAGTGAAATTAAAATTCAAGGTGAAGGTATATCAGTGATAAGATTCGTTGATGACATTGGCATCAGCGAAAGGGAAGAAGACTTACAGTATTTGATGAATGGAGTGAACAGTCCAATGAGTACAGAGTATGGATTGAGAGTAAATCGAAGAAAGATGAAAGTAATGAGAAGTAGCAGAAATTATCTAACATTCTGCGTGGTGTCTGTTTGTTCTATATCGTGTCTCCCTACACCTTTTGCGCAACGACGCTCTGAGCGTGTTTTTTTAGGGAATTGACTAGTTTGAACCTGGGACCTGTTGCTGGTAAGGAGACGCCAGACCACACATGACATGTAGAATTCAGAAGAGCTCAGTGAGACTAGCGATGATATAACCAAATACTTAATGATTTCAGCGTCAGCTCCACTGCACTCCCTGTAAAAGAATCTTAATACTAACTAAATTTAGTGGAAGAGGTTCAAGGCTTTCCTATTTTTAGTTAGCTGGTAAAATAACGTCGAAAAAGCAGTTAAGTTTACCATTGGACATTTTATTCTACTCACAAAACAGTGTTTATAGATTGCACTATTGATAAAAGGAAATGTTTTAATACAGGATGGTAAAAACCAACTGCGTTCAACAAAAATGTGAACGAATATTCCCTGAATGGGTTTCCAAGTTCTACAATGGATCGAAGGATGACCTATGCCATATCACATCTATAATCTAGGTTTAAATTAAGTTTCACAAAAGAGAAAACTATCAAAATGGTCTACAGTGACCCTCAATTATCTTTAATTACTCATCTAACCTGTCGTAAATTACAGTGGCTGATGTGGCTTCTCAATAACTATATAACAGAAAAATCATCGCGTTTCGGATTTTTACTTCAAGTGGCAAATGTGAACACCATGAGCTTTAATTGACGATCGACACTAGTATTACCCAAAAAGAGTGTGTAACTGATGAGACTTCTGCAGTTCTGAGTGAAGCTTTATGCGCTGTTACGCGGCATCGCGTGCGTTCACTACCTTATCGGTGTTCGTCAGGGGGCGGCGGCCAGCACAGCCCCGCTCACCTCGCCGTCTCGGAAGCAACTCTCTCCTAACTTCTCCTTACTACAATTTACCGAAGTTGGTTTAAAAAAAAACTATCTGGCTGTGTTTTCATCTGACCAATCAGGGTTTCAGTGTTAACCTTAAGCTCCGCCTACAAAAATTCTGTCTATCCAATGAGAAACGTTATACTTTTCGTGGTGGGGCAATGTTTTTAAAGTTTGCAACGTAACAGAGACGCTAAATCTTGCAGCTGGTGTGGTCCTTTTAATGTTATCGTAAGATCTATACTGTTCTCCTGGAGGCCTCTATCTTTTAACATGGGCTGGGGCGGGGTCCTGACGTAACAGAGACGCGAAAAAGTCTCACGCTAAAACATGCGGCTGGGGGGCTCTTTTTGTGTTATCGTAAGATCTATACTGTTCTTCTGGAGGGCTCTAGCTTTTAACATGGGCTGGGAGGTGGTCCTAACGGTTAGCTGGCGACGTGGGTGTCCGTCCCTTATCGTAGGGCCTTCTAACTTAACACGGTTCTGCTCTCGGCTTCTGCTCTCGTTTCTCCCCTCGGAACTGCGTCTGTCTCACGGTGGGAAGGTATAACATGCACTTAGGCATTCTTGTGTTAGTCTGTGGTATTCCATTTGCTCACTCGTTACTCGTATTACTTTGGTTAATTTAATGTCACGATTTATTCGGAGCTATGTGACATACTACTGGATTTGCTTATCATGTTGGATTTG
Organism: Schistocerca nitens; assembly: GCF_023898315.1. Taxonomy (NCBI): domain Eukaryota; kingdom Metazoa; phylum Arthropoda; class Insecta; order Orthoptera; family Acrididae; genus Schistocerca; species Schistocerca nitens. The sequence goes on from NC_064614.1 coordinate 27,090,701, forward strand.
CCTGACACCTTACAATTAGAATAGCGAGAAACCTTACTTCAGGATTGTTGATCACGAAGTAGATGAAGTTAAGGAATTCTGATTCCTTGGCAGCAAAATATCCCATGATGAAAGAAGCAAGGAGGACATAAAAAGTAGATAAGCAGTGCCAAAAAGGCCATTCCTCACCAAAAGAATTTTGCTGTTGTCAAACATAGGCCTTAATTTGAGGAAGAAATTACTGAAAATGTATGTTTGGAGAACAGTAGTGAATTATTGACTGTGGGAGAACTGGAACAGAAAAGAATAGAAGCGATTGAGATGTGGTGCTAGACAAGAATGTCGAAAATCAAGTGGATTAATAAGATAAGGAATTAGAAAGTTGAAACTTCCTGGCGGATTAAAAGTGTGTGCCGGACCGAGACTCGAACTCGGGACCTTTGCCTTTTGCGGGCAAGTGCTCTACCATCTGAGCTACCCAAGCACGACTCACGACTCGTCCTCACAGCTTTACTTGTGCCAGTATCTCGTCTCCTACCTTCCAAACTTTACAGAAGCTCTCCTGCGAACCTTTTAATCGGCCAGAAAGTTTCATATCAGCACACACTCCGCTGCAGAGTGAAAAACTCATTCTGGAAACATCCCCCAGGCTGTGGCTAAGCCATGTCTCCGAAACATCCTTTCTTTCAGGAGTGCTAGTTCTGCAAGGTTCGCAAGAAAACATTAAACCCTTCTTCGAATAAATCACAAAAATTAAGGCTCCTCCTACCAAAAAATAATATTTTTCTTCCGAGAAATTAATATCTTTTTGAGGGTGGGTTGGGTTGGGTTATTTGGAGGAAGAGACCAAACAGCGGGGTCATCGGTCTCATCGGATTAGGGACGGACGAGGAAGGAAGTCGGCCGTGCCCTTTCAGAGGACCCATCGCAGAATTTGCCTGGAGCGATTTAGGGAAATCACGGAAAACCTAAATCAGGATGGCCGGACGCGGGATTGAACCGTCGTCCTCCCGAATGCGTGTACAGTGTGCTGACCGCTGCGCCACCTCGCTCGGTAATCTCTTCTTGAGGAAAAACTACTTCGAAACAACTAAACTCTTCCTTGTAAGGATGTACACGCCATTCTTTGAAAAAAAAAACAACTAAAACATTTGAAACTTCCTGGCAGATTAAAACTGTGTGCCCGACCGAGACTCGAACTCGGGACCTTTGCCTTTCGCGGCCAAGAGCTTCTGTAAAGTTTGGAAGGTAGGAAACGAGATACTGGCAGAAGTACAGCTGTGAGCACCGGGCGTGAGTCGTGCTTCGGTAGCTCAGATGGTAGAGCACTTGCCCGCGAAAGGCAAAGTTCCCGAGTTCGAGTCTCGGTCCGGCCCACAGTTCTAATGTGCCAGGAAGTTTCATATCAGCGCACACTCCGCTGCACATTGAAAGTCTCATCGTGCTAATTAGAAAGTTCTCAGCAGAATTAGCGAAGGAAGGAACATATGAGAAACACTGAGAAGGATAAGGGTCAGGATGATAGGACACGTGTTAAGAAGGCAGGAGTAACCTCTGTGATACTAGATTACAGAGTGTAAACGTTGTAGGGGAAGATGGAGATTTGAATGTTGTTGTTGTGGTCTTCAGTCGTGAGACTGGTTTGATGCAGCTCTCCGTGCTACTCTATCCTGTGCAAGCTTCTACATCTCCCAGTACCTACTGCAGCCTACATCCTTCTGAATCTGCTTAATGTATTCATCTCTTGGTCCCCCTCTACACTTTTTACCCTCCACGCTGCCCCCAATGCTAAATTTGTGATCCCTTGATGCCTCAGAACATGCCCTACAAACTGGTCCCTTCTTCTTGTCAAGTTGTGCCACAAACTCCTCCCCTATTCTATTCAATACCTCCTCATTAGTTACGTGATCTACCCATCTAATCTTCAGCATTCATCTGTAGCACCACATTTCGAAAGCTTCTATTCTCTTCTTGTCCAAACTATTTATCGTCATATAGCAAAGCTGCATGCCCTCGGGAAAAAATACGGCTGCAATTTCCCCTTGCTTTCAGCCGTTCGCGGTACCAGAACAGCAAGGCCATTTTGGTTAGTGTTACAAGGCCAAATCAGTCAATCATCCAGACTGTTGCCCCTGCAACTACTGAAAAGGCTGCTGCCTCTCTTCAGGAACCAAACGTTTATCTGGCCTCTCAACAGATACCCCTCCGTTGTGGTTGCACCTACGGTACGGCCATCTGTATCGCTGAGGCACGCAAGCGTCCCCACCAACGGCAAGGTCCATGGTTCATGGGGGGGATTTGAATACATAAAAGAAATAACTGAGGACGTAGGTGGCAACTGTAGTTGCAATTCTTCGCGTGTGGGCATCAAACCAGTCAGAAGACTAATGACTCAAAACGCAAAAAATAAAAACAAAAAAAGGAAGATTGTTGGGAGGGAGGGGGCGGGGGGGGGGGGAAGAGAGAAAGAGAAATAAAGTCAGTCGTAAAATAATAAAAAAGTGGGAAATAAAATAACTATTCATTCAGTACCGTACTGTCTGGAATCTGAGACTGAGGTACCAATAACTTTTCCTATGGCCTGGTTCTCCACGACGGGTGCATGTCCCGTTTGTTCATCGGAGTTTGTTTCTTGTATTGTACTGCGTAAACTGCGGCAGCGACAGGTTGCGTTCACCAGGAACGAGGGCGCACAGCAAGTTTGGCGGCGCACCTGTCCGCCTCAAGTTTCTTTATCTGCCGCGGTGGCGCCGCTCTCCGCCCCCCGCGGAGCGCGCAGAGACCGCTAATCCCCGCCCCCGCCTCCGCCACCGCGCAGCCACACAGCCCCTATCGGCGGCCGCACACGCCGGATTACTGGGGGCGCGCTCGTAATCCGCTTCCCGGAGCGCCACCCCCGGCCCCCCGTGGCGGTGATACCTCCATTGTGACCGCCCCCGCCGCCTCCCCTGTAAGCCCCTCCGGCGCCATTTCCGAGAGCCGCGTTGGGCTGCAACAGAGCTGCGATTGCCCGTCCGCCACCGCCGCCGGGGATCTCGTGGGGAGGCCGAGCGCGCGACATCGCGGTCTATCGACTCTGGAGCAGATGACGCTCACCGATATCGTTCGACACCGCACCGTGAGAAAGTGGAACTGTGCGGCATTTAGCGCTGTCGTAGAAGTCACGTCTGACCGAGAAAGTTACTGCCTTTACCCGTAGCTACTTTCTTTAAGCCACCAGTATACACACCGAACACCGGCAATAATTTTTGCTTTCGAAAGCTATATGCAATTGGTCTTCTCGCGAATCGTTTCACGTTTTTCTCCGCCTTTGCGACCGAGCGAGAAGGCACAGTTGTTAGCACACTGGACTTGTATTTGGGCTATTCTGATTTAGGTTTTCCGTGACTTCCGTAAATCGCTTCAGCCAAATGGTGGGATCATTCCTTTGAAAGGGCATGGCCAATTCCCTTCCCCATCCTTCTCTAATCCGAAGTACTGCTCAGCCGGCCGCTGTGGCCGGGCGGTTCCATTCCTGCCTCGGGTAAGGATGTGTGTGGTGTCCTTAGGTTAGTTAGGTTTAAGTAGTTCTAAGTCTAGGGGACTGATGAACTCACATGTTAAGTCCTATAGTGCTCTGAACCATTTGAAAGACATAGGTCTGGATGTAGTAGGGAAGCTAGAAAATCTGAAAAGGGCACTGCTAAAGCTCAATCTAGATATAGTCAAAACTGACCCAAGGTCCTACTTAGTTGCACCCGTAATGACTACAGCCAAGTCCGAATGGAGACGGTTCGGAACCGACCTAATTGACTTGCCCAAGCCGGCCGCGGTGGCCGAGCTGTTCTAGGCGCTTCAGTCTGGAACCGCGTGTTGCTACGGTCACAGGTTCCAACCCTGCTTGGGGCATGGATGTGTGTGATGTCGTTAGATTAGTTAGGTTTACGTAGTTCTAAGGGACTGATGACCTCAGACGTTAAGTCCCATAGTGCTCAGAGCCATTTGAACCATTAACTACTGCTCCGTCCCGAATTACTTGGTTGTCGATGGAACGTTAAACTCCAATCACCTCCTCCTCCATCTATGCGATTTTCCATAACCATTTTCTTTACTTCTTCCACCTTGTCGTTAATGAGTGATGTGCTAGGGGCCCAGGGCGGTCGTCGTCTTCAAGGTATTCTCGGCCCTCTTCGAAACGTGTACACCAATCGTAAACTCTTGTCTTACTGACAGCAGATTCGCCAAAAACCACATTAAACATTGCGAATGTCTTGCCGCAATTTATTCCATTATACAAGCCAAATTTAATGCAAAATCCTTGATCCATTTTTTTCGAGAGTAAAACTTCGCCAAGCACTCGAATTCACGAATAACCTTTTCAACTGTCAACAATAAACTAAATATTTGAAACAGCTGAGAAGATGATCAAATATCAGGAGCACGTGTACCAAAAATGATAAAAAAATTTGAAAATCTGATGTACAAAGCCAACAAAATTAAAAAAAAATTACGGTTGCTTTTTGATCATACGCCGTACATGCAATGTCATAGAACAGTATAAGTCTATGACGTAAGATGTATATTTGCGTAAAGGGTGATAAAGAACTCCACTGACAAACTTTCAGAGGTTATTCAGGGATACCTTCTGAACATTTTCCTATCAGCACCCACAGCGGATCTTTACAGTGTTACTGTATTTCGTTTGGGTTCTTGCAACAGATAGCTTTGAATCTGTATTGCACTGCACAGTGCAAATTTTGGCGGTGTAAGCTGTATGTCTAGTCTGGAAACAAGATTGATCCATTGCCTTCCTTTAGAGATTCCGATCAATATTCACATGGGCCTAGTTACCAGGATTAACGCAGCCGCGGAATTGGTACGCCGAATTCCGGGATTTCTTGAGCCGCGTAACACAGTCAATGGTGCGTTGTTGTACACTCTGCCGTGATCACGGTGGTCGACATTTTGAATACTGCCAGTAATGGAGCACTTCTGCATTAGTTACTTCCCGTAGTGTACTCTGAAAGAAGAGATTAAACACACTGTGATAAAAGTGTACGCATATTGTCTGAGGGTTCTTGCAATACTCTGTGTTGGGTGATGTACGTTTTGATTATTGCGTATTACAGATTTCTTCATTGTTGTGAGGATGTTCTCAAAAATAAAAAGGTGACTGCGAAAACTGACAAAGTAAAATACAATTGCATTATTCTGTAATACTTCCCCGGAAATTCCAAATTATTCAGAATACGTCGCTGAACAATCTCTGAAAATTTGGCGGTGGAGTTCTGGTCAACCCTGCATAAAAACTGGCGGGGTACTCTTGTAGTCGACGTATTCAATTCTGAAGAAGGTTTGATGAAAACGAAACTGGTTGCTGTTTTACAAATGTACACAATCTACTATGAAAATAAAATTTGTTCCACACCGATTCTTTGCGGGTTTTCTCCAAACAACATAATATCGGGACGCCAAATTTTGTAACATTCAGTACGCTATTTGTAATCAAAAGGAGAACAGTCACTCGTATGAAACGATAACCCGACCCATGTTCACCACCAGATAAAACACGATTGATAACTACCCTCATTTACTTCAGCCACTGACTATTATTTTGCTGCCCAAACAGCAAGACTCATCCACTATTATTAATGCTACGTATCCAAATTTGCATATTCAGGTGCAATAAATACTGTGTGTGTGTGTGTGTGTGTTAACGGATGGAAATATACGTTATGGTAGTTAATCTGTAATGCATACCACGAGGAACATCAATTACCATGACGCTAGCACGTGGTTTGGAGAATAATCTTCCCATAACGCCATCGGGTGATGAGCCTGCACTAGCTCGAAAACTACGGTGGTGTGTAACACGTACGGCGAAAGTAACTTTCGCGTGATGTGTCACTGCCAAGTAACATACACTACTGGCCATTAAAATTGCTACACCACGAAGATGACGTGCTACAGACGCGAAATTTAACCGACAGGAAGAAGATGCGGTGATATGCAAATAATTGGTTTTTCAGAGCATTCACACAAGGTTGGCGCCGGTGGCGACACCTACAACGTGCTGACATGAGGAAAGTTTCCAACCGATTTCTCATACACAAACAGCAGTTGACCGGCGTTGCCTGGTGAAACGTTGTTGTGATGCCTCGCGTAAGGAGGAGAAATGCCTACCGTTACATTTCCGACTTTGATAAAGGTCGGATTGTAGCCCATCGTGATTGCGGTTTATCGTATCGTGACATTGCTGCTCGCGTTGGTCGGGATCCAGTGACTGTTACAGAATATGGAATCGGTGGGTTCAGGAAGGTAATACGGAACGTCGTGCTGGATCCCAAGGGCCTCGTATCACTAGCAGTCGAGATAACAGGCATCTTATCCGCATGGCTGTAACGGATCGTGCAGCCACGTCTCGATCCCTGAGTCAACAGATGGGGCCGTTTGCAAGACAACAACCATCTGCACGAACAGTTCGACGACGTTTGCTGGAGCATAGACTCTCAGCTCGGAGACCATGGCTGCGGTTACCCTTGACACTAAATCACAGACACGAGCGCCTGCGAATGGCACGAATGGCAATACGTAATTTTTTTCGGATGAATCGAGGTTCTGTTTACAGCATCATGATGGTCGCATCCGTGTTTGGCGACATCGCTGTGAAGGCACAATCGAAGCGTGTATTCGTCATCGCCATACTGGCGTATCACCCGCCGTGATGGTATTTGGTGTCATTGGTTATACCTCTCGGTCACCTCTTGTTCGCATTGACGGCACTTTGAACACTGGACGTTATATTTCAGATGTGTTACGAGCCGTCGCTCTACCCTTCATTCGATCCCTGTGAAACCCTACAATTCAGCAGGATAATGCACGACTGTATGTTGCAGGTCCTGTACGGGCCTTTCTGGATACAGAAAATGTTCGACTGCTGCCTTGGCCAGCACATTCTCCCGACCTCTCACCAATTGAAAACGTCTGGTCAATGGTGGCCGAGCAACTGGCGGGTCACAATACGCCAGTCACTACTCTTGATGAACTGTGGTATCGTGTTGAAGCTGCATGGGCAGCTGTACCTGTACACGCCATCTAACTTCTGTTTGACTCAACGCCCAGGCGTATCATGGTCGTTATTACGGCCAGAGGTGGTTGTTCTGGGTACTGATTTCTCAGGATCTGTTCACCCAAACTGCGTGAAAATCTAATCACATGTCAGTTGTAGTATAATATATTTGTCCAATGAATACCCATTTATCATCTGCAGTTCATCTTGGTGTAGCAGTTTTAATGGCCAGTAGTGTAGCTCAATGAAACTAGGACAACCATAGAATGAACTGCTACAGTTTAGTACAGAAGGCAACTGAAAGAAATACTCAATGGGAGAAACGGGAAGGACCCTTTTGTGCAAAGACAATAATTTGACTGAAGACACCGCGATTTATGACGGTTCTCTGGAGATGCAAAAAGTGGGACATGTCCTTAACGTGCGATCATCACAGACGGCAATTCATGATCTGCAACGTGCTCCCATGCTGTCCACAAGGGTGGTACAAGTGACAGTAGTAGGGCGGTCGATTTCTCTACCACCGCGGTTGATAACTACTGAATGGTAGATGGCCGGCCGTGGTGGCCGAGCGGTTCTAGGCGCTTCAGTCCGGAACCGCGCGACTGCTACGGTCGCAGGTTCGAATCCTGCCTCGGGCATGGATGTGTGTGATGTCCTTAGGTTAGTTAGGTTTATGTAGTTCTAAGTTCTAGGCGACTGATGACCTCAGATGTTAAGTCCCGTAGTGCTCAGAGCAATTTGAAACATTTGAATGGTAGATGATGCGTGTGAACATGCTGAAAGAATGCATCCCATACATGTTTAGAATAACATTGACTGAGGAGGGTACTGTGTTCAAAGATTCAGAGATCAGTATGCCAATGCCAACATTATGCCTCCCCACACCATAACACACGGACCACCAAAACGACTTCTTTCGACGGTGTTCCCGGGCGCATTACGTGACTCCAGCTCTCGATATGTGAGAGTACGTGCATGGACGCACTGACTTCCATGTCTCTGAACAAGATAGACTCACCGTGCTTTTTCTTACGGCTGCGTTCGGTATATGAGTTCACAGACCTCTTTTTACACGTGTTATGTGAATATCGCTATACAGTGAGTTGGGCCAGTGGCGGGTAAAGTAGTTGAAAACTGTATTTTATATGGAATCGTGCACTGACGTCGAACGATTATTGCAAATTACAGAAAAGAGAAGTATTGGCACTCGGTGTTCGCTCATCCTCACTACAGCTCCAGAGATTGTTTCCCCGCCATTCATCCGCTTTCCTGTAACAGCGTACTGAAACACTGCCCACCCATTCCATATGAAAAAGATGTCACTGCCTTTCTTGTTGTTGTGGTCTTCAGTCCTGAGACTGTTTTAATGCAGCTCTCCATGCTACTCTATCCTGTACAAGTTTCTTCATCTCCCAGTACCTACTGCAGCCTGCATCCTTCTGATTCTGCTTAGTCTATTCATCTCTTGGTCTCCCTCTACGATTTTTACCCTCCACGCTGCCCTCCAATACTAAATTGGTGATCCCTCGATGTCTCAGAACATGTCCTACCAACCGATCCCTTCTTCTAGTCAAGTTGTGCCACAAGTTCCTCTTCTCCCCAATTCTACCCAACTAATCTTCAGCATTCTTCTGTAGCACCACATTTCGAAAGCTTCTACTCTCTTCTTGTGTAAACTATTTGTCGTCCACGTTTCACTTCCATACTTGGCTACACTCCATACAAATACTTTCAGAAACGACTTCCTGACACTTAAATTTATACTCGATGTTAACAAATTTTTCTTCTTCAAAACGCATTCATTGCCATTGCCAGTCTACATTTTATATCCTCTCTACTTCGACCATCACCTGTTATTTTGCTCCCCAAATAGCAAAACTCCTTTACTACTTTAAGTATCTCATTTCCTAATCTAATTCCTTCAGCATCACCCGACTTAATTCGACTACATTCCATTATCCTCGTTTTGCTTTAGTTGATGTTCATCTTATACCCTCCTTTCAAGACACTGTGCATTCCGTTCAGCTGCTTTTCCAAATCCTTTGATGTCTCTGACAGAATTACAAATGTCATCGGCGAACCTCAAAGTTTTTATTTCTTCTCCATGGATTTTAATACCTACTCCCAACTTTTCTTTTGTTTCCTTTATTGCTTGCTCAATAATCAGATTGAATAACATCGGGGACAGGCTACAACCCTGTCTCACTCCCTTCCCAACCACTGCTTCCATTTCATGCCCCTCGACTCTTATAACTGCTATCTGCTTTCTGTACAAATTGTACATATCCTTTCGCTCCCTGTATTTTACCCCTTCCACCTTTAGAATTTGAAAGAGAGTATTCCAATCAACGTTGTCAAAAGCTTTCTCTAAGTCTACAAATGCCAGAAACGTAGGTTTGCCTTTCCTTAATCTTTCTTCTAAGATATCTCGTAGGGTCAGTATTGCCTCAAGTGTTCCAACATTTCTACGGAATCCAAACTGATCTTCCCCGAGGTCGGCTTCCATTCGTCTGTAAAGAATTCGCGTTAGTATTTTGCAGCTGTGACTTATTAAACTGATAGTTCAGTAATTTTCACATCTGTCAACACCTGCTTTCTTTGGGATTGGAATTGTTATATTCTTCATTTTACTTTACTGCCTTTACCGCATAAATAGCACAGGGAAGAATGAACTCCACGTTGTACCGAAGTGTTCTTTGCGCCGAAATGATACGCTGAGAGGGAGTAGATAAATGCAACAAGGCGACTGCTGAAAGGAATACGATACATACCACGCAAAGGACGAAACATCTGAATACTGTACTTGAGACTCAAGTGATAAACGAGTATATGCTACCGGGATGAAGATGCGAAATCCGCAGGTGGAGCTACGTTGTACACAAAGAACGTAACGGTGCGAGCAGCTGCGAGATCCCCACGAAATCCGAGGGTCGCAGACGCTGGGATAAAAAGGAGAGGTGATATGAGCAGGCCTGGAAACCTCAAGAGCAATATTCACGAGAGAACTCGCGTAATGCGTAACGTGGGGGCGCAGCGGGTTGGATGCGAGGCACATTCACGAATAGCGCTGGGTAGAGACGAGGCGGGCAAATGCTGAATAGAGGCAGCAGAGGCACGCGCCAGCTTTTTAAACTCACCGAGCCGGCTATTCGCGACCAACCACGATAATTTCTGTAATGGAAGCCATCTGGCGCCATCACCGCTTTGTGTATCTCAGACTGAACCTGTTCTCCACATTGTTTCTAGAATACCGCCAATGTTATGAACAAAGCGGAACTTTTCTTTACGAACTGTCAAGAAGTGTAGCGAATTGTTATAAGTTGAACAGACAGTGCGGTTGGATATATACAAGGTGTTTTCGTTAGAGCGTACAAAAAAAGGACACAAGATGCTCTGCTGAACAATTTGAGGTAGGGAACCTAGGGTTTGAGGAGGCAGCTTAAGGAGGTAATAGGAATAAAATCACTTTGCTGCGTACTTTTTTATTCACAGTAGGTGCAATGAAGATGAACATCAACAAAAGCAAAACGAGGATAATGGAATGTAGTCGAATTAATTCGGGTGATGCTGAGGGAATTAGATTAGGAAATGAGACACTTAAAGTAGTAAAGGAGTTCTGGTATATGGGGAGCAAATTAACTGATGATAGTCGAAGTAGAGAGGATATAAAATCTAGACTGGCAATGGCAAGGAAAGCGTTTCTGAAGAAGAGAAATTTGTTAACATCGGGTATAGATTTAAGTGTCAGGAAGTCGTTTCTGAAAGTATTTGTATGGAGTGTAACCATGTATGGAAGTGAAACATGGACGATAAATAGTTTAGACAAGAAGAGAACAGAAGCTTTCGAAATGTGGTGCTACAGAAGAATGCTGATGATTAGATGGGAAGATAACATAACTAATGAGGAGGTATTGAATAGAATTGGGGAGAAGAGGAGTTTGTGGCACAACTTGACAATAAGAAGGGACCGGTTGGTAGAACATGTTGTGAGGCATCAAGGGATCACAAATTTAGCATTGGCCGGCCGAAGTGGCCGAGCGGTTCTAGGCGCTTCAGTCTGGAACCGCGCGACCGCTACGGTCGCAGGTTCGAATCCTGCCTCGGGTACGGATGTGTGTGATGTCCTTAGGTTAGTTAGGTTTAAGTAGTTCTATGTTCTAGGGGACTGATGACCTAAGATGTTGAGTCCCATAGTGCTCAGAGCCATTTGAGCCATTTAGCATTGGAGGGCAGCGTGGAGGGTAAAAATCGAAGAAGGCGACCAAGAGATGAATACACTAAGCAGATTCAGATGGATGTAGGTTGCAGTAAGTTCTGGGAGATGAAGAAACTTGCACAGGATAGAGTAGCATGGAGAGCTGCATCAAACCAGTCTCAGGACTGAAGACCACATCAACAAGAACAACAGTTGCCATTAAGTGTGAATACCATCATTGACGCAATGAACATTCCATTTCTACTGTATTTTAGAAAATGTGCCGAAACTGACGCCCATCAATCTCAATGCAAGCATGACATCGGCGAACAAGATTCTTACGTACCCGGACAGATATCCGTGGTCTGTTTCGAATCACAGGCAGCTACAGTTCTGGTAAATAATTCCATCTCCGTATCCACTAGGGTCTCATACACAAGTGACTTTAGATATCGCCGTACTAAATACTTATGGGGATTCAGGTTAGTTGACCTCGCAGGCCATGGAATAGAACCTCCCATTCCAACCCAGCAACCAGGAAATACAGCACTGTGATGGTTGCAGCTATCCAAACTGAAGTGTAGCGGTGCATTATCCCCGCGAACAGCCAAGGATATGTCCTCCAACAATCGGGTAGAACTCTTTGCGCAAACCTCAAGCGGAGGTTGCTATTCAGACTACCTAGTAATTATGATGATCCTTCTTATTTCCTTGCAGGAAATAAAGAATGTACGTGTAAATAAACAGCACAGTACGTGTAAAGTTCTACGCATGTTGCTCGAACGGTCCACGGGTATACTGCCGGTTCACAGTGTCTATTTCGGTGATCAGACATGTCGCCATCGTCAGGTGCGCTGACGAACTCAGCTCCAGAGGACGGGCGGCCGGTGTAAATCCCCTCCCCCGGCGGGCCGCTCTCTTCGCCGTCCGCGCCCGCGCGCCGGCGGTCGCGAAGACGTGGGCGTCGGAATCTGTCGTAGCGTCGATGTGCTTGCTACGTCTGCCCTGGTCGCCAGTTCGTACTTCTTGCTGAGAGTCTTCTTAATTACATTCAATGCCGGGTCCCAAGCCTTGCTGAGATTGTAGCCGCAGTCTCAGTTGATAAGATCTTCACTGGTGCGAATTTCGATAGCCTCCCTTATAACGCTGTCCCAATATTTAGAGGTCTGAGCCAGGATCTTGGTACGCTCAAAATCCATCTCGTGTTTCTCGGACAAACAGTGCTCTGCTACCGCCGACTTATTTGGATATTTCAGTCGAGTGTGCCTTTGATGTTCTCGGCAACGATCTTCGATGGTGCGTACTGTTTGTCCGGTATAAGTCTTCCCACACTCACAGGGAATTTGGTATATGCCGGCCTTCCTCAAACCGAGGTCATCTTTCATACTTGCCAGTAATGCCCGTGTTTTATTGGGCGGGCAAAAGACGGTTTTAACTCGGTGTTTCTTTAATATACGGCCGATTTTCCCCGATAGTGCGCCATTGTAGGGAATAAAGGCAGTAGCTACCTCTTCTTCCGTGACTTCATCCGTCTCCACGGGTTGTGCTGTTGTGGTGGGACGGAGAGCGCGTCTAATCTGCCATTCCGAGTACCCGTACACGGGCATTACTGGGAAGTGTGAAAGATAAGTGATACAAGTGATATTATTGTTAATTTTCTTCAGTGACTGTAATCAGTTGCTGTAGCAATACCTGCCGCATTAAAGACCTTTTAGTTGCGCAATAAAAATATCATACTTTGAGAGCGCGACGCGATAATTTTTGAACTAATTAACTGGTAGTGAAGGTATTGTTATAAGCTGTACTGCACCATAGATTTAATTCATTAGACAGTGACAAGTCAGGGGAACGTATCATGACCCACTTATTTTGATCTTAACTAAAAAGAAGTTGGATGGCATATACAAATACTTACACGACATTATAACAGTGAAAGTGACGAATCTATACCGAGATAGGAAAAAACAACAACACAGCACGTTTTAATAACACTCTTTACGCTTGGACAGAAAAATTTTAATAAACTAACAGTACATAATACACTCCTGGAAATTGAAATAAGAACACCGTGAATTCATTGTCCCAGGAAGGGGAGACTTTATTGACACATTCCTGGAGTCAGATACATCACATGATCACACTGACAGAACCACAGGCACATAGACACAGCAACAGAGCGTGCACAATGTCGGCACTAGTACAGTGTATATCTACCTTTCGCTGCAAAGCAGGCTCCTATTCTCCCATGGAGACGATCGTAGAGATGCTGGATGTCGTCCTGTGGAACGGCTTGCCATGCCATTTCCACCTGGCGCCTCAGTTGGACCAGCGTTCGTGCTGGACGTGCAGACCGCGTGACACGACGCTTCATCCAGTCCCAAACATGCTCAATGGGGGACAGATCCGGAGATCTTGCTGGCCAGGGTAGTTGACTTACACCTTCTAGAGCACGTTGGGTGGCACGGGATACATGCGGACGTGCATTGTCCTGTTGGAACAGCAAGTTCCCTTGCCGATCTAGGAATGGTAGAACGATGGGTTCGATGACGGTTTGGATGTACCGTGCACTATTCAGTGTCCCCTCGACGATCACCAGTGGTGTACGGCCAGTGTAGGAGATCGCTCCCCACACCATGAGGCCGGGTGTTGGCCCTGTGTGCCTCGGTCGTATGCAGTCCTGATTGTGGCGCTCACCTGCACGGCGCCAAACACGCATACGACCATCATTGGCACCAAGGCAGAAGCGACTATCATCGCTGAAGACGACACGTCTCCATTCGTCCCTCCATTCACGCCTGTCGCGACACCACTGGAGGCGGGCTGCACGATGTTGGGGCGTGAGCGGAAGACGGCCTAACGGTGTGCGGGACCGTAGCCCAGCTTCATGGAGACGGTTGCGAATGGTCCTCGCCGATACCTCAGGAGCAACAGTGTCCCTAATTTGCTGGGAAGTGGCGGTGCGGTCCCCTACGGCACTGCGTAGGATCCTACGGTCTTGGCGTGCATCCGTGCGTGGCTGCGGTCCGGTCCCAGGTCGACGGGCACGTGCACCTTCCGCCGACCACTGGCGACAACATCGATGTACTGTGGAGACCTCACGCCCCACGTGTTGAGCAATTCGGCGGTACGTCCACCCGGCCTCCCGCATGCCCACTATACGCCCTCGCTCAAAGTCCGTCAGCTGCACATACGGTTCACGTCCACGCTGTCGCGGCATGCTACCAGTGTTAAAGACTGCGATGGAGCTCCGTATGCCACGGCAAACTGGCTGACACTGACGGCGGCGGTGCACAAATGCTGCGCAGCTAGCGCCATTCGACGGCCAACACCGCGGTTCCTGGTGTGTCCGCTGTGCCGTGCGTGTGATCATTGCTTGTACAGCCCTCTCGCAGTGTCCGGAGCAAGTATGGTGGGTCTGACACACCGGTGTCAATGTGTTCTTTTTTCCATTTCCAGGAGTGTATATAAACAGTAGCAGTATTGAGAACTTCATTATGGGTGTCTTAATGGCGATTTTATTCCTTTCCGTGATGATTGCCAGAATGAGAATTACCTCATGAAACAAACTCGTATGCAGAAATACATTAGCAGATGTAAGCCAATACTGGCCACAAAGGAAGGAAGCATAAACTGAGAAAAAAGGAGGACGTAATGAGCATAAAAAAGACTATTGCTTTGTATACCGGCAAATATCAAACAGCATACCTAGAATGAAAAACGTTGAAAACTCTATTCCAAAAATGGACAGCAAATAAAGTATGAAAAATAGCGCTGACTAATGTATAAATACGACTACTTTTCATGTTACGAATTTCCGCCCTTTATAAATTTCGGTTTATGTAATTCCTATCGTAACATCTGTATTTATCACACAATGAAATATTTTTAACCATTGTCGAGAGAAAAACAGTTTTCTTTTCCTTTGTCTATGAGTGAAACATATTTCTGTAGTATTGTATCACGTTTATCATTTGCAAAATAGTGTACGTTGCTTCATGCTGTAGTTCGACGAAGCGTTCTCTTTAGCGCAGGTAGCAAAACGCAATTTTTGTTTGAGCAATTTGCTGGTAAAATTCTATCTTGATCGTATGCTTTACCAGTGCGAACGTCTACGTCTAAGTTTTCACAGTAGCTGGTTCGTTTAGCTAAACGCACAGAGCGCAGCAGAAAGAGAATTTTAGGTTACAGAAGAAAGAAAAGAATTTGTGTTTTCCGCAAGATATTAGAGCCGAATCGTTCTGTACTTTATGGAATATTTGTAGATAGTTTTTCGTCACCAAGAGAGGGGAGAAGAATATTTTATTACTTGTACTGCGGTTTATAGCGAATTTATTGCAGGTCTGTCGTCACCACTTGCTGTATTATTTATTGTTTAATGTATAGCTTGGCGTATTGCGTGGGGGAATATTTTACGAGACGCCCTAACCTCGCTAGCATCTCAGGTTCTGTTGAGAAATTTTACACGACTTATAAAAAAGAAGGGAGGAAACGTGTTATACTCTGAGGAGCACGCACGAAGTCGCCCAGATAAAAACTTGCTGGCGGTCTAAGTTTGTTAACTGCGGATGGAGCTGCTGTGATATAGGAGCGCAGAGACTGGGGTGAAATGTGTCCTCCGCGGCATCAAAAGCAGAGAGATGGCAGACTACGTCCAAATTTGGTGTCCGCCACAAAGCAGGCGACGAAGTTCGAGCGTAGAGAACAGTGGCGAGCAGGAATGCCGGAACGTCTGCTCCCAGTTGACGGAGCAGACGTGAAGAGGTCATAAAAATTTCGCTTCCGGCCACGCGCTTGTTTTCACTTCCTAGTTTTACACAGTGGTGGTGCATCCAAAGGAAATAAGGCGCTGTGGGATATACAGGAGGTGGGCAAAAATATTGCAACACCAAAACCATATCATTAGGCGTTAATACGGAGTAGGAAACCAGTTGGCATTCAAAATAGCTTTGACAGTGGTATCGGAGTGCATATATACAGATCTTGTATGGTTTTCAAGGGAATCTTTCACCATTATTCCTGCAAAATAGTGACAAGTTCAGAGAACAATGATGCAGTTGGATAGCAATCACACACTCTTCTCTCCAAAGTAGACCACAAAGGCTCAATAATGTTGAGGTGTGGTGACTGTTGGGGCCAGCGAGAAGCGACAAGTGTTTATCGAGCTCACAAAACCAGTCCTGGGGAATCCTGTCTGTGTGAGTACTGACCCTGTCAGTTGGAAAACAGGAACACCATGGGGCTAACATGGTCCTTGGACGGTGGGTGCTTCCATAACCAAATTCGGAGAAAGACTCCATAGATACGGCAAAAACATACTTAGAAAATTTCAAGAACCGTCTTTCAGGGCAGAGAGTACGAATATTCTTAAAATCCCTGCGGTAGAGGTCAAGCAGATAAATTAATCAAATTACTTCTCGCATACAAGCGGCCATTGTACCTTACAGCTATACGTGGGTGGAAGTGGAGGAAAGCTTAACATCTACGTTTACAAACACTATGTAATCAAAAGTATTCGTACATCCCCAAAAACATACGTTTTCATATCAGGTGCGTTGTGCTGCCACCTACTGCCAGGTATTCCATATCAGTGACCTCACTAGTCACTAGACATCGTGAGAGAGCAGAGTGGGGTGCTCCGTGGAACTCACGGACTTCGAACATGGTCAGGTGATTGGGTGTCACTTGTGTCATACATCTGTAAGCGAGATTTCCACACTCCTGAACATCCCTATGTCCACTGCTTCCGATGTGATAGTGATGGGGAAACGTGAAGGGACACGTACAGCAGAAAAGCGTAAGGGCCGACCTTGTTTGTTGACTGTTAGAGACCGCCGACAGTTGAAGAGGGTCGTCATGTGTAATAGGCAGACATCTATTCAGACCATCACACAGAATTCCAAACTGGATCAGGATCCACTGAAAGTACTACGGTAGTTAGGTGGAAAGTGAGAAAACTTGGATTTCATGGTAGAGCGGCTGCTCATAGGCCACTTATCATGCGGGTAATGCCAAACGACGCCTCGCTTGGTGTAAGGAGCGTAAACATTGGACGATTGAAGAGCGGAAAACCGTAGTGTGGAGTAACAAATCATGACACACAATGTGGCGATCCGATGACAGAGTGTGGGTATGGCGAATGCACGGTGAACGTCATCTGCCAGTGTGTGTAATGCCAACAGTAAAATTCGGAGGCCGTGGTGTTATAGTGTGGCCGCGTTTTTCATGGATGGGGCTTGTACCCCTTGTTGTTTCGCGTGGCACTATCACACCACAGGCCTACATTAATGTTTTAAGCACCTCCTTGCTTCCCACTGTTGAAGAGCAATTTGTTGATGGCGACTGCATCTTTCAACACGATCGAGCACCTGTTCATAATGCACGTCCTGTGACGGAATGGTTACATGACAATAACATCCCTGTAATGGACTGGCCAGCACGAGTCCTGACCTGAATCCTACAGAACACCTCTGGGATTTTTTGGAATTCCGACTTCGTGCCAGGCCCCAGCAGTAGACAACATTCCATTAGCATTACTGACGGCCTTGGGAGTGCCAGTCCTGACAAAACTCTACCATCTGGTGAGCAAAATGTATGAGACAGGCGAAATACCCTCAGACTTCAAGAAGAATATAATAATTCTAATCCCAAAGAAAGCAGGTTTTGACAGATGTGAAAATTACCGAACTATCAGTTTAATAAGTCACAGCTGCAAAATACTAAAGCGAATTCTTTACAGACGAATGGCAAAACTGGTAGAAGCCGATCTCGGGGAAGACCAGTTTGGATTCTGTAGAAATGTTGGAACACGTGAGGCAATACTGATCCTACGACTTATCTTAGAAGAAAGATTAAGGAAAGGCAAACCTGCGTTTCTAGCATTTGTAGACTTAGAGAAAGCTTTTGACAGTGTTGACTGGAACACTCTCTTTCAAATTCTGAAGGTGGCATGGGTAAAATATAAGGAGCGAAAGGCTATTTACAATTTGTACAGAAAGCAGATGGCAGTTATAAGAGGGAAAGGGAAGCAGTGGTTGGGAAGGGAGTGAGACAGGGTTGTAGCCTATCCCCGATGTTATTCAATCTGTATATTGAGCAATCAGTAAAGGAAACAAAAGACAAATTCGGAGTAGGTATTAATAATCCATGGAGAAGAAATAAAAGCTTTGAGGTTCTCCGATGACATTGTAATTCTGTCAGAGACAGCAAAGGACTTGGAAGAGCAGTTTAACGGAATGGACAGTGTATTAAAAGAAGGGTATAAGATGAACATCAACAATAGCAAAACAAGGATCATGGAATGTAGTCGAATTAAGTCGTGTGATGCTGCGGAAATTAGATTAGGAAATGAGACACTTAAAGTAGTAAAAGAGTTTTGCTAGGATGTAGGCTGCTGTAGGTACTGGGAGATGAAGAAGCTTTCACAGGATGGAGTAGCATGGAGAGCTGCATCAAACCAGTCTCAGGACTGACGACCACAACAACAACAACAACAACAACAACATACGCATGACTGGATATTACTGCACCCAGGGATTATTTTGCAATCTCGAAGTCGTACAATAATTTGTCTTTCTGCCTGATGATGCGTAATACCTTATATTTTTGTAGAGACTTAAGTGCCTGTCCATGCACTTATCATAGATCCACTGATCCTCTGAAGGTCTTGCTGCATTTCGCTATGATTTTCAAGCGTTGCGACGATCCGCACACAACAGCACTGCTGTGTCTCCACTAGTGGCAGTACATAGCGTTAGAATCATAGGGGAACACATAACATGGAATCACAGCGTGGAGACACAAATAGAATGGTCATTCGCCTCCAGGATGACCATAATGCCAGGGACTAAATTGTGCTTTCGCACAAGACATTCAGGTAGGCCATTCATCCTCCAGTAGTTACGTCTACCACCACAGGGAGCACTCAAACGCGGAACTATTTAATGCATCCGCCAAATAGTTCACAGGATACCATTCATACGCCGAACGCATGATTTAAGCAGCTGCACGCCGACACGAGTCCAGTTATCGCACTGTTCTCGCAGCAGTTATCGCCCATTTCTCATCAGTTATCGTGCAGTTACAGCTGTTCTTAACTTCTACAATTACCTATAAGTTACAGTGCCACATAGTTTTGTGCTTCAAGTCTTCTCTTTTCTGAATAGAAATGGTAATATCGGAGCGTATCAACTTTTGACATGGCTAGTAAAAGTGTATCCGTGTTCCATGGCCCTTAACGTAATTAGTATTTAACCGGTTATTAACACAAATTTTATTTTTCTGTCGACAAATAAACGTCAGTTTATACCGAAAGTTAACGGGGAGAAACGCAACGGAACGGCTACATCACACCCAGAGGAGTGTTCACACTTTACGGATCGTCAACACGACGTAATTTCGATTAGCCCAATATTAAGCCGCGGAAATGAGGATATGGACTGCCATTCGTGACACAAAATGTTGGAATATACGAATTAAGCAATTAGTAGTGATGAGTTTAGAAATGGTCGAGGTAAAATTTATGACTGATGGTTTCGACGATAGTAAATTTTCCACTTTGGTGAGAAGTGAAGGAATGTGAAAACTGACGCCCGAACATTTATAAACATAAATATTTCTTTAATGCAGAAAATACACACATAAAATCAATTCAAACAATATTTAGAAGGCCATACATAGCGTCTTTTTGATTATCCGTGACTTATTTTCTTTCTAATTGCCAAATAAAGTAAAAAACTGCATTTTTTCCTTCTCCTTAGATCCGAATTTTTAACAACTGAAGATACAATTTTAATTTTAATTGTGTTTCACTAGGCCGTTATCTTCGAGGTAATTCATAATGTTCGAACAAAATATATGTTCCAAAATCGTGCTGTATATTAACGTTAATGATATGGGCCTGTAAATTAGTAGATTACTCCTATTTCCTCCCTTGGATATTGGTGTGACCTGTGCAGCTTTCCCGTCTTTGGGTACGTATCTCTCGTCGAGCGAGCGGTTGTATATGATTTTTACATATCGAGTTATTGGACCAGCATACTCTGAAAGGAACCTAATTGGTATACAGCCAGGACAGGAAGACGTGCTTTTTTAAGTTGCTTCACGATTCCGACGATATCTACTTCTAAGTTACTCGTGTTGGTAGCTGTTCCTCATTCGAATTCTTTAATATTTACTTCGTCTTCTTTCGTGAATGAATTTCGGAAGGCTGCAACTCTACTTTAGCAAACACTGTCCAATAGTTTTTCCGTTGCTATCGCGCAGAAAGGCATTGAGAGTGTCTTGCCGCTAGCATACTTTATATACAACCAGAATCCCTTTGGATTTTCTGCCTGACTCCGAGACAAAATTTCGTTGTGGAAATTGTTATAAGCATCTCGCACTGAAGTCCACGCTAAATTCCGAGCTTCTGTAAAAGATCGCGAATCTTGGGGATTTTGCGTACGTTTAAATTTGGAATGCTTGTTCCGTTGATTCTGCAACAGTTTTCTAACCCGTTTTGTGTATGAATGGGGATGAGCTCCCTCGTTTGTTAATTTATTTGGTATAAACCTCTAAATTGCTGTCCATACTGTTTGTTTCAATCCAACCCACTTTTGGTCTACACTCACATTGTTAAACTGGAAGGAGTTGAGATTGCCACGCATGAAGGCATCAAATGAATTTTTAAATGCTTTTTTAAATAGGTATCTTTTTTCGTTTATTTTTGGAGGCTGTAGGAGATACGGTATCCAGTCTCGCTACGACAGCCCTATGTTCACTAATCCTGTTCACTGATCCTCGATATTAGCTCAGGAATATTTGTTGCTAATCGGTCAAGTGTGTGTTTTCACAACCGTTTACTGTTCGAGTGGGCTCATGAACTAACTGCTCGAAATAATTTTGAGAGAGATATAATGCAATCACGCCGATAGCTTGTAATACCACAATCATGCATGCTTTGCCTCACAGCACACACTTTTGCTCACCCCGTGTGCCATAAATACTTACGAACTACTTACAAATCACCCACAGACTTCCATGCAGGAACTTGTTTAGAAGTGGCTACACCAGATTCACAGTTCTTACATAACACGGTGCACCACCTCAACCACACTGCCACCAGGATGCCACCATTAACTGCGAAAGCGCTCAGGTAGAGCTGCTGAAGACCCTTAGAAGCCACTACTTAGCCTCCACTGGAATTGCCGCGCGGAGTGGCCGTATGGTATGAGGCGCCATGTCACGGTCTGCGGGGCTCCTCCCGCCGGAGGTTCGAGTCCTCCCTCGGGCATGGGTGTGTGTGTTTAGCATAAGTTAGTTTAAGTAGTGTGTAACTCCAGAGACCGATGACCTCAGCAGTTAGGCCCCATAGGAATTCACAAACATTTGAACACTTTCCACTGGAATTGCTGTGCGTCCGTCCGGGTAACACAGCAACCTCTCCATTAGGTTGTTGTCCAAATAGCAGCCTCGCCCGTGCTGACTGTTGTCTCGCCCGGTAATCGCTTTAACAACTAGCTACAGCAACTTCAGGGCCAGCCCCCCACATTTGCTGACGCATCGATCGCCCTTGACGTTATCCGAATTTGGGCATTGAAATGAATCAGTGGTAGCAGCCGAAAAATTGTGCCGGAGCGGTACTCTAACGCCGATATGCCTCCCGTCTAACAAGGGGAAGGCCTCAGACACGGCCAACCGATTCGGCTCAGATTTGGCAGGTCGTTTGTGTACAACCTAAAACGAAGGAATCTTAGATATTTTGGGTCAACACCCCCGCGTTTTTGAGAATTCACCCCTAAAGGTTATAACGAGCAATCGACTCAAAATTGGCGGGATCTATAGATAGTTGTAAATAGAGCATTTTCATCATGAGATATGGGGTCCGAAAACGCACACTTTTCTAGAAATCGAGGTAAGAAACTTTTACAACTGCCGCTTCTGTAGCCACATGGTAAACGCTTTTCGCAGACAGCACCGATAGCGCAACGGCCAAGGTAACTGGCTTATTGATTTACTTACCTTATTAACCCTCCTATCCCTGTTCAATTGAGATATGGAAAAATACAAACGAAAAGAAGAACACCCGCCAGGTTTCTTCGAGATTTGAACCTGGGTTCTCCGATTCCCAGCCAGTTACCTTGGCCGTTGCGCTATCGGTGCTGTCGGCGAAAAGCGTTTACCATGTGGCTACAGAAACAGCAGTTGTAAAAGTTTCTTTCCTCGATTTCTGGAAAAGTATGCGTTTTCGGTCCCCCATACCTGATGATGAAAAATGCTCTATTTACAATTATCTATCGATCCCGCCAATTTTGAGTCGATTGCTCGCTATGACCTTTAGGTGTGATTTTCTCATAAACGCGGGGGCGTTGACCCAAAATATCTTAGGTTCCTTCGTTTTAGGTTGTACACAAGCGACCTGCCAAATTTTTGCCGAATCGGTTGGCCGTGTCTGAGGCCTTCCCCTTGTAAGACAAGGGATCGTCGTAAACGCATCGGCCATCTGCGGACGCTTTCCATCCGACTCAAATTCCCAGCGTAGCGTCACCTAGCCATGAAATCCTCACTCACCAATTCGGATTATAGCAAGGCATCTGGCTTAGTGTGCACATGCACTGAAATAATGGATCTTTGGTCGTCGTACCTTACTTATTTAATATAAGTACAAATTGTTCCGACCACAACTGTCCTAGTGGTGCTGGCGCTGGCCTCAGAAGACGTTGCTAGTTCCAACCACCCCAGCTGGTTGACTGCTCCTGCTTGTGCTCTTCCCCAGCTCGGATACGGCGCAACTCGCGTCCATCACGCCCGCCCTCTTCGTACCTGAGAGCGGCACTCCAAAAGAATCTCTGATGGCGAGGAAATCGACCTTGCCACCGATACGGCAAAAGTCTCTCTGTGATGCACAATGACTCTCTTCTAGCGTCTGCTACTGGAGTTTGTTGAATATCTCTGTGAAGGTCTCATGCCAATAAAACGATCCTATGACGGAACGTTACGATCTCTTTTCTATATTCCCTGTCTCTCAATGAACGCTTAAAATTTTTCCGTCAAACGTAACCCAAAAATTTAAATCGCAGAAGTCACTTTACCCCCGTGAACGTCGTTTTCAATACAAGCTCAGGACTTTACTTATAGACTAATTACTGTTTAAAAAGTATTTGTGATTTAAAGTCAACGACTATTAACGAAAAATATGCGTTTGTAAAATTTTTGTTAGAGTGCGCATGAAGTGACTCCCTCCCCTCTTGGAAGTACTCGTTCTTCAAGGTGCATTGATGTTTCTGAGAGTGTGATAAAGGATATTTTCATATTCAGGACACTACTAGTACATCTGTATCTCTTTAAGAAGTGTGTTGTTAAGAAAAGTCAATAATAATTAACGAATTTTGTATTATTCCCTTTTTTAGGGTGAACGTAAAGTCCCATTATGGGAAAGGCGTTGTTACTGCTGAGGTTAATTCTTCCCGGTAAAGATCCTAGACTCATATACAATGCTCAAGAAGGATTCTTAGAAATGCTTCGTACCTCAGTTTTTTCGAGTCTGAATTAAATTTCTTGAGACTCCTCATATGAACTGAGCCTGTCTTTGACATTTCCAAAATTAGTTTTATATGATATTTCCACTAAGGTCTTAGGGGTCAGTTGCTCGTGTATATAGTACGGTTGTCTTCAAATAAGTCAGTTTTGGTTGCAAATTGTTTTTATTGGGCAATGACGCTTTTCGCCCTTGTGAGGCATCGTGAGATTAGCATAGTGGTGTAAAGTAACATTGTTGGGCACAGTAACACTAAAAACAGAACAGTGGAATAGGGGTGTTATGAAGCAAAGTTCCAGACTGTGTAGCCGCCTCTACAACTAACA
The DNA here is from genome assembly GCF_023898315.1 of Schistocerca nitens. Lineage (NCBI taxonomy): Eukaryota > Metazoa > Arthropoda > Insecta > Orthoptera > Acrididae > Schistocerca > Schistocerca nitens. The sequence goes on from NC_064614.1 coordinate 27,114,766, forward strand.
ATAACTGTGAACTTACGTAAGAAGTAATGTGATGAGACAACACCCGTCCTTTAATGCGAGCTTATGGCATTAGGATAAAAATTATAAGTAAACATCGACCAATCGTTATTTGTACAGTTGTTACTATTTGCTGTTTATCGCGAATAGTGTTCAAATGGCTCTGAGCACTATGGGACTCAACTGCTAAGGTCATTAGTCCCCTAGAACTTAGAACTAGTTAAACCTAACTAACCTAAGGACATCACACACATCCATGCCCGAGGCAGGATTCGAACCTGCGACCGTAGCGGTCTCGCGGTTCCAGACTGCAGCGCCAGAACCGCGCGGCCACTTCGGCCGGCGCGAATAGTGTAATCGACCAATAATAGATCGATAAATGGAAGAACGTAGCGATCAGTCGCGAATAAGCGGAATTTATTACGGATCGACTATACAGTAGCCATCGTCTGTGCTTAAACAAAAGTCTGAGGTGACCTCATTGGGTGTTGTATGCACCGATGACAGCTATCCTATAGTCGAACCTATCTGCAAAAAAATAGGATTATTCGCGACCGATCGCTGCATTCTTCCATTTACATATCTAACGGACGCTGCGCACATGAGTCCTATGGATTCAAACAGCAGGAATAGGTACGTTAGCCTTTTATTGCATTACATTTATTTAGGTGGTGGGTCAGCTGCCAATCCCATTCATCAATCACTCATTGTTACACGCTAGAATTCGGAGGCTTCTAGCGGCAAAGATTCAGACTGCGTCAGCGAAGGGGAATTTTGAGCGATTAATATGAATGACTTTCAATACCACGACCGTTATTGAGAACTGAATGAAACATTTGGAAGCATTACCTTTCAATACGCCGTCGTCAACGGTGACGGTCTTGTAACGCTCCATTGCGATACTCCCGAAATAATTTTTATAGCCGTAGATTTTGTCCTATTAAAAACAAAGTGACGCATGCTGACCGAATCCAGTCACAGATCTTGTTCTGTAGTCCATAAGCTCGCATTTTGTTCGGTAAACGACTATAGAGATCTGTATCGAATGCCTTCCGAATGTGGAGGAACACACGTAGCAGAGCGTCCTTGTGTAAGGGGGTCTGGACTTTCTGGATGAACAGATTGAACTGACTTTCAGACGGTCTCTGTTAGCGGACTCCTTATTGATTTTTATGGAATATCACAATGCGTTATCTATACATACATACGAGGGTCATTTAATAAGTAATGCCCCACTTTTTTAAAGCCATTAACATAGTACTTAACATTTGATGTTTGTTCTGTGCGTCGGTGAAGTTCCGAACCGTTCTGCAAATGGCAGAGCCGCAGTGCAGAGCCCAAATGGCGTCTGCATATGACTCACGTTACAAGCAGCATGCTGTTATTGAATTCTTGTATGGAAAAAGGAAACAGTGGTGAGCCGGCAGGGGTGGCCGAGCGGTTCTAGGCGCTACAGTCTGGAACCGCGTGACCGCTACGGTCGCAGGTTCGAAACCTGCATCGGGCATGGATGTGTGTGATGTCCTTACGTTAGTTAGGTTTAAGTAGTTCTAAGTTCCAGGGGACTTATGACCTCAGAAGTTACGTCCCATAGTGCTCAGAGCCATTTGAACCAAACAGTGGTGAACATCCATAGAGTTTGTGTGCAGTGTGTGGCAATGCTGCAGTTGATAGGAGTACAGTTGGGCGATAGGTAAAGAAAGTTACAGCCTCAGATAATACAGAAACAGAGCTCCACGATCAGCCACCGCACTCCGCTGTTCGACTCGTTGCGGCTCACATCGTTACAGTCGCTCGCCTACGCCACTAGCCCAACGCCAAGTCCGGACGCAACGGCAGTGAAGTCGAGGACGGATCGGCAGTCGGGGACAGAGCGCCAGTCAGGCGTGGACAGGCAGTACTTGCCGAGCTCTGACCACACACATGAACTGCCCGACGAAAGGAGACTGGAGCGGGAACGACCGCTGGTTGGTCGTTCGGTTGCTCGACACATTGGGCGACGTGTATTTGGTCTTTTGACCGTTTCTGGACCTCGGCAGTTGGTCGTCTTGCCGGACGTGGGTCGGTTCCTTCCTTCTGCAGAGATCTCGTAGCCAATGGGCAAGAGCTCCACTAGTGACCATTAAAATTGGTACATCAGGAAGATGACGTGCTACAGACGCGAAATTTAACCGACCGGAAGAAGATGCTGTGTTATGCAAATGAATAGCTTTTCAGAGCATTCACACAAGGATGGCGGCGGTGGTGACACCTACAACGTGCTGACATGAGGAAACTTTCCAACCGATTTCTCATACACAGACAGCAGTTGACCGCCGTTGCCTGGTGAAACGTTGTTGTGATGCCTCGTGTAAGCAGTAGAAATTAGTACCATCACGTTTCCGACTTTGATAAAGGTCGGATTGTAGCCTATCGCGACTGCGGTTTATCGTATCGCGGCATTGCTGCTCGCGTTGGTCGAGATCCAATGACTGTTAGCAGAATATGGAATCGGTAGGTTCAGGAGGGTAATACGGAACGTCGTGCTGGATCCCAACGGCCTCGTATCACTAGCAGCCGAGATGACAGGCATCTTATCCTCATGGCTGTAACGGATCGTGCAGCCACGTCTCGAATCCCTGAGTCAACAGATGCAGACGTTTGCAAGTCAACAACCATCTGCGAACAGTTCGACGACGTTTGCAGCAGCATGGACTATCAGCTCGGAGATCATGGCTGCGGTTACCCTTGACGCTGAATCACAGACAGGAGCGCCTGCGATGGTGTATTCAACGACGAACCTGGGCGCAAGAATGGCAAAACGTCATTTTTTTTTTGTTTGTTTACAGCATCATGATGGTCACATCCGTGTTTGGCGAAATCGCGGTGAACGCACATTGGAAGGGTGAATTCGTCTTCGCCATACTGGCGTATCACCCGGCGTGGTGGTATGGGGTGCCATTGGTTAAACGTCTTAGTCACCTCTTGTTCGCATTGACGGCACTTTGAACAGTGGGCGTTACATTTCAGATGTATTACGACCCGTGGCTCTACCCTTCATTCGGTCCCTGCGAAACCCTAAATTTCAGCAGGATAATGTACGACCGCGTGTTGCACGTCCTGTACGGGACTTTCTGGATACAGAAAATGTTCGACTGCTGCCCTGGCCACCACATTCTCCAGATGTCTCACCAACTGAAAACGTCTGGTCAATGGTGGCCGAGCAACTGGCTGGTCACAATACGCCAGTCACTAATAGTGATGAACTGTGGTATCGTGTTGAAGCTACATGGGCAGCAGTACCTGTACACGCCATCCAAGCTCTGTTTGGTTCAATGCCCAGGCGTATCAAGGCCGTTATTATGGCCAGAGGTGGTTGGCCTGGGTACTGATTTCTCAGTATCTATGCATCCAAATTGGGTGAAAATGTAATCACATGTCAGTTCTAGTATAATATATTTCTCCAATGAATACCAGTTTATCATCTGCTTTTCTTCTTGGTGTAGCAGTTTTAATGGCCAGTGTGCCCTGATCGCCATGTCGACTAATCCCGAACAGACGTCGAGTTGAGTCGGGTTGGAGCTGCAGTGAGCTCCGGACAGCCAAGACTCGCCCTACCGTTGCCCACACTCGTAACTTGAGTAGCGACGAGCTTGGTTGGTCGTTCGGTCTGTCGTCTCATCGGACGACGTGTATTTGGTCGCCGACCCCTTATGGAAACTCTCTGTGTGTGTGTGGTTCGTCATTTCTCCTTGTTATTCCACGGTGATTGGTTTTTAGGGTTTTCGGAGTTCTTGAAGTGCTTACGTGCAACTGTGTGTAGCTACTGTGATTTCCACTGAGCAGGTGAATGCTGTCTGCGTACTGGAGTAGTCAGACAGTCGGTTGCGATAGAGCATCGAGGAAGCGTGAGCTCAGGCTGGGAATTGGTTAAGCGATTGGTTGGTTCGTCAGCCATTCGTAGGTCGTGCTGCAATCAGATCGTTTAGTGTTAAGCTTGGCTGACTGTCTCACCTACACTGTAGTTAGTGTTTCCTCCCCAGACCGACCCTTGCAACAATTCTGAACACCATTGTTTGTTGTTTGTAATTGTCATTTTATTTGGTCCCAGGTACTGTGCCAGGTCTTCAGCTGTATTGATATTGTTTGTTTTATGTTTAGTATAGTGCCCTCAGCCGAACTTCATAACAACTTTAAGGTAGGCCTTTAGCCGTGTTTCATTTAAAATTCTTGTTGCTCTGTATTTAGGCCAGCAGCAGCGTTTGTTTCAGAATCTGTGGCTTTAATATGTAAATCCTTGTCTGTAAAGTTTCTCTTTGATTATTATGATGTCTTGAAACGGCCTTCAGCGGTGTTGTGTAAATTTTTATCTCAAGGTTGTATTTCATTATTCTTGAATAATTGTTTGGGAAGGCTCTGAGCACTATGGGACTTACCATCTATGGTCATCAGTCCCATAGAACTTAGAACTGCTTAAACCTAACTAACCTAAGGACATCACACAACACCCAGGCATCACGAGGCAGAGAAAATCCCTGACCCCGCCGGGAATCGAACCCGGGAACCCGGGCGCGGGAAGCGAGAACGCTACCGCAATTGTTTGGGACTTCAGCCGACAAGATACTTCAAGTTTTCTTAAGATGTTTTTCTGTTGTACTGTGTAAAAGCTTATCTTTAAAGCCTCTGTTTATTATGTAAAGAAAAATTTTTATTGGGCTCTCAGTCCTGTCACAGTCACTGCTCCAGACATGCTGAACCGTGCGGATGCCATTATTCGTGCCGACCGGAGTATCACAACTCGATTCTCTTATGGGGAAAACTCTTTGAGATGACGAGAGTGTCAGTAATGCAGTGAAAACATGGCTACGCCTACAGGACAGGAGCCCTTACCAGCAGGGAATACATGCTATTCCACAACGTTGGAGTATGGCCATAAAGCGTTATGGAGACTACGTAGAAAAACAGGACATGAACAAGACATGTTGCTGTATATTGTCACCACTGACTCTTAACAATAAATATGTTCTGAGAAACAAAATGTGGGTCATTACTTATTGATCGACCATAATGAAAATGGATGCACGTACATTATGTGTGTACGTACAGGGTCAGAATTATTGAACTATGTGAAATAAAATCATCATAACTTGTGAATGGTTTGCGTTAGGACGTTGAAACTCCACAGTTGGCCGCGGGGCATGATGGGAGTTAGTATGTAAATATGGTTTAGTTACGAAACCCACTCTCATTTGGATGCATTCGTCAGTTAGCAAATTTGGTCTATTTTGGGGGACTGAGAATCCGCATTTCGCGATCGAGCAGTCTCTTCAGCCTCAACGGGTGACTATGTGGTGTTTAATGTCCGGTCCTGGAATAATCCGTGCGATATTCCTTGATTACATGGTGACTAACGAACAGGACTGGAAAGTTTTGGAAGATGATTTCATCCACATTATTCAAAATGACGCTGATTCTGACAAGATGTGATTCATGCAAGATGGGACTCGACCCCATTGAAGCAGGGAAGTGATGTTCTGGAGGAGCATTTTGGGGACCGCATTCAGGCTCTCGGATACCCAGAGGCCACTGGCATGGGCCTCGATAGGCCGCGACATTCTCCGGATCTGAACACATGCAACTGTACAGCAATAACCCGAAAACTACTGCTGAGCCGGAAACAGCCTTTCAGGAGGTAAATGTAAATGTCGTGTGACTAGGGCCTCCTGTCGGGTAGACCGTTCCCCGGGTGCAAATCCTTCCATTTGACGCCACTTCGGTGACATGCGCGTCGATGGGAATGAAATGATGATGATTAGGACAACACCCAGTCCCCGAGCGGGGAAAATCTCCGACCCAACCGGGAATCGAATCCGGGCCCTTAGGATTCTCATTCTGTCGCGCTGACCACTCAGCTACTGGAAGCGGACCTCTCAGAAGGTCATCGGCAGGATCTATGTTCCTACACTTCAGCGGGTCATGAAGAATTTCGCTATTCGTCTTCGCCACATCATCGCCAATGATGGCAGGCGTATAGAACATGTCATACCCCAAATCTGAATACCTGTAGTGACATCTACATGTTGAATGAAGTGTGTGCACACCGTAGTTTGTAACTAATTTACATTTATTTCGTATAGTTCAATAACTATCGCCCTGTATGTTCCACATCTATTCCTAAATCAGTTGACCGATTTCATCCAGCTTTCGTACACGTATGCCTTACTGTCAGGTAATAGTCTCTGGAAAGGTGGAGGCAAGAACCGTCTACCTATCAAAGGGGTTGGGGTGAAAATGTAGCGTAAGTCGAGACACTTGAATTTCTACATTTCTTTCTTTTGCTTGTGCCATTTTTCCCGCGGATACGCAGGGTCGGCATAGTTAATCGGACGTGGCAATGTTAGTTGAAGGGGTGGCCGGATGCCCTTCCTGCCTCCACCCCGTACCCCCTGGGAAGGAATTAGTGTACCCCCAACTGTCTACGACTAGTGTAATCCATGGAATAGTGGGAAAGTGTTCAGATGTCTGCGAGCCGTGTAACTGAGGCGGGACGTGGGGATCAGCCCAGTATTCACCTAAGGGTATGCGGAAAACCGCCTAAAAACATCCAGGCTGGCCAGCACACCGGCCCTCGTCGTTAATCCGCCGGGCGGATTCGATCCGGGGCCGGCGCTCCTACCCGAGTCCAGGAAGCAGCGCGTAAGCGCGCTCAGCTAACCTGGCGGGTCACTTGAATTTCTACATTTCATTCAGCCATTATTTAAGATTGAGAGCACTAAGCGCTTGCAAGAAATTTAACACATAATCTGAAACCGTTATGACGTTTTTACTCGCTGAGAAAAACATACTTTACGAGATACGACGCCATAGACAAAACAGCTGCAATATGCATGACGTTTAAATTTATTACTTCTTTGATACTTCTTCTTCTGCTTCGTTAGGACCCTTCAGATTAACGTGTGGCTTCTTTTGCACGTCTTCTTTCTTCCCAATGAAACCACCACTGGAATCAGTTCCCTAGACGCTCATGCGGTGGACCTCTCTGACGAGGCTGCCCCCATGGCAAGACCTGCCGTAAGGCAGAACCCAAAGTTATTTATTTCTTCCCAATACCTCTTCATTCGCTTTTTCTGTTTCTTTCTTCTTCTGCTAAGACAAATTTGATTTTGGTGTCCGACCACCTGTGACCATCCACCAACCGTTTACACTTCTCTTTGTCCTGTACTACTGCCTACAGAATCCTTTTGTTTTATTCTATAGCCTTCCAGTCATCCGTGACTAACTTCGCCCAGTTGTTTCCCGTATGACATGTTGCTTTCCATATCTTCTTAGTCAACCTCTCCTCGTCCATCCTCATGATGTGCCCAACAAATCGTAACCTCCTCTTTCTACAGTTCCTGTCGTCTTCTGTATATCTAGATATCCCCATTTGTTTTGTGCCCCTTATGCCTCTCAGAATGTTCCGCTCCTTCTTCCCCAACTGTATACAAGCACTCTTGCCGAGTGTAATCGTTTCTGATGCATACAGAGCAGCATTTCTTGGAGTTGCTGTGTAATGTTGCAATTTGGCATTACGTGACAGATTTTTCTTGCCGTATGTTGTTTTCACAGCATAGCGAAGCTTCTCCAAATGCCCTGTCTACCGCGCTACTGTTGCTCTGTATACCGCCAATTATTTTCTCTCCAAAATAACGAAAACTTTTGACTTTCTCAACCACTTGGCCATCTATCTTCCAGTCAGACTCAGTGTTCAGTGTCTTGGTCTCCTTATGTGCAATCTTCAGTCCGACCTTTTCTGCCGTTTCGGCTAGATTTTTTTAGTGCTGTCTTTGCATCTTCTTCTGTCTCATTTAAGAGTGCCATCTGTGAATGCCAGGCAGTCTACTGTTGCATTATGTTTGACCTTGTACCCCATTTGCACACCTTTGATCATCATGTTACTACTTAGTTTTCTCCACTGTCTCACTACTTCGTCCAAATCCAGGTTAAATAAAACTGGTGAGGGTCCATCCCCTTCCCGGAGTTCTGTTATTATGTCCAAGCTGTCTGACAGCGTACTGCGATGCCTCATCCTGGCAGCAGTGTCGCTTAACCTTTCCTTCATTATTGCGTGTGTTCTAGCCTCCAGTCCTCTATCTTTCAACACATGAAGCAGAGTACTTCTGTCAACTGAATCGTAGGCCTTTTGGAAGCCCACAAATGTCGCTATTGTCTTTTTTCCTTTCCTGTGTCTGTGTTCTATTATCCTTTTTATTCCCAGTATCTGTTGTGTACAGTTCCTCCCTTTTTTAAGAGCACACTGGTACTCTCCTATTGTCGGGTCCAGTTGTTCTTCAACTGTCTTCAGCAAGATTCTCGACAAGACCTTGTACCCTATGTTTAAGAGAAAGATGCCCCTGTACTTATCCAGTACTTTCTTGTCGTCTTTCTTGTGTGATGGTATTATAATGGCTTCTTTCCAGTCTGTGGGTATTTTCTTATTTCTCCAGATATCCATTATTATATTGTACGTAATTCTTTCTGTTTCATACCCATCCCACTTGATCTCTTCAGCACAGCTACCATTACTACCTTATATCCTTTTGTTTTTGGGGTTTTTAATTGCCTCTGCTACTTCTGCCCTGGTGGGTGTATTGTCTAGACTATCCCGACTTTGGTCCCTAGAGCGTAATTGTGTCTACTTTACTGATGGTGCTTCTCCATTCAGCAAATCCCAAAAATACCAGTTATTTCCTCGCACACCTCTTTGTCGCCAATTTTTATTGTGCCATTGTCCTATTACGAAGGTTCTTTTGCCTCTAAGCCTCTAAATTCTGCTCTTCGTTGCTACTATCTCTATTCGCAATGAATTTCGCAGACAGTAACCAAATATGCCGCTGAATGTGCGTAGAATATCACATCATTGTACGAAACTTTGTTCAAGAGATTTGGCGACATAAACAATGAGATGTGTTAAAAACTGCAGCATCAACCATGACGTTTAAATTTATTACGTCGTTGCTACCAAGTGAATTCGAAACAAATTTTGGTAACTGCATCCACATATGCTGGCGAATGTACCTGCCCAGTTATTTTACTGTGCGACACAATTAAGGAGGTATGGCGTCCTACACTTTACGTACAAAACCAGACGCTGTGCGGTATGCGTGTGAATGCACGGCTATAAATAAATGCCTGGAGGAATCCGGGTATCTCTGCTATTTGGCCTATAATTATAAGCGTCTACCAAAAAATGGTTCAAATGGCTCTGAGCACTATGGGACTCAACTGCTGAGGTCATTAGTCCCCTAGAACTTAGAACTAGTTAAACCTAACTAACCTAAGGACATCACAAACATCCATGCCCGAGGCAGGATTCGAACCTGCGACCGTAGCGGTCTTGCGGTTCCAGACTGCAGCGCCTTTAACCGCACGGCCACTTCGGCCGGCTAAGCGTCTACCCATAGAGTATAAATATCTATGGAGTGAGCATTCGGATGCGCGGAACGAGAAATCTGTCCTGCTGCTCTAGTCACGTGGTATTGGAATGGCACATGTTAGTCCGAATAGCGCTTAGCGTATTTTGAGTGTTATTACTTCGATAGAACAAACAGATCATCTCCACAAGTATCCGGAAACTTTGTATATGCGTTTTATAGACGTCTTAACAATTTTATACCTGGAACTGAAATAGTTTTAAAGCTGTGAAGAGCAAGGGTATTGTGGTTTTTGGCACAGTATCATAGCTCAGTACCACTTTACTTACGTTTTTGCGGGTTGGGAAAAGAAGTGACAGCCAGCAATACCTTTTTAGGTTTTCTATTGCGCTTATTCATGTTGTCGAATTTCCGTTCTAATTAAGAAGCATTCACATTGTTCACATGGCTCTGAGCACTAAAGGACTTAACTTCTGAGGTCATCTGTCACCTAGAACTTAGAACTGCTTAAACCTAACTAACCTAAGGACATCACACACATCCATGCCCGAGGCAGGATTCGAATCTGCGACCATAGCGATCTCGCGTTTCCAGACTGTAGCGCCTAGAACCGCTCGGCCACTTTGGTCGGCTAAGAAGCATTCTTCAGCGAAGTGTTTAGGGCACACTTTCGAATATTTCGTAGGGACGAAATTCTTTCTTTTTATTTTGCGGAGCCATATTTTGAATCTCCGTTCTTCCTTCGGGAAATCAGAATACAAAAATTATATAATGTGGGAAACTGTCTCATGCAGAAGTACTTCGATACACACTAGGGTTTGAGGACCTGAATAAGCTGCAGGAAATTAATCACACTGTTTTATACACAGATGAACATAGCATGAATACGTGAACACTGACTGGCAGCTTAAATGCACTTGCAAGTTTATCGAGCATTTCTCTCGTAAACACATGGGCAAAAAAAAAAAAAAAAAAAAAAAAATTGCGCAAATTTGTTCTACAGTACAAGACATTATAATACGGCGTATCGATATTTTTAAACGTATGAAGCGCCTTACATCTATATGATGTTCACTATTACAGATTTGTTGTACGTACCTATGGAAAGTAACTGGTCCTCCTTTCACGTATTTCTCTTTACATCAGTAGCAACAACAATACCGAACCATGGCTGTTATTACTATTAAAACGTGTAGAAATGTATGTAAAAAACAGGTGAATACGTGTAATATTAAAGCTTCGCCATTACCACAAATTGCAGACAAGCAGCGACGTCCCATTACGACGTGACTAGCCCGGATTGATGCGCAGTAGACTTTCCTCGCTCCATAGATATTTATACTCCATGCGTCTGCCCGACGACCGACATTGAAAATGGGGATGACCGTGCTTTTTTCCAGTTCATTCACATACTTAGTTGATCCAGCTACTGTTATAAAATGAGCAAACCCTTTCGCACAATTTCTGTAGCATCTCACAGATCAGGTAAAGCATCACCAAAGACCGAGTAAGGAGCAATTAAGAGAGAGAATATTAGAAGTTGTTCGGAGATGCGGGTGGCGGTCAGTCGAGTGTCTCACGTCAGGAGGTCACAGGGAAAAATACTCCAGTTCGTGGAAGTGATCGATGAAAGCCTTTGTCTGCGCAGTCCTCGTCCGTTCGTCCCCAAGCTGCCGGACGTTAACAACACGACCATCGGATCTCTGGTCATCGCCGGTCTTTCTGAGGCACTCGGCACGCAGGCAACTCTATCCTCTCAGCGTCCATCTCCTTTTCCTTCTCAGCTCTCTCTCTCTCTCTCTCTCTCTCTCTCTCTCTTCCTCCCTCCTTCCCTGTCCACCCCCCTCGCTTTCGCTGCTCTCTGTGCAACTTTGTTAGCGGGGCCAGAAGAGCCAGCAAATATTTGATAAGCTGCGCAGCCTTTGAGAGGCCCTCGCTTCTGAGAGATGCGCGCGTGTTGCAGGCGCTGTTTTTCGGCTCGTATTACATTTTGTTGTTACTTATATGCTCAGGAGCATTCTGCCTTTCTGCGAAGCAGCGGCCGCTGTAGCGCGAGTCTAGGCGTCTGTCAGTATTACGAGGCCAGCACGATCTCTGTAAAATGGAATAAACATCTAGCGGAGGCCTTTCCTTAACATGTTGTGATCACAACAAAATCCCATTATTTCGCTTGGTAACTTTTTGTCGCCAGTATCCTCAGTATTTTAGTCTTCATAAGCCTTTAACCTTTTTCTCCTCGATTGCTTCTTCCAGCGCTAACGATTGATCAAGTCTGTACTAAGTATTATCGTTGGTGAAAGTGTCAAATGTTATGAACGTGTCTTATGAAAGTTTTTTACTTCTATTTATAATAACTGCCTCTCTGCAGCATTATACCGGCCGAGCGGTTCTAGGCGCTACGGTGCGGAACCGCGCGACCGCTACGGTCGCACGTTCGAATCCTGCCTCGGGCATGTATGTGTGTGATGTCCTTAGGTTAGTTAGTTTTAAGTAGTTCTAAGTTATAGGGGACTGATGATCTCAGAAGTTAAGTCCCATAGTGCTCAGAGCCATTTTGCAGCATTATCTGTACTGAATACTAATTCATCGCTATCTATCAGCTCATCAACTGTCTTTTCCATTAATCTGGATATAATTATTACAGCAGCTTACTTTTTCCATCATTTACCTTCCCGCGAGAGGATGCAGGCGTCCACCACCAACGTCGAAATTACGCGAGCTTGTAGTGTGCGAGCTGGCCGCACATCACGCCCCGATGTTATTTGGGTGCGAGATGCCACGCACGCCGCCCTATGCCTTCCAGTCTCGTCCCTCCCATCGTCAACAATATTTTCCGTCCTCCCCTGAAAGTCTTTTTTCCTAGACCCTATGGAAGGGAGGAACAATTTATTATTCTTGGGGAAGACTGATGATAAGACAAAACATCCGTAATTCTGGTGTCTTCCCATGGTGTAAAGCCTGCCTCGTATTCTATTGTGTGTAATAGTTAAATTCGTATGAAAATTCAGTTGACTTTGAACCTTCTTGTTTCGTGTCTGTGAATTTCCGCCGGCCGGAGTGGCCGTGCAGTTCTAGGCGCTACAGTCTGGAGCCGAGCGACCGCTACGGTCGCAGGTTCGAATCCTGCCTCGGGCATGGATGTGTGTGATGTCCTTAGGTTAGTTAGGTTTAATGAGTTCTGTTCAGGCGACTGATGACCTCAGAAGTTCAGTCGCATAGTGCTCAGAGCCATTTGAACCATTTTTTGTGAATGTCCCACCACCTCTTATTTTAAATTTTTCTCCCTGAAACACCTGCTGCAGATTACATGTCCTAAGCTGCCACGGTCAAGTATACAGGTGGTCTCTAGGAATACATAACCGATAGGCAGTTCATAAAGTGAGCAGTCTTTTAACACAGGTGTCAAAATTGTTAAATATAAAACTCAATGGAGAGTCCAATAGTCTGCTGTAGCTGTATTTATTCAAGTCAGTTACAGACCCACACAACCTGTTTCGCAACTTTAAAGTTTTTTTTTCCTTTATTGATTTTCAATTCCCCCCGAAGGGGGGGGGGGGGGGCTGGCAGCAACTTAGTACGCTGCTCTTCAGCCTACAGACTTTTATTTTAAAGAACGAAAGAAGAAAAGAAACAAGAAAAAACACCCGATAAAACAGTGACATCAAGTGAAAAATGGCGGAAAAATGCAGAAAGTTAAAACAGAAAGCAAAAGGGGTTGGCAACGTTAATAAAAGACACAGGAATCAGGCAAGTAACATAGTACACACAGAATTAAAAAAACACGGCGACAGTCTGGTTTCTGTTCGCAAGAGATAAAAGGCACACCCAGCGACAGTATGATGGCCGTTCGCAACACTTCCCAAAAAACACAACACGGAACACTCACTGTAAAACACGCACTGTAGAACACTCACTGTCGAACGCTGCACGAAAGTGGCGGCACAAAGATGACACTCCCGAGCCAAAGGCAGATGGGGGAGGGGGACCTGGAGGAGGGGGAAGAACAAGGAGGGAGGAAGGAAAAAAACGAAAAAAAGGGGGAGAACCAAGGAGGGAGAGGACTAATAAAGGGGGAGAAGGGCAGCCGTGAGAGGGAATGAGAGGAGGCAGAGGAGGGAAATGTAAAAGGACTCGGGGGAGAGAAGGGGGCAAAGAGGGGGGAGGTGGGGAAGAAAGAGGATGGAAGGGGGACAGAGGGAGCCCGGGAAAAGGACAGAGGAAAGGAGGGGGAGTGAGGATCAGAGTTGATGGGAGGGATAAATGGAGGGAGAGAGGGCATCATCCGGGAGGGGGAGTTGATGGAAGCCACCTTGGGAATGGAGATCTAGGGTGTAGAGATGGAGGGTAGGGGGGACACAACAGTGAAGACGTGGCAGGGGGCGGGGATGGGAGAGGAGAGGGGGTTCAAGGCGGCGGGAGATGTAGAGGATGCGGATATGTTCGAGGAATAGGAGCAGATGGGGGAAAGGAATGAGATTATAGAGGATCCTCGTGGGGGATGGGAGGCGTATACAGAAGGCGAGGTGGAGTGCATGACGCTCAAGGATCTGGAGGGACTTATAGAATTTGGGGTGGGGCAGATATCGAGGCAGGACTGGCATAACAGAGGATGGGACAGATTAAGGATTTGTAGGTGTGGAGGATGGTAGATGGGTGCAACCCCCATGTCCGGCCAGAAAGGAGTTTGAGGAGTTGGAGGCGGTTGTGGGCTTTGGATTGGATGGAGCGGAGATGAGGGATCCAGGTGAGGTGACGGTCAATGGTGAGGCCAAGGTAAGTGAGGGTGGGGGTGAGGCGGACAGGACGGGCGCAGACAGTAAGGGAGAAATCCAGGAGCCAGAAGGAGCGAGTGGTACGACCTACGATGATTGCCTGGGTCTTGGAAGGATTGATTTTCAGGAGCCACTGGTGACATCATGCAGCAAAAAGGTTAAGGTGATTCTGGAGAAGGCGTTGGGACCGTTGGAGGGTAGGTGCGAGGGCGAGGAATGCGGTGTCATCAGCATATTGCAAGAGGTGCACTGGAGGGGGGAGGGGTTGGGGCATACCTGCCATGTACAGGAGGTAGAGGAGAGGGAAGAGGACAGAGCCCTGGGGCACACCTACAGAGGGGTAGAAGGTGTGGGAATTGGCATTATGGATGGTAACATAGGAGGGGCGGTGGGAGAGGAAGGAGGCCATCAGACGGATGTAGTTGATAGGAAGGGTGTAGGTTTGGAGTTTAAACAGGAGATCGGGATGCCAGACACAGTCGTAGGCCTTTTCGAGGTTAAGGGTGACAAAAATGGCCGAGCAACAGGAGTTAAGCTGGAGGGAGAGGAGATGAGTGAGGCGGAGGAGTTGGTCATCAGCAGAGAAGGAAGGTCGAAAGCCACATTGGGTGTTGGGGAGGAGGTGGTTTTGGCAGAGGTGGTGATGGATGTGCCGGGAAAAGATGGATTCCAAGAGCTTGCTGAACACCGATGTGAGACAGATAGGACGATAGGAAGAGGCATCAGATGGAGGCTTGTTGGGTTTGGAGAACATCAGGATACGGGAGGTTTTCCACAGGTCGGGATAGAAGCCAGTGACAAGGATGACATTGTAGAGGGTGGCAAGGATTGAAAGGAAGGAGGGAGGGCAGTGTTTGAGGTGGCGATAGGTCATGCAGTCGTGGCCGGGAGCAGCGTTGCGTTTAGTGCGGAGTGTGAGGCTGATGTCCTGTGTAGTCATGGGAGTGTTAAGTTCAGATGGTGGTGTGTGGCCCAAGCACTGGAAGCTAGGAGCAAGGGGAAGAACAGAGGTATTCGTACAGTCCATGACATCAGGGAAGAGGGAATAATCAAAGTGGGGATCATCTGGGATGGAAAAAAACATTGGAGAGGTGAGAGGCAAAGTGGTTGGCCATACTGAGGTTGTCAGGAAAGGGATGGTTATTAAGGAGGAGAGGGTACTGGGGGATGGAGCGGTTCCCAGTAAGGCGGTGGAAAGCAAACCAATACTTGGAAGAGTTTATGGAGAGTGTGGTGTTGAGTTGTGTACATGTCTGGCGCCAGGCACGGTGTTTCTTCACAGTATGCAGGTTGCGGATGTGTCGTCGTAATTGCCGGTGGCGGGTAAGTGTATCCCAGTCACGAGTGCGGAGAAAAGAGCGGTAGAGGCGGCGCGACTCTCGAAGGAGAAGGACGGCCTGTGGAGGCAGGGCGAGGCAGTTAGGATGGATGGCTTTGGTGGGGATATGGGTGGCGACGGCGTCAGACAAGGTCTGGTGCAGGAAGGCAGCAGTGCGAGAGATGTCTTCAGGAGATTGGAGGGTAAGGTCGTGGCCGTCAACCTGGGTGTGAATGGAGTCCCGGTAGGCATCCCAGTTGGCACGGGAGTAATCATGGACAAGTTTAGGAGGGACGTCGGGGCGAGGAGCGTTGTGGGGATGGCGACCATTAGAGATAGTGAGGAGAACAGGAGCATGGTCACTGCCAATGAGGTCAAGGACATCTGCCGTGATGCGCCCAAGGAGGTTGGGAGAGGCAAGGACCACATCAGGAGTAGTGTTGGATTCGGGTCAGGTGTGCTGAGGCAGGGGAACCAGGTCTTCCTGGAGGGTGGTGAGAAACTGATGCCACCGCTGGAGGTCGGCAGGATCATGGCTGTGGATATTGAGGTTGGCGGCAATCACGTAGGAGGAGAAGGTGCTGTCAATGTGGGCCAGGAAATCGTACGGGATGGCGGTCCGAGGGCAGACATAAATGGTGGCACAGGTGACGGTAAGAGTGAGGAAGAAGAAGCTGAGGGTGAGATGCTCGGCAGGATTGTTAAGGAGAAGTTGGGACCGGACAGGGAGGTGCTTGAGGTGGCCTATAGCAACTCTGCCACGTGCCAGAGGGTACGGTTTATCGGTGCAGTGAAAGGTGTACGGAGCTGTGGAGATGGAGATACAGGGTTGAAGGAAGGTTTCATTTAGGGCAAAGGCATCCATGTGGTGCTGACGGAGGGTGTGGAGGAAGAGGAGTTTGTGGGTGGGCAGGGAGCGAATGTTGTGGTACAGGATATGGTCGGGTTGTTGTACTATGGGAGGGGAGAGTTAGACGAGGGTGGTGAGGGGGGTGAATGTGAAGTGGGCCTGGTTCTGGGAGTATGTGGCATAGGTGGTAAGATGGAAGATGGAACGGGCAGCGAGGGCGATTTGGGAAAGGGTTTGGGAGTGCTGGAAGGGTGGATGTTTTGGAGCACAATGGTTATGAAACGGATGATGTCCTCGGCAGTAGGTGGAGGGCGGAGACGAGTTGTTGGGGTGGATGGGGTCATCAACAGGATGGACAGGGATGGTGAGCTCAGGGGTGACTGGAGGAGGTTTCGCTTTACACTTCGAGGAGTAGGTAGGATGTGGTTCGTTGCAAGTGTTGCAGGAGGGGGGAGAGGTGAAGTTGGGGCAATTCTTGAGGAAGTGTGAAGCTTTGCAGTGGGGACAAGTAGCGGGGTTCTTGCAGGCAGAGGTAACATGGTCGTTGTGTGCGACAGCGTTGGCAACGGTAGGATTGGACTGGGGAACGGGAGGGGTCCACCTTATGGCGGCGATTGTAGATGAGGGCTCCCTCGGTGAGGGAGGAAGGAAGATTCAGTGAATATCTGCATGAGAAAAGTCGGCCTGGAATCATTGAAGATGCGACGTGCCGAGCGGATTTCAATGTCGGGTCTGGAGTTGAGTTCTGCCAACACCTCAGCCTCCATGATCACGGGGCTAAGCTTCGTGATCATAGCGGTGAAGGTCGGCGGGCGTGGGGGTGGTTGAGGCTGATGGGGAGAGGATGGGGTGTGGTAGGTGGTGAAGGTTGCACGTTGGCGAAATTGGATACGGGGAATGCAGGAGAGGAGATCGGTGTGGAAGGAAGCATTGGGGGATTTAATGAGGACCGAGTCCTTGCGAGGAATCAGAAGGGAGATGGGGGCATTGGGGTAGTATTTCCGGATGGCGAGGGTGAGGGAGCGGGCATCAAGGAATTGAGGGTCAGGATTGGCGAGGACAAAGGTGTGGGTGGCAGGTGTGGTGGGGGCTGGGGGTGGGGTCGCGTCCATGGGGGTGGGTGGGTCACGGGGATTAGGGTTTTTTTGGAGGAGATTTCGGGGGAAGGGTCAACATTCGGGTGCTTTAAAGGTTTCATGGTCACGACCGGGTGGAGAGTGGGCTGGGGGACGGGTTGCAGGGGGAGATGGCGGGGGGCAGGACCACCCTGAGCAGCAGATGACGCAGAGGGATGGGGCGTGGGTGTCAACTTTTAAGTTGCATCTATTGGTGTATATCTGCACAGACTAATTCTTTAAATTAATGCTCTGATAATGAGGAATTGAAATTACTGAGGTATCTTAAAGTACTGAATGACTATACATAAATATGGGAGAAAATATTACGCATCAGGTTAGAAAATTAGGTATGGATCTGTTGTGTACATAGTTCCGCATAGTCAGCGCATACACAACTTTCCCACTAGAGCTCGCCCCGCTTAGCAAAACAGCGCAGGTGCAGCGCTCGTCCATCTCCACACTACGAGATGGCGCTGCCTTAGAGACAGACCAAATTCTGCTTCCGGCGATCCGCGTATTAATATGTATGTTACGGGACTCGAACGCTAACCACTCGGCTGCCGGCGCTTGCTGGTAAAACGGCCATGCACAGGTGTATATATATGACGACATTTGACGATCGAAATTATCTTGCGATTTTCTCAATAACGCTTGAGGAGTACGCGGTACTGCTTACACATTTTGTTGTCCTCATAGAGGACTACGAGTGTACGAAGTTTGGGGTATATCCGCGTTCCAAACGTCGTGGCCTCCCCTTGTGAGTAAAGTTGGGGTATTTGTACAGGCGCTGATAGCTGCGCAGTCGAGAGCCGCACAAACGGAACGTCATCATCACAAGCTCGGTATGGAGTTCTTGTGGTGGAGCTTTCCATTCCACCACTACCCCCAGCGCCGTTGGACACTGCTGAATGGTAGATGGTGCACATGGACGTTCTGCAGAACGTCTCCATAATGTATATCAAAAGTTCAATAATGGATTTAAGTCGGGGGAACAGGCAGGCCAGTCCAATCGCCCTAAATTCTCTCGTTCCAAGAGCTATTCAGCTTGTGCGGTTCGCTGCGGTCAGGCATTGCAACCATGAAACTGAAGTCCGAGTGAACTCCTGGATAGACGCGTATGCGAAAGGAGTACAGCGTCACAATATCGTCGACCGCCATACGAGGTTACAGAGTCAAACAAATACCCTTGGTATTCTTCTTCTTCTTCTTCTCTCTTTTTTTTAATACAAACGTCCAATAACCTTCTTAGCTGTTGATTGTTCAAATCTTTAGTCTTCCCTATGGTTTGACGCGGTTCCCCACGACTTCCTCTTTTGTGCCAACCTCTTCATCCTGGAGTAGCACTTAGACCCTACATCCTCAGTTATTTGCTGCGTTCTTCCAAACTCCATCTCCCCCAACAGTGTTTACCCGACATTGTTGCCTCCATAATCCTGTACCTTTTTCTTTTCATTTTCCATACATTTCTTTCTGCGGTGACCCTCCTGACTCCTTACCAGTCTAGATATTTTTCATCATCCTGTAGCAACCTGTAATATAACATCTCAATCGCTTCTCTTCTCCAGGTTTCCCACACCCCATTATTCAATACAGAACTAAGCTGTGTTCATGTGTTCAGAACGTACATTCTCAGAAATTTCTTTCTAAAATTATTTGCGGTGACCCTCCTGACTCCTTACCAGTCTAGATATTTTTCATCATCCTGTAGCAACCTGTAATATAACATCTCAATCGCTTCTCTTCTCCAGGTTTCCCACACCCCATTATTCAATACAGAACTAAGCTGTGTTCATGTGTTCAGAACGTACATTCTCAGAAATTTCTTTCTAAAATTATTTGATATCTGTTTCAAACACATGATGAATATTCTGGGATGTATCTAGAACGAGTCTATCGCATCACCTTTGTACACTGCCACCTGATTTACTAATGACTAAGCGTATTTTATCACTCTGTTTCATTAAACCGTCAATTGTTACGTCAAGGTATATTCATGAGTTGACTTATTCCAAGGTTGGCTCATTGATGCTGAATTCAAAGCAGATTATGTTTTGTGTTTTGAGTAATGGATAGTTCTACGTAAGTGAACATTTAAAGTACGTTACCAACCGTTTACTGGAATACTGTCTTTTAAATTCTGAAGGTGGCGGGGTACAATACAGGGATCGAAAGGCTATTTACGATTTATACAGAAACCAGATGGCAGTTCTAAGAGTCGATGGGCATGAAAGGGAAGCAGTGATTGGGAAGGGAGTGAGACAGGGTTGTAGCCCCTAAGAGTCGATGGGCATGAAAGGGAAGCAGTGATTGGGAAGGGAGTGAGACAGGGTTGTAGCCAATCTCCGATGGTATTCAATCTTTATATTGAGCAAGCAGTAAAGGAAACAAAAGAAAAATTCGGAGTAGGTATTAAAATCCATGAAGCAGAGATAAAAGCTTTGAGGTTCGCCGATGACTTTGTAATTCTGTCAGAGACAGCAAAGGACCCGGAAGAGCAGTTGAACGGAATGGACAGTGTCTTGAATGGAGGATACAATATGGGCATCAACAGAAGCAAAACGAGGATAATGCAATGTAGTCGAATTAAGTCGCATGATGCTGAGGGAATAAGATTAGGATATGAGACACTTACCAAGTAGTAAACGAGTTTTGCTATTTGGGGAGCAAAATAATTAATGACGGTCGAAGTAGAGAGAATGTAAAATGTAGACTGGCAATGGCAACGAAAGCGTTTCTGTAGAAGAGAAATTTGTAACATCGAGTATAGATTTAAGTGCCAGGAAGTCGTTTCTGAAAGTATTTGTAAGGAGTGTAGCCATGTATGGAAGTGAAACATGGACGGTAAATAGTTTGGACAAGAAGAGAATAGAAGCTTTTGAAATGTGGTGTACAGAAGAATGCTGAACATTAGATGGGTAGATCATACAACTAATGAGGAGGTATTGAATAGAATTGGGAAGAAGAGGAGTTTGTGGCACAAGTTGACTGGAAGAAGGGATCGGTTGGTAGGACATGTTCTGAGGCATCAAGGGTTCACCAATTTAGTACTGTAGGGCAGCGTAGAGGGTAAAAATCGTAGAGGGAGACCAAGAGATGAATACACAAAGCACTCTCAGAAGGATGTAGGTTGCAGTAGGTACTGGGAGATGAACAAGCTTCCACAGGATAGAGTAGCATGGAGAGTCTCTGGCCTGAAGACCACAACAACAACAACAACAACAACAACAGTAACAACCAATCTTCGAATAACTGATATCGTACAAAGACCTTGTCTTGTCCTCTAGCTATATACCGTGTAATAATGATAACCCAAGCAAACTACTCTCGCAACCTGGAAACGTATAATACGCATTAAAATAATCTAAATGATTAGGAAATGAAAAATATACGACATATGTCCTTAGTATTAAAGAATAAAGTGTTGTGAACGGAACTAGAGCGTTTGTTAGCTCCAAAGTGATAACGAATGGAAACAGGGAAAATATGTCATGTTAATTTCTTTGCCTCAGATGCTAAGAAGAACGATCAATACAGATTCGAGAAAAAACATATTATTTTTATTGGAATTTTAATTAGTCCTCACATGTATTCAGTGGAGGAAAAGTGTATTGCGAAACAAGAAAGTGGAGAAAAGGTTCCAGCTAATACCCACGACGGGTCAGTTCAATAAAAATTTTCCAATGTTAATTTTGTGAATCTATCGGCTCATTCAGAACGAAAACTGCATCAGAAGATTCATCACTTGTGGTATCCTCTCTGTTATAGCATATTGCTAACTGTTTTTTAAATGTTACAAATTAGAAATCCTATTTTGTCTACTCGGGAAATATCTCTCTCTGGGCTTCCATTGCTAAGTATCTTCAGTGCTGAAAACGAACGCGGTGGCAAAATACCAGGTAATGAATTGCCACAATGTGTTTCGCGTTTTAATTAAACGCAGTGGTAGAAAGTACATGTTTCATCCCACGTCTCGAATGCTGATATGTCGACCAAAGAAAGTATCGCTCCTGAGTATCGAAGCTACAGGTGATCTAAACTTCGGAGCCTAGCCGCTCTAAACATGCATCTTGATATGTCGATGATATATCGCGAGGGTAAACACGAACTATAATACCCACTTAACAGTTTCCAGCAGCAGCCATCCCGTTGAATCATTTAGGAGACAAGGGTATCTGTGCAGCGAAGTTTGCCCGTATGAGCAAACTGAATTAAGCGGAGTTCTAAAGCAGCCAAGTGTGGAAGAAGCGTTGGCTTGTTCTTATCCTCTTACCATGGCTGCACTTACTTTGATGTTGCAATAACAATTCCAGATTTAAGCCTCTCTGTGAGAGTTAGCGACTTCCGCATTTGCTGAAGTTTCGGCGGTCCGTAAGCATTCCACTAACATACATAACTTATTTACGTGCATTTTAGTATGTGCGGGGCACGGAGAGTAGAAATTCGAAGCTATAATCAAGATCCAGTAAACTTTTACAAAGTATATTACAGATTTTTCCAAATCGTCCTACCCAGACGATTCACACACTTACGTTCGTTTTATTTACATGAGACACCTCCCAATTAGGGAGACAACTGTGCTGGATACTACTGTGATTCGCTAGGTAAACAAGATACATGGGAAACATCCTTTTCGGAACAGCACATCACCCGCTACCGTAAGAGCAAGATTTTCTCGCTCCCTCTCCTTCCCACAGCTACGTTGACTGAATACTTTTTGCTAGCAGCAACCAAACTTTGGATTGATCGCTGTCGTAATTTCAGAGAAATTAATCACATCCCTAGCTTTACTGCGAAGTTAATGACTAATCTCCTGAAACGAAAACAGTCTCGTCCTTGTTTGTGTGCACACCGTAAACCCCATTAGAACACTTCTATTTCCGATTAGAACTTTATCATTTACTAAATCTTGCATCTGGTGTAACCTATCTGAACATCTCTCTTGTCATGAAATCTCAGTTTTGTACAATTACTCGTGACTACATTTTATTTTCAACTGGATGAACTAACCATTTATTGCCTCACTCATTTCCATATAGTATTGATTTAAAGATAACAGTTCGAATAAAAAGAAAATATTACTAACAAGAGGACCCTCCATACATTAAATCACTAATTTTTATGCACTTCAAATATGTTGTAGAGGCAATTAGCCTGAGTAACTGACTATCCGGTTTTTTATCGACGGGCATTGGTTTTCGAGAAAATCGATTTTGAAGTTCATTGCGTGCTTTGTATACTCGCAACATTCCATACATTCTGAGCAAGTCAGCGTAGCGCAGCGGTAAGGATTAACGGCTGCGGCGCTGGAGGTGCCGTGTTCGAATACTGCTCGTATACTTTTTATCCAAAATCGACCGAATTTTTAAATTTTATTTCAAAGAATGTCAACAAACAGCGCAAGGTGTGCGAAATTATTAACTTTTTCTGTCATAGAATATTACAAAATCTTATTTTTCACCATCCACGTTGCTTGATGTGCTAGAACAATATTGTGGATGATAGAAACAACCGAAGCACAAATTTTCGCGGCACCACGCGCATTTTATGAAAGCAAACGTCTTGCAGGCGCATGGTTTCTGCGTGAGCGATACCGGGAAAGACAATTCTTTCGCATTCAAAAAGATTTGTCTTTCATCCGCTAATTTCGATGAGAACCATGCGTATCTAATCATGCTTTCAAAACTAGGTGCGCTGATGTAAGATTACCGAATGTGATTCTATCGAATCTTTCCTAGAAGTGATCTCTCTATTGTCTTTCATCAAGTCGGGAGCATTGTGAACAATTTTCGTGAAGATTTTCACCTGTCGCTAAACATAAACATCGCAGGGCTGGCAATAAGGAGTAAAATTTGATGGGGCCATTTGTAGGGTGCAGGTACTCCCTTTCGTTTCATCGGTGAATGTCGTATAAAGTTGAATCCGTTTACCCTCCCCACGAATCGATAATGTACAAAAATGTTTTCTGTCCCATGTACGTAGAAACTGCAGAACGCAAAAATTCTTCGTACACCAGTTTCGTGAACTTCCCGGATTTCGTGCAGGACATGACTACATTTGTGCATTTCCCAGCTAATTCGACTACTCGTTTTTGAACGTTACGACCAAATTTTCCAGACGGTTCTTGCATACACAAAAAAAAAACATGTGGGAGCAGGATTCGAACACGGTACCTCCAGCGCGGTAGCCGCGAACCTTCACCGCTGCGCTACGCTGACTTTCTCGAATATATAATGCTACGGATATACAAAGCACAAAATGAACCTCAAAATCGATTTTCTCAAAAACCAAGGCCTGTCGCTAAAAAACCGGTTAGCCAGGTACTCAGGGTAAGGGCCTCTACAACATACACTCCTGGAAATAGAAATAAGAACACCGTGAATTCATTGTCCCAGGAAGGGGAAACTTTATTGACACATTCCTGGGGTCAGATACATCACATGATCACACTGACAGAACCACAGGCACATAGACACAGGCAACAGAGCATGCACAATGTCGGCACTAGTACAGTGTATATCCACCTTTCGCAGCAATGCAGGCTGCTATTCTCCCATGGAGACGATCGTAGAGATGCTGGATGTAGTCCTGTGGAACGGCTTGCCATGCCATTTCCACCTGGCGCCTCAGTTGGACCAGCGTTCGTGCTGGACGTGCAGACCGCGTGAGACGACGCTTCATCCAGTCCCAAACATGCTCAATGGGGGACAGATCCGGAGATCTTGCTGGCCAGGGTAGTTGACTTACACCTTCTAGAGCACGTTGGGTGGCACGGGATACATGCGGACGTGCATTGTCCTGTTGGAACAGCAAGTTCCCTTGCCGGTCTAGGAATGGTAGAACGATGGGTTCGATGACGGTTTGGATGTACCGTGCACTATTCAGTGTCCCCTCGACGATCACCAGTGGTGTACGGCCAGTGTAGGAGATGCCGGGTGTTGGCCCTGTGTGCCTCGGTCGTATGCAGTCCTGATTGTGGCGCTCACCTGCACGGCGCCAAACACGCATACGACCATCGTTGGCACCAAGGCAGAAGCGACTCTCATCGCTGAAGACGACACGTCTCCATTCGTCCCTCCATTCACGCCTGTCGCGACACCACTGGAGGCGGGCTGCACGATGTTGGGGCGTGAGCGGAAGACGGCCTAACGGTGTGCGGGACCGTAGCCCAGCTTCATGGAGACGGTTGCGAATGGTCCTCGCCGATACCCCAGGAGCAACAGTGTCCCTAATTTGCTGGGAAGTGGCGGTGCGGTCCCCTACGGCACTGCGTAGGATCCTACGGTCTTGGCGTGCATCCGTGCGTCGCTGCGGTCCGGTCCCAGGTCGACGGGCACGTGCACCTTGCGCCGACCACTGGCGACAACATCGATGTACTGTGGAGACCTCACGCCCCACGTGTTGAGCAATTCGGCGGTACGTCCACCCGGCCTCCCGCATGCCCACTATACGCCCTCGCTCAAAGTCCGTCAACTGCACATACGGTTCACGTCCACGCTGTCGCGGCATGCTACCAGTGTTAAAGACTGCGATGGAGCTCCGTATGCCACGGAAAACTGGCTGACACTGACGGCGGCGGTGCACAAATGCTGCGCAGCTAGCGCCATTCGACGGCCAACACCGCGGTTCCTGGGTTGTCCGCTGTGCCGTGCGTGTGATCATTGCTTGTACAGTCCTCTCGCAGTGTCCGGAGCAAGTATGGTGGGTCTGACACACCGGTGTCAATGTGTTCTTATTTCCATTTCCAGGAGTGTATTTTAATGCTTTCTTATCATAGCGTATCAGAGGCTTCTTGTTATTGCAGTTGAATTAGGTTATTAATATATAATTGGATTCAATAAAAATGTTCCGTTTTAACTAACATCTGATTGAAAAGTAAAATATTCACCACATTGCCGGCCGGAGTGGCCGAGCGGTTAAAGGCGCTACAGTCTGGAACCGCACGACCGCTGCGGTCGCAGGTTCGAATCCTGCCTCGGGCATGGATGTGTGTGATGTCCTTAGGTTAGTTAGGTTTAAGTAGTTCTAAGTTCTAGGGGACTTATGACCACAGCAGTTGAGTCCCATAGTGCTCAGAGCCATTTGAACCATTTGAACCATTCACCACATTAACTCCTCCATGTGAGGAGTGCAGACGAAATAAAATAGTAGATTCACACACAAAAGGTGATGTCACTTGATATGTATGACCACAATAATGCACGTTTTCCAGTTACATGTTTGTGCATTTTTCTTTGTAGTTTACCAGTGCTAAATAACAAAAAAAACTTCATACATCGTCTTTGAGGCCCAATTTGCATGAAGAGGTAACTGAAAGTCCGTAGATCTTAGGTACTGAATTACTCGCGAAATTGGTCTTCAGTTTGAAACAACTATATCCTAAATAACGTTTAACCAAGGATACACGCCTCATTAAGACTTAGACCTAGCTACACGCACATAGTATGAAGTCGTAAGCCATGCTTATGAAAATATCTATCTCAGATGAACTGGTGAGGGGTCAGTGACTACGTACGATATGTGCAAAGTATGCAGGTCGCTTCAATGTCAAGACAGCGAATGTGATAGAATTCTTAAGTTGGCAATAACTTATGATAAATTATTATCATCATTATTAGCAGCAGCAACAGCTAATGGACATCGCCTGTTGGATACAGGTCATCCCTAAGCTTTTTTACGCGTTACAGTCTTCAGCTTTATAGGAAAAATACGATGACCGATAGCACACTGCTTGCAACCTCATGTCGCCCAAACATCCATAAACAGGCAGTATACGTTCAATGCTACATAAGGCAATTAACATACCTTTGAACCAATGAAACATGCAACAGGAAAGAAGTATAATCAAATACATTCCAGTGGCCAATGATCATGCCGCTTTCACGTTTGACTCAGTCCTAGACAAGGTGAAGAAAGACCCAGACACAAACCAGCCCCATAAGAAAAAGACCGGAACAAATGTATATCTACCATCCCCACATGCTGGCAGTATAGCACAGAAGATTGCAAATATTTCCAAAAACCACAAAAAAATCAGTTTTCTATATCGAATAAATTACATGAAACAGTAATACTTAAGGTGTAATAATGACCCCATACTCAGACTCTTGAATATACAAAATAACGTACCAGGAATGCTTTATGTTTAGCCTAGGACCAGCAGGCCGAGATTTCAACTTCAGGTACACAGAATATATTGAAACCAACACACACAGCATCAGCAATATCCACACATATACACACTACAGGAGACCCATTTCGGCCAGTAGAGCAAAATGTCAAAGTATTCCACCATTTAAGCAAAGAACATAAAATGGATCTGTTACAAGAACCTGGGATAGATTCAAATGTCAGAAAATATGAAGATAAAATATTAAACGAGAAACTTGAAAATTAATCAGTGAATTTATGCGTATACTTTGATGGTACATTTAAATAAAAGGATTGGAACAGGGGAGAACTGGATGGGGAAGGCGGGAGCTTATGAAATAAATTGTGAGGACTGTGAAATGAAGTACGTGCCGGAAATTGAAATAAACTTTAAAGTTTAAAGAGCATAATAATAAAGAGCATCGTTCGTCGGTGGTGGCGAAGCACCTCAAGATAGAGCAGAATTCGTTGAATATCTTCACAGACAGAATGAAGGTATTGTACTTTGAAGATAAAGGGCGACTGTTGCCAAATTTAGAGGAAGTTTAGAATGCGTAAGCGTTTTAAATGAGAAGACGGAAGTGTCCAAGGGGAAATTCTGGGCCCACTTTAGCGATGTCCTCCTTGGGAAGCAGCCAGCAACTCATCCGTATTAGCGGTGTTAGGTTTTATGTTTTGTGTTGGTCTACGGATGCTCACGTTGGGGTAGTAATGGGTTTTAGAATTTTCTACAATTTGTCATAATTTAATGTTCATAGATATTTATGATGACAGTAGCATCATTGGGGACTGCCACATAAGTGTTACAGGACATTACTATCCTTGGTAGCTGTATAGGCTACCTTTGATTTACAGCTGTGCATTGAGAGTATAACATGCCGGCGTGAGATATCTTAAGAAGAATTGAGTTTGTGACAATGCATGTTTTCTGCTGTGTGTTTACTTTTGATGGTGCCTAAGGGCATAGAACTTTTAAGCTATGTTGTGCTACAGGATGATACAAATACATTTATACAGTTGTCAGTACGTGGAGTATTGCTACTTATTGATCGGTTTCCTTGTTTAGTAGCATTAGAAAATGAGATGATGTAGTACCGATTGATGTTGCGCTAAAAATATCACCCATTTGACAACTAGTGACATAACATTTTATGTACCGATTCATGAGACAGTTGTGCAGTGGCGTCACAACAAATAAAGTGGTTAAGATCTTCCATTAATACCTGCGTTTCCCCCTTAAGGGATACTTAAGTATCTGCACTTCAAATTAGTATTTTGCGAAGAATTAAAATCCTGTAATAACTACAGGAAATCATATGGATATGTGACTGGAAATTCATTTTGTCTGTGCTACAGGTGTTTATTAATTCGTCATAACTGTACAGTACATTGCAGTTCACGACATGCTGTGATGAGATTACCGTTAGAGAAGTTGTCTGAAGTGCACTCCCTGACTTCTAAGCATACGCAAACACGACGCAGCAGCGGCTGAGGGGCGCATTCAAATGCGCCGCTCTGCAACCGAATAGCGTCACGGCCACTATGAAAACATTGTTCCAGTGCCTCTACGTCTGCGATGGAGTCCGCATACACGATTTATTTCAGGTCATCCCGCCTGTAAGAGATCTAAACAATTGAGGTCCGGTGACCAAGCGGATCGTGTCACTGGACCACTTCGTTTGATGCATGGGGCGGCATACATGTTGTGCTTCCGCACGGAAATGCGGAAGCCAGGTGAAGCACCTTCATACATTAGCCATGTCAGCCTTCGCACTGCCAAAGGCACGTTTTCGAGCAGGACAGGCAGGATCACCCACTGGAAGTGTGGATTTGCCTCGCGTGTGAGGCGTTGTGCTGTGCGGTTGGTCCCGGCGGAGGTTCGAGTCCTCCCTCGGGCATGGGTGTGTGTGTGATTGTCCTTAGGATAATTTAGGTTAAGTAGTGGGTAAGCTTAGGGACTGATGACCTTAGCAGTTAAGTCCCATAAGATTTCACACACATGTGAACATTTTTTGAGGCGTTGTGGGAGGGTGACTGGTCCCATGAGGCCGTTGCTAGTAATCCACGCCCATACATTCAGAACGAACTGATGGTGATGTTTTGTTGCCACCACACCATGTGGATTCTCCATAGCCTACAGGTGGATTTATGAACTTTCACGTTACCGCCTCTTGTAATGTCTGTCTTATCTGTGAGTAGTGTGGATGACGGAAATCCCAGCACTGTAATGACGTGTGCGACGAGCCAGCAGCAAAACCGTTGCAACACAGGAATATCTGCAGGTAACAGGGCCTTCAGTGATAAGGACTGTGGTGCGTGTGGAGTACAGTGTGTTAACTGTAAGACGGTGGAGTTGTGAGGGGAGTGCGGGGAGAGGAGGAAGCAAGCATTGGCTGGCGTGGGGAGGGAGCCCTGGGGGGGGGGGGGACAAGGCACGCCTACCAGTTGCAGTGCTGGCACTACAAATTGCGCGTCACGCTTACACGAAAGCAGACGAAAGGCTTGGAAGTAAAACTCGCTGTAAATGTTGTTCGTAAACGAAACTGAAATCGTCATGTCCATTAAAATATATATCTCTGCTCACCTGTCCACACTCACTTGGGTCGAGGTTTTGGCGCATCTTCTTCATAGTTTGCGTTTTCTATAAGTAGCCTAAAGTTATTCCTGTCACGTATTATTTCTTCTGTAACACTTTTGTTGGCGTATTTCTTTACTGCTTCTATCCATCCTACAGTGTTTTTCAGCTTACTAACGTAATTAAAAATTTTCTTTGGAATCCGTGTTTCTTCCATTCTTTTTAAATGTCCATAAAATTTTAGCCGTCTCTTCCCCATTGTATCTGTGATCTTTTCTGTATTTTTGTATAGGTCTTCATTTCTCCTTTTAATCCACCTGTTTTCCTTGTTTTTCTCAGGACCTAGAATTTTTCTTAATATTTCTCTCTCTCTTTTTTCTAGTTCTCTTAATTCGCCTTTCTTATTCAATGTTAGGCACTCTGATCCATATGTTGCTTGTGTCCTAATAACTTAATTATAATGTTTAATATATATATATATATATATATATATATATACTCCAGGAAATCGAAAAAAGAACACATTGACACCGGTGTGTCAGACCCACCATACTTGCTCCGGACACTGCGAGAGGGCTGTACAAGCAATGATCACACGCACGGCACAGCGGACAACCCAGGAGCCGCGGTGTTGGCCGTCGAATTGCGCTAGCTGCGCAGCATTTGTGCACCGCCGCCGTCAGTGTCAGCCAGTTTGCCGTGGCATACGGAGCTCCATCGCAGTCTTTAACACTGGTAGCATGCCGCGACAGCGTGGACGTGAACCGTATGTGCAGTTGACGGACTTTGAGCGAGGGCGTATAGTGGGCATGCGGGAGGCCGGGTGGACGTACCGCCGAATTGCTCAACACGTGGGGCGTGAGGTCTCCACAGTACATCGATGTTGTCGCCAGTGGTCGGCGCAAGGTGCACGTGCCCGTCGACCTGGGACCGGACCGCAGCGACGCACGGATGCACGCCAAGACCGTAGGATCCTACGCAGTGCCGTAGGGGACCGCACCGCCACTTCCCAGCAAATT
Source organism: Schistocerca nitens (assembly GCF_023898315.1). Taxonomy (NCBI): domain Eukaryota; kingdom Metazoa; phylum Arthropoda; class Insecta; order Orthoptera; family Acrididae; genus Schistocerca; species Schistocerca nitens. The sequence continues at coordinate 27,144,954 of NC_064614.1, forward strand.
AGGGACACTGTTGCTCCTGGGGTATCGGCGAGGACCATTCGCAACCGTCTCCATGAAGCTGGGCTACGGTCCCGCACACCGTTAGGCCGTCTTCCGCTCACGCCCCAACATCGTGCAGCCCGCCTCCAGTGGTGTCGCGACAGGCGTGAATGGAGGGACGAATGGAGACGTGTCGTCTTCAGCGATGAGAGTCGCTTCTGCCTTGGTGCCAACGATGGTCGTATGCGTGTTTGGCGCCGTGCAGGTGAGCGCCACAATCAGGACTGCATACGACCGAGGCACACAGGGCCAACACCCGGCATCATGATGTGGGGAGCGATCTCCTACACTGGCCGTACACCACTGGTGATCGTCGAGGGGACACTGAATAGTGCACGGTACATCCAAACCGTCATCGAACCCATCGTTCTACCATTCCTAGACCGGCAAGGGAACTTGCTGTTCCAACAGGACAATGCACGTCCGCATGTATCCCGTGCCACCCAACGTGCTCTAGAAGGTGTAAGTCAACTACCCTGGCCAGCAAGATCTCCGGATCTGTCCCCCATTGAGCATGTTTGGGACTGGATGAAGCGTCGTCTCACGCGGTCTGCACGTCCAGCACGAACGCTGGTCCGAGGCGCCAGGTGGAAATGGCATGGCAAGCCGTTCCACAGGACTACATCCAGCATCTCTACGATCGTCTCCATGGGAGAATAGCAGCCTGCATTGCTGTGAAAGGTGGATATACACTGTACTAGTGCCGACATTGTGCATGCTCTGTTGCCTGTGTCTATGTGCCTGTGGTTCTGTCAGTGTGATCATGTGATGTATCTGACCCCAGGAATGTGTCAATAAAGTTTCCCCTTCCTGGGACAATGAATTCACGGTGTTCTTATTACAATTTCCAGGAGTATATATATATATATATATATATATATATATATATATATATATATATATATATATATACATATATATATGTTTGTCTACTATGCGCTCACAAACCATTCATCCAATTGCAATGAAACTTTAGTGAGTTGTTCTCCGAACGCCCGAAACGAGCAATGGAAAATGTTTCATAGGTCAGGATACTGTAGCATGCGTAGCGCAATTGATTAGGCACAGGCTTGTCATGCAGTGGACCTGGGTTCGATTACCACTGTTCGTAACCTTTTTCTTTAAATTTCATTCCCCGCAATGTTAAACTATTAATTATAAAATTTAAATATACTTCAACAGGTCATATAGTATAACGTTAACTGTCAATCTCTATATAAAAAAATGAATATATGAATGTCTGCCCTCTGTGCGTTCTCAAACCATTCATCCGATTGCGATGAAATTTTGGCGATTTGTTCTTTGTACGCCCACGAAGGTTCCTAGCCGAAAAAAAAAGAAATAAGAGACATTCTTGAGGAGATATGACGTCATAAACAATGAGATGCCACCGCGGGAAAATACCCAGATTTATGCATCCACTATTTGAGAATGAGAGCACTTAGCGACTAGCAGCCAACGTTACATACAATTTGAAACCTTTAAGAACATTTTTCTCGCTGACACCCGCCACAAAATAATGAAAGGAAAAAAGGTTGTCGCTTAATACATTTTCTCAGTACATACCGTAAATCTGCCGCAGTAGGCATGACGTTTTAATGTATTTTTTCGTTACTATTAACTCTAATCGCAACACATTTCGCATACAGTATCCACATATATCAGTAAATGCTCCGGCAAATTTATGTCTCTTTACGACATATAATTCAGGAGATATGACGAGGTAAACATCGAGATGCATGAAAATGTGCCGCGTCAGGCATGACGTTTTGTTCTATTATTTCTTCACTACTAACACTTGAAACGCGTATGTATTCAGTACCAGCGATGGCGAGTCATGACAGAATCTCTGACCAGAGAGTTGTTTATCGTGTCTATTCTGCGCTTGACTGCGCGAGAGTTCAGTTGCGAGTAGGATGTTGCGTGTAGCGAGTCGGCAGGAACAGTGCAGTTGCGAGTTGTACTCAGTCGGAGTTGTGTGGAAGCAGCATTGCGCGCATCTGATAATGTAATGTATGTTAATTGTAATTAATTTGTTCAAGAATTGCCCCAATAATAATTTTGTTTTCAAAGCAATCGATTAAAAAAAAAAAGGAATCATTCCAATTGAAACAATATTTCCTATGCTTTTCCTGCCAGAATCAATTTATCAGATTAATTATTGCACAGGGCCTAAGCTCAACGATGCTGCCCTATTATTGTGGGTTTAATGATTAATGTTCATTTCTCAATTTTTGTGTCGAGTTTATATTGGGTCATTATTATTCTATAATTTTTGTGGAGACCAAACATTTGGCTCGTTTTCATTATCATAGACTTTTCTTTTTTTTCTGCTGGGAGGTTACGTTTAGCGCGATGACCATTCACATTTAATTATTTTCCATCATTTTTGTGGGGAGGTTACACTTGGCTGTATTCCGATTAACATTTAATTATGTCCTTTCAAAATTTCTGCGGGGAGGTTACACACTATTCGCAACACGTTTCGCAAACGTGTTAAAAAAGTATATAAAACCACAGGCGTATTCCTAAAAAACGTGCCAAAATTTTAAATCAATCGGTCACCAACTTTCCGAGATTTCTTCCGTTGCGAAGCACGGGCGTACAGCAGATGGGCCAGTAACTGTCTCTTCACCCATTTTGATAATGTTTTGCACAACTGCACGGTAAAAACACGCAGAACAGTACAGCGCAAAACAATAACGAAGCAGACGACAATGGCTACCTTGTACAACACAGTCAGCTACGTAATGTTGGCAGCAGTCGAAACTGCGTACCTACCGAAGCCTCCAGACGTTTACCGACTTCTACCGATTCAGGACTAGGGAGAGGTCTGCCATCTAAAAGTTTACACACTGTACGTTCCACTTCACCGTCTGGCTTCCACCATACTGGCGGACCGCTTGCCTGGTGCTGGCACTGGGGCCTTGTTCTACAGTCATCAACACCTGTTCCTCCAAGGCCTGTGTGCTTTCTGGGCGCATCCAACTTTTATGGCAATCCGTTCCCATAGATGAGATTGTATCCTACAAACAACGAAACATTGTTTCAAACGGTTCATGGTAAGGTTGCTCACAGCCGGAGTACCTTTCTCAGTACAGTCGTGCTGCCGTCTGCCCATTGCCGTTTGGCCTATCCGTATGTAAAGACCGTGTCGGCCGGTTCGTGGTTGGTACACGGGGCCACCGTTTCTCCGCGCTGCGCTATACGACACACGCCCACACCAGAGTGAGTCGGCAGCAGCAGTCAAACTGAGCTCCCTTAAGCCGTTGGCACACGGACCGTCCACTCGAACGTCAACGTTGAGCGTGCTTAGTTCTACGTGTTGCTGAACGCTCAGAAACGATGCGACTTGTGCATTCGATACGTGTTCTCTACTTTTTTCTCTTGGTTGCAGCGTGCTCCTGTGGCTGTACCTGGCTGACACGTTACCCTATTTCCCTACGTTAACTCTATTAAAGCGCACATTTGCTCCGTTGTTGTTCTGTCTGTAGTAATACATAAAGGAAAATTTCAGTATCCGTGGCTATGTTACAAGGCCAAAATGAGAGTACCATATACAGTCATTAAGGATATCGGCTTATAAAAGTTCCACTACAAATACAAATTTACTATAGTTTTCCACATAAGATAAAAAGTACTATATCATTCCCACATTTTAGTAAAATCCTAAGGTCGTTCTTACTTGGTCACTGTTGTTATTCAGCAGCACAATTTTTACAAGATTCGAAATACAAAACTTAAAACAAGGGACTACAAAATACTTTACTGATGTAGTGCAAGTTGTCTTGTAGATTAATCCAATAGAACAAAGTCACTCGTCAGAAAGAGCGCAATTATGTTCACATAACATGGAGGGTCATAGAATATAATTCCATTAAACTAATAAGAAAGTATCAGACTCTATTAGAAATCGCCAAGGCGAAAAAAAGGGGGGGGGGGCGGCTACAGTGAGACGTCAACCAGCGACACATCACCCGAAACCTAACATTTCTGCGTCTTCTCCCATTTGGTTATACCGACCTTGAGTATCATACGACCCTACTTCACAAGTTACAACTGTTCTTTAGCAACCAATGTAACGTTTCCCGTCATTTTACTACAGCAAATCAGACAATTAACGACGGGTTTTCGAGAGATCCTCAATTTACTGATGCTTAGAAAACTGGCTTCAATTCAAAGCCAATATGGCGTCTCGCAATCAGTACTCAAGAACGATGGCGTGCGTGACGTAGGTGGGGTTCAGCCATCTCATTGGTCAACGTGCAAACGCACGTTTAGGATATCTGCTATGCTATAGTATATTGCTTTGCGCGTTGGAAAAGACTCGCCAACGTGTTTTTTCCACAGCATGACGTCTGAAACTCGACATGTTCAACACTCAATTTTCGAATGCACGGTCAATGTACCGACGACCTTAGTACCGACATGTTGAGCGCGCCGCCAACATGGACAAAATTAATGCTATCTTGAGTGTGAAGCGAAAACGCTGGTACAGGCAGAACATTCCCAATTGTCAGATTCGTCCTGTGTGCTTTCATTCTCTGAAACCTACACTGCCGAAGTTCTTTCTTCTCCAACTACACATACCTCTTTTAGAGCGCATTTCCGGCCATACGTCCACATGACCTTTTCTGCTATGTATCCTTTCAGGAATCCTTTCCTGGTATTTGATTCCATTTAGCCAAATCATTCTGTCTATTGTTCAGCACGCTAATATATGTTAAAACAGTGACTTGTTTCTCAAGAGCTGCTAGCATTGATCTTGTCCAAATTAAGTCAAAAGTTTTCTCAGAAATCAATGAATCTCTTGCAAGGTATTTGATGCCCCTTTCTGTTTCTTACGCTTCTTGCAACTGATCCACTGTGCTGCATGCGCTTTAAAACTAACTTGTTTCTTTGCCTGATGAAAATCCAATGTTCTTTTTCCCCTATGTCTTTGGTTCTGAGTCCGCAGCTCGTGGTCGTGCGGTAGCGTTCTCGCTTCCCACGCCCGGGTTCCCGGGTTCGATTCCCGGCGGGGTCAGGGATTTTCTCTGCCTCGTGATGACTGGGTGTTGTGTGATGTCCTTAGGTTAGTTAGGTTTAAGTAGTTCTAAGTTCTAGGGGACTGATGACCATAGATGTTAAGTCCCATAGTGCTCAGAGCCATTTGAACCATTTGAACTTTGGTTCTGACTTTAGTGAAGATATTGTACAGTATGGTAATGAAGCTTACTGGCGTATTGTTTTTGATATATTGTTCGTCTCCTTAATTGTGAAATAACAGAGTTAACCAATGGAGAGCGAAATTGTTTTTTGTTGCCAGCTGTTGACGATACCAAAGCGGTAGATTTCTTGTACTTGAGATATGGCCAGAAAGGATACCCTACAACAATTCTACATTGTATCGAAGTGTTTGTTAGGCACGGACACCATCAATACCTGTCCAAAGTGAGCTTATTTTGCCTCCTGTGCTAACGCGAATTCCTCCTGGAGTGGAGTATCTGCCCAGTCCACTAACCTTCAGTAAAGACCGCGACGATACACTGTAGAATCTGTCGCGGCTTTCAGAGGATGACCTTTCCTACCTGCCAAGGCTAGGTTCCCCTTATGCCACTCTCGCTCATCAACCTTCCGCCTCAAGTTATATGCGGCCACCGATAAAGGCCGGTGCTTGAATATACCACTCATGTGGTGTGTCTGAACAGCAAATTTCACAAGTGCGATACGCTTTAGTCCAGGCACATTGTGGACACTTTATGTTTGTATTATCTTCGACTTCCCGGATGATTAGCTAGTGGTTCGCTGAGATCCGTTTGTGTTTACCTACATCCAGTGTTATGTTTCACGTCACTACAATTTGTAGTGGGCTGCAGAGAAATTTGTATGTCCTCATCAGTGATCGATAAAGTACAGGGAGTTTGAAAAATATCATCCGAGTTCACAAGATTTCTACATAAACGGAGATAGAAACTTCGGATGAATTTTAGCCTACGCGTCGAAACTGAATGTTACCTTTGCACCAGTTGTATGTTGATTGTTCATGTAGTTACTGGTAAGTGGCTCTCCGTCGCAGCTGGCGGCTCTATGATTCTCTCTTTCGCTCGCACATTGCCAAATGTGCGTCACTTCTAGATGGTGATAACGCAGCAACAAAAGGCAGTTTGAGACCTCTGTGGTAACTGGTAGATCTCCTTTACAACTGTGTCTATGTTTTTCTTTGAGAGTACTGCTCTACACCTCCTAAGCACGAAGATAGCCGTGCTAATTTCAAAACACTTGCTATCTGTGTAAGGCAAAACAGAGAGTGATAGTTGAAGACTTAAAGTACGTTCACCAGTTTTGCACTTAGTCCACAGTCGTCATGCCAGCAAAATGTCAGCAATTCCTCACATCGGTGTTTCAAGCCATACAGGATTCAGTTTCTACAAGGTGTTGTAGATAATGATGAACAACTACGTGCACAGTATTGTGATACCACTCTGGGTGTAGAGATGGAAAATTATTATTTTCTTACACGTTTAGTGTTCAGTTATGGGGCAGAATTTCATTTTAGTGGAACAGTGAACCTCCACAACGGAAGAATACGAGAACACGGCAATCACGTAAAAGAGTCGAGCACTCCGTCCCCCAAACAATGATTTAGTCAGCAATCATCTCATAAATCGTGAGAAGACTGCGCAATACAATGCTCCAATTCGTCAACCTCATGAATGGAGAGCTGTAAATTTACGTTTTGAGATGACTCTATACAGAAAAAAAAGAAAAAAAAACGGTGGATGTAGGGCAGGTGATGTTGGAGATCCAAGTTGAACGTCTTGTTGGAATTACCCACCTTGTACCAGAGTGGCGCGTTAGATGTCGTCTAACAGCAGCAGAAAAAACGTGCCAGTGACATTTGAGCTCTTTCAGATAGGAACTTATTTGAAAATCTTACATTTTAAATGTATTTGTTCTAACTAAGCCAATATGTCATACAGAAGTCAGTGGTGGCTCGTAACTACGCACTTACAAGTATAGCCACGTATATTACAGCATTTCTCATTCTGTTAGCTTATACAGACCTGGTAAAAATATTCATAGACCGTTGTTCAGGTAGACCTTAGCCATATCCGTTATTTGGTAACTAACAGTTCAGAGTTTCCTTCCCAGTTTGTACTTACGGAAAAAAGCTTAATTAAATTAGCCTTCTGCAGAAATTAAAAAAAATTCTGTACCAGCTCGCTTCATACAACCAGGCGTTCATACAAACAAATAAAATTATAATGTACATAAATATAAGGACAATTTTCATACCTTGTATGCATTTCTTCTATCTATATCACTTCTGTTAGAATGTTTAGCATGGAATGAACCAGGTTTTTGATAGTGTCTGACGTAAAAGTTTGTCATTCTTGTTGAAGAAATTGTTTCAGATCAGCCTTACTTCGTATTTCATGTTTGCTGACCATTCTTTCAAGCCTAATCCAGGGATGCTTAGTTGAATTTAGGTCTGCGCTTTTTTCTGGAAACTTAAGAACATGGGGAGTATGGTACAACAACCACAGACGAACATTTTCCGCTGTATGCTTAGGATCATTGTCTTGTTGAAAGTAGTAATCTGTACCTAAACCCAAGCTGCCAACACACTTTTGCAGATCTTTCCCTTAGGACATTTAAATACTGAAATCAATCTATCCACGTTACCTTCAACAAAACCATGATGCCTGACACCAGATGTAGCGATTCATACCCATAGCTCAATTTCTTCACCGTCGTGCTGTATTCGGCTGAATGTGTCTGAGATCCAGCACAGTATTTGGTAGTCTCCATTCCAAAATTCTGTGATTGTTTACAAGTACGTTAAATCTGATTTCGCCGGTGAACAGTATCTTGTCCCAGAAACTTGTGCTCTTGTTTAAATGCTCTTGAGCAAATTCAAGTATCACTTTCTTGTTCATCTTCCTGATGTATGGTTTTGTTCTCGGCATCTTAGCTCCAAAATCTGCAGTACATAAAATGTATAGCGAACGGCCGTGTGGTTTCCTTCCCGAACCGATCACTAACTTGCGCAGACAATGCAGAGGCTGTTAATTAAGGATCTTTTTTGACTCTCCTTTTAATATATTTCGTTCACTTTCCGTTAGATTGTGTCATTGACCTCTTCTTCCGCTGTTAATTGAGAATCTATCTTTCTCTAAATCGCGATAATGTGGACTGCAATGTTGCCCGGCTTCTTCCAATAATATCAGCTACTTCCGGAAATGAGTTTCCCGTTTCATATTGGAAGCTTTTCACTAAATGTGTTCCTTGCACCAAGCGGTTCGTTTGTCGTTTCTACGTTTACACACCTAGTAGTGTATGAATACTTGTTTCTTCGTTCTGTGAATCCAGGTGGTACAGAATTTTTATTTACTTCTTGCAGAAGGCAAATTTAATTAATAGTTTTATACGTGCAGATGAGGCAGATGAGGAAGGATACTTCGAAAATGGTTCAAATGGCTCTGAGCACTATGGGACTTAACATCTGTGGTCATCAGTCCCCTAGAACTTAGAACTAATTAAAACTAACCAACCTAAGCACATCACACACATCCATGCCCGAGGCAGGATTCGAACCTGCGACCGTAGCGGTCACGTGAGGAAGGATACTCCATACTATTAGTTTACCAGATAAAATCGCTGGTTGTGAGTGTTAATTTTAATAAATAATGTTATTCTACATGAACAACAGTGTCCACTTTGTCTTTGGACAGCTGTTTTCTGTCAACTGGACAATTTCCAATCTAACCGTGTAGAACAGTGTTATGTGAGATATACTATGAGCTTTTTGTTTATGTACATATGCCACTGCGGCAGTAAAATTATTTTATAGTGTTGAAGAATGTGTAACGCAGGTCTCGCTCGTGTTTAGTCCAATGGTGACTTGTTAAAATGATAGATGTACATTTGTTGTTGTTGTAGTCTTCAGTCCGAAAATTGGTTTGACGCAGTTCTCCACGATATCGTGCGCAAGGCTCTTCATCTCCGAATAACTACTGCTCCCTACATCCTTTTGAAACTGTCTGCTGTATCCATATCTTGGTGTCGCTCTATAAATTTTATTTCCCACACTAGCCTCCATTACCAAACGTGATCCTGGACGTCTCAGAATGTGTTCTTCTTTTAGTGAACTTATATCACAAATTTCTGTTCTCCCCAAATCTGTTCAGTACTTGCTCATTTTTTCCACGATCTACCTATCTAATCTTCAGCATTCTTCTGCAGCATCAGATTTCAAAATCTTCTGTTCTCTTCTTGTTTGTTTATCGTCCACGACAAACTTCCATTCAAGGCTTCACTCCAGGCATATACCTCTGGAAAACACTTCCTACCATTTAAATCTACGTTCAATGTTAAGAAATGTTTCTTCACTGGAAGCGCTTTCCTTGCCACTGCCAGTCTACATTCTACATCCTCTCTACTTCGCCCATGGTCACTTATTTAGCTTCCCAAATAGCAAACCTCATGTACAACTTCCAGTATCTCGTTTCCTAATCTAAATCCGTCAACATCGCCTGATTTAATTCCACCGTATCCCGTTAGCCTTGTCCTACTTTTGTTAACGTTCATCTTATATATTCATTTCAAGACACTGCTCTTCCAGGTCCTTTCCTGTCTCTGACAGGTTTACAACGTCATCACCAAACCTCTAAGTTTTTATTTCTTCTCCCTGAACCTTAACTGCTTCTACAGCTTTTCTTCGGTTTCCTTTAGTGCTTGTTCCGTGCACAGACTGAATAATATCGGAGATCGACTACACCACTGTCTCACTTCCTTCTCAATCATTGTTCCTCTTCCATGCCCCTTGTCTACTATAACCGCCATTCGGTTTCTGTACAAGTTGTACATTGCCTTTCGCTCCCTTTATTTTGTCCTGTTACGTTCAGAATTTCAAAGAGTGTATTGCAGACGACAGTGTCGAAGTCTTTCTTCAAAACTACAAAAACGATAAAAGTAGGTTTTGATTTTCCGTAAGCCACCTTCAAATATGAGTCTTAGGGTCGGCCGGCCGGTGTGTCCGAGCGGTTCTAGGCGCTTCAGTCTGGAAGCGCGCGACCGCTACGGTCACAGGTTCGAATCCTGCTTCGGGCATGGATGTGTGTGATGTCCTTAGGTTAGTTAGGTTTAAGTGGTTCTAAGTTCTAGGGGACTGATGACGTCAGATGTTAAGTCCCACAGTGCTCAGAGCATTTTGAACCATCTTTGGGTCGGTTCCGCCTTACGTGTTCCTATATTTCTCCGGAATCGAATATCTTCTCCGAGGTCAGCTTCTGTCAGTACTTCCATTCTTCTGTAAATAATTCGTGCCAGTATTTTGCAATAATGGCTTACTAAACTGATAGTTCGGCAATATATAAACACTCACCAAGCGTGACGATGTAAGTTCACGAATACAGGAATGCCGGCCGAAGTGGCCGTGCGGTTAAAGGCGCTGCAGTCTGGAACCGCAAGACCGCTACCGTCGCAGGTTCGAATCCTGCCTCGGGCATGGATGTTTGTGATGTCCTTAGGTTAGTTAGGTTTAACTAGTTCTAAGTTCTAGGGGACTAATGACCTCAGCAGTTGAGTCCCATAGTGCTCAGAGCCATTTGAATACAGGAATACGCATTTGAAAACTGTAAACAAACTAGGTCAGCTGCGAGTGATATAAAAGACAGTGATTTTGCTACAGCCAAGTTGGCAAAGTGTCCTTCAATAACTTTTCGGGTATGTTACCCGATATGAAAAAAAATTAATTTCGAGATATAACGATGCCACATTCTTTATGCCGAAACATTATCGATGTATTTCGTATGATTAATAGCAACGTCTCCTTTGCCAATTGAAAGGTGTGAAATAAAAAAAGTAATATTGCAAACTGCACCCGTATGAGCTGGCTATGTGAAGGTCACTTTCAACATCGTGAATCATTCGCGCGATTGAGCTAGGTATTCAGTGTAGTTACCTCAATAGTCGATTTTTAAGCAACAGCGGCGCAGCAGCGGTCGCCGAGCGCCACAGGTCACGGTGCCCGCCGGGTGTTGACCCCGAAACCGCACGCTGACCGCGGGGCAGTAGTTTCTCATCCGGTCGCAATCGCCACACCGTGCAGTGGTCGTAAATGCGACGCAAGATTTTGCGTAATTTGAACCGACGACCGCGTGATTAAAAAGCTCACTCGTAGATTACCCGACAATTATGTACTTAGCGCAAACATCATTAGCGCCGCCGCACGAAACCAATTACGGGCCTTTGATGGTATTCCGCGGCTCTGTGCGCGCGATATTTGCAGTTAATTCATTAGCGGTCAATCGATACGGGCCCAGCCGACACAGGCGCTAGTCCGCACCATAAAGGCCCACTGGCCGTGTTTGCACTCGCGTGTGCCGCGGCCTCAACAAGCAGCCGCAAAGGAAACTCGTGGGGTCAGCCACACACACTCTCACTGCCTACTTGCTGCGTGACTGTCGACGCACTAGGTGGAGTCTTGCACCCCCTCTAATAATTAGGGAGTGAAAGACGACAACGTGGACTCCCACGGTCCATACTAGGGTAACGCTGATGGAGATCTTGTTGCTTCCAAGACGCTGGATAACGGCGTTTTCAGAAGTAAACAACCTTGTTTTGGTGCACACTCACTGCTTTCATGCTAACTTTCGACTGATTACAGTATTTGCTATCGGTTTGGAGGCCGTAAACAGTTACTGTGAGTTCCTTCATCAAACACAAAACTTTATTTTTCTAAGAACCATCGCAGTCTGGTCCCTTTAATCCCACAAACCAAAGAACCACTTATTTACACATAGCTTTAAAAGATCACAATTAGACAATACGGCTGAGGGCCTAGTTAAAGAAAACTTGAGATACTTTCTGGGCTGAAGGTCCAAAACCACACCAAAAACAAGAACGGCTGAAGACCTGGTTTAGAAAGCAGAAGCAATTAAAAATAGAAGGTAAAAATTAAAAAAAACATGCAGTTGAAAACAATTAGTGGCTGAAGACCTACACTACACCTCTGAAGGACAACTATAATTAAAACACATTAATAAACAATTTTTCTAACCAAGAAATTTCTTTTTACACTTACAACAGAACGGCCGAAAGCCTGATTAAAGAAATATTAACTTATTGCACGACTGAAGGCCACAAACAAATTTGAAACAACGGCTGAACGCCTGAACAACATGTCAGACACACAATTTAAAATAAACCCCTTCCTTCTTATAAAAATGTTTCCTTTAAAGAATACACACAGTTGAAGGCCTTATTAAAAGAGGTTCATGTACATCCTCGGCTGAAGGCCACACATAACACATCGAACAACTAACGGCTTAGAGCGTGGACTACAAACAATTTCAGATAGAACAAATTTTAAGGAATTTTTTTAAAAATAAAATCAATCTTCAAAATTTTAATTTAACACGGCTGAAGGCCTTTAAGCAAAACTTAAAAAGGAGGCCTCGCAAAATACTTCAGACTAAAATCAAATCACAATCTAAAACAAACAGAACAAGTGGTGCTCACAAGTGTTCCAACGGTCAGCCTGAGAAGGTAGCTCAAACATAAGGTGAGGTGATACAGACAGCCAAGAGGTGAAGTTAAATAATCGGATGGCAACCCAAACTAGGGACAGCCCAAGGACCAACCAACAATTTAACCAATTCCCTTCCGTCCGACCAACGGCACAACGATCGAAAATATCGGCCGAGGACGAGGATACGAACAGCACTACGTCTTCAGAAATTGGCGTCCAAAAACAGCCAAGGGAACAATAACCACTCTAAGCAAAATATGAACCAAACACCTTAAAAGGCTGTCGAACTACACGCCGTGCCGGACAGCATCAACATCACGAGGAAAGGCACACTGCCTGAAAACTACACTAACGACCAGGTCAGGTAACTGGGGCGTTAAAGGCCACAGGGCAGAAAATACCGCTGGTGCACTTCACTGGCAAGAAACAGTCAATTTAATAATTAATCACAATGTAGGAAGACGGCTGCAAGATTTTGCCGACTCCAACACATCATACATTGGTGCTAGTCTGAATGGCCCAGGGAGCAACAACCCGCAAATGAACGAAGAGATGTCACAATAGTTGAGGTTTCATAACAGGATAACTGATCACTCAGCTTCAGGGTCCAGGTTCGGTGGGCAACGAACTTTGTCGCTCTCACACCTAGGGCCTCACGATCCGACAGCATACGCACGCCGCCAGCGCTCCCGGCCTGTACCTGCCTGGTGGAGACTTCCTCGCTCCTCCCTCCCAACCAATTGTCCACCGCACACACCATCACCACTCGGAAATACTAAAAGTCACACCAAAGATAGTACGGCAGTAGTACTAGCATCGATACGCGCTGCTGCTATCACTCAAGGAGGCAATCCAGCATCTTCATTATGCCAGTAAGTAAGGAAGAAACAAGACACCATTCAATGTGACAAAACGCCAAAGAACAAACGGCATGAACGCGAGCCGCACACGGCTCATATAGGCACAATTGTAGAAATAAATTGCACTCACATGTACAGCGTAATTGTAAAGTCCATGAAACATTTTAAAGAATCGGTAGGCATAAAAAATATTAGAAAATAATACAGTAGGCAATGGCAGTTCCACTATTAAATGCGGAGGAGAAAGGGGATAGGTGGAAAGAATACAATGAAGGCCCCTGTTGGGGGCAGGACTTGTCTGATAACACGATAGAAGAAGAAACCGGATTCGATAGGGAGGAGATAGGGGATCCAATATTAGAATTAGAATTTAAAAGAGCTTTGAAAGACTTAAGATCAAATAAGGCAGAAGGGACTTTTTAAAATAATTGGGTGAAGTGGCATCCAAACGACTATTCACGTTGGTGTTGTAGAATGTATGAGTCTGTCAGTATACCACCAGACTTTCAGGAAAACATCATTCATACAATTCCGAGGTCAAAAACATTCAAAATATTTTTTATTCAAGACAACCGGTTTTGATCGTCCCAGCAATTTTTTTTTTTTTGTAGTAAAGGATTTTACGCTGACCTGATGCACTGCTACAAAATAAAACGTTTCAGACCTGAGGATGACAACCGGTTGTCTTGAATAAAAAATATTTCGTGCGATTTTGGTTTTTGAATAGCTTTTTAACAATTAAAACAGGTCGCCATTCAGTTTTCTCATAATGAGACAAATTGAAACAATTTTTAAGACTGCAAGAACCGACAAGTGTCAGAATTATAGCGCAATCAGCTTAACAGCTGAAACATCCAAGTCCCTGACAAAAATAGTATACAGAAGAATGGAAAAAATTGAGGATCTCGTACGTGACAATCAGATTTGGCTTTCGGAAAGTTAAAGGCATCAGAGACACACTTCTGATGTTGCGGTTGATACTGGAAGCAAGACTGTAGGAAAATCAAAACACGTTCATAGGCCTTCTCGATCTGGAAGAAGCTTTGGACAATGTAAAATGGTGCAAGATGTTCCAAATTCTGAAAGAAACAGGAGTAAGATACAGGGAAAGATGGGTGTGAGACCTGTATGAACAAGAACCAACAGTGAACAATAAGAGAGTGACCAAGATCGAAGTGGTCGGATTAAAAAAGGTGTACGACAGGGATGTAGTCTTTCGCTGTAGTCTTTCGCCCCTATTGTTCAATCTATACAACGAAGAAGCAATGACAGAAATTTTAAAAAAGCTTCAAGACCGGATTAAAATTCAAGCTGAAAAGATATCAGTGGTAAGATTCGCTGATGACATTGTAATCCTCAGTGAAAGTTAAGAATTGCAAAGTATGTTGAATAGAATGAACAGTCGATAAGTGCTGAATAAGGTCAGGAAATAAATCGAAGAAATATGAAAGTGATGAGAAGTCGTAAAAGTGAGATCACCGAGAAATCTTACATGAGAATTGGTGATCATGACATAGATGAAGTTAAGGATTTCTGCAACCTTGGTAGCAAAATAACCCATGACGAACGGAGCAAGGAAGATATAAAAAGCAGACTAGCACTGGGAAAAAGGGCATTTCGCGCAAACAGACGTCTGCTAGTGTCAAACATAAGCCTTAATGTGATTAAGAAAGTTTTGAGAAATTACGTTTTGAACACAGTATTGTGTTGTAGTGAATCAGGGACTGTGGGGAAACCAGAACAGAAGGGAATCGAAGCATTTTAGATGTGGTGCCACAGAAGAATGTTAAAAACTAGACGAATTGGTGAAGTAAGCAATGAGGAGGTTCTGCGCAGAATTGGCGAGGAAAGGAGTATAGGGGAAACACTGACAAGAAGAAGGGATAAGATGATAGAACATTTGTTAAGACATGAGGAAATAAGTTCTGTGATACTAGAAGGAGATGTAGAGGGTAAAAACCATAGACTAAGACAGAGACTGGAATACACCCAGGAAATAATTGAGTGCTACCGTGGAAAGAAAAGGTTGCCATAGGAGGTGAATTCGTGGCGGGCCGCATCAAACCAGTCAGAATACTGATGACTCAAAATCTACTCCTAGTTCAGTTCTGTCCATATCTGACCCAGCGTACCAGCAGTGACGGTAAGAAAAGCTGCTCCCATTTGGAGTCTTACGTCTTCGAGGATCTCCAACAGAGGAGGAACATAAACGCTATAGTAGATGTTTCCCCATAAGAAAGAATTACAACGCATCTAGTCTGGCTACCACGGTGGCCGGTGAAGTAGGGCCGCATCGACAGCTGCAACATTGCCTATCAGCGACGTGGAAATGTGCAGAGGCGCCCTCTTGTTGAAAGATGAAATCCCTGCCATCAGTTTCTAGTTGTTGCATGTGCCATAATTGCGGCATGTCGAGATGGGCAGGCCGGCCGGGGTGGCGGAGCGGTTCTAGGCGCTACAATCTGGAACCGCGCGACCGCTACGATCGCAGGTTCAAATCCTGCCTCGGGCATGGGTGTGTGTGATGTCCTTAGGTTAGTTAGGTTTAAGTAGTTCTAAGTTCTAGGGGACTGATGACCACAGAAGTCCCATAGTGCTCAGAGCCATTTGAACCATTTGAGATGGGCAGTTCTTTCAAGGAAGATGAAGGATTCGTACACTGTCTTGTTATATACGGCCAGGAAGACGTTATGTTTCTCGAAATGCCGGATATGTTTGACGCTTGCACGTGGATTCTCTGTCCCCCCATATGCGTGTTTTGAGTCGGTTGATCTTTCCCAAAAGACGAAAAATGGCTTGGTCAATAGAAATTAATTTGCTCTTGAGGTCGTCAATTAGAAGATAGTTCTGCATATCGACACAGAACTGCAAATGGCAATTTCTCGTCATGACATACTGATGGCTGTTTCACATTTAAGCGCTTACAATGGATTTTCCACACTGTTAGGATAGGGGTGTTCAATTCAGCACTGTCTCGATATGTAGAGTTTATGAGACTTGACAACATCACGTCTAGTACACCATCCACTGTCTGTTTGATCCACCTGGTCGGCACAAACAACTTTCCTCCTCGAATTTCTTGTACCGCTTCACTGTACTGTTGTAAACCGGTGGTGACTTGTGAAACATGTCACGAATCTCTTTTTGCGCGTTCACTACCAATTAGCAACAGGCAAATTCTAACCTGATTCACTGTCATTTTCTGCAATTAGGGCCAATAGTGCCCCTGTCGGTGGTTTTTCAAACTTACCGGCACCACGCCAATAAACTAAAATAAAAAATTGATTCATGCATATTACAAAAATTGATGTTTGTATGTATGTTCCACATGTGCTAGTAAACTGATTGAAACAAAAAAACTTTACACATAATTTCAAATACCTACAAAATGATGAAAGGAAAGAAAGTTTGTTGCTTAGTACTTTTCCATTGTTCATACAAATGAAGTGCCGCATCAGCAGAGCGTTATAATTTGTTGGTTCTTTACTACTAACCATATTCGCTACACATTCTGCACACAGTGCGCACATATAGCACTGTAAATGCAAAATTATATCATTGTACGACACGCAATTCAGGAGATATGACGTCATAAACAATGAGATCCGCGAAAAACTGCAGCATCATGTATGGCGTTTAAATTCCACAGACAGTACCCTTATATACCGCCGAAGATTGTACGACTCATAGTTCTGGAGAGATGACGTCATAAACGTTAAGCACAATGCCACATGCTCCATGGTACAGGTGTGGGCCCTCAGCTATGAACAGATACGCCACCACGTTACTCTGTTAGTCAGTTAATAAAACTTCATTTGTCTTTCACCTGTTGTATCATTTGTGACGTGTTTAGCCGGTTACTCTTTCACTTGTTGTATCATCTGCGGCGTGTTTAGCAGTTACCTTACCTTAAAAATGTCTTATGGACTTTGTAATCACCATGTATACCAAGTACCTGTGTCACAGCATTTGCTTCCGTAGCGAATATAAGAGAATGGTCTGGTACAGGAATGTGATATACTTGTGTGTGCATTTCATTTCTATAAATGTGTCTAAGTGGCAGCCGACGAAGCCATGTAATGCTTAGAATTCGATTGCAAATAAACAGCAAACAGAACTGAGTGGAAAATGGTATGAAAGCAGCTTGTGAGCCTCAAAACTAAGCTGATTATTTGGCTCTGAGCACTATGAGACTTAACATCTACGGTCATCAGTCCCCAACCAAGCTGATACGGATGTTGAATTCCTCTCCAAGATAAGGTCTTACGTGGGTCTGTTACAGATCTTAAATGGCTTTTGTCTCTCGAAAGCACGCTGTTGTTGTATAATTGCGTGACAGGGTGTACACAAAGTAGTCGCGAATTTACGAGCACTGGATAATGAACGATCTGGCGAGTGAGCGAATGGGCCAGCGATACCCTACCAACCACCACATGCACCTCCAAGTTACAAGGGGCGTTAAAGTAAACTTTTAGTTTAGATGCTGAAGTTCAAATCGACCCGACGTTTTTGTCTCCCTTCAAGTCTCGCGAAATCGGATGATATTTCCGAAACACCCTATTTTTTGCCTGCCAACCTCCATACTCTCCTGTTACGGTACCCACTCACCTTGAAAGCGTATTGTTATATCTCTGGTTAGTTGCGGAGTATCTTTGCTGGCAGCCGCGTCTGTCGAGTCGAGCGCGGGACACGGAACTGTTATGTTGTGTAGTGTGTAGCTCTGCATGTGAGAGGCATTGTTAGTATGGAAGATGAAGTGATGCTACAAGTGTTATTACAGTAAAGTGATAAAATATACAAGTTTTCAGAGGAAAGTGCGTCAAGAAGTAATTTAAAAATGAGCAGTGCTGCTGATAACGTATTTGTGTATCCTCTCTTTGCATGTCGTACCGTACTGTATCATTCATCCGCGCCGTGTATGGTCTCTCAGAATGAACTAATGTGAATCAGCAAAAATTAGTCACCATAAAGGAGTGCAAACAAGTGACAGTGTCTTGTAGCGAGAGTCAGAACGTGCGTTCGACCATCGAGTTTCCGCATTATCAACAATCAGCCGCGCCGCAACGGTTACGCGCACTCTCGTACAAGTGAAAACTGAAACCTGAAAAATTAACTTTGCGGACAGTGTTATATCATTACTAGTGTCAAGGAGGACTGGTATCAAAAGAAATCTGTGTGTGCGTGGCGAGCGTAAGAACTTCCGTTCGATTATTCGGCTTTCGCATCATGAACAATCATCCGCGCCGTGTTCGGTACGCGTACACTCGTGCAAGTGATATTGTGGACAGATAATCATCAAGGTTGTTAATTGAGATAAACATTTACGACTTAGAGTGTAAACAGTGTAACCTGTGATTTCTCTTCGTGTCAGAATATAGATGTTCATACCAGACGTAGGACACTGTTGTGCTTGACGTTGAGTGGCTCCCCTAGACCCTCTTGCATATTTAGATAGATAATTTCAGGCAAGCCAGCAGCAATGTGGAGCAGAACAGTACGAGCGCCGCGGGATTACCAGGTAAGTGTAGTGAACAAGGCGCATGGTCTAGAAAAGCAGAAGTGAAAACAGTTTAAGGGTCCCACACCTCCGTTTGTAGTCCCGGGCGTGTTACATGGCGACGTGTATTCAGGACCTGCAATTTCGGATAAGCAGTGTTACAACCTCTTCTTTCCTTAGAATAAGAAACTATTGCTTGGTCGTCATTTTTAGACAGGCGGCGAGGTGACTTTCGAGGTGTAACAGCTAAAACGCAATTTTTTACAACCAATGTCTTCACCAAATCAACCATTTTGGGAATAATATGCTGTATTAAAAGACTGAATGGGTAGAGAAAAATTAACATCATAACCAAAGTTCATGATCGTAGCTTGATTGTTTCGAGCAATAATTAACACTGTTTGGCTTATCCTCGTCTACATACTGTTACGGTTGTAGCTTGAGGGTTCCTATCTACAGTTTCGTGCTACTGTGCCCGACGTTGCAAGGTACAGCTAATAGAAGAGTAATACGAGTGTTGAACAAAAACGTGGAACCCCCCCACAAGAAAACGCATGCTTGACCATAAATGCTGGCCGACGGTACAGGTGGCGCTATAGTATTTGACCACAAAAGGCATCTGTGGAATGACCTAAATACGTCGCAAATATCAGTCGTGGTCAAAGTAGTGTTCTGTGTATTTCTGAACGCATTATGTCAGAGCTAAGTGTAGTCGAAGGCATGCAAATTGTTAGTGGTAATGTAACGGGTGCTTCCACAGCCAAGGTAGGCGAACTGTTTGGTGTATCAAGAGACGCCTTATCGAAGATTTATACCACGTACCCGAAAACAGGAGGAACATCATCCGCTGCGTCGCGACGCTAGCGCAAATGTGTGTTTAGCTATCGTGACGGACGATCTTTGAAGAGGAACATGACGAGAAATAAGAGGAATGCAGCTGGAAACGTCACTTCAGAAATGAATATCGCACGTGCGATTCCTATCACATCAAAATAACACGAATGAAACGCCATAAGTAGGAAAATCCGGGACAGGCTGGAATTGAAAAACCACAAATGAAAGGGAAAACGTGATATCAAGCCACAAAACCTGGACTGTGGGGGAATGTAAGAAAGTCATTTGGTAGGAAGAGACTTGTTTCACACAATTTCCTTTTGCCGAGTCTTCGTCGCAAAACTGAAACAAGGCAGCCATGTCGTGGTATTCCGTGAGTCCAAAGGTTACTCTGCAAGGTCGCATTACTGTCGAGTTATATGACACCATTCCGGCTGATCAGCACCATTCCATGGAATATGTTTGCTCCCCAACGTTGACGCAATATTCCAGGAAGGTAGGGCCTCTGATAAACACAGTTCGTATCGTCCAGAACTGGTTCTGTGAGCACAAGAATGAATTGTTGAATGCACTCCGGCCACCACAGTCAACCGATATCAATATATTTGAGCCTTTACAAATCTTTAACATAATGCAGCGCGTCAGCAACCGTATATGTATAGAAAATAAACAATTTTTTAAGCCTTCAGTTGCAAGGTAATTTTTACTCGTTTACCTAGGTTTCGATTCCAGTAATGGAATCTTCTTCGGAACCTATAAATTAAACCACATACGGACATAACATATGTCCGTATGTGGTTTAATTTATAGGTTCTGAAGAAGATTCCATTACTGGAATTGAAACCTAGGTAAACGAGTAAAAATTACCTTGCAACTGAAGGCTGAAAAAATTGTTTATTTTCTATATTTGAGCCTTGTTGTCTACTTTGGAAAGAAGGGTGCTTTATCCACATCCAGCATCGTTGTCTGAATTTGCCACGATTTTAAAGGAATAATGACATGTTCGTCTGAATACTGTAAAGAATCTGTGTTTATCCTTTCAGAGAAGACTCGAACCTTCTTAGAATGCAAGCGAGTTTTCTACGCCGTATTAGGCATGGTAATGTATTGTGGTGTTTCGTATTTTTGCCTCTCCCCTGTAAGTACACTATGGTCAGAAAAAAAGAACAGAACGCCTTGAACGACTAGAGATAGGACGTTCATCTTCCCAGGACATGTACATTAGTATGTTCTGCAGAAATTCTTAGCATTTCAGTCACCTCGGTTTAGCATGTGTCCTGTTGCTTGGAAGGTACAGGGCTCGCCACTGGCCCTGACAACTTGTTCCGCGCGTGATGGCATTGACGTGTATGAGGAGCGAATGGCGTCCTGTGGTATAGCCATCCATGCGGCATTCACCTCGCTCCAAAGTTCACCTGTGGCGTTTGGCATTGCGTCACAACGCTGCACCCGTCATTTCACCATATCCCACAAAATCTGGTAATGTGACGGGCCACGGAAAAAGGCTGACACCCTGCGGCAGTAAGAAGGCACGTGTTCACGCAATAGCATGTGATTTTGCACTTTCTTGCTGAAAAATGGCATCTGGGTTGTTGGGCAAAAAGAGCACGACTACAGATCGCAGGATGTCATTCATGTACGCCACACTAATCACAGTGCCCTAGACACGCACCAATTGTGATTTCTATTCTATTGTTGTATTTAACAGCACCCCACACCAAAAGGCGTTGAGCTGGAGCTGTATGTGTCGCGTGGATGCAGTCTGCCCCCCCCCCCCCCCCCCCCCCCCCGTCTGCTGCGAACCAAAATGCGGCCATCGTTTTCAAACAAGCAGAACTTTGATTCCCACGAAAACACTATCCGATGCCATTCGTGTCCCCAGTGACAGCGTCCCATATCCCGCTGCAGTCCAACTGTTTCAGCGCATTCGTCATAACTAGGCGGAGAAGTGAACGACGCGCACGTATCTCATTTTGTAATAAACGGCGACGGACTGTCACCACTCATAGTATACGATGTGCTGCACTGTTCCACTATTGCCAAGGAGGACATACATCGCTCCTGCAGTGCCATTAGGATGAAGTGTCGACCCTCTGGGAAGGGTGGTCTGGGCGGTGCGACCTGACCGATTTCGTCGTGTTCTACGGCCTTCCGTGAACCATTCTGCACACACCCGTTGCACTGCCGAAACCCTTCATCCCGCACGAGTAGCAGTTCCCCAGATGGATGCATTTTTCTCATACCAATAATGAGCCGCCTTTCAAACACATTCCTCTGACGCTATGGTTCGCGCATGCATCTGCGAGGCATTCTGCGCATCTCCTCAAGTCACGCTGATCCAGTACCTTCGGTTTACAGCGACAACGAGAGCTGCAGACACACTTTACTGCGATATCGATGTTGATCCTGAACCCGGGGGCCGGCATGGTTCAAATGCTAATCATTTCTGCCGAACATATTAATATACATGCTATGTGAATATGAACGGCCTGCCGGAGTGGCCGAGCGGTTCTAGCCGCTTCAGTATGGAAGCGCGCGACCGCTACGGTCGCAGGTTCGAATCCTGCCTCGGGCATGGATGTGTGAGATTAGTCAGGTTCGAGTAGTTCTAAGGGACTGATGACCTCAGAAGTTAAGTCCCATAGTGCTCAGAGCCATTTGAATATCAACGTCCTGTCTCTTGTCGTTCAAGGTGTTTTTCTGAGCATGAATGTAATACACTTAATACAGCTGTAAAAGATCACAGACAATACGGCTGAGGGCCTAGTTTAAGAAAACTTGAGATACTTTCTGGGCTGAAGGCCCAAAACCACACCAAAAACAAGAACGCCTGAAGACCTGGTTTAGAAAGCAGAAGGATTTAAAAATAGAAGGTAAAAATTTAAAAAAACATGCAATTGAAAACAATTAGTGGCTGAAGACCTACACTACACCTCTGAAGGACAACTATAATTAAAACACATTAATAAACAATTTTTCTAACCAAGAAATTTCTTTTTACACTTACAACAGAACGGCCGAAAGCCTGATTAAAGAAATATTAACTTATTGCACGGCTGAAGGTCACAAACAAATTTGAAACAACGGCTGAAGGCCTGAACAACATGTCAGACACACAATTTAAAATAAACCCCTTCCTTCTTTTTTTTCCTTTAAAGAATACACACAGTTGAAGGCCTTATTAAAAGAGGTTCATGTAAATCCTCGGCTGAAGGCCACAAATAACACATCTAACAACTAACGGCTTAGAGCGTGGGCTACAAACAATTTCAGATAGAACAAATTTTAAGGAATTTTTTTTACATAAAATCAATCTTCAAAATTTTAATTGAACACGGCTGAAGGCCTTTAAGCAAAACTTAAAAAGAAGGCCTCGCACAATACTTCAGACTAAAATGAAATCACAATCTAAAACAAACAGAACAAGTGGTGCTCACAAGTGTTCCAACGGTCAGCCTGAGAATGTAGCTCAAACGTAAGGTGAGGTGATACAGACAGCCAAGAGGTGAAGTTAAATAATCGGATGGCAACCCAAACTAGGGACAGCCCAAGGACCAACCAACAATTTAACCAATTCCCTTCCGTCCGACCAATGGCACAACGATCGAAAATATCGGCCGAGGACGAGGATACGAACAGCACTACGTCTTCAGAAATTGGCGTCCAAAAACAGCCAAGGGAACAATAACCACTCTAGCTTAGCGCTGTCATGCGGTAAGTATACCTATAAGGACAAGGGAACTGCATGCAGATAAAAATGGAGCGTTCCGCTAGGCGAGAGGTGCCAGCTGCGAGGATTTTCGCGGCCCCCGCCCAGCCGGTGTCAACAGGTTGATTGATAAATGGCCCGGCCTGCCGACACGTCAGATCGGCAGTAATAAAGCAGTCGACGGAGCGGCCATCGGACGTCTGCAGCAGTCTCCCTAAACACGTGAGCACCGGCCACTAGGAGCAATATTTTATCTGCGCCGGCAGCTCTGCGGAGCTGCGTTACTCGTATTTTTCCTACAGTGCAGTCCCCGACGGCAAAAACGTAAAATACGCCCTACCTGCGAGGTCGACTGCCAGGTGTAGCCCGTCAGAATTTGTCTTCAAACAGGACGCCTGTGGGACAACCGGACATTATTGTGGGCTACAACTACGCATCGCGCAGCACCTAATTTACGGGCGTTCCAGGTGGTGTCTCAAATAAGCGTTAGAAGGACATGCCGAAGAGTGAATTGAAAAAAAAAAAGTCATACTTCTTCCAATTACATAATGAAGTGACCACCAGCACATACAAGTGGGGATAATTACTGAGTTTTAATTAACTGGAAACTTAATTTTTTCCTTGTTTTCACTGCTTGTACACACTCACCTCTCCGGAGCACAGTAAGGTAGGAAACAGTTCGAGGAGCCAAAACAATATGGCGCCATTCTTCACATTCTATCAATGCGATGGCTTAGTTTGCTTTGGCCACTTTAGAGGCGTCCTAAGGTACTGTGAAGTTGGAATTTGCTTAGGTACTAGGAACTGTTGAATGTATCGACAAAGAAATACAACGAATTACGAAACTTTGTTTATCTACCGTGTGATCAAAAAGTCAGTATAAATTTGAAAACTTAATAAGACACGGAGTAATGTAGATAGAGAGGTAAAAATTGACACACATGCTTGGAATGACATGGGGTTTTATTAGAACCGAAAAAAAATATTACTAGACGCGTGAAAGATCTCTTGAGCGCGTCGTTTGGTGATGATCGTGTGCTCAGCCGCCACTTTCGTCATGCTTAGCCTCCCAGGTCCCCAGACCTCAGTCCGTGAGATTATTGGCTTTGGGGTTACCGGAAGTCGCAAGTGGATCGTGATCGACCGACATCTCTAGGGATGCTGAAAGACATCCGACGCCATTGCCTCCCCATAACTCCGGACATGCTTTACAGTGCTGTTCACAACATTATTACTCGACTACAACTATTGTTGAGGAATGATGGTGGACATATTGAGCATTTCCTGTAAAGAACATCATCATTGCTTTGTCTTACTTTGTTATGCTAATTATTGCTATTCTGATCAGATGAAGCGCCATCTGTCGGACATTTATTGAACGTTTGTATTTTTTTTTGTTGTTGTTGTAATAAAACCCCATGTCATTCCAAGCATGTGTGTCAATTTGTACCCCTCTATCTACATTGTTCAGTGATTTATTCAGTTTTCAAATTTATGCTGATTTTTTGATCACCCAGTACTTGCCAAGTAACACTTCATGACGACCCCAAGTAAGAAGTAATGACTCTTCGAAGGCCCACAAAAAAATTACAAAGAATACAATAAAAAGTCACACTCATTCATTCATAAAATAACATGAAAATTAAGAACGTAATGGTAACAACGTCCTAGCTACAGGGTTGGACAAAAATACAGACAAGCCGAAATGACAACGCCCTACCATTCCTAATACGGTGAAGAAAAAAACCCTGTTGTGATTCAAAACAGCTTCCGTTTGTCTCGGATTGAATTAACAGAGGTCCTCTACGGTATTAAAGGTAATCTCATATCAGTATTGCTGCAAAATATGACACAAGTTCAGGTAAATATGATTGAGGTGTATAGCGATCATGCGAAGTTCTCTCCAAAGTAGACCATAAAGACAAAGTAATATGGAGATCTGGTGAATATGATGGTCAGGCTAAAATCGACAATTCGGCATCGTGCAGACAAAACTAGTCCTGGACGATGCGAGATCTGTGAACAGGGGCCCTGTCATCTTAGAACACAGCATCACGATTGGGGAACAAACATTCTACTATTGGATGGACCTGAACGGGCAAAATGGTTATGTAATCTTTGGCAGTAGTCCGACCTTTCGGAGTAAACTTGGGGTTCATGGAATACCACAATATGTCTGCCCCAATCATCAGCGAAGTCCTACAATGTTTCAGCGTGCAACAAGACTCAACCGACCAAGTGACTTTCTTCCATCGCTCCACTGTCCTGGTTTTCGTGTTCAGTATCACGTTTTCGTGTTACGTTCATAATTCCTGATCACTCTGCAGTTCCTTACTTAAGAAGCTCCCTACGCATTGTTTTGGTGCTGACAGGGTTCTTGAGTGCGACATTCAGTTCTCCAGTGACTCATGCAGCTATCGTCCTGTTATTTTTTCATCGCAATCATCTTCAATGATCGCCTGTGACAATTACTCAACACGAACATTTATCCGCTTTGTGAGACAGCATACGATTATTTCCGCTTTCCTCGTAAGTGGTATAAATCTTTGAAACGATGGCTCTTCAAAACACGAAACATTTCGGCTTCCATCATTACGGAAGGACTCACCGTATGAAAGGCCACAACTTGCCCATGTTCGAAATCACTTAGTCCCAACATAATGCTCTCACGACCGCTATTATGACCACGACTGACACTTGGAACGCATTTATGACATTGTACATGTGCCGTTCGTGGCCAAATACAATAGTGCAGTCAGCAGTGTTGACCAACATATACATTTACGTTCAAGTATGCATTTCCGACGGTGTTCTCATGTTTTTGTTCAACCCCTATATGTCGTTACTTTAATTCATTTTTGTTTTTGAATATCCTGGAACGGCTCAGGAATCTGTATAATACTGGTGCCTTTTTAAATGAGATATACTGATGTAATGCAAAAATTATCAACTTCATTCCTAAATCACTGAGTTCAAATCTCAAGGCACTGTGTTATACTTTACTGGATGCAATGTGAAACCGCAGCCCAGCTTAGGTACACTCTTTCTTTCCCACTGACATTTTGCTCCTTATCGAGGTTACATTATCTCCACCTTGGATTTCAAGTCATCTGTAAGGCCAGATAAGAATTTCCACTTGGAAAGAAGAGTACATAGATCTGATCCCAAAACAATAAAACGCCACTCATAATTATATGCTCCAGACGGTTGTACGACACCTTCATAAATAACTGTTGGGGACTTAAGAACATTACCTCGTATCATAACTTCCATTTTAAAAAATTTTACTATCACCCAAAACATGTTTTGTGTGACAAAATTTAGTAAAGCGTACGGAAGAGTGTCCAGCTATAAGCTATTAGCACAAACCGAAATAATTTCAGATTTAAGAAAATAATACGTGTTTAGAAAATTTATCGCTTGAACAGAAAACTCGCTTCAACCACTTCTGTTCTGTGTATATTCTGGAAGTTCGCGAAGCTAAAAATGTCGTTTTTACGATGTTGTTGTTGTGTTCTTCGGTCCAAAGACTGGTCTGAAGCAGCTCTTCATTCTACTTTCTCCTGTACAACCTTCTTCATATCCGACTAACTACTGCAACATAAATCCCTGTGAATCTGCGTACCGTATTCATCTCTTTGTCACCCTCTACCATTTTAGCCCCAACACTTCCCTCCAATACTAAACTGGTGATCGCTTGATGCCTCAGAACGTGTTCCACCAACCGATTCCGTCTTCTACCCAGGCAGAAGGCAACAGCAGAAAGAAAACAGGTCATAAATGAATACACTACACTCGGCAAGAGCACACTATTTAACACATTACAGGAAATTTATAGAAAAGACAACACAAACAGCTAAAAAGTCTACACACACACACACACACACACACACACACACACACACACACACACACACAAAGATAAAGTATAAAAAAATTCAAATTTGACGCCAGACTCACTGGTGAAGAAATGAACACTGACTGGGCTGGGACACACACAACAACCACGATTACAGTGTGTTTTGGTGAAGTGCAAAGTGCTTTTAAGACAATATTTGTGAAAATATGTGTTACATTTATGTGTGTTTCATAATGCTGAGAAAAATGGGCTTGCCACACAAAAACGCAAGTAAAAACGAATATAGGTGCGGAATATCGCGACATACTAAATTACTTTTACACCATAAAATGATAGGTGCCGTGTCTCCAAAAATGTATTTATGGGCCTTATGACTGCTGTAATAACTTTTAATGGTGGGAACTATGAAAGACTTAAGGTTCTAGAGAAGTTAGGGGTAAGATATGGACAGAACACAGCTAAAGGACTGCAGGAACTGGATGAGCTTCGAGTATGTGAAGCAGAGTTAGCTGCTCAGCAAATGACAAAAGAAGCAAGAAAGAAAAGGAGGAGGCAAGCACTCGGCTGTTGTGACCCTGAAGAAGACACAGACTACGGACCAGGGCAATTCTAGTGCATAAAAGACGCAGAACTATGAGTCTGCATAAGAAAAAAATGTTTTCAACCTCAGTATCTATGACTACATTTTTTGCAATAAATGACCCGTTTTGTAAAAAATGTACTGATTGTAGAGACATGAAATTTTTACAGCATGCCAAGTGTGAGATTCAATTCATACGGAACTAGAATAATTAAAATACCCTTAGCTGTTTGTTTTTATGTTCATTTACTCACAAAATTCTGTAAAAAAATTGAGTGTATGAAAAATAAAGAAAAGATAACATACCCCACAATACAATTTTAGTAATAATTCTAGTTTATTGCATCTACAAAGGTGCATTCAATAGTTATGGAAAAATGTAAGTTGGTGTCTTAAAAAGTCTCCAAGATAATGTGTCACAAAATTCGATAATTTAACATTGGCGGCATAGGACATACAATGTCCCCTTAACTCCCAACAAAATTTCTCGTCAACATCGTTTGGTTGCAGATGACATACTATCTGTAATAAATAATACACAAGTGGTCCGGAAAATCCAAGCAAACCGAGTGCAAAGATATTAACTAAGCGAAACAAATTGTTGCTTGAAGTAAATATTCAAGTAATTTTGTAATAATTTAGTAAAAATGTTCACGTTACAGATTAAATAAAACAGAAACCCACTGATGATGGCACGGAGCTGCTGAAACATGTTTGGGAACTTGGGAAAAACGGTGTTTTGCGTAACTGGCGGACCTTACATCCATCAATGTATATTTGTTGGCCTGTCGCGTGCCGAAGCGTTCTGCATTCTTGACTGCTTCGAGGAAAGATAATTTTTTTGAGGAGGGGGGGGGGGGCGGGAGGGAGGGGGAGTTTGCCGCGCGGGATTAGCCGAGCGGTCTGAGGCGCTGCAGTCACGGACTGTGCGGCTGGTCCCGGCGGAGGTTCGAGTCCTCCCTCGGGCTTGGGTGTGTGTGTGTGTGTTTGTCCTTAGGATAATTTAGGTTAAGTAGTGTGTAAGCTTAGGGACTGATGACTTTAGCAGTTATGTCCCGTAAGATTTCACATACACTTGAACATTTTTGGAGGGGGAGTTATGCCTCAAAGAATATCACCAGCCCCACTCCGTGCCTGAAATAACAACAAGACACAAATTGTGGATTTGAGATTTTACAGTATTAGCGAGAGGCTTGTATTAAAGTCATTCCAAATAAACGTCGAGTGGTATCAAGACATGAACAAGTGTTGTGCGGGTGGTTGTGGGCAGTACGTGTGGTGGGCACGGAACAATGCGGAGCAGATGGTGAGACGTAACGTGCGGTCTCTGGTGTTGCGGCCGCGCTCGGGGAGGGAATCTGTGTTGATGGGCGGGGCCCCGCCGCGCCGTTATTGAGACGCCAGCTCAGCTACTGCGGTGTACACCAGGACCGGCCTCGGCGTTGTTTCGCGGTGGTCCCACTCGGGAGGGCCGTGCGTGCTTCGATAACGGCGCCCGCGTCCCTGAACAGATGCCGGCGGCAGTTGCGTTTTACGATCGCTCGTAACGGCGCGGCAAAGTGCCGGAGAGCGCCGCGGGGTCGCCTGGAGTGAGAACCAAACGCTGCCATCAGCCGCAGTAAGGAGCGCGCTGTTCAATGGTCCGTCCAAATCTGGGTCACTGCGGCGCGCCAGCCACGGGTCGTCACCGATTCGCATCGAGCGGGGCGCTTTTCCCT
Organism: Schistocerca nitens; assembly: GCF_023898315.1. Lineage (NCBI taxonomy): Eukaryota > Metazoa > Arthropoda > Insecta > Orthoptera > Acrididae > Schistocerca > Schistocerca nitens. The sequence continues at coordinate 27,174,567 of NC_064614.1, forward strand.
ACGTGGTACGTATTGTATCGGCCCTCATTAATGGCATCTTTCATTAACCCTCGAGTGGTCACGCCAATGAAAATTCCTATCCACTCCTTTTAGATTTGCCTTTACTTATTTGTTTTTACAACAATGAGAGTAAGGCACCAGTTTCTGTGGGGGAGAGATTGAGACACAGGAGAGCCAAATGTTGGAATTGGTCCGTTGCTTTCTTTTGACTGGATGACATACGTCCTCCACGCGACCCTTCGTGTAAGTATTTTTGATTTATCAAACAATGGAAAATTCAGGATGGAAGGTAACAATACTATGATAAGGAAAGTTTCTACCCACCATATAGAGGAGATGATGAGTCACAGATAGGCACAACAAAAGGACTCTCACAATTATAGCTTTTGTCCGCTAAGGACACAGACACACACTCACACTCACACTCACTCACACACACACACACACACACACACAAACACATACGCGTGCGCGCGCGCGTGCGCGCGCGCGTGCGCGCGCGTGCAAAAGCAACTCACACGCTTGACTGCAGCCTCACGTAACTGAAACCACACATTGGTTTCAGTTGCCTGAGACAGTAGTCGTGTGTGTGAGTTGCGTTTGCGAGTGTTTGTGTATATGTGTGTGTGTGTGTGTGTGTGTATGTGTGTGTGTGTGTGTGTGTGTGTGTGTGTGTGTGTCTGTCTATTGTTGACGAAGGCGTTATTGGCCGAAAGCTATAATTGTGACAGTCTTTTAGTTGTGTCTCTCTGCGACTCAACATCCCCGCTATACGGTGGGTAGCAACTTCCCTTCTCATAATATTGTCATTTTGGATGTTTTCCTTCAATACTTCATTTATTTAGCACTTTTTAGAAATCATTACACCTTATAAAATATTTTCCATTTATATCTGCACATACTTTGCATTTTAAGTGAAACATTTCACTTCCAATCGACACGACATTTCGCATAACTCTTGTCACTGTTTTGTGTCTTAGGGAAGGGACTACTTTCTATATCTTCCACCAGCAACCAACTATACTATTTTACAGGGTGTTTCAAAAATGACCGGTATATTTGAAACGGCAATAAAAACTAAACGAGCAGCGATAGAAATACACCGTTTGTTGCAATATGCTTGAGACAACAGTACATTTTCAGGCAGACAAACTTTCGAAATTACAGTAGTTACAATTTTCAACAACAGATGGCGCTGCGGTCTGGGAAACTCTATAGTACGATATTTTCCACATATCCACCATGCGTAGCAATAATATGGCGTAGTCTCTGAATGAAATTACCCGAAACCTTTGACAACGAGTCTTGCGGAATGGCTTCACATGCAGATGAGATGTACTGCTTCAGCTGTTCAATTGTTTCTGGATTCTGGCGGTACACCTGGTCTTTCAAGTGTCCCCACAGAAAGAAGTCACAGGGGTTCATGTCTGGCGAATAGGGAGGCCAATCCACGCCGCCTCCTGTATGTTTCGGATAGCCCAAAGCAATCACACGATCATCGAAATATTCATTCAGGAAATTAAAGACGTCGGCCGTGCGATGTGGCCGGGCACCATCTTGCATAAACCACGAGGTGTTCGCAGTGTCGTCTAAGGCAGTTTGTACCGCCACAAATTCACGAAGAATGTCCAGATAGCGTGATGCAGTAATCGTTTCGGATCTGAAAAATGGGCCAGTGATTCCTTTGGAAGACATGGCGGCCCAGACCAGTACTTTTTGAGGATGCAGGGACGATGGGACTGCAACATGGGGCTTTTCGGTTCCCCATATGCGCCAGTTCTGTTTATTGACGAAGCCGTCCAAGTAAAAATAAGCTTCGTCAGTAAACCAAATGCTGCCCACATGCATATCGCCGTCATCAATCCTGTGCACTATATCGTTAGCGAATGTCTCTCGCGCAGCAATGGTAGCGGCGCTGAGGGGTTGCCGCGTTTGAATTTTGTATGGATAGAGGTGTAAACTCTGGCGCATGAGACGATACGTGGACGTTGGCGTCATTTGGACCGCAGCTGAAACACGGCGAACGGAAACCCGAGGCCGCTGTTGGATCACCTGCTGCACTAGCTGCGCGTTGCCCTCTGTGGTTGCCGTACGTGGTCGGCCTACCTTTCCAGCACGTTCATCCGTCACGTCCCCAGTCCGTTGAAATTTTTCAAACAGATCCTTTATTGTATCGCTTTTCGGTCCTTTGGTTACATTAAACCTCCGTTGAAAACTTCGTCTTGTTGCAACAACACTGTGTTCTAGGCGGTGGAATTCCAACACCAGAAAAATCCTCTGTTCTAAGGAATAAACCATGTTGTCTACAGCACACTTGCACGTTGTGAACAGCACACGCTTACAGCAGAAAGACGACGTACAGAATGGCGCACCCACAGACTGCGTTGTCTTCTATATCTTTCACATCACTTGCAGCGCCATCTGTTGTTGAAAATTGTAACTACTGTAATTTCGAAAGTTTGTCCGCCTGAAAATGTACTGTTGTCCCAAGCATATTGCAACAAACGGTGTATTTCTATCGCTGCTCGTTTAGTTTTTATTGCCGTTTCAAATATACCGGTCATTTTTGAAACACCCTGTATATTATCTAGGTGGCACATTTTTCCCCTTGGAAACAGCAATTTTAGTTACTGTACTGACATTTGCCTGACGAAACAATGTCATAGAGCTTTAATCGGTATGATGTGTACATTATTCAACTCTTTATGTTTTCTATTTATATTCTTATTTTATTTCAGAAGAACCTATAGCTTCCATTATGGAGGTGGAAACTCAGACTATAATGTTTGGATAAAATGGCTGGAGGAGTTTAATTCAGAAGAAGAACGTCCCGACTGTGAGACCGACGTCAGTCACTATGGTATTGATAACACAGTATCCGACAATCACAGATCTGAGACAGAAGACGATGTCACTGACTGTGGACACAGAATTGAGGATATTCATTTAGAGGAATTCGAAGGAATTGATGGAAACACTAACTGTGGTAAAAAAGTGATCCGGAAAAGTTTATGGTATTTGTACTGATACTTGTACAAATTAACAAGGAATCTCTTCAGTGCGAGGTCTCAAAACACCAATGATGTTTACGGCACTGGACGCCCCATATACTATCATGGAACCAAAATATTGGCTAATAATAGCAACACGAGCGAGACCGAAGGTATCCAATGGCGAACACAGTATGAGCCCACCGACCGTAGTTGAACTCTTAGTCGACAAGTAAGTCACAACGATAGTACCGCCTTAGTGTTGTTGATGCAAAGCAGAGCACCGACAACAATAAACAAAGTAAACATTGCGTTGTATACACAACAGTTGCCGAAGTTGACATTTCGTCAGAAGTAAACCCAAGGAAATTCACAGAGTGAGACAGAAGTGGCACATGAAATATTAGCATTTCTGCAAGGTGAGTCAGTGGAATGCGTGATGTGGCATACGCTAGACAGAGTGGACAATATACGTGAGGAATACAGTGATGACGGTACGTGATTAACAAGTGAAAGTGATACTGAAACAGATATCGAGGCATGTAGTTCATCATCCTTGTCGGACAGGGAGCCACAAATCCCGTCTCCAGTGCAACGTACTAAACGACAATCGTTGTCCAAGGAGCAGGTCTAAACGAAATTACGTACATGTAAAATCGCCCGCAGCATATTAAAAGGGTAATTATGAACAGATTTCGAATAAGTCCGCAACAATATGACCGTGTAGTGCTTAAGAAAAACTACTGTCACTCAAAGGAGGAAAGAGTTGTAATTGTTACAAAAGCTGGTGTGTTCATGTTTCACGGATGCTCGATTAAATTTACAGGATGTGCATGATAGAGACTTGTTAAGTCACGCTCATCAAAACGCGTTCGACGTAGATTAAGTGATTTCAATGGAATGGAGGCGTGCATAACTTCAAACAGAGCTACAGAAATGGAAAACGTTAAATAACGTAATCTCAGACAAGCATCAACGTGACGATAGACAGCAAACTGCGGAATTCGACAAAAAATTTGTAGACGAGATAAATAAACTTATCCCATAGTTCAGTAAGAAATTCGTTTTCAACACCGAACAGTAGGAATTTGAAGAGGAAATGTGTGTGAAAGAAACACTGGGAATTGGAGATACCACGAGAGTTGTTTCAAGGTCAATTAACGTCAATGCCCTAACACATTCGTATACAATTATGCCGATTGTTAATCTGGATGCTAAATTGGGTGGTCAGTTATTTCTTGAGCTGTGGGATGTTGGTGGTGCTCTGCCCTCTATGATTCTTTCTCGTGCGAGTCATCTTGCAAGGGCAATAGGGAATATTTGGGTCACAGCAAGCAAGAGTGGGAAAATGGAAGTAAGACAACTACAGCTATCGTTTGAGCTCTGCTTTTGGCCAATAACTGGTCAAGATAACTTGTCTTTGCTTCATTCCTGGTCTGATCATGCAAATCATTCTCCTTTAGAGAAAGCTATCCCTCCTTAAAAGTATGTGACACTGCAATTCATGCCACCTGGAACAAACGGGCAAATTCAGCCTCTGGATGTTTGTCTTTTCTATGCCTGTTGTTGTTGTGGTCTTCAGTCCTGAGACTGGTTTGATGCAGCTCTCCATGCTACTCTATCCTGTGCAAGCTTCTTCATCTCCCAGTACCTACTGCAACCTACGTCCTTCTGAATCTGCTTAGTGTATTGATCTCTTGGTCTCCCTCTACGATTTTTACCCTCCACGCTGCCCTCCAATGCTAAATTTGTGATCCCTTGATGCCTCAAAACATGTCCTACCAACCGATCCCTTCTTCTAGTCAAGTTGTGCCACAAACTTCTCTTCTCCCCAATCCTATTCAATACCTCCTCATTAGTTACGTGATCTACCTACCTTATCTTCAGCATTCTTCTGTAGCACCACATTTCGAAAGCTTCTATTCTCTTCTTGTCCAAACTAGTTATCGTCCATGTCTCACTTCCATACATGGCTACACTCCATACAAATACTTTCAGAAACGACTTCCTGACACCTAAATCTATACTCGATGTTAACAAATTTCTCTTCTTGAGAAACGCTTTCCTTGCCATTGCCAGTCTACATTTTATATCCTCTCTACTTCGACCATCATCGGTTTTTTTACTCCCTAAATAGCAAAACTCCTTTACTACTTTAAGTGTCTCATTTCCTAATCTAATTCCCTCAGCATCACCCGACTTAATTTGACTACATTCCATTATCCTCGTTTTGCTTTTGTTGATGTTCATCTTATATCCTCCTTTCAAGACACTGTCCATTCCGTTCAACTGCTCTTCCAAGTCCTTTGCTGTCTCTGACAGAATTACAATGTCATCGGCGAACCTCAAAGTTTTTACTTCTTCTCCATGAATTTTAATACCTACTCCGAATTTTTCTTTTGTTTCCGTTACTGCTTGCTCAATATACAGATTGAATAACATCGGGGAGAGGCTACAACCCTGTCTCACTCCTTTCCCAACCACTGCTTCCCTTTCATGCCCCTCAACTCTTATAACTGCCATCTGGTTTCTGTACAAATTGTAAATAGCCTTTCTCTCCCTGTATTTTACCCCTGCCACTTTCAGAATTTGAAAGAGAGTATTCCAGTCAACATTGTCAAAAGCTTTCTCTAAGTCTACAAATGCTAGAAACGTAGGTTTGCCTTTTCTTAATCTTTCTTCCAAGATAAGTCGTAAGGTCAGTATTGCCTCACGTGTTCCAACATTTCTACGGAATCCAAACTGATCTTCCCCGAGGTCGGCTTCTACCAGTTTTTCCATTCGTCTGTAAAGAATTCGCGTTAGTATTTTGCAGCTGTGACTTATTAAACTGATAGTTCGGTAATTTTCACATCTGTCAACACCTGATTTCCTTGGGATTGGAATTATTATATTCTTCTTGAAGTCTGAGCGTATTTCGCCTGTCTCATACATCGTGCTCACCAGATGGTAGAGTTTTGTCATGACTGGCTCTCCCGAGGCCATCAGTAGTTCTAGTGGAATGTTGTCTACTCCCGGGGCCTTGTTTCGACTCAGGTCTTTCAGTGCTCTGTCAAACTCTTCACGCAGTATCTTATCTCCCATTTCGTCTTCATCTACATCCTCTTCCATTTCCATAATATTGTCCTCAAGTACATCTCCCTTGTATAAACCCTCTATATACTCCTTCCACCTTTCTGCCTTCCCTTCTTTGCTAAGAACTGGGTTTCCATCTGAGCTCTTGATACTCATACAAGTGGTTCTCTTCTCTCCAAAGGTCTCTTTAATTTTCCTGTAGGCAGTATCTATCTTACCCCTAGTGAGACAAGCCTCTACATCCTTACATTTGTCCTCTAGCCACCCCTGCTTAGCCATTTTGCACTTCCTGTCGATTTCATTTTTGAGACGCTTGTATTCATTTTTGCCTGCTTCATTTACTGCATTTTTATATTTTCTCCTTTCATCAATTAAATTCAATATTTCTTCTGTTACCCAAGGATTTCTATTAGCCCTCGTCTTTTTACCTACTTGATCGTCTGCTGCCTTCACCACTTCATCCCTCAGAGCTACCCATTCTTCTTCTACTGTATTTCTTTCCCTCATTCCTGTCAATTGTTCCCTTATGCTCTCCCTGAAACTCTCTACAACCTCTGGTTCTTTCAGTTTATCCAGGTCCCATCTCCTTAAATTCCCACCTTTTTGCAGTTTCTTCAGTTTCAATCTGCAGTTCATAACCAGTAGATTGTGGTCAGAATCCACATCTGCCCCTGGAAATGTCTTACAATTTAAAACCTGGTTCCTAAATCTCTGTCTTACCATTATATAATCTATCTGAAACCTGTCAGTATCTCCTGGCTTCTTCCATGTATACAGCCTCCTTTCATGTTTCTTGAACCAAGTGTTAGCTATGATTAAGTTATGCTCTGTGCAAAATTCTACAAGGCGGCTTCCTCTTTCATTCCTTCCCCCCAATCCATATTCACCTACTATGTTTCCTTCTCTCCCTTTTCCTACTGACGAATTCCAGTCACCCATGACTATTAAATTTTCGTCTCCCTTCACTACCTGAATAATTTCTTTTATCTCGTCATACATTTCATCTATTTCTTCATCACCTGCAGAGCTAGTTGGCATATAAACTTGTACTACTGTAGTAGGCATGGGCTTTGTGTCTATCTTGGCCACAATAATGCGTTCACTATGCTGTTTGTAGTAGCTAACCCGCACTCCTATTTTTTTATTCATTATTAAACCTACTCCTGCATTACCCCTATTTGATTTTGTATTTATAACCCTGTAATCACCTGACCAAAAGTCTTGTTCCTCCTGCCACCGAACTTCGCTAATTCCCACTATATCTAACTTTAACCTATCCATTTCCCTTTTCAAATTTTCTAACCTACCTGCCCGATTAAGTGATCTGACATTCCACGCTCCGATCCGTAGAACGCCAGTTTTCTTTCTCCTGATAACGACGTCCTCTTGAGTAGTCCCCGCCCGGAGATCCGAATGGGGGACTATTTTACCTCCGGAATATTTTACCCAAGAGGACGCCATCATCATTTAATCATACAGTAGAGCTGCATGTCCTCGGGAAAAATTACGGCTGTAGTTTCCCCTTGCTTTCAGCCGTTCGCAGTACCAGCACAGCAAGGCCGTTTTGGTTAATGTTACAAGGCCAGATCAGTCAATCATCCCGACTGTTGCCCCTGCAACTACTGAAAAGGCTGCTGCCCCTCTTCAGGAACCACATGTTTGTCTGGCCTCTCAACAGATACTCCTCCGTTGTGGTTGCACCTACGGTACGGCCATCTGTATCGCTGAGGCACGCAAGGCTCCCCACCAACGGCAAGGTCCATGGTTCATGGGGGGGTTTCTATGCCTATAAAACATATTATCCCACTTTCGGTTACGTGCCGTCAATTCTCATCACCCCGTTCCGCCAATACGATTCTGTACGCATTCTTCAAGAGTGGGTGCCTACCTGAAGGACCTGCAGATTTTGTAACTCCGAAGGAGTTCGTCTTCAATCTCGATGGTGCGAACCTTTGTGATCACTGTGGCATGCCATTTTTCATTCAGTGTTCAGGGTGCTAATATTTCTCCTGTCGTAATTGTTAACACAACTTTTGCAAGTGAGCCGCACGAAAGATAGAACTTGCAACCTCGCTCTCAAGGGGTTCATTATAAGATTAATATATTCAATAACAAAGCTTTTTAACTCGTAACTTGCTTTTTAAGTCACATATTATAGCACTAATATATTTTAATAAAATTAAAAATAAATTTATATTCGTATAACATTAAAACCTCTATGGATGACTACTGTCATTCACGCGACTTATTGTGAAATTTTTTAGGCGCAACCACAGGAGGGTTAAAGCTGGCGTCTAGTGGCAGAAGGCCACCGACCACTTCTTTTATTGTTTTGCACCACATCTCAATTGCTCATTTCTAAAAGACCGGAAATCCGTACACACTAGTTTAATGTTTGATAATAATTTCACTGTCAGAGGTACTATTTACAGGGTGTTACAAAAAAGTACGGCCAAACTTTCAGGAAACATTCCTCACACACAAATAAAGAAAAGATGTTATGGTGACATGTGTCCGGAAACGCTTAATTTCCATGTTAGAGCTCATTTTAGTTTCGTCAGTATGTACTGTACTTCCTCGATTCACCGCCTGTTGGCCCAATTGAAGAAAGGTAATGTTGACTTCGGTGCTTGTGTTGACATGCGACTCATTGCTCTACAGTACTAGCATCAAGCACATCAGTACGTAGCATCAACAGGTTAGTGTACATCACGAACGTGGTTTTGCAGTCAGTGCAATGTTTACAAATGCGGAGTTGGCAGATGCCCATTTGATGTATGGATTAGCACGGAGCAATAGCCGTGGCGCGGCACGTTTGTATCGAGACAGATTTCCAGAACGAAGGTGTCCCGACATGAAGACGTTCGAAGCAATTGATCGGCGTCTTAGGGATCACGGAACATTCCACCCTATGACTCGCGACTGGGGAAGACCTAGAACGACGAGGACACCTGCAATGGACGAGGCAATTCTTCGTGCAGTTGACGATAACCCTAATGTCAGCGTCACAGAAGTTGCTGCTGTACAAGGTAACGTTGACCACGTCACTGTACGGAGAGTGCTACGGGAGAACCAGTTGTTTCCGTACCATGTACAGCCTGTGCAGGCACTATCAGCAGCTGATTGGCCTCCACGGGTACACTTCTGCAAATGGTTCATCCAACAATGTGTCAATCCTCATTTCAGTGCAAATGTTCTCTTTACGGATGAGGCTTCATTCCAACATGATCAAATTGTAAATTTTCACAATCAGCATGTGTGGGCTGACGAGAATCCGCACGCAATTATGGAATCACGTCATCAACACAATTTTACTGTGAACGTTTGGTCAGGCATTGTTGGTGATGTCTTGATTGGGCCCCATGTTCTTGCACCTACGCTCAATGGGGCACGTTATCATGATTTCATACGGGATACTCTACCTGTGCTGCTAGAACATGTGCCTTTACAAGTACGACACAACATTTGGTTCAAATGGCTCTGAGCACTATGGGACTCAACTGCTGAGGTCATTAGTCCCCTAGAACTTAGAACTAGTTAAACCTAACTAACCTAAGGACATCACAAACATCCATGCCCGAGGAAGGATTCGAACCTGCGACCGTAGCGGTCTTGCGGTTCCAGACTGCAGCGCCTTTAACCGTACGGCCACTTCGGCCGGCCACATTTGGTTCATGCACGATGGAGCTCCTGCACATTTCAGTCGAAGTGTTGGTACGCTTCTCAACAACAGATTCGGTGACCGATGGATTGGTAGAGGCGGACCAATTCCATGGCCTCCACGCTCTCCTGACTTCAACCCTCTTGACTTTCATTTATGGGGACATTTGAAAGCTCTTGTCTACGCAACCCCGGTACCAAATGTAGAGACTCTTCGTGCTCTTATTTTGGACGGCTGTGATACAATACGCCATTCTCCAGGGCTGCATCAGTGCATCAGGGATCCATGCGACGGGGGTGGATGCATGTATCCTCGCTAACGGAGGAGATTTTGAACATTTCCTGTAACAAAGTGTTTGAAGTCACGCTGGTACGTTCTGTTGCTGTGTGTTTCCATTCCATGATTAATGTGATTTGAAGAGAAGTAATAAAATGAGCTCTAACATGGAAAGTAAGCGTTTCCGCACACATGTCCACTTAACATATTTAATTTCTTTCTTTGTGTGTTAGGAATGTTTCCTGAAAGTTTGACCGTAACTTTTTGTAACACCCCGTATATCAGCAGACACCCTCACAGTATATACCCTGCAGCAAGGATACCTTCTTACGTTATTGTTAGGCCTACGGTATATGTACAAACTTCTAATTAAAAAACTTAATTTCTGGTGGATTAGAGCAAAGTCAACATCGACAGTAAAATATGACATTCATGTAATGTAGCGTGAAAGATTTTTATGAACTGCGAGAGCGCACTAAATGCTTTTTGACTATAGCGCTTATCCTTGGAGAGCAAATCTCGTAATAAGATAGTGAAAAGACTAAAAGAGTGTATCTTTACTTTGCTTTGAAGTCTCAGCCAGTACGGACGTATCAGTTTGTTAAATACATATACTGTTTTTGGCTGCCATCACGGCTTGTAGCAATTTCTACGACACAAATTCTACGACACGATTTCAAGAGAATAGAATTTCTGAATTTCAAAGCGTATAACATTTACGTTTATTCAAAAATGAGTGATCTGAGTTTGTGCCTATTGAATACTGCCACAGGACTTGCGGGAGATTGATTTGTATATGTTTTCCGGCGAATCTGTTATCACAGCCAGTTCATCATCCCGTTGCTATCTTTGTAAAATCCTGTTCATACGGCAAGGACATCCATGAATAAACTGAGTACTGTAACAGCACTCGTACAGGCTCTGACGATTAAGAAATTTTAATTTTATGTACATTTTCAATTGAACGTATGGGCATTAATTACTCTTACTGCCGAAAGAAGGCAAGGATTTTATTAACGCATACTCAACAAGTAACGCAATTGCATTATGTATTCACTCGCTTACTACGATTCGTTAATGTGAAGCGATACATCAGAAGACGAGGTTAGAAGCCTCGAAGTAGATCCTGTTACGATAAACTTGAAGGTCTGACACAAATTTATTATTACAGACATTGACACTTTAATATTACAGATTTATTTATTTTGAATTTACTGTGTGCTGGCTATACGTACTATCAGCGTATTAAACTGTAACTTGTTTTTTAGAGCACCTGGTGATGTTTTTAAGTTATGGCACTGTAATGTCTCTCAATGTATCTCTAGAATACTGTAGATATTGCTGTGCACTCGTTGTGGATGTATTTTGGGGTTGCCTGCTGTGGTTGCCTCGACACTAATTTAATGCATGTAATTCATAAGGGGATGAGCCCATAGTAACTTCGATACAGTTATGTACTGAGAAAAGAGTCGCGTGGAGAATGAGTCTCCAACTTTTGCACTAATTTTCCATCACTACATTTCTCAGTTGTAATCTGTGGAACACTGAGAGGTTCTTTCGCATGGGAAGAAATGCTTTATGCCTCTGGAGTACTGCGCCAAACCAAGTTGTGTGTGGGCATGGGATTCGAACCTAGTTCATTTCAGTGGCGGATACAGAAAAACCTCAAGGAGGGGGCGCTAAAGATATCTTGAGATACCTTTACTTTTACCGTAATAAAAATTAATCAAGTCACATGCAAAGTTTAAGAAAGCTTTGTTTAAACTGATTATACACATATACAATACCATTTTATGATATAAAAAAGCTACAATTGAGTTCTCCTCCTTAAATGATGAATTCTGTGCCCCCTTTCTTCCTGTTAAATTGGTTAATTACATCGTCCATAGGACAATCAATGCCAGGGTGAGTGTTCAACAGAGCTAAGCCATTAAGTCGATCCTCCTTCATTGTCGACAGCAGCTATGTCTTTGTATGTCGCAATGTTGAAAAACTACACTAGCACACTTAGCACTAAAACACACACGGTCACACTCCACGCATTTCTAATATCACTAAGTACAACACTCACTGAAGTCCGTGGTAATAGCCAATAACCGCAGTCGTTCACTTTTTACACTTTTTATCACTTCGAAGTTAACGGGACGATTGTAGCTTTCAAGCTGACTACGTGGCAGCTATTCTGCTCCCCTTGTATATGAAGGTCTTATTTTTATAGTGGTACAAGTCCATTTTTGTTAATTCTGAGATACAGAGGCCTAAAGTTAGATGAGCGTTGAAAGATCTGCAGTTGAGATACGAGAAATATTCATAAATGGCTCTGAGCACTAAGGGACATAAGTTCTGAGGTCATCAGTCCCATAGAACTTAGAACTACTTAAACATAACTAACCTAAAGACATCACACACATCCATGCCCAAGGCAGGATTCGAACCTGCGACCGTAGCGGTCGCGCGGTTCCAGACTGTAGCGCCTAGAACCGCTCGGCTACTCTGGCCGGCAATGTTCAAGTATATATAGTTGAATTCGGTATATATACATGAATACTTCTGATACCTCAACTGCAGATTTTTCAGCGCTCATTGAACTTTAGGACTCTGTATCTCAGAATGAAGAAATTCAGTATACATACTTGAATATTTTTGGTATCTCAACAGCAGATTTTTCAGTGCTGATTTAACTTTACGACTCTGTATCGCAGAATGAACAAATTCAGTATATATACTTGAATATTTCTGGTATCTCAACAGCAGATTTTTCAGTGCTGATTTAATTTTAGGACTCTGTATCTCAGAATGAACAAAAAAGGACTTGCACCAGTATTGAAATAAGCCCTTCATATGTGGCTCGGTTGATTCGAGAACATTCGATATCAGAATGTTCGCTTCCAGACTTTTACGGAGTGCGAACAAACACATACTGTGAAAGCAAGCCAACATGTACTTTACGACGTATAATATAAGGGCGAGTTTCCAATGATGACGTCATCCGGCAATTTAAGTGTGTGTGGAACTTTTACTGTCAATTCCGTTCCTTTCTAGTGCATTCGATAGATGGCCTATGTAGTAACAATGCGTTTTTAGGAATATTCCCGAAAATCACTATTACCGGAGATATACGCATCAGTGTTACGTTGTTAGTAAAAATATTGTTACGAAACTCGTATCAACGTTTTTACTGAGAAATTTCTATGAATTACTATCATTAATACTTCACAAATAACTGATCACTCTCACTCTTGACTACTTTTCACACTTGCACTTGCTACAACTAGAACTTCTTACTTATTCACTCTTCAGTCTTAATATTTTTGCTTCTTAACATAAACTAGCTTCCTATTCGGCGAATAGTCCGTATTTAAAACGCTACGTATCGAAGGCTCTCTGTACAAGAAAACAGTAAAATATTCGCGACTTTTCTCGAACAAATGCCAGACACAATAACGTATCTAGATCACTAGAATGGCCACGACTTTCCTCGTAGGTATGTGTTAGCTATCTATGTGCCAGACAGAAACGTATAAAATACGAGGACGCGCGTGATACTTAGGAAAGTACAACTACTCGATAACTCGATACAGTAGAGTCGACTGACGAAAGAAACGAACGAATAGCGTGCGGGCTGACTGGCGGGGGCGGTGGGGGTGACAATGCGGGCGGCCCCGCAAGGGGGGGGGGGCGATATAAAATGACGTTTATCTTAATAATATGGATATTTATATACGTGTTTGGAGAGAGAGATGGATAAATTTTTGATTACGATTTTTACTTTAAGTCGTAACTGGTACCTGAACTTTGGTTGCTGCCTCCTTGAATGATCAGCTTCTGCAAAAATTGGTGAATTATTACAATTTGGAGGTAGTTATTATTCCTTAAGGTTTAAAATACGACTCTGTTAGTTTCTTGGCCGCATTGCGGAAATCTTTGAGCCCAGGTTTTCGTAGCTTTTCATACCTAAGGGACCACTGTTGTAAGGAAATAAGATAAAACTGCAATCTGCTTTTCGTGAGAAAAGGAGATTGCTTGGCACACAAACTTCCTTCAAACTACACGTCCTGCTATATCAAAATTGGTCAGTGGAGTTCAGCACCATACCGTTGTACAATAACATAATCCAATTACTGTAATGAAGAAATTATGAGAGGTTGTTACTATAGAGAATGCATTTCTTTTCCTGTATTTTAGTGAACTTTGTACACTTACAATTCTGTCGATTGATAGACGGCGACGACAATGAAGTTCACCTCCTTTTCCAAAAGCAAGATATTTCTATTCTTCACTCCCAGAAAATTTGTATACATAAATGTTTGGCAACTCTTACACACACACTTTACTCGGTTTTATCACTAAAATATCAATATTCATTAAATGTTACAATACGATCTGAGCGACGGCCTAGCAACACGCCCTTTTTCCACAATATACAGATTAACAGTCCTCTTGTTTTTTTAGTAAATCAATTGTCTTTTTTGTAGAGTCCATACTCAAAGATTCACAACTAATATCGATGGGAGAGCTAGTCCTGACAAAACTCTACCATCTGGTGAGAAAGATGTATGAGACAGGCGAAATACCCTCAGACTTCAAGAAGAATACAATAATTTCAATGCCAAAGAAAGCAGGTGTTGACAGATGTGAAAATTACCGAATATCAGTTTAATAAGTCACAGCTGCAAAGTACTAACGCGAATTCTTTACAGACGAATGGAAAAACTGATAGAAGCCGACCTCGGGGAAGATCAGTATGGATTCCGTAGAAATGGTGGAACACGTGAGGCAACACTGACCCTACGACTTATCTTAGAAGAAAGATTGAGGAAAGGCAAACCTACGTTTCTAGCATTTGTAGACTTAGAGAAAGCTTTTGACAATGTTGATTGGAATTCTCTCTTTCAATTTCTGAAGGTGGAAGGGGAAAAATACAGGGAGCGAAAGGCTATTTACAATTTGTACAGAAACCAGATGGCAGTTGTAAGAGTTATAAGAGTATGAAAGGGAAGCAGCTGTTGGGAAGGGAGTGAGACAGGGTTGTAGCCTCTCCCCGATGCTATTCAATCTGTATATTGAGCAAGCAATAAAGGAAACAAAAGAAAAGTTCGGAGAAGGTATTAAAATCCATGGAGAAGAAATAAAAACTTTGAGGTTCGCCGATGACATTGTAATTCTGTCAGAGATAGCAAAGGACTTGGAAGAGCAGTTGAACGGAATGGACAGTGTCTTGAAAGGAGGGTATAAGATGAACATCAACAAAAGCAAAACGAGGATAATGGAATGTAGTCGAATTAAGTCGGGTGATGCTGAGGGAATTAGATTAGGAAATGAGACACTTAAAGTAGTAAAGGTGTTGTACTATTTGGGGAGCAAAATAACTGATGATGGTCGAAGTAGAGAGGATATAAAATGTAGACTGGCAATGGCAAGGAAAGCGTTTCTGAAGAAGAGAAATTTGTTAACAACGAGTATAGATTTAAATGTCAGGAACTCGTTTCTGAAAATATTTGTATGGAGTGTAGCCATGTATGGAAGTGAAACATGGACGATAAATAGTTTAGACAAGAAGAGAATAGAAGCTTTCGAAATGTGGTACTACAGATTAATGCTGAAGATTAGATGGGTAGATCACATAACTAATGAGGAGGTATTGAATAGAATTGGGGAGAAGAGGAGCTTGTGGGACAACTTGACTAGAAGAAGGGATCGGTTGGTAGGACATGTTCTGAGACACCGAGGGATCATCAATTTAGTATTGGAGGGTAGCGTGGAGGGTAAAGATCGTAGAGAGAGACCAAGAGATGAATACACTAAGCAGATTGAGAAGGATGTTGGCTGCAGTAGGTCCTGGGAGATAAAGAAGCTTGCACAGGATAGAGTAGCATGGAGAGCTGCATGAAACTAGCCTCAGGACTGAAGAGCACAACAACAACAACAACAACAACAACATCGATGAGGGGATTGCGCGCAAAAGAGTTTCTTGCTGTCCAGCTGCGCTTCATTTCTCTTCATGTTCTTTTTGAATCACATTTACATTTACGGTATTTATATACATTACTGGGCATCTCAGAATAAAATTAGGCACAAGTTAGTTAGAAAAAAAGGGCAGTGAGGCTCACATAACATTACAGAGGGGGCGCCCCGCATACGTATCCCCCATTTCTTTTTTTTATTTTTATTTATTTATTTATTGTTCCGTGGGACCAAATTAAGGAGAAATCTCCATGGTCATGGAACGAGTCAATACATGAAATTATAACACGATATTAGAAACAGATAAAATGAAATATAGAAAAAAAAAACATATTCAGGTGACAAGTCATAAGTTTAAATGAAGACAATCAACAATGTAACACTGGAATTTGCTTAATTTTTTAGTTCTTCCAGGAGCTCCTCGACAGAATAGAAGGAGTGAGCCATGAGGAAACTCTTCAGTTTAGACTTAAAAGAGTTTGGGCTACTGCTAAGATTTTTGAGTTCTTGTGGTAGCTTATTGAAAATTGATGCAGCAGAATACTGCACTCCTTTCTGCACAAGAGTCAAGGAACTGCATTCTACACGCAGATTTGATTTCTGCCTAGTATTAACTGAGTGAAAGCTGCTAACTCTTGGGAATAGGCTAATATTGCTAACAACAAACGACATTAAAGAAAATATATACTGTGAGGGCAATGTCAGAATTCCCAGATTTTTGAATAGGGGTCGACAAGAGGTTCTCGAACTTACACCACATATAGCTCGAACAGCCCGTTTTTGAGCCAAAAATACCCTTTTTGAATCAGAAGAATTACCCCAAAAAATAATACCATACGACATAAGCGTATGAAAATATGCGAAGTAGACTACTTTTCGTGTTGAAGTGTCACTTATTTCAGATACTGTTCTAATGGTAAATAAAGCAGCATTTAGTTTCTGAACAAGATCCTGAACATGGGCTTTCCACAACAGCTTACTATCTATCCGTACGCCTAGGAACTTGAACTGTTCCGTCTCGCTTATAACATGCCCATTCTGTCTGATTAAAATGTCAGTTCTTGTTGAATTGTGAGTTAGTAATTTCAAAAAAAATATTTTCCTGTTCGTAGTTACACTCAAACCTGCAGGTCGTCGCATCCTAGACTGTTGCTGACCGATGTCCCTGTCACAGCTTCGTGACCTGGCGCAGTGCCGTTACACGGACAACCGACACCGCACCTCGGGGTCGCAGGTAAGCATCAGCCACTCACCTGTCAGCGCAGCCGCCAGCAGCAGCAGCGTCAGCACGCCGCGCTGACAGTCCGCCCGCAGCAGCGCCATCAGCATATGCGGCCGGCACCTGCAACAGGCCCAAGCACCCAGCTGTTAACCACATACCGTCGGGTAGGCGTACGTCACATGTAGACCGCTGGAACTTGCGCCCGACTAGAACTCCCTTCACTGCACCTGCTATTTATATTCAGTGCATTTTTTCTAAAAAAAAAAAAAGTTTGAGGGTACCTCGACATTGAATTTAATGCAGCGAAAAATACTTATAACTGAAACATGGGATACCACCCATCTGCTTTCAGCCATGACGTCATCGACATCATCATGGTAGCGCGACCGTAGAGACATCTATCGGTACCCCGGCGTTTGATCTTACGCATATCCGTTTAGCACTACCATCGCCCACTATTAGCGGGCGAGAGCACTACATGCTTGTCGAACTGGCTGCCAGCGATTCAGCTGCCGCAGCTTCGAAATGCTTGAAACAGTCAATGACATCGCTTTTCCCGCCAAAAACTGCACTGGTATCGTTCGTATTGCAATTACCAACACGAAAAAAGGAAATAAAAAATTTAAGTCCGTGAAATAAATCTTTGGGCAATGGCCTTGCCGGAGTGGATACACCGGTTCCCGTGAGATCACCGAAGTTAAGGGTTGTTGGGCGTGACCGGCACTTGGATGGGTGACCATCCAGCCACTTTGCGCTGTTGCCATTTTTCGGGGTGCACACAGCTTCGTGATGCCAATTGAGGAGCTACTCGACTGAATAGTAGCGGCTTCGGGCAAGAATACCATCTTACGACCGGGAGAGCGGTGTGCTGACCCCACGCCCCTCCTATCCGCATCCTCCTCGGAGGATGACACGGCGGTCGGATGGTCCCGGTAGGCCACTCGTGGCTTGAAGACGGAGTGAGTGAAATAAATCTTTGGCACTCTTCCAAATTCCCAACATAGTAAAAAAATTACTTTGTCGACGAAAACGTTTAGGGGTACACATCCCCCAGCGTTCCCCCAGAAAAACAGCACTGTTTATATTACAGTACTACGTTAGAAGTGTACTGGATGCCAGGGTGTCTGTTCCATCTAAGCTAAAAAGACTTTGTTGCAGATCCTTGTTTAAACACGTTGCAATGGTCAGTTACTGCAGACGCTAGGTACATGGGGTATACTCTAATTACCCAGACATACGTTGTACGTTTTTGTGTGGCCATCATCGAATATTTGTAAACGAATAGATGCATTACTTTTGGTTAGGCGGCCACCATCCGCATTAGCTCTTATACACGATGCGTGAAAATTAAAAGCGACAGCTGAATGCATATGATAATAGAAGCAAAGTCACTGCAGTAACTGTTTGAGGAACCGACTGGAGTTTTATAAGAAGCTTTATTAATTTACTGATGACTAGTTTCGGGCGGCTTGTCCATTATCAACTCATCGACGTACGTGCCTTGTATTACAGCCAGGTTTGCATGTAAAGTTACCGACTACAAAACATATAAGTGTGGCAACATCCAATGTAACTTTGACAGAGAGACATCACTGTATATCAAAATAGCTTAGTGGTTGATTGTGATGCAAGACTTAGGTTCCTACCTAATTTGCCCAAGCCAGTCATGAATAAATAAATAAAATTTTGTACACAACTTAAGGCAGTTTGTAATACCATGATCGATAGGGAGTAGTTGTTCAGCGAAATTAATGATGTGAATTGTAAAATGTTTACTCTTTAATGCTTAGTGTCATTGATTTACTGTAGGGAAATAGAGTTTCACGAAGTATGTTTTGTAGCATTCTAGCTGTGTATTTGAATAATGAGACTTTCTAAAATACGTTTGTTTATGTAAAGGAAATAATAATGTAAAAAACTGGTTCATATTTAGGAACTTGCACTGTGCAATGAAAAAGGTATAGCACTTCCCCTCCGCAACGGAAGCGAGTTGGCGCGCGCCAAAAGCTGGAATTGGCGCTCAGTCTAAGCGGGAAGCGAGATAGCACAGTAAGCAGTCAGTAGCCGGCGGCCGACCAGTCAACAGCGCAGGTGCCGAGTTAAGCACCCAGTATCTGATTCTACACTCCTGGAAATTGAAATAAGAACACCGTGAATTCATTGTCCCAGGAAGGGGAAACTTTATTGACACATTCCTGGGGTCAGATACATCACATGATCACACTGACAGAACCACAGGCACATAGACACAGGCAACAGAGCATGCACAATGTCGGCACTAGTACAGTGTATATCCACCTTTCGCAGCAATGCAGGCTGCTATTCTCCCATGGAGACGATCGTAGAGATGCTGGATGTAGTCCTGTGGAACGGCTTGCCATGCCATTTCCACCTGGCGCCTCAGTTGGACCAGCGTTCGTGCAGACCGCGTGAGACGACGCTTCATCCAGTCCCAAACATGCTCAATGGGGGACAGATCCGGAGATCTTGCTGGCCAGGGTAGTTGACTTACACCTTCTAGAGCACGTTGGGTGGCACGGGATACATGCGGACGTGCATTGTCCTGTTGGAACAGCAAGTTCCCTTGCCGGTCTAGGAATGGTAGAACGATGGGTTCGATGACGGTTTGGATGTACCGTGCATTATTCAGTGTCCCCTCGACGATCACCAGTGGTGTACGGCCAGTGTAGGAGATCGCTCCCCACACCATGATGCCGGGTGTTGGCCCTGTGTGCCTCGGTCGTATGCAGTCCTGATTGTGGCGCTCACCTGCACGGCGCCAAACACGCATACGACCATCATTGGCACCAAGGCAGAAGCGACTCTCATCGCTGAAGACGACACGTCTCCATTCGTCCCTCCATTCACGCCTGTCGCGACACCACTGGAGGCGGGCTGCACGATGTTGGCGCGTGAGCGGAAGACGGCCTAACGGTGTGCGGGACCGTAGCCCAGCTTCATGGAGACGGTTGCGAATGGTCCTCGCCGATACCCCAGGAGCAACAGTGTCCCTAATTTGCTGGGAAGTGGCGGTGCGGTCCCCTACGGCACTGCGTAGGATCCTACGGTCTTGGCGTGCATCCGTGCGTCGCTGCGGTCCGGTCCCAGGTCGACGGGCACGTGCACCTTCCGCCGACCACTGGCGACAACATCGATGTACTGTGGAGACCTCACGCCCCACGTGTTGAGCAATTCGGTGGTACGTCCACCCGGCCTCCCGCATGCCCACTATACGCCCTCGCTCAAAGTCCGTCAACTGCACATACGGTTCACGTCCACGCTGTCGCGGCATGCTACCAGTGTTAAAGACTGCGATGGAGCTCCGTATGCCACGGCAAACTGGCTGACACTGACGGCGGCGGTGCACAAATGCTGCGCAGCTAGCGCCATTCGACGGCCAACACCGCGGGTCCTGGTGTGTCCGCTGTGCCGTGCGTGTGATCATTGCTTGTACAGCCCTCTCGCAGTGTCCGGAGCAAGTATGGTGGGTCTGACACACCGGTGTCAATGTGTTCTTTTTTCCATTTCCAGGAGTGTAGATGGAATGGCCTCGGGTGTAATTGTGGCTGTAGAATGGTGCTCTCGCACTGGAAATGGGTCTAAAAATGATATTCACGCCACCAAGAAGAACTAAATAGAGCATATTACTGCGAAAGGAGAGACCAGGTACCAGCCACATGCTCGCCAACACTATTGCGCCACCACTTCAACAGGTTCCAGAGGTTAGGACTGTATATGAGTATGAACCAGAGTATTTGTGTGAATTAATTTGCAATAATAATGCAAATCCATGGAGAAGAAATAAAAACTTTGAGGTTCGCCGATGACATTGTAATTCTGTCAGAGACAGCAAAGGACTTGGAAGAGCAATTGAATGGAATGGATAGTGTCTTGAAAGGAGGATTTAAGATGAACATCAACAAAAGCAAATCGAGGATAATGGAATGTAGTAGAATTAGGTCGGGTGATGCTGAGGGAATTAGATTAGGAAATGAGACACTTAAAGTAGTAAAGGAGTTTTGCTATTTGGGGAGCAAAGTAACTGATGATGGTCGAAGCAGAGAGGATATAAAATGTAGACTGGCAATGGCAAGGAAAGCGTTTCTGAAGAAGAGAAATTTGTTAACATCGAGTATAGATTTAAGTGTCGGGAAGTCATTTCTGAAAGTATTTGTATGGAGTGTAGCCATGTATGGAAGTGAAACGTGGACGATAAATAGTTTGGACAAGAAGAGAATAGAAGCTTTCGAAATGTGGTGCTACAGAAGAATGATGAAGATTAGATGGGTAGATCACATAACTAATGAGGAAGTATTGAATAGGATTGGGGAGAAGAGGAGTTTGTGGCACAACTTGTCTAGGAGAAGTGATCGGTTGGTAGGACATGTTCTGAGGCATCAAGGGATCACCAATTTAGTATTGGAGGGCAGCGTGGAGGGTAAAAATCGTAGAGGGAGACCAAGAGATGAATACACTAAGTAGATTCAGAAGGATGTAGGTTGCAGTAGGTACTGGGAGACGAAGAAGCTTGCACAGGATAGAGTAGCATGGAGAGCTGCATCAAACCAGTCTCAGGACTGAAGACCACAACAACAACAATGCAAATAATACTAAACTTTGTGTTCGAACCATGAATTGTTTCCTTTCATGGTACCTATCGGGGTCCTCTCCTCATAATGACCAATATCCGAGTACACTGTGTGTGAAAAAATGATAGTCACCCGTGTTAGTTCTGAATGCGAAAATATATAGGAGTGAGTAGTTAGAGTATTAGTTTCCGTGATATTACTGAATCCATGAAAATCTCCAATGTGCTTCGGTTTGCTTCCATTTTACAAATATCAATGTTTTAATGTTCAGCAGTATAAAAGTTGTCAGTGAAAATCACCTGCTTCACAAGTGGTGTTATAAAGCATCTGGTCTAGACGTTAACTGCAATTGAAATTTTACTTGAAGTCGTTTCTGTAGTTGTAGAGAGTATTGTCAGTTCAAATAACGTTAAAAATTTGCAAAAGAAATGATCTGAAGTGGGGCAGTAATTCAGCTTTCATCATACTGCAAAATGTTTCGGGAAAGTGTGTATAGCTTGCATGTATAAAGAAAGTATAGTTTTTGTGCCCCCCATTTCATTCTTTTATATAAGGAAGAAACCAAACTGAATAGTCGTTTTCTAGCTAAAGAAACCTGAAGTAATCATTTAAAAGAATATGTATGAAAAGTGTGTGTTCAGTGTTATCTTACTGCATTTATGATGTGCATATGGCTGTTGTCCAAACTTTAATTCTTATCAGATGTCACTTAATCTTGTGTAAGTCATTTTGGGAACAATTCCTGTGCTAAGGTATTGAAAGGTAAAAGTGAAGATTTTTGTCAATAGGAATAAATTCCATATATGTTTTTATTTGTTTGTATGATTACTTACTTATGCTGTTGGTAGCTACTGTTACTCACTCTGCAGTTCGTCTAGTTGTAACATGTGTTCATTGCACTTTACAAAGAAAGTACTTATGAAAGTTCCCTTTTGTAAGAGTAAAGACAAATCTATTGGAAATAATGTTTTCTCATTATTACGCCTAATTAGGCTGGCGACCGTTTATTATTTCATTTACGTTAAATCTGTTACTGTAATTTTTTACGAAGATTCATGTCCTTTTAATTTCTACCAACAGCCATAGTTACGAAATTCACGTTCTATTCCCTCTGTCTTTTGGGTAACACACGGTCAGAACTTTCAAAATCCTCTCAGAGGGTAACACCTACTGTGCGTGTAAGTCATATTTAGGCAAACTGCAGTGGTAGTGGTATACTTCGCTTCCTTGTAACAAGTTTGTAAGTGCCGTTATTTGGAAACAGTGTAGCACACGCACGAGCAACACCGGTAATAGTTTTACAAGTTCCTCTAATAGTTGCTCTACAGAAAATAAATAAAACTTTCTACGAAACTTAAGGCAGTTACTCTAACAGTTACTCGTGTTCGATTCCCGGCGGGGTCAGGGATTTTCACCTGCCCCAAGATGACTGGGTGTTTGTGTTGTCCTTATCATTTAATCATCGTTCATGAAAGTGGCGAGATTGTACCGAGCGAAGGTTGGGAATTTGTACGGGCGCTGATAACCGCGCATTTGAGCGCCCCACAAACCAAACATCACCATCATCATCTATCAGTTACTGTAATCACATAAATGTTATAGACGTGTTTTAACGCGAGCATGCTGGAGATAAACAAAAACGCTGCGTTCAACGTGAGTTCGATTCAGAGTGTCTGCGAGAAAGTTGCGAATATTTGGTTACTAACTGCCACTTACTTGACATCTTCAACTTTTTTAGTCCTGTCTTCCTCAGTTGCGTGTAATATTACGGTATATTGATAATTTTTACTTATGGACCGTCTGACAGCAACTGAATAAAACACAATTTTAATGCCATACGCGTTTCGCCTTTATTTTCTGCAAGGCATCATCAGTGGCAGGTTGCGTGGACAGTTTCTTACATATTACGCTCCTGTTGCATTTTTGATGTTGTTCTTCTTCTTATGAACGCCAATTTGCGGTTTTTTCCACGTTCCACAGCACTATGCACTGAACGCTTGTTTTAATGCATTAATCCGGGTTCGCATCCCGTTCTCACACAAATTTTCGTCGCCATTCAGTATTTCAATGTCCTGTGGCAGAAAAACTCGGCAGTTTCTTTCGTTGTCTATACGGTTGAGGATCGACGTAATGGTGTCTGTTCTTTCAGACATGCATCTCCAAAAGAACGGACTCCACACCTGTTTGGTTCATTTGCATACAGAGAAGTGGAAGAAGGTTTTTCAGTTCTAATAAAATTACCTAGACGTTAGTGGTGACTGAATAAGGAACTGAAGTATGTTTGTAGAAATCTAAAATTGCCAGTAAAGTCTTTTATCAACGAAGATACTTTTTTATGACCGAACAGCCGTTACCTTTAGTACATACTTCGTATTTCTTTATGGTAATGATTCATCGCTATTAGTTATAATAGTTTTGTTTAATTTTAAGATAAACGTCTTTATATCCTGCCCTATTCTTTCTAACAGATGATTTGCTTGTGTCGCAGAAAGTATGATGGTGTCAGAAAATTTTCTAATTCGGAGTATTCCAGTTTTATACACACCCTTCACCAGTTCCAGCCTAAAATGTGTATCATCTACAAAAACTGAGGCACAGTGTTTCGAAAAATACAGGGTGCGTCAAAAAATGTATACACACTTTGATGCGACATAGAAAATTTATTTCCCGTTCTACAATGTTAAATTTCTGGAAATCAGTCCAATTGATGTACTTCGCAAATGTGATTAATTCAAACTGGTGGCCTTCAGCATCAATACATTTCTGAGTACGAATCACCACTGATTCCGTACATCGTACCAAAGTGTCCAATGAGATTTCTGCGCACACCGCCTGAATCTCATTCCAAAGTGTGTCCAGGTTACGTGGTTTACGTTTGTGCACCTCATCTTTTACTGTGCCCCATAAGAAGAAACCCAGCGGCGTGAGGTCTGGAGAGCGTGCAGGAAACTCGATTGGTCCCCTGCGTCCTATCCACTGGCCTGGCACATTGTGATCCAGGTATGCTCGTACGTCCCTATGATAGTGCGGCGGGGTGCCATCTTGTTCGAAATAAAACTCATCATTACCGTATAATGCAGGAATGGCAGGGAATATGGAGTCAGCAAGCATTGTTAGGTACGTTTCTCCAGTAACAGTACCTTCATAGCGGAAAGGCCCAATGAGTCCCCTTGCAGACAAACCACACCACACATTTACACCAGGCAAATTGACAGCCTTTTCAACTGTAATGTGAGGATTATCTTCAGCCCAGTACACACAGTTGTGCCTATTGACAGTTCCATTCAGTTTGAATTGGGCTTCATCCGACCAAACTATGCTACCCATAAATCCTGGTTAACGTCTCACCATCTCCTGAACCCACAAAATTCTAACCTTCGATCTGGATCGTCGTCACCTGCCTTGGAATGTACACACGAAACTTGCCTTTCTTCAGAATGCGTCGCACACTACTAGCACTTACATTACTCTCACGTGCCGCTTGCCTTGAAGATTTTTGAGGCGAACGCTGAAACAGTTCCAAGACCGCAGTTGTGGCATCATCACTTGTAGCTGTACGAGGTCGCCCTGATCGACCTTTATGCACATCACACACTGTTCCACGAATTTCGAATTTGTCTCGTAGACGTGTAATTGTTAAACTTGAAGGTGGTTCTGTACCAACTCACTTCTCCACTGTCTTCGAACCGCAGCTACATTCTCAAACTTCCAGTACCACTTAGTTATCTGCTTCCGCGCTTCAAAGCTCAAACGCACGTTTTCCATGTTGCAGTTACTTCCTTGCCACTGGTGCCACACGTTGAAGAAACATAACATTACTTTGTCATAGATATTCAACCTTGTAGAACGGGAAATAAATTGTCTATGACAGTTCAAAGTGTGTATACATTTTTTTGACGCACCCTGTATAATCGAAACAGTGCGTGAGACACATTGAGTACATATTCCCTGCACTGTAGAGAGCTCTCCAAGTGAACTGTGGCACATTACGATGGTGAACGACCAATTTATTTTACCATACTAACAATAAGACAGAACCTGTCCATAACATCGGGCTACGTCGCTGTTGCCGGGACGTTAGAAAATACTGAAATTAAATATTATATGAAGAAAGTAGTCTGAAATATGAAGCTACCGTCAAAGGCAGAAAAAACACTTGTGTGTGTGTGTGTGTGTTTTTGGGAGAGCTGAGAACGCACGCACTCCTGGTCAAGTTGCCTCACCGTGGCAGCTGTACGAGTACATTCGGGCTCGTTCCGCCGTGTATTTTTAACGCGGCCGTCCATGTTTGTACTGCTCGGTTTTATTATTTCTTCTGCCATTAATAAATAATGCGCTAATTAGCGGGTTTAAATTTTTAATGTAGGATGTTCCACATTTGCTATGTTAACTTTTCTGCGACGGGATGTTAGCGTGTAATTTCCTGTTTTTTTATCTTTTTTATTTTTTTATTCCACTCCAGCGTTCTGCGCTCGTAAAACATTTGTTTATCTACGTCTTCCGCGGCACGGCTAAAGCGAAATAAAACAATAAAGCGAAGAGCAAAGAGGGAACGTAGGTCATTTCACAAGAACGCATTACGTGAGAGCAATCCATGTCGCTCTAAAAGCCCCTGTACAAATAAATAAACTCAAGCATATGTACCATGTTTATTTTATTGTGTTATTGATTTATATCCGTTCCAATTAAGGCACAGAAAATGCGGCTACACTGGAGCGACAAGTACATTCACAAAGCTGGTACCTGTTGCGTTCTGGTACGGGGAAATGTGGACAACAGAACAGTCGTAACGGAGTAGCTATTCGTCTACAATAACACACAGAACACATCTTAACTGTATTCGAATGATACAAAAATATTCGCGTATTTTTTCATAATTAAAATCTGTAAATGAAATTTGGATTTGAACGCTCGAGGATACGTGAATGCACTTACGAGCCAAAACATTACTACCTCCATCGAAAAGCAATATAATTCCGTGTGGCATCGATTAGACAAGTCTAAGGTAACTCTCCAGAGATATGCAATGTGGCCCCAGACTCCTAAGCCCAGGTCACGAAATTCTTGTAAATAACTGACCGGTCGTTAGCTGACGCAATCCTAGTGCCCAGTAGTGCGTCGTTTGTGTTCCATCGGGTCAGATCAAGCGAATTCGACGGCCTTATTAGCGGACATGGGTTTGTATTTCCAGCTCAGCCCTATTATGCACTACTGGCCATTAAAATTGCTACACCAATAAGAAATGCAGATGATAAACAGGTATTCATTGGACAAATATATTATACTAGAACTTACATGTGATTACATTTTCACGCATTTTGGGTGCATAGCTCCTGAGACGTCAGCACCCAGAACAACCACCTCTGGCCGTAACAACGGCCTTGATACGTCTGGGCATTGAGTCAAACAGAGCTTGGATGGCGTCTACAGGTACAGCTGCCCATGCAGCTTCAACACGATACCACAGTTCATCAAGAGTAGCGACTGGCTTATTGTGACGAGCCAATTGCTCGGCCACCATTGACCAGACTTTTCAGTTGGTGAGAGATCTAAAGGATATGCTGACCATGGCAGCAGTCGAACATTTTCTGTATCCAGAAAGGCCCGTACAGGACCTGCAACATGCGGTCGTGCATTATCCTGCTCAAATGTAGGGTTTCGCAGGGATCGAATGAAGGGTAGAGCCACAGGTCGTAACACATCTGAAATGTAACGTCCACTGTTCATAGTGCCGTCAATGCGAGCAAGAGGTGAGCGAGACGTGTAACTAATGGCACGCCATACCATCACGCCGGGTTATACACCAGTATGGCGATGATGAATACACGCTTACAATGTGCGTTCACCGCGATGTCGCCAAACACGGGTGC
The DNA here is from genome assembly GCF_023898315.1 of Schistocerca nitens. Lineage (NCBI taxonomy): Eukaryota > Metazoa > Arthropoda > Insecta > Orthoptera > Acrididae > Schistocerca > Schistocerca nitens. The sequence continues at coordinate 27,202,214 of NC_064614.1, forward strand.
GACCATCATGATGCTGTAAACAGAATCTGGATTCATCCGAAAAAATGACGTTTTACCATTCGTCACCCAGGTTCGCCGTTGAGTACACCATCGCAGGCGCTCCTGTCTGTGATGCAGCGTCAAGGGTAACCGCTGCCATGGTCTCCGAGCTGATAGTCCATGCTGTTGCAAACGTCGTCGAACTGTTCGTACAGATGGTTGTTGTATTGCAAACGTCCCCATCTGTTGACTCATGGATCGAGTCGTGGCTGTACGATCCGTTACAGCCATGCGGATAAGATGCCTGTCATTTCGACTGCTAGAGATAGGAGGCCGTTGGGATCCAGCACGGCGTTCCGTATTACCCTACTGAACTCACCGATTCTGTATTCTGCTAACAGTCATTGGATCTCGGCCAACGCGAGCAGCAATGTCGCGATACGATAAACCGCTATCGCGAAAGGCTACAACCCGACCTTTATCAAAGTCGGAAACGTGATGGTACGCATTTCTCCTCCTTACACGAGGCATCACAACAACGTTTCACCAGGCAACGCCGGTCAACTGCTGTTTGTGTATGAGGAATCGGTTGGAAACTTTCCTCATGTCAGCACGTTGTAGGTGTAGCCAAAGGCGCCAACCTTGTGTGAATGCTCTGAAAAGCTAATCATTTGCATATCACAGCATCTTCTTCCTGTCGGTTAAATTTCGCGTCTGAAGCTCGTGATCTTCGTGGTGTAGCAATTTTAACGGCCAGTAGTGTAGATTAAGTAGTGCGTAAGCTTAGGGGCCAATGACCTCAGCCGTTTGATCCCATAAGAGCTTACCACAAATTTCCAATTTGAGACACCCATTTAGTACGTGGTGTAGCCTCCACGGGCGGCAATGTAGGTGCTGACTCCGGTATCCAGTCAGTCAAAATGGTTCAAATGGCTATGAGCACTATGGGACTTAACATCTGTGGTCATCAGTCCCCTAGAACTTAGAACTACTTAAACCTAACTAACCTAAGGACATCACACACATCCATGCCCGAGGCAGGATTCGAACCTGCGACCGTAGCGGTCACGCGGTTCCAGACTGAAGCGGGTCAGTCACACAGAGGGCGAATTCTCTCCTGGAATACGTTACGCCACGCTTGCTCGACCTGCTCACGTAGTTGAGTTACAATGATTTCTCGTCCCGTCATATCAAACATGTGCTCGAGTGGACACAAGTGGTTCAAATGGCTCTGAGCACTATGGGAGTTAACATCTGAGGTTATCAGTCCCCTACAACTTAGAGCTACTTAAACCTAAGGACATCACACACATCCATGGCCGAGGCAGGATTCGAACCTGCGACCGACTGAAGCGCCTAGAACCGCTCGGCCACACCGGCCGGCTGACTGGAGACAAGTTCGGAGGTCGTGCTAGTCATGGAAGTTGCTGCACGGCTTGTAGAGCACGGTGAATTTCACTGGCAGTGTGTGTGTGTGTGTGTGTGTGTGTGTGTGTGCTAGATTATCCTGCTTGAACAACAGCTTCCTGTTGCAATAACGGCAAAAGAACGAACCTAACCACATCTTCTACGTACCGAGCGCTGGCAAGCGTTACCTCAGAAAAACCAAAGGTACCTTGGACGATAAGGCCTGGGGTGAGAGCAGTGTGTCTTGGATGAATGCAGTCTACGAGACAACAATCATCAGAGCTACGTCGTACACACTACCGACCATCTCTTTCGTCAGGCCAGAATCTGATTACATGGCTGAAGGCCACGGTGCGCCGTTACATCTTCCAAGTGATGCCTTGACGGCATCAGTCGAGAAATGCATGTCGATGCTGTGGCGTAAGTGGAAGGCGGGCTAAGGTGTGCGTGTCAGTACGCCAGTCCCCGGTAGCTGAGCGGCTGAGTCTGCTTTCCGCGGCGCTGTGGCGAGGACGTCTTGTTTACGTCCCGTCCGCGCGGTCGCGAGTGCCCGTAGTTGTTTACTACTTCGTCGCCGCTAGTTTAGAGTCCATCACTACCGACGCAACATCGCACATTCATACAGACAAACCACCATCAAGATCAGTTTTCAACCCGATCATGCACGACCGCGAGCTTTTGAAGCGGAACGTTTTCTACGTGACGACGTTAAAATTGAACCGCGAGACATAATTGGTATCCATCTCTCTATTACGAGCAGTGTTGTCTACGTCAAGCTAGTAAGTGACGAGGTGTGCAACAGAATCGTGCGCGCACATGCGAACGATCTTAAATGCAAACATTCTGATGGCCATATTCGGGCAGTCTCTATCGATCACGCGGAGCTTGGCCTCCGTACGATACACGTCTTCGAACTCCCTTTCGAAGTATCACCGGACGTAGTCACCGCGGCTTTCCAGTCCTACGGCAGACTTATCAGCCATATGGCCGAAAAATGGACCACCTTTACAACGTACCCCGTTCTTAACGGGGTACGACAGATTAAAATTGAACTGACCAAACATGTTCCGTCATATCTTGTCATCGGCGGATGTAGAGCGATCATTATGTATGACGGTCAGCCACGCACTTGCTCTGGTTGTGGCCAAGAAGGGCACGTCCGGTCGGATTGTCTCCGACGACGGCTTACTCAAATCCCGACAGGTGAATCTATGACTCCTTCTACGGTGACGACCCTTCCTCTCAATTACGCCGAAGTTACACGGGCAGCAACCCTTTCCGATGCTGACCACATTAGTCCGATAGCCGCCAACGATAGCGAGACCATGATGGATTCTGCAGTACAGGATCCGGCCTCTACAACGGCGCCCGCACCTGAAGTTAATCACCGACCGACCTTGCAAGAAGGCGTGGATGCCAGGATGGACATTGACCCACGGGTTGTGCCGACAGCGGCTTTTCTTCCAGACACCGGAGCAGCTGAAGAAATCCACCCACATTCAGATACTGAAACGCACGTCCGTAAACAGCAGCCGGCCGTTGTGGCCGTGCGGTTAAAGGCGCTGCAGTCTGGAACCGCAGGACCGCTACGGTCGCAGGTTCGAATCCTGCCTCGGGCATGGATGTTTGTGATGTCCTTAGGTTAGTTAGGTTTAACTAGTTCTAAGTTCTAGGGGACTAATGACCTCAGCAGTTGAGTCCCATAGTGCTCAGAGCCAGCCGTAAACAGCGTTCCCCGCGAAAACACAAGAGACGGCGGCGTGCTCCATCGGACGAGTCTTTGCAGCGATCGTCTGACATGGACTGTGGAAATTCCGACGACGGTACCGGCGGTACAGAGACCGCTGTAACATCAAACTCAACAGATCGCCTTGGTGACGGCTTCAGCCCCTCCGAACCCACAGAACAGCACTATCACAAGCAGACAGCCGCTGCCGATTCCCAGCCAGCAGAGACGATGGAGTCAGCGCCGAGTGCCGCAGCAGCCACTAACAGCCACCAACAGCCGTTGGTGTTTCATGGCGACTGGGCGGACGGCTGTGAGGAACACTCCTTGGCCATCGCGTCGGAAGACGCGGGTGGAAACTTACCCCACCAGTGTTGATCCTTTCCCGCCGTCAGTTACAGTGACGAGACAGCCTTACTGGGTACTGATGGCCAACACGGATGCTATGGATAGACCTCAAACTTATCGCGTTGCAACTATAAACATCAACACTATACGGACGCGCGCTAAGTTATCCTTGCTTCAGGATATGTTGAACTCTGCTTCCATCGATATAGCCCTTCTCCAGGAATTGTACGTCGACGACTTCCCAGGCATGTACGGTTACGATGCTTGCGTCTCTCCAGCTTCCCCAACAGGCAGCGGTGTCGCTGTACTTCTTCATGAAGGGATAGTGGCGGACGATATCCTGTTTCTGCCAGGGGCAAGAGGAATGGCACTCACAGTACTGGGTGTCCGCCTTATCAATATCTACGCACCTTGCGGGACGGACAAACGTCGCGAACGTTCACGATTCTTTGCGGAAGACGTCGCCCCGCTCTTCCAAGACCGCCACGACCACCTTGTGTTTGGAGGTGACTACAATTGCGTACTGGCACCCAGAGACCAATTCCCACGACATAATCCGTGCCCGGAACTCGAGACGCTAATTCGAGACCTGCAGATGGTGGACACTTGGGAACATCTTCACGGCCACCGACCGGGATTCACGCACTTCACGAGTCACTCTTCCAGTCGTATCGACCGGATTTATGTCTCACGCTCTCTCGCCGCTGGAACACAGGATGCGGAACTCTGGCCTGCAACATTCTCGGACCACTCAGCTTACATTTGTGCCGTCACCCTGCGGCGGCAACAAGTGTGGAGAAGCCTCAGCCCGTGGAAATTAAAAATCGCACACCTGTCGTACCCGGATTGCCGCCACGCCGTTGAGGATACGTGGCATTCGAGTGAAAATCGACTCCGTGCATATCCCGCAACGATCCGCTGGTGGTTGGACTGCGCCAAACCGGCACTGAGGCGAACGTTGATAACCTACGGTCGCGACCACGCTACTTGGCGAAGACATACACTCGACTTTTACTTCCGGATCCTGCGCGACAGCGATGCTATGGCGCCGTCTCCGGAACGACAAACGGCGGCCCACCGTGCTAAGGCTCAGATCCTCGCTCATATGCGACGCCACCGAGAGGGGGTAGTCATCCGCTCGAGGACGCAGGATCGGATTCCGAGCGAACGCCCGTCAATGTTCCACGTCCTTCGTGAACGTAAACGACGCCAACGAGCGCTGATACGCTTCATCGACACGGAGGACGGTCGTCGCCTCACCACGCAACAAGACATAAACACAGCGTTCTACAATCATTATTCCCAACTCTATTGCGCTCAGGCCCCTGATCCGACAGCACTGGAGGACGTCTCTCAGACGATTTACGGCACCGTCACCCCGGCAATGGAAGCGGCCTTGATGGACGAAATTAGACGCCATTAGAAAAGGAGCTGTCAACAAGTCTCCGGGTCCTGATGGCCTCCCCTTGGAATTTTACTGGACTTTTCAATATTTATTAGCCTCCCGATGGACGGACATCTGTGGTGGACTACTATCCCCGGACGTGCCGTTCCCTGCGGCCCTTGTGGAAGGGATGATTATTCCTATTCACATATCGTCCGGTGGCTCACGACTGCAGGACCACCGCCCGTTGACGTTATTGAACTGCGATTTTAAGATCTTTTCTCGACTGTTGGCGGCGCCAGACCTTACGAAATGTTAACTCACCCGATCAAACGTCATTAGGAGGCGACAATAATATTCAAACAGCACTCAGTGAATATCGTGACTTGATCTCACTGGCGAGGGCATGTCGTCTGAAGGGTGCACTGGCGGCAATCGATTTTAGTCAAGTTTTCGACCGAGTGGACCACGACTATTTGGAAGCGGTCCTCCAACATATGCGGTACCCACAGCCATTCGTCACTGTCGTCATGCGACTACTCCGTGGCGCGCGACGTCCAAGGTGATCGTCAACGGCCGACCTTCGCAGCCCCTCACCATTTCTCGATCGATACGCCAAGGCTGCCCTCTGTCCACTTTACTTTACGCTGTGGCCATGGAACCACTCCTCTGCGGCCTGCGCCAACGACTAACGGGTATGACGTTACGAGGCCACACTTTCCGATGTAAAGCGTACGCTGACGACCTGGTGATTGTCATCCGCAACGGTGACGACACCGCTAGCGAACTGAATTGGATAGCGAAATATGGCATGGCCACTGGTAGTCGTATCAACGTCGCAAAATCGGAGGCGATGAACAGCGGGGTCGGATTGTCTGACAACAGTGTCACCCCCTTACAGCTCAGAGATAGTTTGAAATGTCTCGGCATTGACTTTACAGACGATATACGACGGACCGCTGCTCACAACTTTCGACGGCTTTTACGGAATGCTCGGACTGGCATTGCCAACAACCGCCTACGAGCCCTGGACATTGTCCAAAGGACCCAGTATGTCAACACACATTTAGCGTCACGCATTCCGCACATCGCCCAGATATTACCTATACCGGTGATGTTAGCTCGCCGTATACTTGCGGCTTTTGGGTCCTTCGTGAGTTCAGGAATGCTTTTCAAGATCAAATATGAGACTCTCACCCTTCCCCCCGGATCGGGGAGGGCTTGGCCTTTATCACGTTCATGACAGAGCGGTCGCCCTATTTGTGAGCACATTAGTCAAACTATGGCACCGCCGTCCGGACAGTCTGACCAGTTTGTTAATAGAAGAACTAGCACCGCCCTCCCTGCTGCCACCTGTGCCGATACACCACGTCGCCTCCTCGCTCTTCTACATCGGTGTCTTTTACCTCGAACTCACTTACGTTCGACTTGCCTTACCAGCGACTCAACTGGCGACGGCAAAGACGGGTTTATAGGGTCCTGCAACGTGGACGACCCGATAACGTCGTGGAGAGGAAGCACCCGAACGTCAACTGGCGAGTAGTGTGGAGGACAATTCACCACGTAACACTGGACACTGACGTCACGGCGATGTGGTATATCACTGTCAACGGTAAGCAGGTGACCAGATCAAGGCTACATGCGATCCACGTGGTAGACTCACCCACGTGCACGAGCTGTGGCGTTCAAGACGACGATGAACACCGTCTTAGCTGTGGCGAGTCTACGGCAGTGTGGCACTTAGTGAGGCAAATGTCAGCATACTTCCTTCGGGTAACGCCGAATCATATCGACCCCAAGACTATCTTATCCCGGATGAGACGTATTATCCATGCACTAAAACTAATGCAATGACGTGGTTTCGTGGACATGCATTGCATTATTTGTTTCAAGACGGCACGAAGGACACTTTAGACTTTTGTAACTATTTGCAGGAACGACATTGCAAGATCCTCCGTAACCCAAAGTATCGACAATATTTTTCCAATTTTTTTGTGGAGTGCGTTCCACGACCCTCCACGTAGCTGGAACATCACTGGTAAGAGAAGCTAAAATTACAAGACGATGATAGAACACTTCACGGTACAACGTGGGATCTACTTTCTTCATTACGAGAAGTCATACCTAGATGATACAGCAGATGGAGAGTTTCGTTGTGAACCCTCACACTCTGTAGCAGTATTTGCCCCATTTCCTCTTTTTGTCCCTAGTGCGAAAAGGTCTTCGCCGTTTTTGTTTCCCATCCGGTGCAAGATGTAGCACTGGTTAATAGTGGTATGTATTCCACCCTTCAGTTTTGTTTCATGGTTTCCTTCGCCCCGCACTTTGCTCTCTTTCTTTATGCCTTTTTCTACAACTATTAGCATGGTTTTAGTTATGTGCGTCCCCAACTCGACGCAACCAGTGCATTTACTAGTTTTCAGCTCCTTACTGTTTAAAAAAAATTATATTTAAAAAAAAATAAAAAATAAATGAATAAATGAAATTTAAAAAAAATCACAACAATACACCAACTGCATCCTTTGTACCACATCACATCCCCAGAATGGGAGGGAGGAGACATCGTGGCCAGGCCTCGGGTCGCGACCCCTGCCCACCTTGCCTCCGCCAGCCCACTACCGGATCCATCTCACACACACTCACACACACACACACACACACACACACACACACACACACACACACACACAAAACGTTGTCAGTGCGACAGAATGTCAATCCAATCAATCCAAAGGGCTCGGGTGCGATTCCCGGCTGGGTCGGAGATTTTCTCCGCTCAGGGACTGGTTGTTGTGTTGTCTTAATCATCATCATTTCATACCTATCGACGCGCAAGTCGCCGAAGTGGCGTCAAATCGAAAGACTTGCGCCCGACGAACGGTCTACCCGACGGGAGGCCCTTGTCACACGACATTATTACAGTACTCCTACTGCTAATAATCGGTTTGCAATATCGTTCAGACGTCTGGGCCCACAAGCCTTCTTCTCTGTGCTGTGGTAGCTGTCCTGCATGCCACTGCAGCCATAACTACATGACGATCCTGGGGGACATTTGTGCTCCACGGGCATCTAGAACTTCAGCTACGAGTGTGAGGATGTTCGCGTGACCACTGATACCAGCGTCATTGCACAACTGACGCAGCACATCCAACTTGTGTGGCAATTCTCCGAAAGGATAATCCCATCACCTGGGAGGTCACAGTTTGATCCCTTTTAAACTCGCTCGTTTGTCAGTAGGATGCACGACTGCACCTCCGTCGCACGATTGCCTATTTGCTTCACACGTTTGCAAAACGCCGAGACTCGTGGCTGTGAGAATTCCTTCTTAAAGGGTAGAGACAGACTGCGCTGTGGTAGCTATGCAACTACGCTACGTGTTGGCGGACATATAAACCGTTATCAATACATTTCTTGTCTCCCAGGTGGAATACGCCGTCATCGGATCAAAAACACTGTCGACTTGACAGGTACATCCTTCCGTGTCAGAATGGAAAATACTGGCTACGTGATGTATTCTAGAACATCCTGTATGGAAGAGAATGTGTTATATGCTATTAGCGATGTAGATGTAGATGTAGCGACAATCGTGCGTCTAATAGTCGGAGCGATGCACGAGCTCTAAACACAAGCTAATAAACTGTTTCGAGAGTCCTCCATGAACAACAACTGCACCCTTATTACTCTCAGAAGATGCACCCATTTCAGCTAACGGATTTCCCATTTCTAACGGCGTCAGCAAATTGATTGCTACAGCAAGATCCTGCTTGGGCATTGCGTATATAAACAATACGCAATACGCACGAACAGATATTATACTGAATTGTTCCCCCTGGCAACACAAACAAATGATCAGGAATAGTTGCTGCCTTCAAAGAGAGTCTCTTTGAACAGCTGTGCAAAATAACTTGTGCATCCACACCGTTCGCGGTGTTAATAACAATATTATCGACTGCTTTATACACTGTCGGGCGCGAACGCCTTCTCCTCCTGTAATAACGCGGCTTTTTCTGTGTCAGCGCTTCAGTGCTGTTGCACGAGGGGTTGCACAAAGAATGACGCCTTCTTACCAAATTCAATACTTAGTATGTGATCAAAAGTATCCGGACACCTGGCCGAAAATAACAACTTAGTGGCACCCTCCATCCGAAATGATGGAATTCAGTATGGTGTTGGCCCACCATTAGGCCTGGCACGAAATTGGCGTTCCAAAACATCTCAAAAGTGTTCGATAGGATTCAGGTCAGGACTCTGTGCAGGCCAGTCCATTACAGGGATGTTATTGTCGTGTAACCACTGCACCACAGGCCGTGCATTATGAAAAGGTACTCGATCGTGTTGAAAGATTCAATCGCAGTCTCCGAATTGCTCTTCAACAATGGGAAACGAGAAGGTGCTTAAAACATCAATGTAGGCTTGTGTCGTGACAGAGCCACGCAAAACAATAAGGGGTGCAAGCACCCTCCATGAAAAACACGACCACACCGTAACACCACCGCCTCTAAATTTTTCTGTTGGCACTACACACGCTGGCAGATGACTTTCAACCGGACATTCGCCATACCCACACCCTGCCATCGGATCGCCACAATGTGTACCATGATTCGTCACTCCACACAACGTTTTTCCACTGTTCGATCGTCCAATGTTTACGCTGCTTACACCAAGCGAGGCGTCATCTGGCATTTATTTGCATGAGTGTGGCGTATGAGCAGCCGCTCGACTATAAAATCCAAGTTTTCTCTCCTCCCGCCTAAGTTTCATAGTACTTGCAGCGGATAATGATGCAGTTAGGAATTCCAGTGCAATGGTCTTCCTACTACACATTACGACCCTCTTCAGTTGTCGGCGGTCTCAGTCAACAGATGAGGTCGGCCTGTACCCTTTTGCGCTGTACGTGTACCTTCACGTTTCCACTGCACTATCACAACGGAAACAGTGGACTTACGGATGTCTATGAGTGTGGTACTCTCGCTAACAGACGTATGACACAAGTGACACACAATCGCCTGACCACTTTCAATGTCCGTGTGTTCCGCGGAGCGCCCCATTCTGCTCTCTCACGATGTCTAATGACTACTGAGGTCGCTGATATGGAGTACCTGACAGTAGGAGGCAGCACAATGCACTTAAGATGAAAAACATAAAGTTTAGGTATATCCGGATACTTTTGATCACATAGTGTACATAGGAAAAACTGTTACCTCCTCGAGCCCCTGGTTCTCGATGTACGCGCAGCGGACTTAGAATGTTCGCTGTCGACCAGTGGTGCGTTATCCCGCACGAGCGTGTAACCTCGTGCTCTGCTGGTGTGACGATGTAACGGCCAGACAGAGATAAGCGGTTACGTAATCACTGAGACCAAGGCTCACACAGAGAACATCCCAGAGTGCCCCTGAGAGATAAAACATTAAAGAGAATCGCTTCTCGGCTTTTGGCAAGATGAATGTGTAGTTTTTTTTTATTATTTTATTAAGACTATACGGTCGTGCGGGATAACGCACAACTGGCTGACGGCGAAAATTCTAAGTCCGCTGCGCGTACATCGAGAAGCAGGGACTTTCCTATATAAGTAATTAATTTGGTAAAAAAGTGTCAGTCATCGTGCAGCTGTTCGTGGAACAGCATTGGACCGCTCACACAAAAAAATGAGGCGTTATTATAGGAGGAGAAGGCGTTCGCGCCCGACAGTGTATAAAGCAGTCGATAATATTGTTATTAACACCGTGAAGGGTGTAGGTGCACAAATTATTTTGCACAGCTGTTCAAAGAGACTCCCTCTGAAGGCAGCAACTATTCCTGATTATTTGTTTGTGTTACCAGGTGGAACATTTAAGTGTAATCCATGTTCGTGCGTATTGCGTATTGTTTATATACGCAGAAACTTGCTGTAGCAACCAATTTTCAAACGCCGTTAGAAATGGGAAATCCGTTAGCTGAAAAGGGTGCACATTCTGCGTATAACAAGCGTGCAGCTCCTTTTCGTGGAAGACTCTCAAAACAGTTCATTAGCTTGTGTTCAGAGCTCGTGCATCGCACGAGGTAGGATTGTCGCTAATAGCATATAAGACGTTCTCTTGCATACAGGGTGTTCTGGAATACATTACATGGGCAGTATCTTCCATTCTAATAACGAAGAATGCAATTTCTCGTAGATACAGGTGAACAGACGCAGCAGCACTGTTGTGTGCTTGCTGTTGGTGCGGAAACGCCTCACGTAAGCCTTCTGTGAACGTAAACGAGGTGCGTATCGGCCAAGTCTTAATCAGTATACTAATCCACAGTACTGCTCCGTATCACTGCTGATGCAAAACCAACACAGCCGGAAAACAAAACCCTAGACAGAAACGAGCGGCATTGAATGCGAACTTGAGGGGAGGACATAAAGGGGGGCATTACTGTTGTCAACAGGTGGGGACCGTCAGCAAGTGGAAGCCAAACACATGCTGCATACCGTCGACATTTGCGCTCTTGTGCACTGTTTTCGATGTAATACATATACGATGCCAACTGGGACAAGAAACCAAAACAAATGCAATAGCTCTGTAATGAGCCTCCAGAGCTCGGGGCAATTCTGAAAAACCTGTGAAAGTTTGTCGACGGACTTTTGGTTCACCCTGCATATTTTCCTTGCCGAGTTACGTGTGCGAAACGATATTCTCTCCCGAGTGCATAATGTTTTATCGAAATGTTTCAGCTCCTCATTGTTTAGTGTTAATCGTCGGTAAATATGTAGTAGTGTTAGGCAGAGAAAAGCTGGAGGGAAGTCAAATGAAAGGTGGCACGCATGATGCGAGTGCGCACCAGTACCAGTGGAGGCAGGTAGGCCATGAGCCATCAAGTATTCAACGCTCCTCCGGAGAGAGAGGTAAACTTGATGTAGGTAAGGGGATGGAAAACATATTGCATGAGTGCAGTATGAGATGCTGTGGTCATAGGTGTACTTACGTAATTGAATTGAATCTTTGTCTTTGCTACAATTATTTTAATATATTGCTGATGCGTTTCTGTCGTTGGTCGGGTCAAATTCGGTTTGCACTTCTGATTTGTATCGATGACATTGTCGAGTTACTCTTTATCGTTCTAAATCGAGTACTCTTGAATATGGCCAGTGGCATCAGGAAATTAAACAAACCTATGGTAAAATGAACCTGAATAAACGGAAGACAGCTGTTAAAAAAGTGATGATACATGGGTTTGATTTAAGGGGCTGGATTACGTGACAATTATAATTGCTGTCGTGTCCGTATCCTATCTGACATCACTGTAAGTAATTTTAATTAGGTTTTCTTTTACTGTCTGTAATTAATCAATTTTCTAGTATATAGAATATAAGTATGATTTCTTTCATACACTGTGTGATCAAAAGTATCCGGACACCTGTCAGAAAATGACTTCGTTGCGCCCTCCATCGGTAATACGGTGTTGACCCATCCTTAACAACTCTCGCAGGAATACGTTCAGTCAGGTGCTGGAAGGTTTCTTGGGGAATGGCAGCCCATTCTTCACGGAGTGCTGCACTGATGAGAGGTATCGATGTGGGTCGGTGAGGCCTGGCACGAAGTCGGTGTTCCAAAACATCCCAAAGGTGTTCTGTAGGATTCACGTCAGGACTCTGTGCAGGCCAGTCTATTAAAGGGATGTTATTGTCGTGTAACCATTCCGACATAGGCCGTGCATTATGAACACGTGCTCAATCATGCTGAAAGATGTAGTCGCCATCCCCAATTTGCTCTTCAACAGTGGGAAGCAAGAAGGCGGTTAAAACATCAATGTAGGCCTTTGTTGTGATACTGCCACGCGAAACAACATGGGGTGCGTGCCCCATTCCATGAAAAACACCACCACACCAATAACATCATCGCCTCCGAATTTTACTGTTGGCACTACACATGCTGGTAGATGACGTTCACCGGGAATTCGCCATACCCGCACCCTGCCATCGGATTGCCACATTGTGTACCGTGATTCGTCACTGCACACGTTTTTCCACTATTCAATAGTCCAATGTTTAGGCTCCTTACACCAAGCGAGGCGTCGTTTGGTATTTACCAGCGTGATATGTGGCTTATGAGCAGCCGCTCGAACATGAAATCCAAGTTTTCTCACCTGCCGCCTAACTGTCATAGCACTTGCAATGGATTCTGATGCAGTTTGGAATTCCTGAGTGGTCGGATAGATGTCTGCCTATTACACATTACGAACCTCTTGAACTGTCGGTGGTCTCTGTCAGTCAACAGACGAGGTCGGCCTGTACGATTTTGTGATGTGCGTGACTCTTTCTCGTTTTCACTTCACTATCACATTGGAAACAGTGGACCTAGGGATCTTTAGGAGTTTGGAAATCTAGCGTACAGACGTATAACACTAGTGACACCGAATCACGTGACCGCGTTCGAGGTCCGTGAGTTCCGCGGAGCGCCCCATTCTGCACTCTCACGATGTCTGATGACTACTCAGGTCACTGATATGGAGTACCTGGCAGTAGGTGACAGCAAAACGCACCTAATATGAAAAGCGAAGGTTTTACGGTTGTCCGGATACTTTTGATCACATAGTGTATGTAGAACAACTTTAAGCTGCTGCTTCAACGCATGTAAACCATCGTTAATATATCATTACTTAACAGCTTTTTGAGGTTTACTCGAGTTCGGTTCACCACGAATGTCAACGTCTGTAGCTACCCATATTATAAAATTGTATTTGATTAACGAATTAGTTACGGTCAAGACAAATATGACAGTAAGTTATATGAATGAAGGAAAAATTTTGAAGGGACATTATTGTGTCAGAGACACATGGAAGCATCATTTCAGAATTTAGTTTTCTCCATTTTTAAATAAGTACTGCAAGAACTTTTCCGTAACTGAAGAGTGGAACGCAGTCACAGTTATTTCTGTATTTTTTTTTTAAAGGCAACAGGAAAGACACCGGAAATTATACAGGACTAAATTTAGCAAACGCCGGATATAAAATTACGGGAACATTGCTAAAACTAGCAAACTATTGCTGGGAAATCAGTTTAATATAGTTTATATTAATTATAGTAATAAAAATTATTAAACAATTTCGGGAATTCTGTTTAGAAACGCATTTATCGTTTCATCGATTACGATAAAACTTTTAACAGGGAAAAAGGACCCTTTTGTGGAAAGTATTAGAAATAAAATATTTTTCTAAACACCTTATTGATTTCCTAAAGTGTCTGTATGTAAACACGAAAGTACTTAAGTTCAGGTACGACAATGTCGGATCAAATTTTAATGAACCAAGGCATTCAAAAGGGTGTAACCTATTGCATACTTTATTTAATTTGTATATTAACATCCTAGCTATGAACTGGAAAGATGAAATGCAAATAGCATGTACCATATCATTAAAGTATTATACGCTGACAGTCATTTAATTATACAGGTAAAATAGTCATTTTACAAAAAGCAGTATGTAGATTGAGCCAAAATGCAATATACTACTTAACTATATCTGCGAATAAGACAATGATGAAGGCATTGAAACGGATGAATTCAGTCAGATTGAGAATAATAACGTACGAGAAAAGTTTAGGAAAAGTGTACCGCTTTAGTTGTCTGAGACGTGATATTAATTTTAAATGTGACGAAAAAAAAAAAAAAGGAAACAAGAAAGGAAATTTTGTAAATTGAAACATATAATTCTGAGAAGGAGATGACAAATCTAACAAAAATGTAGAAACCTGTTGTAATTTTATGAAATATCATGTCGTGACTTTAAAACTGTAAGACACTACCTGTTATATTTTTTATTGAACACTAACATCACCTCTGTGGGTTGATTGGGGGAAGAGACCAAACAGCGAGGTCATCGTTCTCGTCAGATTAGGGAAGGACGAGGAAGGAAGTCGGCCGTGTCCTTTCAAAGGAACGAGCCCGGCATTTGCCTGGAGTGATTTAGGGAAACCACGGAAAACCTAAATCAGGATGGCCGGACGCGGGATTGAACCGTCGTCCTCCCGAATGCGAGTCCAGTGTAATGACCTCTGCCTACCGCTGTCTTTACCAACAATGTCCTCTATAAAGCTTTAGAGATATTAAACAGGACACACACCCACATACCTATACGGTACATACACACACACAAACACACACACTCACACACATATATTAATTTCTGTCTGGGATCAATGGACAACAGCGTCTCACTAAAAAATTAAAATACCTGTAGTTCCAACCGCATTGTTTTACCCGTCTCCTTGGCCGTGGTCGCTAACGCACGCTTTTGCGGTGACGCTCGAGCTGGTGGTAAGCCGGATCGAGTTCTGTTGGTGGAAAAAAGTTTCGCTACCAGTATTTGGTCGGCAAATGGAGGAGAGGGTTGTTGGCATAAATCCCTGATCACCAGACGTTGCGCCAATGTCCTATAAATAAATAAACAAAAAAAGAAATAAAAAATCACCCAGTTTCTCACTCAAGTTTCCGTTAGATCTGATTTGATTGCTACCAAATGCCCGAACTGGTAATCACCTCCCATTTATTTTTATGTGGGAAAAACTTTTCCACATTAACAGCGCACTTGGTAGCTCTCTCAAAATAACCAGAACGCTATAATGGGCTGGATCTCAAACAGCCCACACTTCTCGGAAGGTGAGAAGAGAAAAATGACAGGTCGGCTCTCCAGCGAATGCCGAGGTTAAGAGAGACGTTTTGAGAAACAGATTCGGTAGAACTGCAAGACTTCATACCATCCAGCATCCCATAGGGCAGTGGAAACATCGACCCGTTCAGTGAGTTTCAGCGCGAAATGCTCACCGGCTGCAAATTATAAAAACAGCGCATTGTTCTATGGCATCACCTGTTTTACGGCAGCTCCTTATTTTGAAATTTTCTGCGGTAACGTTCCAATGTACTATGAAAATGCAGTTTGCGTTCATTTTATTTCAAATATTCTTGGCAGTAGCCTGGAATTTCACTGTAATTTTAAATGCATTTTTTTGTAACATAACTTAAATTCTTCTGTAACCTACCCAAAGTTTAAAATATTTCATTTGTCACGTTAATTAAATTTTTTCTCTTGCTAACTAGTCTCATTTAATTATCACGTCATGGTTGGTTTGTTGGGGGAAGGAGACCAGACAGCGAGGTCATCGGTCTCATCAGATTAGGGATGGATGGGGAAGGAAGTCGGCCGTGCCCTTTGAAAGGAACCATCCCGGCATTTGCCTGGAGCGATTTAGGGAAATCACGGAAAACCTAAATCAGGATGGCCGGACGCGGGATTGAACCGTCGTCCTCCCGAATGCGAGTCCAGTGTCTAACCACTGCGCCACCTCGCTCGGTATCACGTCATGAAAATTTGTTTTATTCTCATTAATTTGGTATATGTATCCAAGAGATGCTATAAAGTAGATATAGCAATCTATTTTTTATTTAATTTCAGACGACTCCAGACGTTTTTCTAAAATAAAAAAAAGCAGAAAATACCCCAAATGTTGGTTCAATATCGACAAAACAAAGTGAATTAAGCTCAGACACGGTGATAACACATGGTCTGGTCACCCTGCATCCGGCTAACAAATATATCTCGAACGATATCATATTCAAAAACACCATTTACCACTTTAAACATTTTGTTTATTAACAACTAGATAATTTATATATTTATATCATCATTATTTATATTCATCCTCATCCGATGTATGTAGATAGGGTGCTATTTGCTCATTTGGACGTATGAAAATATAAGAAAATATTCCGTCAGTCAAGAGCCGTTGGTTAGGAACAATCGCTGCATCGACGTCTCGCTTGTCATAAACTGGATGCGTTGCAATAAATCTTGTTATTACATTCGAGAACAACGGAGAAACATTTTTTGCGTTAAAGAATAAATTACAGTTTGTGGTAGCCAGATGGTTGGTGGACTAGTTATGGACATATAAGTTTAGGTACCAAACTGTATTGTTCCCAGTGTGAAAATGTGTTCAGATAGCAATGTGATATGGCTAAAATTATCTTCCTCTACGATAAATTGTCACAGAAACCGTTAAAATCTACGCCAACAATTTCCTGTTAAACACAATGTATCAATAACTTGGCAATGACTTGGACTTAAATACTTTCGTATTTCACCTTGGAATTCGACACTGCTAATAAAACATGTAAAAGGGGAGTAATGGAAACATCTCCCGATGGTCAGTTTACTTAGAAAGCTTAGTCCCATATTATGGACCAAATTATGTAGTAGGCATGTCTTCGATTCGCTGGTTACATTTAGCCCCTACAGATAGTATACTATGACTTAACTCAGTGTGTGCCGTCAGACACGGAGGTGAGCCAGACCGAGAAAAAAGCCACGCGACGGATTAACGATTGTTAGTGTGATATATTGGCCAGACTGAGTGTGTGTTTTAGACAGTTTTCCACAGTTTTCTGGGTTTCCTACCAAAATGGATTGTTATACAATCACTTATAGAAAACAACATAATAACCCAGGCTTACGTTTTCCCAATTTCAAGAACCTTATATTCTAGGGACGTTTACTAAACTTACGTTAACAATTCTTGTCTGGGCAAAGGCTGGCTGGGTCGACCTCAGAAAAAAATATGATAAACACTGAAAATACGATACACACAGAACAGAGTTCACTCGATTGACAGACAGATGGCGCACATTCCCTTAGGTTAGATTACGCCTGTGGTGACAGGAAGGACATCCGAACACAAAGTCAAAAGAAAATTTGACAAATAGCTTAAACGGCGGCCCCATAAGACGGAAAACACGCTAGAAAAGAGATGCCTGAGGAAATATATGCGTTCTTGGAAAGTAGATGCGAATGATTATATAAATAGTACTAGCTGTTTCTCGCCACGGGTTGCTATAGGTCAGTCTAGTTAAACAAATAAATAAATAAATAGAAAGCATAGGTTTCTGATATGTATAGGGAATGGAAATAAGTCCTAATATCCTTTGCCACTCACACTGATCTGCTCCTCCTCCTTTCCCATCGCATTGTTCATCACACCTCCAAACTTTCTCTAACCTCCTCGCTCTCCTCTTCCTCCTGCTCCCCTCTCTCTCTGCCTATCAGCTCCTTCCCTATTTCTGTGTCCATCTTGTCCTCCTCCTCTCTCCCCTTCTTTTCCTGCCCCCTCTCTCTACCCATCTCCTTCTTTACACTTTCTACCTCCATATCTCCACCTCTATGTCTATCTCCTATGAATACAACTTTTCCGTTTCCTAACAATGTTCACTGCTTATTACATAGTCTACATCCTTCCAAACATTCATAAGAGTATTGGATAAATATTTAAAGTAAACTTCTCTGGAACTTTTCGAGATTTTTGGTAATAACAGTTCCCATTTATATATTACATAGTTACGTACGTGTAACACATATTTGAAAAACAGGTAAATCAAAAACGCCCAAGTTCGAATGCAATGTTGGGTAATAATTTCGAAGCAATCGATGAAGAAATTTCGGAGATTTAAGATTTCTAACACGCGAAAATTTATATTTTTACTTGTGTAGATGTAAATGTTCGTTTGCACATAGTCGTAGATCTCGTAAAGTTCTTGACCGATTGCTTTGAAATGTTGACACAACGTTGCATGCGAATACGATCCCATTTCTTACATACTTGCTGAAGCGCCATATGGTGTACAAAAAAAGTTCAAATGGCTCTGAGCACTATGGGACTTAACATCTGATGTCATCTGTCCCCTAGAATTTAGAGCTACTTAAGCCTAACTAACCTAAGGACATCACACACATCCATGCGAGAAGCAGGATTCGAACCTGCGACCGTAGCGGCCGGGCGGTTCCAGACTGAAGCGCCTAGAACCACTCGGCCACAACGGCCGGCCATCTGGTGATAAAGATATATGTATTATATATAAAGATGATACATCGTTAGCAAATATCTCATGTTTTTTGTTTAATGTTGTTGTGTAGATGTTCGTTTCAACAAAATCGTAAATCTCCTAAACTTGTTCAGCTATTCCTTTGAAATTTGGACACAACGTTGCTTTCGAATACGCAGGTGTTTTTATGTACGCGTTGGAGTGCCAAATAGTATATAACTATATGTGTTACATATAAAACATTTTTAATATGTATGTAATATATATATAATTATATAACATACGGCGCTCCCCGTAGGTACATAAGAAAACTCGTGTATCCGAATGCGATGTTATGTCAAAATTTCGAAGGAATCCGTGAATAACTTTCGGAGATTTAAGATTTTGAACAAACGAAAATGAGATTTTTTCTAACAAATTATCCTCTTTATATATAATATATACTCGAATATATTTATATACTAGAGATGGGCAAATTGAAACACGTAACTGTTTCGAATCAAATGAAACAGTGCAATGTAATGTTGTAGGTAGGCTGTTTAGGTTTTCTTACTGGTAACGCCACGTAGCGCTCTGTATGTGCTGTGTGCAGTCTGTGGCTAGTTTGCATTGTTGTCTGCCATTGTAGTGTTGGGCAGCGGCAGCTGGATGTGAACAGCGCGTAGCGTTGCGCAATTGGAGGTGAGCCGCCAGCAGTGGTGGATGTGGGGAGAGAAATGGCGGAGTTTTGAAATTTGTAATACTGGATATCATGAACTCCTATGTATATTATGATTTTTCAACACTATTAAGGTAAATACAGTGTTTGATCTCTATAAAAATTTTTCATTTGCTTACTACGGCTATCAGTAGTTAGTGCCTTCCGTAGTTTTAATCTTTTATTTAGCTGGCAGTAGTGGCGCTCGCTGTATTGCAGTAGTTCGAGTAACGAAGATTTTTGTGAGGTAAGTGATTTGTGAAAGGTATAGGTTAATGTTAGTCAGGGCCATTCTTTTGTAGGGATTGTTGAAAGATTGCGTTGCGCTAAAAATATTGTGTGTCAGTTTAAGCACAGTCATATATAATTGTTCAAAAGGGGACGTTTCAATGTTTCGATACGCTGTTTCGAAACAGTGAAACAGTTTGTGTTTTGTAATCTAGTAAACCTACACATTTTATCATCTTCAATGTCTACTGTATAAGTATGTCCATATAAACATAAATGAGGTGCGAGAGCGCTAATCATATAGGAGAAAGTATGAAACTATCACTTAGGCGTCTTGGCAGTTTCGTATTTCCTGAACCAAATGCGCTGCTTTCGTGTCGTGTGACTTTCATACTTTTCAATTGGCTGAGGACAGCCATAGCTGAAGACAGAAGAACCACCACGAACGGAACCGCAGGTGGGAGCAAACTGCAGAAACAACGGATATGCTACTGGGATTCCCACATTCCGTTTGTACAGGTAATATACCCATCTTGCTAATTTCCATGCACACAAAGGGAATCATTCTGGATAATAGGCACAGTGACTATAGACTCACAAATAATGCCAAATAATTCGAATAAATAACAAGATATAACAGAAAAAAGTTTTGTCTTTCAAGGTGTTTAGAACCGTTACTATAAATTCACCATGGTTCCCAGCCCTTCCTGTTCACCATTACACTATTAGTGATATGTCAAACAGATTGCTTGCAATTATACCTACATCAAATTTATGTATATGTCTAAAAACTGTCACTCTACGCCTTTTTTTATTCAAAATGTTGTAGGCTTACTTGCGTTTCTTAATATGATTAGTGTACATGACCAGAAAAACGTATGTTATAAAAAAAGTGTAATTTAACTGAATGATTTTCACATATTTATTATTTTCAATATGAATAGTATGCGTTGTTTTATTGTTTGGTTAGTGTTTATTATTACAACACAACAGTTGTCTACAGGCAAATAAATAAACAAAGCAGATGTTACGCCATTTCGGAACAGGACAGTCAGATAGAAACGAAGCTTTAATTTCGGATATCCTAAGCTTCATGATATTGCTTGTCAAAAAGATTTCGACACTCTTGAAAGTGTTTCACGAAGTGGTATGTTGTGTTTCAGTACCTGTGCCGAGTCCGAATCTCGTCCGACACAGAGCGGAATGAAACATCACTGTTTCGATACAATAAGTCCGTTCCAAGCACAGGTGGACTGAAACAGCCTTACTTTGAAACAACGATACAGTTTCTGTGTCTGGCTCGAGATCGAATCTGGTCCGGTTATCCAAGACAGGGGCGGAATGAAACACCACTGTTTCGAAACAGTGAACCGCAGCCGTTCCGAAACACTGAAACAGTTCCACGTATCGTTACACTGTATGGAAACATAGAAATAGCGGCCAAGTCTATTATATACCATATGACTCTCCAGTAAATTATCAAAGCACTCTCGTATTCGAATTTAGCTTTGTCAGAAATTCAAAACAAACGGTGCAGAACTTTCGGAGATATACTACATCGAACAAACATACATTTACATTTTTATTTACGTAGATGATGAGCCCTATATGAAGAAATGGAATATAGATTAGTTAACGTTACTTCTGTTCCCAAGTATTATTGAGAAGACATATAGAAAATTTTACTAGGTTTACCCATAACCGAAATTACTGTTTTTAATTAATTGGGACTCATCATAAATTGGTAATTAATGAAATTACGGCCCATTCTCTTAGCGATATCGAGGTCACTTAATTTGGGTGTTAAAAGCAGGTACTTCATATTTGCATTAGCTTAACAGGCATAGATTTGACTTGCCGTCATGTCACACAACACCTTTTAGCTACATTTAGCTAATAAAACTATCAAAGTCTTGAGGTAAGTTAAAGCGAAGTGTCCATTCAAATGCCTAATCATATAACTGCCATCTCATAAATCTCAGCCAAGTTACTTAAATGAAGCCTAACAAGGAAATTGTAACGTCCACACACTCCGGTTTGTTAATCTTTGCACTATCTACAAATTTCTGAAAAGGCAGTCGGATCCAAATACAGAAAAAAAAGTTGCGAAACGACAATGGCCCGAGTTCGAGACTTAGTCTTGCTTACATTTTTAATCTGCAAAGTTGTATAGTGAAAATTTCCCTCTGGTAACATCCCCCAGACTCTGGCTTAGCACGATCTCCGCAATATCTTTTCCTACGGTAGAGCCAGTCTTGCAAAATTCACAGGAGAACTTCAGTGGGGTCAGATCCGCTCCGGCGTTCGAAGCGGTCAGACAAGTGGTGTTTTCTTGTGCACGCTGCAGCCACTGTATACAAGTCGCTTGCAATCGGTGCTGCACGTGAAAAGTATAGAGTATAAACAACAACAGCAATTTTCCCTCTGAAGAATACCGTGAAACTAGAATTCGACAAGTAGAACGAGCGGCCAGCAGCTCTCTAAATCCAGAGATGGATAACTAACTACACGTATGAAACTAACAAGTGATCAAGTAGACAATGTGCAGCTGTAAACAAACGGGTCGATTTACTATTTCAAAATCTGGCCTAACTTAGTGTAGGAGCGAGCAATCTATCAGTGTACTAGTCACTGTGCGTTACTATTAGCAACAGCCTCTATCGCTAAGTTTACAGCTAGTCTAGTCGAAGACATCTTCACAAATGTGCGTGTCTTTAACATCCTCATCAAGGTTCCAAACCAGGTCATACAACTCAAATTGCAGCCTTAAGGAAACGTTCGTGTAATTCTGAACGAGGTCTGGGCCGATTTTTATTCTTTCCCCCGCCATATCTAGCAAAATGGAATCAAACAACCGGTCCCGTCGGTAACGAGTATTGGGGGCTATCAGGCGTACGTGCATACATGGGGCATGTACCTGCATACTTCGCATGTAGTGAAACAGATCACGTCAAACAAGACTGCCCCACACCAAAGTTCCGTCTTGAACTGAACCTCACTAAGCGTAAACCTGTATTTTCAGACCTCGTAGCAGGAATCAGCAGTGAACAGGTAGCAAACAATTCCGCAGCAGCTGAAAGTAATTCACTTGTTGTTAATGATCCCTAGACTGTAACCAATAAGCCTGAACACAGAAATCGTGTTCTAAGTGCTTCAGTCGAACGTCTCTCTCCGCCATTAGGAGTACGTGGAACGAGTCAGGCTGCTTTAGAAACGGGAAATACTGACCCATTTCCTGATAGTCACGCCCATTCCACTGGTATAACTGAAGATTATAGCACAGATGAGACTAGCGTTCTCGAGGCAACAACTGGTAAACAATCCGACCCTCAAAGAGACATTGCAATCGCGGTCGGACAGTTTCCAATAACCAACTTAGAGACGTCCGCAACGGAGGTGACGCGATGGGCGATGCGCTGAAGCCGAGTCTTGAAACTACGTCGATGAAACACCCAGCGGAAGCATCTGCGGATTCACCATCAGAAACAACAGAACCACCACGGATGGACATGACTGAGTCTGCTCGTACGGAAACGCTAGGTCATATTTCGACTCAAATGTTTAAGAGAAAAACTTCTGCGAGTAGTAACGAAGATGCACTTATTGTAAACTATTATTTTAAACTGTTGTTGCCCCGATTCTACCTGCTGGCGTCAAGTCTACTTGAATTTTGTTTTCTTTGTGCTAAAGGTAATTTAATTTTTTATTCCACTGTTGAAGCCTGCTTCCAAGGACTGTATTGGGTGAGGGTAAACTTTGTTCTCGATACTCTGCTGTCAAGAACAGCATTTTATGTTTAATAAATTCTTTGTAAAATTAGGCCACGACGGAACAACCACCAGCTTGATCTTCATTCCACCCAGATATTACGCTACAGGACCATTACACATGAAGCAATGGCTAAATAGGCTCTGGGAACAATATAGCTGTAGTATGGCTTCATTAGTCCTCGTAGTGCATGTTAGGAACACAGGTGCATTTAGCAATAATAATAATAATAAGTAAAATGGCTTCGGGCTGGAGTTATGGTTTTATAAGTTTTATTACATGATCGACTTCAAGAATTCGTGTCTCATCTTCCGACGTACCTCAGTAGGTCCACAACAACATGTAGAGCGACACTGTACCGGTTGGCTGTGGTCAACGGGAGGGAAAAAAAGTTCGCTCAGGTGTAGTGTCGCCCATTACTACTGCCAGAGGCTGTTTTTCTATTGTCATTGAAATCGGAATACTTGGACGGGAATTCCAACTCGGCTCCTCCTGAAAACGACTTTCGTAATTTTTTTTGAATGTTCTACATCGCTACTTGTGAGGAAACAAAGTGGAAGCAACTTTTGTGATTTGTGATTGTCTTGGTTTCATCGAATGAGTTTGCAACAGTTAGCCGCTTTCAGCTTTTATGTAACATAATCGAACCTAAAAATACAGAAATGACAAAATACAAAGCTTCAGTTGTGACATAAAGTGGCTCAGGTAGCTTGTGACCATTATGTGTACGCTTAACACGTCTTTCATTACCGTTTAATGTAATCACTAGTAACACATATACGTGTTAAAAAATGATTTGCTTAAGTATTCATCCGAAAATCAAAGAAAATGATTTAACACATTGGTACATGAGGCCTTTTATACCTCCTGAGGCCATCGTTGATCAGGTTATTTAAAATCAGTGTCTTGGTCACGAAATATTTTATTAATATTAATTACTTTTTTCTGCTTTGTAGGCATCATCAGGCATAAAAAATTAGCAACGTTACATAGGTCCATATTCTGTTCTGGCAGGTATTCAACTCGTTCTGAAAGTAATTATGTAACGATGGGCTATGCTCATGGTGGGTTAACAAATAAAATTTTTAATGACGACCAAATTAAACGATGATAGAAGACGCTTTCATTGATAAAATATAAAGTTATTTAAATTGTAAAATGTAGCTAATTTATATTTGTTATCTTCGATTCTTTATAATTCTGATCGTATGATGACATAATCTTAAGTTGCCATTAACTGTAAAAACTAGTAATTCCGCAATTTTTACCGTATACGAGGGCTGTTCGGACAGTAAGGTACGATCTATCACGAAACGAAATTCACAGTGAAAATAAAAAGAAAATATTATGTGCAACAGTTAGCCACACCTTCCAGCTACCTCCCTTAATAGTGCAACTTAGAGACTTGTCGTGGCGTTTTACAAACTTTCCAGTACCCTAGTCTCAGAAAGCAGCCGCCTGCAATTTCCACCAATTCTCTTCGCTGGTCTGCCTTTCGTTGTTTGAGCAAAAATGTTGTCTTTGCAGCCAGCGGTTAATGCGAGCAGAAATGAACCACGGATCAAACACTTTCCATCGAAAACGTTATAGGAGCGTCTTCATTGCCCCTGCAGAATACGGCCGAAAATTGTCTTGAAGAAAGAAATGCATGACATTCATGTTATGTGGGCTGCATAGCTCCATATGAAATCTCTCACCACAACCAGATACATGGCGGGACTCATTGTTGCTTTAGGTATTTCTACGTGATCACTTTGCGCTCTGAACTGAAAGAACGACGTGAAGCGTTCGACAGGCTCACTAAAGACACTGCCCAACACATTTGTGCAAAGTCCCATCCGATTTTCACATTGGTTTCCATTTCGCACCTAATCGGACCTTACTTTCCGAATACGCGTCGTATTTTGGATCTAATGATTGTAAGAGTCGAAACTTGTAAACTGATTTAAATCCATCCAACACTGTAGATACGTCAATAGAAAAGTAGTAACGACATAGGTCCAATACTCCAAGTTGTAAACGTCATATTTCATTGAAAATAAGTTCAGTTGTAAGGATATCCACTGACACGTCACCGAAATATCGGAAGTATCGTCTAAAGACCGGAATCCGTGGAGGTAACAACTGAAGCGATCCGTTAAGCCGACGCAGGAGCAAACAACGAGGTGATGGGAACAAAGGCGCCCCGCGCTGCCGGGCTAACTATTGTAAAAGCGCAAATGTAGCGTGGCTGCCGCCGCAGGCGGCATTAGCGCATTTTTTGCGCAGCCGCCAGAACCACCGCCGAGGGCACAATGGGCGCGCACGGTGCCGGCCACGTACGCCGGCGTCGCCTTTGTGCGCGCGCCCATTCAGCGGCCCACACTCACGCTCGGCCGCCATCGGCAGGTATTTAAACATCGATCCCCGGCCGTTGTCCGCGCTGCCCGCTAGCTCTCTAATTGCAGTGCCGCTTGTGCTGAGCTGAGCGCCCTTGTCCCCTGCGGGGCCGACTACCAGCGCTACGCCGCAGGCTGCCGGCGTGCCTACCTGTTAGGCGCTCGTGCCGGCAGTCAGCATATTAAACAATTTGCGTTGTAGGGAACATATCTGTAAGATTCATAGTCCGATGTAGTCGATATAACAGTCTCAGAAGCATTGTGACGTTGTGCCTAGTATTGGTAGCAAGACCTAAGAAAAATCAAGATATGATAATAAGATTTAACGACCAGGAAAAAGCATTCGACATTGTAAATGGCGCGAGATGTTAGAGAATATCAATACAAATAGATGTAGGCTGTTGGGAAATACAATTAATATACATTGTGTACAAAAACCGAGAAAGCACAATAAGAATGGAGTAGCAAGAAGGGCACGCTTTGATAAGAAAAGGTAGAAGACTGGGATGTAGTTTTTGACTCCTACTACTCAGTTTATATACTGAAGATGCAATATTAAAAATAAAAGACATTTCAAGAGCCGGCTTAACAATCGAAACTGATAATTGTATACATTCGTCGACGACTTTTCTATCCTTAGTAAAAGTGAGGAAGAGTTCCAAGATTTGTTAAAAGGAATGGGTAGAGAGCAAACCGAAGGAAGGCGAATGTAATCAGGATTTTCGGGAAAGAGATTAGAGCTAAAAGTAACATCGAAACTGGTGACCAGAAGTAAACTAAGGAAATCTAATATTTTGAAGGAAATCGATGCCCGAAGCATGGAGGACATAAAAAGGCATACTAGTGTATACAAAGAAGGATTCGTGGCCAAAAGAAGCCTACTACTTGTGGTATCAAGCGTCAGCCGTCGTATGAGGAAGAAACTTTTCAGAATATTTGTTGGGAGTACAGCATTGCATGATTTTCCATCACTGACTGTGGGAAAATTGTAAGTGTCGACAACAGCAGCGTCTGAGATGTGGTTCTTATAGAAAAATGTTGAAAAACAGTTGAACTTATAAAATAAGAAATGATGACTTTCTTTGCAGAATCAGTGAGGAGTGCAACATGCGAAAAGCAATGGCAAGAAAAAGGCACAGAATATTCTACGAATTCAAGAAATAGCTTCCTTCGGACTTTTAGTGGTTGAAAACTGTATGGGAAGACAAATATTGGAATATGTCGAACAAGTAATTGAGGACATTATATGCAAGAGATACTGTGATACGAAGATGTTGACAACGGAGAGGAATCACATCAGTTCAGTCAGAAGACTAATGATTCTTCCTCCCTCCACTCCAAATTGAATCTGCGCTTGTTCGTTACCTCTCCGCATAGTAACGACTAGTTTATAATACGCGTATTTGAATATTTTCTCTTTGGATGTGGGCATGGGTTTAGGAAACATCAATCATGCGAAACGCAAAGGCGCTATTCACATATAATGCCATCAGTGCTATGGATAGAATGAATAGAAAGTAGATCCGATGTTTCTTGGTTTTCGAGAAGCTTTTGATTCAATACCACATAGACAAATTCCAAGGAAATTACGTTAGTAGGTTTCCTTTATACTGAAAATTTTCTGTAAGCCAGGACGCAACAGTTTATCCTGAAACGAGATTAATATACATAAACGGAAGTAATATCAAATGTGCTTCAAGTGAGTGTAAGAAGAATGTTGCTGTTCTGGCATTTTCGTCGGTATCAACACTCTACTCTCTGATCCTGTTTATTAAACGCTTTTCCGTTAGGAGAAGTTCCATTACGTCGGTGTATATCCGCGTACAGGATGTGCTGGATGTTTGCATAAATGTAATTATGTTAAAAGCAGTTCGCTATTAAGACACCAAGATTCATGCAAAGTCAGTTTTAATAGAAGGCCCTTAAAGGCAATAAACACCCAGTCGACCATGAAAGCTTACGAACAGTATTTAGAAGTCATGAGTGGGTTTCGACATATTTTAAATGTTCATCATCAGACCTTTAGGTCTTCTATATTTATGTAGACGAAGTCAGGCGAAGAAGCTCCTACGCCTTGTTAGCGGTGTTGTGATGACAATTGTATGTGTTTTATGACTTATCGTTGATACTGCACGAGCATCAGCATAGATTGCGATGTCTGCCAAAAGTGTTTTGCATTATGCACAGCAGCGTACTTCATTCATAAATTTCATATGATAACAGTTACAGTTTACAGGCTACGAAGCAGATACCACGTGGTGCGAGGTGAAAAGTGGGAGAGTCAGCAGAGCGCGTCGAAAGACATAAGCAGTATCTAAATAAAATGGGCTGATCTATTTTCCAGTTATCGCCCATAGGATAGGACCTTTATTGTTTACAATATACGTAAATGACTTAGTTGACAACATCGGTAGCTCCGTGAGGCTATTTGCAGATGACACGGTTGTCTACAAGAAAGTAGCAACATCAGAAGACTCGTACGTACTCCAGGAAGACCTGCAGAGGATTAATGAATGGTGCGACAGCTGGCAGCTTTCCCTAAACGTAGATAAATGTAATATAATGCGCATACATAGGGGCAGAAATCCATTCCAGTACGATTATGCCATAGGTGGTAAATCATTGGAAGCGGTAACGACCGTAAAATACTTAGGAGTTACTATCCGGAGCGATCTGAAGTGGAATGATCACATAAAACAAATAGTGGGAAAAGCAGGCGCCAGGTTGAGATTCATAGGAAGAATTCTAAGAAAATGTGACTCATCGACGAAAGAAGTAGGTTACAAAACGCTTGTTCGTCCGATTCTTGAGTATTGCTCATCAGTATGGGACCCTTACTAGGTTGGATTAATAGAAGAGATAGACATGATCCAGCGAAAAGCAGCGCGATTCGTCATGGGGACATTTAGTCAGCGCGAGAGCGTTACGGAGATGCTGAACAAGCTCCAGTGGCGGACACTTCAAGAAAGGCGTTACGCAATACGGAGAGGTTTACTATCGAAATTACGAGAGAGCACATTCCGGGAAGAGATGGGCAACATATTACTACCGCCCACATATATCTCGCGTAATGATCACAACGAAAAGATCCGAGAAATTAGAGCAAATACGGAGACTTACAAGCAGTCGTTCTTCCCACGCACAATTCGTGAATGGAACAGGGAAGGGGGGATCAGATAGTGGTACAATAAGTACCCTCCGCCACACACCGTAAGGTGGCTCGCGGAGTATAGATGTAGATGTAGATGTAGAGGACAAATAAATTAGTTACATTGATGCACAGTGTCTTAAGGGATAATAAGAGGCAGCGTGTAACTCTTCTGCTGCCAAGAACTTCACTTATGACATACGTCATGAAGATACAATTAACAGGGGACATTAAATACGACTACCATTAAAGGGACGGAACAAGTACGCGAACGTTACGGTGATCTTACATAAATTCTCCCAAGTCTAAGGAGAATAAACTTTTATCTAGGTACTAATAGAACGGAAAATGGCAGATTTGCAGTTGTTATGTGTTCACCGATTTAATAACGCCAGGTAACTGTAAACAGCTAAATCCTGTTTGACGAGAGTTCTGGCCAACGTACAAAAAAAATAATAAAAAAATGGTTCAAATGGCCCTGAGCACAATGGGACTTAACATCTGAGGTCATCAGTCCCCTAGAACTTAGAACTACTTAAACCTAACTAAGCTAAGGACATCACACACATCCATGCCCGAGGCAAGATTCGAACCTGCGACCGTAGCGGTCTCGCGGTTCCAGACTGAAGCGCCTAGAACCGCTCGGCCAAACCGACCGGCTAAAAAAAGTTATATAAACAATAAAGCTGAATTCCACCAATAAAATTTCAGATGTGATTCAGTGATACTGTCTGAATGTTTTGGTAATAAGGTAAAGGAAAAATATAGGTGTATAGGAAGTACATGCGAAGACGCCATGGGAAACAGAAGAAATACTTCAGACGATCGATGAAAGAAGGAAGTACAAAAATTTTAAGGGAATTCAGGAATACAGAAGTACAAATCGCTGAAAAGTGAAATAAATTGCAAGTGAAGGAAGTTGAGACTATATGGCTGCAGGAAAAATGTGAAGAAATAGAAAAAGAGACGACTGTCGGAAAGACTGATTCAGCATACAGGAAACTCAATATAACATTTAGAGTGCAACGGGGAGTCCACTGTTAAATGCAGAAGACAGAGCGGAAACGTGGAAAGAATGCACTGAAGGCCTCTGTGAAGGGAAAGATTGGACTGTTGTGGTAGAAGAAGAAACAGGAGCCGATTTAGAAGAGATAGTGGATCCAGTATTACAATCAGAATTTAAAATAGCTTTGGAGGACTTAAGATCAAATAATGCATAAGGGATAGATGACTTTCCAGCAGAATTTCTATAGTCATTGGGGGAAATGGCAAAAAAAAACGACTTTTCACGTTGGTGTGTAGAATGTATGAGTCTGGCGACTTACCATTGGTCTTTCGGAAAAATATCACCCAGAAAGTTCCAAAGACTACAAGAGCTGGCAGGTGGGGAATTATTGCACAATCAGCTTAACGGCTCATGGATCCAAATTGCTGTCAAGAATAATATGCAGAAGAATGTAAATAAAATTGAGGATGTATTGTGTGGCGACCAGTTTGGCTTTAGGAAAGGTAAAGGCATCAGAGAGGCAATTCTGACGTTGAGGTTTATATGGAAGAAAGACTGAAGAAAAATCAAGACACGTTCATAGAATTCGTCGACTTGAAGAAAGCGTTTCACAATGTCAGATATTGTAAGACGTTCGATATTCTGAGGAAAATACGTGTAAGATGTAGGGAGAGAAGTGTAATATATAATACTTACAAACGACAATAGGGAATAATAGGAGTGGAAGACCAAGAAAGAAGTACTCGGATTACGAAGGGTGTAAGACACGGATGTAGTCTTTCGTTCCTAATGTTCAATCTGTACATCGAAGAAGCAATAATGGAAATAAAAGATGGGGTCGGAAGGATATCAATGGTACTATTCGTTGATAACATTGGTATCCTGAGTGAAAGTGCAGAAGATTTACATGATCTGCTGGATCGAATGAACAATGTACTGAGTACAGAATATGGATTGAGAGTAAAAAGAAGAAAGACTAAAGTAATGAGAAGTAGCAGAAGTGACAACAGCGAGAAACTTGGCATCAGGACTGATGACCACGAAGTAGATGAAGTTAAGGAATTCAGATACCTAGGCAGTGAAATAACCAAATGTGGACTGAGAAAGGAGGACATCAAAAGTAGACTAACAATGGCAAAAAGGGCATTCCTGGCCAAAAGAAGTCTACTAGTACCAAACATAGACCTTAACTTGAGGAAGAAATTTCTGAGAATGTACGTCCGGAGTACAGCATTGTATGGTAGTGAAACACGGACTGTGGGACAACCGGAACAGAAGACAATCCAAGCATTTCAGATGTGGTGCTAAAGTATTAGGTTCACTAATAAGGTAAGGAATGAGGAAGTTCTGCGCAAAATCGGAGAGCAAAGGTATTTGTGGAAGACACTGATAAGGAGAAGGGACAGGATGATAGGATATCTATTAAGAATCAGGACTGCCTTCCATACTACTAGAGGGAGTTGTAAAGGGCAAAAACCGTAGAGGGAGATGGGAATACATCCAGGAAAAAATTGAGCGCGTGCGTTGCAGATGCTACTCTGAGATGAAGAGGCTGGCACAGGAGAAGGATTTGTGGCGGGCCGCATAAAAGCAATCAGATAACGGAAGAAATACTAAAGAAGAATCAAGACACGTTCATAGAACTTATCGACCTGGACAAAGCGTTCGACAATCTAAAATGATGCAAAATGTTAGATATGCTGAGGAAAATAGGGGTGAGAGTAATATACGATATGTACAAGAGCCAAGAGCGAATAATGAGGGTGGACGACCAACAACGAAGTGCTCGGATTAAAAAGGGTTTAAGATAGCGATGTAATCTTTCGCATCTACTCTCGCATCTGTACATCGAAGAAGCAATGAAATGAATGGAAATAAAAGAAGGTTCAGGAGTGGAGCTAAAATTCAGTGTAGAAGGATGTCAATGATACGATTCGCTGATGACATTCCTATCTTGAGTAAAAGTGAAGAAGAATTACATGATCTGCTGGATGTAAAAATGGTTCAAATGGCTCTGAGCACTATGGGACTTAACTTATAGGGTCATCAGTATCCTAGAACTACTTAAATCTAACTAACCTAAGGACATCACACACATCCATGCCCGAGCCAGGATTCGAACCTGCGACCGTAGCGGTCGCGCGGTTCCAGACTGAAGCGCCTAGAACCGCTCGGCCACCCCGGCTGGCCATTAATTACATTATTGCATTGTAAGGAGCGACGTCTGACCACGGGTCCCATACGAAAACCACCGAAAATTTATCGGTGGAGGTTGGACTCACGCTGTACTATATCGGAAATCAGGTGGTTGTTTCTTGCCTGTTCAGTTTATCAAGTGTTTTGAGAGGTAAAATTTATCTGCAGTTAAAATCTCTTTCAAAGGAATACAGATGAAAGGAAAATCGAAATTAACAACTTCAGTGACGTACGATTTTTGCTTACACGAATGAACGACCCTAACATCAGTACTGTTAAAGCAAAATTCGATAGTCAGCAACAAAACGGGCGCTATCACTGCTGGAAGATGACCTTGGTTCGTAATATTCTGATTCGTTTATACACTGCGCAACAGAATTAGAGGACCACTTTATCAAAGCTCATAATTGTCTCCCACTGCTACGCAGCAGTTTGAAATTTGGCTCGAAGCTGCCTAAAGTCTTCCTCTGTAATGGTGCAAAAACGTAGCGTCCTGCGACGTTGCCCTCTATCTCGACAACGAATCAGGCAGCAAAGTGTTGACACATGTGAAAAAAGGCCTGACCTCATAAGCTGAAGTGTCATATACGGTGGGTTAATGATTTGACATTTGCACCAAAATTCATCACATTCTGCCCAACACCAAAGAGAACGTGTCACACGATGGGAAGGCCATCACATGCCCTTCACCCCTTCTTTTGACGCCTCTGTGATGGAGGTCAAAACGGCGATACCCAGTGTTGAAATCACGCGGTTTTGATGTGGATGACTTACACTAAACACTCAGACTCACTGGCGCTCCGATTCGACACGAAAAATTCTCAGCTGGTGGTATTAAATATGGGAATGGAACCACGCCTTAGCTTCGGGTGTTGTTTCCCATACATTTCGAGGTCAATTATGGAAGTTCGTAATGGGAAGGGCGGCAAGACGACGTACTTGGCAATCTTTGACACTGCTGACGCGCCTCGAACTTTTCAGCCCTTCTCTAAGGACACTGTGGAGCTGAATCCCCTTTTAACATCATCGCACCCTTTTGGGTCGAATACGATCACATCTTTTACTCTCGTTTACAAACTGAAACCATTTGACGAAATCTGAACGTCTTTCGATGCAGCAAAATGTGCTTATACATTTTCAGCCCTCCTGTTCCGCGCCTTCCAGCTGTGTGATCACCGGGTGTGTTTGTGTGTGTGTCGGGTAGGGGGGGGGAGGGGGGGGAGGGGGGGGGACAGTGCGATATTGACATATGCGCCAATAAAATGGCAAATGCTTCCTCTAGGACCCCCAGATCGACAGCAGCCTAGGAGGTTCCAACCCCCCTTTATTGTTGTTGTTGTTGTTGTGGTCTTCAGTTCTGAGACTGGTTTGATGCTGCTCTCCATGCTACCCTATCCTGTACAAGTTTCTTCATCTCCCAGTACCTACTGCAACCTACATCCTTCTGAATCTGTTTTGTGTATACATCTCTTGGTCTCCCTCTACGATTTTTACCCTCCACACTGCCCTCCAATGCTAAATTTGTGATCCCTTGATGCCCCAGAACATGTCCTACCAATCGGTCCCTTTTTCTCGTCAAGTTGTGCCACAAACTCCTCTTCTCCTCAGTTCTGTTCAATACCTCCTCATTAATTATGTGATCTACCCATCTAATCTTCAGCATTCTTCTGTAGCACCACATTTCGAAAGCTTCTATTCTCTTCCTGTCCAAACTATTTATCGTCCATGTTTCACTTCCATACATGGCTACATTCCATACAAATACTTTCAGAAACGACTTCCTGATACTTAAATCTATACTCAATGTTAACAAATTTCTCTTTTCAGGAACGCTTTCCTTGCCATTGCCAGTCTACATTTGATATCCTCTCTACTTCGACCATCATCAGTTATTTTGCTCCCAAATAGCAAAACTCCTTTACTACTTTAAGTGTCGCATTTCCTAATCTAATTCCCTCAGCATCACCCGACTTAATTCGACTACATTCCATTATCCTCGTTTTGCTTTTGTTGATGTTCATCTTATATCTCCTTTCAAGACAGTGTCCATTCCGTTCAACTGCTCTTCCAAGTCCTTTGCTGTCTCTGACAGAATTACAATGTCATCGGTGAACCTCAAAGTTTTTATTTCTTCTCCATGGACTTTAACACCTACTCCGAATTTTTCTTTTGTTTCCTTTACTGCTTGCTCAATATACAGATTGAATAACATTGGGGAGAGGCTACAACCCTGTCTCACTCCCTTCGCAACCACTGCTTCCATTTCATGTCCCTTGACTCTTATAACTGCCATCTGCTTTCTGTACAAATTGTAAATAGCCTTTCTCTCCCTGTATTTTACCCCTGCCAGCTTTAGAATTTGAAAGAGAGTATTCCAGTCAACATTGTCAAAAGCTTTCTCTAAGTCTACAAATGCTAGAAACGTAGGTTTGTCTTTCCTTAATCTTTCTGCTAAGATAAGTGGTTCTCTTTTCTCCAAAGGTCTCTTTAATTTTCCTGTAGGCAGTATCTATCTTCCCCCTAGTGAGATAAGCCTCTACATCCTTACATTTATCCTCTAGCCATCCCTGCTTAGCCATTTTGCACTTCCTGTCAGTCTCGGTTTTGAGACGTTTGTATTCCTTTTTGCCTGCTTCATTTACTGCGAATTTATGTTTCCTCCTTTCCTCAATTAAATTCAATATTTCTTCTGTTACCCAAGGATTTCTTCTAGCCCTCATCTTTTTACCTACCTGATCCTCTGCTGCCTTCACTACTCCATCGCTCAGAGCTACCCATTGTTCTTCTACTGTACTTCTTCCCCCCACTGCTGTTAATTGTTCCCTTATGCTCTCCCTGAAACTCTATACAACCTCTGGTTTAGTCAGTTTATCCAGGTCCCATCTCCTTAAATTCCCACCTTTTTGCAGTTTCTTCAATTTTAATATGCAGTTCATAACCAATAGATTGTGGTCAGAGTCCACATCTGCCCCTGGAAATGTCTTACAATTTAAAACCTGGTTCCTAAATCTCTGTCTTACCCCCCTTTATTGAGAATTTGAAACGTACCTGCGGTGAGGCAACGTTCGCAGTAGTTCTTGGCGCCTGTAGCCAGGCAACCATTCGACACCCCTCCGTTCCCAGATGTGTTTGGAGTGGTCGCTGGTTTAGTCCTAAAATTCCACATGACATGCATCCCACACACTAGAACAATTTTTTGATCTGGTCTCTACATCTCTTTAGAAAAGAAATCCGATTTATAGGATAACTGCAAACTACCAATATCATTGAATTAGCCTATAACTAGCCGCGCAGGGTAGCCGCATGGTCTAGAAGCGCCTTGTAACGGTTCGTGTGGCTACCTCCGTCGGACGTTCGAGTTCTTCCTCAGGCATAGGTGTGTGTGTGTGTGTGTGTTGTACTTAGCGTAAGCTAGTTTAAGTTAGGTTAAGTAATGTGTAGGCCTAGGAACTGATGACCTAATCAGTTTGGTCCCATAGTATCTTACCGCAAATTAATTAAAATAACAAATACATAAGCCATATACCTAAATATTTCTATGATGACTGACTCCATCTGTGACCCATTAATTTTACAGCCAAAGAATTTTGCAATTTGATGTCCACTACTTAAGATTTCTGCACATTTATAACTAGTGGTGAGCCTCAGTAGCGAGCAGATATTTTGCCAAGATATAACTGAATGTTCACAGTTTTTGTCTGCTAGTACATCCACACACTTGCCCGTTTTACTTTGGCCCGATCTGAGATTGCAGTTTATAACATGAACAATAATTACCCTACAACATTTTCCTGGAATACGTGGATCACATTTATGTGTCTGTGAGTGGCTCGCAACTGTGAATAATGTGCTGCGTTCTCTATGCAGTCCAATAGCAAATCTAACTATATATCTCATGCGAAGGTGTTTCCATGAAACACATCAGTACCCGAAAGGCACTTAAAACACACCTTTACCTAATTCACTCTGCAGAGACCTCAGCGCTTTCGCACGATAACGCAAAGCGAAATTCGAGTGCGGATATCACGTATGACACCGTAGAAATTGGATGTGAAGCCTTTACTCGTCCAGGGCACCAGCCGGACCTAGCTCCCACATACTCGGGCCACTACAAAGGAATCTCATCAGGGTCGTCGCTTTGAAGGTGCGGCGTCTCTGCGAAACTCCTGGGCTGACGAGAAGCGAAGAGGTTTTAAACGCGCTGGAGTGAATACGCCTGCACAAAGGGAAATAGAAACTATCGTAGACAGCGTATACCATTGTTTTATCATTTCTCAATTCAAAGTTTAGGCTAATTAGCGCATCATAGTCTTCTGCAATCACTCTTACCTGTAGACCTACATCTTTTCAAAGGTAGACTTCTGAGAGACAAACGAGTGAGACGAGCGCGTAAACGTTTCTTATGCGCCCTTCCTTTAGCATACGTTTAATTTCTTGCGCATGCCGTCATTTCCAACTCTGTCGTCTCTAGAGTATCTCTTATAGATCGGAGGAACTTACATACTCGTTATATCAATACGTACACCGACGTAGTGAGTCTATAAATTGAGGTTCATTTATTATAAGTTTTGGTTATTTAGTGAGTGGTTGCCAAATTCGTCCTTAAGCTGCAATGCACGTTGTTATTCCACATATTACAAAAACGGCACCGTTCATGCCAGTGTTGATGTGTGGTTCCAAATAAGCACTATTGATATGTTTATTTACGCGACACGTCTCCTGAGGCATTTTGCATAGAGAGACTGTGTATGTTTTTGATAATGTCTTTACAGTCGAAACTGGCCAGTAGCAGCAAATAAACGGAAAATTTTACAGTCCATGACGGACAATGTTTTATTTCAAGAAAAGGGGAGGGTATGAAGTCCAGTTAAATACTTCTACATCTACATCTACATCCATATTCCGCAAGCCACCTGACGGTGTGTGGCGGAGGGTACCTTGAGTACCTCTATCGTTTCTCCCTCCTATTCCAGTCTCGTATTGTTCGTGGAAAGAAAGATCGTCGGTATCCCTCTGTGTGGGCTCTAATCTCTCTGATTTTATCCTTATGGTTTCTTCACGAGATATACGTAGGAGGGAGCAATATACTGCTTGACTCCTCAGTGAAAGTATGTTGTCGAAAGTTCAACAAATTCCCGTACCGAGCTACTGAGCGTCTCTCCTGCAGAGTCTTCCACTGGAGTTTATCTGTCATCTCTGTAACGCTTTCGCGCTTACTGAATGATACTGTAACGAAGCGCGCTGCTCTCCTTTGGATCTTCTCTATCTGTTCTATCAACCCTATCTGCTACGGATCCCACACCGGTGAGCAGTATTCAAGCAGTGGGCGAACAAATGTACTGCAACCTAATTCCTTTGTTTTCGGACTGTATTTCCTTAGGATTCTTCCAATGAATCTCAGTGTGGCATCTGCTTTACGGACGATTAATTTTATATGATCATTCCATTTTAAATTACCCCTAATGCGTACTCCCAGATAATTTATGGAATTAACTGCTTCCAGTTGCCGACCTGCTAAATTGTAGCTAAATGATAAGGGATCTGTCTTTCTATGTATTCGCAGCACATTACACTTGTCTGCGTTGAGATTCAATTGCCATTCCCTGCACCATGCGTCAATTCGTTGCAGATCCTCCTGCATTTCAGTAAAATTTGCCATTGTTACAACCTCTCGATGTACCACAGCATAATCCGCAAAAAGCCTCAGTGAACTTCGGATATCATCCACAAGTTCTTTTATGTATATTGTGAATAGCAACGGTCCTACGACACTCCCCTGCGGCACACTTGAAATCACTATTACTTCAGAAGACTTCTCTCCATTGAGAATGAGATACTGCGTTCTGTTATCTAGGAACTCTTCAATCCAATCACACAATTGGTCTGATAGTCCATATGCTCTTACTTTGTTCATTAAACGACTGTGGGGAACTGTATCAAACACCTTGCGGAAATCAAGAAACACGGCATCTACCTGGGAGCCCGTGTCTACGGCCCTCTGAGTCTCGTGGACGAATAGCGCGAGCTGGGTTTCACACGATCATCTTTTACGAAACACATGCTGATTCCTAAATACTTAAATGTGATCTATCAATTGCAAACCTGTATTACGTGCATCTACAACATAAAGATCCTGTGGATAAACGAAATGGACATAAACATCAGTTTAAGTAAAAAAAAAAAAAAAGGAAAAAATTACCACCAACACACATTTGTAAATAGTGGAAGTTGTAAATGAGCTGGCAGGAGTCACTACAAACCTCCAGCAAAATATGTATAAATAAATAACTATCTTTGTATTATAGAGCATATATATACATATATAGGTAGTATGAATAGGCAAAACGTTTGATAGACTCGGTCCACATGCCCTTGCAGGCTCATCGATACCGATAGACTGCTGTGGTATGGTGTGGAGTGGCGTGGAGGTAACACGCCGCACTCCCGCCCCTTGTCGGTTTACGGAGCCTGGAGCCGCTACTGTTCGCTCACGCAGCTCCTCAACTGGCATCACGAAGCGGAGTGCACTGTGTTTCAGTCTTCACATCAAGAAAAATCCCTGGTACCACCCGAGAATCGAACCAGGGTCCTCCTCATGGCGGTTAGAAGCGCCGACCACTCAGCTATGCAGGCGGACCAAAACAAGTTTGAAAGACAAAAATAAAATAGGCAGTAGCACAACGTTGAATATTTTTCTTATGTATATGCGAAAGTATAATGAGAGGAGCAACTAACGAAAATTTACTGAAGAAATTTAAACATATGAAATTCATCTGTTGAAATGGCGAACGTAAAACGGGTTTCTGTTTTGGGATGTCGCCATCTTGAGTCTACGCACTATGAATAGCGAACTGGAGAGTTATCGAGCATGTAAGCTCCTGCCACTAGAGCAGTTACCGTCAGCCACATGGGCCACAATAAAATTTTAGCTTCGATACAGAAGCTGAATTAATCCTACATTCTTATAATCATTAATGTAGACAATGTACTGTTCTCAAAACAACTGATAATTTTGAAACGATTTGTGTATTCATAAAATTAGTAGCCCTAACATTGAAAAGAAAATTGACGATCTGTTTCATGATCAGTTTGGCTTTCGGAAAGGTAAGGGCACCAGGGAGGCTGTTCTGACGTTGCGATTGACGATGGGAGCGAGACTTAAAACAAATCAGCAAACGTTCGTAGCAATTCCCGATCTTGGAAAAAAAATTCGACATTGTAGAACGCTAGCAATGTTCGAAATTCTTAGGAAAATCGGAGTGAGCTGCAGTGTATGACAGGTAATATACGACGTGTGCAGAAATGAAGAGGGAACAATAAGAATGGTCAGTATTAAAAAGGGTGTGAAACAGGGATACAGCTATTCCATCCTGCTTCTCAGTTTATACGTCAAAGACAGAAGACAAGTTAAAGAGTGGGATTAAAATTAAATGTGAAAGGATATTAACTATAAGATTCGCTGATCACTTTGTCATCTTCAGCAAAAATTAATAATTGTAGAACTTTCTGAATGAAATCCACAGTCTAATGTGATGATGGTATTGCCTCATGGTGTTTCTGGCCGCCTAGTGGAACTCTTTTAATTTGACGCCACCCCGGTGGCTTGCGTTTCGAAGATGATGAGTACCACACAACACCCATCCCAAAGGCAGATAAAATCTACGACCCGACTGGGGAATCGAAGCCAAGTCCGCCACACAACCTTAGCTATGGAGGCGAACGACAACCTAAACAGTACGGCCCTAAATGGTTAAATGCGTACAGAATATGGAATGAGTGTAAGCGGGAGAGAGACGAAGGTAACGAGGAGTAACAGAAATGATTAGCGGCAATCCACGAAGTAGACAAAGTTAAGGAATTCTGCTGTCATTGAAGTAATGTACACTGCTTTCCATTAAAATTAATACACCACGAAGTTGACGTGCTACAGGCGCAAAATTTAACCAACAGCAGCTGTGATATGCAAATGATTAGTTTTATAGAGCATTCACACAACGTTGGCGCCGGTGGCGACACTTACAACGTGCTCACATGAGGAAAGTTTCCAACCGATTTCTCATACACAAACAGCAGTTGGAAGCGGTTGTCTGGTGAAACGTTATTGTGATGCCTCGTGTAAGGAGGAGAAATGCGTACCATCACGTTTCCGACTTTGATAAAGGTCGCATTGTAGCCTATCGCGATTGTGGTTTGTAGTATTGCGACATTGCTGCTCTCGTTGGTCGAGATCCAATGACTTAACACAATATGGAATCGCTGGGTTCAGGAGGGTAATACGGAACGCCGTGCTGGATCCAAACGGCCTTGTATCACTAGCAGTCGAGATGACAGGCATCTTATCCGCATGGCTGTAACGGATCTCGCAGCCACGTCTCGATACCTGACTCAACAGGTGGGGACGTTTGTAAGACAACAACCATCTCCAAAAACAGTTCGACGTCGTTTGCAGCAGTATGGTCTATCAGCTCGGAGACCATGGGTGCGGTTACCCTTGATGCTGCATCACAGACAGAAGTGCCTGCGATTTTGTACTCAGCGACGAATGTGGGTGCACGAATGGCCAAACGTCATTTTTTCAGAAGAATCCAGGTTCTGTTTACAGCATCATGATGGTCGCATCCGTGATTCGCGACATCGCGGTGAACGCACATTGGAAGCGTGTATTCGTCATCGCCATACTGGCGTATCACCCAGCGTGGTCGTACGGGATGCCATTGGTTACACGTCTCGGTCACCTCTTGTTCGCATTGACGGCACTTTAAACAGTGTACGTTACATTTCAGATGTGTTACGACCCGTGGCTCTACCCTTCATTCGATCCCTGCGAAGCCCTACATTTTAGAGGATAATTCACGACCTCATGTTGCAGGTCCTGTACGGGCCTTTCTGGATACAGAAAATGTTCGACTGCAGCCCTGGCCAGCACATTTTCCAGATCTATCACCAACTGAAAACGTGTGGTCAATGGTGGCTGAGCAACTGGCTCGTCACAATACGCCAGTCACTACTCTTGATGAACTGTGGCATTGTGTTGAAGATGCATGGACAGCTGTACCTGTACACGTCATCCAAGCTCTGTTTGACTCAATGCCCAGGCATATCAAGGCCGTTATTACGGCCAGAGGTGGTTGATATGGGTACTGATTTCTCAGGATCTATGCACCCACATTGCGTAAAAATGTAATCACATGTGAGTTCTAGTATAATATATATATCCAATGAATACCCGCTTATTATCTGTATTTCTTCTTGGTGTAGCAATTTTAATGGCCAGTAGCGTAATAGATGACGGACAAAGCAAGGTGAAGACAAAAAATCAGACTAGCACAGGCAAAGGAGGCATTCCCCTCCAAAAAATTCTACTAATATTAAATCGTTGTGTTTAGTATGAGGAACAAATTTCTGAGACAGTACGATTCGAGGTCAGCATTGTATGGCAGTAATTCATAGACTGTGGGACAACCGGGAAAAGGAGAATCGAAGCGTCTGAGATTGGATACTGTAGGAGGAAGTTAAAAGTTATATGTACTGATAAGATGATGCATGAGGAGGTGATCGGCAAAAGCGGTGAAGAAAGGAACATTTGAAACATACTGCAAGAAGAAAGGAGAGGAAGACAAAAGAAGACAGACTGGAACTCATCCAACGTATGTGACTGGGAACGTTTTGTGCAAGGGGGACACATCGAATGCAACTTCCTTTTCATCACTCGCTGTCCAGTGTAATGTTCTGGAACGTACAGAGATTTAATGCAGTTATATTTCCTTTCTCCATTGAGGTTCAAATGGCTCTGAGCACTATGGGATTAACTTCTGAGGTCATCAGTCCCCTAGGAGTTAGAACAACATAAACCTAAGTAACCTAGGGACATGACACACATCCATGCCCGAGGAAGGATTCGAACCTGCGACCGCAGCGGTCACGCGGTTCCAGACTGTAGCACCTTGAACAGCTCGGCCACTGCGGCCGGCTCCATTGAGGAAGAGAATGTACAGTGATGGCACAAACCACTCATTGACGTGCCCGATGCAGAGGCCTGAGGATCATGCATGTCGCAGTAGAAGCCACACCGCCCGGAGTTCTAACTTTTCCCCCTCGACACACGACAGATAGAACGGCATTAACAACCTCCAGAACGCCGTGGGGTCCGTCACGTAGGCCCGACCGCCGCGCAGCAGGGCTTGTGTTCTGCGGTCGCCGGGACCCAGAGCGGGAGAAATCAATCCCGCCTCTGCCATCGGAGCTGTGTGCTAACGACGTGCGGCCTGGCGCCGTACCCAGTCCCGGCATTAACAAGCAGACGTGCCCGCGGGCCAGGCGCCCACTACCCCCTCCCCCCCCCCCCCAACCGAAAGCACTGGGCCGTCCTATCCTCTCTCGTTAATATCGACTGCGCCCATCGACTGCAGTATCGGAGCACGCACCCCATATCGCCGATAGAATTCTCCGACCCACCCATGCGTCAGACGTCACGTATGCC
Source organism: Schistocerca nitens (assembly GCF_023898315.1). Lineage (NCBI taxonomy): Eukaryota > Metazoa > Arthropoda > Insecta > Orthoptera > Acrididae > Schistocerca > Schistocerca nitens. The sequence continues at coordinate 27,244,788 of NC_064614.1, forward strand.
CATCCGAAACGGCTGTCGAACCTTGTGGAAACGAGAAGTGACGTCAGCTGCAATATTCGTCGTTAAATGCGTGCAGCTTAACCCCTTCTAGGTGCAGGATGCTGACAGGTGAACCAGACTCGAATCGAATATCTACAGATGTCTGTAAATCTCAGGTTATGATCAAAACTACCGTTGGTACACTACTCGCCATTAAAATTGCTACACAAATAACAAATACAGATGATAAACGGGTATTCATTGGACAAATATATCAGACTGGAACTGACTTGTGATTACATTTTCACGCAGTTTGGGTGCATAGATCCTGAGAGAACAGTATACAGAACGACCACCTCTGGCCGTAATAACGGCCTTGATACGCCTGGGCATTGAGTCAAACAGAGCTCGGATGGCGTGTACAGGTACAGCTGCCCATGCAGATTCAACACGATACCACAGTTCAGCAATAGTGACTGGCGTATTGTGACGAGCCAGTTGCTCGGCCACCATTGACCAGATCTGGAGAATGTGCTGGCCAGGGCTGCAGTCGAACATTTTCTGTATCCAGAAGGGCTCGTACAGAACCTCCAACATGCGGTCGTGCATTATCCTGCTGAAATGTACGGCTTCGCAGGGATCAAATGAAGGGTAGAGCCATGGGTCGTAACACATCTGAAATGTAACGTCCAGTGTTCAAAGTGCCGTCAATGCGAACAATAGGTGACCGAGACGTGTGACCAATGGCACGCCATACCATCACGCCGGGTGATACGCCAGTTTGGCGATGACGAATACACGCTTCCAATGTACGTTCACCGCGGTGTCGCCAAACACGGATGCGACCATCATGATGCTGTAAACAGAACCCGGATTCATCCGAAAAAATGACGTTTTGCCATTCGTGGAGCCAGGTTCGACGTTGAGTACACCATCGCAGGCGCTCCTGTCTCTGATGCAGCGTCAAGGGCAACCGCAGCCTTGGTCTCCGAGCTCATAGTCCATGCTGCTGCAAACGTCGTCGAACTGTTCGTGCAGATGGTTGTTGTCTTGCAAACGTCCCCATCTGTTGACTGAGGGATCGAGACGTGGCTGCACGATCCGTTACAGCCGTACAGATTAGATGCCTTTCATCTCGACTGCTAGTGATACGAGGCCGTTGCGATCCAGCACGGCGTTCCGTATTACCCTCCTGAACCCACCGATTCCATATTCTGCTAACAGTCATTGCATCTCGACCAACGGGAGCAGCAATGTTGCGATACGATAATCGCAATCGCGATAGGGTACAATCCGACCTTTATCAAAGTCGGAAACTTGATGGTACGCATTTCTCCTCCTTACACGAGGCATCACAACAACGTTTCACCAGGCAACGCCTGTCAACTGCTGTTTGTGTATGAGAAATCGGTTGGAAACTTTCCTCATGTTAGCGTGTTCTAGGTGGCCCCACCGGCTCCAACCTTGTGTAAATGCTCTTAAAAGCTAATCATTATCATATCAGGGCGTCTTCTTCCTGTCGGTTAAATTTCGCGTCTGTAGCACGTCATCTTCGTGGTATAGCAATTTTAATGGCCAGAAGTGTAGTAAGACAATACGTCCAAGCTACGTTGTCGCTGCTCTCTACAAGCAGCACGCTGTTGTTTTAGTGTTTCCCGTTCATCACATCATCCAACTATGTGATGGTAGTGATTGATCCGTGGAGGTTGGACGACATTGTTTCGCGAACGCTATTGACAAAGGAATGAGATTTTCCTGGTGACACATGAGTCTAAACTTAATCTTCAATAAGGAAAGAAGTTGAAGCAATGAATTAAAATTTGTGTCATTTTTGTTAGGAAGATGTACTAAGCACTATACCACAATAACACTGTTGCTACCACAGGCGCACGGTCTTTCTCGGTGCAATGCTCTCTGTAATACAAACTTCAGTTCACACTGCACATCCAATTTTCTCCTTCTTAAATCGCCTCCTGGAAAATGAAATTCCATCAGGTCAGTAGACAATTTACATCTGAGGTACAGGCAGGATTTCCCTATTGCGTACAAAGTTTGGGTGCTATTCCAATGTCGGAGAGTCTCGGCAGTACTGGCGAGTTAGAGGGTGGCACTTATTGAGGTGTACAAAAAAATGTAAATTAATTACAAACTACGACTTTCACACATTTTCTTCATCATGTAAAAGTCACTACAGATATTCGGATTTAGATTATTACATGTTCGATATTCATGTCATCAATGACGATGATATGGAGCAGACGAAATTCCGCAGCGAAATTCTGCATCACCAGCTGAAGTGTCAGACAATCGATGCTGTCGATGACCTTCTGAATGGCTGCTTTGAGCTCATCAATGGTTTTTGGGTTACTGCTGTACACCAGGTGTTTAATATAGCCCCACAAAATGGAGTCACATGCTTTCAGATCAGGAGAATATGGCGGCCAATTGAGGCCCATGCCAGTGGCCTCTGGGTACCCCAGAGCCAGAATGCGGTCCCCAAAGCGCTCCTCCAGGACATCAAACACTTTCTTGCTTCGATGGGGTCGAGCGGTCTTGCATGAACCACATCTTGTCGAAATTAGGGTCACTTTGGATAATAGGGATGAAATCACCTTCCAAAACCTTCACTTACCGTACGGTAGTCACCGTGCCATGAAGGAATATCGCACCGATTACTCCTCGACTGGGCAGTGCACGCCACACAGTCACCCCTTGAGGGTGAAGAGACTTCTCGATCGCGAAATGCGGATTCTCAGTCCCCCAAACGAGACAATTTTCCTTATTGACGAACCCATCCAGATGAAATTGGGCTTCGTCGCTAAACCAAGTAACAAAGCGCGTGCGCGTGTGCATACTAGTTCCCATGATGCCCCGCTGCCAATCGTGGTGTTCGAATGTCCTAACGCAAACCGTTCAGAAGTTATGACAATTTTATTTTATATTTTAGTTCAATAACTGTCACCCAGTAAAAAGGGAAAATTGGCTGAAAGTGTGAATTGAAGTTTGTGTTAGGGAGGACAGTGGACTAGAGTAGTCCATGCAGGGGTGGTAGCCACAATGAGACGGTGGTGCAGTAGTTAGCACGTCTGCCTCGTAAGTACGAGACCTGGGTTGAATTTCTGGCCGTGCGCGAATTTTAATTCATTGTTTCAGCTTCTACCATTACCACTGTTGGGAATATATATATATATAGAAAACCGGCATTTGCTGCTGTTTCCAGAATGATACTACTGCCGCAAACGTACATTTCGAATAAGCACCGCGTAAACAAGTTAAGATAATTTAGGGCTCGTATCGAGGCATATTGGCAGTCATTTTTAACCCGGAATGAGATTTTCACTCTGCAGCGGAGTGTGCGTTGATATGAAACTTCCTGGCAGATTAAAACTGTGTGCCGGACCGAGATTCGAACTCAGGACCTTCGCCTTTCGCGGGCAAGTGCTCTACCATCTGAGCTACCCAAGCACGACTAACGCCCCGTTCACACAGCTGTACTTCCGCCAGCACCTCATCTCCTGCTTTCCAAAGGTCCTGAGTTCGAGTCTCGGTCCGGCACACAGTTTTAATCTGCCAGGAAGTTTCATTTTTAACCGGATCTGTTTACGAGTAGTACAAGGTACCCTTCCTCATGGACAATAATTTTGGCTAGCAGTGAATTGGAGTAGATATAGATGTAGATTTGTCACAATTTCCAATGCTGCATATTTCTAGAGAAAGTTCTGTGTGTCTTTTCGTCCCTCTCTGACTTAGTTTTAAGTGTAGCGTCTTCTGTGAATGAAACTGTACACTTCAAGGTTACAACCGTAATTGGTAATTTAAGAAGACTCGTTAAAATGTTCGTGAACAGTTCCCGATATTCAACAATGCCGAAAATAGTGTTCAGAAGCTGATGACTAAATGGAATTCTAGTGGTGATATCTAAGATTAATCCTAAATCCTACTTTAGACGGAGTCACTAAGCTGAGAAACTCGTTTCTTGAAACCAGCACTGGAATACTAGGTTCGTAGATGGCTACCAACACGCCGACAAAAGTGTAGACTTCAGTTTAATCGTTTTACGAGTGCCAAATCACCATTTTCGTTCCTAAAAGGCAAGTTGTGGCAGCTTTAGTGGTACTGACTGAGTTCACATCAGTTTCTTTGAAATCAATACAAAAGAAAAGGAATAAACACGAACGTCTTCATATTTTCCCTGCGTAGTGATTGTTCCGCTAACTTTCTCTGGCGCACAGCGGGAATTTTTGCGGCTGCACTACCGAAATTTAAAGGAACAAAAATAAACTCGTTTGAATTCGTGACTGAAAAAAGACACGATGTCAGCTCAATCGATAACAACGAACTAATGGTACATTTTGCATAAAGCTTGTAACTTTGGAATTACATACGTTCTTTTTTATTCAACGCTAAAGTATTAATTTCAACCGTGAAACTAGGACAGTTGATCTGAAACTGTGTGGTGGGATAAGAGTGACAAAGCGCATAAAAAAGCCCTTCCATTAATAATTCTGAAAAATTTATTAGTGGCACGTAGCCTTTTAAAAGACGCCTGGACCACCACCCAGCCTCGTGTTGTGCGAAATACGGTATCTGCGAACCTCGTGTGAAGGTGGTCAGGGTGCGAAACAATCACTTGAGAGATGAACTCGCCTTTACCTTGGAAGGAGCATGAAAATTAGGACATTCTGTACTGACAGACATACAGCTGCACTGGGACTAGTGGAGTTTTCTTTAATATTCGTTAAAGACTTTTAGAGAGCTAAGAGTTCAACGGGAATTCCACTATTAATGCCGATGAGAGATCGGATAGGTGGTAGAGTACATCGAGAGTCCTATGAAGGGAAGACTCGTCCGTTGACGTGGTAGAAGAAGAAACAGGAGTCGATAGGGAAGAGATACGGGATCCAATATTAGAATTTAGAAGAGCTCTGGAAGACTTATCAAAGAAAGCAGAAGGGATAGATAACATCCCATCGGAATTCATAAAACCATTAGAGGAAGCGGCAACAAAACGACTGTTGACGTTGATATGTATAATGGATGAGTCTGGCGATATACCATCTCACTTTCGAAAAAAAAAACATCATTCACGCGAATCTCAATATAGCAAGCAACGACAATTGCGAGAATTATCGCACAATCAGTTTAACAGATCATATATACAAGTTACTGATAATAATAGTGTACACAAAAATGGAAACGAAGATTGAGAATGTGGTACATGACGATGAATTTCTCTTTAGGAAAGATAAAGGTACCAGTTCTGACACAGGTCGAAATCTGATCTGCGTTGTGACTATAAATGTCATATTAAAGCAACCTAATTCTACGACTGATTGCTGCTCTATCTAACCCAATATAACCACAGTCGTTGCGTGCACCCACCCCATGGAGGGCAACCTGATGAAAATCAAGATACTTTCTGAGGATTTGTAGACCTGAAGAAAGCGTTCGGCAGTGGGGCAAGGTGTTCGATATTCTTGGAAAGGAGGGGTGAGCTATAAGACAAGACGGGTAATAGACAATACGTACGAGAGTCATTAGCGGACATTAACATTGGACGGAAAAGAACGAAGTGCACGGATTAAAAAGGGTGTAAGACAGGGATGTAGTCTTTCTCCCCTACTGTTCAGTCTGTACATCGAAGAAGCAATGATAGAAATAGAAGAAACGACAAAGAGTGGGATTAAAATTTAACATTAACCGTTATCAATGTTAACAATTTGCAGATGACGTTGCTGTTGTTGTTGTTGTGGTCTTCAGTCCTGAGACTGGTTTGATGCAGCTCTCCATGCTGCTCTATCCTGTGCAAGCTTCTTCATCTCCCAATACCTATTGCAACCTACATCCTTCTGAATCTGCTAAGTGTATTCATCTCTTGGTCTCCCTCTACGATTTTTACCCTCCACGCTGCCCTCCAATGCTAAATTTGTGATCCCTTGATGCCTCAAAACATGTCCTACCAACCGATCCCTTCTTCTAGTCAAATTGTGCCACAAACTTCTCTTCTCCCCAATCCTATTCAATACCTCCTCATTAGTTACGTGATCTACCCACCTTATCTTCAGCATTCTTCTGTAGCACCACATTTCGAAAGCTTCTATTCTCTTCTTGTCCAAGCTATTTATCGTCCATGTTTCACTTCCATACATGGCTACACTCCATACAAATACTTTCAGGAACGACTTCCTGACAATTAAATCTATACTCGACGTTAACAAATTTCTCTTCTTCAGAAATGATTTCCTTGCCATTGCCAGTCTACATTTTATATCCTCTCTACTTCGACCATCGTCAGTTATTTTAGTCCCTAAATAGCAAAACTCCTTTACTACTTTAAGTGTATCATTTCCTAATCTAATTGCCTCAGCATCACCCGATTTAATTTGACTACATTCCATTATCCTCGTTTTGCTTTTGTTTTCATCTTATATCCTCCTTTCAAGACACTGTCCATTCCGTTCAACTGCTCTTCCAAGTCCTTTGCTGTCTCTGACAGAATTACAATGTCATCGGCGAACCTCAAAGTTTTTACTTCTTCTCCATGAATTTTAATACCTACTCCGAATTTTTCTTTTGTTTCCCCCACTGCTTGCTCAATATACAGATTGAATAACATCGGGGAGAGGCTACAACCCTCTCTCACTCCCTTCCCAACCACCGCTTCCCTTTCATGCCCCTCGACTCTTATAACTGCCATCTGGTTTCTGTACAAATTGTAAATAGCCTTTCGCTCCCTGTATTTTACCCCTGCCACCTTCAGAATTTGAAAGAGAGTATTCCAGTTAACATTGTCAAAAGCTTTCTCTAAGTCTACAAATGCTAGAAACGTAGGTTTGCCTTTTCTTAATCTTTCTTCTAAGATAAGTCTTAAGGTCAGTATTGCCTCACGTGTTCCAATATTTCTACGGAATCCAAACTGATCTTCCCCAAGGTTGGCTTCTACTAGTTTTTCCATTCGTCTGTAAAGAATTCGCGTTAGTATTTTGCAGCTGTGACTTATTAAACTGATAGTTCGGTAATTTTCACATCTGTCAACACCTGCTTTCTTTGGGATTGGAATTATTATATTCTTCTTGAAGTCTGAGGGTATTTCGCCTGTCTCATACATCTGCTCAGCAGATGGTAGATGACGTTGCTATCCCCTGTGAAATTGAAGAAGAATTACACGATGTGTCGAATGAAATGAGCAGTCTGCTGGGTACAGAAAATGGATTGAGAGGAAATCGAAGGAAGATGAAAGTAATGAGAAGTAACTGAAACGAGAACAGCAAGAATCTTAACATCAGAATTGGGTATCACGAAGTACATGAGGATGACGGACGCAGCAGGGACTTAAAAAGCAGACAAGCACTGACAAATATGCTTTCTTCATTGAGGGAAGTCTACTACTATCAGACGTAGGTCAGAATTTGGGGAAAATTTTTGTGTGAATATGCATGTGAAGAACAGCATTGCATGGTAGTGTGAGTTGGACTGTTGGAGAAATGGAAGATAATTGAAGCATTTCAGATGTGGTGCTACAGAAGAATGTTGAGAATTTGGTGATAAGGTAAATGATGAGAAGGTCCTCTGTACAATCGAAGGGCAAAGGAATTGAGCCATGGCTGGCTTTCGTCATACCTTGATCATTGGTTGTAGTCTTGTGATGTCATTTTTTCGTCTGTTACCACCGTAAAGTTGCTGTTTTCTCTCCATAAGTGGCAGCAGCAGCGTGTATCGATACTAGTACTGCTGTACTATCTTTGGTGTGGCGGAGATATTTTCCGGCTGTGCGGTGTGTGGCAGTCGGTCGCTTGGGGCAGAGCAGCGGGGAAGTCTCCATGGCGCGTGATCAGGCCGGAGCTGCTGGCGGCGTGCACGCGTGCTTGGAGTTGTGAGGCACTTCTTGTGAGGCTTACGAAGTTCGTCACCCACCGATCCTGGACATTAAAGTTGAGTGCTCAGTTAATCTACTATCAAGCCTCAACTGCTATCACATCTCTTCGTTTGATCATGGTTAGCGCTTTCTGAGAGATTCCCACGAGTAACAACGAATTTAATTCAATCCCTCACTAAAGAAGTGTACCAGCGGTATATTCTGCCTTGTGGCTGCTGACGTTCCGGTGACCTGCCCTGGTCGTTGACGTAGTTTTTGGCAGTGTATTTTCTTCCTCGTGTTGATACTGTCCAGCACGGCGTGTAGTTCGACAGCTGAAGCGTTGTTGGTAGTTTTGGGCGTTTATTCTGACTTGGCTGTATAGGGGCACCTGTATACAGAACGTTGTGCTGTTGACATCTTGTTGTCGTTTTGCTGGTCGGGTGGAGCAGAACTGATCTTGTTGGTTGGTTTGTCGGCTGGCTCTCGGTTGGGTTGCCTTCCGATTAAGAGGTTGTCGGTCTGGCTGCCTGTCTCACCTGAACGCGCGTTAGTGTTACCCTCTGAGCGCAGCTCCTTGTGTTTTATATAGTGATTTTCTTTTTAGTCTTAAGGGGCTCCGGAACGCCCCATACTTGCAATGTTAAAATTACGCTTATAAATTACATCTTTCCTCACAAAGTATTTGAGGTAGGAAGTTGAACTTTTTACAGATTATTTATTGGAATATGGGCTACAACTTAACACAGGGATTTTACAAAATTTTAGTTCAGTTATTAAAGATGATTTTTTTCAATTGTAATGAAAATTCACAACATTTTTTTGCAATTTTTTATTTATATATTCAAAAATATACAGTTTTTTGGGGAAAGGCTGTGTTAAATTATGCAGAAGGTACTGTGTAACATTTACTGAAAGTTTGAAACAAATATGTTTGGAAGATCCTTAGAAAACATGTAATTAGTATGAGAAAATAAAAGTTTTGGGAATCGAGCGACAAAGATTGGATTAACTTTTTAGTGCATTCCAGGTCCATAGGATGGATTATCTTCATCCTCTGCAAACTCCTCCTCCAGCTTCCTCTTGTTCCTCCTCCTGTTTGCTCTTGCTTGTATTTCTAGACTCTTTACAGCCCTGTCTGCAGCCCGACGGCGTTCCTTGTCTAAAGCAAGCATCGCTCGTACCATGTTAGAACCTATCTTCATTCCCATATTTCTAAATACCTTTGCCTTTCCAACATTTCTCCTTTTCTTAAAAGCCTTCAGAGGATTTCTAATAACTTTACTTTTACTCATTATTATACTTCAACAAAACAGAGACTCAAGAAACAGAATTAATTACGAATATTTTCGAGATAACGACAGAGTAAATAAACATGAAACAATCGACAATCACACCAGCGATATATATTGAACCATCACACGTTAGCCACAACACATACTTTATCTCACATCACTAAAATGTACCTGATGAACACGGATGTTAATAATAACACCATTTGACAGCAGTTTAACAGCGCCACAGTGGGTCACGCACATGTAGAACACATTTCAAAAAAAATTTAAAAATATCTATTAAAAGGTAATAGTCTGCAGATTCAGAAAACGCAAAAAAGTAAAAATTGAACTTTTCATGATTTTGAGCCTTTCCGGAGCCCCTTAAGTACTCTGTTTGGCCTTGAGCCGAGTTTTAGCTTATTAAAATTGAAATCCTTTTTCTCTTAGGCCTTAAGACTTAAAAAATTCTTTCTTGTTTGGTATGTGGCCGTCAGTCGAGTTTTCAGCCTCTTCAAATCAGGAGTTGAAAATCTTTGTCTCGGCCTTAAGCCTCAACACTGTTCTTGATTCATGTGAGGCCTTCAACCGAGTTCTATGGGAAAAAATTTGAGTTAAGGCTTTCAGGCTTTTTATTTGATGATAAAAAAAATTTTTCTAAGAAGTGGTATCTCCAAAAGAACTCCTGTACCTCAACTGGTTATTTAATCCTTGTGCCTTGGATTTTCCATGTGACCTTCAGCCGATCTAAATTAAATCAAAGAAAGTCTTTCGTTAAAACCTTGAGAGTTTTGATTCTTGCTTGTGTGATTGTGTGTTTTAAGAAATAAAGTTTATATGTTGAATGCAACTGACAGTAACTTGAATGAGATTTTCACTCTGCAGCGGAGTGTGCGCTGATATGAAACTTCCTGGCAGATTAAAACTGTGTGCCCGACCGAGACTCGAACTCAGGACCTTTGTCTTTCGCGGGCAAGTGCTCTACCAACTGAGCTACCGAAGCACGACTCACGCCTGGTACTCACAGCTGTACTTCTGCCAGTACCTCGTCTCCTACCTTCTAAACTTTACAGAAGCTCTCCTGCGATCCTTGCAGAACTAGCACTCCTGAAAGAAAGGATATTGCGGAGATATGTCTTAGCCACAGCCTGGGGGATGTTTCCAGAATGAGATTTTCACTCTGCAGCGGAGTGTGCGCTGATATGAAACTGTGGCTAAGCCATGTCTCCGCAATATCCTTTCTTTCAGGAGTGCTAGTTCTGCAAGGATCGCAGGAGAGCTTCTGTAAAGTTTGGAAGGTAGGAGACGAGGTACTGGCAGAAGCAAAGCTGTGAGTACCGGGCGTGAGTCGTGCTTCGGTAGCTCAGTTGGTAGAGCATTTGCCCGCGAAAGGCAAAGGTCCCGAGTTCGAGTCTCGGTCGGGCACACAGTTTTAATCTGCCAGGAAGTTTGACAGTAACTTGTTTTGGACACTTTCCATAAATATAGCCGCATCCGCTCTGTCCTGCTAGCCCAGGGATTTCAGGAATATGCGGAAAACACTGACGACGAAGGGACAGGGTGATAGGACATATGTTAACACGGCAGGGAATAACTACCATGATACTGGAGGGAACTGGAAAGGGTAAAAACTACAGGGGAAGACAGAAACTGGAATACGTCCAGCAAATAATTGAGGACGTAGGTTGTAGGCTACTCTGTGATCAAGACATTGTCACAGGAGAGGAGTTCGCGGCAGGCCGCATCAGACCAGTCACGGCCCGCCCGCCGGACAACGCACTTGCTGATACTGCAATACGGCAGCTGCCGACACCTGCGCAGTTTGACAGACTGCCACGTAACAGCCGCCACATCTCGATCACCGACCTTGCCTCCAGAAGTTTGCAGGCGACACAGAGGCATGGCCCTTGCGCTAACTAGACGCAAGAGTGTTGGTATACTTAAACCGCCAGGAACAGACCGTTATCATCGGCATAGCTGTCCACCACTGTGAAGCAGAGCCCGTACGAGCCGTCACTGTACTTATGACGCAACTACGTGCTCCGCCTCCGAGCTGTGGGGCAGCAACCGCCGTCTGACTGATTCAGGCCGAGACCGTCGGCACGTGGCCGCCGCGTCCATGGCCCAAGCCAAGCCTCGAGGACATTCCAGCAACGGCCGCTGCCCGCAACCGCAGTCGAACCTGCAGTTCGATCTTCATCACTCGGGTTGTACTAGAGCGCCTGAAAATGAGACATGCTGATCCAGGCGTAGGCATGATGCACTTCCTTACGGGTCACGGACCGTACCCAACGTACTTTAATCGTATACATCGGGACAGAGATGCCAATTGCATATGCGGAAACGTGGGTACACCAGAGCATGTTGTTCTCCAGCGCAATAGACATGAACCTGGTGAGGCATTACAACTGCTACAAGACGATGTGAAGCAAGCGCTGCGGGACCCCGATAAATGGAAGCTAATCAGTGAAATGGCAGACAGAGTCTCGAGAGCCCTTAAGGAAGAGTACAGAAGAGACAGACAACGCCTACCTGCGCAGATTCGGCCACAGCAACGACAGACACTCCTGGACGACAGTGACAGCGAGGAAACAGAGGGAGACAGCACGGATGAGAGCTAACACGATGTGCATACCAAGAATTGTAAAGTTATAATGCTCTGACGGCATAAATAGAAACTACAGATATGAAGCACTAATTGCAAGTTTTATGACTGACTAACTGTAAGTTTTACGAATTGACGTAGTAGTAATATTTTAAGCTTTTAACTTGTTTTTGAGAAATGTAGCTAGTGACTGACAACAATTTAAATGTCAATATTTATGTCAATGGCAAGTTTTATGTTATCACATCCTAGATAGGTAAGGTTTTAACGTGTTAAATGCATGTAAAACAACGAGCTACATATGATATCTTTAATCCTAAGTTTTATATTCCTATAATCAAATATTGGTAAAGTTCGATTGGTCATATAGAAGAAGCAATTAATATGAACATATAATATTTTAAGCTTTTAACTTGTTTTTGAGAAATGTAAGCTAGTGACTGACAACAATTTCAATGTTAATATTTATGTCAATAGCAAGTTTTATGTTATCACATTCTAGATAGGTACGGTTTTAACGTGTTAAATGCATGTAAAACAACGAGCTACATATGATATCTTTAATCCTAAGTTTTATATTCCTATAATCAAATATTGGTAAAGTTTGATTGGTCATATAGAAGAAGCAAATTAATATGAACACAAAATAAGTCTGTCTCAATTGAAAGTCTGCATTCTTGACAAATGAACAGTAACTGTATGTATAGTTAACTTAAACAAAATTTTATCAATATACTCCTGCATGTTTAAGACATAATCTTTAACCACTCTTTAATTTCATACAATATCTTAACTTACACTAACTTTAAACTTTAGAATTATAATTTGTTAAATCTATGTATATTTATTTTGTAATAAGTATTTATGGCTGCAATCTATACTTAGAAAGAGGGCATAGTGGTCCACCTCCACGTTGGTGGGACACAGGCAACGACACACAGAGTATGGTTGTAGCGCTCTGTGTGTCGGCTAAGAGACCAGCCCATTGGCTAGAAAGGACCCGTCTTATGTATAAAGATGGCGGGTTATTACAAAGAGTAGCAGCAGTGAAAAAAAAAAAGTGTACTACTAGGCTCGACTGCCTAACGTGCTACCAGCTGGCTCGTCATCGCCCACCGTCTACTATCTGTCTACATTCTTGTACGACCATTAATAAAGAGTTCTGGCAACAGACTGACTGTCTACATGATCTGTACCTCCAGCCACTTCCAGCAGAAAACCTCACGCCCACACCTTCCCAAAGCAACTCCCCGATGAAAATCTGTTGTATATACAGGGTGAATCACCTAACGTTAGCGCTGGATGTATTTCGTAAACAACATCAAATACTGACGAACCGATTCCACAGACCGAACGTGAGGAGAGGGGCTAGTGTAATTGTTTAATACAAACCATAAAAAATGCACGGAAGTATGTTTTTTAACACAAACCTACGTTTTTTAAAGTGGAACCCCGTTAGTTTTGTTAGCACATCTGAACATATAAACAAATACGTAATCAGTGCCGTTTGTTGCATTGTAAAATGTTAATTACATCCGGAGATATTGTAACCTAAAGTTGGTGCTTGAGTACCACTCCTCCGCTGTTCGATCGTGTGTATCGGAGAGCACCGAATTACGTAGGGATCCAAAGGGAACGGTGATGGCCTTAGGTACAGAAGAGACTGGAACAGCACATTACGTCCACATGCTAACACCTTTTTATTGGTCTTTTTGACTGACGCACATGTACATTACCATGAGGGGTGAGGTACATGTACACACGTGGTTTCCATTTTCAATTACGGAGTGGAATAGAGTGTGTCCCGACATGTCAGGCGAATAGATGTTCAATGTGGTGGCCATGATTTGCTGCATACAATTGGAACCTCTGGCGTAATGAATGTCGTACACGCCGCAGTACATCTGGTGTAATGTCGCCGCAGGCTGCCACAATACGTTGTTTCATATCCTCTGGGGTTGTAGGCACATCACGGTACACATTCTCCTTTAACGTACCCCACAGAAAGAAGTCCAGAGGTGTAAGATCAGGAGAACGGGCTGGCCAATTTATGCGTCATCCACGTCCTACGAAACGCCCGTCGAACATCCTGTCAAGGGTCAGCCTAGTGTTAATTGCGGAATGTGCAGGTGCACCATCATGCTGATACCACATACGTCGACGCGTTTCCAGTGGAACATTTTCGAGAAACGTTGGCAGATCATTCTGTAGAAACGCGATGTATGTTGCAGTGCTCTCCGATACACACGATCGAACAGCGGAGGAGTGGTACTCAAGCGTCAACTTTAGGTTACAATATCTCCGGATGTAATTAACATTTTACAATGCAACAAACGGCACTGATTACGTATTTGTTTATATGTTCAGGTGTGCTAACAAAACTAACGTGGTTCCATTTAAGAAAACGTAGCTTTGTGTTAAAAAACGTACTTCCGTGCATTTTTGTATGGTTTGTATTAAACAATTACACTAGCCCCTATCTTCACGTTCGGTCTGTGGAATCGGTTGGTCATTATTTGATGTGGTTTACGAAATATATCCAGCGGTAACGTTAGGTGACTCACCCTGCATATCTAAGTCAGTGATCGGTAATTAACTGACACAGAAGTGTATTTTTTAATGCAGTCAAATGCTAAATCTAGGGCCCTGGTTATTAGTTTTGTACTGGTAACTTATCTTTTTCTAAGAGATGTCAATAACTACCGAACTGTTCCAGTTTTTACACCATTTTCCTAAATTTACGAGTAGGTGAAATATTCTAAAGCAGTATGTCACTTTAGCAAAAATAATGTCCTAAGAAGATCAGTGTTTGTATTTCAGGATTGCTCTACTGAGTATGTCATTAACATGTTCAATCACCAGAAATCACAAGCATTAGGAGAAGCATCAAATTATAAAATAGCGCCGTTAGTTATTTTCTGCGACCTACCTAAGACTTTTGACGGTAAGAATCACAGTATTCTTGTAGAAAAATTAACATTTTATGGGACTGATGGCATAGCCATCCAATGGACAGACTTATCTAATAAAAGAACGCTGACAGCTGCACTCATTATTTCAGCCAATATAGACACAAGTCTGACTGTAGAGTAATCACACATGGGGTCCCCAAGCCTCACCCTTAGGTTCCCTGTTGTTCCTTATCTATGTAAATGGTCTTCCGTCTAATATACAACATGGAGGATTCGTTCATTTTGCAGATGACAGAAGAAATGGTAAGCAAAGTTCTTAAAAATATCATTGGATTTTCGATTAATGATCTCGCCCTCAATTTCAAAAAGACACAACGTATTCAATTCAGTAACATCTAGTTGTAGCATACCAATGATAAGTGTAACACATGGTAAGAAAATAGTATATAGGATGGAAACTTCAAAATTCTTAACTGTCCATATTGATGAGAATTTAAATTGGCAGAAGCACATTTCGGAACTACTAGAACAACTTAGTTCAGCCACATCTGCGCTTACAATCATTGGGGAGAGATAAATCAGTAAGCAGACATATTTGGATATTTTCCTTCTCTGGAACAATGCTCTGGGAAACTCATCTTTAAGAAGGAAAGTCTACATTGCACGAAAACGTGCTATAAGAATAAAATGTGGAGCTCACCCACTATCATCTTGTAGATATCTAAGGAGTTGGGCAGTCTGACTACTGCTTCACAGTATATTTATTCCCACATGACGTTTTTGTAAACAATCCACTACAGTTCAGAACGAACGCTGATGTACGTAAGTACAATACCAGAAGGAAAAATGACATTTGTACCACACATTAAGGCTGTCTTCAGCAGAAAAAAGAAGGGCACAATCCTGCAACAGAAAGTTTTAATACCTTACCCTATGATATAAATTACTTGCCCCGTAAGGCGCTTCGCGGCCACTGACGCCGATCGCTCATTACATTTCCATATAAATTACTGACAGACAGCAAAATTTGAAAACAATCTCAGAACGTTTCTCCTTGACAACGCCTTCTATCAATAGAAGAATCTCTGTTACTGAAACGTATTATAAGTGGTATGAATTACTCACATCCACGAATTTTTTTGTTTGTATAATGTTACAAAAATAGTAAAAAAATTAAAGAATAGATACTTTAAAATGTTCAGAATGTAACCATTTGCACAGATTATTTGCGATGTGAATGTAAAATGACTCTTTCCACATCATTACGATCTAGCTTGCGAAATGATCCGTGGAGCATGTAACAAGTTATCTAAGTGACTGACTAGCCATCTTACTGCTGTACTTCACACAAAGGAAAAAAGAACTATCTACAGTGGAGTCTTAGAAGGATACTTTCCTCTCACATTCTTGTCGATATTAATATTACAATCCCGCATTATTACGCCACACAAGGGCGGAAAAGGGAGGGTTGAAAACTAAAAGTACCCAGTGCTGCTTCGAATCACGTTCAGATTTCGTCGAATGGTTTTGAATGGTCCCCAGTGGTTCCAACATGTAAAGGAGAGCAAAAATTGCGGTCGCGTTGCACCCCAATGGGGTACGACCATGTTCAATGGGGATGCAGACGTATTACGTCTTTAGAGAAGGGCTGAAACGTCCGAGAGCTTCAGTAGTGTCAAAGATTTCCAAGATATCCTGTTGCTCATCGCACTGCGAACTGTCGTTTTCGACCGTGAAATGTGGTGGAATAAATGCTCCCATGAAATGGGTGGTTTCAACAAAGTCCTTTAAGCCACTCGCTGCGGGCGTTTCGTTTCGATTCGAGCGGTGGTGCGTCTCAAACGTATTCCTGAGCTACCCATAAAGAAAATCTCGTGATTTCAATTCCGGGGGTCGGGGTTCTGACTTCCACAGCAGAGACGTCAAAGGAAGGCGTGAAATACACTGAAGAGCGAAAGAAATTGGAACACCTGCACGCAGAAATTCCACCTGACGACGTGACATGGACTCGACTAACGTCTGAAGAGTATGAGGGAGTGGAACTCTCTTTTGAACAGCGCGTTGCAAGGCATCCCCGATAATGTTCATGTCTGGGGAGTTTGTGGCTAGCGGAAGTATTTAAACCCAGAAGTGTGTTTCTGGAGCCACTCGGTAGCAGTTCTGGACGTATGGGGTGTCACATTTTCCTGCTGGAATCACAATGCACAATTGACATTAATGGATATAGATGATCAGACAGGATGCTTACGTACGTGTCACATGTCAGAGTCGTGTCTAGTTGTGTCAGGGGTCCCATATCACTCCATCTGCACACGCACCACGCCATTACAGAGCCTCCACCAGCTTGAATAATCCCCTGCTGACGTGCAGGGCCCATGAATTCATGAGGTTTTCTCCATACCCGTACACGTCCATCCCCTCGATACAATTTGAAGAGAAACTTGTCCGACCAGGCATCATCTTTCCAGTCTTCAACAGTCCAATGTCTGAGTTGACGGGCCCAGGCGAGCCGTAAAGCTTTGTGTCGTACAGTCATCAGGGGTACATATCGATGATGTTTCATTGAATGGTTCGCAAGCTCATACTTGTTGATGGCCCAGCATTGATACCTCCAATAATTTGCGGAAGTGTTACACTTGTGTCACGTTGAACGTTTCTCTTTAGTCGTCGTTGATCTCGTTCTTGCAGGATCTTTTTCCGGCCACAGCGATGTTGGAAAATTGATGTTTTATCTTATTCCTGATATACACGGTACACTCCTGAAATGGTCGTTTTGGAAAATCCCTACTTCATCGCTTCTGACAAGATCCTGTGTTCCATCAATCGTGTGTCGACTGTAACACGACGTTCAAACTCACTTAAATCTTGATAGCCTGCATTGTAGCAGCAGTAACCGATCTAACAACTGCGCCAGACACTTGTTGTGTTATATAATCGTTGCCGACAGCGGCGTCGTATTGGCTGATTGATTTGGTGGAAGAGACCAAACAGCGAAGCCATCGGTCTCATCGGAGTAGGGAAGGATGGGATACGAAGTCGGCCGTGCCCTTTCAAAGGAACCATCCCGGCATTTGCCTGAACCGGTTTAGGGAAATCACGGAAAACCTAAATCCGGATGGCGATTGAACCGTCGTTCTCTCGAATGCTAGTCCAGTCCCACTGTGCCACCTCGCTCGGTCAGCGCCATATTCAGCATGTTTACATATCTCTATATTTGAATATGCGTTCCTGTACCAGATTCTTTGGCGCTTCATTGTGTGTGTAGGAAGGGCTGTGACGACCTTCTCATTATGCGACACGTCGTGGCCTTGAGTAGAATTGTGGTAAAACTTAGCGCCAGTGTGACATAATTAACCCACCATACATCTCACTTGAATGTCCACGCATTGGCGTTTTTTCTTTTTTTTTGCCTTCGTACATGCTTTATCATTCAAAGCATCGTCGAGCCCGAGGATGACGTCACAGGGCGCCATGCCTATGCACCATCAGAGGAATGTTGTAGGCAGATTTGAGCCAAATTTCAAATAATGCGTCGCAGTTTGAGGCAGTTATAGAGTTTCGATAAGGTGTTCCTTTAATTCTGTTGCGCGGTGTATCACTGAACTACTGTGTTCTGGAACTGAGGACCTCTATTAACATATTAAAATAGATTAACAGCGTCATTTTTAAGAGTGTAGACAGCTACAATTTACTTCGACCACCTACGAATGACCTCAGAACAATTCACGGGTCTTAACGGAGACCAGGATGCAGAGAAGATTGCCTAATGGGTGGTGCATTATAGTCGGAATTGAAACTGGAGAACACGTGGCGTTTTCGTTTGGCAAATGGAGATTTATATTTATCGTCCTTACAGTATCTACATTGTGTTCCAAAGTGCACAGTTCTTCCTGTTATTTGCGATTTGGGACGTTTGTTATCTCCAGCTTTCGGACATGAAGCTCTTAGCTAAATACATTTTAAATTTTCTATTTTCACCGTTAGCGCCGCACTGTATGCTTTGGATAGCTTCCTCATTTGCACAACTTTGCAATAGTGATGTCCGTCTCGTCTGGATGGTTTCATTTTGATTTAAGTGTATCTACAGAAAATTCCAAATGGAGGAAGGGATCTTTATTAACTTTAGATGTCTTGCTATTTCTTACACAACGTCTTTGGTCACAACTCCGACATCGTCATTCCTTCAATATTCATATAATATATAATCGTCTCAAGTGCAGTTCTACGTCGCACTCTATTCTTGTAATGATTAAGGTCGCAGAAGCACATATGCACAGCGTAGCTTACCCAAACACAATGTTTTCAATTCCACCGTGCGTATTGCATCTGTTGAAACGGTATATAACCTAATACGATACTCATCTCATCGTTTCGTGCCGTGAAAGATGGAACTCCCCGAAAATGTATAATTTTCCAGTGACTTTCGCCGCTAGGGATCCTCATGCCTATTTCCTGGCAGCGGAGTTGGGGAAACTTTTTAGGTTTACAACTTCGCTTCCGGAATTTTTCCTCGAAGTTCGAAGCTCTATAGTGAAAAAATTACAAACAAATTTACGATTTATTGGCCACCACTAGCTACTACTTTCGCCCTGCTTTCCAATAGCATGAAAGGCTCGCGGCGGAAGAACTGGGCGTCTTTTGAGAAGATCCATGAATCGATCCAATTTTGCACTTGTTCACGTGATCTGAAATGCTGTCAGCCAAGCCGTGTGCCGTTCATTCAAAAAGGTGGTGGTCAGAGGGAGCAGTATCTGGAGAATACGGCGGGTGGGGAAACTTCCCATTTCGAAGTTTCCAAGTATCTTTTGATGAGTATTGCGACGTGAGGTCGAACAGTGACATGTCGCAAAATCACCTCTCCCTGTCTGATGCTGTATCGTGGCCGTTTGTCTTTCAGTGTGCGATACAAATACAGCAAAGATGCGATCTGAGCCAGAAAGTCCCCTTTTTCAATTATGCTTTCCCTTTGAAATTCAGAAACTTATTGTTCCTCAGTGCAAATTCTTCTACGGCATTGTAGTGAAACTGAGTTTTAATCATGTAGTTTTTCATTTACATTCTCATTTTAGCCTTTGTCCTTATCGACATCACGTTACATCGCGGCAGCCCTTCCCAGCCTCCTTGCCTTTTACTTTTAACTTATTTCTCGGATACTTCAGCGAAAAGTTTCAACGTTAATGTTAACAAGCGTTACTATCTAATGCCGAGAAAAAAGTATATCACTCCATTAAAAAAATCATATTTGGTTGAATACCTCCCTCTGCATACTATAAAATGCCAAAAGCTTCCTTTCGATCTATTAAATAGTTATCGATATAAAAAGGGTGCACTTGTGAGTGATTCACTTTGTATGTGTGTGTGTGTGTGTGTGTGTGTGTGTGTGAATGGATGATGGATGGGTGCGGAGGTGTTACTCAAGCAGGAATTGAAAATGTCTTTGAAAAACACTTTCTTCCTGGTTGTGAGAGACGCACAAACAACCATTGAAATTCCCAACAGACTTTTCACAAACCCTTGCGAGGCATGTTTTCCGCGCAAATGGAAGTGTCGTGTCACCGGTGAACACGAATCCCTGCCGAAATGGCGTGGGAGCGACAGCCTGCGCTCGGCAAACCTCTCGAAAAGTATTTGTGACGCCAAATTGATCCTCATTGAAATTCCCGTCGCGAATAAACTTTCAAATTTAATTAAGGAAAAATTTTGTAAATGAGCAGGGCCAAGAGGCGTGGCAGTGTCGCTAATGCATTAAGGTTGGAGGGCCGCTATCGTGTTACGGCCGTAATGAAGTCTGTCTGATTGCGTGGGAGTTGGTGGGTGGGTGGATGGGAGGGGGTGGGAGGAATGGAGAGAGTGGTGGGGGAAGGGTAGGAGGAGGGGAGGTGGAGGGAGTGGAGACGGGGAAAACCCTCCCTCTGGCGTGCCAACGAGGCTGCTGCCGTTGAAATTCGAGGGTGTCCTCGCAGAAAACCACCTATACCATCGCAATTGGTGGCCCTGTCTTAATGACCCGTTACTTGATTCTGTCTCGTGTAGTTCCCTTCATAGGATTTGTCGGCTTCGACAGAACGTGCGACAACTTCTAACAATACCACCACTTGCAAAGTAGGTTAGAAATCAGATTAATAATGTTACTCACGCAGCATATGTTCGCTTTATCGGGTAACAACAAAGTTATTGACTGTGCATGGTATCGTCAGAATGGAAATAATGAAGTCACTGTAAAAAAAGTCATTAATTTTGGCACTTATCTTGAATGGATTCCCATGTAGATTTCGTCGAAGTTGTTATGGCTCATCTTGTTGATTCTAGGGTGATTGCACTTCGACTGCTAGAAGGTCCAGATCTGTATTTTAGCAATATTTGAAGACCTAACAAATGCGTTTTTGAGGAAGTTCTTAATGATCAAACAATCCCAGATCAGAACAATGCTATGGTAGAAATAATATTTGACTTGGCGTTCACGATCCATATTTTTATTAAACTTCTTGTTAATTCACAGATACTTCTTCTTACTGGCCAAATCATCAAGATAACAGTTTCGTATCAATCTTCATATATTTAATTTCCACTTTAACCAAACACAAGACTTGACTGTTCTTTTACAAAGTGAAATAACAGCTTAACTTCTGCAAAGTGAAACAAAGACTGCTCTGTGCACATTCGCGCCAAAACTGTTACAAGTAAGTCAAATGGTTGAAATGGCTCTGAACACTATGGGACTTAACATCTCTGGTCATCAGTCCCCTAGAACTTAGAACTACCTAAACCTAACTAACCTAAGGACATCACACACATCCATGCCTGAGACAGGATTCGAACCTGTGACCGTAGCGGCCACGCGGTTCCAGACTGAAGCGCCTAGAACCGCACGGCCACACCGGCCGACCAAGTAAGTCAAAGATTATGACAGTCTCACAGAAATGAATACACACAAGAACCATATCTCTGTAATATATCGATACATCGGAGTACCTATACAGTAATAAAACCAAATGTGAATATTGTCACGAAAATATGTTTGTTACTTCGCAGAAAAGTAGTACGAGATTATTGGTATCGAGAACTGGGGTTGGAGTGCCGTAATGGTCACGTAAATAAAGAACCATTACAAACTAAAATGGTCAAGATGTTCGAAATCGCCGGCCGGAGTGGCCGTGCGGTTCTAGGCGCTACAGTCTGGAGCCGAGCAACCGCTACGGTCGCAGGTTCGAATCCTGCCTCGGGCATGGATGTGTGTGATGCTCTTAGGTTAATTAGGTTTAAGTAGTTCTAAGTTCTAGTTGACTGATGACCTCAGAAGTTAAGTCACATAGTGCTCAGAGTCATTTGAACCATTTTTTGTTCGAAATCCTAATAGGATGCGTATAAGCTGTAGGGAAACATACGTATTTTACAGTATTTGCAAGAAACAAGAGGGAACGGTAAGAATGAAAAAGTAAGAGAGAAGTTCTGGATTAAAAAGAGTGTAAAGCAGGGCTGCAGTTCTTCACCGCTACTGCCCAGGCTATAGATAGAAAAAAGCGTGACGAAATAAAAAGTAAGTTTGGTAAGATGGGAAAAAAATCAAACATCGTCCGAAAGGTGTCGGAAGACCATTGTATCGTCTTTAGTCTTTAGGCGTCACTTCATGCGGATTTGGAGGGCCGTGTGGTTAGCCCACCGGACTCACGGTCATTGTCAGTTTTCGTGACCGGAGCCGCTACTTCTCAATTAAGTAGCTCCTCAATTTGCCTCACAACGGTACCCCGCTTGCCAATAGCGCTCTGCAGACAGGATGGTCATCCATCCAAGTGCTGTCCAACCTCTGCAGCGATTAACTTCGAAGATCTGATGGGAACAGGGGTACCACAGTGACAAGACCGTTGCCTGGTAAGGTTAATTAAAATTCAGTACGGAACGATATCAAAGGAGAGATTCGCTGATGTCATTTTTGTCCGTAATTTAAGTGGGAAGAATTATAAAATGAAAACTGCAGCCCACTAAGCACAAAATACGGACAGAGAGAAAAGCGGCAGAAATCACGATATCGATAAACTTATTAAAATTGGGGAACACGTAGTATACAAACTAAAACAAAAGCGAGTGTTAGGAAGAGACTGAGATGTGAAGCTATTGGACAATATTGAAAACTAGGTGGACAAATATGGTAAGAAATAAGGAGGTTACAGAAGAATCGGAGAAAACCACTCAGAAGCTGAGGGATGCAGAGCGATTATCGACCAGCAGTATGAGAATGCATTCTGCGAATTATTAGTAGACATGCGAAGAAAAATGAGGAAAGAGACTGAAGTGCAATATGCAGCTAAGGTTGGAATAAAAGTGGGAGAGATGTGAGCAGTTTATAAAAATGGACAGATGCCTTTGTGTTACAACTGTACGCTATACTCCTATGACAAAAATTTATTGTTTTATCTTATGATTTGTAAATGACTATACAACTGCAAATTTATAATGAATTCTAAAATAATGGCATTTTTGTACAGGATACTTTTTGAGTGAGGAAATAAAATCGTCTCAAAGATGATTTTAAGATTAATAAGAGGACGAAATTGCAAAAAGTTAGGAAATTAAGGAGATGGGACCTGGATAAGTTCAAAGAACCAGAGGTTATTAGGAGTTTCAGAGGGAGTATTTGGCAGCAGATGACTAGTAAAGGGGAAAGGAACAGCAGAGAATCGAAGTGGTAAAGAGACAAGGACTACTGGAAATCCTTGGATAACACAAGAAAGGAGAAAATTTAAAAAATGCAGCATATGAAGCAGGTGAAAGGGAATACAAACGTTTAAAAAACTTGAAAATGGCTAAGCAGGATTAGCTAGAGGACAAATGTAAGAATTTAGAAGCATATTTCAGTAGGGGAGAGGTATACCACCTACAGTAAAATTAAACAGGCCTTTGGGGTAAAGAAAGGCAAGTGTATGAATGTCAAGAGCTCAGATGGGAAACCAGTCCTTGGCAAAGAAGGGAAAGCTGAAGTGGTGTGGGTGTGGAAGCAGTACATATTGGGTCTACACAAGGGAGATGAATGCAACATATTACAATGGGAAGTGAACGTAGATGAAGATGAGACAGGAGATATGATACTGCGAGAAGAAAGCGATAGCTCAAAAGTGTGAAAATTATGGAACTATTAGTTTAATAAGCCATGGTAGTAGAATACTAACACGAATTTCTTACAGAAGAATGTAAAAACTGAGCGAAACCTACTTTGGGGAAGATCAGTTGGACTCCGTAGAAATGTAGAACTCGCACGGCAATACTGACCCTACAACTTGTCTTAGAAGGTATGTTATGAGAACACGAACCTACGTATATAGCATTTGTAGACATAGAGAAAGCTTTTGACTTTTTTGACTGGAATACTCTCTTTGAAATTATGAGCGTAGCAGGGAGCAACAGGCTATTTACAACTTGTACAGAAAGCAGACGGCAGTAATAAGAGTCGAGGGGTATGAGAGGGAAGCAGTGGTTTGGAAGGGAGTGAGACAGGGTTGTAGCCTATCCCCGATGTTATTCAATCTGTACATTGAGCAAGCAGTAAAGGAAACAAAAGAAAAAATTGGAGTAGGAATTAAAATCAATGGAGAAGATATAAAAACTTTGCGGTTTGCCGATGACATTGTAATTCTGTCAGAGATAGCAAAGGACCTGGAAGAGAAGTTGAACGGAAAGGAGAATGTCTTGAAAGGAGAATGTAAGAAGAATGTTAACAAAAGCAAAACGTGGAAACTGGAATGTAATCGAATTAAGTCAGGTGATGCTATGGGCATTAGGGAGCGAGACACTTAAAGTAGTGGACGAGTTTTGCTATTTAGGAACGAAATAACTGATGATGGGCGAAGTAGAGAGGGTAAAATATATAGACTGGCAATGGTAAGAAAAGAATTTCTGAAGAAGAGAAATTTGTTGACATGGAATATTGATTTAAATGTTAGGAAGTCTTTACTTACGATATTTGTGTGGAGTGTGGCCACGTACGGAAGTGAAACATGAGCAATAAATAGCTTAAACAGAAAGAGAACAGAAGCGTTTGAAATGTGACGGTACAGACTTTTGAACATTAGATGGGTCGAGCACGTAAATAATGAGGAGATACTGAACAGAATCTGTGAGACAAGAAATTTTTGGCACAACTTGAGCAAAAGAAAACTGAGGCATCACGGTATCACCAATTTCGTATTGGAAAGAAGTGTGGATGGTAAAAATCGTAGAGAGATACCGGAAGATGAATACAGCAAGCAGACTCAGAAGGGTGTAGGTTTCAGTGGGTACTCGGAGATGAAGACGGTCACACAGGATAGAGTAGCATGGAGAGCTGCCTCAAACCAGTCTTTGGAGTGAAGATCACAACAACAACAAGAGGGCGAAGTCCATCTTCGGTAGAAGGAAGGGGGTTGGAGGAGATAAGTGGGGGATTGGAAGGAAACCCCTCTATAGCAGAAAGGCTCAAAACTACCAAAGGAAAAGATGAGAATCGTGACGTGCGTGTATATGTGTGTGTGTGTGTGTGTGAGTGTGTGTGTGTGGTTACCAAGCCAGAGCAGACACAGCGGCATAGAGGTGGCGTGCAATCACCAACTATGGGCTTAGCTGTTGGATAACACACTTGGTGCAAGCAGAATGAAGAAAATTTAACAGCCAAGATCTGTGATTACACTGAAAATTTAATAGCCAATATCGCATTCAGTACTATTCGCTCGTGATCGGTTTCTGAAGTTAAGGCTTTTGTTTTCTGATGTTAAGAAAAAAAGTTGGTGTTATGCATCCTGTTCCATTAATACCGTATCGCATATGCCATGTTAACATTACATTGGATAGTATGTAGCACATTCTACACGTGTTTGTTGAAAATAAACATGTGCGTCGCAAATAAAAACAATGCAGCTAAAAATCGTGTAGTTACACACGAGGCTGCGTAAGTGAATTGTTTCTATTTGTGACACAACTTTTGTTTTTAACGGACTGTGTGGAGTGTGCTACAGACTATCCACTATAATGTCATGATGACATGTGTGATACAATAATAATGCAACAGGACATATAACAACATCTTCTTTAAAGATCAGAAGATGACCGCCTCGACTGTTGAAGCAGGTCGTCAGGGGAAAATAGTACTGAATGCGAGCTTCGTTGTTCAATTTTTTTCAGTGTAATTATAGACCGCTCCTCGTTATCTCTAATTATGAGAAATATCAGGCAAGCAGGATGATGATAAGGCCTCTTCAGATGGACGTTCAACGGATCAGTGGCACAACAGGCAGCCAGTACAATGGACAGCCACAGTGTGTTGTAACGGACCGAAGAGCTGAAATTCGGAAACTGCTATATCATTAATGGAAACTGGCTATATTACCAACGTAAATGAGTACAATGAACTCAGCACAGAAATACAGGCATCTCCAGACAGAGCGTTGTTTAACTTTGTAAATGCTTGGGTCAGTATTTGTCGCAACACTCCGACGATCCAAAAAGTGAAGACCACTGCCCAACGCGAGACTCTTCGTCACTTGCTGACGCTGAGGCCACGTGACGTGGAGCAGAGTTTAATGGGGAGACATTCTACCCACTACAGTGACTGAGAAAGAGAAAATCCACTGACATAAAAGACTAAGAAGGGGAAGGTTGTTACGGTCCGGCAACTGAGAATAAGTGAGGCTGTTTGGCTGTTCGTGTTTTACTGTCCAGAGCATAAATAGAAAGGGTTGCTTTTGACGACAGAATACAATTCTGGTGCATGCAAAAGTTTTTCGCAGCGCTACTTTCGGCGCGCATTGTTGAACAAGGTTATTCCCCCGTAGACGACCCTCACGAGTTTCCATGTTGACCCAACGATTGCAGCGGGAGCGGAATCAACGAGACTGGAGCGTGGATCAATGGAGGCGTGTCGCCTCGTCGGTACAAGGCGCCGATGAGTGCTACCTAACAGAAAAGCCGTTTTCTTCTTAATTTTTGTGTGTAATTGTTAAAATGCGAGATAAACACAATGCTGTCTTGTATATTACACTACTGGCCATTAAAATTGCTACACCAAGAAGAAATGCAGATGATAAACGGGTATTCATTGGACAAATATATTATATTTGAACTGACATGTGATTACATTTTCACGCAATTTGGGTCCATAGATCCTGAGAAATCAGTATCCACAACAACCACCTCTGGTCGTAATAACGGCGTTGATACGCCTGGGCATTGCCGGCCGGTGTGGCCGTGCGGTTAAAGGCGCTTCAGTCTGGAACCGCGTGACCGCTACGGTCGCAGGTTCGAATCCTGCCTCGGGCATGGATGTGTGTGATGTCCTTAGGTTAGTTAGGTTTAATTAGTTCTAAGTTCTAGGCGACTAATGACCTCAGAAGTTAAGTCGCATAGTGCTCAGAGCCATTTGAACCATTTGAACGCCTGGGCATTGAGTCAAACAGAGCTTGGATGGGGTGTACAGATACAGCTGCCCATGCAGCTTCAACACGATACCACAGTTCATCAAGAGTAGTGACTGACGCATTGTGACGAGCCAGTTGTTCGGCCACGTCGACCAAACGTTTTCAGTTGGTGAGAGAGCTGGAGAATTTGCTGGCCAGGGCAACAGTCGAACATTTTCTGTATCCAGAAAGGCCCGTACGGGACCTGCAACATGCGGTCGTGAATTATCCTGCTGAAACGTAAGGTTTCGCAGGGATCGAATGAAGGGTAGAGCCACGGGTCGCAACACATCTGAAATGTAACGTATGTAAGTAGGCTGTTTAGGTTTTTATATTGGTAACGCCACGTAGCGCTCTGTATGAAAATCACTGGCTGTGCTGTGTGCAGTCTGTGGCTAGTTTGCATTGTTGTCTGCCATTGTAGTGTTGGGCAGCTGGATGTGAACAGCGCGTAGCGTTGTGCAGTTGGAGGCGAGCCGCCAGCAGTGGTGGATGTGGGGAGAGAGATGGCGGAGTTTTGAAATTTGTAAGACTGGATGTCATGAACTGCTATATATATTATGACTATTAAGGTAAATACATTGTTTGTTCTCTATCAAAATCTTTCATTTGCTAACTATGCCTATCAGTAGTTAGTGCCTTCCGTAGTTTGAATCATTTAGTTAGCTGGCAGTAGTGGCGCTCGCTGTATTGCAGTAGTTCGAGTAACCAAGATTTTTGTGACGTAAGCGATTTGTGAAACGCATAGGTTAATGTTAGTCAGGGCCATCATTTTGTAGGGATTTTTGAAAGTCAGATTGCGTTGCGCTAAAAATATTGTGTGACAGTTTAAGCACAGTCATGTATAATTGTTCAAAGGGGACGTTTCACGTACACTGTTCAAAGTGGCGTCAATGCGAACAAGAGGTGACCGAGACGTGTAACCATTTAACAAATACCATCAAGCCGGGCGACACGCCAGTATGACGATGACGATTACACGCTTCCAATGTGCGTTCACCGCGATGTCGCCAAACACGGATGCGACCATCATGATGCTGTAAACCGAACCTGGATTCATCCGAAAAAATGACGTTTTGCCATTCGTGCACCCAGGTTCGTCGTTGAGTACACCATCGCAGGCGCTCCTGTCTGTGATGCAGTGTCAAGGGTAACCACAGCCATGGTCTCCGAGTTGATAACCTTGCTGCTGCAAACGTCGTCGAACTGTTCGTGCAGATGGTTGTTGTCTTGCAAATGTCCCCATCTGTTGACTTAGGGATCGAGACGTGACTGCACGATCCGTTACAGCCATGCGGATAAGATGCCTGTCATCTCGACTGCTAGTGATACGAGGCCGTTTGGATCCAGCACGGCGTTCCGTATTACCCTCCTGAACCCACCGATCCCATATTCTTCTAACAGTCATTGGATCTCGACCAACGCGAGCAGCAATGTCGCGATACGATAAACCGCAATCGCGATAGGGTACAATCCGACCTTTATCAAAGTCGGAAACGTGATGGTACGCATTTCTCCTCCTTACACGAGGCTTCACAACAACGTTAAACCGGGCAACGCCGGTCAACTGCTGTTTGTGTATGAGAAATCGGTTGGAAACTTTCCTCATGTCAGCACGTTGTAGGTGTCGCCACCGGCGCCAACCTTGTGTGAATGCTCTGAAAAGCTAATCATTTGCGTATCACAGCATCTTCTTCCTGTCGGTTAAATTTCGCGTCTGTAGCACGTCATCTTCGTGGTGTAGCAATTTTAATGGCCAGTAGTGTATTTTATTCACTAGCGGCTTCTGTCATAAGACCACTTTCACTGTCTATAACAAAGAACGACTTGAAAAACGTAAAAAAAGATACGTACTCTGCGTAGCACCACTGACATACAACAGCATTTAGAATACTGACAATCCAGGTTGCAAGTGACTTCTTAGATCGCACTTGTAATCTGGGTTCTCAGTTCCAGAATGAGATTTTCACTCTGCAGAGGAGTGTGCGATGATATGAAACTTCCTGGCAGATTAAAACTGTGTGCAAGACCGAGACTCGAACTCGGGACCTTTGCCTTTCGCGGGCAAGTGCTCTGCCATCTGAGCTACCGGAGCAAGACTCGCGCCCGGTCCTCACAGCTTTACTTCTGCCAGTATCTCGTCTCCTACCTTTGGCAGAAGTAAAGCTGTGAGGACCGGGCGTGAGTCGTGCTTCGGTAGCTCAGATGGTAGATCACTTGCCCGCGAAAGGCAAAGGTCCCGAGTTCGAGTCTCGGTCGGGCACACAGTTTTAATCTGCCAGGAAGTTTCATATCAGCGCACACTCCGCTGCAGAGTGAAAATCTCATTCTGGAAACATACCCCAGGCTGTGGCTAAGCCATGCCTCCGCATTATCCTTTCTTTCAGGAGTGCTAGTTCTGCAAGGTTCGCAGGAGAGCTTCTGTATAGTTTGGAAGGTAGGAGACGAGATACTGGCAGAAGTAAGGCTGTGAGGACCGGACGTGAGTCGTGCTTCGGTAGCTCAGATGGTAGCTGGAACGGTAGCTCAGCGTGTTCGGTCAGAGGGTAACGTGCCCTCTGTGGAAAAAAAAAAAAAAAAAAAAAAAACTGAGTTAACAGATCAACAACGAACTTAAATGGATGTCTTACGACGTCCGCCCCGAGCAGATGCAACGAACTAAAACGAAAATTAAAAGAATAAATAAATAAATAAAAAAGATGGTAGAGCACTTGCCCGCGAAAGGCAAAGGTCCCGAGTTCGGGTCTCGGTCGGGCACACAGTTTTAATCTGCCATGAAGTTTCATATGGGTTATCAGTTGTCTACTTGTTGTATAAGTCAGTACTATAACGCAGACCACATATCATTTTTAAGCGTTTGAAGACGTGCAGTGTTCTTCATGTCATACAAAAGCAAAAACTTCATGTGATATTGTCTTTGTATATTATAGTTTCCACCGAGATAATCGTCTTATGACTGAAACCTGTCGTGAATAAACTGATACATTAGACAGCGTTGTGTTCATCGCGCATTTCAACAAATGTATTGATGCTGTTAACCGTTGGCTGAGGAAAATGTATTTCTGTATAATTTAGACTTCTTGATAATTGGGGGAATCTGCTGTAGCTTAGCTGCTCGTTCAATTACAGGACGCTCCACATTGCTCTGACAGTTGGCGTAATTTCTTTTTAACGTTCAAAATTAAACTACCAGAGCGCAATCTCTTCCTAATGGCTTTACTGCTAGCTGCCTGTCCCCATTTCTCCACCGTCATCCTCTGCCATTTCTCCAGCCAATCTCCGTAGGCAATACAAGAGTACAATGTTATTCCAAGCAGTATTATGAGGAGGTGACTGGAATTGTATATGCACGAAAGATGTTGTCTGTAGGATTTTAAGACATAAAAGATAGAAGGGACGGCCTAATGGGAGATGAGTAATTATTGGAAGTCTCTTGCGACTGACTCTGTGTGTATAACTGAAAACTATAATTCAGGGAAATGTCCGTTGAATGCCTTTATCTAACAAATAATGTCAAACGACCGCTGATGATTTTTAATCTTATTACTCATAAGTGGCACAAATACGAGACTTATACCTTCAGACTCAAATATTTCACAAATTAACACAAGTTTACAATAGCTACGCTGAAAAACGATACAAATATCATGTATAGGGTCTAACAGGCAAGTAAAAGGTTTTCTATTATTTCATATAACTCTCTGGAGAGTACGGTGCTATTAATCTAAAAAATAAATCCCAGATTTTTATTACACATTTCAAAGTCACCACAAATGTAATAGACAGTGTGCAACATATTTAAGTTTATGCTGCGTGGCATAATAAAAGTCCTGATGATTAATGATTTGTTCCTATTATTACTCCAATACTTATTAACAGAAATGCCAGGATGTTTACTAACTACAAATTTAATTATGAGAAAGTTTTAATCAAAGTTGTGGGCCTAAGTTCGCCGCTTTCACAGAGTGGTAATCATAATAAAATTTAGCAGCCTGAAGTTAATGATTCGTGGGAAATAAAAGTAATTATACTGTATCGGTATTTCATTCCTGCTGCTGCGCAAACCTCATCTATTTTTATACATATATAATTGCAGCTGCCGCACTCAAATGCTTGTGTTAATTAATTAATATTTTATTTGTGCATTCCACGTCCAGCCAGAAAACCACAGAATAGCCCGCTACGTAATTGTACAACCCCTACCCTCCCCCAACGTGGAGTCGTATTGTGTAAATAAATCGACTATTGCAAACTCTGTTAAAAGCACTGCGGAAAACCCGCAAGTAATAAAAATACCTTGCAGTTAATACCAAGGGCTTCCTCAAAGACAAAATGATAAATGGTTGACAGCAGTGTGGTTTGGAATGTAATAAAACAATACAGCGTGTATGATAAAGCAGCTAACTTAATTCATACGTTTTTAACAAACCAGGCCTCTAAAGTACAATACACAGAACAAAACTCTGAATCTTTTGAGAACAAATTAAGCGTATGACAAGCTGATGGTTTCTTCTACTACCGTTTATTCCGATACAACACATCATCAACATCGCAAAAGGAAATAACTGTAATAAATACTAGAAACAAATGCAAACAACTCAATGTAAAATTCCTTCCCCATGCTGATGACCTATAAATGTGTATCTGCACTACCATTGCGCGAAATCTAGCTCTAGAGAACATGAAATCGATATGGGAACAGGCCTCCATAACTCTTACGACATACTACCTGAACTGCAAGAATGCTTGTCTGGGTTCCCTCGTGGTGAGGTATGGTCACATCGCAAAGGTTAACTGTTGAAAACTTGGGTAAAATTATGGGAAATCCAATAAACACAGTGAAAGAAAAATTCCGGAAGCTAATTTACCATCCGGCGATGACACACTGGCAGTATAATACCGCTTTTACAGATTATATTACATTAAAATCATTGCGGATACCTTAAATTTTGAGTAACATATCCTAAAAGGCCAATCGTTTTGGTTTACGTTATTGGAAAAACACGTTTACTGGTTTCGAATTTACAAATTATTCATTAGACAGCTTGCATCTGTTTAACGATCTTTCTCTAATTAATGGCATTCACGATGCTCTTGGCGTTTTCAGATATTCTCACAGTAGTCTTCAATACCATTAATGTTTATTGGACAACAGAGATTATTGAGACCCAGAAATTCCTTTGATCGCCTTCGATTTAAAGAAATCAACCGAAGTTAAAGTATGACTAACATCTGCTGTACTGGAGACAAAACTCTTGTCCTCAAGGAACAAAAAACTCCTCAACATCGAGCCAAGTATTTGAACCAAAGAACGTACACAGAACAAAAAATGCACATAGCCTACTGGCTTCAAGCATAGTGTCCAGATCGTCGTCCGGCTCATTTATTTCGTCCTGCATACTAGTCTGAGACCAACATTACACCTGTCCGAAAAGAATTGTGCGTCATGACCTTCGTCCACGACTTTCTTTCATGACATTTTCTGAACTTCCTTCTTTCCCCAGTCTTATAAGTCGAATGTTGGTTTAATCCGTTGGTCAGAAGGTCCAGTGTCTCAATGTAACGCAAAAAAGACATTGAATATTCAAGATAAAAACGGTCCCGAGTCCATATTACACACATTCCGTCACAAAAGAATATAAATTTATTTACTATTGCAAAATACCTTAATGTTGAACCAACTATAACAAAGAAGCAGCTTGTTATCACTAAATAGGGGGAGAGTGTCATGGATGTGATACGCCAGTTGGGGTGGCAATCATTAAAACAAAAGTGTTTTTCGATTACGACCAAACGATTTATTCCAAATCATTTGCTTCAGTTGCTCTGTGCTTCAAAGCTCAAATTCTGCGAAACAGGAGTTGCTTCTGACCCTTTCGGCTATTACATTGAACTGCTTCAGCTTCTCTGTATGATCGTTTTACATACAGTTATTAGCTTTCGTCAAGTGGATAATGTTTCCGTATTTGTTTCCCTTTTTAGAAACCACTTCCAGCGTCACTAAAAAGTACTAAAATTTAGAACTACCTTTTATTCTCAGTGATACAGCATCAACTGATCCAGCAAAGCCTGATGCAAAAATATTGGTCATCATAAGCTAGACTTTTTTTTTTACAAATTCCTTTTGATAAAGTCAATGTATTTCAGTCGAAACAGGATCTCAAAATACCTCGCTTCTGAAGAATAGTTTGAATTAAAAGACAGTGTTTTGATTATAATGAATAACTTTCATGATACTTTGATCAGACGAAAGTCAATTACAGTTTTGTAACCCTCTGATCAAAGGGAATCGTTTGATGCACCTCGTTGTAAGCCTGTGTTAATTATTTTTTATTTTGGGATTTTTCAAATCCGTTCTATCAGTTCATTGCGAATATGATTTGAATGCGCCCAGAACCGCCAATTCGTGAGTGTTTTCTACTGTCTTTCGGATGCACTGAACCATCAGCATTATTAGCCGTCATCATAAATTCACACGATACTTAATTTGAGGCATGATACACGTCGTAGCTCTGATGTAGGGTTTGTCTGGTGCCTTGGGAGTGCCTATAGCCGGAGAAAAATAAGCAGCAGCCTAGGGGATCTATTTTGGCAGCAGCCATTGCGTGGGAAGTTGTAATGCGAATCTTTCAGACGCTTCTGCAGACGAAAGATGTGTGTATGTTTCCAAGACGTTACTACATCGTTTTTGCCAAGAGTGAACATAGTAATATCACAGTCTAATACGTACAGTCGCGATACGCCAGTTCATATTCATTATTCACTGCGTGGGCAGCGCGAAGAGGACCGAAGCTACAGTGTTCAATAAGACTTAGTTCCCTACACTTCGAAACAATCCAGTTTATGCATGCGTAAATTAGGGAACTGCTGTGGAATACAATAAATACATTATTAACGTATCAGTAAGCTACCACAATAGTAGTAGAAAACTATCCTACAGGTGTGACAGTGAAACAGAACTAATAATAAAATATTCCCCGACTCAAACGAAATCACTTTCGCGTTTGTTGCTACATCACAGACACAAACCTAAGAAGTTTTGAACAGAGTCGTCTTTTGAAGAAGTAATTACATTAAACACATATTTCTGAATTCTAAAGTAGAATGAAGTGCAATGATGAGCAAATTCGTAAAAAATTGTTACTTAGAAAGCTGCAGTCACAAGAGCAGTCAGCAACAGAAATGTAACCTTATCGATGTAATACTGTATTAATATTGTCTTACTTTCAAGGGATGAGTTTCAGTTGTATGCAGTTTCGAGAGTATCTTTGTGAATACACAGTAACTTATATCGTCCATTAGTTTTCGCTCTATTAATATTTCCGAGTTGTTAGGTCTCTTGGTATTTTAATACTCGTAAGTCATACTGCTCCAATAAATTCATCAATGTTTTTCCATTTCCTCATTCGTAATATCCTCCCCATACATCCCAATAGCTTCTCTGTTTCTCTGTTTTCCTACGTTGCTGTTAAAATAGCCTTCCAGTATCAGTTCATGATCACTTGCCCCAGCGTCTATAGACTCTATCAGCATCTGTTCCAAAATCTTCTTTTACCTTCAACGGCGAGTTTTCAGTAAGGGCATGCACTCCCACGATCGCTGTATTACTGGTTCTAGCTCTAAGATTGAGCTTTATCAGTCTTTCATTAACTTCTTCCCTCGAGGCTACATATCTAGACCGCCGTTTGTTTAGAATGACGGATATCCTGCTTTCGACCTACTGCTTCTGTCCATTCCACTGAAATAATGCGCGAACTTCAACAGATATTCACAACCAGTACCTTTCCTTCTTGTTCGGAAAACACGGCTACCAAAATTGTTGGAGACGCTAAGGAGGCTGTTTGAAAGACTATTAAATGGAGAAGATGTTCCATCGGAATGGAAAACATGTTACGAAGGCTGGTGCATAAGAAGAAGACATGTAATAATCCAAATAATTATAGAAGATTGGCAGTGATATTTTTCGTTGGAAGACTCTACCCTAAGATACTGAAAAATCTGGTAGAAAAAGAAACAAGGCATAAGCAGCAAGAAGAGCAAGCAGGACACCGAGGTGGTAGATCGGTAATGGACAACGTCTTCGCAATAAATTATATGAAAAACAAACAAATGTTGGGCTAGAGACGCTTGTTGCATTGATTGATCTAGAGAAAGCATGCGGTAACATACCATCAAACAAACTGAGGGAAAAGTTAGATAGTGTTAGACTAGATATTGCTAAACGCCGTTACGAAAATAGCACAACGAGAGTAAGGATTGGGAATAGTTGGACAGAGGAATTCGTGATGTATAAGCGTCTGCGGCAGGGATGTGAGCTGTCACCAACACTCTTTAAGTTGTATCTTGGAGCAATCCTGCAGACTTGACATGGAAAGTGCCAGGTTGTGGGAGTGACAGTAGAGGACAGCAAGATATTTAGCCTATATTTTGCATATGGCAAGATTTTGGTGGTAGAAGATGAAGATGATATAAGCTATGTCATAAGAAAGCTTGAAGAGGGATAGAATAAGGTTGGCGTGAAGATGAACATGAAGAACTGTGAGCACTTGGCTGTTTGAACGGAAAAAGTAAATAGTTTTGAGGTTGATGGAGAAGTAATTGTAGGTGGAAAGCGAAATATCTTGGGGTACTACTTAATAAACATGGAACTGGCAGTGATGAAATCACTAATAGGATTAAAAAAAGACGAGTTTAGCAAGGGTAATGAACTCTGTTTCGTGGAACAAAGAGATAAGGATACCCAAAAACAGACTGTATAAGACTAATTCTGTTTGTGGAACGTAGTTTTGAACAGAGCAGAAGCCTGAGACGTAATCAAGTAAGTCGGAAGTCGAGCTGTACTAGGATGGACAGGATAAGAAATGACGTAATCTGACAAAGGATGAAAATGAAATATCTGTAACGACATCCAACAAAAACCGCTTATGTTGTTTCCCCATGGGAATAGCATGAATGAAGGTAGGTTACCAAATAGGATACTACAGTGGACACTACCCCAACAAAGGAGAAGAGGTCGCCCAAGACGCAACTGATAAAAGGATGTGTAGGAGACAATGGAAGTAAGGAATGTGAATGTTAAAAAAAGTCAAGACAGAATAAGATGGTGACTGGGAGCACAGAAGCGGCGTGAACAGGAGATAATCTGCAGGAAGAAGAAGAAGGAGAAGCTATTTTACTGGCGCTTAGGACGCGTTTCGTAAATTAAGTAGAAACAGAATTACAAGCAAACATCTATCTTATGACATATACGACTATAAGTGATAAGTTGCATTCTTGTTGCTAGGGGCGCCAGTGTCTCTTCAACTGTCAGAATGCAAAAACTTCCAAAGCACTTAGCGTCAGAACTGTATCTGTTCCACAGTCGTAATACTGAATCACGGAGGGAGCAAGACAAGTCAGTCATTTAGTAAATCGATCCCATGTATTTTTGTGGTTAGAAGACTGATAAACCAATATTATTCGAAGTGTTTGTTATTTATAACGCTAGACGATCACCTGAAACATCTTTGCGTAGCCGAGGGCCTGAAGCCCTGTACAACAAATGACTACAAGACAAGTACATCCATCGGAATCATGGATTTGCAAATCTACGTTATTGACAGGACTCGAAATAATGCCAAGTAATATAACCAGTCACTTAGTCTCAAACTCCAAGAAAGACTGTGTACAACTGATACGCAGAATTTTGTCGGCGTGCTTCTGACAGTCCGATGTTCTCTGCTGGGCACTCGTGGAAAGGGCTAGAACGTTTCATTTAACTTTTGAGTATAGTTGCTCTAAACTCTGACCCTTGCTTTGTATCAATGTAAGTTTACGATTTATCAGAATTTCATTCTGATGAACACACCCCTGGTAGCTGTCGAAACCTAGGTCAATATAGCTACCAGTTAGTTGCCATCGGTTGGCTGTGGAGACACTATGCAATGGAATCTACTATTGTCGCTGATAGCACACGTTATTGACATACAGGGTGTTTCAAAAATGACTGGTATATTTGAAACGGCAATAAAAACTAAACGAGCAGTGATAGAAATACACCATTTGTTGCAATATGCTTGGGACAACAGTACATTTTCAGGCAGACAAACTTTCGATATTACAGTAGTTACAATTTTCAACAACAGATGGCGCTGCGGTCTGGGAAACTCTATAGTACGATATTTTCCACATATCCACCATGCGTAGCAATAATATGGCGTAGTCTCTGAATGAAATTACCCGAAACCTTTGACAACGTGTCTGGCGGAATGGCTTCACATGCAGATGAGATGTACTGCTTCAGCTGTTCAATTGTTTCTGGATTCAGGCAGTACACCTGGTCTTTCAAGTGTCCCCACAGAAAGAAGTCACAGGGGTTCATGTCTGGCGAATAGGGAGGCCAATCCACGCCGCGTCCTGTATGTTTCGGATAGCCCAAAGCAATCACACGATCATCGAAATATTCATTCAGGAAATTAAAGACGTCGGCCGTGCGATGTGGCCGGGCACCATCTTGCATAAACCACGAGGTGTTCGCAGTGTCGTCTAAGGCAGTTTGTACCGCCACAAATTCACGAAGAATGTCCAGATAGCGTGATGCAGTAATCGTTTCGGATCTGAAAAATGGGCCAATGATTCCTTTGGAAGAAATGGCGGCCCAGACCAGTACTTTTTGAGGATGCAGGGACGATGGGACTGCAACATGGGGCTTTTCGGTTCCCCATATGCGCCAGTTCTGTTTATTGACGAAGCCGTCCAGGTAAAAATAAGCTTCGTCAGTAAACCAAATGCTGCCCACATGCATATCGCCGTCATCAATCCTGTGAACTATATCGTTAGCGAATGTCTCTCGTGCAGCAATGGTAGCGGCGCTGAGGGGTTGCCGCGTTTGAATTTTGTATGGATAGAGGTGTAAACTCTGGCGCATGAGACGATACGTGGACGTTGGCGTCATTTGGACCGCAGCTGCAACACGGCGAACGGAAACCCGAGGCCGCTGTCGGATAACCTGCTGCACTAGCTGCGCGTTGCCCTCTGTGGTTGCCGTACGCGGTCGCCCTACCTTTCCAGCACGTTCATCCGTCACGTTCCCAGTCCGTTGAAATTTTTCAAACAGATCCTTTATTGTATCGCTTTTCGGTCCTTTGGTTACATTAAACCTCCGTTGAAAACTTTGTCTTGTTGCAACAACACTGTGTTCTAGGCGGTGGAATTCCAACACCAGAAAAATCCTCTGTTCTAAGGAATAAACCATGTTGTCTACAGCACACTTGCACGTTGTGAACAGCACACGCTTACAGCAGAAAGACGACGTACAGAATGGCGCACCCACAGACTGCGTTGTCTTCTATATCTTTCACATCACTTGCAGCGCCATCTGTTGTTGAAAATTGTAACTACTGTAATTTCGAAAGTTTGTCCGCCTGAAAATGTACTGTTGTCCCAAGCATATTGCAACAAACGGTGTATTTCTATCGCTGCTCGTTTAGTTTTTATTGCCGTTTCAAATACACCGGTCATTTTTGAAACAGCCTGTACATACCTTATCTCCGAGCAAATGGACTCGCCACGTCACCGGCGTGCGCAAAATCGAGGCAAACACTCTCATTTGTGAGCGAGCGGTCTAACGTAACGGTGTCACTATGTTTTCGAAACAGGAACAACGGAGTTGGATCACGATTGAATGACTGCCAGTGCACAGTACTACTGTTCGTTTTTGGAGTACCACCTGCAACCAGCTTTGAGGAAGAAGCGGCGACACTTTCTGCGCAACCCACCCATCATTTTGCACGACAATGCGCGGGCGCATACAGCGCAAGCTGTGGCTGCTCTGTTCGGTCGATGGGACTGGGAAGTACTGTACCATCCAACATACTCCCTGCACTTCAGTCCTTGTGGTTTTGATTTGATTCCGAAGATGAAGGAACCACTTCGTGGCATTCGCTTCAGAACTGTTCCAGAGATTCGACAGGCAGCAGACCGCTCCATTCGCAACGTCAACAGAACAGGCTCTGTTAACGGTATACTACGCCTTCCACATCACTCGCAACGCCTTCTACACAGCGCTGGTGACTACTTTGAAGGACAGTAACAAGTGCAAACATGTAACTCTTTTGTATGGGTTGTGAATAAATAGTTGCCACTATTTAAGTTCCAACCCTCGTACAATGGGTGTAAACATTCAGTTGGATTACATTAGTGGATTACTGTCAGTTTATAAGGCATGGATATACTGTATTTACTACGACATTTAGGTACTCTGTGGCACTTGTGTTAGCGTGTGTGTGTGTGTGTGTGTGTGTGTGTGTGTGTGTGTGTGTGTGTTTTAGTACCAAACTCAAACTTATGTGGATGTTTTGATTACACAGGCGAACACTAATAGAAATGTAAATACCTTTGAGTGCCCACAGGCTCCTTTGTCAGTGGCATTTACACCACTAAGCAAAGAAGGCATATTACGAGACAAATTCAATACGCCTTTCTTCCTTACCGTAGAGAACAGTAGGTGATGTAAATACGACTGAAAAAATATTCTGTGACCACTCACATGTATTCGAATTTGTACTACTGTTCACCTGTGTAATCAATACATCCTCTTAACTTCGAGCTCTACACTAAAATATTTTTTTTTTTTGTTTTCGTATGCCTGTCTGTGCCGTAGGCAAGGCAAACGTCGTATAGCCATGTAAATAAATGATACAAACCCACTTGATAATGGCTGTATAATCCTCCGAAACGCGAAATGGAACATACGATATAGTGAATGTGACTGATTACTGCCACTTGTATTTTCCGTTGATATTCAAGACGGTAGCGGTCGAGCCCAACCTAAAAACGTTTATATTAGGTACGATTTGCCTAAAAATTATTCCATTCCACAGTGACAGGGAGCTACAGTAACCTGTCTCGAATTATTTCAATAAAAGACTGTTCTTATACTGAAATGATTTCTGTAAAAATGCTTTTCTTTCAATTTTGCGACTTAAAGGACGACTCTAGTATAAACCACGAGCGTTGGGAATCATTGGAAGCTGTTGTTTTCAGCTTGTCGGAGAATTTAAAATGACGGGCGCTCAGTAGACAAATATTTATCACTGTCATCTTGCTTAATGAAGCACCAGCGAGCAAGACCCCTAAGAGATAACTTTTTGAGGAACTTCGAGTCTGCCGATAAAGTATCCGAGACGATCCGGGCTTCTTTTGACTTTCTAAAACAAAAATCCTCGTAACAAGGCAGCGGCGTACGGTGGAGCTTCTTTCTTCTGAGGGACGGCTCGGCCGCCATCCGTAACAGAGACAGCCGCGGTGAGTAAGCGGCTGAGCGGCGCGGCACGGCAGCCAGGGAAGCGACGCGTAGCGACTCGGCTGCGGAATGTGCGCAGAACTCCTGATGAGGGCGGAGTCTAATCTAGCAGCGAGCGCGCTGGAATTCCGGCCACGTCTACCGACCCGGCAAAGTCTCATGAGGCGGCGGGGAGGAGAGGGGGTAGGCTGATGTCTGACAGCGCGACATCCAGGAGGCGAGTGCCAAGCACTGGGCCGAAATCGCGACTTCTTTCGCAACGAAAAGTTCACTGTCTTTGCTTCGGCGGACTACAACACACGATCCTTGTGCCGACACCGAAAGCATTCCAGCAGCTGATAACAAAATCGGTGCCCTAGAGCTTCAGTTGTTGTACGGCTGTGGTAACATGCAGTGATCTGTTGGTATACTAGTGTGTTTTTGGTGAAAAATAGACAAAAATGGGGCTTGAATACGTTTAACTACTAATTCGCATTGTCTCTTTGTCACGTCCACTGATGAAGGTGTCGTACCCCTAAAGTGCAACGTGGTTGGTTAGAGTATGTGACGGTACAAACCCCCGTTACCAGATGAATGTCTCTAGTATACAAGGATTGATTTGTGGAGAGCGAGCACGCTACATGGTGCGAGATTCGCAAAAGCGCGTGGCGAGCCCGGGCAAGATTTGCAACGGTCGGTGGGATGGTCTCTGCCGCCGGGCGGCCACGTCGCCCGCAGCTTGGGGCATTGTTTGGTTTTTCGCGCATCACGCGAAAACTATGTAACTTACGGTGAAGAGCGATGCGGCAGTGGATTGTGGTCGGCAATATGCAGCTTCTGAAAGATCGATATTTATTTCAAGTCACGAGACGCAAAAGTTATAGTAACCTCAAAATCGGTTAGTATCACGAATACTGAGAGATTAATAAAACAGTAAATAACGACTTACAGGGATGAGCGAGCACTCATTAAAAACGTTTCGACATAGCGGGTCGAGTGCCGTAGTCATATGTTAAGATTCATAAATAATTAAGCCCGTAAAGAGCAATAAACAAAGTTTGAGAAAAAATTGTTTATAAGATTCAATAGGAAATTCATGACGTAAAGAACGGCACTATATAATATCTTTGGTGGCATCACACGTATTTTAAACTAGTTACGTTATACTGTACACTTAACTTGCAATAGTTTTCATTGTTTGCAAATTATTATTAACATTTATCGCCCATAATTAATTAATCATTATACATATGAAGATTTTGAGCACCGCAATGTGTAGATCGCTATGGATTACGTATAAAAACGGTGCCAGCACAGATGTAAACGAACAAATTTGCACTAAGTGGCGAAATTTTGCAAAACCTAAAACTTGATTTACGGGCGATAGAATAATCCTAGAAATTAATGTTACATAGTAAATAGAATGTACTTTTTAGTGTGGTTCCGATGGTGCACTTATTTCTGTCGAGGGATGTATGTATCAAAATTTGTAACCTTAACTGGTCATCTTGACCAATGGGCAGTAGTTGGTCAGTCGTTTTGGAGGGTGGGTGGCGAGCGAGTCCCACTTGAGGGTGGCCCATGTGGTCGTTTGAGAATTCTTTTTCGAGCCGATTTATTTATTTCGACAATGAGTATTGTTTAAGCGTGCAAGTGTGCAAGCATATATTTGGTGAACTGGAAGTGCTACGATTATTTGTGTGAGTACAATTTACGAGGTATACATCGTCGTAAGTTTACATATGGCGAACTGTGATTTCGCGCTGAAACTGTTAGAACAAAAAGGACAGAGGGACTTGTGGTTCTGTTCGAATTGGTTTAGTAATTATAGCATTGGGGGAAGTGGCAACAAAACGACTATTCACGTTGGTGTGTAGAATATATGAGTCTGGCGACATACCATCTGACTTTCGGAAAAGCATCATCCACACAATTCCGAAGACGGCAAGAGCTGACAAGTGCGAGAATTATCGCACAATCAGCTTAACAGCTCATGCATCGAAGCTGCTCAAAAGAATAATATACAGAAGAATGGAAAAGAAAATTGAGAATGCGCTAGGTGACGATCAGTTTGGCTTTAGGAAAAGTAAAGGGACGAGAGAGGCAATTCTTACGTTACGGCTAATAATGGAAGCAAGGCTAAAGAAAAATCAAGACACTTTCATAGGATTTATCGACCTGGAAAAAGCGTTCGACAATATAAAATGGTGCAAGCTGTTCGAGATTCTCAAAAATGTAGGGGTAAGCTATAGGGAGAGACGGGTCATATACAATATGTACAACAACCAAGAGGGAATAATAAGAGTGGACGATCAA
The DNA here is from genome assembly GCF_023898315.1 of Schistocerca nitens. Lineage (NCBI taxonomy): Eukaryota > Metazoa > Arthropoda > Insecta > Orthoptera > Acrididae > Schistocerca > Schistocerca nitens. The sequence continues at coordinate 27,287,409 of NC_064614.1, forward strand.
GAACGAACTGCTCGTATTAAGAAGTGTGTAAGACAAGGCTGAAGCTTTTCGCCCCTACTGTTCAATCTGTACATCGAGGAAGCAATGATGGAAATAAAAGAAAGGTTCAGGAGTGGAATTAAAATACAAGGTGAAAGGATATCAATGATACGATTCGCTGATGACATTGCTATCCTGAGTGAAAGTGAAGAAGAATTAAATGATCTGCTGAACGGAATGAACAGTCTAATGAGTACACAGTATGGTTTGAGAGTAAATCGGAGAAAGACGAAGGTAATGAGAAGTAGTAGAAATGAGAACAGAGAGAAACTTAACATCAGGAATGATGGTCACGAAGTCAATGAAAATAAGGAATTCTGCTACCTAGGCAGTAAAATAACCAATGACGGACGGAGCAAGGAGGACATCAAAAGCAGACTCGCTATGGCAAAAAAGACATTTCTGGCCAAGAGAAGTCTGCTAATATCAAATACCGGCCTTAATTTGAGGAAGAAATTTCTGAGGATGTACGTCTGGAGTACAGCATTGTATGGTAGTGAAACATGGTTAGATTAGATTAGATTAGATTAGATTAATACTAGTTCCATGGATCATGAATACGATATTTCGTAATGATGTGGAACGAGTCGAATTTTCCAATACATGACATAATTAGGTTAATTTAACAACATACTTAAGTTAATATAACAACTTTATTTTATTGTGTTTTTTTGTTTTTCTTTATTTTTTATTTTTATTTTTTAATTTTTTTATATTTTTTTGTTTTTTTCTTCATTTATATCTAAAAATTCCTCTATGGAGTAGAAGGAGTTGTCATTCAGAAATTCTTTTAATTTCTTCTTAAATACTTGTTGGTTATCTGTCAGACTTTTGATACTATTTGGTAAGTGACCAAAGACTTTAGTGCCAGTATAATTCACCCCTTTCTGTGCCAAAGTTAGATTTAATCTTGAATAGTGAAGATCATCCTTTCTCCTAGTATTGTAGTTATGCACACTGCTATTACTTTTGAATTGGGTTTGGTTGTTAATAACAAATTTCATAAGAGAGTATATATACTGAGAAGCTACTGTGAATATCCCTAGATCCTTAAATAAATGTCTGCAGGATGATCTTGGGTGGACTCCAGCTATTATTCTGATTACACGCTTTTGTGCAATAAATACTTTATTCCTCAGTGATGAATTACCCCAAAATATGATGCCATATGAAAGCAATGAGTGAAAATAGGCGTAGTAAGCTAATTTACTAAGATGTTTATCACCAAAATTTGCAATGACCCTTATTGCATAAGTAGCTGAACTCAAACGTTTCAGCAGATCATCAATGTGTTTCTTCCAATTTAATCTCTCATCAATGGACACACCTAAAAATTTGCAATATTCTACCTTAGCTATATGCTTCTGATTAAGGTCTATATTTATTAATGGCGTCATACCATTCACTGTACGGAACTGTATGTACTGTGTCTTATCAAAATTCAGTGAGAGTCCGTTTACAAGGAACCACTTAGTAATTTTCTGAAAGACAGTATTGACAATTTCATCAGTTAATTCTTGTTTGTCAGGTGTGATTACTATACTTGTATCATCAGCTAAGAGAACTAACTTTGCCTCTTCATGAATATAGAATGGCAAGTCATTAATATATAATAAGAACAACAAAGGACCCAAGACTGACCCTTGTGGAACCCCATTCTTGATAGTTCCCCAGTTTGAGGAATGTGCTGATCTTTGCATGTTACGAGAACTACTTATTTCTACTTTCTGCACTCTTCCAGTTAGGTACGAATTAAACCATTTGTGCACTGTCCCACTCATGCCACAATACTTGAGCTTGTCTAGCAGAAGTTCATGATTTACACAATCAAAAGCCTTTGAGAGATCACAAAAAATCCCAATGGGTGGTGTTCGGTTATTCAGATCTTTCAAAATTTGACTGGTGAAAGCATATATGGCATTTTCTGTTGAAAAACCTTTCTGGAAACCAAACTGACATTTTGTTAGTACTTCATTTTTACAGATATGTGAAGCTACTCTTGAATACATTACTTTCTCAAAAATTTTGGATAAAACTGTTAGAAGGGAGATTGGACAGTAATTGTTGACATCAGATCTATCCCCCTTTTTATGCAAAGGTATAACAATAGCATATTTAAGTCTATCAGGGAAAATGCCCTGTTCGAGAGAGCTATTACACAGGTGGCTGAGAATCTTACTTATCTGTTGAGAACAAGCTTTTAGTATTTTGCTGGAAATGCCATCAATTCCATGTGAGTTTTTGCTTTTAAGCAAGTTTATTATTTTCCTAATTTCAGAGGGAGAAGTGGGTGAGATTTCAATTGTATCAAATTGCATAGGTATGGCCTCTTCCATTAACAGCCTAGCATCTTCTAATGAACACCTGGATCCTACTATATCCAAATTTAGAAAATGATTATTAAAAATATTTTCCACTTCTGACTTTTTGTTCGTAAAGTTTTCATTCAATTTGATGGTAATACTGTCTTCCTCTGCTCTAGGTTGACCTGTTTCTCTTTTAATAATATTCCAAATTGTTTTAATTTTATTATCAGAGTTGCTGATTTCAGACATGATACACATACTCCTGGATTTTTTAATAACTTTTCTTAATATAACACAGTAGTTTTTATAATTTTTGATAGTTTCTGGGTCACTACTCTTTCTTGCTGTCAGATACATTTCCCTTTTCCGGTTACAAGATATTTTTATACCCTTAGTAAGCCATGGCTTGTTACAAGGTTTCTTACGAGTATATTTAACTATTTTCTTGGGGAAGCAGTTTTCAAATGCATTTACAAAAATGTCATGAAATAAATTATATTTTAAATTGGCATCAGGTTCACGGTACACCTCATCCCAGTCTAACTGCTTTAGGCTTTCCCTGAAATTTGCAATTGTTAAATTGTTGACTGAACGTACTACTTTGGAGGACTGTTTAGTATTGCTGAATGGAGCTATGTCATATATTGTAACTAGCTGTGCACCATGATCAGAAAGACCATTCTTAACAGGCTGAGCATTTATCTGGTTAAACTTATCTTGGTCTATACAGAAGTTATCTATCAGTGAGCTGCTATCCTTTACCACCCGAGTAGGAAAATCAATAACGGGTGTCAAATTGAAAGAACCGAGTAATACTTCAAGGTCATTTTTCCTATTACCCTCTTTCAGAGAATCTACATTGAAGTCCCCACAAATAATAATTTGCTTCCCCCCTGTCTGACAGATAGCACAACAAGGAGTCCAAATTTTTCAGAAATAGATGAAAATTTCCTGATGGGGACCTATATACAGTTACAATTATAAATGTGCCTTTATTTAATTTAAGCTCACAGGCACATGCTTCTATATGTTTCTCTACACAAAACTTTTTTGTTTCTATACTTTTTGCACAATGATAACTTTTGACATATATAGCAACTCCTCCTTTCTCCATATTTTCTCTCATTACATGTGCAGAGAGCTTATATCCACTTACATTTACCTTATCCATATCAGTAACAATGTGATGCTCAGACAGGCATAGTATATCTATTTCATTCTCAGCTTCTAAATCTTCTAAACAAACTTGAAGCTCATCTACTTTATTCTTTAAACTCCCAATATTTTGATGAAATATACTTACATTATTTTTAATTATACTTTTATGAGAACCTTTCCTTATTCTAACATTTGCAGTACTCTCCTGTCTGAGTTTCTCATTGTGCTTAGGCCTAGTTCCTATACCAGTGGTCACACGGTGTTCAGAGAGGCAGATTATGTCAACTGGGTTGGGTGACTTTAATTCATAAATGCAATTACCTAGGACTGAGATACAACTTGGTGGAGATAAAATTTCTGGTGATTGGTGAAAATTTATAATTGATAGCTGTGATTGGTGATCCAATGTGCTAGAATTGTGCTGTTTAATTTCTTTCCTAAACTGAAGATTTGTTTCAATCCTGACCTCTCGTAGAACTTGACATCTTTCTGTCTTACCTATCCTAAAAAAGGTGCTGCTCCAACACCTGTAACCACTGGTATTTTACCATTCATGGCAGTGCCTCCCCCCCTTAAATTTCCTGCTATTACCCCAGCCAGTTTCCCCTTCCCTTTCCTGTTGAGATGTAGGCCGTGCCTGGTATAGTCCCACCTACTGAGATAATCAACAGGAACCACACCAATATGAGCCCCCGCACCCGACCCAAGCAGCCGTTCCAACTCCAAATTAACTCTCCCAACAGAAGAGTTCAAATGAGGCCGGTCATGGCGTCTCAGGACAGATACAAATTCGACACTGGTGTGTCTCGATGCCGACGCAATCTTTACCAGGTCACACTCTATACTATGGACTGTGGGAAAACCGGAACAGAAGAGAATCGAAGCATTTGAGATGTGGTGCTATAGACGAATATTGAAAATTAGGTGGACTGATAAAGTAAGGAGTGAGGAGGTTCTACGCAGAATAGGAGAGGAAAGGAATATGTGGAAAACACTGATAAGGAGAAGGGACAGGATGATAGGACATCTGCTAAGACATGAGGGAATGACTTCCATGGTACTAGAGGGAGCCGTAGAGGGCAAAAGCTGTAGAGGAAGACAGAGATTGGAATACGTGAAGCAAATAATTGAGGACGTAGGTTGCAAGTGCTACTCTGAGATGAAGAGGTTAGCACAGGAAAGGAATTCGTGGCGGGCCGCATCAAACCAGTCAGTAGACTGAAAAAAAAAAGCAGCCTACATTACTACTATTGGAGGCTCGGAGTCAAATTATTATTAAAGTAAAACCGTAAACCGTCTCACCAGTGCTAATTTCATTGTGTGAAAGAAAAGAACAACGCCAATAAATAGTGATTGAACTGTGTCGTGAATAACTGATTTTAGTATAATAATCGCCCAATTCTTGTTGCCTAGCATAAACTGTACTTACGTCTGAGTGAATAATTAATTCAAAAACTATAACAAATGCGCGGGTGTGGATCAGTATAACTAATGCACCAAGTGTAGAAATCATCCCCTGAGACTTACGTGAGAGCCAAAATTTGCAATAAAATTTTTTAACCAACATTTGTATATGCACATTCGTGTGAACTCTTCAACCGCACTTCCTTTATTTACCGCCCCGTGGCAAGTAGGAGGAATTTCTGCACTGAAGGCAAGTGAACAATTTCTTTACCCTGATGCAACGGGAACAAGCAGCACAACATCGACGAACCCAATGTTTAACCATATGCGCCAAAGGAACAGGTGTAGGTATGCGTATTCAAATACAGAGACATGTAAACAGGCAAAATACGACTCTACGGTCGGCAACGACTATATAAGACAACAAGTGTCTCGTGCAGTTGTTAGATCGGTTACTGCTGCTACAATGGCAGGTCATCAAGATTTAAGTGAGTTTGGACGTGGTGTTACAGTCGGCGCACGAGCGATGGGACACAGCATCTCCGAGGTAGCGATGAAGTGGCCATTTTCCCGTACGACCATTTCACGAGTGTACCGTGAATATCAGGAATCCGGTAAAACAGATCTCCGACATCGCTGAGGTCGGAAACAGATATTGCAAGAACGGGACCAACGACGACTGAAGTGAATTGTTCAACGTGACAGAAAAGCAACACTTCCCCAAACTGCTGCTGATTTCAAAGCTGGGCGATCAAAAAGTGTCAGCGTGCGAACCATTCAAGGAAACATCATCGATATGAGCTTTCGGAGCCGAAGGCCCGCTGTTGTATTCTTGATGACTGCACGACACAAAGTTTTAGGCCGCGCCTGGGCCCGTCAACACCGACATTGGATTGTTGATGACTGGAAAGATGTTGCCTAGTCGTATGAATCTAGTTTCAAATTTAATTGAGGGGATGGAAGTGTACTGGTATGGAGACAACCTTACTAATCCATAGTCCCTGCATGTAAGCAGGGGACTGTACAAGCTGGTGGAACCGGTCGGAGTGGCCGAGCGGTTCTACTCGCTACAGTCGAACCGCGCGAACGCTACGGTCGCAGGTTCTAATCCTGCCTCCTGCGTGGATGTGTGTGATGTCCTTAGGTTAGTTAGGTTTAAGTAGTTATAAGTTCTAGGGGACTCATGACCTCAGAAGTTAAGTCCCATAGTGCTCAGAGCCATTTGAGCCAAGCTGGTGGAGGTTCTCTGATAGTTGTGAGGCGTGCGCAGTTAGATTAATACTGGAGCCCCGATACGTCTAGATACGACTGTGACAGGTGACACGTACGTAAGCATCCTGTCTGATCACCTGCGTCCATTCAAGTCCATTACGCATTCCGACGGACTTGGGCAATTCCAGCAGGACAACGTCCATAATTGTTACAGAGTGGCTCCAGGAATACTCTTCTGAGTTTAAACACTTCCGCTGGCCACCAAACTCAACAGACATTAACGTTATTGAGCACATCTGGGATGCCTTGCAACCTGCTGTTCAGGAGAGACCTCCACCCCCTCGTACCCTTACGGATTTGTGGACAGCCCTGCAGGATTCATGGCGTCAGTTCTCTCCAGCACAACTTCAGACATCAGTAGAGTCCATGCCACGTGATGTTGCGCCACTTCTGCATGTTCGCGGGGGCCCTACACGATATGAGACAGGTGTACCAGTTTCTTTGTGTCTTTAGTGTAAGCACACACACACACACACACACACACACATATATATATATATATATATATATATATATATATATATATATAAATGTGTGTGTACACCTGCCTCATATATATATATATATATATATATATATATATATATATATATATATATATATATGTGTGTGTGTGTGTGTATTATGATCCATTGCCAAATGCATCTGGAAATGACATGGGAGACATGAAGGAAGCACTGAATTTTAAGCCTTTGGATTTATTACAGAGACTTTTTACAAGGAGGAAGTTCAGCTGCGTAACTATGACAACAAGGGAAAGGATTTTGTAAGCTTTTATGGTCCAGCATGCTGTAAAAGAGATAAGTACTGCTGAGAGCAAATAAAAAGAGAGAAAGCCATGTTTCTGATTTGCACGGAACAACGATACCGTGAGAGAGAAAAATAGACGCTAATTTCAGTCATTGAAACAAGAGGACGAACACACTGTTCATCCTACAATAGCGTTATGTAAAGAATTTAGCTTCAGCAATTCGCAAAGAGTTTGGTAGAAACAACAGGGACTGCTAACCAGCACTGATCACGAACTAACAATCATTGTATCGTGCTACATCTACACAGCGAGTTCCTATCGGCCAGCAGCATCTACAAGGTGTCCAGCCTTTAGCTCAACTGCACGTTCGCTCCACTACACACATCAGAGGAGCCACTTTTTGGCGCACCATCCGGCCAGTCACAGCTCTAATTTCCGGGCCCAATCCGCCCTTGTCAAAAGGACCTTCTTCGTCATTTCAACGGTCATTCTCTCATAAAAGATTTCGAAACTTACGTCAACAAATGGAGAAACATGTCCACAAATTCAGCTGGATAGATCGTCTCTTCTTTTTCTTCGATTTCGCCGTTCTTCCCTTCCTCCCTTGTCCAGTGCAGTCCAATGGTTCAGCCTTCCGTTTCTAAGCTTGGAGAGAGCAGAAAAAAAACACATCCGAAGTAACAGAATGGTTCATATGAAAGACAGGGCGTATTCAAGAAAGAGAGTCTGCTGTTCATAAAGCGAAAGTTAGGATTAAAATGAAACAAATACGCCACAAATCACTTCTCATAGGCATTGGTCCGAGTAGAAAACGGTAAAGGTGGAATATGTAAATGATAATATAGTCTAGTTGGTAGCTATACAACAATGAAAGATATACTCAAATAAACGGACGTCTTTCAAACTTAACGATGGAAGGTAGGAAGGAGAAGCAGGTACTTTTCCACGTTGTCTCTGTATAAAAAAGCTGACTGGAGTGCCAAGAAACGAATGGTCATCAAGAGCGCAGTGCCTTGCCACGTTTGAGTTCGAGTATGTGTGTTAATTTGAGATACGAGGGTCGTTCAGTAACAAAAGAAATAGCTGAACAGCAACAGTACAACTCAGAATACGATTCCACGTTTTGACATTATATCGATCCAGAGAATATTTTCTTATTTCAGTTTCACCAAGCTGTGACAGAGGATACAGTACACCAGAAAGCAGTTGGATTCAAATGATTTTTATTATGATTCTAAAAGAGCTGTCAATCGCAAAAAGTAGTCACTAGAAGTTAATGAATCTCCTCTATTTTCATGAGGCGTTTCGGACGTTCCACGTCATCAGAAGATCTGCTAATTTAATAACACATTTTATATTACAAATGTGTAGACATGGAGCAACGTGTTAATACAGGCACAGTGATTTGTACAGAGGGGTCCAAAAAATGTATCCAGTGTTTAAATGGCCATAACTTGCAAAATAATTGACGGAGTTGTCTCATTTTTGGCGAAAGTGTAGCTTAAAGTACAACTTAAAGATATCACTGTAAGTGTTCGAAATGGTCACCATTAACATCCACACACGAACGATGCCGCCGAAATGCAACGTGTTCAGTTGGATATTTGCACATGAATGTAGATGGATTCTCGAAGTTCATCCAATGTGCCTGGCTTTTGTCGATAAACGACGTCCTTTAGTGTTCCCCACAGGTAAAAGTCCAGAGGAGTTTGGGGAACGTGGCGGATACTCCACAGTACCTCTACGGCCTATCCATCTTCCTGGTAGATTTTCGTCGAGATACGTCCTAACACGATTTTGATAGCGGGCTGGGGTACCATCTTGTTGAAAGTAAACTCTTCCATGTCCATAAAAGTCTCGGATGGCAGGTATTATTCTTAACGAATTTTTTTTCGACCTAAAAGCAAATAAAAATGTAAATAACTTAATTACAGACTACTGATGATGCTTTACCTTAATAGAGCGAAACGCGTCTGCTGAAAAAAATCACGCATGTTTGTAGGTGCAACGACAGAATAAAAATACTCTCAAGAATTATAAAGCAACTACGGGCACTATCGACACACAAATGAAGAATTTAGTTGAAAGATTTCTACAACTGTCCTCTGTAACGGTACAAAGGCGTGTCGTCCAGTGACTCATCTTCGGGTCCGGTGAACCTTCAAACAGCTAAGTGTCGGCGCAATCGAAAAAAGGACAGAGCTGTAAGGTGGGTTACTGATGTCTCGCTGGCAACATATTTAACCATATTTCTGCCCAAAGACCCCGTAGAAATGTCATACTTTACCTTAATAAGGCTCAATGCGTCTGCTGAAAAAATCATGCATTTTTGTAGTTGCAACGACAGAACAAAAATACCCTCAAGATCTTTGAACTAAATTTCACATTTCTGCGTCACAACGTGGGAAAATTGTAGGTGTTAAAAAGTTAATTATTTTGCCAACTGTACAACCTGTTAAGTAACAGCGTGGTCGGCACTACACACAGTTGGTAAAAAATATCACCTTAGTTCTTTTGCAGTCCACTCGAGCACGTCTTGGTCGTTTATGCAATGTCCATAAAGTATTAGTTTACTTGGAATTCTTTATTGAGGCACTTAATTGTATCCACGGGGTTACCGGTAAAACGCACAGAAGGATTTATCAAACAGGTGTGATGCCTACTGCAAAACGTTTGTTAATTAACAAAAATGATGAGTGCATACTGCAAGGGGACAATGATCTGAAGCAGTGCAACAAGCTTCGCAGCGACTGGAATAAGCAGAGAGGTTTTCAGGTTCTGAATTGGTCCTCACAGTCTCCTGACGCCAATCCTATTGAAAATGTATCATCTTACATCAAACAGAAGTTGCACGGAAGAAAAGATCTTCAGTTTGCAACAACTGTCAACACAAATTCGATGCATTCGGAGGTCTCTTACGCGTGAAACCGGGCAAAGCGTGGTTTCGAGCGCGCGTCGGAGATGCAGCAAGGGGAGTCAAGTGGCGCACGCTCCGTGCAGAGTGGCGGGACCTGCGTATTAGCATACCGTGGAGGCAGGGTTGGCAAGCGGCAGGCAGCGCGGAAGAGACGCGGGGTGCGCCGGCCTGGACCGTTGCCAGCCTACGGTGAGCCAGCCGGGCCGGGGCGAGCGCGGGACCGCAGCAGTCAGCAGCGGCGCTAATGGAGAGCTCTTGTCCCCCACCCCACGGCTTGACCCGCACACCGCGAGAGCTGCCAAGGAGGTTTTCTTCCCCTCTGCTCCCTACATGTTGACCCTGAAAGCCTGGGCGGCGGCTCCACTCAGCAATTCCTTCTGCCGCGGTAGCTGATATTCTCGTGATTTTTTTGTTTGTTTTACTTTTGCAGTCGCACGTCACCTCCTATGTGACGTCAGACAACTCATGCGCGGGCCGTCAAAAGCCCCTCCCCCCCCCCCCCCGTCCTCAGCGGGAACGTCAGTGTCTACGGACCCAGAGGGGTGGCGCCATGTTGGCAGTGTACTGTAGTGTCGCAGAGTAGTAAAAAGTTGTGGAATATTGTCAAAGTTCCTTTGCCTATGCCGAGAGGCAGAGGCAGTAGGTTAGCCAAGAGCTAAGAGGACTGCGCATGTATCAGAATGTGTCGTCACACAGGGGCAATGGCCTGGTTACACACAACAGCTGAGAGAGGATTGCTTAGCACGCGGGTTTGTGTTAGACGGATACTTTCGTAGAGTGTGAGACAGAGGTATAGCGTCAGCTGTACTGCATTTCACAACTTCGCGTAAATCTGCCGTAACAACACGTAACTCTGTCGCAAGAACACCTAAGGGGTGAGTACGACAGATGAATAAGCAGTATAAGTGGAACGAATGCATTCATTGCAAACGAGCATGACGTCAGGACGTCGCTCGTGCTTCCTTTAAATACGCCAGCTTTGATAGCAACAGAGCACTCGCAGTTAGACTTGCAGTTAGGTGTGTACTGGGTCGCCGCGTAGCGCTCAGCTCGGTGATCGACATGTTAATCTTTATTGAGGAGATGTTGCAGTAAGGGCGGCCCATCCAGCAGCAGACGTGAGGGGACAGTACCAGCTCTGGTCCTCTCTGTTGCCGCTGTCAATCATCGACCCAGGATTAGCAGACATCGCGGCAGACTCGCTCGCCGCCAATGCTGACCACATCAGTGAGCCGTCGTCGAGATCGTGCGGGGCCTAGGCCCTGTGCATCCGCCGTCACAACCGGGTGAGCCGACGACGCTGGGGGACTGCAGCCCGTTCCGCCCGTCCACTGCGGATGAGCCACCAGGAGGAGCAGGGAAAAAGATGGGGCGGGATGGAGTACACTCCGCACTACGAGAACACCTCTCGTGCCGACAGCGCCGGGACTCCAACCCAGAGATTCCACGCGCAACAGCTTGCTGTCCGCAGCCGAGCCGGCCGCAAGCCGGTCGCCGCCAGCCACGCGCGGCCGAAGTAAGGACATTCCTCCGCTACGTCGCAGCAAGCGGCGCTGCGCTAGCAAGCGGCACGGATCTGGTGTCATCGCTACGAGTCAGCGAGGACTCGGGGAAGGTCGTTGATATCACCAAGCCACACTGTACTCGGCAGGAATACAGGTGTTATGAATTAATAATATTTCTTTGGCGTTTCTGACGCTTCTACAGCCATTTCCTAGCTTTCTGACAACTGGAGAGGTCACCGCTCGGCCTCCAGTCCACCGTAGGCGACCGGAACCACCGGGGCTCCTACAATACACAAATCAGACGCCGCATCTCCCCTCTCCAGGAAGACTGCACTACACCAGCGCCCTCTCCGGCGCTGGCATACAGGGAGCAGACGAATGCACTCGAGGGTCCAGTTCGTCAACCCAGATCGTCTCGTCAGTTCAGAAGCTCAGCTCCACCGGACAGTGGCTGCCGACGTCATAGCTGAAACCTCCTGGCAGATTAAAACTACGTGCCGGACCGAGTCTCAAACTCGGGACCTTTGCCTTTCGCGGGCAAGTGCTCACCATCTGAGCTACCCAAGCACGACTCACGCCTCGTCCTCACTGCTTCACTTCTGCCAGTAAATCGTCTCCTAACTTCCAAGGACGGGGCTCAGATGGTGAGCACTTGCCCACGAGACGCAAAGATCCCGAGTTCGAGTCTCGGTCCGGCACACAGTTTTAATCTGCCAGTAAGTTTCATATCAGCGCACACTCCGCTGCAGAGTGAAAATCTCATTCCGAAAACATCCCCCAGGCTGTGTGGCTAAGCCATGTCTCCGCAATATCTTTTCTTTCAGGAGTGCTAGTTCTGCAAGGTTCGCAGGAGAGCTTCTGTAAAGTTTGGAAGGTAGGAGACGAGGTACTGGCAGAAGTAAAGCTGTGAGGACCGGGCGTGAGTCGTGCTTGCGCAGCTCAGATGGTGAGCACTTGCCCGCGAAAGGCAAAGATTCCGAGTTCGAGTCTCGGTCCGGCACGCAGTTTTAATGTGCCAGGAAGTTTCGTAACAGCGCACACTCTGCTGCAGAGTGAAAATCTCCTTCTGGACGTCATATTACGTCTGCGAGAACCAGCGCAGCTGGAAAGATAGTGTGCTGTTGAACTGATAAAAGAATTTATTCAGACATTGGAAATGTTTGCTAATTTCTACACGTTTGCTTCTCCCACTATGAGTAAATGTGTTTGATTATTCAGTTATAGCATTCCTAGTTCATATTCTTTAGTGTGCCCAGCTGTCCTGGTCTGACTCCTGCTTCCTAGTCCACGAATTGCTGTTGTGAATACCTGAGATACAACACCCTACTTTTTTTCAGTATTAATTTACACTGCCTTAGATGAAAAGCGAAGCACCTGAAAGGGGAGGAAGAAACAGAATGATATTTCACGGCATGAGATGATATGGAACTTTTTTTTTTTCAAGGATTACACAATAGAGTAAAATTTACAAAGAGCTTAACAGTAAAAAATGGTTCAAATGGCTCTGATCACTATGGGAATGAACATCTGAGGTCATCAGTCCCCTAGATTTAGAACTACTTAAACCTAACTAACCTAAGGACATCACATACATCCATGACCGATGCAGGATTCGAACCTGCGACCGTAGCAGCAGCGCGGTTCCGGACTGAAGCGCCTAGAACCGCTCGGCCACAACGGCCGGTTGCTTAACAGTAGAAGGCCCGTTATCAGTATGACATTGTACCCGGTGTGTCCTGCATGCATGCACCGATTCGGTTGGGAATGGTTCATAAATATAATCTTTCCTCTCCTGAGGTAAGGCGGGCCAACTGTCGTAAATGGTCATTCATAAAATGGATATAAGCGCCAGGACGAAGTTGACGTTCGAGACAGTCGCACACATGTCCTATAGGGAACGGATCTGGAGATCGTGTTGGCTACGCGAGTACTTCAGCATCACAACAGGATTTATAGACACGTGCCATGAGTGGACTAACATTATCGTGTTGGAAAATGGTACTACAATACTGCCGCATAAGAGGTAACAAATGTCCGTGATGAATCATTGTACCATTATTGTTCCCTCAATCAGTGTGAGACATGATTGGAGTCGTGTGATGGCTCCCCTCATGATGACGCTAGAGAATTGGAGTCGGCCGACGCCATACTCGCAGACATCAACATTGGTATTTATTATTATTTTCAGCCGAAATGGTTATGTTTGTGAACCGTGACTGTGCGGGATGATTATTTATTTCTAGTTTCTGCTACCAGTCACTTTTTTATTTTATGTTTAATCTAACATAATACAACGCGTTTAGAACATGTTCCGTTCATCTTCAGGCGTTTATACATACATACATACAGAGAAATGTTACTTAAAAATAGACAGTCTTAAACTAGATTAATCTAGATCTCTTTGTCCTTTGTTTGTTACTGTAGCAGAAGACATCAGTGATGTTTCTGGTGGTTTTCTTCCTTGTAGCCGATATTGTATACAATGTGCAATAGTGTAATGACAAACAACAGCTCCGCCATTACACCAGTGATGCAAGTGAAGCAGCAAGATGATTAAATCGTAAGTGATCAACTGTCATATAAAAGCGTTTCACACTATTTTCGTAAGGCATAACTGATGCAAATCTATCTGCATCCTATACAGGCTGTGATATCATACATAGTCAACCACAAGGTAGAAAACCAGCAGTAGACCTCACTGATTTCGATTTCTAGCCATACACTGCCCCCCTTCTCTCCCCAAGATGCCACACCAGCCGCTACAGTAACAAACAATGGACAAAGAGTTCTAGATTAATCTAGTTTAAGACTGTTTATTTTTAAGTAACATTTCTCTGTATATATATATATATATATACGCCTGAAGATGAACGGAATATTCGAAATGCGTTGTATTGTGTTAGATTAAACATAAAATAAAAAAGTGACTGGTAGCGGAAACTAGAAATAAATAATCATCATGGGTAGCGCAAAAAATGGCTCTGAGCACTATGGGACTCAACTGCTGAGGTCATTAGTCCCCTAGAACTTAGAACTAGTTAAACCTAACTAACCTAAGGACATCACAAACATCCATGCCCGAGGCAGGATTCGAACCTGCGACCGTAGCGGTCTTGCGGTTCCAGACTGCAGCGCCTTTAACCGCACGGCGACTTCGGCCGGCTATGGGTAGCGCAGAATCGCGCTTTATCGCTACTTACAGGTCATGATACCGCTAAAAATACAGCATATAGCGCTGTGGTTTTAATTGCAGCTTACGAATTTGACGGCAATTCACTAGTTCGTCCCCGTGCATCCGGGCTATGTGTAAAACACAGAACCGACGCGGCAAGTATTCCGACAATGTTTTATACTATCGTCATTCAGCGGTTCCTGCTTCATGCACAGCCATTGTCCATGAGCAGATCGAAACCGGCCACATTATAATAAAGTGCCTGACTATCTATACGGTTTTATAAGTAAATTTCAAATATTATACTGTGATCGACGACTTTTCCCAATAATGTTTTCAAAAATGTGTAACGCGTCATTCGGATCTTTTCATAAATGACCAGCAATAATTTTTTTCATTTACAGGTTCGGTCAAGAAATACAGGAAAAACGTTTAATAAAATACTTCAAAACCGTTTGTACGTGGCCACATTTATCAATATCCGCTTACCGCTATGCCAGTTCAAATAAGCAAAGCAATCGGCTATTTTAAACTCTGACCGACAGCAGAGAAAATCAACCTCGTAACCTACCTTGCAGATGTGCAAAGCAGCGGAGTGAAGGATTAAGATACGTTTTCGAATAGCGGTTTTGAAACTAAGAGATAGAACGTCAGAAAACTGCAGGCTAATCCAACTTAGACATACCACTCGACATGGAGAATATTAAGTGTTGCAAATTTGACAGAAGTATAGCCACTAAATTAATATAATAGGGAATTAGGAACGAGATGTTGTTCCTGTCAACAACAGATAGAAAAACGACAAAGTTGTGTCAACTTGGGAATACGGAAGGGTCGTCTGCTGCGGATCCCCATGTCGAACAATGTGCAATTAACGGTGTGATCAGACACACTTGCTCCTGCATTAGAATTGTTGTCAGATCTGCCACACATCAGTACCTAATCTACGAACGAGCTGTCGATCTCCACGTTCTGTGATGAGGTGTAGACTTCCTACGGCTTGTCACTTACTCGTTAATCTACCCCCTCCTGTAATTTTCTCGCTACACAATTATCTCGAACTATTAGCAGTTATTGTCTACGACTCCACTAAACGGCAGGATTTAACATTGCAGACTCGGAAGAAAACAGCCCGATTATACTGTAGATGTTAATCCCACGTGGCATCAGTCAAACAAAGAAAATACCTTTTTCTGCCGTAGAAGAGGGTGAAAATAGTAGTGAATTCTCCGGGACTGGGATCTTATCAAAGTCTATGGACTACAACACAGCACTGCTTGCAGTCACAGAGCTATGAATTCTGCATTCCAACTCGTATGGCTGCACAATAATGTGACAAACTGGAGGGACGAGGATTACCGTGGTGCAGTCGTACGCTGCTCAAAGTTGATTTTACCGGCATATTTGAGAAAGGTTTTAAGTTTACCACGTTCACCTAGTCGTATATTTCATCAAATCAATCCTAAAATATAGCTTTCAGTTCACATTGAATTCAGATGTAACAAAGTCGGTCGACATTAAAAAATAGAAATGACAGAAATAATGCAATAAATCTATTAACGTGAACAGATGTGAACTTCTACAGACACTTCGAGGGGTATTAATGTGACTTTAGCCTTTTAGGCTTCTTCTTCAGATTTCATATTTTTCATCTCCACCTTCAACCTAGCATTAAGACAGTGTGAGGAATTGATTCGTGTGAATATTTTTTAGCTTATTTCGTAGCTCGTTGGACACCTTTGATTTAACTATAAGAAGATGTAATTTCAAATCGTAGAATACAAAACGTGGCACCCATATTCATAAACAGATTTATTTTGATACTAAATGAAACAACAAGTTTGCTGTTACCAGTCACTATTTATCCCCACGACGTTTTTCAAAGGTTTAAACCTCCTTCATCAGGTGGGTTTAAATTTGTTAGTATGACATTTGTGTGTGTGTGTGTGTGTGTACATCAACTACTGCCACAAACTGTACATCCATCTGCATATTTTAAAGCATTAACCGATGTGTTACCCTAATCCTTATGCAGATAATACATGTAACAGATATAGTCTTAAGACCCCCTACCTTGTAAAGTTTGCTCCCATACACTCTTTCCAACCTCTCTCTCCCTCTCACTTTCTCCTTCTCTTCATCTCCCTCTGCCTCCAGCCCTTCATTTATATCTCTGAATTCCAACCGAAACTGTTATTTGTGTATAATTTTACCACTGTAGCCAATATGATTATTTTACTTAAAGTTTGTAACAATTCACCTAATTGTATAATCGAGTATGAAGTTTAAGCTATTTCAACTTGTCAAAATCGGATTTATATACAACCTGAAGTAATTAATCCAACGCATGTAATCGACTCCAATGTAAACATCTCCAAATCCTTTAAAATTTATTCTGTAACAATGTTGTTACGGTGTACATTCTTTGCACTTTGTGATAATGTTTTCTCTTCTGCTGTACGATCCTTATACCCAGTACTTTCCAGGTGCCATATTTGTTCACAAATTGACAATATATATTGGATGTGTTACGACGGTGAAAGGAACCTGTGACCACTGGAGGTACTCTGTTTTACTTATTTTACGTTTACCGTTAGACATACGTTTAATTTTTTGTCATAAGTAACCCAAAACCACGTTCAGAAATAGTGTTTTGTCTCTCCTCCAGAAAGTGTCACACGTTCCTCGAAAAAATCTTAACACAACACAAACACAAATGTTATACTAACAAATGTAAATGCAGCTGATGATGGAGGTTTAAACCTTTGAAACGCGTCGTGAAGATAAGTAAACAGTGACTGGTAACAGTAAAATTGTTGTTTCATTTAATGTCAATAACAGTCACGGTAAAGCTTAAGTTAAAATGTTCGCATTTAAAGTTACTTTGATGTGCTATCGATTTATGCTCACCGTTTGTTTATCTACCCAATCTTATGAGACACAGTAAGTTTCACGTATTTCTATTCAAATTTTGTTCTTATGGTACAACTCGTTTCCAAACTCGCCGAATCAGGTACACCAAAACTAGCAAGTTTTGAATCTTGACCCCTCTTGGACAAACTTCCGTGGACGCCCTTGCATAGGAATGCAGCACAAACCAGTTCTCGAGATGTGCGTTCCCAGGCCCAGTGGCATAACAAAAAAATGGCTCTGAGCACTATGGCACTTAACTTCTGAGGTCATCAGTCCCCTAGAACTTAGAACTACTTAAACCTAACTAACCTAAGGATATCACACACATCCATGCCCGAGGCAGGATTCGAACCTGCGACCGTAGCAGTCGCTCAGTTCCAGACTGTAGCGCCTAGAACCGCTCGGCCACTAGGCCGGCGACTATACAGCCCAAATCGAGTGTTTGTCGATTACATCTGTGGAAAACATACACTTTCGCACGCACATTGTTCGAATCCTGATGTTTTTCACAACACCAAATAACAGTTTTGTTAATCGATGCAACGATTCACACGAGGTATAGAGAGAGAAGCCTTATCAAGAGTATTTACAGTGGAATACAGCGAGTACATCTTTAACTTCACGCTGTTGGCTTTCAGTCACCTGCAATATTTTATAAACGTCATCGTACGTCGCGATTTACTGTTAAAGGACCACTCTGATGTCATTTACGGTCACATGCTGTTTTTATGTTCCTAGCGATAAGAGCCTATATCCCGATACAGATTTCCAGGGCACGAGTTTATGTGTACTGGATGCGTGCGATAAACCGTATCAAATAGTTCAAATGGCTCTGAGCACTATGCGACTCAACTTCTGAGGTCATCAGTCGCCTAGAGCTTAGAACTAATTAAACCTAACTAACCTAAGGACATCACACACATCCATGCCCGAGGCAGGATTCGAACCTGCGACCGTAGCGCTCACTCGGTTCCAGACTGCAGTGCCTAGAACCGCACGGCCACTCAAGCCGGCATAAACCGTATGATCTCTTACAAGGGAGCTCTTGTCACAGGACGGCGTGCACGCTCTTTGCTGAGTAACGAATGAGTTTCGTTGTTGGCTAATTTGCCAGTGAAAATTAGACACTGTCATTGCTACGATTTCTGCGAAAATAATATATCACGGGTTGTTACCTATACGTGTAAATGACTTGGTTTTCTATATATGCTTACCAATTACACATTAATAAATACCACAGCGTTTTAAATTTTTAAAATATGTACCTTTTGGTGTACGACACTGTGAACGATGTAATTTCCTGCCGTTTAATAAGAAATGTACACATATTTATCTTCTATTTACTGGTTTTTAAGCGCTAATTTCTCTGTAGTGTAGAAGTATTAGAAGAGAGAATATGATTTCCATTTTTACTTTCAAAATATCCTCCGCTGTCGGTTCGACTTTTACGTTATTAGGCAATTCACCAAAGATATTCGAAGCTGCCTGTTTAACTCTCTGCAGAGCTACTATATTAGATTCTTGTTCTATTCTAGAAGATGAGGACATAATCCCATTCTGAAATTGTAGCATATTTTTTTTGGAGATTTCATTAGGGAATTTAGATTGCGAAAAGTGATATAGATTATTTACATACATGAAAAATATTACTTAATTATGGGTGAACAATATTTGTTATTCTTACTGCTTGGACCGCATAGTCGAGAAATAGTTATGTTATCGTCAGGACACTAATCAATGAGGCGTATTTTTTCGTGGTACTTCCCTTACGAGCCATCAAGCACGGTCTTTGGAAGTGGATAGTGACCGTATGTACAAGTGGCATAACAGTCTGCCCTCTGTCAAAGTAGCTTATGTGAGTGGACTTCCCCATTTGCGGTCCGTATCACCACAAGAATGATTTTCTCGTTCACCCCTGTCCCTCTTACATACTTTCCCTGGGCATCCCGTTGCCGCAGCACCTGCAGGCGGCGTCCGGCGTCGTGGTGGGCAGTGGTCATAACGTCGCAGCTCGTCAGCGTGGGTGCCAGTGCAGACACTGGCTGTGGCAGCGTACCACGGCACGCAGTACCTTCGCGTCCTCGCCAGCAAACCGTAGCCTACGCGGCACGCAACCCGCCGCATGCGGTGTCGGCCGCAGGGCCTCATTTCCTGGGACGACACGAACTGTACACAGCGCACCGCACACCGCACACCTTGTTATGCAGAGGCAGCCGCCCTGTGTGACCTGCACGGCAAACAGCAGAGTCCCACAGCCCACCCGAGGCAGCGACGACAGCAGGTGTTTTATTTACGTGACGTGTGCCAGCATGTTCTGTCTGCCTGTGCAACTCCGTGCAACAACACAGCCCAGTCGGCACACTGGATAAAGGTAACACAGATTCCTGGCAACTTTCGTTGAGATTGAGAGTAAATTAATCACTAGTAGCACCAATAATACTAGAGACTAACTAGGTGTCAAAATCGAGCAAAGTGAAGAAATGGATGCAAAACAACGTATTATGCACCAAGCAAGGTGGTTGTAAGAAGCCGAGTAGTATAGACAAAGTAGGCATTTCTCATTGAATAAAAGCTGCTAGTATCGAATACTGAAGGAAGAGATTGCCGAGAATGTTCGTCTTGAGCACTAAATTTCATGGAGGCAAATCACGGACTGTGAAGAAACCGGAAAGGAACAGGATCGAAGCGTTTCATATGTCGTGCTACAGAAAGACGTTGAAAATTACGTGCAATGATGACATAAGGAATGGGGAGGTAGTTCGCAGAATCGGTGAGGAGAGGTACATGAAAACATTGACAATAGGAACGGACTGAATGACAGGACACGTATTAAGAAAGCAAACAATAACTTTCATGTAAAATTTATGATCCCTTGATGCCTCAGAACATGTCCTAGCAACCGATCCCTTCTTCCTGTCAAGTTGTGCCACAAACTCCTCTTTTCCCCAATCCTATTCAGTACCTCCTCATTAGTTATGTGATCTACCCATCTAATCTTGAGCATTCGAAAGCTTCTATTCTCTTCTTGTCCAAACTATTTATCGTCCATGTTTCACTTCCATACATGGCTACACTCCATACAAACACTTTCAGAAACGACTTCCTGACATTTAAATCTATACTCGATGCTAACAAATTTCTCTTCTTCAGAAACGGTTTCCTTGCCATTGCCAGTCTACATTTTACATCTTCTCTACTTCGACCATCATCAGTTATTTTGCTCCCCAAATAGCAAAACTCCTTTGCTACTTTAAGTGTCTCATTTTCTAATCTAATTCCCTCATCATCACCCGACTTAATTCGATTACATTCCATTATCCTCGTTTTGCTTTTGTTGATGTCATCTTATATCCTTCTTTCAAGACACTGTCCATTCCGTTCAACTGCTCTTCCAAGTCCTTTGCTGTCTCTGACAGAATTACAATGTCATCGGCGAACCTCAAAGTTTTTACTTCTTTTCCATGGATTTTAATACCTACTCCGAATTTTTCTTTCGTTCCCTTTACTGCTTGCTCCATATACAGATTAGAGATGGGCAAAACTGTTCTTTTCAGAGATTGGATCATAACTGTTCACTCCCTGAAATGAATTAGCTGTTTTTCATGACTCACCACTCATTTACAAAAGAAAATAAATGAAAGGCACATTGCCCTTTAAACTTGGTTTATTCCAGTACTATACCTGTATTTTGATCTTATTTGATCCTATTTTGAAGTAACATAGATAATGAGTAAGAATTTTGTATTGTTTATTGAAATTTCCACGATATGACAAAGTTTTTGATTATTGATTTATTTTGCACTAGCGTGGTTTTTTGGGTGATCGGAAAATGTTGTAACTTGAGATTTACATTAACAATATATTTGGCTATAATGTATTAAAATTTCATTAACCTCATACAAATACATCGCAAGCCATATATTTTTCCTTTCGAAGACGCCTAAAATCGCAAAATCCGTACCAGAATAAGAAAAAAAAATATAAATTTGACTGTAAAACGAAAGTGCTGCATATAGCCTTACGCAGAATAAAACAAGGAAAATATTGGTGTATCACATTTTGCGATACGTTTATCGGTTCGCTCGTAATTAAAGCGTAAATTCGAGTGTCCATAATAAAAATCCTATAGTAAGAGTAGTCATCAGGAACCTAATCTAATCAGTTTAAACAAATAAAAATAAAATAAAAACAATTGATGTATACATAACATAATAATGTAATATACATAGCGGTATTACTATGAAGAACAATATCCAGTGGGGACAAACTCCGATGCAGAGGCGCTGAGTCGAGCAGGTCGAGCCGCGAGCTGTATTACTGCGTGAGCTGAGACCGCAGAGACCAGAGTGACACCAGAGTCGCTTTGCTCGACGCTCTGGCTAGAGTCGAGACGGTGGGGTGAGCGTTGAGCGGGCGAGTTCCGAGGGTGGGGGGAGCTCACCCGCTCCGAGACAAATCGTCCGCTCCCTTGCGAGCAGGTTTTTGCAAGTAGTTCCTATGTTATCCGCTAGGTGGCTCTCTGTCCTGTTGCTGGCATCAACTGCCCAGAGGGCAGGACGTGCGACTGAAACGATCGCCGACAGAGTGCGATGCGAAGTTAAGCTGCGCCAGACACTGCACAGTTCACACGGCAGACGACGCACAGAGACGGCACGGCATATGTGAAACACAAAATCCAATGGGGCACTGCACAATGCAGGCAGCCAAGGTAGAAGCAGGGCAGAGGCCGGCGCTGGCTGTGTTGTGTGGCGTGCACTGTGCTCTGACCAGCAGAGGCGCTGCTGATATGCTCCGTCTCTCTCTCTCTCTCTCTCTCTCTCTCTCTCTCTCTCTCTCTGCCTGGGAAACGTTTGGAGCTACCGTTCTTTTTTTCTGAATCACTGATTGTTCACTCCTTTGAAAGATTGAACTCTATGAATTAGTTCAAGAGCGGATCCCCCATCTCTAATACAGATTGAATAACATCATGGAGAGGCTACAGCCCTGTCTCACTTCCTTACCAACCGCTGCTTCCCTTTCATGCCCCTCGACTCTTATAACTACCATCTGGTTTCTGTACAAATTCTAAATAGCCTTTCGCTAGCTGTATTTTACCCCTGCCACCTTTAGAATTTGAAAGAGAGTATTCCAGTCAACATTGTCAAAAGCTTTCTCTAAGTCTACAAATGCTAGAAACGTAGGTTTGCCTTTCCTTAATCTTTCTTCTAACATAAGTCGTAAGGTCAGTATTGCCTCACGTGTTCCAATATTTCTAAGGAATTCAAACTGATCTTCCCCGAGGTCGGCTTCTACCAGTTTTTCCATTCGTCTGTAAAGAATTCGTGTTAGTATTTTGCAGCGTGGAGGGGAAATATCGTAGAGGGAGGCCAAGAGATGAATACATCAAGCAGATTCAGAAGGATGTAGATTGCAGTAAGTACTGGGAGATGAAGAAGCTTACACAGGATAGTGTAGCATGGAGAGCTGCATCAAACCACTCCCAGGAGTGAAGACCACAACAACAGCAACAACAACTTTCATGTTACGTCAGGGAGGTGTAGAGGGGTAGAAGCTACATGAGAAGACAGAGAGTGGAATACACCCAACAAATAATTATGTTGCTTGTACGTACAACTCGGCACAAGACATAAAACGATGAAGCGAGTGAGAACACTTATCATAAGTGTGTGTGTGTGTGTGTGTGTGTGTGTGTGTGTGTGTGTGTGTGTGTGTGTGTGCGCTCGTGTGTTTGTGTGTGTGTGTGTGTGTGTGTGCGCTCGTGTGTTTGTGTGTGCGTGCGTGTGTGTGTGTGTGTGAGAGAGAGAGAGAGAGAGAGAGAGAGACAATTTCATCAGGATAGACAAATTTTGCCTTATACATATACAGTATATTGATATGTTTTATCACCTACAGGTCTGTCACAATCGAACTCTGTCTCTTTCTCATATATGCGCGCACTCACACACACACACACACACACACACACACACTCACACACACACACACAGACACACACAGACACAGCGCTCGAGCGCGCGCACACACACACACACACACACACACACACACACACAAATACGTACTTAATATAATAATATTAATTAAAAAGTTACGTAAAATGTTGTCACTGTTGGCATATTTTCTGATTTTAGTGTACAGAAAGTTTATATGTTGAACTCACGACATGAAAATGAGCCTGTGGCCATTGGAAAATATTTATGTTTGTATTCCTCTTCGTCTACGTAATTAAAACGTACACGTAAAAGCGAAGCACTCCGTCTTCAGGCCACAAGTGGCCCATCGGGGCCATCTGACCGCCGTGTCATTCCCAGCTGAGGATGTGGATAGGAGGGACGTGTGGTCCGCACGCCGCTCTCCCGGTCTTTATGATAGTTTTCTGTGACCGGAGCCGCTACTATTCGCTCGAGTAGCACCTCAATTGCCATTACGAAGCTGAGTGCACCCGAAAAAAATGGCAACAGTGCATGTCGGCGCGGATATTCACCCATCCAAGTGCCGGCCACGCCCGACAGCACTTAACTTAGGTGATCTGACGTGAACCGGTGTATCCACCGCGGCAAGGACGTTGCCTAAAAAGTACACGTAAGTTTGACAAACTTCCAGCTCGCTGGAATCATTGCAGGTCAGCAACTTCTGTTAATCAGTACAACGAAAAACCAGACAAAGTTGCAAATTCCGCTTTTCTTACTTACTCGATGATACTTTCGGGACGGGACCCATTTTCAAATCATCGTGCCGAATAGACAAAATTGTATTTCCAAAAACACAAAAAACCTGTCAAAAATTATACGTATTATGAAATGCAAATGAACAGTTACAGCGCATACAGGTAACAGTGAAATTAGCAACCTTGGCTGGGTTATCGGTGTACTTTCGTAAGCTTGAGTTTTGTTCCAAAGTAGTTTCATAAGTTTCTTCTGCTGCCAGGCACTGTCACAGAATAACGAAAGTCGTACATGCAGTACATCCATATTGATAGACTTAAAGCCAACTGATAATGGAGTTGTAACGCTCCGAAACGCGTAATGGAAATTTTAATACAATTGTTAGTTGCTTAGTCTTATATCTCATGAATGGGTTGTATGAGTAATTGTAAAGTCGTGGAACAAATGCAGTACCTCTAGATGTTCAGAATTGTGTCTTTTTGAAATAGAGAAAGAGACAGACAATTCACTGAAAACAACTCAATAATCCCTTTACGAACTTTTATGTTACACGTTAATATGTGAATACAGCTGCACGCTCATAATTTGCAAGTGTTTTTTTAAAATACAGGTGTCAATTAGTAATTTCTATGCACCACCTTCTCCATGTGACGTTAATAGAAATTAGTCTAAGGAACAGAAAGACTGGACTTTTTTGTTTACAAATTTAACTTTCCTGCATGTCGGATTGTATATCATCGTGTAAGTGATCAAAATTGTTGGTGGCAGCATTCGGCACAAGTTTTGTGCTAAGGACAACCTTAATATGGAGAACTGAACGTCATTTCACCTTCTGGTACTGTAATTATTTGGATTATTTGTTCTTTTGAATTCTACTGGTTTATATACAAAGAGAAAAATAATGATGCAATGATTATATTGTGAAGCAGTGGTCACAATGCATAAATCCGAAAAAATATGCGTGCACAATGACCGTGAACGAACACCACATACTATTGTTATTGACAACTTGAATACAACGTATTAATGTTCCGCGGTAATGTTTATTAGTTCGTTATGAACCGGCTTTCAGCTTCTTAGGCCATCGTCAGATAACTTAACGCTGAACAGATAGTCCACACAACGTCAGCAAAAATTCATAGCTGTACGAAGAATACTGCACAAACATTCGTGACATTTTGTGACCATATCGATACAAAACACAAGCATGTTGAAATACCTAAAAAGAGACACTGAACAGATAAATCTTACATTGCAGTACATTCAAATATTAAAAGTATGTCAGTGTGTAAATAAAAAATGTGCTACAAGTCGGTAATGGCAGAGGCCACTTTGTCATGTGGACAAACTGGTGAATGTGATGAAAGGAGCGAATAAAGGGAGGGGAAGAAAGACGTCGATGGAATGTGGGTGTGAAACAGTGATAACAATCTTATTTGATAATGGTGAGGGGAATATTAATTGGCTGCTACTTTCATAAGGATAGTAGTGGAACTGCGTTTGGCCATAAAGGACCAGGTCTGGATTCTTTAATTGGTGTTTATTAATGGTCAGAATTGCAAGTAATGTTAGTTTTCTCACTTTAGTTCCTTTGTGGAGGACATCACAGTTATTATTCGTCTCACCATTAGGTAATAAGCTTGTTATAACTGTCTCATACCCACATTCAATCGACGTCTTTCTTCCCCTCCCCCCTCCCTTTATTAGGCCTGTTCATCACATTCACCAATTTATCCATATGACGTAGTGGTCTGTGCCATTACTCAGTTGTAGCACATTTTCTGTTTTACACACTGACGTAGTTTTAATATTTGAAAATATTTTAATGTAAGATTTATTTGATCAGTGTCTCTCTAGGTATTTCACCATGCTCGCGCTTTGCATCGCTGAAATTGTGTGGAATATCTGTCCAACATTAATTTATCTGACGATGGCCTAAGTAGCTGAAAGCCGATTCATAACGAACTAATAAATATGATGTTAGAATTATATTAATACCTTTAGCTGCTGACGGGCGTTGATACATATCAACGGGGACAGGTGCAAATGTGTGCCCCAACCGGAAATCGAATCCGGGATCTGCTACTTACATGACAGACACTATCCATCTGAGCCACCGAGAACACAGAGGATAGCGCGACTGCAGTGACTATCTCGCGCACGCCTCCCGCGAGACCCACATTCTCACCTTGTATGTCCACACACTACATTCATAGTGTCCCACCCCAACACACTCATTACTCGTGAAAGACATTCTTACCAAGTCCCGCAAGAGTTTGGGGAATATGTGTGCATCCGCACAGAAGAAGAAGGTCATGGCCGCTATTGCCAGAAATATATACTTATTTCGATGTGGTGTCTGTTCTATCCATGTAAGTATATCCATGTAAGTATATAATAAAAATGATTGTGGAACATTAACACGTATTCAAGTGACTCGTATGTTCTTCCAAGAACCGACGGAATATTCCATAAATAGTGTCATTCTTACATCACGTTACAAAGCAATTTAAATCTTTCTTAAAGACGAGTTATCACACAGTATTATTTAATTCGACAATATTCAATGAAAATATGTTACCTTAAGCGGTTTTTCTATCCCCAAGATTTACAATGATCAGAAATGGAAATTCAACAGAACTGAGTTGTCTTAGGAGAAAAAAAAGAGGCAACCTCAATTTCTTTCATTTTAAATTCTGATCGATATTTACACCTATATCTTTTAAAGCATCGCCGGCCTGTGTGGCCGAGCGGTTCTAGGCACTTCAGTCTGGAGCCGCGCGACCGCTACGGTCGCAGGTTCGAATCCTGACTTGAGCATGGATGTGTGTGCTGTCCTTAGCTTAGTTAGGTTTAGGTAGTTCTAAGTTCTAGGGGACTCATGACCTCAGATGTTAAGTCCCATAGTGCTCAGAGCCATTTGAACCACTTTTTTTAAAGCATCCATCTTACTTATTATTTTCTTTTAATGTGTTAGACTTACAGTTGGTCAAGTAGCTCTAGCAGTGCAGAACTGGATATGTTGCGTCTTTTTGAAATTGAGAGTGAGACCGTTTACAGAAAAAGTACTCAATTATACTTTTCGAATAACATTTAGTACTTTTCTCCTGTTGCCGTATATATTTTTGGGTTGGTTACACTACTACTGACGTCTGTAAAAAATACTAATCTTCATTTCTGTATTAGATCTGTTTACAGATACGCGAAATAATGTGGACCCAATATTGAACCTTGTGGGACTCCAGAAGTGGTACCTCCACAGTCAGTTGATTAACCAATCCCGGTGACGGCCCTCTTTAGTCGCAATATCCCTCACTGGAGTTACGGAAAGTGTGCCGAGACACGTCCCCAGCGAATGGAGCGTAATGCCCCTACTCCCGCATCTTGGGAACAGCGCAGAGCAGAGCGGCTGGCCCCCTGGAATTAGCTGTGCTGGCCACGGGCGTGTAGCCAGCCGCATACATTAGTGGCAGCTGCGCCGCTGTCCGGAACAGCTGCTGCGCTGCGTTGCGCCCACAGCGCACAGTGCGGTCGGCCCGAAGGGTGGGGAAGGGGGGGGGGGGAGACTTCCCATACAGGCCGCGCCGCGCGCCAAATAAAACCACTCTGTTCCTGCTTTGTATTTAGAATTCCGCCGAAGTCCATATCAGGAACACCCCCCCATATTAAACGAGCCATCTAAGCACTGCAAATATAGCGGAAAATTTACATTGATATTTTGCAGGACTTGATATGGAGAGTTCCTATAGTTCAATTCTTTTATCCTGGCGGTTCGCGCATGCCCGTCCAGACGCGGGAGATTGCTGCGTTGCCAGTTGTACGCGCCAAGAGAAGCAGCGCCATAGTACAGTTCGCAAACTTACGTTTAGGGGAGAGCGCGCAGTTTATGAAGTAAACCCACCACGACCGCATTAAACCTTCCGCTGCTACAGAGACGTTCTAATAACCTTACCAAAACAAAGGTCAAAATTTTAATAACGATTGTGGTGTTGCTCACGCTGCTAAAGGCCGGCCGGTGTGGCCGTGCGGTTCTAGGCGCTTCAGTCTTGAACCGCGTGACCGCTACGGTCGCAGGTTCGAATCCTGCCTCGGGCATGGATGTGTGTGATGTCCTTACGTTAGTTAGGTTTAAGTAGTTCTAAGTTCTAGGGGACTGATGACCACAGATGCTAAGTCCCATAGTGCTCAGAGCCATTTGAACCACGCTGCTAAATACTGCATTATCGGGCAACAACAGTCATATTATGTGGCAGGTGTCATTAGAGCACAGTTAATAAAGTCATTTTATGTAATAATCAGAAAACTAGGCACTCATCTTTTTGTGTTTCCCACGCTGGTCTCATCGTGAAATCATGACTCAATCGTTGAAAATCTAGGTGGTTATGATTCCAAGCTCGGATGCAAAGAGGCCTAGGTTTTATTCTGCTATATTCAAAAGTTTTGTAGATGCGCTTCACAAACCATTCTTGAAGATTACACTTTGGCAGGACAACGGTGATGTAAAAAAGTAATCAGCACTCCGAATTTAAGTTACACTTCCTTTTAATTTCAATATCACGTGACACACAAACATCACTTCACAATACAAAACATACTTGAAAACATCTCTCTCACAGTCACTGTTAAAGTTCACATTTTATAGGCGGACTATGTTATGCGTCTTTCCAACATGACGTCCAACACTTGACTTTTTCCACGTCCGACTCTCTAACAACTTAACAACTAATTAACTATCGCTTACGCGCCCAAAAATCAGAGTTACAGGTACGTCACAGATCATAGTGACAAAAGAAAGAATACATATAAGAATATTATCATTGCAATATAAACATATCGATGTATCACAAATGAAATCAAATCTGAATGTTGTCTCAGAAATATGTTAAGTAGTTAACAGAAAAACAGTAGAATATTACTGGTATCGAGAGGTTCAGATGAGGTACCATAATGGTTACGTAATTCAAGTACCATCACAACGTGCTCCCCGCATTCCGCGATGTGCGCGATTTTGTCATCATTGCACTGCTCGCCTGTGCAGACACATGCTGTTTCGACTGCTTTGACACACTTTATCATTCGATTTCACGAACACTATTTGGCCCAAAAATTTGATTTTTACACATCTTCTTGAATGATACCTTCCCCCCATAAATGACTTAATTTTGTTTCGATGTTCAACGTAGTTATTGTGCAGCATTAGACGTAGTAAACCATTGCACGAAATTTTGAAGAGTTTGCAGAGGTAAAAGTCCATAGCATATACTTTCCCTATGGTCGATTTTAGTTGCCACTAGAAATTTCAAAAAATTACATTCAAACGAATAAAATTCATGAAGTAAGACACTGCGATATTGTTTTTAAATAAAGAAGTATTAAGCACCGATCAAGGGTTGAACTCAAAACCTTTCGCTTAGCAGCCATACACTTTAACCATTACGCTAACGCAGCTCGTCATTAAATAATGCTCCCGGAGAATTTTAAAATATCACGCAAAATACCGACAAACACTGTTGGTATGGCTATGAATTATTCACGTTTCGTCGAAGTACAATAGGAAATAAACAATTACCACTGTTCTTTATTGCGAAAAAGCGGTTAGTGAGAATGATACAAACATCTTTCCTTGCAATCGCCGGAATTAGGAGGTTTATTGCTTGTTTGGTTTAATTAATTAATAGAATATGAAGCAATTGGTATAAAGAATACTTTTTCCAAACTTTTTTTAAAAGAAAGTCTGCTATCAAGACATTGCTTCAATTTATTTATGACTGAAAGTTTCTAAAACTGAAGACACTCGTCTGTGCTCTGCACTGCAGTCGAGCTTTGGCAATGTCGTTCTCTGTTCATTGGCTGACTGTGTTCTGTAACGTCAGATGCGCAGAACGAACCTAAACTCGGCCGCCGTCATAAATGACGCACACTTTAGTACCGTATTGAATTGCTCCACTTCCCACGTCGTTCATGCGCTTCAGCAGATTGTCGTAAAGTTTTGCTTACTACCACGAAAAAATGAAGTATAATACACTCCTGGAAATGGAAAAAAGAACACATTGACACCGGTGTGTCAGGCCCACCATACTTGCTCCGGACACTGCGAGAGGGCTGTACAAGCAATGATCACACGCACGGCACAGCGGACACACCAGGAACCGCGGTGTTGGCCGTCGAATGGCGCTAGCTGCGCAGCATTTGTGCACCGCCGCCGTCAGTGTCAGCCAGTTTGCCGTGGCATACGGAGCTCCATCGCAGTCTTTAACACTGGTAGCATGCCGCGACAGCGTGGACGTGAACCGTATGGCAGTTGACGGACTTTGAGCGTGGGCGTATAGTGGGCATGCGGGAGGCCGGGTGGACGTACCGCCGAATTGCTCAACACTTGGGGCGTGAGGTCTCCACAGTACATCGATGTTGTCGCCAGTGGTCGGCGGAAGGTGCACGTGCCCGTCGACCTGGGACCGGACCGCAGCGACGCACGGATGCACGCCAAGACCGTAGGATCCTACGCAGTGCCGTAGGGGACCGCACCGCCACTTCCCAGCAAATTAGGGACACTGTTGCTCCTGGGGTATCGGCGAGGACCATTCGCAACCGTCTCCATGAAGCTGGGCTACGGTCCCGCACACCGTTAGGCCGTCTTCCGCTCACGCCCCAACATCGTACAGCCCCCTTCCAGTGGTGTCGCGACAGGCGTGAATGGAGGGACGAATGGAGACGTGTCGTCTTCAGCGATGAGAGTCGCTTCTGCCTTGGTGCCAATGATGGTCGTATGCGTGTTTGGCGCAGTGCAGGTGAGCGCCACAATCAGGACTGCATACGACCAAGGCACACAGGGCCAACACCCGGCATCATGGTGTGGGGAGCGATCTCCTACACTGGCCGTACACCACTGGTGATCGTCGAGGGGACACTGAATAGTGCACGGTACATCCAAACCGTCATCGAACCCATCGTTCTACCATTCCTAGACCGGCAAGGGAACTTGCTGTTCCAACAGCACAATGCACGTCCGCATGTATCCCGTGCCAGCCAACGTGCTCTAGAAGGTGTAAGTCAACTACCCTGGCCAGCAAGATCTCCGGATCTGTCCCCCATTGAGCATGTTTGGGACTGGATGAAGCGTCGTCTCACGCGGTCTGCACGTCCAGCACGAACGCTGGTCCAACTGAGGCGCCAGGTGGAAATGGCATGGCAAGCTGTTCCACAGGACTACATCCAGCATCTCTACGATCGTCTCCATGGGAGAATAGCAGCCTGCATTGCTGCGAAAGGTGGATATACACTGTACTAGTGCCGACATTGTGCATGCTCTGTTGCCTGTGTTATGTGCCTGTGGTTCTGTCAGTGTGATCATGTGATGTATCTGACCCCAGGAATGTGTCAATAAAGTTTCCCCTTCCTGGGACAATGAATTCACGGTGTTCTTATTTCAATTTCCAGGAGTGTATTTAATTTCTTTTTTGTTTTACGTACAAAGGTTAAATTAGCGTATTTCAGCAAACTATTATGGTGCGGATAAACATGGCGAATGAGCATCTCGTAATGTGTCAGGAAGCGACACATTGTCATTGATGTGAGCCTTGTTATTCTTGGCTCTGTGCTGTCGTGCACCCTCTGCGCCAGAGAAGAGCAGATAGGATGGAGCTGTCATGAGTGCAGTCGGTTGTGAGCCTGTGAATAGGATGCACCCGAGGTTATAGTAAACTGACTGCAGGAGTTGGTCTCGGTGTTTCCGGGGTTTTACTGTACATGAAGTGGGGCCAGGCAGTGGCGTGACTGTGTACAGCGGTACTTGCAGCAGACAATTGGTTCTCATCTGTACTGGATTTCGGATTAGCGCCCGGCGCTGAGAGGTTCCAAATGGAGGCTCTCAACGTAACACTGGAGCATCTATTGTAGAATACAAGAATATTAGAATTTTCAGGTGGGAACGTGTTATTGACAGACGTAGTCTACTCAACAAAATATACGGGGGTCACTCCAAAAGAAATGCACACTTTTTTTATCCATCTTTTATTCTACATGTTTGAAAGTTTTTCAGTGTGTAGATACATCCTCTAGAAACAATATATTCCTTTCTCCACATAATTTCCATCCCTCTCAACTGCCTTATGCCATCTTAGAACCAGCGCCAGTATACCCGTACAGTAAAATTCTGGACCAACCTGTTGGAGGCACTGCTTGGCAGCGTGCACGAGGGAGTCGTCATCTTCAAACCTTGTTCCACGAAGAGAGTCTTTCAGTTTCCCAAAGAGATGATAGTCACATGGAGCCAGGTCAGGATTGTAAGGCGGGTGTTTCAGTGTTGTCTATCCGAGTTTTGTGAACGCTTCTATAGTTTTTTAACTGACATGTGGCTGTGCCTTGTCGTGGAACAGCAAAACATCCTGCTTTTGCCGATGTGGTCGAACACGACTCAGTTGAGCTTGAAGTTTCTTCAGTGTCGTCACATATGCATCAGAATTTATGGTGGCTCCACTTCGCATGATGTCCACAAGCAAGAGTCCTTCGGAATCGAAAAACACCGTAGCCGTAAATTTTACATCAGAATGCGTGGTTTTGAATATTTTTTTCTTGTGTGAATTTACATGATACCACTCTATTGATTGCCTCTTCGTCTCTGGTGAAAAATGATGGAGCCATGTTTCATCACCTGTCACAATTCTTCCAAGGAATTCATCTCCACCATTCTAGTACTGTTCCAAAAGTTCGCTGCGTACTGTTTTTCTTGCTTCTTTGTGGGCCACTGCCAGCATCCTGGGAACCGATCTCGCACAAACCTTTTTTACGCCAACACTTTCAGTATTCTGCAAACACTTCCTTCCCCTACCCCAACGTAACGTGACAATTCGTTCACTGTGATGCGTCTGTCAGCAGTCACGAATTCGTTAAATCTATGCACACTGTCTGGAGTGTGTAAAGTACGAGGCCTGCCGCTGCGAGGACAATCCTCAATATTGCCGTGCCTGCTTTCATTACGTAACCTGGTTGCCCACCGGCTAACTGTACTGCGATCGACAGCAGCATCTCCATACACCTTTTTCAACCTCTTGTGAATGTTTCCCACTGTCTCATTTTCACAGCACAGGAATTTTATGACAGCACGTTGATTCTACGAGCGTCAGGTGTAGCAGCCACCTCGAACACATGCTGTGACGGCGTCACTCACGGGAACAGCTCGAACTAAGTTTGAAAATAAGAGGGAAGGATGTATCGACACACTGTAAAACTTTCATACATGCAGAATGAAAACTGTATTTCTACAAAAAAAGTTTGCATTTAAAAAATGGTTCAAATGGCTCTGAGCACTATGGGACTCAACATCTTAGGTCATAAGTCCCCTAGAACTTAGAACTACTTAAACCTAACTAACCTAAGGACATCACACACACCCATGCCCGAGGCAGGATTCGAACCTGCGACCGTAGCAGTCCCGCGGTTCCGGACTGCAGCGCCAGAACCGCTAGTTTGCATTTCTTTTGGAGTGACCCTCGTACAATGCAAACAGGACGTTCACACTGTTGCCAACTGTGATGTCCTTAATTGTAGACTGTATTTCATTCTGGTGGATGTGGACTTGGAACTGACATTGTGTTCCGAGGGTTCGCTTTTAGACTCCTGGTTCTTAGACTTGAGCAAGTCAAAAAATGGTTCCACTGGCTCTGAGCACTATGGGACTTAACACCTGAGGTCATCAGTCTCCTAGAACTTAGAACTACTTAAACCTAACTAACCTAAGGACATCACACACGTCCAGGATTCCAAACTGCGACCGTAGCAGTCGCGCGGATCCGGACTGAAGCGCCTAGAACCGCTCGGCCACCATTGCCGGCTTGGGCAAATCAATTAGGTCGGTTCCGTACCGTCTCCATTCGGACTTGGCTGTAGTCATTACGGGTGCAGCTAAGTAGGACCTTTGGTCAGTTTTGATGGAGCTTTTGGCAGCTAAGGGTGTGGTGCGTGAGTGTGACATGGCCCATTAGTAACCTGGTGATTACTGTATTACAGTTGTACAAAATTCTGAACGACAGAGGTGGTCAGGAAGTAGCATATTAGTTAAAATGTTCAAATGTGTGTGAATTCCTAAGGGACCAAACTGCTAAAGTCGTCGGTCCCTAGTCTTATACACTACTTAAACTAACTTATGCTAATATCAACACACACACCCATGCCCGAGGTAGGACTCGAACCTATGGCCGGAGGGACCACGCAGTCCGTGACATGGCAACTCAAACCGCGCGGCCACTCAGCGCGGCAGTATATTAGTCTTTTGTCTTTAATTTAAAATATGTAATTGTTTTTGTTATTAAATACATTTTATAAGTTACATGATCTATGACTCAGGGATTCTGAAGTTAAATGGAGCTCATCGTGATAGTTATTTTATGTAATGTTATTTAAAAATTTTTTTTTGCTGTTTACAATTAAAACTACGAACTGTGGGGGTATTGTTTAAAGTCATGTCCTCTTGCGCATGCAAAAATTTTTATGAAGTTGTATACCTCTGACACTGCGTCAACTTGGAGGCGGTCTGAATGTTAGAATGTTACGTTATTCTTGAAGAATCAGGCTTGCTGAGATCGCTAGCAATTCTTTTCATTTTAAAATGTAAATTTTCACTGCCGGAAATAACACAAGTAATTAAATGGTCCGGGATATTATGCCGTCGTCGAATGGATTTCACTTTAAAATCCAATGCTTCGTCCCCTCCTGCGGAGGACATTGCTTGACGCAGAATTAAAACATCTCAGCAGTGCATTTCAGAAGGATGTTATTCGTTCCCTGTGGTGAAAAGACCGTTAAGACCACCGCGTAGAAATCGTATTGATGCTCAAGCGCCCGTGAATCGGAAGTTTTCCTCCCTTTCATTAAGGACGTTACTGACCGCAAAGAAAAAAATCTCTAAAAAGCGGAACATCGCGGTAATAAACAAATCCAACCGGAAGGTACAACATCACCTAAAATCGTCCAAGGACGCTTTCCAGTCGCTAAAAAGAATCAGGAATTTATAGAATGCCGTGTAGTTGTGGGAGGTGTAGGTGCGTACTACAAAAAGAACGGTAAAAAAAACAGCAACACAAGGGTATTTGCAGAAGAGAGGAGATTGACAGATCAGCTGTTGCGAAATATGCTTTGCAGCCGGAGGGCCACACATTCATTCTGATAGGACTCAAGTACCGGCAGCTACAAGTGGATACCATGAAAGGTTATACAGAGAGGCAGTGGAAATTGTAAAACACCCCAGCAATTTCAATAGGAAGGTGATAGCAAAAGCGGACAACGGCAGTCAACCACGGCCAATTGCACTCACGCATTCAAATCATGTGACATCACTCCATTTGGGTGTGGCCGTGCGGTTCTAAGCGCGTCAGTTTGGAACCGCGTGACCGCTACGGTCGCAGGTTCGAATCCTGCCTCGGGCATGGATGTGTGTGATGTCCTTAGGTTAGTTAGGTTTAAGTAGTTCTAAGTTCTAGGGGACTGATGACCTCAGTAGTTAAGTCCCATAGTGCTCAGAGCCATTTGAACCATTTGAACTCCATTTGGCAGAAGCACGTGAAAGAGGAATTTTGTAGTCAGTAGGGAGCCAGAGTATGAATCGGACATTCACAGTAGCTACGATCCCCCTTGAAAATTTCCTCCGAAAATTAGGACGAAACCACGGCATATTAGCCTGCAACATTTTATTGTCATTTCTTTTTAGTACTGTGACCGGTTTCGCAGAGCTACGCTTTCATCATCGGATCATGTAACATTATTGGTTGTTTAAACACTGAAAATATATGAATGTGTAGTGTCTGTTCCTTAGGACATGTCCGAAAGAACAGACACCATGCGGAAACCACAGCTGTGAAACATATTGTGCAAACTGAAGGAGGAGGAGGATGAAAGAAAAGGGAAGGGATTATTGATGCAGGCTGCATCAAGACTTGTGCGGCATCAGTGGCGACGAGTAAAAATGTGTGCTGGACCGAGGTTCGAACCTGGGACTCCTGCCTAGTAAGTGACTGACTCCTCCGGAACAGGCTCTTGGAGGCCCAACAGTACCGACCGGCCATCATGTCATCGTCAGCCCACAGGCGTCACTGGATGCGGATATGGAGGGGCATGTGGTCAGCACACCGCTCTCCCGACCGTATTTCAGTTTCCGAGACCGGAGCCGCTACGTCTCAGTCAAGTAGCTCCTCAGTTTGCCTCACAAGAGCTGAGTGCTTCCCGTTTTCCAACAGCGCTCGGCAGACCGGATGTCACCCATCCAAGTGCTAGCTCAGTCCAACAGCGGTTAAGTTCGGTGATCTGACGGGAAACGGTGTTGCCGATGCGGCAAGGCCGCTGGCCCTTCCTAGTAAGTGCTGATGCACAATTGAGTCCGACCTACTCCGGGAATCTCTTAAATATAGAGCACCGAGGAATGGACAGGAACTGCAAATAGGTGGCGCTAGGTGGGATTGTGGGTCAGCCGAGGGGTGTGTCGAGATAATCGGCAGAAGTTGTGGTAAACACTTTGTCCGGGTGGTGCAGTTGTTAACGCAATTTGTTTAGGTACGCCTGAAGAGGTGCAGTTTCCTTTTTTCTTTTTTTCCATAGGACATAGGTAGTGGTGGCAAATAGATCTTTCTGTTGTAGTTTCCATAGTGTTTCCATTCTGTGAAAAAAGAAGAAAACCACAACTGCTTAGTAAACAGGAGATCCCGGGTTGGAATCCCGGTCTGTCACACATTTTCATTCGTCACCGCTGATGCCGCACAGATTAAGAGGAAAAGGGAAATTTAGTACATCTACATCTACATGATTACTCTGCAATTCACATTTAAGTGCTTGGCAGAGGGTTCATCGAACCACAATCATACTATCTCTCTACCATTCCTCTCCCAAACAGCGCGCGGGAAAAACGAACACCTAAACCTTTCTGTTCGAGCTCTGATTTTTCTTATTTTATTTTGATGATCATTCCTACCTTTGTAGGATGGGCTCAACAAAATATTTTCGCATTCGGAAGAGAAAGTTTGTGACTGAAATTTCGTAAATAGATCTCGCCGCGACGAAAAACCTCTTTGCTTTAATGACTTCCATCCCAACTCGCATATCATATCTGCCACACTCTCTCCCCTGTTACGTGATAATACAAAACGAGCTGCCCTTTTCTGCACCCTTTCGATGTCCTCGGTCAATCTCACCTGGTAAGGATCCCATACCGCGCAGCAATATTCTAACAGAGGACGAACGAGTGCAGTGTAAGCTGTCTCTTTAGTGGACTTGTTGCATCTTCTAAGTGTCCTGCCAATGAAACGCAACCTTTGGCTCGCCTTCCCCACAATATTATCTATGTGGTCTTTCCAACTGAAATTGTTCGTAATTTTTACACCCAGGTACTTAGTTGAACTGACAGCCTTGAGAATTGTACTATTTATCGAGTAACCGAATTCCAACGGAGTTCTTTTGGAACTCATGTGGATCACCTCACACTTTTCGTTATTTAGCGCCAACTGCCACCTGCCACACCATACAACAATCTTTTCTAAATCGCTTTGCAACTGATACTGGTCTTCGGATGACCTTACTAGACGGTAAATTACAGCATCATCTGCGAACAACCTAAGAGAACTGCTCAGATTGTCACCCAGGTCATTTATATAGATCAGGAACAACAGAGGCCCCAGGACGCTTCCCTGGGGAACACCTGATATCACTTCAGTTTTACTCGATGATTTGCCGTCTATTACTACGAACTGCGACCTTCCTGACAGGAAATCACGAATCCAGTCGCACAACTGAGACGATACACCGTAGGCCCGCAGCTTGATTAGAAGTCGCTTGTGAGGAACGGTGCAAAAACTTTCCGGAAATCTAGAAATACGGAATCAACTTGAGATCCCCTGTCAATAGCGGCCATTACTTCGTGCGAATAAAGAGCTAGCTGCGTTGCACAAGAACGATGTTTTCTGAAGCCATGCTGATTACGTATCAATATATCGTTCCCTTCGAGGTGATTCATAATGTTTGAATACAGTATATGCTCCAAAACCCTACTGCAAACCGACGTCAATGATGTAGGTCTGTAGTTCGATGGATTACTCCTACTACCCTTCTTAAACACTGGTGCGACCTGCGCAATTTTCCTTTCTGTAGATACAGATCTATCGGTGAGCGAGCGGTTGTATATGATTGCTAAGTAGGGAGCTATTGTACCAGCGTAATCTGAAAGGAACCTAATCGGTATACAATCTGGACCTGAAGATTTGCCCGTATCAAGCGATTTGAGTTGCTTCGCAACCCCTAAGGTATCTACTTCTAAGAAACTCATGCTAGCAGCTGTTTGTGTTTCAAATTCTGGAATATTCCATTCGTCTTCCCTGGTGAAGGAATTTCGGAAAATTGCGTTCAATAACTCCGCTTTAGCGGAACAGTAGTCGGTAACAGTGCCATCGACACTGCGCAGCGAAGGTATTGACTGCGTCTTGCCGCTTGTGTACTTTACATACGACCAGAATTTCTTCGGATTTTCTACCAAATTTCGAGACAATGTTTCGTTGTGGAACCTATTAAAGGCATCTCGCATTGAAGTCCGTGCCAAATTTCGCGCGTCTGTAAATTTTAGCCAATCTTCGGGATTTCGCGTTCTTCTGAACTTCGCATGCTTTTTCCGTTGCCTCTGCAACAGCGTTCGGACCTGTTTTGTGTACCATGGGGAATCAGTTCCATCTCTTACCAGTTTATGAGGTATGAATCTCTCAATTGCTGTTGCTACTATATCTTTGAATTTGAGCCACATCTCACATAAAGACCAGCACTATTAAAGAGCCAATGTTACCTGCGTTCTGCAAAAGGTACATCAACAAATCGTAAGAACAAATACACAAATAAATGAAAAGCGAACACACTCCGTGTCTTTCAAAGATATTCGTTGAATAATTTATTTATTACGTTCTTCTTCTTCTTCTGTAGTGGTCAATCCAAGGATTGGTTTGCAACAGCTACAATGGCAGCTTGTCTCCATTCTTTGCGTCTTTCAGCTTTTCTCTTCATTTCTTTATAGGTGTTACATCCCACATCTTTCACGATTTGATCCATGTACCTCAGTCGTGGTCTTCCTCTTGGTCTTTTTCCCTCGACATATCCCTCTATGATTGCATTCAGGAGTCCTTTATGTCTTAATAGATGGTCTGTAAATTGCACTCTTCTTTTAACAATGGAACTCCAGAAGCTTCTCTTCTCACCTGCTCTTTCCAGAACCACTTCGTTTGTGACCTTGTCGATACATTTTATTTTGAGCAAGCGTCTATAGCACCACATTTCAAAAGAATTTAGCTTCTGGTCTTCCTCTGTCCCGAGAGTCCATGTTTCACACCCATAGCATGCCACACTCCACACATATGATTTCAAAAATCTTTTCCTGATTTCAAGGCTGATGCTCTTAGATGTTAATATGTTTTTGTTCTTGTTAAAAGCAGCCTTTGCTTGAGCTATTCTGCTTCTCACTTCTGCCTTGCTCCTTCCATCCCTGGTAATATTACTGCCCAGATAAGTAAATTTATCAACTTGTTCAAGCAGTTCATTGCCTACATGAACTTGGGCTTTCACTTGATCTTCTTTGTCGCATGCCATTACTTTTGTTTTTGCTTTATTAATTCTCATATTATATTCTCTACCCATAACTTTATCCATTCTATTCAGCAGGACTACAAGATCTTCTTCACTTTCAGCCAGGAAAGTTAGGGCTTTTTGCATAAGGTACCGAACTTTACAAAATCATTGACGAAATGATATGAATATTTCTCAAGTTCGTGAGTTTCTAACATTCATGCGACACATTGTATGGAAACGTGAAGTAACAATTGTGGCTTGAACAAAAGTGAACTTCCTTACCCTAGAATTTTCCCATTTCATGCAGACTCATGCGTGAATTACTGCTCTAGAGCAGGAGACCCATGCCAGATTTAATGGAGACATCGAGCTATGCAAAAAGAGGGCCTGTTAGAATTTTTCAGGGATTTTCACAGGCGTGTTTGACTGGCAAGACAGTGTTATAGACAGTCGAAAATAAATGCTGCACATCTCACGAGAAAATTATTTGCCAACTTCAGGAGCCGTCTTTCGGAACAGAAATTATGCATATTCTTCAAGAGCATAATTTCACAATGAAGGTGGTAGTAAAACTAATATTCATGAAACAATGACGTTTATTGTTTCAGAAATTCAGTAGCCTTGGTACCTGAACATGTGGAATAATTGTAATGTGGGTTAGTTGGAAAATACACTAACTGAGGTAAGGAGTGAGGGCAGATGAGGTCTTTAGTGGACTCT
Source organism: Schistocerca nitens (assembly GCF_023898315.1). NCBI lineage: Eukaryota > Metazoa > Arthropoda > Insecta > Orthoptera > Acrididae > Schistocerca > Schistocerca nitens. The sequence continues at coordinate 27,327,813 of NC_064614.1, forward strand.
GCCAGTAAGAATTAATGCTATCATCTACAGCTCTGTTTAAATGTGGCTCTGCTATCCTGTTTGTGGTGACTGTTAGTTTCTTATTTCAATTTACAATATTTAATATCAATAAATATTTACAATTAATGGATCAAATTCTCCTTACCTCTCTGAATTTATGTTCTTTAGCGTCATGGTATTTACCAATAGATTCTGTAAAAGATATCTTTCAAAGTCAATTCCTTTTTTCTAACAGGTTTCAGATATTCATACTTTCTTACTTTTTTTGTCCTTTTTTCGTTTCTATTCTTCTCCAGTACCACACTGATACAGAGACAGAAAGCGGATAGCACGTAAATCTGTAAAATCAACCTTTTACAGCAGTGACGTAAGTTATATCGCAACGGAACTTGTCAATCTAAATTGTCTAAGTAAGAGTGTAATGAAGTGGTGGGCTGATTTGTCCCGTTCCAACGAAAATGTCACACGAAAGTATATTAGACGCACAATTAAAAAAAAAATTATTGTAAACTAAATGCGAATATATGTGACACAGGTGATGCCGCCGGCTCTAAGTAACACAATCAATAACTTCCAAAGAAACAAAGTAATATCCCCTTAAAGTGAATGATCGACAACCGAAAAACTCAGATTTCCACAAAATTAAAGTTCGTAAGTTTCATCAAATTAAAGTCTGAACTGTAAAGTTTCCCACTTACTTGAACAGTTTAATTTCTGGTACAAGAACCAGAAGTTAGTTTGGAGTCCTAGGCAGAGGATGAAGTACAAAAGTTGTAACGGAATCACAACACTTGGAATTTCTTGTGGTCGAACTTCGCTGATGAAGTCCCGACGACAGAAACAGAGAAATTATCTAAGTTTGTGCAAAAGGTACCTGCACTCGGACCGAAACTGTCAAAGCGGTGAAGAAATAGTGAAGAAGAGTTTACGAATGCCTCCCGGCACAACACCGTTCCATTGAAGAAGTCGCTGACGTGCAGCGTGTAGAGGCGTCCGCGTTGTAGCCTTTGATATCCTGTCGCTATCTTTACGTGGCAGTTCCGTGCTGGAACTGACGTCTGGAGACAGAGCAATAGCTTAAATAATTGCTTCCTGGAGTGACACCTAAAGTGTGATTGTCTCCAGTCGATCAGAGAACTAATTTAAAGAAAAGTGTTTCAACTTGAAAAATCACGAGATCTTTTGGGTCCGTAGAGGAACTTTCGTCTCTTAAGCTTTGTCCTAGGGGATAATCATTAAAACGGCGCGGTGCTGTGAAACCTCCTCAAAAAATCTACAGAGAACAATACAGAACAAAAGAATGGTCATGTTAACGAAGGGAGGGTGCTTATTGCTTGACAATCCACGTCCCCACACGTTTTGGATTAATTCGGCTCGCACATTATCAACCTCCGAGCTAACAGCCCTGACCTGACACCCTCCGATTTTGATCCTCTGATGTTGCTTGCGGGTTGATGGGTGGAGAAAATATTTCTGCCAATGATGAGGTCCAGAGCGCTTTCAAACAATGGCCCAGAGGCGGCAGAAGACATTTCTGAAGAAGGTGTTGAGGTCTCATTACTTGGCTCAAAAAGTGAATGAATGGTGGTAACTTCCTATGGGACCAAACTGCTGAGGTTATCAGTCCCTAGGCTTACTCAATACTTACTCTAACTTAAACTAACTTACGCTAAGCGCAACACACACACCCATGCCCGTGGGAGGACTCAATGGGAGGGGGGGGGGGGGAGGGGGGAGCAGTACGAACCGTGGCAAAGCGCCGAAGACCACGCGGATACCCTGCGCGGCTCTCACAAAGTGCATTAGGAAAGAAGGCGACAACGTCGACGCACAGTATTTGATGTACATATTGAATTTGAAAAATTTTCATAAATATTTTGCCTTCTAGATTTTTAAACAACTGAATACTGTTAATTTCTGGACGTGCCTGATATTTGCTCATCTGTCGGTGATTCTCCATCCAGGTTAACATGTTGTCTCCTTCAGTACAGTGAGCTTTCGTTATTATACTTTGGTGTCGTGTTGAGTCACACGCTTTTCGGAACTCACGAAATCCTCCATCTGCCAGACTGCCTTGATTCATGGCTTTCAGGATGTGTTGCAGAAAAAACGTTTGAGTTGGGTTTCACGTGACCACTTTATTTTGGAATCCATGCTAGTTGTCATTGGGGAGAGGTAATTATGAAACGTCCTGGAAGATTAAAACTGTGTGCCGGACCTAGGCTTCAACTCAGGACCTTTGCCTTCGCGGGCAAGTGTTCTACCAACTGAGCTACCCAAGCACGACTCACTCCCCATATTCACAGTTTTAATTCCACCAGTACCTCGTCTCCTATCTTCCAAACTTCACAGAAGCTCTCCTGCGACCCATGCAGAACTAGCACTCCTGGAAGAAAGGATATTGCGGAGACATGGCTTAGCCACAGCCTAGGGAATGTTTCTAGAATGAAATTTTCACTCTACAGCGGAGTGTGCGCTGATATGAAACTTCCTGGCACATTGAAACTGTGTTCGAGTCTCGGTTCGGCACACAGTTTTAATCTGCCAGGGAGTTTCATATCAGCGCACACTCTGCTGTAGAGTGAAAATTTCATTCGAGAAGTAATTATGTTCGAAATGTCATGTTTGAGCTAAGAATATGTTCTAAGATTCTATGTAAGAATTGGGATGGCACTGGCCGTATTTTTCTGGATTATCTCTGGAGCCCTTCTTTTAGACTAATTTGACTTGTGCTTCCTTCCAACCACTGAGCTCAATTTCTTGTTCGCGGCATCTGCGGTAGCGTATTGCTGAAAGACAGGGCAATGCAGTCGCTAACCCCGTACGGAATCCGACTCCGTTGGGCCCTGGAACTTTGTTCAGTTGCAATATTTTACTTCTTCCACAGCACCACTGGCGCTAACATCAGTACAGGAAATAAACTGCGACTGTTCTCTTGGATTTTCCTTTGGGAAGGAGCGTTTGAAAACGTTAAGCATTTCTGCTTTAGCTATCGTACCCCTAATTGCAGTTCTTGTGTACACATAAATATTGGGACTTTAACGTTAGCGCCACTGATATACTTTATAACCTTAAATATATATCTTGCATCTGTGTGTAGTTCTGTAGTTGACAAATGTACTGCAGTTCCTCAATTGGTATTTTCGGATTTCAGGTTCACGTGTATCTCAAGTTAATGGATTTATCAGCAGTTTATTGATACCAACTTTGTACTGTTGAGTGGTACTTAAGATAGGTAAATAAATTAGCGAAATCAATGTGAAGTGAAGTAAAAATTAGAAAATAAATGAAAAACTTGGTTTAGTTTAGAAGAGTTACACACTGGCAAACAGCGGGCAGAGCAGCAGTGGCAACGACTGGCGCCTGCAAGTCGACACGTTCAGGAGAAGCCAACGCCCTGTCGATTCAGCCGTCAGGGCATCGCCCGACCGGCTCACGTGTTTCTCAGTCGTCACATGTGATCACAGGCCCCCACCTACATTCCAAGAGCCAATGACCGACGTTAAGAAGATTCTTCGAGAAGCTTTTCAACGTGACAGAAGAGGCAATGACCGTGAAGTCGTTCACCTCCAGTGAACTGAAGTGAATAAATACGCGAGACGCAGTGGGCCCGACAAGAAAGAGGAGTAGTTTTCAGTTCAGTTTCGGAGCAGAAAACCGTCGTACACAGAAGCACCAAGTCCGCCGCTGTGATGGAATAGCAAGCCGCAGCCTCGCCGCCAGAAGAAAGAACTAAAAGGTATTTGAAGACTGATTGTAACGTACCCGGCTGACTCGTGAGGACGGGAAGGAGACGGCCTCACATCAGCAGTCACCTGTGAGCTGGGATGAAGATCTGACAGCCGAGGACTGGCAAGTGGGAGTCCGTTGTTCGAGTCCGGGACACTGGCCTTCCCCCGCCGAGCCGCTCCGCTGGCCGACTCACAACACTGACACACGCGTCCGCTTAGAGAAGAGAAACACTGGGACGCCACATCCAAGGCATCACCATCCGATGCACGACTTCGTTCTCAATAATTAAACGGGCCACCGCACGAGGCGCGTCTCCAGTCAACTGGGCGAGACGGCGACACGAGATACACACCGCCAGGCGTAATCAGACGCCGCCGCTACCGCAGTAGAAGGCTTCGCAAACGACACAGCTGCCGCTCTCCCAGCCAGAACATCCAGTAAGGAAACCGTTGTACAACACTTTCAAAAAAAGTTATGTAAAAATGCTGTTTCATTGTACCTCATACCTGAGCCAAGGAAGAACCCACCCTGCCCACATGTTGTTAAGAGAGAAAAAGTAATTTATTTAGTGCTTTTCACCCTAACATGATGCTTTAGAATCTAATGCCCATTGCAGTAATGCTCATCCTGGCAATTAACTAGCTTCAAAAGAGAAAACCCAGTAACAGCAAATTCGAATTCGCCCCTTTCGTAACAGCTAAGTATCGTGGAGGCACCTTATTGCTATCGGAGGTGCGTCAGTACTGTGTTAGCGGAAATCTAGTTCCTCTTCCCTGCCTTGCGTCTTGGCAAAAGACAGTCGGCAGCGGTTTCCCGCCGCAGCTGTCGTTTCGTTTGTGTGCCCAGGATCCATTTTTCATTCGTGCGCCGTTTCGTCTCGCTTCCTGCCAGGATGAAGGACGCGGCGCTCTCGTCAGACGAAGTGTATTGGCAACAACCTCCGTGCCAGCGGGGAAGGGCCGATACCGCGCTGAATTTATGGGTCCTTCGCTCCGAGTTTGGGCCGCGAGGCAGCACTGAGGGCCTCAATATGCCTCAATACGGAGAGTCATTTCTCTCCCAGGAGGTCCGTTCTGCGCCAGCGAAGTACCAGCAAGAAGAGCGCAGTCACCACTTTTTCACCGAGGCATCACTGAACCGTTGTGTTCCCACTCGCAAAAGAAATTACAATCCGTCAAGCACACTGCCTCCTTTTTATCAGTAGGCAGACGAATCTGTTCCTATTCTAAAGTTTACGCCTATCCACTACCTATTCAACACGTTAATCTAGTAACGAGGACTCTGATGCCAGAAGTTCACAAAAATATGTTACCATACTGGCCATTAAAATCGCTACACCACGAAGATGACGTGCTACAGACGCGAAATTTAACCGACTGAAAGAAGATGCTGTGATATGCAAATGATTAGCTTTTCAGAGCTTTCACACAACGTTGGCGCCGGCGGCGACACATACAACCTGCTGTACGAGGAAAGTTTCCAACCGATTTCTCATACACAAACAGTTCACCGGCGTTGCCTGGGGAAACGTTGTTGTGATGCCTCGTGTAAGGGGGAGAAATGCGTACCATCACGTTTCCGATTTTGATAAATATCAGATTGTAGCCTATCGCGATTGCGGTTTATCGTATCGCGACATTGCTGCTCTCATTGGTCGACATCCAATGACTGTTAGCAGAATATGGAATCGGTGGGTTCAGGAGGGTAACACGGAACGCCGTGCTGGATCCCAACGGCCTCGTATCACTAGCAGTCGAGATGACAGGCATCTTATCCGCATGGCTGTAACGGATCGTGCAGCCACGTCTCTATCCCTGAGACAACAGATGGTGACGTTTGCAAGAAAACAACCATCTGCACGAACAGTTAGACGACGTTTGCAGCAGCATGGACTATCAGCTCGGAGACCATGGCTGCGGTTACCCTTGACGCTGCATCACAGACAGGAGCGCCTTCGATGGTGTACTCAACGACTACCTGGATGCACGAAAGGCAAAACGTCATTTTTTCGGATGAATCCAGGTTCTGTTTACAGCATTATAATGATCGCATCTGTGTTTGGCGACATAGGGGTGAACGCACATTGGAAGCGTGTATTTGTCATCGCCATACTGGCGTATCACCCGGCGTGATGATATGGGGTGCCATTGGTTACACGTCTCGGTCACCTCTTGTTCGCATTGACAGCACTTTGAACAGTGGACGTTACATTTCAGATGTATTACGACCCGTGGCTCTACCCTTCATTCGAGCCCTGCAAAACCCTACATTTCACCAGGATAATGCACGACCGCATGTTGCAGGTTCTGTACGGGCCTTTCTGGATACAGAAAAAATTCGACTGCTGCCATGCCCAGCACATTCTCCAGATCTCTGACCAATTCAAAACGTCTGGTCAATGGTGGCCGAGCAACTGGCTCGTCACAATACGCCAGTCACTACTCTTGATGAACTGTGGTATCGTGTTGAAGCTGCATGGTCAGCTGTATCTGTACACGCCATCCAAGCTCTGTTTGAGTAAATGCCCAGGCGTATCAACGACGTTATTATGGCCAGAGGTGGTTGTTCTGGGTACTGATTTCTCAGGATCCATGCACCCAAATTGCGTGAAAATGTATTAACATGTCAGTTCTAGTATAATATATTTGTCCAATGAATACCCATTTATCATCTGCATTTCTTCTTTCTGTAGCAATTTTAATGGCGAGTACTGTAATAAAAGATTATAATAGGCCAGTTCAATAGGTAATGGAACACATTTGTTCTGAAAGCAAGGTGGTTTTATTTCTCATTCTTTTGGCAACAAAACACTTTTTTTCGAAATAAACTCAATTCAATGCTACAGGATTACGCAATATTACTGGGAGGGTCAGAACTGGTTGACAACGGAGACGCCGGCCGGAGTGGCCGAGCGGTTAAAGGCGCTACAGTCTGGAACCGCACGACCACTACGGTCGCAGGTTCGAATCCTGCCTCGGGCATGGATGTGTGTGATGTCCTTAGGTTAGTTAGGTTTAAGTAGTTCTAAGTTCTAGGGGACGTATGACCACAGCAGTTGAGTCCCATAATGCTCAGAGCCGTTTGAACCATTTGACAAAGGAGACAACGCCTTGCTGCATAAATAATATTCACATAGTCCACATACTGCTTCCCGCGCAGTGCATCCATGATTGGACCAAAAAGGTGCATGTCGGAAGGCGGGTAGGAGCCGAGGAATCCAACGCACACGCACCTCTGACTACCCCAGCTGGTAGAAGAGTGTGCCACCACTACCAACAGAGACGTCGGTTATATCGAATGAGGGTGTCCGCACGTTCCAACATTGCAGGAGTCACAGCTGTGTGCGGCCAGGCGGCACACGTGACATGGAATGTCTTGTTGTGATGATGACAGACGCCTTGTCGAACGGCTCGTCGTGGTTTTGTTCACTGCCAGGTTTCCGTAGACATTTGCAGGAGCACCTATGAATATCTACGATGCTCCGGTTTTCCACCAAAAGAAACTCAATGATAGCTCCTTGCTTGGTACGCACCTCTGCTACAAACGCCACTTTGAAGGCTATTAGTTACGCTGCCTACTGGAACTTCATGAAACTGTAGGGGCTGAAGCGGGAATATCCCACGATTCCCCACAGCAAATTCCGCATGTTTCAGTTGAAATTGGCTGAGGACCAAATGTGTTGCAGTACTTATTCAACTCCTTTCGTATTGTACACACCAGGAACCACGGTGTTGGCCGTCGAATGGCGCTAGCTGCGCAGCATTTGTGCACCGCCGCCGTCAGTGTCAGCCAGTTTGCCGTGGCATACGAAGCTCCATCGCAGTCTTTAACACTGGTAGCATGCCGCGACAGCGTGGACGTGAACCGTATGTGCAGTTGACGGACTTTGAGCGAGGGCGTATAGTGGGCATGCGGGAGGCCGGGTGGACGTACTGCCGAATTGCTCAACACGTGGGGCGTGAGGTCTCCACAGTACATCGATGTTGTCGCCAGTGGTCGGCGGAAGGTGCACGTGCCCGTCGACCTGGGACCGGACCGCAGCGACGCACGGATGCACGCCAAGACCGTAGGATCCTACGCAGTGCCGTAGGGGACCGCACCGCCACTTCCCAGCAAATTAGGGACACTGTTGCTCCTGGGGTATCGGCGAGGACCATTCGCAACCGTCTCCATGAAGCTGCGCTACGGTCCCGCACACCGTTAGGCCATCTTCCGCTCACGCCCCAACATCGTGCAGCCCGCCTCCAGTGGTGTCGCGACAGGCGTGAATGGAGGGACGAATGGAGACGTGTCGTCTTCAGCGATGAGAGTCGCTTCTGCCTTGGTGCCAATGATGGTCGTATGCGTGTTTGGCGCCGTGCAGGTGAGCGCCACAATCAGGACTGCATACGACCGAGGCACACAGGGCCAACACCCGGCATCATGGTGTGGGGAGCGATCTCCTACACTGGCCGTACACCACTGGTGATCGTCGAGGGGACACTGAATAGTGCACGGTACATCCAAACCGTCATCGAACCCATCGTTCTACCATTCCTAGACCGGCAAGGGGACTTGCTGTTCCAACAGGACAATGCACGTCCGCATGTATCCCGTGCCACCCAACGTTCTCTAGAAGGTGTAAGTCAACTACCCTGGCCAGCAAGATCTCCGGATCTGTCCCCCATTGAGCATGTTTGGGACTGGATGAAGCGTCGTCTCACGCGGTCTGCACGTCCAGCACGAACGCTGGTCCAACTGAGGCGCCAGGTGGAAATGGCATGGCAAGCCGTTCCACAGGACTACATCCAGCATCTCTACGATCGTCTCAATGGGAGAATAGCAGCCTACATTGCTGCGAAAGGTGGATATACACTGTACTAGTGCCGACATTGTGCATGCTCCGTTGCCTGTGTCTATGTGCCTGTGGTTCTGTCAGTGTGATCATGTGATGTATCTGACCCCAGGAATGTGTCAATAAAGTTTCCCCTTCGTGGGACAATGAATTCACGGTGTTCTTATTTCAGTTTCCAGGACTGTATATTGCCTAAATGAGTCCCCGGTCGCGAAGAAATTCTACGAACAAAGTCATCTCCATATATAATTGAAAGAAAACAGCCCTCGGTCACTATTTTTAACGAATTAACCGGGTTCCGACACTGCTAGGAGTGTCTTCCTCAGAATTTAAATCAATAATAACCATGTTATAGACCATTCTTTGATTTAAATTGTGAGGAAGACACTCCAAGCAGTGTCGAAACCCGGTTAATTCATTAAAAATAGTGACCGAGGGCTGTTATCTTCCAATTATAACAATTCAAGGTCTCTGAACGTGCAGCCGTGTACAAAATTTTGTCGTATCCATTTTCCATTTAATCCGACTTTTCGGGTATGGATACCATGAAGTCAAAACATATTACTCCCAAAACAACTTTCCGTGTCAGTTGCGTTAAAACCTATGCCTCAGCAGGGTGTTAATAGGTAGCTAACGACCGACTAAAGCGTGGGGTGTGAAACTGACAAAGTATTTTATGCATTTAAAGTTTTCATTTGATGATGGTACTAGCCGAATAAATGAAAATATCACATCCTCTGCGTACCACAAGACTGAGTGTCGCCAGTTGGTGATACGGGCGCCTGCCACAGTAGCGAAATTCCGTAACTGGAGTAGAGAAGAAATGCAAATAATTCTGACGTCGACGTGGGCCGCAAATGAAGGCAATCCACTGACATAGACTGTAATGTCCGAGCGTCTGGGAGCGAACATACTGGAAACGGGGAAGCTGTTCTGTTGTGGGCATTCTGCCACTGTCAACATCTACGGAAATTAGTTGAAGGAGCCTGAAACGACAAATAGAAGACAAGTTGTTGGACGTAAACGCAGTAATCTATAGCAGATGTTATGACAGAGTACAGTGATGGTGCCGGCACAAGTGTTTCAGAGCACACAGTTCACTGCGGAGATGTTATACAGCAGACGGCCTCTAGTGTCAATTAAGACTGCAGCGGACGAAGGATCATAGAGATTGAGCAGTAGAACAAATGAAATGAACGTAGGTCGGAAGTGGCAATATGATCCTATATGTCAGCCGTGAATATTGCTGGCGACCACCTCCATACCTTCACGCTCAATGGCAGTGGCATCTTCCAACAGGATAACTGTCTTTGTCAGGAGACCAGAATCCTGTCACAGTGGTTTCAAGGAGCATGATTGTGGACTCTCTTTGATGCCTTGGCTATCGAAATCGCCTTATCTGAACCCAAAGAAATACGCTATCAGACGCCAGCTCCATGCCAAAAACTACCGAGATGTGTGTTACCTATCTGTAGAATTCTGCTGCCATATACCTCCAGAATCGTACCGATAACTTGTCGAATTCATGCCACACAAAATCACTGCTGTATTGTGCTCGAAAATTGGAGCAAGATGCTGTTAAGTAGGTGATCATAATGTTTTGGTTCATCATTGCATATTAAGCGATGTAGACGGCTTTCTTTGCAGGATAACTAAAACAATCGACATAAATAATTTTTATGTGCGAGCTACACTGTACAGCTGTGGTGTAGAAGCTATGGTCATCCCGTTAGAACGGCAATATGCACCACTAGTTTTTCTAATTTTGAATGTTTGCTGTTAAGGGGCTCCGGAACGCCCAATACTTGCAATGTTAAAATAACGCTTATAAATTACATCTTTCCTCACAAAGTATTTGAGGTAGGAAGTTGAACTTTTTACAGATTATTTATTGGAATATGGGCTACAACTTAACACAGGGATTTTACAAAATTTTAGTTCAGTTATTAAAGATGATTTTTTTCAATTGTAATGAAAATTCACAACATTTTTTTGCAATTTTTTATTTATATATTCAAAAATATACAGTTTTTTGGGGAAAGGCTGTGTTAAATTATGCAGAAGGTACTGTGTAACATTTACTGAAAGTTTGAAACAAATATGTTTGGAAGATCCTTAGAAAACATGTAATTAGTATGAGAAAATAAAAGTTTTGGGAATCGAGCGACAAAGATTGGATTAACTTTTTAGTGCATTCCAGGTCCATAGGATGGATTATCTTCATCCTCTGCAAACTCCTCCTCCAGCTTCCTCTTGTTCCTCCTCCTGTTTACTCTTGCTTGTATCTCTAGACTCTTTATAGCCCTGTCTGCAGCCCGAAGGCGTTCCTTGTCTAAAGCAAGCATCGCTCGTACTATGTTAGAACCTATCTTCATTCCCATATTTCTAAATACCTTTGGCTTTCCAACATTTCTCCTTTTCTTAAAAATCTTCAGAGGATTTCTAATAACTTTACTTTTACTCATTATTATACTTCAACAAAACAGAGACTCAAGAAACAGAATTAATTACGAATATTTTCGAGATAACGACAGAGTAAATAAACATGAAACAATCGACAATCACACCAGCGATATATATTGAACCATCACAGGTTAGCCACAACACATACTTTATCTCACATCACTAAAATGTACCTGATGAACACGGACGTTAATAATAACACCATTTGACAGCAGTTTAACAGCGCCACAGTGGGTCACGCCCATGTAGAACACATTTCAAAAAAAATTTAAAAATAGTTGTAGTCTTCGGAATGAATAAATTATATATCTATTAAAAGGTAATAGTCTGCAGATTCAGAAAAGGCAAAAAAGTAAAAATTGAACTTTTCATGATTTTGAGCCTTTCCGGAGCCCCTTAACGATGTGGATTAGTTTATGCTGTTGTGATTGTTCTCGGCGCACTTTCGATGTGACGCAGTGGGCTCCCAACATGGAACGGGACCATCATCTCAGTTTACAAAGATGTTTGGACAACATCGTTGTGGAGGAACAGCGATTTTTATAAATTAACTCAGTATTAAGAAAACAGTCTTAATCGTGACGCCACCAGCAGTCGACCATATGTTCGCCCTGAAGACGGCACCTGCGATGGGCTGAAACCGGTCGGCACTAAATGAATAAAATACGCGATTAAGACTGTTTTCTTAATACTGAGTCAATTTACAAAGAAAAGATGCCATGAGAATACTATATGTTTCCAGCTGGAGCTGCATACCGAAGAAGATCACAATGGTAAACAGAGGAAGACGAAGACGCGCTTAAAATAAAAGGAATAGTCGATGACTGATTAAACGATTGCAAAATCAAATGTCCTGGTTTCAATCTTTAGTGTGCCCGATGGTTTATTTTCTGTGATTCATCATTTCTCCCACCGCCGGAAATAATTAGATTATGTGAAAAAGTGAAATTGCGATGTGGTTCAGAGTCCGCCTTGGACGATGGGTTTCTCGTAACTAGCTGGGTCAGTCAGTATATGGACTGGAGAAGACAAGTGAATACTGCCTACACGTTTACTTTCTAACGGCATCCAGACATTAAAGTGATTAATATTACAATTACAAAGAGAAATTCGTATTAATTATTTTTGTCATAAGTTATTACGAGTGGACTCCAAAAAATTAAATAAACTAGGAATAAAATTAGACTAATGGTAAAGAGTGAATACTGCTGTGGTTTGTAATCTGTAACAGATTGTGTTGTTTATTTCTTTGATTTAGCCTTTTTTCAAAAATGTTTTAATTGCATAGATCGCATACCTATATATACATTCAAAGTAGGAAATTAGAAAGGTTTTTGAAACTTTAAAATTACGTAAAATGGCTTTCTCCTTCTCTCAAAATGTCAGGCATTACCGACTGCTTTGTTACTATCTTCAAAATGGTTCAAATGGCTCTGAGCACTATGGGACTTAACTTCTGAGGTCATCAGTTCTCTAGAACTTAGAACGACTTAAACCTAACTAACCTAAGGACAATCACACACATACATGCCCGAGGCAGGATTTGAACCTGCTACCGTAACGGTCGCGCGGTTACACACTGTAGCGCCTAGAACCGCTCGGTCACTCTGGCCGGCTGTCTAGGACAAGTGTTCAAAATGGCTCTGAGCACTATGGGACTCAACTGCTGTGGTCATCAGTCCCCTAGACCTTAGAACTACTTAAACCTAACTAACCTAAGGACATCACACACATCCATGCCCGAGGCAGGATTCGAACCTGCGACCGTAGCAGTCGCACGGTTCCGGACTGCGCGCCTAGAACCGCGAGACCACCGCGGCCGGCTAGGACAAGTGTACAAACTCATTTTGACACATGGCATTACAGACGATATTACGTAGTCTCTGCCACACGCCATAACATTGGTTGCACAGTATGGATGTATACGTAGGTATAGCTGGTTCGACAGATCCTTAGGAATCAGAAACAAATAAAATTACACAATGGACCCCAGTGTACCATATCGGTTGGTGTTTGAAAAGGCTTCTTTAAGAAACGAAAACTACATATATCCTGTTCTCTTTTGGTGTACAGAAGCGTACGTTGTCCTAAGCTGTTATCGTCCAAGGCAGAGTACAAGAAACATGAGAGCGTTAGGAAGAGTGCACGCGTTCGGCGGGTTGGCCTACCTCTGGGCGCTGCTTTCTCGGTCCGGCCGGTATGGCGGTCGCGTCTGCCACGCAGGGGGACCTGTTGGCGGCAGATAGCGCTGACTTATGACGCCGCGTGCCGAGCGGAGCTGCCGCACTCGCAGAGCTGCGCCAATTGCGCGCGTGGTCCGCCCGTTAACGAGCATTAAGCGGCGCGGTCCGCGGGTGAGAGCTCCCTCTGCATAAACCCTCGGCCTACGCCGCTACTGGCGCGGAACGGATGCGAGTCAGCTTTACTTTAATGGACAGTCATGTTCCAAAGTAAAAACATTGTAACTACTTAAATCACAAATACACTGTTGACCATGAAGGCAGAAAGGAACAACCTCCAAAACGGATATGCAAATTATTAGAATTCCGGCAAAACCACACAAAGTACGTAAAAGTAGCGTCATTTATAAGAGGTGGTCAAAAAAATTCCATTAGAAGGCCGTAAAGTTCAGAATCGGTATGTTGTTGTTGTTGTGGTCTTCAGTCCTGAGACTGGTTTGATGAAGCTCTCCATGCTACTCTATCCTGTGGAAGCTGCTTCATCTCCCAGTATTTACTGCAACCTACATCCTTCTGAATCTGCTTAGTGTATATATCTCTTGGCCTCTACTATTTTTACCCTCCACGTTGTCCTCCACTGCTAAATTGGTGATCCTTTGATGCCTCAAAACATGTCCTACCAACCGATCCCTTCTTCTAGTCAAGTTGTGCCACAAACTTCTCTTCTCCCCAATCCTATTCAATACCTCCTCAATAGTTACGTGATCTACCCACCTTATCTTCAGCATTCTTCTGTAGCACCACATTTCGAAAGCTTCTATTCTCTTCTTGTCCAAACTGGTTATCGTCCATGTTTCACTTCCATACATGGCTACATTCCATACAAATACTTTCAGAAACGACTTCCTGACACTTAAATCTATACTCGATGTTAACAAATTTCTCTTCTTCAGAAACGCTTTCGTTGCCATTTCCAGTCTACATTTTATATCTTCTCTACTTCGACCATAATCAATTATTTTGCTCCCCAAATAGCAAAACTCCTTTACTACTTTAAGTGTCTCATTTCTTAATCTAATTCCCTCAGCATCACCCGAGTTCATTCGATTGCATTCCATCATCCTCGTTTTGCTTTTCGTGATAGAATCGGTATGCCAATCGCAAAAAGTCGCCTTGAATATTGAGTCGATCATCTGACCGACGCACCACGCTGAAGATGTCCTTCTGGTAAACAACGTGTCCTGTTGCGAGCAGAAGTCTCTTTTTTCCTGCTGCACATCCTCATCCGACAGGAATGACCGACACTTCAGGGCCTCTTTTAAGGGACCGAAGGCGTAATAATCGCACAGGGAGAGACCAGGAATTAAGGGCGGCTGCTCATGAGACTCCCGCAGAGGATGAGACCCATTTGCTGATAATAATGCCGCTACAGTCCACATTTCCGCTTATCACACACATATCGGGAAGACATGAATCCCACACTAACACTGAGACCTGATACTTAGGAAAGGGCAGGATTCGGTGTGGGCGGGGCCGTCATCAGTTACTGTTGGTTGCTCAGGCTTTTTTTAAAGAAAAAAACTCATGTACACTTTACTTGGGAACAACTGCAAATAAAGTTGACAATAAGGAACAATTATCAAATTTGACTGTTCAAACACAATGTCTAATCATAAAATTCTTAAGTAAGTTGCACTCACGGCTGAAGGCTTTATTGACCAGAAATTCAAATTGTTTGTCAGCTGAAGGCCCCAATAGTAATAACTAAAAAAAAAAAAATTGACGGCTAAAGGCCTGGATAGCAAATTCTTAGGAACCAGTTAAACTTCTCCAAGAGATACTAAACAATTTTTGAAAAAGACAATCATCAAAATTTCACTTTTAAGAGAAAATATCTAATTAAACATTTTTGAGACCAATTGCATTCAGAGCTGAAGGCCTTATTGACAAGAAATTCAAATTATTTGTCAGCTGAAGGCCTGAACAGCAAATTTTTGAGAAGCAATTAAACTTCTTCGAGAGATATTTAAAGAACAATCATGAACATTTCAGTGTTAAGATATTTTGTCCAATTAAAATTTCTTAAGACAAGTTACTCTCACGACTGAAGACCTTATTAACAAGAAATTCAAACTCTTTGTCGGCTGAAGGCCTAAATAGTAATAATGCAAAATTAAAATAAAAAAAAAAACAATCATCACAATCTGACGAAATCAAGAGTGAAGTGGGCCTCAGACAGTGCCCCAAGGATCCACCTGGGAAAGTCGGTCAACTTCGTAAACGATGAGACAGGCAGCCAAGAGGTACATTCACTTAACTGGATGGCAACTCAAACTAGTGACAGTTTAAACGCAGACCAACACTCTTGCAAAGTCTACCTAAAGTCTGATAACCAATACAACGATGGAATAACGCAGGCAAGGCGGAACCGGCAGACAGCACTGAATCCGGTGTTTAGAACATCCACAAGCGGAAGGAACCACTACGACCAAAGTAGTCCAAAAGAAACAAAATATCAGAACCACACTCAAGGAGGCTGTCGAACTGCATGCCTTACCGGAATGCAGCGGCAAGGCGAGGAAATGTACACTGCCGCGAAAATACGCTAACCTCCAGGGCAGGTAACATGGGCGTTAGCGGCAGAAAAATACCGCTGGTTGATCTTCAGTACAGGATGGCTAATTAATTTCGCCAACTCCAAACACCTTACTCGTTGCTCTTCGTCTCAGTGACCCTGAGAGCAGCAACACGCGAACAAACGGCGTGATCTCAAAATAGTGGAGGTTTCACTACTGGGTTAATGTTCACTCGACTCAAACGTCCTGGGGCCGGTGCACAATGAGGCTGTGGCCCTCGCAACTACGGCCCCTGGATCTGGCAGTGCCTGCGTGCCACCAGCGGTCCTGGCATGTCCCCGCGCTGCCGCACCTCACTGCTGCTACATCCCAACCGAACTCCCTGACACACACTGATCCGGAAAACACGTGACGTCTCTCCAAAGATAGTACCACTGTACTAGATATCGATAACCGCTGCTGCTGCCTTTCGTGGACAAACAACGCTAGCAAACGTAGTGGCGCCAGTAAAAACAAGAAGAAAACATGCCACTATCCCTATTACAAGGTGCCAACTTCCCAACGGCACCAACACGAGCCGCAACACGGCTCAGATACCTTGTCTACATATCAGTGCCTACAAACCTGCATCAGTGACTCGCTTATGTTGCATACGAATATAAACAGGAACCTCGCCCTCAATTGGAAACATACACTCCTGGAAATGGAAAAAAGAACACATTGACACCGGTGTGTCAGACCCACCATACTTGCTCCGGACACTGCGAGAGGGCTGTACAAGCAATGATCACACGCACGGCACAGCGGACACACCAGGAACCGCGGTGTTGGCCGTCGAATGGCGCTAGCTGCGCAGCATTTGTGCACCGCCGCCGTCAATGTCAGCCAGTTTGCCGTGGCATACGGAACTCCATCGCAGTCTTTAACACTGGTAGCATGCCGCGACAGCGTGGACGTGAACCGTATGTGCAGTTGACGGACTTTGAGCGAGGGCGTATAGTGGGCATGCGGGAGGCCGGGTGGACGTACCGCCGAATTGCTCAACACGTGGGGCGTGAGGTCTCCACAGTACATCGATGTTGTCGCCAGTGGTCGGCGGAAGGTGCACGTGCCCGTCGACCTGGGACCGGACCGCAGCGACGCACGGATGCACGCCAAGACCGTAGGATCCTACGCAGTGCCGTAGGGGACCGCACCGCCACTTCCCAGCAAATTAGGGACACTGTTGCTCCTGGGGTATCGGCGAGGACCATTCGCAACCGTCTCCATGAAGCTGGGCTACGGTCCCGCACACCGTTAGGCCGTCTTCCGCTCACGCCCCAACATCGTGCAGCCCGCCTCCAGTGGTGTCGCGACAGGCGTGAATGGAGGGACGAATGGAGACGTGTCGTCTTCAGCGATGAGAGTCGCTTCTGCCTTGGTGCCAATGACGGTCGTATGCGTGTTTGGCGCCGTGCAGGTGAGCGCCACAATCAGGACTGCATACGACCGAGGCACACAGGGCCAACACCCGGCATCATGGTGTGGGGAGCGATCTCCTACACTGGCCGTACACCACTGGTGATCGTCGAGGGGACGCTGAATAGTGCACGGTACATCCAAACCGTCATCGAACCCATCGTTCTACCATTCCTAGACCGGCAAGGGAACTTGCTGTTCCAACAGGATAATGCACGTCCGCATGTATCCCGTGCCACCCAACGTGCTCTAGAAGGTGTAAGTCAACTACCCTGGCCAGCAAGATCTCCGGATCTGTCCCCCATTGAGCATGTTTTTGACTGGATGAAGCGTCGTCTCACGCGGTCTGCACGTCCAGCACGAACGCTGGTCCAACTGAGGCGCCAGGTGGAAATGGCATGGCAAGCCGTTCCACAGGACTACATCCAGCATCTCTACGATCGTCTCCATGGGAGAATAGCAGCCTGCATTGCTGCGAAAGGTGGATATACACTGTACTAGTACCGACATTGTGCATGCTCTGTTGCCTGTGTCTATGTGCCTGTGGTTCTGTCAGTGTGATCATGTGATGTATCTGACCCCAGGAATGTGTCAATAAAGTTTCCCCTTCGTGGGACAATGAATTCACGGTGTTCTTATTTCAATTTCCAGGAGTGTAGATATCGATAACCGCTGCTGCTGCCTTTCGTGGACAAACAACGCTAGCAAACGTAGTGGCGCCAGTAAAAACAAGAAGAAAACATGCCACTGTCCCTATTACAAGATGCCAACTTACCAACGGCACCAACACGAGCCGCAACACTGCTCAAATACCTTGTGTACATATCAGTGCTTACAAACCTGCATCAGTGACTCGCTTATGTTGCATACGAATATAAACAGGGACCTCGCCCTCAAATGGAAACATAGAAACGGTGTGATTTATCTGATGTCCGCAAAAATATGATCATTGACCTTCGCGCCAAGGATTGAAGCATTTCTGAAACGTCTAAGTTTGAAAGCTGTTAGCGTGCCGCCATAGTTAAGGATTACCGTGCATGGCAAAACGGCACTACACGAAACTTGGGCCGGGGCATCTGTGATGCACCACAAGGCAGGGGTGAACTACGGCTGGGGAGGTGTGCACAGGCCAATAGGGTTGCGACTGTAGAGAAACTGACCACCTGGATCAACCATGTGGCTATCAACAGTGGCTCCTCAACCGCCGTTCAGCGAACTTCGTTGCATATGGGCCTCTCCACAAGGCGCCTGGTCGTACACTCATGTGGGCTGCTGTTCTTCGGCGATGAATGCTGGAGTCTGAACACCAATACCGTAACTACACGTCCACTGAGTGGCGACACATCTGGAAGATGACTCATGTGTTTTAGGCTCCATCGGACTGATGGCCGTTGGCACGTGCGACGTGAAACGTTTTGACAGCAAACACCTTGCAACAGTGTTTGGAAGGCTCCATGTCACACTGCATTTCCTGGGTGGCCTAGTCGCTGGAAGGCACAATGGATCAAAACAAGTATGCATCTATCCTTCGGGATCACGTCCACACCTACGTGCAGCTTCTTTTTCCTCAGCACGATGTCGTTTACCAGCCGTACAGTACAACGTGTCACAGAGCTCAGAGTGGTTCGAAGAGCACACGGGAGAGTTTATCCTACTCCTCTTTCCATCAGATTCCCCGTATTTTAACCTAATCGAGGATCTGTGGGACTATCTCCACCGGACTGCTCGCCCATTGGTGCTCAACCGAGAAACTTAGCGCAGCTGGCCACACCGCTGGAACTGGCATGGCTCCACTTCAGTGTCGGTAGAGCTTCCAGAACCTTGTTGACTCACTTCCAGCAGGTCACAAAGTGGTTTGCGATGTAAAAGGTCGTTATTCAGGCTTTTGACAGGTAGTCACATTAATGTAACTGGACAGTGTATAATCCGTCCATAGAGAAACATTACACAGCTTGTTTCTATTTCAGCATTGTTTGCTTATAAGGTTATGGTATGCGTCAAGTAAGAAGGACACATTAAAACCAAAAAAATTGGGTAAAGGTATAAAATTATGGGGATGAGACCTGGATAAAATGAAAAAACCAGAGTTAGCAATGATTGATTGAAACAAGGAAAAGGAATATGGTAGGAGACGAATGGGCACTTTTTAGAGACGAAGACAGCAGGAGATCAAATAGATAAAAAGACGAAGTGTAGTAGAAATTCAGTTTAGTAAATGAAACGAGGAATTATAAAAAGCCACCAAATGAAACAGTCAAAAACGAATTAAGTTGCCTGAAAAATGATATTGACAGTAAATGCAAAATGGCTAAACTGCATTTGCGGGAGGAAAAATGGAAGGATGTGGAAGCTTGTATAAGTAGTGCAAAGATAGATGCTGTCTACAGGAAAATTAAAGAAAGCTTTGGGGTAAGACAATCAGTTGCATGAATGTCAGCAGTTCAAATGGCAAAGCAGTACTACGCAAAGAATGGAAAACTGAAATATGAAAGGACTATATAGGACATTTCAAGGGAAGTGAACTATAAGACAATGTACTAAGTGAAGAGGAAGTAGAAGGTGATTTGGGAGATATGATACTGCGAGAAGTATTTCAGAGACCACTGAAAGAACTAAGTCGAGACAAAGTCCATGGAGTGGAAGACATCCCCTTAGAATTACTGAGATGCTTGGGAGAGCAGCACTGTGGGGCACACAGACCCTGGTGGCAGAGACATGAGTGATGAGGGGTTTCGACACTTGCAGTGGCGCTGATAGTGGCTGCGCGTGGCATATTGCCAGGCGATGTTGACGCGTGAAGACGGCGTGAATGGTATTCCGTTTTATCTACACTACTGGCCATTAAAATTGCTACACCACGAAGATGTGCTACAGACACAAAATTTTGCGGCAGTACCAAGATGCTGTGATATGTAAATGATTAGGTTCTCAGAGCATTCACACAAGGTTGGCGCCGGTGGCGACACCTACAACGTGCTGACATGAAGAAAGTTTCCAACCGATTTCTCATACACAAACAGCAGTTGACCGACGTTGACTGGTGAAACGTTGTTGTGATGCCTCGTGTAAGGAGGAGAAATGCGTACCATCACGTTACCGACTTTGATAAAGGTCGGATTGTAGCCTATCGCGATTACGGTTTATCGTATGGCGACATTGCTGCTCGCGTTGGTCGAGATCCAATGACTGTCATCAGAACATGGAATCGGTGCATTCAGCAGGGTACTACGGAACGCCATGCTGGATCCCAACGGCCTCGTATCACTAGCAGTCGAGATGATAGGCATCTTATCCGCATGGCTGTAACGGATCGTGCAGCCACGTCTCTATCCCTGAGACAACAGATGGGGACGTTTGAAAGACAACAACCATCTGCACGAACACTTTGACGACGTTTGCAGCAGCATGGACTATCAGCTCGGAGACTATGGCTGCGGTTACCTTGACGCTGTATCACAGACAGGAGCGAACGCGATGGTGTACTCAACGACTAACCTCGGTGCACGAATGGCAAAGAGTCATTTTTTCGAATGAATCCAGGTTCTGTTTACAGCATCATGATGGTCGCATCCGTGTTTGGCGACATAGCGGTGAACGCACATTGGAAGCGTGTATTCGTCATCGCCATACTGGCGTATCACACGGCGTGATGGTATGAGGTGTCATTGGTTACACGTCTCGGTCACCTCTTGTTTGCATTGACGGCACTTTGAACAGATGTGTTATACCCGTGGCTCTACATTGCATTCGATCCCTGTGAAACCCTACATTTCAGCAAGATAATGCACGACCGCATGTGGCTGGTCCTGTACGGGCCTTTCTGGATACAGAAAATGTTGGACTGCTGCCCTGGCAAGCACATTCTCCAGATCTCTCACCAATTGAAAACGTCTGGTCAATGGTGGCCGAGCAACTGGCTCGTCACAATACGCCAGTCAGTACACTTGATGAACTGTGGTATCATGCTGAAGCTGCATGGGCAGCTGTACCTGTACACGCCATTCAAGCTCCGTTTGATTCAATGCCCAGGCGTAACAAGGCCGTTATTACGGCCAGAAGTGGTTGTTCTGGGTACTGATTTCTCAGGATCTATGCACCCAAATTGTGTGAAAATGTAATCACATGTCAGTTCTAGTATAATATATTTGTCCAATGAATACCCGTTTATCATCTGCATTTCTTTTTGGTGTAACGATTTTAATGGCCTGTAGTGTATTATGAAAACGAATGGGACTTGAACATCGGTTTTCAATCTTATAACGCCAGTCAGATCAATGGAAGCATATACATTCACCACCACCACAAACAATGAAAGTGTCCCTTAGTGGACTACTGTGACGTGCAACCTACCAAGAGGTTTTCAAAAAACGAGATCCTTCCAACATTGGCTAAAAATTGACCGTAAAAGAACGCTCGTGTGCTCTGTCACCATGAGAACACACCGGCGCATTAGACGTATTTGCGGTCGCAGTTTATTCGTGACAACAATTGTGAAGGGGATCTCATGCTCCATGCTTACATGTCCTGATTCGTTGCGAGTCTGGCTGTTTCCGACGAAGAAAAAATTCTCCATGGTCGCATATTCACTAGCCGTGATGCTATTGCTTCAGCGATTTTCCAGCGGTTGAACCAGATTCCCAATGAAGCGTTCGCAGCTGCCATGGATTCACGACGTCGACGTCGACGTCGACGTCGGAAAAAATGTATACGACTGTAGGAAGATTACTTCGAGAAGTGACACAAGTTTCACAGTTTTCGTGCCATTACTTAGTTTAAAAATTCGAAGGTGTTATGAAATGCCTGCTCCTCTCATTATCCAATGCCACATATTTGGATTAATGCCCAGAAAAACAAGCAGTTGACTTTTGTTTACCTCACATGTTTCCTTGTCTTAGTCGGACAAATATTTTGATAAGTGATACAAATTCCTTATGCGTTTTCAGAAGTCGTCGTGTGATATATACTTTAAATTTTTTTCCATAGGAACGACTTTCGCCGAGTATAGAGATCCAGTGGCCTAACCCGATGTAGCTATTCACTGTTCTATCATGCTGTTCCTTGCTATACCCTTTACGTGATCCCTATTACTTGAAGACGTACATCTTTCGCTCCCCCGTATGAGGATTTTACAGTAGTAGTAATATGCATAATGTAAAGTGTAATTTCAGTTACAGAAGCGAGCTGAATCCAAAATCTGTACCGCTGCCGGAGCGCCAATAAAAATATCTGGCTACACAATTTGTCAGGTGTAGGGAAAGGCCGTTTGGCATTAATGGATATGAATTATTTATAAAGGGTAACTGAATTCTAATCAGTTGCACCCGCACAAAATAAAAACTGCTCTCCATGAATTATTAAAAAGATACGAATTATTAATTTGTAAATGCGCTTAGCGTACGGCATGCATTTCTGCCATGCTCGTGATTCATTGAACTTCATTTGAATTGCACTTCAGATACTCGTATCGTGTAGAACCGTAGCGAATAAATAATTGAAATCTGTAGATCTCGCAGTATATTTGCAATTAGAATAATTTTTGCAATGAAAATAGTAAATAGATGTTAAAAGTCAAATAGATGCTGAGACAGGAGACCAAATTGTTCTTGTTTCCTTGAAAAGAGTATCTCTGAGGCTCGTAGGATATGTTTGACGGCTTAATAAATCTTTGGATGTTACGATACTTCGTATTGATTTTCATTTGGTAAACTGTTGGTAAAAATGCTAAATATAGCTAGATTTGGGTTAAAATATTATACGTACTATTTCTCATCAAGCATTCAACCCTGCTATGTTTACAGTCGAAATACAATGCAAATATTGTATCGGAATCAGAACCTGAACCAAATATGCTTCCCGTCTTATATAGAATGATAATAGTATACTTACGCGAAAACAGCCAGCTTGTACAATGGTTTCGAGTCAGTGGTAAGCTGAACACAAAACTGATAGTCCATTAAAAAGTCGGAGGATGGAATACCGCCTCCATCCGACCAATTGAAGTATAATACTCGTTTGTTTCAACATTGTGGCTGAGGAGAGCCTTAAATTTCATAAAATTAATCCATTTATACACTGCAGTACAGTGTTATGGTCAAGAGCGTAGCCAGCGAGCTGTAAGGAAGGGCAGCTGCCTACACCCACATCCCCTCCCCTCCACTTTGAAGCAATCCAGAAAATCCAATTGATATTAGAAAATATTTCCAGAGCCATGTCTCACGGATTCCCATAACTAATTTGCCATTCCGCGGGAAACTAACATGAGTTGGTCCCTCCCCCTCCGTTCCAGCTATTTCTGATCCTTTCTTGGACACAGTGATAATAAAAGTCCCGTTCTGTTCACATCTCGTTAATCAGAACATTTGCTATCCTGGTAACGTGGCGGCATAATGGGTAAGAGAGTGATTTTTGAGAACGTGTAGAATGGAGCACTAGCGTATTGTTAATGTAAACGACTACTCAGGATAAGTATCAGGTATTGATTCGAGTCCTTGGTTTCCAAAAATATTCATTACAAGCAACACATATATTACTGTGCATGTTCTGCATTTCTGTGCGTTGTTACTGCTGTGGTCCTCATTCCGAAGACTAGTTTGATACTTGTCTCCACGATTAGCTATCAGTCGCTACCCTTTTCGTCTTTGCATTGGTACTGCAACCTACATCCATTTGTACCAATCCAGCCTCGATCATCCCACCCACCTCCCTAAAATTGACGGTCGTTGATGTCACAGGATGTGAATTATGACCGGATCCTCCTGTTTCCTTAGGTTAAGCCTTATAATTGTTTTCTGCCCAATTTGCGGTGACTTCCCCCATTCGATCCAGTATATCTTCAGTAGCTACCTGATCCAGCATTCTCCTGCAGTGCTACGTTTTAAAACCTTCTGCTCTCTTCTTGCCTCTGCCACTTGTCATCCTAGTTTCGCTTCTACGTAAAATTTCATTTGTGACAAATATTTTTTTAAAGACTTTACAACATTGAAATATATATTCGATGTTAACAAATTTCTCCGCTTTTTAGAAACAGCTTTCATTGTTATATTCTGTTTGCGTTTTATATGTATATACGAACTCCAGCCATTGTCAGTTATTTTGCTGAGCAAATAGCAAAACTTATATGCTGCTCATTGGTGTCACATATCCTAATCTAATGCCATCACTATCGCCAGATTTAATTCGACTGTATTCCATTACTGTTCTGTTTTGTTAAAATTCTTCTTATTGTCTTTCAACTTTTCTTCAACACACTATTCAACTGATCTTCCAAGTTCTATGTCGTTACTGACAGAAATACACTATCATTGGCAAACCTTCAAAAATTTCATACAGTGTAGGATTTCATGAGCGGAGTTCGCAGACTGAGTGGCGATATATAAAAATATTCCCTGACATTTCGTCTCCGACTGCAGGAGACGTCTTCAGAGGTAAAACGGCATCTGCATTACCTGCTCGAGACGCCCTTGAATTTATAGAGCCCCATACGGGATACAAACATTCATCAGGCGATGCCGATTGTATGATGAATACTCGTGCCCACTACGGGGTTCTATGAATTCGGTGGACCCTCGAGCACTTGATGTATGTTGCAATTTAACATCCGAAGATGTCTCCCGCAGTCAGAGATCAGACGTCACGTGATGCAGATTGTATGACGAGTGATGGTGCCCTCCCGTCACCTTTATAAATTCGAAGGACCCTTGAGCACTTGCAGTCGAAAATTTACCTCCGAAGATGTCACCCGCAGCAGAGACGAAACGTAGGAAAATACTTTCATACAGTCTGGTCAGAAACAGTCTGAAAAGCTATTATGGATGATGTAGGGCAAGCTGTGACGAGACAAATTTGTTCAAAAAAAAAAAAATTCAATACTTTGCACCGTTTACGAGTTAATTAGCATCGAATTTAGCCAATCAGACGTCTGCAGACGCAAATACAGCGTCGCCAAGCATGTTCTTAATTTAGTTTCGTAAAACCTAACAAGAGAAAATAGACATGGGATGGTAGTAAGGATGGAAGACGAGCGAAAGGATGAACAGTGTCGTGCGCTATTATCTACGCTATGAGAAGAACTAACACTAATTGTTCCCTGATGAGCCGCTCGTATTTGTGCACACAACAGACTGATTGGCTCCCTTAAGTGCTAATTAATTTGAAACTGGTGCCACATCTATTTTTTCTTAACAGTTGTATCTGACCCCAACTTACCTGAAACAACCATACAAGCTTTTCTTACTGTTTCTGACCACCCTGTCTATCGAGCACGGCCTTGCTGCCCGGAAGTTTTAACTGAGGCTTAAATATTTTTATTTCTTCTCCCTGAACATTAAATTCCTCTCGAAATCTCCCCTTTGTTTCCTTCCCTGCCTGTCAAATGCACAGATTGCGTTCATAGTGCACCGATACCATGTAATCAAATGGTTCAAATGGCTCTAAGCACTATGGGACTTAACTTCGGAGGTCATCAGCCCCTTGGACTTAGAACTACTTAACCCTAACTAACCTAAGGACATCACACACATCCATGCCCAAGGCAGGATTCGAACCTGCGGCCGTAGCAGCAGCACGGTTCCAGCCGGCCGACGTGGCCGTGCGGTTAAAGGCGCTGCAGTCTGGAACCGCAAGACCGCTACGGTCGCAGGTTCGAATCCTGCCTCGGGCATGGATGTTTGTGATGTCCTTAGGTTAGTTAGGTTTAACTAGTTCTAAGTTCTAGGGGACTAATGACCTCAGCAGTTGAGTCCCATAGTGCTCAGAGCCATTTTTTGAAGTGCCTAGAACCTCCCGGCTACAGAGGCCGGCACCATGTAATTAATTTTTAAAAAATGGCTCTAAGCACTATGGGACTCAACTGCTGAGGTCATTAGTCCCCTAGAACTTAGAACTAGTTAAACCTAACTAACCTAAGGACATCACAAACATCCATGCCCGAGGCAGGATTCGAACCTGCGACCGTAGCGGTCTTGCGGTTCCAGACTGCAGCGCCTTTAACCGCACGGCCACTTCGGCCGGCTAATTAATTTTATTAGCTATGACAGAGTCATTTAAGAAGTAAGTGCCAACTCTGAATAGTTTCAAACGTAAAAACAATCCTATTATGGACACTGTAAAAATTTACAGGAGTCAGAGGTTTTGCGTTGAGTAATTTCTTTAGTAACGCGTTTCAATATCATTATCGCCAGATAGTCAATATATAGGCCACATAACTAATGAGGAGGTATTGAACAGAATTGGGGAGAAGAGAACTTGACTAGAAGAAGGGATCGGTTGGTAGGACATATTATGAGGCATCAAGGGATCACGAATTTAGTATAGGAGGGAACCTCGGAAGGTAAAAATCGAAGAGGGAGACCAAGAGATGAATACACTAAGCAGATTCAGAAGGATATAGTTTGCAGTAGGTACTGGGAGATGAAGAAGCTTGCACAGGATAGAGTAGCATGGAGAGGTGCATCGAACCAGTCTCTGGACTGAAGACCACAACAACAACAACAACAACTACAATCAAAGTATGAACAGGACGTACGTGTGAGTTCCATAGAGTCACGAAATTTAGAAGCATGCCAAATGACACCGTAATCAAAATATGAAGAGCATCTACATGTGAATTACATGGAGTCATTTCGGTCCAGTTCTTATACTCATTATCCGATGATGATTATATCGAAAGCAAGGCAGACACCACAAAACCTGTGATCCTTGTATTTGTTTGTAGTACCCATAGTTTTTTTGTTTGAAATTTTAAAAAAGTCATCGATTCCAGTCTTTATCATGTGCCATTCACTCCATTACTGATTTCTAAATGTTTCCCTTTAAACACGTACTACACCACTGGCCATTAAAATGTCTACATCACGAAGATGACGTGCTACACACGCGAAATTTAACCAACAGGAAGAAGATGCTGTGATATGCAAATGATTAGCTTTTCAGAGCATTCACACAAGGTTGGCGCCGGTGGCGACACCTATAACGTGCTGACATGAGGAAAATAGCCAACCGATTTCTCATGTAACAAACAGCAGTTGACCGGCGTTGCCTGGTGAAACGTTGTTGTGATGCCTCGTGTAAGGAGGAGAAATGCGACCCATCATGTTTCCAACTTTCATAAAGGTATCGCGATTGCGTTTTATCGTATCGCGACATTCCTGCTCACGTTGGTCGAGATCCAATGACTGTTAGCAGATTATGGAATCGGTGGGTTCAGGAGGGTAATACGGAACGCCGTGCTGTATCCCAACGGCCTCGTCTCACTAGCAGTCGAGATGACAGGCATCTTATCCGCATGGCTGTAACGGATCGTGCAGCCACGTCTCGATCCTTGAGTCATCAGATGGGGACGTTTGCAAGACAACAACCATTTGCACGAACAGTTCGACGACGTTTGCAGCAGCATGGACTATCAGCTAGGAGACCATGGCTGCGGTTACCCTTGACGCTGCATCACAGACAGTAGCGCCTGCGATGATGTACTCAACAACGAACCTGAGTGCACGAATGGCAAAACGACATTTTTTCGGATGAATCCAGGTTCTGTTTACAGCATCATGATGGTCGCACCCGTGTTTGGCGACATTGCGGTGAACGCACATTGGAAGCGTGTATTCGTCCTCGCCATACTGGCGTATCACCCGGCGTGATGGTACGGGGTGCTGTTGGTTACACGTCTCGGTCACCCCTTGTTCGCACTGACGGCACTTTGAACAGTGGACGTTACATATCAGATGTGTTACGACCCGTGGCTCTACCGTTCATTAGATCCTTGCGAAGGCCTACATTTGAGCATGATAATGAACGACCGCATGTTGCTGGTCCTGTACGGGCCTTTCTGGATACAGAAAATGTTCGACTGCTGCCCTGGACAGCACATTCTCCAGATCTCTCACCAATTGAAAACACGTCTGGTCAATGATGGCCGAGCAACTGGCTCGTCACAATACGCCAGTTCTCTACTCTTCATTATCTGTGGTATAGTGTCGAAGCTGCATGGGCAGCTGTACCTGTACACGCCATTCAAGCTCTGTTTGACTCAATGCCCAGGCGTATCAAGGCCGTTATTACGGCCAGAGGTTGTTGTTGTAGGTACTGATTTCTCAGGATCTATGCACCGAAATTGCGTGAAAATGTATTAACATGTCAGTTCTAGTATAATATATTTGTCCAATGAATACCCATTTATCATCTGCATTTCTTCTTGGTGTAGCAATTTTAATAGCCAGTAGTGTAATTTTCGCTAGTGGTGTCGGATTCAGGAGAGGATCACCGGCGACGGGCGCATGTTGCCATGGTGATGCCTGGACCCCCACCCCAGCCTTCAGAGACCCGGGCGCCCATTCCCAGCTCACAGTTCGCTGCCACACAGAGTCGCTGCCAGCCCATCAGCTGCCTGTCAGCGCGCAGCGCACAGTGAGCCTGGTGTAACGGCGCCGCCGGGTCCCCTGGAGCTGTCGGCGGGCGCCTGCCACGAGTTTCGCCAACGTGATTCCGCAGAGACGCGCGACTCGCCGCAAAATGCAAATCAGCGTACGGTCCCAGTGCAGCGGGGACTTTGCAACGCGATGAGCCGGCTGGCGCCCGAGGAGCAGAGATATCTCCCAGCTGTGCTCCCGAGGCACACTGCCTTACATTGCTTCGCAGACAGCACGGACAAATTTGCGGGTAGTACCTGTGCAAAAATGTGCAAGAATGTTTGCTCTGTCCCTGTGCAGATCCTATATCTGTACCTACATCATTAATCTGGAAATCACATGTAAGTCTTTGGCACGGGGTTCGTAGAACACATTGAGTCGATTTCCCGAATGTTTGCGCTCGAATAGTACGTGTAAAAAAATGAACAATTAATATGTCCACGCCAGCTCTATCTTATTTTATTACGATGGTCATTCCTCCTTAAGAGGTTGCAATCAAGAGAATGTTTTCGTATTCGGAGGCAAGACCGGTAATTGGAATTTCGTGGCAGTGTCTTGCCACATCGAAAATCCTCTTTGTTTTAATGATTGCCATCCCAAATCGCGTGGCGTTCCCTCCTCTGTAATTCTTCTTCTTCGTGGCCCTTATCCCATTGTAGTGTCCCTTTTGCAATATGCACCATTATCGAGCTGAAACATAAATAAAAATGACTGTATGTGACTCAAAATGAACTCCAAACATCGTTTTATCTGCGAAAGGTAATAACACTAACTGTAAAAATATACAATATAGATCGATAGATGCAGAAATGACATTATTTTTATTGTATGAGATTATAATGTGTAAGTAATTAAACGATGTATTATTATCTTTGTAAGAGTATAAAACACAATGCAATGCTCATTCTTCTGTCTAGTCTGCTTTGTTCTGTTCGTTCTGGTGTTAGCTGGAATAAGGTACGCAAGCTATTCTGCTGCGCTAGCATTTGTTTCTGTCGTAACGTAATTGCAAATATTT
Source organism: Schistocerca nitens (assembly GCF_023898315.1). Lineage (NCBI taxonomy): Eukaryota > Metazoa > Arthropoda > Insecta > Orthoptera > Acrididae > Schistocerca > Schistocerca nitens. The sequence goes on from NC_064614.1 coordinate 27,357,479, forward strand.
AATGGTGTAAACTGTGTCCTACTAAGAATATATTAGTATAAAGTGATCTCCGTGTGTTATTTCAAGAACCCACGCCACATTTAACTTATGAAAAGAATATTTAATGAAAATTATTTAGCATGTTTCCAGCTGCTGCGGAGCGCGTAACAGTGATCTCTGACTGTTAACAATTAGCCGCCATTACGCGGTACGTTTAAAAATATTTTTTCACAGCACAATGTCTGATAGCCGGAGCGGAAGAATTTATGTAAAAATATTCAGTGAGATTAATTGAAGGAATCCAGCGAAATAATTTTATTAAAACTTATCTATTTTCTGTGATAGTAATAATTTCAGAACAGTGAACTGGAGCTGAGTAATACTACGCTATTGGATTTACAGTAATTTGCAGGGGGCCTGGCGCTCGATAAAACCAGATATAATACGTAATTGGCAACCTACGAAATTCATAATTTTGCTTAATATATTTCTTTGGTCTTTTTTTGAAAGCTAAACGTAAAAACTAACTTCACTAAAAATCAGTAACAGATCACGATAAATCAAAGGACAAAAAAATTTACTACGAGAGTGTTTCCTCTAAAATATATTAGTTACACATTTTTTTTTAAAGAGATATAATACCATGTCTAAGCGGAATCGACACGTATTTATGGCTTTGGCAATGTTACTGGTGAAGTAATCATCTTGAGGTTGAATCTCTTTTTTCCGTGTTTGCTTTAACAATACGTATGTTTTTAGATGGGGTCCGCGTTTATCAAAAAGAAAATTGTGCTTTGTTAAGGGCAGACCCATCCGAAAACATATTTATTAGCGGTAAAGGGTGGCCGGATCTCCTTTCTGTCAGCACCCCTTGCCGGCCGGTCTGGTCGAGAGGGTCTAGGCGCTACAGTCTGGAACCGAGCGACCGCTACGGTCGCAGGTTCGAATCCTGCCTCGGACGTGAATGTGTGTGATGTCCTTAGGTTAGTTAGGTTTAATTAGTTCTAAGTTCTAGGCAACTGATGACCTCAGATGTTAAGTGCCATAGTGCTCAGAGCCATTTGAACCATCAGCACCCCTTTCGCCGCCCCCCTCCAGATGGAATTTGTGCACCCCAGCTGTCTACGTCTAGTGTTATCACTAAGAAAGTGTGCGAAAGTTTTCTAAATGCGTACGAATCGTGGGTACCAGATCGATATTCACCTGGTGGGACGTGGAAAACCGCCTAAGAACCACATTTTGGCTGGTCGACACGGCGACCATCGCCGTTAATCCGCCAGGAGAATTCGATCCTGGGCCGGCAGGCCTCACCAAAACCTGTAAGCGACATGCTAACGCGCGCAGATATCCTAGCATGTGGCGTTCTCCAACCTATTCCAGAGTAATAAAACATGAACTTTCTCGATATCTTCCGTCAGTCCTCTAAAGCAAGGTACCTGTCCCGCGCAGCTATACTTCGAAAAAGGACGGTGAAACGTAGTTTGGACAGTCTCTGTAACATATTCGTTGCATCTTTTGAGTGTTCTACGTCCTCTTTGGTTCGCCTTTCCCGCAACATATTCTGTGTGGTGGTTCCAGTTTAAGTTGTTCATAATTGTAGGCCCTAGATAAGTTTAATCGACAGATAAACTTTTTTTAAAACTTATGTAGGGTTCTTTTGAAAATGTTGAAGACTTCTTGAGAGACACCATAACATCCATCTCCAGTTACCGAGAGACAACGTCTTGCGTATCAATACTTCGACGATAATTACCCGTTCATTGATGAGGGTGTGAACGTACATTTTGTGCGTCAAAGTGTTTTTCTAAAGCATAACAACTCCAGCACAGGCTCTTTCCTTTTGAGGGACTCCACTGCAGGTCATGTCGTACTTGTGTATTGTTGTAGGACCCATTGGAATCTTCATGGTTTTTGTTGCTATGGTCTAGTCAATATTTTATGAATTTAATTTAACATCCCGTTTTGCTTCTTTATCTTTGAAACGGTGGGCAATCCAAGTAGCGAATTTTAACACACTGTCTATTCCAAGTCGTTTGCGTTGCACGCCAAGGTTGTATTCAATTTGACGGTTGCGCCTTCTGCTTTCTCGAGATTCTGAGTGATACTATTTCTCCTTTACAGGACATCGAACTGTAGTTAGTGTAGCTAGGCAGATATTGGGGCTGCCAATTTTAGGTGCCCAGCACACCTATTCTTCTTTTGGGGTTGTCTGCCTTAGATTACTGCCTACGGCTATGGATGTATCTCCTGCTTTTAATCAATATTGTCTCCACAGGACGGTGGGCTCCCGTTCGTCTTTGCTGAAGCACCCGCCAGCGAAGCTCTCTGCGTCATAGCAGGGTGCACAGACCTCCTCGCCACGATAAAGTGGCAGTGCTAGAGAAGGCCATCTGACATTCGGATAACTGTCATCAGGTCAGTCGGCAAGATAAGAAGGACAGATAAGGGTGAAAACTATCTGACAACCAGCTTAAAATCTAGTGCATCCAAGTTGCTGGGAAGAATTGTGTACAGAAAATGGAAAATAAAATTTATGACCTGTTACAGAACGATCAGTTTGGCTTTAGGTAAGGTAAAGGTACATGAGGGGTAATACTTAGGTTGTGCAAGATGAACCAAGACTTAAGACAATTCAAGACATAATCAAAGGAATTGTCGGTCTAAAAACTGCGTTCGAAAATGTGAAATGGTACAAGATGTCCTAAGTTTTCAGAAAAATAGGTTTAAACGGTAGAGAAAAGCGGACACTATACAATATGAACAAGTACCAAGAGAAAAGAAGGAATGGATGACGAAGAAGCTAGTGCTGGGAATAGAAATAGTGTAAGACTGGGATGTAGCCTCTCAGCTTTACTATTGCACAGTGATGGAAATAAAGGAAAAGTCTATTAAAGGGGTCAAAATTCAGGACAAAACCGTAGCTGCTTTGGGGCCTAATGGCGTGACTTCATCGTTCTAGAGCGCCGCGAGATGGCGCGGTAGCGCCACGTCGCGAGTTTTACAGTGATCTCTGAACCGACTGGAAAACTGGAAAACTGGTCCAATCCGGGCAGAGGCGGAGAGAGAAAGGGACTGCTGCTGGGGTACGAGGCAGTGCCTGTATTTAGACGGTGTGTTGCCTTGTACGCGGGAACCGTTACGGTAGAGGGTTGATCTATGGGGAACCTAGAAGGCTCGATGTTTTTCTGGCGCATTCCATTCATGGGCTAAGTGGATCAGCCCGCGGCGTTCCTGTCGGTTTATGCTGCATTAAACTGGACGCCTGGTGCCTACTGCGAGAATCTGCAGTTTCCTCGTGCATTTGGCGAGACGATCAATCGCACGGTTGCTGATGCCGCTAGCGGTCTTAGGGCGGGCCGCCTCTATCTTCCTCTTGCGTCGTTTTGCTCTGCTACATTTCATTACCGTTACTGTGTGTGTATTTGTTTCAATATAGCCTCAAGGTTTTCCACTTGTAATTGTTCTGTTAAGGTCTTTGTCGTTCTAAGCAAATAATTAGTAAAAAAGCTGCTCTGCAAGTTATCAGTGCCCTTCATAGTGACCTCGTAGTATGTTTAAGATTATTTCACTGAGCTAAGGACTTCAGGCCACGTCACATTTGCTTAATATTCTCCCCTTCCGGGATGCTAGTATCATGCGAGTTTCCGCTCTTTTGTGCTTAACCTGTGTTATTCGTATAATACATGTTCATTTTTTAATATGCATTGGTTTTTGTTACGTTTTAGAAGCGTTGCCTGGCAAGGTCCTCAAGGTGTTTCTTGAGGCCATTAATAAGGAGAAACTGGTTAGTTGCTCGCCATTGCCCTGTCTGATTCTGAGGTAAGGTCTTGTTTGGCTTATGTGACACAATCCGTCTCGAGCCTTACGTTCATGCCTCGAGACTCAAATATATTGGGGGTGTTATTTGATCTTTCTCACTATCTCTCAGGGCAAGTAATTGTAAATATTTTCAATTTAATTAAATGGTGTTGCAAATTGTATTAAATTTTGTTTTCTGTTTTACAGCTTTTACTGCATGATTTTGTTTAACACGTAATTTAATCCATACTCAAATTCTGTTTGCTTTGAAAAGTCACTCATATAGTTGCACCTACTTTAAGGGGCTTAGGTGTCTATTTGTCATGCCTTCCGCTGGTGAAGGGTTATTGTGCCCTAGCACTTATATGGGTGACCATCGGCGTCCGCCGAGCGCCGTTGGAGAGCGGCATGCTCTCAACCATTGTGAGGCAAACTGTGGAGATCCCTGTTTGGGAAGTAGCAGCTGTGGTCACGAAAACTGATGGCAGCTGGAAGAGCGGTGTGCTGACCACATATCCCTCTATATCCGTATCTAGTGAGGCACTTCGTCTGAGGATGAGACGGCGGTCCTTCGGTACCGTTGGGCTTTCCGAGGCCTGTTCGTGCGGAGCTTTCACACCCATGGTATACGGTGACCAACAGTGTTTAATAAATAATTTCTTTAAAATTATAGCCTCGGGAAACAATGATGTCTTGTGGATTTATGAGTAAAACGTCAGTGTGAACAATAAGAAATGTTTCGACCGCGTAGAGGCAGCTATACGTGAAGCAAATGGCATTACGATTTATTGATAGGATACCCGAAAATCGCTGCTTAGTGACAACAGAGAGTCTGTGAATACAATTGTGGGGTACATAGTACAATAATCCGAAGCCAGTATGAGTTTGGTATGTCGTGACATTGAGCGAAGGGGAGGGTGGGTTTCACAGGACGAAAGTGTATTTGAATAAGTACCACACCAAGCCTAATAATAAAAGTACGATCATATGTCGTCTCAACCATAATTTGCGTCTAGATTAAGGAACTATTGGCAGGGAGGATGCTGCATTTTATTTTGGATGAAGAGTCATCGATCGACAAATATAAAAATATCCGCAAGCATCTGACACACAATTTTAAAAATAACTTCTGACTTATCGCTGATGATGCAGTTATCTTTAATGAGACACAGTCACGTTGGAGTAATCTTGATAAGCTTTCGAAGCGATACAGACATTGTCAAATCACTTTAAATTTTCAGAAACGTAAATTTGTGCACGTCAGAAACGAAAATAAATTGATGTCCTATGGCTATCACTCAATCACAAATGGAATATCTCATCAGAGTTTAACGGTTTTTATGTATATTAAAATAAATGATCACGTTGTTTAAACCATAACATAAAGCAGATGGTAATCTACGATTCACTGTTTCACATTGGTAGATTATTGAAAAAATACAATAAATCTGGAAAGGGGAGCACTTAAAAAACACTCTTGCGACCTATCATTGGATGTTGCTCAGTTGTGTGTGGGATCCGTACCTAAAAAGGCTAACAACAATATCGAACGTATAGATACAAGGAAGTACGAAATGTTACAGATTTGTTTCATACATGGTACAGCGTCACGGAGATGTTGCAAAGTTGAGTGGATCAACCTTGAAGAGAGACACCAACTGTCTTGCTTTTTCATGAACCAACATTCAGTGATGAATCTAGAAATCCATTACAAGTAAGTACATATCCCTCCCCGATGGGGTGGACTGATTAGGATGCGCACAGAAGTATTTAAGCAATGGACCTTGTAAAGTCTCTTGGTAAAGGACATATTATATGTGGTAAAAAAAGGAAAGGAGAAAAGAATAATTGAACTGGATGATGGTAATTGCGTGGACAACGATTGTGTGAGCTTTATGTAATAAAGAGAAAGCATTATGTGTCATGTTTTGTTCTTGTATAGAATTATGTACTGATTTTTTTAAAGGTAATATCTATGTCGGCGAGTACTGAAACCGCCACAGACGATACTTATTAAATATCAAAGATGAGAATATGTGAGTAGTATAAATAGTAATGACCGAACATTAATTTCTCTGTCGTCTTCTTGGAGTTACGTGAGTAGGAGCCTGTGACATTATATTGTACGCTTGCGTAGCATTCTTTTGTCAAGATTGAGAGAAGGACGCCATTAGACATTGATTTGTAAAGTTGTGTAATAATTTAATCTGTTTAAATGTTTTGAATAGAGTTACTTAGTGAAAACTTGCATTATGATTTGTAATAAGCTTGCCTGGTATTTTATCCCATCCCTTTAAGACATTTTCAGTTATTTAAATATTATTCGTGGTGCCGAGCTGCGCTACGAACGAACGAGCCGCTGCCGCGGCGCATTCAAACTGCGTTAAATGAAACCAATCATACCGCAAAGAAGCGAGCAGGTAATAGTGAACTAAAATTATTTCTTTTAGCTTTCGGAATTGCAGAGCAGAGCAGCAGATTTTATGATGTGTTTTACAGGTGCACGCGGGCTGCGGATGATATATTATTAACAGTGCAAAATGATAATTTACCTTCATAACACAAAAGAAATCTTGCTGTGCCTAGTTCTGGTCTGGCAGACCTTATAGTAAAAACATCTTTTTCTATGTCAATAGTCTCATGTTCTCGTGTTAGTCATGGTCTTACCGTTAACAAAAATCCACTGCAAAATTTTGATGTTGTACAATCATTGCGTACTGTAACATCAGTATTGATAACGAAATAATTTTCATGAATCTTTTCTATAACTGTAAAGTACGGAAGATATGTTGAACTTTATGGCGAGTTACAGTAACGAAAAAATGTTCATTTAATAGAAAGCCAAATCCAGAATAATAAGAACATAATATATTTTGTTTTGTTGAAAATTAATGATCCAAAGAAAGTCACAGCACAGCATCACTAAAAGGTATTTCGGGCCTCTTTTCGTAGTAACATATTTTATCTCATATATTTGTTGTTACGCGAGTAATAATAAAACATAGCGAAAAGAGCCAGCGACAACCTTCCTGGGTTTAGAAACAAGTGGAATTGAAATAGTGGTAAGTGGTGCAATAAAATGTCTCCCTCCACACAATGAAAGGTTATTCTCAAGGCAATCGGGCAAATGTAACAGCCGATGAACATTCCTCTGTCGATGACAATAAACCGTCAGGGTGATAGCGAAACAAGATTGTTTCCACAGAATTAAATCCACCGTGAGTTGAGCAGCGAGTCTCTAAATTCTGCATTTCGGCAGATAAGCCCTCGCAGGTCATTCACTGCCAATGAAATTCCATTCTTCTGTGTCGCAGTGCAGCCTACACAGAAGGCTACATTCGCATTTGTATCACATTACCCTCAGCAAAACGCAATGAGTATGAGCTACATTGGTGCACAGGACACACGAGTTCCTAATTTCGACACGGCTGCGCACGTAATCAACGGAGAAACATAGGATACACGTCCGGATGAACAGAGCTGAAAATTAGATTCAATTACGAGCAGCAATAAAACGAGGCTGGCGTTATAAACAGCAGAGCGGCTGAGAGTAATATATCCCGTCTGAAAGGGGAGAGAATTAGTTTAAATTACGTTCTGAATTAAAATGTTTTTCACATTAGCTTCATTTAATTCGGAATAGCCGTCGCGGAAAGTTTTGTACCAGCCATTCGGCGGAACCTAATAACTGTTCCACGTTTCAGAAGCGCCTTTGTTAGCAGTTTGTATGTGACGGCTTTTACATTTCAGACTGTCGGTGTCAAACACTGGTGTGGTTCTCCAGGCAGTTTGGCGGCGCGACTGTTTGCTAAGTGGCGTTTTTTTTAGCGCACCAGGTTAAATAAAACTCGTTCTCGACAGGAGTTGTCGGAAGTCGGCGTATGTCACCGCCCTGCAATATGTTCCCAGCGCAACAGGTGTCCCTGCTCGCTTCCACACCCTCTGAAGAACTTTTTTGTGCTCTCTCTCTCGCTCTCTCTCTCTCTCTCTCTCTCTCTCTCTTGGAGTCTTCCATATTCGCCTGAGACACGGCAAGAACTTCCCAGAAATGAGCAGCTGTTGCACGTGTAGTGAATAATGGGAGTTTTGTTACGTATTGTAATAGTTAATATAGCTTAATTTATGGAATTTGCGTAAGAAAGATGATTGTTGTATTAGTCATGACAATTTGTTGGGAAAACTAGTACTCATAGTAGCACTTCCTCGCAGTCAGCGGACTGGTTACTTGTTGTATTAGAGAAAGTGTGCTATCGATGAGTCACCAAAAGAGAATGTGTGATAAAATCCTGGAAAATTCTAACAGATATTTCCAGTGTAGCTTGAACATTATCTTTTGCTTTTGCGCTATAGTAGAAGTAATAAATATACATAGTTAACGAACTATTTGAAAAATATAAGAATGAGTCATCCGCCCAGTCAAGGCGATTGGTTTCCTTCACTGAGCCAGACAGTTTCCGTAAATTGCCTAGAGTCTAATAGCTGGTACGCACGTAAATTACTGTCTATATATTTCGTAATATTTCATTTTCTAAGTTTTGTTGACATCTGAAACCGAATAACATGTATTTGAAACCAAATAGGCTGTTGTTGTTGTTGTTGTTGTGGTCTTCAGTCCAGAGACTGGTTTGATGCAGCTCTCCATGCTACTCTATCCTGTGCAAACTTCTTCATCTCCCAGTACCTACTGCAACCTACATCCTTCACAATCTGCTTAGTGTATTGATCTCTTGGTCTCCCTCTACGATTTTTACCATCCACGCTGCCCTCGAATGCTAAATTTGTGATCCCTTGATGCCTCAAAACATGTCCTACCAACCGATCCCTTCTTCTAGTCAAGTTGTGCCACAAACTTCTCTTCGCCCCAATCCTATTCAATACCTCCTCATTAGTTACGTGATCTACCCACCTTATCTTCAGCATTCTTCTGAAGCACCACATTTCAAAAGCTTCTATTCTCTTCTTGTCCAAACTGGTTATCGTCCATGTTTCACTTCCATACATGGCTACACTCCATACAAATACTTTCAGAAACGACTTCCTGACACTTAAATCTATACTCGTTGTTAACAAATTTCTCTTCTTCAGAAACGATTTCCTTGCCATTGCCAGTCTACATTTTATATCCTCTCTACTTCGACCATCATCAGTTATTTTGCTCCCTAAATAGCAAAACTCCTTTACTACTTTAAGTGTCTCATTTCCTAATCTAATTCCCTCAGCATCACCCGTTTTAATTTGACTACATTCCATTATCCTCGTTTTGCTTTTGTTGATGCTCATCTTATATCCTCCTTTCAAGACACTGTCCATTCCGTTCAACTGCTCTTCCAAGTCCTTTGCTGTCTCTGACAGAATTACAATGTCATCGGCGAATCTCAAAGTTTTTACTTCTTCTCCATGAATTTTAATACCTACTCCGAATTTTTCTTTTGTTTCCTTTACTGCTTGCTCAATATACAGATTCAATAACATCAGGGAGAGGCTACAACCCTGACTCACTCCTTTCCCAACCACTGCTTCCCTTTCATGCCCCTCGACTCTTATAACTGCCATCTGGTTTCTGTACAAATTGTAAATAGCCTTTCGCTCCCTGTATTTTACCCCTGCCACCTTCAGAACTTGAAAGAGAGTATTCCAGTTAACGTTGTCAAAAGCTTTCTCTAAGTCTACAAATGCTAGAAACGTAGGTTTGCCTTTTCTTAATCTTTCCTCTAAGATAAGTCGTAAGGTTAGTAGTGCCTCACGTGTTCCAACATTTCTACGGAATCCAAACTGATCTTCCCCGAGGTCCGCTTCTACCAGTTTTTCCATTCGTCTGTAAAGAATTCGCGTTAGTATTTTGCTGCCGTGACTTATTAAACTGATAGTTCGGTAATTTTCACATCTGTCAACACCTGCTTTCTTTGGGATTGGAATCATTATATTCTTCTTGATGTCTGTGGGTATTTCGCCTGTCTCATACATCTTGCTCACCAGATGGTAGAGTTTTGTCAGGACTGGCTCTCCCAAGGCCATCAGTAGTTCTAATGGAATGTTGTCTACTCCCGGGGCCTTGTTTCGACTCAGGTCTTTCAGTGCTCTGTCAAACTCTTCACGCAGTATCTTATCTCCCATTTCATCTTCATCTACATCCTCTTCCATTTCCATAATATTCTCCTCAAGTACATCGCCCTTGTATTGACCCTCTATATACTCCTTCCACCTTTCTGCCTTCCCTTCTTTGCTTAGAACTGGGTTGCCATCTGAGCTCTTGATATTCATGCAAGAGGTTCTCTTCTCTTCATAGGTCTCTTTAATTTTCCTGTAGGCAGTATCTATCTTACCCCTAGTGAGACAAGCCTCTACATCCTTACATTTGTCCTCTAGCCATCCCTGCTTAGCCATTTTGCACTTCCTGTCGATCTCGTTTTTGAGACGTTTGTATTCCTTTTTGCTCGCTTCAAGTAGGCTAAAAGTAGGAATTTCGCCTTGGAAGGTAAAAGAACCACACAATGCAACCTTTATAGAAGGTGGAAAAAAAGTAACAGACAGTTTAGATGTAAAACAGCAAACTGCAGTCACTGAAATCTAAACTAGTATGAGTGGTAGTTTAGACGCAAAACTGCAAAATGTTCAAATGGTTCAAATGGCTCTGAGCACTATGGGACTTAACTGCTGAGGTCATCAGTCCCCTAGGACTTAGAACTACTTAAACCTAACTAACCTAAGGACATCACACACATCCATGCCAGTGGCAGGATTCGAACCTGCGACCGAAGCGGCCGCGCTGTTCCAAACTGATGCGCCTAGAACCGCTCGACCACTCTGGCCGGCCTGCAAAATGTGACTGACAATTCAAATGCAAAACTGCAAAATGTGACTGTTTGGACGCAAATCTCCAAACTCAGACTGACAGTTTAAATAGAAAACTTCAAACTGCGGCCACTGAAATTCAAAATTATATAACAACAATAGTAAACGAAAATTTGAACGCCATAGCCCATCAGATACAAGAAAAAGTCGCCACACAAATACATGACGACCTTGATAGAAAATTCAATAAAACTGAAACTAACTTCAAAAATATTTGTGATGAATTTGACGAAACGCGAAAAACATGCAAGCATTTGCCCGAAGCGGTCAATGATGTAACCAACAAGGTCGCGCAAGTTAATGCAGCAAACTGGAGTAACCTATTGTTGATGGACGGTCATTGCAGTTCGGATCAAATTTATTTTTCCAGGCATTCGCTTGTCTTTACTTTTGCTGATAAGAAAATATGCTTTTATAACATGTAGGTGAACAAAAGTTCTTTTCCGTTTCAGAAAGTCCTGTAACGCTTTTAAAAGAGTTCCGTTTTCGCGGAATAAAAAGAAATTAATCTCTGTTCCCTTGTGTCCTTGTAACTATATGTCATATTATTATCTTCTGACCAGTCAGCATCTACGCAACAAAAATTGCAAATTGTACTGTCCTTGTAGAGCTTACAAATACTGACTGTAATTCACGGGAAGATTACTCGCCATTTAGTTTGATGCCTTTGCTTCCGCACCACTACCACAAATCATTTACAGTCGTCGGATAATACTAAAATTTTGTAAACCATTTTAATTTTAACCTGTTCGGTACACTGGAGACCTGATATAGCCTGACTTATACACTGCTGGCCACCGTAAATGCAACACCCTGAAGGAAGTATCCGAATCAAGTGAAATTTACACCATGGGTTTGCAGCGATGAGATATGCAACTGATTAGAATTTCAGCGCAGACGCACATCACGCGCGCCTGTGGCGCCACCTCATAGCGCCATTTAAGGCTTGGCGATTTCGACGAGTGTGCGTTCGGCACGTGTGTTTACCTTGTGGTTGTTTCACAAGGCGATCAGTTATGCCTCGTAGACAACAGCAAACATCGTTTGATCAAGTATCCAAGTTTGACAGATGAAGGATAGTGGCTTACCGAGATTGTGGATTATCATACAGAGAAATCGCTAGTCGTATTGGACGAAACCAAACAACTATAATGCGGATATGTGACCGTTGGATGCAGGAGGGTACGACGGACCGACGTGGTCGATCGCATTCACCTCGGTGCACCACTGCACGTGCTGATAGGCAAATTGTGCGCATGGCAGTGACGGATCACTCAGTGACATCCCGAACCATAGCACAGCACATTGCGTCTGTAACGCATCATCCAGTGTCTGCGCGTACCATTCGACGCCGTTTACAGCAGAGTGGTCTGTCCGCAAGACGTCCATTGCTTCGTCTACCACTGACGTAGAACCACAGACGTCTCCGTCGCCAATGGTGTGATGACAGACGGATGTGGACGGCAGAATGGAATGACGTTGTCTTTACTGACGAGGCACGCTTCTGTCTGCAGCACCACGATGGTCGGATTCGAGTGTGGATACACCGTGGAGAGAGGATGCTGGACAGCTGCATTATGCTCCGCCACACTGGTCTTGCACCGGGTATTATGGTATGGGGCGGTATCGGATATTACTCTCGCACGCCTCTAGTACGCATTGCCGGTACTTTAAATAGCCGGCGCTACATATCCGAGGTGCTGGAGCCAGTTGTCCTTCCTTACCTTCACGGCTCGGCCACAGCCATATTTCAACAGGATAATGCGCGACTACACGTGGCACGTATTGTCCAAAGGTTCTTCGTCAATAACCAGATTGAAGTGCTTCTCTGGCCGGCTCGCTCTCCGGATCTTTCGCCGATAGAAAACATGTGGTCCATGGTTGCTCAACGAGTGACCCAAATTACATCCCCAGCTGCCACACCAGATGATCTTTGGCAACGTGTGGAAGCTGTTTGGGCTGCTGTACCCCAGGAACACATCCAACGTCTCTTTGACTCAATGCCGAGAAGTGTGGCAGCAGTGATCTCCAACAATGGCGGCTACTCTGGCTACTGATTCTGGTAGGAACGACATGTCACAGACGTCTGTAAACGTAATCATTTGATACTTGGTCAACAAGTTATCTACAAAATAAATGTTGTTGTGCTACCGCTTGTCTTTCTTGGTGTTGCATTTACGGTGGCCAGCAGTGTAGTTTCACTTGTTGTCACGATTACTGCAACGTATTGTTTGTAACTGTGCTGAGGAACGTTTCTGCAGCATTGTGAAGTGTTAAAAGTTGTCGTCACATACACCATAGTGTTAAAAGTTACACTTGAATTCATTGATGAATTTCATCAAATTGTGAAATCTTAACAACGTGCAACACTTCTACTGTAGCAAGCGAAACACTGAGCACTTGCAAAAAAACTAAGACAAATCCCGCTTTATCCATTTTCTACCAAACGTTATTTAATCTTGTGTGTGAGGCACAAACATAGACGATGATGGTAAGATTCCAACAGATGGAATACCATAGGACAGCAGGACGCAGGATAGCTTCTGCGAAGTTTGGAAGGTAGGAGACGAGGTACTGGCGGAATTAAAGCTGTGGGGACGGGTCGTGAGTCGTGCTTGGGTAGCTCAGTTGGTAGAGCACTTGATCGCGTAAGGCAAAGGTCCCAAGTTCGAGTCTCGGTCCGGCTCAAAGTTTTAACCTGCCAGGAAGCTTCATAGGACAGCATGTTGCCTTGCGGCAGCTATCAGTATTTACATTACTTACTCTCGCCGCTGCAAACGAAATACTGTACTATAGATATAAAGTTGACATGACGGAAACAGAACGTACGTTTAATTCTGCTTGAAACTAGGAAGAAGAGGTCGGGGTCCTTAGCCCTTACAATATCTTCCTTCACTTCTATTTACAGGAGACTGCGTTTAAGGCAAAGCATTCCCAGTACTTATCATTAGTGTTTTAAAATACTAATTATTAAGATAATTGTTCTCAATTAATGCAAATTAAAATCGTAGTACTGACACTAACCACAGCTTTCAACCAGGAAGTAATTATTACTGCAGGTATCACTAGATCCATTTGCATCTGAATCGACGTCTTTTATTATCCACAAACGAGTTATTACTGATCTATAGTATGATGGGTCACCTTAGGAAAAGCACAAGGGCTTGTATATGTGCTTCTGTTCAGAATAGCTTATAAAATCGTATATACGAATATGAACTTCGTTACAGAATAACTGAATACTACAGTAAATTTAATAGCGAATACGATGTTCAGAGACCATAGGTAGAGGAGAAACACTTGGGAAAGCCCGGGAGACACTGGAATATTCCAGCTGGATTACGTCTCGCTGAGACAGAGACTCCAAAATCAGGTTCTGGATCCAAGGCATACCCAGGAACAGACACAGACTCCATCACCACTTAATAATATTGACGAATGACGAGATGTTTTAGAAATCCCTGAGAGGTGGCATGAGCCCCCTCTCATATTTCTATCTTACGATTTTCGTCTCTAATTGCATGCGGTGAAAAGTTGCTATTCCTTCACACGCGGACTTCCCACGCAGCGTCTCTCGTCACCCAGGTGGTCCGGTGACAGGCGGGCTCTGCGGATCTCGAGAGGGTTAAGCCGACGGGTGTGAGGGAGTCGAGTGAATGCTTTCCAGACGCCGACATTGTCAAGAGACACGCCCGCAGGGGCCTGAAGTAGCGGCTGGGCTAGAGGTTCCGTTACTTCGCAGAAACTTAGCGAAAACACTTTCTGGCGGGCTACCAGCGAATCGTGGGAATGACTTGTGTACCCAGGCAGTTGTGGCGGGAAAATTCCCGCGCTTTCTGAAAAATAGTAACTGTGATTGGCTTGCTCAGGGCATAGCTCCGTGACGTAGCAAAATCAGCGCAGAAATTGGCGCCAAGAATCTCCATTGGTGGAATGGTAGTGCTCCGGCAATAGAGTGGAATTTTCCACCGGTTTTCGAGTTGCTGATTGGAACATTTAACCACGGCCACTGTCGTGGGGGCGGGAATGTTGTGTGTTCGGCCTGTACGGGTGCTCTTGTGTGTAGTCGGCTCTCGCCTTTCAGTCGGAGTAGGTTACAGGACTGAGCTCTCGCTGCTCGGGTCAGCCTGCCTTCTGTTGGCTGTCTAATATTCTTTTATTTAATTGTAACTATTTGACGAAGTTGCTGAAGTTTCGACTTCAACGTAACTTTCCGAGTACAGTTGGCAATTGAGCGTTCTGCGTACAAGCGGCCTATGTTGTCTGTCTTGAGCAGTTTTGGCTAAAGTTGACTGTATCAGAGTTACAGTGTGACTTCGCTTGTTAAAATCAATCACTGTACCGTCAGTGATTGTGTGGCGAGCCTTCTTCGTCTCCCTCAGAGGCGCATTTGTATTGCTAGGAAGTCTTTAGTGTGGAACAACCAGGCCAGGATAATTCGTTTCGGGCTATACTCGCGACATTATCGTCACCACGACAGGACGTCGAAGCAACCAGCCATCGCCTCCGGTACGCCAGATCGTGTTCTGGCATTTAAGAAGACAGTTTGGTAATGTATGTCCGCAGCACCGGCAGATAGGGATTTTCCTAGGTGATAATCAGAGCTCAGCAGAGCGCGCCTGTTCGTCTTTTTCTAACTTTGTTCTGTCTTGGGTAGCAGCAATTAATGTTGGGTTAGCTGTGTGTCTCTCTTAAGATTTGAGTGGCGAGGAATTGGCTCCACATACCACTTTGTCATAAACCTCACAATCTAGTTTAGGGACAACTTCACCTTCACAGCGTTTGTTTGAGTATCCAATTTGAGCCAATTTGATGTATTATAAATGTTTCATGTGTTTTTGTTTATTATTTTGTGTTTAGTCTTAATAAATCATATTGTTATTTTGGACAGAACTTTCATTCTGTTAATCGGTAGAGCAACCCTATCATTTCTCACTACGTTAATGAAACCTTCCTTTATTTAACTTATTTATCAAATTAAATTATTGCAGGTGCCAAACTCTATTCTACTCCACTTGCAGGGTTGATTACAGTCAGTTCACGTATATTTTTAATCCATGTGCAACAGCAAATGTCGGAGTTAGAATAGGGGGGGGGGGGCTTAGAGCATCATTTACATACGTAGATTCTAGAAGAATTTAGTGTTAAATACACTGCTAGCCCCGGCACCTCGCATCCCCGCTTTGTCTGTCCAGCCGGCACAATGCAGGTGCGTAGATGTGAATGTGTGTGGCAGTGTGAATCTGTGTGTGTGTATGTGTGTGTGTGTGTGTGTGTGTGTGTGTGTGTGTGTGTGTGTGTGTGTGTGTATTCGTGGGTGTATTTGTACTCTAGCTCGTCAAAGGATTTCTTCTGAAAGGTGAAGAGTATTTGTTCTGTGTATGCCTGTCGAAGACTCAACATTCCTTTACTCCCAAAATAGTCAAGCAGAGGCAGGAATACAGCAATCTAAATCACTTACGAATGAAAATAATAGCAAGTGCAGGAAAGTCAAGTTTAAATGGCTACAAAAAGCTTGAGAAGCAATCATAAAAGAAATGTTCGTTAGAAGGAATGATACAAAAAACTATAAACTGTCTTCGATGAAACTGAAAGAGAAGGGGAAACATTAAGAGCGCAATCCGGATTGCGATGTTAAAAGCAGCAAAGAGAGCGAATAGGTGGAAAGAGTACGGTATACACTGAAGGTCTCTACGAATACGAGCAAGTTTCCTATGCTGTCACAGAAGAAGAAATCGGATAGGGAATCAGACATTGGAAAGTGGCAAACAAACGACTATTAAAGGTGGTATTTGGGGTCCAAAAGTCTGCAGACATAACGTCATACCTTATAAGTCAAGTATCATCCACGCAATCCCCATGATACCAAATACAGTTGAGTCAGGACTATCTTGGAGATAGTATCATCAGACGTCAGTAAATAGCAGGATGAGCGAAAGCTCGAGAATTTGGCAGAAATATGACTGCAAACACATTTACTGATTAGTTACAGTTTTTATATACGACATATACCCTAAAACATCTTTTGGTCCGTGTTTCACAGTAAGTCTTATTACTGAAATTCACAGTGCCATACAAATGCTAAGCAGGTCGTGGATAGAGTACCAAAAGAAATCACTAGATTACGGTCCCATCAAAAGATCGAACAGAACCCGAGATTTCCCGAACTGCGACGCAAACTATTCTAACAGCTCGAATCATGCTCAGACAGAGCCCTACTTGAAATGAGCTGAAAAAATAGAAGAATTTTCAAAAACACAATGAGATGCAATTCGATTTAAAGCGATTTCAGTTTCCTATGCGCCTTGCATTCGCTATGAATAAGGGTACAGGTCCAATCACTTTGTGTAGCAGATATTAAACATCCTGGGCAACGCCGGGCAGTGGAGCTAGTATTCTGTATACATGTTGTTGTTGTTATTGTGGTCTTCAGTCCTGAGACTGGTTTGATGCAGCTCTCCATGCCACTCTATCCTGTGCAAGCTTCTTCATCTCCTAGTACTTACTGCAACCTACATCCTTCTTAGTGTATTCATCTCTTGGACTCCCTCTACGATTTTTACCCTCCACGATGCCATCCAATGCTAAATTTGTGACCCCCAATTCTCTTCAATACCTCCTCGTTAGTTATGTGATCTGCCCATCTAATCTTCACCATTCTTCTGTAGCACCACATTTCGAAAGCTTCTATTCTCTTCTTGTCCAAACTATTGATCGTCCATGTTTCACTTCCATAAATGGCTACACTCCATACAAATACTTCATGACACTTAATTCTATTCTCGATATTAACAAATTTCTGTTCTTCAGAAACGCTTTCCTTGCCATTGCCAGTCTACATTTTATATCTTCTCCGACCATCATCAGTTATTCTGCTCCCCAAATAGCAAAACTCCTTTACTACTTTAAGCATCTCATTTCCTAATCTAATTCCCTCAGCATCACCTGACTTAATTCGAATACATTCCATTATCCTTGTTTTGCTATTGTTGATGTTCATCTTATATCCTCCTTTCAAGACACTGTCCGTTCCATTCAACTGCTCTTCCAAGTCCTTTGCTGTCTCTCACAGAATTACAAAGTCATCGGCAAACCTCAAAGTTTTTATTTCTTCTCCATGGATTTTCATACCTACTCCGAATTTTTCTTTTGTTTCCTTTACTACTTGCTCAATATACAGATTGAATAACATCAGGGAGAGGCTACAAGCCTGTCTCACTCCCTGCCCAACCACTGCTTCCCTTTCATGCCCCTCTGTACAAATTTTAAATGTAAACAGTAGTTTTCATTTTGACGTAAATATGGTTTACAAGAGGTAGACCTCCCATTAGTGGTATTTGGTTTTCCATTTCGGTGCATATCTGAAGACGGGAAGCAATGACCAAAATCGATATTCTGAAGACAGTTTCTGTGATCATGGATTGGAAAAAAAGAAAGAAATTCAATCTCTTCCTCTCGTCTTCACCCATTTATATCTCGCCTCTTTTCTCTTCCTACCTTGCTAGCGCGAACACATAAAACCAAACGCACGCAGTGCCGTTCCAGGGACCGGATTGAAGTATTATCTTCCGACCACAGGGCAGGGTTTCCCACTTAGCTCCACTCAGCGCAGCAGCAGTCGAAGCGGGCGAGTGTTTCCGGCGACAGCCCAGCCGCGGCCCACTCTCAGCCGTGGTTCCCACCCCCACTTTTTCCACGCATTTGCGACGGCCTTAATAATTCAGGGAGAGCGGGGGAGGAAGAGGGGCGGGACGGTGCAGACCCGACCCTGGTGGAGTGCCTGGCTGGCTGCCCTTCCTTCCTGCAGGCTTTTAGTGGGGCTCCTCTCTCCGGCCGCGCCGGGCGCAGCTCGCCTCGTCTCAGCCCTGCTCTACTCTAGGCTCCTGAGGATGGGAACGGCCACCAGGCTGAAACGTCGTCGGCCGCTTCTCAGAGGGCACCAGTACACCGGCGCTAATGCACACTGTAGTGTGGCATTCCTGTAGTCTCTCGAGGAGTATGTTTCTAGGCTACACTGATTTATTCATACCTTTTAGATTTTGTGTTTTTGAGTCAAACGTTCTCCAGACTTTTTTCGTGCATCCTGGCTTAATCCGTTTCAGGCGTAGCGCCGTATACCGACCCTGCCTTGGAGGCGGTTAAGTGGGAGATGTGTCTCAGAGCTGGATAGCGACAGATGGTGATGCGAGACTGGACGCACACGTAGTTTATGTATCAGCCGATAGAGGACAATATTGGATAGGGGGACTGTGATTTTAGTTTCGATTGTGCCCACTATAGTGCCCTAAAGTATTAGAATGTTTTTCATAAACTGTTCTAGTATTTTCATAAAGTGTTATTATATCTTTTTGTGTAGGTAAAATGTTATAAATGTGTTTCAGCAGTACGGGGTTATTACAAATGATTGAAGCGATTTCACAGCTCTACAATAACTTTATTATTTGAGATATTTTCACAATGCTTTGCACACACATAGAAAAACTCAAAAGGTTTTTTTAGGCATTCACAAATGTTCGATATGTGCCCCTTTAGTGATTCGGCAGACATCAAGCCGATAATCAAGTTCCTCCCACACTCGGCGCAGCATGTCCCCATCAATGAGTTCGAAAGCATCGTTGATGCGAGCTCGCAGTTCTGGCACGTTTCTTGGTAGAGGAGGTTTAAACACTGAATCTTTCACATAACCCCACAGAAAGAAATCGCATGGGGTTAAGTCGGGAGAGCGTGGAGGCCATGACATGAATTGTTGATCATGATCTCCACCACGACCGATCCATCGGTTTTCCAATCTCCTGTTTAAGAAATGCTTCTGCTTTAGCCTTTTCCGTAAGATTTTCCAAACCGTCGGCTGTGGCACGTTTACCTCCCTGCTGGCTTTATTCGTCGACTTCCACGGCGACGCGTGAAACTTGCCCGCACGCGTTCAACCGTTTCTTCGCTCACTGCAGGCCGACCCGTTGATTTCCCCTTACAGAGACATCCAGAAGCTTTAAACTGCGCATGCCATCGCCGAATGGAGTTAGCAGTTGGTGGTTCTTTGTTGAACTTCGTCCTGAA
Source organism: Schistocerca nitens (assembly GCF_023898315.1). Lineage (NCBI taxonomy): Eukaryota > Metazoa > Arthropoda > Insecta > Orthoptera > Acrididae > Schistocerca > Schistocerca nitens. The sequence continues at coordinate 27,377,165 of NC_064614.1, forward strand.
GTGTCGTTGCACTGTTATGACTGACTGATGTGAGTGCATTTCAAGCACGACATACGCTTTCTCGGCTCCTGTCGTCATTTTGTATCACTGCGCTCTCGAGCGCTCTGGCGGCAGAAACCTGAAGTGCGGCTTCAGCCGAACAAAACTTTATGAGTTTTTCTACGTATCTGTAGTGTGTCGTGATCATATGTCAATGAATGGAGCTACAGTGAATTTATGAAATCGCTTCAATCATTTGTAATAGCCCTGTATAAATGATGCGTGAGTGTGGTTTAAGGTTAATATGAAGATGATTGTTTAACAACTTATGTAGTAGGATTTAGTGTGGGAACATTTCGAAGAAGTATGGATGTGGACAAAGGAGATTTTTGTAGAATAGATTTGTAAAGTAAGTTTATCGTAAAAGTAGAGTTAATTCAGGTATAAATAACAATAGTAAATAACTTTATGCATAAGCAAAACTTCAGCATATTAGATAATTACTTCGGTAAAAAGTGCAGTCGTTAGGTTTACTATTTTGCCATTGGTTATTGATGAAAAGCGCGGACTGACGCGGGAGAATGTTGTTTCGCTATTGGCTGTTGAGTAAACTGACCAATGGTAAAGCAATATGCTTCGTGCGCCTTTCTCTGCTGGTAGAGAAGACTTAGAGTATTCTAGAGAGGAGTCGGAGCCTAGCCATGAAATATTTCGGACGTGTGTAGTTCCGATGGAAATGATAAGTTGCCGGATCTAGCAGTGTTACATACATCAAAAGTGTGGTAAAGTGACGGCATAATTATTCCGATGGGTGTGTAGAATTTCGGAATTTTTAAGTGAATTTTGTGACGAGAAAAGGCTTATATTCCGCGTGGCGTATTGAGCAGGTCGGTGGCTAAAAACTGTGATTGCATTTGGTACCGACAGACTTAATATTTGTCGAGCATTCTCAATCGAAAACAATCAGTATTTTTGTGGCTATTACGTTTTCGGGAAATGCAACACCATAAACTTGCTAACGTGAGAGAAAGGGATTGTGAGTGACTGTGTTAAGGCTAGCACGGGCTTGGCAGTGATACTTGTTCACTTAAGTTTCAGAGTATATTAATTGAGGACAAAATTTCGAACCTCTAATTTCGTGTGAAAACTTTCTCCCGAAACGGAGATTAGTGACTTCAATTGCAGCCTGGTTCACGTCGAAGTACAGTGGGTTTCGCTCGGCTTCCCTACTGATGATCTGCTGAGACAATGTTCACAGGTAGGTGCAGGTCCATCGTAAAGGGACGGAAAGAACCGCGCCGCCGCACGTCAGTTGTGAAAATCTCTTCATCTTCGATTATCATTTGCTCCCTACGTTCTGAGTTACTTGTTGGCTATGTTCTAACAAACCCCTGGTGTAGGGGTAGCGTATTTGATTAGTAATCGAAAAAGTTCCCGGGTTCGAACACTGCCACGGCTTAAATTTTGAATAAAAATCAGTATTGGCAGCCGAAGACTTCCAGTATAAGAAGTCACCCTCATTCGCCAATAGCCCTGTCAAAGACGGCAGAGGATCCGATAGAGGCTCAAGGCACACTCTTGCCTTTGGGGTGGAAAACTTCTCCTAAAGGCGGAAGAATTAGTAACGATCACGAGCATCAGGACGCAGCAGCAAATCGAAACCACTCCTTTAAAGAAACACTATGTGTATCCACAGGACATGTGGCCTGTAACTGAAAAAATGTCATGATGATCTCTCAACTGGCAAAAGATTCCGGAATAATCCCCCCATTCGGATCCCCGCGAGGGGACAGCCAGACGGGAGGTGACCATGAGCAAAAGATAGAAAAACAAAGGAATGGATAACATTCTACCAATCGGGGCGTAGAATGTTAGAAGTTTCAACGTGGTAGGGAAGCTAAAAATCTGGGAAGAGAAAAGCAAAGGCTGAATCAAAATATAATGTGGTCACTGGAGCGAAAAGAAGACAACGATTTCTGGTCACATGAGTAAAAGATAATATCAACACGAACAGAAAATGAGAGGAGAAAGAGTAATTGAGCTCTATTATAAACTTCTGCTAGTAATAACGAATACTCTGTTCAAGAATCACAGAAGGTAATACTTGGAAAATGCCGGGAGTTAGGTGACGATTTCAATTAAATTACATCACGGTCAGGCAGATATTCCGAAATAGATACTGGGTTGTGAAGGCACACCCAGGAGTAGATATAGACTCAGATCGGAATTTAATAATTATGAAGAGCAGTCTGGGGTTTAAGAGACGTGTTAGAAAATGGCTGGCTCTGAGCACTATGGGACTTAACATCTATGGTCATCAGTCCCCTAGAACTTAGAACTGCTTAAACCTAACTAACCTAAGGACAGCACACAACACCCAGTCATCACGAGGCAGAGAAAATCCCTGACCCCGCCGGGAATCGAACCCGGGAACCCGGGCGTGGGAAGCGAGAACGCTGCCGCACGACCACGAGCTGCGGACACGTGTTAGAAAGAATCAGTGCGTAATGAAGTTGGATACAGAAGTACTAAGGAATGGACAAATACTCTTGAAGTTCTCGAGGCTATAGGTAATACGGTAAGGAACAGCTGAGTAGTCAGTTCAGCTGAATAGGAATGGACATCTCTGAAAAGGGCAGTCGCCGAAGTCGGAAGAGGAATACAGGTATAAAGAAGGTAACTGCCAAGAAACCATGGGTATCAGAAGAAATACTTCAGTTGATGAACTTCTAGTAGAAAGGTGCTTTGATGTGTGTACGGTGGTGAACAATAGTGCAGGAGCAACGGCTGACTTGTAGTACGCCTCCGGTCGGTGCGTGTAAAGGGCTGAAAAGCCATTCGTAAACTATCAAAAATTATCATGTCGAATGTACTCAAGTATTTTATTGATCTCCCCGACAATGAAGAAGCAAGGAATAACTTAAATTTTGCGCAAATTCATAAACTTACTGCTAAAGCGTTTGGTGTCTCCAAGTCAACTTTAGGCCGTATTAGGAAATCTGTGTCATTGTCAGAATATCCAGACATGAATGAGTGTTTCGATTCTCCAAAAAAGGGATACGAACGTGAACGGAAATCAAACGACTTTGACGATTTTAACAAAGAACTCATGCGTAGAACTGTACTTGGATATTACGATAGGTGAGAATATCCAATGGATAAAAAAATACAGACTGACCTCCGTGAAAAAATTAATTACTCGGGCTCAGAGACCTCCGTTCTTCGTCTTCTCTGCTCCCTTGGTTTCCGACTCAGGGAGTGTAATGAGGGACGGAAATTCTTAATGGAACGCAGAGACATTGCAGCAGCAAGAGCGAAGCATTTGCGTACAATGCCCTTCTTGCGTGCTGAAGGCACCAGGACTGTAGTGTACTTGGATGAAACTTTGGTTTCATAGAACCACACCAATAAGTATATATGGCACGACTCCAAATGAAACGGAGGTTGAAAATGCCTACTAGTATAGGTGGGCAATCAGTCATCGCCCACGCTGGTTCATTAACCACAGGCTTCATACCAGAGGCCAAACTTGTTTTTCGTGTTAGGACAACTTCTTGCCAATCCGATTACCATTCAGAAATGAATGGAGAAGTTTTTAAGAATGGGTTTATTCGACTGCTGTCTGCTCTGGAAGAAGGGTGAATTATCGTGATGGATAACGCAAGCTGCCACTCCATTCAGATAGATAAGCTGCCACGTTCAAATTGGCGCAAGGTAGATACTAGGGAGTGGTTAAAGAGGAAGAATGTTTCATTTTCAGTCGATGAAATAAAGACTCAACTACTGTCCAAGCAAGAAATCGTAGGTGCCAAAAAGACTTACGAATTAGACCAACTGGCAAACTAAACTGGACACCATCTGGTACGTCTACCACCGTATCATTGCCAGTATAATTCCATTGTACTGATATGGGCCCAAGTGAAGAGATAAGTAGCGAAAAGAAATACTACTTTTAAACTTGCTGATGTCGAGAAGCTAACACACGAAGCTCTTGACAATGTTACTCAACAGGATTGGGAGAGGTGCGAAAAACATGCAGAAGCATTGCAAGGAAAAGCTGTATCGAATGTCTTAACATTCGGATATAATCTTACAGCATTCGATTTACTTGTAAATTTGAAATTTAACTCCTTTTCTTCATAGAAGGATTTACTGGCTGTCTCGTAGTAAGGGTAATGCAGTTCATAAAATGACAAAACGTTGTGGTGCTTCTGTATCGGCTGTAATACGAGAAAAGTCCCAGTACTTATTCTGATTTTCTGAGAAGAGCACAGAAATCCATGAGGTTTGACGACTTTTACAAAGAGCTAGAACGTTCAATTGTATTAGTTTAGTATGACAGAGGATAGTATTGAACCGTTACAGAAATACAGGGGAACTTCCGTGATAAAACTGATTATTCTGGTGAGTCACTTCTATGCACTGTCTTCTCCGTCTACTTGGTTTTTAATTCGTAATGATGGACGAAATTTGCAACACAAGGCAGGGACATTGCAATAGTAAGAACGAGATTTTTGTGTACAAAGCACGTACTGCGTGCTGAGAATAATAGGCTTACAGCAAATTTGGATAAAACTTGGGTTTCACAAAACCTTTCGAACAACTATTTTGCTCGACGTCAGTGAAAATATTGGCTTCAAAATAACTACAACTACTTTTGCGTAGCGTATATTGGCTTTTTGGGAGATGGATGCAATGACGAAGGAAATGTATGAGCAGCCAGTAAAATATTTTCGGGATGTAGGGAATATTCTCGGTCTTATTAAAGCGAGTCGTCCGAACAAAACTCTTGGCGACGGCGTACAACGACGCTCGCGCTGCTGCGCACGGAATATCGCGAAAGCAATTTGCTTCTGTACGTGATACGATGAAATAATGATGTCTAAAATGTTACCAAAAATAATTTTGTAGTTTTTTTAAGAACTTTCTCGCGGGGAGTTTCTTCGCAGTCCTACAGAACGAAAATTCGTCAACGACTACATTTTTCGCTACGCAGTCGGCACAGTTTCACACCTCTTATAATATTTTATCTTTTATCTCAGAATACTTTTATGTTTCCAAAATAAAAGACGCAGCTTGTACATCTGTAAAATTTGAGCATGTTAATATGTTTTAGTCCAGTTACATTAGTGATTCTGTTACTAACACAGATTGAAGTAAAAATCATTTTATTCTAAAATTTTTTGTAACATTAGTTTTCATTTTTTTCCTAGCAGCTGATGCATGTTTTCTTTTGTAAAGTACTCCATCATATTATAGACTAAAAATAGAGTTGCCCAATATTTTTTTAATTTTTATAACATTTGAAATGATCACTAAAAAAAACTGGCAATGCTGTAAGAAGGCGAGATGACCTTGAAGCCCTATTTTCGTGCCGGCCACTATAGTCATTTCCTTTCCTGTTCTACTTGTGAATACAGCGAAGGAAAAACGACCATCTACACGCCTCCTTATGAGCTATAATGTTTCGTATCTTACCTTCGTGGTTCTTAAGAGCAATGTATGATACCAGCAGCAGTCATTTCGCAGTTGCTTCAAATGCTGGTTTTCTAAATTTTCTCAATAGTGATTCTCGAAAAGAACGTCACCTTTTCTTCAGAGATTCACATTTGAGTTCCTGAAGCATCTCCATAACACTTACATGTTGTTCGAACCTGCCGGTAACTAACCTAGCAGCCCGCTTATGAATTTCTTTGATGTATTCGTCCAGTCCAACCTGGTACATATCCAAAACACTCGAGCAGTACTCAAGAATAGGTCCACTAGCGTCTTATATGCAGTCTCCTTTACAGGTGAACCATTCTTTCCTGAAAGCCTGCGAGTCAACTGAAGTCGACAATTCGCCTTCCGTACCACAGCTCTCAAATGCTCGTTACCTTTCATATTGCTTTCCAACTTTACGCCCAGACATTTAAACGACATGACTGTGTCAAACAGGACACTGGTAATACTGTAGCCGAACGTTTCAGATTTGTTCTTCCTACCCATCCGTATTAGCTTACATTATTCCACACTTTTTAGCTGCCATTCAGCACACCAACTGGACTATGTGTCGTACAATGATACAATTCTGCAGGCACATTTCAGTGTTCTGTATGGATACTGTCTGCAAACTGCGTTGCGAATAGAGTTCGTAGTAAAGATGTAACCATGCCTGATGCTCAACTTTCACTGCGCTGCATTTGAACTATTTTCACACTAGTCTAAATGTCTGTGACGTCATCTCTCCTAAACTAAGTTTCTACCATGATATTATTTTTCAGATACATTCGGTTGTACATGTGGGTACTGTTTGAAAACTGTGTTGCTAATACAGCCAGTAGTAAAGAAGTAATGCGTAAAAACGTCATCACATTTGCTGTTGAAGTGTGACTGCATGAACTTCGAAAATGCACTTGTAGTATGCGACAGACGTTTTTTCTTACATCATTTTGGCCGGTTATCGCCTAGAGCAAATCTCTCATTTGAACTTCTCAAACTGCGACATAAGCTACCAGACTGAAAATGATGTAAATTAAGTGTCAGATGATGTTTGATACACTAGGGAATAAAGTGCGAAAACGTCAAAAATAAAATGTTATAAAGGCTACAGTAATCCTGACACAGGACCCTATCCCTTGAAGTGGACGAACAAGAAGAAGGGGATCATTGATCATTATGATTGTGACCACTGACGGTGAAGATCATGATGATTCCTCTGCTATTGATGAATATTCTGATCTTTATAAATAAGAAGGATAAGAAGACAAGGAGATGGAGTGTTTAATAACAGTGTTTTCAGAACGAAATTAATCTCGAGATCCTCTTGAATAAAGTATTCTCGCACTTTTTTCTGCGTCAGTTCTAAGTCAATCTCAAGCTTTCTTCAACTGCTCCTGACAAAGACGTTGGTAATAATCGTAAAAGCTTGGGGTTTCACCCACAATTGACGCAGTAAGAGGTCTGAGACTGTTTTCTTCAACATCAGCTTTATTTTCCAATAACATTCTGCATCTACATCTACATTGATACTCCACAAGCCACCCAACGGTGTGTGGCGGAGGGCACTTTACGTGTCACTGTCATTACCTCCATTTTCTGTTCCTGTCGCGTATGGTTCGCGGGAAGAACGACTGCCAGAAAGCCTCTGTGCGCGCTCGAATCTCTCTAATTTCATATTCGTTATCTCCTCGGAAGGTATAAGTACGAGGAAGCAATATATTCGATACCTCATCCAGAAACGCACCCTCTCGAAACCTGGACAGCAAGCTACCCCGCGATGTAGAGCGCCTCTCTTGCAGAGTCTGCCACTTGAGTTTGCTAAACATTTCCGTAACGCTATCACGGTTACCAAATAACCCTGTGACGAAACGCGCCGCTCTTCTTTGGATCTTCTCTATCTCCTCCGTCAACCCGATCTGGTACGGATCCCACACTCATGCGCAATACTCAAGTATAGGTCGAACGAGTGTTTTGTAAGCCACCTCCTTTGTTTATCAGGCGACAGTGCGGAACTGTATCGAACGCCTTCCGGAAGTCAAGGAAAATAGCATCTACCTGGGAGCCTGTATCTAATATTTTCTGGGTCTCATGAACAAATAAAGCGAGTTGGGTCTCACACGATCGCTGTTTCCGGATTCCATGTTGATTCCTACAGAGTAGATTCGGGGTTTCCAGAAACGACATGATACGCGAGCAAAAAACATGTTCTAAAATTCTACAACAGATCGACGTCAGTGATATAGGTCTATAGTTTTGCGCATCTTTTCGACGACCCTTCTTGAAGACTGGGACTACCTGTGCTCTTTTCCAATCATTTGGAACTTTCCGTTCCTCTAGAGGCTTGCGGTACACGGCTGTTAGAAGAGAGGGAAGTTCTTTCGCGTACTCTGTGTAGAATCGAATTGGTTTCCCTTGATGTCCAATGGACTTTCCTCTGTTGAGTGATTCCAGTTGCTTTTCTATTCCTTGCACACTTATTTCGATGTCAGCCATTTTTTCGCTTGTGCGAGGATTTAGAGAAGGAACTGTACTCTTCAAAGAGAAGTTTGTGTTTAATACATAACGCGTCTTTGCAGTTCAAGCAACGTTGATGGTGCAGTAATTTTTCTTTGTCGCTTGGCAGAAGTTTCCATCCATCTCACAAGGGAACCTCCCCATCGCACCCCCCTCAGATTTAGTTATAAGTTGGCACAGTGGATAGGCCTTGAAAAACTGAACACAGATAAATTGAGAAAACAGGAAGAAGTTGTGTGGAACTGTGAAAAAATAAGCAAAATATACAAACTGAGTAGTTCATGGGAAGATAGGCGACATCAAGGACTCTAAGAACACAGGAGCGCCGTGGTCTCGTGGTAACGTGAGCAGCTGCGGAACGAGAGGTCCTTGGTTCAAATCCTCCATCGAGTGAAAAGTTTAATTTTTTATTTTCAGTGTATGTGACAAACTATTGTGTTTTCATCACTTTTTTGGGAGTGATTATCACTTCCACAAGAAAACCTAAATGGGGCAAGGTAGAAGAATCTTTTTACCCATTCGCCAAGTGTACAAGTTAGGTGGGTCGACAACATATTCCTGTCATGTGACGCACATGCCGTTACCAGTGTCGTATAGAATATATCAGATGTGTTTTCCTGTGGAGGAATCGGTTGACCTATGACCTTGCGATCAAATGTTTTCGGTTCCCATTGGAGAGGCACGTCCTTTCGTCTAATAATCGCACGGTTTACCAGTGCGGTCGCAAAACACAGACACTAAACTTATTGCAGTGAACAGAGACGTCAATGAACGAACGGACAGATAATAACGATGTAAAAATAAAGAAAGTAAAATTCTCACTGGAGGGAAGACTTGAACCAAGGACCTTTCGTTCTGCAGCTGCTCACGCTACCACGAGACCACGGCGCTCCTGAGCTCACATTGTCCATGATGTTGCCTATGTGGTCCATGGACTACTCAGTTTGTATATTTTGCTTATTTTTTCACAGTTCCACGCAACTTCTTCCTGTTTTCTCAATTGATCTGTGTTCAGTTTATCAAGGCCTATCCACTGTGCCAACTTATAACTAAATCTGAGGGGGGTGCGATGGGGAGGTTCCCTTGTCAGTATACTAGCACGAGTTGGGCAGAGATAGTTTCCGGGGCAAGGTCTGTGCTGCGCTGTTGCTGTCGGGATGATGGCCGCAGAAGCCGAGAGGGCAGGTACACAGCGGTGGGGTTCAGGGCACACACACACATGGACGGCGCGCTCCACCACAAGCCGGCAGTCTGAGCTGAGCCGGCCTTTGGCTAAAGGCCGAGGGCGGGAGACCGCCTGTAGCGCCGGGGGATTGTCTGCAGACCGCAGGGCCCTCGCCGGCGAGAACGGCGCAGGGTGATGGGGGGGGGGGGGGGGTGAGGGGGGCTCATCGCCGGCAGAGCGTCTCTCTCGGCTCACCACGCCCACACCAACTTCCCAGAGCGATTCATCGCTGCCACTCTATGCGTAGCTCCTCTAGCAGCCCGCAACCGGCCACATATTGGACAGCAAACACTGCACACTGTACCTCATGCTACTTGTCCCCCCTCTCGTTACTGAGGGACAGAACGTTACATCAAAATTACAGAGGAATAAGGAAATTAAGTGTGCGCTGTAGATTATAATCTGAGGTGACAAATATCATGGGATAACTCCTGAGATCGTGTCGGACCTCCTTTTTTCCGGCGTAGTGCAGCAGTCCCCAGAAGAAATATTGAGCCATGCTGCATCTGTAGCTGTTCATAACTGCGGAAGTATTGCTGGTGCAGGATTTTTTACACAAACTGACAGCTCGATCATGTCCCATAAGTGGTGGTGGTGGTTAGTGTTTAACGTCCCGTCGACAACGAGGTCATTAGAGACGGAGCGTGTAAGGGGTCCGCAGGCCCTTACTACTAAGTTTGCATCTGCACAGGTCGACAGTGCAACTATCGATAGTGTGTTGGGTCGCGAGAGCGAGAGTCGGTTGAGTCAGTCAGTGTGTGTTGGAGTTTCCCGCGAGGCGGGCAGAGAGCTGGGCTGAAGCCAGCAGTTGTTGAAATAATGCAGATTACCGACAAAGGGAGTGGCCATCGCCGCGGTTTAACCCCTTTGTGTTAGTATTATACGGGAAAGTGAGAAAGTTTAATTAACAGAGTGATTATCAGTGATATTTGTGTGCCGTTATTGAAATTCCGCGTCTACCGCGCCGGCATTATTTGGATTGCAGTGTTGGATTACAGTGATTGGATTTTGCGTGTGACGACTATGAATAGCGAAAGAAACCTGTGCTGAGATTAGCCGTTATTAACAGTGTACTGACGAAGGCAGTGGCTGTCTCCTTATCTTTGTGTTTTTGGTATGAATATAGGTCTTGATTAGTGAAGCTGTGTTTGTTGTTCTTCTTGCCACCAGACAGTACATTATTACAGTATTTTGCGAAGGACAATATGGAATGTAACATCTCCTGAGCAGTCCAATCCGATTGCCAGCCCCATTAGGTACACGGTCATATGAATTAATTACTTAATTCGGGCTGCTATTCAGATCCGCGAACGAGTGGATACACCAAAAATACGAGGGCGGTTCAGAAAGTAACCTCCGATTGGTCACAGTGCGGGTTGTGGGGGGAGTAGCGACGCCATCTGTGCGTTCACGCACTCAACAGGTTAGTCGGCATCAAGCCGTGGTCGAGTGAACGTCGTACCTGCGCTAGTTTAGTTTTTGTGGCAGTTTGAAATGTGTGCTGCAATAGAAAACCCCGCCAAATGTGAAGTGCGTGCTGTCATAAGGTTTTTTACAGCCAAAGGATATTCTGCAGCAGCTATTCATCGTGAGCTTTGTGCCGTGTACGGACCAAGAGTTATGAGTGAAGGAGTTGTCCGTGAATGGGTACGTTTATTTAAAAGTGGACGAGAAAACGTTCATGATGAAGAGAGGAGTGTTAGACCATCATTGGTGACTGACGAACTCGTTCAGACAGTTGATGCAAAAGTTCGTGAAAATCGACGTTTCTCAATGTCGGAGTTGTCTACTGGTTTTCCACAGATTTCTAAGACTCTCTTGTACGAGATAGTGACAGCAAGATTGGGTTACCGTAAGTTCTGTGCACGATGGGTGCCCAAAATTCTTACCGACCACCACAAAACTCAAAGAATGGCCTCTGCATTAGACTTTCTGTCACGTTATGAGGACGAAGGAGAACCATTGTTAAACAGAATCGTGACCGGTGACGAAACCTGGATTAAGTACGTGAACCCTGAGACAAAAGAACAATCAAAGATGTGGGCACATTCAAATTCGCCTACCAAACCAAGAAAAGCCTCGCAAGATTTTTCTGCCAGAAAACTGATGGCAACGGTGTTTTGGGATGCCAAAGGGGTGTTGTTGGTTGAATTCATGGAACGTGGTACGACCATTAATCAAGACGTGTACTGTGAAACAATAAAAAAGTTACGACGGGCTATACAGAACAAACGCCGTGGTATGCTGACATCCGGTATCGTTTTTTTGCACGATAACGCCCGTCCTCACTCTGCTCGCAGAACAACGGCCCTTCTTGAGTCCTTCAAGTGGGACGTTATCAACCATCCACCTTACAGCCCAGACCTGGCGCCAAGTGATTATCACCTCTTCATGCATTTGAAGAAATGGCTCGGGTCACAGCGGTTTGATGACGACGAAGAACTCAAAGATGCGGTCACAGGCTGGCTCCAGGCACAAGCGGGTGATTTTTATGCAGAAGGAATTTCAAAGCTTGTGAAGAGATACGATAAGTGCCTCAATCGCTATGGAGACTATGTAGAAAAATAGTGCAAAGATGTAGTTGTAAGATGTATATATTAAAATATTTTTATTTAACTTGGTGTATTTTTTTAAATCAACCGGAGGTTACTTTCTGAACGGCCCTCGTAATAAGGGAGTGCTACACCCTTGGCTTACTGTGAAAGGACGAGTGCCATTTTCGGACGAATAGTAAAGAACAATACATAATTTACCTTGTTTAACGCGAGAAAATTAATTTTTCAATGTGGAATCGGGACAGTGCATAAACCTTAAAATCGCGACAAGGAACAGTGCATTTTTCAACAATGCGAAGTAATAATGTATTACGATTGTGACTAAACTGTTTTTCTTGCCATATTAAATAGAACAATAGTGTCAATAAACTGTGTTGTAAAGTGCAAATGCGTAAATTCGCGCGAAAAACTGTGAAAAGTGGACACTAAAGAAAGACACGTGTGAACAGTAAAATAGCGAAACGAGCCAAGATTTCGTCACAAAAGTTGTTAAAAAAGTGTTTAGTGGTAGTATTTCGACTGAAATTGCTTTTTGAACAGTGAAAATCGGACGGCTTCGTGTGGACCCATAAACTGTTATGCTGACGACAATGTGTTGTGGCGACGCAATTATTGAGTGACGTCACGCAGACCCGTGTAGCAGTTGCACCAAAGAGCTTCGGTCCGCAAGGTGATTTCACACGACATCCCACCACGGCGAGCGACGCGACTTCGAAACACCGAGCGCAGTCCTGGCACCTAGCGGCTAAACTACGGACTACGCCCGCCTGCAGCGCCACGGAGCGGCCGACGGAGAACTACGTCGTCTTGTAGCAGATCTTCAACTTCACGCGAGCTTCAGCGGCAATACAGCGCCACGCCCACCTCGAACGTCAAAACATCGCGACTCGCGGTAACGTCGGTTGGTGAGTGAAGACGACTGGTTGACATAACAGTAAATTGCAGTGTGCAGTATTCGCGATAAATAAACAGTTTTTAACTGATATTTACATTAGGAAAAGTGCTAAATTGCGGTAATTTCCGAAAAAAATTTGCGAAGCATACTCTGAAATATAGCATACTTATTTATGCACACTGCACTGTCTAAAGGGTAATTGTTTTTGGGGATTTTACATTTATAGATTTTGTGAGTGTTGTGATTATCTTGTTTAAAACATTTTTAAATAAACTGTGTATGTGAAAATTGTTATTGGAAATTAATAGGTTTTTGAGAGTTGTGATGTTCGGTACTCATGCATGTTGTATCATTTTGGGGATTAACTGAAAGGATTGCACGTACTGTTTGATTAGTTTCATGGTAATTAGGAGTGTTTTGGGTTATTAGAGGTTATTTTTGTATTACTTGCCTGTGCATTAAAAATAAACCAAACATGTCTACTGAAGATAAGCAGTTTTGTGAGGCAGTAGTTGAAAGGAAAGGGACAGGACAGGAGGACAGAGATGATTCAGGAATCAGTGATTGTGGATTGTCATTAGGAAGCCCATCAGCACATTCAACTAATTATCCCGAGACACCGGGACCAACGACGAGAGCTAGGCCAGTTTCAGAGGATGCCGATAGATGGTCGATGTTGGTAGACTTGATAAAGAAGACTAACGAATCAATAAAGGGTTTACAAGAAACTAACGCATCATTAGAGAAGGGTTTACAAGAAACTAGGGAATCACTAAAGGAAGATTTACAAGAAACTAGAGAAGAGGGAAGAATATCCCGAGAATTATTAGAGAAAGGTCTCAGAGAATCACTAGAGAAGAGTTCGCAAGAAACAAGAGAATCACTAAAGGAAGATTTACAAGAGATCAAAACATCACAAATGAAGATGGAATATAATTTGAAGAAGGAAATGCAGGAGTTGCAAGAACGACTGAAGATGGACATCGACGAGAGAGAGAGGAAGCTACAGAAGAGCATAGACCAAGTCCAGGGAGACGTGGAGAAGATGGAAGGAAAGTTAGCAAAAAAGATAGAAGACGATATTGAAGAAACAAAAGCCGAATTGGGAGAAAGAATCAACGAAGTGGAAACAAATTGCAATCATCGAATCGCCGAGGTGACGCAGATGCAGAAACAATGCAATGATGCGGTTAAGGGGATAGGAGATAGGCAAAACCAACTAGCTGTCAATCTGAGAAATGCTATAGCCGTGCAAAGAGAAGAGGATAACAAGAGGGTTGAAATGGAGGTCAAGCAGTTACAACAGGGAGTGCAGCAATTGGAGAGCAAGACGGAAGAAATGGATAAACGAATTAGCAATGCCACCTTAGCCATTGCGGGAGGTAAGGTCGTTACATTGATGAGCAGTGATAATCGGTGCATCCAAAGTAATACAGGGCAGAAATTTAGACCGAAAGGAGGGTTGCACCCAATGATATTTATGAAATGGCTAAAAGGAGTTTTCCCAGCACATCTTAAGGACTCAGACAAGATTCAATTTGCAATAGATAGAATGGAAGGTGAGGCCTTCACTTGGGGAGTCAGGAAGAAGGAAGGGACTATTAGTTATGATCAGTTTGAAGAGGAATTCTTGAAAAAATACTGGTCCAAAAGCCATCAGTGTGCAGCAATTGAGGACCTACTCCATCGCAAGTCACTTAGTACATGGAGAGGAACGTTGAGAGAGTTTGCCGAACATTTGTGGGAATTGAACGAGACCTTGGAACAACCACTGAGTGATGACGTAATGATATCAGCGATAAAAAGGAGAATGAGCCAGAGAATGCAAGAAACTGTATCCGGGAGCCTAATTGAAGATAGGGAGGCCTTGATGAAAATACTGGAACAGTTAGAATCTGTTCGATCACAGGGACACAATCAACCTAATGATCAAAACCGAGGGGGAGGTAATGACCCAAGGAATCATTTTGGTAATTCGTCTAATTATAGAGGAAGAGGTGGTAGTCATAGGTACAGGAACCATGGTGGTGAACGTCAATGGAGAAATGATTGGAGAAGGAACGAAGAACCAAGAGATCATGAGAGAAGATGGGATAGGCGAATGAATGACACGGTGCATATAGAAGAGGTGGAGAGACCGGAAAACTGAATGACACTCCAGATGAGGTCCGATCGGGAGTGAGAGCTACGAGGACCAGGGTAAACCTACTAAGACACGACAATGGCGGAGACCTAAGAGAAGATCTACTGGAGGAGAGAAGTGGGATTCCCAAAGAGCCCAGGCTACCCATGATAGGGATCAAGTTATGTGGACTGAATATCGAGGCATTAGTCGATACAGGAAGTGAAGCGTGTGCAATATCCAAAAGGTTATATGAACAGATACTAAAAGCAAATGTTAGCTTGCCTAGTTTCCCAGTGAGTGGAGTAAGAATTGTGAACGCGTTAGGTGCAAGGAGTAAACCTATTAAAGAACAAGTGTTGATTACCTTCGAGATAGAGGGAGAAGAATACGAAGCAACATTTTTGGTGGTGGCCGGATTGAACACATCAATTATTTTAGGGATAGATTGGTTGAATGAAGTTGATGCAGTAGTGAGTTTCGATGAAGGTACTATCCAGATCAAAGGAAGAAAGGGAGAAGAGAAGAGGTTAAAGTTTGCTGAGGGGAGTGAAATCGAAGAAGAGGAAGAATTCAAAAGATAAATTTGTGTCACGAAGAGGAACCCACCACGAGATACGGGGAAGAGGAACTAGGAGAAGAAGAGTTGATATACCTTGAGGGACTAGCACGAGAGGATAGACATAAAGAGGATAAGATCAGAAAAAAGTTGGAGGAGATGACACACCTAGATGAGAGGACCAAGAAGAAATTAGCCACAGTATTATACAGGCGTTGTAAAGTATTTTCTCAACGGCCAGGTATCATGAAAGGGGTGGAGTGTAAGCTAAAGATAAAGAACCATAAACCGTTCAATATAAAACAGTATTCCATTCCCCAGGCGAAACGAAGAGCAGTAGATGAAGCAATACAGAGAATGATGGACCTTGGTGTTATAGAAAGGGCCAATAGTCAATACAACAACCCCCTATTTGTCGTTGACAAAAAGGATGGAAAGGTGAGGATAGTTTTGGATGCACGAACAGTGAACAAAATCATCGAACCGGAGAGGGACAAACCAGAGACTATAGAAGAACTGATTCAAAAATTCCGAGGAGCAAAGGTGCTTAGTAGTATCGATTTGACTGCTGGTTACTGGCAGATACCATTGGCCACAGAGTCTCGCCAGTATACGGCATTTATTTATGGAGGAAGGTGCTATCAATTTAGAGTGTTGCCATTTGGGCTAAATGTGTCAGTGTCTGAATTTATAAGGGCGATGGATAAAATACTAGGCGAGGAGTTACTTAAGAGGGTCACCGTCTACGTGGATGACCTCTTGATAGCAAGCGAATCATGGGAAGAACATTTAAATAGACTGGATGCAATCTTGGCAGCTTTTGAAACCGCAGGGGTAACTGTAAACCTGGACAAGTCGGAATTTGGCAAATCAAAGATAAAATTTCTGGGCCATATAATATCCGAGGAAGGTATCTATCCTGATCCTAGTAAAATGGAGGCTATTAGAAATTTTCCGACCCCCCATGGTAAGAAACAGTTGCGAGCATTCTTTGGGGTTTGTGAGTTTTATAGAAAATTTGTCAAAGGATCTGTACTTAATGCCCCGAGTATGAGGGAATTGACCAAGGCGAGGATGCCGTGGCATTGGAATGCAGAGTGCCAAACCGAGTTTGAGAATATCAAGCAAGCACTATATAATGCAGATATATTGTACCACCCGGATTTTTCCAAGGATTTTTATTTAGGAGCAGACAGCTCTGACTATGGACTAGGAATACATTTATACCAAGTAGAGCGGGGCGGAAATGGTGAGAGTGTAAGAACAATAGCGTTCGGTAGCAGAAGTTTAAATGCTTGGGAGGGAAAATATTCGATTACTGAAAGGGAAGCATTGGCAATTGTGTGGGGGTTTAAGCGTTTCCGGTATTATTTGGCCGGGAGGCATGTGAAAGTCGTGACTGACCATAAGGCCCTTACATTTCTGACTACAAGCAAATTGAGGCATAGCAGACTAACGCGATGGGCCCTAGCATTACAAGACTATGACTTCGAGATACTTTATGAACCAGGAGCAACACATATAATACCTGATGTTTTGTCAAGATTACCAGCTGACTCAAGAGGAATGTTGGTGGACAGGCCGGAAGGAGAAGGAGTTAGAATTAACCTGATGAGGGGAGTACAGTATGAAGAATTCATAAGGAAGTTCCTGAAGAATGTGCGTAGGGAACAGAACGAGGATGAGAAATTAAAGACAATTAAAAACAAATACAGGTGTGCAGGAGAGGAAAGGATTCGCACATTTTATTATATTCACAATGGGATACTTTATAAAAGAAACAGGGAGAGTGAGGAGAACTGGAAACTCTGTGTGCCTGAGCATGTGGTAGAAAAATTAATCTGGTATACGCACTATAGTAATGCACATTATGGACCGAAGAAGTGTCTGGAGAAGTTGAAGTTAGATTGTGCATTCAACAACATGGGAAGGCGTATACGTAAAATACTGTGTACATGTGACACCTGTCAGAAATCTAAAACGACTACAGTACAGCACAAAGGATATATGCATCCAATTGTACCAACAGCAATTAAGGACATAGTTGCAGTGGATCTCTTTGGGCCACTTCCTGCCTCACGAGGGAATTACACACAAATCTTAGTAGTGGAAGAACTGGTTTCCAAGTACATAAAATTTTACCCATTGAAGAAAGCTACTAGTAGAGCCATCATTAACCATTTTGAGAAAGACTATTTTCAAAAGGTGTGTATTCCTAAGCGAATTTTGAGTGATAATGGGTCACAGTTCAGGTCAAAGGAGTGGACAGGGATGCTGAATGAGCATGGAATAGAGCAAATCGCCATTTCTAGGTATAGGCCAGCTTCTAACCCAGCAGAACGAACAATGAAGGAATTGAACCGTTTGTGCCGGACCTACTGTCATAGGAAGCATGGTTCATGGAAAGAATATCTGGAAGAATTTGAGCGGGTTAAGAATCACCTCCCACATGATTCTACAGGGTTTGCACCATGTGAAGTATTGCTCAATCAAGAACCCGATAGTATTTTTGTGAGTTGGTAGTCTACCCACCAGGAAGTTCATTGACCTGGGAAAGGAAATTGGAGCTGGTGGAATTAAGTATGAAGGAGAAGGCTAGGAAAAGACAGGAAAGACACGACAAGCTAGTGAAACCGATAACTTACCGAGTGGGAGACCTGGTATTAGTAAAGGTTCATGCTAGATCAAAGAAAATAAACTCTGAAATACATAAGTTTAACCACGTTTATAAGGGACCGTACAGAATTATAAAAATTGGTCATCCTAACACTGTGGAGTTGGAATATGCACGGACAAAGAGAGTGCATGGTAAGGAGCATGTGGAAAACATAAAAAGGTACTACTCACACGAGAGCAGAAATAGCCCAGATGAGGAAGAGGAACTCGATTAGGGCCAATGTCTGAACTGAGAGCGTTCAAGCTCCTTGAAGTAGTGGCGTAGGACATGTTTAGAACATTTAATTATTAAACGAACATTTGAAAAAAGGAAAGGTTTATTTACATTGTGTTTTGTGATGTATTACAATTAGAATTGCATATTTCATATCGAAGATTATCTGAGAATAGGTATAAAATCTGTAACAACTATTTTGTAGTGTAGTAATTCATATGTCATGTGTTTAAGTAATGATTTTTGAGTGTATATGTTATATGTTTCATTCAATATTGGACTAGAGAGGACTATTGCTGCTTGATAAAAGATTGTAATTTGGACAATACCATATTTATGTGATGTAATAACCTTTTGTAAGAATTATTGTGGAGGCAGCCCACTACCGGAGTCGAGGGATTATTTTGATGAATTGTAATTTCATTAATTATTTACACTGTGTGCTTTGTTCAAATGTAGCAATGTTTAATTCCCTTGCCGATTCTTTTTCGCCTGCGGCTCTAAAGAAGTTTTCGAGGGCGGGGATGTAAGGGGTCCGCAGGCCCTTACTACTACGTTTGCATCAGCACAGGTCGACAGGGCAACTATCGATAGTGTGTTGGGTCGCGAGAGCGAGAGTCAGTTGAGCAGTGTGGGTTACGGGTTCCCGCGAGGCGGGCAGAGAGCTGTGCAGAAGCCAGCAGTGGTTGATACGAATTACCGACAAAGGGAGTGGCCATCGCCGCGGTTTAACCCCTTTGTGTTAGTATTATACGGGAAAATGAAACAGTATAATTATTAGAGTGATTCAGTGATATTTGTGTGCCGTTATTGAGATTCCGCGTCTACCGCGCCGGCATTATTTGGATTGCAGTGTTGGATTACAGTGATTGGATTTTGTGTGTGACGATTACGAATAACGAAGAAACCTGTGCTGAGATTAGCCGTTATTATCAGTGTATGACAAAGGCAGTGGCTGTCTCCTTCTTTTGGTGTTTTTGATACGAATATAGGTCTTGATTAGCGAAGCTGTGTTGTTGTTCTTCTTGCCAACAGACAGTTCATTATTACAGTATTTTGCGAAGGACAATATGGAATGTAACATCTCCTGAGCAGTCCAATCCGATTGCCAGCCCCATTAGGTACACGGTCATATGAATTAATTACTTAATTCGGGCTGCTATTCAGATCCGCGAACGAGTGGATACACCAAAAATAATAAGGGAGTGTTACAAGCGCAAGCTCAGGCTAAGGAAGGATTGGAAAGGAAATCGGCCGTGCCCTTTCGAAGGAACCATCCCGGCATTTGCCTGAAACGATTTAGGGAAATCACGAAAAACCTAAATCAGGATGGCTGGACACGGGATTGAACCGTCGTCCTCCCGAATGCGAGTCCAGTGTGCTAACCACTGCGCCACCTCGCTCGGTGTCCCATAAGTGTTCCATGGGATTCACGGTAGTCGATCTGGATGGCCAAATCATTCACTCAGACTGTACAGAACGTTCTTCAGAGTAATCGCCCGCTGACATGGCTCATTGACAGTCATGAAAATTATATTCCTGTTTCGAAACATGAAGTCCACGAATGCCTGGAAACGGGCTCCAAGTAGCCTAACATAACCAGTCCTAGTCAATTATCGGCTCAGTTGGACCACAGGACCCAGTTCATTCCTTGTAAACACAGACCGTACCGTTATGGAGCCACCACCAGCTAGCGTACTGCCTTGTTGACAACCTCGGTCGATGGCTTCGTAGGGTCTGTGGCAAATCGCACCCTACCATCAGCTCTTACCGACTGAAATCGGGACTCATCGGCCCAAGCGACGGTATTTTATTAGTCTAGGATCCAACCGATATGTTCACCTGCCCAGGACAGGTCATGCAGGCGATGTCGTGTTAGCAAAGACACTCGCCTCCGTCGTCAGCTGCCATAGCACATTAAGTCAAGATTTCGCCGCACTGGCCTGTCCAATACGTTCGCTGTACGTCGAAGATTGACTTCTGCGTTTATTTCACACGGTGCTGCTTGCGTGTTAGCACTGACAACCCCATTCAAACGCCGCTGCTCTCGGTCGTTTTCCGTGGTGAGAGGTAACGCCTGAAATTTCGTATTCTCGGCACACTCTCCCCTCCCCATGAACCATGGACCTTGCCGTTGGTGGGGAGGCTTGCGTGCCTCAGCGATACAGATAGCCGTACCGTAGGTACAACCACAACGGAGGGGTATCTGTTGAGAGGCCAGACAAACGTGTGGTTCCTGAAGAGGGGCAGCAGCCTTTTCAGTAGTTGCAAGGGCAACAGTCTGGATGATTGACTGATCTGGCCTTGTAACAATAACCAAAACGGCCTTGCTGTGCTGGTACTGCGAACGGCTGAAAGCAAGGGGAAACTACGGCCGTAATTTTTCCCGAGGGCATGCAGCTTTACTGTATGATTAAATGATGATGGCGTCCTCTTGGGTAAAATATTCCGGAGGTAAAATAGTCCCCCATTCGGATCTCCGGGCGGGGACTACTCAAGAGGACGTCGTTATCAGGAGAAAGAAAACTGGCGTTCTACGGATCGGAGCGTGGAATGTCAGGTCCCTTAATCGGGCAGGTAGGTTAGAAAATTTGAAAAGGGAAATGGATAGGTTAAAGTTAGATATAGTGGGAATTAGTGAAGTTCGGTGGCGGGAGGAACAAGACTTCTGGTCGGGTGACTACAGGGTTATAAACACAAAGTCAAATAGGGGTAATGCAGGAGTAGGTTTAATAATGAATAGGAAAATAGCAACGCGGGTAAGCTACTACAAACAGCTTAGTGAACGCATTATTGTGGCCAAGATAGATACGAAGCCCACACCTACTACAGTAGTACAAGTTTATATGCCAACTAGCTCTGCAGATGACGAAGAAATTGAAGAAATGTATGATGAAATAAAAGAAATTATTCAGATAGTGAAGGGAGACGAAAATTTAATAGTCATGGGTGACTGGAATTCGAGTGTAGGAAAAGGGAGAGAAGGAAACGTAGTAGGTGAATATGGATTGGGGCTAAGAAATGAAAGAGGAAGCCGCCTGGTAGAATTTTGCACAGAGCAGAACTTAATCATAGCTAACACTTGGTTTAAGAATCATGATAGAAGGTTGTATACATGGAAGAACCCTGGAGATACTAAAAGGTATCAGATAGATTATATAATGGTAAGACAGAGATTTAGGAACCAGGTTTTAAATTGTAAGACATTTCCAGGGGCAGATGTGGACTCTGACCACAATCTATTGGTTATACCTGTAGATTAAAACTGAAGAAACTGCAAAAAGGTGGGAATTTAAGGAGATGGGACCTGGATAAACTGAAAGAACCAGAGGTTGTACAGAGTTTCAGGGAGAGCATAAGGGAACAATTGACAGGAATGGGGGAAAGAAATACAGTAGAAGAAGAATGGGTAGCTTTGAGGGATGAAGTAGTGAAGGCAGCAGAGGATAAAGTAGGTAAAAAGACGAGGGCTAGTAGAAATCCTTGGGTAACAGAAGAAATATTGAGTTTAATTGATGAAAGGAGAAAATATAAAAATGCAGTAAATGAAGCAGGCAAAAAGGAATACAAACGTCTCAGAAATGAGATTGACAGGAAGTGCAAAATGGCTAAGCAGGGATGGCTAGAGGACAAATGTAAGGATGTAGAGGCTTATCTCACTAGGGGTAAGATAGATACTGCCTACAGGAAAATTAAAGAGACCTTTGGAGAGAAGAGAACCACTTCTATGAACATCAAGAGCTCAGATGGAAACCCAGTTCTAAGCAGAGAAGGGAAAGCAGAAAGGTGGAGGGAGTATATAGAGGGTCTATACAAGGGCGATGTACTTGAGGACAATATTATGGAAATGGAAGAGGATGTAGATGAAGATCAAATGGGAGATACTATACTGCGTGAAGAGTTTGACAGAGCACTGAAAGACCTGAGTCGAAACAAGGCCCCCGGAGTAGACAACATTCCATTGGAACTACTGACGGCCTTGGGAGAGCCAGTCCTGACAAAACTCTACCATCTGGTGAGCAAGATGTATGAAACAGGCGAAATACCCTCAGACTTCAAGAAGAATATAATAATTCCAATCCCAAAGTAAGCAGGTGTTGACAGATGTGAGAATTACCGAACAATCAGTTTAATAAGCCACAGCTGCAAAATACTAACGCGAATTCTTTACAGACGAATGGAAAAACTGGTAGAAGCCGACCTCGGGGAAGATCAGTTTGGATTCCGTAGAAATACTGGAACACGTGAGGCAATACTGACCTTACGACTTATCTTAGAAGAAAGATTAAGGAAAGGCAAACCTACGTTTCTAGCATTTGTAGACTTAGAGAAAGCTTTTGACAATGTTGACTGGAATACTCTCTTTCAAATTCTAAAGGTGGCAGGGGTAAAATACAGGGAGCGAAAGGCTATTTACAATTTGTACAGAAACCATATGGCAGTTATAAGAGTCGAGGGACACGAAAGGGAAGCAGTGGTTGGGAAGGGAGTAAGACAGGGTTGTAGCCTCTCCCCGATGTTATTCAAACTGTATATTGAGCAAGCAGTGAAGGAAACAAAAGAAAAATTCGGAGTAGGTATTAAAATCCATGGAGAAGAAATAAAAACTTTGAGGTTCGCCGATGACATTGTAATTCTGTCAGAGACAGCAAAGGACTTGGAAGAGCAGTTGAACGGAATGGATGGTGTCTTGAAGGGAAGATATAAGATGAACATCAACAAAAGCAAAACGAGGATAATGGAATGTAGTCGAATTAAGTCGGGTGATGCTGAGGGGATTAGATTAGGAAATGAGACACTTAAAGTAGTAAAGGAGTTTTGCTATTTGGGGAGCAAAATAACCGATGATGGTCGAAGTAGAGAGGATATAAAATGTAGACTGGCAATGGCAAGGAAAGCGTTTCTGAAGAAGAGAAATTTGTTAACATCGAGTATAGATTTAAGTGTCAGGAAGTCGTTTCTGAAAGTATTTGTATGGAGTGTAGCCATGTACGGAAGTGAAACATGGACGATAAATAGTTTGAACAAGAAGAGAATAGAAGCTTTCGAAATGTGGTGCTACAGAAGAATGCTGAAGATTAGATGGGTAGATCACATAACTAATGAGGAGGTACTGAATCGGATTGGGGAGAAGAGGAGTTTGTGGCACAACTTGACCAGAAGAAGGGATCGGTTGGTAGGACATGTTTTGAGGCATCAAGGGATCACCAATTTAGTATTGGAGGGCAGCGTGGAGGGTAAAAATCGTAGGGGGAGACCAAGAGATGCATACACTAAGCAGATTCAGAAGGATGTAGGTTGCAGTAGGTACTGGGAGATGAAGAAGCTTGCACAGGATAGAGTAGCATGGAGAGCTGCATCAAACCAGTCTCAGGACTGAAGACCACAACAACAACAACGGCACACTCTTGACACTGTGGATCAGGGGGTATTGAATTCCGTAACGATTTCCGAAGTGGAACGTCCCATGCGTCTAGCTCCAGCTGCCATTACTCGTTCATAGTCTGTTAGTTCCCGTCGTGCCGGCCGCTTGGTGACTGAGCCACGTTCAAGTATTTTATTATGCAGTAGTCTTTACTGTAATTTGTTTTTGTTTTGATACAGGATTTTTTATGCCTTCGGACTTTCACGGTAGTTTTGTGCCGATTACTTCGTTGACCTGAATCCTGTTTTATTTTATGCTGCTGACCAAGCCACGAGTATTTTTCCATTGTTACAGCAACATCTTTTAATACGTTGTTTATTAGTACTGTGACAAAACTAGTGTACGACTTGCGATTTTTCCATTTGACGGACTTCACATTGAACGGTAATATTACATGAAATTTATATTACTACCTTTTTAGTGTGGATAAATATTGATGTACATACTGATTGACATCGGACGTACTATGGTTATGCGAAATTCATGTTAGAGGCGCCATTACACGTTGCTTGCACCTACATCCTTGTACCACTAACACCAACTATAAATCTGTCCTCCAACCTGTGGTGTCACCGCCAGACACCACACTTGCTAGGTGGTAGCCTTTAAATCGGCCGCGGTCCGTTAGTATACGTCAGACCCGCGTGTCGCCACTATCAGTGATTGCAGACCGAGCGCCGCCACACGGCAGGTCTAGAGAGACTTCCTAGCACTCGCCCCAGTTGTACAGCCGACTTTGCTAGCGATGGTTCACAGACAAATTACGCTCTCATTTGCCGAGACGATAGTTAGCATAGCTTTCAGCTACGTTATTTGCTACGACCTAGCAAGGCGCCATTATCAATTGCTATTTATCTTGTGATGCATGTACCGTCAGACCGATGTTCACCAATTATGGATTAAAGTTAAGTATTCCAGAAGCTACGTACTATTTTTGCTACTATAAAGACCTTGTCCTGTTCCAGACCTCACGCCATCCTGCGTGAGCTTAAACGCGTCCCCTTCGGCCTCCCGTCCTAGTGGATTGGCTGTCTTGCCAGTCCACAAAACAACCCATCATCATTTATAATAACATTGACTGTATTTCCTCCTCCTCTAAATTGCACAAGTCCCGTAAAATCTTGGAAAGAAATGTACTACGCCTATTACCGTTCTCAACTCGCATCATATACCATTTATTCTATATCTTTCTTCTTCTCTTCAGAGAGCAGATTTTGATCCAACACACTAACCACAAGACCCAGTCCCAGTTCCCAAAAACCTTACCGCTAATCGTTAACCCAGGTACCCCATTACGAAACTAACCCATATACCATGCCTTATCGATCATCTCCCGCCGCAGTTTCAACCAGTTCCCACTCATCGACGATGAGATCCATCCCGAGATAACGTCCCTCGTTCCAACCATAGTCACGACGCTCAACCACACATCATCCCTCCACTTTCCTCCCTATCCCTTCCTCTACCTAACCGAGCATTAGCCGCTACCCGCGGTTTCGTAGCGCCTCATAGTCGTACTTGTCATTCCACCTCTACCTCCATATTGACGACGACCATTATCAGCCAACATAAGCCTCATCATTACACCATGGCATAATTCCCATTGTCATTAGTGATTATATTTTAACTGCAATATAAAATCATGTAGAAAGATTTAGAAATCACAAATATTGTCCACCAATGACGTTTTCTCAAAAAACATTGTGATATACAAATCTAAGTCAGGCTATCCGTCGTATTAAAGACAGGGCCAAAGGGAGATTGAACATCATTCATGTTGCGAACTTTCTCTTTATTTCAACAGAACACACTAAGTTAGATTTATTAGACATCTCTTGCAAAATCACCTCGAATAGTACTGACTATTAACAAACAAAATAATGTACAGTCATAAAACTGTACCAGCTGATTAATAGCAAACAGATTAAACCCAATAATAAACACTGTATCAGTACAATAAAAGACCTAAAAATTCTCTCCCGAAAGAAACTTGAAGACCAACAAACCAAACTAGAAGTATACTCTACATGTAAATACCATACAAAATAATTGGTACTGAAATTTCCCCTTTGAGCAATTATACATGACTGCGCTTAAACTGACACACAATACTTTCAGCGCAACGCAATCTGACTTTCAAAAATCCCTACAAAAGAATGCCCCAGACTTACAATAACCTATACCTTTTATGAATCACTTACCTCACAAAAATCTTCATTACTCGAACTACTGCAATACAGCGAGCGCCAATACTGCCAGCTAAATAAAAGGTTCTAACTACTGAAGGCACTAACATATATATACATACATATATATATATATATATATATATATATATATATATATATATATATATATATATATAATCAGTTCATGACATCCAGTCTTACAAATTTACTGTCTCTGATGGACACACGTCCAGATCATCCGCTCTCAAAACTCTGCCATCTCTCTCCCCACATCCACCACTGCTGGCGGCTCACCTCCAACTGCGCAACGCTACGCGCTGATAACATCCAGCTGCCCAACACTACAATAGCAAACAACAATGCAAACCAGCCACAGACTGCTCACAGCACAGCCAGTGATTTTCATATAGAGCGCTACATGGCGTTACCAACATAAAAACCTAAACAGCCTACTTACAGTATGCCGCCGAATAGAGGTTGTTGGTTGATATCGTCACTGTAGAACATCCGACTTTGTTGACGGGGCCGCAACCGCACCTCTGCTTGCACCGCTTCATCACTATGAAAGTGAGATCCTGGACGGTGACCTTTTAGTTTTAAAGAATAGGATTGGGAAAAGTGAGAACTGTATAGAGGATGATCGACGATAACGAACCCAAGGTCTAGGTTTGTTACAGATGTTGCAGCACCTGTGTGTGGTTAGGCATCGTCAGAGTGAAGGAGAGGGTGGTCCATGTGTGAACGAACTCTTCGTATCCGTGCTTTCAGTTTTCAGGGGGTCGCGCTGTACCTTAAAGAGTTTGTGCTACTGCATTTATGCATGAAGTCCAAATGGAACCACACCTTGAACATTCATGAACACTGTGAGCATGATTTTTCCGGCTGATGGCATGCTCTTGAACTCTTTTGGTGTTCGTAATCCTTGATGCTCTCTTGTTTTCTGGGTCAAAATGGTGAACCCAGGTTTCATTACCTTTCAAAGTGTTGGTAAGGAACCCGTCGTGCCAGTCGTTGTGGCCGAGCGGTTCTAGGCGCTTTAGTCCGGTGGCAGGTTTGAATCCTGCCTCGGGCATGGATGTTTGTGATGTCCTTAGGTTAGTTAGGTTTAACTAGTTCTAAGTTCTAGGGGACTAATGACCTCAGTAGTTGAGTCCCATAGTGCTCAGAGCCATTTGAACCATTTGAACCATTTTAACCCGTCGCTCTCATACTCAAAACGGAAAAGGAATTGTTGAAATATGGCCAATCTCTTCTGTTTCAAGTGAAAAATGAGAATTCGAGGCATCCACTGTGCACACAGTTTCCTGTACCGCACCTCTGGAGTGGTGGTGGCCTGTACACGGTATCGTGATACGCCACACTTAGCTGAGAGCTGTGTGTGTGTGTGTGTGTGTGTTATGAGACGATTTTCTCTGATGAGTTGATCAACAGGATTCTGATGAGTCTCGTCTGTTGCCGTACGCGTTCGCCAACTCGGAGCTCTGTCTCACAGGTTGAGATTAGCGCTACAGTTTCGTTCGTTAGGCCGGTATTACACTATCAAATTTCTTTGTCAAAGATTTGATCAAAGATGTGATCCAATATTCCGTCCAATATATTTGACAAAGATCTTTGACGTAGCGCTACAAGGGGTATTACACTGTCATCAAATTTTTCGTCAAAGTTCAAGATTGCTGACAACAACTTATTATTAACCGCAGCAGTTCTACGTACTCCAATTGCATTGTGTGCACATGCGGAAAAGAAGTGGGGGGGAAAATGGAACCATACATACGAGGTTGACAGTCTTAAACGTCCTGGGATTACAACTTGATAATAAATTCAGTTGGGAGGAGCACAGCACAGAACTGCAGAAACGCCTTAACAAATCTGTATTTGCAATTCGAGTGTTAGCAGACATAGGCAACATAAAAATGATAAAGCTTGCGTACTTTCATTCCATAATGTCATATGGGATAATATTTTGGGGTAAATCTTCAAGTCAAACAAAAGTTTTCAAGGTCCAAAAGCGTGTAATGCGTATTATTTGTGGAGTAAATTCACGGACCTCCTGCAGAAACCTCTTCAAAGAACTGGGTAAACTAACTACTGCCTCTCAGTATATTTACTTCTTAATAAAATTTGTCGTAAATAATATATCTCTTTTTCCAACAAACAACTCAGTTCATACATACAATACCAGGAACAAAAATGATCTGCACAAGGACTTAAAAGCACTTACTTTAGTTCAAAAAGGGGTCCACTACTCAGGAACACTCATCTTCAATAATTTGCCAGGAAACATAAAAAATTTAGTTAGAAATAAAGATCAGTTTAAAAGGAGCCTGAAAGACTTACTACTGGCCAACTCCTTCTACTCCATTGGCGAAATTTTTAATAGAAACAAATGATGTATTTATTCATACTATTAGTATTTTTATTTCAGCTTAAAAAAAATCGACATGTTCCACATCCACGAGGATCTCCTCAGCACGGATCTATGGAACGAAAAACTAATCTAATCTGGGTGAAGCCGTGGGTTTTACGACGACACGATAAAAGCATTCAACAAAACTTGTTACGTGAGCTTACAGTGGAAGACGTCAAGTCGTACATCAATTACTTCAGAATGGATGAGCATACATTTCTGTATGTGCTCAATGAAGTGTATCCTCATATCACAAAGCACAATTTTCACTTAAGAACTGCTACATCTTCAGAAGACAGGCTCACTATAACACTCCGATTCCTTGCTACAGGAGAGGGTTATGTTATGTTATGTTAGGTTAGGTTAGGTTTCCAATCTTCTTAATCTATTTTGTATTCAGGGTGCCTCACGTTGTAAAGCGCCTCATCAGCTTCAGACATCTCTATTAATTCTGTAGTTGTCGGCACACACCAATTGCATTTCCCGGCAATGGTTATAAAAACACTACAGACGACAGAACGCTGCAGCGATGCTAGCGCTCCCCGTGGTAACATATCGCATTGCAGTGAACAGAAGACAAGCGATTTCTTTGATCAAATATACGGCCTCGGCCTAGATTTGATCAAATATTGGACGACATTTGTCAAAGATCCCTATTACACTATCAAATATCTTTGACAAAGATGTTGGACAAAGATATTGGACAAAGAAATTTGATAGTGTAATACCGGCCTTACGAGCGCTAACAACACATCGTCGCACATTGCTGAGTTTGATACACTCATCAAGGTAGACAGCTTCCATTCTTCTACGGATTTCAATTGAAGGCACGTCATGCGCGGCTAGAACTCGATTACAGCTTGCTGTTCCTCACGCACCGACATAATTTCGTTACACAGCGTCATGTCACACGATACCATTCAGAGGTTTCTAGCGGCAGAGGGTTGTAACTTGCGTCAGCGAAGTAGGTAAGTCGGCCGAGTAGTATACATGACAAGTAATGTCTCGGCCGATATTGAGAACAGAACACAAAATTGGGAGGCATTACTTTTGAGCACTCCCTCGTAAATATCATTTATCTCTCCTCATTTTAAAAATAAAACTGTTCAAAGAAAATTCTTTTTCATTGTAAATTTCAGTTAGACGCTAATGTTCACGACGGTGGTGATGGTGGTGGTGTTGTGGGGGGGGGGGGGGGGGGGAAGAGGTTACTACATAATATCTTATTAAACTTACGGACGATTGTATTAGCAACGGTTGGGAACCATTGCACTAGTCAGACATCATCTGGCACCCTTATTGCTGGAAAGAAAGTGGTCAATGACACCATATTTCTTCTGGGTGACAACACATCAGTCAGTAGTCTTGCTAATCTGACACGAAAGGACATCGGATCTGACTTTCGACGTATAAAATATGTATGTGTTGATAATAACTAAATCTCCGGCCGCTGTGGCCGAGCGGTTCTAGGCGTGTCAGTCCGGAACCGCGCTGCTGCTATGGTCGCAGGTTCGAATCCTGCCTCGGGCATGGATGTGTGTACTGTCCTTAGGTTAGCTCGGTTTAAGTAATTCTAAGTCTAGGGGACTGATGACCTCAGATGTTAAGTCCCATAGTGCTTAGAGCCATTTGAACCGCTTGAACCATAATATCTAAATCAATAACAACAACAACAACAAAAATGAAATAGCCGATGCCACCATTTTACAGGTCTGCCAATTACGTATCTCTCTCGTAGCTGACCGAAACTGTGGACTCCTCCCTTTCTGTCATTTCAATGGCATATTATTTCAGGACAGTACACAGTTATCTTGCAACCATTTTCCATTTCCTTCCAATAAGTACAACGGCCTTTGCGTTTTTATCAGAAAAAGCAACCAAACTGCTTTTTTGTCCTGCCATTTCACAGCAGCAACTCCAGACTTCGGTGTAAACTGAAACTTTCTACGTTCCAGATTTTCTTTTATTCGTTGATATAACGGCATCCGTTTCCTGTTACCCCTTCGAGTTATGCAACCAAAAGTACATGGTGTCTTAATACTCACAGCCGCTTGACAGTGTACATGCACTAAAAATGATGCAGTTAGTAATGAGAAGAACGACTTACTTCAGACTGCTTGGAAAGTCTGAAACACCTACATCTGCATGATACTCCGCAAGCCACCTACTGGTGAGTGCCGGAGGGTATTTTCGGTCGCACTATCTAATCCCTCCAACCCTGTTCCACTCGCGTATAGTGCGTAGGAAGAATGACTATCGGTAGGCCTCTATATTGGCTCTAATTTCTGGAGTTTTCTACTCGAGGTCAATAGGTCAATACGCAGAATGTATGTGGGGGGGGGGGGGGGGGGAAGTAATATGTTGTCCGACTCCCCCAGAAAACTGCTATCCCGAAATATCAATTGTAAATCTCTCCGTGTTGCACAATGCCTCTCTTGTAACGTCTGCCAGTGGAATTTGTTTACAATCTCCGTAACGCCCTCTCATCAGCTAAACGATCCCGTGACGAAACGCGCCTGTCTTCGTTGGATGTTCTCCATCAGTCCTACCTAATAGGAATCCCAGATACATAAACAACACTCAAGAATCGGGCGAACAAGCACCTTATAAGCCACTTCTTTCGTGGATGAGTTCCATTTCCTTAAGATTCTTCCGATAAAGTACCCGTGGTCTAGGGGTAGCGTCTTTGATTCATAATCAAAACGTCTTCGGTCCCGGGTTGGATCCCCGCCACTGCCTAAATTTTGATAAATAATCAGCATTGGCGGCCGAAGACTTCCGGCATAAGAAGTCAGCCTCATTCTGCCAACGGCCTTGTCAAAGAGGGCGGAGGAGCGGATAAAGGTTCAGGGCACACTCTTGTCCTAGGGGTGGGAAATTGCCCCTAAAGGCGGAAAAATCAGCAATGATCAACGACATGAGGATGCCGAAGGCAATGGAAACCACTGCATTAAAGACACGTAACGTGTATCCACAGGAAATGTGGCCTGTAATTGAAGAAGTATCATGATGATCTCTCCATTGGCAAAAGATTCCGGAATAGTCCCCCATTCGGATCTCCGGGAGGGGACTGCCAAGGGGGACGTTACCATGAGAAAAAGATTGAATAATCAACGAAAGGATAACGTTCTACGAGTCGGGGCGTGGAATGTCAGAAGCTTGAACGTGGTAGGGAAACTAATAATCTGAAAAGGGAAATGCAAAGGCTCAGTCTAGATATAGTAGGGGCCAGTGAAGTGAAGTGGAAGGAAGACAAGGATTTATGGTCAGATGAGTATCGGGTAATATCAACAGCAGCAGAAAATGGCATAACAGGTGTAGGATTCGTTATGAATAGGAAGGTAGGGCAGAGGGTGTGTTACTGTGAACAGTTCAGTGACCGGGTTGTTCTAATCAGAATCGACAGCAGACCAACACCGACAACGATAGTTCAGGTATACATGCCGACGTCGCAAGCTGAAGATGAACAGATAGAGAAAGTGTATGAGGATATTGAAAGGGCAATGCAGTATGTAAAGGGGGACGAAAATCTAAGTCATGGGCGACTGGAATGCAGTCGTAGGGGAAGGAGTAGAAGAAAAGGTAACAGGAGAATATGGGTTTGGGACAAGGAATGAAAGAGGAGAAAGACTAATTGAGTTCTGTAACAAGTTTCAGCTAGTAATAGTGAATACCCTGTTCAAAAATCACAAGAGGAGGAGGTATACTTGGAAAAGGCCGGGAGATACGGGAAGATTGCAATTAGATTACATCATGGTCAGACAGAGATTCCGAAATCAGATACTGGATTGTAAGGCGTACCCAGGAGCATATATAGACTCAGATCACAATATAGTAGTGATGAAGAGTAGGCTGAAGTTCAAGACATTAGTCAGGAAGAATCAATACGCAAAGAAGTGGGATACGGAAGTACTAAGGAATGACGAGATACGTTTGAAGTTCTCTAACGCTATAGATACAGCAATAAGGAACAGCGCAGTAGGCAATACGGTTGAAGAGGAATGGACATCTCTGAAAAGGGCCATCACAGAAGTTGGGAAGGAAAAGATAGGTACATACCATCTGACTTTCGAAAAAACATCATCCACACAATTCCGAAAACGGCAAGAGCTGACAAGTGCGAGAATTATCGCACAATCAGCTTAACAGCTCATGCATCGAAGCTGCTTACAAGAATAATATACAGAAGACTGGAAAAGAAAATTGAGAATGCGCTAGGTGACGATCAGTTTGGCTTTAGGAAAAGTAAAGGGACGAGAGAGGCAATTCTGACGTTACGGCTAATAATGGAAGCAAGGCTAAAGAAAAATCAAGACACTTTCATAGGATTTGTCGACCTGGAAAAAGCGTTCGACAATATAAAATCGTGCAAGCTGTTCGAGATTCTGAAAAAAGTAGGGGTAAGCTGTAGGGAGAGACGGGTCATATACAATATGTACAACAACCAAGAGGGAATAACAAGAGTGGACGATCAAGAATGAAGTGCTCGTATTAAGAAGGGTGTAAGACAAGGCTGTAGCCTTTCGCCCCTACTCTTCAATCTGTACATCGACGAAGCAATGATAGTAATAAAAGAAAGGTCCAGGAGTGCAATTAAAATACAAGGCGAAAGGATATCAATGATACGATTCGCTGATGACATTGCTATCCTGAGTGAAATTGAAGAAGAATTAAATGGTCTGCTGAACGGAATGAACAGTCTAATGAGTACACAGTATGGTTTGAGAGTAAATCGGAGAAAGACGAATGTAATGAGAAGTAGTAGAAATGAGAACAGCGAGAAACTTAACATCAGGATTGATGGTCACGAAGTCAATGAAGTTAAGGAATTCTGCTACCTAGGCAGTAAAATAACGAATGACGGACGGAGCAAGAAGGACATCAAAAGCAGACTCGCTATGGCAAAAAAGGCATTTCTGGCCAAGAGAAGTCTACTAATATCAAATATCGGCCTTAATTTGAGGAAGAAATTTCTGAGGATGTACGTCTGGAGTACAGCGTTGTATGATAGTGAAACATGGACTGTGGGAAAACCGGAACAGAAGAGAATCGAAGCATTTGAGATGTGGTGCTACAGACGAATGTTGAAAATTAGGTGGACTGGTAAGGTAGGGAATGAGGAGGTTCTACGCAGAATCGGAGAGGAAAGGAATATGTGGAAAAAACTGATAAGGAGAAGGGACAGGATGATAGGATATCTGCTAAGACACGAGGGAATGACTTCCATGGTACTAGAGGGAGCTGTAGAGGGCAAAAACTGTAGAGGAAGACAGAGATTGGAATACGTCAAGCAAATAATTGAGGACGTAGGTTGCAAAAAAAAAAAGATTCTTCCGGTGAATCTCAAGCTGGTATCTGCTTTTCCCACTATCTGTTTTATGTGGTCATTCCACTTAAGGTCACTCTGGATAGTTACGCGTAGATATTTTACGGCAGACGCTCTCTCCAGCTGTCTGTCATCAATAGTGTAACTGTACAGTAGTGGATTTCTTTTCCTATGTATGCACAACGATGGAAATTGGTATAGGACACGAAACAGTGATGTTACAGTCGCATTGCGTACATGCCAGTCAACGTGAGTAGTCACAGTGCTTTCTGTTGCCTCTGCAGTTCTGTATTGAATTTTTTCACGTTCAGCACAGTAGCCCCTAGATGGAAACACAATCAAGAGTTGGATAACTACTAATGCACTGTGGTGCTCACAACAGCCAGCAAATTGAGCTATATTTTGCATGTATTATTTGAGGCAGAGCGTGTTCCACCATTTACGACTGCGAAACAAAAATTGAGTAATCACATAAAATATTTGACTGAAGTGCAGTTTCCAATACATGGACTGAACTAAAATTCAATGGAATTTAAAGCGTTTTCATTTATAGAAAATCTGATTTCATGGACGATATGGTGTGAATCGCAGCGTATCAGCGATAAAATGGAAACTGAATTATCTCAGTTTTAGAAAAATTACCATCTAAGTGCGTAACAGAGAAATACTGCGGCATATAAAATGAAAACGCAATTTCCGTAAAACCAGTAGCTGTCAGCCGCATTAAAGTGATAACGCACCAGCATGCAATGAGAGAGGTTCTGCTGCTTTGAGAGTACTTCGTTCTGCGTGGCGTGAACAACGTCGTAAATCACATCCAACGACTCAAAGAGGGTGTGAACTGTGCACGGCATTGCAAAACTTGAATATTTGCGTGTAGATTAACAGGCTAAGTACGTCCACAACAATGTCTCAAAGGGTGGGAAACACTCCCCGTAGTTTAATAGTTGTGTTAGGAAACTACTAATTAAGGAAAGAGGGCTTCATCACAGTTTCAAAAGAAGCTGACAGGCAAAAGCTGCACGAAGCGAAAATGAGTGTAAGGGGAGCAAAGAGAGAAGCTTTCATTGACTGGAAATAAAACATCGTCACGCGATCTAAAAAGAAAAAGAAAAATCCTAAGAGGTTTTCGTCGTACGTAAAATCGGTAAACGGTTCGAAATCGTCTAGTCACTCACTCAGTGATCATAATAGTACAGAAACGGAAAATGACCTCCTTTGAATCATTGTACGACCTTCGAAATGACAAATATTGAGATAGCTGATCGCGGAACAGAAAAATAGTTAATATCGCTTTGTAGTGGAAAGGTATCAGGCCCAGATGAGACATCTGTAAGGCTCTACAGAGATTGTCCGAAAGAATTGGCCGCCTTGTAGCAGCAGTTTATCGTAGTTCGCTAGAGCAACGAACGGCACTTAGTGTATGGAAAAATGTGGTCAGTACTGCTTTTCATAAAGTGTCGCAAGACAGGTGCACGTAGTTACAGAACGTATTATTTAACGGGTAGGGCATCAACAGCTTAGACACATAATAGAAATATTTTTTTAAATTTCAAGAAAAGTATTAAAGTCTTTGAAACAATTTCTGGTAGCCGCATTAGCTGTTAATAGTTCCCTTACGTACTTTTTATTTCTTGAAGTTTCGGACTATTGCGTCCATTTTCAATCAATCCGTGCTGTATGACAAACACAGGCGATAGCCTATGTGCAGAAGCTGGTCCTGCAGTAATCAAAGCAGTATATGGCAGACTTAACAACGGAAACTTACATCACATAGGATAGATTTGATCTCTAATGTCCGTCCATTGTCTTGAAATTTGCTGTTTTTTGATTACTGTAAAAGCAGTTTCTGTGCATGGGCTATCGCCTGTATTTGTCACACTTACAACACGAATGGTTTGAAAATGGATGCTAGGTGTCCGAATCTAGCCACTATCAATAAATAGAAATACATACGTCTCAATGTAACTTATGACTAAGCTACGACCATTTATTTCATTTATAAGACGAGCTGCGGACCTATTTTTCACTTGCAGCACGCTGAAAGAGCGTACACTACACATTAATTTTGCACTCTTTACGTTAACTACGGAAAATCAATGGTGATATCTTGTTCAGAGATGTTTCGTAATTTTGCACATTTTTTGTTAATGTTCCATTTATTGGTCACCATTTTCTTAATATAATTATCTGTCTAGAATAAAAAGGCTCAAATATTTTGGTGCTCTCTGGAGTCACAGTCAACCTGATTGGGAAGAAAATCAACTAATGTGTGATAATTGTCGTGTTCATTCCATAAACGGTCAGTGTTGTCGCCTCTGGCACGTAATGCGCAAATGAAGCCCTAAATGTATTGCGTTGCAATTAGATAGTTCGATGTTGTGTGTCTTTTTACGTTGTGATGCGTTGATGCAATTATACAGGTCTTACTTTCTGGTTAATTTTTGTAAATTGTGCCCATCACAAAAAAATATCATTTTATTGTAACAAGGAATAGCAAAAGGACTGCTTCACTTTGTTATGGGAATGTGATTAAAGTGAAGTGTTTACTTTCAAAATACAAATAGCCTGCCATTAGTTGCATTACACGAACCACTACTCCAAGAAAGGTCCCGGCGGAGGTTCGAATCCTCCCTCGGGCATGGTTGTGTGTGTTTGTCCTTAGGATAATTTAGGTTAAGTAGTGTGTAAGCTTAGGGACTGATGACCTCAGCAGTTAAGTCCTATAAGATTTCACACACACATTATTCCAAGAAAAAGAATTGTTTTGCTTCGGCAGAAAAGATCTTTTCTGGGACCAGTGAATATCAGGACGCTCATTATTTGCTGCACTCTGTTTCCATGCGCTGGGCTTCTTTACGTAATTGTTTTGTAATTTTTATATTATTCTGTGAACTCTGGAAGCTGTTTGTTATTTAGACCATTCTCTAAAACATCGCCACTAGAGCGTACCGCAATTACTGTCACTTAAGATTTTCCTTTTAAGCAATCTGACTTTTGTCGTGTTTTAATTTATTGCGTTTTATTACTGTAATGAGTTTTACACCGTATAACCCCACTACAGACTTTATTGATTGTATCTCCATTTTTATTTTACATCGCGCAGTTATGTGTGTACGCCTAGGGTACCGACACTGGCGAGCTTGTGACGCAAACATTTTGTGGCTACTGTACGGCAGTTTGTTTTGAACTGTAGCGCTGCTGACAGGTGTATGTGTGACGATGCTGGCGCTGATTTCGGGTTTAGTGTTTGACGATGCCACATTGGTTCCAGTATATTAGGACTTGTTTCTTATAAAATAGGTATGCCTCGTCATATTTAAAGCTCACAATTTTCACATTATGTCAGTAATACTTTTCATCATGGTCTATTTTATTGGTTTAAGCCATTAGTT
The DNA here is from genome assembly GCF_023898315.1 of Schistocerca nitens. NCBI lineage: Eukaryota > Metazoa > Arthropoda > Insecta > Orthoptera > Acrididae > Schistocerca > Schistocerca nitens. The sequence goes on from NC_064614.1 coordinate 27,414,127, forward strand.
GTATTTATTTACGTTTTTCCCATATTTTGCTGCAGATCTGAAGATGGTTCAAAAATGGTTCAAATGGTTCTGAGCACTATGGGACTCAACTGCTGAGGTCATAAGTCCCCTAGAACTTAGAACTACTTAAACCTAACTAACCTAAGGACAACACAAACATCCATGCCCGAGGCAGGATTCGAACCTGCGACCGTAGCGGTCGCGCGGTTCCAGACTGTAGCGCCAGAACCGCTCGGCCACCAACGGCCGGCGATCTGAAGATGGTCATTGCTGACCTAAACCAATAGTCTGAGGAGCTACAAGTTAGTGACCATAGACGTGAAATAATAGAAATGTATTCTACATTTTCTGGTCACTGCTCCAGTCGCGCTATGTCGCAAGTTTTGAAATATCAGTTACCTTTAGAAACACAATTAGGGAAGATTAATAGGTTACGAAGCCGATCATATTAACAATCCTCTGTGTCGATTTCCTAGGTTTCAGTTGTTTCTTTGAGACAAACGAAACACGGGCAAACGAATATTTTATGACAGTAATGAAGTGCATTTCATTTGCCAAGTGGTGTATGTGATGTGTGCAGCGGTCTCGCAACGGCATTCACAAGCGGCTGTTGTCAACAAACCGGGAGCAGCATTGCCTCTTTGACTACAATCCAGATCTCTGGCGTTAGTAACAAGACTCTCACAAGCTGTGAGGAGATATTCAAGTGAGTCACGCTACGCATAACTGAGAGTACCTCTCATGAAGCGAAGCATCGAAGAATCTCTCATGAAACCTAATACTGAAGTGCCCCACTAGAACTAATAATTCCGAAGCATCCTCAAAAGCAGTTATGATTGCTCAGTTCAAATTCTTCGTCTCGCCATTCGAATTACTTTTTTAATATCCTTCGTCGATATTCTGAAGCATCCACTTTTCTCGCGCTACAAGATACACTCGCCGAGAAATTTCCTATTTGGAAGCAATTCTGTGTTGTCTTGATGAACGTTTAATGTATTCGACATCTGAAAGCTAAGCATTCTTTAGAGATACCAGTTGGTCATGCCTGTACTGTGCAAGTATCGCCTTCAGTAAAGCCCATCAACACTTGCTGGGCGCACAAATTACCTCTTCTGTTGCCATGCAATGGCGTTTGGAGGCCCCTGTTGTGACGAGTTTCTGTCTTTCTCCCTTATTCCCCCCCCCCTTCCCCCCTTCACAGTCCACGACACGAACCACCACTCCCCTTGGCCTACATGTTTTTGGTGCAAGCATATTCGAGTCCGTAAGTCAAGGAATATTTAGGTCTGATGAAACGCAATGAAGAAAGGGGACGGTGCTTGGATTCACAAGTGCAGGCCACATAACATGGAAACGGTGTCGCCCTCCACGAGTCCTCAGTGATGGCGGTGATAGGACGACAACCATTCGACCAGCGGCACACTTTCAGTTACATTTAAGTACTTACGTTGCAAATATTAGGGGTATTCAGTAGTTAACAAAACACATTTTTCTCTGAAAGCAGATTGGTTTTACTCAGGATTCCAGTACACCACATTATCCCCCACTTTTTTGACATAACCTCTGTTCAGTGCGACGCCACCTTAGTGGGATGGCCCGTACGCCCGCGTGGTACCATTCTAGTGATCGACGTCGGAATCAACACCTTGCTTCATCAAAAAACCTCCTCATCATCCACGCACTGCTTCCCGTCAAGTGCATCCTTCATTGGGGCAAACATATGGAATACGGAAGGTGCGAGATCTAGGCTATAATATAGATAAGGAAGAACAGTTCAATGAAGTTTTGTGAGCTCTCGGGTGTGCAGACCAACCGAGGAAGACAGGTTCAGCAGCGAGGTGACTGACTGTGATCCGTCGATCATCTCGAATAAGGGTGTCCGCACGTTCGTGGCTCTGGCACAGATTTTAATTAATTTCTTCAGTTTCCATCATTATCGTTGTTGTTGTGGTTGTGGTCTTCAGTCCTGAGACTGGTTTGATGCAGCTCTCCATGCTACTCTATCCTGTGCAAGCTTCTTCATCTCCCAGTACCTACTGCAACCTACATCCTTCTGAATCTGCTTAGTGTATTCATCTCTTGGTCTCCCTCTACGATTTTTACCCTCCACGCTGCCCTCCAATACTAAATTGGTGTTCCCTTGATGCCTCAGAACATGTCCTACCAACCGGTCCCGTCTTCTGGTCAAGTTGTGCCACAAACGTCTCTTCTCCCCAATCCTATTCAGTACTTCCTCATTAGTTATGTGATCTACCCATCTAATATTCAGCATTCTTCTGTAGCACCACATTTCGAAAGCTTCTATTCTCTTCTTGTCCAAACTATTTATCGACCATGCTTCACTTCCGTACATGGCTACACTCCATACAAATACTTTCAGAAATGACTTCCTGACACTTAAATCTATACTCGATGTTAACAAATTTCTCTTCTTCAGAAACGCTTTCCTTGCCATTGCCAGTCTACATTTTATATCCTCTCTACTTCGACCATCATCAGTTATTTTGCTCCCCAAATAGCAAAACTCCTTTACTACTGTAAGTGTCTCATTTCCTAATCTAATTCCCTCAGCATCACCCGACTTAATTCGACTACATTCCATTATCCTCGTTTTGCTTTTGTTGATGTTCATCTTATATCCTCCTTTCAAGACACTGTCCATTCCATTCAACTGCTCTTCCAAGTCCTTTGCTGTCTCTGACAGATTTACGACATCGGCGAACCTGAACGTTTTTATTTCTTCTCCATGGACTTTAATACCTACTTAAAATTTTTCTTTTGTTTCCTTTACTGCTTGCTCAATATACAGATTGAATAACATCGGGGAGAGGCTACAAACCTGTCTTACTCCCTTCCCAACCACTGCTTCCCTTTCATGTCCCTCGACTCTTATAACTGCCATCTCGTTTCTGTACAAATTGTAAATAGCCTTTCGCTCCCTGTATTTTACCCCTGCCACCTTTAGAATTTGAAAGAGAGTATTCCAGTCAACATTGTCAAAAGCTTTCTCTAAGGCTACAAATGCTAGAAACGTAGGTTTGCCTTTCCTTAATCTTTCTTCTAAGATAAGTCGTAAGGTCAGTATTGCCTCACGTGTTCCAGTGTTTCTACGGAATCCAAACTGATCTTCCCCGAGGTTGGCTTCTATTAGTTTTTCCATTCGTCTGCAAAGAATTCGTGTTAGTATTTTGCAGCTGTGACTTATTAAACTGATAGTTCGGTAATTTTCACATCTGTCAACACCTGCTTTCTTTGGGATGGGGATTGGGATTATCGTAGATAATATTTATCAGTGAAATGGATTAAGTGTGATAATAAATGCAAGATTTAAATGAAATATATTGTTTATTAGAAAAAAACTGGAGTTACAAAAAGTTCAAAAGATTTATGAAAATGTGAAAACTGCAGAACTAAGACTATCAGTTACCAAAGTTACTCAATGGAGTGTATATGCTTAATATTATCATATATGACATTGTGCAATGCATTACAGTGTGGCTATAAGACGATTACAGTGACTGATTGACGGAAAGTCATCGAATAAAACAGAAGTGATTTCAGGCATTCCCCAAGGTAGTGTTATAGGCTCTTTGCTGTTCTTTATCTATATAAACGATTTGGGAGACAATGTGAGCAGCCGTCGTCGGTTGTTTGCAGATGACGCTGTCGTTTATCGACTAATAAAGTCATCACAAGATCAAAACAAATCGCAAAACGATTTAGAAAAGATATCTGTATGGTGCCAAAATTGATAAGTGACCCTAAATAACGAAAAGTGTGAGGCCATCCACATGGGTGCTAAAAGGAATCGGTTATACATCGGTTACACAATAAATCAGTAAAATCTTAAGACCGTAAAATCAATTAAATACATAGGAATTACAATTACGAACAACTTAATTTGGGAGGAACACACAGAAAATGTTGTGGGGAAGGCTAACCAAAGGCTGCGTTTTATTGACAGAACACTCAGGAAATGTAACAGATCTACTAAGGATAACGCCTACATTATGCTTGCCCATCTTCTTTTAACATACTTACCAAATAGGATTGACATCGAAAAAGTTCAAACAAGGGCAGCACCTTTTGTATTATCACGAAGTAGTGGAAAGACTGTCAGTGAAATAATACAGGACTTAGGATGGACATAATTAGAACAAAGGGGTCTTTCATTGCAGAGCAATCTTCTCACGAAATTCCAATCACCAGCGTTCTCCTCCAAATACAATAACATTTTTTACGCTGACCTACTATGGGAGAAACGATCACTATGAACAAATAAGGGAAATCAGAGCTCGTACGAAAAGATGCAGGTGTTCGTTCTTTCCGCGGGCTATAGGAGACTGGAATAATAGGGAATCGTGAAGGTGGTTCAATGAACTCCTGCCAGACACTTAAATGTGATTTACAGAATGTCCATGTATATGTATATGTATATGTAGATTGTTTGAATCAGGAAACCAAATCCCAAAGATCTGAGGATGGGGTGATGCACATGAGACAATGAAACCTATCAAAGATCTGAACTACAAACTTTCGCTCATCTTAATGTGCAGGGATGTAAGATACAATAACCATAATCTTTATCATTATATGAACAGAGTGAAGACACAGCACCTCACTAGCATGAAGTTTGTTGGTATGATCAGTCGAATGAGGACGCCAACATTGGACCCCAGATGGCTCCCCCGGTTGAGTGCAACGCCTGCACAGCGCCAAAGTATTTACCTTCAAGTCCCACCATGATGTCTCTTTTCAAGTTCATAAAAACTGCTTACACCCCTCTCCCAGCTAGTGAAACGCTATCACCAATCATCTCAAGTCACTACAGCGTGCCAGTGGCGTAATTGTTCCTTTAACAAAACACCCTGCCAAGAAAAGGTGAAACGTCTCTTCCTGTCACAACCACCAACTAGCCTCACACTACAGGTCCTGACAAATGTTGAACTATCCACAAGACTAGTCGCCAATTCAGCTGCAACCTCTGAACCTTTAGAATGTCACAGCTGTTTTTCCACGTTTTTTGGAAGCCTGGGAGATATTTATTTGCTGAAGTATTTCTCTTAAAACGATTCTTCAACATACCACCCACTGAAATCCTCTGGAACAAATATTTTTATCATGGCCGTCCACAGTGGTTCATGCTGTACACCACACAGTAACCCCCATACTAGTACATCACTCAGTGATGTGACTACCTGCTCAACAAGTCGAGCAGGCTTTACCTGGTGCTGTCCTTCCCCACAGTTCTGCGAAAAATTGCTTCTGCTCTCAGGGGATAGTTTCGCCTAGACTCTCTACAATTCATCTGTCTTGTATTCACAGCACTCCCCATTTCCAAAGGTCACACAGAAAGGCAAATTAATAGAGACAGCACAATGGTCGATTAAAGAAGAATAAAAAGAGAAAATGAAATCAGCAACTCAACTCTTCTCCAGTTGCACTGTAAAAGATACATGAATGAAAACAGACTAGCCAAAGCGCTTTCCGCTTTTCAAATTGCAACTCTCTAATGGACTCAACAACAGAGAAACAGGCTGGCAGCTGCTAGAGGATCTGCATGCGGTTTCCATACCTTAACTTGGGCTCAACAATCACATTATCTTGGAATAAAAGACATTTATTTCAATTTTCTCCGTGTTGCCTTTTCTTCTGCACCTGCAAGATGAATATGAAGCATTCAGTCCCATCTTCCAAGGTGACAACAGAGGTACCATCAGGGTGCCATGCGTACCTTCCAAGTTTAGCGAACTACAAATACCCAACTGCCTTTTGACAACAGTTGGATTTGACACCTCAATGATCTGCAACTGGCGTTCTAAATCACCCACCGTTAATACGCTAGACCAGTGATAGTCAACCTGATTCCTACCACACACTACTGGGCGTTTCAACTTTCATGTTGGCAGTAGGTGGTAGGAGTTTAAAAAAAAAAAAAAAACATTAAGTTTTCTTAAAGGTTGAACATGAAATATTTTATATAGAATTATTAACTTGCTATTCGTCAGCTTCATAAATTTCATAAAGTAAAGTTAGTTCTCTACTTTATAAGTAACCATTGCTGTGGAACTGGAAGGTGGTTAGAAAATTCTGTTACTAAGGGACATACAGAATTGGACGATAGGCAAAAGACTAGATTCCTGCGACTCCTGCTAATCTGGCTATTCCTTGCTCATATGCAAGATCAGCAGAAGCGCTGGATTATCGATAGTATTTGAAATTTATTTTAAAAACATAGGGAATGTAAACATAGGGAATGTAAACCACGTGTGTACGTTTACCTCACCCCTCATGGTAATGTACATGTGCGTCAGTGAAAAAGACCAATAAAAAGGTGTTAGCATGTGGACGTAATGTGCTGTACCAGTCTCTTCTGTACCTAAGGTCCATCACCGTTCCCTTTGGATCCCTACGTAATTCGGTGCTCTCCGATACACACGATCGAACAGCGGAGGAGTGGTACTCAAGCGTCAACTTTAGGTTACAATATCTCCGGATGTAATTAACATCTTACAATGCAACAAACGGTACTGATTACGTATTTGTTTATATGGTCAGATGTGCTAACAAAACTAACGGGGTTCAGTGTAAAAAAACGTAGGTTTGTGTTAAAAAACATACATCCGTGCATTTTTTTATGGCTTGTATTAACCAATTACACTAGCCCCTCTCCTCACGTTCGGTCTGTGGAATCGATTCGTCAGTATTTGATGTGGTTTACGAAATATATCCAGCGGTAATGTTAGGTGACTCACCCTGTATATAATCATTTTATTTTGTAATGTTATAATCTTTCTGTATGGAAAATCAGGGCGTTTCCTCGATTCATGAGATGTTGCGAGGCATGGCAACTGCAAGTGTTCAGCAGTGGGTTGAGAAAAGCAGAAATCCGAGAGGTTTCTCATCAGAGTCTCACGGGCAGCGACCGCGCGAGTATGCCCCTTTGAGTGTCTCTTAAGCCAGAGTGATACAAAAGCTGTACGAGCCCGTGAGGTCCTAAGAGAACTGAACAGAGCGTATAGGTCATCCTGAAGAAGGAAGCAGAAAATCAAGGCCAGCGTTACGTTCGCGTTAACAGTGTGGGAAGTGGGCTGCATTTATGCACCCAGATATCTTTCCGCCAAGCATAAGGCGAGGGCTGGTTTTTTTGCCACCCGTTAGTTCGTTATGAGCGAATACAACAATTTCTGGATGAGAAAATTCTGCACGAAGAGAGATGGAGATTTTCTGTTGTCACTGTCGCAAAACTTGCAATTTTCTCCCTTCCTAATATGATTTTGAGGACTGAGGTGTACAGCCACTCGTCGATCGCTGCGAGAGTAGAGGAGTGGTTTCCTGGGCGAGCACACAGTGGCTGCCCATGTCTCGTCGTTGCAGACTTGCTGTTCGGTGCTCGGCTTCAGGTTGGTCCACCTTTAGCGATTTTGGAGTAAGTGTCGCGTTTAGCGTTTGCATTTCTCTTTGGATAGCGTAGCTCACAATTTGCGAGTATGTTTCGCAACTTGTGACTGCATTTTATCGTTATTTCATTAGCATACTGGGATCGAGAGTTAAAGCCGATCAGCAAATGCCCATTTTGTCAGTTGAACAGACTTTGGAAAGTGATTTGCATCTGAATCTACAGTCTTCCAGAGAGCATTCAGATGCCCTCTCTGAAGGTTCAGTTTTCATAAATTCGAATATTACCATGCTCAATTTAAATCATAGTGACTGAGACCAAATAAATTAGTAGAATTAGAAATAACTTTTCTCATTCAATCATTTCCTCCCAAAACATTTTGATTCTGTTTAGGCAACCGCTTAATTTCTTTCTTTTTTTTTTTTTTAAGATAAATCGTGAGTGGGTTCTTGCTCGCGGAACAGCGGTCTCTGTGACCGTCGCTCCAATTTTATACAGGTGCTAAACGAGAAACGTATATCTTTCTGCTAATCGTGAAAGTTATTGGGTCCTTTCTAATGATATGAATGTAATTAAATTTTTATTCCGTTGATAATGACATTTAAACTGCATTATCATTTAGCAGTGTGAAATCTATCAATTTAACACTTGAATACTGTGTTGGATTATTCTACCTAAGCACAGAAACGGATATTGAGTCTTTCGCGTGTTGAGTACGTGAGTTTGGCAGGCAGCGTGCTCTAACGGCTGTTGAAATCCGGTTGACTTGCAGACACGTACTGCAATAGTATAGACGAGACATTTAAATTTCTACCTTAGTTAGTCGTGTGAAGAATGTCACAACGTACATTAAAATGACCCTTTCCCCTTGTAAAATTGTAGGCTCAGGCTGAATTAGTCTTCCTACATCTCCAGGTTCATTCGTATTCAGCCATGCTAGTTATTACTGCTCTGCCTTACTTGGTTCAAATGGCTCTGAGCACTATGCGACTTAACATCTCTGGTCATCAGTCCCCTAGAACTTAGAACTACTTAAACCTAACTAACCTAAGGACATCACACACATCCATGCCCGAGGCAGGATTCGAACCTGCGACCGTAGCGGTCACACGGTTCCAGACTGAATCGCCTAGAACCGCACGGTCTAACCGGCCGGCGCTCTGCCTTACTGGCATACAACCTTTCACAGCGCTAGGAGGTGCTCTTATGCATGTGACTATTTGCTAAAGTTCAGTATTATGGAATAAAATCCTAGCGCCGCTGTTGTTTTATAAAATGCTTGTCTGTATTTCATGATCATACAAATATCTGGTCTACGCAATTATATAGTTTAATTTAAATTTATTATTATTAATGGAAATTTGCACATTGTGCAAATACAAACACTAACACAAGTACCAATGCAAAAATAAAGCTGAGTTATATTACTCAAGTCCTAGTTTTATTATTGACAGTGCTCTTCTTTCTGCAGTTTTTTTTTTTTTTCGTTGCGTCGTTCACAATGTTCATTGCACAATTCACAGACGCAGCCATCATTCGGCTGGTGGAATCTCTTGATTTGGCAGAACTTGGGGTGGAATAGACGTGTAGCATATCGTGTTACCACGCGTCAGAGTTCTTAGTTTGCCTGTTTCCCTTCTTCTGTCATTACGAAGCTTAATTGTGCCTTCAGAGGATATCGAAAGGAAATTAAAAAAAATGTTCCATCTAAAATGTACAGAACCCGTTAACACATAACACATAATAGTTCAAAAATCCATTTTGCCCACACCTGCAGATTTTTCCTCATCGGAATAGATTCCTGTCTGTTATCACCCTCGCCGTTGTTTCCATTAAAAAACAGTCTAAATATCATTTTCTCCGCCTAGTAATAATACATCTTAATACTTCCGTTGATATCTACACCTACACTACATCTTCATATATACTCCGATAGCCACCAAGCGGTGTGTGGCGGAGGCCACAATTCGCGCCAGAGTCATATTTCCCCCCCCCCCTCCCCCCCTCCCCGCTGTATTCCACTCGCGTATCGCTCGAGGGAAAAACGACTGTCTGAAAGCCTCAGTACGAGCTCTAATTTCCATAATCTTTGAGTGGTGATCATTGCGCGATTTGAAATTTGGTGGTAACAATATATGCTCTACAGCCTCGGCGAAGATCGGTTTTCGGAATTTAGTGAGCAGACCCTTTCGCTTAGCGCGTCGTTTATCTGCAAGTGTGTCCCACTTCAGACTTTCTATGAGATAAAACTTTGAACATAGCTGCTGAGGTTCAGTGACCGTGTCAGAATTATATTAGAACAAATAAGCTCTCTGTCACAAATATTAAGTCGAAATTGAGCAGGTTTCGACGCTACTGTGAGCGTTGTCTTCAGAGTGAAACTAACTGTTCTAAAACATGAAAGGTATGTAAGACATTAATAAACTAAATTGTGTACTGACTGGCAAGAGATGCAGTACTTACAAGTCACATTCTAAAAAAAATCTAAGCCGGAAAGGCGACGTCATGAAAAGTTGTAAATAAGATAAAATGGCGAGCCGCTAAGGGCTGCTCGTACCTGAGTGAACACGGGTTGCAACCTTTTATGTTTTAGAACAGTGAGTTTAATTCTGAAGACGAGGCTCAAAGTAGCGTCGATAGCTGGTCAATTTTGACTTAATATTTGTGACCGATGGTTTATTTGTTCCAATACTTTCTATGAATTTTTTAGCGCTCTCGCGGCGGCTAAATGTACCAGTCACGAATCTTGCAACTCTTCTTTGGACCTTCTCAGTCTCTTGAATCAGACCCAACACGCTCGCTAAAAATTGAAATAATTCTCTACACTGAAAAGCAATTGGAATTAATCCATTGCCCTTTCTAGACACCCTTGAAATAAAGAGGTAGCTTTCATGATCTAAAATGCGCATATTCTGGTCAGCGTTAACTCTCGGTCCCAGTATGTTAATGAAATAACGATAAAATGGACAAGTTGCGAAACAGACTCGCAAATTGTGAGCTACGCAATCCAAACAGAAATGCAAACGCTAAACGCGACACTTACTCCAAAGTCGCTAAAGGTGCACCAACCTGAAGCCGAGCACCGAACAGCAAGTCTGCAACGACGAGACATGAGCAGCCACTGTGTGCTCGCCCAGGAAACCACTCCTCTACTCTCCCAGCGGTCGCTGAATGGTCCTCAAAAACATATTAGGAGGGGAGAGAATTGCAAGTTTTGCCACAGTGACAACTGAAAATCTCCATCTCTCTTCGTGCAGAATTTTCTCATCCATCATTTTTTGTATTCTCTGTTAAGGAACGGATGACAAAAAACCAGCCCTCGCCTTATGCTTGGCGGAAAGATATCTGGGTGAATAAATTCAGGCCACTTCCCACACTGTTAACGGGAGCGTAACGGTGGCCCTGCTTTTCTGTTTCCTTCTTCAGGATGACCTATGGGTTCACTTCAGTTCTCTGACGACCTCTCGGGTGCTTACTCGCGCGATCGCTGCCCGTGAGACTTTCTGATGAGAAACCTCTCGGATTTCTCCACTGCCGAGCACTTGCAGGTGCCATGCCTCGAAACATCCCATGAACCGATGAAACTTCCTTCTTTTCCCAGATAAATTATGTACAAACTGTTGTGACTTGGCAAGACAGCCAAGCCACTATGAGGTGAAGCTGAAAGGCACGCGTTAAAGCTCATGCAGGCTGGCGTGAGGTCTGGAAAATGACAAGGCCTTTATAGTAGCAAAAATAGTACGTAGCTTCTGGAATACTTAACTTTAATCCATAATTGGTGAACATCTGTGTGACGGTACATGCATCACAAGATAAATAGCAAATGATAATGGCGCCTAGCTAGGTCGTAGCAAATGACGTAGCTGAAGGCTATGCTAACTATCGTCTCGGCTAATGAGAGCGTAATTTGTCAGTGAACCATCGCTAGCAAAGTCGGCTGTACAACTGGGGCGAGTGCTAGGAAGTCTCTCTAGACCTGACGTGTGGCGGCGCTCGGTCTGCAATCACTGATAGTGGCGACACGCGGGTCCGACGTATACTAACGGACCGCGGCCGATTTAAAGGCTACCACCTAGCAAGTGTGGTGTCAGGCGGTGACACCACACAAACAATGCACTTTAGGCAACAAATTAACTGCTTTATCAAACCAGCAATAAATAAACGTTTAAAAAATATGTAAGTACCTACTAAGACATAGTACATTCTAATACTGAGTAACTGGAAAAACACAAATGTTATTGTATTAATCCCTTCAGAATAGTTCTACGTGTACATCAATATTCCGCAAGCCACTTTACGGTGTGTGGATGAGGGTACTTGTGGTATCACTAACTAATCCGCTCTTCCCTGTTACAGTGGTGAATGACGCGGGGGAAGAATCTTTGTCAGTACGGCTGTGTACTGGCTCTCACTTCTCAAATTTTCTTGTCGTGGTCGCTTCGCGAGATGTGTGTGGGGGAAAGTAATGTTTTCCGACTCTCCCGGAAAAATAATCTCTCCAAATCTCATAGTATACTTCTCCCTGATGCGTATCACCTCCCTTGTAAGGTGTGTTCAGTATCTCTGCAAAGCTTTCGCACTGGCTACACGATCCTGTGACAAAACGCGTTGGATCTTTGCCATTCCTTCTATCGGTCCTACAAGATTAATAACCGGTAATGGTTCGATAACGAACGGACATGTTCGAAACCAGCCCCCAGTAACCAAAATTGTCAGTGTAGCTGAAATAATAAAAATAACAAATAATACGAGGGCTGTCCAGAAAGTAAGTTACGATCGGTCGCGATATGGAAACGACTATGAAAATCCGATAAAGCTTTGCAAAGATGTGTTGGGCAGTGTCTCTAGTATGACTCTAGGTAGAATTATGTCGCTCTTTTCATTCCTGAGCTCTTAGTGAGGGCGTAAAGATGTTATAGAAAATAGTGTCTCCCGCCAAGTACGAGGGCCTGGTGAGAATTTTCCCCTGAAGCTATGCAACCAACATTACATAACTGTCATGCGGTTTCTTCTTCAAGACAATTCTCAGCATCATTCTGCAGGGGCGATGAAGATGTTCCTGCATCGTTTCAATTGGAAATGTTTGGTTACCCACAATACAGCCCGTAATTGTCTCCCACTGAGTTTCATCTCTGCTCAAACGAACCGCTGGCTATGAAGACAACATTTTGGCACAGACAACGAGCTTTAGGCGAGCGTAGAGAATTGGCGAAAAGCATTGGCGGCTGCTTTCTATGATGAGGGTATTGGAAAGTTGGTACAACGCTACGACGAATGTCTGAGTCAGAACGGCGACTACGTAGAGAAGTAGCTGAAGGTGTAGCTAACTGTTACAAATGAAACATTTCTGATTTTCACTGTGATTTTCATTTCGCGATTAATCGTAACTTACTTTCTGGAGAGCCCTCGTAATTTTGAATACTTGTTTATCCTTTTGCCAACGTAGTGTTGAAGTTTCACATTTAATAAATGAGTGAAACAGTTCCTTCAGGTAAGAGTGCAGCAAGTAACGTTCGGGTTAGACCAGTCAGCACGGAGTCGATCCCCGAATTCGCAACCCTGACAAAATAAATCCCGATCTGGCCCGATACTGCGGGGAGCGCTCCTGCAGCTTGCGTTGGAAGTGTCTAGTACTGTTACCTACTGTGTGGAAACCGAACAGGTTACGAGCCCACATCACGCCAGCTTCTTCTCGGGTGAGAAGCGAGCAAATACACTAAGTGCACAGGAGAGAGGCGCGCCCATTTAGGTGGACTGCAGTGCTCGGTAACGAAACCGAATTCGTTGTTTATTCCGGCAGTGTCGGGCAGCACTTTAAGCCCCGCCGCGTCGTAAAGAACGCCCAGCCCGGGCCAGGGCGCCCGCCGCGCCCTAAACGCCCTTTACGGCCCTCAGCCGATAACAGCCTCGATGGCCGCCATCGCCAGACCCGCGCCGTCGTCGTAAATCAGAGCCGGCACTGTGCACTCCACTTCCGTCCCGGCCATATCCACTTTTACAAGTACGGGAAACGCGCTCCATAAAGGCCCCGGGACCCGCATTTCTACCGCCTTTTGTTCCGCACTGGCTCTATGGAACTGCGATCCCGGCACTATGTTAGGTTCCTGCTCTACACAGCAAAACATACTGTAAATCTATGACAGTACCACGTCCATTAGGGCGACAAAGAAATTCGCGGCTCTGCACTATTCTTTCCAAACCTACAGTCCTCTCATAGCATACTCTCTCTGCCCAACGACTAGATACACGTGGTTCAGTGTAGACGTATTTCCTGTTCTCTGTGAGGTCATACAAGCACTTCATTAATTTAAAACGTAACTTTCTGTGTGATAATACAATGCAGTATGGATATAGAAGGTGACCCATTTATCTCGATCATTCGTAAATGGTTTTTTCCTCAAGATGCAAAATAAAAAGAAATGCATCGAGCTGTAAGGCGGCAAGTTTTCGCCACTATACATTTAATATTCTGTAAATTATTTTCGATTCGCATTTATATTAGATCAGTGTTTACAATGTACAACCGTATTATTAATCATTTCTTTGTCTGATACTGGGCAGCACCACGTGAAACGTCCCCTTTGAAAAATTAAAAATGACTGTTCAAAAATGGTTCAAATGGCTCTGAGCACTATGGGACTTAACGTCCGAGATCATCAGTCCCATAGAATTTTTTTTTTTTTTAATTTCTTTCTTCAATCATTATTATTATACAAATTAAGCTACTACCTAAATACATAGTAGGTCCTACTTTTAACTATTACAATTTGCAATGTGCAGCTATTATTTTCTAACTCTACAGGTTAATGCTTTAATCCTTCACCACTATGGGGATTATTCTACTATTATTTACTACGCTATTGTTTTCGTGATTAGATTGAAAGTTTTCAGCTACTGTTAGATTTGGATGCTACTTATAACAGTAACTAGAACTTAGAACTACTTAAACCTAACTAACGTAAGGACATCACACACATCCATGCCCGAGGCAGGATTCGAACCTGCGACCGTAGCAGTCGAGCGGTTCCAGACTGAAGCGCCTAGAACCGCTTGGCCACACCGGCCGGCAAAAATGACTGTGCTGGGAAACATCTACGTTATTTGATTTTCAAACAGCTGAACAAACTTGAACGTAATGAGACATTTCTCTCCTTACTTATTGTGATCATCACTAAACTGACACACAATATTTTTAACGCAACGCAGTCGACTTTTAACAGTCCCTACAAAACAATGCCCCTGATATAACAATAACTTATACCTTTCATGAATCATTTACTTCGCAAAAATCTTCGTTACTCGAACTACTGCAATACAGGGAGCGCCAATACTGTCAGCTAAATAAAAGATTCTAACTATTGAAGGCACTAACTACTGATAGGCACAGTTAGCAAATGCAAGATTTTGAAAGAGAACAAAAAATGTATTTACTTTAATAGCGTTCAAAAACCATTATATATATATATATATATATATATATATATATATATATATATATATATATATATATATTGTGACATCCAATTAAACAAATTTCCTTTTTCTGACGGACACACGTCCAGATCGTCCGCTAAAAACTCTGGGTTCCCTGTTCCAATATCCACCACTGTTGGCGGCTCACGTCGAACTGCACAACGCTACGCGTTGTTCACATCCAACTGCCCAACTCTACACAAGCGAATATTCCAACAGTGAGTCCAACCAGCCACAGACTGCACACAGCGCAGTCAGCGATTTTCATACAGAGCGCTGTGTGGCATTACCAACATAAAAACCTAACAGCCTACTTACACACGTAATAACAATTTCTGTAGAACTGCATGTCTGGGAGTTAACTACGGCTGGGCACTGACAGAAAGGGTGACTTGGGCTACACATTACTTAAAAGCCGCTACCGGCTTATAAGCTCCCTTTTCCTTAGGAGATTATATGGGTTAATTAATGATTACTATGTTACAATCCTCTTGTTGTAGTTGACCGTGTATATCGAGACTTCGTTCATTGTTAAATGCAATGGTGTGGTACTAACTGATGGAGACGCATTAAGAACTGGTAAAATTTAATTTATTTCCTGTATCACACTGCACAAATATAGACACACTATTATTGAAACTGTGTGCCACTACTATTAAACATAGAGATAAATCCTTCAATACGCAACCGCCTTTGGCTCACACAGCCTACACCTTCCACAGCCTCTCAACAACTGCCTCTGCTTGCGACTCTCTGAGCCATTGGGCATTGTCGCCCTCCAAAGAACAACCACTTACAGATACTACACACCAGTACGCTCACAGGCTGAAGAGGGGGTGGGAAGAGAGTTGTGTTCTACAGGGCCAGAAATTTACTGCCCTAAGAGAGAGCAGCAGAAACCCCGTAGCGTGGACAGTGAAACAGGGACGAAAAGAATTTTTAGAATAGTGCACCTGGCGAAAGAGTATGGGAGGCAGAACAGGGCTAAAACACACACTTTTGGTGTGAAGGAATGTGCAGGGTCACAGACGATGGTCGCAATGTGAACTCCAAGAGATCTTCTCAAGCGGGGACAAGCTTTCCACCGAAAAGCAAAGCATAGACGCATCGTTGACTGGCGGGATGCTAAGGATGTAGAAGAAGACATGGAAACTTCCAGAAAATCTTCTGAAAGGAGTACGAAGTTCAGGTGATTGGCTAGCAGATTCGTGACCCATATAGTGAGAGGAAATGTTTTTGTAATGGCCGCCGGACTCTGTCGCCTGAGCGCAAATGTAGGTGCCGCGTCTCCAGGAGGAAGCAGGTGCATGGTGCGGAGAGTCACTTACCTGCAGGGACCGATCGAAGACACTTCCCTCCCAGAATCGACCTAGAGACCTCACTGGCGAGAGTCACAGTAGAGAATCAGGCGGTTAGATTCTGAGAAGTGTTGCTTTTGACACAAGGGGCGTATGAAGTCATTTCGCTACTAAGTGGCAATTCTTTACCTCTGCGTTGAGTCTGACAGACATTGAACTGCCTCTTTATGGAAGAATACTAGAGTCGAATTTCTTTTCCTGGTTACTGAACAAACAGGAATCGTAGCTCGTGCTGTGTCTTATACAGAGGTAACTTCAGCCCTAGCAGTTAGCCGCTGGCATTTACACAACTTTTTGGCATTCTACATGTTTTTGTGAATGAATCATTTACGGTGTCCCTGCTGTGATTCATTCTAGTAGCACCTCTATAGGAATGACTGGTTTGATGGGCTAATCTGAAGTGAAGGAAAACCACAGCACGATACTTTGTTTTATGGAAATCCCTAGAGTAGGACGTCAATGGAAGCGTCGGTTTAATCATTTGTAGACACGAGAATTCCATGCAGAAATAACATTACGCAACCGCTCATACACACGCTGTAAGTTACAAAGCAGATACGGTTCGGCTACCAGGCGGATCTTAACCAACATGACCCCCTTTCTTTAGTTCTTCAAGAAGATATGAAAAGCAGTAAGCCTTTTTTGAATGGTGCCTAGTACTTCGTATTCGGTTATCCACTTTTTCTCCTTAATACTTGTACAAAAACGCACAGTGTACCATTCGGGTAAGTAAAACTGACTATCTCTCATGTTATACCACGCAGTGCAGGTACCTGACGTAACATATCTCGTCAACTTCCTAGATTAGATAGTAAACAAACGAAAACACAAGGGAAATGCATGCCAGTCATTTAATCAACAATGTTCAGTTGAATGACTGAATATAATGTACACCAATGTAGAGAAGTTAGAAATGCTGGTAACCTATGGAAAGTATAAATTAGCGGAACAGTAACTGCAATAATGCGTTCCTATTTACAATGCAGGTACACGTAGTACAGTACTGTAGTACTTTTAAACGATTTGTTGCGCACAGCAAATGGAATCTTTGATGAAAAATTGCTTCATCCCTACTTTTCATTTATTGTGGTCGAAGCAAAGCTTAATGCTGTTCAGGCGGAGGAAATCTACGAAGAGCATTTTCCTGACAGAAACCCATCTTCCCAACCGTATTATTGTGACTCTTCATAAAATTGGAAGTTTCAACCCAATGAAATGCAATCGTAGGAAGAACTCGCACAAACGAAGCAGCTAAAGTTACTGTTCTCTCTTCTGTCGCAGTGAGCCCACATGTGAGCACACGACATCGTGAACAGAAGACTGACTTTCCTAAAACCAATGTACATTGCATTCTGGTTACATCTTTATTATGTACATTTCATCAGGAATTCTACAGAAATGATTTCCAGAACGATGTAGAGTTTTGTCAGTGAGCACAGCAGCGAATCCTCGCCAACCAGAACTCTTTCTGCAGTGTTATTTTTACTGTTGAAAGTTCTGTCTCAGAGGAAAGACAGCTAAATAAAAAGTGCGTGCATCACTGGTCCAGCAAAAAGCCATGATGACTTAGACTGGTCTACAATCACCGTCAATGAAGAGTTAATGTCGTGTGTGGTATGCCTGATACTACAACTTTCATTTTAATTCTTTTTTGTTTTTCAATTTATTTCTTCAGTCGTCATATAGCCCGTTATGTAATGTTAATCATAAAGTAACAACTGCAAATAAATTATCAAACGCTATTTAATTAAAATTGTATTGGTGCAGGGTTTCCTTTATCGGACACTGTCTAATTTGTTGTTTGCAGAAAAACAAGGTGAGCACAACCATTGTAAAATTCCCGAATATGCATTATTTGCCAACATCCTTTCGGAGCATTTGATAGTATGTACTAGGTCATTCATAAATTTTTAAAATAGTGATAACCGCGTTGTACTTGCAGGGTACAGGGAGGGAGATATCTCCGGCGCATCAAATGGTGTCTCCCAATTAACGAATTGCTATATAATGATTAGATACACCAAATTGGTGTGATTTTTCGTAAGTTAACAAGATGACAGCGGCGAAAGTAACGAAGGTATTTCGGAAATAAAGAGACACGGCTTAAACATGGTTGCCATTACCCGTTGCCTTTTCGATCTAATGGACGAACAGAGGGATCTGGGATTCAAAACACCCCGTCATGTTTAAATAATGCTGATAGCTACAGCTGAAATTGGTCAATCTACACCGCAATCACGTATTTCAGTACATTTAAATTTAGCAGTCCTATGGCATTTCAAACAGGGCATACAGTTTAATTTTAATCATTGAAGGAACATCGGAAGATAGAATTCTATACTTCGCCCATGTTTATGTTTTCCTCTGTTTCGGAGCCAGTAAGCTTACGAGAATATGATGACATTAGGGTGGCTCAGAAAATACGTGTGGTCTCAGGGATCTTTCTTTCTCTTTGGAATATTCAGTGTATTGCGTGTTGCGGAGACTTGAAGTAAATTGAGATTTAGATGAAAAACACTAGTGCAGTGGTGTATCATACGGATCATTTTCTGCAGTTGAGCTGCAATGTATTCAGGTAACTCTCACCATTTATTATGGAAACATATGGTTAATTGTTTTGAGGTTAGAGATACACCACTGGTTTCTGAAACTCTAGATGGCTTTCCACACAATATAGCCGAAAATGGTCGGCATTAGTTGCGTAACTTTCAGACGAGGACGAGAGAAGCTGTCTGCGTAGCTCATCGCGCGGGAAAATTGATGTCGGCGCTCATCAGGGCAACAAATATAATGTTTGGACGCATTTCTGAGATCCTTTCTGGTGACCCGGGATGAAAGTCACAACCATTTGAAAGCTCTGCGTTTCACAGTGTCTTTCTCCCACTCCCCAAACAATGTTTCACGGAAAGACGTTTTTTTGAGACAAAGTGAGTGAATTCTGCCATTTAAACTGCAACGCCAGAAAGACAGCAAACAAAGATGTAGTACTTCTTGTGTGTACACAGAAGAACATGTGACTACATGTTTAAGCCATTTGAGTGTTTCTTTAGATACACACAGCTGACACTTACGGTAACACCGACAGGTCTAATTCGGCTGGGCATGAAGTCGATTTGGATGCGAGATACAGGGACGTGATTCCACGCTATTTCAACTTTATTCCAGAGCCAGTTACTCGTAGAAGTTGTCGAGTAGTGACGTGGGTCTGGACAACCTATGACCAGTTGTTTACAGTTTGTGAGCAACCTGCAAAATATGTT
Organism: Schistocerca nitens; assembly: GCF_023898315.1. NCBI lineage: Eukaryota > Metazoa > Arthropoda > Insecta > Orthoptera > Acrididae > Schistocerca > Schistocerca nitens. Next base: position 27,433,617 of record NC_064614.1, read on the forward strand.
GGTCAGGGAAGCAGTCGAACGCTGTCTATGACGTGGACGGTCAGTACAGCACGTGAAATATGCTATCTAGCGCTATCTCGTAGAAAGATAACGTCGCAGAGATCTGGAAAACAGGGCACTGCCAGATCTAACAAACGTCGACAGTTCAGTACACCACATTTAAGAACAGCTTAGGGTATAAGAAATTATTGAAATGACAATTGTTCTGCCATCGACTGCAATTGTTATTTCCATTTTTGGCATCTAACAATGGGTCTGCACAGGAAACTAAACAATAACTGCTGTCTTTTCAGAATTTTTTATGACCGTTGTATCTGGTCAAAGAAAAGGAAATAAACCGTAAATAAGACTCCAAATATATTCCAATGTTATGAAAGAATTTAACATTTTTATAGTGCTCCACAATTTTCTTTAAAATTTTTTGAATCTCCTAGAGCTGCTGTTGAATTTTTCCATGCCATGGTACACAGAATAATTTGCTTATACTCTCTAATTAGAATACTGAAATAGAACTGAATACGTTGAAACATAGCCATAAAAAGGATACATTCATGAAATAGTTAATGAAATCTACAGGGTGAAAAGTGTTTAAACCGACAAACTCTGGGAGGTTGTAGGAGACATCAAAACAAATATTTTTCCCTAAAGTCATTTTTTTCTATGAGGAGTATTTAAACCGGTAGAGGGAGATTTCTCTGGCGGCAAATCAATTAAACCAACAAACACTTTTCCATTTTTTTTATGACCAAGAGACAACAACTAGGTATCAGGTACGACCCAATTAAACAGTCCCCAACAACACCGACCCACACATTAACGAAGAACAGCACTTGATGAGCGCTAGTAACTGAGGCATGTGGGTTATCCTCACTCCAAACATGCGAACTGTGCATGTTGGTGACTCCATCACTCCCGAACGTTGGTTCATCGGTAAACAACACAGAGAATGGAAATGTAGGATGTATTTCACAGCGTTCCAGATACCACTGCGAAAACTGTGCTCTGGGTGGATAATCAACTGGTTCCAGGTTGTGGACACGCTGTAACTGAAATGAACGTAACAATTGCTCTCGAAGGACTGTTCTTACATTCGTCTGATTCGTCCCCATGTTACGTGCAACTGCACGAGTGCTGAGTGAAGGATCCCTCTCCACATGCTGCAAGACAGTTTCCTCAACTTGCAGCGTTCTTACTGTGCGACGGCGTCCCTGTCCAAGTAATCTGCTAAATGACCCGGTCTCAGATGTTGGTAAACAGCAGCAAAGGTCGTATGATGCAGGATACGGGGATTAGGATATTGTTGTTGATAAGCCCGCTGTGCAGCTCGTCCGTTGTGGTGCGCTACGTAGTACGCACCAACCATATCAGTGTACTCACTCCAAGTGTATCGCTCCATTAATAAACAGAGACAATGCACTACTACACTGATGGACAGCAGTTGCCTGCAACTGAAGAGCGTAATACGCCCTCTAACAAATCGTAATACGGCCTCTAACAACTGAAGAGCGTTACACGGCATCCACCGGTTTAAATAATCATCATCGGAAAAAATGACATTAGGGAAAAATATTTGTTTTGATGTCTCCTACAACCTCCCAGAATTTGTCGGTTTAAATACTTTTCACCCTGTATAAAGATAAAAAATAAGAGCCATAAAATAAATGGGAGAGAGATAACGTTAATAAATGCAGGAGAAAGAAACAAAAATCAATACGTCTTACGATATATCGAGCAAGTAACTGACTTGATTAGCTTAACATTTTGCAAAACCGTAGTAAAAAACGGTTTTTCTGATTCTAAGTACTATTCACTGCAATATGAGACGTAAATCTATCGCAATACTCCTACCGCGATAACTCAGTACTACTAGCCGGGTTTATATAAAGCTAGCTGCAACGATTGCAACAAGTACTAAATTGGACAAATCGGTAGATTTGAAAGCAGTCCATCAGCATTAACTATAAATTCGTGAACTGAAAAGCAAGTAGTAGGTAAAATTCAAAATACTTTTGTTATTTTACAAAACTCAGAGAAAGAAAGAATCTCTTGGAAACGATTATATTTTTCATGATATATTGCCTGCGAATTTAATATTGGTCTTCTTATTGCTGTGATTTAGACCTACCAGAGAAAAAATTCTTAGTTAATTTTTAGCACTTGGAATCAGGGAACATCAATTGACTTTTAAATAAATCAGAAACTGACTTTTAAGAATAGGAGCCGTGACACCCTAATGCTTTGAAGGATCAATGGAAGCGCTTTGCATTTCTTGAACAATGTCTGAGCGTCATCAGAGCTTGGATGAGAGATGAAAGAGGGCGTGGAAGTCACTGACTGCGTGTTACAACCGGCGGCTGCAAATCGGTGGCGTGTTGCATGTTGCGTGCTGCGCGTGTGTCCTGTGACGCTGCCGGGCGTGATGCGTGCGCAGTAGTGCGTGCAATCGCACCCTGCGTGTTGCTTGTCCGTTTAGCAAAGAGCGCGCGCCTCCACTGCGAAACGAGCTCTAATCGAACATTCACGCTACATTACAGCGCATTACGGATTTAACGCTCCGCCTGCATTATTAAATCTGTAAAATGACGTTAATTATACTGGGCGTTCCCGAATCGGAATCGGCGCGATACGTTTATTGCGCTTTGCTATCTTAGTAACACGTCGACACTGTTCCACGAATGCTGCGTGTGATAAATGCGGCGTGTATCGCCCCGAAACACGAAACTCGCTCCGTAATTCCGACGCCGGGATTGCAGCAGCGAGTTTGGATTCCATAAACTGAGCAGACGGAATAATCCTGTTGCACTAGGTCGTGGTCGACCACGTTCCACGTTGTACACAATCTGCCTCTTTGTAAAGGAATATGTTACATATTGTGAATAGAAGGCACTGTGGGAATGCACAAATTTCAACATGGTCGCCAATAGAACAGTGGTCCAGAGGAAGTAGAACTGCTATACATATTTACACTGCTGGTCATTAAAACTGCTACACCAAGAAGAAACGGAGATGATAAATGGGTATTCAGTGGACAAATATATTCTACTATTACTGACATATGACTACATTTTCACGCAATTTAGGAACGTAGATCCTGAGAAATCAGTACGCAGAACAACCACGTCTGGCCGTAATAACGGTCTTGATACGCCTGGGCATTGAATCAAACAGAGCTGGGATGACGTGTACAGGTACAGCTGCCCATGCAGCTTCAACACGATACCACAGTTCATCAAGAGTAGTGACTGGCGTATTGTGACGAGCCAGTTGCTCGGCCACCATTGACCAGACATTTTCAATTTGTGAGAGATCTAGAGAATGTGCTGACCAGAGCAGCAGTCTAACATTTTGTGTATCCAGAAAGGCCCGTACAGGACCTGCAACATGCGGTCGTGCTGAAATGTAGGGTTTCGCAGGGATCGAATGAAGGGTCGAGCCACGGGTCGTAACACATCTGAAATGTAACGTTCACTGTTCAAAGTGCCGTCAATGCGTACAAGAGGTGACCGAGACGTGTAACCAATGCACCCCATACCATCACGCCGGGAAATACGCCAGTATGACGATGACGAATACACGCTATCAATGTGCGTTCACCACGATGTCGCCAAACACGGATGTGACCATCATGATGCTGTAAACAGAACCTGGATTCATCCGAGAAAATGACGTTTTGCCATTCATGCACCCAGTTTCGTCGTTGAGTACACCATCGCAGACGCTCCTGTCTGTGATGCAGCGTCAAGGGTAAACGCAGCCACGGTCTCCGAGCTGATAGTCCATGCTGTTGCAAACGTCGTCAAACTGTTCGTGCAGATGGTTGTTGCCTTGCAAACGTCCCCACCTGTTGACTCAGGGATCGAGACGTGGCTGCACGATCCGTTACAGCCATGCGGATAAGATGCCTGTCATCTCGACTGCTAGTGATACGAGGCCGTTGGGATCCAGCACGGCGTTCCGTATTACCTTCCTGAACCCACCGATTCCCTATTCTGCTAACAGTCATTAGATCCTGACAAACGCGAGCAGCAATGTCGCGATATGATAAACCGCAATCGCGATAGGCTACAATCCGACCTTTATCAAAGTCGGAAACGTGATGGTACGCATTTCTCCTCCTTACACGAGGCATCACAACAACGTTTCACCAGGCAACGCCGGTCAACTGGTGTTTGTGTATGAGAAATCGGTTGGAAACTTTCCTCATGTCTGCACGTTGTAGGTGTCGCCATCGGCGCCAACCTCGTGTGAATGCTCTGAAAAGCTAATCATTTGCATATCACAGCATCTTCTTCCTGTCGGTTAAATTTCTTGTCTGTAGCACGTCATATTCGTGGTGTAGCAATTTTAATGACCAGTAGTGTACATAATTTCTTACATTGAGGGTATCACACTTGTGTTTTCTTGTCTCTTCTCTACTTATATAATATATTTCATTAACTATATAGTCTTGTTAATTGACTGGTACAGTATTTTGTCATTCTTTTCCTGGAACGGCGTGTCGCAGGATAGGAAGGCCCCTTTGGCGGTTATGTTTCTCTGCCCGCTTGTCGCCTACGTGGCATTCTGGCGGTCATTCCGACAGAGGGCGCTGATTACTTACTACAGTCTGTTTTCATTCATTTGGCTTCTTGTCCTATTTGTTTTATCATTTTTATATTTTTTGTGAAATTTGTAAGCTTGTTGTCAGGTATGTCATTATATTTTCATCTAAAATTCGCCACAAGTACGTGTCAGAATTATTGTCACTTAACTATTTCCTTTATTGCCTTATAACATTGGTCATGTTCTTAACTTATTGCATTTTATTACTGTATTTACTTGATACTGGTAAGCCCACCACAGATTTTACCGATTGTATTCTTCTTCTTCTTATTCTATATCGGAAAAATGTGTGTACGCCTACTGTTGCAACACTGATAAGTTTGCGACACAAACGTTTGGTGACTGCTGTATAGCAATTTGTTATGAATAATAGCGCTGTTAACAAGATAGCTCTAATATGTACCGTATTCTGTACAGTCCAAGTCGCAAGTCCAGTTCACACAAACATGTAGTTGAAAACGGCGATAACAATAATGGATTAAAGATGGATCCGCGTTTTTGGAAGTACACCAATTATTGATTTGTTTTAAAACGCAAACATGTTTTACCACGGGTGTGGCGTCATCAATGAGGTTTTTCTTTAACTTTTTAGAAATACATAAATACAGGTTATGTTTAGGTTAGGAAATACGTCACATCGGATTTTGTAGTTGTTTAAATTATATATGCCTATTACCTTCTACTTTACATTGTGTGTGTCCTGCGGCTGCCAACGGAAACCAGTAACGGATCTAAATTAATACAACATATCATCCGCAAACATAAGCGATATTAGCATTTCGACTACATTGATTTTTTTGTTTGTAATCCATTTTTTTTAAATGTACGTTCACGTAAAAATCTTGGACATACACTCACTGCCAAACAATACTATGGTACTCCCTCAGGGGGGTATCCAGTCGCACGACAGGCGCACACATAAAAAGGCCAAACAATGTACTAAAGTTTCACTATACAATTTGTGCTAAACTACTGGAAACATTAACGACCATAAAATTACTACGACAAACCATACAGAGCGACGAAAAGTGGATTGAACACATTAAAGAAGAAAAGCAGACGTCAGGCTGAGATTCATAAGATGAACATTAAATGAATGTAATTCACCCGCGAAAAAAGAGGCTCTCAAAGCACGTTTTCTACCAATTTGTTAGCATTGAGCATCAGCCTGGGTCACTTACAAGGCTGGACTGCCAGAACAGATCGACTAAAACCACCGAAGAACGGCACGTTTCGTCACGCAATAGCTTAGTCGGCCTGAGACCATTTTAGCCTTTTCTGGCTACATAGCCCTGTTTGTAATCTGCGTTCAGTGCGTTCAGTGCGACGTCCTTGCGTCACCTTACTGGGAACGACTGTATGCCCAGATGCTATCATTCTATTGGTCGACGTTGTGCATGACGGAGAGGTTTACTGTTTGAATTCCGAGAAAGTGCGTTCCGGAAAGAGTAGGTAACGAGTTATTTTCTCCCATAAATATCTCGCGAAACGACCAGAACGAGAAAATCTGAGAAAATAGAGCTTAAGTGAAGGTTTACCGAAATCGTTCTTCCCAAGAGCCATTTACGAATGGGAGGAGAGAATCGATAGTGGTATCTGCGAGGATATTTACAATTTGTACAGAAACCAGATGGCAGTTATAAGAGTCGAGGGGCATGAAAGGGAAGCAGTGGTTGGGAAAGGAGTGAGACAGGGTTGTAACCTCTCCCCGATGTTATTCAATCTGTATATTGAGCAAGCAGTAAACGAAACAAAAGAAAAATTCGGAGTAGGTATTAAAATTCATGGAGAAGAAGTAAAAACTTTGACGTTCGCCGATGACATTGTAATTCTGTCAGAGACAGCAAAGGACTTGGAAGAGCAGTTGAACGGAATGGGCAGTGTCTTGAAAGGAGTATATAAGATGAACATCAACAATAGCAAAACAAGGATAATGGAATGTATTCGAATTAAGTCGGGTGATACTGAGGGAATTAGATTAGGAACTGAGATGCTTAAAGTAGTAAAGGAGTTTTGCTATTTAGGGAGTAAAATAACTGATGATGGTCGAAGTAGAGAGGATATAAAATGTAGACTGGCAATGGCAAGGAAATCGTTTCTGAAGAAGAGAAATTTGTTAACATCGAGTATAGATTTAAGTGTCAGGAAGTCGTTTCTGAAAGTATTTGTGTGGAGTGTAGCCATGTATGGAAGTGAAACATGGACGATAACCAGTTTGGACAAGAAGAGAATAGAAGCTTTCGAAATGTGGTGCTACAGAAGAATGCTGAAGATAAGGTGGGTAGATCACGTAACTAATGAGGAGGTATTGAATAGGATTGGGGAGAAGAGAAGTTTGTGGCACAACTTGACTAGAAGAAGGGATCGGTTGGTAGGACATGTTTTGAGGCATCAAGGGATCACAAATTTAGCATTTGAGGGCAGTGTGGAGGGTAAAAATCGTAGAGGGAGACCAAGAGATGAATACACTAAGCAGATTCAGAAGGATGTAGGTTGCAGTAGGTACTGGGAGATGAAGAAGCTTGCACAGAATAGAGTAGCATGGAGAGCTGCATCAAACCAGTCTCAGGACTGAAGACCACAACAACAACAACATCTGCGAGTAGTAACCTCTGCCACACACAGCGATCTCACACTAGAGTTTTTCCAAGAAATAGTGTCTAGACTGCAATAAATTATTTATGTTTAATTCAGGAACTAAGAATTAGAAAAAAGTAATTTATTGAGATCTGGAACGTTCCTTTTGTTTGATCTGTGGATGTACACGTATGAGGTGTGTTCAATAAGTAACGAAACAAAAATTTTTCCTGAAAGCACGTTGATTTTATTCAGGATTTAAATATATCATATTAGTTTGCATTTTTCTGGCTACAAAACCCTGTTTTTGAACGTAATCAGCGTTCAGTGGGTCGCCTTTGCGTCACGTTATTGGGAGGGACTGTATGCCTGCATGGTAACATTCTATTGGTTGACGTCGGAGCCAAAGTCTTGTTGCGTCATCAGTCTTCCCATTATACGCGCACTGCTTCCCGCGGAATGCATCCTTCATTGAGCCAAACAGATGGACGCCGGAAGGGGCGAGATCGGGGCTGTAGAGGGGCATGAGGAAGGACAGTCCAATGAAGTTTTGCGAGCCCCTCTGGGGTGGGCAGAATCGTGTGAGGCCTCGCGCTGTCACGGAAAAGAAGTTAGTTTACATTTTTGTGGTGGCGACCAGGCTGAAGTCGTTTCTTCAATTTCATGAGGGTAACATGGTACATTCCCGAGCGGGTCGTTGCACCATGAGAGAGCACATCAAACAGAATAATCCCTTTAGAGCCGCACAGGGTAGCCAGGCGGTCTTGGGCGCCTAGCTACGGTTCGCGCGGCTACCCCCGTCGGAGGTTCGAGTCCTCCCTCGGGCATGGGTGTGTGTGTTGTGTTGTCCGTAGCGTAAGTTAGATTAAGTAGTGCGTAGGCCTAGCGACCGCGACCGATGTCCTCAGCAGTTTGGTCCCACAGTCCTTACCAAAAATTTCCTATTTCCAATCCCCTTAGAGTTCCAGAGTAGCGTGAATGAAACTTCCTGGCAGATTAAAACTGTGTGCCGGACCGACACTCGAACTCGGGACCTTTGCCTTTCGCGGGCAAGTGTTCTACGAACTGAGCTACCCAAGCACGACTCACAGCTTTACTTCTGCCAGTGCCTCGTCTCCTACCTTCCAAACTTAACAGAAGCTCTCCTGCGAACCTACAGAACTAGCACTCCTGAAAGAAAGGATATTGCGGATACATGCCACTGCGCTGCAGAGTGAAAATCTCATTCTGGAAACATCCCCTAGGCTGTGGCTAAGCCATGTCTCCGCAATATCCTTTCTTTGAGGAGTGCTAGTTCTGCAAATTTCGCATGAGAGCTTCTGTAAAGTTTGGAAGGTAGGAGACGAGATACTGGCAGAAGTAAAGCTGTGAGGACGGGGCGTGAGTCGTGCTTCGGTAGCTCAGTTGGTAGAGCACTTGCCCGCGAAAGGCAAAGGTCCCGAGTTCGAGTGTCGGTCCGGCACACAGTTTTAATCTGGCAGGAAGTTTCATATCAGCGCACACTGCGCTGCAGAGTGAAAATCTCATTCTGGATAGCGTGAATGAGTTTACCGGCTGGAGGTGCTGCTTTGAACTTCTTCGGAGGAGAGGTGGTGTGGCGGCACTCCATGAACGACAGTTTCGTTCCCGATTCGAAGCGAATCGAGAAAAATCGAGAAAAATGTGATGATCAGCCTCGTAACGTGCAAGCAATTCCATACAAATAATCTTCTTTGTTCTCTACAGTCTTCTGTTAGGTGACGATAAATCGAGCGAGCACAGATCTTTAAGTATTCCAGCTCGTGCGCGAATGCCTCAGCAGTACCAAGAGAAACGTCCAGCTGAGCAGCGACGTGTTTATTCTGATACTAAGACGACCTCGACTGAGAATGTCTGCACGTTCCAACACTGCAGGAGCCACAGATCTGTGCGGCCGGTCGGCACGCGGGAGTTCGAACAGGTACGCACGCCGTTACTACGATAATGACAGACGCCTAGTCCAACGACTCATCGTGCTTTTGTTCACTGACAGGTTTTAGTGGCATTCTCTGAGCGCGTGTGAATGACTACAACGCTTTGATTTTCAGGCATTAGAAAAACAATGACAGCTCTCTGCTAGGAACGCACCTTCGTTAGAGACGCCATTTTGAAGGCTATATATAACGTCCACGAGTCGGACCTTCATGAAACCATATGGGCTGAAGCAGGAATAGTTACGATGTTCCACCACGAATTCCAGATTTTTTTAAACTGACACCGGGGGAGAAAACAATGTCTTGCATTCTTATTGAATGGCCTTGTACATTAAGACGGTCACGTTGTTCCGTGCTTTTTGCGCTCGAAGGGGAAAAGGAGAAAATACAAACAGTCAAGAAAGCAAGCAGAAATCTTCGTCAGTCCTTATTTCTTCTTCTTGGCGGGGAGGTGGTATTGAGGGGCAGGCCTTCTCCAGGAAGCGTCGTCTTATTTCTTTGGCGCGGCGCTTTGGCTTCTTTGCCGGCACCTCAGCCGCCTTCATCGCCTTCGACGGCGACTTGTTCCTGGCCGGCTCCCCCGCTCCCACGGAGGAGGTGGAAGCTGGAGAGGCTTTGGTGGCGGTGGCCAGTGGCCGCTTTCACGTCACCTTCTTAGATCCGGCGGCACTCACCACCGCAGCACGGTTCTTCCCCACAGCGCCAACGTAAGCCGGCCGACCCTCGGCCGAACCGCCGGCAGTGTTTGAAAGAACCGGAAATTCCCTTGCCCTAGGTCTGAAGCAGCGAGCCGATAACGACAGATGACTGGCGACTTCTTCGTAAAAGGCGTCACCTTCCCGGTGTCGAGACTGTAGTGCTCGGCAGTGAATTTTCGACGGCCTGCTGCGATGGGCTGCTGCACTCCTCAAATTGTTGATGGCCGGCCTCACTGTTTGAGAGGTGCGCGGATGTGCAAGTCTTGCACGAGGCTTCTTTGCAGAAATTATTTCAGTGAAACGGACTAGATCGCATGTACGTTGTATACAGGGTGCTCCATTGATCGTGACCGGGCCAGATATCTCACGAAATAAGCGTCAAACGAAAAAACTACAAAGAACGAAACTTGTCTAGCTTGAATGGGGAAACCAGATGGCCCTATGGGTAGGCCGCTAGATGGCACTGCCATAGGTCAAACGGATATCAACTGCGTTTTTTAAAAATATGAACCCCCAGTTTTATTACATATTCGTGTAGTACGTAAAGAAATATGAATGTTATGGGTTGGACCACTTATTTGCTTTGTGATAGATGGCGCTGGAATAGTCACAAACGTATAAGTACGTGGTATCACGTAACATTCCACCAGTGCGGACGGTATTTGCTTCGCGATACATTACTCGTGTTAAAATGGACCATTTACCAATTAAGGGAAAGGTCGATATCGTGTTGATGTATGGCTATTGTGATCAAATTGCCCAACGGGTGTGTGCTATGTATGCTGCTCGGTATCCTGGACGACATCATCCAAGTGTCCGGACCGTTCGCCGGATAGATACGTTATTCAAGGAAACAGGAAGTGTTCAGCCACATGTGAAACGTCAACCACGACCTGCAACAAATGATGATGCCCAAGCAGGTGTTTTAGTTGCTCTCGCGGCTAATCCGTACATCAGTAGCAGACAAATTGCAAGAGAATCGGGAATCTCAAAAACGCCGGTGTTCAGAATGCTACATCAACATCGATTGCACCCGTACCATATTTCTATGCACCAGGAACTGCATGGCGACGACTTTGAACGTCGTGTACAGTTCTGCCACTGGTCATAACAGAAATTACGGGACGATGAGAGATTTTTTGCACGCGTGCTATTTAGCGACGAAGTGTCATTCACCAACAGCGGTAACGTAAACCGTCATAATATGGACTACTGGGCAACGGAAAATGGCTCTGAGCACTATGGGACTCAACTGCTGAGGTCATAAGTCCCCTAGAACTTAGAACTACTTAAACCTAACTAACCTAAGGACAACACACACATCCATGCCCGAGGCAGGATTCGAACCTGCGACCGTAGCGGTCTTGCGGTTCCAGACTGCAGCGCCTTTAACCGCACGGCCACTTCGGCCGGCTGAATGAAGGTTCGAGCCACGGGTCGTAACACATCTGAAATGTAACGTCCACTGTTCAAAGTGCCGTCAGTGGCAACAAGAGATGACCGATACGTGTAACCAAAGGCACCCCATACCATCACGCCGGGTGATACGCGCCAGTATGGCGATGACGAATACACGCTTCCAATGTGCGTTCACCGCGATGTCGCCAAACACGGATGCGACCATCATGATGCTGTAAATAGAACCTGGATTCATCCGAAAAAATCACGTTTTGCCTTTCGTGCACTCAGGTTCGTCGTTGAGTACACCATCGCAGGCGCTCCTGTCTGTGATGCAGCGTCAAGGGTAACCGCAGCCATGGTCTCCGAGCTGATAGTCCATGCTGCTGCAAACGTCGTCGAACTGTTCGTGCAGATGGTTGTTGTCTTGCAAATGTCCTCATCTGTTGACTCAGGGATCGAGACGTGGCTGCACGATCCGTTACAGCCATGCGGATAAGATGCCTGTCATCTCGACTGCTAGTGATACGAGGCCGTTGGGATCCAGCACGGCGTTCCGTATTACCCTCCTGAACCCACCGTTTCCATCTTCTGCTAACAGTCATTGGATCTCGACTAATGCGAGCATCAATGTCGCTATACGATAAACCGCAATCGCGATAGGCTACAATCCGACCTTTATCAAAGCCGGAAACGTGATGGTACGCATTTCTCCTCCTTACACGAGGCATCACAATAACGTTTCACCAGGCAACGCCGGTCAACTGCTGTTTGTGTATGAGAAAACGGTTGGAAACTTTCTTCATGTCAGCACGTCGTAGGTGTCGCCACCAGTGCCAACCTTGTGTGAATGCTCTGAAAAGCTAATCATTTGCATATCACAGTCTCTTCTTCCTGTCGGTTAAATTTCGCGTCTGTAGTACGTCATCTTCGTGGTGTAGCAATTTTAATGGCCAGTAGTGTAATTTAAAGAAAAAAAATCAGATGAATCTGCTGTACAACACCTGTTGAAAACACGGAAGTCGGACAGGAAGAAGATGGCTGTCTTCCCGTCGAGCGTCCATCGCCTCCTGCATTATCCACAAAAGTTAAGAGCTGTGCGTGGAAAAGAAATTTCATCACGAATATTTGCTAAGCACTGAGAGGCAAAATAGCCTGGCCGGTTTCTATCTGCCATAATTTCTGTCATTATCCTTGGTTAAAACCCAAGGATCCACAGGTCTCCTCTGGAATGAGGGCATGTCGTACTGTCGATGGAGTTGCGTTTACTGACGATGTCATTAAGTTCAACGGCCTCCTCAGTTTTATTCTAGAAGTGTAAGCTCTTTGGCATCATTGTTTTACTCCCTCATTTCTCTCGATAAACGTCAGAAATACGACGGCTGTAGATTCTAGACACATACGTCACACTCAGAGCAGTATGTTGTGTAAGTAGGCTGTTAAGGTTTTTATGTTGGAAACGCAACGCAGCGCTCTGTATGAAAATCACTGACTGCTCTGTGTGCAGTCTGTGGCTGGTTGGACTCACTGTTGGAATATTCGCTTGTGTAGTGTTGGGCAGTTGGATGTGAACAGCGCGTAGCGTTGTCCAGTTGGAGGTGAACCGCCAGCAGTGGTGGATGTGGGGAGATATATATATATATATATATATATATATATATATATATATATATATATATATATATATATAATCTTCTGAACACTATTAAGGCAAATACATTGTTTGTTCTCTATCACAATCTTTCACTTGCTAACTATGCCTTCAGTAGTTAGAATCTTTTATTTTGCTGGCAGTATTTGCGCTCGCTGTATTGCAATAGTTCGAGTAACGAAGGTTTTCTGACATGTAAGTGATTCATGAAAGGTAAAGGTGATTGTTAGTCAGGGCCATTCTCTTGTAGGGATTATTGGAAGTCAGATTGCGGTGCACTAAAATATTGTGTGTCAGTTTAGTGATGATCATAATAAGTAATGAGAAAACTGTCTGAGTACGTTGAGTTTTGCTCAGCTTTTGTAAATCAAATAATGTAAGAGGTTTCCCAGCATTGTCATTTTTTTAATTTTTCTAAGGGGACGTTTCAGTTGCACAGCGCACACACAGTTCTCGAAAGAACAGCGTCATGGTCTGCAAAGATGAATTTTCAAAGAAATTATCTGAGCCTACACCCAGCGTGACCCTCAGCACATTATTTTTTTTAATAGCACTGAAATTTAAATCTGTGTGATCTCGCACACGCATGCTGTGCTTAAATCTCTCTCAGACTGGACCTCCGCACTCGTCCCGACCGTGCTTCCACATACACACAGCAATCCATTGGCCAGTAGAACTGCACTCTGTTTATTGCTCTTACAGATAGGCGAAGCTGTGTCTCAGGTTGAACCTCTGCCAACGAACGTAGTTGGATGGAGGCGAAGTAACGCCCCAGATAAGTGGTCGCCGAACTTGTCTCTGAGACGACGTCCACTGGCCGAAGTTCGTTTTTATGAGCTACTTAGAGGACTAGTTTAATCCATTAGAAGCATCAAGTTCCGAGTGCCGAGGGAGGGAGGGAAGTTGGGGGGGGGGGGGGAGGATGGAAGGAGAGCACTTGCTGGTGAGACTTGACCGATCAACTTCAGCAGTTCCTCCTGAGCCGGATGCACGTGCTACCTCAGCACGGCGCTTCTTACAGCAATGGTCTGTCGTTCACGTCCTACGGCTAATGCACTGATCAATTAACACGGTAAGTAGCAAGCAGGTCCTAGGACCTAGATTCCACTCGTTTCGGCGCCTCAGTCAACCAACATGAAATGAATGAAATTTAGTCAGTGAATTTAGTATCATCGGTGATAGTAAAATCTATTTCTGTTTGAAAAGCCCATTTAGTGCCGATTGTGACATAGTTATAAAGCACCAAACGTTTTAAACAGATAATTTAAACAAGTCATAGTTACTGAATGATACAGATGATCATAAACGGTTTTGGTCCTTTCACATTCTCAGATTTCAGTTGATTGGTTACAACGTAATACGCCACGACGAAAGTCATTCCAGATGACGAGCGTAACGTGTTGTACCGTATCCAACTAATCGAGATCTGAAGATAGCCGAGAACAGTTACGGCCACCTCTATCACTCTGAAGTTGTATCTGATATAAACAAATAATTTTATCTCATTAAGAGTTGTTGTATCTTCAAGGCAATATGTCTGATAAAACTGCTGCTTGATCTATATGCACAATAGAATCGACACAACCAAGAAATAACGTTTCAGCACTTTAATGATGCAAATACATATAACTAAAAAATAATACATAAGTTTGTAGAAAGTCTCGCTACCATTACATTATTCAGCAGTTAAGGACAGCGCCTAGGTATACGGAGAGGGTCGGACGGAAATTGTTGTACTGCCAGCAACTAATTACTTCCTTGTGCCTACTGGAATTCGTCAGTAGGAAAAGGGAGAGAAGGAAACATAGTAGGTGAATATGGATTGGGGGGAAGAAATGAAAGAGGATGCCGCCTTGTAGAATTTTGCACAGAGCATAACTTAATCATAGCTAACACTTGGTTCAAGAATCATAAAAGAAGGTTGTATACCTGGAAGAATCCTGGAGATACTAAAAGGTACCAGATAGATTATATGATGGTAAGACAGAGATTTAGGAACCAGGTTTTAAATTGTAAGACATTTCCAGGGGCAGATGTGGATTCTGACCACAATCTATTGGTTATGAACTGCAGATTGAAACTGAAGAAACTGCCAAAAGGTGGGAATTTAAGGAGATGGGACCTGGATAAACTGAAAGAACCAGAGGTTGTAGAGAGTTTCAGGGAGAGCATAAGGGAACAATGGACAGGAATGGGGGAAAGAAATACAGTAGAAGAAGAATGGGTAGCTCTGAGGAATGAAGAAGTGAAGGCAGCAGAGGCTCAAGTAGGTAAAAAGACGAGGGCTAATAGAAATCCTTGGGTAACAGAAGAAATATTGAATTTAATTGATGAAAGGAGAAAATATAAAAATGCAGTAAATGAAGCAGGCAAAAAGGAATACAAACGTCTCAAAAATGAGATCGACAGGAAGTGCAAAATGGCTAAGCAGGGATGGCTAGAGGACAAATGTAAGGATGTAGAGGCTTGTCTCACTAGGGGTAAGATAGATACTGCCTACAGGAAAATTAAAGAGACCTTTGGAGAGAAGAGAACCACTTGTATGACTATCAAGAGCTCAGATGGCAACCCAGTTCTAAGCAAATAAGGGAAGGCGGAAAGGTGGAAGGAGTATATAGAGGGTTTATACAAGGGCGATGTACTTGAGGACAATATTATGGAAATGGAAGAGGATGTAGATGAAAATGAAATGGGAGATATGATACTGCGTGAAGAGTTTGACAGAGCACTGAAAGACCTGAGTCGAAACAAGGCCCCGGGAGTAGACAACATTCCATTCGAACTACTGATGGCCTTGGGAGAGCCACTCATGACAAAACTCTACCATCTGGTGAGCAAGATGTATGAGACAGGCGAAATACCCACAGACTTCAAGAAGAATATACTAATTCCAATCCCAAAGAAAGCAGGTGTTGACAGATGTGAAAATTACCGAACTATCAGTTTAATAAGTCACAGCTGCAAAATACTAACGCGAATTCTTTACAGACGAATGGAAAAACTAGTAGAAGCCAACCTCGGGGAAAATCAGTTTGGATTCCGTAGAAATGTTGGAACACGTGAGGCAATACTAACCTTACGACTTATCTTAGAAGAATAAGAAAAGGCAAACCTACGTTTTTAGCATTTGTAGACTTAGAGAAAGCTTTTGACAACGTTAACTGGAATACTCTCTTTCAAATTCTGAAGGTGGCAGGGGTAAAATACAGGGAGCGAAAGGCTATTTACAATTTGTACAGAAACCAGATGGCAGTTATAAGAGTCAATGGGCATGAAAGGGAAGCAGTGGTTGGGAAAGGAGTGAGACAGGGTTGTAGCCTCTCCCCGATGTTATTCAATCTGTATATTGAACAAGCAGTAAAGGAAACAAAGGAAAAATTCGGAGTAGGTATTAAAATTCATGGAGAAGAAGTAAAAACTTTGAGGTTCGCCGATGACATTGTAATTCTGTCAGAGACAGCAAAGGACTTGGAAGAGCAGTTGAACGGAATGGACAGTGTCTTGAAAGGAGGATATAAGATGAACATCAACAAAAGCAAAACGAGGATAATGGAATGTAGTCAAATTAAATCGGGTGATGCTGAGGGGATTAGATTAGGAAATGAGACACTTAAAGTAGTAAAGGAGTTTTGCTATTTAGGGAGTAAAATAACTGATGATGGTCGAAGTAGAGAGGATATAAAATGTAGACTGGCAATGGCAAGGAATTCGTTTCTGAAGAAGAGAAATTTGTTAACATCGAGTATAGGTTTAAGTGTCAGGAATCGTTTCTAAAATTATTTGTATGGAGTGTAGCCATGTATGGAAGTGAAACATGGACGATAACCAGTTTCGACAAGAAGAAAATAGAAGCTTTCGAAATGTAGTGCTACAGAAGAATGCTGAAGATAAGGTAGGTAGATCACGTAACTAATGAGGAGGTATTGAATAGGATTGGGGAGAAGAGAAGTTTGTGGCACAACTTGACTAGAAGAAGGGATCGGTTGGTAGGACATGTTTTGAGGCATCAAGGGATCACAAATTTAGCATTGGAGGGCAGCGTGGAGGGTAAAAATCGTAGAGGGAGACCAAGAGATCAATACACTCAGCAGATTCAGAAGGATGTAGGTTGCAGTAGGTACTGGGAGATGAAGAAGCTTGCACAGGATAGAGTAGCATGGAGAGCTGCATCAAACCAGTCTCAGGACTGAAGACCACCACAACAACAACAACAACAACAACAACAACAACAACTGTTAATCTACAGACTTCACATTTCCTGGCCGCCCGGGATGGCCGAACGGTTCTAAGCGCTACAGTCTGGAACCGCGCGACCGCTACAGTCGCAGGTACGAATCCTGCCTCGGGCATGGACGTGTGTGATGTTCTTAGGTTAGTTAGGTTTAAGTAGTTCTAAGTTCTAGGGGACTGATGACCTCAGAAGTTTAGTGCTCAGAGCCATTTTTTGCACATTTCCTGCACTCCCCTGACAAATACACTAATGGAAGAAAAACCGCAACACCGAGAAGGAGTTGTGCAACATAAACGAAAGTTGGCAGGAGTCTTTCTCCACTTCAAAGATGATGTGTATTCAATTTTCGCGCCAGTTGCATAACAATGGCGTTAATGGAGCCACTACAAGGAACATTAGTTACCTTTGAGATTCGAAGTGGTGAGTTGAAGTTAGTCAAAAATGCCTTTAAGGCATCAAGGAAGCCATTATCAACACCTCACTGAGTTTGCACAACACCCGCCAGGTTAGCTGAGGGCGCTAATGCACTGCTTCGTGGACTCGGGTAGGCGCGCCGGATCGAATCCGCCCGGCGGCTTAACGACGAGGGCCGATATGCCGGCCAGCCTGGATGTGGTTTTAGGCGGTTTTCCAAATCCCGCTAGGTGAATCCCGGGCTGGTCCACGTTCCGCCTCCGTTACACGACTCGCACACATTTTAACACGTTAGCACTATATCATGGATTACACTATACACAGACAGCTGCGGTACATTACTTACGTCCTCGGGGGTTTGGGGTGGCGGTAGGAAGGATATCTGTCCACCCTCTGCAACTAACATTGCCAAATCCGCAATAAGACTATGAAACGTCCCCTTAGAAAAATTAATGAATGACTGTGCTGTAAAACCTCGTACGTTATTTGATTTTCAAACAGCTGAGCAGAACTCAACGTACTCAGACATTTCGCTCTTTACCTGTTCTGATCAACACTAAACTGACACACAATATTTTTAGCGCAACGCAAGCTGACTTTCAATAATCCCTACAAAAGAATGCCCCTGACTAACATTAACCTATATACTGGCCACGACATCTTGGTAGATGATTGTTGCAGTGTGTGTGTGTTTATGCGTTGCATTTTTTCGTATGACTTGTCAAGCCAATGGCAGCACGGCATCTGTTGCCGCAATTGTCACAAGTGTATCTGGCTGCTGAGGCAGGAGCAGTGGTAGCATTACGAAGCTTTTTCTGCCTTAATCTGTCTAACAAGCCTTCATCATGCTTCGACATTCCAGATGATATATCATCACGCCACTCTGGTCTCATGCTAGCCCGTGCCTCCCATCTGTTTGTGTCGATTCCAAAGCTCTCCATATCTCGTTTACAGGAGTCCTTGAACCTCAATACACGACGTCCTACAGGTCTTTTGGCTATAGAGATCTCTCCAAGCATCATTTCACGTGGTAATCTGTCAGGATCCATACGGTGGACGTGTCCCAGCCAGTGGAGTCACCTATACCTTTCACAAATCACTCACCTCACAAAAAATCTTCATTGCTCGAACTACTGCAATACAGCGAGCGCCACTACTGCCAGCTAAATAAAAGATTCAAACTACTGAAGGCACTAACTACTGATAGGAATAGTTAGCAAATGAAAGATTTTGATAGAGAACAAACAATGTATTTACCTTAATAGTGTTCAAAAGTCATAATACATATAGCAGTTCATGACATCCAGTCTTACAAATTTCCTTTTTCTGACGGACACACGTCCAGATCATCCGCTCTCAAAGCTCCGCCATCTCTCTCCCCAATCCACCACTGCCGGCGGCTCACCTCCAACTGCGCTGTTCACATCCAACTGCCCAACACTACAATAGCGAATATTACAACAATGCCTACCACCCAGAGACTGCACACAGCACAGCCAGTGATTTTCATACAGAGCGCTATGTGGCGTTACCAATATAGAAACCTAAACAGCCTACTTACAACACGGCCGACCCCGCGTTGAAGCTGGACATACGCCTCAAGAAAGAAAGAAAACTGACAAACTGCCTATTGGCTTCTGTCTCGGGTTCTTCGGCCGACGTTCATCTAATGATTTTTCTGACGTTTCGCCAGCACGAGTGGCTGGCATTGTCAAAGCTTCACCCTCCATTGCCGGTGGTGAACTGGAGCCGAGCTCGCGGCCGCAGACTATATGTACCTGGCGCGCCAACGTCCGAGGGCTTCTCCGCGGTCATTTCCGGTGCGGTACTCCTCTTGCTACCTGCGACGGTCGTTCGCTGCAGTACGGGAAGCCAGGATCCGTTTACCTTAAGGCTTTCCTCTTTCTTGTTGAAACTGTTCGCGTGTTTTTGTATTTCTACAGCTTCTCTAAACAAGCGCGTGTGATAGTGCTTCTCTACAGCCAGAACTTCCGTGTCGGCGAATTTTATTACGTGGTCGGTCTCATTCAGTGCGTGCTCTGCCACGGCCGATTTCTCCACCTGCCCCAACCTGCGGTGTCGCTTATGCTTTTTGATCCTGGTGTTAATGGATCGTCCAGTCATTCCGACATAAACTTTTCCCCATGTGCGTGGTATACGGTATATTCCCGACGTTGCAAGTGGGTCTCTTTTCTCCTTCGCCGATCTAAGACACTCTTTGATCTTCCTTGTCGGTTTGAAAATTGTCTTTACGCCATGTTTGCGCAATATACGGCCGATTCTGTCCGTCACTCTGGGAATGTATGGCAGAAAGGCCGTACCCGACATTTCTTTTTCTGGTTCCTTACTTCGCCGAGTGTTTGGCTCTGTTACACTTCTAATGTAATTTGTGGAGTACCCATTGCTCGTCAGAACAGTTTCCAGGTGTTGCATGTCTCGTTTGAGGTGTTGCGGCTCACATATTCGTCCTGCTCTCGCTACGAGCTTACTAATCATGCCTCTTTTCTGGCTCGGGTGGTGGTTTGACAGTTTGTGCAGGTATCGGTCCGTGTGTGTCGGTTTTCGATACACGCTGTGTCCCAGGTTTTCGCCGTCCCTTGTGACCAGCACATCTAGAAATGGCAGTTTCTTGTCTTTTTCTACTTTCATGGTACATGTTATGTTGGCATGGAGGCTGTTCAAGTGCCTTAGGAAGTCACCGAGCTGTTCTTCACCATGGCTCCACACCACGAAAGTATCATCGACGTACCTGTACCACACCTTAGGTTTGCAAGTCGCCGAGTCCAGTGCCTGTGCTTCGAATTGTTCCATGAAGTGGCCACGAAAGCCTTAACAATTTTGTAAAGAAAACTGAGTTTGAACGAGGTCGCCTAATAGGACTATGGGAAATTGGACATTGATTGCTGGCAGCGGTGTTCACGAAGACCGACCACGAGACGGCAACGTGGCACTACCGAGAGGGAAGAGCATCGTTTTAGGAATACGGCTCTGGCACATAGTACTGCATCTGCGGCATCAATTTGAGGAGAACTTGGTACCATAGTGACACGACGAAATGTTTGGCTCGGAGCTGTTCTTGAACTAACATATTCCTGACGCCCTGTACCGTGCATTCTATTGGCGCCATATCACCGCATTTATGATTTCAGTGATGTGAAGCGAGAGCTCATTGAAGGGCAGGGGCAGAGGTATGTTGTGTTTGATATCGAAACCCGGATCTGCTTCGGTGCCATTGATGGCCGTGTGTTGATTAGAAGGAGCCAGTTGAATGCCTGCAACCAACCTCTCTGCGCAGCTAGACACACTGAACCTACACGTGGAATTAAGGTCCGGGGGGGGGGGGGGGGGGGCGATTTCGTATGACAGCAGGAGAACTATCGCGGTTATCCCACACAACCTCACAGCAAATGTGTACGTCAACTAGTAAATCGACCTCTAGTGCTGCTATTCATAAACAGTATTCCAGCATAACGCTCGCCCACATACCGCTGTTGTAACTCAACAAGCTCTACAGAGTGTCAACGTGTTGCTGTGGCCTGCTCGACCACCAGATCTGCCTCCAATCGGGCACGTATGGCACGTTATCGGACGGCAACTCCAGTGTCCTCCACAACCAACATTAAACGTCCCTGTATTGACGGATCAACTGAACAGGTATGGAACTCCACTCCAAAAACTATCCGGCACTTTTGGATGCTTGCATTCAACATTTCTGCGGTTACAACGCTTATTAATATACCAGCAATCCACATTTGCAATTCCTTATCTCGCGCATACATTAACCCTCATGTTGCAAAATTGATCACTTACATATGATACCTCGACATGTATATTCCCGAAGGGTCCGATGATTTTGGCAGTCAGTGATTACTGCCGATGATGCACTTGACAGGTAACCTTTCGGTCACATTAATATGGCGCGAAAAAAGGAAATGTTTCGCTTCGGAATCTAAACACATATCCTGGGTTTATTGAGATCAGTTGCCTTAACCGAGCATCCATTTCAACGTCGCTGTTGCTTCCTCACATTCAAAATCTGCTCACAGTCTGAAGAGATTTTCCGATTGCCTAACTGATTTATTTCATAACATAGTCTGATACACAAATAAAGCCGTACGATTTGTTTGTTGTTATTTTTCTTACTGTTCGTGTGATACTTTGTTGAAAGTTTGGGTATGACTTGCAGATCATAAGCCACAGTAGAATAAACTTGCAGGCATATGTTTGCTGTGTAAGCGCTTAACTACCAGAGTGCTATTGCATTTAAGATAATTCCATCACAGCTGCGTTTGGTACAGTACAACTCGGCGCATATTTCACCCCCTCCAACCAGTCAGTGGATCCCAACCACATACAACAGGAGAATGAGCGAGTGAAAAGTATACTTTCTTTATTTTCGCAAAGTTATGATCTGTCCGTTCCTTCATTGACGTCTCTGTCCACTGTAATAAGTTTAGTGTCTGTGTTTTACGACCGCACCGCAAAACCACGCGATTAGTAGACGAAAGGACGTCCATCTCCATGTATTTCCTACAAAAGTAGGAAATAATCATACAAATGTTCGACAATCGTTCGATCCCTTAAGGAACTTTCCGATGCCTTACAGTTCGGAAAAAATTCATTGACCTTGTTATTGAAGTCGCGAGCTATATTTGCTGGATTCATATTGCCCACGGAATACATCTCACGTATTTAATGCACTCTCGTCCAAAGTAGCGAACAGTCAACTGCCAGCCAGGGAGCCTCGTTAGCAGGAATACTCTCTCTTCCGTGCGCTGTAGTCGACTGACGTCGCGTGTTTGGATGTTTGTTTAGGTGTAGCGTCCCCATACTACGGCGCAGTTACCTCGCGTCGGACGGATGGACAGACAGATAATAATTGTCTGAAAATAAAAAAAGTAAACTTTTCACTTGAGGGAAGACTTGAACCAAGGACCTCTCGTTCTTCAGCTGCTCACGCTAACCACGGGACCACGGCGCTCCTGAGCTCAAACCATCCTTGATGTTGCCTATCTTGCGCATGGACTACTCAGTTTGTGTATTTTGCTTATTGTTTTTCGTAGTTCCTCACAACTTCTTCCTGTTTTCTCGATTGATCAGTGTTCAGTTTTTCAAGGCCTATGTACTGTGCCAACTTATAACTAAATCTGAGGGGGGGCGCGATGGGGAGGTTACCTTGTGATTAGAAGGATCAGGACGATAGGCCAAGTGGTTATATGTGAGGAAATAACTTCCTTGGTCTTAGTGTAAATCACAGAGGGCTAAACCCGTACGAGAAGGCAATGAGCAGTGTTTGGAAAATATCCAACAATAAAGGAACAAATCTGCTGTAAGAGCTGAGATGAAGAAGTCGGAACAGGAGAAGTAGTTGTGGATGGCCGCATACAGCCAGCCGTAAGCCGAAAATCAGTCGTAGTTTCAATACAAAACGGAAAGAAAAACCTGAAAGTCGGAGACTATAAAACAAAGCACGCAGAAGTAGACTCCACAGAGACTACGTAACTCCTGAAAAATTTAACTGTGTCACCATGTGGCGTCTCTACCACATTTTTCGCCCGCATTACATTTTCAACTTACTTCTCCTTGCTATCAGTCGGACAAGAACACTCAGTAGCGTCAAGATAGGGAGAGACTTACGAGCACTGAGTTGCGCGGCAGGTGGTTTCAGAGCGTGGGAACGCGCCTTCTAGCGGTCATCGTCATGCTGGAGAACCTTATAGACAGCCGGAAATTCAAACGGAGTGTGGAGCGGAGCAGTAAAATGTTGTTCGTTAATATTTATTATATGAACTCTGCTATGCTCCTCCAGCCATAATTTCAACATACGTTGGACTGATAGGTTAATAATAAGTTCGTAGCGTCATTCACTAAAGTAAAAATGTAAATAAGAGCATCGTTTTAACTTAGTCGTTGTTGGTGGAGGACGATGGACCAATCAGAAGTGTACACTGAATAAGCAGGGGCCAAACTGTTACTGTAACTCACTACGAGTCTTCTACCAGGTAAGAGCGGGGCAAAATGCTTCGGGACGATGAAGTAGAATACGATGCCGATAATTATTTGTCGCGGTTGACAATGCCGCGAAAAGAAATTGTGTTTAGTAACTAACTAAAAGTTTTGCATCAGAAGTGAACAAACGCAACACGCTTTGGGTGGAATAGTGTACCGAATTACCGAAAAACATTTGACATGTTAAACAATGCCTTGGTGAACGGTCTATATGTAGAAGAAGCCATCGGGACAAGATCTAGGAAACACCATTAGATGATGCGAGGTAAGCAAACCATGGTCTATGGTGCTAGGAAAGAAAAGACATACCTTCATAACCTGGCATTTCTGCAAGGTCGGTACGGTATTTTATGAAACTTACCGCGTAACAGATAGGTAAGTAAACATTTTAATAGTATTCGATCGTTGCCATTATTCTATTTATTTTAAACGTTACAAGTGGTCTAAATATTATGCGTGAAAAATGGATCGCTACCGCTGTAGGAAACTCGTGATACAGTTCCGCACTGTCGCCTGATAAACAAAGTAAGAGCCTACGGAATATCATACCAGCTGTGTGGCTGGATTGAAGAGTTTTTAGCAAACAGAACACAGCATGTTGTTCTCAATGGAGAGACGTCTACAGACGTTAAAGTAATCTCTGGCGTGCCACAGGGGAGTGGTACGGGCCCATTGCTTTTCACAATATATATAAATGACCTAGTAGATAGTGTCGGAGGTTCCATGCGGCTTTCGCGGATGATGCTGTAGTACACAGAGAAGTTGCAGCATTAGAAAATTGCAGCGAAATGCAGGAAGATCTGCAGCGGATAGGCAATTGGTACAGGGAGTGGCAACTGACCCTTAACATAGACAAATGTAATGCATTGCGAATATTGTGAATACATAGAAAGAATGATCCTTTTTGTATGATTATATGATAGCGGAACAAACACTGGTAGCAGTTACTTCTGTAAAATATCTGGGAGTATGCGTGCGGAACGATTTGAAGTGGAATGATCATATAAAATTAATTGTTGGTAAGGCGGGTGCCAGGTTGAGATTCATTGGGAGAGTCCTTAGATCAACAAAGGAGGTGGCTTACAAAACACCCGTTCGACCTATACTTGAGTATTCCTCATCAGTGTGGGATCCGTACCAGGTCGGGTTGGCAGAGGAGATAGAGAAGATCCAAAAAAGAGCGGCGTGTTTCGTCACAGGGTTATTTAGTAAGCGTGTTAGCGTTACGGAGATGTTTAGCAAAGTCAAGTGGCAGACTCTGCAAGAGAGGCGCTCTGCATCGCGGTGTAGCTTGCTGTCCAGGTTTCGAAAGGGTGCGTTTCTGGATGAGGTATCGAATATATTGTTTCCCCCTACATATACCTCCAGAGGAGATTACGAACGTAAATTTAGAGAGATTCGAGCGCGCACAGAGGCTTTCCGACAGTCGTTCTTCCCGCAAACCATACGCGACTGGAACAGGAAAGGGAGGTAATGACAGTGGCGCGTAAAGTGCCCTCTGCCACACACCGTTGGGTGGCTTGCGGAGTAGAAATGTAGGTGTAGATCGTATCATCAAACTCAGATCTTGGTCATCTGACATCTTCGAAGCCTACCTCGTGGTCGATTTGTGCACATTGCTCTATGACATCTAAATTCCTGTGAAGAGAGACAATAAATTAGTATATAATAATTATATGGAATAAAAATGAAGATTGAATTTTACTGGAATGTTTGACTGTATTTGTGCAACACACGACTTCCCAGATATGATACATGGTAGCGCTAAATCACACACAGAACACACGTAGAAGTAAGAAATGGACGCTAGGTAAGATGATCATATTCATAATTTATTCATACACACCAAGATTTAGTAACAAATTTAGGAATTGTTCATGATGTATGCTTACAAATCCTTGTTGCATAAGTTGTTGATAGGAAGCTTAGACTTTCCTACCGTCAAGAAAATTAGCTCTGAGGTAAAATAAGTTTGCAATCTACAAGTATCTATTGGAAACTAGCTACTGCAAGATACATCCAGCAAACCTTAGTGTACCGATTTGGGCTTGAGCACCTCAGCATGCAATGTGCGGCACTTTGACCCCTCCACCTCGCCGAGAACGTGAGCCACAATTCGGGCGCTCACAGTTTGGAGGCCTCATTTCCAGCCGGACAATTTACTGAAACCATTAATTCGGTCTGGCCACGCGCCATGAACTCCACGGGCAGCGAACCCGGCCGAGAGATTTGTGGCCGCGATTACTGCTCACCAGCTGCGAAATCCTATTACATTTCTGAAATTGCAACGACAATTGCCTACGGGAACTCCTTGATAACTTTATTGAACCCCTGCTTCTTAGCAGGAGGAGAGCCGACTTTAATCATTGCTAAATAAAGGAATGTCACAGAAGGAAGCTTTTGTGACATTCGAATTACTGGCGGAGATAATAAAGTGGCCATGATCCGGTATCACACAGCCCAGAATTCCAGTCAATTTACCGTTTCTGCCTTAGTGATTTATTAATATTTTCACTGGAGATTTCTGCATTTATATCTTTACTCATGGAATCACTGTGAAGACCGTGTCAGAGAGGCTACGTAACAAAAACACGCCGATTGACAAAAATAGGTGAAGCACACGGCAAACATCGTCGGCTGTCACTGTAACTTGGTACACGTACCAATATTGACAAATATGTAAATGACTGGACTTGCAGTTCTCTGTGACAGTTAGAGCGGAAACTTTACTGAATTACTGTAGTTCGTGTTTAGTGTTTTACCAGGCCTGGTAGGACGTGAGAGGGACGTGAACAGTGTCAGAAGTTGAGTGATGAGATATCGGGCACTAGTGTGAAACAGAGTTACAAGTACGTGACAGAGTTTGCAAGTGCTCATTGTGGGTCGCCATTTGGCCGACGTAAGCAATAACCAAAGACAGCTCGCATTGACGAGTAAATAGACAAGGATTACTTTCTTTGCAAACGAGGCAAGAACTTTTATTAAATAAGATGTTTTAAATGTCATCGTTACATTAAAGGTAAATGACTAAAAATGTGCATCAAAATGTGACAGTAACACAGATGAAATTTAAAGGCCAGTAAACTGTGTATCGAAATATACCAGTAAATCAGTAAGTTAAAACTAATTAAGTAGACGGCATCAGATGCTTACACATAGAATGTTAATTACAGCATGTGTTACTTTGCTGCAACAATAAGTGAAGTAATACGTAAAGTTGCAAAACGTATGCGATAAACTGTGTTATCTGTGACATAACACGAGAGAAATACATATTAGTCTCTATTCGTCAATAGCATCAGTGGTTTTTCCTTTACTATTTTAAGAAATGCGAAATAAACTATAAAAGGAAATGCACAACTGGTTTCCAGGTATGCCTGGACAATGGCAAATACAGGGTGACAATTATTGAACTGTATGAAATAAAAACGTCATAATTTCTGAACGTTTTGCGTTAGGACGTTCAAATTGCACTGTTGGCCGCAGGGCATGACGGGAATTAGTATGCGCTGTATCGTTTGATTTTCATTTTGCTGGATTCGTCAATAAGCAAAACTGGTGCATTTGAGGACTGAGAATCCGCAATTCCCGATCGAGAGGTATGCAATGTCCAGTCACGAAATAATCGGTGCGATATTCGTTGGCCGGCCGCAGTGGCCGAGCGGTTGTAGGCGCTTCAGTCCGGAACCGCGCAACTGCCACGGCCGCAGGTTCGAATCCTGACTCGGGCGTGTATGTGCGTCATGTCCTTAGATTAGTTAGGTTTAAGTAGTTCTATGTTCTAGGGGACTGTACAACGCTGTACTATTGTACATATAATTTTTTTTCTTCTGATTTTCGATAAATTAGTGTAATCGATATTCTGATTTCATTTCTTTTCTTTTCATGTCATTGTGTTAAGAAAACTGTAAACAAATTTCGATGTGAATATTAATGTTTATGTCAAATGTTAAACAATATTGTAACAGAATTGAAATGTAAGAAACGTTGAATTTGTTGTAAGA
Source organism: Schistocerca nitens (assembly GCF_023898315.1). Classification (NCBI taxonomy): domain Eukaryota; kingdom Metazoa; phylum Arthropoda; class Insecta; order Orthoptera; family Acrididae; genus Schistocerca; species Schistocerca nitens. The sequence goes on from NC_064614.1 coordinate 27,461,153, forward strand.
TGTTAAAGTTGTAACTGTGTGTCTGGTCCATACGTAGGCAATGTATTGGGATATGTAAAATGCAAAACCTTTGGTGAATACCCTGTCTGTAGGGGAGCGGTAAAAGGTGGATGGCAGGCGAGCGCGGGAAAATGCAGACGGGCGCTGCACGGCATAACGGGCTCAGCAGTAGTAGCCGGAGTTGGGCATTGGTCTGACCCACACGTTCTGGATCGAGGAGGCGCTACCTGGAAGACGTAGTTTCATTGAGCCTCGGATGTGCCCTCCCGACGCATGGCAAAATTCCATAGGCACTAATTGGAAAAGAATTGCGACGCTAAGAAGAAGCAAAGTGCCGATACATCAAGAGCCATTGCTGTGATTGTATGTGTGCCCTGTGCCTCGCCATCTCGCTGCCTGCCGACCGCCGCATCGATACGAACAGGTTTAATTTTTAGTACTGTATTCGTGTGGACCAGTGTTACTTTTGTTCCATACTGTTCAATAACAACTTAAATTTTACCAGAACTGTCCTATCATTTAATTATCCTCACAACTAACCTAGACAGGGTCCTTTCCACATGTTGTGCAATCCGAGTATCCCGAGATGAAGATTTAAAGTTTAATAATAATTACTTGCAGACCTAGCTATGTTAGAATGATGTTTAAAGAACTGTTTTGTTAATGAATCTATAGGTAAATAACAAAGGTCTGACAAAGTGGGAAGATAATTTAAAATTGGTTTAGTAATGAAGTTTAATTATTTTGAGGCAGATATAATGGTAATTAAATGAGCAGGAAATAAGCTAAAAAGAGTAGTAACTCATATAGTGGAAATTTTGAGAGCTTAACGATTTCAATAAATTAATTGTTTTCATACAGTGATCGTAACAGTTTCAGGGTCCCCCCCCCCCCCCCCTCTTTCTTATTCATTTGAATTCTGAAGTGTTCTAAACTGATTAGGTCAGCAAAGTTAAAGCCAATACAAAAACCAAAATTTATCAGTGTTTTACATTTATCAAAATTGACATTGTGTGTGTGTTTCGAAAGTGCTATTTCTAGGGTAACCTATGCCCGATTTTAATCAGATCAATAGGCAGTACGCCCGCATCTCGTGGCCGTGCGGTAGCGTTCTCGCTTCCCACGCCCGGGTTCCCGGGTTCGATTCTCGGCGGGGTCAGGGATTTTCTCTGCCTCGTGATGGCTGGGTGTTGTGTGCTGTCCTTAGGTTAGTTAGGTTTAAGTAGTTCTAAGTTCTAGGGGACTTATGACCACAGCAGTTGAGTCGCATAGTGCTCAGAGCCATTTGAACCAATAGGCAGTACGAAGTTTCGTAGTAAACATAATAGTGTAATGTAGTGTATTTATGGTTTATCCATATTGGTACAGAAAGTGAAATTATCAGTTCAGTAGATTTTCTGGTTCTAAAATTTACCATATTATGCAGTGTTACTACGTGTTGTTATACTCGAACGTACATCAACTTGTACTGGGAAGAAACTCAGTTAATGCCTAATTAGGCTGGCGACCGTATTATTAACAAATTGGTAACATCTTCTGTGTTGTTTCTTGTCCGTCCTGACGTGTAGTTGCATTTCGGACTTGCTTGACGTACCATTGTTATTACTGAGTGGGTGTAAGTCTGATTTGCCTCCATCCAGGTACACGCGGTCAATGTCTATACAAAAATCCTTTCTCTTAAGGTGAAGCCCGTCAACTTACTATAGTACAGGCTTTAAGGAGTATCGTGCGCCCGAGCGTAGTGTTACATGATGACCTCAGATGTTAAGTCCCATTACGCTCAGACCCATTTAAACCATTTGATATTCGTTGATGGCACCGTGACTACGAAACGTACATGAAGATTTTCGAACATGATTTCATCCCCGTTATCCAAAGTAACCCTGATTTCTACAAGATGTGTTTCATGGAAAACGGAGCTCGACCCCCATAAAAGCGGGAGAGTGTTTGATATCCTGGAGGAGCACTTTGGGGACCGCAGTCAACCTCTGGGGTACCCAGAGGCCACTGGTATGGGCTTCGATTGCCCGCCACACTCTCCGGATCTGAACATATGCGACTCCTTTTTGTAGAGCTATATTAAAGACAAAGTGTACAACAATAACCCGAAAACTATTTCTCAAGTAAAAACGGCCACTTAGGTCATCGACAACGTAGATGTTCTGACACTTCAGTGGGTCATGCAGGATTTCGCTATTCGTCTGCCACCCATCCTCGCCAGTGATGGCAGGCATATCGAACATGTCATAACCGAATATCTGTAGTGACCTTTACACGTTGAATAAAGCGTGTACACGCCGTAGTTTGAAACTAATTTATGTTTCTTTTCATACAGTTCAATAATTGTTACCATTTAAATATAAAGTGTTAAAATATATGTCTCTAATTTTTTTTACATCGTGAATAAGTCACTGTGATACAAAGCTACAGTTTTTAACGAAAATCTTGAGGTGAATGGGTAATTTCTTCACAGGATTTCGTTTAATCTCAATAATTCCTGCGTCTTTGAAGAAGGCTGACATCGTGGATGCATCCAAAGGAAATCGTCGGGCACAAACGTATCGCCGTACACATACGTACCATCGGCGGTTATGTAAATTCTGAGAGTTGCAGTTCTCTGTGACAGGTAGAAAAGCCATCATAAAGCCTCACTGTGTTTCATGTTTAGCGTTGTTATCAAGTCTGGCAGGGTGTATGAGGCACGAACAGCGTCAGATATTGAGCAATCACTGAGAACACACGGGTGCAGCGTTCTCGTTCGAAACAGCGTCATTGGCACCTGACCATGTTTGGAAGGGAGCACATTGTAGGTATGCATTTGGCTGGCTGGTAGAATCGTGCAGTATAGAGATTTGTGGGACGTTCGGATCGGACAGCGACTCGATGCTGCATTGCATGGGAACAGGAGGACAAGCAATCGTATCGTCAAGGTTTCGGTCGACCCTCTCTAACCAGGGCAAGTGAGCATCACAACACAGTACACCATGCACATCGTAACCCCTTGACACCTACGTCTGCCATCCGAGAGCAAGTAAAGATGGACTCCCTGCAACATTCTGTGTGCCGGCCGCTGTGGCCGAGCGGTTCTAGGCGCTTCAGTCCGGAACCGCGCTGCTGCTGCGGTCGGAGGTCCGAATCCTGCCTCGGGCGTGGATGTGTGTTATGTCCTTACCTCAGTTAGGTTTAGGTATTTCTAAGTCTAGGGGACTGATGACCTCAGATGTTAAGTCCCATAGTGCTTAGAGCCATTTGAACCAACATTCTGTGTCATCCATCACCACAGGCTACTGTTAACACCATACAACAAACGACTGCTTTTGGTGTGATGTCGAATGATTTCACATTTTGTTGAGCCATGAATCGTGGCTCTGCACTACTTCGGATGACCATAGTTGGCGAGTAAGACAGTGACCTTGGGAGCGGACTCCCTCCTCTAATGTTTTGCAGAGGCACAACGGCTTACTCTTGGCGTCATAGTTTAGGGAGCCACCAGGTATGGCTTCAGGTCATGGCTCGTACTGAGTGTGGTATCTATGACGTCACAACCGTCCGTCCCGGACATGCTGCTCCCTCATGTGTTACCTCTCATTCCGACAGCATCGAGGTGCCATTTTCCAACAGGACAATGCGCATTCACACGCGGCACCTATCTCTATGAATAGCGTGATACTGACAAGGGAACCTCCCCATCGCACCCCCCTCAGATTTAGTTATAAGTTGGCACAGTGGAAAGACCTTGAAAAACTGAACACAGATCAATCGAGAAAACAGGAAGAAGTTGTGTGGAACTATGAAAAAATAAGCAAAATATACAAACTGAGTAGTCCATAGGCAAGATAGGCAACATCAAGGCCAATTAGAGTTTAGTAGCGCCGTGGTCCCGTGGTTAGCGTGCGCAGCTGCGGACGAGAAGTCCTCGGTTCAAGTCTTCCACCAAGTGAAAATTTTAATTTTTTATTTTCAGTTTGTGTCAGACTCTTATGTTTTCATCACTTTTTTGGGAGTGATTATCACATCCACAAGAAAACCTAAATCGGGCAAGGTAGAAGAATCTTTTTACCCATTCGCCAAGTGTACAAGTTAGGTGGGTCGAAAACATATTCCTGTCATGTGACGCACATGCCGTCACCAGTGTCGTATAGAATATATCAGACGTATTTTCCTGTGGAGGAATCGGTTCACCTATGACCTTGCGATCAAATGTTTTCTGTTCCCATTGGAGAGGCTCGTCCTTTCGTCTACTAATCGCACGGTTTTGCGGTGCGGTCGCAAACCACAGACACTAAACTTATTACAGTGAACAGAGACGTCAATGAACGAACGTACAGATCATAACTTTGCGAAAATAAAATTATAAGTCGACGGAAGACTTGAACCAAGGACCTCCCGGTCCGCAGCTACTCACGCTAACCACTGGACCACGGCGCTCCTTGACTTCCACTGTCCTTGACGTTGCCTATCTTAGCGTGGACTACTCAGTTTGTATATTGTACTATTTTTTTTCATAGTTCCACACAACTTCTTCCTGTTTTCTCGATTGATCTGTGTTCAGTTTTTCAAGGCCTATCCACTGTGCCAAGTTATAACTAAATCTGGCGGGGGGGGGGGGGGGGTGCGATGGGGAGGTTCCCTTGTGAGGTGTACCCGCTGCCAGCAAGAACCTCTTATCTGGCCCAAGTTGCACATGTGTGGGACCATGTAGGACGTCAGCTTGCCGGGCGGTGTGGCCGAGCGGTTCTAGGCGCTTCAATCTGGAACCGCGCGATTGCTACGGTCGCAGGTTCGAATCCTACCTCGGGCATTGATGTGTGTGATGTCCTTAGGTTAGTTAGGTTTAAGTAGTGCTAAGTTCTAGGGGACTGATGACCTCAGATGTTAAGTCCCATAGTGCTTAGAGCCATTTGAACCATTTCTTGACGTCAGCTTCCACGAAGTGCCAGTATATAGGATATCAAGGACCAGTTACAATAATTGCGGGCCATTTCGTCTTAGGAGAGGATATAACGGGTTCATCATGTCGTTCCCAAACTAGTCAGTACATCCATCCACGACAGAGGGAGTGCAACGTCATACTAGGCTCACATTGCCAATTTCTTTTTAAATTTGACTCGACACTGTAAGCTGGAGTAATATCACATGCCCTCTCAAATAAGGAAGCTTCGTCTCGTTTCCTCTTCCATTTCTGGGGACTTCTCTTTTTTCTATCAGGCAGTGTAGAAACAGACGTTCTCATATTCTACGAGGGTCAGTCAAAAAGTAATGCCTCCTATTTTTTTTCTACGTTTAATTGTCAGGAAATTTAAAAGCAATTACATAGGTTGAAAACCACAACATTGAGGATCATTTTGTCATTTTTCAATGTAATCTCCGCCCATCTCTACAGTTTTGGTCCATCTTTGAACAAGGGCATGTATCCCAGCACGGTAAAAATCACAGCTCTGCTTCCTAAGCCATTGACGCACGGATGTTTTGACGGCCTCCTCATCTTCAAAATGAATCCCACGATGAGCTTCTTTTAGTGGCCCGAACAGATGGAAGTCTGATGGTGCCAGCTCAGGGCTGTATGGGGGATGAGGCAAAACTTCCCATCCAATTTTGACAATCTCGTCAGAGGTGTGACGACTGGTGTGTGGTCTTGCATTGTCATGCAAAAGAAGAACATCTGCCATTGATTTTGTTGGGCGAACTCGCTGAAGACGTGCTTTAAGTTGTTTGAGGGTTGTGACGTATTGAACAGAATTTATTGTGCATCCCTGCTCCAAAAAATCAACCAGAATCACACCCTCTGTATCCCAGAAAACTGTTGCCATAACTTTCCCTGCCGATCGCACAGTTTTGAATTTTTTCTTCCTCGGCGAGCTTGTGTGACGCCACTCCATTGACTGCCTCTTTGATTCGGGTTCAAAAAAATGCACCCATGTTTCGTCCCCGGTCACAATTTTTTTCAGAAACTCATCTCCCTCCAAACGGAAGCGCTGCAAGTGTTGGGAGGCTATTGTTTTCCTTGCCTCTTTATTCTGATCGGTTAACATTCTTGGAACCCACCGTGCACAAACTTTTGAGTACCCCAATTGTTTAATAATCGTGATCACACTGCCTTTACTAAGAGAAATAATGCGACACACTTCATCTGCAGTCACCCGACGGTCACCACGAATGATGTCATCAACTTGCTGAATGTTGTGTGGAGTCACTGCACTCACCGGCCTGCCGCTCCGCTTTTCGTCAGTCAACGGTGTTTGCCCTTCAGCTTCCTTACAACGACGAACCCATCGTCTAACAGTGCTGACATCCACTGTCACAACACCATACACCTTCTTCAGTCTTTCATGAATGCGTATGGGCGTTTCACCTTCTGCATTCAAGAATTCAATCACACAACGCTGTCTCAAACGAACATCGATGTCGGCCATCTTACAAACTTCTGCTGTGCTGCCACCTGTTGACACAGAAAGTTACTACTGCAGTGGATTGCAGAAGAAGGTTTGAGGAATGGCGCCTAATTCAAATTTTTCACTTAACTTAATTTCTTTAAGTAGAAAAAAAAATGGGAGGCATTACTTTTTGACCGACCCTCGTAGTTGACGTATTGGTTCAAATGGCTCTGAGCACTATGGGACTTAACATGTGAGGTCATCAGTCCCCTGGACTTAGAACTACGTAAGCCTAACTAACCTAAGGACATCACACACATCCATGCCCGAGGCTGGATTCGAACATGCGACCGTAGCAGTACCGGACTGAAAGCGCCTAGAACCGCTCTGCCAAAACGTATTAACGGTGATGCTCGTCAGTCATGATAGTGAAACAAGAATATATGGCCAACGTAACGGCTTAAAATGGACCATGAAACTTCAGATGTATGCATCTCTTTTCCTTTGTTGCTGCTAGTCTGGAGTAATTGCGTCGTGAGGCGTTCTACTGTGCTGAAACCGTTTGAGTAAACTAAATTCAGGTATCTTGGTGATGGGTATCAACGAAACGTTTTCCACCGAGAGAAACGATCCACACGGTGAGTTAATGGGAAGAGACAATGGAGGAAACGGAAGACGGCTTGCTAGCGCCAGCAGATAGCGTGACTGCGGTTGAAAACTTGGGCGCGCGCGCTCACGCTAGCCAACGCGGATGCCGCCACAGATAGGGCGTGAGAAACGCCGCTCAGATCCGACCGACACGCGACAGCTGCGTTAGCAGAGCCGTCAGTCGTCACGGCTAATGGAGGGCATCTGGGGTTCACTCCTGGAAACAGTCTGCCGCCCTTTGTTTTGACTTCCCCACTACTGAGTGCTGGACACAATCAGCGACATGAACAGTAGTGTGTTAAGGAAACACGAGCGGAATTTGAACAAAAATTTAAGGAAAAGAGTGATATGACCAGGCCTTTCGATCATTTTTGTGTTTTTATTTCATTCCTCCGGCTCTTACTGGGCAAAGGCAAAACTTTCCGCCCTTTGGATCCGTCGACATGCAAAAGATTATAAACACATATCTGCATATACAGGGTGATCAAAAAGTCAGTATAAATTTGAAAACTTAATAAACCACGGAATAATGTAAATAGAAAGGTAAAAATTGACACACATGCATGGGGTTTTATTAGAACCAAAAAAAAAAAAAAAACAAAGTTCACAAAATGTCCGGCAGATGGCGCTGGAAAGCAAACCTGCTACCATGACGGATGAGAGGTACGCCGATATGTTACAGAATGGCATCATCCCGAGCCTGGCTGATAAACACCTGCTGGAACGTACGATGTTTATGCAGTATGGCGCTCCACCCCATATTGCTAAAACGTGAAAGATCTCTTTCGCGCATTATTTGGTGATGATCGTGTGCTCAGCCGCCACTTTCGTCATGCTTGGCCTCCCAGGTCCCCAGACCTCAATCCGTGCGATTATTGGCTTTGGGGTTACCTGAAGTGGCAAGTGCATCGTGATCGACCCACATCTCTAGGGATGCTGAAAGACAACATCCGACGCCAATGCCTCAGCATAACTCCGGACATGCTTTACAGCGCTGTTCACAACATTATTCCTCGACTACAGCTATTGTTGACGAATGATGGTGGACATATTGAGCATTTCCTGTAAAGAACATCATCTTTGCTTTGTCTTACTTTGTTATGCTAATTATTGCTATTCTGATCAGATGAACCGCCATCTGTCAGACATTTTTTGAACGTTTGTATTATTTTGGTTCTTATAAAACCCCGTGTCATTCCAAGCATGTGTGTCAATTTGCACCTTTCTATCTATATTATTCCGTGATTTATTCAGTTTTCAAATTCATACTGACTTTTTGATCACCCGGTATTACTATGGCACCAGACGATTTAACATTCTGCGACGAGCTTTTTTGCGTACTGACACGCAAGTGGGATGCGAAGGTACGCCAGTAACAACAGTTACATACATCTAAAACGTGAGAAATCAGTTCTGCCATCGCACAACTTGTCCTTCAGAGAAACGACCTTAGTAAGTAGCAGATGTAAATTACTTTCGCACCAAGTTTTAATTGGAAGAAAAGCTACACTTTTTAATACTGAATTTTTTATAAATATATTTCTTTTTTACATTTCACCTTTTGACTACCATCGGGACCTACGTTCCCACAGTCGGTCACTAAAGAAGTGCTACATACTACTTGTTATTAGCCACTGGTAAATGGAAGCCTACTAATGGTTATCAGAAATTTTATAATCAGAGTTTCGTGTACGTTGTGTTGTAAAGTCTCATTGTTAACCTTCGTCTCCCCAACGTCACGTCTAATTAGTTCCCACCTGCAAACAGGCATCCCAACTACCAGATTCGCAAAGCGGGCTGCCGTCGCACCTTCCCGGCAATATCATGTGAACGATTTTCAGCCACGAATTGATGCTTGCCACATCACAACCGAAGGTTGTATTGAGCATCTTTTATTGTCAGTTACAAACGTGGACAGATGCCCCATCCATTGGTGTGTATTCCTGTTCTCAGCATGTCTTGTAGTTTTAGAACAGTTGTCTTGTAAGACCCTGAAAGTACTTATGAATAAACCAGTATGTGCTACTCTCCAACACCCTCCCTCCAACCCCTCGGAAAACAAAACGGTGGAAAACATTCTTTTTATATTGTTACTTCTAAGACATAAATTACAACACTACATTAATGGTTTTGAAATAAAAATTGTAGTCATCGGGAATTTAAAGGCCGTTAGTATTTAACCAGCAATCGGACTAATTTTGTGAGGGATAGTCTAATGGCTGTGAAGAGATACAGAATCTGTTGAAAAGTCAGTGCTGATTACATATTCAGCCACATGTACGATTCAGTACAGGCAATTACCGATTTATATCGTTACTGGCCAACTACAGATTTTTTCCCCAGCTTGTTACAGTGATAACGCATAAATTTCGTCGCCAGTTGTGGTTGCCTCAACATTAAAACATTCTTACCTTGGCTAAAAAACTTACAAAGGAGACTAAAACAGATGATAAACAAATGAAAGAAGACGGTAAACTGTGTAATAACACGAAGAATTCTTGTACTTTCATAGTAATTCAACAAGAAGGAAATAAATATTTTATTGTATTTAGAGAGTGAATAGGGCAGTGAAAAATTAAATTATGGTAATTGGCGTACTTCAAGAATTTTTCAAAGATCTAATACAGCCAGCAGCAATCATTTTTCTTTATTTGTGTGCTGTTGCACAATTTCGCTCTTGTGCTATTTTCTGTAAAAAAAAAAAAAATATTCAGCACAGCACATAGTGAAACAGGATTCTTTGCACACATTATATTTGAATGTGTGTAGAGACAACTATGTTGTAATATTGCACAGAGACATGAAAATGGTCTGACACCGAAATTGTAGAATAATTCACAACTAAAGAAAAGATGACAGCTGCAGGCGGTATCAAATCATTAAGTGTTCGCAGCTGTGGACTCAAGCTCAATGAAGATCATTTAAGAAGTGACTATGATTTGGTCGCCATGATAAACACGAGAAAAAAATTATTGTTGTTCAACACTGTTTGTCACAGTACCTTCATAATTTTCTTACAAATGATGCAATAAATACAAACAGCAAACATTAATAGTAAACTGGCACTTGCCATTTGTAATACTCACGTAATTAAGAGGTGGACGTGGAGCTGCCACCAGACTTTCTGCTATGTTTTTTAGTCACTGGTGTCTATCAAACAAACGAGTTTGCTATTGCAAATTTATAAGTAGTGGTATGCGTTTTTCTTCGTGATTCTTCACAGGTCGTGTCTTCTGCTCGTCAGATGCTGCCCAGAGGCGCAGGAGACGCCGTTCAGAGCGCCCAGTCCCAGAAGGGCCGTCGAGCACCTGGCGTCGTATCGCGTCGTATCTTTACGCTGGCGGCCAACGGAAGGTAGACGCGACGCGGCAGAGCGCTCCCCTGTCGGACGCAACCCGCTTGACAGCCGGTGTGCTACTGTGGCCGAGCCGGCGCGGACGCCCCTCCAGCGCCGAGCGGCGACGCCGGCGCCGCCCCCACCACCCCCACCCTGCGCGCGGCGTCGGCAGGAGAGGCCCGGAGGAGGACGCCACCGCCGCGGGCGATCCACGACAGCCGATACGGCCGAGGCTCAGCCCTGTCTCCCGGTTCACTGAAGAGCACCGCGGCGAGATATCTGTAGAGGGTGGTGGCCTCATCTGGTGAAGGTTTGTGCTACAGCGAAACCGTATTTCTGTGGTTAAAACCATCTACATCTCCCCCACTTAACCGTAGGTTTTATTGAAACTGACACAGGAGGATTTTTTTTTTAATACTAATTCTGTGTTTAGATCGTTATGGCAGTAACTGAAACGTCGTTGTAAACACTATTCGTGGATGAGGCCTTAGACCTGATCTGACTTGCCGACTGCTGCCTAGAAGAAACAGGAACAACCAGCGGTCGTGGGAGGTGATCGCCATGTCCCTAGTCCTAAGAAAATAGTTCAAATGGCTCTGAGCACTATGGGACTTAACAGCGGAGGTCATCAATCCCCTAGACTTAAAACTACTTATACCTAACTAACGTAAGGACATCACACACATCCATGCCGGAGGCAGGATTCGAACCCGAGACCGTAGCAGCAGCGCGGTTCCAGACTGAAGCACCTAGAACCTCTCGGCCACAGCAGTCAGCTCCCCAGTCCTTCCAGTCCTTATTACGAGTAGATGAAGCCTGATGATGTCACTGTTCCTGGATTGAAGTATCTCCTCATTTGCGCCCAAGAGGCTGAGCGAAGTCCATTACAGACCTCCCTATCTCTAAAACCCCTGAGAGATACCGGCAGTCGCACATGGGTCTCTTTGCGCCGAAGACAACCAGTTCATAAAGAAATATATTAATGGATATAGACTGGTTCATCCACGAGAAAGGTCCACAATGATTGCAGACACTTTCTTGAAGGTTATTTCCTTTACTAATAAAGTATTACTAGATTAATATTACCGTTCTGTTATAGAGGATAGCGTCAGTCCCAACACGTAATGGCTACATTCTTTTCACATTCATTATTATAAATAGGTGCTTTCCCTAATGGTTACTATCTCTTCTTCTTCTTCTTCTTCTTCTTCTTCTTCTTGTGTCTTTGGCGTTTCGCAAGGTCGGCATGGTTAACGTCAGATTTGGCATGGTTAATTTAAGGGGTGGCCAGATGCCCTTCCTGTCGCCACCCCGAGTGTCCTAGGACAGAATTAGTGTAGCTCATCTGTCTGAGCCTAGTGTAAGCCATGAAATAGTGCGAACGTGTTTCAAATGTGTGCGAGTTGTGTAACTGAGGCGTAATAGGGGGCCAGCCCGGTATTCACCTAGCGGGTTGTGGAAAACCGCCTAAAAACCACATCCAGGCAGGTCAGCATACCGGCCCTCGTCGTTAATCCGTCGGGCGGATTCGATCTCGGGCCGGCGCGACTATCCAAATTCAGGAAGCAGCGCCTTAGCGCTCTCGCCTACCCTGGCGATTCCATAGTGTTACTACAGAGAACCATGAAGATACTGATACAATCCTATCTATTTACATGATAAGAGTTACATATAAAGTTCTATCCACATCTTCCTTGTAATTCGAACTGGCTACTTTGCCATATTGGATTAGTACCAAGACATTGCTCGTCCCTGTCAACGAGGTGGTGGGCGAACAACCACTGCGTTGAGTTATCAACATCAATATTTAACTCAAAAAACTGCATCACCAGTTAAAATGGAGCCAGCGCTCAGACAACAGTAACTACAAACATCAAAATTAGAGAACGTTGATCATAACACTGTCTTTGCATACTTTAGATGGAGGGGAGGAAACCATCACAGCGGTCCTCCTGCTCCATCTTATATCACGTTCAATGCGGCCAACAGGTATCCAGGCTCCGAACCGACTAATGGTAACACAGTTTCGACCAAACCATTGACACAGTTGTTTTACGTTGCGGTCCGCCCCGTAAGTGAGTGATCAGCGCGACTGACTGCCATTCAGTGGGCCGAGGTTTGATTCCCGACCTGGTTGGAGATTTTCTCTGCTCGGGGTCTGAGTGTTGTGTTGTCCTCTTCATCATTTCATCAACAAGTCGCCGGATGTTGCATCAACTAAAAAGATATGCGACTCTGCAGTTCAACTTCCCAGGTGGAAACTACCGGCTCTCAGTGCCGTACGATCAATTCATTTTATGTTGCACTGCCTTATTTGAAATTGAATCTATAGGTTCACAGAATGTTTGAAACATATCGGTATTGTTTAGTAAATGAATTATATTCTGTGCATTAAAGTTGTCTTCCATGTGCATGGACTACTTCATTAAAAATAGTACACAGAAACGTGATGTGCTCTGGGGAACCCAGATCATCAGCCCGCTAACAACCATCCGAATCCTGTCTACCCATGCTGTATACGTCCACATAAACTTCCCATGGCCAGTAAGGAGGTGCGCTAAATCCCTAGACCTTTCAGAATGTTTTATCCTATGGCTTTCTCTTATGTTCGGAAAAATCCAATAAAAGTGCCTTCCTGGGCGAATTCATCCCGTTTGGCTTGCCACAATTTAAGGATTTCCTCTCTCATTTCCCTTAAACTTCCCAGTGTTCCCCATAATAACTTATACTTTTTCAAACTTCCTTTTGCGAACCAGTATTTCACCGCTAATTGAAGAATTAACAAAAGGGACGAAACCTGACAATAACCAAAAGTCCGTCTGTAAGAGGGGTACCACATGCACTAATACATCGTGATAGTCGATTACACTGAAGTCATCTTACAGCCATGGTTGATTTCAGAACTCTCCATCTTGAACCATGCCCAACCAATGACTCATGTACACTTCCACGATTAAATGTGACTGTCTTGGGAGGGAAATAAAATATCCAATGGCGAAGACCAACTAGCCTATGTAACAAAGCCAGGGCCTTGCGTGCTACTGGGTCAACGTGTGTCATAAAGTTGAAGTTCTGATGTAGGTATGCGCCCATATATTTGCACACGCGTTCGCAAGAAACGGCTGTATTATAATTCTAACTGTTGGATTCCGTGGTCTATGGATAGCGGCTCTGTTTATCAATCAGAACGTCCTGGGTTCGAATCCCCTCACTGTTTAAATTTTGATTAATAATCAGAATGGGCAGCCGAAGACTTCCGGCATAAGAAGTCACCCCTTGTCAAGAGGGCGGAGGAGTGACAGAGGTACAGTTCACTCTCTTGTCCTAGGGGTGGGAAACTGCCCCTGAAGGCGAAAGAATCAGCAATGATCAACGGCACGAGTATGCAGAAGGCAATGGAAACCACTACATTACAGGCACGTAAAATGTATTCACTGGCCATGTGGTCTGTAATTGAAAAAGCGTCATGATGATCTTTCCAGTGGCAAAAGATTCCGGAGTAGTCCCCCACTCCGATCTCCGGGAGGGGACTGCCAAATGGGAGGTGACCATGAGAAAAAGACTGAACAATAAACGAAAAGAGACCGTTCTAAACTAGTCGGGGCGTGGAATGTCAGAAGCCTGGACGTGGTAGGGAAACTATAAAATCTGAAAAGGGAAATGCAAAGGCTCAATGTAGATATAATAGGAGTCGGTGAAGTGAAATGGAAAGAAGTCAGAGATTTCTGGTCAGATGACTATACGACAATATTGACAGGAGCAGAAAAAGGTATAGCGGGAGTAGGTTCAAAATGGTTCAAATGGCTCTGAGCACTATGGGACTCAACTGCTGAGGTCATTAGTCCCCTAGAACTTAGAACTAGTTAAACCTAACTAACCTAAGGACATCACAAACATCCATGCCCGAGGCAGGATTCGAACCTGCGACCGTAGCGGTCTTGCGGTTCCAGACTGCAGCGCCTTTAACCGCACGGCCACTTCGGCCGGCGCGGGAGTTGGATTCGTTATGAGTAGGAAGGTAGGGCAGAGAGTGTGTTACTGTGAACAGTTCAGTGACCGGGTTGTTCTCATAAGAATCGACAGCAAACCATCACCAACAACGATAGTTCAGGTACGTATGCCGACGTCGCAAGCTGAAGATGAAGAGATAGAGAAAGTGTATGAGGATATTGAAAGAGTAATAGAGTATGCAAAAGGGGGATGAAAATCTAATAGTCATGGAGGATTGGAATGCAGTTGTAGCAGAAGGAATAGAAGAAAGTGTTACAGAACAATATGGACTTGGGACAAGCAGTGAGAAAGGAGAAAGACTAATTGAGTTCTGTCATAAATTTCAGCTAGTAGTAGCGAGCACTCTGTTCAAGAATCACAAGAGGAGGAGGTATTCTTGGAAAAGACTAGGCGAAATGTGAAGATTTCAGTTAGATTACATCGTGGTCAGACATAGATTTCGAAATCAGATACTGTATTGTTAGGCATACCCAGGAGCAGATAGATCACAATATAGCAGTCATGAAGAGTAGGCTGAAGTTTAAGACGTTAGTCAGGAAGAATCAATTATCAAAAAAGTGGGATACTGAAGTGCTCAGGAATGACGAAATGCGCTTGAAATTCTCTAAGGCTATTATTACAGCAATAAGGAATAGCTCGTAGCAGTACAGTTGAAGAGGATTGGACATCTCTAAAAAGGGCCTCCACAGAAGTTGGAAAGAAAAACGTAGAACATAGGTACAAAGCAGGTAACTGTGAAGAAAACATGGGTAACAGAAGAAATACTTCAGTTGATCAGTGAAAGGAGGAAGTACAAAAATGTACCGGGAAACTCAGGAATACAGAAATACAAGTCGTTGAGGAAGGAAATAAATATGAGGTGTAGGGAAGCTAAGACAAAATGACTGCATGAAAAATGTGAATAAATCGAGAAAGAACTGATTGTCCGAAGGACACGCTCAGCATATAGGAAAGTCAAAACAATTTCGGTTACATTAACAGCAATGATGGTAGAATTAACTGTGCAAAAGGAATTCCTCTGTTAAATCTCGAGAATAAAGCTAATGGGTGGAAGGACTACATAGAAGGCCTCCATGATAGGAAGGACTTGTCTGATGACGTGACAGAAGATGAAGCACGAGTCGATAGGGAAGAGATAGCGGATCTGGGACTCGCATCAGAGTTTAAAAGAGCTTTGGAAAACTTAAGATCAAATAAGGCAGAAGGCACAGGTAATATTCCACTTGAATTTTTAAAATCATTGGGAAAGTGGCCAGAAAGTGTCTACTGATGATGGTGTGGGGGATATATGAGTCTGGAGGTATACCATCTGACTTTTGGAAAAATATCGTCCGCACAATTCAGAAAACAGTGAGAGCTGACAAGTGCGAGAATTATCGCACAACTTATGCATCCAAGTTGCTGACAAGAATAATATACAGAATAACGGAAAAGAAAATTGAGGATGTGCTAGATGATCAGTTTGGCTTTAGAAAAGGTAAAGGCATGAGAGAGGCAATTCGGATGTTGCGGGTGATAATAGAAAAAAGACTAAAGAAAAATCAAGACACTTTCATGGGATTTGTCGACCTGGAAAAAGCGTTCGACAACATTAAATGGTATAAGATGTTCGAAACTGTGAGAAAAATAGGGGTGAGCTATAGCGAGAGACTGGTAATATAAAATATGGACAAAAGCCAAGCCGGCCGTTATGGTCGTGCGGTTCTAGGCGCTACAGTCTGTAGCCGAGCGACCGCTACGGTCGCAGGTTCGAATCCTGCCTCGGGCATGGATGTGTGTGATGTCCTTAGGTTAGTTAGGTTTAATTAGTTCTAAGTTCGAGGCGACTGATGACCTCAGAAGTTAAGTCGCATAGTGCTCAGAGCCATTTGAACCATCTGACAAGACCCAAGAGTGAATAATAAGAGTGGGCGACCAAGAACGAAGTGCTTGGATTAAAAAGGGTGTAAGACAGGGATGTAGTCTTTCGCCACTAATTTTCAATCTGTACATCGAAGAAGCAATGATGGAAATAAAAGAAAGGTTTACGTGTGGAATTAAAATTCAAGGTGAAAGGATATCAATGATACAATTCGCTGATGACATTGCTGTCCTGAGTGAAAGTGAAGAAGAATTACATGATCTGCTGAACGGAATGAACAGTCTAATGAGTACACAGTATGGTTTGAGAGTAAATCGGAGAAAGACGAAGGTAATGAGAAGTAGTAGAAATGAGAACAGCGGGAAACTTAACATCAGGATTGATGGTCACGAAGTAGATAAAGGTAACCAATTCTGCTACCTAGGCAGCAAAATAACACATGACGGATGGAGCAAGGAGGACATCAAAAGCAGACTAGCTATGGCAAAAAGGGCATTCCTGGCCAAGAGAAGTCTACTAATATCGAATATCGGCCTTAATTTGAGGAAGAAATTTGTGATGATGTACGTCATGAATACAACATTCTATGGTAGTGAAACATGCTCTGCGGGAAAATCGAAACAGAAGAGAATCGAAGCATTTGAGATGTGGTGCTACAGACGAATGTTGAAGATTAGGTGGGCTAATTAGGTAAGGAATGAGGAGGTCCTGCGGAGAATCGGAGAGGAAAGGAATATGTGGAAAACACTGATGATGAGAAGGGACAGCAGCAAGCGTGAGAAAACTGGAGGCTACCACAGGTTAACTAATGCTCCAAGGATATCGATCATGACTCCAAGAACATATGTGCTCGTCGATGAGTTTGTAAACTCAGCCGCCGGGCTCTCTGCATCCTCAGTGGACTTACCCTGTATAAAACCATATTGCCTACATGTTATCACAATCTGATGGTCTAAATTCCACAGCACACAATATTCGAGAAGTTACTTCTTCTCCTTGTTTTGACTCTTCTTCTTCATTTGCCGCATGAAGACCAACTGTGGCCTGTTACGGTTCCCATCGTTTTCTGGACCCCCCAGGCTCTCTTTTCCTTACGTGACGTGGTAGTCTCTTTGGATTCATTAGTTGTTAATTTTCATTCAGTTTCTTTTTGTTTCCATCCTATGTTTCTTTCACACTCCAAATTTCCAACTCCTTTCGAATATGTTCATTTCGTACTCTATCTACACTCCTGGAAATTGAAATAAGAACACCGTGAATTCATTGTCCCAGGAAGGGGAAACTTTATTGACACATTCCTGGGGTCAGTTACATCACATGATCACACTGACAGAACCACAGGCACATAGACACAGGCAACAGAGCATGCACAATGTCGGCACTAGTACAGTGTAAATCCACCTTTCGCAGCAATGCAGGCTGCTATTCTCCCATGGAGACGATCGTAGAGATGCTGGATGTAGTCCTCTGGAACGGCTTGCCATGCCATTTCCACCTGGCGCCTCAGTTGGACCAGCGTTCGTGCTGGACGTGCAGACCGCGTGAGACGACGCTTCATCCAGTCCCAAACATGCTCAATGGGGGACAGATCCGGAGATCTTGCTGGCCAGGGTAGTTGACTTACACCTTCTAGAGCACGTTGGGTGGCACGGGATACATGCGGACGTGCATTGTCCTGTTGGAACAGCAAGTTCCCTTGCCGGTCTAGGAATGGTAGAACGATGGGTTCGATGACGGTTTGGATGTACCGTGCACTATTCAGTGTCCCCTCGACGATCACCAGTGGTGTACGGCCAGTGTAGGAGATCGCTCCCCACACCATGATGCCGGGTGTTGGCCCTGTGTGCCTCGGTCGTATGCAGTCCTGATTGTGGCGCTCACCTGCACGGCGCCAAACACGCATACGGCCATCATTGTCACCAAGGCAGAAGCGACTCTCATCGCTGAAGACGACACGTCTCCATTCGTCCCTCCATTCACGCCTGTCGCGACACCACTGGAGGCGGGCTGCACGATGTTGGGGCGTGAGCGGAAGACGGCCTAACGGTGTGCGGGACCGTAGCCCAGCTTCATGGAGACGGTTGCGAATGGTCCTCGCCGATACCCCAGGAGCAACAGTGTCCCTAATTTGCTGGGAAGTGGCCGTGCGGTCACCTACGGCACTGCGTAGGATCCTACGGTCTTGGCGTGCATCCGTGCGTCGCTGCGGTCCGGTCCCAGGTCGACGGGCACGTGCACCTTCCGCCGACCACTGGCGACAACATCGATGTACTGTGGAGACCTCACGCCCCACGTGTTGAGCAATTCGGCGGTCCGTCCACCCGGCCTCCCGCATGCCCACTATACGCCCTCGCTCAAAGTCCGTCAACTGCACATACGGTTCACGTCCACGCTGTCGCGGCATGCTACCAGTGTTAAAGACTGCGATGGAGCTCCGTATGCCACGGCAAACTGGCTGACACTGACGGCGGCGGTGCACAAATGCTGCGCAGCTAGCGCCATTCGACGGCCAACACCGCGGTTCCTGGTGTGTCCGCTGTGCCGTGCGTGTGATCATTGCTTGTACAGCCCTCTCGCAGTGTCCGGAGCAAGTATGGTGGGTCTGACACACCGATGTCAATGTGTTCTTTTTTCCATTTCCAGGAGTGTATTTGTACACATTCCTTCACTGCTTTTAGAAATCTCATTCCTGCTCCTTGAATTCGTTTCCCTCGTCCTTCATTCAATACCGACGATTAACTTCCATATCATAGGGTTAACAAAGCGACTGTTTTATGAAATTCTTGTGCTGTTTCTTTCCGTTCCTTATGCTTTAAAGTTCTATTAACCCTTCCAGGAATATTTCCGCATCTGTTCAAGAAAATCTGCTTATCTTCTTCGTAATGGGACGATATTTTACATCCAAGATATTCTAAATATTTTCTGAGATATTTTATATATTTTACACGTTCTATGGTGTTTCCATCAACTACAGTCTTACTTCCCACTGAATATTGTCTAAAAAGCCACTGCTTTGATTTACTAGAAGATATTTTCGTACTATATTCTTTACATATTTTATGTAGCTGAAAAACTGTTTTCGTAAATCATCTTCTCTTGAAAAAATCGGAGTAAAGTCATCATCATATAGTACTGATTTTAGCTTTATGAAATTGTTTACTTGTAGCCCAGTGTTTATCCTTAGATTACATCTGTGGAATACATCGTTAATGTAAATATTAAGTCTCAGCCACTTAAGACTACAAATCTATTCCTTGCAATCTTGAGTCCCGCCTTAAATTGTAACTAAAGATATATTTTTTGCCAGACGTTTTCCCTATTTATCGATGAAAGTGAGACAATGTCCTTCTAGATGACGAAATACTTGAATGCTGAAACACTTCATACAGAACAGAAATAAATTTAGGAAATAGTGTTTTTGGAATACATAATTATTCTTTAACAGTTGTTCATGTTTCGGTAAAGTTTCACATCGTCAAGAGGTTCGTGTAATATATACACTATTGGGATTATGGTGTTTACACTGAGGTAACGAAAGTCATGGACAACGTTAGGAACACGTACAAATCACGGAACTACCACGTACGCAAGGTATGAAACGGAAGTGGTATGGCGGAGCTGCCATTTGTACTCAAGTGATTCAAGTGAAAGGGTTTCTTAGGTGATTATGGCAGCACGGAGGGAATTAATAGACTTTGAACGCTGAATGCTAGATGGAGCTATATGTATGGGGCATTCCGTTTCGGAAATCGTTAGGAAATTCAATATTTCGAGAGCCACAGTGTCAAGAGTGAGCCGAAAATGCCAAATTTCAGACCTTAGTAATCACCATGAACAACGCAGTGGCCAATGACTTCCAGTTAACGACCAAGAGCAGCGGTGTTTGCATAGAGTTGTCATTGGGCGAAATTTGGCATTAATGGGCTATGGCAGCAGACGACTGATCTGAGCGCTTTTGCTAAAAGCACGACATCGGCTACAGCGCCTCTCCTAGCCTCGTGACCATGTTAGTGGGACCCTAGACGATTGGAAAACAGTGGCCTACTCAGATGATTCCCGATTTCATTTGGTAAGAACTGATGGTAGGGTTAGAGTGTGAGGCAAATTCTGCGTAGCCACGGACCCAAGTCGTAAACAGCAAGCTGTTGGTGGCTCCTTAATCGAGTGGGCCGTGTTTACTCTGAATAGACTGGGTCCTCTGGGCCATTTGAACCAATCATTGACTGGAAATAATTGTGTTCGCCTACTTGGACACCATTTGCAGCCATTCATGGACTTCAGCGTACTTGGAGACAACTGCAGCCACACATGGACTTCATGTGCCCGAATAATAATGTCATGTCACCGGTCGACAGTAGTTCGTTATTGGTTTCCGGAACATTCTGGACAATGTTAGCAAATGATTTGATCATCCAGACTGCCCAACGTGAATCCCGTAGAACTTTTGTGGGATATAATCAAGAGGTCAGTTCGTGCACAGCATACTACACCAGTAATACTTTAGCAATTATGGACAGCTATAGAGGCAGAAAGTCTCAGTATTTTTGTAGGAGACCTCCAACGACTTGCCGAGTCCGTGTCATGTCAAGTTACTGCCCTACGCCAGGCAAAAGGAGATCCGACACGATATTAGGATGTATTCCATGTCTTTTGTCGCCTCTATATTCATAATGCGACTGACAATACGTACAGATAAAGAAAGATTGATAATGCTCGTAAGGTGAGAGGTGATAGGAACACGTAATGCCCATAGGAAACTTGTCGAAAATGATCGTTTTGTTGGTCCATGTGTTATGGTATGGGGCGGCACACGTTGCGTTGGCCTGCTGACCTCCAGATCTCTGAAGACGGTACACTGTCGGTCAAAGTTATTATAAATGAGTACCCCTTCCCTATGTGTGTCTTTTCAGGAGTGCATTTGGTCCTGACTTCATTTTTATACATGACAGTGCGCGACCGTATCGAACTGAGCAGGTGGAGAAGTTCCTACAACGAGAGGATATTCGACGAATGGACTGGCTTGCCCTCTTCCTCTAATTATACGACTTATACCCAAACGAGCACGTATGGGGGAACGTATTGTAGCACGTCCACATGCTCCAGCTACAATCCAGCAGTTGTCAACCGCTATGGCGGAGGAATGGAACACCCTACCACAAGAACTGTTCCGTAACCTTGTGGCTATACCACAAGAACTGTTTAGCAACCTTTTGGCAATACCACAAGAACTGTTTAGCAACCTTGTGGGTATACCACAAGAACTGTTCAGCAACCTTGTGGCTGTACAACAATAACTGTTCAGCAACCTTGTGGCTATACCACAAGAACTGTTCAGCAACCTTGTGGCTATACCACAAGAACTGTTCAGCAACCTTGTGGCTATACTGCAAGAACTGTTTAGCAACCTTTTGGCTATACCACGAGAACTGTTTAGCAACCTTGTGGGTATACCACAAGAACTGTTCAGCAACCTTGTGGCTGTACCACAATAACTGTTCAGCAACCTTGTGGCTATACCACAAAACTGTTCAGCAACCTTGTGGCTATACCACAAGAACTGTTCAGCAACCTTGTGGCTATACTGCAAGAACTGTTTAGCAACCTTGTGGCTATACCACAAGAACTGTTAGCAACCTTGTGGCTATACCACAAGAACTCTTTAGTAACCTTGTGGCTTTACCACAAGAACTCCTTACTAACCTTGGTTCTAGAATGGGACCACGTTGCAGAGCATTATCTGCCACCCGTTGTGACCATACAGCCTACTAGGTACCATTTCCCGCCTTTTGTGTTGTCCACGTGACTATCATGACTTTCGATGACTACAACGCAACTGTTGTCTTAGAATCAAAGTGTCATTTCAGATCGTCTCATAGAGTATTCCTGTTACTTTCCTTCTGTGCTATACCAAGTGGCTCTTTTTCTGTATGGTCCAAGTTTCATCAAGATACGTTGCATCACAATGATACATCATGCGAAAGTTATTCTCGTTCATTAGTTTAGCCCATCGGTGTTGGAGCATATGCTATAATCGAACATTATGAATCACCTTGAAGAAAATGACTTGTTGATACATAACCAACACGGATTCATAAAATATCGTCCTTGTGCAACACAGCTGGCTCTTTATTCCCACGAAGTAAAGAGTGCTGTCGAAGAGGGATCTCAGATCGAGTCCTCATTCTTAGATTTCCAGAAGGCTTTTCATACCGTTCCTCACAAGCGACTATTAATCAAATTGCGTGCATATGGAGTATCGTCTCATTTGTGTGAACGGGTTCGCGATTTCCTCTCGGAGAGGTCACAGTTCGTTGTGATGGACGGTAAATCATCGAGCAGAACAGAAGTGATATCTGGCGTTCCGCAATGTAGTGTCATAGGCCCTCTGCTGTTCCTGATTTACATAAATGATCTAGGTGATAATCTGAGCAGCCCCATTAGATCGTTCGCAGATGACGCTGTAACTTACCGTCTAGTAAAATCATCAGACGATCAATTCCAATTACAAAATGATCTAGAGAGAATTTCTGTATGGTGCGAAAAGTGGCAATTGGCACTAAACAAAGAAAAGTGCGAGGTCATCCACATGGGTACTAAAAGAAATCCGATAAATTTTGGGTATACCATAAACCGCACAAATCTAAGGGCTGTCAATTCTACTAAATATCTAGGAATTACAATTACGAGCAACTTAAATTGGAAATACCACATAGATAATACTGTGTGAGAGGCGAAACAAAGGCTGCGCTTTGTTGCCTGAACACTTAGAAGACGCGACAAACGCACTATAGACATAGCCTACATTACACTTGTATGTCTTCTGCTGGAATACTGCTGCGCGGTGTGGGATCCTTACCAGGTAGGATTGACGGAGGACATCGAAAAAGTGCAAAGAAGGGCAGCTCGTTTCGTGTTATCGCGCAATGGGAGTGAGAGTGTCACTGATATGATACGCGAGTTGGGGTAGCAGTCACTGAAACAAAGGCGGTTTTCTTTGCGGCGAGATATATTTACGAAATTTCAATCACCAACTTTCTCTTCCGAATGCGAAAATATTTTGTTGACACCCACCAACGTAGGAAGAAATGATCGTCATAATAAAACAAGAGAAATCAGAGCTCGAAAGGAAAGATTTAGGTGTTCCTTTCTCCCACGCGCCATTTGAGAATGGAACGGTAGAGAAGTAGTATGAAAATGGTTCGATGAACCCTCTTCCAGCCACTTAAGTGTGAATTGCAGAGTAACCATGTAGATGTCCTCCAGACGTATACGTTCCCGTGAGTAAATCTTACTACTTTTCCCTCGTATTGGCTTCGGGGGAGGGGGGAGGGGGAACCTGGAGTGAATATTGTTCCAAACTTGGCTCCAGTTACACGTCGGGTTTTGACAAACAAGGAATACCTTTGGATGTCCTGCAAGGGAAAAAAAATCATATGAATGGATCGCCGGCCGTCGCACGTAGTGTGGATCAATATAACGGGGCTCCAAATAATAGTCTAATACTGCCATTGGCGGCGATCAGTCCGCTTCGAGGCTTATCAGTGACCTGTCATCTACGCGGCGACGTTTGCTGAACCATCTTTCTGTTACGCATCGTTAGAGCTACCCAGGCAAACCCACGAGCTGTCCTTGCAGTTTCCCCTTCTGCAGGTGACTCTCTCCCGCTTTCCATGCTTCAGATACAGTAAATTCTTCTCCATATCTATCGGAACTAGTACTCCTGGGAGAGCTATGGACTAAGGAGAGTTTTCAGAACATATCGTTCCCTCTGTGGCAAATTATGCATTGATCATGCTCTTAGAAAGACGCGAGAAACGTCTGGGAAATTATAATAAACAATTTACATCAAGAATGAGATTTTCAATCTGCAGCGGAGTATGCGCTGATATGAAACTTCTTGGCAGATTAAAACTGTATGCCGGACCGGGACTCGAACTATTGACCTCTGCCTTTAGCGGGCAAGTGCTCTACCATCTGCGCTACCCAAGCACGACCCACGACACGTCATCACAGCAATGTTTGCAGAAGAGTTTCTGTGAAGTTTGGAAAGTGGGAGAGGAGGTACCGGCAGAATTGAAGCTGTGAGGACGGCCCGTGAGTCGTGCTTGGGCAGCTCAGATGGTAGAGTACTTGCCCACGAAAGGCAAAGGTCCCCAGTTCGAGTCTCGGTCCGGCACAGAGATTTAATCTGCCAGGAAGTTTCAATTTACATCAATTTGAACCCATAAAGTTATGTGAAAAACTAGAAAAATTAAAGCTTTCTTACAGAACATACGACATGACTCTTTTTGTGAGCTAGACGAGAACGTGTCTCTTACAACCAGACATAAGTTATGCAGCGATCACTAAATCAGTCATATCTCTCATTGCGATCTTTCACGTTACGCTGCAACTGCTCAAACCTAATGTTTAGCAGAAACGTACATAATCACTGACAGACGCTAATGATAATTCTATAATGAATAAAACGTCGTATTATAGACTTCAGTTAGGACAGGTTTCTTAAAGTAATTACTTTACTATTGACGAAAGCGATGCGACCATGTTGCTCCACATAATTATCTCTCGCAGTTGTGTACATAACTCATTTCATTAAATAAATACGTTCATCCGATTTGTCATACAAGCTTGTGTAACAATAACTGGTATCAAATGTACCTCAGACATTCATTGTGCGTGATGGTGGCGGTCGCTTATGTCTCATATTAATACAATTGGTGGCTTTCTTGGTTCAAATTAGATTCAACTGAAAATATCAATTGCTGTATCGGTAACGTTTTTGTATGCTTAACTACCCTGTACGTTTCTAATTATTGCACCTCCATCACTAGTAGATTTAAAGCAGTTTATAAAGTAAGGTTGTATTTCATGTGCAGCTTTGGGTAGCCTGTGGCATTTCAATAGTCAGTGCTCCATTAACAATCTCTTTTACGTCACACACTATCTTCAGCGTGTAGTATGTGATTTAAGTACGACTTGGAAACGGATAGGAATACCATGAACCACATACAAAAAATCCTGATTGGTAGGAAATAAAAGTGAGGGTGGGTTTGAAGTTCACTTTTGTACGTTTTTCTTAAATAATTCGAAAAACACTGCATCTAAGCGAAAAAGCAATCACAGTACAAAATTAAACTACATTCAGATTCATACAAAAGATCTTATTTATTTTATATCTTTGAATAATACTTTGCGCAAAGAGTGCGATTGGATACTGAATATCCTGCGGAACACACATTGCTGTAGCATAAGTAATTTAGGCCAATGCGTGGGAGTTTCCGAACTTCATAGGCCACAAGTGTCCCATATCAAATTGTTCGTCTTCACTTTCTCTACACTTCTGTGGTATCTTGTATTCCACTCGTGATTGGAAAAGAAAATCTCAAAAGGTTTAACATGCGCTTACATACTATTTAGTGAGTTGTTACTACTTGTCCATTGATGTAGCATCATGCTTGGAATATGTTGTCAGTGATCATATGTGTCGCATGAGCAGTTGTCTTCAGAACTCTGCTCACACAGAGCAGATCTGGAGTCACTACAGTCCAAATGGCTCGCCAGCAGATCCGGCTCACTGGCCAGTTGCATAGAGAGGATCGCAAAGCGAGTCAGGAGTCACTCTAGTCCCTGTACTCTTGGCTTACTCACCGATTCAGCTTGATTCCTTGAGTCAGCACTTCTCCATCCGAGTTCAGCTCTAGAGGATGTTGTTCTTTGTCATAATAACAGTGTGTATTGTTGTAATTATTACTTTATTTCCACATATAATATGATAGTGCTTGTGTATTTTGGTTTCCTTTCTTTATTTATTTTACTTAACTGGATAAGATTAATGTCTTCAGGACCCCTCTTGCATTGTACCAGGTTTTTATATGTAACTTAAAAACTTATTACAGCACATTTACTTAGAAAGATCATAATGTTTTAGAATGACATGCCTTCCTCTTTTGTGTTCATGTCTACGCATTTGCCTATTACACCATCTTAGTTGAAATTATTGATCTTTCCACCTTTTCCTTGCTCTTCCTAAGGATCCTTTGCTCGCTGGGTAATAATGCATCGTTAATCCATGTATTGTAATATTTCCTTCAGCTGTTCCTGTATTCCTTAATTTGCTTGTTTAACCTCTTCACTCCAAGTTCTTCTCTGACGTCAGCATTCATCGTCCCATCAGATAGTGTGTACCCAGCTACTCTTCTTAGGATTCGCATTTGCAAGGCTTGTATTCTTTGTTTATTTCTTTTCTTTACGCTCGACGATTCACTTACAAGTGTCGTAGCTGGTACTGACATCCTTTTGTAGAACTTAGCTAAAGTTTCTGTGGTGTCACCGCCAGACACCACACTTGCTAGGTGGTAGCTTTAAATCGGCCGCGGTCCATTAGTACAGGTCGGACCCGCGTGTCGCCACTGTCAGTGATCGCAGACCGAGCGCCACCACACGGCAGGTCTCGAGAGACGGACTAGCACTCGCCCCAGTTGTACGGACGACTTAGCTAGCGATGCACACTGACGAAGCCTCGCTCATTTGCAGAGCAGATAGTTAGAATAGCCTTCAGCTAAGTCAATGGCTACGACCTAGCAAGGCGCCATAGCAATTGATAGTTATCGTATGAAGCATGTCTCATCAAGAACGATGTATACAAATGATGGATTAAAGTTAAGTATTCCAGAAGCTACGTACTTTTCTTTATAGCATTCATTACGTATCCTGTTTCAGACCTCACGCCATCCTGCGTGAGTTTAAGCGCGTGCCTTTGGTTACCCGTCACTGTGGACTGGCTGTCTTGTCAGTCCACAACAGTTTCCTTCCTTCCTTTAGTTCTGAAGGGCCATACATTGTTCTGTTAAAGTAATTAAACCCTCCGACTTTCTTTTGTATGTCGATTTCCATCATGACTGACGTAGTATTTCCTAAGATGTTGAAAGTTTACTCATTATGTTTTCTGATAGTTACTGGGAATTGGTCCCTGACCGCTGAAGACCATACCTTCTCTTTTCTCTGAACACACAAACAGATTATGCACTTTCTGTTACGGATAAAATATTAACAGCTGCTTGGAGTGTGTTCTCAGCTCCCAGGAATTTACAACCAGGCGCATTTCTCGAAGTAGACAAATATTTATCTTAGCCATACTAACCTAGAAACAGCGACCAAATAAAGTGGTGGGAAACCAAATAATTGTTGTACCCAATGCTGTACCAACAGGTTCGGAAAATATTATATATCCTAGCTGTGTCAGACCCCTTTTCAAAAGTAGGACAAATAGGCATCTAGAAAAGAAACTGACTCACTTCAAGGATAATACATATTTATAGGATCCCGTGTAGTTGTGGGGAGCTATACGTGGTACTACAGAAAGAACGCTCAAAAAACGACTTGAAGAGCACAAGGGCAATTGCAGAACACGGGAGATTGACAGATCAGCTGTTGCGGAACATGCTTTTCAGCCAGGAGACCACAACATCCATTTTGATAGGACTCAATTACTGGCAGCCATGAGCGGATGCCTTGAAAGGTTTGTACAGAGAGACCATAGAGATTGGAAAACACCCGAAGAATTTCAGTAGGTAGGAGGAGGGCGTGAAACTGAATGACATCTAGGATTCCGCTGCTGAAGAAGATGTGTACCAGTTTTCCATTATGGGGCAACAGCAACAGCGGACGACGGCGGTCGACAGCGGCCAATTTCGCTCGAGTACAGTTGAGTCTCGATTATCCGTTATAAACCGGCCGCGGCAAGGTCGGATAAGCGGGAAGGTCGGATAACAGGGAAAATAATACAAAAAAAAAGACTAAAGTAGGCCAAATGAATTTAACATTTAATACAATACAAATCAAATTAGACTGAATAGATATTTACTGTGTGAAGAAGTTAGTAATTGTCTTGTTTGCCTGCGGTTTGCCGTTTTTTGCCGCTAACTCACGTAGTCTATTAAGAAGTAAAACCTCGGTAGACGATGTTTCCTCCGGTTGCTCTACATATTTTAAAGCAGTTTCTGAGGCCTTGTGTCCTTCGTTGTGAGAAATCTTGGGCGCACTTTCCTCCACTACATCCGCTTCTTTGTCTTCTTTTTCGTTTACCATGTTGACTATTTCTTCATCTGTCACTTCAAATTCTTCGTCTTAGACAATCCATTAATTTATGTCATCTTCTGTGGCGTCAGCACATCCCAGAACTTTTCGTAACAATGAAAGCAGGGTAGTATTTTCTGGTTCGATCTGCTGCTGTAGATTGTCATCATCTGAAGAATTTTCTTGATTTTCCTGTAGCTAAATTTTCCAGGATTTTGCAATTGTATTTGCTCCAACACTCTCCCAAGATTGGGCCACGTCATAAGCTACATCTTTCAAATTAATACGGCGCAACTGCTCTAGCATGTCTTCTCCCTTGTCCATAGTATTAATTAAAGAGGAAAGCAAGTTTCTGCGGTAGTTTTTCTTCAGTGTCTCTAAGGTCATTTGGTCGAAGGGCTGACATAAGGATGTCACATTTGGAGGCAAAAACATGGACTTTATGTTGTGGACTGGCAAGACAGCCAATCCACTAGAAGGAAGCCGAAAGGCACGCGTTTAAGCTCACGCAGGCTGGCGTGAGGTCTGGAACAGGACACGGAAATGAGACTAGTAAAAAACGTACGTATCTTCTGGAATACTTAACTTTAATCCATAATTGGTGAACATAGCTCTTGACGGTACAGGTTTTACAGCATCAATAGTAACTGGTAATGGCGCCTTGCTAGGTCGTAGCAAATGACGTAGCTGAAGGCTATGCTAACTATCGTCTCGGCAAATGAGAGCGTAATTTGTCAGTGAACCATCGCTAGCAAAGTCGGCTGTACAACTGGGGCGAGTGCTAGGAAGTCTCTCTAGACCTGCCGTGTGGCGGCGCTCGGTCTGCAATGACTGATAGTGGCGACACGCGAGTCCGACGTATACTAACGGACCGCGGCCGATTTAAAGGCTACCACCTAGCAAGTGTGGTGTCTGGCTGGCGGTGACACCACACTTTATATCTTGATCTTGAAGTTCATCTCCATTAGGATGACAAGTGGCACTGTCTAGAAGCAACAGTGCTTTGCGGGGCAAGTTGTTGGCTTTAAGAAACTTTTCCGTTTGTGGCACGAACTCGTTAAAAAACCATTCTTTAAAAATGATTGATCTCATCCAAGCATTTTTTGGTTGTAATATTTCATCGGTAAAGCATTTTTTGATGCATTTTTAAACGCTCTAGGTTTTCTTGCCTTACCTATCATAGACAGTTTTCAAATGTGTTGTGGCGTTACTGCATGCAAGAACAGTCACTCTTTCTCTGCTACGTTTGTAGCTTGGCGCTGCCTTTTCGGCCTTTGACGCTAATGTTTTTTCCGGTAACATTTTATAACTGACACCAGTCTCGTCGCAGTTAAACATTTGATCGCCTGTTAAGTTTTCCTTGTCCAATACCTTGTGAAGTTTATTCCTAAACAATTGAACAGCTTCAAAATTTGCTGAAAGCTTTTCAACACAGACGTTAATTTGCCGAATTCCGTATCTTTTCTTCCATCTATGGAGCCAGATTACACTAGCTGTGAAATCAGGTTCACCTTCGTGTAGTTCGTTACGAAACTTTAAGGCTTTGTCCTGCAAAATAAGTCCCGACATGGGTACACATTCTCTATGCTGAGTAAACCATGGGAACAAAGTTTCACTTACTTGTTAATAATCACATTTTTTCATGGTTTTCCGATCTTCCAAAACAGCCGAGGATGCTCGCTGAGAACACCATTTCTCAATTTCATTGCGTTCCTTTTCCAGTCTCCAACTGTTGTTTTTCCGACGTTTTAATAAAGTTTCACCATTGTCCATTCTTTTTAGAACTTTAAGTTTTTCTTCCATTGAAACGACCACCTTTTTCCGTTTTGAACCATCGCCACAAATTTTTACAGTAAACGAAGTGCAACACGTCCACTCCACTACAGATCTAACAAGGGAACCTCCCCATCGCACCCCCCTCAGATTTAGTTATAAGTTGGCACACTGGATAGGCCTTGAAAAACTGAACACAGAACAATCGAGAAAACAGGAAGAAGTTGTGTGGAACTACGAAAAAATAAGCAAAATATACAAACTGAGTAGTCCATGTGTAAGATAGGCAACATCTAGGCTAACATGAGCTGAGGAGTGCCGTGGTCCCGTGGTTAGCGTGAGCAGCTGCCGAGCGAGAGGTCCTTGGTTCAAGTCTTCCCTCCAGTGAAAAGTTTAATTTCTTTATTTTCGCAAATTTATGATCTGTTCGTTCGTTCATTGACGTCTCTGTTCACTGTAATAAGTTTAGTGTCTGTGTTTTGCGACCGCACCGGTAAACCGTGCGATTAGTAGACGAAAGGACGTGCCTCTCCAATGGGAACCAAAAACATTTGATCGCAAGGTCATAGGTCAACCGATTCCTCCACAGGAAAACGCGTCTGATATATTCTATACGACAGAGGTGACGGCATGTGCGTCACATGACAGGAATATGTTGTCGACCCACCTAACTTGTACACTTGGCGAATGGATAAAAAGATTCTTTTACCTTACCCGATTTCGGTTTTCTTGTGGATGTGATAATCACTCCCAAAAAGTGATGAAAACATAAGAGATTGTCCAATAAACTGAAAATAAAAAATTAAACATTTTACTGGAGGGAAGTCTTGAACCAAAGACCTTTCGCTCCGCAGCTGCTCACGCTAACCACGGGACCACGGCGGTCCTGGGCTTACATTAGCCTAGATGTTGCATATGTTACACATGGACTACTCAGTTTGTATATTTTGCTTATTTTTTCATAGTTCCACGCAACTTCTTCCTGTTTTTTCGATTGATCTGTGTTCAGTTTTTCAAGGCCTATCCACTGTGCCAATTTATAACTAAATCTGAGGGGGGTGCGATGGGGAGGTTCCCTTGTAAGTACTGAGGAGTGAGGAGTAGCAGACGGCGACAATGAACTGAGTATCAACAAACAACACGTCGTCGGCTGGCGCACGGCCGGTGCGGTGAAAGGGTCGGATAACACAGAAGGTCGGATAACCGAAGATCGGATAATCGAGACTACTGTATTCAAAACGTGTGACGTCACATCACTGCGCGGACGCGGAATGTTGCCGTAGTCAGTAGCGTGCCTGGGTGTTACTCTGACGTTAAAAGTAGCTACGATCCCCCTTGAAAATGTCCTCCGCAGATGGGGAAACGTTGGGTTTTAAGGTGAAAACCATTCGACCACAGCATAACAGCCCGGAAAATTTCATTAATTGTGAAAGGTTATGTTGCTACAGCGAAAAACCAACACTAAAAGGGGACATCCCTGCAGTACTCTTCGTTCAATCGGCACCGCAGCTATCAGCTGCCCACTAATGTTCAGCCTCTATCTCATTTCAGTTGTGCACTTCTTTATCAGTTTTCTGATTGGCTCATTAAAATCCATCTTCTCTATAGTGTTAACTAAGAACTGGTGATTAAGGTTGCTTTGTTAAAATATAGGAAAACTATAGTTAATCACGTCTTGCTTATCCACGTGAAATGTAAGGGTATATGATCTCTGCTCCCGCCAAAAACATTTATGAACTTCCAGCATGGTAGAGTAGCTTGGGGCAGCAACTTCTGTTAATCAGCAGAACGAAAGACCAGCTCAAAGTCGTAAATCTTACATTTTATTCACTCGATGACTAGTTTCGGGCTGAGACCCATTTTCGAACAATCGTAACATAGTCGAAAATGGCATTTCCGAAGGTGTCAAAAATGTGCAACTAACAGTTACAGTGCATTCAAGTAGTTATCAGTATGCACTCTAACCGTTCGTTGTACATTTTTCACATCTTCGGAAATGCCGTTTTCTACTACGTTACGATGATTTGGAAATGGGTCTCGGCCCAAAACTAGTCATCGGGTGAATAAAATGTAAAATTTACGGCTTTGGACCGGTTTTTGTTCTACCAAAAGATTTATCATTGGCCACCGTTTGGATTCACTTGCTTGGTAGAGCCCATTCAGTTTTAGGTATATTTGTTCTGTTGTCATAACACGCGTTAGAATTTTAAAGTCGGTATTGAACAAAGTAAGAAGACAGAAAGTTTACTCTGGGCAATCTTAGCATATCGTCACCTAGAGACACTTCCAGCTGCCGTGTGCCACTCCCCAGAAAAAATTTTCTGTCTGGTGTGTGTGACTATTACAGGGTGAGGCAGTGAAACGGCACGATTTCGATAGTGGTTGTCGGGCGCGGAGGGGGGTTGCGAGAGTGAGGGAAGTGACCTTGGGCGTCTAGAGTGGTGGAAGTTTCAGTAGCCATGGAGCGTTGGTCGAGTGCGCAACGTGCATATGCCGTAAAGGCATATTACAAAAACGCGGATAGTGTGGTTGGTGCTCAACGCGCCTTTCGTCGTGAATTCAACCTGCCGCCACGGGCTCCCGTGCCATCAAGGAAAGCCATTCTCCTTTGGGTTAAAACCTTTGAAGCTACTGCTAGCACAACAAAGAAAAGAGGCGGCAGCAGAAAAACAATCCGGACACCCGAGAACATTAATCGTGTGCGCGAAGCGTTGGGACGAAGTCCGCGAAAATCCGCGAGACGGCACAGCGCAGAACTTGGTCTCAGCAATCGATCAGTAAGACGGATTTTGAAGAGTGACCTTCACTATCATCCATACAAAATTCAGGTAGTGCAAGCCCTTAAACCTAATGACTACAATAACCGTATACGCTTTTGCCAGTCAATGCTTAACGTTATTGAACGAAATGAAGAAAGAGTGCATAACTTATGGATGAGTGATGAAGCCCACTTTCATCTTAGTGGGTACGTAAATAAGCAAAACTTCAGATATTGGTCCTCAGATAACCCGCACGAACTTCATGAAAAACCTCTCCATTCTGAAAAAGTAACATTCTGGTGCGCAATGTCATCTCGTGGAATCGTGGGGCCCTATTTTTTTGAAGATGAAGATGGCAACACAGTGACGGTAAACTCTGGACGTTATGCTGACATGTTGACCATTTTTGGTCTGCCTGGAATTGATCGACATGATCCAGATGCTGAAACACTCTTCCAGCAAGATGGTGCAACAAGCCATACTGCTAATGTCTCAATGGAATTGCTCAGACTTGCATTTCCAGGACGTCTAATCAGCAGGAATGGCGATTTCCCCTGGCCTGCCCGTTCACCAGATCTGACGGCACCAGACTTTTTTCTTTGGGGCTACCTCAAGTGCAAAGTCTTCCAGGAAAATCCACCAAGAACAAAAGAAGACCTGAAGGAGCGAATTCGACAGGAAATTAACAACATTCCAGTACAGATGCTACGAAACGTCATGGGACAATTTCATCTCAGGCTTAGACAATGTGTGCAAAACCAAGGACGACACCTCACTGACACCATATTTAAAAAATGATTGTTTTTAAGTTAAATCTTTAATTTCCACTCTTGTACTTGAAATCCATGTTCAACTATTATGATTTTACTTGTAAATAAATCTTTGGTGGTTTTACAAAATCGTGCCGTTTCACTGCCTCACCCTGTATATGGAAAGCGCAATGGTCAGTGAAGTTCCCGAGCCATATCACATAATCTTGCAGTCTATTAATATGTCGTTGGAGATATAAAGGATGGTCCAAAAATCCACGGAAATATTTCTGGAAAGGTCCAGCACATGCAGGAGGTAACGCAAGAGTGCAGAAATTGGTATTATTGAGACGTAGATCATGGAAGTCGGTTACCAAATGCGTGGCCAACGCTTCCTACGCACTAGCCCTAGTGGTACCGCAGTCTTATGTGACAGTATTGTAGTGTTGCTGGAATTACTGTACTCCTTGGCTACAGACTGTTCTAGTGGGCAACACGGTACAACCCTTTTAGCATATTCACAGCTGTCGCTGTCATAAGGATTCTCCAGGTACAAGTTACTTCTTGATACAATACTTTACCAACCTCCGTATGTATTGTAGAAATTTATTTTATGAACCTCTTATATGCCACCAGTTTCGGCATTACATTGATGCCATCTTCAGACCCCACACGTCATAGTCGTAAACTCGCTATACACGGAAAGGAGCCGTATAACAGGATCCGTGAATCAAATAGCTATTCAACAGCTCTTGGTGGCCAGGCGACACAGACTGTTGCATAGCTATTTGATTCATGGATCCAGTTATATGGCTCCTTTCCGTGTATAGCGATTTTACGACTATGACGTGCGGGTCCTGAAGATGGCATTAACGTAATGCCGAAACTAGTGGCTGAAACGTCCTCTTAGAACAATTATACATGACTGTGCTTAAACTGACATACAATTTTTTTGGCGCAACGCAATCTGACTTTCAACAATCCCTACAAAAGAATGGCCCTGACTAACATTAACCTATACGTTTCACAAATCACTTACCTCACAAAAATCTTGGTTACTCGAACTACTGCAATACAGCGAGTACCACTACTGCCAGCTAAATAAAAGATTCAAACTACGGAAGGCACTAACTACTGATAGGCATAGTTAGCAAATGAAAGATTTTAATAGGGAACAAACAATGTATTTACCTTAATAGTCATCAAAAGTCGTAATATATATAGCAGTTCATGACATCCAGTCTTACAAATTTAAAAGCTCCGCCATTTCTCTCCCCACATCCACCACTGTTGGCGGCTCACCTCCAACTGCGCAACGCTACGCGCTGTTAATGGCAGACAACAATGCAAACTAGCCACAGCACAGCCAGTGATTTTCATACAGAGCGCTACGTGGCGTTACCAATAAGAAAACCTAAACAGCCTACTCACATGGCATATAAGAAATTCATAAAATAAATTTCTACGATATATACGGATGTTGGTAAATTTTTGTATCAAGAAATACATGCCAGTCGTTGTCCTACAGTCCATAATGGATCAATAAAGGTGCAGGTTAGGCGCTGCTGTAATGTTATACTGCGACCGCTGATTTTCTTGCACGTGTTGATTTAGACAATGGTGTATTCAGATTCTGGGTACGGATCCATGCGTTTCATGTATGTCTTGGAAAATGGCAATTCTGTAGAAGTTCTATCCAGACTGTGAGGTCGTGAGAGGAAGACATTCCAAGAAGTGCACCACCGCTTATGGGAGCATGATAGTTTCATACCGTTACTTGGAACAAGAGGAGGGTCAAGACGCACCAACACTGCAGCTGTAGATGCTGTTGTTGACGCTGCAGGACAGAATTGCAGATCAGCAGTCGGCTCTTAGTTCGTCAGCTAGATGTCCTTCACAACACCTCTGGCAACATATGCTTGAACAACAGGTGTATCCTTACCACCTACAGCGGACTAAAACATTGGCCTCTGTAGATATTCCAGCAAAACTTACTTTATGTCGGTGGTTTATCCAATAACGCGGCACGAGGCCTGCTTTTCCAGCAGTGGTGCTAGGGACGGACGAGACAACATTCACGCGTGGTGACTTTCAGAATTTCCATAACTGGTGTGAGTAGGCAGACATCAATCTACGGGCGACTGTTAAAGTACCAACGAATATTCGCCATCAACGTCTGTGCCCGGATTATCGATACTACTTGGTAGGACCCTAAGTACTTCCCTACCGCCTTGATTGGTGGAAATACAGGCGGTTATTGCGCAGGAGCTTACCTCGTAAGTTGGGAGATCCTTCACAACAGCTCTGGCTACAGACGTACTTCGTGCACGATGGTACCCCAGCCCAATTTAGTGATCTTATCCGACAACACACGGCTTACTGTGAAGCTAATCGCTGGGAATTCCCCCCCCCCCTTCCCCCCCCCGCCACACGCTTACTTGATTTAAGCCCGATGGGCTTCTTTCCTGCGGGGACATTTTAAGGCTCTGGTACAGGCCACACCTGTGAAGAATGAAGTATCACTTTCTGAAAAATTCAGGCGGGCAGTCAAAGAATATGAATTTTTGAACGTGTTCGTGTCTCACTGGGAGGACAAGCAGAATCCTCTGCACTGGCGGAGGGTGACGATGTCGGACACGTATGGTAGTAAATTGGGCGTATCATTGTGAAAATAAACTGCAGTTCCTCATGTATTAGGTAACCGACATCCTTGTCTGATACCTCAATTAATATTCATTTCCGGAGCCATCGTCGTATGATTTTTCTGTTACCACCTGTATATTTTGAATCTCTTCCTGAAATACGACTAAGTATTTTTGGAATACCTTCTGGATTCTGTCTAGGACACTGGCGGACTGGCTACTAACGTATGTGTAGCGTATAACACGAGGGTGGAGACAGACTCACCTGTGTTTGACGTCTAAGCCATCTGTCAATGTTCTTAATTCTGTACAGAAGTTATAATTCGCCTTCTGAACGTCTTTCCTTGTTAATTATTGTATTTCGACGAGCATTAGCATGAAGAGCTGTGATAATGTCTCTAAATAGCTGACTTCCTGCTCTCCTACCATTTGTGCTCGTTGAGTCTGAGGAGCATATCCTCCATCAGGGCAGCAATTCCTCTTGATGAGTGTAGGCATACTTCAACTATACTTTGAACAGCCCTTGTGTGTGCAGGACCGTTCATCGAGATTCATCACTAATACTGAGTGTCGCATCAAATAAAAGCCCTACGTCTACATTCGCAGAATACAAGTAATTGGATAATCATTTTAATTTTATGCCTGATTGAATTGTGTTAATGACGGCAATCGCTATTTTATACCACTGAACTCTCGCTTCCATTATTTGATATCGTATAACAATATTACGTTGTTTTCTACATTTTATGAATTTGCCGTAGTCATCGATAGTCCCTTTCATTCATTTACTTTCGAAGTAACATCCAAGTGTGAGGAGGGTCAGCATTATTCACTGCATTTTGTTCACTGCAAGCCGTTTTTCAGTTGTATCTTCCTGCTTATCACAATAGAAAAGCACTTCGTCTTTAGGCCACAAGTGGCCCATCCGGACCATCCGACCGCCGTGTCATCCTCTGAGGATGCGGATAGGAGGGACGTAATGACGTTTTTTTTTTCTTTCGAAAAATGGTGGCAACAGTGAACGGCGGCCCCGATGGCCACCCATCCAATGCAGGCCACGTCCGACATCGCATAACTTCGGTGGTCTGATCTGACAGGAACTGGTGTATCCACTGCAGCAAGGCAGTTGCCACTTCCTGCTTAATCTCCCACTCTAATATTCTTTATCAGAATCGTTTACTGTAAGTTCACTTTTCGTTTCTCCCTGCGAATCATCTTTGTATTCTCTATCTATTTATTACTTATTTTTTGTAACTGCCACATTTTGAATTTGTGTACGACTTTCTCTCTTGATGTCTTCGCAACACATTGAGGCTTTGTAGCCTTCTGGTTGCTGCTACTTCCCTCCGCTGCTCCTGCTGAGTGTTTCGCTTATTCTGTGCTGATATTGAAAGTTGTCTCGCACGATCTGTCAGTTTCTTAGCTGTTTACATGTTTCAGTAACAGCTGTTGTGGGTTCATTCACCTGTCCTAATGACGTTGGCTAGCAAGTTGCCTCCCGTACCAGTTAATGTTTTACTTTGCTGCTGTCGACGGCTAAGAGGGCTCGCTACGTCTGGTTACCGGAAACAAGGTACTAGTCGACCACAATACGATTGCACACGTACGTGGCGGCGCTCCGCTCCATTTATCGTAAGATTTCATTGTGATATTTCACGAGGACACGCTGAACTACTTGATAGTATATGCACAGCTGACCTGAAACCTTTGATGGTGCTATACGCTTTCGTTAGTCACCAGCGTACTTGTTTACCGCAACGTCACCACCTGTTTCCGATAACGGCTATGGGGGGCCAAGTGCAGTAATATCGTTGTCCCGTAACATAGCTGTTTCCGCATGAGTTTCCGTTACACAGTACTGATGTAACTTTACTTGATTTCTTTCTCTTGTTATCTGTGCCCATTTCTCTTCTTCAAGGTCTTCTTTGGGGCGCATACTTACCTCCTCTTAACGTCTATTTCGTTATTTACAGTTGAAATGAAATTTAATGGCCTCTGTAGCTCTTTCCTGGGAGGTACACTACTGGACATTAAAATTCCTATACCGAGAAGAAATGAAGACGATAAACGGTTATTCATTCGAAAAATATATTATACTAGAACTGACATGTGGTTACAATTTCACGCAATTTGGGTGCATAGATCCTGAGAAATCAGTACCAGAACAGCCACTTCTGGCCGTGATAACGGTCTTGATACGCCTGGGCATTGAGTCAAACAGAGCTTGGATGGCGTGTACAGGTACAGCTGCCCATGCAGCTTCAACACGATATCACAGTTCATCAAGAGTAGTGACTGGCGTATTGTGACGAGCCAGTTGCTCGGCCACCATTGATCAGACGTTTTCAGTTGGTGAGAGATCTGGAGAATGTGCTGGCCAGGGTAGCAGTCGAACATTTTCTGTATCCAGAAAGGCCCGTACAGGACCTGCAACATGTGGTCGTGCATTGTCCTGCTGAAATGTAGGGTTTCGCAGGGATCGAATGAAGGGTAGAGCCACCGTTCGTAACACATCTGAAATGTAACGTACACTGTTCAAAGTGCCGGCAATGCGAACAAGAAGTGACCGACACGCGTAACCAATGGCGCCCCAAACCATCACGCCGGGTGATACGCCAGTACGGCGATGACGAATACACGATTCCAATGTGCGTTCACCGGGATGTCGCCAAACACGGATGCGACCATCATGATGCCGTAAACAGAACCTGGATTGATCCGAAAAAAATGACGTTTTGACATTCGTGCACCCAGGTTCGTCATTGAGTACACCATCGCAGGCGCTCCTGTCTGTGATGCAGCGTCAAGGGTAACCGCAGCCACGGTCTCCGAGCTGATAGTCCATGTTGCTGCAAACGTTGTCGAACTATTCGTGCAGATGGTTGTTGTCTTGCTAACGTCCCCATCTGCTGACTCAGGGATCGAGACGTGGCTGCACGATCCGTTACAGCCATGCTGATAAGATGCCTCTTATCTCGACTGCTGGTGATACGAGGCTATAACTCTTCCGTCTGCTACTGCTATACCATAACCTTAAAGTAGGAGGCAGGTCGTGAAATATAATTATCTAGTAAAAACAATTATGGTATAAAGCAACAGAGCAGTGTTACCCTCTGAGAGGAATTTTGCTAGGTTGATCGTGCTGTACGTAACGGGAATGGCTTATCGAAAATGAAAGTCAGAATTACGTAAGTATTTGAACAGTGCGAGCAAAATTTTGCCTATCTGTACTGTTCAACTGATAAAGAAAACGGTCACCAGCCCAACTAGGCAAGAGAATGATTAACATTCTCGTTTAAGAAAATAGTTATTAGTAATTTTAAAAAATTAACACAACCTATACTTTGTCACACGCGAGTGCAATGAACTCTGACACATACATATGTTTACGGTAAGATTGAAACTAACAGTTAGATCAGCAGAAACTATTTGCAAAATTACGAGAGATACCGAAACACCCTATTACTTTCAGGCTTTAAAGAAATTATGGTTTTTCATAATTAGTGGTCTTTCCGTTACTAATTATCCAGCATTAATACAATAGACAAACTGTGGATCCTGTTATGGTATTAAATATGCACTTCCTATACACAAGAGAAACATACACTTAGCAAACATAAGTATATAACGTTTCACAACTGCAGTTTTCCATTTTTTACTACAGTGAAACACAAAATTATCATATACGTAAGATACTGACTCACCTTCTGCGATTTACAACAGGCAGTAATGTGATCATCCACTAAGCAAAACTTTATAAGCCTCAATCTTAAGAACTTTTAATTTTGAAGTAGGCAACAACACATTAATAAGCAGTTTTACTAGGAAAATTATTTTCAGCAAGCATCATTAACTTTAACCCACTCTCTTGCCACATTAACTTTAACTTTCTTTTTACTATGTTCAAGCGGCATCAATTAGCAAAACTCTAGGCTTTAATTTCTTTCAGTAAGGACACTCGGAAATCACTTTAGTTCAAACGGAGTGGAACCTGAGAGGTGTTATGATGAGGAGAAAAATCAAGGTTTGTATATAAATTCAGATATAAATTACCTTATATTTGAACACACTAACACATCCATTAAGCTGATCCTTCACTGTACATCATTATAGCATTCCGATGCAATGATTGCGCAATGTGGTGGCAACTGCATGTTGGTAGGTGGAATTGCAGGCAGAATTGCTGGACTCTGTCATTTCTTGGTGGCGATGATAGATACAAATTCCAGAATAGTTCCAGCTATTTTTCCATCCATCCGAGGCATTGGAAAGAAGCAGAAAAAGCCTCTCTCGGAACCAGCACAATATGCATCATTTACATGGCAGTGCACGGTTTGGTAGCTCGTCCCCGACTGGTAGCTCGTCGCCGACTCGTAGCTCGTCCCCGACTGACTATCAGTTCCACCTTTTCCACCTAAGCCAACCACAATTTGCGCACGCTACACAGTTCCGTTCCCGAGGGGAACCACTACACCTTTTACATACGAACTAACTAAGAACCCTAAGTGAGGATCAGCAGTTTACATAACAGTAAACAATCATTTTAAACAAAACAGAACATTTGCACATATAGACATTTCTACAAAAAATTATCACACAAAATTACAATTATATACAGTAAGTTTTGTTCCCTCCAAATGGGACAAAGCATTTAAACGAGTGATATACTAAATTGCATAGAACCAAACCATGACATCAAAGTTCGTGGAAAGAAAGAAATACACAGTTTTATGTTATCGATTCAACCACACACATTTACAGAAGCACAGCAATGTAACATCAAATGAAACAAAAGCAAAATAAATCATTAGAGCAATTGTGTTACAAGGCCGTTGGGATCCAGCACGGCGTTCCGTATTACCCTCCTGAACCCACCGATTCCATATTCTGCTAACAGTCATTGGATCTCGACCAACGCGAGCAGCAATGTCGCGATACGATAAACCGCAATCACGATAGGCTACAATTCGACCTTTATCAAAGTCGGAAACGTGATGGTACGCATTTCTCCTCCTTACACGAGGCATCACAACAACGTTTCACCAGGCAACGCCTGTTAACTGCTGTTTCTGTATGAGAAATCGGTTGGAAACTTTCCTCATGTCAGCACGTTGTAGGTGTCGCCACCGGCGCCAACCTTGTGTGAATGCTCTGAAAAGCTAATCATTTTCATATCACAGCATCTTCTTCCTGTCGGTTAAATTTCGCGTCTGTATCACGTCATCTTCGTGGTGTAGCAATTTTAACGGCCAGTAGTGTAGTTGCAGACTGGTCTTCATCGGTTCCATCGTTTTCAGCGTAAAATTATTTCTGTTCCTGGTGATCCTTTATTCAAGGATGGGAATTCATCTCCAGCTGAAATAAGACACTGGTCCGTGGATTTCAGGGGAATATTCTCGG
Source organism: Schistocerca nitens (assembly GCF_023898315.1). Classification (NCBI taxonomy): domain Eukaryota; kingdom Metazoa; phylum Arthropoda; class Insecta; order Orthoptera; family Acrididae; genus Schistocerca; species Schistocerca nitens. Next base: position 27,502,782 of record NC_064614.1, read on the forward strand.
TAGTGCCCAATACATTACTCGACGAAGTCGGTTCCTGTGCCTCTATCGTGTCTGCTGTTGCACCTTATTTCGTGAAATGAACACCAGGCATCGACAGATTTCTCGAAGATGTAGTGCCTCATGGCACACCTGACATGCCGGAGATTTTCCAACATACAAGGTGTTCGGAAATTCTCGTTACAAACTTCTAGGATTTATAGAAGAGTGCTTAAAAAACATTTTGAATAGGAACCCACAACCAGACCAACACCGACAACGATAGTTCAGGTATACATGCCGACGTCGCAAGCTGAAGATGAACAGATAGAGAAAGTGTATCGGGATACTGAAAGGGTAATGCAGTATGTAAAGGGGGACGAAAAACTAATAGTCATGGGCGACTGGAATGCAGTTGTAGGGGAAGGAGTAGAAGAAAAGGTTACAGGAGAATATGGGCTTGGGACAAGGAATGAAAGAGGAGAAAGACTAATTGAGTTCTTTAACAAGTTTCAGCTAGTAATAGCGAATACCCTGTTCAAGAATCACGAGAGGAGGAGGTATACTTGGAAAAGGCCGGGAGATACGGAAAGATTTCAATTAGATTACATCATGGTCAGACAGAGATTCCGAAATCAGATACTGGATTGTAAGGCGTACCCAGGAGCAGATATAGACTCAGATCACAATATAGTAGTGATGAAGAGTAGGCTGAAGTTCAAGACATTAGTCAGGAAGAATCAATACGCAAAGAAGTGGGATACGGAAGTACTAAGGAATGACGAGATACGTTTGAAGTTCTCTAACGCTATAGATACAGCAATAAGCAATAGCGCAGTAGGCAGTACAGTTGAAGAGGAATGGACATCTCTAAAAAGGGCCATCACAAAAGTTGGGAAGGAAAACATAGGTACAAAGAAGGTAGCTGAGAAGAAACCATGGGTAACAGAAGAAATACTTCAGTTGATTGATGAAAGGAGGAAGTACAAACATGTTCCGGGAAAATCAGGAATACAGAAATACAAGTCGCTGAGGAATGAAATAAATAGGAAGTGCAGGGAAGCTAAGACGAAATGGCTGCAGGAAAAATGTGAAGACATCGAAAAAGATATGATTGTCGGAAGGACAGACTCAGCATACAGGAAAGTCAAAACAACCTTTGGTGACATTAAAAGCAACGGCGGTAACATTAAGAGTGCAACGGGAATTCCACTGTTAAATGCAGAGGAGAGAGCAGATAGGTGGAAAGAATACATTGAAAGCCTCTATGAGGGTGAAGATTTCTCTGATGTGATAGAAGAAGAAACAGGAGTCGACTTAGAAGAGATAGGGGATCCAGTATTAGAATCGGAATTTAAAAGAGCTTTGGAGGACTTACGGTCAAATAAGGCAGAAGGGATAGATAACATTCCATCAGAATTTCTAAAATCATTGGGCGAAGTGGCAACAAAACGACTATTCACGTTGGTGTGTAGAATATATGAGTCTGGCGATATACCATCTGACTTTCGGAAAAGCATCATCCACACAATTCCGAAGACGGCAAGAGCTGACAAGTGCGAGAATTATCGCACAATCAGCTTAACAGCTCATGCATCGAAGCTGATTACAAGAATAACATACAGAAGAATGGAAAAGAAAATTGAGAATGCGCTAGGTGACGATCAGTTTGGCTTTAGGAAAAGTAAAGGGACGAGAGAGGCAATTCTGACGTTACGGCTAATAATGGAAGCAAGGCTAAAGAAAAATCAAGACACTTTCATAGGATTTGTCGACCTGGAAAAAGCGTTCGACAATATAAAATGGTGCAAGCTGTTCGAGATTCTGAAAAAAGTAGGGGTTAGCTATAGGGAGAGACAGGTCATATACAATATGTACAACAACCAAGAGGGAATAATAAGAGGGGACGATCAAGAACGAAGTGCTCGTATTAAGAAGGGTGTAAGACAATGCTGTAGCCTTTCGCCCCTACTCTTCAATCTGTACATCGAGGAAGCAATGATGGAAATAAAAGAAAGGTTCAGGAGTGGAATTAAAATACAAGGTGAAAGGATATCAATGATACGATTCGCTGATGACATTGCTATCCTGAGTGAAAGTGAAGAAGAATTAAATGATCTGCTGAACGGAATGAACAGCCCAATGAGTACACAGTATGGTTTGAGAGTAAATCGGAGAAAGACGAAGGTAATGAGAAGTAGTAGAAATGAGAACAGCGAGAAACTTAACATCATGATTGATGGTCACGAAGTCAATGAAGTTAAGGAATTCTGCTACCTAGGCAGTAAAATAACCAATGACGGACGGAGCAAGGAGGACATCAAAAGCAGACTCGCTATGGCAAAAAAGGCATTTCTGGCCAAGAGAAGTCTACTAATATCAGATACCGGCCTTAATTCGAGGAAGAAATTTCTGAGGATGTACGTCTGGAGTACAGCATTGTATGGTAGTGAAACATGGACTGTGGGAAAACCGGAACAGAAGAGAATCGAAGCATTTGAGATGTGGTGCTATAGACGAATGTTGAAAATTAAGTGGACTGATAAGGTAAGGAATGAGGAGGTTCTATGCAGAATCGGAGAGGAAAGGAATATTTGGAAAACACTGATAAGGAGAAGGGAGAGGATGATAGGACATCTGCTAAGACATGAGGGAATGACTTCCATGGTACTAGAGGGAGCTGTAGAGGGCAAAAACTGTAGAGGACGTAGGTTGCAAGTGCTACTCTGAGATGAAGAGGTTAGCACAGGAAAGGAATTCTTGGCGGGCCGCATCAAACCAGTCGGTAGACTGATGACAAAAAAAAAAAAGCACGTTTGAACGACAGACAATACGAGGCATATACTTCCTTCCTGCTGGAATGATTAACTGATCGGCTGTCGGACCCCCTCCGTCTAATAGGCGATGCTCATGCCTGGTTGTTTACATCTACGAGCGGGATTAGTGACATCTCTTTACAGTCAAAGCGACTATGTCTGTGATACAGTATCCATAGTCAACGTCTATCTTCAGGAGTTCAGTGAACAGGGGTGATGCAAAACTTTTTTTTGATGTGTGTATTAATTAAAACCGCTTTTGGTGTTACGATAAACCTGTTCTTTTTTAAATATTGTTACAGTAAGTCAGTTCTATGTGCTTTAAGCTGCTGCTTTATGTCTCTAAATACAGAAACCTGTCAGTTCTGTAGATCAACACGCATCAAAGCATTGTTTACAGACATTCCAGTTGCAGAAACAAACGGAACTGTCGGTGGTAAAATTGTTTAGCCGAATTCTACTTCTAGTACATTTATTTTAAGTATAAAAGTGAATTTTATGAACAACAGACGGAATGCTGTGGGCTCACCTGCAGGATCTGCAGTTATATAATCTGTACATTGAACAAGCAGTAAAGAAAACCAAAGATAAATTTTGAGTAAGAATTAAAATTCTGAGAGAAGAAATAAAGACTCCGAGATTTACCGATGACATAGTAATTCTATCAGAGACAGGAAAGGACTTGGAGGAGCAGTTCAAAGGAAGAGACAGTGTCTTGAAAGGAGGATATGAGATGACCATCAATAAAAACAAAACAAGCGTAATGAAATGCAGTCCAGTTAAGAGTCGTTACTGAGGGAATTAGATAAGGAAGCGAGACACTTAAAGTACTAGAATGAGATCTGCCATTTGAGCAGCAAAATAACTGATGATGGCCGAAGTAGAGAGGATGTAAAATGTAGACTGGCAATGCGAGAAAACATTTCTGAAGAAGAGAAATTTGTTAATATAGAATATAGATTTAAGGGCTAGCAGACCTATTGTGAAGTTATTAGCCCGGAATGTAACCATGTATGGAAGTAAAACATGGACGACAAACAGTTCAGACAAAACGGGAAAAAGAAGCTTTTGAAATTTCGTGCTATAAAAGAGTGATGAAAATTAGATGGGTAGATAACGCAAATAATGAGGTACTGAATAGAATTGGGGAGACAAGAAATTTGTGGCACAGCTTAACCAAAAGAAGTCATCGATTGATAGGAAACATCAAGGGATCATCAGTTTAGTGAATACAGAAAGCAGATTCAGAAGGATATATGTTACAGTAGTTACTTTGAGATGAAGAGTCTCGCACAGGACAGAATATCGTGGATAGCTGCATCAAGCGAGTCTTAGAACTGAAGACAACAACAACAACATTCTAATGAACGTTTGGACAGACACAGACTACCGGTTTCTAATATGTGTAATATTTAAATATACGTGTAGTATATAAAGAAGAAACATTGTTACCAAACAATTCGAAAGCTTCTTGAATGATTAACTTCAAATTTTGCGTGGTACTCTAATAAACTTTCAGACAGACATAGGATATATATATATATATATATATATATATATATATATATATATTGTAAGTAGTCTGTTAAGGTTTTTATATTGGTAACGACATGTAGTGCTCTATATGAAAATCACTGACTGTGCTGTGTGCAGTCTGAGGCTGGTCGGCATTGTTGCAATATTCGTCATTGTAGTGTTGGGCAGTTGCAGTTGGCTGTTAACAGCGCGTAGCGTTGCGCAGTTGGAGGTGAGCCGCCAGCAGTGGTGGATGTGGGGAAGTGAGATGCCGGATTTTTGAGAGCGGATGATCTGGACGTGTGTCCATCAGAGACAGTAAATTTGTAAGACTGGATGTCATGAACTGACGTATGTATTATGACTTTTGCACACTATTAACGTAAATACATTGTTTGTTCTCTATCAAAATATTTCATTTGCTAACTATGCCTATCAGTAGTTAGTGCCTTCAGTAGAATCTTTTATTTAGCTGGCAGTAGTGGCGCTCGCTGTATTGCAGTAGTTCGAGTAACGAAGATTTTTGTGCGGTAAGTGATTTGTGAAACTTATAGGTTAATGTTAGTCAGGGCCATTCTTTTGTAGGGATTTTTGAAAGTCAGATTGCGATGCGCTAAAAAATATTGTGTGACAGTTTAAGCACAGTCATTTATAATTTTTCTAAGGGGACGTTTCAATATATATATATATATGCACAAATTTGAACTAAATTAGTCAAAAATATCTCCAGAAAATATATATAATGTTCTCGAGATGTTTTTGACTAATTTACTTGCATGATACTCTAATAAACATCAGACAGGTAGGGGACACAATTTTTTTATTGACAGTGCAAAGGTATTCTGTTAAAACCAACTGCGAGAAAACACTGTTACACTGTCAACCGCAGCGAAAATGTGTGGTTTGGCGTTGCTTCTCACAGTCAGTTTTAATTACGTAGCAGTGCATCTAAACCGTTAAACATATTGTTTCTGCCAAATAAGTATATAGTCCTTCATGAGGTACATTTTTAAACAGAACTTGTATTTACAATAAAACTACTATATACAACAATGTGTTGCTTTGTTTTCTTCCTCATAGTCAATTTTCACAGGAAACAGGAAGAACATATTTATGGCTAATCAGTTTAAGATTCGAAACTCTTATGGAATCTAAATCTGCTTTATCAATAAACTTGACTGAAAGTCATAAAGGATGGGAAGAGGAGATGGGCAGGTGGGTGGGGAGACCAAAAATGGACATAGGAAGAGGGAAGACAAAATAGAGAGAGGTGCGACGAGGATGGGGACAGGGAGGAGGAGGTGGAGATGGACAAATACAGAAATAAGAGAGCGAGGAGAAGATGGGCGGAGAGAGGGTGGAGAATGAGATTAGGTCATGTAACCACTTCCCGTAGACATTTGGCAAATGCAAATCATTGCTTCGTCGCTAGTATAACGTAAAAATGAACAGCTATCTGACGGTCAACCTGCCAGTCAAAACCAGTGAAGGCGGTATTTGTGTAAATGAGTAGCATGGCTGGTTGCTGTTTTCCTCTTTCCAGGCTTTCATTTACAAAAAATTTCTTGTTGGGACTACTCAGTTTCCTAGAAGGCCGCTTAGAATGTACTTAATAACGTATTTTTTACCTACATGCTCTTTTCTTTTCGGTGAAGCGGTGAACAGCATAATAGTGTCGTACCAGAAAAGCTCAATTTTTGAACAGAAATCAAGATTACAAGGGGAAAAAAAGGTTCAAATGGCTCTGAGCACTATGGGACTTAAATTCTGAGGTCATCAGTCCCCTAGAACTCAGAACTACTGAAACCTAAGGACATCACACACATCCATGCCCAAGGCAGGATTCGAACCTGCGACCGTAGTGGTCACGCGGTTCCAGACTGTAGCGCCTAGAACCGCTCGGCCACTCCAGCCGGCTGATTACAAGAAGTTGAGGCATTTTCCTTTAAGGTTTATTGTGCCATCAAATCAGATTTCGTATAAATAACGGTAAACATATCACCATCCTTCTTTTAATTTTGCAAAAGGCATATAACTTTATCTGAAACACTACGTGTTCCATGCAAGACGGCTCTCGGTTAAAATAAATATCTTAAGAGAATTTGATATTTTTTTGGGCTACCGGCCTTGCCATTTACGAGTTCATGCTTACCTTGCAATCACCAAATTAACTGGGTACAACACGGTAGCAGGAGCTTGGTTTCGTGGTGAAGGAAATTTGTCATTTTAGTAAAATACTTTAAGGAATATTATTAAGCAAATTGCACTGCTTAATAGTGTGTGTGGCTTGTTTCAAACTATCATCGGTAAATATATGTCCGCCAACGATTTGGAAACAATTCGTTAAGACATGCTGTAGTACTTCTTACACAATGGGCTGGACGGCCATCAAGCTGGAACTACAGATTCCTCCTAGGCAGCTGAAAATCGTCTTCTAGCATCGGAGATGGTCTGTTAGGAGGCTACGTTATTTGTGCGCGTTCAGTGTTCCTGCTATGGAAAACGGGCCTATGAGGTGGTGGTTAACTGCCCCAAACCACACGTTTTCACTCCATGGACGCTGACGCTCCACCTGATGAAACCAACAGGGATTGTCAACTGATGTCTTGGCGGTTTATGTGCCATTAATTGACAAATGTAGCTTCATCGCTAAACAAGTATGTGATACCCCTGCAGTATCCTGTCTTAATGCCCATGTACAGAAGTTAACATTACTCTCTTAATCTTTTCCATGTAGCTCTTGATGGAGAGAGATGTGATAGGAATGGGACACATGCCCATGGAGAAAGCACAGGACACATTCTCGACTCATCCCCCTTCCTCGTGCGATTGCGAGGGAGTTAACGTGTGGATCAACTGCAACAGCAACAACAACATTAATCTCTCCCTCTTCTGTTGTCACATGCTCCTTTCTGTTACGTTGTCTAGCTCTTGCACTGACAATTTCGGGTAACTGGTTAAAGAGGTTGACAAATAACTGCCGAGATGGTTGACGTCTATTGAGATATGTTGCCGCGTGCACTGTACAACAATGAACTGCATTTTTCCTACGCTCTCCTCCATACATCGCGAACATGTTGGCTTTTTCTGCGTTGGTGAATCCAATCGTTCATTCACGACCTACTGCTCGGACTGTCAGACACTAACTGAGTAGCAAGTCGCAATGAATTCAAGAAACACACAAGCACATTGTAAGCAAATATACGAGGATTGGAACTTAGATAACGGTAACAAAAGAGTTACATGTTTGCACCTGTTACCGTTATTCAAAGTGGGCACCAGCATTGTGTAGAACCCGTTGTCAGCGATGTGAAAGGCGTAGTATACCGTTAGCAGAGCCTCTTCCGTTGATGGTGTGAATGGAGAGGTCGAATCACCGGAACAGTTTTGAAGCGAATGCCACGAAATGGTTCCTTGATCTTCGAAAACAAATCAGAGTCACAAGGACTAAGTCCGGGGAGTATGGTGGATGGTACAGTACTTCCCAGTCCCATCGACCGAACAGAGCAGCCACTGCTTGCGCTGTATGCGCCCGAACATTGTCGTGCAAAACGATTTGTGGGTTGCGCCGCTTCTTTTCCAAAGCTGGTCGCGAGTGATGCTCCAGAAACGAACAGTAGTACTGTGCATTGACGGTCTGATCTTGATTCAACTCCGTTGTTCCTGTTTCGAAAACATAGTGACACCTTTAGGTTAGACCGCTCGCTCACGAGTGACTGTTTCCCTTGATTGTGCGCGCGCCGCTGACATGTGGCGGGCGAGTCCAATTGCTCGGAGGTAAGGCAGGTATGTCAGCAACGTGTGCCATCAGCGACAATAGTGTATTCTACTGCATAGTGTCTCCACAGCAGTGTTGCCACTACTTAAGTTCCAACCTACGTAACAATATCGTACCTACCACTTAAGCACGTTGAATGGCACAAACAAATGCCCATGTTGAAATACAGGGTTATTCAAAAAGAATACCACAACTTTAGGAATTTAAAACTCTGCAACGACAAAAGGCAGAGCTAAGCACTATCTGTCGGCGAATTAAGGGAGCTATAAAGTTTCATTTAGTTGTACATTTGTTCGCTTGAGGCGCTGTTGACTAGGCGTCAGCGTCAGTTGATGCTAAGATGGCGACCGCTCAACAGAAAGCTTTTTGTGTTATTGAGTACGGCAGAAGTGAATCGACGACAGTTGTTCAGCGTGCATTTCGAACGAAGTATGGTGTTAAACCTCCTGATAGGTGGTGTATTAAACGTTGGTATAAACAGTTTACAGAGAATGGGTGTTTGTGCAAAGGGAAAAGTTCTGGACGGCCGAGAACGAGTGATGAAAATGTAGCACGCATCCAGCAAGCATTTGTTCGCAGCCCAGGAAAATCGACTCGCAGAGCTAGCAGAGAGCTGCAAATTCCACAATCAACTACGAAAAAGATTAGTTATGAAACCTTATCGTCTGAAATTGGTTCAAGCACTGTCTGCAGCTCCAAGAAGCCCTGATCTTACCCCCTGCGATTTTTTCTTATGGGGGTATGTTAAGGATATGGTGTTTCGGCCACCTCTCCCAGCCACCATTGATGATTTGAAACGAGAAATAACAGCAGCTATCCAAACTGTTACGCCTGATATGCTACAGAGAGTGTGGAACGAGTTGGAGTATCGGGTTGATATTGCTCGTGTGTCTGGAGGGGGCCATATTGAACATCGCTGAACTTGTTTTTGAGTTAAAAATCCTTTTTAAATACTCTTTGTAATGATGTATAACAGAAGGTTATATTATGTTTCTTTCATTAAATACACATTTTTAAAGTTGTGGTATTCTTTTTGAATCACCCTGTATTTCAAAATACTACCTCTCGTAAACGACTCGAATTAGAATCCTTTAACAAACGTCACCGACGTTCTATTTTACCCTTCTTCAGTTTGTTAATGTCAATAGGTATTACTTCATTTTAAAAATTGCATGCTTGCACAAAATTCTGTTTGTTAACTAACACTATGAACCCCTGATTAGCAACGCATTCCGTCAAAACCGCACATCAATAGCACTTTCTGCTTCCGCAATATTTGCGGTGCAAATTTTACGTGATCACCTGAAAAAAAAGTCTAACCCTCGTCCTCCAGAACATTTATTAGGGTAACGTGTAATAATCTGAAGTAAATTAGCCAAGAACTTTATGAGATTTTTGATAACAACGTTAAACTACAACTTATGTTTATATAATAGTATAGATTTAGAACAACAGCTTTGGTTAACGTTCACCAACGAGCAAATCCATATGAAATAGAAAAATAGAAAAGAGGAAAGCTAACACAAATCCACAAATTCAAACAAATGTTTAGACACTGCTTCGTGCCACCGTCTGGCAAAGAATCAAGCCGTTCTGAACATAATACCTTCGCGTGCTTTCCGCGTCAGCGACAGTGAGACCTAGCGATCAGAGTGTGATTTTCTGAGAGAAACATTGATGGTCCGCGGTTCTGATGACCTTTCCACGAATAAGGCTGTCATATTGTTAGGTTACCAAGCAGAATCCTCCGGAAAAGACTTCTTCAGGCCTGCAGCAGATGCACCTGGTCGTATCCACATTGCGGGAGTTTCCTGTGGCTGCGGTAAAGTATATTTCGGTGAAACTGGAAGGAATATAAAACAAGGCGGTAAAGAGCAAAACACGACACTACGGATAGCATAATATATAAAATGGGCGGTAGCGGAACGCCAAGAAGAATACGAAAAGCTTATGAATTTTAAAAACGCACGGGTGCTAGTCAGTGGTATGAGACAGAGTTTGAACAAACTGTTGTATCAGTAAAACTCACATCACTCCTTAACTTGCAATTGTATGAAACGATAGTTCAGCAGTTGTTATTCACGTTGCGTAGTATACAAATGCATCTCATTGCATGATTATTGTTACTGGTGCATCCAGTCTGTTTTCAACCCGTATTTAATGTCTGCGTGATCTGAATATGGTTGTTGCTTACAAGCGAAACTTGCTACTCACCAGGGTTTAATTATCTTACGTAAATGCCATCTAGGCATTAAAAGATTTTGAATGAAGAATTCTTTTTTATTATTATTATTTTGAGCTTTTCCTCATTACGGAGGCTTATCTCCAACATAATAATTTACTCGGAAATTACTATACAAAGGATAAACGATCTTAAACTATATTTTCAAAATATTCCTCCAAGTGTTTCGATCTTGTGTGTCCTCTTCCTCTGCGCCCATTCTCCTCATTATGTGCTGTACATTTTGGAGCCAGGTGGTCGTAGGTCGTCTTCTTCTTCTCCCCTCCGCTTCCCACTCCAGTACCAATTTTGGTATTCTGGCTTCCTCCATTCGTCGTACATGTCCGTACCACTGTAATTTCTTCCTATTCATTACGTCATATATTCCTTCTTTTATTTCCATTCTCCTTATTATTTCGGTGTTCCTTTTCTTCTCTTTCCTGGAAAGTCTTGCCGAACTTTTCCAGAAATCCATCTCTACAGCTAGTAATTTTTTAATGTGCTTCAGGTTAATTGTTCAGGTCTCCGTTCCATACAGAACCACATTCTCTAATATGGATTTGTATATTAATTTCTTAGTTGCGCTCATTGCATTCCTGCTCCATAAGATTAAGTTAAGCATCCCAGTGACCTTCCGTCCGCTACTAATTCTTTTATAGATTTCTGACTCTGATTTTCCCTCGATTTCTAAAATGGATCCCAAATAACAGAAAGAGTTCAATGTATAGCTCATCTGGATCTTTAGTCAAGTATTCTGTTCTTTGCTAATCAATCTTCAAACTCCAAGTTTTGTATGCTACTGCTAGTTGATTGCACATATAGTTAGCATCCTCCCCATCTTGTGCTACGACTACTTGATCATCAGCAAATAATAAATGATGTAGGGAAACTCCATCTCTTATTTCTAATCCCATACTGTTACATTTACGATACCATGTTCTAAGGCTAATATCTATATAGGTTTTAAAGAATGATGGCGACATCGAACAGCCCTGTAAAAGTTCTTTACTCGTTCTAAATTTCTATGAAAGTTTCTTAACCACTTTCACTTGGCAAATGTTATCTTTATACATCAATTGTACAGGGTGATTCAAAAAGAATACCACAACTTTCGGAATTTAAAACTCTGCAACGACAAAAGGCAGAGCTAAGCACTATCTGTCGGCGAATTAAGGGAGCTATAAAGTTTCATTTAGTTGTACATTTGTTCGCTTGAGGCGCTGTTGACTAGGCGTCAGCGTCAGTTGATGCTAAGATGGCGACCGCTCAACAGAAAGCTTTTTGTGTTATTGAGTACGGCAGAAGTGAATCGACGACAGTTGTTCAGCGTGCATTTCGAACGAAGTATGGTGTTAAACCTCCTGATAGGTGGTGTATTAAACGTTGGTATAAACAGTTTACAGAGAATGGGTGTTTGTGCAAAGGGAAAAGTTCTGGACGGCCGAGAACGAGTGATGAAAATGTAGCACGCATCCAGCAAGCATTTGTTCGCAGCCCAGGAAAATCGACTCGCAGAGCTAGCAGAGAGCTGCAAATTCCACAATCAACTGTATGGAGAGTCCTACGAAAAAGGTTAGTTATGAAACCTGAACGTCAAGTACCCGAGGCGATGGATCGGCCGCCAGGCAGCCCGTGACAGAGCACTTCATCACTGGCCTCCAAGTAGCCCTGATCTTACCCTCTGCGATTTTTTCTTATGGGGGTATGTTAAGGATATGGTGTTTCGGCCACCTCTCCCAGCCACCATTGATGATTTGAAACGGGAAATAACAGCAGCTATCCAAACTGTTACACCTGATATGCTACAGAGAGTGTGGAACGAGTTGGAGTATCGGGTTGATATTGCTCGTGTGTCTGGAGGGGGCCATATTGAACATCTCTGAACTTGTTTTTGAGTGAAAAAAAAAACTTTTTAAATACTCTTCGTAATGATGTATAACAGAAAGTTATATTATGTTTCTTTCATTAAATACACATTTCAAAGTTGTGGTATTCTTTTTGAATCACCCTGTATTATTTTAATGAAGGAAGGGTTAATGTTGCCATGGGTAGTGCTCTCCAAAGTAATTGTCTTCGAACAGTATCATACGCCTTTTCTAGATCTATGAAAATTAAGCCTATATTTTTTGGTTTTTCGCTATTTTCTTTTAAATTTTAGGAGATAATATTTTGGATCTCCTCTCTTTCTATAACAGTTCTCGGTATTTTCTTAATGACAAGGCTCACCAATGGCAACCTCAAGAGTTGATCGTAGAAAAATGGCCTTTATAAGTGAAAACAACAAAGTCTTTCAACAGTGTTCCGCCTTACAGAGACGCTAGTGTAATCCTGACGAAGATCGCGACGATGGGTTCCAAATGTCGAGCACTGAAGAACTCTGAAGATTTGAAGAGGAATCTGACGCTGTCTAACGACTGATATTTCACCATCAATCGTGTAACCTTTCGTTCTTTCCACTAGTTTGTTTGCCTGCAGCGTGGAGAAGTGCACGCCATCGAATACTTCTGTTTGTAGGCAGGATTAGTGGGGAGCAGTCACGAACATCTATATTTTATTTGTAATGCGGAGCTACAGATTGGGAACCATCGTTCGCTGTCGGTCCCTAATGGCGCGGCACTTTGCGTAATCCTGTGGAGGGGCGACATGTCAGGGGATTCCCTTAGGGGATCGCCCCTCTCCCCTCCCCTCCCCTCTGCCCCGCTATGACTAACGGCCGCCACTAATCCGGGCCCCACTGCAACCTATCCTATCTATCCCTCTCTGTGAGTTACGTACGGGGCTGCGAGTACGATCTTCGTCGCGTAAATTGCGCCGGGATAATAGTCTTCACGTTCAGCTGTACAGTCAAGTCACTGCTGTGTGCACTGTGACACCATCTGGGAAGAAACAAATTACAAATGATAATATTGAGACGGACATGTGTGATGTGGTCTGTCGACGGTCGTTTGTTGATTGGAGCCTACTGAGTGATGAAAATCATGAAGTCAAGCAGTGTCGAATCTTTCAATTAGGCATTAACACAAAATCGCCGTCTAAGTTCTTCACTAACCTGCTCTTTTGACGTCTCTCTAAGTACAGAATCCTGTCACTTTGTCCACTTAGATCTAGGAAAAGCAGCCGACACGCAGTTGAATACTTAGGTGACACAGTTTACTGACAGTAACTTGAACCTAATCTTGGTTCTCTTGCATACCGAAAACCATCGTACTCAAGAGACACAACTCGAAGTAGGTAATTACAAAACGAAAGTTAAGAATTCAACAGTTGCTTTAAAACGTTCTAACACAAAGGAAGATGGATGACTGTTACAAACAACTCTTTGCGATAACGGTACAAAGGTGAGTTACATGCAGATAATTACAATCACTGAAATGAAACAAGACCACTCGGTAAAAAATTTGTCATGTCGTACATGACTTTTCAAGTGAATTAGCTCCACCCCTGATAATAATTAGACGCTGGTCACTTGATAAGAGAACTGTATCCACAAATTGGAGAAAAAAAGAAAGAAAGGATAGGTGTCAGAAGTGCAACACAGATCTGCCATTCTATGTCCTGATCCACCGTCTGTAGCTGTATTCCAAAAAACATTCTGAATAAAAACATAATGACCTATCTTGAACGAAACTACTTTCTCTGTAGAATATCGAAAATAAAATTGAAGTCAGAAAGATGACGAAAAATTTAACTTTAGCAAAGGTAAAAGACACTAGGCAGACAGTTTTGACATCCCGACTGATAATGGAAGCAAGAGTTAAGAACAATAACATCCATTTTCTAGCTCTTGAGCTCCGTGGCTGTATTATATTACTTTTGTAAATACAGCGACCAGCTCCTTTATTATGTATTTTCGTTTAAGCTAAGACGCGTTTCGGGCTTTCACCCATCTTCAGTTAGTATAGTACGTATTTGAAACTTCAGACAGTGCGTAGTTAAAACATCGACAGCAGATTGGATGTTGCAGTTGGTCTATGAAAAATAATTTTGTTAGCTAGCACACTTCATGAACTGTATATTTACTTTATGTTGCTTTTAACGTCTACTTACCTTGTACTCTGAATTTTTTTTACTTCTATTTTGCACAGAACATCCCAGTATCCGCCATGCTGCCGACTGACATCTTTGTTTACATCCGAAAAACACATCTGTGGTCAAAGATTGTATTTTGCTGTAAGCAAAGATGTCATTCGGTAGCATGGTGAATACAGGATTGTTTTGTGCAAAACAGAAGTAACGAAAGTGCAAAGTAGATAGTAAGTCCACCTAAAAAGCAATATTTATCGTGAATATACAACTCGTGGAATGTTACACCTACCAAAACTGCTGTTTTCCACAAGCCAATTGTACCATTCAGTCTGCTTTCGATGTTGTAACTATGTACTAACTGAAGGTTCAGATATTTATTACGCTAACTGAAGACGTCTGAAAGCCCGAAACGCGTCTTAGCTTCAATAAAAATACATAACAAAGTGGTTGGTCGCTGTATTTATTAAAATAAAACTTAACAAAAATCAAGACACTTTCATAGGCTTTGTCGGGACAGTAAAAGTGTTTAGTGTGAAATGGTGGAAGAAGTTCTGATGAAAGTATAGGTAAGGTATTGGTAAATACGGGTAATATACGATTGTACAAGAGGGAGCAATAAGAACTGAAGGCCAAAAACGAAGTGCTCGGATTAAAAATGTCGTATGACAAGGATACAATCTTTCGTCACTACTGTTCAATCTATACATCAAACAAGTAATGACAAAAATAAAATAAAGTTTAAATTCAGCGTGATAAGGTTCGAGAAGACATTTTTGTCATCAGTGAAAGTGAAGAACTACAGGACGTGTTGAACGGAAGAGCAGTCTAATGAGCCCACACTAAGGATGGATAATGAAACAATGTTGCTCATGTGCTGCGCCAAATGTGAGTCAATGTCCTCAGACAATCTCTCTCTCACTGCCTAAGTCGTCTACTAACGAGACGTGTCTCTGAAAAGCACCATGTGGTATGATTCGATTGCAGGTGAAGCTTTGACCAGTGATACCCAACCGGGGAGTGAATGAGATGACAGAATTAATTTCAAAGAACCGTGGGTAACTACTCTGGCTCCTGCCCCTTCGTAGAATGAATGGTAATATGGTGACTTGTCCTGTGTGTTTCATGATGTATTTAGTGAGATCACAACTAGCTTCATGCATTCGCGTTTCCATTGCACTGCTAAAATTTACACACGCTTAAAAAAAAGTGTTACAGAGCAACGTAGGGATCCTTTTGCTGTCAATTCATCGGAAGAGCAAGTGGAAGCCAGTATCCGCTTTTAGTTAACTGTCGTGGATTCAAGTGACTTATAACTCTCTCTCTCTCTCTCTGTCTCTCTCTCTCTCTCGTAAGATCATTACATTCAGCTTCATACTGTTATTTTAAAGGTGTTTTGGCTGACGACGTATAGTTTCAATGTTTAATATTATAGATTTCATATGTGGTATTTGGTCACGATGAGTAATTCATTCTGCATAACCATATTGTTGCCTTGTCAGTACTTTCATCATTCATGAATTCATTTCCTCACATGCTTGCCTTTGTCTGTGATCTCGACAATGAACTCTTCACCTTCTCATTAGTTTGTTTAGGGAGGAAATTATGAACACGGGTCCACTCTTCTACAGTGAGTTATTTTCACGGGCCACAACACGTAGTTATGCTGCGCATTTCTTCACATCAGCATGTAGATTATTAGCTTTTCTGCACTAGTGCTACAAACGGAAACGACTTTTCTCCGGCACAAGCCGAGTCTATAAGGCAAGACTTAATAAACGATTGTAGTTCCCGTCTTTTCTGACTAACCCTTTTGTGCGCTTGACAAAATTCTGAAACGTGAGGAATATTATTATTCAAGTCAATTTTGGGAAAAATTCAGAGCACACCATGTTTATGAATTATCGTGGACATTCACGTTTAAATTTACAAGGTGGTAGGCTTCAAGCGTAAGCCAAGGAAAGACGAAAGTAACGAGGAACATTAGAAAAGAGATCAGTGATAAGCGTAACATCAAAGTTGTGAAGCAAAGTAAAAGATGATGAATAAAACAAGAAAGACATAAAATGCATACTAGCATAGGAAAAGAGGACATTACTCACCAAAATAGATCTAATATCGAAGCCTCAGTTTGAGGGAGAAATGAGGGTATCGTCCGCTGAATTGCAAAAAAAAGATATGTATGGAAAATGGCATGAGGAAGAAGGGACGGGGTACCAGGACATCAGGGAATAACTTTCATGACACTAGGGTAAGTTTTATAAGTCAAAACTGTAGGAGATGACAGATTCGAATACCACCATCAAATGATTGATCGCATACGGTCCAAGGGCTAGTCTGAGATGCACAGGAGGGAAATTCATGAGGGCCACATAAAAAAGGGGGTGGGTGTCTGAAGAACTAAATTTTAATTGCAAGGAATTAAGCAAGTAGCCTCTGGTGTACCTTACGGATGAAGTCTGTGGTCTTATGAAGCTGTTCCCAAATGACTCAGTTGTATAGACAAACATGAGGTTGATAGAAATTTGTAACGAAATGTAGAGAGACTTTAGTCATCAACTTAAATGAACGTAGTGTAATGAGCTTATATGGAATAAAATATCGTTTGAAGACGCGGTCAGCAATTAATAACTAGAGCTAGTACAGTGTCTAGGAGTTTTGTCCGGAGTGATTTAAGTTGGAATGACGAAAGTTGGAATGACCGAATAAATTGGAGCTTGGGGAGGGCAGATAAGTCGTTAAGATTTATCAGGATCCACCTAAGCATGTGTAATATATTAACGAACGAAGTCAAATGTTCAAATGTGTGTGAAACGTTATGGGACTTAACTGCTAAGGTCATCAGTCCCTAAGCTTACACACTACTTGACCTAAATTATCCTAAGAACAAACACACACACCCATGCCCGAGGGAGGACTCGAACCTCCGCCGGGATCAGCCGAACGAAGTCACTTAGAGAACTATTTATCGAATAATTCCTGAGAATCTCTCCAGAATCTGGAACTATTATCATATTGGTTGAACGGAGGAGATAGAAAAAATTAGAGAAGAAATGCGAGTCCGTTTAGTCAGCGTGATAGTGTATCAAATGTGCAACGAGCGACAGTACGAGAAATTGTGTGTTATGAATCCCTAAAAGTCTGCTTAATCTTTAGTTATCCAAAATAATAATTTTCTTGTAAGACTGTGACCAGAATAGTGATGGTTTCTCCAAACTGTCCCATAATTTCAGCTTTTTTTAAACACTAAAGATAATGTTTAGAGCAGGTTTCTACCTTTTAGTGAAGAAACAATAATATGAAATTATATTATTTATATTTATAACATTAAACTCTCGTGTTACTTGAAATAAAGCATTGATCTTCTCTTCTATCCTTTAAATAGGTCTTCAGGACACTTCAGATACACTCTTACTGCTCCGACCACCCTTCAGTGTGATACAGTATTCCTCCTCTTTATTTCAGTATTTTTGTAATTGTACAAGATTTCATAACAGTCTTCATGATATTTATTACTCATAAATATTTTATCAGCAAATGAGGTTTTAAATCAGCGAGTTTTTCTTTCGTTATACACTCGTAGTATTAACTGGAGGTTTGGGCTTCGAAGATATGCATCATATACAGTGTGAATCATCTAAAAATTGTATCACAAATACTGTTTAATACTGTGCTGTTGATGCACAGTTTTCACAGAATGGATTGTCAGTTCCGGATTCGTATCTTTAGCGAATAAACAGGTTCTAATACTATTTAGAAAGTTTATTTTTTGTGCAAACATAACTTTATAAGTGGAAAATGCCTATTGACATTAACAAACTAAAAGTAGGGTAAATTAAAATTTCAGTGGTGTTTGTTGTAGCATCCTAACGCTAGCCACTTACTAAATATCGTATTTTGAAACGTTCTCACACCAACACTTCTAAAAAACCAGTATTAGCACACAATAAAGAACAATAGAAGTCCTTGCACTAGTTATGTGGATTGTGACCAGTAACGAGACAAGTGACCACCATGGGTTGTGTTCAAACTGAGCACCGGCAGCAGCAATATACGCTTTTCCAGTGTGGTGTGGAACGACTGCTACACGTGTTAGCATTTCAGCGGAGATGTCGAGCAGGCTGCAGTAATACTTCGCTGCGCATCATCGGGTGTAGTTGGCATATCCTTGTAGACAGTGTCTTTCAGCGTTACCAACAGAAAAATGTCTACAAGCATCAGATCCGGGGAACGGGCCGGCCAAGGTCCAAGTCCTCTGCGTCCAGCCCAGCAATTTGGGAACAATTCGTGAAGATATTCTACAGTGCTCCGTGCACTATGGCCTGGACAGCCTTTATATTGGCACCACAGGTTCCTTCTAGTCTGCAGAGGTTTACCTTCTAGCATCCGTCCAAGATGGTTTTTAGGAGGCTGCAGTATTTGCACGCGTTCATTGTCTGGTGTATGAAAAACAGGCCTTTATGGTATTGGATCACTATTCCACACCATACGCTTGCACTCCATGGACGCTGACGTTCCACCCGACGAAGCCAACGGGGATTGTCAACACAACAGTGGTGCGTGTTTCGGCGGTTTTCGTGGCCGTGCTGGTAAGTGTGGCTTCATCACAGGATACATCTGGAGTGTCCTGTCTTAATGCATATGTACAGTAGTTAACACGATTCTCATAATCGTTTCCACGAAGTGCTTGATATGTAACACCATAGCTCTAATGCTGTACTGATTTATTTTGCCTTTTGTTTTGTTTAGTGTTATATCGCTGAGTTTCTGTAAATGTTGTTGGATTGAATCGATACCATGAGAGTGTTTATTCTTTTCTGTTAAAAACTTTGATGTCTTTTAGAGTGTAGGAAGTGTAATCCTTGTAATATGTACAATATGAGCAAATTAAATTTTTTGTCTTCCTCATATAATCTCTTTGGTTATCTTTAAAATTAAATAATTTTATTTAAATAATTTTATGTAGAACTACCAATATATGCAAATGTTCTGTTTTATTTAAAATGTTTGTTCGCTGTTATGTAAACTGCTGACCTTCACTTAGGGTTCGTAGTTATTTTGTATGTAAACGGTGTTGTGTTGTGGTTCCCCTCGGGAACGGAACTGTGTAGCGCGCAATTTGTGGTTGGCCTAGGTAGAAAAGGTGGAACCAACAGTCAGTCGGGGACGAGCTACCATATTATCACCCGCTCATCTAAAAGTTGTGTATTGTGTTGGTTCCGAGAGAGGCTTTTCCTGACGCTTTCCAATGCCTCAGATGGATGGATAAAGTGATCAAGAAATGACAGAGTCCAGCAATTCTACCTGCAAATCCACCTTCCAACATGCAATCGCCACCACATTGCTCAATCATTGTAATGGAACACTATAGTAATGCACAGTGAAGGATTAGCTCATAGGATGTTATAGTGTGCCCAAATATAAGGTAAAATTTGACTGAACTCTTGTACCTACGGTGATTTATCCTCAGTCACATATCCACTTTGGGTCCCTCCCACGCAAAAATGTTTACCGATTGCCCTTTATTGAAGGCATATTAAAATTAATATGGCATTAGAGTGTGCTAAAATTAATATTGTTTGTTGAAAGGATTTTACAAATATCTCAAATTGGTGTTTCACTGCAGTAAAAGTTCAGAACTGCAACTGTTGAGATTTATATGTTCATGCTTACTAAGTACTTGTTTCTCTAGTGTATTGAAAGTGCGTTTGGTATGCTCTGCTACAGTGGTCAAGATTAAGGGCCCCCTCCAATGAAAGTAGTTCAAATGCACAAAGTTACTTAATTACAGCAAGTTTCAATTACTCTTCCTATTCAAATGAAATTCTGTACAATATTTGGCTCTTCTTGTGTATTAAAAGTGCATATTAATGGTGTAACAGGATCAACAGTTTGTCTATTGTGCTCATGCTAGATAATGATTAATAGAAAGACCATTACCTATGAAAACAATAATTTCTTTATTCAAAAGACAGTGAGAAGTAATCTGTTAGTGAATTCCATTTAATTTTCATTCTACGTAGAAAGGTGTTTAGTAGTGAAAGACTTAATCTATGCACAGTAACTAAATTTGCTGTGGACCAATCCATATTTCATGTCAGATAGGAATTTGTTTGACAAGTAATATTAAACCTATGTCGAATTTACGATTCTACAGTGAAAATTCTTCCCCCATGAACCATGAACCTTGCCGTTGGTGGGGAGGCTTGCGTGCTTCAGCGATACAGATGGCCGTACCGTAGGTGCAACCACAACGGAGGGGTATCTGTTGAGAGGCCAGACAAACATGTGGTTCCTGAAGAGGGGCAGCAGCCTTTTCAGTAGTTGCAGGGGCAACAGTCTGGATGATTGACTGATTTGGCCTTGTAACATTAACCAAAACGGCCTTGCTGTGCTGGTGCTGCGAACGGCTGAAAGCAAGGGGAAACTACAGCCGTAATTTTTCCCGAGGACATGCAGCTTTACTGTATGATTAAATGATGATGGCGTCCTCTTGGGTAAAATATTCCGGAGGTAAAATAGTCCCCCATTCGGATCTCCGGGCGGGGACTACTAGAGAGGACGTCGTTATCAGGAGGAAGAAAACTGGCATTCTACGGATCGGAGCGTGGAATGTCAGATCCCTTAATCGGGCAGGTAGGTTAGAAAATTTAAAAAGGGAAATGGATAGGTTAAAGTTAGATATAGTGGGAATTAGTGAAGTTCGGTGGCAGGAGGTACAAGACTTTTGGTCAGGTGATTACAGGGTTATAAATACAAAATCAAATAGGGGTAATGCAGGAGTAGGTTTAATAATGAATAAAAAAATAGGAGTCCGGGTTAGCTACTACAAACAGCATAGTGAACGCATTATTGTGGCCAAGATAGACACGAAGCCCACGCCCACTACAGTAGTACAAGTTTATATGCCAACTAGCTCTGCAGATGATGAAGAAATTGATGAAATGTATGACGAGATAAAAGAAATTATTCAGGTAGTGAAGGGAGACGAAAATTTAATAGTCATGGGTGACTGGAATTCGTCAGTAGGAAAAGGGAGAGAAGGAAACATAGTAGGTGAATATGGATTGGGGGGAAGAAATGAAAGAGGAAGCCGCCTTGTAGAATTTTGCACAGAGCATAACTTAATCATAGCTAACACTTGGTTCAAGAATCATAAAAGAAGGTTGTATACCTGGAAGAATCCTGGAGATACTAATAGGTATCAGATAGATTATATAATGGTAAGACAGAGATTTAGGAACCAGGTTTTAAATTGTAAGACATTTCCAGGGGCAGATGTGGATTCTGACCACAATCTATTGGTTATGAACTGCAGATTGAAACTGAAGAAACTGCAAAAAGGTGGGAATTTAAGGAGATGGGACCTGGATAAACTGAAAGAACCAGAGGTTGTACAGAGTTTCATGGAGAGCATAACGGAACAATTGACAGGAATGGGGGAAAGAAATACAGTAGAAGAAGAATGGGTAGCTCTGAGGGATGAAGTAGTGAAGGCAGCAGAGGATCAAGTAGGTAAAAAGACGAGGGCTAATAGAAATCCTTGGGTAACAGAAGAAATATTGAATTTAATTGATGAAAGGAGAAAATATAAAAATGCAGTAAATGAAGCAGGCAAAAGGGAATACAAACGTCTCAAAAATGAGATCGACAGAAAGTGCAAAATGGCTAAGCAGGGATGGCTAGAGGACAAATGTAAGGATGTAGAGGCTTGTCTCACTAGGGGTAAGATAGATACTGCCTACAGGAAAATTAAAGAGACCTTTGGAGAGAAGAGAACCACTTGTATGAATATCAAGGGCTCAGATGGCAACCCAGTTCTAAGCAAAGAAGGGAAGGCAGAAAGGTGGAAAGAGTATATAGAGAGTTTATACAAGGGCGATGTACTTGAGGACAATATTATGGAAATGGAAGAGGATGTAGATGAAGATGAAATGGGAGATAAGATACTGCGTGAAGAGTTTGACAGAGCACTGAAAGACCTGAGTCGAAACAAGACCCCGGGAGTAGACAACATTCCATTAGAACTACTGATGGCCTTGGGAGAGCCAGTCATGACAAAACTCTACCATCTGGTGAGCAAGATGTATGAGACAGGCGAAATACCCACAGACTTCAAGAAGAATATAATAATTCCAATACCAAAGAAAGCAGGTGTTGACAGATGTGAAAATTACCGAACTATCAGTTTAATAAGTCACAGCTGCAAAATACTAACGCGAATTCTTTACAGACGAATGGAAAAACTAGTAGAAGCCGACCTCGGGGAAGATCAGTTTGGATTCCGTAGAAATGTTGGAACACGTGAGGCAATACTAACCTTACGACTTATCTTAGAAGAAAGATTAAGAAAAGGCAAACCTACGTTTCTAGCATTTGTAGACTTAGAGAAAGCTTTTGACAACGTTAACTGGAATACTCTCTTTCAAATTCTGAAGGTGGCAGGGGTAAAATACAGGGAGCGAAAGGCTATTTACAATTTGTACAGAAACCAGATGGCAGTTATAAGAGTCGAGGGGCAGGAAAGGGAAGCAGTGGTTGGGAAAGGAGTGAGACAGGGTTGTAGCCTCTCCCCGATGTTATTCAATCTGTATATTGAGCAAGCAGTAAAGGAAACAAAAGAAAAAATCGGAGTAGGTATTAAAATTCATGGAGAAGAAGTAAAAACTTTGAGGTTCGCCGATGACATTGTAATTCTGTCAGAGACAGCAAAGGACTTGGAAGAGCAGTTGAACGGAATGGACAGTGTCTTGAAAGGAGGATATAAGATGAACATCAACAAAAGCAAAACGAGGA
This sequence comes from Schistocerca nitens, assembly GCF_023898315.1. NCBI lineage: Eukaryota > Metazoa > Arthropoda > Insecta > Orthoptera > Acrididae > Schistocerca > Schistocerca nitens. Next base: position 27,525,907 of record NC_064614.1, read on the forward strand.
TAATGGAATGTAGTCAAATTAAATCGGGTGATGCTGAGGGGATTAGATTAGGAAATGAGACACTTAAAGTAGTAAAGGAGTTTTGCTATTTAGGGAGTAAAATAACTGATGACGGTCGAAGTAGAGAGGATATAAAATGTAGACTGGCAATGGCAAGGAAAGCGTTTCTGAAGAAGAGAAATTTGTTAACATCGAGTATAGATTTAAGTGTCAGGAAGTCGTTTCTGAAAGTATTTGTATGGAGTGTAGCCATGTATGGAAGTGAAACATGGGCGATAACCAGTTTGGACAAGAAGAGAATAGAAGCTTTCGAAATGTGGTGCTACAGAAGAATGCTGAAGATAAGGTGGGTAGATCACGTAACTAATGAGGAGGTATTGAATAGGATTGGGGAGAAGAGAAGTTTGTGGCACAACTTGACTAGAAGAAGGGATCGGTTGGTAGGACATGTTGTGAGGCATCAAGGGATCACAAATTTAGCATTGGAGGGCAGCGTGGAGGGTAAAAATCGTAGAGGGAGACCAAGAGATCAATACACTAAGCAGATTCAGAAGGATGTAGGTTGCAGTAGGTACTGGGAGATGAAGAAGCTTGCTCAGGATAGAGTAGCATGGAGAGCTGCATCAAACCAGTCTCTGGACTGAAGACCACAACAACAACAACAGTGAAAATTAATAGTAACGTTGTTGAGACCATTCAGTTTGACTAAGTCCTCAAGGTAATAGTGTGTTTTGTTATCTGTTAGATTTATGCAAATAGTTTGTTCTGCTCTGGCAGCTCCAACCTTAACACACTGTATTCAGGTGACAGAGTTCATTGCACTCGCGTGTGGCAAAGTATAGGATGGGTTTGTCCGTTAAAGTTACTCATACTTATTTTCTTGAACAAGAATGTCAATCATTCTCTTGCCTAATTAGACTGGCGACCGGTTTCTTTATTCTTTGAACAGTGTAGATAGGTAAAATATTGTTTGTTACTGTTTAAATATTTACGTAATTCTGACTTTCACTTCCGATACGCCACCTCTGTTAGGTACAACACGGTCAACATAACAAAATTCCTCTCAGAGGGCAACACTGCTATGTTGCTTTATAACATAATTGCTTTAACAAGATAGTTTTATTTCACGACCCGCCTCCAACTTTAAGGTATGGCATAGCTGTAGCAGACGGTAGTGTTGTAGATAGAGAGAGATCTGATAGGGAAGCAACCTATGTCGGTGGAGAATGTGTAGGATATTTGAATCAACTAATGCCATCTTCTCGTGCGATTGCGCGGGAGCTAATGTGCAGATCAACTGAGAAAGCAGCAACAACGTTAATTTTCCGCTCTTATGTCGTCACTTGTTTCCCTGTTTTACTTTGTCTACGTGTTAAGCTAGCACTTCTACATAACTGGCTGAGGATGTTGATAAATAATTGCCGAGACGGTTAACGTATATCGGGATATCTTTCCGCATACACAGTACAAGAATGAATTGCCTTCAACCTACACGCTCCATACACTATGATCATGTCGGCTTTTTCTGCACTGGTAAATCCCATCGCCCACTCATGAGCTACTGCTTGGACTGTCACACACCAACTGACTAGCAAGTCACAATGCACTCAAGGAACACCCAAGCACACTTTAAGCAAACATAACAATACCGCATACAGTAGTTACGCACGTTCAATGGCGCAAACATGTGTCAGTGGGAAACGGTTCATAATACGATATCTCGCAAACGACTCACACTAGAATCCTGGAACAAACACCACTAACATTCTAATTTACCCCACTTTTAGTTTGTTAATGTCAATAGACACTGTTCCATTAAAAAAAGATTTATGATTGCAAGAAAAATACACTTTCTAAGTGTTATTACAACCTGTTCTTTGGTTAAATATACGAGCTCCTGACTAAAAATCCATTATGTGAAAACCACACATCAATAGCACTTTCCATTTCTGCGGTGCAACTTGTTGGTGATTCATCCTGTATTTGTTCTCTCAGGAGTCGTTAACAAGTCATTGTAAGAAATATTTCCATACACAATTTGATGCAAGCAGTGGTTGGAAACGCTGCTGAGTTGTTCTGGAGGAGTACTGTCCCACCTTGTGAGCACATTTCTGAACATTTGCTTCCAACGTTTGTGCAATCTAGAAAATTCCTGGAGAATCAGCTTGACTAGTTCCTTTGATCCCGTACTTCATTAACTGTAAGCAATGGTCACTGTTGACATTTTTTAGCTCTCTGACACTCCCTTTCTTGTATAATCGATAGATCGAAATAAATTCTTTGAGTAACGTATTTGTGTGTCCAATGAGACACTTTCGCATCTTTGGAAGGTCAGTTTGCCCACTAGTCGCCGGCCACTGCGGCCGTGCGGTTCTAGGCGCTTCAGTCCGGAACCGCGCTGCTGCTACAGTCGCAGGTTCGAATCCTGCCTCGGGCATGGATGTGTATGATGTCCTTACGTTAGTTATGTTTAAGTAGTTCTAAGTTCTAGGGGACTGATGACCTCAGATGTGAAGTCCCATAGTGCTCAGAGCAATTGAACCATTTGTTTTTTTGCTTCAAGCTTCATGAGTTAGTTTACTTCTCTTCTATGTAAAACTGTAGATGGTGTATAGCAACCAGCCACAAATTGGTTCTAAGTTACTTTCTTAAAAAAGTACCGTTACTGGTTTCAAAATTTTCACAATCTCTCAACAGACCATTTTCCTTGCCTTCATCAAAACGAATTATACATAGGTTTCCTGTGAGCTACCCTACGATAAACAGTAGTTCACAATTACACACGTGTAACCAAAACGGTTGCGTACCGATTTGTGTTGGTATACAACTTACGTGACATGTCCATTTGGCGCATTTGCTTCTGCAGTTTCCTTGCAGTGAAACACATTCTCAAGGATGCTTGTATTTTCACAATCACCTACATTGGTTTGCATTGTAAAACACTTTCGTTTCGTCACAAAACGGATTTTCGATGTTTTGATGAAAGCATGGAAAAACCGTGTGATTATGGATTCTGGAAAATTTTGAAACCGGTAACGGTACTTTTTGAATAAAGTAATCTAAAACCAATTTGTGACTGGTTGCTCTACACCATCAGCAGTTTATTTCATATAACGAAACGATCTCCAACCACATCTTTATTTGACAAAATTGCATGTATTTTGAGTTTTGTCTTTAAAATTCTTTTTACAATGTTATACTTCGTATTGAAAATTATTCCACAAGTATCTAAATAACCTAGTATTTTTCCTAAGCTATAAATTTGTTGTTTTCATTCAATTCCTCACTTTTGCGGGACCTTGCTAGTCACCTAAATTGCTTACAGCTACTTAACAGCATTCAGAAAGTTACCAAGGTTCTTGGATCCTTACAAGCATACTAGTTCGTCTTGTATTTAAACTTCAGATCATCATTTTAGTGATGTGCCCCTTGTGCATTGTTTCTTTTATACTACTGTATTTATTATGTTGTAAAACCGTTTGTATTGCCGGCGCTTTCGGTGTCTTATCATTTCTTATCATTGTCTGAGGCTTAAGATTCACCAGAGACGTTGCCCTGGTTGTTATGTAAAGTTGTTATACTTGTTGTTGTTGTTGTTGTGGTCTTCAGTCCAAAGACTGGTTTGATGCAGCTCTCCATGCTGCTCTATCCTGTGCAAGATTCTTCATCTCCCAGTACCTACTGTAACCTACATCCTTCTGAATCTGCTTAGTGTATTCATCTCTTGGTCTCCCTCTACGGTTTTTACCCTCCACACTGCCCTCCAATAATAAACTGGTGATCCCTTGATGCCTCAGAACATGTCCTACCAACCGATCCCTTCTTCTAGTCATGTTGTGCCACAAATTTCTCTTCTCCCCAATTCTGTTCAATACCTGCTCGTTAGTTGTGTGATCTACCCATCTAATCTTCAGAATTCTTCTGCAGCATCATATTTCGAAAGCTTCCATTCTCTTCCTGTCCAAATTAATTATCGTCCATGTTTCACTTCCATACAATTACTTTCAGAAACGACTTCCTGACACTTAAATTTGTACTCGATGCTAACAAATTTCTCTTCTTTAGACACTCTTTCCTTGCCACTGCCAGTCTACATTTTATATCCTCTCTACTTCGACCATCATCAGTTATTTTGCTCCGCAAATAACAAAACTCTTTTACAACTCCAATCTAATTCCCTCAGCATCACCCGACTTAATTCGACTACATTTCATTATCCTCGTTTTGCTTTTGTTGATGTTCATCTTATATCCTCCTTTCAAGATTTTCTCCATTCCGTTCAACTGCTCTTCCAAGTCCTTTCCTATCTATGACAGAAATGCAACGTCTTCGGTGAACCTCAAAGTTTTCATTTCTTCTCCGTGGATATTAATACCTACTCCGAATTTTTCTTTTCTTTCCTTTAATGCTTGTTCTATGTACAGATTGAATAACATCAGGGATAGGATGCAACCCTGTCTCACTCCGTTCCCAACCACTGCTTCCCTTTCACGCCCCTCGACTCTTACAATTGCCAGCTGATTTCTGTACAAATTTTAAATAGCTTGTCGCTCCCTGTATTTTACCCCTGGCACCTTCAGCATTTGAAAGGGAGTATTCCAGTCAACATTGTCAAAAGCTTTCTCTATGTCTACAAATGCTAGAAACGTAGGTTTGCCTTTCCTTAATCTATCTTCTAAGATAAGTCATAGGGTATTGCCTCACGTGTTCCAATGTTTCTACGGAATCCAAACTGAGCTTCGCCGAGGTCGGTTTATATCAGTTTTTCCATTCGTCTGTAAAGAATTCTTATTAGTATTTTGTAGCCGTGACTTATTAAGCTGATAGTTCGGTAAGTTTCACATCTGTCAACACCTGCTTTCTTTGATATTGGAATTATTATATTCTCCTTGAAGTCTGGGGGTATTTCTCCTGTCTCATACATCTTGCTCACCAGATGGTAGAGTTTTGTCAGGACAGACTCTCCCAAGGCTGTCAGTAGTTCTAGTGAAGTATTGTCTACTCCCGGGGCCTTGATTCGACTTAGGTCTTTCAGTGCTCTGTCAAACTCTTCACGCAGTATACTTACATTAATGAATTTCTTTCCGAATATTGCAGTGCGGTCAGTGACTGCAGGAACTTAAGACGAAGAGTTGTGTAGGGTACCACCTCCAGTACTGGTGACTAGAGATGGGCAAACTCGTTCATCCTTGGGAAATAGTTCACTGCTGAACGTTCTTTTTTGGGAACCGTTCATTTTTACTCGTTCACCGTTCATTTGTGCTTGGTATATGGTTCTTATGAAAAACTAAAAACTAGTAGTGTAGGTGACTGAAGGATTGGGGGAACCAAGAGGGGGCACTTGCTCCCCCCCCCCCCCCCCCCTCTCCCTTGGAGTATAGAGTTTTTATTCATTACAGAATTCTTACACTCTTTTAGAAGTAATTTCTGTGATTGTGTCGAAACTCTCGTTTAGCCAACCGTAGCCTTGTGTGGGTGAAGGCAGGGAAACAATATAGGGTGGCGCACGGAAAACCGGCCCCGAGTACAGACTACTCGCCAATTACGGACGATGTGTTGCCCGTTACGAGCAGATACAACAAACAGACAAGCATGTAATAATTAGGCAGTGATGAAATAACAATCTAATGCAAGCAACAACTGTGAAACAATCGATGACGATGTGTAGAGAGCTGGAGAAGAGAACACGAAAATCTTACGCGACGCGTATGGGCTATAGTTCATGTAGTCTTGTAAACCGGTTGGTGGCTGTTTCCCAACTTAATAGACCACAAGTGTCTCGTATAAAATTCTTCGTTCGACTTCCGCTACATAGCTATGTTACGTTGTAAACAATAATCGTTTGCACCCTATATATACTTCACGTTGTCTCTGAGTTCGTAGGCGAAGTAGAGACTTTATGGAAGCATAAAATAAAATGAGGATTTCTCATACTTTCGTCACACGCTTAGTAAAATAATAATAAGTTCGCAGTAATAAAGTTTTTGGTTTGAAAGCTCCTTCTGAACAAATGTTTGAGATAGTAAGTAAATTCGATTTTATGGCAATCTATGTCTTTTCAAATGGAGAGGCACCGCTTTTCCTACTGAGCCAAAATGACCCATAACCCACTTCTTTTTTTCAAAGAAACCAAACTAGCAGGTAATGCAAACTGGAAGCAACCAAACTTAAAAATAATTAGAGCCTTCCTAAATGTAATGTTTTGTACGAGGGCAGTTCAATAAGTAAAGCAACACATTTTTTTTCTGAAACAGGGGTTGTTTTATTCAGCATTGAAATACACCAGGTTATTCCCCAATCTTTTAGCTACATAACACTATTTTTCAACGTAATCTCCATTCAATGCTACGGCCTTACGCCACCTTGAAATGAGGGCCTGTATGCCTGTGCGGTACCATTCCACTGGTCGATGTCGGAGCCAACGTCGTACTGCATCAATAACTTCTTCATCATCCGCGTAGTGCGTCCCACGGATTGCGTCCTTCATTGGGCCAAACATATGGAAATCCGACGGTGCGAGATCGGGGCTGTAGGGTGCATGAGGAAGAACAGTCCACTGAAGTTTTGTGAGCTCCTCTCGGGTGCGAAGACTTGTGTGAGGTCTTGCGTTGTCATGAAGAAGGAGAAGTTCGTTCTGATTTTTGTGCCTACGAACACGCTGAAGTCGTTTCTTCAATTTCTGAAGAGTAGCACAATACACTTCAGAGTTGATCGTTTGACCATGGGGAAGGACATCGAACAGAATAACCCCTTCAGCATCCCAGAAGACTGTAACCATGCTTTACCGGCTGAGGGTATGGCTTTAAACTTTTTCTTGGTAGGGGAGTGGGTGTGGCGCCATTCCATTGATTGCCGTTTTGTTTCAGGTTGTGACAGCACTACCAACAGAGATAAGTTGAGCACTGAGTTGTTTGATGGTGATCCGTCGATCATCTCGAACGAGTGTGTTCGCACGCTCCGCCATTGCAGGAGTCACAGCTGTGCACGGCCGGCCCGCACGCGGGAGATCAGACAGTCTTGCTTGACCTTGCGGCGATGATGACACACTCTTTGCCCAACGACTCACCGTGCTTTTGTCCACTGCTAGATCACCGTAGACATTCTGCAAGCGCCTATGAATATCTGAGATGCCCTGGTTTTCCGCCAAAAGAAACTCGATCACTGCCTGTTGTTTGCAACGCACATCCGTTACAGACGCAATTTTAACAGCTCCGTACAGCGCTGCCACCTGTCGGAAGTCAATGAAACTATACGAGACGAAGCGGGAATGTTTGAAAATATTCCACAAGAAATTTCCGGTTGTTTCAGCCAAAATTGGCCGAGAAAAAAAATGTGTTGCATTACTTATTGAACTGCCCTCGTATATGAAAGATACACGACAATCGTTTTATATGAATTTTCTTACACTAAAAATTAAGCAAATTATTGAATGTTAGCTGCTAAATCAAGTCGATGAAACAAAAAAAAAATATATGAATAACAAAAAAAACTTGCCTTGTAATAAGTATGTCTTCTGCTGTTCATCGATATAATGAAGTGAGCTGATATGCTCTTTTGTTACCTGAAAATACGTACCTATTACATACAATGTAATTTTTATGTAATTTAAGTAACTATAAAATACTTTTTGATTACCGGTCGTGGACGCTGAATAGCCAGAACCACGTGCAAGAACAGTTTGGAACACATGTAAAATGGGCGAGCGCAGTGAACGAAACGAACAATTGGATACTGAACAACTAGGAGCAGTCGGCAGTGGAACTGAGACAGGTGGTCATGCGAAGAACGACGAGTGCGGCCGAGGGAGATCGAGACTGAGACGAGCACGCGACCGAGGCTGGAACGAGAACTGCCGAAGTGACCACGGCGACCGAAGTGAACTAGTGAACTATGAACCGATCGTTCCTCGTTCCCGGGAACTATAAGTAGACCACCGCGACCAAAGTGAACTATGAACCAATCGTTCCTTGGAATTCGTTCCTCGGTCCTTTAGTTCATCTTGGTGAACCGTTCCTTTGCACCCATTCGTTCGCGAACTACCCATCTCTACTGGTGACCGGCACCGACTAATCGTTGGGAGCATTACTGGCTTATTGTAAAAATGTTTTGTCCGTCATCTCACCACATTTTGTTTTTAATGTGCTCTTTCTGTCGGCTATTTGAGCTTTACTTTAATTACTGCAGTCCTGGCATGAGTGAATAGAATTTTGTTCTTTTATTGGTCGCCTGACTCCTCCACTCCTGGCTCTTTGCTCACTGCCTTTCACCGCTACAATCGGACAAGAAGACTGTCATTGGTGGAAAACGAGAGCGGCAGATTAAAAATTCACGCATTTATTTTATTTTATAAACGCGTAAAATGTCAAGTGTATAATCAAATAAGAGTGCAATTTTCTATTTTACACACAAAAAGTACATGCAAAGTTCGTGTAACATTCTGAGCTAAGCATGGCTTTAAAAATAGGGCGAAAAACCGACCAGGAGCGATGGAAAGGAGACGACAGCGCATCGTTGTTGAGACAGGCGCAGGAGCCGGCCGAAGTGGCCGTGCGGTTAAAGGCGCTGCAGTCTGGAACCGCAAGACCGCTACGGTCGCAGGTTCGAATCCTGCCTCGGGCATGGATGTTTGTGATGTCCTTAGGTTAGTTAGGTTTAACTAGTTCTAAGTTCTAGGGGACTAATGACCTCAGCAGTTGAGTCCCATAGTGCTCAGAGCCATTTGAACCATTTGAACAGGCGCAGGAGGAAGGAAGAGTGCCTGACATGGAAGCACAGACTGCGTGTGCGAGTTTTAAGGCGTCCGGTGAAGCCAGCAGAGGGTGTCACGATGTAGCTTGGCGACCGACGACGCTGTCCAAGGTTCCATCTGAAGGTGCCAACGCTGGCGACACTTCTTTTGCCATTTTGGAGGCTCCACCTACAATTACGGACTAAGACAGTTCGTAATTCCCGTTGTGTGGCTGCAAGACCCAAACAATGAGATGCCTGCCATTCGCTGGGCCATATGGAGCAAGCGGTCGCCCTCATCTTTCAAAACGATCTACAAATTCATTGACTTGTTTCACCACTATCCACTAACTGACTTGTTCCAGCAATGACCAATAACTATCCGTCTGCTTATCTGAGCAGCCGTCACGGTAGCTCAGCGTGTTCGGTCAGAGGGTTAGCCACCCCTCTGAAATAAAAAAAAAAAAAAAACAACTGAGTGAACGGATCAACGAAGAACCTGAACGGGTGTCATGGGACGCCCGCCACGAACAAATACAACGAGCAACACAGAAAAAATGAGATATAAAAGAGTGGTAACGTGTTTACCTACCATGCAGCAGGTCCGGGTTCGATTACTGGTCGAGTTGGAGATTTTCTCCGCACGTGGACTGTTCTTATCATCATTTCATCACCACCAACGCGCAAGTCTCCTAATGCAGCGTCACCTGAAATAAGACTTGCACCCGGTGGCCGAACTTCCTCGGATGGGACCTCCTGGCCATCAGTGCCACACGATTATTTCATTTTATACTACTCAGTAACTTACATTAAATGTGCAGCGATGGTTCATAAAAGATAGTTGATGTTTGCTGGGAGTTTACTATTGAGAAAATATTTTTTGAACCATTTGTTTGTCATCTCCCGAACCCTTAAAAATCATTGATTCAGTGCATTACTAACTTTCCTCCAAATTTGTAAGCAGAGACCAACTTCAAATAAGGTATGATACTGCCTGACGTTATCTCACTGAAATCAGCCCTGTGAAGTCCTCAAGTAAATCAACTTCACCACTCTAAAGAAATGCCAGTAGAGTCAATTAGTTATATCGCTGTTGTGGCTTTGTGCTGGAGCCTTTAAGATTATCAGTGGTAATTCATAATTAATACTATTACTAACTTTTATTCTTGTGTACGTGGTCTCGGGATCCTCCATGAGGTTGAGAGTCAGCTTTCAGAGTTGTTGTTCGGTAATTTGTTTTCGAAGCTCAGATTGAGCTGGAGTAGTGGTTTTTCATAGAAATATCTCTCCGTGGCGGGCCAGCGAAATAGTGTGCCATGGCCCTGAGCAGCAGTGGTCGGTTGTAGAAAACGAAAGTGGCAAAGGTTACAGGGGGCCAGTTGCTGAGGGTAGAGATGTAGAGATTTTTTTGTGGTCAAATTTAGGCTTCTGCCACGCTGCACAATAGAGAGTGTGGTCAGCTTGTAAGTTGTGTGTGTGTGTGTGTGTCTGTGTGTGTGTGTGTGTCTGTGTGTGTGTGTGTCTATTTGCGCGCTTTTTAGAAAACTAAAACACTCCCGTGAGCTGTGAACAGAAGAGCCTTGAAATTTTAAGCCGTTCGTTAAGGGTGAACCATATGGCCCACAATTTAGTTGAAAACGCATTCAGATCCGCAGTGAATAACAGAAAAATCCCACCCACAACACACACACACACACACACACACACACACACACACACACACACACATTCACTTAGATAATTTGTAAGCGCAATTGAAACTGGGTTTTGAACACTGAGCAGCAAGTAATCATTCGTCAAGAAACTGACTAAGAACTAGATGAGTGTTTGCCTTCTGCTTGTGGCATATTCAGTAGAGCAATTATATGTCTAATCAAACATTTAATTATTGATTCTAAGCATGAAAGAATAATTAATCCATCAAATCAACAAATAAATTATTAATATTGTCTCCATATGTTGTCGAAGGAAGGTGCCTGATTACACCTGGTGCATATAACAAGCATCGATCGCCAGAACTGCCGTCGACGACTTACCTTTCAGCATCTGAAACCTAATTTTGTATCAGGAGAAAAATAATTATTTCTAATGTTGTGCACGTGCAACCTTAAGTCACAGAGTGGACACGACCTATCAGCATTTAAGCATCGTGGCGGTATAGTAGCATGACACCTATTACATAAAACTGACAAATAAATGACTAGGTCTGGTCAGAAATAAATTAGGAATAGGTTCACTAATACATCTGTTGTTACTAAGCTGATCGAATTAATTTACAAACCCTTATGACTCCTCAAAGCGGGACAAATATATGCGATTTTCACAATGAGCAATCGGATTCTAGGTACACAATGTTTAATAAGAGAGCAAGTAGTTCATAATTCAGGAGAGTTTTGTAGTTTATAGTGTACAGCACGGTGGATTCAAAAGACAACAGTAGCCATCAAAATCACTTTCCATTTAGTCAAAATTAAGCAACCTGTAAGGTTCCATTTCGCCATGCGGAAGGCGGTACGGATAGAAGCCTCACAGCGGAATAATTGCGACTAGAATTTTTCCAAGCAGCCCTGAAATACCTAACCCAGTCGCCTACGCTTCACCATGGCAAGTAACTGAAATAATTTCACCAAATTTCTTCGTCACTGTGGTCTCTACAGAGCAGATCAGATCGGAAAAGAAAGGAAGGAAGATTAATTTAACGTCCCGTCTCACATCAAAGTCAGTCACCCTCAGTCAGCACAGAACACTGAACACTACAAGAATCAGAACCAGAGTAACGGAAACCCGTTCAGACAATCGCGAGACGCTCAAAAAAAAAAAAAAAAAAGTTTCAAATGGCTCTAAGTACTATGGGACTTAACATCTGAGGTCATCAGTCCCCTAGAACTTAGAACTACGTAAACCTAACCAACCTAAGGACATCACACACATCCATGCTCGAGGCAGGAATCGAACCTGCGACCGTAGCAGCAGCGCGGTTCCGGGCTGAAGCGCCTAGAACCGCTCGGCCACAGAGGCCGGCGACTAGTGGGCAAACTGACCTTCCAAAGATACGAAAGTGTCTCATTGGACACACAAATATGTTGTTCAATGAATTTATTTCGATCTATCGAAGCTGAGTATTGCAGAGATACGTCGAATATTGCGTATAACTGTCGCGATCTACTAAAAGCTAAATGTAGCGCGTAAAATAAAATCATTGAAAAAACAGGAAACTTTCAAGCTGTCTCTTTAAGGGACGTTTTTCTATCACTGATATCTTTTATTCTGAACAAGCAGATAGTGGATTAGTGGATCTGAGTAATTACGGTAAATCTAACGAAGCGAACCAAAACTGTTGCGATCTATGGAAACAGAGAATGCAGTTTTCTGACATCTAGCGCCTGACGTGAAATAAAATATACCAAGCACTAGTGAGCGTTACATGACGGAGCGGAATGAATTAAGAAACCTATTATTTCCTGCAACATAAATTTCGCGTAAAGAGCACAACGCTAAATATAGAGAAATTCAGATTAACGGAAGTGTGCGGTCAAGCATTCTTCCCAAGTACCGTATGTGATTGGAACAGGATGATGGGGAAAATGATGCGGTAACCAATGCACCCCCTGCCACACACCTCACTGTAGCTTTCAGAGTGCAGATGTCGATTTGGATGTAATAAGGCAACAGCTGTTTTCCACAGGTTCGACGTTTTGTATTAGTCTATTATTAATGGCCGCTAGCGCTAGTGTTACATTCATAATGCTCTGAGCTCTATTCGCGAAGCTTCCGCTGAGGGAACGACGTAAAAGCGTTTTCAGTGCAACCTCTGCCATGATGAGTTTCAGTTCCCCAGCATTCCTTCCCTCCGCTCGAAATACGAGTCCGCGTCGCTCACGGAGTGATGGATAGGATGTGACGTCAACATCGGATCCATTATAGTGTATACTATGTAACTAAATCACCCCATTCAGGTATCACCAACGTGTTATCTCTCGACCGAACAGCGATTTTATGGACGGAACCGAAAATAATTGGCCTTGAATTTCACAGTACCATTTCGTCACAACAAACACGTTATGACAGTACAAAAACTTTCATTTTTATAATTCTACACTTGACAGAAAACTGAAGTACCAAGAAGGAGAGAAGAAAACGAAACAAGGGTTTATCGAATCAGTGACTATGTGATTGTATTTCGATGATTACAAAATCAAGTCAAATTATAAAGAACTCGGCGGTATGTGCCTACTTATCAGTTTGACGTTGAACCTCCTCGGCCTAGATGCATGCAATGATACGGTTGGGGAGGATGTATTAAGACACTTAAGACACTGTCATGAGGCAAGCCGGTCCACAACTGTTGTAACTGGTCCTTGATACCATGAACAGTGGCACTGGGACGGAGTTGACACTCGAGCTGATCCCACACAAGTGCTATCGCGGACTGGTGTTGGCATCTTGCTGGTCTCAGGAGACCCTCAACATCACAGAGACAGTTCATAGAGATACTTGTCACATGAAGACAAGCAATGTTCTGTTGCAAAATGGAACGACGGTACTGTCGCACGAGAGGTAACGCATGAGAACGTAAGATGTCCGTGAGATACCACTGTGCCCTCAAACGTTCATCAGTCACAGCCAGAGGTCATGCTCGATGGCTCTCCGCACCATTACGTCAGGCGTAACACCATTGAGGCTTTATAAAAATTTGGGAGAAATAGGACGTCTGCCCAGACCACCACCATAGTCGCCGACGATGGTCATCAGGGATAGTGCAGAACCGTGATTCATTGCTGAACAGAACGCGACGCCTTTCACCAGTAGTCCATGCTTGCTGGTTACGGCACCACGCCAAATGGAGCCGCTTGTTTCGGCGTTAACGGTGGAAGACGTGTATATTACTATTGTCTATTGTCAAACCACAATTTATGAAAGATGTTTATTATTGTCTATTGTCAAACCACAATTTATGAAAGATGTTTATATTTTATTAATAGGATTAAGTTGGAATAATTAATATTTGTGATGTTGGAAATAATTGTGGTATCAGGGAATGTCTGCACCAAAGTATTGTTGGCAAGAGAGACCGCACATTGATATAATTTTAAAAAGGACGGGAGAGACAGCGTATGGATACATTTTAAGAAAAGAGCGCGAAAGACCACGCATTGATACATTTTGTAATGGTAGCAGGGATTTTCTGCACCAGAAAGCATTGTTGGCAGGAGGAACCGCACTTTAGCGTCCATAGGAAGTCAGTAGTATGCGAGAAGTGAAGCGAGTCGGTAGCAGGTCTCAAGCGAAAGGTTGAAAGGAGCGGTGTGCCTGCCAGCCACCAGCTATAATTTATAAGAGATTATAAACGGATGTACAGAGACATCAGCTAACTATTATCATAAGAGGAACTAATATTATTGAATTATTTTCTTTGAGAAACTCAAGACTACTGAAGGTATGTTTGCGCAATGCTAGTTGTAAGATTATTATAAAAAGTAACTCCCATTTGAACGTTTGTAAAATCATTTCATTCAGAATATAATTAATTTTTGCCAGCAATATTGCATTTCTGATTATAATCCATCCCAAAAACCATCAACGTAAAATTTTTCAAAATTTTATTGTTGTCAACAAACGTTCAACTATGTATTACGTAACTTCGGTCAAATTAATTAAAGAATAACGTCATATTTGCTATTAAAGAATAACGTCAGCTTTGGTAATAAATACAGCCACTTATTATGAAAGCCCACCAGCAGCTAATAGAGTATAGTGAAACAGAGTAAGTATATTCATGTCGCAGTTCGATGTGGCAGTCAGATGGCGATCCAGTAACAGTAAAAAAGGTAAGGAACAATTTTGGGTTATTGCAGGTAACGACTAAGGGCCACGACGACGACAGATTCTACGTTTCATCGAAATAATCAGAAAATAACTTTTAATACGCTGCATTTAAATTTGTATGCGAAGATTGAGAAAGAGAATTAATTTCAAAGGGAAGATTTCATTTGTTATTATTAAGCAAGAGGTAGAAATCCAAAGGGAAGGTTTCATAGGATATTGTAAAAGGGAAGGTTGCGTAACAAAAGAGATATAGAGGACACGGGAAAGTCTCAACGGTAGCCTACGGATGGGACGACAATTCGCTATTCCGGCTCGTGCTAACCTCCGACCAATGGTGTAGAATGACACAGAACGTAGCAAGACGTTTATAGCTTGTTTTCGGGCGGTAGGTGTATATGTGAAGGGGTTACAATGTGCTTGGCGCGCAATACGCCAATCTCCTTAGTCGACCTTTAACCTGACCAAGTGTGCCTGCTCTCTTTTACCCATGGAGTTCAAAATTGGGTCACTGCGATATGGAAAGGTTCTACAAATATTGACAGTGCACAATCAAGTTTGCCAAATGAAGACCGACACTGAGGCCCGTTTCAAACCTAGCGAGGTGCTGATAAAGCTATATCACATGAGTACGCGGCAATTTCACGTCCTTCATAGTTACCTGGATACATCTGACACTGCTCACACCTCCTGGTAACAACACTAAACACGAAACAGTGTATGAGCTCTGGTGACAGTTATGCCTGTCACTGCTAATTGCTGCCCTAATCATTTATCGGTTGAAAAAAAAAACGGAATATTTAGTGGACATAGTTGTATGTATATTCCTGCTTCAGCCCCTATAGTTTCATGAAGATCCGACAGTTGGCGGCGCTGTAAGTAGCCTTCAAAATGGCTTCTGTAATGAAGCTGCGTTCCAAGCAGAGAACTATCGTTAAGTTTCTTTTGTCGGAAAACTAGAGCATCACAGAGGTTCGTACGGGCTTGCAGGAAGTCTACGGAAACCTGCAAGTGAACAAAAGCACGTTGAGTCATTGGGTATGGCGTCTGTCGTCATAGCAACAAGGTCGCGCAAACCCTTCCAGTCTCCTGCGTGCTGGCCAGCCGGACACAGCTGCGTCTCCAGCAATATTGAACGTGCGGACGCTCTGAATCATGTCGATCGAAGGATCACAATCAAATACCTCCCTGGACATCTCTTTTGGTAGTACTGACACACTCGTCCACCAGTTGGAGTACTCAAAGGCGCATGGCCTCTGGGTTGCTCGCCCGTTAATAGAAGACCGTAAAGAGCAACGAAGGACCATATGTACGGAACTGCTTACGCGTTACGAGGCTGATGGTGGCAATTTTTCACCAAACATCATTGCTGCAAGCGATGAAACATGGAAACAAAACGGCAATCCATGGCGTGCGCCACACTACTTCTCCTCCAAAGAAACGTCCAAAGCCGCTCCCTCAGCTGGTAAAGTCATTGTGACGGTCTTCTGGGACTCTAAAAGGTCTGTACCGTTTGGTGACCTCCCTCATGGTGAAACAATCAATTTCGAAGCGTATTGACCTACCCTTCAGAAATTGAAGAAACGACTTCAGCGTGTTTGTCGCCACAAAAATGCTAACGAACTTCTCTTTCGGTATGATAACGCAAGGCCTCTCACGAGCCTGCATATCCGAAAGCAGCTCATAAAAATTCACTGGCCTGTTCTTCGTCATCCACTCTGCAGCCCTGATCCCGCACCTTACGACTTCCATCTATTTGGCCAAATGAAGAACGCACTCTGCCGGAAGCAGTACTTGGATGATGGGGACGTTGTTGAGGCAGCAAAGCGTTGGATCCGCCGTCGATCAGTAGAGTGGTACCATAGAGGTACACAGGCCTCGCACTAAGGTGGCCTCAGGCTGTCTCACTGAACGCGGAGATTGTGAGTGGGGAATAATACGGTGTACTGGAATCCTTAATAAATCCAACCTGCATTCAGGAAAAGGAAAATGTGTTGTGTTACTTTGTTGAAGGACCCTCGTATATATTTGCTAATGGTGTATAATGTATACGAAGTGAGATTGAGATACTCCAGATAACAAGGTGCAGTCGTTTCCTTATGGTACGCAGTACTTTACGAAACTGTATTTGTATTCTCAGTGGAGGGCAGTGTCCCCACTGTTACAGCTTCAGTCATAAATATCTATTTCAGAACAAAGTAATGGCACTGAAAAACTACAAATGAGAAATGTAGCTCATGAAGGAAGCAATTAGTCTAATTCTCTAAGAACAGGATCACTTGGAAGTATAGCTAAATAGAAATCAAAGACACTTATCATTGTTCAGACTACAAAAGCATTTTTTGGATATCAAAGAAGATCATCAAGAACAGTGTTAGTAAACCAATAACTTCGAAGGCGCACGAAATCGGCGCTACAGATGAAAAGTAAGAACAGGAATATTCGGCGAAATGTCAGTAGACTATTGCAGATTGTGCAGACAAAGTGAGTGTCATATATATGACAAAAGATGAGAAGAACTTCTAAGTTCAGTAATGAATAGCGTCTTTTAGCTTAAATGATAATTAAATCAAGACCCTAAGTTGTTGACTGGCGTCGATACACATCAACGGAGACAGTTGAAAATGTGTGCCCCAACCGGGACTCGAACCCGGGATCTCCTGCTTACATGGGGGACTCGAACCCGGGATCTCCTGCTTGCATGACAGACGCTCTATACATCTGAGCCACCGAGGGCACAGGGAATAGTGCGACTCCAGGGATTTATCCCTTTCACGCTCCCCGTGAGACCCACATTTCCAACTTAATGTCCACACACACTACATTCGTAGTGCCCCCTGCCCATTACACTCATTAAAAAAATGGTTCAAATGGCTCTGAGCACTATGGGACTTAACATCTGAGGTCATCAGCCGCCTAGAAGTTAGAACTACTTAAACCTAACTCACCTAAGGACATCACACACATCTATGTCCGAGGCAGGATTCGAACCTGCGACCGTAGCGGTCGTGCGGTTCCAAACTGAAGCACCTACCCTCCTTACTCGCGGCAGACAATCTTACCGAGTCCCGTAAGAGTTCGAGCAATGCGTGTGCATCCGCACAGAAGAAGGTCAATGGCCGGTTAGCCTTAACTATATGAAGATGGTATCTTTTCTTTTGGACATGTCCGAGAGAACAGATTCCATCTTCATATATCTTTTAACTTAGATCAACACAATGGTTACTCATGAACATGAAATATGCTTACACGGTTACTGTTGTGCGTAGAAATCCTGTGTTGTTATAAAGGTGCTCGTAGAGCACTTTGAAACAGAAGCTATGGCATGCACTTTATTTTCCTGCTGCCAAAATGGTAGTTTCAATACGGCAAGGAAAATTACAATAAATAAACGAACACAGTCTGGATTATTTGTCATATTACTCACTACCGGCTGTAGTCCGTTCTGCAGGTCAGGCGCCGCAAAGTACAGTTTGTCAACAAACGTTAGTGACTCCAGATGGCAAACTGCAGAAAAGAGTTCGCAAGTTCGCAACACGTAAATTTATATTAGATTACTTTTAAACTAAGTCTAATTTGTAGCATCTGACACAGTTAGATGATTCAGGTGAAACCTTTAACCTACCAGTTTGTCTCTACCGTCGTTGTCGATGCGGGGAAGCGACCATTAAGGCGGCAAGAAATTGCCACGGTCCAGTTTCTTCTCCACGGCAATAAGTACCGCGGGTTCTCTTTGTCAGTCATTGCGCCCGAGAAACTTGGCACAAGCAGCCGCCGTGCATTGTGGGTCGTCCCCTTTGTCCTGCCGCGGGAAGGGCTCTCTGCAGTGATTGCGCGCTGCCCTGGTGTGGAGCGGGCCTTTTAATGTGCGGGACGGCCCGGGTAAACCTGGCTCAGACCTTAAGCCGCCTTCGGCTGCGAACCCGCGCGCCGTGACGTCATCCCCCAGCCCCGCTGCAGGCGGTAAGAGCTGCTTCCGGAATGGCCAGAATCCCTGCAAAGAGTGTCGAAGACCCTGGCACCGTTCTTACGTCCACTCAGCTCTATAAGAGCTCTCTCTTGTTATTGTACTGTCTAGTTTAAGGAAGGGGCAAACATTTCTATCACTGCTTATAGTTGTTAATTAAAGTAATGACTGGTGGTGAAAAGGTTCCCTCACACTTCTGATACAACAGAGTGAACGTACGCAAGTGCAGTCTATAGAAAAGTGTCAGCGACTCTTCTTTGACTACAAAAATATACAAAACCGTTTACCCTTAAGCTTAATTGTTTTTTTAATCACTAGTACGCCAAGTTCTTGATTATGATTATGCAATTTTCCCAGGGTTTCGATAAGGGAGCTCACTTGGGATTTCATCTGACCAGCAACCAGACTGCACTGGTGCGTGGGCCGTTGACTAATTTGATGCTGAAAACATTTACGTGTCGGCGAAGCAGCAGTATAATGTTGCTGGGAACTAGCGGTTCCTTGCTTTAATTTTATGTCGGTGGAGCATTTGTCATGTCGTCGCTGAGTTTTGTAACATTTGTAACGAAGTGTTGTTAAAGCTGATGTTGTGCATAAACTTATTGTGCTGTCATGAAACATTTTAGAACTGAAGACGCAAGTCTTCATCCTTATGACTATCGCACAGTTCTGAATTTTAAATCTTCCGCCATTAATTGCTGAGTTTCAAAATACTTTTGGTGTCGTAGAGTTTGTTATTGTTAAACAGAAGTTGTGACTGTCTCAGTGTTACATATATTGGTTTGTCCAAAGGCTGAACTCCCAGTGTTGGTATAATTATTCTGATTACCTTTTTAGCTTCAAATACTTAACAAATCAGTTGTGACATGTTTTAAAGAATACAGTCAGCCAGTTCTCCCACTCCTTCTGTTCGTTATAACAATGGCAACACAGCGTGGTCGATTACACAGCGTGCATCATATCTTGCTGTAGAGTCTGTATCTTCTGTATTTCTCGTCTGTGGCAGGCACACTGATAGATGACCGCCTGCTAAGTGCCAGGCGCGAGTGACTTGAAGAAGCAGGAACTGGACTAGGTTTAATACTGGAGGATGTGAGGCATCTGGGAACGAAACTGGCCACGTAAGAACTTGAGGAGAGAAGTACTGGACCGACCGGTGTGTGCGGGAGAGATTGTCATGTCTCAAGCGTGAATATTGCCTGAGACTAGGTGACAGGTTTAATGAACAGAGAATTCACCGGGTTCTTGATAAGGGAATCAAGCGGTTGACCTATGTGAGAGGGCGTCTTGACCTGGGTTTAATGTTAAATCCTTTATTACAAACAGGTAAGGATTGGGATGTGACTTGAAATAACCTGAACTACATGTGTTTTGCAACTTCTAAATTTATTTAGAACAGCTATTCGCCTCTGATTTCATTATCTGCGCTGAAACTACTGCCGCTTCTTCTGCCTAGCCCTGCCTGGTTACTCTCCTGTTTCTCTCTCTGATTCTCCGATGATGTGTGTGAAATCTTAAGGGACTTAACTGTAAGGCCATCAGTCCCTAAGCTTACACACTACTTAACCTAAATTATACTAAGGACAAACACACACACCCATGCGCGAGGGAGGACTCGAACCTCCGCCGGGACCAGCTGTCTGATTCTCCCTGACACATCGTGACCCCGAAGACTCTAATTTGACACTGCTATGCAATAGTTTCCCAGAGGCTCCCCTACATGTTGACACACTGCCATCCTAAGCCTTTGACTGGCTCTTCATGACGTTTCAGTTTTCCTGCCACAGACCCTTCTGCTTTATCCCTCGCGTACCGCGCTCTGTGTATAGCCAGGAAATATAGGCCTCACTATTATTGTCGATATGTGTACTGAGTACACCTGGAGCTACGTCCGTCAATGGTACTCTGTAATGCTTTGGGTCACTCTGTGCGTAGCTTACAGCGTTATTGCTACATGTTGCCGCTCGACATGACGGCACGTGGCTGGCTTGCTAACTGCCATATGACTTCTCCTCGCCACGCACCAAGACTTCTAAGATTTAATGCTACTCTCCATTTGTTACTAAATTTTTACAAGACTTGGCTATTTTCTGTAGATACGGCAAGGTGATTGCAGACGTCTCTGCAAATGAAGTAGATATTGCAAAATTCTTGGTGCTATTTATTTCTTCGAAGAAAATATCCCTGGCTGCTTACGCGCGGCTCGTGTTCGTGCTGTTGTTTACTTGACATCTTGTCTTTGCGGTACTGCCGTACTGTTTCTTATTCGATTCACTGCCGTCACTAAGTTGCTGGTTTGCCTGCCTGTGAGTAGCAGCAGCAACGCTTTTGGAGCGACCGCTAGTATTTCCGGGTCGTCGTGTGTCGGGAGTTCAGTCGGGATAAAGCTCCAGTAAGGTCTGCACAACCAGTACTCGCCGACCGCTGGCGACACATATGCACTGTACGGCGGAAAGAGACTTGCGCGCCGACCGCTTCTGGGTTCTTCGTGTGTGTCGACTTGTGATTCGTGCTTGTTGTTCCATAGTCACTGATTTTAGTATTGATCGAGTTGTTTGGGGAAGTGTTTCGTGGAACCGAGCGTAGCTTGTGTGGCTTGACTGAGCAGCTATTTTAATGCTGAATGAGATTTTCCCTCTGCAGCGGAGTGTGCGCTGATATGAAACTTCCTGGCAGATTAAAACTGTGTGCCGAACCGAGACTCGAACTCGGGACACACACCAGTGCAGAGTGAAAATCTTATTCTGGAAACATCCCATAGGCTGTGGCTAAGCCATGTCTCCGCAATATCCTGTCTTTCAGGAGTGCTAGTTCTGCAAGGTTCGCAGGAGAGCTTTTGTAAAGTTCGGAAGGTAGGAGACGAGATACTGGCAGAAGTAAAGCTGTGACGACGGGGCGTGAGTCGTGGTTTGGTAGCTCAGTTGGTGCAAAGCGAACAAAATGAGGTAAAAAAAAAAAGTTGGTAGAGCACTTGCCCGCGAAAGGCAAAGGTCCCGAGTTCGAGTCTCGGTTCGGCACACAGTTTTAATCTGCCAGGAAGTTTCATATCAGTGCACACACAGCTGCAGAGTGAAAATCTCATTCTAGAAACATCCCCCAGGCTGTGGCTAAGCCATGTCTCTGCAATATCCTTTCTTTCAGGAGTGCTAGTTCTGCAAGGTTCGCAGGAGAGCTTCTGTAAAGGTTGGAAGGTAGGAGGCGAGATAGTGACAGAAGTAAAGCTGTGAGGATGGGGCGTGAGTCGTGCTTGGGTAGCTCAGTTGGTAGAGCACTTGCCCGTGAAAGGCAAAGGTCCCGAGTTCGAGTCTCGGTCCGGTACACAGTTTTAATCTGCCAGGAAGTTTCTTATTTTAATGCTGTCTGCGTGCTTCAGGCAGTTGTTTGCGGCGGAGCAGCGAGGAAGTCTCTGTGGCGTGTAATCAGGCCGGAGCCGATGGCGATGTCCACGCGCGGTCGGAGTTGAGTGGCACTAGCTGCGAGAACTGCTAAGATCGTCGCCCACCGTACCTGCATACTAGAGTTGAGTAATCAGTGAACCTGTCATGAAAGCTCAACCATGGTGACATCTCTTCGTTGATTGTTGATTGTTGCATCCTGGGCTGTCTCCGCAAGCAGCAACATGGTGGTGTGCTGTAATCGGAAAAATTTTGCAGCCGTCTCCTTTATGGTGTTTAACCTTTGAAATGATTATAAGTTATTCTGGAAGTGCAGCAGCGGTATCTTCTGCCTTGTGGCCGTTAACGTTCCGGTTACGTGCCCTGGTCAGTAGGGTAGTTTGGCGGCAGTGTGCTTCCCTCGCCGTGTTGATCCTGTCCAGCACGGCGTGTAGTTCGAAAGCTGGGTGTTGTTCTCCTTTTTCTCCTTGAGTGTTTATAGTTCAAATGGCTCTGAGCACTATGGGACTTACAATCGGAGGTCATCAGTCACCTAGACTTACAACTACGTAAACCGAACTAACCCAAGGACATTACACATATCCATGCCCGAAGCGGGGTTAGAACCTGCGACCGTAGCAGCTGCGTGGTTCCGGACTGAAGGGCCTAGAATCGCTCGGCCACAGCAGCCGGCAAGTGCTTATTGTACCTTACTGTATTTATATGACAATTATTACGATATAATCCTGTTACGATCCTCGTCTTCGCGGATATGTTTGGCTGTCGTGCTGTTGGTCGCGTGAAGGGAATTGAAGAATCGCTAGGCCACAGCAGCCGGCGAGTGTTTATTGTACCTTGACTGTGTTTATACGACAATTATTAAGATACAATCCTGTTACGATCCTCGTCTTCGCGGATACGTTTGGCTGTCGCGCTGTTGGTCGCGTGAAGGGAATTGATTAGGCGGTTGGTTGGTTCGTCAGCCGTCCGTAGGTCTTGCTGCAACCAGATTGTTTAGTGTTACGCTTGGCTGTCCGTTTCACCTAAACTGTGGTTAGAGTTTCTTTCCCAGGCCGACCCTTGCAACACTTCTGAGCACCACTGTTTGTTGTTTATGATTGTTGTTTTATTTGGTCGCACGTACTGTGCCAGGCCTTCAGCCGTGTATTAATGTTGTCTGTTTTATGTTTAGTATATGGCCTTCGCCCGGGCTCCTGGGTTCAATTCCCGGCGGGGTCAGGGATTTTCGCCGCCTCGTGATGACTGGGTGTTGTGTGATGTTCTTAGGTTAGTTAGGTTTAAGTAGTTCTAGGGGACTGATGACCATAGATGTTAAGTCTCATAGTGCTCAGAGCCATTTGAACCATTTTATATGGCCTTCAGCCGAACTTCATAAGAACTTTCAGATTAGGCGTTCAGCCGTGTTTCATTTAAAATTCTTGTTGCTCTGTATTTAGGCCTTCAGCCGAGTTCGTTTCAGAATCTGTAGCTTTAATATGTAAATCCTTGTCTGTCTTGAATTCTTGAAAAGGCCTACAGCCGTGTTCTGTAAATGTTTATACTTAAGGTTGTCTTTATTTATTCTTGAGTAATGATTTGGGCCGTCAGCCGACAAGATACTTCAAGTTTTCTGATGTACTGTGTAAAAGCTTACCTTTAAAGCCTCTCTTTTATTATGTAAACAAAATTTTTTTATTGGGCCTTCAGCCAAGAATTAATTTGAATTATCCTTAATTTGGCCTTTAGCTGGAATTTGTAAGTGTTTGGCTTTTAAAGAATTTCTTAGGTCTGAAATATTACTTCGGCCTTTAGCCGAGAAGATAGAGTAATTTTGCTTAAGTGAGGCCTCCAGCCGTTACTTTAAATCCTGGTGTTTTAAAAGCAATCATTCAAACTTATTCTGGAGAAGTTACTTGGGCCCTCAGCTGTGAATTGATCTTTGTTGTTTTAAGGAAAAAACTGTGCATTGGTTTGAGCAATAAAGTTGTGTGCATTCTTGAACAACTAACAGTAATTGACCTTGGCCCCTTTCCACAACCTGATCCGCTCTGTCCTGTGATTCCAGATTTCAAAAATATTCGTTATTTATGTGTGAACTGAGAGAAATATTTACTTTTTGATTTATCATTTGGTTTTAGGATTAGTTAGCGGCACCTTCACCGGCAGAACATCTACATCTACATGGTTACTCTGCAATTAACACTTAAGTGCCTGGCAGAGGGCTCAACGAACCATTCATACTACTTCTCTACCATTCCACCGTCGAATGGTGCGTGGGAAAAAGGAACACCTAAATCTTTCCCACTCTTCAATGGCGCGTGGAAAAAAGGAACACCTAAATCTTTCCGTTAGAGCTCTGATTTCTCTTATTTAATTGTGATGATCATTTCTCCCTACGTAGGTGGGTGTCTACAAAATATTTTCTCATTTGGAAGAGAAAGTTGGTGATTGAAATTTCGTAAATAGGTCTCACCGCGAAGAAAACCGCCTTTGTTTCAGTGACTGCCACCCCAAATCGCACATCATATCAATGACACTCTCATTCCTATTGGGCGATAACACGAAACGGGCTGCCCTTCTCTGCACTTTTTCGATGTCCTCCGTCAATCCTACCTAGTAAGGATCCCACACCGCGCAGCAATATTCTAGCAGACAGCAGACGACGGACAAGTGTAATGTAGGGTGTCTCTTCAGTGGGTTTGTCGCATCTTCTAAGTGTTCTGCCAACAAAGTACAGTCTTTGTTTCGCCTTCCCCACAATATTATCTGCGTCGCCTTTCCAATTTAAGTTGCTCGTAATTGTAGTTTCTAGGTATTTAGCCGAATTGACATCCCTTAGATTTGTGCGTTTTATCGTATACCCAAAATTTATCACATTTCTTTCAGTACCCACGTGGATGACCTCACACTTTTCTTTGTTTAATGCCAATTGCCACTTTTCGCACTGTACAGAAATTCTCTCTAGATCATTTTGTAATTGGAATTGATCGTCTGATGATTTTACTTGACGGTAAATTACAGTGTCGTCTGCAAACAGTCTAAGGGAGCTGCTCAGATTATCACCTAGATATTTTATGTAAATCAGGAACAGCATCCGACCGAGGGGCCTTTTTTTACTTACAAGTTCGTGGCGCTCTCCATCGGTAATGCTGGAATTCAATATGGTGTTGGCCCACCCTTACTCTTGATGAGAGCTTCCAGTCTCGCAGGAATACTTTCATTCAAGTGCTGGAAGGTTTCTTGGGGAATGGCAGCCCATTCTTCACGGAGTGCTGCACTGAGGAAAGGTATCGATGTCGGTCGGTGAGGGCTAGACAAGATGAAGACAAAATATAGCGAGGCTGTAGGACGACTGGCATTGAGGTTCTGGTGGGGAGGTGTGAGAGCGGCATCATACGCCATTCGCCGACGCCACCGAATCAATCGAGTGAACTCAACCCAGCTCGTAAGGCTGTGTGGGGGTTTAGGGGGGAGGGGGGAGGGGAGTGAAACACAATGCGCTGCTCCCCTCGTCCAGAGTCATTTGCCAGCTCCGCAGCTATTGTCACAGGCGCAGGGGTCGCCGTGACGGGAAATGACGCGTCCAGCACGCACCGGGGGCTAACGGAAAGGGGTTTAGCCTGTGTGGGGTGGGACGGGGGGAGAGAGCGACTATCACCAGACCGTGCTGGGGTTGCGTCCCGCGCCCGGTGCTCTGTGTTCTGAGCTCGCGGCCAATTGACGACGGCTGCGCTTTGTGCTGCGAGTGTCGGCTAACGAACCTGTCGCCGAGAGCGGGCCCTGGAGAGACCGGGAGGGGAGCGCAGATTCCAGCGAGACAATCATCCTCCAGCCGTTAGCGCTGCTATTGTACCGCGCCTCTGGAGAATTAAATCCGCCGCCGAGTGTGACTGCAAAAGAGCCTGTAAAGAGGCCGTGGTGGACCCGGCGCTAGGGCAGAATAACACCAACCTGCAGCATTCGATGTGTCCGACAGTTAAATGCGGGAATGACGGAAGACCTCTCTGACGCGTGGAGGAAGGCAATACCTGACTCCTGGTGTCGAAAACACTAATCGTAACGAGCGCTGTTCGCTCAGGAGCCGCCAGTTATTAAACTCTAAGGAGTTTCACGGTGCTCCGGCGTTGCGAAGAAATCAATCAGCAGACAGGATCCGAACATCGCCGGTGCTTCATCTACTTCTACATCTACATACATACTCCGCAATCCACCATACGGTGCGTGGCGGAGGGTACCTCGTACCACAACTAGCATCGTCTCTCCCTGTTCCACTCCCAAACAGAAAGAGGGAAAAATGATTATATGCCTCTGTACGAGCCCTAATCTCTCTTATCTTATCTTTGTGGTCTTTCCGTGAAATATAAGTTGGCGGCAGTCAGCCTCAAATGCTGGTTCTCTAAATTTCCTCATTTAGCGATTCACGAAAAGAACGCCTCCTTTCCTCCAGAGACTCCCACCCGAGTTCCTGAAGCATTTCCGTAACACTCGCGTGGTGATCAAACCTACCAGTAACAAATCTAGCAGCCCGCCTCTTAATTTGTTCTATGTCCTCCCTCAATACGACCTGATAAGGATCCCAAACGCTCGAGCAGTACTCAAGAATAGGTCGTATTAGTGTTTTATGAGCGGTCTCCTTTACAGATGAACCATATCTTCCCAAAATTCTACCAATGAACCGAAGACGACTATCCGCCTTCCCCACAACTAACATTACATGCTTGTCCCACTTCATATCGCTCTGCAATGTTACGCCCAAACATTTAATCGACGTGACTGTGTCAAGCGCTACTCTGCTAATGGAGTATTCAAACATTACAGGATTCTTTTTCCTATTCATCTGCATTAATTTACATTTATCTATATTTAGAGTTAGCTGTTGTTCTTTACACAAATCACAAATCCCTTCCAAGTTATCTTGTATCATCCTACAGTCACTCAACGACGACACCTTCCCATGCACCACAGCATCATCAGCAAACTGCCGCACATTGCTATCCACCCTATCCAAAAGATCATTTATGTAGATAGAAAACAACAGCGAACCTACCACACTTCCTCGGGCACTCCAGATGATACCCTCACCTCCGATGAACACTCACCATCGAGGACAACGTACTGAGTTCTATTACTCAAGAAGTCTTCGAGCCACTCACGAACTTGGGAACCAATCCCATATGCTCCTACCTTTGTTAGGAGTCTGCAGAGGGGCACCGAATCAAACGCTTTCCGGAAGTCAAGGAATATGGCATCCGTCTGATACCCTTCATCCATGGTTCGCAAGATATCATGTGAGAAAAGGGCGAGTTGCGTTTCGCAGCAGCGATGCTTTCTAAAGCCGTGCTGATGCATGGACAACAACTTGTCTCAAGGAAACTCATTAATTCGAACTGAGAATATGTTCGAGAATCCTGCAACAAACCGATAAACGTGTTCCTCGGTTCAAATGGTTCAGATGGCTCTGAGCACTATGGGACTTAATAAAAAAATCAAATGGCTCTGAGTACTATGGTACTTAACATCTGAGCTCATTAGCCCCCTACAACTTAGAACTACTTACACCTAACTAACCTAAGGACATCACACGAATCCATGCCCGAGGCAGGATTCGAACCTGCGACCGTAGCTGTCGCGCGGTTTCAGACCGAAGCGCCTAGAATCGCTCGGCCACAGCGGCCGGCCGTGTTCCTCGGACTCAGGCACGTCACACTGGACTGTGTCATCCGTCATACCTTTTGCAAACTCTGAAAAGACAGCTGCTTTTGGCGCTCAAATCCCCAACGGCGTTCTTGAGCATGAGTCGCACGCTAACAAAAGCTGTTGAGAGGAAGGACTGGACATCAGGTAATTTAAAACATCATTCACCATTATAAGCAACAAATCCTTTATTTCACACCCAGAAAATAAAAGGATTGACAAAAGCCATTATAGACTAACAAAGTTAAAAATTTTCTTTTTGCATTAGTGTCAAAGGAAACAGTGAGCGGACTCTCATTTTAGCACCTTTTAATACCGTTTAACTGTCCAAGTGAACAATAAATGGTAAAAATTTATAACAACTCGAAAGTAAATAACACAGTAACTGCGCCCAAAGTAAAGCCGCAGTTAAATAAAGGACGAGTATTAAACAACCAAAATACTAATACATGGGGAAAGCAGTCTTTAAAATTCGAACCACACAAACAGTTATAAAATTACAGCCCGCATCTCGTGGTCGTGCGGTAGCGTTCTCGCTTCCCACGCCCGGGTTCCCGGGTTCGATTCCCGGCGGGGTCAGGGATTTTCTCTGCCTCGTGATGGCTGGGTGTTGTGTGCTGTCCTTAGGTTAGTTAGGTTTAAGTAGTTCTAAGTTCTAGGGGACTTATGACCACAGCAGTTGAGTCCCATAGTGCTCAGAGCCATTTGAACCATTTATAAAATTACAAGGGTTTTAAAATTAGAAAATCACTTTAACTCCTTCTTTGTTCATAACATCAGGGCAGCCAAGAAATACTAATTTGCAGAATACACGCTGTTCAGGCTGACTGGAGTGATGGCTCACGCTTCTAATACTTTTTCTGCCTGTGCGAAGATATCAAGGTGTTGGTCTAAACTGGTCGTTAGCACTGAACCCTGTAAGCAAGAAATGTATACTCAGGCTCACCTGTAGTACAGACAGAAGACTTTTAACTGGCAGATCATAATTATTCAGTACCAGATTCGATAGAAAATAGTAAAATGGATAGCTTTCAAGAAGCCGATAAAGCAGGCTGTAAGTAATGGAGATAAAGCAGCATTAAAATTACTCCCTAATTTCGATCATTAGTGTGACTACAGTTTATTAACAACCTTTGTGGCCGAATTAAGGGAAAAGATGTGAATGAAGGCTGGCCTAAGTACAAGTTGCACGTTGACTCACCTATTAATGACACTTAGCACCAGATAATATACGGAACAGTAGTGCTCTTTAAAAATATATTGTCTTAGCGACACAATAAATCCGTGAGGGCGATTTCAATTAACATAAGGGGCGTTCAAAAAAGAAACGAGCCGGAGGCATACGAGGGCAGTTCAATAAGTAATGCAACTCATTTTTTTTCTCGGCCAATTTTGGTTGAAAAAACCGGAAATTTCTTGTGGAATATTTTCAAACATTCCCGCTTCGTCTCGTATAGTTTCATTGACTTCCGACAGGTGGCAGCGCTGTACGGAGCTGTTAAAATGGCGTCTGTAACGGATGTGCGTTGCAAACAACGGGCAGTGATCGAGTTTCTTTTGGCGGAAAACCAGGGCATCTCAGATATTCATAGGCGCTTGCAGAATGTCTACGGTGATCTGGCAGTGGACAAAAGCACGGTGAGTCGTTGGGCAAAGCGTGTGTCATCATCGCCGCAAGGTCAAGCAAGACTGTCTGATCTCCCGCGTGCGGGCCGGCCGTGCACAGCTGTGACTCCTGCAATGGCGGAGCGTGCGAACACACTCGTTCGAGATGATCGACGGATCACCATCAAACAACTCAGTGCTCAACTTGACATCTCTGTTGGTAGTGCTGTCACAATTGTTCACCAGTTGGGATATTCAAAGGTTTGTTCCCGCTGGGTCCCTCGTTGTCTAACCGAACACCATAAAGAGCAAAGGAGAACCATCTGTGCGGAATTGCTTGCTCGTCATGTGGCTGAGGGTGACAATTTCTTGTCAAAGATTGTTACAGGCGATGAAACATGGGTTCATCACTTCGAACTTGAAACAAAACGGCAATCAATGGAGTGGCGCCACACCCACTCCCCTACCAAGAAAAAGTGTAAAGCCATACCCTCAGCCGGTAAAGTCATGGTTACAGTCTTCTGGGGCGCTGAAGGGGTTATTCTGTTCGATGTCCTTCCCCATGGTCAAACGATCAACTCTGAAGTGTATTGTGCTACTCTTCAGAAATTGAAGAAACGACTTCAGCGTGTTCGTAGGCACAAAAATCTGAACGAACTTCTCCTTCTTCATGACAACGCAAGACCTCACACAAGTCTTCGCACCCGAGAGGAGCTCACAAAACTTCAGTGGACTGTTCTTCCTCATGCACCCTACAGCCCCGATCTCGCACCGTCGGATTTCCATATGTTTGGCCCAATGAAGGACGCAATCAGTGGGAGGCGCTACGCGGATGATGAAGAAGTTATTGATGCAGTACAACGTTGGCTCCGACATCGACCAGTGGAATGGTACCGTGCAGGCATACAGGCCCTCATTTCAAGGTGGCGTAAGGCCGTAGCATTGAATGGAGATTACGTTGAAAAATAGTGTTGTGTAGCTAAAAGATTGGGGAATAACCTGGTGTATTTCAATGCTGAATAAAACAACCCCTGTTTCAGAAAAAAAAGTGTTGCATTACTTATTGAACTGCCCTCGTAATTACAGAAACCAGTACCCTGGCTGTTGAGACACTTGTCCCACTGTGACACAAGGCGGTGAATGGCTGTCTCATAAAATTCCCGGGGCTGCGATGTTAACCATTTCCGCACGTATAGCTGGCGTTCTCCTTTGACCAAGATGGCCCTCTTTTGATTCACTTCCTGTAGCACGGGACAACAGTGAATGCCCAGCGTTCCTCGCAAACCTTGACCACCCTTCTCCAAACGATCAAATCAAAACGACCTGGGAATCTCACCTGTGGGTTCATTCTGCTCCACGACAGTGCAAAGCCTCATACGGCCAGCACAGTCGCGGCACTCCTGCAGAAATTCAAATGGGAGGTTGTCGGCCACCCTCCATACCGTCCGGACCTCTCTCCCTCTGATTGCGCCATTTTTGGTCCCCTTAAAAAGGCTGTGAGGGGCAAACGCTTCACCTCGGACGACGAGGTCCAGCTGTAGTGCGGAACTAGTTAATATTGCAGTCCTGGGAAATTTATGATACAGCCATTCACCGCCTTGTGTCACAGTGGGAAGAGCGCCTCAACAGCCAGGGTTAATACTTCCAACATACAGGTACTGGTTTCTGTAATTATGCCTCCGGCTCGTTTCTTTTTGGACGCCCCTTGTAGATAATTATGTACCTTTAGAGGGTTTCCTAATCAAACGGTAGGGACTGAAAACAAACACCTCCAAAAATATGAACTATCATTAACCTTCAGAGGAAGTCAAACATCAAACTGAGTCAAGCAGCATTTAAATAGCCAAAGGCACATAGAGGTGTGCTACTGCCAATAGCAAAACTGCTTATAGTTTCAAATCTGCTTTTCTTCACCCACGGCACGCGAGGATATAAATATGTCCAAAGCATTAGACGCCGTAGTCGAACCGTGCCGCAGCACGCAACGTCTCCTAGGGGAGCTCGAAAGAAAACAACTAAAACACAAACAGAACAAAGCAGAACGGTAGCACACAGCTTGCTCTCAGTATTATGGAAAGAGCTCATTTCTTATCAACATCAAATTTACGCCAGCTTAACAGGTGGCTTGAATAATACTCACAAGAAAATAAACTGCACTGTTTCCCCTTTTTCTTATTTTTTTAAAAAAGGGGATAACATAACGTATAGAGGCTCGGATGTCATGTAACAGCTTAAAGGGGACTTTCTAAATCACACAATAAAGAGCAGTTTAAAAGCATGGGGTGAGGGATTACCCACATATAATGCACCAACTTCACAATACCTAACATTTGACTCGTAAATCACTGACCAAGACGAAGGCGGAGCCAAACCTTCTTCCACGACAGGGCAACGCTCAAGAAGACTGTACGGTAGGTCCAAAATGATCCTGGTCACATTGCACTATGGCCAAGAAAATACCAAATCCAACCGACCGGCCGTACGGACAAGCACTCCGTGTCTCTGCTTTCTTCGCGTCCAATTTCACACTAACCGCACGTAACCGCCACAACCAACGCCAACTAATAGACACGAACAGCCTGAAACGTCTCTGCTAGATTCGTTTCATATTAGTTAACTTTTATTTCGTGCTGTCACGCCCAGTTATTTATAATTTAGTTTTGTGCTTCTTGTTTGTTCTCTTTCAGTGGTACACAACCATATTAAAGTATCAATTTTGCCAGTAACCATCTAATACTATGTACATTACCAACATTTTGAGCTCGCAGTGAAGTTTTCTGAAACAGAAATTTTATCTGCAACGTCAAATTAATATCCACGACTATGTAGAGAAGCCATTGAAATTTTAATGCATCAGGATAATTTTAATAGGAACTAGGAAGCAGTGAAATTTAACGGCATATGGACAGTATCTCTGCAGAACCGCTAGACAATTTTATCTTTCACAAGACGACACTCGATCGTTAAGTTTTATCTTTGACGAGGATTACCTCTGCTCATCGTATGTTACTTCGACCACGCCCCCTTTCCTACAGTATATATGTCGCTCTCGGACGAATCGTCAGGAACAGAAGAGTTTCTTTGACCACGACCTCACATCCCGAAAGCTTTACCAAAAGCTATGTCATCCGGTCGTGAAAGTCTTCATTCTAAAATACATTCTTCATGAAGTCTTATAGAATTTCGTCTGCCTCATAAATGTTGCATACCAGATGAAATGCGTTTGACATGGCTGGCTCTCCTTAAACGATCACTTCAGATACATTTGCTGGACATCAGTACAGCAATCGGTTGTTGTAGCCTGGGCATGATTTGGGAACGAGAGCATTTAGCGACTTCTACAAACTTTGAACATTACATAAAACAATTATAAAAGTTCTCCTTGCCGATACCCCACACAAAATAATGAAAGGAAAAAAATCATCGCTTACTACAGTTTCACTGTTCATGCAGTAAAAGTGCCAAATCAGGCCTAATATTGTACTCTACTACTTCTTTAGCAGTCATTCTATTTTAACACATTTTGCACACGATGACCACATATACGACTAAGTGAACCTGCGAATTCCTGTCTTTTCGCGATACATAATTCAAAAGACACGACGTCATAAACATACATCCGTGAAAATCTGACACATTGGGCGTGGCGGTTTAATACATGTATATTACTTCTTAACTACTAATTCTATTCGCAACACATTTCTGCAGG
This sequence comes from Schistocerca nitens, assembly GCF_023898315.1. Classification (NCBI taxonomy): domain Eukaryota; kingdom Metazoa; phylum Arthropoda; class Insecta; order Orthoptera; family Acrididae; genus Schistocerca; species Schistocerca nitens. Next base: position 27,558,806 of record NC_064614.1, read on the forward strand.
CAGTATCCACATATACCATTGAATATACTTCCAAAATTACATTGTTGTATGACACATCCCCAGGAGATATGACGGCATAAACACTGAAATGAGTGAAAAACTGAGTTTTCTTAAAACGGAGCCCAAGTTATTCAGACTCTGCTCCTTCATTGTTTGGTAATGAATCCTCTTAGCTACTTACAATAGAAACATAACGTCAAAACTTTTCTAAATGTTCTTTCGATTACATGACTAATGTGGTATATTTAGCAGATTAACTCATCTGTAAAGTAGCCATAAGTAGGAAGCTGTTTTAGACAAGGGAGCTTATTCTTTAAAGAATCGGGGATTTACTAGTTACTTACCGTCTGGAAAGAAGCAGTGCGGACTTAAGAACCATCTAGTATATTCCACAGGAGAGAGAATGAAAAAGGGGTGACATTGAATCAGAGCTCACAAGACCTGGAGCAATCTCAACCAAATTGGTTAGAGACATAAGTTATTATTTGTAAAAAAATACTACAGGTGTAAGATTCTTCATTACCACTAGGAGTGGGGGTATGGATGAAATGAGGTGACGTAAAAATGTTAGAAAACTTGCTGTTAGTATTTAATTCCTGTATTTAGTTGACTTGGAATTCTTTTAGGAGTAGGAACTGCTGTTTGTCTCTTGAATATACTTCCAAAGTAACAACCAAGACGCAAGAATGAGCACGGCGGAGAGCCAAAAATTTTTTCTACATGTTTCGAGTCCTAACATCAGGCTACACGGATGAATATCACAGAGAAACTTAACGTCCTCTGTGGAATCGTATGGTGTAAAACAGCTGAGATTCAGACATATATGTATCCAATAAACGTCACAGAACATCTCCGCCTAAGCTCCTGGAATGATTTCAAACAAAACTGATACATATATTACTTACTTCTTGGAAAGAAATAGTATGGGTGTAAAAACCATCAACATTCCATTGATGTGGGGTGGGGATGATGGACAGAGCAGTAAAGGGGAGGGAGGCAGGCTTAAAGAGAGAGGGGAACGAGGATAGGGAGGGGGAAGGAAATTGACAGAGAGATGGAGGGAGGGGGGGTACATGGACGGAGAATAAGGGGATGGATAGGGAAAGGGAGAAAATGGATAGGTAGAGGAGGAGGAGGAGGAGGAGGAGGAAGAGGAGGAGGGGATGGGCATAATAAGGGCAAGGAGGAGTTGGACTGAGAGAGGGAACAGGACGAGATGAAAGAGAAGGGCAGGATAAAATGGACAGACGAACCTATTACTTAAGAGCCTGAAACACAAACACATGCCAAGCACAGAGAACAAGAACAGCTCAAATAAAACACTCAAATGGTTCAAATGGCTCTGAGCACTATGGGACTTAACATCTATGGTCATCAGTCCCCTAGAACTTAGAAATACTTAAACCTAACTAACCTAAGGACATCACACAACACCCAGCCATCACGGGGCAGAGAAAATCCCTGACCCCGCCGGGAATCGAACCCGGGAACCCGGGCGTGGGAAGCGAGAACGCTACCGCACGACCACGAGATGCGGGCATAAAACACTCCATGGCACGTTTGCACGTATAGCAACAGATATGTATGTAGGACGGGGTACATAACGAAGAGAGAAGGACTCCAACCCGCATACCGCATAAACAACACAGCAGATAAACAGCTTAGTGCTAACGCCACATCCATAGGTAAACTGCTGGCATTTATAAGTATTCTTAAAAACACTTAGCTTCTGTGTACGTAAGCTGTTGCTGCACGAAGTTCTGAAGACGATTTGCGGCTTGGAAACTACTCCTCTGTCCACAAATTAGGATGGTTGACTGTGGTAGGTGAAAATACGATCAGTAATGTTTCAGATTTCGATGTACAATGGGACAGGAATGATGATGGAAATAGGATCACATTTGATGAAGTGAAGAAAATGGTCAATAGATTGCAGTGCAATAAAACGGCTTGGGTGGATGAAATTAAGTCGGAACTCATCAAATACAGTGGAATGTCAGGTCTTAAATGGCTACAGAGGATAATTGAAATGGCCTGGTAGTCGGGACAGGTTCCATCAGACTGGACGAAAGCAGTAATCACACCAATCTTTAAACATGGAAACAGAAAAGATTGTAACAACTACAGAGGTATCTCTTTAACCAGCGTTGTGGGTAAAATCTTCTCAGGTATTGTTGAAAGGAAAGTGCAAGTATTAGTTGAGGACAAATTGTACGAAAATCAGTGTGGGTTTAGGACTCTTAGAGGTTGTCAGGACCAGACCTTTAGCTTACGGCAAATAATGGAGAAGTGTTACGAGTGGAACAGGGAATTGTATCTATGTTTTATAGATCTAGAAAAGGCATATGACCGGGTTCCTAGGAGGAAGTTATTCTCTGTTCTACGAGATTATGGAATAGGAGGCAAACTTCTGCAAGCAATTAAAGGTCTTTACATAGATAGTCAGGCAGCAGTTAGAGTTGACGGTAAATTGAGTTCATGGTTCAGAGTAGTTTCAGGGGTAAGACGAGGCTGCAACCTGTCTCCACTGTTGTTCATGTTATTTATGGATCATATGTTGAAAACAATAGACTGGCTGGGTGAGATTAAGATATGTGAACGCAAAATAAGCAGTCTCGCATATGCGGATGACTTAGTTGTGATGGCAGATTCGATGGAAAGTTTGCAAAGTAATATTTCAGAGCTAGATCAGAAATGTAAGGACTATGGAATGAAGATTAGCATCTCCAAAACGAAAGTAATGTCAGTGGGAAAGAGATATAAACGGACTGAGTGCCGAATACGAGGAACAAAGTTAGAACAGGTGGACGGTTTCAAGTACTTAGGATGCATATTCTCACAGGATGGCAACATAGTGAAAGAACTGGAAGCGAGGTGTAGAAAAGCTAATGCAGTGAGCGCTCAGCTACGATCTACTCTCTTTTGCAAGAAGGAAGTCAGTACCAAGACTAAGCTATCTGTGCACCGTTCAATCTTTCGACCAACTTTGTTGTATGGGAGCGAAAGCTGGGTGGATTCAGGTTACCTTATCAATAAGGTTGAGGTTACGGATATGAAAATAGCTAGGATGATTGCAGGTACTAGTAGATGGGAACAATGGCAGGAGGGTTTCCACAATGAGGAACTCAAAGAAAAACTGGGAATGAACTCTATAGATGTAGTAGTCAGGGCGAACAGGCTTAGATGGTGGAGTCATGTTACACGCATGGGAGAAGCAAGGTTACCCAAGAGACTCATGGGTTCAGCAGTAGAGGGTAGGAGGAGTCGGCGTAGACCAAGGAGAAGGTACCTGGATTTGGTTAAGAATGATTTTGAAGTAATAGGCTTAACATCAGAAGAGGCACCAATATTGGCACTGAATAGGGGATCATGGAGGAATTTTATGAGGGGGACTATGCTCCAGACTGAAGGCTAAAAGGCATAATCAGTCTTAAACGATGAAACTTCCCCTTAGAAAAATTAATGAATTACTGTGCTGATAAACCTCTTACATTATTTGATTTTCAAACAGCTGAGCAGAACTGAACGTACTCAGACATTTCGCTCTTTACCTATTCTGACTGGGTGTTGTGTGATGTCCTTAGGTTAGTTAGGTTTAAGTAGTTCTAAGTTCTAGGGGACTGATGACCATAGATGTTAAGTCCCATAGTGCTCAGAGCCATTTGAACCATTTTTAACCTATTCTGATCAACACTAAACTGACGCACAATATTTTTAGCGCAACGCAATCTGACTTTCAATAATCCCTACAAAAGAATGGCCCTGACTAACAATAACCTATAACTTTCATGAATCACTTACCTCACAAAAATCTTCGTTACTTGAATTACTGCAATACAGTGAGCGCCAATACTGCCAGCTAAATAAAAGATTCTGACAACTGAAGGCACTAACTACTGATAGGCATAGTTAGCAAATGAAAGATTTTCATAGAGAACAAACAATGCATTTACCTTAAAAATGTTCAAAAGTCATAATATATATAGCAGTTCATGACATCCATTCTTACAAATGTACTGTTTCTGATAGACACACGTCCAGATCATCCGCTCTCAAAATTCCGCCATTTCTCTCCCCACATCCACCACTGCTGGCGGCTCACCTCCAACAGCGCAACGCTACGCGCTGTTAACAGTCAACTGCTCCACACTACAATAGCATATACTCCAACAATGCAAACCAACCACAGCCTTCAAACAGCACAGTCAGAGATTTTAATATAGAACGCTACGTGGCGTTACCAACATATAAACCTAAACAGCCTACTTACAATGATGATGATGATGACTCTGGTAATAAACTAGTATACTAGAAACTGAAGCCCGCTCATTGAAATTATGAATACTGATCCTGTATGGTGTTATATTTCTTTGTTTGAAGTGTTTGTCTGTCTGAATTTGTTTTAAGTAATTAGCTTGCACAAACTGAAAGGTGCTCTACATGTACGTTGTCAGTGCTGATTTCGTGTAATTTATCTCGACGTTGGTACACTGTACTGCGCAATGGAGGGCCTGATTATTTGTTTTCTTTTGCATGTAGAGTGTATGTTCCTGTATGGGTCACGTGCGATCTGCTGAGCCTTGTGCGCGAGACAGGTTAATTAGCTAAAATTACCGTGAATGACGTGTCAGCTCACTGAGGACAGCTGCAATGTTTTCTTTTCCGTTGTCGCGTTGTTTAATTACTGTGGTTTTGCTTATGTCGGTGCAGTTGTCCCCGTGTCTCGCGCCCGCAGGATAAAGCTGAGCTACGTAGCATCAAGTGCTAGTCTGTGGATATGCGGCAATAATTCGGATGTAGTTCTCTCCGAAACCGAACTGGTAATGCAAGATACAGGCATTACCTTAAGATGGGAACATTGCTAAGGGCAGCGATGGAAACGCCAACTTCAGAAGTGTTTTAAGTTTTCTGTGTAAATTCAATGCTTCAGTTTGACTGGGACTCTAAATCTACAGATGTGATGACTCTTCCAGCAAGTATGACCGTGGTCGAAGAAATTTTTCGGTACCTGACATTTCATTCAGAGCTACGCTGGGCATCTTCGGAGGTGCTTCCGACGACGCTCAGTCTTGCCGACTGACGAGCAGGACGTCCGAGTACGATATAAATATTGTGTAAGTGGACGTTGTCAAGTTGCTGAATTTACGCATAATCGGCAGAGACAATATTATCAGCAACTACACTACTGGTCATTAAAATTGCTACACCAGCAAGTTGACCTGCTACAGCCGCGAAACTTAACCGACAGGAAGAAGATACTATTATATGCAAATGATTAGCTTTTCAGAGCATTCACACAAGGTTGGCGCCGGTGGCGACACCTACAACGTGCTGACACGAGGAAAGTTTCCAACCGATTTCTCACACACAAACAGCAGTTGACCGGCGCTGCCTGGTGAAACGTTGTTGTGATGCCTCGTGTAAGGGGAAATGCGTACCATCACGTTTCCGACTTTGATAAAGGTCGGATTGTAGCCTATCGCGATTGCGGTTTATCGTATAGCGACATTGCTGTTCGCGTTGGTCGAGATCCAATGACTGTTAGCAGAATATGGAATCGGTGGGTTCAGGAGGGTAATACGGAACGCCGTGCTGGATCCCAACGGCCTCGTATCACTAGCAGTCGAGATGACATGCATCTGTCCGCATGGCTGTAACGGATCGTGCAGCCACGTCTCGATCCCTGAGTCGACAGATGGGGACGTTTGCAAGACAACAACCTTCTGCACGAACAGTTCGATGACGTTTGCAGCAGCACGGACTATCAGCTCGGAGACCGTGGCTGCGGTTACCCTTGACGCTGCATCACAGACAGGAGAGCCTGCGATGGTGTATTCAACGACGAAGTAGTTAGGACACTGGACTCGCATTCGGGAGGACGACGGTTCAATCCTGTCTCCAGCCATCCTGATTTAGGTTTTCCGTGATTTCCCTAAATCGTTTCAGGCAAATGCCGGGATGGTTCCTTTGAAAGGGCACGTCCGATTTCCTCCCCAATCCTTCCCTAACCCGAGCTTGCGCTCCGTCTCTAATGACCTCGTTGTCGACGGGACGTTAAACACTAACCACCACCACCATCAACGACGAACCTGGGTGCACGAATGGCAAAACGTAATTTTTTCGGATGAATCCAGGTTCTGTTTACAGCATCATGATGGCCGCATCCGTGTTTGGCGACATTGCGGTGAACGCTCATTGCAAGCGTGTGTTCGTCATCGCCAGACTGGCGTATCACCCGGCGTGATGGTATGGGGTGCCATTGGTTACACGGCTCTGTCACCTCTTGTTCGCATTGACGGCTCTTTGAACAGTCGACGTTGCATTTCAGATGTGTTATGACCCGTGGTTCTACCCTTCATTCGATCCCTCCGAAACCCTACATTTCAGCAGGATAATGCACGACCGCATGTTGCAGGTCCTGTACGGGCCTTTCTGGATACGAAAAACGTTCGACTGCTGCCCTGGCCGGCACATTCTCCAGATCTCTCACCAATTGAAAACGTCTGGTCAATGGTGGCCGAGCAACGGGTTCGTTACAATACGCCAGTCACTACTCTTGATGAACTGTGGTATCGTGTTGAAGCTGCATGGGCAGCTGTACCTGTACACGCCATCCAAGCTCTGTTTGATCAATGCCAAGGCGTATCAAGGCCGTTATTACGCCCAGCAGTGATTGTTCAGGGTACTGTATTCTCAGGATCTATGCACCCAAATTGCGTGAAAATGTAACCACATGTCAGTTCTAGTATAATATATTTGTCCAATGAATACCGATTTATCATATGCGTTTCTTCTTGGTGTAGACATTTTAATGTCCAGTAATGTATGACATCCGATCGTGAAAGATTTCACTGAATGATTCTACATCTATGTCTACAGGTATGGTCCACTTATCACCGTACAGTGTGTGGCCAAGGTTAGGTAGGGTAGCGCTGGCACTTCTGCCCTTTCCTGTACCTGTCGTAAATGGCGCACGAGAACGACCTGTGGTATTATTCAGTCGTGTCGACACGCAAGTCTTCGAAGTGGCGTCAACTCGAGAGACTTGCACCAGGCGAACGGTCTACCCGACGGGAGGCCCTAGCCACACGGCATTTACATTTCCATTCAGTCGTAGATAAACTTGGGTTTATTGGTAGAATACTGGGATGTGCAATCAATCTGCAAAGGAGATTGCTTAAAAATCACGAGTGCGACCAGTTCTAGAATATTGGTCAAGTGTGTGAGACCCGTTCCAGGTAGGACTAACAGGGGATGTTGAACGTATACAGAGAAGGGCAGCAGGAATGGTCACGGGATTGTTTAATACGTGGGAGAGTGTCAGAGGTACTAAGGGAACTGAACTGTAAGACCCTTGAGGATAGAAGTAAACTATTCCGAAAACGTCTGCTAACAAAGTTACAAGAACCAGCTTTAAATGGTTACACTAGGAATGTATTATAATACCCTACGTAACGCTCAATAGGGATCGTGAAGATAAGATTAGAATAATTACAGCATGCACAGAGGCGTTCAGACATTCTTCCAGCGCTCCATGCGTGTATGGAACAGGAAGAAACTCCAATAATTGGTACCATGGTTCAAATGGCTCTGAGCACTATGGGACTTAACTACTGTGGTCATCAGTCCCCTAGAACTTAGAACTACTTAAACCTAACTAACCTAAGGACATCACACACATCCATGCCCGAGGCAGGATTCGAACCTGCGACCGTAGCGGTCACGCGGTTCCAGACTGTAGCTCCTAGAACCGCTCGGCCACGCCGGCCGGCTCCTTAGGATAATTTAGGTTCAGTAATGTGTACGCTTAGGGACTGATGACTTTAGCAGATAAGTCCCATAAGATTTCACACACATTTGAACATTTGAACATCAACATTTTTATGAATAATGCACGTCTGCTTGTTTCTAATTACATGTTGTTGTTGTGGTCTTCAGTCCTGAGACTGGTTTGATGCAGCTCTCCATGCTACTCTATCCTGTGCAAGCTTCTTCATTTCCCAGTACCTACTGCAACCTACATCCTTCTGAATCTGCTTAGTGTATTCATCTCTTGGTCTCCCCCTACGATTTTTACCCTCCTCGATGCCCTCCAATACTAAATTGGTGATCCCTTGATGAATCAGAACATGTCCTACCAACCGATCCCTTCTTCTGGTCAAGTTGTGCAACAAACTCCTCTTCTCCCCAATCCTATTCAGTACCTCCTCATTAGTTATGTGATCTACCCATCTAGTCTTCAGCATTCTTCTGTAGCACCACATTTCGAAAGCTTCTATTCTCTTCTTGTCCAAACTATTTACCGTCCATATTTCACTTCCATACATGGCTACACTCCATACAAATACTTTCAGAAATGACTTCCTGACACTTAAATCTATACTCGATGTTAACAAATTTCTCTTCTTCAGAAACGCTTTCCTTGCCATTGCCAGTCTACATTTTATATCCTCTCTACTTCGACCATCATCGGTTATTTTGCTCCCCAAATAGCAAAACTCTTTTACTACTTTAAGTGTCTCATTTCCTAATCTAATACCCTCAACATCACCCGACGTAATTCGACTACATTCCATTATCCTCGTTTTGCTTTTGTTGATGTTCATCTTATATCCTCCCTTCAAGACACGATCCATTCCGTTCAACTGCTCTTGCAAGTCCTTTGCTGTCTCTGACAGAATTACAATGTCATCGGCGAACCTCAATTACATATATTGGACGTGAAATTGCTGTTTCCATTTCAAATACAAATTCTTAATTATCGATGTTTTATGAAAGACTGTTCATAAAAGTTGCTTAAATTAAGAAAACATAACAATTTAATTTTCTAAGGCAAAAATGAGAAACGAAATCCTCTTTATTTTTGACTATGTCCATCGTTTTATACGACAGAGGTACATAAGTTTCGTAGAAACATGAAAAACAATCATTTTCACAGCATCGAGCACATCATACAAGTGTTGCATTTTTACATTTGCTACTGCCCATTACAATATGAACCCAACAGAACTAATTTGGAGCCAAGCAGCGGGATTTGGCCCTAGAAAAATGGTTCAAATGGCTCTAAGCACTATGGGACTTAACATCTGAGATCATCAGTCCCCTAGACTTAGAACTACTTAAACGTAACTTACCTAAGGACATCACATACATCCGTGCGCGAGGCAGGATTCGAACCTGCGACCGTAGTAGCAGTGCGGTTCCGGATTGAAGCGCCTAGAACAGCTCGGCCACAGCGGCCGGCTGACCCTGGAAGTAACAAGACTGTTAAGCTGCCAGACGTACTGGAACTAACGCACACAGCTTTGTCAATCGTCACTGCCGAACGCTGGCGGGATATAGAACGGCTCGTCATAAAAGAAGAAGAGAAAATGCTGCGCCTGGTTGGCTTCATGGATTCTGTTGTTGATAGGCTCGTTATCAACGTAGCAAGTGACACTTCCAGAAGTGAAATATATTTCTAGGATTCGGATAAGGAAGGTGCTAAGACATTGCCAATATTTAACTATACGGTGAAATCCTTCAATATTCTCTTACGTGACGCACAGCTTATGCAGAAAAAATTACCCTGCAGTTAAGTCAGGAATTTTCATCATCCGTATTAATAATTACAGTAGTACTTAAGCTAAAATCGATTACGTGTTGCGGTTTTCGTCTAGTGGTCTAAGGAGCCTATTGCGGGAGATTTGCAGTGTATTATTTCAGTCTGCTTAAAAATTAAATGACATTCGAAGCTGTATTGCTCCTCTGCTCGTCTCTTTTTAAGTGTGAACTGCAGCTGGCCACGTCACTACCAGCTGAGCGGCCAGTGCTGTCCAAGTTAAATGCACCGGTAAAGCTGTTGTCCCTTGTTATCGCTAAGTCGATGTGCGCCTAACGCACAGCACAAAACGTACGCTTATTATGTTACTTGACAGTATTCGAGGCAGCTTGGCTGCACTCCCATGTGAAGTGGAAATCCAATGAGGTTCCAGCAAACGCGGAAGAATACATGTTTACATCAGGTTTATTCTTACGCTGAACCGATTATAGCCTCCAGGGCTGCTTACACCGCATCGGCCTGTTAACAATACGGCGGCAGTAAGCATATTGCACGGGATTTTAAGTCTTACGTCAATAGTGTTACACATCTGGCGTCACCCAGGTCTTATATACCATACCAGCTGATATCTGGCCTGACTTATTCATTCTGCGGTCATGTTGTATACATTTTGACAGGCATCTTCTGGGTGTACTCAATTTTGTTGTGACAGTCCACTATTGTCGTTTGACTCTAAACGTGGATACCTTCCCGAAGTCTGAGACTCCGTAACTGTTCATCTCCATTACTGAAATATAACCATTGTAAACCTGAAGATGCTTCTATACTGATGTGAGACCGGGAGATGCGAATAAAGCAGGTCCATACAGCTATGCGGCTTCTAGAAACACATCATTCTTGACTTCTTAATTGTTATAATTTTTATAACAATTCGAATGGTTATTGAGTGTTCAGTGTTGCTATTTTTTGCGAATATCCGGAGAATACACAGATGGGCATTTATGTTTAAAGTTTATATTTTCCCAGTTGGTCTTTTTAGCAACTGTGTATTTTACTGCGTAAGAGAGTTTCGTATTAAGGGTTATGCATTGCTGAGCAGATTCCAACAGCTACAGCACATCTGTGGCGTGTCTTGTCGTTACTCCCGTATTTGGATAAATATTGTGCGATTATGTAACTGTCATCTAAGTTTGCAATTTGTAAGTACATTTGACAGCTGTTATTGTAATTTAATTGGTTGATAAAATTTTTTGTTGAACCTGCTTGGAGCCACGCTCTGTTGATGTAACTTTTCTTGCTTTTTGTGAACTCCGATTCTCCTGTCCTGCTCTTAATGGTATAATTGTTAAAGTTGTTTTTTTAAATGATTTGAGCCTCTTCAAGTTTTGGTCAGAGTTCTGATTTCTTTAGTAAGTTTCTGAATTGTAATATTGCTATTTTCATTAAATTAGAAAGTCTATTACACGAAACAACAAATGACAAATGTATGGGTCTATCTCCATGTTCTTCCTTAAGGCAATCCGAAACAAATGTCTGGGGTATCAATATCACTCTCCATAGGACCATGTGAATTTCATTATTAGATAGACATGGGTGGCCCTGACATACTCGAAACATGGGTGCTGTAACTCAGGTAGTGGATAAAGATAGGGAATTCATCAAACTGCTCAATGAAACAATGATCTCTGTAAAACCCTGTTTATTACGAGTCTGTGTAGACTCCATTTCAAATAAAAAATGAAAAGAACACAAAAGAGAAAAATAAAAAAGATAGATATTACGTAATAGACTGCAATATGGCGTACCTGCAAATAATGATGTTTCCAGAAATTAATAAAACAGTGATCGTTACCTCATTCGGCCTATTTGAATTCCTTCTCATTCCCCATGGTCTGAAAAATGCTGCTCAGACCATGAGCACGACCTTGAAGTAGTTCTCACTGCCATGTGTGGGGCTGGGGCCAACATAAACGAAGAAAAATCGCAGTTGTAAAATATCAGATGCAGCTTTTCTCGGATACACTAGAAACGGCGACGCCATTCAACCCACATTGTAACGGACAGAATTCATCTGACAGTTGCAGTCCCCACAAACGCTTCACAATTTACGACGATTCTTTGGAATTCTCTATTTTTACTGCCTCCACCTGTCACACGCAGCCGGAATTCAATCCCTCTCACCAATGCTCTCGCCCTCCATAGCACAGCAAGAAGAAATTGCTATGAACACCACAAACGCAAACCGCGTTCGAAGGAAGAAAAGCCGACGTCACAAAAGTAGCGGCGCTCACCCACCCCCTCTCAGATACACCCCTCTCTGTCGCAACGGATGCAAGCGAGACGGCTCTATCCGTGCAGCCCTTCAGCAAGCAGTGGATGGCGAGGCGACGCAACCCCTTCGTTCTTTCTAGAAAAAATTTAAGACCTCACAGTCAAGATGGTCCGCGTTCAACCAGGAAATTTGAGCTATGTACGAAGGAGTGTAATACATCCGCAAAAATATCAAAGCATGACAAACAGCGATATACACGGACCATAAACCAGTAGCAGATCTACTATTAAACACGTCCACAGGCGTCAACCCCACTGCTCTGTCTCCTAGACTTGATCTTTCAATATACCACCGAAGTTCGGTATTTGCGAGAAGCTGATAATATTGATGTGGACAACTTGTCACTCCTTGGCACCATCTCCTCCCACGCATACTACACTGCCCTCGCTCATCAGGCACTCGCTCCATCTATCACTGACATAACAAACGACATGTCAATATTGCGGATCAGACAGCACAGTACGTCAGGAACCAGTGTTCGCATACTGTGCGACATCCCTCAAACTAGAGTGATTCTCCCCATACCAGCAACCATGCGCCGTGCATTATTTGAAGAAATTCACAGTATGTCTCACAGGGGTGTCCTACTGACAATACGGCTGATGACTGAACGATTGTTGTGGCCTAGCATCAAATGGGACTGCTTTACCTGGGCGCAGGCCTGTCTGCCATCTACATCTACATGGTTACTCTGCAATTCATACTTCGGTGCCTGGCAGAGGGTTCATCGAACCATTCCCATACTACTTATCTACTATTCCACTCTCGAGCGGCGCGTGGGAAGAAGGAAGACCTAAATCTTTCCGTTCGAGCTCTGATTTCTCTTATTTTATTATGGTGATCATTTCTCCCTACGTAGGTGAGTGTCAACAAAGTATTTTCGCATTCGGAAGAGGAAGCTGGTGACTGAAATTTCGTAAATAGATCTCGCCGCAAAGAAAAGTTCTTTTGATTCAGTAATTGCCCCCCCCCCCCATCTCACGTATCGTATCAGTGACACTCTCACCCCTATTGCCTATTGCGCGATAACACGAAACTGTCCTTTGCACTTTTTCGATGTCCTCCGTCAAACCTACCTGGTAAGGATCCCACGCCGCGCAGCAATATTCCAGCAGAGGACGGACAAGTGTAATGTAGGCTGTCTTTTTAGTGGGTGCCATGCCAACAGAAGACTTTAAATACATAATCAGTCTTCGACCGAGTCTCTTTCTGTGTCGAGACAGTACCCGCCAAATACATCCCAGTTGAATCCACCACCCGCGAATCCATCGATGCATGGGTATCCCGTTTTGGCTGCCCTGAGGCAATCACTACCCCGACCAAGGATGACAATTTGAGTAGACTCTCTTTGAAGCCCTAAGTCACCTCCTCAGTACAATATGAAATCGAGGGATGGTGTACCATCCGAAAGTTGGTGGAATGCTGCCACTGAAACCTTCGGACTGCACTCATGTGCCTCACAGACAGTGCGACAGAGGCATTACCCTTGGTATAGCTCGGGATGGTGCAGCCAATAATGAAGATCTATAGGTCTCCCTGGTTGATGTACTGTATAGGGAATTCTCACTCTTCTGCCAAACTTCATACTACCAACAACTACATCTGATCAGAAACTTCCAGCTGTGGTACATGCCTTGAAACAACACATAAGCAACTCAAAAATTCCATCCTCGACGGCACACATTACACAACTTTTGTTCACAAAGCACTGTGAATTTTTGATGCTCCATGATGACACCATTCGCGCATCTTTACAGCATCCTTACAAGGGACCATTCCGATTAGTCAGACGAGGACCACAGACCTCCGACATCGTCTTCAAGGATTAAGTGACTATAGCATTCACAGACGTAAGCTTGTTGGACATTGTGGGCACCTGCCAACACCGACGTGGAGAATAGAAATACGTCACTACCTGAAAATGACGACACAACCTCGCGACCCACTCGCTGAACCGGCAGTCATCACTATCGACATTCAAGAATTCCAGCCACAGGACCTAAGCGTGAAAATAATCGATGTTCATTTCATTCCGATCACGCTAACAACTCTCTCTGTCTCTGTTTGTAAGTCTGTCAAGGACAACATCCCAAGCGGCGTCAACTACTCCACAGCGTACGTAATTTCGTTCACGTAGACCAGTTACTCCTGTGGTGTAGAAGCAGCTGCCAACTCCGATGGTTGCCTATAAAATTCTTGAAATGTAAGAGAAAGAAAACTTCTATAGGATCTTCTCGAATTGGAATTCTGTCATTCGCATTTGGTCATTCGATTATTGTCTGCCGTTGGAATGAGCTCGTTTAGGAGAGAATACTTTCTCTATGCTTTTGACCGTGTTATTGTAGCAGGTTCTACAGCAAAAATCGACCACCAAATGTTCGAAGTCCTATATAAGCTTGTTCAACATTACAGTTCATCACAGAATCCTTTGATCAAAAATAAATACTCGAAACTACCTTTTAAATGCCACGGACTGTATTATGGCTGTTACTAATCTCCACATTAACGTAACGTATCGCTTGTGAATCTCAAAAAACACAAATTATGCAATATGGTGGCTAACAATGACTATTTCATTGCACACACTCCATACACTTCCTCTCGTAATCCTGTCTCGCAAAGTCCCGTTACATCCCGATTTTCTTACTTCTCTTTGGTCGCCATGGAGCAAAGCTGAGTTAAAGAAAAAATATTTCGCTCGCGCAGGCGAAACGTGCCAGCCCATGATATATATTAACTTGAAACCAATAATTATGAATTGTTTAAATTTATTGATTGAAGACAGCTCATTTATGACCTTTGCACGGTGAAGAATTCTCATAAGAAATGTGGCCTATTCATAAGCGGGTCGACCGACTTGTTGGTACGTCAGTGGAGAACTACTACAACTCCTTAGAAACCATATTTCAGTGGGATTGGTTGTGTAGATCACAGACACGTAGTTTTTGATAGCAACAATGGTCACTCATGTGATAATATAATTAACTGGGGTGCCGTTAATTTATTTGGACCATTACCTCCAAATAACATGTGCTTCGATTCTCACAGTAAACGATTTAACGACAATTCGTTCACAGCCTACCCCTTAAAATGTGGAAGATCGATAAAAATTGCTTTCTATAACAGGATCCACGCCTCCACTGTAATGCAAGTAAAGTTGAGCACGTACCGGCCGGAGTGGCCGAGCGGTTCTAGGCGCTAGAGTCTGGAACCGCGCGACCGCTACGGTCGCAGGTTCGAATCCTGCCTCGGGTATGGATGTGTGTGATGTCCTTAGGTTAGTTAGGTTTAAGTTGTTCTAAGTTCTAGGGGACTGATGACCACAGCAGTTAAGTCCCATAGTGCTCAGAGCCATTTGAACCATTTTTGAACGTACCACGTACTCACATGTTTAACTTGACAATGATTTACATCAGAATATTTTAATCATCTGAAGATGGCAGTAGCCAAAACCGGTAATAAAGTGTAAGAAATTTGTGTGATCAAGACGCACTTGTTAAAATAAAGTGCAAATAAATGATTGCGGACTCATTTACAGACTTCATGTCTTCAAAGAATAAAACATTTTTCACTCTTTAGTTTGCATACCTCATTTAAATAAGACCCAAACATTTTTCAATAACAAAATATTTCCGGTTTCTTAAGAGATGTAATGGCTAGGCAAGTTCAAGGAAAACCTTTTTCACTCTTTAGTTTACACACTTTATTGAAACAAGATCCAAAATTTTTCAATAAGAAAACACATCCCGTGTTTTATTCAAATGTAATACGGTTTAAAGGATTTAAATAATAAACACATAGCTTAAACTACAAATCTACTCAAGCGCTTCACAAAGGTTTACAGTTGCCGAATTCTTAAAAGAAGTGTTAACCACTTAAGAGGAAAAAACAACTTATGTGATTCCCAAAAAATGTGCTTTCAGTTCAACTTAGCAAATATGTATCAAATCCTTTAAGATAGTTTGTAGCTAACCTGTTTCTACGGGTTATTACGTTAAGAGTGGGAGTGGAAATGGTTATTGATTGTGAAATTAACGTGAGAAGATTAGGGTCGCCACCGACTCTAACCATACAATTAATCAAAGGTTTGGCCGAGTCGGAAAATAAATTAATTTGATCACAGACCAAAAACTCATGAAAATACGTACGTCGTGATATCGCTCATAGGGGACGCGATGTAATTAATAGTATTTCCCGTGCACTGTCCACATGCATGAACACTGTGCAGAAGACCTGAAAATAAGAACCTAAAGCAATTGTTTTAAAATAAAAGGAGAAACTAATCACTGGACCTGTGCGTAAGGAAACGCGTGGGATGTGCTAACAGGAAAGTTACGAGGTGAGTGGTTTAGGTGCAAAAACGTAACCTCAGAATGCAAGAGAAAGTTGTGTATAAAATCATTTATTCCTAAGATATGGATGTGAGGCATGTACACTATTCCTGATAACATTAATTCCTAAAACATTAAAGAAAAGCATCGATACATTCACCATTGTAATCTACACCTAAAATCATTGGTGTGAATCATTCATACAACTGTTGTTGCCTGATAACTCATCGCAATAACTCGTGAAACGGTACACGTTTCGCAGTACACCCGCGTGTCCACGTGGTTTGTGAAGACGCAATTCCTAGGTATCGTGGCCAAGTTGCAACAATATCACATCACACAATCATGAACAGTTAACATTCTTTAAAACAAACATGAGACCGGACAGTTTGTGATGACGGTAGCCCAACAAACTCTAACGTTCAACCACGTGGTCGGCTCCCTGCGGACGAAAGATACATAAAGCAAGGAAAATTTACGAGAAGTCAAAGCTATTAATATTTAGAAAAATGACAGCTTATACAGGCACAGCTGAAGGCAAACAGACACTCATACAGAAGCGAGTGCTCACTTCTTATCGACACCTTTGTGTGGCGCTCTTTCGGTGGATCCAAGACTGCTATGTTGTTGTTGTTGTTGTGGTCTTCAGTCCTGAGACTTGTTTGATGCAGCTCTCCATGCTACTCTATCCTGTGCAAGCTTCTTCATCTCCCAGTACTTAATGCAACCTACATCCTTCTGAATCTGCTTAGTGTATTCATCTCTTGGTCTCCCTCTACGATTTTTACCCTCCACGCTGCCCTCCAATGCTAAATTTGTGATCCCTTCATGCCTCAGAACATGCTATAGAAATTTACTAAAAGAAAAAAGTTTTGCATTCCTTGCTGCGACAAGGCAAAGCAATCTTTCAGAGTTGAAAAGCAAGACCAAAAGCTAACAGCTCTCCTCTCGCCAAGTAACAACGCGCCACGCGGTCAGTCTAACGTTGGTCTAACTCACCCTTCTTCGACTGGAGCACAGATGTGGACGCTTCCCGGACCGGCGGCAGACTGGCTCCCTTTTTCTTCTCCAGCCTCTTCCACGCTCCGCGTGGCCTGGAAAATCCAAAGATGCCATTTCCGCCACCGACCTAACGCAGGTGGATTTCTCAAAAGCAGCACAAACCTCTTTGCCTACTTGACCACTATGTGAGTTGGCTATTCTGTACAACTGCTGCTGAATCTGTATGACTATCGCAGACTTTCTGCAGCAGACTACGCCACTGTCTAGCAACGTGATACACAACCACATTCATTCAATCACACCACTATGAGAGTTATGAGAAAAGAGAAACAAGGAAAAGAAAGAGAAATGCTAGTGAAAATGGGCTACCGGACTAGTGAAAGGTGGCTACAGGACCCTTTCAATTTATATCCCAATGAGTCCAGAATATTTATCAAAATCTTACTTTTTTCTCTCAGTTAAACAAGCAACAGGATTTTTTGTTAAAAAAGGCATTAACCATTTAAGAAAAACATCGACTTAAGAGATATCCCGAAAATGTGCTTTCAAGCCAAGCTTCCAATTATGTGTGATTGTTTTATAATATTAAAGTCTCAGTGATTCCACCATACTTAATAAAATCCCTCAATTTTCTTCAGTTACACAACAGAAAAATACCTAATGTATTAACCATTTAATAAAAAACAACCATTTGAGAGACACCCACAAAATGCGCTTTCAACCCAATTTCGAAAATGCTTGTAAAATGCTTTACGTAACTCTTGATTCGAAGAGCAGGTCTGTCGCCTCTCGGTTGTCACAACTCTGGCCAGCCTTCCACCCAGTCAAACCAGCGTCGTCTTCTGCAAGGTGTGGCCCTGACGCCGACAAAACTAGAGCACCCTAAGGCGTTTGTTAACAGTCGGTTACATACCATTTGTCCAGAAGTGGTTTAAATAAATACATCCGGAAGGGGAGTATAGATCGAGTGCGAAATAGCACAGAACCCCTGTGAAACAGTCAATATGGATGCACGGGGCGACCAGCTGCTCAAAAGGCAACCCAAGGCGCACAACCACCACGCGACCCTGTCGAACCAAAACGCAAGAGAGACGTTACGGGGACCCAGAACAACTCGAGGTGGCCAACAGAGGCAGAGGTTAAACCAAACAACCACCTTCGATGAAGTCGAGTCGCAGCAACGAGGCCAGCACCTTCGCCAGGACAACAACACGTCAGGAGCGAACAAATAAAGGACAGACAAGCTCTGGGAATTCGAAAAAAGCTGAGCCACACGGCTCCGTAGTTACAGTTTGCAGTGACTAGTGCCGACAGCTGAATCATACAGTAGTTAATATCGTCGCCTGCTTATGCCTCTGCAGATTTTCCTTCGGTTCGCTACAGTCTCCCGACTTGGTTACTTTCTTTTAGAGAGCTCCATCGTCTGTTAACAGTTTCGTGGAGCTTCCAACGTTATCCACTGGATCATGAATGTATAACAGCGTGAACTGTAACGGTCCAATGACGCTTTCTTGGCGCACTCTTCAACTTATCTTTAAATCTGTCGATTTTGTTCTCTCACAAAGAACATGATAAATTCTCTCTGCAGGAAAATCCAGAATCCAGTATAACATCTGGTCCATTGTTCAGTAACATCGTATTTTATTCACTAAATGACAGAGCGGAACTGTATCAAATGCTTACTGTAACATCTCCTGGAAAAGTTTGTGCAAAATTGTGTCGCAGTGATGTAAACAACAGACAAGGGACACAGGAATTTTATCGGAGTGTGCAAGTAGCTGTAGAAGTCGCATCTCTCAAGCAACCAAACCAAAGAATACTAAAAGAAAATTATTTGTTTTTTAATGTAGAGACTATCGTTTTCTTTGTGATCATTCTGCTTTGTGTCTCATCGCTGAGCGGATTGTATTCTCTGGATACTCTTATTTTGCTTGGTTGATAAAAGGTCTGTATTCCTTGAAATTATGTACGAGGGCAGTTCAATAAGTAATGCAACACATTTTTTTTCTGAAACAGGGGTTGTTTTATTCAGCATTGAAATACACCAGGTTATTCCCCAATCTTTTAGCTACACAACACTATTTTTCAACGTAATCTCCATTCAATGCTACGGCCTTACGCCACCTTGAAATGAGGGCCTGTATGCCTGCACGGTACCATTCCACTGGTCGATGTGGGAGCCAATGTCGTACTGCATCAATAACTTCATCATCCGCATAGTGCGTCCCACGGATTGCGTCCTTCATTGGGCCAAACATATGGAAATCCGACGGTGCGAGATCGGGGCCGTAGGGTGCATGAGGAAGAACAGTCCACTGAAGTTTTGTGAGCTCCTCTCGGGTGCGAAGACTTGTGTGAGTCTTTTGTTGTCATGAAGAAGGAGAAGTTCGTTCTGATTTTTGTGCCTACGAACACGCTGAAGTCGTTTCTTCAATTTCTGAAGAGTAGCACAATACACTTCAGAGTTGATCGTTTGACCATGGGGAAGGACATCGAACAGAATAACCCCTTCAGCGTCCCAGAAGACTAACCATGACTTTACTGGCTGAGGGTATGGCTTTAAACTTTTTCTTGGTAGGGGAGTGGGTGTGGCGCCACTCCATTGATTGCCGTTTTGTTTCAGGTTCGAAGTGATGAACCCATGTTTCATCGCCTGTAACAATCTTTGACAAGAAATTGTCACCCTCAGCCACATGACGAGCAAGCAATTCCGCACAGATGGTTCTCCTTTGCTCTTTATGGTGTTCGGTTAGACAACGAGGGACCCAGCGGGAACAAACCTTTGAATATCCCAACTGGTGAACAATTGTGACAGCACTACCAACAGAGATGTCAAGTTGAGCACTGAGTTGTTTGATGGTGATCCGTCGATCATCTCGAACGAGTGTGTTCGCACGCTCCGCCATTGCAGGAGTCACAGCTGTGCACGGCCGGCCCGCACGCGGGAGATCAGACAGTCTTGCTTGACCTTGCGGCGATGATGACACACGCTTTGGCCAATGACTCACCGTGCTTTTGTCTACTGCCAGATCACCGTAGACATTCTGCAAGCGCCTATGAATATCTGAGATGCCCTGGTATTCCGCCAAAAGAAACTCGATCACTGCCCGTTGTTTGCAACGCACATCCGTTACAGACGCCATTTTAACAGCTCCGTACAGCGCTGCCACCTGTCGGAAGTCAATGAAACTATACGAGACGAAGCGGGAATGTTTGAAAATATTCCACAAGAAATTTCCGGTTTTTTCAACCAAAATTGGCCGAGAAAAAAAATGTGTTGCATTACTTATTGAACTGCCCTCGTATTTGTTATCTTTAAAATCTAACTTATTATTGTTAAGGTGAAATGTGATTTCATTTATGAAACAATTAACATCCTCTCTCTCAGTATTGGCAGAATTAATTTCAGAGGGAGATTTTCATTGCAGGCAGCTGTTATTGCCTGGCTTACTAATTTGTTTAAATATGGCCGCAGTGGCCAGATCATTCACAGAAAATGTACGTCGTTAGTCACGACAGGGAAAATATGGTCGTTTATATGTGTTGCGGATGTAATGTAGCGTTTGCTTGAATCTAAAGAGACCGTGTAAGAGGTCCATGATTAAGGAATTTGTTGCTAGCGCACTCGAGCAGGTGTGATTTCGATGGATTGCTCACGCGCTGCCTGCGATATGTAAGCTATAAGAGAATCTGAGACCAAAGAGCAGTGTTGTATGCAGTAGGAACTGTGTAGCAGTAGCAGTAAGTTGTTGCTAGCGAGCAGTCTGGTGTATCGTGTTGGCTGGGCCGGTCGTGGTGCAGCGATGGCGGAGCCTGAGCGTTATAGTATAAGGTAAAAGCAGCCTCGCGCATATCTAGTAATGTTATGTGAACTCCCATGTAAATCTTTTAAAAATGTCCTAATAATAATCTTTGTCATATAAAGTAATTTCTAACAAGCATTCATTTCAATTTAAAGAATTTACTAATTTCTCCAATCCATGATCATTCCGATTGTTGCAAAAGAAAAATCAGTTGCTTCCTTTCATAAATGACAAATCTATAGGCCGGAATTGCACAGAGCTGTGCCGGAAAAAGCTATTGTAAGAGCAGATAGTTGCCGACTTTATTGAGGTAAGAATTTTTGCTTTTTATTCAGAATGATCCTACAGGGCCATGATGCAGCACTGCTGTCGTCCAGTTACTGAATTTATTTTTTTTTATTACGAGGTTTAGGAATTTTTCTGTTTCGAGCTTACATTAAATGAGAAAAGAATTTTGTGGGTACATTAAATGGGAAACAAATTTTGTGTGGAGGTTAAATGTGAATGAATTTCTGTAGGGAGGTTATAACTGGGAACCAATTTTGTTCTGAGGTTAAACTAAAATTAGAATCATTAACCAAATAATATTTATTTATTTTAATTTTTTGTGGGGAGGTTACAACCGTTTAATACTTTCGACAGAAGATGTTACCTACGGCAATGCTGGAACACACTCGGCCATCTGTCACGACCACAAAGATAAGATAAGAGAGATTAGGGCTTGTACAGAGGCACATAGGCAGTCATTTTTGCCTCGTTCTGTTTGGGAGTGGAACAGGGAGAGAAGATGCTAGTTGTGGTACGAGATACCCTCCGCCACGCACCGTATGGTGGATTGCGGAGTATGTATGTAGATGTAGATTTCACGAAAGAAATATTATAAATATATTTCCCGGAATTTCAGCAAATTTTAGGTGCTCCAGACTGCAGATGGCCGAGTGTGTTCCAGCATTGCCGTAGCTAACATCTTCAGTCGACAGTATTAAACGGTCTCTTTAGATTCAAGCAAAAGCTACATTACATCGGCATCACATATAAACGACCATATTTTCCCTGTAAATAAGAGAACATTACCCTCTTGACTGAAAAATTGCAGTTGTATGAAGAGGGCAACGTCTCACTTTGGTCATTGCTAGCCATTCCATAGGAAATCCTATTTACAGCGAGATGAACAACATTACATTAGTAGTTCATATAAAAGTTTCTGTAATTCTATCTCTCTTATAATTATGTGGGCATAAACTGTTGACACGTCGTGTATAAAAGTCCGCAACTGCAACTAATGTTAAACTATACGACGAATATAATTTCATATTATTACATTAGTAAAACCCTTTTTAGGGTTACACTTCCTGAAGTCAAAGATTACCTCATCAAACTTGGCGCCGTGGTTTATGGCTCTCTTGACATCATGGACGAACAGAGCGAAATATGTCTTACAAGATCTCTGCTTGTGGAATCCTGGTTGATTTTTATAAATGGGATTTTCTTTCTCCAAGAAGTTATAATGCGTATGAAATGGACAAATTCTGTCCCAGTGAGTTTCTAGGTATACCACAAGCATTCAGGAAACAACAATGTAATTAGGCAATTAATCAATTAAAAGAAGGTAGCTCTAAATCATCGTTCAATCCATGATTTGGTCTACCAATCGCATCATTATGTAGTATGAGTAATTAATAACATCAAAATCGAGGTTCAGAGGTCGACTAACGCACAAAATGTAACTTTACATCAATTTCTTTTTAATTTACAAAAACAAATTAAATTCATTTACCATGTGGAACGAGCCCCTCAAGCAGAACTAGTTGAATAAAAGATTTCACCCTTTAAGAAAATTACGGTGTCAAATTTACAAGAATAATTAACATTTTATCAATAATATTGCCTTAGAGAAATAAGATCAGAACAATGTATAATTAAGAGAAGCCTGGGATCGTAAAACAATTGATCAGCACAGAAACAGACATGATGCAAGAATATCAAACAGTACACGAAGCTGTAACAGTACCATTCAATCAGTCATCTAATTTATAATAAAATTTTGCCTTTAAAGTTCGTCGTAATACAATTGTGATACGCAAAGACTATATGGGAAGTGTGATATATGCGATGTTAGACAGCTTTCCCAATGTATGTTTGTAACGTATGTAAAGAAATATATGAAATACGTAATTTACTAAATATTATTTTCCATAGATTAATGAAATGAAAATGTTCCGTGTATGTACAACGGAAATTCAGAAACTTTTTTCCCCATTCTCGTTTGTTAGCCAAATTACGGCTCTGAATGCGAAGTCAACATTTCCTTTCCCAGCGTTGGACTTCCCTTGGTTCGTGATGGACTTACCTGCTGGTAGCTCCGCCACACGGCGCTGCTGTCAGTTGTTAAAGGTGGCGGCTGTGCTTCACACGTACACAGCGTTAGAGCAACGAAGTGTGATTCGTTTTATATGGAGCAAGGGGTGAACGTCCATCGAGATCTATAGGGAAATACAGCCAACATATGGGGAAAACAGTCTTGCTTTGAGAACAGTGAGGTGGTGATGTTGCGAAGTCAACAAAGGCCACGAAGTTCTGTGTGAAAATGTGCAGTTGGGGAGGCAGGGTTTGTCTCTGACTGACGACAACATTTCCCACGTGGTCGCAATGTTGTAAGCCGATCGGCGTTTGCATATCGCGGCCGTTTTCCGGGAACTCGGCATATCATCTGGGAGAGCTTAAAACGTCGTTCAAAGTTTCTTAGGATACTGAAAGGTTTCATGTCGGTGGGTGCCTAAGCAGTTGGATGATAAGATGACAGGCAAGCGAATGTTGTCCCCACTGAATCATCTGGAATGGTCTTACATGTGTGCGACTGGTTCTGCTCTATCTTCCTACCACGGTTGCCGGCCGCGGTGGTCTCGCGGTTCTAGGCGCGCAGTCCGGAACTGTGCGACTGCTACGGTCGCAGGTTCGAATCCTGCCTCGGGCATGGATGTGTGTGATGTCCTTAGGTTAGTTAGGTTTAAGTAGTTCTAAGTTCTAGGGGACTGATGACCACAGCAGTTGAGTCCCATAGTGCTCAGAGCCATTTGAACCATTTGAACCTACCACAGTTGCGCAAGGATGCTCTGTGAGTGTTTTAGGAATTTGTGTTGAACCTATGGCCTGCAAGGTAGGAAGACACCAGCTCACCAGGCAGAGTTCAGAAGAGTGCAGCAGTATGGACAGTGTTGTAATTAGACAATGATCTCAATGGTGTTTCCACTACACTCTGGATAGGAAATGTTAACGCCAACAGAAATTAGTGTATAGATTCAGACGTACTATATGTTAGCAAAAATGAAAATCTTAGATTTTCGTTATTCAGGTTTATATTTTACCCTAAGTATGACTTTATGGCATATCAATCATAACTTTAATATGTACAGGATGGTAAAATATTGACAATGGACGCTCATAACTATTAAGCGAAATTCTTAACTATTCTAAAGTTCTTTAATAGTAAGATGGGTGACGACCATGTGTGGTGGTCGATGAAATACAAACAAACGCAGTAAAATTGAGGCCAGAGATACCAATTAAGCTAAAATGCACAATAAAAATAACCAAATAATGGTTGGGGGCCGGTAAAAAGCAATCAGAAAGAAGTACACAATTAAAATAATTTAGTAACTTCAGAGTACAAAAGTGGCTGATGATTTCTTTTCGTTAAATCGGATATCTCGCGTTTC
Organism: Schistocerca nitens; assembly: GCF_023898315.1. Taxonomy (NCBI): domain Eukaryota; kingdom Metazoa; phylum Arthropoda; class Insecta; order Orthoptera; family Acrididae; genus Schistocerca; species Schistocerca nitens. The sequence goes on from NC_064614.1 coordinate 27,583,531, forward strand.
TGCTTCAGTTAAGCCTGACGATCATGAATAAGTTTAGTTAAAGGTCATGGCTGGATGTACGAAAAAAATTGGAGAGACGGAGACGACCGCAGTGGTGAGTGTCAACTGAACATCACTTGCTGGTGTAGCCCGAGCGCGTGTGATTACCTTTCGTCGTTGGCGGCAGTGGCTGGTGTCAGCGTGAGCTGCGAGCCTGAGAATCTACTCTAAACCTCTCTTGACTGTTAAACACGACTCTGATAGCTTTCCTATGCCTTTCGTGAAGCCAGGACTCCTAGTTGTTCCCTAGGTACTTTAACTGGCATGGTACACGCTGTTTGCAATAGCGCATAGTCATTCCCCAGAAGTCCGCTCCCAGTAGATGAATGGTCAGCGTGACGGATTGTCTATCCGCTGGGCCCGGGATTGATTCCCGGTTGGGTCGGGAAATTTTCTCCGCCCAGGTACTGGGTGTTGTGCTGTCATCATCATCATCATCATCCTTTCATCCTCATCGACTGCAGGTCGCCGAAGTGGCGTCAGATTGAAAGACCGGCACCCGGCGAACGGTCTGACCTACGGGGAGCTCTAGTCATACGATTAAATAAATAAATTCCCCTCAAATCGCTCGCAAGCATTAACTGCTCGGTGCAATTCTCTATACTTGGAGACTTTGCAGTTTAAGACGAGCCTGTGAACAAGTGTTGTCATAATGACTCTCGCAATCGTCTCAGTATGGCGCGAGTCGCTTTGCTCAAACACTCGACGATTTTCTCCAAGAGAAACAGCGAATTTCTCTGTCCGTTTGCCTGTATCAAAGCTGGTGGCCACGCTTTTTCTTTCTGGCCATCAGATCATTCGTACTTGTTATAACTCCACCCACTAGAGTTTCCGTAGCCCATCACAGGTGTCGTTTCTTTTGTAGGACAGAGTTTAACTTCCACTATGAAATACTGAGGTAAACAGCTTCTTTCCACATAGGTTCTTACGCAGGTCGCTACAGTGAGTCACAAGTGTTTTGAGTTGGATTTCTCCGGGCGTTTATCAGCCATCCCCAACCGTGTTCCTGTAGAAAGGATTTCGGCAGGGTCGTGATTAAAATCAGGGACAGGGGTGGCTTTTGCCGGCGGCCTACACAGTGGCTCCTGCGTCTCATTGTGTCTACTGGATGTCCTGCTGTGAAGGTTTCAGCCTATATGTGACGGGCATTACCATCGTAAAATTCTGTTCTCCTCAGAACTGCGCCTCATAGCTCTGTTTTTGGAAATTACGTGCGTGCAGTTACGACTGTGAGAGTGGTTGATAATCATGAGATGCTGGTTTGCTTATTCGATTTGTCTATTAATAAAACTCGTACATTTTGAAGTGACTATGTCGTGTGATAAATCGAGTTAACCAGAAATGTTTCAGGAATTCAACGTAAGGTGTGTTATTTGTTTGACACCTTACAGAAGGATAATGCATTTCACCGTAGAATCCGAGCAGCAGGCCATGGTGTGGAAACATCCAGATTCGCCTTCTGAGATAGCCATGGACTGGTTTTGTTGGATTTCATGCTACAATGTACAGCCATAAATGCCGACAGTTATTGTTCAACAGTGTCACGTCTCAGGGCTGCCATTGGGTGGACAGCGTCATTCTGCTCCGCGACAATGCGATACCATATGTGGCAATCAGAACTACGGAGAAGCGCTGGGAATTTTAGTGGAAAATGCTGGACACTCACCATACAGTCCGCACCTTGCCCCTAGTGATTCACGCGTTTTAGGATCGCTGAAGAAGTTCGTGGTAGGACAGCGAATCACATGAAACAATGAAGCCAAGACAGCAGTCCGACAGTGGTTCGATAATCATCCGGAGGAATTCTACCGCAGGGTCAAATCCTGTAAAAGGGGTAACATTGTACGACTGTTGTGGGAAGTAGGCACATTATGGTGTGTGTACTATATGCACAATTCCCTGTATAGTAGTGTTATACGTAGCTCTTCCTGTAACACGACTGTATGTTCTGCTGGTATATAATGCTATAAGGCAACTTCTTGTAACATGGAAAACAAATAAGTTTCTATTATTAGAGAATATATTAAAAGGCCCAAGGCCAGTTTTCAACCACAATGAAAAACAACTTAACTTTACCAATTACTTAGGAGTAGCAGTTGCAACGGCAATGACGGAATGTCTCTGGAACAGTTACACACAACAAAGTGTGTGGCCCGATGTTTAGATGTCCCTTCTGGATCGCATGTGTGCGAGGTGACCTGAGCAAAACCTCTCAGCAAAATAAGTGTGGACGACTAACGCATGTAAATTGGCTTCACGCAAGCAAGTGCATTAACAACAAGGGTGGGAGGCAGGCCTGTTGTTGTTGTTGTGGTCTTCAGTCCTGAGACTGGTCTGATGCAGCTCTCCATGCTACTCTATCCTGTGCAAGCTTCTTCATCTCCCAGTACCTACTGCAACCTACATCCTTCTGAATCTGCTTAGTGTACTGAACTCTTGGTCTCCCTCTACGATTTTTACCCTCCACGCTCCCCTCCAATGCTAAATTTGTGATCCCTTGATGCCTCAAAACATGTCCTACCAACCGATCCCTTCTTTTAGTCAAGTTGTGCCACAAACGTCTCTTCTCCCCAATCCTATTCAATACCTCCTCATTAGTTACGTGATCTACCCACCTTATCTTCAGCATTCTTCTGTAACACCACATTTCGAAAGCTTCTATTCTCTTCTTGTCCAAACTGGTTATCGTCCATGTTTCACTTCCATACATGGCTACACTCCATACAAATACTTTCAGAAACGACTTCCTGACACTTAAATCTATACTCGATGTTAACAAATTTCTCTTCTTCAGAAACGATTTCCTTGCCATTGCCAGTCTACATTTTATATCCTCTCTACTTCGACCATCATCAGTTATTTTACTCCCTAAATAGCAAAACTCCTTTACTACTTTAAGTGTCTCATTTCCTAATCTAATCCCCTCAGCATCACCCGATTTAATTTGACTACATTCCATTATCCTCGTTTTGCTTTTGTTGATGTTCATCTTATATCCTCCTTTCAAGACACTGTCCATTCCATTCCACTGCTCTTCCAAGTCCTTTGCTGTCTCTGACAGAATTACAATGTCATCGGCGAGCCTCAAAGTTTTTACTTCTTCTCCATGAATTTTAATACCTACTCCGAATTTTTCTTTTGCTTCCTTTACTGCTTGCTCAATATACAGATTGAATAACATCGGGGAGAGGCTACAACCCTGTCTCACTCCCTTCCCAACCACTGCTTCCCTTTCATGCCCCTCGACTCTTATAACTGCCATCTGCTTTCTGTACAAATTGTAAATAGCCTTTCGCTCCCTGTATTTTACCCCTGCCATCTTCAGAATTTGAAAGAGAGTATTCCAGTTAACGTTGTCAAAAGCTTTCTCTAAGTCTACAAATGCTAGAAACGTACGTTTGCCTTTTCTTAATCTTTCTTCTAAGATAAGTCGTAAGGTTAGTATTGCCTCACGTGTTCCAACATTTCTACGGAATCCAAACTGATCTTCCCCGAGGTCCGCTTCTACCAGTTTTTCCATTCGTCTGTAAAGAATTCGTGTTAGTATTTTGCAGCTGTGACTTATTAAACTGATAGTTCGGTAATTTTCACATCTGCCAACACCTGCTTTCTTTGGTATTGGAATTATTATATTCTTCTTGAAGTCTGTGGGTATTTCGCCTGTCTCATACATCTTGCTCACCAGATGGTAGAGTTTTGTCATGACTGGCTCTCCCAAGGCCATCAGTAGTTCTAATGGAATGTTGTCTACTCCCGGGGCCTTGTTTCGACTAAGGTCTTTCAGTGCTCTGTCAAACTCTTCACGCAGTATCTTATCTCCCATTTCATCTTCATCTACATCCTCTTCCGTTTCCATAATATTGTCCTCAAGTACATCGCCTTTGTATAAACCCTCTATATACTCCTTCCACCTTTCTGCCTTCCCTTCTTTGCAGGCAGGCCTATGATAGAAAAACTGAGTCGAGATACAAGAGGGAAAACTCACCTTAATCGCACAAAGGGACAGGCCAAATTTGAACTACAGTGTGAACATTAAATTTTATTTAGGAAAATCTTCTGACAGTCCGCTACACATATGTCTGACACAAATCTAAGCAATCGCGCGAAATATCTCGGCCTTACTATCAAGAAAGCTCAAACACTATAAAATCCAATTAGTGTGCTGACCAGCGATATACAGGGTGGTCCACTGATCGTGAGCGGGCCAAATATCTCACGAAATAAACGTCAAAAGACAAAACTACAAAGGACGAAACTTGTCTAGCTTGAAGGGGGAAAACGGATGGCGTTATAGTTGGCTCGCTAGATGGCGCTGCCGTACGTCGAACGGATATCAACTGCGTTTTTTTAAAATAGGAACCCCTATTTTTATTACATTTTCGTGTAGTACGTAAAGAAATAGCAATGTTTTAGTTGGACCACTTTTTTCGCTTTGTGACAGATGGCGCTGTAATAGTCACTGTGGAGTTTTACGAAAGAAACCAGCTACATCTTCTTTATAAAAAAGCGCACGATCTGTGGAGCGACCACATTCTGAAGGGGTATAAAGAAGAATTAAAGTAAGGTCACAAAAAGTGCAGGCTATTCCTCGGCCGTCATCTAGAACTTCGAAATCAGTGGTATTTCCTCTCTGTAAATGAACGCAATACCAACAGATAGTTCAGGAGCCACATTAAAGAAAGTAGAAAAGCCGAGAGTAGATAAATGGTCAAAAAAAAAGTTCTTGCAAAAATGTCACGTCTGGACTTGAACCGTAAATAAACTGTCGCAACGCCGCAAGTCTAAGCTCGGAACTAATTCTGTTGACATTCAGGGCAAGGTATAGGGACCGTTAACAGCTCATGGCAGAATCAACGGATGAATCTGAATGTAAAGAAGTGGACTCCTCTCTTTCACCCTCTATCTGTTTCTTCTTTATTTTTCGCGATGCTGCGCGCTCAGGTTGAAAACGCTATTTGTTGTGCCTGTGCGGGAAGGCGACTGCCGCAGGTGTAAGCGTGAGGGGTCGAGCGGAAATTCAATACCAAGTACAGAGAGTACACCCCACGGCGCCGCTCCTGGGGATGAACAGAAACGAAAAGTGACGGTACGTCTTTTACCGCCAGCAAATGTTCTGCTGGCACACACGTGGCGATCTACTTCAGGTCAGCGCGCGTCCTGTGGCGTGCTTTCCCCATCCGGAGGTGCAGCAAAAGGATGGGAATAAGTTACAGACTCAGGGATAGCCAGCAAGTCCGTCGATACAGTACGGAGGTACGGAAAAGGCGTATCGTCATGTGAGGTCTCGCCCCCGGGAGACAAACAGGAGGAGGTGCTGGACGTTTTCGAATACTGAACATATAACGGTACTTTGCGGGCAGGCGTGTCAATTAGCATCATATTAATTAAAATCTGGGATAAATAGACTTTTTTTTTCGAAGAATTAAAAAGGAGAAAGCAATACGAAACTTTAATAATTGCACAGTACTACTAAGAAGCAATATAATGAAAAGTAATAAAAAGCACAGTAGCAAAGACAAAGCGGGACAGAAAGACATAGGGGCGCGTTTGTTTTCTAATACATATAAAAGAACATGTAACACATCATTGAGCTCTCTACCTTCAGCTATCGCGATCGGGCTAGTTGATGAAAAAGTGGTACGCGACAGCGAAATTCGTTAGGGAGATTATTTAAAGACTCTTCAAGCACGTTTAAAATACATTACGTGTGACAAAGCGCTCAGGGACGTTTATTGTCGGGTGAAGTGAAAATGATTCCGACAACATAATTCGAACTTTGTGTTAGCTGGGAAAAATACTCTTGGGAAACTATTATGGTTGTGGAACCCACGAAAGTTGTACGCATCAAAAAAGCTATAGTTTACGTAATTCTGCATTTTTTTAAATTGTGACACGCGTGTGCGCAGAACATTAAGAGAATATTATCCTTGGACGGTTGCGGGGTTAACTGATACAAACAAAGCGCCAGCATAAAAATAGTTCGCTTATTAACTACCAGATATTAATTAACGGGGACCTAAAATACTAAAAACAGTGCATACACCGTTAAATTGAACCCTGCGTGTGAAAGACAAACACATCGAACATTTCGAGAGGGAAGAATAGACATTTAAGTGCCGAATTGAGAGCCTGGGTCGTGTCGATATTTGGACATTGTATGACACGCGTTATTCAGAACACGATATCGACCATTCCAATACTGAAAAGAAGGATAGGATCATCACCTCCAATCCCGATTCATATTTCATATTTAGTTAGTGAAAAGAAATGTGTTAATAAACAAACTACATGACTACATGATAAACAATATCTACGGAAGTTGTATACAACGTATCGTCATAATATTTAGCCAACCAATATTGTGGGACACCAAAAATGTAAATGCCTGAAATTGTTCAAATGGCTCTGAGCACTATGGGACTCAACATCTTAGGTCATAAGTCCCCTAGAACTTAGAACTACTTAAACCTAACTAACCTAAGGACATCACACACACCCATGCCCGAGGCAGGATTCGAACCTGCGACCGTAGCAGTCCCGCGGTTCCGGACTGCAGCGCCAGGACCGCTAGACCACCGCGGCCGGCCCTGAAATTGTTCTTACAGCGGATGTATAATGTGTGAGTGCGACGAAATATATTGAGAAACTCAACCTCCATTACGTACTTGCATGATTATCTGCGAAAATGGTCGTTGTCTGTACATCAGCATAGAGTTCGAATAGAATCTCTGGAACATTGCAAACCATTCAGATTAATCGAACATCTAATCACGCATAATGCTGGTACCACCAGGATGTGTTCTTGCTCCTCACACCCGTGGCAGTAATTGAATTAAAAGTCAGCCGGGAATAACATTTAAAACAACTGACGACCATTGAGCTAGCGTCACGAATTTTCAAATGTCCACTGCCATGTATGAAGGCGAGTGACACCACGAGTCTTAACGTCGATCGAGGGGTGTCGTCGTCATCGTATTGAATGACATTGAGCGGTCACAAACAGCAGTTGACATGTTATCATCTGGTTTGAACTCGGCGAGGTGACGGGCCTCCTCCAACGGAATCTTTCCACTGGAGCGGAGAAGGGAAGAGGAACGTCTAACATCTTGCATCCGTCTACGCTTGAGAGAGGTGGTGGCGGCGGAATTGCGCTATGCTCGCGTTGCGCCTCAGGAACTTGGTTAGGCATTGAAATGCTCATTTTCAGGATGTAATTTGTATAAGCGGTTGTATCGTTTGTGGCGTACAATCGCTGAAAACTTAGAATAATTACGCAGTTCAGTTATCTTGTGGAGAAGACAGAACCTTTTTTGTTCTGGTAGACTTCCAGATAGTACGCATATCTGCCATCGCTGTAGGTAATTATTTGGCACACCGCCGTCATTCTATTTCGGCAACTGCCTTGCCGCAGTGGATACACCGGTTCCCGTGAGATCACCGAAGTCAAGCGCTGTCGAGTGTGGCCGGCACTTGGATGGGTGACCATCCAGGCTGCCTTGCGCTGTTGACATTTTTCGGGGTGCAGTCAGCCTCGTGATGCCAATTGCGGAGCTACTCGACCGAATAGTAGCGTCTGCAGTCAAAGAAAACCGCCATAACGACCGGGAGAGCGGTGTGCTGACCACACGCCCCTCCTATCCGCATCCTCAGCTGAGGATGACACGGCGGTCAGATGGTCCCGATGGGCCAATTGTGGCCTGAAGACGGAGTGCATTATTCTACACTCCTGGAAATTGAAATAAGAACACCGTGAATTCATTGTCCCAGGAAGGGGAAACTTTATTGACACATTCCTGGGGTCAGATACATCACATGATCACACTGACAGAACCACAGGCACATAGACACAGGCAACAGAGCATGCACAATGTCGGCACTAGTACAGTGTATATCCACCTTTCGCAGCAATGCAGGCTGCTATTCTCCCATGGAGACGATCGTAGAGATGCTGGATGTAGTCCTGTGGAACGGCTTGCCATGCCATTTCCACCTGGCGCCTCAGTTGGACCAGCGTTCGTGCTGGACGTGCAGACCGCGTGAGACGACGCTTCATCCAGTCCCAAACATGCTCAATGGGGGACAGATCCGGAGATATTGCTGGCCAGGGTAGTTGACTTACACCTTCTAGAGCACGTTGGGTGGCACGGGATACATGTGGACGTGCATTGTCCTGTTGGAACAGCAAGTTCCCTTGCCGGTCTAGGAATGGTAGAACGATGGGTTAGATGACGGTTTGGATGTACCGTGCACTATTCAGTGTCCCGTCGACGATCACCAGTGGTGTACGGCCAGTGTAGGAGATCGCTCCCCACACCATGATGCCGGGTGTTGGCCCTGTGTGCCTCGGTCATATGCAGTCCTGATTGTGGCGCTCACCTGCACGGCGCCAAACACGCATACGACCATCATTGGCACCAAGGCAGAAGCGACTCTCATCGCTGAAGACGACACGTCTCCATTCGTCCCTCCATTCACGCCTGTCGCGACACCACTGGAGGCGGGCTGCACGATGTTGGGGCGTGAGCGAAAGACGGCCTAACGGTGTGCGGGCCCGTAGCCCAGCTTCATGGAGACGGTTGCGAATGGTCCTCGCCGATACCCCAGGAGCAACAGTGTCCCTAATTTGCTGGGAAGTGGCGGTGCGGTCCCCTACGGCACTGCGTAGGATCCTACGGTCTTGGCGTGCATCCGTGCGTCGCTGCGGTCCGGTCCCAGGTCGACGGGCACGTGCACCTTCCGCCGACCACTGGCGACAACATCGATGTACTGTGGAGACCTCACGCCCCACGTGTTGAGCAATTCGGCGGTACGTCCACCCGGCCTCCCGCATGCCCACTATACGCCCTCGCTCAAAGTCCGTCAACTGCACATACGGTTCACGTCCACGCTGTCGCGGCATGCTACCAGTGTTAATGGCTGCGATGGAGCTCCGTATGCCACGGCAAACTGGCTGACACTGACGGCGGCGGTGCACAAATGCTGCGCAGCTAGCGCCATTCGACGGCCAACACCGCGGTTCCTGGTGTGTCCGCTGTGCCGTGCGTGTGATCATTGCTTGTACAGCCCTCTCGCAGTGTCCGGAGCAAGTATGGTGGGTCTGACACACCGGTGTCAATGTGTTCTTTTTTCCATTTCCAGGAGTGTATTTTATTGAGACGCAATTTCACTAGGCGTACTCATAGTTACACACAGCAGCAGAGTTAATGTGAGTGTATGTAATTTAATTTAGCATAGTATTTTGTGAATACAGTGACATTCTTTAATCTTGTGTTTCATTTATGTTGCAAGCTATAGTTCGAATTAAACGGCGTCTTGGCATGGCTAAAGTTTAAGTGTTACAAATATTATCAGTGGCCCAGCACGAACCAAAACTTTGGAATTATTCACTGTACGAAGTCTGATAAAGAAATATTTTCAGAAAAATCACTCACGGTCAAACTTACAACGAACGGACCTTACGCAAAAAGCCATTGCCAAGCGCCCAAAGTTTGTTTTAACGTTCTCTGATCACATACTATATTCATAATCTATTATTATTTGTCTGTTGGCTGATATTCACGAACCAGACAGGAAAAGCCAAGATAAAATCAAAGATAGAGTAGCTGTCAGTTTGGGAGCCTAGTCAGCTAAAGTTAACCTTTTACGCTGTTGAGTAGTTGATCTTACGACAGTGACTCGACGCTGTGCGGAGGTGTCAGTCTAATTATATACAAAAAGGTCCGTTCTTTCCCTACTTAAATTACATGTACTCTGTAACCACACACCTGCAAATGAGAGGGCATATTCCATCTGACCACCGTGTCCATGGATCGAACTCCACTACAAACTTGTAAACGATATTAAGCGGAACAGCTTTCCTCCTGTATATTCCCCATGTCCCCAAACGGAAGCAGGACGGTCTTGAGGAAACTCAACTTCGGGCGGAACGTTAAACACCCTAATATTCGTATATTCCACCTCCGCGTTCGCCAGAATAGATCACTGGCCGGCCGTTGCGGTCAAGTGGTTCCAGACACTTCAGTCCAGAACCGCACGACTGCTACGGTCGCAGGTTCGAATCCTGCCTCGGGCATGGATGTGTGTTGTGTCCTTAGGTTAGTTAGGTTTAAGTAGTTCTAAGTTCTAGGGGACTGATGACCTCAGACGTCAAGTCCCATAGTGCTCAGAGCTATCTGAACCAATACATCACTTTTAGAGCCACCGCGATAGCCTGAAGCGGATCTAGAAACTTGACATAAAAGATATACTATTCAGAATTGAAGTAAGCCGTGTTCTGAAGTTGCCTTGGTCGTATCTACGAGTCAATCATTAATTTCTAACGCACTTACCTGCATATGCCACGTGGAATTGTCAAAACTAAAATGGAATGAGCTGTGCATGGAATGTTCCTCGGAGCCATGGACAACATCACGGTGCAAGACAACGTCGCATCAAAATTGAGTCACAAATACGAGACGCCGAGACACAAACAACGATGTGACGCACACAACGACTCTCACGAGACTGAGGACAAACAAGCAAGCTTTCGCAGTGCTACGAAAGAGGCGTGAACAGGCAGAACCTACCCGGCTTACATGCGAAGCCGGAATGTCACTAGGCCAGCAACTCTACACTAGCGAAATTTCTCGGAAATCGAGTTGTGGTACTTGCTGTGTTCTCCTTTTGAGCAGCACCTCGCACCTCTTGCTAAGGCGCAGCGGGCTGTCTTAGGGCCGGTTGCCATTTTTGCTGTCTGCACAGAGATATGTGAACCAAACACTGCTCTCACCCGTGAGTGAGGGCAAACAGATCATAATTTGAGAATCGGAAAATGCTGTAGCAACGGTGTTTCAGGGGATTTCAAAGGCACCTTTGAGGCTCCAAGGTTGCTGCAGGTTACAGCAGCAGCCTACCTGTCAAACAGGTTAAAAGGGAATGTAATGCAAGTATTTATACAGTACCAGAGTTTTTTGAGGCTCTTTTGCACCGCCCACCATGCTATTTGTCAGCATCACGAAACCAAGAAACTACTTTCTACGATTTACAATCAAATGAAAATGACACTTTTCAATTTTCCTTTCCTAATGATCAATATGGATTGGTCGAAAATTCCATACACATAAAATCAAAGGAAAATAGAACCAACGTGTAAAGGAGAAACGTATTCTAAAAACCACATGCATATATGTCAACAGATGAAACAGATGTAGGCTGGCCTATAGAACAAAGTACATTCAGACTCACCACACGTCATCTAAGAACTACAGTAAACGAATGTCTATAACATACGTGGAAGCTGCTACCACTTAGTGCACGCGATCTAGAATCACAGTCCACAAAAGATATGAAATAGAAGAAAGATCCATTTGAAATATATCACGACCGGATCAAATTTCGTATTGCCAAGATTTTGACCCCCCCCCCCTCCCTCTAACTGAACTGACGTATAGGCTGCTAAATACACACGGGAAGTGCCCGCATCTCGTGGTCGTGCGGTAGCGTTCTCGCTTCCCACGCCCGGGTTCCCGGGTTCGATTCCCGGCGGGGTCAGGGATTTTCTCTGCCTCGTGATGGCTGGGTGTTGTGTGCTGTCCTTAGGTTAGTTAGGTTTAAGTAGTTCTAAGTTCTAGGGGACTTATGACCACAGCAGTTGAGTCCCATAGTGCTCAGAGCCAGTCACACATGGGAAGACCGGTGCAGCACCTGCCACCAAATCGTATATCCCAAAGTAACCAAGCCAAAGATTGGCGTCCAGATGGTCAATTATTTTGCATGATTCCAGTGGAAAGTGATGTTTCTAGATTAGTCCAGAGATGAAGACAAGACCTTAAATATTCCACACCAGGACGTCGAAATAAATCAAAGACACTCCTCTTATTTAAGATTTTCTGGAGCATTAAAGTGATTTTATGAGTGACGATTGTAGGTCGTATTCCCATGGGGCACCCGATACATACGCCAACTTCCTCAGAAGAACCGTCATGTGAACTTCATTTTCGATGATGCGATTCAGAACATGAAGAAACGCGAGACAATTTGATCTTTGAAAAACAAATACGATCAAGCGACGCACATTACTATCTGGTTTAGACTTGGATTTGTTCTAAAATGTCAAGGAACCTGTACTTAATTTTAGTTTGTTTTATTACTTTTAAATGTCAGTTTAAAATTATGTACTACTGTGGAATGTTATGACCAATAAAGTTAAAAAAAAGTGGGTAGGGGTAGCGTCTTTCATTAATATTGAAATCATTCTCGGTCTCGGGTTCGAAACCTGTCACCGTTTACATTTTGTTTAACTATCTTCATCGACGGTCTAAGACTTCTCGCAGAAGAAGACACCATCATTCTGCTAGCGACCTGGTCAAAGAGAAGAGGAGAGAGTTTTAGGGCACTCTCTTGCCCTGGGGGTGGGAAATTGTCCCTAAAGGTGGAAGAATCACCAATCATCAACGGCATGAGGATGCAGAAGGCAATGGAAACCACTGCATTAAAGACAAACAATGCGTACCCACAAAACATGTGGCCTGTATCTGAAAAAGTATCATGACGATCTCTCCATTGGCGAAAGATTTATGCATAGTCCCGCATTCGGATCTCCAGGGCTGGACTGCCAAGTGGGAGGTGACCATGAGAAGAAGATTAAACAATCAATCAAAGGTTAACGTTCTACTAGTTGCGGCGTGGAATGTCAGAAGCTTGAACATGGTAGAGAAGCTAGAAGACCTTAAAAGGGAAATGCCAAGGCTCAAGCTAGAGGTAGCAGGGGTCAGTGAAGTGAAATGAAAAGAAGACAAGAATTTATGGTCAGATGAATACTGGATAATGTCAACAGCAGCAGAAAATGGTATAACATTAGTAGGATTCGTTATGAATGGGGATGTAGTGCCGAGAGTGTGTTACTGTGAACGGTGAGAACTGTTCTCACCGGATTCGACAGCAGACCAACACCGACAACTGTACTTCAAGTATAAATACCTACGTCGCAAGCTGAATATAAAGAGAGAGAGAGAAAGTATAGGAGCATATTGAAAGGTAATACACTACGTAAAGGGAGATGAAAATGTAACATTCATGGGGACTGGAATGTAGTTGTAGGGGAAGGAGTAGAAGGTAAGGTTACAGGGCAGTACGGGCTTGGGACAAGGAGTGAAAGAGGAGAAAGACTAACTGAGTTCTGTAACAAGTTGGCAAATGGCTCTGAGCACTATGGGACTCAACTGCTGAGGTCATTAGTCCCCTAGAACTTAGAACTAGTTAAACCTAACTAACCTAAGGACATCACAAACATCCATGCCCGAGGCAGGATTCGAACCTGCGACCGTAGCGGTCTTGCGGTTCCAGACTGCAGCGCCTGTAACCGCACGGCCACTTCGGCCGGCCTGTAACAAGTTTCAGCTAGTAAAAGCGAATAATCTGTTCAAGAATCACAAGAGGAGGAGGTATACTTGGAAAAGGCCGAGTGATACGGGAAGACTTCAGTTAGATTACAACATTGTCAGACGGAGATTCAGAAATCAGATACCGTATTGTAAGGCGTATCCAGGAACAGATATAGACTCAGATCACAATGTAGTAGTGGTAGGCTGATATTTAAGATATGAGTCAGAAAGAATTGCGAGGTGCGGGGCTAGCAGTGTATTTAACACTAAATTCTTCGAGAATCTACATATGTAAATGATACTCTAAGCCCCCCCTATTCTAACTCCGACTTTTGCTGTTGCACAAGGATTAAAAAAAAAAAAAAAAACACGCGAACTGACTCTAATCAACCCTGCCAGTGGAGTAGAAGAGAGTTTGGCACCTGCAATAATTTAATTTGATAAATAAGTTAAATAAACGAAGGTTTCATTAACATAGTGAGAAATGATGGGTTGCTCTACCGATTAACAGAATGAAAGTTCTGTCCACAATAACAATATGATTTATTTAGACTAAACACAAAATAATAAAAAAAACACGTGAAACATTTATAATACATCAAATTGGCTCAAATTGGAGACTCATACAAACACTGTGAAGGTGAAGTTGTCCCTAAACTAGATTATGAGGTTTAAGACGAAGTGGTATGTGGAGCCAATTCCTTGCCACAAAAATCTCAAGAGAGACACACAGCTGACCCAACAGTAATTGCTGCTACTCAAGACAGAACAAAGTTAGAAAAAGACGAACAGGCGCGCTCACCTGAGCTCTGATTGACTAGGAAAATCCCTATCTGCCGGTGCTGCGGACATACATTACCAAACTGTCTTCTTGACTGCCAGAACACGATCTGGCGTACCGGCGGCGATGGCTGGTTGCTTCGACGTCCTCGACCGAAAGGCGAGAGCCGACTACCCACAAGAGCACCCGTACAGGCCGAACACAGAACATTCACGCCCCCACGACAGTGGCCGTGGTTAAACGTTCCAATCAGCAACTCGAAAACCGGCGGAAAATTCCACTCCATTGCCGGAGCACTACCGTTCCACCAATGGAGATTCTTGGCGCCAATTTCTGCACTGATTTTGCTACGTCACGGAGCTATGCCCTGAGCAAGCCAATCACAGTTACTATTTTGCAGAAAGCGCGGGAATTTTCCCGCCACAACTGCCTGGGTACACAAGTCGTTCCCACGCCACGCTGGTAGCCCGCCAGAAAGTGTTTTCGCTAAGTTTCTGCGAAGTAACGGAACCTCTATCCCAGCCGCTACTTCCCCGGCGGGCGTGTCTCTTGACAATGTCGGCGTCTGGCAAGCATTCACTCGACTGCCTCACACCCGTCGGCTTAACCCTCTCGAGATCAGCAGAGCCCGCCTGTCACCGGACCACCTGGGTGACGAGAGACGCTGCGTGGGAAGTCCGCATGTGAAGGAATAGCAACTTTCCACCGCATGCAATTAGAGAGGAGAATCGTAAGATAGAAATATGAGAGGGGGCTCATGCCACCTCTCAGAATCAATACGCATAGTAGCGGGATACGGAAGTACTAAGGAATGACGAGATACCCTTGAAGTTCTCTAAAGCTATAGATGCAGCAATAATGAACAGCTCAATAGCAGTTCAGTCTAAACTCGGCAATCACACAAGTTGGAAAGAAAACCATAGGTACAAAGAAGGTAACTGCGAAGAAACCATGGGTAACAGAAGAATTACTATAGTTGATGATGAGAGAAAATGAGAAGAAATCGAAAAAAATGATTTTCTGAAGGCCTGACTCAGCATATGTGAAGTTAAAAGCAGGGGTGGTATAATTAAGAGTGAAACGGGAATTCTATTACTAAATGCAGAGGACAGAGCGGATAGGGGTAAAGAGTACATTGATGGCCTCTATGAGGGGACAAATTGTCTGACGTGATACAAGAAGAAACGGGAGTCGATTCAGAAGAGATAGGGGATCCAGTATTAGAATCAGAATTAAGAAGAGCTTTGGAGGACTTAAGATCGAATAAAGCAGTAAGGATAGATCAAACTCCAACAGAATTTCTAAAATCGCTGGTGAACTGGCAACAAAACGAAATTCACGTTTATGTGCGGAATGTATGAGTTGGGCAACATACCATCTGACGTTCGGAAAAATATCATCCACACAATTCCGAAGAATGCAAGAGCTGAGAAGTACGAGAATTATCGTACAATCAGCTTAACAGCTCATGCGTTAAAGTTGCAAGAATAACATAAGGAAGAATGGAAAAGAAAATTGAATATGTGTTAAAATGACGATCACTTTGGCTTTAGGAAAGGTAAAGAAACCAGAGACACATTTCGCATGATAATGGAAGCAAGACTAAAGAAGAATCAGCACATTTTCATAGGATTTGTCGACCTGGAAAGCGTTAGACAATGTAAAATGCTGCAAGATGTTCGAAATTCTGAGAAAAATAGGGGTAAGGTGTAGGCAGAGTTGGATAATGTACAATATGTACAGGAGACAAGAGGGAATAATAAAAGGGAAGACCAAGAATGAAGGTATGTAGTCTTTCGTCCCTAGTGTTTAGTCTGTATATCGAAGAAGGAATGATGGAAATAAAAGAAACGTTCGATTCGCTAATGACATTGGTATCCTGACTGAAAGTGAAGAAGAATTACACGGAATGAACAATCTAATGAATACAGAATGTGGACTGAGAGTAAATCGAAGAGAGACGAAATAATGAGAAGTAGCAGAAATGAGAGGCAGCGCAAAACTTAACATCAGAATTGATGGTCACGAAGTAGAAGATGTTAAGGAATTCATGGAATATTCTCCCTTGAGCCCCTATAATTTCATGGAGTTCTAATCGGCGGCGTTGTTATACTTAGTCTTCAAAGTGGCCTCTGTAAGGGAGGTGTCTTCCAAGCGTTGAATTTCCCTTGGCGGGAAGCCAGTTCATCCTGATATTCATAGACACTTGCAGAATGTCTTGAGAGACCTGGAAATGAACAAAAGCATGGTGAGCAATGAAGTTGTGGAAAATCTACCCGACCTTCCGAGTGCCGGCAGGCGGCACACAGCCGTGTCTCCTGCAATGTTGGACGTGCTGACACGCTCATTCGAGTACCATGCAGGCAAACAAGCTCTTCCAGTAAGTTAGCGTAACACCTTCACATTGAACGGAGATGATATTGTAGCCAAAAGAATCGGGAATAATATGGTGTACAGGGATCGTGAATAAAACCCACCTGCCTTCAGAAAAAAAATGTGTTGCGTTGCTTGTTTAACGCCCCATTGTAATAATAATAATAATAATAGTAATGGTTTTGCAAACGTGTCACTAAAGTTCCGCATAAACAATTTAACATTGGAATGAAATCGAAACCCTTAGCTGCCGACAAGTGTTGTTGATATACATCAATGGGGACAGCTGAAAATGTGTCCCCCGACCGGGACTCGAACCCGGGATCTCCTGCTTACATGGCGGACGCCCTATTCATTTGAACTATCGACGGCACAGAGAATAGTGTGACTGCAGGGACTTAACGCTTGCACGCTTCCCGTGAGACCCATATTCCCAACTGTCCACTACCTACATTCGTAGTGTTCCTAATAGATATTTGCCTATTCACTCTTACTTGCGCGAGTCTTACATTTTCAGCTGTCCCCTGTGATGTATTTCAACAACACCTGTCGGCAGCTAAGGGTTTCGATTTAATTATTTCATTCTAGAAAAGCTGCAAGGTCATCAATGGTATCTGTTCTTTCGGGAACAGATGCCATCTTCATATAATTTAACATTACTCGGTGTTGTATGAGTGGTAATGAAAATACCTGACGTAATATAACAGCTTATGAAATGCTGAAGCCAGTAATTTTAATTTAGCACTTGACTAAGTCTGGAACTGATAAATCCCAGCAAATTCTAGCAAATCTAATGGATCAATTAAAACTGCAACTGGCGATAAAGTATATACGAGGGTTGGAACTTAAATAGTGGTGACTATTTAGTCACAACCGATACAAAAGAGTTACGTTTCACCTGTTACTGTCCTTCAAAGTAGTTACTAGCGTTGTGTAGAACCCGTTAGCAGCGCCGTGGAAGGCGTAGTATACCGTTAGCAGAGCCTGTTCTGTTGATGGTGCGAATGGAGCGGTCTACTGCCTGTCGAATCTCTGGAACAGTTCTAACGTGAATGCCACGAAGTGGTTCCTTCATCTTCGGAATCAAATCAAAGACACAAGGACTTAAGTCGTATTACTGTTTGTTCTTGGAGCATCACCTGCGACCACCTTTGCGAAAGAAGCGGCGACACTTTATGCGCAACCCACCCATCATTTTGCACAACAATGTGCAGGCGCATACAGCGCAAGCTGTGGCTGCTCTGTTCGCTCTATGGGACTCGGAAGTACTGTGCCATTGACCATACTCCCCGGACTTAAGTCACTGTGACTTTGATTTGATTCCGAAGATGAAGGAACCACTTCGTGGCATGCACTTCAGAACTGTTCCAGAGATCCGACCGGCAGTAGATCGCTCCATTCGCAACATCAACAGAACAGGTTCTGCTAACGGTATACTACGCCTTCCACCTCGCTGGCAACGGGTCCTACACAACACTGGTGACTACTTTGAAGGATAGTAACAAATAGTTCAAATGGCTCTGAGCACTATGTGACTTAACTTCAGAGGTCATCAGTCGCCTAGAACTAATTAAACCTAACTAACCTAATGACATCACACACATCCATGCCCGGGGCAGGATTCAAACCCGCGACCGTAGCGGTCGCTCGGCTCCATACTGTAGCGCCCAGAACCGCACGGCCACTCCGGTCGGCAAGGATAGTAACAGGTGCAAACATGTAACTCTTTTGTATCGGTTGCCACTATTTAAGTTCCAACCCTCGTATTTCACATGTGATGGTGATAAACCACTTTAGAATAGCGAGTGGCGGAAAGTAACGTATAAAAACTACACTCCTGGAAATGCAAAAAAGAACACATTGACACCGGTGTGTCAGACCCACCATACTTGCTCCGGACACTGCGAGAGGGCTGTACAAGCAATGATCACACGCACGGCACAGCGGACACACCAGGAACCGCGGTGTTGGCCGTCGAATGGCGTTAGCTGCGCAGCATTTGTGCACCGCCGCCGCCAGTGTCAGCCAGTTTGCCGTGGCATACGGAGCTCCATCGTAGTCTTTAACACTGGTAGCATGCCGCGACAGCGTGGACGTGAACCGTATGTGCAGTTGACGGACTTTGAGCGAGGGTGTATAGTGGGCATGCGGGAGGCCGGGTGGACGTACCGCCGAATTGCTCAACACGTGGGGCGTGAGGTCTCCACAGTACATCGATGTTGTCGCCAGTGGTCGGCGGAAGGTGCACGTGCCCGTCGACCTGGGACCGGACCGCAGCGACGCACGGATGCACGCCAAGGCCGTAGGATCCTACGCAGTGCCGTAGGGGACCGCACCGCCACTTCCCAGCACATTAGGGACACTGTTGCTCCTGGGGTATCGGCGAGGACCATTCGCAACCGTCTCCATGAAGCTGGGCTACGGTCCCGCACACCGTTAGGCCGTCTTCCGCTCACGCCCCAACATCGTGCAGCCCGCCCCAGTGGTGTCGCGACAGGCGTGAATGGAGGGACGAATGGAGACGTGTCGTCTTCAGCTATGAGAGTCGCTTCTGCCTTGGTGCCAATGATGGTCGTATGCGTGTTTGGCGCCGTGCAGGTGAGCGCCACAATCAGGACTGCATACGACCGAGGCACACAGGGCCAACACCCGGCATCATGGTGTGGGGAGCGATCTCCTACACTGGCCGTACACCACTGGTGATCGTCGATGGGACACTGAATAGTGCACGGTACATCCAAACCGTCATCGAACCCATCGTTCTACCATTCCTAGACCGGCAAGGGAACTTGCTGTTCCAACAGGACAATGCACGTCCGCATGTATCCCGTGCCACCCAACGTGCTCTAGAAGGTGTAAGTCAACTACCCTGGCCAGCAAGATCTCCGGATCTGTCCCCCATTGAGCATGTTTGGGACTGGATGAAGCGTCGTCTCACGCGGTCTGCACGTCCAGCACGAACGCTGGTCCAACTGAGGCGCCAGGTGGAAATGGCATGGCAAGCCGTTCCACAGGACTACATCCAGCATCTCTACGATCGTCTCCATGGGAGAATAGCAGCCTGCATTGCTGCGAAAGGTGGATATACACTGTACTAGTGCCGACATTGTGCATGCTCTGTTGCCTGTGTCTATGTGCCTGTGGTTCTGTCAGTGTGATCATGTGATGTATCTGACCCCAGGAATGTGTCAATAAAGTTTCCCCTTCCTGGGACAATGAATTCACGGTGTTCTTATTTCAATTTCCAGGAGTGTAATATACTGTTCATATTACTATGCTGAAACTCGAAAAACTGAACATCATGAAGTATGACACAGAGATAGGGTAACTGAAATGGGCATTAGAAATTAAATTTTCATTTTCTCGGCTGGGTTACGTGCTTGTGTGCCAAAGCCAGCACACTCTCAAATTTGTATGGAGACGCAATAGGCGCCAGAGGGTGCATGGATCCACTGAATCTGCACTGCCGTATGCGACCAAAAAGCTAGTTAGTACACGGGTACGTAGCTGTAGAGAACTCGGGAGGAAAACACGTGTGGGTGCTCCCGCATTTCGGCGACGCGCGTTCGTTGTTTCCGGGACGAATTCCGCGCCGGCGATATGAGTGAATTTGTGCCAAAGTTGTCGTCTCGCCGCCTGGTGCGGGGGACCGAACAAACAGCGCATACATAATTAGAGGCGTCGCCTTCCATTCGGCAGCCAGGGGGCTCTTTTGTGTAGGTGCTGCCAGCTGGCGGGAGCTCCGCGATAAACCGCACTGTGGGGGTGCCGAACCGGTGACTATTGTCCTCCCTCCAAAGGGGGACCGCGAGAAGGCGCACAGCTTCTAATCAAACACGCAGGTTTGTTTTCCGCATGCAAAGAGACCTTGTCTGGTATGTGTAAAACACGACCTCCGCTGCTTACCAACACACGTGACCTGCATCACAATGTAACAGAGGAAGCTACTATCTTTACAAGAACATCTGCGAAATCTTTACATCACTTACAGCCATGTGGGAAGTTGCAGAGAGCTTTGGTACACACGGAAATAGATGTGTTTTCTTGTCTCCTCCCCTCGACTAGGAATGGCGATAATTGCTGAAACAAAAAATTTCCGGATATATCGGTTTCTTTCTTCAGTGCCAGTTTAATCTGACTGTTAAAACCGCTCAAAATAACCGTTTTTTGACTTAACTGATTTCGGTTTTTAATTCTTGTTATTTCCTGTAATGAACGCGGAAATCGAACAAAGATGGAAAAATAGTGACTCCTTCAGTTTCAAGATACGTAGAGTCAAAATATTAGATTAAATATGCAAATTAATTAATTAATTAATTATTAATTTAATCAATATAATTATTAAATAAATAAATCACATAAATGTATTTATTAATTTAATTAATTAATTAAAGAAATTAAATAGCAAATAAGAGAAACTTCGTGTATCGTTCGCTGAATTTCTCGCAAAGTGGTAAGTGGTTGAATACTACAACAAATCACCAGTATTCTACCATTGATTCTTTGGAAGACTTGAGATAAAATAAGGTAGAAGGGATAGATAACATTCCTTGGACTTTCTAGAATCATTCAGGTAAATGGCAACTGGACGACTATACAAGTTGGTGTGTAGAATCCAGACTTCCGGAAACATGTCAGCTGGCGATTCCGAAGAGAGCTAGAGCATATAAGAGCGAGACTTACAGCACAGTCAGCTAACAGCTCATGCATTCAAACCTCTGCCAAAAATAATACTATACAGAAGAATGGAAAGAAAAACTGAGGATCTGTTAGATGACAATCAGTTTGGTTTTCGAAAAGGTAAGGGCAACAGAGACGTTGCGACTGATAATGGACGCAGGACTTAAGAAACACCAAGACATGTTACTAGGAAACGTCGACCTAGAAAACCGGGCGACAATATGAAATGGTGCAAGATATTCTAAATTATCAAGAAAGTAGACGTAAGTTGTACGGATAGAAGGATAATATACTATATGTACGAGAACAAGGAGGGAAGGATAACAATTCCAAACTGAGAATAAAGTGCTCGGATTGAAAATACTGTAAGAATATACAAGTGTAGCTCGGTGAGGGAATGGTTGCCAAATTTTGTCAGCCGGTTCAAATGGTTCAAATGGCTCTGAGCACTATGAGACTGAGGTCATCAGTCCCCTAGAACTTTAAACTACTTAAACCTAACTAACCTAAGGACATCACACACATCCATGCCCGAGGCAGGATTCGAACCTGTGACCGTAGCAGTCGCGCGCTTCCGGACTGAAGTGCCTAGAACCGCTTGGCCACCGCGGCTGGATTGTCAGCCGGCCAAATGAAATATTTTGTAATACAGATGTTGAAAGTGTAAACACTTTTTTTTATTTCGTAGCTAATGACTCATAGAACATGTAAAATCCTGGGAAGTTATAGGTACCTTCGTGCACCTAGATCTCGAGATCATCGAACACCTGAGAAGACAACGAGGTCACCAAAACAATCAACTGTGAAGGAAAACTTTAATTTGTCAAAGTGGTTATGTCTTTCCATTTTACACGTAAATGACCAAAAATGTGGATACGTCATGACAGACATATTCATTATTGGAAGAGCATGAAATGTCGCTCAAGGTGACAATGAGCTGCTCAAAATGCAACAAAATTAAGAGCCCAATGTAACTTGATACGTGTCATCACCCTAATGAATGTAAAGACGTTTGTGGGATTATGGTGATACTGACATGGGCATATATTCAATTAACATGAAAAAGTTGCTCTAATGAAAATAAACATGCATTTTTTCTCTTTCTGGCTACCATCATTTTGGTTCATGCCCTTGTTCCAACACAGAGAGATAATGAGATTCGTCTCCGAAGTTCTGGTGAAACTTTTGGGAGTCGTTTAGAAGACGTGTTGTGTCTAAAGAAACTGAATGCCAATTATCGCTGTAGTTATGGTATAGAAGCAAAGGGGATGAACTCAGCTAATTCCGTCATACTGCTACGGCATCGCTGCCAGCGTCCTCGGGACGGTTGTGCGACAAAAGGCCTTCTGTTCGTGACAGATATTTTCTCAAGGCACCCTCAGACATAAATTCCCTCCCGCGTCGTGTTTCAGCCTGCTGTCGATAACACAGCCGTAAAACGGCATTAGCAGTTCAGTTCCGCCATTAAAGGGAATCCACCTTCAAACAGCTGTAAAGCCTCGCATGCCTCCACAAAAAGCACTCTCATCTTTGTTATTGATAGCGACACGAAATGGAGAAACCTAAATATTTCTCCCTATTAAGGTTTAGTGGCCCCGTAACTCACGCATGCTTATGAAGAGCTTTGCATCTAATGCTTTGGCATAAAATCCGTAGCCTGGTTAAAACACTTCATTATCCCGTATTGCGTGACGATGCCGCCATATTAAGGATGTAGTCAGTAGGTTCATGTGCGGTACGGGTCAGAACTTGTGTTCTTCATACGCAGAAAGTTGAAGGAACTGACGTCACCGGTTAGCACACGCCCTTTTTTTAGAGGGTTGAATTTCGCGTTATTGGGAATAAGAAACACTCTTGGCAGGTCTTACGGCCGTACAGTGGCTGTTGATAACAAGGGAACATCGCTGCGTGTGGATGGTCCTACAATTGTCTGCATGTACAGTACATCTACGTTCATACTGCTGTGAAGTGCGTCGCAAATGGTATTTATCAAGTTCTAAGCTTTCTTCCCGGTCAGTCGCGTACTGAGGGCAAGAAGAATGAGTGCTTCCATGTCTCTGTGTGCGCTGGATCTATCTTTTCTTTGCGGTTCCTGCGATAGCGACACAGTAGTAGTACCTTCCTAGATTGCCCAGGTAATGCTGGTTTTTCGAAAGTTCGTAAGTGGACTTTCATGAGATAACTGGCCTCTACCTTCAAACTTCGCCAGTTTCCTGTTTTTCAGCATCCCTGTGACGCTCCGCAGTGAATCTAACGAACTTACAAACGTGTGGCTATTCGTAATGTCGTGTTACTCCTATCTGCTATGGCTCCCAGATATATTCAAGCATGAGTCGCACAGTTGCTTTTCAAACATCCTCTTTTCAATACCGTGCGCTATAAAATCAAAATCTGCCACCTGCTTCTATAATTGAGGCTATACGACAATTCCATTTCATGTCTCTTCAAATTGGCACATCGAAAATTTGTGAGTTCATTCGCTCTAGTTATGACTCACTGATATTTGACTCGTTCTAGTTGTGACTAATTGATACAACAGTCGTGTCATTCTGTATTTAAGCTTTATATGAGGGGTATAATTTTTAATTTCTGGAAATTTAAAGAAGTAGTCATCCTTTACATCTGCAAGTGATCATAGCCTTGTAGGAAGCTGGAAGGACAAACATCCGACAGACAGTAAGTCCGAAAGTCGAGTAGCAATTTCATAATCTTACAAATTGTGGATTATACGTTACTATAGCTTTTATCCTAATTTTGGTTTTGTGCAGTTGCGTCTGAGCTGATAATGTGTTTTCCAAGCCGGACGGTGTGGCCGTCCGGTTCTAGGCGCTTCAGTCTCGAACCGCGTGACCGCTACGGTCGCAGGTTAGAATCCTGCCTCGGGCGTGGATGTGTGTGATGTCCTTAGGTTAGTTAGATTTAAGTAGTTCTAAGTTCTAGGGGACTGATGACCACAGACGTTAAGTCGCATAGTGCTCAGAGCCATTTGAACCATTTGTGTTTTCCAACTGCATCGGTTGTGACACAATAAATATGAATCAATACAGCTGTGGTGGTTTGTTATTTATGTTAATGATTCTTCAAAAGTAGAAGAAAATATGATTACGTGAGTTATTTGCTTACCAAGCAGAATATGATTTTGCAGGTACGAAAAATGAAAAATCAATAAACAAATAAACACTCAAATGCAACAGTAGAAGGAAGGAAGATTCGGGTTTAGCCTCACTTCGAGAAAGAGGTTGTCAGGAAAGGAACACAACATTGAATTGTGGAATGAATGGGAATGCAACCGGCCATGTCTGAGACGTGGGACTTGGGAAAAGCAGGAAAGGTGTGGACGGGGCCTAATCAGTTACCGTTGGCTGCACAGAAAAAACATACACGTTATTGTTTTTAAAAATAACTCTCATCAGTCACTTTAAAAGATTTTACTACACTGACGGCTGAAGGCGTTACTAAGAAGGAACTCAAAATTTTTTGTCGGCTGATGGCCACAAGCAACTTCAGAATACTCAACAGCTGAAGGCCTGAATTACAAGTGAGGAATGCAGTTACACATTAACAAATACTAAGATATTTTCTTCTTAAGTAGTCAAGAAACTGTAACAAGCTATAGTAACGGCTGAAGGCCTTATTAAGAAAGAAGTGCAAATTATTCGTCGGCTGAAGGCCACAAGCAATTTCAGAATACACAACGGCTGAAGGCCTGAATTACCAATAAGGTGGGCAATTACACGTTAGAAATACTAAAACCCCATTTTTAACAATCTTAATAACTGTGACAAGTTATAGTGACAGCTGAAGGCCTTATTAAGACAGAATTGAAAATTATTTGTGGGCTGAAGGCCACAAGCAGTGTTGCAAGCAATTAACAGCTGAAGGGCTGAATTACAAGTGAGGAAGGCAATTACACATTAAAACATTAGGGTAAATCTTAAACAATTATGGCAAATTGACCAAGTAAGACGGAGTGATCTGTGGTGTCACAGCCAGACACCACACTTGCTAGGTGGTAGCTTAAACCGGCCGCGGTCCATTAGTACATGTCGGACCCGCGTGTCGCCACTGTGTGATCGCAGACCGAGCGCCACCACACGGCAGGTCTCGAGAGACGTACGAGAACTCGCCCCAGTTGTACGACGACGTTGCTAGCGACTATACGGACGAAGCCTTTGCTCTCATTTGCCGAGAGACAGAATAGCCTTCAGCTAAGTTCATGTCTACGACCTAGCAAGGCGCCATTAGCCTTAGATAGCTTGTATTTAAAGAGCCTCACTTCTATCGCCACAATCTCCAGATGTCTCATCAAGAACGATGTATACAAAGGATGGATTAAAAGGAGCTACGTACTTTTCTTTATAGCATTCATTAAGTCTCCTGTTTCAGACCTCACTCCATCCTTCGTGAGTTAGCGCGTGCATCTTGGCCGCCTCTTTCAATTAGTGTGCGTAGTGTTGGCAAGTCTGCCGACACAACATGATCCACAGACAGTGCTCCACAGATCGACCTGAGGAAGGTCACTACAGCTGTGTAAGCGGTGCGACAGGCAGCCAAGAGTAATGGTCACCTTAGGAGGGCAAGTCCAACTAGAGACAGTTTAAACGCTGATCAACCTTCTTAGCAAATCTACCTAACGCCAGATAACCAGTACAACGATGGAATAATTCAGGCGAAAGTGCAGTGACAGACAGCATTGCACCTCCAGAATCCGGTGTTTGAAATAGCAAAAGGCAGAAGGAACCACTATAACCAAGGTAGACAAGCAAAAGAATTATCCATACCCTCAATCAAGGAAGCTACCAAATTACACGCCATGCCAGACAGCATTGGCAAGGTGAGGAAAGTACGCTGCTGCAAAATACGCTAACCTCCAGGACAAGTAACTGGGGCGTTAGCGGCCACTAGGCTGTAAGATACCGGCTGGTTGCACTTCAGCAATAATAACAATAAATCCAAACTAACAACAAGCAGCAGAAGGCGGCTAATAGCTTCCGCCAACCTGACAGACTCCACTTGTGGCAGTTAGTCTCACCGACCCTGGGAGCAGCAATACAGAAACAACAGCGGGATCTCAAACAGAGGAGGTTTCACTCCTGGATAAGGGTCACTCAACTTCAAACGTCCTGGGTTCGGTCGTCGGCTACAGCCCCTCGATCCGACAGTGCCTGCACGTCACCAGCGGTCTCGGCCTGCCCCCACGCTGCAGACCTTCTCGCTGCTCCGTCCGAAACCCAGATACCAACATCAGAACGCAGGCAGCATTTAAATAACTGGACATTAAAAACCACACAAGATACGCGAAGACAATTCCACAATGTCTCAAACAATACTAAAACCCGTTGTAAGCGTGTTGTCATATCGCTGGCTTAGAGTTGTGGAGTATCTTTGCGGGCAGCCGCTTCTGGGAGTCGAGCACGGGACACGAAACTACGAGGGTGGTTTTTTAAGTAAGGGCCGTTCGCGCGTATAGTCCCGTAGTTCGCGCGGACGCCGCAACAAGCCACCGCGCCACTTGCCGGCATCCTTCCCGTTCACACTGATGCAAGTTGCAGCTCTGTAGCTGACGTGTACGCATCGCTGTGCTACTTTATAATGTTTACGATTATTGAATCGCCCGGCGCGTGTGAGATACGGTCAGTGATACGTTTTTTGACCGCGAGAAGCCTATCAGCTGCAGAAATTCATCGTCAGTTAACAGAAGTTTATGGCTTGAATGCCCGCATCTCGTGGTCGTGCGGTAGCGTTCTCGCTTCCCACGCCCGGGTTCCCGGGTTCGATTCCCGGTGGGGTCAGGAATTTTTCCTGCCTCGAGATGACTGGGTGTTGTGTGCTGTCCTTAGGTTAGTTAGGTTTAAGTAGTTCTAAGTTCTAGGGGACTTATGACCACAGCAGTTGAGTCCCATAGTGCTCAGAGCCATTTGAACCATTTTATGGCTTGAATGCAATGAGTGAAGGTAAAGTGCGTCAATGGGTTAGAGAGTTTAAAAATGGCCGTCAAAACGTCCATGACGAAGAACGCTCAGGCCGGCCCTCTGTGATCACTGATTATTTGGTGGCTGCAGTCGAAACAAAGATTCGTGAGGACAGAAGATTCAAAATTTCCACTCTTTCTCTGGAATTTCCACAAGTTTCGAGATCGGTTTTGTACAAAATTGTGTCTGAAAACCTAAACTTTAAGAAACTGTGTTCTCGGTGGGTACCCAGACTCCTCACAGAGGACCATAAAGGGAAGAGATTTGCCACTTCATTGGATTTTTTGATTCGTTACGAGGAAGAAGGGGATGACACGTTGAGTCAAATTGTCACTGGAGATGAAACATGGGTATCCCGTATCACTCCCGAAAGCAAGCGACAATCGATGGAATGGCGACACATAACCTCACCCGTCGAGGTCAAAGCCAAACAGACGCTGTCAAGGCGCAAGATTATGGACACTGTGTTCTGGGACCGGCGCGGTGTTTTGCTAGTGGACTTTATGCCACGAGGAACGACAATCAACTCAGATGCCTACTGTGCAACTCTAAAGAAGCTCCGCAGAGCAATTCAAAACAAAAGGCGCGGTAAGCTGACAAAAGGAGTTTTGCTCCTGCACTATAACGCTAGGCCTCACACCTCTCAAAAGACTCGGGATTTGATTGATTCTTTTGGCTGGGAAGTTTTGGACCATGCACCATACAGCCCCGACCTTGCTTCTAGCGATTTTCACCTTTTCCGGTACCTGAAACACCATCTTGGCGGGCAGTGCTTCAATGACGACGATGAAGTGAAAGCGGCCGTGAACTCTTGGAGCAGCCGGCCTAATTCTTTGAAGAGGGAATTAATAACTTAGTTGTACGGTATGACAAGTGCTTAAATAAACAAGGCAACTATGTAGAAAAATAGGTAAAAGTGTGTAGAATCAGAAAATAAAGGTTTTTTTACAAAAGTATTTGTATCTTTTTTAAAAAATAAAAACGGCCCTTACTTAAAAAAACAACCCTCGTATTATGTTGTGTAGTGTGTAGCTCTGCATGTAGAAGCATTGTTAGTATGCAGGTTGAAGTGTTGCTACAAGTGCTATTACAGTAAAGTGATTAAATGTGGAAGTGATTCAGAGGAAAGTGCGTCAAGATGTAATTAAAAATGAGCAGGGACGCCGATAACGTATTTGTGTATCCTCTAGTTGTGTGTCGCACAGTATCAATCATACTGGCCGTGTTCGGTCTCCCAGAATGAACTGATGTGAATCAGTAGAAATTAGTCACCATAAAAGAGTGCAGTCAAGTGCCAGTGTCTTGTAGCGAGCGTGAGGACGTGCGTTCGATCATCGCGCTTCCGCGTTATCAACAATCAGCTGCGTCGCGACGGTTACGCGCACGCTCGTACAAGTGAGAACTGAAAACTGAAAAATTAACTTTACGAACAGTGTTACATCATTACTAGTCTCAAGGAGGACTGGTACCAGATATCTGTATGTGTGACGAGCGTAAGAACTTTCGTGCGATCATTCGGCTTCCGCGACATCAACAATCAGCCGCGTCGTGTCGGTTACGCGCACGCTCGTCCGAATGATCTTTGGACTGTTAATCATCAAGATTGTTAATTGGGATAAACATTTACGATTTAGAGTGTAAACAGTGCAACCTGTGGTTTTCATATCGTCTCAGAATATAGATGTTCATACCAGACATAGGACAGTGTTGTGTTTTAATGTTGAGTGGCTCCCCTAAACCCGCTTGCATATTTCGACAGATAATTTCAGGCAAGCCAACAGCAGTGTGGAGCAGGACAATACGACCGCAGCGGGAATATCAGGTACGTGGTGTGGATAGGGCGCACGGTCACGAAACGAGAAGTCAGTATAAGGTACCCCCCCCCCCCCCCCACCCATTCGTACTCCCGGGCGTGTCACACAGTCACCGTGAAACAACACGGACGAATTATAAGTCGGCACAAACACAGAGAAGCCAGAAGCAGTTGGAAAACCAAATGCACGTCGTGCGCTGCGACGACCGACCGAACGACCAACCAACACTCAAGTCAGACACGGAAAAGATCCTAGCATAAATCGTCAAATGACAACTTATTGCTATGAGGGCACTTCGACAGGTGGATGCACACACACAGGTGAAAGTTGCACTACTGGGATATCACGGTCCATTCAACTAAAACTCGCTGAATCCGATCCTTGACGTGGTCGTGCACACTCGCGACCACATCCTTCCGTCGGACAGTCCATGTGTGTCGCCAGCGGTCGGGCGAGAACTGGTTGTCCAGCCACCACTGCTGCTCCGTCCCAACTTAACTCACCTGGACACACGACGAGCCGCAAAATCCTAGCGGCCGCTCCAGAGACGGTACCGCAGTACGCATTGGCGATAAGCGCTGCTGCTGCCACTCACGGACAGACAAGGCGAGCAAACGTAGTGGCGCCAGTGAACACACTAAGGAAACGAGACGCCACTATCGCTATTACAAGATGCCAAGCTATGAACGGCATCAACGCGAGCCGCACACGGCTCAATGTCATTTAAAGAAACAATCTCGCCATTCACCACAGGAGGTTTAGGGAAATCACGAGAAGTCTGGGTAGGTATTTGATCCTCCCGAATACCAGTCCAGTGCCTTCTACTACGCCATGTTGATCAGTGAATCGGAAAGAGTTTGAAGCAAACGGTTATAGGAACACGAGAGAATTCACCGAAATTAACGGCACTAGTCTCAAATATCTTAGAGTGAATGTGAGGTCATGCAAGGCAAAATTGGTAAGAGAGAAAATTAAAAAGAAATTTGACGAAAGCAGAATAGAATCTTTGTTCGGGTTGATATGGAATTTCATTATTTACATTGGTAGGCTGCACGGCACGCGAAAAAATTTTTTAGACACTTCAACGATAATGTAAATTATTGAATAGTGCGAAACTTGAAACAGAAGTACAGACAGATATTAACGAAAGTAATGAAATTTTGTAAGTAAAGTCCGATGGCATAATAAAGGCAACTGATATATAAAGAAAAAGCGGTCACTGGAGAGGATGCTGCTTCAGTAGAAATATTAAAAAGCTAGATGAAGAAGTACCTTGCAAAATTATTTAGGAAATGTTGCAGATAATGACAGTTACCTTGTACAAGAAACAACACAGAGAAGACACAAAAATCCACAAACGCTTGTGGCGAAACAAGCGCTGTATCATACGAGAGATAGAAAGGCGACCGAGTGTGTCGGGACTTAACCCCAGTTCACTGCTACTAGCGCCACGTCACCACAACGCGCCTGTGCGTGGCATACAAAGTATTGCGCCGTAATCTAAGAACGAAATTAAAAATTAAAGTAACTTTTCCAAACTTTGTCTGCATATGATTCAGTATGTTAATGTTGAAATTGTTAAACCTCAGAGTGATCAGATGAATATGTTTCTCTAAGTACACAATTTTAAGAAGAAAAAAAAATAAGTAGCGCTAAATAATAAAGCTAAAAAGGCAAAAATTGTTCATAATGTGCAAATGAATGTCAAAATCAACTGTTACAGGCCTCAACTTGATTGGAGCAATAATTCGGTCAAAATCGGCGATTATACGAAACATTGAATGCTCTAAATATTAGACTCATAAATATGAAAATTAGTATGAAGCTTCAGCTTGATATAAAAACATTAACTATGTGACTCCATTGAGCTATCTCTAATAGTTTTCGAGTAATTTACTGAAAATTTAATTTGGAACAAAAACGTTCTCATTCGTAATCGGTTACGTATTATTTATATTAATAACAGAAAGTTTTATATTACAGCACCAGATGAAACCCATTAAATAAAAGAGCTATAACAAGTTTCAAGATTTTGATGCAAATACCAATTATACAAGGTTTCTTAAAGAAGTAGTCCAGAGGTCATGTTCTACTGTCAGTTCGGTTCTAAAAATTCTCACCCACAAAGTTTAAATGCAGGGTAGCTAGAACTTTTTCTGTGGTTAAAGCCAACTTATTAACTCCAGGC
This sequence comes from Schistocerca nitens, assembly GCF_023898315.1. NCBI lineage: Eukaryota > Metazoa > Arthropoda > Insecta > Orthoptera > Acrididae > Schistocerca > Schistocerca nitens. The sequence continues at coordinate 27,614,739 of NC_064614.1, forward strand.
GTACAAAAATTACGAATATTCTAAATTGATTCATGACAGTGTTATAAAATGATGTAGACGACGATGATTGGTTTGTGGGGCGTTTAATTGCGCGTCATCAGCGCCCGTACAAAGTCCCTATCATTACCCAGTTCAATCTAGCAACTTTCGCGAATGATGATGAACTGATGAGGACAACACAAATACCCAGTCCCCAGGCAGAGAAAATTCACAACCCGGTCGGGAATCGAACCGGGACCCAGTGATCCAGAGGCAGCTACGCCAGCCACATGTTATAAAATAATGTATGTCTGAGAAGGTGGCCATTTAGAGGCTGCTATCTGGGCATACAGCGGAAAACGGCAGGTGTTTCCTTCGGCCGTCCGCTGCGCCCGTATATAAATACGGCCTGAGAAGCAGCGAGAGAGACACTTCGCACCCAGATATCAATCGATCCGCGTTAGTCAAACGCCGTCTTACGCGCTGCCTTGGGTGACGTCACAGCCAGGATGAAAATAAACGCGTGTTCGGCAACAGTAGAATGTGAACTCACGAGTACTGTACACCGTCCGCATCGTTTGGATTTCACAAAAGAGACTTCGCACCCAGCTATCAACAGATCCGCTTCAGTCAATCACCGGCTTACGCGCTGCCTCGAATAACGTCATTGCCAATCTGCTGCTAAACGCATTTTTTCGATACATATAGGAGGACTGCATATTGTCCAGGATCGCTTAGATTTCGCGGAAGTAACTGTGTGTCGCCCGTAATGCTAACAAAACCGCATGCAAAGCGCGAGATTGTTTTCCACTTTTGTGGTGAGCAATTAACTTCGATTATTAAAAGTAAGGGGAAAGGCCGTTTAATGGGAACTTAATATAGAGGTCACCTCTGAACTGCTCACAATACTGCTTATGATAGAGGCATCTAGACATCTTTATTATTATTATTATTATTATTATCATCATCATCGTCATCATCATCAGGAACATTACTATGTTTTGCGCATGAACTTTTGTAAATATAATTGATCAGAACTCAAAACTTTTATTTATGTAAATAAATTATACACAACTGCAACCAGTCACTTTTTCATTAATAATGCTTTATTACATTAACCGGTTTTCGAACCCTTTCAGGTTCATCTTCAGATGATTTCGGGAGAATCCGGGAAGTTACATCATTACTGGTAGTAGCATAATGCTGGGTGCTGGTTCTATGGTAGAAAGATGGGTCACACTTTAATGTATCGCCATGACTATAGATTATCTGTCGATAGGGATGTGAATTTAGTTTTTACTTACTGCGACAGTATATGCGGCTTTTTTCGTATCTGTCTGCATCCATTTTGAAGTCCAGAACACTTTCACACGAACTATATTAGTTCACACTTTAACAGTGACACTTCACCAGCATCCAGCATGCGCTTTACAACTGTTGCTTATAACAAAGATCTTGACAGAGAGATATGGCATAAGCCTACTTTGTACAGAGAGGAAATTTGTTGTTCTTTACATGTGTTAAAGTCGATATAAGGGCAAGTTTTTTCATCAGAATGGTGATAACATGAGAGCACTAGAGAAAATAATAATAAATTACTACAAGAATAAATTTCAGGTGATCTGTTATGTTATTTCTATTTGTATGTTACCTACACCAGCTCCCCAACCCCCCCCCTCCCAATGACCCCCCCTCCCCTCTCCTTACATCCTAACCACACTGGTGTCAATGTAATATACTACCACAGAATAAGACATGTACCATATCTCTAAATGTTAAAGCCCCTCATTGCTAACATAAATCAGTACTGTATACATATTAATTCTAGCTAGAACAAACATAAGCTGCCTTTACCAATATCCCAGATCACTCTAATGTTAGAATAAAAATAAGTCAACAGCTAAAGAATTTTTGTTCATGGTTTTTAAAAAAAAAACTGCCTGTAACATACAAATAGAAATAACATAACAGATCACCTGAAATTTATTCTTGTAGTAATTTATTATTATTTTCTCTAGTGCTCTCATGTTATCACCATCCTGATGAAAAAACTTGCCCTTATATCGACTTTAACACATGTAAAGAACAACAAATTTCATCTCTGTACAAAGTAGGCTTATGCCATATCTCTCTGTCAAGATCTTTGTTATAAGCAACAGTTGTAAAGCGCATGCTGGATGCTGGTGAAGTGTCACTGTTAAAGTGTGAACTAATATAGTTCGTGTGAAAGTGTTCTGGACTTCAAAATGGATGCAGACAGATACGAAAAAAGCCGCATATACTGTCGCAGTAAGTAAAAACTAAATTCACATCCCTATCGACAGATAATCTATAGTCATGGCGATACATTAAAGTGTGACCCATCTTTCTACCATAGAACCAGCACCCAGCATTATGCTACTACCAGTAATGATGTAACTTCCCGGATTCTCCCGAAATCATCTGAAGATGAACCTGAAAGGGTTCGAAAACCGGTTAATGTAATAAAGCATTATTAATGAAAAAGTGACTGGTTGCAGTTGTGTATAATTTATTTACATTAATATGCAGTCACGGTTCTAAAATATTCGTAATGGATAAGCATAATTTTATTTATGATCATTGTTCCTAATCCTGCTGAATAAATAGAGAGTAGAAGCATTTCTTTCAGCGAGAACAAGAATAATGTGGACTTGCAGACTGGAAACTACGGTCAGTATGTTCTCTATCGCTTTCTGGCTGACCACAAAAATAGTTTTCAGACTCTCGCAACAGACGGCGCCGCTGCCCCACACGCTGCCGAGTTATCAGTAATGTAAAAGATAATGACTAAACTTACGACCGACCGCTTAATTCACCAGGAGTTCAATGATTCTTGTTCCTTTCTTGAATAACAAAGTCTGTAGTTTTGTGATTGTATTCGTTTCCTTCTTTACATATGATTTTAATAGTCATGCCTTCAAACTTTTCTTAAACACTCCTTTCACAAATAATGTGTTAATTGTGTAACAGGTTTCTACGCTCCTGCATACAATGTTTAGTTCCTATAGATGATATTAAACCAAACCGATGTAATTCTTTTAGCTTTAGTTTTTTATTCTGTGTGGAGTTTGTTATTCTGTCACTGGAAGTATACCATAGATTTGTCATGCAGACTAACAAATAAGATGCAAATGTTATTGTATTCAGGCATAGTTTCTTCTTTTACTTTTTTATCAACTGTGGCAGTATTATCATAGAAGATTTATGAACTTTTTGTGCTGCGTTTGATTTTTAAAATTTTTGTTGCTGATAATAAGCTGGATTTTGCAATAATTCTCTGAGATACAAGTGTAATGGTCACGACATGTGGCTAGAAAAATTTTTTCACACGAGTTACTATTGTTATGCAATATGCCATCAAGATGCAGAAGAAATAGGCCTATAGTAACTGCTGCATCTTGAACCGAGGCAGAGCAGGCCGTAACAGGCAGTAAGCCCGTCATTAATGGAGAGGTAGTGGGGGAAATTCAACTACCAGAGTTATGTACTAAATAATGTTTGCTGATAAGGTTAAATTTTCGACCAGAAAAGAGAGGAACAGACCATATTAATCGAAGATTATACACTACTGGCCATTAAAAGTGCTACACCACGAACATAACGTGCTGCAGACGCGAAGATTAACCTACAGGAAGAAGATGCTGTGATATGCAAATGATTAGCTTTTCAGAGCATTCACACAAGATTGGCGCCGGTGGCGACACATACAACGTGCTGACATGACGAAAGTTTCCAACCGATTTCTCATACACAAACAGTAGTTGACCGGCGTTGCCTGGTGAAACGTTGTTATGATGCCTCGTGTAAGGAGGAGAAATGCGTACCATCACGTTTCCAACTTTGATAAAGGTCGGATTGTAGCCTATCGCGATTGCGGTTTATCGTATCGCGCTTTTGCTGCTCGCCTTGGTCGAGATCCAATGACTGTTAGCAGAATATGGAATCGGTGGGTTCAGGAGGGCAATACGGAACGCCGTGCTGGATCCCAACGGCTCGTATGACTAGCAGTCGAGCTTACAGGAATCTTATCCGCATGGCTGTAACGGGTCGTGCAGACACGTCGCGATCCCTGAGTCAACAGATGGAGACGTTTGCAAGACAACAACCATCTGCACGAACAGTTCGACGACGTTTGCAGCAGCATGGACTATCAGCTCCGAGACCATGGCTGCGGTTACCCTTGACGCTGCATCACAAACAGGAGCGCCTGCGATGGTGTACTCAACGACGAACCTGGGTGCACGAATGGCAAAACGTCATATTTTCGGATGAATCCAGGTTCTGTTTACAGTATCATGACGGTCGTATCCGTGTTTGGCGACATCGTGGTGAACGCACATTGGAAGCGTGTTTTCGTCGGCGTGATGCTATGGGGTGCCATTGGTTACAAGTCTCGATCACCTCTTGTTCGCACTGACGGCACTTTGAACAGTGGACTTTACATTTCAGATGTGTTACGACCCGTGGCTCTACCCTTCATTCGATCCCTGCGAAACCCTACATTTCAGCAGGATAATGCACGACCGCATATTGCAGTTGCTGTACGGGTCTTTCTGGATACAGAAAATGTTCGACTGCTGCCCTGGCCAACGCATTCTCCAGATCTCTCACCAATTGAAAACGTCTGGTCAATGATGGCCGAGCAAAGGGCTCGTCACAATACGCCAGTCCCTACTCTTAATGAACTGTGATATCGTGTTGAAGCTGCATGGGCAGCTGTACCTTTACACGCCATCAAAGCTCTGTTTGACTCAATGCCCAGCCGTGTCAAGGCCGTTATTACGGCCAGAGGTCGTTGTTCTGGGTACTGATTTCTCAGGATCTATGCACCCTAATTGCGTGAAATTGTAATCATGGTTCAAATGGCTCTGAGCACTATGGGACTCAACTGCTGAGGTCATTAGTCCCCTAGAACTTAGAACTAGTTAAACCTAACTAACCTAAGGACATCACAAACATCCATGCCCGAGGCAGGATTCGAACCTGCGACCGTAGCGGTCTTGCGGTTCCAGACTGCAGCGCCTTTAACCGCACGGCCACTTCGGCCAGCAATTGTAATCATATGTCAGTTCTAGTATAATATATTTGTCCGATGAATACCCGTTTATCATTTGCATTTCTTCTTGGTCTAGCAATTTTAATGGCCAGTGGTGTACTTTAATCATTTGACAAACATTACAAGAGAAAAGAGAACATTAAAAACAGAGCAAGCCAAACATTAATTTTGGAACTTAATTCCCGGCTAAATGCGCCATTCAATCTCACGCTTCAAGGGCAAAACATCTTTAAGTTAAAACCGGCTGAAGGCCAATGACTTAAGACTCAAAAACAAGAATTTGTATTTTAAAAGGCAGAAGGCCTCATCTTTAAAGATTTCTCTAAATTAGGCCGAAGGCCTAAACCATCTCACGCCTTAAGGGCAAAACAACTTTGATTTAAAATCGGCTGTAGGCACATAACTAAGACTCAAAACAGGACTTTGAATTTATAAGGCAGATAGCCTTATCTTAAGACATTTCTCTAAATTAGGCTGAAGGCCCAAACAATTTCACGCCCTAAGGGCAAAACAACTTTAATTTAAAATCGGCTGAAGCCCAACAACTTAAGGCTCAAAACGGGAATTTGAATTTTAAAAGGTAGAAGGCCTTATCCTAAAATTTCTTTAAATCAGGCTGAAGGCCCAAATAATCTCACGCCTTAAGGGTTGGGTTGTTTGGGGAATTAGACCAGACGGTGAGGTCATTGGTCTCACCGGATTAGGGAAGGAAGGGGAAGGAAGTCGGCCATACCCTTTGAAAGGAATCATCCCGGCGTTTGCCTGGAGCGATTTAGGGGAATCACGGAACACCTAAATCAGGATCGCCGGACGCCGAATGCGGGTCCAGTGTCTAGCCACTGCGCCACCTCGCCTTAAGGGTAAAACAACACTAATTTAAAATCGGTTAGAAGCCAGACACAAACAAACAACGAGGACAAATAAGAAAAGGCAACACATGAAACGGCGCTCAGAAGTTACCTAGGGTTGGCCTGGGGAGGAAACACTAACAACAGTTTAGGTGAGACAGGCAGCCAAGGCTTAAGGTCAGATAAGAGAACGTAGCACAACCAAGGGACGGTTCTCGACCGGCCAACAATCTAACCGGTTTGCAACCGTCAGGTCGAACTGCATAAATAACGGAAAATATCGCCGGATGACGAGTAAACCAAGATATCTATAACTTTAAACTCGGCCTCACCAAGGCATCAAACACCACTCAAGACAAGTCACAGCTCTCAAATCACTGCGGAAGAAGGCTGCAGGTTCTAGGCAACAACACTCACCACTAGTTATCACACGTGTCAACAGCTGAGGAAACAACAATCCACAAATAACGAAAAATGGTTCAAATGGCTCTGAGCACTATGGGACTTAACGCCTGAAGTCATCAGTCCCCTAGAACTTAGAACTACTTAAACCTAATTAACCTAAGGATGTCACACACATCCAAGCCCAAGGCAGGATTCGAACCTGCGACAGTAGCAGTCACGCGGTTCAAGACAGAAGCGCCTAGAACCGCTCGGCCACAGCGACTGGTCACAAATAACGAACCAATAGTAATAGTTGAGTTCTAAGAAGAGGTAACTAATTACTCAACTTCGGAGGAAAGCGAAAAGTTGTTCACACAGCTAGCACCTCCAAATGCAACAGCACGTGCCTGCCGCCAAAAGCCCCGGCCTGGCTTCGCGTTGTGGAGACTACTCCGCTGCTCAGTTCGAACGAACCAACAAGGTCCAACCATATCCCGACTCGGAAAATGGCGTTCGTCCTGAGGATCCAAAACATCGTCGAGTGAGACGACCGTCCGAGCAAACGACCAACGGCAGCCCACTTTCACCTACAGCGGTCCTGGCGAATACTAACACCAAACGGACCTGACCGTTGCTGGCTGCCAACTCTTCCCCGACTGATACTGGTGTCAGTGCTCAGCAGACCACATGTCGCCATCCGATGACCAGCCGACCGACCGATCAAAGGCGTTCCGTCTGCGTCAACCACAGTTCCGGCGCGTACTTGCACCGTGCGGACCTGCCTGCTACTGACTGCCAACTCGTCCAACAGCTGAGTACCAGCGAATCCGACTCAGTCTGGAACCCAAAAGCAACTGAGACTCAGACCTGAATGGCTAACATATGACTGTCTGCCTTCCGAGCGAATCGACCGACTCACTCGACCAACTCACTCGACCGACTCACTCGACCGACTCACTCGACTGACTCACTCGACCAACTCACTCCCCCAACTCACTCCCCCGACTCACTTCCCCGACTCACTCCCCTGACTCACTCCCTTGACTCTTTCACGTCAGAGTAGATCCCGGAAATACTCGCAGTCCCTCCATAAATAATAACACGAACCTACTATCGATAATGCTGCCATTGAGCAAGGATAGTCGCGCCAGAAGACATTAACAGAAAATAAAAGAAAATTTTCTCGCCGTTTCAGAATTGAAGGAAGGACAGGTCACGATCGTGAGTCACGCACGCCTCACCCTGCAAAACGTGCATCAACTTCCCTGCCCAGCACAATCTCCGGTCTCGTCTCCAATCGTCGAATATCACGTTTGGAAAATCATGCGACGAGAAGTTTCTCGTGCAAGTCGTCAAACAATAACTCTTACAGAACTACGTGAACCGGTCGAGCAGGCGTGGCATAACGCATCTCAGGACAATATTCACCCTCTGTACGATCGACTGCATGCCAGTCAGCGCTTCCATTGCCGCCCGTGGAGGCTACACCAGGTGCTAATATGGGTGTTTCAGTATGGGTCGACAGCTGGTGCCTCTGAACCGATTGTGCTACTTGCTATGTCCGCGGACCTAAGTGAATCACGCGCGCCCTGCCGTCGCTCAGCCCGGCCACACATGCACGGTGGTCGGCCTTAAAGGCTAGGCGCAAATTGAGAAGCGTATAGCACGTGTGACATGACACGACACTACAGCGCGACATGCACGTTCCGCACGGGTCGCGCGGGTGCAGCGCATATTGCGACGCGTACACCATAATCGCACGCGCCGACTGGCGACGCTCTGCGCTGACTGAACCGAAGCGCGCGCAACCTGTTATCTTTCTCAAACGATTTTACAGAAACTATTCTCTGAAAATATATGATTTTTGCCTTACTTGTAGCGTTATACGTCAGCTTCGCGACGAAGTGCCCATTACCTCGCTAATGACCATTCTTATTGTGAGGTACACATTTTAGTAAGACACTACGCAAAACTCAAAAAGTTTGCAACGAAAATTAGGGGTCTCTGTGATTTTGCGTTTGGTGCGTATTACACCATATGTTGCTGCGTATGAAATTTAGCTAACATGCTGAATTTTTGTTTAGACGTGGGAGGAGTTCTCTATCTGCCTCCGATCTCGAGAAAATGGATCTCATGTATCGCGCTCACTTCCGATCTTACGCACGCGAGAATGAAATACTCGCAACATCTCTCGTATCTCCTAAACCGCTCGAGACATCGAAACGAAAGTTGGCGAATGATAGCACACGAGGAGGAGAGTGTTTTGCCAATTATTAAACACACGGTACTTTCTTATCTATGGCGATATATCACTACTTCTACTTCTTTTTTTATTTATTCCACTCCAGTGACAGTAATTTTTTAAGAGTTATCGACAGCTAGCGAAACAAGAGCTTCCTAGTATGAAAATAAAAAGGAAATTTCTTCTTTTATGTTACTGCAAACCGATACTATGAGGTTTTTCGTAAGCTATTGAGCTCTGTGATTGCCAATTACTTGTTCAATGAGGCCCTCCGTTTCGGAATTCTGTCTCAATAGCTGCTGTGAGATGTGTTTGGCAAATTACACTGTGACAAAGGAAGTACAATTAAACCAGTCACCAAGAGAAATGTGGCCGTTACTCATAAATGGTGATGCTTCTTCGAATGAGCAAAGGTAACAACTCACAGAAAAACAGATTTGCAATTCTGTTGGAATTTTGGTGGAATCCCCGTAACCCATCGTATTTTTAACACTGAGCGACTGGAATGGAAACTTACCAAAGGATTTTATTCCTTCTCTTGATCTGATTAGTATTAAAATAATGACGAGCGTTCCTTCAGGCGGAATGACAGGCACATACCAGATACTGTTTACTCACCTAGGGCTTGCCAAACTGACAATGCGTGATCGCGAATAAAATAGCGTGATCGCGAATAAAATAGTTGTTATTGAGAAAAATAAACAATTGATCTGTCGCACAACACAATGGTCAGTGCATTGTCAGCAGCGAAGGATGATGCGCGTGACAGGAATGCACAAGCTAACCATGTGTGCCTTGTGACATGCAGTTCGAAAAACATTGTCATGAAAGTAGATCTGCCTTTGTCAGCAGCACATTTCAACAAATTAAATATATCTAATCATAACACTCTTTTAGGATATTCCTACTTTCGTAATAATACCGACCATTTTTTTCATTTGTGTAGCATGTTGTTGTATAATTAGTTTATTAATGCTGATAATGTCCAAGCAACAATTTAAATGCTTTTTCTCACCAAGGCGAACCAATTAAAAAATTAAAACATTGTTATTTGTGACTGCTTTTCGACTGTTTCTAGCTTGCAGTGGAAATGTGATATTCACATGCATGTAGTACAGTGTGTCGTATTACATTATTACATCCATATCAGAGTAATCACAGTGAAACTGCTATACTTCAGATCTTGGACGCTTTTTACCAGAAGCGCAAAGGGATCACACCTGTGGAGATTATCCCTTTCTAAATTTTTGTAACAGATCGTAGAGATAAAATGGTTCAAATGGCTCTGAACACTATGCGACTTAACTTCTGAGGTCATCAGTCGCCTAGAACTTAGAACTAATTAAACCTAACTAACCTAAGGACATCACACACATCCATGCCCGAGGCAGGACTCGAACCTGCGACCGTAGCGGTCACGCGGTTCCAGACTTAAGCGCCTAGAACCGCACGGCCACACCGGCCGGCTCGTACAGATACGCTAGCTTACTAGGCAGCGAGAAGATAACCTTGCTTTACTTTCCTGCCTTGATTCTTAATCACATGATTTTATAATATTCCTTGCTTCCTTATTAACTACCCCCTGTCGCTTCTTGCGATCTGAAAACATCGCGGAGGCATATGGTGCAATTCCAGCGGCCAATGGCTCATCAGTTACTGAGGTATACATTTTTCTTGACAGAAGAAAAACAAAACAAAACTATGCAGATATAAATAACAGAAAAGTATAACGTGCTAACGAAGAAAGCTGGAGCGTTTACATGGCGAAAAACGAAACACTACCCAAAGGCAATAAAATTCAGTACACAGTACGGCAAAATTTATCGTATGGGCAATATTACCACTGCTCATATGCGCCGTTCCGATGTGAGCATATGGCCGGGCTACTTTTCCGCTCCCCGCCTCAAATCTCCTACGGTGCTAGCGAGGCAAGCGCGACGCGCGGCGCGAGAAACTGTGCCTCAACCACAACGCCGCGCGACCTGGCGCAGGCGCGTGTCGCGTCCCAGTCGCGTCGCGTCGCAATTTGCGCGGTCCCATTTGAACCTGTGATGTTACAAAAACGCGCGCTGTGCTGCGTCGCGCGACACGCACTACACGCGTCTCAATTTGCGCCTAGAAGCCGTCGGCACGCGGGCCATGCTGTCGAACGTTAACGTTGAGCGTGCCAAGTTCAAAGTGCTGCTGAATGCTCAGGAATGATGCGACTTGTGCATACGGTACGTGGGACGAACGTGGTATACGTGATCGCAACGCACTCCAGCGGCAGTTGAGGGATGTTTCTAGTTCGTAAATCACAGTATTTACTCAACGGGCGCGCGTAAAATTCCCACGTTAGCTCTATTACAACGCACATTTCCTCTATCGTCCACGAAAAGGTACCATGTCCAATCAATAAGGACACAGACTTATAAAAAGCTCCATTACAAACAGTGCAGTACAAATTTGGAATACTTCTCCGCATAAGATAAACATTATTTCACCATTCCCACATTTTAGTAAAACCCCAAGGTCAGTCGTACTTGATCACTGTTCCTACCCAGTAGCAGAATCTGTGCAACATGTGAATTACGAAGCTTTAAAGAAAAAGCAGCCAAATATCTTTATACAAGTAGCGCAAGCTGTTCTGTACATCAAGCCAATCGAACAAAGTCATCCCTCAAAGAAAGGTGAACTTATATTTACATAACATCAACTATTATATTATATACTTATATTAAACTAATAATAATGTATCAGAACCTAATATAAACACGAATTTTAGGAAAAAAAATTGGTTCTGCTAATAGGCGAACCCCTGCCCTAATTATCATCTTCTTACGGGTCAGTGACGCTACCCATTGCGCTAAACCAACACTAAGTCAATGATGTGTGATCATATTGTATTACAGCTTTCTGAAAACATTAATTGTAGATATGTTACCAAGAGCAATGCCTTTTGGGTGGATCTTCAGTGTGTCGCTGACTTCAAATACCCTACTCTCATAATACGCAAGTTACAATAATTCTATTGCCACGAATATGATGTTTCTCATTATTTTTTTGAACGAATCACACAGTTAACAACGGGTTTTCCAGTGTTTCTCAATTTGCTGGTGCTCAGAAACGGCATATATACATATAGGCTTGAAATGAATGCCAATATGGCGCCTCACAACTCTGTACTGAAGGGAGATGGCGTGCGTGTGACGTAGGTGGCGTTGTGCCATCTCATTGGTCAACGCTCACACGCACGCTCAGAATATCTGACATGCCAGATATTGCTATGCATGTTCGGAAAGATTCCCGAACGTGCTATTCAACGCTATGACATCAGAAACTCGGCACGCTCAACGTTCGGATGCACGGTCCGTGTGCCGACGGCTTCAGCTTCACGTCGCCGCCGCCGCAGGTTCATGGCGTTATCTCCGGCTGAAGGCATCGTGCCATTCAATAGTTCTTGCCTACAGATCCCTCTATAGCCACAGGATAAAACGGCAGCACAGACCTGACGCCACGGCCTCTCGCACTTGCTCGCTAGCTGTGTTAATTTCGAAGTGCTATTGTATAGATCTTATACGACAACCTCGGGCTTAGAACTTAGTTACGATTTGGAGTACACTGTGGATTTGTGAATTGTATTGTGATCTTAATTACGTAGGTACTTGCTATGAGAGCAATAGACGGTGCCTGCTTCAGTGTGGAGAATAAAGATAAGTAATCTTCCTGATCGCTGGCGCCTTACTTTGAGACTAATCTTTTCTCAGCCATCAGATCTTCCGTCACACCCCGGTCACGTCCTGCTACCAATTCCAACTTACGTTTGCTACTTGTAACGTCTTCTGACAAAACGGACATTATATGTGGTAAAAAAGGAGAAAAGAATAGTTGTACTGGATGATTGTAATTGCGTGGACAATGATTGTGTGAACTTTATGTAATAAAGAGAAACCATTATGTGTCATGTTTTACACTCGTATAGAATTATGTACCGATTTTTTTTAAAGATAATATCTGCGTTGGCGAGTACTGAAACCGTCACAGACGATAATTATTAAATATCAGACAAAGATGAGAATACGGCACAACGAGTATAAATAGTAGTGACCGAACATTAATTTCTCTGTCGTCTTCTTGGAGTTACGTGAGTCGGAAGAACCTGTGACGTTATATTGTACGCTTGTGTAGCATTCTTTTGTCAAGATTGAGAGACGTACGCCATTAGGTACTGATTTGTAAAGGTGTGTAATAATTTAATCTGTCTAAATGTTTTGAATAGAGTTACTTAGTGAAAACTTGCATTATGATTTGTAATAAGCTTGCCTGGTATTTTATCCCATCCCTTTAAGACATTTTCAGCTATTCAAATATTATTCGTGGTGCAGAGCTGCGCTACCAACGAACGAGCCGCTGCAGCGGCGCATTCAAACTGCATTACATGAAACCAATCATACCGCATAGAAGCGGGCATTTAATAGCGAACTAAAATTATTTCTTTCAGCTTCGGAATTTGCAGGGCAGAGCAGCAGATTTTATGATGTGGTTTACCGATGGACGTGGGCTGCGGATGATATATTATTAACAGTGCAAAAAGATAATTTACCTTCATAACATAAAAGAAATCTTGCTGTGCGTAGATCTGGTCTGATAAACATTATAGCAAAAACGTCTTTTTCTCTGGTAATATTCTCATGTTCTCGTGTTAGTCGTGATACTTATTGGTGTTTTACTGTTAACAAAAATCCACTGCAATATTTTTATGTTGAACAAACATTGCATACTGTAACATCAATATTGATAACGAAATAATTTTCAGTAACCTTTTCAATAACTGTAAAGTAAGAAATATATGTTGAACTTTATGTTGAGTTACAGTAACGAAAAAGTGTTCCTTTAATAGAAAGCCAGACCCAGAATGATAAGAACATAACATAATTTTTTTGTTGAAACTTAATGATCCAAAAAAGTCTCAGCACAACATCCTTAAAAAGTATTTCAGGGCTCTTTTCGTAGCAACATATTTTATCTCATATATTAGTTATTACGCGAGCAATAATAAAACAAAGCAGAGAGCCAGCGAAACATTCCAGCAGGCAAACATAAAACTACTGATCTGCAAATTTAATGATTTCATGTGCTCCGTATGCACTATTACAATAATAAACAACCTCTGAAACGGTGTACCACAGACCTTGCCGTTGGTGGGAAGGCTTGCGTGCCTCGACGCCTCGACGATACAGATAGCCGTACCGTAGGTGCAACCACAACGGAGGGGTATCTGTTGAGAGGCCAGACAAACGTGTGGTTCCTGAAGAGCGGCAGCAGCCTTTTCAATAGTTGCAGGGGCAACAGTCTGGATGATTGACTGATGTGGCCTTGTAACACTAACCAAAATGGCCTTGCTGTTCTGGTACCGCGAACGGCTGAAAGCAAGGGGAAACTACAGCCGTAATTTTTCCCGAGGACATGCAGCTTTACTCTATGATTAAATGATGATGGCGTCCTCTTGGGTGAAATATTCCAGAGGTAAAATAGTTCTCCATTCGGATCTCCGGTCGGGGATTACTCAAGAGGACGTCGTTATCAGGAGAAAGAAATCTGGCGTTCTACGGATCGGAGCGTGGAATGTCAGATCCCTTAATCGGGCAGGTAGGTTAGAAAATTTAAAAAGGGAAATGGATAGGTTAAAGTTAGATATAGTGGGAATTAGTGCGGAAAATCGTAACACGGTCCCTGACTTCAGCCGTCGCACGGACGCCAAAATGGAAAATATTGAAATAAACGATATCGGAATTGAAAAACAACTGCTATCACTTAGTAGCGGAAAAGCATCCGGACCAGACGAGATACCCTTAAGATTTTACAGTGATTATGCTAAAGAACTTGCCCCCTTTCTATCAGCAATTTATCGTAGATCTCTGGAAGAACGTAAAGTACCTAGCGACTGGAAGAAAGCGCAGGTCGTTCCCATTTTCAAGAAGGGTCATAAATCAGATGCGAATAATTATAGGCCTATTTCACTTACGTCAATCTGTTGTAGAATAATGGAACATGTTTTGTGTTCTCGTATTATGACGTTCTTAGATAATACAAATCTCCTTCATCATAACCAACATGGATTCCGCAAACAGAGATCATGTGAAACTCAGCTCGCCCTATTTGCCCAAGAAATTCACAGTGCCGTAGACACTGGCGAGCAGATTGATGCCGTATTCCTGGACTTCAGGAAGGCATTTGATACGGTTCCGCACTTACGTTTAGTGAAAAAAATACGTTCTTACGGAATATCGGACCAGGTTTGTGATTGGATTCAGGATTTCCTAGACGAAAGAACACAACATGTCATTCTTAACGGTTCAAAATCTGCAGATGTAGAGGTAACTTCGGGAGTACCGCAAGGAAGCGTGATAGGACCTTTATTGTTTACAATTTACATAAATGACTTAGTTGACAACATCGGTAGCTCCGTGAGGATATTTGCAGATGACACGGTTGTCTACAAGAAAGTAGCAACATCAGAAGACTCGTACGTACTCCAGGAAGACCTGCAGAGGATTAATGAATGGTGCGACAGCTGGCAGCTTTCCCTAAACGTAGATAAATGTAATATAATGCGCATACATAGGGGCAGAAATCCATTCCAGTACGATTATGCCATAGGTGGTAAATCATTGGAAGCGGTAACGACCGTAAAATACTTAGGAGTTACTATCCGGAGCGATCTGAAGTGGAATGATCACATAAAACAAATAGTGGGAAAAGCAGGCGCCAGGTTGAGATTCATAGGAAGAATTCTAAGAAAATGTGACTCATCGACGAAAGAAGTAGCTTACAAAACGCTTGTTCGTCCGATTCTTGAGTATTGCTCATCAGTATGGGACCCTTACCAGGTTGGATTAATAGAAGAGATAGACATGATCCAGCGAAAAGCAGCGCGATTCGTCATGGGGACATTTAGTCAGCGCGAGAGCGTTACGGAGATGCTGAACAAGCTCCAGTGGCGGACACTTCAAGAAAGGCGTTACGCAATACGGAGAGGTTTATTATCGAAATTACGAGAGAGCACATTCCGGGAAGAGATGGGCAACATATTACTACCGCCCACATATATCTCGCGTAATGATCACAACGAAAAGATCCGAGAAATTAGAGCAAATACGGAGACTTACAAGCAGTCGTTCTTCCCACGCACAATTCGTGAATGGAACAGGGAAGGGGGGATCAGATAGTGGTACAATAAGTACCCTCCGCCACACACCGTAAGGTGGCTCGCGGAGTATAGATGTAGATGTAGATGTAGTGAAGTTCGGTGGCAGGAGGAACAAGACTTTTGGTCAGGTGAATACACGGTTATAAATACAAAATCAAATAGGGGTAATGCTGGAGTAGGTTTAATAATAAATAAAAAAATAGGAGTACGGGTAAGTTACTACAAACAGCATAGTGAACGCATTATTGTGGCCAAGATAGACACGAAGCCCACGCCTACTACAGTAGTAAACGTTTATATGCCAACTAGCTCTGCAGATGACGAAGAAATTGATGAAGTGTATGATGAGATAAAAGAAATTATTCAGATAGTGAAGGGAGACGAAAATTTAATAGTCATGTGTGACTGGAATTCGAGAGTAGGAAAAGGGTGAGAAGGAAACATAGTAGGTGAATATGGATTGGGGGTAAGAAATGAAAGAGGAAGCCGCCTGGTAGAATTTTGCGCAGAGCATAACTTAATCATAGCTAACACTTGGTTAAAGAATCATGAATGAAGGTTGTATACATGGAAGAACCCTTGAGATACTACAAGGTATCAGATAGATTATATAATGGTAAGACCGAGATTTAGGAACCAGATTTAAATTGCAAGTCATTTCCAGGGGCAGATGTGGACTCTGACCATAATCTATTGGTTATGAACTACAGATTAGAACTGAAGAAACTGCAAAAAGGTGGGAATTTAAGGAGATGGGACCTGGATAAACTGAAAGAACCAGAGGTTGTACAGAGTTTCAGGGAGAGCATAAGGGAACAATTGACAGGAATGAGGGAAAGAAATACAGCAGAAGAAGAATGGGTAGCTCTGAGGGATGAAGTAGAGAAGGCAGCAGAGGATCAAGTAGGTAAAAAGACGAGGGCTAATAGAAATCCTTGGGTAACAGAAGAAATATTGAATTTAATTGATGAAAGGAGAAAATATAAAAATGCAGTAAATGAAGCAGGCAAAAAGGAATACAAACGTCTCAAAAATGAGATCGACAGGAAGTGCAAAATGGCTAAGCAGGGATGGCTAGAGGACAAATGTAAGGATGTAGAGGCTTGTCTCACTAGGGGTAAGATAGATACAGCCTACAGGAAAATTAAAGAGACCTTTGGAGAGAAGAGAACCACTTGTATGAATATCAAGAGCTCAGATGGCAACCCAGTTCTAAGTAAAGAAAGGAAGGCAGAAAGGTGGAAGGAGTATATAGAGGGTCTATACAAGGGCGATGTACTTGAGGACAATATTGTGGAAATGGAAGAGGATATAGATGAAGATGAAATGGGAGATACGATATTGCGTGAAGAGTTTGACACAGCACTGAAAGACCCGAGTCGAAAAAAGACCCCGAAGTAGACAACATTCCATTAGAACTACTGAGAGCCTTGGGAGAGCCAGTCCTGACAAAACTCTACCATCTGGTGAGGAAGATGTATGAGACAGGCGAAATACCCTCGACATCAAGAAGAATATAATAATTCCAATCCCAAAGAATGCAGGTGTTGACAGATGTGAAAATTACCGAACTATCAGTTTAATAAGTCACAACTGCAAAATACTAACGCGAATTCTTTACAGACGAATGGAAAAACTGATAGAAGCGGACCTCGGGGAAGATCAGTTTGGATTCCGTAGAAATGTTGAGACACGTGAGGTAATACTGACCCTACGACTCATCTTAGAAGCTAGATTAAGGAAGGGCAAACCTACGTTTCTTTCATTTGTAGACTCTCTTTCAAATTCTAAATGTGGCAGGGGTAAAATACAGGGAGCGAAAGGCCATTTACAATTTGTACAGAAACCAGATGGCAGTTATAAGAGTCGAGGGACGTGAAAGGGAAGCAGTGTTTGGGAAGGGAGTGAGACAGGGTTGTAGCCTATCCCCGATGTTATTCAATCTGTATATTGAGCAAGCAATAAAGGAAACAAAAGAAAAATTCGGAGTGGGTATTAAAATCCACGGAGAAGAAATAAAAACTTTGAGGTTCGCCGATGACATTGTAATTCTGTCAGAGACATCAAAGGATTTGGAAGAGCATCTGAACAGAATGGACAGAGTCTTGAAAGGAGGGTATAAGATGAACATCAACTAAAGCAAAACGAGGATAATGGAATGTAGTCGTATTAAGTCGGGTGAGGGATTAGATTAGGAAATGAGACACTTAAAGTAGTAAAGGAGTTTTGCTATTTGGGGAGCAAAATAACTGGTGATGGTCGAAGTATAGAGGATATAAAATGTAGACTTGCAATGGCAAGGAAAGCGTTTCTGAAGAAGAAAAATTTGTTAACATCGAGTATAGATTTAAATGTTAGGAAGTCGTTTCTGAAAGTATTTGATGGAGTGTAGCCTTGTATGGAAGTGAAACGTGGACGATAAATAGTTTAGACAAGAAGAGAATAGAAGCTTTCGAAATGTGGGGCTACAGAAGAATGCTGTTGATTAGATGGGTAGATCACATAACTAATGAGGAGGTATTGAATAGAATTGGGGAGAAGAGGAGCTTGTGGCACAACTTGACTAGAAGAAGGGATCGGTTGGTAGGACATGTTCTGAGACGTGGGGGGATCACCAATTTAGTTTTGTAGGGCAGCCTGGAGGGTAAAAGTCGTAGAGGGAGACCGAGAGATGAATACACTAAGCAGATTCAGAAGGATCTATGCTGCAGTAGGTACTTGGAGATGAAGAAGCTTGCACAGGATAGAGTAACATGGAGAGCTGCATCAAACCAGTCTCAGGACTGAAGACCACAACAACAACAACATACATGCTCGACATCTTCACCTAGACCAGTGGATCGACTTCATCCAAATTGATACACATATCATATCTGGAAAGAACCGCTGTTGAGGTGGAAACCACCTTCCTATCAAAGGGATGAGTTTGGGGAAGCAAGCAAGAATAGCTCACGACGAGCAAATAGCCAAACTATACTCATTCACTATTTGAGAAGTAGAGCAGTTAGTGGCTGGCGAAAAACATTGCACGCAGTTTAAAATTTATACGAAACTTTTTCTCGCTGACGGCCGTACAAAATCTTGATTTGGATTGGATTGTTTTGGGGGAAGAGACCAAACAGCGAGGTCATCGGTCTCATCGGGTTAGGGAAGGAAGTCGGCCGTGCCCTTTCAAAGGAACCATCCCAGCATTTGCCTGGAGCGATGTAGGGAAATCACGGAAAACCTAAATCAGGATGACCGGACGCGGGATTGAACCGTCGTCCTCCCGAATGCGAGTCCAGTGTGCTACCACTGCGCCACCTCGCTCGGTACAAAATCTTGAAAGTAAAAACATTTACACTTACTACATTTTCGCTGTTCATGCGGTAAAACTGCCGCATTAGTTATGCCGTATTAGCTTATTACTTCTTTACTACTGACTGCAATCGCGACACATTTCGCTAACAGCATTCACATATACCACTGAATGTACCAGAAAGATTATATCATTGTAAGACACATAGTTAAGGAGACATGTCGTCATAAACAGTGAGATACGAAAAAGCTACAGTTCATGAATGACATTTACATTCATTACTTCATTGCGACTTACTTTATTCCCAGCACATTTCGCAGGCGCTATCTACATATGTCGCTGAATTTACCTGCAAAAATATAGCCATTGTCCGAAAAATAGTTCAGAGGTTGGACGTCAGATACTGAGCTCCCTGACATACTACTGCATCATGCATGATCTCTCTCTCTCTCTCTCTGTTCGAACAGGTCTTGGAAGGCCCAACGGTACCGACCGGCCGCCGTGTCATCCTCTGCTCACAGACGTCACTGGATGCGGATACGGAAGGGCATGTGCTCAGCACACCGCTCTCCCGGCCGTACGTCAATTTACGAGACCGGAGCCGCTACTTCTCAGTCAAGTACCTCCTCAGTTTGCCTCACAGCGGCTGAGTACATCCCGCTTGCCAAAAGCACTCGGCAGACCGGATGGGCACCGATCAAAGTGCTATCCCAGCCCGACAGAGCTTAACGTCGGGTATCTGACGGGAACCAGTGTTACCACTGCGGCAAGGCCGTTGGCGTCATGCATGATGTTGTAATTTATTACTTCTTTCTTACTAACTCTATTCACAACACATTCCGTAGACAGTATCCACATACATCCAATGTATGTACAAAAATATATCGTTGTACTACTCGTGGGTCAGTAGATATGATATAAAACCTGAGATGCTTGAAAGACGTCCGCAGCATGCATGAAATTTTATCTATTTATTCTTTACTGCAAATTTTATTCGCAACACATTTCGCAGACAGCATTCAGATATAACGTTAGATGAATCTGCAAAGCTGTATCACTGTATCACTAATAGTTGAGAAGATAGGACACAGTTACAAGAGAAACAGATGTAGAAATGCATGTGAAATATGTTAAATGTATATGTAAACATGTTACATATCCCTATGTGAGTAAAGCCACAGGTACGAAGCTTCTCCTAAACATATGGAGCGATTTAAAGCAAATTTGGTACAGATAGTATTTACTATCTGAAAATAAATCCTGTGGGGATAAGAATTAGCAACTTCCTTTTGGAGTATGGGTGATAACTCGGAGAGATAAGAGCGAGGAGGAGATATAGAGGGGAAAAGAGGAGTTGGGGAGAGAGGGGGAAGAGGAGGAGACTGACAGAGAAAGGAAAGAGGAGGAGATGGACTAAGACAGCAGATAAAGATATTGTCAGTTGCGGAGTAGGTGGCGGTGGATAAAAGGATAGGGGAAAGACGAAATGGACAGAGAGACAGCAGGTGGAGATAAAACGATGGAAGAGAGTGACAGACAAGCGGAAAGGTTGAATGGACAGACAAATGGGACAAGAGGAGTTGAACAAAGAGATGGGAGGGAAGGTGATGGACAGAGTAAGGAAGGAAATCGACAAAGCGGATGGAGGAGTGCATCAGAAGGTGGAAGGGTTGTTTTGTTGTGAGTAGATAAGAACGTAAATCTTATTTCTTGGAACAGAACTTTTTTATTTTCATTTTTTCTGTTACGTGTTACAATACATCATCACCGTTCTTATGCGGTCTAAGTGTGTTGGTGTGACAGTAAATTTTGCAACAGGACAGTTACACTGCGTCAATGCAATACACTTTGGAGGTGGGGCGGTGGCAGTACTACAGCAGTCAAGCAGTATAATTTAGCCAAACATGAGCGTGTGCGGTGGGGGAGTATTGGGCGAGAATGGGGACTACTCCCGCCAAGGGATGCATCCATGGTGGGTATGCCGGATCTATGGTTAGCAATGATAGGAATCCGGAGCAGAGCGCTTAACTAATATTACTGTAAAGCTGGGAGTACCAGCGAGGATGCGCTCCCGTAATTGACGGGACAATGCTCTTTGCTGTGAAAAAGAGCATCTATGCCTTTTGTAATTTTGGAGAGAAGGAATGCCTATTGAACATTGTTTTTTGGTGTTCAGATACGTAGTTTGCATATAGATGTAATTTGAAATGGAGAGGAGATACAAATTGTAATCGCAGTTATCAAGAATAAAAAAAATATTTTGTGAAAAAGAAAAATATCGTCTACGAACTTTTACTCGATGTTGGATCGCCGGACCTTCATAAAACTGTTAGTGTGTTTAGCAATGCAGTGCACAGTGATTTCTTCTCAAATTAACAATACTGGACGAATCTGCTACTATCACGGTCCGAAAGACGCGAAATATTTAGCCGTCAGCTTGTGTATTAAAGACGTTCCCTAAGCGACCAGTTTATTACTAATAAGATATCAACTGCCACTGTTATTTAACCTTCTCATTCTGAAAGTGTTTCCAGAAAATCTTACGGCTGCCATGAGAGACGGAGTTATCATTGCGAGTGGTAGCAGTTTTCTCCCACTTTGCTTGGCGTTATCTGAGAATCTGGGAAACGAAGCCTCCAACTGCCAACTCATCCTCTACCTAAAGCGTTCTCTCCTTGCAGCAGCCACGAAGAAAACATATTCATCTACAGGCAAATTTTTTCACGGATTTTTATATTACATTGGTCAAAATTTTAAAATCTATGCATCTAGGCAAAAAATCAAAAGAGAGTTTAAACGGAGTACCTGCCTTGTCTGTGTCACAGTCGAAGGTCGAGTTAATTAATTTTTCTTTACGACGAAGCAATTCATTATGGATTGGAAGAGGGAGAAAGAGGTGGACAGAGAGGGGGGGGAGGAGCAGCAGCTGGGCATAGGGGGGGGGGAAGGAGCAGCTCGACAGAAGGGGTGGGGGAAGGGGGGGGGGAAGCAGATGAACGGAGCGAGGGGCAAACGCTGATGGAGAAAGAGTTCGGGTGATGGAAGTGGACAGAGAGAGGTAGTGGAGAAGATGGCCGGGGGGTGGGGGGAGGAGATGGACAGAGAGGGGGAAGCAGGGAATGGACTAATAGAAGACTGGAATAAATATACACCCAGACAACACAAAGTACTTAGTTATTATGTAAGTGTAGCCTGACCTCTTTTGAGAACTTATGATTCGTCTTTCAGCATTACTGTTTTGCCAACTCCGTGAAGAGCTTGGGATGAAAGTAAGAAGTGGCTGTTCGTAAAATGTTTCATAGTAAGTAAATAGTATCCATGGCCGGAGGTGTGGCATGTTTCTACTGTGTGTGGAAATACCTCACCGACAGCAGGTTATCTGGTTTCCTATTTACATTTTACGACTCTGGACTGAGCGACAACGCTGATTGTCGGCATTTTAAAGTGCATCTGTTGAATTCGTAATATTGACGCTTAACACAAGAGTGTAGGAAGCACAATCCTTACTGAAGGGAGACGAATGCGATACCTGATAGTCCTGTAATTGTTGGAGCCAATAGAAAACGAGAGACAGCTTTTTGCGGTCAGTATCCTCGGATGCAGTACAGTGGGTTAAGGATGGAAGGCCATGCGATAGGGAGTGTTGCCGTTACTGTTGTGTTGGCAGAAGAGCCAACGCAGTGTTACGAATGGAGGCCGAAATGCACGCGTTTTAGCTCACGCAGGCTGGCGTGAGGAGGGAAGGACTATACTGACGTGAGGTCTGGAACATGACAAGGAATTAGAATTCAGAAAGCGGACGTAATTAGTTGATACTTAACTTTAATCCATTAATGATGAACGTCGCTCTTGACGGTACATGATTCACAATTTTATCTGTTCAGATTATAGTAACTGAATATGGCGCCTTGCTAGATCGTAGCAAATGACGTAGCTGAAGGCTATGCTAAACTGTCGTCTCTGCAAATGAGAACGTATGTAGACAGTGAACCATCGTTGGCAAAGTCGTCTGTACAACTAGGGCGAGTGCTAGGGAGTCTCTCTAGACTAGACCTGCCGTGTGGCGGCGCTCGGTCTGCAATCACTGATAGTGGCGACGCGCGGGTCCGACGTATACTAACGGACCGCAGCCGATTTAAAGGCTACCACCTAGCAAGTGTGTTGTGTGGCGGTGACACCACAGTTATCGAACACAAATGGATGCTTAAATGTATGAAAACATTTGGAGTAAACAACTAAATGAGTCAGGGAAGCTGATAGTATTCCTGTTGGTAATCCCGAGACTTAAACACGAGTCGATGAAAAATGGGAAATTTCAGTGGATAGAGTAATGGAACCGTAGCTTGACAAAAAGTAAATATAGAAAATAATAAAGCATGAGGAAGCCAGTAGACCTGTTGCACACGGTGCACGATTCGAATTTGTAATAAATCAGCTAGATTTGGCTTTACTTTTGCCACTAATTACGTCAGTGTTTGCCGCTATTTGTTTGACTACTTGCAGTTGTAATGGTTCTTTATTTACGTGAACATTACGGCTATCCAACCCCAGTTCTCGATACCAGTAATATCGTACTACTTTCTGTGAAGTAACAGACATATTTTTGTGACAATATTCACATTTGGTTTTCTTAATGCATAGGTACTCTGATGTATCGATATATTACAGTGATATGGTTCTTGTGTGTATTCATTTCTGTGAGACTGTCATAATCTTTGACTTACTTGTAACCGTTTTGGCGCGAATGCGCACAGTGCAGTCTTTGTTTCACTTTGTAGAAGTTGAGTTGTTATTTCGCTTTGTAAAAGAACAGTCAAGTCTTGTGTTTGGTTAAAGTGGAAATTAAATATATGAATATTGATACAAAGCAGTTTCATTGATGATGTCACAATTAAGAAGAAGTATATGTGAATTTACAAGAAGTTCAACAAAAGTGTGGATCGTGAACACCAAGTCAAAAATTATTTCTACCATACCATTGTTCCTATTTGGGATTGTTTGATCATTAAGAATTTCCTGAAAAACGCATTTGTTGGGTCTTCAAATATTGCTGAAATACAGATCTGGACCTTCTAGCAGTGAAAGTGGAATCACCCTAGAATCAACCGGATTGGCCATAAAAACTTTGACGAAATCTACGTGGGAATCCATTCAAGATAAGTGCCAAAAATAATGACTTCTTTACAGTGACTTCATTATTTCCATTCTGATGATACCATCCACAGTCAATAACTTTGTTATTGCCCGATAAAGCGAACATATGCTGCGTGAGCAACATTATTAATCTGATTTCTCACCTACTTTGCAAGTTGTGGTATTGTTAGACAGTGTACTGTTTCTCGCTGTTTCTAGATACTGCATTACTTTTGCGTTACTTATTTCTTGGTTTTGTTTGTGATTTTGCTTCTAGTCACAGGACATTACTTTTCCAGTCTGTGTTTGTGGAAAATTTCACTGATACAATTGCAGGTAAGCGAATTTCATTGTTCTCGTCCGCACCAACTCTACTCCATTCAGTTCAGTGAATCTCATTCCAATCTGTTGTATCGTAACATTGTACTACACTAAGCAGCTGCAGATGTCTGCACATTGTGCATTGTATCTGGTGCCCAGAGGCTCTTACTGGAGCGGTTAGCGGCCGCTAATTTCCGCCTGCTTTATACTGCGCGGTGCGTGCTGCAGCCGGTGCATTGTGGGCAGGACAATCCGCCATCTGACACGGTCGGCCGCTTCTACCTGCCTCTGTCCGGACGCGCGGTCGCTGAATGCGTGCTCCACACGGTCGGCTGCGAGGCGCGCAATCACAAGACGTAATCACTGTGCGACGGGCTGCAGGCGTGCCAACGTTACGTCAAACTATTGTCTACAGCTCTGCAGCGTTGCTGAGATATTGTGAAACTCAGCTTAAATCCAGAGCACCGTAGGCAGTTGTTCCCAGATTGGTGTCACGTTGATTGATTCTATAAAGTTCCGCGCACTATCATTTGTCAACAAAATACGAGCTCATCTATCACTGGTCGAAGTTAGAAACTGTATTCAGAAATTTCTAGCAGATAGGGCTCATCACAACATTCTTAATGTGGTTAAATCGACATATGTTACAAAGTACACACGGTCGTTTGCAAATCGTGAGAGGTAAAGTACACTACTGGCCATTAAAATTGCTACACCACAACTATGACGAGTTACAGACGCGAAATTTAACCGACAGGAAGAAGATGCTCTGATATGCACATGATTAGCTTTTCAGAGCATTCACACAAGGTTGACGCCGGTAGCGACACCTACAACGTGCTGACAAGAGGAAAATTTCCAACCGATTTCTCATGCACAAACAGCAGTTGACCGGCGTTGCCTGATGAAATGTTGTTGTGATGCCTCGTGTAAGGAGGAGAAATGCGTACCATCACGTTTCCGACTTTGATAAAGGTCGGATTGTAGCCTATCGCGATTGCGGTTTATCGTATCGCGACATTGCTGTTCGCGGTGGTCGAGATCGAATGACTGTTAGCAGAATATGGAATCGGTGGGTTCAGGAGGGTAATACGGAACGCCGTGCTGGATCCCAACGGCCTCGTATAACTAGCAGTCGAGATGACAGGCATCTTATCCGCATGCCTGTAACGGATCGTGCAGCCACGTCTCGATCCCTGAGTCGACAGATGGGGACGTTTGCAACACAACAACCATATGCTCGAACAGTTCGGCGACGTTTACAGCAGCATGGACTATCAGGCCATAGACCACGGCTGCGGTTACCCTTGACGCTGCATCACAAACAGGAGCACCTGTGATGGTGTACTCAACGACGAACCTCGGTGCACGAATGGCAAAACGTCATTTTTTCGGATGAATCCAGGTTCTGTTTACAGCATCATGATGGTCGCATCCATGTTTGGCGACATCGCGGTGAACGCACATTGGAAACGTGTACTCGCCATTCTCATACTGGCGTGTCACCCGGCGTGATGGTATGGGGTGCCATTGGTTACACGTCTCGGTCACCTCTTGTTCGCATTGACGGCATTTTGAACTGAGGACGATACATTTCAGATGTGTCACGACCCGTAGCTGTACCCTTCAATCGATCCCTGCGAAACCCTACATTTCAGCAGGATAATGCACGACCGCATGTTGCAGGTCTTGTACGGGCCTTTCTGGATACAGAAAATGTTCGACTGCTGCCCTGGCCAGCACATTCTCCAGATCTCTAACTAACTGAAAACGTCTGGTCAATGGAGGCCGAGCAACTGGCTCGTCACAATACGCCAGTCACTACTCTTGATGAACTGTGGTATCGTGTTGAAGCTGGATGGGCAGCTGTACCTGTCCACGCCATCCAAGCTGTTTGACTCAATGCCTAGGCGTATCGAGGCCGTTATTACGGCCAGAGTTGGTTGTTCTTGGTACTGATTTCTCAGGATCTATGCACCCAAATTGCGTGAATACGTAATCACATGTCAGTTCTAGTAATTTTTCCAATGACTGCCCGTTTATCATCTGCATTTCTTCTTGGTGTAGCAATTTTAATGGCCAGTAGTGTAATATTTACATTGCTGGGATACGTGATCCTGAAATACCTGTCCACGTCAGAACCACCCTTAAGGCCTAAAACTGATATTCCTCGCGCAACGGTCTAAACAACGCTTAGAGTCAAACTGTGGTCCCCAGCAGTGCCATTAAGTTGGGTATTTTAGCGTAAGAATCCTGCCCTCCTAAGGAAAACTCAACTCAGAAGAAAATTAACATCATTGTGAATGATCAGGAAGAAAAAGCTATGGAAATGAAATATTGTTTTCCTCAGACTCACAAGGAATCCCTTGAGAGCGAGGTCGCGAACGGCCAGTGATGTTTACAGCATTCAACGTTCCACATGTTGTCCAGCATGCAAGCGCAATATTGGCTGCTAATGGTAACATGGGGCAGGATGCATTCAAAGGTGAGCACAGCATGAGGCTAAGGAGCGTTGTTGCTTTGACGATGAGCAATTCACAACACTGCTACAGTGCTAGTGGTGATGATATAAAGCATAGCAATGAAAACGATAAACTAAGTAAACATTGCATTATATCTACAACAACAGTTGCCGACTTTGACATTTCGTCAGAAAGGAACACAAGGAATTTCGCAGAGTGACATGAAGTGTCGGAGGAAATATTAGCGTTTCTGCAAAAATGTTCAATTGTGTGTGAGTTTCTAAGGGACCAAACTGCTGAGGTCATCGGTCCCTAGACTTACACACTACTTAAACTAACCTATGCTAAGAACAACACATACACCCATGCCCGAGGGAGGACTCGTATCTCCGGCGGGAGGGAGCGTTTCTGCAGCATGTGTTGAATGTGTGGTGTCTTATTCCCTCGACTGTGCGGTCAATATACATGAGGAATACAATGATGACGACACCTGCTCAACAGCTGAAAGTAATACTGAATCATGTAGTTCATCATCCTTGTCAGACAGGGAGCAACAAATCCAGTCAAACGTTGTAAAGGACAATAGTGGACCAAGGAGCGCGTACTAAATATACACACCTGGAAATGGAAAAAAAGAACACCTTGACACCGTTGTGTCAGACCCACCATACTTGCTCCTGACACTGCGAGAGGGCTGT
The DNA here is from genome assembly GCF_023898315.1 of Schistocerca nitens. Taxonomy (NCBI): domain Eukaryota; kingdom Metazoa; phylum Arthropoda; class Insecta; order Orthoptera; family Acrididae; genus Schistocerca; species Schistocerca nitens. The sequence goes on from NC_064614.1 coordinate 27,642,370, forward strand.
ACAAGCAATGATCACACGCACGGCACAGCGGACACACCAGGAACCGCGGTGTTGGCCGTCGAATGGCGCTAGCTGCGCAGCATTTCTGCACCGCCGCCGTCAGTGTCAGCCAGTTTGCCGTGGCATACGGAGCTCCATCGCAGTCTTTAACACTGGTAGCATGCCGCGACAGCGTGGACGTGAACCGTATGTGCAGTTGACGGACTCTGAGCGAGGGCGTATAGTGGGCATGCGGGAGGCCGGGTGGACGTACCGCCGAATTGCTCAACACGTGGGGCGTGAGGTCTCCACAGTACATCGATGTTGTCGCCAGTGGTCGGCGGAAGGTGCACGTGCCCGTCGACCTGGGACCGGACCGCAGCGACGCACGGATGCACGCCAAGACCGTAGGATCCTACGCAGTGCCGTAGGGGACAGCACCGCCACTTCCCAGCAAATTAGGGACACTGTTGCTCCTGGGGTATCGGCGAGGACCATTCGCAACCGTCTCCATGAAGCTGGGCTACGGTCCCGCACACCGTTAGGTCGTCTTCCGCTCACGCCCATCATCGTGCAGCCCGCCTCCAGTGTTGTCGCGACAGGCGTGAATGGAGGGACGAATGGAGACGTGTCGTCTTCAGCGATGAGAGTCGCTTCTGCCTTGGTGCCAATGATGGTCGTATGCGTGTTTGGCGCCGTGCAGGTGAGCGCCACAATCAGGACTGCATACGACCGAGGCACACAGGGCCAACACCCGGCATCGTGGTGTGGGGAGCGATCTCCTACACTGGCCGTACACCACTGGTGATCGTCGAGGGGACACTGAATAGTGCACGGTACAGCCAAACCGTCATTGAACCCATCGTTCTACCATTCCTAGACCGGCAAGGGAACTTGCTGTTCCAACAGGACAATGCACGTCCGCATGTATCCCGTGCCACCCAACGTGCTCTAGAAGGTGTAAGTCAACTACCCTGGCCAGCAAGATCTCCGGATCTGTCCCCCATTGAGCATGTTTGGGACTGGATGAAGCGTCGTCTCACGCGGTCTGCACGTCCAGCACGAACGCTGGTCCAACTGAGGCGCCAGGTGGAAATGGCATGGCAAGCCGTTCCACAGGACTACATCCAGCATCTCTACGATCGTCTCCATGGGAGAATAGCAGCCTGCATTGCTGCGAAAGGTGGATATACACTGTACTAGTGCCGACATTGTGCATGCTCTGTTGCCTGTGTCTATGTGCCTGTGGTTCTGTCAGTGTGATCATGTGATGTATCTGACCCCAGGAATGTGTCAATAAAGTTTCCCCTTCCTGGGACAATGAATTCACGGTGTTCTTATTTCAATTTCCAGGAGTGTAATTACGTACATGGAAGATCACTCGCAGCAGAGTAAAAACACTATTACTAGCAGAACTCGAATAGCTCCGCTGAAGTATGACAGTGTAGCGTTTAAGAAAAACTACGGATATTCAAGAGACGACAAGGCGCACTTCTTACAAAAACTAGTGTTTGCACATTTCGAGGATGCTCGATACAGTTTATAGGATGTACATGATAATGACGTACTATGTTACGCTCATCAAACTGCATGCGACATAGTTTACACTGATTTCAAGGGAGGCAATGGATGATTGCGTAACTTCTAACAGTGTTACAGAATTGGAAGACATGAGATATCGAAATATCAAACTCAGTGTCAACTTGACGAAACACAGCGAACTGCGGAATCGGTCTGAAAATTGGAGGTGGAATAAACAAAGTTGAAGAGGAAATGCTTATGAAAGGAACCCTGGAAACTAGTGGTACGGGTATCATGAGAGTTGTATCAACATCAACTAACATCAATACCTTAACGCATTCGTATAAAATTATGGCGGTTATTAATCTGTATGGTAAAGTAGCTGCAAAGTTATTTATTGTGCTACGAGAAGTTCGAGGTGCTCGGGCCCCTGCGATTCATTCTAGTGTGCGTGATATTACAATGGCAGAAGGGCGTGTTTACATCAGAGCTAGCAAGAGTGGGAGAATGGACGTAAGAGAACTACAACTACGGTATGGGCACTGCTCTTGGCCAATAGCCGGTCAAAATAACTTGATTTTGCTTGATTCCTGGTCTGCTTGTAGAAACCACACTCACTTAGTCACACACCTTTCAGGAGTCATAGTTTGCTCTGAGTTCATACCACTGGACAAATTGAGCCTCTGGATGTTTTTTCCGAGCGTATAAAACATATTTTCTCACTATCTGCAGCTACGTCTTACAGAACAGCCAGTTTTACGATAAGCTCTACGACACAATGTTTAGCTTTCGGTTGCATGCCATCACATTCCATCAGTTCTCATCACTCCGCTACGCCAGTACGATTGTGTGTGCTTTCTGTAAGACTGGATACGTAGCTGAAGTTCCTGCACTGTTTGTTAACTCCTAAGGAGCTCGCCTTCGATCTTGACGGTGCGTACCTTCGTGATCAGTGCGGCGCGCCATTTTTCATTCGGTGTTCATGGTGCAAATAAATGATTGGTTTTGAACATTTCTTGAACGTGGTGTACTGCATACATACCACAGAACGTTGATCTCTGCCCCTTAAGCACACGTTTTCTGTCACCCCCCTGGTGCACATGGTGAGTCATTAGCAGCTAATATGTTTTTCTGTCATAGTTGTTAACACAACACATACAAATGAGTGTTATTAAAGACTGAACTTGTGGTCTCGCACTCAAGGCGTTCCTTGTTTATCACAATATAAAACGTGTGAATACACAATAATAAAACATTGGTCAAAAGTGAGAAACAAACACGAAACAGTACACAGTCGCGGTCAACACTGACGGTTGGCAAAGTTATGAAAGGGAAGGAGGTCTAGTTAACACGACGCCTCCCACAAAACAATCACAAAAAACGCTATCTGATATACACACCTGGAAATGGAAAAAAAGAACACCTTGACACTGGTGTGTCAGACCCACCATACTTGCTCCGGACACTGCGAGAGGGCTGTACAAGCAATGATCACACGCACGGCACAGCGGACACACTAGGAACCGCGGTGTTGGCCGTCGAATGGCGCTAGCTGCGCAGCATTTGTGCACCGCCGCCGTCAGTGTCAGCCAGTTTGCCGTGGCATACGGAGCTCCATCGCAAACACTGGTAGCATGCCGCGACAGCGTGGACGTGAACCGTATGTGCAGTTGACGGACTTTGAGCGAGGGCGTATAGTGGGCATGCGGGAGGCCGGGTGGACGTACCGCCGAATTGCTCAACACGTGGGGCGTGAGGTCTCCACAGTACATCGATGTTGTCGCCAGTGGTCGGCGGAAGGTGCACGTGCCCGTCGACCTGGGACCGGACCGCAGCGTCGCACGGATGCACGCCAAGACCGTAGGATCCTACGCAGTGCCGTAGGGGACCGCACCGCCACTTCCCAGCAAATTAGGGACACTGTTGCTCCTGGGGTATCGGCGAGGACCATTCGCAACCGTCTCCATGAAGCTGGGCTACGGTCCCGCACACCGTTAGGCCGTCTTCCGCTCACGCACCAACATCGTGCAGCCCGCCTCCAGTGGTGTCGCGACAGGCGTGAATGGAGGGACGAATGGAGACGTGTCGTCTTCAGCGATGAGAGTCGCTTCTGCCTTGGTGCCAATGATGGTCGTATGCGTGTTTGGCGCCGTGCAGGTGAGCGCCACAATCAGGACTGCATACGACCGAGGCACACAGGGCCAACACCCGGCATCATGGTGTGGGGAGCGATCTCCTACACTGGCCGTACACCACTGGTGATCGTCGAGGGGACACTGAATAGTGCACGGTACATCCAAACCGTCATCGAACCCATCGTTCTACCATTCCTAGACCGGCAAGGGAACTTGCTGTTCCAACAGGACAATGCACGTCCGCATGTATCCCGTGCCACCCAACGTGCTCTAGAAGGTGTAAGTCAACTACCCTGGCCAGCAAGATCTCCGGATCTGTCCCCCATTGAGCATGTTTGGGACTGGATGAAGCGTCGTCTCCCGCGGTCTGCACGTCCAGCACGAACGCTGGTCCAACTGAGGCGCCAGGTGGAAATGGCATGGCAAGCCGTTCCACAGGACTACTTCCAGCATCTCTACGATCGTCTCCATGGGAGAATAGCAGCCTGCATTGCTGCGAAAGGTGGATATACACTGTACTAGTGCCGACATTGTGCATGCTCTGTTGCCTGTGTCTATGTGCCTGTGGTTCTGTCAGTGTGATCATGTGATGTATGTCACCCCAGGAATGTGTCAATAAAGTTTCCCCTTCCTGGGACAATGAATTCACGGTGTTCTTATTTCAATTTCCAGGAGTGTATGTGGAAATGGCAGAGGTTGTGAACCTCTAGCTGGACGCTCAGTACGACACACATTGGCTAAAATATAGGTGTTGCAGGTCGGTATCACTGTAGTGAAGGTTAAACTCCTCAAAGAAAGATTCAAAATATGCACAGGCTGTAGATTTGCTCACCAGTGTACTGTTCAACTAGTGATGTGAAGTCTGTTCGAAGATAAGCAACCGCTAAGATCGCAACGAGTGCAGCGTTGCGCCAAACTGAGTGGAGAACGGTGGCTGACGCCCACCGCAAAACCAAGACTGTCCCCTCCAGCGGTCCTCCGCCAAATGCCTCGAAATATCTGCCCTTCCTCCCTTCTCAACACCATCGCTCCACCTGGGGTCGCCGAAGAATTATCACCTCCAATTGACAAGGTTCAAATGGTTCAAATGGCTCGGAGCACTATGGGACTTAACTTCAGAGGTCATCAGTCCTATGGAACATAGAACTACTTAAACCTAACTAACCTAAGGACATCACACACATCCATGCCCGAGGCCGGATTCGAACCTGCGGCCGTAGCGGTCACGTGGTTCCAGACTGTAGCGCCTAGAACCGCTCGGCCACCCCGGCCGCCAATCGACAAGGGTCTTGCACAATTCGTGCCAGTAGCGTAATTATAAAACCGCCCCAAACCTCCTAGACACGGCATAGAGTACTCTCCCAATGGCAAAAGTTTACCACCAAAAACTGTGTAAGAGATGTTCTGGCGCCAACAGCGGTTCTCCAATGACCTCGCGATATTATCCCGCGCACGCGGATGTCGTCCCCCGTCTAAAACGTTGTGGCGGGCATTTGGCTCCCGTGCTAAACCTGGCGCCAGAGAAACGCGCAAGAATTCCTCCCCCGCGGTAGGCGATGCTCATCTCCCCAGGGCGATATTTTACACTGGCGCCGGTCAATGTCCTGCGACATACCGGGACCCGACCTCGCGGGTGTTTGAAAACATCAAAGGCGAGGAACGCCGCCGATCTCCCCACATTGCGGTAGATTCCCGGCTCTCTCACAGCCTGGGTGAGCCTTCCACGAACTGCTAATCGTCGCCTCGGCTTTGATCTCCACCGTGAGTACCATCGTACATCGCGACGGATTCATCTACCAGCTGTACTCGCCGATACGAAAAATGATACAATCCAGTTTGTCATTAGCCCTCAACTATTACACGTAGAGGAAAACAAACTCTGCCATTCCATGTTATAGATTAATTTAACAGCCCTGATGGCTCGCTATGTAACTGTGATAGCTGTAATCCCTCTGTATTGATTGGTTCAAATGGCTCTGAGCACTATGGGACTCAACGTCTGAGGTCATCGGTCCCCTAGAACTTAGAACTACTTAAACCTAACTAACCTAAGGACATCACACACAACCATGCCCGAGCCATAATTCGAACCTGCGACCGTAGCAGTCACGCGGTTTCGGACTGAAGAACAGCACGGCCACCGCGGCCGGCTCTGTATTGATTATTCGGTAAGCAAATATGGAAGCAAGCCTAAGATACCTATCAGTATAACGATAATTTTGGAAATGGTCAAAGAGGGTGCTGGTGGGTCGTTACCGTTTAAAATGCATGTAAATGATAGCGAATGAAGTTGGAGGCTCCCTGAAGCTGTAGTCGGATGGAGCTGTTGTGTATAGAAAGCTAGTAACACTAGAAGACTTTAGCAAAATGCAATACATTCGACTATTGAAGCAGGGGCATGCAGTCTAATCGACACCTGTATAAATGTAACTTACTGAGCATAAATAGGGGAATAAACCAGTTAATTTTGGATTACACTACTGGCCATTAAAATTGCTACACCACGAAGATCACGGGCCACGTCTTGATCCCTGAGTCAACATATGGGGACGTTTGCAAGACAACAACCATCAGCACGATCAGTTCGATGACGTTTGCAGCAGCATGGACTATCAACTCGGAGACCATGGCTGCGGTTACCCTTTACGCTGCATCACAGACAGGAGCGCCTGCGATGGTGTGCTCAACGACGAACCTGGATGCACGAATGGCAAAACATCATTTTTTCGGATGAATTCAGGTTCTGTTTACAGCATCATGATGGTCGCATCCGTGTTTGGTGACATCGCGGTGAATGCAGGTTGGAAGCGTGTATTCGTGATCGACATACTGGCGTATCATCGGCGTGATGGTATGGGGTGCATTGGTTACAAGTCTCGGTCACCTCTTGTTCGCATTGACGGCACTTTGAACAGTGGACTTCATATTTCAGATGTGTTACAACCCGTGGCTCTACCCTTCATTCTATCCCTGCGAAACCCTATATTTCAGCAGAATAATGCACGACCGCATCTTGCATTCTCCAGATCTCTCACCAATTGAAAACGTCTGGTCAATGGTGGCCGAGCAACTGGCTCGTCACAAAAGCCAGTCACTACTCTCGACGGACTGTGGTATCGTGTTGAAGCTACATGGGCAGCTGTACCTGTACACGCCATCCAAGCTCTGTTTGATTCAATGGCCAGGCGTATCAAGGCCGTTATTACGGCCAGAGGTGGTTGTTCTGGGTACTGATTTCTCAGTATCTATGCACCCAAATTGAGTGAATATGTAATCAAATGTTAGTTCTAGTATGATATTTTAGTCCGATGAATACCCGTTTATCATCTGCATTTCTTCTTGGTGTAGCAATATTAATGGCCAGTAGTGTACTCTGTGTCAAACCACTGACAACGGTAAAAACGCAAAATAGTTGGGAGTATCTATCCAATACGATCTGCATAAATAGGGGAAGAAATCCTTCACTTTTCCATTACGTAACTGGTTTCAAACTACCGGAAACAATAGCAACGGTAAGACACTTTAGAGTAGGCATACAGCACGATCTGAAGTATTGGAAAGACCGAAAACTTGAAGAAATCACATAGCAAGCTGAGATTCACTTGGAGATTATTTTTCAGTCGTCAGTTGTCTGACTGGCCTAAAGCGGCCCGCCACACATTGTTTTTCTTGGTCCAACCTCTCCATCTGAGGAAAACACTTGTACCCAACGCCCTTGATTATTTGTTGCATATATTCAAGTCTCTGTCTTGCCCTAGAATTTTTACCCTCAATGGCTTAGCATGTATCCTACATCCCTATCCGTTATTCTAGTTTGTGGTTTCTATATACTTCATCGATTCTGCGGAGGGAGTAGATTCTCTTTCCGTATTGGTCCATCTAATTTTTGTCCTTCTCTAGCACAACCTTTCAAACATCCTCTTCTTTTACGATTTTCCCACCGTCCAAGATTCGCCATATGACGTTACGTATTGCGTGGAGTCAATAGAAATAACTGATGTGAAGCCATCATACAATGGATAATCAAGCAATATAAATTCTGCCCAGTTGTCAGTCGTGTGGTTACTGCCACATGTTTCGGGACAACATTAGTCCATTTTCAAGTGCTAAAAACAAGGAAACCAGATAACACAATCCTTCTTATACCCTTCTTATACCGACAGACATATAAGGGTTACTGACTTCCTGAGTTATAACCCACCTTAATTTTTTTATGCCATTACGTCACGCCACAACTTAAAAACAAGCAGCGCACGTCCATTTTCAACTCAGACAATAAAACATAAAACATCACATTCCGGATAATCCACCGTTTACGAGCTACAGTTGCAAACTGAAAGCCGCTGTCATCATTGAATAAAAATAACGTCTGTACACTTACACAGTCATGCAATAAATCCAACTTGTGGAAATTATCAAAGTCGTGCTATGCATTTTAATGGCTGCAGTCAATTCCAAGTCACTGGTGCAACCAAGTAAATTTTTGTAAATGAACATAAATATTCGTAGTACAACATTTATTGCGCAAAAAAATCACAAAAGGACTTTAAATAACAACTGACATCGGAAAATTTTATGCACTGTTAATAAAGCACAACTGGGTGGATCTCACAGAAATTAAAAGTGTTCTACCTTGGAATGCTTTTCAGAATTGCGCCTCTGGCTAGTTATGTAGTAGAAGTTTAATGTAAATTTCTTATTCCATTTTTAAGTGACGTATAATGTGCTGCTCATTTTTCTGAAATTACAGCGTGGTCACGTACCTAAGAACAAATTTTCTATTTAAATTTAAAACCGTTGCGGTCGAGAAGATCTTGTCAGTACTTTATTTAGTTGTCTATCTGTTACATTATTATTCTGTTACACATCAGTAATCTGTAAGTGAAATCAAGCCAACAGAGGTAAGATATGGATGATGGATGAATGGAAAGCAGATGTAAGTCATAAGTCTGTAAATAGTGGAAGCTTAATTTTAAATCTTGTACATAATGTGACTGAGGATCACTGAAATGAATAATTTACTTTAATTTTTGACAATAATTGGTTGTAATAGCCAAGAAACTAGCAAATGTCTGAATGATGGACTTAAGGAAAGCAGATGTAACTATTAAAGCTGTAAATATTAGAAGTTTAAATTTAATTCATGTACATAATTTTACTGTTTACTGACTGATCATTAAAATGAATGAAACTCAAGTTTTTCTAATTTCATTTTTGGAATGTGTTTACCTGACATGTTCCACACCCAGGAGGATTCCCTCTTTTTTGGGTCTATGGAATGAATAATTTAAAAAAAATGTAGAATTCTAAATATTTAAAATTTCTGCACAAGACACAGCCTCATGTCTAGCAACACCAAAAACGGTAGAAAATGCTGGTAACTGCTTATGGAGGCCTCTAGTGTGCTTTCTTTCATGTGATTCTAAAATTAGTCGCAAGAGTGAAACAACGATAAAAAAAGTTATGTGTTTCTAGGTACACTATACATTATCTACACCACTCTCCCATGTTACAGGTCTATACAACCTACTGAACCCTGAACTGCGCTTTGATATGTCTAAATTTTATTTATATGCGTCTCTATCCCCAACAATTTAAGGGATGTGAGGTCACACACACGAAGTACAAACGTGTGCTAAACAATAGAATTTAGCTGGCTGATGGCTAGCGCTATTTTAATTTGTATTACTACAGGGTGTTTCAAAAATGACAGGTATATTTGAAACGGCAATAAAAACTAAACGAGCAGCGATAGAAATACACCGCTTGTTGCAATATGCTTGGGACAGCAGTACATTTTCAGGCGGACAAACTTTCGAAATTACAGTAGTTACAATTTTCAACAACAGATGGCGCTGCAATTGATGTGAAAGATATAGAAGACAACGCAGTCTGTGGGTGCGCCATTCTGTACGTCGTCTTTCTGCTGTAAGCGTGTGCTGTTCACAAAGTGCAAGTGTGCTGTAAACAACATGGTTTATTCCTTAGAACAGAGGATTTTTCTGGTGTTGGAATTCCACCGCCTAGAACACAGTGTTGTTGCAACAAGACGAAGTTTTCAACGGAGGTTTAATGTAACCAAAGGACCGAAAAGCGATACAATAAAGGATCTGTTTGAAAAATTTCAACGGACTGGGAACGTGACGGATGAACGTACTGGAAAGGTAGGGCGACCGCGTACGGCAACCACAGAGGGCAACGCGCAGCTAGTGCAGCAGGTGATCCAACAGCGGCTTCGGGTTTCCGTTCGCCGTGTTGCAGCTGCGGTCCAAATGACGCCAACGTCCACGTATCGTCTCATGCGCCAGAGTTTACACCTCTAACCATACAAAATTCAAACGCGGCAACCCCTCAGCGCCGCTACCATTGCTGCACGAGAGACATTCGCTAACGATATAGTGCACAGGATTGATGACGGCGATATGCATGTGGGCAGCATTTGGTTTATTGACGAAGCTTATTTTTACCTGGACGTCTTCGTCAATAAACAGAACTGGCGCATATGGGGAACCGAAAAGCTCCATGTTGCAGTCCCATCGTCCCTGCATCCTCAAAAACTACTGGTCTGGGCCGCCATTTCTTCCAAAGGAATCATTGGCCCATTTTTCAGATCCGAAACGATTACTGCATCACGCTATCTGGACATTTTTCGTGAATTTGTGGCGGTACAAACTGCCTTAGACGACACTGCGAACACCTCGTGGTTTATGCAAGATGGTGCCCGGCCACATCGCACGGCCGACGTCTTTAATTTCCTGAATGAATATTTCGATGATCGTGTGATTGCTTTGGGCTATCCGAAACATACAGGAGGCGGCGTGGATTGGCCTCCCTATTCGCCAGACATGAACCCCTGTGACTTCTTTCTGTGGGGACACTTGAAAGACCAGGTGTACCGCCAGAATCCAGAAACAATTGAACAGCTGAAGCAGTACATCTCATCTGCATGTGAAGCCATTCCGCCAGACACGTTGTCAAAGGTTTCGGGTAATTTCATTCAGAGACTACGCCATATTATTGCTACGCATGGTGGATATGTGGAAAATATCGTACTATAGAGTTTCCCAGACCGCAGCGCCATCTGTTGTTGAAAATCGTATCTACTGTAATTTCGAAAGTTTGTCTGCCTGAAAATGTACTGTTGTCCCAAGCATATTGCAACAAACGGTGTATTTCTATCGCTGCTCGTTTAGTTTTTATTGCCGTTTCAAATATACCGGTCATTTTTGAAACACCCTGTATTACCTTAAAAGAGTTTTACCTTTGCATATTAAATTTAAATGAACATATATTAATGTGGTAGTAACCATACATGAATCCACAAATATTTCTACCTGTATATCTACCAACTTAACGGAAGGAAGAATAAATTTTTAGGAAATTTAAAAGACTGACAGTCACTGTGAAAATATCTCATCTAAAAGGAATTTTTTTTTTGTAATTCGGTAACTGTTGTTATATTTAGCATCATTAATTCAGGAGATGCGTTTCGTTCACCGTTGTGTGTGTAAAACCTGATTTTCTGGCCTCCAGCATCTGCTAAATAAATTTTAGTTTCCGAAACAGTCTTATAACTCAACATTGCCCAACAGATTCTTTTGTTATAACGTGACTCAATTTTTCAATTAGTGAAGTGACTTAGATCCGCTTTGAAAATTATTGTTACAGTGTGATCATTATTTGTTATAAGGTCCTGAGTTCACGTTACCAAAACAAGGTGTGGTGAATTAATCTGGTTTTAACATTCGCAATATGTGTTTCTGACATAAATCCTAAAATACAATTTCAGAAGCGTTGTATGGTAACTATTGGAGGCAACAAGAAATCAGCAATATTGTGTTGTTATAAGTACATCTTACATGTAAAGAAAAAATTGAATTCTCTTGATATACATTTAGGTTAGAGTTAACGACTTATTGGTAGTTATCTGCACCGTCTTTGTCTGGATAATCGATAATCGCTTATGAAATTTTATCACAACTACAATACAGTTCTGCGCTGCTAACGTACGTTCTGAGGAACTTTCTGCTCATATTTAGGATAACGTCTGATACTAGTAGATTTATTTTTTCCAGGAATGTTCCTTTGCCATAGTCAGTCTACTTCTTACATCACCCATGCTTCGTTTGACATGCGTTGCCGGCCGTGGTGGTCTAGCGGTTCTAGGCGCTCAGTCCGGAACCGCGAGACTGCTACGGTCGCAGGTTCGAATCCTGCCTCGGGTATGGATGTATGTGATGTACTTAGGTTAGTTAGGTTTAAGTAGTTCTAAGTTCTAGGGGACTGATGACCACAGATGTTAAGTCCCATAGTTCTCAGAGCCATTTGACATGCGTTATTTTGCTTGCAAGATTGTACAGTTTCTTAGCTTTATTTACATAGGGGTACCCAGTTCCTGATGTTAAGATTGTCGCTCTCATTACTGCTAAGCCTCGTTACTTTCGTTTTCCTTTGGTTTACCCACGGCTTCGTTCATTACTGAGTAGGCAGTTCATTTCATTCAACACGTCCCCCCTTCTTCGCATTCACTGCGATCAGAGAAGCTTTTTGTTGCACCCAGAATTGTAATCACACCCCAGAACATTTCTTTTGTTCCAGTCATTGTTTCGTCGATATGCAGAGTCACTCACTTACGGCTGAACGGGTGTAGATATCGAAACGAGGGTTTTAAAATATGATAGTACGCTATTGGGCATATACACTACTGGCCATTAAAATTGCTACACCACGAAGATGGCGTGCTACAGACGCGAAATTTAACCGACAGGAAGAAGGTGCTGTGATATGCACATGATTAGCTTTTCAGAGCATTCACACAAGGTTGGCGCCGGTGGCGACACCTACAACGTGTTGACATGAGGAAAGTTTTCAACCGATTCCTCATACACAAACAGCAGTTGACCGGCGTTGCCTGGTGAAACGTTGTTGAGATGCTTCGTGTAAGGAGGAGAAATGCGTACCATCACGTTTCCGACTTTGATAAAAGTCGGATTGTAGCCTATCGCGATTGCAGTTTATCCTATCGCGACATTGGTGCTCGCGTTGGTCGAGATCCAATGACTGTTAGCAGAATATGGAATCGGTGGGTTCAGGAAGGTAATACGGAACGCCGTGCTGGATCCCAACGGACTCGTATCACTAGCAGTCGAGACGACAGGCATCTTATCCGCATGCCTGTAACGGATCGTGCAGCCACGTCTCGATCCCTGAGTCAACAGATGTGGACGTTTGCAAGACAACAGCCATCTGCACCAACAGTTCGACGACGTTTGTAGCAGCATGGACTATCAGCTCGGAAACCATGGCTGTGGTTACCCTTGATGCTGCATCACGGACAGGAGCCCCTGCGATGGAGTACTCAACGACGAACCTGGGTGCACGAATGGCAAAACGTCATTTTTTCGGATTAATCCAGGTTCTGTTTACAGCATCATCATGGTCAAATGGTTCAAATGGCTCTGAGCACTATGCGACTTAACTTCTGAGGTCATCAGTCGCCTAGAACTAATTAAACCTAACTAACCTAAGGACATCACACCCATCAATGCCCGAGGCAGGATTCGAACCTGCGACCGTAGCGATCACGCAGTTCCAGACTGAAGCGCCTTTAACCGCACGGCCACACCGGCCGGCGTCATCATGGTCACATCCGTGTTTGGCGTCATCGCGGTGAGCGCATATTTGAAGCGTGTATTCGTCATCGCCATCCAGGTGTATCACCCGGCGAGATGGTATGGGGTGCCATTGGTTACACGTCTCGGTCACCTCTTGTTCGCATTGACGGCACTTTGAACAGTGGATGTTACATTTCAGATTTGTAACGACCCGTGGGTCGATCCCTGCGAAACCCTACATTTCAGCAGGATTATGCAAGACCGCATGTTGCAGGTCCCGTACGGGCGTTTCTGGATACAGAAAATGTTCGACTGCTGCCCTGGCCAGCACATTCTTCCAGATCTCTCACCAATTGAAAACGTCTGGTCAATGGTGGCCGAGGAACTGGCTCGTCACAATACGCCAGTCCCTACTCTTGGTGAACTGTAGTATCGTGTTGAAGCTGCATGGGCAGTTGTACCTGTACACGCCATCCAAGCTCTGACTCAATGTCCAGGCGTATCAAGGTCGTTATTATGGTTGTTCTGTGTACTGATTTCTCAGGATCTATGCACCCAAATTGCGTGAAAATGTAATCACATGTCAGTTCTAGTGTAAAATGTCTGTGCAATGAATACCCGTTTATCAACTGCATGTGTCCTTGGTGTAGCAATTTTAATGGCCAGTAGTGTAGTATAGTATGTGACGAAGGATCTTGAGATATTAAGACTAGTATTAGTTTTTAATTAGAATAGTACACTTTTGTAAACTTTATCCCAAAGCGATTCAAAAGACGAGCTCAGTGATACAATACTTGTTAATTTTGAGGCTGAAACTCTTCGCAAAAGAAATCGAGAAATATTCTAAAACTGAAAGGCAAGGCGGCTGAAATCGGCTAGTGCGTTGTAAACCATGCTCATGCCAGGCTGCTTCGCGACTGTGCACTTGCCTGCACTACAGAAGTACACAATGTGATCGAATGTATCCGGACATCCCCAAAAACATACATTTTTCATACTAGGTGCATTGTGCTGCCACCTACTGCAGGTGATATCAGTGACCTCAGTAGTCATTAGAGCAGAATGGGGCGCTCCGTGGGACTCACGGACTTCGAACGTGGTCAGGTGACTGTCACTTGTGTCATCATATTTCTGTACGCGAGATTTACACACTCCTAAACATCCATAGGTCCAGTATTTTCGAAGTGATAGTGAAGTGGAAACGTGAAGGGACACGTACAGCACAAAAGCGTAGAGGCCGACCTCGTCTGTTCACTGATAAAGACCGCCGACAGCTGCAGAGGGTCGTAATCAGTAATAGGCAGACATATATCCAGACCATCACATAGGAATTCCAAGCTGCATCAGGATCCACCACTGCAAGTACTCGCGGGAGGTGAGGAACTTGGATTTCATAGTTGAACGGCTGCTCATAAGCCACACATCACGCCAGTAAATGCTAAACGACGCCTCGCTTGGTGTAAGGAGCGTAAACATTTGACGATTGAACAGTGAAAAACGTTGTGAGGAGTGACGAATCACGGTGCACAATGTGGTGATCCACTGGCAGGGTGTGCGTATGTGCGAATGCCCTGTGAACGTCATCTGGCAGCGTGTGTAGAGCGAACAGTAAAATTCGGAGGCGGTGGTGTTATGGTATGGCCGTGTTTTTCATGGAGGGGACTTACCCGTTGTTGATTTACGTGGCACTATCGCAGCACAGGCCTACATTGATGTTTTAAGCACCTTCTTGCTTTCCACTGTTGAACAGCAATTCGGGGTCTTTCAAACCGATCAAGCACCAGTTCATAATGCACGGCCTGTGGTGGAGTGGGTACACGACAATTACATCACTGTAATGGAATGGCCTGCACAGAGTCCTGACAGGAATCCTATAGAACACGTTTGGGATGTTTTGGGACGCCGACTTCGTGCCAGGCCTCACAGACCGACATCGATACCTCTTTCCTCATTGCAGGACTCCGTGAAGAATGGGCTGCCATTCCCCAAGAAAGTTTCCAGCGCCTGATGGAACGTATGCCTGCGAGAGTGGAAGCTGTCATCAAAGCTAAGGGTGGGCCAACACCATATTGAATTCCAGCAACACCGATGGAGGGCGCGACGAACTTGTAAGTAATTTTCAGCCAGATGTCCGGATACTTTTGATCACATATCATAGCTGCAGGAGGTGTCGTCTGTCTTCAGGTCGTCGCTGCTTCAAAACCCCTTGCAGGCAGAATTGTACAGCAATGAGGAGTTCAGACAGGCTACCTTCACGCGGCGAATTGTGCCACGAGACGCGATGAGTCAAAGAAGTGTCATTCACATCTTTGTCCTTATCAAATGAACTATATTAAGCACTCTGAGGATGTGTTTTCGAAAGTCGTATAGAATTTGGTTGATTTGGTCTGCATCGCTAGTGAGACGACACTACGTTTCTCCAACGTGTGCTCTTTGTAAGTAGGCTGTTTAGGTTTTTTTATTGGTAACGCCACCTCTGTATGAAAATCACTGGCTGTGCTGTGTGCAGTCTGTGGCTGCTTTGCATTGTTGTAATACTCGCCATTGTAGTGTTAGGCAGCTGGCTGTGAACAGCGCGTAGCGTTGCACAGTTGGAGGTGAGCCGCCAGCAGTGGTGGATGTGGGGAGAGAGATGGCGGAGTTTTGTAATTTGTCATAAACTGCTATATATATATATATATATATATATATATATATATATATATATATATATATATATATATATATATGATGATATCAAGGTAAATACATTGTTTGTTCTCTATTAATATCTTTCATTTGCTAACTATCCCTATCAGTAGCTAGTGCCTTCCATAGTTTGAATCTTTTATTTAGCTGGCAGTAGTGGCGCCGGCTGTATTGCAGTAGTGGGAGTAACCAAGATTTTTGTGAGGTAAGTGATTTGTGAAAAGTTCAGGTTAATGTTAGTCAGGGCCATTCTCTTGTGGAGATTATTGAAAGTCAGATTGCGTTGCGCTAAAAATATTGTGTGTCAGTTTAAGCACAGTCGAGTAAAATTGTTCAAAAAGGGGACGTTCCATATGTCGACCCTTAGCCGAGGATACCTCACTGGAATCTTCTGATTTTTTCTTGTAGTTTGTGTAATTAGTGTAGATTTTGTTTATTGCTAGCCCGTAATTGTAGAGAGAATCTCCTTTGTAGTTGCAGTCTTTCATTGTTGTACAGTAAAACAGGTGTGGCACGCATGTAGATTTGCACCAAGTATTTCGCAGCTGCAATTAACTAGATATTATTTTCAGTGTTATGTTAATGTGTTTTCTTATTTTTGCTCTTCAAATTGTGTTTTTCTGTGTTGTCGTGTGAAATACTGTGACAATAGTGGCGTGTGAAAAACGTAATACTAGGCTCCAAAGTAAACTGAGAAATGACAGTAAAGACGAAAGCAGTGTGTTAGCGCCACCGAGTAAGGAATTAACTGATGTTCAAAGTAATAATTTGGTAATTGTGCATAGGGAAATGGAGCGGGCGGCAAACAATGGCGTAGACAGTGAAACAATTAGTGAGCAGGGAAGCATTATCGATCGGTCGGTCGGCAACAGCTCGCCTCAGGAATCCGAAATGACAGGACACAATTTCGCAAATACTATAGATTCAGGTTCTGGGTCATCACCGTTTTCTAAAATGAGTCAAGACACATTTTCTGCTTGTCAAAATGTGAATGTTGCCGGTGAAAATGCACTGCCAAAAAGCATAGAGAAACAGATTCCAGACACTAATACATTATTATTGCAATTAATGCAACAAATGGAACAAAATCAGAGACTAACACAGCAACAGTTAGACACAATGGAACAAAATCAGAGACAAACACAGCAACAGTTAGACACAATGGAACAAAATCAGAGACAAACACAGCAACAGCTTCAAAAGTTAGACTCATTGGAGCAAACTCTTGAACAAACACGTGAGGATTTAACTACTGAGTTACATCACATTGAATCGAAATGTCAAAAAGTCTGTAATGACGTAAAAACACAAATTTGTGAGCATTTCCAACCTATTTTTTCGCGGCATGAAAATGCACTACAGAATCACGAAGCAGCCATAAAAGAACTGCAAACTACTGTTCACGAAAATCATGAGACCTTGCAAGCTAAATTTGACTCAGTTGCATCTACCGATTCGGTTACGCAACTTGCAAAAACTCAGGAAAACTTAAAGGACACAGTAGATACTCTGAAACTTGGTTCAGAAAAACACACTGAGGAAATGTGTTCACTATCGGAGAAAGTAGCCGAACTTTAGGATCAGTTCACTAACTTATCTACGAAGGTAGATGATAATCTGAATGACACAAAACCGTTAGTCTTTAATGACACAGAAGAGAGCGAACAAATTAGGAAACTGAAACAAAATCTGAATCAAATTAATACGCAACACCAAAGAGAAATCCGCGAAGTGCAAGATCAGTTGGCACAGGTAATACAAGAATTACGTATTTCAGAGGACACTCGCGCCCCAACACGGGAAGAGGGACTTAGAAATACGGAAAAGACGCAAAATAATAACACAGGGCATTTCGGAAGTTATGAAAGAAACTGGCAATGTGCACCGAATTTTGAGATGGAACGGCCGACACGACCTAACAATGACCGACATGCGACTTTCCGACATGATGATTTTGACTATAAGCTGTTCATTACTACACGTAAATTCAAAACTTTTAAGAATTCTGGCAACGACATTCATCCACAAGCATGGCTCCATGAATTCTCTCATTGTTTTCCTCCCAACTGGTCCTTAGAACACAGATTAGAATTTATGTGTGGCTACTTAGAGAATGAACCAGCGAATGCGATCGGTCATTCACGATTGCCACAGTGAAGGAGAATTTTACCATGCCTTCCTCTCAGCATATTGGTCTCAAGCCACACAAGACCGAGTAAAACATAGCATCATAATGATGAAACGTTTCGAACAATCTGAATTTTCCAGTATTATGAAACATTTTGAAGACATGTTGCATAAGAATCAGTATCTTTCAAACCCATACAGCCCCTCAGAACTCATCCGCATTTGCTTAATCAAAATACCCGAACATTTACGACACATTATTTTGGCAGGACGTTGCAAAGACGACATTGAAGCGTTTCAGGGACTCTTACAAGAATTAGAAATTGACACTGACAATCGCGGAACGCGGAAACAGGAACACAACAATTACAGGTCATATCCGTCGCAATTCCACGATGAAAGAAATAATAACTGGACGCGACAAGGCTATTCTCACAACACAAATCGTGACCAAAAAAGACACCACCCATATGACAACCGTTGGCAGAATAATAGGTACAGAGAAAGATCGCACTTCCATAGTAATCAACATGATAGAGATTACCATAGAAACAGACAATATGGGAACCAAAACAATTATTATCAAGGGAGACAGAATAACTTCAGACGCAACAGTTCGGCGCACAGTTACGATTCAGGGAGATATTCTCCACCACGTGACGGACAAGGAAGAAACTACGGAACCTACCGACATGACGACAGACGATATATTCGTAACGACAGACCTGAATTGCATCAGAACTGGCGTGATTTAAACAGGGCAGGGCCTTCTCGTCAGAGTGAATTTGTAGAAGTTAGGTCTCCTAATCCCAATAACGGCGCGCGCCAACAAAGAGACAGACAATGACTCGCACAGCAGGCAGCCGCGTGCGCCCGCTGGCTCCGAGAAAAATAACATAAGACGCTAGCCTTGAGAAAAATTTTAGCATTCTTTACCGATGTATAAAACATGACAATTGCTTTTCAGTTGAAAGTCTGAGTACTATGAAGAGTAAAGGTTTACACCACATTTCACATGTAAAACCGTTTATTGAAAAATAACCTGTTTTTTAATTTTGTCTTTGCCATAAAACTTTTCACTTTACATTGCTAGTAAGCTTTGTCAGACTTAAGAAACTGTTAACATGCAATAATGTTTTGAAGTTAAATATCCAGTCAAGAATCAAGAGAACTTATTTAAACAGAAATTAAGAATGCATTGTTATAGTGAACAGACGACACAGTGTTGTATTTGTACATTCTTGCTTGTTAGCTGCACGATTACGTAACGACTATCAGGCTTACATGGGACACATACTGGTAAATGAGATTTTAATGCAACATTTTGGTTTACTTGAAAATACATTCTGGGTTTAAAGTACTTTCTGTGAGATACCAGATGACACAGAGGTTAGTTTATGTGACAGCTACACGATTTTATCACGACGCTACTAATGAGTGACAATTTACAATGTTGCTTTTGCACTGTATCTGTTTTATATCTGCACAGTTTTCTGAATTCTTTTGGAAAGAAAAACATGTTTTAGTAGTAACTTTTGTGGTATAGCAACAATGAGACAGCCTTTTTCGTGGCACAATAATACGTTACAGTACAGTACCTTCTTGATCACGGTAAGGTATGTAATAACTAAGATATCTATACGCAAAGCTTTTCACTTTTGTTTATCATGAGGTAAGTACATTGACTTCTGCAGAACTTAGCTTTCGGAGGACGATAACTACGAGACTTCCACAGAGATTATCTTACAACATGACACACAGTTTAGCGCTACAGGACACGTATTTGAGTGATTAATTTTGTACTTAAAACATTTATTTTTAAAGATTTTTGAATTGCAAAGAAAGTTTTCCGTGATACATTTCATATCATTGCTGTAATCTGTAACACCTGAGGGTATAATTATATTAATCCTCAGGGGGGTACACGCTTACTTTGTGTACCATGTGTTTGGCAAGCACAAGGAACCCTAGCTAATGTGGTATTTGCTTATACAACTTTACACATCGGTACCATATTTCTCTAACACACAAATTACACAGCTATCTGATTATTTACCTGAGAGAAACAAACATTTTGTTTACTATATTAGTGACAGATGTTTACGTAATTACACAGTTGAATAATTTCACACTTATGAAATTGTATTTTGTCAGTACTTTGTGAACTGTTCATATTTTTTCGGAGCCATTGTGGTACTATGAGAGCTTGGAATGATGTATTTGGTATGGGATCATGATTTTTAAAGTACGTTTGAGGTTGATGACACTATTGAAATGAGCAGATTATTTTTTTAGGTTTTGAAACTATTGGAGGAAGCTACGACGATTTTGAGAGTTGACTGAGGTGTTATGATGTTATTTTTACGACGACGATGTGTATTATGCTGCTGAGGTATGTTTATGGTCAAGAAACCGATGCTATATGAGGAATTTGATTATGCTACATATTTCATATAATGAAATATTAAAGAAGCGTCGACGAATATATATATGTGTAATAAGGTAAGGAGTAATGAGTAGCGGTTAGGGACACCGACTTATGAAAAAGGATGTTGGAAACCAAGAATCGTACTTTAAGAGGTAGGAAATGTGTGTAAATGCGTGAATGTATCACAATGCCGGCGAAAATTTTTGGGCACTGTTATATTTATAGGATTTTGTTTCTACACATTTGTAACGCAAATTTTCGACCTGTGAATTTTTTATATGAGACTGTCACTGTAGCGAAAACTGGTGTCGTAAATATTTCGGTATGAAAGGTAAGTGACCGTGACGTAATTCGTTGTGAGTGGCCAGGTGTGCCAGCCGCCTTGAGAAAAAGCCATTAGGTGGTAGAAAAAAAAAGGGAGGCCATTATCCTCGCTATTGACATTCCTTTGTAGAAAGCATCGTAAATACGACACGCTAATAATAACTTGGAAACATTCTTACAACTGCACACCTGATTAGGACAAGTGTCTTTCTACGAGAGTTGAGAGAATTTCTACTAACTTATGAAATGTCACATGACTATTGAATGATATTTTTATGCTTTGCTTTTCATAGTTACTTATTTCATTTGATATCTAGTTTCCAGCTGTGTTGCAGCATTGCTTTTATAAAATAAAATGCATTTGCTAATGTGAACACTTTCTGTCAACAGATCTATTAAATAATAATTTTTTAATCCACATTCTTAAAAAAAGGAGCACTTGGAAAGGAAAGAACAATAAGAAGGGACTAGTAACAGTAACTGCACACATAATTTTCTTTTCAAGTACATGGTAATATTTTTTTTTTACAATAAGTTGTTGTGGTGCACCACTTTAATTACATAGACATTAAGATGTGAATAGACATTTCCCTTATCTGCATTGTTGTCTTTAGTGTACTAGCTTGCGCTTTGTCATGTTTAGATATAATTTATTGCTTCGGCTGTTTGCCAGGCATAGTGCTACTGAATTTTAATTTGTGTTACTCTGTTAAGCCAGTTTTACTACTGATTTATTTTTCTTGTTTGCTGATCATTGCCTTATATTAGTTGTAATTTATGTTGCTTGCTTTGCCATTTGTATTTTTGATCATTGTTGTTTGTGTTAATTGTTTTATGCTGCTGCATTGCCTCGTCCCTTAGTTTAATATCTGAGCTCAGTAGATTTAAGTTAGCTTAAGAGGGGGTAGACTATATAAGAACCTAACTATGGAGGATTGGGAAAGAATGCTTTGAAAGTTATATGAAAACGATTTGGGCCTAAATGAGTATTGTACAATGAGCCATATTTATTTTGAAAGAAATATGGTTAGAATACAGAAAAGAGGCACAGATAGGACTTTTTGGGAATAATGATGAACGAAGGGAGATCTCCAAGAACAAAAACGGTTTTGTTCGCAAAATACTGCAGTACCAAAAGTTACACTGAAAACGAACCCTGTCCTTTCCATTGTGTTATCCCCCTATGTGTTTGTGTACCCTTGTGTATTTGTTTTCTTCCTGTCTCTGTGTACTGTTTCATAGAACTTTTTTCTCTTCTAATACTAAGTTACATTGACTATGATGAGGAATACTGTTATCCTCAAATACAATTGGCATTAATAATATGTTATTTACTTTGTAAAGATGTTTAGACATTATTTATTCTGTTTTGTGTTAATGCTCATGTGTGAAGTTGATGTTTCGAAAGTTATTCTGATCTTTTATGTATGTACTCTTGTCATAATTCCTGCAACACTGACGTATATGTCTATTTTTATTCTTTTGTAAAGCCCATATTACTACAAATGTTATCTGTATTGTTATGTTCTTTAATGATGCATTTTGTACCTTTGTAATTGTATTCTTATGTTATAAAATTGTAATTGACACCAGGTCATCAAATTACTAACTTGTAAGTTCCATTTCACTGCACACGTTTCTGTTGGTCATAGTATATGGACAATATGTGAGAAGTAGGGACTTTTAGTGTTTGCACTTGTGTTAATAATTCAGCAAGGGACTGGATAACAGCATTGCTGGTTCTAAGGACAATAAAAAAAAAAAAACTTTTTGAGTGCACAAGTGGTGGTTTATGGACTTGCTACATTGTCCGCAAGACTCTTCGATGGTGATTGTGCACCTGCACATTTGCAACAGATGGCTGCTGGCCGTCTCTACGAGGACTACAGTGGGTCTGCGTCTTTGCTGACTCACCAGTACCATTATCTCTACAATGACTACAGTGGGTCTACATCTTTGATGACCCACCAATATCATTATTTCTACAGGGACTGCAGTGGGTCTGCACCTCTGGTGGCCCACCAGTACCGTAATCTCTACAAGGACTACAGTGGGTCTGCTCTGTAATGACCTACCTACCAATACTCTTCAAAACTTCGACTGACTCTGCTGTGGGTTTGCTCTGTTGTGGCCCATGACCTGTCTGCATGTCGAGAGTCAGCACTGTCTTTCCGTTGGAAGGACAACACTACTTCTTCAAGATTGCATGGAAATCTACTACTTCCGTGTGCATTTTCTTTTACTGCTCAGACTTTGAGAAAAACACTGCAATGTGATGAATGATCAGGACTGTCTTTATGGACTGTGAGAAAATTTTAGCTTTTGACCAACATTGTATCAATAAGTGTGTGCATTTGATTTCTTTGTTATTGTAATTACGATTATGAAAAATTTTAACAAATATGTATTGGCCACTGCCCAAACCAATTTGTAAAATTTTTGTGGGTAGCATGGGGGCTATGTAAGTAGGCTGTTTAGGTTTTTTTTATTGGTAACGCCACCTCTGTATGAAAATCACTGGCTGTGCTGTGTGCAGTCTGTGGCTGCTTTGCATTGTTGTAATACTCGCCATTGTAGTGTTAGGCAGCTGGCTGTGAACAGCGCGTAGCGTTGCGCAGTTGGAGGTGAGCCGCCAGCAGTGGTGGATGTGGGGAGAGAGATGGCGGAGTTTTGTAATTTGTCATAAACTGATATATATATATATATATATATATATATATATATATATATATATATATATATATATATATATGTAATGATATCAAGGTAAATACATTGTTTGTTCTCTATTAATATCTTTCATTTGCTAACTATCCCTATCAGTAGCTAGTGCCTTCCATAGTTTGAATCTTTTATTTAGCTGGCAGTAGTGGCGCCGGCTGTATTGCAGTAGTGGGAGTAACCAAGATTTTTGTGAGGTAAGAGATTTGTGAAAAGTACAGGTTAATGTTAGTCAGGGCCATTCTCTTGTGGAGATTATTGAAAGTCAGATTGCGTTGCGCTAAAAATATTGTGCGTCAGTTTAAGCACAGTCGAGTAAAATTGTTCAAAGAGGGGACGTTTCATCTTCACCGATCAAGCATCGTTTAGGAAGCACGGTAATGTAAATTTAGGGAACATGCACTGCAGACGTCTGAAAGTCGACGCTGGTTTCACTGCGGGATCTCATTGCATCCCTGGGACGCTAAATGGAAATACATATGCCCACTTTCTTACTTACATTCTTCCTATTGTTTTGGAAGAGATGCCACTAAATAAGCGGCAATGTATGTGGCTCCAAAACGATGGCGGTCCAGCTCACTCTTCCCGTGTTGCTGCGCCAATACTGGATGAAAAGTTTCCCGACCTTCGGATAGTACGGAATGCTGCAGAACAGTGGCTGTCCAGGTGTCTTGACTTGACTCCTCTTCATATTTTTCTATGGCGAACGCTGAATGGTGCAGTCTGCCATGATGTCGCAAGTACGCCAGACTATTTTTTTTTTTTTGGTCATCAGTCTACTGACTGGTTTGATGCGGCCCGCCACGAATTCCTTTCCTGTGTTAGCCTCTTCATCTCAGAGTAGCTGTTAAGCTGATTGTGCGATAATTCTCGCACTTGTCAGCTCTTGCCGTCTTCGGAATTGTGTGGATGATGCTTTTCCGAAAGTCAGATGGTATGTCGCCATACTCATATATTCTACACACCAACGTGAATAGTCGTTTTGTTGCCACTTCCCCCAATCATTTTAGAAATTCTGATGGAATGTTATCTATCCCTTCTGCCTTATTTGACCGTAAGTCCTCCAAAACTCTTTTAAATTCCGATTCTAATACTGGATCCCCTATCTCTTCTAAATCGACTCCTGTTTCTTCTTCTATCACATCAGACAAATCTTCACCCTCATAGAGGCTTTCAATGTATTCTTTCCACCTGTCTGCTCTCTCCTCTGCATTTAACAGTGGATTTCCCGTTGCACGCTTAATGTTACCACCGTTGCTTTTAATGTCACCAAAGGTTGTTTTGACTTTCCTGTATGCTGAGTCTGTCCTTCCGACAATCATTTCTTTTTCGATGTCTTCACATTTTTCCTGCAGCCATTTCGTCTTAGCTTCCCTGCGCTTCCTATTTATTTCATTCCTCAGCGACTTGTATTTCTGTATTCCTGATTTTCCCAGAACATGTTTGTACTTCCTCCTTTCATCAATCAACTGAAGTATTTCTTCTGTTACCCATAGTATCTTCGCAGCTACCTTCTTTGTACCTATGTTTTCCTTCCCAACTTCTGTGATGGTCCATTTTAGAGATGTCCATTCCTCTTCATCTGTACTGCCTACTGCGCTATTCCTTATTGCTGTATCTATAGCGTTAGAGAACTTCAAACGTATCTCGTCATTCCTTAGTACTTCCGTAACCCACTTCTTTGCGTATTGATTCTTCCTGACTAATGTCTCGAACTTCAGCCTACTCTTCATCACTACTATATTGTGATCTGAGTCTATATCTGCTCCTGGGTACGCCTTACAATCCAGTATCTGATTTCGGAATCTCTGTCTGACCATGACGTAATCTAATTGAAATCTTCCCGTATCTCCCGGGCTTTTCTAAGTATACCTCCTCCTCTTGTGATTCTTGAACAGGGTATTCGCTATTACTAGCTGAAACTTGTTACAGAACTCAACTAGTCTTTCTCATCTTTCATTCCTTGTCCCAAGCCCATATTCCCCTGTAACCTTATCTTCTACTCCTTCCCCTACAACTGCATTCCAGTCGCCCATGACTATTAGTTTTTCGTCCCCCTTTACATACTGCATTACCCTTTCAATATCCTCATACACTTTCTCTATCTGTTCATCTTCAGCTTGCGACGTCGGCATGTATACCTGAACTATCGTTGTCGGTGTTGGTCTGCTGTCGATTCTGATTAGAACAACCCGGTCACTGAACTGTTCACAGTAACACACCCTCTGCCCTACCTTCCTATTCAAAACGAATCCTACACCTGTTATACCATTTTCTGCTGCTGTTGATATTACCCAATACTCATCTGACCAGAAATCCTTGTCTTCCTTCCACTTCACTTCACTGACCCTGACCCCTACTATGTCTAGATTGAGCCTTTGCATCTCCCCTTTCAGATTTTCTAGTTTCCCTTCCACGTTCAAGCTTCTGACATTCCACGCCCCGACTCGTAGAACGTTATCGTTTCGTTGATTATTCAATCTTTTTCTCATGGTAACCTCCTCCGTGGCAGTCCCCTCCCGGAGATCCGAATGGGGGACTATTCCGGAATCTTTTGCCAATGGAGAGATCATCATGACACTTCTTCAATTACAGGCCACATGTCCTGTGGATACACGTTACGTGTCTTTAATGCAGTGGTTTCCATTGCCTTCTGCATTCTCATGTCGTTGATCATTGCTGATTTTTCCGATTTTAGGGGCAATTTCCCACACCTAGGACAAGAGAGTGCCCTGAACCTCTATCCGATCCTCCGCCCACTTTGACATGGCCGTTGGCAGAATGAGGCTGACTTCTTATGCCGGAAGTCTTCGGCCGCCAATGCTGATTATTTATCAAAATTTAGGGAGTGGCGGGGATCGAACCCGGGACCGAATACGATTTGATTATGAATCAAAGAAGCTACCCCTAGTCTACGGATGACGTGCTCGCCAGACTATATGCGCCGTCTAATCGCCACAGCATGCAAGGGCATATCATTCCATATAGTTTCCGCTGTTCATCTACCTTTCGAACCGTGATTGCACTTGTGACTTGCAGTAGATGGTAAACGATTTGTGCACATACTTAAGTGCACATACTTAAGCTGTGGGTGACATGTTGTTATTGTGGTCTTCAGTCCAGAGACTGGTTTGATGCAGCTCTCCATGTTACTCTATCCTGTGCAAGCTTCTTCATCTCCCATTACCTACTGCAACCTATATCCTTCTGAATCTGCTTAGTGTATTCATCTCTTGGTCTACCTCCTCATTAGTTACGTGATCTACCCACCTTATCTTCAGCATTCTTCTGTAGCACCACATTTCGAAAGCTTCTATTCTCTTCTTGTCCAAACTAGTTATCGTCCATGTTTCACTTCCATACATGGCTACACTCCATACAAATACTTTCAGAAACGACTTCCTGACACTTAAATCTGTACTCGATGTTAACAAATTTCTCTTCTTCAGAAACGATTTCCTTGCCATTGCCAGTCTACATTTGATATCCTCTCTACTTCGACCATCATCAGTTATTTTACTCCCTAAATAGCAAAACTCCTTTACTACTTTAAGTGTCTCATTTCCTAATCTAATTCCCTCAGCATCACCAGATTTAATTTGACTACATTCCATTATCCTCGTTTTGCTTTTGTTGATGTTCATCTTATATCCTCCTTTCAAGACACTGTCCATTCCGTTCAACTGCTCTTCCAAGTCCTTTACTATCTCTGACAGAATTGCAATGTCATCGGCGAACCTCAAAGTTTTTACTTCTTCTCCATGAATTTTAATACCTACTCCGAATTTTTCTTTTGTTACCTTTACTGCTTGCTCAATATACAGATTGAATAACATCGGGGAGAGGCTACAACCCTGTCTCACTCCTTTCCCAACCACTGCTTCCCTTTCATGCTCCTCGACTCTTATAACTGCCATCTGGTTTCTGTACAAATTGTAAATAGACTTTCGCTCCCTGTATTTTATCCCTGCCACCTTCAGAATTTGAAAGAGAGTATTCCAGTTAACATTGTCAAAAGCTTTCTCTAAGTCTACAAATGCTAGAAACGTAGGTTTGCCTTTTCTTAATCTTTCCTCTAAGATAAGTCGTAAGGGTAGTATTGCCTCACGTTTTCCAACATTTCTACGGAATCCAAACTGATCTTCCCCGAGGTCCGCTTCTACCAGTTTTTCCATTCGTCTGTAAAGTATTCGCGTTAGTATTTTGCAGCTGTGACTTATTAAACTGATAGTTCGGTAATTTTCACATCTGTCAACACCTGCTTTCTTTGGGATTGGAATTATTATATTCTTCTTGAAGTCTGAGGGTATTTCGCCTGTCTCATACATCTTGCTCACCAGATGGTAGAGTTTTGTCATGACTGGGTCTCCCAAGGCCATCAGTAGTTCTAATGGAATGTTGTCTACTCCTGGGGCCTTGTTTCAACACAGGTCTCTTCTCTCCAAAGGTCTCTTTAATTTTCCTGTAGACAATATCTATCTTACCCCTAGTGAGACAAGCCTCTACATCCTTACATTTGTCCTCTAGCCATCCCAGCTTAGCCACTTTGCACTTCCTGTCGATCTCATTTTTGAGACGTTTGTATTCCTTTTTGCCTCCTTCATTTACTGCATTTTTATATTTTCTCCTTTCATCAATTAAATTCAATATTTCTTCTTTTAATCAAGGATTTCTATTAGCCCTCGTCTTATTACCTACTTGATCCTCTGCTGCCTTCACTACTTCATCCCTCAAAGCTACCCATTCTTCTTCTACTGTATTTCTTTCCCCCATTCCTGTCAATTGTTCCCTTATGCTCTCCCTGAAACTCTCTAAAACCTCTGGTTCTTTCAGTTTATCCAGGTCCCATCTGCTTAAATTCCCATCTTTTTGCAGTTTCTTCAGTTTCAATCTGCAGTTCATAACCAATAGATTGTGGTCAGAATCCATATCTGTCCCTGGAAATGTCTTACAATTTAAAATCTGGTTCCTAATATAATCTATCTGATACCTTTTAGTATCTCCAGGATTCTTCCAGGTATACAACCTTCTTTTATGATTCTTGAACCAAGTGTTAGCTATGATTAAGTTATGCTCTGTGCAAAATTCTACAAGGCGGCTTCCTCTTTCATTTCTTCCCCCCAATCCATATTCACCTACTATGTTTCCTTTTCTCCCTTTTCCTACTGACGATTTCCAGTCACCCATGACTATTAAATTTTCGTCTCGCTTCACTACCTGAATAATTTCTTTTATGTCGTCATACATTTCATCAATTTCTTCATCATCTGCAGAGCTAGTTGGCATATAAACTTGTACTACTGTAGTAGGCATGGGCTTTGTGTCTATCTTGGCCACAATAATGCGTTCACTATGCTGTTTGTAGTAGCTAACCCGCACTCCTATTTTTTTAATTCATTATTAAACCTACTCCTGGATTACTCCTATTTGATTTTGTATTTATAACCCTGTAATCACCTGACCAAAAGTCTTGTTCCTCCTGCCACCGAACTTCACTAATTCCCACTATATCTAACTTAAACCGATCCATTTCCCTTTTTAAATTTTCTAACCTACCTGCCCGATTTAGGGATCTGACATTCCACGCTCCGTGGGTGACATGTCATCGGTAATTAGGTTACACCTAATTACAACTTCGTGTAGTTTTATAGGTACATTCGTTGGATAGCAGGTGATTTACTTTCAGAAGCATTCGTGCATCTTCAGGCAAGAATAGGCAAGGTTTTAGGTTTCTTTTATTTTCAAATCTAATGAAGTTAAAAAAACAGTTTCCTTTCTACTCTGAACGTGGCTTTTTATCGTTATGCATTATGAATGATCAGCGTTTCTGTTCGAGCTTTGACAAGTAAGTAGCAACCAGGAGAGTTTAAATGGAAAACTGCCGCAAGAAACTATAGTTGTATCCATAATATCATGGAAACATACACACATACGGAATAATTATCCTAAAGCCATCTGACGCGCCAGAAGCAAGTATATACGTTAGTTCCATGTACTAAAATTGTGGCTGATACTGTATCTGTGTCGAGTAGGAAATGAGGTTTCATTTTAGTTGCGTTGGCCTGTCTTGCTACATGTAACGACGGGCTCTCAGATGAGAACCCTGCCGGGATGTGTCCACACCGCTATAGCTGACTCTGGCCGCATGGCTCTCCAGTTTTAGTACATTTCTCGGATTCTTTTGCCAATAGTTTCAGCCTCAACATTGACAATCATCATATCACTCTATTCATCTTCTCAAGCGCTTTTGCATGGCACTAAACATGATATCATTCTATTAAAAAGAAATCATACTTGCTTCAACATCTCGATGCAGGAGCTAAGACACTGTTACATATCAATGTACATGTCCCTTAGCGTACTATCATTTGACGAAATCCTCATTTCGATGCCTGGAACAATTCACGAAATAAAACGAGTTTTGTTGAAAGGCGTTTGTTTTATTTGTCATGACAATTTTCAGGTGGTTTTGGCTGTAAATTTGAATGATATTGTGAGTTTGATAAATGTACGGAACCTCCGTAGTATTGATACAATAATATTCTTTGTAAGTCTGTTCCTAAGACCCCTGATCTTGGTCAGAGTAATTAGTGCTACTTTAACAGAGTAGCATTCAGTGTTTGTGTTAGACAGCGTGGCTATGTACTTGTTTTGAGAAGGATGGAAGGTGGCCTGCTGTCTAGTGGAGGCAGTATTATTTGAAAAGCGTTTTGTATTAATTTATTCTGAAAGAAAATTTTGTGGAACTGAGATGGTATGAAGGCAAAAATGTCAGAAGAGGAGTTTTCTAAGGTAATATAGTTTTTTGTATATTCGTAATTGTGTAGCTTTTTATTGTTAGAGCATTGTATATGGTTACAATTTACTGTAAGGAGTTTTATAGTGAAGCACATTTTATAATTGAAATAAGTGTCGAGGAAAGTAATTGTACAACACGAAAATAATTGAAAAAGATTTTTGCTAACTTGTCTGGTTGTGAGAAATTTATGAAAGGGTGTATTGTTGCTAATGAAGCATAATTATACTTGGAGTCTTTGTTCGCATCTATCAGTAGTTAAATTTAGTTACTCATTTTTCAATCTTTATCTTTATGAGTGTGTTTTGTATACTCGCATTGCACATCGTGAGTTGTTTGCTGAAGAAGCTTTTTTATGAAAGATGATAAGATACCTTCTAGCGCTGCACATCGCAAGTTCGATAAATTAAATTTTGTTCTTGACAGTTTCATCACTATCCTGATAGTACTATCTTAATAGTTACGTCTTAGTAGTAACATCTTAATAGTAACATCATTATCTTAATAGTTAAAGGTTGCAGTACAGATCAGCATTCCGTGCGCGCAGGTAGGCCAATGAATGTAATTACCACCAACATTCATGTACATTGTAGGGCAGAGTAGCTGCCATATTGTTTTATGTAAATATCAGTTTCAGTTCAGGAGCTTAATACTAGTAAAATATTACAATAAAATATTATCTTGTGAATTTTCAAGCCGCTTTAAAGTAAGACGCGGTGTTCTGTTCATTTGCTCTCTAACTACAATAATAATTCTGGTGCAGTAATTGTTTACAAGGTTAAGAGAAGGATAAGGTATATTCTGGGCCAACATTTTAATTTGAATCATTTTGTTTTGTAGTCGGATAGAAATTATAAATTCTATTGAAAACAGATTGCTCTCTCGTAGACGAATTAAAGCCTAGCCTGGATTTCTCATCGTGTAGCGTGTGCTTAACGTACTTTCGTTCAGAATTTAACATAGTTTGTAAGAGTACTGTCATATCGCAGGTTTAGTTGTGGAGTATCTTTGCGGGCAGCCGCGTCTGTAGAGAGTCGAGCGCGGGACACGGTACTGTTATGTTGTGTAGTGTGTAGCTCTGCATGTGAGAGGCTTTGTTAGTATTCAAGTTGAAGTGTTGCTACAAAGGCTATTACAGTACAGCGATGACATTTGGAAATGATTCAGAGGAAAGTGCGTCAAGAAGTAATGAAAAAATGAGCAGTGCCGACGATAACGTATTTATGCACCCTTTCGTTGCGTGGCGCACAGCATTGATCATCCGCGCCGTGTTCGGTCTCCCAGAATGAACCAATACGAATCAATAAAAAATAGTTACCATAAAAGAGTGCAGTCAAGTTCCCAGTGTCTTGTAGCGAGCGTGAGAACGTGCGTTCGATCATCGCGTTCCACATCATCAACAATCAGCCGCGCCACGCCGGTTACGTGCACGCTCGTACAAGTGAGAACTAAGAAACTGAAAAATTAACTTTACGAACAGTGTTATATCATTACTAGTGTCAAGGAGGACTGGTACCAGATATCTGTATGTGTGACGAGCGTAAGAACTTTCGTTCGATCATTCGGCTTCCGCAACATCAACTATCACCCACGTCGTGTCGGTTACGCGTACGCTCGTCTTGAGTGATTTGTGGACAGATAATCATCAAGATTGTTAATTGGGATAAACATTTACCACTTAGAATGTAAACAGTGCAACCTGTGATTCCTTATCGTCTCAGAATATAGATGTTCGTACCAGACATAGGACAGTGTTGTGTTTTAACGTTGAGAGGCTCCCCTAAACCCGCTTGCATATTTCGATAGATAATTTGAGGCAAGCCAACAGCAGTGTGGAGCAGAACAGTACGACAGCCGCGGGATTATAAGGTACGTGGTGTGGACAGGGCGCACGGTCAGGAAAAGCAGAAACGACAACCAGTTTAAAGTACCCCACACATTCGTACTCCCGAGCGTGTTACAAGTTCTGTTGTCCTGCACTGAGCTTTACACATTTTAATATCAGGGTAAGTTTTACAAATTTCTCAGATACCAACCAGACGCATGCAAACATGAGTTTAGAAAACGGAAATTTGAACATTTAACTTTCAATGTCTTACGTGATTCACCTTGTATAAATCGAACAAAAGTGGCGAAAGACTGTACCCCTTTCACACACCTCTTTTAATCGGAGATCTGCGTTCTAGGTCTACCACTCTTACTGTTCCTTCTTGGTTCCGATGCAATTTCTACATTTACATCTACATCCATACTCCGCAAGCCACCTGACGGTGTGCGGCGGAAGGTACCTTGAGCAGATCTAGCGGTTCTCCCTTCTATTCCAGTCTCGTATTGTTCGTGGAAAGAAAGATTGTCGGTATGCCTCTGTGTGGGCTCTAATCTCTCTGATTTTATCCTCATGGTCTCTTCGGGAGATATACGCAAGAGTGAGCAATATACTGCTTGACTCCTCGGTGAAGGTATGTTCTCGAAACTTCAACAAAAGCCGGTACCGAGCTACTGGCCGTCTCTGCTGCAGAGTCCTCCACTGGAGTTTGTCTATCATTTCCGTAACGCTTTCGTGATTACTAAATGATCCTGTAACGAAGCGCGCTGCTCTCCATTGGATCTTCTCCATCTCTTCTATCAACCCCACCTGGTACGGATCCCACATCGGTGAGCAATGTTCAAGCAGTGGGCGAACAAGTGTACTGTAACCTACTTCCTTTGTTTTCGTATTGCATTTCCTTAGGTTTCTTCCAAGGAATCTCAGTCTGGCATCTGCTTTACCGACGATCAACTTTATATGATCATTCCATTTTAAATCACTCCTAATGCCTACTCCAAGATAATTTATGGAATTAACTGCTTCCAGTTGCTTACCTGCTATATTGTAGCTAAATTACAAAGGCTCATTCTTTCTATGTATTCGCAGCACATTACACTTGTCTACATTGAGATTCAATTGCCGTTCCCTGCACCATGCGTCAATTCGTTAGGTCCTCCTGCATTTCAGTACAATTTTCCATTGTTACAACCTCTCGATATACTACAGCATCATCCTCAAAAAGCCTCAGTGAACTTCCAATGTCATTCACAAGGTCATTTATGTATATTGTGAATAGCAACGGTCCTACGACACTCCCATGCGGCACACCAAAAATCAATCTTACTTAGGAAGACTTCTCTCCATTGAGAATGACATGCTGCGTTCTGTTATCTAGGAACTGTTCAATCCAATCACACAATTGGTCTGATAGTCCATATGCTTTTCCTTTGTTCATTAAACGACCGTGGGGAACTGTAGCAAACGCCTTGCGGAAGTCAAGAAACACGGCATCTACCTGGGAACCCGTGTCTGTGGCCCTCTGAGTCTCGTGGACGAACAGCGCGAGCTGGGTTACACACGATCGTCTTTTTCGAAACCTATGCTGATTCCTGCAGAGTAGATTTCTAGTCTCCAGAAAAGTCATTATACTCGAACAGAATACGTGTTCCAAAATTCTACAACTGATCGACGTTAGAGATATAGGTCTAAAGTTCTGCACATCTGTTCGACGTCCCTTCTTGAAAACCGGGATGACATGTGCCCTTTTCCAATCTTTTGAAATGCTACGCTCTTCTAGAGACCTACGATACACCGCTGCAAGAAGGGGGGTAAGTTCCTTCGCGTACTCTGTGTAAAATCGAACTGGTATCCCATCAGGTCCTGCGGCCTTTCCTCTTTTGGGCGATTTTAATTATTTCTCTATCCCTATTTTTTATTTTATTTTATTTACACTTCAAGTTCCGTAGGACCAAATTGAAGAGCAAATCTCCAAGGTCATGGAACGTGTCAGTACATGAACTTACAACATGAAAGTAATAACAGATAAAAATAAATGTTCATAAAGCTGAAAAAAGGTCAGTCCATAAGTTAAAGTAAACGCTGTCAGCAATCCAATAAGAATCAGCTTAATTTTTCAAGGAACTTCTCGACAGGCGACAGAATAGAAGGAGTGACCCAGGAGGAAACTCTTCAGTTTCGATTTGAAAGCGCATGGATTACTGCTAAGATTTTTGAATCCGAGTGGTAGCTTATTGAAAATGGATGCTGCAGTATGCTGCACACCTTTTTGCACGAGAGTTAGGGAAGTCCGATCCAAATGCAGGTTTGATTTCTGCCGAGTATTAACCGAGTGAAAGCTGCTTATTCTTGGGAATAAATTAACATTGGTAACAAGAAACGACAATAAGGAATATACATATTGAGAGGCCATTGTCAAAATACCCAGACTCGTGAACAGAGTTCGACAAGAGGTTCGTGAACTCACACCACTTATTGCCCGAACCGCCCGTTTCTGAGCCAAAAACATCCTTCTAGAATGGGAAGAGTTACCCCAAAACATAATACCATACGACATAAGTGAATGAAAATAAGCAAAGAAGAGTAATTTACGTGTCGAAGTACCACTCACTTTTGATACCGTTCGAATAGTAAAAATGGCAGTCTTTGAACAAGATCCTGAACGTGGGCTTTCCACGACAGCTTACTATCTATCTGAACACCTAGAAATTTGAACTGTTGAGTTTCACTAATCATGTGCCCGTCCTGTGAGATTAAAACGTCAGGTTTTGTTGAATTGTGTGTTAGAAACTGTAAAAACTGAGTCTTACTGTGATTTAACGTTAGTTTATTTTCTACAAGCCATGAACTGAGGTCATGGCCGGCCGCGGTGGTCTCGCGGTTCTAGGCACGCAGTCCGGAACCGTGCGACTGCTACGGCCGCAGGTTCGAATCCTGCCTCGGGCATGGATGTGTGTGATGTCCTTAGGTTAGTTAGGTTTCAGTAGTTCTAAGTTCTAGGGGACTGATGACCACAGCTGTTAAGTCCCATAGTGCTCAGAGCCATTTGAACCATTTTTGAACTGAGGTCATGTACTGGACTATTCGAAACCGAGCCAGCGTTGCACACAACATCCTTTACTATCAATCTAGTGTCATCAGCAAACAGAAATCTTTTAGAGTTACCCATAATACTAGAGGGCATATCATTTATATAAATAAGGAACAGGAGTGGCCCCAACACTGATCCGTGGGGCACCCCCCACTTGACAGTACCCCACTCAGACCCCACATCACAGCCGTTATCAACATTGTGAATAATGAACTTTTACTGCTTGTTCCTAAAGTA
Organism: Schistocerca nitens; assembly: GCF_023898315.1. Taxonomy (NCBI): domain Eukaryota; kingdom Metazoa; phylum Arthropoda; class Insecta; order Orthoptera; family Acrididae; genus Schistocerca; species Schistocerca nitens. Next base: position 27,677,856 of record NC_064614.1, read on the forward strand.
AGAGGTGAAACAATTGTGAGCTACTCCCCTTATTCTGTAACGGTGCAACCTCTGGAGCAATATTTTGTGATCAACACAGTCAAATGCCTTACTTAAATCAAAACGTACGCCAAGCGTTCGAAACTTTTTGTTTCGCCCATCCAGTACCTCACAGAGAAAAGAAAATATAGGGTTTTCAGTTGTTAAACGACTTCTAAAGCCGAACTGTACATTTACTAGCAAATCGTTAGACATAAAATGGTCAATTAACCTTACATACACAGCCTTTTCGATAACTTTTGCAAACAATGATGGCATAGAAATAGGTGCAAAACTATCTACATTATCCCTCTCTCCCTTTTTATAAAGCGGCTTTACTATTGAGTACTGTAATCGCTCAGGAACCTCACCATTCCTAAAGAAAAATTACGGATATGGCTAAATACGGGGCTAATACGTGCAGCACAGTACTTTAATAGACACTCCATCATAACCATGAGAGTCATTAGTCTTCAGTGATTTAATTATTGACTCATTTCTACACTACTGACCATTAAAATTGCTACACCACGAAGATGACGTGCTACAGACGCGAAATTTAACCGGCAGGAAGAAGATGCTGTGATATGCAAACGATTAGCTTTTCAGAGCATTCACACAAGGTTGGCGCCGGTGGCGACACCTACAACGTGTTGACATGTGGAAAGTTTTCAACCGATTTCTCATACACAAACAGCAGTTGACCGGCGTTGCCTCGTGAAACGTTGTTGAGATGCTTCGTGTAAGGAGGAGAAATGCGTACCATCACGTTTCCGGCTTTGATAAAGGTCGGATTGTAGCCTATAGCGATTGCAGTTTACCGTATCGCGACATTGCTGCTCGCGTTGGTCGAGATACAATGACTGTTAGCAGAATATGGAATCAATGGGTTCGGGAGGGTAATACGGAACGCCCTGCTGGATCCCAGCGGCCTCGTATCACTAGCAGTCGAGATGACATGCATTTTATCCGCATGGCTGTAACGGATCGTGCAGCCACGTCTCGATCCCTGAGTCAACAGGTGGGGACGTTTGCAAGACAACAGCCATCTGCACCAACAGTTCGACGACGTTTGTAGCAGCATGGACTATCAGCTCGGAAACCATGGCTGCTGTTACCCTTGATGCTGCATCACGGACAGGAGCCCCTGCGATGGAGTACTGAACGACGAACCTGGGTGCACGAATGGCAAAACGTCATTTTTTCGGATGAATCCAGGTTCTGTTTACAGCATCTTGATGTTCGCATCCGTGTTTGGCGACATCGCGGTGAACGCACATTGGAAGCGTGTATTTGTCATCACCATACTGTCGTATCACCCGGCGTGATGATACGGGGTGCCATTGGTTACACGTCTCGGTCACCTCTTGTTCGCATTGACGGCACTTTGAACAGTGGACTTTATATTTCAGATGTGTTACGAGCCGTGGCTCTACCCTTCATTCGATCCCTGCGAAACCCTACATTTCAGCAGGATAATGCACGACCGCATGTTGCAGGTCCTGTACGGGCCTTTCTGGATACAGAAAATGTTCAACTGCTGCGCTGGTGAGCAAATTCTCCAGATCTCTCAGCAATTGAAAATGTCTGGTCAATGGTGGCCGAGCAACTGGCTCATCACAATTCGCCAGTCACTACTCTTGATGAACTGTGGTATCGTGTTGAAGCTGCATGGGCAGCTGTACCTGTACACGCCATCCGTTTGACTCAATGCCCAGGCGTATCAAGGCCGTTATTACGGCCAGAGGTGGTTGTTCTCGGTACTTATATCTCAGGATCTATGCACGCAAACTGTGTGAAAATGTAATCACATGTCAGTTGCAGTATAATATATTTGTCCAATGAATACCTGTTTATCATCTGCTTTTCTTCTTGGTGTAGCAATTTTAATGGCCTGTAGTTTATATTACATGCTTTTCCCATAGCTCACACCTATTTTGCCGAGTACCCTATAACACTACTAGGACTGCGTGGTGGCGCAATGTTTACGTAGCTTGCGTAATCAAATACCAAGTTTGGTATATTACTTATTATGTCCCAACAGAACAAGTAATCCTGTCAAAGAAAAGCCACATATAACACTACACTCTGCTACTATTACACCATAACCCCAAAGTAGGAGTCAGTTTACAAAACAAAATTATTTTGTTATAATAAATATGGTATTACGCAATCAGAACAGTGTTACCCTCTGAGAGGAATTTTGTTGTTTGACCATGTTGTACCTAACGGAAGTGGCTTATCGGAAATGAAAGTCAGAATTACGTAACTAATTAAACAGTGACTAACGAAGAAATTGCCTTCCTGCACTGTTAAACTGATAATGGTAAAACGGCCGCCAGCCTAACTAGGCAAAAGAATGATCAACATTCTCGTTGAAGAAAATAGTAATTAATAATTTTAACAGATAAACACAACCTATACTTGACCACAAGCGAGTGCAATTAACTCTGATACATATATATACATATGATAAGGTTGAAACCAACAACTAGAGCAGCAGAAGCAATTTGCAAAATTATAACAGCTACCAAAACACACTATTACTTTACACAAAGTGACTTGTCTTTATAACGTTATTATTAATATGCACTTCTAATACACGAGAGAGAGAGAGAGAGAGTAAACCTGAATATATAATTTCCTACTATTGCAGTTTTCCACTTTTACTGCAGTGAGACACAAAATTAACATATATGCAAGACACTGACTCACCTTCTGCGATTTGCAATAATAAGCAGTAATGTAATCATTTACTAAGCAAGAAACATTATAAGCCTCAGTCTTAAGAACTTTTACTTGAAGTTGGCAACAACACGTTAATAAGCAGTTTTCACTAGGAAAATTATTTTTCAGTTCAAGAGGCTTTAATTAATAAAATCACTCTAGGCTCCAATGTACTTTCAGTAAGGACACTCGGTAATCAGTATAGTCCAAACGGTGAGGATCCTAAGAGGTTATGATGAGGAGAAAAGTCAAGGTAGATACACAAATTCAGATTTAAATTACCTTATATTTCAGCACATTAGCACATCCTTTAAGCTGATCCTTCACCGTACATCATAATGTGACTATGAAGCAATGATTGCGCAATGTGGTGGCAACTGCATGCAGGTAGGTGGAATTGCAGGCCGATTTCTTGATGGCGATGATAGAGACAAATTCCAGAATATTTCCAACTATTCGAGCCCTTGGAGAGAAGCATGAAAATCCTCTCTCGGAAATCAGCACAATATGCGTCTTTCCCATGGAATAGCACGGACTCGTAACTCGTGTCCGTCTGGTGACTCGTCTCCGACGGCTTCCGTCTCCGTCTCCGTGTGCTTTCCGACTGCTGGCTTCCTCGTCTACTTCCGTGTCCGTCTCCGACCGGTGGCTACCAGTCCCACCTTTTTCCGCAAGGCCAAACACAATTTGCGCATTCTGATGCAATACTGTTCCCGTGGGGAACCACTACACCTTATGGTGCAATAATTGCTAAGATTCCTAAGTGAGGATCAGCAGTTTACATAACAACAAACAAACGCATTGGATAACACAGAACTTTTACACATATTAACAAATAAAGAAATATACAGTTATGTGTTACCCATTCAATCACACACATTTACAGAAGTAACATTAAATAAATAAAAGCAAAATAAATCAGTAGGTCATTAGAGCTATGGTGTTACACATGCCCCATGTTTCGTTGAAGTTTCCTGTAAGGGACACTTCAAGGAAACATCCATAACACCTAAGTGGTGGTGGCTACAGAAAAGAAATTATACCATCCAACTTCAGTTGGGAAAAAAAATACATATTACAGACATACAGCATATACATTAAGAAATTTTATACTTTTTTTTTAAGAAAAAACATTTTAAAATTGAGACATTTACACTAATTTTCATCCACAGACTGGTTTAAGGAAATTAATTTTCATCATTACACAGGATACCTTTAAGCATGTTCATTTCACACACATATAGTTTAAATAAAAGACAAACAGTACACAAAATAATCTATACATTAGTAGAATAGGTATAGCTTTCAAAAAAAATAAACACACATACAATAGCACAGAACATTTTTAACCTAACAAAGCAGAAATTTATCATTCAATATTTTTAAAGGAATGTAAATATTCAAACACACAAGCATGTTAATGATTATAGTACTTTTTCAAGGTTTTCTCAAAATAGTTAACTTTAAAGCTGCTCTTCATTAATAGCAGTCCAAAATGTTTGTTGCACATAAACACATTAACCTATTCAGATCCTATCTTTAATCATCACTGCTGTGATTTAAAACAGACAGTCCAAAACAAACATCTACATCCATTTGAATAAGAATTGATATATATTTTATAACAACTTTTCACTGACTGCAGAAAGAATAGTCAGTTCATAGCTCATTGAGCAAAAAATCTAACTTACTTCACTGCTTGCCTCAGCACTAGCAGTCCAAGTTATACACATTCTGCCCATTATTGTTTTGGCAGTCTTTATAAACATTTAGGCACAAAAACACACTTTAGGTTTGGCAGTTCATGCCCACGTATCAGCTCCTTGCCCCACAATGGCAAGTCCTTTGGCTACTGCTCAACACAGCAAATTTGGTAGTCCTTAACTTCAGGACCACAGCATTTTTATTCATTTATCTTGTTTCATTGCCCAACAACATACTTTTGAGCAGTTCATTATCATCATCTTCATGTTTTTCATCATTCTGTCACACTTTTGGTACAAATTGCATTAATGGTATAAAACATGATACCTGCAACTTTGAAACAGTTATTAGACACTGGCAACAAAACCATTTCTTTTCAAATGACAACTTCAGAAAATATATACATTGGTCAAGAAAATTTTAAATGACATTTTTGGCATAATGACAATGTTCAGGGGTTATTTAAGTCCCTGATTTATAGTTTTTCTCCCCTCTTTCTTACTCATCAATATTTCTTCTAAAGTCAGTATTCAGTATAATTACACATTTAGGTTATCAATTATGTCAAGATCAGAACAGTAACTTTACATCCTTCTGTAAGTGACTTCTGCCTACTCTTTGTGGCACTAGACACATATATCTCATATTTACTTTACACATATTAATCAGGTTTCTCTCCTCAATTTTGACACAGAACATTTTTCAAAACATTTACATTTAGTCATATTGTGGCATTTATTTACCTTGTTTTCAGTATTCTTACCATTTCTCATCCATATTTTTCCTTTTAATTACTTTTCCATTACATTTTTTTCTTTTACAATACTCACTATACTTTCATTATTCTTGGTCATTTTCTAGTGTACCCATATTATTTATCCATTTCTATTTGTTCACAAACAATACACAGTATGTTACATTATTTCTACACTTTTCATTTTACTCTGATAGAGAAGAAGGAAAGAAGATAGTAAAAGTTCTGAATGATGAAGAGGAAGATTGGCAGCACGAAAAGAAACGGAAGTAGTGCTGGCAACAACTCGGGTCCCTGGTGCTCGTCAGGCACCTGACAATGCAAAGAGTGCATGTCCCCTGAGGCTTACTACATTTTATTCATCATTGGTTTCTGTGTACATACAATTTCAGGTCGACTATATTTCTAACTCCTAAAGGCTTCCTTGACCTAGGGTACACAAGAAAATAAGCATTTGCATGTGGAGTTCCTTGCACTTCAAAAGGCCCGTTGTAAACGTATTTGAATTTAGAAATTTCATTATTAATTTCGCTAAATTTTTCATGTGTCTTCACTAAAACATAATCTCCAAGCTTAAATTTAGTTGTTTTGAGATTATTATCATGCCTTTTAGATCTAGCGGTCGCTTTATCTTTCATTCTTTTCTTAACTAACTCTTTTTTATCATGCAGGTTAATTCCTACAATAGGTGGGAATTGCAAGATCTCTTCAATAATACTTTTACTTTTACGGTCCAACAGAATTTCTTCAGGGGTAAAACCGGTGGTTTCATGGTATAAGGTGTTCATGGTCTTTTCAAAGTCATTTACAAATCTGCCCCAAGCCTTATGGTTATGGTGACAGTAGGTTCTACCTAACCTTCCTAATTCACGCATATACCTTTCGACAGGGTTACTAGCCGGGTGGTAAGCTGAAATATATTTAACTTGAACATCATGTTGCTTCATGCCTTCCTTCCAGATTTTTGAAATAAACTGTGGTCCATTATCAGACAAAACAGCTTTAGGTTTACCAATGGTGTTAAAATACTCAATCATTTTGCCAAAGACTGCTTTAGCAGTGGCTTTCCTAATTGGATATAATTTAACAAATTTGGAGAAAACTTCCAACACTACAACAATGTAAGACCAATTACCTGACGTTTTAGGTAAAGGACCATACAAATCCACTGACAGCAATTCTAATGTGTCCTCTGGTACTGTATTCTGCATGAAACCTTGATTTACTTTATTTGTCACTTTTGCCCTCTGACATACATCACAAGATCTTATTCTCTCAGTAATTTTCTTAGTAGCACCTACATTAATTATAACCACATCAGTCAACTTTTCAATACACTTCTTGGGACCACAATGCCCTAAGGCAAGATGAAAATAATCAATCACTTCAGTCTCAAATTGCCTAGGCCAACACACTTTCCATTCTTCTGTACTGGTATTCTTTCTCCTGTACAAAACTCCATTAAATATCTTGTAAAATTTATTTATTTGTGGAAAATTAGGGTTACTAAAATTAACTTTCACTGATTTCCAAATTTCATCTTCATTCTGGTGGAATCTCATACTTTTACAAATTTGCTCAATTCTTTTTCTACCTGGAACCTCCTTAATATATCTTATATAAAATTTGCCATCTTCATTACATTCCCTTGGTAAGTTGTTCATACCCTCAGGCAATCGTGATAGAGCATCAGCTACATAATTGTAACTACCTTTAATGTATAATATCTCATAATCAAACTGTTGTAAGTACAGGGCCCATCGACTCAACCTGCCGGTAAACAGTCGACAGTTTTTTAAAAAGGTTAATGCCTTGTGGTCTGTATGAATTATGGTTTTATGCCCCCATAAATAAATCCTAAATTTCTTTAATGCCCAAATGATTGCTAAGGCCTCTTTCTCTGAAATAGTATAGTTTTTCTCATATTTAGTTAAAGTCCTACTAGCAAAAGCAATAGTCTTATGTTCTGTTTCCCCAGTTTCTGTGTTTTCCTGAAATAATTCAACACCAATACCATAAGCACTACTGTCTGTAATGATGTGGAAAGGCTCACTTAAAACTGGGTGATATAAAATGTTTTCCCTTACTAACTCAGTTTTCAAATTTTCAAAATCTTTCTGACATTCAGATGTCCAAATATATACACTATTTTTCTTCAACAAGCTATTCAAATGTGGGCTGTTGAAAGCTTGCCCCTTCGCAAATTTGCGGTAAAACCCACAAAGACCTAAAAACGCTTTCAACTGTTTCTTATTCTTTGGAGGAGGGCACTTTTCAATAGCATTAAGCTTTTCTGGGTCCTTGGTAATCCCAGATGTGGTTACTATGTGCCCTAAAAACTTAATTTCTTGTCTCACAAATTCACACTTTTTAAACTTTAAAGTCATGCCCCCTGCTTGAAGAGCAATAAGGGTTTTGTTTAACAGGTCACAATGCTCCTCCCAGTTATCAGTAGCAATCAATAGGTCATCTACATATACAGTCAATCTGGCACAAAGTTCTTTTCCTAATACAGAATCCAAAGCCCTAATGAAAACAGAAACAGAAGTATTCAAACCAAATGGTACAACTTTGTATTGGTAACATTTTCCTGCAAACAAAAAAGCTGTATATTTCCTAGAATCTTTGTGTAATGGGATCTGCCAATATCCAGCAGTAAGGTCTAAACTGGTTAGATATTTTACATTATGGAACTTTTGTAATAAATCATCTAAATTTTCAGGCCTGTCTACTTCCTTCCTGACAATTTTATTCAAAGTTCGTGCATCAACAACTACTCTTACACCTCCATCCTTTTTATTGACTATTATAAGTGGACTATTGTATTCGCTATTGCTTCTTTCTATTACCCCCCATTCCAACATTTTATCAATCTCAGCTTGTACTGCTTCTTTCTTAGCTATAGGTATTGGATATGGTCTGACAAAGAATGGTTCATGTTCTAGGATATCCATACGGTATTCAAAGTTAGTTATGACACCTGGTTTATCAGAGAAAACTTTCTTATTATTATTCAAGATATTAAATAAATCACCTTTCTGTTCACATGATATTCCTTGGATAACATCAACAATTTCCCTAAAGCTGTCAGTTTTTTGATCATCCTGCAATAATCCTCTCACATGGTATATTTCATATAGTTGGGATAAACCATCATTTTCAGATTCTATTTTTAACAAAATGGGTTCTACATTCACAGCTTGGACCTGGTTGTCACCTTCAAGTTTAATTTCTATTATTTTGGTTTCCCTATTAATCTTAACAGTTCCACTACTGCAATCTAAAATTACGTTCTCCTTGTCTAGCCAATCAATACCTAGAATCATTTCAGCACTTAATTCAGGGATCACTAAAAAATCATGTTCAAAGTTTTGGCTTCCTATTTCAAAGTCCATCAATACTTGTTTTTGAATAGGTTTGCTGGACCTACCAGTAGCTCCTATAATTTTCACTCCACTAACAGACATTATTACTAACCCTGGTTTACATGAAATATGATCAAAGAATGATTCTGATATGGCACTGATTTGGGATCCTGTGTCTAAAAGTACTTGCAGTTCAGTGTTACAAACATTTACAGGTATTATAGTTTGTTTAATCATCCTCTGTTCCTTTTCCTCCTGTTCTTCCCATAACAAATCCTGCTCAACCATAATGTCTTTCCAGGAAATATTACCTACTGATTTCAGTTGTATATCAGGTGGCTTTTTGGGTTTTGGAATTTCAAAGTCTTTAGCAAGGTACAACATCTCCTGCTCTGTTATTATTTTATCAGGTGGTCCTTTTTGTTCCTGTAATTCACACTCAGTTAAAACATTTATTAAAGCTTGCCCCAGTATAGTATCATCTGGGGTTTCCTGTAAATTATGCCCCTGTGTTACATTATTGAATAATTCATTCGGTTTTGACCCAGTTCTACTTTCTATATCTTGCTTTGGAAAAATGTCACTAATTTTCTCATACCCTCTTTCAGTAAAAGTATATTCACTTTCATTTACACCTGAAAATTCATCTTCACTGGAGTCATCACTACTCCCTTCCTCACCATCAGATTCACTTAAGTACCCAACTTTTGAACAATAGAGAAAGTTAGTATATTCATTTTGATCTATATTCATATACCCTTCATCATCTGAACTATCACTGATTTCATTTTCGTTATCAGATTCTAGTAGGAAAGCAACTTTTAAACAGTGAGGCAGATTATCACTAGATGTTTCAACCACTTCGTTTTTCGACTCATTTTCTACATAATGGACATCATTTGGACAGTCAGACACTTCGGTTATATCACTTTGAACGATTTCAGCCTTAACTTCATATTTAGTATAATCGTCATATATTTCGATAACTTTCATTTCATTTTCTTCCATGCTATCAGTTTCAGGCAATCGTGCGAAATTACCACACCCTTCTACCTCAGAATCACAAAATACCTTTCCATCAACAACAATTTCGTCTGCACTGCTTATAATGTCATGTTCACTAACGTCCTCCTTTACATCATTTTCACCTATTTTTCGTTGTGCACACGTCTTTTGCGTGGCATATTCTACCTCCCTTGCCTCTTTATTCATCATAACTTCCCTCATATCTACGTCTTTTACCTCACACACATCAATAGCAGTGCCAATATTTCCCTTTTTACTCGCCTTTTCTACCTCCCTTTCATTCTTTAATAAAGTCTTTTCGCACGATTCCGATACTAAGTTATCCTTATTATATGACATATTAACTTTATTTTCATTTTTACACTCATCTACTACTGAAACCGGCCATCGGAAGTGTCCGATCCCGCCTCTCCTGTTTCTCTCTACGGCAGGCATCTTGTTCTGACGTCTGCTGTTTGTGTCTGCTGCCAAATACAATGTACGCTGCTCCGGCAACCGCTGGCCCGAGGACGAACGGTCACGCAACTGCGCACTGGGAATGCCACTACGTAACACTCCGCGCCCGTCTGCTATAGGCGCGCCCTTAAACTTCCTGCCCCGTAGTTTACATCTTTCCTTCTCGAATCTAATATTTGACATCTTTTCTTTGGGTCCAAAACCGGTTTCCGCGTGAATCCGACCCGTAACACACGCGGTTTTCAGTTTTCCATTTCGTCTCTAGTTTGGAAATTCCGCGTCATGTACCCTCTGCCACGCATCGTATAATTTCCTCTACCTCTCGCGCGACCTCTTTGAACCGTATTTACACGAAATTTATCATTTTCGTGTCGTTCAGCTTGGTCATTACTTTCTCGCGAATAATTGTTGTTATTACGTGGACGGGAATCGCGATTTCTTCGCCAGTGACCTTCATCTTCTACCCTTTCCAGAAATACAGAAAAACTACTGTGGGTACTCCCAACATACCGTTTAGAATCCTCAGGTAGTTTCTGCCAAAGAACCCAAACGATCTCGGCTTCAGTCCTTCTTGCTTTCAAATGTATCAGTTTTCTGTACCACGATTCGCAAAACTCTTTCATAGTTTGTCTACCCCTGGTATCATACACCCTGGCCATTAGGAACTCACGCCACAACTGGTCTTGTTTTCGTTCTGACCAGTACTCGTCAATAAATTTTTGTTTAAAGCTTTCAAAAGACATCTGGTTTGTATCCAGATTCAACCCCCACCTTTTTGCTTCTCCTGTTAATGCACTGATTACAACATTAATTTTTTCCTGGTCAGTCAAATATTCAGGAAAATTTCTTTCGCAATTCTTTACAAAATCAAGAGGGTGCCAACCGATATATCTCTTTGCAGGGTCGAATTTTTCCTCGCCCTCTAATATTTTACTGAAAGGCATTTTTTCAGTAAAATGTGTAGGTCCTGTTTGTATTTTTATTTCCAAGTCATGCATTTTGCCTTGGATTTGTGAAGTGTTATGTTCACACTTCTTTTCGCAAGTAACAACCTGTTTGGTTAATTCTCTACTTGTTTCTGTTACAGACTGTTTAATCTGCGCAAATTCCACGTTACATTCAGTTTGTATTTCGGATTTAATACCGAATACCTTTTCGTCCACTTTAGTGATGACTAAGGGTTCTATTTGATCTTGTATTTTAATTACTTCAGTGTCAAATCTTTCGTTAATGTCATCAATTTGTCCTTGTACATTGGCAATATTGCCATTGATGACAGTAATTTCGCTTTTAAGGTTTTTAATTTCATTACTCACAATGTCTACTTTTACATCAACCTTCTCAATCTGTTTACTAAGATTCTTTCCTTGCTCTTGCATTTGTTTACTAATATTGTCATTTTGCGCAGCATTTTGCTGTCCCTGTGCTGCAATTAGCTGTCCCTGTGTTGCCATTAGTTGTCTTTGTTCTGCCATTTGTGCAGACAACATTTTTAACAATTCTATCATATCTGAATTCTTTTCACTTTTAGGTTCTGCTACATTTTCGTGTTCAAGATCTACTTTCCTTTCAGCTTTTGGTGATTCAAACATATCCCGCGATTCATTAGCATAGCCACTGTCTTCCACAACGTCGCTCATACTGTCTTGCTTAGAACGCGCGACACACATAGCTTCGATCTGTTTATTGACGTCTGCGTGAGAACGTACGTAATTTAACTCGCGTGTAGTGGCATCTGTTGGTGTGCTGCCTGAACTGCTTTCGGTTACATTCTGATCTCGCGTATCTAGATTCATTTCTAGTTTCCTGTCCATTTTAATTACTGTTCAGTACTAATACCTTTTATTTTCGATTTAAACTGAACTTTCACTATCCGGTCTCTCAAATAATGCACAGGTTCGTGCCGCTGGACGTTTTATGTTCACTCTATGTTTGTAAAAGGCTAACTACTTATAATTTTTTTCGTCTGTAGGTGCAGACTGAACAACGTCCTGTCACGCGGCGCCACATATAACACTACTAGGACTGCGTGGTGGCGCAATGTTTACGTAGCTCGCGTAATCAAATACCAAGTTTGGTATATTACTTATTATGTCCCAACAGAACAAGTAATCCTGTCAAAGAAAAGCCACATATAACACTACACTCTGCTACTATTACACCATAACCCCAAAGTAGGAGTCAGTTTACAAAACAAAATTATTTTGTTATAATAAATATGGTATTACGCAATCAGAACAGTGTTACCCTCTGAGAGGAATTTTGTTGTTTGACCATGTTGTACCTAACGGAAGTGGCTTATCGGAAATGAAAGTCAGAATTACGTAACTAATTAAACAGTGACTAACGAAGAAATTGCCTTCCTGCACTGTTAAACTGATAATGGTAAAACGGCCGCCAGCCTAACTAGGCAAAAGAATGATCAACATTCTCGTTGAAGAAAATAGTAATTAATAATTTTAACAGATAAACACAACCTATACTTGACCACAAGCGAGTGCAATTAACTCTGATACATATATATACATATGATAAGGTTGAAACCAACAACTAGAGCAGCAGAAGCAATTTGCAAAATTATAACAGCTACCAAAACACACTATTACTTTACACAAAGTGACTTGTCTTTATAACGTTATTATTAATATGCACTTCTAATACACGAGAGAGAGAGAGAGAGAGTAAACCTGAATATATAATTTCCTACTATTGCAGTTTTCCACTTTTACTGCAGTGAGACACAAAATTAACATATATGCAAGACACTGACTCACCTTCTGCGATTTGCAATAATAAGCAGTAATGTAATCATTTACTAAGCAAGAAACATTATAAGCCTCAGTCTTAAGAACTTTTACTTGAAGTTGGCAACAACACGTTAATAAGCAGTTTTCACTAGGAAAATTATTTTTCAGTTCAAGAGGCTTTAATTAATAAAATCACTCTAGGCTCCAATGTACTTTCAGTAAGGACACTCGGTAATCAGTATAGTCCAAACGGTGAGGATCCTAAGAGGTTATGATGAGGAGAAAAGTCAAGGTAGATACACAAATTCAGATTTAAATTACCTTATATTTCAGCACATTAGCACATCCTTTAAGCTGATCCTTCACCGTACATCATAATGTCACTATGAAGCAATGATTGCGCAATGTGGTGGCAACTGCATGCAGGTAGGTGGAATTGCAGGCCGATTTCTTGATGGCGATGATAGAGACAAATTCCAGAATATTTCCAACTATTCGAGCCCTTGGAGAGAAGCATGAAAATCCTCTCTCGGAAATCAGCACAATATGCGTCTTTCCCATGGAATAGCACGGACTCGTAACTCGTGTCCGTCTGGTGACTCGTCTCCGACGGCTTCCGTCTCCGTCTCCGTGTGCTTTCCGACTGCTGGCTTCCTCGTCTACTTCCGTGTCCGTCTCCGACCGGTGGCTACCAGTCCCACCTTTTTCCGCAAGGCCAAACACAATTTGCGCATTCTGATGCAATACTGTTCCCGTGGGGAACCACTACACCTTATGGTGCAATAATTGCTAAGATTCCTAAGTGAGGATCAGCAGTTTACATAACAACAAACAAACGCATTGGATAACACAGAACTTTTACACATATTAACAAATAAAGAAATATACAGTTATGTGTTACCCATTCAATCACACACATTTACAGAAGTAACATTAAATAAATAAAAGCAAAATAAATCAGTAGGTCATTAGAGCTATGGTGTTACAACCCTATGTCAACAGCTGTAGCGGGGTGTACCTCGCAGCCGACGCAGCTGCTGGGAAGGCCAGCAGGAGAGGCGGCGGCCGGCCATTTGTCGGCAGCTGATGACGCCGTCGCGGCCGGCTGCAGCCGCGCTCCGTCCCCCGAAATTGCGTTTGGTGGCCCGCGGCGACGCCGGCATCAGCGGCAGCGCGCTCTTTATTAAATTGCCGTCCGCCGCGCGGGCCGCCACTTGTGCTCGCAGGACGTAAGGGACTCGTGCTGCCCGCGCTCTCTACCCGCCCTCTCCCTCTCTCTCCAACCTGCTAAATTAATCCTCTCGTGGATCTTCCGAATTAGTGCTCTTTCTCGCCCGTCCTTCATCCTCTGTACAAATATGCAAACAGTTGTAAGCGCCGTCCGTATTTCACGATACCGCCAGTGTCCTCTTTACTGTCTCCTCGTCTGGTGGAGTGAGGCAAACAGCTATGCGTGGCGTTATTTAAACTGAACAACGTGATATGATCTTCGATGAGGAATTGCCTCTCGGTTATTAATTCTGTAAACCAGCAGTCGAGCGTATGGCGACCTAAAAATGTCAGTTGTGAGGGTTTAGTCACCTTTCCCTTTTCGTATAAACGCGAAGAACTGGTTGAATCAAGGAGCTGACGTAGCAACATGTAAAAATAACTTCATACATTGTTCATGGAGAAAACCGGTCGAAAAGCAATATTAAAATATTTAATTAGAAAACATTCTTCACCGTACAAAATAATTTCCTGCCCCGTGCCACCGATCCAACAGTCACCATGGAGTAATTGAAGATCATTTCTCATGGATCGAAAATTTTGTATATCCATCCTCTTAGTAGGTCTCTGTTACGACGGCCGTTTACCATCGCGACAAAAAATAAAAAGACCGACAGCGCTCCTTGTTGTTGTTGTGGTCTTCAGTCCTGAGACTGCTCTGATGCAGCTCTCCTTGCTACTCTATCCTGTGCAAGCCTCTTCATCTCCCAGTACCTACTTCAACCTACATCCTTCTGAATCTGCTTAGTGTATTCATCTCTTGGTCTCCCTCTACGATTATTTACCCTCCACGCTGCCCTCCAATGCTAAATTTCTGATCCCTTGATGCCTCAGAACATGTCCTACCAACCCGTCCCTTCTTCTTGTCAAGTTGTGCCACAAACTCCTCCCCAATTCTATTCAATACCTCCTCATTAGTTATGTGATCTACCCATCTAATCTTCAGCATTCTTCTGTAGCACCACATTTCGAAAGCTTCTATTCTCTTCTTGTCTAAACTATTTATCGTCCATGTTTCACTTCCATACATGGCTACACTCCACACAAATACTTTCAGAAACGACTTCCTGACACTTCAATCTATATTCGTTGTTAACAAATTTCTCTTCCTCAGAAACGCTTTCCTTGCCATTGCTAGTCTACATTTTATATCCCCTCTACTTCGACCATCATCCGTTATTTGGCTCCCCAAATAGCAAGCCGCATCTACTACTTTAAGCCTCTCATTTCCTAATCTAATTCCCTCAGCATCACCTGACTTAAAAGCTTTTCTTGATGTTCATATTATATTCTCCTTTCAAGACACTGTCCATTCCGTTCAACAGTTCTTTAAAGTCCTTTGCTGTCTCTGACAGAATTACAATGTTATCGGCGAACCTCAAAGTTTTTACTTCTTCTCCATGAATTTTAATACCTACTCCCAATTTTTCTTTTGTTTCCTTTACTGCTTGCTCAGTATACAGATTCAATAGCATCGGTGAGAGGCTACAACCCTGTCTCACTCCCTTCCCAACCACTGCTTTCCTTTCATGCCCCTCGACTCCTATAACTGCTATCTGCTTTCCGTACAAATTGTAAATAGCCTTTTGCTCCCTGTATTTTACCCCTGACACCTGCAGAATTTGAAAGAGAGTATTCCAGTCAACATTGTTAAAAGCTTTCTCTAAGTCTACAAATGCTAGAAACCTAGGTTTGCCTTTCCTTAATCTATTTTCTAAGACAAGTCGTAGGGTCAGTATTGCCTCACGTGTTCCAACATTTCTACGGAATCCAAACTAATCTTCCCCGAGGTAGACTTGTACCAGTTTTTCCATTTGTCTGTAAAGAATTCGTGTTAGTATTTTTCAGTCGTGGCTTATTAAATTGATAGTTCGGTAATTTTCACATCTGTCAACACTTGCTTTCTTTGGGATTGGAATTATTATATCCTTCTTGAAGTCTGAGGGTATTTCGCCTGACCCATACATCTTGCTCACTAGATGGTACAGTTTCGTCAGGACTGGCTCTCCCATGGCCGTCAGTAGTTCTAATGGAATGTTGTCTACTCCTGGGGCCTTGTTTCGACTCAGGTCTTTCAGTGCTCTGTCAAACTGTTCACGCAGTATCATATTTCCTGTTTCATCTTCATCTACATTCTCTTCCATTTCTATAATCTTGTCCTCAAGAACATCGGTCTTGTATAGACCCTCTATATACTCCTTCCACCTTTTTGCTTTCCCTTCCTTGCTTAGAACTGGATTTCCATCCGAGTTCTTGATATTCATGCGAGTGGTTCTCTTTTCAGTATTAAAATATTTAATTAGAAAACATTCCTCACCGTACAAAATAATTTCCTTCCCCGTGCCATCGATGCAACAGTGATCATGGAGTAACTGAAGATCATTTCACATAGATCGAAGCTTTTGTATATCCATCCTCTTAGCAGGTCTCTGGGACGACGGCCGTTCACTATCGTGACAAAAAATAAAAAGACCTACAGCCGTCCTTATGATATTATTTTATTTTGTCGGTATCAGTTTCAACGCTTCATTACGTCGTCTTCAGGCCTGTATGCATACAGTCTTGCCATTGTTCTCATTCTGTTTTAATGTGTTTCTATGTAACTTGATTGATAAGTTGATAATGCTATCTTTAATGTTTTATGCATACACGCCTGAAGATGACGCACTGAAGCGTTGAAACTGGTAGCAAAAAAATAAAATAAAATCATAAAGACGACTGTAGATGTTTATATTTTTTGTCTGGATCGAAACTAATCACCTTTTAAAATTAAATTAAATTATTTTGTGCAGTCGAGACTGCTTTTCAATTACATTTTTCAACTCCAACGTATCACACCTGGCAGTAAAAGTGACACGTTGTGGGGCGGCGGTTATAATTGAAAATTAATCGTTTGCTGTATAAAAGTTTGAATGTTGAATCAGTTTCTGGCTTTTAGAATGTTGTTAATGCTGTCTTTCGCCGTTCTCAACACTGGCTCTCTATTTACTTTTTTAGCCCCCAGAAAGTGATTTAACAAAACGTGAAGCCTGTAATTAGAGTTCCTAGTGCCCACTTCATTTGAGAATACAATTATAGCTGCAGCTTATAGCTCTGAGGAATTAGGAGATTGTCCGGGATTTATAATCAAAAAACGATATTCCAAAATAGTTGAGTATATTCTGAAAGTCACTGATAAAAAACACAAGTATCCCTACAACCTAACTAACAGAGCAGTTCAGAGTCTAATGCGCTGATGCAACTATAAATGTCCCAATTAAATGTTAAAAAGAATGCTCGCCACAATTTGATGAGAGTATTTCATCAAACGCCACGCTAAATAATTGGTAGAATGTCTGTCCCGTGACGGCACGTGAAAATACGACAATACGCAAACTGAAGCTAGAATATGAAAATCATCCCAGAATTAACACTTCACTTGAAATGACTTCACGGTTACGCGTATCTCTAGTAACTTAATACGGCACCCGAGGCTGTTAGTCGCAGTGATACCGAAGCGACGCGACGCGACTCCCGACACAGATGGCGTGTTATTCAGCGTCTGGAGAGAACTGGGGCCTTGCTTCCTCGCGCAGCGTTCTTATATATAAAGCCGCGGTGCGGACGGCTAAGGGAACGCCTGATCAAATCGGCTCTCCCGACTAGCCGCTGGGCTAGTAACGCACCACTTCAAGTTACATAATAAATTATACCTTCTTTTGCTGATGGCCGATGAAGCTCTTAATTTAAATGTGCATTCAGCACGCAGGTAAGTATTGATAATAAAATTTTGACATGGCTAAGTTAAATATTTTGGGCGAGAGAATTAATTTAATTACACTGCACGCAGCAAATGAGCTCTGAACTGTCCCTTTTCAGATCCGCTATCGCTATAATTTTATAGGTATTCAAAAGAAACTTTTCACATCTTCATAGTCATAGCGGACCTCCAACCTATTTAAATCTAAACATCCTAATTTTATTTATCAGCCTACTTAATCTATCTTGCTTCCTTCAGTTTTGAGACGAAAACCAGAAAATCATGAATTTCCACTAAAATCTTAATTTGTGAAATCCAAAGTACTGTTTTTATTAAATCATTATGAAAGATGAATCTAAATATAAATTTTGAAGTCTCTAGCTCTTTTCTGTTGCGCCAATAATTTTTTCAGAAAAACGTCCAAATTTCGAAAATGGTTAAAGTTTTCGAACTGATATTTAACACACATTAATTTAGTATTACTTCAGACATGCTAGAAAAGTTTTAGGTCATTTGCTTGATTTTTAAGGTATTGCGCAACATTTATGACGTCAGAGCTAGTTACAGCAGACTGGCTGGCACACAATGGAAACTGATGTGAATTTACTACAGCGTGAGTAGGGTGCTTCCCTACATCTCCCTCTACTTAAATTTTTTGTTTATGAATGTTCATGAATGAAAAAAAAAATTTAATTACAAAAAGGTAAGCAAGAGTACAGTTTAACACCCTATGAAAAATCAAAATTGAAATGTAAACATGTAGAAACATTAAAAGAAAACTGATTACCTTCATTAATTATTTAAATTGTGGGCATGTTCACTGCCTTTTAAACAATGTCATTACTCAAAATTTTAAGCAAAGTCAATGAAATATTTTGGCATACATATTGCCTTAGACAAACAAACACATACAAATTGAAAAATTATGAAAATCTTAGATCCATTAAATGCATTAAATACATTTTTACATACACAAATTCAAAGAAAATAACATGATACATAAACAGATGATTATCTCTTAGCAGTCTTTTCTAAACCTGAAAGAAAAGTTCACAAATAATTTTTACACACGTGGTTGTAGCCGCTTTGGCTGGCGTCCTACACTTCCATTCACAAGGGCAGAGGAGGGGAAGTTGCTATGGTGTGCGTCCTTCACGTTCACTCTAAATTACATGGGGAAAGGGGAGGGGTCACTGTGAGTTGTGTCCAAGTCACTCCACGCTTTCACGCAGCTACCAGGCTGCCATTATCTGGTTTGTCATGTAGAACAAGCAAAAAGAGTGCCTCAGACTCTGTTCACTTATTATCTAAGGGTGGGTCACAATGAAATGGGGATATATACATTTTATCCTTCAATATTTTGCTGGAACAAAGTTAACAGAACTTTTTCAGTATTACTCTCGCGATTACTTAATTGTCATAAAATCGTTAAACAAATGGCTCAAAACGCCTTTAGTCATGTAATAGAGAAAATTTATGCTCCTAAGGCATACAATCATAAATCCTATTTAATCTGAATTTATTATTTCTGGGCCGGAACACTGAACCAATGCTCGGTACATTCCTGATACCTTTGTATTTTATTCACTTAGTTGATTCATCTTCGATTACCTTATTCTTAGAGATAGTATGAGTATATTTGATTAGTAGTTGCTTTCTCGGCTTCTTTGTACATGTGAGTAACTTTTGGTAATAGTACAGTTCGGAGTTGTCAAAACACACTACGTTTAGTTGACTACTAACTCCACTTATTGGTCCTCTGCTGTTGTGTCAGTTCCACATCTGTAATTATGTACTTACTTACTTTGAAGTGAATTTATGCTGAGCTAAAATTAATGTTTTACGTCTGCCATTATGTTACTTATTTACTTTCCTAGTGTATGAACTTATTTAACACTCACTGTATTAACATTTAAAGCATAGGATAGCACATTTATTTCATATTCATAGTGTATTGCAGCTGATTAGTTTGCTCACGTGGCAATCCATTTCCACTCGATCGGACGCTGAAACCACAGGTAGTCTCTCTCGACCTACCACTAAAGTGCATCAAGTAATTATGGACGAGCGTAATGCTAAATTCCTTAAACCTATAGGACACCATGAGCTTCTCTGTCTCATCTAACATAAGGGTACCTATGGTCGCATTCACGCCTCCAACTCATAACCTCAATACGTGTAGGTGTATCCTGTCACACACTACACCAAAATGATGGCCAGCTCCAACCTTATAAATACTTCAGGGACGTGTCCATCACGTCTCAACCACAAACACTGCTCAATTCTATTACCCTGCCATTCCTTGCTACAAAAGGTGAGTTTATTCTTACAACTTATCTGCATATTTTTCATAACACTAATCAATCTCTTTTACTATTAATTAATTAGCTCTACAGCATACAATAGGTTTCACCATCACTTCAGATCCTGCTTGAACACGAATTTGTACATCTTTTTAAAATATTATTGGTGGACCATTTCCTATAAAACAACACTTTGTACTTACTATATTACGAGGGTTCTACACATAATTGTTACTCAAACACATTTGTTATCTTAATTACGTCATACTTCTCTATTGTTTGCCACTATTAGGTTTGTTACATTAGGTATTTTCTTTCACTAATCGGTGGATAGAATAGTTACAGAACTCATGGCTTGATAGCTATGACGGAAAATTTTCATGTGTTGGGAAGAAGAGGTCAAAAATTTTTGGGGACAGGAAAGATGAAGAATGAGTGAGACCTGAAATGGGAAAGAAGATCTCACACAGCTGGGACTGCACAGCTGGCACACTGTGTAGAGGTTACAGAACAACCTCCTCCCTACAGCATTCATTAGTTTATTATTGGTTTGATAACCATAACGGAAAATTTTGTGTTGTAAAGAAGAGGTCGAAATTTTTGTGGATAGGAAAGATGAAGAATGAGTGAGACCTGAAATGGGAAAGAAGATCTCACACAGCTGGGACTGCACAGCTGCCACACTGTGTAGAGGTTACAGAACAACCTCCTCCCTACAGCATTCATTAGTTTATTATTGGTTTGATAACCATACCGGAAAATTTTCGTAATGGAAAGAAGGGGGTCGAAATCTTTGTGGACAGGAAAGATGAAGATTGAGTGAGACCTGAAAAGGGAAAGAAGATCTCACACAGCTGGGACTGCACAGCTGCCACACTGTGTAGAGCTTACAGGACAACCTCCTCCCTACAGAATTCATTAGTTTAAGAAAATTTTCATTATGGAAAGAAGGGGGCGAAATTTTTGTAGATAGGTAAGATGAAGAATGAGTGAGACCTGAAAGGGAAAGAAGATCTCACACAGCTGGGACTGCACAGCTGCCACACTGTGTAGAGGTTACAGAACAACCTCCTCCCTACAGCATTCATTCACTACCTATGAACACGCCACGTCGATCTGAAAATACCTTATGATGCCTTTTTAGAACCTGTCTCAGTTCTTCCTTCTGATTGGCTGAAATCTTATCGATTTCCTGCAATTTAGCTTCTATTTTGTCTAAAATAAATGCTTCTTCTTCTTCTTCTGTGTTTAGCTTACTTGTACTAAGATTAACACCTTCGTCCCAATACCTCCTATTTTTCAGAACTCGTATAGGCAGCTCCCAAGTTTCATCATAAGTTACTTCATGTTTATCACTAAAAGGTACTATAATTACTCCAGTTATTGGCAAGACCATTTTTAACTGGCTTCTTTCAAAGTCAACAACACTCTGATATTTTGACAAGAAACCTATGCCAATTAAAACCTCAATACGAAGATTGTTTACAATTAAACATGGATGATCAATTAAATTACCATTAATGTTAAAGGGCAGTAAAGCTTCTTGCTTTACGGTTTTTGACACCTTGCCAGTAGCACCAATTATTCTTAGTCCTGATACCCTCATTACTGTAAGCTTGTCTTTACCAGGTAATGCATCAAAGAAGGACTGAGATATTGCACTCACCTCACTTCCACTGCCTAAGAGACAATGTACAATGATACCCAACATGTTCACTATTATTATAGGGTGGCTTATTCTAGGTTGTACAGGTGGTCCCTCAAATTCATCCAATAGTTCCTTTTGGATTTGTCTCCAACTAAAGTGATCGACATCTGTCTTCATTACATTTAGGTTACAGTGTGTAGGGGTTTCCTGAGTTACATATTCAGCTGCCTTTTCCAGTCGGTCTATTAATTTCAAATCGAAACACCGCACGACTTCATTACATTTAGTTGGCTGAACATAACCCAAATTACTGTAGTCTGAGCGATTCTGCGCCTCCAGACCGGGCATAACACTAGTTACAGCTAAACAACTTTCACCATTATCGTCGGTTTCCTTCTCAAGTGACAACTGGTCACAGCTACTGGGTTCATCGACCCCCAACAGCCTACCCTCTACATTCTCACTTATCTCCTGTCCTAAATCTATTAGTACATTATCAACATCCTGCACAGGCACTTTAGATAAGAGCACATCATCTTCATCGTAAATATAAGCATGAATTTCTTCTGCTTCTTCACCTGTCAATTCAGTATTTTGTAGCTCCTCCCTATCGTTACATTGCTGCGCCTTCTCTTTCTCTTCCCACTTAGAAAGCGTCTTTAACACGATATCTATCAAATACTGTGAGTGATCTAATATTTCTGTTGTATCCTTAGGTGCTACCGACTCTTCATCCACATGTTCAGTTTGAGTATTCTGATCTGTCTTACCAATTCCCGTAACTACTGGCTTAGGAAAAGTAACCGCCTGGTGAGCGCCAGTGTCCTCATAGACGGGAACTAGTTTTTCTGCCTCGGCCTACTACTGTTTCCTTTATTTTCATTATAATTAACTGGCACAGCATTGCCTTCCGTACTGTTGTTTACCTGCATAATTCTGTTTGGAACAAAATTATTATCACTTGGATGCCACTGTTGGTTCTGATAATCATTTCTCCAATTCCTACCTCTCTTAGGATGGCGAACACCTACTGTTCTGATGTTTACATTGCCATTTTGCTCGTTCGTAAAATTACTGCTATTGTTATTAGCATTTCGGTTATTACGTGCTTGCTCCTCATTGGCAGCAACACGTTCTACACGTTCCAGATATTCAATGAAACGATCCAGATTGTCTCTAGGGGCTGATATAATTCTAGTTTGCCAATACCATGGCAGTTTGGCTTCAAGACGTAGTATAATCATTTCAGGTTTTAGCTTTTCGTCCAAATGTGACAAACGTGAGATCCATGACCTAGCAAACTCTTTAATTGATTCCTTGCCTGCATTGAAGCGTTTTCCACTCCAAAATTCTCTCAACACTTCATTTTGCTTGTTACTAGACCAATACTCATTAATGAAAGCAGTTTTAAACTCCGCTAATGTTTTACACTTCAACATAACATCAGCTGACCAACGCATGGCGTCACCTGCTAAATGGCTGCTAATAAATGAGATTTTTTCTCGTTCAGACCAAGTTGCTGGAATCACATCTTCAAAATCGTTCCAGAAATCTAGCGGATGGATATTTTTATCTGGATCGAACCGCAAGAACGGCCGACACCCGATAAAAGCGGCGTTTGCAGCTACAACCTGTTGTATACTACCATTACCAGAAGTTACTGAAGCTACTTTACTCTCAATGTTAGCAATGTTAGTACTGATATTTTCTACTATCATTTCAACATTATCTACTCTTTGTACAATATGAGTAGTATCAGTTTTGATTGCATCTACTTCTGCTTGACATATATTTACTTTTATATCAACATCTTTAAATCTATCTGAGCACAGTTTAGATTCCGCCTCGATCTTTTCTGTTAACTTGTGCTCCAACTTCGCATCTTCCATTTGGAAGTCTTTGCGAACCTCAGCAACTTCGGATTTTACTGTTTTATACATTTCCGAAAACTGTTGAGCAACCTCCTTCTTAATATCCTCATGATTGTAATCAATTTTATCGTTCAAACTGTCCAGATCTTCTTTCAACTTATTGCAACCAGCCTTGAAGGTATCGTCCATTACCTCCAATCGTTTATTAAAATTTGTTTGGCTGGCCACAATCCTGTTATTTACCTCAATTATATCAGATTTTAATTCAGCTGTCATTCTAGCATTACTGGCTGACATTTTTGCATTACTGCTTTTGACCTGTTCACTTATTTCAGACTTTAATTCAGCTGTCATTCTAGCATTACTGGCAGCTATTGCTTGTAATATAACATTTAAATGAACAGCCCCAGCATCTTTGGGTTGCTCACTAGCTGGCTTTTTATCACACTCAGGTGACGAAAAACTAGCTCCAATACCAGAATCATCAAAACTAAATGAAACTTCTGATTGATCAGTCATATATAACTTCTCCTGTTTAAACTCTACCATCTCTGATGGTTGTTTCGTTTTTAACTCATCAGAAAAACTGTCATCCAATAAATTAACAATTTCTGCTTTCTGCTTAACTACAGGGGTCTCTATTATTGAATCATTGCCCCTTTTTAAACTACTGTCAGGAGACAATATTTCATATTTCACCTTAACATTACTACTTTCATGCATATTACACTTGAACCGTTGTCTGGATTTACAGTTCCCTCAACAGACATAGGTTCTGATTTAAGTTTAACCTCAGTTTATTTTGGCGGTTCCATCGCCGACAGTCTTTTAGTGCAGGTTAGTAAAATTTTTAACAGCTTTTCACTTAACTTAGTTCCTTCTGCACGACGTATGGCGTTGCCGGCGTGGCGTACCAGGATTACTGATGCGACGTAGCACGTTGAACTGCAGACGGCACTCTGACGACTGTTGTGTGTTTGCGTGGCCCGCAATTGCAGGCGCGGTTCCGGCTGCTCCGACGGACGACTGCGGTGCGGCGAAACTGGCTTCTCGCGATGCCAGCAGCACCGCTAGACTCAGTGCCAGCTCCGTCAATCCAGATGCGTTGTTAATCCAATTGCGTCGTCCGCATGCACACGTAACACTTTCACTATTCTATTACTCAGCTGCGTGTCGCATTTCACTCGCGAATCCGAATAGTTAAAAATCACTTTAACTTTGTTGATTTCCCGGCCGATGCACCATATGTGGGGCGGCGGATAGTTGTGAAAATAGTGATTGCTGTATAAAAGTTTGAATGTTGAATCAGTTTCTGGCTTTTAGAATGTTGTTAATGCTGTCTTTCGCCGTTCTCAACACTGGCTCTCTATTTACTTTTTTAGCCCCCAGAAAGTGATTTAACAAAACGTGAAGCCTGTAATTAGAGTTCCTAGTGCCCACTTCATTTGAGAATACAATTATAGCTGCAGCTTATAGCTCTGAGGAATTAGGAGATTGTCCGGGATTTATAATCAAAAAACGATATTCCAAAATAGTTGAGTATATTCTGAAAGTCACTGATAAAAAACACAAGTATCCCTACAACCTAACTAACAGAGCAGTTCAGAGTCTAATGCGCTGATGCAACTATAAATGTCCCAATTAAATGTTAAAAAGAATGCTCGCCATAATTTGATGAGAGTATTTCATCAAACGCCACGCTAAATAATTGGTAGAATGTCTGTCCCGCGACGGCACGTGAAAATACGACAATACGCAAACTGAAGCTAGAATATGAAAATCATCCCAGAATTAACACTTCACTTGAAATGACTTCACGGTTACGCGTATCTCTAGTAACTTAATACGGCACCCGAGTCTGTTAGTCCCAGTGATACCGACGCGACGCGACGCGACTCCCGACACAGATGGCGTGTTATTCAGCGTCTGGAGAGAACTGGGGCCTTGCTTCCTCGCGCAGCGTTCTTATATATAAAGCCGCGGTGCGGACGGCTAAGGGAACGCCTGATCAAATTGGCTCTCCCGACTAGCCGCTGGGCTAGTAACGCACCACTTCAAGTTACATAATAAATTATACCTTCTTTTGCTGATGGCCGATGAAGCTCTTAATTTAAATGTGCATTCAGCACGCAGGTAAGTATTGATAATAAAATTTTGACATGGCTAAGTTAAATATTTTGGGCGAGAGAATTAATTTAATTACACTGCACGCAGCAAATGAGCTCTGAACTGTCCCTTTTCAGATCCGCTATCGCTATAATTTTATAGGTATTCAAAAGAAACTTTTCACATCTTCATAGTCATAGCGGACCTCCAACCTATTTAAATCTAAACATCCTAATTTTATTTATCAGCCTACTTAATCTATCTTGCTTCCTTCAGTTTTGAGACGAAAACCAGAAAATCATGAATTTCCACTAAAATCTTAATTTGTGAAATCCAAAGTACTGTTTTTATTAAATCATTATGAAAGATGAATCTAAATATAAATTTTGAAGTCTCTAGCTCTTTTCTGTTGCGCCAATAATTTTTTCAGAAAAACGTCCAAATTTCGAAAATGGTTAAAGTTTTCGAACTGATATTTAACACACATTAATTTAGTATTACTTCAGACATGCTAGAAAAGTTTTAGGTCATTTGCTTGATTTTTAAGGTATTGCGCAACATTTATGACGTCAGAGCTAGTTACAGCAGACTGGCTGGCACACAATGGAAACTGATGTGAATTTACTACAGCGTGAGTAGGCTGCTTCCCTACAACGTTAATAAAAGGCAATTTTCACTTTTTGCCAAGGAAAAACAGCCGTGGAGAGCCACAAAGTGAACAAACAACGTCACGCTTTTTTCTCGCAAATTGTCCTCTTCAGGACAATTGAGTCAGTTTTGTTGTAGGCACAAACAACGTCACACCTCTGTCTCGAAATTTGTCTACGTGAGGGCAGTTTTGTCAGTTTTGTTGTAGGCTACATCATGATTCACCACGGCAAGAAGAGTGTCACTTCAGCGTTGTTACTAGCAGGTGTGCAAGGGGCGTCCAAGAAGTTTGGCACGTTCTAACTTGTGAGACTTTTCACGTACAGACATCAAGAAAAGTTTTGCATCACTTCGGTTCCGAGAGTTCCGGAACCTGCAGAGAATTGGAATAGAGATCAATATAAACATCATTTCCGCCCTTTTTATTGCTCATGAAAACGACACATTGCATGTTGAACCACCATACAGCGAGACCTTCAGACGTGGTGGTCCAGATTGCCATAAGCAGTTCCACCAGCCTGAACACCTTCCTGCCAGCCATGCTCACGATGGTAATACATATTTAAAGAAAACTATTATACTCACACCCACATAACCACACTAAATCCACGCTAACTGCTACCAATATGTTACAGGTTCAGTGAGTGGAAGGGCTAGGATGAAGTAGGTGTAACTTTCCTTTAACACAACATCCATTTATTACAATACTAAATGACAACAATCATTTCGTTAACATATTTTTTTAAATGCCTACTAACAATTTCCGAGTTAGGATTTTAAAATATCAGCATTCCCAGCAACGTTTTTGCAATGATACCTCATTAATAATAATAATAATAAAAATAACAGGATACCCCAGTCAGAATTAGAAAACATCAAACAACAAGTACAACAAATACTGGAACAAAATAATGTACAGTCAGAAGAAGAAGAAGAAAATACAGTAATGGACTCAAACATCCCAGAGCAAACAAACCGAGAACAACACGCATGAATTAAACAATCAGAGGAAAACGAAATCTTAAGACAGCCACCAGAACAAGCACAAATAGAACACGAAGTGACACACATGTTAGATATAGAAGAAAAATTTCAGCTGACATACACTCCTGGAAATGGAAAAAAGAACACATTGACACCGGTGTGTCAGACCCACCATACTTTCTCCGGACACTGCGAGAGGGCTGTACAAGCAATGATCACACGCACGGCACAGCGGACACACCAGGAACCGCGGTGTTGGCCGTCGAATGGCGCTAGCTGCGCAGCATTTGTGCACCGCCGCCGTCAGTGTCAGCCAGTTTGCCGTGGCATACGGAGCTCCATCGCAGTCTTTAACACTGGTAGCATGCCGCGACAGCGTGGACGTGAACCGTATGTGCAGTTGACGGACTTTGAGCGAGGGCGTATAGTGGGCATGCGGGAGGCCGGGTGGACGTACCGCCGAATCGCTCAACACGTGGGGGGTGAGGTCTCCACAGTACATCGATGTTGTCGCCAGTGGTCGGCGGAAGGTGCACGTGCCCGTCGACCTGGGACCGGACCGCAGCGACGCACGGATGCACGCCAAGACCGTAGGATCCTACGCAGTGCCGTAGGGGACCGCACCGCCACTTCCCAGCAAATTAGGGACACTGTTGCTCCTGGGGTATCGGCGAGGACCATTCGCAACCGTCTCCATGAAGCTGGGCTACGGTCCCGCACACCGTTAGGCCGTCTTCCGCTCACGCCCCAGCATCGTGCAGCCCGCCTCCAGTGGTGTCGCGACAGGCGTGAATGGAGGGACGAATGGAGACGTGTCGTCTTCAGCGATGAGAGTCGCTTCTGCCTTGGTGCCAATGATGGTCGTATGCGTGTTTGGCGCCGTGCAGGTGAGCGCCACAATCAGGACTGCATACGACCGAGGCACACAGGGCCAACACCCGGCATCATGGTGTGGGGAGCGATCTCCTACACTGGCCGTACACCACTGGTGATCGTCGAGGGGACACTGAATAGTGCACGGTACATCCAAACCGTCATCGAACCCATCGTTCTACCATTCCTAGACCGGCAAGGGAACTTGCTGTTCCAACAGGACAATGCACGTCCGCATGTATCCCGTGCCACCCAACGTGCTCTAGAAGGTGTAAGTCAACTACCCTGGCCAGCAAGATCTCCCGATCTGTCCCCCATTGAGCATGTTTGGGACTGGATGAAGCGTCGTCTCACGCGGTCTGCACGTCCAGCACGAACGCTGGTCCAACTGAGGCGCCAGGTGGAAATGGCATGGCAAGCCGTTCCACAGGACTACATCCAGCATCTCTACGATCGTCTCCATGGGAGAATAGCAGCCTGCATTGCTGCGAAAGGTGGATATACACTGTACTAGTGCCGACATTGTGCATGCTCTGTTGCCTGTGTCTATGTGCCTGTGGTTCTGTCAGTGTGATCATGTGATGTATCTGACCCCAGGAATGTGTCAATAAAGTTTCCCCTTCCTGGGACAATGAATTCACGGTGTTCTTATTTCTATTTCCAGGAGTGTATATAGAATACAAAGACACAAATACAGACATTAGACCATTCTTGCATAGACCGCCAAATAACCCACAAGTCTAAACAACAATAACAACTATCAACACAATCATACACAACAAAATAAATAAAATACAACCGTGGAAGAGTTACAACTACTGGTTTATATAGGAGCACTCACTACACTAAATATACACACTAGGCAGAGATCAGAACCAACCAACACACAGAAGAAACCCACAAAACCAGCATGGCAACACAGGCTACAGATCAGAATAGAAAAACTTGGAAAAGACATCGGACAGCTAACACAATTTATAAGAAATAAAATATCAGACAAAAAACGAAAAAGGTTAGGTAAAATCGCACAACAAGAAGCGATAGAGCAATTAGATGAAAAGAAGCAAAAATTAGAAGCATTGGCCAAACGACTTAGAAGATTAAAAAAATGTGAAAATAAAAGGAAACAAAACCAATCATTCAACACAAACCTAAAGAGATTTTACCACACAATAGATAACACACACATTAAAATAGACAATCCACCAAACGTAACAGACATGGAACACCTCTGGAGCAACAATGGTCAAACCCGGTACAACATAACAGATATGCACGGTGGATACAAGCAGAAGCAGACACGTACAAGATGATACCACAAATGCCTGAAGTGGTAATTTTGCAACATGAAGTCACCCGAGCAATAAATTCTACGCACAATTGGAAAGCCCCTGGAAAAGAGAAAATAGCAAATTTCTGGCTAAAGAAGTTCACCTCAACACATTCACATCTAACTAAATTATTTAACAAATTTAAAAACAAAGATGATGTGACTTACCATACGTAAGCGCTGGCGGGTCGATAGATACACAAACAAACACATACGTACACACAAAATTCAAGCTTTTGCAACCAATGGTTGCTTCGTCGGGAAAGAGGGAAGGAGAGGGAAAGATGAAAGGATGTGGGTTTTAAGGGAGAGGGTAAGGAGTCATTCCAATCCCGGGAGCGGAAAGACTTACCTTAGGGGGAAAAAAGGACAGGTATATACTCGCACACACACACATATCCATCCGCACATACATAGACACAAGCAGACATTTGAAAAAGGAGGAAGGGGATTTATAGACATAAAAAAAACTAAATTATGGACAGGTAGAAAATTTAAGAAAATTCTTTCTAGAACGAGCAGAAACTAGCAAAATACACAAAGCAATCACTCGTATAAATACATTGGCTACACCACTGCAATTTCATAACCACTCCTACAACCCTTTAGATCACATAACATCAACAGATACGAAGAAAGTAAATTGGAAAAAGAAAACACTACATGGCAAGCACCCGTATCATCTAACACAGCCACACATTGATCAAGACACATCCAACACATGGCTAACAAAAGGCAATATATACAGTGAGACGGAAGGATTGATGATTGCAATACAGGATCAAACAATAAGCACCAGATACTACAGCAAGCATATTATTAAAGATCCCAACACCACAACAGATAAATGCAGACTTTGCAAACAACAAATAGAGACAGTAGATCACATCACAAGCGGATGTACAATACTAGCAAATACAGAATACACCAGAAGTCATGACAATGTAGCAAAAATAATACATCAACAACTTGCCATACAACATAAACTAATAAAACAACGTTCCCACATACAAATATGCACCACAAAATGTACTGGAGAATGATGAATACAAATTATACTGGAACAGAACCATTATAACAGATAAAACAACACCACATAACATATCTGACATCATACTGACCAATAAAAAGAAGAAATCAACACAACTAATCGAAATATCCATACTCAATACAACAAATATACAGAAGAAAACAGGAGAAAAAATTTAAAAACACATCCAACTGGCTGAGGAAGTCAAGGACATGTGGCATCAGGATAAATTTGACATTATACCAACTATACTATCAACTACAGGAGTCATACCACACAATATCCACCAGTACATCAACGCAATACAGCTACATCCAAACTTATATATACAACTACAGAAATCTGTAATTATTGATACATGTTCAATTACCCAAAAGTTACTAAATGCAATGTAACATATACTGTACAGTTAAAAGGAAGTGACGCTTGAACAAGGTCCGCGTCACTTTCCACTTTTGACCAGACATAACGTCTGAGAAAAGAAAGAATAATAATAATAATAATAATAATAATAATAATAACAATGGTAATAATAATGAATTTGAAGATACTTCAGATAATTTCCCACACAATACTAACAATAAAGCAGAGTTTCAGATGTTTAATTACAAGTAATTTCTCACAGAGTTATAGCAAGCCGGAATTTCAAATAATTACTTCCAACCACAAGACACCCCGGTATTATTTATGACTTAGGTTTGCAAGATAGAACACCACATAAATGATTTTCAGAATACACCCTTCTACAACAGAAAATTTTTAACTGAACGGAAGACAGCCATATTCTTAGTTTATGAAGAACGTGACTGGATAACGAGTCTTCAAAGCACACAGGTAACACTACTTGTCTGATTTACCAAATCACAAAACATTACAACTCAACAGCATTCACAGTCATCAAAATGTATTTTTCCCTAGTAACCGCTAGCATCTTCAACACAGTCAGCTTTGCTTGCTTCTTCCATTAATGCAATCAAGTTTGCTCAGTATCTTTCCTCAAAGCATATTATAACAAAATCCTTTTTAAATAATGCTGCCTCCACCATACAGCAGGTCAGCATGTATCCTTTTTAAGCCAAGTACATTGCCAGACTATCCAACACACTCTGCTACTGCAGCTCTCTGACTTACATTGGCAAAGCAAAATTAACCTCCGTGACCATCATGTCCGGCCTCAAACACAGTTTTACGAAAAATGTGATTATATCGGTGTTACAGAGGTTGCCTATATTTATCAAATTTGCAACTTAATTCATGTTTTATGACCAAACATCCTGAAAATCGTCTTATCAAATAGGACAGTCCCGTGTCAAGAACTCATTACTTCTCAGTGCAGGAATATTTTCCATCCTTAATCCTAAACAGCTCAGAAATAACATTTTTTTTTATTATGCAAAGAATTTGGCGATAATACTACACAAACACTTAGACCGGACCGAACAAACAACTGCAGTCAGAGAGAAGGTGTCAGTATTACTTTATTGAATAAAGAAATGTACAAAAGTATCTCCTCTCTAGCTTAAAAAGAAACTAGTAGAATCGCTAATACTCCCCATCCTTGGTTATGATGCTCCTGTTGTCCAAGAACTTCCGCACGAAAGATCATGCGTACTGGAACGTAGCTATGAATGCCTGTGTGCGCGACATTTGTGATTTGCTATTTTTCGACCATATCGCTCCTGTCTGCGAACAATTAACATTTTACGTGTCGATAAGCGTAGAGATTATCATACAACATGTCTGCTCTGTCACGTTCTCTAACATTGCACTCCTTATTTATCTTCAACCCTTACACTAGTGTCTGAACAACACAGCAAAAATACTCGTTCTCAACAAAATAAAATTCTCTCCGTACCACTATACGACACTGCCGGATGCCTAAATCATCTTCTTTATCAGGAACGCGACTTTGCAACAATCTTCCTCCAAACATTAGATAAATTAAAACTCTTTCAAACTTCAAAAGGCAGCTGAAGGCCCTCTTATCACAATAGGTATTTCTTCTACATACTTGTCTGCAGCTCATTCTCGTCATCCGTCCTTCCGCCACTATTTTCCCTCTCCTTGTCGACAGAGTTCTCAACTGAAATTCTCTTCTTTCCAAGCAGAGAGTGTCACTTTCATTTCCATCTTCTCCTCTTTCATTATCACTTTCACTTCTTCTAATAGCAAAAGGTTTTAAATTACATGCTATACTTGTTTTGCTACGTATAAACACTTTTTATGTTAGTGGACAAATGACCAAAAATTCTGTTGCTGCCTATTTACCTTCTTTCTCAGCGAGCCGCTGACAGATTCGGAAATAGGTGAGAGAGGTCAGTTTTTTCTTATGGCATTGTAGGTATGGAGGCCGCTATTCTTCTGAAATTGTGATGGTCTGTTTATGATGAACTTCTTTAGCGAAAATATGTATTGGTGCAGTGATAATGCCTAATTCCTTGAAGAGGAGCAGCTCAACACTGAAAGGTGTCACTCAGTTCAACTTTCGTACAATATTGTGGTTTTCTCAAGTTCCACTGAATGCCTTTTCTCTGCCGTGTTTAGACTCATATTTTTTTGCATGCCAGGGAGGAAGGTCGCGCTGGGAACCAGAAGTGAGTGTGTTTTATTTTCGTTCTCATGACATTTGACATTCAGCACACCGGGCATCCGTAAGGATCAGCATGGATGATCGCTGAATTGAACTACTGGGGGCGTAATTGCGAAAGCATGTAAGTTGGTGAATTCAGGTAGACTTTCTTGGTTCAGTCTTACAGGAGAGGCCTGAGAACGGCACGTCTTTACTTCCAAAGGTGACCTGAAGCTCCAGTCGGGCTGGACATTACTTGCACGGATTTTATTAGCAGATGCCCTCAGTATTGGCTCATTCAGATCTACATGCGAGGGTCGTGTTTTTCGAATCTTAGGCGTCATCTCTCCCGTCTGGTGTCTGCAACCACTGAAAATTTCGTCTTGTTGATAGTCCGGTTCGTTCCCTCCACGCTTCTTCGGTATATGTGCACAGAGGCGGGGCAGGTTGGATTTTGTACAGAATTAGTCGGTGGCAAAAGAGGCGCTGAGCTGGTTTACGGTGAGTATGGTATGCCGCTACTGTACACATTTAGACGGCGATTTTAGAAGCCGTTAGTCGAGAGTTTTGAGTTAGGACTATCCTGTAACTTTAAAATAATTTGTTAGAAGCGTTATGGGGTTCTATCAAGTGATAACTGTGCCATCATTTAACAAAAATCAAATGGATCTGGTCACTACTGACTTCATACATCGTGATTCTGATTGTATTTAATGTTTCCTTCTGCTGCGAGTGACAAGTCAGTTTTTCGATGCAACTTTTGCTTCGAAACGGTGAACATTTCCTTTAGTTATTCTGTGAATGTTTTAGTCCTTGTGTATGTGCACATGAGCGTCCATGTTACGTCCCAGAGCCAGTCTTACCACCACTGAATAATGATGATTCATACAGTCTGCTACAATGGAACCAAAGTGTTAAGTTCAGGAATACACTTCACTTTATGAATAAGTATCCTTTAACTACCAATATCGTTTGTTAACCTGTTTGGCAACGGAAGACAGCAAAACGAAAGCTGAAATTTTAAATTTAGCATTTGAGAATTCTTTCACGCAGGAGGATCGTACAAACATACCGCCGTTTGAGTCTCATACAGATACCCGTATGGAGGACATAGTGATAGACATCCCTGGGGTTGTGAAGCAGCTGAATGAGTTGAAAATAAATAAATCGCCAGGTCCTGATGGGATTCCAATTCGGTTTTTCAGAAAGTACTCTAGTGCATTGGTTCCTTACTTAGCTTGCATTTATCGCGAATCTCTTTCCCAACGTAAAGTCCCGAGCGGCTGGAAAAAAGCGCAGGTGACACCTGTATATAAGAAGGGTAGAAGGACGGATCCTCAAAATTACAGACCAATATCCTTAACATCGGTTTCTTGCAGGATTCTCGAATATATTCTGTTTTAATATAATGAATTTCCTTGAGACAGAGAAGTTGCTGTCCATTCATCAGCACGGCTTTAGAAAGCATAGCTCCTGCGAAACGCAACTCGCCCTTTTTTCACATGATATCTTGCGAAGCATGGATGAAGGGTATCAGACGGATGCCATATTCCTTGGCTTCCGGAAAGCGTTCGACTCGGTGCCCCACTGCAGACTTCTAACTAAAGTACGAGCATATGGGATTGGTTCCCAAGTATGCGAGTGGCTCGAAGAGACTTCTTAAGTAATAGAGCCCAGTACGTTGTCCTCGATGGTGAGTGTTCATCGGAGGTGAAGGTATCATCTGAAGTGCCCCAAGGAAGTGTGGTAGGTCCGCTGTTGTTTTCCATCTACATAAATGATCTTTTGGATAGGGTGGATAGCAATGTGCGGCTGTTTGCTGATGATGCTGTCGTGTACGGGAAGGTGTCGTCGTTGAGCGACTGTAGGAGGATACAAGATGACTTGGACAGGATTTGTGATTGGTGTAAAGAATGGCAGCTAACTCTAAATATAGATAAATGTAAATTAAAGCAGATGAATAAGGAAAAGAATCCCGTAATGTTTGAATACTCCATTAGTAGTGTAGCGCTTGACACAGTCACGTCGATTAAATATTTGGGCATAACATTTGCAGAGCGATATGAAGTGGGACAAGCATGTAATGGCCGTTGTGGGGAAGGCGGATAGTTGGCTTCGGTTCATTGGTAGAATTTTGTGATGTGGTTCATCTGTAAAGAGACCGCTTATAAAACACTAATACGACCTATTCTTGAATATTGCTCGAGCGTTTGGGATCCCTATTAGGTCGGATTGAGGGAGGACATAGAAGCAATTCAGAGGCGGGCTGCTAGATTTGTTACTGGTAGGTTTGATCATCACGCGAGTGTTACGGAAATGCTTCAGGAACTCGGGTGGGAGTCTGTGGAGGAAAGGAGGCGTTCTTTTCGTGAATCGCTACTGAGGAAGTTTAGAGAACCAGTATTTGAGGCTGACTGCAGTACAATTTTACTGCCGCCAACTTATATTTCGCAGAAAGACCACAATGATAAGATAAGAGAGATTAGGGCTCGTGCAGAGGCATATAGGCAGTCATTTTTCCCTCGTTCTGTTTGGGAGTGGAACAGGGAGAGAAGATGCTAGTTGTGGTACGAGGTACCCTCCGCCACGCACCGTATGTAGATGTAGATGTACCTAATGTGCATGCCAGTGCACCATCATTTCCATTGTGACCACTAACCGCATGCTCCTTGTAAGAGAAAGATACTAAGAAGCATTCAGTTAAGTTCAACCACTCATCGGTCGAACTGAAATCCAGTAGTTAAATTCCCGTTGAGGGTTTTCACTGCGGTAGAACCTTGAGGCAAAATTCAATCAATATTACTAAAAAGCAAACAATTCCTTACGTTCTGCAAAATTACATTTATTTGGTTCGTGATCGTACAAACATAATTTTGCAGAACAATACGAGTCTTTTCCCTTTTAATATTATTATCATGTTCTGCCAAACACCGACGGAAAGTTCAGTCAATGTTTTCAATTATTATTTTTGGGACTTCAGACGACATGCCACACAGAGAAAGCAATATTAAGCATTGCTTTGTTTAACAGAAAACCTGCAGTTACGGAATGTCGCTGTTGTAGGGAAAGCGTCCCACTTAAGAATCCACTACCAATATTTAGTCGTTTTGGTTAGTGAAGAAACAGTCGGTGTCTTTTAACACCCCTTTACTGTTCGCTTTAGTGGAACAAATAATTTCTTAGTGACGAGTTAGCCCAGAAAATAATTACATAATACATTATTGAGTGGAAACATATAAAATACGTCAGGAGGTAGCACCGTTTGTTCCCAAAGCTAGCAGTTACAAGAATAAGAAAAAAAATAATACAATCTTAATTTGTTAGATGACATCTGCGATATTGGTATCTCGATTATCATGAAGAAACAGCGCCACCTTTTCAGTAGTTTTCCCCAGGTATGCTCCTGCATTCTTCATTATCCTCCGGCAGCCAAGAAAAGAGTAGCAACGCGCGATCCTGTTTGAACGCATTTGGTAACAACATCGTCGTAGTTCGCATTTACCACACGCACATCAGAAAGACACAAATGCCTTATTGATCCCTTGCCAACTTGCTTGTATACCCTCATTGGAGGCGCGCTACATTGCATATAG
This sequence comes from Schistocerca nitens, assembly GCF_023898315.1. NCBI lineage: Eukaryota > Metazoa > Arthropoda > Insecta > Orthoptera > Acrididae > Schistocerca > Schistocerca nitens. The sequence continues at coordinate 27,714,616 of NC_064614.1, forward strand.
GCTGCAGCAAAGTCCTCAGATGGAAACTTTTTGATCGCCCCTAATATAGGGTGATTCAGCTGCCTTTACCGTGTAATCGACATAACTTCCCTCTCAGGGCTTTGACTACTGTTACCAGACGTAATCCGGCTGTAAAAAATACAAGTGAGGATTTGCCATGAGTTACCCAGTATTTTTTGGCATATATACACCTTACTTCTGCCATATTTATCCAAGTGTCTCCAATCTTTCTTTTTGTAATTTGCGGTGTACTTATACAAGTTTTGGATGTGTGTCAGTTTATTCCATTTATAGTATTTAATCTTCCGTATTTGGTTCAGAAACATTGCCATATAAAGTGTGTTTTGCTACCAGTAGAAAGTATATTAACAGGAGATATCAAATGGGAAGTATGAAAGTAACAACGTTTCGGTACATAACCTCTGAAATGACCCCTTTTCTTCTCTGCTCCATTTAAATTCATTCCTCTTCGCGCTGCCTGGTTACATTCCATTTAGCAGTAGACAGTAGTCATAATAATTCAGCTCATCAGCATATTTTCAGAGCAGCACAGGTACAAAGATAAATGAAATGCATTTACTCTGTAGCAAGTTGCAGAACACCTCGATACTTTATTCCAAAATTTTGAAAAAAAATATTTCTGAACGATCTCAGAAATTTTGGCGATGGAGTCAGATTCACCTTTCTTGCAGTCATGCTCATAAACTATTTTCAGAAAGCCCAATCGAGTTCGACCTTCAGCGAAATTACTTTTGTAAATATTTCACGGTATTGGACTCGATAAATGTTTGATCATTGTTTGGTTCATGCTGCTCTCATCTTTATAACAAATTAGTGACACAAGAAAAAAGTTAGAAGAAACACATATGATTAGTTGGTGTGGTAGGACAACTCTTGTGAAGCTTAGTATGCACTGTGATGCACTGTTGAGTCTACAGTTCTCTTTTGTGGACTCTTTATGGCTGACTTCTTCGCCGTGCCATGCAAAGAACCGTGTGCACATCTAGATTGATCCAAGGAAAGTAGAATGCTGGGCGATGAGTCATTTGCTGCGCTGCTGAAATAACGTACTGAATGTAAACGAACCACAGTTGCTGAAGTGCTGTTTCGGAAAACGTTTTACTTGAAACACAAAGAAAACAAAAAATTTTGGATCCGCATGTTCCTCCCTGCGCAAATGTTCTCAAACAACTGCAGGGAAACTATTGATTAAAAATTTTTGATTGTTCCAAATCGTACGTCTCGCATCACACCATGATGACACGGTGATTCTCTTACGGTTATTGCTCAGATTTATTACGACATTTCAAAATTGAGTAACTCAGAGCCCATTATTTGAAGAACTGGAATGGATTAAGAGTGCGAATCCCTTCTGGTAATCTGAGGGAAGCAGAAATTGGCAGTCTCGAATTGTCGCCATATTGCGAAATGCATCCCTGAACCATCTGTAGGAGTATTTTGAAATCTCGTGTATTCGTCCACAAGAAATTTCCAAATCGTATTTAAGAAGATCATGCCCATATCTTCACCTTATTTAAAAGACCTAAATCTTTTTCTCGCTGGTGGAGATTCGCTTACCATTGTTCTGTATAGCCTGATAGTGTCCAAGAAAAGGTACCTTTGACCCCCAACACGCACAGTATCGTGTTCACGTCTACGTTTGACTCAAGGAAAATCGAAAGCTGAAAGTGGAGTCATTTGCTGTGCTGCTGCAAAACTTACTTTATATGAACGAAGTAAAGATGGATCCCATGCTGTGTTTTACTCTATGCATAAATAACTGTAAACCACAGGTTTTCGAACCATGTTTTCCTTTCTTTTCTTTTTTCTCTTTGCAGTGCAATTCGTCTGAAACGCTTGTAATCAGTTGGATGTCATTTAGGCGACTTGCATGTCCCTAACCAGTTATCCAACCGTAGAAAGAGGAGCCACTCTGTAACGTGGAATCCGAGACACTTTCCGACGAATCTCCACATCACTGAGAGAATTCAAGGCTGAAAGGCAGGGTGATAAAAATAGTGGCGCCATTAGGATTAGATTCTACAAACCCTCGGTGTGCAGCCAAACGCTCTACCACCGGACCATCACAGCAGATAAGAATTTAGTCACACCCTCTGCTGTCTCAATCCTCTGCTGCTCTCTCGAGTTATGGAGGTTGTTCGCTTGGTAGTAGTGACATCGTTTTCACGTTTTTAACTCATAATTCAAACAGTTTGTACGAAATATTTATAAATTTCACACAAAAACTTCCCTAGTGAATCAGTGTATTTATTAGTGAAAACCATAGAAAACGCCCTACAGATTATCCTGAGATTACCCTGCACATACAGACGAATGTGAGGGGATGACTTTAGTCTATATACAGGGAGAAGAGAAGGTAGAGAAGAAGCACTTCAGCAACTGTGGTTCGCTTACTTGCAGTACGTTCTTTCAGCAGCGCAGCAAATGACTCATCGTCCAGCATTCTACTTTCCTTGGATCAAACCTAGATGTGCACACGGTTCTTTGCATGGCACGGCCAATGTAAAAATACCGACTCGTGAACAGAGGTCTACATCTACATCTACATGGATAATCTGGAAATCACATTCAAGTCCCTGGCAGCGGGTTTAACGAACCACCTTCACAATTCTCCATTATTCCAATGTTGTATATCGCGCGAAAAGAATGAACACCTCTATCTTTCCGTACGATCTCTGATTTCCCATATTTTATCGTGGTGATCGTTGCTCCCTATGTAGGTCGGTGTCAACAAAACATTTTTGCATTCGGAGGAGAAAGTTGGTGATTGGAATTTCGCGAGAAGATTCCGTCGCAACGAAAAACGCCTTTCTTTTAATAGTTTACAGCCCAAATCCTGTATCATTTCTGTGACACTCTCTCTCATATTTCGCGATAATACAAAACGTGCTCCCTGTCTTTGAAGTTTTTCGATGTACTCCGTCAGTCCTATCTGGTAAGGGCGCCACACCGCGCAGCAGTATTGTGAAGGAGGACGGAGAAGCATTGTGTAGGCAGTCTCCTTAGTAGGTCTGTTATATTTTCTAAGTGTCCTGCCAATAAAACACAGTCTTTGGTTAGCCTTCCCCACAACATTTTCTATGTGTTCTTTCCAATTTAAGTTGTTCGTAATTGTAATACCTAGGTATTTAGTTGAGATCACGGCTTTTAAATGAGACTGATTTATCGTGTAACCGAGGTTTAACGAGTTCCTTTTAGCACTCGTGTGGATGACCTCACACTTTTCGTTATTTAGGGTCAATTGCCTATTTTCACACCATTCATATATCTTTTCTAAATCATTTTGGTGTTTGTTTTGATCTTGCGTAACGCTGCATCTCACTTTTAAAACTTGCTGTACCAATTGCCAGGATCTAACTAGCCAGGAACTTTGTCAGAGACCACTTGAGACAAGGCTAAACCAGTTAGCAACAGTTGATTAGACGAGCTCGAATAACCCGCCATAGCCGGCCGGCTGCTGCGACAGTAGATTGCAATCCTGTTGGCAACTTTTCCAATTTCGATGTGATTGTCACGTTCCCCGTGTGTGCGGGCGGCAGCGGCGGGCGATGGCAGCGGATGGCAGTAAATCGCGGACGTCGACGGGCGGCGTGCCGCGGTCCTCGGGGAGTAGGAGTCGGCCAGTGGGCAGCGGATCAATCAGAGCGCCGTAGCCGCGGGTGGCGGGGGCTGCCGGGGGCGCGGGGGCGGAGCGGGGGCGGCGCTTCATCACGCTGCCACGGGCCGCCGTCTCCAGCACGCGTTCCAGCAGACAGAGCGCGTCTCCCTGGCTGGCGATGAGGCTGCGGCTCTGTAGTTCCAGACAGTGTAGATTCCGTCGTGAACACTGTCACAGAATTTATTTTCGTATTCAACTGATGGAGGAAAGATTCATTAGGTATCAAACGTATCTAAAGAACTGAGTGTTCTAAGTACCACGAGGAGAAAAGAGAACCACCTGTATGAATACCAAGAGCTCAGATGAAAAACTTGTCCCAAGCAAACAAGGGGAACCTGAAAGGTGGAAGTTAGAAAGAGTACACAGAGGGTCTATACAAGGGAAATGTGCTGGAGGGCAGTATTGTAGAAACGGAAGGGGACTTAGATGAGATGGGAGATACGACACTGAAACACCTAGGTAAAAACAAGGGCCCACCATATCCTTCGGACTGACGTGCATGACAAATATTTACCATCTGGTTAGTAAGATGTATGAAACAGGCGAAATACCCGCAGACGTCAAAAAGAATATAATAATTTCAGTTCCAAAGAAGGTAGTTGCTGACAGGCATGAATATTACCGAACTAGTTGTTTGATAAGTCATGGCTGCAAAATACTATAACGAATTTTTTGCAGATAAATCGAAAACTGGTAGAAACCGAGATCGGGGAAGAACAATTTGGATTCCAGAGAAATTAGGAACACGCGAGGCAATGCTGACCCTTCAGATTCTCATAGAAGATAGGCACACCTACGCTTAAAGAATTTGTCGACACAGAGAAAACTTTTTAAGTCAGCTTATAGTGTGTAGTTTCGGGTACTTTGTTTACCATTATCAGTTCTCCCTTTTTTCTTCTAGTCGTGAATGGTGAGAGGAATGACCGATTGTTAATATCTCGCACTCGGAGCTCGAATCTATCTGATATAGTCTTGACGGTCTTCTTGCAAGAATCAGATAAGACGAATCAATATACTGCTCGACGCTTCTACGAACAATGGCTCTTGGAATTTTGACAGTAAACCAAGCCGAGCTGGACAACGCCTATCTTGCATCGTCTGCAGCTGTAGTTGGGTGAGTTCTCCCGTAGCACTTACGTACTTACTAAACAAACCTGTGACGGGAAACTCCGCTCCTCTTTGGATCTATAAATTCTGCCTTGTCAGGGTCCCCGGCATGAGTCTAATGGAAGTATTGTAGATTACCTCTTTCATAGGCGGTCTACATTTGCTGAAGTTTCTTCCAGCGAAACCTACTCTGTCACCTGACTTCCCTACGATTAGTTTTATGTGCTCATTCAGTTCCATAGGCATATCCACCGGTATTTAATGTGATTACAAATGGCTCTGAGCACTATGGGACTTCACTTCTAAGGTCATCAGTCCCCTAGAACTTAGAACTACTTAAACCTAACTAACCTAAGGACATCACACACATCCATGCCCAAGGCAGGATTCGAACCTGCGACCGTAGCGGTCGCGCGATTCCAGACTGAAGGGCCTAGAACCGCTCGGCCACCCAGGTCGGCTAAGCTGACTTACTGAAGATATATACGGTAATTTCTTAATGTGTCTGAAAAATCAAAAGTTGTACCATAATTTTAAATGCAAACTTTTGGTTAGGCTGTACAGTGAATGTTATTGACATAGAATGAAACAAGTTTACTGTTTACCAGTCACCGGTTGCTTATTTCCACAATCTGTTCCGAAGTTAAAAATGGTTCAAATGGCTCTGAGCACTGTGGGACTAAACGTCTTAGGTCATCAGTCCCCTAGAACTTAGAACTACTTAAACCTAACTAAGCTAAGGACATCACACACATCCAAGCCCGAGGCAGGATTCGAACCTGCGACCTTAGCAGTCCTGCGGTTCCGGACTGCAATGCCTAGAATCGCACGGCCACCGCGTTCCGGAAGTTTAAACGTTCATCATCAGGTGCTTTTATGTGGATCAATGTGGCATATATTTGTTGTGTTACGACTTCGGAGACAAGTGTGTCACCGTTCCCAGGAGCAAAAATTAAAAAATTAAAAAACAATAAAAAAATGTGTGTTAAATCGTATGGGAAGTAACTGCTATGGTCATCAGTCCCTAAGCTTACACATTACTTAACCTAAATGATCCTAAGGACTAACACACACACCCATGCCCGAGGGAGGACTCGAACCTCCGCCGGGACCAGCCGCACAGTCCATGACTGCAGCGCCTTAGAGTTTCCAGCGGCCAAGAGCTCCTTTCCCTATCGTGCTGCAGCACATGCACCAACACACTATGTAATCTCCGCTCGAGACAACCTAATTCGCAAACTAGCGGGGACACAGTGGGGATCACATCCACAAACTATTCGCTGTTCTGCAATGGCACTGTGCTTTTCTACTGCTGAATATGCTTCTCCAGTCTGGTACAGGTCATATCATGCCAGACAAGTAGACATTGCTCTCAACGAAACCTGCAGGTTGATCACAGGTTGCTTAAGAACTACCCCAACTGATAAGCTCTACTGCCAGGCTCTACAGCAACGGCTGAGATCGCGGAAGAGCTTCCTGTGAACATCCGAGAAGCTCACCATTTCACCAGAGATGGCCAGGCTGGAGTTATGGAAGAAGTCGACGCCTCACCTGCAGACGCAAGAAGCTGAAGAACTACCACCTGGACAGAACGAGAGCTGGCTGGTGTGGAAATCTTAAGCAGATTACGATCACGATCAAGAGTTGGACGATCCAGAGACAACCCGAAGAGATGGGGCTTCATAACAGAAGATACGTCCTGTGGTTGTGGACAAGAACAAACCACAAACCACAAACCACATGCTCCAGTGCCTTTTGTGCCCTACATCCTGCACGAAGATTGATCTCCGACAAGCCACTCCAAGCGCCGTGGAGGTTGCAAAGTACTGGGCACATGTAATATAAATACAATTTATATATATATTTATGTGTATGGCTACTGTAAATTTGTATGTTTCTGACTCGAGAATAAATAAATAAACACTGAAGCAAGCTCCCTTCATACCAGATTCTAATGGGAACCGGTTTCTACTCACAATATTTAAGTTCAAAGTTAAAATAAAGTGTAATTGTAGAGTATGTACTATTCAAGAAACAGTGTATATCACAGTATTACTGAACAAATCTAAATTAGGAAGTAAAACTACACTTATATCCGCAATCGAGCTCGCTAACTCGAGGATTTAAACACAGAATTCAACCCACAGCTCTAAGTGGGCAGCTCGCTCCGGACAGTATTGACAGTACTGAATGTAGATACGAGTTGTACATTAGCTTACAGTGTTGCCAAACTGCCTTCCTTTGACGGCTGTATTCTACCGAAAATATGCATCGGAGGAAATTTTGGTGCAGACATGTTTGCACTGTCACTATGCAAGGAATTGCAATGTGGTGTCGACTACTTCAATTTTGATCTACGCTTTATGTTAATGATGATCTCATCTTTCTTGAGTAGATTTGCTGTGTCGCTTATTCCACCATTCAATGAAATTTTCACATTGTTCCCCGCGCCTAAAATTTCTGAAACCTGCGCTTTGTAAACGGGTGCCAATAACTCAGAATGCATTAATGTGACTCCACTTCCCGTGGATAAACTACGTTTTTCAGAGACCCCGAAAACTGATTGGCTGATAATGTTCATTGATTGCTGTTTTAGTGACATAATCTGCTTTTTAAAAGCACTGCTATCGATCAATATGTCATTTATGTGAATTTGAATATGTCACGCCTTTTGAAGAATGGCAACATTCCTCAACCTGTTATATGTTTAACGGAGAATACTTCGAACAGACTGACGGCGTCGCCATAGGCAGCCCCTTGTCACCCCTGGTGGCTAACGTTTTCATGTAGGATTTTGTGGAAAGAGAACTTGAATAAGCGGTTCGTAAACCAATTGTATTTTGGGCGTACGAGGATGATACTTTCATAGTGTTGCCCTATTGGGAACATTCGATGTACGTACTATGGAATTAGCAATTAGTAGTTGGTTACCACTCCTGGATGTTTCACCCGCATCTCGTGGTCGTGCGGTAGCGTTCTCGCTTCCCACGCCCGGTTCAAAATGGCTCTGAGCACTATGGGACTCAACTGCTATGGTCATCAGTCCCCTAGAACTTAGAACTACTTAAACCTAACTAACCTAAGGACATCACACACATCCATGCCCGAGGCAGGATTCGAACCTGCGACCGTAGCAGTCGCACGGTTCCTGACTGCGCGCCTAGAACCGCGAGACCACCGCGGCCGGCCCCACGCCCGGGTTCCCGGGTTCGATTCCCGGCGGGGTCAGGGATTTTCTCTGCCTCGTGATGGCTGGGTGTTGTGTGATGTCCTTAGGTTAGTTAGGTTTAAGTAGTTCTAAGTTCTAGGGGACTGATGACCATAGATGTTAAGTCCCATAGTGCTCAGAGCCATTTGAACCTGGATGTTTCGTTTAGACGGAGGAGTGACGGCTCTCTGGGACATTCTGCTCATCGTAAGGCCTCGCACACTGATTTTTACTTGCACTCTGCAAGTTGCCATCGTCCATCCCAAACCATTAGTGTGCTTAAAAGCAGGCCGCGGTGGCCGAGCGGTTCTAGGCGCTTTCGTCCGAAACGGCGCGACTGCTGCGGTCGCAGGTTCGAATCTTGTCTCGGGCATGGATGTGTGTGATGTCCGTAGGTTAGTTAGGTTTAAGTAGTTCTAAGTTCTAGGGGACTGATGATCTCAGATGTTAAGTCACATTGTGCTCAGCGCAATTTGAGCCATTTATGCTTAAAACCCATGCACACATGACCCACACAGTGTGGGATGCAAGCAGTTTACCTAAAGAGCTTGCACATTTAAGGACAGTGTTCAGAGACAATGGATACCCAACCCGCAAATTAACAGGGCATTCTCAGCTACAACCAAGAACCTGGAAGTGGATAATGAGGAGAACGCTCCAGCTTAGTCCCTCGATTTTCTTCCCTTAGTTGGAAATATTTCCTTCAGAATAGCAAGAATCTATAGTATTTTCAGGTGAAAGTGATTTTCCGACCACCATTCAGGATTTGGAACCTGCTGGGATTAGTGTTGGATAGCTTGTTATTTCGGAAGGAGGGAATTTATAAAATATTTGCTAGTATGGTATGGTCGATATAGGATAAACAAGACGCTCTGTGGAATAACGTTGCACAGAACATAAATGTTGCGCTAGCCTTCTGCAACCCAGAAAGTCTACAATTCCGGAACACTGTATCTGAAACGGTCATTCGATGGAGTATGTCAAAAAATTTATTTTGGCCACAGAAACATCTTTTTGAGACTTCAGTATAAAAGAATCCGTCGAAATACGCATCAGGAGAAATCTAACGAACCGTGACAGCGGCTGCCGTCTGGATAGTGCGTGGAATCCCCTCATCTTCGAGATTTGCTCCAGATGAAGACGACAGAATACTTTGCTGACTGCGGCGAGCGGCAACGCCGAAGACCGCTAATCTTTGCAGTTCCACCAGCGAGGGCGTGGTCGTCCTGTCACCGTGACTCTGACGCATGCATGGCAATACTATCAGCGCACTATGTTAAAGCGGAGCGGAGAACTTCTTCGACAGGCTTCGATTGCTCACCTGAAGGTGACTGGCAGGTGTCCTGTTGAAATATCGCGGAGCGGAGTATACGACTACCAGCTGCAATCCCGAAATCTGTTCGAATGTTTAACTCGCCGAGAAAAATTTTAAATTTCACATCTTTCCTTGATTTTTCATTGTGAAAAACCGATTGAAGACATCTGGGTTTTTGTTTAGATTTTACACCACTTGATCTGAAGTATGCGTAAGCGCCTATGTAGTGCTTCACTGACAACGAGATGTCAGTATAAAAGAGACACGGAGTTGTTCAAATGTTCAAATTTCTGTGCAATCTTATGGGACTTAACTGCTAAGGTCATCAGTCCCTAAGCTTACACCCTACTAAACCTAGATTATCCTAAGGACAAACACACACACCCATGCCCGAGGGAGGACTCGAACCTCCGCCGGGACCAGCCGCACGGTCCACGACTGCAGCGCCCTACACCGCTCGGCTAATCCCGCGCGGCAGGGAGTATTGTGTTGACACAGAGAAGCTATAACTGCAGAACTATAACTCAACGGAACTTAGTCCCTTCCAACTTGAACTAGTCATGGATGACACCCGAGTAACATTTCTATCAGGGACATTTCAACCCTTGTAAGGTTTCCTAAGACTTTTTGTGATGTCATTATCAAGTGGAAAGACGAAGTAACTTCTGCAGCTATACCGAGATGAGACACCTTATATAGTGATAGACAGGGTCATCACTATGAAGGGTACAAAATTGATGCTTTTGTGCTCACTTGGGGTGAAACTGCCTGTTGGCTTCTATCTCGAGTTTTTCGGCCGATGTTTGTTTGACGTACGATTTTATTAACATTTCGTCAGCACGAGTGGCTGGCGTCTTCAAAGCTTGACCCTCTGTTGCTGGTGACGGACTGGAGTCGAGACCTTGTGTAGCTGTCGCGCCAACGGCTGATGTCTTACCCGCGGCGACTAACGCTATGGTTCTCCCCTTGCAAATGTCAACAGTCGTTAGGCTCCACTTTTTTGAAGCTTTCCTGTTTTTCGATGATGCCACTGTCATGCTTACGAATCTGTGGCTTCCCTGAACAAGCGGACGTTTAAGCTACCCTCAACAGCAAGGACTTCCGTGGTAGGTTTCTCACGGCGCATTCTACCCCACGGCCGTTTTATCCATCTGTCCCAGTCTACAGCACCGATTCTGTTCAGTGATCCTGGTGTTGATCGATTGTCCAATAATTCCAACGCAATCATTCCCACATGTGGCGGATATGCGATATGTTCCCGAAGTTGTAAGACGGTTCCATTTGTCCTTCACCGACCTGAGACTTTCTTTGATCTTCTTGGTCCATTTTTAAATAGTCTACATGCTGTGCTTGCGCAATATGCGGCCGACTACGTTCGTTATCCTGGGGATATATTGCAGAAAGGCCTTATCCGGTATTCCTTTCTCCGACCGAATTCATTATTCGTCTTTTCTGGCTCTGGTGATGGTTTGACAGTCTGCCAAGGGATCGGTCCATTTGTGTCGGCTTTCGGTAGTGAAAGGGCCTGCCAGCATACTCTAAATACTGTCACTACATACAATTACAGGCAGTGTAATGAAGGAATATGATATTATTTCAAATGGATACCTTCAAAATCCTTAGAGCACAATATATGGCACAACGGTATCGTTCATCAGTTTTAGTCTCTTCTTTCGTCGCTTGCATAATTCAGAGTCAGTTACAAATATTTTTCTACAGGGAACACATGGACGCTTTGATGGGTTCGTAATATCATGTCCTCTGTAGTATTTCCCTTTGTCAGATATGTGTTTCAGATTTTGATATCCCATTGTCCGTAATGCGAAATGTAGTGTGAGGAGGGCTATGCGAGAGGCGTTCAACGAATTCGAAGGTAAAGTTCTATGTGTTGATATGGTAGAAAATTCTCAGAAATGTAGGTCTTATGTCAAAGCGGTAGGTGGATCAAAACAAAATGTCCAGACACTCTGTGACCAAAATGGTACTGAAACAAAGGATGACAGACTAAAGACCGAAATACTAAATGTCTTTTCCAAAGCTGTGTCACGGAGGAAGACTGCACTGTAATTCCTTCTCTAGATTGTCACACAGATGACAAAATGGTAGATATCTAAACAGATGACGGATAGAAAAACAATTAAAATCGCTCAAAAGAGGAAAGGCCGCTGGACCTGATGGGATACCAGTTCGATTTTACACAGAGTACACGAAGGAACTTGCCCCCCTTCTTGCAGCGGTGTATCGTAGGTCTCTAGAAAGCGTAGCGTTCCAAGGATTGGAAAAGGGCACAGGTCATCCCGGTTTTCAAGAAGGGACGTCGAACAGATGTGCAGAACTATAGACCTATATCTCTAACGTCGATCAGTTGAAGAATTTTGTAACACGTATTATATTCGAGTATAATGACTTTTATGGAGACTAGAAATCTACTCTGTAGGAATCAGAATGGGTTTAGAAAGACGATGGTGTGAAAACCAGCTCGTGCTATTCGTCCACGAGACTCAGAGGCCCATAGACACGGGTTCCCAGGTAGATGCCGTGTTTCTTGACTTCTGCAAGGCGTTTGATACAGTTCCCCACAGTCGTTTAATGAACAGAGTAAGAGCATACGGACTACCAGACCAATTGTGTGATTGGATTGGAGAGCTCCTATATAACAGAACGCAGTATGTCATTCTCAATGGAGAAAAGTCTTCCGAAGTAAGAGTGATTTCAGGTGTGCCGCAAGGGAGTGTCGTAGGACCGTTGCTATTCACAATATACATAAATGACCTTGTGGATAACATCCAAAGTTCACTGAGGCTTTTTGCGGATGATGCTGTAGTATATCGAGAGGTTTAACAATGGAAAACTGTATTGAAATGCAGGAGGATCTGCAACGAATTGACGCATGGTGCAGGGAATGTCAATGGAATCTCAATGTAGACAAGTGTAATGTGCTGCGAATACATAGAAAGAAAGATCTTTTATCATTTAGCTACAATATAGCAAGTCAGTAACTGTAAGCAGTTAATTCCATAAATTATCTGGGAGTTGGCATTAGGATTGGTTTAAAATGGAATGATCACATAAAATTAATCGTCGGTAAAGCAGATGCCAGAATCTTCATCGGAATCTTCATTGGAGGAATCCTAAGGAAATGCAGTCCGAAAACGAAGGAAGTAGGTTACAGTACACTTATTCGCCCACTGCTTTGAATACTGCTCACCGGTGTGGGATCCGTACCAGAAAGGGTTGATAGAAGACACAGAGAAGATCCAACGGAGAGCAGCGCGCTTCGTTACAGGATCATTTAGTAATCACGAAAGCGTTACGGTGATGATAGATAAACTCCAGTGGAATACTCTCCAAGAGAGATGCTCTGTAGCTCGGTACGGGCTTTTGTTGAAGTTTCGAGAACATACCTTCACCGAGGAGTCAAGCAGTATATTTCTCCCTCGTACGTATATCTCGCGAACAGACCATGAGGATAAAATCAGAGAGATTAGAGCCCACACAGAGGCATACCGACAATCTTTCTTTCCATGAACAATAAGTGACTGGAATAGAAGGGAGAACCGATAGAGGTACACAAGGTACCCTCCGCCACACACCGTCAGGTGGCTTGCGGAGTGGCGATGTAGATGTAGATAACACAACAGTACGTAATTCTGCTTCTGTATCAAAGAAGCTACATCATGCCCGAATGAAACTTCCATTTTGTTAAAGAACATGGAATCCAGATCTCAATTCACAGGATGTACTTTGTAACAGATTAAAGTCCCCGGACGAGTGATAATTTCTTACATAGAGTTAGCTCATAATGAAGTCTAACGCATTCATATTGCATCTGAACTCTTACTTGTGATAGGTGTTCATCCACTGAGGAAACTGGGAAGCTAATTGTTGACAACCCTATCACAAGGAGCAAACTTAAAAATATTCTCTGTCTTTTCTCCTTATTTTAGCCATGGCTTTGGGTAAGACGTTTAATATCTGAAGCACATTGCAGTAGCAATGGGAGTAGTAACCTGGGAAAAGGAATTTTATTTCTAAGAGGAATTAAGTAAGATCATACTAAGAAATGGAGACAGAAGAGCGAATCTTTGAACATGCTATAAAAGAGAAGATCAAGTCTAAGCGGCAAGACTGCCTGGAACTTGTGCAAAGAATGACGGATTCAAGACTGTCAGAACAAGCCTTAAAATTTAAACCTTTAAGTACAAGATCAATAGGGAGACCAAGTAAAAGATGGCTGGATACTCAGAAGACGGAACAGAATGGCTGGATACTTAGAAGAAAGGAGGACGCTGATTAAAGTGAAGACCCATATTTTATTTAATAAGGCCTATTAGAAATAGGGTCCATTACAGTATGGCTTGTCGCATTGGTTGTTTACATGCTTCTATGTTTCTCTGTATGCGAATGTAAATGCGCCGGTTATACTCATGAAAATATCGTGTCGACATGAGGATCTATACTGGCCATCTGGAATTATCTAAAACTGTAAATGAAGAGCAGTGATGGTGGGTTAGGGAACACATTGACTCTTTCTGAAGTTGTCTTAAAGATAAGCATACTTGCACCCGTGGAAATAAGCATACGAAGGTGGCCATTAACAGAGGTTAACGCTGAGGGAGAGTCTGGGTGTCATATAATTTTTGCGTCTCGTGTACATAATCGCAATAACATTGTTTTTAACGAGGGTGAAATGAAACTTTTGGAAAATGTTCTTTCTCATAATCTGCCTGGTCCAAGTACGCAACAGCGTATTAGTTCGTTAATAGCACATACAACTGCGGCACTGGACGGTGCTAAACTGACTACGGGTAACGTAAAGGTGTAGCAGTTGAGATCAACAAAATCATCGAGGATGACCACTACTAATAAACAGTTTCAGGACGGGGTAGTTGTGGGGGGGGGGGGGGCGAGAGGTCAAGGTATAGGCCAGGAGAGATGGTGCTTATAAGTATAAAGAGAAAACTTTCAGATAGCCAGGCTTTGATTATCCCGCGGATAAAGGAAAGGCAGTCGTGGTTTTGGAGGAGTGGCAATATATTGAGAAAGTGTATCAATTTTTCAGTAATAACTACTTTGTCTTGTGTTGTACAAAAGTTACTACCAAACAGGAAAATAAACAATTGAAAAAGACATTGAAAGCCAGCAAGGATTCTTCTGGTTAGTTCAAGGATGAAAGTCAGGTTCATATGAAACGAAAAGCTCCAAAATTAAGGGCCGCTATTAACATTCACCTGATTAGGCGTCTAGTTGGCGTTCTGTGGGATGGAGGGGAGTGGCGGCGATGATCGGTGGGTGAGGGGTTACAACACAGAGAAGGCCTTAGCCAGGTATTTAAATGAACATTATGTTCATACTCGTAATTTACACACTAGGGGAGACTTAGTTTTAAATCAGCTTCGCTATCCATCCCCCAAGGCACATACATGGCTTCTATGGATATTAAAAGTATGTATCCGTAACTCCCTGTCAATGAGGTTCAGCACATTATTGGTCATAATTCGCGTACACATAGTGGGCAACTTACGAATGTGGTCAAGAACGCCTCAGGATTGCTTAGTTCGGTCTCAGAAAAATGACTTAACATTTGGGGATCACACCTTCACTCAAAGGCGCAGTTTGGGTATGGGATTTCCTCTGGCATACTGCCTGGCGTGCAGTTTCAAGACCAGGTTAGAATATGATGTCACGACCTCTTTTCCTATGTACGGTACTGTCACTATGTGGAGTAGATATGTGGATTAGATATTACTATTGCACAGGGGCACCGAAGTCAATTGATGTGAGCTACTCGAACATCTGAACAGAGTCTACAAAAACATCCAGGTCACTATACAATACAGTGAGGGGAATCGGCTGCAGTAAGATTTCCCTTCACGATTTCGAGACCATTTCGGACATCTCCAGAAAGCTCTTCGCCGAAGATGTAATTATTCATCGGAGTTCTAAGCAACCGCTTGCATATAAAACGGCGGCTTTCCGGTCCATTCTATACAGTCTCCATAATGCTCCCCTCAGGTCACGCCATTAATGAGGACCTTCACGTCGTCCCTTATATCGCCCAGGTCAATGGATAGGACAAGAATTTTGTGACCAGTGTTCATAAGAGCACATTTCACATAATAGACAGGTCTGGTACTGAAGAGGGGCTGGAGGTGGGTGGTATAAGGCTACGGAGGAGGATGAATGGGAGAATAGGCACATAGGTTATCACAGGATTCCGTATTACGGAAAACGGCTGAAAAAGTTGGTAAGCATCTCAGTGCAAAAAGCATAATTCCTGCTTTCTTTACCCGTGGCAAACTGGGTGAGGCAGTTAGACAAAGAGAGCAGATGACTTGTCAATTTTTTTTTAAATTCACGGTGAAACATTCAGCTGTCATTTATTTTGCACAGTTTGCTAATATTTCGGTCAATGATAATTATCAAGATTAGCTAGTATAAAGGGCAAGAAAGTTATACTATAATTTTAACAAAAACAATTTGCTCTTTTAAGCCCGCAATAATAGGTAAAAAATTTCTCACAATAATAATTGTGTACGACAATTTTCGTCAAGAAGCAAGTCCATATCGACAGCTAGTAACACTCTTGTCAAAAGTATCAGGCAACAGCAGTTCTCAGTCGGGTCCTTCAAATTAAGACCTCCGATCACGTTTTGCAGGGGGGCATACAACGGTGTTGCGCCTTTCGGATCTCTAGCACTTAGGATGCAATTAAAATCTCCTGCAATGATAATCCCGCCTTTCACCTTCCACAGATAATATAGGACGTCTTCGGTAAAAGACTTTGACCAGGCAGCTCTGTTATTGGATTGAGAGGCAGCGTAGGGATTTAAAAGGGTTACCCCATTCATAACGCCTTTGATTCTGCGTCCTCCCGGCTCTTTTTCTACGTCCATTAATTCCAATCCATCCATGGTTAAAATACAGTAATCTCTGCTGCCATTACCAACGTTGTTACATACATATTTTTATATACATTATCTCTTCGCAAAGGACTTCTTGGAAAAAGAGAATATTGATATCTTTAGTTCTAACACAGTTCTCCAAAATATTTATCTTCTTTTCAGTTTTTATCCCACGAATATTTGATGTTAAAAACGTGAGCTATCTTCTATTAGCCAGCCGGGGTGGCCGAGCGGTTCTAGGCGCTACAGTCTCGAAGCGCGCGACCACTACGGTCGCAGGTTCGAATCCTGCCTCGGGCATGGATGTGTGTGATGTCCTTAGGTTAGTTAGGTTTAAGTAGTTCTAAGTTCTAGGGGACTGATGACCTCAGAAGTTCAGTCCCATAGTGCTCAGAGCGATTTTTTTTGTCTTCTATTATCTGTATGATTAAAAGTTAATATGCCACCACTTGTTCACGTCTTAAATTTTTTGACCGCTTGTGCGATTTGCGTATCTACCTTTCCTTTGTCTTTTCGGTGGTCTTTATTCTTCACTCATGGTTTTTGTTATGTGATACATTAAAATACGGTTTGGGACTGAACCGTGATGATTTTACGGTATTTTGAGGTTACAGCGAAGTCTGACTGCTGGCGGCTTTTCAAAGTCTCCGACGGTGTCCTTAGCTAAGCTGTCACTGACAGTGAAAGTTATTTTGGAGGCGTGTCCCGCTTTGCTTCCTTGTTTACTATAGACCTCGTCAGCTGTTGAAGCCCCACTCAGCTGTTGTTGCGATGCAGCCTGTTGTGTTTACTTGCTGTTTATTTTCCTGAGTAGCATGGCTCAGGGAGTCGGTTACCTCTGGTGTAGGTACTTCGATAGCTATTCCCATAGATGCGTTCGTCTCAGTTCCGACGCGTGCATTCACTGTTTTATCGGATTTCTGCTTCCTCGGTATTTGTGAAGAACTGCCACCATCATTTTCTGCTTCTGAGTTCAAGTTTTCCTTTTCCAGTGGCCATTTTTTGCTCTTCTGAGGTTCATTGGCAATAAAATGTTCATCCGCTGTCATTTTGGTGTCGCATTATTTTGGATGAATCACCGCGTCATCTACTTTTGCGCTGGTTTCTTGTGTATGAGTTACAGTTCGAACGTCGGTGCTCCTTTCACCTTTCCCTCCACCTGTCTGTTCGTTCAGTGGCGCTTTTCTGTTCCCTTTCATCATAGAAGGAAAGTCATCAAAAGTGATCCGCAAGGTTCTGTATCTTTAATTTGGGTGAATTCATTAATATCTCCTTGAGTAGAGATTGATGTCACTGGTTACAGTTTAAGTCTGATGAAAAAATTACAATTACCTACGTTTTAATGATGAGAGTGATGTATGGTCTCCTCACTGGTCAATTAATAATGTGGCTTGACTTTGACACGATTTGAATGACTGGAAATTTTCTAATTGCTGGCATGTAATGGCTTTTGGCTTTTATGCCATAGAAAGACCTAGGTGTGGACTAGTTACAATGCATTTATTCATGACTATATATTTAATTTTCTGTTATTTCTTCGTGATCGCTTATGTTTAACACACAAGAGTACTTTTTGACCAGTGTGTTACTCAGTCCGCTTTCCTGGTTTTTTCGGATGTATATTGTTGTGTCATCACTCATCGTTCATGATACACTCCATCCTTGTGGGATACTTAGTATCCCTGTGTGTGATTGTTTCATGGTAGAACACGATACATGATGCATTCGCATATGAACGTTAGCATCATGAACAGTTTCCTTGTGGGCATCTTTCATACCTTCTACACTACTGGCCATTAAAATTGCTACAAGAAGAAATGCAGATGATAAACGGGTATTCGTTGGACAAATATATTATACTAGAACTGACATATTATTACATTTTCACGGTATTTGGGTGCATGGATCCTGAGAAATCAGTACCCAGATCAACGACCTCTGGCCGTAATAACGGCCTTGATACGCCTGGGCATTGAGTCAAACAGAGCTTGGATGGCGTGTACAGGTACAGCTGCCCATGCAGCTTCAACACGATACCACAGTGCATCAAGAGAAGTGACTGGCGTATTGTGATGAGCCAGTTGCTCGACCACCATTGACCAGACGTGTTCAATTGGTGAGAGATCTGGAGAATGTGCTGGACAGGGCAGCAGTCGAACATTTTCTGTATCCAGAAAGGCCCGAACAGGACCTGCAACATACGGTCGTGCATTATCCTGCTGAAATATAGGGTTTCGCAGGGATCGAATGAAGGGTAGAGCTACGGGTCGTAACACATCTGAAATGTAACGTCCACTGTTCAAGTGCCGCCAATGCGAACAAGAGGTGACCGATACGTGCAACCAATGGCACCTCATACCATCACGCCGGGTGATACGCCAGTATGGCGATGACGGATACACTCTCCCAATGTGCGTTCACCGCGATGTCCCCAAACACGGATGCGACCATCATGATGCTGTAAACAGAACCTGGATTCATCCGAAACAATGACGTTTTGCCATTCGTGCACCCAGGTTCGTCGTTGAGTACACCGTCACAGGTGCTCCTGTCTGTGATGCAGCGTCAAGGGTAACCGCAGCCATGGTCTCCGAGCTGATAGTCCATGCTGCTGCAAACGTCTTCGAACTGTTCGTGTAGTTGATTGTTGTCTTGGAAACGTCCCCATCTGCTGACTAAGGGATCGAGACGTGACCGCACAATCCGTTACAGACGCGCGGATAAGATGCCTGTGATCTCGACTGCTAGTGAAACGAGGCCGTTGGGATCCAGCACGGCGTTCCGTATTACCCTCCTGAACCCACCGGTTCCATATTCTGCTGACAGTCATTGGATCTCGACCAACGCGAGCACCAATGTCGCGATACGATAAACCGCAATCGCGATGGGCTACAATCCTACCTTTATCAAAGTCGGAAACGTGATAGTACGCATTTCTCCTCCTTACACGAGGCATCACAACAACGTTTCACCAGGCATCGCCGGTCAACTGCTGTTTGTGTATGAGTAATCGGTTGGAAGCGTTCCTCATGTCAGCACGTTGTAGGTGTCGCAACCGGCGCCAACCTTGTGCGAATGCTCTGAAAAGCTAATCATTTGCATATCACAGCATCTTCTTCCTGTCGGTTAAATTTCGCGTCTGTAGCACGTCATCTTCGTGGTGTAGCAATTTTAATGGCCAGTAGTGTAATTTACCTGAAGCCTGAACCTCAGCTGACTAAATTAGTTCATCAAACAACTACATAGTGACAGCGCAATGACGCAATCTTATTCTATCACCACTATAAACATAAATAAAATTACGCCCGGTTTGAAATTATCGGCACTTAACGATTTTTTGTACGAATCCGAGACTGATACTGCCCTGTTACAAGAAGTTCTTATGTCGGATTTAATAATTCCCGGTTATGTCAGTTACATAAATATGTCTTACGAAACAAGTGTTCGAACAGCTGTTTCAGTGAGGGAAGGGATTCCAGTAAGTGAGGTGGAACGCGTGGAGTCCGGAAGGGGAATACGACTGTATATCTTTGATGTGACTATTTTCAAACTGTATGGCCCTTCAGGAAGTTCTCAACGAGCTGAGAGAGAATATTTCTTCAAAGATTAACTGATATGATTGTTAAGGAAAAATCCAAGACAGTTATTACTTGGAGGTAATGTGCACTGGTGAAATACACTATTTTTACATACAAACATGTGTGCTGTGGTCAAAGTTAGACGTATCAGATGTAAAGATGTTGCTCATACAGAACCGTGAGGGTTACGGTCAAAGAACTTAGCCACAGGCAGTGCAATGGTCACTTAGCCACAGCCAGTACAGAAAACCTGCAAATACTACAATACACTGTGAACAATGGAAAGAAAATGAATCTGTCTAAAGAGTTAGAAATTTATAACCACATCTCTAACTCACCAGACCTTGTTCTCAACGAACAAGTGGAGCTTGCAAACAAATCTTATCTTCCCATATTTCATGAAATATTCAAAAACAGAAACAAATTATCCTCGAATATAATAACAAACTAATATTCTATGGAAATTCGATGTAGAAATCATACAACAGTCCAAGTGTCATATCATAATTTGTAATATTCATATTGTAAAGACAAGCTGTAATGGTCATTGTATAATTTGTAATAGTTTTCAAAATTTCATATGTGTAACATCATTCTACTTGCTAGATCTAAGTTCTCTGACAACAGTGTGGCTCAAAACAATTCTAGCTGTTGTTTTTTAATTTGTAACAGCTTTTAGTAATTTAATATATACAGCGTCATTGTACTCAGTATATCTAAGTTCAACGTCAAAACTGTGGATAAAAAATTTCATAATGTGTATCAAAAAACTTCACAGTCTATAATAGCTTTTTAAGTTTCTTCACGTGCAACACCCTTGCACTTCCTGTGGCGAAGTTCTTTGACGATAACCTACATGTTTCTGTATGAGCAACATCTTTACATCTGCTACATCTAATTTCTTTGAGCATAGCCCACATGTTTGTATGTAAACACAGCGTATTTCACGAGTGCACATCGTAATAGTGAAATATGCAGCTAAATTTGGTAACACTGGAATATGGACGTGAAAATGATAATAAGTGTCTGACAAAGCGGCAAAACTGTCA
Source organism: Schistocerca nitens (assembly GCF_023898315.1). Lineage (NCBI taxonomy): Eukaryota > Metazoa > Arthropoda > Insecta > Orthoptera > Acrididae > Schistocerca > Schistocerca nitens. The sequence goes on from NC_064614.1 coordinate 27,735,457, forward strand.
CCACAATGTAACTATAATAATGGTGCTTCATCTTTATGTAAGTGTAGATATTTCGTCCAATGCTGCCTTGCCACTTACAGTTGTCCCACTTGTATCTGTTTAGTCACCAGCAAATAATTTTTTTTTTGTATTTATACAGTGATCTCCAGCAGTATAAACATGTAAATGAATGAATAAACACATGAGGATGGGCGCAAGCCCGAAACCGGTCGTGTGACAAATGAATAACTTTTTAATGTGACTGGTAGCGGATATTTTTCTACACCCTATAAAGGAACAGTCACGGAGTTCGACAGCATCCACTGTGGATAAAATTCAGAAAAAACTTGTATTTTCATTCACATAATTATGTGCTCACTGCTCTGGTATTACTTCGATGTATAGGGGCTCAATCACTACCATTGTTGTTGCTTAGATATGATCCTGACGTGGATTTCTGCCACAAAACTGGTAGTAATTGGTTCGACATTCTGCTGTTTGGAGACTTCTCGCTATAAAATGACTTGATACTGAGTATACTCAGTGATAAATCAAAGCAGAAGGCTTCACCAGAAATATCGACCCTTAGACAACGTGTCTAATAGTGTGTTTTAAATACGACAGTATGCCATCTTAGGCACTGTATAACACTTAAAACACTTGATAATGGCACTTTGAAGCCGAAATCATGATCATGTAAATCTAACACTGCAAATAAACAACAGTCTGATGGCGGTACTGACTTTAAAGAAATATATTTTATCTGTGGACCCGCATTACGGAAAAATTATTAGAAGACAAGTTTACTTCCATATCTCCTTAAGCCGACTTCTCTGACCCCAGACTCCCTACCTCAAATTCTTCAGGGGAGGCTCCTCCATGTCCTGTTTCATTTTTGCACGCTCTTACGGAAACATCCGTCCCCCATGAACCATGGACCTTGCCGTTGGTGGGGAGGCTTGCGTGCTGCCTCAGCGATACAGATGGCCGTACCGTAGGTGCAACCACAACGGAGGGGTATCTGTTGAGAGGCCAAACAAACATGTGGTTCCTGAAGAGGGGCAGCAGCCTTTTCAGTAGTTGCAGGGGCAACAGTCTGGATGATTGACTGATCTGGCCTTGTAACATTAACCAAAACGGCCTTGCTGTGCTGGTACTGCGAACGGCTGAAAGCAAGGGGAAACTACAGCCGTAATTTTTCCCGAGGACATGCAGCTTTACGTAAAACTTTGAGGTTCGCCGATGACATTGTGGTCGCAGGTTCGAATCCTGCCTCGGGCATGGGTGTGTGTGATGTCCTTAGGTTAGTTAGGTTTAAGTAGTTCTAAGTTCTAGGGGACTTATGACCTAAGATGTTGAGTCCCATAGTGCTCAGAGCCATTTGAACCATTTGATGACATTGTATAAGATGAACATCAACAAAAGCAAAACGAGGATAATGGAATGTGGTCAAATTAAGTCGGGTGATGCTGAGGGAATTAGATTAGGAAATGAGACACTTAAAGTAGTAAAGGAGTTTTGCTATTTGCCCGCATCTCGTGGTCGTGCGGTAGCGTTCTCGCTTCCCACGCCCGGGTTCCCTGGTTCGATTCCCGGAGGGGTCAGGCATTTTCTCTGCCTCGTGATGGCTGGGTGTTGTGTGCTGTCCTTAGGTTAGTTAGGTTTAGGTAGTTCTAAGTTCTAGGGGACTTATGACCACAGCAGTTGAGTCCCATAGTGCTCAGAGCCATTTGAACCATTTTGAGTTTTGCTATTTAGGGAGTAAAATAACTGATGATGGTCGAAGTAGAGAGGATATAAAATGTAGACTGGTAATGGCAAGGAAATCGTTTCTGAAGAAGAGAAATTTGTTAACATCGAGTATAGATTTAAGTGTCAGGAAGTCGTTTCTGAAAGTATTTGTATGGAGTGTAGCCATGTATGGAAGTGAAACATGGACGATAACCAGTTTGGACAAGAAGAGAATAGAAGCTTTCGAAATGTGGTGCTACAGAAGAATGCTGAAGATAAGGTGGGTAGATCACATAACTAATGAGGAGGTATTGAATAGGATTGGGGAGAAGAGAAGTTTGTGGCACAACTTGACTAGAAGAAGGGATCGGTTGGTAGGACATGTTTTGAGGCATCAAGGGATCACAAATTTAGCATTGGAGGGCAGCGTGGAGGGTAAAAATCGTAGAGGGAGACCTAGAGATGAATACACAAAGCAGATGCAGAAGGATGTAGGTTGCAGTAGGTACTGGGAGATGAAGAAGCTTGCACAGGATAGAGTAGCATGGAGAGCTGCATCAAACCTGTCACAGGACTGAAGACCACAACAATAACAACAACAACGGAAACATCCTGTATATACTGAAACCGATGAAGCGTGTTGTCTATGCGTCTGTTATTCTGATAGGTACTGTGGTTTCCTTAATAATTAAAACTGTTAAGTTGTTCAGTCATTCCGTTATTAACCACAATTTTTGATCTGATTAGCTCAAAATTTAGAAATTCCATTACCTTCCTTTCATTAATAGAATTTCCATATTGAATTCTATACTTGTTAGGTGCAACTAATAGATGCCACTATTTAATTTCTTCTCACCGTCAAAAATACGATAACCGACCGTCTTTGTACTGTGATATATGTAACCCGTAATGTACTTGTGAGACCTGAGTTTCTCTCGGCGTATGCAATGTTCAAACAACTTACGGAACTGCAGCCGACGTCGTCGACTGCCGTAGATGTTTCCACAGAAGTATGCTCTACCAGTTTAAAGATAGTTTTGCCTTGAAAATGGCAGGGTGTACCCCTTTAGAAATATCTTCGGTTGTCGACGACGCCACCCAGCTGCATTTCCGTACGTTATCTAAACAGAATTTATTTATTGTTTCCATTTTTTTACGATTTCGTCGAAGTATGTATGAATTAATGTCGGTGATGAACTGTACCACTTTGATTCGCAGGTATCATATCTGAAATTCTTCCCTCATTTTTAATCATTATTTTAGTGCTGTATTGCCGGCCGAAGTGGCCATGCGGTTAAAGGCGCTGCAGCCTGGAACCGCAAGACCGCTACGGTCGCAGGTTCGAATCCTGCCTCGGGCATGGATGTTTGTGATGTCCTTAGGTTAGTTAGGTTTAACTAGTTCTAAGTTCTAGGGGACTAATGACCTCAGCAGTTGAGTCCCATAGTGCTCAGAGCCATTTGAACCATTTTTTAGTGCTGTATTCATGCCTTTCACAACCTTTATAATATGTTTAGGAAAACCTTGTTTCTCTAGTGAGTTCCTTAATCCAATCTATCAAGGCCATATGCGTTTCTCTATTAAATTCATGTCTTTTCTCTGTTAACTGTCTTATAATCAATGCACTATCTGTGGACGACGTTCCTTTCCTAAAACCATTTTGTTCATAAAAATGATGTGTTTCACTTACACCTGTTCTCTCTTGCGTATCATTCCAGCGTATACCTTGCGGGCTGTATCGATCAAACTTATCCCTCTAGAATTATCACAGTTACCTCGCTTTCTTTCTTTAAAAACATATACAAGATTTCCATTCCTCCACACGTGTTATTAGTCTTTCTTCTGTTTTGACATAAAAGTTATATAATCACAAACCGCTTATTGTTACAAAATTTTATTTTTAAAATAGAATTACTGTATATACGTGGTGAACATTAATAAAACCGACAAACTGCCGGAAGGGATTCCTGACTTTCAAATGGAGGGAAAAAGGTCTTACCAACACGTGTCCGTAATGCATCGCTGCCACGGTAGATGGCGCTGACGAATGAGTTCCGCTAGAGAGCCTGTATAGAGAGAGAGTGGCCAACCGGACGATACGGCGGCCATTTTTCTGCCAAACTGCGGGCGGGACTTTTGAATGGCCAGTAGTGGAGTAGTGGAGTACACACAAAAGACAATATGGCGAAATCATTCGTTAAATGCCTTTCTTTACAGCTATAATATACTCATAGTAGCCTACTACGTACAGCACAGGAAAATTTGATACAGTTGCTGTAGAAATTATACGTTACTTGCATTTATCTCCTTCAAAGTACGTTTACTAGACATATTGCAATGAAAGTAACGTTTAATTCTATGTTTATAAGAATAATGTGTTATAATAATTTTCACGCAGCCAATTTGCAGGTCTGTTTTCAAATTTAACTATGTATATTGCAAGTTGTTTTATATGTAGTAAAAAGCAAAAACGACTTACTTCGCATAGATAAGAGTACTTGGTTGGTTTCCACGTGGCTCCTGTTTGATTTATGTCAGCCCTGTTGACTGCGACTGCCCACTGATTTTGTCTTTCTTCATTGCGTGGAAATGCTAACATGCGAAATCCACCTTCGCCTCTATTGGAACAACCAAATGCAGCACAGCCTGGCATCGTTTACGAACGTCTGCAGAACGAATTACAGATGTCAAAAGCAATACTGTACAATTACCAACGTGTTTACTTCAAACATGTAGGCCTACCGGCTTCATCACAAAACGCTTCATCATTTCAACTCGTATTTCAGATCACAAACGCTAATTACGTACTAAAAATGATATACAACTAAATCGAACATGCTTGCACAACCAATAACAAGTCTCTCAATAATTCAAATACCTTTTAATCGTTTCCAAAAGTCCTCTGTACTTCAATTCACCTCAAAAGCACGGAGAATAAGGGAAGCGCGAGAGACATTTGGCAGAAAAATGGCGCCAAAGCTAATCAACCAATCACGGGTGACTTCGCCTATGGCCACTCTCTCTGTATACATCCTCTCTAAGTTCCGCTAGCCATGTGTCCTTAGGTTCATTGTGTGTTGCAGGCTGTGTGACTGACACAGCGCACTGTAAGCAGCAGAATTGTCTGGTATTCATGTCGGGAACAAGACGAGATGGTGTTTGCGTACAGCCAAGCAGATGGAAACTTGGAAACTGTACAGAGGCAGCACGGCTGTACCAAACAAGTACCTCCACAGACACAAACCTTTTCGGGCCTTTTCTTTCAGAAAGACGATCGTGCAGGCAGGCGGTGGACTGTTCGTACACCAGATTTGGAGCTTGTAGTAGGGTTCGTCTCACAGTGTCCTGTAGGACCCGGTGTTCCAAACCTGGTGCACTTTCGTCCGTCTGAAAGGACCCATGATCCCACAAACGCCTAAAAAGGGCTTCAAACGTTGTGTGGTGTGGTTGGTGACTGTCGTTGGTCTCTGTGAGGGTACCTGGTTTGGTACAGCCGTACTGCCTCTCGATCGTTTCCATCTGCTTGGCCATAAACAGACACCATCTCGGCTTGTTCCCGATATGAATGTCGGACCATTCTGCTGCTTAACAGTAAACTGGGTCGATCACAGAACCTGCAACACACAAGCAACACACGGTAGGCCTGACGTCCGGTTCTCTGCTCATCTCACCGCAAGCTAAGTTACATTCTGCTAATTATTAATTGGTGTAGAGGAATTGTTTGTAGTGTAATTTGTATAGTTTGTATTTGTGTTGCTTGTTTGTAGTGTAATTTGTATTGTTTAATCTGCCGTCATGTGTGGTGGTGGTGGTGGTTAGTGTTTAACGTCCCGTCGACAACGAGGTCATTAGAGACGGAGCTCATGCTCGGGTTACGGAAGGATTGGGAAGGAAATCGGCCGTGCCCTTTCAAAGGAATCATCCCGGCATTTGCCTGAAGCGATTTAGGGAAATCACGGAAAACCTAAATCAGGATGGCTGGAGACGGGATTGAACCGTCGTCCTCCCGAATGCGAGGCCAGTGTGCTAACCACTGCGCCACCTCGCTCGGTCCGTCATGTGTGACAAAGGTGGATGTTGTCGTAGATTGGCCGGCCGAAGTGGCCGTGCGGTTAAAGGCGCTGCAGTCTGGAACCGCAAGACCGCTACGGTCGCAGGTTCGAATCCTGCCTCGGGCATGGATGTTTGTGGTGTCCTTAGGTTAGTTAGGTTCAACTAGTTCTAAGTTCTAGGGCACTAATGACCTCAGCAATTGAGTCCCATAGTGCTCAGAGCCATTTTTTTTGTCGTAGATTAGTGAGTACGGGAGTGAAATGTCATGATTGTGGGTAGGTGTTTCACTGGGGAGATTGTAGGGGGGAAGCTGTTATACTGCCAGATGAGGCTCACCAATGGAGTTGTAGGGTACATAGCCCTAAACAACAAATTATCGCTAGTTTGTATTTTTTGTTATCTCTCCAAGGCATTTGACTGTGTGGATCTTGTCACACTCTTAGAAAAACTCAGGTTTTATGGAATTGAAGTATATACACACAGCTGGTTTGAATCATACTTAATGAACAGAAAGCAAAAATTTGTGCTGAATAGCACAAATAATGTTGGAAGGGTGGTAAATTCTAGTGAATGGGGAGTTATCAGAAAGGGAGTCCCACAAGGTTCACTTTTAGATCCTCTGCTGTTCCTTATTCGCGTGAATGACCTCCCACTTAACGTCCAGCAGGCGGAACTAGTACTTTTTGCAGATGACACGAGTGTTATAGTAAATCCCATTCCAGAAAAAGAAGTTGAAGATATTGTTAAGGATGTCTTTCAAAGAATTATTAAGTGGTTCTCAAAAAATTGACTCTCCCTTAATTTTGAAAAAAAAAACTCACTATATCCAGTTCTGTAGACCGAACAGCGTCATACCGACAATTGATGTAGCATATGAACAGGGCTCACTTAACAGGGTAGATTTCTCCAAATTTTTGGGCGTTCACACTGATGACAACTTGCACTGGAAGAAGCATATTACTGAGCTTCTCAAACAACTAAGTTCAGCTTCTTTCACTGTTCGTATAATTGCTAGTCTTGGTAATAAACAGATCAGCCTCCTGACGTACTTTGCACATTTCCACTCAATAATGTCTTATGGAATAGTTTTCCGGGGTAACTCACCACTTAGACATAAAGTATTGATTGCACAAAAGAGAGCAGTGAGAATAACTGGTGGTGGTCACCCAAGGACGTCATGTAGGCACCTTTTAAAGGAGTTAGGTATTTTAACTGCACGATCAGAGGTCATATATTCGCTAATGAAATTCGTTACAAATAATCCATCTCAATTAGCGAAGAACAGTGCTGTTCACACGTAGAATATTAGAGGGAAAAATGACCGTTCCTATTTGTTATTGAAGCTGTCAGTTGCTCAAAAACGAGTACATTATTCAACAATAAAACTTTTTATCATTTGCCCAACAACATAAAGGGTCTGGCAGGTAGCAGATCAAGTTCTAAATCTAGCTTAAAATTATTTCTTTTGGACAACTCCTTCTACTTCACGGACTAGTTTCTGTTTCAGAAATGGTAACCAAAAGTACCTCTAAATGTAGTTGCATGTGTAGAACTAAAAATTTCAGTAATATTAATGTTAGCACTATTCATGTGTGTATATATATCTTGTGATCTGATTTCTTCCACCTCATATCGACAAAATAATCGGGAAAATGATTTACGTAAATTGACAAAACTAAAAAAAAAGAACTGTCATTCGTCAACGCCATCTCATTTGGCAACGATGCATTTCCGGACGCATTTTCGTAGGACGTTTTTTCCGTGATTTCCATACAGGAATCCGCCCCTACGGATACTCGCTTTTATTAATGTTCACCTCGTATATGTAGTTGTTCATGCCGATGCTGATAAGTAGTGTTGAATATCATAATTTTTGTGATTCTATCCGTCTTTGGAGGTCATCTGTTCATTAAATTATACAACTGTAAGGCTTTATATACTTAAATACACTACTGGCCATTAAAATTGCTACACCAAGAAGAACTGCAGATGATAAACGGGTAATCACTGGACAAATATATTATACTATAACTGACATGTGATTACATCTTCACGCAATTTCGGGGCATAGATCGTGACAAATCAGTACCCAGAACAACCTCCTCTGGCCGTAATAACGGCCTTCATACGCCTGGCCATTGAATCAAATAGAGCTTGGATGGCGTGTACAGGTACAGCTGCCCATGCAGCTTCAACACGATACCACAGTTCATCATGAGTAGTGACTGGCGTATTGTGACGAGCCAGTTGCTCGGCCACCATTGACCAGACCTTTTCAATTGGTGAGAGATCTGGACAATGTGCTCGCCAGGGCAGCAGCCGAACATTTTCTTTATCCAGAAAGGCCCGTACAGGACCTGCAACATGCGGTCGTGCATTATCCTGCTGAAATGTAGGGTTTCGCAGGGATCGAATGAAGGGTAGAACCGCGCGACTGCTACGGTCGCAGGTTCGAATCCTGCCTCGGGCATGGATGTGTGTGATGTCCTTAGGTTAGTTAGGTTTAGGTAGTTCTAAGTTCTAGGGGACTGATGACCACAGATGTTAAGTTCCATAGTGCTCAGAGACATTTGAACCATTTGAAGGGTAGAACCACGGGTCGTAACACATCTGAAATGTAACGTCCACTGTTCAAAGTGCCGTCAATGCGAACAAGAGGTGACCGAGACGTGTAACCAATGGCACCCCATACCATCACGCCGGGTGATAAGCCAGTATGGCGATGACAAATACACGCTTCCAATGTGCGTTCACCGCGATGTCGCCAAACACGGATGCGAACATCAAGATGCTGTAAGCAGAACCTGGATTCATCCGAAAAAATGACGTTTTGCCATTCGTGCACCCAGGTTCGTCCTTGAGTACACCATCGCAGGCTCTCCTGTCTGTGATGCAGCGTCAAGGGTAACCGCAGCCATGGTCTCCGAGCTGATAGTCCATGCTCCTGCTAACAGTCATTGGATCTCGACCAACGCGAGCAGCAATGTCGCGATACGATAAACCGCAATATAGGCTACAATGCGACCTTTATCAAAGTCGGAAACGTGATGGTACGCATTTCTCCTGCAATACACGAGACATCACAATAACGTTTCACCAGGCAACGCCGGTCAACTGCAGTTTGTGTATGACTAATCGGTTGGAAGCGTTCCTCATGTTAGCACGTTGTAGGTGTCGCCACCATCGCCAACCTTGTGTGAATGCTCTGAAAAGCTAATCATCTGCATATCACAGCATCTCCTTCCTGTCTGTTAAATTTCGCGTCTGTAGCACGTCATCTTCGTGGTGTAGCAATTTTAATGGCCAGTAGTGTAAATAGTGTTGAATATCTGTTCATTGAATAATACAACTGTAAGTAAGGATATACATAATTAAATAACAAGCCATAAATGCTGCTTTTATCTGAAAAATAGCTTTGAAATGCTATTTACGCCAGTTTTCCCAGATTTTCCACTGGCGGGGCTCGTATCCTAGTTTGAGCGCAGGTGTCTATAAATCCTAAATATGGCACCACGTGATGATGTTGTAAGGCGGCGATTCACGTCGTATAAGCCAAGGGTGGTATGGACAAGTGCCCAGTTCAGGTTTGTAAGATGCAGCATGATGCAAAACGCCTAAAACAGCCGCAAGTGTATTTTCTGCTCCTACTTTTAAAACAAAAAAAGAAAAAAAGTCACGCGACACACACAAACACACACACACACACACACACACACACACACACACACACACACATGCGTGCTTCGGCATTACTTTCCATTCTGGACCTTATGTGTGGCTGGGACGGAAGAGGGACAAATAAAGTAGAGGGGCAAGAAAAACAGAGAAGTGACGATCAAACAATAATGGATCCTCGGGAGGATCAGTATCAAACAATTGAGTGTAGATAAGACTTTGAAAGAGCTTTCTTATCTTGGGTAAATTTATTCATCCGACTAAGCGTTTAAATTCCTCCACCGGATAAGAAAGCGGGGCAATGCGCATTTGATGCCCCAAAACGGGCTCTTCGCCCGTGCCGAATGGCTCAGACACAGCAACGGCGCACGCAGTACGGGAAATAAAAGACGGCGGGGAACCGGCTGGGCGCTTCCCCCACCAACTCTTGCTCTTCCCTGCCCGAGCGCCTCATTACCCATGGTGCTTTGCAACTGTCCCTCTGGGATCCGCGTTCAAGAGGCTTTAATAGAAACGCGTGGCCTGTGTAAGCCGACGTAGGCAGATGCTAAGTAATGAGGCACGAAAACTCAGCTCCAGCTCCAACAGAAAATAACTCGAGAGCAATCATATCCTTCTGTATTACGATCGCAAATTCGAACTTGGAAGCTGTGTCACTGGAAGTGCCGCTTTTTTTTTCTTTATTATTTTATTTTCTTTTTTTTTCTTCTGGCTTTGGTATGTTTGCTTAGTATCTACGCAACATTCACATGAATTTGTCTCTTTTTTTCTCACTAGTTTAATACAGTACTGGCCATTAAAATTGATACACCAAGAAGAAATGCAGATGATAAACGGGTACTCATTGGACAAATATATTATACTAGAACTGAATTGTGATTACATTTTCACGCAGTTTGGGGGCATGGATCCTGAGGAATCATTACCCAGAACAACCACCTCTGGCCGTAATGAGGGCCTAGATACACCTGGGCATTGAGTCAAACAGAGCTTGAATGACGCGTACAGGTACAGCTGCCTATGCAGCTAAACCCGATACCACAGTTCATCAAGAGTAGTGACTGGCCTATTGTGACGAGCCAGTTGCTCGTTTTCAGTTGGTGAGAGATATCGAGAATGTGCTGGCCAGGGCAGCAGTCAAACATTTTCTGTATCCAGAAAGGCCCGTACAGGACCTGCAACATGCGGTCGTGCATTATCCTGCTGAAATGTACAATTTCGCAGGGATCGAATTGAGGGTAGAGCCACGGATCTGAAATGTGACGTCCACTGCTCAAAGTGCCGTCTTTGCAAGACGTGTAACCAGTGGCACCCCATACCATCACGCCAGGTGATACGCCAGTATGGCGATGACGAATACATGCTTCCAATGTGCATTCACCGCGATGTCGCCGTACACGGATGAGACCATCATGATGCTGTAAACGGAACCTGGATTCATCCGAAAAAATGACGTTTTTCCATTCGTGCACCCAGGATCGTCGTTGAGTACACCATGCAGGCGCTGTGATACAGCGTCAAGGGTAACCGCAGCCATGGTTTCCGAGCTGATAGTCCACGCTGCTCCAAACTTCGTCGAACTGTTCGTGCAGATGGTTGTTGTTTTTCAAACGTCCCCATCTGTTGATTCAGGGATCGAGACGTGGTTGCACGATCCGTTACAGCCATGCGGATAAGATGCCTGTCATGTCGACTGCTAGTGATACGAGGCCATTGGGATACAGCAGGGCGTTCCGTATTACCCTCCTGAACCCACCGAATCCATATTCTGCCAACAGTCATTGGATCTCAACCAACGCGAGCAGCAATGTCGCGATACGATAAAGCGCAATCGCGATATGCTACAGTCCGACCTTTATCAAAATCGGAAACGTGATAGTACGCATTTCTCCTTCTTACACGACGTATCACAACAACGTTTCACCAGGCAACGCCGGTCAACTGCTGTTTGTGTATGAGAAATCGGTTGAAAACTTTCCTCATGTGAGCACGTTGTAGGTGTCACCACCGGCGCCAGCCTTGTGTGAATGCTCTGAAAAGCTAATCATTTGCATATCACACCATCTTCTTCCCGTCGGTTAAATTTCGCGTCTGTAGCACGTCATTTTCGTGGTGTAGCAATTTTAATGGCCAGTAGTGTATGTACCATCAGGAAATCCTCTCCTTTACAGCCTTTTCAATCCAGAGTAGCATTTACAGCCAACGTCTTCAATTATTTGTTTGATGTACATCGATCTCAGTGTTCTTCTAAATTTCCTACTCTCTACAGCTTCTTCCAGGAGCATGGGAATTAATACTTGATGTTAGCACATCTCTAATCATCTCGTTCCTACTTCTAGCCAATGATTTCCACATATTCATTTCTTCTCCGAATCTGTGCAGTACCTACTTCTTTCTTGCATCAGTCCTTTTAATTTCCAAAATCCTTCTGACTTGTGAACAGTGCTCTGCTCCAAACGTACATTCTCAGAAAATTTTTCCACCGATACCGGTAAATATTTGATATTACGTTGGACACATCTTCTAACGAGGAATGCCGTCAGAGACTGCACCAGTCTGCATTTAATATTTTCCTTATTTCTTCCGTCATGTGCAATTTGCCTAACAGAATTCTTTCGCTTCCCCGGCTTCGTTGTTCCAAATTTTTATATTCAGATAATTGTTAATACTTCTGCTACCCTTCACTACTTTCTTTCTTCGTTGCCTTAGATTCAATCTGTTTCCTGTTCGCACTCCATTCAACATCTACAAATTTTCCTTATTTTCACTGATGAATAAACGTCAGTAGTATATCTGATCATTGATGTCTTTTCACTTTGAAGTTTAATCTGACTCTCATTCTTTCTTTTAGTCCGTCGTTGCTTCTTGGATACACAGGTTGAATAGTACAGGAATAAGTCTGCATTTCTGCCTTGCACACTTTTAAATCTCATTGTTTCCCAGTCATATTGTTGCCTCATGGTTCTTATATGTACTGTATGATATGCACCTTTCCTTGTAGCGTACACGTATGTTTCTGAGAGTTACAAACTTTTGCACCATTTTTCGGTGTCGAACCTGTTTTTATTTCAACTAAACTGTCAACATGTACTTTTCTCCCATGTCCAAGTATCCATTATTGAGCTCAATGCCACACCTGTGTCACTGATGCCTTTACTCTTCCTAAAATTAAGGTGGTGATTATCTAACAAATTCATTTTCTTTTGCATTCTTCTGTATGTTATCCCTGTCACGAATTTTGACGTATGATCTGCTAAGTTGATCATACGCTAGTTTTCTCACTTGTCTTCGGGATTGTGTGGATTACAGTTTCCGAATGGCTGATTGTATGTCTCTGACCTCACTGATTCTAAAGACCGATTTAAATAATTGTTTAGTTGGAGCTTCCCCCAATAGTTTTAAACACTGTGGATGAATGTTGTCGAAGCTTTCCGCCTTGTTTGATCGTAGCAGTTTCTAAGCTCTGACTCTATTGCTGGATCACCCGCAGTGCTAAACCGAGACACTATGACCACCTGCTTAATTGCTTGCTTGTCCGTCTTTGGAATGAAATACATTATTGATTCTGCGTACCCGGCTTGATTCAAATGGCTCTGAGCACTATGGGTCAACATCTGAGGTCATCAGCCCATTAGCACTTAGAACTACTTAACCCTAACTAAGCTAAGGACATCACACACATCCATGCCCGAGGCCGGATTCGAACCAGCGACCGTAGCGGTCGCTCGGCTCCAGACTGAAGCGCCTAGAACTGCTCGGCCACCGCGGCCGGCTCTGCGTATCAGGGATCCGACTGTTTGTTAGCAGGCTTCATCTACATCTACATTTATACTCCGCAAGCCACCCAACGGTGTGTGGCGGAGGGCACTTTACGTGCCACTGTCATTACCTCCCTTTCCTGTTCCAGTCGCGTATGGTTCGCGGGAAGAACGACTGTCTGAAAGCCTCCGTGCGCGCTCTAATCTCTCTAATTTTACATTCGTGATCTCCTCGGGAGGTATAAGTAGGGGGAAGCAATGTATTCGATACCTCATCCAGAAACGCACCCTCTCGAAACCTGGCGAGCAAGCTACACCGCGGTGCAGAGCGCCTCTCTTGCAGAGTCTGCCACTTGAGTTTATTAAACATCTCCGTAACGCTATCACGGTTACCAAATAACCCTGTGACGAAACGCGCCGCTCTTCTTTGGATCTTCTCTATCTCCTCCGTCAACCCGATCTGGTACGGATCCCACACTGATGAGCAATACTCAAGTATAGGTCGAACGAGTGTTTTGTAAGCCACCTCCTTTGTTGATGGACTACATTTTCTAAGCACTCTCCCAATGAATCTCAACCTGGTACCCGCCTTACCAACAATTAATTTTATATGATCATTCCACTTCAAATCGTTCCGCAGGCATACTCCCAGGAATTTTACAGAAGTAACTACTACCAGTGTTTGTTTCGCTATCATATAATCATACAATAATGCATCCTTCTTTCTATGTATTCGCAATACATTACATTTGTCTATGTTAAGGGACAGTTTCCACTCCCTACACCAAATGCCTATCCGCTGCAGATCTTCCTGCATTTCGCTACAATTTTCTAATGCTGCAACTTCTCTGTATACTACAGCATCATCCGCGAAAAGCCGCAGGAACTTCCGACCCTATCTACTAGGTCATTTATATATATTGTGAAAAGCAATGGTCCCATAACACTCCTCTGTGGCACGCCAGAGGTTACTTTAACGTCTGTAGACGTCTCTCCATTGATAACAACATGCTGTGTTCTGTTTGCTAAAAACTCTTCAATGCAGCCACACAGCTGGTCTGATATTCCGTAGGCTCTTACTTTGTTTATCAGGCGACAGTGCGGAACTGTATCGAACGCCTTCCGGAAGTCAAGAAAAATAGTATCTACCTGGGAGCCTGTATCTAATATTTTCTGTGCAGGTATCTGGCGTTAGAAGTCTAGGAAAAGTCATGTAAGCCGACCTGGGTGGCCGAGCGGTTCTAGGCGCTACAGTTCTAAGTTCTAGGGGACTGATGACCTCAGAAGTTAAGCCCCATAGTGCTGAGAACCATTTGAACCACAGGCATGTAATTCGCGTAAATAGCGGGCCGCTGATTTACGTGCGCGGTGATGGCATCCGATAGCTAATTTGGTTGCCAACGCGAGTTCACTGTAAAGCTCCTCAGACTACTGTAGCACGGTTCCGGCACCGAGACACGGAGTTACACTGCTGGAAGATGACACCGCCGTAGGAGAAGACGTCATGCATGAAGGGATGCAGGTGGGTCGCAGCTTTCAGGGTGTCTTCGATTACTACCGTAGGTCCCGTGCAAGCATAGCAGAGTGTCTCCCAAAGCATAATACTGCTCCCACCAGCCTGTGTCCGTGGCGCCCTGCACGTTTCGAGCCGTCGTTCACCTCGATGATGGCGTTTCTGGAGACGACCAACGACGTACTGTATCAGAAATGTGGTTCACCCAAAGAGCCGACACGTTTCTGCAGCCGTTTATTCAGAACTGCCTTCAATGATTATATAAAGTACAATCACCCACAATGCGACAATCTTCCAAAGAAGAAGGACCACTAGCCTTCACCCATAAGTGAACGCTGGAATCAGAATTTATCTTACAACATCTACGACAAGACAAAGACAAACTCCCGTGCGGAAAAAGGTAGGAACCCTCACTAGCAATAATAACCTCAGAAACAGGTATAGTACGGTAAGCTAAGATTTCCCGAGTTTCAAAGGATTCCAAACCGGCTCTTCCTGCATTGTTACAAGCAACGAAAGCTACAGTTAGCCATCCGTTACCCAAACTAGAGGAAGAAGAAACTTTCATCAAAGAAAAATTCAACCTCGCACCACAAAATAAAGTAGGTCCATTAATAAGAACAAATTGAGTAGTTTTACCAACTCCTCTGATTTCGTTCTTTTTACCCTTCGCAGAAGATGTCGAAGCACCAAGAGAGCCGTCCACATTGACAAGTGATTTGTAAAGTGTAAATGGCTCGAAACAGCATATCCAGACACTCCGGGATGATGATGGCATTGAAACAGAGGATGACACGCGTAAAGCTGAAATACTAAACACCTTTTTCCAAAGCTGTTTCACAGAGGAAGACCGCACTGCAGTTCCTTCTCTAAATCCTCCCACAAACGAAAAAATGGCTGACATCGAAATAAGTGTCCAAGGAATAGAAAAGCAACTGGAATCACTCAACAGAGGAAAGTCCACTGGACCTGACGGGATACCAATTCGATTCTACACAGAGTAGGCGAAAGAACTTGCCCCCCTTCTAACAGCCGTGTACCGCAAGTCTCTAGAGGAACGGAGGGTTCCAAATGATTGGAAAAGAGCACAGGTAGTCCCAGTCTTCAAGAAGGGTCGTCGAGCAGATCCGCAAAACTATAGACCTACATCTCTGACGTCGATCTGTTGTAGAATTTTAGAACATGTTTTTTGCTCGAGTATCATGTCGTTTTTGGAAACCCAGAATCTACTCTGTAGGAATCAACATGGATTCCGTAAACAGCGATCGTGTGAGACCCAACTCGCTTTATTTGTTCACGAGACCCAGAAAATATTAGATACAGGCTCCCAGGTAGATGCTATTTTTCTTGACTTCCGGAAGGCGTTCGATACAGTTCCGCACTGTCGCCTGATAAACAAAGTAAGAGCCTACGGAATATCAGACCAGCTGTGTGGCTGCATTGAAGAGTTTTTAGCAAACAGTACACAGCATGTTGTTATCAATGGAGAGACGTCTACAGACGTTAAAGTAACCTCTGGCGTGCCACAGAGGAGTGTTATGGGACCATTGCTTTTCACAATATATATAAATGACCTAGTAGATAGGGTCGGAAGTTCCTGCGGCTTTTCGCGGATGATGCTGTAGTATACAGAGAAGTTGCAGCATTAGAAAATTGTAGCGAAATGCAGGAAGATCTGCAGCGGATAGGCACTTGGTGCAGGGAGTGGAAACTGTCCCTTAACATAGACAAATGTAATGTATTGCGAATACATAGAAAGAACGATCCTTTATTCTATGATTATATGATAGCGGAACAAACACTGGTAGCAGTTAGTTCTGTAAAATATCTGGGAGTATGCGTGCGGAACGATTTGAAGTGGAATGATCATATAAAATTAATTGTTGGTAAGGCGGGTACCAGGTTGAGATTCATTGGGAGAGTGCTTAGAAAATGTAGTCCATCAACAAAGGAGGTGGCTTACAAAACACTCGTTCGACCTATACTTGAGTATCGCTCATCAGTGTGGGATCCGTACCAGATCGGGTTGACGGAGGAGATAGAGAAGATCCAAAGAAGAGCGGCGCGTTTCGTCACAGGGTTATTTGGTAACCGTGATAGCGTTACGGAGATGTTTAATAAACTCAAGTGGCAGACTCTGCAAGAGAGGCGCTCTGCACCGCGGTGTAGCTTGCTCGCCAGGTTTCGAGAGGGTGCGTTTCTGGATGAGGTATCGAATACATTGCTTCCCCCTACTTATACCTCCCGAGGAGATCACGAATGTAAAATTAGAGAGATTAGAGCGAGCACGGAGGCTTTCAGACAGTCGTTCTTCCCGCGAACCATACGCGACTGGAACAGGAAAGGGAGGTAATGACAGTGGCACGTAAAGTGCCCTCCGCCACACACCGTTGGGTGGCTTGCGGAGTATAAATGTAGATGTAGATGAAGCCTGCTAACAAACAGTCGGATCCCTGATACGCAGAGCCGGCCGCGGTGGCCGAGCAGTTCTAAATCGGGACAAATAGTTGCCAATTGTAACTGAATCTAGCAATGATACTGACGTAATTATAGACGAACACAGTGCTAATTGCAGTGATAACACGATAGGAAAACCTGTTGCAGAATTTAATAAATTATTTGAGGAATCAGACAAAAGAATGTGCGAGAAGTTACAAATGGTTGAAATGGCTCTGAGCACTATGGGACTTAACATCTGAGGTCATCAGCCCGTAGAACTTAGAGCTACTTAAACCTAACCAACCTAAGGACATCACACATATTTATGCCCGAGGCAGGATTCGAACCTGCAACCGTAGCGGTCGCGCTGTTCCAGACTGAAGCGCCTAGAGTCGATCGGCCACAGCGACCGACAGAAGTTACAAGAAAACAGAGAATTGCACAAATAAATGTGTGAGAGGTTCTCAAAGATACATTGCTGTTTTTTTGTTTCTTCGGTCCTGTTCGATGCAGCTCTCCAAGTGTCCTTTCATCTGTTGCTGTTGTGGTCTTCAGTTCTGAGACTGGTTTGGTGCAGCTCTCCATGCTACTCTATCCTGTGCAAGCCTCTTCATCTCCCAGTACCTAATGCAGCCTACATCCTTGTGAATCTGCTTAGTGTATTCATCTCTTGGTCTCCCTCTACGATTTGTACCCTCCACGCTGCCCTCCAGTACTAAATTGGTGATCCCTTTATGCCTCAGAACATGTCCTACCAACCGATCCCTCTTCTAGTCAAGTTGTGCCACCAACTCCTCTTCTCCCCAATTCTATTCAATATCTCCTCATTAGTTATGTGATCTACCCATCTAATCTTCAGCATTCTTCTGTAGCACCACATTTCTAAAGCTTCTATTCTCTTCTTGTCTAAACTATTTATCGTCCATGTTTCACTTCCATTCACTGCTACATTCCATACAAATACTTTCAGAAACGACTTTATGACACTTAAATCAATACTCGATGTTAACAAATTTCTCATCTTCAGAAACACTTTCCTTGCCATTGCCAACCTACATTTTACATCCTTTCTATTTCGACCATCATCAGTTATTTTGCTCCCCAAATAGTAAAACTCCTTTACTACTTTAAGTGTCTCATTTCCTAATCTAATTACCTCAGCATCACCCGACTTAATTCGACTACATTCCATTATCCTCGTTTTGCTTTTGTTGATGTTCATCTTATACCCTCCTTTCAAAACACTGTCCATTCCGTTCAACTGCTCTTCCAAGTCCTTTGCTGTCTCTGACAGAATTATAATGTCATCTGCGAACCTCAAAGTTTTTATTTCTTCTCCATGGATTTTAATACCTAATCCGAGCTTTTCTTTCGTTTCCTTTACTGATTGCTCAATATGCAGATTGAATAGCATCGGGGAGAGGCTACAACCCTGTCTCACTCCCTTAACAACCACTGCTTCCCTTTCATGTCCCTCGACTCTTATAACTGCCATCTGCATTCGGTACAAATTGTAAATAGCCTTTCGCTCCCTGTATTTTACCCCTGCCACCTTCAGAATTTGAAAGAGAGTATTCCAGCCAACATTGTCAAAAGCTATGTCTAAGTCTACAAATGCTAGAAACTTAGGTTTGTTCTTCCTTAATCTTTCTTCAAAGATAAGTCGTAGGGTCAGTACTGCCTCACGTGTTCCAACATTTCTACGGAATCCAAACTGATCTTCCCCGAGGTCGGCTTCTACCAGTTTTACCATTCGTCTGTAAATAATTCGCGTTAGTATTTTGCAGCTGTGACTTATTAAACTGATTGTTCGGTAATTTTCACATCTATCAACATCTGCTTTCTTTGGGATTGGAATTATTAAATTCTTCTTGAAGTCTGAGAGTATTTCGCCTGTCTCATACATCTTGCTCACCAGATGGTAGAGTTTTGTCAGGACTGGCTCTCCCAAGGCTGTCAGTAGTTTTAATGAAATGGTGTCCACTCCCGGGGCCTTGTTTCGACTCAGATCTTTCAGTGCTCTGTCAAACTCTTCACGCAGTATCATATCTCCCATTTAATCTTCATCTACCTCCTCTTCCATTTCCATAATATTGTCCTCAAGAACACCGCCCCTGTATAGACCCTCTATATACTTCTTCCACCTTTCTGCTTTCCCTTCTTTGCTTAGAACTGGGTTTCCATCTGATCTCTTGATATTCATGCAAGTGATTCTCTTTTCTCCAAAGTTCTCTTTAATTTTCCTGTACATAGCCGCTGCAATCTACATTACATTTGAATCTGTTTACTGTATTCAGTCTTTGGTCTGCCTCAACAATTTCTGTGCCTTACACTTCCTCCCATTATCAAACTGACGACAGCTTGATGCCTCAGGATGTGTCCTCTCAACCTGTTGCCCTTTTGGACAAGCTGTCCAACAAACTTCTTTTTTCCAAAATTCGATTCAGTGTTTCCTCAATAGTTATACATTTATCCTAATCTTTAGCCTTATTCTACAAAACCACATTCAGAAAGCCTCTACTCCTTTTTCTCTGCCCTACCGGCCGCGGTTCCCTTCCTTGCATTTTGACTCTTATAACAGTAATCTGATTCCTGAAAAAATTGTTGATACGTTCTCACGTCGTTTATTTATCCCTGCTGCCTTCACAGTTACAAAGAGGGTTGCTGTCAACATGGTCAAATGCCTTATCTCAATCTATAAATGCTATAAATGAAGGTTTGCCTTTCTTCGATCTATATATTAACGTAAGCTGTAAGGTCAATTTTGCCTGCGTGTTCTTTCATTTCTCCGGAACCAAAACTGATGTTCCCGAGGTCGGATTCTACCAAATTCTTTAGTCTTCAGTAAATAATTGGTGTCAGTATTTTGCGTATAATGATTTATTGAACTCTTAGTTCGCTAATATTCACAACTGTCAGCAATTGGCTTCTTTGGAATACGAATCATTACATTCTTCTGAGATTCAATGCCTCATGTGTTATCCAAGAATTTCTACTGATTGTATTTGGTCATTTTTGGACAGCCCCTCCCTTTACTATTCAATCTCTTAAAGCCACGCACACCTCTTGTAATGTATTTATTTCTGCTGTTTTGTTTAGTTTTTGTGTAACGCTAGTTTTGAAGCTCTCAACAACCTGTAGCTCATTGTTTCCCCTTTCATTACTTTCCCATGTTCACGAACTACTTTTCCTTCTCGTCCTTTTCCTACTATCGATTTCCAGACCTCTGTCGTAATTGAACTTCGTCTCCCTTAGCTATTTGAACTTCTTTCATCGCTCCAAATTTTCGCAATCTATTCATCATCTGAGGAGATCGTCGGCATATAAATCTGTACTACAGTAGCCGATGTTAGCTTTGTATCTTTCTTGGGCAGTATAACGTATCACTATGCTGTTCATAGTAGCTTAACGGTATTCCTGTTTTCTTATTCTTTATTAGACCTACTGCTGTATTAGTTCCGTTTGATTATGTGTTGGAAACTCTGTACTAACCTGAGCGAAATGTATTTCTTCTTGCCATCACACTTCACCATTCCCATTATGCCTTATCTTACCCTATGCATACCCCTTTATAAATTGTCTAAGGTACCTACCAAGCTCCAATTATTAGGATGGCAGTTCTGTTTCCTCTGATGACAACATTCTCCTCAAAAGTTCCTGCTCGGACTAGGGGAATATTTTACCTCCACAACATTTCCCCCAATAGAATACAATAGTCATTAAGCCATCCAGTAGAACTGCATCTCCTTGAGAAATACAGCAGCTGTAGTTTCTCCTTACCTTCAGCCGTTTGTAATCTGTGTGGTGTCTTTCACCTATGCAGTTTGTTTCGTGATTGCGAAACCAAATCTTAGCAATGATTAAATTGTGTCACTGTGCTCATTGACCTTGGAGCTACTGAAAAGTCTGCTACCCCTTTCCAGAAACCGTTTGTCCTAGTTGCAACGGCAGTACGGATATCTTTATTGTGGTGGCACTCTAGCCAACCTAGGTCGGTGATATCTATGGTACGAAGGAGGGAGAGGGGGTATACGAAGTAGAACATACACGTCAGGTAAATAAGAGGATGCTGGGAATGAGATAAAATAAATATTTCCAACAGCTGCTTCACTTTAGCTACCTAGCATTTCATACTGAATTCAGTCCTAAGTACCTTATAATGCGGTAGCCCTTAATCTTCCATCCGCCTCCCTAGGTGAATGGTGAACTCGGTTAACTTGTGTACGGAAGACCTGGGCACAGTGTGCGGTACTGCTACCAATTTTCCATTCGTGGGAGGACTCGAATGGGATGCCATCAGCGTCATGGTGCCAACTGAGGAGCTGCTTGACCGGGTAGTAGCGGCTCTAAGTCGCGAAAACTGACAACGGCCCTGAGAGCGGTGTGCGCCTCCATACTGCACCCGATGACGTCACTGGCAGATTATGACATGGCGGTCATTCAGTCCGATATGCTCGCCATGGCTTGTGGGCCGAAGGCTACCTTCATTTTCTGTAAGATTTTTTCCCTTGCTTCTTTCGTCGATGAATTTGGTTTAGCACCTACTGGGATAAGACAGCGGACGAACTGGAAATATTGGGACTGGTGGCTGGGGTGGGACCTAGGTGACCTGAAAGTGATCGCAACCGATCTACCATAGTAACTAGTTGCGTGTCTATTTGTTGAATGTTTTTCTGTAATTATGTAATTTAAGTCCACGTTTAGACGAAAAGAATGAATAGAAATCTATAGCAGATTTACGAGCTGAGCTGCCCGTGCAGTGTAGAGCTCGTCGTGCTAGCTTGCGAGAGAGGGATGTGAACTAGACTCAGATCGAATCCGTGCGGCGTATTAATTCAGTGAGTTGGTACATTAGTCAGACTGAGCGTAGTTTCACTACGGTAAATGCTGGGATGATCCACAAATTCCGCCTCAGGGAGTACGATACAGGAGCAGATAAAAAACACAACACTAAAAGCACAGAACAATGTTTACATAATGCACATTGTAACATCATAGATTAAGGGTCGACCTGCGACAGCAATCGCACAACTTGCATACGGGCCGCTAGACGCCGTCGCGAGCGCTGAGAGTGCATTGCGGTCGCAGGCGCGCGTGTTGCGTACGGGCCGCGAGGTGCCGCCACGAGAGCAACCGTATATAAATGCCGAAGGAGTTCGGCCAGCTCTCGGTCTTCAGCAAGGTCCTGGAATCTATCCTCACCCGACGCATCCACCAGCATCTCCGCCAGCACCGCCTCCTCCCCGTTACCCAGTGTGGCTTTCGGCCGTCCTTCTCTTCCGACGACCTTCTCCTTCACCTCACTCATCTCCTTTCCGAACAGCTTAATTCCCGTCGCTCCGCAATCTTCCTCTCCCTGGACCTCGAACGTGCATATGACCGCGTATGGAATTCTGGTCTCCTCTTCAAGCTCCAAACCTTCGCCCTTCCCATTAACTACGTCCGTCTGATCGGTTCCTTTCTCTCCCGCCGTCCTTCCTATGTCACCATCCATAACACAGATTCCTACACCTTTTTCCCCTCTGCCGGTGTGCCCCAAGGCTCCGTCCTCTCCCCCCTTCTGTACCTTTTGTACACGGCGGACATGCCGCCGCCGTCAGCCCCCGTCCACCTTCTCCAGTTTGCCGATGGCACCGCCTTCCTTGCCCTTGCCCCCACCCTACAGCGCTCCCAACATCTTCTCCAATCCCATCTTGACCGGTTCACCGCTTGGTGCAACCAGTGGTTGCTCAAGGTCAATCCCTCCAAAACCCAGGCGATCATTGTAGGCAAAACCACCCCTTCCTTCCGCCTCCTTGATTTCTATCTCACCATCTATGGCCGTCCTATCGCCCTCGGGTCACAGCGGTTTGATGACGACGAAGAGCTCAAAGATGCGGTCACAGGCTGGCTCCAGGCACAAGCGGGTGATTTTTATGCAGAAGGAATTTCAAAGCTTGTGAAGAGATACGATAAGTGCCTCAATCGCTATGGAGACTATGTAGAAAAATAGTGCAAAGATGTAGTTGTAAGATGTATATATTAAAATATTTTTATTTAACTTGGTGTATTTTTTTAAATCAACCGGAGGTTACTTTCTGAACGGCCCTCATATTTTTTGCCCGTCACTATGTTCCTTTTAATTCTCCGTTATTGTACTGTGATTGTCAACTCTATGGCTGAAGAGCGGCGTAGCATGCCGCTGCCAGCCTACCTGATTGTTCAGGTGTTAAAATAACAATAAAGTAAAAAAAAAAAAATCGGCCAGCTCTCATTTTGTTGGCATCTCATTTCTGCCTATTCTCTTATTTGCTTAGTTGCTTAGCTCTTATTCGTTTATGGCTCATGTTATTGTGCTCTCTTTCAGCCATTCTGATTCTTTTGATTTACCCCCAATTCCGAAGTGCTCATTTTGGCATTTCACTTTTGCATATTTCTCATTTTGCTAATAATATGCTCCTTAGCTTTTTACAGTGAATTGATTAATAGAGTCTCATGTACTCTTTGTTCATTTTGATGTTCTTTAAATACTGTAATAATTATCGGAAGCATTTCTTCCCTTAAACTTGCGTAAAGTATTCTCGATGTAGGATTTGTTCTGTGACACAGATGTAAGGTTTTGAATAAAAAATTATATACGAAACTGTGCTTTAAAAGGAATTTATTTTTTCAGTTTGTACTACATCTGACGACAATTTTGTGATATGAGGGAGAAATTTGAGGGGCGAACCCATGGAAATAGTCTTAAGTGATCCCCTTTAAAAATAAAAATTTCTGTGACACTGAAAGACGTGACACTGTGGACACCGAAAATTTATATGTATAAAATTATACGTCACAACATACTGATGGCGCACACGACTTCCCTACCACTGTGGTATCAGGGATCCATCCACCAAATTAAATAATAAATACCAATTGCCGAATGCCATACAAGAAGACCCGATGAAGGGGAAAAGAAAAAGAAAGAGATAATTTAAGATGACGTTTAAAAGAAACAGAACTATATACATCGTTAAACAAGGAACTAAACATGCCAGAAATAATTTTCTCTTGCCTTTTTATTCTAAAATATAGTGTTAAAACAAACACCAATATTTATGAATGGAAATTCGAACCTTAGGGAGAAAAGTGCGTAATTTAGTAAACAGGGAACGCTGCACCGTAAGTTAATAGACGTACAAAGCACTGCCACAACGTAATAATAGAAACTATGGAAAAACAGAGATGGACTTCAGAACGCACGGAGACTGGCATTACGACTGCATCACCCGATTTAACAGGCTTCCCAGCGCTGGATCGGAGTAAACTTTGCGCACACAGAATGAAGTCGGTGACATCTCTAGCATTGTTCGTTCGCGGCGCCCAGATGACAAGACAATGGCCATGCAAATGAGGGCTCGACGCTCTGACGGGAAGCAGGCTTTACTGGCTGCAGCGGCAGGCGGACGATAAATACGCCAGGCAGGAAGAGAGTCTGCTGTGACGGGAGAGATCCCAGCACTAGGCGGTTGAAGGGGCAGCAAAGTGGCGAAAGCATCATATGCGAATGTACAGCGTGATAATTATTGAACTAAATGAAATAAAATCGTCATAACTTCTGAACGGTCCCGTTAGGACGTTGCAATTGGACTGTTGACCGCAGGGCAATGGGAATTAGTATGTGCACGCATGATTTGGTTTAACGGCGAAGCCTACTTTCATTTGGATGGGGTCGTCAACAAGCAAAATTGGCGCATTTGGATAACTGAGAATCCACATTTCGCGATCGAAAAGTCTCTTCACCCTGAAAGGGTGACTTTGTGGTGTGTAATATCAGGTCGCGGAATAATCCATGCGATATTCCTTGATGACATGGTGACTACGAAACGGTACGTGACGGTTTTGGGCGACGATTTCATCCCCACTATCCAAAGTGACCATCATTTCGACAAGAGTGGTTCATGCGAAACGGAATTCGACCCCATCGATGCGGGAAAGTCTATGACGTCTTGGAGGAGCACTTTGGGTACCGCATTCTGGCTCTGGGGTTCCCAGAGGCCACTGGAATGGGCCTTGACTAGCCACCGCATTCTCCGCATCTGAACACATGCGACTCCTTTTTGTGGGGCTATATTTTAGATAAGGTGTACAGCAATAACCCTAAAACCATGACTGAGCTGAAAACAGCAATTTAGGAGCTCATCGACAGCATCGATGTTCCGACACTTCAGCGGGTCATGCAGCATTTCTCTTTTCGTCTGGGCCACATCATCGCCAATGATGGCAGGCCTATCGAACATGTCATAACCTAAATCCAAATATCTGTAGTGACATTTACATGTTGAATAAAGTGTGTGTACGGCGTAGTTTGTAACTAACTGACGTTCTCTTCATATAGTTCAATAATTGTCACCTTGAAGCGTTAGTCGTACTCCAAAAGTGTAACTGAACCATTTACGTTAACACGATACAACAGGGTAGGCCAATAATTATCTGCTCTCGGTCTTTGTAATTTATTACTAATTACCCTTCAGTTACTTAATAATGCCAATATTATGTTACATACACAGACCCTCAACAACATTCCTATCGCCGTTAGGGTCATCTTCCCTTCACAGTATTTTTTCCTAGGCAGTAAGTCGTATTCGCAAAAAATGTTCTGTGTGTCCGTCGATTTGCGCTTTTTACTTCAGTTTGAACGATGTCGTCCATCTTTAGATCGTACGTCATAGTTACAGAATAACGTTTCCTTGTGGATCTAACAGTTTCTTGTCATATCCTGATTCTAGTACTTGTCAGTGGACTGTTAGTTCCATTACGACAGATTACTCTGTGATCAAATGGGCGAGATTGCCCGAAACTGGACATTTTGAAATAAAAAACGGCGTCAGATAGATAGAGAAAATGAGTTTATTTCGCACAAATAAGAAATGCAAATAACACCGTTTGACAAATATGCCCAATTCTGATGAAGCATGTACCAAGTTTGACTGAATTTTCTTCAGGTGTTCCGGAGCTACCCTGCAAAATACACCCGCCCATTGTGCCGTAGAACTTCAAATATTCAAACCCTGAAAATCAGTACAGGGTGACATTTATTAAAACATATTACAGATATCGAGTATGTTACCAGAACCCTCATAACAAAACAGCCACATAAAAGATCATACGATTAGGTTCCTAGCACGGACAGTTAATGAGCGATCCACCGTTACAGAATATAAAGTTCATGATGCTTCAGCTCCACTTAAATTCGAAACGAATTTCCAGACGTATACGTTATTCCACATTTCAGTTATAATAACAACCCCATAATACTAACAGGACATATATGGTTCCTAAACGAGCCCAGCTCAGAATTATTCAAACACAGATTTTAGTATGCACCTTTCATGTACTCCCAATCGTTCTAAATCGACACATCTTTATCTTATAATTTTCCACAGAGGGCCCCCTGCATTCTTCCTTGAAACTAATCACTTAATACCAGTACTAGCATTACTAAAATTTAAGACCAACAACAGCGTTACTAGAATTCAAATCCGCGCGGGATTAGCCGAGGGGTCTACGGCGCTGCACCCATGGACTGTGCGGCTGGTCCCGGTTGAGGTTCGAGTCCTCCCTCGGGCATGGGTGTGTGCGTTTGTCCTTAGGATAATTTAGGTTAAGTAGTGTGTAAGCATAGGGACTGATGGCCTTAGCAGTTAAGTCCCATAAGATTTCACACAATTATACTTAGAATTCAAAACTACAATCTATGTCATTAAGACATCTAAAAGATCATTAATAAAGGACGTAAGGATCATGAAGGAAGAAACAAATTTAATGTAACTTGCGAACATCGGCGATATGGTTCAGGCAGCGACATCTTTTGTTACCAGCGTGGTACGTTTCCACTCACCTAACCTCCGTTATTTGTTTGGCCCTGTCTGTTTGCTGTTCACGCAGATAACAAGTTGTTACCATACCTGGTTCACCTGAAACAGAGATACTATACGATACAACTCCTGCTGCACAGCAAGGTACAGAAAAATCCAGGTGATGTCTGATGACCTGATGACAGAATTAGCACTCCACAATTAGGTGAAAGTGCTTTGACACCAAAAATGCGCTCTAGCCCAGTCCCCATGTAACCGCACAGTGGACTTTACACTGATGGGCCAAAACATTACGGCCACTGCCCATCGTGGGTCTGAGTGCGCCCTGGTGATATTGGGGGCACGAGACGCAGTAAGGAAAGAATGTAAACGAAAAAAAAATTTGAAATTTATCGTAAGGTTCTACGGGACCAAATTGCTGAGGTTATCTGTCCCTTGGCATAGACACTAATTAATGTAACTTAAACTAAGTTATGCTAAGAACAACACACACACATCCATGCCCGAGGGAGAACTCGAACCTCCGACGGGGGGAAGCGCACGAACCGTGGCAAGGCGCCTTAGAGCGCACGGCTACCCCCCGCGGCAAATGTAAACGGACGAGAGACATATGGTCAGTTATTACAGCGAAGAATGGCTGGCAAATTGGGAAATCCACTGAGAAAGCGGTTTTGACAAAAGGAACATTGCTGAGGCTCAGCGTTTGGAAACGAAAATCTCTAAAGCAGCGAAGCTGGTCACCTGTTGGCATACTACTGTCGTGAGTACCTATAGAAAGTGGTTGGATGGCTCAAATGGTTCAAATGGCTCTGAGCACTATGGGACTTAACATCTATGGTCATCAGTCCCCTAGAACTTAGAGCTACTTAAACCTAACTAACCTAAGGACATCACACACATCCATGCCCGAGGCAGGATTCGAACCTGCGACCGTAGCAGTCGCGCGGCTCCGGACTGAGCGCCTAGAACCGCTAGACCACCGCGGCCGGCAGTGGTTGGAGGATGGTGAAATAACTAGTAGGTCGTATAGTGTTGGACGACTACATCTCATCACAAAACGTTGGGGTCAGGATAGGGGGCGATCTATGGCAGAGCTGACGAGAAGTACAATGCTGGTGGAGGAACAAGTGCTTCAGAGCGCACCTTTCAAAGACCATTGTTGAACATGGTGCTTCCTGTGTTGACCCAACGCCCTCGTCAGTTATGATTGCAGAGGTCTGTATCAATAGAAACGTATTGCTTGTGGAATGAATCGCATTTTTCATTACACAAGATCGATGGTTGGGTCCTTACTCGCCGTCATCGAGGCGAATGGTTGCGCGGAACATGCACCACAACACACATGCAGGATGGTGTAGGCCGAATTATGCTATGGAATACAGTGTGTTGGTTTTCCAGGAGATATTCGGTGGTATTCGAAGGCCTCGTGACAGCAATGAACTACTTAAGGGGCTCCGGAAAAGCTCACAAAAAAATGGTTCAAATGGCTCTGAGCACTATGGGACTCAACTGCTGAGGTCATTAGTCCCCTAGAACTTAGAACTAGTTAAACCTACCTAACCTAAGGACATCACAAACATCCATGCCCGAGGCAGGATTCGAACCTGCGACCGTAGCGGTCTTGCGGTTCCAGACTGCAGCGCCTTTAACCGCACGGCCACTTCGGCCGGCCAAAAGCTCACAATCATGAAAAGTTCAATTTTTACTTTTTTGCGTTTTCTGAATCTGCAGACTATTACCTTTTAATAGATATATAATTTATTCAATTCCGAAGAATACAACTATTTTTAAATTTTTTTTGAAAAGTGTTCCACATGGGCGTGACCCACTGTGGCGCTGTTAAAATGCTGTCAAATGGTGTTATTATTAACGTCCGTGTTCATCAGGTACATTTTAGTGATGTGAGATAAAGTATGTGTTGTGGCTAACCTGTGATGGTTCAATATATATCGCTGGTGTGATAGTCGATTGTTTCATGTTTATTTACTCTGTCGTTATCTCGAAAATATTCGTAATTAATTCTGTTTCTTGAGTCTCTGTTTTGTTGAAGTATAATAATGAGTAAAAGTAAAGTTATTAGAAATTCTCTGAAGGCTTTTAAGAAAAGGAGAAATGTTGGAAAGCCAAAGGTATGTGTTTTTACTGTAAACAATAAAGACGATAACCAAGTGAGTGAACCTAACCTCTCACAGAAGAAGCTTGTTTCAATGAGTGAAAACTATGAATGTTTTATGGGCGAATCGGATGTGAATGAAATATTTGATATGTCGGTTCTCAAAGGAATTTTTTCAAACTGTGTAAGATGTATTCATTGTAGTGAAGTTGGTCTGGAACTCTCCATAATAAAGCACGTAGGAATTGCTAGTGAAATACAACTGAAATGTGATAAGTGTTCATACATAACCACCTTTTGGAACAGTGTTGCAGTAACTGCAACTGAAGAAAATGGTAGCAAAATCTACGAACACAACAACGAGCGATGCTTGCTTTAGACAAGGAACGCCTTCGGGCTGCAGACAGGGCTGTAAAGAGTCTAGAAATACAAGCAAGAGTAAACAGGAGGAGAAACAAGAGGAAGCTGGAGGAGGAGTTTGCAGAGGATGAAGATAATCCATCCTATGGACCTGGAATGCACTAAAAAGTTAATCCAATCTTTGTCGCGCGATTCCCAAAACTTTTATTTTCTCATGCTAATTACATGTTTTCTAAGGATCTTCCAAACATATTTGTTTCAAACTTTCAGTAAATGTTACACAGTACCTTCTGCATAATTTAACACAGCCTTTTTCCAAAAAACTGTATATTTTTGAATATATAAATAAAAAATTGCAAAAAAATGTTGTGAATTTTCATTACAATTGAAAAAAAAATCATCTTTAATAACTGAACTAAAATTTTGTAAAATCCCTGTGTTAAGTTGTAGCCCATATTCCAATAAATAATCTGTAAAAAGTTCAACTTCCTACCTAAAATACTTTGTGAGGAAAGATGTAATTTATAAGCGTTATTTTAACATTACAAGTATAGGGCATCAGAGTCGTGCTACAGTGGTTTGAGGGGCATTGTAGTGAAAGACTGACATGTTGGCCACCAAAGGTGCCAGATTTGTACCCATTGGAACACATATCATTAGCCAGCTGTGTGCCCATAAACTACCGTCCCGTAATTTGTGAGAATTGCTTGACCTGAGCGTCAGACATTTGGTACTACTTACCTCTGGAATCGTGTCAAGGACTTGTTGAACCCATGTCAAGCAGAATATCTGTTGTACTGTGTTTGAAAAGTGGAACAACACGGTATTAAACAGGCAGCCATAATGTTTTGACTCACAGGTGTATACCTGCACCACAACATACGCACTAATGCTATAGGCCAGGGCTTCACAACATACGTGCTCGCGGAGCAAGCTGTGAGCAGCAAGGCGCGAGCACGGAGCAGCGCGAGCACGCTACCCCCACTACCGGACCAGAGCGCAGAGTGGGGAAAGTCACGTGGGGCACACAACAGCTGCCGCCAGTCAATGTAAATCCGCGGCCACCTGCAGGGATATCACTCACGAATTATTACTGCGACAAATGAAACAAATAAAGGAGAATGTACACATGCCATATAATTTTATTAGCTTCGCATTAATTTGTGAACTGTTACACAATAAAAGGTGTCACTGAAGTGTGGGGTTCTCAGTTA
Organism: Schistocerca nitens; assembly: GCF_023898315.1. Classification (NCBI taxonomy): domain Eukaryota; kingdom Metazoa; phylum Arthropoda; class Insecta; order Orthoptera; family Acrididae; genus Schistocerca; species Schistocerca nitens. Next base: position 27,766,131 of record NC_064614.1, read on the forward strand.
ACTTGTACTTTTTGCCCTTTACAATTGCGTCTATGTTCGGAGTAATTGTTCTTGTGCATTTTAGGCGCAGTGTGCAGTTTAAATTTCGATCAGACAGTGCGTTTCTCAGGCGCGTCTTGTTACATTTAATTGCAGAGAACAGTTGTTCACAAACATACGTGGAACCGAACATTGATATTATTGTCGCCGCCAGTTTGTGCAAACGAGGAAATCTATCCTGAGGGAAGTGTCTGTAGAATTCCAAAATGTTTTTCTTGTTCTGAAAGTTGTCTCTGTATTCTCTGTCACACTGCAGGTCAATAATTTCTTGCTGCAGCTCAGGACGAATCTCTTAAATATTCGCTGAATATGGAGAGAACAGATCAAAATCACTGTCTAGTGCTGTCAGATCTTGAAAGCGCTGATTAACTAAACTATGTGAATGACGTTCACAGTCTTTGTGACATCTTGCATGGATGATAATTTAGGAAAATGAGCTAGGTTTCCTGTTTCCAGCTGACTCACCCAAAGTGTCAATTTCATTTTAAAAGCTCGTATTCGATCTATGAAATGAGTAATTAGCAAATCTTTACCTTGTGGTAAAACGTTCAAAGCATTCAGATGGCTAGTTAAATCTGCTACGAACGCGAGATCACATTCAAACGTGCGCGCGCATTTCCCCTCCCTCCCCTCCCTCCCTACTCCACGACCTTGCACCTGCTCGCGAGCACGTGAATGAGCAGACGCGAGTACTCGCGCTTAAAACCGGCCAGTTCTTAAGCCCTGCTATAGGCAAACAACCACCAATAACGTCTGTTCCGTTATGTGCGTTCTTTAATGCTTATAGGGGCACAAGGCAAAGACCAACTATACAGTTTGCGGCAAAACACAGTGACAATAGCCAATAGATAATGTCAGATCGGAGCAGCAAATTCCGTTCCATTCGAAATCATTCTGTAGGCCTACCTTAAAACAGTCTCTTGACTCGGCGCATCAGTATTACTGGTTCCATTTTCCACGTTCCGTGAAAAGTGATAATCCATCATGTCCATGCTATATAGGCCTCATTCCTCTCTGAAGGCAGTGATTCAAAGTCTCCTCAGTAATCAGTTCAAATTTCCGCGTCCATCACAGAACACCGACTGCCATAGTCCTACTTGTTTCACACACGTTCCGTACACGTTATGTACTGTCAAACACGCACACCGCACACCCTCCACCGCCACCATGCAACAACCGTTCTGGTTGCACCCGCCGTTCTCTCAGTGCTGCACAACCCTCAGCCCATTGACCGCCAAAAGCCTGTAGATAGGCAAAAACGTGCCAACCGGCACTCCACACAAAACGTATTCATTTATTCTTGCTGACGTAGCCTTTCTGGCAGTCAATGCCCTAGGTCTATCGTTCCACAGATTTTCCAGCACCGTGAAGAATCATTGAACTAGAAGTTCACATATGTTAGGCTCTACATCGAGATCTGCATCTACATCCAGAGTTTGCAAACCACAATGAAGTGCGTGGCAGAGGGTACTTTCCTTTGCACCGCGTATTGGGGTTTCTTCCCGGTCGAGTCGTACGCTGCTTCCTTCAACGCTTGATGACAAACAAATCGACGGATCTGCTGGTTCTGTCCTTCACAAACAGTCGTCATCCAGTTTCTAAAGCGCCACAGATGCTAGAATTTTAATGTTAACGACGACAATACTTTTTAACTGATACAAGACAGAATGTGTCCAGTCTCATAGACTTTATGCACCTCATTGAGCAGCTGCTTTATTAAAACTTCCCCAGTGATTTCAGAATTTCCGAAGGAATTGTATCTATGCCATCTGTCTTATTTGCTCATAACTTTTCCAGAAATGTGTTAACTGTCACTCTAACACTGAATTCCCTACGTTTTCTAGATCGATTCCCATTTCTACATCTATATCAACATCTATCTTCTGCGAACCAGCTTTCGGTGTGTGGTAGAGAGTGCTTTGTGTAACACTGCTACTACTCTCCCTTCCTGATCCAATCGCGATTAGATCGTGGCAAGATCGATTCCTGGCAATCCACCGTGTGAATTAGACCTCTACGTCTACCATCACGATCTTGATTTATCGTGTCATCAGACACGTTCTTCTAACTCTCCGCTGTCTCCCCTGCCTTTAATCTCTTGCTTTTAATTTCACAGGAGCTACTTTTGTATTTCCTATACGATGAATCAGTCACTAAACCAAAGTTTTCTTTTACGATTTATTCACGCTTTTCTTGCAGCTGTTTCAGGTGTAGTCCATGTTCTCTCGGTGTATTTTATTTGTATGTCGGGTGTACTATGGTGTTTTGGTACCTCCTTCTTTCTTCGAGCAACTGAAGTCCTACATCTGTAATCAAAGGTTTCCTTGTAATTACATACGCTTGTCTGTCCAGCTTCTAAGACTGCTCCTTTTATAAGTATCCATTCCTCTTCAATTGAGCTGGTTTTAATTATGAAAATACCTACATCATTACAAAACTTTAAATGCATCTCATAATTCCTCAGTACATCAGTGTCCTACATCTTTCCATATTGATTTTTCCGAACAATTCTCTTCAACTTCAATATACTCTTCATCATTACTAAACCATGATCTGAGTCTCCATCTGCTTCTGGGACGCTTTACACTCCATTATCTGATTCAGGAATCTCTATCTCACCATGATGTAATCCAGCTGCAACAATGCCGGATTATCAGGATTTAATCTAGTCTCCGTGCTTTTACAAGTGTATTTTCTTCTAGCCTGATTTTTGAACTGTCTGTTCTCTATTTCTGGGTAAAAGTTATCGCAGAACTCAATTAGTCTTTTTCTTCCCTCTTTCCTACTACTGAGTCCATATTCTCCAGTAACTACACTGAAGAGGAAAAGAAAATTGTACACCTGCCTAATATAGTGTCGGACCCCCGCAAGCACGCGAAAGTGTCGCAGCAGAACGTGGGATGCACTCGACTAATGTCTGAAGCAGTGATGGAGGAAACTGACGCCATGAATCGAGCAGGGCCACCCTTAAACCGATGGAGTACGAGAGGGTGGAGATCTCTTCTGACAGCACGTTGCAAGGCAGCCCAGATATGCTCATAATGTTCAGTCTGGGGTGTTTGGTGGCCAGCGGAAGTGTTTAAACTCAGTCACGTGTTCCTGAAGATATTCTGTTGCAATTCTGGACGTGTGGGGTGTCGCATTGTCCTGCTGGAATTGCGCCAGTCCGTCGGAATGCCCAATGGACATGAATGGATGCAGGTGACCAGACAGAATGCTTACGTACGTGTCACCTGTCAGAGTCGTATCTACATGTATCAGGGGTCACATATCTCTCCACCTGCACACGACTCACTCCATTACAGAGCTTCCACCAGCTTGAACACTCCCCTACTGACACGCAAGGTCCATGGATTCATGAGGTTGTCTGTATACCCGTAAACGTCCATCCGCTCGATACAGTTTGAAACGAGACTCGTCCGACCAGTCAACATGTTTCCAGTCATCACCAGACCAATGTTGGTGTTGACGGGCTCAGGCGAGGCGTAAAGCTTTGTGTCATGCAGTCATCAAGGGTACACTAGTGGGCTTCTGGTTTCGAAAGCCCATGTCGATGATGTTTCGTCGAATGGTTCGCAAGCGGACACTTGTTGATAGCCCAGCATTGAAATCTGTAGCAATTTGCGTAAGGGCTCTGCTTCTGTCACGCTGAACGATTGTCTTCAGTCGTCGTTGGTCCCATTTTTGCAGGATCTTTTTCCGCCAACAGCGATGTCAGAGATTTGATGTTTTACCGGATTCCTGATACTCACGGTACACTCATGAAATTATCGTACGGGAAAATCCTCGCTTTATCGCTACCTCGAAGATACAGAGACCATCGCTCATGGGCCGACTATAATATCACGTTCAAACTCACTTAAATCTTTATAATCTGCCATTGTAGCAGCATTAACCGATCTAACAATTGTGCCAGACACTTGTTGTCTGATATAGGCGTTGCCGACCGCAGCTCCGTATTCTGTCTGTTTGCATATCTCTATATTTGAAAAGGCATACCTATACGAGTTTTTTTGGCGCTTCCGTCTATTTTTCCTGTACCTTCCCTTATTATGGCGTTGCAGTCCTGCATGTTTCTTAGATTTTCGTCTTCCTTTGTATAGTGACGCACGCAGTTCATAGCTTCATCTATTTCGTCTTCTTCTTTATCTTATTCTTGTGACATTGCATCTATACCTGAGATATTGCTGTTGATACTGCTTTACTGTCATTTCTAATGAGAACCAACAATATTACCGAACCGTTAACAGAATTTCACCCTCTTCCCTACCTTCCTGTATGTAAGAATCCTACTCTCGTTGTACCATTTCTTGCTGCTGTTAATTTTACCCTATAGTCTTCTGTCCATAAATTATTATCTTCTTTCCACTTCTCTACACTGACCCCACTACATCTAGTTTAAACTTACGTGTTTCCCTTTTGATGCTTTAGAGTTTCTTTACTAACTTCAAAGCTCTGACATTGTATTCGTTGAATGTTACCCTTTCCTCGGCTATACGGTCTTTTTCTCATGGTTGCTTTCGCCTTGGCGGAACCCTATGCAATCCCAGAGATCAAAAGGTGGGTTTACCAGTAGAGAAATCAACATGATACTTTTTCAGTAATTGAACACGTGTCATGCATTCAGTGTCTACGATGCATTTGTTCATTGTTGGTTCTTACACACTTTTTGCGGAAGTTTCACCTCCAAACGGAAAGACATTGTTCTGAAATTCCATCTGATTCTTCACCGTCTTTAACAAAGCCTGTTGGCTGGGAGAACTTTACTCCTTAATATCGGAAGTCTCCGTCGGCCATTGCTGATGATTTTATTCACAACTAGCTCCGCTCCGCTGTGTTACCCTCAGTAAAAACCTTAATACCGAATCTCACTATCCATGTGTATGCGTGATCAGGAAAGTTATTCCTTGGAAGACCTCCGGCGTAAGCCACTTGCGGTCCAGCAAAGCGTGCGACAGTTGAAAAATATGGGACGACAGGGAAAGCCAACAGGCCTCCTATCGATCTGAGCTCCCTCTTTTACTTCTCAGAAAATGGATTTCGCGATCGAGTAGCTAATTACAAAACATGCCAGAAAAGGGAGTTTAAATCATTTCAAGACTGTTTGCGTCATTCTTAGCAAGGGAATGATCGTAATCGTCTCATTGTGTATGGAGAGACCGAAATCTATTGCAATGTTTATCTGTAAATAACGTTCAGAGACTACTTCTCTGCTTACACGTAGAGTTCTCTGGCTCCCGAGACATGTGAGTAGTCAGAGCGTTCTGTGAGAAAAACAATGGGGCGCCCAGATGAATACTGTTAATTTTTGTTCTTGACTTATTTGCAGTGACCGAGGAGGACATTTTCAAAGGGAACTACGAGCTTTTGAACTGGAAAGGCAAGTTTGCAGGGATGATAGAAGTTCATGGTATCATACAGTCTCTCGTGTGGCCTCGTCGATTATGATGTTGGTCTGTAGTATGTGACTCTTCAGCTACACTATGGATAACGTGTTGCCATTGCACAGTCTTACACCTCGGTATGACAGCTTCCAACTTGTGGGACTACTTCTTTCATTATAAGTCTTCTGACTGATTCGATTCGACCCGCCGTGAATGCCTTTCCTGTGTGAATCTTTTCATCTTATAATAGCACTTGCAACCTAAGTCCTCAATTGTGTGCTGATTGTATTCCAGTCTCTCCCTCCCTCCCTCTACAAGTTTTGTCCTTTGCTGCCATAGATGTCATTCCCTGATAACAGATGTCCTACCATCCTGACCCGTCTTGCTGTCATTCCTTTCCTCGTCCATTCCTCGGAGAAACTCCGCACTCCTCACACTTCTTCGACTCTCGTCTCTCCAAGTTTTTCCACAGTCCGTATCTCACTGTCATAAAATTCTGTGCCCCAAACTTAAATTCTGGAAATTTCTTCCTCAAATTAACATATATTTGTTAGTGTGGAACGTCCTTAGCACGTACTTGATCAATAAGTTTTTTATTGATGTTCCCCAACAATGCGTTCTATCACATAACCAGTCCTTGTTGATCAAGCTTTGTTGCAATCTCGGAAAAACCTCACTGATTAGAATATCTTCCCAGCTTACAACATTGCAGAAGCGGCTTTCGCATTTCATTAGGCCTTCCGCATACATTGCCATGCGGCTTTCGCCGATGTCAAGGAAGTTTCGAGCAAAGAGTCCAGACTCCCGGTCGTTGTACATTTGGATTCTTATATTAGTTGTTAGGTGCAATCTCTTCACCTTTGCCAGCCGGAGTGACCGAGCGGTTCTAGGCGCTTCAGTCTGGAACCGCGCGACCGCTACGGTCGCAGGTTCGAATACTGCCTCGGGTATGGATGTGTGTGATGTCCTTAGGTTAGTTAGGTTTAAGTAGTTCTAAGTTCTAGGGGACTGACGACCTCAGATGTTAAGTCCCATAGTGCTCAGGGCCATTTGAACCATTTCTTCACCTTTGCCTACTTGGGTCGATGCCTTGGGGCACTCGCTGATTTCATCTGTCGCAGTGCCTCGCTCTATGACCGGCAGAGTCTGGTGGGAGTCGCCTTCTAGCACGACGACCACTCCATCCTTCGACTTTTGGATATCGCGGAGGTCTTGCGAACCTCTTGTACCTCGAACGCACATTTGTATGACGTCGAGCATTCGTTCCGCACGATCAATTTGTACTGCCGTAAAAGAGTGCCGCGACCACAGTTCTTGTCTACAATGCAAATGGGCGTCTACTCACACGCAAGTTTCAGCGCAAGTTTGAACTTAGAGGGGGCAGCTCCGCTGTGCTTGGTCGCGTCTACCCCAGAGGGCAAAACCCCGTCAACGCGACATTCCTGACATTGTGCAAATGCGCCAGTAGGAAATTCCACAGAAATGTCTTGTCAGTGCCCCCTGGTGCGTCCAAGAGATGAAGACCAGATTCCCGCTCTCCATGCGATTTACAGCTCTACTAAAAAATTGACTTTGCTCTGGTAATAACTGGGGATCAGTTTGAGGGTCTTCAGCGCTGCATTGTTGTAACCGAGTTCCGTTAGCAAACAAGTAGACAACTCTCCGTTCGTTGTGTTCCCACCATTGGGAAAACTTTGTCCTCAATAAATTACAGCGCTTCGTAAAGTACGTGTAGTGATATGTGCTTTCCCTTGGTACTTGCGTATTATGTCTTCCGATAATATTTTGTCATATTCGTCCCAATGTTCCAGGGGTTTCGACAGTCCGCAGGTACTCAAAATGACAGTGGAGAGCACTCTCAACTTGTCCACTGACGGGCACAATATGCCATCCTCCACCATCACTTCTCAGTGGCCGTCATCTTCCAAAAGTCGCACCACCTGGCTTTTTCCTACCCGTCCACTGTTTTGAGCGCCTGAAAACCGATTAGGCCCCGGACGCGAGCCAGCAGCGACTGTACAGAGCAACACTCAACGCGTGTTACGTGCACACTGGCCAGGAGTCCGAGGAGGAAGGGGGGGGGGGGAGGTCCTTAACGCGTCGCTTCCTTTCTTTCTGTGATGCTTTCCATGTATAATATTTTGGCACTTCCGCGTACAGCGAAGTTCGAGGAAAGTCGTCCGTCTGGCATAGACATCGTGGGCGGTGTCGCTACTCGAGCGCGCAAATTGGCCTTCGTGAAAAAATAATGCGCTCGCTATAGGAAGGGAGCACCGCAAAATGTGTCACTGTCGGATGCCTGTGGTGAAAAGAGAAGTCCAATATCCGATCGGTTCTGCTCATATATCGACCCATAATAAATATCTGCAATTCGTATCGTGGGTCAGTTACACCGCAGCCTGCAGCTGCACAACAGGTCATGCCTTTTGTTTACGTAGATACAAATGATTTTATCTCCCTGTACTGTGTCATAAAACTCCACATTAACGTGGTCATTAAAATTTTTCAGAAGGAACAGTGAGTACGGAATCACCCAGCTGTTGTCCATTACGACGACGTGCGCCGTACCTCACACTAACTGTGACCATCAGGGTACCCTGGCTCCGGAAATTCTGCATCTGCACGAAGGATACCCATTCTCGTTCATGTAGGAGCCTTTCAACAATTCCAGTCGGTACGTTTTGGTGCATTTCTTGTCCTTCATGTCTGGCGATGTAGGGCTCAGCGCTATGAAACGGATTACGCTGCTAGTGACCATCTCATATGGCTATTTCTCCACTTTGGGGTCGGGCAGCTCTGATGATAGCGCTTCATCTATTTGGTTCCGCTGCAGTTTCTCTTTTAACCACTGCAGCAAGCGCACGTGCGGCAACTTGCCCTTTATCGAATACATGAAGTGCTGCACATCACCTAAAATCTGCCCCTTGGTGAGGAGGCCCATCTACTCTCCCACTTTAACCTTAGAAACTTACGCTACGATATCTAGGTGGTCCGTCGGTTTATGCCCGTCCATTAGTTCTCGTTTGATCTCGGCACAGGCTGCGTTGACAGAAAGGTGGTGAGTAAATCCAGCCACAGACAGTGCTGGGCGAAGGAAACTGCATCCTCGTTGTATTCGTAAGCTGCCACGAACTGTTCACGAGCGACGACGGGAGGACCACTACCTGCCCTAAGCCGTTCGGATTCACATTCACATCTTTCGCAATGGTATCTTGTATGTGGACGTAATTCCCTACACGCAACTTGCTTCCGTTAAGTGCTATAAATCTCAGACGTTCACTCTCCATCTTCACCTACGACACTACCAAAAATTGAGACACGAGCGCCCTGCACCACAGTGGCAAGTTGAAGTCGTATTCGCGGAACGTCACGTGAAACACGTAGAAATTAGTGCACGACACCTTTTTTGCTCGACTTCGGTTGCCCAGTCGCCGGATTCGTTTGGGGGATATGAAGTGATGTAGCTCTTTCCCTTGTTGTTGTTGTTGTTGTTATTGTGGCCTTCAGTCCTGAGACTGGTTTGATGCAGCTCTCCATGCTACTCCACCCAGTGCAAGGTTCTTCATCTCCCAGTACCTACTGCAATCTACATTCTTCTGAATCTGTTTAGTGTATTCATCTCTTGGTCTCCCTCTACTATTTTTACCCTCCACGCTGCCCTCAAATACTAAATTGGTGATCCCCTGATGCCTCAGAACATGTCCTACCAACCGATCCCTTCTTCTGGTCAAGTTGTGCCACAAACTTCTCTACCCCCCAATCCTATTCAATACTTCCCTATTAGTTATGTAATCTACCCATCAAATCTTCAGCATTCTTCTGTAGCACCACATTTCGAAAGCTTCTATTCTCTTCTTGTCCAAACTATTTACCGTCCATGTTTCACTTTCATACATGGCTACACTCCATACAAATACTTTCAGAAACGACTTCCTGACACTTAAATCTATACTCGATGTTAACGAATTTCTCTTCTTCAGAAATTCAGATGTGGATTCTGACCACAATCTATTGGTTATGACCTGTAGATTAAAACTGAAGAAACTGCAAAAAGGTGGGAATTTAAGGAGATGGGACCTGGATATACTGAAAGAACCAGAGGTTGTACAGAGTTACAGGGAGAGCATAAGGGAACAATTGACAGGAATGGGGGAAAGAAATACAGTAGAAGAGGAATGGGTAGCTTTGAGGGATGAAGTAGTGAAGGCAGCAGAGAATCAAATAGGTAAAAAGACGAGGGCTAGCAGAAATCCTTGGGTAACAGAAAAAATATTGAATTTAATTGATGAAAGGAGAAAATATAAAAATGCAGTAAATGAAGCAGGCAAAAAGGAATACAAACGTCTCAAAAATGAGATCGACAGGAAGTGCAAAATGGTTAAGCAGGGATGGCTAGAGGACAAATGTAAGGATGTAGAGGCTTTTCTCACTAGGGGTAAGATAGATACTGCCCACAGGAAAATTAGAGAGACCTTTGGAGATAAGAGAACCACTTGTATGAACATCAAGAGCTCAGATGGAAACCCAGTTCTAAGCAAAGAAGGGAAAGCAGAAAGGTGGAAGGAGTATATAGAGGGTCTATACAAGGGCGATGTACTTGAGGACAATATTATGGAAATGGAAGATGATGTAGATGAAATGGGAGATACGATACTGCGTGAAGAGTTTGACAGAGCACTGAAAGACCTGAGTCGAAACAAGGACCCCGGAGTAGACAACATTCCATTGGAACTACTGACGGCCTTGGGAGAGCCAGTCCTGACAAAACTCTACCATCTGGTGAGCAAGATGTATGAAACAGGCGAAACACCCTCAGACTTCAAGAAGAATATAATAATTCCAATCCCAAAGAAAGCAGGTGTTGACAGATGTGAAAATTACCAGACAATCAGTTTAATAAGCCACAGCTGCAAAATACTAACACGAATTCTTTACAGACGAATGGAAAAACTGATAGAAGCCGACCTCGGGGAAGATTAGTTTGGATTCCGTAGAAATGTTGAGACACGTGAGGTAATACTGACCCTACGACTCATCTAAGAACCTAGATTAAAGAAGGGCAAACCTACGTTTCTTTCATTTGTAGACTTAGAGAAAGCTTTTGACAATGTTGACTGGAATACTCTCTTTCAAATTCTAAAGGTGGCAGGGGTAAAATACAGGGAGCGAAAGGCTATTTACAATCTGTACAGAAACCAGATGGCAGTTATAAGAGTCGAGGGACATGAAAGGGAAACAGCGTTTGGGAAGGGAGTAAGACAGGGTTGTAGCCTCTCCCCGATGTTATTCAATCTGTATATTGAGCAAGCAGTAAAGGAAACAAAAGAAAAATTCGGAGTAGGTATTAAAATCCATGGAGAAGAAATAAAAACTTTGAGGTTCGCCGATGACATTGTAATTCTGTCAGAGACAGCAAAGGACTTGGAAGAGCAGTTGAATGGAATGGATGGTGTCTTGAAGGGAGAATATAAGATGAACATCAACAAAAGCAAAACGAGGATAATGGAATGTAGTCGAATTAAGTCGGGTGATTTTGAGGGAATTAGATTAGGAAATGAGACACTTAAAGTAGTAAAGGAGTTTTGCTATTTGGGGAGCAAAATAACTGATGATGGTCGAAGTCGAGAGGATATAAAATGTAGACTCGCAATGGCAAGGAAAGCGTTTCTGAAGAAGAGAAATTTGTTAACATCGAGTATAGATTTAAGTGTCAGGAAGTCATTTCTGAAAGTATTTGTATGGAGTGTAGCCATGTATGGAAGTGAAACATGGACGGTAAATAGTTTGGACAAGAAGAGAATAGAAGCTTTCGAAATGTGGTGCTACAGAAGAATGCTGAAGATTTGATGGGTAGATTACATAACTAATAGGGAAGTATTGAATAGGATTGGGGGGTAGAGAAGTTTGTGGCACAACTTGACCAGAAGAAGGGATCGGTTGGTAGGACATGTTCTGAGGCATCAGGGGATCACCAATTTAGTATTGGAGGGCTTCGTGGAGGGTAAAAATCGTAGGGGGAGACCAAGAGATGAATACACTAAGCAGATTCAGAAGGATGTACGTTGCAGTAGGTACTGGGAGATGAAGAAGCTTGCACAGGATAGAGTAGCATGGAGAGCTGCATCAAACCAGTCTCAGGACTGAAGACCACAACAACAACAACAGAAATGCTTTCCTTGCCATTGCCAGTCTACATTTCATATCCTCTCTACTTCGACCATCATCAGTTATTTTGCTCCACAAATAGCAAAAGTCCTTTACTACTTTAAGTGCCTCATATCCTAATCTGATTTCCTGAGCATCACCCGCCTTAATTCAACTACATTCCATTATCCTCGTTCTGCTTTTGTTGATGTTCATCTTATATCCTCATTTCAAGACACTGTCCATTCCGTTCAACTGCTCTTCCAAGTCTTTTGCTGTCTCTGACAGAATTACAATGACATCGGCGGACCTCGAAGTTTTCTTTTCTTCTCCATAGAATTTAATATCGACTCCGAATTTTTCTTTCGTTTCCTTTACTGACTGCTCAATACACAGATTGAATGTAATCGGGGAGAGACTACAACCCTGTCTCATCCCCTTCCCAACCACTGCTACCCTTTCATGTCCTTCGACTCATAACTGCCATCTGATTTCTGTATAAATTGTAAATAGCCTTTCGCTCCCTGTATTTTATTCCGGACACCTTCAGCATTTGGATGAGAGTATTCCAATCAACATTGTCAAAAGCTTTCTCTAAGTCTACAAATGCTAGAAACATAGGTTTGCCTTTCATTAATCTTTCTTCTAAGGTAAGTCGTAGGGTCAGTATTGCCTCACGTGTTCCAATATTTCTATGGAATCCAAACTGATCTTTCCCGAGGTCGGCTTCTGCTAGTTTTTCCATTCGTCTGTAAAGAATTCGCGTTACTATTTTGCTCTTTGCCTTACCAGAGCGTAATAGGATACCACTGAGCGTCGTAAAAATGATCCGAGTCGGTGATCCTGGCGAGGGAGTGGTCATAAAGGGTTAGGACGATGTCCCTCGTACTGCTGGAGGGGTTGGAGCCCGTAGTCACAGCCGCAACCTCGGCGGCAGTCGGCGCGTTGTAGCGGCGTGTGTGCTGCCTGCTAGGCTTGCGGTCTACGTGGATCACCACCTTGCAGCTCTTGTGAGGCTTGTGCAAGAGAGCTGTTTTGCACGAGCGCAGCAACACACTGTGATCGTGAAAGACTTTTTGTATTTTCAGTACAGTCACCCAACTCCCAGAACAATTTGACATTGTCTACCCGTCCCATCATCTCCAGTAATGCGTACTTGTAAAAATTGCTCTTGACCTCTGGGCGAAGTTAAAAGAGGTCCTTTTTTATGGTTTACTCACCCCCGCACTGAAAAAGTTGGTGAAAATCAAAGTGAAAATATGAATTTTCACCCCGTGGTCTATGAGTAGCGCTTTGATTAGTAATCAAAACGTCCTGGGTCACGCGTTCCAAACTCGCCACCGCTTGACTCTTCATTAATGATCAGCATTGGTGGCCGAGGACTTCCGGCATAAGAAGTCACCCTCATTCTGCCAACGGCCTTGTCAAAGAGGGAAGGAGCGGACAGAGGTTCAGTCCACGCTCTTGTCCTAATGACGGACGAATCAGCAATGATCAATGGCATGAGGATGCAGAAGGCAATGGAAACCACTGCATTAAAGACACATAACATGCATCCAAGGGACATGCGGCCTATAACTGAAAAAGTGTCATCGCAAAATATCCCGGAATAGTCCCACATTGGGATCTCCGGAGGGGCTGCCAGGAGAGAGGTAACCATGAAAAAAAGTTTGAATAACCAACGGAAGGGTAATGTCTTACGAGTCAGATCGTGGAATCTCAGAAGCTTGAACCTGGTAGGAAACCAAGTAAATCTGAAAAGGGAAACGCAAAGACTCAATCTAGATATAGTGTGAGACAATGAAGTGAAATGCAAACAAAACAAAGATTTCTGGTCAGATGAGTGTAGGGTAATATCAAGACCGGTATAACTAGAGCAGGATTCGTTATGAATAGGAAGGTAGAGCAGAGAGTATGTTACTTTGGACAGTTGAGTGATACGGTTGTTCTTACCAGAATCGACAGAAAACCACCACCGATAACGATAGTTCTGGTATACATGCCGGCGTCGCAAGCTGCAGGTGAAGAGTTAGAGAAAGTGTATGAGGACATAGAAAGTGTAATTCAGTACGTAAAGAGTGATGAAATTCTAATGTTTATGTGGAACTGGAATTCAGTTGTAGGGAAAGGAGTAGAAGAAAAGATTACAGGAGAATAGGGGCTTGGGACAACGAATGACACAGGAGGAAGACTAATTGAGGTCTGCAATAAATTTCAGCTCTGTTGAAGAATCACAAGACGAGGAGGTATAGGGAAAAGGCCGGGTGATACGAGAAAATTTTGCTTAGATTACACTATGGTCAGACAGGCAGCCCGAAACCTGATACTGGTTTGTAAGCCGTACCCAGGAGCAGATATAGATTTGATCACAATGTAGTGGTGATGAAGAGTAGGCTGAAGTATAAGAGATTAATAAGGAAGAATCAATACTGAAAGAAGTGGGATACGGAAGTACTAAGCAATGAAGGGATACGCTTGAAGTTTTCTGCGGCTACAAATAAAGCAAAAAGGAACAGCTCAATTGGCAAAACAGAGGAACGGACATCTCTGAAAAGGGCAATCACAGAAGTTGGAAAGAAGAACGTAGGTACAGTCGTGCTCAATAGTATCCGAACGACCTGAATTGCATTTCGCCTGATTCGCATGCAACCCAATAACTCAGCTGTCTAGCAGGTCCTCTAATCGCTCCTTGGTACAGTCGTTTGACTATTGAAAATGGTTCCAACAAGTCATCACTAGAAAACACTGCTCTGTATCGCAATAACTCTAGATGTAAAGTAATACCACGATACTACAAATATCAGGAAACACCTTATCATAGATAAGACTGTCCTTAGGGCTTGTAAGCTCACATTTATTACAATAAATGACATACCTGAAATGTTACCACTCTCATTATTACGTCAGATAAGTAATGCACGTAGTAAGTTCGTCGTATTCATGATTTCCTCTTCAAAGTAACATACCGTACTTATTATTTAATACAAAATGAGATTAAAAATTTAATTTATTCATGAGCAGCTAGTTGAGAATATGTACGAACTTCAATTGACACGACGAACCGTCTCGTTCTGCATATGGATTCAACCCCAGGTCATGTAGCTAAGCAAAGATTTCGTGACTGACGGAAACTAACAGTCATTCCTGATTAGGCATACAGAGTGTGACATACATCGATTTTAAATAGTATAAGTTAGCCAATATCAACTTTAATGAGCATAATGAAAACATTTTTAATGGACGCGAATTCCTACCCAGCATCTATTGTCCCTGCTGACGAACTACGAGAGGTCTTAAATATTGCTTCTTCACAAGTAACTTACTTGAATTGCCGTCAGGTAAAGCTTTGTGTTGGACAGGGATTCAAACCCAGAACCTAATCGGATTGATATCGACGCACAATCAACTGTGACATATCGGATTTTCTCGGCAGTAGCTAGATGTTTTAGCTGAAATGACGAGACGAAACATTAATTTTTTCCTTCCCAGACCTCCAACCCGGCACATATCGCTGTTGTGTTCTAGAGAAAACGAACGTTAAATATGGGTATGTTGCACCAGCAGCGACATGTGACCATGTTTGAACTAGAAATAATATGACGAAGAGTTCAGCGCTCACTGGGAATAGAGCCCCACACATATCGTTGTTGACTACACACAAAGAGACGTCAGCTACCGAATTTTTCTACAGCTCGGCATAACATTTTGAACTTTCAGTGATCTCGCAAATAGTTCTGTGTCTTACTGGGAGTCAAAAACGTCTCATATCGTTAGTGTTGACAACGAATGAAAATACATTAAAAATCAAAATTATTATCCACCAGCAGATAGGTGTTCTCATGCTAGACCTTGATAATACATAATGAAATCTTTAGTGCCGAGTCAGGATTCGAACCCACTCACGCACAATATGTGGAGATGTTGAGGAATCTGCAGTTTTGAACAAACAACAAATTGTAGCCGAGCTGTATTGTCACGAAGGGATCCAATTGCGCGTTAAGCACGGTCTGAGTTGCATTCCCAGTTCAAAACCAATTTTATCGACATACAGTAGTTCAGATAAAAGATGGAATAAGTGTCCTGTGACTCTACATATCGTTTGTTTCGTCACTAGAAATAAATAACTAGTATAAGAATGGTTACTGGTGATATAGTTTCTACATGACGCCACTCCAAACTTCATTGTGGTTCAACCTTACGTCTACTTGGTAGAGAAGGAATATCATTTTTAATGTTAATTTCAGACCACAATGCCATTACATCTTCTTCACTTGGTGTAGCCAGAAGAGAATGGAATCTGTCTCTCCCTATCTACCCAGTGCATACATTCGACTTTATTTTGTAATGACCGAAATAAAATCACACAACTGCCACCTACACAGAACTGCTAACAGTGTATGATGCAGAAATTTAAATAGGAAGTGTTTCTTTCCACTTGAGTTACTCTATTGCGCTATCTTGTTATTGAAAACGTCGTGCAGTGCAAATGTGGCATTTCATAAATAAAGTTTTGTATTCCTGGAAACCCAATATTTGCTTGTCAGCGGCGGGAAGAGGAGGTACCTGTTGTGCAGCATTGTACGTTTTTCACCATTGCACTATGAGCCGAAAGTATTTTATTGCGATTGCCTAATCGATGATTCATCTGACTGCTTGTAGCTCTTTTACAGAAGGGAGAAAAACTGGAACGGCGAACCGTAAGAGACGCTTTTTCACAGGCCAGCACGTTACCACACAGCTGGCGAAGGTGAACGCGTCTCGGTTTTCTCTTACGAGATCAATAGTTGCTAGAACTCGTAAACCGCTATTTAATGGACGAGATTAGTTGCCTTTTCCACGTGCAACGACTCTCCTGGGCTGAAAACCGTAAATTTGTAATCTTTTGTTACACCTCAAGCGATTATAACTTAGAATATTCAATGGAAATGACAGGTAAAATCAAGTTAACTTCGAGGCCTTTTTCCGTGCACACCAGGAAGTAACTCGTCGATCACAGAGTTGCCAAACATACGTTGCCTTGTTGCCAAATCTCAGTTACAGTACCAGCAGGAAGAAGACGAACCGATGTGATCGCACAGTGGGCTGGGAAGTGACCATAGCTGGTGTCTCCAAGTCGCGGCTGCCACGGTCTGGAATACGTAATGCGTCTGATCGCATTTATGTAATTAGGTTTAGGGACTGGAGCGTAGATACTAATAATACTCAGAACTGATTACAAACTAAGCATCTAAGTCATTAACTGTCGTAGTTGTTTTTATATTTGTTTCGTAAGTGTACTCAAAACTAAGAAACTCATTCACAGACGTTTTCGTGCCTCGCCGATAGTCGAGAACAACAAACAAATAAAAATAAAAAAAGAATGTGTGTGTGTGTGTGTGTGTGTGTGTGTGTGTGTGTGTGATAAAGAGTGAGATGGAGAGAGAGAGAGAGAGAGGGAGAGAGGGATAAACATAAAAGAGAATGAGAGAGAAAGGGAAAAAAATTGTTCTAAAGAAATCGAATCATGGTATGTAAAGAAATCTTTCATTAAAATGACACGTTCCACATTAATACGTAATATCGTATTCATCATCTATGAAACAAGAATTGATCTAATGTAATCTAATCCAATCTGATCATATCATATTGATGACTAGCCATAAAGAGTCACGAATTACCGAAATTTTTGCCAATACCAGTAACCAAATCTAGACTTGAAAATAAAAGACGACAATTTTTGTGATAAACCGGGACGTCTATCAAGACCCTTTCGTACTTGTTACCTAACCACGAAAGATGTCTGATATGCCGCCATTCAGAGGCAACAAAGTGTGCATGCATTTAAAGATGAAGTACATGATGTGAAGTTATGTGATGAGGATACGAACCCAACACGTAATCGGATTGTTAACCAAGTAAAATCAAATGTTACGTATCGGTTTTTTTTTACCTGCTGCTAGGTGTTTGAAACTAAAATAAGGATACAATTTTTTGTGCCTAAGCGACAATCGAACTGCCCACCTACCGTGCATCCACGAATATAGCTGAAATATCAGTTGCTTACTCACCAACGGTATGATGTGTACGTGTCTGACCAAAAATAACGACACATATAGGAATTATTGGCAACATATGAACAGACATTAAAAATGCACGTTAATTTTCACTAACGAGCCGGTGTGCACGTGATAGGACTTGAAATGAAATTATGAATATATTTGTATTGTATCAGGATTCGGACCCACATACTTACCTTTGGAGGAGACCTAGAGAAGATTGCAGACTTGGGAAAAGGAACGAAATGATTGAACTATACTGTTCCGAGAGATTTAGATCCTCGAAAGAGGAGATACGAATTCGAATCACAGTCCAGCACCAAATTTTTCAACGTCTTTAGTTCAATCAAGTACAAGTAAAATAAGAGCCCTGTTCCTTTAAATGGCTATCGGTTCATCAAGTAAAATAAAATTTTCTGATATAAGTAAGTTTACTGGCGACTGTATTTCTGTTTACCATGAGTTCCGCTATGTCATTTCCCAACGTAAACCGGCTCTGGCCAGTTGGTAATGAAGGAACGTGATGTTTAATTTGGATTCTGGATTATAACGTCTTCTCTTAAAAGTAAATGCCTGAACCCACACATTGCACCTGTGATAGTTCGTTCCACCAGACCATTGTGGCCACATTTCCCAGCCGTAGGAGTGTGCTGTAACGGACGATGTGCTTAGCTTACAAAATTAGTCACGGTGGAAAAAACGCGAGTCTATTAAATGGTTAAGGAGAAGCAAGCTTCTGACGCGGAGATTATGCTATTCTCATGTCAGCAGGATGTAAAGACTCTTCTAGGCATCATAGGCTTGATGTGAAGCCATTTTGAAATTTTCACAAATTCTGCAAATTTCTTAGTTCGAGAAAATCCACTGGGACCTGTGAAGTTATCGGATAATTCGATTATTACCGTCATTATTACTATCATTTTCTTCATACCGCCGCTGGAACACTGTACATGAAGATCAGTTGATGCCTTTGGGTCGCTATAGTAGTAGTTTCCCAAGAACAGGTTCTTTCCCTGTCTACAGTATCCTTTTCATGTTAATATCAAATATCAGCAATTACTCATAGATTACACACACGCATACAATACTATGAATACTTCGAACGCTATAGTTAACGTTGCTCTCATAAACTACTTTTTTTTTAATTCTTTTGGGTCTTCAGCGTGCAATATGTGTTGCAGATACAGTCTTAGAGCAAACAATTGACCGCCGAGTCTTTCACATAAGGTGGACAATACAGTTGTGCTCCTCTCAGAATCCTATGTCCGGCAATATGCTCGATCTGGCAACGTTGCAGACTGCGGCACTTCCCAGAGGAAGTCTTGAGTTCAGTCTTAGTACATTATTCTTGACTAAGACCGTAGTCTTGAGGTAAAACGCGAGACTAGCTAATATGACGTCTGGCGACCGAAACCACACATTGACAAAATTTTTATCGCCCCTTTCCTCTCGGTGCTGAAGCTATGAGTGTCATTCAAGCGAATGGACAATATATTTCGCTTTCTGTCACACTGGTAATAATAGTTTGGTTCAACATAGTTTTAGCAAAAGATTTCTTTGTGGACCATTAGCCTCTGAACACCGCATGCGTCTGAGTTCTCTGGGACCCGTTTATTGCGTACCGGCAGGGACTGAGGCACTGCATTGTCTCGCCTTCTGCCGGCAACTTCTACTACACTCCGCACTGTCGACCATGTAAAATGCTTTAATGTTGTTGAGTAGTGACCCATAAAATCTGTCATAAAATCTGTCTATTATTTGTGTTTCACTCTTGATAGCAAAGGAGGCACAAAACCGTTTTTATTTGATGATTATTTTATTGCACTAGACTGCAATACATCAATGTGGCACAGAATTAATTTCATTGTTTCTGATCCAGTGCACTATAATTAAAGTGTCACATTCTGTTCTTTTTCCTTTCACAGGAGATTCTTCAAATAATTTATTATTGTCATGGATTCATTTGTGTTAGTCAAGGCACAGAGAGTAAATGCAATGTAACGTGTTTGGTTTCTTTCTTTGGTTCTCTATGGTAAATGGATGCAAAAGATTCTACCAATACCTATCAGAACCTGCTCTATAGCTACTCAGACAAATTGTTTGTTTTGAGGTCCGTACATTAATTAACGGAGAAGTGAACGCTGTTCAAAAGTGAAATTTAAAATATTCAATTGGATTTAAGGCGACAAAATTGCCCGTATTTGAAGCTACCTACCCAGATAAAAAGTTAGTTGCTAGAGCCGCTGTTAGCAAATGTCTGCAGGGAGTTTGTAATTGCTACTGTGAAAATTTAGCATAGAGGCTCTATAGTAATCAAGAGGTTCATTTCCTTCATACTTATCAGCCTGGCATGTGAGTCTTAAGTGAAGAACAATATTGAAATTCGTATCGCTGATGGTCGATTAGAATTTCTTCAGAGACGCTTGTATTGAGAGGAAGCTTGGCAGTCAGAAAGCTGACAATTATGACCATTAACACAACTTACTGAGTCGAGCTACCAAGAGGATTTGATGCGTAAAGGTTTTCTTCCGATTTCGATACAGAATTTTTTTTCTGGAAATTCGCAGCTCCATAAAATATATCAGAAGAAAAAGCTCGCACACGATGGCCCCTACCACAGTTAGAACTGACGACTGATTGAGCCGTTCTGACACGAGACACGGGCGGTACGACAAGGCTACGGACACACTGCTACCTGTACGCCACTCTCATCATGATTCAAATGGTTCAAATGGCTCTCGGCACTATGACACTTCAGTTCCGAGGTCATCAGTCGCCTAGAACTCAAAACTGATTAAACCTAACTAACCTAAGGACATCACAAACATCCATGGCCGAGGCAGGATTCGAACCTGCGACCGTAGCGGTCGCTCGGTACCAGACTGTAGCGCCTGGAACCGCACGGCCATTCAGGCCGGCTCTCATCATGGTAGCCTCATACCACGTCGTGAAAGATAATAAAAGTTGTCAGTTATGTGAAGAATAACATTTCTTTAGCCAAAAAGTTGAATTTTCTGACTCAGTGTCTTAGTTCACATGAGGATTGTATAGCACGAGTCATTCAAATGGAAAGGGAATATCAAGTGAATTTAGCAAGTCAGTTCAGTACCATAGGCGGAAGTGATTGCACTGTCACAGTGTTGCCTAATGTTTGTGACGATGTTTCCAATTCTCAGGTGTGCTAGGAACAGCTCTGTAACAGTGTTGTTGTTGTTGTGGTCTTCAGTCCTGAGACTGGTTTGATGCAGCTCTCCATGCTACTCTATCCTGTGCAAGCTTCTTCATCTCCCAGTACCTACTGCCACCTACGTCCTTCTGAATCTGCTTAGTGTATGCATCTCTTGGTCTCCCCCTACGATTTTTACCCTCCACGCTGCCCTCCAATACTAAATTGGTGATCCCGTGATTCCTCAGAACATGTCCTACCAACCGATCCCTTCTTCTGGTCAAGTTGTGCCACAAACTCCTCTTCTCCCCAATCCTATTCAGTACCTCCTCAATAGTTATGTGATCTACCCATCTAATCTTCAGCATTCTTCTGTAGCACCACATTTCGAAAGCTTCTATTCTCTTCTTGTCCAAACTATTTATCGTCCATGTTTCACTTCCACACATGGCTACACTCCATACAAATACTTTCAGAAATGACTTCCTGACACTTTTTACTCGATGTTAACAAATTTCTCTTCTTCAGAAACGCTTTCCTTGCCATTGCCAGTCTACATTTCATATCCTCTCTACTTCGACCATCATCAGTTATTTTGCTCCCCAAATAGCAAAACTCCTTTACTACTTTAAGTGTCTCATTTCCTAATCTAATACCCTCAACATCACCCGACTTAATTCGACTACATTCCATTATCCTCGTTTTGCTTTTGTTGATGTTCATCTTATATCCTCCCTTCAAGACACTGTCCATTCCGTTCAACTGCTCTTCCAAGTCCTTTGCTGTCTCTGACAGAATTACAATGTCATCGGCGAACCTCAAAGCTTTTATTTCTTCTCCATGGATTTTAATACCTACTCCGAATTTTTCTTTTGTTTCCTTTACTGCTTGCTCAATATACAGATTGAATAACATCGGGGAGAGGCTACAACCCTGTCTTACTCCCTTCCCAACCACTGCTTCCCTTTCATGTCCCTCGACTCTTATAACTGCCATCTGGTTTCTGTACAAATTGTAAATGGCCTTTCGCTCCTTGTATTTTACCCCCGCCACCTTTAGAATTTGAAAGAGAGTATTCCAGTCAACATTGTCAAAAGCTTTCTCTAAGTCTACAAATGCTAGAAACGTAGGTTCGCCTTTCCTTAATCTTTCTTCTAAGATAAGTCGTAAGGTCAGTATTGCCTCACGTGTTCCAGTATGAGAGGAGAATCCCGTGCTCGTGTCATAGGAGGATATGGAGAGGAGGCGCGGGGTTTGGTTAATATGCGGCGTTTTCTCCTACCATTTGTGTCAAACATTCAGGTGTATAATCTTCCATCACGATTACAGTTTCCTACAAAATACATACGAATAAAACACTTACCTTGTAACTTTGTGACAAAAGATTATTTCAGTAAGACAAAAAGTCGTTGGAAATCACTTATGCCCACCTGTCATAAAAGTAAGATAACAAACACGTTGCACCTCGAATTCGATTGCATCTATGTGCAGTCATGTGATGTTTAAATAAATCGTCTTAACGGCACTAAATCGTGGTTTGTGAATCGTTTACCGGCCGTACTCCGTCTCATTTCTCTGGTTGGGAGGCAAATACTCGTAGCTTACTGACAAATTTCCCAGAAGGAAAAGGGGGACGAAATGTCTCCCACTGGAAGGTCTTGTTGTTTTATTTAAATGATTACAAGATCAGGTAAAACGAACAGTCAGGATGTCAGTATAAGCACATTACTGTTGTCAATATTATGTAGCACCGCCCAGGGCCTGTAACGATAAAGGGCCTGTTTAGGTCAGTCATATTGTATACAGAAATGGAAGAGAGAGCACCACTAAATTCTACAATCCGTATGCATTGCATACACACAGAAATTACTGTTACAGTGTACTTATGGAGCCAAATGAGTGAACTGCGTATTTTCCGGTGAGAAAGAGCACTGCCAAACTGTCTTCGCTACATTAGGTTACTTAATCTGGTGTCACTCTGAGCTAGTCAGCGACTAAGTGTAAGGTCAATGAGTCGGATGCGAGTTTTGCAACTGTGAAATACTTTCCTACATTATAGAAGCGAATATTAAATTTGAACTAATATTGAGAAAATTTTCTACTTGGATAGCTTAGACTGAAAACCTTCCTGTTTATTGCAAAGGAAAACAATTGATTTTCAAAACATACTCTGTCATAAACAACTTGAAACATGTCACTTCGGCCAAATTATATAGAAGAACTGGCAGCGACGTATATCGGCAGGCAGTAAGATCCCTTGGCTTTTAGTTTAGCAGTACTCGATAGCCATTTCTAGGCAGAAGTAAATGAGGAAAGGCAGCGCGTTTTAGTTATCAAGCAACGCCTTCATCAATTACTTTATTTTTAATGTAATCTACGAGTAACTGCTGATGTTTGATTATAACATTAAAAGGATTCCGTAGGCAGGGAAAGAACCTGTTCTTGGGAAACTACTACTATAGTGACACAAAGGCATCAACTGATCTTCAAGAACAGTGTTCCAGCAGCGGTATGAAGAAAATGATAGTAATAATGACGGTAATAATCGAATTATCCGGTAACTTCACACTTCCCAGTGGATTTTCTCGAACTAAGAAATTTTCTGAATTTGTGAAAATTTCAAAATGGCTTCACATCGAGCCTATGATGCCTAGAAGAGTCTTTACATCCTGCTGACATGAGAATGGCATAATCTCCGCGTCAGAAGCCCGCTTCTACTTAACCATTTAATAGACTCGCGTTTTTTCCACCGTGGCTAATTTTGAAAGCTAAGCACATCGTCCGTTACAGCACACTCCTACGGCTGGGAAATGTGGCCACAATGGTCTGGTGGAACGAACTATCACAGGTGCAATGCGTGGGTTCAGGCATTTACTTTTAAGAGGCGCAAACAGATTTACCTCTGGTAACCTCAACAGAATGACGTTATAATCCAGAATCCAAATTAAACATCACGTTCCTTCATTGCCAACTGGCCAGAGCCGGTTTACGTTGGGAAATGACATAGCGGAACTCATGGTAAACAGAAATACAGTCGCCAGTAAACTTACTTATATTAGAAAATTTTATTTTATTTGATGAACCGATAGCCATTTAAAGGAACAGGGCTCTTATTTTACTTGCATTTGATTGAACTAAAGACGTTGAAAAATTTGGTGCTGGACTGTGATTCGAATTCGTATGTCCTCTTTCGAGGATCTAAATCCTTCGGAACAGTATAGCTCAATCATTTCGTTCCTTTTCCCAAGACTTCAATCTTCTCTAGGTCTCCTCCAAAGGTAAGTATGTGGGTCCGAATCCTGATACAATACAAAAATATTCATAATTTCATTTCAAGCCCTATCACGTGCACACCGGTTTGCTAGTGAAAATTAACGTGCATTTTTAATGTCAGTTCATATGTTGCCAACAATCGCAATATGTGTCGTTATTTCTGGTCAAACACTTACACATCTTACCGTTGGTGAGTAAGCAACTGATATTTAAGCTATACTCGTGGATGCACGGTAGATGTGCAGTTCGATTGTCGCTTAGGCACAAAACTTTGTATCCTTATTTTAGTTTCAAACACCTAGCAGCTGGTAAGAAAAACCGATACGTAACATTTGATTTTACTTAGTTAACAATCCGAATACGTGTTGGGTTCGTATCCGCATCACATGACTTTACATCATGCAATTCATCTTTAAATGCATGCACACTTTGTTACTTCCGAATGGAGGTATATCAGACATCTTTCGTGGTTAGGTAACAGGTACGAAAGGGTCTTGATAGACGTCCCGGTTTATCACAAAAATTGTCGTCTTTTATTTTCAAGTCTAGATTTGGTTACTGGTATTGGCAAAAATTTCGGTAATTCATGACTCTTTATGGCCAGTCATCAATATGATATGATCAGATTGGATTAGATTACATGAGATCAATTCTTGTTTCATAGATGATGAATACGATATTTCGTATTGATGTGGAACGTGTCATTTTAATGAAAGATTTCTTTACATACCATGATTCAATTTCTTTAGAACAATTTTTTACTCTTTCTCTCTCATTCTCTTTTATGCTTATCTCTCTCTCTCTCTCTCTCTCTCTCTCTCTTACTCTCTCTCTCTCTCTCTCTCTCTCTCTCTCTCTCTATCACACACACACACATTTTTTTTTATTTTTATTTGTTTGTTGTTCTCGACTATCGGCGAGGCACGAAAACGTCTGTGAATGAGTTTCTTAGTTTTGAGTACACTTACGAAACAAATATAAAAACAACTATGACAGTTACCGACTTATGATGCTTAGTTTGTAATCAGTTCTGAGTATGATTAGTAACTACGCTCCAGTCCCTAAACCTAATTACAGAAATGCGAATCATACGCATGACGTATTCCAGACTGTGGCAGCCGCGACTTGGAGACACCAGCTATGGTCACTTCCCAGCCCACTGTGCGATTACATCGGTTCGTCTTCTTCCTGCTGGTACTGTAACTGAGATTTGGCAACAAGGCAACGTATGTTTGGCAAATCTGTGATCGACGAGTTACTTTCTGGTGTGCACGGAAATAGGCCTCGAAGTTCACTTGATTTTACCTGTCATTTCCATTGAATAATCTAAGTTATAATCGCTTGAGGTGTAACAAAAGATTATAAATTTACGGTTTTCAGCCCAGGAAAGTCGTTGCACGTGGAAAAGGCAACTAATCTCGTCCTTTCAATAGCGGTTTACGAGTTCTGTGTAGGTGGCAGTTGTGTGATTTTATTTCGGTCATTACAAAATAAAGTCGAAGGTATGCACTGGGTAGCCGTGGCAGCTTGTTTATGGTGATTCTGTGAACCAAGTAAGTGAATTTACTGAACATGCTGCAAATTACTACAGGGATCCTGTGTGTCAGAATTCTCAACCAGTGTGGCGCAACGGCGTTACTTTAGATAAATGGGCCACAGAGAAGAGGGTTTGGTGATCTGATGGACTGATGATATGTTTGTATATCTATGGGCTGGGTTCGATTCCAACTTCTGTCAGTGATTTTTAGATAGGGAGAGACAGATTCCATTCTCTTCTGGCTACACCAAGTGAAGAAGATATAATGGCGTTGTGGTCTGAAATTAACATTAAAAATTATATTCCTTCTGTACCAAGTAGACGTAAGGTTGAACCACTATGAAGTTTGGAGTGGCGACATATAAAAACTCTATCATCAGTAACCTTTCTTATACTAGTTATTAATTTCTAGAGACGAAACAAGCGATATGTAGAGTCACACGACACTTATTCCATCTTTTATCTGAGCTTCTGTATGTCGATAAAATTGGTTTTGAACTGGGAATGCAACTCAGACCGTGCTTAACGCGCAATTGGATCCCTTCGTGACAATACAGATCGGCTACAATTTGTTGTTTGTTCACAACTGCAGATTCCTCAACATCTCCACATATTGTGCGTGAGTGGGTTCGAATCCTGACTCGGCACTAAAGATTTCATTATGTATTATCAAGGTCTAGCATGAGAACACCTATCTGCTGGTGGATAATAATTTTGATTTTTAATGTATTTTCATTCGTTGTCAACACTAACGATATGTGACGTTTTTGACTATCAGTAAGACACAGAACTATTTGCGAGATCACTGAAAGTTCAGGATGTTATTCCGAGCTGTAGAAAAATTCGGTAGCTGACGTCTCTTTGTGTGTGGTCAACAACGATATGTGTGGAGCTCTATTCCCAGTCAGCACTGAACTCTTCGTCACATTATTTCTAGTTCAAATATGCTCACATGTCGCTGCTGTTGCAACATACCCATATTTAACGTTCGTTTTCTCTAGAACACAACAGCGATATGTGCCGTGTTGGAGTCCTGGGAAGGAAAAAATTAATGTTACGTCTCGTCATTTCAGTTAAAACATCTAGCTACTGCCGAGAAAATCCGATATGTCACAGTTGATTGTGCGTCGATATCGATCCGATTTGGTTCTGGATTCGAATCCCTGTCCAACACAAAGCCTTACCTCACGGCAATTCAAATAAGTTACTTGTGAAGAAGCAATATTTAAGACCTCTCGTAGTTCGTCAGCAGGGACAATAGATGCTGGGTAGGAATTCGCGTCCGTTAAAAATGTTTTCATTATGCTCTTTAAAGTTGATATTGGCTAACTTATACTGTCTTAAATCGAGGTATGTCACACTCTGTATGCCTAATCAGGAATGACTGTTAGTTTCCGTCAGTCACGAAATCTTTGCTTAGCGACATGACCTGGGTTTGAATCCATATGCAGAACGAGACAGTTCGTCGTGTCAATTGAAGTTCGTACATATTCTCAACCATCTGCTCATGAATAACTGAAATTTTTAATCTCATTTTGTATTAGATAATAAGTACGGTATGTTACTTTGAAGAGGAAATCAGGAATAAGACGAACTTACTACGCGCAATATCTATCTGACGTAATAATAAGAGTGGTAACATTTCAGGTATGTCATTTATTGTAATAAATGTGAGCTTACAAGCCCTAAAGACTGTTTTATCTGTGATAAGGTGTTCCCTGATACTTGTGGTATCGTGGTATTACTTTGCATCTAGAGTTATTGCTATACAGAGCAGTGTTTTCTAGTGGTGACTTGTTAGAATCATTTTCAATAGTCAAACGACTGTACCAAGGAGCGATTAGAGGACCTGCTAGATAGCTGCGTTATGTGGGTTGCATGCGAATCAGGCAAAATGCAATTCAGGTCGTTCGGATACTTTTGAGCATGACTGTACAAAGAAGGTAACGGCGGAGAAACTATGGGCAACAGAAGAAATACTTCGTTAAAGGAGTTACAAAAATGTGGCTGCTTGTTTGGGTTCAACCATTTCTTTCTTTTACTTATGTTAACATAAAACATCATTTCTCGTTATCGGTAACGATACAAAAGAGGGATAATTGATGTTGTTCAGGATCAAGTTGATGGCCAGCAAGCAGAGACTCACTGATTTTGGTGATTTTGGCGTAGAGCATGTGCTACGCAAACATTCGCCTTCTGAATCTTTCCCATTGCGTGGAAATGTCATACGACGATGGACTGATCACAGTTCATCACACTGGCCAGTTCTCGAGTATACTGACGTGGGTCGTTGTGGATAAATGCGTTTAAACGATCTTCATCAAACATTGTAGGTCTTCCTGAACATGGAGAGTCACTAACGTCAAAAACGGACTTCCTTAAAACAAGAAAACCATTTACTTGCCGTTACCTGTCCAGTGGCATTATCCCCATATAAGGCACCAACATTTCTAGCTGCTTCCGCTGCTGTAATCCCTCTATTCAACTCAAACAGACGAACATGTCGGAAATGTTCGGATTTCTCTACTTGACAATCCGGTTTCTATCGTCCGCAGCTCCATTCACTAACTCCAAATGACAGAATAACATTAACTCAGATAGCAACAGTGAAATACAGATAAAAAATAGCCCTTCAATAAATAAACTCATAAAACTCACGCTGTCTGTGGCCCACAATTGGTCCGTCGTTACCATCTGGCCGCCGTGTCATCCTCAACTGAGGATGCTGATAGGAGGGGCATGGGGTCAGCACACCGCTCTGCCTGCCCTTATGATGGTTTTCGTTGACCAGAGCCGCTACTATACGGTCGAGTAGCTCCCAATTGGCATCACGAGGCTGAGTGCACCCCGAAAAATGGAAACAGCGCATGGCGGCCCGAATTGTCATAAATAAACCAATAGCAACCGAAATAGAAATGTCGTGTGACTAGAGCCTCCTGTCGGGTAGACCGTTCGCTGGGTGCAGGTCTTTCGATTAGACGCCACTTCGGCAACGTCTATAGGGATTAAATGATTATGATTAGGACAACACAACACCCAGTTCCCGAGTGGAGAACAACTCCGACCCAGCTGGGAATCGAACCCGGGCCCTGAGAATTGACATTCTGTCACGCTGACCACTCAGCTAACGGGGGGCGGACAGCAACCGAAATTCCAGTGTACAAAACAAAAATTTTGCACCAACCTAATAGAAGGACTATAAAATGAAGTTCAAATACTTGAAATTGAAAATAAAAATGAGGCTGGTTGCGTTATTCATCAACAGTTAAATGTTTCTGTTGAATATTTGTGCTTTTTCATAGAGCTAGAACATTATGGGGTGGGAATATGAAACAACACGAAAAGTTGTTGTTTTAAATTCTGCTGTGCTCGTATTCGGCCATGGAGCTGAAGTATTTATAAGCCTACGCGTCGTACTCTTCTCTGTTTCGTGCAAGAACAACAGAATCAACAAAAAATAAAAAAAAAGGCCGCGGAAGTATCTTTGTCCCACTGTTCGGTAAATAGGTGGGGCAGTTATAAGGTTTCAGTTATCACCTGGAAAAAAATGAGTTTCGATATCTTTGTTTGGCTGTAGTAACATATCTGCAGTCCTGGTACACATTGAAATTCTAGAGCCACAGTTCATTATCACATTGCTAGAAGAGCCCAAATAGAAAGACGCAGCCCACTGATCAACTGAGTATATGGTGCGGAAATTTGTTTCGGCAGCAACGGGCATACAGATGAATTATTACAATAAATTTTAATCAGCAGCCAGCCGCTGTTAATAAGTTTAAGCTTTTATGTTACTGTAAGAAATGACGTCTATTTTCAAGCAGACACAGCCTCGCCATGTCACTCAATTCAGACAGCTGAAAAAATCATATGATTCACTAACGAAAGCGAATGACAACATGATACTCTACTTCATCATGAACTAACTATGCAAAAGCCATTTTGTTGGAAAAGCTAAAATTTACGAAATATTTTCAGTGTGGTATTATTTTATCTATGTAATGACGTTTCCATTTGATGTATAGTACGAGTGAATGATGGCATGGCTTTAGCTTGTATATGAAACGCGAATCTATGAAACTGTTAATAATCGTGAGTGAACGGGGGAATCAGTTTGTGTAAACTTGAATTAAGTCACATACAAGGGGAAATACGATAATTATAAAGCAGCAAGTCTTCTGTACTTTAGTAGTGTAATGTTTACTACGGTCCGCCACACAAATAGATTATTTTTATTACTCACTGGAAAGTATTAGTTTGGATTTTTTTGTGGAAATCTGTTTAGAAACTGGTACTGTTCAAAAGATGGAGAGACAAAGTTGTATGAGTCGAAACAGCACACTAATTGCCTACCGTGTTGCTTGACCAGTCACGCAAGAGATGTTCCATGTGCTCTCGTACCAAGAGAAGATTTGGGCTGGTAAGTGTCCAGGAATTCTTGGTTAGATATTCCGTTGTGAGGTCTTGTTTATTTAGTTTTGTTAATATTGCGTAATAGTACTATCATAAAGAACTGGATTAATCTGCAATCTTTTATGGTTAAACCAAAATGCCATCTACGGAACTTCCGGATTTTTTAGTGAGAACTGAAACTTCCTTTCGGTGCGAGTAAATTCCATGTGTTATACTGTGCAATCATAACCGTGGACTTTCAAGACTCCTAAACGTGACAAAGTGAATGGTATTTGGACAAGCTTACAGAATCATCAAACACCGTATGTTTTTATAAACAGCTTCTCGAGTGCATCTCCATCTACATGACCGATCGGCTATTCACACTGAAACACTTGCCACAGCGTTGATACGAATACTTTCAGGCTATTTCTCGAATGTTCAGATCTCGAAAAGCACGGAGAGGGTGGGGGAGAGGAATGAACACCTAAATATTTCTGTGAGAGCTCTGATATCTATTATTTTACCACAGTGGTGTAGGAGGAAGTCAACAAAATATATTCTCTTTCGCTGGAGAAAGTTGGTGATTGAAATTTCGAGAAATATCTCGCAGCAACGAAAAACACCTTTGGTTTAATGACTGCCACCTGCTTATTATATTTGTGATAACTCGACCCTGTTTCGCGATAACAGAAAACAAGCTGCCTCATATCAACTTTTTCAGCGCGTGTAATGAAATGCGCGGTTCTTTCAACAGAAGTTCATCAGTGCAAATCTTAAAGCGCTTACTAGAGAGAGACAGAGGAAGAGAGAAGGAGGGAGGGATGTATGGAGACAGACAGTGAGTGCTATAAATGTCAAAAGATTAGCATAAATTGTATTTTCGTAATTTATTTTTTACGATCTACATGTTAGGACGCATTTTATATTAAATTTTGTGTGCTCAAATTGACAATGCAGAACAGCTAACAGATATTTTTGCAAGGACTTTTCTTCTTTTAGTAGTTATAGGTAGACCTCGCATTTACAGCCAGACCTAGTGAAATGAACTCGCTTCACAGGTACAAAACAGCTACGTACCTCTATGTAACTTGTAGACACGTACAGCGTCTAGTTTTCTACAGGTTCTTAGAGTTGAGTGACGTTGCACATTGCTTCAGGCCAGCTGCTCTCCTAGAAAACTCACAAAGCTTAACTTCTCGTGAATGCTAAATACAACATATCAATTACACTGTGCCTTAATACATGTTAAGCACTGAAAGTATTCTAGCATGTTGACATGTCGTGTCTGAGCCTTTTAACTGTAAGAAGAGAGTGACAGCAAACCGAACACGAAGGCGCGTACTGCAATGTGACATAGTTTCCGTGTACACGGCAGCCTCTGCCGCCACAGCGACTTAAGGATTTTCATTTCTTGTCTACGTAATTCATTCTGTAACTGCTAATTAGTTACGTGATCTATCCACCTTATGTGCAACGTTCTTCTGTAACACCAGATTTCAAAAGCTTTTACCCTCTTTTTGTCTAAAGAAAAACGCATGTCCTACTTTAATAGTCTCGATTCTAAATCTAATTCCTTTAGCATCACCTGATTTAATCCAACTACATTACATTATAATTGTTTTGCTTTTGTTGACGCTTATCTTATATTCTTCTTTCAAGACACTGTCTATTCCGTTCAACTGCTTCTTCGAGTCCTTTGCTGATTTTGACAGAAGTACAGTGTCACCAGTAAACCTCAAAGTTTTTATTTCTTCCCCCCTGAACTTCAGTCCTACTCCGAATTTTTGTATGGTTTCCTTTACTGCTTGCTCAATGTACAGGCTGAATAACATCGTCAATAGACTACAACCGTGTCTCACTCCTTTCTCAACCACTGCTTTCCTTTCATGTCCCTCGACTCTTATATCTGCCGTCTGGTTTCCGTATAAGTTTGAAATAGGTTGTCGCTCTCTGTATTCTACAATTGCTCCTTTCAGAATTTGAAGGAGAGTCTGCCAGTCAAAAATGTAGTACTGTCAAAATCTTTCTTTAAGTTTACAAATGCCATAACCGTAGGTTCGCCACTCCTTAACCTATCTAGTGAGATATGTCGTAGCGCCAATATCTCTGCGTGTGTTCCTACATTCCTCTGGAATCGAAACTCATTTTCCATGAGGCATATATCATACATCTTGCACACCAAATGGAAGACTTTTGTCATGGCTGGCTCTCCCAAGGCTACTACCAATTCTGACGGAAAATCGTCTATTCCCGGGGCCCTGTTTCGACTTTTTCAGAGCTCTGCCAAATTCTTTCGCAGTATCGTATCTCACATATCTTCATCTACGTCCTCTTCCCTTTCTATAACATTACCTTCATCTCCCTTGTATAGACACTCTACTTACTCCTTCCACCTTTCAAGTTCCCCTTCTTTGCTTAGGATTGGTTTTCCATCTGAGTTCTTGATATTTATACAGTTGCTCCCTTTTTCCCCAAAGGCCTCTTTAATTTTTCTGTAGACGGTATATATCTTTCACCTAGTGATGTTGTTGTTGTTCTGGTCTTCAGTCCAGAGACTGCTTTGATGGAGCTCTCCATGCTACTCTATCCTGTGCAAGCTTTTTCATGTCCGGGTACCTACTGCAACCTACATCCTTCTGATTCTGCTTAGGGTATTCATCTCTTGGTCTCCCTCTACGATTTTTACCCTCCACACTGTCATCCAATACTAAATTGGTGATCACTTGATGCCTCATAACATGTCCTAGTGATACAAGCTTCTAATTCCTTACACTTGTCCTCTATCAATTCCTACCGTAGCCATTTTGCACTTTCTATCAACCTTATTTCTTAAAACTAGCTCTCCTTATCAAGGCCTTCACCAAGAGAGCTTTTAGGGTTGAACTTACAGAAGTATTCAGTGGCATGACAGGAGTGGATCCATTACAGTCAAAGTAATCTGTGTAACCAAAATTCATCTGTATTAAAGAAAATATAGCTTGAATGAGTCCTTTTACCAATTAAATGCGATTCCTCTACACTTTACTCAGATTCATTAGTGGACTCGTAAATGACACAAGCTAGCATTTTTGATCGAAAGAATTTCCCCAGAAGCTAACGTTTGAGGCAAGTTACATGGCGGAGATGAGCTTCAAGTTTGTGACGTCACAACAACTCAATTATGCATTGATGCGTAGTATTATAATATCAGTTTTACATTTGTTGTCAGAATACAGCATTCTGTGTAGTGATACAATCATCTACATCTACATCCATACTCCGCAAGCCGTTTGACGGTGTGTGGAGGAGGGTACTTTGAGTACCTCTATCGGTTCTCCCTTCTATTCCAGTCTCGTATTGTTCATGGAAAGAAAGATTGTCGGTATGCCTCTGTGTGGGCTCTAATCTCTCGGATTTTTTCCTCATGGTCTCTTCGCGAGATATATGTAGGAGGGAGCAATATATTGCTTGACTCCTCGGTGAAGGTATGTTCTCGAAACTTCAACAATAGCCCGTACGGAGCTACTGAGCGTTCCTTTTCCAAAGTCTTCCACTGGAGCTTATCTACCATCTCCGTAACGCTTTTGCGATTACTAAATGATCCCGTAACGAAGCGCGCTGCTCTCCGTTGTATCTTCCCTATCTCTTCTATCAACCCTATCTGGTACGGAACCCACACCGGTGAGCAATATTCACGCAGTGGGCAAACAAGTGTACTGTAACCTACTTCCTTTGTTTTCGGATTGCATTTCCTTAGGATTCTTCCAATGAATCTCAATCTGGCATCTGCTTTACCGACGATCAACTTTATATGATCATTCCATTTTGAATCACACCTAATGCCTGCTCCCAGATAATTTATGGAATTAACTGCTTACAGTTGCTGACTTGCTATATTGTAGCTAAATGATAAAGGATCTTTCTTTCTATGTATTCGCAGCACATTACACTTGTCTACATTGAGATTCAATTGCCATTCCCTGCACCATGCGTCAATTCGGTGCAGATCCTCCTGCATTTTAGTACAATTTCCCGTTGTTACAACCTCTCGATATACTACAGCATCATCCGCAAAAAGCCTCAGTGAACTTCCGATGTTATCCACAAGGTCATTTATGTATATTGTGAATAGCAACGGTCCTACGACACTCCCCTGCGGCACACCTGAAATCACTCTTACTTCGGAAGACTTCTCTCCATTGAGAATGACATGTTGCGTTCTGTTATCTAGGAACTGTTCAATCCAATCACACAATTGGTCTGATAGTCCATATGCTCTTACTTTGTTCATTAAACGACTGTGGGGAACTGTATCGAACGCCTTTCGGAAGTCAAGAAACACGGCATCCACGTGGGAACCCGTGTCTATGGCCCTCTGAGTCTCGTGGACGAATAGCGCGAGCTGGGTTTCACACGATCGTCTTTTTCGAAACCCATGCTGATTCCTACAGAGGAGATTTCTAGTCTCCAGAAAAGTCATATCATATAGTATAAGGGACAGAAGTTAGCAGAAAAAACGGAACAGACTACTTGCAGAGAAAGGAAACATGAACTATGTAACTTTATTACTTCGATGTGTTTGATAAAACTTTGTGATTACCTCTCAAAGTGTGTGGGGATCTGAATCCCCGCTGCACCTGTGGCCGCTACCTTCTACCTGCTGCCTGCTACCTGTGTGCTATGTCGGGGGTAGGGGCTGCGGGAGGCCACATTCCACATGCATAGCGCAGCTCACTGCGGTCTGCGGCCACGTCTGCTCTGAGGCGCGGCGCGGCGCGGCGCGGCCGACAGGTATTGGCGAACGCAGCGAAAGAGAGGCGGGCGGGCGCCCCTAGCCCAGAGCCGTTGGCATACACAGTGTTAGTTATGGACCCACCGTCTCTTCACTCTCTGCGGCGAACTGGTTTACTCGCAACCGACACGGCGTCTCATTTGCCGTCGTATAACAACGCTTTTGATGTGCAATGGAGAACACGGGTTGATGCATACCTCACTAAGGGCGTGTCAAACCGCAGTTACGGTCCAGGAAATTGTTACAACATGAAGCCCCAACACATGACACCAATATGGAAATTCAAATTATAGTAGGGATGTGGAGGTGAAGACGCCGGTGGATTCTTCCCACCCAATATGCTCCTTTTCGCCACAATTACTTTTTTTTGCAGGTATCTTAAATAATGTTATTTATGTTGCACAGCTAGCTTACTTTAATATCCGTTACTTTGATTCCATTAACAAGGATCTATTGGTGTAAGTACACTACTGGCCATAAAAATTGCTACACCAAGAAGAAATGCAGATGATAAATGGGTATTCATTGGACAAATATATTATACTAGAACTGACATGTGATTACATTTTCACGCAATTTGGGTGCTTACATCCTGAGAAATCAGTACCCAGAACAACCACTTCTGGCTGCAATAACGGCCTTGATAAGCCTGGGCATTGGGTAAAACAGAGCTTGGATGGCGTGTACAGGTACAGCTGCCCATGCAGCTTCAACACGATACCACAGTTCATCAAGAGTAGTGACTGGCGTATTGTGACGAGCCAATTGCTCGGCCACCATTGACCAGACGTTTTCAATTGGTGAGAGATCTGGAGAATGTGCTGGCCAGGGCAGCAGTCGAACATTTTCTGTGTCCAGAAAGACCCGTACAGGACCTGCAACATGCGGTCGTGCATTATCCTGCTGAAATGTAGGGTTTCGTAGGGATCGAATGAAGGATAGAGCCACGGGTCGTAACACATCTGAAATGTAACGTTCACTGTTCGAAGTGCCGTCATTGCGAACAAGAGGTGACCGAGACGTGTAACCAATGGCACCCCATTCCATCACGCCGGGTGATACGCCAGGTGTCGCCACCATGTGTGAAGGCTCTGAAAAGCTACTCACGTGCATATCACAGCATCTTTTTCCTGTCGGTTAAATTTCGCGTCTGTAGCACGTCATCTTCGTGGTGTAGCAATTTTAATGGCCAGTAGTGTATTTTATTTAAAAGGTATGCCAATTACAACTGCCAGTAATTTCAAACTTCGTTCATATATAATCGAATATCACATCACCAACTTTCATATAAAGTAGATCAAAAATACAGGGTGTTTCACAATTCACCTTACACACATCAAGAAATTGTGGAGGTGACACTGTGGACCAAGTTTTACATAGGAACCCATGGTCGGAAACGTCATGCAAAGACCCTACAGAGCGTCAAAGTTATAGGCAGTGGCAGCTGTAGATGTATCTATACACAGAGTGATTCTATGATCATGTTACAAACTTTCAAGGATGATGGAAAAATGTATCAATTGGGGGTAAGCGCCCTGATTCGGAAATGAATGAGTCGAAATTTACAAGTGAAAACCATTCTGGTACCTCTGACAGTAGAATACATATATTGTAGCTGCTATAATTGTAAGGTAGTTAAATTTTGAGGTGGTGGTATGCACCACATCGAGGAAAACCTCCAGTAAACAAGGAATTTAAAATGCATACTTTAAGACCTGTTAGCAGTTGTTCAATATAGGAGGTGTGTTTCACACTAGTGAGGATGAAGAAGTACTCATAGCTCATCACGTATACATGTTTAGATCCCACGTTTACCAGAATTCTCTACTTGTCTTGGTCCATACTACCACCTCTCAAAGTTGCATACCCTGCAATCTTAGCAAGTACAGTACTGGTACATGTTTTCCACTGTAAGAGGTTTCAGAATGGTTTTCACTTGCAACTTTCGACTCGCTCATATCCGAAGAACGGACCCTTACTCAAATCAATACATTTATTCGTCTCCATGATCCTTGTCAGTTTGTAACATCATCACGGAATCGCCCAATATATACGAGGATTGTCCAGAAAGTAAGTTCCGATCGGTCGTGAAACGGAAACCACAGTGAAAACCAGAAACATTTTCTTTGCAACAGTTATGTACATCTTCCACCTACTTCTCTACATAGTCGCCGCTCCAACTTCGATTTTTTCGTGGTGTTGTATCAACATTTCAATATTCTTGTCATTGAAAGCAGCCACCTGTGCTCTCGGCCAGTTATCTGCACTGGTCTGCAGCTCGATGTCGGCGGAAAAATTATTTCTTCATAGCCAGCGATTCTTGTGACTAGAGATGAGACTCGGGAGGGGCCAATTGCGGACTGTATTGCGGGTGATCAAACACTTCTCATCGGAAAGGCTGCAGGAGCGTTTTGATTGCCTCTGCAGTGTGCGGCCGAGACTTGGCATGAAGAAGGAACTGCTCGACAGTTGTGTTATGTGGGCTGCATGACACAGGCGAAATCTCTAACCAGGCCCTCATACGTGACGGGGGACGCTGTTCCCTACGCATCTTTACGTGCTCACTGTTCGCTCAAAACTGAAAAGAGCGACGCGACACGATCGACAGTGATACTAGAGACACTGCCCAACACATGTGTGCAAAGCTTTACCGGACTTTCCCAGTGCTTTCCATTTCCCGATCGATCGGAATTTACTTTCTGGACAACCCTCGTCCATACAGCTACAGGCGTCGGCGTCTCTGATTTTGACACTCTGTAGCGTCGTTGGATGTCGTTTCTGGACACGGCTTCCTGCGTAAAACTTTATCTACTAAGGCCCCTCTACAAACTCTAGAAGTTGGTTGGTTGGTTTTGGGGAAGGAGACCAGACAGCGAGGTCATCGGTCTCATCGGATTAGGGAAGGATGGGGAAGGAAGTCGGCCGTGCCCTTTGAAAGGAACCATCTCGGCATTTGCCTGGAGCGATTTAGGGAAATCACGGAAAACCTAAATCAGGATGGCCGGACGCGGGATTGAACCGTCGTCCTCCCGAATGCGAGTCCAGTGTCTAACCACTGCGCCACCTCGCTCGGTAAACTCTAGAAGTATGCAACATGAATTGTTAGATACCCTGTATATACAGGGTGTCCCAATTATCTTGACCAGCCTAAATAACTGTATGCCCAGATGCACATTACAAAATGTTTCGAGCAAATGTTCTTTAGCCGTCAGGAGGATAACAATTAGCATGACTGCTTTCGTTATTGCTTTGTTTTTAACAAAGATATGGACAGCGGTGTGACTTTTTCAAATGGCACCCTGTATTTTTTATTCGGTAATGCATTTCCTCTCCTAAAGACCTATTCAAAAATGTATCACAGTGTACCATTCACTGAAACAACGTTATTACTTACATAATACAACACTGACTTTGAGTCCGGAATCACAAACTCGTCCACTTCTTGGAGTTGTCAGAAAACAAATGAAAACCAAGTAAAACCATAAGACAAAATTGAATTTGACTCCCCTGTACCACTGCCAAGGAGTAGAACATTCAAAGGTGCTCAGAGTGGTGGCCTTGGACACCGATATACTGGTGCACTCATTGAATGAAAGAATTATTTACTGCTTCCAGTGTTGCCAGCTATAGAGAATTACAAATAACCTCGATGTCCTGCATCTCCTCTGGCGTTGTTGGAATATCGCCATAGACAGCGTCTTTAATGCTTCCCCGAAGAAAAACGTCCAGGGGATTTAAATCAGGAGACCTAGCAGGCCAAGTAACTGTTCCTCCTCGACCAATCCATCTGGCACGATACATTCGGTTCAGAACACGCCGTGCACGCAAGGCATTATATGCTGGACATCCATCGTGTTGATACCACATAATCATTTTGGTTCTTAGCCGCACTTCATCCAGAGGAGGAGGAAGAATTCGTCTGACGACGTTGGCATAAGTTGTGCAGTTTAGACTATCATTGATGAAATAAGGGCCAATAATTGTAGTACCAAGCATCCCACACCAGACATTAACTCTCCACTGACGCTGACGTTCCACGTGTTTAAGCCATCGTGCGTTGTCATTCGACCAATAATGGATGTTCCTTGTATTTACCTGTCCTTTGTTTGAGAAGAAACATTCATCGGTAAATAGAACATTGGAGAACGGGTTGACGAGAATTTGCTGCTGTGCCCACTGACAGAACTGTACATGATTCTGGAAATCATTCCCACGCAATTCTTGATGTAGGTGTACATGGTAAGGATGGAACCGGTGACGTGTACGAATACGATGCACACTGGTTTTAGGAATGCCAATGTCGTGTTCAGGCTGTCTTGTGCTCACACGTGGATTCATGGCAACGGAAGTGAGAACAGTAACTTCGGCAGCTTCGTCTGTGCGAGTGCTACGACGATTGCGTTGTCGGGGGTTGAAGCTTCCCGTTTACTGAAGCGTCGCAACAAGACGAGAAAACATCCTTCGGGAAGGTGGGTTCTTGTCAGGATATCGCTCTCTGTACAGTTCCGCTGCCTGCGTAGCATGTCGCCTACTTTCAACAACAACAAGAGCAACAACATGTAACGCCGGAAATGCATATCCTCCTATTACCATCTATTGCACTGCAAATTTTTTTCCTTGTTTTGTCACCTGAAGATATGACATTTCTGTCTCTTTATATATTGTAATTGTTTTACTGTTTGTATATATATATATATATATATATATATATATATATATGCATTTATGTTGGTTTGTTTTGTGAATATTATTTGTATTTATACGCTGGGTCTGGCCTAGAGAAAACTATGCTATCGAACGAACACATTGATAGGTCGTGTGGAGAACCAAAGTGTTTAGGATCTTTGGTAGTGTTAACTCTGTCGCGTGGAGCGCGGGCAGAGAGAGAGTCTGCCTGGGGTGGTGCAGTGGAGCAGGTGTGTGGTGTGACGCTCCCGCGAGTTGCCGCGCTTTCGGGGTTTGGCAGCATGTAATTGCGCTCGATTTGCGATGATAGTTTCTGACATGGTGTCGCGGACGGGAAGAATTAGCTGGCGCACATCAAGTGCCCGTTTCGTTTGGTGACCGTGTCGAGAAGAAGGCGCGCTAACATCCAGCTTCTGTAACAGCGATGGCCAACAATGAGTGACTGTCGCCACCTCCTCGATCGACGGCTTCAAACCTTCAATCAACCAACAAGGAAGACTGGAAGCACGTAAAGTTTTAGAACTGTATGGCAGACCTCAGCTTTTCAAACTTTTAAAATTGTTGCATCACAAAATTACAGCAACTTAGCATGAACGTTTGTTGCTCATTGTCCCAATTGCATTACCAAGCAGGGTCCCTCCCTTCTCCGGAATGAACCCGAGTGTCGTTGAAATTCGATTTCACTGCTTTAATTTCAAAGTTCAGTTAAGGTATTCATAGCTGGCTACAATATTTAGATTACACAAGCACAAATTAAGAGTGCGAGTTTTGTTACCGTATTTTAGCTTACCTGTGACTGCAGCTCAGCTTGGTACGTACTAAATCTTACTATTGTTAATTGTTCAGAATCATTTAATTCAAGTTCAAAATTAAATCTCTTATTTCTAAATTGCGTAGATTCAAGTAGCTTTTGAAATGATTGTTGAGGTAGTCCAAGACTAACCGTATTTTACTGAATTTCGATGTGCTTCAGAAAGAAAGCTCACTATTAACTTCAGTCACTAAATTAACTTTCGATTTTTCGGTTTTATTAATTCTTTTGCTAAATTAAGTCAGAGTGTATCGAAGTTTATTACTTCTGACAAACTTTCAGTTTTCACACTACACGTGTCAACCTTCAGTTGCCACGCTTCTAGTGCTAATTATATGTGTAATAACCTTTCTTTTTCAGTTAGTATAGTAGTTGTCCATAGGACTGGCGACCGTAATTTCCCCCAAATCTCAAATACCTAATTACCGCTAGTTAATTGTTAACGTAACGGCCGCACATTTACTTTCTTTATTAACTTTACCCCTTTTCAAAATTAATTTCCACCAGTTTCATTTGCATTTTTCCTTTCATTGAGATGTAACCCTTTCCTCCCTCTTTACCGACAGATTAACTTCGGTGACGATTGCTTTTCCCAAATTTCCCATTAGGTACACGCGGTTTAATTTTTCACTGTCATTAAGGCCGATAAGTGAGGGGGAGGTTACAAACAACAACAATAAAAGAAACGTTATGTCGATGCCGTTTGTAGGAAGGACAGCCTTTACTTTAGGTTTACTCTACACTATAGTATTTAAAAGGACTAAGCTACTCTACTAGATGTACCTGTACATAAGAAAACAGTATTGTAATTACTGTTCTGCTAACTTTCATTCCCCATAGACGAGTAGAATTTCTATTTCCTCTTCGCCGGTGTACATTATACTCACACAACTCTTTAACTGACTATGGTTGACGGAACGACGGGTGTGAATTCTACTTATGTTTTCATTTGTCCTCTGTGTTCCTTTACTCCGAGTACCTGCACTAAGCGCTGGGAGCGTCAACGCCAGTGTTGTTATGTAATTAATTACGTTGTGTTTCAGTGAGTGGTACACTGTGATACATTTTTATAGGTCTTCAGGGGAGGAAATAAATTACCGAATAAAAATGCAGGGTGTCATTTAAAAAAAATCATACTTCTGTTCATAGCTTTGTAAAAAACAAAGCTACAACGAAGGCAATCATGTTGATTGATGTCCCCCTGACGGCTAAAGAACATTTGCTTGAAACATTTTGTAATTTATATCTGGACAAACAGTTATTTAGGGGGGTAAGATAAATGGGACACCGTGTATAAATAAGTGGATTTTCTATGCAGTTAAAGCAGGAAATATCTTAGCAAATCTGGGATTCATTTGGTTTCGAATTAATTAGGATTTTCAGTTAAAAAATTTTTACTGAAGTGGAATCTCATACAATTCAATTGAAATAACTCTTGTATCCACATATTCACATTCTCTCTTGACTATTCAGCTAATGTGGAATGTAAATTTTTAATTTGAAACTTGTAGAATTCCAGTAAGCAACAACAGATAACATCGGTTTTAATTATTGTAATCAATAAAAGAGAAGCTTCTGCAAGCCATTTTAGCCATCTGCGGTAGGTTATGAGACAATCTGTGTTGAAGAATTTGCTGTAGACGAGTTAGCACAGCTTACAACTCGTACAATGTGTAGAGGTTTATCGAAATTTCGCACATGGGATATCATTCCTTTTATTCACGCCTGTTTTCAATTATTCACTCTGAACAGGCAATCAATCTCAAGAACTGTATTCGGTTTGAGTAATGCTTACTGTGACAATAGGATCAGACCGTGAACTGTGTTAGTTCCAAATGATATTTGCCGTGCACATCGTTTTCGTTTTGATGTCCATCTACTAGAAAGGACAATGTAATTAGGGAACAGGGTAACTATTTACTTGCTAAACTTAAACTTTTGGGTCCTCCTGTGTTAAATTATTGCACTTGAACAATCACACCACAGGAAACCAAGAGGACGGTATGTGGCTTACCCTTTATCTGTTCATAAGTTATACTGAATGAGATCCGGTCAGTTCATAAATAGTAGGTTATTCAATATCAAAATGCAATTAACGTGTTTTGGACTATAGATCTGAAATGGACCCTTTCATTTGAAATAGCCTACTTTCGCCATTTACTTTTCATGCAGATCCATGGGGGCGCAACTACTGGTAGAAAATTAGAACAGGTAAATAAGGTAATTGAGCTGTGTGCAGCTCGTCTTCGAGCCATTTACTTGACACCTTGTCTTTGCGGTACTGCCATCCCGTTTCTTATTCGATTTACTGGCGTCACTGAGCTGCTGTCTTGCCTGCCCGTGAGTGGCAGTAGCAGCGCTTATTTATAAGAGCACTGTCGTACTATCTTTGGAGCGGCCAGTAGAATTTCCGGGTCGTCGTGTGTCACGAGTTGAGTCGGGATGGAGCAGCAGTGAGGTCCAGAAAGCCACGACTCGCCCAACCGTTGCCGACACAGCTGAATGAGGAGGGACGACCTCAGTTGGTCGTTCGGCCGGTCGTCTCATCGTAGGATGTGTATTTGCTCGCCGACCGCTTCTGGGTTCCCCGTGTGTGTAGACTTGTGATTCGACCTTGTTGTTCCACAGTCACTGGTTTTAGTATTGTTCGAGTGTTTGTGGAAGTGTTTTCGTGGGAAAGTGTGTAACTTGTGTGGTTTTGCCTGAGCAGTTATTTTAATGCTGTCTGCATGCTGCATGTAGTCGGCCGGTTGGGACAGAGCAGCGAGGAAGTCACCGCAGCTCATGGTCAGGCCAGGACAGTTTGTGGTGAGCATGTGTGATCGGATTGTGAGGCGCTAGCTGCGAGAGCTACAAAGTTCGTTGCCCACTGAATCTGGACACTGAAGTTGAGTGAACAGTTAACCTGTTATGAAACCTCAACTGCTGTGATATCTCTTGGTTCATTGCCGGCTGTTGTTTCCTGGGCCGTTCCGGCTAGCAGCAACGTATGGTGTGTTGGAGTCGGCGAAATTTTTCAGCCATCTTCCTGTACGGTCTATTACTATTAAATTTTTTATTACTTATCAGTGAAGTGCACCAGCGGTATTTTCTGCCTTGTAGCCGTTAACTCTCCAGCTACATGCCCTAATTATTAGTTTAGTTTTCCGGCAGTGTGTTTATCCTCATCATGTTGATGCTGTCTGTCACGGCGTGTAGTTCAACAGCCTTTTAGTTTCTAGAATGAAATTTTCACTCTACAGCGGAGTGTGTGCTGATAAGAAACTTGCTGGCAGATTAAAACTGCTGTAGAGTGAAAATTTCATTCTAGAAACATCCGCCAGCCTTTGGCTAAGCCATGTCTCCGCAATATCCTTTCTTTCAGGAGTGCTAGTTCTACACGGTTTGCAGGAGAGCTTCTGTAAAGTTTGGGAGGTAGGAGACGAGGTACTGGCGGAATTAAAGCTCTGAGGAGGGGGCGTGAGTCGTGCTTGGGTAGCTCAGTCGGTAGAGCACTTGCCCGCGAAAGGCAAAGGTCCCGAGTTCGAGTCTTGGTCCG
The DNA here is from genome assembly GCF_023898315.1 of Schistocerca nitens. NCBI lineage: Eukaryota > Metazoa > Arthropoda > Insecta > Orthoptera > Acrididae > Schistocerca > Schistocerca nitens. Next base: position 27,809,907 of record NC_064614.1, read on the forward strand.
GCACACAGTTTTAATTTGCCACGAAGTTTCATATTGGCGCACACTCCGCTGTAGAGTGACAATTTCATTCTAGAATCATCCCCCTGGCTGTGGCTAAGCCATGTCTCCGCAATATCCTTTCTTCCAGAAGTGCTAGTTCTGCAAGGTTCGCAGGAGAGCTTCTGTGAAGTTTGGAAGGTAGGAGACGAGGTACTGGCGGAATTAAAGCTCAGTTGGTCGAGCACTTGCCCGCGAAAGGCAAAGGTCCCGAGTTCGAGTCTCGGTCCGGCACGCAGTTTTAATCTGCCAGGAAGTTTCAGCCTTTTAGTTGTTTGTTCATATTTCTTCCTTAAGTGTGGTTATTGTGCCTTGGCTGTTTTAAGACGCCAGTTTTGAAGACGTAGTGCTGCTGGTATCTTCGGCCTTGACTGACATTTTCCGTTGTTGTACCATTGGTCGGGTGGAAGGAAATTGATTAGGTTGTTGGTCGGTCCTTCAGCCGTCCCTGGGTCGGGCTGCCATCCGATTATTTAACCTTACTCTTGGCTGCCTGTCTCACGTCACCTCACGTTTGAGTTACCTCCTCAGGCTGAGCCTTGGAACACGTCTGAGCACCACTGTTCTGTTGGTTTTAGATTGTGATTTTCATTTTAGTCTGATGTACTGCGTGAAACCTTCAGCCGTCTATTAATTTAGTTTGTTTAAATTTTAAAATAAGGCCTTCAGCCGACTTAAATTAAAATTTGAAGATTGATTAGTTTAAAAACGAAATTTTGAATGTTTGTCCTATCTGAAATTCTTGTTATCCAGGCCTTAAGCCCTGAGTTGTTCAATGTCCAGCGTTCAGCCGTCAGCTGAGCTTTTACATGAAATGTTTTTAAGATAAGGCCTTCAGCCGACTTGAATTAAAGTTGAAGATTGATTTGTTTAATAACTAAAATTTTGAAAATTTGTCCTAGCAGAAATTCCTGTTATCCAGGCTCTAAGCCCTGAGTTGTTCGATGTCTTGTGTGTGGCCTTTAGCTGAGTATTTACGTGAAATATATGTTTTTAAGTAAGGCTCTCAGCTGCGTGTATTCTTTACAGAAATTTTTATAACTTGTGTTCAGACCTTCAGCCATTCTTGTTCGTGGTGTGGTTTTGAACCTTCGGCCCACGAGATATTGCAAGTTTTCTTTACTAGGCATTCAGCTGTATTGTTTTAATTGATCCTTGGCAATGTGTAATTAAGTGGTTGTTAGAAACGTACAATTTTGTGTGTACTGTGCAACTACCAGTAGCTGCTTACGCCCCCCCCCCCCTTTTCCACAACCATAAACTGATCCGCTCTATCCTGCGAAACCAGATTTTAGTAATGTTACAAGGCCAGAGGGCAAATCTGACGGTGAGAACGTCGGTGAGGTAAAAAGTACACGATGTAGCACGAAGATGTGGCTGTCTTCAACGGAATTTTGATTATGTTGTGCCTTGCATAGTTTAGCCTTTGAATTACTCTAGTGTAAACGTCATTAGCGCGGCATATTTTTTTAAAGTATTCTTATCCAGTATTTTTTATGTGGTTAAACTTGCTTTCATGAAATTCTTTTTTTTTTTTTTTTTTTTTTTTTTTTTTTTTTTTGCTGTACACTTTATAGAAATTCGTCCACGGCTATGGGAAGTTGTACCCTATTCTTAATTGTCGAAACTGAGTATCAGATTTAACCGTTGAAGCACGTCTCATAAATGATCCGCCGTCGGAGCTGAATAATCAATTAAAATGTTAGCGTCATACGTAATTTTTAAATATTTATCTTCGCTTTTAGAGCGGACTTTCTGTTTAGTTTCAATTCAACTGTTTCCGAAGAACAGGGTGAGCTAAAATGATTTGATCGTAAAAATAGTCACTCCTTCATTCAGGGGAAACTAATGTGAAAATTTAAAAACGTTAATTTAAAAAATTGCAGATATGAATGCCTTAAATAGCGCTCTAAGCAGTTTCCAACATGTCCTCTGCTGAGACTGTACGAATAACATGTCTTTCAAAGGAGACTTGGAAGCGTAAAGGCCTTGCCCGCATCTCGTGGTCGTGCGGTAGCGTTCTCGCTTCCCACGCCCGGGTTCCCGGGTTCGATTCCCGGCGGGGTCAGGGATTTTCTCTGCCTCGTGATGGCTGGGTGTTGTGTGCTGTCCTTAGGTTAGTTAGGTTTAAGTAGTTCTAAGTTCTAGGGGACTTATGACCACAGCAGTTGAGTCCCATAGTGCTCAGAGCCATTTGAACCATTCGTAAAGGCCTTCTGCTATTTCTAATCTATATTAACTATTTGAAAGACAATGTGAACAGCCCTCTTAGATTGTTTGCGGTCGTTTACTGTCCAGTAAAGTCATCAGAATATAAATGTGATTTACGAAACGATTTAAACATGATATCTGTATTGTGCGAAAAGTGGCAATTCAGCTTTAACCATAAAAAGTGTGAGGTCCTCCATATGAGTACTAAAATGAATCCCTTACGTATCGGTTACACGATAAACGATGCAAATTTGAACTTATCGATTGAACTAAATGCCTAGTGATTGCAGTTATGAACAACTTAAGCTGAAAATATTACATAGAAAGTTATGGAGGAAAGGCGAAACAAAGACTGTGTTTTATTGGCGGAGCACTTAGAAGATGCAATAAATCTACTAAAGATACCGTCTACACTACGCTTTCACATCTTCTTTTGTAACACTTCTGCACAGTGGGCTACTCACGAGGTAGTATTGACGGAGGACATCAAAAAACTTCAAAGAAGTGGAATAGGCAGAGTATCGCTTATAAGATATGCTAGACGGGATGACGATCACTAAAATTAAGCCGTTTTTATTCCAGTGAGATTTTATCGCAAAATTAGATTTACTAAATTTCTCCTTCGAATACAGAATTACTTTGTTGACTCTCACCTCCATAGGGAGAAATAACCATTGGAATAAAGTAACAGAATTCAGAGCCCGCACGGATCGATTTAGGTGTTCTTTCTTCCCACAAGATATTCAGAAGTGGAACGGCCGAGAAATAGTCTGAAAGTGGTTATGTGAATTCTGTGCAAAGAACTTGGATGTGAATTGCAGAGTAGTGGGATGCAGAAGTAGATTTTATTACTTTGCAGTTCTGTTGAACACCCATCGAAAACTAAATTGTACGGTGATTTAGACATGTCTTTGCAATGGGTAAGGAAATGGTCTCTAAGGGCAAGTGTCTCCTCCGAGTTTTCTTAGCTCCAGTGTGAAGGCAGGCGTTTTGACTATTTTATGTCGATCTGAAGCAGACACTACAAACAAGGAGTACTCTTTTGCGATTTTTGTTCGACTGGCGTTTTATTTACCTTGTTTGATAGGTAACAATGTCATGGGTCATGGAACGTTGTCCTCCCTCTATTGAAGAGTATGGAACCTATAACTTTCTCTGATAGAAATCCTGCTGCAGTAGTAGTTTTTGTAACTGGCATCCTATGCGAGCAAACCAATTGTAACTTAACCCGATGTTGCTCCTATCTTAGATGAGTGCGTTCTGCATACTGAATTTATAGAGAATAACTCAGTAATGTCACAGGGTGGAGACGCACATGTCAGTTGTCACACCCAGCAGGCTACTCGCTGTAAATAATAACTTGTAGCTTTGTTCCTGCAGTCAGATAGTCTATGTACTGACTAGAACAAATAAATGATAGATGCATAACTAATAATGAGGGTCCGATTCTAAGGTTAGTAACTGATGTAGACGACACCAGAAGATGATACTGAATAATGTTTATTCAAGAAGGTATATCTCAACTATACAGAAAGTTATAGTACAATAACCAGTTATAAAACAGACAGAACATATATATCTACATTGATACTCTGCAAATCACATTTAAGTGCCTGGCAGAGGGTTCATCGAACCACCTTCACAATTCTCTATTATTCCAATCTCGTATAGTGCGCGGAAAGAATGAGCACCTATATCTTTCCGTACGAGCTCTGATTCCCCTTATTTTACCGTAGTGATCGTTCCTCACTATGTAAGTCGGTGTCAATAAAATATTTTCGCATTCGGAGGATAAATTTGGTGATTGGAATTTTGTGAGAAGATTCCGTCGCAACGCGAAACGCCTTTCTTTTAATGATGTCCAGCACAAATTCTGTATCATTTCTGTGACACTCTCTCCCATATTTCGCGATAATACGAAACGTGCTACCTTTCTTTGAACTTATTCGATGTACTCCGTTAGTCCTATCTGGTAAGGACCCCACACCGCGCAGCAGTATTCTAAAAGAGGACGGACAAGCTTAGTGTAGGCAGTCTCCTTAGTAGGTCTGTTTCATTTCCTAAGTGTCCTGCCAATAAAACGCAGTCTTTAGTTTGCCTTCCCCACAACATTTTCTGTGTGTTCTTTCCAATTTGTTCGCAATTGTACTTCCTAGGTATTTAGTTGTATCTACGGCCTTTAGATTTGACTGATTTATCGTGTAACCGAAGTTTTAAGAGTTTCTTTTGGCACTCATGTGGATGACATCACACTTTTCGTTATTTAGGGTCAACTGCCACTTCTCGCACCATTCAGATTTCTTTTCTAAATCGTTTTGCAGTTTGTTTTGATTTTATGATGACTTTATTAGTCGATAAACGACGGCGTCATCTGCAAACAACAGAAGACGGCTGCTCATATTGTCTCCCAAATTGTTTACATAGACAAGGAACAGCAAAGGGCCTATAACACTACCTTGGGGAACGCCAGAAATCACTTCTGTTTTACTCGATGACTTTCCGTCAATTACTACGAACTGTGACCTCTCTGACAGGAAATCACAAATCCAGTCACATAACTGAGAAGATATTCCATAAGCACGCAATTTCTCTACGAGCCGCTCGTGTGGTACAGTTTGAAAAGTCTTCCGGAAATCCAGAAATACGGAATCGATCTGAAATCCCTTGTCAATAGCCCTCAACACTTCATGTGAATAAAGAGCTAGTTGTGTTTCACAGGAACGATGTTTTCTAAACCCATGTTGACGGTGTGTCAATAGTTTTCTTCGGGGTAATTCATTACGTTCGAACACAATATATGTTCCAAAATCCTGCTGCATATCGAGGTTAACTATATGGGCCTGTAATTTAATGGATTACTCCTACTACCTTTCTTGACTATTCGTGTGACCTGAGCAACTTTCCAGTCTTTTGGTACGGTTATTTCGTAGAGCGAACGGTTGTATGTGATTGTTAAGGATGGAGTTAATGCATCAGCATACTCCGAAAGGAACCTAGTTGCTATACAGCCTGGACCAGAAGACTGGCTTTTATTAAGTGATTTAAGATGCTTCACTACTCAGAGGATATTTACTTGTACGTCACTCATGTTGGTAGCGGTTCTCGATTCGAATTCTGGAATATTTACTTCGTCTTCTTTTGAGATGGCATTTCGGAAGCCTGTGTTTATGCTTTGGCAGCACTGTCTTCGATAATATCTCCATTGCTATCGCACAGAGAAGGCATTGATTGTTTCTTGCCGCTAACATAGTTGACATACGACCAGAATCTCTTTGGATTTTCTGCTAAGTTCCGAGACAAAGTTTCGTAGTGGAAACTGTTATATGCATCTCGCATTGAAGTACGCGCTAAATTTCGAGCTTCTGTAAAATATCGCCAATCTTGGGGATTTTGCGTCTGTTTAAATTTGGCATCTTTGTTTCGTTGTTTCTGCAACAGTGTTCTAACATTTTTTGTGTACCAAGAAGGATCAGCTCCGTCGTTTGTTAATTTATTTTGTGTAAATCTCTCAATTGCTGTCGATACCATTTCTTTGAATGTAAGGCACATCTGGTCTACACTTATATTATTAATTTGGAATGAGTGGAGATTGTCTCTCAGGAAGGCGTCAAGTGTATTTTTACCTGCTTTTTTGAATAGGTATATTTTTCGGTTATTTTTCGAGGATTTGGGGACTACAATATCCAAGCTCGATACGACAATCCTGTGTTCACTAACCCCTGAATCGGTTTTCATGCTCGTTATTAACTCAGGATCAGTTGTTGCTAAGAGGTCAAGTGCGTTTTCACAACCGTTTACTATTCGCGTGGGCTCGTGAACTAACTGCTCGAAATAATTTTCAGAGAATGCGTTTAGGACAATTTCGGATGATATTTTATGCGTAACTCCGGATTTAAACATGTATTTTCGCCAACATAAGGAGGGTAAATTAAAGTCACCACCAACTATTATCGAATGAATCGGGTACGTGTTTGAAATCAAAGTCAAGTTTTCTTTGTACGTTTCAGCAACTGTATCATCTGAATTGGGAAGTCAGTAAAAGGATCCAATTATTATTTTATTCCGGTTACCAACAATGACCTCTACCCATATTAACTCACAGGAAGTATCTACTTTAATTTCGCGACAAGTTAAACTACTTCTAACAGCAACAAACACGCCACCGCCAACCGTGTTTAGCCTATCCTTTCGGAACATCGTTAGGTTCTTCGTAAAAAATTTGGCTGAGCTTATATCCGGCTTTAGCCAGCTTTCAGTGCCTATAACGATTTGAGCATCAGTGCTTTCTATTATGTATTGGAGCTCTGGTACTTTCCCAACGCAGCTACGACAATTTACAACTGTTATACGAACGGTTCCTGTATCTTCGTTCTTCCTGTGTTCGGCCAGCACCCTTCGTGACTGAAGCCCTTCTTGTGTTTTCCCGAGAGTCTCTAACCTAAAAAAACCACCCAGTCCGCGCCACACAGCCCCTGCTACCCGTGTAGCCGCCTCCTACGTATAGTGGACACCTGACCTATTCAGCGGAACCCGAAACCCAACCACCGTTTGGCGGAAGTCGAGGAATCTGTAGCCTACGCGCCGCAGAACCGTCTGAGCCTCTGATTCAGACCCTCCACTCGGCTCTATACCAGAGGTCCGCAATCGGTCCTGTCGACTATGCTGCAAATGGTCAGCTCTGCTTTCATCTTGCAAGCAAGACTGGCAGCCTTTACCACTTCTGTCAGCCGCTCGAAAACAGAGAGAATCTCTTTTGATCCAAAGTGACACACATCATTGGTGCCGACGTGAGCAACCACCTGCAGTTGGCTGCACCCTGCGCTCTTCATAGCGTCCGGTAGGACCCTTCCCACATCCTGAATGACTCCAGTTAATGACTCCAATTAAATTGCTTCAAGCGTGTTTCGAGAAAAGTAGCAGAATTCGCCAGGTTAATAGCCATTTCGCGAACGCAGTACACAGAAAATTCGCCAGCCCAAAATAATTAATAGTTCAGCATAGCAGCACGAGAGCTAATGAGTAGTAACTCACATTCTGTTTATTCTCAGTTCCGTAATGCCAGTGGAAAAATTAAAGTTCTGGACTGGAACACATCCAGTCTTACGAAAGTTCAGCCCCTTCGAGAAGTAAATTATTGCAGCGACCATACACCACCCACAATCTATTCCCGACACGACCGAATAACACGTTACCACAGACAGGTCTGCCTTCTGCCAGTTCAAGCGTAGAATTGTCCACACTCCCTCCCTAGGGTGCACCACTGGGAAAGTTCGTCTCCCCACTTCACTCCAGCAGTGTTCCGCCACAGTCTAACGCTCATTGTCTGAAAGCCATCCCTACCCAAATACATCGTGTTTATGTTCTACAGACATTTTGACTCAACGTGACCGCTTTCTCTACGAAACTAATATACAGTGTTATTGCAATATTTAAATAAAGGAATATTACAAACATTCTGTCACACTGAGACCATTTAAAATAAATTTAAATAAAGCTTTGTTCAGTATTAAATAAGTCAGGGTTCTTTCGTAAGTGCGTTCAAGTTAAATGATGACACGAGTTTGTTAAATATTTTTTTAACAATTATTTATGTTTCCTTGACAGAAAAGTTTTTTTGGTACGCTTTCCCGTGGTGGTGTCAGTTAAAAAATGCGACTGACCATTTTTAAATTACCATTGTTTTTAATATCAATTTTAATCAACATTAAGATAAAGTTACTGGCAGAATAGTAGCATGTTCCTCAAATAAATACACAAGTATGACAACATGTGACGTATTGTACTGCACTCAATGCTGTGTTACCATGGCAGATATAATGATCTGACAATCATTTGCACAAAGCAAAAAGTATACAGCGTAATAAATCAATAAATAAAATAGATACAGATACATTGCTTACAGGGGTCAAAACTTTAACTGAGATATCATTTGTTGACATCACATGAAGTGTTTAAAAGAAGTTAATTCTAAGGTTCAATATGAAGAGATTTAGGTATAATAAAACAAACCTATGTAAATTTTGAGTTACAGAAATTATTTTTCTTTCATTGGATGCACCTCATTTTCCTTCTATCGCAGATGTACTCAGATTTTCTCTATTATTTCCCTTTGATTTACTGTACAATTTCTAAGTGCTGTAAGAAGCCGTATATCAGACTGTCCTATACTCTGTCATTTCTGGTGCATCTTCTGTTCTTCAGTCAAGTTAGCAACTGCAGTCCCAATTCCCTGTTCTTGGTTTTAACCATATCTGGCCACACTGAGCGCAAATGTACCTGGCCGGAGCCATATGAGTCGCTCTGCTAAAATGGTCGCAGAGCGCCCTGGGGCCATTGCCTAGTGTTCAGTGGCACAGAAAATTTACTTCACCTCACATACGTCAAATCGCTCGCATACGTATGTGTAACCTTACACACTGACACTGTAGAACATTAGCTTTGTAAATTGTTGAACCAAATTTGACATACTTAAACAACATGGTATATATAATACATAGCATAATAAACAGAATACACTACTTGCATGTCAGAACGAAGTGTAAGGATCTTTGTGGTGGCGTACGAAACAGCATGTACCACCTAAGATACGTAGTAGAACGAAAACTTGCGGTTTCCACATATTAGAACTTTAACACGATAGTGAGACATCTCAATTACATATCTCCTTCTCGCACCAGCTCGGAAGACAGACACAGAGATCGGTGAGAAAAACAAATGGGTTACATGAAAATTGACAAATTAACCTTCATTTTTCTGCTAGCTCAGATATAATCATACCTCCCTACAATATCTTCGCCGTAAGAAGAAGGTACGAATTTTGACTTATATATGCAGGCCATTCAAAGAACCTACACAAACGACATGTCCTACACCCATGAGCAGTTAAAATTTTACTGTGGTTTAATTGCCTCTACACACCAAATTTTGTGCGGACAATAATTAGAAATAAACAACATATATCACTTGAGAAACCCGACGAAAATAATAGAAATAAAACAGTTAATTTACCCCTTCAGATTCCTCCCAAAACGTATCATATATATTTCTCTCTTTCGTAAATGATGGAATTTAGTATTTAAGTGCTGCCGACCTTCTCGCACCAAGATCTTTGCTGCCGGCATTAGCTGACTGCTTGCACTAAATTGTGCCTCCATCCTTTATTACATGCATCTTAAATTCACTGAATTACCCCTAAAAAAAACAGAAATACCTCCAAATTGTCGCAAACTACTACCTTAAATGCACTTTTATACTAACTTATATTTATACACACGCTATTCTTCTGGTACAAGGTGCATATCTGTCACCTTTGTCTCTTATAACATTTATCCAGTCAGTATCAGTATCGTTTGAATGCAATTTTTCTTGCGTTTTTCGAACTGCTCCAACTAAATGACTCTTTTCTCGTTCACAGACTTGACTACCGCTGTTAACATCATTTTAAACTCTAGAAACTCAACTTATTTTTCTCATAAACATCATGTCCTAAATCAATATAATTCCCCATTACCCATTTCTAGCTTCTTCCGATCTACCTCTACATTAAGTTCATCATTTATGTTATCTTCTAAGTCCATCGTTTTCTTGTCCTCTTTAGCATCAGATATACTTTTCCCATCCTCTGAAGTAACGACATCAGTAGCTGCTACATCTCCGCAATCAATCACACCACTTACAGCTTCGTCTCCCTTAAACAAAACCTCACTTATTTCCGGCGATTCACTGGAAACTTTGTAACAGATTACTAACAACGACCGACATCCCATAGGCTTCATTATTTAAAACTTTCTTTACATCCTTCGATGTGTTATAAATCATCAGTAACTCCATCAACCTCCTCCTATGTCACAAAAATTGCTGCTATTACGTCGCACCACGTTAGACTTCACAGAATACTCGAAGTACACCAAATTCGGATCTGTCTCCGTGTCCATAACATTTACTCTTCTCTCCGACAACTACACCACTTTATACTTTAATCTGCCATTCAACACTTTAGTGTTGCTTTCGTATTTCAACATCTACTCACAATCCATGTTTCCATCAAGAGCCATCGCTTCACTTCTCTAAGATATCCAGATCAGTACTTTCAATCTTCATTCCAACACTTAAAATATCACCTTTACTTTCCGTAAACAATAAGTCACTTACTTTCGCTGATACATAACAAAATTCACCACCAGCTGATGAGACTACTGTTGCGCTACCTTCACATATATCTGCACATATTTCCAACGATATACAACAAAATTTATCTCTAGTTACCGAGACCACATCTACCATATCTTGGCAGAGGACTTCATTTATATCTGTCAATACGCAATCACCTTTATTACTTTCACCTACATTATTATAACTGTTGCTAATGACTGGTGCCTCATCTGAATTCGTCATACATTCGATCTTCGCAAAATTTAGATCGACTTCAGCCTCCATTCTGACCACAGAACTTCCCACCAAATATACATTCATTCTGTCATTCACCTCACTTACACAAAATAATTTTTTCAAACCTTTAGGAGTCTTATCAAATTTATCTACACGTTGTACAATGTATCATGCTCCCTCTTTGTGGTTGTGCCTCCTAAAATTATTTCACATTTTATTCTTACATCGTACTGCCTCCATCACCAACAGTTTTTGTGTTTTCTTTGCTGAATTTTCGACAACTACTAAATTTTTAAAACAATGGTTCGTATACTATGCCCGTTTCCTGAGCCACTTCCGGACCTGAGATGTGGCGATCTCTCGTTTTCTGGCCTCTTCACTGGAGTTGCATTTCGTGAGGCTTCTGCCTCTCATTTATTATTGTTATCTTTATGACGATAATTATTTTGGTTACGATATTGATACTTATTTTGATGATTATTATGGTTCCTATTCTGGTATCCCTTTCCCTGTATATTTCTCCAAAAATGGTTCAAATGGCTCTGAGCACTATGGGACTTAACATCTATGGTCATCAGTCCCCTAGAACTTAGAACTACTTAAACCTAACTAACCTAAGGACAGCACACAACACCCAGCCATCAGGAGGCAGAGAAAATCCCTGACCCCGCCGGGAATCGAACCCGGGAACCCGGGCGTGGGAAGCGAGAACGCTACCGCACGAACACGAGATGCGGGCTATATTTCTCCAATCATGTGGCTTGAATATTTTTATTATTTATTTACACGTGAAGTTCCTTAGGACCAAATTGAGGAGCAAATCTCCAAGGTGATGGAACGTATCAGTTCATGAAATTACAACATAAAAGTAATAACAGATAAACAAAATGTTTATGAACAAAAAAAAATTAATCCATAAGTTTAAGTAAACACAATCAACAATACAAGAAGAATCAGCTTAATTTTTCAAGGAACTCCTCGACAGAATAGAAGGAGGGACCCATGAGGAAACTCTTTAAGTTTCTATTCGAAAGCGCCTGGATTTCTGCTAAGATTTTTCAATTCGAGTGGTAGCTTATAGAAAATGGATGCAGCAGTATACTGCACCCTTACTGCACAAGAGTTAAGTACGTCTGATGAAATGCAGGCTTGATTTCTTCCGAGTATGAACTGAGTGAAAGCTGCTTATTCTTAGGAATAAGCTACTATTGTTAACAAGAAATGACAGCAAGGAATATATATCTTGAGAGGCCAATGTCAACATACCCAGACTCGTGAACAGGGCTCGACAAGAGGTTCATGAACTCACACCACTTATTGCCCGAACCGCCCGTTTCTGAGCGAAAAATATCGTTTTAGAATGGGAAGTGTTACCCCAAAATGTAATACAGGACGATATAAGTGAATGAAAATAGCAAAGTAGACTAATTTTCGTGTCGAACGATCACTCACTTCCGATACCGTTCGAATAGTAAATATTGCATCATTAAGTCTTTGAACAAGATCCTGGACGTGGGCGTTCCACGACAGTTTACTATCTATCTGAACTCCTAGAAATTTGAACTGTTCATTTTCACTAATCATATGCCCATTCTGTGAAACTGAAACGTCAGGTTTTGTTGAATTGTGTGTTAGAAACAGTGATTTAGAGTTAGTTTATTTTCTATGAGCCATGAAGTTATGTCATGAACTGCTCTATCTGAAACCGAGCCAATGTTGCACACAACATCCTTTATTACAAAGCTAGTGTCATCACCAAACAGAAATATTTTAGAGCTACTCCTAACACTAGAGGGCATATCATTTATATGAATAAGGAACAGGAGTGGCCCCAACACTGATACCTGGGGCAACCCTCCACTTGACTGTACTCGACTCAGACCCCACGTAAAAGCCATTCTCAACATCGTGAATAATGAGCTTTTGCTGTCTGTTGCTAAAGTAAGAGGTGAACCAATTGTGAGCTATTCCCCGTATTTCGTAAGGGTCCAAATTGTGGAGCAATATTTTGTGAACAACACACTCAAACGCCCTAGTTAAATCAAAAAATATGCCTATCGTTCGAAACCTTTTGTTTAACCCATCCAGTACGTCACAGAGAAAAGAGTATGTAGCATTTTCAGTTGTTAAAAGACTTCTAAATCCGAACTGTACATTTGTTAGCAAATCGTGTGTTATAAAATGATCAATTATCCTTACATGCACAGTCTTTTCAATAACTTTATCAAACACTGATGACATACAAACAGGTCTAAATTATCGATATTATCCCTTTCTCTCTTTTTATAAAGCGGCTTTACTACTGAGTACTTAAATCGTTCAGGAAACTGACCATTCCTAATCATCAATGCTTGTTCAAGTATTTCAATAAAATCTAGAAATTCATGAGCGATATTTTGTCGGACTGTGGACAAGATCACATTGTAAAAATACTGGTCAGCGTCATGATGAGCTTCTTGACTTCCGTTAGCACTCCCAGCGAACTATTCATATGCACCGACTTAGGCAGTCCATGCACACAAAAATACCGCATCGACCCACTTACGTATTTTAAACTTGGTCCGTTTAGGAACGATTTCTGAAGTCGCATTTGCATTTCACTGCAGAATTTATTCAGAAAACAACTCTCAAACACTTCATACTAGTAAAAGAAGCACTCGTTAAATGATTGTGCGTTGCTCTCATGTCTATCTCGAACATAATTTTTGCCTATACCGACATTCGTCACACAAAACCATCTCCACATGAAGCAACAAAATTTACAGTATGTTATTTTCCATTATTTGCAAAACATGTCGTTCTGGAAGTAACACATGGAACACTTGTAGCAGCTGTAGCCTGAGTCGCTCCTGAGAATTTAATTTTGCAAGTATATCTTGAATATACTGTTCCCGCTGCAACGCTTCGTTATTTATTTCTGATTCAAATTGTTGCCTATTTTTAATCATCTCTTTCTGACATTCTACCACTCTACCCAACAAATTAGTAACCGATATTGCTGTCGCTTCCTCAATGGGATTTTGCTTCAGCACACAATTCTTAGCATATGTGTCTTCTATCTTTCACAGTTTATCCCAAATTCTTTTTCTTTTGTGTTAATTGTGGTGTGAGCGAGGCCGATCTCCTCAGCAATTTAGTCCATGTCTACCCTCAAAACTTCTAACTCTGTGTAAATTATCGATTACATGCCTGATTTAATCTTTCCCACCTCAACTTTTACTTTTTCCACATTTATCTCTACCTATTTTTAGACTGACTGCCCTACCAGCAAGTTCTACTTCAATACTACCATATCCAGATTTAGGACTAACTGGTCCACTAGTGTTACCTGAACCACACAGACTGGGTGGTCACTCATACGTCGTAGCCTCCATCACGACGGTAACTACCCCTGCTTTGATACATATTAACTCTGTCGGTACATGTAGCGGTACTAAACTTTTCGCTCATACTGGCTTCTACTGTGCTGCTGCAGTCGATGTCAATGGCGATGGCGTTGCCGATGCTGTCAATGTTGCTGTGGGCAACACTGCTGCTAGCGCCACTACAGAAGTGACTACCATTGGCCACTGCGTTCAATTACTCCAGGGCTTCACAACATACGTGCTCGCGGAGCAAGCTGTGAGCAGCAAGGCGCGAGCCCGGAGCAGCGCGAGCACTCCCCCCACTACTGGACCAGAGCCGAGAGTGGGGAGAGTCACGTGGGGCACACAGGAGCTGCCGCCAGTCAATGTAAATCCGCGGCAACCTGCTGGGATATCACTCACGAATTATTACTGCGACAAATGAAACAAATAAAGGAGAATGTACACGTGCCACATAATTCTATTAACTTAGTGTATGCCTCTACCATCTGTAGACACTGTAACTAAAGAATTCCACGACAATCCTATATTTTCAACACTTTCTTCAACACTACTTAAAATATCACCCCCGGTTGTAGTGCTCTTGATGGCTACTACATCGAGGAGCTCCTCCCTCACCTGAAGATCTCTGTTAACACCTCTAATAAATATGGCAAGCTGCGCTGTTCCAGTGATATCAACACTTTCGTCCAGAGCTAGAGAATACGCCATAAAATCTTAACAGATATTTGCAAGCTGGCTCTGGACGTCGTCTGCCATGTCCTGTATGCGACGCATATTGGTCATGTTAGATAATGGCACAATCCGAAACAGTTCAACTTGAGATGGACACAAATGTTCCGCTGCAAATACCAAACATTCTTTTATTAAATCGCCATCAGTTAAGGAGCGCAGGGATTTTGCTAAAAGCAAAGCAATTTTGTAACCCACTCTGAGAGATGCCTCAGTTGATTTTTCTTCGTCGTCCAGATCTTCTTCGGATAGCTTCCCTTTTATGTTTAATAACTTCTTGTGCACGATCTGGTCAATCACATTTTCCACGTCCGTAGTCTTTCGCGTGGTACGACATATAATGTCGCTGCAAATTAAATTTCGTAAAAGAATTCAGTGTTTGCGACATACTAAACATTTTGCAACACCATCTTTCTCAGTAAACAGATACAATTCCTCCCAATGGGGGTTGAACTGCGAAAGCATGGTTGGGGTTACACAACGGCGACTTCACATGATTCTTAACCAGCGAAGTGACTGTTAAGAGCTGATCGTAGTACTTTAAACGTTACACAGTCAGCGCGAATTCAATAGGCACGCTGCGGCCCTATTCAAACATGCGCGCGCATTTCCCCTCCCTCCCCTCCCTCCGTACTCCGCGACCTTGCAGCTGCTCGCGAGCACGTGCCTGAGCAGACACGAGTACTCGCGCTCAAAACCGGCCAGTTGTTAAGCCCTGAATTACTCAGTACGCCTCTTCGTAGCTAATTCTTCTTCCTTGAATTTCCGCACTTAACTTCTCCAAACCGAATCACTGCTATCGATTCTCGCGCACCACTTGGAGCCCTCATGCAAACTGCCTATCATGCAATAGTTTTGAGACCTGGATCACAGAACATCGTAAAGTGTTAGAATTAAATTAAATATTTTTGCCATTGCGTCAGTTGTGTGCGATCTGAAGGTTACATTATTCTTGAAGAATCAAGTTTGGCAAGATCGTTAACATTTATTTTTATTACTATTACCAGTTTCGACATATCTTCGCTGTCGCCATCGGACCCGAAAATTACAAAAACAAGTATCCCAAGTGAAAGTGGCTCAAATATATACAATTGTATATAACCACTGCGTGCGCTACTGCAACATCACAACATACTTTCAACATGATTAGACATATATGCTTATTATAACATTAAAAGTCACACAGTAATGTTGCATCAACTTATTATAATAATTCGCAAGGAGCACCAACATGCCACAAATAAAGTAACACAGTGTACGCTTGTGTCCCAGCATACACTAATCACATGACATCATAGTGGCGACTTAGTTAGTGCAATATTTTCACAGAGATGTATGTGTACAGTTGTTTACATAGTTGTGTCCGATAATCGATAGATTTCGATGCATGTGCCAAACTGCAGTTGTGCCATTCCTCAAATCACATAAACATTATTTTAAGACAATTTGAGTAACATTTTACTTTGGAGATTTAAAATAACATTATGTTATCAATAGTATAGTGTCACTTTTTAAGCAATGTAAAATGTACAGTTGAATGTACACTGTCATCATTTACATGTAAACTTATAATACATATAGTTCAATATCACTTTCTAAAAAATAAGTTTACAATAAACATAGTTGTTTCATCGTTTTAGTTAATTTTGATTCTTACTGTATCATCCTTTAGTTTTTTACGTATTTAACTAGTTGTTCTTTTTGTTAAAGCTTGGGTACTCCTGCAAATATAAACAATGGGCACTGACTCATATTACAATCTGGAGCTATACAATACTCATCCGTTTTCTCACAGGATGAAGACATGTACTGTACAAAAATGAAGTATGTATGCTCGTATGTAGACCTAGTGACTCATGCACGGATTTACTTACACTGTCGAGTTGCACTTGAATAGACACACTTTTATGTAGACCTCAAGCACCACATTTTTGTTATATATGATGTCTGATTCATTCCACATATTATAAATATTGTTAAGTAATAACAAAAATAAAAAACTAATTACACACTTATGCATCTCTCCCAGATGTATTATTGAGTTTCCTTGAAATATACCTCATTTATGTAATAAGGATAAACATCGAGTCTTTCATGACGTATGTACTGTTTGGTCTAATTGAACAAAACCCCAAATCAGGTTACCTTCCATTAGGAAAGTGGGCGTACTCAGCGACTGTGACATGATTTATAAATTATAGACCGCAGCAATCAGCTGTCCTTTTGTGCAGGTTTTATTTGGCAAATCCAGATTCCAGTAGTTCCTAGCCTTTATCAATGCACTATTTTCTAGTCTCGATGAATATCAGTTCTCTGTTGTTCGGGCGACCATCACAATTCTTTCGGGGAGGGCGATGGTGTAGGCAATCTTTGTGGTGTGCTGTGTGAAGCCACCAAGCGTTGGATTAATGTAGGTACGTCAATATCGTTGAACATGGAAGCAGAAGTCTTCATGCATCCAAAGTAAATATGTTAAATAATTCAAAGAACTGTGACTGACGCCCGAAACAGGGAACTGACATGCATCGCGACTAGATAATAGTGCACTGATAATGGCTAGGCGATTACCCGTGGTCTAGGGGTAGCGTGTTTGATTCATAATCAAAACGTCTTCGGTCCCGGGTTCGATCCCCGCCACTGCCTAAATTTTGGTAAATAATCAGCATTGGCGGCCGAAGACTTCCGGCATAAGAAGTCAGCCTCATTCTGCCAACCGCCTTGTCAAAGAGGGCGGAGGAGCGGATAGAGGTTCAGGGCACTCTCTTGTCCTAGGGGTGGGAAATTGCCCCTAAAGGCGGAAGAATCAGCAATGATCAACGACATGAGGATGCAGAAGGCAATGGAAACCACTGCATTAAAGACACATAACGTGTATCCACAGGAGATGTGGCCTGTAATTGAAGAAGTGTCATGATGATCTCTCCATTGGCAAAAGATTCCGGAATAGTCCCCCATTCGGATCTCTGGGAGGGGACTGCCAATGGGGAGGTTACCATGAGAAAAAGAATGAATAATATACGAAAGGATAACGTTCTACGAGTCGGAGCGTGGAATGTGAGAAGCTTGAACGTGGTAGGGAAACTAGAAAATCTGAAAAGGGAAATGCAAAGGCTCAATCTAGATATAGTAGGGGTCAGTGAAGTGAAGTGGAACGAAGACAAGGATTTCTGATCAGATGAATATCGGGTAATATCAACAGCAGCAGAAAATGGTATAACAGGTGTAGGATTCGTTATGAATAGGAAGGTATGGCAGAGGGTGTGTTACTGTGAACAGTTCAGTGACCGGGTTGTTCTAATCAGAATCGACAGCAGACCAACACCGACAACGATAGTTCAGGTATACATGCCGACGTCGCAAGCTGAAGATGAACAGATAGAGAAAGTGTATGAGGATATTGAAAGGGTAATGCAGTATGCAATGGGGGACGAAAATCTAATAGTCCTGGGTGACTGGAATGCAGTTGTAGGGGAATGAGTAGAAGAAAAGGTTACAGGAGAATATGGGTTTGGGACAAGGAATGAAAGAGGAGAAAGATTAATTGAGTTCTGTAACAAGTTTCAGCTAGTAACAGCGAATACCCTGTTCAAGAATCACAAGAGGAGGAGGTATACTTGGAAAATGCCGGGAGATACGGGAAGATTTCAATTAGATTACATCATGGTCAGACAGAGATTCCGAAATCAGATACTGGACTGTAAGGCGTACCCAGGAGCAGATACAGACTCAGATCACAATATTGTAGTGATGGAGAGTAGGCTGAAGTTCAAGACATTAGTCAGGAAGAATCAATACGCAAAGAAGTGGGATACGGAAGTACTAAGGAATGACGAGATACGTTTGAAGTTCTCTAACGCTATAGATACAGCAATAAGGAATAGCGCAGTAGGCAGTACAGTTGAAGAGGAATGGACATCTCTAAACAGGGCCATCACAGAAGTTGGGAAGGAAAACATAGGTACAAAGAAGGTAGCTGCGAAGAAACCATGGGTAACAGAAGAAATACTTCAGTTGATTGATGCAAGGAGGAAGTACAAACATGTTCCGGGAAAATCAGGAATACAGAAATACAAGTCGCTGAGGAATGAAATAAATAGCAAGTGCAGGGAAGCTAAGACGAAATGGCTACAGGAAAAATGTGAAGACATCGGAAAAGATATGATTGTCGGAAGGACAGACTCGGCATACAGGAAAGTCAAAACAACCGTTGGTGACATTAAAAGCAACGGTGGTAACATTAAGAGTGCAACGGGAATTCCACTGTTAAATGCAGAGGAGAGAGCAGATAGGTGGAAAGAATACATTGAAAGCCTCTATGAGGGTGAAGATTTGTCTGATGTGATAGAAGAAGAAACAGGAATCGATTTAGAAGAGATAGGAGATCTAGTATTAGAATCGGAATTTAAAAGAGCTTTGGAGGACTTACGGTCAAATAAGGCAGAAGGGTAGATAACATTCCATCAGAATTTCTAAAATCATTGGGGGAAGTGGCAACAAAACGACTATTCACGTTGGTGTGCAGAATATATGAGTCTGGCGACATACTATCTGACTTTCGGAAAAGCATCATCCACACAATTCCGAAGACGGCAAGAGCTGACAAGTGCGAGAATTATCGCACAATCAGCTTAACAGCTCATGCATCGAAGCTGCTTACAAGACTAATATACAGAAGAATGGAAAAGAAAATTGAGAATGCGTTAGGTGACGATCAGTTTGGCTTTAGGAAAAGTAAAGGGACGAGAGAGGCAATTCTGACGTTACGGCTAATAATGGAAGCAAGGCTTAAGAAAAATCAAGACACTTTCATAGGATTTGTCAACCTGGAAAAAGCGTTCGACAATATAAAATGGTGCAAGCTGTTCGAGATCCTGAAAAAAGTAGGGGTAAGCTATAGGGAGAGACGGGTCATATACAATATGTACAACAATCAAGATGGAATAATAACAGTGGACGATCAAGAACGAAGTGCTCGTATTAAGAAGGGTGTAAGACAAGGCTGTAGCCTTTCGCCGCTACTATTCAATCTGTACATCGAGGAAGCAATGATGGAAATAAAAGAAAGGTTCAGGAGTGGAATTAAAATACAAGGTGAAAGGATATCAATGATACGATTCGCTGATGACATTGCTATCCTGAGTGAAAGTGAAGAAGAATTAAATGATCTGCAGAACGGAATGAACAGTCTAATGAGTACACAGTATGGTTTGAGAGTAAATCGGAGAAAGACGAAGGTAATGAGAAGTAGTAGAAATGAGAACAGCGATAAACTTATCGGGATTGATGGTCACGAAGTCAATGAAGTTAAGGAATTTTGCTACCTAGGCAGTAAAATAACCAATGACGGACGGAGCAAGGAGGACATCAAAAGCAGACTTGCTATGGCAAAAAAGGCATTTATGACTAAGAGAAGTCTACTCATATCAAATACCGGCCTTAATTTGAGGAAGAAATTTCTGAGGATGTACGTCTGGAGTACAGCATTGTATGGTAGTGAAACATGGACTGTGGGAAAACCGGAACAGAAGAGAATTGAAGCATTTGAGATGTGGTGCTATAGACGAATGTTGAAAATTAGGTGGACTGATAAGGTAAGGAATGAGGAGGTTCTATGCAGAATCGGAGAGGAAAGGAATATGTGGAAAACACTGATAAGGAGAAGGGACAGGATGATAGGACATCTGCTAAGACATGAGAGAATGAGTTCCATGGTACTAAAGGGAGCTGTATAGGGCAGAATCTTTAGAGGAAGACAGAGATTGGAATACGTCAAGCAAATAATTGAGGACGTAGGTTGAAAGTGCTACTTTGAGATGAAGAGGTTAGCACAGGAAAGGAATTCGTGGCGGGCCGCATCAAACCAGTCAGTAGACTGATGAAAAAAAAATGGCTAGGCCCTAGCCAAAATAGATTTGCCAAATAAAACCTGCAAAGGAAAAAGGACAACTGACTGCTGCGCTCTATAATTTATAAAATTATAAAACCTCAAATTCTGTAATAAGCATAAACATTGAGCACTGAATCAGTTACATACAGTTTTCTCATTCACTGGTTGAAATGTTTAGATGAATGTGATAGTGCCATTGATACTATACCATTTTATTGTGATGTTTAATTCTTTACAGTCACAATTCTAGTTACCATTATCTGAAATGAATAATCAATGAAAAGGGTTCTGTTCTAATGTTAGTAACTGATGTAAACAACACCAGAGAAGTATGCTGAATAATGCTTATTCAGGAAGGTAAGTCTTCAATATATGGAAGGTGGTTTGAAAGGATTATACTGGGGCACTTACATGTGGCACCTGAATAAGATAAGAATTTTAATAAATTAAAATGAAACTAATATACCATAAACGATGAATGTCTCTGACAGACTCGATAATGTGGATTGCTGACTGTGCGCGACCCCAGAGCAAAGATACTGCTTTGTTGGAGTAAGAGAGTGCTTGGCGCACAGTTGTCGGTAACTGTCTGCGAGGGAAAGGCGATGGAGCAGACAGTCTTTATGGTGTGCTGTGCAGATACGTCAATATTGATGAACATGGAATAAGAAGTCTTCATGCAGCCAAGGTAAACATGTTAAATAATTATGATTTCTGTTTTGCCAGCGCATTAGTATAGATGACTTGGCTGATAATTTGTAGTTTTTGAGTAACCCCGGAATGTACGTAAACTGTTTTGATAAAAAATCTAGTTGTAATGCTTCTAAGATATGTTAACAGAGCTATAGTTAATTTGATGATTTTAATTTATCTTGGATTAATAAAGTTAGATAATACTTGCTGTTCAAATCTCATTGTTTGTGAATTAATTCAGAGTAATGTAACTTCAATTGTCTGATGTTTTTGAAAGGACCAACTTAACTTGCAATATAATATTGCAAAAAAAAATGTCAGTGCAATTAATTCAGCACCATCAGTACCGCCTCCCTGTCCAGGTCATATTATTTTAAAAGAAGTTGGATTTTCATAAATGTTTTCATTTATCGGTCAAAACAAAATGGTTCAAATGGCTCTGAGCACTATGGAACTTAACTGCTGTGGTCGTCAGTCCCCTAGAACTTAGAACTACTTAAACCTAGCTAACCTAAGGACATCACACACATCCATGCCCGAGGCAGGATTCGAACCTGCGACCGCAGCGGTCGCGCGGTTCCAGACTGTAGCGCCTATCAAGGGTAGGGACTGACGTATTGTGACGAGCCAATTGCTCGGCCACTATTGACCAGACGTTTTCAGTTGGTGAAAGATCTGGAGAATGTGCTGGCCAGGACAGCAGTCGAAAATTTCTGCAACGTGCGGACGTGCATTATTCTGTTGAAATGTAGGGTTTCGCAGGGATCGAGTGAAGGGTAGAGCCACGGGTCGTAACACATCTGAAATGTAACGTCCACAGTTCGAAGTGCCGACAGTGCGAACAAGAGGTGACCGAGACGTGTAACCAATGGCACCCCATACCATCACGCCGGGTGATACGCCAGTATGGCGATGACCAATACATGCTTCCAATGTGCGTTCACCGCGATGTCGCCAAATACGGATACGACCATCATGATGCTGTAAACAGAACCTGGATTGATCCGAAAAAATGACGTTTTGCCATTTGTGCATCCAGGTTAGTCGTTGAGAACACCATCACAGGCGCTCCTGTCTGTGATGCAGCGTTAAGGGTAACCGCAGCCATGGTCTCCGAGCTGATAGTCCATGCTGGTGCAAACGTCGTTGAACTGTTCGTGGAGATGGTTGTTGTCTTGCAGACGTCCCCATCTGTTGACTCAGGGATCGAGACGTGGCTGCACGATCCGTTACAGCCATACGGATAAGATGCCTGTCATCGTGACTTCTAGTGATACGAGGCCGTTGGCATCCAGCACGGCGTTCCGTATTACACTCCTGAACCCACCGATTCCATATTCTGTTAACAGTCATTGGATCTCTACCAAATTGAGCAACAATGTCGCGATACGATAAACCGCAATCGTGATACGCTACAATCCGACCTTTATCAAAGTCGGAAACGTGATGGTACGCATTTCTCCTCCTTACACGAGACATCACAACAACGTTTTACCAGGCAACGCCGGTCAACTGCTGTTTGTGTATGAGAAATCGGTTGGAAACTTTCATCATGTCAGCACGTTGTAAGTGTCGCCACCGGCATCAACCTTGTGTGAATGCTCTGAAAAGCTAATGATTTGCATATCACAGCATCCTCTTCCTATCGGTTAAATTTCGCGTCTGTAGCACGTCATCTTCGTGGTGTTGCAATTTTAATGGTCAGTAGTGTATACTGCAAGGAAAGCCTCAGTTCGTTATGACAGTCCACACAGGGACTGGATCCGTCGAGACAGCACAGCTGGATGCGCAGTGTCAGTGGGATGTGAAATTGGTTATTAGCGCGTCGGAGGCGCCGCCAGCGCCTGCCAGTTGCTGCTACCGGCAGGCCGCGCCGCCCTGTGGTCGCGGCGCAGGCCGCTCGGTAATCCGACGGCCGCTATCTGGCGCGAGCACACCTGGCGCCCACGGGCCGTATCGATTGGGCGCGTCCACGCCGCGGGCTATCGCCCGACCCGCATTGATTGCGCCTAATTCCCCGCAAATAGCGGCCCGGCGCAGCCAGGTGTTACGGAAACGGTCCGCGATCAGCCGTGCCGCGCGCCGACTGATACGGTGGACGCGCTCGCGGTATGTCTGGCCTCGCACACGAGGCATCCCGACCGCAGGAACCACTTGCCAGCGCAGCGTGGCCCCAAGCACCCTCGGCATTCTCAGCTTTCGTGGCTGCAAAACTTACAAACTGCCGACAAAGAAGTTGAGCACTCGAAACGGGAGGAAGAAACGAAATGGAACTTCTATGGCTTGAGAGGATATTTGTTGATATTTCAGTAAATACATAATCGATTTATACTTACAAAAACCTCGACAATATGAACCAACTTATCTGTTTGTTGTTACATTCCCTCTGTCCTGGATGCATGTACTGATTCGATTGGGAAGTGTGTCACAAAGCCGACCTATCCTCTTCCCGGGGCAATCTAGCCCACAACTTTTGTAACTTGTCCTTGACATTCTGGATACTGGCCCTGAGATGAACTTGACCTAAGAACCAGTTCTATCAGGAATAGATCTGGGCTTCTTCTGGCCACAAGTGTGTCCCAACATCACACAGACATGCATACTGTGTGGATGAACACTCTTGAAATCTGTCATCACAGTACTCTCGCATTACAGAAAACACATGAGAAAACTGGATGTCAGCGACGTACCTACTAGCTGTCAGAATCCTCTCTGTCACTATCAGCCACATCCCGAACGTTCCACACGTCATGATTCTGGGACTAACATCACCTTCTGTCTCCAAAACACAGGAAGAATGGACCTCTCCCACGTCACTGCCATACTCGGCAAAAATTGTCGTCCATGACAATGCAGAAGCGCGATTCAGCGTTACATGCAACATGACCCTATTTATCAGCAGTCCATGCTTCCCAGTCAAAGCACATCTCCAAATGCAGCTGTTGGTGATGTGATGTTAAAGGCAGCTTATGTTGTTGTTGTTGTTGTGGTCTTCAGTCCTGAGACTGGTTTGATGCAGCTCTCCATGCTACTCTACCCAGTGCAAGCTTCTTCATCTCCCAGTACCTACTGCAACCTACATCCTTCTGAATCTGCTTAGTGTATTCATCTCTTGGTCTCCCTCTACGATTTTTACCCTCCACGCTACCCTCCAATGCTAAATTTGTGATCCCTTGATGCCTCAAAACATGTCCTACCAACCGATCCCTTCTTCTAGTCAAGTTGTGCCACAAACTTCTCTTCTCCCCAATCCTATTCAATACCTCCTCATTAGTTACGTGATGTACCCACCTTATCTTCAGAATTCTTCTGTAGCACCACATCTCGAAAGCTTCTATTCTCTTCTTGTCCAAACTAGTTATCGTCCATGTTTCACTTCCATACATGGCTACACTCCATACAAATACTTTGACAAACGACTTCCTGACATTTAAATCTATACTCGATGTTAACAAATTTCTCTTCTTGAGAAACGCTTTCCTTGCCATTGCCAGTCTACATTTTATATCCTCTCTACTTCGACCCTCATCAGTTATTTTACTCCCTAAATAGCAAAACTCCTTTACTACTTTAAGTGTCTCATTTCCTAATCTAATTCCCTCAGCATCACCCGACTTAATTTGACTACATTCCATTATCCTTGTTTTGCTTTTGCACAGGACAGTAATTACCTAGTGCATATGTTGTAAATCTCTAATGGTGCATGATGTTAGAGGGAACCCATTACTTGTGTCTGGATGCCAGTCGCATATGTAAAGCACTGCTGTACACTATGGCGATCTTTCCTTGTGGTCGTCAGATCTGACCCACCAGAACATTGACGATGAACATACTTGCCCTCGTGTCCCGTGCTGCCCAACTTCCAGCCACTATCACATTGAAATGCCCAACAAATCTGGCCATTGCACGATTCGACCAACGAGCAAAAGGAGGCCCAAAATGAGGTCACTTCTATACTCTCTCAGATGCTCGTGACGAGGACGCGATATCTCCAACCCTTTCACTGTCATCACTCAGCATCTTACCCTGTTCATACCCCTTATATACGCTGAACACTTGAACATGGCGAAGATGTGGAGCTACAATGTGATCACCTACTCAGTTTTAGTCAGCTGCAAGTCACTAGCATGGGATTAGCTGCTTCGTTTTTATGCCCACGATCGTTCCAAGAAATGAGGTGTGTATGGCATGGTTGATGATGGGGGCGTGGCTTGTGCAAGTCATGTGCACATGAAGTCACATGTTCTAAGTCTATAACTGTGTTCAAGGTCGAATTTTGTCCTGTAAGAAGATTCCCTTCCTACTCACAGCTGTTGTCAACTTGGAGGACTGGACTATCCAAAGTATATTCATTATAAAGATGAAGGGAAAATAGCAACATTTGTCATTCTTATGAAAGATATAACGGCAAGTGGGCTGTATGATGTGCCTTATTACACTATATAGATTTTAGGCTTAGAACATTTTCAAGTGTTACTAATGTCAGCAATATCCTGATTTATGTGGAGGACAGGTCATTCTCAATTTTGTTTCATTTATGGTTATTTCAACCTTCTAGACCTATATGAGTGCAGGGTGGGCTGCCACTGGTACAATATTCCGCACTTTAGCCAAGTGAATTAAAAATTCAGAATGAGAGACAGATTTTGGGACTGTTTTTAAATGGACAGCTACAAAACGAAAATCTATAAATCTTAAAAGCACATTGCACAAATGTGAAATTCTTCTGATGCAAGACACTGAAGCAGTGCACTTTTGCTTAAAATCTGAATGACCTGTAGTGGGTGGCAAGTATTGTCAGAGGAGAGAATATGTTCCATAGGGCTGCGGGTTGTGAGTAATGAGATATTAGCATCTAGGAAGGGGGACTATCCAGAGGATAGATAGGAGGTGAAGTGGATAGTGGGAATACTGACAGTTGGGAAGACAGGTTGAGTATGATGTATGGTATGTTTGGTAGTTAAAAGAGGAAAAGGATAGGGATGGATGGAAAAGGAATTTGACAGGTGGTGAAGAGTTAAAGTTGGTAGGAAGGATAAATATTGGGGCCAATCTCATTGGCAGGAAGAGGGAGTTAGTTGCAGTTGTATTGAGACAGGATATTTGTGTAGGTGTAGAGATGGAGGAATGTGTTTATGATGGCATGGCAGCATACCAGGGTTATTGGAACTTAATTTGTAGATAGTATAGGAGATGTGGAGGTGTTCTATGTGGGAGAGGAGGGATGTAAATTTGATAAGATGCTAGAGGATCCATATGGGGAAGGTACACTGATGTGTAAAGTGATTGGCGTTTGAGGATTTTGAGGGACTTATAG
This sequence comes from Schistocerca nitens, assembly GCF_023898315.1. Lineage (NCBI taxonomy): Eukaryota > Metazoa > Arthropoda > Insecta > Orthoptera > Acrididae > Schistocerca > Schistocerca nitens. The sequence continues at coordinate 27,836,536 of NC_064614.1, forward strand.
GGCTTTTGTTGGCTAGAGATCTATGCAATACTGTCATAGCAGATGATGGGTCAGATCACGGTTTTGTAGATGTGGAGAATAGTGATGGGTTGTAATCCCAAATTCAACTAGTTAGTAGTTTTAATAGTTTTTACTGTGGCGTTTCTGTTGGATGCTTAGAGGTGAGGTGTCCACATTAGTTGCCAGTCGAGGATTGCTCCCAGATATTTTACTGTGTTAGTTAACTAAATAAGACGCTCATGAATGGTGAGATACAAGCCATGGAGGCGGATGGTGCAACGGTTCATCCTATAATTATTACCTGGGTTTTGTGAGGATTGGTCTTCAGGAGTCATTGATTGTACTGGGAGGCAAACTGCTTGAGGTGGATCTGGAGGGATCATTTGGATGTCTGGAGTGTAGGGTAGAGAACGAGGAAGGCAGTGGCATCGGCATAATGAAGCAGATCAACAGGTGGTGGTTGTTTGGGAATATCAGCATTATAGAGGAGATAAATGAGAGGAGAGAGAATAGAGCCTTCTGGCACTCCTGCAGTAGGACAGGTGTGGTAATTATTATAGATAATAGTGACAAAGGTGGGGCAAGGTAATAGAAAGGATGCTTCAAGGCGGGCGTAGTTAACAGGAAATGTGTAGTTCAGGGATTCTCAAAGGAGACCACAAAGCCATACATGACTCTATGGCTTTCTCTGGGTCGAGGGGGACAAAAACAGCAAACTTGTAGGAGTTGAGTCAGGATATGGGTGAGGTGCAGAGCAAGCCATCAGAGGAGAAATTGGGACGGAAGCAACATTGTTTAATCGTAAAGAGGTAGTATTGTTTCAAGTGTTGATGCACATATAAGGAGAAGATAGATTCGAAGACCTTCCTGAACACTAACGTGAGGCGGATGGGGGGTAGGAAGAGGGATAGTACATGGTTTGAAAAAAATTTGTATTTTGGATGTTTTCCACTACTGAGAATAATAAACTATGGAGAGGACAGTGGTTAAAGGGTTGCAAGGGTGTCTAGAAAGGCGAGGGGACATTTTTAACGTGTTGATAAGTAAAGCAGTCATGATGTGGACAATTTGTTTTATGCAGTGGCGAATGTTGTCCAAGTACTGGAGTCTTGTCAGGGCTGGCACAGTGAAATTTGCACTTTGGTGGATGGTAGGGAAAAGTGAGTAATCAAAATGTGGGTCACCAGGGATGGAGAAGATGTCAGAGAGACTGGATGCAAAATGGCTAGCTTTGATCAGGTTTTCAGGTGAGGGAGAGTTATCGTGGAGAGACAGGTTGTGAGGTATGGGGTTTTTGCCAGTGAGTCGATGAAATGCTTTCCAGTACTTGATGTGGAGGGTAGTGGTGAGTCTGGTGCATGCCTGGCATCAGTTATGGTGTATTTGCATTTAATAAATTCCTAATCTGTCTCTTTTTTTTTTAGTGAGGTGTGAGTGAATCCCAGTCATGGGTCTACAAGACAGAGTGTTATGTGCAACAGAATTCTCAGAGAAGTAGTAGAACTTGTGGGGGAGGAGAGTGGTATATGGTCTTGTTAGTAACATATGTGGACAGCATCTGACAGGGTCTGTTAAAGGGAAGATGTGGCGTGAGGGATATCATGCAGCTGCTGGAAAGTCAGAGGGTGGCTTCCAGTCTCAGTTTATATGGATTCCTGGTAGGCATCCCAGTTAGCACAAGAGTAGTCTTGGATGGGATGTAGTCTTGGATGGAAACTGTGATGAGGTACACAGGCTGAGGGCTTCTGCAGCGAGGCATCCAATCAGGTTGGGAGATGTTAAGATAACATTGCTTTCAGGATGGTGTGGAGTGAGATGGGAGCAATATCACCTTGTAGAGAATTGGTAAAATGACGCCACTGTAGTTCTGCTGGGTGCTATGGATGCTGAGGGCAGTAGCGATAATATAAGTGGAAAAGGTACAGTTTATGTCAATGAAGAAGCCATGGGGGATGGGGTAATTAGGTGAGATGTAAATAGTGGTACAGGTAGTGAGTAGGATTCGGAAAGAGATGGCAAGCATAAGGTGTTGGTGGGAGCATTGTATAGGGGTTGTGGCTGAACATGGAGGTTCCTGTGGCAGCCAACTACAACTCTGCCTCTGGTCAGAGGATGCAGTGTCTCTGTGCAGTTGAGGAATAGGGAGTGGCTCAGACACTGTGCTAGGGTTTAATTAATTATAAAAGTATGGACATTGTGTTGGGATGGGGTAAACTTTGAACGATGTTCGTTGGTGGGGAGGGAGCAGATATTGTAGTACAGGATTCTGTAGTGCCATTGTGAGGGATAAGAATGGTTTCTGTGGGTGTGCTACGAGGAGGTTTAGACAAGGGTGCCAAGGGGGGTGACATCAAAGTGGACCTGGTTGTGTGAGTAAGTAGCTTAGGTGTTGGGATGAAAGATGGAGTGGGAAGTATTAGAGATTTGTTGGAGTGTGAGTAGTGTGATGAAGTGGGAATCAGGACACATTTGATATACAATTGATATTATATTAATTATGATAATTAAATAACTGATAAATTAGTTACCCCCTCCACAGCTGACATATGTCGACTTCTACCAATCGTCCAGGGAAATCTTCACCCCTCCTCTCCCCTCCCCCTCTTCCATCTGGCCCATATTGGAAATTAAAAAAAAATGGCGCGAGATTCAACATATTAGCAAGAAATTAAAAAAAAAATGATCGGAAAGACGCTCAGTCTGTGTTGAGCTGCTGGACTGAGATGAACTCAAGACAGTAATATACTGTCAGTAGCATTGCTTTAAGCAATTTAGAGCATTGGAATATTGTTTAAACAGTTTATGGAATGAATTTCACCTTGTTCATTCAGTTTATGTAGTAATTTTCTTCAGTCTACCAGGCATGGTCAATTTAGGGGCTTTCTTTGTGTGCTTGGGATACTGATGTTTATATGCAGGAGCCACGACAGTATGGAATATTGTTTATATAAATAATTCGTGGGAAGATGTCTCTATATGCTCGCACCGGAAGCATATTGATAGGTGACCAAAAGTAATTAAAAACTGATTCCAATCACACATTGTAGAAGACTGTATTTACACTCGCCATTAAAATATGTGTCTGAGAAATACACACAAAAACAAGTAATTACAAATATGTCATAGCACTAATCAAACACGAAGTCTTCAACAACACTTGAACATCACTCACATTTTCATATTACCAAAAAATGCAAGTAGCTAAATTCCTATTACAATTACATCGAGAGGTCCCCTTTGAGAACACATCTCCACTCACTATTGCACTAAATATATACAAGAAAACATCTAACACTGCTAAAGATGCATATTGGCGTCATGCGTCATTGTCTTCTGACTACATGAGTACATGGAACCACAGCCGCACCGACCGCCTCGCATACTCCAGGGCGCGCCGGTGGGCAGAGGAATTTGCACACAGGGCTGGCTCGTCTGGCGCCCGGACCAGAGTGGCACTTATCCCAGATTCTGACCCTTTGCGCAGTTGTGCCGACAGGTTGGAGGTGGTAGGAGGCAGTAGTGTTCCACAAGCCACAAACATCAGACATGGTGTCGTGCTCTCATTACAGAGCTACAGATTAGCGATGCGAATAAAATCTCACAAAAAAAACATCGCTAATAAAGACCTAAACTACCAACAAAGACACTGAGCAGATGCACGGTGCTAGAAAAATAACTCCTTTACTGCACTTCGCTGGGACCGTTGCGACAACGCGTCTCCTTCCCAGTGTCCGGAAGCCTTGTGTCCTGACGCACCTAATGGTGGTCTGTGGATGTCTTGGAAGTAGTGCATTTGTGCTTCTCCCCAGTCCATCAATTTGATTGACTAATTAATTAAAGCGATACCTTGTGTGTGTGAGAAATTTTTTCTTGCTTCCTATTGGTGGATACTGACACTGCGATATTTGGTGGGAAATTCTGGGGCTATCTGGGATTCGTTATCGCAACCGCTCAGTCCAAACACAACTCTTCCCCTTTCAGGATTTTTCTTGCTTACTGGCACAGTTACGTCATTTGGCAGGAAACCAATTGCGCTGGATGTAGCAGAAAGTGGTGGTGAGAATTTTTAATTTCAGTTCAACTGCGCTATGTCCTTAAACAATTTGCAGGAGACATAGCAGGGGTTCCACTGGAGTGTGCTCGCAATACCACTGTCAGGAGAAATAAACTGATCAATTGGGAATTTGACGTTGCGATATTTAAAGTGTTGCTGTATAAAATGTTAGTAGTAATTTCTAATTTCGGCGGCAATTTATACCGTTACAGTTGTGTAATTCTCGTCCACATACTGGTCTACTAAGTGAATTTTTTAAAGTACTATATATGTCCCAAGTTGGTTCTCTTTGAGACACTGGGAAGAAGAAGGAGGGAAAGGATCAACCATGCGAGAGGACAGTAACAAGAACAAATTCACCTTTATTTAAACAAATACCACTTAACCTATCTGCTGCAAGACAGAGTACACAGGGCCGGCCGCGGTGGTCTCGCGGTTCTAGGCGCGCAGTCCGGAACCGCGCGACTGCTACGGTCGCAGGTTCGAATCCTGCCTCGGGCATGGATGTGTGTGATGTCCTTAGGTTAGTTAGGTTTAGCTAGTTCTAATTTCTAGGGGACTGATGACCTAAGATGTTAAGTCCCATAGTGCTCAGAGCCATTTGAACCATTTAGAGTACACAGGGCTGTATTGAGAAGCACTCAACACCACACAAGGCAGCCATCACTACATGAACAGAGAACTTCGTGAACACAGACACATAAAGCATGATCCATTAAATAGTAGTTACCACAGTTAAATGTTGGAGAATGCAGAAACTTCCGTAGGCCACCACCGCTGACCATCTTCATGCCGTCATCTACTGGAATCCACATGTAGGCCGTATCGGAATCTCAGAGGCTGGGGAGACTGTCACTGTGACCACCAAGCGGTCAACCAATCAGTTTATGTGTGTGTGTGTGGGGGGGGGGGGGGGGAATCGTCTAGCACAAACACTCATCAAAATGAATCTTCTCAAATTTCCGAGCGAAAATCGGAGAATACTTGCAAAAACACCTTGTCGCGAAGGCTGCCCAACACGTAATGAGTATTAGTTCGCCATTCACCCACCCAGAGGGCGACACGATTAGCTCAGCTTTACCCTCGTACCCCTCCTGACCAGTTCGGGAGGCTCAGTGGCGGCTCGCGCCTTAAGCCAGAAATATCCATTCGTTCTGGCCACCAGCTACTATAGCAGCGTGCCCGTACACCAAGCAGAGTCTTCCTAGGAAACCAGACACGTATCTATCAACGTAATTACAATTATATATTACGATTGCAGCACCAATCTACATCTACATCTACATTTATACTGCGCGACCCACCCAACGGTGTGTGGCGGAAGGCCACTGTCATTACCTCCCTTTCCTGTTCCAGTCGCGTATGGTTCGCGGGAAGAACGACTGTTTGAAAACCTCCAGGCGCGCTCGAATCTCTCTAATTTTACATTCGTGGCCTCCTCGGGAGGTATAAGTAGGGGGAGCAATATACTCGATACCTCATCCAGAAACGCACCCTCTCGAAACCTGGACAGCAAGCTACACCGCGATGCAGAGCGCCTCTCTTGCAGAGTCTGCCACTTGAGTTTGCTAAACATCTCCGTAACGCTATCACGGTTACCAAATAACCCTGTGACGAAACGCGCCGCTCTTCTCTAGATCTTCTCTATCTCCTCCGTCAATCCGAACTGGTGACATTCGACAGTGACCGAAGTATTGGAAATGCCTCCTCATGACAACAGTGGCTCTGAACGTATCAATTTGCAATATAAATCTGTATCCCCCTTATGACTGGATTTGATTTACCATGTAAAATCTTTCATACCCCTATGGCTGGATATGCATTGAAATCTCAATTTTCACGTAAAAATCGGAGAATCTATACCTCCCTTACGACCGAACGTAGGGTGTTCACTTCCCACCCACATAATTTTCTTTGCACATATCAGAACACTGACCACAACAACAACAACTCGAACGCATACACTTTTCAGATAAGCAGTTGAGTTATCTTTTACATGTGTGTATCATCCGAAAAAATTATATATACCCACACCCGCTAGGTATTTCGATTCTCCTCAATTATAGGAAATTATTTGACATTTAGGTGTTCCAGCGAATACATTCGACAACAGACTGCAGGAATTTTCCATCAGCACTTCCGGAAGATGCTGCATCCCACCAAGTCTTTCTCTCAAACAAATGCCGTACAGCACGGGCGTCCGACATTACCCGCCATTATGTGATAATCAACAGCCTTCCAGCAGAAAAAAAGTTTCGAGAGACATCACTGATATGGGTTGGTGTACTATAATAAACATCGCAGTCTATAGTACGACGAAGAACATGGGAGGATATGTCAAAGTGAGCCAATGAGAGGACGTTCAATATAACCATGATTTTACAGCCGTATTGCATAGTCTGTTTCAGTTGAACACTTGCACTGGTATATTTCGCAGGTATTTAAGAAATGAATCTATCACTCCTTACGGTCAGATATGTGTGTCAATGCTTTGAAACCACAATTCCCCACATCAAATCTATTCTCCCCTTATGGCTAGACATACTTAATTTTTTACAGAAATAGTAGAGGAATCCCTTCCCGCATGTCTGATGGTTTATCAAAACACTAACCACAGTAACTTACATTCCCACAGCTTAACATTCCGACTAGTAGCTGCATTGTCATTTATAAGTGTATATCGTCCGAAAAATTATGCTGTGTCCACACTCACACCAGCTGGGTTACGTTTCACACGACCAACCATAGCTTCTCAGTAGCAAAACCCTATGCCACATCTTTGTTATCACATGTTTATCGAAGAATAGAGGGCGTAATTACAATCAGAAGGCCCTCATGTCATTTATTACTGTTACGTACGTTCTTGCATGACAGTCGGCGTATGAAAGAGCAGGAGGAACTGACACACTTAATATAGAAAGAGTACCTAACTTCTAACAGTCCAGCTAACTTCTACGAAAACATCATCTCAACCTTCAGATGTCTCATCCTCACGAAATCTCTCCATTTCGCTACTTCCACGGAATAATGTAACATATGTCTAGAGGAAGGGTACCGAAATACGCTTTTCTTCGGTTTATTGGACGGGATTCATCACACTAGCGTTTGAAGTTCTCTGCTGACTGTGGTATGGGGAGGTTTGTTGTTAACGATTGTATGTAGATAACACTCTGTTACACATAGGAAACGCAACTGTAAACGAATCGAGCACAGGTTATACCACACAGCTGATACAGTCCGAGAGAACAACGGAAAAAATCGTTAAACATGTGATAAATGACCTTCCACGACAGCTCCCTCTCCCTAGAATGCATCATCAATATTCCTTTCAATCACTCCTCGTTACAACCCCGCTCAACCGATTACTCCATCTACTTTCTATCATACTTTAACGCAGATCCATGTCAACTTAGAGGCAGATGATTCTCTTTTCTAGGAAAGTATCCAAACCGCACTCAACCTGCACGTATTCTTATTACCTAAAGAGACACACAGCAGAATGTTGTTAGAAACCACACACTAACAGTTCTGTATTTGTTAGCTGACACTGCATGGTTGTGATTCATAGCGAATACAGAGAGGCACATTGTAAATACTGTTTTTTAGATATTAAAATTGTTAAACACTCTTGCAAGAGCTCAGACAAGCGATCCTTCCGGTACTTACATATTGCAGTCCCCAAGCTCATAATATAATACTCCTTAGGTAAGGGGGACATAAAGGTCGTCGCAGTTATAAGTTCGAATGCTTTATAAGAATCTATAAGGTGGTTGTCGATAACTTTTGGGTAACACCTGGGCTTGTGGTCCGACATATATAAATTTATCATTCTACATTTGGTGGTCATCTACATTAAACAATCTATTCCAGCCATGTTATCGCTGTCCATGAAAAATTACTTTTACTCTGGTTCCCAGTGTTCCCAAGTCGACTTTTCCGCATATTCCTCTTCCTGCCGCAAACTCGTTTCCATGAACAAGAATGTTTTTGCACAAAGCACACACGTAAGTACTATCTCATTCTCCCTCGATTACCCTCCTTTTGGTGTATTTTACCTCAGTTTATACATATTTTCAGTCAATTTTCGTAATTTTACAGATTTTATGTCACTTCTGTTCATGTGATCATGACCTGACTTCTCGCCACGTATTCTAAAACTGCTTCTAAATACTCTACATTTGTAAACACCTAGCACAAAAAATTGTTCAAATGGTTCTAAGCACTATGGGACATAACATCTGAGGTCATCAGTCCCCTAGACTTAGAAGTACTTAAACCTAAGTAACCTAAGGACATCACACACACCCATGCCCGAGGCAGGACTCGAACCTGAGACTGTAGCAGCAGTGCGATTCCGGATTGAAGTGCCTAAAACCGCTCGACCACAAGGTCGCCTAGCAAAGCTGTGGTATTTTTCTGTTCGTGTTTTACTTTACAGTACATGACGTTAGTACGTCTTACCAGTGATATCAAATTTGTGTATTTCATTCGCACTCCAAGTGTGGGGAGAATGCCTCTGTTTGCATCCTAAATTTACCTTGTCTTATTCCAATCGTCTAATGCCATATATGATGGTAGAAGTATGCTGTCAGTCGTCCTGGAGTATCGGTTCTGATTGTTTCTCACAAGAGATACACGAGAAGAACATGACTTTCTTTCAGAGAAGTCAAATTATGATCTTCCCTGTGTTCATAAAATTACCTGTACTCAGAAAGGTAATTATGAGGTGGCTATATCTTTAACATCCAAACTATAAATTTCAAGACGCATTACTTTAATGAACAATACTGTTTTATGCCCCTGACTGTAAACCCTAAAGTGGAATTTCACATAAAGAATATTTTAATATGAATGGAAATCTTACAGAAATAATATTTCAGTTAAAACATTACTTTATTGAATAAACACATTCCTATCAGTCAGATTACGAAAGACTATGGAATGATTTACAAACTGGATAAAGATAAATTCTAATTAGTGCATCTCTGTCGACTAACAAAGATATTTGACTGAATGGTAGATGTATGTCCCCATAACGGAACATGGATCTCAAAGTTCATTTGCCTCAAAGTTTATTTACCCCAACTGTGACTACGAGCCTGGTTTTAAACATGCTCGAACATTCAATATAGCAATGATGCATCTGATACAGACTAACGTACAGATGACAGTAAGTGCGGATGAAGAAATGTGCAGTCACACCAGTGCTGCTATTTATGCTTACAGTAATTATTCATAGACAGCTGCTGTGAGTGCCACTGTTGTGTAAAAGGCTCTGCCATATAGAATCCAAGAGCGATATGCTCCTACCACAGCTCCAGACCCCATTATTAGTAGGGTAATGGGAGCTCCAACCCATTCTGCATTGTTGCCAACTTTATTCAAGATGGAATGAGAGCACCACCCCACTTTGCATTGTTGCCAGATTTATTTGAGATTGAATGAGAGCACCACTCCATTTGGCATCATCACTACATTTACTCGAGATGGAATGGTGGCACCACCCCAGTCTACATTGCTTAAAAATGTATTCAAGATGGAATGGTGGCAGTGCCCCCCTCTGCATTGTTGCCAAGTTTATTCACGAGGGAATGGTGACATCATCTGACTCTGCACGGTTACAAAATTTTGATTCTCCCTTAACCTATTGTTCTGTTCCATGTCAGCACCTCCCACCTGCCCCTAACCTATAGTTCATTTCTCACCCCAGTCCGCTTGGTTACCAAATTTATAATCTCCCTTAACTTACTGTTCTGTTAAGTGGTTTTACATGTCACCCCCACCCCCACTGAGAAATCCACAGCCTTCCTCACTTCTGGAAATTCTGCTTTTGATATCAAATTAATTGACTAATTAATGAAATTATCATAAATTGGTGGGAAATAGCTCATCCAATCTCATGAGATCATGGGTTTTCCTCACACCCTTAGGTCAAAATCCTTACTTCCTCCACAGGGATTCGATACCACAGCATCTCGATTTTTGACCCCTTTTGGAAATATTGACATACTTTTGGTTGTTAGAAATATCTCATCAAATTGACTGCAGTGTTCTGAATCTTGTTTATTGAAACAATTTGAGGTATAGAAGGCAGTGGGTGGAATATCTAAAGAATTTGTGGCATATGTTTTCTAGTTGTGTAAGTAGTAACAGCAACATAAAACACTAGAAAAACATCATTACACTGTCATAGACTGCTCTGAACATATCCTCCTCTTCTCCTTCCAGATTTATCCCTTGCACCCTGGATACTGGCAGAGTAGGTCGTTTGGTAAGAAGTCCATTACATTGGAGGTAGGTAAAAGTTTCGAATTTCTTATCAGTTGCATGCACTATGTCATTAAACAAATTGCAGAAGGCAGGGGTAGTGGTTCTATTGGAGTGTGTGCTCGCAATATCACTATCGAAGCCAATAAATTGATCAGTCTGGAATTTGACCCCACTATTGGTTTTTAAAACACTATATAATCGCTAAGTCGTTCTCTCAGCTACACCAGGACGAAGAGTTAGAAGGAGGAGGAGGGGGAGTAGGAGGAGGAGAAGGGTCTACCACATGATAGGATAGTAAGAACAAAGAATACCACTCCCACCTTTCCACTGTAAGACAGAGTCAACTGGACCATACTGAGAAGCAGTAAACACCACATACATAAACCAAATTCCATTTCGTAGCAGCAGCTGTCACAGATAGATTTTGGAGATTGCTGAAATACTCTTACATCCCATACGATCATGTCCCGGTGTCCACACGCCGCCATGCACGGTCATCTTAGTGATCGCAGGAGGCGTGCAGCCAAACAGGGTCCACTGGAGAGGACGGCCCAGCCATTGGAGAGTGTCTAGGTAGACTGGAGTGGTAGGAATTTAGATATCGTTAATATGTCAAGCACCAACACTTGTTAGTGATCGATATTGAATCTTCTCAAAATATACACATAAAAATCGGATGTTGCTAACAACACATACGATCGCAAAGGTTGCCAAACACATACAGGGTATAAGTTCGCTGTTCACCAACCCAGAGGGCGACACCATATAATGGTACTTTGCGGACAGGCGTGTAGACTTTAATAACTGCACAGTATTACTAAGAAGCAAGATAATGAAAAGTAATAAAAAGCAAAGTAGCAGAGACCAAGCGGGACAGAAACATATAGGGGCGCGTTTGTTTTTTAATACATATAAAAGAACATGTAACACATTATTGAGCTCTCTACCTTCAGTTATCACGATCGGGCTAGTCGATGAAAAAGTGGTACGCAACTGCGAAATTCGTTAAGGCGATTATTTAAAGACTCTTCAAGCAGATTTAAAATACATTACGTCTGACGAAGTGATCAGAACCGTTTATTGTCGGGTGAAGTGAAAATCAATCCGACAACATAATTCGAACTTTGTGTTAGCTGGGAAAAATACTCTTGGGAAACTATTATGGTTGTGGAACCCACGAAAGTTGTGCACAACGGAAAGCTTACGTAATTCTGCATTTTATAAAATGGTGAAACGTGTGTGCGCGGAACATTAATAGAATCTTATCCTTGGACGGTTGCGGGGGTAACTGATACAAACAACGCGCCAGCATAAAAAATAGAACATGTAACACATTATTGAGCTCTCTACCTTCAGTTATCACGATCGGGCTAGTCGATGAAAAAGTGGTACGCGACTGCGAAATTCGTTAAGGCGATTATTTAAAGACTCTTCAAGCAGATTTAAAATACATTACGTCTGACGAAGTGATCAGAACCGTTTATTGTCGGGTGAAGTGAAAATCAATCCGACAACATAATTCGAACTTTGTGTTAGCTGGGAAAAATACTCTTGGGAAACTATTATGGTTGTGGAACCCACGAAAGTTGTGCACAACGGAAAGCTTACGTAATTCTGCATTTTATAAAATGGTGAAACGTGTGTGCGCGGAACATTAATAGAACCTTATCCTTGGACGGTTGCGGGGGTAACTGATACAAACAACGCGCCAGCATAAAAAATAGAACATGTAACACATTATTGAGCTCTCTACCTTCAGTTATCCCGATCGGGCTAGTCGATGAAAAAGTGGTACGCGACTGCGAAATTCGTTAAGGCGATTATTTAAAGACCCTTCAAGCAGATTTAAAATACATTACGTCTGACGAAGTGATCAGAACCGTTTATTGTCGGGTGAAGTGAAAATCAATCCGACAACATAATTCGAACTTTGTGTTAGCTGGGAAAAATACTCTTGGGAAACTATTATGGTTGTGGAACCCACGAAAGTTGTGCACAACGGAAAGCTTACGTAATTCTGCATTTTATAAAATGGTGAAACGTGTGTGCGCGGAACATTAATAGAATCTTATCCTTGGACGGTTGCGGGGGTAACTGATACAAACAACGCGCCAGCATAAAAAATAGTTCGCTTATTAACCACCAGATATTAATTAACGGGGACCTAAAATACTAAAAAAGAAGGATAGGATCATCACCTCCAATCCCGATTCATATTTCATATTTAATTACTGAAAAGAGAAGTGTTAATAAACAAACTACATTTCAATTTTATCCACGATTTTTGCTTCATTACGTAGTCTTGACTACATGATAAACAATATCTGTGGAAGTATCGTCATAATATTGAGCCAACCAATATTGTGGGACACCAAAAATGTAAATGCATGAAATTGTTCTTACAGCGGATGTATAATGTGTGAGTGCGACGAACTATATTGAGAAACTGAACATCCATTACGTACTTGCATGTTTACCTGCGTAAATGGTCCTTGTCGGTACATCAGCATAGAGTTCGAATAGTATCGCTGGAACATTGCAAACCATTCAGATTAATCGAACATCTAATCACGCATAATGCTGGTACCACCAGGATGTGTTCTTTCTCCTCACCCCCGTGGCAGTAATTGAATTAAGAGTCAGCCGGGAATAACATTTAAATCAATTGACGACCATTGAGCTAGCGTCACGAATTTTCAAACGTCCACTGCCATGTACGAAGGCGAGTGACACCACGAGTGTTAACGTCGATCGAGGGGTGTCGTCGTGACCGTATTGAATGACATTGAGCGGTCACAACCAGTAGGTCAGCAGCAAGCTTGTACCAAATCTTTCCATTTCAGGAGGTTCAGCAGAGGCTCGCACCTTAAAGTCAGAAAAGTCCATTCGTTCCATTCTCCGCCACGCACTTGGGCTCCAGGCAGAGTCGTCCAAGGAAACCAGCCACATATTTATCGGTGTCGTTACACTTAGGTATTACGATCGTAGCACCAATCTGGTAACATTCACTATGCTTTTTTCTATCCCACTCATAATGGTGAGAAACTTTAAGATAATAAAACTACTACCCCCTACATAAAAGGAAAAAAAAACAAATATAGATTTTTTTGCGATACATACACTTTATAGCTTTCTGGAGCTATGCAGCGCCCACTGTTCACATCGATTACGGTTCGTAAATTATGCTATGCTCACATCAGTTTGAAAGGTCTCTTTTGGATTCCTTTCATGTTTAATTTCTTAAGTCTGTTGTCATTTACGGCATAAATTCCTCTTCTAAATTTACTGTGGCGTTTCTGACTATCTGGGAGGAGACTGAGTAGTGGAACGTGTTACTTTTACACATGAACAAGAACGATCTGTCACACTACTACACTTTAAAACACAGTTTATATGTAATTCATGTCACACAGTCTCATACGGAACCTACATCAGCTTTCTTTTATATACTGTATATGATAAGATACTGTCATCCCCCTTCCCTTCTGTGTGAGGGGATGAATGAGCAAATGTATTTCTAGTTGCATGCTTGAGGGTAGCAGACAAGCCTGTCGGCTAGAGAACAGTAGGACCAACGTCGGAACAGGTAGCTACGCTTTCTAAAAGCAAAGAGGTTTCTATCCTTAGTATGGTCCTGTCCGTCCGTTGTCATGTTGGTATAGGAAGCTGCCCCTCTGGTCACTTCCGTTTGTAATTGTGAGCCACCCCTCAGGAAAGGACCAGTGAGTCTGTCCGTGGCGAGCGTCTGAAGTGGTAAGATCTCCGGCTAAGCGCGTGTCTGCTAAGTCCGTAGAACAATGGATTTCTTAAGTTCAGCCTAACTGAAAATTTAATCGCCTTTATTTCAGGTTTAGCTCTAAAATATCTAATGTTATCTTAAATTGCAGCGCAGTGTTATTCTCGTGTGAAGTTCAGATTATTTTCCGGTAGTTGCTTTGTCAATACTTTGTGAGTAAAGTGGAACCACGTGTTGATCAGTAACTCTAAGATCATCAGTCTTAAATGCGAATGCTCGTGTGATTATAACGTCTCGTCTTGACAATATTTTTCAATATAGCAACTTTTCTTTATGTTCAACCCACGTGGGGTATACTTTGCGAGACCAGTACCACGTGCTTATATAACTGTTTGACCCATCAGGTTAATAGTAAGACGATAGTAACCAGTTCGAGGTTTTTATTTTGTAAACTCCTTTTCGATCTAATTTATTTTAATTATCAAAATCATTGTGGAGTTACACTCTTTGTGTAAACCAAGTTGACCACGTGAAGCATGTGGTGTAATCATCAAAGTAGCCCTCAGCTATTCTTTTCGGGAAGATTTCACAGAGAGTTAGTATGAATTTAGTATACCAGTGTGTGGTAATTACATGACGGACAGGATTGTGCTACGAACGTAATTTCTTTGGGTGAAAATTGAATCGGTTGGTTGTGGTTAATTTCCTCTTGCATATGTTTCAACGTTCTTCGTGTGTTATTTTATGAATGCAGTGTTGTATGTAGTCTCCCAATCTTGGCTCCATATTTGATGTGTTCCGTAAGATTACAATCTCACATTTTCACAATCCTAAATAAGGCACCAGCTTAGTTATGAATCGAGTTTAATATGCTGAAATTTCAATGATCAATCTTAAAATAAATTTCCAAATATAAACTGATTTCTTTCTTTTTATTTAAATTCTCTTTTTTTATATATATATATTACCGGTTGTTGTATGACTATTAAAAGATTATAATTAATGTTAGTCTGTTTGGGAATTTGGTAAACCTAGACTAGATACCTGGTGAAACAGTTGCGCAGTAATGCACGGTTAACTTCCCCAGACAGCTCACAGCTTTTAACCTGCTTTTATTGTCTATCAGCACCGCTTACACCACAAATTAAACCAACAACGTTACAAGTTCTATAAAATGATGAGCAGCAAAGGAAAACGCATGAAACAACGACATCCTATGATGAAACAGATAAACGCATAGCGGCGGTGTTTGACATGTGAAATTACAGTCCGTGCTGCTATAACTCGGCGAACAAAACAGTTTCTTCCACACACACCATCTGTCAGGCAAACGGCACAGGGGTTGCAGTTCCTCACAAAACCCTGTCACTAACTTATAATCAGTACTGTTATGAAACTGAAGACTCGATTTACGTCCAAGATCTAGCACGGAAATGGAGTAATTCGCATTTATCTTCGCTCATCTAGAAGAGGGTGTCGAAATAGGCTTTCCGTCGCTTTGGTGGAAGTGTTTCGTCACTCACGCGTTGAAATTCCTCTGCTGCCTGCGGTATAGAGACGTTTGGTGTACAGAGTACAGGGAAGCAATAGTAAATACAGTTGGTTAGAGTTTAGAACACTTAAACAGTGTTGCACAAGGTCAAACGTAGAATCCGTTCTGTAGTTGAATGTTGCAGGCCCCAAGCTGGTAATACAATGCTTTCAGGCTAAGTACACCTTATGAAACTCAATAAGGCAGTTGCCCATAATTTTGGGGTCACTCCTGGGCTTGTGATCCGACATTTATAAATTTATTATTACGCAGTTCCGCTTATAAAATCTACTCCAGCCATCTTATCGCTGTCCACGAGAAAGGAATGTTTCCCTGGTTTCCAGTGCTTCTATGTCAACTTTTTCTCGTATTCCTCTTGGCGTCACATCCTCGTTAACATGTACAAAAACTTTTCTGCATCAAGTAGATGTATAAGTACTCCCTCATTCTCCGTCAATTTTTCAACATTTTGACGTATTTTCCCTCAATTTATACATAATTCCAGTTAATTTTCATAATTTATCGATTTTATGTCACTTCTAGAAAGCTTTTGACAACGTTAACTGTAATACTCTCTTTCAAATTCTGAAGGTGGCAGGGGTAAAATACAAGGAGCGAAAGGCTATTTACAATTTGTACAGAAACCAACTGGCAGTTATAAGAGTCGAGGGGCATGAAAGGGAAGCAGTGGTTGGGAAAGGAGTGAGACAGGGTTGTAGCCTCTCCCCGATGTTATTCAATCTGTATATTGAGCAAGCAGTAAAGGAAACAAAAGAAAAATTCGGAGTAGGTATTAAAATTCATGGAGAAGAAGTAAAAACTTTGAGGTTCCCCGATGACATTGTAATTCTGTCAGAGACAGCAAAGGACTTGGAAGAGCAGTTGAACGAAATGGACAGTGTCTTGAAAGGAGGATATAAGATGAACATCAACAAAAGCAAAACGAGGATAATGGAATGTAGTCAAATTAAATCGGGTGATGCTGAGGGGATTAGATTAGGAAATGAGACACTTAAAGTAGTAAAGGAGTTTTGCTATTTAGGGAGTAAAATAACTGATGATGGTCGAAGTAGAGAGGATATAAAATGTAGACTGGCAATGGCAAGGAAATCGTTTCTGAAGAAGAGAAATTTGTTAACATCGAGTATAGATTTAAGTGTCAGGAAGTCGTTTCTGAAAGTATTTGTTTGGAGTGTAGCCATGTATGGAAGTGAAACATGGACGATAACCAGTTTGGAAAAGAAGAGAATAGAAGCTTTCGAAATGTGGTGCTACAGAAGAATGCTGAAGATAAGGTGGGTACATCACGTAACTAATGAGGAGGTATTGAATAGGATTGGGGAGAAGAGAAGTTTGTGGCACAACTTGACTAGAAGAAGGGATCGGTTGGTAGGACATGTTTTGAGGCATCAGGGGATCACAAATTTAGCATTGGAGGGCAGCGTGGAGGATAAAAATCGTAGCGGGAGACCAAGAGATGAATACACTAAGCAGATTCAGAAGGATGTAGGTTGCAGTAGGTACTGGGAATGGAGAAGCTTGCACAGGATAGAGTAGCATGGAGAGCTGCATCAAACCAGTCTCATGACTGAGGACCACAACAACATGTCACTTCTACTCATGTGATCGACAGAACCTCTTGTCACGTATTCTAAAACTGTTTGTAAATGTATTACAGGTGTCAACACCTAGCCCAACTGCGATTTTCCTCTGAATGTGTGCGTGCCTTTATCCGTTTCATGTGGGTAGGTCAGACTATACTCCGAACCCACTGCCCATGAATCCACCTTCAGACACCACCCCAGACAAATAGAAGTGGACTCATCTTCGAACTCTATACTGCCTGTAATGGATGGTGGATCGCTCATCGACGCATGAGGGACCCACCTACAAGCCAAGTCCTGGTCCTGTCCTGAAATTACCCTGTGTCATGGAGCTGGGAGACTAAAACGTCAAATAATTGCCTACTGCTGAGGAGAATCGATACACGTAGCCAGTGTGAGTGTGGACACGTAATTTTTTGTGACGCTATACACATCTAAACGATAACTGAAAATGTTTATGTGTGTCTTGCAGTGTAAATGTGTCAGCATTCTGGCATGTACAGGTCGTGAGCCCGATGTAGATTTGATGCGGAAAACTGCAAATTCAGCACATCAATAGCCGTAAGGAGGATGAAAGATTTTATGTGGAAAATCATGTCCAGTCGTAATAACGGTGTAGACATTAACATTTACAGAGCCACAGTCGTCAGGAGTAGGTAATTCCAGTACTTCACTCATTGTTGAAGGTCACCAAATTGGTGCTACAGTCCTAATACATAATTCTAATTACGCTGATACGACTCGGCCTGGAGTCCAGGTGCGTGGTGGAGATGTCCGGTGAGCGGAGTAAATGGACATTTCTGGCTTAAGGTGCGAGACACCACTGAGCCCCCTGAACCGGCCACATGGGGCACACGTGTGCAGCTGACCTGACTGTGTCGCCCTCTGGGAGGATGAATAGAGAACTAATATTCAGTATGTGTTAGGCTGCCTTCGTGATCGTGTGTGTTATATTACTCGATCTTTGTGTGTATATTTGATAAGTTCAATATCGATCACTGACAAGTCTTGGCGCTGAACATATTGATAATATTCGAATTCCTATAACCCTGCTCATCCCGGACACCTTAAAACACCATAACTCTGTGCATGATCATACATTTTCCACGTGTTTTACGAAATTTGTTTTATTAGTTGTGTTGAATATTATTCTTGTGAATATGTCGTCAAGTTACAAATGCTATTTGTTATTTAAGAAAGAGAAAAAGTGTGGAATGTTAACATTTTGTAAGTAGACACGCTGGCCTAGTCAGGGAAAAGCTATTGTCGAAAAATGTAATAAATTGTAAATGCATTATCGCTGGCCGTGCGAGCGCGCCACAAAAGGGTAGCAGTTCGGAGTCGCGAGGAGGCGATTGGTGTCGTTGGTTGTGTGTATTCGCCGGTGTGGCTATGCAAAAGTGCGGAGATAAAAAGTCTGTTTCCGAAGTGCGGAGCAGTGAAAACTTAAATGGTTATTTTTGCGGATGTTTAATATGGGCACGCTATGTGTGTGGCGTTTATTGGGCACAGTACAAATGCAGCAAGCGTAATTCACAGAACATGAAGAGTACTGTGGGCCCTTGTTATTGGCTATCTTATGGCAACAAGATCAACCTGTGCCCTATTTTACCGCTAAATGAAGCCTCTCGACAAACCAACGGCAACATGAAGTGAAGTAAGATCTAGCCTTTTACAGCTAGAAGTGTAATAGGCTGACCAGCGTAGTTGGAAATTTACTCCTCAAATAACATTGTTTTCGTGCATATTGACACGTAAATAATTTTCCTAAGTCATTTTCCGTGTAGTATGCATCCTGTCCCTTTTTACGGACCGAGATAATCAAAAATGAACTGAAAATGGAGTGAACGTTAATTTATGAGATTATCAAAACATAATTTTTCCGACTGTAGCACAATTACGTAATAATGAAATCTTTTTTTATCAAAACAAGACATGGTTGTCTCACTGGGAGGTCCGCGATCGTTCATTAAGTAAAATATGGCGTTTCAGTCTTCGATCGCTATTCTTTATTTTCAATAACCGGTTTCGGGCTAGCTGCCCATCTTCAGATCTGTTAGACAATGTTAAAAATGTAATTAATAAGAGAGATACAGTTAGCGATAAAAATATCTTGGTTTACAAAAAGAAATTTTGGAACGTATTAAATGCCAACATACCATATGTTGTAGTAACAGAGTAACTTGTCCGTACAGAACACACAGTTCACTGTCATAAGTAAAGTAAATTTCAATCTGTTAAAACATTATATCGCAGTATTTAAGAGTAACCTGATTGGTAACAGTAAAAAGTGCCCTCTACCTATAACAATTGTGCATCTGTCATTATTTCGCCGTATATATTAATGGCGAATATTCTTTTTAATAAAACAATTTTTAAGGTAATAACATATGAGTGGACTATGAAACGAAAAATTTTTACATTAATTTAAAAATTTTTTATAAAGAAAAATAAAATGTAATTAAAATGTAGATATTCTTCCGAAAATGTGCGTTTGCTCTTCTTTGTTTTTGATTGGTGGTGGAGTGGATTTCCCTACGTCAGAACGTATACAACGCCACGCCGAGTCGTCTTGCGCCGCGCCCAATTCACCTCGCCGCCAGTACGCTGAGGGCCGTTCCGCTGTAGCTGTTTCTTACTGGGGCGTGCGGTTGCATTCAAGAGGAAGCCTAAAACAGGTCTTTAAAAATCTCATAATAATTCCTGTGCACAAAATCACTTTGCTCATTAAGTAGTAGGTCTGGGGTTTTATTGTGATGTGCGTATATTTCAATCTCTTCGAGCACGTTGAGATAGAGACTTTTTGGAGCTTTATGTAGCACCTCCATTTGATTAAATGTGCTGAATGTGACAGTTATTATATAGGACAAACAGGGCGGAATTTTGAAATTCGGTACAGAGAACATTGCAGTCATAGCAATCGAACAGCATTTGGAACACATGTAAAAGAGAGTAGACATGAAGTGAGTAATATAAATGATCAAATAGAGGTGCTACATAAAGCTCCAAAATGTCTCTATCTCAACGTGCTCGAAGAGATTGAAATATACGCACATCACAATAAAACCCCAGACCTACTACTTAATGAGCAAAGTGATTTTGTGCACAGGAATTATTATGAGATTTTTAAAGACCTGTTTTAGGCTTCCTCTTGAATGCAACAGCACGCCCCAGTAAGAAACAGCTACAGCGGAACGGCCCTCAGCGTACTGGCGGCGAGGTGAATTGGGCGGGGCGCAAGACGACTCGGCGTGGCGTTGTATACGTTCTGACGTAGGGAAATCCACTCCACCACCAATCAAAAACAAAGAAGAGCAAACGCACATTTTCGGAAGAATATCTACATTTTAATTATATTTTATTTTTCTTTATAAAAAATTTTTAAATTAATGTAAAAATTTTTCGTTTCATAGTCCACTCATATGTTATTACCTTAAAAATTGTTTTATTAAAAAGAATATTCGCTATTAATATATACGGCGAAATAATGACAGATGCACAATTGTTATAGGTAGAGGGCACTTTTTACTGTTACCAATCAGGTTACTCTTAAATACTGCGATATAATGTTTTAACAGATTGAAATTTACTTTACTTATGACAGTGAACTGTGTGTCCTGTACGGACAAGTTACTCTGTAACTACAACATATGGTATGTTGGCATTTAATACGTTCCAAAATTTCTTTTTGTAAACTAAGATATTTTTATCGCTAACTGTATCTCTCTTATTAATTACATTTTTAACATTGTCTAACAGATCTGAAGATGGGCAGTTAGCCCGAACCCGGTTATTGAAAATAAAGAATAGCGATCGAAGACTGAAACGCCATATTTTACTTAATGAAATCTTTGGCTGTGTTATGAATAATGTCAAATGTAGAATGATGCGAATCCATTATTAATTCATTTGCTGAAAATAGAGTAACTTTCACAACAAGAAATTGGTAGTAAAAACTTACATAACTTGTACACTGACTTTCACTGTCCAAGCGCAGTTTCTAATTTATAGCCTGTTGCATAATTTATAACTTTTATTACAAAGAAATATCATAGAAACTGCTAGTCCTTACCAATGAGTAAATTCAAACAATCTTTCTGCTTGCCACAATTACGACAGTCAGAATTACGGTGATAACCTAACAAAAGTTTCTGTCGACAGTCAGTAAACAATCATACTGTAATTGATCTCTGAAAATTGATATGATATATGTTGTATGTAACGGCTATTTGATTATTACCTGACAACTGTGACGTGTGTGTATGTAGTACTTGAATGTGTATGTTACGGAGTGTTCCTACGTCATGACGCCAATAACTGTTCTCACGTAAGATTGCTTACCAGTATAAAGTTCAGTTTTAATTTAATTGTTCTCGTTCCGTTGAGGAACAGGCGACCACTGGCTACTTTCATAAATGAGATACTTTGGAAACCTTTTCTCCAAATTTTTCACTAACTACATTTAATTAAAAACTAGTTTACGTAATAAAACTGTATAAGTTAACCGAATTTTGTTTCTAATCGTCATTGCTGAAGTAATGAGCAGTGGCGATTCGGTTATAATTTCATCTATTTCTCTCGGTTTTGCATTATTCTTCGGAGCAGATGCCTTTCCCCACATATTAAGGACTTTAGGTACATTGTCATATATAAAAGCCTAATTAGCCGGAGAGGTAGGAGGGTTATACGTGCCTGCCGGTGACAGGACGGTGTATTATAATTACGACTGTCCCGAGCATTGCAAAATTAGCAGTGGTTAATTTCAATCAATAATAGGGAGAAAATTTTAGTTACGACAATTCAGTTGGAATTGGGGTTATAAAGTAAAGATACGAGCGTAGATATGTTCGACAATGTTTCAGACATTGACGACAAACTAAAAAATGCTGGGGGAACGGAATGTGTAAATAATGCAAACAGACGCAATAAATATTTGATGACAATAATGATAATTTGGAAATGAATGACACAGGATATAAAAGTGAAGTAAATGTAACAGAGACGAAAACGAAACAGACAATGCAACAGGGCAGTAATTAGTACGAATTCTTTAATGCAAATGATCCAAAACATAATTGAGCAAATAGGCGGTGAGATTTCAAACAGAGCCTTACGAAAAGATATAAATGACTTAGATACTAACTTTAGTAATCACAGGAAAGTTATGATAAAACTTGCAACAACAATTGGGCGACTTAGTAGACGAAAAATGACGACGAATCGAAAATCAACTGAAACATGATATCGGTGTGAGAACGGGCGAGATCAAGGAAAATGTCAACAAATAGGTATATCGCGAAATATCAACAGTCCTTTCAGACTTTAAAAATTCGGTGGATTCAAAGCCCAAACTGTAAATCTGAAGGTCAAAATTGAGGAGTTGGAAACAGATGTTAATGAGAAGTGTTCTGGAATAAAAGACAAAATTTGTGGGTGAGATAAATGAGCGTATTAAAAATTTGGAGAATGCAGGAAATCTAACCGCCACGTACGTTGTAGGAGGGACATGCCAGAGCCAAATAAGCAGTGTGATTGATCCGAAAGGCGGTAGTAATCCTGTCGTGTTCATGGACAAATGTAAGTAGTTAATTCCGAAAGAACTGCCAGAGGAAATTCGCGTCAGGATTGCCAGGACACGACTGAGTGGTGACGCAGATAGTTGGGTAGTTTGCACCCTGAGCCGTTCCGATACTCTTGACGAATTCTTAAAACGATCTGAAGGCCTTCACTCTCTTTGCTTGTTGTTGCTCGCGTAACAACTAATATATGAGATAAAATATGTTGCTACGAAAGGGGCCCTGAAATACTTTTTAGGGATGCTGTGCTGTGACTTTCTTTGGATCATTAATTTTAAACAAAACAAAATATATAATTTTATTATTCTGGATCTGGCTTTCTATTAAAGACACATTGCTTCGTTACTGACACTCGCTATAAAGTTCAACATATCTTCCTTACTTCACAGTTATTGAAAAGGTTTCTGAAAATAGTTTCATTATCAATACTGATATTACAGAACGCAATGTTTGTTCAACATGAAAATATTGCAGTGGATTTTGTTAACAGTAAAACACCAATAAGTACCACGACTAACACGAGAATATGAGACTATTATCAGAGAAAAAGATGTTTTTACTATAATGTTTGCCAGCCAGAACTACGCACAGCAAGATTTCTTTTGTGTTATGAAGGTAAATTATCATTTTGCACTGTTAATAATATGTCATCCGCAGCCCGCGTCCACCTGTAAAACACATCATAAAATCTGCTGCTCTGCCCTGCAATCCCGAAAGCTAAAAGAAATAATTTTAGTTCACTATTACCTGCTCGCTTCTTTGCGGTATGATTGGTTTCATTAAATGCAGTTTGAATGCGCCGCGGCAGCGGCTCGTTCGTTCGTAGCGCAGCTCTGCACCACGATTAATATTTAAATTGCTGAAAATGTCTTAAAAGGATGGGATAAAATACCAGGTAAGCTTATTACAAATCATAAAGTAAGTTTTCACCAAGTAACTCAATTCAAAACATTTAGACAGATTAAATTCTTACAAACTTTTACAAATCAATACCTAATGGCGTCCTTTTCTCAGTCCTGACAAAAGAATGCTACACAAGCATACAATATAGCGTCACAGGCTCTTCCTACTCACGTAACTCCAAGAAGACGACAGAGAAATTAATGCTCGGTCACTACTATTTATACTCGTTGTGACATATTCTCGTCTTTGTTTGATATTTAATAAGTATCGTCTGTCGCGGTTTCAGTACTCGCCGACACAGATATTATCTTTTTAAAAAAATCGGTACATAATTCTATACAAGTATAAAACATGACACATAATGGTTTCTCTTTATTACATAAAGTTCACACAATCATTGTCCACGCAATTACAATCATCCAGTTCAATTATTCTGTTATCTTTTTTTTAACCACATATAATATGTATTTTGCCAGGAGACGTTACAAGACGAATACTTGTTAACCAGTAGACTGGAGGAAGTAATTACGGAATTTACATATGCTCCTCCGTACTATGCCAACAGAGAAGGGTGTAAGACAAGGCAGTAGCCTTTCGCCCCTATTCTTCAATCTGTACATCGAGGAAGCAATGATGCAAATAAAAGAAAGGTTCAGTAGTGGAATTAAAATACAAGGTGAAAGGATATCAATGATACGATTCGCTGATGACATTTCTATCCTGAGTGAAAGTGAAGAAGAACTAAATGATCTGCTAAACGGAATGAACAGTCTAATGAGTACACAGTATGGTTTGAGAGTAAATCGGAGAAAGACGAAGGTAATGAGAAGTAGTAGAAATGAGAACAGAGAGAAACTTAACATCAGGATTGATGGTCACGAAGTCAATGAAGTTAAGGAATTCTGCTACCTAGGCAGTAAAATAACCAATGACGGACGGAGCAAGGAGGACATCACAAGCAGACTCGCTATGGCAAAAAAGGCATTTCTGGCCAAGATAAGTCTACTAATATCAAATACCGGCCTTAATTTGAGGAAGAAATTTCTGAGGATGTACGTCTGGAGTACAGCATTGTATGGTAGTGAAACATGGACTGTGGGAAAACCGGAACAGAAGAGAATCGAAGCGTTTGAGATGTGGTGCTATAGACGAATGTTGAAAATTAGGTGGACTGATAAGGTAAGGAATGAGGAGGTTCTACGCAGAATCGGAGAGGAAAAGAATATGTGGAAAACAATGATAAGGAGAAGGGACAGGATGATAGGACATCTGCTAAGACATGAGGGAATGACTTCCATGGTACTAGAGGGAGCTGTAGAGGGCAAAAACTGTAGAGGAAGACAGAGATTGGAATACGTCAAGCAAATAATTGAGGACGTAGGTTGCAAGTGCTACTCTGAGATGAAGAGGTTAGCACAGGAAAGGAATTTGTGGCGGGCCGCATCAAACCAGTCAGTAGACTCATGACACAAAAAAAAACCACTTCTAATGTAAATTGTGGAGTACCCATTGCTCCTCAGAAAAGTTTCCAGGTGTTGCATTTCTCGTTTGAGGTGTTGCGGCTCACATATTCGTCCTGCTCTCGTTACGAGCGTACTAATCATGCCTCTTTTCTGGCTCGGGTGGTGATTTGACACTTTGTGCAGGTATCCGTCCGTGTGTGTCGGTTTTCGATACACGCTGTGTCCCAGGTTTTCGCCGTCCCTTGCGACCAGCACATCTAGAAATGGCAGTTTTTTGTCCTTTTCTACTTCCATGGTAAATGTTATGTTGGCATGGAGGCTGTTCAAGTGCCTTAGGAAGTCACCGAGCTGTCCTTCACCATGGCTCCACACCACGAAAGTATCATCGACGTACCTGTACCACACCTTAGGTTTGCAAGTCGCCGAGTCCAGTGCCTGTGCTTCGAATTGTTCCATGAAGAAGTTGGCCACCACTGTACTGAGAGGACTACCCATGGCGACGCCTTCCAGCTGTTCGTAGAAATTGCCATTCCACGTGAAATAGCTCGTGGTGAGACATGCATGGAAGAGCTTTTTGATGTCTTGCGGGAACATGGAACCGATGTGCTCCAGAGCGTCACTTTCGTAAATAACGAAACAACATCAAAGCTGACCAGTATGTCGTTTGGTGCAAGTATCAGTTTCTTTAGCTTCTCAATGAATGTCCTGAGTCCTTAATGTATGTGTCGGTCTTCCCCACGTGTGGCTGGAGCAGAGAGGCCAAGTGTTTTGCCAGTTTATACGTTGGTGAGCCAGGAGCGCTAACAGTGAGGTTGACCACTGTGTGTGAAATGTCGGGAATCGCCTTGTCGGTCTGCTTCCGGCATCTTTCAAACTTTTTCTTCTGCCGCTCGGTGCAGCGCTCGAGTTCGTTCTGCATGCTCCTGTGAGTGATGCTGTCGATCTTGTCCCAGTCGTCTCGATGCATTCTGCTACTTAGGACCGATACCTGCACAAACTGTCAAACCACCACCCGAGCCAGAAAAGATGAATGATTAGTATGCTCGTAACGAGAGCAGGACGAATATGTGAGCCGCAACACCTCAAACGAGAAATGCAACACCTGGAAACTGTTCTGAGGAGCAATGGGTACTCCACAAATTACATTAGAAGTGTAACAGAACCAAACATTCGGCGAAGTAAGGAACCAGAAAAAGAAATGTCGGGTACGGCCTTTCTGCCATACATTCCCAGAGTGACGGACAGAATCGGCCGTATATTGCGCAGACATGGCGTAAAGACGATTTTCAAACCGACAAGGAAGATCAAAGAGTGTCTTAGATCGGCGAAGGAGAAAAGAGACCCACTTGCAATGTCGGGAATATACCGTATACCATGCACATGCGGAAAAGTTTATGTCGGAATGACTGGACGATCCATTAACACCAGGATCAAAGAGCGTAAGCGACATTGCAGGTTGGGGCAGGTGGAGAAATCGGCCGTGGCAGAGCACGCACTGAATGAGACCGACCACGTAATAAAATTCGCCGACACCGAAGTTCTGGCTGTAGAGAAGCACTATCACACGCGCTTGTTCAGAGAAGCTGTAGAAATACAAAAACACGCGAACAGTTTGAACAAGAAAGAGGAAAGCCTTAAGGTCAACGGATCCTGGCTTCCCGTACTGCAGCGAACGACCGTCGCAGGTAGCAAGAGGAGAACCGCACCGGAAATGACCGCGGAGAAGCCCTCGGACGTTGGCGCACCAGGTACATATAGTCTGCGGCCGCGAGCTCGGCTCCAGTTCACCACCGGCAATGGAGGGTGAAGCTTTGACAATGCCAGCCACTCGTGCTGGCGAAACGTCAGAAAAATCATTAGATGAACGTCGGCCGAAGAACCCGAGACAGAAGCCAATAGGCAGTTTGTCAACAAGTGGACACGAAAGCCTTATCAATTTTGGCATGCAAACAGTTTACAGCCTTAGCCGTTCTAGAAATGCTTCTGCCCTTGGCCTAAGCCCAATGATCATGCGCCATTGGACATCAGAGAAATCGCTGATTCCGTATCAGGACAACAACTAAACTGTTTATCACATGCCCCTTACATGTTTTGTATAGTGTTTATTGCACATAGATGTCGAACATAGCTGGTCATATATTAATGTGAATGGACCGAGTACGTGTTATGTACCATATGAGTGGTTCTGTCTGTATTCGTGATGATTCATTGAGAGCAGTTTCTTTTCTTCAAGAAAGTTATAACCCTCATACTCGGAATATTTGATAGGATCCTACAACATCTAAATGTACCATGATCATATCCTTGGATCGATAGGCGCAGCACATTTCTGGTGGCTGCTAAATTATTGATGCAGAAGGCTTATGAGGTTACAGCTACACACCAACAGTCCGGTTGTATCAGGTAGACTGCCTGAGCTTACGAGATATTTTAGTGAGTCAATCAGTGACTAGTGGTCAAGGGTGATCGTCAGGTTGCGTCCGAAATGCACGGCCAAATGTTTACTTTTCAATTATTATGAGTCTCAAAGTAGTAAGGAGAAGTATTTGAGCCGTGTTGGTAATTGAAAATTTATTAGAAGTAATTTCGTGAACTTAAAGTGTCTATAATAGTGAATTTTGAATGTGTTGAAGATCGTGGAGTGTCACATGAACGGTAGGCATTAGCAGCACATGGAAGACTAATTTCTTAGACGGCCTTGTACGTATGTTCAGTGTCGAAAGCAGTCTTGAAGTAATTATATAACTGAAATAGTAGGAAGAAACTGACATGTGAATAAACAGGATCAGTGATGCTGGATTGACTCAGAGTGATGGGGGAAGAGAAACTTGGTACAAGAGTACAAATAATGTGTAGAAACGTTCTGGCACAATGAAACTGTGTAGAAGACCGGGACTCGAGCGTGGTACCTTTGCTTTATGCTGTCAAGCGCTCTACCGTCTGCGCTATTCAGGCACGGCTGAAGATCAGTCCTCACAGTTTTATTCCACCAGTATCTCATCTCCTATCTTCCAGACTTTCTAGAAATTTTCTTGCACACCTTGCGAGGCACCCGGGTTCTAGTCCCGGTCCAGCACACAGTTTTAATCTGCCTGGATGTTTCATGTCTGTGCATGCTCCGTTGTAGAGTGAAAATCCACTCTGGAACTAATGGTTTATTTGAGTGGTTTTATCATATCAGAACAATCCTTAAAAATAGTTCTCCATACATACAAGACATAGAACGCAGGTTGGTTACGGCACACGTTACAGTTTAACAGCAACTTGTGCGTGTGATACCGAGTATCAGCTTCAGACTTACAATTATCATAAACGAATATAAACTTAAAGAAGTAGAGAGATTGGTTCTATACAAAACGAAGCACGCTAGTAATATTCTTTTGTAACTCTGAGGATTCATTCTCTTAGTCTGTTAGTAACAATGACTGACACTCCCTGCTATTCGGACACAAAAAATACTTTCTTTAGGCTTTCGTATCTCAATTGGCGAAAACGGGACTCGTTGGATAACTCTTGTCCGCCTGCTAAGAACTCTTTTTCAAGATTGAGGTACCAAGCCGAAATGTATGTCAAATGCTAAGGTCTACGGTCTTTAAGCGGTGTAAAAAATTTGCCCTTTAAGTCATACAATCAAAAGATGCAGCCATCTGCAAAGGTCACAGTTTCTCATGAATGAAGTTGAAATTTATTTGAAATGCTAAGGTCTGCGGTCCCTTGGCGGTGTACAAAATTTATGCTTGTAAGTCAATCAGAGACACGGCTACTTAATGTCACATATTTTGACACTCTCAAACTCACTTATCAAAACCTATAAGGTGTTTGCCTTTGAAGTAAAATCATTTAATCTGCGGCAATCAGTGTTTTACAGTACAAGTAGAGGAAAAGAATCCGAAAGTTGTTAACAATCTGACTAGATATATGCCATTTGTTGTTCGTCTGTCTGTATGTACGTATGTACGTCTGGTAAGACCTCGTTTGCTCAGGTCCAGGTACAGATGTAAAGTTGAAATTTATATCACACACCAAAGTTTACTGTCCCTTGGCACTGCAATAAGTTTAATCTTCTAAGTCATTGCAGTCTAAAGATATAGCCATTTATGTCATATATTTTGATGCTCACAAACTCATTTGTCAAAGTACGTAGATGGCCTATCTATATACATAATCACTTTTAATATGTTATCAGTCATCAGCATTTGTATTCCTATTAACTGAAATAATCAGAAACCTGTTGCACAAAAGAAATTTTATTTCCTTTACCATTTCCAGCACCTAATGCCTTTCATCATAAGTTATCAGTATCTCACTATTTGCCAGTGTCAAATATTAGATCCATGTAGCATTTTTCTGTGCTCATGTGGTTCATAGTGCCTGCACAAATACGGCATAAGGAAGCCAAACAACTGGAGCTGCAGTTTTGGTATGATTTCTGCACGTGTTTTGCTTCCTTATTTTTTTCCAGGCACTACGAACCACTTGAGCACAGAAATAGGCTGGAAGCATCTTATTTTTGACACTTACAAGTAGTGCGATAGCTATAACCCTTTGAAGAAGGGCACAAGATGCCTGTTACAGGTACAATTATTTAAATTAATAATGAAATTTGTA
Source organism: Schistocerca nitens (assembly GCF_023898315.1). Taxonomy (NCBI): domain Eukaryota; kingdom Metazoa; phylum Arthropoda; class Insecta; order Orthoptera; family Acrididae; genus Schistocerca; species Schistocerca nitens. The sequence continues at coordinate 27,866,281 of NC_064614.1, forward strand.
TGGAGAGTCCTGTTAGTATCATTATTTGTTAAAGTGAAATTTAATACTGCTCCACAAAAATCAGAAGGACTGTGCAAAAACACCTGCCCATTAAGATGATCAACATTCATATTGATGTCGTCTATGGCTTTATAAACTGTCTGGCGTGATAGTAACGTGGCATCTCGGTGAATACGTGCTGCTGCTCGTGCGGCTGCTCGGCGAATGATTCCTTGTGACAAACATTACATGACCTTGAACACCGGAAGTCTTTTTCCTGCATTATTGCGTTATAAGCGCTTAATATCCATCAGAATAACTCAGGCCAGAAGACATTTTATCCCGTGACGGTCTAGTAAAATATAAGCGAGCGTTGCTGGCGCCCATGTCATGGGCCCTCACACAGGAGACAGTGTGTTATATACTCCGTGTGAGGCTGCTCTGCACACGCCAGACAGTTTATAAAGCTGTAGATAATATCTACATGAAAGTCGACCACACTAATGGGCAGGTGTCTTTGCACGGCCCTTCTGTTTTTCGTGGAGGAGTGCTTAATTTCGCTCTACAAAATAATGGTACCAATAGAGCTGGCAATGGATGGGTGACTGTAGCAATTGTACGGTACCCAGGAGACAAAGTGTCTAAAGTTGAAGGATTAGAGGCGTTTTACGATAGAGACATTATGCCTATCGTACATATCATATAGCTAAAGTGTATAACAGAGATATTGGAGTTTCATATTTTATGTCTACAATGCCTCTTACTTTAAGAACTAATAATCAACGTAAAATTGATGAATATGAATCTGTATGTGTCTGGGCTAAAGGCTCAGGCAATTGTTATGATGTTCAAATTGTAGGTGATTTGATTCACTATTACAGAAATTAATAAAGTTCCTTTCCTTTCTTTGTGTCTTTTCTTGTTTAAAAAAAAATACAATCTCTGGTTGGCACACAGTGATGTACTCCGTGTGAGGCATCTCTGTGTGACCTTGAATGGGACTTAGCCGCTGAACGCGGTTTCGCGCATGCGCACTGCTCATTTCAAGATGGCGGCGCCCATGTCACGGGCCTCCCACAGAGTATATAAGACACTGTCTTCTGTGGGAGGGCCTGTGACATGGGCGCCAGCAACGATCGTTTATATTTTACTAGACTGTGATGGGATAAAATGTCTTCCGGCCTGTGTTATTCTTATGGGGATTAAGCGCTGATAACGCAGTAATGCAGGAAAAAGACTTCTGGTGTTCAAGGTCTGCGATCGACGCCCACCAACGCCCTTTTAATAGAAGCAGGGGAGATGCCCTTGAGCATTAGGAGCCAAATGTTATCGGACAAATTCTACATTCAAGGCATGGCCATTATGGACAGTTCCGTCTATCAAAGTAGAGACTGCATTTATCGACTGTGGATTGCCAGCCATTTGTGCCAGCTTTGACACTTGGTCACCTGTCATACATTCTATACGACGTTCAGCGCATCTACCTTTTTTTGAATATGATCTTCAAACGCTCTGCTCCCAGATCGTAGTCCATTATTTAATTACGACCTGGCTGGACAGTACTAATGTCAACGTTGGCTTCAATCGTCTCGTTCAAGCACAATGGCCGGGTTTTCTCTGTGTATATACCGATGGCTCCAAAATTCCGCAAGAAGAGTGTACAGGATGCGCTTTTTTCTGCCCTCAGATCCAGATCTGCAAAACCTTCAAACAGCCTATGAGCACTTCTATTTTTATGGCGGAGACTGTGGCAGTTTTGGAAGCACTTAAGTTTGTCTCTAGCACTTACTTCTCCAAGATATTGATAGTATCTGACTCGCAAAGCGTTCTTAAAAACATTCAGTACAATCGATGGAACAAAACAACCAACAGTTATATCTTGGATGTGATATCTGAATATATTCGCAGCACACGCACGGGCCGGACGATCCACTTGTTGTGGGTACCTTCCCACTCTGGTATCCTCTATAATGATGAAGTTGATGCATTAGCCAAACAAGAGGCAACCTTAGGCACCGTCCTGGATCTGCACCTTCCTTATACAGACTACTTAGGTGAAGTCAAGGATCACGCAAGACAACAATGGCAGGAAATGAGAACGTTTCTCAACAGACAAAAGGCGGTTATTACGCAGTGCTACAACCTCGGATTCCTTCACAGCCGTGGATCATGAGGACACATCTGGACCGATCCACGATTTCTACCATCATAAGACTCCGCTTCAATCATGCCTCTTTCCCACAACATCTACATCGGATCAACGTTTACAGTTCACCAGCATGTGAGTGTGACCCTGAGTCGGAAGCTGATGTCAACCACATCTTATTTATGTGCCCCAAATTTGACCGTGAACGGTTGGTCTTTCTGAAGACATTGCTGAGTATGGGCTACCATCTTCCTCAATCAGCTTCTTCTCTTTTGTGTACTAAAGACGTTCGTCTATATAAGGTGATAGTTAACTTCATCAAGAGTACTGGTCACAATCTGTATGTTTTAATGGTGTACGCCGGCCGAAGTGGCCGTGCGGTTAAAGGCGCTGCAGTCTGGAACCACAAGACCGCTACGGTCGCAGGTTCGAATCCTGCCTCGGGCATGGATGTTTGTGATGTCCTTAGGTTAGTTCGGTTTAACTAGTTCTAAGTTCTAGGGGACTAATGACCTCAGCAGTTGAGTCCCATAGTGCTCAGAGCCATTTGAACCATTTTTTTAATGGTGTACGTAAATTGCAAATATGTCTTGCTGATGAAGATATTTCAGAATTGGTGTGAATTGTAAGCCAAGGCACTTTTAGTTATTTTCCAATTCAATTCAATTCAATTTTTAAAACATTATGTACAAACTTGTAACAGTTAAGCTTTTTATTCTTGTAAATATGCATTTCTGTATTCGTTTATTCAATTATGTGTACATTGTCACTATGTGTTGCTGATGGCTAAATTGAGTACACACTCAAAGGCAAAAAAAAAAAAAAAAAAGTCATGTTGCGTAACTCCCGTCTGCAGGCAGCAGCCGTGTTAGATAACACAGAGAGTCAGTCCAGTTAGTTTTTCTTTCTTCAGATGTTGTAGATCACATGCATGTGTTTTTGCTTTGTCTTCATTTGCCTCAATATGTGGTACTTGTTATAAGAAAAAGTTAACAGCAGCTATGGAATCCATCTGTATCGTGATGAGACGCTGCGTGTCGTCTGCGCTGTATGAACAGGTGGTGAGCTACTCTGGTGAGTAAACAAGAGCAGGGGGGCTGGGAAAGCCACTCAGGACGGGATTTGTCGGGGCCGCATTCCTGCCCGGATCTCCTGCTGCGAGCCTCGGAGCGTCCCGGGGTGGGGGCGGTGGAGACGGGGCTTCGCGGCGAGATGAGACGCGAGGGCGCCGGGGGTGGGGAATGAACTGCGGCTCTGGGGGGGAGGGGGGCTGCCACGTGACGGAGGCCGCCTGCCGGCTCCACGTGGCCGCTGCTGCAGGGCCACAGGTTCCTTCCGGGAAGGTCGTGCGGGATCAGGCAGTCACGTGGGCGTGGTAGCAAAGGGCGGAGGTGCAACCGCTGGCCGGAGAATCCAGCTCATGAGGTTCTCGAGCGAGCAGGCACCGACTTACTGGTGGACAGAATCGGAAACGTCAGGGAAGCGAGCACTCTGTTCTTGTGAATCAAGTTGAATCGAATGCACATTGGATAACTGAGAACTTATACTAGTATGGTGTAGCGGCTAGTAATACTGTCTGCGTACCACAGGTACAACGGTATTTTAGTTCTGAATAACAGATAATTTTCGGTATTTGTTTCCTTTCGGTTTTATTTTTTATTTTTACCAATAGCCAGTAAATTGCCATAATAGCATATACACTCCTGGAAATGGAAAAAAGAACACATTGACACCGGTGTGTCAGACCCACCATACTTGCTCCGGACACTGCGAGAGGGCTGTACAAGCAATGATCACACGCACGGCACAGCGGACACACCAGGAACCGCGGTGTTGGCCGTCGAATGGCGCTAGCTGCGCAGCATTTGTGCACCGCCGCCGTCAGTGTCAGCCAGTTTGCCGTGGCATACGGAGCTCCATCGCAGTCTTTAACACTGGTAGCATGCCGCGACAGCGTGGACGTGAACCGTATGTGCAGTTGACGGACTTTGAGCGAGGGCGTATAGTGGGCATGCGGGAGGCCGGGTGGACGTACCGCCGAATTGCTCAACACGTGGGGCGTGAGGTCTCGACAGTACATCGATGTTGTCGCCAGTGGTCGGCGGAAGGTGCACGTGCCCGTCGACCTGGGACCGGACCGCAGCGACGCACGGATGCACGCCAAGACCGTAGGATCCTACGCAGTGCCGTAGGGGACCGCACCGCCACTTCCCAGCAAATTAGGGACACTGTTGCTCCTGGGGTATCGGCGAGGACCATTCGCAACCGTCTCCATGAAGCTGGGCTACGGTCCCGCACACCGTTAGGCCGTCTTCCGCTCACGCCCCAACATCGTGCAGCCCGCCTCCAGTGGTGTCGCGACAGGCGTGAATGGAGGGACGAATGGAGACGTGTCGTCTTCAGCGATGAGAGTCGCTTCTGCCTTGGTGCCAATGATGGTCGTATGCGTGTTTGGCGCCGTGCAGGTGAGCGCCACAATCAGGACTGCATACGACCGAGGCACACAGGGCCAACACCCGGCATCATGGTGTGGGGAGCGATCTCCTACACTGGCCGTACACCACTGGTGATCGTCGAGGGGACACTGAATAGTGCACGGTACATCCAAACCGTCATCGAACCCATCGTTCTACCATTCCTAGACCGGCAAGGGAACTTGCTGTTCCAACAGGACAATGCACGTCCGCATGTATCCCGTGCCACCCAACGTGCTCTAGAAGGTGTAAGTCAACTACCCTGGCCAGCAAGATCTCCGGATCTGTCCCCCATTGAGCATGTTGGGACTGGATGAAGCGTCGTCTCACGCGGTCTGCACGTCCAGCACGAACGCTGGTCCAACTGAGGCGCCAGGTGGAAATGGCATGGCAAGCCGTTCCACAGGACTACATCCAGCATCTCTACGATCGTCTCCATGGGAGAATAGCAGCCTGCATTGCTGCGAAAGGTGGATATACACTGTACTAGTGCCGACATTGTGCATGCTCTGTTGCCTGTGTCTATGTGCCTGTGGTTCTGTTCAAATGGCTCTGAGCACTATGGGACTCAACTGCTGAGGTCATTAGTCCCCTAGAACTTAGAACTAGTTAAACCTAACTACCCTAGGGACATCACAAACATCCATGCCCGAGGCAGGATTCGAACCTGCGACCGTAGCGGTCTTGCGGTTCCAGACTGCAGCGCCTTTAACCGCACGGCCACTTCGGCCGGCCCTGTGGTTCTGTCAGTGTGATCATGTGATGTATCTGACCCCAGGAATGTGTCAATAAAGTTTCCCCTTCCTGGGACAATGAATTCACGGTGTTCTTATTTCAATTTCCAGGAGTGTAGCTGTAGCAACAGTTCTAAAAATTTTCGCCTTCAAGTAAAAATTTTCTTGAAAAGAGTAATTTTCATTTATGAAATTTGCATTGGTTTGAAGTACTGCGTTATCATAGAAAATGGAAAAGGCGTTCAGTACCATTTTAATAACAATGCCGACAGATTATTGACAAACACATGCCATAAAACTTTCTACAGTATTTCTGAGACAATAACGACCCTGTTGCGTGTGTCGTGGCTTAAGGTACTTGTGTTCGTGCAGCGTGCAAGACTTATCCCCACCTGGTCTAGCGGTAGTTTTTCACTGTCGTCGCCGGACATCCGTTGTATTTCAGAATAACACCAGCCCTAGGCTCAAAAATGGTTCATATGGCTCTGAGCACTATGGGACTCAACATCTGAGGTCATCAATCCCGTAGAACTTAGAAGTACTTAAACCTAACTAACCGAAGGACTTCACACACATCCATGCCCGAGGCAGGATTCGAACCTGAGACCGTAGCGGTCACGCGGTTTCAAACTGTAGCGCCGAGGACCGCTTGGCCACATCGACCGGCACCATCTCTAGTCTGGAAATGTTTCTATGAAGTAACGTAGCAGAGTAGTACAATGTTTCATTTCTTTTAAAAAAGATTACTGATTTGTCTACCATTGCTATCAATAATAGGAGACGAAGGTAAGTATGGTAACAGTAGTAAATTAAAAACTTAAAATAATTTTGCCGTAGCATACAATAAATAGTGCATCTATATAATATGATTATCTAATTGAAGCTTTTGAGAACGGAAAAATTAACGCGAAAAACAGAGTTCCTTAACCTCAGTTTTCACCCTTTAGCACTGACATTTCATAATGCGCAAATGATGGCGTGATACGCGACTACAATATGAATTTCAAAACATTTGAATCAGTAAGAGAGTACTGGTGACTTTTTTTGTCTTCAACTTATCGATAAAAGCAGCGAACCGTAGCCTTCTAAGGTTTCTTTGATTTGCCTGTTCAGTTTAATATTTGGATTCTATGCATCCTAAAATTGAGTGTCAGTTCTTTCTTTTCTTTAAATTTTTGTTGGATCTCTACTTTTACTACAGGGAATAACAGGAATAAAAGAACTGAATATCGGTGATTTGAGAAACCAGTTATTTTAAGTGGTTTTAATAGCTTAAATTGGCGGGAAAAAAGCCGATGTAATCGAAAGGCTGTTGTTTCATCGATAACCGCCATCTCTAAAACACCCTGTACATAGAAACCTGAATGGCCATGCCATTTCCTCAACATTGTTTGCCCTAAAATTCATCCTAAATTACTGAGCATGGACCCCTGGTAACGGAATACGACCTCCAGCAATAATACCTCGGATGTGGTAGAACTCTTGCAAATGCATTAAATGGCTAACACGAAATGATACTGTATTTTTTAGTTTAAAACAATGCCTACAAATATAGTACAGCACACTATCAGGAATTCTTAAGCCTTTTCTTATAGATTACGACTTATCTCGATGACGCACTTTCAGCAACTGTATTTCCTCAAGAACTGTATCACATGGTCTTACCTGCAATGTCGTGAAAATTCTATAAAGTCAATAGCGAAAGCGATGCATAACTATGTCCTGTGGCCCATGAAAGTAATGCAGTGGTCGGTGAAGGACATAGGTCGGCATCACAGACAAAAGCAAGCAATGAATTCACAAGCGCCACCAAAAGCACTAAAAACTATTACTGTGATCAAAAGTATTCTACACAATGGATTGCCCCACGAGGCCAAATAGCACACGTACAGCACTGTAGCTTTGCATTGTCATATAAAACATTTTCAAAATACCAATAGAAAGCTGAATATCGTGATTTTAACGAGTACGAAAGACAGCGATAGTAAGTCACTGAAACGGATACCATTATCTATGTGTCCTTGTGAGATCGAATAGACCACAAAAGAATTATAAAATTCCTTAGTACCTTGAATGAAAACAGTACACGACAAGTTAGTACTATTTTATATTGCTTTGAAGCATATGTAAATTCCAGCAATGTAACTGAAACTAAAGTGCGTGAAACAAATTGCATGTCACCATATACACTGGTGGATAACAAATCTCAGCATCAAAAGTGATTAATGTAGAGTAATGAGATTTTCGAAATACATTTGCCTACGTAACATATGTAAGTGATTAAAGTTGCAAGATCACACGTCAACGTAAGTGCGAAATAAGTAATTGCAGATGTGAAATAATAATAGCCACTGTAACCACCCTAATGTAGGATGCAAGCATGAAAACGTGCCAGATTTATTTATTTATTTATTTACACGTCAAGTTCCGTTGGACCAAATTGAGGAGCAAATCTCCAATGTCATGGAACGTGTCAGTACATGAAATTACAACGTAAAAGTAATACCAGATAAAAATAAATGTTCATAAACCCGAAAAAAGTCAGTCCATAAGTTTAAGTAAACCCCATCAACACTACAATAATAATCAGCTTAATTTTTCGAGAAATTCCTCAACAGAATAGAAGGAGTGACCCATGAGGAAACTCTTTAGTTTCGATTCAAAAAAATGGTTCAAATGGCTCTGAGCACTATGGGACTTAACATCTATGGTCATCAGTCCCCTAGAACTTAGAACTACTTAAACCTAACTAACCTAGGGACTTCACACAACACCCAGCCATCACGAGGCAGAGAAAATCCCTGACCCCGCCGGGAATCGAACCCGGGAACCCGGGCGTGGGAAGCGAGAACGCTACCGCACGACCACGAGATGCGGGCAGTTTCGATTCGAAAGCGCGTGGATTACTGCTAAGATTTTTGAATTGGAGTGGTAGCTTATTGAAAATGGATGCAGCAGTGTACTACACACCTCTCCGCACAAGAGTTTAGGAAGTCCGATCCAAATGCAGGTTTGATTTCTGCCGAGTATTAACCGAGTGAAAGCTGCTTATTCTTGGGAATGAGCTAATCTTGTTAACAAGAAATGACAGGAAGGAATATATATATATATCGAGAGGCCAATGTCAAAATACCCAGACTCGTGAACAGAGGTCGACAAGAGGTTCGTGATGTTACACCACTTACTGCTTGAACCGCCCGTTCCTGAGTCAAAAATATCCATTTAGATGTCAGTTTGTGGCATGAAGTTCCATTCCTGTTGCACATGGTCGGTCAATACAGGAATAGTTATCGCTGTTTGTGGATGATTGTGGAGTTCTCACATATGTGCTCGATTGGAGACAGATTGGGCAGCCCAAGGCAATATTTCGATGCTCGTAGAACATGTTGGGTTATTGTAGTGGCATGTGGGCGAGTATTAACCTGTTAGGAAACACTCCCTGGTTCTAATGGTTCTGATGGCTCTGAGCACTATGGGACTTAACTTCTGAGGTCATCAGTCCCCTAGAACTTAGAACTACTTAAATGTAACTAACCTAAGGACATCACACACATCCATGCCCGAGGCAGGATTCGAACCCGCGACCGTAGCGGTCACGCAATTCCAGACTGGAGCGCCTAGAACCGCTCGGCCACTCCGGCCGGCAAACACTCCCTGAAACACTGCTCTTGAATGGCAGCAAAACTGGTCGAATTACGAAACTTACGTCCAAAATTGCAGTTAGGGTGCATGAGACAACTACGAGGGTGCTCCCGTTGTCATACTAAACCGCACACCACACCATAACTCCAGGTGTATGTCCAGTGTGTCTAGGGCGCAGACAGGTTGGTTGCAGGTTCTCAACTGGCCTCCATCTAACCAACACACGGCCATCACTGGCGCCGAGGCAGAACCAACTATCATCAGAAAACACAACAGACGTCCACTTTGACCTACAAGGAGCTCTCGCTTGACGCCTGTGAAATGGAAATGAGGGTGGTTCCGGGTCAGGGGAATACACGTTCCTGTCAGTGTGCCTCGGAGCAATACTTGATGTAAAAGATTTTTAATAGCTCGCTGTGTCACTGTAATGCCAACTGCTACTCACAAGGGAACCTCCCCATCGCACCCCCCTCAGATTTAGTTGTAAGTTGGCACAGTGGATAGGCCCTGAAAAACTGAACACAGATCAATCGAGAAAACAGGAAGAAGTTGTGTGGAACTATGAAAAAAATAAGCAAAATATACAAACTGAGTAGTCCATGCGTAAAATAGGCAACATCAAGGAGACTGTGAGTTCTGGCGCTGCAGTCCGGAACCGCGGGACCGCTACGGTCGCAGGTTCGAATCCTGCCTCGGGCATGGGTGTGTGTGATGTCCTTAGGTTAGTTAGGTTTAAGTAGTTCTAAGTTCTAGGGGACTTATGACCTAAGATGTTGAGTCCCATAGTGCTCAGAGCCATTTGAGACTGTGAGCTCAAGAGCGCCGTGGTCACGTGGTTAGCGTGAGCATTTGCGGAACGAGAGGTCCTTGGTTCAAGTCTATCCTCGAGTAAGAAGTTTAATTTTTTATTTTCCGACAATTATCAAAGATCAGGCAATCACACATATTTAACTTCGCTCTCCAAAAATCCAGGACATGTTCAGATTTGCTTGGACATATACAGGATTTGACGGTCTACACACGGAAAAATATGAAAACGTTAAAAACATGTTTTGACAGAGCACGGGGAAAACTGTGCAACTGTGAAACTGTTGCATTCATTTGTTGCAGTTTATGTGACAAACTCTTATGTTTTCATCAGTTTCTTTGGAGTGATTATCACATCCACAAGAAAACCTAAATTGGGCAAGGTAGAAGAATCTTTTTACTCATTCGCCAAGTGTACAAGTTAGGTGGGTCGACAACATATTCCTGTCATGTGGCGCACATGCCGTCACCACTGTCGTATAGAAAATACCAGACGGATTTTCCTGTGGAGGAATCGGTTGACCTATGACCTTGCGATCAAATGTTTTCAGTTCCCATTGGAGAGGCACGTCCTTTCGTCTACTAATCGCACGGTTTTGCGGTGCGGTCGCAAAAAACAGACACTAAACTTATTAGAGTGAACAGAGACGTCAATGAACGAACGGACAGATCATAACTTTGCGAAAAGAAAAAAATTAAAATTTCCACTTGAGGGAAGACTTGAACCAAGGACCTCTCATTCCGCAGCTGCTCACGCAAACCACGGGACCATGGTGCCCCTCAGCTCATGTTCTTCCTGATGTTGCCTATCTTGCGCATGGACTACTCAGTTCGTATATTTTGCTTATTTTTTCATAGTTCCACACAACTTCTTCCTGTTTTCTCGATTGATCTGTGTTCAGTTTTTCTGGGCCTATCCACTGTGCTAACTTATAACTAAATCTGAGGGGGGTGCGATGGGGAGGTTCCCTTGTCAGATTACTGCTGCGTTCTAGTACGATGAGCCAGAGCCGTACGCCAAACACGATGGTCTTTCCTCTCGATAGTGCCACATGGCCGTCCGGAGCCTGGTTTTCTTGAGACCGTATATTCTATTGACCACCCCTGCCAGAAATCATGCACATTGGCTACATTCCTGCCACGTTTTTCTGCAGTGTCGTAGAAGAAGCATCCAGCTTCTCGTAGCCCTCTTACACGACCTCATTAAAACTTAGTGATGTGTTGCTGATGACGTCTTTGTCACCTTAACAGCAGTATCGATAAGCATCGATTCACCACGTCTAGTCTGAAAGGTAACTAATTCCCACAACCATTACAGCGTGTATGTGAAGGAAACCCGAGTTGCATACTCATAGTGGTGCTACTAGGGCCACTCTTATGCGACTAGCATGAAATCTGAACTGACATCATCGTTCAGATATAGAAACACGCCTACCAACTTTAGTTTTTGTCACACAACTCCTTCTTGGTTCGTGCGGCCTCCACCGTCGGAGGTTCGAATCCTCCCTCGGGTATGGGTGTGTGTGTTTCCCTTAGGGTAAGTTAGTTAAAGTTAGATGAAGTAGTGTGTAAGCCTAGGGACTGATGACCTCAGCAGTTTGGAATTTCCAATTTCTTTTTCCTTCTTGGTGTTGCGATTTTGTTTTCCGTCACTGTACTTCGATAAGGTAGGCTGAATATACCCATCTCGAACCACGCATTACAAGTGTACATATTAATCCATTCGACGAAGAAGCAGGTATCACAGTAAAATTTCTTCAGCCACACAATCATCATCATCATCACCATATCCAGTTTTGTTTCAGGCTACCTCGTCTGCTTCAGATTCACGTAAACAGCGTGAAGAAGCAAACCCTTTTGCTACCTAGTAATAGACTAGTTATTGGGAGAGATGGCTTCCCCCACACTGTCTTTGGAATTTCAAGGTAAAGTGAGGTCACCTTCTCCGTGTGCTTATGACAAAGAGCTGCGCAACTGTGTACAACACAAATAATACACTCCTGGAAATGGCAAAAAGAACACATTGACACCGGTGTGTCAGACCCACCATACATGCTCCGGACACTGCGAGAGGGCTGTACAAGCAATGATCACACGCACGGCACAGCGGACACACCAGGAACCGCGGTGTTGGCCGTCGAATGGCGCTAGCTGCGCAGCATTTGTGCACCGCCGCCGTCAGTGTCAGCCAGTTTGCCGTGGCATACGGAGCTCCATCGCAGTCTTTAACACTGGTAGCATGCCGCGACAGCGTGGACGTGAACCGTATGTGCAGTTGACGGACTTTGAGCGAGGGCGTATAGTGGGCATGCGGGAGGCCGGGTGGACGTACCGCCGAATTGCTCAACACGTGGGGCGTGAGGTCTCCACAGTACATCGATGTTGTCACCAGTGGTCGGCGGAAGGTGCACGTGCCCGTCGACCTGGGACCGGACCGCAGCGACGCACGGATGCACGCCAAGACCGTAGGATCCTACGCAGTGCCGTAGGGGACCGCACCGCCACTTCCCAGCAAATTAGGGACACTGTTGCTCCTGGGGTATCGGCGAGGACCATTCGCAACCGTCTCCATGAAGCTGGGCTACGGTCCCGCACACCGTTAGGCCGTCTTCCGCTCACGCCCCAACATCGTGCAGCCCGCCTCCAGTGGTGTCGCGACAGGCGTGAATGAGGGACGAATGGAGACGTGTCGTCTTCAGCGATGAGAGTCGCTTCTGCCTTGGTGCCAATGATGGTCGTATGCGTGTTTGGCGCCGTGCAGGTGAGCGCCACAATCAGGACTGCATACGACCGAGGCACACAGGGCCAACACCCGGCATCATGGTGTGGGGAGCGATCTCCTACACTGGCCGTACACCACTGGTGATCGTCGAGGGGACACTGAATAGTGCACGGTACATCCAAACCGTCATCGAACCCATCGTTCTACCATTCCTAGACCGGCAATGGAACTTGCTGTTCCAACAGGACAATGCACGTCCGCATGTATCCCGTGCCACCCAACGTGCTCTAGACGGTGTAAGTCAACTACCCTGGCCAGCAAGATCTCCGGATCTGTCCCCCATTGAGCATGTTTGGGACTGGATGAAGCGTCGTCTCACGCGGTCTGCACGTCCAGCACGAACGCTGGTCCAACTGAGGCGCCAGGTGGAAATGGCATGGCAAGCCGTTCCACAGGACTACATCCAGCATCTCTACGATCGTCTCCATGGGAGAATAGCAGCCTGCATTGCTGCGAAAGGTGGATATACACTGCACTAGTGCCGACATTGTGCATGCTCTGTTGCCTGTGTCTATGTGCCTGTGGTTCTGTCAGTGTGATCATGTGATGTATCTGATCCCAGGAATGTGTCAATAAAGTTTCCCCTTCCTGGGACAATGAATTCACGGTGTTCTTATTTCAATTTCCAGGAGTGTATATAGATATAATGTCGTTATTTGTCCATACAGTGCCAAAGAAAAAACAACACCTTCACTGACTCTGATCAGTGGCACCAGAGTATAACATGTGCATACTGATGGGTTGTAGTGTTAGTGACTGATCTGTCACAGTCATCGGCTATCAAATGCTGCACAAGGGACCTGTCTGCAAATCTGTTTTTTTTTTAACTGTTCTGATAGGAACTGTTGTTAGTTTAAGATGAAAGTGTTTCCAACATTCATCATAGGATGCAACAATGCCCCACGGACGAGTATGCACTGATGTTGAGTAACTTTAGCTGTTTGAAAGGTTGTACACCCAGCTGCGAGAAGCTGGAGTGTCGTACCGACAGACTGATTCACGTGATGGCCACAACATGTCGGTGGTCTGTAGCTGCTTTCAGCAGTGGCCTGTGACCCGTAGACTAGGTCCTGGATGCCAGCACAGTACAGACTCACGTCAGCATCGGCACACCGCGTGAGCATCTGTGGCCCACCAAACATCATCAAAGAATGAAATCTGCGAACATTCTGCACCTGCTGCATCACCAGGACCTTTTGGTAACCACCTGATTCGAGCAGTATTAGGATCACATGTCAGTAGTAAGGAGATGGCGACATGGCTGCAATTTTGATATTAAATTGATATGCAACTCAATTGAATTGAGTCAATTAATTACATCACCCAACCCCATCCTCCCCCCCCCCCCACCCTGATGATGGCATGTGTTTTCCCCAATTGGCACATGGGTCCCCACACACTCTCACTCCCCATCCCTCGCTCCCTAACCCCCCCCCCCTCCCCTCACTTACCCTATTGTGGGGAATTTCGAGTTTCGTAGAAATTTCGAATTTTGACGGGAATTTCTGTGTCCCAATGCTGTGCTGACGTCCGACCCCAACCACCATCCGAGAATTGGCCAGAAATTAAAAATCCCCATGTCCTTTCTGTGACTCAAACCCTGTTACTTCTGGATGGGAAGCACAAGTGCACACCCCCCCCCCCCCCCACCCCCCTCACCACATGCAGACTGCCCAGATGCGGGAGAGGGAGATTATGTTAGTGCACTTTATACACTTTGGTTGCGAAAATGAAGTAAAGGTTGGTCCTAATTACGTAATTAACCATAAAGACCGGTTTCAGTTACACAGCTCCATGCATAGCGCTACACCAAGAGCACGTAGACCACAATACAGCTCAAAAATTGATGATGCCCTGCAACTGGTGTTATCCAGTTGGAAAAAAATTTCACAACACCACTCGAAACTAGTGACAAAGATACTCAAACACTGCCCTTCATCTACATCATGGCGGGAAAAAGGCTGGAGTAGAAGGTACTATCTTTATTTTTGGCGGGATATGTGTTCAACTGACTGGATGCTGGTGTTGGACAGAGAAGACTTTAATAAGTGTGTTAGATGTATGCGTACAGCTGAGGACTGTGCCTATCGCCGTTTGCCATCAGAGTTGGCTAGCCTTCCACTCCTTTGCTTAACAATTAGGCTGCAGCACAGGTAATCGAAATTCCGGAAAGCCAATACACACTACCACACTCGATGACCAAGCAGTGGCGAAATGATTAGTACACGGGGCTCACATTTGGGAGGACGACGATTCAGAACCATGTCCGCCTATCCAATCTTAGCTTTCCCATGATTTCCGTAAATCACTTCAGGCATATGCCAAGTGCCTTTGAAAGGGCATGCCCGACTTCCTTCCTTATCCTTCCCTAATCCAGTTGGACCAAGACCTCGCTGTTTAGTCCCTTCCCCCAAATCAACCAACCAACGAACAACTGTTGGAAAGTACTTCACTGTTCTAATTACACATCGAAATTGTCATGAAAAAAACCAGCACTCAATATCAGTGGGTCATAATGCAACACATGTACTAGGGATGGGGGAAAATTGTTGTCCCATAACAATGAACCATGGGACACAGGTAGCATGTGTTCTTATCCATATGTAGTCATGAACCATGCTACACTCCTGGAAATAGAAAAAAGAACACATTGACACCGGTGTGTCTGACCCACCATACTTGCTCCGGACACTGCGAGAGGGCTGTACAAGCAATGATCACACGCACGGCACAGCGGACACACCAGGAACCGCGGTGTTGGCCGTCGAATGGCGCTAGCTGCGCAGCATTTGTGCACCGCCGCCGTCAGTATCAGCCAGTTTGCCGTGGCATACGGAGCTCCATCGCAGTCTTTAACACTGGTAGCATGCCGCGACAGCGTGGACGTGAACCGTATGTGCAGTTGACGGACTTTGAGCGAGGGCATATAGTGGGCATGCGGGAGGCCGGGTGGACGTACCGCCGAATTGCTCAACACGTGGGGCGTGAGGTCTCGACAGTACATCGATGTTGTCGCCAGTGGTCGGCGGAAGGTGCACGTGCCCGTCGACCTGGGACCGGACCGCAGCGACGCACGGATGCACGCCAAGACCGTAGGATCCTACGCAGTGCCGTAGGGGACCGCACCGCCACTTCCCAGCAAATTAGGGACACTGTTGCTCCTGGGGTATCGGCGAGGACCATTCGCAACCGTCTCCATGAAGCTGGGCTACCGTCCCGCACACAGTTAGGCCGTCTTCTGCTCACGCCCCAACATCGTGCAGCCCGCCTCCAGTGGTGTCGCGACAGGCGTGAATGGAGGGACGAATGGAGACGTGTCG
Organism: Schistocerca nitens; assembly: GCF_023898315.1. Taxonomy (NCBI): domain Eukaryota; kingdom Metazoa; phylum Arthropoda; class Insecta; order Orthoptera; family Acrididae; genus Schistocerca; species Schistocerca nitens. The sequence goes on from NC_064614.1 coordinate 27,882,165, forward strand.
TCTTCAGCAATGAGAGTCGCTTCTGCCTTGGTGCCAATGATGGTCGTATGCGTGTTTGGCGCCGTGCAGGTGAGCGCCACAATCAGGACTGCATACGACCGAGGCACACAGGGCCAACACCCGGCATCATGGTGTGGGGAGCGATCTCCTACTCTGGCCGTACACCATTGGTGATCGTCGAGGGGACACTGAATAGTGCACGGTACATCCAAACCGTCATCGAACCCATCGTTCTACCATTCCTAGACCGGCAAGGGAACTTGCTGTTCCAACAGGACAATGCACGTCCGCATGTATCCCATGCCACCCAACGTGCTCTAGAAGGTGTAAGTCAACTACCCTGGCCAGGTGGAAATGGCATGGCAAGCCGTTCCACAGGACTACATCCAGCATCTCTACGATCGTCTCCATGGGAGAATAGCAGCCTGCATTGCTGCGAAAGGTGGATATACACTGTACTAGTGCCGACATTGTGCATGCTCTGTTGCCTGTGTCTATGTGTCTGTGGTTCTGTCAGTGTGATCATGTGATGTATCTGACCCCAGGAATGTGTCAATAAAGTTTCCCCTTCCTGGGACAGCCGGCCGCGGTGGTCTAGCGGTTCTGGCGCTGCAGTCCGGAACCGCGGGACTGCTACGGTCGCAGGTTCGAATCCTGCCAGGGGCATGGGTGTGTGTGATGTCCTTAGGTTAGTTAGGTTTAAGTAGTTCTAAGTTCTAGGGGACTTATGACCTAAGATGTTGAGTCCCATAGTGCTCAGAGCCATTTGAGCCCTTCCTGGGACAATGAATTCACGGTGTTCTTATTTCAATTTCCAGGAGTGTATTTAGAGCCACTCTTACACCCCCTCATCCCTGCCTCTAGCTCCATCTCCCTATCGTAGTAGGGATACGAGCATTTTCAAACGACCAGCCGCCACCACTTCCACGAGCCACCTATGCTGACCTCAGCCTCACACTGTATCTGAGGGCAGAGGCTTCAGTCCAATGCATCTCGGGCAAAGCATTTGGATGGTCAGTCCAGCTGGTCAAGGCAGACATTCTGTGCTAACGACATCAACATACACAATACGTGGCCATAACACCCTTGAACAAAGTGAGATAAATGACAGCTACTCCGATTGTGACTTATTAGTCTCTGTGCCACACTCACAGCCCCCAACATTGCTCCCCATGCCGCCAGCATACCGCCATCGTCAGCTGTTCTGCAATGTAGAACACATGTATTAAACCTCAATACACTTCCTATAAGCGAACATCTATTTAAAAAAAAGAGAAAACGCAATCGTGAGGATAATAAATTTTCTGAATCCACGAAAACAGATGCAGTCTTTTTTTTACGACATCCAGCAAAATGAAATACCTACAGTACTGTGACAATTACAGATGACTCTACTGCGAAGGTTGAGTTACTCATTCTACAAATGTATTAACATATCACACATATGCTAAACATGTGCACCTTGCATAAAATGGAGAAAAAAAGTACACTATTTGGGTGCGAAAACTACCAAACACTGCAGAATGTCCTTGTTATTCCGAAACTTCCATGTGAAAGAAAAATCGAGGATTTAAACTCCGAAGGGTAATACATCTATGTTATGTGATTTCTTTCAGCCTTAAGGACAAAGTTATGTGGCTTGAGTCATCCTTCGAATTCAACTCAGTGTCTATAAAAATAGTCATGCACATGTATATACAAACAGTCCAGAAATATGAAAGAACATTACAGAATACAGCCTTTCAAGCCATTTTATCACATGTCGGAAGACCCACAATCAATTTACGTTTGGAAACAACAAGCTATCACTCAAGAGGAGTTGTTGTTTTGTACCCTACGCCAGGCACTGTTTTACCATTGTAATGCTATGGCACACTGTAATTTGCGGGACAAAGAGTTAGAATATGTCTTGTAATAGAACCTCCTAAGTTACCTAGTAGAGAACCCTATGAAATTCCTCCAATACATCGAAAACAAATATCGTCTGGGTGCTTACATTCGAAAGTTTTGCTCCATAACTCCACTGTACCAAACTTTGTGTAATGTTTCTGTCATGTAGAAGATGATCATTCACAATAACAGCAGATCCTTGTGTTCTGGTTTCGTAAGCTATGTAATCATCATAGATTACATTAGATTAGATTAGATTTACTTTCATTCCAATTGATCTGTAGTGAGGAGGTCCTCCAGGAAGTGGAACATGTCAGAAAAACAACAATACATGACAAATATTTACAACTAAAACAAATAAGCTAATGTACCATTCCACAGGTCCCTAGTGGAATGATCGTCATTTTTTAATGAACACTATATGAAAGTCATTTTACAAATACTAATGCACTGAATTTAAAATAAAAAAAAGTTTTTATTTATTTATAAGGTAATAAACATATAATACAACTACTATAATACTTATTTACAATGAACACATTACTGCACTGAAATTGTGCAGAGGTTATTTTGTACTTATATATACACTCCTGGAAATTGAAATAAGAACACCGTGAATTCATTGTCCCAGGAAGGGGAAACTTTATTGACACATTCCTGGGGTCAGATACATCACATGATCACACTGACAGAACCACAGGCACATAGACACAGGCAACAGAGCATGCACAATGTCGGCACTAGTACAGTGTATATCCACCTTTCGCAGCAATGCAGGCTGCTATTCTCCCATGGAGACGATCGTAGAGATGCTGGATGTAGTCCTGTGGAACGGCTTGCCATGCCATTTCCACCTGGCGCCTCAGTTGGACCAGCGTTCGTGCTGGACTTGCAGACCGCGTGGGACGACGCTTCATCCAGTCCCAAACATGCTCAATGGGGGACAGATCCGGAGATCTTGCTGGCCAGGGTAGTTGACTTACACCTTCTAGAGCACGTTGGGTGGCACGGGATACATGCGGACGTGCATTGTCCTGTTGGAACAGCAAGTTCCCTTGCCGGTCTAGGAATGGTAGAACGATGGGTTCGATGACGGTTTGGATGTACCGTGCACTATTCAGTGTCCCCTCGACGATCACCAGTGGTGTACGGCCAGTTTAGGAGATCGCTCCCCACACCATGATGCCGGGTGTTGGCCCTGTGTGCCACGGTCGTATGCAGTCCTGATTGTGGCGCTCACCTGCACGGCGCCAAACACGCATACGACCATCATTGGCACCAAGGCAGATGCGACTCTCATCGCTGAAGACGACACGTCTCCATTCGTCCCTCCATTCACGCCTGTCGCGACACCACTGGAGGCGGGCTGCACGATGTTGGGGCGTGAGCGGAAGACGGCCTAACGGTGTGCGGGACCGTAGCCCAGCTTCATGGAGACGGTTGCGAATGGTCCTCGCCGATACCCCAGGAGCAACAGTGTCCCTAATTTGCTGGGAAGTGGCGGTGCGGTCCCCTACAGCACTGCGTAGGATCCTACGGTCTTGGCGTGCATCCGTGCGTCGCTGCGGTCCGGTCCCAGGTCGACGGGCACGTGCACCTTCCGCCGACCACTGGCGACAACATCGATGTACTGTGGAGACCTCACGCCCCACGTGTTGAGCAATTCGGCGGTACGTCCACCCGGCCTCCCGCATGCCCACTATACGCCCTCGCTCAAAGTCCGTCAACTGCACATACGGTTCACGTCCACGCTGTCGCGGCATGCTACCAGTGTTAAAGACTGCGATGGAGCTCCGTATGCCACGGCAAACTGGCTGACACTGACGGCGGCGGTGCACAAATGCTGCGCAGCTAGCGCCATTCGACGGCCAACACCGCGGTTCCTGGTGTGTCCGCTGTGCCGTGCGTATGATCATTGCTTGTACAGCCCTCTCGCAGTGTCCGGAGCAAGTATGGTGGGTCTGACACACTGGTGTCAATGTGTTCTTTTTTCCATTTACAGGAGTGTATATACAAATCGGTTGGTTTTACTGAGAAATTCATCAATGGAGTAGAAGGAGTTGGCCACCAATAATTCCTTTAGGCTTCTCTTAAACTGAATTTCATTGGTTGTTAAGCTTTTTATGGCTGCTGGCAAGTTATTGAAAATGTGTGTTCCTGAATAATGCACACCTTTTTGTACAAGACTAAGTGACTTTAAATCCTTGTGAAGACTATTCTTATTTCTAGTATTGATTCCATGAATTGAGCTGTTGCTTTGAAAAAGTGATATATTTTTAATGACAAATTTCATTAAGGAATAAATATATTGGGAAGTAGTAGTTAGTATCCCTAGTTCCCTAAACAGGCTTGATGAATTACCCCAAAAAATAATCCCATATGACATTATGGAATGAAAGTAAGCATTGTATGCCAGCTTTTTCATTTTTATATCCCCTATGTGTGACAAAATTCGCATTGCAAACAGAGATTTGTTAAGACGCTGCAGCAGTTCTGTGGTGTGCTCCTCCCAGTTGAATTTATTATCAAGCTGTAATCCCAAGAATTTAACACTGTCCACTTCTTCTATCTTCTTGACACCGTATGTTAGACATATAGTCGTGGGACAAGTTCCTACAAGTTCTGAACTGCATGTAGTGTGTTTTTTCAAAGTTTAGTGACAAAGCATTGGCTAGGAACCAGTGATTAATGTCCACAAATATTTTATTAGCTGATCTTTCTAAGACTACACTTGATTTGCTATTTATTGCAATGTTTGTATCATTGGCAAACAAAATGAACTTGGCATCTGGTAATGTTACTGATGAAAGGTCATTGATATACACAAGAAAAAGTAAGGGCCCCAAAATGGAACCTTGTGGGACCCCACGTGTAATTAGTTCCCAGTTGGATGATGCTTGATAGCTTCATACACTTCTCTTTCCTAATAACACCCTGTTTCATGCAATGTACTCACATGTTGGGAAAAACACTATAATTTCTATGTTGGATATCGACTTATAAGTCAAATGTTGTCTACTTTATAATTAGAGTTATGAAGTACGAAATAATACAGGACTTGCGGTAACACCTTTTTTAAGCACGAAATCGTGTCCATAACCATAAAAACAGACATAATTCCATGAAAATAAATACAGTTGATTTCTATTAGTTTGATGACAAAAATCGGTATTGTTTGAGTGCATTCTCCATGTTAAAATTAAAAGTTTTCATGCACGAGGTCATTATATTCATTTCAGATGTATGAAATACCGATAGAGATCAGATGTTCAAGATTGCTTCTCATCATTATTTTGTAACATCCAAAGTAAGAAGACTACAACCTATTTTCATCGAAACTTTAACCTGTCATACCGCTCTCTGTAAGAGTAATAAGATTTTACAGCGCTATTTTCTTTCGATGTATCGAATAACAAATACTGTCAGCATGTTGCAATCAATCATGTTACATATACACATGTCGGTCCATTGGAGCATGTGGCCACTGGTCGATGGTGTTTGCAAAGACCTGTGTAAAGATTTGTTGCATATACTGGAGGAAGACCATATCCCACAGATTATAAATCACAGGAGTGAGTTCCTATGTTGCTCTCTCGTAATCAGTTCAATACATTGTTTAGCAGTTGTAACACAATAAAGGTGTTTATGACTTCAGCTTTGTACAGTGTCATACACTATTTCTACCACGACTTCGAGGTCGTGTCAGGTGCTAACTGACACTAACACTTTTTGATGCATCGGCTCTCACAAAAAGCTGGACATCATGTGCAGAAAATTATGCTGCTCCAACAACACACGCGGTGGTAGAAATAAAACACAGAGGTGATGTATCTCATTGAAAAAATTTGGAAGAGTTTGTGGCGTTGTGGACCGTTTCCAACAGTTGTCCAAAGGTGATGACCCTTACAGTTAGTTGCATCTTCCATGGTGTAGCAGATATCTTGGTGTTCCATTTCAAAGAACTTTGTTTCCTCATTTTGCATTCATGTCAATGATCACTGTCCCAGTGCTGACTATTGCTGGAAAGTGTTCGACACAACACACATAGGGTAATAGAAATAAAAAGAGGTACTGTTATCTTATTGGATAAAGATGTTGAAGGTATTGCAGCATATGCAAATAGGACGAATCTGCAGCATTAACGAATACACCCAAACAACTGTCTGAAGGTGATGACCATGTTCCACAGTGATAAGTAGCAGATGATCAATGTTCAGCCTCTCCATCTCATAAAGTGATAATCAACAGTGTACCACTGGAAGGATGGGATGGGAAAGACACCTTCGATGTGAGACAAAGTACTGTAATAAACACTGTAGTTAACAGCATGATCAATTTTAGCAATTTTACCTGTTGTTCTATAATTTCAACACCAGGACATGATACAGCAATATACTTCCCAATTTCTGTATCACAGCTAAACCACCTTTCCACTACTTTGCAAGTACCACATACGAGATTGCAAATGCAGACAGATGACTGTGCAGTATATCCATTTTGTCATATACATCAAAATATAACAGACAGCATCTTATACCGATGCATTTAGGTTATCTGTATGTTTCTAGCACATCGATCATAGCGCAGAATTTACGATTACGATTGGCCATCTTTCCCTGTGTGGATGTGTGAGTGAATGAGAATTCCTGCAATCTTGGGGTAAAGTCAGAGACTGAAAGAGCTTCCCACATTGCCCTTTACCAATACTCCATGCAACACAGCCATCAATTTTATCTGCAGTTGAGCAGAAGTATAAGGCTAATGTACCCACTATATTCCATGTCTCATGAAGGAGAAAGCAAGCTGTGTCTGTAACTGCTGTTCAGCTGAGACTGTTCCACACTAGTCTTACCCACAGCACTCATCCGAGTACCCAAGATCTCTCCAAATGTCGAGGAGGATGGCACTCATTATTGTGGTAAGGCAGACATGAGAGTGTTGCGGTGATATAACAGATGGTTAACAAGAATTGTGCGGTTTATACATGATGCAGCTCCAGGTGGACGATGTTTGAAAAGGTTTATGTAAATCAACTGTGCTATCAATTCTGGAGTATTATTATAGCGTCTGTAGTCAGTACCAAGAAGGAACCAGCATGAGACAAATGATCGCAGAGCAGGAATGCTATATTGTTAGAGCCATATTGTTTTCGAAGTATTAGTCGTGCTGAATGCAATGCTCTCAGCACTCTAATGAAGGACATATATGTCAAATATCAGACTTACTGCCACCACGCAAATATTCTACCCCAATTACCATGGTGACAAACTTTAAAATGATAAAACTACTTCCTGCTTCACTATTCTGGCGTCCTAGGAAGTGATCGAGGTGTTCCTCACTGCAAAGGCATCGTCAGTGTACATCCACCGATCTAGCTGCTTTGCGAGGTGCCGGGGCTAGCAGTGTATTTAACACTAAATTCTTCTAGAATCTTCATATATAAATGATACTCTAAGCCCCCCCCCCCTATTCTAATTCCGACTTTTGCTCTTGCACATGGATTAAAAAGAAACACGAACTGACTGTAATCGACCCTGCAAGTGGGGTAGAAAAGAGTTTGGCACTTGCAATAATTTAATTTGACAAATAAGTTAAATAAAGGAAAGTTTCATTAACGTAGTGAGAAATGAAAGGGTTGCTCTACCGATTAACTGAATGAAAGTTCAGTCCAAAATAACAACATGATTTATTATGACTAAAATCAAAATACATGAAACATTTACAATACATCAAATTGGCTCAAATTGGATACTCAAATAAATGATGTGAAGGTGAAGATGTCCCTAAACTAGATTGTGACATTTATGACGAAGTGGTATGTGGAGCCAGTTCCTTGCAACTCAAATCCTTAGAGAAGCACACAGCCAACCCAACATTAATTGCTGCTACGGTAGTGAGAACTCAGACAATGAACACCCAAGACAGAACAAAGTCAGAAAATGACTAACAGGCGCGCTCTGCTGAGCTCTGATTATCACCTATGAAAATCCCTATCTACCGGTGCCACAGACATACATTATCAAACTATCTTCTTAACTGCAAGAACACGATCTGGCGTACCGGAGGCGATGGCTGGTTACTTCGATGTCCCGTTGTGGTGATGATAATGTCGCGAGTATAGCCCAAAACAAATTACCCTGGTCTGGTTGTTCCAGACTAAAGACTTCCTAGCAATACAAATGCGCCTCTGAGGGAGACGAAGAAGGCTCGCCACACAATAACTGACGGTACAGTGATTGATTTTAACAATCGAAGTCACACAATAACTCCGATACAGTCAAATTTAGTCAAAACTGCTCAAGACGGACAACATAGGCCGCTTGTACGCAGAACGCTCAATTGCCAACTGTACTCGGAAAGTTACGTTGAAGTCGAAACTTCAGCAACTTCGTCAAACAGTTACAATTAAATAAAAGTATATTAGACAGCCAACGGAAGGCAGGCTGTCCAGAGCAGCGAGAGCTCAGTCTTGTAACCTACTCCGACCGAAAGGCGAGAGCCGACTCACAAGAGCATCCGTACAAACCGAACACAGAACATTCCCGCCCCCACGACAGTGGCCGTGGTCAAACGTTCCAATGAGCAACTCGAAAACCGGCGGAAAATTCCACTCTATTGCCAAAGCACTACCATTCCACCAATGGAGATTCTTGGCGCCAATTTCTGCGCCGATTTGGTACGTCACAGAGCTATGTCCTGAGCAAGCCAATCGCAGTTGCGATTTGGCAGAAAACGCGGGAATCTGCCCGCCAAGACTGCCTGGGGCACAAGTCATTCTCACGGCTCGCTGGTAGCCCGCCAGAAAGTGTTTTCGCAAAGTTTCTGTGAAGTAACGGAATCTCTAGCCCAGCCGCTCCTTCAGGCCCCTGCGGGCGTGTCTCCCCTGCTCTACTGACAATGTCGGCGTCTGGAAAGCATTCACTCGACTCCCTCACACCCGTTGGCTTATCTCTTTCAAGATCAGCAATGCCCGCCTGTCACCGGACCACCCGGGTGACGAGAGAAGCTGCGTGGGGAGTCTGCGTGTGAAGGAATAGCAACTTTTCACCGCATGCAATTAGAGAGGAAAATCGAATTAGAGTAAGATAGAAATATGAGAGGGGACTCCTGCCACCTCTCATAGCCCCTACGCCATTTTAGATTGTTATTGGTGAGCGGTTGGCTCACTTAGGAGCAACGTAGTGAGTCAATCGCCCAAGAACAATCTTGCAAACTGACTCCACATGCCGCGCTCTATAAAAAAAAAATCACTGCAACTGAAAAATGCAGCTCATAGAGGGAGGATTATTTATGATGTAGCCAACTTCACCTTCTTAATATGGAACTCTAACACTCACATCACACATGCTTACCCAGGGAGCCCATTTCAAACACCGATTCACACAGATATTCACGCTCTAAATATGGCCTGGGCACGTGAGCCAAATATGGAGCAGTTTATTCTTTACAATCAGAGTTGGAGTGCTCCGCAATTAAATGCCCAAGATGTTACAACCATTTCAATCACTAAACTAACCTGAACTCAATCAGACACGATAATATTTAAGTTAATCTCTTTGTGAGCTTTCAGAATCTAATTACAACCTCCGATTCATTCTGTCTCCCTGCAGCAAGAATAACCTTTACAAAATGTTCCCTGAACTGATGGTCCATTCACAATGACAGTGGTGGTATCTACTTCAGTTTATGGGGACTTCAGGCATACTGTTTGCATACACACAACAAAAAAATTCAGAATACAAAAAAAACATAGTGTAGAGAACAATACAGTAATTTGTAATTTGTGCGCCCTACTCTATCACTTACATAAGAATTACAGTGCAAATTCACAAACACATACAAGGTATAACATACATAAAAAACAACACTAGAGAAAGAAATTTAAGAAAAAAAACAAGGTTCAAGGGGGGTCAAGTTGTGATTGCACATTGCACAATGTTCACGACTGTGGTGAGAATGAGGCACTAAATCACATTGTTGGAAATATTCGAAGCACTTCGCAAATTCGTTAGTTTCTCTGAGGGGGTTGGTATATTGAGTCATATGGATTGATGCAATGTCTTGAGCATCGGAGGGGGGCTTTTGGGATGGGGCCACAGTACTGACATCACATAGGGCTAAACATCGGCTGTTGTTGATACGTTGTTGCAACAGCAATAGTGTGTGCTGGAGCATCTGCAGTACTCTGTTGAGATTGCACCAAGACTCACGCATATGATCACGGCAGTACAGTAGGAAGACATAGTGAATTGCTCTCCTCACGTCGATTAATTGTCTCTGAGGTCTACTAGTTGGGATACATGACTAGTCCAGGTCTCTTCTCTCGCTGGACAGTACTTTACGTTTCCCAATATTGCAGTTCGACAAGGGATGATGGCACGTGGAGTGACTCCACAAGTGTGTGAGGTCATCCAGACAGGATCGAACTAGGAGCGACGATTGCTACAACTGCTCTCTAAGTGAGAGGAGAAGTTAGAAATGATACAATTCATTTGTTAGAGTTTGTGGCACGATACTGCTTTGTGTATGCAGATCGGCCAATGCTGGTGAATTGTAAAAACTCAAATAGGTGATTATATAGAGTCCCTTTCTGTCCTGAGGCACATGAGGCGCCGGTTCTTACACCTTATGTGATCTTCGTGTACTCACGACAACGTGGTCTGCCGCAGGGAATCCCTCCAAACGGCTGCCGCGCCTGGAGAGCTAGCTGGCTGTTGCGTGCTGGTCGCGTGTCAGTGTCAACGGCCAGCCTCACTTTCGCTTGTGGTCCGGCGAGGGCTGTCTGCCGCCTAATCCCTCAGGTATACGGCCAGGTTACTGTCAGCTTGTAGGACCGGACGCTGCCGCACCCTTCTCGTCAGGTGGCGCGCTGACGCTCCCCTTCTTGCAGATAGCCGATGCCCTCTCGTTTTTTTGCTCCGGCCGGCCTCTGCATTGCCACGATTCCCGTCATCTGCACAGTTCTGACAAAAATCTTATGCCTAACTTTTTCCCATGACCTTCTATGTTATAATAAATTTACATAACGATACATTGATGGTCTGTCATTTCAGACACTCTTATTTTACTTTTATAGTTATTAATCTATGGCTATCATTATAACAAAATCTTGGTATATCTAATCTAGACATGGAAATAATCTATCTTGATATTTGTGTAGAGACCGATCTCACTACTGTACATGGTGTGTGACGCTATATTGGATGAACAACTAAATGTGCAGGCCCGCACTAATATTACTATTAATTATACAGATCGACAGTAGACATGCTCAAGAATTAACTACCATTTGCCAACGATCTACATTCTATGTCTTTTGAATAAATTATGTTATTATGCAAGGTCGAAGTTTTACTGTGCTATAAAGAACATGCAACTATTCTACTTTCGCTCGCCCGTCGTCCCTCCATCTCGGGTCTGTGGTTTGGTGACCAGAAAAATAGCATCCCAACAGGCGCGCGCCAAACACTTGTGGTAGAAAACCCCCACAATATTAAGGATCTAGTTATTGTTAAATCCTAAAGTTTAACTTATCCAAGTATATGGTACTCTCTATCTCTCCTTATTTTTAATTTTTTTTTACCTTATACTACACTCTTACATAATTCCTGTTACGCTGAGATGTCTCGCTGCTCGCCGCTATTGACGACAGTGATGTGCGCGCCGTACGACATGGCCTCCGAGTTCTCACTACGCCTCACTGAAACTCCAGAGACTGGGTTAGCCATGGCTATACAAGACAATAAATTTATAGTTGCAACTTCTTTTTCTATGTGATGTGATTTTCGCGATCAAAGCACACCTTTCCAGAGGCAATGTAATATGACCAAGCCAGGACTGGTTCCTGTTGAGCATTCCGTCGCCCACCACACACCAGCTACACAGTATGTCACGAATCTCCAAGTATAATTCCTTGGTTATTCGTCTGTGACAGTCACAATCAGCAAGCTAAGTCCCCAACCAGCACATTGGCATGGTAGGCTTTACGCCCGCATTTCTACCTTCTAGGGCACCATTGGAGTCAAACGCTTACAGGTTCACAGCGGCTTGCAAAACAACGATGCTGGCGCATCACTGTAAAAACTATACTGCCCATGTTCACCCTCTAAATCACGCAATATACCACAATCTTGCAGTGCACTGACGCGTGCCTGCAAGCATTGGTATGAACGTCTCACGAACTGGTTGTGGCCGCTATGGAGCGTATCACGACTTCTCAGAACGCTTCTAAGAGCACGTTCTTGTATGCGCCCCTTTGTGCGACATCTCATCATTATCCCTTAACATGGACACCAGATAGGAAAGGACAAAAACATTGCTCATGGAAAGGTAGTGCCTCTTATCCCATCGACAGTGGAGATCGCGAACATAAATCAAAAAAAAGTTAGTAGCAGTAAATTCTTACGCGAGACAACGCAGCGTGTTAATACTTCAACAATCTTAATCTATTAATGCAACGATTATTGTCCCCCGAAGAAAGGTTCATATATTTGCCTATTCTACTATGTACACCACTTAAACTACTATTATTCCACGACCTTCTTTGTGTGAGAGATGTGGTGGATTCCTATGGACTAGCGCCAATCCCTTGTCAGATTCCCCCTCCTCTGACGTGCATTAGGATTTGCAGGTCTAATTTGAATCTCCTGGTTCTCCTGTTGTCCTTGGTTTCGCTCTCTCCAATTACGGTCGCTTTGCCGTTCGTTATTTCTCCTGTTCCAGATTCCTTGTCTAGATTGACCCTGTTCCCTGACGTTCTGGTTTCCGTGTCTCTGGTTTCTATAACCTTGAATAGCGCAACCTTGACTTACGTAACCCAGGTTTCCTAACTGACCAGTGTGATAATGCCATCTGTTGTCGTCATCCCTTGCTGGCCCGTGGTATTTGTTATTTTGCGCCTTCTTCCTGTCTTTTGCGTCTTGTTTATCAAAGACTACTTCGAGTTCGCGCAATAGACTCTTGAATGCTTCTATGTCAGATCCACACTTCCCGACCAGTGTCTGTTGATACCTAACTGGCAATTTGGAAAAGCAAAATTTGATGATTTCTCCATTGCTATATGGACTATCTAAAAACTCATTCTTCTTGAGTAAATCATCAAATAATTTGGTTGCGCTCCTATGCCCGGACACTTCCAGTTCAGGACAAAATATTATTTCCTCTTTAATCCTGTCTTGCGTTTCCTTTGACCAGTAGGTCCGCAGGAATGCACCAACAAATTCCTCATAAGTCCGACACGTCGCTGCCACACCCCGCATCTTTTCCGCGGCTTGGCCTTCGATGTGTCCACACATGAATTCTAATTTTGCCTGGGTTGGCCATGACGACGGTAATGAATTTGTAAACTGCATCATCCAGCTCTTCGGATGCATCGACCCTCCATTATCTTTGAACTTCTGGAATTTTAGTATCGACAGGAAGTGATTGTGATCAAAATCCTGTCCGATCCTCGCACTGGTGTTGTCACTCGTGTCAGATACTTGCAAGTCTGCTGAGTGTCCTGATGTATCTTGCTGATAACTGTGATGTGCTACCTCTGTATCACAGTGGACGTGGCACTCCGAATTCACTCTCCTAAGTGGGCTACAATTATTGGAGCTATTACTCGCTCTTTCTGCGTGTGCATTGTTAGTTCCTCACTCTGTCACTGGGCTAGAGCACGGCGGGCTTTTCCTCGGAGACACAATTCTGTGTACTCCATCATTGGTATCCGAACGCGCAGTGCTCGTGTGCCCGTTGCGCTCTAGTTTTGCTATCCGACTCTCTACTTCTTTCATTCGTTTCATGATGTTCGTAACCGCAATATTACCTGGAGTTTTTAAGAACGCTAGGGATTTTGAGTGGGCTTGTGTTGTACGTCGCAAGCGACCTGCAAGTTGAGAAGTTACTTTTGCGATTTTCATTGCCCCTGTTGCTGCCGTTTTGGCTAGGCCTGCTACTTTTTGTGCTACCATTGACATTTGTTTTGCTTCTCCACATTCTTTCTTTATTGTTAGTAATCCCCCACGAATTTCCCCCATATGAGAAATTATTGCCTCTGTGCCCTCCTTACGCTGTTTCTCATCTTCTACCTTCTCCTTCTTACGTTGTTTCTCATCTTCTTCCTTCTCCTTCTTACGTTGTTTCTCATCTTCTTCCTTTTCCTTCTTACGTTGTTCGTCAGCTTCTTCCTTCATTGATTGTAGGAAGCTCAGTATTGGGTTTACGTCATCTTTTTGACCCTCTTCAAACATGGGCGATGTAACTCTGGACACCTGGGCGCTAGAGCTCTGACGTGGCGAGCTGGCCCCTGTCTGCTCTCGTTCGTTTGATTATAAACTTCTGCTACCGTCTCGACCTGTGTGCCTGTCCCTGTTTCATCCTTTACCTCACTATCATAATCACGGCCGCGACGCTGCTCTGAGATCGCGTCTAAATCACCTTCCTCATCAATGACCCTGGCGTCCTGTCCTGCTAAAAATGTGCCCATCTCATCTCCGAACCTATCCCCGTCAGTAAACTGCCTCTTATCCATTATGCTATTATCTTGCGTTTTAGCTTCGCTCGATAATAGTCGTGCCTTACTTCTCGTGATCATTCATGAAAAACAAATTTATCTAAAAAATGCACAATAAAAATAATCTACTCCCAATATTTTTACACATAAACATAAAATTTCAACAACGTCGTTCCAACGCTATAATTACATGCACGATTTGTTGTGGTACAGAAACCGCACACAAACCCGACAAAGTGTGTTGTGGTACGGACCCCACATTAAAAAAATAAAAATGAACAAACAAAAATATATACTTAAAACAAAACTGTAATCATGCGCCGCTACTTAAAAACTAATCGCAGAACTACAAGAAAAAGAACTTGGGTATTAATTATTTAAAAAAATAGAGAAAAAATTGAATATTCCTACTAAGAATACTGTTTCCTTATCAGTGATTCACAGGAAAGATCCGAGGCTAAGGATCGCCATTTTATGCGAGGTGCCGGGGCTAGCAGTGTATTTAACACAAAATTCTTCTAGAATCTTCATATATAAATGATGCCCTAAGCCCCCCTATTCTAACTCCAACTTTTGCTGTTGCACATGGATTAAAAAGAAACGCGAACTGACTGTAATCGATCCTGCAAGTGGAGTAGAAAAGAGTTTGGCACCTGCAATAATTTAATTTGACAAATAAGTTAAATAAAGGAAAGATTCATTAACGTAGCGAGAAATGAAAGGGTTGCTCTACCGATTAACTGAATGAAAGTTCTGTCCAAAAAAACAACATGATTTATTATGACTAAAATAAAAATACATGAAACATTTACAATACATCAAATTGGCTCAAATTGGATTCTCAAATAAATGCTGTGAAGGTGAAGTTGTCCCTAAACAAGATTGTAATATTTACGACGAAGTGGTATGTGGAGCCAATTCCTTGCAACTCAAATCCTTAGAGAAACACACAGCCAACCCAACATTAATTGCTGCTACAGTAGTGAGAACTCAGACAATGAACACCCAAAACAGAACAAAGTTAGAAAATGACGAACAGGCGCGCTCTGCTGAGCTCTGATTATCACCTAGGAAAATCCCTATCTGCCGGTGCTGCGGAGACACATTACCAAACTGTCTTCTTAAGTGCAAGAACACGATCTGGCGTACTGGAAGCGATGGCTGGTTGCTTCGACATCCCGTCGTGGTGATGATAATGTCGCGAGTATAGCCCGAAACAAATTATCTTGGTCTGGTTGTTCCAGACTAAAGACTTCCTAGCAATATAAATGCGCCTCTGAGGGAGACGAAGAAGGCTCGCCACGCAATCACTGACGGTACAGTGATTGATTTTAACGAACGAAGTCACACAGTAACTCCGATACAGTCAACTTTAAAAAAATGGTTCAAATGGCTCTGAGCACTATGGGACTTAACATCTATGGCCATCAGTCCCCTAGAACTTAGAACTACTTAAACCTAACTAACCTAAGGACAGCACACAACACCCAGTCATCACGAGGCAGAGAAAATCCCTGACCCCGCCGGGAATCGAACCCGGGAACCCGGGCGTGGGAAGCGAGAACATTACCGCACGACCACGAGCTGCGAACAGTCAACGTTAGCCAAAACTGCTCAAGACAGACAACATAGGCCGCTTGTAAGCAGAAAGCTCAATTGCCAACTGTACTCGGAAAGTTACGTTGAAGTCGAAACTTCAGCAACTTCGTCAAACAGTTACAATTAAATAAAAGTATATTAGACAGCCAACGGAAGGCAGGCTGTCCAGAGCAGCGAGAGCTCAGTCTTGTAACCTACTCCGACCGAAAGGCGAGAGCCGACTCACAAGAGCATCCGTACAAACCGAACACAGAACATTCCCGCCCCCACGACAGTGGCCGTGGTCAAACGTTCCAATCAGCAACTCGAAAACGAGCGGAAAATTCCACTCTATTGCCGAAGCACTACCATTCCACCAATGGAGATTCTTGGCGCCAATTTCTGCGCCGATTTGGTACGTCACGGAGCTATGTCCTGAGCAAGCCAATCACAGTTACGATTTGGCAGAAAACGTGGGAATTTCCCCGCCAAGACTGCCTGGGGACACAAGTCATGCCCACTCCTCGCTGGTAGCCCGCCAGAAAGTGTTTTCGCTAAGTTTCTGCGAAGTAACGGAATCTCTAGCCCAGCCGCATGCAATTAGAGAGGAAAATCGATTTACTCAGAGTAAGATAGAAATATGAGAGGGGGCTTCTGCCACCTCTCACCTTATAAAACAACTAGAATGAAGTCAGGTGATACTGTTCTGTCTCATTGGAAATTGACTGATTTTACATTTGCTTTTAGTCAGAAACGTAGGTACACCCGATCGCACTTCCTGCATCAGTCGTCTTGTTGTTGGTAGTTATAGCATTTTGACAGATGCGGCTATGCCTCACTAAGAAACAGAGTGACGAAAATATGACAGAAATATTTTCGATAGTTGATACATTGAATCACCACCCATACCCTGCTGCACGGAACTGCACATGCAGAAGCAGCAACTTCTTACAAAGGAGCAAGCACCACAATCCGAGGCCAACGGAGATGTGACAATCTTATTTCTGTTTCCAGTTGCATCACCACAGCTCTGGTGGAATTCCTTTTACATCCAGAAGTCCTGAACTCATGTTAGGTACTTTTGCTCGTGTTTAGGATAATGTGGCAATTTAGTTCTAACACCATGTCTCTAGAATACACTCTCCACACACTATTAAAGGTGACATATGTGGCATCCGTCCACTTTCCTACAGAACACTCTAAGTAGTGACTCAAGTCTGATAAATGCATTCATTCTTTTACTTAATACTTAAGGAATAAAATTGCCTGTGAGAACCATTGTAATTGGATAGGGGCACATATATTGCGGCTGCTTTAATATAGAGCCTTTGTGCAATACTGAGCCTCATCTAGATATGAGGCGAGTGTTACTATACTTTTTATGATCTTATTATCAAAAATGTATGCATGTAGATCATTGAGCATTGGGGAATTGTTATGAATTTTTTTTGGATTGTGTATAGGACACGCATGTGCCCTCATATAAAATCAAAACAACACATGGATATGCCAGCAATATGAATATATACATACAAAAGACTATAAAAAAAAGACATGAAAAATTTAGATAAAGTCGCTAAAATCAAGGAAATCCTTGTATAATTACTACAAATTGATAGGAAATATGTAAAATTGAGGGAAATACGACGAAATATCTAAATTCGCGAAAAACTTACAAAATTACGTAAATTGACTGAGGATACATAGAATTTGGAAAAAAGTGCCATGAAATACGAGGAACTGAGGTGGGTTGTGGATACCCAAACAAGCAAGGCGGAGACGTCGTTAGAAATTGTGCTCTGCTTATGTTCAGTTTCAACCATTCCCCTGTAAACTATGTGTTTTTTCGTTAAACATGCTTCAACAAAGGAGATGAGTGTTCCATTATGACCCATTGCTTACAAGTGCTGTTTTTTTTTCTTTTACAACAATTTCGTTGTGTAATTAGAACAGTGAAGCATTTTCCATCAGTTGTTGTAGCGCCTATTGGATTTCCTGAATTCGATTACCTGGGCTGCAGCGTAATTGTCGATCAATGCAGCGGAAGGGGTCTGGAGCGAACTCTGACGTCAAACAACGATAAATACAGCTCTCAGCTGTATACACTTATTAATCTCCTCTCTGTCCAACACCAGCATTTTGTCAGTTGGACATATTTTCTGCGAAAAATAAAGACTGTACCTTGCACTCCAATATTTTTTTCCCGCCATCTTGTAGGTGAAGGTTACAGTCTGAGTATGTTTGTCGCTAGTTTTGGGTGGTGATGTGAATAATTTTTTTTCCAACTGGAAAACACCAGTTGCAGGGTATCATCAATTTTTGAGCTGTATTGTGATCTATGTGCTCTTGGTGTTGCGCTATGCATAGAACTGCATAACTGAAACCGACCCTGCATGTGTGCAGTTTGCGTGTATTGCGGCGAGGGGGGGGGGGGGGGTTGCACTTGTCCCTTCATCCAGAACTAACAGGGTTTGAGTCACAGAAAGGACACCGCCATTTTTAATTTCCCGCCAATTCTCGGGTGGGGGTTGGGGTGGGACGTCATCACAGCCCTCGGACACAGAAATTCCCACCAAAATTCGAAATTCTCGTCAAAATTCGACATTTCCACCAAAATTCGAAATTCCCAACGATAGGTTGGGTGGGGGGAAAGGGAGGTTGAAGGGTGGGGATGGTGAACCTTTAGGGATCCACGTGTCAGCCGGGAAAAGAACATGACGTCATCATTGGGTGTGGTTGGGGTAATTAATGGATCAATTTATTTAATTTGCCTATAGATTGATACCAAACTAGCACCCATGCCATCATCTCCCTTCTACTAACGTACCTGTGGTTATTCTATTATTGACACCAAGACACTATCAAGCATGGATTCTCTGTTGTCGCAAAAGCGTTGATTGGAGAGCACCAAGGCGGTCTGTTGTCTTCAGTGATACCAAATCAATGAACATCTATGGGACGTGATGAAGTGGGAACTTACTCATTGTCCAGACCTTGCAAGCATCAAGCTGTAAGATGCTCGGGACAGTTTGTTGCTGGATGCTGTTCGGTACCTCCATGATCATTTGTGTGCGAGAATACACGCCTGTATTGCTATGCAGAGGCAGTGCATTGCGAATTGTGGAGACTGTTTGGGCACTTTTTATTGTGACGTCTGTGTTTCATGTCGCCTTCTACAATGACGAAATCTCTTATCAATAAAATGACGTTGTTCTTAAGGGAGCTAGATTTTTTATTTGCCTGTGCAGAGTAGTGTAGAATAAAGCAGACATAAGAAAAACTAAATCTGAATGAAACCCAATAATTCTACATGTAAATGTTGTGCATAGCTTCAGCCAAAAGCATGTAAGGATCTCATCAACAGTCGCATCAACATAAAGTGAATACAGAATCGCGGACGACAAACGATGTGCACGTAGCCGCTCAGAACCAACACAGCAGTAAGAGTAAAGGACGCAAAAGTTTAACCAAAGCAAAATGAACTCTCGTGACAAAGTGTCTAGTCTGGTAGTCTCCCACAACAAAAGTGCCTCGTCCGGATGCCTGGTAGTCGAGTGGGCTACGCAAGACACTGCGGCATCGGTACAAGTGTATACAGTGTGATTCAGTGGTGATGTTTGAAACTTTATTGGATGATGGTGAAGGGTAAATGTATCAATTTGAGGTAAGCGACAATGATGCAAAAACGACCGAGTCGAAAGTTATGAGCGGAAATCGTTCTGATACCCCAGACATTGGAATACGTGTAATGGTGCTATAGTTGCTAAGACTGTATAGTAAGCAACTTTCTAAAGTGGTAGTATGAACTAAGTCAAGAAAAAAATGTAAACATGGGCTCCAAAATGCGTACATTAAGAGCTATGAGCACTTGGGTGTCTTCACTGCTTTGATCTATTTTACTGTAAGCTCTTTACACTCCATACTTTTGGAGGAGATAGTATGGACCAAAAATAAAGTCACTAAGCACGGGCTCTAAAAGGCGTGGACCAAGAGCTGTGGGCTCTTGTTCAACAGAAGATATGTCTTTCAAAAACAGCGAAGATGAACAAGCGCTCGTAACTCTTAAGTTATGCATTTAACAACCTAATTTTACTAGACTTTTTTTCTGGTTTTCGTTAACACAACTGCACTTGAAAGATGCCCACCCTACAAATTTAGCAACAAAAGTACAAGTACATGTATTCCAATGTCAGAGATTGCAGGGCACTCTCACTTCTGATTTGGTGTTATGCCACTTCATGTTCTTAGGGAATTTATCCTTATTGCGATTTTGACTTCATACATCATGATGAAATTGTGGACAGTAGTAAATGCTCTTGCTTGCGTGCTCTAGGGAAGGAATAACAGTAAGCTTTACCTGCGTTCAGGTAATATGGTGCCGATTTAAACAACTGCAGTGAAAGAGCATGGCGATGGCGGGCCGAGGGAAGCTCTTTTTATCTGCGGAACCGGGGCGGAAACATTTTCGGACGGACAAGTTCCACGGTCTCAATGTGCAGGCACATTGGTTGGGGCTGGTCAGGAGCAAGCCGCGTCCAGGTAAATAACTAGCGCTGAGAAGTCGCCGCTGCAATGGCCAGCGCATTGTAGACCAGCAGTAAAGCAGAGTATGCGCCCTTGTTAGGCAGGAAGCCGACAAAACAACTGTGAGCGTTCTGCAAATTTCCATGGGGCATTAGCGCCCAGGTGTCCAGGCTCTGTTACAAAACATATTCGTGAAAGCACGAGGCTTTTAGCGAGTTTATGGACATTCTTTGAAAACTTTGAAAGGGTTGCAACCAGAGAGATAACAAGCTTTTATGGAGGGCTGTGGTTCCATCCTAGTCATGTTGTTAGCAAAGGACACAGTGTAAATGCGCGGTAAAGAGGCCGCGAAGCTGATTCTTTTTTCCTTTTCTCCCAATTAACTTTAAAGCCTGTGACTGGTCAAATCTGTGCATGCTGAGCAAAAGCCGCTCTCCCAACTTCAAATGCCGGGCTCCAGCTCGTGACTGGCTTGTTCTAAAGTGGGGGAAGTCTAAGATGTAAATGTGCTTTGATTCCGAGCTGAGGAGGAAGCAGACAGAAAGGGAAGAGATCTCATTCTTGTACTTGTGCTTCGCTGGTAAAGAACGGCACGTCTCTACCTAAACAGTGAGACTTGTGACCTTTGCTAATGTGCACTTAGAGCCTGTGCCAGTCACCTTCTGTACCATCAGAGGTACTGCTTCTAGCATCACGCACACAACGAGTCATGCGTGGGTGTACTTGCTCCATAAAAACACGGGAGAAGTGCCGGTTATCAGTAACTTCCTGCCACGATATTTCGGCGCAGAGTCTTCTGGCCATCTTCAGGTGAATGCCACTGTAGTAGTACTGGCGAGTACGCTTTTTTTTTTCTTTACTGTGATATGGGCAGGGGAGGGCTGTCAGCGGCACAATCCGCCGCTCTTCAGCCGAGAGACATGACAACTAAAACAAGAATAAAATGATACATACATAAGGAGATAAAAAAGGGGAACATAAAACAGAGTAAGGGGAGAAAATGGAGGTAAAAAGACATGGACATGTAGACGTTCATGGGGGACAGTTAAAAAAAAAAGTCACCAGAAAGTTAAAAATCACAGTTGGCGATTCTTGAAACACAGAGAAGACACTGAATGCGAATGCACAGGTTAAAAGTTGGCCACAGTATTAAAAACACTCCGAAACAACACACTTAAAACGCACTTGGAGCACACACGACGAAGAGTAAAACTACCAGGTGGGACCTGCCAAGGGAAAGGTCAGACAGGATGAAAAGGAGGGGAGAGCATGGGGCAGCTGAGGAAGCGGCGGGATGAAGAGAGGAGGGGCAACCGTGGGTTCATGAAGAGGCAGGAGACACGTGGGGTGGGAGAGGAAAAGGGAAGACAGGGCAGGAGGGAGCGCAGAGACACTGAAAGGAGGCACAAGAGATGGAGGGGGAGTAGGAGGGGAAAGCCGCTCAGGAGGAGGGAGGGGGAGGAGAGGGAGCCCTGAGGAGGAGGCAGGAAGAAGGGGTTAGAGTTGGTAGGAAGGGTAGATGTCAGAGCGAACCTCATCATCCGGGAGGGGTAGATGGTGGAAGTTGTGTTGGCAAAGGAGATGGAGGGTGTGGAGATGGAGAGAGGGAGGGACACAACGGTAAAGCCGCGGCAACTGGTTTGGAGTGGAGAGGAAGGGAGACACCAGAGGGTGAGGGGGATCAAGGCGGCGGACAATATATAGTGTGCGGATGTGTTCAAGGAAAAGGAGAAGGTGGGGGAAGGGGATGAGGTCGTAGAGGATGCGCGTGGGGGACGGAAGGCGGATGTGGAAGGCGAGGCGGAGTGCATGGTGTTCGAGGATTTGGAGGGCTTTATAGAACCGGCGAGGAGCGGAAATCCATGCGATGCTGGCATAACAAAGGATGGGGCGGATCATGGATTTGTAGGTGTGAAGGATGGTGGAAGGATGCAGACCCAACGTCCGGCCGGACAGGAGTTTCAGGAGGCGGAGGCGGTTGTGAGCTTTGTTTTGGATGGTAAGGAGATGGGGAGTCCAGGTGAGGTGGCGGTAGAGGGTGAGGCCAAGGTGTTTGAGGGTAGGAGTGAGGTGGATACGAGTACACGCTGAGCTCCGCTATTTAAAGCCTTCTGAGCTGACATTGAGCATGCGCTGCTCAGCGTGCGCGTTCATAACGGCTCCGTGCGCTGCGCCTCGCGCCCTCCACTGCGAAAGCCTGGCGTATTGGTGTCAGGTCGATTTCCATCTTTATGCAGATAACTACGTCGTCTACGAAGTTTCTCTATAGCAGGATTCCAAGCAGAGTTCAATTGATAACCGCTATCTCGATTGATGAGAGTTTCGTAGTCAGACAATCTTATTTCCACAGATTCATTGATAATCGAGCTCCAAAAGTTTGATGTATGGGCCAAAATTTTTGTGTCGTCGTAATTCATGGAATGGTCTGTGGAAATACAATGTTCGGCGATTGCGGACTTGGTGGGTTGGAGAAGGCGAGTATGCCGTTGGTGTTCCACTATACGTTCCTGCACAGTTCGTGTTGTTTGCCCTATATATGATTTGCCACATTCACACGGAATTTTGTAAACACCTGGTTTACGCAGGCCCAGGTTGTCTTTAACGGATCCCACCAGTGATGAAATTTTGGAAGGAGGGCAAAAGTTGACTCTCACTTGATACTTTCTCAATATTCTGCCTATCTGTGAAGAAATATTCCCAATAAATGGTAGATAACCAGTCGACCTGAAGGCCTCTTCCTCTTCCTTGTTCCGTCGTCTGTAGGTCTTCATCACTCTGTTCACTTGCCTAGGTGAAAAGCCATTCTTCATAAATACTTTTTGCAGGTGTTCCAGTTCCGCTAGAAGACTGTCGGCGTCAGAGATAGTATGGGCACGGTGGACCTAGGTTTTGAGAACGCCCATTGTTTGTGCTGGATGGTGGCAACTAGTAGCTTGTAGGTACAGGTCTGTATGAGTGGGCTTTCTGTACACCGAGTGACCAAGTGTGCCGTCACTCTTCCGTCGCACCAAGACGTCTAAAAATGGCAGAAAACCATCTCTCTCTATCTCCATGGTAAACTTTATGTTTTCATGTATGGAGTTCATGTGACGTAAAAATTCTTGGAGACGGTCCAGACCATGAGGCCACACTATAGAAGTGTCGTCAATGTACCGCCAAAATACTGTCGGTTTAAAAGTGGTAGAGTCGAGTGCTCTCTCCTCAAAATCCTCCATAAAAAGATTGGCCACCAGGGGAGACAAAGGACTCCCCATGGGAGACACCATCAGATTGTTCGTAAAATTCGTTGTTAAATATAAAATATGTGGAGGAGAGGGTGTGCTCAAACAACGCTGTAATGTCTGCACCAAACATATTGCCAATGAGGTGTAGTGAGTCCACCAGAGGCACCTTTGTGAACAGTGAAACCACATCAAAACTGACCAATAAATCACTACTTTGCAGTTGTAGTGACTGAAATCGACTGATAAAATCACCAGAATTCTTTATGTGATGTGCGCACTTGCCTGTCATTGGTTTGAGCAAAGATGCCAAGAATTTTGCTAGATCGTAGGTGGCTGCTCCAATGTTACTCACAATTGGACGTAATGGCACATTTTCCTTGTGGATCTTAGGCAGTCCTGGACAACAGGGTTCGTTTCACAATTCCTGTAGGCTGACTCTTTCGGCCATATATTTAAATGAGAGTGCAATGCTCGTTA
Source organism: Schistocerca nitens (assembly GCF_023898315.1). Lineage (NCBI taxonomy): Eukaryota > Metazoa > Arthropoda > Insecta > Orthoptera > Acrididae > Schistocerca > Schistocerca nitens. Next base: position 27,906,354 of record NC_064614.1, read on the forward strand.
ACTCACACCGTGAAACGACTCTGCCTTTCGTCTCGAGCCATTAAGATGTTTACATGTCGGTACTCTGTCAGATCCATAGAGGCACACATATACGTACAAGGTGATACTGTGACTATCTTACAAACTTTAAAGGATGATGGAGAAGTGTAAATGTATAAATTTGAGATAAAGGAACTTGGTCCGAAACGACTGAATGGAAAGTGGAAAGCGAAAATCGTTGCGATTCCTTGAAAGCCTTCTACTTACGTTTCAAATGTAGACTTAAATAATAAAATGGGAAGGTACTGTTAATTAGAATTCAGGGAGAAGTTGTGATCTAAATGACAATAGATTTATTCATCCTTAACATCACAAGACAACAAAAATGACTAAAGAAACGTCACACAAACATTTTTATGCGCAGATTCACCACGAGATGGGGAAACTCACAGAGAACCTACGTCGTATGGAAACCCAGTACAAGCCATTTGTGGCCAAGGAGACGTAGCAGTGTTAAATATGGCGGACCTAAGATCAGCGATACAGGGAGACATTTTTGAAAACTATTTAATTCTGTAGTAATGCAGGGAATGCAGCCATATTAATTTTAATCTGCCATTCTCCATAAATTTTCATGGTAATCACAATAAAACTTGAATATTAATCATATCTATTATAGTTTAGGATTTACTGTTAAAGTGAAATTCACAAGTTTTGTAACAAAGACGTGAATGCTAAAATCAGAACGCTTTGGTCGACCTTAACGATCGACATTATATATAATAGCGCGTCATTAAAGTTACAAACGTTGTAAATATCGATTCTGTAACTTTATTTGTTTAAAAGATACAGTAAATTTAAATTATCAGTATTTTCAGTTAAGCATCAGATCATAGCTTCCTCCACACAAAACACATTTAACGATGACAGCATGACAACTTATTGAATCATTACGTAACAGGATATTCGTTGTTAAGTTTAGCGCAAAATAGTTACTTTTGTTCTTTATTTATTTATCTGAAAGCACATTGGTGCATGGCTACTGGCTGTGACATTCAAAGTTAAGAAGGGATTGTATTGGTTATATGTAAAAGAATTTAACAATGGATATTATTGTTACTATATTTAGAACGTGAAAGTGGTCAAGCTTTGATTATTTAAATATGTTAAAATGTGAAATGATATAGAATAAGCTGTAGCCAATCAGATGGACGGCTTCAGGAAAGGGAACTGCCCTAGTCAGTTAAGAGACAATATTCGGCGTGCGAGAAACGCGGCCGGGGACGGGCAGAGGGACAGTGCTAGTGGAGACGCGAAAGCGGACAGTTTGGCTGCAGACACCAAAGGGTACAGTTCGGTGGTGTGTGTGTGTTGGGGTTTATGGGCGCTCAACATCGAGGTCCTCAGCGCCCTGACACACATTAAAAGGAACGAATGTGGACAAACCTAAGAAAACTGAAGCACACACTCAAAGAAAGCAGGAAAAGAAAGAACATGCTACATAAGAAAGTAAAACCGAAGGAAAGGGAAAACATAGCAACAAGAATGCCACTGAAATTGTCACTGGCTGGCCACTTACATAAAATATGGGCGAGCTTGTCACACAGTGAGCAAATTAAAATCCCCTCCCTAAAAGCTTTGTAAAAACATTTGACATGGCACAGAACTTTAAAACTTTAACCACATTCGTCCGAGTGTTGCCTAAAAGAGTTGGCAGGTCCGCTGGCAAGTCAGCCGCGGCCCGCTGGTCAGAAAATAAAACGCAATCCAATAAAACGTGGCGCACAGTGACCTGGACGCCGCAAGCACCACACATTGGAGGGTCTTCTCGCCGGAGCAGGAAGCCATGCGTCATAGGGCTGTGGCCTATTCGAAGCCGAGTGAGGAGAACCTCGTCTCGTCTATGGGGCTGAAAGGAAGTACACCACACACGCGTTGTGGGCTTGACTATACGGAGCTTACTGGCAGTCACTTCCAGCCACTCATCCTCCCACCGACACATGACTCGTGAGCTCAACACCGAGGTGAGTGCGTGCAAGGGGATAGCACACTGAGATACGTGTGGATCAAGACACGCCTCCTTGGCTGCGAGATCTGCCCTTTCATTCCCAGCAATGCCGACATGCCCCGGAACCCAGCAGAAAGCTACAACCTTCCCCAGTCGCTGTAGTCGGAGGAGGGCATCCTGGATGGTCTGGACTATTTTGTCTGCCGGATACAAATGGGGCAATGAGTGAAGGGCACTGAGTGAATCGGAACAGACAAGAAATTTAGGAGAGGAAGAATGTCTCATCTGCTCCAGAGCCCGCAAGATCGCAGACAATTCTGCATCAAGGCAGTAAAAGTCTGAGGCAGTCGGACCTTGAGGACACGATCCGGAAAAACAAGTGAGCAACCAACGGAATCCCCTTGTTTCGACCCATCCGTAAAAACAGCTACATAGTCGTGGTGCTCAGATAAAATAGCAGAAAATGCTGCATTAAAAACGGTGGCAGGAGTGAAATCTCTCTTGTACTGCAATAAATCTAAAATCACTCCGGGCCTCTTCAATAACCAGCGTGGCAGGCGTTTAAAACCCTGGATTTGGGGTTGTACAGACTCCACACCGAGCGACTCTAGCACACGTTGCACACGGATCCCAAACGGCAACGTAGCCCGGGGACGGTGGGAAAAAAGGCGGTCCAGAGGTGGATGGGCAACAAGGTGGTAAGCAGGCGAGGTGGGAGCTGCAAGAAACTTACAAGTCTGGCGCACCAGCAGGAGCTGCCGCCGGATGGGAAGTGGCGGTTCGCCAGCCTCAGCACAGAGGCTGGGCACGGGACTGGTCCGATAAGCACCCGTGGCCAGTCGAATCCCAGCATGGTGGACAGCGTCAAGGATCTGCAAATAAGACGGCCTTGCTGACCCATATACTGTGCACCCATAGTCCAGCCGTGAACGCACAAAAGCTCGATAAAGGTACAGTTCGGATTGGGACGCGAAAGCAGTCAGTAGGTCCTTAGGCAGCTAGGAAGTGAAACGACTTAGGAAATTTCTCGTTGTGTGGTATCGCGGGACTTAGTCTGTGAGCGGTGAGCAGCCACGCGGCTGGCGTGAACTCTTAACTTTTCGCGTAGATAACTTGTATATCGCGATGAGATTGTGAATGATCGAACTGTGTGAAGTGGATATGCGCACGAGTGTAACAGTAACTCTAAATACGACCACTTTCGCTATTATTTTGCGATCTCAATAAACGTTATTCTAACCAAATAGCAACTGTATATACTTAAACACCATATCCATACAAGTATATAGTTCTGGCGATACCGGCCATGACCTTCTTCTTTGCGGATGCACACTTATTTCCCGAACTCTTACGGGACTTGGAAGAATGTCTTCCCCGAGTAATGAGTGCGTTGGAGTGGTACCTACGAATGTAGTGTGTGGACATGCAAGGTGAGAATGTGAGTCTCGCGGGTGGTGTGCGCGAGATAGTCCCTGCAGTCGCACTGTCATCTGTGCCCTCGGTGGATGCCGGCACGGTAGCTCAGCGTGCTCGATCAGAGGGTTAGCTACCTTCTGTAATAAAAAACTGGGTGAACGGATCAACAAAGAACCTGAACGGCTATCATCGGACGTCCGCCACGAACAAATTCATCGACCAATATAGAGCAAAATGAGATTGGAAAAAAAAAAACGGTGGCTCAGATGAATAGAGCGTCTGCCATGTAAGCAAGAGATCCCGGGTTTGAGTCCCGGTCGGGGCACACATTTTCATCTGTCCCCGTTGATCTATATCAACGCCCGTGCGCAGCTGACTGTATTAATATAATTCTAATTTCGAAATAGCAACTGTGTGGCCTACATCATTTAAGGGTCGTTAATTTAGTTCCCGATATTATTATTATTACTGTTATTATATTTTATGTTAATTTTGTATTTCGCAAACCTGCCATTAGCCAGACAATTTAACCAAAGGGTCACAAGTGTTTACTTAGGGCGTGTAATGCGACACGTGCGGTACAACCCCAAGACGAGTTTGAGCCAAGACATTTCGACGAAGAGGAACCGCATGTGACCCCGAACATCTTTGCGATGTTACCTCGCAACTGTCAGAATAACTTTACATTTGGCAGGAAGTTTCGATATGTCAGAGGCTTAAATGCTTAAATCTGAACGAATACTGTGATGACATTTGTGGCGTAGTATTAAGATTTTCCATTAATTTACGTCTATGGTCACAATCTTTTCTGTTTAACAGATTACCGGTTTCGGTCTTTAATGACCATCATCAGATCTGCAGCAAAAATGGGAAAAATATAAATACACTCGCAAACTGTGTACAAATTAAGAACAATACATAGAGCATATTGAAAAGTAGTACTGACAAAATTTACAATAGTGTGCTTTAAATGTGAAGAGGCATAACTGTCTCATAAAAACGAAGCCCTAATGCACTGCAGCCATAGTGGCATAGTCAACTGTTAAATGCGGAATCAGCACCAGCATCGTCAAATACATATAAGTCACATAACATGCACGAGTCATGTTGTCAGTAAAACTACTGTTGAAAACAAGCTGCCGTACAGTAGCCACAAGATGTGTGTGTAGTAAGTTGACCAGATGTCGCTAATGTCTGCATACACTAGTTTTCAATAATTAATTGAAACAGCGAAAATAAAAGGGGGACACAATAGTTAAAATCTGTAATAAGCTTATAAAGTACAAAAAGTGTTACAGTAATAAAAAGCAATAAAAAGAACACGACAAAAGTTAAAAAGACGAAGAGTTATAAAAAAGTGGTTGACATATGCTCTAGTGCCAACATTCTAGGCAATGACATAAATATTAAACACCGTTGATACTGCACCGGGTAATATAAACAACATAAAACAAATCCAAAATTGTTAAGGCTTTCGTGGCCACTTGTTGACCAACTGCCTATTGACTTCTGTCTCGGGTTCTTCGGCCGACGTTCATCTAATGATTTTTTTTTCTGACGTTTCGCCAGCACGAGTGGCTGGCATTGTCAAACCTTCACCCTCCATTGCCGGTGGTGAACTGGAGCCGAGCTCGCGGCCGCAGAGGAAATACGCACTGAAACATCCAGGATACTGCGCCGAGCAAAACCACCAGCTTGCAACCTGAAGAAATAAGAGGTACAAGCCATTAAGAATCTCAACGCCGACAAGAGTATATTGGTACTGCCTGCCGATAAGGGGAATGCGACCGTCGTAATGAAGACCGAAGATTATGAGCAAAAGATCCGAGACCTCTTAGATCCGACGACGTACCGAAAACTAAGCGCAGATCCGACGCAGCGTATCACTCGGAATACGAATCGATTACTCAAGGCGTCTTCTCTGCCGGCGGACATACAGAGAAACCTGCGCAACACAGAAGCCCTACCACCTCGGCTGTATGGATTACCCAAGATCCATAAGAACAACGTTCCACTGAGACCGATCGTTAGCGCTCCTGGCTCACCAACATATAAACTGGCAAAACACTTGACCTCTCTGCTCCAGCCACACGTGGGGGAGACCGACACATACATCAAGGACTCAGGACATTTCATTGAGAAGCTGAAGAAACTGAAACTTGCACCAAACGACATCCTGGTCAGCTTTGATGTTGTTTCGTTATTTATGAAAGTGCCACTCAGTGACGCTCTGGAGCACATCGATTCTATGTTCCCGCAAGACATCAAAAAGCTCTTCCATGCATGTTTCACCACGAGCTATTTCACGTGGAATGGCGATTTCTACGAACAGCTGGAAGGCGTCGCCATGGGTAGTCCTCTCAGTCCAGTGGTGGCCAACTTCTTCATGGAACAATTCGAAGCACAGGCACTGGACTCGGCGACTTGCAAACCTAAGGTGTGGTACAGGTACGTCGATGACACTTTCGTGGTGTGGAGCCATGGTGAAGAACAGCTCGCTGACTTCCTAAGACACCTGAACAGCCTCCATGCCAACATAACATTTACCATGGAAGTAGAAAAGGACAAGAAACTGCCATTTCTAGATGTGCTGGTCACAAGGGACGGCGAAAACCTGGGACACAGCGTGTATCGAAAACCGACACACACGGACCGATACCTGCACAAACTGTCAAACCACCACCCAAGCCAGAAAAGAGGCATGATTAGTTCGCTCGTAACGAGAGCAGGACGAATATGCGAGCCGCAACACCTCAAACGAGAAATGCAACACCTGGAAACTGTTCTGAGGAGCAATGGGTACTCCACAAATTACATTAGAAGTGTAACAGAGCCAAACACTCGGCGAAGTAAGGAACCAGAAAAAGAAATGTCGGGTACGGCCTTTCTGCCATACATTCCCAGAGTGACGGACAGAATCGGCCGTATATTGCACAAACATGGCGTAAAGACGATTTTCAAACCGACAAGGAAGACCAAAGAGTGTCTTAGATCGGCGAAGGAGAAAAGAGACCCACTTGCAATGTCGGGAATATACCGTATACCATGCACATGCAGAAAAGTTTATGTCGGAATGACTGGACGATCCATTAACACCAGGATCAAAGAGCATAAGCGACATTGCAGCTTGGGGCAGGTGGAGAAATCGGCCGTGGCAGAGCACGCACTGAATGAGACCGACCACGTAATAAAATTCGCCGACACCGAAGTTCTGGCTGTAGAGAAGCACTATCACACGCGCTTGTTCAGAGAAGCTGTAGAAATACAAAAACACGCGAACAGTTTGAACAAGGAAGAGGAAAGCCTTAAGGTAAACGGATCCTGGCTTCCCGTACTGCAGCGAACGACCGTCGCAGGTAGCAAGAGGAGAACCGCACCTGAAATGCCCGCGGAGAAGCCCTCGGACGTTGGCGCGAGGTACATATTGTCTGCGGCCGCGAGCTCGGCTGCAGTTCACCACCGGCAATGGAGGGTGAAGCTTTGACAATGCCAGCCACTCGTGCTGGCGAAACGTCAGAAAAATCATTAGATGAACGTCGGCCGAAGAACCCGAGACAGAAGCCAATAGGCAGTTTGTCATAAAACAAATCCCTAAAGGAGCCACAAATCTACATCTACATCTACATCTACATCTACATCTACATTTATACTCTGCAAGCCACCCAACGGTGTGTGGTGGAGGGCACTTTACGTGCCGCGGTCATTACCTCCCTTTTCTGTTCCAGTCGCGTATGGTTCGCGGGAAGAACGACTGTCTGAAAGCCTCCGTACGCGCTCGAATCTCTCTAATTTTACATTCGTGATCTCCTCGGGAGGTATAAGTAGGGGGAAGCAACATATTCGATACCTCATCCAGAAACGCACCCTCTCGAAACCTGGCGAGCAAGCTACACCGCTATGCAGAGCGCCTCTCTTGCAGAGTCTGCCACTTGAGTTTGCTAAACATCTCCGTAACGCTATCACGGGTACCAAATAACCCTGTGACGAAACGCGCCGCTCTTCTTTGGATCTTCTCTATCTCCTCCGTCAACCCGATCTGGTACGGATCCCACACTGATGAGCAATACTCAAGTATAGGTCGTACGAGTGTTTTGTAAGCCACCTCCTTCGTTGATGGACTACATTTTCTAAGGACTCTCCCAATGAATCTCAACCTGGCACCCGCCTTACCAACAATTAATTTTATATGATCATTCCACTTCAAATCGTTCCGCACGCATACTCCCAGATATTTTGCAGAAGTAACTGCTACCAGTGTTTGTTCCGCTATCATATAATCACACAATAAAGGATCCTTCTCTCTATGTATTCGCAATAAATTGTTTTTCTTTATTGATTTTCAATTCCCCCCGAAGGGGGCGGGTTGGCAGCAGCTTACTACGCTGCTCTACAGCCTACAGACTTTTTTTAAAAAAAGGAAGAAGAAAGAAACAAGGAAAAACAGGCGATGAAATGGTGATTTAAAGTGTAAAATGGCGTAAAAATGTGGAAAGTTAAAACAGAAAGCAAAAGGGGTTGGCAATGTAGATAAAATACACAGGAATCAGACAAGTAACATAGTAGACACACAATTAAAAAACATGGCGACAGTCTGGTTTGTGTTCGCAAGAGATAAAAAAAGCACACCCAGCGACAGTATGATGGCTGTTCGCTACACTTCCCAAAAGAAACAACACGGAACACTCACTGGAGAAACACACCGTAAAACACTGAACGAAAAAGGCGGTACAAATATGGCACTCCCGATCCAAAGGCAGATGGGGGGGGGACCTGCAGGAGGGGGAAAAACAAGGAGGGAGGAGAGGAAAAAACGAAAAGGGGGGGAACCAAGGAGGGAGAGGACTAATAAAGGGGGAGAAGGGCAGACGCGAGAGGGAATGAGAGGAGGCAGAGAATGGAAATGTAAAAGGACGTGGGGGAGAGAAGGGGGCAAAGAGAGGGGAGGTAGGGAAGAAAGAGGATGGAAGGGGGGGGGAAGAGGGAGCCTGGGAAAAGGACAGAGGAAAGGAGGGGGAGTGAGGATCAGAGTTGATAGGAGGGATAAATGGAAGGAGACAGGGCATCATCCGGGAGGGGGAGTTGATGGAAGCCACCTTGGGAAAGGAGATGTAGGGTGTGGAGATGGAGGGTAGGGGGGACACAACGGTGAAGACGTGGCAGGGGGTGGGGATCGGAGAGGAGAGGAGCAACCAGGGGGTGAGGATGCGGATATGTTCGAGGAATAGGAGCAGATGGGGGAAAGCAATGAGATCATAGAGGTTCAGCGTGGGGGACGGGAGGCGTATACGGAAGGCGAGGCGGAGTGCATGATGCTCAAGGATCTGGAGGGACTTATAGAATTTGGGGGGGTGGGGGGGCTCGCAATACATTACATTTGTCTATGTTAAGGGTCAGTTGCCACTCCCTGCACCAAGTGCATATCCGCTGCAGATCTTCCTGCATTTCGCTACAATTTTCTAATGCTGCAACTTCTCTGTATACTACAGCATCATCCGCGAAAAGCCGCATGGAACTTCCGACACTGTCTACTAGGTCATTTATATATATTGAAAAGAAATATAGTTCTGCACATAATCAGCGCCCTCTGGTAGCGCTAACTCTAGAATTCCGCACAGGTGGGAAGTGGTTGGAGGAACGTGTCCGGCAGAGGGCCCCTCGTACCCTGCGGTACTTCGTTGCAAGCAAAGAATGATAAAATTCTATAACAGTGGATGATCTACATTACCTCATTAATGCAGTCTACGAGATGAATAAAGAAGGAACAAGAACCTGCTAGAGTCATGCGTAAAACGTATGAAAACGAAGTAAATATGTGATACACTCAATACTAGGTGAACATGCGCACACAGAGGCGTGGAGTGATTAGGCTCCCCTCGCACCTGGTTTCCAGTACTTGGACAAAATTGCAACACCGCTCCTGGTCACGATCGTGTCACCTACCGTCACCTTCGTGAAGCTCCTGTCTCTTTCCTCTCCACTCTAGCCAGGCTCTACAATGTAGTCCTGTCCACCGGCTACTACCCCAACCTGTGGAAAACCTCCCGTATCCAGATGTTCCTTAAACATGGCAAACCGCCGTCCGCCGTTTCCTCCTACAGTCCATCAGCCTTACCTTGGTCTTCAGCAAGGTCCTGGAATCCATCCTCACCCGACGCATCCACCAGCATCTCCGCCAGCACCGCCTCATTCCCGTTACCCAGTGTGGCTTCCGGCCGTCCTTCTCTTCTGACGACCTTCACCTTCACCTCACTCATCTCCTTTCCGTACAGCTTAATTCCCGTCGCTGCGCAATCTTCCTCTCCCTGGACCTCGAACGTGCTTATGACCGCGTATGGCATTCCGGTCTCCTCTTCTAGCTCCAAACCTTCGCCATTCCCATTAACTACGTCCGTCTGATCGGCTCCTTTCTCTCCCACCGTCCTTCCTACGTCACCATCCATAACACAGATCCCTACACCTTTTTCCCCTCCGCCGGTGTGCCCCAAGGCTCTGTCCTCTCCCCTCTTCTGTACCTTTTGTACACGGCGGACATGCCGCCGCCGTCACCCCCCGTCCACCTTCTCCAGTTTGCCGATGACACCGCCTTCCTTGCCCTTGCCCCCAACCTGCAGCGCTCCCAACGCCTTCTCTAATCCCATCTTGACCGGTTCACTGCTTGGTGCAACCAGTGGTTGCTCAAGGTCAATCCCTCCAAAACCCAGGCGATCATTGTAGGCAAAACCACCCCTTCCTTCCGCCTCCTTGATTTCTATCTTACCATCTATGGCCGTCCTATCGCCCTCACCCCCACCCTTAAGTACCTTGGCGTCACCCTCGACCGTCGCCTCTCCTGGACTCCCCATCTCCGGACATTCCAAGCCAAGGCACGCTCCCGACTCCGTCTCCTCAAGCTCCTTTCCGGCCGTACGTGGGTTCTGGACCCCTCCACCATCCTCCACAGAGAAATGCTGTCCCAAAGCCGTTTTGTTTCGTGGTTGTGGGTGTTCTTCAAACCTTAAATTAAAAGAGCGGCCTGATTGACCTATATAATATTTGTCACAGTTACTGCAGTCGACCCTATACACTCCAGAGCCATCAAATTTATCACAGTTCCCTTTCAATTTATGTTTTATTCGTAGTTTTACCTGAAAGCCACATCTGACATCAGACTTTTTAAAACATTTTTCTATTTGCAGGGACATTTTGCCGTTAAATTTCATGGGAATAGTTTTTATTCTATCTTTGCTGGTTCACTTTTGTGTGTGTGTGTGTGTGTGTGTGTGTGTGTGCCTGTTGTTCGTTAAACGTTTCTTTAGCCTATTGTAGGGGCGCGTGGCGTCGTTTGTAGAAAAACCGTTAGCTAATGCGATGTGCTTTAAAATGCTAAGTTCTTTATGTATTTCGTTTTCGTCTAAAGGTAGACGAAGGAACCGGTGAACCATGGAAGAGAAGAATGCTTTTTAGTATCTGGGAGGATGGCATGAACTGGCACTAATGATACTGTCTGTACAAGTTGGTTTCCTAAAAATCGAAAACTTGTGTTTATTATTAACTTTCTTAATAATGCGATCAGTAAAATGCCTGAGCTGTTCCAAATGCAGTTGCTTTTGCGTATAGCTGCTGGTAGCAGATGTCAGTGTCGTCCACCAATGGTCTGGTGGAGTGGCTGGCCACCTGCCTAGCGGAAGCCGATAGCAGTGAGAGGAAGCTGTGAGTGGTTGGGGGGGTTGGGGGGAGGCGGAGGGGGGAGCGTCCCAGTCCACTGTGCTGTGGTGTGGGCCATACACGGCGACTGGCGCTGATTGCAGCGCCTGCGGCCAACTGCGCGACCCACCCACTCTGCGGACTCTGGACGTCCCTCAGTGGCGGCTGCAGTGTGGTTGGCCCACTGTGGCGAAGCTCTCGCTGCACGCCAGTGGCTCAGCTGCGGAAGAGAACCTGCAGTGCTCATTTAAACTCCTTTTAACAGTCGCGCCGTAGCCAGCAAACTACACTGTCGAAAATAGTACCTGTGTAAAATGCAGTCCACCCTACTTGCTGAGGGTGTTATCCGACATTTTTATTCCCGTTGGCTCTTTTATTACGCCACAGTTTCTACGTGAAATACGGATGTGTTGTCGAATGCAAATTAACACAGTAATTCTGAAAGAGGGCTTGCAAATCAATTGAAATAAAAATGAAATTAATTAAAAGTAACGCAGCGGAAAGAAAATAGTAGGAATGAACTGTGAAATCGTACAATACGTTGACTAGATTTTGTATTTACGGTAACTAAATAAAAATAAATGTCGTGTTACTAGCACCTCCCGTCGGGTAGACCGTTCGCCTGGTGCAAGTCTTTCGATTTGACGCCACTTCGGCGACTTGCCCGTCGATGGGGATGAAATGATGATGATTAGGACAACACAACACCCAGTACCTGACAGGAGAAAATCTCCGGCCCAGCCGGGAATCGAACCCGGGCCCTTAGGGTTAACATTCTCTCACGCTGACCACTTTCCCTTTTTTTTTTTTTTTCGTTATTGATCGTTGTGGACGTCGCAAGACATCCTGTTCAAGTTCGGTGGTTGATCCTTCCACTCAGTATTTTTATTAAAGAGGCCAACGGGCTCTCTGACCGAACACGCTGAGCTACCGTCCCGGTACACTCAGTTACCGGGGGCGGAATTACCGGTAACTGAAGATAGCATAGACGACGTTCCTGGCCCGGAGAAGCGTGCTAGTATCAAACATGGTCCTTAATTTGAGGAAGAAATTTCTGAGAATGTACGTTTGCAGCACAGCATTGCATGATAGCGAATCAAGGACTGTTGGAAAACATGTAAAGAAAAGAATCGAGGCATTTCGGATGTAGTGTAACAGAAGAACGTAGAAAATTAAATGGGCTGGTGAGATAAGAAATGATGAGGTTCTCTTCAGAATAGGCGCAGAAAGAAACATATGGAAATAAGTGACCACGTAGGGCGTGACTGCTGCTCGAGACGATGAGGTTGACACGAGAGGAATTCGTGGTGGAATGGATCAAGTCAGTCACAAACGGATCTCTCTTTTACTGGTAGGATGGACAGCAAAAATTTTAATCAGTAATTAAATACACAAGAACAAGAATGAAAATGACCAGAAGTACGATCGATAAACTAAGAGGGTTGGAACTTAAATTTATTCACAACCGATACAAAAGAGTTACATGTTTGCACCTGTTACTGCCCATCGGAGTAGTCTCCAGCGTTGTGTAGAACCCGTTTCCGTTACGGTCGCAGCTTCGAATCCTGCCTCGGGCATGGATGTGTGTGATGTCCTTAGCTTAGTTAGATTTAAGTAGTTCTAAGTTCTAGGGGACTGATGATCTCAGCCGTTAAGTCCCATAGTGTTCAGAGCCATTTTGTTCTCGTGTACCACTGTAATGGTGTTATCCTAACGCATTACATTCCTCCACGGCAGACCGTCAATGCACAGTATTACTGTTCGTTTTCGGAGCGTCACCTGCGACCAGCTTTGCCAAAGAAGCGGCGACATTTTCTGCGCAATCAACCCATCGTTTTGCACGACAATGCGCGGGCGCATTCAGCGCAAGCTGTGGCTGCACTGTTCGGTCGATGGGTCTGGAAAGTACTGTACCATCCACAATACTCCCCGGACTTAAGTCCTTGTGACTTTGATTTGATTCCGCTTCAGAACTGTTCCAGAGATTCGACATGCAGTAGACCGCTCCATTCGCGCCATCAACAGAACAGGCTCTGCTAACGGTATACTACGCCTTCCACATCGCTGCTAACGGGTTCTACTGAAACGTCCCCTTTGAACAATTTTACAGGACTGTGCTTAAACTGATACACAATATTTCTTTAGCGCAACGCAATCTGACTTTCAAAAATCCCTACAAAAAAAATGGCCCTGACTAACATTAACCTATGCGTTTCACAAATCGCTTACCTCACAAAAATCTTGGTTACTCCCACTACTGCAATACAGCGAGCGTCACTACTGCCAGCTAAATAAAAGATTCAAACTATGGAAGGCACTAACTACTGACAGAGATAGTTAGCAAATGAAAGATATTAATAGAGAACAAACAATGTATTTACCTTAATATCATCATATATATATATATATATATATATATATATATATATATATATATATATAGCAGTTCATGATAAATTTCAAAACTCCGCCATTTCTCTCCACACATCCACCACTGCTGGCGGCTCACCTCCAACTGCGCAACGCTACGCGCTGTTCACATCCAGCTGCCGCTGCCCAACACTACAATGGCAGACAACAATGCAAACTAGCCACAGACTGCACACAGCACAGCCAGTGATTTTCGTACAGAGCGCTACGTAACGTTGCCAATAAGAAAACATAAACAGCCTACTTACACTACACAACGCTGGAGACTTCTTTGAAGGACAGTTAACAGGGGCAAAGATGTAACTCTTTTGTATCGGTTGTGAATAAATAGTTGCCACTATTAAAGTTCCAACCCTTCTGCTTAGGCTCTTTTGTATGTCTGGTGCAACAGCTGCTGCAAATTTCTTTAGGGAAATCCTTTTCCTGTTTAGTCTGTAGTTTTTAAACACTGTTTCGTAATTCAGCGATTAGTTAATTTCGCCTCTAACATAAACACAGAAACGGTTACTCACCTCTGTTATTTACATCGCAGTGAGACTTGCAAGGTATGTAACATATAATTGCTTGTGGAGAAAGCTTCAGTCGAGATCTTTATTAGACTGCGAAATTAGCTAATCGATAAATTATGAAATAAAGTGTAAGCTTAGGTTTCGGCAGCCGTTGTCAGAGTCAATAAAACTGACAAATAACGTGCTGCAGGATTTGACAAAGTTGGGTGCGAGTGTGGGCTGGTCCATGCAGGCGAGACGGGACGGCCCATCTGACTAAGACAATACAGCGGTGGCATAACAATAGGATGAGTGCGGCAAACAAACAGAATTTGAGAAGCCCGCGTACTGGCGATACAACCTCTAAATTCGGGATGAGGTTTAGAGATGCGGTTCGAATAGCCAAGCGACCAGCCAACATGAATAGGGAGGACGGATGGACACATCGGCGCCTTGGCTGCCAGCAATAACAGCGCTACGGTAGCTCATGCGAAGCAACACACACACACACACACACACACAAACACACACACAGGCACGCCGGTGACTACAGCGACAGCAAGCACAAAGTGTACTGGCACGCCTCAGCCGACACTGTGTAGCTGGAGCCAACGAATGATGGCTGTCGAGCTTGGCCGATATCACACTATCAAATTTCTTTGTCAAAGATTTCCCCCCCCCCTTCCGTCCTGTTTTCTCCCCACTACACCTCTCCCTACCTCCGTTCTCCCCCCCAGTCCTTTTGTATTCCCCTCCTCTGCCTCCCCCACTCCCTGTCGCGTCTGCCCTCCACCCCTCTTCTGGGTCCTCATCCTCCATCAGCTCCTTTCCCGGTTCCCCCCTTCGTTTTTACTCTCCTTTCCCCCTTTTTTTGTTTCCCATCTTCTGTCCCGTCTCACCCCCCCCCCCCCCCACCCCACCTGCTCTCGACTGTGGTGTCACATTTGCCAACTTTTTAGTGCAGTGTTCCAGTGACTATTCAGTGTTGTTTGTCTTTCTCGTGTTGCGAACAGAAACCATGCTGTCGCTAGGTGTGAATTTTATGTCTTTTGCGAACAGAATCCAGACTGTCGCCGTGTTTTTTAATTGTCTATTGTTTTCCCTGTCTGCTTCGTATGTATTTTTCTTAGCATCATCATCCCTCTGTTGTTGTTTTAAGTTCCACGATTTCTTTTCGCCTTGTTACTCTCTAAGTCTCCGATTTTATCGCCTGTTTTTTATTATTTGTTCTCTTGATGTTTGTCACAAAATCTGTCGGCTGAAGAGCGGCATACTAAGCTGCTGCCAGCCTGCCCCCTTCGGGAGGAATTGAAATTCAATAAAGAAAAAAAAATCAAAGATTTGATCAAAGATGTGATCAAATATTCCGTCAAATATATTTGACAAAGATCTTTGACGTAGTGCTAGAAGGGGTATTACACTGTCATCATATTTTTCGTCAAAGTTCAAGATGGCTGACAACAACAACTTGTTATTATCCGCAACAGTTGAATGTACCACAATTGCACTATGTGCACATGCGGAAGAGAAGCGGTGGAAAAATGGAAACATACCTGGATGAAGCCGTGGGTCTTACGACGACACGATAAAAGCATTCAGCAAAAGTTGTTACGTGAGCTTATAGTGGAGGACGTCAAGTCGTACATCAATTACTTAAGAATGGATGAGCATACATTTCTGTATGTGCTCAGTGAAATGTATCCTCACATCACAAAGCACAATATTCACTTACGAACTGCTACATCTGCAGAAGACAGGCTCACTGTAACACTCCGATTCCTTGCTACAGGAGAGGGTTAGGTTAGGTTAGACCAGGTCAGGTCTCCAATCTTCTTAATCTATTTTTGTATTCAGGGTGCCTCACGCTGTTAGGCGCCTCATCAGCGTCATACATCTCTATTAATTATGTAGTTGTCGGTACACAGCAATTGTATTTACCGGCAATGGTTATAAAAACACTACAAACGACAGAACGCTGCAGCGATGCTAGCGCTCCATGTGGTAACATGTCACATTGCAGTGAACAGAAGACAAGCGACTTCTTTGATCAAATCTACAGCGAGGCCCTAGATTTGATCAAATATTGGACGACGTTTGACAAAGTTCCCTATTACACCATCAAATATCTTTGACAAAGATTTTTGACAAAGAAATTTGATAGTCTAATACCGGCCAGGCTTGTTCTGCGCACCGACGTCAAGCGCCTCTGATAGCCAGTGAGCGCTCACTAGTGCTTCGAGCGATCTGTTGTGAATGTTGTATGCAATGCGAGCATTATACGCTGCAGTGGCGAGTTATATAGTGAATTTTTGTTACATTTGTTACAAGTTGTCATGGCTATTGGTGGTGGTGAGCGACAAATTTTACACAAGCAAGTGAGAGACACATTTTGCAGAATACACGCTTTCATCAAGCGCGTACCGCATCTGTTGCTAGGAACCGACAAAAATGTAATTACCGTCCTTGTCTCGACCTGCCGAACAACCATCTTTCGTGGATCAGACTATAGGCAGCAAGTAAAGAGCACTACGTCACAGCTGCGGCCTGTTTGCTGTTTATATATTTCCACTAACAAACGTCAACCAAGAAAGTCATCCGCTTCGGTAGATTCTCGATCAGCGCGGCGGATTGTCAAACGAAGGGCCTCGAGTTCGATTTCCGGCTGGGTCAGAGATTTTCTACGCTCAGGGACTGGGTGTTGTGTTGTCCTAATCATCATCATTTCATCACCATCGACACGCAGGTCGCCGAAGTGGCGTCAACTCGAATGACCGGCACCAGGCGAACGGTCTACCCGACGGGAGACCCTAGCCACACGACATAATACACGCCCAGTTGCAAGTTAACAGGTTTACAAACGCATTTTGTCTGCCGTTGTGAGAGCGAGCGAGCTCTGGCCTACCTTTGTGATGTACGCGCCAGAGCGACTCAGAGATGCCCGTAGGTGCCTCAGACAGAGAGCATCCTAGGGTGTCCCCCGAGAGAGAACATTAGCATAGAATGTGGGTGAATAACAGCCGTAACTGAACTTTGCGGTAATGCTAAGGATAAGCTGGGGCTTGAATCTATCAACGGTCGTGACATTACAGCTTATTGCGCATTTCACATATCAGAAGATTTTAAGAGAGACATCATACTTCTGTTCTGCCTCTAGTTGTAAGGACTTGCAATGTACATAAGGCTAATGAGACTGAGTCCATTTTTGTAACGTTTAAAGGTGATAGTTATTGTGAGAAAGTAAAAATTGTAACTGATTTTACAACTTATTATAACGATTAATAAGGGTATCTCGCGTGAGAACACAGTGTAAATAAGTGTAAAAAAATTATGCATTGATCTTGCTAAAACAGTGTGTGTCTGTATCAGGCTTACCATATAACAATAGCCATTCAAAATATGAAACCATCAGACAAGGGGTGCCCCAGGGCTCTATTTGAAGTCGCTTGTTGTTCCTATTATATATTAATGAGCTACCATATGCGGTGTCACAAAATGCAAATTTTGTCTTATTTGTAAAAATGGCTCTAAGCACTATGGGACTTAACATCTGAGGTCATCAGTCCCCTAGAACTTAGAACTACTTAAACCTAACTAACCTAAGGACATCACACACATCCATGCCCGAAGCAGGATTCGAACCTGCGACCGTAGCGGTCGCGCGGTTCCAGACTGAAGCGCCTAGAACCGCTCGGCCACACCGGCCGGCTCTTATTTGTATATGATACAAGTATTGCTGTAAAAAACAGCACCCGTGATCTCACTGAGTAATCAGGTAATGAACTATTTGTAAGTATCGATGGGTGGTTCGCAGCAAATGGATTGTCACTGAATTTTGACAAGTCCCAAAACATACAGTTTAGTACCTCACAAAGAATACCTAGCCCTATAAGTATAATGTAATCAAACAATGAAATTAAAGCTGTAGACAGCGTCAAATTTCTAGGGCTACAAATGGACCACAGCCTAAACTGGAAAACTCACACTCTAGTCTTAATGAAACGACTTAGTTCAGCTATATTTGCAGTACGCATTCTAGCAGAAATAGGTGATTTAAAAATGAAGTTAGTTTATTCAGCCTACTTACATTCACTAATGAGTTTTGGAATCATCTTTTGGGGAAACTCCTCTCACAAAGAGAACATTTTCAGAATTCAGAAACGAGTACATTAGAATTATACCTGGTGTCAGTCCTAGGTCATCATGCAGAGACCTCTTTGAGAAACTTGCTATTCTAACACTCCTTGGTGTCCTTTGTCATTTCCAACATGTCTCTTTTTACACAAAATAGTGCAAAACATGATTATAATACCAGAACCAAAAACAATCTGTATAAGGACTATAAAAACTTAACATTAGTACAAAAAGGAGTCAGATACATGGGTACTCATATATTCAATAACTTACCAGAGCACATCCAAGGTCTTGTAAATGATAAAGATCGGTTTCAGAGTGAATTAAAGAACTTCCTGTTGGCCAACTCCTTCTACTGAATCGATGAATATCTTCACAAGGATTATAGCTCATAACTCTGTATGCATTAGAATTTACAATATCCGTATATCCGAGTAAAAAAAAAATTAAAAAATATATAAAAAATTTGACTCTTCCCGCATCACAGACCTCCTCTCCAAGGGATCCATGGAAAATGATAGATTTAATGTAAGAAAATGTAATATAAAAGCCAAGAAGCGACTCTTCTTGATGTTGTAGCTCTTTTGAGTACCCCCGGATGTTCTCTGTGTGGGCCACCTCTGTGCATCTCCTTGATTCGCTCTGACGTCATGATGAAGGAAGCTGTTGCGCAAGCCCGCGGCTCTAGTTTTACTAAATTTCCCAAATCGGAAATGGATAAGGCGCAACCGGAAGTTGTGTTTACAAATAAGCAATGGCTATGTAAGTAACGACTCTGGGAAGACGGCTTCAGTCATCGTGCAGCTTCTCGTGCAGTAGCGTTGGAGGATTTACAGAGATGCCTCGTTTTTACAGGAGGAGAAGGCGCACGTGTCGTCGTAATTGGTATACCAGTAATGAGATGGCTGAATGGGCGCGTTCAGAAACACAATAAATTGGAGAAAAAAGGAAATAAATAGTACCCGAGAACGTCCATTTCCACCAATGAAAAGAAATAATGAGAAGAAACTGCCTATTGGCAGTACGGGAAGCCAGGATCCGTTTACCTTAAGGCTTTCCTCTTTCTTGTTGAAACTGTTCGCGTGTTTTTGTATTTCTACAGCTTCTCTAAACAAGCGCGTGTGATAGTGCTTCTCTACAGCCAGAACTTCCGTGTCGGCGAATTTTATTACGTGGTCGGTCTCATTCAGTGCTTGCTCCGCCATGGCCGATTTCTCCACAAGGGACGGCGAAAACCTGGGACACAGCGTGTATCGAAAACCGACACACACGAACCGATACCTGCACAAACTGTCAAACCACCACCCGAGCCAGAAAAGAGGCATGATTAGTACGCTCGTAACGAGAGCAGGACGAATATGTGAGCCGCAACACCTCAAACGAGAAATGCAACACCTGGAAACTATTCTGAGGAGCAATGGGTATTCCACAAATTACATTAGAAGTGTAACAGAGCCAAACACTCGGCGAAGTAAGGAACCAGAAAAAGAAATGTCGGGTACGGCCTTTCTGCCATACATTCCCAGAGTGACGGACAGAATCGGCCGTATATTGCGCAAACATGACGTAAAGACGATTTTCGAACCGACAAGGAAGATCAAAGAGTGTCTTAGATCGGCGAAGGAGAAAAGAGACCCACTTGCAATGTCGGGAATATACCGTATACCATGCACATGCGGAAAAGTTTATGTCGGAATGACTGGACGATCCATTAACACCAGGATCAAAGAGCATAAGTGACATTGCAGGTTGGGGCAGGTGGAGAAATCGGCCGTGGCAGAGCACGCACTGAATGAGACCGACCACGTAATAAAATTCGCCGACACGGGAGTTCTGGCTGTAGAGAAGCACTATCACACGCGCTTGTTTAGAGAAGCTGTAGAAATACAAAAACACGCGAACAGTTTCAACAAGAAAGAGGAAAGCCTTAAGGTAAACGGATCCTGGCTTCCCGTACTGCAGGGAACGACCGTCGCATGTAGCAAGAGGAGAACCGCACCGGAAATGACCGCGGAGAAGCCCTCGGACGTTGGCGCGCCAGGTACATATAGTCTGCGGCCGCGAGCTCGCCTCCAGTTCACCACCGGCAATGGAGGGTGAAGCTTTGACAATGCCAGCCACTCGTGTTGGCGAAACGTCAGAAAAATCATTAGATGAACGTCGGCCGAAGAACCCGAGACAGAAGCCAATAGGCAGTTTCTCAACAAGTGGCCACGAAAGCCTTAACAATTTTGAAATAATGAGAAAACCAATACAGGACGTCTAACGCTCCTCATCCTCAGTATCGTATCAGATTACGACAGCAGCCTCTTCCATCAGTATATAAGAAACAAAACATCTCTCATTCAGCATTTAGCTAAAACACACAGCGAATATCCATTTGCTACTGCGATCGAAACGCCGGAGAAATTTTACACATTGACATCGCGGTCACATAACCGGTAGAATTTTATTGAGTATGAAATAAAGAATTTATTTCAAAATAAAGCAAGAGGATACGCAGTCTAACAACCCTACCACAACAAAGGTCAAAATTTAATAATGATTGTGGTGTTGCTCACGCTGCTAAATACTGCATTTTCGGGCAACAACTAAGTTATTATGTGGCAGGTGTCATTAGAGCACAGTTAATAAAGTCATTTCATGGAACAACGAATAAACTAGGCATTCAGCTTGTTTCCCACGCTGGTATCGTTGTAAAATCATGGCTCAATCGTCGAAAATCTAGGTGGTGGTGATTCCAAGCTTGGATGCAAAGAGGCCTAGGTTTTATTGTGCTATATTCAAAAGTTTTGTAGATGCGCTTCACAAACCATTCTTGAAGATTAAACTTGAAAATATCTTCCTCACTGTTAAAGTTCACATTTTATAAACTGGCTACAATATGCGTCTTTCCATCATGACGTCCAAGATTTGACTTTCTCAAGGTCCGACTCGCAGACAACTAACTATCGCTTACGCGCCCAAAAATCAGAGTTACAAGTACGTCAAAGATCATAGTGACCCAAAAAGGAATACACATAAGAATTATATCATTGCAACATAAACATATCGATGCATCAACGTATCTGTACATTAATGAAATCAAATCTGAATGTTGTCTCAGAAATATGTCAACTACTTTACAGAAACACAGTAGAATATTGCTGGTATCGAGAAGGTGAGGTGAGCTGCCGTAATGGTTACGTAATTCAAGTACCATTACAGCAGGAAAATTATTTCCCTCAAGTGAACAAAATTTTGAAATTATTCGTTCGATGTGAGACGAAATGTATGCAGTTATCGTACGACTTCACGAACAACATTCGGAGCGGAATGTCATAAATACTGATTACTGCTCTCTAAATTATCACTTCACTATAATCCTATGGATCATATGTCTGTGGATTGTATGACTGAACACCATTCGTTCTGTGGCGTCTTCAGTGCCAATGCACTGTCATAATTACCTATTCCTAAAATTAGTAGCGACTGGCTGAGAAGTATATAAAGATGAGTACATATTCGTATGTGCGCAAGTTAAATGCTTTAACCTAGAATTGCGTTGAAGAAAGTTTTAATCCACTAAACAGGAATATGTGTGATCGAAACTACGGAGCTTGGACTTGATACAAGAACGGGAATAACAAAACATCAAAAATCGCTTCCACGGAATACGAAACTGCATATTCAACTCATTTCAACTAACTTGCACCACTAATTTATAGGGACTTCAAGAAATTTTAATAGTCCTATTCATTAATCTAAGTTTACAGGGACTCTTCAGCATAATGACAACTCCTTCAATAACGCATACTAGTTGAACAGGTTTAGGGTACCAACAGCACAAGCGAATGCGGCTGAGCCCCAGCTCAAATCCCTGTACAACACGGACCCGTCGCTAGTGCAGCCTCCTGGCTCTCTGCCTATATGTTGGCCCATACCCTTGGCTTTTGACGTCAACGTCAAAATGCGCGTTAACAGCGCAATATAAATTAATTACATAAACCATCTTTGGTTCTATGTTGTTTGGTACATGACACAGGTTGTTTTTGAGGTTATTTCATAAGTGTGCAAATTAAAGGTGTGATAGAAGCAAATGAAACTCATTTAATGTCTATGTATGTCACTTGCCGATTTTAGGGGAGTCGTTCTACAAGGAAAGACTTACCTTTCTATGAACTTCACTTCTTATTATAGTTACTGATAAAATAAACACAGCGCCAGTATTTACAGCTGGGCCAGGAACGAGCAAAATCTTACTTGGAGCACTTTCCTTCGGGAAATGAATAGTGATGTCTAAAGACAGTCCTGAAGGGACAAGGTTTCAGTAAAGTCCCTTTACTTAAACTTGAAACCTTTTTCCTTTTAATTGTTTTCAGCCGTAATGGCTGTGTTTGTAAACCGTGACTGAGTGGAAATATTATTTATTTCAAGTTTCTGCTACCAGTCACTTTTTATTTTATCCTTAATCTAACATAATGCAACGCGTTTCGAACATGTTTTGTTCATCTTCAAGCGTTTGTACTTACATACATACATCGAGAAATGTTACTTTTTAAGTAACATTTCTCGATGTCATGGACTGACGCCTTTTTCTGTGTTTTCCAGTTGAATGACATTGACAGACTTTCATGGTGGCCGGGATTCGACATATTCTGAATAGGCATTGTATTGAAGAGTTACAGATCCATAAATATTGTGTGTAAGTGTATATTTCTACGTTCAAATCTGCTGTTAGCAACTAACGCTGAAACTTCAGCAACAGATGTATTATTTTTACTATTTGATATTACATATATAATAAATTAATACCTCAAGTCTTTTCATGAACGGCATCTGTTCCTCGCTCTTGTATCCACTGCAAAGGAAGACAGAATAACAGATCCTATTGACTTTTAGCTGTTTACAACGATGAAAGACACTCTTCAAGCTCGCAGATTCACTGATACTGCTGCTAGTGCATGAGAGACCTTCCAGTGCTCAAATAAGACCTCTGAAGAAACATTTGCAGCAGCCACGGAATCATGGCATCGACGTTTCGAAAAATGTATACTGTTACGGGGAAATTACATCTAGAAGTGGCACAAGGTTCACAGGCACAAGGTTCACAGTTTTTGTGTGATTAGTTTGGAGCGCAAAAATTCGGATGTGCTGTAACTCGTATGACGCCAGAATGTTGGGGCGCAAGGCGCGAATATGCACATGATGTCTGTACAGTCTGTTCCCGACAGGTCCGCTGTAGAAATACACTCCTGGAAATGGAAAAAAGAACACGTTGACACCGGTGTGTCAGACCCACCATACTTGCTCCGGACACTGCGAGAGGGCTGTACAAGCAATGATCACACGCACGGCACAGCGGACACACCAGGAACCGTGGTGTTGGCCGTCGAATGGCGCTAGCTGCGCAGCATTTGTGCACCGCCGCCGTCAGTGTCAGCCAGTTTGCCGTGGCATACGGAGCTCCATCGCAGTCTTTAACACTGGTAGCATGCCGCGACAGCGTGGACGTGAACCGTATGTGCAGTTGACGGACTTTGAGCGAGGGCGTATAGTGGGCATGCGGGAGGCCGGGTGGACGTACCGCCGAATTGCTCAACACGTGGGGCGTGAGGTCTCCACAATACATCGATGTTGTCGCCAGTGGTCGGCGGAAGGTGCACGTGCCCGTCGACCTGGGACCGGACCGCAGCGACGCACGGATGCACGCCAAGACCGTAGGATCCTACGCAGTGCCGTAGGGGGCCGCACCGCCACTTCCCAGCAAATTAGGGACACTGTTGCTCCTGGGGTATCGGCGAGGACCATTCGCAACCGTCTCCATGAAGCTGGGCTACGGTCCCGCACACCGTTAGGCCGTCTTCCGCTCACGCCCCAACATCGTGCAGCCCGCCTCCAGTGGTGTCGCGACAGGCGTGAATGGAGGGACGAATGGAGACGTGTCGTCTTCAGCGATGAGAGTCGCTTCTGCCTTGGTGCCAATGATGGTCGTATGCGTGTTTGGCGCCGTGCAGGTGAGCGCCACAATCAGGACTGCATACGACCGAGGCACACAGGGCCAACACCCGGCATCATGGTGTGGGGAGCGATCTCCTACACTGGCCGTACACCACTGGTGATCGTCGAGGGGACACTGAATAGTGCACGGTACATCCAAACCGTCATCGAACCCATCGTTCTACCATTCCTAGACCGGCAAGGGAACGTGCTGTTCCAACAGGACAATGCACGTCCGCATGTATCCCGTGCCACCCAACGTGCTCTAGAAGGTGTAAGTCAACTACCCTGGCCAGCAAGATCTCCGGATCTGTCCCCCATTGAGCATGTTTGGGACTGGATGAAGCGTCGTCTCACGCGGTCTGCACGTCCAGCACGAACGCTGGTCCAACTGAGGCGCCAGGTGGAAATGGCATGGCAAGCCGTTCCACAGGACTACATCCAGCATCTCTACGATCGTCTCCATGGGAGAATAGCAGCCTGCATTGCTGCGAAAGGTGGATATACACTGTACTAGTGCCGACATTGTGCATGCTCTGTTGCCTGTGTCTATGTGCCTGTGGTTCTGTCAGTGTGATCATGTGATGTATCTGACCCCAGGAATGTGTCAATAAAGTTTCCCCTTCCTGGGACAATGAATTCACGGTGTTCTTATTTCAATTTCCAGGAGTGTATGTCGCGAGCGAACCCTCTTTGACCGTGGGCTTACGAATGATACAAGAGGCACAGTGGCCTAGCTATTTGTTGGTCAACATCGTCTGGTGTCAATTTTACGTATCATACAGCAGATGTTTGCACATACGTTAACCACCACACAGGATGTTCACGAGTGTGTGACGGACGGACGTCACGTCGCTTCCATGGAGCCACTTAGAGCGACCGACGGTCTACTGCGAGTCGGACTGCCGTAGCTTTGAATGTGGCACGTCAGAAACCCATTTCTGCCAGGAGTGTACGAAGACCATCGCCCTTCATAGGATTCATTAGCCGATGACCGACTCGTATCATATCACCTTCCCATGACTTTTGGTCACTCAGTGTGTACTAAAATAGAAATTTATTCTTTATTCCTTTTTCATTGCGGGCCGCGGTGGCCGAGTGGTTCTAGGCGCTTCAGTCCGGGACCACGCGGCTGCTACGGCTGTAGGTTCGAATCCTGCCTCGGGCATGGATGTGTGTGATGTCCTTAGTTTAGTTAGGTTTAAGTAGTTCTAAGTCTAGGGGACTGATGACCTCAGATGTTAAGTCGCATAGTGCTCACAGCCATCTGAACCAATTATACCTTATTCATTAAAAGGAGCATTTCTAACTACCGTTATCCTACCAGCGACAATGTTTACAAACAATAAAGTCATCGGCGACTAGCAACAACAAATTCGTCTGTTTTTGTCTCTTACTGAAGCATTTTCACGTTTTAAGCAGTGTCCTTACACCTTCAATTATGATGCACCTTATATTCGATACCATTTTAAAACCGCATTCGTACCACCACAACGACGTATTGCAGCCAATGCAATGCGAAAACGGTCGGAGAGAGGCAACGAAACAGAAGTGATCTCGTGTGGGCAAAATATAAGCGTGTCAAAGCCAGTGCGCACACCCTGAGTAATTGCCCCGAGATAATTTATCATGCCGATAATACAGCACGTAATTAGATTAATGGAAATCAGTCGGTAAATACGTGTTGCTGCTGCCCATCTGGCTTTTTGTTTAATGTAATTAACTAATGTGATTAATACATTGGGCCTGAAAGGGCAGTATTGGAGGATGGACATTTTTAAAATTCCACTGTACTGTAGCACTACATTTCACGCATAATATCTCGCAAATAGATTCTCCTCGTGTCAAATTCAGCTTCTCGCATACTTAATTTTTTCACTAAAGAATGTAATCAAACTGAAATTGAATTGAGTTGAATCAAAGGAGAAGTAATGTACGCGATGACAAGCATGCAGGCGTAGTTACATGGAAGCTGTCTCTCATCACACGCCATATGAATTGCAATGCGATCAATAAAATGTTTACTGTGTTCTAGCCCTCTCTTACTTATCAAGGTTCCCAGAGGTGAGATCGATGTTTTTGAAATCACCTAAGCGGTGATGTAGGTTAGTATTTCCGGTACCACTTCCTTCAGCCATTTATTTATTTATTTATTGTTCCGTGGGACCAAATTAAGGAGAAGTCTCCATGGTCATGCAACGAGTCAATACATGAAATTATAACACGATATTAGAAACAGATAAAATGAAATATAAATAAAACATATTCAGGTGACAAGCCGTAAGTTTAAATGAAGAAAATCAACAATGTAACACTGGAATTTGCTTCATTTTTTAGCTCTTCCAGGAGCTCCTCGACAGAATAGAAGGAGTGAGCCATGAGGAAACTCTTCAGTTTAGACTTAAAAGAGTTTGGGCTACTGCTAAGATTTTTGAGTTCTTGTGGTAGCTTATTGAAAATGGATGCAGCAGAATACTGCACTCCTTTCTGCACAAGAGTCAAGGAAGTGCATTCTGCCTAGTATTAACTGAGTGAAAGCTGCTAACTCTTGGGAATAGGCTAATATTGCTAACAACAAACGGCATTAATGAAAATATATACTGTGAGGGCAATGTCAGAATTCCCAGATTTTTGAATAGGGGTCGACAAGAGGTTCTCGAACTTACACCACATATAGCTCGAACAGCCCGTTTTTGAGCCAAAAATACCCTCTTTGAATCAGAAGAATTACCCCAAAAAATAATACCATACGACATATGCGAAGTAGACTACTTTTCGTGTTGAAGTGTCACTTATTTCAGATACTGTTCTAATGGTAAATAAAGCAGCATTTAACTTCTGAACAAGATCCTGGACATGGACTTTCCACAACAGCTTACTATCTATCCGAACGCCTAGGAACTTGAACTGTTCCGTCTCGCTTATAATATACCTATTCTGTCTGATCAAAATATCGGTTCTTGTTGAATTGTGAGTTAGAAACTGTAAAAACTGAGTCTTACTGTGATTTAGCATCAAATTATTCTCCACAAGCCACGAACTTATTTCATGAACTACATTATTTGTTACTGTTTCAATATTACACACAAGATCCTTCACTATCAAGCTGGTGTCATCAGCAAACAGAAATATTTTTGAATCACCTGCAATACTAGAAGGCATATCATTTATATAAATAAGAAACAGCAGTGGCCCCAGCACCGACCCTTGGGGAACGCCCCACTTAACAGTGCCCCATTGGGACTGAACATCACTACCACTCTCAATATTGCGGAGAATTACCCTCTGCTTTCTGTTCTTAAAGTAAGAGGCGAACCAATTGTAAACTACTCCCCTTACTCCATAATGGTCCAACTTCTGCAGTAATATTTTGTGGTCAACACAGTCAAAAGCCTTCGTTAAATAAAAGAAAACACCTAGCGTTCGCAACCTTTTATTTAATCCGTCCAAAACCTCACAGAGAAAAGAGGATATAGCATTTTCAGTTGTTAAACCATTTCTAAAACCAAACTGAACATTTGACAGCAAATTATGTGAATTTAAATGCTCCAGTAACCTTGTATATACAACCTTCTCGATAACTTTAGCAAACACCGATGGCATAGAAATAGGTCTAAAATTGTCAACATTATCAATGTCTCCCTTTTTATAAAGTGGCTTCACTACCGAGTACTTTAATCGGTCAGGAAACCGACCACTCCTAAAGGAAAAGTTACATATATGGCTGAGAACTGGGCTAACATACATAGAGCAACAGTATTCTGTTCGATACCCCGTCATATCCATGAGACCACCGTGGTGGCCCCTTGCTTATGTGTAATCAACAAAAAAGTTTTAGTAATTTTGCGTAATGCTGTAGAGCTTTAAAAAGAGAAAATCTGCACCGACTAGTGGTGTAGCACAGTGAATATAGTACATCTACATCTACATCTACATCTACATGATTACTCTGCAATTCACATTTAAGTGCTTGGCAGAGGGTTCATCGGACCACAATCACACTATCTCTCCACCATTCCACTCCCGAACAGCGCGCGGGAAATACGAACACCTAAACCTTTCTGTTCGAGCTCTTATTTCTCTTATTTTATTTTGATGATCATTCTTACCTATGTAGGTTGAGCTCCACAAAATATTTTCAAATTCGGAAGAGAAAGTTGGTGACTGAAATAACGTAAATAGACCTCGCCGCGACGAAAAACGTCTTTGCTTTAATGACTTCCATCCCAACTCGCGTATCATATCTGCCACACTCTCTCCCCTATTACGTGATAATACAAAACGAGCTGCCCTTTTTTGCACTCTTTCGATGTCCTACGTCAATCCCACCTGGTAAGGATCCCACACCGCGCAGCAATATTCTAACAGAGGACGAACGAGTGTAGTGTAAGCTGTCGCTTTAGTGGACTTGTTGCATCTCTAAGTGTCCTGCCAATGAAACTCAACCTTTGGCTTGCCTTCCCCACAATATTATCCATGCGGTCTTTGCAACTGAAGTTGTTCGTAATTTTAACACCCAGGTACTTAGTTGAATTGACAGCCTTGAGAATTGTACTGTTTATCGAGTAATCGAATCCCAACGGATTTCTTTTGGAACTCATGTGGATCACCTCACACTTTTCGTTATTTAGCGTCAACTGCCACCTGCCACACTATACAGCAATCTTATCGCTTTGCAACTGATACTGGTCTTCGGATGACCTTACTAGACGGTAAATTACAGCATCATCTGCGAACAATCAAAGAGTACTGCTCAGATTGTCACCCAGGTCTTTTATATTGATCAGGAACAGCAGAGGTCCCAGGACGCTTCCCTGGGGAACACCTAATATCACTTCAGTTTTACTCGATGATTTGCCGTCTATTACTACGAACTGCGACCTTCCTGACAGGAAATCACGAATCCAGTCGCACAACTGAGACGATACCCCATAGGCCTGCAGCTTGATTAGAATTCGCTTGTGAGGAACGGTGTCAAAAGCCTTCCGGAAATCCAGAAACACGGAATCAACTTGAGATCCCCTGTCGATAGCGGCCATTACTTTGTGCGAATAAAGAGCCAGCTGCGTTGCCCAAGAACGATGTTTTCTGAAACCATGCTGATTACGTATCAATTGATCGTTCCCTTCGAGGTGATTCATAATGTTTGAATACAGTATATGCTCCAAAACCCTACTGCAAAACGACGTCAATGATATAGGTCTGTAGTTCGATGGATTACTCCTACTACCCCTCTTAAACACTGGTGCGACCTGCGCAATTTTCCAATCTGTAGGTACAGATCTATCGGTGAGCGAGCGGTTGTATATGATTGCTAAGTAGGGGGGGTATTGTATCAGCGTAATCTGAAAGGAACCTAATCGGTATACAATCTGGACCTGAAGATTGCCCGTATCAAGCGATTTGAGTTGCTTCGCAACCCCTAAGGTATCTACTTCTAAGAAACTCATGCTAGCAGCTGTTCGTGTTTCAAATTCTGGAACATTCCATTCGTCTTCCCTGGTGAAGGAATTTCGGAAAACTGCGTTCAATAACTCCGCTTTAGCGGCACAGTCGTCGGTAACAGTACCATCGGCACTGCGCAGCGAAGGTATTGACTGCGTCTTGCCGCTTGTGTACTTTACATACGACCAGAATTTCTTCGGATTTTCTACCAAATTTCGAGACAATGTTTCGTTGTGGAACCTATTAAAGGCATCTCGCATTGAAGTCCGTGCCAAATTTCGCGTGTCTGTAAATTTCAGCCAATCTTCGTGATTTCGAGTTCTTCTGAACTTCGCATGCTTTTTCTGTTGCCTCTGCAACAACGTTCGGGTCTGTTTTGTGTACTATGGGGGATCAGTTCCATCTCTTACCAGTTTATGAGGTATGAATCTCTCAATTGCTGTTGCTACTATATCTTTGAATTTGAGCCACATCTCGTCTACATTTGCATAGTCAGTTCGGAAGGAATGGAGATTGTCTCTTAGGAAGGCTTCTAGTGACACTTTATCCGCTTTTTTAAATAAAATTATTTTGCGTTTGTTACTGGTGGATTTGGAAGAAACGGTATTGAGCCTAGCTACAACGACCTTGTGATCACTAATCCCTGTATCAGTCATGATGGTCCGCAGCTCGTGGTCGTGCGGTAGCGTTCTCGCTTCCCGCGCCCGGGTTCCCGGGTTCGATTTCCGGCGGGGTCAGGGATTTTCTCTGCCTCGTGATGACTGGGTGTTGTGTGATGTCCTTAGGATAGTTAGGTTTAAGTAGTTCTAAGTTCTAGGGGACTGATGACCATAGATGTTAAGTCCCATAGTGCTCAGAGCCATTTGAATCAGTCATGATGCTCTCTATTAGCTCTGGATTGATTGTGGCTAAGAGGTCAAGTGTGTTTACGCAACCATTTACAATTCGCGTGGGTTCGTGGACTAACTGCTGGAAATAATTTTCGGAGAAACCATTTAGGACAATCTCGGAAGATGTTTTCTGCCTACCACCGGTTCTGAACAAGTATTTTTGCCAACGTATCGAGGGAAGGTTCAAGTCCCCACCAACTATAACCGTATGAGTGGGGTATTTATTTGTTACGAGACTCAAATTTTCTCTGAACTGTTCAGCAACTATATCATTGGAGTCTGGGGGTCGGTAGAAGGAACCAATTATTAACTTAGTTCGTCTGTTAAGTATAACCTCAACCCATACCAATTCGCACGGAGTATCTACTTTGACTTCACTACAAGATAAACCACTACTGACATACACAAACACTCCACCACCAATTCTGCCTAATCTATCTTTCCTGAACACCGTCAGAGATTTCCAAAAAATTCTGCAGAACTTATTTCAGGCTTTAGCCAGCTTTTTGTACCTATAACTATTTCAGCTTCTGTGCTTTCTATTAGCGCTTGAAGCTCAGGGAGTTTCCTAGCACAACTACAACAATTTACAACTACAATTCCGACTGTTCCTTGATACAAGCACTTCCTGTATTTGCCATGCACCCTTTGGGATTGCAGCCCACCCCGTACTTTCCCGAGGCCTTCCAACCTAAAAAACCACCCAGTCCACGCCACACAGCCTCCGCTATCCGTGTAGCCGCCAGCTCAGTGTTGTGAACTCCTGACCTATTCAGCGGAACCCGAAACCCCACAACCCTATGGCTCAAGTCAAGGAATCTGCAGCCAACACGGTCGCAAAACTGTCTGAGCCTCTGATTCAGACCCTCCACCCAGCTCTGCAACAAAGGTCCGCAGTCGGTTCTGTCAATGATGCTGCAGATGGTGAGCTCTGCCTTCATCTCGTAAGCAAGACCGGCAGCCTTCACCAAATCGGATAGCCGCTGGGATCCAGAGAGAATTTCCTCAGATCCAAAGCGACACACGTCATTAGTGCCGACATGTGCCACCACCTGCAGCTGGCTGCACCCTGTGCTCTTCATGGCATCCGGAAGGACCCTTTCCATATCAGGAATGACTCCACCTGGAATGCACACGGAGTGCACACTGGATTTCTTCCCCTCCTTAGCCGCCATATCCCTAAGGGGCCCCATTACGCGCCTAACATTGGAGCTCCCAACTACCAATAAGCCCACCCTCTGTGATTGCCCGGACCTTCAAGGCTGAGAATCATCCTCTGAAACAGGGCAGGCAGCTGCATCTGGCTCAGCCAAAGACAGCACCTGAAACCTGTTTGTCAGACGCACCAGGGAGGCTTTCTGATCAGCCTCCGCGGACGTATTTCACTGCCTGCCACGCCTTGGAACGACCTCCCAATCAACCACATGCGAGGGCTCAGCCCCACTGTGGTCAGCAACCGGGGCAACCACAGTGGCAGACCGATCTGGGGACAGATGGGACGAGGTTGACATCCCCGTGATACCCAAGTCTGGCTCCCCACAGTGGTGCCCATTAGCAACAGCCTCAAGCTGCGGGACCGAAGTCAGCACCGCCTGCAGCTGTGAGCGAAGGGATGCCAACTCAGCCCTCATCCAAACACAGCAATCTCAGTCCCTGTCCATTCTAATCGATGTTGAACAACAGTTACTGAAACACGAGTTTGTGCCTAGATAACACAAGGGAAACACGCAAAGAATGTATGAACTAACCAGTACAAATGCCTAACGACTGCGCTACAATCTGCCTGTGTTTACGACTACAGTAACTAAAAATCGAAATTACACCTCCTATATGAAACTCACACACAATGTAAGTAAGAATCTACGAAGTAAACACAGAAAAGAAGCTATATACGTATCTTTCTGCGCTGTCGATGTGCACCAACTGGGAGCTCAGGCCACATTTCTGATATGCCTCGAGTTGTCTCCTCAGCTGCACTAAAAGGCCTCACTATGTAATTATTTTATCACTATTTTTATTTCCTTAAGTATTGTAAATGTAATTTTTTACTTCTAATCATTTCTCACAATATTTTAATCATCTTTTTAACTTTACGATTTGCAGTCATTTTTACTACCTTTTATTGTTTTCCCATTAGGTATCTATGTGCGTGTTAATTTAATTATTTTTATTTATCATAATATATAAACATTTGAAAAAGCCTATCTACCAGCTCTAAACAAAAGACAAAGCAATCTATTTATAATAACTGTGCAATGGCGTGAAGAAATTTTTTTTCGTTACATGTCGTACATTTCTTTGAATGATAATCGCCACAGAAACATTTAAAACATAAATTCCTGTTACACTTGTTACCTTATGTACAAAATAACACAGATGAAGATTTAAACGAAGGAAGGGATTATAAGTAAAATGAATATCAAGCAAAATGGGAACTATGAATGCTTACTGCATTCTTTGTTCATATTTTGCTTGATATTGATTTTACTTATAATAACAATTTTACTTATGATAATGGACGAAAAGATAAGGTGATGAAAAAGAAGAAATTAAATCGAAGTTAATTCTTAGTAATAATAATGAAAATCATATTAACATGATAAAAATTAGATTAGGTTAAACCAGTTACAATAATGATCAAAATCATTTCCATAAAGATAAAAAAATGTCAAAACACCTGGGTAAATTCGAACTCACAAATTTCTGCATGTGGGAAGGCACTGTAACCATTACACTACACGACCAGTCTACTTATTGCCACTATTTTTAAGCTGTAGAACATAATGTGAAAGTAAGAAATTTTTAGTTGATATCTCGAAAACGAGGGTCCACCAGGGGGAATGGCTGAAGTGTTTGATACCGGAATCCCAACCAAAATAACAGTCTATATTGTTTCAGAAAGTCGATACCAATTGGAGGACGTCTCCTTTCAATTGATACCAGACATCTACATGCATGTTACGCAAAGTCCACAAATTTCAGACCAGTGGCTTATGGGAACGGTGCAGGGGACAGATAGTGTTCGATGGACCACGGCCATACAACCTGGAAGAATTCTCAGCAGCTGAAACATCCGGTAGTGAAAGCCTTCATTGTATGACCGATAGAGCCCCATGTGAGCTCAGGTAAGACGATTTTGGTGGCGCAGATGTCAACGTTTATCATACGCTTCTCAAACTACTGTAGCACGGTTATGGCCTTGTGTTCTGCTGAAAGATGCCATCGTCCATGGGGAAGACATCAAGCTCGTAATCCGCAATAATATTCACCAAAGGGTCGTAAGGGAAGCGTGTAACCTCCCCCTCACTCATCGACCTTAATGACAGTAAAAATTAAACCGTGTGTTGTAATGTCGATGCATTAAGTTGTTCTGAAAGCGGTGCTGATATTCAAGACAATAAAAGCGGGTTAAAAACTGTGAGCTATCTGGGGAAGTTAACCTTCAATTACTGAGCAACTGTTTCACCAGGTATCCAGTCTAGCTTACCAAATTCCCAACCACACTAACATGAATTGTAATCTTTTAATAGTCATCTTACAACAACTGGTGATTATATATATATATATATATATATATATATATATATATATATATATATGTATATATATATATATATATATAAAGAGAATTTAAATAAAAAGAAATAAATCAGTTTATATTTACTTGATTCATGACTAAACTGGTGCCATCTTTAGGATTGTGAAAATGTGAGTCTGTAATCTTACGGAACATATCAAATATGGAGACAAGATTGGGAGACTGCATAAAACACTGCATACATGAGATAACACACGAAGAATGTTGAAACATATGCAAGAGGAAATTAACCACAACCAACTGATTCAATTTTCACCCAAAGAAGTTACGTTCATATCGCAAACCTGTCCATCATGAAATTACCACACACTGGTATACTAAATTCATACTAACTCTCTGTGAAATCTTCTCGAAAAGAATAGCTGAGGGTTACTTTGATGATTACACCACATGCTTCACGTGGTCAACTTGGTTTACACAAAGAGTGTAACTCCACAATAATTTTGATAATTAAAATAAATAACATCGAAACGCGATTTACAAAAGAAAAACCTCGAACTGGTTACTATCGCCTTACTATAAACCTGATGGGTCAACCAATTCTATAAGCACGTGGTACTGGTCACACAAAGTTCACCCCACGTGCGTTGAACATAAAGAAAAGTTGCTATATTGAAAAATATTGTCAAGACGAACATTATAATCTCATGCACATTCGCATTTAAGATTGATGATTTTAGTTAGAGTTATGGATCATCAACACATGGTTCCACTTTACTCACAAAGTAGTGACAAAGCAACTACTGGAAGATAGTCTGAACTTCACACTCGAATTACAATGCGTTGCAATTTAAGATAACATTAGATATTTTAGATCTAAACCTGAAATAAAGGTGATTAAATTTTCAGTTAGGCTGAACTTAAGAAATCCATTGTCCTACGGACTTAGCAGAGACGCGCTTAGCCGGAGATCTTAGCACTTCAGACGCTCGCCGCGGACAGACTGCCGTGGGCCCCTACCAAGGGTGCTTCCAGATACAAAACGGAAGTGACCAGAGAGGCAGCTTCCTATACCAACATGACAAGGGACAGACACGACCATACCAAGAATAGAAAACTCTTTGCTTTTAGAAAGCGTAGCTACCTGTTCTGACGTTGGTCCTACTGTTCTCTAGCAGACAGACTTGTCTGCTACCATCAAGCATGCAACTAGAAATACATTTGCTCATTCATCCTTTCACACAGAAGGAAGGGGGATGACAGTATCTTATCATATACAATATATAAAAGAAAGCAGATGTAGGTTCCGTATGAGACTGCGTGACATGAATTACATACAAACTGTGTTTTAAAGTGTAGTAGTGTGACAGATCGTTCTTGTTTATGTGTAAAAGTAACACGTTCCACTGCTCAGTTTCATCCCAGATACAGTCAGAAACACCACAGTAAATTTAGAAGAGGAATTTATGCCGTAAATGGCAACAGATTTAAGAAATGAACATGAAAGGAATCCAAGAGAGACTTTTCAGTGTACCTAATGGAAATTTGGGAAAAGCAATGATCACCGAAGTTAATCTGTCAGTAAAGAGGGAGGAAAGGGTTACAACTAAATGAAACGAAAAATGCTAATGAAACTGGTGGAAATTAATTTTGAAAAGGGGCAAGTGTGGCATCTGAAGGTTGACACGTGTTGTGTGAAAACTGAATGTTTGTCAGAAGTAATAATTTAGCAAAAGAATTAAAAAAACCGGAAAATTGAAAGTTAATTTAGTGACGGAAATTAATAGTGAACTTTGTTTCTGAAGCACTACGAAATCCAATAAAATGAGGTTATTCGTGGGCTACCTCAACAATCATTTGAAACTCTACTTGAATCTACGCAATTTAGAAATAAGAGATTTAACTTTGAACAATTAACAATGGTAAATTTTAGTACGTACCAAGCTGAGCTGCAGTCACAGGTAAGGTAAAATATGGTAACAAAACTCTCACTCTTAATTTGTGCTCTTGTAACCTAAATATTGTAGCCAGTTATGAATACCTTGACTGAACTTTGAGACTAAAGCAGCGAAATCGAATGATATTACTTTAATGCTGGCGTTTGAATTTCAACGACACTTGAGTTCATTTCGGAAAAGGAAGGGACCCTGCTTGGTAATGGAATTGGGACAATGAGGAACAAAGGTTCATGCTAAGTTGCTGTATTTTAGTGATGAGGTCTGCCATACAGTTCTAAAACTTTACGTGCTTTCAGTCCTCCTCGTTGGTTGATTGAAGATTTCAAGTCGTCGATCGAGGAGGTGGCGATAATCACTCATTGTCGGCCGTAGCTGTTGCAGAAGCTGGATATTGGCGCGCCTTCTTCTCTACGCGGTGACCAGGCGAAACGGGCTCTTGATGTGTGCCTGCTAATGTTTACCATCCGCGACACCTATGATAGCAAGTTGAGCGCAATTACGTGCTGCCAAACCCCGGAAGCGCGGCAACTCGCGGGAGCGTCACTCAAGACACCTGCTCCAACGCCGTACTCCAGCCAGACTCTGCTCTGCCCGCGCTCCACGCGGCAGAGTTAACACTACCAAAGATCCTAAACAGTTTGGTTCTCCACAAGACGTATCTATGTAGTCGTTCGATAGCATAGTTTTCCCTAGGCAAGACCCAGTGTAAAAATACAAATAATATTTACAAAACAAACCAATTATACATCGACATAAATGAATAAACATATGTACAATTAGTAAAACAGTTACAATAAATAAAGACACAGAAATGTCATATCTTCAGGTAACAAAATAAGGAAAAAAATTATAGTACAATAGGTGTAAATAGGAGGATATGCATTTCCGGCGTTACAAGCGTCGTAATTTCATACATTTAGCTCTTGGTTTTTTGACATTTGGAAATCAACTTTAATTCGCTGCGTTACTTGGTGACAGCACATTGTACGATTTGTGTGGCCGAAGGGCATTATTGGCGCAGAGAGGTCAGCGCACGACCTCGTGCCGGATGGCGAGTTGTGGAAGAGCCTTCCCGCTGGCTGCAGAATCGTGCGGGCGGACCGCGCCGTCGTGTCGTGGGCTGGAGACGTTAATGTTGCAGCCGGCGGGCCGCGCCGTGACACACTGCAGCCTTTGAGAGGGGCAAACCTGCCCGGAGACTCCTCAATTATTGATCAGCTTAATGCAGGCGCGCTGTTGCTGCCTGCCAGAGCAGGTCCACCGCCCGAGTGCCAGTGGCGGAGGGCGGAGGGCGGAGGGTTGGCGGCGTGGGCTCTGCGGTGTGGGGGCGGGCAGGCACCACTCTGGGTCACGACCCGGTGACCGCCGCCTTGCCGAACCTTACTGCTTCTGCAGTCGTGTACTACTGGACTAACAATTCTGAGACTTGGAAACAGTATTCACCAAACGCACTTTTGGTCGTAAATTATTAATAATGGAAATGAAAGAGAGGCAAGCAAGAAATACGAGACCAAGACTAGTTTTTAAGGTGGAGAAGCACAAACTGACATAGTTATAAGTGATAAGGGGATCAATAAATACACTACTGGCCATTAAAATTGCTACACCAAGAAGAAATGCAGATGATAAACGGGTATTCATTGGACAAATATATTATACTAGAACTGACATGTGATTACATTTTCATGCTATTTGGATGCAAAGATCCTGAGAAATCAGTACCCAGAACAACCACCTCTGTCTGTAATAACGGCCTTGATACGCCTGGGCATTGAGTCAAATAGAGCTTGGATGGTGCGTACAGGTACAGCTGCCCATGCGGCTTCACCACGATACCACAGTTCATCAAGAGTAGTCACTGGCGTATTGTGACGAGCCAGTAGTTCGGCCACCATTGACCAGACGTTCTCAATTGGTGAGAGATCTGGAGAATGTGCTGGCCAGGGCATCAGTCGAACATTTTCTGTATCCAGAAAGGCCCGTACAGGACCTGC
Organism: Schistocerca nitens; assembly: GCF_023898315.1. Classification (NCBI taxonomy): domain Eukaryota; kingdom Metazoa; phylum Arthropoda; class Insecta; order Orthoptera; family Acrididae; genus Schistocerca; species Schistocerca nitens. Next base: position 27,944,293 of record NC_064614.1, read on the forward strand.
AACATGCGGTCGTGCACTATCCTGCTGAAATGTAGGGTTTCGCAGGTATCGAATGAAGGGTAGAGCCACGGGTCGTAACACATCTGAAATGTAACGTCCACTGTTCAAACTGCCGTCAGTGCCAACAAGATTTGACCGAGACATGTAACCAGTGGCACCCCATACCATCACGCCGGGTGATAGGCCAGTATGACGATGACGAATACACGCTTCCAATGTGCGTTCACCGCGATGTCGCTAAACACGGATGCGACCATCATGATGCTCTAAACAGAACCTGGATTCATCCGAAAAAATAACGTTTTGCTATTCGAGCACCCAAGTTCGTCGTTGAGTACACCATCGGAGGCGCTCCTGTCTGTGATGCTGCATCAACGGTAAACGCAGCCATGGTCTCCGTTACAGCCATGCGGATAAGATGCCTGTCATCTCGACTGTTTGTGATACCAGGTCGTTGGGATACAGCACGACGTTCCGTATTACCCTCCTGAATCCACCGATTCCATATTCAGCTAACCGTCATTGGATCTCCACCAACGCGAGCAGCAATGTCGCGATACGATAAACCGCAATCGGGATAGGCTACAATCCGACCTTTATCAAAGTCGGAATCGTGATGGTACGCATTTCTCCTCCTTACCCGAGGCATCACAACAACGTTTCACCAGGCAACGCCGGTCAACTTCTGTTTGTGAATGGGAAATCGGTTGGAAACTTTCCTCATGTCAGCACGTTGTAGGTGTCGCCATCGGCGCCAACCTTGTGTGAATGCTCTGAAAAGCTAATCATTTGCATATCACAGCATCTTCTTCCTGTCTGTTAAATTTCGCGTCTGTAACACGTCATCTTCGTGGTGTAGCAATTTTAATGGCCAGTAGTGTAGTATACCACAATACTTTTGTAGCTAGAAAGGACGTTCAATGAGCAATGCCATAATTTTTTTGTCTGAAAGCAGGTTGGTTTTATTCAAAATTCCAGTATAGCATGCTATTCCCCACCCTTTTGGATACAAAACCTTATTTTCCAACGTAATCTCAGCTCAATGCGACTGGGAGGGCATTTATACCCGCATTGTGTCAGTCGACTGGTAGACGTCGGAGTCAACGTCTCGTTAATGAATAACTTTCCCGTCATCCACGTATTGTTTACCGAGGAGTGCATCATTCATTAAGCCAAACACATAGAAGTGGTACCAAACTGCTGAGGTCATAGGTCCCTAGGCTCACACGATACTTAATCCAACTTAAACTAACTTACGCTAAGGACAACACACACACCCATGCCCGAAGGAGGACTCGAACCTCCGACTGGGGCAGCCGCGGGAACCGTGGCAAGGTACCTTCAAACATCCCCTTAGAAAATTAAGAAGGACTGTGCTGGTAAACTTCTACGTTATCTGATACCGAAAGAGCTGAGTAAAACTAAACTTACTGAGACTGTTTTATCCTTACTTATTCTGATCAACACTAAACCAGCACACATTATTTTTAGCGCATTGTAATCTGACTTTCAATAGTCCCTACAAAAGAATGGCCCTGATTAACAATAACCTATACCCTTCATGAATCACTTACCTCAGAAAAATCTTCGCTACTCGAAGTACTCCAATACAGCGAGCGCCAATACTGTCAGTTAAATAAAAGATTCTAACTACTGAAGGCACTAATTACTGACAGGCATAGTTAGCAACTGAAAGATTTTGGTAGAGAACAAACAATGTACTTACCTTAATAGTGTTCAAAAGTCATTCGTAACGTCCAGTTCGACAAATTTCCTTTTTCTGACGGACGCACGTCCAGATCGTCCGCTCATATTAACACCTCAAACCTCTGGCATATCTCTCCCCACATCCACCACTGCTGGCGGCTCACCTCCAACTGCCCAACGCTACGCGCTGGTCACATCCAGCAGCCCAACACTACACTAACGAATAATCCAACAATGAGTCCAACCAGCCACAGACTGCACACAGCGCACTCAGCGATTTTAATACAGAGCGCTACGTGGCGTTACCAACATAAAAACCTAAACAGCCTACTTACAACCTCACACCGGGCAGCTAGAAGTCGGAAGGTGCAGGATCCGGTCTGTAGCGTGAATCAGGGAGAGCAATCCAATGAAAGTTTGTGAGCTCCTCTCGGGTTCGTACTCTAGTGTGAGGGCTTGCGTCGACGTGGAGAAGGAAAATTTCGTTTGCATTTTTGTGGCTAAGAGCACACTGAAGTCGTTTCTTCAGTTTTTGAGGAAAGCACAATACACTTGAGTGTTGATCGTTGCTCCATGAGGGAGGACATAAAACAGAATAACCCCTTCAGAATTCCAGAAGACCGTCGCGATGTCGTTATCGGCTGAGGGTGCGCGTTTGAACTTTTCCTTCGCAGGAGAGGTTGTAAGGCACCGCTCCACGGACTGCCATTTTGTTTCCAGTTCGAAGTGTGGGTTCTGTGTTTCATCTCCTGAGTCAATGTTCGATAAAAATTGTCACGATCAGCCTCTTAGCGCGCAGGCAGTTCCACACGGATGGACCTTCGTTGTTCTTTATGGTCTTCTGTTAGTAGGAGAGGAACCCAGAGTACCGCAAATGGTGAACGAGTGTGTCAGGACTACCAAAAGAGACGTCCAGGTGAGTAACGAGGTGTTCGACTACCACGAGCCGTCGATCACCTCGAATGAGTGTGTACACACGTTCCAGCACTGCAGGCGTAACAGCTGTGTACGGCCGGCTGGCACGCGACAGATTGGGTAGGTTTGCGCGATGCCTTGCCTAACGCCTCATCATAGTTTTGTTCACTGCCAGGTCTCCGCAGACATTCTCCAAGCGCCTATGGATATCTGAGGTAATCTGGTTTCCCGCCGAACGAAACTCAGTGACAGCGCTCTGCTTGAATGAACCTTTCATTACAGACGCCATTTTGAAGGCAATATTTAGCTCCATCACCTTTAGAAACTTTATGAAACTATAGGAGCTGACGCGGGAATATTTCATGATGTCTCAAAACAAATTCTGCACTTTTTCAGCCGAAACTGGCAGAATAAAAAAGCTTTGCATTTTTTATTGGACGCTCCTCGTATTTATTCAAGCATTTACTTCACTTATCCTTGTTGTTGTTGTTGTGGTCTTCAGTCCTGAGACTGGTTTGATGCAGCTCTCCATGCTACTCTATCCTGTGCAAGCTTCTTCATCTCCCAATACCTACTGCAACCTACATCCTTCTGAATCTGCTTAGTGTATTGATCTCTTGGTCTCCCTCTACGATTTTTACCCTCCACGCTGCCCTCCAATGCTAAATTTGTGATCCCTTGATGCCTCAAAACATGTCCTACCAACCGATCCCTTCTTCTAGTCAAGTTGTGCCACAAACTTCTCTTCTCCCCAATCCTATTCAATACCTCCTCATTAGTTACGTGATCTACCCACCTTATCTTCAGCATTCTTCTGTAGCACCACATTTCGAAAGCTTCTATTCTCTTCTTGTCCAAACTGGTTATCGTCCATGTTTCACTTCCATACATGGCTACACTCCATACAAATACTTTCAGAAACGACTTCCTGACACTTAAATCTATACTCGATGTTAACAAATTTCTCTTCTTCAGAAATGATTTCCTTGCCATTGCCAGTCTAAATTTTATATCCTCTCTACTTCGACCATCATCAGTTATTTTACTCCCCAAATAGCAAAACTCCTTTACTACTTTAAGTGTCTCATTTCCTAATCTAATCCCCTCAGCATCACCTGATTTAATTTGACTACATTCCATTATCCTCGTATTGCTTTTGTTGATGTTCATCTTATATCCTCCTTTCAAGACACTGTCCATTCCGTTCAACTGCTCTTCCAAGTCCTTTGCTGTCTCTGACAGAATTACAATGTCATCGGCGAACCTCAAAGTTTTTACTTCTTCTCCATGAATTTTAATACCTACACCGAATTTTTCTTTTGTTTCCTTTACTGCTTGCTCAATATACAGATTGAATAACATCGGGGAGAGGCTACAACCCTGTCTCACTCCTTTCCCAACCCCTGCTTCCCTTTCATGCCCCTCGACTCTTATAACTGCCATCTGGTTTCTGTACAAATTGTAAATAGCCTTTCGCTCCCTGTATTTTACCCCTGCCACCTTCAGAATTTGAAAGAGAGTATTCCAGTTAACGTTGTCAAAAGCTTTCTCTAAGTCTACAAATGCTAGAAACGTAGGTTTGCCTTTTCTTAATCTTTCCTCTAAGATAAGTCGTAAGGGTAGTATTGCCTCACGTGTTCCAACATTTCTACGGAATCCAAACTGATCTTCCCCGAGGTCCGCTTCTACCAGTTTTTCCATTCGTCTGTAAAGAATTCGCGTTAGTATTTTGCAGCTGTGACTTATTAAACTGATAGTTCGGTAATTTTCACATCTGTCAACACCTGCTTTCTTTGGTATTGGGATTATTATATTCTTCTTGAAGTCTGTGGGTATTTCGCCTGTCTCATACATCTTGCTCACCAGATGGTAGAGTTTTGTCATGACTGGCTCTCCCAAGGCCATCAGTAGTTCTAATGGAATGTTGTCTACTCCCGGGGCCTTGTTTCGACTCAGGTCTTTCAATGCTCTGTCAAACTCTTCACGCAGTATCTTATCTCCCATTTCATCTTCATCTACATCCTCTTCCATTTCCATAATATTATCCTCAAGTACATCGCCCTTGTATAAACCCTCTATATACTCCTTCCACCTTTCTGCCTTCCCTTCTTTGCTTAGAACTGGGTTGCCATCTGAGCTCTTGATATTCATACAAGTGGTTCTCTTCTCTCCAAAGGTCTGCATTACCCCTATTTGATTTTGTATTTATAACCCTGTAATCACCTGACCAAAAGTCTTGTTCCTCCTGCCACCGAACTTCACTAATTCCCACTATATCTAACTTTAACCTATCCATTTCCCTTTTTAAATTTTCTAACCTAGCTGCCCGATTAATTGATCTGACATTCCACGCTCCGATCCGTAGACTGCCAGTTTTCTTTCTCCACTTATCCTTATATTACAAAATCATAGTACGTACTGAACACAGAAATGTTGCTTTGATCGCGTTTGTACCTATTGGGAAGGTTGCTGAACATTCCATTACCAAGATGCAGCGAACTGGATGTCGTCTCGATCACGATTTGCCAAATATCTAGGTAGAGTATAAAGAGCGGATTTACTAAATGAAGACAAACTTCAGGAAACTACCTCTGAGAGGTTGTGGAGCAAAGAAGGTAATATGGACATACAGCTGGAAATGTGCTCCAAGGGAGGTACATCCACTTGAATGTGGAAATAAAAGATCTATGGCAGTGTACGTTTTACGTTTTAATGATTGAAAGCACACATTAGATTTCACGGGGCAAGTGTACTGGTCAAGTGGAATTATTCTTTGTGTACTAGTGTTTTAGCTCCGCACTCAAGAGGACATGCACAGTGTCCATGCTACACAGTTACCACTGAAGCAAATCCATATGTAATGAGACCTGCGTGCTTTGTAAGTGGTATGAATGATGTCTTGCACAAAGTTACCATCCTCCTGAGTGTCGACGGTCAACATTTCCACTTGCCTAGTGAGTACTCATTTGTGATCATAATCTTTGAAACTTACACTGTCAAACAGCTTTATCTGCACCATCAAGTGGGTATACCTCCCTTGGAAAGCATTTGCAGCTATACCCATACGACTTTATTGTTCCTTATTCTCTCAGTTATTGTTTCGTGCTGTTTGTCCACATGTAGCAAAATTTACTTTTATAGAATACTGGATTTCGCTCCATGGTGTTACCCATAGTTGATCAGTTATTTATAAAGAAATGCAAATGATGAAACTCACTATCCATGTATATGCCCCATTACAATATTTTCATGTGCACACATTAATTGTTACAGACCTTAGTGATGATTTTATTCTACAGGAATATTTATGCTCTCCTAGATTTATGTATGTACTAATTTCATTTGTGAAAAGGGGTTGGAAACTAGTCCTTACGCGAAACTTAATCCGTTCATTGGATAGTTAGCTTTCAGGATAACTTTCCTGTCAAGATACCAGTCCCACAGGAACTGTAGCAACGTTGACCATACCACCGGAACAGTGAACTTTTTCCTCAATGAAGGGTGCCCTAGGTGATAATACATGGTCTAGGCTATGTGCTAATTCAGGGTATTGGCTATCTCCATTCTGAAATTCATCTAAATGTGTCCAGTCACCTCAGCGTAAAGAAGTAAAAACATACTAACTCGACAAAGAAAGAAAATAAGAAATTTCTAGTTCCATGCTGCGCAAATTTTTTAACATTTGTATATGCAAAAACGTCTTCTGCCCTCACGTGTGTGCCTGTTACCAGCAGATACACCAGCATATCATAAACAGATCCCACAAAAAGCCAATCACAGTCTACACGTAGAAGCACAACGTCTCCCTGCCGTACGGAATTTAAATGACATCGTAATTCTGAATCTTTAAGCATCTCTGAAGCTATAAAACACGGCTGACTCTCAGCGTCTAAAATATAATGAGCCTGTATGGAACTATGGACAAAACACTTTGAGGATTCTATACGCATTGTGTTTACCAAGTTGAATCGTCGTATGTAGACATAAAGTAGTAAATAATGAAAGCATTTTCACAAACACGATATAATCAAAAATTAAAGAGTACATTGATTTTCCTAAGAGTAATTATTGTTCTGCATTTCGCAATAAATATCTTGTACTACGGTTTTAAAAGTAGCCTCTCTGTTAATTAAGGGTATACGTTAAATCCATTCCAAACTTCTTCCAAATCCGTCCAGCCGTGAAACATACTGAGACACGAACCTCCGCATTTATAACAAGCGAGTATATGGAAAAAAATGGATAGCGATCAGGAAGATATTTGGGGTTCATTATTACAGACACAGTTTGACAAGGATTTAGAAGAGTTTTGGTCAAACAGGACGGAAGAATATACAAGATACCTTCGTAATTTCTAAAGTCATTGGGGGAACTGACAGTTAACAAACGAGTATTGAAGTTTGCCTGTGCAATATATGAAACTGGAACGCTGGAGACACACCATCAGACTTCCGCAGAATATCATTCTCCCAGTAGCGAAAATTAAAAGAAAAAGAAATAATTAAGTATGGTACACCGTCGCACAAATCACGCACCCAAGTTACGAAGATAAATAATGAAAAAGAAAATTCAGAATAGCTTAGTCGGAAATCAGGTTACCTTCAGGCAAAATAAAGACGCCGGAGAAGATGAACTGACGATGAGGTCGACGACTGAAGGAAAAGTTCAGAGAAAAGTGAAGACACTTTGATATTACTTGCAGAACTTATGACAGCGGTAGTCAAGGAAACTGACTAAAGATTTTTGAAGTTCTCAAAAACAGAAGTTTGAGCTTTGGGGAATGATGGATAACAATGAAAGCCCAAGAGATGTGACTCGGAGTAAAAAGGGGTATAAGGTAGGGACGTAGTTTTGACTCCCCGCTATTCAACCTGTACGTAGAAGAATTAATAACGGTAGTAAAATTAAGTTCGAGGATTTGAACTAAAATTCTGGGTGAAATGATATCAGTCATAAACTTCACTGTGAAAGTGTTAGTGAAACAGACGAAGAATTGCAGGACCTGTTGAATGAACAGTCTACAGAGAACGTATTATGCACTGAGAATAAAAGAAAGTAAGACTGAAGTGATGACGAGTAGCAGAAATGACGTAGGTGAGCAACGTAAGGTCAGTATTGAGGACCGGGTAATAGACAAAGTGAAGGCGTTCTGTTACATGGGAAAGAAAACAATGTGTTTTAAACGCCAGAACAGGCTAACACAGGAAAAGAGGATATTCCACGTTAATTTAAGTCAACTAGAATAAAGCATAGTACTCAATTTGAAAAAGAAAGTTTTGAGAATGTACTTCTGCAGCACAGAATTGTAAGGTAGTGTTTCTTTGTCTGCGGGAAATCAAGAAAAGAAATGATGGTTTTGCGATGTGGTGTCACGGAATGATGCTGAAGTTCAAGTGGACTGGAAGACTGATGACGCAAAGGAAGCAAAGTATTCAAATCTCTTATGGTAGTGAATAAGTGACAAGCAGTACGCAAGTAGACTACAATCCGGTGCATACAACTTTACAAGTAATACACGAAAAGACATAGAGAGGAATGATTTAAGGGAAAACAATAGACAGTATGAGTTGTGTTCTGGATCTATTGTTATAGGAACAAGTACAGCCATTAACCATTACTGAGATTAGCAATTGCATGCACGCTGCGTGAGGTGTACAACTGACTGGAATTAAGGGAAGTGAACCGTACTCGCCTCCAAAGACGTCGAGGTGGAAGGGATGAAGAAAAATTTTCAATAACGTGGATCGTTTTATGTTTTGCTGCCGTCCTTAAAGTCTTGTACCTCTTGACAGGAAGGACGAAACATTTTTAATCACAGAACAGAACTTCGTTTTAAAATTCGAGATATTGGAACAGCCAATTTTTAGACATCATCACTGAAACACTTCAGGAAAGATTGCAGCGTACGTCCATAGGCACTGGAGACAGAAGAAGCGTCACGGCGTCCATAGTCAGAACGTGTTTTATGGATTAGACTTAAAGCAGAATTATATGGCACGAATGGCTGCGAGACGCCGAAGGGCAAGTTCAGCCACCTGATTGGGAAAGCTGTTTTCTTTGCTTCGCACCCATAGGCACTTCCCTTCGCGAAGTGCGATCGTCCTGTTTTATTTGAATGTAACTGTCAAGAGTGGGTGATTATAATGTGTGTGTGTGTAGCATGGTGTCATGTAAGTGTTGGAAGACGATGAGAGAAGGCAGAGGGTCAAACCCGGTTCCGGCACTATAGTCCTCTCTAATAGCATGAAGAGTGTCACCGAGCTTAACGCTCATATCTGACGGACGGATCGTAATCAACAGTGTCCTACGCTCTCTCTTCAGGAGACAATGCGGTGGGTTTTGGAATTTAATCCAGGATATTGACGTCAAGACTGTTGATCAGGGACTTCACGCCGTCACGCGTCCTGCCCTTCCGCCGAGAAGGCAAAGAGCAAATTGCCAACAGCGCTTGGGGTACGTTGACTGTCATCCATCCAAGTACGGGCCACGCCCGATGTTGCTTATCTCCGGTGATCTGATGGGAACCCGTGTATCCACCGCAGCACTGCGTGGTATTGAAGGGGCGCTGTCCTTCTAAACAGATGTGTGGGAGAACAAAACTTTCAACAGAGAGTATAAATGGCTTAAAGAGAAACATAATGCCGTCAGATACATCGCTTTGGCCCAAGACATCATGAATAAAATTACTAAAGTAAGCATGCAGCGTTCCTTTATTGTGGTCTTCAGTCCGAAGGCTGGTTTAATGGTTCTCTCAAGTTATACTGAACAAACCTCTTCATCTCTCCATTTTGGCCTGATACAGCAACAGTGGCTGAATGTTCCAAAAACAGAAAAAAATCAGTGTTGCAAGTGAATTACTGAGGTGACGTGTTTAGCGCATCTTCAGATTGTCTTGAACAGCGAAGACTGCATTAGTCATATATTTTAAACACATTGATATGACGGAGGTCTTCGTTTTAAAGCCATCAATGGCTTTTAAATATGACTAATGCGGCCTCCGCTGCTCAGGTTAATCTTAAAATGCACGAAACGCGCAAAATACGTCATTATTAATTAAGCACTTGTAACAGAGACTGCTTTTCGTTTTTGGAACTCTTCATCCCTGCATAATTACTCCAAACCAATATCCGTTTGAGATATGCAGCGAACAGCCCCAAAAAATATATAAAACATATAAAATATATAAAATTTATCTTTGCTATGTGAACAACATAAACCTGGCACTAGATATTCAACTATTCTTCTGCGCTTCTGGAGCTGTGTGCAGCTGTTTCACCTTACATCTAAATAAAAGCATGTTTATTAGGACGTTTTTGCCGCTGAAAGAACATAGAAGTGGCACTAAATATTCGAATATTCTACTGCATTGCTGGAGCTGATGACATGCCGCTGGTGAAAAAAGTTATGTAAAAGTTAGCCATCTGAAGACGGGGATGAATGAAACAGGTTATGGCTCTTACATGAAACCATTTTACGAGTAGCTGTGGCTGGATGTGTTGTTTACCAACAATGGCCGCAGATTGCACAAGATTCAGCATGGATAAATTAATATTTTCTGTTGCATCTAGGATTTTTTGTTGTTTAATTGTTTATTATATGGTGCCCCAGTGTACCACATGTTCAATATGTGGATAATTATATTCGTCGTACCGTTGAGCTTTCAAGGTGTGTGTCAATAATTATGGTTTGAGTAGAAACAATTACCACTAGAACTGATGGTTCTTTGATTTATATTCCCATGCCACTAATGAATTTATGTTGTATGGTTAGGTTCATGGTTTTGTATGCATTCTGTAACCAACATTTAACTTACAGTGTTAGAGGTCACACAGTTTCTGCCTTGAGACACAACTGCAGTCGGTATGAGATTTGTGAACCTCTGCAGCAGAAAAATTATGCTATACTCTCCAAGCTTTACAAATTACCAGGTAAGCGCCACCGTAGCAAATCCAGGTTCTGTAGCTATTTAATGCTGTATGGTATATCTAACAGCATTACGTCTACTGACTGTGTGCTAGAATATCTTCTTAATGTTCTTCTTGTATTTAGGTGACTGCAATTATGGTTATTTTGTATGAATCTGTGCTATAAATTTCTGATTTCTCCATTTCTTGACAGCTGATGTGTGATCATACGTTTCAGTGTACTCGTAGTTCAGAATATATAACCATTTTATATTTTCATTTATCGCTTTATCTGTGTAGGTTCTCATAGATTTTTAATATAATGATATTGAACAACTGACTTTCTTTCTCTTTCAGCATAAAGTAGTGAACTTGCGGTGTTTTATTTTTTTCATTTTTTAGACAGTTCTTAAGGCATTTATGCTGAAACCGTGGATTTACTTTCAAGACCTTTTCTTAAAAAATTTACTTTATTTACTAGCGATTCATCAGGAACATTAACACATTTAATCACACTATGTGAGCGTGGAAGTAGTTGCCAGTGGGTAACTGATGAAAAAAATTTCTATCAACGAATAGAAATTTTATTTATAAAAACCCTTTCGTTTTTTAAAAAAAGACAGATTTAAAAATTATAATCAGAAAGCACCCTCTAAATATCAAGTTACAATGTATTCAGAGGCAGAAATAACTTTTTTCGACAGTACGAGCTTTCGGGCTGAGAACCTTGCCGCTCCCTTTTAACTCGGCCATAGTCAAGGCCGCTCACAACAACACTGGTGCAAATCTGCAACACACCAGATTACTTTCAACTAAAAATTTTAACAACTCACACAAACACATAAACTATGCACTCCATAGGAGAGATGGAAATGGTACAAAATACTCACATTAAAAATATTACTTGCCACCGAAAGTGCAACTTGTTTTTAAAGGAAAACTCTTACGGTGGAAGGGTGGCAACTTTATATATTAAAATGACCATTGAAATAAAAACCCATGAAATGCAGTCTTACATAAAATGTACAAACGTGCTCTACATTACACGTATACCGCCTCTCAAGATGATGGATAAGATAAAAACATATTTCAGGATTTCGGCCTTTACACCTTAAGCAATAAATTCGTTAACACCGAATCCGAGAAACATGACAGAGGCAGCTATTAACGTACGGCAGACAGACACTAACTGCCTAACAAATGCGGACGAGAGACAGACGAGCAAGATGGGGATGAGAGTGTGACTAAGAAAAGAAGTAGAATTTAACAAGTAAATGAAACAACATATCACGAATCACTTAGCCTCTAATAAAATGTTACGAACGTGTATTGATTTTTCTTCAGGCTTGTTTCCATTATCAACCGCAACGTCAGAAATACATCTCTGGTGCCTTTACCTTTCCTGAATCGAAACTGATCACCTAACACATTCTCAATTTTCTTTTCTGTTCTTCTGTATATTATTCTTGCCAGAAAAAAACAGGAGTCGACTTATAAGAGATTGGGATCCAGTATTCCAATTACCATTTAAGAGAAATTTTGAGGATTTAAAATCAAATAAGGCAGAAGGGATAGATAACATCCCATCAGAATTTTTAACATCATTGGTGAAAATGAAAACAGACTATTCACGTTTGTGTATAGAATCTATGAGTATGCTGACATACCACCTGACTTTCGGAAAAATATCATACACACAATTCCGAAGACTGAAAGACCTAACAAGAGCGAGGATTATCGCACAATCAGCTTAAAGCTCATGCATCGAAGTTGCTGACATGAATAATATACAGAAGAATGGAAAAGAAATTTGCGAATGTGTTAGGTGACCGTAAGTTTGACTTTAGGAAAGGCAAAGCATCAGAGAGGCATTCTGACATTACTGTTGATAGCGGAAGCAAGACTGAAGAAAAATCAAAGCACATTCATAAGATTTGGTGACCTGGAAAAAGCGTTCGTGAACGTAAAATGGTGCAAGATGTTCGAAAGCTGAAAAATATTGAGATAAGCTATAGGGAGAGACGGATAATATACAATATGTGCAAGAACCGAGAGGGAATAATAAGAGTGGACGACCACGAATGAAGTGCTCAGATTGAAAAGAGTGTGAGTCAGGGATGTAGACTTTCGCTCCAACTGTTCACTCTGTAAATCTAAGAAGCAGTGATGGAAAGAAAACAGAGATTCAGGGGTGGGATTAAAATTCAGGTTGAATGAATATCAAGATACGATTCGCTGACGACGTTGCTATCCTGAGTGATAGTGAAGAAGAATTACATGATCTTCTGAATGGAAAGAACAATCTAATGAGTACAGAAAATGTATTCAGAGCAAATCCAAGCAAGGCGAATGTAATGAAAAGTAGCAGAACTGAGAACAGCGATAAACATAACAGCAGAGCTGATGGGCTCGAAGTACATGAAGTTGAGGATTTCTGCTGCCTAGGCAGCAAAGTAACGCTTGACGCACATCAGTAGCAGACAGGCATTGGTAAAAAGGTCATTCCTGTCCAGTAGATGTCTGCTAGTATCAAACATAGACCATAATTTCAGGAGAAAATTTCTGAGAATGTATTGAGAGCACAGACCGGTAGCGAAGCATGTACTGTAGTGAAAGTGGAAAAGAAGAGAGTCGAAACCTCTGAGGTGTGGTGCTACACACAAATGTTGGAAATTAGGTGGACTGATAGGTTAAGGAATGGTTCGAATCCTGCCTCGGGCATGGATGTGTGTGGTGTCCTTAGGTTAGCTAGGTTTAAGTAGTTCTAAGTTCTAGGGGACTGATGATCTTATATGTTAAGTCCCATAGTGTTCAGAGCCATTTTTAGGGTAAGGAATGAGGAGGTTCTAAAAATGGTCCTGAGCACTATGGGTCTTAACATCTGAGGTCATCAGTCCCTTAGAACTACTGAAACCTAACTAACCTGAGGACATCACGAACATCCATGCCCGAGGCAGGATTCGAACCGGCGACCGTAGCGGTCGCGCGGTTCCAGACTGAAGCTCTTAGAACCGCTCGGCTACACCGGTCGGCGAGGAGGTTCTACACACAGTCGTAGAGGAGAGGAATGAGTGGAAAACACTGACAAGGAGATGTTACAGGATGATATGACATCTGTTAAGACATCAGGGAATGATTCCTATGGTACTAGAGGGAGCTGTAGAGGGAAAAATGTCTAGAGGAAGACACAGATTGGAATACATCCAGCAAATAATTCAGAACTTAAGTTGCATGTCATACTTTAGGTGAAGATACAGGGGCACTGGGAGGAACTGGTGGCGGGTTGCAACAAACCAGTCAGAAGACTGATGACTATAATCAAAGTAACAACCCTGCGTCTAATAAAAAATTACGTTCGTTGTAGTTGGTTCACTAGGCGACAGTGCGGAATGATGGGCTGCCGCTATCTGCTAGATTAGAGATTTCATAGATAAATACAGCTAGCTCAGTACCATAAGAATGATGTTCATGGAATCCATCTTCATTCCTGCAGCAGTAGTTTTCCATCTGAAATTAGTCTATCACAAGCAAATGTAAAATGCTTCCCATAGCTCTACGACGTATTGCCGCGGGGGATTGGCCGGGCGGTCTAGGGCACTGCAGTCATGGACTGTGCGGCTGGTCTCGGCGGAGGTTAGAGTCCTTCCTCGGGTATGGGTGTGTGTGTTTGTCCATAGGATAATTTAGGTTAAGTAGTAGTGTATAAGCTTAGGGACTGGTAACTTTAGCAGTTAAGTCCCATAAGATTTCACACACATTTGAACATTTTTGAACGACGTATTGAGGTCACCGATTCGTGGATAAAATTGTACATAAACTTAGGTTAATGTTCTCAAAAACCCTGGATGGATTCGTTCTTCTCGACTCTTACCAGGGCGCTTCGAAAAAGAAGCTACTCATTATTGTGGCAGGAGAAGTAACTTTTATCGAATGCTGAAGTACACTTCAAAGTGACACTGATATCTGGTACTATCTGCTATCACAGGAAGTCTCTGTATGCAACGGTCTGAACATTCTAGCAATAGTTCAATTCCCCGACGATAAAAACCCCTCCTTGGTCACGGACACTTAGAAAAACCCCTGTGTGAAAGTCTACTTCGTTGGAAAATCTCTGTTTCCCTCTAGACGTTCTTTGAGCTTGCCGAAAGAAGGAAATCACATGGTGCTGGACCCGGAGATCCTGAAGAAGATCATCCACATCTGTATGCCCCTGGTCAAATTGGTGGCATTATTTCACTTGAAGCTTGACGTGACATCTCATTGCAACGATCTTAGCGGGAGCAACATATGCAACTAACTTTATGAAGTTAGTATGTAAAATAAACTACTGCCAAAAACCAGTTACTTCCTTCGTTCTGTCTACCTAGCGTCGTACAGGTAAAGAAAATACTAGATTCTTTTCCTCTGGCCCTCCAGATCTTTTATATCAGTAAACGGTGTTTCAGCATTCGTGGGAGCTGAAAACTGATAGCCGAACTCAAAATTGTACCATTATCTCTCAAATATATATTATTATTTCTTCATGGACACGCTGACTAACTTTTTACTTCCGGTCATAACATTTATTCCGATGAATTCCGAAGCTTTCAGAAATATAATGTCACGGTAGTGTAAAATTACATTAAATTAAGAGCGGAGTTAATTTTGCGCGAATCGTGCAAATTTCGTTGAAATGATAAGAGGGCAGAATAATAATTGCCTGTCGCAGTAAATTCAGTCACAGCAAGGCAGAAAGAGTAAAAATTCCTGGAAGATCTGGTACTGAGCCAGCTGAATTGCCGAAAGTCCATCACTACGGTGGTACAATTCGCTACGCTTACGGTACCTTTGGACCAATACGTTATATTTAGTTTCTACCGTATAAATAAGGACTGCTGAAGGAAACCTTGAGCAAGAACTTCAGTTACTGTATCTTTTTCAGTTATGAATATTGAAACAATTTACACCCTAAAATAATAACTCTATGAACATTATTTGGACGGTAATAGTTTGTGGCTTGTCTGTGAAACGTCCCCTTAGAAAAATTTATCAATTACTGTACTGGTTAACCCCTTACGTTATTTGATTTTCAAACAACTGAGCAGAACTGAACGTACTCAGACATTTCTCTCTTTACATATTCTGATCAACACTAAACTGACACACAATATTTTTAGCGCAACGCATTCTGACTTTCAATAATCCCTACAAAAGAATGGTCCTGACTAACAATAACCTACATTTTTCATGAATCACTGACCTCACAAAAATCTTCGTTACTCGAACTACTGCAATACAGCGAGCGCCAATACTGCCAGCTAAATAAAAGATTCAAACTACTGAGGGCACTAACTACTGATAGGCAGAGTTAGCAAATGGTTCAAATGGCTCTGAGCTCTATGCGACTTAACTTCTGAGGTCATCAGTCGCCTAGAACTTAGAACTAATTAAACCTAACTAACCTAAGGACACCACACACATCCATGCCCGAGGCAGGATTCGAACCTGCGACCGTAGCGGTCACTCGGTTCCAGACTGAAGCGCCTAGAACCGCACGGCCACACCGGCCGGCCACACCGGCCGCCCATAGTTAGCAAATGAAAGATTTTTATAGAGAACAAACAATGTATTTACCTTAATAATGTTCAAAAGTCATCATATATATCAGTTCATGATATCCAATATTACAAATTTACACTTTCTGATGGACACACGTCCAAATCGTCCGCTTTCAAAACTCTTCCATCTCTCTCCCCACATCCACCACTGCTGGCGGCTCACATCCAACTGCACAACGCTACGCGCTGTTCACATCCAACTGCCCAACACTAGAATAGCAAATATTCCAACAATGTAACCCAGCCACAGACTGCACATAGCACAGTCAGTGATTTTCATACAGAGCTCTACGTGGCGTTACCAACATAAAAACCTAAACAGCCTACTTACTTCTGTTTGATGCTTTCTGGTTAGAAAACATTTTTCCCACGCCATTTACCATAAATTATCGCAGAAATTACTTACCAAGAGGCCTTATTAATACACTCGATACTTAAAAAGGTATTGTAAAATACAGTTGGATGAGAATGGGTAATCCTCTAAAATTATTAAGACACGGATAAATATTGATAAAAAAACTCAACTACATGTCAGTGGATGACGTATATCAAGCACTATAAGAATATGCGGGGACCTCTGCCATATACACATTTGTTTAGCCAGCGGATAGGGAAAGCCGCTAATGCTGTTAATGACATTAATTTCTGATAATGAATGGATACGCTGGCATACACAACAGCATGCACGAGAATAAATGAAACTCAACCAAAATATTGTTTTAGATCTTGGTATTTTAATTACGTCATACTTAATTAATAAAATTTTTGATCATGTGTCTAAGTAACGGAAAGAGGAGTAAACGGTGGGTTCATCACTGTCAAGAGAATAAAAAAGTTGCTAGACTAACGTTATGTGCCAATGAGACATAATAATTAGAAAATTTCTATTGCGTACTTATCAACTTCTGGGGGTATTCATAAGTACAGCGGTTAAGAGTCAGGCCTTAACTGGCGTTTCTTCAGGTGTCGTATTCTGGAAAGAAGAATGAGGCATCCCTACGTAAGGCGCAGCACATAAACTTGTCTAGAATACGATTGCAGGCGCGAAGCGACATACAGTATCTGTAATATTCTGAATCGACTATATTTCGCTATTCTGCCTGTTTCACTCAGAAATCCAGCAAAGACTTGGAAGAAATCCAACAGCATTTGGGAGACTGTGTACTTTACACGACTTTGAATTTAAACATTAATAGCAGTTGTGGCCTTATGATTAATGTAACATGAGGTTTCATTTACTCACTACCTCTCCCGGCTAAAGATAGTTATCCTGTCAAAGAAAGCTCCACCTGGGAAGGTGTACCAATGTTGTCTGTCAAGCAGCGTAAATGGGACTACATTTTTTCACAAGAGTGATCTCACACAATTTAGCGAACTATTATTCAAGGTGGCAACATTTTTTCTTATAGAAAATGAATTATTTTTACACACAATACCACACGCCCACCGCACGAATGTATTCTTTTCTGTCAAAAACATTTCTTAATAGTTCTGACAAAATGATCAGGATTCATACATTAGCAGAGAACAATTTCACCACGTTAAGATACTATTTGCATCATATTTAAATATTATTCATAATCTAAGTCGAATTTATGATTTTTGGGTGGGTTCTGGGCCACCAATACACAGTTACTATCGTGAAAATTGTGTCCTTCAGTAGTTTTATTTAAAACTGCCGCTGCAATATTTCACTAAGATGGCGACCAATATAAGACAGTCACTTATCAATTCTGGTTCAGGCGTTGTTTCACTCTTAACAAATAATATATATATCAAATCTTTTCTGTACCTTAACTATATGCATTAACATTTAAAAGTATTTTTCCAAGTTAATCACTCATTATTGAACACTTTACCAATAATCCGCGCTGTAGATCAATGGCGCTAATGGCTGCTCTCCATTCTAGCTGTACAGAAACCTTAACATTTCTATCGGACGAGAATCATATTAAAATAAAAATTCAAGCACACGTATTGATTTCAATGACAGAAACTCTATTTTCCTAATATTACTTAATAAGATAATAGAGTTTTCTACCGACTTCAGTGCTACAAGACATCAATCGCGTCCGATCATTACAACAGTTCGAACAAGAAGAAGAATTATTCTAGAAGTAACATAGATAGAAAAAAAAGATGAAGATTGTCATTATATTTTTACATGAATATTGTCTGAGATATAATTAGCACTGAAAATTAAATTATGTCACTGTCATAATTAATTATTATAATTTTAGTATCGGTGAAGTCCTCTTTTATTAATACCGCGAGAATGTTCGCTCAAATTCCACACACAATGCTGTTGTGAATATTGTTCTGATTAAAATATAGTCGTGGGTATTACACAGTTGTGTGCTAAATCTTTGTTTCAGTTTCGCGGGGATCAGTCTAACATTAAAACTTACTCGTATATTGGGAACCAAGAGAAAACTCTAAGTGAAATTCACCAGATTTTAATGAACTCGTATTGGTTTGGAACTGTGTTCAAATTAGGTCCCACTCGAGATATTTTCTTTTTGGTCCAGATAGACCACGTGATCGCCTATAACTTACTGCTTCTTTTCTCTAGCTCGATTGATTATTTGAAGTCAGCCCGAAGGGCAAACGGTCCCTCAATCTTTGTCTTGTCTGACATCGAGCGACAGCCCTCTTTGTAACCACGCATGTCAAGGTGTGGTGACGTACTCACTAGCCTATTGATGAGGGCTCTTATTCCGAGCTCGCTACCCGGTTGCCGCTTGCAGATGTCCCAATGCCCTTTTTCTACATGAGCTGCTTCTTCCCTGAAGGCAGCTACATCCAGACCGTGCTTCTCACTCCACGTCTACCGACTGCCAAGTTAGTGTATGCCTCGCCGCAATAGCGGCTTTCGCCAAATGTGATTGAAGAAAAGTACTGTCTCGTCCGGTGGAACTCTTGCGTCAGACGTCCAATCAACTTGGTAGTGACAGTTAATGAGAAACAGTAGTGGACACCAAAAAATGCTGAGGAAGATCCCAGCAGAGGGGTCGAAACGTCGAACATTTTAGAAGAAACATGACGCGGCCTAATAACTCAGAAGATTTTAACTTCAGTGACAACGGCCACGAAAGCCTGCAGACTTACAAGAAACAGTTATGCCACTCCCTTGTTCACAGAGTGGATCTGGTGGTATCGTGCAAGGCGACGATAGTCATCGACTTGTCTGTGGCGAAGCAGTCGACGTTTTGCGTTTGGTCCGCCATGATGTTGGGGTTCATCACCCGCACGACTCCGAACAGCATCCCCGCCCAAATTGTTTATCTTGCCGGACGCGGACTACTTCCCGCTAGCGAAGACCCACTCAGTTACATTTTAACGAGGACGCTGTCCACTATCTGTTTGGTGGCAGTGACATTTCAGCCGATCTTCTGGACTTGTCAAGAACTCTAAGTACCAACGGTATTTGTCGAACTTCCTCCCGAGTGCTTCCCCCCCTCCCCCCCCCCCCAAAACACCTCACCCATCGCAGATGGATCATCCATGCCAGAAGCAGCTGACATACGTCCTTTCATGCATTTTACAGATTCGATTCGCTCGACACTTATTCATACACACTTGCCAGAAGACGTGCATCGATAGTCTACTGATGCGTCACCACAAAGTGGGTTTTCTCCCGCTCACGTCGAAGGCGAACGCCTTCCTTGTCTCCTCCTTTCCTGCTTTTCGTAGACGTTCTTGGGATGCCTATTAGTAGGGGCCAACGCCTGAAGTGGCGGAGCTTTCTTATGTGGCTTCTTAAGTTTACGGTAAAGTTGGCGGTGGCCTCTTTTTGTAGGCTGGCATTAGCTTCCCCTTTTTTTGTAAGCTTAGGTATATTCAGAAACGTGAGGAATTCAGAATGAGAGCTTCTGTAACGTTTGGAAGGTAGGAGACGAGATACTGGCAGAATTAAAGCTGTGAGGAAGGGGGCGGGAGTCGTGCTTGGGTAGCTCAGATGGTAGAGCACTTACCCGCGAAAGGCAAAGGTTCCGAGTTCGAGTCTCGGTCAGGCACACAGTTTTAATCTGCCAGGAAGTTTAATATGAGGAATTACTTAAAAAAAAAGCGGAAAAGTGCATGTCTGGAAACCCTAAGGTCCCAGGATCGAATTTTGGTTGGACTACGAACTTTTCACTCTTAGTTTTAACGTAGCTTCCCTCTCTCAACGATGTGAAGAGCCGCCAGAAACAACACGTGGTCCGGATTTCACGTTAAAAGTGTAGATCCCCTTTCCCTGGTTGAGTAACTGTGGTATGTCAGCAACATGGAAGTCGCCGAAATGGCATCAATAGAAAGACTTCCACTAGTCCACTGAGTCACACGAACGTTTTTTTGTTTCTTTTCTCGTCATTTTATTCTCAAACTCTTTCTTTCATCCAACAAATTCTGCTACTCTCCCTCACACAGAATGTCAAGGTATCAACGAATTTTATCACTTACCTCTTTCATCAAGAATTTTAATTTTACTTCTGAGAGTTTCTTCTGAAACGTCCCAGCAAGTTAAAGCTTTCTGCCGAACTAGCCTTCGGCCCCAGGGTCTTTAATTTCACATGTAAAATTCTAATTAGCTCAACAATCACTTCTACTCACCAAACTTCATGGAAGATCAACTCCATTCCTTTCTGGACGAACACTCCTGGAAAACAGTTAATCCCAAAGACGTGGCGGCAGTTAGCCAAGTCCAGTGTAAAACCACGCTGGGTAGCTGCGTCGTATCAGGCATCTTGCTGCGGTTCGAGTGGCTCCCCTGGTCGGAGGTTCGAGTCCTCTTGTGGTCATGTGTGTGTGTGTGTGTGTGTGTGTGTGTGTGTGTGTGTGTGTGTGTTGTCCTCAGCATTGGTTTAAGTTACATATAGGAGTATGTAAGCCTAGGGACCGATGACCTCAATAAGTTGGTCCCATAGGAACTTAACACAAATTTCCAGCATAAAGTCTTAATCGGTCCAAATATTTTGGTTCAGTGCGTACTTTACTGCATATTTAAATATTAAATTTCTATAGCTTCTAAGGTGGTGTGGCCTCCTGACCTTCATTTCTTACATATTCCATCCTCACAATCATACTCTGCACATCAAGATGTTTCATTCAAACCCAAATTCGACAAGGTAGAGTCAATTTTGTATGAATTCGTCTAACCAATATGCAGATCTAATAAGTAAATCGCAAGTGTGTGATGAGGCCATAAAAGTCGAGGCTGGCATATACAACATGGCGGACACAGGAATTTTCGTTCTACAGAGGCAACCGACCTGCTGGGAAGCCCGTCCCTTCAGAGGGGTGGATGAACAGCACACCTACTTCAGCTGGAGCGACCGCCCAGAGGGAGGACAGCTTTTGCCAGAGCGAAGGGACAACGACCCACGTGCTCGACTTAAAAGCAAATTATGCTACAATGTGTGGGAGCGCCCAGAAGACGCATTTTTTGACGGACCGACCGACTGCATAGTTATGGAGTTCTCACAGGAGGACAGCATACGCCTAACGGAGATGGTACATATTTCCGCATTGGTCGACTGAAACGAAACGTCATTCTGCCATTTTAAAAGAGCAGCGCTGATTGGCGGAATATTTCTGACGCAAAGAGCCAGAGGAGTGAGGGAAGACAGTGAATGATATACCCTTGCAATTTTTCCAGAAAAAGGGGCCGTTCTGTTGTTGCTCTTGGAGCGGGAACACGTAACGAGAGCGAGTGCGCTCATACCTGTACGCGAAGAGCGAGGAACAAAGTCTCTCCTCAGTACTTCACTGGGAGAACACCTCTGTCGCTAGCGAATCGGAGTGATACTCTATATTGAGTCATTCGCGATTAAGCGTTCTTCACTGTGTTGGCCATCACACTAATTGTGGGGTGTGAACATGGACAGAGTACTTGTTAAACGCCTGTGAGCGAATATTGAGTGGTATCATGGTGAACTGGTTATCTGACCGGTGTACCACGCCAATAGTTAGACTAGGGCGGATAGGAGTCCTTTATCAAGGCATAGGGAGAGTTTGATTGGCGAAGGCCAGTCCAGATAGAAAGTGATAGTTGTGTTATTTGTCAGCTGCGAGTGACGCAGGCAGCAGTCGCCGCAGCTCACGGTATTGTGCACTACAGCGTATGCGAGCCCCATCTGTCCTCCGCAACAGTACACTCCATTACATTTCTTACACGACGGCCTTCACCGTACCTAGAAAAGTTATTCAAGTTGTGTAGGCGCGGCTCTCAGCTATTCTGCCGAGTAAATAACATTCTTAAAGAAAAGGGGGGAAACAACTTTTCCGTACTTTGTAAAATAATAGCATTCCTATCCATAAGAGGCAATCTACACTTCCGAAAAGAACCTGGAAAATTTATTATTTTATAAGAAAAAGGTTCACTTCATTTCTCAGAATTTTTTTGCAATAAATAATGTTTTTTGTTCGTTTAATGTTTTTGTTACAGTAACTAGCAATACTCCAGTACCCAACTATTCCTGTAGTTACGTAAGAATATAGAATATTTTTGTGTCTTTTCCTTACAGCGGACGACTCGAGAAGATATTTGTTGCTGAATGTTTTTCAAGCAGTTGTTGTTGGTACATTGGGAGCGTCTGTCTGCCATCTGTAGTAGTATGAGGTGGAAATTGTTTCTTGCAGGAGCCAAAGAGTACTTGTTGGATCAATCCATTGCGCAACTTGACAAAATAAAACCCACACACTCATAGAATATACTCTGTTCGCGATTGTAATGGTGCTCTGTTGAAACTGTAGGAAAAATATTAAATAAAAATGTACGTGGATAGCTGCGTTCGTTTACTGGAAGAATAGTTTCTGTGCCAAGGCTAAAAATTTAGCCGTGTGCGGCTGCTGACGTTGCTTTCTCCTGCTACATTTTCCCGCACGTCAGTAACTGCAACGCACAATACCCTCCCCCTCGCTCTTGACCTCTCCCAGCTACGCACACGCACGCACACACATGTCTGCACGCATTTGCTGCGGGCAAACACGAAAATGGTATGAAAAGCAAAACCGCAGAGGGCTGGCCGCCTGGCCGCGGTGTTGTTGTAATGAATTGTCGGGGAACGCACTGGGACGTAACGCGCGGCGCGGATTTATGTGCGCCCGGCGCGTGTGACGTGACTTGTGCGCGGGGCGCCCCAGCGGTCGGCAGGAAACGCACGCGTGCGTGGTTCCTGCCCAGGGCCGCTCTGCGACACGCGTGTAGCGGAGTAGGGGAAGCAGAGCCTGCCGCCGCCCGATACTGCGGCGAACTTTAGCCTAGTCTGCCCACTTTGCTGCAACCTTAATGCAAAGCATACGCTCATCGTGAAAAATAGTAGTCACCCTCTTACAATCACGCGCAGATCGCTTTGCCGCGTTTCAAAAAGTGTACGAAAGCTACCAGCCGTTCACGGGGGAGCTGTGATAATGTGCAGTTCGGTTGTTCGGAATCGTCGCAGTGAGATGGGTCAATTTGGAGACAGAAGAGCACAAACGAGCTATCGTGTTGGGACATGACCATGAGCAGACCATTAAGGAGCTCCGGAACGCCCTATACTTGCAATGTTAAAATAACGCTTATAAATTACATCTTTCCTCACAAAGTATTTGAGGTAGGAAGTTCAACTTTTTACAGATTATTTATTGGAATATGGGCTACAACTTAACACAGGGATTTTACAAAATTTTAGTACAGTTATTAAAGATGATTTTTTTTCAATTGTAATGAAAATTCACAAAATTTTTTGCAATTTTTTATTTATATATTCAAAAATATACAGTTTTTTGGAAAAAGGCTGTGTTAAATTATGCGGAAGATACAGTGTAACATTTACTGAAAGTTTGAAACAAATATGTTTGGAAGATCCTTAGAAAACATGTAATTAGTATGAGAAAATAAAAGTTTTGGGAATCGAGCGACAAAGATTGGATTAACTTTTTAGTGCATTCCAGGTCCATAGGATGGATTATCTTCATCCTCTGCAAACTCCTCCTCCAGCTTCCTCTTGTTCCTCCTCCTGTTTACTCTTGCTTGTATTTCTAGACTCTTTACAGCCCTGTCTGCAGCCCTAAGGCGTTCCTTGTCTAAAGCAAGCATCGCTCGTTGTTGTGTTCGTAGATTTTTCTACCATTTTCTTAAGTTGCAGTTACTGCAACACTGTTCCAAAAGGTGGTCATGTATGAACACTTATCACATTTCAGTTGTATTTCAGTAGCAAGTCATACGTGCTTTATTACGGAGAGTTCCAGACCAACTTCACTACAATGAATACATCTTACACAGTTTGAAAAAATTCCTTTGAGAACCGACATATCAAATATTTAATTCACATCCGATTCGCCCATAAAACATTCATAGTTTTCACTCATTGAACCAAGCTTCTTCTGTGAAGTATTTTCTTTCCCACTTTGACTGCTATGGGCAGGTGTACTTGAGAGGTTAGGTTCACTCACTTGGTTATCGTCTTTATTGTTTACAGTAATAACACATAACTTTGGCTTTCCAACATTTCTCCTTTTCTTGAAAGCCTTCAGAGGATTTCTAATAACTTTACTTTTACTCATTATTATACTTCAACAAAACAGAGACTCAAGAAACAGAATTAATTATGAATATTTTCGAGATAACGACAGAGTAAATAAACATGAAACAATCGACAATCACACCAGCGATATATATTGAACCATGACAGGTTAGCCACAACACATACTTTATCTCACATCACTAAAATGTACCTGATGAACACGGACGTTAATAATAACACCATTTGACAGCAGTTTAACAGCGCCACAGTGGGTCACGCCCATGTAGAACACATTTCAAAAAAAATTTAAAAATAGTTGTAGTCTTCGGAATTGAATAAATTATATATCTATTAAAATGTAATAGTCTGCAGATTCAGAAAACGCAAAAAAGTAAAAATTGAACGTTTCATGATTTTGAGCCTTTCCGGAGCCCCTTAAAGAAGTTGGCCGATTTTTCGGTTTATCAGTGCTGATTCTCCAATTCAGTGGTTGTCAAACGGCGGTCTGCGAGTCACATGCGGCCTAAATGAAGTGTTAGTGCCGCTCGCGATTCTCAGTGGTGTTTTGTAATGATATACGATGGTTATTCGGAAAGTAAGGAACGAACGGTCGCGAAATGGAAACCACAGTGAAAATCCGATGAAGTGTTTCACAGGTGTGTTAGGTAATGTCACTAATATGCCCATCGATCGCGTTACGTCGTTATTTTTAGTTCTGAGCGCACAGGGAGCATATAAAGATACCTAGAACAATAGTGTCTCCCGCCAAGTACGTGGGCCTGGTGAGAAATTTCGCCTGAAGCTATGCAGCCAACATTACATAACTGTCGTGCGGTTTCTTCTTCAAGACAATTCTCAGCCGCATTCTATAGGGGAAATGAAGATGCTCCTGCATCGTTTTCAGTTGGAAATGTTTGATTACCCACAATACAGCCCGTACTTGTCTCCCCCTGAGTTTCATCTCTGCTCACATGAACCGCTGGCTATGAAGACAACATTTTGCTACAGACAACGACCTGTAGGCCAGCGTAGGGAATTGGCGGAAAGCACTGGCGGCTGCTTTCTATAACGTGGGTATTGGAAAGTTGGTACAACGCTACGACAAACCTCTAAGTCAGATCGGTGACTATCGAGATAAGTAGCTGGAAGTTGTAGCTAACTTTTGCAAATAAAACGGTTTTGATTTTCGCTGTGGTTTCCATTTCGCGACCTATCGTTCGTTACTTTTCGAGTAGCCCTCGTACATCTAGCAACTAACAACACAATCCGAAAACTTGAACTGACGTTAGCAGCCTCCGACGACTGTACTTTACCTGTTGGGTGACATACAGATATACTGAGAGACAAACCAAACCAAACCACAGTGATCAGTGGACGTGAGGTATTAAGTCGAACTGTGTTCGTCAAATGCCAAAAATCGGACATTCCTGGTACAAAAACCAACTTTGTGCAGCTCTAGGTCGGCACATGTGTACTGATGAGATCACAAATCGGCAACGAAGATTCTTCACAAATAGAAAGAAGCGAAATATATACGGTGTAATAGAGATGGCTTATTATTTAATGGTATTAGACGAATCACCTCAAAAGAACGTACTATTTTGACATGTTCTAAATTTTAACTCTTGTAGGTAAATTAGGTCGTGAGTTGAATAAAACTACCTGCTTACCTCAGAGGCAGAGGGTAAGTAGCTTGACCACGGAGAGGTTAGATGATGTGAAAGAGGGGAATGATTTATTGTTTGTCTTCCAGTACCGACAAGTCATGAGCGAGTGCGATTCGTACCGATTATCTGCTATGGTGCAAATATTGACCTAGAACTAAGATTGATTCTCGAATGCACATTGCAAAGATGGTGATCTTCAAATGCGGTACATACAGTACATGTAGCAAAACATATGAAATGACATCAAGGACGGAAGGAAAATTAGGATTTGATGTCACGTTGACATCGAGGTCGTAAGAGACGGAACACAAGTTCGGAATGATTCAGGGAACGAAAATGAAATCGGTCTTGCCCTCTCAAAGGAATCATCCTGTTATTTGTCTCTAACTGTTCAGGGAAATAACGGAAAATCTATGTCTGGTTGTCCGGACGCGGATTTGAACCGTCATCTCTCGTATCAAGTCCAAGGTGCTAAGCACTGTGTCACCTCGCTCGGTGTAATTAAATTAATGCTGTTGTAATACAACGCAATGAGTGGAAAAAAATGACATTCAAAACATTATTGGGAAATGCATTAAAATATAGATTCTGTTACTGGCATTAGTCAATAAATTATCCCCTCACACAGCCAACACATTTCATCAGACAATGGCAGTGTCACAGCTTTGGTGTCACTGAGGATGGCAGCAACCTGAAACGGAGGACAGTCGACACGAAGTGTGACTTTCAACGATCAGTAACTAGGGAGCTGACGGCCAAAACATCACGCCTTCAATGTAGCTAGGCCACTGGGGTGGACGACATTCCGTTAGAACCACTGATAGCCTTGGGAGAGCCAGCCATGACAAAATTCCATCTGGTGAGCAAGATGTACAAACAGGTGAAATGCTCTCAGACTTCAAGAAGAATGCAGCAAGTCCCATTCCAAAGAAAACAGGTCTTGACACGTGTGAATATTACCGACCTATTAGTTTAATAAATCATGGTTGAAAATACTAACACGCATTCTCTACAGAACAATGGCAAAACTAGCAGAAGCCGAGCTCGGGGAAGATCAGTTTGGATTCTGGCGAAATATAGGAACACAGGAGGCAATACTGACCCTACGACGTATCATGGAAGACAGGTTACGGAAAGGCAAACCTACGTAGACTTAGAGAAAGTTTTTCACAATGTTAACTGCAATATTCTATTCTGAGTGCAACAGGGGTAAAATACAGGGAGCGAAAGGCTATTTTCAACTTTTATTGAAACCGTACGGCAGTTATAACAGTCAACCTGCGCTTGAGAAGGGAGTGACAGAGACAGTAGCCTATCCCCTATGTTATTCAATCTGTACATTGAGCAACAGTAAGGGAAGAAAAGGAAGATCTGGGGTATGGATTTAAGTTCAGGGAGAGGAAATAAAATCTTTGAGATTTGCCGATGACGTTGTAATTCTGTGAGAGACAGTAAAGGACTTGGAAGAGCAGATGAACGGAATGGAGGGGTCATGAAAGGAGGATGTACATCAAAAAAAGCAAAGCAATGGTAATGCAATTTAGTCGAATTGAATATGGTGAGGCTGAGGGAATTAGATTAGGAAACGAGACAAAGTAGTAGATGTGCTTTGTTTCTTGGACAGCAAAATAACTGATGATTGCCGAAGTAGAGAGGATATCAAATGTAGCCTGGAAATTGCAAGAAAATCGTTTATGAAGAAGAGAAATTTGTAAACGTCAAGTATAGATTTGTCAAGAAATCTTCCGTGAAAGTATTTGTAAGGAGTGGACACATGTACGGATGAGAAATATTCACAATAAATAGTTTAGACAAGAAGATAATAGAAGCTTTTGAAAAGTGATCCCACAGAAGAATGCTGAAGATTAGGTGGGTACAGCACGTAAATAATGAGGGAACACTGAATAGAATTGGGAAGGAAAGAAATCTGTGGCACAACCTGACTAGAAGAAGGAATAGGTTGCTAGGATGTATTGTGAGACATTAAGGGATAAACAATTTAGTATGGAGGGAGGTTTTTGGAGGGGGGAGGGTTAGAAATCGTAGATGGAGACCAAGAGATGAATACACTAAACAGATTCAGAAGGATGTAGGCTAGTAGGTACTGGGAGATGAAGAGGCTCTCACAGGATAGAGTAGCATGGAGAGTTGCATCAAACCAGTCTTCGTACTGAAGAATACAACAACAACAGCTTCTGTGGCTAGTCAATAAGGGGTTAACAAGGTACTAAAATGGGAAGTGGTTCAAATGGGTCTAAGCACTGAGGTCATCAGTCCCCTAGACGTAGAACTGCTTAAACCTAACTAACCTACGGACATCACACACATCCATGCCCGAGGCAGGATTCGAAACGGCATCTGTAGCAGCAGCGCGGTTCTGGACGAAAGCCCCTAAAACCGCTCGTCCACAGCGGCCGGCAAAATAACGTACTCATTTATGTAGATTACAAAGTAGTAATAATGTCGGTACATGTGTGCCCCGAGGTGCCATCCCTCAGATTTAATATTGGCTCTTGAGAAAAATAAAGTTTGACTACCAATGCTACAACGAATCCGCAAAGAATGGTGCATCACTAACAGCTACATAATTACGGCGCAACAGCAGCGGTAAAAATAGATCCAACGATTAGGGACTAGAGACGAACGTCACGTCTTGGCGACAAAAATCGATTTCAAACCTGACTGGTCCAACTCAAATACTTTCCAAGTAAACGCTGCTTTGAGAAATGCATGTAGTTTACGCTTGGAGTAGGACATCGTGCATAAACTAATCTTTCACAGCGGCGCACATAAACTTGGAGAGTAGCTGACGAGTCGTATATTATGGCCGAGACACGATTTTGTCTCTTTTCAAACGATTTGAGGCGTCGAGTGCCCGACGGCGCAATAAGGTGCTTAAACCGGAACGTGTGGAGGATATACGTGAGGACTTCAGAAAGTAAATTTTACCTGTCGTCCCACGCTAAGACCGTTACGTAGTGAGAGTGGCTCGTTGTCAGAAGAGAGTACATTCCGCAGGTTTCCTGCAGAGACATTTTTGCTGCATTAGGAGAAACACGTGCATCACAGAACGAGTGAAATGGCACGGCAACTGGGTACGCACTCGAAAGTTCAAATACGTGGGGCAGTTCGACTATTGTGGTAAATCATCTAAATTGTTCACAGATTCGCCGTGTACGTGGAACAAGAGCAATTTCGCGTCCAGCCACAGTCAAATGGTGCCAACAACTTGACTAAGACCGCACAGAATGCGGGTGACACTGATCCACCGTACATTCCAGATCTTGCACCACGTGATTTCCATCTTTCTGGTAAGCTGGAAGAACATATGGGGGCAACGAGACCTCCAACGATTAGGACGCTCGCAGAGCGTTTTTGAATTTTTTGTGACCAACGAGCGGATTTCTGTTATCGATAAGTTGAACGATTGATAGAACTCTTATCGACCGTTGATTACAGATATTGATTACAGATATCTGTTGGATATCTTGAAAGGTAGTGTCATGTATCTATGTCATTTTGAAGTTTTGTACAGCATTGACCCGCCACAATAATGTGCAACTTAATTTTTGGACTCCCCTTGAAGTCTTGGCTGGTGGTTGTTCCATGTTGTTTTGAGGGTGGGCGTTTGGGTACGACTTGGGCCTTGTTATTACCTTCAACATGAGCAGAAATGTTTGTTTCAATATACTTGGACGGTGAGTGTTATTCTATCTTCCAGATTATGCTGTAGACCCTCCTGTCGCCCAATATGACAACAGCTGTGTTCACAGGGCTACGCAAGTAGTTCTCGGTCTGACGGCAACTTGACCAACCTGTCGATTCTCAACTGCCCACAGCCACCCGTTCTCAATACCTTAGTCGATATCTGGTATGATTCGGAGCAATGGGTGAAACGTGGTAGTCAACTTCCCTGCAGTTTGTGGACTCCACGGGATGAAAGTATACACGGGGAACAATTTATAACACTATTTCATTTGAGTTAGGTTTTTGAGCTGTTTTAAGTAGGCATGCCGATTGCAAGACTGTACCCATCAGATCACCGAAGTTACCGCGCAGTCGAGTTAGTTCAGCACTTAGTTGGGTAACCTTCCGGGTCTGCTCAGCATTCTTGGCACTCAGCTCTAGTGAGGTCAACTGAGGAGCTACTTGAATCGGAAGTACCGCCTCCTGTCACGAAAACTGACAACGGCCGGCAGCGTGGAGTGCTGACTATATGCCCCCCCCCTCCCCCTCATATCTGCATCCAGTGACGTCTAGAGGCTGAGGATCACTTGGTTGTCGATCGGTACCGTTGGGGTTTCCAAGTTTTAGTTAGTTTTCTTCTATCACGTCACGTTTTCTCTGCTCCTTATGTCAATGTGACCACTCTCCGCAGGATTGGGGGGAGGGGGGGGGGAGAACAGCAAGCACTACTGTTCTATTGGCTGTTATAAATCTTCTGTGACCAGAGAGGATAGGAGCGAATGACGCAATAATCGACAGATTGATATTGTCTAGGCCAGATTTTTACGCTTGAGATACCGAAATACGTGATAAATTATTTTGGTCACCTGTTATTTGACGAGTGCCCAGAGATCACGGAAGTGTATAGTGAAACCGTCAGGACACAACAAGAGAAACAAATGTAAGGTAGGGCTATCCTAGTTTACCAGCACGTATACGCCCATTATCTCACTCAGCTGAAATTCCAGTGCCAGTTTACGAAGAGTCACCCTCTTTCTAAACACAAGATCCAAAAGACGAAGATTTTGCTACTGTGGTTCCGTTCGCAAGAGATCTGAGCAGCGTGAGTTGAATGATTGGCACGAGTTTTCGTACTATGAAGAAATGCTTCAGAAATGTTATCGTGTATACTGCACGAGAGGAACTTGCTTGAGAAGGAACTAGGGTACCCTATCTTCGATCAAAAATATTCGTTTCTGCAATATTTTCGAAGTGATGATGAATTTGTATATTGCCATAACATAAAAAGTTTAACGGAAGATTTGGTAATTTCATCCATTACCACAAGTGAATGGCGAGTGTTCATTGATAACTCAAAGCGGAACTTTAAGTGGGTCCTGCCCAACAACGGAAATTTGTCTCGTGCAGTGTTTGCGTGAAGAACATCATGACATAAAGAGAGTGATCTGAGTCTGCATCTGCTCCTGGATACGTCTTACAATCCAGTATCTGATTCCGGAATCTCTGTCTAACCATGATGTAATCTAACTGAAATCCTCTTGTTTCACCCGGCCTTTTCCACGTATACCTCCACCTCTTGTGGTTCTTGAACGGAGTATTCACTATTACTAGCTGGAATTTATTACAGAATTCAATTAGGCTTTCTTCTCCCCTGTGCGACTGGTCCTGGCGGAGGTTCGAGTCCTCCCTCTTGCATGGGTGTGTGTGTTTGTCGTTAGGATAATGTAGGTTAAGTAGTGTGTAAGCTTAGGGACTGATGACCTTCGCAGTTAAGTCCCATAAGATTTCACACACATTTGAACATTTTTTTCTTCTCCCTCAGTCCTTGTCCCAAGCCCATATTTTCCTGTAACCATTTTTTCTGTTCCATCCCCTACAACTGCATTCCAGTCCGCATGGCTACTGGATTTTCATTTCCCTTTATGTACTGTGTTAGCCTTTTAATATCTTCATATACTTTCTCTACCTCTTCATATGCAGCTTGTGACGCCGGCATGTGTACCTGAACTGTCGTTGTCCTTTTTGGTTTGCTGTCGATTCTGATAACCCTATCACTGTACTGTTGCCGGCAGTTGTGGCCGAGCGGTTCTAGGCTCTTCAGTCCGGAACTGCGCTGCTGCAATGGTCGCAGATTCGAATCCTGCCTCGGGCATGGATGTGTATGATATCCTTAGGTTAGTTAGGTTTAAGTAGTTCTAAGTCTAGGGCACTGATGAACTCAGATGTTAAGTCCCATAGTGCTTAGAGCCATTTGAACCGTTTTGAACTGAACTGTTCACAGTAACACACACTCTGCCCTACCTTCCTATTCATAACGAATCCCACTCCCGTTACATTTTCTGATGCTGTTGATATTACCCTATACTCATCCAACCGGAAATACTTGTCTTCTTTCCGCTTCACTTCGCTGACCCCTGCTATATCAAGGTTGGGTGTTTGGAGTTCCCTTTTAAGATTTTCTAACTGCCGTACCACGTTCAAACTTCTGACATTCCACGCCCTATTCGTAGAACGTTATCATTTCGTTGATTATTGAATTTTATTTCACTGGTCACCTATCCCTTGGCAGTCTCCTCCCGGAGGTCCTAATGGGGGACTACTCCGGCATTTTTTTGCCAATGGAACGATTATCATGACACTTTTCCGAATTACAGGTCACATGTCCGGTGGATGCAAGTTATTTGTCTTTAATGCACTGGTTTCCATTGCCTCCTGCATCCTCATGCCGTTGATTATTGCTGATTGTTCCGCCCTTAGGGACAGTTTCCCACACCAAGGACAAGAGGGTGACCTGAGTCTCCGTTCGCCCCTCCGCTCTCTTTAACAACGCCATTGACAGAATGAGGGTGACTTCTTATGCTAGAAGCTTTCGCCGCGAATGCTGACTATTAATCAGAAATTTAGTACTGCCAGGTTTCGATCTCGGGACCGAGGACGCTACCCCTAGACCATGGTGAGCCGTATGCGGCTCGCCTTGATGCCGTTCATAGTTTCGCATCTTGTAATAACGAAAGTGGTGTCTCGTTTCCTTAGTGTGTTCATTGGCGCCACTACGTTCGCTCGCCGTGTCTGTCCGTGAGTGGCAGCAGCGCTTATCGACAGCGCGTACTTTTTTTACCATCTTTGGAGCGGCCTCTAGTATTTCCGGGTCGTCGTGTGTCCAGGGGGGTTGATTTGGGACGGAGCAGCAGTGGGGGCTGGACAGCCAGTACTCGCCCAGCACCTGGCGACACACATGCATTGTCCGACGGAAGGATGTGGTCGCGAGAGTGCACGACCACGTCAAGGACCGGATTCAGAGAGTTTCAGTTGAATGGACCGTGATATTCGAGTAGTGGAACTTTCACCTGTGTGTGTGTGTGTGTGTCGCCCGCCGAAGTGACCTCATGGCAATAAGTCGTCAGTCGATGATTTATACAGGGATCTTTCCCGTCCCTGACTTAAGTGGGGACGACCGTTGGTTGGTTGTTCGGTCGGTCGTCGCAACGAACGACGTGCATTTGGTACTCCGACCGCCTCTGGTTTCTCAGTGTTTGTGCCGATTTGTAATTCGTCCGTGTTGCTTCACAGAGACTGGTTTTAGTATTGTTTGGGACATTGTGGAATTATCTTGATGGATCCGTGTGTATGCTGTGTGGTTTTAATCTACTGTTATTTAAATGCTGTCCGGCATGGCTTGTAACTTGAAGCTTCCTTGATTGGGGGCATGGATAATTGTTTTCCTTGTCTAATTGGATTATAGTGGTTTCTTCTGCCTTTTGGTGTTTCAAACACCGGTTTCTGGAGACGCAGTTACTTCACTTTCGCCTAAATTATTCCATCTTGGGACTCGTTATCTGGCGTTAGGTGGATTTGCTAAGAAGGTTGATCGGCGCTTAAACCGTCTCTAGTTTGAGTTGCCCTTCTTAGCTCTTGGCTGCCTGTCTCACTGCTTACACAGCTGTAGTCAACTTCCTCAGGTCGATCCAGAGAGCACTGTCTGTGGATCACTCCGTCTTACTTGGTCAAGTTGTCACAATTGTTTAAAATTTACCCTCTTGTTACAACGTGTAACTGCCTTCTTCAGCCGTTGTGTGTTCAGAAATTGCTCGTGACCTTCAGCCGACCAATAATTTGCAATTCTTTCTAAATAAGGCCTTCAGCCGTTACTGTAGCTTGTTACAGTTTGATTGTTTAAGAAGAAAATATCTTCGTATTTGTTAATGTGTAACTGCCTTCCTCAATTGGTAATTCAGGCCTTCAGCCGTTGTGTATTCCGAAACTGCTTGTGACCTTCAGCCGTTAATTGTTTGTGACATTGCTTGTGACTTTCAGTCGATAATACACTCCTGGAAATTGAAATAAGAACACCGTGAATTCATTGTCCCAGGAAGAGGAAACTTTATTGACACATTCCTGGGGTCAGATACATCACATGATCACACTGACAGAACCACAGGCACATAGACACAGGCAACAGAGCATGCACAATGTCGGCACTAGTACAGTGTATATCCACCTTTCGCAGCAATGCAGGCTGCTATTCTCGCATGGAGACGATCGTAGAGATGCTGGATGTAGTCCTGTGGAACGGCTTGCCATGCCATTTCCACCTGGCGCCTCAGTTGGACCAGCGTTCGTGCTGGACGTGCAGACCGCGTGAGACGACGCTTCATCCAGTCCCAAACATGCTCAATGGGGGACAGATCCGGAAATCTTGCTGGCCAGGGTAGTTGACTTACACCTTCTAGAGCACGTTGGGTGGCACGGGATACATGCGGACGTGCATTGTCCTGTTGGAACAGCAAGTTCCCTTGCCGGTCTAGGAATGGTAGAACGCTGGGTTCGATGACGGTTTGGATGTACCGTGCACTATTCAGTGTCCCCTCGACGATCACCAGTGGTGTACGGCCAGTGTAGGAATCGCTCCCCACACCATGATGCCGGGTGTTGGCCCTGTGTGCCTCGGTCGTATGCAGTCCTGATTGTGGCGCTCACCTGCACGGCGCCAAACACGCATACGACCATCATTGGCACCAAGGCAGAAGCGACTCTCATCGCTGAAGACGACACGTCTCCATTCGTCCCTCCATTCACGCCTGTCGCGACACCACTGGAGGCGGGCTGCACGATGTTGAGGCGTGAGCGGAAGACGGCCTAACGGTGTGCGGGACCGTAGCCCAGCTTCATGGAGACGGTTGCGAATGGTCCTCGCCGATACCCCAGGAGCAACAGTGTCCCTAATTTGCTGGGCAGTGGCGGTGCGGTCCCCTACGGCACTGCGTAGGATCCTACGGTCTTGGCGTGCATCCGTGCGTCGCTGCGGTCCGGTCCCAGGTCGACGGGCACGTGCACCTTCCGCCGACCACTGGCGACAACATCGATGTACTGTGGAGACCTCACGCCCCACGTGTTGAGCAATTCGGCGGTACGTCCACCCGGCCTCCCGCATGCCCACT
The DNA here is from genome assembly GCF_023898315.1 of Schistocerca nitens. Taxonomy (NCBI): domain Eukaryota; kingdom Metazoa; phylum Arthropoda; class Insecta; order Orthoptera; family Acrididae; genus Schistocerca; species Schistocerca nitens. The sequence goes on from NC_064614.1 coordinate 27,979,697, forward strand.
ATACGCCGTCGCTCAAAGTCCGTCAACTGCACATACGGTTCACGTCCACGCTGTCGCGGCATGCTACCAGTGTTAAAGACTGCGATGGAGCTCCGTATGCCACGGCTTACTGGCTGACACTGACGGCGGCGGTTCACAAATGCTGCGCAGCTAGCGCCATTCGACGGCCAACACCGCGGTTCCTGGTGCGTCCGCTGTGCCGTGCGTGTGATCATTGCTTGTACAGCCCTCTCGCAGTGTCCGGAGCAAGTATGGTGGGTCTGACACACCAGTGTCAATGTGTTCTTTTTTCCATTTCCAGGAGTGTAGTTTTCAATTCTGTATTAATAAGGCATTCAACCGTCACTATAACTTGTTACAGTATATTAAGATTTCTTAAAAAGTGTTTAGTATTTTTAACGTGTAATTGTCCACCTTATTGGTAATTCAGGCCTTCAGCCGTTGGTTATTCCGAAATTACATGTGGCCTTCCGCTGTTAACTGTTGTTAACATTGCTAGTTGCTTTCAGATGACAAATAGTTTTAAGTTCTGTCTTAATAAGGCCGTCAGCTGTCACTGTAGCTTGTTACAGTTTATTAAGATTGTTGAAAAAGGTTTTAGTATTTTAACGTGCAATTGTCCACCTCATTTGTAATTCAGACCTTCGGCCATTGTGTATTCTCAAATTGCTTGTGCCCTTCAGCCGACGAATATTTTTAAACTTTCCTTTATCAGGCCTTCAGCCATTGATTGTGTGCAACAATGCTTGTGGCCTTCAGGCGGCAAATAGTTTGCAGTTCTTTGTTAATAAGGCCATCAGCCGTTACTAATATAACTTGTTACAGTGTCCTCATAGTTTAAGAAGAAAATATCTTAGTATTTGTTGATGTGTAGCTGCCTTCCTCACTTGTAATTCAGGCCTTCAGCTGTTGAGTAGTCTGAAGTTGAGTATGGCCGACAAAAAATTTTGAGTTTCGTCTTAGTAAGGCTTCCAGCCGTGTTGAGAGTTATTTTTTTAAAATAAAGTGTATGTGTTTTCTGTGCAACTAACGGTAACTGATTAGGCCCCGTCCACACCTTTCCTTGCTTTCTTAAGTCCCACCTCTCACACGGGTTCCGCATTATATTACTACAAACTGCCACTGCCTTCGGGAAAGATGATCGTCTTCAAGGGGTGTACGTGCTCTGCAACCAGTGTGCGATGGTACTTGGCCGTCACGGTGTCTTGCACGAGCTCCACTGGAGCCACGTATGCCCACTTGTATCTTCCCCAGGGCAGAATGGAGCCTTCACCAGCTAGTCTCAGTCCCGGAGTACAAGTTTGAAACAGCTGTTCTGGTGGAAGACGACGGATTCACGCTATCCCATCGGTATTATGAAAAATTTATCAGAGCCCATCAGACCATGCAACGTTCTGCCACTGCGCCAACGTCGAAAGCTAATGTCCATTCCAGTCGTAGTTGCCAATGTGGTGGTGTTAACATTGGAACATGCATGGGTCTTGAACTGCGAAGACCCATCGTTCGGAGTGTTCCGTGCACTGTGCGTCCAGACACACCTCTACCCCGACCAGCGCTAGAGTTTTATCTTAGTTCCGTCACAGTTCGCCGCCTGTCCTGTTTTATCAATATGCCTGGCCTACTATGTCTGACACCCGTAATGAGTGCTGGCCAACCAGTCACGTGAAGTATAGACACATGGTTTCGCCATATGGTGAAGACACTCACATCACTCCTCGAAAACCCAAAAACTCGTGCAGTTTCCGAACTGCCCCAGCTGAAATTCCGGGTCATCACAGTCTACCCTCGGTCAAACTCAGATAGAAAGCACACCTTCCCGACTATATATACATTTAGCTCGCTCAAAGGTACTACATACGCCGTGAATGTGTTTGACTAGCAGTCATTCCTCGCTGCTATCGCCTGGACGGGTTTGTATCGACAGTAGGTCGGTGGTCATAATGTACTGGGCGATCGGTGTCAGCCGTTTCTTTTCGTTTTCAGATTTCTAGCTTTGCTCTGTAGGTACCTTTTTTCTTTTTTTCCCAATATTGTCTTGTAATGGCTAAATTAAATGCTGAAAATGTCTACATCAACATTAAGAAAAGCTTCTAAACTCCGCAACATGGACTGTTTTACTCGCTGGTGTATCTGGTGTATTTGTTGAAATCCATCTTGAAGACACCGACGCAAAGTATCATTATTCACAGTGAGTCTTGAATACATTATGTTCTTTAAATGCTCCAAAAACAATACACCAACAACCTATCAGGAAATGGTGCAGGCAAAAATGTTTCTGGCCCAAGACCATCTTTAGCCGGCCAGGGTGGCCGAGCGGTTCTAGGCACTTCAGTCTGGAGCCGCGCGACCGCTATGGTCGCAGGTTCGAATCTTGCCTCGGGCGTGGATGTGTGTGGTGTCCTTAGGTTAGTTAAGTTTAAGTAGTTCTAAGTTCTAGAGGACTGATAACCTCAGCTGTCAAGTCCCATAGTGGTCAGAGCCATTTGAACCACTTTTTTTTTAACCAAGAGCACCTTTAACTCTAAATGGGACAAATATCAACTTCTATCTTTCAGCATAGAGCCTAGGGGTAATAATAAAGGAAAATCTAAAATGGAGTGAGTACGTTACTACAGAGTCCACGCCATAAGAGAATTTAAAAAGCACTTCTCTGCTGACCTTGAAAGAAACTAGTACAAACACTTATGTTTCCAGTTCCTCGTATTTATTAAAGCGATGTTATCCAGCAAGGCCTTGCTCAAGGAAGCTCACAGCTGGAAATGGTTACGAATATCTGATATCTATGGTGTTCGACTCATCAGCTACCCTGGCTTTGTGCAGACAAGCGCAGAGAAATATCCTCTCATTCTTTTATCAAAGTATACTGGCCCACATATCTCCCTCGAACTCAACATTCTTGTCTGAACAACACGGTTTTAAAATATTTCTAATTATGAGACATAATTTTCTTCATTCTCTTTTTCTCGTTCATTTATTCAGTACACCTGTCTCTGACGGTTTACAATATTTGTTGTTTTGTTCTATAGAATGAAAAGTAATTGTTTTTGGCTTTATTGATATTGAGTATGCAATTCGTATGAGTATGCAATAGTGTCATAGTATGTTTGATATTCTTTGTAATGCTTTTGGGAAACAAGTGTAATGTGCAGCACTGCTGTATAAACTGTGGTGCCCCAGCGACATCGAGAGTTGGCAGTCGAACGGTGACACTGAATGGGTGTGTAGCGTCGTGTAATAATCTTCCCAGACAGAAGAACACTAAAATTTGTGGCTATGCTCATATTCTTCGGTCCCGGTATAAAATAAATTTCGATGTGAATGTATGAAGCAATATGTTAACTGTAAATAATGTGAGATTCATTGAGTACAATAAACAGCAGCGACAACGCTTATGCGAATGGACTGTGATTGTCATCCTTTGAACCGAACTGTTTCGCACGTAATTAAGTTGCACAAACTAATGTACTTGGAACTTATGATCCTGTATGTAACTTAATGAATGAGATGCAGCGCACACAAAAACCTTAACTGTCGCCTTGAAGAGTTTTAAACTGTTGGTTACGTAAGGAACTATTTTCTAGTAGAACTGTGATTGCTAAAACCTGGCGCACTGTAACTTCGCGATTGGCAAGTTCAAATGTATCGTATACTGTTTTGAACATGTGTAGGGGCTCTAGAAACGGAAAGGTGTGTGTAAAAACTATGTAATTGCATACATATAAACGCTGATTTATACAGCAACAAATATTTCTAACCGGATGTATAATATTACCGTCTGGGGAAACATATTCCAAGGAAGAGGATAAATCCATTGTAATTTCATGGCTGATGGAGCTACAATAATTACGCCGCCAGAGTGACCAAGCCGCTCCTGACGTCACAACACATTGTCGACAAAAAGATAGACTGGAACGCCAAAAGCTCTCTCCCTGCAAAGTCTCAAAGAATTTCGTGTAGTTTCAAATCTAATTTCTTTCTCGTTTGCTAAATATTTGCTTTCCGTAGAAATAAATGTAATTTCAGTGAAGCGTGTTTACTATCTGTGTTAACATTGTTGATCCACATTAATTGTAGTTATTGCTATTTACTTTGTCTGTTTTACTCATTTATTTTATTACGATTCCGTGCCTTAATCCGTAGAAACGGAAGTTTTACAGGACAGCTTTGTTATCCGTCTGTCTTTCTGCCCGAATGTTACGAACTCTTTTTCTCAGGAATGGGTAGACTTATTTAGTATCAATTTTGTCAAATATTAACATCTATGGTCCCTTGACCATGTAAAAATTTTAAGCTTCTAAGCCAATTTAATCAAAATACAAGGCCATTTGTGTCACATGTTTTGATAGTCGAAAAATTACTCGCCAAATCCATTTCTCGTTGACCGAAAATGACATAATTTGGCATGCAGCGAAGTTTTGCAGAACAAGTACAGGAACAAGTCCTGAAATTGTTAATTTTAAGAATGTGTCCGTTAACATTCCTTTTTCTCTGGGACAGTTCAAATTTATGCCACATAATGGAGTATATTGTGGTACAAAACACTTAGTCTTCGAAATCAGTTAAGTTAAAAGATTCGGCCGTTAATTTCACATTTTTTGAAACTCGATAACCCACTCATCAAAAGCTATACAATACTACCCGTTGATGTGGAATCACGAAATTCGGCAAGAAGCGCGGTTTCACACTGCCGGTAAAAGAAAAAAATTCAATAATTTATTCTTTTTATACAACATGAACATATATTTTTAATCATTTTCTATCCTTCTATCTATTTGTCTATCTGTCTCTTAAGAGCCCTTTTCCTCATGAACATTTTGAGGTATCAAATTCAAATTTATGTCACTAAGATGTAAGGTCCTCTGGCGATGTAAAAGAATTTACTCGTCTAAGTCAACGCAATCAAAAGATTCAGCCATTTATGTCAAGTGTTTTGATACCCGCAGACTGACTCACAGAAGACTTCCTGTTCAAGTAGAATTACCAAATTTGGCAAGAAGCGAGATTTCACAGTACAAATAAATAAAAATATCTGAAAAATTGTTAAACTCTAATTACATCACATAAAATTGCATTCACCATTTACGAAAAGCATAATAGACGAACATTGCCGCATCAAAAATAAAATGTAAGTTGTAGTCATGTTTTAGTAAGTACATAAAAATATTTTATTAAATATTTTATATCTAAATATATAAACTGAGGTTCTGTGCTCGGTTCTTTTTACATGTCTGGGCTAGTCTTAGGAACTACTGTGAACATTTTGATAGGGTCTTGGAATCCGCAGGACCGATATCTTGCCAGTGCCTATAAAGAAAACAGGCAAAAATCATTGAAATTCTCTGTTCCAAGGGTGGGTGAACTGCAAACACACACACACACACACACACACACACACACACACACACACACACACACTAATATATAGAGTGAACATTGATAAAACCAACAAACTGCAGGGCCATGTGCCTGACTGGAAATGGAGGAATAAAAGTCTTAGGAACATGTGTCAGGAAATACGTCACTACCATGGCAAATGGAGCTTTCGAACAACATTTCCTCTGAACCCGTGCCGTGTATTCTTTGTGTGTTTCAGGCTGTGTGTTCGAGGCAGCGTATAGCAAGCAGCAGAGTGGTCTGGCTACATGGCGAGATGGTGTTTGTGTGCCGCCAAGCAGATGGAAACAGTTGAGGAGCAACATGGAAATATACCAAATCACGTCCCATCACAGGCACCAACGTATCATACAAGATTTGAAGACATTTATTGGTGTTTGTGTGATCATATGACCTTTCAGACAAACGAACGCGAATGGAGGAGGCCGACTGAGCATACACCAGACTTGGAGCCCCGGTTCTATAGGAACCTATTACAAGCTCCAGGCAATCGGTCCGCCAGCATGGTGTAAGTCAAAGTATGATTATTTATATCAGTCACAACAACCTTTATAATCCCTATCACCTGCATTTCGCACTTAAGTCCGCACTAAATTTAGAGATTCTGTAAAAGATTACCAATCTTGGGAATTTTGAGTTCGTTTAAATTTGGTATGTCTTTTTCGTTGTTTCTGCAAGAATTTTACGATCTATTTTGTGTACCATTGGGGGTCAGATCCGACTTGTGTTAATTTATTTGGTAAAAATCTCTCAGTTGATGTCGATATTATGTCTCTGAATTCAAGCCACATCTGGTATACAATTATATTGTTAATTTGGAAGGGTGGAGACTGTCTCAGGAAGGTGTCAAGTGAATTTTTATTTGCTTTATTGAATAAATATATTTTTCCTTTGTTTTTTGTGTATTTGGGGTTATGGTATTCAGTTTTGATATGACAATACTGTGTTCACTAATCCCTCTATCCATTTAGATGCTCGTTATTAGCTCCAATTTATTTGCTGCTATGAGACCAGCCCTCTCTTTGGTGACTGACATATCTGCAATAACAGAATCGTAGAATTTTTGTTCAGATTCGCTGTCCTTTGAACAAATGGTCACATAACAAACAAAAATAATACAGTGAGAAAGGCGGGCACCAAAGAAACCCTCAACATATCCACTAACACGCTACTTAAAAAAAAAAACAGCTACGTTATCCAAATAACTTGGTGATAAGGTGTGAAAGTTACTTGAGAAGCAGGCAGCAGCATGTCGTGTTCCTCTGCGAGAAAGAAACATCTTCGGGAAGGAATTTCCTTCAGGTGTGCCTCAGGGGTCTATGACGGGAGTAGTAAGTTGGTCAGTTGAGTGCAGTTGCGGATAATTTAATGACATTCTTAATTTTCTTACATACCTCTTATTTTCTTACAAAATATTATTTTCTTACAAAACTCTTATTTTTCTTATAAACTCTTATTTTATTACAAAACTCTTATTTTCTTATAAACTCTTCAACTAGCCACTTACTTACTAAACAGATGCAAGCCACAAAAAGGAAAAATTTTCAAAGCTACACAACAAACTCCAGATCATGGAATTTGTTATCATTCCTTTATATTTTAGTTTAATGTCACCATCTGTAAAAATTGGAAGTCCCAAATATTTATTATTTTACTGAACCTTTATGTAGACTAAAATTTTAAACTTATTAAAATTTGTTATATAATAAATCATTATTAATGTCCATAAGGCACTGTATCAAAATTTTCTAGAACAATTCTTTTATCATACTGAAATGAGAAGTCTTTCTTAACCTGTTTGTTTATTACATTTTTAGTATCCGCATCTCTGGTTATCTGATTGTATTCTAACTGCATCTTTTCTTTAACTTCACTTTCTATTAACCTTATCATTGATTTGCCATTCAACTTTTGAATATTCTTGTAATTTAGAGTATAGCCCTTTACCTTCATTTCTGTCTTTTTATCATTTTTCTCGTAAAAGTAACTTTTTGGGCTTGTTGAAGCCCAATCTGTAATTCAATTATTTCCCAATTCATCTGTCCATTCACCTAACATACAACCTGTTTCCACAGTATTTTTATCATCATCCACATATACTACAGAATCAATATCAAAATATATAACAGATTCTCCTAGTTTATCTAACATATCATACAATCTAAGTCTTGCATTTGATGTAGTGAATGAAGCAATGAAAATATTTGTAGCTGCATTGTTTTCCATGTAGTAATCTTTGAAACTGAACCTCATCTGAACCATTTCCTCTGTAATTAAATTTACATCTAAGTTATGTAATCGATCATCCAACAGTATCTCATAAAAGGATGCAAATTTGTCACATATTCTGTTTGACTCATGTTTTGTCTTTGTCCAAATTTGCCCCATAATGAATTCAGACAGATCTTAGCAATAGCTCGTTTTCCAGGTTTTTCATTTATTCAATCATGATCCAAGTCAATACCCAACTTCTCTTTAACTGTTTTGATGTATTCTTCGTCACTTTCAAATTTATGTGAACTTTTTTTTCTAATTTTATTTTCATAAAGTCTTTCACATAATTTTTAAACTGAATATTGCTTTTATTTCTAGAATCCCATACTTCATAGACTTCTAAAACTTTATATCCTTTTTCTACTGCTTTCTTAACTTAATCTAAGTTCCAGTAAAACTTCTTTCATCTTCACAGTGATTGCATTTACATAGCTGTTCTTTTGCTCATTTGACACACAAAGGAAACAATAGTTCTTCATTTTTATCGATTTGCATGCACACAGGTAAAACTGGATGATACAATCTTCTAGGAGTCAATACTTAACATTTTATTAACCCATACCAATTTTTAGAATAATATCTTGGTCTATATATTTTCCTTGGATGTTGTTCAGGATAATAATCATAATACCGCATGGTTGGATAAATACTACATACATCAATATATTTTAAATTAAGCTTATACCATATGCTTTAGCTCTTAATTTTATTGCATTTATTTGTCCACCATAAAATGCATCTCTTGGATTCAATGGTTCAATAATTTATGGTAACTGTTTAAGCTTTTTATATTCTGTTGAGTTCACCCAATCACATTTCCACATTTCCACTAAATTGTATCCATCATTTCGTATTTCTGCACTTCTTCTCAATGTCTTTTGATCAAGATCATCCCTCGTTTCCTTATTTTTATTGTTAATTGTTTCAGTTTTGAAACATTTTTTACAACCATGCCATAAGCAACCATGATATTGATAAACAGTATTAGTTGCTTTATCAAATCCATCTAGTTTTGCTCCTGCAATTCTGACTTCTCCACCATTAAGACCATGTGAGATGTTGCTATTATTTAAGCTATTCAACCAAGCTATCGATTGTTTACTGTAATTCTGCTTCTGTTCTGTATCCAATACAGCAGTTGCATTCGGTTGTATGTATTTAGATCTGTATATAGGCATACAAACGCCAGCAATTGTTAAATAACAGAATGGATCAATGTTAGCAATTTCCAGAAACTGTTTTCTTAATTCTAAACAACCTCATCTTAATATATCTACATCAGAATTACAGTACTTTCTTCATATTGAACACATAATTTTCTTCAACTCTAGAGCTATGCCATATGAGAAATGCTTCTCTATCTTTTGGCTTCATACTGTCAACACAATAATATTCAGTATCAGGAATTGGTCCTATATAATTTTCATTTGTTGGCATATTGAATGAATGTGCGGAGTATCCTTTCTTCAAATCATACAAATCAAAAGTTTTTGGAAATTTACTAAGTGGACCTTGTACAAATTTACTGCTGTCTATAATTTTTATGCCTAACTGTTAGATCTCCAATAACATTAGTTTAGTTCCTGTGTAGATGGTATATGGCGTTATTGTATTTTCAACACAGTTCTTCAAAATGAATTGGGAATCATAACATTTTGCATAGTGAGCTATGAATGTGTGATAACTGTTCTTTTGAGATATCATCCATTTACAGAATTCATCATTTGTCTTAAATTTATAAACAGCATCACCTTTAAAATTGTGAACGATTATAAGATTTGGAATGTGTGTTCCAGTTTCTTGAGTTGTTTCATAATCAAACCACATGTATCTCTCACTATAAGTACAATTCACTTTCTTTGGAAAGCCTTTTTCACAACATTTAAGCTCTTTACTACCAACTATTTTATTACACACGAAGCACTGGTATATATAGAAATCTTGGAATTCTCCATTAACATAGCAACCTCCTTTATTACAATTTGAGCAACCTTGCACTATAAATTCATCACCAAATTTTCTTTCACAGATACCACCGTTTTGCAATACAGGTTGCATATAAAATTTATGATTTCCAATTTCCACTACTTGTTGACAATTTCTACAAAGTTCAAAACCACATTTATGTTCTTTACATCTTAAACAAATCTTTTTACATCCTTCACACTTTTAAGCTGTATCACAAACTTCTTGGTGATTGTTCAAGCGTTCTTCATTATAACAGTATCTATTGCATTTCTCACACTAAATCTTATTTTTCTTCACATTCATGTTCTGGTCTTTTCCATAATATGCATACTTTTCGCTCTATTTTACATCTGTGAGCACCCTTGTTGTTATATGGCTTATTTTATTTATTACAGAAGTATACTGATCCCAAGAAAGCAGTCATACTGTTAATTACATCGAAATGGTTATGATCTTTGTACAGATAAATCCTTATTTCTTTCTCACAGCCACTATAGATAACTGCATTGAAATTTTCAGCACATATAACATTTATTTGAATATCCAACAATTCTTCAACATTTTTAATATCATCTAAAGTAAATCCTTCTTCGTTGTATTCGCCCAACTGAGTACATAATATATTGGTTAACTCTTTCTGTAATTTGTATTTATCTCCTTCTCTGATTTTCTTAATCTCATTTGTAGTTAGTTCTCTTCCTAAAATATTATTTGTTAGATATGTCAAAGCTACAATTACAGCTCTAGGATAACACAGATTATAATCATTTTTAATTCTTGTGATGCATCTCTTAGTCTTTTTGTCTTCAGCTAGATTTATTATTTTTTTATATCCACTACCTCTAGGAATTGCTAACATCCGAATATTAAATGATGTTTCTACTATATCAACAGTTTCATCTGATGTCAAGATATCCCTCTTTTTGTTGCACAAAATTTGAATGGACTCTTGTGCAATATGTGATGCATTATAACCTGTTGAAATTGGATAAAACATTTTTGCATTTTTGACTGTTATATTCAGCTTATCTCCTTTCCTGAAATTAGTCCTCTTTTTAGCTTCATCTACCATGGAATTGAGTGCTTTTGTTATATAATCTGTTTTCGCACTAACAGTATCGAGTTTGGCAATTTTAGCATCCTTAAAGACAATTTTATATTCAACAGACAATGCTTTAAATTTTTCATTAAATTTCGATTTAATTTCTTTTATCTCAAATAAATGCTTTTCAGATGGCTCAGTTTCCTTTTCTTTATCAAATAGTTTACTATTACATGGATAAATTTGATCTAGCCTTACTATTTTTTCCTCTCTTGGTGGACGAGGCTTTTCGATAATATCATCATCACATCTGTAAAAGTAGTTTATATTTGGTACACGTTTTGGTCTTAATCTAGTTTTTTGCATTACATCTAGATGAAAATTAAACTCTTGTAATACAGTGGCATTAATTAACTCTGATTCCTTTAACGTATTGTATCCTTTCATACCAAGATCTTTAGCTTTATCTTTTAGTTCACTTACTTTCAAATTTTCTAGAGTTCTTGTAGCAACTTGTTAATTATTTGAAATAATTAAGTTGATAAGACCATCTTTTCAAAGTGCACTATATCCTTGTAAATTATTCCTTCTGCAGTAATCATAAAGTTGAGTGACTGGAAACTGTCTCAGAAAGGCTTCCATTTATTAACAGATTTGAAAAAATTGAAGATCAACAGCAAAGATGACTTCTAATTAATTTAGTAGACTTTCAAAATTGAAGAACACAGCAAAGATAGTTCTAATTTAGTAAAGATAAAGTTTTAATAGATTTGAAAAAATGCACAGATTTTTCTCATTTATTTAAGATAAATTTAAGTATGTAGTTCATTTTTGATGTGTCTATTTGTTTGTAAATGTTTTTTGAGATCACTTTTAATTATTTCCTTTCCACACTCAAACACCATTTTCTTTTTGTCTATATTCTAGTTCACAAGTCTAACATCTACTTTCAAGTTTGTCCATAGATGTATGACTTACATAAAAATAGCCAATATCTTTAATTTCTTGACAAGCAATACATTTTTTAAAATGTTGCTGTTTGTAAAAATGAAAAAAATCTCTCATATCCTTAAACATTGCCAAAGAACTCTTATCATTAGATATAAACTATTCAAAACATTCTTTTTTATTATTACGTGTATTTCTTGTAAAAATTTTATGACATTCTTTACACATACACGAAAGCTTATCCTTCGAGTATTTGTGTTGATAAAAGTTATCGATTGATTTCTCTACTTCACATTTTTTACACGTCATGTGTGCTTCCATTTATTGATATAAATTTTCATTAATAATTAAAAATTTTCCTTAATAAATGAATCCTCTTTCATGTTGCTGCGGGATTGATTGCTGTATAGATAAAATATTTACACTCATAATTTTCCTTTTCTCACTAGTATTTCTACTGATTGTTTTTTATTTTATTTATGAGTTTTTAGTAAAATACACATTTCATGAAAAGGAAATTGTAATCTTTAATAACACACTTAAGGAAGTTGCAGATGCCTTAAAAATTTTAATTTACTAACATACTTTAAATATATATAAATGAAAATTTTTGATCTCAACAAGGTTTTTAATAATCAATCGTTCAAAGCTAGGATTTACTAAGCAATTCGTGACCTGAATTGCAGGGTTTTCAAGGGAGAACCCTGTACAATTAAAAATTTTAATTTACTAATGTATTTTAATTCTATACAGGGTGCTACAAAAAGGTACGGCCAAACTTTCAGGAAACATTCCTCACACACAAATAAAGAAAAGATGTTATGTGGACATGTGTCCAGAAACGCTTAATTTCCATGTTAGAGCTCATTTTAGTTTCGTCCACCTTCGCTCAATGCAGCACGTTATCATGATTTCATACGGGATACTCTACCTGTGCTGCCAGAACATGTGCCTTTACAAGTACGACACAACTTATACTGCATGCACGATGGAGCTCCTGCACATTTCAGTCGAAGTGTTCATAAGCTTCTCAATAACAGATTCGGTGACCGGTGGATTGGTAGAGGCGGACCAATTCCATGGCCTCCACGCTCTCCTGACCTCAACCCTCTTGACTTTCATATATGGGGGCATTTGAAAGCTCTTGTCTACGCAACCCCGGTACCAAATGTAGAGACTCTCCGTGCTCGTATTGTGGACGGCTGTGATACAGTACGCCATTCTCCAGGGCTCCATCAGCGCATCAGGGATTCCATGCCACGGAGGGTGGATGCATGTATCCTCGCTAACGGAGGATATTTTGAACATTTCCTGTAACAAAGTGTTCGAAGTCACGCTGGTATGTTCTGTTGCTGTGTGTTTCCATTCCATGATTAATGTGATTTGAAGAGAAGCAATAAAATGAGCTCTAACATGGAAAGTAAGCGTTTCCAGACACATGTCCACATAATATATTTTCTTACTTTCTGTGTGAGGAATGTTTCCTGAATGTTTGGCCGCACCTTTTTGTAAAATCCTGTATAAATGGCAGTAGTCGCAAGTACAGAATCGACCATGTTGAACTTTTCGAATTAATTCAAGAAAGGAGTTATGAATTAAGTTTAGGAAGTTGGTTCAATGACATTTGGATTCCTTTGTTTAATAAAAAGGATGTTTTGATCACAAATGATATTTTATGCTTTATTCACTAAGGAATTTCAGGTCCTATGTTTGTGGGCCTGAATTAAATAATAAAATTAAATCAAAATTTATTAAATCTTTAAATAATTGCAATCTTGAATACATAGAAATAAAACATAATAATCCATTTGCTTTAGAGTATGAACATATACAAAATGAAATGAAAACTTTAACACCAGACAATCTTGTTCAAAAACCTTGGATTTTAGTAACTGTTAGAAACTTCAAAAAACTTGTAATGAGTTTGAGAACTAAAGTAGCTACCAAAAGTAAAGATTATTATAGTGCTCTTGAAGAAATATTTCGCGATTATTCTGACTATGTAAAAGCCATTCAATCTCAAAAAATTATCGAACAGCAAGCAATAGAATTAAATGAAACGGTAAAACAATGATTACAACTGAAATATGTAGTATCTGATGTTGTGGAGATGAAGAATGAACAAATTATATACATTATATACATTATATATACATTATACATTATATATACATTATATACATACAAATTATATACATTGCCACAAATTATATACATTGCCACATCCAAGCAGTATGCCAAAAAAATTATTTGGAAGTTGGAGGTGTATTATCTGAAAAATCACCTTCCAAAACGATTATCAAGCTATAATAGTGGAAGACATAAAGATGATAAAATATTTTGTCAGCAAATATAAATGTACTGATTATAAATTTATATATATATATATATATATATATATATATATATATATATATATATATATATATATAAAAATTAATAGGGCAAATGATTAACATTTATATTGGTGTAATTAATATTTATTTTGGTGTACACAGAGTAGATTAAAGAATAGAAATATACAATATACACTTCAACACTCTATCTTACTTTGTAGAGAAATTATGTGACCAATCCAATGACATTTTTGATGAAGTAAATGAGGAAATTAAAAATATTTATGATGAAATTTTAACTGTGCCTGCTGTAGAGTTTTAATTTACTAATGTATTTTAATTCCATGTAAATGGATGCTCTTATTGATCTAAAAAACTATCAGTTTTAATAATAATTGATGAAGAAAATAATCCGTGGTTTGAAGCAAAGGACATTTGTGATATTTTGGAATATTCTAATTCCAGAGATGCAATTATTACAAATGTTGATACAGTAGATAGTCGACATTTTAGAAATTTTATGGACATCGTTTGCAGCTACATCCATAATATTGATGTAAAAACTGTTTTTATCACAGAATATGGTCTTTATGATTTAGTTATAAGCTCAAAATTGCCAGCAGCTAAACAATTTAAAAAATGGGTAACACATGAATTTTTACCATCAATCAGAAAATATGGTGAATACAAACTACAATCAACAATCGAAAACTTACAAGAACAAATTGAATATTTGCAAATTGATATACAAATGGCGATGTGTGTTCTAAAGAAAAGTAGACATTCAAAACTTAAAACAAGAAATCAATGAGAAAGACGAAATTATTGATAATCATACTACTCCTGGAACCATTAATCAAGATAAACATTGTGAATGTATTTTTATTAAGAAAAATCATATGTGGGACTATCCATATTATATTATAAGAACTCAAAATTGTTCTGTAAATTCCAGATTGAATAAATTACAAGCAGATTATTCAAAAATGGAAATAATTTTGAGAATCAAGAATCCAAACTCAATAAATCTACATAATTTAATGAAAGAACGATTACCAATAATTTCTCAAGGAAATCATTTTGAGACAAGTTTAAATAAAGATATTCTTATAAGAGAAATAATTAATATAAATATTGAGCATTAGGGCAGTTCATGGTCATTGATTTTTAAAGTATTCATGAACAATAGAAATTTCATATCCTTTGAGATTATTATTATTATTACTAGCGAATGTCCCCATGGGAGAACGATAAGCAGGTGATTAACATTTCTTAATGTTCTTCTTATTTTCCCAGTATTTCTTCATTGCCTCCCCAAAGGCCTTCTTCCTTTCTTCGGTCCACTTTGGTCGGAAAGGTTTAGATTCCGTCTCTGGAGTAAACTTCCACTTGTCGATTTTTCTTCTGAATGTATCCCGGTCTGATGTGTTTGTTATGTCAATTTTTGCCTTTTTCAAATCCTTCTTAACTTCAGTTACCCAGGGTATTGTTGCCTTAAGTGATGTCATATAGTCCAATAGAGGTTTAGTTAACCTGTTTCCAGGTAATCTGTCTATATGTCCATAAAACTTCATCCGCCTCTTCCTGATATCTGCCTCGATGTTTGATATTTTTTCGGTTGTCTCGGTAGTCTGCAGCCTGTATCCATCTTGTGTGTATCGTGGTCCTAGGATTTTTCTAATAATTTTTCTCTCTACTTTCTTAATTTCGTGTAAATCTAATTTTCTATTCAGGGAGAGTGTTTCACTTGCATATGTGACTGTTGGTTTGATGACTGTGTTGTAGTGTCTGATTTTAGTGCCTTTTGATAGACATTTCTTGTTATATATATTTTGAATAAGTCCGAATGCTTTCTTGATTTTCTGTAATCGGTTTTTTTGTGCTATTTTCTCAAGTCCTGTTGGTTCAATAACTTCACCGAGATACTTAAAGTGCTTGACTCTAGTTATTTCACCATACTTTGTTTTTAGTTTCGAAATATCTAATTTTGAGCAGATGAATTCTGTCTTCTCAAAGGAGATTTGCAGGCCAACCTTCTCAGCACAGTCTTTAAGTGTCTCAATTTGTTTTACTGCTGTTTCTTCACTGTCAGTTATAATTGCCAAGTCATCTGCAAACGCTAAATAAGGGATGTTCAATTTTCCTTTACCTCTTCCTAGTTCAATTGGCTTCCACAAGCTTTGTTTCCTTAGTGTTACTTCCCACTCTTTCATAACTTTGTCCAAAACTATATTGAATAATAGTGGTGAGATCCCATCTCCTTGTCTTACTCCTGTTTTAATTGAGAATGGTTCCAAAATTTCCCCTCTGAATTTAATTTTTGATTTGGTTTCTGTTAGTGTTTGTTCAATTAGTTTTCGGGTTTTAGTGTCTAGGCCTCGTTCTTCGAGAATGTGACATAGAGACTGTCTGTCTATGGAATCGTATGCCTTTTTGAAATCAACGAATGTGCAGATTATTGGTTTTGACCTGATTGCTTTAATCTTTAAAATAGTTTTAAGGTTGAATATCTGTTCCGGGCATGATCTATTAGGACGAAAGCCTGCTTGGTAATCTGAAATTGTATGTTCTAGTTGTTCTTGTGCCCTCTTTAGGAGACATGCAGATAGAATTTTGTAGGTAACTGGTAAAAGTGAAATGCCTCTGTAGTTGTTTACGTCTGATCTCTCTCCCTTTTTGTGCAATGGGTGAATTAGTGCACACTTCCACTCCTCTGGGATATTTTCTGTCTGCCAAATTTCTTGGATGATGCTAGTGATCTCTTTTAACGAATTTGGACCAAGGTTTTTCAGTAGTTCAGCTACAATTCCATCTTCTCCCGATGATTTATTATTTTTGAGTTTTCTAATGTGACTATAAATTTCTTCTTGAGATGGTGGTAGTGAAGTCTCATTCGTGTGTTCTGGTTGTAATCTGGGGAATCTTGTACTTGGTTGTGGGCAATTTAGGAGTTGTGAGAAATATTTAGCTAGTTCTTGGCAATTTTCTTTGTTAGTTAGTGCCAATTTTCCATTCTGTTTCCGGAAGCAGAGATTTTGTGGAGTGTATCCTTTGATTTGATTTGCGAATATTTTATAAAAATCTTGAGTGTTGTGGTTCTTAAAGTTTTCTTCAATTGTGTTTAGCTGTTCATTAAGGTATTTTCTTTTAGTTTGGCTAAGTATTTTAGCTGTTTGTTTTCTCACTTTGAAAAATGTTTGTTGTGTGGTTTCTGATTTGTCACAATTGTAATTTAAAAAGGCTTGTTGTCTCTCTTCTAATGCGTTATCACAATTCGAATTCCACCATGGATGCTTGGATATTTTCTTTAACGGAATCAAATCTCTTGCTTTCTGTATAATTTTCGTTCGGAAATCTTTCCAGTTGTTTGTTGGTTGTTTATCCCATGCTTCTGTAATTTCTGATTCCTTGATATTTTTCAAGTCAAATTTGGGAATTAGTGGTGATTTCCTTTGGCGTTTCCTTTTTGGAGTGAATTTAATTTTAACTCTGGTAAGGTAGTGGTCAGAATCTATATTTGCCCCTCTGCGGACTTGAACGTCGTGTATTTCTTTCTGGAAGTCATAGGAGATCGCAACATGGTCTATTTGAAATTCACCAAGCTGAAGGTTTGGTGATCTCCATGTTTTTTGTTTCTTGGGGTTTTTTCGAAGTGATGTTGTCACGATTTTTAGGTTGTTTTGCTGACATAACTCGATGAGTCTCATGCCGTTCTTGTTTGTGAATTTGTGTGCAGGGTAATTACCGACTGTTTTTTTATATTTCCTCTCTTTGCCAATTTGCGCGTTGAAATCCCCTAGAAGAATTTTTACATCCTCCTCTGGAATTTTGGACATTTCAGTTTCGAGTTTTTCCCAAAATTTTTCTGTCTTCTCCGGTTCTTTTTTGTTGGCAATGTTGGTAGGTGCATGAACATTAATAAATGTATATATTTTGTTGGTGTGCTTGATTCGCATGGTCATTAGTCTGTTACTGATTTGATTTATGTCTATAACAGAGTCAAGGGTGTCCTTATTTACAATAAAAGCCATGCCAAATATTGCAGCTCCTTTGCCAATTTTCTTGTCTGTTTTACTTTTAAAGATACGGTAATTGTTGTAGTCTATTGTTTCTGAATCAGTGAATCTGGTCTCTTGGAGAGCAAGGATTTGAATTTTCTGTTTGTTGAGTTCTGTTGTAAGATTATGAAGTTTGCCTGTCTGAATTAGTGTCTGAATGTTAAAAGTGCCAATAAATGTATGGGACTTTCGTGGACGTTTACTAGAGAACTCCGACTTTCTCTGTCGTACGAGCCCAAGGTCCCCAGAATCCGATAGCTTGGTTGTCGCCACAGGGCGAGTGGATTGGCCACCTGGGGTAATATTAATTTTACTTGTACGAATCATACTGCTTGTAATTAAGTTCCAGCTAATGCTGGGTAGTTAGAACCAGGGATTGTTAGTTCCTGGAGCTTGGTGTTCAGCCGCACCTCACATGGTGAACAGACGCTGGCCAGAGTACCGGTGGTTGCCACACAGACGTGTCTGGGCTTTTCAATATGCTTTATCTTGTTGATAATGCTTGCCTCTTCCGCCAGTTCCGCCGTACCGATGATCTTCATCTCCGTCTTCACTACCGTTGAGATTATATAAATAATTCACCTTTGCATCAGTTAATTGATTTATGAATGATGATGCGTCTTCATTCAGATAACATACAGCTAGCTTCTTCATTCTTAGTGTAGCCATTTATATAGACAAAAATCTTAATAGATTTGGTCAACCGACTATTATTTTATCTTTATTTCCCCTACTGTTGTGCAAATTATGAAAACCTAACCATTGAACATAAGCTTTATCTCCTTTCTTTCATAAGACTTTTTCAACTAAAAACACATCCGGATATATTGTTTTCTGTAGATCTTGTTCATAAAAATTACCTTCGATATCTTTCAGTGTGTATGTGATCGGATTAGAATGAATAATATCTTCAATTTCAAATATTTCTGTTGAGCAATTAGCTGTATATCCTTTTGCAAAAAGACATGTAAGTTTACTAATTCTAACTTTATTCACCTTTTTTAAATGTCACTTTTTCGTTAGACATTAACCTTTCCAAATTTGACGACTTTAAATTTTTTTCATTAACTTCTATTGGTTTCATTTTCATAGTTAGATGAACTGTGTTATTGTATTCGTCACCTAGTTTCGAGATTATGTCAACCCATTCGTAATTTCTTTGTAAAGCATATTTCTCCCACATCTTTTCTTCATGTGTTCTGATCAATCATTCAACTACAGATACTTTTAATTCTGAAAAAGTTGAATAATAATTAATGTTATATTTCGTCATCAGTTCTTTAAATTCTTTGTTACAAAATTCTGTTCCATTATCTGTCTGCAGATTTTTTGGTCTCCTGGAGCTGAATATTTTTTCGAATGCATCAGCCACATTCTTACCTGTTTTGTCTTTAACTGGAACAGCCCAGACTAATTTCATAAATACTTCGATAACAGTCAATAAATATTGATATCCTTTGTTTATTTTAAAAATTCCTTTCAATTTGCCCGAATTCATTTCTACTAAGTTTCCTTGCCATAAATCATCTATGTTGTGTTGTTGTGGTCTTCAGTCCTGAGACTGGTTTGATGCAGCTCTCCATGCTACTCTATCCTGTGCAAGCTTCTTCATCTCCCAGTACCTACTGCAACCTACATCCTTCTGAATCTGCTTAGTGTATTGATCTCTTGGTCTCCCTCTACGATTTTTACCCTCCACGCTGCCCTCCAATGCTAAATTTGTGATCCCTTGATGCCTCAAAACATGTCCTACCAACCGATCTCTTCTTCTAGTCAAGTTGTGCCACAAACTTCTCTTCTCCCCAATCCTATTCAATACCTCCTCATTAGTTACGTGATCTACCCACCTTATCTTCAGCATTCTTCTGTAGCACCACATTTCGAAAGCTTCTATTCTCTTCTTGTCCAAACTGGTTATCGTCCATGTTTCACTTCCATACATGGCTACACTCCATACAAATACTTTCAGAAACGACTTCCTGACTCTTAAATCTATACTCGATGTTAACAAATTTCTCTTCTTCAGAAACGATTTCCTTGCCATTACCAGTCTACATTTTATATCCTCTCTACTTCGACCATCATCAGTTATTTTACTCCCTAAATAGCAAAACTCCTTTACTACTTTAAGTGTCTCATTTCCTAATCTAATCCCCTCAGCATCACCCGATTTTATTTGACTACATTCCATTATCCTCGTTTTGCTTTCGTTGATGTTCATCTTATATCCTCCTTTCAAGACACTGTCCATTCCGTTCAACTGCTCTTCCAAGTCCTTTGCTGTCTCTGACAGAATTACAATGTCATCGACGAACCTCAAAGTTTTTACTTCTTCTCCATGAATTTTAATACCTACTCCGAATTTTTCTTTTGTTTCCTTTACTGCTTGCTCAATATACAGATTGAATAACATCGGGGAGAGGCTACAACCCTGTCTCACTACTTTCCCGACCACTGCTTCCCTTTCATGCCCCTGGACTCTTATAACTGCCATCTGGTTTCTGTACAAATTGGAAATAGCCTTTTGCTCCCTGTATTTTACCCCTGCCACCTTCAGAATTTGAAAGAGAGTATTCCAGTTAACGTTGTCAAAAGCTTTCTCTAAGTCTACAAATGCTAGAAACGTAGGTTTGCCTTTTCTTAATGTTTCTTGTAAGATAAGTCGTAAGGTTAGTATTGCCTCACGTGTTCCAACATTTCTACGGAATCCAAACTGATCTTCCCCGAGATCCGCTTCTACCAGTTTTTCCATTCGTCTGTAAAGAATTCGCATTAGTATTTTGCAGCTGTGACTTATTAAACTGATAGTTCGGTAATTTTCACATCTGTCAACACCTGCTTTCTTTGGTATTGGAATTGTTATATTCTTCTTGAAGTCTGTGGGTATTTCGCCTGTCTCATACATCTTGCTCACCAGATGGCTCTCCCAAGGCCATCAGTAGTTCTAATGGAATGTTGTCTACTCCCGGGGCCTTGTTTCGACTCAGGTCTTTCAGTGCTCTGTCAAACTCTTCACGCAGTATCTTATCTCCCATTTCATCTTCATCTACATCCTCTTCCATTTCCATAATATTGTCCTCAAGTACATCGCCCTTGTATAAACCCTCTATATACTCCTTCCACCTTTCTGCCTTCCCTTCTTTGCTTAGAACTGGGTTGCCATCTGAGCTCTTGATATTCATACAAGTGGTTCTCTTCTCTCCAAAGGTCTCTTTAATTTTCCTGTAGGCAGTATCTATCCTACCCCTAGTGAGACAAGCCTCTACATCCTTACATTTGTCCTCTAGCCATCCCTGCTTAGCCATTTTGCACTTCCTGTCGATCTCATTTTTGAGACGTTTGTATTCCTTTTTGCCTGCTTCATTTACTGCATTTTTATATTTTCTCCTTTCATCAATTAAATTCAATATTTCTTCTGTTACCCAAGGATTTCTATTAGCCCTCGTCTTTTTACCTACTTGATCCTCTGCTGCCTTCACTACTTCATCCCTCAGAGCTACCCAATCTTCTTCTACTGTAGTTCTTTCCCCCATTCGTGTCAATTGTTCCCTTATGCTCTCCCTGAAACTCTGTACATCCTCTGGTTCTTTCAGTTTATCCAGGTCCCATCTCCTTAAATTCCCACCTTTTTGCAGTTTCTTCAGTTTCAATCTGCAGTTCATAACCAATAGATTGTGGTCAGAATCCACATCTGCCCCTGGAAATGTCTTACAATTTAAAACCTGGTTCCTAAATCTCTGTCTTACCATTATATAATCTATCTGATACCTATTAGTATCTCCAGGATTCTTCCAGGTATACAACCTTCTTTTATGATTCTTGAACCAAGTGTTAGCTATGATTAAGTTATGCTCTGTGCAAAATTCTACAAGGCGGCTTCCTCTTTCATTTCTTCCCCCCAATCCATATTCACCTACTATGTTTCCTTCTCTCCCTTTTCCTACTGACGAATTCCAGTCACCCATGACTATTAAATTTTCGTCTCCCTTCACTACCTGAATAATTTCTTTTATCTCGTCATACATTTCATCAATTTCATCTATACTGAGAGAAATTACATTCCTTCATGTAAAATTTTTTCTAATTGGTTTATGTAATTCATTAATAATTTCTTCACGGATATTATATAGACCTTTGCCTACAATTTTTTTTGACGAATTTTCTTTTCTTCTTTTTACAAACTGTGCAAAGATCATCAATTCTTTGTCTTCCATTTTTTGTCGTTAATCTGTGTGGATTATGTGTATCAGTACATTTTTTACACTTCAAGCAATAAATGTGATTACATGGATAAAAAATTTAATAAAGTTATATCTTTTATATCTTGTATATCTTCACCTTTTTTCTTATGTAAGTCTTTATTAATTTGTGAATCTAATGTTTTATATTTACCTTCTAGTGAATTATAGTTAATGTATCAAGGAGATTTCTTTCCATATCATTTATTTCTTTATTATTATGTTGCACAATACCATCTATAATACCATTTCGTTCCTTTAACTCTAAAAGAAATTTGTTATATTCTTGGATATTAACATACTTATTAAATTGCGTTAAAATACTTGTGTATTCTGGTTTTGTAATAAAATTTAATAGTCCATCATCAAAGTAAGGTTTGTTAACTACCTATAAAACCAATATAACTCTTAGTTACTTTGAAAATAGCATTAAATTCTTTCTGAAATTCTTTTAATTGCATTAGTTATCTTTGAAAAAATTGTTTAATCATATTTTCAATTTTTCTAGTTCTAATGTAGATGTATTAACTACATGTTAACTTTGATGCATTTTATTTCCAAAAATGTCCATTTATTAAATTAAAATATCATTAAAATTATAATTTTCACAAATCAATTTTAAAACAAAAAGACATAAATGACAACATATTACTTCATCAAAATTTTGAATTCTTTCTGTATTTTAATATAATTCATCTTTTCTTAAATAATTAACTAATTGTTTTGGTATATTACCACCAAATGAATCAAAATCAAATTTTTATCTTTATTTTTATAATAACCAATCCAATGTGTACCAGGCTTATCAGATGTATCTAAATTTACTATACCACATTAAATTTTAAATGGCTTATTTGGTAATTCATCGATCATATATACTTCACAAAAGTGTTTAATTTAAAATTGTTTATCAAGTTTTTCTATATCAAAATTATTTAATGCATTAGGATATTTATTATTTTATTCCTGTTCCTGCTTTTTTCTCCATTGCTTGATTATGTTGTTTCTGTTCTTCTAATTCTTTATCAGCTTTCTTCTTGTTTATAACTGCATTTGCAATTGCTGCAGATCCACTAGCTAAAGAACCAATTGATGCTAAATACGGTAATACAGCTAACAATAATGGTAAAAATCCTTCTTCATGTTGTGTTAGTCCTTTACCATCTTTCTTTTTTGTTAAAGATTCAATAATTTTTTTAACAACAGGGATACCTAATGTAATAAGTAAATTTCCACCAACTTTCTTTTCTTTATTCTTTTTTTAACCTCTGTTAAAAATGGTTCAATTGCATTTAATTGTTCATTATTTAACTTTAATTTTATTGACTTTGGCTTAGTTTTGCCACTAGGTAGCAAAGTATAATCAATTGTAAAATTGTTCATTTATATATATTACAAATTTAATAAAGATTAAACTTCCCAAGCATTGTCATCCATACCTAAGCCCATTCCTAAATTTCGTTTTCCATTCATTATTCCTCTAACTGCTGTTGCTGCGACTTTTTCTCCTAAAGAAGCGTCACTTGTTTTTCACTCTTCCAAAATGTGTGAGGCAGATTATTCAAAATTCTAGTTAAGTATGGACCACCTTTCGGATCGTTGACAACGAAGTCACTAAATTTGTTAATCAGCATTTGCATTATTCCAACTTTTTCATTGTGATAATTCTTATTTCCAGCTAGTTCTTTACCATGAATTACAGCTAATCCATCAATTAATTGTCTAACATCATTCATCCAAACATATTCAATTGGTTTTTCTGTATATTTTTTAACTAAGCCTTCGCCAGTTTTTTCATCTGACTCTGATGATGCCATTTTTTTGGAAAAATTAAGTTCAAAAATCTCTTTTATCAAATTTATATATTTATTACTTTACTTGATTTTATTTTATTAGGATTATTGTCAGAATGTAATGCTCCTGATTCAATCAACATATCTGCATAATTTGACAGATGAAAACTTGTGAATAGTGTGTTCATATGATTCATAGTTATTTGTTTTTTAGTTAAAAGATTCATTAATCTATCAGTTTCATCATATGTTCTATTACCAATTGTTAATTTATCGCCTTCAAATTTTACAGGCAGTATACCAACAAATTTAAATGTACCAACAGGCTTGAATCCTAAAACTTTTTCTTCACTATGATTAATGTATTCAAACATTCTTTCACTTATGTGTATTTTTTTAACATCTTTGTGTTTTTCTTTCTTCATCATAACTATTTAACAACTTTGTTATTTCTGATTCGCTTAATGTATAATCTCTTTTATCACTTTCATTATGTTGAATTGCTGGAACATTGTTAAATTCATCAAAATAATAAGGAACCATTTGTTTTTAACTTATCTATTTTCTTCAATTGCTTTCGAAACATTGTCACCTAAGCCTTCAATTCCTTGTTTGACTTGTTCAATGGCTTCGATGACTGGTTGATCTTCTTTTTTAAATTTTTCATACTCTGTTCTTGGTTGTTTTTTCCATTTTCTAAACTATTCTTTTAACTGTTCTTTTACTCTTCTGTTCTTTCTAGCTTTTTAACGATTTCTGGATCATATTTTGCAAACATTTATTTAAGAATAAAAAACATTAATTAAAAAAGAAATGTTGTATTTTATTTCTAAATTTACCTTCATTTGATTGTCTAGTCATGTCTATTGTAAAAAATGCAAACTGATCATTCCTACATTTACTACACAATTCCTTAAAATTTTCAAACTTAAAATCTCCACCAACAAACTCTTCGTAAATATCATTTAAATTTGTATCATCCTGTCTAAATACATGTAAAAAGTTTAAATTATCTCTAACTAGTTGTTTTGGTATTTTTGAATAAGTTTGAGCTAAGTAAAAACAATCTATACCTTTGTGTCTTTTTCTAGTGAAATATTCTCTAACAACATCCTGAGTCTCAAGAATAAGATCATGAAATACAACAACTGAATTGTCTAGGCATTGATCTAATTGAGCAATTTCTTCATTATTTCCGATGAATGTATCTATTTTTTCTTCAATTTTTTCATATCCTTTCATAAATTCCAAGTATTGTGGTTGATCTAAGCTTTTTCACTAATATATAAATGTTTAATGTTATTTCAGTTTAACCATCCTGGACCTAAAATATAATTATCAATTATTAATGTAGTTTTTCCACAACCACTTGGTCGAATTATCGCACATCTCATAGAATTTGGTAAAAGTTTACCATGTTTATTTTTGGACTTCTTTTCTGGAAGTCTTATTTTTGGTCCCCAATCTATTTTGCTCATTTATTAATAAAATTTTTTATATTAAATGAGTAGGTCATTTCATTTTAGTGGTAAGTCACCTGTTCTCAAAAAAAGATTAACTGTTCCAATAAGGGACTGTTTTAGTAGTGTTTCATTAGTTGGTTTTTATTCAACTTTCCTGACTTTCCTGATAGTGAAATGATAGAAATTCCTGTAGGTCAGTATAGTTTGAAAACCTTGGAAAAATTTATTCATTCGAAGATGCCAAATATCCACATTAAATCAGATGAAATTGTAAACAGAATTGTTATTGTAAGTGATGTAAAATTGTATATGGATATAAAAGATTGTACTGGTAGTGTGCTTGGATTTAGTAATCAAGTTGTTCAAGCTAAAGAAAAGGCTATTGCAGAAGATGTTCCTAAAATTATTCCATTTGTATTAATAAATATAAATTTCAATCTTGCTGATGGAATGTATGTAAAGCATACTCATCATTTTCACAGAGAAACTAATATTATTGCTTCATTCAAGCCTAATGCTGAATTTGGTGGACCAATAATTCATTAACCAAATTATTCTCTAAATATTCCTAATTTTGATCCAATTCAGGACTTCGAAATTACTGTAACTAATGAAAACGATAATTTATTTGACTTTAATGGTGCTTGTGTAACAGTTATTTTAGAAATTTCTTAATATTTTTTATTCTTAAATAAATCATGAACAAAGTCGAAAATTATCAGTTTTACTCATTCCCCGTGAATGAAAAAACTAAAAGATAATTTGAATCTCTCCAGCAAGAACATGGAGATTAATATAAATATTGGAGATGGTTGGGTTCATCCAAATCATGCTGAATTGTTCATGAATTTCAGTATTAGTGGAACTATTGGTACAGATTATCCAACTTCTGATGGAAAATCCAAT
The DNA here is from genome assembly GCF_023898315.1 of Schistocerca nitens. Classification (NCBI taxonomy): domain Eukaryota; kingdom Metazoa; phylum Arthropoda; class Insecta; order Orthoptera; family Acrididae; genus Schistocerca; species Schistocerca nitens. Next base: position 28,006,117 of record NC_064614.1, read on the forward strand.
AAAAAATTAATCGATAATTACATAGCAAAACTGTTTGATGTTATCACCATAAAGAAAGGTAACAATATTTTGTCTATAATGGAATTTCCATTTATTTCTTCATTGGCTCTTATTCAGTTGACTTCAACTATAGCCAATGAGTTAACTATTGAAGGCCATATTCTTAGCAATGGAAAAATAAAAAGTAAGAAAAATGAAGTACTTTATCCAGTAGAATTATTTGGTGGATTTTTTTTTAAAGATTATAAGGGAAGAATGTGGGAAGGAGAATTAACAGTTATCCTTAGATGGTCATCAAGTGCTGGAGATTGTATTCTTCGTTGGCCTGATACAAATGATGCTGGTGTTGAAGATGTGACTACACTGTCAAAAGAAGGTAAAATTGTTGTAGAATCAATGGAAATTCGTGTTCCTGTTGTTAAATTTGAACCAGAATATTAGCTTGAATTACAACAAGATAGACTTAAAAATCCAAAAATTCCCATATCTTTCTTTGAACCACAGACTGTAGAGATTGCTGGATTAGATGAAAAAAGAATTTTTGAGTTAGATATTACAAATTACTATAGCTCTACAGAATTTGATATGCCTTATTTCATCTTCGTTGTTTTCCAGACAAAAAGGAAAAATAATCAGCTCATTGACTCTTCCTCATTCGATCATGTTAAATTACAGAATATCTACATTAAAAATGGCAGAAACGAGATTTTTCTTCAAGAAATGTGGAATCTAGATCCGCCAAATAATTATTTAAAGCTTATGATGCTTTCTTAGATTTTAAGAGAACTACACAATTGAATGCTGATGTTAATGTGAGTCCATTCAGATTTATTGAAAATTATCCTATCTATGTTATAAATATGTCTAGAGGAATGAATGTGTAAGCCACACAGAAAACTACAATGAAGTTGTGTGCAAATTTTATGGATAAAATTCCGAAAGATACGCTTATGTATGTGGTAATGTATGGTAAAAGAATTTGACATATGATTCACAGCATAGATTTTACTTGAAAATTTTTAAAAAATTTTATGGTTTGAATCCGTTTACAAAAAATTTTAGTAGCTAGTGTGCGCAGTCTAGCAGTTTATAAGTCAATGATGGATGTGTTAAAGAAATATCTGCAACTGCGCTCAAGTGAAAAAATGGACAACAATAAGAAAATGAAAAGTGAATTAGTTAACAATGATGGATGCGTTAAAAAAATATCTGCAACTGCGCTCAAGTCACCCACTTACTACTGACGGGTCCACTATCGCCCTCGAAGTATGTCAGTAACATCTCGTCGCTTCCGTTCTTCCGTAAATGCCATTCATATGTCGACGATCTTGAGCTGTAATGAACTGTGAGACCCTAAGACATCAATACAGGCCTCGTGCAGACGAACGATAGAGTGTTTCGATGGGCACAAAAGGAAAGACAAAAAAAACTTTAACGTCTCACTGACAGTGGCGTCATCAGAGACAGAGCATAAGCTCGGATTACAAGAGTCAGTCACGTCCTTTTCAAAGCAACTATCCCTTCATCTACCTTAGAGAAATCACAGAAAACATCAATCAGGATGCTCAGTATGAAATGGAACCGTCGTCCTCCAGAATACAAGTCCAGTGCGCTGACTGCTGCGCCGCCTCACTCCGTTATACGGCACAAAACTTGGTAATTAAGCTAAATGCAAAAGAAGTGTCTAGTAATTTCAGTATCCCGTTAGAAATTAACTCGTTCTAAATTCTACAAACAACTGCCCCCTTTTCTCCTAGAAGGTGTCCCTATATAGTACCAGGAAACAAAGAAGAACTTTGGAGAAACAGCTCATAAGGACCTAAAATACACTTGGAAAATCTAAGAAGACTTCTGCTTGCCTCTACGCCATTCGGAAGCTTTCGAACGTTATTCTGCAGAATTGGAAACGGAAACTTGTACAATCATTCATCCTGCCGAACCTCTACTATTCTACTGCAATGCAATCTTACTCTTTATAGACAGTGAAAGCTCTAGACAGAATTAACTATGGAATGTTTTGTGCATTGCATCTGCAACTCCTGTCTAATTCATCGTGTTTGGACTTAGAATCGTTGCCTCCCGAGTACCAGAAGCTATCAATGGCTCCTCTATTTGCACGCTCCGCTGTACCCAACAAGAGAAAATAATTACCATCTTACGTATTTGCTTTACTTTTTCGTTCCAGAACATTTCTTTTAATTTCTTCAATTCCGTATGAGGCCACCTCCAGTGCATCAAGCCTTTGTTCGCCAATGATACATCTCGTAGAGCGATCGGAGCATTGTAAGAGATGTTCGATGTCCTGGACTTCATTACAGTCGATTTTGTTGCCTGGATCCTTTTTGAGGCCCTGTTCAATTAGATTTCTTTTGAATGGCGCTACAACAGTCCTGATGTTCTCCAAATCTTCCGGTTCGAAGTATTGGCGTTGAGCACCTCATTTAGGGCAGGATAGTCCTTCGAGGGATAATTTACCTCAGTACTAAAGAACAGTCCGACAGATCTGTATAAAGTACTATGTACGGGATGGTGTTCATCGAAAATCTGCTTAAATTTTTCTGTATACAATTCTTCGGGACTCAGGATCTGAGAATCCGGCCGCCTTATGTAGCTCACCAAGTGTTATCGGTTTCCCACACCCTGTTGATAACCCAATTGTGCCATTTAGGCTTGCATTGACTTATTTGGCATGTGCGGATATGGATCATAGATGGACCATACACTATGTGATCAAAAGTATCCGAACACCACCAAAAACATACGTTTTTCATATTAGGTGTATTGTGCTGCCACCTACTTCCAGATACTCCATATCAGCGAACTCAGCAGTCATTAGACATCTGAGAGAGGAGAATGGGGCGCTCCACGGGACTCACGGACCTCGAAGGCGGTCAGGAGATTGGGTGTCACTTGTGTCATACGTCTGTACGCGAGATTTTCACACTCCTAAACACCCCCAGGTACAGTGTTTCAGAGGTGATAGTGAAGTGGAAACGTGAATAGACACGTACAGCATAAACGCGTACAGGCCGATCTCGTCTGTTGACTGACACAGACCACCGACAGTTGAAGAGGGTCGTGATGTGTAATAGGCAGATATGTATCCGGACACTCACAAAGGAATTTCAAACAGTATCAGGATCCACTGCAAGTACTGTGACTGCTAGTCGGGAGGTGAGAAAACTTGGATTTCAAGGTCGTACGGCTGCTCATAAGCCACACATCACGCCAGTAAATGCCAAACGACGCCTCGCTTGGTGTAAGAGGTGTAAACACTGGACGATTGAACTGTGGAAAAACGTTGTGTGGAGTGACGAATTACGGTACACAATGTGGCGATCCGATGGGAGGATATGGGTAGGGCGACTGCCCGGTGAACGTCATCTGCCAGCGTATGTAGTACCAACGATAAAATTCGGAGGCGATGGTGCTATGGAGTGGTCGTGTTTTTCATGGACATGGACAGCACAGGCCTACACTGGTATTGTAGCACCTTCTTGCTTCCCACTGTTGCAGAGCAATTCGGGGATGGCGATTGCATCTTTCAACACGATCGACCATCTGTTCATCGTTCACGGACTGTGGCGGAGTGGTTACACGACAATGTTGTTGTTGTGGTCTTCAGTCCTGAGACTGGTTTGATGCAGCTCTCCATGCTACCCTATCCTGTGCAAGCTTTTTCATCTCCCAGTACTTGCTGCAACCTACATCCTTCTGAATCTGTTTAGTGTATTCATCTCTTGGTCTCCCTCTACGATTTTTACCCTCCACGCTGCCCTTCAATGCTAAATTTGTGATCCCTTGATGCCTCAGAACATGTCCTACTAACGGGTCCCTTCTTTTTGTCAAGTTGTGCCACAAACTGCTCCCCGATTCTATTCAATACTTCATCATTAGTTATGTGATCTACCCACCTTATCTTCAGCATTCTTCTGTAGCACCACATTTCGAAAGCTTCTATTCTCTTCTTGTCCAAACTATTTATCGTCCATGTTTCACTTCTATACATGGCAACACTCCATACAAATACTTTCAAAAACGACTTCCTGACACTTAAATCTATACTCGATGTTAACAAATTCCTCTTCTTCAGAAACGCTTTCCTTACCATTGCCAGTCTACATTTTATATCTTCTCTACTTCCACCATCATCAGTTATTTTGCTCCCCAAATAGCAAAACTCCTTTACTACTTTAAGTGTCTCATTTCCTAATCTAATCCCTCAGCATCACCCGACTTAATTCGACTACATTCCATTATCCAGTAATGGACTGCCCTGCATGGAGTATTGATCTGAATCCTATAGAACACCTCTGGGATGTTTTGGAAAGCCGATTTCGTGCCAGGCCTCACCGACCGACATCGATACCTCTCCTTAGTGCAGCAGTCCGTGGAGAATGGGCTGCCATTCCACAAGAAACCTTCCAGCACCTGATTGAAAGGATGCCTGCGAGAGTGGAATCTGTCATCAAGGCTAAGGGTGGGTGAACACCATATTTAATCACAGCGTTACCGATGGGGGGCGCCACGATCTGCTTTATCATTTTCAGCCAGGTGTCCGCACACTTTTGATCACATAGTGTATACTCCGCCGTGGAAAAGCAAAGTGCCTCGGCAGCTGTTCTTAATACAACTGGCCTGGCTTCCTATTTACTATACGCTAGTTTTCTCAAGATGTTGTTCCTGGTGGATACCTTTTGGCGGAACTCCTCGCAGTGATATTTGTGTGTCAATGGTCTCTACAGCACGACACTCAGGTATGTTGGTTTGTTTGTATGCTCTATGTTGCTCCCATTCGAGGTGACGTTTAGCTTTCTGTTTGCCTGTTCTGAGCGAAGGTGGAAGGAACTAACTAGCGTCTTTGAGGGGTTTAGTGGGAGGGATTTCTAATAGTAATATTCAGACACGATGCTTAACGAGTTTTCCAGTTTTCCAGTTTCGCTCCTACTTCCCGTGGAAACTTTTCATCAAACGACAACGGCCAGTCTTCCAACACAGGGAAATGATGAAGCAAAGATACTTCTCTGATAATCTCTGACGATTGCAAAAGTAAACGAAGAAGCAATCACCGAAACATAAAAATCGTTACCAAGGTCTCAGTTATCGAGAACCCTAACTGTGGTCATCCATAAAACAAAAACATTCACAAATTCCGTCCCTAGCATTGCTGTCCACTTCTGGGTCATGATACCCTGAATTAAGGGCCGAGTTCAATGGTCTGTTGTATTTACAAAATAAGTGAAGATCTTTCTTCTGTCAGTCTCATAATTTATAAAAACATAAATTTATAGGGTCTGTCAAAGAGTAAAGCAATTGTTCTCATCTTCGTGCAGTTGCAATTTTTCTCTTTTCATGTCCCTATCATTCACGCCACCTACTTTTGCTCACCGTTCGCAACTTGTGTTCTGTCGTGTTGCTCTTTCTCTTCCTTTGCCACCGTTTCCCTACTAAGCAATCATCGTTCAAATCCAGCTGCTTCTAATGTGTCTTCGTTGCTCTATTCCTGAAAGACGAAATAAACTATTTTCTTCGACTGCTGCTACAGCTGTTCACCATTTTTTACTTCATAGATTTTTTTTGAAATATTGGATTCTACCTTAAAGGTACGATCTCTTTTAAGATGCTTGTCACAGTGAATGTAATGAAAATTATGTGGAATGCCTTGTTATATGTTAGAGAGAGCCGGAAGGCCATAATGTTCTCAGGATAAGTAAATAGATGAATCTTTCAGAAGTTTCCAGTTCACTCAACGTATTGTAGCAACAGTGTATATGGAGTACATGAAATGAGTACATTTACAGGTCAACTGCACAGGTGGTTCTGAGGGGTTGACCCATGCCGAAACGCCCATGTTAGTACATGCTGTAGCCTCCAATGGCGGTGTTGGAAGTACCGACTCTGACATCCCGTCGATCTTACAGATGACTAATACTGTACTGGGATACGTTATGCCACAACTGCTCGACCTGGTCACATAGTTCTGTGACAATTGTTGATTGAAGACTCGCCCGAGTCATTTCTCGTCTCATCATATCCCACACGTGCTTGACTGCAGACATGTCCTGAGATCTTTTTGGCCAGAGAAATTGCTGTACGTGTCGCAGAGCACATTGAGTGCCATGAGCAGTGTGTGAGTGAGCATTACCCTGTTGGAACAACACTTCACCTTTCTGTTGCAAGAACAAAATGGTTGGCTCTGAGCACTATGGGACTTAACATCTGAGGTCATCAGTCCCCTAGAACTTAGAACTACTTAAACCTAACCTAAGGACATCACACACATCCATACCCGAGGCAGGATTCGAACCTGCGACCGTAGCGGTCGCGCGGTTCCAGACTGAAGCGACTAGAACTGCTCGGCCACACTGGCCGGCGTTGCAAGAACAGCAAAAAGCCGGGTCTTACCGATCACTGGTTAGTGTCCCCTCCATAAACACCAAAGGTGACTAGAGTTGAAGCTTATCGCAGGCCAGACCTTAAGACCTGCGGTGGGGCCAGCGTGTCTTGGACGATGCACCCACATGGTCTAGGTCATGCGTTCACACGACTAACACTTGCGTGCAGGAAGACTTTGCTTTTATCGCTGAAGACCACGGTCCACCATAAAAGGGTCCTGTGCTTCCCTTCCATTATCATTTTATTTGCTTTCTAGTGATACAGAACTCTCTGTTATGCGTGAGTGAATGAATGTGGGTGTGTTTCATTTTGCTATACGGTGGTTTAGTCTGCTGCAGAGAATCAGCGGTGGTCGTACAGAATGTCCAACCCTTGCAGTTTTCAGGTAAGCAAAGAGGTTTGCTCCTCTTGTGTGAAAGTTACCGGTGTTAGGTTGGTGGCGGAAGACGCATCTCTCGGTTTTCCTGGCCACGGGGTCACGTGGGAGACGTTGGAGTGAGTGAGACGGTCACTCTGCTTCCAGATCGCCGAGGGTCCGCAGCCGAAGTCTCTCAGAAGAAGATTGAGTTGACTTAACTGCGTGGCGCGGTTCTCGTAGCGAGAGGGGAGCTTTCAGCTTTTGGTCTCACGTTTGATTGACTTGTTGGGTCGCAGCAGGGAATGCAAGGCTTTTGCAGACTTTCAGTTTGATTCCTGATGCAGACTTGACTTCGATCCGTAAGAAGAACGCAGCACAAAGGTGTTGAAGCTCCCTCGGTTCAGTGTGAATGTTTATGTGCCTGCAGCTGCGTGTGTATGCATCCCCATCTTTTCCGAATCTTGGTAATTTTTGCTTCTCTGTGAATTTTCTTTGTCTCATTACCTTATGTCCGGTGGAAACCATCCACGTGGGTTAATATTAGAGTTTGTTGGCCCTGTGCCATTATCCTTTGTCTATTCAAATGTATCCTCTGTAAGATGTTAATTGTTTGCCACTGCGTGGTATGATGTTACTAAAATTTGGCCACGGTACGTAGAAATTGTGTCTCCGCAAACCGCGTGGGCACACGAGTCTGTTGTGAAACGTATAGCGTTTCACAAGCATTTGTACTTAGTTACAAAGCAACACCAGTCTATAGATGCATTACATCAATGTTTTAAGAAATAAATAATTTTGCCTCCAATCTTATCCAGTGTACCGATGTTACGCCTCCGTTACCTACACCATTTTCCTTGTAGTTTTCCTTGTTAGCCCATCCATAGCGTTTCCATCTGCACAGCTCCAATAATTAGAGTTCTTTTTTTATTTAAAGCAAATCCTCTGGAACAGATCTTTTCAGGAATGTTGCTGCAAGCTGCACTTCTGCACAGTGCTCGCGCACTCTTTACTTTATTCAATATTTGATTCACGTGAACAATGTGTGGAACATATTAATAATTACACCCCATTTTTTATCAGTGACTTTACAATGAATGTTTTTTGTCAGTTTTTCTTATGAGTAAATTAAGTAATCTTGCGACTCAATGCAACATCTTATCTGCCAGTGTGGCTAGAGTTGGTAGCGACCCAATATTTTACGTTGATTTCAATGACAGGTAGCATTTTCTTATTCGAAGTGCGCGTGGCTCTTTCAGCCATCAGGATACATTCAAAGTGTGCTTCACGCTTCTTACACAAACCGACCTATTATACACGCTACTTAAAACCATTCCATCTTCCAAGTTATCCTCTGACGTCACCTTCAGATCCTTGCACGTCGATTCTATGGCGTCAGTGGCAACAGATTAGAGGTGTCCCACTGCTAATAATCGGTTCGCAACAGTTCGTGTTGAGCGCTCTCAGCTGTGCTGTGGCAGCTGTAAGATCTGCCACTGGTGCCCTTACAATACGAAGATCCTAGCGGGCGTTTGTGTTGCGGTGACGTCCAGTATCTCACCTGTGGGTCTGAGTATGTTCAGGTGCAGCATCGTTGCACAGCTGACACATCACGTCCAACTTGTGTGGCAGTTTTCCGAAAGGACCATCCAGTCATGAGCCATGTGCTGCTCATGTTCATGCCACTTGTTCTTTGGCATTTTGTCACATCGAGTGGCGTCTTGTTTCTTCCTCACTTACTGGCGTAACGAATTTACTGGCTTGCCTCCTTGCTTATCGCTACTACTACTGTCGTACTATCTTTGGTGTGACGGCTAGTATTTCCAGGTGGTGGTGGTGCGTGTGGATGTCAGTCGGTTGGGACAGAGCAGTGAGGAAGTCTCCGCAGCGTGCACCCAGGCCGGGACTGCTGGTGGCGTGCATGTGCTTTCAGATTGTGAGGCGCTAGCTGCGAGAGCGACAAAGTTCGTTGCCCACCGAACCTGGACACTGAAGCTGAGTGATCAGTTAACCTGTTATGAAACCTCAACTGCTGTACCATCTCTTCGTTCATTTGCCGGTTGTTGCTCCCTGGACTGTTTGGACTAGCAGCAACGTATGATGTGTTGGAGTCGGTGAAATCTTGCAGCCGTCTTCCTATATTGTAATTAATTATTAAATTGACTGTGAAATCAAATTGCCAGTGAAGTGCACCAGCGGTATTTTCTGTCCTGTGGCCGTTAACGCCCCAGTTACCTGCCCTGGTCGTTAGTGTACTTTTCCAGTTGTGTGCCTTTCCTCGTCTTGTTAATGCTGTCCGGCATGCGATGTACTTTGACAGACTTTTAAGTTGTTTGGTTCATATTTTTCTTAGAGTGGTTATTGTTCCCTTGGCTGTTTTTAGACGCCAATTTCTGAAGATGTAGTGCTGTTCGTATCCTCGTCCTCTCCCGATATTTTCCATCGTTGTGCCGTTGGTCTGACCGAAGGGAATTGGTTAAATTCTTGGTCAGTCCCAGGGCCATCCCTAGTTTGGGTTGCCATCCGATTATCTAACTTCAACTCTTGGCTGCCTGTCTCACCTCACCTTACGTTTGAGCTACCTTCTCAGGCCGACCCTTGGAACGCTTCTGAGCACCACTTGTTCTGTTTGTTTTATATTGTGATTTTCATTTCAGTTTGAAGTACTGTGCGAGGCCTTCAGCCGTGTATTAATTCTGTTCTTTTACATGTTACATAAAGGCCTGCAGCATTGTTAAATTTTTGAAGATTCACATTATTAAAAAAAAATTTCCTTAAATTTGTTCTATGTGAAATTCTTTGTAATCCAGGCCTTACGCTGTTAGTTGTGCTATGTGTTACGTGTGGCCTTCAGCCGAGGACTTATGTGAACCACTTTTAATAAGGCCTTCAGCCCTGTATATTCCTTAAAGGAAATTTTTTATGAGAAGGAAGGGGTTTATTTTAAATTGTTTGTCAGACTTGTTGTTCAAGCCTTCAGTCATTGTTTCAAATTTGTTTGTGGCCTTCAGCCGTGCAGTAAGTTAATATTTCTTTAATTAGGCTTTCGGCCGTTCTGTTGTAAGTTTAAAAAGAAATTTATTGGTTAGAAAAATTGTTAATTAATGTGTTTTAATTATAGTTGTCTTTTAGACGTGTAGTGTAAGCCTTCAGCCGCTAATTGTTTTCAAATACATGCTATTTCAAAAAAAAATTATACCTTCTATTTTAATTGTCCGTAACTCGTGGTCTTGCGGTAGCGTTCTCGCTTCCCGCGCACGGGGTCCCGGGTTCGATTCCCGGCGGGGTCAGGGATTTTTCCTGCCTCGTGATGACTGGGTGTTGTTGTGTCGCCTTCATCATCGTCATTATTCATCCCCATTACGGTCAGAGGAAGGCAATGGCAAACCACCTCTAATAGGACCTTGCCTAGTACAGCGGTGCGGGTCTCCCGCATCGTCCCCTACGCTCCGCGGAGTATGGGACATCATCATTTTTAATTGCTTTTGATTTCTAAGCCAGGCCTTCAGCCGTTCCTGTTTTTGGTGTGGTTTTGGGCCTTCAGCCCAGAAGGCATCTCAAGTTTTCTTTAACTAGGCCTTCGGCCGTATTATCTAATTGTGATCATTTGAAGCAATGTGTAAATAAGTGGTTCTTAGAAAAATAAAGTTGTGTGTCTGATTGTGCAATTCTCAGTAACTGTTTACGGCCTCATCCACAATCGTAGCCTTATCCTGAGCGCTCTCTGAGTACCTACCAACCAGGTTTCAATAGACCTCTTTCAAACTTTCTCATTTGGCTGTAGGAAGCATGAGTGAGTCTCTGTGACATGGTTGCCTGCTTGGACCACGCTCAGCTTCCTGGCTTCAAACATTCCCTAACAAAGAGTAGGGAGAGATAGCACTCTGGTAGTGTTCCCATTAAGCTATCTGTTGGCGGACGATGTTGAAATCATAATCAGTACATTTGCTATCCTTAGGTGGCATATGCCATCATCGTATCAAAATCGGCGTCTTCTTTCCATCTGTACTATTTTTTTTTTCTTCTGACAGTGTAGTAAAGGGACTTATTCGACTATGAATTTGTGCGTGCGTTTCACTATGCGAGGCGCTTGCCTTTAGGCAACTGATAAAAGTGAGTAGCTGCTGTACGCCATTTCAAATCGCTATAGTACTGTTCCGATATGTAATGTAGTAAGCCCGATTTCCCTTTATGGTTCTCCGGGGAGAAGGTTTCCGTTTGAATTCCAACACCTGTCACGAACATTAAAGGCCTGCACTTATAACGCAACGTGGACAGAGTTGCGCGCGTGCACGCGAGGGAAATTTGATTGCATTTGAGGGTTACCACCGCCGGCCCTTCGTTTCGAACGCAGCGGTCCAAGCCAGCGGGAGCGCGGACGTTGTTTGCCGGATTTCGCATTCAGCGGGCATTTCACTCTTCTCTTCCGTGAACTGGCTGAATAAACACGCTTTGCAGAAAATTAGTAATTACCTGCCTTTCAGGGCCGTGTGCTTTCCAAGGTATTAATTTGCCGCCCTTTGCCTGGGATCCCTGAGTAATCAAGTCCCGTTTCCAGCGCGAGCCGTATATACGCGCACGCCACTGGGCGAGCGTTAGCCAGGGCGTTAATTACATTGGCGAGTGCGCCGGCGCGCGTCAGCTCATTTCGTTAATAGATTCCGCTAGTATTATTGTAATTAAGTTCGGAAATCGCACTGCCGCCTACGGAGGCAGCATTACACTTCGAGACGCAATTCCATGGACTGACTGATTAGTGACTCAAAAGTCCCATATTTGAGGGAGAAAATTCTCTACGCAACATAAAGAACTGTGCTCTTTAGCTAAAGAAAGGATCCTGCTGATCAAAGCGGTCCTATTGTGGATCAGTGAGTAGAGGGATCACACGTAAGGAATCGAGTAATAGCATTAATTGATTATACTCTTAAATTTCCTACCTACAACTACATGTACATAGAAACTACGCAATCCACAGCACGGTGTGTGGCGGAGTGTATCCAATACCACTAATACCCATTTCCCTTCCTGTTCGACTCGCAAAGAGAGCGAGAGAATAACGACCGTTTATATGCCTCCTAATGAGCCCTAACTTCTCATATCTTACTTTCATGCTCCTTTCTCTCAATGCATGTTGGAAGCAGTATAACAGTTCTGCAGCCAACTTCAAATGCGAGATCCCTAAATTTTCTCAGTAGCGTTCCTCGAAACGAGTATCGCCTGCGTTCCAGCGATTCTCAGCTGAGTTCCCGAAGCACCTCTATAAGACATCCGTGTTTTTCGAACCTACCTGTAACAAATCTAGCAGCCCGCGGTGGAATTGCTTCGATGTCTTCCTTCAATCCGATCTCGTTTTTCTTTTTGGTCATCAGTCTTCTGACTGGTTTGATGCGGGTTAGGTTAGGTTAGGTTAGTGTTGTTTAACGTCTCGTCGACAACGAGGTCATTAGAGACGGAGCGAAAGCTCGGGTTAGGGAAGGATGGGGAAGGAAATCGGCCGTGCCCTTTCAAAGGAACCATCCCGACATTTGCCTGAAGCGATTTAGGGAAATCACGTAAAACCTAAATCAGGATGGCTGGAGACGGGATTGAACCGTCGTCCTCCCGAATGCGAATCCAGTGTGGTTTGATGCGGCCCACCACAATTTCCTCTCCTGTCCTAACCTCTTCATCTCAGAGTAGCAGGTCAGTCTGGGTCAGTCTCTCGTCCCAAGCTTGCACCGAGAGAGGTGGCGCAGTGCTTAGCACACTGGACTCACATTGGGAGGACGACGGTTCAATCCCGCGTCCGGCCATCCTGATTTAGGTTTTCCGTGATTTCCCTAGATCACTCCAGGCAAATGCTGGGATGGTTCCTTTGAAAGGGCACGGCCGACTTCCTTCCCCATCCTTCCCTAATCCGAGCATGTGCTCCGTCTCTAATGACCTCGTTGTCGACGGGACGATAAACACCAATATCCTCCTCCTCAGAGTAGCACATGCAAAGTACGTTTGCTGGATGTATTCCAATGTGTCTTCCTCTACAGTTTTTGCCCTCTACAGCTCCCTCTAGTAGCATGGAAGTCATTCCCTCGTGTCCTAACAGATGTCCTATCACCTAGTCCTTTCTCCTTATCAGTGTTTTCCATATATTTCATTCCTCTCCAATTCTGCCCAGACGCTTCTCATTCCTTATCTTACCAGTCCACCTAATTTTCAACATTCGTCTGTAGCACCACGTCAAATGTGACACGGGTGCCTTTGCTAACAGCACGACATCACCTGCAGCGTGTCTCTTGGGCTCGTGACCATATCGGTTGGACCCTAGACGACTGGGAAACCGTCGCCTGGTCTGATGAATCCCGATCATTTCCTAAAAGCTTATGGTGCAGTTCGAATATGGCTTAGATCTCACGAAGACATGGACCAAGTTGTCAAAAATGTACTGTGCAAGCTGGTGGTGGCTCCATATTGGTATGTGTTGTGTTTTCAGGAATCTGAACTGATCATGGACTGGAAATGGTTCTTGGAGACCATTTGCAGCCATTCACGGACTTCACGTTCCGGAGAAACGATGGAATTTTTTTCGATGACAATGCAGGCAACAATAGTTCGGGATTGGTTTGAAAAACGTTCTGGACAGTTCGAGTGAATTGTTTGACAACCAAGTTCGCCCGACATGAATTCCATTGAACATTAGGGGCATAATCCAGAGGTCAGTTCGTGCATAAAATCGTACACTGCAACACTTTTTTAATTATGGATGGCTACAGAGTTAGCATGGCTCAGTATTTCTGCAGGGGACTTCCAACGACTTAGACCATTCCATGTAGAGTTGCTGCAGGACGCTCCGCAAATGCAGGTCCAACGCGATATTAGCTATTCTACGACTTTTGTCACCTCAATGCATAACAGAACATATAAAAATTGCTTCAGTTAATCGTGCCGACAGTCCCTTCCAAATTGTAGAATAACAGGAAATCAGAGTTATCGTTAAACGGTATTTACCCCAAAATAATATTATTAATCAGATTCACGAGAATCACTAATCACAAATACAATTTCTGTGATTGAATGCTGAGGTATCAACAATCCAAAAGCCGCACGGAATTAGCCGAGCGGTCTTGGGCGCTGCAGTCATGGACTGTGCGGCTGGTCCCGGCGGAGGTTCGAGTCCTCCCTCGGGCGTGTGTGTGTGTGTGTGTTTGTCCTTAGGATAATTTACGTTAAGTAGTGTGTAAGCTTAGGGACTGATGACCTTAGCAGTTAAGTCCCACAAGATTTCACACACATTTGAACATTTGAACAATCCAAAATAATCTTAGTCCATGTGTTCAGAAGCGGTTTTGACTAGTTACTCAGAACTGAGAACCGAGCGAGGTGGCGCAGTGGTTAGCACACTGGACTCGCATTCGGGAGGATGACGGTTCAAACCTGCCTCCGGCTATACTGATTTAGGTTTTCCGTCATTTCCCTAAATCGCTACAGGCAAATGCCGGGATGGTTCCTTTGAAGAGCACGGCCAGTTTCCTTCCCAATCTTTCCAGAATCTAAACTTGTTTCCTGTCTCTAATGATCTCGTTGTCGACGGGACGTTAAACACTAATCTCGTCCTCCTCCTCACAGCTTAGTGTAATAATTATGTTAAAAAAATGGTTCAAATGGCTCTAAGCACTATGGGGCTTAACATCTGAGGTCATCAGTCCACTACACTTGGAACTACTTTAACCTAAAAACCTAAGGACATCACACACATCCATGCCCGAGGTAGGATTCGAACCTGCGACCGTAGCAGCCGCGAGGTTCCGGACTGAAGCGCCTAGAACCGCTCGATCACAGCGGCCGGCAATTACGTCTACACTCAATCCATAAGTGGAGTAAGGTGTATATATGCCAGAAATTGCTAATGTTTTCTCTGTACTGTAGGCACAACACTGGCCCTACAGATGGCAGACTTAACAAGCTTTCTCTGGTGCCAGTGAAGCACACACACGCAACTCGAGACGCGGCCCCCAGTTCGTGCTCCACAGGAAGGCCAAGGAACAGACTGCTGGAAGCCGAAACAGCACCTGACGTTCCCTGTTTCCACCCTTCGGAATTGCACACTCGTGTTATCAGCCGTCAACGTGCTTACAGCAGTACGCTCCCGTCCAGGGCGAGGGAACTGCAGCAGACTTGGCACAATCATGTAAAGGGAATTTGTAATTAAACTTACCGTACTTGGGTCGGTAGAGACGGAAAAATATTTACCATGTGAGTACTCAGATTCATAGGACTGACATATAGATGGCGCGCTGCAGGATTTACACTACTGGCCATTAAAATTGCTACACCACGAAGATGACGTGCTACAGACACGAAATTTAACCGACAGGAACAAGATGCTGTGATATGCAAATGATTAGCTTTTCACAGCATTCACACAAGGTTGGCGCCGGTGGCGACACCTACAACGAGCTGACAACCGATTTCTCATACACAAACAGCAGTTGACCGGCGTTGCCTCGTAAAACGTTTTTGTGATGCCTCGTGTAAGGAGGAGAGATGCGTACCATCACGTTTCCGACTTTGATAAATGTCGGATTGTAGCTTATTGCGATTGCGGTCTATCGTATCACGACATTGCTGCTCGCGTTGGTCGAGATCCAATGACTGTTAGCAGAATAAGGAATCGCTGGATTCAGGAGGGTAATACGGAACGTCGTGATTGATCCCAACGGCCTCGTATCACTAGCAGTCGAGATGGCAGGCATCTTATCCGCATGGCTGTAACAGATCGTGCAGCCACGTCTCGATCCCTGAGTCAACAGATGGGGACGTTTGCAAGACAACAACCATTTGCACGAACAGTTCGACGACATTTGCAGCAGCATGGATTATCAGCACGGAGACCACGGCTGCGGTTACCCTTGAAGCTGCATGACAGACAGGAGCGCCTGCGATGGTGTACTCAACGACGAACTTGGGTGCACGAACGGCAAAACGTCATTTCTTCGGATGAAACCAGGTTCTGTTTACAGCATCATGATGGTCGCACCCGTGTTTGGCGACATCGCGGTGAATGCACATTGGAAGGGTGTATTCGTCATCGCCATACTGGCGTATCACCCGGCGTTAAGGTATGGGGTGCCATTGGTTACACGTCTCCGTCACATCTTGTTCGCATTGACGGCACTCTGAACAGTGGACGTTACATTTCAGATGTGTTACGACCTGTGCCCCTACCCTTCATTCGATCCCTGCGAAACCCTACATTTCAGCAGGATAATGCACGACCGCATGTTGCAGGTCCTGTACGGGCCTTTCTGGATACAGAAAATGTTCGACTGCTGCCCTGGCCAGCACATTCTCCAGATCTCTCACCAACTGAAAACGTATGGTCAATGGTGGCCAAGCAACTGGCTCGTCACAATACGCTAGTCACTACTCTCGATGAACTGTGGTATCGTGTTGAAGCTGCATGGGCAGCTGTACCTGTACACGCCATCCAAGCTCTGTTTGACTTAATGCCCAGGCGTATCAATGCCGTTATTACAGCCAGAGGTGGTTGTTCTGGGCACTGATTTCTCAGGATCTATGCACCCAAACTGCGTGAAAATGTAATCACATGTCAGTTCTAGTATAAAATACTTGTCCAATGAATACCCATTTATCATCTGCATTTCTCCTTGGTGTAGCAATTTTAATGGCCAGTAGTGTACGTTTTTAGTAGGGTAAGTGTCATGACTTGCCGATACGTGACGGTACTGGTACAGCAAAGTAGGGTTAAAACACAATCATGATTGTGTGTTACATTTGCAGGTTGGCAACTTGGGTCAGGAAAATGTGAGCATGGGTGTACACGTAAAACTGTTTTATCAAAACAACAGCAATGCAGCTGCTCTTTGCGAGTATCGACCCGTTAAAAGGAACACTGAGGTCACCTTTTCGCACCGAGATTGAGGAACATGATTCGGAAGTTCGAATTAACTGGAATTTTGGGAATAGCTCGTAGGAGAGACCGACAGCCAAATTCACCACAAACAGTTGTAGAAGTTACCGTCGCTATGGCTGAGAATGTTGGGCGCAATGTGTAATCTTCAAAAAATGGTTCAAATGGCTCTGAGCACTATGGGACTCAACTGCTGAGGTTATTAGTCCCCTAGAACTTAGAACTAGTTAAACCTAACTAACCTAAGGACATCACACACATCCATGCCGAGGCAGGATTCGAACCTGCGACCGTAGCGGTCTCGCGGTTCCAGACTGCAGCGCCAGAACCGCGCGGCCACTTCGGCCGGCGTGTAATCTTCAATCAGTACGACAAAGGATTTTTATTCGAAAACTGGCGCGAACAATTTTGAAATGGTATCGCTACAAACATCACATTACGCATTACTTACCAACTTTTACTGGTTGAGAGCGACAGTGAGTCGACGTTTCCTTTACATTTCTTGCAAGGGTTGAAGTTGACAACATATAACTTTGGAACATTTTTTGGATTGATTAAATGGTTCAAATGGCTCTGAGCACTATGGGACTTAACATCTATGGTCATCAGTCCCCTAGAACTTAGAACTACTTAAACCTAACTAACCTAGGGACTTCACACAACACCCAGCCATCACGAGGCAGAGAAAATCCCTGACCCCGCCGGGAATCGAACCCGGGAACCCGGGCGTGGGAAGCGAGAACGCTACCGCACGACCACGAGATGCGGGCATGGATTGATTAAGCACACTGCACTCTCACTGGGGCAGTGGACATGCACTTGGGAGTCGTCAACTTCAGGGAACGTCCATGCAGTTCCTCTGCACACTGAACGCGTCTCTGAGAGGTGTGGCTTCACAGCCCACCTTGTGAGTCGTCCATTTTTCTTTGACGAACCCCAAGGTCCAAGGACATGCGGCGTGAAAGGCACACATTACAGCTTCGCCAACATGTGATCCATGGTCTACGGGAGACAGATGTTACAGTTTTGATACACGATGGAGTTCCACACTGCATTGCTCGTGAGGTCACTCGGTTGCTCCCCAACTCATATGGAGAAAACTGTATCATTGGCCGATCGTTCCAAAGAGTTACCAAGGGCGCCAAGACAACAAGAACTGCCCCTGTGTGATTTATGTCTATGAGGTTACCTGAAAAAACAGGGTTTATCAAAAAAGTGGTTCAAATGGCTCTGAGCACTAAGGGACGTAACTTCTGATGTCATCAGTCCCCTAGAACGTTGAACTACTTAAACCTAACCAACCTAAGGTCATCACACACATCCATGCCGGAGGCAGGATTCGAACCTGCGACCATAGCGGTCGTGCGGTTCCAGACTGTAGCGCCTAGAACCGCTCGGCCACCCCCAGGGTTTGTCAACGGGACACTAACACACGTTGGGGATTGAGGATGAGTGCTGCGAAGGAGGTAACCGACGTCCCACCAGAGATGTTTCAGGCATCAGTAGAGCAATCCCTATTGCGTTTGCAGTTTGTCGTAACTTAAACGTCTGCAGCCTGGAACGTATACACGGTCAGCATTTAACAAATGTTACACTCTCATGTGGAAATTGAGATGTGTTTCTTTTAATGGTTTATCCGTTTTATATCTTCCGCATGTCCGTACAAATGTTTCCACAAATTTTCCTACCACTAGTCGCTTTTTATGGTGGCCCTCTCAAGTAGAGAAAGTTTAATTACAACCACCCTGTATAACCGTCCACTTTAAATTGACGCAAACGTATGAATTATCGTGACGGCACAGACGCTTTGTATTATTTGGAAAAAAATGTAAATTTGAGACTTGATGAACTACAATAGCTCGTGTCGAGTTCATGTGTAGTTTGACCTATTAAAGACTTGCAGGTTGATCCACTTCTCTCACAAACTGTGTTTCGCGCGATATTCGATTCTAAGTGCAGATTACAAGCGAGTCACTTCAAAACGGTTGCTCAGAAAGACGTTGAGATGAGTCTGTATTCACTGACAGGAGCGATTCTTGTAGTGTTTGAAACGAACTCTCTTTGGCAAGATGTGACACTTGTCTGCAGTCTCAGTATTTTATGGCCGCCTTAGGACTCCTGTTCTTTCATTGAGCTACGTGGCGGTGAGTAGTACGCCATTCCATTTAGACGCGTTAGACCAAGCTGTTCCTGAGTGAATGCCTGCCTGGGTGGCGTCTGACTCAAGTGGGCAGTGGTGGACAGGCGTCTGACGTGCTGCCTTTTCTGCATGTGCGAAGTAATGTATCTGACTTACTCCGCTGCGGCCAGGTGTGGCCAAGAACGTCACATGAGTGCGAAATACAGGCAATACGGAAGCGTGGCAGGCTGTACTACCTGTGTCTCTCCCTTAGCAAGATCAGAGGTAGTAGACACTGGCGCCCTTACCCCCTGGGGCATCCTCGGAATAGCCTACAGTAGGCAGTTACAAACTGGACAATGTCACTGACGACGTGGTCATGTCATGCCTAAATAATATAGCCCGTTTCAGCGATTTGGTCACATCACCTCGTTGATGCACCTTACTGTGCTGATTCCATATACCCAACGGATCGACCTACCCCACTTCACGGCCAGAGCTATCGTCAGCAGCTTAGTTTCAATTATACACGATACTCAACGCTCCAAAGCGATCAGTGTGCTCTTTTGTGTCTGTTGAGCTAATGTAGCGGTTTCAACGACGACTTTCAAAATAGAGTGAGAGGAACTGAGCTCTGGGATGGGATGGCTGAAGACAGTCGTCATAGAGCTTGAAACCTACCAGACAATGAGACCCTCGCCGAGGACTTGCACCTGCGAAAAACATGGCAAAGATATGGGAATTGAGTCGGCATCAGGAACACCTGAGAAAGAGCTTGAGACTGAGGAAAAGAAGGCGATAAGTGCGTATCTACCTTATGGTCGCCCAGAATACGGAACGATCGGTAGAGTTCTACAGAGAATTGACATCCATTGTATTTTGCTCCCGTGAACAAAGATATAAACTGAAAGACCATCGAAGCCTCAGAAAGATGGCTGTGTAACGCATTCCATGCGAATATGGCATGTCTTAGGTGAGGCGAACTGTTAATCTAGTCACGGAGAGATACATGAAACATGAGCGACACACAACCAAGCAAATCATTTGTCACTTAGTACTGCCTCCAACATAATTATCACATGAAATACTATGAGACCAGTATCTTGGTATAAACAATATGTTTCAGAAACAGTACGGTTAATATGGAATCTCTCGAAACGAAGAGATCCCGGTGGAGGTTCGAGTCCTCCCTCGAGCATGTGTGTGTGTGTTTGTTCTTAGGATAATTTAGGTTAAGTAGTGTGTAAGCTTAGGGACTGATGACCTTAGCAGTTAAGTCCCATAAGATTTCACACACATTTGAACATTTTTTTCGAAACGAAGATGCGGGAAATCCTTGTAAAATTGGCAAGAGATTCCAATCTAATCAACGCTTGGTGACCGGCACACACTCTACTAACAAGGGAACCTCAACATCGCACCCCCCTCAGATTTAGTTATGTTGGCACAGTGGATAGGCCTTGAAAAACTGAACACAGATCAATTAAGAAAACAGGAAGAAGTTGTGTGGAACTGTGAAAAAATAAGCAAAATATACAAACTGAGTAGTTCGTGGGAAGATAGGCAACATGAAGGACACTGGAAACGCAGGAGCGCTGTGGTCTCGTGGTAACGTGAGCAGCTGTGGAACGAAAGGTCCCTGGTTCGAATCTTCCATCGAGTGAAAAGTTTAATCTTTTATTTTCAGTTTATGTGACAAACTCTTATGTTTTCATCACTTTTTTGGGAGTGATTATCACATCCACAAGAAAACCTAAATCGGGCAAGGAAGAAGAATCTTTTTACCCATTCGCCAAGTGTACAAGTTAGGTGGGTCGACAACATATTCCTGTCATGTGACGCACATGCCGTCACCAGTGTCGTATAGAATATATCAGATGTGTTTTCCTGTGGAGGAATCGGTTGACCTACGATCTTGCGATCAAATGTTTTCGGTTCCCATTGGAGAGGCACGTCCTTTCGTCTTACTAATCGCACGGTTTTGCGATGCGGTCGCAAAACACAGACACTAAATTTATTACAGTGAACAGAGACGTCAATGAACGAACGGACAGATAATAACTATGCAAAAATAAAGTAAGTAAAGTTTCCACTCGAGGGAAGACTTGAACCAAGGACCTCTCGTTCTGCAGCTGCTCACGCTACCACGGGAC
This sequence comes from Schistocerca nitens, assembly GCF_023898315.1. Classification (NCBI taxonomy): domain Eukaryota; kingdom Metazoa; phylum Arthropoda; class Insecta; order Orthoptera; family Acrididae; genus Schistocerca; species Schistocerca nitens. The sequence continues at coordinate 28,027,047 of NC_064614.1, forward strand.
CACGGCGCTACTGAGCTCGCAGAGTCCATGATGTTGCCTATGTGGCCCATGGACTACTCAGTTTGTATATTTTGCTTATTTTTTCACAGTTCCACACATCTTCTTCCTGTTTTCTCAATTGATCTGTGTTCAGTTTTTCAAGGCCTATACACTGTGGCAACTTGTAACTAAATCTGAGGGAGGTGCGATGGGGAGGTTCCCTTGTAAGAACTCGCCGGATATTCTGAGAGTACGTGCGTTACACGAAATGTGTGAGTAGGCTTCAAAGAACAACTTCACAGAGCATAACGGGAGTCGGATGTCTAACTCGGTGATAACTAACCTAAGGACATCACACACATCCATGCCCAAGGCAGGATTCGAACCTCCGAGCGTAGCGGTCGCGCGGTTCCAGACTGACGCGCCTAGAACCGCTCGGCCACACCAGCCGGCAATATGATAATACCAAGTGGCTATAGCATAGATCCTGAATGTGGACTAATTTGGATTAAGATACGTGTTAAAAATTAAACAAACATGACGATCGAGTGGTTTTATAAATCCCCGGTTGTAATGCTATTGTAAATATAATACTGCCATTAATCTGTATATTTTAAAATTTTTTGTTCCGTAATAATTTTGAAAAATTAAGAAAATACTATAACGAGAGTAAGCTTTTGTTAAGTGTAGTTTGTCTGTTTAAAATAACCTCTTTGATGTAGGTGGAATAAATGTATTAAAACATATTTTCTAAATAACATTACGTTGGTCAAGCAATAGAGGCCCCGAATTTGCCTGCAAGACTGGGTTTTGGCCTCGGACGTCTTCTACATGATTAGCGCAGTACAGCAATAAATTAATAGCTCAGAAATTTGTAATTTTATCATCGCCACCAAGAGGAAGACAGAGCTATGTACATCAAGAGCTGTACCTGCGCAATGTTACTACGCAGCACCGCCTCACGCCACCTTCGACGTCAGTAACAGGCAAAGTACCTTATTGAGAAGTTTATCACAGTGAGAACCATCCATCTTCAATCAGTGGAATATAAGTGTTAAATGTACCTTTGTGTTTAACCGTGATTTTTCTATGTCATGTACCTCACTAGGGTCCTTACCAAAACGAATTTATTCCGAGTATCCTGATGTTTATTGAAGCTTAAATAATAGTAAATTACTGGCAAGAGTACTTTTTTGGTAGTAAATTCTGAAAATCATTATAAAATACTAAAGTTTGCACGTATCAGTTTAAGGGCCACCGCTTTGCGTGACCATGAGAATAATTTTTCAATAGCATTTCTGAAAGTAAAGTAACATAATTGTTTAATTGCAACAATCTTAACAGTAATTGTTCGTGTTGCTTCTCCATGTCAAAGAAAGCCAGACAAATATTGGTGTTAGTAAAACGTTAACAAATAACAGTCCTAGAGAAATGAAATTTAGACGTGTTAAATAATACTTTCGGTCAAATGAATGATAGCTATAAGTTTAATATTTTTTTGTATCCTTGTTGAAACGTATGTGTGTCTTCTTTAAGTAATTACTGAAGTATAGTGATAAATTCCATAAGTAACAGACAGTGGGATTAATAGTACTTACTGCCAAGTGACCGTAGTAAGTGAAACTAGTTATTTATTCAGTATCGAAAATTGACTTCATCTTTTTGTGCAGACACTGTACCCGATTTGGACTGGCGGAACATTCAGGGAAAACATGGAGAAGTACGCGGTTTAATTTCCTGGAATGTTATACGCCGTCAAAATACGGGATGCGGCAGTTAACGATGAAGCGGATGTGGGCGGGAAGTCCAACCTCGCGAGAGGGAGGAAACCGGTATCGCACGGGACGTGCTAGTTAACGTAATTTGCAACATTAGCGCTCTCCAGCCGTATGTGTTAGCTATATGTGGCCCCAAAACCACACAATAAGTTTAGACACGCGGAAAATTCCTACATTTGCTCTAGCAAAATGCACATTGCCTCTCTTGTCATTATGCTAGTCATCTTCTTCACTTCCTAGTAGAAATAAAAATTTCAGTGTCCTCGAATATAACAAAAAAACGGAAATTCCATGACCAGCCGGTAAGGTCTTCACCTTAGAAAATTTCAAAAATCGGAGAAACCCACTCCTGAGAGATAGCGTGCTTGTGTTAACATACCATCGAATATTATCTAAAATATTTCTATTAATTAAATAAGAAAGTCTCATAATCTTTTAGAAAAATAAAAAAATAAAAAAGAAAGACTTGACACAGGAGCATGCGAACACGCTCACATAGTTCGGTGACTTTGCACCTATGTAACCAATGCTGCGCTGACCTAGAATTTCGTGTTACGATCGTCTGAAGGATTTAGTCGCAAATATGATATTAACTGACATTTAATTAAAACAATCGCTTACCAAGAACCAGCTTTTTGAAGAATCTTCAAGGTCCTGTTGCCTTAAAACGACGTACTTTCATAACACGGCAGTTATAACATGAAAGTAACAAAATGCTAAACATTTTTAACACAAATATGCTTCCTCTCATTTAACAGCAAATCTTACGAATAACCAGTTTATTTGCAAAGATTCTCAATGTACTGGTCCTTGGCGAAAGTCTATACTCTATTGGAGTAAGTTTAATATAAAGCCCTCCAAATACGGGTTTCAACTGAAAACTAAAAGAACAATGCGGCGTCTCACAAGCTGTGCTCGCGATGTAGAGAGCGTTCTTCCCTCTTTTTAGTTCAATCTTTTGTAGCACGTTGCCAATATATCGCAGAAATTATTTTGTGTTTCACGCGAGGCAGTAGCTCTTCAGCGAGAGTAATGTGAAGTGGCGCCAAAACCCTCTTACAGCACCACATCAATGTACGCTAATTCGTCGCCTGTAAGGACAGCTGTAGGGGAAGATTGCAACTTACTAGGTATATACACAGACTCAAGGTGATACAGATGAGAATTCAACAGATTTTGTTGCAAATGCCCTATCCGAAAGTTAACTGGAGCAGTTTATTAGAGAGTCTGGTCGTGATGGTAACGTCTTTGATGTTTTGCGTACCAACAGGACTGAACTTTTAATCAGTTAGTGCTGAGAATTAACGATCATAAGTCGTTCGTCATGGGAATGATTAACAGACACGAGAACTTTACGGAGAAAGTCAACAAACTCTAGTGCAAATACTGCAAAAGACGCCTTATGCAAAAAGAAGAGGTTTACTGTTGAAAATCCGTGAGAGAGCGTTTCAAGAAGAATTTGGCAGTCTTTAATTTTTTCCCACATAAGTCTCACGAAATGACCACTAAGAGAATATCAGAAAAAATCGAGCTTATTCTGAAGCTTATCGATGTCTGTACTTCACAGGAGCATTCGCGAGTGAAACAAGGACGAGAGGAAATTGTACCAGAAGAGCCCTCTGCCACACTCCACAGGGATGTTTGTCCAAGGATAGGTACAGATGTTACAGCATCAACGATTATGGGTGTCAGTAATAATGTAAAGAAGGGTAAGAAGATATTTCTGCTTAGTTACTGCAACACGAAAGCCGGCCGTTGTGACCGACCGGTTCTTGGCGCTTCAGTCTGGGGGGTAAAGTCCCAGAGATTGGAGCTCACGCGGAAGCTCGCTAATGGTCGTATTCCCGCACTCCATTCGCAACTAGGAGAGGAAACATGGAAGCATTAATCGCGCACGAAGTACTTTCCGTCTTGAATATGCTCATGTTCATGGCAAGTCAACGACGTAAATTTGTAATCCTCTGCCTTTTTTATCTGAACCAGGATTCTGATTATCGCTAAGCCTAACCGCTTAAATAGTTTCTGGTTTTCTCTGCATTGCAATTCCTTCGTCGGCGGCGAAGATCAGCAAACTGCAGACTACGTAAATTATTTAAAATGGACACCTCCCTACTGTGTGTCTTTTGGTAGGTCTTCGTTACAATCAATTTCGGCGAGTCTCCTTCATGTACGACGACGAAGCCAGGATTTTGAGACCCCCAAAATCTTACATCACGGTTATTTGCTTTACCAGATTCGTCCGAAAAGACTCGTCCTGAGAAAGTATCCTCTGTAGCGTCCTGCGGAAATGAAATGCAAAATACGCACCGTCCGTTATGATTGCGGGGACGCAATTGCTCCAATAGGTTTCATATGCAGACGTCGTTTCAGAACACGCCACACCGTTATTTGAGGAAGCTGAAGATGGTGGTGGTGGTTGTTAGTGTGTAACGTCCCGTCGACAACGAGGTCATTAGAGATGGAGCGCAAGCTCGGGTTAGGGAAGGATTGGGAAGGAAATCGGCCGTGCCCTTTCAAAGGAACCATCCCGGCATTTGCCTGAAACGATTTAGGGAAATCACGGAAAACCTAAATCAGGATGGCTGGAGAAGCTGCAGAACCTAGCCTGCCCGTCTTGCGGACTACCGACGGCTTCCTGTGAACACATCTCGGATACACTAGAAATTTTCACCAGCCGTGCGTGGCTGACCAGTGCTCTCCCCTTGACACCTGCAACCAACTTCCAAGAATTTTTGTATTGCACTCATAAATCCATGAATCGACGGATTACAGGTCGCATTTGAACAATGGATTAACTTCGCGCAAATTCCAAGACGCAAAATGCTTTTTCTTGTGGTTTAGTCGCCGTATTACTAAAAGCAAACAATAGCGCAACTGCATCAAAAATTTGAACCTACCTCTTTCCGGTGACATGCGCAGTAGTTTATCTATAATAAGGAACTGAAGTCTGTTTGCTTCTTCTAAATGACACGGTACTTAATATGTTTAGTAAAGTCCAAAGCCTGATCGGTATTTCTTTAGTTCACTAACTATATTTCCGTTACACAGTTTTCTTTTAAGGACAGATACTGGGGCTAATGACCAGTTACAACTCATGGAATATCAGACAACTGAAACTCAGTGCCGAGTAATTAATATTAAGCACTCTCTTTGTCCACTTTTAGAACTCAGGTATCCAAACGCGTTATTATAAGACGCAGTGAACATTTTTATAAAAGGTGAAGCTCAACTTTGCTATGCATTATTATTATTATTATTATTAGTAGTAGTAGTAGTAGTATCATTATTAGTCGCAAAGCTCCCCGACTGGAAGATGGTAAGTGTGGTGTCACCGCCAGACACCACACTTGCTAGGTGGTAGCCTTTGAATCGGCCGCGGTCCGTTAGTATACGTCGGATCCGCGTGTCACCACTATCAGTGATTGCAGACCGAGCGCCGCCACACGGCAGCTCTAGAGAGACCTCCTAGCACTCGCCCCAGTTGTACAACCGACTTTGCTAGCGATGGTTCACTGACAAAATACGCTCTCATTTGCCGAGACGATAGTTAGCATGGCCTTCAGCTACGTCATTTGCTACGACCTAGCAAGGCGCCATTATCAGTTCCCATTGATATTGTAAATAATGTACAGACAAGAGCTACGTCCAACATTAATGGATTAAAGTTAAGTATTCCACCATCTGCGTCCATTTTTCTAAGTTCTAATTTCCTTGTCCTGTTCCAGACCTCACGCCAGCCTGCGTGAGGTTAAACACGTGCCTTTCGGCTTCCTCTAACATTAGTGGGTTGGCTCTCCTGCCAATCCACAACATTTTGGCGACGAGGTTTTCTGCGTTCTTAACTATACTGCCCTGATTTCCTTGTGTAATGGCTTCGCCACCGTCTCCAGATGTAATGTCCGAATTTTATCGCTTACAGAATCAGCAGACGCAGGCATTACTGGATGCCCTTGGACAGGTCGTCCAGGGTCAACGAGCAATGCAAAACGATGCAGCATCCGCCGCTCCACCGCTAACGCAGCCACAACACGCTGTTGCACCAACTTTTCGACCTTTTGATGCTGCACTGGAAAGCTGAACGGAGTGGTCACGCCAATTTGGATTCCATCTCGCCGCCTACAGAATTCAAGGTAATGAGTGACAGCCTTTTCTCCTTTACTCCGTTGGGGTGACTACGTACCATGTCACAGTCAAATTATTTCCCCGACGCGACGTAGCAACTCTGTCCTACGACGAAATTTTGTCTGCATTAGATGCATATTTCAAACAATCAGTCAATGTAGTTGCCAAATGGTATACCTTGTTTCGTACAAAACGTACGGCAGGTCAGCCTAATCGAGAGTGGGTTGCAACCTTGCAAGGCCTTACTAGGGATTGTTCCTTTGAGTGTCAATGTGGACTCCCTTATTCAGATACTATGGTACGTGATGCAATTGCACAGAACGTTTCTCATGTCTGTGTATAAGGGAACAGATTTTAAACTAGTCAATCCCTCCCTTCAACAAGTGATGGACATATTGGATCGGCAGGACACATTTGCCTTTGCTCAGGAATCATTTGAAACTTCACCAGCCGTGTGTCACGTTAACCGGCCCACCGGGCGAGCTGCACGGAGCAGTAAACAGCCCTTGCGCCAGGCCGCGCAGCTGCCACCAGGCTCTGAGCCACGTGTGCCGCGCAGGAAAGCAAATGCAGTGCTAAAATCATGCCCGCCGTGTGCTACTAGACATTCGCGTGAGAATTGCCCGTCACGCCGAGCTATTTGCTTTTTCTCTAATAAAAAAGTACACGTTCAAAGTGTTTGCCAGAAAAACCTCAGATCGGACACTCACAACGATTCCAGGCCCTTTGCTTCGCGCCGGAATCGGAATCGAACCACGGATACTCAGGCTCGCGAAACTTTGCCCATGGAAATTCATGTAGTTCATTCCACTCCGCTCACTGCCACTCTCTCTAACAGTGACTGTGTTCGTCCCACAAATAGTGTGTGTCGATATTGTCGGAAATCCCGTCAAGTCGCAAGTGATTTTGTACCAGTGTTAGTTCACGTCGTCAACAGGACAACAAACTTTTTGTGGACTTGGATATTAACGGCAAAGTGTTACCATTCCAGCTCGATACCAGAGCTGCAGTTTCACTGATCAATCAAGACACGTACAAACAGCTGGGCACACCTCCGTTGCGTGCCACAAATGTTAATTAGTTATTCAAGACATGCTATCCCTGTATTAGGACAGTGCAGCCTTCTTGCAACATACAAAGGACAAACAAAACTTGTGTCATTTTACGTCCTTTGTTCTTCTTCTGCAGTGAACTTATTTGGTTTCGACTTATTACAGTTGTTTAACTTGTCTATAGTCAATCAGGTCCTATCAGTGAACCAGACTGTGCCTTCAGACAGTGTTTCTCGTCTATGTGAAGAATTTGCAGACATTTTTGCACTGGTCCTTGGTTGCGCTAAGAACTATAAAGCACATTTGGAACTGAAAGTCAATGCGCAACCGAAATTTTTCAGAGCGCGCAATATTCCCCACGCATTGCGTGATGAGGTCGCAAAAACATTACACGATTTGGAATCACAAGGTGTAACTGAACGTGTGCAGGCTTCTCTCTGGGCATCACCCTTAGTAATTTTGCCAAAACCTTCCGGAAAATTGAGAGTTTGTGTGGACTTCAAGGCAACAGTGAATCCACAACTAGTGATCGCAACTTTTCCTTTACCCCGCCCGGAAGATCTTTTTGACAAACTGTGCCCGGGTAAATACTTTTCGATGTTGGACCAAGCAGATGTGTACTTGCAAATACAGGTGGACGAAGAATCCCAGCGCGTTTTGGTGGTTAACACGCATCTTGGTTTGTATCGATTCAAACGACTGCCATTTAGGTGTGCATCCGCCCCTGCATTGTTTCAGCAATATCTACAAACTGTTTGTGCGTCGGTCCCTACTGCAGCAAACTATCTGGACGATATTGTGATCTCCGGAAAGACGGAAGAAGAACATTTAGCCAACCTCAGAACATTATTTCAGGTCTTGCGACAAAATGGTCTTTGCTTGCGGAAGGACAAATGTGTGTTTTTTGCTCGCGACTTGCCCTACCTGGGACATGTACTCAATGCCCAAGGCATACATCCCAGTCCCGAGCACCTCCGTGCCATACAAGACTTGCCTTCGCCGCAGAATTTGAAGCAGCTACAGAGTGTGCTGGGAAAAATTATTATCATCGCTATGTTCCCCATGCCTCTTCCATTTCAGCTCCGCTTCATCGCTTACGCCGTAAAGGTGTTCCATTCGTCTGGACGACGGAATGCGAACGCGCCTTTCGCCAGTTGAAATCGTCGTTGCTTTCCAATACTTGCCTTACGCCATTCGATCCCCAGAAGCCCCTTTTGTTGATGGTGGATGCATCGGATTTCGAGATCGGTGCTGTGCTTGCGCACAAAGAAGGATCGCACGATCGCCCTATTGCCTTTGCGTCCAAATTGCTGTCGTCTGCGCAAAGAAATTATTCACAGATCGAGAAAGAAGCATTGGCTCTCGTATTTGGTGTTACAAAGTTTCATGATTTCTTGTATGGTCGCCACTTTACCATCATCACAGACCAAAAACCTTTGACGTCGCTTTTTCATCCGACCAAGCCTGTACCTCCACGTACAGCGCAGAAATTCATTCGCTGGACTATTTTCCTCTCGCAGTACCGCTACTATATCTTGTATCGGTCCACTGCGAAGCACGGAAACGCCGATGCGTTGTCCCGTTTGCCTGTTGCTGAGGATAGAGCATTCGATTCTTCCGAACTTGCTTGCATGTTCATTGATGCGGAAACCGATGACGTGGTCGAATCGTTTCCGACTGATTTTCGTCGTGTAGCTACAGCCACAGCTGCTGACCCTGTCCTTGCTACCGTTCTGCGTTTTGTTGCTACGCAATTGCCCTTGTCGAAGTCACGGATCAGGGATCTGTTGGTTCGCCGATTTTTTGCTCACAAGGAGAGACTTTTTGTACGACGTGGTGTTTTGCTGTTGCGTCCTGATAATGATCAGTCCAGGGTCGTGGTCCCACGTTCGTTACAGTCCTCTGTCTTACGGCTTCTCCACCAAGGACATTGGGGTATAGTGAGAACGAAACAACTTGCTCGTCAGCACTGTACTTGGTTCGGAATCGATGCTGCGATTACGAATATGTGTTCTTCTTGCATGGCGTGTGCCGAACAACAATCCGCACCACCGTGGAAATTCTTTACATGGCCAAAATCCACTTCCCCTTAGCAACGCTTACACATCGATTTTGCTGGTCCATTCTGGAATGCTCGATGGTTGGTTGTGGTAGATTCATTCAGTAATTTTCCTTTTGTTGTCCGGATGTCTTCCACGACGTCATCTGCCACCATCCAAGCGTTATCTGCTATCTTTTGCATTGAAGGTCTTCCACAGACTGTTGTTTCCGACAATGGCCCACAATTCACGTCCGCAGAATTTCAGTCATTCTGCAAGGCCAATGGTATTCAACATCTGACGTCCGCGCCGTTTACGCCACAGTCAAACGGTGCCGCTGAACGATTGGTCAGGACTTTCAAGTCACAGATGTCGAAGTTGAGTCATTCTCAGGAGGACGCATTGTTGATCTTTTTGTCCTCGTATCGCTCTCAGCCCCGAGATGGTCGCTCGCCGGCTGAGTTGCTCCACGGTCGTCCTCATGAACCTTGATGTCTTTGCTACATCCGCCGCATCAGGTTCCTGTGCAGCGCCAGACACCTGCTTTTGCTCCAGGCGACGTTGTATACTATCGAGGTTCACGGCGTTGGCTCGCAGGGCGCATTCTTCGCTGCCTCGGCCGCGCTATGTATCTGGTTTTGGGGGCCTCTGGTGAGGTGCGTCGGCATCTCAATCAGCTGCGCCTCTGTCGTCGCACGGGATCAGCCGCTCGCCGTCTGCTTTCAGCGACGGTGCCGTCCGGTCAGCGCCCTGGGGACCCATCTACTGGCTCGCCTCAGCCCCAGGTGTTACCGACGCTGCCTTCCATTTTGCCCCATGGCGACGCGCCGCAGCCGCCGCCGCCGCCGCCGCCGCCGCCGCCGCCTGTTCTCCCGCCGGCGACGCCCGCAGTGGACGCGTCGCTGCGCCGCCGATCGCTTCCCGTGACCAGTTGTCCTCCGACATGGAACTCTTGCCCGCTCCGGACCATATGTCGTCTTCGCCCGTCGGGTGCCCAGGCCCGACGGAGGTCGACCCTTCGGCCCCTCCTGTCTCTCTGCGGGCTCATACACCGCATGTTGGCGTGCACCCTGGAGCAGGTTTTCAGGCGTTTCCTAGCTCCCCGCGGTCCGAATGGCAGGATGCGGGTGGCACAGCCTCGCCTGTTGTTAGGCTCCCCATCTCGTCACATACGTCAACATGGGGTCCTCCCCACGGCGGGCGGAAGCCTTATGCCACAACCGTACGCCGATTTGCGGGGGAGGAATGTGGTGTCACCGCCAGACACCACACTTGCTAGGTGGTAGCCTTTAAATCGGCCGCGGTCCGTTAGTATACGTCGGACCCGCGTGTCGCCACTATCAGTGATTGCAGACCGAGCGCCGCCACACGGTAGATCTATAGACTTCCTAGCACTCGCCCCAGTTGTACAACCGACTTTGCTAGCGATGGTTCACTGACAAAATACGCTCTCATTTGCCGAGACGATAGTTAGCATAGCCTTCAGCTACGTCATTTGCTACGACCTAGCAAGGCGCCATTATCAGTTGCTATTGATATTGTAAATAATGTATAGACAAGAGCTACGTTCAACATTAATGGATTAAAGTTAAGTATTCCACCATCTGCATCCGTTTTTCTAAGTTCTAATTTCCTTGTCCTGTTCCAGACCTCACGCCAGCCTGCGTGAGCTTAAACGCGTGCCTTTCGGCTTCCTATAACATTAGTGGGTTGGCACTCCTGCCAATCCACAACAGCTCAGCTGGTAGAGCACTTACCCGAAAGACAAAGGTCCCGAGTTCGAGTCTCAGTCCGGCACACAGTTTTAATCTGCCAGGAAGTTTCACAGAGTGAAAATCTCATTCAATGAACCACTTCTTACAAATCAAAATTGTTAAGTTATCAATGGTAGTGGATCTAAATAACATTGACTGAATTAGCTTTTTCTGTCACTTAAATTAGATTTCAATAGTCGGATAGAATAGTGGGCCATATCATTTGAGTGTGAAAAAGTTCAACACGTATGTTTGAGAGTAAACTACGAGTAGACTTTTTCTAATCCCCGTAATTGTTACCACTATAACGCATAAGTTTGAAATTTGGCTCATCCGTCTGTAAAGGTGAAAAAGCCTGCCGCTATTCCGCTCTGCCGCGTTACCCTCGGGCTACCGACGCTTTAAACAAGGTGTCGATACGTGCGAAAAAACGGCCAGAGGTCAGAAGTTCGTGTGACGTGTAACATCAGTTAATGACGTCACGTCAGCACCTTATTTCACCACAATTCTGCCCACCGCCACAGTGGACACGTCATACGGTGGACAGGTCGACCCCCACCCCACCCCCCACCCCTCTTGGCCACATTTCACCCCTTGATGGAGGCCAGAACAGCGAAGCCAAGCGTTGAAACCACGTGGTTTTCTTACGGAGTGAGGGAGGCAGGAAAACATTTCAAACTTTCCACCGTTCAGAATCAAAACGAAAAGACCAGAGACGGTGGCATAAAGGTTTTCAGTGAAACTAGCCTTTCCCTTGGGACGTTGATTTACACAACTATGAGCAACATAAAGGCCTTCTTGACTATCTTTCACACTGCTGACACCACACGGACTGGTGAACCCTTCATTAAGGACTTCGTGGGGCCAGCAACACCGCTGAACGTGAGCACATCCCTTTGCAGTGGGGTAATGTATCTATTTATTAATATTTCACTACAGATTTAACAAATGCTTATGTCCTCAGACTAGTAGTCCGAGACAAGGGTGTCCATAAATGTTTACCCGGATTTCAGGATTAAACATTAATTACATTTATGACAGTAACGTTTCCAGGAGAAAGGTCAGTGCGTTATGTGGCTAACGGAAACCCTCTCACCGATTACCATGCAGCGAAAGTGTGTGTCCTGTTATGGAAAGAAAGTACCGGATGCCAAGTTAATTAGAACATGAATGGAAACTTTTTTTTAGCAATGGGGTCTGCTCAGAAACGCATAAGCAGTTACGGACTGTCCGTTTCGGAGGAGACTGTGCAGGCAGTTCAAGCCGCATTCACCAGGTCGCCACAGAAATCGATTAGACAAGCTTCGCGGGAACTTCAAGTGCCAAAGTGTATAATGCATAAAGTAGTTCGCAAACGTCTTCAGTTGTATACGTACGAGGTCCGGATTGTTCACACACTACAAACACATGATCGCCAAAAACGTGAAAAATTTGTAATGCACACACTGAACCATTTGGATCAGGACAATGATTTCTTGAAGCTCGGGTGTTTTCCTAAGGGGCTACGTTGCATGTTTGGGGTTCAGTTAACCGCCATAATGTCCGAATCTCGAGGTCAGAAAATTCTCATTTCGTACGAGAACACATTGGTGACAGGTCAAAGTTAATATGTGGTATGGGTTAGTGAGTGATCAAGTAATTTGACCATTTTTCTTCATTGATAGCAATGTAAGTGGATATGTTTACTTAGACACGCTTGTGAATTATGCTGTTCCCCAGGTAAAGGATATGCAAGACACTGTTACATCTTTTGGCAAGATGGCGCTGACCCTCATTGGGCTCTAAAAGTCCGCGATTTTCTTCGTAAAACCTTCCTCAAGAGGTGGATTGGCAGAGACGGACCAATTCCATCGTCCCCGAGATCACCTGACTTTAAGTTCTTAGATTTCTTTCTCTGGAGGTATGTGAGAGATATTGTGTACAAAACCGCATTTTCTGGTATTGTGACATCACAACAACGCATCAGAGATGCCATCGGCACAATCACACAAGACATGTTGCAGAATTTGTGTCAGATTGAATACCACCTTGATATTTTGCGTGTTACCAGGGGTGCTCATGCTGAATTGATTTAAATGCTGCAGTGTATTAGTTGCATAAAATGTTTATCAAGGTTCAAAGCTTAACGAGTAGAGGGATATTTGGTACAACGCATGTTTCATTTACTGTATCCAGAAAAAGACTTAACATTGTTTTGTTATCACGGTAAACATTTATGAACATTCTGCATTAAAAGACTTACACTGTTTTGTTATCACGGTAAACATTTATGAACATTCTGCACTACTCCATTCACACCCACCTCCTCAAACAAGGAAATCGTTACGCTTTATAAACACAGACTGTACGACTGATGTAATTCAGTTTTCCTCTTTTCCTGACAAATATTTTGCACATAGTCTATGCTAGTGCAGCGTATACTCGTGTTTTGTAACAACATCTTAATTTTTCTCGTGGCTTTTGATGTCCTCATTATTCATCTTGATTATCTAGTGAATCTTAACTTTGGACTATCACTGTCCGCTCTTTCACCGCAAGCCATGTCATGGTTCCCCGCATCTTGATGTCAGAAGTAACACCGATGTGCCTCTCCAAAACGATGACGGAATGTGACCTTTCTCCAGACCACCACCATATCCGCCGACGATGGTCATCCGGTATAGCTTGGACCGCGATTCGTTGCTGAACACAATGCGAGCCCATTCTCCTTTCTTTTCTGTCCCGACACTTCTTTTGTGCTGCAAGCGGCAGACTACTCGCGGAACGGTAATTCCGTAGTCCTGCTGATGCTGCTGGTCCATTACTTGTTCTCGAATGGTAGACATCGATGTGAAGGATCTCTGATATGAATGGTACATACCATGTCGACCCTCCCATGTGTTGGCCAGACCCGTTCGACTGGAGCCTTGGAGCGAGTATGCCTGCTTTCGCGTTCGCATGCAACGCAGTATAGGGGCCACTGTCACACCGGAATGCCTCACAAATCTGAATATTGCATGATTCGACCAGCTGGCCAAATGGAGACGAATATTGAGGCCGGCCGCTGTGGTCGAGCGATTCTAGGCGCTTCAGTCCGGAACCACGTGGCTGCTACGGTCGCAGGTTCGAATCCTGCCTCGGGCACGGATGTGTGTGATGTCCTTAGGTTAGTTAGGTTCAAGAAGTTCTACGTTCTATGGGACTGATGTCCTCAGATTTTAAGTCCCATAGTTCTTAGAGCCATTTGAACCAATTTTGAACGAATATTGAGACATCTCAACGTCTTGCACAGTAATCTCTCATCATCTGACCCTATTCGTGCTGCTTATATTCCTAACCAGGCCTAGTAACCACACGAGACACGAACAATAATAATGCGTTCTGGTGGCCATTCAGCCGGTCACAGACTATTTTATTTCTAATCACGTGCTGTACATGTAGGATGCTACATAAACGTCGGACCGTGTCTCCTGGGTGGTCCACTTTTTTGCTTGGCAGTGTATTAAATCGAAATGAAAAAATTTGTACTCTTATCTTTTCGGCACAGTGTCGTTTGCGGACAACATACTGTACTAGACTCTCTCGCAGATTCAGAAGCACCCACAGGCTACAACTATTTCCATCACTAACGGAAATGGCTTTTAATAATTTTAGTATTTTCATATTGATTGTCAATATAAATGCAACTCGGATGATTTTCCTAGTTGACGTACAAAATCAATTTTCTTTTCCATTCCGCAAGAAGTGTTGCAACAAACAATCAACGTCAACAATGTGCGAAGTGGCTAGCTCCTTTTCTTTCGATTTCTGAGTGATCTTTCTTCTGACCGATTTAATGGGGCGCGCCACGAATCCTTCATCTCAGAGAAGCACTTGCAACCAACGTCCTCAATTGTTTTCTGGTTGTATTCCAATCTTTGTCTTTCTCTGCAGTTTTTGCCCTCTATAAATACCTGTAGTACCATGGAAATCATTCCCGATGTCTTACCAGATGTCCTGTCATCCTGTCCCTTTTCCTTGTCAATGTTTGCCTCATCTCCGTTTCCTCTCCGATAATGCTCAGGACCTCCTCATATTCCTTACCTTCTCAGTCCACCTAATTTTCAACATTCGTTTGTAACACCGCATCTCAAATGCGTCGCTTGTCTGCCGTTCTTGATTTCCCACAGTCCATATTTCACTATAATACAATGCTGTGCTCCAAACGTACGACCGAGCGAGGTGACGCAGTGGTTAGACACTGGACTCGCATTCGGGAGGACGACGGTTCAATCCCGCGTCCGGCCATCCTGATTTAGGTTTTCCGTGATTTCCCTAAATCACTCCAGGCAAATGCCGGGATGGTTCCTCTGAAAGGGCACGGCCGACTTCCTTCCCCATCCTTCCCTAATCCGATGAGACCGATGACCACGCTGTCTGGTCTCCTTCCCCAAACCAACCAACCAACCATCCAAACGTACGTTCCGAGAAATTTCTTCCTCAAATTAAGGCCTATGTTTCATCCTAGCAGACTTCTCTTGGCCAGGAATACTCTTTTATCCAGTCCTAGTCTGCTTTTGATGTCCTCCTTGCTTCGTCCGTCATTGATTATCTTGCTGCCTAGGCAGTAGAATTCCGTAACTTCATCAATTTTGTGACCATCAATCCTTATGTAACGTTTTTCGCTGTTCTCATTTATGCTACTTCTGATTACTTTGGTTTTACTTTGATTTACTCTCAGTCCATATTCTGTACTCATTAGACTGTTCATTCCATTCAGCAGATCATGTAAAATGTTCAAATGTGTGTGAAATCTTATGGGACTTAACTGCTAAGGTCATCAGTCTCTAACCTAAATTATCCTAAGGACAAACACACACACACCCATGCCCGAGGGAGGACTCGAACCTCCGTCGGGACCAGCCGCACAGTCCGTGACTGCAGCGCCCCAGACCGCTCGGCTAATCCCGCGGGGCGCATATCATGTAATTCTCCTTAGCTTTCACTTAGGGTAGTAATGTCACCAGCGAATCGTATCATTGATATTCTTTCACGCTGATTTTTAATCTCAGTTCTTGTTCTGTCATTCCTTCTTCGGTATACAGATTGAACAGCAGGGAATGAAAGCCTACATCCCTGTCTTACACCCTTTGTAATCCGAGCACTTCGTTCTTCGTCGTCCACTCTTACTATTCTCTCTCTTGGTTTTAATACGTTTTGTATAATACCTGTCTCTCTCATAGCCTACCCCAATTTTTCTCAGAATTTCGAACATCTTGCACCATTTTATATTTTGACAAATCCTATGAATGTGTCTTGATTTTTCTTTAGACTTGCTCACATGCCAACCACAACTCCAGTATTGCCTCTCTGGTGCGTTTACCTTTCCTAAAGCCAAACTGATCGTCATCTAACACATCCTCAATTTTATTTTCCATTCCTCTGTATATTGTTCTTGTCAGCAGCTTGGATGCATGAGCTGTTACGCTGATTGTACGATAATTCTTACTCCTGTAGCTTGTAAGGTGTCAGGCAAATCCAACACCTTCCATAAAAACCCTGACATGATAGCAAATCCGGCAGTATGTTACATAGCTCCGAATACATCATGACATTAAATTAACCAAAGTAATACGATCAACGAGTGAGCAAATGGAATAGCACAGACTAATACAAGAACGCCTAAATGCATGTCATACATTCCCACCGTGAAACAGGCGCAGTTCCGAGGGGAGAAACGAGAACAGAAGCCGAGAGCAGAGTCGTGTAAGATAGAAGGCCCTACGATGAGGGACACCCACATCGCCCGCCGACCGCCAAGGCCACCCCCAACCCATGTTAAAAGATAGAGCCCTCCAGAAGAACAGTATAGATCTTACCATAACACTAAAAGGGCCACACCAGCTGCAAGTTCTAGCGTGAGACTATACGCGTCTCTGTTACATAGCAAACATTAAAAACACTGCCCCACCACGAAAAGTATAACGTTTCTCATTGGATGGACAGAATTTTTGTAGGCGGAGCTTAAGGTTAACATTGAGACCCTGATTGGTCAGTTGAAAACACAGTCAGATAGCTTTTCTTAAACCAACTTCGGTAAATTGTAGTAAAGGGAAGTTAGGAGAGAGTTGCTTCCAAGATGGCGAGGTGTGTGGAGCTGCGCCGCCCACTGCCCCCTGACGCTACTGAACCACCAACAAGGTAATGAACGCACGCGATGCTGCATAGGAGCACATAAGGCTTCACTCAGAACTGCAGAAGTCTCATCTGTTACATCCCCTTTTTGCGTGATACTAGTGTCGATCGTCAATTAAAGCTCATGGTACTCACATTTGCTACTTGAAGTTAAAATCTGAAACGCGATGATTTTTCTGTTATATAATTATTGAGAAGCCACATCAGCCACTGTAATTTAAAAGTTAAATAAGTAATTAAAGATAATTGAGGGTCACTATAGACCATTTTGATAGTTTTCTCTTTTATGAAACTTAATTTAAACCTAGATTATAGATGTGATATGGCATAGGTGATCCTTCGATCCATTATAGAACTTGGAAACCCATTCAGGGAATATTTGTTCATATTTTTGTTGAATGCAGTTGGTTTTTATCATCCTGTATTAAAATATTTCCTTTTATCAATAGTGCAATTTATAAACAATGTTTTGTGAGTAGAATAACATTTCCAGTGGTAAACTTAACTGCTTTTTCGACGTTATTTTACCAGCTAACTAAAAATAGGAAAGCCTTGAACCCCTCCACTAAATTTAGTTAGTATTAAGATTCTTTTACAGGAAGTACAGTGGAGCTGACTCTGAGATCATTAAGTATTTGATTATATCATCGCTAGTCTCACTGAACTCTTCTGAACTCTACATGTCATGTGTGGTGGCCCGCATCTCGTGGTCGTGCGGTAGCGTTCTCGCTTCCCACGCCCGGGTTCCCGGGTTCGATTCCCGGCGGGGTCAGGGATTTTCTCTGCCTCGTGATGGCTGGGTGTTGTGTGCTGTCCTTAGGTTAGTTAGGTTTAAGTAGTTCTAAGTTATAGGGGACTTACGACCACAGCAGTTAGTCCCATAGTGCTCAGAGCCATTTGAACAATTTTTTCATGTGTGGTCTGGCGTCTCCTTACCAGCAACAGGTCCCAGGTTCAAACTAGTCAATTCCCTAAAAAACATGCTCACATCGTCGTTGTGCGAAAGGGGTAGGGAGACACGACTTAGAACAAACAGACACCACGTAAAATGTTAGAAGCTCCTATGAATCAGTAATAAATTCAAATAGAGCCCCAGAAAAGCTGGTCGACATTTTTTTGTTAAGAAGCAGCTGACCCTCAAAGTTGTCAAAGAAATGCGCGATAAGAACTTCAAGAAATGGCTAATCGCAAATAAATATTATACAGAAATTTTCAGGAGCTCGTGCACATTTTAAGAGATCACAAAATGGTTTTCTCCCTTCCAGCTGGTGCATGCATTATGTTTCGCGTCATCCACGTCGGCCACAGAGGCCAGGCGCTATCACCGGGCTCGCAGCGGCTCTGTTAGCCACCCTGGCTGCGCCATCCGTCAGTGGCCCGCTGGAATCCCGTTATCTGGCGGCTTTGGAGAGGCGGCGTTTGTCACGCCAGCGTCACCACCCTCAGCCACGCGCCACGCCCATTTGCATCGTCATTGTCGTGCCGGCGCTTTGTGCACGGCTGGGCGCAGCTCCGCTCTACCGTGTGACGTCACGCCCACTGCCTGCTGCCACATTCTACTGCGTTCCAAGTTCGGTGTGGCTACCTACGTCCAAACCAATATAACGCGACCAGCGTGTAATGGGCGGACCTAGAAATTTCTGGTGCTGCACCTTAATCGGCATGGCTACTTGAGTGGCTGTAAATGCCTTATCGTGCAAAGTTACGTGAAATAAACACTTTGGAATTTGTTGCACTCTTTTTTACAGATTCTGCAACTTTTGTACTTCTCTTTCCGTGTCACTCACTTTGTGTGTTTTTGTCTTGTGTATGTTTAACTCTTTCATGAGAGATTTCGAGTAACTTATTGTTTAGATCGGAACGTGACTTGAAAGAGTTTCTCACGGAGAAAGGGTATTGTAATTTTTTTTGGCTCGAATATGGCTCTGAGCACTATGCGACTTAACTTCTGAGGTCATCAGTCGCCTAGAACTTAGAACTAATTAAACCTAACTAACCTAAGGACATCACACACATCCATGCCCGATACAGGATTCGAACCTGCGACCGTAGCGGTCGCTCGGCTCCAGACTGTAGCGCCTAGAACCGCACGGCCAATCCGGCCGGCCGTAATTTTTTTTTTTTTCTTTTGCAAGTAGTAAGAGAGAGAAACTTGTCGAACTGGAACTAAGTTGGGCATTTGCAAAAGAGTTATTGTAAAAATTACCGTGATGAAGTTCATAGCAAATAGATAGCGGCTTTCTCGTCCCACGCCAAGTCAGTGCGGAACAAGAGTGATGTGTTGTCAGGGAGTACATTTTCCGACAGTCACAGCTCTTCTGAAGTACCGATAACAGGTGCATCGCCGGGTTTGACTGAAATAGTAGATCAACGGCCAAATTACTTCAAAGATGAAATACGCGGAACAGTATGATTCTAGGCCTCAAAACGTCTTACTTGTATACAAATTCGCAGCGAAATTCTGGCGATGTAGGGCCAAATGCAATTTCGCGTAGACCGTAGTGAAATGGTCCTACAATTCCAACAAGGCCGCATACAGGTGGTCGAAGTATAGCGATACATAATCCACTGATAAAATTCTGTCGAGCTTCTAGACGCATCAGGTGTCGTGGATTTGTTTAAACTCACTCTCACGTCATCATAGTGTTTAATGGTGCAGAATAATTGAACCGAATGGATGGTGTCGCGTTGGGAAGCTGATTGCCCCAGTTACAGCCGACTTGGAATACTTACAGGACACAGCCGTGGGCACTTCTGAAAATCATGGTTCCTTTTACAGTTATATAAACGACACGTTCGATGTCTGGCCATACGCTTGTGAAAAAATGTAAGAGGTCTCAGACCACATCAGTAACAGCCATGACCACATCAGTTTCGCGGTGGAGGTAGAGACAAACCGTTTCTTGCCGTTCCTTGAGGTCCTTGTCCGCTGAAAAGCAACAGTGTTCTCCGGAAACACATCCTTACAACCTGCCATCAACACGCTACAAATTACCATCACCCAGTACAGGAAATCTGTGTTTTGCTGACCTTGGTTTATCGAGTGGCAACCGTTTCTGACTCCGAGAAGATGCTAAAACAAGAATCGCGTGTAATCGAACTTTTTAATGTTTTCGTAGCAGGGAAAGAGGTCCTACGAAACTAGCAGTTTTTAGCTGTTGTAATAACTGTTGTAATAGCTGTATTTGTATTCTCTGATGTTTTACACGGTGCAAAACGACATTTTTATTTACGGCGAACAAAATGTTGCGACACCTATGTAGCTCCAAAAAACAATTCTCTCTATTGTCCTGTTTCACGACGGCACAGCTCGCACCCAGCCGCTGCCTCGCGTATTGCCACAAAAAATGCCATTCTACTGGCCTACCTCTCTCTCTCATTCTCTCTCGCTCTCTTTCTCTCTCTTTCTCTCTCTCTCTCGTTCCCTCAGTCTCTTCCTAGAACACTAAAAAAAAGGTTCAAATGCCTCTGAGCACTATGGGACTTAACTTCTAAGGTCATCAGGCTCTTAGAACTTAGAACTACTTAAATATAACTAACCTAAGGTCATCACACACATCCATGCCCGAGGCAGGATTCGAACCTGCGACCATAGTGGTGGCGCGGTTCCAGAGAGTAGCGCCTAGAACCCCGGCCGGCAGAAAACTAAAGCTTTTTATTTACTCAGTTGAGGATTGGTATTTAATTTACACTATATGACTGTTATAACTTTTGCTGACAATATTTAGTTAATGAAATGACCGTGTGTAACCTAACGGGATATTGTTAACTTCAGGCAGCTATCTTTCACTTGGCTCTCTCTCCAAAGTTCTATGAGGGTAATGGGGCTTGATTTGCAAAACATTTGGCTCACTACAACGACTATTGCACTAAGTACTTCACCACCTGCCTTGTGGTTCTATCCTCACTGTCTTAGCGAACGGATTGTAGACTGGTATAATCTTCCCGTACGACAATTTCTCTGACAAATATACTAATTCTACGAAGACTTGTAGTCGCCAGGTCTAAGGGAACAATTTAGGTTTATACTTTCAGAAGCTGAAATTTATTTAAGTCATTACGCTCAATTTTCAGTCATGCGATATCTCCTAATATCCAGTCGGACCTTCCTTTGAGCGACGTATTGCAGCAACTCGACGTGGCATGTGTAACGCCGGAAATGCATTTCCTCCTATTTCCGTCTATTGTACCATAATTTTTTCCTTATTTTGTTACCTGAAGATGTAACATTTCTGTGTCTTTATATATTGTAATTGTTTTAATATATATATATATATATATATATATATATATATATATATATATATATGCATTTATGTCGATGTATAATTGGTTTGTTTTGTAAATATTATTTGTATTTTACGCTGGGTCTTGCCTAGGGAAAACTATGCTATCGAACGAATACATCGATAGGTCGTGTGAAGAACGAAAGTGTGTAGGATCTTTGGTAGTGTTAACTCTGCCGCGTGGAGCGCGGGCAGCGAGGGGGAGTCTGGCTGGGGTAGTGCGGTGGAGCAGGGGCGTTGTGTGACGCTCCCGCGAGTTGCCGCGCTTTCGGGGTTTGGCAGCGTGTAATTGCGCTCGACTTGCTATGATAGTTTCGGACATGGTGTCGCAGACGGGAAGCGTTAGCTGGCACACATCAAGAGCCCGTTTCGGCTGGAGACAGTGTCGAGAAGAAGGCGCGCCAACATCCAGCTTCTGCAACAGCGACGGCATACAATGAGTGACTGTCGCCGCCGGCCCCGGTGGCCAAGCGGTTAAGGGCGCTACAGTCTAGAACCGTGCGGCCGCTACGGTCGCAGGTTCGAATCCTGCCTCGGGCATGGATGTGTGTGATGTCCTTAGGTTAGTTAGGTTTAATTAGTTCTAAGTTCTAGGCGACTCATGACCGCAGAAGTTAAGTCGCATAGTGCTCAGAGCCATTTGAACCATTTTTTGACTGTCGCCACTTCCTCGATCGACGGCTTCAAACCGTCAATCAACCAACAAGGAAGACTGGAAGCACGTAAAGTTTCAGAACTATATGGCAGACCTCAGCTTTTAAAATTGTTGTATCACAAAATTACAGCAACTTAGCATGAAACTTTGTTGCTCATTGTCCCAATTGCATTGCCAAGCAGGCTCCCTTCCTTTTCCGAAATGAACCCGAGTGTCGTTGAAATTCAAACGCCAGCATTAAAATAATATAATTCAATTTCACTGCTTTAATTTCAAAGTTCAGTTAAATTATTCATAGCTGGCTACAATATTTAGATTACACGAGCAAAAATTAAGAGTGCGAGTTTTGTTAGCATATTTTAGCTTACCTGTGACTGCAGCTCAGCTTGGTACGTACTAAATTTTACTATTGTTAATTGTTCAGAATCATTTAATTCAAGTTCGAAGTTAAATCTCTTATTTCTAAATTGCGTAGATTCAAGTGGCTTTTGAAATGATTGTTGAGGTAGCCCAAGACTAACTGTATTTTACTGAATTTCAATATGCTTCAGAAAAAAAGTTCACTATTAATTTCAGTCACTAAATTAACTTTCGATTTTCCGGTTTTATTAATTCTTTTTCTAAATTAAGTCAGAGTGTAGCGAAATTTATTACTTCTGACAAACTTTCAGTTTTCACACTACACATGTCAACCTTCAGTTGCCACGCTTCTAGTGCTAATTATATGTGTAATAACCTTCCTTTTTCAGTTACTATAGTAATTGTCCTTAGGACTGGCGACCGTAATTTCCCCCAAATCTCAAATATCTAATTACCGCTATTTAATTGTTAATGTAACGGCCGCACATTTACTTTCTTTATTAACTTTTCAAAATTAATTTCCACCAGTTTCATTTGCATTTCTCCTTTCATTTAGATGTAACCCTTTCCTCCCTCTTTACCGACAGATTAACTTCGGTGACGATTGCTTTCCCAAATTTCCATTAGGTACACGCGGTTTAATTTTTCACTGTCATTAAGGTCGATAAGTGAGGGGGAGGTTACACATGGACTCAACAAGTCGTTGGAAATCATCCGGACTCCTGGCTGAAAATGACTTACAAGTTCGTGGCGCCCTCCATGGGTAACGCTGGAATTCAGTATGGTGTTGGCTCACCCTCAGCCTTGATGACAGCTTCCACTCTCGCCGTCATTCGCTCAGTCAGGTGCTGGATGGTTTCTTGGGGAATGGCAGCCCCTCCTTCACAGAGTGCTGCAGTGAGGAGAGGTATCGATGTCCGTCGGTGACGCCTGACACGAAGTCGGTAGTCCAAAACATCCGGCAGGATTCAGATCACGACTCTGTGCAGGCCAGTCCATTACGGGGATATTATTGTCGTGTAACCACTTAGCCACAGGCCGTGCATTATGAACAGGTGCTCGATCGTTTTAAAAGATACAATCGCCATCCCCGAATTGCTCTTCAACAGTCGGAAGCAAGAAGGCGCTTAAAACATCAATGTAGGCCTGTGCTGTGATAGTGCCAAGCAAAGCAACTAGGGGTTCAAGCCCCCTCCATGAAAAACACGGACACACCATAATACCACCGCCTCCGAATTTTTCTATTTGCAGTACACAGGCTGGCAGATGACGTTCACCGGGGATTCGCCATACCCACACCCTGCCATCGGATCGCCACATTGTGTACCGTGATTCTTCACTCTACACAACGTTTTTCCACTGTGTCAATCATCCACTGTTTACGCTCCTTACACCAAGCGAGGCGTCGTTTGGCATTTACAGGCGTGATGTGTGGCTTATGAGCAGCCGCTCCACCATTAAATCCAAGTTTTCTCACCTCCCGCCTAACTGTCACACCACTGCAGTGGATCCTGTTGCACTTTGGAATTCCTGTGTGATGGTCTGGATAGATGTCTGCGTATTACACACTTCAGCTGTGGGTGGTCTCTGTCAGTCAACAGACGAGGTTGGCCTGTACGCTTTTGTACTGCACGTGTACCTTCACGTTTCCACTTCGCTATCACATCGGAAACAGTGGACGTAGGGATGTTTCGGCGTGTGGAAATGTCGCGTACAGACGTGTAACACAAGTGACAACCAAGCAGCTGACCATGTTTGAAGACCGTGAGTTCCGCGGAGCGTCCCATTCTGCTGTCTCACGATGTCTATACGTCTGATATGGAGTACCTGGCAGTATACGGAACACAAAAGATCTAATGAACTTATGTCTGGAGATGCATGGTTTCAATCACACATTGCTATAGAGACTGAGGTTTAACACGCACTGCACCTTGCATGTACTCGCCGTATCATGTTCTGTCTCACACATTCACATCGGCCAGGATGCGTCCAAACAGCGTCAAAGGCAGCATGAATACGCTGTCCCATTGTCTCCACATCTAGAATGGTTTCTGCATACACGATACTTTTGGGATGGCCCCATAACCACAAACCGCACGGATCTGGTGAGCGAGCAGACCATACAACAGGAACCTCTCGTCTCATCCATCGACCAGGGAAGACACGATTGAGATGCGTCCGGACTTCAAGGTGAAGCCGGCTGGAGCGTCTGCATATAGCAGCCACGTAACCTTTCGAATCACCAATGACATACTTCTTGCGGAAGTAGCAATCGATTTGAATACTTACGAGAAGCAAGGCGCGATTGCACATAGAAGGGTTGCACACTAATGTCGTTCAAAATGGAATTCGAGTCAGACATTGATGCAGAGCAAGACAGAACAGCGGAAGAAGTTCACTCAAATCAGTCTGAAAATATGGTGCAAATGTCAAATTCAGATTACTCCGGTGATAAGAGTCCAGTGGAAACGATGCCAAGGAAAGATATCCAGACGGGGAAAGTAACAGTTCGATTTCACCGACAAGGTGTCATAGAGCAGCTGAATAGCGTGCGTACGGCCCTGGCTGCGTTGCTGTAAGTGCGCATTTACAATCGATCATTCTATTTGTACAAGACGCAGAGAACGACGACAGTAGGAGGAAAAACAGGCGAGACAATGGGAAGAAAAGGGACGTGTAATCGATTTTAAATGGTGAAGAACATTGACACTGCTGCTCGAATTATTAATGCCGAGAGTAGTATAAACTGCCTGCTAGAATTGGACCTTCCGTGCTAAGGACGCATCTGTCTGGAATAAGTAACCAAAGACGTATATTTGAGGACTCGGTCTGAGGCGATTACAGAGATCGGACGTGTTTTATGTTGGAGAGATTTTGCTATAGTTGTGCGATGCTATGAAGCTCCATTGTTAATGTTTAGTTAGTTGATGGCACAATAAACAAATTCAAGAAAATAATACGCCTTCAAGGTGCATATTTATCAATTTATAAAAGATTTGACAAACATTCTTCAGATATCGCGTGACGTAGATCGATCGGATGTGCAGTGTGGAATGATAGTGCGAGCCTGCATCTTTTCAAAGCCAATATTCTTCGAGAGAATATCTCAGAAGAAATAAACTTTTCGTTGATAAAAAAAGTTGGACACATCAATCCATACGCATCATTCAACACAGCACGTAGTTGCGCCGAACAATCTTCGTAGTGAAATAAACATTTTAGAGATTTCAGGTGGAACAGTTCATACGAGGAGTATCAGCGAGATCGACCCTGCGGGACATATGTCTAGCTTTCCTGTGGTATTTATAAACCAAAGACTTCTATTTTTCAGCTTTTAAAAGGCTGAAGCTAAAACCTAAATAAAACCACTGGAAATCATAACTAGAAATACCGAAAATAAATAAGAAGCAGAGAATTTTCTCAAACAAAATTTCTAAATAAATAAATAAATAAATTAAATTAAAATATAATAAAGACGGCAGGAAGAAGACCAAAGGCAGGAGATCGGAGATCCTTGTTAGTAAAAAATGAAATGATCGTATGGCATTGTTGGCCGGGAGGCCCCTTGCGGGGAAGTTTGGCCGCCGTGTTGCAAGTTCTTTTTAGGTGACACCACTTCGGCGACTTGCGTGCGTCAATGATGAACACACAACACCCAGTCATCACGAGGCAGAGAAAATCCCCGACCCCACCAGAAATCGACCCCGGGACCCCATGCTCGGGAAGCGAGAACGCTACCGCGAGACCACAAGAAGCGGACCTTTTTACTCTTTTAGTAAAATTAAGGAAATACAGAAGCGACAAGAGAGGGAGAAAAATAGAATGTGCCAAGTCATGAAAGAAATTAAGGAAACTCACAGGAAGGCTGATGAGATTGTCGAAACTGTAAATTATGGTCACGAATAAATTTAAGGGGAGGTTGAAGACATTAGGAAAATGACATATGAGACGCGATAAGTTGCGCTAGAGCCCAAATGTGAGGCAAGGACAGCAGGATTAGTAGCACGAGGTGCTCCGAAAAAATGCCCAAACTGCGCGAGAACAGGAAGCGCAAGAAAAGGTCGAAGTGAGCGCAAAAAAGGAGACTATTTCTGCCCTCAGAAAACGGGGACAGAGAGTAGCAGAAAAGACACAGGAAGAAATGTTAGAAATCGAAGACGAATAATCACATCTCACTACCCAGCTCAATGAGCAGGCGTATGAGATAAATATGCTAACGGATCACTCATGTAGAAATTCATCCAAAAGCAGTAGCACGTCGCCTGAGTTCGTTGGCTACCAGGAATCTCGAAGTCAAAATTTTGCAACCCAACCTGGAGCCCCATCCCCGGCTCAGGCTGATAAACGGCAACAGCGCCCGCGTGACGGGGTACGACGCACGGCTGAGCGCGCGCAGTCAGTAGCGCGTAGAGCACAAAGTATCGAGCCGGACCAAAACTACGCGCTACTCACAAGTATGGAAAAATAACTAAATGAACTTGATGACAGGAGACGAGCACACAGCAGTATTCACGGATCGGTAGGCCTTGAAGTATTGGGCGCACACGCGACAGAAGTAGGAGACAGTCCAGGGGCCAAAATTGTGAATATTTCGACTTCTATATCTACATCTACATCTACGTGATTATTCTGCTATTCACAATAAAGTGCCTGGCAGAGGGTTCAATGAACCACCTTCAAGTTCTCTCTATATCGTTCCACTCTCGAAAGGCGAGCGACAAAAACGAGCACTTAAACTTTTCTTTGCGAGCACTGATTTCTTTTATTTTATCGTGATGATCATTTCTCGCTGTGTAGGTGGGTGCCAACAGAATGTTTTCGCAATCGGAGGGCAAAACTAGTGATTGTAATTTCATTAGAAGCCCCCTCGCAACAAAAAACGCATTTAATGATGAATACTCCAATTCACGTATCATGTCTGTGACACTATCTCCCCTACTTCGCGGTAATACAAAACGAGCTGCCCTTATTTGTAATTTTTCGATGTCATCCGTCAGTCCCATCTGATGCGGATCCCACACCACACAGCAATTCTCCAGAACAGGGCGGACAAGCGTGGTGTAAGCAGTCTCTTTAGTAGACCTGTTGTACCTTCTAAGTGTTCTGTTAATGAATCGCAGTCTTTGGTTGGCTCTACCCACAACATTATCTATGTGATCTTTCCAAACATTTCTTCTAAATTCAAAATTTTCACGTTTACATGGAGAACCACAATTCATCACATCACAAGTCATAAATGGCCCAGGATGATAGGGATCTTCCCAAGTCATGCCCACTAGCATACAAATTGAAATTTGTCTGTGGATACCTGAAAGGTTCAATAGAAGAGCACGTGCGTAGAGTTGCAGAAAACTGTCGCAGCTACGAAGAATTCAGAGATGTTTTCCTGAAGACCTACTGGTCACAAGAAACCCAAGAAAGTATTAAACAGGAGATTATGTTAGGCAAGGATTACGAAGCATCAGAGTGCCGCAGTCTGGTAAAATTTTTTGAGACCCTTGTCAACTGCGATTGAGGTTCCAGGAACTGCTCATTGGCAAATGTAATGACACAATAGTTCTTCAAAAGCGCTCTACGAGAGTTAGACTTTGTGAAGGAAGCACGAAAGTCGAGGGACCGAATGAGATTTAATGAACGAAATCAGGTGGAAATAATGAAGGGCAAAACATAAATTGAAACAGGGCGACAAAAAACCAGTATCAAGGCCAGAGACTTAGGAATGACAGAATCAGACTGGGGCGTATGGTGGTACTTTTCAAGAGAACACAAATACCCACAGGAGAGGTATGAAAAATTCCAACCAATTCATGCAGCCGGACTGGAACTCAGCGCAAACAGGAAATGATGGAGGGGCAAGCAGGCGAAGTCGAAACGTGATCACCAGAATGACGTAGTGGAAATCAGACCACCTAAACTCTGAAACACAAACTGCAGCCGAAGTTCGCGGAGGAACTGACAGTCGGCAGCCGCAGCCTCAGCGCAAAACAAAGGTGCATATATATACATCAACACAGTTTTGAATAACCCCGGTTCCTATAACTCCTGAAGATAGAAGTTGACTCTGGATATTGTATCACAGACACAGTCCCTTTGATCAGAGATGTCACTGAACCCGCCCAACGACGCAAACAACCATGTATGAGCAGCGCCTATTAGACGAATCCAGTCATTCCACCAGGAAAGAGGTACACGGTTCGTGTTGTCTGTAGTTCAACGATGCCTAGACAGTCAATACCGCGGTTCGATTGCGTCCGCATTGTTACTTTGTGCCAAGGAGGGCTCTCAGCAAAGGAAATGCCCAGGCGTCTCAGAGTGAACAACAGCTCGGACATGGAGAAGACAGAGAGAGACAGCAACAGTCGATGACACGCCTCGCTCAGGTCGGCCAAGGGCTACTGCTGCAGTGGATGACCGCTACCTACGGATTATGGCTACGAGGAGCCCTGACAGCAACGGCACCATGTTGATTAATGCTTTTCGTGCAGCCACAGGACGTCGTGTTACGGCTCCAACTGTGCGCAATAGGCTGCTTGATGCGCAACTTCACTCCCAACGTCCATGGCGAGGTCCATATTTGCAACAACGACACCATGCAGCGCGGTACAGATGGGCCTAACAACATGCCGAATGGACTGCTCAGAACTGGTATCGCGTTCTCTTCACCGACAAGTGTCGCATATGCCTGCAATCAGACAATCGTTGGAGACGTCTTTGGAGGCAATCCGGTCAGGCTGAACGCCTTACATACACTGTCCAGTGAGTGCAGCAAGGTGGAGGTTCCCTAATGAATTGGGTTGGGATTATGTGGGGCCGACGTACTTCTCTAGTGGTCATGGAAGGCGCCGTAAGGGCTTTACGATACGAGAATGCCATCCTCCACCTGATAGTGCTACCACATCGGCAGCAGATTGGCGAGGCATTCATCTTCATCGACGACAATTCTCCGCCCCATAGTGCACATCTTGTGAATGATTTCATTCATCATAACGACATCGCTGACTAGAGTGGCCAGCATGTTCTCCAGACATGAACCCTGTCGATTATGCTTGGGATAGATTGAAAAGGGCTGTTTATGGACGACGTGACCAACCAACCACTCTGAGGGATCTACGCCGAATCGCCGTTGAGGAGTGGGACAATCTGGACCAACAATGCCTTGTCGAACTTGTGGATAGTATGCAGGACGAATACCGACATGCATCAATGTAAGAGGACGTGCTACTGGGTATTAGAGGTACCGGCGTGTACAGCAATCTGGACCACCACCTCTGAAGGTCTCGCTGTGTGGTGGTACAACATGCAATGTGTTGTTTTCATGAGCAATTGAAAGGGCGGAAATAATGTTTATGTTGTTCTCTATTCCAGTTTTCTGTACAGGTTCCGGAACTCTCGGCACCGAGGTGATGCACAACTTTTTTGATTTGTGTAATATCGGTAGTGGCAAACTCGTGCAGTTATATAGTTAAGGTAATGTTACGAATCATTTGTTTCCAATTCATTTATTTAGACGTTTAGTGTTTTGTTCTTTATTTGTTTGCACTTACACTTCTTGGATGATTTATTATTATAATTAGTGGATAAGATGATCTCCTGTTACTCTGGTCAATGAGTTTGGCGTTTGTAGATTTCTGTCCAGCATTTTTACTCTGATAATTTGGCGCAAATTTGAGACACACTGGTATGCTCTCATGTTTCACAGTTAGAAATTTATTTCGTGGACAGGAATGTGCAGATTTCTCGCGGAAACTTTTTGGGTTTGTGATAGAACTGGTTGATTCAACAATTGAACGTAGCTGTGTTAGTAGCATGACACACCATAGACATGGTATATGTTGGAATACCGTAGAATTTGCTGTTTTGATTCAGAAATAATTGCACAAATCTTGGAGACACAATTCGTCTCCGCAAGACCGCTACGGTCGCAGGTTCGAATCCTGCCTCGGGCATGGATGTTTGTGATGTCCTTAGGTTAGTTAGGTTTAACTAGTTCTAAGTTCTAGGGGACTAATGACCTCAGCGGTTGAGTCCCATAGTGCTCAGAGCCATTTGAACCATTTGAACAATTCGTCTCAAAATTCATCTTGGAATGTAGTAATGGTTTGGTTTCTTCCCCTGATATTGTGTGCATTGCCGGTGGGGCGTATGCACGGTCTGTCCCACCATTCGGATTGAGGAGGCAGTAGTGGGGACACAGAAGTTGATTTGCGGCCCGTAGTATATGTTGGAATACATCCAGCAAGTAGCTGAGGACGTAGATTGCAAGTGCTATTCTGAGATGAAGAGGTTGGCACAGTAAAGGAATTCGAGGCGGACTGCATCAAACCAGTCGCTGGTAGTACTTTTTCGTCTGTGGTTACCCTTTATGGATTGTCGCCAGTTGTGCGATGATGTTTGCCTTGTGGTATATCGATTGTTGATCGCCGGCGCCAGACGTGAGTAATCGGCAAAGTTTTGTATTACGTGTTGTGAGCACGTGGATTGCGAAACACGACAGTACGAGTTTAGATGACTACGAACGAAATGGCGAATGGGATCAGACTAAAAAAAGGATAAGATAATCCACAAATACTTATGCACTACAAATTATTTAAAAAAGGTATTTATATCTTTGGAGCAGCTGTTATTTGATATATATACGTCGATTTTTGGGAGTTATTGGTCAGTTTCAGATGAAAAGGTGAATTCGTTCCGATGTCTGATCGATTCTGACAGCACGGAAAGGAGTGTGCAGATAGTGTTGAGTGGAGAACTTGAACCCAAGGGGCCATAGTGGAGGGAGAGAGATGAATTGGAAGCCATATGTTCTGAGTGCAGTGACTGTGTGATTATGGGAAGCACCATTCAGTGGATCGTACCTGCAGAAGGACGTCTGGCCATATCACTCTCTTCCTTCTGCTTAGCGTCAGATAGGAGGGCTCTGGTTCACAAAACAATACACCTGGGACAGATGGCACTCAATTAAAAGATTTTCAGATGGCAGAATGTGGGTGGAGGAAGCCATTTAAGAGAGACGGCTGTAAACGGAACCTGGCCATTAAAATTGATACACCACGAAGATGACGTGCTACGGACGCGAAATTAAACCGACAAGAAGAAGATGCTGTGATATGCAAATGATAAGCTTTTCAGGGCATTCACACCAGGTTGGCGCCGGTGGCGACATCTACAACGTGCTGACATGAGGAAAGTTTCCAACCAATTTCTCATACACCAACAGCAGTTGACCGGCGTTGCCTAGTGAAACGTAGTTGTGATGCCTCATGTAAGGAGGAGAAATGCGTACCATCACGTTTCCGACTTTGATAAAGGTCGCATAGTAGCCTATCGCGATTGCGGTTCATCGTATCGCGACATTGCTGCTCGCGTTGGTCGAGATCCAATGACTGTTAGCAGAATATGGAATCGGTGGGTTCAGGAGGGTAATACGGAACGCCATGCTGGATCCAAACGGCCTCGTATCACCAGCAGTTGAGATGAGAGGCATCTTCTCCGGATGGCTGTAACGGATCGTGCAGCCACGTCTCGATCCCTGGGTCAACAAACAGGGGCGTTTGCAAGACAACAACCATCTGCACGAACAGTTCGACGACGTTTTCAACAGCAAGGACTATCAGCTCGGAGACAATGGCTTCGATTACCCTTACACTGCATCACAGACAGGAGAGCCTGCGGTGGTGTACTCAACGACGAACCAGGGTGCACGAATGGCAAAACGTCATTTTTTCGGATGAATCCAGGTTCTGTTTACAGCATCATGACGGTCGAATCCGTGTTTGGCGACATCGCGGTGAACGCACATTGGAAACGTGTATTCGTCATCGGCATACTGGCGTATCACCCAGCGTGATTGTATGGGGTGCCATTGGTTACACGTCTCGGTCACCTCTTGTTCGCACTGACGGCCATTTGAACAGTGGACGTTACATTCCAGATGTGTTACGACCCGTGGCTCTACCTTTAATTCGATCCCTGCGAAACCCTACATTTCAGCAGGATAATGCACCATCACGTTTCCGACTTTGATAAAGGTCGCATGTTGAAAATTAGGTGGACTGATAAGGTAAGGAATGAGGAGGTTCTATGCAGAATCGGAGAGGAAAGGAATATGTGGAAAACACTGATAAGGAGAAGGGACAGGATGATAGGACATCTGCTAAGACATGAGGGAATGACTTCCATGGTACTAGATGGAGCTGTAGAGGGCAAAAACTGTAGAGGAAGACAGAGATTGGAATACGTCAAGCCGGCCGCGGTGGTCTAGCGGTTCTAGGCGCTCAGTCAGGAACCGCGCGACTGCTACGGTCGCAGGTTCGAATCCTGCCTCGGGCATGGATGTGTGTGATGTCCTTAGGTTAGTTAGGTTTAAGTAGTTCTAGGTTCTAGGGGACTGATGACCTGAGAAGTTACGTCCCATAGTGCTCAGAGCCATTTGAACCAATACGTCAAGCAAATAATTGAGGACGTAGG
Source organism: Schistocerca nitens (assembly GCF_023898315.1). Lineage (NCBI taxonomy): Eukaryota > Metazoa > Arthropoda > Insecta > Orthoptera > Acrididae > Schistocerca > Schistocerca nitens. The sequence goes on from NC_064614.1 coordinate 28,059,692, forward strand.
TTGCAAGTGCTACTCTGAGATGAAGAGGTTAGCACAGGAAAGGAATTCGTGGCGGGCCGCATCAAACCAGTCAGCAGACTGATGACTAACAAAAAAAAAATGCACGACCACATGTTTTAGGTCCTGTACGGTCCTTTCTGGATACAGAAAATGTTCGACTACTGCCCTGGCCAGCACATTCTCCAGATGTTTCACTAAGTGAAAACGTCTGATCAATGGTGTCCGAGCAAATGGCTCGTCCCAATATGCCAGTCACTACTCTTGATGAACTGTGGTATCGTGTTGAAGCTCCATGTCATCCAAGCTGTGTTTGACTCAATGCCCAGGCGTATGAAGGCCGTTATTATGGCCAGAGGTGGTTGTTCTGGGTACTGATTTTTCAGGATCTATGCACCCAAATTGCGTGAAAATGTAATCACGTGTCAGTTCTAGTATAATATATTTGTCCAATGAATATCCGTTTATCATCTGCATTTCTTCTTGGTGTAGCAATTTTAATGGCAATGACTGTCTGGGAAGCCTAAGAGCCGTATTTCAGAAATTGCAAATGGTCAGACTGGAAAGATTAGATCTCTCTGTAAATGAGGGCGTCTGTTCTCGTCTTGGTATTTTTTTTTATGTCAAAACATGGCCATGTTTAGCGTTAGAATGACGACTCCCTATCCTAAAATCTACTTTTTCCAGACAATCGGGATTTGGAGTCGCTGATAGGCTCCTGTCAGGATATTCAATTGGAGGCTTGCACCTCCAGCATGGGGACCCCGGTGCTGTGTCTGGATTGGCTACCATACCAAGAACATTTAAGAGGAGAGATTCAATGAGTAGAGGATAGTTCGATTGGTCTGTACAATGTGGGGGAGATTTTATTTTTGCTAATTCGGCTCCTGTATCGAGGCTTGCTGGAAAATGGTGAAGATTCTTTGCCTTCTTCATCTTCTGGTGCTTCCCTGGTGAAGAACTTTCGGTCTGTATCTCGTAGTGGACTAAGAACCAGTGGCAGTTTCCAACTCTGCCGGCAGTGGAACTGCGTATCATCTCTGACAATTCGTGTGTCATGAGGGTGAACTAATTCGTCCTGAGTCGGCCATCTGCCTTTTGACAATTCCAGCATGCACTGTCATGTCTGGTTGTCAGATTGGTTTGTACAGACCAGTGAAAGACTGCACCTCACTCTGAAATGTGCTGGACTTTCAGGGCTCAGATAAAGAAGTTTCCCGAATTATGATAATCAGGACGCGAGACCACCTTAGCTTGCAAATATTCGTGGATTTGTCACAACATTACAGCTGCCACAATGTGTCACTCCTCGCCCACACCATTCTATTTCCTATTGCCACGTGAATGAAGGCGAAAGTGTAAAACGCAGCTGCTCCGCCATAGGGTTGTTAAATGATTATCACAGCTCCCTTTTGTCAACTGACCTTAGTTTGTGGTACACTTGGTTGTAGTTGGTTCAATTGAAATAGAGATGGGCCTCACAGAGGATTCATGTAAACATAGTCAGATTGCATTGTAAAAGGGTTTAATTCAGGTTAGAAATTTTTTACCTACCATCCAAATGCATGCCTTGCCATTCAAACACCATCTCTTCTCTGATTTGTGTTTGTAACTTTTCGCATAAGATTTATGAGCTAGTTGTAGTTATAAAACTATTAATAATTTATGACATTATTTTGTAAACTTAAGTACGCCAATGTTCTCATTCATACTCCCTCAACTATTCACTGTTTTTTATTAGTAAATTTACTCATGCAAATTTTGTTACCTATGGCTAAGGCCACTTTCAGACCTCAAGTTAATAATCACATTAATTAATTTAATAAGACTGAACCTTAAACTGCTGGTGTACCCATGTAGCACCAAAATAAATTAAAAACAGTGAATATTTGAGGGAGTATGAATGAGAACAGTGGCGTATTTAAGTTTACAAAATAATGGCATAATTTATTAATGGTTTTATAACTACAACTAGCTCATAAATCTTATGCGAAAAGTTACAAACACAAATCAGAGAAGAGATGGTGTTTGACTGGCAAGGCATGCATTGGGGTTGCAGCTATACAAATTCTAACCTGAATTAAACCCTTTTACAATGCAATATGACTGTGTTTACATGAATCCTCTGTGAAGCCCATCTCTATTTAAATTGAACCAACTACAACCACGCATACCACAAACTAAGGGTCAACTGAGAAGAGGGAGCGGTAGTAATCATTTAATAACCCTATGGCGGAGCAGCAGCATTTTACCCTTTCACCTATATATATTGTAGCTCACGATTTGTAGGCTACAAGATAGTACTTTTCTTTATGTAAAAATAGCATTACGCAGACATATATTTATGGTTAAAGTACGCGACGGCTTGCGATATAACATCATTGTCTGGGAACATGAAGTCCATGAATGGCTGCAAATGATCACCAAGAAGCTTAACATAACCATTTCCATTGAACGATCCTTTCAGTTGGACCAGTGCATTCCATCTAAAGATAGCTCACACCGTTATGAAGACCTGCACCAGGCGGGCCGAATAGCCCCACGGTGTCTTCCAGCCAATAACGCCGTACGAGCATTTCCTTTCATTTCTCTCTTGTCCTTTTTCACCGAAAACGTAGCGCTCCCCATTGCAATTAGTACAGCTGCACCGAGCGTGAAGAGATTCAGGGGAACCGCTTATGCAACCAGGCCGAACGTCCCAGGAGAGTATTAATGGCAGGTAGTTTGCCGGAACCGGCGCTCCTTCGCACCGGCAACCGGTCCGCTGCATTATTTACGCGCGTGACGTTAATTACTCAGACGAGCGCGACCGCCAGAGAACAAGCCCGCATCGCCGTGCTGCCGGAGAGAGTCTGAAAGGAATTCCCGGAGCGGGAAGCGTCCAACCAGCTGCAGTTCCCCCTCTGGCTAGAGCAGCAGCGGCGCCGCGGTCGATGCGATTCGATGCGTGGAGGTGGAAATTGTGGCGATCCTCCGCACGCGCTGCTTCCGCCTCCAACAGGTTAATAACGAGCGGAACACAGCCGACTCCCGTAATTAATCTCGCGAGAGCGTGCGCGGGTAATGGCCCCTACGTGCCTTAGTTCCACTCAAATTCTCTCTCTGCTCCGTCCACACTCATACATATGCACACACACAAGCTTGCGTGAGAGCCTCCGCACTTGCACAATTTCAGGGAAACTATGATGAACGATCCTCTTGATCCTCTCTTATGTCAATGTCCACTGAATTTCCGCTCCAATCATTGTCTCCAAATATTCGAACTTACGCACTCCTCTTTCGACCTTCGCATCTGCCTGCCGCATCCCAGACCAATCGTGTATCATTTTCAGCCCTCCATCCTCTCCTATCCGCACCGCAGGTTTTCTATATTCCTCACATACTTGTCAACAACCAGCAACTTGTCTCTTCCGTCATAAACAATCCTGCAGCTCCACCCTGTTATGCTTGTACATCTCCCAAACCTAGCACCAACAATCACCCTACATCTACATCTATATGATTATTCTGCAATTCAGAATTAATTGTCAGCCAGAGGTTTCACCGAACCACTTTCAAGCTATTTCTTTACTGTTCTCTCGAACAACGGCTGGAAAAACGAACACACAAATCTTTAATTATGAGCTCTGATTCCTCGTATTTTATTATGATTGTTATTTCTCCCTAACCTAACCTTTGGTGCCAACAAAAAAAATTTTCACGGTGTGATGAGAAGATCTTGCTGCAATTCACATGTCATGTCTGTGGCACCCTCTCCCCTACACCACGATAGTACAAAACGAGCTGCCCTTCTTTCCACTTTTTTCGATGTCCTCCATCAATTTTATCTAATACGAATCCCACACTGCACAGCAGCACTCCAGAGAGGACGGACAAGCGTAATGTAAATAGTCTCTTTAGTTGACCTGTTGCCTTTTCTAAGCGCTCTGCCAATAAATCGCAGTCTTTGGTTTGCTTCCCCCCATAACATTATCTATGTGATCGTTCCATTTTAAGATAATCGTAATTGTAATTCCTAAGTATTTAGTTGAACATACAGAGTTTGGAATTGTATAATTTATAGTGTAACCGAAATTTAGCGGATTCGTTTTAGTAATCTCGTGGACAACTTTACACTTTTATTTAGAGTCAATTGCCAGTTTTCGCAACAAACTGATATGTTGTCTAAATCATTTTGCATTTTTTTGTTAATCTGATGACTTTATAAGACGGAAGATGACAGCATCACCTACAAACAGTCTAAGAGAGCAACTCAGATTGTCTCCTAAATAGTCGATGTAGATCAGGAACAACAAAGAGCCTGCAACATTTCCTTGCGAAAAGCCAGATATGTCGGTTTTACTGGAAGACTTTCTGTCAGTTACTATGAACTGCAACTTTTCTGACAGGAAATCACGAATCCATTCCCACAACTGAGACGATACTTCGTAGTTATCCTGTTTGATTGGAAATCGCTTGCGAGGAACAGTGTCAAAAGCCTTCTGGAAATCTAAAGATATGAAATCAGTTTGACATCCTCTGTCGATCGCACCAATAAAATGTAAATGTCGTGTGACTAGAACCTCCCGTCGGGTAGACCGTTCGCCGGGTGCAAATCGTTCGATTTGACGCAATTTCAGCGTCTTGATGATGATTAGGGCAAGACAACACCCAGTCCCTGAGCGGAGAAAATCTCCGACCCAGCCGGGAATCGAACCCGGGCCCTTAGGATTGACGTTCTGTCTCGCTGACCACTCAGCTACCGGGGGCGGACAATCGCACCACTTACTTCGTGAGGATACAGAGCTAGTTGTGTTTTACAAGAACGATATTTTCTGGCTATTCGCCAGTAATTTGTTTTCTTCGAGGTAATTCATAATGTTCGCACACGATATATATTCCAAAATCCTACTGCAAATCCATATTCTGTCTTAACGGAGCTTCAACCACCTCCCATAATCTGACCGCGCGATGAGTTCAGCGACCTACTCACTCTTCCACATTTACACATAATGCCAAGGCCACTCTTTTCCTCAGTCATCTTTCTCCTTTCCGACATATTACCAGTATATCCCAAAATCAATCATACAGCATTTTTTTTGAGGTACTTGTTCCCTGACTACTTCCTTGTGCCCCCACCACGAATTACTGTCTTAACGTCTTCGTATCAGAGTCCGCATGAATGCCCTGTTTTCACGTACTGATCTGCTGTTTTTCCCTCTTTGCTGTGTCTATCATGTTTTGTTTTGATACTATCTCCTCTACTCCACCTACTTCATTGTTCGAACTTTCTTCTTCTTTCTTCGTTTGGGTCATCTAAGGACCACGCATCAATTTCAATGCTTCCTTCTTTGTTGTTCTTTTTTTTCCTCCAGTATTGTTTCATCTTTTCACTATGTATCCTTTTTGTCTCCTCGGACCATTTTGACCCTGTCTTCTTGTTCCTCTTGTCTTGGAATCCTTCCATTTTTAATATTTTCCTCTTGAAACTCTCTCTTTCTGTTGCTTCTTTTTCACTTATGTTGTTTCTTTCCAAAGCTTTCCTAACTTCTGGAATTCGGGCTATTGTTGACTTCTTTTGCCAAAGATATTTAAAAATTCTTTCTGTATAAGTGTCCAAAGAATACCACTCACCTCTTTCGTAGTGTGTCATTTATGTTTTCTATGTTGAGATAAACTTCTTCATTGCTTCTTAATTCCATACCTCTAATTTTTTGGTGGTCCAAGTGTCTTTCGAATAATTTTCCTTTTAAAGACTTCAAGTTTGTGTAATTTGTAGTTCACTACTAAAAATTCGCTTGCATAAAGACATTCTGGTTTTACTACTGTGTTGCAGTGCTGTATCTTCAAGACACATTTTATTGTAGACATTCCTAGTTATTTCATAAGCTCTCTCCATTTTATGTACTCTTTCTTCTATAGTGAATTTTTCTAAGCCATTTCCTTGGATAATTTCTCCCAAATATTTAAATTTATTTATCCTCTTTTTCTGGCCAATATCTGTTGCTAGGGATTCCGGAGCATTTTTTATACTTGTCACAATTTTTTTTTCCAGCAGACATTCTTAAACCTGATTTGTTGGCTATTTCTTCTAAGAGATTGATTTGTATTCCAGAATTTGTTAGGTTTTCATACAGAATGGCAAAATCATTCGCAAATGCTAAACAGTGAATTTCAGTACCGTTGTTTTTAGTTCCCAGTCTGATTGGTGACAGCTTCTCTTCTTTTAATTTTTGTTTCCATTCTCTTACTATTTTCTCTAGTACGCCGTTAAAGAGGAGTGGAGACAGGCCATCCCCTTGCCTTACACCTGTTTTTATGTTGAATGCCTTCGATATTTCACCCTGAAACTTTACTTTTGATTTGATGTCTGTGAGCATTTTTCCTATTTTAGATTTGATGCCAAATTCTCTAGTCACTTTATCTAGTGTTTCCCTATCAACTGAGTCAAATGCCTTTTTAAAATCTTCGGACTTGCGTAAGTCTGTGACGAATAATGGACTTTAGTTTGTAAATCTTTTCTGAGCAAGATCTGTCCTTTCTAAATCCGCTCTGATACTCTCCCAATTGGCTATCCCGTGTTGCTTCTACAATGTTTAGTAGTATTGTTCAAAATATTTTATAGCCCACTGGCAACAAAGATATACCTCTGTAGTTGTTTACATTTTGCTATTCACCTGTCTTGTGCAAGGGATGGATGAGAGCTACTTTCCAGTCTTCTGGTATCTTTTCAGTTCCCCATATTTCTTCTAACATAAGCTGAAGGTGAGTTATAATTTTTGGTTGAGACGATTTAATAAGTTCAGCTGTAAATTGAGTCTTCTCCACTGGCTTTGTCGTTTTTCAGGGTACTTATTGCTTTTTTAAATTTCTTCAGCTGTAGGTGGTGGATCTGCTTCTGTTTTTTTCATGGAGATCTAGAAATTCTAGCTTATAGTTTGGTTCTTCACAGTTCAATAATTTTTCAAAGTACTTTCTTAGTATTTTACAATTCTGGCTGTTGCTTAGGCCTACTTTACCCTTTTTCATCTGTGGAGCAAATACTTGGAACTTGGTAGCCCTTTAGATGACTTTTAAACATCTGATACAAATTCTGGGAGTTATTTTTTACAAAGTTGTTTTGTATTCCAAGAAATTGTGACTTCTCAAAAGATCTTATAGCCCTCTTTATTATTTTTGCTGTTTCTTTCCTTTGCATTCTAAATGCATCAAGATGTTCAGGCTTCCCAGAACATTTCCATTTTTCCACTGCTTTGTTCTTTCTGTAACTGCTACTTCACAGATTTCATTACACCACACTTTCTTCTTCATTTTTGTTATTCCAAATACATTTCTCGCTGCCCTGTTGATTTCTTTCAAGATTTATTCCCATTACCCTGATTTAGTTCCTTTAATTTCTTCCTGAAATTTTTTTACTACTTCTTTGGTGATGTTGAGCCTGTCTGTATTGTATTTGATTAATTTTTGCTGTCTCTTTTGGTTTTTACTGGGGAGAAGTTTCAGTTTAATATTAGCCAGGTAATGATCAGAATCAAATTTCCTGTTTATTGCTACTTTTACATTCATGATTTCTTTAAAATTGCATTTAGAAATAGCCACGTCACCCAACTGGAACTCCCCTAGCATTACATTCAGAGAGATCCATGTTTTTGCCCTTTTTTTTGGTAATTTTTTGAAGGAGATTGACATTACCTTCAACTGAAATGTTCTACAAAGAGTGATTAGTCTTGTGCCATTTTTGTTTGTTCTTTTATGAGCTGGAAAATATCCTATTATTTTTCGAAACGATTTTTCCCTCGCTATTTGTCCATTAAAATCCCACAGTAGTATAACAACATTTGATTTTGGAATTTTTGATATTTCTTCTTCTAGAAGTTCCCAGAATCTTCTACTTTACTTGGATTTTTCTTATTCTTAACATTGATTGGAGCATGGTAACTAACGAAGGTATACTGTTTATTTTTGCATTTAACTGTGAGAAGAGTTTGTCTTTCTGAACTGGACTTGAAGTCTCTAATGTTATATAATAAATTTTTATGAACATAGAAAGCGGAACCAAGTATTGGCATGCCTTTCATGACTTTTGCTGCTGGTTTTGTAACATTTTCATCCAAAAATCTTGTTTCTCGAACTGCTAAAATTTGTATTTCATGCTTATGTAAGATAATTTCAAGTTCTTTTTGTTTACCAATTTTTAGTAATGAGTTTACGTTCAGGGTGCCCGCAAAGATTTTCCTTTTGAACTTGAGTTTGGAAGGATACCAAGGATTTTCCGACTTATCCTTAATGCAGATGTTGGGACTCCAAAGAGCCCTCGGTCCCGATGCATTGCATAAAGCAATGGTGGATTCCTCTTTCGAGTTACCACGTGGGGTAGTGTTTTCTTCTAGCGAACTTTCCATTCTGAAATTGAAATTGTACATTGTACATGGTAGGAAATATATTCCAAGGTAAGATCGGATTGTTAGTCCGAAATGATTATTTTTCATGGTCTTCTCCATTAGGTTCTTGCGCTCTCTCTGCCGTTGGGAGTTAGGAGTCCTCTTCCGCCTTTGTGACCGTTGACCGTACTTCACCTGTAACCCTAGGCAGGGGCCCTCACAGTGTGCTACCATCCGGAACCAGATGGACCCAGGTTTTCTTCCTCATTGCTTGGGATATGAGAGCCAGGGCTTGGAACCGGCAGTGGCGGAGTTGGTTCCAACTTTATTGTTAAATGTATTGTTAAGTGTATCGTTAATCTCATTTGTGCTACTCCTCATTACTTTCGTCATCCTTCGATTCATTCTCCGTCCATATTCTGTAGAAATTAGACTGATCCCCACATTTACCCGGCCCTGTAATTCTTCTTCTCATTCACTGACATTAGCAACATCGTCAGCGAATTTTGCCACTTCATATTCTTTCATCCTGTATTTTAATGTGACTTATAAGCTTCCATTTCCGCCATTATTTCTTCGATATATAGCTCTGTAGTTGTACATATTGCGTGTTATCCGTTATTCCCTGCAGCTGACTTCTGTTTTCCTCAGAAATTCGACCTAGTACTACTTTGTATCGTAGAATGCTTTTTCTAGGTTGACAATTCCTATGAAGGTTCCTTGCTGCCGTTATCAATCGCAATGTCAGAACTAATTCTCTACTGGCCTTACTTTTCCGGAAGTTTCACTGATCATTATGAAACTCATGCTCAGTATATTTTCCATTCTTCTACATATTATTGTTGTCAGCAACTTGACAGCATGAGCCGTCACGCTGATTTACCAGTAGCCCTTCCACTTATCTGTAGGTCCTCTGTTCGGAATTGCGCGCATGAAATCTTTCCGGAAGTCCAAAAGTATGATGGTATGTTTCACATATTGAATGGTAAAAGTTCGATTGGTGGGCTGTAACAAAAAACTCAAGGGGTTCTTTCACGCTGTAACTTACGAATGCATGTCAGTATATTTGAATGTGAACTATACAGTTTATGTAGTACGCAGATATCACTGCTGACAGCAATGCATTTGGAACGAATGGGGTTGAAATATATAGAAAGAGAAAAACTGACCATGTACGAGAACGATTCTTCATGCTCCGTCTGAAAAAGTCACCTACAGGGGTAGCCAGTGGTAACTGTATACCAAACATGATAAAATCAAGAAATAAAACGGTAATAATTGTGGGTAATATCACCCGAGGATTCCCTCTCCTAAAGCTTTTGCTTCCAAACACAGTAATACAGCCTGTCTAATGATAACTTGAACGAGCATTGAAATAACACTCAATCGAAAAATAGCCTTGGAAGCCTTAAACACCCACCTACTTAACATGCAAAAGTAACCTCATAACAGATCAACTACTACATCATTCATGAGATCCGTAAGGCAGTATACAGTAGAGGACATGTTGATGCCTTGTTTATTGACTTCCAAAGAGCCCTCGATATAACTCCACAGACAGGTATAGAGAAAAGACGTACATACGGAATATCAATGTGGAAGTTGTGAGGTGGGAGACAGGTGCGGCTAGATGCGCAGCGTTTTGACAGGCAGCGAGAGCCTAGATACCGGCGAGCAAGAGCCTCTGCCGTTGGAGAAGCATGCGGACCACGGTGTAGGCCCGCTGTGAGAGGGACAGCAGTCAGTGTAACTGGTTACCGAGAGTGGTTTTCTCCGGGAGCGTGGCGTGAGGCCGAAAATTATTTTACGGCTGCCGCGTAAGTAAAAGCCACACCAATAATGAAACAAGACGAAATAAATCTCGGGTGAACAGCCTGGTATGAGTGTGCATACGACACAGTATTTCGGTAATCGACCACGTTGACATCATCAGGTGCGCTGATGTACTGACCGGCAGTGGGCCGACGCCAGGTATATATAGGACAATCCCCCTCCCGCTCCTCCCTCAGGCGCTTCCTATGAGTCGGTACGGTCCGCGTCCCGCGCGCGGTCCAGGTGCAGCGTCCGTTCTCCCGCCGTCTGGGCGCTGCGTCCCAGGTCTTCTCGTTCAGGAGGGTCTGCCGGCACCGCTCTCGTTATTCTTCCCTCCTCCCCCGAAGTCTGTACACTCTGGGAAAAATCCTTTTTCTTCTTAATACGGGTGTTCGCGGTTTCCCACGCCTTGCTAACAATGTAACCGCTGCCACGATTTAGTTGTGGCTCCCTTACTCTGATCTCTATGGCTTCTTTGATGACACAGTCCCAGTATTTGGAAGTCTGTGTCGTAATCCATGCTGTGGAGTTCCGACAGGCAATGCTCAGCCATTGCCGACTTACTGGGCTGTAGCAGTCTTGTGTGCCGTTGATGTTCTCGGCATCGGTCCTCAATGGTACGAATGGTCTGCCCTATGTATACACTACCGCATTGGCAAGGTACCTGATAAACCCCTCATTTACGTAGACCAAGGTTGTCCTTGACACTACCAAGAAGGCTCTTGGTTTTGCTTGGAGGATACGGCCCCACAAAACGGAATACTAGCCAGGGCCGCTTCCTCCTGAGGTTCATCCTCAGTTTCCGCCGGTGCTTCAGGTGTTGGGCGTAGAGCCTTTCGAACTTGCCCTTCCTTGTAACCGTTCTTCCGAAACACGGTCTTCAGATGGTCCAATTCTTGTTGGAGACTGTCCCTGTCGGAGATGGTGTGAGCTCTGTGTACAAGAGTTTTGAGCACGCCGTTCTTTCGTGTCGGGTGGTGACAGCTATCCGCATGTAGGTACCAATCGGTGTGCGTCTTCTTTCTATACACGCTGTGGCCCAAAGTGCTGTCAGCTCTTCTTCTAATCAAAACATCTAGGAAAGGGAGCATCCCATCCGTTCGATCTCCATGGTGAACTTAATATTCTCGTGTCTGGAGTTGAGATGTGTGAGGCAGTCTGCCAGTTTATCTCTTCCCTGTGGCCAGATAACGAAGGTATCATCCATATATCTAAAGAAACAGGTGGGTTTTAGAAGTACTGATTCAAGAGCTTAAGGAATTTGACATACTGGTGAGCTTCCTTAGATATGTGGATGATACCGCACCGACTCATAGGAAGCGCCTGAGGGAGGAGCGAGAGGGGGATTGTCCTATATATACATGGCGCCGGCCCACCGCCGGTCAGCACATCAGGCACCTGATGATGGCAACGTGGTCGATTGCCGAAATATTGTGTCCTATGCACACTCATACCATGCTGTTCACCCGAGATTTATTTCGTCATAAAATACGCCTGGAGAAATTGAAGAATCACAATAATAACATAGATAGGCAATGACACCAAACGATAAGTGTGAGGTCATCCACAGAGTGCTAAAAGTAAACTTCGGCTTCACGATAAATCAGTCTAATCTAAAAACCGTAAATTCAACTAAATACCTAGGTATTACAATTACGAACAAATTAAATTGGAAGGGACACATAGAAGATGTGGGGAAGGCTAACCAAAGACTGCGTTTTATTGGGAGGACACTTAGAAAATGTAACAGATCTACTAAAGAGACTGCCTATACTACACTTCCCTGTCCTCTTTTAGAATACTGCTGCGCGGTGTATGATCCTTAAAAGATAGGAGTGACGGAGTACATCTAAAAAGTTCAAAGAAGGGCAGCACGTTTTGTATTATCGCGAAATATGAGAGAGAGTGTCACAGAAATGATATAGGATTTGGGCTGGACATCGTCAAACGAAAGGCGTTTTTCGTTGCGACGGAAACTTCTCACAAAATTCCAATCACCAACTTTCTCCACCGAATGCGAAAATATTTTGTTGACACCGACCAACATAGGGAGAAAAGATCACCACGATAACATGAAGGAAATCAGAGCTCGTACGAAAAGATATAGGTGTTCGTTCTTTCCGCGCCCTATACGAGAGTGGAGTAATAGAGAATTGTGAAAGTGGTTCGATGAACCCTCTGCCAGGCACTTAAATGTGACTTGCAGAGTATCCCTGTAGATGTAAACGTAGAAAGACAGAAACGAGGTGAGCAAGCGCGTCTAGAGAGCACTCCGTTAGATATAATAGTGCTGTCAATGATGCCGATAAAAGATATAAACCTGCCTATTATCTATAAAAATTAATAGCTTTTGAATACTCTACGAGATTTTAACGAATAAGTTCTTGAACAGTTCTACAGGAAAATACTTACAGAAAATGTATTGCAGACGTACAATCTGAGTTACGAGGTAGAATGTTAATTCCTAGGGTTAAGAAACGCATTTTACTACAAAATAAGTAGCAGTAGAATACGTGAAGCGGTAGTGTTAGAGGATACAACAGTTATGTGTAAATGCATGAGTTTCCTTAGATTTAAAACGAGAAGTAGTAAGTAATGATACTTTTACTCGTTTCACTGAAACAGATGCTAATAAATCAAAACCCAGACATTCCAGAAAAAGGGTAATATCGCCGAAGAAAAGCTGGTGAAATTCTAGTACTATCTCAAGTACAATACATAAGCAGCGACAACTTTAATGTAACTTGTATTCGTAATAAAGATCTCACAATAGAGCTATTACATTACATTTTCTGATAAAAAGTCAATCTACTGACATATTTAAATTTCCAAGGAATCAGTCTGCAAACTCAAATCACGTAAAGAGTTTGTATGTGTAGTTTCAATGGTAATATACGCTGAGGTGACATGAGTCATGAGACAGCGATGTGCACATACAGGGTGTTACAAAAACTTTCAGGAAACATTCCTCCCACACAAAGAAAGAAAATATGTTGTGTGGACATGTGTCCGGAAACGCTTACTTTCAATGTTAGAGCTCATTTTATTACTTCTCCTCAAATCACATTAATCATGTAATGGAAACACACAGCAACAGAACGTACCAGCGTGACTTCAAACACTTTGTTACAGGAAATGTTCAAAATGTCCTCTGTTGGCGAGGATTCATGCATCCACCCTCCGTCGCATGGAATCCCTGATGCGCTGATGCAGCCCTGGAGAATGGCGTATTGTATCACAGCCGTCAACAATACGAGCACGAAGAGTCTCTACATTTGGTACCGAGGTTGCGTAGACAGGAGCTTTCAAATGCCCCCATAAATGAAAGTCAAGAGGGTTGAGGTCAGGAGAGCGTGGAGGCCATGGAATTGGTCCGCCTCTACCAATCCATCGGTCACCGAATCTGTTGTTGAGAAGCGTACGAACACTTCGACTGAAATGTGCAGGAGCTCCATCGTGCATGAACCAGATGTTGTGTCGTACTTGTAAAGGCACATGTTCTAGCATCACAGGTAGAATATCCCGTATGAAATCATGATAACGTGCTCCATTGAGCGTAGGTGGAAGAACATGGGGCCCAATCAAGACATCACCAACAATGCCTGCCCAAACGTTCACAGAAAATCTGTGTTGATGACGTGATTGCACAATTGCGTGAGGATTCTCGTCAGCCCACAGATGCTGATTGTGAAAATGTACAATTTGATCACGTTGGAATGAAGCCTCATCCGTAAAGAGAACATTTGCACTGAAATGAGGATTGACACACTGTTGGATGAACCATTCTCAGAAGTGTACCCGTGGAGGCCAATCAGCTGCTGATAGTGCTTGCACACGCTGTACACGGTACGGAAACAACTGGTTCTGCCGTAGCACTCTCCATACAGTGACGTGGTCAACGTTACCTTGTAGAGCAGCAACTTCTCTGACGCTGACATTAGGGTTATCGTCAACTGCACGGAGAATTGCCTCGTCCATTGCAGGTGTCCTCGTCGTTCTAGGTCTTCCCCAGTCGCGAGTCACAGGCTGGAATGTTCCGTGATCCCTAAGACGCCGATCAATTGCTTCGAACGCCTTCCTGTAGGGACACCTTCGTTCTGGATACAAACGTACCGCGCCACAGCTATTGCCCCGTGCTAATCTATACATCAAATGGGCATCTGCCAACTCCGCATTTGTAAACATAGCACTGACTGCAAGACCACGTTCGTGATGAACACTAACCTGTTGATGCTACGTACTGATGTGCTTGATGCTAGTACTGTAGAGCAATGAGTCGCATGTCAACACAAGCACCGAAGTCAACATTACCTTCCTTCAATTGGGCCAACTGGCGGTGAATCGAGGAAGTACAGTACATACTGACGAAACTAAAATGAGCTCTAACATGGAAATTAAGCGTTTCCGGACACATGTCCACATAACATCTTTTCTTTATTTGTGTGTGAGGAATGTTTCCTGAAAGTTTGGCCGTACGTTTTTGTAACACCCTGCATACAAATAGCGGCAGTATCGCTTACACAAGGTATAAAATGGCAGCACATCGGCGGAGCTGTCATTTGTATTCAGGTGATTCGTGTGAAAGCTTTCCGGCGTGATTGTGGCCACACGATGGCAATTAACAAACTTTGAACGCGGAATGGTAGATGGTGCAAGATGCGTGGGACATTATATTTCGGAAATCGTTAGCGAATTTAAGGGGCTCCGGAACGCCCTATACTTGCAATGTTAAAATAACGCTTATAAATTACATCTTTCCTCACAAAGTATTTGAGGTAGGAAGTTGAACTTTTTTCAGATTATTTATTGGAATATGGGCTACAACTTAACACAGGGATTTTACAAAATCTTAGTTCAGTTATTAAAGATGATTTTTTTTCAATTGTAATGAAAATTCACAACATTTTTTTGCAATTTTTTATTTATGTATTCAGAAATATACAGTTTTCTGGAAAAAGGCTGTGTTAAATTATGCAGAAGATACTGTGTAACATTTACTGAAAGTTTGGAACAAATATGTTTGGAAGATCCTTAGAAAACATGTAATTAGTATGAGAAAATAAAAGTTTTGGGAATCGAGCGACAAAGATTGCATTAACTTTTTAGTGCATTCCAGGTCCATAGGATGGATTATCTTCATCCTCTGCAACTTCCTCCTCCAGCTTCCTCTTGTTCCTCCTCCTGTTTACTCTTGCTTGTATTTCTAGACTCTTTACAGCCCTGTCGGCAGACCGAAGGCGTTCCTTGTCTAAAGCAAGCATCGCTCGCTGTTGTGTTCGTAGATTTTGCTACCATTTTCTTCAGTTGCAGTTACTGCAACACTGTTCCAAAAGGTGGTCATGTATGAACAGTTATCTCATTTCAGTTGTATTTCACTAGCAAGTCCTACGTGCTTTATTATGGAGAGTTCCAGACCAACTTCACTACAATGAATACATCTTACACAGTTTGAAAAAATTCCTCTGAGAACCGACATATCAAATATTTCATTCACATCCGATTCGCCCATAAAACATTCATAGTTTTCACTCATTGAACCAAGCTTCTTCTGTGAAGTATTTTCTTTCCCACTTTGACTGCTATGGGCAGGTGTACTTGAGAGATTAGGTTCACTCACTCGGTTATCGTCTTTATTGTTTACAGTAATAACACATACCTTTGGCTTTCCAACATTTCTCCTTTTCTTAAAAGCCTTCAGAGGATTTCTAATAACTTTACTTTTACTCATTATTATACTTCAACAAAACAGAGACTCAAGAAACAGAATTAATTATGAATATTTTCGAGATAACGACAGAGTAAATAAACATGAAACAATCGACAATCACACCAGCGATATATATTGAACCATCACAGGTTAGCCACAACACATACTAAAATGTACCTGATGAACACGGACGTTAATAATAACACCATTTGACAGCAGTTTAACGGCGCCACAGTGGGTCACGCCCATGTAGAACACATTTCAAAAAAAATTTAAAAATAGTTGTAGTCTTCGGAATTGAATAAATTATATATCTATTAAAAGGTAATAGTCTGCAGATTCATAAAACGCAAAAAAGTTAAAATTGAACTTTTCATGATTTTGAGCCTTGCATGGGGGCTTAATTAAAATAAAATGCACATAATTTTAATTTTTTGCTTTAGTAGCTGTCTGTTCGGTTACGAAGTCTCGTATCGGTTGGCCCTGAGTAGTATTATTACGCTATCTGACTGCATAGAGCAATAACAAAGAATGAAATGGAAATTTTCATTAACACAATTAATTAATTAAGTCCCCAGCAACTATAAAACCTACGAAACCAAAGCACAAGTGTAACTGTTCTGTGTGTGGAAGTATGACTCAACGTACGCATCTGGCACGGTTCTTCTTCAATAACACAAGAAATTTTAAATATCATTTATACTGAATTAATTAAAGAAAATAAAAATACCATAATTACTCAAGAAAACCAGAATTACACTCTAATACAAGAACACAAGCCAGATGCTTTGTTGACTGAACCTGTAATGACGCATTATTTAAAACATGGAAATAATGAAAAATAAATCAAGTTTCATTACCTTCATATATTGACCAAAATCACTCTAATCATTACAATATATCTCCACACCGACTCGCTATTACCACATCTCAACAAGAACTTTTCAGTATCACATCTCAGCAAGCACTCTCTACTAGCACATCTCAACAAACACTCTCTGCTACGAGTTCTTAACAAGCACTGACTACCACGAGCTCTCCCCAAGCACTGACTACTACGAGTTCTCAATAATCACTGCCCACTACGACATTTCAATAATCACTGCCAGTGGAGGCGGCGGAACAATGCTCTCTAGCGCGATCTCTGGCGCTGTGGCTCAGTGTAGCCACCTTTCATATGCCCTTCCTCCACGGGCTAGAATTTGATGGTATTTTTGCCAGCATTGGTGGTGAAAATACCACCAAATTCGTCAAAAAAAAAATACAGACAAAAATAAAAGATAATATTCATGCGTAAATATCATATAACTAGATAAAATTTTGGCTTTGCACTGACCTTTCAATAACCTAATATGTAAAATACAGTAAGCAATACAAATTCTTTCATACATGTGACTTTACATAACAGTTTACACAAGTATTATGTGGTTAAACAGTTCAATCAATAGCGTCAGTAATGACGAATATGTGCAGGTAAGAGTCTCATAACTTTTCACAAACAGTAATACACAAAAAATCAGTTTATACAAATATTCACATAAACGCTTTCCATAGCCCAAGAAACAAGTAGTTGACAGTTCCAGCAGTAGCACCCAGCAATGGTCAACAGGTGCAAATACCAACAAGTGACATTTTTTCAGTAGAAACAGTCCATCAGTGGCACCCAGTAATGTTGAATAGGTGCAGACACCAACAAGTAACACCATTTCAGTATAAGCAGTTCCATTAGTGGCACCAGCAATGTTGAGCAGGTGCACACAGCAACAGGTGACATCTTTTCAGTAGAAGCAGTCCATCAGTGGCACCCAGCAATGTTGAGCAGGTGCCGACACCAACAAGTGACATCATTTCGGTAGAAGCAGTCCATCAGTGGCACCCAGCAATGTTGAGCAGGTGCAGACACCAACAGGTGACATCTTTTCAGTAGAAGCAGTCCATCAGTGGCACCCAGCAATGTTGAGAAGGTGCAGACATCAACAAGTAACACCATTTCAGTATAAGCAATTCCATTAGTGGCACCAGCAATGTTGAGCAGGTGCACACAGCAACAGGTGACATCTTTTCAGTAGAAGCAGTCCATCAGTGGCACCCAGCAATGTTGAGCAGGTGCCGACATCAACAAGTAACACCATTTCAGTATAAGCAGTTCCATTAGTGGCACCAGCAATGTTGAACAGGTGCTGACCGCAGTCCATAATATTCACTTTCACTAATCACACTGTTCATCAGCAGAAATTAAACATGACTAAATGTCACACATCATGTTGAAAAGTGCAGCACCATCACTAATCAGACAGTTCAGGCATGAACAATAGTTTGAATACACATACAATGCTTTTACACTAAACATGCAAATCATAATAAACACACAAATGATATCAGATAATTGTCATATTAAATATTACAAATACACAAATATCAGTAAACCTATAATTTTTATGGGTGTCAGTGCAAGCCACAACAACAAGTAAAATAATATTTAGGTGATAGGTTGGTACCAATTTGGGATAGGGAAAGGAAAACACACAAAAAACACTCACTCATCTGTCATCCACATTAGTGCTACTGTGTAATTGAATAGTGTTAACTGTGTAAATGCAATTCTGTCAAAATTTTATGTTCATCATGTGTATCAAGTAGTAGTGGCAGCAATGTATAACAGTCAATAATAGTTAGTCAACGTCATAGTCGTCATGTCAAGACCAATGTTAGCCAAGCCAGATGAAAATGTACGGTTGCTGAACAACTGTCAGTGACCCAAGATATGCAATTGCTTCCTCTCTCCAAAAAAAAAAGTATATACTGCTTAGTGGTTTAACAAAGTGTGTGTGTAGACAATCTTCCTGCTACTTTAGTGTTCTAATCTGCCATCGTTATCCTCCTTGTTCCATAAAGACCAACGAAAAAAAAAATATGCTCCTCACTTACTTCACCTCTTATCCACCAAAACTCCAATAATCATCAGCATCACATAATCTCAATACTTCAATAATACCTCTTCAATACGTCGATCATCAATGTCATTTACCTTACCTCTTGTCCACGAAAACTCCAATAATCATCAACCTCACATAATCTCAATACCTCAATCATACCTCTTCAATACGTCGATATATATAAACCTCAGTACCAATATCATTTCACTTCCATAACAACTCTTTCCTCTAGTCAGTCTCCTCGAACAAGTACAGACAAAATCCTAGTGCAAACTTCAATTCAGCATCCCATACAATCCGAAGACACAGTGTCCACACACAACCTCTGTGTAATCCATCTGACCCAAATTTTCTACTCATTATAAATTATAAGATACATTTTGGTTCCTTGTCCATCATTAAATAAAAGAAATGCATACATGACCTCTAACAGCCTTTAGTTTGAATAACTTTCAGTAAGTAAGTACGATTACGAAGTGTTAATGATCATAATATTTCACAGTGTGTACACCACTTCAAGAATTATGGCAAACAGAAGCAAACATGTGGAGTATTTCTTGTGTCAAGTGTCACTTCCTATTTCAATTACTCACGAAAAATGCAGTGTAATAACTGTCAATGGTCTAACCTAGTGTTGGTATGTCATGTCGTTAGCTTCCTTCCTATTAGCATAAATTTATACAGCTTCCATAAAACCTCCAGCTCATGTGACTTCTATGAAGTTTCTCGTACTAATGTCGTTCGTCGAATTATAGCAGTTCATTTTCTTATCTTAAAAATATCGGGCACTGAGCGTAAGCAAAACACGCAATAGCGAGTAAATATACCAGTAGAGAACAGAATGTCAACAAGTGGATGCAGCACAATCCCTACAACGAGGCTCTGTCAAGCAAACAATCTATAATTAATACCACAGTGTAACCTAAACGCTATGTTCGTACACAGTATATCAGCATTTCTATATTCTAAATTGAAGAGTAGTTATGACAACAAAACAGAAGTGTGTAAATATGCAATCCATACGCACAGCAGCAAACATATATCTTACGTAATAAACAAGTCATTAGCATCATTCAGCATAAGCAAATAAATGTTCATATGTAATCTTAATAATTAAACATGAAGGCGCAAGCAGATAAATCACAAAGTGTAACCTACATACCTAACTACAGTCAGCACAATTAATCAGGTGACAATTATAATTTAAATAAATAAGCACAGCAGGCACATAATTAAAAAAAATATGACATCAGTGAAAAAGCATAGCAGCCAAGCGATGCATAATATATACAAATAACAAGCCTGTTCATTAATCAATAATTGTCAAAATCAGCAAATGTACACAAGCACGTCGCTTCACAAGTAAATTCATAGAACATGAAATTCAGCACAAAGTATGAATCACGTAATCGCGAGCAGCAAATTACATCTAAAGTACGTACCTAAGTGGAAATATGTTACCTGAAAAATAAACTCAATTAATAGTTACCCTTTTTTAGTTTATTACTTTTTTCTTCGAAATTACATTCTTCCTGAAATTTTCTCCAAAGCAAGTCGTCTTAACGTCGGACACGCACAGAATTTACCTGAAGGTCTTAAATATTTTACACAACCGTATCCTGAAAAATACTGAACGTTAATAACATAATTTATAAAGTTACCATAGCGTTATACAGAATTTATTCGGAGAATTTAGACTGTGTATTTGATTACGGCTGTCAGTGCATTCGCACTGAGCGCTCGATCAGCTGTAGACGCGAGACGTAGGAAGTAATTGTTTGCTGTCAACGATTGCCTTGTGCGGCGCGCAGACTGACTGTTGCTTTGAGTATGTGCCGCCGCCAAAACACAGCGCGGTATCCTTGTATTCTCTGCATGTTTACATGTAGCTGTTAGTTTCTCTAAAGTATGTCATTCCACAAAAATTTTTTTAAAAGTATATCATTCCACAAAAATTTTAACGTTTGATATATGATGTATTCCTTTAGAGCGCCGAGATTTAAGAGTTTCTACTTCAACAGTGCTATCATGAATAATTTTGCGAATTCTATATGGACCGTTATAAAGCAGAAAAAATTTGCGACATAAGCCTTTTCCTTTATGAGACAAACGATGAGATTTAATTAACACCTTCTGACCGACTGACAAAATTTTTAAACGACCAGGACGTTTAGCTGATTTCTCTCTTCTTGCAGCCGCAGACGCAATATTTCGTAGAGCCAGGTTGACAACTTCAGAATGCCGCAGTTTCCGTGAAGGCGGAAAAGGAACGATTTCAGAAATGCGATTTGTTGGTACTTTATTTTTTAATATCAATAGGGGCGGTAAAGAAGTTGAGTCATTAGGAAGTTCATTCAGAATGTTTTGAAAAATATGAAGATACTAATCCCAAGTTCTGTGATTCTGATGACAATAAAGACGGCACAATTTATCGATTTCCTTCATCCATCTCTCTGAACCATTAGATTGAGGGTGAAAAAGTGAAATAAAAATTGATTTAATCTTACGACGCCGTAGAGTACGAAGCCAAATTTTAGAGCGAAACTGTGATCCATTATCTGATATAACCTTATCAACATGACCCACTTCTTTAAGAAAATGTTTGATGAAAGCATTAGATACTGTACGAGCTGTTGCTTTGCGTAAAGGCGTAAAACACACATATTTTGATGTCAATTCCACTGCTACGAAAATGTACGCAAAACCATTAGTAGAACGAACCACTGGACCGAACAAATCGACTGCAGCCATGTCCTTTAATTTCCCTGGAATGATAGGAAACAACGGTGCTCTGTGAGAAACAGTTGGCGGCTTAGCCTGTTGACATAATTTGCATTTGGCAAGAACAGAACGAATACGTTTTTCCATATTACTGAAGTAGCAATTTTCTCGTAATTTATGAAAGCATTTTCTGGGACCAAAGTATGCATAACTGAAATGTGTAAACGAGGTGTGGCCAAATTGTCCAATCTAACAAAGCGTCTAAGAAAATTACAGACACCAAGGAAACTACGAACATCACGTTTTGTGGTAGGAACAGCATAATTACGAATAGCATCTAGTTTCTCTGGATCGGGAAGAATACGTTCTGTAGAAATAATGTGACCGAGAAATTTCACATGAGAACGACCAAATTCAGATTTTTCAAGTTCACTGTAATGGCAACTCTTGCAAAGATACGTAATAAGTAATCCAAAATTTTTTTATGCTCACTCCAAGAATGTTTAGCAATAAGAATGTCGTCAACATATGAAGTAATATTGTCACGAAGATAAACAGGTAAAATTTCGTTTAAACTACGAATGAATGCTGCAGAAAATATAGTAAGTCCAAACGGTAATTTCCAAAGTCACTTTTGGGTAAAACAGTCAAATCCGGTTATTCTTTACCTACTGTCTAGATAGATGGATGGTAGAAGAATTGTTTTTTTTTTTTTTTTTTTTTTTTTTAGATGCAAAGAATAGTGAAAGAGTAGGCAGTAGGCAGCGGTGCAGAAAACTAAAAGGGAATTAGCACCACTACAGCTCGGGGCCCTGTGAACGCTACGGCACATATTCACTTAGTGTAGTGAATCCCTTGAGGACTTTAATAGCTGCACATAATTTCCAGTTTGTGACTTTGTGGCAAACTTGGCGGAAGTGCGTACGTAAATTGATCTAACCATGAACATGGACGTATGTCATTCCTAGAATTGCGGAAGATCTTAAATTTCCGAACAGTCAAAAAGTGTTTATAGTCAAAGTTTTAGCCTCGTGGCGACAAAGACCTACCGCGTCTGTTCCAGTCCGAATGTCGATTATTGACAAGTTCGCGCGCCTGGCGCTCTCTTGTTGCATCCCGTAAAAGAAACAAATTACTTTCTTCAAAGCCCTCTGCTATCTGTGATTCTAAATTTCTTCTGCTGTCTTTTCCTGCGATTTCGCCTTCAATTTGTTTGACTTGCTTTCGTAATGCCTCAACTTCCCTTTTAACACGTTCATTAAATTTTCCCTGATTTTCAACATGCTTATTTATGTTCTAGTACTCTTCGGTTTCTGCAAATGGTAATGGAGCTGTATCATCCGAATCTCTGCCCCCATGTAAACTAAGACTTGTCAATTTATCTGAAATCTCCTCAACTCTTTCCGATAAGTCACCTATTTTTTCCTTCTGTTTACCTACGTCTTCCGTAAGTGTCGCGACTCGGGTTTCAGTATTGACACATTTGGTAGTTAACTGTTCATATTGTTGTGTTAGGTTATTTAATCTGTCATTTGGTACGGATTCCTCGATTCTCTCAAATATTTCTTCCTTATCGTGTGCACGTTGTAAATTTAACTCTGAAAATTTTTGTACTATCACGCGATCTCTTTCTTCCTGTTCTCTGTCTTGTTCCCTTTGTCTAATCTCTACTGCAATTAATCTATTATTGTGAGAATTCAAAATCGGTTGTACTTCTTCTCTAATTTCTTTCTTTAATTCATCTTTCATGGTTTTGAAACATGTCCCTATTCGTGAATCTAACCGTGTTTCCAGTGTTCCCATATCAGTTTTTAATTCAGATCCCAAAGTTCCCATCTCAGTTGTAATTGTTCCTATCTCTGTTTTAAATTCAGATCGAAACTGCTCCATTGTTCCCATTTGTAAGTCTAACCGTGTTGCCATTGTTTCCCTATCTGTTTTTAATTCAGATCGTAACTGTGATCCCAAATTTAATATTGCACTCATTAACTGCTGCATCTCTTCTGTCGTTAATCTCGTATTCTGAAAATTTTTCGATTGTGAAAAATTTTGAACTGTTTCCGGCCTATTTTCCCGACTTATTAAATTGTTTTCCACTTCATTATTCATGATACTGTTTTCCTCTGTTGGCGAGTTCGCCATGTTAACAATTTCGTCATTCTCACTATCCATCATTTTTGCCTTTTTCATCGATCGCGTAATCATTTACAAAACATACAAAACTCGTCACTATATGAAAATTAGAGACAATGACACTTTATCTCCAACAATATCATTCACACGAAATGCTTCCCTCGATCACAATCATCGAACAATTGAAATAATTGCACTAAATTGTCAAACCCATAGACAAGACAACAAAAATTAAATTTAAAAAAATACCATTAGAAAAATGCCAATTACCAAATCTACACATGCAATATAGACTGCAATTACTAAACTACAAATTACTACAACAATACTACTGTCTACTATTTTTTACAATCAGAAGATTTCCAAGGGACGATCCGAAGCAGCGGTCGCCACGTGCATGGGGGCTTAATTAAAATAAAATGCAAATAATTTTAATTTTTTGCGTTAGTAGCTATCTGTTCGGTTACGAAGTCTCGTAACGGTTGGCCCTGAGTAGTATTATTACGCTATCTGACTGCATAGAACAATAACAAAGAATGAAATGGAAATTTTCATTAACACAATTAATTAATTAAGTCCCCAGCAACTATAAAACCTACGAAACCAAAGCACAAGTGTAACTGTTCTGTGTGTGGAAGTATGACTCAACGTACGCATCTGGCACGGTTCTTCTTCAATAACGCAAGAAATTTTAAATATCATTTATACTGAATTAATTAAAGAAAATAAAAATACCATAATTACTCAAGAAAACCAGAATTACACTCTAATACAAGAACACAAGCCAGATGCTTTGTTGACTGAACCTGTAATGACGCATTATTTAAAACATGGAAATAATGAAAAATAAATCAAGTTTCGTTACCTTCATATATTGACCAAAATCACTCTAATTATTACAATATATCTCCACACCGACTCGCTATTACCACATCTCAACAAGAACTTTTCAGTATCACATCTCAGCAAGCACTCTCTACTAGCACATCTCAACAAACACTCTCTGCTACGAGTTCTTAACAAGCACTGACTACCACGAGCTCTCCCCAAGCACTGACTACTACGAGTTCTCAATAATCACTGCCCACTACGACATCTCAATAATCACTGCCAGTGGAGGCGGCGGAACAATGCTCTCTAGCGCGATCTCTGGCGCTGTGGCTCACTGGCGCTGTGGCTCAGTGTAGCCACCTTTCAGCCTTTCCGGAGCCCCTTAAGATGTTTACATGTCGGTACTCTGTCAGATCCATAGAGGCACACATGTACGTACAAGGTGATACTGTGACGATCTTAAAAACCTTAAAGGATGATGGAGAAGTGTAAATGTATCAATTTGAGATAAAGGAACTTGGTCCGAAAACGACTGAATAGAAAGTTGAAAGCGAAAATCGTTGCGATTCCTTGAAAGCCTTCTACTTACGTTTCAAATGTAGACTTAAATAATAAAATGGGAAGGTACTGTTAATTAGAATTCAGGGAGAAGTTGTGATATAAATGACAATAGATTTATTCATCCAAGTCCCGTAAGAGTTCGGGAAATAAGTGTGCATCCGCAAAGAAGAAGAAGGTCATGGCCGGTATCGCCAGAACTATATACTTGTATGGATATGGTGTGTGTTCTTTCGGACATGTCCGAAAGAACAGACACTATATCCATACAAGTATATACAGTTGCTATTTGGTTAGAATAACGTTTATTGAGATAGCAAAATAATGGCGAAAGTGGTCGTATTTAGAGTTACTGTTACACTGGTGCGCATATCCATTTCACACAGTTCGATCATTCAGAATCTCATCGCGATATACAAGTTATCTACGCGAAAAGTTAAGAGCTCACACCAACCGCGCGGCTGCTCACCGCTCAGAGACTAAGTCCCGCGATACCACACAACGCGAAATTTTCTGAGTCGTTTCATCTCCTAGCTGCGTAAAGACCTACTGACTGCTTTCGCGTCTCAATCCGAACTGTACCTTTATCGAGCTTTTGTGCGTTCACGGCTGGACTATGGGTGCACAGTATATGGGTCAGCAAGGCCGTCTTATTTGCAGATCCTTGACGCTGTCCACCATGCTGGGATTCGACTGGCCACGGGTGCTTATCGGACCAGTCCCGTACCCAGCCTCTGTGCTGAGGCTGGCGAACCGCCACTTACCATCCGGCGGCAGCTCCTGCTGGTGCGCCAGATTTGTAAGTTTCTTGCAGCTCCCACCTCGCCTGCTTACCACCTTGTTGCCCATCCACCTCTGGACCGCCTTTTTTCCCACCGTCCCCGGGCTACGTTGCCGTTTGGGATCCGTGTGCAACGTGTGCTATAGTCGCTCGGTGTGGAGTCTGTACAACCCCAAATCCAGGGTTTTAACCGCCTGCCACCCTGGTTACTGAAGAGGCCCGGAGTGATTTTAGATTTATTGCAGTACAAGAGAGATTGCTCTCCTGCCACCGTTTTTAATGCAGCATTTTCTGCTATTTTATCTGAGCACTACGACTATGTAGCTGTTTTTACGGATGGGTAGAAACAAGGGGATTCCGTTGGTTGCTCAGTTGTTTTTCCGGATCGTGTCCTCAAGGTCCGACTGCCTCAGACTTTTACTGTCTTTGATGCAGAATTGTCTGCGATCTTGTGGGCGCTGGAACAGATGAGACATTCTTCCTCTCCTAAATTTCTTGTCTGTTCCGATTCACTCAGTGCCCTTCACTCATTGCACCATTTGTATCCGCCAGATAAAATAGTCCAGACCATCCAGGATGCCCTCCTCCGACTACAGCGACTGGGGAAGGTTGTAGCTTTCTGCTGGGTTCCGGGGCATGTCGGCATTGCTGGGAATGAAAAGGCAGATCTCGCAGCCAAGGAGGCGTGTCTCGATCCACACGTATCTCAGTGTGCTATCCCCTTGCACGCATTCACCTCGCTGTTGAGCTCACGAGTCATGTGTCGGTGGGAGGATGAGTGGCTGGAAGTGACTGCCAGTAAGCTCCGTATAGTCAAGCCCACAACGCGTGTGTGGTGTACTTCCTTTCAGCCCCATCGACGGGACGAGGTTCTCCTCACTCGGCTTCGAATAGGCCACAGCCCTATGACGCATGGCTTCCTGCTCCGGCGAGAAGACCCTCCAATGTGTGGTGCTTGCGGCGTCCAGGTCACTGTGCGCCACGTTTTACTGGATTGCGTTTTATTTTCTGACCAGCGGGCCGCGGCTGACTTGCCAGCGGACCTGCCAACTCTTTTAGGCAACACTCGGACGAATGTGGTTAAAGTTTTAAAGTTCTGTGTCATGTCAAATGTTTTTACAAAGCTTTTAGGGAGAGGATTTTAATTTGCTCACTGTGTGACAAGCTCGCCCATATTTTATGTAAGTGGCCAGCCAATGACAATTTCAGTGGCATTCTTGTTGCTATGTTTTCCCTTTGCTTCGGTTTTACTTTCTTATGTAGCATTTTCTTTCTTTTCCTGCTTTCTTTGAGTGTGTGCTTCAGTTTTCTTAGGTTTGTCCACATTCGTTCCTTTTAATGTGTGTCAGGGCGCTGAGGACCTCGATGTTGAGCGCCCATAATCCCCAACACACACACACCACCGAACTGTACCCTTTGGTGTCTGCAGCCAAACTGTCCGCTTTTGCCTCTGCACCAGCACTGTCCCTCTGCCCGTCACCGGCCGCGTTTCTCGCACGCCGAATATTGTCTCTTAACTGACTAGGTCAGTTCCCTTTCCTGAAGCCGTCCATCTGATTGGCTACAGCTTATTCTATATCATTTCACATTTTAACGTATTTAAATAATCAAAGCTTGACCACTTTCACGTTCTAAATATAGTAACAATAATATCCATTGTTAAATTCTTTTACATATAACCAATACAATTCCCTCTTAGCTTTGAATGTCACGGCCAGTAGCCATGCACCAATGTGCTTTCAGATAAATAAATAAAGAACCAAAGTAACTATTTTGCACTAAACTTAACTACGAATATTCTGTTACGTAATGATTCAATAAGTTGTCATGCTGTCATCGTTTAATGTGTTTTGTGTGGAGGAAACTATGATCTGATGCTTAACTGAAAATACTGATAATTTAAATTTTCTGTATCTTTTAAACAAATAATGTTCCAGACTCGATATTTACAACGTTTGTAACTTTAACGATGCGCTACTATATATAATGTCGATCGTTAAGGTCGACCAAAGCGTTCTGATTTTAGCATTCACGTCTTTGTTACAAAACTTGTGAATTTCACTTTAACAGTAAATCCTAAACTATAATAGATATGATCAATATTCAAGTTTTATTGTGATTACCATGAAAATTTATGGAGAATGGCAGATTAAAATTAATGTGGCTTCATTCCCTGCATTACTACAGAATTAAATAGTTTTCAAAAATGTCTCCCTGTATCGCTGATCTTAGGTCCGCCATATTTAACACTGCTACGTCTCCTTGGCCACAAATGGCTTGTACGGGGTTTCCATACGACGTAGGTTCTCTGTGAGTTTCCCCATCTCGTGGTGAATCTGCGCTCTTTGTGGCACCCGGTCCTGGACAACAGGGTTCGTTTCACAATTCCTGTAGGCTGACCCTTTCGGCCATATATTTAAATGAGAGTGCAATGCTCGTTAAGTCACACCGTGAAACGACTCTGCCTTTCGTGTCGTGCCATTAACGGGCTCCGGAACGCCCTATACTTGCAATGTTAAAATAACGCTTATAAATTACATCTTTCCTCACAAAGTATTTGAGGTAGGAAGTTGAACTTTTTACAGATTATTTATTGGAATATGGGCTACAACTTAACACAGGGATTTTACAAAATTTTAGTTCAGTTATTAAAGAAGATTTTTTTTTCAATTGTAATGAAAATTCACAACTTTTTTGCAATTTTTTACTTATATATTCAAAAATACACAGTTTTTTTGGAAAAAGGCTGTGTTAAATTATGCAGAAGGTACTGTGTAACATTTACTGAAAGTTTGGAACAAATATGTTTGGAAGATCCTTAGAAAACATGTAATTAGTATGAGAAAATAAAAGTTTTGGGAATCGAGCGACAAAGATTGGATTAACTTTTTAGTGCATTCCAGGTCCATAGGATGGATTATCTTCATCCTCTGCAAACTCCTCCTCCAGCTACCTCTTGTTCCTCCTCCTGTTTACTCTTGCTTGTATTTCTAGACTCTTTACAGCCCTGTTTGCAGCCAGAAGGCGTTCCTTGTCTAAAGCAAGCATCGCTCGTACCATGTTAGAACCCATCTTCATTCCCATATTTCTAAATACCTTGCACCTTACAATGTTGCCATCATTGAAAGTCGGAACAGCATCATACACACCAAAGTGAAGTGTTTCTATTCCAACAAATACAGTCTTGGGGATTCTCGACCATATAACACTATTTACACTTTCATTGGGGTTTTGAGTTTTTGCGTGAATACACTTTTTCAACAGTTCAGGTGCTGCTAAGTCTCTGAAAATAGGTTTTATCACCTCCATTATTGCATGAGGCAGACTATGCTTATGAGTGTACACTTCACCAGTTAGCAATCCTTTGTTATATTTACACCAACTGTCTTCTTCTTTGGGACACAAGCTATGTTGGGGATTTTCATCGTCTTTATTGTTTACAGTAATAACACATACCTTTGGCTTTCCAACATTTCTCCTTTTCTTAAAAGCCTTCAGAGGATTTCTAATAACTTTACTTTTACTCATTATTATACTTCAACAAAACAGAGACTCAAGAAACAGAATTAATTACGAATATTTTCGAGATAACGACAGAGTAAATAAACATGAAACAATCGACAATCACACCAGCGATATATATTGAACCATCACAGGTTAGCCACAACACATACTTTACCTCACATCACTAAAATGTACCTGATGAACACGGACGTTAATAATAACACCATTTGACAGCAGTTTAACAGCGCCACAGTGGGTCACGCCCATGTAGAACACATTTCAAAAAAATTTTAAAATAGTTGTAGTCTTCGGATTTGAATAAATTATATATCTATTAAAAGGTAATAGTCTGCAGATTCAGAAAACGCAAAAAAGTAAAAATTGAACTTTTCATGATTTTGAGCCTTTCCGGAGCCCCTTAATACTCCGAGATCCACAGCGTGAAGAGTGTGACAAGAACACCAAATTTCAGGCGTTACCTCTCAACAACGGCAACGCTGTGGCCAACGGCCTTAACGAACGAGAGCAGTGGCGTTCGCGTGGGGTTGTAAGTGTTAACAGACAAACAACAGTAGGTGTAATAATCGCAGAAATTAGTGGGGACGTACGACGAACGTGTCCGTTAGCACTGTGAGGCGAAGTCTGGAGTTAATGAACTGCCTCACCAGAATTTTTGTGGATAACAATGTGCCATATCACTGGGCCACAGTTTTTCACGATTGATTTGGAGAACTTTCCGGACAATTCGAGCGAATGTAAAGCCAGACATATCACCCGACGTGTATCTCATCGAACGTTTATGGGAGATAGTCGAGAGGTCAGTTCTTGCACAAAATCTGCACTGGCAACACTTCTGCAGTTATGGACGGCTACAGTGGCAGCGTGGCTCAATATTTCTGCAGGGGACTCCCAACGCCTTGTTCAGGCCGTGCCACGTCGGGCCGCTGCTCTATGCCAGACAAAAGGTCGGACAAGATACAGGGTGTTTCAAAAATGACCGGTATATTTGCAACGGCAATAAAAACTAAACGGGCAGCGATAGAAATACACCGTTTGTTGCAATATGCTTGGGACAACAGTACATTTTCAGGCGGACAAACTTTCGAAATTACAGTAGTTACAATTTTCAACAACAGATGGCGCTGCATGTGATGTGAAAGATATAGAAGACACCGTAGTCTGTGGGTGCGCCATTCTGTACGTCGTCTTTCTGCTGTAAGCGTGTGCTGTTCACAACGTGCAAGTGTGCTGTAGACGACATGGTTTATTCCTTAGAACAGAGGATTTTTCTGGTGTTGGAATTCCACCGCCTAGAACACAGTGTTGTTGCAACAAGACGAAGTTTTCAACGGAGGTTTAATGTAACCAAATCACCGAAAAGCGATACAATAAAGGATCTGTTTGAAAAATTTCAATGGACTGGGAACGTGACAGATGAACGTGCTGGAAAGGTAAGGCGACTGCGTACGGCAACCACAGAGGGCAACGCGCAGCTAGTGCAGCAGGTGATCTGACAGCGGCCTCGGGTTTCCGTTCGCCGTGTTGCAGCTGCGGTCCAAATGACGCCAACGTCCACGTATCGTCTCATGCGCCAGAGTTTACACCTCTATCCATACAAAATTCAAACGCGGCAACCCCTCAGCGCCGCTACCATTGCTGCACGAGAGACATTCGCTAACGATATATTGCACAGGATTGATGACGGCGATATGCATGTGGGCAGCATTTGGTTTACTGACGAAGCTTATTTTTACCTGGACAGCTTCGTCAATAAACAGAACTGGCGCATATGGGGAACCGAAAAGCTCCATGTTGCAGTCCCATCGTCCCTGCATCCTCAAAAAGTACTGGTCTGGGCCGCCATTTCTTCCAAAGGAATCATTGGCCCATTTTTCAGATCCGAAACGATTACTGCATCACGCTATCTGGACATTCTTCGTGAATTTGTGGCGGTACAAACTGCCTTAGACGACACTGCGAACACCTCGTGGTTTATGCAAGATGGTGCCCGGCCACATCGCACGGCCGACGTCTTTAATTTCCTGAATGAATATTTCGATGATAGTGTGATTGCTTTGGGCTATCCGAAACATACAGGAGGCGGCGTGGATTGGCCTCCCTATTCGCCAGACATGAACCCCTGTGACTTCTTTCTGTGGGGACACTTGAAAGACCAGGTGTACCGCCAGAATCCAGAAACAATTGAACAGCTGAAGCAGTACATCTCATCTGCATGTGAAGCCATTCCGCCAGACACGTTGTCAAAGGTTTCGGGTAATTTCATTCAGAGACTACGCCATATTATTGCTACGCATGGTGGATATGTGGAAAATATCGTACTATAGAGTTTCGCAGACCGCAGCGCCATCTCTTGCTGAAAATTGTAACTACTGTAATTTCGAAAGTTTATCTGCCTGAAAATGTACTGTTGTCCCAAGCATATTGCAACAAACGGTGTATTTCTATCGCTGCTCGTTTAGTTTTTATTGCCGTTTCAAATATACCGGTCATTTTTGAAACACCCTGTATCAGGACGTATCCCAAGACTTTTACTACCTTGGTGGATATTGTGTAATGCTCATGTACACCTAGCAGTAACGATGACTCAAGATGTTTTCCGATGAGCCCTCTGTCACCCATGATGAAAGTGCTTGATATTATTCGGGTGATAAGTCAAAGAATTTGTAAAATTTCTGAAGATGTTCGGGAACTTAAAAAAATGGTTTAAAGTGGCGTTTGTGGAGTGGAATCAAAAACGTGAAACCTCTGTATAGGTTCGTGACTTAAAACAGACACGGGTCACTATCCTCATTTTGTTCCTCAAGGTATCTTCTACATCCCCTCAAAGTTTGTTGGTGTGATTTTGAAACACCATGTATATACATGTGTCATCTTGGTTATCCACATGTTACTACACAAATGATAATAATTTGACTGCTGCAACATTTTAACTCAGTCACGATGTAAATACGAGGGTCACTCCAAAAGAAACATACACTTTTTTTTTAAATCCATCTTTCCTTCTACATGTTTGAAAGTTTTACAGTTTGTAGATACATCCTTCAGGAACTATATTTTCATTTCTCCATATAATTTCCATCCCTCTCGACTGCCTTATGCCATCTTGGAACCAGCACATGTATACCCGCACGGTAAAATTCTGGACCAACCTGTTGGAGCCGCTGTTTGGCAGCGTGCACAAGGGAGTCATCATCTTCAAACCTTGTTCCACGAAGAGAGTCTTTCAGTTTCCCAAAGAGATGATAGTTACATGGAGCCAGGTCAGGACTGTAAGGCGCGTGTTTCAGTGTTGTCCATCTGAGTTTTGTGATCGCTTCCACGGTTTTTGACTGACATATAGCCGTGTATTGTCGTGCAACAGCAAAACATCCTGCTTTGGCCGATGTGGTCGAACACGACTCAGTCGAGCTTGAAGTTTCTTCAGTGTCGTCACATATGCATCAGAATTTTTTGTGGTTCCACCTCGCATGATATCCACAAGCAACAGTCCTTCTAAATCGAAAAACACCGTAGCTATAACTTTTCCAGCACAAGGTGTGGTTTTGAATTTTTTTTTTTTTTCTTGGGTGAATTTGCATGATGCCACTCCATTGATAGCCTCTTCGTCTCTGGGGTAAAATGATACAGCATGTTTCATCATCTGTCACAATTCTTCCAAGAAATTCATCTACACCATTCTCGTACTGTTCCTAAAGTTCGCTGCATGACGTTTTCTTGTTTCTTTGTGAGCCACTGTCAACATCCTGGGAACCCACCTGGCACAAACGTTTTTTAACGCCAACACTGTCTGTATTCTGCAAACACTTCCTTCCCCTATTCCAACGTAGCGGGACAATTCGTTCACTGTGATGCGTCTGTCAGCAGTCACCAATTCGTTAACTCTCTGCACATTGTCTGGAGTGTGTGCAGTACGAGGACTGCCGCTGTGAGGACAATCCTCAATATTGCCGTGCCCGCTTTCATCACGTAACCTGCTTGCCCACCGACTAACTGTACTGCGATCGACAGCAGCATCTCCACACACATTTTTGAATCTCTTGTGGATGTTTCCCACTGTCTCGTTTTCACAGCACAGGAATTCTATGACAGCGCGTTGCTTCTGACGAACGACAAGTGTAGCAGCCATCTTGAAGACATGCTGTGACGGCGCCACTCACGGGAAAAGGTTGAACGAAGTTTGAAAACAAGCGGGAAGGATGTATCTAAACACTGTATAACTCTTGCACATGCAGAATGAAAACTGTATTTTTACAAAAAATAGTGTGCATTTCTTTTGGAGTGACCCTCGTAGTTCATAAGTTTGGCTTGTTCATTTTCATGTGCACTTTATTATTTTATTTTAATAATCTTAATTTATTGCTTATTTTTGTGCTTTTCATGACTATTTTAGTACATGAGTGAGTGTGGACGTTGTAATAGAGACAAAACTTTCGTAGAATCACAGGCCGGCAGCTGTGGCCGAGCGGTTCTATGCGCTTCAGTTCGGAACCGCGCAGCTGGTACGGTCGCAGGTTCGAATCCTGCCTCGGGCATCGATGTGTTTGATGTCCTTAGGTTAGTTAGGTTTAAGTCTAGGGGACTGATGACCTCAGGCGTTAAGTGCCATAGGACTTAGAGCCATTTGAACCATTTTAGTAGATTCACAACAATTTCTACTTCTTTCCTTCCTCGGATTTTTTTTTTTTTTTTTTTTTTGCTCGTTCTGTTTGCTGGCCGGGTTTTGGAAGATTATTTTGGGAAAGGTCTCATCATATTGCATGATGGAACCCTTCCTGGCACCAAGTTTAAGCGTCAGTGCAGGGGCGCAGGGTAACGTGAGATGTCGGCCTGTGCCCTATCATCCTCTCATATTTTTATTTTCATTTTAATAATGATTTGCTTTCATTTAACCGTCACCTTCCTTCTCCCTTTCTATTCAGACGATATCTGCTCTCCTCGATCAGATTGGTTTCGCCCTTAACGACGTGAGTAGTCAGGCGCAGCTATGCACTCTCATTAAACTGAGTTCTGATACTGGGAGTTCTGAAACTTGAGTTTCGAAGAAGTTCGGTCTCTTGCTGCCTTTTTCTTGCAGGAACCTCCAAATTTCAGAGGGAGAAACTGCCTTTCCCACGGGCCACGCATAGTAACGGTAAGTCGAAGCATTCACAACTGCAGCAGAGTAAACTCAAGTCGGCCCTGCCAGCCTAACCCGGGACTCGGGCAGCACAGAAGCGACCCCGCTGGTCTGAGTGTCCAGTTCAGGAAATATGGGACAGCAGTTCTAGGAATATGGGGTGTGTGAGCGACCAGAAACAACCATTTCTTGCCTAAGCTGGACAGTACTCCAGTTCTGATACACTGCCACACCTGCGTCTGAGAAAATTTTCACGTCAGCTTTTCGTGGGGAAGACAGAATTGATACGAAATCGCAGAATACTTTATCTAAATTTTTGGCGCAGACAGCGGACTCGACTATAGTCTCCGAATTGGAGTGACAGTTGCTCATCTTCAGTCACTGGCCGAATGAAGACCGCCGAGTGGATGCACCGAGGTTTGAACAGAAATGGGGGCTTAGAAAAGCGGTGACTCATATAGATTTCGCCCTGGGTATTCTCTCGGGACCACCATGACTTTTATCAGCAGATCGGAACATCGGCCTTATGCCAAATCGCAAAAGTTTGACTAAGCAGTTCTTGGGACTTTACAAATTTTCCGCGATCGTGTCTGAGAAAAAGAGCACATCGTGCGGTGGTGGCAGGAGATACAGCCTGTCCTACGTTGGTCAGCAGCAGCCCTACGCCAGCTAGCAGTAGCACTCGCAGTACAGCGTACGGCGACATCACGCAGATTCCTAACAACACGGTAAGCCCGTACTGCAATGCGATCGATAGTCGACAGGACCTCGGCTGCTTGAGGAGAGAGGGTTTCGCCCGCATCTCGTGGTCGTGCGGTAGCGTTCTCGCTTCCCACGCCCGGGTTCCCGGGTTCGATTCCCGGCGGGGTCAGGGATTTTCTCTGCCTCGTGATGGCTGGGTGTTGTGTGCTGTCCTTAGGTTAGTTAGGTTTAAGTAGTTCTAAGTTCTAGGGGACTGATGACCACAGCAGTTGAGTCTCATAGTGCTCAGAGCCATTTGAACCATTTGAGAGAGGGTTTCACGTCTAAAAAATTGTTCAAATGGTTCTGAGCACTATTGGACTTAACATCTGTGGTCATCAGTCCCCTAGAACTTAGAACTACTTAAACCTAACTAACCTAAGGACATCACACACATCCATGCCCGAGGCAGGATTCGAACCTGCGACCGTAGCAGTCGCGCGGTTCCGGACTGCGCGCCTAGAACCGCTAGACCACCGCGGCCGGCGTTTCACGTCTATGCTTCACCATCCTCTAATCTCTCCCATGTAACATGCGCTTCACGCAACTGTTTTCATATATCTTTCATTTCGTGTCACGTTAATTTCTGAGGAAAACTTTAACTAAGCACTATTCACGTGCCACCTTTGAAATGACAAATACCTTCTTTGACATGATGCTGTGATTATTTCTTTCTTTTTATTTGCATAGAAATGCTGTGTACTTAGTTCACGTTCTTGTCTTTTTTTACACTACTGGCCACTAAAATTGCTACAGACGCGAAATTTAACCGACAGGAAGAAGATGCTTTGATATGCAAATGATTAGCTTTTCAGAG
Source organism: Schistocerca nitens (assembly GCF_023898315.1). Lineage (NCBI taxonomy): Eukaryota > Metazoa > Arthropoda > Insecta > Orthoptera > Acrididae > Schistocerca > Schistocerca nitens. The sequence continues at coordinate 28,095,727 of NC_064614.1, forward strand.
CATTCACACGAGGTTGGGGCCGGTGGCGACACCTACAACGTGCTGACACGAGGAAAGTTTCCAACCGACTTCTCATACACAAACGGCAATTAGCCGGCGTTGCCTGGTGAAACGTTGTTGTGATGCCTCGTGTAAGGAGGGGAAATGCGTACCATCACGTTTCCGACTTTGATAAAGGTCGGATTGTAGCCTATCGCGATTGCGGTTTATCGTATCACGACATTGCTGCTCGCGTTGGTCGAGATCCAATGACTATTAGCACAATATGGAATCGGTGGGTTCAGGAGGGTAATACGGAATGCCCTGCTGAATCCCAACGGCCTCGTATCACTAGCAGTCGAGATGACAGGCATCTTATCCGCATGGCTGTAACGGATCGTGCAGGTACGTCTCGATCCCTTAGTCAACCATCTGCATGAACAGTTCGACGACGTTTGCAGCAGTATGGACTATCAGCTCGGAGACCATGGCTGCGGTTATCCTTGACGCTGCATCACAGACAGGAGCGCCTGCAATCGTGTACTCAACGACGAACGTGGGTGCCCGAATGCCAAAATGTCTTCTTTTCGGATGAATCCAGGTTCCGTTTAGGTCATCATGATGGTCGCATCCGTGTCTGGCAACATCGTGGTGAACGCACATTGGAAGCGTGTATTCGTCATCGCCATACTGGCGTATCATACGTCGTGATTGTATGGGGTGCCATTGGTTACACGTCTCGGTCACCTCTTGTTCGCATTGACGGCACTTTCAACAGTGGGCGTTATATTTCAGATGTGCTACGACTCGTGGCTCTACCCTTCATTCGATCCCTGCGAAACCCTAAATTTCAGCAGGATAATGCACGACCGCGTGTTGCAGGTCCTGTACGGGCCTTTCTGGTTACAGAAAATGTTCGACTGCTCTACTGGCCAGCACATTCTCCAGATCTCTCACCAATTGAAAACGTGTGGCCAATGGTGGACAAACAATTGGCTCGCCACAATACGCCAGTTACTACTCTTGATGAACTGTGGTATCGTTTGAAGCTACATGGGCAGTTGTACCTGTACGCGCCATCCAAGCTCTGTATGACTCAATGCCCAGGCGTATGAAGGCCGTTATTACGGCCGGAGGTGGTTGTTCTGGGTACTGATTTCTCAGGATCTATGCACCCAAATTGCGTGAAAATGTAATCACATCTCAGTTCTAGTATAATATATTTGTCCAATGAATACCCGTTCATCGTCTGCATTTCTTCTTAGTGTAGCAATTTTAATGGCCAGTAGTGTAATAATTCCAATGAAACCGTGGTTGAATTAGTTGGTTATCCGTGACAGTAAACGAACATTAACTGAGCAGTATTGTCCAGAAATACGCTGGTGGCGACCCTATTCGTATTCCTGAATAATTTGCTCTTTGGTTTGCATTACACTGAAGTGGCGAAGAAACTGGTATAGGCGTGCGTATTCAAATACAATGTAGACAGGTAGAATACGGCGCTGCGGTCGGAAACGCCTATATAAGATAACAAGTGCCTGTCGCAGTAGTTAGATCGATTATTGCTGCTACAACGGCAGGTTATCAAGCTTTAAGTGAGTTTGAACGTGGCGTTATAGTCGGCGCACGAGCTATCGGACACAGCATCTCCGAGGTAGCGATGAATTGGGAAATTTCCCGTACGACCATTTCACATGTGTACCGTAAATATCAGGAATCTGCTTATCACATCAAACCTCAGACATCGCTGCGGCCGTAAAAATATCCTGCAAGAACAGAACCAACAACGACTGAAGATAATCGTTGAACGTGACAGAAGTGCAACCCTTTCGCAAACTGCTGCAGATTTCAGTGCTGGTCCACCAAAAAGTGCCGGCCTGCTAACCATCCAACGAAGCGTCATCAATATGGCGTTTCGGAGCCGAAGGTCCACTAGCGTACCCTCGATGACTTCACGACACCACGCTTTACGCCTCGCCTGCGCCCTTCAACACCGACATTGGACTGTTGATGACTGGAAACATGTTGCCTGGTCGGACGGCCTCATTTAAAGCTGTATCGTGTGGATGGACGTGTATGGGTATGGAGAGAACCTCATGAATCCATGGACCCTGCATGTCAGCAGGGGACTGTTCAAGCTGGTGGAGGCTCTGTAATGGTGTGGAGCGTGTGCAGTTGGAGCGAAATTGGACCCCTGATACGTCTATATACGACTCAGACAAGTGGCACGTACTTAAGCATCCCGTCTGGTCACCTGCATCCATTTATGTCGATTATGAGTTCCGACGGACGTGGGCAATTAAAGTACGACAATGCGGTACCCCATACGTCCAGAATTGCTACAGATTAGGTCCAGGAACACTCTTCTGAGGTTAAACGTCTCTGCTGGCCACCAATCTCCCCAGACATGAACATAATTGAGCACATCCGGGACGCCTTGCAACGTTCTGTTCAGGAGAGATGTCCAACCCCTCGTACTCCTACGGATTTATGGACAGACCTGCGAGGATTCAGGGTGTCAATTCCGTCCAGCACTACTACAGGCGTTAGTCGAGTCCATGCCACGTCGTGTTCGGGCACTTTAACGTACAAAGTCAATGCTTCAAAATATATTTTCCACACGTTATTCATGAACTAATCAATGTATCCTATTAAGAGATCAAACTCAGCGATTCAAATATTTATCCCACCGTTACAATTATATTGCCGGTGCCTTCAAAGCATAAACATTTAAGTGAAGCCCCCGGATGTATTTAAGATTTAAGTTAACGTTTCCTTCGAGCACCGTAGTTATACTGATAATCACTTTTATGTATCGTAGAGATACTCTACAGCTTTTTGATCTGCTACTGTTCTACAGGCAACTAAATTTATTTGCCTATCCATGAAGGTTGTGACTAAAGACAGAATAATGGTGACCATGAAGCAGGTCATATCGCTTTACTGACGCGCTAGCGTGACAAGCTATCGCTAGGGCTTAAGTACTAGCGTTCGTGCGTCTTAATGGCAACCGTTGGCATCAGACGCAGCGTTACCTCTGCTTCTCTGAAAGAAGCAGTAGATACTCTCACAACATGTACACGATATTATGATTTTCTCTAGTATATAGAAGAGAGCGGTGTTCTACAATGAGGTGACAAAAGTCACAGGGTAGCGATATGCTCGTATACAGATGGCGCTTACACAAGCTATAAAAGGGCAGTGCAATGGTGGAGCTGTCATTTGAACTCAGGTGAATCAAGTGAACTTACTTTACTTTACTTTTTCGTGTCCGGAAACGACAATTTGTTTGCCCAGTATTGGGCAATGTCCAATGCTTTTTCTTTAGCCAGCCATAGATCGTCGAGGGTGCATCTGTGCGGGCAGGCTGGGCATTGTAGGAGATGTTCCATGTCCTGTCGAGTGCCGCAGTCGCATTTGTCGTCATTTTCGTCCAACAAACCCCATTTGATCAGATTAGATTTCACAGGAGCCACCCCAGTTCTAATGCGGTTAAGCATGCTCCAGGTTTTCCAATCACCAGAAACGCCGCTTCGTGGGTCCTCTCTTAGTGGATAGTAGATGGGGGCTCATCTAAGGCGCAACTTAGGAAACGGCGTCTGGATTTGAGTCTGCTGGGGCGACACTCTAGGCCAAATATTGAGTGACGAGCATCCAAGGTTTGTTTTAGCTTCTCGGTATGTTCATGGGCTTTCCTACGTGAGTCAGGGTTTGTGAAACCTGCGGCCCTGTGAAGATTTTCTATGGGGGTTGGTTTCATGCAGCCTGTCACTATCCTGCATGTTTCATTCAAGCTAATATCTACCTTTTTTGCGCGGACGGATCTGCACCATACCGGGCAGGCATATTCGGCAGTTGAGAAGCACAAAGCTTGGGCTGAAGTTCTGACCACGGTAGGTTTGGCACCCCATTTGCTGTAGGACAGCTTTCTTATTAGGGAATTTCGTGGTTCTACTTTTTTGCGTGTTTTTTCGCAATGATATTTGTATGTCAATGTTTTGTCCAGCACGATGCCAAGGTAGGTGGGAGTATCTGTGTGTTCTAGTAATGTCCCATCCCAGGTAACATTGAGCCTGTACTTTGCCTGCCTCGAGTTCAGATGGAATGCACTCACTTGAGTTTTGGAGGGATTGGGTTTTAGAGAATTCTTTTTGTAGTAGGTTGACATTATAGAAAGGGCGGTTTCTAGTTTCTCCTCGATGGCTTCAAACCTGTTGCCTTGAACTGTTATTGTCAGGTCGTCTGCATATACAAAAGTTTTGGTGAAAAGTTTCCTGACGTGATTATTGCCACATGACGTGAATTAACAGACTTTGAACATGGAATGACAGTTGTAGTTCGCTGCACGGGACATTCTTTTTCAGAAATCTCCAGAGAATTCAATATTCCGAGATCGACAGGGTCAACAGTTTTGTATCCCGCCTGGAAGACGGCGCGCGGGTGTGCTCCTGGAAACTAAAAGGTAGGCCGAACGAAGGAAGTGAGTAGGTGCGGGAAAAGGTTATACACGTCGGTACTGCAGTATGAATTTAAATCACCTTTACTCCAGCAAGAATAGATAACTTTCCATTGAGGTGCGAAGTGTCCCGACCGTCTGCTCTAGATCAAATGGGCTGAATCTGCCGTGGTGCTCGTAGAGCTGAACTGTGACTGCTAGGGGGCGCTGTCGTCGTTGTCTGTCGCGGTGCCAACTAAACTGGCAGCTGCAACGTGGCATCCTGGCTATCGATACCACAAAGAGTGTGATGAGAATACCAGATTCCAGGCATTACCTCTCACCACAGACAGCGCAGTGGCTGACGGCCGTCACTTAACGACCGAGAGCAGCGTCGTTGGCACAGAGTTGTCAGTGGTAACAGACAAGCAACACTGCGTAAAACGACCACAGAATGTGGGACGTATGAGGAACCTATGCGCTAGGCCAGTTCGGCGAAATGTGTCGTTAATGGGCTATGGCAGCATCCAACCGACGCGGGTGCTGCCCCTCTCCTGGTCTGTGATCAAAGCGGCTGGACCCTTGACGACTGGAAAACCGGTGGCCTGGTCAGATGAGTCCCGATTTCAGTTGATAAGAGCTGATGGTAAGGTTCGAGTGTGGTGCAGACTCCATAAAGGCCTGGACCCTTGACGTCAACAAGGCACTGTGTAAGCTGGTGCCTTCATAACGCCGTAAGCGTTGTTGACATAGAATGGGCTGCGTCCTCTGCTCTAACCGGACCGATCATTGACTGTAAACTGTTATTATCGAATACTTGGACAATATTACCAGCCATTCATGAACTTCATGTTCCCAAACAACGATGCACCATGTCACTGGGCCACAGACGTTCTCGACTGGTTTAAAGAACATTCTGCAGAATTCGAGGGAACGATTTGGCCACCCAGATCGATCGACGTGAATCTAATCGATCGTTTATAGGATGTAATCGAGAGGACGACGGTTCAATCCCGCGTCCAGCCATGCTGATTTAAGTTTTCCGTGTTTTACCCACATCGCTCCTGGCAAATACTGGCATGGTTCCTTTGAAAGGACACGGCCGACGTCCTTCCCCGTATTTCCGTAATCCGAATAGACCGATGACCTCGCTGTCTGGTCTCGTGACCCAAACAATCCAATCGAGAATAGATTACCGTTTATCTTTCTGAAATGTGCCATTATCACACTGAAGGACGCAGTGATACATAGTAAGTATAGTAACTGCGGAATAATGAGCAGTCTGCCGTTGTACGAATTTTTCCCTTAATTTATTCCCATTTTCTATCTATACGATCACCATCACATGAGTTTCTCACGTTAACGTAAAAAACTTTTACCGAAGATAGGAATCGTCAACAATTCTAAAGGCATGTTAAATGTGATGAACAAACTATCGAGCCATAGCGTCAGGATACCTGGGTGACAGCATCCTGACACTAAGGATCAGTTGTGTTTGTTTATTTCAGTTTATTACGTCTTTACATCTACCTCTGGCTTCTATCTCACATACAAGTTAGTTATGATTTGTATAATAGCTTAGAATGAAAGACATATCTGCTGAAATAAATACAGACGCTGCAGCTACCAGTGTCTAAGTCCTTCTGGTTGTACTGCCATGTTATATTATAAGGCACCTAAAGTACTAAAATAAACCGACGTATTGGTGGAGCTGCAACTGACTTCCTCAAGGCAAAGACAAATTGCCTTCTTTAAAGTCAGTACCGCTTTTAGACTGTTTTTTATTTGCAGTGTTACATTTACACGATCATGATTTCGTCATTAAATTGCCATTATAAAGTGTTTTAATGTCATACAGTGCCTAAGATGGCAGAATGTCGTGTTTAAAATACACTATTAGACACATTTTCTAAGGGTTAATGTGTCTAATAGTGTATTTTAAATACGACAGTATGCCATCATAGGCACTGTATAACATTAAAACACTTGATAATGGCAATTTAAAGCCAAAATCATGATCGTGTAAATGTAACACTGTAAATAAAAAACAGTCTAACGGCGGTACTGACTTTAAAGAAATATACAGCGTGATTCAAAAAGAATACCACATAATGAAAGAAACATAATATAACCTTCTGTTATACATCATTATAAAGAGTATTTAAAAAGGTTTTTTTTTCACTCAAAAACAAGTTCAGAGATGTTCAATATGGCCCCCTCCAGACACTCGAGCAATATCAACCCGATACTCCAACTCGTTCCACACTCTCTGTAGCATATCAGGCGTAACAGTTTGGATAGCTGCTGTTATTTCTCGTTTCAAATCATCAATGGTGGCTGGGAGAGGTGGCTGAAACACCATATCCTTAACATACCCCCATAAGAAAAAATCGCAGGGGGTAAGATCAGGGCTTCTTGGAGGCTTGCTGGATGCGTGCTACATTTTCATCACTCGTTCTCGGCCGTCCAGAACTTTTCCCTTTGCACAAACACCCATTCTCTGTAAACTGTTTATACCAACGTTTAATACACCACCTATCAGGAGGTTTAACACCATACTTCGTTCGAAATGCACGCTGAACAACTGTCGTCGATTCACTTCTGCCGTACTTAATAACACAAAAAGCTTTCTGTTGAGCGGTCGCCATCTTAGCATCAACTGACGCTGACGCCTAGTCAACAGCGCCTCAAGCGAACAAATGTACAACTAAATGAAACTTTATAGCTCCCTTAATTCGCCGACAGATAGTGCTTAGCTCTGCCTTTTGTCGTTGCAGAGTTTTAAATTCCTAAAGTTGTGGTATTCTTTTTGAATCACCCTGTATTATGACTGTGGCCCCACATTATGAAAAAATTAACAAATTGCCTTCTTCAAGGCAAAGACTAATTACCTGGGTAGTGGTTGCTTCACTATGTAGCTTTCCTAACGATGTCAACTGAACACCGACGTCATATTTTATTTTACTGACCCTAACATAATATTGGTGTGTGCTAAGAGAGAGAGTGAGGGACACGTGGCAGACTGTGGGGTGTACGGTTTGTTGTCAATTGGTGGCCCAAAACGCAAGATAAAAAATTGCGGCTCATGACTATTCAGCGCGTACAAGTTTTATTTTTCGCTGAACACACGCTTCTAATTCAGTTAGATATCACCCTTGTTTTTAGCGTACACTGTCGAGATAGCACCTGGAAGATATACATACGCCTTTTAACTGCCAGAGGATTAGTGTATAAAATGGAGGGCAGTCTGCCGCATTCGTTAAAGCTCTCCTTTCCTTTGAAGTCTTCGTTTTTGCACGCCTCTGATCCCGTGACCCACCTGTTTATTCGCAGACCCTGTGGGGCATTAGACTGCCAAGTGTCGAGGCGTGACCTGACCCCCCCCTCCCCACCCTCCCCTCCAACGCCCGGCTGGCCCCATTCGCCCACGCTTTTCCACCCCTTCTCTCCGTCAACCCTCTCCTCGCTCATCCCTCCAACCAAATCCTTGAGGAGGAGGGTGTGCCGTGTCTCGGCGCAGCGCCTTAATGTAAGAGCGGCCCGGGCGAGGAGCGGGGGCGTGCGCCGCTTGATAAGCGCATCACGTCGCCGATGGAGCGCCCTGGTAATCAGGCGAGTAAACTCCCGCTCTGCCCGGCGTATATAACGAAAACCGAAGTCAGGCAAAAACAGCGAATGAAGATGGATGCGACGGCAGCGGATGACTAAAGAAGTGCACGGGCAGGCGTCGCGAATCAAGAAAAGTGCTGTGTGCGGGACGAAGGGGGGAAAAGGGGGTGGATCGATACCAGGGCGAGCCACTCTATCTACCTAACCCCCCCCCTACTACCGTTTCAATACGCTTCGCCCGCTCCGAGCGGGCCGAGCTTGGGAATTAATTTTTCCGTGAAATGTCGCCGAGTTACCCCAGGTTCTTTCCGATCGTGATACTCTACACCCTCGGCGCTGCAGAACGGATGCTGTCGAGACGATATCATCTGCACCAGGCGTGGAACCGGGCGAAAGGAATTCGCTTCTCACGTCGAGCTCAATCAGCATCGATGGTCGGCACCTCCCAAGGAGTGCTTGGTAGAAGATTGCATACAGTCTAGATACTTTCGTTTCCTTTGTTTCACTTCCAAATTCGCTCGGGAAAAAGAGACTTCCGGGTCCTTCTAGGCTGTTTCCTTTGTGTTCAGAAATGAGATGCTAATGATCTTATAGCTGTTATGCAATACGAAATTTAGGACATTTTTGTAAAACTAGACCTGCAAACGTGATATTGTGAGACCTTAACTTTTCCCGGCGAATTGAATGCTCAAATAACTTACGGGTTTGCTGGTGGGTGACGTCATCGACCACCGCCGACATTTCGACAGGAGCACACCCTGCCATTCTCAAGGCACAAATGCAAGGAGGAAGAAATGTGCAAGAGAATTTAATACCTCGGTTCTCAGAGCAGAAACAAGGAATATACCACACACAGAACAACACAAACAAAGATAATCAACATCAGAAATATCGATAGTGACTATTAATCAACAGGTGAGGTAGCACTAATTCAGTCCCTCTGTTTTTTAATGAGAGACAGAGCAGGATTCCAAGCAGCTTTTAAAGAAAATCCACCATCTCTGTTAATAAGGTTGCTTGATAGTTTGATTTCAAATGCTTCCTTAATAACGACGTCATCCGGCAGCAAACCCGTAAGTTATTTGAGCAAACGTGAAATTTTTTTATGCTGGAAGGCCGTGTTATCGTGGGGTACCTCAGATGTCACCTCATAGCTGTACGAGGGTGAGTCAAATGAGAACCTTAAATATTTTTTGAATATTATTTATTGAGCAGAAGTGGTACAAAGCTGTATAACTTTTCAACATAATCTCCCCCACGCTCAATGCAAGTCCTCCAGCTCTTACAAAGTGCATAAATTCCTTTAGAAAAAAATTCTTTTGGTAGTCCGCGCAACCACTCATGCACCGCGTGGTGTGTCTCTCCATAAGAACAGAACTTCTTTCCTCCCATTGCGCCTTTGAGTGGTCCAAACATATGGAAATCACTTGGGGTAAGGTCTGGTGAGTATGGTGGATGAGGAAGACACTCAAAATGCAGGTCTGTCATTGTTGCAACTGTTGTACGGGCAGTGTGGGGCCTTGCGTTGTCATGTTGCAAAAGGACACCTGGTGACAGCAATCCACGTCGCTTTGATTTGATTGCAGGCCGCAGATGATATTTTAGGAGATCTGTGTGTGATGCACTGGTGACAGTGGTCCCTCTAGGCATGTAATGTTCCAAAATGACGCCTTTTTCGTCCCAAAAGAGAGTCTGCATAACCTTCCCTGCTGATGGTTCTGTTCGAAACTCCTTTCGTTTTGGTGACTAGGAATGGAGTCATTCCTTGCTCGCTCTCTTCGTCTCCGGTTGGTGGAAATGAACCGAGGTTTCGTCCCCAGTAACGATCTTGCAAGGAAGCAACCACCTTCTCGTTCAATGCGCCGAAGAAGTTCTTCACAAGCATCGACATGTCGTTCTCTCATTTGAGGAGTCAGCTGCCATGGCACCCATCTTGCAGACACTTTGTGAAACTGGAGCTCATCATGCACAATGTGGTGTGCTGACCCATGACTAATCTGTAAACATGCTGCAATGTTATTCAGTGTCACTCGGCGGTTTTCCTTTACTATGGCTTCGACTGCTGCAAAGTTCTGTGGAGTCACAACTCTTTGTGCCTGACCTGGACGAGGAGCGTCTCCCACTGAAGTCACACCATTTGCCAACTTCCTACTCCATTCGTCGACTTGCTGCTGTGACAAACGTGCATCACCGTACTGAACCTTCATTCGTCGATGAATTTCAATAGGTTTCACACCTTCACTATGCAAATACCGAATAACAGAACGGAGTTCTTCCCTGGTGCAAGTCGCAAGTGGGGCGGCCATCTTTATACTGATACTGCGACGGTATGTGTGCATCTGCACTATGCTGCCACCTACAGGCCATTCTGCACGCTGTTTGTAGCACGCTTACCAACTTACAGGATGTTGTTATTGTGGTCTTCAGTCCTGATGCAGCTGTCCATGCTACCCTATCCTGTGCAAGCTTCTTCATCTCGCAGCACTTACTGCAACCTACATCCTTCTGAATCTGCTTAGTGTGTTCATCTCTTGGTCTCCCTCTACGATTTTTACCCTCCACGCTACCCTCTAATGCTAAATTTGTGATCCCTTGATGCCTCAGAACATGTCCTACTAACCGGTCCCTTCTTTTTGTCAAGTTGTGCCACAAACTCCTCTTCTCCCCAATTCTATTCAGTACTCCATCATTAGTTACTTACAGGATAACGGAGTGAAATTTCGATTTGTTATTACAAAATTTAAGGTTTTCATTAGACTCGCCCTTGTATTAATGCACAGATGATTATAGACACTCATATGTAAATGAATATTCGAATTTGCCCCAAAAGTGTGTGACTCCTTGATGTAGCTGTTTGATTATAGAAGAATCGTAAAGAGAAGTAACTTTTCAGAGGAATATTTACTGTCTACCTCTGCGTGCTGTTCACATGATCATATCGTGGAACTCAATTAAAGACTGCCTGCTTCAGTGGCTGCTATGCCAGTGTGGGTCAGACAGTAGCAGCGAGAGGATAGAGTAGGATATGGATGCCGTGGGAATATGTGCAAGGAACTGATAAAGTAAATACTTGGGACAGTCTGCGGTGGATGCAAGAAAGACTTAAGTATTTCAAGTACACAAAGTATTCAAATGTTTCACGAAGTTCTGGCGTGATTGATGGAGGATGCATGATAACAGTTGGTGCCGAGAAACAAAGTGAAGAGTAATAACTGTCAACCAAAAGACTTCTAAATACGTGTCTCTTCTTTAGTCGTCTTCCCAAAAAAAAATTCTGCAACGAAAGTTTACAGTGAAGTGAACGTGAAATGAGTCACTTACTCAACTAGCATGCGCTGCCAATGTTGCAGGTAAACAACAGCCTATTATTTCCATGTTTCAGAAAACATCACTTCAAGTACTGAAGACGGATCATGACGCATTTTAATACAAAGACTACTAGATTCGGTGCCCAAGAATATATATTACATGTCGCAGCGTCTTTCCCAAATATTTTCCTTTGCAGTCAGATTAGATTACATAAAATAAAAAACCATAGTGCAAAAAAAAAGCAAAAATTACATTCCAGGATCGTAAAAATTAATAGTCAGTACTTACGCTTTAGAATATACATTTAATAGTGATACAATTACTATATTATACACGAATTGCAGTAACAACGTCACATCTCAAACTGCAGTCATAGAATGACGTGTACACTAGTGGTTGTCAAACAGCAGCTTCTGCGCCACGCGCAGCCCGAAAGAGGTAATTGGTGGCCCACGGCTCTGTAGCCGTATTTCATAATAAAATGCTTATAATAACTAACATTATTATTTATCGAAATTTTCCTTTACATAAGGTTTTTCTCCAACATAACAAATATCCGGAAATTATTACATCTTTTACATAGGATATTAATTTATCTCCTCAGGATGTCCCTTCAGGTGTTTCGATCTTGTATATCTTCTTCTTCTGCGCCAAGTCTTCCCATTGTTAATCGTACATTTTGGAGCCAGGTTGTCACCGGACTTCCTCTTCTTTTCTTTCCCTCTGGGCACCATTCCAGAAACATTTTCGGATTTCTGGCTTCCTCCATTCTTCTTACATTCCCGTACCATTGTAACTTCCTTCTATCGGTCACGTCGTGTATTCCTTCTCTTACTTCCATTCTTTTAACTATTTCGTCGTTTCTGACTTTCTCTTTTCTAGAAATTCTTCCTGATCTTCTCCAGAAGTCCATTTCTACTGCTTGCTGTTTTTTTGGGTGTTTCAGATTTGTAGCCCAAATCTTCACTACACGCTCTCTAGTGCGGATTTATATATATTTTTTGGTTCGGTTTCTTAGATTTCTGCTCCATAAGATTGAATTGAACATCCCAGTGACCTTCCTTTCACTGCTAATTCTTTTAGTACTGATGTTAATTTTCTTTCCATATACGTATAAGTCTTCTGGCTCATTAGTAAGGTATTCTGTTTTCTGGTAATTGCTTCTCAATCCGCAGTTTCTGTATTCTATTGCTCATTGCTTACACATACAATTTGCAGCCTCCCCGTCTTGTAATGTAATTACTTGGTCATCAGCAAATAGTAGTTGATGTAAATAAACTCCATCTTTAATTTGTAGCCCTATCCCACTGCATTTACGAGACCATGTCTTAAGACTGATGTCTATATAGATTTCCATTAACATTGGTGGCATGGAGCAGCCCTGTAACAGACGCTTACTCGTTCTAAATTTCCGTGAAAGTAACATTCTATTGAATAACCGTGTTATTAGTTTCACAATTTTGTCACCACCACATTTTAAGAACTCCAGACTGATACTGCGTGGACCAGGTGATTTACCATTCTTCCCTGTTCTTAATACCTTACTCACGTCGATTTCTAAAACTTGGAACTCCTTCCGTTCCTGCTCATTTTCTTCCACTATTCCTTCCTCCAGATACTCTCCTCTATCCTAATTTAATTATTTCCGGAAACATTCTTCCCATTCCAGAATGAGATTTTCACTCTGCAGCGGAGTTTGCGCTGATATGAAACTTCCTGGCAGATTAAAACTGTGTGCCCGACCGAGACTCGAACTCGGGACCTTTGCCTTTCGCGGGCAAGTGCTCTACCATCTGAGCTACCGAAGCACGGCTCACGCCCGGTCCTCGCAGCTTTACTTCTGCCAGTATCTCGTCTCCTACCTCGTCTCGGTCGGGCACACAGTTTAAATCTGCCAGGAAGTTTCATTCTTCCCATTCTTTTGATGTTATTAGTTGTATATTGGTTTTGGCTTTTCTCTCTTGTCGAAATTCTTTTAATACTGACAACGCTTGTCTTCCAAATCCTAGATTGCAATTGACAAGTCCTTTCCCATGCTTATTCATTCTTCGCTATCCTTATTTTTTTTCTCGCGGATTGTTCTTGTTCCTTCCGATTTCCGATTTATCATTCAGTCACCAGTCGAATACGTTCCTATTTTCCTTAACTGCCACTTCTGTTTCCTCCGACCATCATTCTGCTGTACGGCTGTAGTTGTTTTCCCTGATGTCCAGCTCCTCTGTTGCTACATTTATAACACTGGGTTTTATGTAATCATACATTTCCTCTGTTCTTCCTTCAAATGATTCTTCCAGTGCTTTTTTTTCTATTCTGGGAGCAAAGAATGCTTGTATACTTTCATCTTGTAGGATGTCAATATTGAAGTATAGAGTTTGAGCTTTTTCAGCACAATTCGTTTTAATATTGTTAGGATCATTCTTTGCATTCTTCCACGGCCTCTTCATTTATACTAAATAATGGTCTGATCCACACTGGGCTCGTCTATAAGATCTAACATCTGCTCCCTTGAAACTACTTGTCTGTCTAATGATAGTATAATCTGTTAGGTAACGAAGTTCTCTAGTATTCCGTTGCCAAGCATATTTATAAATATCCTTGTGTTTAAAAAATATGTTGGTAATTTTCAGATCCAACTGTTCACAAATTTCAATCAGTCGTTCTCCATTCTCATTATATTCTGTCTCTTCAAGTTTTCCAACTATCGGACGTGATTCTCTAATTCCTAGTCTTCCGTTCATATCCCCCATGATAACCGGTTCCTTCGTCCTTGGGATTTTTTCTGCTGTCTCCCTAACGACTGTCCAGAAATTATCTTCCTCCTGGTCTCTCGCATCATTCGTGGTTGCATATACACCAAAAATTATAACTTCTCTGCGTAAAGAGTCATTTTTGCCACAATAATACGTTCATTAACTTCCGATTTTTGTTTCCCTTTTTCCATGTTTTCTTTACTACACTACTGGCCATTAAAATTGTTACACCAAGAACAAATGCAGATGATAAAGGGGTATTCATTGGACAAATATATTATACTACAACTGACATGTGATTACATTTTCACGCAGTTTGGGTGCATAGATCCTGGGAAATCAGCATCCAGAACATCCACCTCTGGCCATAATAACGACCTTGATACGCCTGGTCATTGAGTCAAACAGAGCTTGGATGGCGTGTACAGGTACAGCTGACCATGCAGCTTCAACACGATACCACAGTTCATCAAGAGTAGTGACTGGCGTAGTGTGACGAGCCAGTTGCTCCGCCACCATTGACCTGACCTTTTCAATTGGTGAGAGACCTGGAGAATGTGCTGGTCAGGGCAGCAGTCGAACATTTTCTGTATCCCGTACAGGACCTGCAGCATGCGGTCGTGCATTATCCTGCTGAAATGTAGGGTTTCGCAGGGATCGAATGAAGGGTAGAGCCACGGGTTGTAACATATCTGAAATGTAACGTCCACTGTTCAAAGTGCCGTCTATGCGAACAAGAGGTTACCGAGACATGTAACCAATAGCACCCCATACCATCAGACCGGTTGATACGCCAGTATGGCGATGACGAATACACGCTTCCAATGTGCGTTCACCGCGATGTCGCCAAACACGGGTGCGACCATCATGATGCTGTAAACAGAACCTGGATTCATCCGAAAAAATGACGTTTTGACATTCGTGCACCCAAGTTCGTCGTTGAGTACACCATCGCAGGCGCTCCTGTCTGTGATGCAGCGTCAAGGGTAACCGCAGCCATGGTCTCCGAGCTGATAGCCCATGCTGCCGCAAACGTCGTCGAACTGTTCGCACAGATGTTTATTGTCTTGCAAACGTCCCCATCTGTTGACTCAGGGATCGAGAAGTGGCTGCACGATCCGTTACAGCCATCCGGAGAAGATGCCTCTCATCTCAACTGCTAGTGATACGAGGCCGTTAGGATCGACACGGCGTTCCGTATTACCCTTCTGAACCCACCGATTCCATATTCTGCTAAGAGTCATTGGATCTCGACCAACGCGAGCAACAATGTCACGATACGATAAATCGCAATCGCGATAGGCTACTATGCGACCTTTATCAAAGTCGGAAACGTGATGGTACGTATTTCTCCTCCTTACACGAGGCATCACAACAACGTTTCACCAGGCAACGCCGGTCAACTGCTGTTCGTGTATGAGAAATCGGTTGGACACTTTCCACATGTCAGCAAGTTGTAGGTGTCGCCACAGGCGCCAACCCTGTGTGAGTGCTCTGAAAAGCTAATCATTTGCATATCACAGCATCAATTTTAATGGCCAGTAGTGTATAATGGAGCCTCCTGCATTGGCTCTTACCGCTATGAACACCCCACTCCAAATATGTACATAATTGCCAAGTTCTTCTTGTCTTTTGCCTTTCCTCTTGGTCTCAGAGAGCACGACAACATCCATTTTGAAACTGTCAAGTTCAGTTGGTAATATATTCAGTTTTGTGGAGATATCTTGCACATTATAACATCAAAGTGTCATCTCCCTTTTTTCTTCGCCGGTTCGACTTCCAAGATTCCTGATTTTCCGAGACATATTATTAGGTTTTTTAGCATTTTATTTTTTCACGTGACTGAGGAGGTGGCCCACTACACAACGCCCGACTTGGAGGACCAGTAAATTTATTCTCAAGGTTTTCTTCATTAAGCATTTGATAAGCCAATCTCACAAGGCAGCACCCGCTAGTTTTGGTCCACCCCCGATATTTATTGTCCCGATACCCATCATATCTGGTGAGTATTCCACTATCCACCACCTGAGGAGGTGCCAGATGGAATACTATAAACCCCACACGGAATGACAACTAACAACCAAATCCAAAAATTTAGCTTACGTTAATAGCTTCATAAGAAAGCGGCTTGCAGCTTAGTGACAAATGAAAGTACTTATAAAGACATTAATACTTTAAAAAAAGATGTGCTTAATTATGATTGACGCTGGTGATTTCAGCCATGAACTAAGTTGGCCATTTACCTCGGGGGCAAAGGTCGAAGTAGCGCTGCGCTGAGGCAGAATATGATTTGAGAGTGGGAATTTTTTTACTGTTTATCTCCCAGTAACGACAACTCACGAGCATGTGCGATTCATACCAGTTCGCGATGCAAATTGATTCGTGAATGTGCATTACAGACAGTTATCTTCAAATGAAATACTTATTTCTAACAAGAAACATTAAATCAATTAAGTCTCCTGTAATGTCATACAGTGAGAAGAAAATGCTGGCATTCAAATAAATTACAATTTTTTGTGATGGTGCCTCTTATTGAGCAGTGCATTTAAATATAACTGCAAATACTATTATTAATTAAATTCATTCGCGTGCATAGTAAAACCAATGATAGTTCACAACACAAATATAGCGTTGCAGCTGATAGATGATTAAGGACGGCATCTACCTGAAACAGACTACAGTCAACACAACGTGTTCAAATGATCCCGAAATGTAGTGATCCGTACTTTGCCGCGCGGGATTAGCCGAGCGGTCTAAGGCGCTGCAGTCATGGACTGTGCGGCTGGTCCCGGCGGAGGTTCGAGTCCTCCCTCGGCCATAGGCGTGTGCGTTTGTCCTTAGGATAATTTAGGTTAAGTAATCTGTAAGCTTAGGGACTGATGACCTTAGCAGTTAAGTCCCATAAGATTTCACACACATTTGAACATTTGAATTTGATCAGTTCTTTGGGACCGCCAGCCAACTTTTTCCATGTTCACCATGGAATAATACTGTTATTAACAAAAGCGACCGATATTTAGAGAGTCAGAATTTGTGAGCTCTCTCGAAATCATAGAAACAAACGAAGACCTTAGTGTTCTTAGTGCCATGCGAATGGCAGAGGAGATTGCCCAATGAAATGCAGATGTTTAATGCAACTACAGTGCAATTAAAATTACTCTACACAAGTTGCTTGGTATCTGACCGGGCCAATCATATCATATAGTCTAGCATACGAGCACTGCTTAGTTGCCAGCTGTCCAACATGCAGTCTGTTACAACTGTCCTTGCACTGTGAACGGCGACAAAACAGCATATCCATGTTGTTGGCTGTCTGGTGCAAGGCAATTATTGCCGCACAATAATGACAATCAAAGATGCAGCGTTTAGAAGACGCAGTGAGGATTGAATGTGTGATGGGGTGAACGGTTTCAGGGCTTTGAGCCAATAAAAGCACACCAAGGAATGGACGCTGATCCCTGCCAGTCGCTGACCTTCGTACTCAGCGGAGGTCACTGTTCGCGTGTCGTCAAGCCCGGCTTGACAGGATATTCCATGACTTGTGGAATTAGTAGAAAGTTTTGTAGATATCATACTCAGAATTGGTGTCAGTTCTTATGAGCACACTGAGGATGCTAACGCAAATAAGGCCATATTATAGAAAGCTGAACATAGAGGTCCTGATGAGTTTTTAGGGGTTTACTGCCAGGAATAATGAGCTAAATTTCGATTACGCGATAAATCACACAAATCTGAAGGCTGTAAATTCAACTAAATACTTAGGGATTACAATTACAAATAACCTAAATTGGAACGATCACATAGATAATATTGTGGGTAGAGCAAACCAAAGACTGCGATTCATTGGCAGAACACTTAGAAGGTGCAACAGGTCTAGTAAAGAGACTGCTTACACCACGCTTGTCCGCCCTGTTCTGGAGTACTGCTGTGCGGTGTGGGATCAGCATCATGTGGGACTGACGGATGACATCGAAAAAGTACAAAGAAGGGCAGCTCGTTTTGTATTATCGCGAAATAGGGGAGATAGTGTCACAGACATTATACGTGAATTGGAGTGGCAATAATTAAAACAAAGGCATTTTTCGTTGTGACGGGATCTTCTCATGAAATTTCAGTCACCAGTTTCCTACTCCAATTGCGAAAACATTCTGTTGGCACCCACCTACGTACGTAGAAATGATCATCGCGATAAAATAAGAGAAATCAGGGCACGCACAGAAAAATTTAAGTGCTCGTTTTTCCCGCGTGCTGTTCGAGAGTGGGCATCATCAGACTGGGCAAAAATTAATGTGAAAAACCAACATTCCATTTGTCTATTAATACCCACATACGCTATTAAGATAAAATTTTGTAACTAACCAATCTGATGATGCCCCAAGAGGGCTAAACGCGTCATTTCCTGTAAAAGGATTTTGGAACCGACACTGTCTTATTTCAAGAATTTCATAATCGGTTGCTGTACCAGGGGACGAGTATGGAATGGAACCAATTTTATTTGTCTTAGATGTCGTTGTACAGGTCATATGAAATGTACTTTCAGGTAACAGCATATTGGACTAGTAGACGTTTTGGACATCCCAAACGCAATTGTACAAACAAAAGTTTGTACAGACGGGGAAGATGATCAGTGTGCGGGCCATGCACTCCGTCATTAAACGTGGTAGGGACAGTTTGTCGGTTTTACCGTCCTTCAAGTGAAAGTTGTCACAGGTCGGTTCTGTCCAGAATGATTGGCATAATTTTTCTGAATGGTTTTGTGAAAGCAAAGTTGCGTAAAATGTTATTAGATTCAGGATCTCAATTTCTGTGCAAAGAACTAATACACTTGATCAAGTAGAAGTAGATCTGTTATGCTGGTCATTAAATGGTTTAGATGGAGATCATGTTGATACTCTTGGTTCGATGGCATGAGGATTCAGAATGGAGGGACGTAACTTCTGTGCAAAGACAGAATGTCTACTTATTGTTGGCAGTGGCTACAAAATCATACTCGTTTTAGATTTCTTGGTTGTGCATCGCTCCGAACATGACTTGGAGCTGTACAGAACACCATTTAATCTTTGCTTTATTGCTGGAAAACCGTTACGTTGCAGAGATGATTCCTAGGCCAGAAGCAGCTGCCTAAACTGCATACAGGTTTCCTTACAGTCAACTTGTGGACTATGATACTGAAATGTACTGGAAAATTTATCTAATTTGATATAGGAGCTGATCTGCTGACAGGCACAACTCTGCTTCCATCAGTTTCCTGTCTGCCTAAGCCTCAGTTAATTTCTCTTCCAAATTCCAATTTTGTACCAAAAAGGAATTCCTGAAGTTCTCTGTAATTGCGAGATCCCTCACCCAGTTATTGGAAGAAGGAGGAAAGTTTGTGCAACAGCACTCAGTTTGTGCTTTTCTGTATTACCAAAACCAATCTGTAAGGCATCAAATAGCGTATGCATAAAAAAAATAAAATAAAATAAAAAGGCAGAAAAAAATTATTCGACTACGGACAAGGAAATGCTACTAGCGCTAATACGTCAATAACTTATTTCCGCTTTTCTTTGTATGGGCGACGCTTGAGAGCAATACCTGATCATGCAACCTGTGTTGTTCAACGCCGTATTGATCTCCTCCATCTGTGCATCTGGATGAATGGGCAGCTTTGCACTCTACCATATTTACAGAATTACGACGCGAGCGTTTCACTGCCGAGATATGAGCAGAGGACTCCCATGCCCTGCACTGCTAGTGGTGGTGCAGCCTGAGGTGTTCACAACGAATCAGCTACCCCGAAATTGTGCATCCTGGGCCAGGAAATTAACCTTCAAAAATGGTTCAAATGGCGCTGAGCACTATGGGACTTGACTTCTGAGGTCATCAGTCCCCTAGAACTTAGAACTACTTAAACCTAACTAACCTAAGGACATCACACACATCCGTGCCCGAGGCAGGATTCGAACCTGCGACCATAGCGGTCACGCGGTTCCAGACTGTAGCGCCTAGAACCGCACGGCCACCCCGGCCGGCTTTGAACCTTCCCTAGACACCAAAGCCACAGTGGAAGCGCATGGCCAGTGCTACCACCTAACTACAGCACGTCGGAGTCTTCATGACGTGTAATAGTCTCGCTCGTCATCAACTCCAGAAGCTTCATATACAATGGCTGTAAGCAAACAGTAAAATGAAGTACCCATATGAACGAACTCCTCCTGCTCCTGCATCCATCATCGGCAGAAAACGCCTCCCACACTCAGCCATCTCGGAGACACTATTATACACTACGCAAAAAAGTATTACTTTTTCTAAACCCTGCAAAATTGTCTCTCAATGGGTTCCATTAGTTCGAAATTAGGCTCAAAGGCGCCTGAAACCTTTCTCTGTAACTGTGATAACAAGTGGCTACCTGCGATAATACCCCCTGACTCGACGACGCCTCAAACAGGAAAAAAAAAGTCACAGATCAGAAATTTATAAGAGGTTGAGGTAGATCTGTGGTGTCACCGCCAGACACCACACTTACTAGGTGGTAGCCTTTCAATCGGCCGCGGTCCGGTAGAATACGTCGGACCCGCATGTCGCCACTATCAGTGATTGCAGACCGAGCGCAGCCACACAGCAGGTCTAGAGAGACTTCCTAGCACTCGCCCCAGTTGTACAGCCGACTTTGCTAGCGATGGTTCACTGACAACTTACGCACTCATTTGCCGAGACGATAGTTAGCATAGCTTTCAGCTACGTCATTTGCTAGGACCTAGCAAGTCGCCATTATCAATTGCTATTTATCTTGTGATGTATGTACCGTCAGACCGATGTTCGCCAATTATGGATTAAAGTTAAGTATTCCAGAAGCTACGTACTATTTTTGCTACTATAAAGACCTTGTCCTGTTCCAGACCTCACGCCATCCTGCGTGAGCTTAAACGCGTGCCCTTTGGCCTCCCGTCCTAGTGGATTGGCTGTCTTGCCAGTCAAAAAAAAGATCAATGATGTATCATTGGTAAAAAATTTTACTCCAATTTTGCACAACACGATTGCGGAGGTGTCATATTTCACCCCTCCTTTGGAAACCTCTGCAATGAATGCTAGAACCGTGACGCCCATAGTCGAAATCACTCTGTTTTGTTATGGGTGTAGGAAGAAAACATTTCGGACACACCATCGCTCAGAATACACATGAAAAGCGTAAATGGCGTCGATAAAACCACCCCTTCCCTTGTAGTGTTGGTTCCAAGACATTTCGCGGTCCAAAACGACAGTTTGCTGTGCTGTAAGCAGTGATCAGATTGGCATTATGAACGATAACAGCACCAAAGAGGCGGTTCTTGACAGCGTTGGACACAGCTGACAGAGCACACACGATTCAGCCCTACTCAGAGGACATTGCAGGGCTGCAACATCATAGAACGGAAGTCTTCTTCAACTGGCATACCTTCTGTGGCATTACCAGCACGCTTGGCGTTTGGGTGAGAGATCCATGACGGCACCTCAGATTGCGTATGAACCGACCCAATTGTTAATCGGTCAACTACATAAATTAGTGTGTTGTGAGCCCCCACATTATTGTCTGAAGTAAGGGCGGGTAAGGTGGTCGCCGGACCACAGGTACTGATTGACAAATTTTGGCAGTATAGGCAAACTGTCATGTCAATATTTCTCTGTTTCAAATTATTGCCATCGTCGGTGACTGCGAAGTTGTGACCCTGTAATTGCCTGACAAAGCGTTGTTGTGTGAGAGGATGATAACTTATGTATACTGAATCGTCAGTCTCCTCAATGGTTTGATGAGATCCGCCGCAAATTTCTGTAATGTGCGAAATTTTTTATATTACAGCCTACATCCGAAATTATTTGGTCGATGTTTTCCAATCTCTGCTTTCCTCTACAGTACACACTAGTACCATAGAAGTTATTTTCTGATATCTTAATAGATTTCCTATCGACTTGTCCATGCGTCTTGTCACTGTGTTCTGTATATTCCTTTCCTCGCCGATTCTGCGCCGAATCTCATCTTTTCTTACGTTATCAGTCCACCTAATTTTCAACATTTTTTTGTAGCACCACATCTGAAAGGCTCCGAATTTCTGTTCCGGTTTTCTCACAGTCCTCGTTTCACTACCACACGATGCTGTGCTCCAAACGTGCATTCTCAGAAATTTATTCCACATAGAAAGGCCTACATTTGATAGGAGCAGACATCTCTTGGTGAGGAATGCACTTTTTGCCAATGCTACTCTGCGTCTTACGTCTTCCTTGCTTCGTCTTTCATGAGCTATTTGGCTGCCTAGGTAGCAGAATCCGTCATCATCTACTTCGAGATCATCAATTGTGGTGTTAAATTTCTCGTTATTCTCATTTCTGACACTTCTCATCACTTTCTTTTCACTCTCAATCCATATTCTGTACTCATTAGATGGTTCATTTCTTCAACAGATCCTGTGATTATTCTTCAGTTTCACTGAGGACAGCAGTGTCTTCAACGAGTCTTACCATTGACATCTTTTCGCCCTGAATTTTAATCCAAGTCTTGAACCTTTCTTCTACTTCCGTCATTGCATTTTCGACGTATAGATTGAACAGAAGGAGCGAAAGATTACATTCCTGTCTTACACCCTTTTTAATCTGAGAACTTCGTTCCTGGTCTTCCATTCATATTAGTCCTCCTTGGTACATATTTTATATTATCCATCTTTCCCTATAGCTTACATCTTCCTCAGAATATCGAACATCTTGCACCAATTTTCGTTGTTGAACGCTTTTTGCACTTTGACAAATCCTATAAACGGGTCTTGATTTCTCTACAGCCTTGCTTCTATTATCAAATGCAACGTCACAACCGCCTCTTTGGTGCTGTTATCTTTCATAACGTTAAACTGATCGTCATATATCAGATCCTCAAATTTCCTTTCCATTATTCTATATACTATACTTGTCAGCAACTTGGATCCAGTTGTTGAGCTGATTGTGAGATAATTCTCAGATTTTTCATCTTCTTTCATGTGGGAAATGGGAGGATGATGTATTTCCTATAGAGTGATGGTGTATAACCAGTCTCATACAAACAACGTGAATTGTTGTTCTGTTGCCACTACTGCTCCCCCCACCCCCCCAGAATGTCTTTAGAAATTCCGATGGAATTTTATGTGCCCCTTTTGGCTTATTTTATCTTCAGTTGTCCAAAACCAGTTTAAATTCTGTTTGTAATACTGGATCCACTATCTCTTCCCTGTCGGTTACCGTGTCTTCTTCAGTCATGTCATCAGACAAGTTCTTCCTCTTATAAAGACCTTCAATGTACTCTCTCCAATGAATTTCACTGTGCAATTCCCATTCCACTCTTAATGTTACCACCCCTGTTTTTAATTTCACTAATGGTTGTTATTACTTTTCTGTGTGCTGAGTCAGTCCTTCCGAAACTTATTTACTTTTCGATTTCATCATATTTTTCATGCAGCCATATCGCTTCAGCTTCCTTGCACTTCCCGTTTATTTCGCTCCTAAGTGCATTGTATTTTTGTATTCCTGAATTCCCTGAGCGTTTTTGTACTTCATTCTCTCATCGATTATTTCTTCTGTTACCCATTGTTTCTTTGTAGTTACCTCCCTTGCACCTATCTTTCCCTTTCCAGCAGCTATGAATGTCCTTTTTAGAGACGTCCATTCCTCTTCAACTGAACTGCCCGCTGAACTACTCGTCATAGCCTCAGAGAGCTACAGTGCTTTCTCTTCATTCCTTAGTACTTCCGTATCCCACTTCTTTGAGCACTGATTCTTTCGCACTAGTCTTTGAAGCCTCAGCTTATTCTCTATTATTACTAAATTGTGATCTGAATCGGCTACTGGGTATGTCTTACAGTCCAAAATATGTTTTCAGGAGCTCTGCCTGACCATGACATAATCTAACTGGAATCTAGCTGTCTCTCCCAACCTTTTCCCAGTACACCTCCTCCTTCTTTGATTCTTGAACAGAGTATTTTCTGTTACTGGCTGAAATTGATTGCAGAACTCCATTAGCCTTTCTCCTTTCTCATTCGTAGTACCAAGCCCATAATCTTCCGTAAACTTTCCTTTTACACCTTCCCATACAAGTGCATCCCATTTCATAATGACTATTAGATTTTCATCTTCGTTTACACACTGGATTGCCCGTTCAGTATCCTCATGTATTTTCTCTATCTCTTCAACTTATTTTTGTAATGTTGCCATGTATACCTAAATTTTCGCTGTCGGTGTTGGTTTGCAATCATTTATGGTGAGGTCAACCCTGTCACTAAGCAGTTCACAGTAATTCAGTCTCTGCCCTGCTTTCTTATTCGTAACGAATGCTACCTCCCTTATACCATTTTCTGTTGCTGTTGACATAACCGATACTCGTCTAACTAGATATCCTTGTCATCTTTCCATTCACTTCACTGACCCACACTGCATCTAGATTGAGCCTTACCATTTCCCTTTCCAGATTTTCTAGCTTCCCTACGATGTTAAAACTTCTGACATCCCATGCCTTGATTCATAGAACGATATTCTTTCTTTGGTTATTTAATCTTTTTCTCATGGTCACCTCGCCTTTAGCAGTCGCCTCACAGTAATTGGAATGGGGGAATAGTTCGGAATCATTTGCCAATAGACATTTCATCATGTCACTTTTTCAATTACAGACCACATGTCATGTGGATAAACATTATGCGTCTTTACTGCAATGGTTTCCATTGCCTTCTGCATCCTCATATCTTTGATCATTGCTGATTTTTCCGCCTTGAGGGGCATTTTTCCACCCCAAGAGCAAGAGAGCGCCCTGAACCTCAGTCCTTTCCTTCGTCTTCTTTGACAATGCCGTTGGAAGAACGAGGGTGACTTCCTATGCCGGTAGTGGAGATACCTAGGAAGTTCTGATTATTAGTGAAACATGCTACTGGTAGACCAAAGGCACAAGGTTAAATGATCAGTAAAAGCAATTGTACTTATTAGTAGTACATTTATGGGGTGTCCAGCACACTTTGCACTTAACCGACCTTCAAAATTGCAAGTGGTTTAGAAATTCCATGACTCTAGCACCCATGGCATCAGAAGCCCTGTCCCCCTCTCCCCCTTACCAATGCATAATCATCGGCATCATGTTAGAATCTTTGTCCCACTTATCTGTGATGTCATTCACATTACAAGAAGCCACATCTTACTTCTTGGAATGGTGATTTTTGAAACGAAACAGCCAATTGCATATCTCTGTAGATTACAAGCCATTTAGATAAAACATTCTTAGCCATCTCGGCTGTGCTGAGAATTATCCAAACAACATGAATGTTTCTTTTTTTGTGCCTTACTCAAAAGTATTTATCCAAAAATTACAGAGCACACACGCACCCACCGAAACACACACACACACACACACATATTTCTGCGTAGAACATGGAGCTAACAAATTGAGACGATATCTATATCTATCCCCAAATCAATTGTATGTAGTGCACTCACCTCCAATCATCTGCGCAAACCTTACAGTACAAGCGAAATATTCATTACACATTATTTTAAGTCATCGACAGCTGGTGAAATGAGAAAGGGTGTGGATTTGGCCGACCGGGGTGGCCGAGCAGTTCTAGGCGCTACAGTCTGGAACCGCGGGACCGCTACGCTCGCAGGTTCGAATCCTGCCTCGGGCATGGATGTGTGTGATGTTCTTCGGTTAGTTAGGTTTA
Source organism: Schistocerca nitens (assembly GCF_023898315.1). NCBI lineage: Eukaryota > Metazoa > Arthropoda > Insecta > Orthoptera > Acrididae > Schistocerca > Schistocerca nitens. The sequence continues at coordinate 28,121,487 of NC_064614.1, forward strand.
AGTAGTTCTAAGTTCTAGGGGACTGATGACCTTAGAAGTTCCATAGTGCTCAGAGCCATTTGAACCATTTTTTTTGTGGATTTGTAACAGCATATGAAGGAATCACACTTTGATTTTTAAATTTACCATGAGGTTTTCACAAACTATTGATGTTATTTCTTAGCAGCTTTTTCATAAATAATTGGCTATTTGAGGATTCTGTCACAATTTCAGCTCAATTAGCATGTTAGTGAGGTGATATTGTGTAAACCATGCTGTGTTTTTGGAAAAGAAGCTAACTTTAACACAGCAACAAGAGAAAGAAAAAGCAGTGTAGAAGATGGCGGCAGTAAATCACTCCCTGTAATTTCAGCTGCAAGGGAACCCCCCCCCCAAATCCCCCACTAACGACATCTCCTCACCTTCCCCTCCACTTGCACAGTTGGGGGTCAAGTAATATTGCACGAAATGTACTATGATTTTTTCTTTGATGCACTAATTCTTCCACAAAATTGACTTTGAGCTTAATTTGTATTTGTACTAATGATAATTTGAGTTAAAAGACCTCTGTAAAATCGACCGGTTGCTTGATCACACCCCACCATTACAAAGCAAGCTGTAAAATGCAAGCGTGAGTAGGGCATCGTCAGTGACAGGCAAGGTGAGTTTGTGGTTAGCCTGGTAGCAAGTTAGCACTTCAGACTGCACTCTGTTTTCGTTTTTAATAGTCATATGATGACAACATCCATACGTTTTCCTTTGTGCAGGAAATTAAGAATAAATGAACTTTCCGCAATGTTTCTGTGTGTTATTCAAACATCATTATCATCGCACACACCAAAGGAACATTTGGACGTATGGCTGTGAATGAAACGAGATCAAAAATGGCAAGTGTATCCACTAGAGTTGTGTATTTGGGATTTGGGTGCACACTAATGGGGGCTCGATTAAATGTCAGGAAGTGAACACAGGTATATTTCATCTCATACATATTCTGATCCAGCAGAGGAGCAAAGTCTTGCTACCAGACAGTGTAGTCTAGGAATTGTAGCCACGTAGACATGAGAATAATGGCCCGAAGCTGGCTGTGGCATAGAAATAAAGCTTATTTAAAAAGTTTTTAAAAAGAATATTCATATTTCAGAATTGCTCAGAGCTAGTGACGAAGTAGTTATTTTAGATAACTTTTATAAAACTGTTTGTGATAGCTCACATGCTAATGTCCTTACCATGATGACAAATAAAACAAAATTGCCATCAGTCATAAAATGTGTTACGTAGTCCACGGTAAAATGCACTGAGGCGGTTAACGTCAGAACTTTCCATCAATCAGAGTCTATCAGTGAGGAGTGCACTGTGATAGGTTTCTGAGAGAGGCGGTAGCCATCTTTCCTTGGGAAGCTAAGCGTCCGCTCCACTCCCGGCGGACATCCTTCTCCATTAATTCTTCGCCACGGTTCGGAGTGCTCCTACCGCTCGTACAAGAAGCAGGCCTCGACCGAAAAGAGTCGACTCACTGGATGCGGGAGGGAAGAGGTACAACAAACTGGTACCCCTCTGCAGCGGACACTATTAACAGCGTTGATACCTCCTTCTTGACGGAATACTTGGAATAAAGTGCGTACAGCGAATGTTTTCAAAAATCGTCCCAAGATCTATGGAGGCATGCTGGAAAGTAAAGCTTCAGAAACTCTGAAAGCTTTTTAAGTTTTTTAAATAAAACAAATGCTATTAACATTTGCATCTTTATTGTTCCTGTTTATTTATTTTTCAATACAATCGCCGTTTCGACGAACACATTTCTCTCAACGAGAGACCAGTTTGTTGGTACGTCACTGTATAATATTTTACTTTGTTGATGGAGCTACAGCCTCACCCTTACTTGCACTGCTTCATCACTAACAATGTGAAGTCCTCGAAAGTGTTCTTCAAGTTTTGGAAACAGATAAAAATCGGACGGGGCCAAGTGGGGACAGTCTGGAGGATGATAGAGGACAGTGAACAAACGCCGACTGACTCTGCAGATATCGCAGCGCTCGTGTCTGGTATGATATTGTCGTGCTGAAGGTGATGGTGCTCCACATGTGGACGAAATCTTCGAATTCGAAACTCGATTACAGCAAGCTGTTTCCCACGCACAGCATAGTTAAGTTATAGACCGCCATGTTGTACGCTACAGCTCGAAGTTTCAACCAGCAGGAGCCTGTAAATGTGTAGACATGAAGAATAAAGGTGTACAATGGCTTTCAGCCTCTATCTTCAGCAAGTCGGAGCACACCCCAACTCACTCCAGAATTATGGTAGAAACTATGAAGATCACTGCCTCTCGTGCCAGTTGGAGATGATGTTACAATGATTAAGAATGAGTGAGAGATTCTACCGAAATAGGTAACAAATTAACCTACAAAACATCACAATCACAGCTACGTATCTCCATAAACGGAACAAGGGAGTTTCTTAGAATTATTTAATGTCCCGTCTAGAACAGAGCCATTAGAGTTGGAGGAGAATCATGGTTATGGGGCAGATGGTAATGGAAATAAACAGTACTCTTCTAAATCTAACGATTATGATATTCGCTTTAAGCAACTTGAGGATACCACGGAAACCGAAATCTGGATGGCGATACAGGAACCTGAACCACCCCTCTGCAAAATATGTGTAGATTGCATCATCATTGCGTCATCTCGCGTAGCATTAACGGAGGAGTGAGAGAGGAATGAAAGAAACGTTTGAGAGTTTTGCATGTCTGGTCTTCCTTACGAAATCTAGTATGGTGCTCTTGAGGTGTGGCCGGCTTGAGTTTCTGCCGTTTTCTCTTTGGCATTTTCTCACAATCGAGTGGTGTCTTATTGCTCCCTGATTTACTACCATAACGAGTTGCTGTCTTGCCTCCATCAGTGGCAGCAGCAGCGATTATAGGTACTAGTACTGTTGTACCATCTTTCGTGTGACCGCTACATTTCCGTGTGGTGGTGTGCGTGTGAGGCAGTCAGTCGGTTGCGACACAGCAGCAAGGAAGTCCCCACAGTGTGTGGTCAGGCTGGGGCCGCTGGAGGCGTGCACGCACCGTCGGATTTGTGAGGACTAGCTGCAAGAGCTGCAAAGTTCGTCGCCCACCGAACCTGGATACTGGAGTTGAATAATCAGATAACCTGTTATGAAACCTCAACTGCTGTGACATCCCTTCATTCATTGCCGGTTGTTGCTTCCTGGGCCGTTCCCCCAAGCAGCAACGTATGGTGTGCTGGAATCGGCAAAATTTTGCAGCCATCTTCCTGTATGGTGTTTAACTATTGAATTAATTGTAGCTTATTAGTGAAGTGCACCAGCGGTTTCCTCTGCCTTGTGGCCATTAACATTCCGGTTACCTCCCTGTCATAAGCGTAGTTTTCCGGCAGTGTGTTTTCTCGCTATGTTGATGCTGTGTGGCACGGCGTGTAGTTCGTCAGCCTTGGTGTTGTTCACATTTTGTTTTTGAGTGGTTATTATGACTTGACTGTATTTAGACGCCAGTTGTCAAGACGTAGTGCTACTGGTATTTTCGTCATCGCTGATATTTTCGGCTGTCGTGCCGTTGGTCGGGTGGAAGGGAATTAGTTAGGTTGTTGGTTGGTTCTTGAGCCGTCCCTAGGTCGTGTTGCCATCCGATTATTTAGTATTACACTTGGCTGCCGTCTCACCTAAACTTACACTATGGCACTTAACATCTGAGGTCATCAGTCCCCTAGAACTTAGAACTACTTAAACCTAACTAACCTAGGGACATCACACACATCCATGCCTGAGGCAGGGTTCGAACCTGCGACCATAGCTGACGCTCGGTTCCAGACTGAAGTGCCTAGAACTGCTCGGCCACAGCGGCCGGCGATCCTTGGAACACTTCTGAGCACCACTGTTCTGTTATTTTGGATTGTGATTTTCCTTTAGTCTCAAGTACTGTGCGAGGCCTTCAGCCATGTATTACCTTAGTTTGTTTTAATGTTTATTATATGGCCTTCAGCCGAACCTTATGTGAAATATTTTAAGATAAGGCCTTCAGCCATTTTAAATTAAAATTTTAAAAATCATTTAAAATTTGACTTTCCATCTTAATTTTGTTATCCAGGCCTTAAGCCTTGGGTTGTTCTATGTTCAGTATATGGCTTTCAGCCTAAATTTATGTGAAATATTTTAAGATAAGGCCTTCAGCCGCCTTAACTTAAAATTTGAAAGGTTATTTGTTTAAAAATATTAAAAATTTTCTTACTGAAATTCTTGTTATCCAGGCCTTAAGCCCTCTTTTCTCCTATTTTGTAACTAAGGCCTTCAGCCATGTGTATTCCTTAATGCAATTTTGATAACTTGCGTTCTGGCCTTCTGGCGTGTTGTTTCTGAATAAGGGCGTGTGTGATTAAGTGTTTTAGCAAAATAAAGTTTGTATGTTTGTGAAAATAACAGCTGGGGCTCCTTTCCACAACCTGTCGAGCGAAACCAGGTTTCAGCTTTGTCAGAGTTACTAAAAGTTTGACAATTCTCATTTTATTCGTTACATCGAAAGACCGTGCTACACTGCTCTGCAAAACTTCCAGAGACTTGGTGCTGGTCGATAAAGTAACATCAGGTATTAACAAAACGGTGAAAATGAATAAATGTGCAGGTGCGTGTCGTCAGCGACATCTCAGCCGTGCACAAAAACATGGTAGTCACATGGTGTGAGGTCAGCGTGGCCCTAGCGGCAAATGGGGTTGGCCTAAAAACACGAGGGAGTCGAAGGAATGGGAAAACATAAACTAAGTCAGTCAGCCAGCACTCACAGTGCACTGTGTTGGCGTTCTTCATTACAACATGGTCCGAAGACAGCATTTGGATGACTTCACCTGGGGAAGAACCATCGCTAAACCGCAAAAAGGACGAAATGTGACGAGTGTAGCGCAGGAGATTGGTATTGCTCACGGCATTGTTTCGTGTGCATGTTCCGCAGCACGAGCTGCCCGAAACAGCAGAGGTCGTCGATTACGATCGGCTACAGTATCAGAAGACCGCTAAATGGTGCAACAGGCAAGAAGGAACACGCGTAAAACATCGGGTGCAATTGCAACAATATTTAACAGGACTGAAAAGCACTCAATATCAAGCTCTATAGTGGCACCGCAACTCCATCGAGGTGTGATCCGTTGACACCCACATATACGCAACACTGTTCGCACTGGTGCTAAAAACATGGGGAGTGGAAGAGCGAGAAGTGAGTTTGCGTGCTCTTCCAGTAAGAGAGCAGATTCATCTGAGCAGCGATTCTGGACTTGCCATTATATCACGAGATGTGACAACAGATAATCCACCCAGAAATGATCATTTTAGTTGTCCAGCTGTTATGGTGCTGTAAGTGTAACGTTGCATCGCCGCACTGACGTCCAAATCCAAATCCTTGAACATAGTACACTCACCGATCAAAGCTTTTGTGACACTTTAGTCCTTCCCTATGTGCGTCTTTCCTGGGACGCATTAGGTTTTGCCGTTATTCTTGTGGATAACAATTAGTGACCGTATCGGGAAGCGCAGACGGCGGAGCTATTAGAGCAGGATATACGAATCATCTGCCACCGAATATGTGTGAGATGCGTTGGGGACAAATTGCAGCACAGGGCGTCCGCGCATACGAGCGAAGTAATATCGAGATTTCGGAAGCTTCTTCTTCTGTAGTGGTCAATCCAAGGATTGGTTTGCAACAGCTACAATGGCAGCTTGTCTCCATTCTGTGCGTCTTTCAGCTTTTCTCTTCATTTCTTTATAGGTGTTACATCCCACATCTTTCATGATTTGATCCATGTACCTCAGTCGTGGTTTTCCTCTTGGTCTTTTTCCATCGACATATCCCTCTATGATTGTGTTCAGGAGTCCTTTATGTCTTAATAGATGGCCTGTAAATTGCACTCTTCTTTTAACAATGAAACTCCAGAAGCTTCTCTTCTCACCTGCTCTTTCCAGAACCACTTCGTTTGTGACCTTGTCGATCCATTTTATTTTGGGCATGCGCCTATAGCACCACATTTCAAAAGAATTTAGCTTCTGGTCTTCCTCTGTCCCGAGAGTCCATGTTTCACACCCATAGCATGCCACACTCCACACATATGATTTCAAAAATTTTTTCCTGATTTCAAGGCTGATGCTCTTAGATGTTAATATGTTTTTGTTCTTGTTAAAAGCAGCCTTTGCTTGAGCTATTCTACTTCTCACTTCTGCCTTGCTCCTTCCATCCCTGGTAATATTACTGCCCAGATAAGTAAATTTATCAACTTGCTCAAGCAGTTCATTACCTACATGAACTTGGACTTTCACTTGATCTTCTTTGTCGCACGCCATTACTTTTGTTTTTGCTTTATTGATTCTCATATTATATTCTTCACCCATAACTTTATCCATTCTATTCAGTAGGACTACAAGATCTTATTCACTTTCAGCCAGGACCGCTATATCACCGGCATATCTTATCATATCTATTCGTTGGCCATGAATTACTACACCTGTCTGTGAATTTTTCCTTACTTTTTTCAGCGCCTCTTCGATGTATACGTTAAAGATAACAGGGGATAGTGCTCAACCATGTCGGACACCTTTCCGTATCTGCACCTCTTATTGTTTTGTCCGTCCACGGATAACTGCTGTCTCGTTTTTGTACAGGTTCCATACCATTTTTCTATCTTTATGGCCTATTCCTACTTTTTTGAGTACCTCAAACATCTTATCCCATTTAACATTATCAAAGGCTTTCTTTACATCTACGAAAGCTATGTATGTTTTCAGGTTCTTATCTAGTCGTTTCTCTATTATTAGTTTTAGAGCAAATATTGCTTCTCTGGTTCCTCTATCTTTCCGGAATCCAAACTGGTCTTCGGAGAGTGTAGCTTCGACTTTTTGTTCTATGCGTTTTAGGATAATTTAGGTTAATATTTTAGAGGCGTGAGTAACTAGGCTGAGCGTCCTATAATTTTCACATCTTGTAGCATTTGCCTTCTTTGGAATGGGGATCATAATGTTTTTCTCAAAGTCTGTAGGAATTTTACCCTGCTCGTACATGGTGAAAACAAGATTATACAACTCCTGATTCAGTTTTGCTCCTCCAGATTTCAGAAGTTCGGCTGGGATATTGTCTATACCAGGCGATTTGTTGTTTTTCAATTTTTTCAGAGCTAGTTCAAACTCTTCCTTTAATATAGGTTCACCTATGTTGTGTGCATCTACTTCTGTTTCTTCTTCCATGATGTTTTCAGACAGGTCTGGTCCGCTGTACAGTTTTCCTATATATTGTTTCCATCTTCTTGCAACTACATCATCGTCATCCAACATTTTGCCATTTTCATCCATCACAGCCCTACACTTGTTTCTTCTGTCTCCAAAGCAATGTCTCACACATTTATAGGCCTTGTCGATATTTCCCTTGCTCATGTTGTCCTCAACTGAAATACACAGATCATCAAGGTATTTTTCTCTTGCTTGTTTTGCCTCTCTGTTGATTCTGTTTTTCAGACTCTTGTATTTCTCTTGGTTTTCCTTCTTCACAGAATTTTTTAATTTCCTTCTTTCTTCCATCATATTTAGTAGGTCATTAGTGATCCATTCCTTCCTTTTCTCTGTCCTTTCTTTTCCTATTACTTCGTCTGCTGCTTCTAAAATAGCAGTTATTATTTTTTCCCAGCTGCTTTGGATGTCATTGCAGCCCTGTGTATTTGTTTTCTTGTCTGTTTCTAGTTGATAGTGCTTCAGTGTATTTTCGTTTTTCAGGTTTGTCAAATCCCATTAACATTTACTTCTTTTTTTAATGTTCATGAATTTTAGTTCAGTCGTCATCATAACGAGTATGTGGTCACTTTCCACATCACAGCCTGGATATGATCTGCTGTCCTTAACTTGGTTTTTAAATCTTTGCTTCACTAATATGAAGTCAATTTGATATCTGTTAATGTCACCAGGCATTTTCCAAGTATATCTTCTTCTTGGATGATGATTAAAGAAGGTATTTGTAATGCAAAGTTTATTTCTTTGGCAGAATTCTAAAAGTTTCTCCCCTCTTTCATTTCTTAATCCTAATCCAAAATTCCCTGCCACATCCTCTTCTTTACCTTCCCCAACAACGGCATTCATATCTCCCATGATGACAAGGTTTTCAGCTCCTTTAATTCTGCCAATTACTTCTTCAAGGTGGTCATACATCATGTCGATTTCATCATCCTCGTGCCTCGTAGTTGGCATGTATACTTGGATTATGATTGTGTCTCTTGGTTTAGTTTCCAATCGGACATAAATTATCCTCTCACTATGTTGAACAATTCCTTTTACTCTTAACTCCATCTCTTTATTGTGGATAATTCCCACTCCTGCAATCCCGGGATTGTCTTGTGCTGTTCCAGTGTGTAGGATTCTGTAATCCCCTGACCAAAAGTCACCAGCGTTTGGCCATCTCATTTCTGAGACTCCCAGTACATCAATATCCATTCGTTTCATTTCCATTTTCAAGTTTTCCAGTTTACCACATTTAAGAAGTGAGTTGACGTTCCATGTTGCTATCCTTCTTACATTAATGCTTTTGTATTTTGGTATCTCTTTAGTTGTCCCCGCCCGGAGATGGGACTTTAATGAAGTGGTTTCCCGTTGCCTTCTCCATTCCTGCAATCGCGGGATTGTCTTGTGCTGTTCCAGTGTGTAGGATTCTGTAATCCCCTGACCAAAAGTCGCCAGCGTTTGGCCATCTCATTTCTGAGACTCCCAGTACATCAATATCCATTCGTTTCATTTCCATTTTCAAGTTTTCCAGTTTACCACATTTAAGAAGTGAATTGACGTTCCATGTTGCTATCCTTCTTACATTAATGCTTTTGTATTTTGGTATCTCTTTAGTTGTCCCCGCCCGGAGATGGGTCTTTAATGGAGTGGTTTCCCGTTGCCTTCTCCATTCTATGCCGTTGGCCACCTCGTGGCTCCTAGATATTCGGCTCAGTAGAAGTATAGGTTGGAAATGGAAGACCCCTGGCCATCGAAACCTAATAGCGTCAGGGTCGGAAAAGGACAACAGTAGGCCAAGTCCCTTTTTTTTTGTGATATGTTACAATACAGCATCACCGGTCTATTGCGGTCTAACTGTGTTGGTGAAGCAGTAAATTTCCACAGGGCAGTGACTGCGTCACTGCAATTCACTTTGGAGGTGTGGCGGTGGGACTTGTAGTCCCGTACCACCCTCTGACGGTGACAGTACTACATGAGTCAGGCAGAAAAATTTAGCCTAACATGGGCAGGTATGATTGGAAAGTATTGGACGTAGAATGGGGGCTAGTCCCGCCAAAGGATGCGTCCGTAGTGGGCGTGCCAGACCTATCGTTAGACATGGTCGGAATCCGTTTCCTCTAGGATGGTTAGGGGAACCGGATGTCGATGCCAGCGGCGTGGAAGTGTGGTCCCAACGTGGCGTAACCCATGGACAGTGTCCCGTAAGGCATCCACTTTCTCATAGAGCCGCCGCGCGTTGTTGCGTATGGTCGTCTTTAGGGGGACGATATCCGCTTCCTCGTGGAGAGTGACAATTCTCGTGAGTGGCGGGGCGTGCAGGCTCCACCTGAGCACTTTGTTCTGCAGGCGTTGCAATGTCCGCATCCTGGTGACACTAATCGTGGCCCATGCAGCAGATCCATACGTGAGGGCAGGCAGGATAACTGTTCGGTAAATGCGGAGCTTGGTATGCAGGTTAAGTTCCCTACTGCGAAAGAGCGGGTACAGAGCCCTGGTTAGCTTTTGCCCCTTGTTGGTGACATACTCCGCAAGACAGTGGAAGAGCAACTTGTGGTCCATCTGGACCCCGAGATAGGTGGTTGTCGGGGACCAGGGCACCTGCACACCTGCAATCGAGATATTGCGGCGGAGGACTGGGCGCCGTTTCGTGAAGTAAACTGCCGTAGTTTTGGCGGCATTGAGAGCTATTTTGTTTGTCCGGCACCAGGTGATAGTGGCGTCCACCTGTCGCTGGAGGCGGGCGACGACGGCGTCAGTAATGCGGCCAGTGGTGTATAGCGCTGTGTCGTCAGCGTATTGTGCAAGGTGGCACTCGGGGATGACCGGCATATCATTGACATAGATATTAAATAGGATGGGAGATAGCACCGATCCTTGCGGAGTGCCTGCCGACAACTGGCGAATGCCAGAACGCATTCCCCGTTGAGCCACTAGGAAAGTCCTACCACGGAGAAAGTCATCCACGATCTTGACATAAATATCCGGTATAGGGGTCTGTGTCAGCATCTTGTGTATGAGGTTGTCTTGCCAGATCTTATCGTAGGCGTTTTGCAAGTCCAGAAAAACGGCAGCTGTCGACTTGGCAGTGTTGAAGCCTTTGCTGATGTGTTCAGTGATCCGTAGGACCTGAAGTTCAGCAGAGAGGTGCGAAGTGAATCCAAACTGTTCAGGACGGATCGTCCCAGCTGCTGCAAGAGGTTGGGAAAGTCGGTGAAGGATCACAGATTCAAGGACCTTCGCCATAGTGTTTAGGAGGCTGATGGGCCTGTTGTTGGTGGGGACTGTAGGGTCTTTGAACCTCTTGGGGATCGCAATCAGCTTGGCTTGTTTCCACTGAGGGGGGAAAAGGCCAGATGTGAGACAACAGTTTAAAATCTTGGTGAACAAGATGAGTGGTGTGCGGGGAAGGTGGCAAAGATGTTCATTTAAAATTCCGTCCAATCCAGGGGCCGACCGGCCACGTTTCCGTCGAAGGATGCGCTGAATTTCTGCCATGGACGTAAGAAGGGGAGCAGACTGGGGTGGGCGGTTGCGGAAAGCAGCAACAGCTGTCAGGACTTCATGTTCTTCCTGTAGTTCGTTCGGAGAAAGGTCCTGGACCAGAGGGCGGTTTTGGGCCTCGAACGCATCTGCCGGCGTTTCCACAATTTGCAGGGTATCATATGACAAGCCCGCTGCTGTGCGAATAGGATGGGCAGTCGCTGGCTTAGAACGCCGCAGCGTGCGAATGACAGCCCAGTCAGATTTTTGGTGGAGTAGGAAAGTGGACATCCTGTCCTCCCACTGTTCAGACCTCCATTCGGCGAGCCGGTGGCTGAATTCGCGTTGGAGGCGTCTCATTTAGCGTTTGTCCTGAGGATCACGAAGCTGCTTCCACCTCCGGCGGTAGCGGTTCTTTTGCACCTTCAGCTCTCGTAACAGAGTGGGCAAGTCGTCCAGGGGTGTTAAATTTCGAGGTGCAGAGGAGGTGGAGAGTCTCACTGCCCTCTAAATTTTGGCGGTAAGGTAATCCACGAGGAGCGACGAGTTAATATTGTGATGAGTGGCATATAGCGACTGCGAGAATCGGGCTTTCCGTGCTACGAACACATCCCTGTGACCCACCGTACCAAAGATTTTGTTTTAGGGACTCTTTGTGAAGAAAATGGAGTGATCGGACGTCTGAGAGGAGGAGAGAGATTGTATTGTTGTGAGACACCATTACGGTGTATAATAAATGTCCAAATAGTTTTTTGCGTAAAACAAAATCCAATAAATAGCATCAAGTACTCAAGGTGTGTATATCGCCATACCAAAATTAGTTAATTATCACGTTACAGATATTAAGAGGCGTAGATCGCTCGGAGGTGAAGTTTTGAGCTACAGTGCGAACCTGCATTTTCCGCGGTCAGAATTCGTCGAGAAATTATCTCCGAATTAATAAACTTTAACTTTTTAAATTGTTGGACATTATCATCCAGACTCAGCAAACTACATAGCACACAGTTGTGCCGAACGATCTGCGTAGCGAGTAAAGGTTTCAAAGATTTCAGGTGGATCAGGTAACGACGACGAATTTCCGCGAGATCGCCCATGCGGAATACATCCCTTGCTCTCCTGTGGTATTTAAAACGAAATATTTATATTTTCTAGGTTTCCAGGAGAGTTAAGATGGTTCAAATGGCTCTAAGCACAATGGGACTTAACATCTGAGGTCATCAGTTCCCTAGAACTTAGAACTACTTAAACCTAACTAATCTAAGGACATCACACACATCCATGCTCGAGGCAGGATTCGAACCTGCGACCGTAGCGGTCGCTCGGTTCCATACTGAAGCGCCTAGAACAGCTCGGCCACAGCGTTCGGCAGAATTAAGATAAAAGGAAATAAGGAACTAAGCTAAACCAACTAAAACCAATAATTAAAATAAAAACACACATAAAGTACATTTATTTATAATAATAAATAAATAAACAAAATTTTTAATTAACTAACCAATAACAATATATTACTTAATTAAAAATTTTGTTTATTTATTTATTATTATAAATAAATGTTCTTTAACTAACCAATAATAATATATTTCTCCTCAGGGGACACCGCCTTAACGTAGCACTGTCCGTGCGGGCGAGGAGGTTTGCGTGCTCCGGATCTGGAGGGCTATGCCGGCTGTAGCGTAGCTACCAGCAGAGTCACCCATGCCGGACAGGCCAAAGGGGAGGAGCCAGACAAAGTGTGTCCCACAACGATCTATCGCTCCCCTTTCCTATCCCAAACCTGTCCTCACCATTTCCTTTTCTTGTCATTCCCTGGTATATGTACAAAAGGGCAGAAAGACCTCTATAGGCGTGGAGAAGCCAATCTTTCTACGGGAGAAAACCCTGAATGAAAAATCCTGGTCCTCCAGGTTGGGGGTTAGCGACGGGCTACCAACCCGTCCTGGAAAAAATAATCACCGGTACTAGCATCACAGAAGAGCCTCGGATAGGACTGATCTCTGTAAAACGACCTAAGCAAGAACAAGGACTACGGAAGGAAATACAACTAGGGACCTGGAATGTCAGAAGCCAATACCAGCCTGGGGCAGCAAAATTTGTAGTAAGGGAGGCAAGTATCAAATTGATCTATTGGCCCTGCAAGAAACAAGGTGGACAGAAACCGGAGCTACAGAAATGTAAAACTATGTCATATTCCATGGAGCCTCAGAAACAAACCACTCACTAGGAACTGGTTTTGCAGTGAAAAAATCACTCTGTACCACTCTCATAGATTTTAAATCAATCAACCCCAGAATCTCATTCCTAACCATAGACACGGGAAAACACAAACTCACATATATAAATTGTCATGCCCCAACCGAAAAAAGCGATGACATCAAATAAGATATTTTCTACGAGGAATTAGAAACGGTTTTAGACAATGTACCAAGTGAACATTACAAAATTATCCTTGGAGATTTTAATGCGAAAATAGGGAAAGAAGCAGCCTTCATGGGGACCGGCTGGTTATCTTTGCGACTGCAAAAGGCTTGTTTATAAGTAGTACTGATTTCGACAGGAAGAGAATATATAAAGGAACCTGGATGTCTCCAGATGGGAAAACAGTGAACCAAATTGACCACCTAATTGTAGAGAAGAGAATAAAGAAGTGGATACAAAATGTTAGAACGGCAAGAGGTGCGGAATGTGGATCAGACCACTTCCTTGTTAGAGGAAGGATGAAAACAATATGGAGAGCCAGGAAGCACTAAAGAATGCAAAGAATCACTCGATATGACCATGAGAGTCTGGCTGAAGATAATATAAGAAGAACTTTCAAGATAGCACTAACAAACCGTTTTGAGGCTTTGAATGAAGAGGAAGGAGATACTGTGGTAGATCAGAACTGGAAGGCGATTGTAGAGACCATTAAAGAAACAGCCCAAGAAGTAATCCCAAAGCAAACTAGGGGAAAAAGAGTGTGGTTCAATGAGGAGTGTGAGGGAGCTATCAGGGAGAGACAACGGGCCAAACTACTGTGGATACAAAGCAATATGCAAGAAGAAGATAAATCGAAGTTTGAAGAAACACGACGGCCGACCCAAGCCACATTGAGGAAAGGAAAGAGAAAATATGTTAAAAGTATCATGGAGGAAGCTGAACAAGACTTTCATGGAAATAGGTATAAAGAACTTTATAGTAAAGTGAAAAGTTTTAAAGGAGGGACATAGCATCAACACAGATTCATAAAAGATGCCAATGGAAGAATGTTCACAGAAGATCAAAAAATTGGAATAAGATGGATGGAATACTTCAGAGAATTACTAAACTCTGATGAACCAACCGAACTACTTGAGTTTGATGAACCGGTAACAGTAGACCCAGAATATCCTCCACCCACCATTGAAGAGATAAGGAACCAGATTAAAAACCTTAAGAATGGTAAAAGTCCAGGTGAGGACGGTATTCCTGCTGAACTTCTCAAGGCTGGAGACGAAATCCTCTGTTTCAAAATCCACAAGCTCATCGAGCAAATTTGGGTAAAACATGAAATACCAGAGGAATGGAAGGTAGCCGTGATATGCCCCATATATAAAAAGAAAGACAAATCCGTATGTGACAACTACAGGGGCATAACGCTACTCAACACCTGTTATAAGATCTTCTCCAACTGCCTATTAGAACGAATAAAACCTATAGCAACAGACATAATTGGAGAATACCAAGGAGGTTTCCAGGCAGGGCGATCAACCACGGACCAGATTTTTGTCCTGAAACAGGTCTGTGAAAAAATGAACGAATACGGACGAGAGATACATCTCCTGTTTGTAGACTTCAAGAAGGCTTACGACAGTATACATAGACCTAGCCTGATTAGAACTATGACAGAGTTTGGTATACCAAAGAAGTTGGTCAAACTGGTAGAGGTATGCCTAAATGACACAAAACTTAAGGTTAAGATAGGCAATCAAATGATAGAAAGCTTCCAAGTTGTAACAGGATTACGCCAAGGAGATGGGCTATCACCTGTCCTCTTCAACCTGGCACTTGAGAAGGTAATGCGGGATTTCAACAAAGAAAACATCAAGGGCATTCAAATTGGTAATGAACACATTACATATATGGCCTATGCAGACGACATTGCACTATTAGCATGCACACAAGAAGATCTGAAGAGAAGTATCCAGACCTTGGAGTTATTGGCAGCTAGGATCGGTCTACAAATTAGCTCTGAAAAAACAGAGTATATGACCATAGGAAGAAAGATCCAGAACTCTCAAGATTTAATTGTGAACAACACCAGGTATAAACAGGTGAAAGAGTTCAAATACCTTGGATCATTTTTTACAGAAGTAACATCAACTGAAGCAGAGATAGAAGCACGACTGCAGGCGGGAAACAGATACTATCACTCTCTAGACCCTATATTGAAATGTAGAAGTGTCTCGCAACAACTAAAGCTACGGTTGTATAAGACATTAATAATGCCAGTAGTACTTTATGGTTCTCAAACCTGGAGCACTCGAAAACAAGACCTTAAGCGACTGCTAACATTTGAAAGGAAAGTCCTCAGGAAAATATTTGGACCAGTCAGAGATCAGACTACTGGAGAATGGAGAAGACGCCATAACACTGAATTAGAAGAGCTGTACAAGGAGCCTAACATCGTGGGAGTGATGAGAAGCAGAAGACTGCAATGGGCTGGACATGTTGTTAGAATGGAGGCAACAAGATGGCCCCAAATCACAATGGACTGGATCCCGTCAGGCAGCAGACCAGTGGGAAGACCTAGAAAGAGGTGGATCGATGGAGTGAGAGAAGCCTTTTGCAGCTGGGAGTCACGGAAAACTGGAGACAGATAGCAGGAGACGGATGGAGAGCTCTAACTGTAGTGGCGCGTGGTCCACTGGGCCTGATCGCGTGAAGGAAGGAATAATAATATATTAAATCACACACACACACACACACACACACACACACACGTCCCACCTTTCTCAATGTCCAGTTGACAGATGAATCGCCTTAGCTCGATGTAATTGTTGTCTTTGATTAAAAAATCAATTCTGTTCTTTTCATTATGTATTTGTTTCTGTTACCTTCCGCACAATACCGTAGCAGTTCTTTCTATGTGCGGTCCAAGTTCCATCGCGCTATGTAACTTGACAGTGACATATCACACGAAAATTTCTTTCGTTATGTAACTTGACAGCGGAAATTTCTTT
The DNA here is from genome assembly GCF_023898315.1 of Schistocerca nitens. Classification (NCBI taxonomy): domain Eukaryota; kingdom Metazoa; phylum Arthropoda; class Insecta; order Orthoptera; family Acrididae; genus Schistocerca; species Schistocerca nitens. Next base: position 28,137,407 of record NC_064614.1, read on the forward strand.
CGTCCTTCAGTTTTGAACACCAGTGTAGGTGCGCGTGAAGCGTTAGCCCATTCACACGTGCTGAAACGAATTTGCCAGCATGTTAACACCCGTGCTGTCAGCCATCACAGGCCGAGCACGGTAATTATTTCTCTGCTGTCACTTTCGCGCACGCATATTACCGGCGTAAGCGGCTTCAGGGGATAGCGCATTCAGCAGACTTTGTACAGCATAAATGAATATACGTGCTGTGATTCAAATATCGCGATGTTAATCAACTAAATACAGCAGAGAGATTTTTAAAAAGTCCAAATTTCTGTTACTCACGGTTTTTCATTACGGTAATTAATCCTCTCTCAGGCGCATAAATGTCACACAGCCGGCATCAAGGTTGCGCTTCTGCATTTGGCAAAAAATAAATACATGAGCAAATAAATGAAAACTCGTGATGTTAACCTTTTAAGTCTGTAATTTTTATCGTTGTTGGAAATGGAACTTGGTGCGTAAATTTTTTGAAATGTCACTAAAGTTTTTCTTTTTTCTCTCAGAGAATCGTGTTAGAACTTGTTGTGCCACTTCTATGCTTGCAGAATTCGTAACTCGCTGTAACGATTAGTAAAAGCTTTGAAAAACAGATGAAGGTGCAGTATCCAGAATTGCAATTAAGGTATTCTTCTACACCATGAGAAAAAAATTTCGAATAGCTGGTCGGCTGCTTCATATGAATAATAGTCTATTAACAAAAAAGAAAATGTTTCTTTAATCTCAAGTCATAAGATAAGAAATATATCTCGCTGAAGTTGAGAAATAGATTGGAATCTCCTTGTGTACTCTTACAGATTACTTTTTTCGGGTGTAGACATAAACAATCGCTAATTACAGGAGTGCAATGCCTCTACTTAGGGGAAATATCCTAAGAAAGTAATGATGATTCTACAAGATCCCCTGCTGATTAACGAGTTGAACTAACTACAAGATGGCGGATACATTTGTTTACATCACATGCTGATATGATATGCCAAAGAACGTGGTACAGTGCGCCATATCTGTACACACATCATTCTTTGACACATCAAATCGGCAGCCGATGTAAGCAAATGTATCCACCATCTTGTATTTGGTACAGGTTATTGATCAGCATGAATCGTAAAATAAAACCAAACCTCTGTCTAATAATATGTAAAGAAGAAGTTTTCATAAGGCAGTTACAATGTACAGAGCTAATATAAGTGTAAAAGTACGTAATCACCAAATCTTCATTGTATTTTAGGACGTAAACGTAAAGCCTATTGTAAACTACGCAATCATATTTGGTACTCAGATATAAAGATTGTAAAGAAGTCAACGCTTGAAAGGTATCTGTTGGATTCCTTTCATGTTTAATTTCTCAAATTTGTTGTCTTTTATGGAATAAATTCCTCTTCTAAATTTACTGTGGCGTTTCTGACTATCTGGGAGGAGACTGAGTAGTGGAACGTGTTACTTTTACACGTAAACAAGGACGATCTGTCACACTACTACACTTTAAAACAAAGTTTATATGTAATTCTTATATGTAATTCATGTCACACAGTCTCATACGGAACCTACATCCGCTTTCTTTTATATACTGTGTATGATAAGATACTGTCATCCCCCTTTCCCTTCTGTGTGAGAGGATGAATGATCAAATGTGTTTGCAGTTGCATGCTTGAGGGTAGCAGACAAGGCTGTCTGCTAGAGAACAGTAGGACCAACGTTGGAACAGGTAGCTACGGTTCCTAAAAGCAGAGAGGTTTCTATTCTTAGTATGGTCCGGTCCGTCCCTTGTCATGTTGGTATAGGAAGCTGCCCCTCTGGCCCCTTCCGTTGTCTTTGTGAGGACCCTCAGGGAAGCACGCTCGGTAGTGGCAGTCTGGTGGTAGGAGAGTTGCAGTCCGGTAGTAGTTGGGGAGTTGCAGTCCAGCAGTAGGCAGTTGCAGTCTGGCGGTAGCGAGCGTCTGAAATGGTAAGATCTCCGGCTAAGCGCGTGTCTGCTGAGTCCATAGGACAATGGATTTGTTAAGTTCAGCTTAACTGAGAATTTAATCACTTTTATTTCGGGTTAACTAAGGTTATCTTAAATTGCAGCGTAGTGTAATTCTCGTGTGAGGTTCATATTATTTTCCGGGAGTTGCTTTGTTACTACTTTGTGAGTAAAGTGGAACCACGTGTTGATCAGTAACTCTAAGTAAGATCAATCTTAAATGCAAATGCTTGTGTGATTATAACGTGTCGTCTTGACAATATTTTGAATATAGCAACTTTTCTTTATGTTCAACCCACGTGGCGTGTACTTTGTGAGACCAGTACCACGTGCTTATATAACTGTGTGACCCATCAGGTTAATAGTAAGACGTTAGTAACCAGTTCAAGGTTTTTCTTTTAAGAAGAAGAAGAAGAAGAGCTCTCTGCTTTTAGGAACCGTAGCTACCTGTTCCAACGTTGGTCCTACTGTTCTCTAGCAGACAGCCTTGTCTGCTACCCTCAAGCATGCAACTGCAAACACATTTGATCATTCATCCTCTCACACAGAAGGGAAAGGGGGATGACAGTATCTTATCATACACAGTATATAAAAGAAAGCGGATGTAGGTTCCGTATGAGACTGTGTGACATGAATTACATATAAACTTTGTTTTAAAGTGTAGTAGTGTGACAGATCGTCCTTGTTTACGTGTAAAAGTAACACGTTCCACTACTCAGTCTCCTCCCAGATAGTCAGAAACGCCACAGTAAATTTAGAAGAGGAATTTATTCCATAAAAGACAACAAATTTGAGAAATTAAACATGAAAGGAATCCAACAGATACCTTTCAAGCGTTGACTTCTTTACAATCTTTATATCTGAGTACCAAATATGATTGCGTAGTTTACAATAGGCTTTACGTTTACGTCCTAAAATACAATGAAGATTTGGTGATTACGTACTTTTACACTTATATTAGCTCTGTACATCGTAACTGCCTTATAAAACTTCTTCTTGCTTTTCGAGCTAATTTATTTTATTATCAAAATTACTGTGGAGTTATACGCTTTGTGTAAACCAAGTTGACCACGTGAAGCATGTGGTGTAATCATCAAAGTAGCCCTCAGCTATTCTTTTCGCGAAGATTTCACAAAGAGTTAATATGAATTTAGTATACCAGTGTGTGGTAATTACATGACGGACAGGATTGTGCTACGAACGTAAATTCTTTGGGTAAAAAAAAATTTGAATCTGTTTGTAGTGATTAACTTTCTCTTGCATGTGTTTCAATGTTCTTTGTGTGTTGTTTTATGAATGCAGTGTTGTATCCAGTCTCCCAATCTTGACTCCATATTTTATGTGTTCAGTAAGATTCCAATCTCACATTTTCACAATCGTAAATAAGGCACCAGCTCAGTTATAACTCACGTATAATATGCTGAAATTTCAATGAACAATCTTTAAAATAAATTTGCAAATATAAACTGAATTCTTTCTTTTTATTTAAATTATCCTTTTTATATATATATTACCGGTTGTTGTATGACTATTAAAATATTATAATTAATGTTTAGTCTGATTGGTAATGTGGTAAACCAAGACTAGATACCCAGTCGTGAAACAGTGTGCCCAGTTGCTTAGTAATGCAAGATTAACTTCTCCCCAGACAGCTCACGGCTTGTAACCCGCTTTCATTGGCTAGTAGCACCGATCATCATACCAAATTAAAGCTAAAATATAACACGCTACCACCTGACAGTTGGCTCAGTCCTAAAACTAGTAACGATATAATAACCTCATTTCAAAATCTTGTGGCTGGTTGCAGTGTAATTTACTCTCGCTATTGTCTGTTATAGCAGCAACATCCTAGGTGAGCCAAAGAAACATCACGATGATTCACCCTGTTGTGAGATATTGTTTTTTATATCTCTTCTAACATTTATCTAGCAACAGACTTTTCCTTTGAACATCGACTAAAGTTGGGCGAAGATAAACGACAGTGAAGATTAGACACTTATCCGAAACAATAGTGTGCTAAATATACCTTATTTTCACTCGAACTTTAATTCTCTCGTACTTAAATGTTGTTGCAGTACTGTCAAAGGTGGCAATAAAGTTACAGTTGAAACTTCCTGGCAGATTAAAACTGTATGTCGGACCGAGACTCGAACTCAGGACCTTTGCCTCTAGCGGGCAAGTGCTGTACCAACTGAGCTACCCGAACACGAGTCACGGCCCCCCCTCACAGCTTCAATTCTCCCAGCACCTCGTCTCGTACCTTCCAAATTTCACAGAAGCTCTTCACGGAAGAGTAGTTAACTTCCCCCTGTGCCGCAGCGCCGCTTGTGTCGAAGCTACTCAATCTTGTTGGTGAATCGGCCGGAGTCACATCGTAGTTGCATAGCGGTGTTTGTTGTCGTTTTTCTCTTGGCGGAGGTGTTTTTTGACCGCGCCTTGGTGTCTGTCGAGTCTCTTTAGTCTGTTCCTCGTCAAGCTACTGTTCGTTTCAGTTTTGACAAGAGTACGCGTCGTGTTCAACCTGGCTCTTTAGAAATTCACGCTTGGTTGGCTGATGTTATCCGTGTTACACCTGATCAGGTAGATACTACTTACTTAGATTCTGATATGCATGCATTCTTTGTGAAGTTTTATGATCCCGTTCAAATAGAACGGCATCACTCTCGGGTTGGTTCTAAAGTATTGTTTACACATCGAGATGGTTCCGTTAGCCAAGTTGTCCTTGAAAATGCGGCACTCGAGTAAACTCCAGCTACAATTTATAACCTTCCTCCTGAAGGTTGCTTCCGTTTGGAGTAATACGGCATTGTTGTTGTTGTGGTCTTCAGTCCTGAGACTGGTTTGATGCAGCTCTCCATGCTACTCTATCCTGTGCAAGCTTCTTCATCTCCCAGTACCTACTGCAACCTACATCCTTCTGAATCTGCTTGGTGTATTCATCTCTTGGTCTCCCTCTACGATTTTTACCCTCCACGCTGCCCTCCAATACTAAATTGGTGATCCCTTGATGCCTCAGAACATGTCCTACCAACTGATCCCTTCTTCTAGTCACGTTTTGCCACAAACGTCTCTTGTCCCCAATCCTATTCAACACCTCCTCATTAGTTATGTGATATACCCATCTAATCTTCAGCATTCTTCTGTAGCACCACATTTCGAAAGCTTCTATTCTCTTCTTGTCTAAACTATTTATCGTCCATGTTTCACTTCCATACATGGCTACACTCCACACAAGTACTATCAGAAACGACTTAGTGACACTTAAATCCATACTCGATAATAACAAATTTCTCTTCTTCAGAAACGCTTTCCTTCCCATTGCCAGTCTACATTTTATATCCTCTCTACTTCGACCATCATCAGTTATTTTGCTCCCCAAATAGCAAAACTCCTTTACTACTTTAAGAGTATCATTTCCTAATCTAATACCCTCAGCATCACTCGACTTAATTCGACTACATTCCATTATCCTCGTTTTGCTTTTGTTGATGTAATACGGCATATCGGATGGGAACGCTGGTCAGCACAACATCGCTTCCAGTGTTATAATGGTATCCGGAATGTGGACATGTGCGTTAAAAAAGAATATTCCTTCGCACTTAACTGTTTGTGGTTACCGGATCCATGTTACCTATGCAAGGCAAGAAGGAACATGTTTTCTCTGTAACGAAAGCGGTCATCTCAGATCCGATTGTCCACGCCGTACTACTTTTCTGACGTCGTCTTATCGAAAACGTCTTCCTTTAACATTAGCAGACATAGTGTCATCGCCGTCTACTGACAGTCAATCTCCCGCTTTAAGCGATGTTGGGACAACATTACCCGCTACTCCTCGCGAATTTCCACCGTTACCGGCGCGTCCCAGTGAAGCCTCAGTCCACGAGGGGACGACGGCTCCTGCAGCGCAAGTCAAAAGCCGGCGGACAGAGGATTCACCTTCTGGCGGTAATGAGTTGTCTACTGACGTTAATTGTGACTCCAGTATTACCAGAGATGGTGTAATGCTTCCGTTGATGTTGAAATGTGTGTTGAATCTGCGTCCCCCTCTCCACCCGTAGACGCGGCGGTTTCATTTACTATTCATAGTGGCAGTGATAGACAAATTTTGCTTAAATGAGGTTCAGTGGGATTTAAGCGTCATTTAGTTGGATATTCTCCATATTCGGGATGCGAGTTCGTAGTCCAAGAAACTTTTCTGTTTATGACGTTTCGTCCAGGACTGCACACGACATCCTCAGAGGCTGACCTATCGGACGTCCGAGAGCGACATAAATACTGTAGGTGTGGTCAAAGTAACACGTGATGAGCAGAGGTAATCCTTGTCAATGATAAAACTTAACTATCGATTGTTGTCTTATCAAAGATAAAACTGCAGTGATTGTGTGGACCTACTGTCCATACGTCGCCGGCCGAAGTGGCCGTGCGGTTAAAGGCGCTGCAGTCTGGAACCGCAAGACCGCTACGGTCGCAGGTTCGAATCCTGCCTCGGGCATGGATGTTTGTGGTGTCCTTATGTTAGGTTTAACTAGTTCTAAGTTCTAGGGGACTAATGACCTCAGCAGTTGAGTCCCATAGTGCTCAGAGCCATTTGAACCATTTTTTGTCCATATGTCGCTAAGTTTCATTGCCTCCTCTTTCCTATTCCTTCACTCAGGAAAACATGAAGTGAAGTTTTATGAAACATAAATTTTGTCTAGAACGTCAAATTATTATCCACGACTATGTAGAGAATTCATTGAATTTTATAAGCATCAGGGTAATTTTAATAGGAAAGAGGAGGCAATGAAACTTAGCGACATATGGACAGTAGCCGTACAGAATCGCTACACAGTTTTATCTTTGACAAGGCGACAACCGGTAGTTACGTTTTATTTCTGACATGGATTATCTCTGCTCATCACATGTTACTTTGACCACGTCCCCTTCCCTACAGTATTTATGTCGCTTTCGGACGTCCGATCGGTGAGTCGCCAAGACTCAGCGGAGGAGCACCTCTGAGGATGTCCAACGCAGCCCTGGACGAAACGTCAGGAACAGAAGAGTTTCTTGGACCACGACCTCACATGCCGAAAGGTTTACCAGCAGGTGTGTCATCCGGTCGTGAAAGCGATCATTTTATGAACCTCCATATTACTTGGACCCTGTGTTATTTAGGCAGACAGGAAAGACTTAGTTTCAAGCCCCTATATTTTTATTTATTCTGACAGTTTTAACAGTTAACATACCCTACCAGTCCTGGTAATAACTTACATGCAATTTGATGACCGTACTGTCATAGATGTTTGCAACTCAAATAATTCTCGTACCTGCCGTTAATGTGTATGTGTACGAAATTACCTAGGCACATGACCATGTCTTATGAGTAATCCTCGTTTTTTAGCATGTAGTACATATACTCTCGTTCTGATGAATTGTGATTTCAAGAGACATTCCTCACACACCGAAAAAGAAAATCGATTTGGATCCGTAAAAGCTTTATTTCTAGGGTTTCACACGTGTGCTTTGAGGACAGTACATTAATCATGAGAAACACATTGAGTAGAAAATACGGTTACACCTTATGATACTCTTCCTTCTGTTTGGAGCTCTTCATTTCTGTGATAACAGCCCCCCATTTCTAATAGTTTCCGTGACAGATCGATAGGAGGCGGTGGATCATATCCCTGGCCTCCACGTACTCCGAACTAAGGTCACTAGGTCTCTATTAATTGGTCCATTTGAAAGTGTTTGGGTGTCGAACGCCAGAACGAGTCTTTATACATATATTTTGGAACGCTTTGAAACCATACTCCATGTTATTTATTTGGCGGATCAGTGCATATTAGTACAAACTGGAAACGGTGGTGGGATAGAACTCCGTGTAAGGTTATTGTTAAGTGTGATATTCTGGTGCATTCGGTTCCTATGTGTTTCACATTGCTAATATAAAAGTTGGTGCGTAAGCTCATGGTGTTTCTCCATATGTTTAACGAGCGCAACAGATACACATAACAGACTTTAGTCAAAAACAATATATTCTCCCTGACTATTTACAATAGTTTGCCAACGCTGGGGTAGAAATTACGTGATTTCAAGCGAAGAGCTCTTCGAGCCATATTCGGAGCAGTTGAGCAACTTACTTTGGAACCTACAATTTTACGCAGTGAAATAGAGAACGCGATTCAACATCTGAAGAATTATAAAGCACCTAGTGTAGACGGTTTATCTGGAGAAATGATCAAAGAAATGGGACATGAAGGTATTGATGTGTAAAAGAATATGGAAAACTGGGGAGTGTCCGGATGACAGGTCAACGTCTCTCTTCATACCCTTACACAAGAAAGGGTCTATCAGGAACTGCTCCAACTATCAAACTATTGCCCTCATATCTCACGCAAGTAAAATTTTGCTGTACATCCTGAACCAACGTTTGAAGCTGTACATTCAGCCTCACATATCCACAGCACAAGCAGGTTTTGTTGAAAGGGAAAGGAACTCGCGAACAGATCCTCAACATAAGACAAAAATAGAAAAATCGCAAGAGTTTTGTGTTCCTGTTTTCACCTGCTTCCTTGACTATAGGAAAGCCTTTGACTGAGTTGTCTGGGAAAATTTGTGGCGAGTGCTTGTAGAGTTCTGTGTCCCACCCCACTCGATAGTATTGATCAAAAGTCTGTACTTTAATCACTTCGCAGTTGTAAAGACAAATGCTGGAACATCTGATTCCTTCAGAGCATCAAAAGGTGTGAGACAGGATTGTGTCCTATCCCTACAACTGTACAACATCTATGCTGAACATGTCATTAGGAAAGCTCTTGATGCCGGCCGCGGTGGTCTAGCGGTTCTAGGCGCTCAGTCCGGAGCCGCGTGGCTGCTACGGTCGCAGGTTCGAATCCTGCCTCGGGCATGGATGTGTGTGATGTCCTTAGGTTAGTTAGGTTTAAGTAGTTCTAAGTTCTAGGGGACTGATGACCATAGATGTTAAGTCCCATAGTGCTCAGAGCCATTTGAACCATTTTTTGAAAGCTCTTGATGGTTGGACCAAAGGCTTCTTAATTGGTGGGAGACGTATTGACAACCTCCGTCTTTCTGATGACACTGTGCTTTTAGCCTACAACGAAGGTGAACTTGCTGAACTACTAACAAGAATAAAGGATATTAATCTAGCATATGGATTAGACGTAATCTCAGCAAGTCCAAACTCATGATAATTGATCGAGAAGAACAGATCCAGCTTATAGGTCGAGTAAAGGAACTGGAAGTCGTGCATTGCTTCATCTATCTTGGGTCAATCATCTGCAGCACGGGCAGTTGTGAAGATGAGATAAGAAGACGGATCTCGCTGGAGCTATGAAGAAGCTCACGAAGGTCTGGCAGAGCAGAGCGATAACAAATAGCACGTAGATCCGGCTAGTTGAAACGCTCGCGTTTTCTGTCTTCTTTTATGGTTGCGAAACCACTCAAGGCCAGAGACAAACAGCGCATTGATGCGTTTGAGCTTTGGTGCTGGCGTGGGTTCAAAAATGGTTCAAATGGCTCTGAGCACTATGGGACTCAATATCTGAGATCATCAGTCCCCTAGAACTTAGAACTACTTTAACCTAACTAACCTAAGGATATCACACACCCATGCGCGAGGCAGGATTCGAACCTGCGACCGTAGCGGTCACGCGGTTCCAAACTGAAGCGCCTAGAACCGCACGGCCACACCGGCCGGCGTGCTGGCGTTGGATACTACCCATAAATTGGACCGAAAGACCAACAAATTTGTCCATTATTGAACAACTCGATATCCCCAGACGCCTTTCTTTTCGAGTCAACGAAAAAATTCTCCAGTTCTTGGGCCACATTGTGAGAAGAGCTGGAGAAAACCTAGAGAAAATAATCTTGCAGGGAAATGTCGAGGGCACGAGACCAACAGGAGGAGCAGCGAGCAGATGGATCGATCAAGTCAAGGAGATCTCCGGTAGCCTCGCGGAGTGGCCGTGCAGTTTGAGGCGCCATGTCACGGAGTGCGCGGCCCCTCCTGCCGGAGGTTCGAGTCCTCCCTCGGGCATGGGTGAGTGTGTTGTTCTTAGCATAAGTTGGTTTAAGTAGTGTGTAAGTCTAGGGACCGATGACCCCAGAAGTTTGGTCCCTTAGGAATTCACACAGATTTGAACATTCGAGATCTCCGGTCTACCTCTTCAGCAGGCACTAAGAGAAGCTGGCAACCATCCGGGATTGAGACGTTTGGTTCATGGGGTCAACAGCAATGAGAACCACGACTTATGATGATGATGACTGCAGATCAGCCGGAATCCGTCGTTGTGGTATGAGAGCATTCTTAATGGAAAATAAGCGGTAGAAATCACTCGTGAGTTCACAAGTCCTACCCGCAGTACCATTCATTCAGTGACTGTGCGCAAGCAGTTAAAAAGAATACGGTACAGTGTTTGAACAGCTTCTCATAAGACACACATCTTAGTGGTCACTGCTAAGAAACGTTCGATGTGATGTAAAGAGCGACGCCATTGGACAGTGGATGACTGGAAACTAGTGATTTGGAGTGATGAATCACGCTATACCCTGAGGCAGCCCGATGTGAGGGCTTTGGTTTGGCGTATGTCTGGAGAACTTTAGCGGCCATAATGTTTAGAGCCAACAGTGAATCACAGAGAAGGTGGTGTTCCGGTAAAGAGATGTTTTTCGAGATTAGGGTGTATCCTCTTAAAAAAAAAAAAAACACGAACTGTAGAAGGATAGAACACACTTTTTGTCATTTTGCACTACGTATTGAAGAGGATTAAAAAGGGTGTGAGACAGGGATGTAGTCTTTCGCCCCTACTGATCAGTCTGTATACTGAAGAAGCAATAATGGAAATAAAAGAAAGCTTTAAGAGTGGAATTAAAATTCAAGGTAAAAAGATATCAATGATACGATTCGCTGGAGACATTCAAAAATGGTTCAAATGGCTCTGAGCACTATGCGACTTAACTTCTGAGGTCATCAGTCGCCTAGAACTTAGAACTAATTAAACCTAACTAACCTAAGGACATCACACACATCCATGCCCAAGGCAGGATTCGAACCTGCGACCGTAGCGGTCGCTCGGCTCCAGACTGTTGCGCCTAGAACCGCGCGGCCACTCCGGCCGGCGCTGGTGACATTGCTATCCTAAGCGGAAGTGAAGAAGAATTACACCATCTGCTGAATGGTATGGTCAGTCTATTGAGTACACAATACGGATTGAGAATAAATCTAAGAAAGACGAAAATAATGAGAACTAGCAGAAATGAGAACAACGAGAAACTTAACATTAAGGTTGACGGTCACGAAGTAGATGAAGTTATGGAATTCTGCTGAGTAGGTACCAAAATAACCAGTGACGAACGGAGCAATCCGAACATCAAAAGCAGACTACTGGCAAAAAGGGCATTCCTGGCCAAGAGACGGCCACTGGTATCAAACAAAGGCCTTAATTAGAGGAAGAAATTTCTGGGAATATACGCTTGGAGTACAGCATTCTATGGTAGTGAAACACGGACTGTGGGAGAACTGGAACGGAAAAGAATCCAAGCATTTGAGATATGGTGCTGCAAACGAATGTTGAACATTAGGTGGACTGATAAGGTAAGGAATGAGGAGGTTCTGCTCAGAATCGGAGAGGAAAGGAATATGTATAAAACACTGATTAAGGACCGGATGATAGGGCAACCGTTAAGACATCAGGGATTGATTTCCATGGTACTAGACGGAGCTGTACAGGAAGATAGAGATTGGAATACATCCAGCAGATAATTGAGGACGTAGGTTGCAAGAGCTACTCTGAGATGAAGAGGTTGGTGGCACACGAGTAGAATTGGTAGTGGGCCGCACCAAACCAGTCAGAAGACTGATGACTCAAAAAAAAAAAAAATCTGTAGAGGAGCAGTTCATAGACGATGGCTGTTTGTAGCAGCACTCCAAAATACCCTATCATAATGCTGTATCTGTGACGCATTAGCTTAAGGACAATAACACTCCTGAAATGGATTGGTATGCCCAGAGTCACGACCTGAGCCCAAGAGAACATCTATGGGCTGTATCAGAACGTGTACTTCGTCCCATACCTGTCGATCCAACATCATTACCTTCTCTGGTTTCGATTCTTGAAGAAAACTGGGCTGCTATTCCTCCAAAGACACTCAGATACCTCAATGAAAGTGTCCTCAGCAAAGTTCAAGCCTTCACAAAGAAGAATTGTCAACATATCCCATATTAATGTACACCTGTAGGACTCCGGATACTTTTGATCAGAATGTGTACAGTATTTCACATGACTTTTATGTTTCGGCAAATGCCAATGATCAATATTTACCATTTGATGATGATGACACTGCCGAAACTGCTATAGTGAGTTGTTCAATGAAATAAATTTTATAGTCAAACGGCGACCATGATGTCACTGTCGAAACATTTCTAAGAAGCTTGAAATGAGATTTATAGTTAAGATTCCTTTTATGACGTTTGACTCAGGTGATCCATATCTGTTTGAAGTCTAATATCAAAATCCTTGTAAATATTAATTAATCAGCTTAAAATTCATGGTCCTAGAATACGTATCTATCTGACTAATGTTCCGCTGCTCCGAGCTTTTCTCACCTCCAAACAATACTAACTTTTGAAACATGGGATACATGAATGTCTCAAGTCCACACAGCACTTACTAATGAAAACTGCACACTGAACTAAATAGGAAATAAAACAATCTCACTTACACTTCATTTGGTTGCTAAAGAAAACGATGAACCGCGGAGAACAAATAAAACTGTACATCGTTTGAAGAAAAGTAAGAGACATGTATCTCGTGAGTTTGACTCTCTAAGGGTTTTAAATCAGAATTAATAATTACAGTGGTAACCGAACCTGGGACAACGAAAAATACATCACTCCTAAATGGATACAAATCTACTACTGACGAATACACAGCATAAATGCAAGCTTTTCTGATACAATGGCCGGTTACGGATGTCACCTCCACCTATTTCGCTTCCCTCATCCGGGTACTGCATTCCTCAGATGATAATCTGTGTGGATGCTCGGAAGCGTGTTGACGACGATATGAAAGAGATTTTTTTCCGAAGAATACTAATAAAAGGACTTCTCCCCTCGTGCAGATTCTTTTCGAGGAATGTTAATAAAACAACTTTTCCGCTCTTGCCGTCTTCCTCACTCATGTTTGAAATTAATATTTTGGTGACAAGTAGTATATATTATTCTTTAAGAATCAGTTTGTCCAGATCGCTACTAATTCTTTTTATTACTATGATCCGTTTTCATAGATCTACGCTGTCATCATCAGATATGAAAGCTACAAAAACAAATATCCCAAATAATGGTGGCTTAGACGCATGCGACTTCAAATAACCACTGTGCACACGACTTCAACGTTAGAACGTACCTTGTAACATTATTAGATGCACATGCTTGTCACAACACTGAAAGTCGTGTAGTGATATTGCGTAAAATTGTAATAAAAAGTGGCAGGGAACATCAGCTTGTCACGAATAACATAACACTCAATTAGAACGCACTACACGTTGGGCTGATGTTTCTGCATATACTGATCGCTTAACACCAAAATAGCGATTTGACTTTTATAATATTTTCACAGGTAAGTAAGTAGACTGTTGTTTACATAGTGGTGTCCGGTAACAGAAAAATTTCGGTACATATGCCTCACTGAAATTATGTTTGGTCTCCAATCTTATTAAATTTATTTTTACACAATTAAGGTAACATTTTGCATTGCAAATGTCTCGATTAACGGACACCACTATGTAAAAAACTTTATACTTACTTATCTGTCAAAATACTATGTCACCATTGTGGAGTCAAGTAATTAGTGTCTACTGGGACATCAGTACAACATGTTGTACTTGTAACCTCCCCCTCACTTATCGACCTTAATGACAGTGAAAAATTAAACCGCGTGTACCTAATGGGAAATTTGAGAAAGCAATCGTCACCGAAGTTAATCTGTCGGTAAAGAGGGAGGAAAGGATTACATCTAAATGAAAGGAAAAATGCAAATGAAACTGGTGGAAATTAATTTTGAAAAGGGGTAAAGTTAATAAAGAAAGTAAATGTGCGGCCGTTACGTCAACAATTAACTAGCGGTAATTAGATATTTGAGATTTGGGGGAAATCACGGTCGCCAGTCCTAAGGACAATTACTATAGTAACTGAAAAAGAAAGGTTATTACACATATAATTAGCACTAGAAGCGTGGCAACTGAAGGTTGACACGTGTAGTGTGAAAACTGAAAGTTTGTCAGAAGTAATAAATTTCGCTACACTCTGACTTAATTTAGCAAAAGAATTAATAAAACCGGAAAATCGAAAGTTATTTTAGTGACTGAAGTTAATAGTGAGCTTTCTTTCTGAAGCACATCGAAATCCAGCAGAATACGGTTAGTCTTGGACTACCTCAACAATCATTTCAAAAGCAACTTGACTCTACGCAATTTAGAAACAAGAGATTTAACTTTGAACTTGAATTAAATGATTCTGAATAATTAACAATAATAAAATTTAGTACGTACCAAGCTGAGCTGCAGTCACAGGTAAGCTAAAATATGCTAACAAAACTCGCACTCTTAATTTGTGCTTGTGTAATCTAACTATTGTAGCCAGCTATGCTTTAACTGCACTTGGAAACTAAAGTAATGAAATGCAATGATAGTACTTTAATGCTGGCGTCTGAATTTCAACGACACTCGGTTTCATTTCGGAAAAGGAAGGGACCCTGCTTGGTAATGCAATTGGGACAATGAGCAACAAAGGTTCATGCTGAGTTGCTGTAATTTTGCGAGGCAAATGGAACAATTTGAAAAGCTGAGGCCTGCTATACAGTTCTGAAACTTTACGTGCTTTTAGTCTTCCTTGTTAGTTGATTGAAGGTTTGAAGCCGTCGATCGAGGAGGTGGCGACGGTCACTCATTGTCGGCCGTCGCTGTTGCAGAAGCTGGATGTTGGCGCGCCTTCTTCTCGACACGGTCACCAAACGAAACGGGCTCTTGATGTGCGCCGGCTAATGCTTCCCGTCCGCGACACCGTGCCAGAAACTAACATAGCAAGTCGAGCGCAATTACATGCTGCTAAACCCCGAAAGCGCGGCAACTCGCGGGAGCGTCACACCACACACCTGCTCCACTCGCTACTCCAGCAAGACTCCAACTGCCCTGCCCGCGCTCCACGCGGCAGAGTTAACACTCCTAAAGATCCTACACACTTTGATTCTTCACACGACCTATCGATGTAATCGTTCGATAGCAGTTTTCCCTAGGCAAGACCCAGCGTAAAAATACAAATAATATTTACGAAACAAACCAATTATACACCGACATAAATGCATATATATATATATATATATATATATATATATATATATATATATATATATATAGTAAAACAATTACAATATATAAAGGCACAGAAATGTCATATATTCAGGTAACAAATTAAGGAAAAAACTTACAGTACAATAGATGGAAATAGGAGGATATGCATTTCCGGCGTTACATACTCTTGTGTTTTAACTGAGTGTTATTTTTTGCAACGTGCTGATGTTTCCTGGAATTTTTTATTACAATATGACGCAATGCCACTATGTGACTTTCAGTTTTGTAACAAGCATGTACATCTAATAATATTAAAAAGTACGTTCTAACGCGGGTGTACACAGTTGTTTGTTATATGTAATCGTACGAATATACGTTTAAGCCACCTTCACTTGGCATGTTTATCTTCGTAGCTCACAGATCCGATGATGAGGAGCGTATATCTGTCGAAACAGCTCACAGTAATAAAATGAATTGCTAGCAATCTTGGCAAACTCGATTCTTCAAGAACTCAACAACTGACGCAATGTCAGACACATATAAAAAAGGAACGTGTGTAACTGGACGGTTAGAAATACAAGATGGAACTGATTTTACGCAGGATGCAAGATGGCTTGTATAAGAGGCGGACCGCTGCAATAGAGGATTAGTTTGCGAATGTCTTTATATTTAGGACACTAGATAAATGAGAGACGGTGAGGTGGCAGGTATTTGATCCGTGACGTGAAATATTGGGTTGCGTGCACACTGAGAAGCCGACGAAGCAGACGCGGCGTCTTCAGCATCCATCACTGCAGGTGGTTTACGCTCCGCTGTTCCCTGCGTCTGTGTTATCTCCAAAATTAGCGCAATGCCACATCCATGGCCCCCGAGTGAATGCGGCGAGTCTACTTGCGTCGCCGTCTGTCGCTTGCTCCCTGTGAGCCACTAAAAGCCGGCGCTAAGAGGCCGGAGATTGCAAACCGCGGCGCACAGCCCCGGCTATTGTTACGGCAGGCATTGTCTGCTCCACAATGAGGCGCTGCTGGCCAGGTGTGAATTGAGAGCCAGCCCGGCCCCCAGGAGTGCGTCTTCCCAGGCGTCACCAAAGCTCTGCCGCTTCCCAGTGATGAGACGCCAGTTTGTCGGGCTACTGGAAGATTTCGCTGTCCTACAGTGCAGTGTGTGTGGTAATCAAAAGCGAAAACTGAATCGGATGTAAGTGTATCACAAGCAGCGGAAAAATGCTCCTGTCGGAAAACAAAAAATGAGTGTATTTTCCTGTTTATTTGAAAAGGCTCTCACTGGAAAATTGGGTATCATCAGTCTCATTCTAACTTCTTCAATACTTTAAAAATTTTCCCACAGATTTTGGTTAGTGAACATATTCGTGCTTTCTGTAATACGAAACTCACCTTAAACTCCCACAAGCTCCCGAACAGTAATTCACTCACACCTACTAGTCCAACGCTGTAAGTCGCTCATACCCATCCACTCCCGGTTGTCCTTTCTCACTCACTCAGTCAGCCCAGCTCACTGTCATTATCTCTGTGTATGTCTCTCTGTCGATGTCTCCTGTTTAACAGTCTCAGTCCTATTCTTCCTGTCCTACTACATTCTCCCCTTACTTTTACTGTCTCTCTCTTGCTCTCTTACTGCTAATATCTCATTCCTTTCTTTCCTACTACTGCTCTCTCTTTTCCACTGTCGCTATGTCTCTCTTCGTCGTTGTCATTGTCGTATACTCTGTCTCTCATTAGTATTGGTTCTCACCAACTTCCAGTTTCGCTCTCTCGCGATTCGCAGACCCATCCCCATCGCCTCCTGAGCCTGTCTTCTTAGCTCTTCGCTTGCCACAGTTTTGTTACTGCCAACAACGTTTCACTGCCAAGGTGCCCCTCTCTTTCCCCCACAATGCCATTGCCTCTGCTCTTTCTACCTTCCTTTATTTATACATTTCCGTCTCTTTTCCATTACCACCATCTTCTTCCTTTTTACCATAAAAAAGTACGAACGTGTTCTGATGCTAAAATATTTGAAAATTTTTTAAAGGTGCTGAGCAAGGTAGAATGATTCAGGTGGTACCGTGTTTTGTGCTCCGATAGCAGCACTTTTCCGCTGGTTACCTTCTTTTCCCTGCTACAGTAGGGTGTATAAGATACGTAGTTCACTTTTGTGAAATTGCAAGAATGAAAAAATAATTTTAGACCTCATACCAGATTTTACGTGCAAAATAATTTGCTCCAGTGCTACAACAAGGGGTCCTCAGATGGTAACGGAGACACTTTACAACATTTGGTGGCCAAGATTTCTGCTCGCTGGATAAGCCAATGCGACTGCCAAAGCGCTCAACCTTGCTTCACATACCCCTCTCCGCCAGGCCACGTTGTCTGAGCGAGAGGAGGGCGAAGAGGGGATAACAGTGGGACGCGCTGCATTTAAATGGCAGTATAGTCACACTGCATACAACTTGGCTTTATATGTCACATATCTGAACAACGTAAGTTTTCGGTATTAATTAATTACTTTTGGCGCACAGAAGACACAGTATAACTTTTATACAGACAGAAAGGGACAGTTCCACAAAGCTTTGCGCTCAAGTTGCCACGTAATCGTTGCTTATATAGCTTCATAATCGCAAAAAGTTCTTTCACACAAATATGTTGATCGAGATATCGTAGCACTTTTGCAAACTCATTATGTAGGCTTGGAAAATCTACCTCATAAAAGCAGTGTAGACATACTGAAAGCAGTGTAGACATCCTGGACAGTTTTGATGTACAAAGAATTACGTTGCAGGTCAATTAGTTACATCTGCACATATACAGCGGGGCTTATAACTGAAACAACAAACGGTCTGGAAAACAGATATAAGGTTGACAGTGTCCTCAAAATCTTTGTATAACTTCGCTTGAAATTCTTGCAAGGCCACAAAGATTTCTTCAAACCTCGCGATTTCTTCAACGACTGTCAGCTTAGGGATATGAACGGTCTTAGTTAGCTTTTCTTTTTTAATGCAACTCCATGAAATCAGAAAGACGTCATCTTCTAGTGTCTTACTGTGAGCAATGTGTGGTCAAATCCGCATAAAATACGAAGTCAGCAATATATTCCGGACGTTCTAATTCTCGTTTCTGAACTGCTTTTTCATTCATAAATTCAACAGTAACAAAATTTGACTCGAAAAATCGTTCTAGGCATGCACGTTGTCTTAACAAACGTACTTTGCAGTAATATAGGAAGTATCCATAGTGTTTGTTCATTTCTCTTCAAAACTGTTGCTACTGAAAATGGAATAACGAGAGCGAGTTCAGAAATTTTACTCACCATACCAACGATTTCTTCAAGTGTCCATGCCTACATCGTTGGCACAAAGTGCTTCTTGATTTACAGAGCAATGACTCCTGTCCGTCGATTGTTGTAATTTTTCGTTCTTTCATTGTCATCTAAAAAAACTTGTTTCTGCATGGTACTACAACGTCGTTTCATAGGAAATTGTGATGACAGATGGCTAGATTACCTCTTTTTGTGCAAATATTCACTGGATTTGTGAACGAACTTCAAGCCATTAACAATTGGCGAAGCGTAAATATCACTGGCACCACGCTTCTCCCGAACTCAGAGAGCCGCACCGATCGAAAATGTCGTACTGCAGTGCCGAATGGAACGTTCCGGGTACTTCGGAGAAGGACCGAACAAAGCTGAATGACAGGGCGGGCCTTGGCTTGTCCCCGGCCCGCACACGTTGCGCGCATGAAGTTGGCACGTCGTGGCCGGCCCTGCTTCGCAGCATATCTCTCGCTCCTACGTCGCGTCGTAAACTAAGTTTTCGCCTCACGCCGGATTTTACGTTCGTATTTTATGTGCACAAATAGAGTAACCTTGAACCTCTTTATCACAGGGAAGATGGAGGTATGAAGAAAATTATGAAGTTTGTTGCAGATCGGTATATTAGGAACACATCGTAAAAATGACAGCCATTTGGTGTGCATAGCCGTCTCGGAATCCGCCGCTAGGTTTTGATACCTAAAAAACAACATTATGGAGTTTGTTTCGATAACAGATAAAGACGTTTGCAAACGGGAAGACATCTCCTCTAGATAAATGCCTAGGCTTCAGACCGTTAAAATTTTAGCAATTTACTGCGCTTATATATTATTAGTAGTGCATTTAAAATAAGATGCGACTTTTGACTTTTGGCTGACCGGAGAGGGATGTGACGCCTTTGCCCGGGTAACACCAATGGCGAGCCGGCTTTCCCTACCACGCCGCCAGCATATCGGCTGGCAACGCGCCCCTGTTGCCAGGCCATGAATAAACGACACACAGACGTATCAACGTTCGCCAGCTCTCTTGTAACGTCGCATTTTCTGGTACTGAAGTGTTCTGCTGTCGTCAGATATTGTGAACAAGTGATTTCTGTTGCTGTTGCATTAATAACAACAGTGAAGTAGCCTACATCCAGATGCGGCATTTTCAATAAAAATTTCGTCCGAGAAGACATTCATGGACTGCGAAGATAACGTTCTGCTGCAAAATATTTCTCGGAATTCGACAATAGTGATGGACAAAACTCATTTCCACTCTGTCGTGATGCATTAAGTTCCAACAATGTAGTGAAGGAAAGGGGATAGTTTGTGGGCACAAAGAAATGTTCCATGACATAAAGGTGACCGTAGTATTTATAAGGCGAAGGTAATTGAACTTGTATTGTTGTACATGCCAAATCTTCGCGAAACCGGACCAACGAACTGACTAACGGTAAAGGGAATAGTTTAATCAGGCTTCCTCCATATCGTGCTCACTTAAATTCGACAGAGTACTAGTAATGTGGCAAAAAACGATAACAAATTTATGCTCATTGAGGTTGAAATGCCGACTAAGGAGGCCACTGAAAATGTTGCACGACAGGACTTGTCTTGTCTCGAGTTGTTCTGACAGATTTAAGGTATTACCATTAGCTTAAATATGTAATACTACCAAATTGTTTTCTAGATTGTATATGACATGTTTCGTTTCCAACATATGTTATGCAATGACTGATTTTTCAATGTGGTTGAGCATGAAGGCACTTAAATGTTCTTGAAAACGGGGTTTGAAGTTTCTGCCTGTTTTCCCTACATAGTAGGCAGAACCATTGGGGCATGATACTTTGTACACTCCACTGTTGTTGTATGTTTGCGTATTTGATTTTATGTTATGGATGAGTAAGTTTCCTAATCTATTATTAATTGAGAATGAAACTCTTACATTTGGTTTTTTGAAAAGGTTAGCTATTTTTTGTGATATGGGGCCCAGGTATGGGTTACTGGCGAATATTTTCTCTTCTTTCATGGTGTTGTCATTCGTTGTCTTTCTTTTGTGTATTTGTCTGTCTAAAGTGTCAATTGTCAATTGTTTTATTGTCAATTGTGAATTGCTTATGACAATGCTCTTTATTGTACCTATCACATTCTTGAGCATGTATCCTTCTAGATCAAGAGAGTGTACCCTGTGTAGCATGGACCTAAATGCAGCATGTTTCAGTCACAGATATAACTGTAATTAGGATCAAGTGACTGGTGGAAACATAAATGTAACTGCCATTAGTGGAATCCACTGACAATAATAGATGTCCTGCAAGGAACTGATGATTCTCAGCATTTATGCTAACTATGACAATATTTCATACTGATGCCAGTGGCAGCTCATTACCATATATTCACAATTATTGCACAAATACCCTGTTTGAGAACTCATGTTTACTGGAACTTTTGTCTGTTCTGTTGTTGTTTAGTTTCACCTATGTTAGTTTTTGCAATAGGTAAGGATACAACCTGTAGTATCAGTCACCCTCAAGCAGGAAAGAACAAAAAGGAAACCTAAAATAGAAAATTTTTCGGCCATCGAACCTAATAAGGTATTTAAAATGAGAAAGAGTATGAAATCAGAAAAAACCATAAGATTAAATGAAACAAATCAGAAATCAATTAAAAAGTAAGATACTAAAATTTTCAGTTTTTATTTTTTCTATCTTTCTTAAAATGTTTCAGAAATGTATATAAACATGAAGTTAACACTTTTATAAATTTTTTTAAGTTTATCATTCATTTATATAGAAGCAAATGTCAATAATGAAAAATTTAGAGTAAGTAATCTATGTTGTGCATCATATGCAAGATTCTTTTTACCATATATAATTACATAAGCAATGGTATCATTTGGGATTTTATCATTAAAATTTGCACAAAGTTTCATAATAGTTTTCTGTGTAGTTACAACATTCTTTATACGTGTCATATTAATAACATAAATTGGATAATATGTATGAAACTAAATGGACTAATATCAATATCTGAGTTTAGTAAAGGAATTCTCTTAAAATCAAGAAATGCATCATATGCTTTTAGAAAAATATTTGGCGGATTAATATTCCATATGTCTTGAGGAAAAACTTCATATCAACCATTTATTAAATAAATATTCTTTCATTTAACATGATCAAATACTGATGAATCAACTAATTGATCATTTTTACGATGTCTGAAAAACAACAAAAACAAAATATGTCATATCAAATTCTGTAGAGTTATAGTGATTTGTAATATCTTGTTCAAAATTATTTTTACCAGATAATCCAGCAACTTCTTCTGTTTGAAGTTCATGAAAATAAAAAGGTATTTTCCGATTTTTAAGAATATTTTCAGATCCATCAAGTTCATAATTTGGTTCATATTTAACAACAGGTACACGATTCTATAACTATTTTTCCTTCTTTAGGAAGTGTATTTTTATTTCAAATCCAGCATCATTTTTATCAGACTGACATAAAATAACGTCTCCAGGAGATGAACTACGTGTAAAAACTATAGTTAAGTCTTATTAAAAAATAATATCGTTATATTCTTTAAAAAATCTGCCAAGTAATGACAATGGATAAAGTACTTCATTTCTTTTACTATTTATTTTTCCCATATTAATTACATGTCCTTCTAAACTAATTTTGTCAGTAACAGATGAATTTAGATGTAGTAAAACAGATGAAGAAATAAAAGGATGTTCAATTCTAGATAAAATATTACTTCCTTTTTCTCATTGTTACAAAGTCAAACAATTTACCTATGTAATTATCAATAAATTTTTTATTTGATTTTCCATCATAAGTTGGAGATCTGTTCCATCATTTTCAATAATACTAATATTTATTTCAATTTCTGTATCTTTGTTAGGAACACTTACATTATTTTTAGTTTTCTCATTCACAGGGAATGAGTAGAATTGATAACTTTCAATTTTATTTTAGCAATTACTCATTTATTAAGGAAAAATTTATTAGCGTCAGCTACAACAGACTTTAGTCTGTGACTAAGATATTTCTAAAACAACTGTTACAGTAGCAACATTCAAGTCAATTAAATTATCATTTTCATAAGTTATAGCACCTTCTAAATCTTGAATTATATTAGAAATTGGAAGATTTACAGGATATTTTGATTCATAAATTATTGGTCCACTAAACTCTGCATTATGTTCAAATGAAGCAATTATATTAGTTTCTTTATGAAAATTATCATTATGTTTTACATACATTCCATCAGCAAGATTAAAATTTATGTTTATTAATTAGAAAGGAATAATTTTAAGAACATCTTTAGTTACAGCTTTTTTTAGCTAAAACAACTTGATTATTAAAACCAAGTAAACTTCCAATACTATTTTTTATATTCATATATAATCTTACATAACTTTCAATAACAATTCTGTTTAAAATTTTATCTGCCTTAATATGTAAATTAGGTTTTTTCGAATGAATAAATTTTTCTAAATTTTTCAGACTATATTGACCTACAGGAATTTCTATTGTTTCACAATTACAATAGAGTTTATTGATTTTTGTTGTAATATTTGGAGTTAAGAAAGTTGAATAAAAATCAACTAATGAAACAGTAGTATAATTAACACATATGGGAACAGTTAATCTTTTTCTAAGTATACTAGATTCATCACTAAATTGAAAAAAGCAGCTCATTTAATACTGAAAAAATTATTAAATAAATATACAAAACGGAATCGGAATATAAAATAAGAATTCCAGAAAATAAGTTAAAATTAAACATGGTAAACTTTTACCAAATTGTATAAGATGTGCCATAATTGGATCAACAGGTTGTGGAAAAACAACATTAATGTTTGATGATTATATTTTAGCGCCAGGTTGGTTAAATTGGAATAAAATTAAACATTTATGTATTTATTCAAAAAGTTTAGATCAACCAAAATATCAAAAATTTATAAGAAAATGTAAAAAAATTTAAGATAAAATTAAAGAAAATATTGTTAGTTTTATTGAAAATAATGAAAAAATTTTATCTTTAGATGAATGTGAAGTTAATTCAGTTGTTGTATTTCATTATTTTATTTTAGAAAATCAAGATATTGTAAGAGATTAATTTACTAGAGGAAGACATTAAAGGTGTAGATTGTTTCTATTTAGCTCAAACTTATTCAAAAATACCAAAACAGTTAGTTAGAGACAATTTAAATTATTTAAACATCCTTAGTTAAGATTATAGAAATTTAAATTGTATTTACCATGAGTTTGTAGGTGGGGATTTAAAGTTTTTAAAGAAATGTATAGTAAATGTTGGAATGATAAGTTTAGACTTTTCACAATAGACATGACTAGAAAACCAAATGAAGGTAAGTTTAGAAATAAAATACAACATTTCTTAACATCGTAAACGTCATAAACATTAAACATAAACATAAACATACACATTAAACATAAATGTTAAACATAAACATACACATTAAACATAAATGTTAAACATTAATGATAAACATAAACATACACATTAAACATAAACATACTCGTTAAATACAAATGTTAATCTTAAACATTAAGCATAAATGCAAAACATATTTAATGTTTTTTCTTCCTCAATAAATGTTTGCAAAGTATGATGAAAAAGTTGCTAAAGAAGCTAAACTAAATAGAAAGAAAGCTGAAGAATTAAAAGAACAATTTAAGCTTTCAAAAAAGCAACCAAGAACAGAATATGAGAAATATGAAAAGCTAGATTAACATGTTATTGACGCAATTGAACAACTTAAACATGGAATCGAAGGTTTAGGTGATAATGTTTTAAAAATACTGAATAAAACAGAGAAGTCGAAAAACAAATGTTTCCATATCGTTATCATATAGAAGATTTTTGGAGATTTATCACCAATTAAACCATTATCAGATTGGTCTGATGATGTTCTTAGAAATTATGATTATACATTAAGTGAGTCAGAAATTCAAGATGTATTAAATAAATACCAAGAAGAAAATGGAAATAAGAAGATAAATGAAAGTAAAAAGATAAATGAAACTAAAAAGATAAATGTTAGTGAAAGAGTGTTACAGTATATTAATCGTAGTGAAGATAAAGTATTTTGTTTAAAATTTTTTGGTATGTTAAAATATGTTGGTAATTTACCTGTTGAATTCAGTGGAGATAAATTAAAAATTTGTGAAAAATCAAATGAGGCTACAGATGGATTATTGAGACTTTTAACTGAAAAACAAATTACTATAGATGATTTAAATAATAAGTTTAATTGTGTTGATTTATTAAAATATGCATATAAATTATATAATTCTGGAACATTGTATTCTGATAATAATCCACATAAAGTAAGATAAAGTAAACGTAACAAATATGAATACTTGATAAAAGAAATTGTTGATGATTATTTTCCAAACTTAAGAAGACAAACTATAGATGATAAAGAACCAAATTCTCCTGAAGGATAGGTGAAGATTTAATAAAAAATATACAGATAAATAAGTTGAATATGTTTGGATGAATGATGTTAGACAATTAATTGATAGATTAGCAGTAATCACAATGAGAAAGTTAGTATTGCACAAATGTTAACATATAAAGTTAGTGATTTTATAATTGATAATCCCAAAGAAATCTCATATTTAATTACATTTTTGAATAATCCACATATGTTTTGGAAAAGTGATAAATATCGAAAAGTATTAGTAAACACTTTAATCAACAAATTGCTATTTGAAATTCATCTTCCAGGTTATAATTATTGTGGTTCAGGTAAAAATTTAGAAGAAATATTAGCTAAAGGTGATAAAGGCATTAATCCATTAGATGAAGCTTGTAAAAACAAGATATTGCTTATAGAGATAATATAGATTTAGAAAAAAGACATAAAGAACTTGAATTAGCTGCAAAAGAAAGAATGTATGCAAATGATGCTTCATTTGGTGAAAATGTTGCAGCAACAGCAGTTAGACGAATAATGTATGGAAATCGAAAATTAGGTATGGGAATTAATGTGATGAAAATGGTTGGGAACTATAAATTTTTTAACTACATAAAAATCTTTATACATTTCTATACTATATAAAAATCATTATTAAATTTTTTACCGTATAAATGAATAACTTTACAATTGGTTTTACTTTGCTACCTAGTTGTAAAACTTAACCAAAGCCAATTAAATTAATGTTACATAATGAACAATTAAATGCAATTGAACCATTTTTAAGAGATGTTCAAAACAGGAAACAAGAAAAGAAAGTTGGAGGAAATTTACTTGTTACATTAGCTATTCCTGTAGTTAAAAAAATTATTGAATATCTAACAAAAAAGAAAGATGGTATAGGATTAACACAACATGTAGGTGGATTTTTACCGATATTATTAGCTGCATTACCTAATTTAGCAACAATTGGTTGTTAACCTGGTGGATCTGCTGCAATTCCAAATGCAATATTAAATATAAAGGAAGCTGATAAAGCATTAGAAGAACGAAAAAGACTTAATTTAAAAATGGAAAAGAAAGCTGGTAATGGAATAACGAAAAAAAAATATCTAAAATGTAATTGATAAATATCCTAATGCATTAAGTAATTTTGATATAGAAGAACTTACTAAACAATAAAAAATTAAACACTTTCGTGGTGTATATATGATTGATGAATTAGTAAATAATCCATTTGAAATTGGATGTGGTATAGTAAATTTAGATACATGTGATAATCCTGCTTCACATAGTATTCGTTATTATAAAAATTATTCTAAATAAGTTGACTCATTCAGGTTTTGTAACCAGGATATCCAAGCATTTTTACACAATGTAAAACTATGTTAGCAATACACATTTTAATTAAATAATGAATGAAATTAATCAAAATAAGAACATGACTATTAATAATTACATGAAAGTAGAAAATGGTTTTACAATTATTTCTCAAAAAAGGAAATAGAAAATTTGATAACTATGTTAATAAAGAATAATAACAAATAATAACAATCTTTCAGATTTTAAGCAAAGAAATGGTGTTATAGATGGTATTATGACACATTATAATAAAGTAGTAAACGATATGGAAAGCAATCTTATGAATGCATTAAGTATAATTGATTCAGTAGAAAGTTATGGTAAATCATTAGAATCAAAAATTAAATAATAGCTTAGCCAAAAAAGTTGGTAAAGATCTAGAGGTATTGGAAAAAACAGATTAATTTTAACTTTATTATACCTTTTTAATCTCTTTAAATTTTTATACATGTAAATGGTAAACAATACCTCACATTATTATCACAATTATTGTTTGAAGTGTAAAAGGTTTACTGAAACACATAATCCATTTAGAGTAACAAATAAAAATGATAGACAAAGAATTGAAGATCTTTGTACAGTTTGTAAATCCAAAAATAGCAAATTTATAAAATATTTTTGTAGATAACAAAGTTCTAAGACTGCTGAAGCAGTCGATGGTGGAGGTCTAAATAATAATAATAATAATAATATACGTGAAGAAATAATAAATGAATTACATAAATCAATGACATATAATTTTAAAAGAAGAAATGTTGTTTCTTTTAATATAGACGATTTATGGCAAGCTGATTTAGTTGTAAAGGGATCTGGTAATTTAAAAGTAAATTCTAAAATAAACAAAGGTTATAAATATTTATCAATGGCAGTTGACGTTTTATCAAAATTTGCATATTCTGATCCTATTAAAACAGATAGTGGTAAAGAATTGTATAACAGCGAATTTAAAGAGTTAATGGAAAATATATAACATTAATCATTATTAACCATTTTCGGTATTAAAAACATGTGTTGTTGAACGATTAACAGAACACTTAAAGAAAAAATGTGGTGGAAATTTGATTTTAGGAAATTATAAATGGATCGATCTAGTTAAAAATCTAATTGATTAATATAATAATACAAAACAATCTACAATAAAAATGAAACTAATAGAAGTAAATGAAAAAATTGAAAAATAATCTCATTGCAGACCAATGTCTGCTTCAGCTGACGCAAATGAAACAACTAATCTTAATAAAGGTGCTAATGTGAGAATTAGAATACTTATAGGTCTTTTTGAAAATAGCATATACAGCTAATTGGTCAACAGAAATATTTAAAAATTAAGATGTTATTTATTCTAATCCAATAACATATAAATTAAAAGATATTAACAGAAATATTTATGAACAAGAACTACAGAAAACTAAATATCCAGTTGTATACCTAGTAAAAAAAGTTTTAAGAAAGAAAGGAGATAAAGTTTATGTCAAATAGTTAGGTTTTGATAATTCATTGGAATCATAAAGATAAAGTAATTTTATAAGGATGCAGTCTGAAGACAGCTTTTTGCTGTCACAAAGAAATAGTTTACTATTTTAGTTTAACAATAAATTGCGTTTTAAAAAAGTGTAAAAAATTTCCATTACATTTTTAATTTGGCCATCTTTTGATTTAATTATTTCATCTTTTATCTTAATTCTTTCATCTTTTACTTTAATACTTTAATCTCTCATTTTAATTTTTTTCTCTTTTACTTTAATTATTTCATTGTATAATTTATCTTATCTCTGTAGTTTTTGTATACAACAATCTTTGTGTTTTATTGGTTCTTTGTAAAATTTTATTTTATCTTTGTAAAAAGTTTCCATTTATATAAAAAACTTTTATATATAAAAGGTTTATAAAAAATATTTCCTTAATGAACTACATAAATATGGTTTTTATCTAAAGTAGTTATTAATTTACTTTCATTTGTACCAGAAACAAGTTTTGCTTCAGGAGCTAGTAGTAAATCCTTATGTAAATCATGTAATTCTTTTGGATATTCTAGATCTACTTCTAATATATAACCATCTTGACTATTGTTTGACTTTTCACTTATTCTTGTATATTTAAAATTGTTTGGTTCTTCCTATTTAAATCCACCATATGGTAAATATTGGTACATAGCATAACCATATAAATTATTTGCATCTAGATACATTATATAATTTGAAATTCTTTTATTATTAAATACTTTTAAATATTTATTATTTCCTTTTACATATCTTTTAAAATGTTTTGAAATAAGACGTCTTATTCATTTTTCAACCACTAAAAGCATATCATTATCACGTAATAGTTCAAGTTTTTGATTAGTAATTTTTAAAATTGCACCCCAAGACAAACCTGGTGCTGTAAAATACTGAGTAGGATCTAAATTATATGTTTTCTAAAATTTTCTAAAACAGAACTTAACAATATTACATCAGTTTTAAGATATAAATCATGATATTCACCAACATTTTTAACATTTAATTTTTCCGAAACTTATTTTGTATATTCATAATCGTCATCACTTATGTCACAATCATTTAATTCTTATGAAATGTATCGTTTTTGGAAATTGTGTTTGTTCAAATTTTTTCCAAGACACCATGTAACCATATGGATAAATACCTTTTTAATTAGTAAGTTAAATAATTCTGGAGAAACAAACTTTGTAATTTTTAAAATTCTTTTTCTTTAAATTAGATGAAAGTTTATTACGTGAAGAAGCCATAAATCTAAATGTATTAACAAATCTCATTTTTAATTGTTTTGTATGTTTACTAATACTAAGGTATTTGTTTTCATTATTTGGTATTAGTTCTTTTACAAAAAGATGTGAATCATAACCAGATAAATTATGTAAATAAATAGGTACAAAATCGGGTTGTTATAGTTTTAAATTACACATATTACATATTGAAACAATAAATTTTAAGTTAAACAATCAGGATTTTGTACTTTTTTCTTTTTGTATAATGACATTTATGTATATTTTGTATTCATCAAGATCAAGTGGCTTCATTCCTTCAGTTACAGTATATTTTCTTCCAATTTCTTCAGCTTCTTGTTTTATGCATTCTATGAATTTTTATGAGAATTTGGTGCTCTATAATCTAGAGGAACTTTATAATTTTCATCTACATATTATATTTAATAACAAAATTCACTTGGTTCATGTTTTTAAAAGTCTCCTTCATCTGGCATTTCAAATGTTAATGGTTTATTAGTTAAGTAATTTTTGTGTGTTCATATAATTTTTCTTTACTATTAAAGTGTAATAAATATAAATCACATATAAATTTTACTCTTTCATGTTTTGTAATTTGACTTGATACAAGTCTAGATAAATTTTTTTATAACAATAATGTGAAATATTGTACTTCTAGAAATAAAGTACATTTCCATGTTTTAACTTTTAGATTTTTCTTATTTTTAATGGATACTCTAAACAATTTTCATCTTCATCATCAAATAGATGCATTAATTATATTTTCTATTTTTGGTATATGTTCAACTAGTACAGGAAATTAAATTTTTTCACGTTTTTCATCAATATCAAGACCAACATCTTTATATTTTGTTATTCCTTCAGCATTTTTATCTACAGGAAACAAACTTTCTTTTATAGATAATAAACAACATTTTTGGTCATTATTTTTCTCATTAACACATGCCTTTTTATTTATAATATTATCTGGTAAATCAATATAAGTGAAACATATTTATTAATTGGTAATTGTAAACCAATTATTCTATTTAATGCCTATTCTGATGCTTGTGCTAGAAAGTTAGGTATTTTTTCTAAAATATGTCTTTTACCATATTTGAATTTTTTAAAATCTTTTTCTGTTAAAATAGTATTGTTTGGTGTTTGTTGTCCAAATTCTTGAACCTTTTCATTTGTTTCATCTGTTTGTAGTTTATGTTCACAATATAAATTAATATTTATTTTTACACCATTATGAACTCTCAAGTAGTCTTTAAAAATAATAAAAATTTTGTTTTTACTGCATTTAACAAAAGATTAGGATCAAGTATATCCGTATTATTTTCTAAATTTATAATTTGTAATCTCTTTCCAACTGCTTTTTCAACTAAGTAATCTTGGATTGTTTTTCTGTCTTTTGCTTTTGCAAATATATTTGTAGAAAATGGAAATATTCCTTTTAATGGTTTCTCTTCTTTAGTTAGAAGAAATATCATAATTATACAAAAATGTAACTCTTTCGAAAGATTTAGACTACATTCAGCTTTATTATTTTTAACAATACTTGTTTGATTTGCACTTACTTCTTCAGGTATATAAATATTGACAATATGTTTATATTTTTTTCCTCAGTTTAATAATTTTTATAATTTTTACTTATTTCAGACATACTATTTTCAACAATATTTGTATTATTTTCACTTAGTAAAGGTGTTTTATTTTTAAAAATATTTGTATGATTGCTAATAATAATTGAATGATTATTAATAATAAATCAAATCAATTCAGTTTCACATAAATTTGAATACCCATGTAAATTACTTTCTTTGCGAAATTCATGAAGTTTTGCAACAATATATCATTGTAGTCGATAAGCAACTTGTTCTAGGTGAGCAGCAGTGTATCTTTCCATTTTGATATTCTATTTATTACAAAAAGTTTATTAGATTTAAAAAAAATACTTTTTTAGTAGGATGATAATTATTTAATAGATGGACAAGGGTTATTATTTAATAGAGAATTAATCAACTAGCGAATTAGTTTAACTATGAATTAGTTTTTAAGAAAATTAGTTTATGATTTAGTTTGCTATTTAGTTTAACTATCAATTAGTTTTTAAGAAAATTATTTTACGATTTAGTTTACTATTTAATTTAATAATCAATGAGTTTTACTCTTCCAATTATAATAAAAAATTATTTTGATACGTAAAAATATTTTAATTAATAAAGAGACAATTATTTGATAGATAGCTAGATAGATGGCTAGATAATTAATCATAAAGGATTATTATTTATAGTTAAAGCTTTCTTATTCTAAGGTCATTTCTTACATTTATTATTATATTTATCTTTATGTGATGGACATATGTAAAATCTATTTACATCTTTAATTTCTTGACAAATTATACATTTCTTTTTTTCTTCACAATTCATTACAGATCATTTTCCATTTTCGCATGTTCTTCACTATGATTTCGCCTTACATCCTGGAAATAATATTCAGCAATACTTTTTCCACTTAGACAAGGACTTCGATTTTTACTATTGTTTTCTACATGATGTTTATTTGAACAAGGTCTACATATAATTCTACAACCCTTCTTTTGTGTATATTTGTAAATTAAAACTATGAAATGTTTTCTCTGTATTACAATATTGACCAAATTTAGTTGTCACAGAACAATCGTGTTGAACTTGAACATACTCCATTAATATAGAAAAATATTTATTAGAATTATAAAAAAGTAAATTTTAGTAATTTTTATGATTTTTAAACTTTTATTTTAAATTATTCATATAAATTATTTGAAGAATAATCATTGACAATAATCATCATGATAATCGCCATAATAAGCCGTTTCATCTCGAGCATCAAATATATAAGAGTCTGTTATGTCAATTTTTCTGGTACTTTAATTTCTTTTTCTTTTAACTATTCATCAATACATTCTTTATGAAAAGTATGTTTGAAATTTCTTTTAACAAATTGATTATTATTTTCATTGCTTAAACAAATAGGACAATCAATATCTTTTTCACATACCTCAATTAGTACATAAGTATCTTTTTCTTTGGCTTGCTTTTCGTTTTTATTAGATCTATAAAAAATAAGAAATTAATCATTTAGCTATAATTTCAAAGTTACATAATCACATTGCGAACTCCATATCATGAAATTCATTATTTCTATTTTTAAGTTTCTTTATTCCTTTATATTTTAATTTCATTTGTCCTCTTTTAATTATGTAAAAATCAAAATCGTTAATCAATTTAGAAAATCTATTTGGTAAAATAGCTCTAAAATCATTATTAAGTTCTAGGCAAAGTTGTTCTCCATATCTAGTATTTAAATATTCACAGTCCATAATATTATATAAAACATTTATCACTAGCTCATTTACTTTTCTAATTTCTTTAGAAATACTTATATTATGATGCTTCCTGATTAAAGTGGTTTCCATTTATATAGAAATTATTTTTATTTGTTTTATAAAATTAAATTTTCAGTTTATATTAAAAACATCTACAAACATGTACTTTGTTAACTAATACATTTTACTTATTTACTTATGTTCACAATATGATTTTTCAAATAATATACTTTATTAAATAAATCATTTTATTTATTTTATTACGTTCACCTATGGGATATGTATGTAAAATAAATGATTTTTTACTATAGCTATCAATATATTATTTTATTGTATTATATTATTATTAGTTAAAATGGATAGTAAGATTATTTTATATGTACTGCATAATTAGATCAATCTTATGGAAAATAAAAAGTACAATTGTTAGCAAGTAATTTTTTATTTTTTATAAGAGTGAGCTAGTGAGCCAGAACTTACAAAATTATCCTAGTCATAAGATTCAGTAGCATATCAACACCATCTAAAAAAATTCATTCCTGTGGCATACATTATGAGATTTATGAGTGGGATAAAAATGTCCTCAGAAGCGCCAAGTGTTATGTTAGTTAGGATGGAGAATCAGCGACAGACTGTGAAAGAATTGCTGCTATTCGTCTTACATATTAATAATGTAATGGGTGGTGTTAGTTTGAATCTCAGAATTTCTGAGCTGATGCAGTTAACCCCGAGGAAATCACAACGTCAAAAAGTAATTAATGTAGGGTAACTAGATTTCGGGAATACATTTGTCTAGGTAACATATTTAAGTGATTAACCTTCGTAGATTACAGGTTAACATAAGTGCGAGAAAAGCCATTGCAAATGTGAAATGTTGGTACATTAATAACCAGTGTAGCCGCCAGAACGGTGAATAGAAGCTTGCAAACGTGCATGTATCATGTTATACCGATGCTGGAGGTCAGTTTGTGGAATGACGAGGGAGTTGTCATCTGATGATTTCCCATATGTCCTCGATTCAAGACAGATCCGGTGATCAAGCTGGCCAAGGCAACATGTAGACACCACACCCTGTAAAGCATGTTGGATTACGAAAGCAGTAGGTGGACGGTCATTATACTATTGAAAAGCACCCCCTGGAATGCTGTCCCTGAATGGCAGCGCAACAGGTCGATTCATCAGAATGATGTGCAAAATGGCAGTGAGGGTACATGGGATAACCACGAGAGGGCTCCTGCTGTCATATGAAATCGCACCCCAGACCATTACTGCAGGAGTAGGTCCAAGGTGCCTAGCATGCTCTTAACTGGCCTCGTTCTAACCAACACACGGCCATCATTGGCACCAATGAAGAACCAGGTTTCATCGGAAAACACAACAGACCTTCAGCAAGCCTTCAATGATCTCTCGCATGACACTGCTGAAGTTGTAAATTGACAATGGTTGAGATCAGTGGAATGCACGCTACAGCCAGGTGGGCGTTGGGAGCCTGGTCTTCTTACGACCATGCATTCTCATTATCACTGTTGCCAGTGGTCATGTACAGTGGCTATGTTCCCGCCACGTTTTTCTGCGATGTCGCGGAAGGAATATCCAACTTCTCGTAGCCCTATTACACGGCCTCGTCCAAACTCAGTGAAGTGGTGATAAAGTCATCTTTGTCGCCATAACAATAGAACGGCGGAGTTTCTAACATTAGTAAAATGACGGACATAAAATATTTTCGTATTTGAATTAAACAAGTATATTTTTAGTGTTTATTAACCCATACTTTATTTCTAGTAATCACAACAATTATTTACAATTTTAAATAATAATTACTATTTTCACCAACTGCGACATGGTCGTGTATACAAACAGTGATCAAATACTGTCAATTGTTTTTTATTTCAGTCTTTGATCACAATATGAATTTGTAGGTTGCTACAGCCAATGTAATACGTATATTATTTGTTGACTGTAAATTCACCATAAAGAGGATTGGTCCTATTCTATTCATATATTTCCTATTAATAATTTTATATGGGTAACTGTATTCGTCTTTTAATGTATCACTATTTAGTTTCTATGATAGTTATCAATTTTAAAAGTCTGCTAGATGTATTTAAATAATAAGTTTTTGTCAGATTATGTTTTTTGCGTAAATCCAAGCTGACAGCAGCGAAATCTAGGGATGATGTAGGCAAACAGATTTCGGGTAGCTACTGTACTTCAGTAGCCAGTTTCAATAATGATTGTGTGGACGATGCGGCCTACTGTATACCTTATTTTAGATCTATATGACGATGGTATGCTGATTATATTTTAATATTTTGACGATGTCATTATGGCCTTATCACTTTAGGACATGGTGTAAGAACGGTACGTTTTACCGTATTTTCTGTACATCTCCCTGGTTGTATGATAGTATATTGTGATACGTATTGCTGTATTATGTTGAAAGACACACTGTTCACTAGGTGTATATATTTCTATATTATAGATCTGGGGATGGTCATTACGGACTGGAACCGGTCATCGCCTGAAGAATTCATATTGTTATGAAAGGCTGGAATAAAAAACATTTAATAATTACTAATTTACTTGAACAACAATGTTTCAAACAAATTTATTGTTGCTATGGCTAACAAGTTTCTTAACTACAGATTTTAATTTATTAAATATTCATATGACCTTCTAGACACATTTAGTATATTTGGTCCATTTTACACTCACATGTGTTTTAGAAACAGCTCTGTATTACTTTTCACTCAAGTCATTTGAAGCTGCTGGTCGCATTTAGCACAGGTGATTTCTGTTTTCTGCACAAATTTTCCACGTGCAGCTTTGTGGAACATTACACAGATTTCTCTGGCCTCGTTGTCTTTGCAGACGCTGATTTGGCACTTCCTCAGCTTTCTAGGTAATTTAAGTCCCTTATCCTCTTCCTTTGCCTGATATTCTTGCTTTTTCGTTCCCTTGAGTTCATTTGCCAGTTGAAGTATGAACTTCTTCCTTTCCATTTTCTTGTTCCTTACTATGTTATAGATGACCATGTCCAGTGTCTTGTAGAAGACAAGTGTTGGCCGTCTCCTGCATGCAACCTTTGTAGTATATTCATGGGTCATTTGATAAACCAAGTCCACTCCGTACTTTGTTGCATTGTAGAATGTTACTGTTTCAGGTTTTTTTCCTTCCTTGCTTATTGCTACTTCAGCATGCAGCGTACTTAGAATAGTGACATTTTTATTCTTCTTTCCTTGGTACACAGTCAAGGTGCGGTCTGAGTTGTCACTATTTTGCAGAATTGTGGTAGGGTGTATTTCAGCATCCGGTTCCGTACTTCATCGGGGATTTCACGGTGAAGCTTGTTCATGGTGTCAATTAAGGAAGCTTTCTTTTCTTTGAGTTTTTTTTAGCAAGTTGAAGAGACGTAAAGAAGTTGTCTGTGGTCACATTTCTTCCTTGATTTACAAATGGCTCCATGAGATGCAGAACGACATACTCTGCAAGTGGTTGTTTCTCTCTATGTGGGTCCTTTTTGCCGAAGTATGAGGAAGTATTACATACACTCCTGGAAATGGAAAAAAGAACACATTGACACCGGTGTGTCAGACCCACCATACTTGCTCCGGACACTGCGAGAGGGCTGTACAAGCAATGATCACACGCACGGCACAGCGGACACACCAGGAACCGCGGTGTTGGCCGTCGAATGGCGCTAGCTGCGCAGCATTTGTGCACCACCGCCGTCAGTGTCAGCCAGTTTGCCGTGGCATACGGAGCTCCATCGCAGTCTTTAGCACTGGTAGCATGCCGCGACAGCGTGGACGTGAACCGTATGTGCAGTTGACGGACTTTGAGCGAGGGCGTATAGTGGGCATGCGGGAGGCCGGGTGGACGTACCGCCGAATTGCTCAACACGTGGGGCGTGAGGTCTCCACAGTACATCGATGTTGTCGCCAGTGGTCGGCGGAAGGTGCACGTGCCCGTCGACCTGGGACCGGACCGCAGCGACGCACGGATGCACGCCAAGACCGTAGGATCCTACGCAATGCCGTAGGGGACCGCACCGCCACTTCCCAGCAAATTAGGGACACTGTTGCTCCTGGGGTATCGGCGAGGACCATTCGCAACCGTCTCCATGAAGCTGGGCTACGGTCCCACACACCGTTAGGCCGTCTTCCGCTCACGCCCCAACATCGTGCAGCCCGCCTCCAGTGGTGTCGCGACAGGCGTGAATGGAGGGACGAATGGAGACGTGTCGTCTTCAGCGATGAGAGTCGCTTCTGCCTTGGTGCCAATGATGGTCGTATGCGTGTTTGGCGCCGTGCAGGTGAGCGCCACAATCAGGACTGCATACGACCGAGGCACACAGGGCCAACACCCGGCATCATGGTGTGGGGAGCGATCTCCTACACTGGCCGTACACCACTGGTGATCGTCGAGGGGACACTGAATAGTGCACGGTACATCCAAACCGTCATCGAACCCATCGTTCTACCATTCCTAGACCGGCAAGGGAACTTGCTGTTCCAACAGGACAATGCACGTCCGCATGTATCCCGTGCCACCCAACGTGCTCTAGAAGGTGTAAGTCAACTACCCTGGCCAGCAAGATCTCCGGATCTGTCCCCCATTGAGCATGTTTGGGACTGGATGAAGCGTCGTCTCACGCGGTCTGCACGTCCAGCACGAACGCTGGTCCAACTGAGGCGCCAGGTGGAAATGGCATGGCAAGCCGTTCCACAGGACTACATCCAGCATCTCTACGATCGTCTCCATGGGAGAATAGCAGCCTGCATTGCTGCGAAAGGTGGATGTACACTGTACTAGTGCCGACATTGTGCATGCTCTGTTGCCTGTGTCTATGTGCCTGTGGTTCTGTCAGTGTGATCATGTGATGTATCTGACCCCAGGAATGTGTCAATAAAGTTTCCCCTTCCTGGGAGAATGAATTCACGGTGTTCTTATTTCAATTTCAAAAATGGTTCAAATGGCTCTGAGCACTATGGGACTTAACAGCTATGGTCATCAGTCCCCTAGAACGTAGAACTACTTAAACCTAACTAACCTAAGGACATCACACAACACCCAGCCATCACGAGGCAGAGAAAATCCCCGACCCCGCCGGGAATATTTCAATTTCCAGGAGTGTATATACTTTGTCGTTACATCAACAGCCAACCTGTATTTGAGAACATATTTGTATGGTTTGTTGGATACAAACTGAGTAGACCTTTTGTGCACAATACACCCCGAACATATATGACCGCTATCAGCTTCTCCAGTTCCCCAAATGACACAGTCCAGTCACTGTTTTTTAGTACTTTTCAAGCATTTGGTTCTGTGTATTTCTTCAAGAGACCTAGCATTGCTTTATCAAAAACAAGATGGAAAGCACTGATGACAGAGCTGCCTACTCGTTGGCCAGCATAAGCAGCGGGACCTCCTCTCTCCTGCAGAACATTCACAACTGACCGCATTCCAGAAGATGAATACATAGTTCCTGATTTCCCACACTTTTTCCATCCCTTGCAATCATCTTTGTACAGCTTCCAGCTGTATCTGCTGCGGTGAAAGAGGTGATGATTGACATATATCAGCATCTGAATCCTCTTCCACAAATCACTCCTCATTCACAGTGTCTTCATCTTCTCTTGTGTCACGTACATAATCATCATTTTCATCAGTGAAGTCAATTTGCGATTCAACTTCGGAATTCTGTAAGAGATGTAACACTTCTTCATCAGAAAGTCCTAGCTGATGATACATGCCTGAGTAACACAACATAAGCTGTGGCAGACTGGAATGTACACGTGCCAAGTTGCAACAATGAGGAGCGACGGCTCGGCGATACTGCACACTGTTGCCACTGTATTGTTGAATAATTTACTTATATTCAAAAGAGAAATTACGCTGGGGTCAAATTGACCCCGTCCACCATTGTAGGTATACTGAATGAAATGACGAAGCAAATTAAAATACTTTGTAATTACTAAAACATCTTCAAATAGATCAGAAAAAATTATAAGTCATATATTTTCATTAATGAAGTAAATAAATTGGATATGACAATGAACAAAAATGGTGTGACAGGGACTATTTTGACCCCATCCGCCCATATATAGTGTTAAAAGACATTCTTGACTAACATCAACTCACCACATCCAATCTGAAAAGTAACTAAAGCATCCATCCGTTACAGTGTGTGTTTAGAGCAAACTTGAGTTGTTACCAGCGCCTCTCATACGCAACTGGCGCGAAATTTGAATAAACATAATTTTTCATATATATAAACACACTTACCAACTTTCGGTTATGTCCCCCAATTCCGTTTTGGCTTGCGATTTTTTTCCATCAATGTATTTATATTGTAAATCGTAACGGACTTATATCCGTCTATTAGGGAAACAGGTAAAACTGATTTTGCGCATGTTCATTTCGTCCTGTTACGAACATGTTGAGTTCCGTCTGTAAGTAAGCCTTGAGTCTGCTCACAAATCTGGTCTGAAAATGGATTAGCTACAGTTTCGCTCAGTGAAAGACAGTGCGGAACTGTATCAAATACACTCCTGAAGTCGTGGAATGGACCAGCAAGCTGGACGCCGTTTTCTATGGCGTTTCGGATCTCTCGGACTAACATAATGAGCTGTATTTCGACAGATCTTTGCGGAATCGATTTTCATTTTTACAGAGAATATTTTCGTTTTATAAATACACCTTAATTCCTCAACAGATTGGCCTGAGGGATATAGGGCTATAATTATGTACATCTGATCGATGACTCTTATCGAAAACGGCAATGACTTGCGATTTGTTTTCCTTTTTCTTTTTTTCAAATCGTTTGGTACAGTTTCGCTGTTCCAGCGACCTACAGTAAATTGCAGCTGGAACGAGAGCAAGCTCTTTCGCATTTTCTCTCTGGAGTCTTAGAGGCATCCCATATCGTG
Source organism: Schistocerca nitens (assembly GCF_023898315.1). Classification (NCBI taxonomy): domain Eukaryota; kingdom Metazoa; phylum Arthropoda; class Insecta; order Orthoptera; family Acrididae; genus Schistocerca; species Schistocerca nitens. Next base: position 28,176,856 of record NC_064614.1, read on the forward strand.
AGGATGCCTTTGCACTGATTTTTTTCTCAGTCGGTTACCACAAATTCCTGACTCTTCGGTATTCTTCTGGTGATTGAAAAGAGGAACTATATTACGATCTTCCACTGTGAAAAAATTGTGGAAGAGCAAATTAAGTATTTCAATCTACTCTCTGTGATCCGTTTCGGTGCAAGCATGATCAGTGAGCGACTGAATGGCTTATTTCGATCCGCTTATTGATTTTACGTAGGACCAAGATTTGTTACGACTTTTGACCACGTAGAGTAGCTTTCAGTTTTCCCTTGCGTACGGTACTGATTTTGCTTCACCGGCACCATGTGCCATCACTCTTCTGGAATGTTCTTCGACTCCTCTCCGATGGTGGACGGCGTTGTTTGCATGCGTGATGCAATAACGCCACAGACCCGTCACTCTCCGCCGGCGCCGCTGTCGTTATTGTGTTTCGTTTATTCTGTTCCGGCTGCTCCGCCGACACACAAGAACAGTCGCGCTTCCCATATTTGATACGCCACACGGCACCAAATCAAACGAATTCCAGATTGAGGCAAAAGGCTCCACATCCCTGTTGGTTCATTTAACAATAATTTCTTGTATGAGTCACAGTGTTAGGGCAAGTCGTTACGAATGAGAGAGTATTTCTTTTGTAAACAAATTAAGGTCTCATGTACAACCAACAGTGGTAAACTACTACCTAAGAAACTCAACATAGTCTCGTACCATAACGGAATCTCCGTCACCTTTATATACAGAGCACAGAAGTTTATTACATACACTCTTGAGCAGAAAGCTCTTGAACAGAGCACAGATCATTTAAAAAAGAAGGCAGCAAACTGATTTTAAGAGTGGCCATCCTTTGTTCCTGGATTTATTTTATTTATTCCCGCTTTTTCTCAGCTTTAGTGACAATAAGTGAGACAAAGCTTCACGGTCATCGAATAAGACACTACCTAATTAAAAAAATGGCAAGGTAAGAACCTGCACAAAATCGGAAAACAAAAAAGGATACATAAACATGATGTTTGCGGCAGTGTAGCCAGCTACAGAAAAATGGTCTAAACCACTTCGAGGAATTCATGTAGAGAAAGGTGGAGAAATGTGGCCAGTCCAAGGGAAATAGAATTTTCACCAAATCATCGTTACTGGTTGGAGCTTTCCGCTTACAAATTTTGAGTTAGCAAATCAAAAGTGCCACGCTGAAACTTTCCAAGTAAAAGAATATTCATTGTGTAGGACCTATGTGCATTTTTCTGGAGTCTTACATACTGAGCACTTTTCCCAACCAACGGGCTAAAGTGGTCAGTGCGCGCATATCTACATCGTAAGTGGACAGCAACATTCTTTCAAATGCAGTGACGCTACCGGCGCTTCAGTAAAAACACTTGGCTGTTTTTGGACTGAGCTATCAGCTGTTTCAACGACGATAAATACACTCCTGGAAATTGAAATAAGAACACCGTGAATTCATTGTCCCAGGAAGGGGAAACTTTATTGACACATTCCTGGGGTCAGATACATCACATGATCACACTGACAGAACCACAGGCACATAGACACAGGCAACAGAGCATGCACAATGTCGGCACTAGTACAGTGTATATCCACCTTTCGCAGCAATGCAGGATGCTATTCTCCCATGGAGACGATCGTAGAGATGCTGGATGTAGTCCTGTGGAACGGCTTGCCATGCCATTTCCACCTGGCGCCTCAGTTGGACCAGCGTTCGTGCTGGACGTGCAGACCGCGTGAGACGACGCTTCATCCAGTCCCAAACATGCTCAATGGGGGACAGATCCGGAGATCTTGCTGGCCAGGGTAGTTGACTTACACCTTCTAGAGCACGTTGGGTGGCACGGGATACATGCGGACGTGCATTGTCCTGTTGGAACAGCAAGTTCCCTTGCCGGTCTAGGAATGGTAGAACGATGGGTTCGATGACGGTTTGGATGTACCGTGCACTATTCAGTGTCCCCTCGACGATCACCAGTGGTGTACGGCCAGTGTAGGAGATCGCTCCCCACACCATGATGCCGGGTGTTGGCCCTGTGTGCCTCGGTCGTATGCAGTCCTGATTGTGGCGCTCACCTGCACGGCGCCAAACACGCATACGACCATCATTGGCACCAAGGCAGAAGCGACTCTCATCGCTGAAGACGACACGTCTCCATTCGTCCCTCCATTCACGCCTGTCGCGACAACACTGGAGGCGGGCTGCACGATGTTGGGGCGTGAGCGGAAGACGGCCTAACGGTGTGCGGGACCGTAGCCCAGCTTCATGGAGACGGTTGCGAATGGTCCTCGCCGATACCCCAGGAGCAACAGTGTCCCTAATTTGCTGGGAAGTGGCGGTGCGGTCCCCTACGGCACTGCGTAGGATCCTACGGTCTTGGCGTGCATCCGTGCGTCGCTGCGGTCCGGTCCCAGGTCGACGGGCACGTGCACCTTCCGCCGACCACTGGCGACAACATCGATGTACTGTGGAGACCTCACGCCCCACGTGTTGAGCAATTCGGCGGTACGTCCACCCGGCCTCCCGCATGCCCACTATACGCCCTCGCTCAAAGTCCGTCAACTGCACATACGGTTCACGTCCACGCTGTCGCGGCATGCTACCAGTGTTAAAGACTGCGATGGAGCTCCGTATGCCACGGCAAACTGGCTGACACTGACGGCAGCGGTGCACAAATGCTGCGCAGCTAGCGCCATTCGACGGCCAACACCGCGGTTCCTGGTGTTGAAACGTCCCCTTTTAATAATTTTGCAGGACTGTGCTTATACTGACACACAATATTTTTTTTTTAGCGCAACGCAATCTGACTTTCAAAATCTCTAGAAGAGAATGGCCCTGACTAACATTAAACTATCTCTTTCACAAATCACTTACCTCACAAAAATCTTCGCTGCTCAAGCTACTGCAATACAGCGAGCGCCACTACTGCCAGCTAAATAAAAGATTCAAACTATGGAAGGCACTAACTACTGATAGGGATAGTTAGCAAATGAAAGATATTAATAGAGAACAAACAATGTATTTACCTTGATATCATGACAAATTACAAAACTGCGCCATCTCTCTCCCCACATCCACCACTGCTGGCGGCACACCTCCAACTGCCCAACGCTACGCGCTGTTCACAGCCAGCTGCCTAACACTACAATGGTTGAGTATTACAACAATGCAAAGCAGCCACAGACTGCACACGGCACAGCCGGTGATTTTCATACAGAGGTGGCGTTACTAATAAAAAAACCTAAACAGCCTACTTACATAGCCCCCATGCTCCCCACAAAAAATTTTACAAATTTTGTTGGGCACTGGCCAATACATATTTGTTAAAATTTTTTTTCACAATTACAATAACAAAGAAATCAAATGCACACACTTATTGATACAATGTTGGTCAAAAGCTAAAATTTTCTCACAGTCCATAAAGACAGTCCTGATCATTCATCACATTGCAGTGTTTTTCTCAAAGTCTGAGCAGTAAAAGAAAATGCACACGGAAGTAGTGGATTTCCATGCAGTCTTGAAGAAGTATCGTTGTCCTTCCAACGGAATAATGGTACTGGTGAGTCAGCAAAGACGCAGACCCACTGTAGTCCTTGTAGAGACGGCCAGCAGCCATCTGTTGCGACTGTGCAGGTGCACAATCACCATCGAAGAGTCTTGCGGATAATGTAGCAAGTCCATAACCACCACTTGTGCACTCACAAAGTTTTTGGAATTGTCCTCAGAACTAGCAATGCTGTTATCCAGTCCCTTGCTGAATTATTAACACACGTGCAAACACTAACAGTCCCTACTTCTCACATATTGTCCATATACTATGACCAATAGAAACGTGTGCAGTGAAATGTAACTTACAAGTTACTTAATTTGATGACCTGGTGTCAATTACAATTTTATAACATAAGAACACAATAACAAAGGTACAAAACACATCATTCAAGAACATAACAATACAAATAACAGTTGCGGTAATAGGGGCTTTACAAAAGAATAGAAATAAACGTATACATCAGTGTTACAGGAATTATGACATAATTTCATACATAAAAGATCAGAATAACTTTTGAAACATCAACTTCACACCTAAGCATTAACACAGAACAGATAAATGTCTAATCATCTTTACAAAGTAAATAACATATTATCAAAACCAATTATATTTGAGGATAACAGTATTCCTCATCATAGTGAATAGTATTAGAAAAAAAATTCTATGAAACTACACAGAGACAAGAAGAAAACAAATACACAAGGGTACACAAACACATAGGGGGATAACACAATGGAAAGGACAGGGTTCGTTTTCAGTGTAACTTTTGGTACTGCAGTATTTTGCGAACAAAACCTGTTTTGTTCTTGGAGATCTCCCTTCGTTCATCATTATTTCCAAAAAGTCCTATCTATACCTGCTTTCTGTACTTTTTTTTGTATAACTTCTCAATGCATTTCTTCCAATTCATCGCAACGCAGTCTCTTATATAGTCTACCCCCTCTTAAGCTAACTTAAATCTACTGAGCTCAGATATATATACCAAGGGACGAGGCAATGCAGCATCACATAAAACAATTAATATAAACAGCAATGAAAAAAAACGCAGATTTGCGAAGCAAGCAGTATTAAGAAATTAGCAAAGCAATTGTAATATTACAACTAATCTAAGGCAATGTGCAGCAAACAATAAAAATATAAAAATAAATCATTAGTAAAACTGGCTTAACAGAATAATACAAAATCAAATTCAATAACACTATGCCTGGCAAACAGCAGCAACTTATACCTAAATATGACATAGCTCAAGCAGAAAAAATAGTACACTAAAGATAACAATGCAGATAGGGGAAATGTATAATCACATCTTAATGTCTAAGTAATTAAAGTGGTGCACCACAAAAACTAATTCTACAAAAAATTACTCAGTAGTTGAAAAGAAAATTATGTATGCAGTTCCTGGTATTAGTCCCTTCTTATTGTTCTTTCCATTCCAAGAGCTCCTTTTTCGAAGAATGTGGATTACAAAATTATTATTTAATAGATCTGCAGACAGAAAATATTTATATTAGTACATCTATAAAATTTTATTTTAACCAGTGCTGCAGTGCAGCTAGAAACTAGATATTAAACAAAATGGGCAAAGCAAGGCGTGAAACGTCATTCACTAGCCATATGGCATTTCTCTCAATTAGCACGACAATAGCCGTGAAATGTTGCGATGCTTTCTACAAAGGAACGTCAATAGCGATTATAATGGCCTCTTTTTTCTTCTACCTGTGCCGCTGGAAGGCTAATGGTTTTTTTTTGTTCGGGCGGCTGTCGCCCAGGTGTCTGACACAGCTGTGTGCCCACGACGTATTACGTGCAGGTGGTCACTTAACTTTCGTACGGAAATATTTACGACAGCAGTTTCCGCTACAATGGCAGTCTTAAATAAAAATATTTCACAGGTCAAGAATTAGCGTTGCAAACCTGTAAAAACAAAATCCCATGAATATAACAGTGTCCAAAAAATTTTCGTCGGCATTGTGATACATTCACGCATTTACACACATTTCATAATTCTAAAAGTACGATTCTCGGTTTCCAACATACGTCTTCACAAGGCAGAGTTCCTAACCGCTACTCATTACTCCTTACCTTATTACACATATACAAATTCGTCGACGCTTCTTCAATACTTCATCATTAGATACATAGCATAATCAAATTCTTCATATAACATTAGCTTACTAATCATAAACATACCTCAGCAGCATAATACACATCGTCGTCGTAAAAATAACATCATAACACCTCAGTCAACTCTCAAAATCGTCGTAGCTTCCTCCAATAGTTTCAAAACCTAAAAAAAATTCTCTGCTCATGTCAAAAGTGTCATCCGCCTCAAACGCACTTCAAAAATCATGATTCCATACCAAATACATCATTCAAAGCTCTCATAGTATCACAATGGTTCCATAAAAATATGAACAGTTTACAAAGTACAGACAAAATACAATTTCATACGTATGAAGTTATTCAACTGTGTAATTACGTAAACATCTGTCACTGACGTAGTAAAAAAAATGTTTGTCTCTCTCAGTTAAATGATCTGATAGCTGTGTAATACTGTGTTGGAGAAATATGGTACCGATGTGTAAAGTTGTATAAGCAAATACCATATTAGCTAGGGTTCCTTGTGGTTGCCACACACATGGTACACAAAGTAAGCGTGTACCCCCCTGAGGATTAATGTAATTATACCCTCAGGTGTTACAGATTACAGCAATGGAATGAAATGTATCACGGAAAACCTTCTTTGTAATTAAAAAATCTTTAAAAGTAAGTGTTTTAAGTATAAGATTAATCACTCAAATGCGTGTACTGTAGCGCTAAACTGTGCGTCTTGTCGCAACATAATCTCTGTGGAAGTGTCGTAGTTATCGTCCTCCGAAAGCTAAGTTCTGCAGAAGTCAATGTACTTACCTCATGCTAAACAAAAGTGAAATGCTTTGCGTATAGATATCTTAGTTATTACGCTTATTGTTGTGATGAAGAAAGTACTGTACTGTAACGTATTGTTGTGCCACGAAAAAGGCTGTCTCATTGTTGCCATACCACAAAAGTTACTACTAAAACATGTTTTTCTTTCCTGAAGAATTCAGAAAACTGTGCAGATATAAAACAGATACACCGCAAAAGCAACAAGATGAATTGTGTCACACATTAGTAGCGTCGTGATAAAATCGTGTAGCTGTCACATAAACTAACCACTGTGTCATCTGGTATCTCACAGAAAGTACTTTAGACCCAGAATGTATTTTCAAGTAAACCAAAATGTTGCATTAAAAAAAAAGCAGATTATCTTTCAATAAACGGTTTTACGTGTGAAATGTGGTGTAAACCTTTACTCTTCCTAGTACGCAGAGTTTCAACTTCAACGCAATTATCATGTGGTATACGTCGGATTCTGTAAGGTCCATTGTAAACTAGAAAGAATTTGTGACTCAAGTGTTTCTTCTTATGTGACAATGAATGAGCTTTAATGAGAACTTTCTGACCAATATACAATTTCTTTGCATTTGCTTCACCGTGTAGTTTTCTCCTTTTATCTGCTGCAGATTTTATATTTTTAAGAGCCAAATCAATTATGTCTTTGTGTCGAAGTTTACGTGTATTCGGGAAAGGTACAAGCTCTCTGATTCTGTTCGGTGGTTTTTCATTCTTCAGTACAAGAGTAGGTGGTAAAGCAGTGGAGTCATGAGGCATTTCATTCAGCACGTTTTGAAATAAGTGTAAATATCTGTCCCAATGCTGATGCTTTCTGTGACAATAAAGTCTGCAAAGCTTATTGATTTCTTTCATAATCCGTTCGGAGGGGTTACAATGTGGTGAGTACAATGAAATAAAAACAGGTTTTATTTTATGGTTGCGAAGCATACGAGACCAAACAGCAGATCTGAATTGCGGTCCGTTATCTGAAATGACTTTAGCAACGTGGCCAACTTCACGTAAGAAATTTTTAACAAAGGCGTTGGATACAGATCGTCCAGTGGCTTTACGTAACGGAGTGAAAGAAACAAATTTGGAAGTAAGTTCAACAGCGACTAGAACGTACGAAAATCCATTCGATGTTCTGACAAGGGGTCCCAATAGATCAACTGCAGCAAATTCTTTTAATTTAGAAGGAATAATAGGAAACAACGGAGCACGATGTGAGACAGTAGATGGTTTCGCCTTTTGACAAAGTTTACAAATAGACAAGACTCTTCGAATTCTCTTTTCCATATTGTTAAAATAACAAGTCGTTCGAAGAATATGATAACATTTTCGTGGACCAAAATGTGCGTAGCTGAAATGAATGTACCAAATGAGCTTATTAACAAAATCGTCAGGAATGCAAAGTACCCATAGCTTGTCATCAACAGTGCAGCGTTTGAACAGTATGTTGTTTCTAACCAGATAATAATGCCGAATCTGTGTGTGTGTCTTTTCATGCCATTTGATTTTGATGTCTTTCCAAATCGGATCTTTATCTTGTTCATGAGCAATGTCCTTTAAAGATGTGGTGATGAAGTTTTCAAAGGCGACTTTCTGAATGTAAAGAATACTGAAATTTTTCTCGAGGTTGCCTTCTGTGTTACTTTTCTCAAGCCCAGCCGGTGCGCGTGACAGTGCGTCCGCAACAATGTTCTCCTTGCCGGGAATGTAGACTATTGTGAAGCGGAATTCTTGCAGAAACAATGCCCAACGTTTTAACCTGTCATGATTTAATTTTGAAGACATAAGAAATTGTAATGCACGATGATCACTGTATACTTTTACGTGCTTACCAGAAAGAAAGAAACGGAATTTGTTAAATGCCCAAACGATAGCTAAAGCTTCTAATTCAGTAACGGAATAATTTTTTTCAGATTTTGTTAGCACTCGGCTAGCAAAAGCAATGGTTTTCTGAACAGTAGTGTCATTTTCTGTGGCTTCTTGAAACAAATGGGCACCAAGACCGACTTTAGAAGAATCCGTGCTAAGGCAGAAATCTTGTGACAGATCTGGATGAGCTAGAATTGGCGCGTTAAGTAGCGATTCTTTCAAAGAATTGAATTCCAACTGTGCTTCTTCGTCCCAGTTCCAAATAGTATTTTTTCCAGTGAGAGAACAAAGTTTTGGTGTAACAAGGATTTGCATATTCAGAAAACGACGGTAAAAATTTACGAGACCTAGAAAACTGCGGACTTGTCTTTTTGTGGATGGAACTGGAATGGCTCTGATTGCTTCTAACTTTTCAGGATCCGGCTGAATGCCTTCAGAAGAAATAATATGTCCCAAAAACCTCACCTTTGACCTACCGAATTCAGACTTTTCCAAGTTAACTGTAATTCCAGATTCTGCAAAAATACGTAACAAACTGTTGAGGATGCGATTATGTTGTTCCCATGAAGCTTCTGCTATTAGAATATCGTCCACATATAAGGTGATGTGACGTTTTAAGAACTCAGGTAATATGGAATTTAGCCCGCGAATGAATGCTGCTGAAGAAATGTTCAAACCAAAAGGAAGTTTCCGAAACTGATAACAAACGCCGAAACAAAGGAAAGCTGTGTATTTTCTACATTCTTGGATGAAGTTCGATCTGATAAAAGCTGGATCTGAGATCAATGGAAGACAACACATTTACACCATTGAAATTTTGAAGAAGTTCTTCCAACGTTTGCGGCCTGTCTGTTTCAGGAATAATGATAGTATTAATTTGTCTCGAATCTAAGACAAGCCTGATTGATCCATTTTTCTTCTCAACAACATGTAATGGATTGTTGTATGAGCTTACTGCAGGCTCAATAATGCCCTCGTCAAGCATAGATTGTATTTCTGTTCTAACACGGTCCCTATAATGCGCCGGAATTACGTATGGTCTAACACAAAATTTAGTATGCTCACGAACACGAAATTGGTATTGAAATCCATTGATTGTTCCTGTTTTATGAGTAAAAACTGTGGAATGTGCTTGTAAAATCTCAAAAAGGTCTTGCCTATCATTGTCATTACAATTCTCAATTGTTTGAATTTTATTCTGAATTAACTCATTAGTATCAAATGCGCCGTCGATATCACCCCTGTCAGTACTTGCAGAGTGATTGTTAGTGTCAAGTTCCGTCGAAAATTCCGAACTGTTGTCTAACAGGAGGTAAAGCCGATTAATTTCTTCGTCATGGTTTGAGAGCCAATCTTCAAAATTCAAAGCTACTGACTTACCTTCTTTTTCTAAACTTATTTCAGCATCGTGAAAGCTTAAGATTGCTTTGTATTTATTCAAAAAGTCTACTCCCAGTATAATTTCCGTCGACAATAATGGAACAATAAGAAAGTTCATAGAGAAGCTGTGGCTTTGACAAAAGAATTCTAAGTAGGTTTGTTGGCGTACATCTACACTTTTTCCAAAGATTGCACCTTGTAATTTAATCTTACGTAACGGAAGTGTGGGGCAATCGTTCGATATGTTGCATTTTCTAAAAGCTGTTTCATTAATTACTGAAATGGGACTGCCAGAGTCAAGTACTGCCGTAAATTTTACGTCATTTACTGTAATGTGAATCACAGGATATGCAATGTTGTTATGTTTTACGTCGTGTTCTTGGAGTAAGATGTCCCTAATGTCTTCCATTTTTACGTAATTACTTGCTACGGCAGCTGCGTCGTTAGTGTCACACGTGCGTTTCGTGGCTGCCAGCTGTATGAGTCACTGCCTATTGTCTCTTTGTTGGCGCGCGTCGTTATTGGGGTTTGGAGACCTAACTTCTACAAATTCACCGTGACGAGACGGCCCTGCCCTGCTTAAATCCCGCCAGTTCTGATGCAATTCAGGTCTGTCGTTACGATCACATCGTCTGTCGTCATGTCGGTAGTTTCTGTGGTTTCTTTCTTGTCGGTTAAGTGGTGGAGAATTTCTCCCTGAATCGTAACTGCGCGCTGGACCGTTGCGTCTAAAGTTATTCTGTCCCTCGTAATAATAATTGTTTTGGTTCCCATATTGTCTGTTTCTCTGATTGTCTCTGTGATAGTCATTACCGCGGAGAGGTGATCTTTCCCTGTAATTATTACTACTCTGCCAACGGTTGTTATACGGGTGGTGTCTGTTTCGGTCACGATTTGTGTTGTGAGAATAGCCTTGTCGCGTCCAGTTATTATTTCTTTCATCGCGGAATTGCGACGGATGTGATCTGTAATTGTTGTGCTCGTGCGTTCCGCGATTGTCAGTGTCAATTTCCAGTTCTTGTAAGAGTCCTTGAAATGCTTCAATGTCGTCTTTGCAACGTCCTGCCAAAATAATGTGTCGCAAATGTTCAGGCAGTTTGATTAAGCAAATGCGGATGAGTTCTGAGGGGCTGTATGGGTTTGACAGGTACTGATTCTTGTGCAACATGTCTTCAAAATATTTCACAAGACTGGAGAATTCAGATTGTTCGAAATGTTTCATCATTGTGATGCCATGTTTTACTCGGTCTTGTGTGGTTTGAGACCAATATGCTGAGAGGAAGGCATGGTAAAATTCTCCTTCACTATGACAATCGTGAATGACCGAACGCATTCTTACAGCTGGTTCATTCTCTAAATAGCCACACATAAATTCTAATCTGTGTTCTAATGACCAGTTGGGGGGAAAACAATGAGAGAATTGATCGAGCCACGCTTGTGGATGAATGTCGTTGGCAGAATTCTTAAACGTTTTGAATTTACGTGTAGTAATGAACAGCTTATAGTCAAAGTCATCATGTCGGCGAGTCGCATATCGCTCATTGTTAGGTCGTGTCGGCCGTTCCATCTCAAAATTCGGTGCGCATTGCCAGTTTCTTTCATAACTTCCGAAATGCCCTGTGTTATTATTTTGTGGCTGTTCCGTATTTCTAAGTCCCTCTTCCCGTGTTGGGGCGCGAGTGTCCTCTGAAATACGTAATTCTTGTATTACCTGTGTCAACTGATCTTGTACTTCGCGGATTTCTCTTTTGTACTGTGTATTGATTTGATTTTGATTTTGTTTGAATTTTCTAATTTGTTCATACTCTTCTGTGTCAGTGAAGGCTACAGGTCTTGTGCCATTCAGATCATCATCTACCTTTGTAGATAAGTTAGTGACCTGATCCGAAAGTTCGCCTACTTTCTCCGATAGTGAACACATTTCCTCAGTGTGTTTTTCTGAACCAAGTTTCAGAGTGTCCATTTGTGTTGAAATCGAATCTACTGTGTCCTTCAAGTTTTCCTGAGTTTTTGCAAGTTGCATAACCGAATCGGTAGATGCAACTGAGTCAAATTTAGCTTGCAAGGTCTCATGATTTTCATGAACAGTAGTTTGCAGTTCTTTTATGGCTGCTTCGTGATTCTGTAGTGCATTTTCATGACGCGAAAAAATAGGTTGGAAATGCTCACAAATTTGTGTTTTTACGTCATTACAGACTTTTTGACATTTCGATTCAATGTGATGTAACTCATTAGTTAAATCCTCACGTGTTTGTTCAAGTGTGGTGTCTAACTTTTTGAGATTTTGTTCCACTGTGTCTAACTTTCGAAGATTTTGTTCCATTGTGTCTAACTTTTGAAGCTTTTGTTGTGTTTGTCCCATTTGTTGTATTAATTGTAATAACAATGCACTGGTGTCTGGAACATGTTCCTCAGTGCTTTTCGGCAGTGAATTTGCACCGGAAACATTCACATTTTGACAAGCAGAAAATGTGTCTTAACTTATTTGAGAAAACGGTGAGGATCCAAAACCTGAATCTACAGTATTTGCGAGATCGTGTCGCGTCATTTCGGATTCCTGAGCCGAGCTATTGCCGACCGATCGATCGATAATGCTTCCCTCTTCACTAATTGTTTCACTGTCCACGCCATTGTTTGAAACCCGCTCCATTTCCCTATGCGCAATTACCAAATTACTACTATTAACAGTAGTTAATTCATTATTCTGCGGCGCTAACATATTGCTTTCGTCTTCACTGTCATTTCTCAATTTACTTTGGAGCCTAGTGTTACGTTTTTCACACGCCATTATTGTCACAGTATTTCACACGACAACACAGAAAAACTCAATTTGAAGAGCAAAAATAAGAGAACACATTAACATAACACTGAAAATAATATCTAGTTAATTGCAGCTGCGAAATACTTGGTGCAAATCTACATGCATACCACAACTGTTTTACTGTACAACAATGAAAAACTACAACTACAATGGAAATTCTCTCTACAATTACGCGCTAGCAATAAACAAAAGCTACACTAATTACACAAACTATAAGAAAAAATCAGAAGATTCCAGTGAGGTATCCTCGGCTAAGGGTCGACATATGAAACGTCCCCTTTTAACAATTATATACGACTGTCCTTAAACTGACACACAATATTTTTTTTTTTAGCGCAACGCAATCTGACTTTCAAAATCTCTAGAAGAGAATGGCCCTGACTAACATTAAACTATCTCTTTCACAAATCACTTACCTCACAAAAATCTTCGCTGCTCAAGCTACTGCAATACAGCGAGCGCCACTACTGCCAGCTAAATAAAAGATTCAAACTATGGAAGGCACTAACTACTGATAGGGATAGTTAGCAAATGAAAGATATTAATAGAGAACAAACAATGTATTTACCTTGATATCATGACAAATTACAAAACTGCGCCATCTCTCTCCCCACATCCACCACTGCTGGCGGCACACCTCCAACTGCCCAACGCTACGTGCTGTTCACAGCCAGCTGCCTAACACTACAATGGTTGAGTATTACAACAATGCAATGCAGCCACAGACTGCACACGGCACAGCCGGTGATTTTCATACAGAGGTGGCGTTACTAATAAAAAAACCTAAACAGCCTACTTACAGTGTGTCCGCTGTGCCGTGCGTGTGATCATTGCTTGTACAGCCCTCTCGCAGTGTCCGGAGCAAGTATGGTGGGTCTGACACACCGGTGTCAATGTGTTCTTTTTAACATTTCCAGGAGTGTACGTTAATCATAATTAAATTATTATTCTTCCACTCCTTAAACTTATATTAGGGTACTCCCTATGTCTACAATATCCGACTTTTTATTTATTTATTCGAATAACCCTTTTGGAGGGCACGGTGGCCGGCGCTTGTGGCCGAGCGGTTCTAGGCGCTTCAGTCCGGAACCGCGCAGCTGCTGCGGTCGCAGGTTCCAATCCTGCCTCAGGCATGCGGTGTCTGTGATGTCGTTAGGGTAAGTAGTCCTAAGTCTAAGGGACTGATGACCTTGTACTACGACAGTTAGGCGGGATGTGAGAAAACGTGGATTTCATGGTCGCACATCACGCCGGTAAATGCCAAACGACGCCTCGCTTGGTGTAAGGAGCGTAAACATTGAACGATTGATCAATGGAAAAACCTTGTGTGGAGTGACGAGTTACGGTACACAATGTGGTGAACCGACGGCAGGGTGTGTGTATGGCGAATGTCCAGTGAAAGTGTGTACTGCAAATAGTAAAATTCGGAGGCAGTGGCCTTATGGCGTGGTCGTGTTTTTCATGGAACGGCCATGCACCCATTGTTGTTTTGCGTGGCACTATCACAGCACAGGCTTACACTGATCTTTTAAGCACGTTCTTGCTTTCCAGTGTTGAAGGACACATTGTAATCATACACTATGTGATCAAAAGTATCCGGACATCTCCAAAAACATACGTTTTTCATATTAGGTGCATCGTGTGCCACCTACAGCCAGGTACTCCACATCAGCGACCTCAGTAGTCATTAGACATCGTGAGAGAGTAGAATGGGGCGCACCGCGGAACTCACGGACTTCGAACGTGGTCAGATGATTGGGTGTCACTTGCGTCATACGTCTGTAAGCGAGATTTCCACACTCCTAAACATCCCTAGGTCCACTGTTTGCGATGTGATGGTGAAGTGGGAGTGTGAATCCGCACGTGCATCATAGTGGCGTACAGGCCAGCCTCGTCTGTTGAACTGACAGAGACCGCCGGCACCTGAAGAGGGTCGTAATGTGTAATAGGTAGACATCCATCCAGACCATCACACGGGAATTCCAAACTGCTTCCGGATCCACTGCAAGTACTACGGCAGTAGTGGTGATGGTGGTGGGGGGGGGGAAGAATGTTATAAATTTATTTTAATATTTAACATTAATTCATCTTCGTTAGAGGCCATTTCTCTCACACCAAGTCGCGACTAGCCTTACACCAGGGCTTCACAGCATACGTGCTCGCGGAGCAAGCTGTGAGCAGCAGGGCGCGAGCACGGAGCAGCGCGAGCACGCTATCCCCACTACCGGAACAGAGCGGAGAGTGGGGAGAGTCACGTGGGGTACACAACAGCTGCCGCCAGTCGATGTAAATCTGCGGCCACCTGCAGGGATATCTCTCACGAATTATTACTGCGACAAATGAAAGAAATAAAGGAGAATGTACACGTGCCACATAATTTTACTAGCTTAGTGTATGCCTCTACCATCTGTAGACACTGAAACTAAAGAATTCCACGACAATCCTATATTTTCAACACTTTCTTCAACACTACTTAAAATATCACCTCCAGTTGTAGTGTTCTTCATGGCTACTACATCGAGGAGCTCCTCCCTCACCTGAAGATCTCTATTAACACCTCTAATAAATATGACAAGCTGCGCTGTTCCAGTGATATCAACACTTTCGTCCAGAGCTAGAGAATACGCCATAAAATCTTTACAGATATTTGCAAGCTGGCTCTGGACGTCGTCTGCCATGTCCTGTATGCGACGCATAATGGTCATGTTAGATAATGGCACAATCCGAAACTGTTCAACTTGAGATGGACACAAGTGTTCCACTGCAACTACCAAACATTCTTTTATTAAATCGCTATCAGTTAAGGGGCGCAGGGATTTTGCTAAAAGCAAAGCAATTTTGTAACCCACTCTGAGAGCTGCCTCACTTGATTTTTCTTCGTCGTCCAGATCTTCTTCGGATAGCTTCCTTTTAAGTTTAATAACTTCCTGTCCACGATCTGGTTAATCACATTTTCTACGTCCGTAGTCTTTTGCGTGGTACGACATATAATGTCGCTGCAAATTAAATTTCGTAAGAGAATTCAGCGTTTTGTGACATACTAAACATTTTGCAACACCATCTTTTTCAGTAAACAGATACAATTCCTCCCAATGGGGGTTGAACTGCGAAAGCATGGTTGGGGTTATACAACGGCGACTTCACACGATTCTTAACCAGCGAAGTGACTGTCAAGAGCTGATCGTAGTACTTTAAACGTTACACAGTCGGCGCGAATTCAATAGGCACGCTGCGGCCCTATTCAAACGTGCGCGTGCAGTTCCCCTCCCTCCCCACACACCCTACTCCTCGACCTTGCAGCTGCTCGCGAGCATGTGCCTGAGCAGACGCGAGTACTCGCGTTCAAAACCGGCCAGTTGTTAAGCCCTGCCTTACACTCTTCCACACCTCAATAAGAGAGAACGAGTCGACGGGTAGGAACTGACTGCAGCGCCACCGATCTGATCCTCGTCGTGCTTGCGGAACTGCGGCGACAAGGAAGGAGGCCATAATAACACTGATGTAACTGTGGCATCTTGATTTCTAATGTATGCAACGTGCTACATTACACTTGCAATCTACCCGTTTCTGTCCTCTCTCAGTACACGGCTCTCGCGGCCGTTGTAGACTTTTCGTACCTAGTAGCCGCTGCTTCTTGTTCAAGTAATTATTCGCGTGGCATCAAAGGGCTGTGTATTTTCCCCGATCGGTTGCTTCATAAGTGACGTGTGGGTGAATGGCCCGATTTCCGAAATGATAAGTTTAAGCTGCCTGCCGTAATGGCATCTGCCACAATAGCATCTTTTTTACAAGGAAAAACAGTCGCAGCAAGGGCACGGTTTAGAAATATAGAATGTACTAACAATATTTTTTAAATATCTGTCACCTCATCAGTTAGTTGAAAGGAAGAAAACATATCACTCAAACCATTCATATTCAAGTGAAATGTTTCATTTTGTCAACACAATGAATAAGTATTGAGTATGATATCAAAGTTAATAATCGTACAATGACACAAATGTTATTCACATCAATTAGCAATATGAGATTATTTAGGGCTACTGATTATGCTATTATTTATGGCTACATGTTTCAACAGTGGACGTTTCACACGGACTTTTGAGGTGGGCAGATACACTTCTGGCACAAACCGCAGATGTTCCGTCCACTGATCTTGCCTTTTCTGTAGCTATCTTCCTTACGAAGAAGATATCACATGCTCTTATGGCGGTTGATAGAACTCACTTTGATTACAACGAGTCTCGCTACACATGACTAATTGGCTTCTCGTCTACTGAACAAAGAGAATTGAAACATTTCAGAGATGCGAACACATTTTGGTTGATTACGAGAACTATCTTTGTTGAAAGTGTACCACTCGTTTTCACATTCACTTTGAAATAATCAGACACTTTTGAAGTCAAGCACAATATTGAAATTTGCACGGTTTATAGCAAACACCCACCGTCAATACTGTGAATTTCTTAAACGAAAACAGGGAAACTGTGCTTTGGATTTGTTTCACCGCATGCGACCACGGTCAGACTGCCTTTAAACTTCTCTTCTCATCGTTCTGGAGTCTGCTCTCGAGCACTAGGTATGAGAATCCAGAAAAAGCAAAGCTTCCGTATAAGGATATGCTCTGCATAGCCAATGTTCCACCACAGACCCAGTCTGTAAAGAATATCACGTCTGGTGTCTCCAAGTTAAGTTTGTCCCATATTGCACAACATTACATTAAACGCATGTCTTATTATTTGGCTAGAAAGGCCTATTTCTCACTAAGCCCTGTCTCAGATTTCACAGGTCTCTGCGCACGAATAGCTAACGATAACTGTTTCAAGATACACGTATTTGGTGATAATTCTAACGAATGTAGAAGAAACTCCACAAAATTCAAACCTTATCGTAGGAAATGTTGTTGTTGTGGTCTTCAGTCCTGAGACTGGTTTGGTGCAGCACTCCATCCTACTCTATCCTCTGCAAGCTTCTTCATCTCCCAGTACCTACTGCAACCTACATCCTTCTGAATCTGCTTAGTGTATTCATCTCTTGGACTCCCTCTACGATTTTTACCCTCCACGCTGCCCTCCAGTACTAAATTGGTGATCCCTTGATGCCTCAGAACATGCCCTACCACGTTCCCCTCCAGTACTAAATTGGTGATCCCATCTGAGCTCTTGATATTCATACAAGTGGTTCTCTTTTCTCCGAAGGTCCCTTTAATTTTCCTGTAGGCAGTATCTACCTTGTCCCTAGTGAGATAAGCCTCTCCATCCTTACATTTGTCCTCTGGCCACCCCTGCTTAGCCATTTTGCTCTTCCTGTCGATCACATTTTTGAGACGTTTGTATTCCTTTTTGCCTACTTCATTTACATCATTTTTGTATTTTCTCCTTTCATCAATTAAATTCAATATTTCGTCTGTTACCCAAAGAATTCTACTAGTCCTCGTATTTTTACGTAATTGATCCTCTGCTGCCTTCACTACTTCACTCTCAAAGCTACCCATTCTTCTTCTAACGTATTTATTTCACCCATTCCTGTGAATTGTTGCCTTATGATCTCCCTGAAACTCTGTACAACCTCTGGTTTGGTCTGTTTATCCAGGTCCCATATCCTTAAATTCCCACCTTTTTGCAGTTTCTTCAGTTTTAATCTACAGTTCGTAACCAATAGATTGTGATCAGAGTCCACAACTGCCCCTGGAAATCTCTTACAATTTAAAACCTGGTTCCTGAATCTCTGTCTTACCATTATGTAATCTATCTGATACCTTCTAGTATCTCCAGATTTCTTTCATGTATACAACCTTCTTTCATGATTCTTGAACCAAGTGTTAGCTATGATTAAGTTACGCTCCATGCAAAATTCTACCAGGCGGCTTCCTCTGTCATTTCTTACCCCCAATCCATATTCACCAACTACGTTTCCTTCTCTCCCTTTTCCCACTATCGAATTCCAGTCACCCATGACTATTAAATTTTCGTCTCCCTTCACTACCTGAATAATTTCTTTTATCTCATGATACATTTCATGAATTTCTTCATCATCTGCAGAGCTAGTTCGCATATAAACTTGTACTACTGTAGTAGGCGTGGGCTTCGTGTCTATCTTGGCCACAATAATGCGTTCACTGTGCTGTTTGTAGTAGTTTACCCGCACTCCTATTTTTTTGTTCATTATTAAACCCACTCCTGCATTACCCCTATTTGAGTTTGTATTTATAACCCTGTATTCACCTGACCAAAAGTATTGTTCCTCCTGCCACCGAACTTCACTAATTCACACTATATCTAACTTTAACCTATCCATTCCCCTTTTTAAATGTTCTAACCTACCTGCCCAATTAAGGGATCTGACATTCCACCCTCCGATCCGTAGAACGCCAGTTTTCTTTCTTGTGATAACGATGTCCTCTTGTGTAGTCCCCGCCCGGAGGTCCGAATGGGGGATTATCTTATCTCCGGAATATTTTACCCAAGATGACGCCATCATGATTTAATCATACAGTAAAGCTGCATGCCCTCGGGAAGAATTACGGCTGTAGCTGCCCCTTGCTTTCAGCCGTTCGCAGTACCAGCACAGCAAGGCCGTTTTGGTTAGTGTTAATAGGCCAGATCAGTTAATCATCCAGACTGTTGCACCTGCAACTACTGAAAAGGCTGATGCCCCTCTTCAGCAACCACACGTTTGTCTGGCCCCTCAACAGATACTCCTCCGTTGTGCGTTGTGGATGCACCTACGGTACGGATATCTGTATCGCTGGGGCATGCAAGCCTCCCCACCAACGGCAAGGTCCTCGGTTCATGCGGGGGGGGGGGGGGGGGAGGGAAATACGACATATAAATTCTAATAATATTATGTAGGAGTAAGTAGTATCAACACCTCCGAAGCTGAATGATTAGCACATATGACTGCCATGCGGTGGACCTAGGTTCAATTCTTGGTACTGCCAGCGATTATTCTATAATATTGATTGGCGACTCCATAGTGTCCTGTGCACTACGACCAGATAATGGGTATACTTGGAAGGAGAGACAGCATTGGTCGTATATTTTTGTTTATTATCGCAAAATCGATTTTCGGTCACTTAGTGACCATCTTCAGTGCTGTAATATATAACTTAAATTAGTAAGCACTGGTGTCAATAAGCTTACGGCGATCACATGGTCAGCCTATGTGATCGCCGTAAGCTTATTGAGTCTATGTGATCGCCGTAAGCTTTTTGACACCAGTGCTTACTAATTTAAGTTATATATTACAGCACTGAAGATGGTCACTAAGTGACCGAAAATCGATTTTGCGATAATAAACAAAAATATACGACCAATGATGTATCTCCTTCCAAGTATATTCTGTAATAGGTCGACTGGAACCTACTTAGGTCAGTTGCGATGTGACTGTTTAACTACATGTTGCAAAGTGACTACATATAAATTGCTTGGTATAGTATTAAGTGTAACTATCCTGGGAAAAAGGATGTTAACTTTGGAATGTGTGAGCAGAATTTCTCTGCTGTTAACCGTCTGGGAATTAGCTGGAGACAGGCTGTGGGCAGCACCGGGTGCACGGGAAAGGACACCAGAGTTTCTGTGGCCGAAGGACTTGAATGGGCTCGCTTCAGGTGGTGGCTTCCCTAAGCCAGAGATACGAAGTGTGTTCCGAAAAGGCATGAGGACCCTGGAGAGGCCCTGAGAGAACTTCGAAAGGGGCACGTACTCTCACCCTTGAGAGCCTTCATAGGTTTTCCGTACACAGCGTTGGAAAACAGCTGCCTTGTTGCCCAGAAAAATTATCAGCCAATAACGGCCTTGTACAATGCAAACCCCTATTGAAAGTCCCCCCTTCCACAATATAGTACTCGGGAGCAGAACGGGATGCAAGAAACACTCAGCTTTGACGTCCGACACGCGAGGCATACAGACGTACACTCCTGGAAATTGAAATAAGAACACCGTGAATTCATTGTCCCAGGAAGGGGAAACTTTATTGACACATTCCTGGGGTCAGATACATCACATGATCACACTGACAGAACCACAGGCTCATAGACATAGGCAACAGAGCATGCACAATGTCGGCACTAGTACAGTGTATATCCACATTTCGCAGCAATGCAGGCTGCTATTCTCCCATGGAGACGGTCGTAGAGATGCTGGATGTAGTCCTGTGGAACGGCTTGCCATGCCATTTCCACCTGGCGCCTCAGTTGGACCAGCGTTCGTGCTGGACTTGCAGACCGCGTGAGACGACGCTTCATCCAGTCCCAAACATGCTCAATGGGGGACACATCCGGAGATCTTGCTGGCCAGGGTAGTTGACTTACACCTTCTAGAGCACGTTGGGTGGCACGGGAAACATGCGGACGTGCATTGTCCTGTTGGAACAGCAAGTTCCCTTGCCGGTCTAGGAATGGTAGAACGATGGGTTCGATGACGGTTTGGATGTACCGTGCACTATTCGGTGCCCCCTCGACGATCACCAGTGGTGTACGGCCAGTGTAGGAGATCGCTCCCCACACCATGATGCCGGGTGTTGGCCCTGTGTGCCTCGGTCGTATGCAGTCCTGATTGTGGCGCTCACCTGCACGGCGCCAAACACGCATATGACCATCATTGGCACCAAGGCAGAAGCGACTCTCATCGCTGAAGACGACACGTCTCCATTCGTCCCTCCATTCACGCCTGTCGCGACACCACTGGAGGCGGGCTGCACGATGTTGGGGCGTGAGCGGAAGACGGCCTAACGGTGTGCGGGACCGTAGCCCAGCTTCATGGAGACGGTTGCGAATGGTCCTCGCCGATACCCCAGGAGCAACAGTGTCCCTAATTTGCTGGGAAGTGGCGGTGCGGTCCCCTACGGCACTGCGTAGGATCCTACGGTCTTCGCGTGCATCCGTGCGTCGCTGCGGTCCGGTCCCAGGTCGACGGGCACGTGCACCTTCCGCCGACCACTGGCGACAACATCGATGTACTGTGGAGACCTCACGCCCCACGTGTTGAGCAATTCGGCGGTACGTCCACCCGGCCTCCCGCATGCCCACTATACGCCCTCGCTCAAAGTCCGTCAACTGCACATACGGTTCACGTCCACGCTGTCGCGGCATGCTACCAGTGTTAAAGACTGCGATGGAGCCCCGTATGCCACGGCAAACTGGCTGACACTGACGGCGGCGGTGCACAAATGCTGCGCAGCTAGCGCCATTCGACGGCCAACACCGCGGTTCCTGGTGTGTCCGCTGTGCCGTGCGTGTGATCATTGCTTGTACAGCCCTCTCGCAGTGTCCGGAGCAAGTATGGTGGGTCTGACACACCGGTGTCAATGTGTTCTTTTTTCCATTTCCAGGAGTGTATATATAAGCCTCTCTTCGATTTACAACTTGGTATTCGACACGCTTATCTTTTTATATTTGTGACTGCGGGCCGACGTGTTGAACGGACACAGACAGATCCAGAGACGGGCAAGAGAAGCTTGGCGCTGTTCTGGTGCTGTTATTTGCTGTAAGTGTTCCAGCTAGCCTTTACACTGCTTTCTGCTCTACGCAGCTCGCAATCTGCGAAATTATTCAGCAATGGTGGTTGTTCTGTTGCGTAGAGACATTTTACTACACTAATTTTGAATCAATCTTCTCCAGTTTAATAGCAGTTGCGACCTACTCAGACTGAGACTACCCGTTTGATTTATCTTGCAGCAGTCGTCCACGTGTAATTCAGACGCTTTCGGTACACATAATCAGAAGCCCTAAGTAATCTCATATTGCTAATTGATGTGAATAACTTTCGTGTAATTGTACGCTTGTTTATGTTGATATCATACTCAACAATTAGTCAGTGTATTGACAGAATGAAACATTTTAGTTCAATGTGAATGGTTTTAGTGACATGCTTTCTACGTTTCGACTAACTGATGAGGTGAGCAATAATTAAAAAATATTGTCAGTACTTTCTATATTTCGAAACCGTGGCCTTGCTTTGACGGTGTTTATCCTTGTAAAGCAGATGCCATTATTAGGAACATTCCAAAGTGAAAGAGACTGATATAATTATTTTGTTTTGGGTGACTCCTCTCCAACTACAAATGCACAGAGAAGCGTGAGTGCTCTTCCAGTGCCAGCGTGTTTTAATGCGTTATTTTGCCTCAAGGCGTAATACGAGGGTTGGAACTTAAATAGTGGCAACTATTTATTCACAACCGATACAAAAGAGTTACATATTTGCTCCCGTCACTGTCCTTCAAAGTAGCCATCAGCGTTGTGTAGAAACCGTTGCCAGCGATATGGAAGGCGTAGTATCCCATTAGCAGAGCCTGTTCTGTTGATGGTGCGAATGGAGCGGTCTACTGGCTGTCGAATCTCTGGAACAGTTCTGATGCAAATGACACGAAGCCAAAACTGAAACGCCAATCCAACGAATGGCGTCATTATGGGTCGCGCGCGAATGTCGAATGTGCGTCAAAGCACTAGTATGGTGAAAGTTATGGTGATTCTCGTGTACGACTTGTGATGATGTTATTCTAACGCATTACGTTCCTCCACGGAAGACCGTCAGTGCATAGTATTACTGTTGGTTTTTGGAGCATCACCTTCCAAAGAAGTGGCGACACTTCCTGCGCAACCCACCCATCATTTTGCACGACAATGCGCGAGCGCATACAGCGCAAGTTGTGGCTGCTCTGTTCAGTCGATGGGATTGGGAAGTACTGTACCATCCACCATACTCACAAGACTGAAGTCGATGTGACTTTCATTTCATTCCGAAGATGAAGGAACCATTTCGTGTCATTCGCTTCGTGGCATACGCTTGCTCTAGTGTAGTGTAGGTAGTCTCCATAGTACCTCGGTAGTGTCCTTCCGGCATTTGTCTTAAGAGATACAGGGACAGCACAGCAAACGGTTTATGACCAGGTGGGGATTGGAACCAGTGTCTTCTCCAATAAGAGTCCAGCGTCTTACCATGGCTCCCTCTCCCTCAGTACCGACGATAAGATGTACGTTGTTGTTGCGTAGGCGCTACATGGAAATATGACGCGGATAAGATTCAGCCATAGAAAAGTGGTTGGTTCCATAACGAGTCCTCTCGATTTCTTTGAAGCAGTAGAAATATGGACGACGTAGTTCAGGAAGTTACATAATGATATCTACTTTATTAATCTGTTGCATTCTTTGGCTTCAGTTCAATCCGCTACCATCAATTTAATTTCTACGTAACATTTTCCTCTCAGTTTTTGATAACTAGTGTTCTAATGTTTTGGATTTCGTTATACTTTATGACTCTTCGCAATTTATTTAATCACTTTCCGCAGTTTCACACCAGACGATTTAAGAGCTTCTCTCTGGTACTTCAAAGTGCGCCCGACAAAGAGAAAAGTAAGACAAATACGACAGCGAAATGATTTCAGTTTATTTCTTTCGTTAGAAGCCCTTCTGTTCGTTCCCGGTATAATCGCGTGCACCTCCAGACGGAAAAAGACCGCCTCCGGAAATTACGGCGCTTTGCAAACCTGACCGGCCGCCTACAGACGGGCCGTGTTTACAAAGCCAGGCTTCTCGACCCTGTGAGCCGCTCCCCCTGGCTTTCATTAGGCCGTCCTCTTCTGATTCTTCAGACCGACTGGCTGGCTACCTGGAATAATAACACAGCCCGGCAGTTTTCAAGCGTGCTTAAGAGGAGCTCTTTGAATACTCGCCGACGGAGACTTCCACCCACACAATTCGTTGTGTAGCGACCTGTAGATTAAGTTGCTTGCATCGACTAGACTCGTAGCGTGTCGTACAATTCAGAGAATTGGCAGCTCTCATCTCTTTCAGTATACAAGTTGTAACATCTTTAAATGCAGATACTTTCATATGCGGTACTTTAATACTTATCTCTTCTTACAAAAAAAGAAATAATTGTTGGAAGGACAGATTCAGAATACAGGAAAGTCAAAACAACTTTTAGTGACATTAAGAGTAAAGCTACGTTGTCCAAGACGCGACGCACACTAGCTACTGCGACGGGTCGCTACGTGACGTCAGAAGTTGCCTGCTGGCGCATGCGCAGTTCGACTTTGGGATGCGACGCGCGACTGTTGCGGCAGCTGCCGTAGCACTGCACCAGTGAGCAGCGTTGCGACGGAAGTCGGACGACACAAAGACGTACGGCTGCCAGAAAGATGTCGAGCCACTCAAGGAAAACTGAAATGAGCCACTCACAGGATGTGATGCTCTGTGAGCTGGTCTCGCAACATCCTTGCCTTTACGATTTGAAGAACCCTAAATATAAAGACACTATGTTCAGAGACAGAATTTGGGAAGAAATTGGTGCACAGTTGAAACTGGCAGTTGAGTGAAATATATAATATTTTCCCATTAATGCAGATTTTTCAGGCCTGTTATGAAAATCATATAATCCATGCAGATGTAGAATTAGAATGATGAAAATGAACTTGAAGGTCAATTTTCGCATTACTCTTTTTTGTGACGATAAAAATTGAAAACGGCAAGTACATTATAAAATGAACAATCTAAAGTACAACGAGAAAGTTACATTTTACAATACCTTCACTTCGAAAGTAAACGGTAGATTGGTGTCTTGATGATACCTTCTAGTTGTGAAAAACCACCACCAGATTGTTGTACAGCTTTCTGTAATCAATAGATGTTCGTTTTTGAGGAAGGCGTTTCTCAACAGATTGCGCAAACAGTTTGCTGCAATAAGTAATTTGTCACATTTACTTCAATTCATTGGTAGAAGATGGTGCTCAAAAAACTTGTGCCAAAAGTGCACTACTGTTTTACAAGGCCCTTCTGGTCTGACACAGTTCACAATTGAAATTCGTCTTTTGTAAATCCTGGAGTCATCTTTTGAGTGCAGCTTGGCAAGATTAAATGTTCATGTCATCCATAACGATGTATGCTGTCAGAATATAATAATATGGAAGTTCATTTGGATGGGAATAAGAGTCAGTCGGCTATGAAAGTTGTCTTAGCTTGTTCCAAAAGTTTCTGCATGGGAGAAACTGACAAGTATAATTTGGGGAAATTTTGTGAACAAGCACGGACATTATTTCTTCCACATTTCTGCCAGTGTATACTGTAGACGTTCAGAATGAAAATTCTAGAGATGTTTAAGGTGTAACCCTATCTTGTTGTCAAGAACTTGAAACAATGCAATGACGCTATCGTGCGCTTATTGTTAATAAACTTATCTTTCATTGGAATTTTAGGTGAAATGTGCAAAAACACATGGAGGAATATTCGGGACTCGTATCAGAGAAATAAACGAGAAAGAAAGCTTGGAACAGGTTCAGATGCCTCAGCAAAACCAAGAAAATGGGTTCTGCTTGATCACTTGGCTTTAAGAAACCTACATTTCGTGGCATTTTAAATGAAATTGTCAAGAGCATATGAAGAAATATTAGTAACTCATACCGGAGAAATATATGACATAAAATGATTTCATTAGGTCCAAATGTGTCAGCGAAACGAAACAAATGCATTCTCTATCGTGTGATGACCACACGATTCTCGTTGCGCGTCGACAGAACTGGCGGCTAGTCGCGACGCTCCCGGAGATATATGAGCCCAAATCTCGGAAACGGAGATCGATATCATTCTGATCTCAACTTTAAAAATAATTTCGATATGTTAGCTTCTTTTCAATGGCAACGATGTATGACCTAACGTGAACCATACGTAAAGTAGCCAGCGACCACATTTTTCACTGTACACAATTCAAATTTTATGCAGTAGGTTACTTGTAAATTAAGTATCGGAATAACTGTGACGAATATCGGAAAAATAGACACCTCATTGTCAAGGTGTGATGTGAAACTGTAAGATACGCAAACATCAATTTTTTGTGCCTTTTACTTTCCTCACAATTGATAGAGAAGTAATATACAGCGAAAAAAACACGCAAAACCGGAAGAGATACTTTTTAATTTTTTAAAGTAAAAGGAGAATCTGTATCGAAAAAGTAACTCTGGGAGCCGATGTAACTTTGTTGCATTAACATACAGTATTTTTTACAGCAAGAAAATCGGAATTCTTATTTTTCTTATGTATTTTAATCCGCGGCCGCCGACCGGAGCTTGGGAAACGGCGACGACTCCAGTCGTGTTGCGGCCGTGTCGCCGTCTGCTAGGGTGGGAAAAGAGGAGGGGGCAGCGTCGCAGTCGCAGCCAACTGTCGCGTCTTGCACAACGTAACTTAAGGGTTGTAATATTAAGAGTGCAACGGAGATTCCACTGTTAAATGCAGGGGAGACAACAGATAGGTGGAAAGAATACACTGAAAGCCTCTATGAGGGGGAAGATCTGTCTGATGTCATAGAAGAAGGAACAGGAGTCGATTTAGAAGAGATAGAGGATACAGTATTAGAATCAGAATTTAAGAGAACTTTGGAGGACTTAAGATTAAATAAGGCAGAAGGGACAGATAACTTTGAGTCAGAATTTGTAAAATCGTTGGGGAAGCGGCAAAAAAAAAAAAAAAAAAAGAAACGACTGTTCACGTTGGTGCGTAGAATATATGAGTCTGCCGACACACCGTCTGACTTTCGGAAAAATATAATCCACACAATTAAGAAGACTGCAAGAGCTGACGAGTGCGAGAATTATCGCACAATCAGCTTAACAGCTCTTGCATCCAAGTTGATGACAAGAACAATATACAGAAGAATGGAGAAGGCAGTTGACGATGTGCTAGATGACGATCAGTTTGGCTTTAGAAAAGGTAAAGACACCAGAAAGGCAATTCTGACGTTGTGGCTGATAATGGAAGCAAGACTAAAGAAAAATCAAGACAAGTTCATAGGATTTGTTGACCTGGAAAAAGCGTCCGACAATGTAAAATGGTGGAAGATGTCCAAAATTTTGAGGAAAACAGGAGTAAGCTATAATGAAAGACGGGTAATATACGTATGATATGTACACTAGCCAAGAAGGAATAATGAGTGTGGACGACCAACAACGAAGTGCTCGGATTAAAAAGTGTGTTAGACAGGGCTGTAGTCTTTCCCTTCTACTGTTCAACCAGTACATCGAAGAAGCAATGATGGAAATAAAAGAAACGTTTGTAACACCATGGCTCTAATACTCTACTGGTTTATTTTGCCTTTTGTTTTATTTAATGTTATATCGTTGAGCTACTGTAAATGTGTTTATTTGAATCGATAACATAAAATTGTATATTCTTTTCTTTGTTAAAACTTTGATGTCATGGTTTGGTTCCATGCAAAGTAGTGTATCTGCCATTTAAACTGTTTGTCCCATTTGGAGGGAACAAAACCTACTGTATATAATTGTAATTTTGTGTGAATAATGTTTTGTAGAGATGTCAATATGTGTAAATGTTTTGTTTTATTTAATGCATTTGGTTGCAGTTATGTAAACTGCTGATCCTCACTTAGGGCTCTTAGTTATTCTGTATGTAAAAGTTGTTGTGGTTCCCCTCGGGAACGGAACTGTGTAGCGCGCGCAAATTGTGGTTGGCCTATGTAGAAAAGGTGGAGTCAGTCGGGGACGAGTTACGAGTCGGGGACGAGCTACCAAACTGTGCACTGCCATGTAAAAGACGCATATTGTGCTGGTTCTGAGAGAGGCTTTTTCTGCTTCTTTCCAATGCCTCGGATGGATGGATAAATAGCTGGAACTATTCTGGAATTTGTATCTATCATCGCCACCAAGAAATGACGAAGTCCAGCAATTCTGCCTGCAATTCCACCTACCAACATGCAGTTGCCACCACATTGCGCAATCATTGCATCGGAATGCTATAATGATGTACAGTGAAGGATCAGCTTAATGGATGTGCTAATGTGTTCAAATATAAGGTAATTTATATCTGAATTTATATACCAACCTTGATTTTTCTCATCATCATAACACCTCTCAGGTTCCTCTCCGTTTGAACTAAAGTAATTACCGAGTGTCCCTACTGAAAGAACATTTATGACCAATGTTATGCTAATTAATGCCTCTTGAGCTTAGTAAAAAGAAAGTTAAAGTTAATGTGGCAAGAGAGTGAGTTAAAGTAAATGTTGTTTGCTCAAAACAATTTTCCTATTAAAACTGCTTATTAAAGTGCTGTTGCCAACTGCAAAATTAAAAGTTCTTAAGACTGAGGCTTATAAAGTTTTGCTTAGCAAATGATCATCTTGATATCTGCAGTAAATTCAGAAAGGTGAGTCAGTTTCTTGCAATTTTGTCAACATTGTGTTTCGCTGTAGTAAAAGTGGAAAACTGCAATAGTAGGAAATTATATGTTCATGATTGCTAAATGTTTGTCTCTCGTGTATTGGAGGTGCATATTAATCGTATAACTGGATCCACAGTTTGTCTATTGTGTTAATGCTGAGTAACAAGTAACGGAAAGACCATTAATTATAAAAATCATAATTTCTTTCTCCAAATGATAGTGAGAAGCAACCTTTCAGTGGATTCCAATTAACTTTCATTTAAAATAGTAAAGTATTTAACTGAGAGAGACTTAACCTATGTCCAATTTATGATCCTGGAGGGAATGTTAATGGTAATGTTATAAAGACCACTCAGTTTGTGTAAGCCCTGAAAGTAATAGTGTGTTTCGGTATCTGTTATAATTTTGCAAATAGTTTGTGCTGCTCCAGTTGTTAGCTTCAATCTTAACGTAAACATATGTATGTGTCAGAGTTTATTGCACTCGCGTGTGGCCAAGTATAGGTTGTGTTTATCCATTAGAGTTACTAATAACTATTTTCTTGAACGAGAATGTTAACCATTCTCTTGCCTAGTTAGGCTGGCGACCGTTTTCTTTATCAGTTAAACAGTGCAGATAGGCAAAATATTGTTTGTTACAGTTCGAATATTTACGTAATTCTGACTTTCACTTCCGATAAGCCACCCCGTTAGGTACAACACGGTCAACATAACAAAATTCATCTCAGAGGGTAACACTGCTCTGTTGCTATATACCATAATTGCTTTAACAAAATAGTTTTATGTCCATTATAATTATCCGGGCTGTTATGCCGTGGTCGGTTGATGAATTCTGAGGTGATTCCCAACGTTTCGTCTCCGACTGCGGGAGACATCTTCAAGGGGGTCCGTAGCTTGATGGAAGGTCCAACACACACACTGGCTCGCCCGGATAATTATAATGGACATGATATTTCCGGCCGTGAAAGTTTACATTTTAGTAAAATAGTTTTATTTCACAACCTATTTCCAGTTTTAAGGTTATGGTACAGTAGTAACAGACGGGAGTGTTATAGGTTCAAGAGTGGAATTAAAATTCAAAGTGAAAGGATATCAGTGATACGATTCACTGATGACATTGCTATTCTGAGTGAAAACATGATCTGCTGAACGGAATGAACAGTTTAATGAGTAAAAAGTATGGACTGTGAGTAAATCGAAGAAGGACGAAAGTAATGAGAAGTAGCAGAAATGAGAACAGCGGGAAACTTAACATCAGGATTGATGGTCACGAAGTAGATGAAGTTAAGGAATTCTGCTACCTAGGCAGTAAAATAACTGATGATGGATGGAACAAGCAGGACATCAAAAGCAGACTACCAGTGACAAAAAGGGCATTCCCGACCAAGAGATTTCTGCTAGTATCAAAAATAGGCCTTAATTTGAGGAAGAAATTTCTGAGAATGTACGTCTGGAGTACAGCATTGTGTCGATAGTGAAACATGGACTGTGGGAAAACCGGAACAGAAGAGAATCGAAGAGTTTGAGATGTGGTGCTACAGACGAATGTTGAAAATTAGGTGGACTGATAAGGTAAGGAATGTGGAGGTTCTGTGCAGAATGTGAGAGGAAAGGAATATGTGGAAAAGACTGATAATAAGAGTTGACAGGATGATAGGACATCTGTTAAGACATGAGGGAGTGACTTCCATGGTGGTAGAGGGAGCTGTAGAGGACAGACACTGCCGAAGAAGACAGACATTGACAAACTGCCTATTGGCTTCTGTCTCGGGTTCTTCGGCCGACGTTTGTCTGATGGTTTTACTGACGTTTCGACAGCACGAGTGACTGGCATTGTCAAAGCTTCACCCTCCATTGGCGGTGGTGAACTGGAGCCAAGCTCGAGGCCGCAGCCTATACGTACCTGGCGCGCCAACGTCCGAGAGCTTCTACGCGGTCATTTCTGGTGCGGTTCTCCTCTTGCCACCTACGACGGTCGTTCGCTGCAGTACGGCAGGCAGTACCAGTATACCAAATGGAGGGAAATTCGCCATCATTCCGAGAACAATACCTATGGAGGACATCATTGCTAACACCGAAGCGGCCATTCAGACCCTTCCTTGTGAAAGGGCTGAAGAAATACGCTTTGAAACAGCCAGGATACTGCGCCGAACTAAACCACCAGCTTGCAATTAGAAGAAAGAAGAGGTACAAGCTATTAAGAATATTAAGGCCGACAAGAGTATATTGGTACTGCCTGCCGATAAGGGGAATGCGACCGTCGTAATGAAGACCGAAGATTATGAGCAAAACATCCGAGACCTAGTAGATCCGAAATGTCGGGCACTGCCTTTCTGCCATACATTCCAAGAGTGACTGACAGAATCGGCCGTATATTGCACAAACACGGCGTAAAGACAATTTTCAAACCGACAAGGAAGTTCAAAGAATGTCTTAGATCGGCAAAGGATAAAAGGGACCCACTTGCAATGTCGGGAATATACCGCTTACCATGCACATGCGGAAATGTTTACGTCGGAATGACTGGACGATCCATCAACACCAGGATCAAAGAGCATAAGCGACATTGCAGGTTGGGGCAGGTGGAGAAATAGGCCGTGGCAGAGCACGCGCTGAGTGAGTCCGACCATGTAACAAAATTCTCCGACACGGAAGTTGTGGCTGTAGAGAAGCACTATCACACCCGCTTGTTTAGAGAAGCTGTAGAAATACACAAACACGGAAACAGCTTCAACAAGAAAGAGGAAAGCCTTAAGGTAAACGGATCCTGGCTTCCCGTACTGCAGCGAACGACCGTCGCAGGTAGCAAGGGGAGAACAGGCCTGGAAATGACCACGGAGAAGCCCTCGGACGTTGGCGCGCCAGGTACATATAGTCTGCGGCCGCGAGCTCGGCTCCAGTTCACCACCGGCAATGGAGGGTGAAGATCATACAATGCCAGCTACACGTGCTGGCGAAACGTCAGTAAAACCATCAGGCGAAAGTCGGCCGAAGAACCCGAGACAGCAGCAAATAGGCAGTTTGTCGACAACTGGCCAGGAAAGCCTTAACAAGACAGAGATTGGAATATTTCCATCAAATAAGTGAGGACGTAGGTTGCAAGTGCCTCTCTGAGATGAAGAGGTTGGCGCAGGAGAGGAATTCGTGGCGGGCCGCATCAAACCTGTCAGAAGACCGATGACCGAAAAGAAAAATCTTAATACTTAGACACACAAATGTTTCGGTTGTTT
Source organism: Schistocerca nitens (assembly GCF_023898315.1). NCBI lineage: Eukaryota > Metazoa > Arthropoda > Insecta > Orthoptera > Acrididae > Schistocerca > Schistocerca nitens. Next base: position 28,208,799 of record NC_064614.1, read on the forward strand.
TTTTCTGTGCGTCGTACAGTCTCCCCACAAACTGTACGACCTATTGTTTTCTGCACAGTCGTAACTGCACCTTCAAGTGGACTATGCCTGTCAGTATAGACTAACAGTTTTTCATCCACGTATACACACCTCAACACCTGACCTACTGCCCAAGAGAAAATAAGCGTTGATGGCTTGCCCTTGACACATGTATGTGGAGGTACTACCCAACCTAAAAATGTATGACTAGTAATAGCTATAATTATTAGTCTGCACTGACATAAATAACAATGTAATATTGTTTAGTACGCCCTTTCAGTACAGCCTTCTCAGGCACCAACATAAATGTCTGCACTTATACCGGTTACACACTGTATATCAGTTTTTCCATAAACGCAGATGGGACCAGTAGTTTGGTAGCAGGGAGTGGGATTTATTTGTCCTTACACAACAATGTCCCCAAACCATCTTAGTATTTTCTATTTGTTTCTTCTTTGTAATGTGATTACAAACTGTATATTTTACAGCTGTAAAAGAAACAGAGTTTATATGACACAAAATACAAGTTAACTACGTGAATGATATGGCGGTAGAAGTAGTACATCCGATAATGGAAAACCCAGGATGCGGCCTTGGCAACCAGAGACTGTGGTCACAAGTGTGTGAGTTGCGTTTGTGTGAATGTATGTGTATGTGTTGCCTAATTCTAATGAAGGAGTGTTTGATTGAAAGCTTTGTTTGACAGTCTTTTTGTTGTGCCTATCTGCGACCCAGCATCTCCACTAAATGGTGAGTAGCAACTACGCTTTAATTGGTACATCATTTGGAAGAGAAGATTAACTGTTCAGCTAATAAATAACTTGTGTTGATAATCATATTGCTATGTGGGTCCACGGCCTGCAACATTGCCAGTTGTAGTCTGTTTCTTCATGTAATCTATTTGTTGTGGATTGCCTAAATCGATTACGATTTCATTATTAAGCTCCTACAAAGTTACTTATCTACATAGAAGATTATTTTTGAGTAATTCAGTACTCTTCTACGATGGTTTGTTCTTTTATAGGTGCTTGATACTGACATGGTAGTTTAAATTGGCCAATCTCACAACAAGTAAGTGATATATACAGTCTACGATGGAAAATGTTTTCTTTTACGAGATAACATGTGGTTACAGAAGCTGTGCGCTATTCTTCTCCCTCGGCATTGAATCATAGAGGTTCTGGATGTGTTTTTGGGTTACAGAAGCCCATGCTACTTCCACACATTGCTGAAGATCTGGTGTGGTAGCGGGTGGTGTGTCCTGCGTCACTCGTTCCGCAATCATCGGCCAAACGTTTTGGACAGGTGGGAGGTATTGAGAACAGGGAGCTCAAGACAGCAATGCGAACCGATGTGCGACGAAGAAGTCTCGAACACTGCGTGTCACAAATGGTCACCCTTTGTGCTACTGCAATAAGGCCATTTGTAAGCTCCAAAGTTATGGGAGGACAACAGGCTCCACAGAGAAGTAATGCTGGCTGGTTTGTGTACGGGCAAACTTCTACTATGTGGCGTGTAGCGTCGCAAGTTGTTCCGATCGAACGTTTGTTTTGGATAGCTTGCTCCATCTAACTTCGGGAGCTGACATCTAGCTGCCTACCTGGGAGACACACGTCCACCTGGCACTGCCTGCCATGGGAAAGCTATTCAGATGGTTCAAATGGCTCTAAGTACTATGGGATTCAACATCTGAGGTCATCAGTCCTGTGGACTTAGAACTGCTTAAACCTAACTAACCTAAGGACATCACACACGTCCATGCCCGAGGCCGGATTCGAACTTGCGACCGTAGCAGCAGCGCGGTTCGCGACTGAAGCACCTAGAACGACATCGGCCGGCGAAAGCTATTCAATGTCGCTTACTGAGCGCCTACATTCAGCACCTATAAGAACCTAAGTAAACGATATTAAATATTATTGAATCATTTTCAGAATCGTTACACTAAATCTTGTTACACAGGAGAATGTTGTATAAAAAAATTTCAACATCGTCAAATTTTAATGTTGAATTATACAAGGTGTTACAAAAAGGTACGGCCAAACGTTCAGGAAACATTCCTCAAACACAAATAAAGAAAATATGTTATGAGGACATGTGTCCGGAAACGCTTAATTTCCATGTTAGAGCTCATTTCAGTTTGTTCTTCCACCAACGCTCAATGAAGCACGTTGTCATGATTTCATACTGGATACTACCTGTGCTGCTAGAACATGTGCCTTTACAAGTACGACACAACATGTGGTTCATGCGCGATGGAGCTCCTACACATTTCAGTCGAAGTGTTCGTACGCTTCTCAACAAGAGATTCGGTGACCGATGGATTGGTAGAGGCGGACCAATTCCATGGCCTCCACGCTCTCCTGACCTCAACCCTCTTGACATTCATTTATGGGGGCATTTGAAAGCTCTTGTCTACGCAACCCCGGTACCAAATGTAGAGACTCTTCGTGCTCGTATTGTGGACGGCTGTGATACAATACGCCATTCTCCAGGGCTGCATCAGCGCATCAGGGATTCCATGCGACGGAGGGTGGATGCATGTATTCTCGCTAACGGAGGACATTTTGAACATTTCCTGTAAAAAAGTGTTTGAAGTCACGCTGGTACGTTCTGTTTCTGTGTTTTTCCATTCCATGATTAATGTGATTTGAAGAGAAGTAATAAAATGAGCTCTAACATGGGAAGTAAGCGTTTCCGGACACATGTCCACATAACATATTTTCTTTCTTTGTGTTGAAAGGTGGCTACACTGAGCCACAGCGCCAGAGATCGCGCTAGAGAGTATTGTTCCGCCGCCTCCACTGGCAGTGATTATTGAGAACTCGTAGTGGGCAGTGCTTGGGGAGAGCTCGTGGTAGTCAGTGCTGAGATGTCGTAGTGAGGAGTGTTTGTTGAGATGAGCTAGTAGGCAGTGCTTGCTGAGATGTGATACTGAAAAGTTCTTGTTGAGATGTGACAGTAGCGAGTCGGTGTGGAGAGATTGTAATGTCTAGAGTGCTTTTCATCAATATAAATTAAGGTAACAAACTACTTTTCATTTCTTTCTCATTATTTCAATGTCCTGAATAATGCGTCATTACAAGTTCAGTCAACAAAGCCTCTGGCTTGTGTTCTTGTATTAGAGTGTAATTCTGGTTTTCTTGAGTAATTATGGTATTTCTATTTCCTTTAATTAATTCAGTATAAATGATATTTAAAATTTCTTGTGTTATTGAAGAAGAACCGTGCCAGTTTAGTAATTGTAGTCTATTTTGCATGTGTAGATGTGGTAATTGGCATTCTTGTAATGGTATTTTTTCAAAATTTATTTTTTTTTGTTGTCTTGTCTACGGGTTTGACAATTTAGTGCAATTTTTTCAATTGTTCGATTAATCGTGTTTGAGGGAAACATTTCGTGTGAATGGTATTGTTGGAGATAAAGTGTCATTGTGTGTAATTTCATATAGTGACGAGTTTTGTACGTTTTGTAAATGATTACGCGATCGATGAAAAAGGTAAAAATGATGGATAGTGAGAATGACGAAATTGTTAACATGGCGAACTCGCCAACAGAGGAAAACAGTATCATGAATAATGAAGTTGAAAACAATTTAATAAGTCGGCAAAATAGTCCGGAACCATTTCAAAATTTTTCTCAATCAGGAAATTCACAGAATACGAGATTAACGATAGAAGAGTCTGAAATAGTATCGAACACAGATAGCTTTACAGCTATGACGAAGGAAACTGGTTTTGCGGGAAATGTTAGGGGCGAAAGGAGTTTCGAATCAGTTACTATGGAGCAGTTGATGAGTGCTATATTAAAAATGCAAACACGGTTTGGATCTGAATTAAAAACACAGAGGGGAACAATGGAATCACTGGGATCACAAATAGGAACAATTAAAACAGAGATGGGAACTTTACGATCTGAATTAAAAACTGATATGGGAACAATGGAAACACGGTTTGGATCTGAATTAAAAACACAGATGGGAACAATGGAAACACGGTTAGACTCACGAATAGGGACATGTTTCAAAAACATGAAAGATGAATTAAAGAAAGCAATCAGAGAAGAAGTACAACCGATTTTGAATGCTCATAATAATAGATTAATTGCAGTAGAGATTAGACAAAGGGAACAGGATAGAGAACAGGAGGAAAGAGATCGCGTGATAGTACAAAAATTTTCAGAGTTAAATTTACAACGTGCACATGATAAGGAAGAAATATTTGAGAGAATCGAGGAATCCGTACCAAATGACAGAATAAATAATCTAACACAACAATATGAACAGTTAACTACCAAATGTGTCAATACTGAAACCCGAGTCGCGACACTTACGGAAGACGTAAGTAAACAGAAAGAAAAAATAGGTGACTTATCGGAAAGAGTTGAGGAGATTTCAGATAAATTGACAAGTCTTAGTTTAAATGGGGATAGAGATTCAGATGATACAGCTCCATTACCATTTGCAGAAACCGAAGAGTACCAGAACATAAGTAAGCATGTTGAAAATCAGGGAAAATTTAATGAACGCGTTAAAAGGGAAGTTGAGGCATTACGAAAGCAAGTCAAACAAATTGAAGGCGAAATCGTAGGAAAGGACAGCAAAAGAAATTTGGAATCACAGTTAGCGGAGGGGTTTGAAGAAAATAATTTGTTTCATTTACGGGATGCAACAAGGGAGCGCCAGGCGCGCGAACTTGACAATAATCAACATTGGGACTGGGACAGACGCGGTAGGTCTTTGTCGCCACGAGGCGAAAACTTTGACGATAAACACTTTTTGACTGTTCGGAAATTTAAGATCTTCCGCAATTCTAAGAATGACATACATCCATGTGCATGGTTAGATCAATTTATGTATGCACTCCCACCAAATTGGCCACTAAGTCACAAACTGGAATTTATGTGTGGATATTTAGAAAATGAACCGGCGACGTGGATGCGCGCACTCATTAGAGATTGTAATAATCTGAATTATTTTTATCATGCATTTCTATCGGCATATTGGTCCGAAAACACGCAAGACAGAGTCAAACACAGTCTTATTATGCAGCGTAATTTCAAACAGATTCGAAAGAATCAGTTCCTTTCCAACCCTTATAGCCCGACTGAATTAATTCGCATTTGTTTAACTAAGCTGCCACAATCCATAAGACAAATTGCTTTAGCCGGAAGATGTAAAGACGACATTGAGACTTTTAAGACTTTGTTACAAGAACTTGAGTATGACAACGACGACGGGACTTCTTGTAACTTTTTCAGTAACAGTAATTACGATAGATTTCCAGAGAAAAGGGATAGTGATCGGAACGGGCGTTATATGGGTTATTTTGAGAATGACAGGCGTAACAGACAGGACAATAGATACCAGCCTTATGACAATAACAGACGTTCTAACAGAAATTACACAGACAATTATAATAACGGTAATTCTTACCGGAATGATCAATCATACGGAAACAGTAATCGGTATCATCAAGACAGAAATTATCCATACAATAATAGAAATTCTTACTACAGAAATGACCAGGGTAGTAGATACAACAATAATTACAGAAGTGACAGTCGAAATTATACAAGAAGTAGTTATGCAAACAGACAGGAAAACAGAAATTTTAATAACAGACACAACCAAGAATTTGCATCTAACAGACAGGAAGGACCTAATTGGCATCCTCCGCGTGACAGAAATTCAGAGAGACAAGTGGAAATAGTAGAAATTGATCCGCGAAATGTCGGGAATAATCAAAGACGTGACGCAAACAATCGACAATGACTAGCAGCTTCGGCTTCTGGCAGCAATATAGACGGGTCAGAAAGTAATGACACTACAACTTTACACTACGTACGCCTGGAAGATATGAGAGACATTTTGCTAGGCGAAAAGGAGAATAATGTAGACGCATTTTTACATCCTGTTATTGAACTATGTGTGGGTAAGAATAAGTTCACTGCAGTTCTAGATTCTGGGAGCCCATTGAACGTCATTGGTGAATCAGTTTTTCGTATATGTGAAAGAAGTATTGCCTATCCTGTGTTACCTATTTCTAAAACTACAATTCGAGGAGCGATTTCTGGAAAAGGTGTGGAAGTTAAACAACAGACCAACCTAAATTTCATTTGTCAAGGATACGAATTGTCTGCTAATTTTATTATTGTTCCATTACTCAGTACACAGATTATATTAGGTATGGAGTTTCTTAACACACATAAGGCAATTTTGAACTTTAAAGAAGGAAGTGTGAATTTGACTGTTGCCGGAATGCCGAAATGTTTGAAATTTTTCGAGTGTTTAGCAAGATCTGAATCAGATACAAAATGTTTAAGGTTTCTTACTTCTGATGTTTTCGTTGAGCATTATGACGACAGTGTGTTTGTTCATGACAATGACAATAGATACAGAGACGCGATGGAGGATATAATTAGTAGCGAAGAATTAATTAATGAAAAGGTTAAAAAAGCTGAAGTGCCAGATGACGTTGCAAGAGAAGAGCTGCACCATATTTTGACTTCACATGCTACAGTGTTTAGTCATCACACAGGAACTATACAAGGCTTACAATATTTATTTAAAGTAAAAGAACACACACCATTTCGCGGAAAAACATACGCTATTCCTTTGGCTTACAGAGACAAGGTTAAGAATGAACTTCAATACATGTTAGATCAGGGCATTATTGAGCCAGCAGTCAGCCCTTATACCAGCCCATTACACGTTGTTCTTAAAAAGGATGGATCAATTCGTTTGGTTCTGGATTCCAGACAGATAAATAATATTATTATTCCTGAAACTGACCGTCCACAAAATTTAGATGAACTTCTTCAACATTTCCATGGAATTAAAGTTTTATCCACGATTGATATGCGCGCAAGTTTTTGGCAAATAGAACTCCACCCTGATTGTAGAAAATACACTGCCTTGTTAGCCTTTGGTAACTGTTACCAGTTTCGGAAATTACCGTTTGGACTTACTGTGTCTTCTGCAGCATTCATTCGTAGTTTAAATGAAATTTTACCTGTTTATCTTCGTGACAATATTACTTCATATGTTGACGACATTCTTATTGCTAAACATTCTTGGAGTGAGCACAACAAAATTTTAGATTCATTATTACGTATTTTTGCAAGAGTTGGCATTACAGTGAACTTAGAAAAATCTGAATTTGGTCGTTCACAGGTGAAATTCCTCGGTCACATTATTTCTACAGAAGGTATTCTCCCTGATCCAGAGAAACTAGACGCTATTCGTAATTATGCTGTTCCTACCACAAAACGTGATGTTCGTAGTTTCCTTGGTGTCTGTAATTTTCTTAGACGCTTTGTTAGATTGGACAATTTGGCCACACCTCGTTTATGTGAACTATCTGGAAAGAAATCTAACTGGTGTTGGGATGAGGAAGCTCAGTCAGAATTTGAACAACTTCGTGATGCTTTAGTTGCTGCTCCACTTCTTTCACACCCGGATTTATCTAAAGATTTTTGTTTGGCAACGGATTCATCATACAAGGGCCTAGGTGCACACTTATTTCAAGAGATAGAAGAAAACGGCGTTGTAGTACAGAAGACTATTGCATTTGGAAGTCGTGTTCTCTCTAAATCCGAAAAGAATTATTCGATTACGGAACTTGAAGCTTTGGCTGTTGTTTGGGCTTTCACAAAATTTCGCACATTTTTGTATGGCAGACATACTAAGGTTTACACCGATCATCGAGCTTTGGAATTTCTTATGTCGACAAAATTAACTCATGGCAGATTGTCACGATGGGCGTTGTACCTACAGGAATTTGATTTTAGTGTTGTTTACATACAGGGATCTTCAAATATTGTTGCTGATGCTTTATCACGTGCACCTATGGGTTTGAAACAAAGTGCTGAAGAGGACTGCAAAGAAAACCATTATTGTTTGATGTACATTCAAGGTGTTGCGTTTGAGAACTTTATTTCGTCTTCGCTCCAGGACATCGCTAAGGAGCAAAATAAGGATCCAATCTGGAAGGACATTAAGGAGAAGTGGAGGAGAAAGGAAAGCGTAGCGATTAGACAGCATTATTTAGTTCGCAACGACATTCTTTTTAAACGACAATCGGTCGACAACTGTGTTTGGTTAGTTTGTATTCCTGATGAGTGGGTTAATAAGCTGATTTGGTATACGCATTTCAGTTATGCACACTTTGGTCCCAGAAAATGCTTTCATAAATTACGGGAAAATTGCTACTTCAATAATATGGAAAAACGTATTCGTTCTGTTCTTGCCAAATGCAAATTATGTCAACAGGCTAAGCCGCCAACTGTTTCTCACAGAGCACCGTTGTTTCCTATCATTCCAGCGAAATTAAAGGACATGGCTGCAGTCGATTTGTTCGGTCCAGTGGTTCGTTCTACTAATGGTTTTGCGTACATTTTCGTAGCAGTGGAATTAACATCAAAATATGTGTGTTTTACACCTTTACGCAAAGCAACAGCTCGTTCAGTATCTAATGCTTTCATCAAACATTTTCTTAAAGAAGTGGGTCATGTTGATAAGGTTATATCAGATAATGGATCACAGTTTCGCTCTAAAATTTGGCTTCGTACTCTACGGCGTCGTAAGATTAAACCAATTTTTATTTCACTTTTTCACCCTCAATCTAACGCTTCAGAAAGATGGATGAAGGAAATCAATAAATTGTGCCGTCTTTATTGTCATCAGAATCACAGAACGTGGGATCAGTATCTTCATATTTTTCAAAACATTCTGAATGAACTTCCTAATGACTCAACTTCTTTACCGCCTCTATTGATATTAAAAAACAAAACACCGACTAATCGCATTTCTGAAATTGTTCCTTTTCCGCCTTCACGGAAACTGCGGCATTCTGAAGTTGTCAACCTGGCTCTACGAAATATTGCATCTGCGGCTACTAGAAGAGAAAAATCAGCGAAGCGTCCTGGTCGTTTAAAAACTTTGTCAGTTGGTCAGAAGGTATTAATTAAGTCTCATCGTTTGTCTCATAAAGGAAAAGGCTTATGTCGCAAATTTTTTCTGCTTTATAACGGTCCATATAGAGTTCGCAAAATTATTCATGATAACACTATTGAAGTAGAAACTCTTAAATCTCGGCGCTCTAAGGGAATACATCATATAGCGAACGTAAAAATTTTTGTGGAATGACATACTTTTGAGGAACCAACAGTTATACGTAAACAGGTGGAGAATGCAAGGATACCGCGCCGTGTTCCGGCGGCGGCAGATACTCAAAGCAACAGTGAAGTCTGCGCGCCGCAAAAGGCAGTCATTGACCGCAAACAATTACTTCATACGTCACGCGCCTACAGCTGATCGAGCGCACAGTGTGAATGCACTGACAGCCGTAAACAAATACACAGTCTAATTTCTCCGATTAAATTCTGTATAAGCTATGGTGACTTTATAAATTATGTTATTAACGTTCAGTATTTTTCAGGATATGGTTCTATAAAATATTTAAGAACTTCAGGTAAATTCTGTGCGTGTCCGACGTTAAGACGACTTGCTATTGAGAAAATTTCAGGAAGAATGTCATTTCGAAGAAGAAAGTAATAAACAAAAAAGGTAACGATTAATTGAGTTTATTTTTCAGGTAACATATTTCCACTTAGGTACGTACTTTAGACGTAATTTGCTGCTTGCGATTACGTGACTCATACTTTGTGCTAAATTTCATGTTCTATGAATTTACTTGTGAAGCGACGTGCTTACGCACATTAACTGATTTTGACGATGATTGATTAATGAACAGGCTTGTTATTTGTATATATTATGCAACGCTTGCCTGCTATGCCTTTTCACTGATGTCATATTTTTTTATTATGTGCCTGCTGTGCTTATTTATTTAAATTGTAATTGTCAACTGATTAATTGTGCTGACTGTGGTTATGTATGTAAGTTATACTTTGTGATTTATCTGCTTGCGCCTTCATGTTTACTTATTAAGATTACGTATGAACATTTATTTGCTTATGCTGATATGATGATAATGGCCTGTTTATTATGTAAGATACATATTTGCTGCTTTGCGTATGTATTGCATATTAACACATTTCCTTTTGTTGTCATAAGTACTCTTTAATTTGGTGTATAGAATTGCTGATATACGGTGTACGAACATGGAGTTTAGGTTACACTATGGTATTAATTGTAGATTGTTCGCTTGGCAGAGCCTCGTTGTAGGGATTGTGCTGCATTCACTTGTTGACATTCTGTTCTCTACTGGTATATTTACTCGCTATTGCATGTTTTGCTTATGCTCAGTGCCTTATATTTTAAGATAAGAAAATGAACTGCAGTAATTCGACGAACGACATTGGTACAAGAAACTGCATAGAAGTCACATGAGCTGGAGGTTTTATGGAAGCTGTATAAATTTATGCTAATAGGAAGGAAGCTAACGACATGACATACCAACACTAGGTTAGACCATTGACAGTTATTACACTGCATTCTTCGTGAGCAATTGAAATAGGAAGTGACACTCGACACAAAAAATACTCCACATGTTTGCTTAGGTTTGCCATAATTTTTGAAGTGGTGTACACACTGAAATATCACGATCATTAACACTTCGTAATCGTACTTAATTACTGAGAGTTATTCGAACTAAGTCTGTTAGAGGTCATGTATGCATTTCTTTTATTTAAGGATGGACAAGGAACCAAAATGTATCTTATAATTTATAATGAGTAGCAGATTTGGATCAGATGGATTACACGAGAGGTTGTGTGTTGACATTGTGCCTTCGGATTGTATGAGATGATGAATTGAGGTTTGCATTAGGATTTTATCTGTACTTGTTCGAGGAGACTGACTAGAGGAAAGAGTTGTTATGGAAGTGAAACGATATTGGTGCTAAGGTTTATATGTTTCGACGTATTGAAGAGGTATTATTGAGATTATGTGAAGTTGATGATTATTGGAGTTTTCGTGGACAAGAGGTAAGGTAAATGATATTGATGATAAGGTTTATATGTATCGACGTATTGAAGAGGTATTAGTGAAGTATTGAGATTATGTAATGCCGATGATTATTGGAGTTTTGGCCAAACACGCATACGACCATAATTGGCACCAAGGCAGAAGCGACTCTCATCGCTGAAGACGACACGTCTCCATTCGTCCCTCCATTCACGCCTGTCGCGACACCACTGGAGGCGGGCTGCACGATGTTGGGGCGTGAGCGGAAGACGGCCTAACGGTGTGCGGGACCGTAGCCCAGCTTCATGGAGACGGTTGCGAATGGTCCTCGCCGATACCCCAGGAGGAACAGTGTCCCTAATTTGCTGGGAAGTGGCGGTGCGGTCCCCTACGGCACTGCGTAGCATCCTACGGTCTTGGCGTGCATCCGTGCGTCGCTGCGGTCCGGTCCCAGGTCGACGGGCACGTGGACCTTCCGCCGACCACTGGCGACAACATCGATGTACTGTGGAGACCTCACGCCCCACGTGTTGAGCAATTCGGCGGTACGTCCACCCGGCCTCCCGCATGCCCACTATACGCCCTCGCTCAAAGTCCGTCAACTGCACATACGGTTCACGTCCACGCTGTCGCGGCATGCTACCAGTGTTAAAGACTGCGATGGAGCTCCGTATGCCACGGCAAACTGGCTGACACTGACGGCGGCGGTGCACAAATGCTGCGCAGCTAGCGCCATTCGACGGCCAACACCGCGGTTCCTGGTGTGTCCGCTGTGCCGTGCGTGTGATCATTGCTTGTACAGCCCTCTCGCCGTGTCCGGAGCAAGTATGGTTGGTCTGACACACCGGTGTCAATGTGTTCTTTTTTCCATTTCCAGGAGTGTATATAAACTGAGTAGTCCGTGCGCAAGATAAGCAACATCAAGGACAGAGTGAGCTCAGGAACGCCGTGGTCCCGTGGTTAGCGTGAGCAGCTGCGGAACGAGAGGTCCTTGGTTCAAGTCTTCCCTCGAGTGAGAAGTTTACTTTCTTTATTTTCGCAAAGTTATGATCTGTCCGTTCGTTCATTGACGTCTCTGTTCACTGTAATAAGTTTAGTGTCTGTGTTTTGCGACCACACCGCAAAACCGTGCGATTAGTAGACGAAAGGACGTGCCTCTCCAATGGGAATCGAAAACATTTGATCGCAAGGTCATATGTCAACCGATTCCTCCACAGGAAAGCACGTCTGATACATTCTATACGACACTGGTGACGGCATGTGCGTCACATGACAGGAATATGTTGTCGTCCCACCCAACTTGTACACTTGGCGAATGGGTAAAAAGATTCTTCTACCTTGCCCGATTTAGGTTCTTGTGGATGTGATAATCACTCCCAAAAAAGTGATGAAAACATAAGAGTTTGTTACATAAACTGCAACAAATGAATGCAACAGTTTCACAGTAGCACAGTTTTTCCTGTGCTCTGTCAAAACATATGTTTTTAAGGTTTTCAAATTTTTCCGTGCGTATACCGTCGAATCCTGCATATGTCCAAGCAAATCTGAACATGTCCTGGAATTTTGGAGAGCGAAGTTGATTATATAAAAAATTAAAATTTTCACTCGAAGGAAGATTCGATGCAAGTACCTCACGTTCCGCAGCTGCTCACGCTAACCACGGGCCCACAACACTACAGTGCTTGCACCATCCTTGATGTTGCGTATTTAGCCGTGGGCTACTCAGTTTGTATATTTTGCTTATTTTTTCATAGTTCCACACAACTTCTTCCTGTTTTCTCGATTGATCTGTGTTCGGTTTTTCAAGGCCTATCCACTGTGCCAACTTGTAACTAAATCTGAGGGGGGTGCGATGGGGAGGTTCCCTTGTTAGAAGTGGCGACCTCTGCTAGCGCTCCTACCGCCGCTGCAGTGCTGAGGCGTACAGGGGCCGTGTAGGCTCCACGCGTGCTGAGGTGCCCGAAGTGTTGCCGATCGCTTTTGCGAAGATCGCTGGTATAGCACACACGGACCCCATGGTTGCTCCTTTTCCTTTCATACACCTATGCCTCGGCACTATCGAGGGACCTTCTGCCGTTTTTTAACTGTCTATTCTAACCATTCTGTTTATCGATTCTGATACACACACAAGATAGACCCAAATTTACAATATAAAATTTCAAAATACCTGTACACAAATTCAACAAAACAATTCATTCACAGGATTCATCTGAGTAAAAAACATTAAGCATATATCGAAAAAAACAGCACTTTTGCAGTAGTGTTACAAGCTGTTATGTGCATGGTTGTATCAACCAATCCACAATGTTGAGAGCACACTTCAGTCATTATATCAAACTCTGCACTGCTGGGAAACTAGGTTGCTTTTGGATAGCAAAATTGTCGAACAAAATGATGATTTTACTCACATTTCCAAGAAAATCTATCTATCTTCTCAGCGATCACAGGCCCTGTAGACCACGCGCTGCATCAACGTCCTGCTTCCACCGCCTTCTGTCTCTCGCAGCCTCTCTCCACCCTGCGGAAATTCCTAATGCTGCGACGTCCTTCTCTATGTCATCTTTCCACCTTGTACGAGGCCGGCCCAATGGTCTTGTTGCCTGGAGAGTTCCATCAAGTACTTTCTTGGTGATCCTGTTGTTTTCCATTCTGGCCACATGTCCAGCCCATTGCAGTATCCTACTTTTTAATTTCTGAATGATAGTGGGTTGCTTCATTAACTGATAAATTTCTTTGTTCTTTCGAATTCTCCACGCACCATTCTCCAACACAGGTCCCCAGATTTTTCTCATTTTTCCAAGAAAATAGATGACTTTTTTATTTTTGATCATTTTGAAACATTCGGAGGTAAAGTGAATCATATACAGAGTACGCTGTTTCTCAACAGAAGTTACCGCTCTGTTGTGAGAAACATGCGATTTTTAGTGTAGTACTGATCTGCCCGTAGTTAAATTTACATACACCAATCTTTATCATAGCTATTACCTTCAGATTTAGTTCCTATGAAAGACTGTGATTTGCTGCCATAGTTGTTGTGAATCTCTTCTACAACAGCACTGTTTTGAAGCATACATTTTCGTGTTATACGCATTTTGGTTGTTTAAATTAAAAATTATACTTGTGTTCAAGTTGTAATAAATGAATCTAATATAAAGAGGGGTTTAAGAGAGAGTGGGTGAAACTTAAAGCAAGCAGTACATGTGTCAATCCCGAATGTCCATAAATCTCCCTAGGAAATGAACTGAAAATATCAATTATAGAATTATTCTTATCGTCTGGACATTCACCCATGCTAAACAATAATTTAGAAAGACAGTTACAAAGGATATTACGTCCACATGTTAACTGATTCTTGGGCTGCTTCTTGGTAGAACAACTACAAAATTACAAATGAAAACCAAAATACTGTGGATATTGTAAAGTATTAATTTATTTTGCTCAGCAGTTTTCGTATTACAGTGCATTCATCATAATTTAACTTACTTTCGGCGTCAGAAAGGACACAATACTGGAGAATAATACTGAAAAAAAAAATTATAGATTGAGATTGAGATACAAACACAGAGTAAACGTCATCTGTGGAAATGGCAGTGGTAACGTAGTTGAATATTTGTCATGTAGGAGACTGAACAGAAATCAGTAACCAGCAAAGATGATTGAGTTTAGATTCACAGTCTTTTTAATCTTCAGAATTGATTTTGTCTACGTCTACTGTAATATTCCTCCTTATGTTGTGTGCACTATTTACTGTCCTGATATGTAGAACCAGATGTAGTACCTGCGTGTATTTTGTATTCTCTGAATTGGTTTACAAAACATACTGTCATGCAAAGCCAATTGTAATATACTTATACTACACTGTTAATAATAAGCAATGTAACAAACAGAAATACAGTTACCTATCCGGGCAGCAAAATCCCAAAAACAAGTGTAATAACCGTGTGTGTTAACCTAAGGAATAAGCATCAGACTTCAACTCGTTTCTTCAAATAAGTCATTAGTTCAGAGGTATGGCAAATAACAGTAGTTAGATTACTATTCTGCATCGACAACAATATATGTGGTTGGTGGTACACTATTATTCGCCAGTCTAATTAGGCACACGTAATGAAGCTGAGAAGGCCAGCAGAAAAGATTGCAACTCCCTATTTACCTAACAGACTTCACTTTAGATTTAGATAAAAGATGGTTCAGCAATACAAGAAAAGTTTAGCCGCTCGAAACAAAACTACAGCACCCAATTGCTTAATCAGCAGACTGATTTCATGAAAACAAAAGTAAATTTGGGCAGGGGGGTTTCTACATCAACATATTTGGTACTCAAAATTTCATTGATTCACTATAAACTGTTTAACGTTACTATTTATCACCATTAATCATCAACTTAGTATTTCCTTTCATTAATACATAATGTGAAAACAGCAAGCAATTTACCTAATGTGGTCTCTGAATCTGGCGTAACCTTACGTAATCATTTTAACACAGAAAATAATATCAATGTTAATTATGAAATTCTCAGTTATTGTTTCTATCAATTATTTCACTGATTAATCAGTGATTTCCCAACAATATATCAAAAATTTCACAGTTTTGGCTGAATACAGGTCACTTGGAATTTTCATGTACCAGGTTAGGATCCTGCTTGGTTTATGAGCGGGATAAATTACCAGGTGGACACGATTGTTGATTTGGATGATGGTTATTTATTCTTAAAGCACATTTCAACTTCCTGGCACACACTATAATATATAGCTAAAATGTCGTACCCTGTAAGCTGTGATCAGCGACGGTGGCGTTGGTGGCAACAACTGCATTAATATCAGAACGGCAAAGAGCAGTTATCCATGTCGGACTTATTTCCTCTTCATAGCGATGATCCATCTTACAATCAACAGCCCGTTTTTCTCCCCATACCGGGCCGTGATAAACTGCAGTTTCCAACCGAGGCAAGATGCAACAGTACGGCGCACTCCACACTATGCTGGCACTGTACGTACTGCCTCTAAGATCACTGGCCACCGACTGACTTTGTTTGTGCCCGCCAAAGCGCGCCAAACGTTTCCGGTCTCACCTTTTCCTACGCTTACACAGATTTCCGTTCCTGATGGAACTATTCCATCTTTTATACTACACATTTCTCATAAGCCATAATTGAGTGTCAGTAACTATTACATACGTAATTACATTATAGCAGAATTTTACCTTAATAATTTTAACAAACAGATACCTTTACAATATTTAAAAGTAAATATTACACCCTTTTTTAAAATATGTACATTCATTTCAATCTTATCAAAGAGTTTCAGTATCGATTTCGCTTCAAACAAGATGTCTCTATTTCTGCTTTTGTGCCCGCCAAAGCGCGCCAAACGTTTCCGGTCTCACCTTTTCCTACGCTTACACAGATTTCCGTTCCTGATGGAACTATTGCATCTTTTATACTACACATTTCTCATAAGCCATAATTGAGTGTCAGTAACTATTACATACGTAATTACATTATAGCAGAATTTTACATTAATAATTTTAACAAACAGATATCTTTACAATATTTAAAAGTAAATATTACACACTTTTTTAAAATATGTACATTCATTTCAATCTTATCAAAGAGTTTCAGTATCGATTTCGCTTCAGACAAGATGTCTCTATTTTTGCTTTAACAGTTTCAATAAAATATTTACATAAAATTTTTAAAAAATATGGACAATGATATCACACTACATATATTCTTTCCCCATTTCCTGTTCCACTCAAGAATAGTTTGCGGGAAGAACGATTGTCGGTAAGCCTCCATGTGGACTCTAATCTCTCTAATTTTATCCTTAAGGTCTTTTCGCGTGACCTATGTAGGACGAAGCAACATATTTGTTGACTGTGCTAGGAACATGTGCTATCAGAACTATAACGACAAACCGAACCATGATGCAAGACGCCTCTTTTGCAACGTCTGCCACTGAAAAAGTAGATCATCTCTTTGATGCTTTCATGCTTACTAAATAAATCTGTAATGAAACGCGCTATCCTTGTTTGGATCTCCTGGTAAAGTTGCTGAGGTCAACCCACGGCGCGGGGACGCCCTCGTCCGACAATACGTGTTAAGGCCGGCCTACCGCCACTACACCACGTCCCGCTCGCTTAGCGCTCTCTTAGTGACTTCTGCCTGTGCAAACTGCTTGCCCTGCACTTACTAGTGATTACTGTATCTCTCTGGAGGTCGTGGCGCTCCTCAGCTATCGATATCTAGCCTACCTCAGCATGTGAGATCGAGACAAAACTACATTTGTCTTTACTTAAGGGAATGCACATCTCTTTCGGGGTCTTTCTGTCTATGTTTTTCTTAATACGTTTCTCTTGTTTATGTTGAGGGTCAATGACCACCCTCTGCACCAAGCATCGATCCTCAGCAGTCTTCCTGCAGTTCACTACACAACGAAATACAAATATTTCAAGAAAAGAAAAGTAAATCAGACAGGTAAAAACAAAAAAGGAACGCTTGTCCTCCATGGCAACAAAACCGCCGTTACTTCTTTGTTTAGCCGGCCGAAGTGGCCGTGCGGTTAAAGGCGCTGCAGTCTGGAACCGCAAGACCGCTACGGTCGCAGGTTCGAATCCTGCCTCGGGCATGGATGTTTGTGATGTCCTTAGGTTAGTTAGGTTTAACTAGTTCTAAGTTCTAGGGGACTAATGACCACAGCAGTTGAGTCCCATAGTGCTCAGAGCCATTTGAACCATTTTTTGTTACTTCTTTGTTTACAACAGCGCCATCAGTGGAAAGCTTCATGGAACCAAAGATGTTATCTACTAGGTCATTTACACACCGTGAACAGCAATGATCCGATAACACTCCCCTGCGGCATGCCTGAAGTTATATTTACGGCATAAGACTTCTCCCCATTCAGAATAACACACTGTGTTCTGTTTGCTAGAAACTCTTCAGTCGAATCACACAGCCTGCGTGATATTCTTTACGCTTGTATTTTGTTCGTTAGGCATCTGTGCGGTATTGTACCTATCCAGTGCTTCTCGGAAGTCAAGGAATACGGCGTCTAACTGCGTGCCTATATTTATTGTTTTCTGTCTCTCGTGGAAGAAAAGGGCGGGAATGGTTTCATACGATCATTGTTTTCGGAACGCTTGTTGATTTTTACAGAGGGGATTTTCGCCTCCAGGCATATCATAATAAGCATAATAAGCATAAAACATGTTTTAAAATTCTACAAAATCAAAAGTTTGTAAAACTCTGTAACTAACAGGAAAACGGACACAATTCGATAACTGGTCGGTTCTCGGAAGAGATGGTACACCTTTGCGGACTAACAAATGTCTATGCATGTATATCAGTTCACAAGACCAATGAACGCCCAGAAGAGAAGCGATAATAAGTCATCTTACTAAATCAGCCATCAATACGTCACATACGCTCCCTGGAGTGTTCAACTCATATAGGTCGATTTACTCCTTTGGTTAATGTCTTTATGAAAATGCATTGCCTCCCCATTATGTGCGATACTTTGTACATACTGCAATAATTTGTCTAATTACAACTGATTTTACATGTTCTGTTTCTATTGCATTCATTATTTTTTAAGGTCAATATCATCCTTAGTTCACATATCACTTGTTAAGTTTACACTGTGGTCTTACCCCTGCAATATTGTTGAATTTGTAGAAACACATTTCTTATGGCAGATGTTAATTAAATCACTTGCTTTTACTAATTTTCTCTTCTACGTCAATGCTCTCTAACCGGTATCTTTTTTGGATTAGAATTCTTGCGTATTAGATTTCCTCTGTTTCTGTTGACTCTTATTCTCTCATTCTACAAGGGTAATTTAAGACAACTTGGCTTCATTCAGTTCAGGTGCTTTTTCTAGAAGGATTCGTTTGTGAATCTTGAATATTCTGTTTGCTACACTTTGAAATCGTTTCTTGCACATATTTAAATAATAACAATGACTATAAATAGATTAATACTTGATCCCTATGTGATGAATACGACACTTCGTAATGATATGGAACGTGTTGGCATAACAGAAGCTAATTTATATCTGAAAATTCATTTGTTGAGTAGAAGGGATTGTCAGTCATAAATTCTTTAATTTGTTCTTAAATATTGGTTGGCTATCTGTCAGACTTGTGATGCTGTTGGGAAAGTTACTAAAGATTTTTGTGGCACCGTACTTCATACCTTTCTGTGCAGAAGTTAGCCTTCCGCTGTGGCCGAACTGTTCTAGGCGCTTCAGTCTGGAACCGCGCTACCGCTACGGTCGCAGGTTCGAATCCTGCCTCGGTCATGGATGTGTGTGATGTCCTTAGGTCACTTAGGTCTAAGTAGTTCTAAGCTCTAGGGGTCTGAGGACCTCAGATGTTAAGTCCCATAGTGCTCAGAGCCATTTGAATCATTTTTGTGCAAAAGTTATATTTAATACAAAGATCAGTGTTTCTCCTAGTGTTGTAGCCATGCACATTGCAGTTGCTTGTGAAGTGGGAAGAGTTATTAATAACAAATTTCATATGTGAATATATCCACCCATCAGCCAGAACATTATGACCACTTATTTGATACAGGTATGTCTACCATTGGTACGCATAACAGCGGCGACGCGTCGTGGCAAGGAAGCAATGAGGACCTCGTAGGTTTCTGGAGGGAGTTGGCACCACATGTGCCCGCACGAGTCACCGGGCAGGAGGGCGATGAGCTCTGACGCCACGTTCAATCACATCCCAGATGTGTTTGATCGGGTTCAGATCTAGTGAATTGGGGGGGCCATCACGTCAGTTCAAACTCGCCACTGTGTTCCTCGAACCACTCAATCACACTCCCATCCTTGCGACGTGACGCATTATCTTGTTGAAAAATGCTATTCAGTTGGGACAGTTGGAAACATAACCGTCATGAAGGGGTGGTTTACAACCAGTGCACGATACTCCTTGGCCGTCATGGTGCCCTGCACGAGCTCCACTGGTACCATCGATGCCCAAGTGAATGTTCGCCAGAGCACAGTGGAGTCGTCAAATGGTTCAAATGGCTCTGAGCACTATGGGACTTAACATCTATGGTCATCAGTCCCCTAGAACTTAGAACTACTTAAACCTAACTAACCTAAGGACAGCACACAACACCCAATCATCACGAGGCAGAGAAAATCCCTGACCCCGCCGGGAATCGAACCCGGGAACCCGGGCGTGGGAAGCGAGGACGCTACCGCACGACCACGAGCTGCGGACAGTGTAGCCGTCGCTAGCTTGTCTCCGTCCCACCGTACGGGCATCAAGAAGCTGTTCGCCCGAAAGACAATGGATTCCCGCTTTCCCGCCAGCTTGATGAACGAGGTATCGGGATTCACCAAACTATGCAACACTCCACCACTAAGCTGACGTACACTACCGACATCAAGTGCCCATCTCAGTCGTAGTTGCCGATGTCGAGGTGTTAACATTAGCACATGCAGGGGTCGCCGGCTGTTGAGGCTCATCGTTAAGACTGTTCGGTGAATCGTGTATTCTGACACACTTTTTCTCTGCCCAGGATGCTGTTACACTACTGGCCATTAAAATTGCTACACCACGAAGATGACGTGCTACAGACGCGAAATTTAACCGACAGGAAGAAGATGCTGTGATATGCAAATGATTAGCTTATCAGAGCATTCACACAAGGTTGGCACCGGTGGCGACACCTACATCGTGCTGACATGAGGAAAGTTTCCAGCCGATTTCTCACACACAAACAGCAGTTGACCGGCGTTGCCTGGTGAAACTTTGTTGTGATGCCTCGTGTAAGGATGAGAAATGAGTAACATCACGTTCCCGACATTGATAAAGGTCAGATTGTAGCCTATCGCGATTGCGGTTTATCGTATCGCAACATTGCTGCTCGCGTTGGTCGAGATCCAATTACTGTTAGCAGAATATGGAATCCGTGGGTTCAGGAGGGTAATACGGAACGCCGTGCTCGATCCCAACGGCCTCGTATCACCAGCAGCCAAGATGAAAGGCATGTTATCAGAATGGCTGTAGCGGATCGTGCAGCCACGTCTCGATATCTGAGTCAACAGATGGAGACGTTTGCAAGACAACAACCATCTGCACGAACAGTTCGACGACGTTTGCAGCAGCATGGACTATCAGCTCGGAGACCATGGCTGCGGTTACCCTTGACGCTGCATCACAGACAGGAGCGCCTGCGACGGTGTAGTCAACGACGAACCTGGTGCACCAATGGCAAAAAGTCATTTTTTCGGATGAATCCAGGTTCTGTTTACAGCATCATGATGGTCGCATCCGAGTTTGGTGAAATCGCGATAGACGCACAATGGAAGCGTGTATTCGTTATCATCATATTGGCGTATCACCCGGCATGATGGGATGGGGTGCCATTGGTTACACGTCTCGGTCACCTCTTGTTCGCATTGACGGCACTTTGAACAGTGGACGTTACATTTCAGATGTGTTACTACCCGTGGCTCTACCCTTCATTCGATCCCTGCGAAACCCTACGTTTCAGCAGGATAATGCACGACCGCATGTTGCAAGTCCTGTACGGGCCTTTCTGGATACAGAAAATGTTCGACTGCTGCCCTGGCCAACACATTCTCCAGACCTCTCACCAACTGAAAACGTCTGTTCAATGGTGGCCGAGCAACTGGCTCGTCACAATACGCCAGTCACTACTCTTGATTAACCGTGGTATCGTGTTGAAGCTGCATTGGCAGCTGTACCTGTACACGCCATCCGAGCACTGTTTGGATCAATGCCCAGGCGTATCAAGGCCGTTATTACAGCCAGAGGTGGTTGTTCCGGGTACTGATTTCTCAGGATCTATGCACCCAAATTGCGTGAAAATGTAATCACATGTCAGTTCTAGTATAATATATTTGTCCAATGAATACCCGTGTATCATCTGCATTTCTTCTTGGTGTAGCAATTTAATGGCCAGTAGTGTAGTTCCACCACAGTTTGCCACCTGTACTATCTTACCGCTCTTCCAGGCCTACGACATCTGTAATGATGAGTGGGCATGCAACAGCACGACGTCTGGACGCGGTTTTACCTTGATTTCGCCACGTGTTGAAGACACTCACCACAGCATTTCTCAAAGACCAGACAAGTCGTGCAGTTTCCAGTATACTTGTGCCGAGCCTCTTGCCAATCACAACCTGCCTCTGTCAAACTCCCATTCTACACACGGACAGCACGCTCACTACTACTACATGCACCGTGTGTGTGTGTCTGAGTGACAGTCATTCCTCGCCAAGTGACGCTGATATCGCCTGGACGGGCTTATATCGTTAGTAGGTCGATGGTCACGATGTTGTCGCTGATCAGTGCATATTGCGAAGCTTCTGTTCATGTCAATAGTTCGTTAAATAAATGTCTGCGAGATAATCTTGGGCTGGTCTCCAACTATTATTCTGTTCACACGCTTTTGTACAGCTGAGTGGCGACAGAATGTCAATCCTAAGGGCCCGGGTTCGATTACCTGCTGGGTCGGAGATTTCCTCCGCTCAGGGACTGGGTGTTGTGTTGTGATAATCATCATTACTTCATCCCCATCGACGCGCAAGTCGCCGCAGTGGCGGGAGGCCCTCGTCACACGACATGAATACCTTTTTCCTTAATGATGAATTATCTCAAATTATGATGTCACACGAAAGCAGTGAATGAACATAGGCATAGTAATCCATGTTACTTATTTTTTTATAGCCAAAATTTTCAGTAACCCTAACAGCGGAAGTACCCGAACTCAAACGTTTCAACAGCTCATCAGTGACTTCGTTACAAGTCCATTTGTCATTTAATCCACATACCCAAAAATTTGCAATACTCTGCCTTAGCTACAGATTAGTGTTTAAACTCTATATTTATTAATGGTGTGATGTCATTTACTGTTCAGAACGGTACATACTGCTTCCTAATAATTTAATGAGAGTCCATTTACAGAGAACTACTTCTGAAAGACAGTATTTTCAATTTCCTCAGTTAATGATTATTTGTTTGATGTAATTACTATACATGTATCATCATCAAAAAGAAATAGCTCTGCATCTTCGTGCATATAAAGTGACAGGTTTTAATATATATTAAGAACAATAAGGGGTACAGGACGGAACATGCTATGCTTTCTAATAATTTAATGAGAGTCCATTTACAGAGAACCACTTCTGAAAGGCAGTATTTACAATTTCCTCAGCTAATGCTTGTTTGTTTGTTGTAATTACTACACATATACCATCATCAAAAAGAACTAGCTTCGCATCTTTGTGAATATAAAGTGGCAAGTATTAATATATATTAAGAACAACAAAGGGCCCAAGATTGAACCTTGTCGTACCGAAGTCTTGATATCTTCTCAGTTTGAGGAATCTGCTGATATTTGCACATTATGTGAACTGTTTATTTCAACCTTCTGTATACTTCCCGTTACATAAGAATTAAACAAGTTTGTGCACTGTCCTACTCATACCATTATCTGTCTGTCAAATCATATTTTAGTTCGAATGGCCACAATTTTTCAAATTTAAAGTTAAATTTATACAATTTTGCTAGTCACGAAGTATGTACCTTAATTTCAGAATCCTGATATTTTTCATATTACTATGGCACGAGATATTTCTTATGCTCGCATTTTCACAAGTATTTCGTCGCTATTTACTAATCAACATATTTTGCAAATCTTTTCGTGTAGTGTTGTTGCTTCACAGTTCTTTGCACGTTTTTGTAAATGTGGTTAATCATAGCCGACACAGCTTGCTGTAGGCGACGGGAATGAGATCCCAGCGCGTAGCGAACTACACATCTGGCGAATCACAACTCGTTGTGATGAGAGTTAACGAGGAGGGAACACACTATGGAGCCCTCCCCTAGTCAAATGAAGGCCCTAATAAAAATTAATATCTAAAGGGCCACGCTAGTCTTAAACTTTACGAAGCTCAACCGCAAACACATCGTTTGAGAAAAGAACTGCCAGCCCTAGCACAGACTTGGTGTATCCAAGATAATAGGAGGGCCGTCGCTTCAGCTTGGCCGTTATTGGTCAGGAGGGGGCTGGCAGCAATGAAGAGAGAACCCACGAGGGGTAATAAAAGTGAGTGGAACGGGCGGGGAAGATTAAGAAACTTTTCACCGGCAACTCCCTCGCTGGAGCTGGAGGGACGGAGCAGACTTGATAAAATTCCATCCGGTCGTTATAGCTGTAGCCACGCACAAAGGGCCATCCTAGTTCGTATAACGTGGACTCGGTCGGCCATTGACGAATCTGAAGACGCTAGTATTAATTGAAACATTATAACTTTTTTAACATGTGCGAATAACTAAGTCACTCAAGTGGCAGCACAGTAACTCCATCGGTTCCACCTGCAGTCAGTAGTTACTTAGAAACAGATTTCCTAGTTTTCTTTAAGGGGGGTAGGACGTCAAGCGGCCCGACTTGGAGCAAGAGAGTCACCACAGGACGTTTTAATTCCCACTGACTATACTTTTACAAATAAATTCGTAAAACTTTGTCAGCATGACCAGCAGGGATTCAGGATTCACACTCATGGTAGTGGAAGTTCAGAAACATAACAAAATAATTTTTTTTACATGTGAAATTTCATAATTTTTTTCATTTACTACTGGCTGGATTTGTTGCTATAGGTACACTTCTCTTCGTAAATAAGAGAGAGTCTTCGATGAATTTTGCACAGCACACAAACTCTGGAAATTATTTAATTTATGAAAAAATGAATGAGCTGTTGCATTTTAAACTTCATGTTTAGAAAAAAACTCAACAGTTATAGATAATTACCTCAATTTTTATCACAGTTTTTAATAGATTTGGAAAATTCTGAAGTTTCGTACACCTGTAGGTATGGTTTGTATGCTGTGCAAAATTCATCGAACAATCTCTCTTACTTATGAAGAAAAGTGTACCTATAACAACAAATGCAGCCAATAGTAAGTGAAAAAATTGCTGAAATTTCACAAGTAAAAAAAAATTATTCTGTTATGTGGTTGAACTTCCACTGTTATGAGTGTGAATCCTGAATTCTTCCTGGTCATTCTGGCAATGTTTTACGAATTTATTTGTAAAAGTATAGACAGTGGGAATTAAAATGTCCTATGGTGCCTATCTTCTTTCAAGTCGGGCCGCTTGACGTCCTACCCCCCCACCCCCCCTTAAATTTCTGATTTCTGTATTGGCCTTTAGGTCTGCCCCCGTAGGACCATCAACATAATTCCTGTCTGCCCCCGTAGGACCATCAACATAATTCCTATGGTGTTTAAGAGGGCTATTAATTACGTTAAGTTGATCAGATACAACGTCTCATGGTCAAATACTCCAACCACCCTCTCAATGGGTCAGAGCAGACCTGGTAATATTTTATGCTCTTATTACAGCTGTAGCCACAAACAAAGTGTTATCGTAGGACTCCCTATAAAGAGGACACTGTCGATCAGAACACCACAGTTTTAACTGAAAAATTAAATCTTTCTTAACAAACTCATTCAGTTGCTACAAAAGAACGTATTTAACGGGCCAATGAACCTTCATCACTCCCGCCTAGAAACAGTGTTTAAGGAAGAATGTGCTAGTTATATTTTTCTCCTTTTTTAAATTTTGATGTCTTAGATCTCCACCATAACGTCATCTACATACTGTCTGAAGTCTTGGACCAAACCAGATAGCCGCGAGCCTTAGCTTGTTGCGTTCGCCATTTGGGGATGCACTCCGTCCCCGAATCTAATTTGCCCGGTGGATTAACGACGAGGGGTGGTGTGTCGGCCAACCCGAATGTGGTTTTTAGGGAGTTTACCAGATCCGACCAGGTGAATATTGGGCTGCAACCACGTCCCGCCCCAGTAACACGATCCGCTAACATCTAAAAACCGTTTATACATTTTAACATGAGGTAACACTACAAGCAGACTGTTGGCGTGGGGAAGCGCGCACGGATGCCGACTGGTAAGACAGCCAGTCACCTTATACTACCAATGTTGTCAAAGACAGTAGTTAAAATGTTGACACTTGGGGATACAAGTTATGGGCCACGAGAAATCGGAAGACAGAGTCTGAAGTCCTTAGTCTTTAATACCTATGATTGTTCATTGGATTAAGTGAATTGGATACAAAAATATATGACGAAATACAACAAGCTACGAAGGTTCATAATTAAGCATAGGTACTGAGGCGTAGCGCCGTATAACGATCTTGCCTTGGAGGCAGTTAAGAGGGAGATGTGTCTCAGAGCTGGATAGTGACAGATGGTGACGCGAGACTGATGCGCACGTAGTTTACGTATCAGCCGATAGAGGACAGTATTGGATAGGGGACTGTGATTTAGTTGCGATTGTGCCCTCTAGAGTGCACTAAAGCAATATAATGTATTTCATAAACTTTTCTAGTATTTTCATAAAGTGTTATTATGTCTTTTAGTGTATGTAAAATGTTATAAATGTGTTTCAGCAGTATGAATGATGCGTGAGTGTGGTTTAAGGTTAATATGAAGATTGTTGTTTAACGAGTTATGTATTGGGATTTAGTGTGGGAACATTTCAAAGAAGTATGGATGTGGACAAAGGGGATTTTAGTAGAATAGATTTGTAAAGTAAGTTTATGGTAAAGGGAAAGTTAATTCAGGTATAAATAACATTAGTAAATAACTTTATGCATAAAGAAAAATTCAGCATATTAGATAATTACGTCGGTAAAAAGTGCAGTCGCTAGGTTTACTATTTTGCGATTGGTTATTGATGAAAAGCGCGGACTGACGCGGGAGAATGTTATTTTGCAATTGGCTGTTGAGTAAACTGACCAATGGTAAAGCAATATTCTTTCTCTGCTGGTAGAGAAGACTTAGAGTATTCTAGAGAGGAGTCGGAGCCTAGCCATGAAACAGTTCGGACGTGTGTAGTAGCAGCTCCGATGGAAATGATAAGTTGTCGAATCTAGCAGTGTTTCATACATCAAAAGTGTTGTAAAGTGACGGCATAATTATTCCGAGGGGTGTGTAGAAATTTCGCAGTTTTTAAGGGAATTTTGTGACGAGAGAAGACATAAATTCCGCGTGGCGTATTGAGCAGGTCGGTGGCTAAGAACTGTAACTGCATTAGGTACCGACAGACTTAATATTTGGAGAGCATTCTCAATCAAAAACGATCCGTATTTTTGTAGCTATTACGTTTTCGGGAAATGCAACACCATAAACTTCCTAATGAGTGAAAGGGATTGTGAGTGACTGTGTTAAGACTAGCACGGGCTTGGCAGTGATACTTGTTCACCTAAGTTTCAGAATATATTAATTAAGGACAAAATTTCCAACCTTTCATTTCGTGTGAAATCTTTCTCCAGAAACGTAGATTAGTGACTTTAATTGCAGCCTGGTTCACGTCGAAGTACAGAAGGTATCACTCGGCTTCCCTACTGATTATATGCTGAGACAATGTTCACAGGTAGGTGCAGGTTCGTCGTAAAGGGACGGAAAGGACCGCACCGCCGCAGTACCACGTAGATCGGTAAAACAAACAAGAGCACAACCGTAATGCAAATTATACACGACGCAGTCAGATAATGAATCATATACATCAGATGAGGTTATTACACGGATGGATCCAAAATGAGTCAGTGTTGATTACCTGCTGAAAGCGAGTAGGTATTGGTTGTGTGGCTATACTGGTTCGTTTGTCGCCATGTCAGCCAGTAACCCAGCCGAATGTGAAGTGCGCTCAGTTGTTCGTTTCTTAAATGCAAAACCAGTTCATCCTGCTAAAATTCATCGACAGCTTGTTGAAGTTTATGGCGCAGGTGTAATGAATGAAGGAAATTTGCGTAAATGTTATACGCTGTTTCTTGCAGAAAGGACAAATGTTCGTGATGAAGAACGATCTGAACCGCCAATTCTCATGAATGAAGAGTTGACACAAAAATTGATGAGGCCGTTCGCTAAAACACACGCTTCACAAGCTGCATCAGACATTTCCACAAGTTTCAAGATCAATAGTTTTTCACATCGTTAGTGACAAACTTCACCACACACACACACAAAAGTGTGCGAGATGGCTGCCGTAAAAGTTGACAGAAGAATATAAAACAAAGCGAATGGCACATTCTTTGTCCGTTTTGGAGCGCTATCACTCAGATGGTGACAAGCTCTTGAACACATTGTAACCGGTGATGAAACGTGGATTGCGCACTATACTCCAGAGAACAAACGTCAACTCACTGAGCGGCATCATTCAAACTCCCAGACGAAACCCCGAAAATTCAAACAACAACCTTCAACACGGAAAATCATAGCCACGGTTTACTGGGACCGGAAAGGTATTCTTCTGTTAGACTTCTTGTCAAGAGGAATGGCAATAAACGACGAGAGATACTGTAAAACACTATTAAAGCTTAGGAACGCTATTCAATGTCTCCGACCGGGATTGCTCTGTACCGCTGTCGTTCTGTTTTACGATAATACACGACATTACGTCGCGGCAAGAACAAAGACGAAAATGCACAAGTTTCAGTGGGGACTATTGGATCATGCACCATACAGCCCTGACTTAGCACCATCGGACTTTCATCTGTATTTTTAAACTGAAGGAATTTCTTGGTGGGAAGCGCTTGGAAAATGACAACACGTTGAAAGGTATTGTTGCTAAGTGGTTTAGCTGTCAGGCGGCAGATTCTTTTGTTGCTGAGATTCAAAAGCTTGTGCCATGACTTGACACTTGTTTAAATGTTCAGGTGACTATGTTGAAAAGTGAAAAAAATGAGCATATTATAGTTTATGATACAATTTACGTTCATAAATAAAGTTTCTCTCACTCTATTCCAAATCGGTCCTTACTTTAAAAATGACCCTCGTACATACTTAAAATTTCAGAATTCAGAATACAGAGAGGGAATGGATTTAGGATCTACTGTCAGAAGTGTAAGTACTGGTATCAAAAGAGGACGTGTTAGTGCATTGTTGTCCACGATTGCCCCATCCGATGAACAGGCCATACGCATCCTTCGTAACTCAACAATGATCTGACAACATAGTTGCGTTGTAGATAATCTCTGAAACACGCATGGGTGAAACTTAAACTTGCTGTAGCGGTTCCGTAACAAAGTCTATTGTGCGATAGATGAGCTACGGTATCATAGTCTGCCAGTGACGGAAGTTGCTACCTGACGAAGGTGTAGTTGAAAGAGCGTTTATTGGAGTACGACAGTGATGTAAGTAAATGGTTCATGTCTGTATACCAACATGATCTCAGCTTTCGGATTGACACTTCGACAGGACCACGAGGTATCGCGTGTGAGAGTTACAATATTGTGCATGGAACGAATATGCATTCCTACGCTTTATTCAACTCGTTCAACCTAGCTACTTATCAAATGTACAGAGATGGGCTGGCATCAGCGTATTTTGGAACAGCTGCACTACTTTTTCATTTTGGTTTTATTTACGAAAGCAAATCATTGAGATGATATAGGGGCTGAAACTTCCTGGCAGATTAAAACTGTGTGCCCGACCGAGACTCGAACTCGGGACCTTTGCCTTTCGCGGGCAAGTGCTCTACCATCTGAGCTACCGAAGCACGACTCACGCCCGGTACTCACAGCTTTACTTCTGCCAGTATCTCGTCTCCTACCTTCCAAACTTTACAGAAGCTCTTCTGCGAACCTAGCAGAACTAGCACTCCTGAAAGAAAGGATATAGCGGAGACATGGCTTAGCCACAGCCTGGGGATGTTTCCAGAATGAGATTTTCACTCTGCAGCGGAGTGTGCGCAGATATGAAACTTCCTGGCAGATTAAAACTGTGTGCCCGAACGAGACTCAAACTCGGGACCTTTGCCTTTCGCGGGCAAGTGCTCTATCATCTGAGCTACCGAAGCACGACTCACTCCCGGTACTCACAGCTTTACTTCTGCCAGTATCTCGTCTCCCACCTTCCAACCTTTACAGAAGCTCTTCTGCGAACCTAGCAGAACTAGCACTCCTGAAAGAAAGGATATAGAGGAGACATGGCTTAGCCACAGCCTGGGGGATGTTTCCAGAACGAGATTTTCACTCTGCAGCGGAGTGTGCGCTGATATGAAACTTCCTGGCAGATTAAAACTGTGTGCCCGACCGAGACTCGAACTCGGGCCCTTTGCTGCAGAGTGAAAATCTCATTCTGGAAACATCCCCCAGGCTGGGTCTAAGCCATGTCCCCGCTATATCCTTTCTTTCAGGAGTGCTAGTTCTGCTAGGTTCGCAGAAGAGCTTCTGTAAAGTTTGGAAGGTAGGAGACGAGATACTGGCTGAAGTAAAGCTGTGAGTACCGGGCGTGAGTCGTGCTTCGGTAGCTCAGATGGTAGAGCACTTGCCCGCGAAAGGCAAAGGTCCCGAGTTCGAGTCTCGGTCGGGCACACAGTTTTAATCTGCCAGGAAGTTTCATATCAGCGCACACTCCGCTGCAGAGTGAAAATCTCATTCTGGATATAGGGGCTGTTTACAAAAATGCATTTGCTGACGCCATTAGTCAGAGATGCGGAAACCGTTCCTGTTGTTCAGTGTAGATGAACACATTATGCGAATCAACTCTTAAGGATGTACATATTTTCATGTTCTCAAACAGGAAACCCGACATAGATTCCTAACACGAAATAATTAGAGTTAAGTGTGATACATAATGCTCCTCTGAAGCGTCAAGAGCTTAGCGGTCACCCGTTTTGTTCCATTACGGGAAACAAAATGCTTCATTTGTAAATGAAATGTTATTAAGTTTACTGATCAAATTTTTCAGTTCCTTCCAACAACAAAAAGATTCTCCCTGTAAGGTGACATTTTACGCATTTTGGTGAAAACACGAGTAAACGCTCATGAACCCGCGGTACTCGGTGGTTAGGAAAACGTCTACCGCACTCTCCACAAGCAACGCAGTATTTCGATTACAAAACTCATATACAAATACCATTGCGCTCATACTTCAGAAGAATATTATGATTTAATTAACACCATTCACTTTTAATCAGACAAATACTAATTGGTTCTGGACCAAATATGTAGTGGCAAGCTTCTGGAGTAAGAGAGCTCCAGAGACAAGAAATTATAAGCATTGTTTAAAAAAGCTTCCATGTTTTATGAGATACCAAAAGGCTGGTAATTGCAGATCACAATTACTGACTTCTGTAGGACCCTAAGCGAAAATTTCTTTTACTTGCAAAACCATGACAGTTTAAGTTTATATTTACAAAAAACCTTGCAATAAAACCAAATCTCAAGAAATTTAAACACTTTTACACTACATTAAAACACCTCCGTTAAAACTTTTAAACTTTTCAGCTATTTCAAAAATTTCTTTAGGTGAACTCTTCAAGAAATTTTAAGAAAATAAACATTCACAATCGTCAACAAATTAAGTCATTTGAAAGGTAAGCATTGCAAAGGCCAGCAGATCAATTCTTTTTAGAATAAGTGAACATGAGTCGCAGCGTTTCCTAAAGAACTGTGTTTACATGGCGGATGAACTTTTAGATTGGGCGCTCGGCTGGTACCAATCGTACAGGGCAACTCTATGGTTGTTAATTTGGCATTACATCAACATAATTTCCGTACGTAATAATAACAGCTTCTGCAAAACAACAGCTGTTAAATACTTGTAATAAGCAACGTGGATAATATCTTGGCCCTTAATAACGTGTGAGCTTGGCATAGTTAGCTGATCTAAAGTCAAGGCTTTTAATTTACCCAAAAATTTTACGTAAATAGAGAAGGATCTATACAGGTTGATTTGCCGAACCAAACGACAAATTTAAATATTAAAAACAAACACAGCATATTAAGTACTTGGTGAAATTTACAGCACGGAATTTGAATCACAAAAGTAATACTTAACAAGAAAAGAAACTATGGAAACTCAACTGACAAATTTTGATTAATCAGTAAGTAAATCGCTTGACGCACTCTTTAAATTTAAGGTCTTTCCGCCGTATTGCTACGCGGGCACTGAAACTAAATCTATGTCTGGTAATCACCTTGCTTCAGTACATATTTTTAGAGCAGAATGAGTGCTTACCAAATGTAAATCTTTCACTGCGTCCTTCGTCGATAGTGCTGGAATACCACTCTTGTATAGACCTGAGTTTCTCCTGGCGTATACAACTTTCAAATAACTTCCGGGAATTCAGCCAGGTAACACTTTCAGCGACCGCCGATATTTTGGCGGGAGAACACCCCGCCATTTTCAAGGCAAACTGCAACGGACAGGCGCCTGTCCGTTGCAGTTTGCCTTGAAAATGGCGGGGTGTTCTCCCGCCGAAATATCGGCGGTCGCTGAAAGTGTTACCTGGCTGAATTCCCGGAAGTTATTTGAAACACTCTTGTATACATTAGCCACACTACAAGCCTCATCTACAGCTCAGCGCGTTGCACACACTACGACTAATAAATTGTTCCACAAACGGACGTAAACAGCAACTGCATCGCTGAAAGTGCGGTTAAGTTGTAGAACTGAGAAAAGCTAACACGCGCCGCTTGCAGACACTGCGACACTAAGTACTCCACTCAGCTTCTGATGACCTAACCGGCACATACAACAAACTGTCCACACAGGACACCACACATAGCTACTTCCCGGCTAGTTGCACTACGGCTCCACCTCTTATGTGCATGAGGGAGTTCTCTCTCTCTCTCTCTCTCTCTCTCTCTCTCTCTCTCTCTCCCCTCTCTCTCTCTCTCTCACACACACACACACACACACACACATCGGCAGTCTCTGTCTTCTTCCTTTGCCTGTCTGCTTGAGCACCACTTTGCACAGCCTTTAAGACTAGCAACGCCAGAGTTTATCTAATATCCAAGCTGCAATTTAATGCGACATCAAAGCTGGAGCAAGATCTACGGGGCCACGGCTCAGCCGTATTCACATACTCAGCATTTGTAAATACGTGTGGCATGGTTAAATGACACACAATAAATTATACTTGAAAAATTTAGTTATGTAAACGAAAACCCAACCTCACAACCTGAAATAAAATAATTGGCAGTCGATAAATAAACCCAAAATAAATAGAATACCCACACACTAGAAGACAACTCGTCTCTGTATGCTGCTTTACCTCTGTAAACGTACGCCTGTTGTGTGGAATACTTCATTCAAATTATTTTATACAATTACTTCCTAACATATCAGTTACTCCTCATGAAACAGCCTGCGTATTTAAATGCCAGGCACCCATTGAGAAACCCGCCCCCGAGGAATACGGCAAATTTACAACGAAACGAGTAAGCACGTGAACATGAGATATCATCAAAGTCAAGCTGATAGTCTGAAATAAATGACAGTGAGCTTAATACAGCCAAGGTGGAAAATGGAAATGCCTTTTGAAAAATTAGTGGCTGTTGCACTCTTTATGAAAAAAAAACTTAACTGTTAATGTCTTTCAAGTATACAGAATTATTTTCTTTAGATTTGGACGAAGCTCCTTGTCAACATAATAGATCTGACTGTGGGAATGACTTGCGAACGCAGTTAGGTGAATGTACCTGTAATAATTAGCGTTCCTGATTATATAAAAAGAGATTGTGAAAGCAAAGTGGATCGCATAACTTCCAACTTGTACTTTATCACGCCTTCTGAAATCTGTTGCACATATATTTGAACAGTCTGTCAAGTAAGTTGGGTAGCAAACTTGTGACTGTCTGCTGACGATACTGCCGTAGACGATAAAGTATCGGCAATGACAGATTGTAGGTCGATTCTGGATGAGTTCCACATAGTTTCTACTTGTTGAGATGAAAGGCAGCTTGCCTTAAATATAAATAAATTTAAACTAATATGAATAAGGAGGGGAAATTTTTCTGAATTTGAATGCAATATTAATGATATGCTGCATGACCCTGTCTCTCGATTAAATACCTGTATCAAGGCGTAACGTTGCGAAACAACATGGACATGGAACGAGCTAATAATGTCGATTCTAAGGAAGGCGAATGGTAGACATCGATTTGCAGTTTGAATTCGACCCATCAGAGATTCAGCTGATAGAACGCTTGTGCAATCCAGTTTTCAGTGCTGCGTATGGACTCCTTGCGGGGTGAGATGGTAGTTATACACTGTGTATCGGATGTGAGCTGGGAAATTTTTGTGGAATCACGATGAGTG
The DNA here is from genome assembly GCF_023898315.1 of Schistocerca nitens. Lineage (NCBI taxonomy): Eukaryota > Metazoa > Arthropoda > Insecta > Orthoptera > Acrididae > Schistocerca > Schistocerca nitens. The sequence continues at coordinate 28,242,853 of NC_064614.1, forward strand.
TGTTGTGTAAATGTTCCGTGAGTTTAAATGAGAATACTCGTAGGCAACAAAGCATTATTTTCGCTTACCTGAATTTACAAAATACCTACATGACGTCCCTACAAGGTACAATTCCCGCAATGGCTGTAAGGGTAACATAAAAGGGAGATCAGGATTCGAACGTTCAGGACGGTGTGAAAGGAGTCCGTGGAGATATTTTAAAAGGAAATTACATGTACGACTGTGTGGTGTTATCCGAACGCACTATGTTCCTCCACGGCAGACCGTTAATGCACAGTATTACTGTCCGTTTTTGGAGCATCAAATCCGACCACCTTTGCGAAAGAAGCCGCGACACTTTCAGCGCAACCCACCCATCACTTTGCAAGACAATTTGGGGGCGCATACAGCGCAAGATGTGGTTGCTGTGTTCGATCCATGGGACTGAATAAATAATTGCTACTATTTAAGTTCCAACCCTCATATTTTGTATGAGGACGTCACCAAGCAAATATATCTCTAGTGAGAAATAGAACGCATTTGATACCTGCAGAGATATTCGATCATTGGCACCAACTACAGCCCTGGACAGAAACTTTAGTCACCGTTTGCCAGAAAAAGTACTACCAACTGCTACCAAAGCAAACGCCACGTGTTACTGTAAAGTTTGCTCTGATAAAGGAAAGAAAGCAGATGATTATGGAAAGTCTGCAATGTTGGACTTAGTGTACCACAATGTTGTCGAGGCTACCATTTGGAAATAAGTTATATACACTAATGGCCATTAAAACTGCTACAGCAAGAAGAAATGCAGATGATAAGCGGGTATTCATTGGACAGATAAATTATACTAGAACTGATATGTGATTACATTTTCACGCAATTTGGGTGCACAGATCCTGAGAAATCAGTACCCAGAACAACCACCTCTGGCCGTAATAACGGCCTTCATACGCCTGGGCATTGAGTCAAACAGAGCTTGGATGGCGTGTACAGGTACAGCTGCCCATGCAGCTTCAACACGATACCACAGTTCATCAAGATTAGTGACTGGCCTATTGTGACGAGCCAGTTGCTCGGCCACCATTGACCAGACGTTTTCAGTTGGTGAGAGATATCGAGAATGTGGTGGCCAGGGCAGCAGTCGAACATTTTCTGTTTCGAGAAAGGCCCGTACAGGACCTGCAACATTTGGTCGTGCATTGTCCTGCTGAAATGTAGGGTTTCGCAGGGATCGAATGAAGGGTAGAGCCACCGTTCGTAACACATCTGAAATGTAACGTACACTGTTCAAAGTGCCGGCAATGCGAACAAGAAGTGACCGAGACCTGTAACCAATGGCACCCCATACCATCACGCCGTGTGATACGCCAGTATGGCGATGACGAATACACGCTTCCAATGTGCGTTCACTGCGATGTCGCCAAACACGGATGCCACCATCATGATGCTGTAAAAAGAACATGGATTCATCCGAAAAAATGATGTTTTGCCATTGGTACACCCAGGTTTGTCGTTGAGTACACCATCGCAGGCGCTCCTGTCTGCGATGCAGCGTCGAGAGTAACCGCAGCCACGGTCTCCGAGCTGATAGTCCATGCTGCTGCAAACGTCGTCGAACTGTTCGAGCAGATGGTTGTTGTCTTGCAGACGTCCCCATCTGTTGGCTCAGGGATTGAAACGTGGCTGCATGATCCGTTACAGCCATGCGAATAAGATGGCTGTCATCTCGATTGCTAGTGATGCGAGGCCGTTGGGGTCCAGCGCGACGTTCCGTATTACCCTCCTGAACCCACCGATTCCATGTTCTGCTAACAGTCATTGGATCTCGACCAACGCGAGCAGCAATGTCGCGATACGATAAACCGCAATCGCGATAGGCTACAATCCGACCTTTATCAAAGCTGCATTTCTCCTCCTTACACGAGGCATCACAACAACGTTTCACCAGGCAACGCCGGTGAACTGCTGTTTGTGTATGAGAAATCGGTTGGAAACTTTCCTCATGTCAGCACGTTGTAGGTGTCGCCACCGGCGCCTACCTTGTGTGAATGCTCTGAAAAGCTAATCATTTGCATATCACAGCATCTGCTTCCTGTCAGTTAAATTTCGCGTATGTAGCACGTAATCTTCGTGGTGTAGCAATGTTAATGGCCAGTAGCGTATAAAGTACACGTCATTTACTGTCATGAAATAAGACATAATTGCGGACTAATAGGGCTATTTTTTATTTTTATTTCTATTTGTAATATTTTTCCTTGGCGTGAGGGTGTTTCATGTATTTGGTAATGGTTATACAACAGTACTGATGCGAACATATAAAGAAAGAAGCATATTTCCTAATCCGTAAGGAAATAGGGTTTAAAATGATGCTAGATAATGTCCATAAGATGCATAACTATTGTGTAATTATTGTTTAAATCTGCTAGAATATCGCCGTTTAAGTACACAATCGAAAACAGAGATAGCATTGTTGAGTGTGTTTAGGGAGGAATGCAGGAGTGTAGTATAGATTCGCACCGTAGGGACCGCGAGGAAAATATTAGACTGATTATAGCTCACACAGAAGCCACTAATCAATTACTCCTCCTGCGCTTCGTGTGCAATTGCAGCAGGAAGAACCATTATCCGTGTTTAAATGCGCATCTTCATCTGCGAGGGTGATGAGTATGAAGCAATTAAGTGTCTGTCTCAAAGAATGAAGTATTATTAGACCGTTGTACAGTTCAGGGCGGAAAGAAGACGGAGAATGGTTTATAAGGCTGATCTACAAGCAGAGATAAGGAAACTTATTCACTTCTAGAATAGCATAGGAAGGTGTTATGCAATTAGAAATTACTATAGTCACACTGGTTGTGATTTTTCTAAATAGGAGTTCAGAACAAAGATAACCAATAAAATGTGTAAGTAACGTAATCAAGCTAAAGAACGATTATCAAAGCGTCACTATTACAAACAGAGAAACTTTGGGCCAAAGTAAACCTGTTAGGGGTGCTAGCATTGAGGAATATCAAGTAGTGGCTATAGTAAACACTGATGTGGCATAAATAACAGGTCAAAGCACAAGTCCGAAAGCAGTTACAGTGTTAAAACAATTGCAAGGTAGTATTTCAGAGAATGAAGGGTTCTGCATTAGTTTAGTGGACAGTTAAGGCAAGCCCCTATAGTTTCACTTAAGGTTATTTAATTCTGTCATATTTGTGACTGTCGTCTTTCCAGCTGCGGGGGTCCTCACTTTGTGCAGGCCGAAAAGGGATACAGTTTTGTTCAAAAAATTTTAGCCATTCTTTAGTCAGAACAATTAGAAAAGACTACAAATCTACTAAAGAGAATGCCTACACTACAACAAATGCCTGCACTACGTCTGTCATTTTTGGAATATTTTTGCACGTAATGAGATGCTTACCAGAGAAAACTGACGGAGGACATCGAAAAATTTCAAAGAAGTGCCGTTCGTTTTGTATCGTAGTTAAATGGCTGTTAGTGTGTCACGGGTATGATACGCGAGTTGGGGTGGAAATAATTAACTAATGCTTTTTTGATTGCGGCGATATCATTTTACGGAATTTTTATGACCAGATCTCATCTTAGAATGCAAAAATACTTGGCTGACTCCAAGTTATATAGGGAGAAGCGATCATCTTAATAAAATAAAAATCAGAGCTCACACGGAAAAATGTAGGTGTTCGACTTTTCCATACGCTGTTGCAGGGTTTAATGGTAGAGGAATTGAAAGTGATTTCACTAACCGTCTGCGAAGCAATTGAGTGTCAATTCCAGTGCAGGTATGTAGATGCAGGTGTAAATTCAAAAACGTTATACGCAAATGAAAAATAGAGGCCGCTCTGGATATTGGAATCCTTCACATGTCAACCACCATTAACGACGGTTAACGATATCTCCGCCGACGAGACTTTATACGGCAAAGGGCGCTTCTGCTACGCACGTCTCTCAGAAGTTGGACCCTTTGTGACCGCAGGCTGGCAACACCACACACGGGGGAGGGAGGAGGAACAGCTTGGCTCTATGAGCGCAGCATACGCCCCATCCCACCGTATCGAGCGCCCTCGTGGAGCGAGGATAGGTTTGCGCATCACTTGAACTTGGGCGGACACCAACATTCCAGTTTAATGAAACCATTAGCGGTACCGAGCTGAGCGTGCTTCACGCACATACTGCGCAATTTCTGGTCCGTCCGGCTCGATGGCTGCCAATAAACCACACCCGCACTATCTCTAAATGCCTCCGCCCGTGCCTATAAAGTACAGGATTCCACGTCACGGCGAACTTTCCCCTGACCTAAATGGAGCTTGCCCTGCCACTCTGCGTGGTGTGTTGTTCGAAATCATATTCTTGTTGACACGCTGTCTTGCGGATGATAAATTCTCATCCAAATATTCCGCTCCGTAACATGTAATTTTAAAGAACATGATTCAATTTCGCTATTGTAATCTCGATAGAATTTACGTTAAGTGTGAAGATAAAATTGCGTGGGAGGCTACCTCAGTCTATTGAGTTGTGCATCAGAGGTATGGCGTATGACGATTGTTAGAGTAAAAATGTCATTATCATGTAGTGCAGGACGTAGTTTGCTTGGCACCACGTCTAGTGACTCCCTTTGATGTTCTCTGGCAACTGTGACGACGGGAAATGATTGCGAGCTTGACATTCTGTCGGTGTTTTTGTGGTCTTCTGTCCAGACACTGGTCTGATACAGCTCACCATCCTAGTCTATACTGTGCAATCCTCTTCATCTATGGATAACAACTGCAACGTACAGCCATCTTGGAAGATAATTACATTACGAAAAGTTACTGTTTTGCTTGTGATACTGACTAGAGTAAATACTTTTTCTGAGTAAATGTATAAAGGAGACCCTCTGGATTCCAAATTTTATATTTTTGTGAAGTAATCAGACCACGTGAGGAAGACATTTCTCTGTTCAAGCGTGGTTGGAAGCAGACATATGTTCTGGTGCGGATGTGTGATTTCCGAATGCTGTTGTTCTTAGTTCGAATATGTTAAAGAGGCTAGTTTGCCGTGTGGACTAGCTTTGCAGGAAGTGTGATTTGGGAACTTTTTCTTTTATTGTTTATAAATGTTGTGGCGTAACAAGACAACCACGCCACTTGGAAGTAGCCGAAAGGCACGCGTTAACTCACACAGGCTAGTAGATAGGTCTGAAACAGGATACGTAATGAATGCTATAAAGAAAAGTACGTAGCTCCTGGAATACTTAACTTTAATCCATCCTTGTGGTATATCGCTCTTGACTATACAAGTGAGACTCTTTAGATACAAACTATGTAATGCTAATGGCACCTTGCTAGGTCGTAGCCATTGACTTAGCTGAAAGCTATTCTAACTATCGGCTCTGCAAATGAGCGAGGCTTCGTCAGTGTGCATCGCTAGCTACGTCGTCCGTACAACTGGGGCGAGTGCTAGTAAGTCTCTCGAGACCTGCCGTGTGGTGGCGCTCGGTCTGCGATCACTGTCAGTGGCGACACGCGGGTCCGACATGTACTAATGGACCGCGGCCGATTTAAAGCTACCACCTAGCAAGTGTGGTGTCTGGCGGTGACACCACAATAAATTTTGGAACTTGCATTATTTTACTATAACGATAAATGGCTCAAATGGCTCTGAGCACTATGGGACTTAACATCTGAGGTCATCAGTCCCATAGTACTTAGAACTACTTAAACCTAACTAACCTAAGGACATCACACACATCCATGCCCGAGGCAGGATTCGAACCTGCGACCGTAGCGGTCGCGCGGTACCAGACTGTAGCGCCTAGAACCGCTCGGCCACTCCGGCCGGCACTATAACGATAACTTTGTTTCAAATATCTCGTAAGTCCATGAACTCACGAAGGCATCCCTGTTTATCCCTTTTAATTTTTTAAGTCTTGAATGAAAATCTTGTTTAATAAATTAATCTTCATGAATGTTCTCTCTAAAAAAGTAAATTTGTATACTTACTGTTTATTTCCAAATGTGAACTATTTGTTAAAAAGAATGTTCAGTGATGTGGGTGTGTTCACATACTCTAATGTCTGCTACTGAGTGCAGACTTCAAGCGAAAATAATCTTCACGTTAGTCGACAATGAACGTCCACATTCCACTTGCTACACAAAAGTTTTAAGAGAAAATAATTTGGATTCGCTGGCGCGTAATACTCTTGCATTGCACATTGCGAGCTTTATTTATGCAATGGCGAAAGCAACGTTATTTCTTTCAGCGTCCTCCAGCCAAATGCGTTTCCTCAGCAATAGCCTATTTACCTGTTGTCGCACAGGTAAGCTAAAGAGATTATTACAGCCAAAAATGAACATTGTTTTGTGTACTTAGGGAAGAGTGATAATCTATTCTGATTACATTCAGTGAAACATTAACTAGTTCGAAATGCATTCTGATATTGTTTTGGTCAGTGGCTGTGCAAGTGTTTCGCATTGGAAATCTAAATACTGAAATTACACACATAGTTTACACTGAAATGTAGTTGGGAGGAGGAGAAGAAGATTAGTGTGTAACGTCCCGTCGACAACGAGGTCTTTAGAGACAGGGAAAAACTCGGCTAAGGGAAGGATGGGGAAGGAAATCGGCCGTGCCCTTTGAAAGAGATCGTCCCGGCGTTTACCTGAAGCGATTTATGGAAATCATGGAAAACCTAAATCGGTATGGCCAGACGCGGGTTTGAATCGTCATCCTCCCGAATGCGAGTCCAGTGTGTTAACCACTTTGCCACCTCGCCCTGTGGCAATATAGTTATGACAGGTGGTATTATTCATAAGCACTGCATACAAAAAAATGGTTCAAATGGCTCTGAGCACTATGGGACTCAACTGCTGAGGTCATTAGTCCCCTAGAACTTAGAACTAGTTAAACCTAACTAACCTAAGGACATCACAAACATCCATGCCCGAGGCAGGATTCGAACCTGCGACCGTAGCGGTCTTGCGGTTCCAGACTGCAGCGCCTTTAACCGCACGGCCACTTCGGCCGGCCACTGCATACAGTGCAGGCAATAATGCTCGTAGGTAGTTTGAACATAGAAGCTTCATATGGGGTAGAATTAATGGTTAGTTACACCTACTTGTGAACATAGTTAGATCACGTACGCAATCAAAGCCTAAAGGTTTTACTGAGATCCAAAAGTAAAAAATCTCTTTTGAAAAGTTAGCACAGAATAAAAGCTACAATGGATACTAGAGTTGAAAAGTTAGCTTTTCACACAGGTAGGAAAGTTAATGAATGAAAGTTACAATCGAAATTGTATCTATAGTCATACCTTGATCTCCCTCTACATGTTGGAGCAGAGACAATGTGACTTGCAAGTAATAAGGGACCGGTTTCTTGGGCCACTCCCTCACAAATGTCAAAGTTAACACACGCTGTATTGTAACTTTACTCAAGCTTCACAGTACCTGTTATCATGTAGACAAATAAGTTTTGTCTAAGTATACACAACATTTATAAAATCTAGAAATTGATCATGGGCATTTGATTGACTGATTGATTGATTGACATTTACGGAGCGAGAGAAAACAACATCGGTAGACCACTGTTACCTGCATCAAAACTGAGTCTATTGTGCGGTTTCTTTCACTGACATTATATTAAAGCCAGCGGTATCTTTAAAGAATAGTAGGAGACATTCAGCTATTCTCATTATACACAATTTCTGTGTGTCTTGGTCTCCAGCACTTCGCATTGGAATATTATGTGTGATGCGGTTTTGTGCCCCTCACCGCATAGCCTTCACTTAGGGAGTTCTTTATGTACAGCTATCGCGCATAGATGTGGTTTCAAATACCCTTGGTCAATCCTCAGCCCAGTCATGAGTTTAATCTGTCTGTTGTCTAGACCAGGATTACGGAACTTCACTTGAGACATGGCTTCGGCATTATTAGTTAGCTGTATTTCTGTTTTTGGATCTTAGTCCAATATCATGCGTGCTGCCTCCTAATCCAGCTACGTTCTTATACTTTTAGTGTCGCCCTAGTGATGGTTATAATTCACATAATTCAACACTAATTTTTTCTCTGGTTACTTCAGCCACTTAAGCAAAATATAGCAAAGATCCCTAGTTTTACAGATTTGAACAAATAAGATTACGACGAATAGTACTCAGGCCAAGATTCTAGTACAAAGGGACACTAAATAACCCTAAAAATATAAAGGTGTAGAAAACTATATTATGCGCAACAATAATTATTCGGTCTCATTTCACATTCAGGAATATATCAGAAATTGTATTCCTGTGGATTTGCAGTGCTTACGGAATCAGGAACACAATACCACGTCCCAAAAAGTTGGTATACAAGTTCCTAGCAGAATCACATCTGTGTCCAAGAGTCCAAGAGCAAAGCTGTGTACTGCATAACTTCCGCTAGGTCACGGGAAAGACTATAGCAAATCAACTGTGCAAACAACGACCAGGTGACAGAGTCGCTTAAGATGGTCTGCTGCGTGACCACCGGAGAAATACACTCTAAAACAAGGTACCCTAGACAATCACTACTGGTTGTCAGGTTACTATCCCACCATTATCCGTGACGTCTCCAGGCATGTTTCACTGGCCATCGGGGCTTACTTCGAAGCGGAACTCATCACTGAAGACAATCCTACTTCACTCAGTGAGATTCCAGGCCAAAGACGTGTCTAGAGACTCTCCGGACAGTGGTGGGACACCAACCTCACAGTCGCTTGCCACGCGGCTCGACAACCAGGAGAGGTGGTCTGTGGTCACATTTCATTCTATAGCAGCGCCCTTTTGGCTGTCATCCACTGTACCCTTACAGCGCAGCGGTACGTCGGTGATATTGCACTCCCCCGTTTCGTTGCCCTACGTAGCAAGTCATTCTGGGCTTACATTTCAGCAAGATAATGCCAGTCCACTACGGCGAGAGTTCCTTCTCAAACCCTACCTTGGCCAGGAACGTCCCAGGATCTCTGCCCAATAGAGAACATTTGAAGTATGGTGGACAGGGTCTTCCAACCAACTCGAGATTTTGACGATCTAAGGCTCCGATTGGACAGAATTTGTCACGATAACTCTCAAGAGGACATCCAACGACTCTGTCAATCAATGCGAAGCCGAGTAACTGCCTGCATAAGAGCCAGAGGTGGACCAACACTTGCTCAATTTGTGAATTGCGTTCTGTTGAAAAAATCATCCAATTTCTCTTAAATATTATTAATTTTTTTCCATGTGCATATAAGATCTACCGATTTCCGTCTCATTCAGATAGTTCCTTCTCAGCACGTTGTTTGTTTCTTTTGGTTCTTAAACCGTGTATATACAAACCAGACTGGTAATACACAAGTTCCGAAATTTGAAACGGTTGCTTTTTGTGCAGCTGCTCTACTGTCGCCACACTTACCGTTCGTTGCTGGTGGATGCTCACTGTACTGCCGCTCAATATAGGCGGTAAGCATCGCTTACAGCGATCTCACAAGATCGCTGTAAGCTTGTTGACACCAGTGCCTACCAATTTAAATTATATATTACAGCACTGAAGATGGTCACTAAGTGACCGAAAATCGATTTTGTGTTTAATAAAACAAAAAAATACGACCAATGCTGTCTCTCCTTCCAAGTATACCCATTATATGGACGTGGTGCACAGGACACTCCATGGAGTCGCCAATCAATAATATCAGGTATGTCACGTAATGGTACTTTCAAGTCTACTTATGGTCGCCCTGATAATTTTTGCAGCTTGTATCAGACATTATTTCATAATAGATAACAGTATCATTTGCAAAGTTACAGTGCCTGCCAGGTCATTATTATACAACGTAAACGGTAATGGTTCCTACACACTTCTCCAGGACACGCCTGAAGCTATTTCGATAGCCGGCCGCTGTGACCGAGCGGTTCTAGGCGCTAAGTCTGGAACCGCGCTGCTCCAACGGTCGCAGGTTCGAATCCTGCCTCGGGCATGGATGTGTGTGATGTCCTTAGGTTAGTTACGTTTAAGTAGTTCTAAGTTCTAGGGGACTGATGACCTCAGATGTTAAGTCCCATAGTGCTCAGAGCCATTTGAACCTTCTGCGATGACTCTCCATCCAAGATAATATGCTGCCTCCTCTCTATCGAGAAATCCTCGATCCAGTTCCAAATTTCGTTTGGCACCTTATATTAACACACTTTCGATAATGTGCATTAGTGTGGCATTGAGTCAAATGCTTTTCGGATGTAAAGAAACTCCGTGTTAATCTCATTGCCTGGATCGATATCTTTGAGGATGCTGTACGAACGCGGACCAGGTAGAACGTTATGGAACGAGCGATACTAAACTGTAGCAACTGTGATGTATTTTTGGATTTCAGATCACATGATTTTCGACTGCAAACTTTATTCTCCAATATTAAAGTATCAGTTACAAAAAATATAGTATAAATGTTTAGTTTCTGTAGTTAAGCGTAAATATCATGTTTCAGTAAGTGCTAGAACTCATGTTTGTAATTCATTGATTTCAGGTTGTTCGTGAATGGTCCAGTACATACTTTTAGTATTCGCTTTACACTTCCAATAATAATTCTAAACCACGATATTAGCTAAAAAATTACTATGATTTTGTGTAAAATTATTTTGTAGAACATTCCATAAGATATTGTAACAACTTGAAATAACTTAAAAATATTTATGAAATTTTGACGATACATTTAACTGTGTCGGTTTGTTAACCTTTGTCAAAGATTCAGGATAACGTTCGCAATTAATTCACTGATTAAGTGGGATGTAAATTACAATTATTCTTTGGCGTTGCTTGCAAAGTATATTTTTCTTTCACTCTGCCGAGCTCGTCTACTTAAACTACGTGAACCTCCGTAACGTGAGGTATGATGCTTAAATCCCTGTTCTGTGCTGCTAACAGATTTCCAAAAAGTGTAACGTTCAAAACTGTGATGCTGCGCAGGGTTACACCATCATCTAAAACATGGTTACTAGGGCATTTAAGCGTGTGCGGTGCATAACGAAAAACCCACTCGTCTCCCTAGATGCACAAGGTTTGGAAAGAAGGTTTTTCTTACGGAAACTCCAAGCCCACTCCAGACCTCCTAGTTCTTGTCTCCCATCGCTCAAATTACTGCTGCAGTTTGGATTCCAGGCGCTTCCAGCTGCTTTATTATGTTAAGCGGTAACTCACTAGTCATAGAACTAATTGAATCAATATACACAGGATGTTTTCGTAATGACAACAAACCACGAACCATGACCACCATAACATTATTTTGTCCTAAAATTTCATCATCTGCTGAATCAAACCATGCGCGATTACCTGTACTCCTCTCGTCGAAACACAGAACTCCTGCTTTCTCTAGGGGTTTGTATGTTTCTGCCTTAGTTTTCGTAAGATCCAGCACTTATACTACCTCACCGGCTACGCATTTAGATATTTAACTTGTATCAGTATGCAGATTCCCAAAGAAGAAGCAACTCTAGTTGCTATCAAGTCTTCGAATGAAGCAGTAGTGCAATGACTGAATTCACGACATCCAGAGATTTATGGCTCTATATTTATTTATTTATTTATGCATTTATTTTACCTGGCAAGATTAGGGCCTTCAGGCCCTCTCTTACACCTAACCAGGCATACTCAGATTCAACAAATTTCAGTTTCTACAGAACATTAAGGACATATTACATGTTATACAGTATTAATGTTAAGACATTTCCGTTTACTTGGAGAGATGCGTATGGGGCCTAAGATGGCATAATGAAACGCTGAAGCTGATAGCCTCCAAAATAAAATAAAATAACGGCTGTTAATGAATTTCATTGACATTTTCAGATGCTTAAGTGGTTTGCTCTTCGAGAAAACGGCAGCCATCTCTAAGCTTCGGAGATTTAAGCACTCAGAAACACTGCCACAAGATGACGCGTAAACTGTTGGCGTATGTGGCCTGGAGGCTGAACTTATCGTGGAAGACCTTGTTGACTTGTCCATAACGGTCCAAATCCTCGACTCCACTCCCACCCCCCACCCCCCAAGAAAAAAGACTACGGAACAAAGTTGCTCTGCTCTTAATGGAAAACAATGGGACAGGAAATAGTTAATATTGCCATGTATTTATAGAAAGCAGCAGCATCCGCGAGTTAATTATATATTGTCCTTTAGCTTGTTATGTGTATGCTGTGACAGCGAAGATGTAACATCCCATATCAGTTTTATTCAGTGATGTAACTCTTGCGGTGAATTTGTTGAAAAACGTGAAAAGCGTAATACATTCTGAAAGAGAAAATTAAGAAATGCGGACTCTGCTACATTATTTATTTCATCACAGAAAACCCAAATTACACTACTGGCCATTAAAATTGCTACGCCACGAAGATGACGTGCTACAGACGCGAAATTTAACCGACAGGAAGAACTGTGATATGCCAATGAGTAGCTTTTCAGAGTGTAATATCTCTTTATATTCGATGAATTATTCAGATACAATTCTACCCTTAAATGACGTTTACTAATTTTCTATCTTCATACTCGCAGAATCCATGCGAAAAGTAGTTCATAAAATAGCTATGCCATGAGCGTATAAGTATTCTTTGTAGTACTCTCTCTGGTGGTTGTTAGAAAAAAAAGAAAGGGAGCTTCCGAGATTGTCTTCGTGCCGATTAGCCTGAGCTTGGTTTGGAAGAACTGTAATCTGATTATTGAGATTTATCGCAGAAGATAACTGATACGAACTGTACGATTAAAAAGGAAATATATATAGATTGCTCCTTCAAATAAAAGGTGTGTATTTGAAATTTGAGAATTAATGATATTTATCGATATATTGCGTAGTTGTTAATCAGAAGGGAACTTCCGAAAGACTGGATACGAACCTGCATTTAATAATCCAAGAGCTCCATTACTTCGTCGGAAGGTTAAACTTCATTAAAGCCAAATATCCGCTTGATATGAGGTTTCCCGACTGATTATACAACGCTCCCAAAATTACGAGGCATTTTATTTGTACAGATTAGCAGACTGCCGCAAAGCACGAGCCTGCAGAGAAGAAGAATCATCGCATGATTTCATCCTAACAAGTAAAATTTCAGAATCATTTTGAGTGACTGAGCTATGACTGTGTTCCCTATCATGAATGATTGATTGCTCGAACGAATTGAGAACTACAGAATTACGTAGAAAAGATCGGGGGAAAAAATTACAAGAGCATTCACACACGGTTGGCGCAAGTGGCAACACCTACAACGTTATGCCATGAGGAAAGTTTCCAACTGAACTGATTTCTCATACACACACAGCAGTTGACCGGCGTTGCCTGGTGAAACGTTGTTCTGATGCCTCGTGTAAGGAGGAGAAATGCGTACCATCATGTTTCCGACTTTGATAAAGGTCGGATTGTAGCCTATCGCGATTGCGGTTTATCGTATCGCGACATTGCTGCTCGCGTTGGTCGAGATCCAATGACTGTTAGCAGAATATGGAATCGGTGGGTTCAGGAGGGTAATACGGAACGCCGTGCTGGATCCCAACGGCTTCGTATCACTAACAGTCGAGATGACAGGCATCTTATCCGCATGGCTGTAACGGATCGTGCAGCCACGTCTCGATCCCTGAGTCAAAAGATGGGGGGACGTATGCAAGACAACAACCATTTTCAGTAACAGATCGACGACGCTTGCAGCAGCATGGACTGTCAGCTCGGAGACCATGGCTGCGGTTACCCTTGACGCTGCATCACAGACAGGAGCGCCTGCGATGGTGTACTCAACGAAGAACCTGGGTGCACCAGTGGCAAAACGTGTTTTTTTTTCGGATGAATCCTGGTTCTGTTTACAGCATCATGATGGTCGCATCCGTGTTTGGCGAAATCGCGGTAAACGCACATTGGAAGCGTGTATTGGTTATCATCATACTGGCGTATCACCCGGCGTGATGGTATGGGGTGCCATTGGTTACACGTCTCGGTCACCTCTTGTTCGCATTGACGGCACTTTGAACAGTGGACGTTACATTTCAGATATGTTACGACCCGTGGCTCTACCCTTCATTCGATCCCTGCGAAACCCTACATTTCAGCAGGATAATGCACGACCGCATGCTGCAGGTCCTGTACGAGATACAGATAATGTTCGACTGCTGCCCTGGCCAGCACATTCTCCAGGTCTCTCACCAATTGAAAACGTCTGGTCAATGGTGGCCGAGCAACTGGCTCGTCACAATACGCCAGTCACTACTCTTGATGAACTGTGGTATCGTGTTGAAGCTGCATGGGCAGCTGTACCTGTACACGCCACCCAAGCTCTGATTGACTCAATGCCCAGGCGTATGAAGGCCGTTACTACGGCCAGAGGTGGTTGTTCTGCGTAGTGATTTCTCAGGATCTAAGCACCCAAATTGCGTGAAAATGTAATCACATGTCAATTCTAGTATAATATATTTGTTTAATGAATACTCGTTCATCATCTGCATTTCTTCTTGGTGTAGCAATTTTAATGCCCAGTAGTGTTTATGCCAGGCAGCGAAGTGCAGATTTATATCCCTTTCCATCGCGAGCAGCTACAACACAAAATCAGATGAATTTCTTCGATTTCACCATAAATGTGTGTTCCACTCTGTTCAAATTAATTACCACGTGACGCATACCTGGAAGAAAGATATGTCACTTGAATTAGGAACCTTTAATTTTGGTTCCTTTATCGGACATTTAACAAGAGGAGTTTGACAGTGTGTTGCGGAGAAGGTGCGGGTTGGGTTCTACACGGACTCTGTTTTCGGAATCCATGCTTGTTGTCGTGAAGGGGGAAATATTGTTCGAGATAGATCGATGTCTGGAATAGTAGCAGCTCACCACTGTCTCTCTCTCTCTCTGTGTGTCTCTCTCTCTCTGCACGTGTGCTTGCGTGCGTGCGTGCGTGTGTGCGTGTGTGTGTGTGTGTGCGTTTGTGTACGTGTGTATTAGTGGATGGGTGGCTGAGGTTGGAAACAGAACGAAGTAAAACGTTTGAATGGTAGCCCGCCGCATGTGATGCTCCCGACTTCAGCCTCCGTGCTCGTTGGTCGGGCAATAAGAGACCTCCACGGCCCCGAACGATAAAAGTTGCCGAGTTTTACGAGACAATAACAGCGCCGCCAGGCCGCACCTCCCACAGGTATGAGCCGCGGACGCGCGCTAAAGCTGTCAGCGCTCCCTCCCAGGGCCCTGAACGACCCGGCAGGGTCGTCCCGCCTGCCATTACGTCAGCTCCTCCGCGACGTAACGCCACTAACAGTCTCTCACACGCCTCCTTTCTATGGTCGTAACACTGCTGCAGACTCCGTTACCAATTGTCAACACTACATTACGCTCCTAAGTGAGCGACTTCACAGGATAGGCTGAGAAGTACGCAAACGAACAGCTATAAGCGAATAAAAATTGTTTTAAAATATGAAGACGTCTCTGCTGTACGTTTTATTAAGGTTATTTATGTGTAAAATTATGCATGTGTGTTCAATAGAAGTTTGAAGCTTAAAAAATGTAAAGAGTACAGAAAGACAAGTTGCTAAAGAAATAACACAGAGGAAATAGGGTTGTTGTTGCTGTTGTTGTGGTCTTCAGTCCAGACACTGGTTTGATGCAGCTCTCCATGCTATCTATCCTGTACAAGCTTCCTCATCTCCCAGCACCTATTGTAACCAACATCCTTCTGAATCTGCTTAGTGTATTCATCTCTTGGTCTCCCTCTACGATTTTTGCTCCACGCTGGCCTCCAATACTAAACTGGCGATCCCTTGATGCCTCAGAACATGTCCTACCAACCGATCCCATCTTCTAGTCAATTTGTGCCACAAATTTCTCTTCTCCCCTGTTCTATTCTATATCTCCTCATTAGTTATGTGATCTACCCATCTAGTCTTCAGCATTCTAATGTAGCACCACATTTCGAAAGCTTCTGTTCTCTTCTTGTCTAAATTATTTATCGTCCATGTTTCACTTCCATACATGGCTACACTCCATACAAATACTTTCAGAAACGACTTCCTGATACTTAAATCTATACTCAATGTTAACAAATTTCTCTTCTTCAGGAACGCTTTCCTTCCCATTGCCAGTCTACATTTTATATCCTCTCTACTTCGACCATCATCAGTTATTTTGTTCCCAAAATAGCAAAACACATTTACTACTTCAAGTATCTCATTTCCTAATCTAATTCCCTTAGCATCACCCCAATTAATTTGACTACATTCCATTATCCTCGTATTGCTTTTGTTGATGTTCATCTTATCTCCTCCTTTCAAGACGCTGTCCATTCCGTTCAACTGCTCTTCCGGATCCTTTGCTGTCTCTGACAGAATTACAATGTTATTGGCGAACCTCAAAGTTTTTAATTGCTACTCAGATTTTTCTTTTGTTTCCCTTACTGCTTGCTCAATATACAGAATGAATAACATCGGGGAAAGGCTACAACCCTGTCTCACTCCCTTCGCAACCACTACTTCCCCTTCATGCCCCTCGAATCTTATAACTGCCATCTGGTTTCTGTAGAAATTGTAGATAGTCTTTCGCTCCTTGTATTTTACCCCAGCCACCTTCAGAATTTGAAAGAGAGTATTCCAATCAACATTGTCAAATGCTAGAAACATAGGTTTGCCTTTCCTTAATCTATCTTCTAAGATAAGTCGTAGGGTCAGTATTGCCTCACGTGTTCCATCATTTCTACAGAATCCAATCTGATCTTCCCCGAGGTCGGCTTCCACCATAACGACTGTTATGACTCATAAAGACCCATGTTCCTCTTGTTGTTATTCTTCGTCAAACATTTATTCTTAAGTAGGTCGTTGATGGAGAATCTTCCAACCTTCTCGCTTCTCGCACAGTCTGCCATTTGGCATATCCTCTAATTGAAGTCCATTCTTTACCTGGTCGCTCCATCCTCTTCGTGGTTTTCCAATTAGTCTTCGTCCAGAGTCTGTCCATTATAAGGCTCTTCTCGGATGTCTTTCTGATTCCCCTCCTTCAATGTGCCCAAACAATTTAAACCTTCTACTGTCCACAGTTTCTTTTAGGGGCTAGCTTTGCAGGGTGTTTAGTTTTATTTCATTCCTTACCTTGTCCCTTGATCCATCGTAGAAAATGCATATTTCTTTCTTGTATTCTGCTCAGATCTTTCTTTGTTCAAGTCCAACGTAGATCAAAATGAGCAGCTAACATGACTTGTACATAAAGATCTTAGATTTGGCAGGTATTTTCCAATTTCTAATTATGTCTCGAACACAAAATTTCGAACAATTTTCTATTCTCTCCGAAATTTTTCCTTGATGTTTCCTCTTTTGATTAATTTAATTCCTAGAGACTTTAAGACATCTAAAAACTACGTTCGAACAGGCCATGGAAGTCCCAACGGTGCCAACCGACCGCCGTGTCACCCTCCGCCCACAGGCCGCACCAGATGTGCATATGGAGGGCCATGTGGTCAGCACACCTCTCTCTCCTGGCCGTATAGCAGTTTACTTGACCGGAGCCGCTACTTCTCAATCAAGTAGCTCCTCAGTTTGCCTCACAACGGCTGGACGTACCCTTCTTGCCAACAGCGTTCGGCAGACTAGAAAATTATTGTACACTCCTGGAAATTGAAATAAGAACACCGTGAATTCATTGTCCCAGGAAGGGGAAACTTTATTGACACATTCCTGGGGTCAGATACATCACATGATCACACTGACAGAACCACAGGCACATAGACACAGGCAACAGAGCATGCACAATGTCGGCACTAGTACAGTGTATATCCACCTTTCGCAGCAATGCAGGCTGCTATTCTCCCATGGAGACGATCGTAGAGATGCTGGATGTAGTCCTGTGGAACGGCTTGCCATGCCATTTCCACCTGGCGCCTCAGTTGGACCAGCGTTCGTGCTGGACGTGCAGACCGCGTGAGACGACGCTTCATCCAGTCCCAAACATGCTCAATGGGGGACAGATCCGGAGATCTTGCTGGCCAGGGTAGTTGACTTACACCTTCTAGAGCACGTTGGGTGGCACGGAATACATGCGGACGTGCATTGTCCTGTTGGAACAGCAAGTTCCCTTGCCGGTCTAGGAATGGTAGAACGATGGGTTCAATGACGGTTTGGATGTACCGTGCACTATTCGGTGTCCCCTCGACGATCACCAGTGGTGTACGGCCAGTGTAGGAGATCGCTCCCCACACCATGATGCCGGGTGTTGGCCCTGTGTGCCTCGGTCGTATGCAGTCCTGATTGTGGCGCTCACCTGCACGGCGCCAAACACGCATACGACCATCATTGGCACCAAGGCAGAAGCGACTCTCATCGCTGAAGACGACACGTCTCCATTCGTCCCTCCATTCACGCCTGTCGCGACACCACTGGAGGCGGGCTGCACGATGTTGGGGCGTGAGCGGAAGACGGCCTAACGGTGTGCGGGACCGTAGCCCAGCTTCATGGAGACGGTTGCGAATGGTCCTCGCCGATACCCCAGGAGCAACAGTGTCCCTAATTTGCTGGGAAGTGGCGGTGCGGTCCCCTACGGCACTGTGTAGGATCCTACGGTCTTGGCGTGCATCCGTGCGTCGGTGCGGTCCGGTCCCAGGTCGACGGGCACGTGCACCTTCCGCAGATCACTGGCGACAACATCGATGTACTGTGGAGACCTCACGCCCCACGTGTTGAGCAATTCGGCGGCACGTCCATCCGGCCTCCCGCATGCCCACTATACGCCCTCGCCCAAAGTCCGTCAACTGCACATACGGTTCACGTCCACGCTGTCGCGGCATGCTACCAGTGTTAAAGACTGCGATGGAGCTCCGTATGCCACGGCAAACTGGCTGACACTGACGGCGGCGGTGCACAAATGCTGCGCAGCTAGCGCCATTCGACGGCCAACACCGCGGTTCCTGGTGTGTCCGCTGTGCCGTGCGTGTGATCATTGCTTGTACAGCCCTCTCGCAGTGTCCGGAGCAAGTATGGTGGGTCTGACACACCGGAGTCAATGTGTTCTTTTTTCCATTTCCAGGAGTGTATATCCACTGAGCAGAAACTACAGAATAGAGGTGACTAAGGAAAGAATTTCGCATGGGTCTTTTTTTAGTCATAAACTACAGAACTAAACTCCATCCGTTCGAACAGGCCATGGAAGGCCCAACGGTACCGACCGGTCGCCGTGTCAACCTCAGCCCACAGGCGTCACTGGATGCGGTTATGGAGGGGCGTCTGGTCAACCACCGCTCTCCCGGCCGTGTTTCCGCTTACGAGACCGGAGGCGCTACTTCTCAATCAAGTAGCTCGTCATTTGCCCTCACAAGGGCTGAGTGCACTCAGCTTGCCAACAGCGATCAGCAGACCGGACGGTCACCCATCCAAATGCTAGCCCAGCGCGACAGGGCTTAACTTCGGTGATCTGACGGGAACCGGTGTTACCACTGCGGCAAGGCCTTTGGCTCTATTTTTAGTGATACAGTGTAAAAATACAGAAAACGCCTTTGTTAAACATATGAAGCAGAAAAAACTACAGTGATTCCCCTGGTGTGCGAAAACGAATGTGTGACCGCTGGTTTTGAAGACGGGGGTTGGAGGCATGCCTTCGGGATGCGAACTCCGAGCCTTTGATGGTCAACAGAAGATAGCCTCACCTGTCAGTGCTGGTCACCGGGGAGATTTCAACTGTGGGGAGGGTTGGCGACAATGCTCCGTAGACGGTTAATTTCATGTGCTGTCGTGTTAACAGAAACGTCCAAAAATCGGTCACGTTATTGGGTCCATTTCTGAAAAAGAGCACTGACCTACCCTTTATCCAAGTGACAGCATGCATCTTTGATGGTGGAATTACTTCTCGTCCGGATACAAGAGCGTACTTGGGACGACCACGTGCGTTGGTGGGTTGGTTGGTTGTTTTGGGGAAGGAGACCAGACAGCGAGGTCATCGGTCTCATCGGATTACGGAAGGACGGGGAAGGAAGTCGGCCGTGCCCTTTGAAAGGAACCATCCCGGCATTTGCCTGGAGCGATTTAGGGAAATCACGGAAAACCTAAATCAGGATGGCCGGACGCGGGATTGAACCGTCGTCCTCCCGAATGCGAGTCCGTGCGTTGGCACCCGAAGATAAAGGGCCAGTATTTGCTGGAGAAAGAACCACATGTCCACGGCCGCACCGCCGAGGAGACAGTTTTCGTTTGTGTCGTCCACATCATACCTCTGGTAGAAGGGCCTGTACACCAGGCGATGGCATAGAATTTGTGTGGTGGCGGGTATTTACCAGTGACGACGAAGTACCAGGTGGCCCTCGTTTCCCTGTTGGAGTATTGTTGATGCACTGCGCGCCATGCCGCCAGACCACCTAACCTGTGAGTGACGTTCTTCGATAGCATTCTTGGGGTGATTCCACATTAAGAGGTGCTAAATATTTCGCATAGTGGGAGCCCTAGTGCGACGAAAGTTTGCGTGGACATAATTTATTACAGAAGGAAAAGTTGGAAATGTGATAGCGCTGGTACAATGTGGGCCGTGGCCATCGGCGGTTGAAATGAAACAGGTGCGAGTTCGTTGACCAAAAGTTCAGTGATACTGTTGCTATTGCTTCATACCTTCAAGATCGTATGTACGTAAAGAGCCCTGGCGCCCACGTAGAGACTGACCAGGGCGAGACCACCCCTACGCTTGGGGAGTGTGAGGGAGTCATACGTGACCCTGAATACATGACTATTACTGACAAAATAGCCGAAGACCCCTTGGATCCGACGCGCCATAACTGGAGAGATAGGTATAGTTTGTGCGACGTGTGTTATTAAGGATGCCATATAAATGTTAAAGAACTGCAGTTTTTTAAAGTGTCCGTTGCTCCCAGTAACTGACTTCGAACTCCCGTCCTAATGTTCTGAAGAAGACAGGTTGATCACCGTGGGACGGATGTGCAGAGTAAAAACCATTCCTAGACAGCGTAGAGGCTCCATCATCCTGAAAGGAGGCACAACTGCATCAGGAAGTCCCCTCCCAATGGTCATCGGGCAAAATTTGGCGACGTCCAAATGGCCGCCCGCACCACTCCCGTATTGTTCGATCCACAGTGTTGCCCCTTCAGCAGGTGCGGCATTCGAATGTATGTCTTCACTCGGTGTTCCCTGATAAACGTCGTTGCAGGTCGCAGAGAAGCTGTTCCAGTGCAATGGCGTACACTATCACCCTTTGGGACTGACCGTGCAATCGATTCTGGTGTCATCCGTCCACTGATCACCACCCTCGACAAAGCGTCACGAAGCAGGCGCATGATTAAGAGGACGAAGGCAGGTGGGAGATGGATCTGTTGCGTCACCTTCGAAAGGAAGGTATGGTTCGCCACTCGAGCGAATGTGTGATCGAAATCGACGGAAATCAGGAAATCATGGCTCCCTGGAGTCGACAGGCTGTTGCAATCGCGATGACGTCTCTATAATCAGGTAGCGCTGATTGTATATTGGTATCTCCTCCCATGGACGCATGTGCAGCGACAGGACTTGTTGCAGTACTCGTCTGAGGCGCATCGCGAGGAGGCGAGTAAAAAACTTTAAATCCGAGTTGAGGAAAGTGACTGGTCGATAGCTGTCAGGCCGCGTGTCTCAAGTGGCTTTGGGTATCGGAATAATTAGACCTTCCAGAAAAGCCGGCGGTGGAGGCGCCATAGAGAACAGTTGTTCCTGGAACATTTCCCTGCGTCGCGGCGACATTAAATATCTGAACGTCCTCTAAAGTTCTAACGGCAGGCCATCTGGTCCTGAGGGTCGGTTCAGAACTCCCTTTGTGAGCGCACCACTGACATCTTCAGTGGAGATGTTTGGTAAACGGGAGTCCGTCACCAGGCCATCACGTGCTTCAACGCTAGAGCCTTCCTCATGATAGAACTGACGGTATGAGCCTCGAAGGCTGTTACGATGTCCTTCTGTGGTAACAACCGTCGGCCGTCACGCAGATCTAAAGAACTGGTAAGTGCTTATCGACAGCGTCTGAGATCTGCAATGACATGACACATTGTGGGCGTTTCTCCGGTAATGCTGTCTTGGCATCGCGCTCTGACAACTACACCTCCCATGCGGCACCGAGTAAGGGCCAATATCGTGGCCTTGGCGAGTTGGACCTCGACCTGACGTTCTGGGAACGGTGGGTCCTCCATAGGCCCCGGAAGGCCGTGTGGTAAAATTCTGTCGTGTCTCGGTGCCACTGGACCACCGAGCGGCGTAGACATGGCTTTGCACCATATACACACCACAGAAGTATGGGTGAGTGTTGTGTAATACGTCTTTCACAGGATTCCCTTGTGGTCGTGACCATTTGTTGACATTCCAGTTACTGTAAGCAGCAATCGCAGTAGCCCATAAGGTGAACGCCATTTACCACCTGCCAGGTGTACTAGGTAAGAGAGCTCGGGACAGGTGGTGAAATTAGGATGCTGGCCCTTCCTCGCGAGAACTCAAGTTAAAATCTCCGCCGATAATTAAGTGCCCATATCGACCCAGAAGAAGCGGCGAGATTGTTTAAGAACGAAATTGTGAGAGCTCTCGTCGTTGGTCTGTGCCGGATGGCGCATAGACATTCATTAATCTGACAACGTGTACTGTTAGTGGTAGGCCTCGTGTGGCTGGAAGTAAGAGACGTCCTCTACTGCAATGCCGTCGCGAACGATAACCGCTGCTCCACTATCTCCGCCGGCACGATTATATGAACTACGTTGTCAATGCGTACACAAAGGGCCAGTTAGCACACGAGTCGCAGAACATAAATGCTACGTGCGATTAGTGAGGCATAAACGTAACCGTGGACGGCCTGTTATTGATAGTTCTTCCGGGTTATATGACCGTGGTCCATGGAATACTTCTATTCCTAACGTTTCGTTCAATACTACGTTGGACATCCTCAGAGGTATGGCTGGTCCTGTTGAGTCCTACCGACTGACGAGTTGGGTGTCGGAGAGCGGCCTAAATACCGAGGAAAGTGGGCGTGGTCTAGCTTGCACGTAGTAGCAGAGAGAAAACTAGTCAAAGATAAAATGTAACTATAGATAATAGTCAGTCATAGATAAAAAACACTTGTCGATTCTGTAACGCCACTTTCCATCTCTCGCTTAATTTCTAGGCCTCTTCTTTTCTATTAAAATTCAATAGCCTCCCTATACAGTCGTGGATAATAGTTCGTGGTAGCACTTAAAACCGTAGTTTCAGAAAACTTAACTGCATAGTCACCGAACTGAAGTGCATGTTCCGCAACGGCCGATTTATCTATTTTACCCAGTCGGCAAAGACTTTTATGCTACTTTACCCTCGTATTCACACTTCTTTTTGTAGTACCAATATAGACCTTGCCACAAGTACACGGAAATTTATACACACCGCTAGATGATAATGGTGGCCTTCTATCTTTAACAGAACGAAGTACTTGTCCTACTTTTCTGGTAGGTTTGAATACCGGTTTCACTTTATGTTTCAGCAAACGTTTGCCGATTCGATCTGTAACCTTACTAATGAAAGGTAAAGACACCGTGATCTTCCATTGTTGTGTACCATCCTTGTCCTTTGGCCTGCTGTAATTAGGTCTTAAAACTCTATTAATTTCTTTGTTTGAGTACCCATTCTTTTCGATGGCCTATTTCAGATGATTCAGTTCTGTATCCAGATGTTCCGGCGTACAAATCCGTTTTGCCCTGTCCACTAAACTTTTAAATCCACCTCTTTTTTTGTTGTGGGTGATGATTGGAGTTCTTATGTATCTATCAGTATGTGTGCTCCTCCGAAACACTTTATGTTTTAGACTGCCATCGGTCTGTCTCATGACTAACACATCGAGAAACGAAATAGCCTGGTCTTTTTCCACTTCAATGGTAAACTGAATTTTAGGGTTTATGCTATTAAGATAGTCAAAAAATTCGTCTAAGGCTTTTTTACCGTGTGTCCAAACCACGAATGTATCGTCTACATAACGATACAAAACAACATGGTTTCTTATTTGCTTTATTCAACACTAGTTGTTCAAATTTCTCGATGTAAGAATTGGCAATCGCAGGGATCAATGAGTTACCCACGGCAACACCATCCACTTGCTCATAAAACTCCTCATCCCACTGAAACTGACTAGATGTGAGACAGTGTCTAAACAAAGCGGTCAAATCTTCAGTGAAAACTTCCGTTATGTAAACCATAACTTCATTGACCGGAATCATAGTAAACAGAAATACAACATCAAAACTGACCAAAATTCCTTCAGGAGCCAAGGTTAGACCTTCAATTTTCTCAATAAAATGACTAGTTTTCTCTCTGCTACTATGTGCAAGTTAGACCACGCCCACTTTCCTCGGTATTTAGGCCACTCTCCGACGCCCGACTCGTCAGTCGGCAGGACTCAACAGGGCCAGCCATACCTCTGAGGATGTACAACGTAGAATTGGACGAAACGTTAGGAATAGAAGTATTCCATGGACCACGGCCATATAACCCGGAAGAATTATCAACAACAGTACCATCCGGCCGTGAAAGCCTTCATTGTATGATTGTGGACGGCCTATATTGTTCAAAGAGACCCGTGTGTTCGCGAAAGAGTGCAGGACGCGCCAACGAAAAACAATTAAAGAGTCAATTGAAACCATTAAGCAATCAGGCAACATCAACAGAGAGCGGCTACAAGCTTCTGGCATCCTGGCAGCAGACTGTCGCTGTCCAACGGTCCGCGAGTGGTCGCAGGGCAGAAGTGTCACCGGGCACGGACGCGACAGCCTATACAATGAGCTACAGCGGAAGCGCATTTCCGCGCACAACGGTAAAAAAAACGACTTTCCGCCCAGGAGCCAATCACTACGAGCCAGCTAGCCCAAGAACATATTTCCTATCCTCCCCCTTCCGTCATGACTAGCCTCTTATATTCTAGGGCTAATAAAGCTTCAAAATGATATGAGGCACTGAGACATATTCTCTCCACCAAAACTAGTCGCGCCATGGGGAAGGTCGTTGTAATAAGAGCGAAACGTTGGATTTAAGTTCTTAATTAAGTTATTTTATATAATAAAGTAATACAACACACAGAAGAATTTTAATCTTCGTAACAGAAAGATTTCTGAGCATAACAAAATTAGGAAAGCTTGCCTGTAAGGCAGCAAAACTCTTCCGAGGAACAAATATCAATATCACCTTTTACACAAATAACGAAATAAAGTGCAAAGTCATCTTCAGCGCTTCAAAATATCCAAACAGTCGATCAGGGATATAAAAGAGTAGTTGCAGTCTACGCCCAAAGAGATAAATAGACTACTCACGCCGGCCGTAGTGGCCGTGCGGTTCTAGGCACTACAGTCTGGAGCCGAGCGACAGATACGGTCGCAGGTTCGAATCCTGCCTCGGGCATGGATGTGTGTGATGTCCTTACGTTAGTTAGGTTTAATTAGTTCTAAGTTCTAGGCGACTGATGACCTCAGAAGTTAAGTCGCATAGTGCTCAGAGCCATTTTTGACTACTCACGAAGAGATATCAATAATACGAGTCCCAGTAAACATGGAAACCCTTCGTTTAAATATCTTAAGCACGTTCACCTCTGCCTGACATGTTGCTGAAGATGAACATGAAGTAACAGACATAGCACACAACTTACAAATACTGTATCTGGCCAACAAAGTCAAGAAACTGAACTAACTCGGAGAAGAAGAAGTTTATACCCACAGGTGCACTTCCTCAAATGGCGTGTTAAACGATCAGAGCTACCCAACAAAATGTTTCTAAGAAATTTCCGTAAATTATTTGTGCCACCAGCTCAACACATGCATTCGTGGAGTAATCATAATAATAATACCAAAAAACAAAATTCCTTTCCGATAAAAAATTCCTTTCCAATAAGAAAATTTTATTGCTGAATCTGATATGTCATTCACTTCTTGCTCTATTAATTATCAAATGTTAGAAAGTTGTATCTATCTGTTAACTGTGAGTGAAATATGTGTTACTAGTGCCTCTAAGAAATTAGTTCCGTATCACATTAATAACTTACACTTTAATCTAGTCATCATTCTTTCCCTGCTAGTCAGTCTCTGCTCCACATGGCAGATAACATTCATGTCAATTTAATGCAATTATTTTATATTCCTTTTAAAAAACCTTATTGGGAAGATTTCTGTACACACGTTATATATTGAGAGCATTTTTTAGTGATACAGGAGTTTATCTGCTTTAAGAGCATAGATAAAAAATTTATAAACATGTCCGACTGCAGAATTTTTTTTTGGAATACGTAAGGAAACTCTTACTCGACTTTAAGTGTAACTTCAGATGTAGAAAGACCAATTAGTTTGCCACGGTGCACAAGTACATCCATCAGTGGACCTAAGAGTGTTTGTGCTTTGGAAATAAAGGTGGAAACGCGTGGTAGAAAATTTAAGAGGCAAGCTGCAGCATTCAAAACGCAGTCGATTAAAACGTTATGCTGATGAAGACGTATTACGTTAGCGGATGAAAGCCCAAAACGCGTCGTTGCATAAAATGAAGTTCCACAGAAAATGGGCTACTTCCCGTACTTCATCAAGTAATAGACGACGGCATCTGCTTGAAACGCTTCTGTTTAGGTTTGAACAACAAATTTTCAATCCAATCTTCAGAAAATATCCTACAGTGCCGAGTACGTCTTGTGTTAATACTTTAGGGACAGGACAAAAGAGTTAAAGACGCGCGGACACACACACACACACACACACACACACACTTCACACTTTTCTGTGTATGGGAAATTGCACGGATGACTGATAATACTGAAAGGGATCGGAATGTTTTGTAAAATTTCTTCTACATCTACATCTACATCTACATCTACATCCATACTCCGCAAACCACCTGACGGTGTGTGGCGGAGGGTACCCTGAGTACCTCTATCGGTTCTCCCTTCTATTCCAGTCTCGTATTGCTCGTGGAAATAAGGATTGTCGGTATGCTTCTGTGTGGGCTCTAATCTCTCTGGTCTTATCCTCATGGTCTCTTCGCGAGAGATACGTAGGAGGGAGCAATACACTGCTTGACTCTTCGGTGAAGGTATGTTCTCGAAACTTTAACAAAAGCACGTACCGAGCTACTGAGCGTCTCTCCTGCAGTCTTCCACTGGAGTTTATCTATCATCTCCGTAACGCTTTCGCGATTACTAAATGATCCTGTAACGAAGCGCGCTGCTCTCCGTTGGATCTTCTCTATCTCTTCTATCAACCCTGTCTGGTACGGATCCCACACTGCTGAGCAGTATTCAAACAGTGGGCGAACAAGCGTACTGTAACCTACTTCCTTTGTTTTCGGATGGCATTTCCTTAGGATTCTTCCAATGAATCTCAGTCTGGCATCTGCTTTACCGACTATCAACTTTATATGATCATTCCATTTTAAATCACTCCTAATGCGTACTCCCAGATAATTTATGGAATTAACTGCTTCCAGTTGCTGACCTGCTATTTTGTAGCTAAATGATAAGGGACCTATCTTTATATGTATTCGCAGCACATTACACTTGTCTACATTGAGATTCAATTGCCATTCCCTGCACCATGCGTCAATTCGCTGCAGATCCTCCTGCATTTCAGTACAATTTTCCATTGTTACAACCTCTCGATACACCACAGCATCATCTGCAAAAAGCCTCAGTGAACTTCCGATGTCAGCCACCAGGTCATTTATGTATATTGTGAATAGCAACGGTCCTATGACACTACCCTGCGGCACACTTGAAAACACTCTTACTTCGGAAGACTTCTCTCCATTGAGAATGACATGCTGCGTTCTGTTATCTAGGAACTCTTCAATCCAATCACACAATTGGTCTAATAGTCCATATGCTCTTACTGTGTTCATTAAACGACTGTGGGGAACTGTATCGAACGCCTTGCGTAAGTCAAGAAACACAGCATCTACCTGTGAACCCGTGTCTATGACCCTCTGAGTCTCGTGGACGAATAGCGCGAGCTGGGTTTCACACGACCGTGAACTTCGTGAACTGAATGTTAAGGAGATGTTGCTACCTTTCTGTGCCTCAGAAACGGAAAATCAGAAGACAATAAAACACACTACTTCATATTTCAGATGATCGCACTTAACGAGCTGCTTCGACTAAACGAGGCACTTTGATCGATAAATGCACTAAAATTTATGTAGTAGACATAGCGAAACAGGACTGTTATTTTAGAAGCCCTATAATATTTCGGGGCTTCACTAGCAGGGCTACTAGGAGTATGTGGCTAACTTTCAGTTAGTACGCTGCAGTTTGACTGCTTCACTGACCAGACCAAAAAATGTAGACAAATGTAAAGTTTGAAATTCCTGGCAGATTAAGTCTGTGTGCTGGACTAGGATTCGAATCCAGAACCTTCCGTTTTGATCGTGACCTAACCGACTGAACTACCTAGCATGACTCACAACCTGCCCTCACAGCTTTACTTCTGCAATGGAGACCACAACTGTTCGTAGGGACAAGAACAAATTCAGAAAAGGTGTAATACAGGAGGAAAGGACAGACAAATATCAAGTGATGGAAACTGAAAGAGAAACCCAAGAGACACACAGGGAGAAGATTAAGACATAACTACATAAAAACGAAAGGAAGGATGAAGAGAAATAATGGAGGAGGTTCAAACAGGCTCTAGATAACGTAGCGGAAGAAACATGTGGAAAGACATCAGCGAAAATCAGACACACAGAAACTCCATGGTTGAAAGAGAGAATTTCAGAAGCTGTCAAGAGAATAGTTCAAAAACAGAACGGAACATAATAGAGAAAAATGGAAAAGACTAAGAAGAGCAGTAGGGAACATTATAGTGCTAGGAAGATACCTTGAAAAAAAAAAAAAAAAAAGGTTACAAAAGAAATAGAAGAGAATTTTAAGGGTGACATGAAGATACTGTACTGTGTATTAGGTAACAGGAGGAGGTAAAAGGGAAATACTTCAGAAGTTATCAATATGAAGGACAGAATGAAACAAATACATGTGATGATATAGATGGAGAGGAAAGAAATGTCACAATCACAGAGGAAATTTAAAGGAAAGATCTGTAGCTGTTAGATGCAGAGAATGCTGTATTAGAAATGAAAAATGGCGAAACTCCTGGATTAGATGAGATCACAGTTGAAATGATGAAAACTGGGGGACCTATCGAAATTCAGGGGCTGTATAGATAAATGAGCATCGTATGGACATATCTAAAGATACCTAAAAATTCGACAAAAGCAATTATTTCACTTATAAGAATGGTAACAGGGCGCTGTGTGAGAATTACAGAGGAACAGCATTATTGTTCTACATCATGAAAAGATAATTTTACAGAAAATCAGGAATAAGATTGAAGCACAATTAAGGGAGGAACAACAAGGATTTCGACACGTAAGGTCAACTATAGCTGCCATATTTGCCGTCAGACATATTGTAGAAAAGAAATGGGAATTTAGGAACGACATCGTAATTGCATCCATGGATATGAAAAAGGCTTATGACACTGTTAGAAGGGAAGAGATATGTCCAGGTCTGAACAGACTGGAACTGTCAAAACAAATGCAACGGAAAACCAGAAATATATAGGAAAATGCCTGAAATGTTTTATAATAGACGGCAAAAAAACATAAGGGCATAGAACGGATGCAGGGGTTCGGCAAGGAAGTGTGCTGTCACCAGTGATTTTAAGTATAGTCATGGTTCAAATGGCTCTGAGCATTATGGGACTTATCTGCTGAGGTAGCCGGCCGGTGTGGCCGTGCGGTTCTAAGCGCGTCAGTTTGGAACCGCGTGACCGCTACGGTCGCAGGTTCGAATCCTGCCTCGGGCATGGATGTCTGTGATGTCCTTAGGTTAGTTAGGTTTAAGTAGTTCTAAGTTCTAGGGGACTGATGACCTCAGCAGTTAAGTCCCATAGTGCTCAGAGCCATTTGAACCATTTGAACTGCTGAGGTCATCAGTCCCCTAGAACTTTGAACTACTTAAACCTAACTAACCTAAGGACATTACACACATCCATGCCCGAGGCAGGATTCGAACCTGCGATCGTAGCGGTCACGCGGTTCCAGACTGTAGCGCCTAGAACCACTCGGCCACCCTGGCCGGCGAATAATCATGGACAACATCATAAGGAATGCTCGCCAAGGATCAACAGCAGATGATATGAAAATTATAGAACATGCAGACGATGTGATATTATGGGACGAAAATGGGCAGAAAATGGAAGAACAGCTAAACACCCGGCAGAGAACAATTGAAGAAGCGGGCATGGAAATAAAATCAGCAGGAAAAAATGAAAAGAAAATGAAGGATGTAAGTTGCAATGGTAAAATTATTAAAGAAGTAGATGCTTTCAAGATGCCAACGGCTTTGCCGCAGTGGTAACACCGGTTCCCGTCAGATCACCGAAGTTAATTGCTGTCGGGTTGGGTGACCATCTGGTCTGCTGGCCGCTGTTGGCAAGCGGGGTGCACTGAGCCCTTGTGAGGCAAACTGGGGAGCTACTTGACTGAGAAATAGCGCCTCCGGTCTCTTAAACTGACATACGGCCGGGAGAGCGGTGTGCTGACCACACGCCCCTCCATATCCGCATCCATTGACGCCAGTGGGCTGAGGTTCAAATGGTTCAAATGGCTCTGAGCACTATGGGACTCAACTTCTGAGGTCATCAGTCCCCTAGAACTTTGAACTACTTAAACCTAACTAACCTAAGGACATCACACACATCCATGCCAGAGGCAGGATTCGAACCTGCGACCGTAGCGGTCCCGCGGTTCCAGACTGTAGCGCCTAAAACCGCACGGCCACTCAGGCCGGCAGTGGGCTGAGGATGACACAGCGGCCGGTCGGTACCGTCGGGCCTTCCAAGGGCTATTCGGATGGAGCTTAGTTCTGTAGTTTATGACTAAAAAAAGACCCATGCGAAATTCTTTCCTTAGTCACCTCTATTCTGTAGTTTCTGCTCAATGGATATCC
The DNA here is from genome assembly GCF_023898315.1 of Schistocerca nitens. NCBI lineage: Eukaryota > Metazoa > Arthropoda > Insecta > Orthoptera > Acrididae > Schistocerca > Schistocerca nitens. Next base: position 28,273,735 of record NC_064614.1, read on the forward strand.
AATAATTTTAGAGTAAGTGCTGTTTCATGCAAGCACAGCGATAATTATGTTCGGATACATAAATTTGTTTACGTATCAGCATTCCAAACTGTGATACTGCATTGAAAAAAAGAAAAGCATTTAGGTTGACCATTTGCGTAAAGCTGGAAACCCCGATTTGAGTCCCCGTCCGGCAAAAGTTTCATAGTCGTCATTTGCTTACACAGCTGATGGTTGTATTCGCAACTGTGATTACATTTCAAATTTTCCATAACAACTCAAGTCACTGCAGTGCCTGTTTCTTCACACAAGCATTCATGTCCTATGGAACACTACAACGTTCTGCTTAACGGCTCACGCTCTGCAACATCGCATTTTTTAATGCGCTGCGTACCGAAGAATGTTGGCAACACATTTTAGGTGCCTATTTGTCTTCTGTACTACTGTAGGCACAATACATCCATCGATAATTAATAAATGAGAAAGAATTGCGATATTTTTCGTCCAGCTTTGAAAATGTCAGAATTAAATGAAATGTGACTCCACATCTACGTGTAATATTTGTCTGCTTCTAGCGTACCACACAAACAAAGGAAATTAATTTTGTCGATATTTCTATGAATTCGTAAAAAAATTCTAATGAACATGATATTTGACGAATAATATATCATTCCGAAAAGCAATTACGCAATGTAAATTGTGTGCGCCCTACCGCTTTCCTCGAAATTTTTCCTCACGGTCTGAAACGGAGCGGCACTTTCCAGTCTGGTGTTATAAAGTTTTCTCTTCAGCTTTAAAAAGAAGTAAAGAGAAAAGGAAAAGCTCATTCGACTGAGGGATAAAGAAACTCTAATTCAAAGTATACGAACATTCCCTCTGAACGCAAATGACGCATTAAATGTAGTATTCATCATCAGAAAATTTCCTGCAGGGACTGGTTAATATCACGTAAGATGTCAGCGCCTTACATTTTCACCTGATTTTAATTTTATTTTTGAATGTTAGAAAGAAACGCTTGTCGAAGCATTGGAGAATATTAAGATCCAAATAAATTCGCTTGAAATAGGGGATGAAAGGCAATTTTGGAGACAGAACTATGAAAACTGGTCTTTGTTTTCTCAGTCATAAACAACGAAATATGTTTTTTCTTATTTAAATTCGACGACTGAGGGGATAAAATAGTGAGTGAAAATGTTTTGAAAAGAATTCATTATAAGAAATACTAAAGCATTTGTAAAGCTACACCTATCAAAATCGGTATTTCACTTCTCGGTTGGAAATAAAAAATATATGTGGTTCAGTGCTTTTGGAAATTCAAGTTCCTAAGGAGTGAAGTTGGGGCTTAAATTTTTATGAAATTATTTTATTATGAAAGCATTTGCTAAGGTAAACCTATGAACATTTGTATTTCGTTTCTCTGTTATAAATTTAAAAAATGCGTGTTCCACTGCTTTTGGAAATTCAGCCTCTTAGGACGTGAAGCAGAATGTGAAAAAATTTTAGAAAATATTTCGTTACATTATAAAATTCTTAAAGCGAAATCTATTAAAATTGGTATTTCACTTCTCGGTAAGATACAAAGAAATATATGTTAGGGTATGGAAGTTGCTATGGAAATATCACCAAAAGAACTTAAAAGACATGAAAACCTTGGACTGGCGGAACCAGAATTGCTTTTTGGTCAGAAGTACATTCGGAAAAGACCATGCTTCTATGGCCTTAATTAGCTGATGTTGCAGTCTGTGAACAACTTAAAAGTTTTTTTTATAGGAAACCAACGGAAAGAAAGAAAAATTTGTGCAGACAGTGAAGCAGCGTGCGCTAAGCTAATAGAGTGTAAATATGTGTGAAGTGAGCATTCGGATGCGCGGAACGACAATTCTGTCGGCAACATCTCCTGCAGCTCAGGTCACATGATTTTGAGCGGGCGCATTTTTAGCCAGAAAAGCACTTTACGTATTTTGAATGTTATTTCTTTGCTGCTACAGATAGATCACATTCTGATGTATCATGAAACTTTGAACACACGTTTTGCAGACATCTTAACAATTTCGTAACCAGGAAGTGGAGTTGGCTTCAATATGTGAAGAGCAATAATACCAAGTTATTTCTCCACAGTATGAAAGCGCACATTCTACTTTATTTACGTTTTTTCGTTAATGTGTTAAGAACTGACATCCAACAATATTTTTTACGTTTTCTATTGCACTTATTCATATTTTCGAATCAGTTCTAATTAATTACGTTGCAATGACACTATACAGGAAACAGTCCCACACAGAAATGCTTGTATACACACAAGGGTTGGAAAACTTGCCTAAATTGTATGAAATCAGTCACATTGTGATGTATAAATTTTATCTGCATACTGTCATAGCACCAACACGTATACAGTGACTGGCAGTTCACTCAGACACATTTGAAAACTTATAGAGCACTTTTCTCGTAAGCACATGGCCATAAAATCGCAGAAATTATCTCTGCAGTACAAGATATTATAATATTGGGTCTCGATACTTTTCAAAGTTTAAAGTTTCTCATATCAATTAGACATTTACAATTATACATATGTTATACATACATATCAAAAGTGACTGCTCCTCCTTTCGCATATTTCTCTTTACAACGGTAGCAACGACAATACTTCACCGTAACTATTACTAAAACTCAGACCTGCAGGAACGTGTATAAAACATCGCAGTTACGTGTAATATTCAAGTTTCGCTCTTACCGCAAGTTGTAGACAAGCAGTGTCGTCCCAGGATCACATGACTTGCCAAGTTTGATGCCGAGAACGTGCGTAGTAGATTATGCACAGTCGGTGCAAATGATGTGTGTCGCTTTGTATCGGAAGAGATTCTCTCCGGTTTCGAGCCGCTATCGCAAGTGGTAAAGGCTGCCAGTCTTGCTTGCGAGATGAAAGCAGAGCTCACAGTTTTAAGCATAATTGCCAAAAACTATTACGGACCTCTGGTACAGAGCCGAGAAGATGGTCTGAATCAGAGGCTCAGGCGGTTCAGTGATCGTGTAGGCCGCAGAATCCTCGACTTATGCCCTAGGGTGGTTGGGTTTCGTGTTCCGCGAAATAGGTCTGCATGCAGAAGGCGACTACACGGGTAGCAGAGTCTGTGTGGAGTGGACTGGGCAGCTTTTTAGATTACAGGGTCTCGGGGAAAAACAAAGCGGGCTTCAGTCTCAAAGGGTGCAGGCGGAACACAGAAAGAACATAGATACAGGAACCATGACTACAACAGTTGTAAATTGTTGTAGCTCTGTTCCAGAGCTCCAAGCGCGAATGGAAAGCACGAGTGCTCATATCGTTATGGGCATTGAAAGCTGGCTAAAGCCGGAGATAACTTCAGCCGAAACTTTTGCGAAGAACCTAACGCTGTTCCGAAAGGATGAGCTTAACACAGTGGCGGTGGCGTGTTTGTTACTGTTAGAACAAGTTTATATTGTACCGAAATTGAAGTAGGTAGTTTCTGTGAATTACTATGGGTAGAGGTCATTCTGGGCAAACGGAATAAAATGATAAGTGCATTCCTTTACCGACCTCCCAACTCAGATGATATAATTGGTGAAAGGTTCAAAGAAAACTTGAGTTTGATTTCAAACACGTAACCGACTCATACGATTAAAGTTGGTGGTGACTTTGATACACCCCCGATATGTTGGCGAAAACATGTTTAAATTCGAAGGTACTCATAAAACATTGTCCGAAATTGTACTAAACGCATTCTCTGAAAATTATTTCGAGAACTTAGTTTATGAATTAATTTGAATAGTAAACGGTTGTGAAAACACGCTTCGCCTCTTAGCTAAAAATTATTCTGAGTTAATAACGAGCATCAAAATGGATTAGTAAAAACAGGGTTGCCGTAATGAGACTGAAAATCCTACAAAAGTAAAGGAAAAATACACCTACTCAAAAATAGGCCTTTCTGAGAGACATCTCCTTCCAAATTAACAATACAAGTGTAGACCAGATGTGGCTTGCATTCAAAGAAATATTATCGACAGCAACTGAGAAATTTCTAACAAATAAATTAACAAACGACGGAGACGATCCCCCTTGGTACACAAAATGGGTCAGAACACTTTTACAGAAACAACGAAAGAAGCAAGCCAAAATTAAATAACATAAAATCTCCAAGAGTGGCGAACTTTTGCAAAAACACGAAATTTCGCGCGGACTTCAATGGGAGAAGCTTGTGATAGTTGCCACAACGAAACTTTATCTCGAAATCTGGTACAAAATCGAAAGAGACTTTGGTTGTAGGTAGAGTGTGCTAACGCCAAGACACAATCAATGCCGTCTCTGCGCGATACCAACGGAAAAAATATTGATGACAGTGCAGTCAAAGCCTTCCAAAATTCCTTCACGAAAGTTGACGGACTAAATACTCTAGAATTCGAATCAAGATAGCTGCCCACATAAGTAACTTAGAAGTACACTATGTGATCAAAAGTATCCGGACACCCCCAGAAACAAATGTTTTTCATTTAGGTGCATTGTGCTGCCACCTACTGCCAGGTACTCCATATCAGCGCCCTCAGTAGTCATTAGACACCTCGAGGGAGCAGATTGGGGCGCTCCGTGGACTTCGAATGTGGTCAGGTGATTGGATGTCACGTCTGTACACGAGATTTCCACACTTCAATACATCCCTAGGTCCACTGTTTCCGATGTGATGGTGAAGTGGAAACGTGAAGTGACACGTACAGCACAAAAGCGTACAAGCCGACCTCGTCTGTTGGCTGACAGAGACCGCCGACAGTTGAAGAGGGTCCTAACGTGTAATAGGCAGGCATCTATCCAGACCATCACACGGGAATTCCAATCTGCATCAGGATTCACTGCAAGTACATGACAGTTAGGTGGGAGGTGAGAAAACTTGGGTTTCATTGTCGAGCGGCTGCTCATAAGCCACACATCACGCCGGTAAATGCCAAACGACGCCTCGCTTGGTGTAAGGAGCGTAAACATTGGACGATTGAACAGTGGAAAAACGTTGTGTGGAGTGACGAATCACGGTACACAATGTGGCGATCCGATGGCAGGGTGTGGGTATGGCGAATGCCCGGTGAACGTGATCTGCCAGCGTGTGTAACGCCAACAGTAAACTTCGGAGGCTATGACGTTATGGTGTGCTCGTATTTTTCATGGAGGGGGCTTGCACCCCTTATGGTTTTGCGAGGCACAATCACAACACAGGCCTACATTCACGTTTTAAGCGCCTTCTTGGTTCCCGCTGAAGAAGAGCAATTCGGGGCTGGCGATTGCATCTTTCAACACGATCGACCGTCTTTTCATAATGCACGGCCTGTGGTGGAGTGGTTACACTACAATAACACCCCTGTGATGGACTGGCTTGCACAGAGTCCTGACCTGAATCTATAGAACACCTGTGGGATGTTTTGGAGCGCAGACTTCGTGCCAGGCCTCATCGACCGACATCGATACCTCTCCTCAGTGCAGCACCCTGTGAAGATTGGGCTGCCACACCCCAAGAAACCTTCCAGCACCTGATTGAACGTATAAGGCTAAAAATGGGCCAATACCATATTGAATTGCGTCATTAGCGATGGAGGGCACCATGAACTTGTAAGTCATTTTCAGCCAGGTGTCCGGATACTTTTGATCGCATAGTGTGGATATCCTCGGTGTAGTGAAGTAACTTAAATCACTTGATCAAAGCAAGTCTTCTGATCCCGTCTGTATACCAATCAGCTTCCTTTCATAGTATAATAGGACACTGTTGCAATAGCTCCGTACTTAACAATCATGTACAACCGCTCGTTCGTCGAAAGATCCGTATCCTAAGAGTGGAAAGTTGCACAAGTCACACAAACATTCAAGTAAGGCAGTGGGAGTAACCCATTCAATGTTTGACGTCGATATGTAGCAGGATTTTGGAACGCATATTGTGACTGAACATTATTAGTTATCTGGAAGAGAAACGTCTGTCGGCACACAGTCAACACGGATTTAGAAAACATCGTTCTTGTGAAACATAACTAGTTCTTTACTCAAACGTAGTGTGGAGGCTACTGACAAGGGATTTCAAATTGATTCCATATTTATAGATTTCCATAAGGCTTTCGACAATATACCTCTCATGCGGCTTGTTGTCAGTTTGCGTGCTTATGGAATATCTTGTTAGCTATGAGACTGGATTAGTAATTTTCTGTCAGAGAGGTCACAGTCCGTAGTAACTGACGGACAGTAATCGAGTAAAACAGAAGTGATTTCTGGGTTCCCCAAGGTAGAGGTGAAGGTCTTTGCTGTTCCGTATCTATATAAATGATTTAAGAAACAATCTGAGCAGCCGTTTTAGGTTGTTTGCAGATGATGCTGTCGTTTAACGACTAGTAAAGTCACAAGAAAATCAAAACAAATTGGAAAACGATTTAGAAAAGATTCCTGTATGGTGCGAAATTTGGCCTAAATAATGAAAAGTGTGGGGTCATCCACATGAGTGCAAAAAATGAATCTGTTAAACTTCGATTGTCGAGCGGAGTGGCCTCGCGGTCTAGGGCGCCGGATTGCGCGGTCCCTGCCGCCGGAGGTTCGGGTCCTCCCTCGGGCATGAGTGTGTGTGTTGTTCTTAGCATAAGTTAGTTTAAGTTACTTTAAGTAGTGTGTAAGTCTAGGGACCGATGACCTCAGCAGTTTGGTCCCTTAGGAAGTCACACAAACTTGAACATTTTTGAACAAACTTCGGTTACATGGTAAATCAGTCAAATCTAAACACTGTAAATTCAGCTTAATACCTAGGAATTACAGTTAAGAAGTCCGCCTCGGTAAGTGAATGGTCAACTCGGCAGAACGCCATTGGAAAGGGCCCGGGTTCGATTCGTGGCTGGCTCGGAGATTTACTCCGCTCAGGGACTGGGTGTTGTGCTGTCTTCATCATCATATCATCCTCATCGACATCCAAGTCGCGGCAGTGCTGCCAACTCAAAAGACTTGCACCAGGCGATTAGTCTACCCGACGGGAGGCCCTAGCCACACGACGTTTTACAATTAAAAAAACTTGAATTGGAAAGAAAACATAGGGAATGTTGTGTGGAAGGCGAACCAAAGACTGCATTGCACTGGCAGAACACGTAGAAGGTGCAAAGGTTCTACTTAAGAGACTGCCTAAACTACGCTTGCCCGTCATCCTGTGGAGTACTGCTGCGCGGTGTGGACGCCTTACCAGTTAGGAATAAGGGAGTACATCGGGAAAGTTCAAAGAAGAGCAGCACGTTTTGTATTACGGAGAAATGTGGGAGGGAGTTTCGCGGACGTGATACAGAATATGGGATTGACATAATTAAAACAAAGCCGTTTTTCGTTTCGGCTAGAACTTCTCAAGAAATTTCAATCACCAATTTTCTCCGTCGTATGCGAAAATATTTTTTTGTCGGCGACCTACCTGGGGAGAAACTATCATCGCAATAAAATAAGAGAAATCGGAGCTCACTCGGAAAGATATTGGTGCCTCATTTTTTCCGAACTCTGTTCGAGATTAGAATAATGGAGAATTATTGTGGAGGTAATTCGATGAAATGTGATTTTCGGACAACATGGTTGTGGAGAGAAGCAGCGATTAGTATGATTAATCGGTAATCCAAGAACAGTCTTAATCGCATTTATTATTGTTATAATACCGCCAACCTGTTTCAACCCGACGTAGGGGTCATCTTCTGGGCGTTTACACCATTGGTCGAGTGCTGGTGGTGTCACTCATTTCTACATAACGGCAGTCGACCAATGATGTAAACGCCCAGAAGATGACCCCTACGTCGGGTTGAAACAGGTTGGCGGTATTATAACAATAATAAATGCGATTGAATTCTCAAAGAGCTTGGGTTTCGATCTTTCTAACTTGGAACTGATCAACTAAAACACCCTCTTCCCCACTCGGCTCTTCAGTCTCCAAACCTAACAGAACCCTAAAAGATGAATGTTAACAATTAAAGAAGATAACATAGGGATTATCCAAAGGTTAATACGAAAAATTTACAATAAAACATACGACAAGATTACAATACGTATTAAACACTAAAGAGAAATTTCTTGTTCGAAGGCAGCTAATCAAAGGCCTCTTTGACCGACAGCAAAATTTTGTATACAGTGCTAATAAGATAACTATTTGAGCGCAGACAGCCGGGACGCGCGACTGAAAACAAATAGGAAGCCGGGCTAGGAAACGCTCGAGAGTAGTGCACACGGCTGCAATTAAGCCAGGACCACGCTGCAAGAGGCCGCCGACACGAAACACTCTCCCAGAAACTCAGTAAGTGCTGTTAACAAATAACAAAGATAAGTGTCTGACTAGACTGTACTACACGTAAAGTTAGGATTTAACCATGCTTGTATTTATAGAGCGTTTTCAAAACGTTGACGCACCCTAGGAAATAAGCTTCGCTAACAGAAAACTACAGAAAGGGAGGTGTAACTTCTTCCAGAAAGAAATATAATAAACAACTAGATAGGGTCTTATCATTAGCTGGAGCTCACAACATGCTTAAAAGAGCAGTAATATAGTAATACCAGAGAGCCCACCAGCTTCCAAAACAACGTGAAAGCAAACATTACATTACATCTACAACAACAGTTGTTGAAGTTGACATTTCATCAGAAAGAAACCCAAGGAATTTCGCAGAGTGAGAAGCTAGTAGCAAATAGAAGCGTTTCTGCGAAATGGGTCATTGGAATGTGCGGTGTCGCATGCGCTCGACTGTTGATACAATGTGCAAGACGGCTGCAATGATGACGAAACGTGTGTAACAAGTGAAATGATATTGAAATAGGTGTCGAACCGTCTAGTCATCATCCTTCTATGACAGAGAGCCATAAATCCTGTCCCCGATGAAACGTAGTAAAGGACAATAGTTGTAAACGGAGCGGGTACTAAAAGTGATTACGTACGTGGTAGATCATCCACATAACAGTGAAAAAAATTATGAAGAGATTCAAATAAATCCGCAGCAATATGATCGTGTAATTAATATGATCGTGTAATGCGTAAGTAAACTATACATTTTCAATGGGGTACAAGGAGAACTTGTCACAAAAACTGCTCTTTCACGGGTTTCAAGGGAGGTCGATAGAATTTACAGGATGTGGGTGGCTGTGACCTACTATGTTATGCACATCAGATTGCGTGTGACTTACATTACAGTGGTTTCAAGGGAAGCAGTCGTCGGTTGCATAACACAAAAGAGTGCTGCTGAATCGGAAGATGTAAGATTACAAAATTTCCAGCAAAGCGCCAACTGGAAGATTTAAATCAAACTGCGGAATCGGCCCAAAAATTTGTAGATGAGATAGACAAATTTATACCATCGTTCAGGAAGGAAGCTGTTTTCATCACCGACCAGTCGGGTTTTGAAGAGGAAATGCATGTGAAAGGAATCCTGGAAATTAGAGGTACGTAGAGAGTTGTATCTAGATCAGCTAGCAGCAATGCCATAAACTATTCCCATACAATTATGCCGGCTGTTAAACTGTGTGGTAAATTGGTTGGAAAGTTAGTATTTCTCGTACAAGAAGTTGGAGGTGCTCTGACCGCTAAGATTCTTTCTCATCTTACAAGGGCAGCCGGTAATATTTGTGTCACAGCAGGCACTAGTGGGAAAGTGTGCGTACGAGAACTACAGCACTGATTTTGGCCAATAGCTGGTCAAAATAGCCTGCTTTTCTCGATTTCTGGTCTGTGTATATAATCATAGAGCAATCTAAAGTCGTGAAAAGTTTGGGACATTATGTTTCATAACACCAGGAACCAGTTAATAAGTTCAGCCTCCGGATGTTTGTTTTTTCTGTGCCTGTAAATCATATTGTCGCTCTAACCGCAGCTACGCCGTACAGGGTAGCCGATTTCACGATAAGCTCCACCACAGACTGTTTCGCATCTGGTTATATTTCAACACATTCCAACATTTATCGTCACGCAGTAACACCAGTAAGATTCTATATGCCTTTTTTAAGAGTGGATACCAAGCCGAATGTCCTGCATGGTTTGTAGCTCCCATGGAGTTCGCCTTCGTATTGATGGTGAGAACCTTTGTGATTGCTGTGGCGCGCCATTTTTTATTCGTTGCTAATGGTGAAAGTTAATAGTCAGTGAGCCGTGTCGCATTGAAATCGTTATACCCCGGCACCTATTTGGGCGGATATGTGCACGATTAATGCAGAAACCGGCAATCACTAAAGAAAATTGGCGACCTTCATGTAGGATTATTTTCCACACATGTTTTAAATCAGCAGATCCCGTATCTCCTCAGTGACAATATTAAAGAACAGCCACGCGTGCTGACATGCTGCTTTATGTATCATTCATTGTCCCGACTACTTTTACGCCGTAGATTCCAGCAGCGCTTGGTCAAGTCTGTAAATATGAAATGCTCAAGTGGGACCGTTTCCTCCCTGTGACAACGCTCAGTCTCTTGCTCTCAATGCTGAGCAGTGCACTTTGTCGAAGACATGAACGGGGAATGCAGACAGGTGGTGATAGGTGGGAATGTGGATGGGCTCGGAGTCGCACCGAGACAGTCCGCCCAGTTGTAATAAACAATATGTGCGGGTGGTGCAGTGGTTAACATAAGTGCCTAGAAAGCAGAAGATCCACGATTCGAATCCAGATATAGCGCACATTTCTCACTCTTTGGCCGGTTCCGGATTAAATACGCATGCTGCGTATATCAATAGTTCCTTCCCTTTCCTTTGTGGCCGCTTCACCTTCAGTTTACATAAGATGTGTCTTGGCTGCGGGTTCTGCGTAGCGTCTCTTTTTTGGAGATGTCCGAGAGAACAGACATCACGCAATCATATACTTTATTGTTGTTTCTGTGTCTGATGATGAACTTTTTGGGGTTATTTGAATTGTGTCGTTATTCGTAAATTTTCTACCAGGCCAATATTACCTTATAAGCTGATATTAATTTGCTATCTTAATAGAGACAGGATTTTTGACGATCAAAGTTCCCAGTACTAAACCTCTGCCCTGTATTTGCAGTTATTACCGACTCTCTGGTCGGTTATTCCCAGCCTCAGATTTATGAGATGTTACTTTATTTAAAATTAATTTTTTTAATATTTTAAAGGGAGAGTTTATCAATGTTACCTTAAAAGAAATTTACGTTTTTCATAAACTTTTCTTCGTCTGGGTGGGTCGACCCGTGTTCTTACCTTATTGGATTTATTTTTAAGACACATTCAAAAATGGTTCAAATGGCTCTGGCGCTATGGGACTTAACATCTGAGGCCATCAGTCCCCTATAACGTAGAACTACTGAAACCTAACTAACCTAAGGACATTACACACATCCATGCCCGAGGCAGTATTCGAACCTGCGACCGCAGCGGTGGAGCGGTTCCAGACTGAAGCGCCTAGAACCGCTCGGCCACACCGGCCGGCTGAGACCCTTTGTATATGAGTTTTTGAAGTACGCGACGAGTGCGTACTGTGGCGCATTTAGACTAGTAGGCGATGCCCGGATGTGAGTCCCGACTCCCGAGGTGTCACTTGGGAATAGTCTAATTGTTCATAGCTTCACCATTTGAGTACTACTCTGCAAGTATTTTCGACAGTAACATGAGAAATTTATCGATTACTACCAGTGTACTCTACTTCACTGTGAATGGTGCCCATTTTCTAACTTACGACAAGATTTCCGTAAGAAGATTTGGAATGCTGCAACTGGGTCAATTGCAATCGTCATGAAGCAACGGCGAGAAAGGATCTTACAGCAACCAAAGTTGTTCTGTTGCATTGAAACTCTTGTGGAGATACAGTGGTCAGCAATGGCAGATTTAATGAGTAGCAAAGGGTGAGTGCAGCTTTCGTGTTCTCTGAGAAGTACTTCCACAGTGCATTTGAGCTGATCCTTATACTCTGAATGGCACTGTTGAGCTGCTTCACGCATATCAGTCTATTGCAGCAATAGGTAGGGGATGGAACGTCATTTTCATATTAGGATTCCGCAGGCTACCGTCTATTGTTAGCGGGACATTGTTAGCAGAAGAAAGTACATGTACCCCTTGCCTAATTTTTTTTTTTATAAGCCGGGCGCGTTATTAACTGTCGTTCAAGACTAGTCTAAATGGACGAGCCCCTTAGGCAATCTCGCAGAACTGGAAAATGCATGTGTTCTTTGTCCAAATGATGTAAGCACTCTTGTGATTTATGACGGCTAATGACAACTCGAAGACAGTAGGTACAATTGCTTGTGAGTGGACTTGCAGAAATCTCAAGGAGCTTCAGAATTCCAACCAACCAGAATCTATATTACTAAACCACTATCCTGGAACTAGGAATAGTCGCAAGTTCCATATCTAACGCTTTCCATTCAAGGGGCAACAAATTAATGTTTCGTGTAATTATTTACTGAATTTAAAAATATAAAATTTGGTTATCTATTAAATCAGCTATAGTCTTAGGTTAAAGTTTTAACACAATAAGACAAGTATCTCCGTACAAAATTGTTTCTCTTCAAGCAGCGTAACTGACGCGCTCAAATACCCAGCATTTCTTCATCCAGAATTTGAGAACGAGTGCACTTTGCGACTATCAGTAAGCATTAAACATAGTTTTAAACTTTTACGGAGGTTTATCTCGCTGTTCATGTAGTAAAACTTCAGCATCAGACATGCCGTTTCAATTCACTACCTTTATATTCCGACTTTACTCGCTACACAATTTGCAGACAGTATCCACTTGTCCAGTCAAATCCACCTGTCAAGTTATATCACTGTACGACATATAATTCAGAAGTGTGACGTCATAGATATTCAGATGCGTGAAAAACTAGCTTCTACTTAAAACGCCGTGCAGCAAAACGTTTTAATTTATTCCTTCTTTACTACTAACTCTATTTGCAACAAGTTTTCCTCACTGTATCTACATCTGTTACTGAATCTACCTATAAAATTGTACCATTTTAGGACACATGGCACTGGAGATACATCATATACATCGAACAACGTGAGAACCTAGGTTCTGCTTAATATGGAGCGCAAATTACTTGATCTATATCCAGAACGTTTCATAATAAAAGCACTTAGCTACATCCAACACACTTTAAACTTAATATCAAAGCTTGCTTAAAATTTTTCTCGCTTTCATGATTAAGTCCAATATTTAACTCGTCAACTAATTTGTAAAGCAATCACAGGTCTGAAGCTGCTTTATACTTGTGAGTTTCGTTCTCAAAAGAATCGGGGGATTACTGGTATCCAAAACCGGCAATCAACTTTTTCCTCTTCATGTAGTTGACAGAAGCTGAGAGGGTGCGGAAATTCATTATTTTGTTCTCTCCATGCATTGGGTTAAGGGCTGCTGATTCCAGATGACTCTCGTTCATATACTTCATATAGATGACCATCAAGGGTGAAGGAGACTCCCATGATTGCGTTGTCAGTCTGTTCAAAACATTACTTGTTAATTATTACATCGGCAGAGGTAAGAGCCCGCTCAAATAAAGCAGTGTTGTCCACAGTATAGTGAGACATGTGATCTTAGTTTCTTGGTAATGTCTTGAACTAACGACGAAAAACTAAATAGTAACCAATTCATAGTTTCAGTTATTAAAACCATTCGCAATTTAACTTATGCCGTGAAAAAAGCACTGACTCGTTGAAAAGTAAATAAAACTCTATGAAGCTGCATGATTAACCAAGAAACGGCTAATTCATTCGTCAGTAGAGAACTTTTAATAGTACAAAAATGTACGATTTCACAATGGAACAGTACTATATATCTGTCTATAGGTATATATACCTGTGTTCACTTCACTTGCTTTTTCTTCAGTTATTGCGTCCCACTGCAGTCACAAAGGGCGAGGAGACCCCCTTTCTTTTACATGCCGATTTATAGCAATTACCGCTGAAAGTTGAGGAATACACGGAACTTCAGATATCCTTGTTTCTGCGGATGGAGTACATTTTGAGTTCTTTTACGAATAAGTAAAGATACCCTCACAACTAGTGCCTGTTGAGAACCGCTTTTTTATGCTGAAATAAAATAATCCTGTTTGGCTTGGAGCACTGCGTCTCGCATTGAAAATTTCATTTTCATCGTCGGCACACCATCTGAGTGGGCAACGTCCATGTTGTTAAAAAGTATGACTGTTACCATTGACCTCGTCACATCTAATCCAATATTTAAATGAGAAGAATTGACCATGTGCACGACATGGAAAAGTACTATTGGCTCTATGGAAAGAAAGTTGTAGGTGCCTCCATTCGTAGCAGAATTACTGATATACAATCGATCTAACACATTACCTGTAGCAATCGTTCTGTTACGTTTTCTGCAACGACATGAAATATACCACAAAAATACGCTTTCGATAAAGCCACATGTTCTTTTATTATGGCACCTTTGTTGCCACATTCACAATGAGAAGATGACAACAGATTGTGAGCTAACATCCCAAAGATGTTCGGACTCACATGCAGTTCCCCTTCATTGAAATGTATTGGCTCACACTCGTCTAGGGGTTGAATCGCAAGTGTCGCATTACACGCCCTAAATTAGACGCTTGTGGCCCTTTGGTTAAATTGTCTGCTTGATGGCAAGCTTGCGAAATACTAAGTTAATGTAACATATAATAACAATAACAATAATATCGGGAACTAAGCTAACGACCCATAAATGACGTAGGCCACTCAGTTGCGATTTGGTTAGAATAATGTTTGTTCAGAAAGAAAACTGATAGTGAAAGTCGTCGTATTTAGAGTTACTGTTACACTCGAGCCCATATCCATTCGACATAGTTCGATCATTCACAATCTCATCGCGAAATACAATTTATCTACACGAAAGGTCGCAACATTTTCTAAGTCGTTTCACCTTCTAGCTGCCTAAAGACCGACTGTCCGCTTTCGCGTCTAATTCCGAACTGTACCCTTTGGTGTCGCCAGCCGAACTGTCCGCCTTCGCGTCTGCACCTGCACTGTCCCTCTGCCCGCCCCCGGCCGTGTTTCCCGCTCTCCGAATACCCTCGCTCAACTGGTTAGGGCAGTTCCCTTTCGTGAAGCCGTCCATCTGATTGGCTACATCTTATTCTACACTATTTTACATTTTATCATATTTAAATAACCGAAGATTGACCACTTTCACGTTCTAAATAAAGTAACAATAATATCCATTACATAACAAACGTTAAACTCTTTTACATAAAACCAATAGAATTTCCTTCTTAACTTTGAATTCCACGGCCAGTAACCTTGCACCTATGTGCTTCCTCACAAATAAAAAAGGACAAAAGTATATATGATGCACTAAACTTTGCAACAAATATTCTATTACCTAATGATTCAATAAGGTGTCATGCTGTCATCGTCCAATGTGTTCTGTGTGGAGAAAATGATGATCTGATGCTTAACTGTAAATACTGATAACTTAAATTTACTACATCTTTTAAACAAATGAAGTTATAGAGTTGATATTTACAACTGTCATGATACGCTGCTATATGAAATGTCGATCGTTAAGATCGACCAAAGCCTTCAGAGTTTAGCATTGAGGTCTTTGTTACAAAACTTGTGAATTTCACTTTAACAGTAAATCCTAAACTATTATACATATTATCAATATTCAAGTTTTATTGGGAACACCATGAAAATTTATGGAGGATGGCACATTAAAATTACTGTGGCTTCATTTCCTGCATTACTAAAGAATTAAATAATTTTCATAAATGCTTCCCTTTATGGCCGATCTTAGGTGCGCCATATTTAACACTGCTACGTCTCCTTGGCCACAAACGGTTTCTACAGGATTTCCCTATGATGTAGGTTCTCGTCTGTCTTCCCCCCGCACTGCAGCACTTGGGCCTCAATACACAATACACGCCTGTGAGTTTCCCCATCTCATGGTGAATCTGCACTCTTTGTGGCAGACAGTTTTGGACGACAGGGCTCGTTTCACAATTCCTGAAGGTTGACTCTTTTGGCCATATACTTAAATGAGAGCGAAATACTCGGTAACTCACATACCTCCACTTCACAACGTGTTGCGTGCCCTGTATGTAATTACGTAGCATCCAAATTTATAACACACAAATTGATAATACAATAACATAAATATTCCAAGCACCAGATCAATAGTGTTCTTATTTGTAGTGGTGTTGGTGCAACATGCTTTAAATTTGAAGAAACATATCTAACATAAATTATGAATTGCAGCATATTAACTAAATGTCAAATAAAACTATACATTTATCAGAATCGACTGTCTATTGAAACGCTGCAGAACTATGAACACTACTGCACTCACTTTCACAGAACCTTTTCGCCACAACGAAGTCTCCGGCGGCGCTCCACAGATTCGGAGCCGAGTACCCTGCCGGAAGCCTGTATGGCTCTGCATTCCACCGCCAACGTTTTTAGGGATCAAATCTGTTGAAATTTGAAACGGGTGTAGATACCAGAAAACAAATACTTTCCGAAACCACCCAGGATATGCACTGAACGCTTCCCCCAGTGGAATCAATACAAACAGATCTAAACTGCACAGTAAACAATTGATTTCTAGCGTTATCAAGATGCTCGTAAATTCTTCAATGATTCTGGCATGTTATTCAAGTCTCACTAGAGACATGCCTCTCGTGACAGATTCCCAATCGACTTCATCGGCAAATTCATATTTTCTTTTAGTTTCAATAACTCCCTTAGACTCAAAACTAATAACAAATATGAACAAATCTCCGCTTCGTTTAATTCCGTGCAGTGAAGCTGCGTACACAAATCACTATTCCATACAACAATAAATTATTCCCCCAAAACATTCTGAGATAAGTTGATAAACGTACATCGGTCTTCCTAGATAACCATTATTAATTTTCATTTTCCAAATTTCTCCGACCTCCAAGCACCCAAATTGGCGTGACTGTAACCTATAACTAACATAAAACCATCAGACGGCTCTAATCATTGTGGTACTTAACATCCCAGGTCATCAGTCCCCTAGACTTAGAACTACTTAAACGTAACTAACCTAAGGACATCACACACATATACCCCCAAAAACCTAATTTACGTGAATATTGTGCACTGAGTTTTGACTTGTTATATTTTACCAAATAATTGCGTTCTCCAGCCTCCTCGCACCCAAATGTGAGTCTTAACTATCTCTTTATAATTGCACAGACCTTCTGCCGAAAAAAAATCATTATGTGACGAAACAACAAACAAACCACAAGAAATCCTGAAAGAGAACATTGCAAATTACCCCTCCAAATAATCTTATAATCTAAACACAGATATAATTATTTCTTAACCTACTTTCCCCTTCTCTTCCATCTCTAGAGTACACATATCCTGCTCTATCCACTCCTCAATTTCGTACTAGTCTCAAAATAATTCACTAAATGCTTCTTTCGCTCCAATTTCATTTTTTCCTTTCTAGAACTCTCGGTATCTTAAACTTCTCTTGAGTCCCTAAATGAGGCAATAACAATCGTAATGTTCTACCGTACCATCGCCAATCAGAGTAAAATCACATTGCTTCTTAAGATACCATTCTGTCCAAATATCACTTTCTATATTAGAAACAAACTCACTGTATTCTCCCATAAAATCATCGATTCTAGTAACTACAACATCATTATTATGAAATAAAGCATTAATTTTTACTTCCACGTCATTACAAATACCTTCGCAAACAGCAATTTAAACAGCCATTGATACATCATACAACTCGCTAAATGAAACCTCATTTACTTCTCTCGACAAATCACCAATATAAGAACCGTTCATAGTTCTACATCTGCATCTATATCTACATGGATATTCTCCAAATCACATTTAAGTGCCTGGCAGAGCGTTCATCGAACCACTTTCACAATTATCTATTATTCCAATCTCGTATAACGCGCGGAAAGAATGAACACCTATATCTTTCCATAGGAGCTCTGATTTTCCTCATTTTATCGTGGTGACCGTTCC
The DNA here is from genome assembly GCF_023898315.1 of Schistocerca nitens. Taxonomy (NCBI): domain Eukaryota; kingdom Metazoa; phylum Arthropoda; class Insecta; order Orthoptera; family Acrididae; genus Schistocerca; species Schistocerca nitens. The sequence goes on from NC_064614.1 coordinate 28,291,658, forward strand.
TCCCTATGTAAGTTCGTGTCAACAAAATATTTTCGCATTTGGAGGAGAAAGTTGGTGATTGGAATTTCGTGAGAAGATTCCGTCGCAACGAAAAACGCCTTTATTTTAATGATGTCCAGCCCAAATCCTGTATCATATCTGTGACGCTCTCTCCCATATTTCACGATAATACAAAACGCGCTGCATTTCTTTGAACCTTTTTGATGTACGTCGTCAGCCCTATCTGGTAAAGATCCCACACCGCACAGCAGTATTCTAAAAGAGGACGCACAAGCGTAGTGTAGGCAGCCTTCTTAGTAGTCCTGTTACATTTTCTAAGTGTCCTGCCAAGAAAACACTGTGTTTGGTTAGCCGTCCCCACAACATTTTCTATGTGTTACTTCCAATGTAAGTTGTTTGTAATTGTAATACCTAGGTATTTAGTTGAATTTGCGGCTTTTAGATTAGACTGATTTATCGTGTAACTGAAGTTTGAGTTCCTTTTAGCACTCATGTGCATGACCACACACTTTTCGTTATTTAGGGTCAACTGCCAATTTTCGCACCATTCAGATATCTTTCCTAAATCGTTTTGCAGTTTGTTTTGATCTTCTGATGACTTCATTAGTCGATAAACTACAACGTCATCTGGCAAACAATCCTCTGCCATTTCATCACATAAATTGTAGCGATAGCATTGTGCAATTTCAGAATCAAGAGTACTATTAAATTCCGCTGCGTTTTGATTTAAACCTGAGTATAACACCTTTTCCTCTCCTACACGCTCCTGCGCCACATTAATTTCAGATCCACATTCATTCTCAAATAAACATTTAAGATTCACAGATCCAGACTTTCGGATTCACCTCCACTAGTAGAAAGATACACACAGATTCCTTTTTCTGAAGTGTCAACACCAGCAGCTTAAACTTTCTTAACTTCTGCGCATAAAACATCATTACTAAATTCCTTCAAAAATAATTCATCAATAACCGCCGATACATACACAAATTCATCAACAGCTGACGAGACTAATGTTACACCAAACTCATTAACCTCCTTAACAACTTCCGCCATCACAATAGCACCTGAAACATCATCGCCTTCATCACTATTATCGTTACCGTTGGTTAGTACCTCTTTAGAACTTTCTATGTCCGCCCCTATAGCTGAGTGGCCAGCATGACGGATTGCCGTCCCACGGGTCCGGTTTTGATTCCCTTCTGGGTCGGAGATTTTCTCCGCTCAGGGACTGGGTGTTCTGTTGTCTTCATCATCATTTCATCCCCATCTGGCGCGCAGGTCGTCCAATGTGGCGTCGAATGTAATAAGACCTGCACCAAGGCGGCCGGACCTGCCCCGCAGGGGGCCTCCCGGCCAATGACGTCAAACGCTCATTTCCATTTCCGAACTTTCTGTACCATGTAACTCCACCAAATTCAGCTCCATCCTCCTATTATCACATAGAATCTTTCATTGTATTAACATTCACACACTCTTTTGTCTCACATTCATAAAATAAATCATTTAGGCCTAAATCGCAGGATCGCCTTTATCATTATCTTTCATTATCTTAGGATTACACCTTTCACGTATGGTCTGAATTGAAAATTTATCTATTTGATTCTCATCTCTTATTAATTTCATTTCAGTATTCTGACGCCTTTCTGCCGATTTATTAACGCCTATCACATTCCAGTTTACTCGCGACCTATTCATCACCGTTTTATTTTGCCATCTCTGGACCCTATATGCGGCAAAATTTAGTTTCCCGAACTCGCATTACGCTGGTTCCTTTTCACCAGGTGCCGGTCACTCAAATCTACGTTCTTGGTGTCGTTCCCTACCACGAAAGTATCTGCCTCCATAGCCCCTTTGAAATCATTGGATGTGTTCCTGTTACCGTTTCCCTTATCAAAATTTCTGTTTGCGTTCCATTGATAACGTCTCAGATGTCTTTCATAGTAATTACTCAGACTGTAGTTATGATCTCCAATCTGAAAATTATTTGTCTGCATACTTTGCAATTTAAATTTCAGCGCCCATTCTAATCTTTCTACGAAGTCCTAAAATTCATCTGTTGAGCTGCTGTGACTGTGCACTAGGTCCCACTGCAAATTTTCCAGTAACCGTCTTTTCAACGTCGTAATTTCAGTAAGCACTGCCAAAGGACGTTTCACATGCATCAATCTCGCAAGTTCATGTTTACAAACTTCATATCTACCCATTCCCGCATTTAAATGTTGGCCCGTTCAGAAACTCATTTTGGAGTCTCGTTTGCTTCGCTTCGCTCCAGAATTTGTTCAGGAAACTGCTTTCAAATATTTCATAGGTAGTGAACGTATCACTGTGTATATTTTCCCACGATTGTGGCTTACCTTCCAGATGTCTTTTCACGAATTTTATCTTCGCCTCGTCGGACATTCCCCTTATATAAACCATCCGTGCATGCTGCTAGAAAATTTACTGGCTGATATTTCCCGTCGCCTCCAAAACATTTGACCGATCCTGAGATCATCCACGGAACTCTGACCACTGTAGAGGTTTGATGTGCAGCTAAAGAATTCAATTCGCTTTTTATTTCGTTGATTTGCTTTTTAACTTCACTATTTTCAATTTTAATGCCAGCTTCTACTTGTTCCTTTATTTTATCTACTTCTTTCTCCCCTTTACATATTCGAACGAATAAGTGGGTAATAGCTTCTGTCGTCTCATCCATTAGAGTATCTTGCCTACTCATACAATTTCTTACGTTGCCTCTGAGATCTGCCTGCGACTTCTACACCTTATCACTGAAATTTTTCTCCGCTTGATCCACCTTAGAGTCAAGTATCCCAGCTTCATCAGAAATTTTGCCCATTTCTTCCCGAATGGAAGAATGGAACTAAATTCACCGCTCGTCACGCTCTCCGCTGCGACTTCCGGCTAGGCGGCTCGCTAGTATATTCGGATCCACACAAACTGGCCGACTGCTTAATATCAGCGACGTCTATTATTGGCGATTGAACTACAGTATCATACATAATCTCGCTATCAGCGCAGGTTCTTAGTTGTGTCGTGCTGGATCCTTCTGCCATGGTATTGCTGCCAATGTTACAGTTGAACCCGACGCTGAAGATCTCGTATCGTCTGCTGTGGTGCTGCAACTGCCGTATCAGTGAATATTATCTGCAGAACACGTGCCCACGGAGATATAACTATTCAGGATAGAGAACTCTGAAACTTGGAAATGAGATTAACTTATCAGTTCGCGGCCTTATGTGGCCTCTGTCACATTTACTATATTAGAAACTTCTAGTTTTATAAAATTAATCTCCCATGTTCAGGTATTTGACTGCGCACCATTAGAGCCACATGGCATAGGGTGGAATACCATCCTCTATTTGTACCGTCGTTACTACCAGTAGTAACACTATGAGATCATACAGAAGGCGTACTGCACCGCATATATAGAGAAAAGTAATCCTTTTGTGTTTCTGAAATTTAGTTTTATGTCTCATCTTGCGATTTTAAAACATAGCACATATTTTTTTAAATTCTCGTAACGTATGTTGAATTATTCAGGAAAAATATTTCTGGATTCAACATTTTTTCGGGGTAACAAATCACCGAAAATTTTCACTCCATCTTCTCTTTACTTAAGTAACAAGAAGAGACGCTGTATCGGGCACGTAAAGTACCAAAACCGTGACACGTACGTCATTGCAAAATAAAGGAGTAGAAGATGTACTTTCAAAGGTAGTAACATTTTGATGCGTTAATGCGATAACAAAAAAGACACCTACGCTGCCCCAAATTTGCGTCATTCTGATATCCCGTGTATGTGGGAGGTAAGTGACTAAATTCATAGTTCAAAAGTAGATGTAATTTTTGGGTGTCTGTTCGAAATAGCGTCACACATTCACCTTGACATTAAATAATTAAATAAGGTTTTAATTATCATCTTGCAATGGAACTGGTAAGTGGGTATTTTAATTAGGTACAAATATTAAAAAAGTTAGTCTTCTTTGTCTAATTTTTACATTACTAGTCCTGTTCTGTTATGTGAGTGTGACGTGCGGAGATTTACTTGCTGAAACTATACATAACGAAGATCAATAATGTTCCACATCGCTTTGTGATATCACTTAACGCATAAAATGAAAGAAAGGGACATCTTGTAATGTAGAAACATAACCATATGGACACTGATCAGACAAATGAAAGAAACTTCTAGAAGGCTGCACATGAGAGACAAGCTAAGTAACATTACTTTTGATATAGTATTCTGCTTGCTACTTTATAACCAATCGCCTCTACGTTTGTTCACTATCATATGCAGTATACAGCAATACACATAACTGAATACCTGCTGATGATCTTCAGTCATTTGACTTTAATAATCATCAAAACGAACAGAGGAGGTAAGAACCTCAAACAAATTAAGTTACCTAGTTATTTTCAGTTTGTTTGCAGGTACATAGCTGCTGCTCTGGCATATATTGAAAGCTTCCCCCAAAGGTCCTAAAACATATCAGTAGAAGAGTCAGCTTCTGAATGGTGGAAGGTGCGGCAGTAATATAGTACCTTATGACACAGTGGTCAGGTAGCACATACGCTTGCACTGTTGTCAAATATCTTGTTTCATAAATATCGAAATGGCAGAGAATCTAGCTTGGAAGAAACTGGAATAACAAGAACAGGACCTGATATTCGACTGCCAGCGTATTAGAATCGAAGCGGTGGTGAATGAACTGGCAAATTAGTCAATGATCAGTCGTATACATCTTGAGCAGCAACTAGTATATGGCGAAGGTCGCGGTACGCTGAGTTCTTTCACTCTTCAGATTGATTCAAAAAGTACACTGAGCTGAGACAGGAGAGGAAAAATGCTACCAGGCTAATAAACACCAACTGAACTGTGACTGACACCTGAACAACAGATAACTAACATGCATCGAGATTAGAAAATAGTGCATTTATAATGGCTAGGCGCAAGCCGAAATCTATATTTGCGTAATAAAACCTGCAATAAAAAGGACAACTGATTGATTCGCTCTATCATTTATAAATCATATAACAGTCGCTGAGTGCACCCACTTTCCTAATGGAAAATAACCTGCTAAATTTTACGTAGTCATTGTAGTACATGGTTTTATTATTAACACTTTTAAAATATTTCTAAATACGTTTCATTGTTACTGGAACAGCTGTGGAAAACATGCGAAAGAATTATGTGAACTATAACATTTCAAAGTTAATGTAAACCGATTGAAAGCAGGTTAGATATGGGAGATAAACACGTGATGAACTAAACTAGTAATGATGTTGAGATATTGCTATAATGTCTGTGTATTCATATTTCAAGGATTTCTTCCCGAACCATCGTCGAAACGTTGCTGAGTTGGTGTCGATATTTTATACAGTGGGTAAAAACTATAACGCTCTCCTGAAAAAGTTATTATGTTTGCAGTCGACGTACAGTAGAGAAAATAACAGCGTGGTATGATAATGACATTAAATATTCTGTAATTGATGCATTTATCTTTACTCAAGTGTTTAAATGAAAGCAATGTTTAAAGTGTTGTAGTTGCAAAACAGAAAAGATGATTCATTTCATATGACTCAGTATTAGATACAGATTATAGTGGGCAGAACCTACAAGGGCTAGGACGTGAACATATCTGGTAAAGACATGATCCAGCTTCCATAACAGTTAAATTACTGAAAGTTAGCAGTACATTGCTTCGTTATGAACTGTATATCATATGAAAGATTACATGTCAGCACATCGCTTTACTAAGTGACTAATACTGCTACACTGGCTAGCATAACGGTTACATTATCTACAGGTCTTAGGTAAATTAGTACAACATTATCACAAAGCTGACAGTCTGTAAAATTTCTATTAATGAAATAATAAAGAAATTCTGACCGAAAAACTTTTGCTTCTATGGAGACTTAGGTTTTGCTGCACAAGGCCCAAGAAGGAGAGAGACAAGTAGTGTGGGTTCTCTATACAGCTTTTCTCGTATGAGATAGCACTTTTAAATATTTAAGAATTGTGTTTAGAAACTTGGTAAAATATAACACACAAAACGCTGTAACATAGGGGAACCATATCTTTTTTTCCATGACGCATGGTAGGTGCTACAATTTAAGTAGAAAAATAGTTTACACACCTCTGGACAGTGCTCGTAAAAGCACAGCTGCGCAATATCAAAGCCCTACCATATAGGAGTCAAAGGACGTCAATGTAGCAGCTCATTTCATATTATCATAACACAGGGGAAAGTGTGTCACAAATATGATAGGCGTAATGTAACGCCAATTATTAAAACTAAAGCGTGTTTCATCGTTGAGAAATCAAATTAATATTTCGAAACAAAATGTCGAAAAATTGTCACCTCCCATTTACATAGACTGGAATCAATGCTGCGATAAAACAAGAGAAATGAGAATAATGAGAATTCCTACAAAACGTTTGGTGATTTCATTTTTCGTATGCGCAACTAGACAGCGGAATATGTGAAATCAGTGTCTTGCAACTCTTCCAGATACAGAATTCTGAACTGCAGCTCGTACGAATGGTATCTTAATGACTACACACATAAGTGAGTCTTAAAGATTCGAGAGAGTGAATATTTAAAATTCGCTGCTCAATAAATTGAGTTTTACTATTGCATCTATCGATCTACAAGTCATTACGGGTATGTCAATGTACAAATATAAAGAGACAGTTCTCTAACATTCGTATGGACCACTGCGTTCTCTCGCACTGGTGAGTATGGTGGCAGAGAGAGGATTGGTCAGTAAGCGGGGGCTAGACGCAGCTTAGGATTTTAATGAAATTTCGGGAGCGCCGCTGTGGGGGACCGCCATTTATTCGGCTTAGCTGAGAGCAGGGGCCGCGCCGCAACCCAGCGTAACGCGTCGCGGGCCGGCATCACTGCAGGCGCTGCGCTGGGCTGTGCAGCCCGGTGCGGCGCGTGGCCGGATGAGCTCAATTACAGCGGAGAGCGCGCGCCGGCCGGGACGCGCTAAGCCGATTACGGCACGCGCACACTGGATGGCGCCCACAGCGGTCTGGCGTCGCTCGGCTGCAGCACTGGGCGTGCCGTGCGTGTCCCACTCTGACTGCGCTGCGGTACAGAGCGCAATCACAGCCACAGTAGAAGAAATAAGAAACCCAATTTCTGGGAGGTTGTATCCTGCCTTAATTTAAGATGTTTGAGGTCCTCAGACATACTTTATGTGGAAAGGCAGATATACCCAAGTTGTCAGCTTCTAAGTGCCTCTATGATGCGCAACTGCGCATTCAGGCCTTAAGGACCAGGCGATGCTGATCGGCCTCCTTGTCATCCTCTGTCATATGGTGTCATTTGGCTGGAATATGGAGAGGCATGCGCACCCTCTCCTAGCAGTTGTCGTTGGAACAATTACTCACTTAAGTGTTTCCTCAGTTGGCGTTACGAGACACAGTAACGAGAAACTCTACACATTAACCTCTATAAATTAATACATAATATTATGTTTTCGCATCACCTCAGGATGCTACGTTCAGCAGTACCTTCTTCTAGCCAATTGCATGGGTCGTTACAGACATTTTGAGTCTCTGTAAGAGATTCTGCAAATCAGACTGTCACTTAAACTCTATAGTTTGGTGCAAAACTATTTATTTTGTGTGCTTAAAAATGAATAAATCTAATCAATGCAATAATTTGAAGAATTGAAACTTAAGTACCTACAGAATTTTTATGGGACTTGTTAAGGAATATACAGATGCAAATTATTTGCAACAGCTACCTGCACATTCAAAACGAGAGAATGGCACGAGTTTGAGAAAGTAAAGATTAATTTTGTGTGACCACTTGGCAAAGAAAATTCTGTGTTTGTGGCTAAGTACCTAAGCGATTCTCTCAACAATTTACGACACTATCTCTAGGCGAAAAGAAGAGAGTAATCGGTGGAAAAAGATCTTATAAATTGTTTGGAACCCTTCATCTACTGTAGTGAGATCTGTGCTAGAGCTATGTACTGAAATTTTGTCACAACAATGATACAAAATTCACCTACAGGGTAAGTAACATAGGTGCAGGGGAAAACACATTCATAATACTGAGATTAAGGTACGTTATCCAAAGTAAAGAGATAGCTACAGCTAAGACCCACTTGGTTCATTACAGCAGTGAACTAATGTAATAATAATAAGGTTATTCAAGTAAGTGTTGCTGTACTGAATGCTGCAACATGATCCAACTATTTATAAGTCTTCTTTGGGCACACACAAATAAATGATTGCATACTTATGCAAACCATTTTCAGGACCATAGAAATAAATTATTTAACGGTGTTGGCAAGAAATGTAAAATCTTTATTTATCATGACGCTGTGATTGAAACCGGAAAGTAAATATTGAAGTTAGTGGTTCTTTCAATGGGCATAATCTCCGAGATCTGGAATGCAAGAATCTACATATGCTATCAGATTAATTAAATGCAATGATCTTTACATATATTCCATAATATTACTAGGTGTACAACATGTCTCAGCATTCTTACATTTCATTATATCATCTGATATGTCAAAATTACTAAGATGTTAACTAGCTCCATATGAATCTGGATATGATGTTCTGTGACACTTATTCTCCCATTTCATTACTGTTGTGTCCCATATCGACAGAGGAAGTTGATTTTGGTGCTTCAGTTTTATTTTAATTGTAATAAATGTTGGAAATGAAATTGTTGATTTGGTTGATAGACTTTCATGTGTGTAATGACTAGTGAACATTCCATTGAAAGTGTTCCAGTGATTAAGACAATGAGTGTCCAACATGAATACCAGTATATAGAACAATAAAGCTGTTTGCAAACTGTACATTTTTAAAGTGCTTTCACTAGGTCATATCTGATCTGTTCATCTTTTTGGTAAAAATTTTAAAATTGATTTTGGGGAAACTTCACGAAGATTTAGAGACACGAAACCTTCAGTGTAGCATATAAATGGATGGCAATGCAATATTAACTTGCTTTCGTGTCTGTTGTGTGGTGGAGGGTACTTTGTTTTTCTGTCTGTTCAATACAAATTTAGGATTTGCCTCCTTATACACTGAGTGACAAACGTCATGGGATTCATCCTAATATCGTGTCGGACCTCCTTATACTCGGTCTAATGCAGCAACTCGATGTTTCATGGACTGAAAAAATTGTTTGAAGTTGAGGCGTAGCGCCGTATAACGATCCTGCCTTGGAGACGGTTAAATGGGAGATGTGTCTCAGAGCTGGAGAGTGACAGATGGTGACGCAAGATGGGACGCGCATGTAGATTATGTATCAGCCGATAGAGGACAATATTGGATAGCGGGACTGTGATTTTAGTTTCCATTGTGCCCACTAGAGTGCACAAAAGTAATAGAATGTTTTTCATAAACTGTTCTAGTATTTTCATAAAGAATTATTATATATTTTTGTGTATGTAAAATGTTATAAATGTGTTTAGCAGTATGAATGATGCTTGAGTGTGATTTTAGGTCAATATGAAGATAATTGTTTAACGAGTTATGTAATAGGATTTAGTGTGGGAATATTTCAAAGAAGTATGGATATGAACAAAGCGGATTTTTGTAGAAAAGCTTTTGTAAAGTAAGTTTATGGTAAAGGGAAAGCTAATTCAGGTATAAGTAATAATTGTAAATAACTTAACGCATAAACAAAACTTCAGCATATTAAATACACTCCTGGAAACTGAAATAAGAACACCGTGAATTCATTGTCCCAGGAAGGGGAAACTTTATTGACACATTCCTGGGGTCAGATACATCACATGATCACACTGACAGAACCACAGGCACATAGACACAGGCAACAGAGCATGCACAATGTCGGCACTAGTACAGTGTATATCCACCTTTCGCAGCAATGCAGGCAGCTATTCTCCCATGGAGACGATCGTAGAGATGCTGGATGTAGTCCTGTGGAACGGCTTGCCATGCCATTTCCACCTGGCGCCTCAGTTGGACCAGCGTTCGTGCTGGACGTGCAGACCGCGTGAGACGACGCTTCATACAGTCCCAAACATGCTCAATGGGGGACAGATCCGGAGATCTTGCTGGCCAGGGTAGTTGACTTACACCTTCTAGAGCACGTTGGGTGGCACGGGATACATGCGGACGTGCATTGTCCTGTTGGAACAGCAAGTTCCCTTGCCGGTCTAGGAATGGTAGAACGATGGGTTCGATGACGGTTTGGATGTACCGTGCACTATTCAGTGTCCCCTCGACGATCACCAGTGGTGTACGGCCAGTGTAGGAGATCGCTGCCCACACCATGATGCCGGGTGTTGGCCCTGTGTGCCTCGGTCGTATGCAGTCCTGATTGTGGCGCTCACCTGCACGGCGCCAAACACGCATACGACCATCATTGACACCAAGGCAGAAGCGACTGTCATCGCTGAAGACGACACGTCTCCATTCGTCCCTCCATTCACGCCTGTCGCGACACCACTGGAGGCGGGCTGCACGATGTTGGGGCGTGAGCGGAAGACGGCCTAACGGTGTGCGGGACCGTAGCCCAGCTTCATGGAGACGGTTGCGAATGGTCCTCGCCGATACCCCAGGAGCAACAGTGTCCCTAATTTGCTGGGAAGTGGCGGTGCGGTCCCCTACGGCACTGCGTAGGATCCTACGGTCTTGGCGTGCATCCTTGCGTCGCTGCGGTCCGGTCCCAGGTCGACGGGCACGTGCACCTTCCGCCGACCACTGGCGACAACATCGATGTACTGTGGAGACCTCACGCCCCACGTGTTGAGCAATTCGGCGGTACGTCCACCCGGCCTCCCGCATGCCCACTATACGCCCTCGCTCAAAGTCCGTCAACTGCACATACGGTTCACGTCCACGCTGTCGCGGCATGCTACCAGTGTTAAAGACTGCGATGGAGCTCCGTATGCCACGGCAAACTGGCTGACACTGACGGCGGCGGTGCACAAATGCTGCGCAGCTAGCGCCATTCGACGGCCAACACCGCGGTTCCTGGTGTGTCCGCTGTGCCGTGCGTGTGATCATTGCTTGTACAGCCCTCTCGCAGTGTCCGGAGCAAGTATGGTGGGTCTGACACACCGGTGGCAATGTGTTCTTTTTTCCATTTCCAGGAGTGTAATTACGTCGGTAAAAGGTGCAGTCGTTACGTTTACTATTTTGCCATTGGTTATTGATGAAAAGCGCAGACTGACGCGGGACAGTGTTGTTTTGCTATTAGCTGTTAAGTAAACTGACCAATGGTAAAGCAATATTCTTCGCGCGCCTTTCCCTGCTGGTAGAGAAGACAGAGTACTCTAGGGAGAAGTCGAAGACTAGCCATGAAACAGATCCTACGTGTGTAGTAGTTGTTCCGATGGAAACGATAAGTTGCCGGATCTAGCAGTGTTTCATACATCAAAAGTGTTGGAAAGTGACGGCATAATTATTCCGATGTGTGTGTGGAAACTTCGGAATTTTTAGGTGAATTTTGTGACGAGAAAAGACATATTTTCCGCGTGGCGTATTGAGAAGGTCAGTGGCTAAGAACTGTGACTGCATTTGGTATCGACAGACTTAATATTTGGCGAGCATTATCAATCAAAAACAATCAGTATTTTTGTAGCTATTACGTTTTCAGTAAATGCAACACCATAAACGTACTAACGTGAGTGAAATGGATTGTGAGTGACTGTGTTAAGACTAGCACAGGCTTGGCAGTGATAATTGTTCACCAAAGTTTCAGAATATATTAATTGAGGACAAAATTTTCAAATTTTCATTTCGTTTTTCTCCCGAAACGTAGATTATTGTCTTAAATTGCAGCCTGGTTCACGTCGAAGTACAGTAGGTTTCAATCGGCTTTCCTACTGATGATCTACTGAGACAATCTTCACAGGTAGGTACAGGTCCGTCGTAAAGGGACGGAAAGAACCGCGCCGCCGCAAAGTCCCTGCAGAAATAATGAGACATGCTGCCTCTATAGCTGTCCATAAATGCGAAAGACTTGCCAGTGCAAAATTTTGTGCATAAGCTGATTTCTCGACTCTGTCGATAACTGTTCGATGGGATTCATGAACCAGAACGACATTTGCTTCAGGATATCATTCCGTGTGTGAAACTGATTAAATTACCAAGTAGATCTGGCCAATACAGTTTCAAAGGACATGCAACATTATTTGCTTTCGATGTCTTTGAAGTTAGGTAAAATATGCCTGAACATGCCTCGATTGAGCAATAATGTAGGAACTGTTGTGGTGCCTGGAACTCTAGATGATTTGAATGTATACAGAGACCCTAATAACTCAGCAGATAGTGTCTATACAGCACTTGACTGGCTTAATGTAAATAACCCAATCGACAAAGTTGTAAGAGTAAATCGATTTGCGTAATTAAATAAGTAGTTAAATTAAATACGCTTGGTGTCCTCCGAGTTATTCTAGCTCAGCCAGAACAGTAAAACGAATCTTTTGATCAAACTTTGTCTACGTACAATGAATAGATTTAGCGCGTGTTTGCTGTAATAAAGGTAATTAAAAAATCATTCACTCCAACCATCACGGAGATCAATGTTTCGACGTGGTCGTGATAAATATAACTCGTGCTGCTCTTCTACAACGACAGCGAATATGATTCCAACATTTTAAACGTAAACACGATTGAAAATGATGGATTTTACTAATAGATTCATTGGAAAACAGATGCCTCACCAATTGATAATCGCTATGTTAAGAGATCAGAAATGTTGATCTTGTAAGATACATTCTGATGTTTGAAAATACCTGTCGTTATATATGACGATTTAAATGACATTTACAAAGGACGTTCATGCGACAGGGAAAATGCGGAAATTTGTTTCACTTACCTTTGTGCTTCGAGAAACTTAATGTCCACAGCACACAGAGTTCGAACTTCGACTGTTGCCGCTGCTGGCAGTTTTTGTAGTATCAGGTATTATGATAAAAGATTTTATTTCACGGATTTTCATTCATGTAGATGAAAGGGAGAAAGTGAAGCAGAAAATTGGAGGGCCCATGTCATTGAAATCGAGGCTATTTACAGATTCCTTCGTATTACCTCTGAGCTGTGTATTCCAATACCGGTACACAGTTTTCGAATAGTACCTTGAATACTGTCGTCAATGAAGAAGTTCTGACGATCCTATAATATTTGTTAACACATGCATCGACGGAGGTATATGAAGAATTTGTTGCTGAAAGCGACACACAACGAGAGCCAGTAAATACATTGTACTTATTTATAATGCAAACACCTGTAACGGCACAAGTTGATGACGTGCGACCAGATGTTAATGATGAATTTCATGAAAGTAGGAACCCAAAAGAATTTTTAAGGAATAAGGCTATTTGTCTTAGGCACTGTCGATGTTAGAATACCTCCTAGCCACAGTCGGCGTACGATGCGTATGGCAGAGTTACCAGAGGAAAAGACTTTGACTCTTTCCACATCTCAGAGACTCCATGGAAAACGATAAATGTAGTATAATGTAAAAAGGGTTGCCGATGGAATGAAAGAGAATCCGCAGCGTATTGGCGAACAACTCGCGGCGAACCGAATCGATTTATTCGTTGTCTCCGTCCCTCAACTTAATTTACTGCTTTCAGCTGAATGGTATGAACGACCTTGAAAATTTCAGAGCTTTTTGAATATAGATGGCAGACTCGATGAAGATCCTAGCCAATTACATCTTGATGAAGCTGTACGATTGATTTAGTCCTATTGAGCCGACATTTATCCTTGTGATGGTTTCGTTAAGCAGATCAAACGAAATAAAAATATTCGTTGTGGAAAAGTCATTGATTTCTGGACACTAATTGATGTCCAGTGTTGTGGGAATCCACATGTCCACCTTGTGGTATTGGTAGAAAACGCCCCATCTATTGAAAGCTCGGAAGGACTTGCGTACATCGACAAAGTGACCTTATACCACATTCCAAGTGAAGAAGAAGATCCAAATTTATGACCACGCGTCGAACGCAACAAAATTCACTGTCATACACATACCACAAGACCAGCGCTCATACATGTCGATTTGCTTTCCCTCGCGACCCATTCAAAACATGTACTGTGCCACGGAGTTCAGACGAGTATGTTCGAAGTTTCAGCCTTATGCTTCACCAGGTTCTTTCGTATCTTGAATCAGATTGAAAGCATCTACGTGAGTGAACGCAATTTCAAGATGTCTCTATCTTGCAGGGTGTAGTTTGAAGTATACATTCCTTTGTGTCTTGCCTTTCTCGACCAAGAAGAGCCGCGCGTGAATTGTTGCGTTCATCAATTAATCCATCCTCTGAATGAAATTGTACAAATTTTTCGAGTAGGCTTTAGAAATAATTTCCCGGGTCAGTCACTATTTGCAATAATGGCAAGCGCATAACACCTGGAGCACTTCTAATTGCTAGTTTGAAATGTCTTCGTCTTCCTGGGTGCTCTTCCTTTCCTTCAGAAATGATTTTGTAGCTATTTTCCCATTTCTTTGCATAAAATGGCTCAAAATTCACCGCAGATTTATGTACGCTTACACAGGTAATTCAGCTGCCTGTGGGGCGGCGAGTAAGAAGGGAAATATACGATTGCAGTATAAATGTTTGTTTGTTGAATCAGTTTTTGGCTATTAGAATATTGTTAAAGCTGTCTTTCGCCGTTCTCAACACTGGCTCTCTATTTACGTGTTAGCCCCCAGAAAGCGATTTAACAAAACGTGAAGCTTGTAATAAGAGTTCCTAGTGCCCACTTCATCTGAGAAGAATATTATAGCTGCAGCTTATAACTCTGAGGAATTAGGAGATTGTCCGGGAATTCTAATCAAAAAACGATTTTCCAAAATAGTTGAGTATATTCTCAAAGTCACATATGAAAAACACCAATATCCCTACAACCTAACAGAGCAGTTCAGAGTCTAATGCGCTGATGCAACTATAAATGTCCGAATTAAATGTTGAAATGAATGCTCGCCATAATTTGATGAAAATATTTCATCAAACGCCACGCTAAATAATTGGTAGAATGTCTGTCCCGCGACGGCACGTGAAAATACGACAATACGCACACTGAGGCTAGATAATGAAAATGACTTGAAATGATTTCATGGTTACGCGCATCTCGAGTAACTGCATACGGCATCCGAGGCTGTTAGTAGCAGTGATACCGGCGCGACGCGACTGCCGACACAGATGGCGTGTCATTCAGCGTCTGGAGAGAACTGGGGCTTGCTTCCTCGCGCAGCGCTCTTATATATAAAGCCGCGGTGCGGACGACTGAGGGAACGCCTGATCAAATCGGCTCTCCCGACTAGCCGCTGGGCTAGTAACGCACCACTTCAAGTTACATAATAAATAATAGCATCTTTTGCTGATGGCCGATGAAGCTCTTAATTTAACTGTGCATTCAGCACGCAGTTAAGTATTGATAATAAAATTTTGACGTGGCTAACTTAAATATTTTGGGCGAGAGAATTAATTTAATTGCACTGCACGCAGCAGATGAGCTCTGAACTGTCCCTTTTGAGATCCGCTATCGCTATAATTTTATAGGTATTCAAAAGAAACTTTTCACGTCTTCATAGTCATAGCGGACCTCCAACCTATTTAAATCTAAACATCCTAGCGTTATTTACTAGCCTACTTAATCTATCTTGCTTCCTTCAGTTTTGAGACGAAAACCACAAAATCATGAATCTCCACTAAAATCTTAATCTGTGAAATCCAAAGTACTGTTTTTATTAAATCATTATGAAAGATGAATCTAAATATAAATTTTGAAGTCTCTAGCTCTTTTCTGTTGCGCCAATGATTTTTACAGAAAAACGTCCAAATTTCGGAAATGGCTTAAGTTACCGAACTGATATTTAACACACATCAATTTATCATTATTCCTGACATGCTATAAAAGTTTTAGGTCATTTGCTTGATTTTTAAAGTATTGCGCAACATTTATGACATCAGAGCTAGTTACAGCAGACTGGCTGGCACACAATTGAAAACTGATATGAATTTACTACAGCGTGAGTAGGCTGCTTCCCTACATCACCCTCTACTTAAATTTTTTGTTTATGAATGTTAATGAATGAAAAAAAAATTTAATTACAAAAAGGGAAGCAAGAGTACAGTTTAACTCCCTATGAAAAATCAAAATTGAAATGTAAACATGTAGACACATTAAAGAAAACTGATTACCTACATTAATTATTTAAATTGTGTGCATGTTCACTGCCTTTTAAAACAATGTCATTACTCAAAATTTTAAGCAAAGTCAATGAAATATTTTGGCATACATATTCCCTTAGACAAACAAACACATACAAATTGAAAAATTATGAAAATCTTAGATCCATTAGATACATAAATAGATTTTTACATACACAAATTCAATGAAAATAACATGATACATAAACAGATGATTATCTCTTAGCAGTCTTTTCTAAACCTGAAAGAAAAGTTCACACATAATTTTTACACACGTGGTTGTAGCCGCTTTGGCTGGCGTCCTACACTTCCATTCACAAGGGTAGAGGAGGGGAAGTTGCTATGGTGTGCGTCCTTCACGTTCTCTCTAAATTACATGGGGAAAGGGGAGGGGTCACTGTGAGTTGTGTCCAAGTCACTCCACGCTTTCACGCAGCTATCAGGCTGCCATTATCTGGTTTGTCCTGTAGAACAAACAAAAAGAGTGCCTCAGACTCTGTTCACTTAATATCTATGGGTGGGTCACAATTAAATGGGGATATATACATTTTATCCTTTAACATGTTGCTGGAACAAAGTTAACAGAACTTTTTCAGTATTACTTTCGCAGTTACTTAACTGTCATAAAATCGTTAAATAAATGGCTCAAAACGCCGTTAGTCACGTATTAGAGAAAATTTATGCTCAAGGCATATTATCATAAATCATATTTAATCTGAATTTATCATTTCTGGTTCGGAACACTGAACCAATGCTCGGTACATTCCTGACAAATCTGTATTTTATTCACTTAGCTGACTCATCTTTGATTACCTTATTCTTAGAGATAGTATGAGTATATTTGATTAGTAGTTTTCTCAGCTTCTTTGTACATATGAGTAACTTTTGGTAATAGTACAGTTCTGAGTGTTCAAAACACACTACGTTTAGTTGACTACAAAATCCACTTATTGGTCCTCTGCTGTTGTCAGTTCCACATCTGCAATTAGGTACTTACTTACTTTGAAGTGTATTTATGCTGAGCTAAAATAATGTTTCACGTCTGTCAGTATGTTATTTATTTACTTTGCTAGTGTATGTACTTCTTTAACACTCACTCTATTAATATTTAAAGCATAGGATGGCACATTTATTTCATATCTTTATTGTACTGCAGCTGATCAGTTTGCTCACGTGGCAATCCATTTCCACTCGATCGGACGCTGAAACCACAGGTAGTCTCTCTCGACCTACCACTCAAATGCATCAAGTAATTATGGATGAGCGTAATGCTAATTTCCTTAAACCTATAGGACACCATGAGCTGCTCTGTCTCATCTAACATAAGGGTACCTACGGTCGCATTCACGCCTCCAACTCATAACCTCAATACGTGTAGGTGTATCCTGTCACACACTACACCAAAATAATGGCCAGCTCCAACCTTATAAATACTTCAGGGACGTGTCCTTCACGTCTCAACCACAAACACTGCTCAATTCTATTACACTGCCTTTCCTTGCTAGACAAGGTGATTTCATCCTTACAACTTATCTGCATATTTTTCCTAACACTAAGCAATCTCTTTTACTATTTCTTAGTTAGCTCTAATGCATACACTAGGTTTCACTACCACTTCAGATCCTGCTTGTACACGAATTCATATATCTTTTTAAATTACTGTTGGTGGACCATTTCCAATAAAACAACACTTTGTACTTACTATATTACCAGGGTACTATACATAATTGTTGCTCAAATACATTTTCTCTTAAGTACGTCATACTTCTCTATTGTTTGTCACTGTTAGGTTTGTCATATCAGGTATTTTTCTTCACTAATCGGTAGATAGAATGGTTACATAACTCATGGCTGGATCGCCATAACGGAAAATTTTGTTTTAAAGAAGAGGTCGAAATTTTTGTAGATAGGAAAGATGAAGAATGAGCGAGACCTGAAAGGGAAAGAAGATCTCACACAGCTGGGACTGCACAGCTGCTACACTGTGTAGAGGTTACAGAACAACCTCCTCCCTACATTCTTCTTTCTTTACCTATGAATTTCTTTAGGTCGATCACGTTCCTGAGACCTAATAGTTTCTTACTTTTAGGGTACTCTAGCCTATATGCATTGGCATGTTGTTTTCCTATGATCCTGAAAGGTCCTTGGTATACGAACATGAATTTCTTTGTTTCTGCATTTACCTTCTTTGATTTTTCTTTGGTTTTGACAAGAACTAATTGACCTATTTCAAAGCTAGTAGGTACAGCTTTTGCGTCATGACGCTTCTTCCTTTCCAACGCTCTTTTTCTCATATTTGCCCTAGCCTTTAGTTTCTTCTCGTCTGTGGATATTTGCGTTAGAATAGGGAATTCTACCATATCTGCAATTACATTGTGCCGTTCTTGGCCAAACATCAATTCGCAAGGTGCAAAACCAGTGGCATCATGTCTTAAGTTGTTAATTACATTCTCAAAATACTTAATGTGCTCTGCCCAACTTGAGTGTTTCCGAGAACAATAAGTTCTGCAAAGCCAATTCAATTCCCTCATAATACGTTCACTCATATTTCCTTGGGGGAAATACGCAGATATTTTCAGATGTTTCACTCCGGCTTTAGCTAGACATTCTTTAAATCTATCAGAAGTAAATTGAGGCCCATTGTCTGACAGCAAATTCTTCGGAACGCCAACGTTCACGAAGAAATCTTTTTCCAACTTTTCAACTAATGTTTTTGCATTTGCTCTTTTAATTGGGTATAGCTTAACATATTTACTGAATCCATCCACAACAACAAAAACATGGGTGCAACCACCTCTCGAAACAGGAAGAGGGCCAAACAAATCACAGGCCAGTAATTCTAGGGTTTCAGTTGGCTCTACTGAATGCATATCTCCTTGTATTCTGGTGTTAGCAGCACGGACTTTCTGGCACACTACACAAGATGCTAGGCGCTTGGCCACCCGGCGGTACATGTTGTCAAACACAACCCTCTCTTGTAATTTTGCAATGCACTTCTTTGCACCGTAGTGACCATATCTCAGGTGTACGTAGTCGATTAGTAAGTCTACATGTTGTGAGGGAAAGCACAGCTTACACTCAGAAACACCTACCTTTCTCCTTCTAAACAAAATACCTTTATGCAGACAATAGTATTGCGAAACCTTAGGATAGTTCGCATTTCCTAAATAGCTCTTCACTAATTTCAGTTGGTCATCTGCATTCTGTTCGCGTCTCAAGTTCTTAATCACTCTCTTTAATGCACTTTCTTCCTTTACTTCGTGCAATGCAAACATTCGAACTTCATTTAGGTCTGTTGCTGTAATTCCCGCCTCATCACAGAGCTCCGCACTTCTAGATAACCCATCAGCTACCAGATTGTCTTTCCCTTGAATATATCTAACCTCAAGGTCAAACTGCTGGAGATACAATGACCATCTTACCAAACGAGAGTTCCTCAACTTACAGGTCTTTAAAAAGGTCAACGCCTTATGGTCACTGTAAACAATTATCTTGTGACCTAATAGATACTGCTCAAACTTCTGTACCCCAAATACAATTGCCAATGCTTCCAGTTCTGAGATGCCATAATTTCTCTCTGCTGCCTGTAAGGATCGACTTGCGAAAGCTATAGTCTTGTGCACTTCTTGTTCGTTCTCTATTTCTACTTGGAATATCTCCACAGCTATACCATAGCCACTAGCATCAACAGACATACAGAATGGTTTATCAAAGTCAGGATGATGTAAAATAGGACTATTAATTAAAGAATGTTTAAGCACCTTAAACGCCTGTTGACATTCTGCTGTCCAAACCCAAGGCGTATTCTTTTTCAGCAGGAGGTGAAGGCAGGGAGCATTAAAAGCCTGATCACTAACAAAACGCCTATAGAAGCCGAAAAGACCAAACATTGATCTCAACTGCTTCTTGTTTCTGGGAGCCTCAAATTTTTCAATGACTGCTAGCTTCCCTGGGTCAGGCAGAATACCTTTTCCACTTATCCTATATCCCAAGAAACCTATTTCCTCTTTAACGCACTCTGTCTTTTCAATCTTTAGTTTCATGCCACCTTTCTCAATAGCCTCTAACACTTCCTCTAATAAAGCTATGTGTTCTTCCCAGGTAGGAGTTGCTATTAACAGATCATCCACGTAGACTGTTATTTTATTACTTAAGTCTGGTCCTAGAACATGGCACATCACACGTACGAAGGCACAAACAGAGATATTAAGTCCGAAAGGTACCACCCGGTATTGGTAACAAACTCCTTCGTACAAGAAAGCTGTGTACTTCCTTGAACTTTCCTCCAGTGGCAAATTCCAATATCCACACGTGATGTCCATAGAAGTTAAGAACTTTACTCCCCGGAACTTTTGCAATAACTCGTCCATGTTCTGCGGTCTATCACTTTCCCTAACCACTATTTCATTCAACCAACGAGCGTCCATGACCAATCTGACACTCCCGTCTCTTTTTGGTACAACAACTAAAGGATTATTGTACTCACTGACCGCTTTTTCAATCACACCCCACTCTAGCATTCTCTGTATCTCCTTTCGAACTGCCTCCTTCCTAGCTACATGTATTTGATATGGCTTCCTGAAAAACACTTGGCCAGGTTTCACCTTTAATTTACACTCATAACCTTTGACTATGCCAGGTCGATCTGAAAATACCTTATGATGCTTTTTTAGAACCTGTCTCAGTTCTTCCTTCTGATTGGCGGAAATTTTATCAATTTCCTGCAATTTAGCCTCTATTTTGTCTAAAATAATTGCTTCTTCTTCTTCTTCTTCTGTGTTTAGCTTACTTGTACTAAGATTAACATCCTCGTCCCAATACCTCCTATTTTTCAGAACTCGTATAGGCAGCTCCCAAGTTTCATCATCAGTTACTACATGTTTATCACTAAAAGGGACTGTAATTACTCCGGTTATTGGCAAAACCATTTTTAACTGGCTTCTTTCAAAGTCAACAACACTCTGATATTTTGACAAGAAATCTATGCCAATTAAAACCTCAATTCTGAGATTGTTTACAATGAAACATGGATGATCAATTAAATTACTATTAATGTTAGAGGGCAGCAAAGCTTCTTGCTTTACTGTTTTTGACACCTTGCCAGTAGCACCAATTATTCTTAGTCCTGATACCCTCATTACTGTAAGCTTGTCTTTGCCAGGTAATGCATCAAAGAAGGACTGAGATATTGCACTCACCTCACTTCCACTGTCTAAGAGACAACGTACATTGATACCCAACATATTCACTATTATTATAGGGTGGCTTATTCTAGGTTGTACAGGTGGTTCCTCAAATTCATCTAATAGTTCCTTTTGGATTTGTCTCCAACTAAAGTGATCAACATCTGTCTTCATTACATTTAGGTCACAGTGTGTAGGGGTTTCCTGAATTACATTTTCAGCTGCCTTTTCCAGTCGGTCTATTAATTTTAAATCGAAACACAGCACGATTTCATTACATTTAGTTTGCTGAACATGACCCAAATTACTGTAGTCTGAGCGATTCTGCGCCTCCAGACCGGGCATAACATTAGTTACAGCTAAACCATTTTCACCATTATCGTCGGTTTCCTTCTCAAGTGACAACTGGTCACAGCTACTGGGTTCATCGACCCTCAACAGCCTACCCTCTACATTCTCACTTATCTCCTGTCCTAAATCTATTAGTACATTATCAACATCCTGCACAGGCACTTTAGATAAGAGCACATCATCTTCATCGTAAATATAAGCATGAATTTCTTCTGCTTCTTCACCTGACAATTCAATATTTTGTAGCTCTTCCCTACCATTACACTGCTGCGCCTTCTCTTTCTCTTCCCACTTAGAAAGCGTCTCTAACACGGTATCTATCAAATATTGTGAGTGATCTAATATTTCTGTTGTATCCTTAGGTGCTACCGACTCTTCATCTACATGTTCAGTTTGAGTATTCTGATCTGTCTTACCAATTCCCTTAACTACTGGCATAGGAAAAGTAACCACCTGGTGAGCGCCAGTGTCCTCATAGGCGGGAACTAGTTTTCCTGCCTCGGCCTACTGCTGTTTCCTTTAGTTTCATTATAGTTAGCTGGCATAGCATTGCTTTCCGCGCTGTTGTTTACCTGCATATTTCTGTTTGGAACAAAATTATTATCCCTTGGACGCCATTGTTGGTTCTGATAATTATTTCCCCAATTCCTACCTCTCTTAGGATGGCGAACACCTACTGTTCTGATGTTTACATTGCCATTTTGCTCGTTCCTAAAATTACTACTATTGTTATTGGCATTTCTATTATTACGTGCTTGCTCCTCATTGGCAGCAACACGTTCTACACGTTCCAGATACTCAATGAAACGATCCAGATTGTCTCTAGGGGCAGATATAATTCTAGTTTGCCAATACCATGGCAGTTTGGCTTCAAGACCTAGTATAATCATTTCTGGTTTTAGCTTTTCGTCCATATGTGACAAGCGTGAAATCCATGACCTAGCAAACTCTTTAATGGATTCCTTGCCTGCATTGAAGCGTTTTCCACTCCAAAATTCTCTCAACACTTCATTTTGCTTACTGCTAGACCAATACTCATTAATGAAAGCAGTTTTGAACTCCGCTAATGTTTTACACTTCAACATAACATCAGCTGACCAACGCATGGCGTCACCTGCTAAATGGCTTCTAACAAATGAGATTTTCTCTCGTTCAGACCAAGTTGGTGAAATCACATCTTCAAAATCGTTCCAGAAATCTAGCGGGTGGATATTTTTATCTGGATCGAACCGCAAGAACTGCCGACACCCGATAAAAGCGGCGTTTGCAGCTACAACTTGTTGTATACTACCATTACCAGAAGCTACTTTACTCTCAAGGTTAGCAATGTTAGTACTGATATTTTCTACTTTCATTTCCACATTATCTACTCTTTGTACAATATGAGTAGTGTCAGTTTTGATTGCGTCTACTTCTGCTTGACATATGAAAACTTTTATATTAACATCTTTAAACCTATCTGAGCACAGTTCACATTCCGCCTCGATCTTTTCTGTTAACTTGCGCTCCAGCTTCGCATCTTCCATTTGGAAGACTTTGCGAACCTCAGCAACTTCGGATTTAACTGTTTTATACATTTCACAAAACTGTTGAGCAACCTTTTTCTTAATATCCTCATGATTGTAATCAATTTTATAATTTAAACTATCTAGATCCTCTTTCAACTTATTGCAACCAACCTTGAAGGTATCGTCCATTACCTCCAATCGTTTATTAAAATTTATTTGGCTGGCCACAATTTCATTCTTTAATTCAGCATTACTACTTTTGACCTCAGATATTTCAGACTTTAATTCAGCTGTCATTTTTGCATTACTGGCTGACATTTTTGCATTACTGGCAGCTATTGCTTGTAATATAACATTTAAATCAACAGCCCCAGCATCTTTGGGTTGCTCACTAGCTGGCTTTTTATCACCCTCAGGTGACGAAAAACTAGCTCCAATACCAGAATCATCAAAACTAAATGAAACTTCTGATTGATTAGTCATATCTAACTTCTCCTGTTTAAATTCTACTGTTCCTGATGACTGTTTCATTTTTAATTCATCAGAGAAACTATCATCCAATAAATTTACAATTTCTACTTTCTGCTTTACTACAGGGGTCTCTATTATTGAATCATTGCCCCTTCGCACACTACTGTCAGGAGACAATACTTCATATTTCACTTTAACATTACTACTTTCATGCATATTTACACTTGAACCGTTGTCTGAATTTACAGTTCCCTCAACAGACATAGCTTCCAATTTAAGTTTAAATTCAGTTTCTTTTGGCGGTTCCATCGCCGACAGTCTTTTAGTGCAGGTTAGTAAAATTTTTAACAGCTTTTCACTTAACTTAGTTCCTTCTGCACGACGATGTCGGCGCGGCGTACCAGCATTACTGATGCGACGTGGCACGTTGAACTGCAGACGGCACTCCGACGGCTGTTGTGTGTTTGCGTGGCCCGTAACTACAGGCGCGGCTCCGGCTGCTGCGGCTCCGACTGCGGTGCGGCAAAACTGGCTACTCGCGATGCCGGCAGCACCGCTAGACTCAGTGCCATCTCCGTCAGTCCAGATGCGTTGTTAATCCAATTGCGTCGTCCACATGCACACGTAACACTTTCACTGTTCTATTACTCAGCTGCGTGTCGCATTTCACTCGCGAATCCGAATAGTTAAAAATCACTTTCACTTCAGTTGTTTTCCCGGCCGATGCACCATATGTGGGGCGGCGAGTAAGAAGGGAAATATACGATTGCAGTATAAATGTTTGTTTGTTGAATCAGTTTTTGGCTATTAGAAACGCCACGCCACGCTAAATAATTGGTAGAATGTCTGTCCCGCGACGGCACGTGAAAATACGACAATACGCACACTGAGGCTAGATAATTAAAATCACTTGAAATGATTTCATGGTTACGCGCATCTCGAGTAACTGCATACGGCATCCGAGGCTGTTAGTAGCAGTGATACCGGCGCGACGCGACTGCCGACACAGATGGCGTGTCATTCAGCGTCTGGAGAGAACTGGGGCCTTGCTTCCTCGCGCAGCGCTCTTATATATAAAGCCGCGGTGCGGACGACTGAGGGAACGCCTGATCAAATCGGCTCTCCCGACTAGCCGCTGGGCTAGTAACGCACCACTTCAAGTTACATAATAAATAATAGCATCTTTTGCTGATGGCCGATGAAGCTCTTAATTTAACTGTGCATTCAGCACGCAGTTAAGTATTGATAATAAAATTTTGACGTGGCTAACTTAAATATTTTGGGCGAGAGAATTAATTTAATTGCACTGCACGCAGCAGATGAGCTCTGAACTGTCCCTTTTGAGATCCGCTATCGCTATAATTTTATAGGTATTCAAAAGAAACTTTTCACGTCTTCATAGTCATAGCGGACCTCCAACCTATTTAAATCTAAACATCCTAGCGTTATTTACTAGCCTACTTAATCTATCTTGCTTCCTTCAGTTTTGAGACGAAAACCACAAAATCATGAATCTCCACTAAAATCTTAATCTGTGAAATCCAAAGTACTGTTTTTATTAAATCATTATGAAAGATGAATCTAAATATAAATTTTGAAGTCTCTAGCTCTTTTCTGTTGCGCCAATGATTTTTACAGAAAAACGTCCAAATTTCGGAAATGGCTTAAGTTACCGAACTGATATTTAACACACATCAATTTATCATTATTCCTGACATGCTATAAAAGTTTTAGGTCATTTGCTTGATTTTTAAAGTATTGCGCAACATTTATGACGTCAGAGCTAGTTACAGCAGACTGGCTGGCACACAATTGAAAACTGATGTGAATTTACTACAGCGTGAGTAGGCTGCTTCCCTACATGCCTCTACGGATATCACTTAAAGCAAATCGTAATCCTTTTTTGCATTCAAAAACTACGCACAAGATTTTCACATTATCTCGGCCTCTCCGTGTAAACTATCAGTCCCACAGACCAGATGGAGACAATGACAACTAAACGAACTATTTACATTACTGGACCATTTTCAGTCTCCGTTGTTTGGGTTATTATGCCATCACCATGATCGGCTATTTCGTTAACATTATTCATTTAAAAGTGCCCATGAATGTTATGAAAGGAAAAAAAGTGTATTTAGACGTTACTCTAAAACGTTGTATGTTGACAATTCGGTGACACAATTGTTTACTTTATGTCGTTAAAATTATCAAAATTGTTTGGTGAAATTTACATAAACACCCGTTTTGCAAGTTTTATGTGGTTGACTAAGCCGGTGGCAAAATAAGGCCAGTCAACTAAGATCATAAAACGTCGTATATGGGAAATAATTCATGAACCGCAAATTTTTGTACAGTGGTGGGAGAGAGTGCCATGAGCAACGTACTATGAATCATGACCTATGGGGGGGGGAGGTTGAATGTGGGAGTGAGGGTGTATTTGAAGGTCATCTTTGGACTTTTTTGTTCAATAATTCGAAAATTACTGTTCTAGTGGAAAAGTATATAAGTACAAAATTCAACTACATTAAAATTCCTAGAAAAAGGGTCCTGTTCGTTTTTCTGTTTAGGATTAATTGATTGTGCATAGCGAACGAAAGACTATGATCTCACACATGGTTTTCGAAGTCCAGATCTAACACTGCGAATTGCATAAAACGACATCGACAAGGACAGTTAGATCACCCTCTGTATA
Organism: Schistocerca nitens; assembly: GCF_023898315.1. NCBI lineage: Eukaryota > Metazoa > Arthropoda > Insecta > Orthoptera > Acrididae > Schistocerca > Schistocerca nitens. Next base: position 28,318,042 of record NC_064614.1, read on the forward strand.
GGAAATTATAAATCTGTTCTTGATGCCTTGTAAGATCTTCATATGACTCATGTTTGAGCAAAGTTCAAGTGCCTGATCATCCCAAAATCTCACCACTTGATATAGTTGATCGGTCTGCTTTTATTCAAAATACACACTTTCTTGAACTTGAACTTGAACGAAATGTAAGGTTGCAGGTTCGATAAACATATTCTAATGCGGAAGATTGGCGCTCTCTCAAACTCCGCATACAGTATTTGAAGTGCTCCCTTGGGATGTTACTTTCATCGCAACGAATTTGACGAATGGCTTGGGTTGCATCCACGTTCACATCTACTGGTTCCGTCTTTCAAATGTACTTGGCGGTGTAGCGGACAATAGATTAATTCTTTCCGCATGGTTGAGTAACCGTATTGCCATTACAGAACTCGAGAATTCGCTAGTAATAATTATTGAAGCAAATTCCATTAGTTGTTCGTTTTAAAGTGCACGCACTACGAGCCTTGGTCCCAGCTGTCGACTGCACCAGACTGCTTGTGATGTGTGCATGGTGAGGTGTGTTACTGTGTACAGTGCATTACGTGCAGTCACTGATGGAACGTTACTCATCACCAAAGTTGGAAGTCATGCATTTAATGTACAGTGCAGCAGAATGTAGTGCCAATCTATAGAGACTGCTTTCCCAATGGACGTCATCTTAACTAGAAGATTAACCTCCTTGAATACCACCTTACTATAGATTTATTTATTAATTTTAGTTATTTATTGCAAATTTAAAGACCTGTTACTTGATATTTTAAAACAGGTCATACATATTACAGTTTGCGCCTGTCACATTTTTTTAAGTAGTTGTTTCGTTTTTACATGCAACATTTGACAAAGGATAATACCGCTATAAAATAACAATAATATGAGGCTGAAACATAAATGAAATTTTGTAGTTCTAAGAGGCATGTAAAAAGTTGATAGGATAGAGGAGGGATTTGTCAGTGGCAACATCGATTCTGACTCGAGCTGAATACGTCAGAATGGTTTCTTCGAGCTATTGATTCCCAGTCACAACAAAATAGCTTATTGTTATTAACACAGAAATGGTACACTCCTGGAAATTGAAATAAGAACACCGTGAATTCATTGTCCCAGGAAGGGGAAACTTTATTGACACATTCCTGGGGTCAGATACATCACATGATCACACTGACAGAACCACAGGCACATAGACACAGGCAACAGAGCATGCACAATGTCGGCACTAGTACAGTGTATATCCACCTTTCGCAGCAATGCAGGCAGCTATTCTCCCATGGAGACGATCGTAGAGATGCTGGATGTAGTCCTGTGGAACGGCTTGCCATGCCATTTCCACCTGGCGCCTCAGTTGGACCAGCGTTCGTGCTGGACGTGCAGACCGCGTGAGACGACGCTCCATCCAGTCCCAAACATGCTCAATGGGGGACAGATCCGGAGATCTTGCTGGCCAGGGTAGTTGACTTACACCTTCTAGAGCACGTTGGGTGGCACGGGATACATGCGAACGTGCATTGTCCTGTTGGAACAGCAAGTTCCCTTGCCGGTCTAGGAATGGTAGAACGCTGGGTTCGATGACGGTTTGGATGTACCGTGCACTATTCAGTGTCCCCTCGACGATCACCAGTGGTGTACGGCCAGTGTAGGAGATCGCCCCCCACACCATGATGCCGTGTGTTGGCCCTGCGTGCCTCGGTCGTATGCAGTCCTGATTGTGGCGCTCACCTGCACGGCGCCAAACACGCATACGACCATCATTGGCACCAAGGCAGGAGCGACTGTCATCGCTGAAGACGACACGTCTCCATTCGTCCCTCCATTCACGCCTGTCGCGACACCACTGGAGGCGGGCTGCACGATGTTGGGGCGTGAGCGGAAGACGGCCTAACGGTGTGCGGGACCGTAGCCCAGCTTCATGGAGACGGTTGCGAATGGTCCTCGCCGATACCCCAGGAGCAACAGTGTCCCTAATTTGCTGGGAAGTGGCGGTGCCGTCCCCTACGGCACTGCGTAGGATCCTACGGTCTTGGCGTGCATCCGTGCGTCGCTGTGGTCCGGTCCCAGGTCGACGGGCACGTGCACCTTCCGCCGACCACTGGCGACAACATCGATGTACTGTGGAGACCTCACGCCCCACGTGTTGAGCAATTCGGCGGTACGTCCACGCGGCCTCCCGCATGCCCACTATACGCCCTCGCTCAAAGTCCGTCAACTGCACATACGGTTCACGTCCACGCTGTCGCGGCATGCTACCAGTGTTAAAGACTGCGATGGAGCTCCGTATGCCACGGCAAACTGGCTGACACTGACGGCGGTGGTGCACAAATGCTGCGCAGCTAGCGCCATTCGACGGCCAACACCGCGAGTCCTGGTGTGTCCGCTGTGCCGTGTGTGTGATTATTGCTTGTACAGCCCTCTCGCAGTGTCCGGAGCAAGTATGGTGGGTCTGACACACCGGTGTCAATGTGTTCTTTTTTCCATTTCCAGGAGTGTATATCTAGGCCCACGCATTAACATCAGGTACTCGTCCGTGTGTGTGTGTGTGTGTCTGTGTGTGTGTGCGTGCCTTTTTCTGTGTACTCTAAGTGTAGTGTTTATTATTCATGTATCACTCACAGAAGAAAGCAATGTATTTTGGGGAACCTTCTTCCCTGCATGTGCATGTAGTCGTCTGTTTTAGACTCGCTTGTAATTACTAAATGTACATAAATGTGTGTGTGTGTGTGTGTGTGTGTGTGTGTGTGTATGTCCGTTTCTGTGTAGTCTAGGTGTAGTATTTGTCTTTTATTCATGTATTTACGCAGAAGGAGACAGTGTGTTCTGGGAAACATTCTCTGCATGTGCATGTGGGCGCCTGTCTCAGACTCACAGGGTTAAAGTGCATGGGCTAAGGTTCGTGTCCAGTTAAGAAACATACCATGTCGCTGCTGGGCTCGTTATGTTTCATTCTCAATCGCTCCCTTACGTCAGGGAGAAAGTCGTGCAGTCTCCATTGCTTGTCACTTACATCCCACTCACATTGCCGTGTATACAAAGGCTAATTTTTAAGTGATGTGAAGCCATCATACAGCTGTTATTCAAGCAATGAGGATATTCAGCTCAATTGTCACTCGTTTGATTACTGCCTCATGTTTCGGGACAACATTGTCCTATTTCAAAGTGCCCAGTTTTTGTTTGTTCCATTAGGCCTCGTCACAAGATAAAACCAAGCAGCACACATTGCATTTCTTCTGGTAAACCTTCCGGGATGTAAGGTCGTGGTCCATGAAACTCTCCAGCTCCTAACGTTTCGTCCAGAGCTGCGCTGGACATCTTCAGAGGGGTGTTTCTCCTCCGGTGAGTCTTGCCGTCTCACGAGCGAGACTGGGCTACCAGCGGATGTGTCGGCTGATAAGAGCGCTGCCAGCCAATCAGCGCACGCCGGAAGGGCGTTGCCGCGACCGGAAACTTTTTACTCAGCGGATCGCGGCTTAGTTAAAACTGTAGCGCGATCCGGCGCGGCTGCCTCGCTAGCGTCTAAGTCCGTTTTCAAGGTCACCCGCCTTGTGCAACAAGATGGCGGCTACGTAACACAGCCATGCTAGCGAGGCAGGTGCGCCGGATCGACCTACAGTTTTAACTAAGCGCGATCCGCTGAGTAAAAAGTTTCCGGTCGCGGCAACGCCATTCCGGCGTGCGCTGATTGGCTGGCAGCGCTCTTATCAGCCGCCACATCCGCTGGCAGCCCAGTATCGCTCATGAGGCAACAGCATGTTCATTCGACTCGAGGCAGCCGCACTGTACACACAGCTATGCCTTACCGCAGCAGCAGCAGAAGATATAGAAGGAGGACGAAACTACCAGTGTACAAGAATGTAGATACTTTTGACATTACACCAAAGCCCACAGGTCAACAACAACTACTTGGAGGACCTATTACTTTTGTAGGCAAGACTCACCGGAGGAGAAACACCCCTCTGAATATGTCCAGCGCAGCTCTGGATGAAACGTTACGAGCTGAAGAGTTTCATGGACCACGACCTTACATCCCCGAAGGTTTACCAGAAGATATGTCATCCGGTCGTGAAAACCTTCATACACATTGCATTGTCAACACAGATCATAAAACATCATAAGCCCGTGCATCCACAGTTTACGAGGTATAGTTGCAAATGTGCGTCTTGTGTTTGTATGATATGATACTTCAGTTGGTTGAAATTGTGCGTAACACATGTAAACTCATCTTCCAACAATTCTATACTCTGTATTAATATTATTTGGAAGTTGATCCAATGGTGTATTTCTCTTTGATTTGTTTTTCCACCATGTAGTGGATGGAGCCACCGACTGTCATGTCATCTATATATTCTATCGTATTAATATAGCTATCCTCTAACGTCATTGAGTGTGTTAAGGGTGGATTGAGTTCATTTTTGTCGTTACTCTGTGCCAGAAGATTCATTTGTCTTCCTCAGGAAACTGCCCTCCAGTGGCTTCTCTGTACTGTTGATGATGATTTGTATTTACGTTTTTTGGGTGACTGGCTTTGGATATTCGTGTTTATTGTGTACGTGTTGATTTTAGTTTCCATAATCTGTGCTGTCCAGGAGCCGGTCGCGCAATTGTTTACGCGTATGTTCGTACTTAGATAGTGGCAACTATTTATTGACAACTGATACAAAAGAGTTACATGTTTGCACCTGTTAATGTCCTTCAAAGCAGTCACTAGCGTTGTGTGGAACCCGTTGCCAGTGATGTGGACCTGTAGTATACCGTTATCAAAGCCTGTTCTGTTCTGTTGATGGTGCGAATAGAGCGGTCTACTGCCTGTCGAATCTCTGGAACAGTTCTATGGCGAATGCCATGAAGTGGTTCCTTCGTCTTCGGAATCAAATCAAAGTTGCACGGTCTTAAGTCCGGGGAGTATGGTGGATGGTACAGTACTTCCCAGCCCCAGCGACCGAACAGACTAGCCACAGCTTGCACTGTGTGCGCCCGCGCATTATCGCGCAAAATGATGGGTGGGTTGCGCAGAAAGTGTCCCTGCTTCTTTCAAAAAGCTGGTTGCAGGTGATGCTCCAAAAACGACCAGCTATGCGAAGCACGTGGTGCAGGAACCAAACGTTAATCACTAACACAAAAAAAATGTCACGTATTGCTTTTAAATAAGCTTGAGGATATTATTATTTAATTATAAGATTTCCAGTGAGTTTCAGGGAACATTCAAACAGTTACAAATGGAAACGTTGTAGTGATTTATCACCGGAACGATTAGATAAAATTCGTTGCAAGAAAGGCAAATATCTGACAGATTCACTAGAAGAATACTAAATAAATTTATATAATATACGAAGGCAGACCATAAAGCTGGCGAATTTAGAGCATTGCTCATCAGTCTAAGAACTTTACGACGTGAGATTAAGAGTATCGAGGAACAGCTTAAGATGTCATCACTAGTTCGTTTAGTCCAGCATACCAGAGAGCCTCATCTAACTCAAGTGCCAAACATCTAAAGAAAGGGGTCCAGGATGAACGAAAGTCTGACTGCCAAATTTTTAAGAACAGTAACTTCAAAAATAATAACGTAACATGTGTCTTTCTCCCATATATGCATCATGATAAAATCTAAAATGCTAACTTAAGCGCCTAGTAACAGACGTTTTCCCCGTCCAAATCGACAAACTGAAGTAAACGGAAGTACATGAATTTAAAACATCATACGAGATATCATATCTGCTGGTTAAGTTTATACTTTGTATATTTCCTGTTTTTTAGGGTTTCGTACCTCAAGCGATAAAAAACAGAACCCTTACAGCATCACACTGATATTCGTCCGTCCATGTGTCTCTCAGTCTGTCCCACTGTTCAAAATCATTTCTCTCAGGAACAAGTAGACGTAATTAAATCACAGCCGGCCGAAGTGGCCGTGCGGTTAAAGGCGCTGCAGTCTGGAACCGCAAGACCGCTGCGGTCGCAGATTCGAATCCTGCCTCGGGCATGGATGTTTGTGATGTCCTTACGTTAGTTAGGTTTAACTAGTTCTAAGTTCTAGGGGACTAATGACCTCAGCAGTTGAGTCTCATAGTGCTCAGAGCCATTTGAGCCAATTAAATCACACTAACAAAATATTTCCTTTGTTATTTTTCTTATCTGGCTGTAAACTTGAAATTAAAACATTCTCGAAAGTCTGAACCGTTATCCTGACAGTATCAATGTCGATAACAAGCAATCGGAGATCCTCGATGCTCGGAATGGAACTGTCTATGTACATCATTAAGTTTGAACGGAACCCTCAGTGCGTGATTCCTGTTCGCGCCTGGCCATTTTTTTCTTTTCATTGTGGGCAGCTTCAGTGCCGACTTCCATATGCAAGATATCGATACAGTCCGCTCACAGACTTAGATAGCCAGTAAAATGCTATGTACTTAAAATTGGGGAATAAACTAATGGCTGCAATTACTTCAGTACAGTTATACATAAAGTGTGATGATCGATAAGGAAACGAGAAAACTGTGTTACGATGTTAGCGCTTGTTGGAAATATTTGTTCGAGATTGGTATTTATGATACTTTGCTGGCGTCCTTTTTTCATGTGAGGTTTTGTGAATATTACCTTTCGTTCAAGATTTACGTTTCCTCAATACCAAATAAAGAATCCGTTCAAAACGCTGATGTACTCTGAAGTTTTCTTTCTTTCCAAATTACCAAACTTTTTTTGCGTCCACGATAACAGTACTATGGCACCGGTCGGTATTCCTCGCTTACAAAGGACTCTTGCTTGTAAAATTTTTTTTTGTCGCAGTAGTCCGCACAGCCATTCCACTTACGACAGCTTTTTCAACCTTTGACAGGGTAAATAAGCGGAAAAACTGATCCACGAGCCAGAATGTAATTTCTTTCCGCCGGGGCACAGTAGCTGCGCGCAGTAAACGTCGCGCTGGGGCGACCCCGTTTGTTGCCGGGGTCGTAAAGTGCAGCCCATCCGGCTCGCGTTCCTTGGCTGTAGCGCCGCTTTGGAAATTCGCCAGCAACTGTCGGTTCCAGCCGTACAGCGCAGGATTCCTTACAAGACGAACAGCCAGGGTTGTGCAACCTAGACATCACGTCTAAGCTTCTACATCCTGCACACTTATTTTACTTTTCTAAATTTCTTCACCCTTTCTACAGTTTCTGTTAAAGATATTTTCTAACAACTACGTATTTACCCTGTTATTATACTGTTAAGCATATTAAGTTAGCTTGAAGGAATTCCGTAAGACGTTATACGAGTGAATTCTAGTTTCCATTGTGTGACATTTTTCTGCATTCTGAAAGTTAAATAAGAAACTCGAATAAAAAAATTTAAATACCGTCTATAATATTTCCTTTACTATATTTTGAAAACTTGGTTCGTTGAGATCCTACTCTCGTATACTCATATAACTCGAAGCTGAAAGAAGCATTATGGGGAAGAAATTACAGGGCAAGAAAAGGTTGAAATATGCGAAATAGATATATGATGGCGTTCGTTTTGGAAGACAGTGACGTGACAAGAGTAGGGAAAGATAGACAGAGTTTGTTGACGTGACAAACATTATTAAATTTGTTTTTCACCTGGTAATGGCGACAGGAAAAAGATAATTCAACACGTTTTACACATGACACAATAAGAAAAAGTCGTATGGTAAGGATGTAGAGTCTTGCAGCAACAAATTCTTCACTATTAAATTTTGGATGAGTGGAATCTCTGCGGTGCTACACTAAAAATTTTTTGTGATGTGCCAACTGCCTTACGTTTTGTGACTTAGATAAGCACCTCTTCATTACGTTTGTTTCTCTTTGTACCTTTTGATTTATTTCATGTTATATTCCATAATATGGTAATTTTAAAGTAATTGGGTACAGTTGTAGTGAACAGGGCAGTAGAATTTTCATTAATTATTCCAATAATAGCACTGCATTTTCTATTTTTCCTGTGTATCGAACAGCACATTGTTGCCAGTGTCAAAAAATTTGGATATTCTGAGTAATTGTATAGAACAACGAAAAATGGTGTTTCGTATGCAAGCAAATTTGGCCAACAAATTCACATCTTAATTTCAAGCTCATCTGCATTAGCGTACTTCTATGATCATTTGAATTATCAGATAATCAATTATGAATGCCTGCTTACAGAACAAAACCTCACAGATAATAAGAAAATATTCCATGAGATAAAATGCATATGGATGAGGGTTCTTATGTGTACCTCTTTGATAAGAAAGCATTTATTATTTTAGAACTTAGCATTTTATTATTACAGATTAAAAGATGATGATAATCTCCATTTATTCATGTATTTATTTTATGTGATCATATTAAATACTGCAGGCCCTCTACTACATTGGCCAGATTTTCACACATACAGAGCTGTTTTATGTCGTAGTTGCTAAAAATAACAATAATTTGAATACGACAAATAGTAATAAAATCGCACAAAGATAATGAAAGTGAGCTGATTGTGTAAAGAGAAAATGAGTAAATAATACTAACATGCAATAAATTTAGTACTAGCAGTACTACTACTGCCTCTTCGGCTGGTACCACAATAATAATAATAATGATAAAGTTAATAATTTGAAAAGTGACAGTGGGAGATACAAAATGTATTCTGGTACACAAAAATTATTTCTGACATAGCGAGTTCCGAAGGAAAGAAATTTTGGAAGGTTGCACCAGCTATCAGCATTCAGGAAGGTTTGAATGGAAAGGATATAAGGGCTGCGACAACCCTCCCTCGCCTTTACCTTTTAGTACAATATAATAATAAATTTGAAAATAATTAAATGTTATGCAGAAATTAATAATATAAGTCAGATAGTATATGTGACCCTTGTAAACACGATGGATTCAGGCAGTGACTACGTCGGTGTTAATGAGTCAGGTAGTATACTTTGTTAATAGACACTTATGAAACATTATATAATACAATCTTGACGTTACAATCACTGCCATAGCCAAAGCAGCTGATGTGTCTGTGCCCTTGAACGATGGAATTCCTAAAACTATACCCTCCACCTAACAACTGTTTTCAGAGTTAACATAATAATGAGCAATTAATAGTCTTCCACTAATCACAAAACTTGTTATTAAGCAAATTTGGCTAAGTATACATAAAACAGAAGGATCTCTAAAGACACAGTAAAATAGGGTTTAACTCTTGTGGATCATTTATTTGGATTACTACGCCACAGATATGTCGTACGTAAGTCTGGCACTGAATATAATCGATAAAATTCAACGACCAGAAGCAAATTTCGTGAAATGAGTTGCAGTTAGTGTTTCATGTGCAAAACAGTTCTGTCAAACAAGTGCATCAAAATTCTTGGTAATCTCAGTAGACTTAAATACCCCTTCTTCGCTTCAGCAATACCCATTTCTGCCAATATCGCCGATGCCAGACGTACCTCACACGCTGGTCATATACTCTTATCACCGAAACTCGTCCCTCTTCACAATTTCCTAAAACAGTTCTCCGAGCACAACAATGGTGCACACAAACTCATTTCACCATGTACAAACCCACCACTATATCCCAACGATAACTCCTGAATGAAAAAATCCGATAACCTGTTACAAGAAGAAAAATGAATAAGATTTTCACTGTAGTTAAGTTAGATAAACTCACGTTCCCATACAAATAATTAAATCATCACAGTATATTGAACTAAGACGCGCTCCGTGCGGTCCATAGATAAATCCTGTCAAGCAGCAGCATTGCACCACAAAATTATAACCACAATTTCCTGTAGATGCTTTCTACTCTTGTCATCAAAATTATTACGCAGTGATTCATCATTACAAACGCGAACCTGGCTACATTAGGGATTTTTCACCAGAGAAGTTATTCTGGTCGTTGCCACAAGAACGACTCTAAATGAAAACAGAAATATAAGAAAAAACTTCGATAGAATGATCACACAAGAAGCATAAGACGATTATTTTCTTTAACCAACCTAATGAAAGGAACACACATGAAATTGTAACTAACGAAGAAAAAGAAATAAGACGCTGAGCACAAATGATTAAACACCAAAGAAAAATTACAGCCCTCAGCGACAGATAATAGAAAACATTATATTAGGGTCAGAGCTCGATACACTGAGATGACAGAGGTCATGCTATAACTCCTAATTTCACGTTGGACCTCCTTTTGCCCCGGGGTATTGCTACAATTTGATGTGGTATGCCCTCAACAAGTCGTTGGAAAAATGGAAGGAAGTTCACTGTGGACCTTATTTACAAATGAAACATTATCGCTATGTCCAACCCATGCCACAGCGGTGGTGCTTTCAGAGCAGTTTTTCTAATTAATTTCAGTAGCGTCTCTACTGGAAGCAGTAATACGAATATCATTATTAATGTGGTGTGGATCATCCAATGAATTAATCGAGTCTGTCTCGCTCTCTGTAACGCTCCCCTCTCGTATAACATGAAAAGTTCGCTAGGAGCCTTCCTTCTGTATCGTGGCTAACCGTGATCAGAATATCACCATCAACAGCAACAGACGAATGACTGTTGACGTTATCTGCTACTGGGATCGGACCGTTCTTTGGCGTCTGCGCACTCTCTCTCTCTCTTCGACGTCTTCTACAGTCGCCTCATCCGGAGCTAACTCCTGACTAAATTTAATAATTAATGGACGACCATCTACTGAGCTACACCTTGCGATTTCATTCTTCGCACACTCACGTGTCAGAGCAGAAGGTTGTGTACTCCATCGAGTATCGTCACCATGATTCGCAGCTGCTGACAACCCTTTGTTTCATCTGAACTTCCACAAACGACTGTGGTGTTCGTCTTCCGCGACACTAAGAAACTTACAGAGCGGAGTACCCTTCTGCCTATTTTATTCCGCTGTGTCCCCTTATCTGCGATCTTTCGTACCCTCCGTTCGTCGTAAAGGTTTTCAATGTATTTTTCACTAATACAGGAGAGACATAGCCAGTATTTTGAAATCGTAATTGGTTACTTGGCACTGTTTGTCTGCCCTCAAGCCTATTTTTATGCCCGTACAAAATTTGTTCATGATACGAAAGTTCTCTGCACTTTGCCTCATGTACTTTTTTAATCCAGCATCAATATTACTCTCCTATAAAACTTCCTTGGTAATTTCTTAACGCTTTTCGCGAAACTCTTTTCTTCAGTCAGGAATTCTTCTCAGTTCGTTAACTTTTCCCAGTGCAGTTCTAGGCCCTAAACCGAATTTGTGTATTTCGAACGCCTATTCAGGTTCCACTGTTGATCCTATTTGCCAGTGATTCTTCTACAGCCACGTTGCAAGATATTTTTGGAAACCACCGGGCGAGTACAGTCGAGGATAAAACGAGCCAGACGCCTCGCCTTTTGGTTATGCTGATCCGTACACCCTTAAAGTCTGCTACACAGCATAACAGGCAAGGCGACGAAGTGCTACCAACATACTACGCACAGGCGTGAAATAGAAAAACTATCCGAACTTTGTCAGGCTGTTTTCAATCATGTGTAAGACTACATTAATGATGATTTGTATGTTGAACACAACACGTAAATATAAGATGTAAATGAAAGAAGAAACGCTAATTAGTATGAACTGTACTAATAAAAATTAATTCCAGCTTATCGAGATAACATAACTGTTTTAGTAAGACAAAGTACCCCAGATCGTTAGGAATTAGCAAAATATTATGCGCATTCGGCCGCGAAACGGTCTGTGTCAACGTTCAGACCAGTCATACTGGATTACCGTTGCTGACCTGCCATGAAAGTGTGGAAATTTAACAATGCGTGAAGATTCATAACGAAATTCAGCTAAGAATCATTCAGTTTCACACTTAAGTCAATTCAATTATTGACTGAAGCGGAAGAAGTAGGCAGTAACAAGTATGAAATTCTACAAGAGTTTCATATTGACATCCACAGGGCGCCAGTACAGAATAAAGGTAGCAATAAAAGGTGTTCGGGGCGCGAGAATTTCTTAAAATTGCTTTACTGATAGTCTATCTGCCTTCATCGAGATTAAAAACGAAAGCAAACCAGAGCTCCCTTGTAGCAGCAAACACCTTTCAATATGCTAGCAGACAACCCAGGCAAACAGCTCTCTATTATTACCCCAGACATGAATAAGCCGGCAATTTCGCAATGAAACTGCCAAAATGATCTGCAGTTTCAGTTGTATAGAGCTTTCTGGACTCAAAACATGAATTTTCTACCTTTATGTCACGCCTTATGTGACAATCATATCAGATCTTTATCGAAATAACAAAATACTGTTATTAGCGAGTAAATTTAGTAGGATAATTCTGCACCACCCCAGGAAATAAACGCCGACATAGTTGCCAAACGTATTCTACAATGTTTAGAATTCTCCATTAGACTCGCCACAGCCAGAAAACGTTCATTAGCCGAAGTGTTTCTTAAGCTAGCTAGCAATTGGAATGATCGCATTTCTAAAACGCGGTGTCATTAATACTGGGATCTGAATTACCACGTATAGAGGCAAATGGAGTTTATTTGCATTCCTGTAAACGTGGTTTGGATCGTAAGCGTAGCTACGATTAATATGCTGATGTACCGACTGTAGCTAGAACATTTGAATAAAGAGTAGGGGGAATCACCAAAATCGGTAAAAATGGAACCCTACTAGTCTCACTTTCTTGACCGCCTATCTGTTAACCCAACCCTTAAAACCCGTTTACGTTGAGTACGGGTAGACATAAGAAGCGGAAATGCTTCGCACTTTCTGAGGTATACGGTCCCTTGGTGGTGTAAAAAAGCGAGCTTCTATGTCAACGTAATCTAATTATACGGCCGTTTATGTGAAGAAAATTTGCGCGAAAGGTCCAAAAATGGCTCTAAGAACTATGCGAACAAACTACTTAGGTAATCAGTCCTCTAGACCAAGAACTATTCAAACCTACGGAACCTAAGGACATCACACACATCCATGGCCGAGGTGACTGAAGCGCTTAGAACCGCTCGGCCACCGCACCCGGCGAAACTTTTCACCTTGTGCATAATGATAATATATAGTGTCTAGTGATGATAAACTGTATTCGCCAGTAAACGGAACTTTTTGAAGCTACATTCAAATTTTGTTCGAAGTCGTCTGCAATATCCACTTATAAACTCCCTAGGAACGTCATATGCGATATCCACTCCTGAAGACGCTGGCAGATACTGCAGTACCACAAGTAGAATTAATTAATTGTTATTGGTCCATGCATGACACTTTATTTCAGTATCAATTTAACGCACCTAGGTGTTGTCTATGGCTGAAAATAATGAACAAAATATAAATAAACAGCAAACAACTCCGATGTTCAGATCAAATGTAACTCACATGCAGCATATTACAGCATAATTTCGCCGTTACATCTACATGACTGCATCGACAGGATGTCTTTGCAATCCAGGCTTACGTGCCTGGCAGAGGGTTCATCGAACCACCTTCGGACTATTTCTGTACCGTCCATTTTTTTAACAGCGTGAGGGAAAAAGGACCACTTAAATCTTTTTTTACGAGTCCTGAATTATATTATTGCTATGGTCATTTCTTCCTGTGTAAGTTTCGGAGGAAATAATATTTTGGCATTCAGAACACATGTTGGTGATTGAAATTTCGTACTATGATCTCGCGGCAATGAAAAACGTTTGTGTTTTCATGAATGTCACACCAACTCGCTTATCAAATCTTGGACTCTCTCTTCCCTATTTCGTGACATTACAAATCGTACTACCGTTCCTAGGACGTTTTTAGCGTGCACCGTCAATCATGTCTGTTAAGAATCTCTTACCATGCGGGAATACTATAGCAGTGGACGGACAAACGTAGTGTAGGCAGTGTTTCAGTGTTTTCACTAGACCTGTTGTGTATTCTTAGCGTGCGGCCAATAAAACGCAGTCTTTCGTTAGCCTCCCCCCCCCCCCCACAAAAAAAAGTATGTCTGCGATCGTTCCAGTTTACGTTTTACTGGGTACTGAGATGAATAGACAGTATTTCGACCTGTGTTTTGTCATGTGACAGAAAGTTAATTATTGTTACTGGACGCAGCTATCGTGTTTAATGTATTCCTCATTCAACAGAGTACGCTCCTCCTACACCACACATAACTGTTTCAAAGAATTAAATTCTTACTGATGTCACCAAGTTGCAGTGGTCATCTAAACTTGCCGTTTTGAAACAAAGGAAAATATTATAGCAAAATATGGCAACTAACAAGCGGACTATCCAAATAAACAAACATTTCCGATGCAAGTCGTTGCAGTAGGTCCAGATACGTAAATTAGGAGCAAAGTCCATTACTAGATCTTTATCAGGAAAACCATCCTCCATAATGCAAACTGCCACCACTAGAACGAAAGTTTCCAAACGTGTCAATGAGTAGTCGAGGAAAGTGGACACATTCTGTCTACTGAATTGCAACGCACGTCACTTACGAGGGAACGCGCCAAGTGTCATACCCCGATGTTGCTGAAGCTTCGGTCAGTGATAGACGGGACAAAAATAAGCGAACACGTGTCTCGGATTATCTGCAAACACTCGACCGCTTCTGAGAAGAAGACGGTAAAAGTTTTCAATGCGCTGTTGCTATAGTGTAGACACCTTTTAGCAGCTGAGCCACCGCTTCAATTGAATCCTTACATGCTAAAAGGTCCGGTTCGTTTTCCGTTCTAATCTCGATGGAGTCAGATAGACTATCAGTAAAGCAATTTTAAGAAATTCGTGCACCTCCAATACGTTTTATTGCTACCTTTATTCTGTACTGGCGCCCTGTGGATGTCAATATGAAACTCTTGTAGAATTTCATACTTGTTACTGCCTACTTTCTCCGCTTCAGTCGATGACTGAATTGACTTAAGTGTGGCACTGAATGATTTTTAGCTGAATTTCGTTATGAATCTTCACGCATTGTTAAATTTCCACACCTTCATGGTAAGTCAGCAACGGTTATCCAGTATGACTGGTCTGAACGTTGACACAGACCGTTTCGCGGCCGAATGCGCATAATATTTTGCTAATTCGTATCGATCTGGGATACTTTGTCTTACTAAAACAGTTATGTTATCTCGACAAGCTGAAATTAATTTTTATTAGTACAGTTCATACTAATTAGCGTTTCTTCTTTCATTTACATCTTATATTTACGTGTTGTTTTTAACACACTAATCAGCATTAACATAGTCTTACAAGTGATTGAAAACAGCCTGACAAAGTTCGTATAGTTTTTCAATTTCACGCCTGTGCGTAGTATGTTGGTAGCACTTCGTCGCCTTGCCTGTTATGCTGTGTAGCAGACTTTAAGGCTGTGCGGATCAGCATAACGAAAAGGCGAGAGGTCTCGCTCGTTTTGTCCACGACTGTACATTTTATTTTAGACTAGCGGAGTAGCCCGACGCTACCCAGGTATTTATTTATAGCCCTGCATCCACGCCCGTGTTACGCAGCCTCTAGCCTTGTCCTTAATATTTATGGCGTCATATCTTCTGAGCTATGTGCGTAAAATGATATAATTTTGTAAGCACATTCAGCGGCGTATTTGCATACTCTCTGCTAAATTTGTTGCGAGTGGAGTTAGTAGCAACGAAGTAATAAATTTAAACGTCATGCAGGATGAGGTAGTTTTTCACACATCTCAATGTTAATGACGTCATTTTGGATTTACATTCAGTGGTGCATGCGCACACCATCTGTAGAGGGGTCACTAATAGACTTAGAAGTAATAAATTGTAACGTCATTTCTCTCGCGCTTCGACGATGAAAAGGTAGTAAATGACAAACATTTTTCCTTTCATATTTTTGTAGGGGCTGTCAGCGAGAAAAAAATTCGTGAAGTTTTGAAAATATGTGTTGCTAGTCACTAAGTACTCCCATCCGCAAATACTAGATGGATGAAGTCTGCGAATTCACCCTTCACAGGCCTCGCCTCGCTTCTTTTTCACCCCCACTCCTCTCATAGGTAGATGGATCTTCTTACCCCACGGCGTTTGTCACATGACAGTAAGTTGTATATATGTGTACCTTGTTTGGTTTAAATCAGTCCAGTGGTTCATGTGGAGATGTCGAACACACACACACACACACACACACACTTTTATAATATGTATGAGTTTAACTGTACTACTCGTCATGACAAAAAAAGGGATTGCCCAATACGACAGAACATATCAATTAGAAAGCACTTCATTGTTTTTGCCTAGTAACTCACACATACAACCACATGAACACAAATAATTAAGAAAAAAGCCTTTCAAAACTCACACCGCCGATCATCGACAACGCCTTTAGCAGGAAGAAAAGGCAAACCAAGAGACAAAGGAAACACACATAGAAATAATAGCCACATGAACTCCTGAATCGCAAAAGAAGCGTCAAAGTTGAATGAAAAGATTAATTACGCGCAAGCAGCATGGATTCAAATTTTGCTTCGTAGTTTTTTTGCATTGGAAAGTGATGAAAAATCATAAAGGGAAATTCTCAATATTAGTACGACCTAACTTTTTTATAACATGTTTGTCGTTTAACTCGAGTTCACGACCTGTGATCAGAAGATTTAGGTTAGGCGAATCCTTGGTAGGACCGCAGGGAGTCATGAGTTTCAACGTGCTTGCCGATTCAGAGTGTGGTACCAGTTGAAATTTCCAGTAGCCACACCACTGCCCAGACGTTCAGTCACATAAAGGAAAATTTAGTGCAACGAGTTAACAAGTAAAAGGGGATCCTTGAATGAAAAACAGATGCCGGGTTTGCACAGTTACTGATTACTAGTATAGGAGCAGGGATTCAGTAGCTATAAAAATAATGTAGATGTCCATTCACTGCCACTTGTTTGTTTTACTGATTCTGATAAACACAAACGTATAAAACTGCGCTTAGAGAAAACTTATATTCGAATGCCAGCAATAAGTATGGGAAGAATTGAGGGAGGGGGGTGGGGCGCATTAAGTGACATGAATCAGCGGTTTTAGGAGACAATCTAAGGAGTTAGGTCTCTTAGACTGTTTGCAGGTGATGCTATCATTACCGCCTTGTAAGGTCAACAGTTGACCAATGCCAATTACAAAATAAATTAGACACGATATCCGTATGGGGCTAAAAGTTGCAATTGACTCTAAATAATGCAAAATACGAAATCATCTACGTGAATACAACAAGGAATCCGTGAAACGATAAATCACACAAATCTAAACGCTGTAAATTCATCTAAATACTTAAGGATTACAACTGCGGGTAACTTAAATTGGAACGATCACACAGATAATGTCGTGAGGAAAACGAGCCAAAGATTTCTATAAATTGAAAGAATTCTTTGAAAATACAACAGATCTACTGAAGAGACTTCTTACACTACGCTTGTCCCCCCTCCTTTGGGGTATTGCTATGTGGTGTGCGATCCTAATCAGCTAGGATTGACGGAGACAGTGCCAAGGATATGATACGTAAATTCTCATGAAATTTTAATCAGTACCTTCACTTTAAATTGTGAAAATATCATGTTGGCTCCCATATACTCTACTGGCCCTTAAAATTGCTACACCAAGAAATAAATGCAGATGATAAACGGGTATTCATTGGACAAGTACATTATACTACAACTGACATGTGATTACATTTTCACGCAATTTGGGTGCATAGACCCTGAGAAATCAGTACCCAGAACAATCACCTCTGGCCGTAATAACGGCCTTGATACGCATGGGCATTGGGTTAAACAGAGCTTGGATGGCGTGTACAGGTACAGCTGCCCATGCAGCTTCAACACGATACCAGAGTTCATCAAGAGCAGTGACTGGCGTATTGTGACGAGCCAGTTGCTCGGCCACCATTGACCAGACGTTTTCAATTGGTGAGAGATCTGGAGAATGTGCTGGCCAGGGCAGCAATCGAACATTTTCTGTATAGAGAAAGGCCCGTAAAGGACCAGCAACATGCGGTCGTGCATTATCCTACTGAAATGTAGTGTTTTGCAGGGATCGAATGAAGGGTAGAGCCACGGGTCGTAACACATCTGAAATGTAACGTGCACTGTTCAAAGTGCCGTCAATGCGAACAAGAGGTGACCGAGACGTGTAACCAATGGCACCCCATACCATCACCCCGGGTGATACGCCAGTATGGCGCTGACGAACACACGCTTCCAATGCTCATTCACAGCGATGTCGCCAAATACGGATGCGACCAGCATATTGCTGTAAACAGAACCTGGATTAATCCGAAAAAATGACGTTTTCTCATTCGTGCACCCAGGTTTGTCGTTGAGTACACCATCGCAGGCGCTCCTGTCTGTGATGCAGCGTCAAGGGTAACCGCAGCCATGGTCTCCGAGCTGATAGTCCGTGCTGCTGTAAACGTCGTCGAACTGTTGGTGCAGATGGTTGTTGTCTTGCAAACGTCCCCATCTGTTGACTCAGAGATCGAGACGTGGCTGCACGATCCGTTACAGCCATGCAGATAAGATGCATGTCATCTCGACTGCTAGTGATACGAGGCCGTTCAGATCCAGCACGGCGTTCCGTATTACCCTCCTGAACCCACCGATTCCATATTCTGCTAACAGTCATTGGATCTCGACCAACGGGAGCAGTAATGTCGCTATACGATAAACCGCAATCGCGATAGGCTACAATCCGACCTTTATCAATGTCGGAAACGTGATGGTACGAATTTCTCCTCCTTACACGAGGCATCACAACAACGTTTCACCAGGCAACGCCTGTCAACTGCTGTTTGTGTATGAGAAATCGGTTGGAAACTTTCCTCATGCCAGCACGTTGTAGGTGTCGCCAGCGGCTGCAACCTTGTGTGAATGCTCTGAAGAACTAATCATTTGCATATCACAGCATCGTCGTCCTGTCGGATGTCGGTTTTTTCACAATGCTTTGTAACAATATTACAGCAACAAATATGTACATCTCATCAATTGTTGTTGGCTTCCATGCAGGGACGTTTGTTTGTGTTGCATATTTGTTGGTCTCGGTAACCAAAATTTGGATGTATCTGTCATCAATGAACTGTCTAAAATAATGCAAGACATCTTCAATACAGGGTTCACAATTAATTTGAGGTTTACCTGTAAAAGGAAAACGTGGTGGAGCAGGTGGCAGTGGCTTAGATGGATCTATCGCGTACCACACTGTGGCGCTCGCAATGTCACACTCAGATGAAACTGATTCATTATTTGCTTCTTCCGAACCCTCTTCATAGCTATCTTCAGAACTCTCAGGCCCACTAAATTCAATAACAAACTCATCTTCACTCTCTATTTTCATAAAACGTGAGGAAATAACAGGCAAACTGCAAGAACAGACTGCAGAGTGTCCGCTAGTACAACTGCCTGATTCAGAGATATCTACTGCCGGAAATATACACTTGAGAGTAACACACCTCAGTGACATCTACCGATAATATCAAGGAACTGCCTGCCAAAACTCGAGATAGAACGAGTGAATTCGGCCTTTTAAAACGAGTGCCAGTCGGAAATGATAAACCCGAGTATACTCGGCGTTTTATTATTTCGTCAGAAAAAAAAGAGTATACTTTGGATTTTATGTTAAACGGTTAATATGGCAAAGTAGGAAAAATATTGATTGCAATCATGTAATAAAAGTTATGCCGTGTAGTGACGATAGGGTTTGTATGTAATTTCTTAGTTAGTTACTTTCGAAGCCTTCTGCCTCCTGCGACTCATATCACGAGGTGTGGTTAGCAGGTGTCTCACCTTCGTCGTCTACACATGAAAATTTCTGGACAAATTCGACTTTGTAAAGAGGCGTCCCTGCCCACGCATTTACGGGCTACTGTATTGCTTCTTACCTTGACGTTAGGTGTCTGCGGTGCGCTCCCATGTTATAGCACGGCAACAACTTGGCGCCTGCCATCGCACAGTCCACATGCTTATAGTGCACCTTTTTATTTTAGTTGGCCTGATCCACTACTTCAGATAGTCAGTAGATATGGGAATTCGTAAAGGTAGTCTCCTCTCATTTCGTAGGATGACCACTGGTCGTGGGCCTTGATTGGCTGACAGAGGGTTCTTCGGGCATGGCAGAAGAGAGTGGATTTAGAAACGGCAAAACGTTTGATAGCATGACAACCAGCTACGGGCTTTGATTTGCCAATAATAGGCTTGGCGCGCTGCCTTGTTCCGCGGGAACGTCAGGAGTCGAGAGAAAGAATTTTTCTGGTCACTCTTTTGAGAGATCTTCAGGGAGAGCCTTCTGCCGAGTCTGCACTGTCCGTGAACTCTGAGGCGAGACATTTCGGGGGGAAACTTATTACTGACACTTTTTTTCCGTAAGTGCTGCTTCATGTTGGTTAAAATGAATCAAAAATGGTCAGGATGTAGTTCCGATCAGGCAATATCTGATATCTGGATCCCTTCGGTGATATTTGACTTCTTTACTATCGCATTGATTCATGTACCTTGAGTTTGGCGTTTCGCGAGTGCATTTCATCTGACTGAACCTTGGGCATAGGCTTCTACAATGTTCATTGCAGTGTCACTTACCAATTCGTTTACATGTCTGCCAAGTACCTCATCTCACAGCATGGTGAAGGCAGTTATTACTTTGATATTGGTTGATGCAGATTCGGGAGTGACCACAGTAGACAACGTTCCTGATTTAGTTTTCTCTAGCAACGTGTGCGCCTCTCATAGCAGTCTAGAGTGTAATTCATCTACATCTTCATCTGCATCTACATGAATACTCTGCAGTTCGTAATTAAATGCCTCCATCTTCAAGCTATTGTTCGTGCGAACTCTGAGCTATCTCATTTTATTTTAACGATCGTTTGTCCCTATGTACACTACTGGCCTTTAAAATTGCTACACCACGAAGATGACATGCTACAGACGCGAAATTTACGAACCATATCAAGCTGCACAGAAAAGGATGGGATGAGGGTACTGCCAACTTGACCGACAGCAATTATTTCTGCTATAACGGATACAGTCTTCTTTTAAAATCCAGTTATTAACGGAATTGCTCATAAATAGTGGCCTAAGTTTATCTACATGAAATGAGTCAACCATAAAACTGACGTACGCATTTCAAGGACTTACGAAACAACTGAGCAGTAACTGCTGGTAGAGATATCAGTGACTGAACATTGTTATGACGAATTGGTTGCTGCACATAGTCCTCAATGAACTTATTGAAAATTAGGAATTGTATTCGGTTTGAAAGATTTAGTGCACATTACGATGGCCCTGCCTTACATTCGTCATTACCTGCGAACGCTCTGCTTGATGTGCTACGTCATCTCTTTCATATCCTGTTATTTCAATGTTGTTAAATATTAGCCTGCGTGAGGCCGCCATTCGAAGTAATTTACCTGTGATCTGAATAAACCAATGGTGAACTTTAATCCTGTGAGTAGGCTATATAATTATTTTAAGGGTTTGTTCCTTTCTTACCTCCTTTGATTAAGATTCTGTTCATTTGATTACGTCCATTTATAAAATATACACTGAGTTGCCATTAGCCAGGACTTACAAATAATCAATGCTTCTAAACGGGTTAAGGTAACAGTGCGCAACAGAAAACATAATTTAGCAGACGAGGCACATACAGATTTAAGTTTGT
This sequence comes from Schistocerca nitens, assembly GCF_023898315.1. Lineage (NCBI taxonomy): Eukaryota > Metazoa > Arthropoda > Insecta > Orthoptera > Acrididae > Schistocerca > Schistocerca nitens. The sequence goes on from NC_064614.1 coordinate 28,339,608, forward strand.
GTACCGGATCTCTGGTGGTTACGTAGCAAAAAACTGACTACAACTGACGATTTATTTGACAATATTTATCAATAACTGTAAACCCGCGGTTGCACAGCAGTTATTTGGTCTCACCTGGGAAAAAATTTCATCCTGTAGCGCTCCTGATTATAACTCAAAACATTTCTCTTTAATGAGTCAAATATTGTTATTACTCCTTGTATTCTGTTTGAAACGATGATTGTAACAAATGGTAGCTTAGCACCTTATAGTCTAATTTAGTTCTGATACGTGCGCATTTGCTTGAAAATGACTACATGCCCGAAACGTCGTAGTATAGAAAACAAAAATAAAATGGATATAAAAAACAGCCACTTCGTCAGACTTATTTCTTTCAACAACGTAGAAGCAGTGAAACGTGCCATTTTGGATGCACATGAGATTTAGTTTGAAAAAAGCGAAACCGTTGTTGTCAGAGATCTACGATCGTGGAAGCTTTCTGCAGTAGGGAACGATCTGGTAATGACGTCACCGTCACCAGCTTTACACACATTTCCTTGTGGAGAGGGCATAGTTTACATTGACAGGAAAGTGTCACCCGAATGGCTCTACATGGGGTGAAACAAACGGTAGGAACAAACTTTTAGCTATACTAAAGTGTGTATTTAGGAAAAAATTAACGACAAGAATCATTGCACAGCTGCGTCGTCCAACGATGTTAAAGAGAATTGCAGTTAGAGTGCTTAACGCTTGCCTAGGCTCAAACATGGTCGATAACGTCTAACGTCACGAATACGTTATTGCGATCGAGGTCCGTCAACGAGGAAACTCACGTTTTCTGCCCAAGTGGGACTAAAAGCCCCTAAAAACAATGTGTTAATTCATGTAATTTAAGAAACTGACTAGCATACAAAGATCAGTCATAACGTTATGACCACCCACCAACTATCGATATAGCAGTCCAGGCGATAGCAGCGTCTTCGGGCGAGGAATGACAGTTAGACACACACAAACACACACACACACACATGGTACATTTAGTATCAGTAAGCATGTTGCCAGTGTGTAGAATGTAGAAGGCGGGCGATCTATTTGAGTTTGGTCGTCGCCAGATTATGACAACCTGGAGGTTCGGCACGAGCATTTGAAAACCACACGACTTCGCTGGTGTTCGAGGGATGCTGTTGTGGGTGTCTAGACAACACGTCGAGACGTCGTTGGGTTGGGCGGTCAACCCAATTATAGACGTCGGTCGTCGTAGTGTGCTCAGACTGGTAAAATAGGACAGGCGGCGAACTGTGGTGGAACTAACATCAGACTTTAATGATGGACAGAGTACAAATGTGTCTGAACACACGGCGCACCGAACACTTCAAATAATTGGCCGCCGCAGCCGACTAACCATGTATGTGCCAATGTTAACGTCATGACATCGGCAACTACTGAAATGGGCACTTTACAATCGGCACTGGACGTTGACGCAGTGACAGAGCGTTGCTTGGTCTGATGAATCACGATACCTTCCTCATCTTGTCGATTGGAGGGCGCGAATCGATGATCTTCTAGGGAAACAGCTCCTTGAGACCTGTACTGCTGGATGGAGAAAATCTGGCCGCGGCTCTGTTATGCTCTGTTATGCTCTATTAAAGTTTCGAGGACATACCTTCACCGAAGAGTCAAGCAGTATATTGCTCCCTCCTACGTATATCTCGCGAAGAGACCATGAGGATAAAATCAGAGAGATTAGAGCCCACACAGAAGCATACCGACAATCCTCCTTTCCTCGAACAATACGAGACTGGAATAGAAGGGAGAACCGATAGAGGTACTCAGGGTACCCTCCGCCACACACCGTCAGGTGGGTTGCGGAGTATGGGTGTAGATGTAGATGTAGATGTAGATGTAGAAACATTCACTTGGGAACCCATGGGTCCATTGGAGCTCATGCAAGAGATCATACCGGCCAAGAGGTATCGTACCGTACACTGGACATGTTTCCGGAGGACAGTGGCATTTTACAAGAAGATAAAGCGCCATGTCACAAGACCAGGAGTGTGATGGAGTGATTCGAGGAACACCGTGTCGATTTGAAATTGATGTGCTGACCCTCCAACACGCTAGATGTGAACCCGATCGATTACGTCTGGGATGTGACTAAATGTACTGTCAAAGTTCATCGCCATCCTCCCCGAAATGTACATGAATTAGGTTACCTGTGTGTGCATAAGTGGTGCCAATTTCGTCCAGCGACTTACCAGGGCATCATTGTTTTCATGACACGTCGCGTCCATGCCGAATATGGACATGCCGACTGTTAGGTAGGTTATCATAATGTTCTGGCTGATCTGTGTATGGGTCAGAGCTATGTCCATCGTACGACCAGGTGGTTGTGAAGTCAGATCTGAAAGAGTGGGCAGGCAAGGAGGTTCAGTATCACCACAACGTCCCTCATGAGCCATTAAGGAAGCTTATAGATCTTTAAAAGGAAAAACGTAGAAGGAGCTTCTGTTAATGGAGCATTTCTAATACATCTTTATATAACTGATTTTATTGTACTATTTACTTCTAGCGAAAAACAGATTCACAAGGGAAATATAAAATGTATCTGAAGATCGTTTGGAATAACATTAAAAGATTGTATAGTAAAAACTGTCAAAAGAAAATTGTACAGATTAACAACGAATTCATAAAACTAGTCGAAGGCTTTTGTACTTAGAGCAGTTTAAGTATCAACAGCAAGAACAGGGAGACAGATAAGTAAAAGTCTACAGAAGGTCGGGAGATCTTTCATACGACTAAAAACGATAATATGCAGTCTATGATAATTAGTAATTTTCATTTAAAGCAATGAGACACGGTTTCTCAATGTATAAGTAAGTCAAAAAGTGAGCCCTTTTCAGCAATGAAAGGTAAGATGTATGTACAAATTTCCTAGGAAAGATAGTAAAACACACAAACGGAAGGGGGTTGATAAATTAATGAAATGAAATGGTGGTGGTGAGGCTTGTAGCCAGCGAGTGAATGATATATGGCCAAGGAATTATTGGCCCGATGTCAACAGGTAGAAAATTCAGGAGATGGCTGCCTGATAAAAGTAGGGTAAATGACGTAGGAAACAGCAGGAGAACAACACAGAAGTATGTCGTTGAAGAACACAATAACCGTATACATTTATGGAACTATTTTTATAACCTTGAACGTCATATAGCTGATAATGGTCTGTATCTGTTTACATGTAACAGTTTTTGTGGAGCCCCTAGGCGCAAATAACTACTGTTTAACTTTATACAGATATAGGGCGTGAACTGTTTTATATTAATGTCTCGGACGACCCACTGAAGACGTCCTTCACGGAAAGAGTGAAACACATCTGGGACAAAGTAATGGGATAGCGACATACACATGCACGGATGGCGGTCGTAAAGCGTACACAAGGCAGTGTATTGGCACAACTGTCGTTAGTAATCCGGTGATTCATGTCAAAAGGTTTCCGACGTGATTGAGACCACACGACGTACATTAACAGATTTTTAACGCGGAATGGCTGTTGGAGGTAGACGCATGGGATATTCCATTTCGGAAATCGATAGGGAATTCAATATTACGATTCCATAGTGTCAAGACTGTGGCGAGAACACAAAATTTCAGGCATTACCACGGACAACGCAGTGGCCGGCGGTCTTCACTTAAAGCCCGACAGCAAAGGCGTTTGCGTAGAGCCGTCACTGCTAACAAACAAGCAACAATGTGTGAAATAACCGCAGAAATCAATGTGGGACGTACGACTAACGTATACGTTATGACAGTGCGGCGACATTTGGCGTTAATAGGCTGCGGCAGCAGTCGACCGACGCTAGTGCCTTTGCTAACAGGACAAAATCTCCTGCAGCCCCTTTCTTGCGTTCGTGAACATATCTATGGGACCCTAGACGACTGGAAAACCGTGGTCTACCATGACGAGTCCTGATTTCATTAGATAAGAGCTAATGGTAGGGTTCGAGTGTGGTGCAGACTCCACAAAACCATGGTCCATAGCTGTCACTAAGGCACTGTGAAACTGGCGATGGTTCCATACAGGCGTCGGCTGTGTTTATATGGAATGGTCCAACTGAGACGATCGTTAACTGGAAATGGTTATGTTAGGCTACTTTAAAACCATTTGCAGGTATTGAATGTACCGGGTGATCAAAAAGTTAGTATAAATTTGAAAACTTAATAAACCACGGAATAATGTAGATAGAGAGGTAAAAATTCAAACACATGCTTGGAATGACATGGGGTTTTATTAGAACACAAAAAAATCACCTCATATTGCTAGACGCTTGAAAGCACTCTTGCGCGCGTCGTTTGGTGATGATCGTGTGCTCAGCCGCCACTTTCGCCGTGCTTGGCCTCCCAGGTCCCCAGACCTCAGTCCGTGCGATTATTGGCTTTGGGATTACCTGAAGTCGCAAGTGTATCGTGATGGACCGACATCTCTAGGGATGCTGAAAGACAACATCCGACGCCAATGCCTCACCATAGCTCCGGACATGCTTTACAGTGCTGTTCACAACATTATTCCTCGACTACAGCTATTGTTGAGGACTGATGGTGGACATATTGAGCATTTCCTGTAAAGAACATCATCTCTGCTTTGTCTTACTTTGTTATGCTAATTATTGCTATTCTGATCAGATGAAGCGCCATCTGTCGGACATTTTTTGAACGTTTGTATTTTTTTGGTTCTGGTAAAACCCCATGTCATTCCAAGCATGTGTGTCAATTTGTAACTCTCTTTCTACATTATTCCGTGATTTATTCAGTTTTCAAATTTATACTGACTTTTTGATCACCCGGTACTTTACGTTCCCGAACGGCGTTGTCGTATAGCCGTCCCACAGTTATTCGTAATTGGTTCGAAGAACACTCTGAACAATTAGAGGAAGGTATTTGGCTACCCAGATATCGCGAGGTGAATCCTATGTAACATTTATGGGACATAATCCAGAGGTCAGGCCGTGCATAAACTCCTGTACCGGCAACACTTTCGCCATTATGAATAGAGGAAGCACGGCTCAGTATTTCTGCAGGGGGCTTCGAACGACTTGTTAAGCCCATTCCACGTAGAGTTACTGCACTATACAGTGCTGCCGGCCGAGTGGCCGCGCGGTTAAAGGCGCTGCAGTCTGGAACCGCAGGACCGCTACGGTCGCAGGTTCGAATCCTGCCTCGGGCATGGATGTTTGTGATGTCCTTAGGTTAGTTAGGTTTAACTAGTTCTAAGTTCTAGGGGACTGATGACCTCAGCAGTTGAGTCCCATAGTGCTCAGAGCCATTTGAACCATTTTTTTATACAGTGCTGTTCACAACATCACGATAGCAGGAGGTATCCCATGGCTCTTGTCACCTCAGTCTAAATCTAACCTTGTAGTATGATAAGTGTAAATTAATAGTTTTAGCACTCTTTGGGAAAGCAACATTAATTTACCTTCGGGTATGAAACTTGTTCGGATAAAGGTCCTTACCGAGATTTTGGCGGTATAGGCGCCTCTCCAAGGGCGTAGGCACAGAGAGGCGCGTAATGTGACAAAGAAAAGAAAGACGATTCAAGAATTAACTGGGAGATGTACGTGAGTGCTTCTACCCTACGAGAAGAAGCCTCTCCCTTGGCCCCAGACGGTAAATGCGCGCTCTTGTTTCGTGCAAGTAGCACCATCAAGAACTGACTACTACCGAACAGCCGTGACATGGTTTGTGTGTCAACAGTGCGCTTGCATCTTACAGCTACTGTCCACACAGCTAACTCATTTTGAACAACAGGGGTTTTGGCGCTACTTTGCTATGGTATTTCCGGCTCTCAAAGCTTGGCGAACTGGTGCTGAAGCAAAAGTGGTACTTGGCGGAAGGTTCCCGACTTTTGCCGATTTCTGGCAAACTCCTCAGTTGGAGTAAAACTGTTTATACTAGAGTTTTCAGAATGTTTGATAGATTAATAAGTTAAATCTGATACAGCTGGTGGCCACTGTGGCCGAGCAGTTCTAGGCGCTTCAGTCCGGTGCCGCGCTGCTGCTACGGTCGCAGGTTCGAATCCTGTCGCGGGCATGGATGTGTGTGCTGACCTTAGGTTAGTTAGGTTTAAGTAGTTCTAAGTATAGGGGACTGATGACCTCAGATGTTAAGTCACATAGTGCTTAGAGCCATTTGAACCATTTCTGATACAGATCTCACATACATCAAACCTTTTCACTTTAATTTCCGGTAGGGAATTCGTTAGTGTGAGGTCTATATCTTGTTGCGAAAAATGCACACCGGATGTTGGTGCCAAATGTAGAATTAATATCGACAGAGCTGAGCTAGCTAACGAAATAGCTGCTTTCAAATTCCAGTAGGAATAGATGATGAAGAGCAGAGCCACAGACTGCCGTTTCGATATTTTATTTTTTCTTTACTTTAAATTCTTGTAGAATGTTTATGCTTTACATTCACTACAACGCGCAAGATTTTTCACCTATATGGCTAATTTTTCAAAAGCGTTCCATTTCTATCTGTCTTACAAGTTACATAATTTTCTAAATCTTTGTGTAATAATTTGCAGAAAGTTAATTTCCTAGGGAGAGTGGTATGGACAGGGAGGCACAGCTTTTGCTGTTCCTCTGGGGATGCAATATTGAATGGTTCAAATGGCTCTGAGCACTATGGGACTTAACTTCTGAGGTCATCAGTCCCCTAGAACTTAGAACTACTTAAACCTGACTAACCTAAGGACATCACACACATCCATGCCCGAGGCAGGATTCTAACCTGCGACGGTAGCGGTCGCGCGGTTCCAGACTGTAGCGCCTAGAACCGCTCGGCCACTCCGGCCGGCGGATGCAATATCACCTCGTTCGATTCTGCTCCGAAAATCTTATACCACAGCTATTCAGTCAATGGAAAGATTATTCGTTTGACATCAGACGATACGATTAACTTCTTCTTTTCCATGATCTTATCTTAAGAAATAGGAAGACGTCTACTTTCTTATACAAAGACTGCAGTGTTTACAGACTCGATTCCTGCGTACACAAAAAAAAAAAAGCAGACGTGAATGTCTTCCGGTAAGGTGGGAGCAGTTTAGATATGGAAACCACACAGTGTCAACATCGTGTCTCTGCCGTCACCGGTGCTGTGGATGGGGTGAAATTGAACGTTCCTGGTTCGTGGATAATGTAAATATTTAATTTCAATCTCCCGATATTTGTGATCCCGGGCAGCGCGGCTGGGTCGTCGCCCCCATCCCTACAGCCGTGGCAGGATGTCCGGGCTGCTCGTAGAGATGTGCCGCTGAAGAAGAGCCGCCTACGCCGGAACGCTGGAACCTGAGAAAACTGACAAGTCGCGAACATGAAGCCAGCAACTTGATGCTACGTACCACGCTATTCTTAAGCGTTTAACGCCGCCACTGATTTAATTTTAAGCTAAATTCTATCTCTGCTGATCCACTGTTGATACGGGATACATACAAATAGCAGTATGATTTGAGAAGTTTTTTAATGTAGACAACCAGTTTCGACAAGTCATTAATGCCATCTTCAGGCCCCGCTTCGGTCTATGCATAGACAGACAAATCGATACTTGCATAACTGAAGCCACCAATATCTGGATACCGTAAATTCGTTTTTGCATTGTTTACTTCGAAGACTTCACAAAAAATTGTAAAATCGTCGAGGCAAACACTCCAAAATCGAAAATCACGGAATCCAGGTATGGATGGCTCCAGTTATGCAAGTATCGTTATATCTGGTCGTCTATACATGAGTGCGCAGGGGCCTGAAGATGGAATTAATGAAATGCCGTAACCGATTATCAAAATAGAGTACAGTGACACAGGCAAAAGATACTTGCAATTTGTTAAGGAGTACTGAATATTTCTGCATTTCTACATGGGAATCATGTTTCAGGCGGAGACCAGCCGCAGCCACATTCCTTTTATTTTACGTTGACAGACACTTCAATCGAGGCTGCCCGTGACTGAAGGTCATCAATTAGGAATATTTTTGGAACTTCCTGGCAGATTAAAACTGTGTGCCGGACCAAGACTCGAGCTCGGGACCTTTGCCTTTCGCGGGCAAGTGCTCTACCATCTGAGCTATCCAAGCACGACTCACGACCCGTCCTCACAGCTTCAATTCTGCCAGTACACAGTTTTAATCTGCCACGAAGTTACATATCAACGCACACTCCACTGCAGAGTGAACATCTAATTCTGGAGAGGTATATTTTTGTTAGTAATACTCCACCTTCAGTACTCGATACAAGGGTATGTTTCTACGCATTGTACACACAACCATGGTGTAGCTTTTATAATTACGATTATGATAAATGTTCACATTTACAAACCACAAATGTTGAATGTGCTATTCACCGGACGAACGATGAAAACCTAAAACAGGACCACAAACTGATCCTTTTGGACAGACTTTGGTGGCTGTTTTCATTTTGTGGACACATTAAAAATGCTTCTCTAATGCGGCAATATGCTCTCAGTTGGTGGTTGAGCGTCTTCAGACAATCTAACTCCCAACGTTGCCTAAGGAAAAACGCCTACTTTGCGTAATCTAAAGCGCCGGTAATATCGATCGCCGTCGATAAAGCTTACGTAAGGTGAGGGTTTGTAGCAAGCGAGATCGACTTATGTATAACGTCTTCATTTGACTTGCGTACTGTAAACCCTTAGATGTGAACGGTGATGTCGTGTAGCAGTCTAATGTCATGTAATGTTTTGCATACTAGTTTTTTGAATATTTTACCCGGAACGTTCACGATACGAATTGCTCAGCAGGATTTTGATGTCATCAGATCTTTGTCTTACCCTTTACTTCGGTTTTTCTTCAGGGTGCAAGAGACACTGGATGAACCGTTTATGCTGGTAGGCAGATAAGGTCTCTTGCGTATCTGTTAATGTCTACCAGCACCTTTTTGATGAATTAGCCGGTATTAAACCGTTGCCCATAGCTCGTCCAGTTGCAGTGAGACAGTCTTTGGGGAAACTCTTCCTTAATCCCTAGTCCCAGACCCAACAGAGAAGTGTAATAGAATGGAACATCTGCAGTGGTCCTTTCAATGTCATTTATTTATAGCCACGATTGTCAGTGATTCAGTAAGCCATCTTAAGATCTTGACCGACGCTAAGGCTGTGGAGTCCAGTCGTATACATGATGCCATAAGTAGTCAACGTCTATGAACTGGTGTCTGCAGATATGTACGGAAAACACGTCATAAATGTTGCTCATTGATGGGGTCGTGTATACGATTGGAGGAAGTCTCCTCAGCGTCACTTACGGCCTGAAGATGGTGTATTGGATTGCTGAAACTGGTAGCTATGAAATAAATAACATCGAAATGACTACTGGAGGTGTTCCATTGTATTGCATAGGTGAACGACCAAAGTCCCTCAAAACTTCAATCAGAAGGATGGACACACAAAAACTCAACAAAAAAGGTTGAGAGATTTCAATCACAGCGCCAAGTCTGGTCGAAGCTGAACCGCATTAGGACGGTTCTAGGAAAAAGCGGTTCGGTGACTGCGACTGCACGTGGTAGGAACAAACAACGGATTATTAATAAGTGCTCGTTTCGGACATATGATGATCTGAGGTCACCACGCCAAATGACTCCAAACGCCCTAGACTGGTAGTCAAAACTGGACATTTCCATTTGAATGTAGGTTCTATATACAAGGTGTCCCTTCTAAGAGCCGTACTCGCATTTTCTCCGATGCTTCGGCAGATATTTGCAGTTCCATTTCCGCATTGTGTAGTTGCAGTCACACCTAACAAACACAAACAAATACGGTTCAACGTGTCTTTCATACGACAATCACCATCCCGTTAAAACACACACACACACAGACACACACACAAAATTAATTTCGCGTGCACATTCGGTAGAGTGCTCCCAAATTAGTCTAGTGTGATATTCGTTTAATTGATTTTTATTAACAAGGACGTTAGAAAACGAGGAACAGGCATTACCCCAATAGGGACTGGGCAGCGGCGTGGTCCGCTGGGGTGCCATCTGATCCTGGAGAACCGTACTTATTCAGCCTTGAAATTATTGTTTAGTTCCCCTATTTATGAAGGGAACAGATGCTTATTATTTTTATAGTCCCCTCAAATATTGTTTGCAATCTGCGTTTATCTTGAACCTTTCCTCCATCTCTTTTCTCGGGAAGCAGTGTTTCCATTGGCAAGGCAGCTCACTGTTCCGTAATTTCTATTCTCATCCCATAATATCTTTTAAGAATGGAGAAAGTTGTTAGTGATCGTATCTTCCGGCTGACTATTTTGTATAATATTCCACATGAATCAGCTTATAATTTGGTTGAAAGAATCAGATCCCCAATTGTGTGATTCCTGTACCTGTCAACCAAGGTGAATTTTCTGTTTAGGTTTGTAATTTACATTTCATTTGAAGTTTCTGACTAAATTCATCTAGAAGTTATAGTCTTGTTAAACTACATTAATTTGTTTTAGAAAAAATCCTGTAATTTTGTTCGCATTTTGCTCTTGCCTCTTGGAGATATCCATATTTGTTCTAATAGGTTCTAAGAAATATGCAATATCTTAAAAGAATCATACGCTGAAACATGTTCCATACCAATTTTTCAGTGGTCGAATGGCGTCACTGCTGCAGTGATTAGTAATCTCGCGCAAAATTACCCGGCGCTCTCTTCTGTGTCATATTTACACATTACAGCGGACTTTCGCCGATTTGATACCATAAATACTTCCAGTACAGTAAATCTTGCGTCATCAGTATTGCAATTAAATCATAACAGAATTCATTTCCTATCAGTACGTGTACGAGGCCTGGGCCTTCCGTGTCGCCATGTACGTTTGTATTTGAGTGTGTGTATGTTTCTGGGCATGTATGCGTGTATGCTATTACTCAAATAAACTCCCCGAGAAATTACTCGACGCTGCCGAGCGCATCGGTGGTGAGGGAGGGAGGGGGGGGAGGAGTAGAGGAGGAGAGAAAGCGGGGGGCACAGTGAATTCAATTGCGTGCCCGAGGGTTTAATTGGAGGCCATTCGGTCGCCCAGTCCGCATTCGGAATGGGACTGTCCTGGGTGAGGGAGGAGAGGGGGGTGGAAGGGGGGGGGAGGGGAAGGTGATATCTGCGGTCTGTGCTGTGCCGCGACCCCCGGTCCTGTTACTCCGCCCCGATAACCGCATGTAATCTACATTTTATAACGAGGCAATTTATATACATGGGAAAAAACCGCTAGGCTTGGCGGGGAGCTGCGGAATATCGTATTCATTTACTCCGGTATAAATAGGGTCGCAGAACCGGCGCATTCCTTCTGTAGTGCCTTCTCTCGAGAAGTTTTGGGACCAAAGGCGTCGTCGTCTCCTGTCTCTCTCTCTCTCTCTCTCTCTCTCTCTCTCTACTTTCTAAGTGGTTCTGCCAGCTTTATGTCTCCCCGCAAGAGGCGCTCTAGATTAAATGTCAAGTGTTTTAGTCAGCATTAGGGCACCTTAGTGTCGGAGTAGGAATTAAAATCCATGGAGAAGAAATAAAAACTTTGAGGTTCACCGGTGACATTGTAATTCTGTCAGAGACAGCAAAGGACCTGGAAGAGCAGCTGAACGGAATGGACAGTGTCTTGAAAGGAGGATATAAGATGAACATCAACAAAAGCAAAACGAGGATAATGGAATGTCGTCAAATTAAATCGGGTGATGCTGAGGGGATTAGATTAGGAAATGAGACACTTAAAGTAGTAAAGGAGTTTTGCTCTTTAGGGAGCAAAATAACTGATGATGGTCGAAGTAGAGACGATATAAAATGTAGACAGGCAATGACAAGGAAAGCGTTTCTAAAGAAGAGATATTAGTTAACATCGAGTATAGATTTAAGTGTCAGGAAGTCGTTTCTGAAAGTATTTGTGTGGAGTGTGGCCACGTATGGAAGTGAAACATGGACGATAAATAGTTTGGACAAGAAGAGAATAGAAGCTTTTGAAATGTGGTGCCACAGAAGAATGCTGAAGATCAGATGGGTAGATCACATAATTCATGAGGGGGTACTGAATAGAATTGGAGAGAAGAGGAGTTTGCGACACAACTTGACTAGAAGAAGGGATCGGTTGGTAGGCCATATTTTTGAGGCATCAAGGGATCACCAGTTTAGTATTCGAGGGAAGCGTGGAGGGTGAACATCGTATAGGGAGACCAAGAGATGAATACACTAAGCAGATTCAGAGGGATGTAGGTTGCAGTAGGTAATGGAAGATGAAGAAGCTTGCACAGCACAGAGTAGCATGGAGAGCTGCATCAAACCAGTCTCCGGGCTGAAGACCACAACACCAGTGTGTGGTTTGCGGGCTTAGACTCTGAATCAACAAGTGCATTTTCATTAAAATTTTCTTGTGTTGCAGTCCGACATAAATAAAGCAGGAAAGAGGGTTTAATCACGTAGCGAGTGGATACCACTTTTTCCTTTATTTATTTACTAGCTGATGAAACCACAACTGCCCGGGTATGATGCCAGTTTCCTATACAAAGAAATAGGCATAATGTGCAAATGCGTAAGTACAGCTGCGTCGCATATCTGCGACGTGATGATGTAAACGTCTCCATGGCAAAGCGACTTCATAGCTCTGTAGATGGCTATTGTTTTCGCCTACATTCATTAGCGCTTGTGATTTTAACCCTGTCAAAAGTGCTGCCAGGTCTCAGGGATTTCCTTAAGTTGATTCGACTTTAAGTGTTTCTTAGTGGTAGAGAATAAATGTAATAACACTTCATGTTGGTTGCGGCCTGTTTTAAGCATTTTAGTGTTTATGACGTCACAACTCTTGAACTATTTGTGTAGGTACATTCAGTGGTATATGTGGATACTGTCTGAGAAATATTTTGCAGATAGAGTTAGTAGCAAAGAAGTAATAAATTTAAATGTCATCCACAATGCCACAGCTTTTCACCCCTGCGAGTGTTTATGTCGTGTAGTATGTGTGGGACCATGATATATTTTCGTAGGTGCATTTAACGGTATATGTGGATACTGTAAATAGTCTTCACGGGTTTACCGCCGGATCACGTTGTGCAAATTCCACAATATTTCCTCGGAGCAACTGTCCGACATCTTCAGGTGGTTCAACCAGGCTGGTGGCTAGGTACGAGGAAATATTGTGGAATTTGCACAACGTGATCCGGCGGCAAAACCTGTGAAGACTACTTACAATACATCCACCTGGAAAGCTTGAAGAATCACGTATGTGGATACTGTTTGGGAAATTTATTGCGATTAGAAGTAGTAGCACAGATGTTGTAAATTTCAGTGTCATGTACGATGCGATAGTTTAACATGCATCTCACTGTTTATAACGTCATATCTGCTGAACTATGATTGACAGGTCATTATTACCCCACAGAAATTGGTCCCGGATAGTTCGTAATATAAGAACCAAGTTTGGCATAATTCGGTCCACTAGTTTAGGAGGATACGCGGATACACGGACACAGACATACATCAATTTACATCAGAATTTAATTATTTTTTTTAATTTTACATTTTCTACTACAGCTTGGGAATGGAGGAGAAGTGTTGGGGATAAAATCTGCAGAGTGAGAAGATGGCTAAACTATAGCAGGTGATGTTCAGATGGCCGGCCGCGGTGGCCGTGCGGTTCTAGGCACTTTAGTCCGGAACCGCGTGACTGCTACGGCCGCAGGTTCGAATCCTGCCTCGGGCATGGATGTGTGTGATGTCCTTAGGTTAGTTAGCTTTAAGTAGTTCTAAGTCCTAGGGGACTGATGACCTCAGATGTTGAGTCCCATAGTGCTCAGAGCCATTTGAACCATTTTTGATGTTCAGATGTGTGTGAAATCTTATGGGAATTAACTGCTAAGGTCATCAGTCCCTAAGCTTACACATTACGTAACCTAAATTGTCCTAAGGACAAACACACACACCCACCCCCCGAGGGAGGACTCGAACCTCCCCCGGGACCAGCCGCACAGTCCATGACTGCAGCGTCTAGACCGCTCGACTAATCCCGCGCGGCAAACTATAGCAAACAAGATCAAATTAACGTAGGCTGCAACAACTGCACAGAGATGAAAAGCCTTGCGCTGGATAGATAAGCATGTACATATGCGACGAACCAGTCTTCTCACTGAAGATCACAGCAATACCACTCAAAATCTTATGGAGTGGGATGTCGAAATCCGGCCTACGTTAAGTCGATCGACGAAAACGCAGTGAAGAGAGGAGATTAGTGCAAGTAACTTTAGTTCAAAGCACTAAACTGAGTAGTCTTAAACAACTGCACTCACAATCAGAGTTACAAAATCAAAGCTGAGGTCGCGAAAAGCGAGGTTACATTTGTATTCAATTATCAGTAGATGTGTGATTCAGTGGCGAGATACGAACTGCCGGTCCAGCCGGCGGGCTGTGTATTTCTTATAAAACTCCAACAACCATCCTCATGTGGCCTTTTTGCCGTGAAAGTCGTGAGTCGAGGCTCCTGCAAGTGCAACTGTTTGCTACGATCCCCTACACTCTGTCCATCGTATTCCACAACCTGGAATGTTGGCATGCGACACATTTACATATGAGAGTGGCTTCCCATGAAAGCAAGATAGTCAGGTATGAACTATATGAGCCCTTTTGAAAATTCCAATACGAATAACTTCGAAAGTACACTAATGCGACCTCACGTACGTGAGATATACGACCTGCAGTATTTTATTCTTTACAGAGTACACTCGATAAATACTGTCTGCCACGCAACTTGTTGACACACTTTTCCAATCTCAGAGCCGCATCATATACCATGACTAACCACTCAAAAGATTTTCTTCTTTGCGGTAGGTAGCAGCAACACGACTGTGTAAGCAGTCTCATTTCTTCGGTCCAAGGCTGTTCCTGTTACTGATCTCTGTATATAGCCTACATCGGAAGAATTCTTTAAGACTTACAAGGATTTCTTTTTAAGTCGTCAGTTTTCTGAGTGGTCAGATGTGGCATGCCACGAATTTCGCTTCTGTGCCGACTTCACCTCAGAGCAAAACTTAGACATCTACATCTACATCCACATCTACATCCATACTCCGCAAGCCACCTGACGGTGTGTGCGGGAGGGTACCCTGAGTACCTCTATCGGTTCTCCCTTCTATTCCAGTCTCGTATTGTTCGTGGAAAGAAAGATTGTCGGTATGCCTCTGTGTGGGCTCTAATCTCTCTGGTTTTAACCTCATGATCTCTTCGCGAGATATACGTAGGAGGATGCAATATACTTCTTGACTCCTCGGTGAAGGTATGTCCTCGAAACTTCAACAAAAGCCCATACCGAGCTACTGAGCGTCTCTCCTACAGAGTCTTCCACTGGAGTTTATCTGTCATCTCCGTAACGCTTTCGCGATTACTAAATGATCCTGTAACGAATCGCGCTGCTCTCCGTTGGATCTTCTCTGTCTCTTCTATCAACCCTATCTGGTACGGATCCCACATTGCTAAGCAGTATTCAAGCAGTGTGCGAACAAGCGTACTGTAACCTACTTCCTTTGTTTCCTTAGGATTCTTCCAATGAATCTCAGTCGGGAATCTGCTTTACCGACGATCGACTTTATATGATCATTCCATTTTAAATCACTCCTAATGCGTACTCCCAGATAATTTACGGAATTAACTGCTTTCAGTTGCTGACCTGCTATATTGTAGCTAAATGATAAGGGATCTTTCTTTCTATGTATTCGCAGCGCATTACACTTGCCTACATTGAGATTCAATTACCATTCCCTGCACCATGGGTCAATTCTCTGCAGATCCTCCTGCATTTTAGTACAATTTTCCATTGTTACAACCTCTCGATATACCACAGCATCATCCACAAAAAGACTCAGTGAACTTCCGATGTCATCCACAAGGTCATTTATGTATATTGTGAATAGCAATGGTCCTACGACACTCCTCTGCGGCACACCTGAAATCACTCTTACTTCGGAAGACTTCTCTCTATTGAGAATGACATGCTGCGTTTTGTTATCTAGAAACTCTTCAATCCAATCACACAATTGGTCTGATAGTCGATATGCTCTTACTTTGTTCATTAAACGACTGTGAGGAACTGTATCGAGCGCCTTGCGGAAGTCAAGAAACACGGCATCTACCTGGGAACCCGTGTCTGTGGCTCTCTGAGTCTAATGGACGAATAGCGCGAGCTGGGTTTCACACGATCGTCTTTTTCGAAACCCATGCTGATTCCTACAGAGTAGATTTCTAGTTTCCAGAAAAGTCATTATACTCGAAAAGAAATGAAATGTCGTGTGACGAGGGCCTCCCGTCGGGTAGACCGCTCGCCTGGTGCAAGTCTTTTGATTTGACGCCACTTCGGCGACTTGCGCGTCGATGGGGATGAAATGATGATGATTAGGACAATACAACACCAACACCCAGTCCCTGAGCGGAGAAAATCTCCGACCCAGCCGGGAATCGAACCCGGGCCCTTAGGATTGACAGCCCGTCGCGCTGACCACTTTTTTTTTTTTTTCGAGCGGTCGCCTTGCCGTTTGGCTATTTTTTTTATTAGAATAACATTAAATACAACAAAATAGAACATATCCTGTTTTCCTTTTTTTGTTCTTTTTTTGTTTTTTGTTGTTGTTGTTTTTGTTTAAAAATTTGTATTGAACAAACTAAAGGTACATATGTATTCACTATGCAAGAGTTCTTCAATGTACCATTTAAAAATATACAAATGACTGTTAGTTAAACAAAAAAAGTATGAAAAAAGAAAAACATTAAATACAACAAAATATAACATATTCTGTCTTCTTCCTTTAAAAAAAATTGTGTTTGTTTTTGGTCGATGCATGAGAACGTGGATAAGGGTGTTGCATCATGTGACAGGGAGGCATGGTACACCCCAACTTTGAGGGGGTTCAAGGAAGACGCTGCGGAGATAACCGGCAAAAGTTTGTCGGTAAGATGGTTTTCGGGTGAGGGTGCTATGCGCGGTCACAACTTTATACCAGAAGTCAAGGACTGTATGCGGACCACTCTGGAAGAGATATTCTAAAGCGTGTCCTCGAAACCAGATTAGGGTATGGTGCTTAGCAAGAGGGTAGTGAAATGTCTGGGGCAACAACAGGAAGTCCGGGGTTACCGTCGTTGGCGGGGCACGGAGGTAAAAGCCCACGATTCGTTGGATGAGGAGCCATACGTTTTGTTTCAGGGGGCACGTAAGACGGTGCTCGTCGGTGTCTTCGAGCTGACAGTCATGGCAGAGTGGGGAGGTGGCCAGTCCTATGCGATAAAGTCGACTATTAGTCGGGAATTTTCCATAGACTAAAACATACCAGAGTGCAGACACAGACGACGGTAAAAAGGGTGCATGTACACACCCCCAAACCGTGCGCCAGTTAATGTCAGGATGCTGTAGCACCATGGGGTCGCAAGGGTTGGACAGCATAAACAAACGATAATAATCTTTTGTACGGGGAGGACGGGTGACTGGAAGATCGGCCCGAATGTAGCTGAGTTCTATGAAACAATTGGCGACGTAGTACAATAATGGAGAAATAGGTGCCACATTGATCGGTGGATCGAGAGAAGCTGCTCGGAGGATATCTAAGAGACTACCACTCAGCTACCGGGGGTGGACATTATACTCGAACATAATACGTGTTCCAAAATTCTACAACTGATCGACGTTCAAGATATAGGTCTATAGTTCTGCACATCTGTTCGCGTCCCTTCTTGAAAACTGGGATGGCCTGTGCCCTTTTCCAATCCTTTGGAACGCTACGCTCTTCTAGAGACCTACGGTACACCGCTGCAAGAAGCGGGGCAAGATCTTTCGCGTACTCTGTGTAAAATCGAACTGGTATCCCATCAGGTCCAGCAGCCTTTCCTCTTTTGAGCGATTTTAATTGTTTCTCTATCCTTCTGTCGTCTATTTCGATATCTACCATTTCGTCATCTGTGCGACAATCTAGAGAAGGAACTACAGTGCAGTCTTCCTCTGTGAAACAGCTTTGGAAAAAGACATTTAGTATTTCAGCCTTTAGTCTGTCATCCTCTGTTTCAGTACCATTTTGGTCACAGAGTGTCTGGACATTTTGTTTTGATCCACCTACCGCTTTGACATAAGACCAAAATTTCTTAGGATTTTCTGCCAAGTTAGCACATAGAACTTTACTTTCGAATTCATTGAACGCCTCTCGCATGGCCCTCGTCACATTACACTTCACTTTGCGTAATTTTTGTTTGTCTGCAAGGCTTTGGCTATGTTTATGTGTTCTGTGAAGTTCCCTTTGCTTCCGCAGCAATTTTCTAACTCGGTTGTTGTACCACGGTGGCTCTTTTCCATCTCTTACGACCTTGCTTGGCACATACTCATCTAACGCATATTGTACGATGGTTTTGAACTTTGTGCACTGATCCTCAACACTATCTGTACTTAAAACAAAACTTTTGTGTTGAGCCGTCAGGTACTCTGAAATCTGCTTTTTATCACTTTTGCTAAACAAAAAAATCTTCCTACATTTTTTAATATTTCTATTTACGGCTGAAATCATCGATGCAGTAACCGCTTTATGATCGCTGATTCCCTGTTCTGCGTTAACTGTTTCAAATAGTTCGGGTCTGTTTGTCACCAGAAGGTCTAATATGTTATCGCCACGAGTCGGTTCTCTGTTTAACTGCTCAAGGTAGTTTTCAGATAAAGCACTTAAAAAAATTTCACTGGATTCTTTGTCCCTGCTGCCCGTTATCAACCTTTGAGTATCCCAGTCTATATCCGGCAAATTAAAATCTCCACCCAGAACTACAACATGGTGGGGAAATCTACTCGAAATATTTTCCAAATTATCCTTCAGGTGCTCAGCCACAACAGCTGCTGAGCCAGGGGGCCTATAGAGACATCCAATTACCATGTCCGAGCCTGCTTTAACCGTGACCTTCATCCAAATTATTTCACATTTCGGATCTCCGCCAATTTCCTTCGATACTATTGCACTTCTTATCGCTATAAACACGCCTCCCCCTTCACTGTACAGCCTGTCTCTGCGGTATACATTCCAATCTGAGTTTAGGATTTCATTACTGTTTACATCTGGTTTCAGCTAACTTTCTGTCCCTAGTAGTATGTGGGCATTGTGACCGTTTATTAGTGAGAGCAGTTCTGGGACCTTTCTATAGACGCTCCTGCAGTTTACTATTATCACATTAATATTGTTATTCCCTGTTGCGTCTTGTCGGGCCTGGGAAGGAAATTCTCTAACCTAAAAAACCCACATGTGCACTCTACACGTACTCCGCTACCCTTGTAGCCGCTTCCTGCGTGTAGTGCACGCCTGACTTATTCAGGGGGACACTACATTTCTCCACCCGATAGCGGAGGTCGAGAAATTTGCACCCCCAGATCTCCGCAGAATCGTCTGAGCCTCTGGTTTAAGCCTTCTACTCGGCTCCAAACCAGAGGACCGCGATCGGTTCTGGGAACGATACTACAAATAGTTAGCTCAGATTCCACCGCGCGAGCGAGGATTTCCGCCTTCACCAACTCCGCCAACCGCCTGTACGAAGTGAGGATGACCTCTGAACCCAGACGGCAGGCGTCATTTGTGCCGACATGAGCAACGATTTGCGGTCGGGTGCACCCAGTTCTCTCTATCGCCGCCGGCAGTGCCTCCTCCACATCTCGGATGAGACCCCCCGGCAAACATACAGAGTGAACACTGGCCTTCTTCCCCGACCTTTCCGCTATTCCCCTAAGGGGCTCCATCACCCGCCTAACGTTGGAGCTCCCAATCACTAATAAACCGCTCCCCTTGTGTGCCTGCTCGGACCTTGCTGAAGGAGCGGCCACATGTCCACTCACAGGCAGAGCGGGCGATGCCACACGGCCAGCCTCCACATTGAACCCGCCACTCCCCTTGGGGAGAGGGTGGCCCAACCGCGCCGGGTACCTGCGAAGATGTCTCGACAGCAGGGACAGCAGGAACGTCATCAGTTATGTATTGGATTATTAAAGTCACTCACTCCCTGTGGGGTATTGCCAAGTCGTGCCTAGAGGATGTTGCGTTCTCGGAATGCTATGCAACAGTTCAAACAAGTAACATTAGTAGTTTTATTTCTAGAAAGCAAATTGAACAATACTTAAGTTTGGAGTTTTACAAGTACTAGTCGCATGCGAGGGGCGACATGAAAACAGTAAAATTCTTGCTATACACAAATTCCAAGTAGGCACTTGATACAGATCACGATAACCTGATAGCGTAGCACAATTGTCAGTTGCAGACTCGGGCCGATCTGAGTGGCCGAGGCTGGCAAGAGTGACGCCCTTCTTCCAGGTGTCGCCCTTGGCGAGGAGACGTCCAATTCCGTGAACCATTGGCCACCGTTTCCTCACCACCTACTCTGGTCTTGCCTTCCGCTTCTTCTTCGTTCCTGCGCTTGTGATTACGCCAGAACACTCCCCACACATATTTTTCAGCCACAGTTCACTCAATACCAAGAAATTTACGCCTTGATTATTTAACACAGGTTCTGTCATCTTCTCCCATTTTCTTTTCAGTGTTTTCCCAATGTTCCTCTCCTCACTGATTCTGTGGAGCAGTTCATCTTTTCTTATCCTATCTTCTACACAATTTTCAACACTTTACTACAGCACCACATCTGAGACGCTTTGGCTCTCTTCTTTCCTGCTTTTCCCACAGTCCACGATTCGCATTCATCCAGTGTTGTACTCCACACGTACATTCTTCTAAATTTCATCCTCAGATTGAGTTCGATAATTTACATTAAATGACTTCGTTTGGTGAGGAATGCCTCCTTTGCCTGTGATAGTCTCCTTAATACAGTGGTTTCCAAATGGGGACTATTAACCCTCTGAAGGGTAAAATGAGATTTTCCAGGGGTGTAAAACAAGGGTTTAGTTACGTTTCGGCCACGAAACTAAATTATTTTTTAAGGATCATTACTGCTACCCTTATTTCGTGAGACTATAATACTGATTACATAAGTTACCATTAATCACATTTTTTATTTCAAATCCTAGTATTAACGAGTGACGCTGTATGTTGATGGTTACAGCTTGTGAAACAAATGGATGAACAGCATCCTCTCAAAAACAAGGGTTTGGTTACTTTTCGGTCACGAAACTGAGTTATTTTTTAAGGGTCATTACTGCTACCCTTATTTCGTGAAACTATAATACTGATTACATAAGTTACCATTAATCACATTTTTTATTTCAAATCCTAGCATTAACGAGAGACACTGTATGTTGATGGTTACAGCTTGTGAAACAAAGTGATGAACATCTTCCTCTCTAAAACAAAGGTTTGGTTATGTTTCTGTCACGAAACTAAATTATTTTTGAAGGGTCATTACTGCTACCCTTATTTAGTGAGACTATAATACTGATTACATAAGTTACCATAAATCACATTTTTTGTTTCAAATTCTAGCATTAACGAGTGACGCTATATGTTGGTGGCTACAGCTTGTGAAACAAATGGATGAGCATCTTCCTCTCATAGTCCACCCATTACACTCATACTTTTTGCTTTGTACCAGGCTTCAATGACAATGAAATTGAGACATATGTATCATGTTTGCACACATATATCTCATGAAAACATATTCTAAAAACTGACGGAAATTCCTGTAACAGACCGGAAATCGCTTCATTATTCACTTCTCAACAATTAATATACTATCTAACAGCATGACACAACAGTAGCTACGTACTGGCTACGACACTGCTGTAGGACCTACGCAGTATTATTATTCCCACTGTTATTATTATTATTATCATTATTTGTTGCAGTAGACAGACACAAAGAATAACCGATATGAAATCTTTCTATTTTTGCCATTTTAGAAGTAAGAAGTCTTACCAATCAAGTGACTTACAAACAGTAAGTAATATTGAGCATATTTTAAGTTGGTTGATTTTAAATGGGGTGAGGTCGTGAGCGAAGAAAGTGTCGCTATGGAGGAGAATAGTGTATAGGAAACACGTTTGGAGACAAGCTCTAGTGGAGATAGGTAGCCTTCTTTTCTGAGGTTAAGTTGGAGGTGCCACTCGTGACGCACTGAGAATTACTTAAGCATTCTACAAAAGAAGGTTAGTGGAAACAATCAGCGCCAAGTGTTTAACTCGCTACTTTGTAGTTTAATAAAACAGTTACAAGAATTTAAATAATTTTCCTTTCATCATTTTTAAAACAAAGGTGTTGAAAGAACACCTGATGATAGGTGGTGGGAGCACTGTTTTCTGAGTACACTCAGGGGTAATGGTCTCAGAAAGGTCATGTGACCCAGTTTTGATAACTTTACCACTCGGACGCCCAGACTTTGCCTGCTCGCTCGAACGGCTAGAATGGTCATTTTGACACCTACCATTTAAAGAAAGGTTTCTGAACTATTATTTCGATATTTTAGGTATGTGTTATATTTTAACGTTTACAAGATACAGAGTTGTGAATAAAAAGAACATACACAGATTATATTATTTATTGACAAGTAAACAAATTTCACTGAACCTAGTACCATCCAAACAAGTGTATGGAAGTTACAGGCTTTTGTTTGTTCTAAATTCACAAATAATTTAACTTTTCATAGGAACAGAAGTTTCAGCTACTTCGTTGTTTTACACAATTGACACATTTGTATTCAGTTTCCTTTGTACATTTTCCACAAACCATCTTCTCACAAACACTGCACTTGAAAATAGTTTTATTACATTTGCAGAATTTGAGAACTTGACATTTGCGGGAGTTCTGTGGCATTTCGTCTTCATCTTCGTACTTCTCTGTCGTCATACGAGGAAAGCGACTCCACACATACTCAGAGTGTAGTTCATCTGTAAGCTGCTGAATAAAATGTCTTCTTTTGATCTTCTTCCCAGTAACAGCCCTAAATACTACTTACGTTTTTATTCCTGCTAGGTCAAGCATTTTGTAGAATGTGTGCACTGGTCATCTTTTTGAGGAAGCCTTGGCTGATACTGCCTCACCATTTTGTCCACTATGTCAACCCCAAATTTTTTATTCTTGTAATAACATACAGTTTGAGGAGGTTTTTTCTCATTTGTATTTATGGTAACACTAGGATGAAGGGAAGTCATTACTAGAACATTTTTTTGCTTTCTTTCCTTGGTAGAGTATCAAGAAAATATCATCATGATTTAACACTTTTGTGGAATACAGGGGACCGTTCAAAGACTTGAGAGAATGTGGTGTTTCTTTTCTTGCTCTATTTACTGTTCCTAAAATGTAAGTTGATTTTTCTTTCCATTTTTTTCGCTAGTTTGAGTGAACTGAAGTAATTGTCTGTAGTGGCATTTCTGCCTTTGCCCAGAAATGGTTCCATAAGATGCATCACTACATAATCTGAAATCCTTTCGTCTTGGGATCGTGCAGTATCCTTACCAAGGTAAGAGAAATCATTGAATATATTCTTGCTTT
The DNA here is from genome assembly GCF_023898315.1 of Schistocerca nitens. NCBI lineage: Eukaryota > Metazoa > Arthropoda > Insecta > Orthoptera > Acrididae > Schistocerca > Schistocerca nitens. The sequence goes on from NC_064614.1 coordinate 28,363,035, forward strand.
CAGCATCTACAGCTAGCCAGTACTTTTGCCCATACTTGTCAGGCTTTAAAGCCATGAATTATGTGAACAGCCACATTGTTTTACTTGGTAAGAGCTGCTCGTCTATTGTTGTGTCACTACCAGATCTGTAACACATTGTACAGTTTTCTATGAATTTGTTCTAGACAGCAGAAATCAATCAAAACTTTTCATTCTGTAATCTTACAGAGCGTGTAGACTTCCCGTCGAACATCAGGAATCTCATAATCCCATATAATCTATTTCTACTCATGGTTTCCACACAAAATGGTAGGCCCCAGGAATGTGATCATAAGCTGTTTGTATTTCGGCAACCACTCACACCACAAGCATAGATAATTGCCGTAAATGCTTATAGTTCTTCCGTGGTCATTGATCAGGTGTCATTTCTCAGTACTCTGTGTGACTCTGTTGTAGTACATTTCAAGATACGTTTGATTATATAATTGTGTATGAACAAGTGCCAAGCACTTGATAGAAGTTCATCACTTACATTCCTTTTTGCATGTGGAGTAGGTCCAGGATATTCTCTCAAAATATTGAGATTAGGAAGACGCCCACGTTGTGAATTAGGCACTGCTTCGATCCAGGCTGTTCCATCAGGAGCAACTTCTTTACAGGTTTCGTCACACGATGAAGAAGCAGTCACTTGTTCTACCTCCGAGGAACAGGATTATCTCCTCTTCTGTTACATGATTCTTCTCGATCTATAGAGCAAGAATAACACAACAAATGTAAAAATGCCACCATAAAATCAAAATTAATTACAGTAACATTATATGTAGATAAGAATATGACGATTAAAAATCAGCAGCAATAATAATAATATACGTTTAAACTGTAAACTTCCATTACCTGTATCTGAAGAATTAGAATCATTAGTATTAGATGATTCATCTTCTCTCAATGTCTGTGGTAAAAACACTTCTTATGAATCGTCACAAGAAAGTTCGCCAACATCTAAATCACACCCCATAAATCTTTGTAGCTCTGCAAGAATCTCTTCATCTCGTAAATATTATATCCGATTCATTTAAATCTTCAGCTCACAATCACCTTCGAAAGACTCATTCTTACAAGGGAATGACGAACAATGGTGAACCGAGTCCATTGTTCGTCATTTCATGTTGCAATAATATCAACGAAAGTAAATTATTGCACTACAGAGTAAAGTAGCCGAGGCTTGAGAATGCATGAGATATACACTACCCCCAATTAAAATTGCTACACCACGAAGATGACATGCTACAGACGCGAAATTTAACCGACAGGAAGAAGATGCTGTGATAGGCAAATGATTAGCTTTTCAGAGCATTGACACAAGGTTGGCGCCGGTGGAGACACCAGCAATGTGCTGACATGAGGAAAGTTTCCAACCGACTTCTCATACACGAACAGCAGTTGACCGGCGTTGCCTGGTGAAACGTTGTTGTGATGCCTCGTGTAAGGAGGAGAAATGCGTACCATCACGTTTCCGACTTTGACAAAGGTCGGATTGTAGCCTATTGCGATTGCGGTTTATCGTATCGCGACATTACTGCTCCCGTTGGTCGAGATCCAATGACTGTTAGCAGAATATGGAATCGGTGGGTTCAGGAGGGTAACACGGGACGCCGAGCTGGATCCCAACGGCCTCGTATCACTAGCAGTCGAGATGACAGGAATCTTACCCGCATGGCTGTAACGGATCGTGCAGCCACGTCTCAATCCCTGAGTCAACAAATGGGGACGTTTGCAATACAACAACCATCTGGACGAACATTTCCACGACGTTTGCAGCAGCATGGACTATCAGCTCGGAGACCATGGCTGCGGTTACCCTTGACGCTGCATCACAGACAGGAGCGCCTCCGATGGTGTACTCAACGACGAACCTGGGTGCACGAATGGCAAAACGTCATTGTTTCGGATGAATCCAGGTTCTGTTTACAGCATCATGATGGTCGCATCCGTGTTTGGCGACATCGCGGTGAAGGCACATTGGAAGCGTGTATTCGTCATCGCCATACTGGCGTATCACCCGGCGTGATGGTATGGGGTGCCATTGGTTACACGTCTCGGTCACCTCTTGTTCGCATTGCCGGCACTTTGAACAGTGGACGTTACATTTCAGATGTGTTACGACCCGTGGCTCTACCCTACATTCGATCCCTGCGAAACCCTACATTTCAGCGGGATAATGCACGACCGCATGTTGCAGGTCCATTACGGGCCTATCTGGATACAGAAAATGTGCGACTGCTGCCCTGGCCAGCACATTCTCCAGATCTCTTACCAACTGAAAACGTTTGGTCGACGTGGCCGAACAACTGGCTCGGCACAATGCGTCAGTCACTACTCTTGATGAACTGTGGCATCGTGTTGAAGCTGCATGGGCAGCTGTACCTGTACACATCATGCAAGCTCTGTTTGACTCAATGCCAAGGTATAGCAAGGCCGTTATTACTACCGGAGGTGGTTTTTCTGGTTACTGATTTTGCAGGATCTATGCACTCAAATTGCTGGAAAATTTAATCACATGTCAGTTCTAGTATAATATATTTGTCCAATGAATACCCGTCTATCATCTGCATTTCTTATTGGTGTAGCAATGTTAATGGCCAGTAGTGTATGTGTGGCATAACTATAAACAAAATCATAGCTTTTTTTCTAAAGCGGTCAATATGACCCATGTGGGCGTTAAAGGTGAAACCGGAAAAAAGTGATAACCAATAGACGAAATGCACTGTTTTTTAATATAATGAAAGTACATGCGAAATAGATAAATGTCACGAAAGTAAATGTCGCTTGACTCATTATTCAAAACATAGCTAGCACTTAAAAACCGAAAAGGGGCACTTTGACCCGTATGGACGTTCAAGTCTAGACTGTTCATTCTATTCAAGAGGTCCTGTAACTCACTTTCACTGATGATCGCGATATCATCATCGCCTTTAATCACAGATAACCTTTCAGCTTGAATGTAATCGCTCTTGAAAGCCTTTCACTGCATGAGTTCACTTTCGATGTACAGGATGTGTCAATAGGTGTGTTACAAGGCGTGGTGGTCGATAATGGGTACCACGTGAGCATGTTGTGTTGATAAACGTTCGTTCGTACACATTTATTTTGCATGTTAGAGCCTCTGGAGTGTGGAGGAGGGTGTGGGCTGTTTGGACCACAGGAGCTAGGCAAGGAGTAAAGGAGGCTATATGTAATGCAATCCCTTTGAGTATGTTGACGCGCTGGGGCCTCCAAAACAGAACTGTCGGTAAACAAACCAACACACAGAAGCAGCAGAGGAACATACTGTCCGTACTGTGAGGTAGGAGTGTGTACCGTAATCACTGATTCATTTGTTACATGACACACGCAGCACTCGACAATAGAGTACAGTTCTGTGTTGCAAAAAATGGTTCAAATGGCTCTAACCACTATAGGACATAGCATCTGAGGTCATCAGCCCCTAGAACTTAGAAATACTTAAACCTAACTAACATAAGGACATCACACACATCCATGCCCGAGGCAGGATTCGAACCTGTGACCGTAGCGGTCGCACGGGTCCAGACTGACCCGCCTAGAACCACTCGGCCACACCCGCCGGCGAACGTAAGTTTATTTGCATAATATGAAACGAGGCAGGATGGTGGGAAAATGAATACCATGTGAGCACCACATGGTATTCATTTTCCCACCATCCTGCCTCGTTTCATACTATTTGGTATACCGTGTATATATTTAAGAGTACTCCCCTTTCTTACACTCTTTCCAATAAGTACTCCCTTCTTAGTTATTTTGCGATCTTGGTTCTTCTACATATCGTATGCTACCCGACCTTCCCTAAAGATGATACCTTTTTTTTTTTCCTGATCAATTGCGAACACCCGACACCGCATTACATCGCCGAACGGTTTTTCTAAGTCGACAGACGCCATGAAAGTGAATTCCTTTCATTATGAAGCACATTGCCAGAACTGTCCCTCTGGTGCCTTCTAAAAGAAAAAAAAAAACTCCTCCCGAACAGGCAATGAAGGTCCAACGGTAGCGACCGGCCGCCGTGTCATCCTCAGCCTATAGGCGTCACCAGATGCGGATACGGAGGGGCATGTGGTCAGCACACCGCTCTCACGGCCGTATGTCAGTTTCCGAGACCGGAGCCGCTACTTCTCAATGAAGTAGTTCCTCAGTGTGCCTCATAAGGGCTGAGTGCACCCCGCTTGCCAACAGCGCTCGGCTGACCTGATGGTCACCCATCCAAGTACTATTCCAGACCGACAGCGCATAATTTCGGTGATCTGACGGGTACCGGTGTTACCACTGCGGCAAGGCCGTTGGCTCTCTGGTGCCTTCAACTGTCTTAAAATAAACTGATTGTCATCTAACAGATGCTGAATTTTCTTGTCCTCTATACATATTATTCGTGTTAGCAACTTGGTAATTAGACTTCAGCTTTAGTTCTCGCTTTCGTCTCTCCATGCTATCTTCGGAATTGTGTGGATGGTAATTTCCCGAATGTCCCATGTTCAAAATGGTTCAAATGGCTCTGAGCACTATGGGACTCAACTTCTGAGGTCATTAGTCCCCTAGAACTTAGAACTAGTTAAACCTAACTAACCTAAGGACATCACAAACATCCATGCCCGAGGCAGGATTCGAACCTGCGACCGTAGCGGTCTTCGGGTTCCAGACTGCAGCGCCTTTAACCGCACGGCCACTTCGGCCGGCGCCAAATGTCCCATGTCCCACAGTATGTCTCCAGACTAACAGGTTCTGCCAACCGACTTGAAAAGTCGTTTTCTTGCCACTGCTCCAACCGTTTTCAGACATTCCGAAGGAATATTATCCTTCCCTTCAGTCTTATTAGAGCGCTTGTCCTTCAAAACTTTGTTTATAAGATATATAAATGTTTGACAGTTTTTATCGGCGGATTTGTTGCCCTGAATATGGTTATGAGAGCAATTTTTGCTTTATCACATCGATTGTATAGCTTGCCAGTCCCCTTTCTCAGCTGACTGAGTTCGTAAAAGGAGAAAAAAGCGTGGACTACGATCTAATAGAAACATTATGTGGCCATACGAACATACTTTACATAATTCCCTAGCACAGATCATGTTTCGTATCAAAACCTAAATATACAATCCAGAGGGCCTTCCTCCAATTGTGAAACCGGTCGGCGTCTCACAGTGATAACCGCTCTAGAATTACGTTCAGAAAGAAGCAGTTAAAATTCTCGTCTTGTAATCCTCATTTATGTTTCCTGATGTTACAGACACTGCTTAAAGCAAATGTTAGTTTTCTTGAAAAGGACACTACTAATTTCGTTCCTTGTTCACCATTTCCAGCAAATGACTCCACTGTGAGCGGGATATTAAACCATAATCTTCTATTAATCTTTCCCCTGGGTAATATGATAGATATTCTAAAAACCTTTTGACAGTCATTACTAATTCACAGACATGCGTCGGATGTGAAGTGAAAAATACACCATACAGCCAATCAAATGATTCAGTTGACTTCGCTTATGTAGGTATTGTTCCCACTACAAGACGGTGTCTTCCACGAAGTTAACGTCTAATTCAAACATGTGATAATTTCCAATATTAGTTGTATGTTAATGAGGGAAACATCTCCCTGAGCTTCCAAAATCACCACATTGGACTGTCGTCCAACCTCTGGTACACTTAAAATCCTTCAAGAAGTCTCAGGCAATTATATCAGTTTATTACATAAATTAGCTAAAAGACAGCGAACATAACACACACTTTTCTTGTATCTGACTCTGTTTTGGCTACATTAGGTTTGATTGGAAAGTTGTCAGTTTTCAATCCTCTGTGTAATTTCTAATGTATATTAGGAAATGAGACACTTAAAGTAGTAAAGGAGTTTTGCCATTTGGGGAGCAAAATAAATGATGATGGTCGAAGTAGAGAGGATATAAAATGTAGACTGGCAATGGCAAGGAAAGCGTTTCTGAAGAAGAGAAATTTTTTAACATCGAGTATAGATTTAAGTGTCAGGAAGCCGTTTCTGAAAGTATTTGTATGGAGTGTAGCCATGTATGAAAGTGAAACATGGACGATAAATAGTTTGTACAAGATGAGTATAGAAGCTTTCGAAATGTGGTACTACAGAAAAATGCTGAAGATTAGATGGGTAGATCATATAACTAATGAGGAGGTATTGAATAGGATTGGGGAGAAGAGACGTTTGTGGCACAACTTGACAAGAAGAAGGGATTGGTTGGTAGTACATGTTCTGAGGCATCAAGGGATCACCACTTTAGTATTGGAGGGCAGTGTGGAGGGTAAAAATTGTAGAGGGAGACCAAGAGATCAATACACTAAGCAGATTCAGAAGGATGTAGGTTGCATTAGGTACTGGGAGGTGAAGAAGCTTGCACAGGATAGAGTAGCATGGAGAGCTGCATCAATCTAGTCTCAGGACTGAAGACCACAATAGCTACAACAAAACAAATTACTTAGAATATAGATTTAATTGTCACTTATGGACATGACTAACACAGCAGTCATTTACAGAGGAATAACATATGCTGAACAAAGGGATATTTTCTACCAGTGAACAAAGCTGCCCAGGTTTGTCTATTCCCGGCGTGGTCGCCACCCTCGCGACCACAGGGTGTTGTTATGCAACCCGCGTGGCGGCCACGCAGCCGCCCCGAGGCGAGGCGGTGGGACGGACGCAGCCCCTCCCACAGTCATTACCTCCGTCCGTGCTCTGCTGCGCTTCGCTGTTCTGCCGCGCCTGCTGCCGAGTCCCGCTAACTCAGGAGAACTCGGGTTCCCAACTTGACATCGGTCACTGAAAATTCTTTAATATATACCTCCAAACCAATTTTATTACTCCTAAAGATAAATTCACTACTTGTATTAAGTCATAAGAAAGTACTTTATTCAGTCGTAGCTTAAATCCCTTAACGTACCAGAAATCAGTGAACAAGAATTAAGATACTCCAAATTTCCGGTAACAGATGATAAATCACCACAAATGTACTTGATGGGTTTATTTTGCTAGCTGATTTTGGTGCATCATAGCTTCATTTTCAATGCAAGCCATTAATTTGCCATTGTAAAAGCAGTGCTTGTACGTTAGTCAAGGCACTAACATAGTTATCAGGGACGCTATATTCACATTTGAAATTATGATACTAGAAAAAAAAATGTAAGGAGACAAAAGACAAATGGCAAGTTCCAAAATACATGACTTCAGCACATTCGTACCAACCACAGACGACAAACAAGTATGCTGTTTACTATTTCACAACACAAAAATGTATTGAACCACCATCTTTTGGAGTATCGAAGAAACAGTCTTATAACCAAGGAAAGATAATTCAGTCTCTTTAACTAGCATCACTACGCTGAGCTCCTATTTATTAAGCTTGTGCAGTTTTCATACATATAAAATGCTATAGCTTATTTCTTTGTTCACTGATTTCTTCCTCTAATTTTAAAATATGGATCTTCCAGTGGATACTCGATGCCCAATGATGAGATCTCCTTTTATGTATATCGACTGTATGGGCGAACGTGTTAACCTACCGAAGAACCCTAACTTTTGAGCACACAGACACACAACAACCGCATAATTCTTGCTCTGTATTCAGCATAAGGCTATACATCGCTACCATGTTAATACAAGTTTAGTTCAATGAATTTGCCTACTCGTAATTTATATTAGTTACACAAAAACGAAAGAATATTTCGAAGCCCACAATGTAATACCTTTAAAGAAATGGCTCTGAGCACTATGGGACTTAACATCTATGGTCATCAGTCCCCTAGAACTTAGAACTACTTAAACCTAACTGACCTAAGGACATCACACAACACCCAGTCATCACGAGGCAGAGAAAATCCCTGACCCCGCCGGGAATCGACGCCGGGAACCCGGGCGCGGGAAGCGAGAACGCTACCACACGACCACGAGCTGCGGACGGTGTAATACCTTTGATCGAAGATAACTCTAAGGCTGAAAAGCACTGACGATAAAAGCTCCTAGGTGTATTTCAATTCCAGCACCGTCCATACTGTCACATAAACCAAATAAACCGCCAATACTGTGACACAAACCAAATAAATAAACCAAATAAACAGAATTTTCAACAAAAATTGTCAAATAACTAACACACAGTTCTGTACATGCAAGTGCCTTCAGTCTTCTTGTTGCACTGACCATATCTTCATGTCCCACATCATGCTACAGACGTGATTATGTAAACTTCTACATGTCTCATCTGAGGATCCGCCTCTGCATCGATACTATGCAAAATCACTGCGTAGTATATGGCAGATGGTCCGTCCCACTGTACGAGTTATTATCCCTTTTTCCCGTCCCATTCACATAAGGAGCAGGAAAAGATGATTGTTTAAATGTCTCTAAATCTACATCTACATCTACATCTATGCAAAATCACTGCGTAGTATATGGATGATGGTCCGTCCCATTGTACGAGTTATTATCCCTTTTCCCCGTCCCATTCACGTAAGGAGCAGGGAAATATGATTGTTTAAATATCTCTACATCTACATTTACATCTACATGTATACTCCGGTAGCCAACAAGCGGTGTGTGGCGGAGGGCACAATTCGTGCCAAAGTCATATTTCCCCCTCTGTTATACTCGCGGATCGCGCGAGGGAAAAACGACTGTCTGAAAGCCTCAGTACGAGTTCTTATTTCCCTTATCTTTGAATCGTGATCATTGCGCGATTTGAAACTTGGTGGTAGTATTATATGCTCTACATCCTCGGTGAAGATGTGATTTCGGAATTTAGTGAACAGCCCCTTCTGTTTAGCGCGCCGTCTATCTGCTAGTGTGTCCCACTTCAAACTTTCTATGAGATTTATAACGCTCTCGAGATGACTAAATGTACCAGTCACGAATCTTGCCGCTCTTCTTTGGACCTACTCAATCTCTTGAATCAGACCCAACTGGTAAGAGTCCCATACAAACGAACAATACTCCAAGACTGGACGAATTAACGTATTGTAAGCTATTTCCCTTGTTGAAGGACTGCATCGCTTCAGGATTCTACCAATAAACCGCAATCTAGAGTTCCCCTTACCCGTTGCTTGTGTAATCTGATAATTCCATTTGAGATCATTTCGAATAGTCGCACCCAGATATTTGACGGACGTTGCCGCTTCCAAAGACTGGGCATTTATTTTGTACTCGTATATTAATGGGGATTTTCGCCTTGTTATACTAATACTAATACTAATAATGAGAGATAACTGCCAGTCATTACACCACGCATTCATTTTCTACAAATCCTCATTGATTTGTTCACAACTTTCGAGTGATACTACTTTTCTGTGGACTACAGCATCATCGGCAAACAGTCTAAGGCCGCTGTCAATACCATCAACATATCGTTTACGTAAATCGTAAAAAGCAGAGCACCTATTACACTGCCCTGGGGAACATCTGATATTACGCTTGTTTCTGTTGAAGTCACCCCGTTAAGGACGACATACTGCTCCCCGTCTGTTAGAAAACTTTCTATACAACCGCATATGTCATCGGATAGACCGTAAGCGCGCACTTTTTGTAACAAGCGACAGTGCGGAACGGAGTCGAAGGCCCTTCGAAAGTCGAGAAATATGGCATCAACCTGGGAGCCGGTATCTAGAGCCTGTTGTATATCATACACAAAGAGGGCCAGCTGTGTCTCGCATGACCGCTTTTTCCTAAAACCGTGCTGGTTTCTGCAGATGAGCTTCTCAGAGTCTAGAAAGGTCATTATGTCTGAACACAAAATACACTCCTGGAAATTGAAATAAGAACACCGTGAATTCATTGTCCCAGGAAGGGGAAACTTTATTGACACATTCCTGGGGTCAGATACATCACATGATCACACGGACAGTACCACAGGCACATAGACACAGGCAACAGAGCATGCACAATGTCGGCACTAGTACAGTGTATATCCACCTTTCGCAGCAATGCAGGCTGCTATTCTCCCATGGAGACGATCGTAGAGATGTTGGATGTAGTCCTGTGGAACGGCTTGCCATGCCATTTCCACCTGGCGCCTCAGTTGGACCAGCGTTCGTGCCGGACGTGCAGACCGCGTGAGACGACGCTTCATCCAGTCGCAAAATGCTCAATGGGGGACAGATCCGGAGATCTTGCTGGCCAGGGTAGTTGACTTACACCTTCTAGAGCACGTTGGGTGGCACGGGATACATGCGGACGTGCATTGTCCTGTTGGAACAGCAAGTTCCCTTGCCGGTATAGGAATGGTAGAACGATGGGTTCGATGACGGTTTGGATGTACCGTGTACTATTCAGTGTCCCCTCGACGATCACCAGTGGTGTACGGCCAGTGTAGGAGATCGCTCCCCACACCATGATGCCGGGTGTTGGCCCTGTGTGCCTCGGTCGTCTGCAGTCCTGATTGTGGCGCTCACCTGCACGGCACCAAACACGCATACGACCATCATTGGCACCAAGGCAGAAGCGACTCTCATCGCTGAAGACGACACGTCTCCATTTGTCCCTCCATTCACGCCTGTCGCGACACCACTGGAGGCGGGCTGCACGATGTTGGGGCGTGAGCGGAAGACGGCCAACGGTGTGCGGGACCGTAGCCCAGCTTCATGGAGACGGTTGCGAATGGTCCTCGCCGATACCCCAGGAGCAACAGTGTCCCTAATTTGCTGGGAAGTGGCGGTGCGGTCCCCTACGGCACTGCGTAGGATCCTACGGTCTTGGCGTGCATCCGTGCGTCGCTGCGGTACGGTCCCAGGTCGACGTGCACGTGCACCTTCCGCCGACCACTGGCGACAACATCGATGTACTGTGGAGACCTCACGCCCCACGTGTTGAGCAATTCGGCGGTACGTCCACCCGGCCTCCCGCATGCCCACTATACGCCCTCGCTCAAAGTCCGTCAACTGCACATACGGTTCACGTCCACGCTGTCGCGGCATGCTACCAGTGTTAAAGACTGCGATGGAGCTCCGTATGCCACGGCAAACTGGCTGACACTGACGGCGGCGGTGCACAAATGCTGCGCAGCTAGCACCATTCGACGGCCAACACCGCGGTTCCTGGTGTGTCCGCTGTGCCGTGCGTGTGATCATTGCTTGTACAGCCCTCTCGCAGTGTCCGGAGCAAGTATGGTGGGTCTGACACACCGGTGTCAATGTGTTCTTTTTTCCATTTCCAGGAGTGTATGTTCCATGATTCTGCAACTAATCGATGTCAGTGAAATTTGCCGGTAATTGTGTGCATCCGATTTTCTACTCCTTTTATAAATTGTTATGGCCTGGGCCTTCTTCTAGTGCCGTGGAACTTTCCGCCGTGCCAACGATCTCTGATAGGTGACGGATAAGAATGGTGCTATATTTGTAGCATAGTCAACATAAAATCTTATGGGCATACCGTCTGCGCTAGGTGCCTTCCTGGCGTCTAAGGATCTCAACTGTTTTAAAATTCCAGATACACTAAACACTATGTCAGCCATCCTTTCGTTTGTTCGATGATTGAAAGGGGAAATGGTGCTGCAGTCCTCTATCGCAAACGAGTTTTTGAAAGCTAGGTTTAGAATTTCGGCATTGTATTAGTCTAATGTTATCTTTGCGATCTTTGTAGGAGAAATATTTAGGGTGGTTATAATATATTCCCAGATTTAACACTTAAATTGCCTGCCAGCACCCATTGGTCAAACAAACCTTTAAAAACGGTGTTGCCTTTCTACGTATCCGTTTAAAATCCCCTGGTAAAAATATATTTATTTACAGGTCTAGTTCCGCAGGACCAAATCGAGGACCAAATCTCAAACGTCATGGAACGTGTCAGTACACGAAATTACAACGTAAAAGTAATAACAGACAAAAGTAAAACGTTTATGAACCTAAAATAAGACAAGCCATAATTTAAAGTAAAAGTAATCTACAGTACAACCTAAGAATCAGCTTAATTTTTCAAGGTACTCCTCGACAGAAAAGGTGGAATGACCCGAGAGTAGACTCTTCCGTTTCGATTTGAAAGTGCTTGGTTTACTGCTAAGATTTGTGAATTCTTGTGGTAGCTTATTGAAATGGATGCAGCAGTATACTGCACACATTTCTACACTATAGTTAAGGAAGTCCGACCCAAATGCCGGTTGGATTTCTGCTGTGTATTAACTGCTGCTTATTTCTCTGTGAGGTACTGATTGTGTGTTAGAAACTGAAAAAACTGAGCCTTACTGTGGTTTAGAGTTAGTTTATTTTCTGCTAATTTTTGGGAATAAGCGATATTGTTAACAAGAAACGACAGTAAAAAATATATACACTCCTGGAAATTGAAATAAGAACACCGTGAATTCATTGTCCCAGGAAGGGGAAACTTTATTGACACATTCCTGGGGTCAGATACATCACATGATCACACTGACAGAACCACAGGCACATAGACACAGGCAACAGAGCATGCAAATTGTCGGCACTAGTACAGTGTATATCCACCTTTCGCAGCAATGCAGGCTGCTATTCTCCCATGGAGACGATCGTAGAGATGCTGGATGTAGTCCTGTGGAACGGCTTGCCATGCCATTTCCACCTGGCGCCTCAGTTGGACCAGCGTTCGTGCTGGACGTGCAGACCGCGTGAGACGACGCTTCATCCAGTCCCAAACATGCTCAATGGGGGACAGATCCGGAGATCTTGCTGGCCAGGGTAGTTGACTTACACCTTCTAGAGCACGTTGGGTGGCACGGGATACATGCGAACGTGCATTGTCCTGTTGGAACAGCAAGTTCCCTTGCCGGTCTAGGAATGGTAGAACGATGGGTTCGATGACGGTTTGGATGTACCGTGCACTATTCAGTGTCCCCTCGACGATCACCAGTGGTGTACGGCCAGTGTAGGAGATCGCTCCCCACACCATGATGCCGGGTGTTGGCCCTGTGTGCCTCGGTCGTATGCAGTCCTGATTGTGGCGCTCACCTGCACGGCGCCAAACACGCATACGACCATCATTGGCACCAAGGCAGAAGCGACTCTCATCGCTGAAGACGACACGTCTCCATTTGTCCCTCCATTCACGCCTGTCGCGACACCACTGGAGGCGGGCTGCACGATGTTGGGGCGTGAGCGGAAGACGGCCTAACGGTGTGCGGGACCGTAGCCCAGCTTCATGGAGACGGTTGCGAATGGTCCTCGCCGATACCCCAGGAGCAACAGTGTCCCTAATTTGCTGGGAAGTGGCGGTGCGGTCCCCTACGTCACTGCGTAGGATCCTACGGTCTTGGCGTGCATCCGTGCGTCGCTGCGGTCCGGTCCCAGGTCGACGGGCACGTGCACCTTCCGCCGACCACTGGCGACAACATCGATGTACTGTGGAGACCTCACGCCCCACGTGTTGAGCAATTCGGCGGTACGTCCACCCGGCCTCCCGCATGCCCACTATACGCCCTCGCTCAAAGTCCGTCAACTGCACATACGGTTCACGTCCACGCTGTCGCGGCATGCTACCAGTGTTAAAGACTGCGATGGAGCTCCGTATGCCACGGCAAACTGGCTGACACTGACGGCGGCGGTGCACAAATGCTGCGCAGCTAGCGCCATTCGACGGCCAACACCGCGGTTCCTGGTGTGTCCGCTGTGCCGTGCGTGTGATCATTGCTTCTACAGCCCTCTCGCAGTGTCCGGAGCAAGTATGGTGGGTCTGACACACCGGTGTCAATGTGTTCTTTTTTCCATTTCCAGGAGTGTATATTGAGAGGCCAATGTCAAAAAACCCGGGCTTGGCAACAGGGGTCGATAAGAGGTTTGCGAACTTACACCACTTATTGCCGAACCGCCCGTTTCTGAGCCAAAAATAAAGTTTTAGAATGGGAAGAGTTACCCCAAAAAATAGTACCACATGACATAAGTGAATAAAAATATGCAAAGTAAACTGTGTGTCGAACGGTCACTCACTTCAGGTACCGTTTCAATAGTAAAAATGGCAGCATTTAGTCTTTGAAGAAGATCCTGAATGTGGGCTTTCCACGACAGTTCACTATCTATCTGAACACCTATATATTAGAACTGTTCAGTTTCACTAATCATATGCCCATTCTGTGAAATTAAAACATCGTGTTTTGTTGAATTGTGTGTTAGAAACTATAAAAATTCACCCTTACTGTGAGTTAGCATTAGTTTATTTTCTACCCAGCCATGAACTTAGGTCACGAACTGCAGTATCTGAAACCAAACCAATGTTGCACACAACGTCCTTTACTACCCAAGTAATATCATCAGCAAACAGAAATATTTTAGAATTACCCATAACACTAGAGGGTATATCATTTATATAAATAAGGAACAGACGTGGCCCCAAAGTGATCCCCCCCCCTCTCCATTTCATTGTATCCCACTCGGACAACACATCACAGCCATTCTCAATACTATGAATAATGACCTTTTGGTGTCTGTTGTTAAAGCAAAATGTGAACCAATTCTGAGCTATTCTCTGTGTTCCATAATGGTCCAACTTATGGAGCAATATTTTGTGATCAACACAAACACTTTAGTTAAATCAAAAAAATATGTCTAGGGGTGGAAACCTTTTGTTTAACCCATCCAGTACCTCACAGAGATCAGAGAATATAGCACTTTCAGTTGTTAAACGACTTCTAAAGCCGAACTCTGCATTTGATAGCAAATTATGTGATACAAAACGATCAATTATCCTTACATACACAGCCTTTTCAATACCTTAGCAAATACTGATCGCATAGAAATAGGTCTAAAATTGTCTTCATTATCCCTTTCTCCCTTCTAATAAAGCAGCTTTACTACTGAGTACTTTAATCGTTGAGGAAACTGACCATTCATAAAGGAAAAATAACAAATATGGATAAGTACACAGCTCACATGTGCTGCAGCACAGTACCTTAATATTCTGCTAGGCACTCCATCATATCCTTGAAAGTCCTTAATCTTCAGTGATTTAATTATTGACTTCATCTCCTCCTTGTCTGTATCACTGAGGAATAGTTCAAACGTCAATCTCAGAAAGGCATTTGCTAAAAGAGTTATATGATTCCCTGTAGAAATTAAATTTTTGTTTAATTCACCAGCAATGTTCTGAAAATGGTTGTCAACTACTTTACGTGTATATGACTTATCAGTAACAGAAATGTTTTTACTATGAACTGACTTTTTATCGTCGACCTTGTGCTGATGACCAGACACTTCCTTCACACCTGACGATATGGATTTAATTTTATCCTGTGAATTGGCTACTGTATTTGCGTACCACATACTCTTTTCCTTCCTAATAACATTTTAAGCACCTCACAGTACTGTTTGTAAGGGTTACTGTAACTTGATTGTGACTATTTCCAATATTTTGATATAATTCCCGCTTTGTTCTACATTATATGCTTATCTCACTAGTCAGCCACCCAGACTGAAGTTTGCTGCAAGTACCCCGTTTAGAACGTTCTAATCGAAAGCAACTCTCAAAGAGCATGAGAAATGTACTAAGGAAAGCGTTATATTTGTCATCCATATATATCACTATGTTATGATGAGAAACTGAATTGGAAGGAACACATCGAATTGGAAGGATGCAGTGATGATCTGCTGAAACGGTTAAGTTCAGCTACTTATTCTGTTAGGGGTACTGCAACTTTTGGTGATAAACATATCAGTAAATTAACCTACTATGCCTATTTTCATTCACTGGTATCATATGACATCACATTTTGGGGATATTCGTCTTAAGAGAGAAAGTATTCATTGCATAAAAGCGTGTAATCAGATCACCTTACATGCATTTATTTAAAGAACTCGGGATATTCACAGCACTTTCGCAATTCGTATATTCATTTATGAAATTTATCATTAATAAGTCATCCCAATTCAAAAATAACAGCGAAGTGCATAGCCACAACAACAGAAGAAAGGGTGGTTTCACGATTCTCGATTAAATATCACCTTGGCACAGAAAGGGGTGAATTATTCTGCCACAAAAATCTATGGTCATTTGCCAAATAGTATTAAAAGTCTGACAGATAGCCAACCAAAATTTAAAAGCACATTAAAAGAATTTCTGTCTGACAACTCCTTCTGCTCAACAGATGAATTCTTAAAGATGAAGTAGTAACTGTAAAAAGAGAAATTAATTAATTATTTTGTGTAAAGGAAACTTATGTTAATGTGACACGGTTCACATCATTACGAAATGTAAAGTTCATGATCTATGGAACAAGGATTAATGTATTTATGTTTGTATGTATGCCTGTATCTGGAAACTGTTATGCACAGGTACATGTAGCCGATTAATGTGAGAGTATTGTCAATTATTCTGATACCGGTATCCTGTCACCACAATGTTTATTCTAGCTGGTCTTGAGAGGAAACCATATTTCCATTTACCGAGTCCTCCAGAAAGGGGAGTGAATTTTTGTTCTGTTTATACCGTTCCCATTCACTAGTTACATCTCAAAATGATGTTACGTATATTATCATTCCACATTTGAAAAGTGCTCTGACCTCAAGTTGACTGTGTGTTGTTAACGTTCTAATCAATAGCTATTGCCTGTTACATGTGTGTAAGTGCCATCCCTTAAGTTTTAGTTACGTTGGTTGCTTGTAGTAATAAATCTTTGTTTCAGGTGCTTCTACTCAAATGTTCTTCTCAATGCTCTTCCCTACGTTAAAAACACAGGAAGAAGCCATTTTACAGTGTGCTTGTACCTGTATGTTATTATTTGACACCAGGCTCTTAAGTAATTTGGGCTTTAATTTGTCATGTTGTAGCCTAGTCAATACTTTTTTTCTTGGAACTGCCAGTGTTTCTAATTAAACGTATCAGCTCCTCTAGGTTGGCGCTGTTTGAAGAGGCTGTTTGCCTGAAATTCACATTATTTGGTATTTCGGTATTTAATCTTAATATTTTACAGTGTTCAGTAGCTGAAGTTAAGTAATTATTGTTGCGCTTTCTAAAACCTTTGCTATAATGCCTTTTAAAGTTTTAATACTCAGTGTAGTAATTGCAGTTTCATTATTCTGCAATTAAATTAAGCCAGAATTCACGAAAAGGTGGCTAAGTTTTCTAACCCAGGGTTTAACCTGTATAGTAATTACGTAATCTCTGTGAAAACCTTTTTTTTCCTGAACTATAATTAGTGCGTAAAATTTGTGGTTTTAGCTTGGTTTCGTATTGATCACCAAACACTGTTAAACTATTATTCCTTGTAGCATGATGTCATCATAAATTGAAGTAATGTAAATTCACCCTGTGGAAGCTAAGTAAGATTTTTGGGTTTTAATAGTGAAGTTAGTATTTGTGTAAACAATGACTATATTCAAAATAGGTACTGCAATTTCGGTCTAGCACCTTACCACTTCCTTTCTGCTCCTACCTTTACAGTTATGTAAAAAATCTTCAGACAGTATTCTGCTTTTTCAGTCATTGTAGGCTTCACACATTGTTCTCTTAAAAGCTACATGCGTGTCATTCAGCATCTGCATATCTATAGCACCAGACTTTTTTTTACATCTATTATGTAGTAGTCTCCGTTTCTTTTGAACTTTCTTTACGGTGACTGTTCTACTAGGTACATATCTAGCTAGTGCATAGTCAACTACTCTTTTTAGATATAGCGATAGTTCCTCTAGATGCTGCTGTCCGTAGACAAAAGTTTCAAGCTGGTCATTGACATATGATGCCACTGCTTCTTTACCTAGTTTACAGAACATATAAATATACTACAGGAAAAAGATACTACATATGAAAAGACGTCGATTTTGATCCGATGACGGCATATGCCACCTGGGTGATAGTAGATGTACTGATCTTGGTTTCAGAGTCGTCCGCCAAGAGATAGGGTAGTAGCATAGCTGCCAGAGCGCCATCTGTGTCTACAATTAAATAGGGAATGCTCACAGCTAGAATACTCAGTGTGATGGAAACGTGTGAAGTAAGCAGGCAAACATGCCACACAGACACACTTGTATATTCTACAGTCAAATGAGCGAGTTTGGAAGGGGATAAATTGTAGTCTTCTGAGTGCCAGGATGGTCCTTTCGGGGAATTGTCACACTATTTGGACGTGCTGCGTTAGTTGCCCAACGATGTTGGAATCAGTGGGTACGTGAAAAAAAAAATGGCTCTGAGCACTATGGGACTTAACATCTGAGGTCATCAGTCCCATAGACTTAGAACTACTTAAACCTAACTAACCTAAGGACATCACACACAGCCACGCCCGAGTCAGGATTCGAACCTGCGACCGAGCAGTCGCGCGGTTCCGGACTGAAGCGCCTAGAACCGGTGGGCCACCGCGGCCGGCTGGGTACGTGAACTTCCTCGCACTAGTAGACAAGATTATGGACATCCACGCATCACGGGCATTCGTCAGGATCATCGTATTGTAAGGGCGGCAGTGGCAGATCATATGCCACCGCAGCATAGATAAGTTCTTGATCACATTATGTAAACACGCCTCTCTTCTCCCCCACCCACCAATTCCAATTCTCCCCTTCCTGTTCCACTCTCCCTCCCACATACCTCCAGCCAGACTCGAGGTAGTAATACACAGAAGAGCCCAAGCAACTGGTACACCTGCCTAAAATCGTGTAAGGCCTCCATGAGCACGCAGAAGTGCCACAGCACGACGTGGCAAGGACTCGACGTCTAAGTTAGTGCTCAAGAGAATTTACACCATGAATCCTGCAGGTCTGTCCATAAATCCGTAAGAGTACGAGGGGGTGAGATCTCTTCTGAGCAGCACGTTGGAAGGCATCCCAAATACGTTCAACAACGTTCATGTCTGGGGAGTTTGGGGACCAGTGGAAGAGTTTAAACTCAGAAGAATGCTCCTGGAACCACTATGTAGCAATTATATCCTGCTGGAATTGCCCAAGTCTCTCGGAGAGCACAATAGACATGAATGGATGCAGTTGATCAGGCAGGATGCTTATGTACGTGTCAACTGTCAGAGTCATATCTATACGTATTGGAGGTCCCATATCACTCTGACCGCACACGGTCCCACACCCTTACAGAGCCTCCACCAGCTTGAACTGTCCCTGCTAACGTGCAGGATCAATGGATTCATGTGGTTGTCTCCATATCCGTGCGCGTCCAACCTCTTGATACAAATTGAAATGAGCCTCTTCCAACCAGGCAATATGTTTCCAGTCATCAACAGTCCAGTATCGGTGCTGATGGGCCCAGGGGAGGCGTGAGGCCTTGTGTCGTGTAGTCGTCAAGGGTACATGAGTGGTCCTTCGGCTCCGAAAACCCAATTAATAATATTCCGTTGAATAGTTCACATGCTGACACTTGTTGCTGCACCAGCATTGAAATCTTCAGCAGTTTACCGAAGGGTTGCACTTCTGTCACGCTGAACGATTTTCTTCAGTCGTCGTTGATCCCGTTCTTGTAGGATCTTTTTCCGTCTGCAGTGTTTGTAACGCCAGAAATGCATATCCTCCTATTTCCATCTATTGCACTATAAATTCTTTTCCTTTATTTGTTACCTGAAGATATGACATTTCTGTGTCTTTATATATTGTACTTGTTTTACTATTTATGCATTTATGTCGATGTATAATTGGTTTGTTTTGTAAATATTATTTGTATTTTTACGCTGTGTCTGGCCTAGGGAAAATTATGCTATCGAACGACTACATCGTTAGGTCGTGTGGAGAACCAAAGTGTTTGTGATCTTTGGTAGTGTTAGCTCTGCCGCATGGAGCGCGGGCAGAGGGAGTCTGGCTGGAGTAGGGCGGTGGAACAGATGTGTGACACTCATGCGAGTTGCCGCGCTTTCGGGGTTTGGCAGCATGTAATTGCGCTCGACTTGTCCCAATTGCATTACCAAGCAGGGTCCCTTCCTTTTCCGGAATGAACCCGAGTGTCGTTGAAATTCAAACGCCAGCATTAAAGTAATATCATTCCATTTCACTGCTTTAATTTCAAAGTTCAGTTAAAGTATTCATAGCTGGCTACAATATTTAGATTACACAAGCACAAATTAAGAGTGCGAGTTTTGTTACAATATTTTAGCTTACCTGTGACTGCAGATCAGCTTGGTACGTACTAAATTTTACTATTTTTAATTCTTCAGAATCATTTAATTCGAGTTCAAAGTTAAATCTCTTATTTCTAAATTGCGTAGATTCAAGTAGCTTTTGAAATGATTGTTGAGGTAGCCCAAGACTAACCTTATTTTACAGAATTTCGTAGTGCTTCAGAAACAAAGCTCACTATAAATTTCAGTCACTAAATTAATTTCCAATTTTCCGGTTTTATTAATTCTTTTGCTAGCTTAAGTCAGACTGTAGCGAAATTTATTACTTCTGACAAACATTCAATTTTCACACAACACGTGTAAACCTTCAGTTGCCACGCTTTTAGCGCTAATTATATGTGCATTAATCTTTCATTTTCAGTTTTATAGTAATTGTCCATAGGACTGGCGACCGTAATTTTCCCCAAATCTCAAATATCTAATTAACGCCAATTAATTGTTAACGTAACGACCGCACATTTACTTTCTTTATTAATTTTACCCTTTTCTCAAAATGAATTTCCACTAATTTCATTTGCAATTTTCCTTTCATTTAGATGTAACCCTTTCCTCCCTCTTTACCGACAAATTAACTTCGGTGACGATTGCTTTTCCCAAATTTCCATTAGGTACACGCGGTTTAATTTTTCACTATCATTAAGGTCGATAGGTGAGGGGGAGGTTACATGTTGTCAGAGATTTGATGTTTTACCCGATCCGTGATATTCACGGTGCGCTCTTGAAATAGTCGTCTGGAAAAATTCCCACTTTATCGCTGCCTTGAGATGCTCGAGCGCCGACAATAACACCATGTTCAAACTCACTTAAATCTTGTTAAGTGTCATTCTAGCAGCAGTAACCGATCTAACAACCGCGCCAGACCCTTGAGGTCTTATATAGGCGTTACCGACCGCAGCGCTGTATTCTGTCTGTTTGCATGTCTTTGTATTTTAATACTCTTGTCTATGCCAGTTTCTTTGGCGCTTCAGTATCAAATGAAAGAACCAATCAAAATCAAAGATGATGGTACTAATCGAAATGCGGTAGTGTGATATTGGAGAAAAGACCACACTCACTTCCCTCAACCCCCCTCTCCAGCCAGTCGCATTATAGTATTAAACATATACATATACACACACAAACACACACACACACACACACACACACACACACACACACACACACACACATACGCGCGCGCGCGCGCGCACGCGCGCGCGCGCTCGGGCACGGCTTCGAAAGTTACTGTATTACTCACTGTAATATTTACCAACAATAGATCCACCTTAAATTCAGTCTCAACAGTAAATTTCTTTCTACCGTCTTTTCTACACTCCACAAAAACTTTTTACACTCCACTTAAGAGGGTAGGACGTCAAACGGGCAGACATGGAACAGGAGAGGCACCACAAGACATTTTCATTTCCACTGTCTATACTTTTACAAATAAATTCATAAAACTTTGTCAGAATGACCAGGAAGGATTCAGAATTACACTCATAGGAGTGTAAGTTCTAAAACATAACGAAATGATTTTTTTTACATGTGAAATTTCATCATTTTTTCACTTACTAATGGCAGTATTTGTTGCTGTAGGTACACTTTTCTTCATAAGTAAGGGAGATTCTTCGATGAATTTTGCACAGCATACAAACCATACTTAAAGGTGAATGAAACTATAGAATTTTCCAAATCTATTAAAAACTGTGGTAAAAATTGAGGTAATTAACTATAAAATTTCTGTTTTTTCTAAACATGAAGTTTAAAATATAACAGTTCATTCGTTTCTTCATAAATTAAATAAATTCTAGAGTTTCATACACCTGCAAGTATAGTATGTATGCTGTGGAAAATTCATCGAATAATCTCTTTAACTTATGAAGAAAAGCGTACCTATAGCGACAAATGCAGCCATTAGTAAGCGTAAATATGATGAAATTTCACACGTAAAAAAATTTAATTTGTTATGTTTTCGAATTTCCACTGCAATGCGTGTGAATCCTGAATCCTTCTTAGTGTTGCTGACAAAGTTTTATGAATTTATTTGTAAAATTATAGACACTGGAAATTATAATGTCCTGTGATGCCTCTCCTGCTCCAAGTCGGCCCGTTTGACGTTCTACCACCATTAAATAAGATGTTATATATTTCATCGCTTCATAATTCAGTCTCATATCTCTGTAATATACTTAAAAAGGGTTTGTTCCTATTTTCGATTGTTTCTATTTATCTATTACGGTTAGTTGAATATGGCATCAACATTATATTACAGAGGGGGATGGGAAGGAAAAAATATCCAAACAAAAATATCTCAGGTATAAATTTTATTTATATTCCCTTACATATTTTCTCTCATACATAATAATCAGTTATAGTGCCAGCACAGAGTTTCAACGGGGTGGAAAATAAATTTTTATTATTAAAAAAATATTTCTTTCGTTGTTCAACAACAAAGTCACTGACCATCTGGGAAATCTCGCAGTTAACGCTCTCATCAACACTGCTTTAAAGTCTTCGTATTTAACTTAGCAGTCACTGGTCTATATTTAACCACGCACGTTTTCGGTCAGAGCACAGCAGATAAGGGACAACCCTTGTCATCAGTATTAGGCACGTCAGATTCTGGTAAAGAGACACAAAGCTCAGAGCACATACCAATCAACGCCGTCTCCAATAGCACACCAGTTGAGCCCAAAGTGGGATGGTGATGATTTTCTCGCAAAGAATTTTGCTGAATTTACATCTATCTCATAGTAGGCCGCTGTCCACTGTTGAGTACGGCTACCAAAAAACAACCACGGTGTCTTTAGAACAATCTGAACATTTCAAATGCAGTTTACGTCAAAAAAATCGATTATTTGATATGGAGAATCCTTGACAATCAAAGAGGATATCGTACACCGTTCTGAAAAACGTAATACCAATTATGAGTCTCATACCACAGAAAATAAATAATTGACAAGTAAAAATACTAATTTTATGAATGGTCGAAATGATAATTAAATAGACACCCTAGCTGCAAACAGGCGTTGATATACTTCACTGGGGACATGTTGAAAATGTGTGCCCCGACCGGGACTCGAACCCGGGATCTCCCGGTCGGGGCACACATTTTCAACATGTCCCCAGTGAAGTATATCAACGCCTGTTTGCAGCTAGGGTGTCTATTTTAATTATCATTTCGTTTCTAGCAAAGCTGCATGGTCATCCACGGTATGTTTTCTTTCGGGAACAGACACTACCCTCATACGAGGGGCGTTCAGAAAGTAAGCTCCGATCGGTCGCTAAATGGAAACGACTATGAAAATCCGATAAAGCTTTGCACAGATGTGTTGGGTAGTGTCTCTAGTATAACCCCAGTTAGCATCACGTCGCTCTTCTCATTTCTGAGCTCGCAGTGAGTGCGTAAAGATGTCTAGAAAATAGTGTCTGCCGCCAAGTACGAGGGCCTGGTGAGAAATTTCGCCTGAAGCTATGCAGCTAACATTACATAACTGTCGTGCTGTTTCTTCTTCAAGACAATTCTCAGCCGCATTCTGCAGGGGCAATGAAGATGCTCCTGCATCGTTTTCAAATGGAAATGTTAGATTACCCACAATACAGTCCGCAATTGTCTGCCCCTGAGTTTCATCTCTGGTCACATGAACCGCTGTCTTTGAAGACAACATTTTGACACAGACAACGAGGTGTAGGCCAGCGTGGAGAATTCGCGGAAAGCACTGGCGGCTGCCTTCTATGATGAGGCTATTGAAAAGTTGGAACAACGCTATGACAAAAGTCTAAGTCAGAACGGCGACTACGTAGAGAAGCAGCTGAAAGGTGTAGCTAATTGTTACAAGTAAAACATTTCTGATGTTCACTGTGGTTTCAATTTGGCAATCAATCGGAGCTTACTTTCTGAACAGGCCTCGTATATATTTATCAATGGTGTTGCTTATCTGAATTACGTATTTTTATACCTGGATGACGCAAGCGCGGAGGACAGCAGCAGCAAAACCAATGACTTTGTTTTCCAGTCGTATTTGCCTCGCATTTATATATATTTTCCTGTTTTTGCATAAATGAGATATGTCAGTGCATAAATTTCACATTTAACAAACTCGACAAGTTGTCAACGAGATTAGTCTTGCAGCCTAATAAGATCTGTATTACATCACGCCACCCGAGAGTGAAAAACAATGTCGAAAAAGATGTGCAGACATCCAGTGTTACACTGATCAGCAGAACAGTATGACCGCCGACCTGCTATATATATAAAACCGTTCAGGCGATAGCAGCGTCACTTTGCGGCGTGGCACGCTTCTTTTTACCGCCCTACCAGTGTCCAGCAATGTTCATTTGTCTAGTTAGAAGCTGTAGTAGAAAATACTAGACCACTACTGTCTACTGAAGGTCGCAACATACATAGAATTGTCCGGTAAACGGGATGCGGCTAGCTACTGAAATAAAACATTTAACTTGGCAATGTAGATTTTCAGGTGTACTTTTACGATAAAGATCACAATTAATACTGCCAGGTCCGTACTAAGTGGCAACACAATGTAAAGTTCACACGCACACCACAATCACACACGTAGCCACTTTATGGTATTTACACCCGTTAGCGGGCCGGAGTGGCCGAGCGGTTCTAGGCGCTACAGTCTGGAACCGCGTGACCGCTACAGTCGCAGGTTCGAATCCTGCCTTGGGTATGGATGTGTGTGATGTCCTTAGGTTAGTTAGGTTTAATTAGTTCTAAGTTCTAGGGGACTTATGACCTCAGAAGTTAAGTCCCATAGTGCTCAGAGCCATTTACACCATTACACCCGTTACCGAAGTTAATTGAGTTCACCGGATCGTTTGGTTACGAAAATGCTCGCTCAAATGTTGTGCACTCTGCTCTACACGTAATACCTGTTCCAGTCTTAGATCACACGACACGCCACGCGGTTTTAACTAACAGTCAAAAGCAATAATTTTGATATTGCGTCCGAAATTCCACACGACTTCAACTATACCGTTCACTTAAATACACTCTGTACTACTTCGCGAATTCGTAATTAGCCTTTTTCCGCGATTTTACAGTACTTTCGTCGGAGCTGCTTTCAATGAGATGTTACTAGTTCGAACCCTCAGCCCCGATCCCCCTAGATCACACCAAAGGCTTTGTTCCCAGCGTAGACTGGCGTGAACCTGCATTTTTCTGATTGGCTGATATCACAAACAGCAAATCAGGTTGCAGTATTATCCCGCAGTAACCCGCGCTTTACTTCAATGACCAATCATAGTAAAACATTTCTTTCTATGGCAATTGCTAAATAAATAAATTTAGAAAAGTATCAAATATAAAATTACTCCTTTTGAAATTACCATTAATTTGTGTTCTACTCACGTTTTATTAGTACCATAAACTGACTGCACATTTAATTATAGTAAATCCACTGTATAGTTTAACTGGTACTTCTTGAATAAACAAAAAATTTTCATTTACTTCTGTTCTTCTTCACTCATAAAACACACACATTGCTAATTACCACACATATAAAACAAATATACTTATGCAAATACATTAAGTATTGATCAAACATAACTTTACAACATTGTTTTGACTACGACTGCTAGCACTGTCCGTCAACTGCTGACCTCTGCCGCCTACTAGTACAACTACTTGCAGCTCTGTAACTCAGGTCCATGTCAGCTGGTGACATCTGTCGATGACTCGTGCCTATAACGATATCGTCCTAACAAGTGAAAGGAGCGATGCGAAGGAGCTACGCCTCAACCTGGCTGGGAACGAGTGCTAGTCAGGCAGGCACACGCACGTCGTATGTAGTGTCAGTAAGCGTGCTGTAAGCGTGTAGAATGGGGAAGGCGCGCGATGTATCTGACTTGGACTGAGGGCAGGTTGTGATGGCCCGGAGGCTCGGAACGAGCATTTGGGACTCTGCACGACTTGTCGGGTGTTCGTGGAGTACCGTGATGAGTCCCTTCATCACTTAGGCGACTTGCGTGTACAGATGTAGTGTCAACTCCTTCCGGCGACCTACCAAGGCCTCATTGCTTCCATGCACCGACGCGTCGCCACTGTTATCCCAGCCAAAGGTTCAAATGGCTCTGAGCACTATCGGACTTAACTGCTGAGGTCATCAGTCCCCTAGAACTTAGAACTAGTTAAACCTAACTAACCTAAGGACGTCACACACATCCATGCCTGAGGCAGGATTCAAACCTGCGACCGCAGCGGTCTCGCGGTTCCAGACTGTAGCGCCTAGAACCGCTCGGCCAACCCGGCCGGGTCCGAGCCAAAGATGGACATACCGGCTATTAGGTAAGTGGTAATAATTTTCTGGCTGATCAGTGTACGTGTTATAATATGAACTTATATTAGCTGTACACTTCATACAAGATGATTTTCAGTCAATGTACGTCTCCATGTCTTTGGGAAATCCTTAAATGGTCGTGCATTACACGCAGCTGCCGCTAGTTTGTTATGTGAGACGTTGTTATAACTATTGGTTTATGAAACTGAGCGCGTAACATCTGCTGTACTATAATAGGCAAGAGCATACATTTTATGTGTCTGTACGTCACGTCCCATAAGAGTTACTGCCCGTGGAAGCAGTGCTCATACGAATGTGACAAACGTATTCACACTAGTGCCCATAGATACATGTAAGCCGTGACTTCCATGCATTTTGTTTTGTGTCATCGCAATTGTGATTGTAACGCATACAGGTTGCTATTAGATGCAACATATAGAAACTATGTACCTCTGGACAAATATGTATGAAACATTTACGTTTATATGGTATGTGGTTTTCGTAGTGAGTCATATCACTGTGTTATGGTATACTTTTATTTTCAGTGTCTAGTTCATGGTTTTTACCGTATGACGATAATGATTTTATATGTTGCCTAGCGTGATGCTGTGAATACTTCTATGTAAGTACATGGCATTTTATTACGTGTGTATTGCCTTTAACACTTACATCGGTTAAGAGATTCATTGTAGTTTAAGTCTGTCTTGTACTACGTATTATTTTATTTGGTATATGCGAGCCTGATGATGGTCAGTCGACCGAAACTGGTTGTGTAAATAAAGTGTTTTAACAGCAGCTGTGGGCGTTAATAGGACGTTTTTCAGTTATGTACGACCTGTGGGGCACCACCTGCTTAAAATCTATTAACTCCATACTGCAGTTTAAAACGTCGTCGTCTACTGCTGTTACGCAGTG
Source organism: Schistocerca nitens (assembly GCF_023898315.1). Lineage (NCBI taxonomy): Eukaryota > Metazoa > Arthropoda > Insecta > Orthoptera > Acrididae > Schistocerca > Schistocerca nitens. Next base: position 28,390,275 of record NC_064614.1, read on the forward strand.
TAATCTACATGACTCTTCCATCAAAGCATCCTGTAGAGTAATAATCGCTAGCTAAAATTAGTAGGAGTGCAGCTCCATAAAATTTTGAGGTTTTGTTTCAGTCTTGTGTTAAAGCAAAGAAACATGTATAAAGAGAAAACTTATTTAGAAACTTGAAATATTTTTTACTTACTTTAACGTAAATTGTTACAGTTTAACCTTTATCTATACGCTTAAAAAAGTCATCAGTTCTTTTTTTAATTTGCACAGAAAGACACATAATTTTCTCCTTGATCTCTGTAACACATATGACGAAGTTTTTCTCCATTCTAAGCACTGCAAGCACACTCAGTCTTTCCGAATTCATAGCGGTTCTTATAAGATTTTATTCTTGAAAAGCGGCGTTTTGTCTCTGGTAGATTATTGGGAACTCTCAAGAGAATTGTTATCAGTATCGTAATTTCACTAAGAGCGATGTCTAGATTCCTTTTTATTTATTTATTTATATATTTTTGCCAGGATACGTTTCAGCAGCTCAGTTCATTTGCAATATTTATGAATATCAGACCTACGATGTACTTTTAGTTCAGTTTCAAGCTCTTACTTGTCAATCATGGGCTTGGCTTCAATTTTCAATGGCATCTCTCGTGTAGGATGCTTATATTCAAAACTACCAAAGAACATTTTGTTGAACAATTTACAGTTACTAAGTGTTAATTGAAAGAATATTTGTCCATCACATCAACACATATACAGTCACACAGCTCCTTAGATTCTGCCTTGAGTGTCTTTGGAGTATTCTCACAGTACTAGTTTTTTCATACTAAAATAATAGTTTTATATACTGCTACGGATTCGTTAACTTTAAACATAAGCAAAGTGATATGAAAAAGCTCAAACTAAAACTTGAAATTTACATCATTCAGGTATTTTAAAATTCCTGTTAGTTCTGTAATGTTTTTATCTGAACCTGACGTTCACTGACTTTCAGTAAGGTTCTTTGTTGAAGTTGCAAAATTTCTTGAATTCTATTTGTGGTCCATGTGTTGAAGATCCAACTTGTAGAAGATGGACGTGAAAATTTGACGTCGATATTCTTCTTGAGAAGAATGTTGGAATAACCAAAGACTTATGGAAAAACATTCTTGCTTTTTTTGCAATATTCGCTAGATTTCTCATTATTAAATTAAGTTGATGTGTATAACTGTGCATAACTGTAAAATGCTTTTCTTGTCGCTTGATCTTATGTTTACTTGTCTTCCTTTACATTTGGACCATGAAACGTCTGAGCTATCAGTTTTTCTCCAATTCCTTGATACCTTACGTCTTGTTATTCTAAAAACCTTTTTCATATGCTGTCCACAGTTTGATTTTCTGAAATAAAGAATCGCCAAAAACGCTCAAATATATCATCATTTAATACGTAAGGTAGAACAGAACGACCAGAGTGTGTTTCGAAATATATTTTTCAATTTCAGTTCTTGTCTCCCTTGTAGCAGTGTGAGCATGGGGTTGATATGAGATTCTGTTATTCTGCACAACGGATTAATCTGAGATGTGCCCTTTACCATGTGGCTCCTGAAAGATGCAATTTCCACCCCCACACTACTACAGAAGTCCTAACTTTCTAAAGAGAAATGCCTGAAAAACTTTCAGCAATAAATATCTTCTGGAGTCGTCCGCTGTAAGGAAATGACACAAAAATTCACAAAATTTCTCACGTAACTAGTGGGATACTTGGGCACTGGAGTAGTGCTAGTTAGTGTAAGAAGAACATGAAACAAACGAAAGTTATTATTTATTTTCCAAAAATTCTGAGAAATCACAATGGCACTTTTAGTTATGAATTGAACAAGTTATATCGTGGTTCTTTTTGGGATGTGAAGTTACTTCTCAAGGATAGGATTCGCTAATGAAGTTTCTATACAAACTTTAAGATTGTTATTAAATTGGCAGAATGGCTGAGAGGCATGCCTACTCAACTTGAATAATTATCCTTTAGAATGTTGCTAGGTACGGTCGAGGCTGTCGCGTGTGAAATGCAGTGAAGTGTACTGTTGTGGAGGAAATATGGGGCTTGCAATAGCTGTAGCGCACATACCGTAAGCTGCGATGACTGCTGTCTGCGCCGCTCGTTGCTGACAAATAAGATAACTCTCGTTCTATCTGCATTGACCTTCGCCAATCAAACTCTCCCTACGCCTTGATGAAGTCAACGATTCCTATTCGCCCCTATTCTAACTATTGGCGTGGTACACCGGTCAGATAACCAGTCCACCGCGATGCCACTCAAAAATTCGCTCGCAGGCGTTTAACTATAACTCTGTCCGTTCACACTGCACAATAAGTGTGTCGGCCAACACAGTGAACAACACTTAATCGCAAGGACTCAATATAGAGAGTCGCACTTCGATTTGCTGTCCACAGAGGTGCTCTCCCAGTGAAGCACTGAGGAGAGACTTGTTCCTTGCTCCAAGAGCGACAATGGAACGGCGCCTCTCCACGCCAGACGTGAAGGAGTATATCTTTTTATCTCTCCATTACTCCTTCAGCTCAAGGCGTCAGAAATATCGTCTGCCAATCAGCATTTTTCTAAAACGGGAGAATGACGTTTCGTTTAAGGCGACCAATCCAGATATCTGCAGTATCAGCGTTTGGCGTTTGCTGTCTCCCTGTAAAAATCTCTGAAACTGCATGCTGTGTGTAAAGAATGCGTAGGCTGGCCGCTCCCACATAATGTAGCGGAATTTGCTTTTAAGCCGAATACGGGATCGTTCCTCCTTTCCCTAGGGCGAACGCTGTCCGCTCCACAGGTGGCCACCTGCCGATGTAGATGGGTTGGGACTGGCCTCCTGGCGTGCGGTTGCCTCTTTCGAACTAAAAGCTCCTGTGACCGTCGTGTCTGGAATGTATGTGTGTACGCCAGCCTCGAGTATTTCAACCACAGTGCACACTAACGATTTATTAGTTATTTGCATATCGTTTACATGAATTCATACAACATTGACTTTATCTTATCGAGTTTGAGTTCGAATGAAGCGTCTTGATTTGCGGAATATGATTGTGAGGGCGGAATATGTAACCAATGTAAGTCAGGAGACCACGACGTCTTACTCATGTATCTTATTCTGAATGCTGTTAGAAACAGTTTTGAAGAGTGCAGTGGTTTCTAAGTGATTCTTTAAATACGAATCCAATTTAAAGCAAAAATTGCTAAATCTCTAACCACCCTTGGATTTACAGGCTCTTCTTTTGCAGTGTCCACGTAAGCCAGTTTCAAATTTTGCACAAAAAACAGTGCTGTCTATTATTTAGGACATATTTCACATTTCTCCTTACCACTGTATTATTGTCACTGATGAAAGTCTGTATGCCTCAGTAAGTTTCTCCTTAGTGCTAACAGTTCCTGAAAATGACAGTGAAACTAAATTATCAATATGCTTCTTCGGCTTCTCATATTATTCACTTTTCTCCCATTTTGTTTATATTTCGGAAAACATGTTTTGTCCACGTTACATCACGTCTAAACAGCAATCATGAAAAGCAAAGAAATGCATTTTCTATTTCACAGCCTCAAAGCCAACTTTTCAGAACTAAAGCTACGACTGCATTTCTTGTCATTGCGTATGCGTGGCTGAGATATTCAACCGTCAGGTCTCATTAATGTAGCTATCGCGTATGTTAAGGATCAACATGAGAAAACCACTCACATACAGCAGCTGGCACACTAGCAGAGGAGGAAATATAAAGCGTGTCGGGAAGACGCAGAAAACAGTGCAGTTGTAGTCGTAATGCGGAAACGGAGCGATTAATCTGAGGTTCAAAATGACACGATAAGTGCCCTTGGGCCAAGGGAGGAATCAGTTCTGAAATGGCTAAGTTCGAAAGCCGGTCCTGCGCCGCCTTGATTAACGTACAGTGTGTATAGCAGAATGGTGCTATCCAAAACTGACGGCAGCGCACCTGTGGTGGACCAGGGAATGAACAACAGCTGCGGAGATTTGTACTGGCGAATAGACGCGTAACTGTTGAACAATGGACCGCCCAGACGAACCAAGGGGCTACCAACAGTGTCTACCTAATGACCTTCCAGCGACCGCTGCTGCGTATGGATCTCTCCTGCGGCGCCTGGTTCATGCCACACATGGTAATCTCCGTTCACTGTCGACAAAGGCTGGAATTGACACACCAGTACAGCAGCACGACGTCCACTCGGATGCAGTAGGTAAGCTTTCCAAACGAATCATATTTTATGCTCCATCGGCTTGAAACATGTAAGAGCAATCACCCTGCGACAATCGTTGGGAGGATCCTTGTCGGAGGAGGGAACTGCATGGACTCGGGTAAGATTTCGTGACGTTCGCTGAGGGATCTCGTAATTCTGTAAGTCGTATTGGATCAACAAAGTGTGCATCTATTCTTCGGAACCAAGTCCATTCCTACATGTTTCCCCAGCACTGTGACATCTAACGGCAGGACAATGCAATGTGGCACGAAGCTCTTAGTGTACATGCGTGGTTCGAAGGACACCAGGACAAGTTTGCCGTACTCCCAGGTTTAAAAAACTTGTGGGACAACTTCGGTTTTGATGGATCCTCAGCCGAGACACTTAACGCAGCTAGCCAAGCCACTGTAATCGGCACGGCCCCACACCACTGTCGCTACCGTCCAGAACCGCTTGTTATTCTGGCTATTGACTGGTTCCAAAAATGGTTAAAATGGCTCTGAGCACTATGGGACTTAACTTTTGAGGTCATCAGTCCCCTAGAACTTAGAACTACTTAAACCTAACTAACCTAAGGACATCATACACATCCATGCCCGAGGCAGGATTCGAACTTGCGACCGTAGTTGTAGGTGAGCCGCCAGCAGTGGTGGATGTGGGGAGAGAGATGGCAGAGTTTTGAGAGCGGATGATCTGGACGTGTATCCATCAGAGACAGTAAATTCGTAAGACTGGATGTCATGAACTGATATATATATATATATATATATATATATATATATAATGAATTTATATAATGACTTTTGAACACTATTAAGGTAAATACATTGTTTGTTCTCTATCAAAATCTTTAATTTGCTAACTCTGCCTATCAGTAGTTAGTGCCTTCAGTTGTTAGAATCTTTTATTTAGCTGACAGTATTGGCGCTCGCTGTATTGCAGTAGTTCGAGTAACAAAGGTTTTTGTGAGGTAAGTGATTCATGAAAGGTATAGGTTATTGTTAGTCAGGGCCATTCTTTTGTCGGGATTTTTGAAAGTCAGATTGCGTTGCGCTAAAAATATTGTGCCGGCCAGTGTGGCCGAGCTGTTCTAGGGGCTTCAGTCCGGAACCGCGCTGCTGCTACGGTCGCAGGTTCGAATCCTGCCTCGGGCATGGATGTGTGTGATGTCCTTCGGTTAGTTAGGTTCAAGTAGTTCTAAGTCTAAGGGACTGATGACCTCAGATGTTAAGTCCCATAGTGATCAGAGCCATTTTTTAAAAATATTGTGTGTCAGTTTAGTGATGATCAGAATAAGTAAAGAGAGCAATGTCTGAGTACGTTCAGTTCTGCTCAGCGTTTTGCTCAGTAAGGGGTTTACCACCACAATCATTCATAAATTTTTCTAAGGGGACGTTTCAAAGAACGTAGTTAATGTAATCTGTAAAATAAAGAACTCGAAAAAGTAAATAAAGCAGAACAGCTGGAATCATGATGAGTAGGCCTATTTAATTCCACACTGTATATCATTCGAAAGAATGTTACACACTTAAACCCCACACACACAGATAAGAAAAAAACGTCTTTGCACTAGAGCGCTATGGTCGGTAGACGCGACGCTTCAAAACAGGCAGTTTTTCCTTTCCCCTGCAGCATCGTAAGCAGCTCCCACAGGGCGCACGTGCACAACAGCCAGTTTCACATCAATACTTCCGTATTTTTTTCGTAATCTGGGCATGGCTACTGACATTAAACTTAATGAATATACATTTTACAATTATGAAGAAGGACTTACACAGAAGCGGTAAGAAACTGGTATAGCCATGCTTATTCAAGTACAGAGATACGTGAACGGGCAGAATTTGGCGCTGCGGTCAGCAACGTCTGTATAAAACAACAAGTGTCTGGCGCAGTTGTTAGATCTGTTAATCCTGCTGCAATGACAGCTAATCAAGACTTAAGTGAGCCTGAAAGTGGCGTTATAGTCGGGACACGAGTGATGGTACACAGCATCTTCGAGGTAGTGACGAAGTGGGAGCTTCCTATGACAGTGTCACGTGTGTACCGCGAATAACCGGCCAGGGTGGCCGAGCGGTTCTAGGCGCTGTAGCCTGGAACCGCGAGACCGCTACGGTCGCAGGTTCGAATCCTGCCTCAGGCATGGATGTGTGTCATGTCCTTAGGTTAGTTGGTTTAAGTAGTTCTAAGTTCTAGGGGACTGATGACCTCAGAAGTTAAGTCCCGTAGTACTCAGAGCCATTTGAACCATTTTTGTACCGCGAATATTTGGATTCTGGTAGAACATCAGATCTCCGACAGCGCTGCGGCTGGAGAAAGATCGTGTAGGAACGGTCCAACGACGACAGAAGAGAATCGTTCGACGAGAGAGAAGTGCAACCCTGTAAATTACTGCAGATACCAGAGTGGGCCATCAACAAATGTCAACGAAACATCATCGATATGGACTGTCGGAGCCGATTGCCCATTGGTGTACACTTGGTGACTGCACGACACAAAGCTTTACACTTCGTCTGCGTCCGTCTACACCGACAGTGGACTCTTGATGACTGGAAACAAGTTGCCTGGTCGGACGAGTCTCGTTTCAAATTTTATCGAGAGGGTGGACGTGTACGGGTATGTAGACAACCATGGACCCTGGATGTCAGCAGGGGACTGTTCAACCTGGTGGAGGCTCTGTAATGGTGTGGGGCGTGCGCAGGTGGAGTGACATGGGACCCCTGATACATTTGACAGGTGACACGTGTCCTGTGTCATCTCCTGCATCCATTTATGTCCATTGTGCATTGAGATGGACTTGGGCAATTCCAGCAGGACAATGCGATATCTCAAACGACCATAATTCCTGCAGAGTGGTTCCGGGAACACAATTCTCAGTTTCTACACTACCGCTGGCTACCAAACTCCCCAGACATGAACATTATTGATCATATCTGGGATGCTTTGCAACGTGCTGTTCAGAAGAGGTCTCCACCCCCTCGTACTCATAGGGATTTATGGACAGCCCTACAGGATTAATCGTGTCACTTCCCACCAGCACTACTTCACAAATTAGTCGAGTCCACGCCACGTCGTACTGCGGCACTTATGCGTGTTCGCGGGGTCCCTACACGATATTAGGCAGGTGTATCAATTTCTTTGACTCTTCAGTGTGTAGGGACCTATTAAACGTTATCGATAATAGCAAGTGGAAATAGGGCTGCTGTAGTTACACAGTGCCTTTTTGGAAGCCGCTGCTGATAATAACACACATTCTTGTAGGTAAGACATCCTGGAATTCACTCATTTCTGTGAGTACTCTTCCTTTCCACCTATGCCTCATCATTAAATTTCATCTCACAGGTGCACACAAAAACTTATTTCCGGATCTGTCTAATCATTATTATTATGTATTACAGAGGAAATGAAACAAAAAGCCATAATAGAAAAATGTAGCTTCATTACAAAAAGTTTCCATAGTGAATGTTCACATTTTATGCTGTTACACAGTGGAAATAGAAGGATAAAACCTTTTCCCTCAACAGCTTTTAGAATATCATCTACTGCCAAGAATAGACTGTACCAATTTGAGTAGATATTTGACATAAACGTTAGACAAACAAGCACCGACTGCTGTATTTGCTTAATAATACGGAAATGGAACTGAACTGCATCTTGTGGACAAGCTGTACACGTATTAAAAATACAGGGTGCTCCATTTATCTGTTGACCGCCTGTGCGGCGCAGTAGACGCATGGCTGCGAGCGCCGCCTTGCCCGGCCATCGGACGGCGTGTCGCCTGTCTACTGCTGCGGTACGACATGACTACATTTAGAACATAAACAAATAAATTTTGTACTCATACATGTCACGCAAGGAGATGTTGGAACTGCCTGCCATTATTTTCGACGCGTTTCTGATATCTACTCAAGGAATTATTAGTTGCTCGATGTAAATCTCTCTGAGTTAAAAAATTAATTAAATCGTGGATATTATCCCTGAGTTCCTTTATCGTGTGAAGATTTGTTGTGTGCACGTTGTCCTTCAGAACAACACACAAAAATTGCACGGAGTTAAAGCAGGACTTCTAGCGGGCCAGTTATTGTTATTAATTACTCTTTCATCGAATACATAGTGAATTGCGTGCAAAGATATATTGGCCGTGTTAGGCCTTGCCGAATCCTTTTGAGAAAAATGAGAAGTTTCGTTCTATTTCAATCAGTTCATTAAGAAACTGTCGCAAAATGTTTTGCAAATCCCTATCACTTTCAACTGTCTCATTAAAAAAAATTGGGCCTACTATTCTGTCACCTCTAACTGCGCACCACACGCCTATTTTTCGATCACGAAGGGGTTCCTCATGAAGCACAACAGGTCTATCTGCGCTCCACTGTCGACAGTTTTGAGAATTAACATACCCGCGTAAGTGGAACCGGCCTCGTCTGAAAACAGTATGAGGTAAGGATCCAATTTACCGTCATGCACTTGTTTTAAAACCCATTCGCAAAACTGTGCGCAGGATCACCAGGTCGAAGTACTTGTACTACGTAAACTTTATACGGCCTTAGCCCAAGCAGCTTAGCACCTCTTTGTACTGAGGAGCACGATGTTTGTGTTTGCTACGAAACACATCCAACAGACGTTTTAGGGGAATTCTCCAGGTGGTATGAACTGTCACTGAGACGAGTTTATGTGAGCACTGTACGTCGTCGTTTACACTTCTTGCCTTGAACACTTCACCTTCACGAAATTTATTCACTAATTTGTGAACTGCATCACGACTCGGAACTAGAACACCTGGAAACTTCAAACAATCTCCGAACTCTACGACGGGTCTCTGTAGACGCATGCGAATCGTAAGTAAACATCCGTTCTAACAATCGTTGTGAAATTGAATAATTCGCTCTTGCCATTGTTGCGTTCGTAGTCTAAACTGTTACACTCATGATGTCTCTTTCACTGCTCCAATGACACTGACCGGCAAGGCGCCCATATCTATACGGACTTCAGGCTAAAACCAACAACAAAAAAAAGGGGGACGGGGTGCATAGTGTGGTCCTGCTGGACCCATTCGACCGGCAGGCGTGGCTTCCGTGGCCGGCCTGCGGTACCCCGGGGAGGCGCTCATCAGATTCTTCCTCATCGTACTCATCCTCCTCTTCATCCTCCTCCTCCTCCTCTTCTTCTACTTCTCCTTGTTTTCGTAAATGGTGTTTTTAACATCCTAATCTTTGTCTGTCTCCATCATTCGGAATAGTAGCCCCAATCTCTGCATCAGCAGAGAAATAGGTCTGATGTGAAGTTGAAGTGCCTCTTCAAACACATTGTAGCTTCAGGTGTTTTAACATGGTGTGCACATTTCCTTCGTAAGATTGGACCTGGTTCATTTCCATTCATGCTAAAATTTTCATCAGCCTTTCCAATCGATAAAACTTCAGCAAAAGCTTGAGTTGTTTAAATATTCTGCAGTCCGTTTTCTATTCATCTGAAACATAAAAAATGGGCACCCTTGAGCCTATGATGTTCAATTAAGAATAATGGTCAACGTCGAATTATGATTAGTGGAGAATGATGGTCAGCAGAGAGTGATGGTCAAAGGAGAATGATGGTCAGTGGAGAACATTGGTCAGTAGAGAGTTGTGGTCAGTGGAGCATTATGAGCAACGTAGAATTATGGTCAGTGAAAATTACTGGAGAATGATGGTTACTGGAGAGTGATGGTCAGTGGAGAATGATGGTCAGTGGAGTTTGGTCAGTGGAGAATGATGGTCAGTGGAGAGTTAGGGTCAATGGATAATTGCTGTCTTTGGAGAATATGGTCAGTGGAGAATTATTGCCAGTGGAGAATTATGGTCCTCGGAGAGCTATGTTCAGTTTAAAAGATGGCAACCATGAAGCGGAAATAGTCTATAAACCACTATGAAATACAAATTAAGGCTGACAATAAGTTGTAATCATTAGAATGTTAGCAGAAGGCAGTGTGTTACCCTTTTCCTTATTACAGTCGCTTGTGATCACTCGCACTCCGCCTTCAGGCCACAAGAGGCCCATCGGGACCATCCGACCGCTGTGTCATTCTCAGTGTAGGGTGTGGATAGGAGGGGCGTGTGGTCAGCACACCGTTCTATCGACCGTTTTGATGGTTTTCTTTGATCGGAGCCGCTACTGTTCGGTCGAGTAGCTCCTCAATTGGCATCACAAGGCTGAGTGCACCCCAAAAATTGGCAACAGCGCATGGCGGCCCAGATGGTCACCCATACAAGTACCAACCACACCCGACTGTGCTTAACTTCGATGATCCGATGGGGACCTGTGTAACCACCGTGGCAAGGCCATTGTCTGTTCACTCGACATCCAGAGCAAAAACTGAGAAGATTTCTGGTACTATGCCTTTTAAATGAAGTTGCTCTCACCATCACGAATGATGGGTGGTTGAAAGGGTGACCAACTTTCTCTTCATTGATCATCATTATCTGCATTGAGGCCCATTCTCCACTGAGCATCATTCTCTCCCCCTAATCGTATACAAGGTGATCGTGGCCCGATAGTTCCACATCTGCCTCATCTATTGTACTAACTTATTATTAATTTTCAATTGACATGTGAGCACCTGACAAACAAAACTCATGTATAATACTTCATCAGTCTCACTATCAGCTTTCCCGTTTATACACCACGAAAAATTATTTTCTCTCTCATTGCAATGCTTATTTGAATGAAACAAAAGATCATGATACATGTTATAGTAGTAGAATAGTGAGTATAGGTTTCCCCTCTCAATATTCCACTGTTTAACGGAAAAGATGACAACGTTTTGTACCGTGCTTGTGATAGGCATTCTCATCATATAGCTATGGTAAATGCGTTCCAAAATGTATGGTGAACAGCTTTTTAGCAGCGTTTTCATTGTTTATTTTCATAATTCTCGGTGTGCTTTAGGCTGTTATGTTAGATCTGTAGCACTGATATAGGCAAATTTAATGTTGTCAGTAAGCGTACTGCGTGTATTTAAATAAGTCACACGGAAGATTTAGATGTGTGAATATTTAATTCGAAGGTTCATTGTACTTGCAAAGTGTGCAAAAACCTGCATATTTCGAGAAATAATACGATTTAATTTTTCTCTGATTTTCGTTGAGATCGTTAATTATACTGGCATATTATAATTAACATCCAAGCCGTGTGTATTTTAAAAAGTAATACAGACAATTTAGGTGTGCAAATATTTAATTAGAAAGTCTGAGGTGAGCACATTTTCCTCGTTAGCAATACGAGAACTGCAAATGGCAACCTTAAAAACTGATAAAATAAAATGCACCCGAGAATCAGCTGCTTTACAAAAGACTGCAACGTGTCCTCAAATACTTAAAACCCAGGATTCTCGCACTGTCTCCGAAAAACTGTGTTCCTAGGAAGATAAAAAGAATGTACGTAGATTATCGAACTTTGAGACACAGTGTTTGAGTGTTCTGAAGAAACTTATAGAAGGTAGTTATTTGATGAATTGTAAACTATTTCCCGAACCCAGACATCAAGAGCTTACTAAGTACATCGTAGGAAGATGCCTGACCGACATGTATTATGCACGCCTGAACTTTTACTGAGAGAAACACGTATGCATCCTGTCGAGTCGGTGTTATATCACTCCTTAACACGTGATACCAAGTAAGTAAAAAACCCAACTTTTCTGCATAGAGGAAACATGGCGCAAGGCTGTCACGCCAATCAGTTTACAAGAAAGCTCTTTGAAACGGAATTTACCTCGGCATTTTTAATTCGTGTTTTACGAGGTGTCACTAGGCCGATGCTGTTTTTCATACCAGTAATGTAGAATGGTAACAATGCGACTGCGAGGTATCATATGTTGTTGTTGTTGTTGTTGTCTTCAGTCCTGAGACTGGTTTGATGCAGCTCTCCATGCTACTCTCTCCTGTACAAGCTTCTTCATCTCCCAGTGCTAGACTGTAAGCTACATCCTTCTGAATCTCCTTAGTGTATTCATCTCTTGGTCTCCCTCTATGATTTTTACCCTCCACGCTGCCATCCGATGCTAAATTTGTGATCCCTTGATGCCTCAGAACATGTCCTACCAACCGGTTCCTTCTTCTTGTCAAGTTGTGCCACAAACTCCTCTTCTCCCCAATTCTATTCAATACTTCCTCATTAGTTATGTGATCTACAAATCTAATTTTCAGCATTCTTCTGTAGCACCACATTTCGAAAGCTTCTACTCTCTTCTTGTCCAAATTATTTATCGTCCATCCTCACACTTAAATCTATACCCGATGTTAACTAATTTCTCTTCTTCAGAAACGCTTTCCTTGCCATTGCCAGTCTTCATTTTATATCCTCTCTACTTCGACCATCATCAGTTATTTTGCTCCCCAAATAGCAAAACTCCTTTACTACTTTAAGTGTCTCATTTCTTAACCTAATACCCTCAACATCACCCGACTTAATTAGACTACATTCCATTATCCTCGTGTTTGCTTTTGTTGATGTTCATCTTATATCCTCTTTTCAAGACACTGTCCATTCCGTTCAACAGCTCTTCCAAGTCCTTTGCTGTCTCTGACACAATTACAATGTCATCGGCGAACCTCAACGTTTTTATTTATTCTCCATGGACTTTAATACCTACTCCGAATTTTTCTTTTGTTTCCTTTACTACTTGCTCAACACACAGATTGAATAACATCGAGGAGAGGCTACAACCTTATCTCACTCCCTTCCCAACCTCTGCTTCCCTTTCATGCCCTCGACTCTTATAACTGCCATATGGTTTCTGTACAAATTGTAAATAGCTAGCCGGCCACGGTGGCCGTGCGGTTCTAGCCGCTTCAGTCCGGAACGTCGGGACTGCTACGGTCACAGGTTCGAATACTGCCTTGGGCATGGATGCGTGTGATGTCCTTAGGTTAGTTAGGTTTAAATAGTTCTAAGTTCTAGGGGACTTATAATCTCAGATGTTGAATCTCATAGTGCTCAGAGCCATTTGAACCATTTTTTAAACAGCTTTTCGCTCCCTGTATTTCACCCCTGCCACCTTTAGAATTTGAAAGAAAGTATTCCATTCAAAATTGTCAAAAGCTTTCTCTAAGTCCACAAATGCCAGAAATGTAGGTTTGCCTTTCCTTAATCTAGCTTCTAGGATAAGTCGTAGGGTCAGTATTGCCTCACGTGTTCCAAAATTTCTGCGGAATCCAAACTGATCTTCACCGAGGTCGGCTTCTGCCAGTTTTTCCATTCGTCTGTAAAGGATCCTAGTTAGTATTTTGCAGCTGTGACTTATTAAACTGATAGTTCAGTAATTTTCACACCTGTCAACGCCTGCTTTCTTTGGGATTGGAAGTATTATATTCTTCTCGAAGTCTGAGGGTATTTCGCCTGTCTCATACATCTTGCTCACCAGATAGTAGAGTTTTGTCATGACTGGCTCTCCCAAGGCCGTCAGTAGTTCTAATGGAATGTTGTCTACTCCCAGGGCCTTGTTTCGACTCAGGTCTTTCAGTGCTCTGTCACACTTTTCACGCAGTATCGTATCTCTCATTTCATCTTCATCTACATCCTCTTCCATTTCCATAATATTGTCCTCAAGTACATTGCCGTTGTATAGACCCTCTATATACTCCTTCCACGTTTCTGCTTTCCTTTCTTTGCTTAGAACTGAGTTTCCATCTGAGCTCTTGATAATCGTACAAGTGGCTCTCTTTTCTCCAAAGGTCTCTTTAATTTTCCTGTAGGCAGTATCTATCTAACCCTAGTGAGATAAGCCTCTACATCCTTACTTTTGTCCTCTAGCCATCCCTGCTTAGCCATTTTGCACATCCTGTCGATCACATTTTTGAGACGTTTGTATTCCTTTTTGCCTGCTTCATTTACTGCATTTTTGTATTTTCTCCTGTCATCAATTAAATTCAATATTTCTTCTGGTAAGCAAGGATTTCTACTATCCCTCGTCTTTTTACCTACTTGATCCTCTACTGCCTTCACTACTTCATCCCTCAGAGCTCCCCTTTCTTCTTCTACCGTATTTCTTTCCCCCATTCCTGTCAATTGTTCCCATATGCACTCCCTGAAACTCTGTACAACCTCTGCTTTAGTGAGTTTATCCAGGTCCCATCTCCTTAAATTCCCACCTTTTTGCAATTTCTTCAGTTTTAATCTACATTTAATAACAAATAGATTGTGGTCAGAGTCCACATCTGCCCCTGGAAATGTCTTACAATTTAAAACCTGGTTCCTAAATCTCTGTCTTACCATTATATAATCTATCTGATACCTTATAGTATCTCCAGGATTCTTCCATGTATACAACCTTCTTTTATGATTCTTGAACCAAGTGTTAGCTATGATTAAGTTATGCTCTTTGCAAAATTCTACCAGACGGCTTCCTCTTTCATTTCTCTCCCCCAGTCCATATTTACCCACTATGTTTCCTTCTCTCCCTTTTCCTACTATCGAATTCCAGTCACCCATGACTATTAAATTTTCTTCTCCTTTCACTACCTGAATAATTTCTTTTATCTCATCATACATTTCATCAATTTCTTTATCATCTGCAGAGCTAGTTGGCACATAAACTTGTACTACTGTAGTATGCGTGGGCTTCGTGTCTATCTTGGCCACAATAATGTGTTCGCTATGCTGTGGGTAGTAGCTTACCCGCACTCCTATTTTTTTTATTCATTATTAAACCTACTCCTGCATTACCCCTATTTGATTTTGTATTTATAACCCTGTATTCACCTGACCAAAAGTCTTGTTCCTCCTGCCACCGAACTTCACTAATTCCCACTATAACTTCAACCTATCCATTTCCCTTTTTAAATTTTTTAACCTACCTGCCCGATTAAGGGATCTGACATTCCACGCTCCGATCCGTAGAACGCCAGTTTTCTTTCTTCTGATAACGACGTCCTTTTGAGTAGTCTCCGCCCGGAGATCCGAATGGGGGACTATTTTACCTCCGGAATATTTTACCCAAGTTAAAAAGTTATATGGGAGATGGCGGAAGTGTTGACTCGCTAAGTTCAAAAAATTGCTCTGAGCACTATGGGACTTAACTTCTGAGGTCATCAGTCCCCTAGACTTAGAACTACTTAAACCTAACTAACCTAAGGACATCACACACATCCATTCCCGAGGCAGGATTCGAACCTGCAACCGTAGCGGCCACGCGGTTCCAAACTGTAGCATCTAGAACCGCACGGCCACACTAGCCGGCCTGACTCGCTAAGTACTTGCAGTTTCAGCGACGGCGGTCAGCTAACTGTTCTACACCTCGTCAACTTCAGGTGTGCTGTCTGAAGATGGCCTAAGACTAGGCCGAAACCGGTCATTTTCATAAAATAACCATCGCGATCTAGACTGTTTTCGCTGATTATATGGTACGTCCTGGTCGTGGCTTATTCGTTCTCCAGATTCGTCTTATTAGTACCCAGTAATGGGATAACCACAAGGTTAACATTCGTCATTTGTTGGGGTATTTACTATATTTAGTTCTCCCCAAACCACCGTCACTAACAATGCTCCTGCCTTCTTCTCGTACTAGTTTAAGAGATTCTACTTCGAGAACGGGATAACTACTCCACGAATATACCATACTATTCACAATCTTCATTTTCGGGGAGAGAAAACCGCAATTTGAAGGCGGAATTCTTTTCCATTCTTCTTCATTCCCACGGCTTAATTTGGCGTATAATTCCGCCTGTCGTGAACCCTAAAAAACACTCTCACTTCCTTGATATAACTCCACCCTGACCAACCTGTAGTCAATTAATGACCTGCTCCCTGAGAAAGTGACACCTGGCCTGATGCAGGAGACCTGGAGACGAGCTCGAAGAAGTATTAGTAGCGCATACCAATGGCAGGGAGCCGTTACAATCAGGAGCGAAGTGGGTTTATGGTGCGTCTTGGTGATAAGGCTTTCGTCCGGAACCTTGCTGTCAAGTGCCAAGGCAAAGCCACAACGTCTGATAAATCTTCACCCCGAGTTTTAGGAACTTATGTGGTTATCCAGGTTCTTAACCCGGTGACCCTATTGTTACGAAAAACTCTTACTGGAAAGGTTTCAAGACTACATACATCTCAGGTCAAGGGAGAAAGTTAATTTTCAGTTCCTCTTTTGACAGAAACTGGTGGACAGGCCATGTTGAGATTTGGTGGGGGAGGATGAGCAGTGGCTCTCCATTCGATATATTGCTATCGGGCTCGTTTGTGATCCTTATATGCTGAACTGGCTGGCTGGTGGTATGAGGAAAGTTTTAGAGACGGCGCGAGTGGCACGCAAACAGCGAGTGAGGACACAGGGTATAGAGGGGACACCGCACTGTGATGAAAGAGGCAGTTACGAGCTTCGAGCAGATGAGCTGAGTGGCGAGTGTGGAGCCAGAGAGAGGGACCCTGCCCTGGTCAGTGGAGTTGCTGCCTTCGTGTTGGCGTATGTGGTGCTTGGACGCCGATATTATCGCTGGGAGGAGCGACAAAATTCAGGTGCTGATTTCCGTACAGGACTTCTGGGCAACCCATGTGGTCAAATACAATTTCCGAATCTGATGAGACATTTCTTCAGATAAGTGTATGTTTACGGGTAAATGGAGCTTATGGGCACTTTTGAAGTGTACTAAGCTTCCACTTAAGACAGCCAATGTTCTTGAAGAGTATGTAATACCCTAAATGTTATGTAGTCATGACTGTTACACAGACGGTTGTGCTCTCATAAGCCTAATATTCTACCTTGAGTTGAGTGGTCGTTATCGATGTTCCAGGAGCACTACTAACTGCCTCACTTGTGGATGAGTTCCCAGTTTCTTGTAGCTTAAATTCAATGCCATCGCTAATGTGTATACACTGTATCTGCAAACCAATTCAGGGACGTCACTCTCACTTCGCTTAAGTGGAATTGCTTTATTCCTTATTTCTATTGTTACCCTAACCTGCTGACGGATCGAGGACGGAGCTGTAAAGTAGCAATAACCTTATCGTACGTATCTTACATTCTTAAAAACATCTGCTTTATTGAGATGGCTGTTAACATTTAATTTAAGAGCTTACTTCATACTAAAATGTTTATATTTCATTTGATATTCAATTTGTTGAGCGCCATGGCGAGTTTTGATATAAAAATCTTGTAACCTGAATTGCTGTCAGTTAAAGACTCGCAGAGTGCAGTGGTTATGTTTCTTAAATACAATTGTTAACAGGATGGCTATTGAGAGTGATTGGTAAGCGCCAGGCCCACATTTTTCTAAAATTTCAAATATTATTCAGATTATGATCGAAGAGGTCGAAATTAATTAAAGTTCCTGCTGCGGCCGGGACTCGAACCCGGGTATTCTTGCTTGCTAGGCAGAAATGCTAACCATTACAGCACCGCAGTACGATGGCCAACATTGCTGCACGAACTACCTAAGCTCAGTGACCCTCCCAACACAAACTTCAATTCATTTTTCCCTTACATATTGTCACTACTGCCAGGGCTCTCCGATATTGGCAACCACCCCAGCATTGGACGTAATGAGACGTCCTTGTGCCATTGGTGACCTTATAGATCTTATAATTAAATGTTTCCCTGAGACATTTAAGTCTCTTTTTATTACCTACGATAATGATCGAAGCAGACGGAATGAATTAAAATTTGTGCTGCGGCGGGGACTCGAACACGGGTCTTCTTGCTTGCGGTTGTGTAATGGTTAGCATTTCTGCCTAGCAAGCAAAACGACCCGGGTTCGAGTGCCGGCCGTAGCACAAATTTTAATTCATTTCATGTGCATCGATCGTTATCGTAGGTAATAAAAAGAGACTTAAATGTCTCAGGGAAACATTTAATTACAATATTATTCACGTTGCTTTTAAAAGATAAATTGTTCTGGAAAGGTAAATTGTTATTGATGGGCGATTTAGTAAGCCATATGTGCTCATTTTTCTAAAGTTTCAAATTTCGTTTAAACTGTTTTGAAGAGAAATTCGTAGTGAGAGACAGTTTAGTAATCGATAGACGCATGTTTTCTTAAATCTAAAATTTAATGAAATTCTCAAGAACATTTTCTTTACTGAGTGGTTTGACTTTTTTTCTTAAATACAAGCTGTAAACTGCGTAATCACCATTTCATTCGAGGATTTCATCCAGGAAGAAATCTACTTAATCGAATTAATGCACACACTGGTTAAATTTATACAAATAAATTGTAATCAGGTCAACTGCGTATTTTGTTGCTGTTTCTGGGCTAACCCTCCCCATTCACAGCCTTGTCTGCTGACGCTTCTGACCGTTGTTTCCATGTTAGGTAAAAGTCACAAGAGTCAGAGCACAAGTTTGTGGAGCCGGCCACTGTGGCCGAGCGGTTCTAGGCGCTTCAGTCCAGAACCGCGCTGCTGCTACGGTCGCCGGATCGAATCCTGCCCCAGGCGTGGATGTGTGTGATGTCCTTAGGTTAATTAGGTTTAAGTAGTTCTAAGTCTAGGGGACTGATGTCCTCAGGTGTTATGTCCCATAGTGCCTAGAGCCATTTTTCGACTTTACGGATTCCACACATCACACAGCGGCATTGGCTTACTATAGGCTTTTGCAGTCCATTCGGCGCCATATTCGCTACCAAGTCCACCGTTGCTTGACCCAAATACAAGGTGTGCCGTATGTCGCTACGTTTGTCGCTCCTAAACTGGTACGTGTTGTCCAGATCTTCCTGTGGCTTACACCTTGGTTACCAACTCGTACCGGCACTCGAGTGTGTCAGCAGAGGCCCTCTTTCGGTGTGCTAAAACACACTAACATTGTCCCCTCTGAAAGGCGGCCTCGGACTCGTCAATGTGCGAGCGCGGTCTACTGCACTCTTTGTGCATACTGTGCTGTGGCAGTGGTGGGGTTCCTTCCGGTCTGTAGCACACAGTGTGCTGGATATCCTGCGACCAGCTTGTCTCCAACCAGCGATCGATATAGCGCATGTTTCACCTTTATTGCATCATACTGTAACTTATTTCGTCGAACTCAGTTAACGTCTGAACGATCTACCAGTCAACCGCTCTCCACGTACGAAGAATTTTTACGTTTCTTTACATCGTTCACCTCTCGCAATCCCATAGAAGTACAGTACGTAGACGTTAACTGGAGGTCGGTTTGGGGGTGCGTCCATGCACCCTTCTGACTATCGAAAGTCTCAGCACTCTGGTATGTCTTTATCAGTGGTAAACTGCCTACCAGTCGTCTTCCTCTTACGGGACTGGCTATTTTGCCACTTTGTTCTGACTACCAGGTCGACGACATCACCAAGCAGAGCCTTAAGTGCCCCCTAAAAAGGAACATTTGGCTCCTCATCCAAAAAATCGTAGGCTGTAACCTCCGCGCCCTGCCAAGGACGGTTACCCCTGGGTTCCCGCTGTTGCCTCACACCTCACACAACCCTCTTGCGAAATACCATGCACTCATCCGATTTCAAGGACAGGCTTTAGAATACGTCTTTTACAACAGTCTACATACAAACCTAGACATCTGGAATCGGGTTGTGATCACTCATAGCACTTCACAAGGTCGCCCTGTAACACTACGCTACTGCACACGATACTTATTAAAGCCTGTACTATGGTAAGTTGACGGGCTTCACCTTATAAGAAAGGATTTTGGTATATATGTTGACCGCGTATACCTGAATGGAGGCAAAATCAGATTTTCACCCACTCATTAACAACAACGATACGTCAAGCACGTCTGAAGTGCAACTACACGTTAGGACGGACAAGAAACAACACCGCAGATGCTACCAAATTGTTAATAATACGGTCGCCAGCCTAATTAGGCATTAACTGAGTTTCTTCCCAATACAAGTCGATGCACGTTCATACAAAACAACACGTAATAACACTGCATAATATGGTAAATTTTAGAACCAGAAAATCTACTGAACTAATAATTTCACTTTCTGTACTAATATGGACAAGCCATAAATACACAACAATACACTATAATGTTTACTACAAACTTCGTACTGTCTATGGATCTGATTAAAATCGGCCATAGGTTACCCTAGAAATAGCACTTTCGAAACACACATACAATGTCAATTTTGAAAAAGGTAAAACACTAATAAATTTTGGTTTTATATTGATTTTAACTTTGCTGGTCAAAGCAGTTCAGTACACTTCAGAATTTAAATTAATAGAAAAGAAAAAGGGGGAGGACCCTGCAACTGTTATCATCACTGTACTGAAATTTTTGATTATCGAAATCGTTAAGCACTCAAGATTTCCAATATATGAGTTACTACTCTTTTTGCCTTATTTCTTGCTCATTTAACTACCATTATTTTTGTCTCAAATTGATTAGCCTTCATTACTAAACCAATTTCAACATTATCTTCCAACTTTGTCAGACCTATATTATTTACCTATATATTCATTAACAACAAAGTTCTTTAAACATCATTCTAACATAGATAGGTCTGCAGGTAATTATTATTAACATAAACTTTAAATCTTCATCTCGGGACACTCGGATTGCACAACATGTGGAAAGGACCCTGTCTAGGTTAGTGATGAGGATAATTAAATGATAGGACAGTTCTGGTAAAAGTTAAGTTGTTATTGAACAGTAAGGAACAAAAGTAACACTGGTCCACACGAATACAGTATTAAAAGATTCAACCTGTTCGTATCGATGCGGCGGTTGGCGGGCGGCGAGATGGCGAGGCGCAAAGCACACATACAAGCACAGCTATGGCTCTTGATGTATCGGCACTTCATAGCGTCGCAATATTTTTCCATTTAGTGCCTATGGAATTTTGCCATGCTGTCTAGTCGTCGAAAACGGCACATCCGAGGCTCAACGAAATCACGTTTTCCAGGAGAGCCTCCTCGATCCAGAACGTGTTGCTCAGATCAAAGCCCAACTCCGACTACTGAGCCCGTTATGCCGTACAGCGCCTGTGTGCATTTTCCCGCGCTCGCCTGCCATCCACCTTTTACCGCTCCCCTACAGACAGGGTATTCACCAAAGGTTTTGCATTCTACATATCCTAATACATTGCCTACGTATGGACCAGGCGCACAATTACAACTTTAACATCTTACAATAGTTTCAACATTTCTTAGATTACATTAGATTAGATTAGATTTACTTTCATTACAATTGATCCGTAGTGAGGAGGTCCTCCAGGATGTGGAACATGTCAGAAAAACAACAATACATGACAAATATTTACAATTAAAACAAATAAGCTAATGTACCATTCCACAGGTCCCAAGTGGAATGATCGTCATTTTTTAATGAACACTAAGAGTAATTTTACAAATACTAATGCACTGAATTTAAAATAAAAAAGTTTTTTATTTATTTATAAGGTAATACAACTACTGTAATACTTATTTACAATGAACACATTACTGCACTGAAATGGTGCAGAAGTTAGATTATACTAACACACACACACACACACACACACACACACACACACACACACACACACACACACACACAAATTTTCAATGAACACATTACTGCACTGAAATTGTGCAGAAGTTATGTTGTACTTATATACAAATCAGTTGGTTTTACTAAGAAATTCATCAATGGAGTAGAAGGAGTTGGCCACCAATAAATCCTTTAGGCTTCTCTTAAACTGAATTTCATTGGTTGTTAAGATTTTTATGGCTGCTGGCAAGTTATTGAAAATGTGTGTTCCTGAATAATGCACACCTTTTTGTACAAGACTAAGTGACTTTAAATCCTTGTGAAGATTATTCTTATTTCTAGTATTGATTCCATGAATTGAGCTGTTGGTTTGAAAAAGTGATATATTTTTAATGACAAATTTAATTAAGGAATAAATATATTGGGAAGCAGTAGTTAGTATCCCTAGTTCCCTAAACAGGCTTCTGCAGGATGTTCTTGAGTTCACACCACATATAACTCTCACTGCACGTTTTTGTGCCCGGAAAACTTTAGCTTGGCTTGATGAATTACCCCAAAAAATAATCCCATATGACATTATGGAATGAAAGTAAGCATAGTATGCCAGCTTTTTCATTTTTATATCCCCTATGTCTGACAAAATTCGCATTGCAAACAGAGATTTGTTAAGACGCTTCAGCAGTTCTGTGGTGTGCTCCTCCCAGTTGAATTTATTATCAAGCTGTAATCCCAAGAATTTAACACTGTCCACTTCTTCTATCTTCTTGTCATCGTATGTTAGACATATACTCTTGGGACACCCCTTACAAGTTCTGAACTGCATGTAGTGTGTTTTTTCAAAGTTTAGTGACAAAGAATTGGCTAGGAACCAATGATTAATGTCCACAAATATTTTATTGGCTGATCTTTCTAAGACTACATTTGACTTGCTATTTATTGCAATGTTTGTGTCATCGGCAAACAAAACAAACTTGGCATCTGGTAATGTTACTGATGAAAGGTCATTGATATACACAAGAAATAGTAAGGGCCCCAAAATGGAACCTTGTGGGACCCCACATGTAATTAGTTCCCAGTTGGATGAGGCCTGATAGCTTGATACATGTCTCTTTCTTAATAACACCCTTTGTTTCCTGCCAGAGATATAAGATTTGAACCATTTTGCAGCATTTCCTGTTATGCTATAATATTCTAGTTTACTTAAAAGGATATTGTGATTTACACAGTCAAATGCCTTTGACAGATCACAAAATATACCAGTTGCCTGCAATTTTTTGTCTAATGAATTAAGCACATTTTCACTGTAAGTGTAGATAGCCTTCTCAATATCAGAACCTTTTAGAAATCCAAACTGTGACTTTGACAGTATGTTATTTGAGATAAGATGGTTATAAAGACGACTGTACATTACTTTTTCGAAAATTTTTGAGAATGCTGGCAACAGTGAAATTGGACGGAAATTTGATGCTATTTCTTTATCTCCCTTCTTAAACAGTGGCTTAACTTCAGCATATTTCAGCCATTCAGGAAATATTCCACTAATAAACGACTGGTTACACAGATAGCTTAATATGTTACTTAGCTCAGAATCACATTCTTTAATTAACTTTGTTGATATTTCATCATACCCACTAGATGTTTTTGATTTTAAAGATTTTATGATGGACATTATTTCTGTTGGGGTAGTGAGGGTCAAATTCATATTAAGGAAGTTACTTGAAATGTCTGGTCTAAGGTAATCCATAGCAGCATCTACCGAACCTGACAACCCCATCTTGTCAGTAACAGTTATAAAATGTTTGTTAAAAAGTTCTGCAACACTATACACATCTGTCACCAATGTATCATTTACTCTTAATGCTATTTGTTCCTCTTCATGCCTGGTTCTACCGGTCTCCTCCTTCACTATATCCCATATTGTCTTTATTTTGTTATCTGATATGACTGTCTTTTCCTTGTAATATATTTGCTTTGACATCCGTATTACAGTCTTTAATATTTTGCAGTATTTCTTATAATGTGCTATAGCATCAACATTGGAAATGTTTCGGAGTGACAGATACAGTTTTCTTTTTGTTTTACAAGATACCCCTATTCCTCGAGTAATCCATGGCGTCTTTGTAGACTTTGCTCTAACCTTGGTAAGCTTTAGGGGAAAGCAGTGTTCGAATAAGGTAAGCACTTTATTAGCAAAAATGTTATATTTTTCATTCATGCCATGAACGCTGTAAACATCAGTCCAGTGAATGTCTCTGAGGAGTGTCCTAAAATAATCAATTTTTGGCTTACTGATTACCCTTTTGAGCTCAGATTTAACAGATTTTATATCCTGTTCAGTATTAACATTTAACAGAAGGAACTGCATGTCATGGTCTGAGAGGCCATTGACTATTGGTTTTGTAATATAATTTTGTTCATTGGACTTTTCTATAAAGATATTATCAATGGCTGTTTGTGAGCAAGTGGCTATCCTAGTGGGGAACTTTACTGTGGGAATTAAGTTGAATGATAGTGTTACTAACTCAAACAAGTTCTTATTGGGAGAGTTTTTAAGGAAATCTACATTGAAATCACCAGCAACCACTATTTCTTTGTTTTTGGTTGTTAAATGGGCCAGTACAGCTTCAAGGTGGTTGACAAACAGATTAAAGTTACCTGCAGGTGCTCGATATACACTTAATATTATGAAGGATTTTTTGTGAAATTCTAATTCTGTTGCACATTTCAATTTTGTTATAACATTGCTTGAAATTTGACATAAATACTAACATTCACATCGAAAGTTGTTTATAGTTTCCTCAACACAATGACATGAAAAGAAAGGAAATGAAAGGAAATGAAAACAGAATATCGATTACACTAATTTACCAAAATCAGAAGAAAAAATTATTATATGTACAATAGTATAACGTTGTTGTTGTTACAGCCCCGTTAGCCACGAATCTTCGTAGCATATCATCACAGGTCTTTCTTGATCCCTCCCACACTGTTGGAGTGTGGCTCATCTCCCCATTTCAGCGGTCGCGCGGTTCCAGACTGAAGCGCCTAGAACCTCGGCCACAGCGTCCTGCTCTTCCCATTTCATGACGCTTCAATAACCACCTTCCACGGTATGATGGACGGCAATGCCTGTAGAGGGATCTGTTTATTTTTGATTGGTGGGGTCTGTACTGTTTTTACTAGGTACCTTTAACACGCCAATTTAAAAAAGCAATAAAAATCGAAAATAAATTAACTAACAAGGAACACAGTGGAGGTAGAATCTGGGGAAGAAAACGAAAGAACTAAAGAAACAAAAACCAAAAAATTTGATTGCTGATACAACACACTCCATTCCAACGCGTAAAAAAAAAGGGTGACTCGTGCGCTTGCTATACACGGGGAATTCGGATTCGACTGCCTGTTGGGCACAAATTTTTGTCACAATTGGATAATACATCTACACCCATTGCAGCTGGTGTCATGAAATTTGCATTCAGTGATTAATTTGGAATAATATTTCATACAGTTATTGATAGTCATATCAAATGTAAGTAAGGTTGTTTAGGGTACGTGCACATGTAAACAGACATTCTATTCTCTCCCTCCCCCTCAATAAGCAAATGGAGAAAGACTTGAAATTTATTCGATTGGTACGAAGTACTTTCTGCCAAGCACTGTACAAGGCTTTGGGGTACATGACATTAGTTCACGCTTTAAATCTGAGTGTGTGAATGCCTGTTTTTTATTTTTGTCTGCAAGCTACACTTATAAGGTCCCAGATGATACTCCAGGCGGGTGTAAAATTAATGTGCACAACGGAAAATAATAAACGCTAAAATGAAGACCTTAGGATCTCTTAATTTTATAAATTACCATCTAGACATTAATGAGTGATGAAGGCAACTAATCCTACTAAATGATAAACGTTGTTCCCGCTTATATATTTATTGTAGATTAAACAAAAAACTTTATATTACAAAGTTTACATTTCCTAAGTAAAATTACTAATCTATTCCCCAACTCTGTCCCTCATTACGACTGCGCGATCTAATATCAATAACGCAAAATGCCTGACATCATCCACGTACCAGCACTAGGAAACACTACTTTCAAAGATGATCTACGGTGGTGTGGAACCTCAGTGGAAATACACTACTGGCCATTAAAATTGCGACACCAAGAAGAAAAGTCGATGATAAACGGGTATTCATCGGACAGATATATTATACTAGAACTGGCATGTGATTCCATTTTCACGCACTTTGGGTGCATGGATCCTGAGAAATCAGTATCCAGAAGTCAAACAGAGCTTGGATGGCTCGTACAGGTACAGCTGCCCGTGCAGCTTCAACACGATACCGCAGTCACCACAGTCCATCAAGAGTAGTGACTGGCGTATTGTAACGAGCCAGTTGCTCTGCCACCATTGACCAGACGTTTCCGATTGGTGAGAGATATGGAGAATGTGCTGGACAGGGCAGCAGTCGAACATTTTCTGTATCCAGAAAGACCCGTACAGGACCTGCAACATGCGGCCGTGCATTATCCCGCTGAAATGTAGGGTTTCGCAGGGATCGAGTGAAGGGTAGAGCCACGGGTCGTAACACATCTGAAATGTAACGTCCACTGTTCAAAGTGCCGTCAATGCGAACAAGAAGTGACCGAAACGTGTAACCAGTGGCATCCCATACCATCACGCCGGGTGATACGCCAGTATGGCGATGACGAATACACGCTTCCAATGTGCGTTCACTGCGATGTCGCTAAACACGGATGCGACCATCATGATGCTGTAAACAGAACCTGGATTCATCCGAAAAAATGACGTTTTGCCATTCGTGAACCCAGGTTCGTCATTGAGTACAGGTAACGGCAGGCATGGTCTCCGAGCTGATAGTCCATGCTGCTGCAAACGTCGTCAAACTGTTCGTGCAGATGGTTGTTGTCTTGGAAACGTCCCCACCTGTTGACTCAGGGATCGAGACGTTGCTGCACGATCCGTTACAGCCATGCGGATAAGATGCGTGTCATCTTGACTGCTAGTGATGCGGCGTTCCTTATTACCCTCCTGAACCCACCGATGCCATACTCTGCTAACAGTCATTGGATCTGGACCAATGCGAGCAGCAATGTCGCGATACGATAAACCGCAATCGCGATAGGCTACAATCCGCCCTTTATCAAAGTCGGAAACGTGATGGTGCGCATTTCTCCTCCGTACACAAGGCATCACAACAACGTTTCACCCGGCAACGCCGGTCAACTGCTGTTTGTGTATGAGAAAGCGGTTGGAAACTTTCCTCATGTCAGCACGTTGTAGATGTCACCACCGGCGCCAACCTTGAGTTAATGATCTGAAAAGCTAATCATTTGCATATCACAGCATCTTCTTCCTATCGGTTAAATTTCGCGTCTGTAGCACGTCATCTTCGTGGTGTAGCAATTTTAATGGTCAGTAGGGTAAACTAACGGGATCACAGCTGTATAGCTTTTATAATCCTAATAAGCCGAAGCTGTTTGCGATATCACCGCATGTACTGCGTCCGGTGCGTCGAAGTGATGGTTCTCGTACTCTTCTGCGACGACAGAAAAACTCCAGCCACAAATAAACCCTTTCAAACACTAGGATGGCAGAAGGCCGTCCTCTGACTAATATACTCTAATACTGTCTTCCACTCTCTGTGTTCTACAGACGGGAAACGCAAACTCCCAGTCATAAGGGCGGAGTTCAGATAACGTCTCTGAATTACTGAACGCTGCGTACTCCACGATGATTTCCAACCCAGAGGTGAAGTCCAGAGTCGTATAGGTTCGCAATAGTACAGTGCCTAACTGTTCTAGCTATAAACTCTCCTGAGAGCAAAGACAGCAAGCCCGTCTATACCAACAAATCTGATATCGAGCGACCGTCACACATGGGTGCTCACAATGGAAGACCACGTCTCTCCACTGCTGGCTTTCCAGCCAGGCTCAGCTCCCCATCATCATAATTCCGAAAACGAATCATATTCCCGAAACAGCGGAATATTCTCCCTCTCTACAGATTCTTCCGAACACCGACCAACCACATCTTTTGTCATCCAGCGCGGTAAGTTTGCGAGGAAAAACCTATATTCGTACAATGGTACGTTTCTGAGTAAAAATCCTTGGAAGCAGCCCAGCCTGCGTGGTTTCCGAGATGCCGCTTCTTCGTTCCTCTCACCTAGATGTAGGTGTAGATGTAGATGTAGATGTACGTCCAAGATTTGCAGTGTTCGAAAGTATTATCCAGTTACCCTTCCAGCCCTACTACAATAGCGGCTGGCCGTAACCCTGTTGTACTCCAGAGCTCAGGTGCCACGACGTCAGTCTAGCTACTTCCTGTATTTAAGCAGGACCAACGCCTGTGTGGGCCTTCAACCCAGAGCTTGAGTTCTGCCTGCCATTTAATCTCTGCCTTTACTAGTACAGGCAATCATTCGTTACACCGTTTTATAATAAAGACACTCCGTCACCTTTCATGCAATAAGCGTCAACAATTATTTACAAGGCGACGTGACAATGTCAGTCTCCTTTAAATATTCATATATACGATGTACAACCTATCAAATGATATCTGATAGTGGTTGCAGTTCATAGCTAAGAATGTGGACGAGAGCTTCAAAGGTGCGAAAGCATAGCCACCTTACAAAGGAAGTGGAAAGTTGACGATAAAACTGCAGACAAGAAAAGGATACACGTATCTCAAATGTGGTAGGACATAAAAATGCTGAAGACTACATGCGTAGGGTAACTGATGAAGAACTACTGACGAGACGGGAAGCAGAGAGCTTTATGTCATAACTTAAGTAAAATAAGGGATCAGTTGACAGGATACACACACTGAGACATTAAAGATTAGAAATGGTAATGGAGGAAAATGTGGGGAATGAAAGATTGAAGACCGAGATACTTGAACACAGTAAGCAGGTTGCACGAGATATAAGAAGGTTTGCACAACAGTATGGCAAGGAGAGTTCTTCAAAGCAGCTTTCGGTCGGAATACCACAGCAACGTGATTGTAGTTTACTTACGATGAACGTGTTAATTTGGACGTTAAAATGAGACACATTTCCTTAAATAAAAAACCGGTGGATTAAAGACCTTCCAGATTTTGTAATGAGTGACTGCTGACATGGTTTGAGTTTAAACAGTTCTCAAATACAGAGACGGTTCATACTCTGTTAACTTCAATAATTGAGACCTGATGTGGTGTGGGTACCAATTTGAGAAGCTGCAGCGTTGTCAACAGAAATGTTTCTCCTACGTGAGGACTCGCTTGTAAGACTTGCAGGACAGTACATTTCTTCCCGGACGTAATTCAGCTACGTGAGGAGCAGCGAAATGGTTTGGGAGTGAAGATCACAGCTCCCCTCTCGGCTCCTCCGTTCTTTTCTCTGCAGCTATAAAGCGAGCGCCCGCTTCATCACGGCAGATTTATGACGTTATTTTCCCGGAAATTAGAGCGGGACCGCTGTTTCCGAGACAATAACCCTCTGTGTTGCCTCTTACAACGTGCATCGGTGATACGATTCTTACTTTACACCAAAATACGCATTGCGCTCAAATTTGTCATCTACAGCAAGAGTTATTTTAAAGTGGGTGCACGTAGCAGTAGATGCTAGGTGTTGAAGCAAATAACAGCACAAAAAAGGACTAAGGACTTTAAACTCACACAGCAAATACTTCTTAAGTGGAATTTTATACCATATAAAGATTGTTTTATGTGTGTTTGAAAGAGTAGTATTTGTATATTTACCTATCACTTTGTTTGCTACCCTATACATGTAATCATTTATACAGGGTGGTCCATTGATAGTGACTGGGCCAAATATCTCACGAAATAAGCATCAAACGAAAAACGACAAAGAACGAAACTCGTCTAACTTGAAGGGGGAAACCAGATGGCGCTATGGTTGGCTCGCTAGATGGCGCTGCCATAGGTCAAACAGATATCAACTGCGTTTTTTAACATAGGAAACCCCATTTTTTATTACATATTCGTGTAGTACGTAAAGAAATATGAATGTTTTAGTTGGACCACTTTTTTCGCTTTGTGTTAGATGGAGCTATAATAGTCACAAACGTATAAGTACGTGGTATTGCGTAACATTCCGCCAGTGCGGACGCTATTTGCTTCGTGATACATTACCCGTGTTAAAATGGACCGTTTACCAATTGCGGAAAAGGTCGAAATCGTATTGATGTATGACTATTGTGATCAAAATGCCCAACGGGCGTGTGCTATGTATGCTGCTCGGTATCCTGGACGACATCATCCAAGTGTCCGGACCGTTCGCCGGATAGTTACGTTATTTAAGGAAACAAGAAGTGTTAAGCCACATGTGAAACGTCAACCACGACCTGCAACAAATGATGATGCCCAAGTAGGTATTCTAGCTGCTGTCGCGGCTAATCCGCACATCAGCAGCAGACAAATTGCACAAGAATCGGGAATCTCAAAAACGTCGGTGTTGAGAATGCTACATCAACATCGATTGCACCAGTACCATATTTCTATGCACCAGGAATTACATGGCGACGACTTTAAACGTCGTGTACAGTTCTGCCACTGGGCACAAGAGAAATTACGGGACGATGACAGATTTTTTGCACGCGTTCTATTTAGAGACGAAGCGTCATTCACCAACAGCGGCAACGTAAACCGGCATAATATGCACTATTGGGCAACGGAAAATCCACAATGGCTGCGACAAGTGGAACATCAGCGACCTTGGCGGGTTAATGTATGGTGTGGCATTATGGGAGGAAGGATAATTGGTCCCCATTTTATCGATGGCAATCTAAATGGTGCAATCTATGCAGATTTCCTACGTAATTTTTTACCGATGTTACTACAAGATGTTTCAGTGCATGACAGAATGGCGATGTACTGCCAACATGATGGATGTGCAGCACATAGCTCGCGTGCGGTTGAAGCGGTACTGAATAGCATATTTCATGACAGGTGGATTGGTCGTCGAAGCACCATACCATGACCCGCACGATCACCAGATCTGATGTCTCCGGATTTCTTTCTGTGGGGAAAGTTGAAGGATATTTGCTATCGTGACCCACCGACAACGCCTGACAACATACGTCAGCGCATTGTCAATGCATGTGCGAACATTACGGAAGGCGAACTACTCACTGTTGAGAGAAATGTCGTTACACGTATTGCCAAATGCTTTGAGGTTGACGGACATCATTTGACCATTTATTGCTCTAATGTGGTGTTTACAGGTAAACACGCTGTAACAACATGCGTTCTCAGCAATGATAAGTTCACAAAGGTACATGTATCACATTGGAACAACCGAAATAATATGTTAAAACGTACCTACGTTCTCTATTTTAACTTAAAAAACCTACCTGTTACCAACTGCTCTCCTAAAATTGTGAGCCATATGTTTGTGACTATTACAGCGCCATCTATCACAAAGCGAACAAAGTGGTTCAACTAAAACATTCAAATTTCTTTACTTACTACACGAATATGTAATAAAAATGGGGGTTCCTAATTTAAAAAAAACGCAGTTGATATCCGCTTGACCTATGGCAGCGCCATGTAGCGGGCCAACCATAGCACCATCTGGTTTCCCCCTTCAAGCTAGACAAGTTTCGTACTTTGCAGTTTTTTCGTTTGATGCTTATTTCGTGAGATATTTGGCCCGGTCACGATCAATGGACCACCCTGTGTCTCTCCGGCCTTTTGACCATATTCTTCTGTGCGAATGCACAAACAGTGCCCGAACTCATAAGGGAATTGGCAACAAGCCGCGAGTAACGAATATAATGGGCAGGGGCTCTATGAATATAGTGTGGCACAATAAGTTGGGAATGTGGGTCTCAAGGGAGGCGTGCCAGAGATAAGTCCCTACAGTCGCACTATCGTCAGTGTCCTCGGTGGCTCAGATGGATAGAGCGTCTGCCATGAAAGATCCCGGTTTCGTGTCCCGGTCGGGACACACATTTTCAACTGTCCCGGGTGACTTATATCAACGCCTATATGCAGCAAGAGGTATTCATTTCATTGTAATTCCATTTATCTAGTAGCCAATAAAAGTTGTATTTATCGCTGGTTTCAATTTTAAATTTGCTTGACTTCATACAAAGTCGATTTTTTAACATGATGCAACATAAAACACAAGTTTTATATTTACAAACGTGTTATGACGAAGTACATTGCAACGGTGGTCAGTGGTTTGAGTCTATGACGAGTAATCAAAACTTTCTCAGTTCCGGGTTCGAACCCCGCCACCGCATAAATTTTGATTAATAATCATCGTTGGCGGCCGCAAACTTTCAGCATAAGAAGTCACTCTAATTCTGTCAATGGCCTTGTCAAAGAGGGAGAGGAGCGTACAGGGGTTCAGGGCACTTACTTGTCCTTGGGGTGGGAAACTGCCCCCAAAAGGCAGAAGAATCAGCAATGATCAACGGCATGGGGGTGCAAAAGGCAATGAAAACCACTACATTAAAGATACATAACCTGTATCCAGAGGACATGATGCCTGTAACTCAAAAAGTGTCATGGCGATGTCTCCGTTTGCAAAAGGTTCTGCAATAGTCCCTCATTCTGATCTCCAAGAGGGTGGTGGGGAGGGGGCGGGGTGACCATGCAAAATAATTGTCTCAGAAACAAAAGATAACGTTCAATGAGTCGGGGAGTGGAATGTCAGAAGCTTGCACGTGGTAGGGAAGCTAGAAAGTCTGAAAAGGGAAATGCAAACGCTCAATCTAGATCTAGTAGGGGTCAGTGATTGAAATGGAAAGAAGACAAGGATTTATGGTCGGATGAGTATAGGGTAATATCAACAGCAGCAGAAAATGGTACAACGGGAATAGGATTCGTTATGAATAGGAAGGCAGGACAGAGTGTGTTACAGTGCACAGTTCAGCAATACTATTGTTCTTATCAGAGTCGAAAGAACGCCAACACCGACAACGATAGCCTGGGTATACATGCCACCATAGCAAGCTGAAGATGAAGAGATAGGGAAAGTGTATGACGATACTGAAAGATAATATAATACGTAAAGTGAGATGAAAATCTAATAGTCATGAGGGGCAGGAATGCATTTGTAGGGGCAGGAGTGGAAGAAAAGTTTACAGGAGAATATGGGCTTGGGGCAAAAACTAAGAGAAGAGAAAGAGTAAGTGAATTCTGTAATAAATTTCAGCTAGTAATAGCGAATACGCTGCTCAAGAATCGAAATTGGAGAAGGAATACTTGGAAAATGTAGGATGATATGGGATAATTTCAGTTAGATTACATCATGGTCAGACCGAGATTCCGAAATCACATATTGGATTGTAAGATATACACAGGAGCAGATGTAGACTCACGCCATAATTTGATAAGCATGAAGAGTGCGATGAAGTTTAAGAGCTTAGTCTGGAAGAATCTGTGCAGAAAGAAGTGCCATACGGTAGTACTAAGGTATGACGAGATATGCTTGAAGCTCTCTATCACTATGTATACAGCAGTAAGGAATAGCTCAGTAGGCAGTATAGTTGAAGAGAAATGGGAATTGCTATAAAGAGCAATCATCGAAGTTAGAAAGACAAACATACAAAGAAGGCAATTGCGAAGAAACCATGGGAACGGAAGAAATACTTCAGTCGATCGACGAAAGAAGGAAGTAAAAAAACGTTCAAGGGCATTCAGGAATACAGAAACAAAAGTCGCAGAGGAATGAAATAAACAGGAAGTGCAGGGAAGCTAAGACGAAATGGCTGCAAGAAAAATGTGAAGAAATCGAAAAAGAAGTGTTTGTCAGAAGGAGTGACTCAGCGTATAAGAAATTCAAAAGAACCTTCGGTGAAATTAAAAGCAAGGTTGGTAACATTAAGAGTTCAACAGGAATTCCACTGTTAAATGCAGAGGAGAGAGCTGATTTGTGGAAAAAAGTACATTGAAAGCCTCTACGAAGGGGAACTTATATCTGATGCGACAGAAGAAGAAAGAGGAGTCGATTTAGAAGAGACAGGGGTTCCAATGTTAGAACAGAATGTAAGAGAGCCTTCGTGGACTTCAGCTCAAATAAGGCAGAAGGGATAGATAACATTCCATCGGAATTCCAGAAATCATTGGGGGAGTAGCAACGAAAAGACTGTTCGCGTTGCATTGTAGAATGTGAGGCAATGGCGACGTATCATCTGACTTTCGGAAAATATCATCCACACTATGTGAAGAATGCAGAGCTGACAAGTGCGAGAATTACCGCACAATCAGCTTAACAGCTCCGACATCCAAGTTGCTGACAAGAATAATAAACAGAAGAATGGAAAAGAAAACTGAGGATGTGCTATAAGACGATCAGTTTTGATTTAGAAAAGATAAAAGCACCGGAGAGGCAGTTCTAACGTTGCGGATGATGATGTAAATAAGACTGAAGAAAGAAAAGAAAGTTGATAGCTTTCGTCGACCTGGAAAATGCATTAGATAATGTAAAATAGTGCAAGATGTTCCGAATCCTGAGAAAAATAGGGGTAAGCTATAGGGAGAGACACATAACGTACAATGTGTGCAAGAGCCAAGAGGGAATAATGAGTGGACGACCAAGAACAGTGTGCTCGGATTAAAAAGAGTGTAAGACAGAAACGTAGTCTTCCGCCCCTACTGTTCAATCTGTACAGTGAAACAAAAGCGATGGAAAAAAAAGAAAGATTGAGGAGTAAAATTAAAATTGAACGAGAAAGGATATCAGTGATGCGATTCGCTAATAGCAATGTTTTTCTGAGTGCAAGTGATCAAGAATTACATGGTCTGCTAAATCGAATGAACAGTCTAAAGAATACAGAATATGCACTGCGAGTAAATCGAATAAAGCTGAAAGTAATGAGAAATAGCAGAAACTAGAGCAGCGCGGAATTTAACATTAGGATTGATTGTCACAAAGTAGATGACATTAAGGAATTTTACTATCTAGGCAGCAAAATGGCCAATGACGGACGGGGCAAGGAGGACATCAAAAGCTCTGGCCAAAAGGGCGTTTCTGGCCAATAGAGATCTGCTAGTATTAAACATAGGCCTTAATTTGTGAAAGAAATTCCTGAGAATGTATGTTTGGAGCACAGTATTGTATGGTAGTAATACATGGACTGTAGGAAAATCGGAAGAGAAGAAAATCGAAGCATTTGAAATGTGGTGCTAAAGAAGAATCTTGAAAATTAGGTGGACTGATAAAAAGAAAGAGGATGTCCTCCGCAGAATAGGCGAGGAAAGAAATATATGGGAAACACTGACAAGAAGAAGGGACAGAATGATACGCCATATGTTAAGATAACAGGGATTAATTTCCATGTTACTAGAGGGAGCTGCAGAGAGTAACAACTATAAAGGAAAACAGAAATTAGGATACATCCGGCAAATAATTGAGGACTTTTGTCGCAACTGCTCTGAGTAGAGTTATTCCTGGCAAGCAGCATCAGTCTAATCAGAAGACCGATTACTCAAAAAAAATTGTAATGATGTAAAATTAATAACAGAAAAAATACACACACACACATCCCGAAACGTCTCTTTTCAATCGTTATAATTAATGTCGCCAACAACCGATAATGTTAAGAAGTAAACTTCATTTGTAATCACGACTCCCTCTTGCTTTAACGATTAGTATGATAGCAAGATTTTATTTGTGAACTTTTAATTGTGATTTTAATTTAGGCACGAAGGGGCTTGTTTTATAACAGTTCCTTCTCTCCGTAAAAATATATAGGTGAAGTATGAATTATAACAGGTAGGTTTTTGTGAAATACAGTACGAGGAGCAAAGTTTAAGTATGATATAAAGAGCATTGAGACGCTTTAAACTGGTTCAAAAATGGCTCTGAGCACTATGCAACTTAACTTCTGAGGTCATCAGTCGCCTAGAGCTTAGAACTAATTAAACCTAACTAACCTAAGGACATCACACACATCCATGCCCGAGGCAGGATTCGAACCTGCGACCGTAGCGGTCTCTCGGCTCCAGACTGTAGCGCCTAGAACCGCACGGCCACTCCGGCCGGCCTTTAAACTGGTGAATTATGGTAAATCGGTGGTTGCCAATCGTGTAAATGAGACTGGTCACCCACTAAAACGCATAGAAAAGGATTCAGTTATCCATGTATAGAAAAAAATAGGAAACTTCAACTACTTGAAAAACTCGAAACAGCAATTCGTCTGGTTAGATTCGGTAATGTACAAATGGGCTGATGCGGTAATGCTTTCTTCAACGTTTTTTTTTGGACCTTCTTTACCGCTAGCATTAACATAGTATATGTGAGCAGTTTGCTTATATAACAATTGGTGTTTTATTTCTTCATTTCCCCGGTAACATTTCTAGAATGTTTTGAAACAGCTGTGGGTTAACTCATAAGTGCAGTCCACAGGAGACATTTACGCGTTTACGTAATTAGCGAGTGCCAGTGAAGCAGGTGATGGGACCTGACACTGACGTGTCTGGTGTTACCGCTATATCGAAGAAGTGCTTTAGTGAATGCTAATATGGATAAGAGGAACATACACTCCTGGAAATTGAAATAAGAACACCGTGAATTCATTGTCCCAGGAAGGGGAAACTTTATTGACACATTCCTGGGGTCAGATACATCACATGATCACAGTGACAGAACCACAGGCACATAGATAGACACAGGCAACAGAGCATGCACAATGTCGGCACTAGTACAGTGTATATCCACCTTTCGCAGCAATGCAGGCTGCTATTCTCCCATGGAGACGATCGTAGAGATGCTGGATGTAGTCCTGTGGAACGGCTTGCCATGCCATTTCCACCTGGCGCCTCAGTTGGACCAGCGTTCGTGCTGGACGTGCAGACCGCGTGAGACGACGCTTCATCCAGTCCCAAACATGCTCAATGGGGGACAGATCCGGAGATCTTGCTGGCCAGGGTAGTTGACTTATACCTTCTAGAGCACGTTGGGTGGCACGGGATACATGCGGACGTGCATTGTCCTGTTGGAACAGCAAGTTCTCTTGCCGGTCTAGGAATGGTAGAACGATGGGTTCGATGACGGTTTGGATGTACCGTGCACTATTCAGTGTCCCCTCGACGATCACCAGTGGTGTACGGCCAGTGTAGGAGATCGCTCCCCACACCATGATGCCGGGTGTTGGCCCTGTGTGCCTCGGTCGTATGCAGTCCTGATTGTGGCGCTCACCTGCACGGCGCCAAACACGCATACGACCATCATTGGCACCAAGGCAGAAGCGACTCCCATCGCTGAAGACGACACGTCTCCATTCGTCCCTCCATTCACGCCTGTCGCGACACCACTGGAGGCGGGCTGCACGATGTTGGGGCGTGAGCGGAAGACGGCCTAACGGTGTGCGGGACCGTAGCCCAGCTTCATGGAGACGGTTGCGAATGGTCCTCGCCGATACCCCAGGAGCAACAGTGTCCCTAATTTGCTGGGAAGTGGCGGTGCGGTCCCCTACGGCACTGCGTAGGATCCTACGGTCTTGGCGTGCATCCGTGCGTCGCTGTGGTCCGGTCCCAGGTCGACGGGCACGTGCACCTTCCGCCGACCACTGGCGACAACATCGATGTACTGTGGAGACCTCACGCCCCACGTGTTGAGCAATTCGGCGGTACGTCCACCCGGCCTCCCGCATGCCCACTATACGCCCTCGCTCAAAGTCCGTCAACTGCACATACGGTTCACGTCCACGCTGTCGCGGCATGCTACCAGTGTTAAAGACCGCGATGGAGCTCCGTATGCCACGGCAAACTGGCTGACACTGACGGCGGCGGTGCACAAATGCTGCGCAGCTAGCGCCATTCGACGGCCAACACCGCGGTTCCTGGTGTGTCCGCTGTGCCGTGCGTGTGATCATTGCTTGTACAGCCCTCTCGCAGTGTCCGGAGCAAGTATGGTGGGTCTGACACACCGGTGTCAATGTGTTCTTTTTTCCATTTCCAGGAGTGTAGAATCTGGTGCTGCTGTTTTTAAAAGTTAATCGAGAACTTTATGTCCAAACAATGACACTGTGTGCTTCTTGCGTGCACGCAAGACAGCTAGGTGATGGGATCTTGGCTGCCAAAATGCGTTGTTGCGGATTACATTACTAATATCAGTGGTGGTATGCTACATTAATTATAATGATTCCATTCACAACAGCAGTAACCAGTCCTCTGATGGATAATCTCTTTCTTTTTGAGTCGTTACTCAGGGCTTGCATTTCGAAGTAGTAATATATCAAGTGATGTTTTCGATCACTAGTAACAGTTTATTTTTGTTAACTAATACACTGGCACAGTTGGCATAAGCCATTCAGCTGGAACGTTTGTGACGACATCCACACAATTATAATATTTTTAACGTGATTATCATTGCACAACAAAATCATTTTAATACTTAATGTGCTACACGCTACAGTGTGTTTACTTATTTAGATTGCAGTGTTGAAAGTCAAAGTACGTGCATTCATCTGGTAATTTAATTCGGTGTTAACAGTATTTCGAATATAAAATGCCGACTTTCGTGGCCGATATTTAAATCGTTGATTTTGTCATGTGGACACTAAGCACAGAAACAACAAGATGCCCGTATAGTAAAAATTTCCCAGGCTGGGAACATTTTTATCGCGCTACTGCTGTGTTTAGCGTCTTCTGTGATGTTACATTGTCACTCGACGTTGTGTAATAACGAATTCTAGACAGGAAAAAAAATTAAATATCTGGAAAAATTAGCCAGGTACTTTTTAACAACAGAAAGAGAAGAGAAATATCTAATGATCCGTACTGCCGAGGATTCTGTTTCACGGGGCGCACAAGTGGTAGGCTTTAGCTTGACGTACTGACTGAAGGGGAAGAAAAGCAGTAGAGCAGAAGCGTTAGGCGCTTCCTGACTGACCCATCGCCATAGGGAAGCGGGAGTAAGAGCTGGAAGAGAGAAAACAGCAGTAGCGAGGCGGAATGTCTCGGACCAGTAAAAACTCGCTCGAGGCGTGAATGGTAGCAGTGTGAGACTGACATGGTCTCAGTTATACTGCTAGCCACTAGAACTGCAACCCCATAAATGCGACGTGCAGCGAACTTTGCGTACGGATGAGGCTAACTGCAGCCTATATGTCCAAGTGATTAGAGTTCCAGTGCAAACACACGGAGTAAGTAGGAGTAACGCCCTCTACATTGCGTGTATTATAAGGAATGATTACGCAGATTTCTCATTCAAAAATTGAATTTGAATGTCGGCTGTTTTTGTGAACGTCATGTTATGCCTCTGGCTTAGTTGGAGCACCTTGGAATGACATAACAGTTTATATCATTCAAGTTAAGTTCAACTTGGTGTTTAGCCGAAACAGAGCCATTGTTGCTCTAAATTTCGCACGCTGTAAACCTCCAAATCACCTACAAATTTCATCACACATTCTTTCTGTTATACTACATATAAATTCTGAAATCGACCGCAATCAGCCATTGAATTCTCACAACGAACAACGGCAAGGGTGAACCAACCACTACCAGAATTTCCGGTAGCGACATGCAAAGTAAAATTCGCCCTGCAGCCACGGAAGAATATAGGTCCATTTAATATAACTGCTTGAGCTGTTCCATTAACTCAAACTTTATTTTCGAGGCGTCTAATATGTTTGTAGACTGACATGCGGTGGCGGCGTTGACGATACACACGTCGACGGGGCATAGTGCTTCAATGCTGTTGCAGATAGAGGGCACAGCGGAATGGTTCCGCTGAAGTGCACTGCCCGCTTATATGGAGAGTGAGTGACCTTGATTACGTAAAGCGCTGATAACGGACTTAGACTCTGCATGTGCGATTATAAAGTGTCATCCTTGACCTCTGTAACCGCTAGATGTACATCTGGCAATCGGGGGGGGGGGGGGGGGGGGGCGCTCAATGATGCAACAGTTTGAAAAACATTGTGCCGCACTGCCCGCTGAGCGCCTACTGAGTCGGTGATGCAACCCGCCCGACTTGGTTCGGCGCTAGGCCGGCACACCAGGGTACGCATGCTGTCAGTAAGACTACAGCACGCATCATTTCAATGCCCGATTGCAGCCGGTGTTAGAATTTCTATTTCATTTCATAATGTATACGTAGGGCTATTTGATCAAGAATGGTGTCTGTTCTTTCATGTATATAAGTAAACTTTCATTGTTTGATATCTTTACTGATCAATACTTTGTAAGTCACATCATTTATCAATATATTTTCCAAAGTATGACTCAACAGATAATATGATTCAATATACTATTCAACAAATGTGTAAAGAACACAACGCGTTTATAGCAGGAGATAGGGTTTGTATCACAGTGGTCTCTGATTGACGCCTCTGGCTTATGGTCAGGAAAAAGTTTCAATTTTTTGGGGTCCTCACCTCATGGGTCTTCGCGAATTTCAGTGAACACCATACCCCCAATCTCGTAATTTGAGATGCCTTTCCTGGAAGCTACGAGAAACAGAGTCTTATGATTTCAGGAGCTAAACTGTGACAGCGCCATCTTATGTTAGTCTGGTACAGTTTACATCCATGTAGTATTTGTTGGTTGGTCGGTTGGTTGGTTTGAGGGATAAAGAGACCAAACTGCAGGGTCATCAGTGTGTAGTATTTGTAGCTGGGTACAGAGTAGTTGGGTAATACGAAATATATCTATTTTCCTTTATCTCGCCACCGTATAATTTCACAAGAGTTAGCTTCAATGAAATGGGTTCTAATTCTAATTTCTCGGTGGGCATGTTATTTAATTGGTTTCATGGTTTATCTGAAGCTGTACTTGATACCAGTGTGTCGTGTAGTTTGGTAGAATTTTCGGTCGTCTCTCTCTCTCTCTCTCTCTCTATGTCACCATCCATAACACAGATTCCTACACCTTTTTCCCCTCCGCCGGTGTGCCCCAAGGCTCCGTCCTCTCCCCCCTTCTGTACCTTCTGTACCTTTTGTACACGGCGGACATGCCGCCGCCGTCACCCCCCGTCCACCTTCTCCAGTTTGCCGATGACACCGCCTTCCTTGCCCTGGCCCCCACCCTGCAGCGCTCCCAACACCTTCTCCAATCCCATCTTGACCGGTTCACTGCTTGGTGCAACCAGTGGTTGCTCAAGGTCATTCCCTCCAAAACCCAGGCGATCATTGTAGGCAAAACCACCCCTTCCTTCCGCCTCCTTGATTTCTATCTCACCATCTGTGGCCGTCCTATCGCCCTCACTCCCACCCTTAAGTGCCTTGGCGTCACCCTCGACCGCCGCCTCTCCTGGACTCCCCACCTCCGGACAATCCAAGCCAAGGCACGATCCCGACTCATCCTCAAGCTCCTCTCTGGCCGTACGTGGGGTCTGGACCCCTCCACCATCCTCCACACCTATAAATCCCTCATCCGCCCTATCCTTTGTTTTGCCCATCCGGCTTGGATGTCCGCCCCCCCCACCCTACCTTTTATAAATCCCTCCAAATCCTTGAACGCCATGCTCTCCGCCTCGCCTATCGCATCCGTCTCCCCTCCCCCACGCGGATCCTGTACGATCTCATCCCCTTCCCCCACCTCCTCCTTTTCCTTGAAAGGATATGGATCCTGTACACCTCCCGTAAACTCGACCCTCCTCACCCGCTCGTCTCCCCGATCCTCTCCCACCCCCGCCCGCTGCCGCGCCTGTATTCCCACGTCCCACCCGGTCTCCATCTCTCCACCCTCCTTACCCTCTCCTGAGGTGGCTTCCACCAGCTCCCCCTCCCTGATGATGTCCTCCTCCCCTCCATCTACCCCTCCTATCAACTTTGACCCTGCACTCCCCAACTTCTGGTGTCCTTTCCTTTCGGCACCCTCCCTCCCTTCTCTTCCCTTCCCTTTTCTTTCCTTTTCCCCCCGTCCCCTCCCTCCACCCCTCTTCCCCCGGGCTTCCCCTCCCCCTTCCTCACTCCCCCTATCTCCCCTGCCCGTGGCATCTCTGCTCTCCCCTCTCGCTCTCCCACTCCCCTTCCTCCTCCTCCTCCTCTCTTGGCAGGTCCCCGGACTCGCACACGCACAGTGAACATTCGCGCGCCGGAGGTCATCGCCATTAGTGTCTCGTGTGTGTGCCTTCGTTTGTGTTTAGTGTTTGTTCGCCGAAACGCCGCCACTATTCACGTGTACCATCGCCATCATCCCTGTTTTGTGCACCGTGTCAACTAGTGTCAGTGATGTTTTCTCGTCAGGCGTGAACGGCTCCGTGTTTGTTTTTTGGTGTCTACATTGTTTTGCCCGCCATTTTGATTGTATTCTCTGTGTCCCCTCTATTTCTTACTCATTGTAAATCTCAAGGCTGAAGAGCGGCGTACTCAGCTGCTGACAGCCCACCTTGTGTAAGGTGATAAAAATCACAATAAAGAAAAAAAATATCTCTCTCTCTCTCTCTCTCTCTCTTACAATCCCCTGCGCTTCCAATCTGAAACCTAACATGGTTATGGGGATGGGATTAAGTATGATTGTGCGATATACACCTGAACTATTTTACACAGATCGATAGGTACTCATATCCTGCACGACGTTGTACAGCATGTAATAGGAAGGTAAGGCACAAGTAGAAGAATACATACGTCAGTGCTTGCTTACAGGTAATATCAACTGTTCCAGCGATAAGTACCATCGTTGCAAGCACAAGAGTTACTGCGTAGTGTTAATCACGGACCTGGCTCGTGGAATGGTAGTGTACACACACACACACACACACACACACACACACACACACACACACACACACAAAGGTGGCAGATGCCCATTTGATGTATTTAGTATCTGACGGCAATGGCGCTCGTGCTCAACGTTTGTAACGGAGAAAGATCCAGGATGCAGGTGCTGGATAGGAAAAAGTTTGAAGCAATTAACCGTCGACTTAGGGAACACGGGGCACTTAAGCCTGATACTCGTGACCAGTGGAGGCCTACAAGGACGAGGACACCTTAACGGAAGCAGCAATTCTTCATGCAGTTGACGACCAGCATAGTGTCAGTACAAGACATGTAGCTGTAAAACTGAATGTTGACCGCATGACTGTCTTGCAAGTATTACACGACGACTAGCTGCATCCGTGCCCTTTACAGCGCGTGCAGGAGGCACTATCTGCAGCTGATTTTTCCTGCACGGGTAATCTTCTGCGAATGGTCCATTCAACAAAGAGTCAACCCTAGTTTTAGTACAACACTGCCGTTCAACGACCATGTTGTAAATTTGCACAATCCTCTCGCAGCTGTCGAAGCAAGTCATCAACAAAGATTTTCTGCCAACGTTTGGGCCGGCATTGTCGGTGACTTGTTAGTAGGGCGTCACTTTCTTCCACCCAGGCTCAACGGACAAAGTTATCATATTTTTATTAAAAATTAAACTCCTTCAGCTGTACTTACGATTTCATATTTATTTGGCTACTAGTTTCGACGTTGCGCCAACTAGTGTGAACTTTCAAACTAGTTACTGCCGGCCATCCATGTGGAGCACGTATTGGTGTCACCGCAAACTTCTAGTAGTCAGCCACACACAATTGATATCATCAAAGTGTACGGACCTGAAGATGGCGTTGACGCAACGTCGAAACTAGTAGCCCAATAAATATGAAATCTTAAGTACAGCTGGAGGAGTTCCATTTTTAATAAAAATTATACCAGCTGATGTCCCACTAGAATCCAATTTAAATATGGATGTACGAAGAAAAAAAAGTTATGATAATTCCGTAGAGAATGTTCTACCTGATCTGTTAGCAAAGGCGCATTTCGCTGTACGACGTAAATGTGCTTCATACACGATGGACCATCTCCTCACTTTAGTACTAATGTCCGTCGGCTATTAAGTAACACATTCGGTGACAGATGGATAGCTAGAGATGGACCAATTGCCTGACCTCCACGCTCTCTGGACCTAAACCTACTGGACTTATTTGTTGGGCATTTGAAAGCTCTTGTGTATGTAATCCCAGTACAAGGTGTTCAGAGTCTCCGTGCTCGTATTACGGAAGGCTGCGAAACCATATGAAATATGGCAGGGATACATCAGCGCATCCAGGGTTCACTACGACGGCTGGCTGATGCGTGTATCAGCGCCCACGGAGGGCATGTTCAACATTTCCTGTGAGAAAGAGTTGCGTGTGGTATGCTGGTGGCTTCCGTTCGTGTGTTTTTCCATGGTTAATGATTTGGAGAAAATGAGTTGTAACACGGAAAAAAAATGGTTCAAATGGCTCTTAGCACTATGGGACTTAACATCTGAGGTCATCAGTCCCCTAGAACTTAGAACTACTTAAACCTACCTAACCTAAGGACATCACACACAGCCATGCCCGAGGCAGGATTCGAACCTGCGACCGTAGCGGTCGCGCGGTTCCAGATAGAAGCGCCTAGAACCGCTCGGCCACATCGGCCGGCTGTAACACGGAAACAGAGCATTTCCAGACGCATGTTCATATAACATAATTTCTACTTCTGATTAATGTGTCCTGCAATTTTTGCCATACATTTTGTTACACCCTGTATTTAAATGTATTTCTCAACAGGTTATTGTTCACATTACTGATTACAGTGATCCTTAATCTCCTAGTTGTTCAGTAACTTTGATGCCAGTCCATGATTGTGGATCAGGCTATATATTTTTGTATGTGTCAAGTGGATCTGCTGTCTTTTTTTTTTTTTTTTTTTCTTATCAAAAGGAATTTTAGAGCGCCACGGTTTCTGATTCAAAAGGGTGGTCATAACGTTCTGTCGTCCTTCAGGACATTTCGGATTTTGAGTTCAGCGGTTTCAGACAGTGGCAATGTATTATACATCGCTGTGGAAATACAAGCAGTAAAGGAGAGCAAGTAGGTGTTTTCTTTACGCAGTGCATACAGTCGCAATAAGAATCGCTATAATAATGACGACCCCTTCTCACGAATTAATAAAAAATGCAGCTGTGCAACTGTTATTTACAGTGAAAATTACGCCAA
Organism: Schistocerca nitens; assembly: GCF_023898315.1. Lineage (NCBI taxonomy): Eukaryota > Metazoa > Arthropoda > Insecta > Orthoptera > Acrididae > Schistocerca > Schistocerca nitens. The sequence continues at coordinate 28,434,775 of NC_064614.1, forward strand.
AAAACTGTTGGGATTGCCAGGTAATGAGTAAGAAGCGTTGCCAACGATGAATCCTTCACCTCTTTGTATAACGCAAGGGTGATAACTGCTCACACTTAAGGCAGTTTTAAGATGAAGAATACAGAACTGTTTGTGACAATCATCATGGAACTGGACAGGTGTCTCGGAAGGAACATTGACGGACGATTTTTTATGTCCAATGTAACACCGATATATATATATTTAATTGTATGTGTGTGTAAATATTTGTAATTTAAATGCTTTCATTTTAATAAGTAAGGACATTGCTTCACTGTATGTGTACACTTAGGTAGAAGTCTGTTTACGTTTTATTGTATTTATCTGTGTTTTACTGTGAAACTTATAAGCTCGGGGAAAAAGCCAAAGGAATTGTTATTTGCATCGACTCGCAACGATAATAGCAGTGCTTGTGGGTTGTAAAATCTCTGGGTACGGGGTTGTTGCACAGAGCGCGCGCAGAGAGAGAGAGAGAGAGGAGAGAAGGGTTCCAGCCCTTGTAGTGTGCGGAAGTGTGGTGTTAACTCTCTCACAGTAGAGAGTACCATTTCGGCGGCATCATGTACACGCGCCCGCCAGACGACTAGTAGCAGAAGGATGGACAGTGGACGGGCGGAAGAGGCTGTATTAAATAAGATTGCCCGTTCCTGTGTTTAGCCATGGCACCACAAAATGCTACCGTCTTCAACAACAGCAGCAGTTCCAGCAACACAGATTCGTCGTCGGCTCCGAGTTTCGTCGCACGCACAGCAGTGAAGTAAGACTGTTCATTGGTAGAAAGTATTAACGGCTAACCCAGCAACACAACTAAATTTGATTTGATTAATGAACTTTATTTAAATAATAATCAGTTAAATTCAGGTCGATTGTGTCCTAATTACCCCCAGACATTGTTACCAAGCAGGATCCATGTTCCCTTTTTTCCTTATATGCTAACCGAAGTTTGAGAATATATCAGTGGAAAAAATCAAAATCTAAAGAAAATGCACAAATTAAGAGTGTGGAAGTTTTATTTATTTTACATATAGCTTGGAGCACATGGCTGTTTGGTTTAGTACGTATTCTAGTATTTAATTCTGTTCAAGTCAGTAAAAAAGGCTCAGTTGTTCAGACAATAATATGAAATCTAATTTGAAAATTAAGTAACTGCAAAGTAAAAAGTGCTTGCCTTTATCTAAATTTCTTTGATGAAGTTGTGTTGAGGTCTCTGAAAGTCAGTATTCACGCAACGAAGTTCAATACTAACCTACAATTTAAGTGGATATTTTGAAATCATTACTCGATTGCCATTTTCAAAATTTAATGACAAACTTAAGTGACTTCTCAGTTCTCTTTATCATTACATATTCACTTAAAAATAGTGTCAAAAAAACGTGACAACCTTCAGTTGCCACGTCATGTTTAATAATAAATGTTTTTCTTTCCCATCATCTTGTACAGGAATTTGGATGTAAATCGCCCTAGTGGGCTGGCGACCGTAATTATTTCCTTTTCGTTCATTAGTGTACATTTTGGATTCATGATCAGTGGTACCCCTTTTCTGTCCAGTGTTGCTCGTGAGTGAATGCACAAAAAACTTTCATTTTTCCAAATTGTAGCCTGTTCGGTTTAATTACTTTCTTATTTTTAGTAGACTTTTCTATCAGAAACATCGGTTGTACAGTCTCCCCCTACTTATCGGCATTACTTCTTCGGGAAAGATAGCCTTATCCAATTAAAAATATTCCATTAGGTATACACGCGATCCACGGTCATATTTTATATCCCAAACAGGATACATCGATTAGTAAGGGGGAGGTTACACTAGCTAGTTGAAGGGTTTATTGGGAGGGTTTTATGGCTGCCGCGCTAACCGCGGACCGTACACTACAGGGCAGACACCACAGTACTGTACATAGTTATCTTCGATAAACACAAAACAAAATAAGACAAAGAATAAGAAAAACCTCGACGGCCAAATCCGGTAACCCAGTAGATATCAGGAAGAGTGATGACATTCACAGCTACAATATCTGAAGAAAAAATGTATCCATTCCAGTACGTTAAAGCTGACTTCATATTAGAAGCAGGTGAATAAGCAGCTACGAAACTCTTTGATTACCATTTAAATACCTCACAAATAGCAGAGATTAGCTTGAAAGTAAGTTAGAAAAACGTTGCTTTTAGCCAACTGTTTCTATTCAGTGAAAGAAAATGGTTCAAATGGCTCCGAGCACTATGGGACTTAACATCTGAGGTCATCAGTCCCCTAGATCTTAGAACTACTTAAACCTAACTAACCTAAGGACATCACACACATCCATGCCCGAGGCAGGATTCGAACCTACGACCGTAGCGGTCGTGCGGCTCCAGACTGAAGCGCCTATAATCAGTGAAAGAGTTTTAATTTGGAATCATATACTTCATTAAATACAAAAGTGTTACGAACTTAAATTACATTACATTACAGTAGTTCCAATCGATGGATCCCATGAAGAGTGGTCGTTGGGATGTGAGAACACCTCAAGGATATACACTCCTGGAAATGGAAAAAAGAACACATTGACGCCGGTGTGTCAGACCCACCATACTTGCTCCGGACACTGCGAGAGGGCTGTACAAGCAATGATCACACGCACGGCACAGCGGACACACCAGGAACCGCGGTGTTGGCCGTCGAATGACGCTAGCTGCGCAGCATTTGTGCACCGCCGCCGTCAGTGTCGGCCAGTTTGCCGTGGCATACGGAGCTCCATCGCAGTCTTTAACACTGGTAGCATGCCGCGACAGCGTGGACGTGAACCGTATGTGCAGTTGACGGACTTTGAGCGAGGGCGTATAGTGGGCATGCGGGAGGCCGGGTGGACGTACCGCCGAATTGCTCAACACGTGGGGCGTGAGGTCTCCACAGTACATCGATGTTGTCGCCAGTGGTCGGCGGAAGGTGCACGTGCCCGTCTGCCTGGGACCGGACCGCAGCGACTCACGGATGCACGCCAAGACCGTAGGATCCTACGCAGTGCCGTAGGGGACCGCACCGCCACTTCCCAGCAAATTAGGGACACTGTTGCTCCTGGGGTATCGGCGAGGACCATTCGCAACCGTCTCCATGAAGCTGGGCTACGGTCCCGCACACCGTTAGGCCGTCTTCCGCTCACGCCCCAACATCGTGCAGCCCGCCTCCAGTGGTGTCGCGACAGGCGTCAATGGAGGGACGAATGGAGACGTGTCGTCTTCAGCGATGAGAGTCGCTTCTGCCTTGGTGCCAATGATGGTCGTATGCGTGTTTGGCGCCGTGCAGGTGAGCGCCACAGTCAGGACTGCATACGACCGAGGCACACAGGGCCAACACCCGGCATCATGGTGTGGGGAGCGATCTCCTAAACTGGCCGTACACCACTGGTGATCGTCGAGGGGACACTGAATAGTGCACGGTACATCCAAACCGTCATCGAACCCATCGTTCTACCATTCCTAGACCGGCAAGGGAACTTGCTGTTCCAACAGGACAATGCACGTCCGCATGTATCCCGTGCCACCCAACGTGCTCTAGAAGGTGTAAGTCAACTACCCTGGCCAGCAAGATCTCCGGATCTGTCCCCCATTGAGCATGTTTGGGACTGGATGAAGCGTCGTCTCACGCGGTCTGCACGTCCAGCACGAACGCTGGTCCAACTGAGGCGCCAGGTGGAAATGGCATGGCAAGCCGTTCCACAGGACTACATCCAGCATCTCTACGATCGTCTCCATGGGAGAATAGCAGCCTGCATTGCTGCGAAAGGTGGATATACACTGTACTAGTGCCGACATTGTGCATGCTCTGTTGCCTGTGTCTATGTGCCTGTGGTTCTGTCAGTGTGATCATGTGATGTACCTGACCCCAGGAATGTGTCAATAAAGTTTCCCCTTCCTGGGACAATGAATTCACGGTGTTCTTATTTCAATTTCCAGGAGTGTACATGTTATGTATCTAAATATTGTATTCTGGTATTTGAAATCTGTAAATGCTTGGAATGCAACAATACGTAATTACCAGTAAAGGTAAACTTCTGTAAATTGACTCTTTTCACGTCATTACTACGTTAATCTTGTGTAATCATTAGTCTCAACATCAGCCTAACGCAGCTCTCCGTGGCAGTCTATAATGGAATCTCTGTCCAACTACTGCAACCAACATACATTTGAGCCTGCTCACTCTCGTTAAGTCTTAGCCATCCTCACCAAACTTAACGCCCCACACATCCCTCAATTACCGAACTGACTAATCATTCAAACGTAAAGGTGACTCTAGGCGAAACCCAAGTGAGTGTTATGGGACCTTCACTTATCACAGTATATGTAAATGACTTAAGTGATAACGTTTCAAGTTCCAAGAGGCTTTTGGCGGGTGATGATGTTGTGTAAAGAGAAGTTACAGTGCTAGAAAATTATAAAGTAACTTGGGAAGAACTACAGAGGATGGAGTCTCGATGCAGGAGTTTGTCGTTGATTTTCAGCATAAAAAATTCTAAAGTATTGCCTATAAACAGAGGATTAGATTCATTGTTGTATGATTACGTGTTTACACAAAAATCAATGAAAGTAAGCATACGGAGTGATCTAAACTGAAATGAGGACATGAAACCAATAGCAGGTAAGGCATATGCCAGACCCAGATTCATTGGAAGAATGGCCAAGAAGTGTAGTCCACCCATAAAGTAGACAGTTTACAAAACACTCGTTCGACCAATATTTAAATATTGTTCGTTACTCTGGCATACGTGCCATATAAGATTCATAGAGAAAGAGGATAACATCCAGTGAAGAGCAAAATGTTTTGATACATGTTCATTACTAAGCGCGAAAGCGTCACGGAGATCATCAGCCAAATCCAGTGGCATATGTGTACGTTTCTAGAAGACTCAACTAATACACTACTGGCCATTAAAATTGCTACACCACGAAGATGACGTGCTACAGACGCGAAATTTAACCGACAGGAAGAAGATGCTGTGATATGCAAATGATTAGCTTTTCAGAGCATTCACGCAAGGTTGGCACCGGTGGCGACACCTACAACGTGCTGACATGAGGGAAGTTTCCAACCGATTTCTCATACACATACAGCAGTTGTCCGGCGTTGCCTGGTGAAACGTTGTTGTGATGCCTCGTGTACGGAGGAGAGATGCGTACCATCACATTTCCGGCTTTGATAAAGGTCGGATTGTAGCCTATCGCGATTGCGGTTTATCGTATCGCGACATTGCTGCGTTGGTCGAGATCCAATGACAATATGACAATATGGAATAGGTGGGTTCAGGAGGGTAATACGGAACGCCGTGCTGGATCCCAACGGCCTCGTGTCATTAGAAGTCGAGATGATAGGCTTCTTATCCGCATGGCTGTAACGGATCGTGCAACCACATCTCGATCCCTGAGTCAACAGATGGGGACGTTTGCAAGACAACAACCATCTGCACGAACAATTCGACGACGTTTGCAACAGCATGGACTATCAGCTCGGTGTCCATGGCTGCGGTTATCCTTGACGCTGTATCACACACAGGAGCGCCTGCGATGGTGTACTCAACGACGAACCTGGGTGCACGAATGGCAAAACGTCATTTTTTCGTGTGAATCCAGGTTCTGTTTACAGCATCATGATGGTCGCCTCCGTGTTTGGCGACATCGCGGTGAACGCACACTGGAAGCGTGTATTCGTCATCGCCGTACTGGCGTATCACCTGGCGTGATGGTATGGGGTGCCATTGGTTACACGTCTCGGTCACCTCTTGTTCGCATTGACGGCACGTTGAACAGTGGACGTTACATTTCAGATGTGTTAGGACCCGTGGCTCTACCCTTCATTCGATCCCTACGAAACCCTACATTTCAACAGGATAATGGACGACCGCGTGTTGCAGGTCCTGTATGGGCCTTTCTGGATACAGAAAATGTTCGACTGCTGCCCTGGCCAGCACATTCTCCAGTTCTCTCACCAATTGAAAACGTCTGGTCTATTGTGGCCGAGTAACTGGCTCATCACAATACGCCAGTCGCTACTGTTGACGAACTGTGGTATCGTGTTGAAGCTGCATGGGCAGCTGTATCTGTACGCGCCATCCAAGCTCTGTTTGATGCAAGGCCCAGGCGTATCAAGGCTGTTATTACGGCCAGAGGTGGTTGTTCTGAGTACTGATTTCTCAGGATCTATGCACCCAAATTGCGTGAAAATATAATAATATGTCAATTCTAGTATAATGTCCAATGAATACCCGTTTATCATCTGCATTTCAACTTGGTGTAGCAATTTTAATGGCCAGTAGTGTATGTTGCTTCCTCCGAAGTATATTTCGCGAATAGCAAATGAAGATTTCGGAGTATAGTTTTAGCTGTTGTTGCGTTATATATGTCCTGTCAGCCTGTCCATTCTATTAGTTAGGTTGTGCCACAAATTTCTTTCGTCGGCATTTGAGTTCTGTACAGCCTCATTAGTAATCTGATCTAGCCACTTCTTGTCTAAACAATGTATCATCCAACTTCAATATAAGACTACATGCCGGATAATTACAATCATAAAAGTCTCTCTAACATTAAAATCTAAATTCGGCGTAAGAATTTCTATTTTTCAGAAACGATGTTCTTCCTGATGCAAGTCTAAATTTTGTATCCTCTGGACTTCGGCCACAGTCAGCTATTTTTCTGCCCAACTAGGTGTCGCCATCAACTACTTTCAGTGTCTCCTTTGCTGATCTGATTCTCTCAGCATAGCCTGGTTTAATTCGATTACGTCCCTAGTTTTATTTTTATTGATGCTCAGCATATTGAGCCATGCGTGGCTCGTGTTCCACCCATCATGTATTTTACACCCTGTTTTTAACGTACTTCCACCTTACTACGTTAATTTAAATTATTACTGTCACTGAGTTGCTGCTTTGTCTGACCGTGACCGGCGCTATCAGCGCATATCGATATATCCCCTCTCGTAGTATCTTTGCTCGACTGCTATTACTTCCGGCGTTGTCTGTCGTAAGTCAGTTCGTGTCGGGGGTTCGGGTCGCGACTCGAGTCTGTCAGTCAGTTGGAACGCGTCTGGAGCACAGTCCGAACCTGCCAGTCGGGGAGTTGCAATGAGGCACTAGTGCATTCGGGTTGGAGCAGCAGTGAGGTCTGCGTCGACATGGCTCGCCCGACCATTGCCGCCACGCATCACTTGAGCCGGTTCCGCGGTCTTGGTGGATCGTCGGTCGCTCGTCCTACCAGGCGACGCGTTTTGGGTCGCCGATTGTTCATAATTCTTTTGTGTGTGTGTGTGTGTGTGTGTGTGTGTGTGTGTGTGTGTGTGTGTGCGCGCGCGCGCATCGGCTCCCGACTTGTCTTCGCGCGTGTTTAGCGACTGTTGGGTATCGTTCAGGTCTTCGTGCAAGTGTTTGTCAGGTTCTGTGTGTAGTTCTGTGATTTTGATTGATAAGTTGTTTAAATGTTGTCGGCGTATTGGTTCTGAGAGGTCGGTCGTCTCACTGGCCAACGTGTAACTGGTTTTCCGAGCGTTTCTGAGCCCTTTCAATTACCATCTTGTGGAACTTGGATCGGTCCTTTCCTGGTGCAGGGATGCCGTTTAGCCAGTGGGCGGATTTCCTCTACATGGTGGGGTCCGAGCCCGTATGTCCGCCGTCGTGTGTCTAGAAGTGATTGGGAGACGCACCAGCAGTGCAGTCGCGACGGAGCAGCAGTCGCGGACGGACCAGCGGGCAGTCGGTCGGTTGCTGCGGACCAGGGAAGATACCTCCGCACGGTGCAGTCGACTGGGTCCTCTGCCGGTCCCTGCGCAGTGTCGGAGCGTGTGTGGAGCTGTCCGATCGTTACGAGCTTCGTGGTTCACCGACTCAGGACGTAAGAGTTGAGTAGTGGTTTCAGGTACCCAAGTCATGTCCATTCATGTTGTGTGGTTCGCTGTTGGGGAGATTTTGTGTTTTAATTCTCATGTACCGTTTGGTGGCAAGCAAGTCGTTTGTCGGTCGGTCCGTGGCTGTCCCCTGGTTGGGTTCCGAAGGATCAAGTGTATTTGGGCTCACCACGTGTCTCGCCTAAGTGAATGAGGGCAGACCGACCTCCCTGGAGGCTTCCGAGTGCCGCCGGTGTTTAATTATCTGTTTTCAGCAGCTTAAAATTTAAGACTTATGGATACTTTTTCCTTTTCTTAAAAATTTTCCAAAATTAATTCTCAAATTTATCTTTCAAACTTAAACATTGCGACCTATCTGCTTTACCTTCAGGCTTTCCACTTAGCCGTGATATGTCCTTTTTTTACTTTATTTGCCTCTTTAATTGCATTTTTATCTTGTTAATTTTTTTAGATGTCTTGTTTTAAGCCTTGTGGCCTTCTGCCTTTAAAAGTCTGTGGTGATATATTCTAAAATTTGAAACTTAATTGTGGCCTCCAGCCATTTGTATTGCAAAATGGCTCTGAGCACTATGGGACTCAACTGCTGAGGTCATTAGTCCCCTAGAACTTAGAACTAGTTAAACCTAACTAACCTAAGGACATCACAAACATCCATGCCCGAGGCAGGATTCGAACCTGCGACCGTAGCGGTCTTGCGGTTCCAGACTGCAGCGCCTTTAACCGCACGGCCACTTCGGCCGGCATTTGTATTGCACCTTGCGTATGTTTGTCCTATCTACTTTGCGGTGATGTTTTTTAAATTGTTTTATTGCTGTCTCAATTGGATTTTTATCTTATTGATTTGTTAAGATTTCTTGTTTAGGAGCCTTCAGCCGTGAAAGGGTTGCATTCGGCAAATGTCCGGCTACGTGTCGCTTTGGTTGTAAAGGTTATTAAATTACAATAAATGACAATTAGAAGGAGAAACTGACCTCAACCTTTGGCCCTTTCCACAATTCTATTACCTGTTCTGCCCAGCGGGTTTAGCGGGTGTATCACATACCATATCTTTTCAGTATGCCATTCGTCTGCCACCTTAGCTGAGTGATCAGCATCTTTACCATATAGCGGGCCCGGGTCGATTTCAGGCCAGATCGGAGATTTTTCTGTTCGGGTACTTGGTGTTTTGTTGTTGTCATCATCATCTGATCACCATCATCACGGAAGTCACCCAATGTCACGTGACCTGAACAGACTTGCAACTCGTCAGCCGAACTAACACAAGTGTAATCTTCCAGCCATAAATGCAACATGACCATCAATATGCTATTCATTCCGTTACACTGCTTCCAAGTCGTTTGCTTTCTCCAACAGAATTACAATGTTGTCTTTCCCAATTTGTCCTCCGTCTCCTTTACAGCGTGGCTGAATAATTTCGAGGTGAGGCTACAACCGTATCTCATTACCTTCTTAACTATCATTTCTCTTTCATGTCCTTTGAATCTATTAACTTCAGTTTGGTTTGTTTGGTACTGATAACCTCGTTGTTGAGAAACCCTAACCCACACTTAGTTGGTTTATAAGTTTTAGATAACCTGTTACTCTATTTTATTGCTGCTACCTTCAGAATGTATACGATTCGACACTGTCAAAAGCTTCCTCTACAGATGTTATGAATGTAGACGTGTATCCTACACGCCAGTAGGTCAGTTCTGCTTCTCATGTTCCTCTCCGCGAACTAATTATCACTGAAGAAATTCTTGTGAGCATAAAATATTGGTTCGTTAATATTCATACCTGTCAGCAACTGTAAATCGTGTAAAGGAAACCACGGAACATGCAGCTAACCAACGAACTAACTGCAAAATTCAGTTGGAGATTAATCACCGTTCTACTGATGAGCTTCCAGAATCACGTCACGAGTTTTATGCCCTAATTTGACGGTGGACAGGATTGATAATAATTCTGAAAGTGTCACAAGCAGCACTTCATTCCCCATTAGATGCTCTAAGAGACTTCTGCAAGATTTTCAGATATAAGGGACTAGAGGTAAAAAAGGAGGTAATTAGCCGGAGGAAATAAGATGTAGGTAGAGATGCCAGTCATATTTCAGACTTGCTAGCTGTGGCTTTCAAGATGCCAAATGAAGCGGAGAATACAACGGCCTGTCATTAGCCGGAAGCGTCCCTGGCGGTGATATCGCGTTCCCCCTTAATGGCGGACTTCTGATTGCGGAGCGGGCTGCCAGCACGGCGGACACGGGCTTTGGCGACATCCGAGCTGCAGCTTGAGGATTGAATTAGGAGGGATGAGGGAGCCTTCTGCCTAATGATGCGGTCGCTGCCGGCGCTTGGCGAAAGCCCCTCCGACGCTTACAGTAGGTGCGAGCGCTAGCAAACGTCCCACTGTGGGTTCGGCACCTGCTGGCAAACAAGACGAAGCTGCGTTTGTGGACACAGGTCACTCTGCCCTCCATCGCCTCTGCTGCAGCTGAATTTCTGCATGTACAAATACAGGAGTTCAAGCTATCTTAGAAGGTGGTAGTACATACTTATTCGAATAAAATTTTCCATATAAAGTGTCCAACTTTTGCTGGTCACAGAGATGCAACTGTTAGAATGTGATACCAACAAACACTCACAAAAATTGTTAAGCAGGTGTAACCTCCACCTCACTTATCGACCTTAATGACAGTGAAAAATTAAACCGCGTGTACGTAATGGAAATTTGGGAAAAGCAAATCGTCACCGAAGTAAATCTGTCGGTAAAGAGGGAGGAAAGGGTTACATCTAAATGAAAGGAAAAATGCAAATGAAACTGGTGGAAATCAATTTTGAAAAGGGGTAAAGTTAATAAAGAAAGTAAATGTGCGGCCGTTACATCCACAATTAACTAGCGGTAATTAGATATTTGAGATTTGGGGGAAATTACGGTCGCCAGTCCTAAGGACAATTACTAGAGTAACTGAAAAAGAAAGGTTATTACACATATAATTAGCACTAGAAGCGTGGAAACTGAAGGTTGACACGTGTAGTGTGAAAACTGAAAGTTTGTCAGAAGTAATAAATTTCGCTACACTCTGACTTAATTTAGCAAAAGAATTAATAAAACCGGAAAACTGAAAGTTAATTTAGTGACTGAGATTAATAGTGAACTTTGTTTCTGAAGCATATCGAAATTCAGTTAAATACAGTTTGTCTTGGGCTACCTCAACAAACATTTCAAAAACTACTTGAATCTGCGCCATTTAGAAATAAGAGATATAACTTTGAACTTGAATTAAATGATTCTGAACAATTAACAATAGTAAAATTTAGTACGTACCAAGCTGAGCTGCAGTCACAGGTAAGCTAAAATACGGTAACAAAACTCGCACTCTTAATTTGTGCTTGTGTAATCTAAATATTGTAGCCAGCTATGAATACTTTAACTGAACTTTGAAATTAAAGCAGTGAAACCGAATTATATTGTTTTAATGCTGGCGTTTGAATTTCAACGACACTCGGGTTCATTTCGGAAAAGGAAGGGACCCTGCTTGGCAATGCAATTGGGACAATGAGCAACAAAGGTTCATGCTAAGTTGCTGTAATTTTGTGATGCAACAATTTTAAAAGTTTGAGAAGCTGAGGTCTGCCATACAGTTCTAAAACTTTACGTGCTTCCAGTCTTCCTTGTTGGCTGATTGAAGGTTTGAAGTCGTCGATCGAGGAGGTGGCGACAGTCACTCATTGTCGGCCGTCGCTGTTGCAGAAGCTGGATGCTGGCGCGCCTTCTTCTCGACACGGTCACCAGGCGAAACGGGCTCTTGATGTGTGCCAGCTAATGCTTCCCGTCCGCGACACCGTGCTAGAAACTATTATAGCCAGTCGAGCGCAATTACATGCTGTCCAACCCCGAACGCGCGGCAACTCGCGGGAGCGTCACACAACACACCTGCTCCACTGCACTACTCCAGCCAGACTCTTTCTGCTCAGCCCGCGCTCCACGCGGCAGAGTTAAGACTACCAAAGATCATAAACACTTTTGTTCTCCACACGACCTATCGATGTACTCGTTCGATAGCATAGTTTTCCCTAGGCCAGACCCAGCATATAAATACAAATAATATTCACAAAACAAACCAATTATACATCGACACACACACACACACACACACACATATATATATATATATATATATATATATATATATATATACAAATAGCAAAACAATTACAATATATAATGACACAGAAATGTCATATCTTGAGGTAACAAAACAAGGAAAAAAAATCATAGTACAATAGATGGAAATAGGAGGATATGCATTTCCGGCGTTACACGTGCCCCACATTATCAGAGGATGTTCGTGCAACCTAAACAGACTCAGAAAATGTCCCAAACAGCGGAAATGCATGTGCTCAAAACATCAACAAAATTTAGTATTCGTCTAATTAAGCATAAATCAATTTTTAGACCATAATAATTGAGTGGAGACACTCCTAATCTTATTCCACTCTGTCATCTTGCACAAAATAAAACAGGTTGACAACATATTAAAATTCGTAGAAAACATAGAAAATGGTTTAGATATCCCAAAATCATTAAAATTCGTAACACTATTAAGAAATGGAATACTATTTACGAAATAGTACATGGTCATAAAAACAGGTAGATCAAAATACGTAAATTAATAATTAATTACATAGAATACACATTTTATATAACCTTTTCATTATTAATACTCTCGCCATGAGAGTCCACTTAAGGCTAAACAATAAAATAATATACAGTAGATCGACAAAAACATAAATATTGACAGCAGAATTCTTTCACATAGGCTGTCCGGGAAGAAAGACAACTCCGCCTTCCGTACCCGCACCGTCTTGCCAGTATTGTTGCGCCCGCCTGTGCGGCACGCTTGATCTCACTCGCCCTTGTAACGGCGTTTCCAGAACGTCCGTTTCACTGAATTCTTTGGGAAAAACTCACTCCCGAGTAATCTCAAGGAGTCCATTAACACTATCACAGTGGATAACTCAACACTGTCCATCATCACACGCATGTACTAGCCTGAAACTTAAAACAGCGTCTAAGTACATCGGCAATGACTAGTAAAACACATATTCATGAAATCTTACAGCTAGTCACAAAATCATATTTACATTGCTTAACCTACTGTGACTCAGCTGAAAACTTAAACTAGCAGCTTGGATTTTTCAATTGATAAATAATCACTCTCTCTTAAATCATTTAGTAAAAATTAATTACTTATTAATTACAACTTCTTTAATGTCCTCTTGGTCAGGCAAAAGCATGGCAATCTAGCAAATCGTTTAAATCTTACACTCTATATTTACATACTGTACAAATTACCCATTCTGTGGTATTAATCAATCCTAGGTTGGTACAATTTCAAGTCTACAATGTTCCGTATACCTAATAGTTTTCCAGAGCTTGGATACTCCAAGCAATAAGCATTTGTGTGAGGTATACCAATGACTTTATATAGTCCATTATAAACAAACTTAAATTTAGAGATTTAATTGTCTATCTCGCTCGATTTCTCATGAGCTTTTAGAAGTACTAAGTCTCCTATTGCAAACTTAGCGAAACGCGCTTTAGCGTCATGACGACGTATGCGAGCATCGGCTTTTAGCTTCACTACTTCTCGCAAACGATCTTTTTTCACACCAATACTAATGTCAATCCGTGGAGGGAATTTGATTCTCTTCCTATTCACTTTCTACACTTGTCAATGCCGAGATTCCTCACGTTACAGTAGTTCAAATTCATACCTACGTCAATAACATCCGGCCAGTTAACAATGTGTATAGGCTGATATTGCCTATGCCCACCATCTCCTGCCTCGTCAAAACTAACTACTATTGTTTTATCTTGTGACGTACATGTCAAAGTTTTGCTTTCGCAGTTAATCACTGCACGGTACTTTAATAGCCAATCTAACCCGGTAATTACTTCCGTAGTTAAGTCTGGCACGACGACAAACTCTTGTTCAAATCGTGCCCCACATATCTCGAAGTTGACAAAAATCTGTTTTGTGACCGGTTTACTGGCCTTCCCAGTAGCACCGATAATTTTCACTCCTGTTACTGGCATAACTACAATGCCAGGTCTGTCTTTCAGTAACTCAAATATTTTCCCAGATACAGCACTCAATTCTGCACCGGTGTCAATCAACACGTTTAGTTGTAGGCCGTGCATATTAACAGACACTACTATCTGTCTACACTTGTCCTCGACTGTTTCTTTATTTTCCCACAGTAAATCCTCGTCTATATCCAGGTCATTCCAGAAAAAAAACCATCCGGCCTTGATCCTAAATCCGGCTTATCTGGCGGCTTTTTCGGCCTCTGTTCACATACAGTTTTAATTTCAATTCGTTTGTCCTGAGGCTTAGTCTGTAGCTTCGCCTCCAATACCGAAACCTTTTCCTGTAATTCGTCAACTAGTCAGTGTTGCTTTGCTTTCAATTCACTAATTGTCACCTTCGTTGATTCCTCTTTGGCCAGATTGATCTCATCCGCCAATCTACCTGGAGGAATGTTCCCAGTAGTCTCTGCAATTACTTCCTCTGGATCTGCGCAACCCACACTACTATCTTCCGACCGTATAACGTCAGCTCTAACCTCATACACGCTGTAATCTGCGTGCCTTTCTACCAATCGTGTCCGGCTATCACGAAAATTCTCGTAATCTTTCTCCTTAATACTCTCGCAATGTTTAAACTGGAGGTTTGCGACAGATGGGTTGGCTACTTCTACCACTATAACTTTCGGTAAAGTCTGCCGGTTAGAGCCAGAACCTTCTATCACTTCACAAAAATATCTTCCTGCGGGACGAGACGCGGCAAATCCTGCCCGCGCTCCCCATAAACACTTCTCCCGTACAGGCCCCTATAATCTCGTTAGTTCGTCATATAAGCGACCGAACTGCCTTAACCAGACCTCATCCCTCTCTGCATCCCCTCGCTCGATGACGGACGTGTTATCCGACATCTGATATTCACTCAACAATTGCGAATCATTCATAAACTCAATCTCCAGTTCCACTGTGGGTGTTACAGCTGCCACTTTATAATCGATTTCCGGAACACTACTTAAATTGTTCTCACTGACAGTGAATCTATTTTCTACTGCCGTGTCTACAGCTGATCTACTACTTGTGGGCGCACTCCTTTCTCCTAACACTGGCACACTCTCCCCGCCGTTGATTATTCCATACGGAATTTTCATAACGACGACACCTCGGTTTTCTACTGTTATTGGGCCGCCAAAATTTCTCCACGCCCGGTCGGCCCCTCACCGGCACGGCTAATGGTTTCCCTGTCTCGTCCCAGCAAATCTGCTCCCCGAATGCTGCTGAGGCGGCTTATCACACCCTCTGGCGTTATAACTATTCTGTGAAGCCCGTATCACGTTAGTATGATACTGGTTTCCGTCATTCCTGTTATTATTTGCATAGTACCGATTGTTATTACGGTCCGAACCATTATTGTTATTGCTGCCATGGTTGCGGTATGCATTATTCCTATGGTTAACGTTGTTATGGTACCCGTTGTTATTACAACGGCCTCTACCACTGTCGCGATTATTGCGCCAATTGTCCTCGTCCTCAACTCTTTCCAGGAAATCATTGATTGTCTTGTAATTGCTTCCTACGTATCGTTTTGTATCATCTGGAAGCTTCTTGTAGAGTTCCCAGACTATTTCGGATTCCGTGCGGCGATCACGCAAATATTCCAACTTGCGGATCCAGCCCTCACAAAACTCCTTCATCGAGCCGCGCGAATTCGCATCGAAAGGCCTCGATACGACAAATTCGCGCCAGACACTTTGTTGTTTTTGCTCTGACCAGTATTCATTCAGAAAAAAATTTTTAAACTCGTCAAAAGTCAGGTTCGTAATGTTGAGGTTTATAGCCCCAACGCTAGGCATCACCAGCCAACACGTCAATAACCGCATTAATTTTTCTCTCATTAGTCTATGATCTGGGTAAAACTCTTTCACAATTTTTAATGAAATCGGGCGCGTGTATACCGCCTTTTTTAAAGGGGTCGAACCGCTCCTCTTACGTCAACAATTCCGAACTATGTGCACAGATTGGCACATAGCTCTGTTTTTCGTCAAGTTTGTTTTCTAATTCCGAAACTCTCGTAATTACTTGGCAAGTGGTTGTCGCAAGCGTTTCTACTTCTCTTTTTTTTTTTTTTTTTTTTCTTGGCAGGTATTAGCCTCCTTCGTCACTTTAGCATCAACCTCGGATACTAAAGCCTTTAAAGCTTCCACCTTCTGTTGATCCTCTTTTTTCACTAATTGAATTTGTTCCGTCACCTTATTCTCGATGATCGGAGCAACTGCTTCTCCTACACTTTTCTCGATTCTGCTAATTTCAGAATAAAAACGAGTATTTATGCTCACAATTTCCGCTTGAACGCCTATCATTTCCTTTTTAAGCTTACCGATTTCGGTATTAATTACAACAAAATCTTCTTTCATTTTATCAACTTTTGTGTTAACAACTCCAACATTGTTGTTAACAACATTAATAGCTTTGTTCTGATTGTCTAGCTTCCGTTCAATTTTTTCAGCCTGAGCTTCTTGCTTGGCAGCGTGAGCTTTAATATCTGCTGATTGACTCTTGATTTCATTAATCAAAACATTCAATAAATCAGTTAAATTCCCGGAAACTACCTGTTTTACTTCCGTAGCGGCTTCCTCTTTAATTGTTCCCCAGTATTCGTCATCAAGGGGTTCAGATTTTATTCTCCCTTCCGATTCCGAAACATTTTCTACAGTTTGGAATTCCATTCATGCTCTTTGTTGCGTTTCGGCGGTCTCGTCTTTCATGCTAGCCACCTGCCCCTGAACAATGGGTACCGCGGTGCGCGTTTCCCACTGTTCGACCGATTGTTCCGTATCCAAGTCTACCACATTTTGGCAATTGTTGCCTTCACTCATTTCAATTATTTTCAATATAAATGCCAAATCTCAAATCTAATTAGGATTCCTCACACTAATATTCTCGCTGACGTATCGACCATTTCGTAACCAGTACTTTGTTACAAGATTTGCACAATGCAAAATTCGTGTCCAGAACAGCCTCAAATTCGAAGATTGTCCTGTCACCAGGTCGCCACGTGTAACCTCCCCCTCACTTATCGACCTTAATGACAGTGAAAAATTAAACCGCGTGTACGTAATGGAAATTTGGGAAAAGCAAATCGTCACCGAAGTTAATCTGTCGGTAAAGAGGGAGGAAAGGGTTACATCTAAATGAAAGGAAAAATGCAAATGAAACTGGTGGAAATCAATTTTGAAAAGGGGTAAAGTTAATAAAGAAAGTAAATGTGCGGCCGTTACGTCCACAATTAACTAGCGTTAATTAGATATTTGAGATTTGGGGGAAATTACGGTCGCCAGTCCTAAGAACAATTACTATAGTAACTAAAAAGAAAGGTTATTACACATATAATTAGCACTAGAAGCGTGGAAACTGCAGGTTGACACGTGTAGTGTGAAAACTGAAAGTTTGTCAGAAGTAATAAATTTCGCTACACTCTGACTTAATTTAGCAAAAGAATTAATAAAACCGGAAAACTGAAAGTTAATTTAGTGACTGAGAATAATATTGAACTTTGTTTCTGAAGCATATCGAAATTCAGCAAAATACAGTTAGTCTTGGGCTACCTCAACAAACATTTCAAAAGCTACTTGAATCTACGCCATTTAGAAATAAGAGATATAACTTTGAACTTGAATTAAATGATTCTGAACAATTAACAATAGTAAAATTTAGTACGTACCAAGCTGAGCTGCAGTCACAGGTAAGCTAAAATACGGTAACAAAACTCGCACTCTTAATTTGTGCTTGTGTAATCTAAATATTGTAGCCAGCTATGAATACCTTAACTGAACTTTGAAATTAAAGCAGTGAAACCGAATTATATTGTTTTAATGCTGGCGTTTGAATTTCAACGACTCTCGGGTTCATTTCGGAAAAGGAAGGGACCCTGCTTGGCAATGCAATTGGGACAATGAGCAACAAAGGTTCATGCTAAGTTGCTGTAATTTTGTGATGCAACAATTTTAAAAGTTTGAAAAGCTGAGGTCTGCCATACAGTTCTAAAACTTTACGTGCTTCCAGTCTTCCTTGTTGGCTGATTGAAGGTTTGAAGTCGTCGATCGAGGAGGTGGCGACAGTCACTCATTGTCGGCCGTCGCTGTTGCAGAAGCTGGATGCTGGCGCGCCTTCTTCTCGACACGGTCACCAGGCGAAACGGGCTCTTGATGTGTGCCAGCTAATGCTTCCCGTCCGCGACACCGTGCTAGAAACTATTATAGCCAGTCGAGCGCAATTACATGCTGTCCAACCCCGAACGCGCGGCAACTCGCGGGAGCGTCACACAACACACCTGCTCCACTGCACTACTCCAGCCAGACTCTTTCTGCTCAGCCCGCGCTCCACGCGGCAGAGTTAAGACTACCAAAGATCATAAACACTTTTGTTCTCCACACGACCTATCGATGTACTCGTTCGATAGCATAGTTTTCCCTAGGCCAGACCCAGCATATAAATACAAATAATATTCACAAAACAAACAAATTATACATCGACATAAATGTATATATATATATATATATATAAATAGCAAAACAATTACAATATATAATGACACAGAAATGTCATATCTTGAGGTAACAAAACAAGGAAAAAAAATCATAGTACAATAGATAGAAACAGGAGGATATGCATTTCCGGCGTTACACAGGGAGAAATGTATAAGTGCAAAGTTTATTTTCATAAAGTCCGCGTTCGACTTCAATGTACTTGCTAAACACTCTTGAATATGCCACGAGTAGCTCTTCTGACGTCTTCTTGTCGTTCTTTTATGGGGGCAATACTATTCACAGTCCGGATGAGCAATCGAGGCATTTAAGGAAGAATGTTTATTTGATATAGAACGGTTTAAATACTTTTAATATACTCGATTAAGAACCTGGTTCTAATGCACAAGTAGATTTTAGTAGAATGTCCGCTACTACTGAGTAAGTCTTTGCATAACAGTAGGTATTTTAATTTATGTTTCTGATGTGAAAAGTAATATTACTGATAAACATTTATAAGCCCTTTTCCTATAAATCAGTGTCACAAGATTATAATAAATGAAAATTTATTTTGTCAAATGTTATTTTAACGCACAGAACACATTAACACACAAAAGTAAAGTTACTCTTAATAATACCTACAATCAGGTCACCGTCAGAAAGGTACAAATATCAGATAACAGAAAATAAACTGGTACCAACATACAGCTATACAAATAATATACCACTGTTTTGTCCGGTTGCCCATACTTTTGTTGGACTGTTTCTCTGGTGTAGTTCTTACCTGCTGGAGATCCTTTTGTTCCTCTTCTTCTTCTTCTTCTTCCCGTCCTGTAGTATGTCTGTTTCTAAACAACGTCTGGTTGCTGTTGATTATCTTCAAGCATATTGTGTAACCTCAAAATCCTTTTATCATCCTCATACTTAAATAAATCCGTGACATTCTCTTCTTTTTCTGGTTCCATTCGAGTAAACACGACTGTTGATAGTCTCTGGTTTTTCAATGCTCCGTTACTGTATTTCTACTTCCAAAGTCGGAATGATGTATATGGACCTTTTGTATGTTAGTGAGCCTAGTACTGAAGCACCTGCTTTGTTTTTCAGAAGAAGATACTTCTGAGTTTTAAACACAGCTCCTGCTACGTTGAACTGATTGAGAAGGGCTACCCCGACCTCTAGCATTGAGGTAATGGATCTAAACCTCAATAGAACGTTCCACATAACCCCCTGATTAATTTTAAACACATTCCCGAAAAAGGGTTCAGAGACTTGAGGACCCTTCTTCCGGAAAATGCCCTAATTCGTTTCTTGTGATTTATCTCTCTTTGTAAACTTTGCCTTTCATATTTTCCCACGGCAAAAATCTAAATTACTTTTGAATGCATTATGGGAACAGCAGTGATCAACGTCTTATAAATATTTACTATTAAAAACAGTCTTCATCACGATTTATTTATCAAGGTGACCGGTTTCGACGACTACTGTGGTCATCTTCAGACCATTGAGTAGGAACTTCTTTCTGTTGGAGAATGACTTTCTCCAACAGAAAGAGGTTCTTACTCAATGGTCTGAAGATGACCACAATAGTGGTCGAAACCGGTCACCTTGATAAATAAATCGTGATCAAGACTGTTTTTAATAGTAAAAAAAAAATCTAAATGCACAAGATCTGGGGACCTGGGTAGACTCGAAACAGAATCATTTGTGCCGATACATCTTCCGTGGAATCCTAAGTTTAGATGACGTGTCACCGGACGACTAGAATGTGTATGATCAAAAAAACGGTTCAAATGGCTCTAAGCATTATGAGACTTAACATCTGAGGTCATCAGGCCCCTAAACTTAGAACTACTTAAACCTAACTAACCTAAGGACATCAGACACATCCACGCCCGAGGCAGAATTCGAACGTGCGACCGTAGCAGCAGCGCGGTTCCGGACTGAAGCGCCTAGAACCGCTCGGTCACAGAGGCCAGCTGTGTATGATATCTCTAATGTTGGAAGAGCATACCTATAGTGACTTCATCAGTAAACAGTTCTGAGGGTATTATTAGGGAATTTACAACTACCCAACGACAGATTTGAATCATCTACTTTCGTCTCCTTCTCGACGACGTAACCCACTGTAAATGAGACGTACATAGTTCGTGCATAATTAACGTCCCCTATGTTTTTGTATCTGGAAGATCGACACACGTAGATCGTCTCCGCGACATTGTTCAAGGTCGGCGTTTTATAAACTGAATATTTCACTCAGACACTGTTCATATGCGGGTTCAGATGAAATACGACTGCTGTGAAGTGCACTAGTCTCACACAGCTAGTAAAATACAAGTAAAAACACTCGAATCTGGTGCTCTGCAATCAGAAAGTGGTCTATCTAGTTCCCCACAAACAGCAGCAACATTTCCAGCACGCAACAAGTATAAATATACCATATCGGTATACTCAGCGTCTCTAAATACGTGTGGCATGTTTGAACGATATAGTGGAATTGTGCAACAAATCACAAACACAGGCGAAAAATACAGTTTGTGAACGCGTGCATAGCTTCATAACTTGATCTTCAAAACCGAAATCACAACCGACAAACAAACTCATTGCTACGTGATATGAAAGTTGTCTCTGTAATCAGCTGTATCTCCCTAACGAGTAAACATTGAATATATTTTGCTTGCAATTTTTTGTTCCATTTAGTCTATACTAAATACTGACTATTCACCTTGAAACTCCCTGTATACTTTTGTTGTTACCTCGTACAACTGACCGAATATTCCTGTGTAAGCGCCTAATTACGAGTAGTTATCGTAATGATCGCTATCCCTGGTATACGACGAAGGCTACATAATTGCCACACAGTCATTTTCGCACACAGGTTTTCTAAGTTCAGAGAACAGGGCAGACTCTAATTCTTGGAAGGAAAAACTGCCTCTAAAATATGGAAGAAGCAGGAATGATCAACGGTATGAGGATATAGAAGGTAATTAAATCAGCTGCATTAAAGACACTCAGTGAGTATCCACGTAATATATGAGCAGCAAAAACAAAATATCAAAATGATTTCTCTACTGGCAAAAGATTCTTTATTAATTGCGCATTCGGATCTCGGGAAGGGAATAACCAATAGACAGACAAGATTGAGGAAAAGGCTGAGTAACCAACGAAAGTATAACATTCTACGAATCGGAGAGCGAAATTTCTGAAACATGATATGGAGCAAGTTAGAAAACCTGAAAATGGAAATTTAATTGATGATCAATTAAAACTCTCAACTGCCGACAGGTGTTGTTGAACAGTGTAGAACGGCAACTTCCTGTCGTTAATTGGAGTGCGGTGTGGCGTACGGTCCTCCATGGCCATGTGCGTACATCGATCGTGTTGACACCGTACATGGTCGTCAACTGGAAGCGTCCGACGAACGAGCAAAGTCATTTGGTTGAATCACCCATGTATCAACGATGCGGCAGGGTTGGTACGAACGACCACCAGTTAGTCTGCATCGCGGCTTTGGATGTGTGGCACGGAAGATCATAAAGTTCATGTGGTGCACTATGCATGCAAAAATCTCTTCCAAGGTTTTGAATTATACACTCCTGGAAATTGAAATAAGAACACCGTGAATTCATTGTCCCAGGAAGGGGAAACTTTATTGACACATTCCTGGGGTCAGATACATCACATGATCACACTGACAGAACCACAGGCACATAGACACAGGCAACAGAGCATGCACAATGTCGGCACTAGTACAGTGTATATCCACCTTTCGCAGCAATGCAGGCTGCTATTCTCCCATGGAGACGATCGTAGGGATGCTGGATGTAGTCCTGTGGAACGGCTTGCCATGCCATTTCCACCTGGCACCTCAGTTGGACCAGCGTTCGTGCTGGACGTGCAGACCGCGTGAGACGACGCTTCATCCAGTGCCAAACATTCTCAATGGGGGACAGATCCGGAGATCTTGCTGGCCAGGGTAGTTGACTTATACCTTCTAGAGCACGTTGGGTGGCACGGGATACATGCGGACGTGCATTGTCCTGTTGGAACAGCAAGTTCCCTTGCCGGTCTAGGAATGGTAGAACGATGGGTTCGATGACGGTTTGGATGTACCGTGCACTATTCAGTGTCCCCTCGACGATCACCAGTGGTGTACGGCCAGTGTAGGAGATCGCTTTCCACACCATGATGCCGGGTGTTGGCCCTGTGTGCCTCGGTCGTATGCAGTCCTGATTGTGGCGCTCACCTGCACAGCGCCAAACACGCATACGACCATCATTGGCACCAAGGCAGAAGCGACTCTCATCGCTGAAGACGACACGTCTCCATTCGTCCCTCCATTCACGCCTGTCGCGACACCACTGGAGGCGGGCTGCACGATGTTGGGGCGTGAGCGGAAGACGGCCGAACGGTGTGCGGGACCGTAGCCCAGCTTCATGGAGACGGTTGCGACTGGTCCTCGCCGATACCCCAGGAGCAACAGTGTCCCTAATTTGCTGGGAAGTGGCGGTGCGGTCCCCTACGGCACTGCGTAGGATCCTACGGTCTTGGCGTGCATCCGTGCGTCGCTGCGGTCCGGTCCCAGGTCGACGGGCACGTGCACCTTCCGCCGACCACTGGCGACAACATCGATGTACTGTGGAGACCTCACGCCCCACGTGTTGAGCAATTCGGCGGTACGTCCACCCGGCCTCCCGCATGCCCACTATACGCCCTCGCTCAAAGTCCGTCAACTGCACATACGGTTCACGTCCACGCTGTCGCGGCATGCTACCAGTGTTAAAGACTGCGATGGAGCTCCGTATGCCACGGCAAACTGGCTGACACTGACGGCGGCGGTGCACAAATGCTGCGCAGCTAGCGCCATTCGACGGCCAACACCGCGGTTCCTGGTGTGTCCGCTGTGCCGTGCGTGTGATCATTGCTTGTACAGCCCTCTCGCAGTGTCCGGAGCAAGTATGGTGGGTCTGACACACCGGTGTCAATGTGTTCTTTTTTCCATTTCCAGGAGTGTATACCATATCGGTATACTCAGCGTCTCTAAATACGTGTGGCATGTTTGAACGATATAGTGGAATTGTGCAACAAATCACAAACACAGGCGAAAAATACAGTTTGTGAACGCGTGCATAGCTTCATAACTTGATCTTCAAAACCGAAATCACAACCGACAAACAAACTCATTGCCACGTGATATGAAAGTTGTCTCTGTAATCATCTGTATCTCCCTAACGAGTAAACATTGAATATATTTTGCCTGCAATTTTTTGTTCCATTTAGTCTATACCAAATACTGACTATTCACCTTGAAACTCCCTGTATACTTCTCTACCTGCAGTATATTGTTGTTACCTCGTACAACTGACCGAATATTCCTCTGTAAGCGCCTAATCACGACTAGGTATCGTAATGATCACTATCCGAGGTATACGACGAAGGCTACATAATTGCCACACAGTCATTTTCGCATACAGGTTTTCTAAGTTCAGACAACAGGGCAGACTCTAATTCTTGGAAAGAAAAACTGCCTCTAAAATATGGAAGAAGCAGGAATGATCAACGGTATGAGGATATAGAAGGTAATTAAATCAACTGCATTAAAGACACACAGTGAGTATCCACGTAATATGTGAGCAGCAAAAACAAAATATCACAATGATTTCTCTACTGGCAAAAGATTCTTTATTAGTTGCGCATTCGGATCTCGGAAAGGGAATAACCAATACACAGACAAGATTGAGTAAAAGGCTGAATAACCAACGAAAGTATAACATTCTACGAATCGGAGAGCGAAATTTCTGAAACCTGAATATGGAGCAAGTTAGAAAACCTGAAAATGGAAATTTAATTGATGATTAATTGAAACCCTCAGCTGCCGACAGGTGTTGTTGAACGGTGTGGAACGGAAACATCCTGTCGTTAATTGAAGTGCGGTGTGGCGTACGGTCCTCCATGGCCATGTGCGTACATCGATCGTGTTGACACCGTACGTGGTCGTCAACTGGAAGCGTCCGACGAACGAGCAAAGTCATTTGGTTGAATCACCCATGTATCAACGATGCGGCAGGGTTGGTACGAACGACCACCAGTTAGTCTGTATCGTGGCTTTGGATGTGTGGCACTATGCATGCAAAAATCTCTTCCAAGGTTTTGAATTATATATTAATACCTTCAGCTGCTGACGGGCGTCGATATACATGAATGGGGACAAGTGAAAATGTGTCCCCGACCGGTACTGCCAGAACTATATACTTATATGGATATGGTGTTTGTTCTTTCGGAGATGTCAGAAAGAACAGACACCATATACATATGTTTACTCTTCCAACACAGTGGCTTTTTTTCGGAGGAACCGTTTTTGACGCGTCGTAAGAGGAACACAGTGGCGTGGTCACTAGTATGACGGTCCTTTACATACAATGAGGTGACAAGTCATGGGGGGAAGGGAAGATTGGGTTTAACGTCCCTTCATCATCCAGGTCATTAGAGACGAGGACAAGCTCGGATTGAGTCAAAGATGGAGAAGGAAATCGTCCGTGAAAGGAAACCATCCCGACATTTACCTAGGCCGATTTAGGGAAATCACGAAAAACCTTAATCTGGATGGTCGTCCTCCCGTAAACGAGTCCAATGTTGTAACCACTGCGCACCTAGCTCGGTGACAAGTCATGAGATAGCGATATGCAAATATCCAGATGGCGGTAGTATCGCGTACACAAGCTATAAAAGGGCAGTGCATTGGCGGAGCCGTCATTTGTGCTCAGTTGATTCACGTGAAAGGTTTCCGACGTGACAATGCTCGCACGACGGGACTTAACAGATTACGAAAGCAGAATGGCAGTTGGAGCCAGACGCGTGGGACATTCAATTTCTGAAATCTTAGGCAATTCAATATTCCGAGATGCACAACCTCAAAAGTGCGTCGAGTATACCAAATTTCAGGCATCACCTCTCACCACGGACAACGTAGTGATCGACGTGCTTCACTTAACGACCTAGAGCAGCGGCGTTTGCGTAGCGATTTCAGTGTTAAAAGACGCGAAATAACCGCATAAATAATTTTGAGACGTACAACGAAAGTAACCGTTAGGACAGTGCGGTGAAATTTGGCGTTAATGGGCTATTGGCAGTCGACGATCGACGCTATTGCCTTGGCTAGCATCACGACATCGCCTGCAGCGCCCCTCCTGGGCCGATGACCATATTTGTTGTACTCTAGACGACTGGAAACCCGTGACCTTATCAGATGAGTCCCAATTTCAGTTCCTAACAGCTGATGGTAGGGTGCGAATGTGACGCAGACACCATGAAGAAGTGGCCCAAAGTTGTCAATAAGACACTGTGCTAGCTGATGGTGGCTCCATAATAGTGTGGGCTGTGTTTTTCATGGAATGGACTGGGTTATCTGGTCCGACTAAACCGAAAATTGACTGGAAATGGTTATGTTCGGCTACATGAAAACCATTTGCAGCCATTCATCGGACTTTACGTTCCCAAACAACGATGGAATTTTTGTAACTGACAATGCGCCATGTCACCGGGCAAAAATTGTTCGTGACTGGATTGAAGAACATTCTGGACAATTCAGTCGAATGATTTGGCCACCCAGACCGCCCGCTATGAATCCCATTGAACAATTATGAAAAACAGCGCGAGTAGACGATCAGGGAACACGTAACAGATGCGATTTTTTTAGTCATGTTTGTGAATTGTTGACTGGTCCAGAATGTGGCCTCAACTTTTTATTTTCCTGGACGAGAGATGTTGCACGTTCCAGATGACAGCCGGTTTCCTTGTAGGACAATTATAAGCTTATCCATACTACGGTTTCGTGAGTAATGAAGTTCCCGGTTTCTCCTACTTTCCTGCACTCACTGACGAGATGACGCTAAAAAACTGTATACTGTGGCCAGGACTCGGGTTCGACCCTGTACGGTTTGTTCCCCGAAATCCCACCGGCATTTCCGTAAAATTTTTTTTTATATAAAATCGGTAGGGCACTTTCAATGAAAGGCAAAACGATCCCGAACTCTAGTCCCGGACCGGCACACGGTTTTAATCTGGCAGGGAATTTCGTTTCTTCTTTTGGTTGCAAAATACATACATTTTTCCTATTTGACTATTTTTCTTGAATCAGAACAGTGATTTGTAAAAGATGATAGGAAACCCTCATTTTTTATGATACCGATGATGACAGCAACAATGATATGCTATATTTTTCCTTGCTCGAACACATTCGCAGATGTCATTGTGCACTGACATTTGGGATACAATAAAATACTTTTTGAGAAAGAAAAGTAATTCATGAAAATCGTCCATCTGTAATGCCTTTATGAATGTCACATTTAATTACAGGTTGTAATTTGCTCGCATATCGCACAAAAGATGAAAGCAACGAAATAATAATACCAGATAATTAGTTACGAATGACGCTAATTGACCTACGAACTACATGTGATTACGCTTATATTCGTTGCAAAGCTTTGTGGTTAACAATTGCTGATATCCCCTCTGAAACTTAAGTAATTAAATTTTGTTTCGATTCAGTACAAAAAACCTGTATGTTTACATTTATAATTCAGATTACTGCGTGTATTTCTCTTAAAGTATAGTTTACAGAAGTGAGAAACTCAGATTGCTATATTAAATGAGTACAGCACAGTAAATGTTCACACATTTTTCAAGTACAATTCCAGGAATATAGGCATGGACATAGGACGTTGTCTTAGATCCTCAATGGTCGAGGTAAAATATTGTCGAACTTGTACTTTCAAGGTGAAAAAGTTTATTAGGTGACACGTATGTCGGAATATTGTTGAAACGGTTTCTGCCATCGCAATTAGGGCAATGCAGGCGGTGTGGTAGATATTTTTGACGTACGCCATGCCATACGGTCATCTGCCAAGAAACCATAGGACGTTTCTCGCAACGACGCGTCTTACGTTTCGGTTTATCCTAGACGAAACTCACATCACGCATACAATAACTTACTTAATACTCAGTTTTCAATTATTTCAAACACTGTACGCAGTTGCTGCGAAATATGGGTGGAAGGGGCTTGTGACGTTATCGAAGGTGGATAATCAGGCAACGGAAGAGATTGTGCTAACTGTACTCTGAGATATACCTGAAAGGTGTTGTTAATAGAGCCAGGGGAACAACGCAATGGAAGAAGTAGAAGACGCCTCAAGGAAAGAGCAGGATTTAACAGTGACGATTAATAGAAAATAATAGAAATAAGAAGTAATCGATCAAAAATTTAATTTCAGAAATTTAATGTTAGGTCAATAATTGTCAGAGTATATGAAATAGAAACAGAAATTACAAAAGTCACAGTTGATAAAGACTTTTATTCGTAACAAGAAAAAAGTGTCATGTAGAAAATGTATGTAAGGTACGCGCCAGTGTTATTAAAAATTGCTAAAAGAAGAATACTATACGGGATAGAGCTGAGCTCTATATCGCAATGTAGTTCCACGCAATTCAAAAGTTATTAGTAAAGTGCTTCCGTGTCTTTTGCCGACTTGTTGCTTCTCGTTTCACGCACAACATTTCGACAGCCGATTCTGTCTTGTACAAATTTTGAAAATACTGTGTATAATTATCGATATTACCTATATCTATCTTATCTAACTTATTTTGCTGGTTTTTTATAATGTGACTACTGAATCACCATTGTCTTTGATGTAACATCTATGTGTTTTACACATGACTTGCGTCAATTTATATCATTGCAATTAATCTAGGGACATAATTTTAATTATAACTTTATGTAAGAATGGAAACGTTAAGACTTTACTTGTAATACTGGTTCATGCATAGGGAAAGTATGTTTTTAATCGTGTAAAGCTTGGAGGACAGTCCCCCCGCAACGAAATTGGCTTGACGGGAATAGAAAAGGTGGATTTGGTAGCCGGCCGCGGTGGTCTAGCGGTTCTAGGCGCTCAGTCCGGAACCGCGCGACTGCTACGGTCGCAGGTTCGAATCCTGCCTCGGGCATGGAAGTGTGTGATGTCCTTAGGTTAGGTAGGTTTAAGTAGTTCTAAGTTCTAGGGGACTGATGACCACAGATGTTAAGTCCCATAGTGCTCAGAGCCATTTGAACCATTTTTTGTGGATTTGGCGGTCGAACCGCAAGGCTGGTTTGTGGAAAGTGTTAGTGACTAGTGGCTAGCTCGCATCTAGTGAACGGTAAGAGGCAAGAAGTGCAGCAGGACAGTATAATAAAGTCCCACGTATGGAAGTAATTTGGCTTATTGTTGATGGTATACTTTGGTTAGCTTGTTCTATGAAAATCCGAGGCTAAAAAGAGAATTTTGAGAGCTTGTTACACAGCAAGAGCCATGGATACTTTTGTCGCCTCTTTGAGTAGCCACAGGACATCCACACAGTCACCACCTCCATGTCAGAGAACCAGTTGAGTACTGTATGACTGTATGGACTAGTTATGCTGTTTCTTCGTCAATATAAGCTTCTCTTTAAACTCTGTGTTGAGCACCCATATTTTATCCTTAGTCCTTTCCCTAGATAGGGTCCTACACCAAGAGCTACGCAGGTTTCGAGTATTCTGTTTCAGCGAGCTCAAAGGCACTTCAGTGCTGGGCCACCAACAAGTGCGAGCGTGCGAACTATTCAATGAAAGATCGTCGATATGGGCTTTCGGAGCCAAAGGCCCACTCGTGTACCCTTGATGACTGCACGGAACAGAACTTTACGCATCGCCTGGGCCCGTCAATACCGACGTTGGACTGTTGATGACTGGAAACATGTTGCCTGGTCGGACGAGTCTCGTTTCAAATTGTGTCAAGCGGATGGAGACAACGTCATGAATCCATGTACCATGCATGTCAGCAGGGGAGTGTGCAAGATGGTGGAGGCTATGTAATGGTGTGGGGCATGTGCAGTTGGATTGATATGAACCCCTCACTTGTCTAGATACCATTCTGACAGGTGAGACGTACGTAAGCATTCTGTTTGGGCACCTGCATTCATTCATGTCCATTGCGCATTCCGACAGACTTGGGGAGTTCCATCAGGACAATGCGACATCCCACAGGTCGAGAATTGCTACAGTGCGGCTCCAGGAACACTAGTCTGAGTTTAAACACTTCCGATGGCCACCAAACTCCCCAGACATGAACATTATTGAGAATATCTGGGATGCCTTGCAACGTGCTGTTCTCGTAGTCTTACGGATTTATGGACAGCCCTGCACGATTCATGGTGTCAGTTCCCTCCATCACTACTTCAGACATAAGTCGAGTCCGTGCCAAGTCGTGTTGCGGTACTTTTGCGTGCTCTACACGATATTAGGCAGGTGTACTAGTTTCTTTGGCTCTTCAGTGTATTATTGATGAACAAAATCTTTATAATGCGTATATGTTGCATTTCCCCCCCATGAACCATGGACCTTGCCGTTGGTGGGGAGGCTTGCGTGCCTCAGCGATACAGATGGCCGTACCGTAGGTGCAACCACAACGGAGGGGTATCTGTTAGGAGGCCAGACAAACATGTGGTTCCTGAAGAGGGGCAGCAGCCTTTTCAGTAGTTGCAGGGGCAACAGTCTGGATGATTGACTGATCTGGCCTTGTAACATTAACCAAAACGGCCTTGCTGTGCTGGTACTGCGAACGGCTGAAAGCAAGGGGAAACTACGGCCGTAATTTTTCCCGAGGACATGCAGCTCTACTGTATGATTAAATGATGATGGCGTCCTCTTGGGTAAAATATTCCGGAGGTAAAATAGTCCCCCATTCGGATCTCCGGGCGGGGACTACTCAAGAGGACGTCGTTATCAGGAGAAAGAAAACTGGCGTTCTACGGATCGGAGCGTGGAATGTCAGATCACTTAATCGTGGAGGTAGGTTAGAAAATTTGAAAAGGGAAATGGATAGGTTAAAGTTAGATATAGTGGGAATTAGTGAAGTTCGGTGGCAGGAGGAACAAGACTTTTGGTCTGGTGATTACAGGGTTATAAATACAAAATCAAATAGGGGTAATGCAGGAGTAGGTTTAATAATGAATAAAAAAATAGGAGTGCGGGTTAGCTACTACAAACAGCATAGTGAACGCATTATTGTGGCCAAGATAGACACAAAGCCCATGCCTACTACAGTAGTACAAGTTTATATGCCAACTAGCTCTGCAGATGATGAAGAAATAGATGAAATGTATGACGAGATAAAAGAAATTATTCAGGTAGTGAAGGGAGACGAAAATTTAATAGTCATGGGTGACTGGAATTCATCAGTAGGAAAAGGGAGAGAAGGAAACATAGTAGGTGAATATGGATTGGGGGGAAGGAATGAAAGAGGAAGCCGCCTTGTAGAATTTTGCACAGAGCATAGCTTAATCATAGCTAACACTTGGTTCAAGAATCATGAAAGGAGGCTGTATACATGGAAGAAGCCTGGAGATACTAAAAGGTATCAGATAGATTATATAATGGTAAGACAGAGATTTAGGAACCAGGTTTTAAATTGTAAGACATTTCCAGGAGCAGATGTGGATTCTGACCACAATCTATTGGTTATGAACTGCAGATTGAAACTGAAGAAACTGCAAAAAGGTGGGAATTTAAGGAGATGGGACCTGGATAAACTGAAAGAACCAGAGGTTGTAGAGAGTTTCAGGGAGAGCATAAGGGAACAATTGACAGGAATGGGGGAAAGAAATACAGTAGAAGAAGAATGGGTAGCTCTGAGGGATGAAGTGGTGAAGGCAGCAGATGATCAAGTAGGTAAAAAGACGAGGGCTAATAGAAATCCTTGGGTAACAGAAGAAATATTGAATTTAATTGATGAAAGGAGAAAATATAAAAATGCAGTAAATGAAGCAGGCAAAAAGGAATACAAACGTCTCAAAAATGAAATCGACAGGAAGTGCAAAATGGCTAAGCAGGGATGGCTAGAGGACAAATGTAAGGATGTAGAGGCTTGTCTCACTGGGGGTAAGATAGATACTGCCTACAGGAAAATTAAAGAGACCTTTGGAGAGAAGAGAACCACTTGTATGAATATCAAGAGCTCAGATGGCAATCCAGTTCTAAGCAAAGAAGGGAAGGCAGAAAGGTGGAAGGAGTATATAGAGGGTTTATACAAGGGCGATGTACTTGAGGACAATATTATGGAAATGGAAGAAGATGTAGATGAAGACGAAATGGGAGATAAGATACTGCGTGAAGAGTTTGACAGAGCACTGAAAGACCTGAGTCGAAACAAGGCCCCGGGAGTAGACAACATTCCATTAGAACTACTGATAGCCTCGGGAGAGCCAGTCATGACAAAACTCTACCATCTGGTGAGCACGATGTATGAGACAGGCGAAATACCCTCAGACTTCAAGAAGAATATAATAATTCCAATCCCAAAGAAAGCAGGTGTTGACAGATGTGAAAATTACCGAACTATCAGTTTAATAAGTCACAGCTGCAAAATACTAACGCGAATTCTTTACAGACGAATGGAAAAACTGGTAGAAGCGGACCTCGGGGAAGATCAGTTTGGATTCCGTAGAAATGTTGGAACACGTGAGGCAATACTGACCTTACGACTTATCTTGGAAGAAAGATTAAGAAAAGGCAAACCTACGTTTCTAGCATTTGTAGACTTAGAGAAAGCTTTTGACAATGTTGACTGGAATACTCTCTTTCAAATTCTGAAGGTGGCAGGGGTAAAATACAGGGAGCGAAAGGCTATTTACAATTTGTACAGAAACCAGATGGCAGTTATAAGAGTCGAGGGGCATGAAAGGGAAGCAGTGGTTGGGAAAGGAGTGAGACAGGGTTGTAGCCTCTCCCCGATGTTATTCAATCTGTATATTGAGCAAGCAGTAAAGGAAACAAAAGAAAAATTCGGAGTAGGTATTAAAATTCATGGAGAAGAAGTAAAAACTTTGAGGTTCGCCGATGACATTGTAATTCTGTCAGAGACAGCAAAGGACTTGGAAGAGCAGTTGAACGGAATGGACAGTGTCTGGAAAGGAGGATATAAGATGAACATCAACAAAAGCAAAACAAGGATAATGGAATGTGGTCGAATTAAGTCGGGTGATGCTGAGGGAATTAGATTAGGAAATGAGACACTTAAAGTAGTAAAGGAGTTTTGCTATTTAGGGAGTAAAATAACCGATGATGGTCGAAGTAGAGAGGATATAAAATGTAGACTGGCAATGGCAAGGAAAGCGTTTCTCAAGAAGAGAAATTTGTTAACATCGAGTATAGATTTAGGTGTCAGGAAGTCGTTTCTGAAAGCATTTGTATGGAGTGTAGCCATGTATGGAAGTGAGACATGGACGGTAACTAGTTTGGACAAGAAGAGAATAGAAGCTTTCGAAATGTGCTACAGAAGAATGCTGAAGATAAGATGGGTAGATCACGTAACTAATGAGGAGGTATTGAATAAGATTGGGGAGAAGAGAAGTTTGTGGCACAACCTGACTAGAAGAAGGGATCGGTTGGTAGGACATGTTTTGAGGCATCAAGGGATCACAAATTTAGCATTGGAGGGCAGCGTGGAGGGTAAAAATCGTAGAGGGAGACCAAGAGATGAATACACTAAGCAGATTCAGAAGGATGTAGGTTGCAGTAGGTACTGGGAGATGAAGAAGCTTGCACAGGATAGAGTAGCATGGAGAGCTGCATCAAACCAGTCTCAGGACTGAAGACCACAACAACAACATGTTGCATTTATTAGACTTATGGAAAGCGCTACGAACATAAGCACCAACCAAATCTTTTTCTTGATTACTGACATGAGAGCGTTTGACTATGTTTTTATGTTATGTAAGTGGGAATATACAAGGTGTCTCTCCTCTCGTCAGGGTCACTTCCTCCGAAGTTACAGTAGATGTTTGTAATTTAGTTTCTTCACTGTGTAACTATTCAGACCAAAAGAATATGGGTCGTACAAAAGCGGAAGTTTACGTGTCCATTCGACAGAGCGATCTCAAATGACCCTTTTTCGATATTTGCTTTATCGATATGTATAAAGAGGGCCAGTAAAACACAAAGCCTAACCAGTAGTGCAGCAGCGACAGCCCCGCTGTATCCGGCGGTGCTACCTCTATGCGGTACTGGTTAGTCTTCGTGTTGTACTGGCCCTCTTTATACATATCGATAAAACAAATATCCAAAAAGGGTCATTTGAGATCACTCAGTCGAATGGGAGCGTAAACGTCCGCACGGGAAACCTTTTTCTTTGTAACGGGAAACAAACCGACACTTTCTTCGTCACAGGACCTCTGCCGAAAAATTAGAGAAAATATGTCTGACTTTGTAGCAACACTAGGTATATACCAATTTTAAAGACACTTTAAAGAAAAATATTCCGCCAGTGATTTTATCCCCGTACATGTATTTAAGCTCAGTTATCACATTTAAATAACATTTATGTTTGTGCAGTGTCAAGATGAAATGAAATTGCACTTTTTTTTATGTCGGCTTTACGTATTGAAATCTGCCTCTGGAAGGGGTTTAATATCCAGAGAAAGGGAGATAGCGTTGCTCACGTCCGTAGGTTTAACCTTAAAATACCCTACACGTGCCTCCTGGGTGTTGCTAAGTGAGAAACAGTGATTACAGGCAGCCAGACTATCCATAGGATCTCCTGGCAATGACATATCAACTAAATAGCAGAAACAGTTCTTTTCAGAGCCCATTAACAAGAAACATTGGACCAACTATCACATTCCTTCAACTGAATATCGAAAGCATTAGCAGGGAAAAGTGTGACTACCTGTCACAATTTTTGCTGGGCAATAATATCGATGTCGTCGTCATTCAGGAAACTCGCGTTTCCAGCGAATAAATATTCCGAAGCCGAGGTCGAATTCCTGGATATTCTGCATTTGGTGTAACTTTCCACGAGGTGTATGGAATTGCTACGTATGTCCGTAACAATATAAACGAAGCTTCACTGATTTCTGTAAGTGTGGAGGCAGATATACATACAGTTGTCACGCAGTTGCACGGTATTACTATTACAAATGTTTACAAACCACCCGTCCGATTTTGTCCTACACGCAGCAGAACACCCTGCAATTTACATAGGAGACTTCAATAGTCACCATGAACTTTGGAAGTACTCTCAAAATGATAAAAATGGGAGCATGCTTGCAGAATGGATTGAAGAGAATAATCTTCATCTAGTGTTTGATGCAAAGATCAAGGCACTTTCGGGTCGGTTGCTTGGGACAAGGATTCAAATCCTGACTTATGCTTTGTTAGCTGCAACGAAAGTGGCTTCCCATCAACGCCACAAGGAAAGTGACCGATTCCTTTCCTCACAGCCAACACAGACCTGTAATAATAACAACTGGCTGCACAGTTCATGTCATACGATCAACCACGCATGCTCGATGGAGTTTTCAGAAAGCTGACTGGACAAAGTTTTCAACGGAACTGGATTAGACCATTCGCTGGATACCTCTACATCTACATGGATACTCTGCAACTCACATTTAAGTGCCTGGCAGAGGGTTCTTCGAACCATCTTCACAATTCTCTATTATTCCAATCTCGTATAGCACGCGGGAAGAATGAACACCTATATCTTTCCGTACGAGCTCTGATTTCCCTTATTTTACGTTTGTCGTCGTTCCTCCCTAAGTAAGTCGGTGTCAACAAAATATTTTCGCATTCGGAGGAGAAAGTTTGTGAATGGAATTTCGTGAGAACATTCCGTCGCAACAAAAAACGCCTTTCTTTTAATGATTTCCAGCCCAAATCCTTTATCATTTCTGTGACACAATACAAAACGTGCTGCCTTTCTTTGAACTTCAGTCAGTCCTATCTGCTAAATATCCCACACCGCGCAGTAGTATTCTAAAAGAGGATGGACAAGCGTAGTGTAGGCAGTCTCCTTAGTAGGTCTGTTACATTTTCTAAGTGTCCTGCCAATGAAACGCAGTCTCTGGTTAGCCTTCCCCACAACATTTCCTGTGTGTTCCTTCCAATTTAAAATGTTCGTAATTGTAATTCCTAGGTATTAAGTTGAATTTACGGCCTTTATATTTGACTGATTTATCGTGTAACCGAAGTTAAACGGATTCCTTTTAGCACTCATGTGGATAACATTACACTTTTCCTTATTTAGCGTCAACTGCCACTTTTCGCACCATTCAGATATCGTTTCTAAATCGTTTTGCAGTTTGTTTTGATCTTCTGATAACTTTATTAGTCAATAAACGACAGCGTCATCTGCAAACAACCGAAGACGGCTGCGCAGATTGTTTCCCAAAATCTTTATGTAAATAAGGAACAGCAACTGGCCTATAACACTACCTTGGGGAACGCCAGAAATCACTTCTGTTTTACTCGATGAATTTTCGTCAATTACAACGAACTGTGACCTCTCTGACAGGAAATCACAGATCCAGTTACATAACTGAGATGATATTCCATAAGCACGCAATTTCACTACGAGCCGCTTGTGTGGTATAGTGTCAAAAACCTTCCGGAAATCCAGAAATACGGAATCGATCTGAAATCCGTTGTCAATAGCACACAGCACTTCATATGAATAAAGAGCTAGTTGTGTTTCACAAGAACGATGTTTTCTAACCCCATGTTGACTGTGTGTCAATAGGCCGTTTTCTACGAGGTAATTAATTACGTTCGAACACAATATATGTTCTTAAATCCTACTGCATATCGACGTTAACGATATAGATCTTTAATTTAGTGGATTACTCCTACTACCTTTCTTGAATATTGGTGTGACCTATGCAACTTTCCAGTCTTTGGGTACGGATCTTTCGTCGAGCGAACGGTTGTATATGATGAGGTATGGAGCTAATGCATCAGCATACTCCGAAAGGAATCTAATTGGTGTACAGTCTGGACCAGAAGACTTTCTTTTATTAAGTGATTTAAGTTGTTGCACTATTCCGAGGATATTTACTTCTACGTTACTCACGTTGGCAGCTGTTCTTGATTCGAATTCTGGAATATTCATTTCGTCTTCTTTTGCGAAGGCATTTCGGAAGGCTGTGTTTACTAAATCTGCTTTGGCAGCACTGTCTTCGATAGTATCTCCATTGCTATCGCACAGAGAGGGCATTGATTGATTCTTGCCGCTAACCTACTTCACATACGACCAGAATCGCTTTGGATTTTCTGCCAGGTTTCGAGACAAAGTTTCGTAGTGGAAACTGTTATAAGCATCTCACATTGATGTCGGCACTAAATTTCGAGCTTCTGTAAAAGATCGCCAATCTTCGGGATTTTGCGTCTGTTTAAATTTGGCATGTTTGTTTCGTTGTTTCTGCAACAGTGTTCTAACCCGTTTTGTGTACCAAGGAGGATCAGCTCCGTCGTTTGTTAATTTATTTGGTATAAATCTTTCAATTTTTGTTGATACTATTTCTTTGAGTCTAAGCCACATCTGGTCTACACTTATATTATTAATTTGGAATGAGTGGAGTTTGTCTCTCAGGAAGGCGTCTAGTGAATTTTTATCTGCTTTTTTGAGTGGGTATATTTTTTCGCTGATTTTTCGAGGATTTGGGGATTACAATATTCAATCTTGCTACGACAGTCCTGTGTTCACTAATCCCTGAAGCGGTTTGGATGCTCGTTATTAACTCAGGATTATTTGTTGCTAAGAGGTCAAGTGTGTTTTCACAACAGTTTACTATTCGCGTGGGCCCATGAACTAATTGCTCGAGATAATTTTCGGAGAATGCGTTTAGCACAATTTCGGATGATATTTTTTGCGTACTTGCGGAATTAAACATGTATTTTCGCCAACATATCGAGGGTAAATTAAATTCATCACCAACTATTATCGTATGATTCGGGTACGTGTTTGAAATCAAACTCAAGTTTTCTTTGAACGTTTCAGCAACTGTATCATCTGAATTGGGAGGTCGGTAAAAGGATAGAATTATTATTTTATTCCGGTTGCCAACAATGACCTCTGCCCACACTAACTCACAGGATGTATCTACTTCAATTTCGCGACAAGTTAAACTACTTCTGACAGCAACAAACACGTCTCCGCCAACCCGTTTAGCCTATCCTTTCAGAACACCGTTAGGTTCTTCGCAAAAATTTCGACTGAGCTTATACCGGCTTTAGCCAGCTTTCAGTGTCTATAACGATTTGAGCATCAGTGCTTTCTATTAGCGCTTGGAGCTCTGGTACTTTCCCAACACAGCTAAGACAATTTACAACTGTTATAACAATGGTTCCTGTATCTACCTCCATCACAAAAGAACTGTCAACGCTTCATTGCTGCAGTAACAGCAACAGCTAAAAAGTGTATGCCAAGAGGATACCGAAATGAATACGTTCCAGGATGGAATGATGAAAGTGAAACTCTGTACCAACACTTCCTGCAAAGTGGTGACCAAGAGATAGCTACGGAACTCTTGTCCAGCTTGGACATGTCTCGGAGGCAGAAATGGGCAGAAACAGTTGAAAATATGGACTTTACCCACTCGAGCAGGAAAGCATGGAGTCTTCTGAGAAAACTGGAAGGAAGTTCACCAGCATGCAGAATGAATTCCGAAGTAACACAGACCAAATAGCTATCCACATCATTACTACCTCAAGAGTGCCACCTGACAAGAAACATACAAGACACATCAGACGACAGCTTCGTGACCTGAAAAAGATGGCATCTCCCTCATCCCTTCACAGTTTCAGACATTGACTCTGGACTGAAGGACCTAAAACCTCTTAAGGCACCTAGATTCGATGGTATCCATCCAGAATTCCCGGTCCATATGGGAGGAAAAGCTAAGAAATTGCTGGCAGAATTATTCACTGACATCCTGCTGAGCTGACTGGTCAACTTCCATTGGAGCTTAAAGGGGCGAAGATAATATCTGTTCTGAAAGCTGGCAAACCCAGCAACATGGCAGAAAGCTATCGTCCCATTGCCCTACTTAGCTGCTGCTACAAGCTTTTTGAAAGGTCAATATATAACAGAATAAGTAGCACTATCCTAGAGAACGTCCCAGTAGATCAGGCAGGCTTCAGACCAGGGCGTACCTTCTGCGACCAAGTATTGTCTCTCACATCCTTCATAGAGTCAGGATACCAAATGAAGCAGTAAAGATCTGTGGCGTTTGTTGATCTAACTGCCGCCTTCGACACCGTGTGGAGGGAAGGCCTCCGCATCATACCCTGCACAACAATGGCTCGACTGATTAACAGCATGCTAAGCGATCGGAAGTTCCAGGTAATCACTGGAAGCTACATAAGTAAGGAGAGGAAGCTGAACAACGAATTGGCTGAAGGATCAGTTCTTTCACCATTACTGTTCAACCTATGTCTATCTGACCTACACTTCGTCCAGAAAATATTGCTATGCCGATGACCTGGCTCTAGTTAGGAACTGAAGACAACAGTAGAGATTCTAACCAATGACCTGTCTGCATTAGATAATTACTTCAAAATCTGGAGAGTAAAACAGAAGTGTGCTGCTTCCATTTAAATAATCAGTTGGCGAATGTAAAACTGGAAGTAAATTTCAGAGGCAGAATTCTTCGTCATAATTGGAACCCAAAATATCTTGGTGTCATCCTGGACCGTACACTATGCTTCAAACAACACCTTCTTAACTTGGCTCAAAAGGTGAGGACTCGAAACAACATCCTCCATAAGCCCCCACTACCTGGGGATCTCCAGCAACTACCTTGCGATCTTCAGCTCTGGGTTTGGTGTACTCAAGTGCTGAGTATTGTGCACCTGTTTGGACGAACAGTCACCATACAAGGCTTGTTGACACCCAGCTGAATACGACAATGCGCATAATATCTGGCGCTATCAGATCTACTCCAGTTTATTGGCTTCCACTGTTAACCGGTATAATGCCTCCTGATCTACGCAGATGTACTGCCCTTATGAGAGAATTCCACAAGATCTCCAGGAATTCTAACCTACACGTGCATAGCGACCTGCCACTTTTAAATCGTAAGAGACTGAAATCACGCCTTCCAACTCTCTGCGATGCTGCTGACTTGGTTGCTAAGGATTTCAAACCTCTTGAAGAATGGAAAGGTCGGTGGGAAGCAGTGACTGAAGTGCTCCTGCATAACAAATTCTCAGGTGCTAAACTTCCAAGTGGATTCTACCTACCACGCAAGACCTGGACTACTCTCAAAAGAATCCATACCGGCCATGGTCGATACAGGGATGCTCTCTTTAAGTGGAAGAAGCTGCCTAACCCAGCCTGTGACTGCGGGGCTCCATACCAGACTGTTCACAACATCGTCAGTGAATACAGGATTCGAGCCTATCACGGTGCTGAAGAGGAATACCTCCTACCATCTCCAGATGCAGTGCGCTGGATTCAAGGACTGGATATTCAGTTGTAAAGACAAACTTAAGTTTCTTGTGTGTCAATATGTACATATGTATACGTAATTTAATTTTATGATGTGTCTGTATTAGCCATATGCTAAATAAATAAATAAATCCAGAGAAATGTAAAAAAATCTTCAACAGTTTTCTAATATAAGTTTTATCACTGTGTTGTAGATTTCATACTGTCGAGATACAGTACGTAAGTGGTGCTACAACCCGTCATCCACGCAGTCTTGAGCGGTTACCCCTCCCGTCGCAACTGGACACAGAGTGCAGCCGACGACCTTCAAAAGGAATCTTCACATTGTTAAAAGGGGCACCGGCGCGTAACATTTGTCAGAATTAATGGTTCCCATCCATTTTTACGTGCTCTAGAAAGGCAGTGCCGTTTCAGCTGGATTAGAAATCAGTTCGAGTCCTGAAGGGATAGTCTTTGATACTCTAGTTGTTGGGAGGGAGCTGTTTTATGTGCGGTAAGCCGTAATTTTAGTATACCGCCAACTAAATCTGTGGCTTCGAGTATCCTGCCCAAAAAAATATTGGGAGGATCTGGTTTACTATTTTCGTAGCTGACAAGTTAAGTTTCATTCCCGGAGGGTGCGTGAAAGTTCCTGTTTAAGTTCATTGTGTCGAGAGTTTTGAACTTCGGAGCTGTGATTATGTGATGGCTCCAAGTACCACGCTAAACGTCTCTCAAACATACAGCTTCGTTTTTGAAATCAAACTGCATGTATCGAACACACTGAAGCCTGAATGCAGGCTTTGGGGTTTTGAAACTAAACTGGAAGATCCTTTTTTTAAATCCTTGAAATCATAGTGGGTAAATATCTCCGAAAAGATGGAAATGGAAGAGTTTTGATCTTCAGACTCCGTTCATCCTAGGTTTCGAGAAGTTCAGTGGTGGTAGTCTAGATGTGTTGAGCAAAAATAAGTGAAAAATCCAGGTCATTTGGTATGTGGCAATGACCACCACCGGGGGAAAGGTATGTAACTCTTCAAAAATTTTTGAGAACGTGCACCACAGAGAATAGGAAGTAAATCACTGTTTTATTTTTGTTTTTCCCAAGACAATTGCCACTTATTAAAACAAGCTGTTAACTCTGAGTGCGGGATGCTACACTCCTGGAAATGGAAAAAAGAACACATTGACACCGGTGTGTCAGACCCACCATACTTGCTCCGGACACTGCAAGAGGGCTGTACAAGCAACGATCACACGCACGGCACAGCGGACACACCAGGAACCGCGGTGTTGGCCGTCGAATGGCGCTAGCTGCGCAGCATTTGTGCACCGCCGCCGTCAGTGTCAGCCAGTTTGCCGTGGCATACGGAGCTCCATCGCAGTCTTTAACACTGGTAGCATGCCGCGACAGCGTGGGCGTGAACCGTATGTGCAGTTGACGGACTTTGAGCGAGGGCGTATAGTGGGCATGCGGGAGGCCGGGTGGACGTACCGCCGAATTGCTCAACACGTGGCGCGTGAGGTCTCCACAGTACATCGATGTTGTCGCCAGTGGTCGGCGGAAGGTGCACGTGCCCGTCGACCTGGGACCGGACCGCAGCGACGCACGGATGCACGCCAAGACCGTAGGATCCTACGCAGTGCCGTAGGGGACCGCACCGCCACTTCCCAGCAAATTAGGGACACTGTTGCTCCTGGGGTATCGGCGAGGACCATTCGCAACCGTCTCCATGAAGCTGGGCTACGGTCCCGCACACCGTTAGGCCGTCTTCCGCTCACGCCCCAACATCGTGCAGCCCGCCTCCAGTGGTGTCGCGACAGGCGTGAATGGAGGGACGAATGGAGACGTGTCGTCTTCAGCGATGAGAGTCGCTTCTGCCTTGGTGCCAATGATGGTCGTATGCGTGTTTGGCGCCGTGCAGGTGAGCGCCACAATCAGGACTGCATACGACCGAGGCACACAGGGCCAACACCCGGCATCATGGTGTGGGGAGCGATCTCCTACACTGGCCGTACACCACTGGTGATCGTCGAGGGGACACTGAATAGTGCGCGGTGCATCCAAACCGTCATCGAACCCATCGTTCTACCATTCCTAGACCGGCAAGGGAACTTGCTGTTCCAACAGGACAATGCACGTCCGCATGTATCCCGTGCCACCCAACGTGCTCTAGAAGGTGTAAGTCAACTACCCTGGCAGCAAGATCTCCGGATCTGTCCCCCATTGAGCATGCTTGGGAGTGGATGAAGCGTCGTCTCACGCGGTCTGCACGTCCAGCACGAACGCTGGTCCAACTGAGGCGCCAGGTGGAAATGGCATGGCAAGCCGTTCCACAGGACTACATCCAGCATCTCTACGATCGTCTCCATGGGAGAATAGCAGCCTGCATTGCTGCGAAAGGTGGATATACACTGTACTAGTGCCGACATTGTGCATGCTCTGTTGCCTGTGTCTATGTGCCTGTGGTTCTGTCAGTGTGATCATGTGATGTATCTGACCCCAGGAATGTGTCAATAAAGTTTCCCCTTCCTGGGACAATGAATTCACGGTGTTCTTATTTCAATTTCCAGGAGTGTATTTATGAAATGTAGCAGTATTGAGATAACTGTAGTGGGACCCTTATTTCCCTCGTTTTCCAAATATCTGTGTATTTTGACATTTCCTGCTCACAAATCATATATCCCAAAGACATAATACCACAACTGACACATGTAGTATACAACACTCATTGGTAAATGAAAAAGAGGTATATTCTGTATAAAATCAATCGACATGCGGTTAACATTTCCCTCTCTTGCCTGAGGTGATCAGCTTTATGTTACTCTTAAGCTTTTCTCTTCGTTTCTTGTTTAGCTACGTTTATTTTTTACCAAGCGAAATTCATTCTTTGCAAGTGTCACATCTGGGACATCCGAAATGGCTGCTGAAAGCTAGTTAGCCGTTAAGGGAACCGGCATGCACTCCTTGACAGTGAGGTCTTCACCAAACAGCGTCTATTGGGGTTATCTCTGAGTGAATAATGGGACTTCCGGGCAGGTAAGTACATGATGTGGGCCTCAATAACCTTTACAAGCTTTTCCGGCGCTTCGTGTGGCCGGTTGGAATATTTAACTCGACTGTCTGTTGGGGAACCCCCATAATGAACTACGTTACTTTACAGTCTTCTCAGTTTGTCACAATTAACTCCATGGAATCTTAAAAAAGTGTTTTTGCAAACAACTACTTCTTCTACTGTTACCTGCACTTTGCAGGTGAATGTCGCGACCCGAGGTATCATATTGTCTTCATCTTGCATTCCTGGTCCAAAATACGCAATACCATGTATGCATCAACAAACAACTGAGATGACTATCTTGGGTGTATTTAGTTGTTAAAGTCTTCAACGATACTGCGCCGGGCTTCTTCCTCCACTTCCCAAAGCAGCGCAGTCTCGGACGCCTGACCAAAAACAGACAGAAAATTATCTTTTGAAGATGAACAAGCCCACTTGCGTACCGTCAGCAACGCATGCCCTGGAGCCAAGACGCTAGTCACTATCTGCCCACCCAGATCAGGAATCGATGTCTGTGTGAACAAGGTCTGTAAATTGTTAGCTCAAGCCTGGTATCTACCATGCTGCTCCACTGCTGTCCACGTGCACTTGGCACTGCTCTTGCTGCCCACATCTATCTCTGTTGGTCCCACGCTGTCCATCCTTGACACCTCTTCATAGACTGCCTATCGCCAAGGCACCCACTTCCAGCCTCCCTGATAACAATGGCCTCTCAATTCTCTGTTCACACAGGCCATATTGCAGGCTGACACCAAACAGCCTCCAATGTTCGCAGGCGCAGTACCAGAATCTGCAGCTTGGATGCTGCACGACCAACTGCCAGAGCTCCAAACACTGGCTGTCCAAAGCTCCCTGTATACGACGCCACCCGCTAAAGTTGGTAGGTTGCTGACACGACTCATCTCCTTAGGCATCCACTATGATACCAGGCATCCAATTTCAGGCACCAGTGCTGGTGGTGTGTTCCCATCCTGGGAAACAGTACGCTGAACTTCAAAGTAGCCAAGTGCAGCACCAACGTGAAGCTACGAGTCATCATGAGTGGCAATGTAAGCAGCTTTGGTTGTAACAGCAAAGTGGGTCCAACTTAGAGAGAGCAC
This sequence comes from Schistocerca nitens, assembly GCF_023898315.1. NCBI lineage: Eukaryota > Metazoa > Arthropoda > Insecta > Orthoptera > Acrididae > Schistocerca > Schistocerca nitens. The sequence goes on from NC_064614.1 coordinate 28,478,668, forward strand.
CAGGGCTTCGGACAAGCAAGCAAGCTAGAAGTCTGAATTCTCAGTCTGGTTTCACAATCAATTATTTGAATAGACTATACAATCGCTCATTGCCAAAATCCTCACTGTCAAGGAGTGCATGACGATTCCACTAACGCATAACTAGTAAATGTGGCCTACAAACTTTGCGGACAGATTTCTAAAACTTTCAACAGCCATATCGGATGTCCGAGATCTGACATTTGTCTATCTCGTGAAGAGGCTGGTGCCTGGACTTAGCATGTGCCGTGGGCTGATAAATCACAGCACAGAATAAACAGCAAGAGATGATCCAGTCTATGAGAAAAATCCGATAGTTAATTTGAAACTGATGTGCTTCCTTCACCATCCTTGTCTCTAATAATCTGCTTCTCAATGGGAAGCTAAAATCTAATCTTTTCTCCTTGTCACCTAATAACTTCAATTGCGGTTGTATAGTCTATTTAAATAATTAATTGTGAAACCAGACTGCGAATTATGACTTCTGGCTTGCTTCCATTGCATGATACGTTCTTAACCGGTAAATTGGATTATTCGTTATTGAAGTTTATAAAGATATGAAACTTCCTGGCAGATTAAAACTCTGTGCCCGATCGAGACTCGGACTCGCGACCTTTGCCTTTCGCGGGCAAGTGCTCTACCATCTGAGTTACCGAAGCACGACTCACGCCCGGTCCTCACAGCTTTACTTCTGCCAGTACCTCGTCTCCTACCTTCCTCATTCTGGTTTATAAAGATAATTTTATGATTTTTCTCTCTAATGAGACCTGCAGCTGCTGTTGATTCTGTGTAAGGAAATAGTGCCTTTTTGTCTGTTAAAATAGATAGCCTGCTCATATAGTTTTATTTCATTTATAAATTACTTATGACTCTACATAAATACTATTTTACAAACACTAACTTCAGCTGAACGCTCTTACTTCATACATCATAACCCTACCTTTTTACTACGATGGAAAGCTATAATAAAATTCTCTCTTTTACTATGTTTTATGTCGTTGCAGTCGTTAATAACTGTTTTTAACAGTTATGAGAATTATGTAATGTGAAATTTAGGAGTGTTTAATCCAATCAACATTTTTAGTATTCATACGTGTCTTGTAGGTGTATTAAAAATTAATGTAAGCGTGTTCGGAAACACTTAAACGGTAACTGGAACGGCTGAGATTGTTTAGTATTGCGCTAAACGTGTTCGGTAACCATTGAAAAGAGTTTAATTAGCCTAGGTAGTTATTCAAAATAGTCACATCATAAACAACATTACTGGTAAGAGAATGTTTCTAGAGAGTTAACTGTGTTCGAATAATCGATAATGTGACTCACATGCGTAACACAAAACGGAGACGAGTTTACCAGGGCTCTGTTAATGTAGCGTCTCCTTAACACTTTTGCTTATTATTTACCTTGGGGAGTTACAACGAGAAACTTTAATTAGGTCAGTGCAAAATGCCGCAACTGTGATGGAAACAGAACCTGGAGAGTGTTCATCGGTACTCAAAAAGATTCACTGCTTTACTTTGCGTATATAGCGGTAGAAACAGATGAAAAATCTCTGTTGGATTCCTTTCATGTTAATTTCTTAAATCTGTTGTCATTTACGGCATAAATTCCACTTCTAAATTTACTGTGGTGTTCCTGGCTCTGTCTGGGAGGAGACTGAGCAGTGGAACGTGTTACTTTTACACATAAACAAGAACGATCTCTCATACTACTACATTTTTAAACACAGTTTATATGTAATTCATGTCACACAGTCTCATATGAAACCTACATGCGCTTTCTTTTATATAGTGTATATGATAAGATACTGTCATCCCCCTTCCCTTCTGCGTGAAAGGATGAATGAGCAAATGTATTTCTAGTTGCACGCTGGATGGTAGCAGACAAGCCTGTCTGCTAGAGAACAGTAGGACCAATGTCAGAACAGGTAGCTACGCTTTCTAAAAGCAAAGAGGTTTCTATTCTTGGTATGGTCCTGTCCGTCATTTGTCATGTTGGTATAGGAAGCTGCCTCTCTGGTCACTTCCGTTTGTATCTGTGAGGTTCCCTCAGTAGGGGCCCACGCCAGTCTGTCCGCGGCGAGCGTCTGAATTGGTAAGATCTACGGCTAAGCGCGTCTCTGCTAAGTCCGTAGAACAATGGATTTCTTAAGTTCAGCCTAACTGGAAATTTAATCACCTTTCTTTCAGGTTTAGATCCAAAATAACTTCTTGTTGTTGTTGTGGTCTTCAGTCCTGAAACTGGTTTGATGCAGCTCTCCATGCTACTCTATCCTGTGCAATCTTCTTCATCTCCCAGTACTTACTGCAACCTACATCCTTCTGAATCTAATTAGTGTATTCATCTCTTGGTCTCCCTCTACGATTTTTACCATCCACGCCGCCCTCCAATGCTAAATTTGTGATCACTTGATGCCTCTGAACATGTCCTACTAACCGGTCCCTTCTTTTTGTCAAATTGTGCATCATACTCCTCTTTTCCCCGATTCTATTCAATACTTCATCATTAGTTATGTGATCTACCCATCTAATCTTCAGCATTCCTCTGTAGCACCACATTTCGAAAGCTTCTATTCTCTTCTTGTCCAAACTATTTATCGTCCATGTTTCACTTCCATAAATTTCTACACTCCATACAAATACTTTCAGAAACGACTTCCTGAAACTTAAATCTATACTCGATGTTAACAATTTTATCTTCTTCAGAAACGCTTTCCGTGCCATTGCCAGTCTACATTTTATATCCTCTATACTTCGACCATCATCAGTTATTTTGCTCCCCAAATAGCAAAACTCCTTTACTACTTTAAGTGTCTCATTTCCTAATCTAATTCCCTCAGCATCTCCCGACTTTATTCGACCACATTCCATTATCCTCGTTTTGCTTTTGTTGATATTCATCTTATATCCTCCTTTCAAGACACTGTCCATTCCGTTCAACTGCTCTTCCAAGTCCTTTGCTGTCTCTGATAGAATTACAATGTCATTGGCGAACCTCAACGTTTTTATTTCTTCTCTATAGATTTTAATACCTACTCCGAATTTTTCTTTTGTTTCCTTTACTACTTGCTCAATATACAGATTGAATAACATCGGGGAGAGGTTACAACCCTGTCTCACTCCCTTCCCAACCACTGCCTCCCTTTCATGTCCCTCGACTCTTATAACTGCCATCTGGTTTCTGTACAAATTTTAAATAGCCTTTCGCTCCCTGTATTTTACCTCTGCCACCTTTAGAATTTGAAAGAGAGTATTTCAGTCAACATTGTCAAAAGCTTTCTCTAAGTCTACAAATGCTAAAAACATAGGTTTGCCATTCCTTAATCTTTCTTCTAAGATAAGTCGTAAGGTCAGTATTGCCTCCCGTGTTCCAACATTGCTACGGAATCCAAACTGATCTTCCCCAAGGTCGCCTTCCACCAGTTTTTCCATTCGTCTGTAAAGAATTCGCGTTGGTATTTTGCAGCTGTGACTTATTAAACTGATAGTTCGGTAATTTTCACATCTGTCAACACCTGCTTTCTTTGGGATTGGAATTGTTATATTCTTCTTGAAGTCTGAAGGCATTTCGCTTGTCTCTACATCTTGCTCACCAGATGGTACAGTTTTGTCAGGACTGGCTCTCCCAAGGCCGTCAGTAGTTCCAATGGAATGTTGTCTACTCCGGGGGCCTTGTTTCGACTCAGGTCTTTCAGTGCTCTGTCAAACTCTTCACGCAGTATCGTATCTCCCATTTCATCTTCCTCTACATCCTCTTCCATTTCCATAATATTGTCCTCAAGTACATCGCCCTTGTATAGACCCTCTATATACTCCTTCCACCTTTCTGCTTTCCCTTCTTTGCTTAGAACTGGGTTTCCTTATGAGCTCTTGATATTCATGCAAGTGGTTCTCTTTCCTCCAAAGGTCTCTTTAATTTTCCTGTAGGCAGTATCTATCTTACTCCTAGTGAGATAAGCCTCTACATCCTTACATTTGTCCTCTAGCCATCCCTGCTCAGCCATTTTGCACTTCCTGTCTATCTCATTTTTTAGACGTCTGTATTCCTTTTTTACTGCGTTTTTATATTTTCTCCTTTCATCAATTATTCAATATTTCTTCTGTTACCCAAGGCGTTCTACTAGCCCTCGTCTTTTTACCTACTTTATCCTCTGCTGCCTTCACCACTTCATCCCTCAAAGCTACCCATTCTTCTTCTACTGCACTTCTTTCCCCCATTCCTGTCAATTGTTCCCTTATGCTCTCCCTGAAACTCTGTACAACCTCTAGTTCTTCAGGTTATCCAGGTCCCATCTCCTTAAATTCCCACCTTTTTGCAGTTTCTTCAGTTTTAATCTACAGCTCATAACCAATAGATTGTGGTCAGAGTCCACATCTGCCCCTGCAAATGTCTTAAAATTTAAAACCTGGTTTCTAAATCTCTGTGTTACCATTATGTAATCTATCTGATACCTTCTAGTATCTCTAGGATTCTTCCATGTATACAACCTTCTTTCATATCTTATGTTATCTTAAGTTGCAACGCAGTGTAATTCGAGTGTGAAGTTCAGAATATCTTCCCGTAGTTACTTAGTGACTACTTTGTGAGCAAAGTGGAACCACGTGTTGATGATCCGCAACTCTAACTAAGATCATCAATCTTAAATGCGAGTGTGTGTGAGATTATAACGTCTCGCCCTGGCAGTATTTTTCATTATAGCAACTTCTCTTTATGTTCAACCCACATGGAGTGTACTTTGTGAGACTAGTACCACGTGCTTATATAATTGTTTGTCCCATCAGGTTAATAGTATGACGATAGTAACCAATTCGAGGTTTTTCTTTTCGATGTAATTTATTTTAATTCTGAAAATTATTGTGAAGTTACACTCTTCGTGTAAACCAATTTGACCAAGTGAAGCATGTGGTGTAATCATCAAAGTAGCCCTCAGCTATTCTTTTCGAGAAAATTTTACAGACAATTAGTATGAATTTAGTATACCAGTGTATGGTAATTTCATGACAGACAGGATTGCGCTATGACCGTAACTTCTTTGGGTGAAAATTGAATCGGTTGGTTGTGATTAATTTCCTCTTGCTTATGTTTCAACGTTCTTCGTGTGTTATTTTGTGAATGCAGTGTTGTATGCAGTCTCCCAATCTTAGCTCCATATTTGATGTGTTCTGTAAGATTACAAACTCACATTTTCACAGTCCTATATAAGCACCAGTTTAGTTATGAATCAAGTTTAATATGCTGAAATTTTAACGGAACAATGAATAAATAAATATCCAAATATAAACTGATTTATTTCTTTTTATTTAAATTCTCTTTTTATATATCTGTATATCACCGGTTGTCGTAAGATGACTATTAAAAGACTATAATTAATGTTAGTCTGGTTGGGAATTTGGTAAGCTAGACTGGATACCTGGTGAAACAGTTGCTCAGCTCCCCAGATAGCTCACGGCTTTTAACCCGATTTTATTGTCTTGAATATCAGCACCGCTTTCAGAACAACTTAATGCATTAACATTACACAGACGCCATCTTTATTAGTTCCGACACACTGCACGATGCACTTATTAGTCGTGAATTTGCATTGTGACTCAGAACCAGAAACGAAACTGGTTCTCTGAAGTAAAATACGAAAGGTAACGTCTCTGGCTACATAGTTTTCAGTGCAAATTTCAGTATATTTTCATTCCTGTTTCTGGGGACAGAGGATTTTGGACGCATTTCTAAACCATTATTCCAACTTTATTTTCAAGCGTACGTCGCTACAATAGACAGAAAAACCTTCTCTTGTTTTTAAGAGCGAAAAACAGCAATTCCTGTGACGTCGCTGGGTTTCAAACAATCCAGTTTGCATCCAGTCTATGTCGGAGCGCTATTTATGTTCATGGAAGGGTGAAACGTAATTTTCTCTGAAAGAGAATAAATGTTCTGAGCCGCGTTCTGGCAGACGCTATTCATGGTAATGTTGTGGGAAATGTGGGCAGGAATGAAGTACTCTTGGAACCCAGCAAATTCCCGACTACAGCAGTTCGGCGAATTCAGTAAAAAGTGAAGTACAGTGTGTTATTGTGTCCTGCGATTTTGTAGCACACGTTAGCAGAGGATGTGTGTAAATGAATTCTCATGATAACAATGAGAAGATAACTACATGAATTCGTTTCAAACCTTGGTAGACTAGTTTTTTCCCGTTAATAGATCATAATATTTCATCAAAACATGTCATATTTCACCTCGGATATCAGATATGCGACCTGATTTAACACCTATTCCCCGTAACGCCATTACCATTAGACAACATTTCGCTTATCAGGGTTGTTCTCTCCTCTAGAAACGACGTCTGCTGCATGCTAATACTAGCAGTGACTGCTTGCGAACTGCATCATCGAGCATAAATTGAAATTATCTATACGCTGTACTGGTGCCATCGTAGAATTTCTCTGTCGAACACGTTCCAAATGAGCTGCTGTTCGGATGTTGTAGTTACTAATACGAAGACCGGAAGTACTATTGGTCTGGTCTGGTCTCGTCGACAGTTTTTTACGCCTCATTCGTTTCAGTTTTTGTGGTTATTGGTTGCAAATAACGTTGTTCGTAATTTATTACTTGATTGGTTCATTACGATTTAGTCGTATTGAATAATAAAAAGGATGCCTTTAGTTGACATGTTTTCGAGGCAGCCACATGGTGGTGTGGTCTTCAGTCCAGAGACTGGTTTGATGCAGCTCTCCATGGTACTCTAGCCTGTGCAAGCTTCATCATCTCCCAGTACCTACTACAACCTACATCCTTCTGAATTTTTTAGGGTACTCATCTCTTGGTCTCCCTCTATGACTTTTAGCCTCCACGCTGTCCTCCAATACTATATTAGTGATCCATTGATGCCTCAGAATATGCCATACCAACCGATCCCTTCTTCTAGTCAGGTTGTGCCACAAATTTCTCTTCTCTCCAATTCTATTCAATACCTCCTCATTAGTTATGTGATCTACCCATCTAATCTTCAGCATTCTTCTGTAGCACCACATTTCGAAACCATCTATTCTCTTCTTGTCCAAACTATTTTTTGTCCATGTTTCACTTCCATACATGGCTACACTCCATACAAATACTTTCAAATACGACTTCCTGACACTTAAATCTATACTCCATATTAACAAATTTCTCTTCCTCAGAAACGCTTTCCTTGCCATTGCCAGTCTACATTTTATATCGCCTCTATACTTCGACCGTCGTAAATTATTTTGCTCCCCAAATAGCAAAACTCCTTTACTACTTTAAGTGTCTTATTTCCTAATCTAATTCCCACAGCATCACCCGACTTAATTCGACTACATTCCATTATCCTCGTTTTGCTTTTGTTGATGTTCATCGTATATCCTCCTTTCAAGACACTATCCATACCGAGCGAGGTGGCGCAGTGGTTAGCACACTGGACTCGCATTCGGGAGGACGACGGTTCAATCCCGTCTCCAGCCATTCTGATTTAGGTTTTCCGTGATATCCCTAAATCGTTTCAGGCAAATGCCGGAATGGTTCCTTTGAAAGGGCACGGCCGATTTCCTTCCAAATTCTTCCCTAACCCGAGCTTGCGCTCCGTCTCTAATGACCTCGTTGTCGACGGGACGTTAAACACTAACCACCACCACCACTATCCATACCGTTAAACTGCTCTTCCAAGTACTTTGCTGTCTCTGACAGAATTACAATGTCGTCGGCGAACCTCCAAGTTTTTATTACCTCTCCATGGATTTTAATACCTACTCCGAATTTTTCTTTTGTTTCCTTCACTGCTTCCTCAATGTACAGACTGAATAACATCCGGGAGAGACTACAACCCTGTCTCACTCCCTTCCCAACCACTGCTTCCCTTTCATGCCCCTCGACTCTTATAACTGCCATCTTGTTTCTGTACAAATTGTATATAGCCTTTCGCTCCCTGTATTTTACCCCTGCCACCTTCAGAATTTGAAAGAGAGTATTGCCTCACGTGTTCCACTATTTCTACGGAATCCAAACTGATCTTCCCCGAGGTCGCCTTCTACCAGTTTTTCCATTCGTCAGTAAAGAATTCGGGTTAGTATTTTGCAGCCGTGGCTTATTAAACCGATTTTTCGGTAATTTTCACATCTGTCAACTGCTTTCTTTGGGATTGGAATTATTATATTCTTCTTGAAGTCTGAGGGTATTTCGCCTGTCTCATACATCTTGCTCACCAGATGGTAGAGTTTTGTTAGGCCTGCTTCTCCCAAGGCTGTCAGTAGCTCTAATGGGATGTTGTCTACTCCGGGGGCCTTGTTTCGACTCAGGTCTTTCAGTACTCCGTCAAACTCTTCACACAGTATCATATCTCCTATTTCATCTTCATCTACATTCTCTTCCATTTCTATAATATTGTAATCAAGAACATCGCCCTTGTATAGACCCTCTATATACTCCTTCCACCTTTCTGATTTCCCTCCTTTGCTTAGAACTGGGTTTCCACCTGAGCTCTTGATATTCATACAAGTGGCTCTTTTCTCCAAAGGTCTCTTTAATTTTCCTGTAGGCAGTATCCATCTTACCCCTAGTGATATGTGCCTCTACATCCTTACATTTGTCCTGTAGCCATCCCTGCTTAGCCATTTTGCACTTCCTGTCGATCTCATTTTTGAGACGTTTGTATTCCTTTTTGCCTGCTTCATTTAAGTCATTTTTATATTTTCTCCTTTCATCAATTAAATTCGGTATCTCTTCTGTTACGCAAGGATTTATACTAGCCCTCATCTTTTTACATACTTGATCCTCTGCTACCTGCACTATTCCGTCTCTCAAAGCTACCCATTCTTCTTCTACTGTATTCCTTTTCCCCCATTCTTGTCTATCGTTCCCTAATGCTCCCCCTGATGCTCTCTGCTACCTCTAGTTCTTTCAGTTTATTCAGGTCCCATTTCCTCAAATCGTCACCTTTTTGCAGTTTCTTCAGTTTTAATCTACACCCATGACTATTAAATTTTCGTCCCCCTTCACTATCCGAATAATTTCTTTTATCTCATCATACATTTCATCAATTTCTTCGTCATCTGCGGAGCTAGTTGGCATCTAAACTTGTACTACTGTGGTAGGCGTGGGCTTAGTATCTGTCTTGGCCACAATAATGCGTTCACTATGCTTTTTGTAGTAGCTTACTCGTACACCTATTCATTATTAAACCTACTCCTGCATTACCCCTATTTCACTTTGTAATTATAACCCTGTATTCCCCTGACCAGAAGTCTTGTCCCTCCTGCCGCCGAACTTCACTATATCTAACTTTAATCTATCCATTTCCATTTTTAAATTTTCCAACCTACCTGCCCGATTAAGGGATCTGACATTTCACGCTACGATCCGTAGAACGACAGTTTTCTTTCTCCTGATAACAACATCCTCCTGAGTAGTGCCCGCCCGGAGATCCGAATGGAGGACTATTTTACCTCCGGAATATTTTACCCAAGAGTACACCATCATCATTTAATCAAACAGTAAAGCTGCATGCCCTCGGGAAAAATTACGGCTGTAGTTTCCCCTTGCTTTCAGCCGTACGCAGTACCAGCACAGCAAGGCTGTTTTGGTTAGTGTTACAGGGCCAGATCAGCAAATAATCCAGACTGTTGCCCCCGCAACTACTGAAAAGGCTGCTGCCCCTCTTGAGGAACCAAACGTTTGTCTGGCCTCTCAACAGATACCCCTCCGTTGTGTTTGCACCTATGGTACGGCTATCTGTATCGCTGAGGCATGCAAGCCTCCCCACCAAGGTCCATGGTTCATTGGGGGGAAGGGGGGGGGGGGCGGGCAGCCACATATACAAAATTAATTTCATCTACTCTGATCATCACGCCAGCTATATACGCAAACGGAAAAAAATTGCAACATCCAAAAGTAATTAGTGTACTGTAATGAAATTAGAGGAAAGATTTGTCTAGGGGATATATTTAACAACCGGTGTAAACGCCACAATGTTGAATGGAAGCATGCAAACGCGCTTGCAGTGTGTTCTAGAGGTTTCGTATGTCCGTTTTTGGGATGGAGGTCCATGCCTGCTACACCTGGCCTGTCAATACGGAGGCAGTTAATGCTGTTTGTGGATGACGCTGGAGTTGTCGTCCGAAGATGTCATATAAGTGCACGATTTGGTGATCGAGCAGGCCAAGGCAAGGTGTCGACACGTTGGGCTACAATAGCGGTATGTCGGCGAGCGTTATCCTGTTGGAAAAGGACAGCTGGGATGCTGCCCATGAATGCCAGTACAACGAGTCGAATCACCAGACTGACGTACAGATTTGCAGTGAGGGTGTGTGTGGGGTAACCACGAGAGTGTCGCTGCTGTCATACGAAATCGCACCCCAGACCATAACTCCAGCCTGTCTAGCATGCAAACAGTTGCTCGTCCTCAACTGGCTTCCTCCTAATTAAAACAAGGCTATTACTGGCACCGAAGCAGCATCAGCTTCATCATAAGATACAACAAATTTCCACCCTAACCTCCAATGAACTCTTGCTTGACATGACTGAAGTCGCAAATGGCGGTGAAACTGTGTTAGTGGTATGCACGCTACAGGGCGCACGGTACGGAGCTGTCCTTGAAGTAACCTATTTGTAATATTATTGATTGGCGACTCCATGGAGTGTCGTGTGCACCACGACCAGGTAATGGATATACTTAGGAGAGACAGCATTGTTCGTATTTTTTTTTATTAACCGCAAAATCGATTTTCGGTCACTTAGTGACCATCCTCAGTGCTGTAATAAGTGACCGAAAATCGATTTTGCTGTTAATAAAACAAAAACAAAAAAAAACGACCAATGCTGTCTCTCCTAAGTATATCTATTTGTAATAATTCATTGTGTCACTTTAGTGTCGACTAATGCTCATATTGCTGCTTCATATGCAGTATAATGGGTCGGAACCGTACGTCGAACACGATGGTCTTCCCTCAGGAATGCAATATGTGGCATTCCGGAGCACGATCTTCTGGCGACCGTACGTTCTAGTAACCACCGCTGCGATAACACATGTACAGTGTCTTACAGTCAAAAACGGTTCAAATGGCTCTAAGCACTATGGGACTTAACATCTGAGGTCATCAGTCCACTAGACTTAGAACTACTTAAACCTAACTAACCTAAGGACACCACACACATCCATGCCCGAGGCAGGATTCGACTCAGCGACCGTAGCAGCAGCGCGGTTCCGCACTATAGCGCCTAGAACCGCTCGGCCACAGCGGCTGGGTGTCTTGCAGTCCTGCCAAGTCTTTCTCCAGTATCATAGAAGAGATGTTCAGCTTCTAGTAGTCATATTACACGACACGACCTCGTTAAACTCAGTGAGGTGGTGATAATGACGTCTTTGTTACCTTAAAGGCATTTTTGGCTAACATCAAGTCACCACGTCCAATCTCAAAGATAACTAATGCCCATGACCATTACAGCGTGTATTTAAAGCAAAACTTCATTCACATCCTCGTAGTGGCACAGCCAGTGCCACTTCAAAGAGACTGGCATTAAATGTGAACAGATATAATCTTTCAGATGTAGAAACATACCTACCAACTTCCGTTTCTGTCGCAAAACTCCTCCTTGGTGTTGCAATATTTATGACCCGTCAGTGTATCTTATGACTCTTACGGTATAATTCCAAAGATGATATGATCTCTATTACCGCCCAACCGAATGGCACACGCATTCAAAGTACAATAAATTCATTATAACTAATTGATTTCTTAGCGCGCTAAATTTGAGTATTAGATTTTCGAAAACCTTCGTGCCATCTTCTGATATTTCCACCAAGACAAAGTGCCAGAAAAGATTTTAATTTTAAGGTAGTGAATAACACAATTAACACACAAAAGTTATAAGAAGATTAATCGCTTTGCTCGGATCTCTGGCCCTTGCCTACTCTGTTTAATATTTGTCGCTAAGCTATTCCATTCTGGCACTGAATCTGCAAGTTAACTTCGCCATCTCATCACTAGCTGCATCAGTTCTTCACATTAGAACGACCGCCTCTCAAGGCTCTCCTTTTCTTATGCTTCGCTTTCGTACCATCTGTTGCAGCAGATGAGTTTGTGCATGACTTGGTGGGAATAGCCACTTGATGCCTTTCAACTGTAACCCTTATCGTGGCCCGTAATACTAAGTTTTTGTACTTTATGTCCAAATCTAGTATTAGTAGCAATAAACTGATAAATATGAATAAAATATCTGGCCAGCTGTGACTGGAATCGTGGTTAGGTGACGCATGTGGCGAGTGAACTGGAGACCACTAGTGACGATACAGTCCAGCAGCTGAAATTTATTTACTTACTTTCGTTGAGTTTCTTAAAACCACGGCTTGCCCTGAAGCGACGTATAATACCGTATAGCCTAGAAAAGGTGTTTAAAAGACTGGATGTACTATACACTATTTTAATCAAAAATACCCAGACACTTTATAGTGGGCATAAATATGGAGTGTGCCCACCGTTCAAGACGGTTTGACCTCTGATAGGGACGCTTTCAATGAGGTGTTCGAATGTCTGAAGAACTGCAGCCCATTCTACAACAGCCGAAACGAGAGAAGATAGTGATGTTAGACTTTGGGGACTAGAGTTAAATCGACGTTCTAACTCGTCCAAAAGGAAGGCCAGATCATTTCAGGAGTGTCAATGCCTCACAGATGCTGCTTCACCCACAACTAAATCTACATACATATTCCGAAGGCCACCGTGTGGTGCATGGCGATGACTATCCTCTCACACCCTTTTCTGTTCCACTCGCAAGTAGAGCGAGGAAAAAACGACTGTCTATGTACATACTCATGCTCATACAATCATCGTCTCCAAAATGATCCTCTGCTGTACACAGTAGGAAATTCTGTAAAAGGGTTTCATATCACTAGACATTTAAAGTTTTCTTTAGCGCAAGACCACATCATAACCACGAAAAAAAATTGGAGAGAAATATTTCGGCATATAATCCGGGGCACACATAATGACCAGGATGTTCACCTTACCTGTCATAATGTGCGTATACACCTGTGCGCCTTGCGTCTGGTTACCGTTCGGCTGTAGCTTGCCTCACGCGGAAGTTGAGGCGTCCAGTGTGAAAGCAGGTGTGAATGGAATCACTGACAAACACATGGCTAGAAAGAGGCATACAACCTGCACAGGTGTAAACGCACCTTACTGATCGAGACATTATTTGAATTTCTTGTTATTAACGTCGCGACGTTCAGTCATACCCGTTAGTTGCTTAGTAATCCCACACCAAATTCAAAAAACTCGGGAACGCTATAGACAGACTACTTTCTACTTAGTGATAAAATAATAAAAAGATAGGCCCAAAATAATGAGTCAAAGAACACTAGATTCAAACGTACAATAACAATGTTCTGAGACCAATAATTAACTTTATACTTACCCGAGAAACAAAATTAAACTAGCAAGTGATAATTATAACATTGTAAAAGTCTTAATACTTTTCAGAAGCAATTAGACGTCCCTGTTATACAAAATGAAGTTAACAGTGTTCGCCATCACAAATACTTACATTAACATTACTATAAACAAGAAGGTAACATTAATTAAAAACAAGTAAATAACGCATAAGATACTTAGCCCCTCTCTACGGAACAGTTATTGAAACTATGGTATTATTAGAAATAGAAACAAATTGCTAATACTGCATTGTTCAAGATAAAATCTACATTCAAAAACATGGATTTGCTATGGTATCTCCGTTGATAGTTTTACGGGTATATATTTTCGTCAATCATTTCGAAAAAAGAATTATTCAAAGACCACCCTGAAATAAATACCTGTATGGTGTACTACAAAAGAGATGTTGACGATATTCAGGTCATATTTTCTGACTCACAGGAAGATATCCACCAATTTACAAAGGACTTATCTATGGTGTGCCATGATACTACTGTTACATTATTTTGTGAACGACCAGGAGAGTAGCCTTAATTTCTTGAATCTGTCTTCTGCCATGAATCAACAGAGGCATGTGTCTGGAATTTATCGTAAACCAGTGACGTTATTATTCCTATCTCATCATGCCATACTGCTAAATATAAGGTCTTCCTTCAGTCTGCTACGAATGTCTCCTTAAACTGACATTGTATGCTGATGAAGTAGAAAATGTTTTATTTATTCCTGCAGGCTATTATCTGAGAAACTAAAACTTGCCGTATGATTCACATTGCGGTGGATAATAATAAATACTAGATTAATTATTTTTTCCTGGTGCTTAATTATAAAGAAATGCTAATACTGCAAAAATGTTTGTACTATAATTACTTTTTAGCAATACGAAACTACCATAAAACCATTAAACAATAACCAAACTACTCATACTACTGTCAGTACTGTTTAAAATTAACTGCTTGCGAAATATAGGCCACAATAACGCATTGTAGTTGACGAAATTCCTAATTTCACGAAATCTAAAAGGAATCAATCACCACAAAACGAGGAACTATATAAAAACAATTTGTATGGCTATCTTTCTACGGCCACATACATATAAACTCAACAGTCTTTTTGAAACACATAACGTACACGTTGTGTATAAACTGCATCCTTCTCTGTTACATTTCTATCACATGGTACTGACACAGCGGAAGGCTTATAAAACCGGTGACATATAAAAAAAAAACTGCTATGACGATGGGAGTATCAGTGGAGCAACCAAGCAGAAAGGAAGCTGTTTGCTGGCACCCACCTGTCTGTGTGTTGGCGTAAAGTGGAAAGCATATGCCAGGTTCATGTTGGCCTGTGTTTGGTTTGTAGTGCCGAGGGACCACAGAAGCGGGTTATTAAAAACCCACTGAACTGTCACAAGCGTGTTTATCGCAATTTCTGGACTCTCCGATTCTGTTTATTGGGCCCGAAGTCGGCGCCTGAATGTAATTTGCAGGGTGAATTACATGTTAAAAAGTCTGTTAAATATTTTAGTGACATCTCTGCATATTGCTTCTTACTGAAAGTTTAATCTGTGAATTTTAAGTGTCCGTTACGTATTTAATTTGAGTTAAGGTCAGTGTCTACCTCTACGAGAAAGCTTGTTCTGAAATTCCTTGTCAGAGTAGTATTTATATGTGTTTAAGTACTTCTACCTGGCCGTTATTAATTCTCGCCTTACTTGAGGTAAATAACTGTCACGTGATATTAGTTCTGGCGCACGCTATTGGTCGATGTTTAATATTATCACAGACTGTCTATTCCTGGTGTGAAAGTGGACTTCCATGCTGCACTGGATGTTATCGGGATTAGTGTTAATAACCGTGTGCCTTACGTTTAATTTGAAGATTTTGGACAAATTCTGTGCTTAGTTTCTAGTTGTCGTTTGGCGGGACATTAATCTCTACCTGGACTTGGATCCACTGTGTCTTATTCACAGAGGCTAATGTACTGCTTATTGTGCTTCAGATCATGCACATAGTGTTTATTTTAATGAAGTGGTTTACATGGATATTTTACTTTCTTTAGCACACACTGTCCATTCTGAGCTTGGCCTTGACTGTACGTCTCCAGGTGCCGTATAATTTAAGGTACTTAGCTCTGGGTTGGCTTAATCTTTTGTTCCAGCAGGATTTGATATAACTATTTAATTCTGAAATTTCCTTAAGGCAACTGTAAATGGTTTCTAAAATTTTCTGCTAATTTCTTAAAAGACTTAAATTTCGAGTATCGGTCTGCAGGAAATTGCATTAACTATTTGGAGCGTAATCATTTATAATATTGGCTCTTGGCACATGCTGTTTGCGTCCAATAATACTACAGGAAACAACAGGACCATAATTACCAAACATACACACCTTGTAATCAAAATATCCACGGGTGTGCTGCCGGTCTATAGTGTCCAACGGGCACAATATTTCGGCGATCATACATGTCGCCATCATCAGGTGAACTGACAGACCGAGCTCCTGTTAACATGCTGGCACGGAGATCCGTACGCTATGGCTGCTCAGAGGGAACTGGGTTCGGTCGCGTCGCGTGGATCTGCACGGAGATAACTTTGCCTCCGATGTATGATGGAGTTCGCAGCAGTTAATGCTTTGCCTCCCATGCATGCTGATGTTGCGTCTTCATATGTGGGTTGACTTCTTGGGTGTCTCCTCAGCACAGGTCTGCAGAGCTAGCTATATAGCGAGCAGGTGTGGCCAGCGGGTGGTGACGCTGCGCGGCAGTTTGCGGCCCAGCGTCCGGATTTCGGCGTTGTGCGACCGGCCAGCACGGTCGTAAAAGGTGCGGGCGGTCGTCTGGAAGAGGTCACGGAGCAGAGGTACTTCCGCGACGTCGTGAAGATGAGCGGTGGGAAAATCGTAAGGCAGGTGTAAGGCGAGCCGAAGGATGCGGTTCTGCAGTGTCTCCAGCTTCTTCAGGTTCGTGTCGGCGGCGTTCCCCCAGACGACCGCGGCGTATTGGAGTACAGGACGGAGCAGCGCCTTGTACAGGGTGATGCCCAGCCGCGGTGGTAGTTGGGAGTCGGGGTTCAGCAACGGGTACAGGGTGCGGAGCCGGTTCCGCACTTTGGCCTTCACTTCGCGGATATGCGGAACCCACGTGAGTCGGCGGTCGATGGTGACGCCGAGGTAATGCGCCGTTGGGCGCCACGGGACAGGGCTTCCACCGACGGTGAGCGGTTGAAAACCTGCAGGAACAAGGCGCCTGGTGACGATCAGGAACTGGGTCTTGACACCGTTGAATTGGAGACGCCACTTGACTGCCCAGGCTGCCAGGGTGTCAACGGCGAGCTGCAGACGGCGGCGCATGACGGCGGCATTGAGGCTCCTGGTATAGAGAGCCGTGTCATCCGCGTACAGGGCGAGCCGCACACGGTCGATCTTTGGCGCATCAGACGTGTACAGCAAGTACAGGAGTGGCCCCAAGACCGAGCCCTGTGGCACACCGGCGTTGATGCGGCGGACGGAGGACAAGCCCTGCGCGGCCCGCACATGGAAGGTCCGATCGGCAAGATAGGAAGCGATGAGACGTACGTGCGACGTCGGGACCCCAAGTTCAAACAGTTTGAACAAGAGTCCGCGGTGCCACACACTGTCGAAAGCGCGCGACACGTCCAAGAACACCGCGCCGAAGAACTCGCGCTGCTCGAGGGCGACGAACGCATCTTCCACCAGCCGAAGGAGTTGATGAACGGCCGAGTGGCCCCTGCGAAATCCGAACTGCTCTTCGGGCAGGAGGCCTTCCTCGTCGACGTGGCGCTGCAGCCGCCTGATGTACACCCTTTCAAAGACCTTGGAGACGGCCGGCAGTAAACTAATAGGTCTGTGGTTCACAGGCTGCCGCAGATCCTTCCCCATCTTCGGAATCGCCACGATTTCTGCATGCTTCCAGGACTGAGGAAAACCGCAGGACCGGAGGATGACATTAAAAACGTCGGCAAGATGAGTGGCAGCCACGGGCGGCAACTTCTGAAGTAGGGCGTTAGAAACTTCGTCTGGGCCCGCAGGTTTCCTGGGGTTCAGGGCACGCAGGATGGAAGACACCTCCTCCGCCGTTGTCTCCTCAATGACGTCGTCGTCGTCGCGTGCCTCCAGGTAGCGCGGGAGCCGGTCAGCAACCAGGGCGTCGTGGACAGCGTCAGCTGGGTCTTCGATTGGCGGAAACGCGGCCTCGAAGACGTCGGCGAGGGCATCAGCCTTCGCAGATGGTTCGCAGACAGCCTGACCATGAACCAGCAGCGGAGGGATGCGTTGCGTGCGGCGTAGGAAACGCTTCGTCGTCTGCCAGGCTGTGCCGTCTTCAAGACAAAGAGTGGCGACCTTGTTGTTCCAGTCGCGGTTGCGATGGTCGTCGATGCCGGCCCTGATGTCCCGACGCATCCTGTTGAGAAGGCGCTTCGTGTTGGCATGTCTCGTCCGCTGCCACTCCCGGTAGACCCGGTTCTTCTCAGTGATGGCCGCAAGGATGTCCGGCGGCAGCTGGCGGGAGTAGTCAGGCGGAGGGCGAGGTCGGGGCGGCGTCGCTATAGCGGCAGCGTCGATCGTCGATGCCGCGAAGTGCAGAAGTGCTTCGTCCGCTCCAGCTTCCGCAGGGGGAGGCGCGGCGGCGAGTGAGTGCGTCACGGCTTCTTGAAACCTGTCCCAGTCGATGCCAGCAAGTGAGATACCTCGCCTGGGCTGCTGAAGGGCATCTAGGTCGATATCAAAAACCACAGGGACATGATCCGAAGACAGCGCCGTCCTCGTCGTGGCGGTGATCTGAAGAGGGATGCCCTTGACGACCGCGATGTCAATTATATCTGGGAGGCCACGGGCAGGGAAGATCGTCGGGTCGTACGGCCCCACCACAAGCGCATGGTGACGTTCCGCTACCCGGAGCAGGCAGCGGCCAGCGGCATTGGTGATCCTGGAGTTCCAGGAGACATGTTTACTGTTGAAGTCCCCGGCGACGAACACTGGCCCCCTCATGGAGAGCAGAGCATCGATGTCAGCAGGGTCCAGGGGACGAGACGGCGGCCGATAGGCCGCGACGAACGTGATGGCGCCCGCCGAGGTGTGAACGACGACACCAGTGGCCTCCAGCGTTGCCAGTGGGGGAAGTTGTATCACATGGTGACGAATGCCAGTGCGGACGTAGACGGCTGTCCCTCCACCCGCCGTCAATCGATCGATGCGATAGCTGGAGTAGTTCGCCGCCCTGACGTCGACCCCAGGCTTCAGGTGTGTTTCATTGATAAGGCAGACGTCGACGGCTTCATCTCGGAGAAATTGGCGTAGTTCGCCAGCTTGAGTGCGGATGCCGTTGGCGTTCCACGCGACGACTGTGAGCCCTCTAACGCTGCCCATGGTGTGGCTGGTGAGTGTTGACAGCGGTCGGGGCCGGAGAGGCCATCGGCACTGCAGCGGCGAGTTGCTGCGACAGGACTTCAATCAACTTCGTAGCACTGGTCACCAGGGCTGTGAGCTGCGCGACGAGGTGGGCCAGGTCGGCGGTGGAGGCAGCTGGCGCGGCCCCGGCGCTGGAGGGGGGAGGCGTGGCTGCTTCGCTGTGAGAGCACACCTGGGGCTGCTCGACGGACGGTGTCAAGCGCTGGGTACCCACAGGGCGATGACCCCCGCGCCGGCGGCTGGCGGGGCGCGGTCCGGCCGACGTCCCGGGAAAGGCAGTACTCGGTGCCGCCACTGGCAGCTGTGGTGGAGGTGTAGGAGCCTCAGGTGTCGGCACGGCCTCGGATGCGGCGGGAGCGGGAGCAACCGACGCAGCCGGGGCGGCGGAGGGCGTCCCAGACGTTGCCGCCGCGAAAGAGACGCCTGGTCGTCTCGTTGCTGGCTTCTTCTGATGTGGCGCTGGTGTTTGGCCACGTTGTCGAGCGATGGCACGCTTCCACACCTCACACCCACGATAACTGGCCACGTGAGCACCGCCGCAGAGTGCACATGTAGGCTTCTCGGTGCGCGGACGGGGGCACGCACTTCCTGCATGAGCGCCGGCGCATTTAACGCATCTGTCCGGCATAGAGCAGTGGCGCGCGACGTGGTTGATCCCCTGGCAGCGAAAGCACTGCACAGGGCCTCTCCGGGAGCGAAGATCCTCGGTCTGAACCGGAACGTCGGCGACCCGCGTCAATTGATAGAGTTTGCGGTTCTCCACGGTGTCAGAGCAGACGACCAGGAAGAGCGGCATATCTTCACGTGATTTTGGCGACTTCATCTTCACGACGGTCCGGATGTAGAAGCCCAGGTCAGCGAGTTCACGATGCAGGTGATCGGCTTCCATGTTGAACGGGAGGTCGCGGAAGACAATCTTCAGGACCTTGTCGGGTGCGGAAGCGTGGGTATAGAAAGGGATACCACGCTCAGACGCCTCCTGAGTGACCCGGCGATAGTCATCGTCAGTGCGGAGTGTGACCCTGTACAGGTCACGCCCTGCAGGCTTCACTGTGTACACGGCCGTTGTCCAGCTGCGCAACAACTTCTGCAGTTCCCCATAGGGCGGCCGAAACTGGAGGACCACCGGCGGAAGATGGGAGTCTTTCTTCGGCGCAGGATCGCGCGGCGGCGGTTCCGGTGCGTCATCGAGCGCGTCGAATGAGTTGGCGACGGCAGTTGGAGGCGCCGTCGACGACAGCATGCGTCTTGCAGTTCGCCGGGCCGGGACAAAACCGCCGGCATCAGGGGCGAAATCTTGCTTGGCTCTCTTCTCAATCGGCGAGCTGCGAGCAGCGGCCGTCGCAGCTGTTGCCCTCCTCTTCTGTTTCCCGCTGCGTCCGCGTGGCTGAGGGGCGGTAGAGCTCTCATCTTCAGAATCTGGCAGCGGAGCAGACAGCGCAGTCTTCAACGTTTCCGGAGTAGTGTCCGTCAAATCCATAGCCATAGCAGTGGTCGTCATAAGTGGGGGGCCAGATGGGGCCGCCGACCGCGCAAGCGCGGCCGGACGGCGATCTGCCACACCCTTCACGTCGCTAGCAGGCGCAGGTACGTCCTTCTCGCGGCTGCACATCTCAGCGACTGACTGGGTTCGGTCGCGGCGGCGGCGGACTTAAATAACCTCCGCCCGCGGCGCGCTCCCTCCGCCGTCCGCGTCCCGCGCCACGGTCGCCCGGTGGAACAGATTGCGACGGCGTCTGAGATGACGTCGGTGTGATGGCTCTGTCCGCCGTGGTCGTCACAACTATACGTTTGCTCAGAGATAGTGCGCGCCCTATGTACTAGAGTTTTAAGTATCCCATTCCTCTGTGAAGGGTGGTGGCAGCTGTCTGCGTGCAAATACAGATCAGTGTGCGTTGTCTTCCGATACACCCCATGACCTAGGGTACCGTCAGCCCTTCTCTTGACCAAGACATCAAGGAAAGGTAATTTGCCCTCCGTTTCAGTCTCCATAGTGAATCTGATGTTGGGGTGTATGGAGTTTAGATGGGTAAGGAAGTCAAGGAGTTTATCCATACCATGTGGCCAGATGACGAACGTGTCGTCCACGTAACGGAAAAAGCAAGTAGGTTTCGATACGGATGGCGACATGGCTTCCTCCTCGAAGTTCTCCATGTACAAATTCGCTACCATCGGTGAGAGTGGGCTACCCATGGCGACTCCCTGAATATTGTTTGTCGGAAAATCACGTCACGGAGTATGACCGCACGAGGATTCTGGTACAGACGTCGAGATACTGGGACAGCGTTGCTAGAGAGGCCATCGAAATTCGCACCAATGACGACCTCATAAACCGTGACTGTGGCTATAATCTTAGCAAGGCTTGGGAACCAGCGATTGCGTTAATCAAAAGTAAATCGAGCAAACGTATAGTTGTGACGACCACGGCGGACAGAGCCATCACACCGACGTCATCTCAGACGCCGTCGCAATCTGTTCCACCGCGCGACCGTGGCGCGGGGCGCGGACGGCGGAGGGAGCGCGCCGCGGGCGGAGGGTACTTAAATCTGCCGTCGCCGCGACCGAACCCAGTTCCCTCTGAGCAGCCATAGCGTACGGATCTCCTTGCCGGCACGTTCACAGGAGCTCAGTCCGTCAGTTCACCTCATGATGGCGACATGTATGATCGCCGAAATATTGTGCCCGTTGGATACTATAGACCGGCAGCACACCCGTGGATATTTTGATTATCAAATACGCCGGGAGAAACTCAAGAATCACATACACACCTTGTGTTCAAGAATGTTTATTAGCTTGCACAACTGAAATACAATAAACAGATAAATTTCATCAATCTCACAGGAGCTCAATAAAAATATTTTCTTAAACGCGCGCTAAAATGTGCATAACAAATGCATTAACCATTAAGAAAATTTCTGTTGGTGGAAATAATACAATCAAAACTTGCCAAATTCTGAACCCGGAAGACTATCCTGCATAATGACTTCCCTTTTGCAATATACATTCATACCAAGTATAGCGTTAAGGCCTAATAAAGCACACAAGTAACAATAAGGTAACTTCTAAAATTTCGACACCTGGCAATTAAGACACCGGCCACACGAAATTCTGGCCTAGATATAATCCAGTTGCGGCCAGTACAAGTAGGCACTAAATAAATAATGAAAAGTTAATTAAAAAAACCGCGCCACAGCATCTAAACATTCCCTGAGAACATACGCACATGAAACTCTCCTTTATAAAAATTAAACTTCCAAATCAACATACAAGATACAAATATGATACGAATGGCTGATAAAGGAACACAGAATTAATAATGCGGAGCCTCCAGCAATCTAATCGGGAAGTAATTACAGAGTGGCCCAGTTTTACAGGTTTAAATTCATATTTCGAGGGAATGGAGCATCCGCCAAGGCGGCGGAGGAACGAGATCGAGGCAGATGGCCAGCAACATGGAGCCCGGTCCAACGAATCGCAGTTCCACTGGCAACGGGCAAGTCGTCAAGCCCCAGTGCCACACTCCACCAAATGGCTCAAATGGCTCTGAGCACTAAGGGACTTAACTTCTGAGGTCATCAGTCCCCTAGAACTTAGAACTACTTAAACCCAACTAACCTAAGGACATCACACACATCCATGCCCGAGGCAGGATTCGAACCTGCGACCGTAGCGGTCGCGCGGTTCCAGACTGTAGCGCCCACACCCCACCATGCCGGACGAAATACACTGTGCTCCGCACAACTGAAAAATAAATCAACTACAACAGCACACTTGCAGCTGCCCATTCATATTACATAAAAGAATAAAACGTGACATCAAAACAGGATGGCTCGCCAAAATTTTCTTTTAACTCAACACTTAAAAATTCATTTAATCACTGCAATACATGCAAACGTTATAGCAACAGCTGAGTATTACTTTAAACGGGCAAGAGCCCACCAGAACTACACTTTCATGGAATAAGATTTACCTATTGGCTTCTGTCTCGGGTTCTTCGGCCGACGCTCATCTAATGATTTTTCTGAAGTTTCGGAAGCACGAGTGGCTGGCATTGTCAAAGCTTCACCCTCCATTGCCGGTGGTGAACTGGCAATGAAGGGTGAAGCTTTGACAATGCCAGCCACTCGTGCTGGCGAAACGTCAGAAAAATCATTAGATGAACGTCGGCCGAAGAACCCGAGACAGAAGCCAATAGGCAGTTTGTCAACAAGTGGCCACGAAAGCCTCAACAATTTTGAATATGATTTAGTTTTACGAGACAACATAGTATTTCGTTACTCGTTAAAAAAAGTGCAAATTTTGGTAATTAATCGCCAATTTTAGATATACCAGCACTCAATAGGAAGCTCACCGGGTTTCCTTACAGATCCTTCATCAAGTGGTAGGAAACTAAGATAGAAAGCCCAAGCCCCGTTATAATGCCACGTAAGACATAGGTTTGAAATGTCAAACTCGTCACTGCAGACAATATTAGCTAACCATTAACAAACACAAGTACAAGTACACAATTGCACCTGTTTAAAAGCGCACATACACCATTTGCCCAGGCGAATGATTTGTGCCAGGCGACGCTCCAGAAACCTCTTCTTCTCATCATGCAGTGCGTGGCGAGAAAAGCCAAACACGACGCCTCGTGCCGGAACTCAAAACCTCTCGGCCGTCTCCGGCCGCAGCACTCCAGTAATAACACACGCAATAAGCATGCGCACCAAATAAGGGCCAGCCTCCCGAGTGTGTTGTAACTGCAACTGACAGACCACACAGTGAGAGCTGCTGCCTCGACTCTGTTCACTTAAATAGCCGAACGCACGATGAACAACTGACTCAAGGCCGGTCAAAGCAAAATCGATAGCAAAGATGACACTACAAGGAAGGGGTACTGGCGCCAGCCGCGCGACGTATCAGCTGTGACTTGAACTTGCACTTATCGGAATTTATTTGCGCTCCAGGGAATTTTGTTAAGACTGCTTGTACTCTGACGTCACTATTTTTTACCATTCCTTATCAGGTCCACTCATTCTGGACTCAGTCGGCTTACACAGCGGTCTATTTACGCGATTCTGTGCACAAGCCTGGGGCAGCGAAAGCTCGCGCTGTCCGTCTTCTGCAGTGTTATTTTTCTTCCAAGCGCAGCCGTGGCCCTTAATACTGAACTTAAGCGTTAACTTGACATTTTAGAGCAGTTCTGAGTCATTCTCTTTGTTAAAAAGACTCCATTTTTATAACCTTATTGCTTTTTTAAAATCATTTAAACATTTTACTTGTGGTTGATGTCTCAACGGTCATTCTTATTTAATGTAAATTTTAATTTCTCGAGCAGTCCACGGGTATACTGCCGGTTCATAGTGTCCAACGGGCACAATATTTCGGCGACCAGACATGTCGCCATCGTCAGGTGCGCTGACGAACTGAGCTCCTGAGAGCGGGCGGCCGATTTAAATCCCCTCCCCCGGCGGTCCGCTCTCTTCGCCGTCCGCGCCCGCGCGCCGTCAGTCGCGAAGACGTGGGCGTCGGAATCTGTCGTAGCGTCGATGTACTTAATACGGCCGCCCTGGTCGCCAGTTCGTACTTAATGCTGAGAGTCTTCTTAATTACATTCAGTGGTCAAAAGAAGAGCTGATGGTACCCTGAGCCGCGGTGTGTACAGGAAGAAAACGCACACTGACCTGTACTTGCATACAGACAGCTGCCACCACCCTTCTCAGAGGAATTGAGTACTAAACACACTAGTACACAGGGCGCGCAGCATCTCAGACGCAGAGAATCACCTCAAAACCATGTTGCGAAAAAATGGGTACTCGGAATGGCAGATTAGACGCGCTCTCCGTCCCACCACCACAGCACAACCTGTGGAGACGGATGAAGTCACGGAAGAAGAGGTAGCCACTGCCTTTATTCCGTACAATGGCGCACTATCGGGGAAAATCGGCCGTATATTAAAGAAACGCCGAGTTAAAACCGTCTTTTGCCCGACCAATAAAACACGGGCATTACTGGGAAGTATGAAAGATGACCTCGGTTTGAGGAAGGCCGGCATATACCAAATTCGCTGTGAGTGTGGGAAGACTTATATCGGACAAACAGTACGCACCATCGAAGATCGTTGCCGAGAACATCAAAGGCACACTCGACTGAAATATCCAAATAAGTCGGCGGCAGCAGAGCACTATTTGTCCGAGAAACACCAGATGGATTATGAGCGTACCAAGATCCTGGCTCAGACCTCTATACATTGGGACAGCGTTATAAGGGAGGCTACCGAAATTCCACAAGGGAAGATCTTATCAGCCGAGATTGCGGCTACAATCTCAACAAGCTTGGGACCCGGCATTGAATGTAATTAAGAAGATTCCCAGCAAGAACTACGAACTGGCGACCAGGGCAGACGTAGCAAGCACATCGACGCTACGACAGATTCCGATGCCCACGTCTTCGCGACCGCCGGCGCGCGGGCGCGGACGGCGAAGAGAGCGGCCCGAGGGGGGGGATTTAAATCGGCCGCCCGCTCTCAGGAGCTCAGTTCGTGAGCGCACCTCACGATGGCGACATCTCTGATCGCCGAAATATTGTGCCCGTTGGACACTATGAACCGGCAGTATACCCGTGGACTGTTCGAGCAACAAATACGCCGGGAGAAACTGAAGAATCACATAAATTTTAATTATTTGAATATTATTGTGGAATCTTGTAGGCTCTGCTACCGCCTCTCTTTTAAGAGGCTCTAAATCTTTTGTTCTCCTTCTTTGGTCACATTGTATTTTGTATAAAATTTTTTGGCAGTGGCCTATTATATCTCCGTATCAGTTGTATTAGATTTCTTATTGGTGTCTTATGTTCATGAAGTTTTGGTAACTTTGTGTCTGTTTAAATTTCGCTTGAAATTTGTATGTTAGTCTTTAGTCTTATGGTCTGGCAAACTGCGTTTAAATTGTAGCTGACATAGTTGCCATCACTAATTATTGTTCAGTGTTCATATTAATTGTTATTTAATTAAGTTCTTAAATGTTTTAGTGTAATTAAGTCTGTGCAAAATAAATTTGATGTTGTATCAGTGAATGAACTGTGCCAAATTGCCAAATCCCGACTGGTATAGACCTTCCTCGTTTTCCATCCTGGCCTAATTAAGAGGTTGTCTTTTCACATTTCACACAGTATCAAAATCTAACTCGTGTATCTTCACAAATGAAGGAAGAATATTTGTTTTTGTGTTTTGTTTGAAGGATTCTCAGTCTCCAGCCGGATACGATCGTCGATGTCGGATAACCGTTCTGTCATCAACGGAACCGAAGGGCTTGCTGAAAAATAATGCCCCCTAACTTTTGATTGGAAACTGTTAAACCATTTAAATAAACCAAACATTATTAATATTCTATATCTTTATTCTTCATGACTACATATTTAGTACTCAACATAGTCACCATGGCGATGAATACGTTTTCTTCCCAGAGAGAGAGACCATACTTTTGATTGCGCCACTGCCCATTGTTGAGCCACAACCTTATCTCTGCTCGTGCCGCTTCATCACTATCAAAGTGAAGTCCAAGAAGATTCCTTGAAATTTTGGAAACAGTTGATAATCGAATGGGATCAAATCTAAACTATTCGGAGGGTGATCGATCACATTGAACCCAAGGCGCCGGATCGCTTGTAGTACCACAGCGCTCGTGTGTGGTCTGGTGTTGTCATGATGAAGAAGAGGGTGCCTCATTTGTGGACTAACTCTTCGAATTCGAAACTCGAACACAGCACGTTGTTTCTCGCCCACTGACGAGTCAGAAAACTACGTATTACACGCTACAATTCGGAGACCTCTAGTGGGAGAGGGGTGTAAAAACGTAGACATGAAGAACGAATATGTAGAATGTCAACAACCTTTGTTATGATTAAAAAACTTTAAGAGTTTTCACACAAAAATTGGGACGCATTTATTTTCGACACGGCCTCGTATTAAGTGGAATATGACATTACACTGTTAGCTTGTTGCCCACCGTTTTTAGTACAACAACCGTTGTAAATATTTTGAAGTAGATTGTATTTGTCAGATGTTCTGCGAAACCATACGTTACATTTCAGACCTTCATTTACACATTCAAAATGATAAACAGTTTTGTATTTAGGTTACTTTTTTATCTTTAACAGCCAACTATCTGAGCGCAACGTTTCTCTTGATTGGTCGTGAACCGATGCAGTTAGCGCACCTTTGAAATTACTATCAAGCTTATCTGTTCGGTTGAATTTTTTTTTTTTTGTTACAGCATGAAGTCCACACTTTATCGCAATACCGCCTACTATCAGCTCCAATATGAAACCTGTGGGGGAAACAACTACGTTAATTGAGCTGCAAACTCGAGAATCAAACATTACAAAAATTTTCCAGAAGAACGTTCAAGACAACGTATAAAGGAAATTGAGTTAATTTCAAATAACAAACTACAAAATCAGACAGATTTTAACTTCTAGTTAGCCACTAAACTAATTGTAGACGTAACCTGTCGTCTATTTTCTTTCATGGTTAATAATACAACATTAATAATACAACACATTTTGGAAATCAATTCTCTAAAACGTGCTGCTTTATTTTAGGTCTTCAAAATGACGAAGAGGTGTGCCGAGTACAGTCTCGCAGGACAGGAATTCATTCACCGTCTGCGTTCAGGATCAGACTGATTAATTCTATAATAAGAACAGTACAGTAGAAACGAAGGGCCACAGCACCACCGTTCACGACCTAACGGTAAGCGGCTAATTGGCGTATTGATGGAGCAAAGCCGCAGTGTATTAGTTACAAATGTTACTCGCTGGGACCAGCAAGTAGTTAGCGCCCAGTAATTGCTGTTCCTGTAATGAAGTTTGCGCTGAGCACATAACTGCACACCACTGCCTCTACCAGGGACCCTCTGAACTGCAACCGCTCTGTCGCGATCCCACCGTCTGAGGTCATAGAAATGGAAACTTCGGCAAACACAGCGGGGCAGCGTGGCGTTTGATTCCAGTACGCTCATGCGAACATTTATCAGGCGTTTGCTACCGCATTCTGAATGGGCTCCATTTACTCTGTCAGACGAAGGCTTCGCTGTGGTTAGAGCACTGGGACGGCATTCAGGAGTGGCTCCAGTTCAAATATTCATCTGATGTTCTATTTTGGGTATAACCGAGGTTCCCCTACATCACTTCATTTGTATGCTGAGATAGTTTGTTAAGTAAAATCACATCTGCTTCCCTCATCCCAATCTCTACCAAGTGACCTCCTGTCCCAGCTATATTGGCGTTGATGTGTACAATACGTTATACCCTAATCTTCAGCTGAAGATTTTTCTGTGATGATGTGGATGATTCCAGTGCCATCCATTAGTTTTATACACTCATAAATAATGATAAATTGTGAAACAGCTTCAAGTCTTAGTTAAGTAGTGTAGATTGCATCAAATTGTCTCAAAAACAAGGAGTGAAGTACTGAATGTTTCGGATACAAGGAAGTAAGTATTAACACGTATCCCTTCAGCTAACCCATGAACGACATGTTTCAGTTCCTCTTGGATAACGCCTTGAATGTACTGGAAATGATGCAAGAAACAATCCGTTGAACTTTCCTTAAAATAATTTTTAACTTAATTGAAAATGACTTTTGAGTACATTTTTTGAATTACTTAGAAGATGGTAAAGTAATGCTAGTAGTAGGCAAGTTTCTCATTTACATCAGTCTCCATACTTTTCTCATGAAACTGTTATTGACCGTTCTTTCCTGGAAGCACTGTGTCCCAGATGAATACTTGACTGCTGACAAGTGGTAAATAAACAACAATACCTCTTATAATATTCATACCTAAATGCCGACAAATTAAGACAAAGTATAACACCTCTTACCACCTAGGAAAACATCTGTGTAATGTCTTGTGTATTTCTGTGACTAGGATTCGCACATTACCTCGTAAGTAAATTTCACTGTACAGGATCCCACTGTAGTGTACCAATATGAAAATACACTATTGGCCATTAGAATTGCGACACCAATAAATGCAGATGATGATCGGGTATTCATTGGACAAATATATTATACTAGAAATGACATGTGATTACATTTTCACGCAATTTGGGTGCATAGATCCTGAGAAATCAGTACCCAGAACAACCACCTCTGGCCGTAATAACGGCCTTGAAACGCCCGGGCATTGAGTCAAACAGAGCTTGGATGGCGTGTACAGGTACAGCTGCCCATGCAGCTTCACACGATGCCACAGTTCATCAAGAATAGTGACTGGCGTATTGTGACAAGCCAATTGCTCGGCCACCATCGACCAGACGTTTTCAATTGGTGAGAGATCTGGAGAATGTGCTGGCCAGGACAGCAGTCGAACATTTTCTGTATCCAGAAAGGCCCGTACAGGACCTGCAACATGCGGTCGTGCATTATCCTGCTGAAATGTAGGGTTTCGCAGGGCTCGAATGAAGGGTAGAGCCACTGGTCGTAACACATCTGAGATGTAACGTCCGCTGTTCAAAGTGCTGTCAATGCGAACAAGAGGTGACCGAGACGTGTAACCAATGGCACCCCACACAATCACGCTGGGTGATACGCCAGCATGGCGATGACGAATACACGCTTCCAATGTGCGTTCACCGCAATGTCGCCAAACACGGATGCGACCATCATGATGCTGTAAACAGAACCTGGATTCATCCGAGAAAATGACGTTTTGCCATTGGTGCACCAGGATCGTCGTTGAGTACACCATCGTAGGCGCTCCTGTCAGTGATGCAGCGTCAAGGGTAAGCACAGCCCTGGTCTCCGAGCTGATAGTCCATGCTGCTGCAAACGTCGTCGAACTGTTCGTGCAGATGGTTGTTGTCTTGCAAACGTCCCCATCTGTTGACTCAGGGATCGAGACGTGGCTGCACGATCCGTTACAGCCATGCGGATAAGATGCCTGTCATCTCGACTGCTAGTGATACGAAGCCGTTGGGATCCATCACGGCGTTCCGTATTACCCTCCTGAACCCACCGATTCCATATCCTGCTAACAGTCACTGGATCTCGACCAACGCGAGCAGCTATGTCGCGATACGATAACTTGCAATCGTGATAGCTACAATCCGACCTTTATCAAAGTCGGAAACGTGTTGGTACGCATTTCTCCTCCTTACACGGGGCATCACAACAACGTTTTACCTTGCAACGCCGGTCAACTGCTGTTTGTGTATGAGAAATCGGTTGTAAATTTTTCTCATGTCAGCACGTTGTAGGTGTCGCCACCGGCGTCAACCTTGTGTGAATGCTCTGAAAAGCTAATCATTTGCATATCACAGCATCTTCTTGCTGTCGGTTAAGTTTCGCGTCTGTAGCACGTCATCTTCGTGGTGTAGCAATTTTAATGGCCAGTAGTGTCCACAATGAATATTCATATTTACATACACTGATGTACAAAGTTAAAACTACTAACAGAAATTTTGCAAATTTGCGGTAATTTTGCCGCAATACAGTATAAACAGATGACAATGAAGTAGAAAAAATGTTAAGAATACATAGAGTAAACAACTGCAACATGTATAACGGTAGACAAAAATGTTCTGCGTTTTTTCCAATTGATTTGAACACACATTGTGACAACTGGTTAACGTGCTCAGCACGGGGTGTGACCACCGCTGCAGCAATACAGGCGTGATACGACGGGGCCTGCTTTGAATGATGCAGTCAATCTCGAGGCAATAAAGCCCATTCTTTACGCAGAGCCGCTCGCAAGTCTTGGAGAGTGGTTGGTGGACACTGACGTAAGCCAACATGTCTTCCTCATGCATCCCAGACACGCTCTTTGGAATTAAAAGCGGGAGAGCGAGAGGCCCCACCATACGTGCAGTATCTTCCGTTTTAAAGGAAACTTCAATTACCTGTACTCTATGAGCATTATCGCCCATCAATACGAACTCTGGGCCACAGCACCTGGCAACAATCGCACATGACGTCCCAAGATCTCGTCACGATATCTGACAGCAGTTAAACCTTGCCGATTCACCAGTACAATTTCATGAAGACATGTTAGAACAGTGAATATAATCCCTGTCCCCCCAATAGGGATATTCTTCGATATCGGTCTCTTTCCACGACTTTTGGGCCACGAAATCATGTTTCCCGCTCCCTCCAGATGCGAACCCGTCGAGAATCACTCTCCACACCAATTCGACACTCATATGTGAAAAGTGTATTGGCCCACTTTACTCCTGTACAGGTGGCATGTTGACGATGCCGCTCTAGACGTCCCCTGCTGTGAAGACCCCTCAGAGATACAAATACAGTAGGTCTCCAACAATACAGGGCACCCTGCTGAGCCTTCTGTACACTGCTTGCCTGAAACAAAACGTCCAGCGGATGCTGCGAGCTCAGATGCCAGTTGCCGTGCGGTACCAAAGCGGTACCGTCGTGCTCTTACAGCCCAATAAAGGTACTTCCTTTCTTCCACATGTTCGGTCCTGTCTTGGTCTTTGGGATACGGCTTCGGTTTCTACAAACTGTCGCCACATCCGAGAAACAACATAACGGTTCACATTAAGTCATCGACGCACAACACTTTGTGAAGGTCCAGTTTCCATTTTTCCTACGGCCCTCCATCACAGAGAGTCGGGCAGGAGTCTCTTCTGTACCATACTACACCGTCTGTGACAGTGTACACAGCGACTTTGAGTATGGGACTACCCAACAAACACTATATCGTTTGATAAGCGCCTTGTCGTCATCAATCGGCATGTTTGTCCGTTGACCAGAATGCCATCTTCCGTGCAGAACACAATAGTACGGACATGTGTTGCGGCAAGACAGCTTGTTGCTTTAATTTGGACACCAGTATATATAAGCATTGGATATTGCTTTTTTTTTTTTTTTTTTTTTTTTTTTTTTTTTTTTTTTTTTTTTGAGTCATCAGCCTTCTGACTGGTTTCATGCGGCCCGCCACAAATTTCTCTCCTGTGCAAACCTCTTCATCTCAGAGTAGCACTTGCAACCTACGTCCTCAATTATTTGCTTGAAATATTCCAATCTCTGTCTTCCTCTACAGTTTTTGCCCTCTACAGCTCCCTTTAGTACCATGGAAGTCATTCCCTCATGTCTTAGCAGATGTCCTATCATCCTGTCCCTTCTCCTTATCAGTGTTTTCCACATATTCCTTTGCTCTCCGATTTCCGCAGAACCTCCTCATTCTTTACCTTATCAGTCCACCTAATGTTTAACAGTCGTCTGTAGCACCACATCTGAAATGCTTCGATTTTCTTCTGTTCCTGTTTTCCCATAGTCCATGTTTCACTACCAGATGCTGTACTTCAGACGTACATTCTCGGAAATTTCTTCCTCAAATTAAGGTCTATATTTGATACTAGTTGATTTCGTCAGGATTGCCCTTTCTGCCATTGCTATTCTACTTTTGATATCCTCCTTTTCTCCATCCGTTATTAGCTATTTTACTGCAAAGGCAGCGGACTTCCTTAAATTCGTCTACCTCGTGACCATCAATCCTGAAGTAAAATTCTCGCTGTTCTCATTTCTTCTACTTCTCATTACTTTCGTCGATGTCCTGTACTCATTAGATTGTTCATTCCATCCAGCAGATCATGTAATTCTTCTTCACTTTCACTCAAGATAGCAATGTCATCAGCGAATGGTAACATTGATATCTATTCACCTTGAATTTTGATTCCACTTCTGAACCTTCCTTTTATTTCCATAATTGCTTCTTCGTTGTACAGATTGATTAGTAGATGCGAGAGACTACATCCCTGTCTAACACCCTTTTTAATCCGAGCACTTCGTTCTTGGTCGTCCATTCTTATTATTCCCTCTTGGTTCTTGTACCTATTGTACATTACCTGTCTGTCCCTATAGCTTACCCCTTTTTCCTCAAAATTTCGAACATCCTGCACCATTTTACATTGTCGAACGGTTTTTGCAGGTCGACGTATCCTATGAAAGTGTCTTGATTTTTCTTTAGCCTTGCTTCCATTATTAGCCGGAACGTCAGAATTGCCTCTCTCGTCCCTTTACTTTTCCTAAAGCCAAACTGGTCGTCACCTAGCGCATTCTCAATTTTCTTTTCCATTCTTCTGTATATTATTCTTGTAAGCAGCTTCGATGCATGAGCTGTTAAGCTGATTGTGCGATAATTCTCGCACTTGTCAGCTCTTGCCGTCTTCGGAATTGTGTGGATGATATTTTTGCGAAAGTCAGATGGTATGTCGCCAGACTCATACATTCACCAACGCGAATAGTCGTTTTGTTGCTAGTTCCCCCAATGATTTTAGGGAAAAACTCTCTTAAATTCTTAGAGGCCTTCAATGTACTCTTTCCGTCTATCTGCTCTCCCTCTTCTTCATTTAACAGTGAAATTTCCCTAACACCCTTAATGTTACTACCCTTTCACTGAAGGTTGTTTTGACTCTCCTATATGCTGAGTCAGTCCTTTCCACGATCATTTGTTTGTCGATTTCTACACATTTTTCATGCAGCCGTTTCGTCTTAGCTCCCCAGCACTTCCTATTTATTTCATTTCCCTGAGCATATTTGTATCTCCTTGTTTCATCAATAAACTGCAGTATTTCTTCTATTACCCATTGTTTCTTCGCAGTTACCTTCTTTGTACCTGTGTTTTCCTTTCCAACTTCTGTGATTGCCCTTTTTGAGAGATGTCCCTTCCTCTTCAACTGTACTGCCTACTGAGCTATTCCTCGATGCCGTGTGTATAGCCTTAGAGAACTTCAAGTGTATCTCCTCATTCCTTAGTACTTCCGCATCCCACTTCTTTGCGCACTGATTCTTCCTGACTAATCTGCTGAACTACAGCCTACTCTTCATCACCGCTACTTTGTGATCAGAGTCTATATCTGGTCCTGGGTACGCCTTGCAATGCACTATCTGATTTCGGAATCTTCCCATATCACCCGGCCGTTTCCAAGTATATCTTCTTCTCTTGCGATTCTTGAACAGAATATTCGCTACTACTAACTGAAATTTATTACAGAACTCAGTTAGTCTTTCTCTCATTCCTTGTCCCAAGCCCATATCCTCCTGTAACCTACTCCTTCCTCTACAACTGCATTCCAATTCCCCATGACTATTAGTTTTTCGTCTCCCTTTACGTACCCTTTTAGTATCCTCATATACTTTCTCTCTGTCATCGTCTTCAGCTTTCGACGTCGGCATTTGTACCTGACCCATCGTTGTCGGTGTTGGTTTGCTGTCGATTCTGATAAGAAAATCCCTATCACTGAAATGTTCGTACAGTAACATACTTTCTGCCCTACCTCCCTATTCACAACGAATCCCACTCCTGTTATAGCATTTTATGTTGCTGTTCATACTACGCTATTCTTGTCTGACCAGAAATCCTTGTCTTCTTTCCGTTTCACTTCACTGACCCCTGCTATATCCCGCCTGAGCCTTTGCATTCCCATTTTCAGATTTTCTAGCTTTCCTACCAAGTTCAAACTTCTGACATTCAGTACCCCGACTCATACAACGTTATCCCTTCCTTGGTTATTCAGTCTCTTTCTCGTGGTCACCTCCCCCGTCGCAGTCCCCTCCCGGAGACCCAAATTGGGGGCTATTTGGGAATCTTTTGGCTCTGGAGAGATCATCATGCCACTTTATCAATTACAGGCCACATGTCCTCTGGATACACGTTATGTGTCTTTAATGCAGCTGTTTCTATTGCGATCTACGCCCTCATGTCGTTGGTCACGCCCGATTCTACCGCCTTTAGGGGCAGTTTCCCACCCCACGTACAAGAGAGTGCCCTGAATTTCTGTCCGCTCTTCCGCCCTTTGGCAGAATGAGGATACCTTCTTATTCCGGAAGTCTTCGGCCGCTAATGCTTGCTATTAATCAAAATTTAAGCGGTGGCGGGTTTGGTACCCGTGCCGAGTAGGTTTTGATTACTAATCAAAGGCGCTATCCCGTTTTCTTGTTCTTACGAAGCCCGAACGCAAACCACTTTTCTTGCAAACACGTTACCACTAAGCTTTTTTCTACACGTTGGAGGAGACAAGGTGGGCAGAGATCGAATACCGAGGCCTGGCCACGATTTATTTATTTTATTTATTTATTTATTTATTTAACCTGGCAAGATTAGGGCCATCAGGCCCTCCCTTACATCTAACCAGGCATTCTACTTATTTTACATTCATATGTTTTAGTAGGCATGTTAAACTACATCTAGTACAAAAAGTGAAATAAACAATTTGAAAGGTACACCTGGAAAAATACATACATATAGAGTTTATGTTCTTAGATCACAAGTACTGTTATAATTAGACATTATTGAAGAGACAGATTTTAGATAGGAGTGCTGGCAGCAGGGAGTATGAGGGAGACTCATGGTGAAGGGAGGAGAAGAATAGAGAGACATGATGAAACATAATTAAGGAAATATAAAGCAAAAGAAGATTGCGTGGCTAATAGAGATAGATGAAGAGGAAGGCATCTCAGGAGCAAGATAGCTTTGCTATTTGACAGATGAGGGGATTGCCCTTGTACTTTAATTTTGTGGAGAACTTTATGAGGATGATAGTAGGAAATGCTTCAACTTCTTCTGAAAAGCAGCAGGAGATTGAATTTTGCGGAAGGTAAGGGGCAGTTTGTTCCAGAGGCGGACAGCGGCAACTGAGAAGGAGTTTGCAAAAGTTTTTGTTTTGTGAGTGGGCACAGTTAGGATACCAAATAAGAGTGACCTCGTGTTTCGATTATGATGACATGACAGGTTTTTAATCTCTGAAGGAAGGTACTGGGGTGCTTGCGCGACGAGGAGTCGGTGGAGTAGACATAGAGTGTGGTAGTCACGCAATTTGTCCGGCCGCAGCCACACTAGCTCGGAGTATGAAGCACTAACATGATCATATCGGCGAATGTTGCAGGTATAACGCACACAGGCATTCATGGTTAGCTCTAGCCGTCTTTTGTTTTCACTACTCATGCCTTGTTGAATCACATCACAATAGTGGAGGTTCGGTAGAACGAGTGCTTGCACGAGCTGGCGTTTCAAGTCCTGTGGAAATATGTTCCTAAACTTTTTGAGAGCATAGAGACAAGCAGACGTCTTTCGGCACACTGCGACTGTATTCTCCGCCCAGTTGAGATGCTCATCCAAAGTTACACCCAAGTTCTTCACTGTTTTCTGATATGGTATTGGAGTACCGTCGAGCAGAATAGGAGGTAGCCGTTCGCGGAAATCTGAACTTATTAATTTCTGATGGGCTATTAAGATTACTTGCGTCTTTTTTGCATTTAGTTTAAGCCCCAGTTTTTTCGCCCATGTCACTACTGAAGACAGATCATCACTCATCTGAGCGATTGCAGTGTTTACATCTTCAGGTCTGACGCTTAGGTAGAGCTGGAGGTCGTCGGCATAGAAATGATATTTACAGGGGGACAGAACTGACGAAATATCGTTGACGTATAAAGAAAACAAAAGTGGTCCTAAGACTGATCCTTGGGGCACTCCCGAGGAAACATGTTTCCATGAAGATTTTCATTTACGCAGACAACACATTGCTGTCGGTCTTTTAAGTAGCTTTCAAACCATCTCATTGCACTATCAGAGAAATTAAGCTGTTGCATTTTTCTGAGCAATATGTCAAAGCTAACAGTGTCAAAAGCTTTGCTGAAGTCCAGTAGCGTCAAAATTGTTGCCTTTCGATTGTCGATGGCATATTTCAGGTCATCAGTTACTTTAATTAGAGCAGTGTTTGTGCTGTGATGTTTACGGAAACCGGATTTAAATTTGTCATATAAGCTGAATTCATGCAAGTGTTCAGTGATTTGGTCATGAACAATATATTCAAGTGCTTTGGAAACAGCAGGCAGTATGCTAATTGGTCGGTAATCACTAGGCAGTTGCGGGTTTTCGATCTTAGGGATGGGTCGAATTAGGCTTCTTTTCCATGCAGTGGGATATATTCCGTTCACGAGGGAAAAATTAAACATGTCAGTTAAGACAGGTACTAAGATATCGGCAACATTCTTAATCATGGTTATACCGATACTGTCGTTGCCTATTGCATCAGAAGAGATTCTCATTATTGCTTTTCTTGCCGTATTTGTTGTTACATGTTTTAGATGGAAGGTATCGTTGTTAGTTATCCTGTTTGGGGATTCTTGTGGACGGTAATTATCAGCTGTGCTGGTATTCAGAGGTGCAGAGAAGAATTCATTTAATTCGTTAGCTGACACATGAAAAGTAGTTTCCGATTTTGCCTTTCCGACCCCCAAGCTACGGAGATTCTTCCATAGAGTCGTGGGCGTCAGATCGCTGCATACAAGGGAGCGAGCGTGCCTGATTTTAGCATTGCGAATGCATTGTTTCACTCTGTTCCGTAGCTTTCTATATTCTTCGAAACGCTCGGCTTTCGGATCTGCCTTGAAACGCCTGTGGGCAGCATCCCTGTTAGTCACCATTTGACGTAATTCAGCTGTCAGCCATGGAGCAGGAGATTTTCTTACACGGATTGTGCGCACAGGTGCATATTTGTCATAGAGGGCAGTGAGTTTATCACCACGTTCATTAATTTTGCCGTCGATTGTGGGTTTTCTGATTATTTGATGCCATGAGATTTCTGAGCAATCGGCTGTTAGAGCGTCAAGGTCAATACGTGTCATGTTCCTACAAGTTATGTAACGCGATTTGATCCTTGGGGGCTGCACAGAGTAGGCCAGGAATATTACATCATGTGCTGAGAGGCCAGGGGCCGATGTTTGACCAACATCTCTTACTTTGTCAGTCTGTTTCGTTGCGATTACGTCTATAAGAGTATGACTGTGCGCCGTATGGTGTGTAGGTTGTAATGGAAGAATGTTCATGCTATTGCAACTAAACAGTCTTCTTAGGTTTATTGCGGAGGGAGTGTCTCGTAGCAGGTCTATGTTCAAGTCACCCATTACGATGACATGTTCGTATTGACACTGAAGTGAATGTAATTCCGACTGAAAGGAACTCATTGAGCTTATTTTTGGCGGCTTGTACACGACGCCAGTCAAGAATTTCCGACTTTGTATATTTATTTCAATGAACATGAATTCAGCCTCTTTTTCTTCAGCAGGATTTGACGTACATAAGACTTTCGCTTTGAGATCTGTTCGTACATACGCGCCGACCCCGCCACCTCGCTTTTTTGATCTGTCTGCCCTAAGAAATGTGTACCCTGGGAGATGAAAAAATGCAGAGGATATGTGTGGTTTCAACCACGTTTCAGATAAGAGGATTACGTGGTAGTTTAGTTGGTTGAAGAGGAGGCTAAGTTCTTCGTAATCTGCAGGTAAAGACTGGATGTTGCAGTGAGCTGCTAAAAGCTCTGACGCGTTCCGCTGAGCAGCCTGGAGTAGCGTGGCAGACTGGTTTGTCCCTTTGTTAGGCACTACCTGCCGCGAGGGGCACTGGCCGCTGCTTCCGCCAAGTGACATAACACAGGGGTGTCCCAGATTTTGCGCGCCCTGTTTGTGACACCGCGAGTGCCGAAAGAAAGGCGACTGCTAGAGATTTCCTGAGGTTGCGGGAGTATAGAAAATGGATTAGTGGTATTTGGTGCAAGGAGAATATGACCAAAATAGTGACGGCTGTGTGTCACTGTGTATCCTCTGTCGTAAGAGGAGAAATGTAATTAGCGTATTTGAAACAGCTTAGGGTGGAAATAAGGGAAAAGGGAGTGATTTAAGAGGCCAATGCTGCCAGCAGAGAGAAGTAAGCTTAATAATTAATAGATTATCGTAGGAAGCTAGAATTAAATTGAAATTTACTAAAGTGATACTGGTAGTGATTATCGTAGGAAGCTACAATTAGATTAAAATTTGCTAAAGTGATACTGATAGTGATTTTTGTTATGAACAATTTAAACCGAAGAGATGGGTGATTAATGAACTAAAGGAGAGACTAATAATTGCAATAGAACCATTTCAGAACGGAAGAGAATAAACTGAGAAAATGAAAAAAGTATTAGCAGTAACTAAAATTAAGTAATGGTTAGAGCTACAGACACAAAAAAAAGTGAAAAGTTAATACAGTTACAAAAACAATTAGTTGAAGGTACAAATATGGGTATACTTAAAAAATTAATAAAATTACAAGACTATATCTGAGTATAGGGCTGTTACAATTTGCAAATGGTGTTAAGTTTGCACTTTTGGCTCGAGTAGCTTCACTTAAAACTATTCAGTTCTGTCATGTTTGTGACTATCTTCTTTCCAGCTGCTGTCTTAATGATTACTCTGCCATCCTGAGTCCACACATTCTGAAGACCGAAATGGGATATGGCACTGTTTAAAATCTTTAGCCGTTCATGTGTCAGATCTTCCCTTATTCTAAGCCCTGTCCTTGCTAACTTCTTCTTCTGGGTAAAGATCTCTGCCCTTTTTCGTACGAGACAAATTTAATTATTATTGGACGAGGTTTGGTGGCACCTGGTAGTTTTCGTCCCACCCGATGGCTCCTGTCAATGTCTGCCTTGGTCACTTCAACGCCTAATTTTTCACGCGCAACCTGTATAAGCAGGTTGTCCGTGTCTTCTTCCTTATTTTCTACTACTCCAAACAGTCGTAGACCATTTCGCCTTTGGTACTGTTCTAGTTCGTCAGTTGCGGCAGACAGTTTCACTTCCAACTCTCGTGCCTTTTTCTCGTATTCAGACACAGACTTTTTTAGTGCTGTAATTTCGTCAGTATTGGCCTCAACAGTTTCACGCATTTTGGCCAATACTGCTACCGTTACAGTATCTGATATAGTGCCTGCTATCAGATCGAGATTGTTTTTATCGCGAAGCGTAGCGTTTACCTCAGAGCAGACCAGCTCCGCTATACCGGGAGCCGCGGCCGCACCTTCCGCCAAGAGCGGGCCCGCCGCACCTGCTGCTTCCCCGCTGCTGGACGCGTTGCTGTTGACTCTTCTGTTTACCATTTTCTCGAAGATATTGGCGGAGCACAGAAAAAAAATAGCACTACTGCACAGAACACTGTTGTTTACACGATTTCCACTTGTACTAGACAACACCACCTGCGAGAACACCTTCGAATTCAACTAAATTTCGCGAGCCGAACTTAACACGTGTTACACTGTAGCCGCCTTGACACCATATCTCTCCCCGCCGTGTTGCACCCTCACATTGCTCTTGTTTATTTGACTTATATATTTATTTCATTTTTTTTTACATTTATATACGGGGAGAGGGGATTTAAACGAGGACACCAATTCGGAATCCTGGAAATCCCGCAAGGTGAGAAAGGATGGCAGGCGTCCCGAATCCAAAGTGTAGGCGTGTCATGTTTCATTCCGAATCGGGTGGGCACCAGCCACGCCTGGAACACGCCACCAGCTCAGCGGAGACATTATAAAAACGCTGTTAAGATAACTGTCAAAATACGCGCAATAT
Source organism: Schistocerca nitens (assembly GCF_023898315.1). Classification (NCBI taxonomy): domain Eukaryota; kingdom Metazoa; phylum Arthropoda; class Insecta; order Orthoptera; family Acrididae; genus Schistocerca; species Schistocerca nitens. The sequence continues at coordinate 28,518,932 of NC_064614.1, forward strand.
CGGGAACTGCATTTAACCTCCACATGTGCAGTCTGCAATTATTGCCAAAAATCAAGGTGCGAGAGGTGAGCATCTACATCTACTTCTACATGGATACTCTGAAAATCACATTTAGGTGCGTGGCAGAGGGTTCTTCGAACCACCTTCACAATTCTCTATTCTTCCAATCTCGTATAGCGCACGGAAAGAACGAACACCTATATCTTTCCGTACGAGCTCTGATTTCCTTTATTTTATCGTGATGATCGTTTCTCCCTATGGAGGTCGGTGTCAAAATATTTTCGCACTCGGAGGATAAAGATGGCGATTGGAATTTTGTGAGAAGATTCCGTCGCAACGAAAAACGCCTTTCTTTTAATGATGCCCAACCCAAATCCTGTTTCATATCTGTGACACTCTCTTGCATATTTCGCGATAGTACAAAAAGTGCTTCCCTTCTTTGAACTTTTTCAATGTACTCCGTCAGTCCTGTCTGACAAGGATCCCACACCGCGCAGCAGTATTCTAAAAGAGGACTCACAAGCGTAGTGTAGGCAGTCTCCTTAGCAGATCTGTTACATTTTCTAAGTGCCCTGCCAATAAAACGCCGTCTTTGGTTAGCCTTCCTCTCAACATGTGTTCCGTCCAATTTAAGTTGTTCAAATTGTAATACCTAGCTATTTAGTAGAATTTACGGCTTTTAGATTAGACTGATTTATCGTGTAACCGAAGTTTAACGAATTCCTTTTAGCACTCATGTAGATGACTCACAGTTTTCGTTATTTAGCGTCAACTGCCACTTTTCGCACCATTCAGATATCTTTTCTAAATCGTTTTGCAGTTTGTTTTGATCTTCTGATTACTTTATTAGTCGATAAACGACAGCGTCATCTGCAAACAACCGAATATGGCCGCTCAGATTGTCTCCAAAATCATTTATATAGATAAGGAACAGCAAAGGGCCTATAACACCACCTTGGGGAACGCCAGAAATCACTTCTGTTTTACTCGATGACTCTCCGTCAATTACAACGAACTGTGACCGCACTGACAGGAAATCACAAATCCAGTCACTTAACTGAGACGATATTCCATAATCACGCAATTTCACTACGAGCCACTTATGTGGTACATTGTCAAAAGCCTTCCGGAAATCCAGAATTATGGAATAGATCTGAAATCCGTTGTCAATAGCACTCAACAGTTCATGTGAACAAAGAGATAGTTGTGTTTCACAGGAATGATGTATTCTAAACCTATGTTGACTGTGTGTCAATAGACAGGTAATTCATAATGTTTTAACACAATATGTGTTCCAGAATCCCGCTGCATATCGACGTTAACGATATGGGCCTGTAATTTAGTGGACTACTCCTACTAACTTTATTGAATATTGGTGTGACCTGTGCAACTTTCCAGTCTTTGGGTACGGATCTTTCGTCGAGCGAACGGTTTTATATGATTGTTAAGTATGGAGCTAATGCATCAGAATACTCCGAAAGGAACCTAATTGGTATACAGTCTGAACCAGAAGACTTGCTTTTATTAAGTGATTTAAGTTGCTTCACTACTCCGAGGATGTTTACTTCTACGTTACTCATGTTGGCAGCTGTTCTTGATTCGAATTCTGGAATATTCACTTCGTCTTCTTTTGTGAAGGCATTTCGAAAGGATGTGTTTAGTAAATCTGCTTTGGCAGCACTGTTTTCGATAGTATCTCCATTGCTGTCGCGCAGAGAACGAATTGATTGTTTCTTGCCGCTAATCTACTTCACATGCGACCAGAATCTCTTTGGATTTTCTGCCAGGTTTCGAGACAAAGTTTCGTAATGGAAACTGTTAAAAGCATCCCGCATTGGTGTCCGCCCTAAACTTGGAGTTTCTGTAAACGATCGCCAATCTTAGCGGTTTCACGTCTGTTTAAATTTGGCATGTTTGTTTAGTTGTTTCTGCAACAGTGTTCTAACCCGTTTGTGTAACAAGGAGTATCAGCTCCGTCGTTTGTTAATTTATTTGGTATAAATCTCTCAATTTCTGCCGATACTATTTCTTTGAATTTGTGCCACATCTGGTCTACAGTTATATTATTAATTTGGAATGAGTGGAAATTGTCTCTCAGGAAGGCGACAAGTAAATTTTTATTTGCTTTTTGAATAGGTATATTTTTCGCTTATTTTTCGATGATTTTCGGATTACAATATTCAATCTCGCTACGACAACCCTGTGTTCACTAACCCCTGAATCGGTTTTGATGCTCGTTATTAACTGAGGATTATTTGTTGCTAGGAGGTCAAGTGCGTTTTCACAACCGTTTACGACTCTCGTGGGCTCATGAACTAAATGCTCGAAATAATTTTCATAGAATGCGTTTAGTACAATTTTGGATGATATTTTATGCGTACCTTCGGAATTATACATGTATTTTCGCCAATATGTCGAGGGTAAATTAAAGTCACCACCAACTATTATCGAATAAGTTGGGTAAGTGTTCGAAATCAAATTCATCTTTTCTTTGAACCTTTGAGCAACTGCATCATCTAAATTGGGAGGTCGGTAAAAGGATCCAATTATTATTTTATTCCAATTGCCGACAATGACGTCTGCCCACACGCACTCACAGGAAATATCTACTTCAATTTCGGGACAAGTTAAACTACTTCTAACAGCAACAAACGCGCCACCGCCAACCGTGTTTAGCCTATCCAGTTCTCCAGATAGATATGCCGAAGTCCAGCCCTTTATCCAATGAAACGCCATAGACTTTGTTGCAGGAAAATATTGTACTTCTAGGTAAGGAAAGGACTCGGAGTCAATAACAAGCGGCAGCAGTCGTTGAAAACACGATACCATTTGTCGCCCCAACAACCAGACATCCGCAACAGCTACACAGCTGAATCGGTGATGATCATCGTCGACACTGCGACAGACGGCGCAGAGGGGAGAGCCCGCCAATCCTATGCTATGGAGCTGCTGATTTGTTGGATACTTCTCACAGGTCGTGTACGAGGTGCATTCAAGTTCTAAGGCCTCCGATTTTTTTTCTAATTAACTACTCACCCGAAATCGATGAAACTGGCGTTACTTCTCGACGTAATCGCACTGCAGACCTACACATTTTTCACAACGCTGACGCCATGATTCCATGGCAGCGGCGAAGGCTTCTTTAGGAGTCTGTTTTGACCACTGGAAAATCGCTGAGGCAATAGCAGCACGGCTGGTGAATGTGCGGCCACGGAGAGTGTCTTTCATATTTGGAAAAAGCCAAAAGTCACTAGGAGCCCGGTCAGGTGAGTAGGGAGCATGAGGAATCACTTGAAAGTTGTTATCACGAAGAAACTGTTGCGTAACGTTAGCTCGATGTGCGGGTGCGTTATCTTGGTGAAACAGCACACGCACAGCCCTTCCTGGACGTTTTTGTTGCAGTGCAGGAAGGAATTTGTTCTTCACAACATTTTCGTAGGATGCACCTGTTACCATAGTGCCATTTGGAACGCAATGGGTGAGGATTACGACCTCGCTGTCCCAGAACATGGACACCAACATTTTTTCAGCAATGGCGGTTACCCGAAATTTTTTTGCTGGCGGTGAATCTGTGTGCTTCTATTGAGCTGACTGGCGCTTTGTTTCTGGATTGAAAAATGGCATCCACGTCTCATCCATTGTCACAACCGACGAAAAGAAAGTCCCATTCATGCTGTCGTTGCACGTCAACATTGCTTGGCAATATGCCACACGGGCAGCCGTGTGGTCGTCTGTCAGTATTCGTGGTACCCACCTGGATGACACTTTTCGCCTTTTCAGGTCTTCATGCAGGATTGTGTGCACAGAACCCACAGAAATGCCAACTCTGGAGGCGATCTGTTCAACAGTCATTCGGCGATCCCCCAAAACAATTCTCTCCAGTTTCTCGATCATGTCGTCAGACCGGCTTGTGCGAGCCCGAGGTTGTTTCGGTTTGTTGTCACACGATGTTCTGCCTTCATTAAACTGTCGCACCCACGAACGCACTTTCGACACATCCATAACTCCATCGCCACATGTCTCCTTCAACTGTCGATGAATTTCAATTGGTTTCACACCACGCAAATTAAGAAAACGAATGATTGCACGCTGTTCAAGTAAGGAAAACGTTGCCATTTTAAGTATTTAAAACAGTTCTCATTCTCGACGCTCGCGGTAAAATTCCATCTGCCGTACGGTGCTGCCAACTCTGGGACGTATTGACAATGAACGCGGCCTCATTTTAAAACAACGCGCATGTTTCTATCTCTTTCCAGTCCGGAGAAAAAAAAATCGGAGGCCTTAGAACTTGAATGCACCTCGTAATACCAGGTCGATCTGATATGCATCGGAAAGAAGCTGTGATGAATGTGGAGCCGGATCACAGTCCACCGCAACAACGGGAACTTGCCTTGTACGGCTTTACAGGTGGTGTACGGTAAGCGCCGAAGTTGACTGAGTGTAGGAAGATACAAGACGACTTAAACAAAATTTTGAATTGGTATGATGAATGGCAGCTACCTCTATATGTGGAAAATTGTAATTTAATACGGATGGGTAGGAAGAAAAAACTTCTAATGTTCAGATATAGTATTAATAGTGTCCTGATTGACACAGTCAAGTCGTTTAAATATCTGGGCGTAGCGTTGCAAAGCGATATGAAATGGAACGAGCGTGTGAGAATTGTGGTAGGGAAGGCGAATGGTCGACTTCGGTTTATTGGGACAATTCTGAGAAAGTCTGGTTCACACGTAAAAGGAGACCGCATATAAGACGCTGGTGCGACCTATTCTTGAGTATTGTTCATGTGTTTGGAATCCATACGAGGTCGGTTTGAAGGAAGACATCGAAGCAATTCAGAGGCGGAATGCTAGATTTGTTACCGGTAGGTAATAAATGGAAATGCCGTGTGGCTAGGACCTCCCGTCGGGTAGACCGTTCGCCTGGGGCAAATTTTTCGAGTTGACGCCATTTCGACGACTTGCGTGTCGATGATGACGATAAGGACAAAACAACACCCAGTCCGGGAATCGAACCCGCGCCGTTAGGTATGACATCCCGTTGCGCTGACCACGGGGTGGACTACCGCTAGGTCCCAACGATACATAAGTGTTACGGGGGAACTCAAAAGAGGGAATGCGAGGTTCTTTTCGAGGAACGCTATTGAGAAAAATTAGAGCACCGACATTTGAAGCTGACTGCCGATCGATTCTACTGCCGCCAATATACGTTGCGCATAAGGACCGAGAAAATAGTCGAGGCCATTAAAATTGCTACACCGAGAAGAAATGCACATGATAAATGGGTATTCATTGGACAAATATATTATACTAGAACTGACATTTGATTACATTTTCATGCAATTTGCGTGCATAGATCCTGAGAAATCAGTACCCACAACAACCACCTCTGGCCGTAATAACGGCCTTGATACGCCTGGGCATTGAGTCAAACAGAGCTTGGATGGCGTGTACAGGTACAGCTGCCCATGCAGCTTCAACACGATACCACAGTTCATCAAGAGTAGTGACTGGCGTATTGTGACAAGCCAGTTGCTCGGCCACCATTGACCAGACTTTTCAATTGGTGAGAGATCTGGAGAATGTGCTGGCCAGGGCAGCAGTAGAACATTTTCTGTATCCACAAAGGCCCGTACAGGACCTGCAACATGCGGTCGTGCATTATCCTGCTGAAATGTCTGGTTTCGCAAAGATCGAATGAAGGGTAGAGCCACGGGACGTAACACATTTGAAATGTAACGTCCACTGTTCAAAGTGCTGTCAATGCGAACAAGAGGTGACCGAGACGTGTAACCAATGGCATCCCATACCATCACGCTGGGTGATACACCAGTATGGCGATGGCGAATACACGCTTCCAATGTCCGTTTACCGCGATGTCGCCAAACACGGATGCGACCATCATGATGCTGTAAACAGAACCTGGATTCATCCGAAAAATGACGTTTTGCCATTCGTGCACCCAGGTTCGTCGTTGACAACACCATCACAGGCGCTCCTGTCTGTCATGCAGCGTCAAGGGTAACCGCAGCCATGGTCTCCGAGCTGATGGTCCATGCTGCTGCAAAAGTCGTCGAACTGTTCGTGCAGATAGTTGTTGTCTTGCAAACGTCCCCATCTGTTGACTCAGGGACTGAGACGTGGCTGCACGATCCGTTACAGCCATGCCGATAAGATGCCTGTCATCTGGACTGCTAGTGATACGAGGCCGTTGGAATCCAGCACGGCGTCCAGTATTACCCTCCTGAACACATAGTTTCCATATTCTGCTAACAGTCATTGGATCTCGACCATCGCGAGCAGCAATGTCGCGATACGATGAACCGCAATCGCGATAGGCTACAATCCGACCTTTATCAAAGTCGGAAACGTGATAGTACGCATTTCTCCTTCTTACACGAGGCATCACAACAACGTTTCATCAGGCAAAGCCGGTCAACTGTTGTCTGTGTTTGAGAAATCGGTTGGAAACTTTCCTCATGTCAGCACGTTGTAAGTGTCGCCACCGGCGCCAACCTTGTGTGAATCCTCTGAAAATCTAATCATTTGCAAATCACAGCATCCTCTTCCTGTCGGTTAAAGTTCGCGTCTGTAGCACGTCATCTTCGTGGTGTAGCAATTTTAATGGCCAGTAGTGTATTTTCGAGTGGAACAGGGGAGGGAATGACTGGTAGTGGTAGATGGTAACCTCCGCCACGTACCGTACGGTGACTTGCGGAATATCTGTATAGATGTAGACGTAGATTGACAGCAGCGTTTTAAGACACTGAGAGAAACTGGTGTAAAGTACAAGGACAGAAGAGTAATTCACAGACTGCATAGCGAAGAGATGGCCGCGATAATGTGTCGAGAACTTCACGAACACGGCATTACTGCCGAGTGGTTTGAGGCGCCGTGTCATGGATTGCGCGGCTTCTCCCGCCGGAGGTTCGAGTCCTCCATCGGGCATCTGTGTGTGTGTTGCTCTTAGTATAAGTTAATTTAAGTTAGATTAAGTAGTGTGTAAATTTAGGGACCGATGACCTCGGCAGTTTGGTGCCTTAGGAATTCATACACATTTGAATATTTGAAGGCGCTACTAAGAACGGTATATCACAGGCTATTCACTCCCTTGCCGGTCGGTGTGGACGAGCGGATCTAGGCGCTACAGTCCGGAACAGAGCCACCGCTACGGCCGCAGGTTCGAATCCTGCCTTGGGCATGAATGTGTGTGATGTCCTTAGGTTAGGTTTAAATGGTTCTAAGTTCTAGGGGACTGATGACGTCAGATTTAAGTCCCATAGTGCTCTGAGCCATTTGAACCATTTTTTATTCACTCCCTCCTCTCTGTTCAGTGGATACTTTCAGAGGGCAATAGATGGACCTAGGGTGAAACTAGGAATTATAGGAGGCATGAAAATTCATGATAATAAAATGGACATGCTGATATTTGCTGATGATATTGTATTATTACGTGAAGGCGCAGAACAACTAGAAGCGATGCTGGCCCAGATGGAAACCACCCTCAGCTCTTTCTGTAAAACAAAATTCTTAGTCGTCAACAGACGAAACACCACTGCCCAATACTCAATTAACAATGAGTGACTGGAGACCGTCGACTTTTTGGCTACCTAGGGAGTAAAATTACGTCAGGCGGAAGATCAAGAAAGGATGTAGCAAACCCAACACATCAGGCTAAAGCTGCCTTTAACATGAGGAAAAACCTTCTCACATCTAGCACCATAGAAAAACATCTCAGAAAAGACCCCGTAAAGACGTTTGTCGGGAGCTTTCCGCTGTACGAAAGTGAAACATGGAGACTCGGAGAAGCAGAAATACACAAAATAACAGCCATTGAGATATGGTGCAAACTCAGAATGCTCAATGTTTTCTGGGTAGACTACATACGTAAAGGTGCGCCACGGAGTGGCGGAAGAGAAACCTTGTCTCCTGAAGTTCATCAGTCGTTGAAGGGACACATGGGTCGGCTACCTGCTCAGACATGATGGTATCGTCGAAAGCGTCATTGAAGGAACAGTAGAAGGGAACAATACAAGGCGATGGGATTGAAAAAGTTGTTACGCCACAGAACACATCAACCAGATCATGGAGGATACCAGATGCAGCATACGTACCGCTTTCTCTCAAGAGGAAGGCCGAAAATAGAAATGCGAGCTGCTGCTAACCAACGAAATCGTTGAAGATGGAAGAAGAGAAAGTAGAAAGCGAACTTTAATTTTACAAAAGTTGACTGCAATGTAAGCGCATCATTTTGGCCAAAGTAACACGTAATAGAAGCGACAGTTACAGCAGATAGTACGAAAAACCGTAAGTTCTCAGCGAAATTAAAAATCATCGACCTGGTAGAAAGCGCGGTCTTTTCAACATGACGTGAACAGAAACGCGGAAAACATTCTGTTGTTGCGGAATATAAACTTCAAAATGGTATATCCAGTCATATTGTTGTTACATAACTGTAGATTAGTTTATGTAATGTAATTTCAGTTTTTTGTCTTGTTTCTATAAATAGTTCTCCAGGCCTAATTTTAAAAACTGATATATTAATGTGATAGGATTAGTTTCCGAAGGTATGTCGTACATTTTCAAATACACACCACAAAATATTATTCCTCTTTACAGGAAAAGCTTGTAGTTCCTTTTATACAAAATCTGCCATTTCAAGCAGAAAAATCAATTGTTAATCAACTGAAGTTAGCATGTAATGTGCTGAAAAATACTGTAGGTGACAAGAAATTCAATTAATGACGTCTCACAGAAAGCGTAGATTTTGACATCAATTTATCCAGTCCATCAGGAAACGTCTTTCAAAAAATGTATTGTTTCTGTGGTTTCCAGAGCAAAGATTGGTTTGCTGCAGCTCTGTATGCCAGCAACTCTCGTACAAGTATCTCTGAATAACTAGTGCTGCAACATACATTCATTTTAACTTGCCGGCCGAAGTGGCCATGCGGTTCTATGCGCTGCAGTCTGGAACCGCGAGACCGTTATGGTCGCAGGTTCGAATCCTGCCTCGGGCATGAAAGAGTGTGATGTCCTTAGGTTAGTAAGGTTTAACTAGTTCTAAGTTCTAGGGGACTGATGACCTCACAAGTTGAGTCCCATAGTGCTCAGAGCCATTTGAAACTCTTTTTTTTTTTTTTTTTTTTTTACTTGATTAAGGTACTCACGCATAACTCTCTCTCTCTCCACAATTTTTAAACCCCTACAGTTCCCTCTTTTATCAAATTGATTATTCCTCGATGTCTCAGGATGTGTTACATCAACTCGACCCTTCTCTTAGACAAGTTCAGCCACAAATTTCTTTTTTTCCAAATTCGATTCAGTACCTCTTCATTGAAACTACTCATTTAATCTTCAACAATCTTCTTTAGTACCACATTTCAAAAGCAGCATCTATTCTCTTCTTGCATGAAATACTTGTCGTCCACGTTTCACTCCCGTAAAAGACTACTCTCCACAAAAAGCTTTGTAACAATTGGTTTTATATTTACTGTTAAGAATTTGCTTTCTTCCAGAAATGCTTTTTTCGCTATTGCCAATCTGCCCTTTACTCCAGCCATCATTCATTATTTTTGTGCCAATATAGAACTTTTCATCTAGTACTTAACGAAATTTTAAAAAAATGACATTTACGCCTCAACAAACAGTGTAAGAAGCTTCCATTGAGAAACTGAACGGAACTTCTGGATGCATAAGAACACTAAAATACATATTGTTGCAGTATTCTACATTATGTGATATTTTATAAACAGGTTTCTGGCTGAACGGCAGCGTCAAGTACGAAGATAAATATCTGTAGTGTCGAACTTTTTTGTGGAGATAAACATTCTAAAACAATGAAACCACTGATTACCTCAGTTGGTTTTAAAAGATGCCAATAGTTAATGTTTAACATAGAGCTTAAACTACAGGATCTATTTCAGTGAAAATTGCGATATAAAAATATTTCAGCTCCATGAAATATATTAGACAATAAATATTGATCTTCATAACAATTAACAACAACAATTCAGAGAATGAAGAATACGCTGAACATTACATAGGAAAATTTGGTGACATGTTCCAAACTGGTGGCCAAACATGATAAACTTGTACAACAGGCACAATATAAAACATGAGACAAAATGGTAAATGAAACAACTGTAACTATAGAAAGTAAAACTGTAACAGAACAACTGAAACTACAGTGACTGAAATAAAGGAAAAGCCTGGGGCCTATGGGTAGGAGTGGTAACTTACTAAGTGGGTGGGGTTATTAGCAGTACCTACTGATAGACGCGTCTAGTAAAGGAACTGCGTCTGATATATCAGTACCACATTTGGACACTTGGACATATTCTTATTAATTTACATTACAAAGTATTTCAGTCTAGTTCGTTTTCCTTACTTTTTAGATGTAATGTAAGACCTTGTGACTGTGGTCTTCTATAAGCAGGTAGACTGCGAAAGTACAGTCTCATTTTCCAAGTATTCGATTAGATTAGATTAATAATAGTTCCATGGATCATGAATACAATATTTCGTAATGATGTGGAACGAGTCGAATTTTCCAATACATGACATAATTAGTTTAATTTAACAACATACTTAAGTTAATATAACAACTTTATTTTTTTGTTTTTTTGTTTTTCTTTATTTTTTATTTTTTTAATATTTTTGTTTTGTTTTTATCTTTTTTTCTTAATTTATATCTAAAAATTCCTCTATGGAGTAGAAGGAGTTGTCATTCAGAAATTCTTTTAATTTCTTCTTAAATACTTGTTGGTTATCCGTCAGACTTTTTATACTATTTGGTAAGTGACCAAAGACTTTAGTGCCAGTATAATTCACCCCTTTCTGTGCCAAAGTTAGATTTAATCTTGAATAGTGAAGATCATCCTTTCTCCTAGTATTGTAGTTATGCACACTGCTATTACTTTTGAATTGGGTTTGGTTGTTAATAACAAATTTCATAAGAGAGTATATATACTGAGAAGCTACTGTGAATATCCCTAGATCCTTAAATAAATGTCTGCAGGATGATCTTGGGTGGACTCCAGCTATTATTCTGATTACACGCTTTTGTGCAATAAATACTTTATTCCTCAGTGATGAATTACCCCAAAATATGATGCCATATGAAAGCAGTGAGTGAAAATAGGCGTAGTAAGCTAATTTACTAAGATGTTTATCACCAAAATTTGCAATGACCCTTATTGCATAAGTAGCTGAACTCAAACGTTTCAGCAGATCATCTATGTGTTTCTTCCAATTTAATCTCTCGTCAATGGATACACCTAAAAATTTGGAATATTCTACCTTAGCTCTACGCTTCTGATTAAGGTCTATATTTATTAATGGCGTCATACCATTCACTGTACGGAACTGTATGTACTGTGTCTTATCAAAATTCAGTGAGAGTCCGTTTACAAGGAACCACTTAGTAATTTTCTGAAAGACAGTATTGACAATTTCATCAGTTAATTCTTGTTTGTCAGGTGTGATTACTATACTTGTATCATCAGCAAAGAGAACTAACTTTGCCTCTTCATGAATATAGAATGGCAAGTCATTAATATAAAATAAGAACAACAAAGGACCCAAGACTGACCCTTGTGGAACCCCATTCTTGATAGTTCCCCAGTTTGAGGAATGTGCTGATCTTTGCATATTATGAGAACTACTTATTCCAACTTTCTGCACTCTTCCAGTTAGGTACGAATTAAACCATTTGTGCACTGTCCCACTCATGCCACAATACTTGAGCTTCTCTAGCAGAATTTCATGATTTACACAATCAAAAGCCTTTGAGAGATCACAAAATATCCCAATGGGTGGTGTTCGGTTATTCAGATCATTCAAAATTTGACTGGTGAAAGCATATATGGCATTTTCTGTTGAAAAACCTTTCTGGAAACCAAACTGACATTTTGTTAGTACTTCATTTTTACAGATATGTGAAGCTACTCTTGAATACATTACTTTCTCAAAAATTTTGGATAAAGCTGTTAGAAGGGAGATTGGACAGTAATTGTTGACATCAGATCTATCCCACTTTTTATGCAAAGGTATAACAATAGCATATTTCAGTCTATCAGGGAAAATGCCCTGTTCCAGAGAGCTATTACACAGGTGGCTGAGAATCTTACTTATCTGTTAAGAACAAGCTTTTAGTATTTTGCTGGAAATGCCATCAATTCCATGTGAGTTTTTGCTTTTAAGCAAGTTTATTATTTTCCTAATTTCAGAGGGAGAAGTGGGTGAGATTTCAATTGTATCAAATTGCATAGGTATGGCCTCTTCCATTAACAACCTAGCATCTTCTAATGAACACCTGGATCCTACTATATCCACAACATTTAGAAAATGATTATTAAAAATATTTTCAACTTCTGACTTTTTGTTCGTGAAGTTTTCATTCAATTTGATGGCAATACTGTCTTGCTGTGCTCTTGGTTGACCTGTTTCTCTTTTAATAATATTCCAAATAGTTGTAATTTTATTATCAGAGTTGCTGGCTTCAGACATGATACACATACTCCTGGATTTTTTAATAACTTTTCTTAATATAACACAGTAGTTTTTATAATGTTTGATAGTTTCTGGGTCACTACTCTTTCTTGCCGTCAGATACATTTCTCTTTTCCGGTTACAAGATATTTTTATACCCTTAGTAAGCCATGGTTTGTTACAAGGTTTCTTACGAGTATATTTAACTATTTTCTTGGGGAAGCAGTTTTCAAATGCATTTACAAAAATGTCATGAAATAAATTATATTTTAAATTGGCATCAGGTTCACGGTACACCTCATCCCAGTCTAACTGCTGTAGGCTTTCCCTGAAATTTGCAATTGTTAAATCGTTGACTGAGCGTTCTACTTTGGAGGACTGTTTAGTATTGCTGAATGGGGCTATGTCATATATTGTAACTAGCTGTGCACCATGATCAGAAAGACCATTCTCAAAAGGCTGAGCATTTATCTGGTTAAACTTATCTTGGTCTATAAAGAAGTTATCTATTAGTGAGCTGCTATCCTTTACCACCCGAGTAGGAAAATCAATAACGGGTGTCAAATTGAAAGAACCGAGTAATACTTCAAGGTCATTTTTCCTATTACCCTCTTTCAGAGAATCTACATTGAAGTTCCCACAAATAATAATTTGCTTCCCCCTGTCTGACAGATAGCACAACAAGGAGTCCAAATTTTTCAGAAATAGATGAAAATTTCCTGATGGGGACCTATATACAGTTACAATTATAAATGTGCCTTTATTTAATTTAAGCTCACAGGCACATGCTTCTATATGTTTCTCTACACAAAACTTTTTTGTTTCTATACTTTTTGCCCAATGATAACTTTTGACATATATGGCAACTCCTCCTTTCTCCATATTTTCTCTCATTACATGTGCAGAGAGCTTATATCCACTTACATTTACCTTATCCATATCAGTAACAATGTGGTGCTCAGACAGGCATAGTATATCTATTTCATTCTCAGCTTCTAAATCTTCTAAACAAACCAGAAGCTCATCTACTTTATTCTTTAAACTCCCAATATTTTGATGAAATATACTTACATTATTTTTAATTATACTTTTATGAGAACCTTTCCTTATTCTAACATTTGCAGTACTCTCCTGTCTGAGTTTCTCATTGTGCTTAGGCCTAGTTCCTATACCAGTGGTCACATGGTGTTCAGAGAGGCAGATTATGTCAACTGGGTTGGGTGACTTTAATTCATCAATGCAATTACCTAGGACTGAGATACAACTTGGTGGAGATAAAATTTCTGGTGATTGGTGAAAATTTATAATTGACAGCTGTGATTGGTGATCCAATGTGCTAGAACTGTGCTGTTTAATTTCTTTCCTAAACTGAAGATTTATTTCAATCCTGACCTCTCGTAGAACTTGACATCTTTCTGTCTTACCTATCCTAAAAAAGGTGCTGCTCCAACACATGTAACCACTGGTATTTTACCATTCATGGCAGTGCCTCCCCCCCCCCCCTTAAATTTCCTGCTATACCCCAGCCAGTTTCCCCTTCCCTTTCCTGTTGAGATTTAGGCCGTGCCTGGTATAGTCCCACCTACTGAGATAATCAACAGGAACCACACCAATATGAGCCCCCGCACCCGACCCAAGCAGCCGTTCCAACTCCAAATTAACACTCCCAACAGAAGAGTTCAAATGAGGCCGGTCATAGCGTCTCAGGACAGATACAAATTCAACATTGGTGTCTCTCGATGCCGACGCAATCTTTACCACGTCACACTCTATACCGTACCCAGGATCTCTTTCGATGCTGTTCCCGTGCCCTCCCACAATAACCACGGTGTCTTCCCTGGTAAATCCTTTACAGAGTGGACCTAAATCCTCTGTCACCTGATCCAGACTAGCACTTGGTTTGAAAAAATTTGTGACCTGGTATTCTGGTCCTAATTCCTCCTGCAGAAGTTGGCCTACACCTCTGGCATGAGAACTGCCTAACAACAAAACTTTCTTCCTTTTCGATGACTTTCCTACATTCTTTTTCAATTTCCTATTGAAAGTTTGTTGTGTCCTGTCTACACCTACCTATGCTTGAGGCTCATCAGTTTCTAACTGAAGCAACAGGTCAAACTTATATTTGACATTCACCACAAAACTGTCAGACTTAGTTCTAGGCCTGTTCCTTCTGCTACCTGTTGCCACTTCCCACCTCTCTTTGCCCTTCTCCCTCCCTAACCTGTCCAGATCTTCCCTAGCCTGATCTAGCTCAGCCTGAAGGGCAGCAATTTTCCCCTCCTGTTCCACTATCTTCCTATCTCTGCTGCAAATCCTACATAACCACTGATGAGCCTGATCCACTTTCCCAACACCCACGCCACTGCAGTCCCCCCAGTGAAAAAAACTACTGCATCCATCACACCAAACCCCGCAACTAACAATTCTACGGCAAGTCAGGCACTTCTCACTCACGGCAAAAATAATACTTTAGCTAGAATAAATCAATTAAATTACCGAAAATCAAAAAAGACGTTAAAAGAATTAAGCCTATTCACAAATGCATATAAGCAAGTTTCTGATTTAAAATTCCGCAGTTTTTCTGAGATCTCTATTAAAACAATGAAGGTATACGCTATTTATTATATATTTCACTCGATGGAATGAAAAAAAGGACAATTAAACGAGATACTTTAACTTTGATTCTCCAAAAACGTTACGAGAATTAGGCCTATAAACAAATGTATATAAGCAAGTTTCTGATATAAAGTTACGCTGTTTTTCTGAAATCTGTATTAAAACAATGAAGTTATACGCTATTTACGGTAGTTTACTTATTTGTTACCGAGAAACTAGTTAAATTACCGTGAAACAAGAAACAAACACGTTTACAAAATTTAAGCCTAAGCGCGACTTCGCGAAGTTACGATCTTTTCGTGTTTTCTGAAAAAATACGCAAAGAAACGTCAAACCTTTAACGGCAAGACTAAACGATACACTAATGCACGTATTTAATTTGTTGTCGGCGCTAAACTAAATTATATTCCTGTCTAAATCACTTAACTTTCTGGAAATGGTTTGCCGGCCGCGGTGGTCTCGCGGTTCTAGGCGCGCAGTCCGGAACTGTGCGACTGCTACGGTCGCAGGTTCGAATCCTGCCTCGGGCATGGATGTGTGTGATGTCCTTAGGTTAGTTAGGTTTAAGTAGTTCTAAGTTCTAGGGGACTGATGACCACAGCAGTTGAGTCCCATAGTGCTCAGATCCATTTGAACCATTTTCTGGAAATGGTTTGTGGCGTCACTTACTCGGCGGCCATCTTGGAAAGTGTGTATTCAAATTTTGTGGGGTTCCTGTGGTGTTCTTTCAAGCGGTTGGATATTGGCCTGTACAGAATTTGACACCGTTAGAAACGATTTTATATATTCCACTTTTCCAGTGGTGCTGTGCCCATAACATGTTCTAAAGTTCCTAGATTTAAGCTTTCTGGTCACATTCAGAAACGCTTTCCCTAAATAAGAAACCGTGCATCATTTATTAAGGTTTTGAGGTGATGGGTGGAGCACAGAGTTAAGGACAGAGGAGGCCTTTTCCTTACTTTCTGTACATTATGAAGTCCACCAAGGCAGGAATGTAGACATTACTCGATGCTACTTGTTTGACTGTCTTTAATTCAGTTTGGAAGTTGTCAGCAGTCATGAAGATAAAAGTTAGGCTGTGTATCTATGAATGAAAGGCAGCATGTCTGTGGGGTATTGGGTGCCTAGAATTAGCAAGTATTACGATGGGTGTTAAATAAACACTGCAACACATTTTTTTCTGAAGGCAGGTTGGTTTTACTCCGGATTCCAATTCCCACTCTTTTGGCTACAAAATCCTGTTTTTCAGCGTAATCTCCCTTCAGTACGACGGCCTTACGCCACCTTACTGGGAGAGCCTGTATGCTCGGCTGGTAGTACTCTACTGGTTGATGTCGGAGCCGACATCCTGCTGCATCAATACCCTCCGCATCATCCACGTACTGGTTCCAACGGACTCCACCATTCATTGGGCCAAACAGATGGCAGTCGGAAACGGCGAGGTGTGGGCCAGAGGGTGTATGAGAAGAACAGTCCAATGAAGTCTGGTGAGCTCCTCTCGGGAGCCGGCCGCGGTGGTCTCGCGGTTCTAGGCGCGCAGTCCGGAACCGTGCGACTGCTACGGTCGCAGGTTCGAATCCTGCCTCGGGCATGGATGTGTGTGATGTCCTTAGGTTAGTTAGGTTTAAGTAGTTCTAAGTTCTAGGGGACTGATGACCACAGCAGTTGAGTCCCATAGTGCTCAGAGCCATTTTGAACCTCTCGGGTGCAAACACTAGTCAGGCCTTGTGTTGGCATGGAGGGGTCCGTTTGCATATTTGTAGCGAGGTTAGCACAATACACTTCAGAGCTGATCGTTGCACAATGAAGGAGGACATCAAACAGAATAACCCCTTCAGAGTCTCTCCCCTCCCCCCTTACCCCTCTCCCCCCCCCACCCCCTCAGTGTCCCAGAAGACCGTCGCCATGACTTTACCATCTGAGGGTGCGGATCTGAACTTTTTCTACGGAGGTGTATTGCGCCCCTCCATAGATTGCTGTTCGTTTTCCGTTCGATGTGATGACTTGTGTTTCATCTCCTGTGACGCAGTTCGACGAAAAATTGTCGTGACCAGTCTAGTAATGCGCAAACAACTACTTACAGATGGTACTTCGTTGCTCTTTAGGGTGTCCTTTTAGGCGATGATTAACCCAGCAGGTACACATTTCTAAATATAGCCATGTGCGGCTGGCCGGTATGCAGGAAATTGCACAGGCTTCGCCACCTTGTTGTCATTCTCTGGCTTTTTGCCAAATGAAACTCAATGACAGCTCTTTGCTTCTAACGCACCTACGTTACAGGCGCCATTTTGAAGATTACGTATAGCACCGCCACATGTTGGAACTTCATGATACTATGGGGGCTGAAGCAGAAATTTTCCACTATGTCCCACAACTAATTCGTCACTTTTCAGCAGAAACTGGGAGAGAGAAAAAAATATGTTGCATTACTTACTGAACGCCCCGCATATAATGTTATTGGTAGTATACTTCCTGTAGATCTTGTAATTATGGTCAGAGTTACCTACGGTTAAGGTTAAATAGTTTATGGAGTGACTACAAAGTCCATTGCGAATTTGATGGTGTTGTGCTTGGAATTTAGCTGCTTAAGGAATGTTTGAAGTTGTCCTGTAGTACCTGACCATAAGCATAACACGTATTCAACATACCTAGACCAGGACCCAAGCTTGGAAGAGACACGGTTCTTTTCCAAGAAATGGTTTTTCCAAAACTGTCAGCGACTATTTGGGTTAGTACTAGACTCAGGATGGATCCCACAGCTTGCCCATCTGCACCTCTTTCTGCATCTTGTCACTGAAACGGAAAAAAATTTGTGTTAGGTAAGTGTGAGTTTCTAATCTTATGTCATCCGTGACAACTTGGCTAATAGACGATACATCAAGTAAGGCTGTCAGAATTTTTAGGCACTCATTAACAGATACTTCAGTGAATACGCTAGGGGGTTTTATATCTTTTGCCTTGTGCACAAAGTCACTTGAATCAAGAATACCATGATATGCTTTAATCCTGGTTCTTATTTTGATCAGATCAGTTAATACTTTGTCCAATTTGTAAAACGGATCTCATTCGTAGGAAAATACGTTTGTCTTCGCACATTACGTTGGCGTAACAGCCGAAAATCGGTTTCTAAAGTAATAAATATTGTAGAACTTTACACTAATGTCGGATGCTTTTCCATTCGTTATGTATACAATACCAAGAACCGACGGAACAGTCAATTAATGCGGATATATATCATAGTAGTTTCATTTGCCTGGTAATCTACATATAGATTTAAATGTCTGTGTAGGAAGTTCTCGTATTTCCTGACGTGGTTTCACACTAAGTTACATGCTCGTGTGGTGCCAAACTAGTTGTTTGTTGCTTCAGAGCAACCTTTGGCCACTGCCTCAAAAACCACATCACTGGCTGACGTCGAGCAAGTTTTTTCTCGCAACCTTACGATCCTGCTATTGACACGGGCAGCGCTTAAACCACGCTGCTGGTAACGAGATTGGAGATAAAACTTTTATAATGTGCTTTACAGCCTCGTAGAGTGCTTTTTGTAAACGATCTCCTTTATCGTGATACCTACATAAAATGTAACATCGTCGTCCGTCATGTAGGAATACCGGTCAGATCTTAAACAAAATCTTCATGTGCGGTCTCTGGTGATCTCGTGCACGAAATGCTTCCAAACGGGATAGATATTTGTTGTTAAGATTTTCTTCCTTGTTACTCCTTTTGGCTGTTTGTCTGCTCTGTACTTTGCCTGTAATGTTCTCGTACGGTAGATTTTTTTCATAACCACTCCCTTTCCACTCACAAAGCTGAGGGTCTATTGACTGTGAAGTAACCGATGATTTCACAGTTCCCGGCGGAGGTTAGAGTCCTCCCTCGGGCATGGGTGTGTGTGTTTGTTCTTACGATAATTTAGATTAAGTAGTGTGTAAGCTTAGGGACAGGTGACTTTAGCAGTTACGTCCCATAGGATTTCACACACATTTGAACACATTCCACAGTTGTGCACTAGTACTTACTTCATGCAAACAAAAATTCCATGTATGCAATTGGTAAGAAGGGAAGAACGCAGATAGGAGGCCTAGTAGCTGCAGAGCGGAGAAATTTAGTAACGGTCATGGTATGTATGAGTGCAGGCGAGAACTTCTTGCTGTGGATAACGGTTTCCCCGTGTACCAAGTGAACAGACAGGAAAATTAGAAAATGACATTCTTCTGGTTGGGAACCCGCCCATCTGTTCACCGAATGTTTTACCAATTCAAAACTTACATTTCAGTTCCCAGTCTACTGGACAGATATTATTCTCATATCGACAATACAGACGTTATTTCTAAAGCTATCATGTGCCAGTCCTCTGTCTCAAACCTCAGACTGTCCACATTACAGCCCCTCCAGGCGACTTCACGGTCCCTCTAAAGACACATTCTACTCAAAAAGATTACACAGAAAGTACGAACTGGCGGTATGGAGACCTATAATATTGCAGATAAGTTCGAAACAGTATACCTCAGAGTCCAAAGTGGTGCAATATGGATTCAAATGCGCCCGCATTTACTCACTAAACGTAGGTATTTTCACCGACGTTATTTCAACGCAGCCGAATAAGAAGCAGAACAGTTTGCTGACAGTGGTGAAACAATTCATGGCAATGAAGTTGAGGTCCTACATATTTTTGTAACTGGAAATGGATGTGATTCAAAGGAAGACGAGCAGACAACGCGTCCAGCAGTATCTGTAGACTACGTCAAGTCACAAGATATTTCCTCAGGCCCCACCAATAGAAAGGGAATGTCAGACAAAGATCGGAAAGAATTTTCCACTGCTTTCATAAACAGTTCTCTCTAGAATGCATTGAAGAGTTCCATAAACAAGAAACACAGTGAAGGGAAGCTACAGAAAAACAAGACGCTAATTTATAGAGATACCTCTGAGAAACGAAATGTCAGCTGGGTCAAACACGAACCACGAAATCTTGAAAAAAAAACCTGAAACAGATCTACGTAAGAGATGACAATTTGTACTGGGAAACAAAGACCGTTCTTTAAAAGTAAACGAAATGAAGAAAAAGGTGTAGTGAAGAGGAAGAAACAGAAAGGTTATCTTCTGGTAGTTCAAAACTGTTGAGATAAAAGTCCCTGAAAAGGTAAATGTAAACTGACTATTTCCTGGAGGCGGATTCGAAAACTATTACATTTCAAAATAATTTCTTTGTACTCACTCAAATTTTTTAAAGTCCTACCCAGTGAACTCAAAGACAAGGACGCTATCTCAGAGCTGGTGTGCCAGTCGGAATTTCAACCAGATGTACCGCTGATACAGCAGAAGGCAGGGCACCAGGAGGACATTACACACAACCACCAAGCGAAGGAAGCAAAGGCGCAAGCTGGCTGGCTCTGAGCACTATGGGACTCAACTGCTGAGGTCATTAGTCCCCTAGAACTTAGAACTAGTTAAACCGAACTAACCTAAGGACATCACAAACATCCATGCCTGAGGCAGGATTCGAACCTGCGACCGTAGCGGTCTTGCGGTTCCAGACTGCAGCGCCTTTAACCGCACGGCCACTTCGGCCGGCAAGGCGCAAGCGCCACGGCGCTACAGGCCAGGGTAGCACGGTATCACCCCGCAGTTTCAGGGCCAGGGTGTCATTGCAAAAGTCAAACGTTCCAAAAAAACCCAAGCTCGCCAACCAAGAATAATTATTGAACTACAACAACACACTTTGTAATGCTGCAATCTACATAAAGAAGCATAGGTTCGTTTCTCCGGTCACAGAGATACGAATGATGCCATTCTTAGTGGCGAAATCAGCAGTGTTCAATCTAATGGAGAGACTGTTCACCGACACCTGGCGAATAGTATTTCTAAACACTACTGAGCGAATTGTAGCCTATGAAAGCCCAACAGAGTCCATACGCCGCGCAGTGCCCAGTTTAGAACAAACCTCTCCTCCTTACTCCGAACTCTCTTTGCGGAAACCGCACCCGTTATAAACGGAATACCTCCCCCTCTCTCTGAGTCATGAAGCTGTCACTCAACCGGCTTCAATTGATACTCAGTTCAGTAGAAACTTCTAGAACAAATTGTGACTCCTTTCTCTCCTACAGTTCAGCCAACCAGGGACGTTTCTGTGTCTTTTGGTGGAATATAGCTTAGCGTCTTGTGTGAGAACTTCTGCGGCCGTTAGCGTGCATCTGTGGTTGGCATTCCTCGTACATTCCTCCGTGCTAAAAGAAAGGCTGGTGGTAGCGCAGGTAAGACGGTATTTCTACGATCTTAGACTCACAGCACTGTCTCTCCCCCGCCTCCTTACCAACTGCAAGTCCGCTGCAATACACCCCTTTCCGCTTGCTTCTTGATGGGTGGCAGGGAAATGGCAGCAAATGCTCGGCGTCCTCTTTTCAGAGCAATAAACTGCGTGCCTGCAGCCCTTGTTCCGCGTCGCTTTTGGAAGCTGTGAAGTCCCACATTTGCCTTGCTGTCAGAGCTAACAAGAAGTTACACTCAGAGCATACACCTGTAGAGGAATGTTAGTCTGAGGCTTCTCAGTATCAACCAATAAATCATTAATACTTCGATGACACCACCTATAATGCGATCCCATACTAAATAAACGAAATAGGTACTATCAAAATTATTCATGTATCTTGGCAAAAATCTTGCCTCGTCACAAGTGAAATGTTCCACCGTACACTGCAGTGTATGTACATGTCATGGAGTGTGGTTCAAGTCTTCCCTGTAGTGGAATGTTTAATTTTTTATTTTCAGGTAATTATTATCTGTCCGTCCGTCTGTCAAATGTTTTCGGTTTCCATTGGAGAGCCACGTCCTTTCGTCTACTAATCGCACGGTTTTGCAGTGTGGTCGCAAAACACAGACACTAAACTTATTACAGTGAACAGAGACGCCAATGAACGAACGGACAGATCATAACTTTGCGAAAATAACTTGTGGGAAGACTTGAACCAAGGACCTCTCATACCGCAGTTCCTCACTCTAACCACGGGACCACGGCGCTCGTCAGCTCACATTATCCTTGATGTGGCTTATCTTGCACATGGACTACTCAGTTTGTATATTTTGCTTATTTTTTTCATAGTTCCACACAACGTCTTCCTGTTTTCTCGATTGATCTGTGTTCAGTTTTTCAAGACCTGTCCACGGTGCCAACTTATAACTAAATCCGAGGGGGGTGCGATGGGGAGGTTCCCTTGTTAGGCGTGACCCAGTACAAATGTTGCAGTCCATTTGAAAAGAATACTGACTCGTTCCGTTATTACTTACGCATTTGCATTACAACGTACACCTTATGGTTTACATTAGTCGACAACAACAAGAACCCAGCATCTACGGCACCAGCCGCAACGTACCGATGCATTACAACAGCGGCTCGATGTGGCGACCACCAACGTTGTTACACACATTGTACCTCCGAAGCATGTTCTGGTACACTCTCTCCATCCCACCTGATGTCTCTTCAACGTCTTGTGCAGCGGCCAGAAATCGTGCCAGCAGATCTTCCACTGTCTCTACGGGTGTCTCATAAATTAGGCTCTTCATACGCTCCCACAGTAAGTAGTCCATAGGGGTTAAATCCGGCGATCATGGCAGCCACGCGGTTGGACCACCACGGCCTATCCATCTTCCACCAAATCGTCTGTTGAGATGTCTCCGGACAGTCAGTCAAAAGTGAGGTGGTGTTCCATCATGTTGAAACTACATTACCTGACGTACATTCAATGGCATAGCTTGTAACGCCGGAAATGCATATCCTCCTATTTCCATCTATTGTAAGTGTGTAGGATCTTTGGTAGTGTTAACTCTGCCGCGTGGAGCGCGGGCAGCGAGAGAGAGTTTGGTTGGAGTAGTGCGATGGGGCAGGTGTGTTCTGTGACGCTCCCGCAAGTTGCCGGGCTTTCGGGGTTTGGCAGCATGTAATTGCGATCGACTGGCTATGGTAGTTTCTAGCACGGTGTCGCGGACGGGAAGCATTAGCTGGCACACATCAAGAGCCCGTTTCGGCTGGAGACCGTGTCGAGAAGAAGGCGCACCAACATCCAGCTTCTGCAACAGCGACGGCCGACAATGAGTGACTGTCGCCACCTCCTCGATCGACGGCTTCAAACCTTCAATCAACCAACAAGGAAGACTGGAAGCACGTAAAGTTTCAGAACTGTATTCAGACCTCAGCTTTTAAAATTGTTGCATCACAAAATTACAGCAACTTAGCATGAACCTTTGTTGCTCATTGTCCCAATTGCATTGCCAAGCAGGGTCCCTTCCTTTTCCGAAATGAACCCGAGTGTCGTTGAAATTCAAACGCCAGCATTAAAATAATATAATTCAATTTCACTGCCTTAATTTCAAAGTTCAGTTAAATTATTCATAGCTGGCTACAATATTTAGATTACACGAGCACAAATTAAGAGTGCGAGTTTTGTTAGCATATTTTAGCTTACCTGTGACTGCAGCTCAGCTTGGTACGTACTAAATTTTACTATTGCTAATTGTTCAGAATCATTTAATTCAAGTTCGAAGTTAAATCTCTTATTTCTAAATTGCGTAGATTCAAGTAGCTTTTGAAATGATTGTTGACGTAGCCCAAGACTAACTGTATTTTACTGAATTTCAATATGCTTCAGAAACAAAGTCCACTATTAATTTCAGTCACTAAATTAACTTTCAGTTTTCTGGTTTTATTAATTATTTTGCTAAATTAAGTCAGAGTGTAGCGAAATTTATTACTTCTGACAAACTTTCAGTTTTCACACTACACGTGTCAACCTTCAGTTGCCACGATTCTAGTGCTAATTATATGTGTAATAACCCTTCTTTTTCAGTTACTATAGTAATTGTCCTTAGGACTGGCGACCGTAATTTCCCCCAAATCTCAAATATCTAATAACCGCTAGTTAATTGTTAACGTAACGGCCGCACATTTACTTTCTTTATTAACTTTACCCCTTTTCAAAATTAATTTCCACCAGTTTCATTTGCATTTTTCCTTTCATTTAGATGTAACCCTTTCCTCCCCCTTTACCGACAGATTAACTTCGGTGATGATTGCTTTCCCAAATTTCCATTAGGTACACGCGGTTTAATTTTTCAGTCATTAAGGTCGATAAGTGAGGGGGAGGTTATAAGCTTCCAAGAACGGGTCCATTACGTGTCGTAGGAAGACTTAAGTATGTGGGACCCGTGGACTTGGATGGAAGGAGGCATGGTCCAATCACATGACCGTCCAGAATACCTGCCCACGCGTTAATTCCAAATCTGTCTTGAAATCCCTGAACTTGCGTGGCATGAGGGTTTTCGTCCGCCCAGACATGGCTATTTCGAGCATTCAGGACGCAATCCCTTGTGAACCTACATTCACCTGTGAAGAGAACTCGACGTGGAAACTGGCTTGTCGATGCAACGGGGCAGGAACCATGTGCAGAGGGCGACGCGTTGTGGAAAGTCTGCTGGACCCATAACGTATACCCTTTGTGAGTGGTACGGATGTAATTGTTGCTCATGCAGGACGTCCAAGACGGTACTGTGACTAACAGCCATTGCAACTCGTTGACGGGCTGTCTTCAATGCAACGCAGTACACCTTCTTCAAATTCGGGAGCGCGGCGTCACCGTGGAGCACCACAGTCCTGCCTCCTCACGGTGAAGGTACCCGTTTCTCGTAGCCGTTGTGTAACTTGGGCAAACAGTTTGTGCGATGGAGTGTAACGGTGTGGAAAACGTTCGTGATAGAGCCGACTAGCAGCTCTTCCGTTACCTCCAGCTTCGCCACACAGAAAGGAGCATGTCTGTGTATTCAGAAAATGTGTACTGCACCATGTTTCCTCTATCGGTGACGCACAGCTATTGACTCGGTCTCACAGCAAAGCAGACAATAAGTGATATCTGTGGATCGTTTGACGTACGACACGTCATCGTGTCTACCCTGTTGCATACCAGGACAGGGAACGAGACGTTTCTCGTGCCCTAACCAGACGTTGACGAGGTACACATCTGAACTGAAACTGTCGTAGAACGGAAACGATACGATTCCGGACAAGGGTTCCTATTCAAAATGTTATATACTCACTACCCTCTACATGTCCTACAAGTTTGTAACGGGAATTTACGACCACCCTGTATATTAGAAGCCAACGTTTGAAAGACGTTTAGATAATTTTTAAGCATTGTTAGCTAACGCTTCCTGTTGTTGTGTCACATTTTTACTCTCCTGGTATATTTGCCCTACGTCTAGGGAAATGTTACTAAACTCTGACTGCAAATTTGATACAGTTGAATGTCTGAAATTTGTATTGCGATATTTTTCGTTGCTTTATGGAACTTTGAGGACATTTCGTCTCTTGTACTCAGAATAGTCATCTTAGGTAATATCTTACGCAACATTTGTCGTATATTGAGTTCACTAGAAACTTGTACGGGCGAGAACGCAAAGTCGGTTTGAAAGGTCGAACCATTGACTTTGCGATCTGCTCGCTACATGCAGTTGTTTATATATCTGACTGAAATGTGTCACTTTCAGACTGCTTATTAATTTGACGTACAACAGCATTAGTATTCTTCAAGTCTGAATTAATTTATTTTTCATTACTTTCTTCGTTTGAAGCTATGTTACCAAAATTTGTTTCTTACCGATTCGACCTTAATATTGAAAGATTAATGCATCGCAATAAAGCGTTTTTTGCAATAAAAGACTCTGGTTGATAATGGAAAGTATTAACACAGCTGTTGAATGACCACAATACAGATAACCTCTACTCTGGTAATCAAGCGCATCACTGTGTGAAATGTAGCAAGCTTGTTAATCTTAAAGTAGCTAAAATGCATATTCTTATGTTTGTTACTGTTAACTGTATTCTACTGAAAATATGTGATTAACTAAGATATGAAAATAAAGTACTGTTGAGATATATAAATAATAATGCATAATATCACAGCGTAGCACTTGCTGCTTCAAGCAGTAAAGCACAATAATGGTTGAAATGGCTCTCAGTACTATGGGACTTAATATCTGAGGTCATCAGTCCCCTAGAACTTAGAACTACTTAAACCTAACTAACCTAAGGACATCACACACATCCATGCCGGAGGCAGGATTCTAACCTGCGACCGTAGCGGCCGCGCGGTTCCAGACTGAAGCGCCTAGAACCCCCAGCCACACCGGCCGGCGCACAATTATGAATTGCCTCTTTTGTGAAATGTTTTCATTCCGCTAGGACTTAGTAATTGTTCATTTCGAGACTTGTTTGTTTATTTTACTTGGTAATAATTCTTCCCTCTCATTTTGGTTTCCAATTACTTCGTCTGTCCGTACAATAATGCTTGAAGCGATTGCTCGACCATGAGAAAGAGACAAACAATTAGAACAATCAAAATAAGTACAGTATTTGCACTAGACATTATTTAACAATCGTATGGACGCGGTAGCCAATGTGAGTTGGTTATCACCTTCGCTTATTAAATGAGCACAGTACCGAATCAGCAAAAGAATGCACGCTGTAATGGAATTTTTGGTTGGGAACCCAAACCGCATATCGCGATCTTATAACTACTCAATGCTGTGTGATTAGTTAAAATTCTCGGACTTCTTCTTCGAATGACTACTGGTTCAGGATTTACAGTAAGAGGAAGAATGGTACTGAAAAAAAGTGGTCAAGAAAATTCATGCTCAACAAATGTAAAGGTATTTACAAAAAGAAACGATCTGTTGTTTGAACTAAAAATGCACATAATTTTATAATCATGTAACAAAAATGTTCACATTGAAGAATAAATAAAAACGAAAACGCACTGATGATGTGGCACAGTGGCGCCGAAACATGTTTGGGTGGTGAGAAAAACGGTGCTTTGCGTAACTGGTGGACCTCAAATCCTAAAAAAATAATGACGTATCATTGGCCAGAAGATGAGATGGCGGCCAGTCGGTAGTGAACAAAACACGTAAAAAAATTGTGATTTCTTTTAGATTCTCTGTAACTCTCGATGATATATCGCTCTGCATTAACTGGTTACAGACGGTTGTAATCACTGTATTTAGTTTGAAGAGCGTTGCAAATGACAGACGCCTGTTATCAGGGGGTGCAGCGGCTGGTGCTGTCAGACGGAGGGAGTTGTGCGCTGCGGACAGCGCCGGCAGGGACAACAAACAGCCACCCCAAGGCGTTGTCCGGCCCGTCCCCCCTAAATTGGATTTATGCAAATGGCCGACGCCTATTAAAAGCGGACCGACGGCCGCTGCGTCCACTCCGCTGCCCGCCCCGCGGCCCCTGCTGTTCGACAGAACGGAAATATTAAAACAGAGCCGCGGTCCGGCCGCTAACGCGCCGCCGTCGCAGGCGCATGTGAGTGCATGCATGCACGGCGGGCAGTCATTCCGCGCACGTGGCGTTCCGCCTGCAACACCGCATCACATATAAATCAACCGGCAGCCGGCGCCACCTGCGCCAAATGTTCGCCCTGCTTATCCCGCGCTTTTGTTTCTATTATACGGCTCACCACTTTGCCGCTGTGAAAAATACATGAGCGAACAAAGCGGCACGCTCACCACTTAAAACTGAAAGCTTCTCTTACCTTTACAGGCTTTCAAAGATCGCCTCTTCAACTTACCGTCATTCCGCTGTTATATTCTTCAAGCTATAGGCCAAAATTGCTCTTCATTTTAACGTTCCGAAAGAGGTAAAAGCGGTTCCTGTCGTCTAAAAATGAAATTTTTTGTGTAATGTGTATTTATTGCTGACGAGAAGCATCAGCTAGGGATATATTAAAATACTAACGCGAATTCTTTACAGACGAATAGAAAAACTGGTAGAAGCCGACCTCGGGGAAGGTCAGTTTGGATTCCGCAGAAATGTTGGAACACGTGAGGCAATACTGACCCTACGGCTTATCTTAGAAGAAAGATTAAGGAAAGGCAAACCTACATTTCTAGCATTTGTAGACTTAGAGAAAGCTTTTGACAATGTTGACTCGAATACTCTCTTTCAAATTCTGAAGGTGGCAGGGGTAAAATAAAGGGAGCGAAAGGCTATTTACAATTTGTACAGAAACTAGATGGCAGTTATAAGAGTCGAGGGACATGAAAGGGAAGCAGTAATGGAATGAGACAGGGTTGTAGCTTCTCCCCGATGCTATTCAATTTGTATATTGAGCAAGCACTGAAGGAAACAAAAGAAAAATTCAGAGTAGGAATAAAATTCCATGGAGAAGAAATAAAAACTTTGGGTTTCGCCAATGACATTGTAATTCTGTCAGAGACAGGAAAGGACCTGGAAGAGCAGCTGAACGGAATGGATAGTACCTTGAAAGGAAGATATAGGATGAACATCAACAAAAGCAAAACGAGAATAATGGAATGTAGTCGAATTAAATCGGGTGATGTTGAGAGTATTAGATTAGGAAATGGGACGCTTAAAGTAGTAAAGGAGTTTTGCTATTTGGGGAGCAAAATAACTGATGATGGTCGAAGTAGAGAGGATATAAAATGTAGACTGGCAATGGCAAGGAAAGCGTTTCTGAAGAAGAGAAATTTGTTAACATCGAGTATAGATTTAAGTGTCAGGAAGTCGTTTCTGAAAATATTTGTATGAAGTGTAGCCATATATGGAAGTGAAACGTGGACGATAAATAGTTTGAACAAGAAGATAATAGAAGCTTTCGAAATGTGGTGCTACAGAAGAATGCTGAAGATTAGATGGGTAGATCACATAAATAATGAGGAAGTATTGAATAGAATTGGGGAGAAGAGAGATTTGTGGCACATCTTGACTAGAAGAAGGAATCGCTTGGTAGGACATATTCTGAGGCATCAAAGGATCACCAATTTAGTATTGGAGGGCAGCGTGGAGGGTAAAAATCGCAGAGGGAGACCAAGAGATGAATACACTAAGCAGATTCAGAAGGACGTAGGTTGCAGTAGGTACTGGGAGATAAAGCTTGCACAGGATAGAGTAGCATGGAGGAGGAGGAGGTGGTGGTGGTCAGTGTTTAACGTCCCGTCAACAACGAGGTCATTAGAGACGGAGCGCAAGCTCGGGTTAGGGAAGGATTGGGAAGGAAATCGGCCGTGCCCTTTCAAAGGAACCATCCTGGCATTTGCCTGAAACGATTAAGGGAAATCACGGAAAACCTAAATCAGGATGGCCGGAGTAGGGATTGAACCGTCGTCCTCCCGAATGCGAGTCCAGTGTGCTAACCACTGCGCCACCTCGCTCGGTAGTAGCATGGAGAGCTGCATCAAACTAGTCTCATGACTGAAGACCACAACAGCAACAGGGATATATTACAAGTCTTCGGGCAGAACATGGCTGAATGGGTGCTATTATGAATTTTCTATGTCATATTCACGAAACCTGGTTACGTCGTGTTATTCAACTTGGAAAAATAATATATTTTCCTTGCATACGGTGTGTCTCATACTGCACCGACACACCAGATCATTCAAAAACTGTTCAAGACAGTAAACGATTTCTTAATACAGTATTACGAATAGCGTGACTGCTTTCGTGAAGAAATGAAGCATCAGTCCCTTCCCTATGTAGAACAGCGTGAATAATCCTAGTGTTATGAGAAAGCTGTTACAAAGATACTTATGGGACATAATTGTTATACGGTGCTTTTAAAAAAATGAGACCTACGTGAATGAGGATAGAAACTAATGGTTAGTTTTAACTCTCGCTTTGGAACGGACAGGTTTTATTTTAAAAAGAGCCATCCGATATTACAAGGGTACAAATTTCGAAATGTTACACATACAACGTTGAGGAGCCTTGTACAATTACGTATAGGATTAAACTTTTCATTTACCGCCCACAGACTTCAATGTTCCCTATACTGGACTGGGGATGAGAAAAACCGACCAATTAGAACGATACCGGTATTTTAGTTTCGAAAAACTGTTGTTTTTCAATTTTTGCTTGCTCTCCATTATGACAGATTTCTTTAAATTTTTACTAATAACCGGGTAAAAAGCATGACGTATCAACTCGCCACAGCAGTAGTGTTAAAATTTTTCGTTTTTAAATAAAATCTTTTTTTAAGAACAAGTAATGTTTATTCGTAAAATTCCCGTTGCTTTGAAGTATTGGATTAATACAGAAACAGCGAAAAATGATCAACCCTATTTTAATAACAACGTCTACAGTTAGAAACCAGCAACAAACAAACGCCATACGAAACGATACACCATTGCAGAGTCAGTAATGTACCTATTAACGTGCGGCGCGGCCTATTAGACGGTACGTGCAGTTTGCAAGACTTGCTCCCACCTGATCTCGGTAGCTTCTCGACGTCGGACTGCAGTTCTACTGCAGAATAATATCGTCCATTGTTTGGAAGTACTTTACAAAGTGCGGTAGCAAAATTTGTAAATTTGCGGTAAGTTCTTATGGGACCAAACTGCTTAGCTCATTGGTCCCTAGGCTTACACACTACAAAATCTAACTTAGACTATTAGGTCTACAACTTTGCTTCCGCCGTTTTACAGTAGACGGCAGTAGCGCCAAGTGGGGTTCGGGTGGTTGGTCATAGGTGTACTACACTACTGGCCATTAAAATTGCTGCACCACGAAGATGACGTGCTACAGACGCGAAATTTAACCGACAGGAACAAGATGCTGTGATATGCAAATGATTAGCTTTTCAGAGCATTCACACAAGGTTGGCGCCGGTGACGATATCTACAACGTGCTGACATGAGGAAAGTTTCCAGTCGATTTCTCATACACAAACAGCAGTTGACCGGCGTTGCCTGGTGAAACGTTGTTGTGATGCCTCGTCTAAGGAGGAGAAATGCGTACCATCACGTTTCCGACTTTGATAAAGGTCGGATTGTAACTTAATCGCGATTGCGGTTTATCGTATCGCGACATTGCTACTCGCGATGGTCGAGATCCAATGACTGTTAGCAGAACATGGAATCCGTGGGTTCAGGAGGGTAATACGGAACGCCGTGCTGGATCCCAACGGCCTCGTATCACTAGCAGTCCAGATGACAGGCATCTTATTCGCATGGCTGTAACGGATCGTGCAGCCACGTCTCGATCCCTGAGTCAATATATGGGGACGTTTCCAAGACAACAACCATCTGCACAAACAGTTCGACGACGTTTGCAGCAGCATGGACTATCAGCTCGGAGACCATGGCTGCGGTTACCCTTGACGCTGCAACACAGAAAGGAGCGCCTGCGATGGTGTACTCAACGACGAACCTGGGTGCACGAATGGCAAAACGTCATTTTTTCGGATGAATCCAGGCTCTGTTTACGGCATCATGATGGGCGCATCCGTGTTAGGCGACATTGCGGTGAACGCACATTGAAAGCGTGTATTTGTCATCGCCATACTGGCGTATCATCCGGCGTGATGGTATGGGGTGCCATTGGTTACACGTCTCGGTCGCCTCTTGTTCGCATTGGCAGCACTTTGTACAGTGGACGTAACATTTCAGTTGTGTTACGATCCGTGGCTCTGCCCTTCATTCGATCCCTGTGAAATCCTACATTTCAGCAGGATACTGCACGACCGCATGTTGCAGGTCCTGTACGGACCTGTCTTGATACAGAAAATGTTCGACTGCTGTCCTGGTCAGCACATTCTCCAGATCTCTCACCAATGAAAACGTCTGGTCAATGGTGGCCGAGCAACTGGCTCGTCACAATACGCCAGTAACTACTCTAGATGAACTGTGGTACCGTGATGAAGCTGTATGGGCAGCTGTACACGCCATCCACTGCCCAGGCGTATCAAGGCAGCTATTACGGCCAGAGGTGGTTGTCCTGGGTACTGATTTCTCAGGATATATGCACCCAAATTGCGTGAAAATATAATCACATGTCAGTTCTAGTATATTAGTCCAATGAATACCCGTTTATCGTCTGCATTTCTTCTTGGTGTAGCAATTTTAATGGCCAGTAGTGTACAATAAGCTTCGATATTTGTAAACACAGTGCCATAAAAATATTAGTCGATTTGTGATTGCATCATAAGGTCATTCTCTATTAAGTACTTCAACTTACGTACCCATTTCTCGCAATTTGCGGGAAGTTTTAATTTTCTGCTGTAACATGAAAAATCTGAGGCTGTGTCTCTTAAAATGCTGGGTAAGACTAATGGTGAGGGAACTATTAGTGGAAGAACGTGCAGAGAATGTTTTCAACGCCTTAAGAACGGTGATTTTAATGTCGAAGATCGGCATAACGGTTTCGTAGCTACTGAAACAGATGAAAACAGTCACAGGACATCATTATCGAATGCAATTGATGCGTTCAACCCCAACACTGAAACACAGAAGGCCACAATACAGCGACAGAGACGTAAAGGTAATTTTGCAGCAGGTCAGTGCTCAACCCCATCTCGCAAAACCCGTCAAAATATACATGGAAACGTTGAAATGAGAAGTCCTATCCCTCCCTCCATGTTCTCCATACGTTGCTCTCTCTGACTACCACCTTTTTCGATCAGTGGCATACAGTCTGGGTAACCAGCACTGTCGATCATATGAACAAGTGCAAATCAATTCATGGATCCCCACAAAAGACGCCCAGTTCTTTCGCCGTGGGTTTCGTATGCTTTCCGAAAGATGGGAGAATGTAGTGGCCAGCGATGGGCAATACTATGAATCATAAATATTTTGTAAGTTGTTCACAATAAAGCCCCGTATTTCGAGAAAAAATGGCGGAAGCAAAGTTTTAGACCTAGTAACTTACGCTAAGGACAACACGCACACCCGTGACAGGGGGAGGACTCGAACCTCCGACGGGGGGGATCAGAGCGAACCGTGGCAAGGCCTCTTAGACTGAACGGCTACCCCGAGCGGCAAAGTGCGGTAGCAATAAAGTGCAACGCTCCATTTGCTTTAGAAGATTAAAAACGAGGGGAGGCGCGACAAAGTTGCTACATCATCATCACTAGATGCTTTCAGTGAGTAATATATTCCGGCTTCAGTTCCTATAGCTTTATAAAGATCCAAAAGGAGAGGGCGCTATACGTAACCATCCAAATTACGTCTGTAAGGGAGGAGCGTTCCAAGTAGAGAGCTGAGCTCCTTCAAGCGGAAAACCAGGGCGTCGCAGATATTCACAGGCGCTTGCAGAATGTCTACGGAGACCGGGCAGTGAACAAAAATACGTTGAGTCGTGGGACGAGGGGTCTGTCATCGCCTCAGTAATGTTGCTGAAACCTGCCTGAATTCCTGCTAGCAACGTTGGTCCATCTTTAAGGAATTACTTGCGCGTTACGAGTGTAAGTATACACAAATGTATAACATACGGTACCCACACTTCAACACAGCCCCTGGTTTGTCGGGTGCTGGGAGCAGGAGAGTGAACAGAATCCATTTCTTACATTAACTCCTCCTTTACCGACTCAGCGCAAATATACTCGTCTCATAGTGACCTAATTTTGAAATCTGGCAGAATGTTCTAATACACAAAACCGCATAGAAACTAGGGCATTAAGAAAAGTTAAAACATTCTCTTCAGAGCGAAGTTTTGTATCATTTTCACAAATTCATACAAGTGTCAATCGCTGGTCGTAGTTTTCTTATTAATATTGGTAGGGTCTATACGTCTGTATAATAATGAAATGCGATTGCACAAATATTCTTGTACTTCCAGAGAACAAAATCTACCAAATGTGATGTGTTGAGGCGAAAATCTGCGATCCATATTTAAAGTTTCGACAATGATGACAAATACATGGATTGCCCTTGACTACAGAAAAAACTTTAAATTGCGACGGAATCGATGAAAGGTATATTCAGACACATTCAAAGTACCCCTCGAATATACTTAACTAGAATGTGAATGTTAACATATGTTACAGACATGCTTGTAGTTTAACCCAGCGCCAATTATATTATTTCCAATTTTAGTGAAATTTTCCAGCTGTCCAGTAATGTAAGACATTTTCCTGCTCACTTGACGATCTGCATACAACGTCACTATATGTCCCACAGCACTTGAAGCTACCCGGACGATAAGATAAGAGAAAGTTGGCAGCGTGAAAGAGAAATGGTGATAAGCTTCA
The DNA here is from genome assembly GCF_023898315.1 of Schistocerca nitens. Lineage (NCBI taxonomy): Eukaryota > Metazoa > Arthropoda > Insecta > Orthoptera > Acrididae > Schistocerca > Schistocerca nitens. The sequence continues at coordinate 28,553,070 of NC_064614.1, forward strand.
CTAATCGGTCCATAATTTATTTATGCGTTGTTCTAAATTCTTATGCATGGACACTTTTGTGAAACGCCTTGTCGACTACCGGCAATATGAAAACAATACTGGTAGTTACTCACGCCGCTAAGTTACTTCGTTAATCAGGAAAGGCTACATAACATACCTTGAAATGTTAATTCATAACGTATGCACGCTGCATTGTTGGGATAGAATTGCTTATACTCATTCCATGAGCACCACTGCAATCTTTTACATTACGAATCCATCTCATACTTACTTTTACTTCACTTTTTCTGTGTCGAAGAAAGTAGTAAGTGTGCAGGTACACAGAATTACGTCGGAGTACATTTTGACGTGAATGAGTGTGTATCAAGGTGCAAGGAAACCAACCACTTCAGCTTTAATCATGCGTGAGGAAATACCACACAATGAAAGCTAACTAACGCGGTCTTCCCTCTTCGGAAAGCACTCCGTATCTGTTCACTGTCAACAAACGGGACACAGGTACACCCGCTTCTTGATGAAACCAAAACAATCTTCCCTTCCCAATTTCGTTCGTTCATTGTTTCCGTTCCGTACTTAGTGCTACCGTGACAATTTTTTGTCGGACATTCTCACAGGCGATGAAACATGGGTTCACCACTTCGAAGTGGAAACGAAACAGCAATCCATACAGTGCCGTCACACCATCTCTCCTCTGAAGAAAAATCTCAAAATTTCACCCTGGGCCGGTAAAGTTATAGCGACGGTCTTCTGTTGTACGTCCTCTCTCATGGTTGCAACGATCAACTCTGAAATGTATTGTGCTACCCTCAGCGTGTTCGTCGCCACAAAATTGCAAACGAATTTCTGTTTCTCCATCACAACGCATGGCCTCAGACAAGTCTGCGTACCCGGTCGCAGGTTCGAATCCTGCCTCGGGCATGTATGTGTGTGATGTCCTTAGGTTAGTTAGGTTTAAGTAGTTCTAAGTTCTAGGGGACTGATGACCACAGCAGTTGAGTCCCATAGTGCTCAGAGCCAAGTCTGCGTACCTGAGACGAACCCACAAAGCTTCACTGAACTGTCACTTCCTCATCCACCCTACAGTCTGCACCTCGCACCATCCGACTTACATATGTTTGACTCACTGCACTGGAGGATGGCCTCTGCGGGAAGCAGTACGTGGATGGTGGGGAAGTTACTGATGCAGCAAGGCGTTGGATCCGAAGTCAACCAGTAGAGTGGTACCATGCGAGCATAAAGACTCTACCAATAAGGTGACGTACGGCCGCTGCGTTGAACGGAGGCTATACAGGGTTATTACAAATGATTGAAGCGATTTCACAGCTCTACAATAACTTTACTATTTGAGATATTTTCACAATGCTTTGCACACACATACAGAAACTCAAAAAGTTTTTTTAGGCATTCACAAATGTTCGATATGTGCCCCTTTAGTGATTCGGCAGACATCAAGCCGATAATCAAGTTCTTCCCACACTCGGCGCAGCATGTCCCCATCAATGAGTTCGAAAGCATCGTTGATGCGAGCTCGCAGTTCTGGCACGTTTCTTGGTAGAGGAGGTTTAAACACTGAATCTTTCACATAACGCCACAGAAAGAAATCGCATGGGGTTAAGTCGGGAGAGCGTGGAGGCCATGACACGAATTGCTGATCATGATCTCCACCACGACCGATCCATCGGTTTTCCAATCTCCTGCTTAAGAAATGCCGAACATCATGATGGAAGTGCGGTGGAGCACGATCCTGTTGAAAGATGAAGTCGGCGCTGTCGGTCTCCAGTTGCGGCATGAGCCAATTTTCCAGCATGTCCAGATACACGTGTCCTGTAACGTTTTTTTCGCAGAAGAAAAAGGGGCCGTAAACTTTAAACCGTGAGATTGCACAAAACACGTTAACTTTTGGTGAATTGCGAAATTGCTGCACGAATGCGTGAGGATTCTCTACCGCCCAGATTCGCACATTGTGTCTGTTCACTTCACCATTAAGAAAAAATGTTGCTTCATCACTGAAAACAAGTTTCGCACTCAACGCATCCTCTTCCATGAGCTGTTGCAACCGCGCCGAAAATTCAAAGCGTTTGACTTTGTCATCGGGTGTCAGGGTTTGTAGCAATTGTAAACGGTAAGGCTTCCGCTTTAGCCTTTTCCGTAAGATTTTCCAAACCGTCGGCTGTGGTACGTTTAGCTCCCTGCTTGCTTTATTCGTCGACTGCCGCGGGCTACGCGTGAAACTTGCCCGCACGCGTTCAACCGTTTCTTCGCTCACTGCAGGCCGACCCGTTGACTTCCCCTTACAGAGGCATCCAGAAGCTTTAAACTGCGCATACCATCGCCGAATGGAGTTAGCAGTTGGTGGATCTTTGTTGAACTTCGTCCTGAAGTGTCGTTGCACTGTTATGACTGACTGATGTGAGTGCATTTCAAGCACGACATACGTTTTCTCGGCTCCTGTCGCCATTTTGTCTCACTGCGCTCTCGAGCGCTCTGGCGGCAGAAACCTGAAGTGCGGCTTCAGCCGAACAAAACTTTATGAGTTTTTCTACGTATCTGTAGTGTGTCGTGACCATATGTCAATGAATGGAGCTACAGTGAATTTATGAAATCGCTTCAATCATTTGTAATAGCCCTGTATTGAAAACTAGGTTTTTGTAGCCAGTAGAATGGAGAATAATGTGGTGTACTGGAATACAGAATAAAACCAACCAACTTTCAGAAAAAAAGTGCTGCATTATTCATTGAATGACCTTCGTACAAGGAGACAACAACTCAGTCGTCTTGGAAGAGAAGGTAAACTTGTTTGAAATACCTGTAATTTTTCTCACGTACTATAAATTTGGTATAATAACCCAACCCTTAATTCTGTGGCTGCTTCATGGTGAAAAACTGATACCATCCCAATATGACTACTCAGTTTGTGAACTTTCGTCCTCGCTGTTGCCGCACCCATCACCTTCAAATGGTTAAGATGGCTCTAAGCACTATGGGACTTAACATCTGAGGTCATCAGTCCCCTAGAATGTAGAACTACTTAAACCTAACTAACCTAAGGACATCACTCACATCCATACCCGAGGCAGGATTCGAACCTGTGACCATACCAGTGGCGCGGTTCCGGACTGAAGCGTCTAGAACCGCTCGGCCACCGCGGCTCGCAATCACCTTCACCTTGCTGAAGACAGTGAGATAGATTTCTACCGCAGCTTCATCCCCAAAGCAACTGGAGTCTCCTGCTCCTTCACCTTTATCCTATGTTTATTACTGGAAGTAATTAATTTGGTTATTTCAAAAATCATTTTGTTTGAGTGGTTCTAATAGTCATGTTAAAAAAGCGCCGAAACTAACCGGTGTAACCGAAAACCGATTGTTTCACCAATAACCACCATCCCTATAGTGGACGAACGACAAACATCAAGACGATATGCGAACGTTTCTCGTACTTTGGCGAGCATGCCTGGAGATACAGTTGGTCCATATTTGCAGGAAGCGGTGGCATATCTTGACAAACTCGCACAGGAAAACTTTACTTACCATGAAATCGGGCGACCGTGGTGGTGAGTGGTTTAACGCGAGATCCGTACGTCCCTTACGGCAATCCATCGTTCAGGCAACTCATTGCTATGAAATGCTGTTATATGCAGATGTCACAGCTGTGGTGCTCCATCCTGTTGGAAAATGAAATTTTCGCTATTTTCTCGAAATTGTGAAAAAAATGTGAACTCAGGATATGTGATTCCTGTAGCTGGACCAGGGGGATCCCTATCAGCAACAACATAAACCAGAAAATTACTACTGGCACCAACGTAAACTTGACTCTGTATTGTGGTGGTATGGTGGTACCATCATCGAAATATGTATTACTAGCTCCCAGCACACTAAAAAACCTGGTATGTGTCGAATATACGTTAATTGTTCTGAGACTGTATGGTAATTTCCAAGAAGTTTAACTGTCTGTTTTGCTATTTTTCCATTATAAAATGTATCTCATCACGAATAGAACTTATACCTTTGTGTAACTGGTCAGTTTTCCTGCCCAGTTGATCTATCACGTACAGTACGTAATCGATGTACAGTATCTAATCTAGCACAAGACGTCATTTTTATGAAAAGGATAGACTGCTACTGACCATACAGAGGACGTGTTGAGTCGCAGTCAGGGACAACGAAAAGACTGCTATACATGTGAGCTTTCGGCAAAAAAAAGACCTTCTTCTAACGTAGAAAACACACTTTCACAGACACAGGCACGCACACACACACGCACGCACGCACGCACGCACGCACGTACACACACACACACACACACACACACACACACACATAAACACTGTCTCTGACCACTGAGACAGTCCGGCCAAAGACACTGGTTATGGACGTGTTTTTTCCACTGTAGAAGTAGTCTTTTCGACCGAAAGTTGTGCCTGTCAGCGACTCGTCATCTCCTATACGTCGAGTATCAATTTACCGTTTCCATAATATCGTCGTTATTCAATCCAGGACTTCGCAGTATAACATGTTGTACCTGTCTGGTACTATGTTGTTATACCTAAGAAGAAAAATTGACCAGTAATATGCAGTTATAAATTTCATTTATGATAATATTAATTGTACATCGAAAAAAGCGCTAAATAGGAAGTTTAATTTATGGGACTTTACCGTAAAGATTCAGAACCATTAACAAAACTTCCACACAAATTTTTTGGTCAAAGTTGTCCATGCACCCTTATGTAATCCGGAACTGACCACCAGTTGTTATAAGAGGCAGACCCAACAGTGCGGAAGGATGCGAGGAATATTGCGTTGTCACTGTAGAAGCAGTAAGAGTAAAATAGGTCTGACAGGAGCGCTCAGTGACTTTGAAAGTCCACTAGTCATTGGCTGTCAGCTCAGTAACAAATCCATCAACGACATGTTGAACCTTCTAAAACGTCCCAGGGTGACTACTGATGATGTGACTGTGAAGTGGAAACACGAAGGTTCAAATGGTTCAAATGGCTCTGAGCACTATGGGACTTAACATCTGAAGTCATCAGTCCCCTAGAACGTAGAACTACTTAAGCTTAACTAACCTAGGGACATCACATACAGCCATTCCCGAGTCAGGATTCGAACCTGCGACCGTAGCGGTCGTGCGGTTCCAGACTGAAGCGCCTAGAACCGCTCGGCCACCCCGGCCAGCAACCACGAAGGAACAACCACAGTTAAGGCAAGACGAGGCTACCACACGTGCTGATGGACAGGGACCGCTGATCACTGCGAACTTGGGTTGTAAGAAATCGCATGACAACTGAGGTAGGAGTCACTCTTGACTTGCATGTTGCTACCAGCAGTCCAGACGCACTATGACTGTGTGTAAGGCGTCAAAAAGAATGGTGTACAATTTTGTAGCGTGCTTCTCATAAGCCGCACATTTGTGTAGTCAGGGCAAAGCGATACTTGAAGTGGCGTAAAAAGCGACGTTATTCGAAAGTGGATGACTGTAAAGTAGCGATTTGGAATGCTCTCGTTATACGCTGCTGCAATCCGATGGAAGGGTCTCAGTTGGGCGCATGCATAGAGAACATTACTAGCCGTCCAAGTGATGTGCCAACAGTGAAGTATGGGGAAGACGGTGCTACGATGTGGATGTGTTTTTCCCCTTTGTGCGCTTAAGAAAACATTTTACAGCGGTGCATAGAACATACAGCAGAGGAACAGCTCAGAGATGATGACCTGATGATCTTGTCAGCGTGACAATGCAATCTGTAATAAAACAGCACCTGTTGGTTGGTTGATTTGGAGGGTGGGGACCAAACAGAGAGGTCCTCGGTCCCATCAGATGAGGGAAGGATGGGAAGGAAGCCGTCCGAGCCCTTCCAAACGAACCATCCAAGTACTAATCTAAAGTGTTTTAGGGAAATCACGGAAAGCCTAAATGAGGATGTCCGAACACGGGTCTGAACCGTTGTCCTCCTGAACGCGAGTCCAGTGACAGCAACTGTGTCGAGATGGCTTGTGGACAACAACATTGCTGAAATAGACTGGCCTCCCCAGATTCCCGAACTGAACCCATTGGAACACCTTCGGATGAGCTACACCGACAACGTCACCCCAGTCCATAGCTTCCGACACTGCCGCCTCCTCTGGTTTTGGCACTTGTGGAAACATGTGCTGCTATTCTTCCACAAGCATTCAGATACCTCAATGAGAGTGTTCCCAGCAGAGTTCAAGCGGGCACAGGATGCATACACCCCGTATTAACCTATACCAACAAGCAACGGCATGCGGATGCAGAAGGAATTATAAAACACTGCATTAAAGACACTGTGTATCCACAGGACATGTCGCCTGTAATTGGAATAGTTTCCTGATGATCACTCCACTGGAAAAACTTTCTGATTAGTCCGCCATTAGGATCACCAGGAGGGGGCTACCAAGGGAGAGGTGACCCCGAGAAAACGGTGAAATAACGACCGATACGGTAACGTTTTACTAGTCTGGGCGTGGAAAATAAGAAGTTTGAACGTGGCAGGGAAGCTAAAAAATATGAAAAAGGAAATCTAAGAGAAATTTAAAAGTCAGTCAGTGAAATTAAATGGAAAGAAGACAGGGACTCCTGGTTAGACGAGTATACGATAAAATTAACAGACCAGGAAATGCTATAACGAGAGAAGCACTCGTTATGAATAGGAACGTAGGAAATAGTGAGTTACTGCGAACAGTTCAGTGATCGTGTCGTTCTTATCAGACTCGACAGTAAACTAACACCGACAACGACAATTCAGTTATACATGCCGACGTCGCAAGTCAAAAGGCAAGGAGATAGAGAAAATATATGAGGATATCGAACGGGTAACTCAGTAAGTACAGGGATATGAAACTGTAATGATCACGAAGGACTGGAATGTGGTTGTAGGGGAAGGAATAGAGGAAACGGTTTCGGCGGATTATGGGCTTCGTAGTATGAATGAGAGAATTGAAAGACTAATTGAATTCTGCAATAAATTTCGGAATTAAAGAGTCACGGTATTGGGAGGAATGCCTGGAAATGTCATAGAGACACGGCAGTTCCAACTTGATTACATCAGACAAAAATTACGAATTCAGGTACTGGATTGTAAGGCATACTCAGGAACAGACGGAGATTCAGAGCAAAATTTAGTAATGATTAAGAGCAGACAAAGTTTAAGAACCTCTTAAGTAAGGCTCACGGTGGAGTGGAAAGAAGCGGGACACTGAAGTACTGACGAATCATGAGACACGTTTGAATTTCGCTACACACATGGATACTGCGATAAGTTTAATTCAAGAGGAGTGAATATCTGTAAAATGGGCAGTGGTGGAATTTGGACCTGAAAACATGGGTACAATGAAAATAACCGAGAAAAAACTATGAGTAATAAAAAATGGTTCAAATGGCTCTGAGCACTATGGGACTCAACTGCTGAGGTCATTAGTCCCCTAGAACTTAGAACTACTTAAACCTAACTAACCTACGGACATCACACACATCCATGCCCGAGGCAGGATTCGAACCTGCGACCGTAGCGGTCTTGCGGTTCCAGACTGCAGCGCCTTTAACCGCACGGCCACTTCGGCCGGCTTTGAGTAATAAAAGAAATGTTTCATTTGATCAATGCAAGAATGAAGTACAAGGATGTTCAGAAAAACACAGGAATATAGCAATGAAAATCATTTACGAGTGAAGTAAATAGCAAGTGCAAGGAAGCCAAACCGAAATGGCTGAAGGAAACATGAGAAGAAATCGAAAAACGTATTGTCATTGAAAGGATTAACTCAACACAAAGAAAAGCCAAAAACCGTCGGTGAAATTAAAAGCAAGGCGAACAACAATAAGAGTGCGAAAGAGGGCGGATAGGTGGAAAGAATACACTGAACGCCTCGACGAGGATGAGGAATTATCTGATGACGCGATAGATGAAGAAATTGGTGTCGATATAGAAGAGATAGGCGATATGGTATTAGTTTAAAATTGTTTTGGAAGATTTCAGATCAAATACGGCAGAAAAGCTACATAACATCCCATGGGAATTTTTAAAATCAATGGAGACAGTTGCAACCAAACGAGTACTCAAGTCGGTGTGTAGAATCTATGAGACTCGTGGCATTCGATCAGAGATTCGGAATAACGTCATCGACACAATTCCGAAGATATCAACCTCTGATAAGTGTGCACAAGCAGCTCAGCACCTCATTCATCTAAGTTGCAGATAAATACACTGAAGAGCCAAAGAAATTGCTGCACCTACTACCTAATATAGTGTAGCCCCCCCTCCCTCCCCCCCCCCTCCCCAAAGCAGGCAGAAATGCCACAACACGACGTGGCATGGACTTACTAATGTCTGAAGTAATGCTGGAGGGAAGTGACAGCATGAATACTGCAGGGCTGTCCATAAATCCGTGAGAGTAAGCGGGAGTGGAGATTTTTCTGAATAGCACGTTGCAAGGCATCCCATATATGCTCAATAATGTTCATGTCTGGGGAGTTTGGTGGCCAGGGCAAGCGTTTAAACTCAGAACATTGTTCCCAAAGCGACCCTGTAGTAATTCTGGGCGTGTGGGGTATCGCATTATCTTGCTGGAATTGCCCAAGTCCGTCGGAATGCACACTCGACACGAATGTATGCATGTGATCAAAGTGGATGCTTACGTACGTGTCACCTGTCAGAGTCGTATCTAGACGTATCAGGGGTCCCATATCACTTCAACTGCACACGCCCAACACCACTACAATGCCTCCACCAGCTTTAACAGCACCCTGCTGACATGCAGGGTCCACAGATTCATGAGGTTGTCTCCATACCCGTACACGTCCATCCGCTCGACACAATTTGAAACGAGACTCGTCCGACCAGGCAACATGTTTCCAGTCAAGAACAGTCTAATATCCGTCTTGACGGGCCCAGGTGAGGTGTAAAGCTTTGTGTGGTGGGGCCATCAAGGGTACACAAGTGGTCCTTTGGCTCTAAAAGCCCAATCGATGATGTTTCGTTGAATGGTTCACACGCTGAAACTTGTTGATGGTCCAGAATTGAAATCTGCAGCAATTTGCGGAAGGGTTTCTCTTCTGTCAGGCTGAACGATTCGCTTCAGTCACCGTTGGTGCCGCTCTTGCAGAATCTTTTTCCGGTGGCAGCTATGACGGAGATTTGATGTTTTACCAGATTCCTGATGTTCACTGTACGCTCGTGAAATGATTGTGCGGGGAAGTCCCCACTTAATCACTACCTTGGAGATGCCGTGTCCTATCGCTCGTGCGCCGACTATAACACCACGTTCAAACTCACTTAAATCTTCATAACCTGCCATTGCAGCAGCAGTAACCGATCTAACAACAGCGCCAGTCGCTTGTTGTCTTATAGAGGCTTTGCCGAGGACAGTACGGTATTCTGCCTGTTACATATCGCTGTATTTTTACGCATCTCTATAACAGTTTCTTTGGCGCTTTAGTGTATAATATAAAGATGATTGGAAAGGGAATTGAGGATCTGTTATATGACGGTCAATTTCGCTTTAGAATACGTAAAGGCACCAGAGAGATGTCCTGAGTCTGCAATTGTTAATGGAAGCAACAAAAATAAAGTCAGATTTGTCGACCTGGAAAAACCGTCGACAATGTAATATGTCTGAAATTCTGAAAAAAATAGGAGTAAACTATACAGAAAGACGGGTAATATCCAATATGTACAAGAATCAAGAGGGAACGATAAGAATGGAAGACCAAGTACGTAGTTCAGGGAAGAAAGCGCATAAGACAGGGATGCAATCTTACGCCGCCACTGTTCAGTCTATACAACGAAGAAACAATGGTGTAAATAAATGAAAGGTATAATAGTGGGATCAGAATTCTGGGTGAAAGGATATCAGTGATAAGATTCGATGATGACATTGCTATCCTCAATGAAGGTGAAGAAGAGTTACAGGACCTGTTGAATGAAATGAACAGTCTAATGAAATGCAGAATAACCGGATATGTCAGAAACGAAAATAGCGAGAAAGTTAACATAATAATTAGTGATCTTGGAAGTAAAATAACCATTGACGCACGAAGTAAGGAGGACATCAACAGAAGGCTAGCACAGTCGAAGTGGATATTCTTGACCAAAATAATTTTAGTAGTATGCAACAGACTCCGTAATTTGAGGAAGAAATTTCAGAGACTGTACGTTTGTAGTACAGCATTGCATGGTAGTAAATCATTGCCTGGGGAAATGCCGGAAGCATTTGGGATGTGGTGCTACAAGAGAACGTTGAAAATTGGGTGAAATGATAGAGTAAAGAATGAGGAGGTTCTGCGCAGTATCGGGGAGGAAAGGAATATATGGGAAACACTGACAAGAAGACGGGACAGGATGATAGGACATCTGTTATTACATCACGGAATAATTTACGGAATAATGGAGCTCTAGAGGGTAAAAATGTAGAAGACAGACTGGAATACAGTCAACAAATAATTGATAACATCAGGCTCAGCTGCTACTCTGAGATGAAGAAGTTACCACAGTAGAGGAATTCCTGGTGGGTGACATTAAACCATTCAGAAGACTGATGACTCAAAACAAAAGTGTCCAGGTATCTTTGATCACATACTGCTTGCCCACAACAATGGACACGATAATACACCAGACATCAAATATAACCTGTTCCTGTTGTTGCCTTCAGTACAAAGACTGATTTGATGCAGCTCTCCACGCTACCCTATCCTGTGCAAGCCTCTTTCATCTATGAAGAACTGCTGAAATCTACATCCATTTCAACCTGCTCAATGTGTTTCTTTCTTGGTCTACATTTACAGTTTTTTCCGCCATACACTTCCCTCCAATACTAAACTGATAATTCCTTGATGTCTCGTAATAGGTCCTACCAGCCGATCAATTCTTTTATTCTTATACCACGAATTTCTTTTCCTCCCGATTCTGTTCAGTAATTTCTTTAGCTACGAACTCTACCCATATGAACTTCAGCATTCTTCCGAAGCAATACACTTCAAAGGCTTCCATTCTCTTCCTGCTTGAATTGCTTATCATCCACATTTCACATCTGTGTAACACTACACTCCAGACAAGTACTATCAGAAAAGTTTTCCTACCGCTACGGTCGCAGGTTCGAATCCTGCCTCGGACATCGATGTGTGTAATGTCCTTAGGTTAGTTGGGTTTAAGTAGTTCTACGTTCTAGGGGACTGATGACCTCAGATGTTAAGTCCCATTGTGCTCAGAGCCAAAAGTTTTCCTAACACTTACGTTTGTATTCAATGTCAACAAATTTCTCTTCTTTAGAAACTCTTTTCCATCCATTGTCAGTCTGCATATTATATGGTCTTTGCCTCGTCCATCATCAGTTGTTTTGCTGCCCAAATAACATGTGAGGCTTTGTACATTCTGGGACAATCTACACTGTGGCCAGATCTCAGGAAAGACTGCATTGTTGCCAGATATGATGACAGCCAGAACTGTTCACAAATATCTCCTCATCAAGGCCCTCCATCTTCTTCCCCCCCCCCCCTTCAACCTTCCTTCTAAGCCAACTGGGCGATGTACACTCATGTTCATAAGTTAAGGATAATAGCAGAATGTTGTGCCACACAACGTGGCACTATACAAAACTGGCGCTAATAGCGTAGGCACATATGGAGCACACACGTCACAGATCTGTAAGTCCAAGGTATTGATGATAAGTTGACGAAACCGTCCCGAAACACATGTGCTACGTAAAATGGCTCAAATGGCTCTGAGCACTATGGGACCTAACATCTGTGGTCATCAGTCCCCTAGAACTTGGAACTACTTAAACCTAACCAACCTAGGACATCACACACATCCATGCCATGTTCTACAAAATGCCACTGTTCCCTGCGCATATACCCTGACATCAATATGGAATATGATCACCATGCACAGGTAAAAGGCCAAACAACGGGTTGGCATACTCTGAATCAGGTGGTCGGGAAGCTCCTGGGGAATAGCCTCTCATTCTTGCACCAGTTCCTGTCTGAGCTCCTGAAGTGTCCTAGGGGTTTGAAGACGTGCAGCGATACGACGACCGAGAGCATCCAAGACGTGCTCGATGGGGTTTAGGTCTGGTGAACAGGCAGACCACTCCATTCGCCTGATATTTTCTGTTTCAAGGTACTCCTCCACGACGGCTGCTCATTGGGGCCGTGTGTTATTATCCATCAGGAGGAAGGTGGGACCCACTGCACCCCTGAAAGGGCCGACATACTGGTGCAAAATGACGCCCCGATACACTTAACCTGTTACAGTTTCTCTGTCAAAAACATGCAGGGGTGTACGTGCACAAATCATAATCCCACCCCACATCATCAAACCACGACCTCCATACAGGTCCTCTTCAAGGACATTAAGGTTCCTGGTTCACGCCAGATGAAAACCCGGTGAAATCACTGTTCAGACTATAGCTGGACTCGTCCATGAACATAACCTGGGACCACTGTTCCAACGACCATGTACTGTTCTTGACACCAGTGGAATGTACCTTGCAGGTCTCCAGGCGAATAAACCATGTCTGTTCACTTGTCTGTAGACTCTGTGTCTGGAGACAACTGTTCCAATGGCTGCTGTAAGGTCCCGAGCAAGGCTACCTGCAGTACTCCGTGGCCGTCTGCGGGAACTAATGGTGAGACATCGGTCTTCTTGTGGTGTTGTACGCTGTGGACGTCCCGTACTGTAGCGCCTGGGGCTGGCCGGTGTGGCCAAGTGGTTCTAGGCTCTTCAGTCTGAAACCGCGCGACCGCAAAGGTCGCAGATTCGAATCCTGCCTCAGGCATGGATGTTTGTGATGTCCTTAGGTTAGTTAGGTTTAAGTAGTTCTAAGTTCTGGGGGACTGATGACCTCAGATGTTAAGTTCCATAGTGCTCAGAGTCATTTGAACCCTTTGTAGCGCCTGGACACGTTTCCCGTCTGCTGGAACCGTTGACATAATCTTGAGATCACACTTTGTCGCACATGGAGGGCCCGTGCTACGACCTGCTCTATTTGACCAGCCTCCAGTAGCCCTAGTACTCTACCCCTCATAACGTCATGAATATGTGTTCTTTGAACCATTTTCAACACACAGTCATTAGCACGTCTGAAAACTTACTCGCTGCACCGTACTCTGACATGCACCAACACACCTCTGCGTATGTGGACTGCTGCCAGCGCCACCGTGCGACGACTGCAGGTCAAATGCACCACTTGGTCTTACCCCGAGGTGATTTAAACCCGCAAACCGCCCATCAGAGCGTTGTTTCACCATGTATCAGCATTATCCTTAATTTATGAGTATGGGTGTATAAATGGTGGGAAATTTAAAATTATGTGATGGAGCAGTTTCCTATTTCCCTTTAGTTATGGCACAGTCTGTGTGGTTGTCACATTTCTGGGACACATATCACTATGGTCTATTACCCTATTATTATAATTTATGACCCAGTTACTAAAATTTATGACCGAAAATAGGGTGAAGATTACGAAGACATTGGACACATAGTGCATTGCTTAATGTCACTTCTATAAAGTGATGAATTCCTACAAGTTGATAGGCACTCTGAGCCTATCTTGCATTTCTAAAAGCTGAATTTGCATACATGCAAATTAATGTAACTTCGCAACTCTAGTACACTCCCAAGCAAAGCAGGTAATAGGATGCTGTGTAAAAGCATAAACGTGATCGGGAGTCGGATGTATACTTATCCTAATTCTATTCATTTCGCGTAGGAGACGAGGGGAACTTATGGGCGTTGTGAAGGCTAACCGTTCACAGTGGCAGGAGGTGGTGGACATCCGGTAATTGGGAATTTCGGGCAGAATTCTAACCCCTGGTTGGTGGTTTTCTGTTTTGATGTCGGGTCTCAGAGGTGAGAGCGACGGACGATCGCTGGTTTTACAATGGCTGTGGGCAGTTTTCTCGCGAAAACCTCATGTTCTGGGCAGTAACACGCCAGCTCAGCGTCATGGAAGTGCTATTTTTGGGACGTTTCTGAGAAATGGCCGCCGAGTTCCAGGGATGGCCGACAGAACGGCGTAGCACGTTGCGCCCCAGCTATCGTACTCCATTGGCCCCCGTCGCAAGAATGCTACCAGTGTAAAGTTCTGGCAGAGACTATGAAAGGGTGCTAGACTGCTACGTCAGCACACGTTTGCAGTTACTGTCGGGAAATGGCGGTAACGAATTTGTTGTAAGGCCATAACTGGCGACTATTGGCCGTGTTCTTCCACAAGCGGAGTTCGCTCTTTGGACGTGGGCTGCAAGAGATTAGCAGAGTTGGTTCCTGCCCACCGGGCGTCGGTCGCTTATTTTGCCGTCCTTGCTGCAGAGTAACTTCATTCGCAGTTTCACTTGTCCGGGTGGGCCACCACGACAACACTTCTTGGAGTCCGTCTCCATGCAGCAGATCCGACGACGGGTAGCAGCCGTCTTCTTCAGGCTGCCTTGCGCCGTACTGTCGGTAATATAAGTAGGCGCGGCCTGTAGGGTTTCATTTGATTTTTCCGCCACCCAGTATGCGAACTGAAGCTTCTCAGCGGTTGCATTCGTAGAACCACTTCGCCTCCTGAGATTATATCGTCATACTCCATCCGATTACCGAGTTTACCTGTTCTTTTTGCTTCCCCTTCTCGTAGTAGAAAAGCATACTAGATTCCATGCAACCTCGTTTGTCCTATAGTCTTCCCAGCAACTCTATCAAGTGAGGACTACTTTCATGTTTGGCTGTGTTACTATATGTGATTGTTCCTTGTATAAATTCTTGATCAATATTAGATTCCATTTTAAGAAAATCAATGTAATTATAAATTTGTAGGATGGCGTTTATTTGTTGAACAGTAACACCTGAATCCTTTCCCATGATCATTTTTGTGGGGCAAATTTGGTCAGTTAATTTAATGAATACGTTATATGAGAGACTAGGCACCTCACATAGGATGTATGTCAGAGCCATTATAAGATTTTTTACACACCCTGTGCAGATTCAGCATAAACCCATTTGGGAGTGATTTGCATACCAACCTGATTCTGTCCCCTAACTTGTGTAACAGTTAAGGGTCCCAGAATGGTATACAAACTTCAGTGTAGATCCTGAAGTTCACTGCTGGTAACATTACAGTTTTTTCAAGCCGACTTGCCTCAGCTTATGGGCACTGTACAGCTAAACGCTAACACTGCTGGCTGTGCGTTGCAATGCGTGCTGCAGGGTCAGCCATGCACGCTTCACGACAAGATCCAGAAGAGACCAGAGGAAGGGAGTACTGGCAGTGCCTCCACCCTGCCTCATTCAACAGCCCATGGTCAGATGCACCTGGCCAAGCACGATTCTGCTTTGTCAGATGACTCTATCCCCAGTGAATGCCACTTTGGGTTGGGTTCCATTTAAAGAAAATAAATGTAATTACAGATTTGAAGGATGGTGTTTATTTGTTGAACAGTAACACCTGCATCCTTTCCCACTGTTGCAGAGCATCGATGGTCGAACCTGGGAGTCAAGTTGAAGCCGGGGCCCACCACGCCATTTCTCGTCAGGAGGCCGAGAAAGTTCAATAGCGCCAAGAGGCAGTGCAGAGTGATACAGCGGTATTCGGAAGTATTCCTTCATTCAGCTAGTTTACAGAAGCACAATGTCGGCATGACACCGGCACGCTGTCCCGAGAGTCCAGCCACCTCAGCACTCCTGGACTGCAGACGCTGCTGCTGCGGTCATCAAGGCCGCCCAACAATGGAAGTCAGCCACCCTCGCCCGGCCGCCGCCCTCCGAGGCGTAGCGACTGGCGCCGCTCTTTTGCCCACGATACCGGAGACTGTTACAGCCCTGGTCCCCGCCGCTCTCCACCCTGTTTGGCCTGCTCTGTCCAACCATGGGAGGAAGGTTGGCCCTCGGCCGCTGCTGCTCCTAGGACAGGACCGGACTCGAACCCGCATCCTCCTGGACGCCATGCCGCAACTTGCCACTAGTGGTGCTTCCAGATGGCAACGCCCACCGCCGTCCCTAATGCTATTTCAGCGCTGCTGCGTCTCCCGCAGTGTACACCACTCCCGGACTCCGGTACGCCAGGTGGGAAGCAAACGTGGCCCGTCCCGGACCCACTGCAGACCTCTGTCACTGCCCTCCTTCAGGAAGACCATGCAGTCTCCAAGTCCCCGGGTGCTTTTCCGTCACACCCTGGTGTTGTGTCCCTGGAGGCGGAATACAGCCTGACCGAGCACGTAGAAGCAAAGTACAGGTTTACACAGAATATTCACAACATCGCTGCCAGACTGGTCCCTTTAAGCGTCGACCAGCACAGGTCCGACCCGACTCTCGACTGACCTTGTGGGGCGGCAGGTACAGAAATTATGTTGCTGTTATATAATTTGTTTGAATGGAGAAACACTGCATTTCCCGGCCGATTAACCATATGTGGGGCGGCGGGTGGGAATAATGTTGTATAAATGTTTGAATAGAGAAACACTTCCTGGCCAATGCACCATATGTGGGGCGGCAGGTACAGAAATTATGTTGCTGTTATATAATTTGTTTGAATGGAGAAACACTGCATTTCCCGGCCGATGCACCATATGTGGGGCGGCGGATGGAAAATATGTTGCTGTTATATAAAATGTTTGTTTGAATGGAGAAACACTGCATTTCCCGGCCGATGCACCATATGTGGGGCGGCGGATAGAATTAATTGTTTATGCCACTGTTGCATAAATGTTTGTTTGAATGGAGAAACACTGCATTTCCCGGCCGATTAACCATATGTGGGGCGGCAGGTGGGAATAATGTTATATAAATGTTTGAATAGAGAAACACTTCCCAGCCGATTAACCATACGTGCGGCGGCGGGTGGAATTATTGTTCTTAAAAATGTTCCTATTATTTTTACTGTTGTTTGCCGTTCTCAACACTGGCTCTCTAA
This sequence comes from Schistocerca nitens, assembly GCF_023898315.1. NCBI lineage: Eukaryota > Metazoa > Arthropoda > Insecta > Orthoptera > Acrididae > Schistocerca > Schistocerca nitens. The sequence goes on from NC_064614.1 coordinate 28,569,963, forward strand.
CTACAATATTGGCTACCAGAAAGTGATTAGCAAAACGTGAAGCCTGTAATTAGAATTCCTAATGCCCACTTCATCTGAGAATACACTTATAGTTACAGCTTATAGCTCTGAGGAATTAGGAGATTGTCCGGGATTTATAATCAAAAACGATTTTCTAAAATAGTTGAGTATATTCTGAAAGTCACAGATGAAAAACAAAAGAATCCACACAACCTAACTAACAGAGCAGTTCAGAGTCTAATGCGCTGATGCAACTATAATTGTCCAAATTGAATATTTAAATGAATGCTCGCCATAATTTGATGATTAGGTTCATCAAACGCCACGCTAAATAATGGTAGAATGTTTGTCCCGCGACGGCACGTGAAAATACGACATACGCAAACTGAAGCTAGATAATGAAAATCATCCCAGAATTAACACTTCACTTGAAAATGATTTCATGGTTACGCGTATCTCGAGTAACTTAATACGGCATCCGAGGCTGTTTGTGGCAATGATACCGACGCGACGCGACTCCCGACACAGATGGCGTGCTGTTCAGCGTCTAGAGAGAACTGGGGCCTTACTTCCTCGCGCAGCGTTCTTATATATAAAGTCGCGGTGCGGACGGCTAAGGGAACGCCTGCTCAAATCGGCTCTCCCGACTAGCCGCTGGGCTAGTAATGCACCACATTAAGTTACCAAATAAATCATAGCTTCTTTTGCTGATGGCCGATGAAGCTCTTAATTTAAATGTGCATTCAGCACGCAGGTAAGTATTGATAATAAAATTTTGACGTGGCTAAGTTAAATATTTTGGGCGAGAGAATTAATTTAATTACACTGCACGCAGTAGACGAGCTCTGAACTGGCCCTTTGGAGATACGCTATCGCTATAGTTTTATAGGTATTCAAATGAAACTTTTCATATCTTCATAGTTATAGCGGATCTCCAACCTACTTAAATATAAACATGCTAGCCTTATTTATTAGCCTACTTAATCTATCTTGCTTCCTTAAGTTTTGAGACGAAAACCAGAAAATCATGAACTTCCACTAAAATTTTAATTTGTGAAATCCAAAGTACTGTTTTTATTAAATAATTATGAAAAATGAATCTAATTATAAATTTTGAATTCTCTAGCTCTTTTCTGTTGCGCCAATGATTTTTACAGAAAACGTCCAAATTTCGAAAATGGCTAAAGTTATCGAACTGATATTCAACACACATTAATATAGTATTACTCCTGACATGCTAGAAATGTTTTAGGTTATTTGCTTGATTTGCGCAATATTTATGACGTCAGAGCTAGTTACAGCGGACTGGCTGGCACACAATGGAAAGACTGATGTGAATTTACTACGGCATGAGTAGGCTGCTTCCCTACAACCTGGCACACCTCCTCAAGCTAAAAGTGCCGGCCGGAGTGGTCGAGCGGTTCTAGGCTCCACAGTCTGGAACCGCGCGACTGCTACGGTTGCAGGTTCGAATCCTGCCTCGGACATGGATGTGTGTGAGGTCCTTAGCTTAGTTAGGTTTAAGTAGTTCTAAGTTCTAGGGGACTGATGGCCTTAGAAGTTAAGTCCCATAGTCCTCAGACCCATTAAGCTAAAAGTGCCTGAATATTTATATTGCTTTTCCCCTCGCTTCTGATGTAGTGTCAGAGAGACACAGAAACTATGGCAGGGGTAAATCCCCATACATCAGCCACTTACACATCGCCACTCCCCGCTCTGGCCTACTGCCACGCCTCATACATCGCAATAACTTAAAGCAACGCTGCAGTTCACTGCCTCGCTGTTGCTCCACTCCAAACAAACCGTACGTGCAATACGCCGCTAAGGCTCTGTGCCATGTTTACCCTGCCTTTCCTACTGGCTGCCAACTATTACCACACACTGCCAGCGGCCCCATACTTCCTCGTCCAACCGCGCCTTTACTGAATTTTTAAGAAAATTCCCCTTTCCTGCGACTAAGACTAAGACTACCGCAGCACGCCTCCCTCCTTTCAACACGATTCGCCCCGAATCGAAATATAACAGCCGTGGCCTGTCGCTACGTAAACATACCTTGTTCATAAAACTTATATCCTGCAGACTAAAAATAAGAAGAACATAAAAACATTAACGCTACCCCTACACACTCTTTACACTGGTTACCCATGCCGAAGGCAACTGATGTGTTGGCACCTCCTCTACTGATGCACGTTTCCACGCTCCCCTCCACAAAGCTATACTCAAGAAAAATAGAAAATGGCACACCCTGTGGCTAAAATCCTCACTGTCATTATTCTGTCGGTGCGATGCTGTTGTAATGTTCGAACGTGTTCCAATACTTTATTAACCGTGATAGATGCTTCCTGTGCATTAATAAAGGAATGCAGCGTTTCCAAAAACTCTGGATTTAACGTGGAGTTTAAATATGTCAGAGTCTGCATTGGTAATATATCCAGAACCCCTACCGGATAGAACAACATTCCCTGTGACAAAGTTAAAGCCGTTTCAACCGTACGTGATGCTGGAAGATGGAAATCCTTTCCCACAATTTCACAAATTGTACCATTTATAATTAGTCCACTATCCTGCATTTGCAACCTCATTATTTTATCCACTCTCTGATTGGTATTACAAGTGACCATCACCAACATCGGCGTAAATGCCGAATATAACCAATGCCTCCCTACCTTCTGGAAATAGGAATGTGTCGATAACACCTCTTTCTCACAGTCTGAGCCATTCGCAATCCACAGGAACAATCCAACTTCGCATGTACTACAATCCTAGAAAACTGGTCTATTAGGGAAAATCATCATTCGTCCCCGCGTAGAAAAGGAACGAAACATGACTGTACCACCTCTCTTCCACTACAAGTTACTACAACATCGTATGACATCCTCAAAAATTCCCGATAGTTCACTCTGCCCCTAAAAAATAGTCCCCCCATACAATGACAAAAAGACTAAACAACAAACGAGAATAACACAACTATTATCTCACACACCAAAACACACAAAAAATGCAAATTGTCCCTTAATACAAAAACAAAAAATTCAAACATGCCATACAATACTTCACATATAAAAATTTACTCCCTCCATGACAATAACGAACACTGAACGTTATGCGTCCGCTGTTGACCCTCCGCTGTGACCTAGGACCAAATTGGGAGAAAATCTCCAAGGTCATGGAACGTGTCAGTACATGAAATTACAACATAAAAGTATTAACAGATAAATATAAATATAAATGTTTATGAACCTGAAAAAAATCAGTCCAAAAGTGTAAGTAAACGCAATTACCAATACAATAAGATTCAGCTTAACTTTCCAAGGAATTGCTCGACAGAATAGACGGGGTGACCCATGAAAGCTCGTGGATTACTGCTAAGATTTTTGTATTCCAGTGGTAGCTTATTGAAAATGGATGCTTCAGTATACTGCACACCTTTTTGCACAAGAGTGAAGAAGTCCGATCCAAATTGAGGTTTGATTTCTGCAAGTATTAACAGAGTGAAAGCTGCTTATTCTTGGGAATAAGCTAATGTTGTTAACAAGAAATGACGGTAAGGAATATATATATATATATATATATATATATATATATATATATATATATATATATATATATATTGAGAGGCCAATGTCAAAATACCCAGACTCGTGAACAGAGGTCGGCAAGAGGTTCGTGAACTTACACCACTTATTGCCCGAACCGCCCGTTTCTGAGCCAAAAATATCCTTTTAGAATGTGAAGAGTTACCCCAAAATATAATACCATACGACATAAGCGAATGAAATTAAGCAAAATAGACTATTTGTCGTGTCGAAGGATCACTCACTTGTGATACCGTTCGAATAGTAAAAATAGGAGTATTAAGTCTTTGAATAAGAGCCTGAACATGGCCTTTCCACGACAGCTTACTATATATCTGAACAACTACAAATTTGAACTGTTCAGTTTCACTAATCATATGCCCCTCTGTGCAATTAAAACGTCAAGTTTTGTTGAAGTGTGTGTTAGTAACTGTAAAAACTGAGTCTTACTGTGATTTAGAGTTAGTTTGTTTTCTACAAGCCATGAACTTCGGTCATGTATTGCACTATTTGAACCGAGCCAATGTTGCAAACAACATTCTTTACTACCAAGCAATCAGAAATATCAGCAAACAGAAATATTTTAGAGTTACCCATAATACTAGAGGGCATATCATTTATATAAATAAGGAACAGGAGTGGCCCCAACACTGGACCCTGCGACACCCCCAACTTGACAGTACCCCACTCAGACCCCACATCACAGCCTTTATCAACATTGTGAATACTGACCTTTTGCTGCCTGTTGCTAAAGTAAGAGGTGAACCAATTGTGAGCTACTCCCTGTATTCTGTAATGGTCTAACTTCTGGAGCAATACTTTGTGATCAACACAATCAAATGCCGTAGTTAGATAAAAAAATATACCAGTCGTTCGAAACCTTTTGTTTAGCCCATCCAGTACCTCACAGATAAAAGAGAATATAGCATTTTCAGTTGTTAAACGACTCGTAAAGCCGAACAGTACATTTGATAGCAAATTATGTGATAAAAATGATTAATTATCTTTACACACACAGCCTTTTCAATAACTTATGCAAACACTGATGGCATAGAAATAGGTCTAAGATTTTCAACATTATCCCTTTCTCTCTTTTTGTCAAGTGGCTTTACTAGGAGTATTTAAATCACTCATGAAACTGAACATTCCTGAAGGAAAAATTACAAATATGGCTAAATACTGGGCTAACATGTGCAGCACAGTACTTTAATATTATACTAGACACTCCATCATAACCAAGAGAGTCCTTAGTCTTCAGTGATTTAATTATTGGCTCAATCTCCCTCTTGTCTGTATCACAGAGGAGTATTTCAGACATCATTCTCGGAAAGGCATTTGCCAAGAAAGTTATATGATTTTCTGTAGAAACTAAATTTTTATTTAATTCACCAGCAGTGCTCAGAAAATGATTGTTACATACTGTACGTATATCTGATTTATTACTAACAGAAATATTTCTACTGCTAACTGACTTTATATCATCGACCTTTTGCTGCTGTAGCTTGATTGTGACTACTTCTAACACTTTGATATATAGTTCCCGCTTCGTTCTACAAGATGTCCTTATCCCACTAGTCAGACACCCAGTCTGTCTATTACTGCTAGTAGCCCCTTTAGTACGTTCTAATGGAAAGCAACTCTCAAAGAGCATGAGAAATGTGTTAAGGAAAACATTGTATTTATCACCTATGTTATCAGCACTATAAACATCCTGCCACTCTTGTTCCCTGACAAGATTTAAAAAACTCTCTATTGCAGTTGGATTAAATTTCCGACATAGTTTGTAGTTAAATACGACATTGGTTTGAGTACAAAATCTTTTTACTATTAAAATCTGTCCATCACGATCTGAAAGACCATTAACGCTACTGTTCCTCTTCACCCTAGTTGGAAAGAACACAGTATGCATCAGATCATGGGAATTTAGGAGATCTACCAACATCCTTTTTCTTGCACCATCATATAAAAAATTAATATTGAAGTCACCACATATAACTAATTTCTGGCCCTTACTATAAAAGTGAATCAAGAGCCCTCTCTAGCTTGAGCAGAAATGCTCTGAAGTCAGAGTTCGAGGACCTATAAACAACAACAATTAGAAGTTTAGTTTCACTAAATTCAACTGCCCCTGCACAACATTCAAAAATCTGTTCGGTGCAATGTCAATACGTCTATGGACTCAAATGGAATACTGTTTTTTACGTACATAGCCACTCCCCCACCCCGCAAGGAATCCTTGAGAAACAGCCAGCTAATTTGTATCCTGGTAGGAAGCCTCTGAATTGTCAACTTATTTAAGTGGTGCTCTGATATACCAATTACACTCCTGGAAATTGAAATAAGAACACCGTGAATTCATTGTCCCAGGAAGGGGAAACTTTATTGACACATTCCTGGGGTCAGATACATCACATGATCACACTGACAGAACCACAGGCACATAGACACAGGCAACAGAGCATGCACAATGTCGGCACTAGTACAGTGTATATCCACCTTTCGCAGCAATGCAGGCTGCTATTCTCCCATGGAGACGATTGTAGAGATGCTGGATGTACTCCTGTGGAACGGCTTGCCATGCCATTTCCACCTGGCGCCTCAGTTGGACCAGCGTTCGTGCTGGACGTGCAGACCGCGTGAGACGACGCTTCATCCAGTCCCAAACATGCTCAATGGGGGACAGATCCGGAGATCTTGCTGGCCAGGGTAGTTGACTTACACCTTCTAGAGCACGTTGGGTGGCACGGGATACATGCGGACGTGCATTGTCCTGTTGGAACAGCACGTTCCCTTGCCGGTCTAGGAATGGTAGAACGATGGGTTCGATGACGGTTTGGATGTACCGTGCACTATTCAGTGTCCCCTCGACGATCACCAGTGGTGTACGGCCAGTGTAGGAGATCGCTCCCCACACCATGATGCCGGGTGTTGGCCCTGTGTGCCTCGGTTGTATGCAGTCCTGATTGTGGCGCTCACCTGCACGGCGCCAAACACGCATACGACCATCATTGGCACCAAGGCAGAAGCGACTCTCATCGCTGAAGACGACACGTCTCCATTCGTCCCTCCATTCACGCCTGTCGCGACACCACTGGAGGCGGGCTGCACGATGTTGGGGCGTGAGCGGAAGACGGCCTAACGGTGTGCGGGACCGTAGCCCAGCTTCATGGAGACGGTTGCGAATGGTCCTCGCCGATACCCCAGGAGCAACAGTGTCCCTAATTTGCTGGGAAGTGGCGGTGCGGTCCCCTACGGCACTGCGTAGGATCCTACGGTCTTGGCGTGCATCCGTGCGTCGCTGCGGTCCGGTCCCAGGTCGACGGGCACGTGCACCTTCCGCCGACCACTGGCGACAACATCGATGTACTGTGGAGACCTCACGCACCACGTGTTGAGCAATTCGGCGGTACGTCCACCCGGCCTCCCGCATGCCCACTATACGCCCTCGCTCAAAGTCCGTCAACTGCACATACGGTTCAGGTCCACGCTGTCGCGGCATGCTACCAGTGTTAAAGACTGCGATGGAGCTCCGTATGCCACGGCAAACTGGCTGACACTGACGGCGGCGGTGCACAAATGCTGCGCAGCTAGCGCCATTCGACGGCCAACACCGCGGTTCCTGGTGTGTCCGCTGTGCCGTGCGTGTGATCATTGCTTGTACAGCCCTCTCGCAGTGTCCGGAGCAAGTATGGTGGGTCTGACACACCGGTGTCAATGTGTTCTTTTTTCCATTTCCAGGAGTGTATTTCAGAGTCAACACCTATAAGCAGTTCAGTAACTTTATCTCTAATACCTCTTATATTTTGATGAAATATGCTAATTCCTTCTCTACTTGGAAGCGTTGCATCCTCGGAAGGTGAGCCCTTACTTAGAGGGACTTCATTGAAGCAAGTATACCTATCAGCTGACTTCAATCTAAAAAAGGTGCAGCTCTAACACCAACTACTACATGAATTTTTCCATGAGTGACCCCACCACCACAAAGCAATGGTATAAACATACACATTTACGAAATCCCCTTGCATTTCCACATCATTATCTGATATCAGTAGACTCCGTTATGGACGAAAGTTTTTTATGCCTGTGTAAATAATATACTCCTTGTTTTCATCAGTCTTTATAATTACACTGTAAAATACACTCATGGAAAATATTGCAGCACCAAGAAGGAGTTGTGCGACATAAAGGAAGGTCGGTAGGCGTAATTCTACATGTGAAAGATGATATATGTTCGTATTTCGTGCCAGCCGTATAAGAATGGCCCTTGTAGTGCCACCTTGAGGATGCAAATCAGGTTTGCTTTGAATATTTTTTCGCGGTGTAACGGTCGTGAGCGTTAATTCCTTTGAGATCGGACGTGGTAAGTTGGTGTTAGTCTATAATGCCTTTATGGCGGCAAAGACGCCTTTGTCAACACATCACTGATTTTGAAAAGGGAGTGTAAAAGGGATACGGGAAGCTCGTTGTTCCTTCCGCGATTCCAGAAAGACTTGACAGGTATGCAGCCACTGTACATGATTGCTGGCAGCGATGGTCACCGGAATGTACGTTCGCACGAGGACCAGGCTCCGTGTGGCCACGTGGCACTGTCGATAGGGAAGACAACTGTGTTCGGCGTGTGGCTCTGGCGGACAACTAACTGTTACGAGCCGGTTACAGCTCCGAGCCAGACGTACTCCAGCGTACATTCCAATGACCCCGAACCACCGCCATTTGCGACTTCTGTGGTGCCAAGCGAGAGTTCATTGGAGGATAGGGTGCAGGTCTGTTGTGTTTTCTGATGAAACCTGGTTCTTCCTCAGCGCGAGTGATGGCTGTGTGTTGGTTAGCGTGAGCGCAGTTGATGGCCTGTGACCAGCCTGGCTGCGTGCTAGACACACTGGATCTACACCTGGAGGTATGATCTTGAGTGCGATTTCGTATGACAGCAGGAGAACGCTCTTGATTATCCCCCGCACGCTGACTGCAAATTTGTACGTCAGTCTGGTGATTCGACCAGCTGTGCTGCCATTCATAAGCAGCAACCCAGTGGGTACTTTCCAACAGGATAAAGCTTGTCCACATTCCGCTGTTGTAACCCGACATTCTCTGTACGGTGTCGACATGTTGCCTCGGTTACCTCCGTCACCAGATCGGTCTCCAATCGAGCACATATTGCAAATCACCGGACGGCAATTATAGCGACTTCGACAAACGGCATTACCATCACTGTAATTGACCAACCAAGTGCAACATGCATAGAACTCGGGGTCACCATATTTTCTTCGGACAAAAGTGGGACTTTCATACATTTTCTTGGCCAAAAAGTGGGACAATTTTTATTTCTCGTTAAATATCACTTTTCATGCTAACATTTCTTCTTCCTCTGCAATTATAGCCTTCACTGATATTTGTATGTGTGTATGTGTGTGTGTGTGTGAGTACAAAACCAAACACAGAATGGAACGACTGGAAAGAAGTACATTTCAAGTTTTCAGAAATTTACTTATTAAGAAATGTAACATTTATAACACAGAATGCAGAAAGACATACAGTAACAATCACTACAAAAAAAGTTCTTTGTGAACACAAGGAATTTATGGTTTTGTGGATTCCACACTGCAATCATATTTCTTCGAAGACGAAATTTCATTCAGTAACTCAGGTTTGCCTAATAGGTATGAATAGAAGTCAGTGCAGCTGTATTTACTGAAGTTTAAACAGGTCAGTAAAATACACTTAAAGCTCCTCACCGTAAATCTATTCCTCTCATCTGTCCACTGTGACGATAGTAAGCTGAAAACTCTTTCAACATTTGCATTGTGGGCAGGGAGCGAAAAGAAGTACTGTGCTATATTAAGCGATTCTCTGAACTGTTCATTACACTGGCAAGATCTGAAAAACCCACACCATTTTTCATGTGCCATCAACTGATTCCATTGTTCACTGTCTGTTTCCACTTGTTGTTTTACAAATGACTGTATATGAACTATTTCATCAAATAAGAGGCTGTCATTTACTAGAATGTCCCTTTTATTTAGCCACATTTAAGTATTTTCAACTACTGACCTTTCTGGTGGTTCTGTGACCATCATCCATGAGAATACAGAAAACGCAGCTATTCCCTGTAACCATGAGGATAAATAGTCTACTGCAGCATCATAAAACGTTGATACTGCTATGTCAAATTTCTGAAAAAAGTCTTGAACATTGCAGGGCACTTTGAGTTAGACTGTGACAAAAAGAAAGATTTCAAAGGATTTTACATTTTCAAGTGACACCAACAAATTCATAGAATTCTGTGAGTTCTGCAACACGAATAGAAAAAATATGAAAATGGCTGTACAACTTCATGACAATGCAGTAAATGTCAACAGGTAAAACATCACAAGCACATTGAAGTGTGTTATGAACAACATGTGCTGGACAACCTATGCCAACAATGTTAGAGTTTTTTTTTAATTTTTCTTTCAGATGTGTGAAAACATTACCCTCTTTCTTCATTAACCCCCCAAAATTACAGTTAATATTGTCTGCACCAAATGCAACACACTTTGAGATGATACTGAATGACTGTATAACATGAGAAAGATAATTGGAAATTGTTTCGGACTTTTCGTTCTGCAATTCATCAAGATCAAGTAATTTCGTCTGCAGTCCACCCTCACTTACAGAAAAATACTGAACTATCACAGGAAAAACTTTCTGATGCCCATGGTTGTTAGCATCAGTAGATATTGAAAAGTATTTTGCGCTGCTTACAGTAGCTATTACCTGTTTCTGCGAATGCGGAGCTATAACATTGTTGATAATTGCTTCACACTTTGTTCTTCCACACGGAACATTTTCTGCAATCTTAGAATCAGGAATTTTTTTTGTTTTTTTTTTTTGTTTAGTTGAACACACTGCAGTCATTAGAACGATAGCTTTGGCGGTGTTTAACAACATGGAATGACAGGGTTCCTTCTGCTGCAGCTACGTTTCTCTGTTCCTGTTTATTTGAAGTTACAAAATATCTCGTCATTTTTTGGGAGGAACCTGCCGATCGAGGGTTCTTCCTGTGTTTCTCTGATTCCATAACGATGCTTGAGATCTGCAGCACCACCACGAGACACGGATACAGCACAGTTACATACGTTACATTTTGCTGAACAGTCATTGTCTGTAGCAGTGAAGCAAGGAAATTTCCTCTGAAGCTCTTCCGAAAACTTTGATTTTCGTTTCGGCATCGCCACGACGTGCTAGCACTTCACCAAACTGATACAGAGTGCTGACAACAATGGCAAACAAAAGCAAAGAAAATAAGAGTACGCAACAATTATAGTGCTTAAGCTGTACATTATCAGGGGGTGCCAACGTACGGAATGTCAGTTTCAGTTGATAGTTTATAAAATCGACACTCAGAATATATCTTAACCACTTTGTAAATGTCTGAAAATAATCCTTGAAAATCGGGACAAATTGCTTGTTTTAAAAAAAAGCCGGGACAAATTTTTGAACCTCAAAAAACGGGACAATCCCGATTAATCGGGACGTAGGGTCACCCTATCCATCCCACTAACTGACATCCGGCACCTGTACAATACAATGCATGCTTACATTCAATATTCTGTCGATTACGCCGGTTATTACTTTACCAGGATTTCCCATTTTCAGTGGCTTATCTCGCACTTACATTAACCTGTGATATTGCAATGCTAGTCACTTAAATATGTTACCTAGAAAAATTTATTCCCGAAATTTCGTTACTCTACATTAATTACTTTATCGCGTTGCTAATTTTTCCTTTAGTATAGCAGAACGCTTTTACTTATTCCACTAATGTGCTGCTTGCACTCGTATTCTCCTTACTACTACGCTGCAACATTTTCGTACTTGCTACGTTCATTCTCTGTCAGTATTATGTTACAGGTACCCCGTCCACTCCTTTTAACAGCTTTTACAGGTCTTCTTACGTCAGACCAGAATGGTCATGTAGTCTGCGAGCTTCGTTGGCGCGTGACTTACAAGGGAACCTCCCCATCGCACCCCCCCTCAGATTTAGTTATAAGTTGGCACAGTGGATAGATCGTGAAAAACTGAACACAGATCAATCGAGAAAACAGGAAGAAGTTGTGTGGAACTATGAAAAAAATAAGCAAAATATACAAACTGAGTAGTCCATGTGCAAGATAGGCACCATCAAGGCCAATGTGAGCTGAGGAGCGCCGTGGTCCCGTGGTTAGCGTGAGCAGCTGCGGAAAGAGAGGTTCTCGGTTCAAGTCTTCCATCGAGTGAAAATTTTACTTTTTTTTATTTTCGCAAAGTTATGATCTGTCCGTTCGTTCATTGACTTCTCTGTTCACTGTAATAAGTTTAGTGTCTGTGTTTTGCGACCGCACCGCAAAACCGTGCGATTAGTAGACGAAAGGACGTGCCTCTCTAATGGTAACAGAATACATTTGGTCGCAAGGTCATAGGTCAATCGATTCCTCCACAGGAAAACACGTCTGATGTATTCTATTCGACACTTGTGACGGCATGCGCGTCACGTTACATGAATATGTTGTCGACCCACTTAACTTGTACACTTGGCGAATGGGTAAAAAGATTCTTCTACCTTGCCCGATTTAGGTTTTCTTGTGGATGTGATAACCACTCCCAAAAAACGTGATCGCATCGGACGGACAGACAATAATTGTCTGAAAATAAAAAATTAAAACTTTCTACTTGAGGGAATACTTGAACCAAGTACCTCTCGTTCGGCAGCTGCTCACGCTAACCACGGGACCACGGCGCTTCTGAGCTCACATTTGCCTTGATGATGCCTGTCCTGTGCATGGACTACTCAGTTTGTATATTTTGCTTTTTTTTCATAGTTCCACACAACTTCTTCCCGTTTTCTCGATTGATCTGTGTTAAGTTTTTCAAGGGCCGGCCGCGGTGGTCTAGCGGTTCTAGGCGCTCAGTCTGGAGCCGCGCGACTGCTACGGTCGCAGGTTCGAATCCTGCCTCGGGCATGGATGTGTGTGATGTCCTTAGGTTAGTTAGGTTTAAGTAGTTCTAAGTTCTAGGGGACTGATGACCATAGATGTTAAGTCCCATAGTGCTCAGAGCCATTTTTTTTTCAAGGCCTGTCCACTGTGCCAACTTATAACTAAATCTGAGGGGGGTGCGATGGGGATGTTCCCTTGTTAGTGCATTCTCATTCCCCTTTCAAAAGCCTCTTAACTTATTGTAGTGAAACACCCTTTAGCGAAATGACAGAAATACCGTGCGGGTACGTGTCGGGTGGAATACGACTGAAATTTCCTGGCTATACGAAAGCGGCGACAGAGAGGGACAGAGGTTCAAACAATTCTTGCTGTCCACTGCTCTAACTCCGTCAAACGCGCGCTGCAACGGCGCCGAGGCTAGAGCCTATGTGTAGCCTTCCGTCCGTCAGGACGCGAACAAAGACAATGGAGGCAGCTACGGCGTGCTTTTATTTTCCCGCGCGGCCGGGCCTGCCGGTCTGTTTAGGGACACGCCCAACAAAAGGCCGTAAGCTGCGGCTGGCACACAGATGACGGCGCACTAAGCTCCACAGACACTGTGCGCAGACGAGTCTGCACCCAGCGGTGTGCATTGTGGCCGCTGGTGGTGGTGCTGGTTGTGGAGCGTGGGGAAGTGCGGGGGGGGGGGGGGGGGGGTGTAAGGCCGCGCCCACGGGCTGACTGGAGCTCCGTGTCATCAAGTGACTGGAATCCTACTGGAATTGGTGAACAGTGCTCTGTGACTCATCCTAGCCCCCGCTCCTCGCTTTTAGGCTCACGTTGTAACTTCGCAATCCACGTCAGCGAACCAGTCAACTGGAGTCGCTTTTTGGTAACCTGGTAGTCAGTCACTGAGCACTGTAGAGAGCCTACTGGAGGGTACTTCGTACCAATGTCAGTGACTTTCTTTCCTACTCCATTCACGTTCTCAGAGAGAAGAAACGATTGACTGTACGCACCCTAATCTCATTTATCAAGTTTTGATGGTCCTTACGCGAGTTATATGTTGCTGGAAGGAGAATCATCACCGTATCTTCTCTGCGCATAGGTTTCTTAATTTTCCCTGTAGGGTTCCATGAAGAGTGTGTTATCTCTCTTCCAAAGACTACACGAGCATTTGTGTTACATTATTGGATATAAGATCCGCTTTTTATGAAAAGCACTGTTCTTTCATATAGACTCAAACGTGTTTTAGCATATTTTCTCCTGTAAAATTTGACCATGTCCCAGGTGACAATAATCTACCAAAATCAAGCCTAAAACAGGTTTTGTGTTGTTGTCATTATCTTAATTTTATATTATATCGTTTTGTACGACCCTCTCTAAGTTGTTGTTGTGGTCTTCAGTCCTGAGACTGCTTTGATGCAGCTCTCCGTGCTCATCTATCCTTTGCAAGCGCCTTCATCTCCCAGTACCTACTGCAACCTACATCCTTCTGAATCTGCTTAGTGTACTCATCTCTTGGTCTCCCTCTACGATTTTTACCCTCCACGCTGCCCTACAATACTAAATTGGTGATCCCTTGATGCCTCAGAACATGTCCTACCAACCGATCCCTTCTTCTAGTCAAGTTGTGCCACAAACTTCTCTTCTCCCCAATCCTATTCAATACCTCCTCATTAGTTACGGGATCTACCCACCTAATCTTCAACATTCTTCTGTAGCACCACATTTCAAAAGCTTCTATTCTCTTCTTGTCCAAACTATTTATTGTCCATGTTTCACTTCCATACATGGCTACACTCCATACAAATACTTTCAGAAACGACTTCCTGACACTTAAATCGATACTCGATGTCAACAAATTTCTCTTCTTCAGAAACGCTTTCCTTGCCATTGCCAGTCTACATTTTATATCCTCTCTACTTCGACCATCATCAGTTATTTTGCTCCGCAAATAGCAAAACTCCTTTACTACTTTAAGTTATCATGGTTCAAATGGTTCAAGTGGCTCTGAGCACTATGGGACTTAACTTCTCAGGTCATCAGTCCCCTATAACTTAGAACTACTTAAACCTAACTAACCTAAGGACAGCACACACATCCATGCCCGAGGCAGGATTCGAACCTGCGACCGTAGCAGTCACGCGGTTCCAGGCTGTAGCGCCTAGAACCGCACGACCACCCCGGCCGGCTAAGTTATCATGTACTGGTAGCTTGTCATCTGCTACTACATTATGTTAATGCGAATTTGTTGCCGAGTTAACGTATCACTAAATACCCAAACGTAATTTTGTCGTGGTAGGATACTTCGAGACTTTTTTGGCGGTTACCTACATTTAGTTCTCACGAATCTTTCTTCATCTGATTTATTAGAGGCTCAGTGAGAAAATAATCTCAAATTACTGGCTCAGTGTCGGACAGCACTTTTTCGATAGTGACTTGTTACAGTTGTCCGTTCCTTCTAAATGTCAATGGAGACACATGGCAATGTCACCTCCTCCTCCCCCACTCCTCCCTCACACCACACCTAATGTGCTTCGACAACCCTCTCCCACTTCTCCCTCACACAATAGGGATCATCTGGTGTCTGTACATGGTAGTGGAAGGATTGTATTGAAGCACTGTCCGCAGAGATTGATCATAAAGCAGGACAGGGTTGAAACTAAGTATTTATCTATCAGTTAATTAATATGCTGTTCTTAATCACTTATAAATATATTTGTTTGTAACCACATTTCTTTTTTCTTTTATTCCAGCAGTCCAGCACATCCCAGTAGAAGTGGTGGAGCAGCATAACGAAATGTTCAACATCACGTTGTCTCCACTGCCACAGCAGCGTCTGCAGATGACCTTCCAGTTTATTGGGCCTCCTATCATTCAACTATTCTATACCACCATTGGAGTTCCCTCAACTCATCAAACCTCAGCTAAGTCCCACAAGAGTACTATTATTTGCTAACATATAAATAGTGACTGCTGGTACTTCTAAGCACGTGAATGTACGCCAAGCACTTTGCAGTACTTACGGAAGTAGAAAACTTGCAGAAGTAGCACATATTCACGCTAAGGTGCAGTATTCATGTTATGAGAGAGGCTATGCTTAGCACTAGGGAACACACAGAGAAGAAAATGACGTCGAATTAGGATCCATCTTACACTCATATTGACTTTCCTATGTTTGGATTTTAGGTTACAATAGTAAATATGTATGGTGAAGCTGTGCTTGAATTAACTTCAGGACACCGTCGACCTGAGAGACAGGTCATATTGGGAACTGACAAAACAGTCTGATGACACATTTACTTTATTTCAGTGCACTTTGGGTGGAAAGCTATTTACTGCAAGGGTACCAAACATAATAGGACTGATGTTCAGACTGTTTTACAATTGACGCTAGTATTGACACAGCGAAACACGAGCAGAGAGTCAACATGGGATGAAGTATCGCTCCCCTTTTTGCATACCACAGTTGAAGAACATGATTTGGCACCACAAACTGGCCATAGAGTATCACGGCATTGACGTTAGAGCAACTCGGGCATAACACCAGTGCGACAGTGATGTAACACTAGTGTGGCACCAGTGTAACACCAGTTCAATGCCAGTGTCATGTAACTGGAATAATTTGCTACAGTAACAATAAATTTATCAATGGGTCTTCTCACCACAGAGCATGGACTCGATTGATTCCTGTTGAATGAGAGCAAACAAGGACTTGGGGGGGACTCAGTTCCTATTGTGCAACTGCCCGCTCCCCAAGACCTCCACCTCCCACTCCCAACCATACCCCTACCCCATCCGAGGTGGCTTTGGCACTTGCTGCCAGTAATCGTCAATATGACATGTACTGATGTAATATGATACTGGCCAAAAAGTCGTTAGTTTAAGCTCGTTCTCTCACTGTACCGCTACCTGAATGCTCTTGCGTTATCGCGAAGCATAAACAAACCCTACACATATTTTACAGGACTTCATTTGTAAATAACACCAAACAAACATCGTCAAAATACAGTGCAAATGTTCTTGTTTGGCATATTGGAACAAATAAGCCCTCGGTCACCAATATTAAGTCAAAATTGACCTGGTTTCGACGCTACTATGAGCGGCGTCTTCAGAATTAGAGACCTTTTTTAATATGTGGCTTGTAAGTACTGCATCTTTTCGAGTCAGTACAAACTTCAATTTTATTAATGTACTACATACCTAATATGTTTTAGAACAGTGAGTCTAATTCTGAAGACGACGCACATAATAGCGTCGAAATAAGGTCAATTTTGACTTAATATTTGTGACCGAGGGCTTATTTGTTCCAATTTAATTCTGACACGGTCACCGAACCTTAGCACCTACGTTAAAAGTTTTACGTTTTTGTTTGGATCTATACGGCGCGCGTTCGCTATCCAGCCCCAACATCGTTACTTTGTAACTGTCACTTTTTCTGAGGGACAGTGGTATAAGATGTCCTTGAAAACCGTACAGGACCCACATTTATCCGTTTGGGGACGACTGGAAGCTGTTTTGAAAGCCAGCGGTTTTTCTGCATAGTATTAGGCGTAGTAATGAATTATGTCTGTGGTATTTCCGTTTTTTATCCATCCCCTGTATCTGTATCTACACATACAGGTGTGCATTAGGTTGTGAGCTAACCTGACTGTGCTTTTCGGTGCTCTATCAATTACAGTAATTGCCTGTTCTATGGCAGATAATCTAGAGTTAGTCCATTTGTGACTATAGTTTTTCTGTAATGGTAAATGGTACTTTATTTTATATTGTCAGCTTTTACGAGTTTATGAATCTTTACTCATATTTTGAAAAGCGTCTCTTGTATTTACACTAGGCTCGAGCGTGGAATTAGTATTAATTTACTGTGTATGATTTATGACAGTTCTTCAGGTCTTCTAGTTACCAGTTTTATATTCTGGAGACATTCTAAAATAGCACCTCAAGAGTGTTGGCCACAGAGGCTACCTGCGTATTATAAACTGGCTGCATAATGAACATTTAATAAATTGTTTTAGTGCCTGCGGAGCAAGTGATGGTAACTCCTACGTGGCTCTGTTAGGCCTGATGACAATAAACTTGTGCTAATTGTATTATTTCCATTTTTTTTGAAGAGCAGCACTGACCTCGAATCTAATAAATAATTCTGCTTTTTTGGGGTAAACAGGTTTTTACTGGCACCTTACACTCCCAGCTCCTCGCTCTCTACCTTTTCAGTGATAGCAGACATTTCAGTAAGATACTGTCCGTTCGCATGCAACGAGAGTTTCTATTACTTGTCTTCGTGCTTGCCAAGCCCTACGTTGGCCAGCAAGATCGCTGTATCTCTCCCCAACTGAGAACGTTTCGAAGATTACGGAGAAGACCCTCCAACCGTCCTCGGAATGTGACGATCTAAAGTGTCAATTGGACGTAATTTCGCACAATATCGCTCATGAGAACAACCAACGAATCTAACAATCAATGCCAAGCCCAATAACTGCTTGCATAAGGGCTTTCGCCGGATCAACGTGTTATTGACTTGCTCAAATTACGAAGCTCTTTCTCTTGAATGAATCATCCACTTTTTCTGAAATTGTAATCATTTGCTTCTCTGTACAGGTACATCTCAACGGCATTAAGGTTTCTGGCGACAGGAGAAGCATTCCAGTCTCTGGCCTACGCAACAACAACTGCAGCAAACACATTGTTTATAATAAATAACACAGGTTATTGCATATAATACTTGTAATAAATTAATAACAAAGACCTAGAATCTTTTAGAAAACAAAACGTGAAAAAGTTTATAAGAAGCTCCGTGCAAGCCTCCTATCCCCGTCTTTTCAGCTCACGATGCTACCAACCACGCTATATCTATGACATGATACGCGCTATTCCACATACGATATACACTGTTTAAATGTTGTATCTACCAATGCCATTATTTGATATTTAACTTTGAAAAAATTGTACCACGCTGCCCTACAATACTAAATTGGTGATCCCTTGATGCCTCAGAACATGTCCTACCAACCGATCCCTTCTTCTAGTCAAGTTGTGCCACAAACTTCTCTTCTCCCCAATCCTATTCAATACCTCCTCATTAGTTACGGGATCTACCCACCTAATCTTCAACATTCTTCTGTAGCACCACATTTCAAAAGCTTCTATTCTCTCCTTGTCCAAACTATTTATTGTCCATGTTTCACTTCCATACATGGCTACACTCCATACAAATACTTTCAGAAACGACTTCCTGACACTTAAATCGATACTCGATGTCAACAAATTTCTCTTCTTCAGAAACGCTTTCCTTGCCATTGCCAGTCTACATTTTATATCCTCTCTACTTCGACCATCATCAGTTATTTTGCTCCGCAAATAGCAAAACTCCTTTACTACTTTAAGTTATCATGGTTCAAATGGTTCAAGTGGCTCTGAGCACTATGGGACTTAACTTCTCAGGTCATCAGTCCCCTATAACTTAGAACTACTTAAACCTAACTAACCTAAGGACAGCACACACATCCATGCCCGAGGCAGGATTCGAACCTGCGACCGTAGCAGTCACGCGGTTCCAGGCTGTAGCGCCTAGAACCGCACGACCACCCCGGCCGGCTAAGTTATCATGTACTGGTAGCTTGTCATCTGCTACTACATTATGTTAATGCGAATTTGTTGCCGAGTTAACGTATCACTAAATACCCAAACGTAATTTTGTCGTGGTAGGATACTTCGAGACTTTTTTGGCGGTTACCTACATTTAGTTCTCACGAATCTTTCTTCATCTGATTTATTAGAGGCTCAGTGAGAAAATAATCTCAAATTACTGGCTCAGTGTCGGACAGCACTTTTTCGATAGTGACTTGTTACAGTTGTCCGTTCCTTCTAAATGTCAATGGAGACACATGGCAATGTCACCTCCTCCTCCCCCACTCCTCCCTCACACCACACCTAATGTGCTTCGACAACCCTCTCCCACTTCTCCCTCACACAATAGGGATCATCTGGTGTCTGTACATGGTAGTGGAAGGATTGTATTGAAGCACTGTCCGCAGAGATTGATCATAAAGCAGGACAGGGTTGAAACTAAGTATTTATCTATCAGTTAATTAATATGCTGTTCTTAATCACTTATAAATATATTTGTTTGTAACCACATTTCTTTTTTCTTTTATTCCAGCAGTCCAGCACATCCCAGTAGAAGTGGTGGAGCAGCATAACGAAATGTTCAACATCACGTTGTCTCCACTGCCACAGCAGCGTCTGCAGATGACCTTCCAGTTTATTGGGCCTCCTATCATTCAACTATTCTATACCACCATTGGAGTTCCCTCAACTCATCAAACCTCAGCTAAGTCCCACAAGAGTACTATTATTTGCTAACATATAAATAGTGACTGCTGGTACTTCTAAGCACGTGAATGTACGCCAAGCACTTTGCAGTACTTACGGAAGTAGAAAACTTACAGAAGTAGCACATATTCACGCTAAGGTGCAGTATTCATGTTATGAGAGAGGCTATGCTTAGCACTAGGGAACACACAGAGAAGAAAATGACGTCGAATTAGGATCCATCTTACACTCATATTGACTTTCCTATGTTTGGATTTTAGGTTACAATAGTAAATATGTATGGTGAAGCTGTGCTTGAATTAACTTCAGGACACCGTCGACCTGAGAGACAGGTCATATTGGGAACTGACAAAACAGTCTGCTGACACATTTACTTTATTTCAGTGCACTTTGGGTGGAAAGCTATTTACTGCAAGGGTACCAAACATAATAGGACTGATGTTCAGACTGTTTTACAATTGACGCTAGTATTGACACAGCGAAACACGAGCAGAGAGTCAACATGGGATGAAGTATCGCTCCCCTTTTTGCATACCACAGTTGAAGAACATGATTTGGCACCACAAACTGGCCATAGAGTATCACGGCATTGACGTTAGAGCAACTCGGGCATAACACCAGTGCGACAGTGATGTAACACTAGTGTGGCACCAGTGTAACACCAGTTCAATGCCAGTGTCATGTAACTGGAATAATTTGCTACAGTAACAATAAATTTATCAATGGGTCTTCTCACCACAGAGCATGGACTCGATTGATTCCTGTTGAATGAGAGCAAACAAGGACTTGGGGGGGACTCAGTTCCTATTGTGCAACTGCCCGCTCCCCAAGACCTCCACCTCCCACTCCCATCCATACCCCACCCCATCCGAGGTGGCTTTGGCACTTGCTGCCAGTAATCGTCAATATGACATGTACTGATGTAATATGATACTGGCCAAAAAGTCGTTAGTTTAAGCTCGTTCTCTCACTGTACCGCTACCTGAATGCTCTTGCGTTATCGCGAAGCATAAACAAACCCTACACATATTTTACAGGACTTCATTTGTAAATAACACCAAACAAACATCGTCAAAATACAGTGCAAATGTTCTTGTTTGGCATATTGGAACAAATAAGCCCTCGGTCACCAATATTAAGTCAAAATTGACCTGGTTTCGACGCTACTATGAGCGGCGTCTTCAGAATTAGAGACCTTTTTTAATATGTGGCTTGTAAGTACTGCATCTTTTCGAGTCAGTACAAACTTCAATTTTATTAATGTACTACATACCTAATATGTTTTAGAACAGTGAGTCTAATTCTGAAGACGACGCACATAATAGCGTCGAAATAAGGTCAATTTTGACTTAATATTTGTGACCGAGGGCTTATTTGTTCCAATTTAATTCTGACACGGTCACCGAACCTTAGCACCTATGTTAAAAGTTTTACGTTTTTGTTTGGATCTATACGGCGTGCGTTCGCTATCCAGCCCCAACATCGTTACTTTGTAACTGTCACTTTTTCTGAGGGACAGTGGTATAAGATGTCCTTGAAAACCGTACAGGACCCACATTTATCCGTTTGGGGACGACTGGAAGCTGTTTTGAAAGCCAGCGGTTTTTCTGCATAGTATTAGGCGTAGTAATGAATTATGTCTGTGGTATTTCCGTTTTTTATCCATCCCCTGTATCTGTATCTACACATACAGGTGTGCATTAGGTTGTGAGCTAACCTGACTGTGCTTTTCGGTGCTCTATCAATTACAGTAATTGCCTGTTCTATGGCAGATAATCTAGAGTTAGTCCATTTGTGACTATAGTTTTTCTGTAATGGTAAATGGTACTTTATTTTATATTGTCAGCTTTTACGAGTTTATGAATCTTTACTCATATTTTGAAAAGCGTCTCTTGTATTTACACTAGGCTCGAGCGTGGAATTAGTATTAATTTACTGTGTATGATTTATGACAGTTCTTCAGGTCTTCTAGTTGCCAGTTTTATATTCTGGAAAAATTCTAAAATAGCACCTCAAACGTGTTGGCCACAGAGGCTACCTGCGTATTATAAACTGGCTGCATAATGAACATTTAATAAATTCTTTTAGTGCCTGCGGAGCAAGTGATGGTAACTCCTACGTGGCTCTGTTAGGCCTGATGACAATAAACTTGTGCTAATTGTATTATTTCCATTTTTTTTGAAGAGCAGCACTGACCTCGAATCTAATAAATAATTCTGCTTTTTTGGGGTAAACAGGTTTTTACTGGCACCTTACACTCCCAGCTCCTCGCTCTCTACCTTTTCAGTGATAGCAGACATTTCAGTAAGATACTGTCCGTTCGGATGCAACGAGAGTTTCTATTACTTGTCTTCGTGCTTGCCAAGCCCTACGTTGGCCAGCAAGATCGCTGTATCTCTCCCCAACTGAGAACGTTTGGAAGATTACGGAGAAGACCCTCCAACCGTCCTCGGAATGTGACGATCTAAAGTGTCAATTGGACGTAATTTCGCACAATATCGCTCATGAGAACAACCAACGAATCTAACAATCAATGCCAAGCCCAATAACTGCTTGCATAAGGGCTTTCGCCGGATCAACGTGTTATTGACTTGCTCAAATTACGAAGCTCTTTCTCTTGAATGAATCATCCACTTTTTCTGAAATTGTAATCATTTGCTTCTCTGTACAGGTACATCTCAACGGCATTAAGGTTTCTGGCGACAGGAGAAGCATTCCAGTCTCTGGCCTACGCAACAACAACTGCAGCAAACACATTGTTTATAATAAATAACACAGGTTATTGCATATAATACTTGTAATAAATTAATAACAAAGACCTAGAATCTTTTAGAAAACAAAACGTGAAAAAGTTTATAAGAAGCTCCGTGCAGGCCTCCTATCCCCGTCTTTTCAGCTCACGATGCTACCAACCACGCTATATCTATGACATGATACGCGCTATTCCACATACGATATACACTGTTTAAATGTTGTATCTACCAATGCCATTATTTGATATTTAACTTTGAAAAAATTGTACCAAAACGGCCCTCTTCTGATCGATCATCATTGTACCCTTGCACTGAAACGATACACTTTCATAGCACACAAGATGTAACACTAAACGCCTTAAATATAACAAGTCTTTAACTACGAATATGTAGTTTCCTGACATTTCATTATAACAAACCGTATCTAAAACGACGCATTTTTAAAAGCTCCTCCATTTTCGGATGCAATGAAACAACTTATACAGACTATTCCGAAATTCTCATTACAAAATTCTAGGACTTGTAGAAGGGGGGGGGGGGGGGTGAGTAGATAATATTTTGGATTGGAAACTGTATCCGGATACATCCCGTTCAAGTGCTACGACCTTTCGAAAACATGTTGGTAACGCGACCACTCTTAGAAGTAATGATTAGGCGTGACCCAGTATGTCACTTGTTTTACGGTTCCACTTGTTACTGACCAAAGAAATTGCTCGTGTATACTTGTTGACGGGTTTTCTTCAACGTGACACAGCAGGGCCTCTTCTGATGAGGGTTTGCGGCGTTTCCTTGGAGCACCACAGTGTCGCCCTCTAACGGTGAAGGTACCCTTTCTCGAGGACACTGAGTAATAGCGGCGAAAAGGGACTGGGATGGAGTTGGAAGTTGTGGAGAATGATAATGGCAAATGCGACAAGCAGCTCTTCCAATACTGTGACCTCGGCCACTCAGAAGGATCATGTCGGTGTATTCTGCAAACGTGTACTCAACCGTGTTGCTCTAATAGTCACAGACACGTGAATAAGGCTCGAACCAAGTCAGAGAGATAGGGCCAGATACTAAATGACATCAGCCGATCCCTGCAATCACGACCTTACCCTCCGTTCTCCTGATGACATCTCTCGCACTGCTGCCTTCCTGCACCAGACCTTGTCTGACGCCGTCGCCACCCATATACCCACCAAAGCCGTCCACCCTCACCGCCCCGCCCTGCCTCCACAGGCCGTCCTTCTCCTTCAAGAGTCCCGCCTCCTCTACCGCTCTTTTCTCCGCACTCGTGACCGGGATACACTTACCCGTCACTGGCAATTACAACGACACATCCGCAACCTGCTTGTTGCGAAGAAACGCCGTGCCTGGCGCCAGACATGTATACAACTCAACACCACGCTCCCCATAAACTCTTCCAAGTATTGGTCTGCTTTCCACCGCCTTACTGGGAACCGCCCCACCCCCCAGTACCCTCTCCTCCTTAATGACCGTCCCTTTCCTGGCAACCTCAGTAAGGCCAACCACTTTGCCTACCACCTCTCTGATGTTTTTTCCATCCCAGATGATCCCCACTTTGATTATTCCCTCTTCCCTGATGTCATGGCCCGTACGAATACCTCTGTTCCTCCCCTTGCTCCTATCTTCTAGTACTTGGGCCACACACCACCATCTGAACTTAACACTCCCATCACTACACAGGACATTAGCCTCACACTCCGCACTAAACGCAACACAGCTCCCGGCCACGACTGCGTTACCTACCGCCACCTCAAACACTGCCCTCCCTCATTCCTTTCCATCCTTGCCACCCTCTACAATGTCATCCTTGCCACTGGCTTCTATCCCGACCTGTGGAAAACCTCCCGTATCCTGATGTTCTCCAAACCCAACAAGCCTCCATCTGATGCCTCTTCCTATCGTCCTATCTGTCTCACATCGGTGTTCAGCAAGCTCTTGGAATCCATCCTTTCCCAGCGCATCCATCTCCACCTCCACCAAAACCACCTCCTCCTAAACACCCAATGTGGCTTTCGACCTTCCTTCTCTGCTGATGACCAACTCCTCCGCCTCACTCACCTCCTCTCCCTCCAGCTTAACTCCCGTCGCTCCGCCATTTTTGTCTCACTTGACCTCGAAAAGGCCTAAGACCGTGTCTGGCATCCCAGTCTCCTGTTTAGACTCCAAACCTACGCCCTTCCTATCAACTACATCCGTCTGGTGGCC
Source organism: Schistocerca nitens (assembly GCF_023898315.1). NCBI lineage: Eukaryota > Metazoa > Arthropoda > Insecta > Orthoptera > Acrididae > Schistocerca > Schistocerca nitens. Next base: position 28,594,776 of record NC_064614.1, read on the forward strand.
TCCTTCCTCTCCCACCGCCCCTCCTATGTTACCATCCATAATGCCAATTCCCACACCTTCTACCCCTCTGCAGGTGTGCCCCAGTGCCCTGTCCTCTCCCCTCTCCTCTACCTCCTGTACACGGCGGATATGCCCCAACCCCCCCTCCAGTACACCTCTTGCAATATGCTGATGACACCGCATTCCTCGCCCTCGCTCCTACCCTCCAACGGTCCCAACGCCTTCTCCAGAATCACCTTGACCTTTTTGCTGCATGGTGTAACCAGTGGCTCCTGAAACTCAATCCTTCCAAGACCCAGGCAATCATCGTAGGTCGTACCACTCGCTCCTTCCAGCTCCTGGATTTCTCCCTTACTGTCTGCGTACGTCCTGTCCGCCTCACCCCCACCCTCACCTACCTTGGCCTTACCACTGACCGTCACCTCACCTGGATCCCTCATCTCCGCTCCATCCAATCCAAAGCCCACAACCGCCTCCGACTCCTCAAACTCCTCTCTGGCCGGACGTGGGGGTTGCACCCCTCTACCATCCTCCACACCTACAAATCCTTAATCCATCCCATCCTCTGTTATACCAGTCCTGCCTGGATATCTGCCCCCCCCCCCAAATTCTATAAGTCCCTCCAGATCCTTGAGCATCATGCACTCCTCCTCGCCTTCTGTATAATCCTCCGGTCCCCCACACAGATCCTCTATGATCTCATTCCTTTCCCCCATCTGCTCCTATTCCTCGAACATATCCACATCCTCTACACCTCCCGCCGTCTTGAACCCCCTCATCCCCTGGTTGCTCCTCTCCTCTCCCATCCCCGCCCCCTGCCACGTCTTCACCGTTGTGTCCCCCCTACTCTCCATCTCTCCACCCTACATCTCCTTTCCCAAGGTGGCTTCCATCAACTCCCCCTCCCGGACGATGCCCTCTCTCTCTCCATTTATCCCTCCAATCAACTCTGATCCTCACTCCCCCTCTTTTCCTCTGTCCTTTCCCTGGGTTCCCTCTTCCCCCCTTCCGTCCTGTTTTCTCCCCACTAAACCTCTCCCTACCACCCTTCTCCCCCCCAAGTCCTTTTGTATTCCCCTCCTCTGCCTACCCCACTCCCTGTCGCGTCTGCCCCCCACCCCTCTTATGGGTCCTCATCCTCCATCAGCTCCTTTCCCGGTTCCCCCCTTTGCTTTTACTCTCCTTTCCCCCCTGTTTTGTTTTCCCATCCTCTGTCCCATTTCCCCCCACCTGCTCTCGGCTGTGGTATGTCACATTTGCCAACTTTTTAGTGCAGTGTTCCAGTGACTATTCAGTGTTGGTCGTCTTTCTCGTGTTGCGAACAGAAACCATGCTGACGCTAGGTGTGAATTTTATGTCTTTTGCGAACAGAATCCAGACTGTCGCCGTGTTTTTTTAATTGTCTGTCTATTGTTTTACCTGTCTGCTTCGTATGTATTTTATTAGCTTCATCATCCCTCTGTTCCTTGTTTTAAGTTCCACGATTTCTTTTCGCCATGTTACTCTTTAAGTCTCCGATTTTATCGCCTGTTTTTATTATTTATTCTCTTCATCTTTCTCACAAAGTCTGTAGGCTGAAGAGCGGCATACTAAGCTGCTGCCAGCCCGCCCCCTTCGGGGGGAATTGAAATTCAATAAAAAAAAAAAAAAAAGATCCCTGCAACAGCCCTACCCTCCCCCCCGTCCCCCCGTCCCCCCGTCTCCACCATGACTACCGTCTTGCATACCTCCTTTTGCATACCTACCTACCACGGGAATGTTACGTTTAAGGACATGTGCTCAAATATTGTGTACAAACAACTCTCCCCTCTTAAATGTCCTAGAAGTTTTAACGGGAATTTACGAATACCCTGTATTCACACCACCTTACTATCTTACTATCATATGAGAAAAAATTTTAAAAAATGAAAAAAATAAGACAACTAAAAAAAGGACTGTAAGCATAGGCAGCCGTTGTCACAGCCAATAAAATTCGTCATGTTACCGTCACTTGGGGTGATTTAGAAAATGGCTCTGAGCACTATGGGACTCAACTGCTGAGGTCAGAAGTCGCCTAGAACATAGAACTACTTAAACCTAACTAACCTAAGGACAACACACACATCCATGCCCGAGGCAGGATTCGAACCTGCGACCGTAGCGGTCGCGCGGTTCCAGACTGTAGCGCCAGAACGGCTCGGCCACCAGCGGCCGGCAGGTGATTTAGAACTACTCTGGTGAAATGAACACATTGTCCATTTCAACAAATCATCTTTTCTGTCGGGTGATACTCTGTTGTAACTAATGGAAACCACTGTAAAGGATCAGTGATCCCACAAACATAGATACTAGTATCCGACACCCAGGTCGATAACAGACAGGAGTCGATTGTCGAGCGCTGCAGTAGGTAGTGAGACTAGAGTCGAATGAGCAGTAGTACTGGAGAGTGTCGAGTGAGAGGTAAAATTCACTGCAGTATGACAAATCAGCGCGTCCCACTGATCGTCGTGGGGTTGACCCTCACTAATACCGATTCGCGAGTGAAACGAAACCGAAAGTGACAAGTGCCGGATTACGTGTTTCGCGTCAACCGCGTCGGCCAGCAACAACCATGGATTGCAGTGAGGATTGATGTGAACGTTAATCATCATCATTGCGTGTGACGAATTACTTAAAATCGGCAACCAATAAAAAGATATAACCGCAATTAAACGTGTAAGGCGGAGGTAGCAACTGCCTCAGAATTTATGTGTTATAGCAAATGCACATCAGTTGGTACATCACAACCTTTATGGTCTTTAATTGTAGACAAACTTTCAATCATTAACTATTCCGTCTGAGAACAGCTGCTCTTGGTTGACATACCCCCGAAACCACAGCACGAAAACCGATAGCCTTTCATCCATTAAGCACACGGTCATATAATCATAATAATGAACTGTTTGGCGGCTTCGGTAAATCACATAAAACCCAATAAAGGAATTTAAACGGGGGTGTTTCACCACCCTCTAGAGTCAGCACAGATGTTAGTTGTTCCAGTGATACAAAAATTGTATGTGTCAAAGAGGTATGTGATTTTTTTAAAAAATAATGTACTTAAGTAAAAACTTTACCTTTTTTCTAAAACTCTGGAAACAAGCTGTTGCACAGCTACTCTGGTAACAGTAATACAGTTCTCTGAGATTGGAATGTGGAGGACAACTCTCAGTGATAATGTTTGAAAAGTTAGGTTAGGTTTGCTGTGTTGTTCGTTAGTTGCAGGCGTAAATGCAGAAAATCATTTTTTTCAGGGTCAATTGGAACATGCCACGGGTATACAAAAAGAAGATTGAACCAGCTGGCTATCAAAAATACAGCGAGACAAGCCTGCAGAAAGCTGTCAGTGATCTCAAGGTATGTAAACTATCACTCAGGAATGCATCCAAAAAAATATGGAATGCCACCCAGTACACTTTCAAGGTAATCAAATACCAAAAGTGCTTTGAAAACAGATGGACAAACTGTAGTGAGTTTAGAAGAAAAGAAGACATTAATCAGTGTATTATTTAAATATACAGAATGGGGTCAGCCATTAACGAAAAGTGTGGTAAGGGATATTGTAAAGAGCTATTTGGACCGAAGAGGAAGAGTGGAAAAGAGGTTTGAAGACAATAGGCCTGGATATGAGTGGGTGAAAAATCTGCTTTCACGTCACCATTTTAAAATTTCAAAATTATAGTAGAAAATTTAGATATTAATTTTCAGTAAAAATTTCACTTTCTGTCCCAATTCACCACAAGTTACGGTATATCACCACATTGTAAGTATGAAGAGTTCCCCGACGTTTCGACCACTGTTGCAAATGGCCTTCCTCAGGAGCTTTACTGAGTCGGTAACAGTGGCCAAAACGTCGGGGATTTTTAAATATTGACAATACCGTCACACACTGTGGAGAATTTCATTGACCATATACGTTTAAGTCCATACAACGTGGCGATCCCTAAATTCTGGTTGTGACACATAAACGTTGCCTCATCTCACTGGCCACATTCCTCTCCACATGACAGTAATTTGACATGCCCGAGTCCTCATTCCACGCTTCGGGAAATCTCACATTGTGATTCCGCCAGCTCGTCGTTGACGTGCATTCCACGTCCTGTGAGAGGACAGCATACCATTTCAAACACCAGCAAATGTAAGTATTTTTTTGCAGTGAACGCATAGTGCGTAGTGGGACGATCACTCTGTTGTAGAAATAATTCAAAACCCAAGATCGCTTAAATACTGTTTACTGCATAACCGGTTACGACATACTTAAGGTGCCATCATTCAGATCAAATGATGTGATGCTACCTTTAGTATTTTGAAATCGCTTATGCAGTAAACCGAATTTAAGGCCGGTATTACACTATCAAATTTCTTTGTCAAAAGTTTGATCAAAGATGTGATCAAATATTCTGTCAAATATATTTGACAAAGATCTTTGATGTAGTGCTACAAGGGGTATTACACTGTCATCATATTTTTCGTCATAGTTCAAGATGGCTTGTAACCTCCCCTTCACTTATCGACCTTAATGACAGTGAAAAATTAAACCGCGTGTACCTAATGGAAATTTGGGAAAAAGCAATCGTCACCGAAGTTAATTTGTCGGTAAAGAGGGAGGAAAGGGTTACATCTAAATGAAAGGAAAAATGCAAATGAAACTGGTGGAAATTAATTTTGAAAAGGGGTAAAGTTAATAAAGAAAGTAAATGTGCGGCCGTTACGTTAACAATTAACTAGCGGTAATTAGATATTTGAGATTTGGGGGGAATTACGGTCGCCAGTCCTAAGGACAATTACTATAGTAACTGAAAAAGAAAGGTTATTACACATGTCATTAGCACTAGAAGTGTGGCAACTGAAGGTTGACACGTGTAGTGTGAAAACTGAAAGTTTGTCAGAAGTAATAAATTTCGCTACACTCTAACTTAATTTAGCAAAAGAATTAACAAAACCGGAAAATCGAAAGTTAATTTAGTGACTGAAGTTAATAGTGAGCTTTCTTTCTGAAGCACATCGAAATTCAGTAAAATACGGTTAGTCTTGGACTACCTCAACAATCATTTCAAAAGCCACTTGAATCTACGCAATTTAGAAATAAGAGATTTAACTTTGAACTTGAATTAAATGATTCTGAACAATTAACAATACTAAAATTTAGTACGTACCAAGCTGAGCTGCAGTCACAGGTAAGCTAAAATACGGTAACAAAACTCGCACTCTTAATTTGTGCTTGTGTAATCTAAATATTGTAGCCAGCTATGAATACTTAAACTGAACTTTGAAATTAAAGCAGTGAAATGCAATGATTGTACTTTAATGCTGGCGTCTGAATTTCAACGACACTCGGGTTCATTTCGGAAAAGGAAGGGACCCTGCTTGGCAATGCAATTGGGACAATGAGCAACAAAGGTTCACGCTACGTTGCTATTTGAACAGTTTGAAAAGCTGAGGTCTGCCATACAGTACTGAAACTTTACGTGCTTCCAGTCTTCCTTGTTGGCTGATTGAAGGTTTGAAGTCGTCGATCGAGGAGGTGGCGACAGTCACTCATTGTCGGCCGTCGCTGTTGCAGAAGCTGGATGCTGGCGCGCCTTCTTCTCGACACGGTCACCAGGCGAAACGGGCTCTTGATGTGTGCCAGCTAATGCTTCCCGTCCGCGACACCGTGCTAGAAACTATCATAGCAAGTCGAGCGCAATTACATGCTGCCAAACTCCGAAAGTGCGGCAACTCGCGGGAGCGTCACACCACACACCTGCTCAATCGCACTACTCCAGCTAGACTCCCCCTGTGCTCTGCCCGCGCTCCACGCGGCAGAGTTAACTACCAAAGATCCTAAACACTTTCGTTCTCCACACGACCTATCGATGTATTCCTTCGATAGCATAGTTTTCCCTAGGCAAGACCCATCGTAAAAATACAAATAATATTTACAAAACAAACCAATTATACGTCGACATAAGTGTATATATATATATATATATATATATATATATATATATATATATATATATTAAAACAATTACAATATATAAAGGCACAGAAATGTCATATATTCAGGTAACAAAATAAGGAAAAAAATTTATAGTACAATAGATGGAAATAGAAGGATATGCATTTCCGGCGTTACAGGCTGACAACAAGAACTTGTTATTAACCGCAGCAGTTGCATGTACCACAATTGCACTGTGTGCACATGCGGAAGAGAAGCGGGGGAAAAAAGGGAAACGTACCTGGGTGAGACCGTGGGTTTTACGACGACACGATAAAAGCATTCAACAAAACTTGTACCGTGAGCTTATAGTGGAGGACGTCAGGTCGTACATCAATTACTTAAGAATGGATGAGCATACATTTCTGTATGTGCTCAGTGAAGTGTGTCCTCATATCACAAAGCACAATATTCTCTTAAGAACTGCTACATCTGCAGAGGACAGGCTCACTGTAACACTAAGATTCCTTGCCACAGGAGGAAGTTAGGTTAGGTGAGGTTTGCCTAGGTCTCCAATCTCCTTAATCTATTTTTGTATTCAGGGTGCCTCACGTTGTAAAGCGCCTCATCAGCTTTAAACATCTCTATTAATTTTGTAGTCGGTACAACCTATTGTATTTACCAGCCATGTTTATAAAAACACTACAGATGACAACGCTGCAGCGAAGCTAGCGCTCCGCGTGGTAACATGTAACATTGCAGTGAACAGAAGACAAGCGACTTCTTTTATCAACTCTACATCGAGGCCCTAGATTTGATCAAATATTTGACGACATTTGACAAAGTTCCCTCTTACACCATCAAATTTCTTTGACTAAGATATTTGGCAAAGATATTGGACAAAGAAATTTGATAGTGCAATACCGGCCTAAGCGATCTTGGCTTTTTAGTCATTTCTACATGTAAGTTTTCCTACTACCGACAGTTCTCGCTTTTCACAAATGATGGTAACTCTTTCCTTACTTACGGCTTCCTCTGCATCCTCGACACGATCGGTTCGCACCCTTATGGTCCTGCAACCCCTCTCCGAGCTTCCTCGGGGTCCGGAGTGAGGCGAGTCGTCAAGTGCCACGCCGCGAGTCGTTCGCACCGCCGCGCGCTAACCCGCCATGTTTATTGCTGCACACTTGGCGGCTGCCCCTGTGGAGTCGTTGGGCGCGCGTGTTTACTGCCGCCTCCCAGGAACAATAACTCGGCTCCCGACCGCAGACAGATCCATCCCACTGCGCGCCGAGATCTCAGGAGGGCCGCGCCGCTATAAAGAGCCGGAGCAGCGCGCCTGCCGGTGAGCCAGTCCCAGGGAAAGGGAAAGGCCATCAGATCGTGTCGAGATGCAAAGTGCGCCAGCCTCCCACACATTACTGAAACCGCAAAGCTCACATCGTGGCTGGAGCCCAGGCATCGCTCGCCGATAGATAAGTCTTTCTGTCTCGATTTAGGAGGAGCTTCTGTGTCGAGACTGAAGAAAATGAATTTTTTTCTTTTTACATAAATCGACCCCTGAAATACGGAAAAGTATACCGAAGCACGGAAAAAAAATCACAGAACAAAAACTACATCTACATCTACGTCATTACTCTGCTATTCAAAATAAAGTGCCTGGCAGAGGGTTCAATGAACCACCTTCAAGCCGGCCGCGGTGGTCTCGCGGTTCTAGGCGCGCAGTCCGGAACCGTGCGACTGCTACGGTCGCAGGTTCGAATCCTGCCTCGGGCATAGATGTTTGTGATGTCCTTAGGTTAGTTAGGTTTAAGTAGTTCTAAGTTCTAGGGGACTAATGGCCACAGCAGTTGAGTCCCATAGTGCTCAGAGCCATTTGAACCATTTTGAACCACCTTCCAGGTGTCTACCGTTCCACTCTCGAACGGCACGCGGGAAAAACGAGCACTTAAATATTTCTGTACGAGACCTCATTTCTCTTATTTTATCGTGATGATCATTTCTCTCTATATAGGTCGGCGCCAACAGAATGTTTTCTCAATCAGATGACAAAACTGGTGATTGAAATTTCATGAGAAGATCTCGTCGCTACGAAAAACGCCTTTGTTTTAATGATTGCGAGTCCAATTCACGTATCATGTCTGTGACACTATCTCCCATATTTCGCGATTATACAAAATGAGCTGCCCTTCTTTGTACTTTTTCGATGTCGTCGGTCAGTCCCACCTGATGCGGATCCCACACTGCACTGCAATACTCCAGAAAAGGGCTGACAAGCGTGTTGTAAGCAGTCTCTTTAGTAGACCTGTTGCACCTTCTGAGTGTTCTGCCAATGAAGCGCAGTCTTTGGTTTGCTCTACCCACAATATTATCTATGTGATCGTTGCAATTTAGGTTATTTGTATTTGTAATACCTAAGTATTTAGTTGAATTTACAACCTTCATATTTGTGTGACTTATCGCGTAATCGAAATTTAGCTGATTTCTTTTAGTACTCATATGAATAACTTCACAATTTTCCTTATTCAGGGTCAATTGCCACTCTCCGCACCATACAGGTATCGCATCTAAACCATTTTGCAAGTCGTTTTGATTATCTGATTACTTTAACAAGACGGTAAATGACAGCATCATCTGCAAACAATCTAAGACGGCTACTCAGATTGTCTCCTATGCCGCTAATATAGATCAGGAACATTAGAGGGCCTATAACACTTCCTTGTTGAATGCCGGATATTGCTTCTGCCTTACCTGATGACTTTCCATCTATTACTACCAGCTGTGACCTTTCTGACAGGAAATCACGAATCCAGTCGCACAACCGAGGAGATAGTCCGTAGGCACGCAGTTTCGTTAGAAGACGCTTGTGAGGAACGGTGTCGAAAGCCTTCTGGAAATCTAAAAATGTACAATCAATTTCACATCCCCTGTCGATAGCACTTATTATTTCATGAGTATAAAGAGCTAGTTGTGTTTCATAAGAACGACATTTTCTGAATCCGTGCTCACTATTTCTCAATAAATCGTTTTCTTCGAGATACTTCATAAAGTTCGAATACAGTATATGTTCCAAAACCCTAATGCAAATCGACGTTAGTGATATGGGCCTGTAATTCAACGTATTAGTCCTACTTCCCTTTTTCGGTATTGGTGTGACTTGAGCAATTTTCCAGTTTTTAGGTACGGATCTTTCTATAAGCGAGTGGTAGTATATAATTGCTAAATATGGAGCTATTTTATCAGCATACTCTGAGAGGAACCTGACTGGTATACAATCTGGACCGGAGGCCTTGCCTTTATTAAGTGATTCAAACTACTTTGCGACACCGAGGATATCTATTTCTATGTTTCTCATTTTGGCAGTTGTTCTTGATTGGAATTCAGGAATATTTACTTAGTTTTCTTTGGTGAAGGAGTTCGAAAAACCGTGTTTAATAACTCTGCTTTGGCCGGCCGAAGTGGCCGTGCGGTTAAAGGCGCTGCAGTCTGGAACCGCAAGACCGCTACGGTCGCAGGTTCGAATCCTGCCTCGGGCATGGATGTTTGTGATGTCCTTAGGTTAGTTAGGTTTAACTAGTTCTAAGTTCTAGGGGACTAATGACCTCAGCAGTTGAGTCCCATAGTGCTCAGAGCCATTTGAACCATTTTTGAACTCTGCTTTAGTGGCACTGTCATCAGTGACTTCACCGTTGTTATCGCGCAGTGAAGGTATTTATTGCGTCTTGTCACTGGTGTACTCCATGTATGACCAGTATCTCTTTGGGTTTTCTGCCAGATGTCGAGACAGAATTTCGTTGTGGAAATTATTAAAAGCATCTCGCATTGAAGTACGCGCCATATTTCGAACTTCTGTAAGACTTTGCCAATCTCTAAATAATGTAGAGAATGAAATTTCTGGAATACATTTGTCTAGTTAACAAATTTAAGTGATTAATATTGCAGGATCACAGGTTGAGGTGATCGCGAGTAAAGTCGCTACAAACGTGAAATGTTAGCGATGTAGCCGCCATAATGTTGAATGTGTTGTACAGGCACTGTATGTCAGTCTGTGTGATGGAGTTCCATGCCTGAAGCACTTGGTAGAACAATATAGGGACGTTAAAGTCTGTGTGTGGATGACGCTGGACTGGCGTCCGGTTGTGTCCCCTCTGTGCTCGACAGGAGACAGATCTCGTGATCAAGCAGGCAAAGAGATCATTTCGAAACTCTGTAGAGCACGTTGCGTTACAATAGAGGAGAGTGGGCGAGCGTGAGCCTACTGCGAAACACCCCCTGGAGTGCTGGTCGTGAACGGCAGCACCAGAGTGACGTTCAAATTTGCAGTCAGGGAGCATGGGACAAATGCGAGAATGCTCCTACTGTTATACTAAATCCCACCCCTAATCATAACTCCAGGCGTTGGTCCAGTACATCTACCATGCAGACAGGGTGGTTGCAGACCGCCAACTGGCTCCCTTGTAACCAAGCCATGGAAATCTCTGGCACCGAGGCAGAAGCAGCTTCCACCAGAAAGCACAACAGACCTCCATCCTGACCTCCAATGAGCTCTCGCTTGACACCAGTCATGTCGCTAATGGCGGTGGTTTAGGGTCAGTGGAACGCACACTATGGCGCATCTGGCTCGGAGCTGTTCTTGAAGTAATCCAATTGTAACAGTCGGGTCAATATGATACCAGCTGCTGCTCTGATTGCTATTGCAGAACAATACGGTCTTCCCCCTCGGTAGTGCCACGTAGCCGTCCCGAGCGCCGTCTTCTTGAGACCGTACATTCTCGTGAACACTACAGCCAACAATCATGTACACTACCGGCCATTAAAATTGCCACACCAAGAAGAAATGCAGATGATAAACGGGTATTCATTGGACAAATATATTATACTAGAACTGACATTTTCACGCAATTTGGGTCCATAGATCCTGAGAAATCAGTACCCAGAACAACCAGCTCTGGCCATAATAACAGCCTTGTACGTCTGGGCATTGAGCTTGGGTGGCGTGTACAGGTACAGCTGACCATGCAGCTTCAACACGATACCACAGTTCATCAAGAGTAGCGACTGGCCTATTGTGACGGGCCAGTTGCTCGGCTTCCATTGACCAGACGTTTTCAATTGGTGAGAGATCTGGAGAATGTGCTAGCCACTGCAGCAGTCGAACACTTTCTGTATCCAGAAAGGCCCATACAGGACCTGCAACATGCGGGCGTGCATTATCCTGCTGAAATGTAGGGTTTAGCAGGGATCGGATGAAGGATAGAGCCACGGGTCGTAACACATCTGAAATGTAACGTCCACTATTCGAAGTGCCGTCAGTGCGAACAAGAGTTGGACGAGACGTGTAACAAATGGCACTACATACCATCGCGCCGGGTGATACGCCAGTATGGCGATGACAAATACACGCTTCCAATGTGCGTTCACAGCGATGTCGCCAAACACGGATGCGACCATCATGATGCTGTAAACAGAACCTGGATTCATCCGAAAAAATGACGTTTTGCCATTCGTGCACTCAGGTTCGTCGGTGAGTACACCAAACAGGCGCTCCTGTGTGTGATGCAGCGTCAAGGGTAACCGCAGCCATGGTCTCCGAACTGATAGTCCATGCTGCTGCAAACGTCGTCGTACTGTTCGTGCAGATGGTTGTTGTCTTGCAAATGTCCCATCTGTTGACTCAGGGATCGAGACGTGGCTGCACGATCCGTTACAGCCATGCGGATAAGATGCCTGTCACGTCGACTGCTAGTGATACGAGGCCGTTGGGATCCAGCACGGCGTTCCGTATTACCCTCCTGAACCCACCGATTCCATATTCTACTAACAGTCATTGGATCTCGACCAACGCGAGCAGCAATGTCGTGATACGATAAACAGCAATCGCGATAAGCTACAATCCGACCTTTATCAAAGTCGGAAACTTGATGGTACGCATTGCTCCTCCTTAGACGAGGCATCACAACAACGTTTCACCACGCAACGCCGATCAACTGCTGTTTGTGTATGAGAAATCGTTTGGAAACTTTCCCCATGTCAGCACATTGCATGGTGTCGTCACCGTCGCCAAATCTGTTTGAATGCTCTGAAAAGCTAATCATTTGTATATCACAGCATCTTCTTCATGTCGGTTAAATTTCGTGTCTGTAGCACGTCATCTTCGTGATGTAGCAATTTTAATGGCCAGTAGTGTGCAATGGCTGCATTCCTGCCAAGTCTTTCTGCAGTATCGCATGAGGAACGTCCATCTTCTTGTAGCCCCATTACACGACCTCGTTGAAAATGGTGTATTTGCCACATTAAAGGCATTCTGGATTGACACCCACTCATCACATCCAGTCTCAACGGTAACTAATGCTCACGACCGTTACATTGTGTATTCAGAGCAAACCTGATTAGCACCCTTATAGAAACTCTATTAGCGCCACTGTTATGCGACTGGAGGGAAATCTGACTAGAGATATCTTTCAGATGTAGAAATACTCACCAGCTTTCGTTTACATCCCACAGCTCCGTCTTGGTGTTGCGAATTTTTTCTGCCAGTGTAGATTACTCGCTGACGAACGCGGCATTGACTAGGTATTCATTTCGCCAATTTTCTATTAGAAACGGAAATAAAAAATGAACTGTGTTTGTAGTGTAACAGCGAAAAAATTTCATTACATGTATTCATAAAAAAACCATAGAAATTATGAGACATTCGTACAAATAAATATGCATAATGTAAAGATATGTAAGTAAGTACAGCTGCTTCGCGTGTCCACAACGCGATTTTGTAAACGTCTCCATGGCAACGACTCTTCACAGCTCTATAGACGGCTATTATTTTCGCCTGCAGCTATTTGAGCAACGCAGTTGAAAGCTGTCAAAACCGCTGCGAGGATTCAGGAATTTCTTGACTCGACTGTAGGAATGTCTTAGTAGAAAAGAATAAACCTATTACAACTTCATGCATGATGCGGCATGTCTTTTCACGCATATCAAATGGTTCAAATGGCTCTGAGCACTATGGGACTTAACTTCTGAGGTCATCAGTCCCCTAGAACTTAGAACTACTTAAACCTAACTAACCTAAGGACATCACACACATCCATGCCCGAGGCAGGATTCGAACCTGCGACCGTAGCGGTCGCGCGGTTCCTGACTGTAGCGCCTAGAAACGCTCGGCCACACCGGCCGGCTCACGCATATCGCTTATCATTTGAAATTTGTGTCGTACAATGATGTATTTGTGTAGGTACATTCAGCGGCATATGTGTATACTGTCTGCGAAATATTTTGCGAATGGAGTTTGTAAATGGTCCGCCTAAGTCGTTGATATCTTGCTAATTGCTGTAAACGCACTATTTCACTCCCATTTACGGAGCTTGTTAGCACTTGATGTTAGGTTGGCGCCAGTACAATGTATTGTATTGTAGTAATCGCTGCTGCTTGCTGGATCGCTGCTGTGTCTCGTTGCTGATGCTGGCTCTAAATCTGGTTGTCTAGGGTAAACACATGAGGTCCCGTGTTTTTCATGTGCTTTTGATGATAAAGAACGAGCGAAACCAACACGTATGTAAATATCAAATATTTATTACTTTAGTGGCCATATTAATTCCACTGTCCACCAAAGACCATAACACAACACAAAGTAGTACTTCCTTTACATGTTCTTTGCCTTGTTTTGCCAAACAATAACACAGAAACACACTTCACCAAAGTGACATTCCGACTGCCCCGACTGCCTCCGACTGTTCTTTCGACGCTTCTCGCTGCTTGTATTTATAACATTGTCAAAGAACTACTAAAAAGAGATATAGTTTATAAGTCACATGTACATCTGTTGTTATAATTTGTGCAGAAAAGTTATTAATTTGCATCGAGTGACATAATTTAACATATTATTAAAATGACAGACAGATTTGTTGACTTGACAGAATAATTCTTTGTTATAAAAAGGCTGTTTTTTAGAAGTTTGTCAATTGACTTCTCTAATTTGCATAAATAAGTAAGTAACATGAATTATGAAGAATTACATTGGTTTTCGTCTAAAATAGGATTGATTACGTGAATACTGAGTGAAAATGCTCCTAGTGAACAAATAGGTTTCACTGGGTGATTTTTATTTAAGGAGATCCAAAATACCTATGTTGGCCACTATTTTTCGTACTTCATATTAATTATTTAAGATGAACTTAGTGTTTTTCATGATGACATTTGCTGTATCAGTGATCAAGTGATATTAACTTTTGTGTGGGTCAGTTATTCAGTATAATTTAATGGGTTGACTGTTTATGGAGACATGTTATGCAATCATTGTTAACATACACAATAACTTTTCTATAATCATAAATACTCATTAAACTGGTTGAATTTGGAAGGGATCGCATACTTCATTAAAGTAAAGCCTTTAATATGTTCCGTTACAATACCCCCCTCGGGTAATATCATATACAGAATGTTAATGATATTAGCCGACTAGGACAAATGTGTCAATTTCTATGCATAATGTGTATGTATACAACAACCGTTACACCGTTTCAAAATGACTTTTTCCTGCAAATATTTTAGTTGTGTTGTTTCAAATGCACTTTGTGTTATGGCTCTCAGTATGACAGCATCATAAAAATATTTAGTAATATATGAAAGTAAAAAAAATTGTTAATCTTTGCTCCCAGTGAGCCACAATGGAAAATGATCAAAAACAGACACAAATGTATCACATGCGATGTTAAGATATATAAAAAATATATATATGTAAATTATTTCAAATTCAGCTCTCATTGAGTCACAGAATAATCAAGATAATAGAAGGAACAAATATATTACATAGATGGACAGGTCAGATGTCCATAGGAACATATTGCACCTGTCTGCTCGTTTTGACCCACATAGAGGAAATGAAAACAAAGAACATAATTGTGAGTATGGACATGATATATAAACACAAACACTAGAGAAGTCACATGTATGAATATAATATGCATTTAAAAAAAAAGAAAATATTTAAAAAACTTGTCTCCCATTGAGACACATAGTCAAGACAGTACAAGAACATATGAATACCAAAATTGCACACTTAAATTGGTCACAACATAACACAAACATCAAACTTGGTGAACATCTGATTAGCTGTAGAAAATTGTACACAAATCTTATGCCTAAGAAAAGAATAGTAACAAAATGATGGGTCTTGCACAACAATTTTTACATTGTCTTTTGTATTTGGTGCAAGTATGTCCCATATTCAACAATACAAAAAGAAAGTAATAAATGTTTGTCACCTTCTTGCCCATTGCAAGTAAAGAGGATATCACAATATTTAATGTTCAATAGTGACAATAAAAATATAAAAACATTGTCTCAGATATCTGGAACTTTTCCAGAGTCTGTAGTGGTAGTTGCTATTTGACACACCCAGTAAAAATCTTTGCTGGTAAAACACTTTACGGAAAATGGGTAAGTAACTGTATTCAAACAGGGAAATGTGCTTAATCATGTTTATATGGTTTCAATTCAGTGATGTTTCTTAATGCAAATAACCTTCTCGATCTGGGAGAGATTAGTCTATACGCATTAGGATGTGGGCTTTCTTTTATTTCAAATGGACCAATGTCATTGTTTACTTTAACATATGGACAACCTAGCTCAACATCTTTGTCTATTTCAGTATTTTCAAACAATAGATCATTTTCGATTTCTTTAGTTCCTAAGTCTAATCCCTCTTTCCTACATTTAGCCACATCCCTCTCTGTTTGCAAAGCATTGACATTTAAATATAAACCTTTGTTTTTATCTGTTCCTCTTAACACTGTGTTGCCACTCAACAAATTATTGTTTTCACCCCATTTTTTATAAAGTCCACTACGGATTCTTATCCACCATATAGGATACAAGGTTGCACTTACCTTTGCTAATTCTTTCCAAAAGGCATCTTTCTTTATACAGTTCCCATAGTTGTTCCACAAAACTTCTAAAAACTTTTCCCCTTTTTCTTGAAAACACACATTTACATTCCATCCGTTTATATTTTCTTTAATATTATTATTATTACCATTCTCATAGATTAGCGTTTCATAGTTCCCAATACGCAATAGCTTGTCCTCAGATACACATTCCCTAGTCTGCATTTCACTTAAATTAACCTCATTATTACCCATGTTTGTCACATCACTTACCTTTACCACATCATCACTTTTCAATTCTACAAATACTTTTATTTCTTCCTCCACACTCTCATCAATAACATCACTTGATTTAGGATCATTATTTAAATGTCCCTCTATTACTTCTTCCTCCTCCTCAACAACAACCCCATCTTCAGTTTCCCCCCTATGTATCTGAATCTCAGCAATTGAGTCTTTGGCTCCATTAAACACTTCATCATCCCCCTTCGTATCAAATAAACCCCCCAAAATAGATTCTACTTGTGGTGTGTCTGACTTGTTATTAACACCAGTATCTTTTTCAGCCCAACTATGGAACTCTGCAATACCTTCAACTTCTGCACTTTCACTAACTACCTGTGCTTGAACACGTTTTTATTAACTGTATCACTTTTACTCATAGTATCCCAAAACCTTTTATTAAATTCTAATTTATTCATTCTAACTACATCAGTATTTTCATGGTATTTACTCTTTACATTGTATCCTCTCCTTTTCCAGTTTCGGTTATGTGTTGTCCTGTCATAATATTGTCTAGCCCCAAAACTACGGACATCTAGTGGGACTGTCCACCGTTTCCCGGCTGGTTTCCTCGGTCTGTCCGTTTGTAGTTGTCGTTTTGTTCACTAGTTTCAACAAACCCCCTTCTATCTTGTTCTCTTCCCCAATACCTATTTCTATCATTCCTGTTATCTCTCCTCCATCCTCCCTCCTGTGTATTGTTTCTGACATCATTTTCATATCTCCTATCTCCCCTATTTGGAGCATTATTTCCAAAATTTTCAAAGTCTCTCCTAACATAATAATCTCTATTTACATTCCTGTTCCACCCCCCATACTGGTTGTTGCCAGAGCCAAAACTTTGGTTACTTTCTCTTTCCAAGGCCCTATCTAATCTATCTACAAATTTCAGGAACTCTTCCATTGAATCGTCTGGTCCATGGACCAATTCCCACTGCAGTCTCTCTGGTAATCTTCTTTTTAAAACATCAATTTGTGTCATAATATCAAAAGAGTTATTCAAGTGAGCAAGTTTTTTCAATTGGTCTCTGCAAAATTTTTGCATTCCCCCTACTTTCCCTCTATACACTGGTCCATTTAGAAATTCTGACTTTAATCTGGCTTGTATGGACTGTGACCAAAATTTACAGATAAATTTAGCTTCAAACTCTTCAAACGTATTCCAAGAATCATTATTCTCATTTGCCCAGGATAGGGCCTCCCCTTCTAGAAACCGTTTTACTAACTTAATTTTTATGTTATCTGACATTCCTACAACAAACATATCTTTACATTGGTGAATAAAGTCAATAGGGTGCAGATTTTCACCAGGAAAGCATTTCACTTGGATGTGCCCATACATTGTATTTTGATTGTAAATCGTTTGTTTGGACATCAATGTGTCCTCCAATTGTGTATATTTAGTGTGAAGGTTTTCTGATGTTTTGTCTATTCTCTGATCTAATCTTTTAGCTTCAGTGTCTACTCTGTTGTAGATGACAGCAATGCTGTCTGTGTTCGCTTGTATGTTTTCATTTAAACTTTCAACTTTAACTTGAAATTCTTTTCTGAAGTGTATCAACTGTTCGCTAGTGTTCTTACTGAGGGTAGTTTTAATTTCCTCACACTTCTCATTGAGATGAGTACTTAATAGATCAAAATCCAAACTTAACTTATCCAGTCTATCTGTGTTTTCTTTAAGTTTCAAACTTACTTGTTCATTTGATTGTTTCAAATCAAAACTTAACTTATCCAGTCTATCTGTGTTTTCTTTAAGTTTCAAACTTACTTGTTCATTTGATTGTTTAAAATCCAAACGTACTTCTTCACTTGATTGTTTAAGTTGCGAGCTTATTTGACTTGCAAACCCTGCTAGCCACTCTGTTAAGTTTAATTGTTCACCACCCCCTGGTTCAATTTTTACATTTCCTACGATCTCATCCCTCTCAGGTAGAGACATGTTAACAATTAATTATTTTAAATGACAACAACAACAAAATACCTTGCTTTATGTCTATGCTATGATGTCGTGGTCGGTGTTCTTGTTGGCTTTCTTCACTTATATTCGGTTTTATTGAAGCTGAAGTCTTGATTGATGAAATCCATTGACATAATCCAGACGTTAATCTTCCGAGCGGTGTGATGATAGTTTTTCGTAGTCGCACAAACACACTTTATTTATTTATTTATTTTTGACATATTTTCACTGTTGCCACAATGCACAAATAAAATTTTTTGAGGTGCCAAGCACTTACGAAATTTATCGCTGCACTATTATCATCGATGCACTTAAAGATCCCGGACGAGCCCCCACTTTTGTAAATGGTCCGCCTAAGTCGTTGATATCTTGCTAATTGCTGTAAACGCACTATTTCACTCCCATTTACGGAGCTTGTTAGCACTTGATGTTAGGTTGGCGCCATTACAATGTATTGTATTGTAGTAATCGCTGCTGCTTGCTGGATCGCTGCTGTGTCTCGTTGCTGATGCTGGCTCTAAATCTGGTTGTCTAGGGTAAACACATGAGGTCCCGTGTTTTTCATGTGCTTTTGATGATAAAGAACGAGCGAAACCAACACGTATGTAAACATCAAATATTTATTACTTTAGTGGCCATATTAATTCCACTGTCCACCAAAGACCATAACACAACACAAAGTAGTACTTCCTTTACATGTTCTTTGCCTTGTTTTGCCAAACAATAACACAGAAACACACTTCACCAAAGTGACATTCCGACTGCCCCGACTGCCTCCGACTGTTCTTTCGACGCTTCTCGCTGCTTGTATTTATAACATTGTCAAAGAACTACTAAAAAGAGATATAGTTTATAAGTCACATGTACATCTGTTGTTATAATTTGTGCAGAAAAGTTATTAATTTGCATCGAGTGACATACTTTAACATGTTATTAAAATGACAGACAGATTTGTTGACTTGACAGAATAATTCTTTGTTACAAAAAGGCTGTTTTTTAGAAGTTTGTCAATTGACTTCTCTAATTTGCATAAATAAGTAAGTAACATGAATTATGAAGAATTACATTGGTTTTCGTCTAAAATAGGATTGATTACGTGAATACTGAGTGAAAATGCTCCTAGTGAACAAATAGGTTTCACTGGGTGATTTTTATTTAAGGAGATCCAAAATACTTAAGTTGGCCACTATTTTTCGTACTTCATATTAATTATTTAAGATAAACTTAGTGTTTTTCATGATGACATTTGCTGTATCAGTGATCAAGTGATATTAACTTTTGTGTGGGTCAGTTATTCAGTATAATTTAATGGGTTGACTGTTTATGGAGACATGTTATGCAATCATTGTTAACATACACAATAACTTTTCTATAATCATAAATACTCATTAAACTGGTTGAATTTGGAAGGGATCGCATACTTCATTAAAGTAAAGCCTTTAATATGTTCCGTTACAAGTTATTAGCAAAGGAGAAATAAATGTAAACATTATCCATGATGCTGCAGTTTTTCATGCATTCAGTGTTTATGAGTTCGTTTCTTTTGATATTTGTGCCACAGAATGGTATAATTTTCTAGGTACATTCATCAGCTTGTTTGAATACTGTCTTCAAAATGTGTTGCGAATATAATTAGCACCAAAGATGTAATAGATTTAAGTGTCATGCATGATGCGGCAGTTTTTTACACATCTCAGTTTTTTTTTTTTACGACATACCTCCTGAACTGCGTGTGGTATCAAGACATTATTTTGTTGGTGCATTTTATATGCGGATACTGTCTTCGAAATTTATTGGGTATAGATCTGGGAGCACAGAAGTAATAAATTTAAACGTCATGCATGATGCGGCTGTCTACCACCCATTTCATTGTGACGTCATATCTACTGAACTATAATAGGTAGATCGTTCTCACCCATATAGTGATTGGTATCTAGTAGTAATGGATATGTGCGCCAGGTTTGGTTGAAATCGTCTCTGTGGTTTAGGAGAGATGTGAAACACACACTTTTTTTTACATGCCAACAAAAGGATTTATCGATTCCGAAAGTATTTCAGAAGTTTCAACATATCAAATGGAACCGTGCACCGACCGAAATACAGGCAGCTGTAGGCACTCTATCAATTAGTTGAAGAAAAAATTCGACCAGTATACAAATTTCGGGTCCAATTAAGATTTTCTTAAAAGATGCACCGGTGCCAGTAAGCAAAATGACAACGATGGCTTCAACGCGTGCTTGTGGAAACTGGTTATCGAAACTTCCTCACTGTGGGACAAAAATGTTCAAATAGCAGGATATATAACTGCAGGCATATTCAGCGAAGGTTATTCGTTTAGCCTGAATACCATGAACTCGTTACGAGGAAACGCTTGACCGTCACGAAGCAAGAAATGTCTCAATTTGTTAACAAAAGCACGGACTGAAGCAATACAGCACCAAATTCAGAACCTGGGCATGTTTGAGGACGAGGAAGAATGCATCTATAGTCCTGAGGTCGCAGATCAACCAAGTCTTGAAACAGTTTTTTTTGCATTTTTGTTACTCCGGACTTCACGAAGTGCTTTAGAGCCTCGACTGATTAACCGATTCATTTATTTTTTTAAAATGAAAGATAATGAAAGTTAGGGGTACTTTACAAGAGTCTTTTTTTGTACTTGCCATATAAATATCATTTTAAAAAAATTTGAACTGAGAGAAACGTCCTACGACATTGACATGTACTTGAAACAGCTGCCTTTTTTTTTCGAGGGCTTTCTCAAACCTCGTCGTAATGCCCCCCAAATTTATGGGTTTAGTAAATAGCCACAAGTTCGTACGACGCTTCGCCAAACCAGGACCAAGAGTGTAAAGTGGTAAATCCCGCATTTTAATAAAAACATTTTTTTATGAAAACAAAATTCAAAATATCACACATTTCCACTGATTCTCGGCCAGAATCTCCTCTTAAGGGGTATCTAAACATACTCCTTCACATCATTCCTTTCTCACAGTCGGAATCGGTATACACATCTAATCCAATTAATACAGGCTATTTGGTTACTGTATGTACAAAAGAAAAGGGGCTGAATGGCGTCCATTATAATCGACCATCTTCCATATATTCTGTTTTAATGAAGCTTAGTCTCGCGAACAACCTTTGTCATTACGCCTGTGGTACGTTGATTGACTTTCGAATATTCGCTTCCGGTTTGGCTGCATATATGTATCTGCCTGAGGTTTTTGTGGCGAGAGTGACTTCGGTTAGCAAGGAAGTAGCTGCCACACATGGTTTGCGGGTTTAGAAGGAAAACAAAGTGTTCTGCTCAAGTCTATTTCGTCTGAGCTGCTCTGGAGTGAATTTGTGTTTCCATCATGTGTGATACGGTGTGGTAACTAAAGTTGTTGTGTTAGTATAAAGGGTGTTTCACAATTCATGTTACACACTTCTAGAGTAGACTTAGTAGATTAAGTTTTACACAGGAACTCATGCACGGAAACATCATCCAACGACGCCCAAAGTTTCAAAGCTATAGGCACCGGCGCCTTTAAAGGTATGTTTGTATGCAGTGTGATTCCGTGAAGATGCTACGAACTTTCTGCGATGACGTAGAAGGATAGATGTATCAATCTGAGGTAAGGATTCCTGCACCGGAAACGAACCTGTCGATAGTTATAAGCGAAAACCGTTCTGATATATCTGACTGTTGGATACATGTATCGGCACTGCTGTTGCTAAGCCTGTAAGGAAGGCAACTTTCGTAGGTATCAGTATGGACCAAAACAAGGAAAAATGTCTAGTAAAATAGGCCCTAAAACCCATACTTTAAAGGATTATGAGGAGTTGTTCCTATGAGATGTGTTTCACAGTAGCGAAGGTAAACACATGCTCACAGCTCCTAAGGTATGCATTTTAGATCCCATATTTGCAGGATCATTTTTTCTTTTGTTTTTGTTCCATGCCACCTTCTTTGAAAGTTGCCTAACCTACAATCATAGCGACGACAGTACTAGCACATGTATTTCACTGTCGGAGGTATCAGAATGCTTACAACAATCGATTCGATCGTTTCTGATACAAGGACCCTTACCTCAAATTGATACATTTATCCTTCTCCATCATCCTAGAAAATCTGCAACATCATCACGGAACACCCAATATATATATATATATATATATATATATATATATATATATATATATATATATATATATATATATATATATTTGCAGGCACCAGCTCCTATAAGATTGGGCTCTATAGTATGATATGTCTCCACACATGGGTTTCTATGCAAAACTTGATCTACTAAGTCCCCTCAACAACCTCTAGCAGTTTGTAACATGAATTGTGGAACACCCTGTATACGGAGAGAAAGAGAGAGAGAGAGAGAGAGAGAGAGAGAGAGAGAGAGAAACAGAGAGTCATGCTTGAAGCCTGCAATGGCGTTGTATTGACGAAGTGATATTAACAAGCACGCACAAACCCACTCTATGAGCATGTTCTGCAACACGAAGTACCGGGTTCCGTATTTTACGACCTGCAAATCTATACTGGAACAATGTGTTCGCTTAGGCAGTGTTATCGGATGGGCCGCAGAGTGCCACATACGGTTGCAATAACTATGGAGCAGACCTTCATTTTGTTTCCGCGTTGTTCCTGATTCGTGATCGGGTTTAGCAAGCCGGTACTTCATTCTCAAAATAAGTTGTGTGCCTTACCTGACTTTCACATGTATGTTGAAGAACATGTTTTTGCATGACTGTGCCGAAAGAACAACGTAAATCAGGTAAATTTAATCTTAATGTTCTATGTAGAATCATTGTGCTTAGTAGGATCAAACTATAGCCCCGAGGGTAAATGAAAATTTCATGTTTTTATTGCCATTTTTGTTCCTTTCATCAATTTAACTAAAAATTATTGAACCACTTTTGCAAGACAGTTGCACTGAATAGTCACGTGGACTAATTGATGCCTTATGCAGAGATAATTACAGAAATGTTAGAGTTATTTTAGTTGATCGATAGCTCATTTCAAACCACTTCCGCTCCAAACAGTCCATTCAAATATCAAGCATTCCTTGACATTAGTAAATTATTTTTTCTTTGTAATAGCTCATAAACACTGAAGAAGCACATTTTTATCATAATTGAAGGCAGGTCTTAGGAACCGTCACCCTTTTTTATGCTAAATAAACAAACAACGTCTGAATCGCAACGTATTGTTTACCGATAACCGGTTTCAGTCTGCGCTGCAGATCATTTTCAGGTGTAGATTGAAACGAAAAGGCAATAACAATAACGATTTTACGGAAATGTGATATTACGAACATTTGTCTCTAGAATAGGAGAAAAAACAACAAAATATTATGAACTCACACATACCTGGCGCCACGAAGTGCAGTTTGTCAACATTGTGTGAAACTAATATAAAAACAAAGATGTGCTGGGGAGAAAAAGTTTCGTGTATTCACCCGACATGTACGTAAGTCATAGATGAGTACATTAAAACAGTAACACTATTTCTCCATACATAATTAAATAAGAACAATTAACAAAATTTCAACCTTAAAGGACACATTACTGTAGCACATTTCAGCATGAATGATGCGTTACACAATGGTAGATAAAAAAAAATAAGTTATTAAAATATCGATAGCACACTGTGAATCGTACATTCTTGTTTACATATTTTAAAGCACAAGATAACGGAAAATATTGGGTAACGACTACTCGGGAGGATGTCGGAATCAGGAGAAACAAAATTGGTATTTTACGGGTCGGAGCGTGAAATGTTCGATCCCTTCATTGGGCAAGTACAGTATAAAATTTATATAGGGAAATGGACAGGCTGAAGTTAGATATAGTAGGAATCAGTGAAATTCCATGGCAAGAGGAGAAAGACTTCTGGTCAGGTGACAACAAGATTACAAACACAAAATCAAGTACAGGTAATGTGGGAGAATTTTTTATAATGGATGAGAAAAGAAGGATGCGGATGAGCTGCTATTAGCGCCATGGTGAATGCATTACTGTAGCCAAGACAGACACAAAGCCCACAACCACCACAGTGGTACAAGTTAATTGCCAACTAGCTTCGCAGATGATGAAGAGCTTGAATAAATGTATGATGAGATAAAAGAAGTTACTCGGATTGTTAAGGAATGCGAAAATTTAATTATGACGGGGGAATGGAAATCGGTAATGAGTAAGGGATGAGAACGAAAAATAGTAGCCGAATATGGACTGGGTGAAAGGAATGAAAGAGGAAGCTTCCTGGTAGAGTTTTGCACAGAATCACACTGAATCATCGCTAAACTTGGGTTACTAAACGTGAAAGGAGGCTGTAGATCTGGAAGAGACCTGGCGACTCCAGAACGTTTCAGGCTGGTTATATAATTGTAAGACACAGATTTCGCAACCAGATTTGTAAATGTAGGACACTTCCAGGGGCTGAGGTGGGCTCTAAACACAATTTATTGCTTGTCAACTTTTGATTAAAACTGAAGAAACTGCAAAAACATAGAAAACTAAGTTGGTGTAGTTGGTGTAAACAGAGTTGTTGAGTGTCGCAGAGGGAACATTAAACAACTATTGACTAAAACAAGGGAAAGGAATACAGCAGAAGACGAACGGGAAACTTTGAGAGATGGAATAGTGAAGGCAGCAGGGAACCGAACAGATAAAAAGACAAGATCTAGTAGAAAAGTTTTGTTTTTACAGGAGACAAGAAACTTCATTAATGAAAGAAGAAAATATAAAAATGCACCAAACTGAGCAGGAGTAATGGAATACAAGCGTCTAAAATAAGACTGACAGCAAATGCAATACGGCTAAGTAGCAATGGCTGGATGTCAAATGAAAGGACTCAGAAGCACATAGCACTAAGTGAAAGGTAGATAATGCCTACTGGAATATTAAAGAGGCCTTTGGAGAAAAGAGAAGCAGCCGTATTAATATGAAGAGCTCAGATGGACAACCAGTACTGAGGAAAAAAGGGAAGCTGAAAGGTCGAAGGAGCATGTAGAGAGCCTGTACAAAGGAGATGACCTAGAAGGCAACGCTGTAGAAAAGGAAGAGGACGTAAAAGAACAAGAGATGGAAGATATGATAATGCGAGAAGAATCTGACGCAGCAGTGAAAGACATGGGTCGGAAAAAGGCCACCGGAGTACACGACATTCCGTCATAAGTACTCATAGTCTTGGAAGAGGCAGACGTGACAAAACTGTTCCATCTGGTGTGCAGGATGTGTGAATCAAACAAAATATCCTCAGGCTTCAAGTGGAATAAAATAATTCTAATTAAAAAAAAGAAAAGGGGCTGGCAGGCGTGAATATTACCGAACTATCAGATTAATAAGTCATCGTTGCAAAGTACGAACACGAATTCTTTCCATCATAATGGACAAACTCGAAGAAATTGACCTCAGGATAGCCTCAGGGATTGGCGACGACGGTGTAATTCTGTTAGAGATAGCGAGAGACTTGGAAGAGCAGTTGAACGGAATGGGCAGTCTTAAAAGGAGTATATTATATGAATAGAAGAAAAGAAAAACATGGATTACGGAATGTAGTAGAATTAAATCAATTGATGGCGAGGAAGTTAGATTGAGAAACGAGGCACTCAAAACAGTAGATGAGTATTGCTGTTTGGGCAATTGTTGCTGGCCGAAGTAGAGACCATACAAAATACAAACTGGCAATGGCAAGAAAATCATTTCTGAAGAAGAGAAATTAATTAAAATTGAAAATAGATTTAAGTGTTACGAAGTCTTCTCGGAAGATATTTGTCCGGAGTATAGTCATGTACGGAAGTCTTACATAGAGCGTAAACTGTTTAGACACGAGGAGAACGGAAACTTTTGAAATGTGGTGCTACAGAAGAGTATTGATGAGATCGCGTAACTAATAAGGAGACAATTATTAGAACCGGGGAGAAAAGAAATTTGTAGCATAGCTTTACTAACTAGAGGGATCGGTTGATATGGCACTCTCTGAGATATCAAGGGATCACCAATGTAGTACTGGACGGACGTGTGGGGGTAAAAATCGTAGAAGAGAAACAAGAGATTAATACAGTAGGCAGACTAAGAACGATGTAGGTTGGAGTAGTTATTCGACGATGGAGAGGCTTGTACAGGGCAGAGTAGCATGTAGCAGCAGTAAACCAGTCTTCGGACTGAAGGACACAACAACAACATCTACGTGAAAAATATTGGCATCAGTATTGAGTAAGAATAATACCGGTTTAGATCTCGGGCTACACCGATGCGTTACCACATGTGTGTACATCAAATTACGTGAGCTCGTGAAACAGTCACCGGCCATTACTGTCGAAATTGGCTTAGAGGCTGCCGTCGAGGGCACAAAATGTTGCGGGTGCCCCTGCTTTGGATGAGAAATGAGAAAACATTCAGTGCAAAGAGTGACACTTTTGCAGTTTGATAGGGATAGGTTTTATGTGATTATTTTCCTTTATCCAAGTGCAAAAGCTAGTCACCAGTACTGAGTGGCATTTATAACTGCTTATAATTATGGCTTCATTGAAGAATTTCCGTGGAAATGTACATCGCCTTATGTGATCTGCCATTGTAGGTGCGTGAAGAAGTAATGGATCTTGTCTTGCAAACAAACTTATACAGGGTGTTACAAAAAGGTACGGCCAAACTTTCAGGAAACGTTCCTCACACACAAAGAAAGAAAATATGTTATGTGGACTTGTGTCCGGAAACGCCTACTTGCCATGTTAGAGCTCATTTTATTACTTCTCTTCAAATCACAGTAATCATGGAATGGAAACAGACATCAACAGAACGTACCAGCGTGACTTCAAACACTTTGTTACAGGAAATGTTCAAAATGTCCCCCGTTAGCGAGGAAACATGCATCCACCCTCCGTCGCATGGAATCCCTGATGCGCTGATGCAGCCCTGGAGAATGGCGAATTGTATCACAGCCGTCCACAATACGAGCACGAAGAGTCTCTACATTTGGTACCGGGGTTGCGTAGACAACAGCTTTCAAATGCCCCCATAAATGAAAATCAAGAGGGTTGAGGCCAGGAGAGCATGGAGGCCATGTAATCGGTCCAACTCTACCAATCCATCGGTCACCGAATCTGTTGTTGAGAAACGTACGAACACTTCGACTGACATGTGCAGGAGCTCCATCATGCGTGAACCACATGTTGTGTCGTACTTGTAAACGCACATGTTCTAGCAGCACAGGTAGAGTATCCCGTATGACATCATGATAACGTGCTCCATTGAGCGTAGGTGGAAGAATATGGGGCCCAATCAAGACATCACCAACAATGCGTGCCCAAACGTTGACATAAAATCTGTGTTGATGACGTGATTGCACAATTGCGTGCGGATTCTCGTTAGCCCACACATGTTGATTGTGAAAATTTACAATTTGATCACGTTGGAATGAAGCCTCATCCGTAAAGAGAACATTTGCACTGAAATGAGGATTGACACATTGTTGGATGAACCATTCGCAGAAGTGTACCCATGTAGGCCAATCAGCTGCTGATAGTGCCTGCACACGCTGTACATGGTACGGAAACAACTGGTTCCCCCGTAGCACTCTCCATACAGTGACGTGGTCAGCGTTACCTTGTACAGCAGCAACTTCTCTGACGCTGACATTAGGGTTATCGTCAACTGCACGAAGAATTGCCTCGTCCATTGCAGGTGTCCTCGTCGTTCTAGGTCTTCCCCAGTCGCGAGTCATAGGCTGGAATGTTCCGTGCTCCCTAAGACGCCGATCAATTGCTTCGAACGTCTTCCTGTCGGGACACCTTCGTTCTGGAAATCTGTCTCGATACAAACGTACCGCGCCACGGCTATTGCCCCGTGCTAATCCATACATCAAATGGGCATCTGCCAGCTCAGCATTTGCAAACATTGCACTGACTGCAAAACCACGTTCGTGATGAACACTAACCTGTTGATGCTGCGTACTGATGTACTTGATGCTAGTACTGTAGAGCAATGAGTCGCATGTCAACACAAGCACCGAAGTCAACATTACCTTCCTTCAATTGGGCCAATTGGCGGTGAATCGAGGAAGAACAGTACATACTGACGAAACTAAAATGAGCTCTAACATGGAAATTAAGCGTTTCCGGACACATGTCCACATAACATCTTTTCAATAGGTTTGTTTATAAATAAATAAATCTTCTGCTACCAGTCACGATTTTTCTTTATTTCACTATTCGCACGACGCGTTTCGAGAAATAATTCTCATTTTCAAGTGCGTTTTTTTGATGTGTGTTATGCCATTTCTTTTGATGTTGTCAGTGTGTGTGAGTCTGCTTCATTTTGTTGACTTTTACTGTAATACATAAGAAACGCGATTTTTAGTTGGGTATCAATTCTTTCTGTGAGGTTAGTGGCTAAAGTTTGAGAACAATTTGTACTTACAGTTTTCTAATGGTCCATTTGTGTAGAGTCTCACACACACTTAACATCACACACAACTTGTACACTTTACACATCGAAAATATCTTATATAAACAAAACAGTTACAGAGATCTTCTTACAGGTAGTTCACAGAGATAACATTATAGGTCTTCCACAGATTATGATATGCTTTTGTACAGAGGTTATTTATCTTAACAGTTTGATTTTACAATTGTGCTTATTTATATGTTTTACTATTTTTATTTAAGTATATTATCGAAACATCTGAAGAAATTCACTGATTCACTTTCAAGTTTTTCATTTAATATTTTATCTTCATATTTTCTGTAATGTGAATATATCTCCAGTTCTTCAAGCAAATCCATTTTATGTCCTTTATTTAGTCGGTGGAGTACTTTTACATTTTGCTCTATTTTTCCAAATGGGTGTCCTGTATTATGTATGTGTGTTGCTATTGCTGATGTAGTGTGTTTGTTGTGTGTGTATGCTCTAATGTGCTCTGTGTACCTGGTGTTAATATTTCGGCCTGTTTGTCCTACGTAGAACTTGGAGCATTCCTGGCATGTTACCTTGTATATTCCAGAGTCTGAAGATGGATCATGATTACACTTTATATTATGTATTAGTTTTTGGTGTAGTTTATTGGATGTAGAAAACCCAATTTTTACTCTGTGATTTTTGAAAATATTTGCAATCTTCTGTGATACATTGCCTATGTATGGAATGCTAGATAAATATTTGTTTTTCTCTTTTTCTTCTATGGTGCAGTTTGTACCTGGGTTTCTCTTCACTTTGTCTAAGATTGTGTCAACCATGGAAGCATTGTAACCATTGGCAACTGCAATCTTCTTCACTGTGTTTATTTCTTGTTGCATATTGTCTTGGTTCAATGGTATTTTAGTTGCCCTATGCAGCATTGACCTGTATGCTGCCTGTTTATGGATATTTGGGTGACATGAGGTTGCAGGGATTGTGGTGTCAGTCATTGTGTTTTTCTATAAATTTTGAATGTGCATGTGTTGTTGTGTCTTGTAATATTTAGGTCCAGAAAGTTGATACTTTTATTTTGCTCATGTTCCACTGTAAATTTGATTTTCTCATTTAGATTATTGAAATGATTAAGAATGTCTGTGATGTCTTTGGTATCTCCTATCACTAACAGTAGTGTGTCATCTCCATATCTCCTATAAAATTCTATTTTCTTTAGGCAAGGTTCTTGACTGTCAAATAATTTTTGTTCTAAGTGATTTATGTATATGTCAGCTATGGTACCGGATATACATGATCCCATTGCTAGGCCATCTGGTTGCTTATAAATGTTGTCATTAAAGGTAAAGTAGTTGTAACTTAGGGTTAGCTGGAGGAGTTCCATAAATTCGACAATCTCTGTGTATGAAAGTCTCTTGTGTTGCATAAGGTTCTTTTGTATTACTGTTAGAGCTTCTTGTATGGGTATGTTTGAATAAAGGTTGGTGATGTCAAGTGATATAAACTGTGCATCTTGGGGGAGCTTTCTGGTTCTTAGTTTTTGGCTAGAATCATGCTGTTTTTTATTGAATATGTTGTTTCATATGTATAATTTTTCACCAGTATGTTATTTAGTTTTTGTGACAGTTTGTATGCTGGGCTGTTTATAGAGTTAACCACAGGACGTATCGGGTTTCCATTTTTGTGTATTTTTGGCTGTGCTCTTAGGTGTGGTGCTTTTGGATTCATACATGTAAGGTAACATCAAAAGAAATGGCATAACACACATCAAAAAAACGCACTTGAAAATGAGAATTATTTCTCGAAACGCGTCGTGCGAATAGTGAAATAAAGAAAAATCGTGACTGGTAGCAGAAGATTTATTTATTTATAAACAAACCTGTTGTATCTACAGTCGCAGGCTTTCAGAAACCATTTATAATGGATCAAATCAAATTATTAGTGCCAAGCCAGGCAATGAAAGCTATATATAAATACAAAAACCTCAAAATGAAAGTACTAAAAACAGTTGCACACATAAGATTCAACAAGCACTGTCAACAACTACGCATAATTCCGAACTATATAAAGGTGAAAATATGTTCTAGCAGCAACATAGCAAAACTTATAAAACACAAAGCAGAAAAACTCCGGCTGAAAACCGAAATAAGGCAATTACATAAGAAAAAGGACTTACTAAACAGAAAGCTACTCAACATGCAGATAGAAGCAGCAAACAACATGGAACCTACAGTTTATGACAGCATTTGCAGGCATATCCAGGACATAGTCGAGAAGGAGTACTTGACCATTTGCAACACACATAACAAGAAACTACAGACCTTGACATCCAAACAAGACAAGAGATCCAACCTTGAGATAACTGACAAAAGCAAACACACATTTTACAGTAGAGTGGTGAACAACACTGACATAAAGTTCAACCAAAGAGAAAACGATCTACTCCAAATGGACTAAAATACAATGTAAAACCTAACCTCAACAACGATACACTGAAACAGGTTATAGCTGCAACTAAAAGTGCAGCAGATGCTGCAAAATTAAATTCAAATACAAAAGCAGCAATAGGTCACAAAATAAGCAAACTTCTTGAGAAAGAATTGAATAAAGAGAAGTTTAGATCTAAATATACAATAAATGATTCAAAAACTTTAAAATCTATAAATAATAAACTGAAAAACAACCAATCCATAGTTGTAAAGTCAGACAAAAGTAATACATTAGTTGTGATGAAAGAAAAAGAATACATAGACAAAACAAATGAATTTTTGCTGCTAATAACATTCAGCACATTAAAAAAGACCCAACCAAACAATTCCTAAATAAAATTAAGGAACAATTAAAGAACACACATTTTCTGTTGACAGATACTCAAAAGAAATACCTTACATGTATGAATCCAAAAGCACCACACCTAAGAGCACAGCCAAAAATACACAAAAATGGAAACCCGATACGTCCTGTGGTTAACTCTATAAACAGCCCAGCATACAAACTGTCACAAAAACTAAATAACATACTGGTGAAAAATTATACATATGAAACAACATATTCAATAAAAAACAGCGTGATTCTAGCCAAAAACTAAGAACCAGAAAGCTCCCCCAAGATGCACAGTTTATATCACTTGACATCACCAACCTTTATTCAAACATACCCATACAAGAAGCTCTAATAGTAATACAAAAGAACCTTATGCAACACAAGAAACTTTCATACACAGAGATTGTCGAATTTATGGAACTCCTCCAGCTAACCCTAAGTTACAACTACTTTGCCTTTAAAGACAACATTTATAAGCAACCAGATGGCCTAGCAATGGGATCATGTATATCCGGTACCATAGCTGACATATACATAAATCACTTAGAGGAAAAGTTATTTGACAGTCAAGAACCTTGCCTAAAGAAAATAGAATTTTATAGGAGATATGTAGATGACACACTACTGTTAGTGATAGGAGATACCAAAGACATCACGGACATTCTTAATCATTTCAATAATCCAAATGAGAAAATCAAATTTACAGTGGAACATGAGCAAAATAAAAGTATCAACTTTCTGGACCTAAATATTACAAGACACAACAACACATGCACATTCAAAATTTATAGAAAAACACAATGACTGACACCACAATCCCTGCAACCTCATGTCACCCAAATATCCATAAACAGGCAGCATACAGGTCAATGCTGCATAGGGCAACTAAAATACCATTGAACCAAGACAATATGCAACAAGAAATAAACACAGTGAAGAAGATTGCAGTTGCCAATGGTTACAATGCTTCCATGGTTGACACAATCTTAGACAAAGTGAAGAGAAACCCAGGTACAAACTGCACCATAGAAGAAAAAGAGAAAAACAAATATTTATCTAGCATTCCATACATAGGCAATGTATCACAGAAGATTGCAAATATTTTCAAAAATCACAGAGTAAAAATTGGGTTTTCTACATCCAATAAACTACACCAAAAACTAATACATAATATAAAGTGTAATCATGATCCATATTCAGACTCTGGAATATACAAGGTAACATGCCAGGAATGCTCCAAGTTCTACGTAGGACAAACAGGCCGAAATATTAACACCAGGTACACAGAGCACATTAGAGCATACACACACAACAAACACACTACATCAGCAATAGCAACACACATACATAATACAGGACACCCATTTGGAAAAATAGAGCAAAATGTAAAAGTACTCCACCGACTAAATAAAGGACATAAAATGGATTTGCTTGAAGAACTGGAGATATATTCACATTACAGAAAATATGAAGATAAAATATTAAATGAAAAACTTGAAAGTGAATCAGTGAATTTCTTCAGATGTTTCGATAATATACTTAAATAAAAATAGTAAAACATATAAATAAGCACAATTGTAAAATCAAACTGTTAAGATAAATAACCTCTGTACAAAAGCATATCATAATCTGTGGAAGACCTATAATGTTATCTCTGTGAACTACCTGTAAGAAGATCTCTGTAACTGTTTTGTTTATATAAGATATTTTCGGTGTGTAAAGTGTACAAGTTGTGTGTGATGTTAAGTGTGTGTGAGACTCTACACAAATGGACCATTAGAAAACTGTAAGTACAAATTGTTCTCAAACTTTAGCCACTAACCTCACAGAAAGAATTGATACCCAACTAAAAATCGCGTTTCTTATGTATTACAGTAAAAGTCAACAAAATGAAGCAGACTCACACACACTGACAACATCAAAAGAAATGGCATAACACACATCAAAAAAACGCACTTGAAAATGAGAATTATTTCTCGAAACGCGTCGTGCGAATAGTGAAATAAAGAAAAATCGTGACTGGTAGCAGAAGATTTATTTATTTATAAACAAACCTATTGTATCTACAGTCGCAGGCTTTCAGAAACCATTTATAATGGATCAAATCAAAATAACATCTTTTCTTTATTTGTGTGTGAGGAATGTTTCCTGAAAGTTTGGCCGTACCTTTTTGTAACACCCTGTAGACTGCCGTCAAGGGCGAAACGTGTTGAGATTGCGCCAAATTTTAATGAGAAATTTGAAAACCTGCAACACAAGGAGTTGTTCTTGTGCTGCTTGGAAGGGAAGCGAGTGAATTTTTTTAGTGAAACGTATGTACTTGTTTTGACTTATTTAAGTGCAAAAGGCTGCCATTACTAATGAGTTACAACAATAGCTGCTTTTTCTGTCAAATAGGCTTAAAAGCTGTTGTAGAGGTTGCGAAGGGTTGTTAGCATGAAAATTTTGATGACAAATGTGAACACTAGGGGCACCTTTAGTGATTGTTCTGCAGTTTTGAAGGGATACGAATAAGGTGTTTAAGTGAAAGGTATGTGATTGTTTTATCGCATCTAAAAGCAAAAAGCGGCATTTAGTAAATGACAGCAATAGCTGCTTAGGAACTGCAGTTGTATCGAACTGTTACCATGAAAATGTAAATCTCATTACTTGATTGGGCATAGTAGGCTCATGAAGCAATCACGCACCTTCTCTCCCCGAATGAGCTTAAGGCAGCAGAGGTCGGTGCAAAATGTTCGGAGTTCAGCATATCTGGCCGACAAACATGAAACCTGCACCGCAATAAATGAGACCTCTGTAGTTTGGGTGGGATACGAGTGAGTTACTTCAGAGAGAGGTTTATGCTACGATCTCATCTTATCAAAGAACAAAAGGCTGCAAGTAGTACTGAGACATAGCAACAGCTGCTTAGCATTATATGACCAGACAAAGCAGAAGCGTGAAGTAGTCACCGAATTTCTTAGTCCGAATGGGCTTAGGGCTCTAGGGAAAGAACTCAAATACTTGAGGGTGTGCCATATTTTATGAGAAATTCAGAAACGCACAGCACAGTGAGCGGTACTTCTGCATTTTGGGATACGAGAGAACTGTGTTAGTGAAAGTGTCAGATTATTTGTAACTTACTTAAGTGCAAAAGACGAATAAAATCTAGTGTCCTATGCCACTCGTCGACTTTGAGCAACGACATCATACCAGACGCTAGGACGCTACATAAAGACAATCTTTGAAAGTAGAGGATGATACTCGGAGACAAAGAAATGCAGCATACTACAAAATTACGAACACAATCATCGCGATTATTTACTTAGCTACGAAATATATCAAAACGAATTAAAGGTAACGGAAATAAATAAGAACAAAAAAAATTGAAATATATATATATATATATATATATATATATATCATGCGAAATAAACTACTGTCGACACTTAAACGAGTAATAAAAGCACAGAGGACATTTAAATACCATTATAGCACGGCACGTTGTGAAATCGTAATCTTATAAAATAGCGTAAATTTATAATAACAGTTATTGAACGTAACCTAAGGTTTTACCAGTACTCAATAAATAAAATCCACAGAGCGAACACAATCGAAAACGCTTTGAAAATTATACAAGAGATACAAAAAGGTCCAACCATTAACATTCTGGAAGAACTAGAAATTTATACACACACAAATAGATACCTGAAAGACATACTGTACGAAGAAATGGATCTCAAATACAAAAATTGTTTGGAAAACTCTATAAACGTAATAGAAAGAGAAAAGAGATGAACACAACGCGACAAACAACCTGTCGGAAGATGAGATTTCAATAGAAGGTAAATACGTGAACTATATTATGAACGCAGTAAAGAAATTACATTCCAAGATTTCTTATGGGCATACAAGAAAGTATAATATAACACATAAAATCTCATAGGAATCTTATCTAGACGTAGAATAGAATGATATATTAACGTAATGCCAACAGGTAAATTTGAAAATGGCACAAATGCCGAAACAAGCTTGTCGTGGACCTGTGTAAAAACAAGAAAATAAACTATTTGCAGCTGGTTTTGTATAAATATAAGAAGATTTCTTATGGGTATCACTCCCTCTACAGGAAAGTATAATATAACACATAAAATCTCATAGGAATCTTATCTAGACGTAGAATAGAATGATATATTAACGTAATGCCAACAGCTACATTTGAAAATGGCACAAATGCCGAAACAAGCTTGTTGTGGACCTGTGTAATAACAACAAGAAAATAAACTATTTGCAGCTGGTTTTGCATAAATATAAGGAAGAAGTCACATTATGGCGTTATGGAAACTGTGGGCCTAGCAGTGAAGAACTTACTTTTCGTACTAGTTCAGAGAGCAATTGTAATGCAGAGATTCTATTTCAGTCCACGCGCCTGCTGGAAAAACGATCTGAATAATAAACATTGGAAAGGTTGGGATCGGCAACTAGAGTTCACTTACATACGTTAATTCTAGCTACCGATTTAAGTATTTGCTGCTTTTTGTGAATTTTCGTTATTTACCTACTGCCTTATAATTTCGGAGTCGGTTGCTCGACCTTTCATGCTACTGTTCTTATTATGTTGCATATATTTTATTATTTATTTCGTTTTCCCGTTGTTATGTTTCATTTTAGCTTCTCCCGGCCCAAAACCTCCATTTTCTCGCGTGAGTTCCTTTAGATTCAACAATTATTATTACAAATTAATATTATTTTACAATATTACGACCACACCATGCGCTGCACTGTAATGGCTGTAAACGTTCTCTGTGTTCTTCTTACTCGCATGAACTATGATGATAATTTATTTCTCACATGTATTTTTCTCTTTTTCTATTCTCATTTATTATCACTACCTTTAATTCTTTTTGATTTAATTTGTGTCTAAGTAATTATTCACGTGAACTGTGATTATTATTTTACCGCGTAGACCATATATAACATAAACCGCCATATCCCTACCGCTGCTGTGTTAAAGCTTGAAACCAATATCCGAGTCACGCAACTCGGGGCACAAAGCCGGGTTCCTGTCATTACGCGCTGTGTGAAGTGGAGCCGCCAGTTACAGTTTTTCTCGTTTACAGCTGAAATCAAGCATTAATTCTGACAATTCAACGAAAAGCAATGATTATCGCTAATTCATGCGATCAAGTCGAAACGTACGTATTGATAGTTCAACAAGCGCTAGAAACACTGTTCTTCAGTGAATACTCCTTTTTTTCTTTTGCTCCGTGAATTCTCGTTGTTCACCGCTTTCACATGTGTGGAAGACAAAATAACAATTTCGCACGCAGCATTAGTTTTCTAACGATTCCACAAGAATACACGTGCAATGTTCTAGTATGCTTTATCAGATAGGAAATTTGTTTACGTGCATAATAGCAGGTAATTATACAAAATAAGGGCATATGTTTTCTGAATTTGCTTAATGCAGTAAATACACCGAAACGATAACAAGATAGGAAGCGTAATATATTACAAACCGTTGATGATACTTGTGTAGTGAACTAGACATTAACAATATGTCGTCTCAAAATCTCAGTCATTCATCAAGTTTTACATCCAAGGGTCAACACCCATCCTAACTTTCAACTCACGGAAATAGCTCTGCAAGAAATATGAAATAGAGAAATAGTTCAATTTCACAATTGAGATTTTCATCCGTTCGTGAAGTGTGCAGGATCAAAAGACGTCTTCTCTGGGCATATATCAAGTAACGTTTTCCTTTGAAATAGTAGAGATTCCCAACTTCTTGCTTTATGTTAGATATAAGCTTGTGGAATACCATACTTTTGCAGTAGAATCCATCACTCCTCTCGCAACACTGGGCAAGAATGCAAAGTTCACATGAAAATGATTTTGATTTCCTTGTATTGTCTTGAGTACATCATAGTTCAGCTGAAACTTGTTTCTGTTGTCAGTAAGAAACACTATTAAGGAGTATAGGCATTGAGAAATAAGAATTCCAAGAGCAAAGAGCATTCTGCAAAAATTGTGGTTATCTGCTTTACCCAGCAACCTTGGTGCTCATCTCTCGTGAATAGACACTATTTACTACACAAGTCCAAACACTTCATTTATTGAAAGTACCATGCTCTGGAGGATTCATTTGGAGCAGAGTGAAAATGTGCCCACACCAATACCCAACAGACCCTCTCCCCCCCCCCCCACCTAAACCCTCCCCCCTCCCCCCTCCCCGCAACCATAGAAAATCATAATTTACAGGACAGCAATGTACATCCTAAACATTTTATACATATATTAACAAAATTTTATACCACTGCGTTTGTCTTAATACTTTCTCATAGAAGAAGTGTTCTATTGAAAGAATTAGGTAAACAGCATTTTTAAAGGCTGTGTTATGTGTGTTAAGGGTGCAGTTTTTCTTTTTTTAATATAAAATGTCAGGGGGGAGTACATTTCTGATGGCAACATTCCCACTTCCTGACCTGGTGCCAAAAAGTTGAACAGAATTCTAAAATCTGCAATGAACACAAAAGAAGAATGAAAGTATTGATGGTAATAATGGAAGCACTTAATTTACCACAAAAAAGGCACTTCTGCAAAACTTATGTCCTTGTACTGTGGAAATTTATTACTGTATCACTTAACACAGATCTTTTAGAATCTGCTGTATTTAATCGAATTCCTGCTGCAGTGGAACCTCTGTATTAGAGGAAGAAAAAAAGTTGAGTCCTCTTAAAAATTTATATGATGACACAGTTTTAAGGCACAGAAATTTCGAAACTGGCGTTCTGAACTACACACTGATACAAATATAAGACATTAATTTTTCACTTGTCAGTAACAGAGTTTAAAAAAAGTACAGCGAAAGTTTACAGAATGGGACTTAAACGCATTAATATAGTTCAAACGAACACAAAAAGTTCACTTCAGCTGTAGGTGACCTGACCTCTGCAGCTGTAGGTGCCATCACATATAAATGTAATTTTATTTTCGAAACAATCACAAAATCACTGATTATTAAACAAAACTATTTTTTTGTGGACACTTTGAAGAGGATGGTGTAGCTTCTTGCTGGGGAGTCTCACTTCATCACATAGCCTTCTTATTACAATGGTCGATGAGTACCGCTTTCTTCAGTTCATGAATGTGATTATCAAGGGGAGGAATGTTTGAAACATGTTTATTCAGCTGAAGGAAAACATCATTTCTTATGTCCTGCAAAGCTTAGGTAACTAATTTTTTAAAAGTTTTTTTCATTTTAAACGTGAACATTTGTCTAATACTTTCTCGCCCATTTTGTACAGATAAACACGATCATTGGATATGACAGATAAGCCACCTTTTTTTCAGTTCGACCTACCGGTACTAGAAATTTTAGAACATTGCGAAATTTTCCAGACGTGGCACTCCAGTTTTTTTGTTCAGTTTCCTACCCAAGAAAAAAGTGTAAGAATCTGGATGAGGTATGTAATCACAGTCGTTATTTATCACAATGGCAGAGCAATCAGCACTAGCAGATGTATCAATCTGAATATGTACGAAAATTCTCTTCGAAGCAGCTTCAGACTGCTGGATTGATATTCTGCTCTTCCACGACTTATCACAGCATTAAAAAAAAATACTCCGAGCAGGTCTTGAGTGAGTTTATATGCCACTATGAAAGTCCCTCGTGGTGCAGATCTGTTTCTGACAGCGACATACACCAATGTCTGTTAATTATACCCATAAAATCTGTTCTGTGAACCAGTTAAGTTCCCTCAGGAGATCCTTCTAACGTAAACTTGCAATCTTTTACATGCTTTACAAAGCGGCATCACTAAGTGACAGAAGTTATAAAATAAACTCTTATATTGCGTAAAAACCGGACATTATGATTGTAAATGGATTTGATTTGTTGTAAAAGCGTAACAAAGCAGTTCACACGTTTTGTTGAGGAATCGTCAGAAAAGTGATGTTGCCTGCCAAACTGATATTTTGTATTCCACTCCTGTGGAAACGATGATATAAAAGACTGAAAGTGCAACATAAACGTGTATTGACTGAAGAACTGTAATTTTGTTGCTTGTAAACAGAACTCACTACGTTTCACCTGGCAACATGTGAAAACGATAATCATCGCATTAATCTTAGAAATTGCAGAGAAATCAGATGAACTGAACTACTGCATGAATAGTAGCGATAAGGCAATTTTATTGTTGAAATCAGTGCTTCATTTTAGCTACGAGGTGTGGCTAGAAAAAAAACCGGACTAGTACTGGTGAAACAATAAAACGAATGCAATAAGGCTGAAAGTCGCGTGGCCTGTCACGTGACTCTCGCTCCGCCTACTGCTCGAGTTTCATCTGCCTCCTGCACTCAGTCTGCCCGTGGCGTCTGTTTTAAGTAGTTGACGTTTTGTCTGTGCGTCGGAAAATGTTGAGTGTACAGAAAGAACAGCGTGTTAACATCAAATTTTGTTTCAAACTAGGAAAATCTGCAAGTGAAACGTTTGTAATGTTACAACAAGTGTACAGCGATGATTCTTTATCGCGATCACAAGTGTTTGAGTGGTTTAAACGATTTAAAGATAGCCGCGAAGACACCAGTGATGACACTCGCACTGGCAGACTATTGTCAGCAAAAACTGATGCAAACATTGAAAAAATCGGATTGTGCACATTGATTGGGTACCAGATGGACAAACAGTGAATCAGCATTACTACATTAGCGTCCTGGCTACCCTACGTGAGCGAGTACGGAGAAAACGGAACGATTTGTGGAGAAAAAAGTCATGGATCCTTCACCAAGACAATGCCCCAGCTCACAGTGCGTTGTCAGTGAAGACGTTTTTGGCAAAACACAACATTCCCATCTTAGATCATCCACCCTACTCACCTGATTTGGTCCCCTGTGACTTTTTTCTTTTCCCTAAAGTCAAGTCAGCTTTGAAAGGAACTAGATTTGAGACTGTTGAAGCAGTAAAAGAAAAAGCGACGGAAGTAATGTATGGACTTACCGAAAATGATCTGCAGCATTGCTATGAACAGTGGAAAATTCGTACGGAGCGGTGTAGAGACCGAGGAGAAGAGTACATTGAAGGAGATAACATGAAATTGTAAATAATTGTAAATAAATGTTTTTTTCCAGCATCAGTCCGGTTTTTTTCTAGCCGCACCTCGTATAAATGAGAAAAACTGCAAAATCGGTTCCACTCCACACACTGCGTGATAACAGAAATTCGGCGCCCTGCCCCGAGTCTCGCGACTTAAATGTTGGTTTCAGTGTAATGACGTCACGCGCAGCCTATGTAATCTATGGTTTTACCATACGCTACATTCCTTTGTTTACGAATATGAGCAGCTGCCACAGACCTTAACTAACATAGACTGCACATGCCCCTATCTCTGTCGTGTCGAGGTTTGAAACCAGCATCTAAGTCAGGTTATTCGGGACAGGGAGCAGTGCTTCTGTTCCCATCATTACGAGCTATGTGAAATGAAGTTGCCAGTTACAGTTGTTCTTATTTATAACTGAAATCAAATATTGATTTTAGCAATAAAATAACTTGTCTTATTACTACTACATGTGTAGTAGCTCAGTTAATCCAGTTTCTCCGAAATTCCTAGTATTAATGCGATGGTTATCATTTATATACGTGGCCAAATGAAACGTACTGCCAAATCTGTTTACAAGCAACAGGATTATAGTTCTTTAGTGAGTACTTGTTTTTGTTGTACTGCGAGTTTTTAGTTCGTCGCTTCCACAGGAGTAAACGAAAAAATGACGATTCCTTAACAGTACGTGTGAAATGTTTTGTTATTTTTTCATAAGAAACTCAATCCTTTTATTTCCATAACGACTGTTTTTTACCGCAAACTAAGCATCTATATTTTATGACTTTTGTGCAGTCCAGTCAGATACAGAAACAGTACACATAGTAATATATTAGAATACGTTGATTATAGAGAAAACTCCCCTTGTTAGTCGGTTACGACGTTCTGTCATCTTAAAATCTTAAGTCTTTTATCAAGTTTCACTTCTAAGGACCGACATACATCCTGACTTTCAATCCATGGAACTAACTCAGAAAGGATTGTGAAATAGCACACTTTGAAAACTGAGATATTCGTCGGTTTGCCTAATCTGTAGGCTTGCAAAACAATACTTCTCTGAGTATATGTGGAAGTCATTACTTCTTTTCATAATACAAAACGCAAAATCTGAACTGAGACAAAATCCCATGAAGAAGGAGATCCTTCAGGGATGTAGAATGAGTCATGGTTTACATTAACTAAGCACAAACAAATTGTAGATCTTAATCTGTAACGATATTAGCATTACTCTACCTACCATTGTATTGATTAGTATTTTTCATGCCTACACCAGCTAAGTTTAGTTAAGAAAATTATATATAAAGTTGCTACTTCGAAAGAACATACTGTCTCCACAGTTATACTAAACAGTTGCTGGTTATCTCCTACTGCTAGCTTGATACTTGATTACCCTTGTTTTTATCAGTCGCATCCATCTATAAATTACTATTTGACATATAGCTTTACAGAGAACACTCTTACCTGCCACGTAACTGACAGAACTCTTTAATCCTTGTAAATACACGGCAAAAACCCAATGTATGCATAAGGATTACTTGGTAGCTCTTGTTTTGTGGCAGTGTACACTGCAGTTCACCTGGAGGTTCTTTTTTTGGCTGCAAGAAAAACCGCTAAGGACTACGTGTATTGGGGAGCGTGTGAAGAATTCCAAGGATATTAAAAAGCATTCTGCACAGTTTATGGTTATCTGCTTTACACAACAATCTTCCTGTTCATTTGTGGTCAAAAAACACTTGACTCATTTTAAGCACCCTTCCTCAGAGGATAATTCATTATCAGGTAAACATCCTTTGTTTAACAGAATCATTGTCAGTTTCATAGAAACGCATTAACTTCTTTAAGATCTGCAATAGGCTATATGGTATGTGTTGGAGAACAGAGACTGCCGCATTTTTTAGCAAGTTGTTATGGACAAGTGGTTTCTGGTGACTGAAACATTACCCTTCCTGGCCTGGTGGCATAAAGTTCAACAGGTTCCTCAGGGCAGCAATGTGCACAGCAGAGAATCGGGAGAACTGTTGGTAATACCAGAATCATTTAATTTTTGAATATTGGTGTCATAAAAAACAGTATTTATGCAAAACGTATATCCTTGTACTGCTGAAATTTATTACTGAATCACTTAACACAGATCTTTTAGAATCAACTTTATTTAATCCAATTTTTCATGCAGTAGAAACATTGTATCAGGGGGAAGAAGAAAAAATAATTCAGTCAGCTTAGAAATAAAGGTGACGACACAGTTTTAAGGCATAGGAATTTGGAAAATGATATTCTTACACAACGAAACAAACGTGAGGCATTAATTTCTCGCTAACCAGAAACAGAGTTAAAGAAAGATACACAGAGAGTTTATACAATAGCACTCAAATACTTTAATTTATTTCACGTAAACAAACACAAAAACTACAGTTCAGCTGTAGGTGATTAGACTTCTGCAGATATAGGCTCCAGCACATATGTATGTATTTCTATTTTCAAAACAATTACAAAAACAATTCTTATTAAACTTCTAATCAGAGCAATGTATTGCTTCTCCCTGCGGAGTTTCGCTTCATGATGTAGTCTTCTTTTACAAAACTCAATGAGTACGGATTTGAGTACAGAGTACAGAAATTTAAATAATTTCAGTTCCTTTCGCTATAATTCGTGCCTAAATAAATAATCGCATGTATTGCGATTGTATATATGTGTGTGTGTGTGTGTGTGTGTGTGTGTGTGCGTGTGTGTGTCAAACAAATAAATTACTGGCTCAATTTGTGTGATTAAGAACAGCACAGAGAACTTTCAAATTCCATTACAGTAATCGCGTGGTAAAGTTGTGATAATACAAATTGGCGTAATTTGTAATAATAATTATTGAATATAGCGAACTACCTTTGGAAAGTGGGGGTTCTGGGCTGGTAGAAAGTAAAATGTAACAGAAACAACAGGAAAGATAGATTAATAACAACGTGAGCCATGGACCTTGCCGTTGGTGGGGAGGCTTGCGTACCTCAGCGATACAGATAGCCGTACCGTAGGTGCAACCACAACAAAGGGGTATCTGTTGAGAGGCCAGACAAACGTATGGTTCCTGAAGAGGGGCAGCAGCCTTTTCAGTAGTTGCAGGGGCAACAGTCTGGATGACTGACTGATCTGGCCTTGTAACACTAACCAAAACGGCCTTGCTGAGCTGGTACTGCGAACGACTGAAAGCAAGGGGAAACTACAGCCGTAATTTTTCCCGAGGGCATGCAGCTTTACTGTATGGTTAAATGATGATGGTGTCCTCTTGAGTAAAATAGGTAAAATAGTCCCCCATTCGGATCTCCGGGCGGGGACTACTCGAGAGGAAGAGAATACAAGCTTTCGAAATGTGGTGCTACAGAAGAATGCTTAAGATTAGATGGGTAGATCACATAACTAATGAGGAAGTACAGAATAGGATTGGGGAGAAGAGAAGTTTGTGGCACAACTTGACTAGAAGAAGGGATCGGTTGGTAGGAGATGTTCTGAGGCATCAAGGGATCACCAATTTAGTATTGGAGGGCAGCGTGGAGGGTAAAAATCGTAGAGGGAGACCAAGGGATGAATACACTAAGCAGATTCAGAAGGATGTAGGTTGCAGTAGGTACTGGGAGATGAAGAACCTTGCACAGGATAGAGTAGCATGGAGGGCTGCATCAAACCAGTCTCAGGACTGAAGACCACAACAACAACAAGAACAACACATGTAACAGCAGCATGAAATGTGGAAACAGCAACACAGCAATCCTAAAAAAAAAGGCGAACAAACAAGTAACGACAATCCATAAAAAGTAACTAATATTCGAACTGATACCTGGAACTGACCTTTATAAGTTAATTCTAGTTACACATTGTAATTAATTACTTTTTCGTAGTAGTTCACAGAACAGCTGCAAAT
Source organism: Schistocerca nitens (assembly GCF_023898315.1). Classification (NCBI taxonomy): domain Eukaryota; kingdom Metazoa; phylum Arthropoda; class Insecta; order Orthoptera; family Acrididae; genus Schistocerca; species Schistocerca nitens. Next base: position 28,639,039 of record NC_064614.1, read on the forward strand.
GCAGAAATTCTATTGCATTTCAATGTACACACTTGGGGGAAAAAACTATGTAGATAATGAACCAAGGAATTTTTAGAATCGGTAATTGGAATTGATCTACATTGGAAGTCAGTTCAGGTTACCGATTCCAACCATTCAATGCTTCATAAATTTGGACACTGTGGCGGTGCAAACCCTCGTTACTAGATGAATATTTCTAGTATGCAAGGATTGCTTTGTGGAGAGCGAGCGCGCTACATGGTGCGCGATTCGCGGAAATGTGTGGCGCGCCCGCGCGAGTTTTGCAACGTGTAGGTGGGATGGTCTCCGCCGCCGGGCGTCCACGTGGCCGGCAACTTCGGGCATTGTTTGGTTTTTTGCGTATTACGCGAAAACTGTGTAACTTACGGTGAAGAGCGATGCGGCAGTGGATTGTGGTCAGCAATATGCACCTTCTGGAAGATCGATCTTTATTTCAAGCCACGAGACGCAAAACTTACAGTAACCTCAAAATCGGTTAATATCACGAATACTGAAAGATTAATAAAAATAGTAAATAACAATTTACAGGGATGAGCGAGCAGTCATTAAAAACGTTTAGTCATAGCGGATCGAGTGCCGTAGTTATATAATAAGATTCATAAATAATTAAGCCTGTAAAGAGCAATAAACAGAGTTTGATGGAAAATTGTTTATACAATTCAATAGAAAATTCATGACGTAAAGAACGGCACTATATAATATTATGGGTGGCATCACACGTATTTTAAACTATTTAAGTTATATTATACACTTAACTTGCAATCGTTTTCATTGTTTGCAAATTATTATTAAAATTTATCGCCCATAATTAATTAATTATCATAGATATGAAGAATTTGAGCAGCGCAACGTGTAGATCGCTATAGATTGCGTCTAAAAACGGTGCTATATGCGGTTCTCTGTTAAAACTTTGCAGCACAGATGTAAACAAACAAATTTGCGCTAAGTGGCGAAACTTTGAAAAAACTAAAACTTAATTTACGGGAGATAGAATAAACCTAGAAATTAATGTAACCTAGTAAGTAGGATGCATTTTTTAGCGTGGTTCCGATGGTGTACTTATTTGTGTCGAGGGATGTATATATCAAAGTTTGTAACCTTAAATGGTGAGATTGGTACTTGCATTACCAGGGGGTTGACGTCCGAGCCTATATAAGCGAGCGGCTATCTCGCCCAGGGGTCAGTCGTTGGTCAATCGTTTTGGCGGGTGGGTGGTGAGCAAACCCAACTTTTGGGTGGCCCATGTGATCGTTTGAGTAAGAATTATTCTCTCCGATTTATTTCGACAAAGAGTATTGTTTAACAGTGCAAGTGTGCAAGCATATATTTGGTGAACTGTAAGTGCTACGATTATTTGTGTGAGTGCGATTTACGAGGTATACATCGCCGTAAGTGAACATGTGGCGAACTGTGATTTCGCGCCAAAACTGCTAGAACAAAGAGGACAGTGGGACTTGTGGTTCTGTTCGAATTGCTTGAGTAATTTTCGTTTATAGCAGCCTACATTACGGCTATTGGGGGCTCGGAGTCAAATTACTGTTAAAGTAAAACTGTAAACCGTCTCACCAGTGCTAATTTCGTTGTGTGAAAGAAAAGGACAGCGCGAATAAATAGTGATTGAACTGTGTCGTGAAAAACTGATTTTGCTATAGTAATCGCCTAATTTTTTGTTCCCTAGCGTAAACTGTACTAATGTCAGAGTGAATAATTAATTCAAAAACTATATCTAAGCGCGGGTGTGGAACAATGTACTAATGTACCAAGTGTGGAAATCATACCCTGAGACTTACGGAAGAGCCAAAATTTGCAATAACATTTTTTAACCAACATTTGTATATGCACATTCGTGTAAACTCTTCAACCGCACTTCTTTATTTACCGCCCCGTCGCAACACGTTTTCAGTAAATGTGTGTATTAGGTTTTTATGGAAGTTGTAGAGTTCTTTTTTATCTGTTAACCACTGCCAAAAAGTGACAGATCTTGTAGGTTTCTCTTTCTTCTTATCATAGTAGTGAAGAGAATAATAGCAAACGCAGAAATTATATAACACTGTAGTGCACACACTTGCAAAAACTGGTCTAAATATCGAATCGTGGAATGGTTGGAATCGGTAACTAGAATTGACCTTGTAAATAACTTCATTCTAAATACCGATTCAATATCTATTATGTTTGTGATTTTCCTTACTTGTGTACTGGCTTTTCTTTTAGGATCTCTGTGTCGGTTTCCTCTGAATACATGCCCCGTTCATTTTAATGGTTCATATATGTTGTTATTTATTTCATTTTCCCATTGCTGTGTTACTTTTTAATTTCTCCCTGTACAAATCCTTCACTCCCCCACGGTAGTCCCCTCAGATACAATTATTATTACTCAAAATTAACACTATTTCTCAATGTTACGACTTCATCATGCGCTATACTGTAATGGATTTGAAGATCATCCGTGCTTTTCTTATTCACTTAAACTATTACAATAATTTATTACAGACATGTAGGTTTTCTTTTTTTGTTCTTATTTATTTACCTTCTTTTCTTTCGATATAATTCGTGGCTAAGTAATTAATCACGTAAACATTGATTTTAATTTTATCGTATGCTGCATTCCTCTGTGTACGAATACGATCAGCAGGAAGATAAAGAAAGAAGGGGAATAGCGCTATAGACTTACACTGTACATGGTTTTGGATCCATGGTTGGCGGCTCCTGCCGCCATCTTAAATAGCCCAAAATATTAGCACATTACTGTTTACGACTGCTTCTTGTTCATTACTTCCGTCGTGTCCACACAACAAGTTTTAAATATTAATAGTTAGAGTGATTTCGTGAATAGTGCCAGCAAGGCAGTTTCGAACGTTTCAGTTCTTGAATGCGTATTTGCTCTAGTAACACGACAAATTTGGCCTTGTTAATGTAATTTGTTTTTTGTTGATATATTTCAAATAACCAAGAAGAGAAGTAAGTGGTGTCAAATGCGTCCTTTCGTAATCCATTTTATTCTACTTTTACTGTATTTGTAACGACAGGAAATGAAGGTGGAACTCCGAAACCAGTGCTTCTTTGGTTACTGGTACTGCTTCTCGTTCGTTACATTTTCAGCTTTTCAACTCGTTTGCACTAAATTTTTAATGTCCACGTTTCCAAAAACACTTACCTACGTTTCCGTTTTACGCCGTAACCATGTGGATGAGGAAAGATGCAAGGTTTGCTATCGTATCTAGTGCATGTCAACAAAGAAAACGAATATCGAAATTTGATAGAAACGGAACTGCATGGAGGTTTCACTGTAGGTTACATATCTTCTCACTTTGAAATCTTACCTACGATTCAAAGGATAAAAAAGAGATATAATTTTTAAACATGTTCCAGCATTGTGGAATATTATAAGTGTGACTAAGAGAATGATCTCAAAGGCTCAGATCCCATAAAATGGATCGTACGCTTTAACATGTAGGTAAGTAATTTCTTAATAATGGTAGCCTAATGTGTGTAACATGTAGGCCTACCTTTTCAACAGTAGCCTGTTTGCTTGTTTTTCCGGAGTATTTCTCGCCAGCAACTCTGTCAGGTTTTCAGCAATGACGAAACATATCACTTGGTGTATACGTCTGCTTTGATCATCTGCTTCATTTTACTTTTGAATTTCATTTTGAGATTTTCAAAGTACATGTTAAATCTATATCATGCTTTGTGATATGGGAAAAGTTAATTAGTTACTTAGTTTCCTGTTCCACGTATCATTGACTCGATAAATCGTAATGATATGGAACAAGTCATTTTATATTAACATCACAATTTTATAAAAATGCCTCAATGGTGATAATTTATTAGATTTTTTGTTTTTAATTAAAGACAGACGGATGTTAGTAATCCCTACACATTTCCATTTACGGATTACAATAATAGACAGCAGCCGAGGACGCAGAAAGATCTGAGATCACCACATTTGGCTGTGAAATTCGAAAACGCAGCGCAGTGAGTGATACTTCCGCAACTTCAATGGGAAACATGTGTGTTGCGTAAGTCAAAGGTATGTGATGCTTTTATCTTATCAAACAACATTACTATTGAGTCACAACAACTGCTCTCTAGAACTGTGCGGCTACACCCAAATATTATCATGTGAATGTGCGCTGCATTATTTGATTGGGCAAATCAGAAGCAGGTACAAGTCCCGCATTTCTCTGTTGGGCAAAGCAGAAGCGTGAAGAAGTCATGGACTTCCTCCATCCTACTGGGCTCTGAGCTTGCCGGCGAGAGCACAGATAGTTGAGAGTGTGCCAAAATTGTTGAAAAATCGATGAAAAATGATTGAGTGATACTCCTGCAATTTGTGATACGAGGGAACTGTTTTAGTGAGATGTATTGTGCCGTGGTTGGCACGCCACATGAGGCTGGCATTATATACTCCTGCGAGCCATGGTGCATCGCTGGCGAGCGAGGTGTTATCTCACGAGCGCGAAGCAGAAAGTGAAGAATGACAGTTACGGACAGGAGGCGTTGGACATGTTGTGGCTATGGCGTCCGATCCGACGCGTGGCCTTGGAGCCCTGACTGACTTGTTGTGTGCTAAGGCGTCCATGATATCATCAGGTTTCCTAGCGGAAGATTGTTCTGCGGACATACTGTGGAAGTGTCTGTACTCGGGTGGTCGGTCCTCTGTAGTAATACTATTACAGAGCTTGTAGAATAAGTGTAACGTAGATGCTCAATCTGAGTAAGATGAACTCGGTATTCTTTACCGTCTTTCGGGTTGACTAACAACACTATAACTGGAGTGACAAACCTTTTGATTTGGAAGGGGCCTTTATAACGAGGCAATCACTTTTTGGTAATTCGTTCTGAGGCCCTACAGACGCCCTGAAAATTTTTTGATGTAAATCTCATACCCCATTGAGTTAAGAGTTTTGCTGACGGCTTCTGTTATACCCAATGTGTAGCAGGAGGTGTACTGAAAACTGCACCCACTGTGCCCAGTGAAATTTGCGCCCAGAAAGGGTTGAGGAAAGATCATCTAATCGCTTTCCAGGGAGGTAGAAGAGCTGAGGGAAGATACCTAGATGTTTCCGAGCTGGAATTTCCAAGTCGTACTATATAGAACGCTGCGAAATTGGAATGTCAATGTTGAGATTGCAACGACAGCTTCTACAAGAAATCGATACACGTTGCAAAACCATGGATCGCATATCAGATGCTGTTTCGGATCCTAGTCATTTGATTAAAACTTCAGAAACGAAACATCCCATGATTATACAAAAATCGGTTGACTGTAATGGTGAGATTCCTGAAGACGGTATCCTTGCACAAATTTCGTGACTTCGAAGATTTTTCCGAAACTGTTCCCAACTTTATTTTGGCCCTAAGATTTTTATTAACTTTGTGTGTTTCGATAGTGTTATGTAAGACAATTCTTTTTTTCAGAAGTCACATTAATTTAAAAATTGCATTAGGTCCACAATGAGTCAAGAACGAATGCCTAATTTAGCAGTGAGTCAATAAAAATAGCTAATTAAAGACATCGAAGAGGCAATTTCAAAATTTGCAGCCTAAAAGGGAGGAAGAAACTCTAAGCTAAGTGCTACTCACCTAAGAAGATCTTTAGTTACTTCTTCTGCTTCCTTAATATTAAGTTAAACTGTGTGTGCGTGAGAGTTTTAATGCATTTTACTCATTCATTTTCATCCACAAAACTTTCTGCGAAGTACTTAACATTATACTTTGATTATTTAATCACGCAAGTGAAAACACTCCTAAACACAAATTTTGTTTTTTACGCTTTTGTGAGGTTAGCGTTTTTGGGGGAAGGGGAGTGACGAATTAAAAACTTCCTTCGGATACCAAACTGCCTAGCTACGCCACTGTGCAAACGTCAGTCTGAACCAGAACAAAATATGAACTGTGTAGGAAACCAAATACGGAATTCTTCGAACAGTTCTGTACAAGTTCGAAACTGATCTCAGCAATTATCGCCAAGACATTCAATAAAAATTAAATAGCTCTTGAGTCTTATCTTTACGTCATTAAAGTATGTGCATGTATCTTACAAGGGAAACTTCCCATTGCATCTCCCTCAGATTTAGTGGTTAGATGGTCCAATAACTAGCCCGACAAAAACTGAACAAAGATCACGTATGAAAACAGGAAGAAGGTGTACTGAACTGCGAAAAAAGAAGCAAAATAGGAACAATGAACGGTCTAAGCTTAAGATATGCAACATGGAGCTAGCGTTATTAGCCATGGCGTTGTGGATATGTGGTTATGATATAGGACTGCAAAGGGGATCCGTGTAGAAACTTCCCTTGTGCTATTTTTTTTCACAGAATTATGAAGTGTCCGCCCGGTCACTGACGTGTCTGCTCGCTGAATTCAAATTTGTGTCTGTGTCGTGGTGTAACGTCCATTTGCAACAAGCGAGGTCTAACGAAGGGATCGCTAGACCTACGTACCTCCTATTTGTTCTACACAGTTAGTGCTGTTATGACTCTTGCGTTCCGTTTTGGAAGTTTTGACTCTTGAATTCCTTTGTTGTGCTATAGTTCACACCCGTTTATTTGTTGTTTTCATTTCTGTGAGAAGTCTACACTGTATCTCGGCTGCCCTCACTATTCATCACATTTACTTGCTACGGTAATAGATTCTTACCAGATGACTCACGTTCTATAACCAATGTGTAGTATGACAAATTCAAGATTACAGAAGGAGAACAGACACGTCAATGACCGGAAGGACATTTCATAAATTTGTGAAAAAAAAAAAAGGCCACGAGGGAGACTTGAACATGGATCTCGCGCATGGCGGTCAAATACCGTGACCTCACAATCACGTCTGCAGCTCATGGCATAAGGGCTGTAATCCGTTCATCATAAGAATAAACCTGATGTAAACATTGCAGTATGTATTCTTCCGCGTTTGCTGGACCCTCACTGGATTTCCGTTTCACGTGCGACTGCAGCCAAGCTGTCTCGAGGAATGTCAAGTACGATAATAAGGGTAAGTCTTGCGCACACATCGACTTAGCGATAATACGGGGAAACAGCTTTACCGGCGCATTTAACTTGGACAGCATTGGCCGTTCAGCTGGTATAGCTAGCCTGCAGCGACGTGGCTAACTGAAGTTCAAACGTAAAAACAGATGAGCAGAGGAGCAATACACCTTCGAATGTAATTTGATTTTTAAGCAGAATAAAATAATACACTGCAAATCTCCCACAATACGCTCTTAGGCGTCTAGACGAAAGCCGCAACACGTTATCGTTTTCAGTTAACATACTACTGTAATTAAAAACAAGAATGGTGAAAATTTCTGACTTAGCCACAGCGTAAGTTTTCTGCATAAGCTGTGTGCAACGTAAGCGAGAAATGAAGGATTTTACCATATAGTTAAATATTGAAGCCACCGAAAGTAACACTTACAGTCAGTCGTCTGGTAACCTCTTAGCTCCTTCCCTACCCGAATCCGAGAAATACACTTCAGTCCTGGAAGTGTCACCTGCTACGTCGATAGCGAGCCTGTCAACAGCATAACCCACGAATCCAACCAGGAGCAGCATTTCCTCTTCTTCTTTTATGACAAGCCGTTGTATATCCCGCCCGTGTTCGGCAGTGCCGTGTGAAAAAGCTGCATGCCTCAGTTCCAGTACGTCTGGCATCTTAACAGTCTTTGCGCCAAATCCCGCAGCTTGGCTGTAGATCAGTTCTGTTGGTTTCATATTGTAATAGTACAGTAGCAAATGTAAAAACGCAGCATTTGTATGACTTGCTCGATGCTGTGAAAATGATCGTTTTTCAGGTTTCTACGATACTTATCTACCTCTGTGTTACAAAACGATGGACTTAGCCCAAATGAAGAGGATTTGGTTTTTCGTTTTTACCTTACAAATTAAATTGTAAATTTCTTACACAACTTTTATGAACAGTCTTTCATAAAACATCGATAATTAAGAATTTGTATTTGGAATGGAAACAGGAATTTCGAGTACAGTATGAAATTAGAAACAAGACGACGTGCATTATTCATAAAAATGATGATGAGTTTTATAACTGCGACCCGTAGGTATTTCAAATTGAACGAGAAAGAAATGGAAGTGGTGAGATTTGAACCAACGCAACAAATAACAAATCCGACCCACAGTCGATTACGCTACTGACTACGCTACACATTTAACTGCGATTGGTAAAACAACTACATTATATAGAACACTGGAAAAACGTCAAAGTCGATTATCTCCGTAAATTTATGAAAAACATTAAGAACAGCCTATTTCTCGACACTTTTTAACCGTGTTCCAAGCGCGTGTTTCACTACGGAACAGAAAGCAGCCTCAACCATTTTCATACTGCGCATTAACAGCGCGATAATCAGAGCACAACTCTGCAGAGGCTGTGACTGTACAAGATTTTTGAAATAAAAACTATTTAGCTAAAGCGTGATTAAGAAAAAAAATAGATGGCTTTTAATACATTTGAATATCTTAAAGTTTCATATAACGTAACTTAGTAATAAGATATCTAATACATAAGTAGGACATACTTCCAAGAGCGTAACAACACCAGTGTACATGTGCCGCGGCTTCTGGCCAATCATCGCCTTTATTTATTTTTTATTTATTTATTGTTCCGTGGGACCGCATTTAGGAGAAGTTTCCATGGTCATGGAACGAGTCAATACATGAAATTATAACACGATTGTAGAAACAGATAAAATGAAATATAAGAAACATATTCAGGCGACAAGTCGTTAGTTTTAATAAAGAAAATCAAGAATGTAACACTGGAATTTGCTTAATTTTTTAGCTCTTCCAGGAGCTCCCCGACAGAATAGAAGGAGTGAGCCTTGAGGAAACTCTTCAGTTTAGACTTAAAAGTGTTTGGGCTACTGCTAAGATTTTTGAGTTCTTGTGGTAGCTTATTGAAAATGGATGCAGCAGAATACTGCACTCCTTTCTGCACAAGAGTCAAGGAAGTGCATTCCACATGCAGATTTGATTTCTGCCTAGTATTAACTGAGTGAAAGCTGCTAGCTCTTGGGAATAAGCTAATATTGCTAACAACAAACGACATTAAAGAAAATACATACTGTGAGGGCAATGTCAAAATTCCCAGACTATTGAATAGGGGTCGACAAGAGGTTTTCGAACTTACACCATACATAGCTCGAACAGCCCGTTTTTGAGCCAAAAATACCCTTTTTGAATCAGAAGAATTACCCCAAAAACTAATACCATATGACATAAGCGTATGAAAATATGCGAAGTATACTAATTTTCGTGTTGAAATGACACTTATTTCAGATACTGTTCTAATGGTAAATAAAGCGGCATTTAGTTTCTGAACAAGATCCTGAACATGGGCTTTCCACAACAGCTTACTATCTATCCGTACGCCTAGGAACTTGAACTGTTCCGTCTCGCTTATAACATGCCCATTCTGTCTGATTAAAATGCCAGTTCTTGTTGAATTGTGAGTTAGAAACTGTAAATACTGAGTCTTACTGTGATTTAGCATCAAATTATTTTCCACAAGCCACGAACTTATATCATGAACTACATTATTTGATAAAGTTTCAATATTACACACAAGATCCTTCACTACCAAGGTGGTGTCTTCAGCAAACAGAAATATTTTTGAATCACCTGTAATACTAGAAGGCATATCATTTATATAAACAAGAAACAGCAGTGGCCCCAGCACCGACCCCTGGGGAACGCCCCATTTAACAGTGCCCCATTGGGACTGAACATCATTACCACTCTCAATATTGCGGAGGATTACCTTCTGCTTTCTGTTCTTAAAGTAGGAGGCGAACCAATTGTAAGCTACTCCCCTTACTCCATAATGTTCCAACTTCTGCAGTAAAATTTTGTGGTCAACACAGTCAAAAGCCTTCGTTAAATCAAAGAAAACACCTAACGTTCGCAACCTTTTATTTAATCCGTCCAAAACCTCACAGAGAAAAGAGACTACAGCATTTTCAGTTGTTAAGCCATTTCTAAAACCAAACTGTACATTTGACAGCAAATTATGTGAATTTAAATGCTGCAGTAACCTTGTATATACAACCCTCTCGATAACTTTAGCAAACACCGATGGCATAGAAATAGGTCTATAATTGTCAACATTATCCCTGTCTCCCTTTTTATAAAGTGGCTTCACTACCGAGTACTTTAATCGGTCAGGAAACCGACCACTCCTAAAGGAAAAGTTACAGATATGGCTAAGTACTGAGCTAACATACGTGGACCAATACTTCAGTATTCTGCTAGATACCCCGTCATATCCATGAGAGTTCTTGGTCTTAAGTGATTTAATTATTAACTCAATCTCCCTCTTGTCAGTATCATGGAGGAGCATTTCAGGTAACAGTCTCGGAACACTTTTTTCTAAGAGCGCTATATGATTCCCTGTTGGGACTAGGTTTCTATTTAGTTCACCTGCTATATTCAGAAAGTGATTATTAAGTACTGTACATATATGCGACTTATTAGTAACACGGACATCCCCACTACGCACTGATTCTATATTCTCGACCTGTCTCTGCAGACCAGCCACTTCCTTTACGACTGACCATATGATTTTAATTTTATCCTGAGACTTAGCTATTTTATCTGCATACCACATAATTTTTGCCTTCCCAATAACTTTTTTAAGCACCGTACAGTACTGTTTGTAATGGGCTGCTGCATTTAGATTTTGACTGTTTCTAACGTTTTGATATACTTGCCACTTTGTTCTACAAGATATTCTTATCCCATTAGTCAGCCACCCAGGCTGCCTGTTTGTGCTAGTACCCTGTTTTGAACGTTCTAACGGAAAGCAACTTTCAAAGAGCACGAGAAAAGTCTTGAGGAAAGCATTATATTTATCGTCTACTGTATCAGCACTATAAACATCTTGCCACTCTTGTTCCTTGATAAGGTTTACAAAAGTCTGTACAGCAACTGGATCAGCTTTCCTAAAAAGTTGGTAACTATATTTAACATGTGTTGCAGCACAAAAACCTTTTAGACTTAAAATTTGTGCATCATGATCTGAAAGGCCATTCACCTTTTTGCTAACAGAATGCCCTTCTAATAATGACGAATGAACAAAAATATTGTCTATGGTTGTTCTACTGTTCCCTTGCACTTTCGTTGGAAAGAATACGGTTTGCATAAGATTATATGAATTAAGGAGGTCTACCAGCATCCTTTTCGTTGCACAATCACTTATACAATTAATATTGAAGTCACCACATATAACTAACTTTTTGTATTTCCTATAAAGTGAACCAAGAACCTCCTCTAGCTTTAGCAAAAATGTTGTGAAATCGGAGTCTGGGGATCTATAAATAACAACAGTAAGAAGTTTAGCTCCACTAAATTTAACCACACCTGCACAACATTCAAACACCTTTTCAGTGCAGTACTTTGAAACATCAATTGACTCAAATGGGATACCGTTTTTCACATACATGGCTACTCCCCCACACCGCAAAGAGCTCCTAGAAAAGCTGCCAGCCAACCTGTATCCTGGTAAAGGAAGCCTCTGAATTATCTCCTTATTTAAGAAGTGTTCAGATATACCAATAATTTCAGAGTCAACATCTATAAGCAGTTCACTAACTTTATCTCTAATACCTTGTATATTTTGATGAAATATACTAATTCCCTCATTAATCGGATACCCAAGCTTTGTAGAAAGTGGTTTCTTTGTTAGAGAGACTTCCCTTAAGCAGGAATACCTATCAGCTGACTTCAATTAAAAAAGGTACAGCTCTAACACCCACAACTACCGGAATTTTCCCATGAGTGATCCCACCACCCCCACCTATGCTGTCACCTATAAGTTTTGCCAACCTCCCCTTCCCACACCTGTTGAGGTGCAGGCCATGTCTAGTGAAACCCGTCCTGCTGATAGACTCCACCGACACCACTGAAACGTGACTCATGCCTTCTGTCATCAGCGCACCCCCAAGTCTCATGTTATTACGGCTGACTGCTGTATTAAGATGAGGCCGATCGTGACGCTGAAACAGTTCCACGAAATGCACATTCGTGTTGCCAGTCTGAGTGGCTATCTTTTCCAGGTCACCATCTATGTCATACTCCCCATCCCTATCAATACTATTACCAGGCCCACCCACAATCACTACCTGATCCTCTTTAGTAAAATCCCTACATAACCCCCCTATGTTAAAAGTCACCTGAGCCAATCCTGCATTAGGCTTCACAATGCTGGTGACCTGGTACTCACTCCCCAAAACTTCCTGCAACTGCTGGCCTACACCTCTATCATGAGAACTACCTAACAGCAGAACCTTCTTCTTTCTCTTAGACTTTGCAACTGTCCTAGCCACCGTAACTGCTGAGGTCTGCTGCATACTTCCTACATCTACAGCTACTAGAGATTCCTCTCCACTAGACTCTGACAGTTGGTCATATCTATTACAAACACCAATAGTAAAACTATCTGTGTTTGTTTATTGTTTATATCAGGTTTATTCTTACGATGAACGGATTACAGCATTGCTGCCTCTGAATCAGGGGTCCGGGGTTCGATTCCCAGAAGGGGTTGGGGATTTTTCTCTACCCGGGGACTGCGTGTTTGTGTTGTCCTCATCATTTAATCACCATCATTCGTGACAGTAGCTAGAATGGAGTGTGTCAAAATTGGGACTTTGTATGGGCGCTGATGATCGCACAGTTGAGCGCCCCACAAACCAAACATCATCATCATCACAACACAATCACGGCACGATGGTTCTGAGAATGCCATCGATGTTAGACATCTTTTTCTACTTTTTTTCAAAGTTCAGTAAACCTTCTTCCTGTTTTCATGCTTAATCTGTGTTTAGTTCTTCACGGACTATGTCGCGTCGACTGTTATTACCGTTAGCGATGGAGATTTCGCAGGGATCTGTGATTGTAGTTGGGGAAGTAGGAAGCAACCGTGGTCTCCTTAAGCAACCATCCCAGCATTTGCCTGGAATGCTATGAGAAACCACGTGAAACCAAATTCGTTATGGCTGGCCATAGAATTGAGCCCAGGTTTTTAAAAGTAGATTTCTATCACACTTCCAGGCTTTGAGCTGGCTAAACGACAAAAGTAAATTATTATTATTTAGGCGTGTTTAAAATCAGCTTATAAGCAACACATAATTTTTTAATTTTTTATTTATACGTTGCTGTGTATATTTTGTGCATTTTTCTATCTATATACATCTTCCGATAAATGTAGTCAAGTTGTTGTAGGTAACAGATAGCATTTAGGCAAGTCCTGATGTTACCATCCCCTTCGTACATTTTTACCATTTTTCCAACATCTCATGTAGACGATTATTTTTTTTCTTTTACCTTCCATACTCAACTCTGGCCTCAGTAACACACACGCAGCATTTTCTGCTTCTCTTTTCATATATTTAATAACGTCATTGATTTTAGGATTTGGTTAGCAAACATGTTATTAATTTTGAGATGCCAGCCTTCTACAGAGTTTGTCGTTCGATGGCGCCGTTTTTAGCAACTCAAGTGTGTTTTCTTCATTTTCCAACCACCTATCTACAAAGTAGTAAAAAACTCAGAAAGCCTGGAGATATCCGGCACCTGTGAGTGTATCTTGAGCCAGCCATCACACACATTTTCAGGCCGCACAAACGACAGCACAGTACACATGCGGTTTTGTTGTCTCACGTTTTCATTTGCTTTGCGTTCATGAGTAAGTCCTAGATCTTGCGCTTTTCTCCAGGCAGATTTTTCCATGTGGACATCCATGCTCTTCGACTGGCAGTAGTTGGGCTGGGTTGTTTGGGGAAGGAGACCAGACAGCGAGGTCATCGGTCTCAGCGAATTAGGGAAGGACGGGGAAGGAAGTCGGCCGTGCCCTTTGAAAGGAACCATCCCGGCATTTGCCTGGAGCGATTTAGGGAAATCAGGATGGCCGGACGCGGGATTGAACCGTCGTCCTCCCGAATGCGAGTCCGGTGTGATGACCTCTGCCTACTGCTGTCTTTACCAACTATGTCCTCTATAAAGCAGTAGTACAACGTCTCTTGCAGAATTCGCTATTGATTTGAAATCTACGGTAACGTTTGCAGGTTTCCATTCTGGATATTTTCCACCAAATTTCGGAAAATACGGATGTCTGTCTCTTTTGTTTTCTTTGGCAATAACGCAAAGACAACTGGATAGATGTTTATTTCATTATCTGTACTCCGAAAGTCGGCGTGAATGGTGTATGCTTTGCAAAAACTGTTTTCTACAGTACTTTAACGTATCATCAATAAGAAAGTCTTGTTTACTTCTTAGAGCTTCTCTTCCTGCTCTGCCGCAGAAAACTGTTACCCTCTCTCCTAATTTGTCGTAGCTTAACAGAAAACTGCTGCCGTCATTCATAGCTAGTAACTCTGCTTTGAATCTAATTCCTTCTCTTCACTGTGGATCACTCTCATTTCCCTGCGATTTCGCCCGCTGGTAGTGGAAAGTGCTCTTGGTTGCTTGCTGCTCTGGTATTTAAGTGACAAAATCATACGCTCGATAATGCAGGCATCCCACCGCTCTGAATATATTTTGGAAATATACGTCTCTTCTTTTCGTGCTCTTCTCTTTGCCTGGTTCAACGTAGTCCTTACTTCCAACCGAGCACTATCCGGAGTTCCACACTGGAGCTCGAGTGGAAGAAGCACCGTCGAGTCCTTGGTTTTAAGTATTCCTCGGCAGTGGTTTGCTTTCTGTCTTGAACAAGGTCACGTCATAATCCTATCTTCTTTCGTTCTCATCATTATGTAAGAATAGCCTTCATACTGGCATAATACCTTACGCGAATGGTCGTTGAAACTTCCATATCGAAACTACTGTGATGGAACTGCAAAAGTCGCACGATGTCAACTCTACGACAGCCGTAGTGGTACTAAGATGTTTGTTCAGACAGTCGGCTACTGTGGTAGTAGAGGTCTATCGGGGCGCAGTTCCACCGTGTCTGGGGAGCAGGTGATTTAGAGTAAGTATGACGGTCCGGGCGCAGGTAAGCCATGACACAAACGGAGCAGATATTGGGCGCAGCTTCCACAGATTTCTGGTTGGATACAAATTTCACTGCGCGCAGTTTTCATGGATTCGTAGCAAGAGCTGTAACTTAGGAAAGGGTGGAAGGACTGATTGGGCCTGGGTTCCAGTTGAAACACAACATATCTGCTGTAAACTGATAAACATGAAATTTAAAAAAAAAAATGGTTCAAATGGCTCTGAGCACTATGGAACTTAACTTCTGAGGTCATCAGTCCGCTAGAACTTGGAACTACTTAAACCTAACTAACCTAAGGACATCACACACATCCATTCCCGATGCAGGATTCGAACCTGCGACCGTAGCGGTCGAGAGGTTCCAGACTGTAGCGCCTAGAACCTCTCGGCCAAGTTACTATCTTCACTCTTATGCGACTGACGTGAAATTTGAACAGACGTCATGTTTCAGATATAGAAACGCGTCTATAAACTTTCGTGTACATCGTACAAATTCTTCTTGGAGTTACAATTTATTTCTGTCATTTTGTTTTCGTTTATACAAGTGTAAAAGTCTGTCATCAGTAATGAGGGACAACAACAGCTGCTTAGAATTGCGGCGTCATCGAATCTTGGCCACGGGAATGTGCATAGCGTTTCATCATGTCATGTAGGCTTGTGAAGCAGTCCTGGATCTTGTCTGTCCGGATGAGCTTAAAGGCTGCCGCTATGTGCGAAAACTGTTTTGTGTGCACCACTTGTTGAGAAAAAATGTGACTGTGCGGGCAGATGAGTAATACTTTCACGATTAGGAAGGGACACAGGCGAAGCGCTTCAGTTGAAGTTACGTTGTTATTTTATCTTATCTATGGGCTAAAGATTGCCATCCATACAGACTGACAAAAATAGCTGCTTAGAACAGCGGCTACACTGAAGTGAAACGGAACTATCTCGTTATTCACACGAAGTAATGAGTGCTATCTATAGAGGATCCCAGATTGACTCCATATTTCCAAAAGGCTTTTGAAATCGGTCTTCGACAGTGGCTTTTAAAAAACTGCGTGACTATGGAGTATCGTCGCTGTCTAGTGTCAAAGGTCACAGTTCGTAGTGAGTAACAGAAAGTCACTCGCGTTTTAATTTTAATAAGTTCTTTATATCTTATTTCTTACTCAATGATTGCGTGTAATTGATGCAGAGCCAAAAGCGAACAAGTTTAAATAAATTAATGAAATTTATCTTCTAGCAACATCGAGTTATCTCTAGTGGGACCACTGTGCTGAAAGTAGCTTCCTTCCTTTACATTAATGCAACCCCATCTGTCTTCCCTCTCTTTCCCCGTGACCCACGGAATTTCATCTTTCCGCAGTTTCCTGGAGCAATCCATCTCTCCTGATGTACTCCCCCCAAAACTTCGCCTTAGTTTGCCTATCAATTTCATTACACTCATCACTTCAGTTTCTGCTCCAACACCATCTCATTTCACGCGCCATTCAACCACCAGCTCTCGATTACCAGACTTTGCTTCCTTGTTTTGAGGTGAGGCCCAGCACAAGTTTCCTCCTCTGTTTCGGGAGGCGCATCGCGATTCAGGCCCGTACACAAAGGAACTTCCGATTTTGCGTTCGGACTGCAGTTCCGAAAACTCGCCTCCACATTCCACTTACCGTTGGTCTCGGTGTACACGTATTTCGAGGCTGCTCTTATTTCGCTTTCTGTTTCACACCAAACGACGTCGTTTCAGTACTTCTCTTTGTTTTGTTGCTTCTCTTATCTCTTCATCTTAAAACATGGACGGCCGATGAGTTCTCCTGCTGCATTCGAAAGAATCACAGGTATTGTATGCACGCAGTTAGACGTCAGATGCTGCACAGAATGGTTTAAAGCTGCATAATGTATCAGAAGATTAATGTCCTAAACCAAAATCGGTAATTTTTGCATTAGAAAACAGCGATGTGAACTAAATTTAAATTTAATAATTGAAAGTGTGTTACTGGTGACTTCTTGTGACCTAAAACCTCTTGATATCTCTCACTCTCAGTATCTCAGCATCATATACAGGGTGTTAAAAAAGGTTCGGCCAAACTTTCAGGAAACATTCCTCACACACAAATAAAGAAAAGATGTTATGTGGACATGTGTCCGGAAACGCTTAATTTCCATGTTAGAGCTCATTTTAGTTTCGTCCACCTACGCTCAATGGAGCACATTATCATGATTTCATACGGGATACTCTACCTGTGCTGCTAGAACATGTGCCTTTACAAGTACGACACAACATGTGGTTCATGCACGATGGAGCTCCTGCACATTTCAGTCGAAGTGTTCGTACGCTTCTCAACAACAGATTCGGTGACCGATGGATTGGTAGAGGCGGACCAATTCCATGGCCTCCACACTCTCCTGACCTCAACCCTCTTTACTTTCATTTATAGGGACATTTGAAAGCTCTTGTCTACGCAACTCCGGTACCAAATGTAAAGACTCTTCGTGCTCGTATTGTGGACGGCTGTGATACAATACGCCATTCTCCAGGGCAGCATCAGCGCATCAGGGATTCCATGCGACGGAGGGTGGATGCATGTGTCCTCGCTAACGGAGGACATTTTGAACATTAACAAAGTGTTTGAAGTCACGCTGGTACGTTCTGTTGCTGTGTGGTCCCATTCCATGATTAATGTGATTTGAAGAGAAGTAATAAAATGAGCTCTTATATGGAAAGTAAGCGTTTCCGGACACATGTCCACATAACATATTTTCTTTCTATGTGTGTGAGGTATGTTTCCTGAAAGTTTGGCCGTACCTTTTGTAGCACTCTGTATAGACGTTTTCAGGAATTAGTAGCTCTGTACATTAATAACTGCCAAATTTCGTGGTCATATGGAGTGATAATAATTATAGATCATTCTTCTTGTGAACGAACTGAGGAGCTCCGCTCAAAGAAAAATAATCATAACAACCGGGAGAGCGGTGTGCAGACCACATGCCTCTCCTATCAGCATCCTCAGCTCAGGATGACACGGCGGTCGGATGGTTCTGATGACGGAGTGCTTCTTGTGAACCGTGTTATGTAAGGCAGGTCCTAGTGGCGGGTTTCTATCTGGATTGCTTCTCGTCTGCGCTGTTCATATGCTTGCTGCCTAATCGTAAAACGTTAACTAGAATCGGACTTCACAGGTCCGTCTATGATGTTTATTTTCTCTATTAGTAACTATACATTTTATTTTAATAAAAGTTTAGGACTCTTCTGAGTTTTATTATGAGTCATAATTTCGGAAAATAATTATAAAATTTATCTATGGCTTCGTGTTAATTTGTTGGTTCACGATTCCGCCCCTACGCCCATTGCCAGTCCCTATGGTTAGAAGCAATTTTTAAACAGTCAGATGTCTGCCTGGGCAACGTCTGTTCGGCATTTGCTGTTGTTGACTCATGTCGTTATTTCTTTAGTGTTACACAGTCCTTCTTGTGACAATCATATGTTTCTTTTCGTGTATTTATTTAATTACAGATGCCTGTTCTACAAACTGAAAATGTTGCGGAGCACTAACAGATGAGGATATAAAGACATTGTCGGAGCAGTGTTGTGATCCTGAAAAGCCACGTAGTGAATTCGAATTTTCCACTGGTGACGATAATGAGATATACGTCGCCGAAAACTCAGAACAACAGGAAGATAATGATGATGAATCCCTTCACCAAGAAGGAGAATAACAATTTACTGCAAATTCTGTTGAGTGTGACTTACTGTTTTCTCGTAATGGGAATGAAATATGAGCTGAAGCCCGTCAGGATAAAATTTCTGGCAGACAGATAAGAAGGACGTATTGAAAGAATACGTGGGACGTAGAAGGTATCTGATTAGGAACTGTGAAGAACAAGAGTCTTGTCCTATGTTTTCTTTCGTGCACCACTCACTGAGAAAAAGAGAAGCATTGTATTATGTTGTTCTGTCGTTTATGGGACTTAACATCTGAGTTCATCAGTCCCCTAGACTTAGAACTATTTAAACCTAACTAACCTAAGGACATCACACACAACCATGTCCGAGGCAGGATTCGAACCTGCGACCGTCGCAGCAGCGCGGTTCCGGACTGAAGCGCCTAGAACCGCACGGCCATAACGGTCCGGTGTCGTTTATGCCTCATTGAGAAAATGTGTAGGTCAACAACAAGGAATGGAGGTATCAGTCAGTTTTCGAGGGTTGAGAATGGCCGACCTCTATTCAGTGTAATTATGTCTCTAACCGCTTCCACGTTATTCTGAGTATGTTGAAGTCTCAAAACGCAGCAGTCGGACGTGAGTATTGGCCAAGTGACGAACTGGAACCAGTCAGAGATGTGATAAACTACGCCAAAGATGCCTACATTCCAGAATGGAGCATGACTGAGGATGAACAGTTGGCCACATTTCGAGGGTCACAGTTCACTTCGATAATACATACTGGTAGATAGGGTATAGAGCTGTGGGTGTGACAGTTCAGCAAGATACTGCTAGAAGATGAAAGTGTGTTTGAGAAAGACGAAAAATCAGAGCCGCGCTACTAGGGGATAATATTGTGAAAACAGTGGTGATTAAGCTTGAAAAGTCTGGACATAATACCACTTGTGGTAGTTTTTCTTCCACGTCTGTCACTTTACCTCCTTATTTGTTGTCAAAAGATCCGATACTAGTCGGTACGAACAGACAAAAAGTGAACTGTTGGTAGTCTCTTACGCCTCTAAGAAGGGCAAACTTGTTACCGTCTTTAGCCCTTCTAATGAATTCTCTGATTACTACTTTGTTTTGTGGTTTTGTTTCTGATGAAAGTCTTTGTGTGTTGTGAATGCAGCTTGCCGCTAACTTGGTGTAATGTTTGTCTGTACAGAAGTGTATCTGTCGTCTTTATCGTTCCTTCACTCTCACACCTGAATCAGTACAGTAAAGTCAGGGCTTCGTGTATTATGATTGGCTGATCCGTAAAAGGACAGACAAACAATTATACTACTGGAGGATTCCAAGTAATTTCTAGAATTACATTCACTCTCTCTCTCTCTCTCTCGAATTTATATGTGTGCAATGCCAATATAAATTACTTGAGATCAGCCTGGTCGAATCTCCGGTAGAGCCCTTCGTCTTAATACTCGGCGGCGGTCTTGCTAGAAAAAATCTTTACATTTGTTATTATTATTTAGCGCTGCATTCAGTTGGGAAAATCGATCGTTTGAACAATTCGTTCAGTTTACGACAGATCTAATATTTCAGATGTGGACGAAGCCTTTTTGGACGATTTATAAAACTCATAGATTGCAGGTTCTCTTCGTCACAGCTGAAACTTCCCAATTAATTACAGGCCTAGACAATCATCAATGATTCATACAGAGAACTCATTCTTCATTCACTCTGTAATAAAATGGTCACAAACCTTATTTCTGCTGAAAGATGTATATTGAATCCTTTTTAATTACAGGTTCGGTTTCCGTGTATTTTAAGTCTCAGGAAATTTACTTTTTTTATAGGTTTATCATTTCTTTATCTATCCCGCTATCGGCACAAATTTCCCTTGTTCGCTTTAGTGCGAAGAAGAGTGCCTAAACTTCTTTAGGAATCCAAAAATCCTCCCACCGATATTTCCGAAACTGTTCCCTTCTCTCTCTCTCTCTAAACTATATTAACCATGGAGTATATATATCTGTACCTCTGTTGTTCCAGAGAATAAACGTACTAGAAAAATACCTTGGCGTCGACGAGCTGTCGGCGCATATCTTACTAGAAAATCTGATCAGATACTTTTCAAACGTAAATAAATGTGGATGATTTGATTGATCACTATTAATTAGTGCGTGGTAGAGGGTAATTTTCCGTGGGGATATTACAATGCCCCTCGCAGCGAGCGAAGTTTGTGAGCTCAATTTTGATTCACCGAACACACTTCGCGAGCTATCTATTAGCGTGGATAACCCGGAAGTGATGATTGTCAGTCCTCCGACTGAAAAAGAATATTCTGTTGGAGACAGACGAAGAAAATAAATGTGGAAAACAGAAGAAATGAAGAGACAGGTACCGCGACTGTATTGCTTTTACGTGCATCTCGGTGTTATGTTTGCTGTGCACAACCAAGGACGATGATCTTTCATGAACTGTTGTCAGGGTCTACCCATTCGGGAACTTTCTTAAGCAGGGAAACCTTGGAAAACCTCTTAAGCTTAGACCCCCAGCCTACGGTACATAGAAGATAGGAAAGCCTATAGAAGAACAAAAATAATTTTGAAATTTATCTCTAAAGAAAAGATAGAGATCAATTTGTATCACGATTTGGAAAAGGGTAGTTTGTGCCTCTAGCAAAAAAAAAAAAAAAACTTTTTACAATAAATAACGTGAATTTGCGTTTTACAATCTTGCTCCTAGTACAATATCTTGCGGTGCTAAACTCCTCCAGGTCTTGCATGTTCCCGACGTCCACATTTGTAGTCGGTCTTCTACGCGGCCCCCTTTGTAGTTGATCTTCTACGCGGCCCACAATGGGAAGAGTAGAAGGAACAGGGATACTCGAATTCACATGCAACATTCATTCCAAAAGAATTAGCAATGACCAAAAGGGAAACTCTTCCTGTAAGAGAACTGATTAAGTTGCACCATCCAAGATTCTCCTTTTTGAAAGCAAAATCCTTATGGCTTCATGGATCCTTTTTGTTACGACGTATTTCAATGAATTCAACTCTTAATTAATGATGTTGCCAAAAGCATCATCCGATTTACTTTCGTTTGAATACTCCTTTTTACTTTGCCTCCCCACTTGTACTTAGAAATCCAAACGCTTTAACAGATTTTCTATGACTGACCTGTTCTTCGTAATTTAAAGGATTCATGTAACTTACTATAGATTTTGGATTCAAATCATCGAATAATGGAAAGTGTAGTTCATTTTATACCAAGACATCATCCATATTTCCTTAATAAGTCATATAATTTAGCTATCCTCAAAACTTTTTATTCTAAACACATATATTTCTTCGCTTTAGTGCTGAAATGTAAAAATTATTAGCATTGAGGAATGCGGATTCGCTTCTTTCATTTACTCTCTGATTCATACTGCGTTCATCCATGCTCATCTATGGAAATGGATTTTTCAAACATAATTCCCAAACGAACACAAACCATTAAACAACTATTAATTCTATGGATATTACTTTTTTTTTATTCATTAATAAATTAAAAACTCTTAACTTCTAATTATAACACCTATTCCTTTTAAAGTTCAACATGAATCAGTTTATCCTCGCGTTTGGTGCGAGTCTCTTATAAAGCATATCTGTGTCGTCTCTATCGATTTTAATTCTCGCGCCGACGTCAACTGTTTTGCGCGGGAAATTGTTTTTGCGGCGTTAACCGTCACTCACGATTCACTACCACAACACATCCCTTCACACGTTTACCCATCTAAGCGTTCACATGAGATTATATATGAATATTCACTTTAAACCTTTTTTTTTTTTTTTTGATTATTCAGCGTCATTTGCGGGAAACATTTCATTCTTCTCGCCGGTCAGTCAGATACTTTATACATCTTGATCACATTAGCAAAGCTAAAGTTCTATGTTCACTCAAACCACAGGTGAAGCCTATCTCCACTATCCTTTTTACAACACTCAATAGTAATAATTAGTCACTATTTCTATATTCTATGTCATTGATTAACTACTTCACTTTAAAGGTTTTTAACACTACACACACACAGTTTATTTTTATATTTTTTACGAGCGTTCATCTCTGTCACTCGGAACACCATTCCTCCCTATCTCCCATTCTTCA
The DNA here is from genome assembly GCF_023898315.1 of Schistocerca nitens. Classification (NCBI taxonomy): domain Eukaryota; kingdom Metazoa; phylum Arthropoda; class Insecta; order Orthoptera; family Acrididae; genus Schistocerca; species Schistocerca nitens. The sequence continues at coordinate 28,661,826 of NC_064614.1, forward strand.
TTATATCTTTTTAAGTCATTGTGAGGAAATACCCCTTTTATTTTGTTCGATCCCGTGTATGCTTTTGGCACGACCAACAATGGTGAGCAGTATGGGCTTGTAGTGGGTTCGATCAAACCCCATTTCAACATGCGATCTATTTCTTTTTGAACTTGAGCCTTTAACCTCCAGGGAACAGGATAGAAAGTTCGACAATATGTTTCGTGCGGCTTAACGTAGAGATGGCATATGTATCCTTTAATCACTCCTGGCCTTTCATCAAACACGTTTTCATAAACTAATAATAATTCTTTGAGCTGCTTCTTCTGATCTTCAGTGATGCAGTCGGATTCATTTAACTTCTCATACACTAATTGAGCGAAATCTCCTTTGACTTGGAACTCATTATTTGCGTGCTGTTTAGAATTCTGTGCAGTCCTGATTACTTGCACACTGATCCCACTATTATATTTTCTGGTAAGGCTTTCTTTTTTCAACAAGTCCAACTCAATTTCTTGTTTATTTATATTTAACCAAATTTTTCCTGTTTTAAAATCTATTCTGCATCCGTATTGACGTAGGCTGTCGACTCCGATAATGCAGTCTACCACCAAATTTTTCACAACAAGGAATGTGCTTAATATTGCTACATTTCCTACTTCTACACTAAGTAGTGACTGCACTTTTACATTCGCCGATCGAGCCCCAACGGCGCCTATTATTCTGCAATTTTGAACTGGAAAAATTGGTACTCTTCTTATATTTCTGATCTTGTTGAATAGAGCCTCCGAAATAACATTTGTGGTTGCAGCTGTGTCTAAAACCGCCACTATAGGTACAGTCTCCAAAATGACTTGCACTTCGGCTACTGCCACCTGTTCCTTATCCTCATCTTTGGGTTCTAAGTCCTCGGTCAATTCATCTGCCAGTAATCGTTCATCATTGTACGTTAGCATTGGTACACATATCCTGTTGCCCCTCAACCTATTGTTGACCGCTCCTCCGGGGCACGAGTGGGTCCTTACAAGTTTGTTGGATTTTGATTCGCCTGGTGGTTGACATCGTCCGTTACTTCGGTAATTACCGGTTGATTCGTAGATGTCCGTCCCCACTGATGTTGGTTGTTGGAGTTTATTCCCCCCGGTTGATTCCACTTTCTATTACCGTTATTATTCCAAGCTTGCGGTCTGAAATTCCTTTCGTTCCCCCATACGGGATTGTATCGTTTCCCATTCCTGTTATTCCTTGGATAGCCCCTCGCAAGACTATTGCCGGTATTATTGTTGAGATTTTGAGGGGTTTCTCCACTATTTATCGATCTCTGTGCGTTCCCTTGCCTACCATTTGCCGGAAGTTCTATCTCCCTTTACTGGAATCTGTTATTACGTGCTTTCTGGCTGTTCTCTTCTATAATGTCTATATGATCTAACGTCGTGAGGAACGACTCCAGGTCTTTATCGTTGCCGTAAATTAATTGATTCCGGATGCTAGTTGGTAATCTTGCCTTAAGTATGTTTATTATGTCTGGCAAAGGCATAGGTCTGTCCCAATATCTTGTTTTATTTATATATTTTTCAAAATACTTCCTAAGGCTTCCTTTCGAAAAAGAGAAAGGCTCTGGGTAGAGCACCTCCTGCCTTAGGCGTTCCTGTACCCCTTCTGACCAGAATTTTGCTAAGAACGCTTTTTCAAAATCTTCATAGGTCGAGCAAACAGAAGTCATGTCCGAGGCCCAGATCGCCCCCGAACCTTGTATATACCCAGTAACGAAACTGATCTTCTGCCACTCCGACCAATTTCTGGGTAGCACTCCTCTAAAACTTCGAATAAAAACAATCGGATGCACCCCCCTTTTGTCAGTGTTAAAAATCTGAAATTGCCGATGCTTTATCATTTTTTCTTCGGCATGACAAAGGCTTTCGTAATCTCCATCCGCTAAAACGTCACGCGAACAACTAGCTCGTGGCAATTTGATATTCGAGTTACTTACACATGTCGGTATTGTGTGCGAATGTGCAGTAACTGGCTCTATAGTCGCTGACAACTTCTGCTGTCGGCCTGTATTCATTTGTTCTGAGCCTTGTTGTGAAACGCGTATCGACTCTTCTATCGTTTGTTTCCAATGCTCGAAATCAGCACCTAACTGCTGTCGCACTTCCTCAAGTCCTTTCGCAAACAAATTCTCTTCCTGTTTGCCGCATAGACTCTGGAATGCTGCTTTAACATTTTGCTCAACGTTTTCACACATTAGCCTTTTGTTTTCTAATGTGATTTCGGATAATTTACCCGTTAATACATTAATCTGGTGGTCAATAACGTCTTGACGTTCTGTCAGATGTTCTACACTTTCCTTTAGGTTCGTCTGCGTACGTGCCAATTCCGGAAGTTGCGCAATTGCACATGACATGGCATCTTGCTTTTGTACTAACTGCGGAACCATTTCCACCTGTTCCCGTACGGTATCTATCTTAATAGCCACGTACTCCTTCATTTCTACACGAACGCGTTGAGTAGATTCCTCACATTGAGCTTTAACCAATTCGATTTGTGCAGTTAATTTTCGTTCCGTCTCTTCGGCCTGATCTTTTAGTTCCTTTGTCTTTTCCTCTATCCGCTGCTCTAATTCGGAAAAACTATCATGTAACTGCTGCTTAATCTCAGCTTTCAAATTTTCCTGCCCTTCAGTAACTGAAGCTAATTTTGTATTCAAATGGTTTTGCCCTTCAGTAACTGAGGCTAATTTCGCGTTAATGTCGGTTTTCATATTATTCATACTCTCCGTTATCATTTGCATCTGTCTCATTATAATTACTAATGGATCTAATCCATGTTGCATCCCTGCTGTTACATCTCCAGCCGTGTCTACCGGGCGTTCTATTGCGCTATCTGTAGCGATCGGTTCTACAACACTTCTTACTACCTCATTATCATCGGTGCTCACAGCTGAAGGCTGTTGCGTGTTGCTCTGCTCTGCTTGACTCATCTTAAACATTGCCCTAGTTAAAACCATATAAATGTTCTACAGTCAAGATTTATATATATCTCCCTTCACACAAGAATACTTTCGTATAGTACTTATACGGTTAAATGCAACTAGGGCAGGTCAATCAAACTACGTCTTTTATGAACACAATTAGTAAATGGTCAAATCTACGTTTACTTCCAGAATACTAGCAAGCTTTAATTAAAAAAATTATAGATCTGGCCTTTTGTCTGCGCCCTGCGTGCTGTATATCTGTGGATCCAAGTAATTCGACTGCGAGTATTTCTTCTCTTTTTTTTTTTTTTTTTCAAGTTAGGTTGTCTCGTCGTCGTTCACATGAAACAAAGAACAAAATTATTTTAACAACGTCCAAAAACGTGTCCTGTCACGGATTGGCCATTCTAATGAATTCTCTGATTACTACTTTGTTTTGTGGTTTTGTTTCTGATGAAAGTCTTTGTGTGTTGTGAATGCAGCTTGCCGCTAACTTGGTGTAATGTTTGTCTGTACAGAAGTGTATCTGTCGTCTTTATCGTTCCTTCACTCTCACACCTGAATCAGTACAGTAAAGTCAGGGCTTCGTGTATTATGATTGGCTGATCCGTAAAAGGACAGACAAACAATTATACCACTGGAGGATTCCAAGTAATTTCTAGAATTACATTCACTCTCTCTCTCTCTCTCTCGAATTTATATGTGTGCAATGCCAATATAAATTACTTGAGATCAGCCTGGTCGAATCTCCGGTAGAGCCCTTCGTCTTAATACTCGGCGGCGGTCTTGCTAGAAAAAATCTTTACATTTGTTATTATTATTTAGCGCTGCATTCAGTTGGGAAAATCGATCGTTTGAACAATTCGTTCAGTTTACGACAGATCTAATATTTCAGATGTGGACGAAGCCTTTTTGGACGATTTATAAAACTCATAGATTGCAGGTTCTCTTCGTCACAGCTGAAACTTCCCAATTAATTACAGGCCTAGACAATCATCAATGATTCATACAGAGAACTCATTCTTCATTCACTCTGTAATAAAATGGTCACAAACCTTATTTCTGCTGAAAGATGTATATTGAATCCTTTTTAATTACAGGTTTATCATTTCTTTATCTATCCCGCTATCGGCACAAATTTCCCTTGTTCGCTTTAGTGCGAAGAAGAGTGCCTAAACTTCTTTAGGAATCCAAAAATCCTCCCACCGATATTTCCGAAACTGTTCCCTTCTCTCTCTCTCTCTAAACTATATTAACCATGGAGTATATATATCTGTACCTCTGTTGTTCCAGAGAATAAACGTACTAGAAAAATACCTTGGCGTCGACGAGCTGTCGGCGCATATCTTACTAGAAAATCTGATCAGATACTTTTCAAACGTAAATAAATGTGGATGATTTGATTGATCACTATTAATTAGTGCGTGGTAGAGGGTAATTTTCCGTGGGGATATTACACCCTCCTCAAGACTAACCAACTGCGTCACCTTTAGAAGTTAAGGAGCCTGAAGGTACAATGCCACAAAAGGTGCCGTTGACACCACGACCAGAAGAAGCGGTGCTACAGTGTGAAGAGGAAAAATGGCGCTTGGTTGGTGGTTTTCTTCACCGTAGTGGATGAAAGTGTAATGAATGCATGCATAATTTGGATAACGCTTGCTACCAATAAAAGATGATACGTCGGACTTTTATCATCAATTTGGCAAAGAAACTAGACAGGCTATAAAAGTCAATGAATTCATTAGCTGCAAGAGCTCCAGGAAGCGGAGCGAAACTTCCATCTACACAAAGGAGAAGATGTGCTTATTTTGTAGAGACGAAGGACAAAAACATCAAACAAAGTTGAGAGTGCACCAAACCTCTATGATCGGAACATACAGCTGTTGTGCGTGGACCCTAAGCCAATTTTCAATAAGAATTGTATAATAACACTTGTTGTAAATCGAGAATAAATGGTGGATCCTTTACAAACCACCAGCATAACTATTAAATAAATGTTTTTCATGTAAACTTTAAATAAATAAAAGCATTTATGCCTCAAATGCTGTTCACGTCATGTGTTGTTGTTGTGGTCTTCAGTCCTGAGACTGGTTTGATGCAGCTCTCCATGCTACTCTATCCTGTGCAAGCTTCTTCATCTCCCAGTACCTACTGCAACCTACATCCTTCTGAATCTGCTTAGTGTATTCATCTCTTGGTCACCCTCTACGATTTTTACCCTCTACGCTGCTCTCCAATACTAAACTGGTGATCGCTTGACGCCTCAGAACATGTCCTACCAACCGGTCCCTTCTTCTAGTCAAGTTGTGCCACAAATGTCTCTTCTTCCCAATTCGATTCACCGAGCGAGGTGGCGCAGTGGTTAGACACTGGCCTCGCATTCGGGAGGACGACGGTTCAATCCCGCGTCCGGCCATCCTGATTTAGGTTTTCCGTGATTTCCCTAAATCGCTCCAGGCAATTGCCGGGATGGTTCCTTTCAAAGGGCACGGCCGACTTCCTTCCCCGTCCTTCCATAATCCGATGAGACCGATGACCTCGCTGTCTGGTCTCCTTCCCCAAACCAACCAACCAACCCAATTCGATTCAGTACCTCCTCATTAGTTATGTGATCTACCCATCTAATCCTCAGCATTCATCTGCAGCACCACATTTGGAAAGCTTCTATTCTCTTCTTGTCTAAACTATTTTCGTCCATGTTTCACTTCCATACATGTCTACACTCCATACAAATACTTTCAGAAAGGACTTGCTGACACTTAAATCTATACTCGGTGTCAACAAATTTCTCTCCTTCAGAAACGCTTTCCTTGCCATTGCCAGTCTACATTTTATATCCTCTCTACTGCGTCTATCATCAGATACTTTTTTCCCCAAGTAGCAAATCTCATCTACTACTTTAAGTGTCTTATTTCCTAATCTAATTCCCGTAGCATCACCCGATTTAATTAGAGTAAAATCCATTATCCTCGTTTTGCTTTTGTTGATATTCATCTAATATCCTCCTTCCAAAACACTGTCCATTCCATTCAACTGCTCTTCCAGGTCGTTTGGTGTCTGACAGAATTACAATGTCACCGGCGAACCTCAAAGTTTTTATTTCTTCTCCATGGATTTTAATTCCTACTCCAAAGTTTTGTTTTGTTTCCTTTACTGCTTGCTCAATATACAGATTGAATAACATCGGTGATACGCAAAAACACTGTCTCACTCAATTCCCAATCCTGCTTCCCTTTCATGCCCTTGACTCTTATAACTGCCATCTGGTTTCTGTACAAATTGTAAATAGCCTTTCGCTCTCTTTATTTGACCCCTGCCACCTTCAGTCATAAGTAGTCAAAGTAGTGTCAGTTTATGTCAATGTAAACAACACGCGCCTGAGAGGCCTGACTGATAGGTAACATTACACATATTTTCTAGTAAGTAAAGGGTTAAGTTGCTAAATTGTACTTCTCGGGACTGTTAAAGACCCTTTATGTAGCAGGTTTCAGTGAAGAACAGAATATTCGCTGAATGCGACAGCGCGACCAAACCAGAAAGGAAAATATCATATAGGCGCTTAGCCTAGTCTCTGTGGCTTCTGGTATATACCTAATTTATTTTATTACTATAGATCGCATGTGTCTCTTGTAGAAAAAATGTATGCAAAACAGATGCGACTGCCCCCTGCGTGGCCTGACACCTAGCGACAAGGACCATGAGCCACAAAAAATGCACAATACCGATGTATTCAGGACTGCAGCACGTATCTTGATATGAAACTTCCTGGCAGATTAAAACTGTGAGCCCGACCGAGACTCGAACTCGGGACTTCTGCCTTTCGCGGGCAAGTGCTCTACCAACTGAGCTACCGAAGCACGACTCACGCCCGCTACTCACAGCTTTACTTCTGCCAGTACCTCGTCTCCTACTTTCCAAACTTTACAGAAGCTCTCCTGCGAACCTTGCAGAACTAGCACTCCTGAAAGAAAGGATATTGCGGAGACATGGCTTAGCCACAGCCTGGGGGGTGTTTCCAGAATGAGATTCTCACTCTGCAGCGGAGTGTGCGCTGATATGAAACTTCCTGGCAGATTCTGTAAAGTTTGGAAGGTAGGAGACGAGATACTGGCAGAAGTAAAGCTGTGAATACCGAGCCTGAGTCGTGCTTCGGTAGCTCAGATGGTGGAGCACTTGCCCGCGAAAGGCAAAGGTCCCGAGTTCGAGTCTCGGTCGGGCTCACAGTTTTAATATGCCAGGAAGTTTCATATCAGCGCACACTCCGCTGAAGAGTGAGAATCTCATTCTGGACGTATCTTGATATTTTCTGGAACCAAGACCTACCTTGTTACGCTGAAAACTGCATCTAACGGAGAAAATATTTAGTCTGCCGAAGGCAGCTTATAGTAAGATTGATTCTGCTGAAGGCAGATCTTTTGCGATAAGCACGGCACGCGTCGGCTACTAATGTTAACAACGGCCAGATGAGTGCCTACTAAGGTGAACATAAAATATAGCGAGACTGAGAGATGACTTCAGGAGGAAAACAATTTTTGAGTGATTTGAAATTAATTTCACTCATTATTCAATAAATAGACATGAAAAGTCACGAACATTAGACACGACTGTCCTCCAAGGATTGGATTGGATTGTTTGGGGGAAGAGACCAAACAGCGAGGTCATCGGTGTCGTCGGATTAGGGAAGGACGGAGAAGGAAATCGGCCGTCACCTTTCAAAGGAGAACCATCCCGGCATTTGCCTGGAGTGATTTAGGGAAATCACGGAAAACCCAAATCCGGATGGCCGGACACGGGATTGAACCGTCGTCCTCCGGAATGCGAGTCCAGTGTGCTAAAGTCCTACAAGGGATCACATGAATATACCGTACCACATATTCACAACAGCAGAAAATTAATCCCAAATGCTTACAGAGATTCATAATAGTATTTAATGAGAAGGAGAGTAAAGTGAAGAGCAACTTATGTATGTAAATGACTCAAGGAAAAATAGACACTAATCCTCGCAAAGTCAGACAAAGACGCGATTCGAATACACGAATACACAGAAATACACATTTGCAAACCTGAAAAACTTGTAACAGAGCTTTACACCATTGCAACGCCTGCAAATATCGGTCTCCCGTGAACGATGCAACTTGGAAATGCCAACCTCGGTAATGCACGAGACGAAATGTATGAACATCGTGAAGTCAGCAGGTAGAACGATGTTAACAGCTTCAGGCGGCGACACAGGATGAGCGTCTCCACGCTGCCCTGTGCCACAAGCAACCTGATTGGCTGACAAAGCTGCACGCCCGAAATACAGGTTGCGTGCTGTTTTTTTCCTCACTGTGGAACGAAAGAAACGACTCCTCCAGCACATGGGACAATGGCCTATATAATTTATAAGTCGCATGAGTGACTCGCAGATCGCGTATAGATACATATTGTGAATAACGTTTCTAACAGGCGGCTTTCAAGCCTATTAGAAACGCGGGAAAAAATCAGGAGTAATGGGGGTTGCATGTGGTCGGAAGATTTCATATAACGACAAGCACACCCTTAGAAAGCAATCCCGTTTGTTTCCTCCTAATCTCCTTCTGCAAATGCCTCAGGGAGACAAAATAATGGGCTGTATTTTCTCCATGGGTGAGAAAATCAAATATCAGCACACTCTGAGTGTTCCAAGGGGCTGTGACGGATATCGTTGTCTTTAATTTTCTTTTTGGGGGGGGGGGGGGGGGGGCAGGGGGAAGTGAGGGATGTCTCCAAGAAATCAAGAAATTGATGCTTTCTTCGCCTGAAATGTCACATGATGCACTCAAGTTCTCTTCCCGGTGACGAATGGCTACAGGGGCGAAACACGCACTGTCTGTTATCGCATATCCAATAAATTACTAATGGAGATGTAGTGTTCGTGTGCTGTCTCAGATGCATGCTGTTATCGGCTCGATTTAAATATTACTATCAGAAGTGGAAGCACTTGGCCACACTGAACTTTGTCCGTTTCCCACATCTTTTATCCCTTTAAGAAATTCTGGCGCCAAAACCACATCTTTTCTGAATAGGTTCGAAACCGCGCCATTTTCCCTTGAGATTACACTCGCTCATAAACTTCCTCTGGCTGTCAATGAATTACAGCTGGGGTCGCTGCCTTTGAAAGCCGAGTCTTTATAGAACTTCGCGCTTCAGTCACTGACTGTGTGCGTCAACGGCTCCGTCATGAAACAGTATTCCGAAGCGAAAATATACAGCTACCTTCAACTACCGGGGTCGTTTGAAAGCTTTGATCTTCTCTTCTGTCTAGACATGGAATTTAATTACAAGGGATAATTATACAACTGTCAAATCGCTTGCTAGCGTACCATCCTCCTGACAAGGACGGGCGTCGATGCTTAACTTGAAGAATCAGCTGTGAACCACTTCTAAGTGTATTGGACACCACAAATCATATTTCACGTCTTGTGTCGATAGAAAGAAAAAGAGATTATCACTCCATTTTTACAGGACTCAATTATTATCACTCCATTTTTACAGGACTCAATACAGACAATTCACTACTTTACATAGAACTCACCCATCTAAAAAATAACAATAATTAATAAGTAAAAAATAAGAATAATCCCAAAATATGGGATACAAGATGCGGTGAAGGTTAAGATTTTGGGATCGCAGGTGAATGACAACGATAAATCGATAATAGAATAATGAAGTGCCTTAGTTAAACAAAGTCTGCAGTACACGTAATAACCAGTGTAGAAGATTTAAAAACAAATAAATTAGTTTATTCTGAGTATTTTCTTTCACTAACTTGTTACCGATTCATTTTTTGTGAATTCTCAAAGGTGTGGAAGTTTGTTCTCACACCACTTATTGCCCGAACCGCCCGTTTCTGGGACAAAAATGTCCTTTTAGAATGGGAAGAGTTACCCCAAAATACACTGCTGGCCACCGTAAACGCAACACCAAGAAAGACAAGAGGTAGCACAACAAGATTTATTTTGTAGATAACATGTTGACCAAGTATCAAATGATTACGTTTACAGACGTCTGTGACATGTCGTTCCTGCCAGAATCAGTAGCCAGAGTAGCCGCCATTGATTAGATTAGATTAGATTATATTATATTAATACTATTTCCATGGATCATGAATACGATATTTCGTAATGATGTGGAACGAGTCGAATTTTCCAATACATGACATAATTATCTTAATTTAACAACATACTTAAGTTAATATAACAACTTTATTTTTTCTATTTTTTGTTTTTCTTTATTTTTATTTTTATTTCTTTATTTTTTTAAATATTTTTTTTTCTTTTTTTCTTAATTTATATCTAAAAATTCCTCTATGGAGTAGAAGGAGTTGTCATTCAGAAATTCTTTTAATTTCTTCTTAAATACTTGTTGGTTATCTGTCAGACTTTTGATACTATTTGGTAAGTGACCAAAGACTTTAGTGCCAGTATAATTCACCCCTTTCTGTGCCAAAGTTAGATTTAATCTTGAATAGTGAAGATCATCCTTTCTCCTAGTATTGTAGTTATGCACACTGCTATTACTTTTGAATTGGGTTTGGTTGTTAATAACAAATTTCATAAGAGAGTATATATACTGAGAAGCTACTGTGAATATCCCTAGATCCTTAAATAAATGTCTGCAGGATGATCTTGGGTGGACTCCAGCTATTATTCTGATTACACGCTTTTGTGCAATAAATACTTTATTCCTCAGTGATGAATTACCCCAAAATATGATGCCATACGAAAGCAATGAGTGAAAATAGGCGTAGTAAGCTAATTTACTAAGATGTTTATCACCAAAATTTGCAATAACCCTTATTGCATAAGTAGCTGAACTCAAACGTTTCAGCAGATCATCAATGTGTTTCTTCCAATTTAATCTCTCATCAATGGACACACCTAAAAATTTGGAATTTCTACCTTAGCTATATGCTTCTGATTAAGGTCTATATTTATTAATGGCGTCATAACATTCACTGTACGGAACTGTATGTACTGTGCCTTATCAAAATTCAGTGAGAGTCCGTTTACAAGGAACCACTTAGTAATTTTCTGAAAGACAGTATTGACAATTTCATCAGTTAATTCTTGTTTGTCAGGTGTGATTACTATACTTGTATCATCAGCAAAGAGAACTAACTTTGCCTCTTCATGAATATAGAATGGCAAGTCATTAATATATAATAAGAACAACAAAGGACCCAAGACTGACCCTTGTGGAACCCCATTCTTGATAGTTCCCCAGTTTGAGGAATGTGCTGATCTTTGCATGTTACGAGAACTACTTATTTCAACTTTCTGCACTCTTCCAGTTAGGTACGAATTAAACCATTTGTGCACTGTCCCACTCATGCCACAATACTTGAGCTTGTCTAGCAGAATTTCATGATTTACACAATCAAAAGCCTTTGAGAGATCACAAAAAATTCCAATGGGTGGTGTTCGGTTATTCAGATCATTCAAAATTTGACTGGTGAAAGCATATATGGAATTTTCTGTTGAAAAACCTTTCTGGAAACCAAACTGACATTTTGTTAGTACTTCATTTTTACAGATATGTGAAGCTACTCTTGAATACATTACTTTCTCAAAAATTTTGGATAAAGCTGTTAGAAGGGAGATTGGACGGTAATTGTTGACATCAGATCTATCCCCCTTTTTATGCAAAGGTATAACAATAGCATATTTCAGTCTATCAGGGAAAATGCCCTGTTCCAGAGGGCTATTACACAGGTGGCTGAGAATCTTACTTATCTGTTGAGAACAAGCTTTTAGTATTTTGCTGGAAATGCCATCAATTCCATGTGAGTTTTTGCTTTTAAGCAAGTTTATTATTTTCCTAATTTCAGAGGGAGAAGTGGGTGAGATTTCAATTGTATCAAATTGCATAGGTATGGCCTCTTCCATTAACAGCCTAGCATCTTCTAATGAACACCTGGATCCTACTACATCCACAACATTTAGAAAATGATTATTAAAAATATTTTCAACTTCTGACTTTTTTTTCGTAAAGTTTTCATTCAATTTGATGGTAATACTGTCTTCCTGTGCTCTTGGTTGACCCGTTTCTCTTTTCATAATATTCCAAATTGTTTTAATTTTATTATCAGAGTTGCTGATTTCAGACATGATACACATACTCCTGGATTTTTTAATAACCTTTCTTAATATAACACAGTAGTTTTTATAATTTTTGATAGTTTCTGGGTCACTACTCTTTCTTGTTGTCAGATACATTTCCCTTTTCCGGTTACAAGATATTTTTATACCCTTAGTAAGCCATGGTTTGTTACAAGGTTTCTTACGAGTATATTTAACTATTTTCTTGGGGAAGCAGTTTTCAAATGCATTTACAAAAATGTCATGAAATAAATTATATTTTAAATTGGCATCTGGTTCACGGTACACCTCTTCCCAGTCTAACTGCTGTAGGCTTTCCCTGAAATTTGCAATTGTTAAATCGTTGACTGAACGTACTACTTTGGAGAACTGTTTAGTATTGCTGAATGGAGCTATGTCATATATTGTAACTAGCTGTGCACCATGATCAGAAAGACCATTCTCAACAGGCTGAGCATTTATCTGGTTAAACTTATCTTGGTCTATAAAGAAGTTATCTATCAGTGAGCTGATATCTTTTACCACCCAAGTAGGAAAATCAATAACAGGTGTCAAATTGAAAGAACCGAGTAATACTTCAAGGTCATTTTTCCTATTACCCTCTTTCAGAGAATCTACATTGAAGTCCCCACAAATAATAATTTGCTTCCCCCTGTCTGACAGATAGCACAACAAGGAGTCCAAATTTTTCAGAAATAGATGAAAATTTCCTGATGGGGACCTATATACAGTTACAATTATAAATGTGCCTTTATTTAATTTAAGCTCACAGGCACATGCTTCTATATGTTTCTCTACACAAAACTTTTTTGTTTCTATACTTTTTGCACAATGATAACTTTTGACATATATGGCAACTCCTCCTTTCTCCATATTTTCTCTCATTACATGTGCAGAGAGCTTATATCCACTTACATTTACCTTATCCATATCAGTAACAATGTGATGCTCAGACAGGCATAGTATATCTATTTCATTCTCAGCTTCTAAATCTTCTAAACAAACCAGAAGCTCATCTACTTTATTCTTTAAACTCCCAATATTTTTATGAAATATACTTACATTATTTTTAATTATACTTTTATGAGAACCTTTCCTTATTCTAACATTTGCAGTACTCTCCTGTCTGAGTTTCTCATTGTGCTTAGGCCTAGTTCCTATACCAGTGGTCACATGGTGTTCAGAGAGGCAGATTATGTCAACTGGGTTGGGTGACTTTAATTCATCAATGCAATTACCTAGGACTGAGATACAACTTGGTGGAGATAAAATTTCTGGTGATTGGTGAAAATTTATAATTGATAGCTGTGATTGGTGATCCAATGTGCTAGAATTGTGCTGTTTAATTTCTTTCCTAAACTGAAGATTTGTTTCAATCCTGACCTCTCGTAGAACTTGACATCTTTCTGTCTTACCTATCGTAAAAAAGGTGCTGCTCCAACACATGTAACCACTGGTATTTTACCATTCATGGCAGTGCCTCCACCCTTAAATTTCCTGCTATTACCCCAGCCAGTTTCCCCTTCCCTTTCCTGTTGAGATGTTGGCCGTGCCTGGTATAGTCCCACCTACTGAGATAATCAACAGGAACCACACCAATATGAGCCCCCGCACCCGACCCAAGCAGCCGTTCCAACTCCAAATTAACTCTCCCAACAGAAGAGTTCAAATGAGGCCGGTCATGGCGTCTCAGGACAGATACAAATTCAACATTGGTGTGTCTCGATGCCGACGCAATCTTTACCAGGTCACACTCTATACTGTACCCAGGATCTCTGTCGATGCTGTTCCCTGGCCCTCCCACAATAACCACGGTGTCTTCCCTGGTAAATCCTTTACAGAGTGAACCTAAATCCTCTGTCATCTGATCCAGACTAGCACTTGGTTTGAAAAAATTTGTGACCTGGTATTCTGGTCCTAATTCCTCCTGCAGAAGTTGGCCTACACCTCTGGCATGAGAACTGCCTAACAACAAAACTTTCTTCCTTTTCGATGACTTTCCTACATTCTTTTTCAATTTCCTATTGAAATTCTGTTGTGTCCTGTCTACACCTACCTCTGCTTGAGGCTCATCAGTTTCTAACTGAAGCAACAGGTCAAACTTATTTTTGACATTCACCACAAAACTGTCAGACTTAGTTCTAGGCCTGTTCCTTCTGCTACCTGTTGCCACTTCCCACCTCTCTTTGCCCTTCTCTCTCCTTAACCTGTCCAGATCTTCCCTAGCCTGATCTAGCTCAGCCTGAAGGGCAGCAATTTTCCGCTCCTTTTCCACTATCTTCCTATCTCTGCTGCAAATCCTACATAACCACTGATGAGCCTGATCCACTTTCCCAACACCCACGCCACTGCAGTCCCCCCAGTGAAAAAAACTACTACATCCATCACACCAAACCCCGGAACTAACAATTCTACGGCACGTCAGGCACTTCTCACTCATGGTAAAAATAATACTTTAGCTAGAATAAATCAATTAAATTACCGAAAATCAAAAAAGACGTTACAAGAATTAAGCCTATTCACAAATGTATATAATCAAGTTTCTGATTTAAAATTCCGCTGTTTTTCTGAGATTTGTATTAAAGCAATGAAGGTATACGCTATTTATTATATATTTCACTCGATGGAATGAAAAAAAGGACAATTAAACGAGATACTTTAACTTTTATTCTCCAAAAACGTTACGAGTATTAGGCCTATAAACAAATGTATATACGCAAGTTTCTGATATAAAGTTACGCTGTTTTTCTGAAATCTGTATTAAAACAATGAAGTTATACGCTATTTACGGTAGTTTACTTATTTGTTACCGAGAAACTAGTTAAATTACTGTGAAACAAGAAACAAACACGTTTACAAAATTTAAGCCTAAGCGCGACTTCGCGAAGTTACGATCTTTTCGTGTTTTCTGAAAAAATACGCAAAGAAAAGTCAAACCTTTAACGGAAAGACTAAACGATACACTAATGCACGTATTTAATTTGTTGTCGGCGTTAAACTAAATTATATTCCTGTCTAAATCACTTAAGTTTCTGGAAATGGTTTCTGGCGTCACTTACTCGGCGGCCATCTTGGAACCCACCTTGTTGGAGATCACCGCTGCCACACGTCTCGGCATTGAGTCAAAGAGACGTTGGATGTGTTCCTGGGGTACAGCAGCCCAAGCAGCTTCCACACGTTGCCAAAGATCATCTGGTGTGGCAGCTGGGGATGTAATCTGGGTCACTCGTTGAGCAACCATGGATCACATGTTTTCTATCGGCGAAAGATCCGGAGAGCGAGCCGGTCAGGGAAGCAATTCAATCTGGTTATTGACGAAGCACCTTTGGACAATGCGTGCCACGTGTGGTCGCGCATTATCCTGTTGAAATATGGCTGTAGCCGAGCCCTGAAGGTAAGGAAGGACAACTGGCTCCAGCACCTCGGATATGTAGCGCCGGCTATTTAAAGTACCGGCAATGCGTACTAGAGGCGTGCGAGAGTAATATCCAATACCGCCCCATACCATAATACCCGGTGCAAGACCAGTGTGGCGGTGCATAATGCAGCTGTCCAGCACCCTCTCTCCACGGTGTCTCCACACTCGAATCCGACCATCGTGGTGCTGCAGACAGAAGCGTGCCTCGTCAGTAAAGACAACGTCATTCCATTCTGCCGTCCACATCCGTCTGTCATCATCACACCATTGGCGACGGAGACGTCTGTGGTTCTGCGTCAATGGTAGACGAAGCAATGGACGTCTTGCGGACAGACCACTCTGCTGTAAACGGCGTCGAATGGTACGCGCAGACACTGGATGATGCGTTACAGACGCAATGTGCTGTGCTATGGTTCTGGATGTCACTGAGCGATCTGTCACTGCCATGCCCACAATTTGCCTATTAGCACGTGCAGTGGTGCTCCGAGGTGAATGCGATCGACCACGTCGGTCCGTCGTACCCTCCTGCATCCAACGGTCATACATCCGCATTACAGTTGTTTGGTTACGTCCAATACGACTAGCGATTTCTCTGTATGATAATCCACAATCTCGGTAAGCCACTATCCTTCCTCTGTCGAACTCGGATACTTGATCAAAAGATGTTCGCTGTTGTCTACGAGGCATAACTGATCGTCTTGTGAAACAACCACAAGGTAAACACACGTGCCGAACGTACACTCGTCGAAATCGCCAAGCCTTAAATGGCGCTATGAGGTGGCGCCACAGGCGCGCGTGATGTGCGTCTGCGCTAAAATTCTAATCAGCTGCATATCTCATCGCTGCAAACCCATGGTGTTAATTTCACTTGATTCGGAAGCTTCCTTCAGGGTGTTGAATTTACGGTGGCCAGCAGTGTATAATACCATACGACAATAGCGAATGAAAATAAGCAAAGCAGACTAATTTTCGTGTCGAACGATCACTCACTTCTGATAACGTTCGAATAGTAAAAATGGCAGTATTAAGTCTTTGAACAAGATCCTGAACGTGGGCGTTCCACGACAGCTTACTATCTAACTGAACACCTAGAAATTTGCAGATAGCCGTACCGTAGGTACAACCACAATGGAGGGGTATCTGTTGAGAGGCCAGACAAACGAGTGGTTCCTGAAGAGGGGCAGCAGCCTTTTCAGTAGTTGCAGGGGCTACAGTCTGGATGATTGACTGATCTGGCCTTGTAACAATAACCAAAACGGCCTTGCTGTGCTGGTACTGCGAACGGCTGAAAGCAAGGGGAAACTACGACCGTAATTTTTCCCGAGGGCATGCAGCTTTACTGTATGATTAAATGATGATGGCGTCCTCTTGGGTAAAATATTCCGGAGGTAAAATAGTCCCCCATTCGGATCGCCGGGCGGGGACTACTCAAGAGGATGTCGTTATCAGGAGAAAGAAAACTGGCGTTCTACGGATCGGAGCGTGGAATGTCAGGTCCCTTAATCGGGCAGGTAGGTTAGAGAATTTAAAAATGGAAATGGATAGGTTAAAGTTAGATATAGTGGGAATTAGTGAAGTTCGGTGGCAGGAGGAACAAGACTTCTGGTCAGGTGACTACAGGGTTATCAACACAAAGTCAAATAGGGGTAATGCAGGAGTAGGTTTAATAATGAATAGGAAAATAGGAATGCGGGTAAGCTAATACAAACAGCATAGTGAACGCATTATTGTGGCCAAGATAGATACGAAGCCCACACCTACTACAGTAGTACAAGTTTATATGCCAACTAGCTCTGCAGATGACGAAGAAATTGAAGAAATGTATGATGAAATAAAATAAATTATTCAGATAGTGAAGGGAGACGAAAATTTAATAGTCATGGGTGACTGGAATTCGAGTGTAGGAAAAGGGAGAGAAGGAAACGTAGTAGGTGAATATGGATTGGGACTAAGAAATGAAAGAGGAAGCCGCCTGGTAGAATTTTGCACAGAGCACATCTTAATCATAGCTAACACTTGGTTTAAGAATCATGATAGAAGGTTGTATACATGGAAGAACCCTGGAGATACTAAAAGGTATCAGATAGATTATATAATGGTAAGACAGAGATTTAGGAACCAGGTTTTAAATTGTAAGACATTTTCAGGGGCAGATGTGGACTCTGACCACAATCTATTGGTTATGACCAGTAGATTAAAACTGAAGAAACTGCAAAAAGGTGGGAATTTAAGGAGATGGGACCCGGATAAACTGAAAGAACCAGAGGTTGTACAGAGTTTCAGGGAGAGCATAAGGGAACAATTGACAGGAATGGGGGAAAGAAATACAGTAGAAGAGGAATGGGTAGCTTTGAGGGATGAAGTAGTGAAGGCAGCAGAGGATCAAATAGGTAAAAAGACGAGGGCTAGTAGAAATCCTTGGGTAACAGAAGAAATATTGAATTTAATTGATGAAAGGAGAAAATATAAAAATGCAGTAAATGAAGCAGGCAAAAAGGAATACAAACGTCTCAAAAATGAGATCGACAGGAAGTGCAAAATGGCTAAGCAGGGATGGCTAGAGGACAAATGTAACGATGTAGAGGCTTATCTCACTAGGGGTAAGATAGACACTGCCTACAGGAAAATTAAAGAGACCTTTGGAGATAAGAGAACCACTTGTATGAACATCAAGAGCTCAGATGGAAACCCAGTTCTAAGCAAAGAAGGGAAAGCAGAAAGGTGGAAGGAGTATATAGAGGATCTATACAAGGGCGATGCACTTGAGGACAATATTATGGAAATGGAAGAGGATGTAGATGAAGATGAAATGGGAGATACGATACTGGGTGAAGAGTTTGACAGAGCACTGAAAGATCTGAGTCGAAACAAGGCCCCCGGAGTAGACAACATTCCATTGGAACTACTGACGGCGTTGGGAGAGCCAGTCCTGACAAAACTCTACCATCTGGTGAGCAAGATGTATGAAACAGGTGAAATACCCTCAGACTTCAAGAAGAATATAATAATTCCAATCCCAAAGAAAGCAGGTGTTGACAGATGTGAAAATTACCGGACAATCAGTTTAATAAGCCACAGCTGCAAAATACTAACACGAATTCTTTACAGACGAATGGAAAAACTAGTAGAAGCCGGCCTCGGGGAAGATCAGTTTGGATTCCGTAGAAATACTGGAACACGTGAGGCAATACTGACCTTACGACTTATCTTAGCAGAAAGATTAAGGAAAGGCAAACCTACGTTTCTAGCATTTGTAGACTTAGAGAAAGCTTTTGACAATGTTAACTGGAATACTCTCTTTCAAATTCTGAAGGTGGCAGGGGTAAAATACAAGGAGCGAAAGGCTATTTACAATTTGTACAGAAACCAGATGGCAGTTATAAGAGTCGAGGGGCATGAAAGGGAAGCAGTGGTTGGGAAAGGAGTGAGACAGGGTTGTAGCCTCTCCCCGATGTTATTAAATCTGTATATTGAGCAAGCAATAAAGGAAACAAAAGAAAAATTCGGAGTAGGTATTAAAATCCATGGAGAAGAAATAAAAACATTGAGGTTCGCCGATGACATTGTAATTCTGTCAGAGACAGCAAAGGACTTGGAAGAGTAGTTGAACGGAATGGATGGTGTCTTGAAGGGAGGATATAAGATGAACATCAACAAAAACAAAACGAGGATAATGGAATGTAGTCGAATTAAGTCGGGTGATGTTGAGGGTATTAGATTAGGAAATGAGAAACTTAAAGTAGTAAAGGAGTTTTGCTATTTGGGGAGCAAAATAACTGATGATGGTCGAAGTAGAGAGGATATAAAATGTAGACTGGCAATGGCAAGGAAAGCGTTTCTGAAGAAGAGAAATTTGTTAACATCGAGTATAGATTTAAGTGTCAGGAAGTTATTTCTGAAAGTATTTGTATGGAGTGTAGCCATGTATGGAAGTGAAACATGGACGATAAATAGTTTGGACAAGAAGAGAATAGAAGCTTTCGAAATGTGGTGCTACAGAAGAATGCTGAAGATTAGATGGGTAGATCACATAACTAATGAGGAAGTATTGAATAGGATTGGGGAGAAGTTTGTGGCACAACTTGACCAGAAGAAGGGATCGGTTGGTAGGACATGTTCTGAGGCATCAAGGGATCACCAATTTAGTACTGGAGGGTATCGTGGAGGGTAAAAGTCGTAGGGGGAGACCAAGAGATGAATACACTAAGCAGATTCAGAAGGATGTAGGTTGCAGTAGGTACTGGGAGATGAAGAAGCTTGCACAGGATAGAGTAGCATGGAGAGCTGCATCAAACCAGTCTCAGGACTGAAGACCACAACAACAACATGCACGTTCTGTGAAATTAAGACGTCAGATTTTGTTGAATTGTTTGTTAGAAACTGTAAAAACTGAGTCTTACTGTGATTTAGCGTTAGTTTATTTTCTACAAGCCATGAATTGAGGTCACGTACTGCACTATTCGAAACCGAGCCAGTGTTGCACACAACATCCTTTACTACCAATCTAGTGTCATCAGCAAACAGAAATATTTTAGAGTTACCTGTAATACTAGAGGGCATATCATTTATATAAATAAGGAACAGGAGTGGTACAAACACTGTTCCCTGGGGCACCCCCCCCCCCCCACTTACAGTACCCCACCCAGACCCCACATCGCAGCCGTTATCAACATTGAGAATAATGACCCTTTGCTGCTTGTTGCTAAAGTAAGAACTGAACCAATTATGAGCTACTCCCTGTATTCCGTAATGGTCCAACTTCTGGAGCAATATTTTGTGATTAACACAATCAAATGCCTTAGTTAAATTTAAAAAATATGCTAAGCGTTGGAACCTTTTGTTTAACCCATCCAGTACCTAACAGAGAAAAGAGAATATAGCATTTTCAGTTATTAAACGACTTCTAAAGCCGAACTGTATATTTGATAGCAAATCGTGTGATATAAAATGATCAATTATCCTTACATACATAGCCTTTTCCATAACTTATAAAAACATTGATGCATAGAAATAGGTCTAAAAGTATCTACATTATTCATTTCTCCCTTTTTATAAAGCGGCTTTACTACTGAGTACTTTAATCGCTCAGAAAACTGACCATTCCTAAAGGAAAAATTAAAAATATGGGTAACTACAGAGCTAATATGTGCAGCACAGTACTTCAATATTCTGCTAGACACTCCATCATAACCATGAGAGTCCTTAGTCTTCAGTGTTTTAATTATTGACTCAATCTCCCTCTTGTCTGTGTCACAGAGGCGTATTTCAGACATCAATCTCGGAAAGGAATTTTCCATGAAAGTTAAATGATTTCCTGTAGAAACTAAATTTTTATTTAATTCAGCAGCAATGCTCAGAAAATGATTGTGTAATACTGTACATATATCTGATTTATCAGTAAAAGAAATATTTTTGCTGCGAACTGATTTTATATCGTCGACCTTGTGCCACTGACTAGACACTTCACTACTGACCATATGGTTTTAATTTTATCCTGTGAATTATCTATTCTATTTGCATACCACATACTCTTTGCCTTCCTAATAACATTTTGAAGCACCTTACAATACTGTTTGTAATGGGCTACTGTAGTTTGATTATGACTACTTCTAACATTTTGATATAATTTCCGCTTTGTTCTACGTGATATCCTTATCCCACTAGTCAGCCACGGGGCTGCCCATTACTGCTAGTACCCCGTTTAGAATGTTCTAATGGAAAGCAAATCTCAAAGAGTAATGTAATATGTTCGAGATTTCGTCCATGATTTTTACTTTTGAAACTGTATATCCGCTTCACGGACTTGATTTACCAGTTTAAACTGAAGTCCAAATTCTCATATTACTTTATCGACTACATCTGCCAACTACTGCAATTAGAGCAACAAATAATATAGCGAGTATGTTTCATTCAGCTGTCTACAACATATTATATTTTTATTCATTTATTTATTTATTTGTTTACTTATTTAACCTGGTATAATAAGTGTCAACAGGCCCTTTTTTACTTTAGGTCAGGGTTTCACACATGCAGTACCTTTTTACATAATAGTTTCTTGTAAATAACAATTTAAACATGATTAACAGTATTGAAATAATTCGAATGGCTGACGTGGCACTGTAACTACTAATGACTATGAATTAATAAACTTATTACTGGAAGTTCTTCTACTACTGCAGTTACAACGAACACAGGCATTCATAATGAGTTGTAGGCGACGAGAGCTTTCCTGTGAGAGAGCTTGCAGGATAACACCGCTGTAGTCAATAACAGGAGGTGTAAGTGTTTGCACAAGTATGTTCTTCAGGTCGAGAGGGAACAGTTTTCATATTCTTGTAGGGCTTGGAAAGATACTAATGCCTTCTTGCACACTTCAATAAGATGCTCAGTCCAATTTAGATTTTCATTTTCTGTTACTCCTAGACTTTCCTCTGGAGGAGTATTCATATTTGTCCTCGTTAGGGTTAAAAATGTTAGGGATTCCCGATACTTCGAGCTAATGAACCTAGAATGATCAACCAGTAGTGCTAGGGTTTTGGATGGGTTGAATTTTAAATCTATGTGCTGTGCCCAGTTTGATAGTGCACACACATCAGTATTGAGATTCTGGGTAGATGTCTTCAGGTTTATTCATATTGCACTCAGATAGGGCTGGAGGTTATCAGCGTACCTGTTGTACTTGCAGTAGGACAAAACTGATGACGCGTAATTTGCGTAAAATGAGAAAGCCGTAAGACCTAATATTGAACCCTGGGGTACGCATGGTAGGACCTGGATCCATTGCGACTTTATGGTGCCAGACATGAAGCACTGCTGGCGAGACGTTAAGTATGAGCGAAACTCCTGAACTGCACTTGACGAGAAATTTTGGGTGCCAAGTTTGATAAATAAAATGTCGGTGTCAACATTGTCAAACACTTTTCTGACTTCTAAGAAGAGCATGATAGCTCCCTCTTTTGCATCCATGGCAAGCTCCAGGTGACGTGCCACTTCTTACTAAGGCAGATGTTGTGTTGCGATGTTTACGGAGACCTGATTGGTATTCGTATAGTAAGTTGTTTGCAATTAGGCTCTTTGTTAGCTGGTCGTGGAATATATATTCTAAGGCTTTGGATAGTACAGGAAGAATTCAATTATGTCGGTAATAAGATGGTGCTGTGGCAACGTAATTTTTAGGTCGTGGCTTAGCTAGTCCCTATTTCCAGGGGTGACTGAAAACACCTTTGGTTAAGGGTTTTTTGAAGACATCTATTATAGTGGGCAGTAGTGAATGAATAATAAGCTTCATCTTTGAATTGTGATTCCTTCATGTCCGGTAGATGCTGCTATGATAGGCACGGTGTCTTTTTTTTACACAATTGCAAGAAAAATATTCTTGATAGAAATCATCGTGGATACACTCGTTTGCCCCCATGGTGCAATCAGTGCTTCCCTGTTTCGTTTGTGGTTCAATTTTGGTTGTAGGTAATGCGAAATATTTGTTCAATTTTTTTGTCTGGAACAACGGAATCAGATGAAACTCTTAATCTGCCTATACCAAGACCGCGCACGTTTTTCCATAGGACAGCTGGTCTAGTTCTGTTGTCGTTTAATGTACGGGCATGCCTTAGTTTCGCATTTCTCACCACTACACTGCCTCTTTTCGGCTTCTGGTTCAAATGGCACTGAACACTATGGGACTTAACTTCTGAGGTCATCAGTCCCCTAGACCTTAGAACTACTGAAACCTAACCAACCTAAGGACATCACACACATCCATGCCCCAGTCAGGATTCGAACCTGAGACAGTAGCGGTCACACCGTTTGAGATTGTTGCGCCTAGAACCGCTCGGCCACCCCGGCCGGCTTTTCGGCTTCTGCTTGTAGACATACCATTTTCAGGCGTGGGGCGTAGATTTTATGACCGATGTGAAGATTCATGAACTGTTTCAGTTATTTAGTTAGCCAAGGTGCATGTTTCATTCTTACTTTTGCCGGCCGGAGTGGCCTAGCGGTTCTAGGCGCTTCAGTCTGGAACCGCGCGACCGCTACGGTCCCTGGTTCCAATCCTCCTTCGGGCATGGATGTGTGTGATGTCCTTAGGTTAGTTAGGTTTAACTAGTTCTAAGTTCTAGGGGACTAATGACCTCAGCAGTTGAGTCCCATAGTGCTCAGAGCCATTTGAACCATTCGGACATACCACGTGTAGGTACTCACAGGTAAAAAGAATGACTCTGTTTGGATATTTTGTTGCAAACATATTTATGGAAGTGTGACTGCTGTTCGAACGAATGGTAGGAGTTGGTTGGGTTGGGTTGTTTGGGGGAAGAGATCAAACAGCGAGGTCATCGATCTCATCGGATCGGATTAGGAAAGGACGGGAAAGGAAGTCGACGGTGCCCCTTAAAAGGAACCGTACCGGCATTTTCCTGTAGCGATTTAGGGTAATCGCGGAAATCCTAAATGACAGTGACCAGACGCGGGATTAAACCGTGGTCCTCCCGAACGCGGGTCCAGTGTGTTAACCACTGCGCCACCTCGCTCTATGGTCGGTAGGAGCTATATGTTTGAAGTGTCCGCTTCAATTCCACCAGGGGAAAGATTATTGTATTGATAATTTATGTTAATGTCACTAGCTATAATTACACTATTGGCAATTAAAATTGCTACACCACGAAGATGACGTGCTACAGACGCGAAATTTAACCGACAGGAAGAAGATGCTGTGATATGCAAATGATTAGCTTTTCAGAGCATTCACACAAGGATGGAGCCGGTGGCGACACCTACAACGCGTTGACATGAGGAAAGTTTCCAACCGATTCCTCATACACAAACAGCAGTTGACCGGCGTTACCTGGTGAAACGTTGTTGTGATGCCTCGTGTAAGGAGGAGAAATGCTTACCATCACGTTTCCGACTTTGATAAAGGTCGGATTGTAGCCTATCGCGATTGCGGTTTATCGTATCGCGACGTTGCTGTTCGCGTTGGTCGAGATCCAATGACTCTAAGACAGAATATGGAATCGGTGGGTTCAGGAGGGTAATACGGAACGTCGTGCTGGATCCCAACGGCCTCTTATCACAAGCAGTCGAAGTGACAGGCGTCTTATCCGCATGGCTGTAACGGATCGTGCAGCCACGTCTCGATCCCTGAGTCGACAGATGGGGACGTTTGCAAGAAAACAACCATCTGCACGAACAGTTCGTCGACGTTTGCAGCAGCATGGGCTATCAGCTCGGACACTATGGCTGCGGTTACCCTTGGCGCAGGATTACAGACAGGAGCGCCTATGATGGTGTATTCGACGACGAACCTGGGTGCACGAATGGCAAAATGTCATTCTTTCGGATGAATCCAGGTTCTGTTTACAGCATCACGATGGTCACATCCTTGTTTGGCGACATCGCGGTGAACGCACATTGGAAGCGTGTATTCGTCAACGCCATACTGGCGTATCACCCGTCATGATGGTATGGGGTGCCATTGGTTACACGTCTCGGCTACCTCTTGTTCGCATTGACGGCACTGTGAACAGTGGTTGCTACATTTCAGATGTGTTACGGCCCGTGGCTCTACCCTTCATTCGATCCCTGCGAAACCCTACATTTCAGCAGGATAATGCACGATCGCATGCTGCATGTCCTGTACGGACCTTTCTGGGCACAGAAAATGTTCGACTGTTGCCCTGGCCAGCACATTCTCCAGAACTCTCACCAATTGAAAACGTCGGGTCAATGGTGGCCGAGCAACTAGCTCGTCACAGTACGCCAGTCACTACTCTTGATGAAGTGGTATTGTGTTGAGGCTGCATGGGCAGCTGTACCTGTACACGCCATCCCAGCTCTGTTTGAATCAATGCCCAGGCGTATCAAGGCCGTTATTGCGGCCAGAGGTGTTTGTTCTGGTTACTGATTTCTCAGGATCTATGCACCCAAATTCCATGAAAATGTGATCACTTCTCAGTTCTAGTATAATATATTTGTCCAATGGATTCCCGTTTATCATCTGCATTTCTTCTTGGTGTACCAGTTTTAATGACCAGTAGTGTATATGCTCATATGTTGAGTAAAGACTTGAAAGAAACAGTAAACCCGCCTACATTAGGAGGTTTGTAGAGGTGTTTTTTTATGAACAAATATTCAATTTTATCTTCATTATTTTGAATGTGTGTAGCACTGTAGGTGAAAAATCATAGCATTTGTAAGCTCCTCCTCCAATCCCTCGCCGGTTACATCAGTCGCAGCCGGCCGGTGTGGCCGAGCGGTTCTAGGCGCTTCAGTCTGGAACCGCGCGGCCGCTACGGTCGCAGGTTTGAATCCTGCCTCGGGCATGGATGTGTGCGATGTCCTTAGGTTAGTTAGGTTTAAGTAGTTCTAAGTTCTAGGGGACAGATGACCTCAGATGTTAAGTCCCATAGTGCTTAGAGCCATTAGAACAATCCGTCGTATCTTAGACGATGCCGTTCAGATTTACCAAACTTGTGGCAATACTTGGTTTCAGCCAGGTCTCTGTCATAAATATTACACGGATGTCTGTATCTTGAAATATGTGACCGAAGTCGCAGAGATGAGCTGGCAGAAAATGGACATTAGCGTGTGTAATATGGAGGTCAGTGCATTCGGGTGCAAAACTTACGAGGAAGTTGCTGCTGGAAATTTGCGGATCAGGGCCAGCGATGGTGGGGGAACAATGCGTAGTGGAGATCTCTGTGGTAGGGAAGCACTGTCTCCTCGGATTGGAAGCAGCGGGCTCCTTCAGGGAAAGCAGGCTTTGGCAGCATTCATTAAACAGCTGACTGGTGTCAGGGTGTCAGGAACAGAAACCAGAAAAACAGAGCTGAGCTAGAATAGGAGGAGGAGAGTAGTGTTTAACGAGGTCACTAGGGATGGAGCACAAGCTCGGATTATGGAAGGATGGGGAAGGAAATCGGCCATGCCCTTTCAAAGGAACCATCCTGGCATTTGCCTGAAGCGATTTAGGGAAATTACGGGAACCTAAATCAGGGTGGCTGGAAGTAGGTTTCAACCGTCGTCCTCCCGAATGCGGGTCCAGTAGGCAAACCACTGCGCCACCTCGCTCTGTCAGAGGTAGAATAATATGTGCACAACAGTAGTGAAAACGGGATAAGCGGGTTAAGATCAAAGTGTAATCAAAGATATCACTACAGTAGTGAACTGTCTGAACGTTACTACGCCCCAAAAACAGCTCTTTACGCTTGATGTGTTCCCCGTCGGCGGTGGCACATTCCATCTGCGTCACATGGCTGGAATAGTGCTACATTGGTTTGAAGAGCGTGACCGCGAGTTCACGCTATGTCTCGACGACGGGTTCGCCTGATCTGAAGCTGATGGAACACACCAAGGACTCTACTGGCTTGACGCTCACAAATCACCGAACCGTAATTTCTGCGACCTGTGCGTGTACACATGAAGACAAATACATTCTAAAACTTGCTAAGGACTTGTCGAATCCATTACACGCGTAATTTCTGGTTTATTGCACTGAGAAGCTGCACCAATACGCTTTTAAGCAAGTGTTCATTACTTTGCGTTCTTCACTGTACAGGAGAAATATTAATTACATACTTACAACCATACATTTTCACACATATCGCTGCATAAGGTTTTGATGCAATACAGAAGACTGACATTATTAAGCACGATTAAAAATCCTAGGAACCTCATCGATGGTATTTAGTAAGTTTTTGATATTGTTGTATGCCAATTGACGTGTTAGTACAAAAACTCTAACAAATTAGTGTTATGGATGACGCCCAATTGCACTATTCCATATTAAGAGGGCAGAACAAGAAATGTGGTACAGTATCATTAAGCGGATTATGTTTATGAAAGTAACTAGGTTTTCATTAAGAGGCGAACACCCGTAATTGCAATATAAATTCGATACTCGTTTTCGTGTGTCCAGCCTGTTACTGGTCACTGATGTGTATGTGTTTTGCTCTCCAATGACAGTTGTAACGCGTAACAAGAAACATTTGCGAGTCCAAATAGTGGACACAAGTGTTTTTGCTATATTGGTGCATTTGGTGGCTTGTTTGTTGTTCCACGAACGTTACGTTTCCTAAAAGCCTCTGAGTTAGTTTTTGCTCAGTTATTATCGCTGTCAGCAATTTTGCCGTGACGGGAGTTAGAGTTTTTGCATCATGAAGCGCTTTTGTATTGAGAAGTCAGAGGTTCCACACAAATCGATGAAGCAAACACGCTTAAACGATGCAGACTTACGCACTGCAAAATCTCCCGCAGGATATCATGTGCAAAATCAGCTGTTGGCATAGCGTATACGCGTCCGTACGAGGATGTTGGGAGGGGGGGGGGGGAGAGGGGGCACAGGGTGTTTGTAAAGTGGGAAGTTGTCTCCTCCTTGAATCTCGGTTACAGATGTTTTGTTAATTGCAGAATATTCACACATTTCCAGATGTGATTTTCTGTGACTGTACTGTAGATCTAGCACTGCCGAGTGCGACTGGAAACATTGTGGCTTCGTAAATGACTATACTGGGTGAGGTAGCTAAGACAGGTCAGCCAGAACATATCCAGAATGAGTTAATATATCGATGTGCGATTTACGTAATGTTATACCGTAAAATATAGCGAATTTCCTGACGTTTGGAAGTAATGTTAACGTTTAGAGATGCGAATTACGACACCGACATTGTTTTCCTCTAATGGGACTATAAAATTTTCTCAGTGGCAATTGAAAGAAGCTTCTGAGAAGACTTCAGTAGCATAACATGCAAGGGACTTGATGAAAAAGTCCCAAGATAACAAACAGCACAGCAAGCCGCTTCCCGCTGTATGGTGAAGAACTTCTGCAGATATCTGCCCTGTGCGGTTGAGACCCATCAGTCTGTGTTCCGCTGTTGACAGCAGTCATATAATTTGCTCATAAAGCTATTGACACCTTCACAATGTGTATGAAAGTTGAAAAACTGCATATCGTTTATGGAGAATATCAACAAACTACTATAACGTCGTTGGAGTCGTATACTGAAGAGTATACCAGCAGTGCGTACCGCTCACGATATGTCTTTGTAAACATTATAAGAAAAAACACTCTACATTCTGGTGGCGTAGAGAACAAAACCCGCCAAGGAAAAAGAAGAGCAACTGACGGAAGAAATGAAACTAACATTTTAGCAATAGTAAAGTGCAAATGTCACTAAGAGGCATCTCGGTAGTACGCGAGGGAGCAACCAAAAGAGTGTTCTGCAAACACTGTTTTCCATGGAATTTCATCCTCTTCACATTTCGCTGCATCTGCAGTTTTATGACAACGATTTCCAAAATTGGTTACAGCTCTCTGGGTGTTATCTACAAAAAGTAGAAATTGAAGCGGCATCTCAAGGTAAAATTTTGTTTAAGAAGAAGCATCATTTACAAGCCGTGGTCAGGTCACTGTTTGCAATATGTACTAATCGTCTTTTGAAAATCCATGGGACGAGTTAGTACGCACACAGAAAATACTAATAAATCAGTAAGGGCAGCACCTGCCTTGACGGTGATACTTTTAGTACAACGTTTCTTGAAGCATCGACAGGTTCCAGGTATTTACACTAGAAAAGAAGGCTCGACATCCAATTGTTTTTATTAAGGCTTTTATGGGATCGAATCTCGAGGAAAAATTCTCGTTTGTATTTTTACATATCTCAATTCAAAGGGTTAAAGATGTAAGTAAATCAATAAGGAATGATAAAAAAGTAGGCAAATAAGTTTCTCAAACCTCTTGGGATAGTTAACAACTAAACTGTTACTCCTGGTCACTTTACAATGGCTCTTCCAGTCACTGTTACGTGTCCTCACTTTTATTCGAACAACTACACGGATGCTACTTGCCACATAAACATTCGAAACAAATGTACTCGCGGCACCAAGAACATCTAATGAATGCAGTCTTTCGACACCTACACTGTTCCTTCCGAAGAGTCGCCAGAACAGAAACTTGCCTTACATTAAAAAATATGTCTTTTTCGGGAATTAATTTTGATGCGCACCACAGATACGATATCATTGCCTGAAAGATCGGCGCTGAAAGTTGGTTATGAATTATGTGGCTATGAATCATGCTGTGAATGGTTACTGCGTTAGTGCGGTTGTGCAATTCCCGCTGAGTTTCCAGAAGCACACTGCAATTCTGGAGCCTCGAAATAAAGTTTATAACCTGGCGATAGAAACAAACATCACGCGGCTGGCACACAGGTGTGTAGTTTGGCGGTATTACTTTTACCGTGCACGTCGGTTGACCCTCGTCATCTATATACATGGTGTCATACATCAGAGTATTAGTTTGGTCACCCCAGGAATGCAATATTAAACAAAACTTGTTATCAGCAACATATGGCTTTAAAACATTCTCAAGACATATTCTGTAAATAACAAACATTTGTCAAATTCCCGGATTTGGAGCAAGTAATGTAAACATTTTTCTACGAGTCGGTTAAGCGATTGACCTCTTCTACAACCCGAGGACCGAATGTAACATTCTTTTCTTGTAAACACGGGAAAACTTAGGCAACACTTTTCTAGAGGCTATGATTGCATACTGCGTCGTGTACGAATGGTTTTTTTTAACTACCAGCTACGATAATGGTTCATTTTTTCTCCCTTACGCGATAACGTGCGTCGAATGTTCATCCAATACTCGCATCCTGTTTGATGAGTGTTGATTACGTAATCATGATTAAAATCGGTCATAAGTGACGCCATTTGCATGCTGAAAAGCGCCACCGCTTTCTGTATTTTCTACCTCCTTGTGGGAGACGTATTTAGTGACGTGACGTTGACGAATTTTATATTCCGATTTGTAATTCAAAAATGGCTCTGAGCGCTATGGGACTTAACATCTTAGGTCATCAGTCCCCTAGAACTTAGAACTACTTAAACCTAACTAACCTAAGGACATCACACACATCCATGCCCGAGGCAGGATTCGAACCTGCGACCGCAACAGCCCCGCGATTCCGGACTGCAGCGCTAGAACCGCACGGCCACCACGGCCGGCAATTGTAATTCCTTGCCCAAGATAATGATGCAGCAAATGTAAAGTCCTTGTGGCCGTATATTGAAGAGCAGCACCTGCAGCCCACTGCTGAGGTATTCTCGTTGTTACATTCTCGTTACGAAAACGAGATTCAACAAATCTGTCGTATGTCCACTTATTTATCGCCTGATATTTATCATATCTTGTCCCTCCTTTAACGATACCACTTTCCCACAATTTCAAGTCCTTCTTCCTTTTCAGGGCTGTTGTTGCTCCATTCTTTTGCATTGTTCGTAAGTTCCAATTTGGGTGCTTCCTGGCTAGCGCTAAGGCCTATACTTTTACTTCAAAGGGTATAGCGCCGTAGTTCAATCATTTAGTAACCGCTTCGTAATACTCATCGGGAACAGATGAAGCACATATTCCCAGTGTCGTGGAGATTTCCAAAGTGTTATGACCATTTTTCGATTAACTAGTTTGGGTATCTTCCACTGAATCACCTTCTGATACCTTACAAAGGCAATTTCGTTCGTCAGCTCCAAAATTCGCCCGACGATAGCCGCTCCTATCAATCTGGAACGCCGAGATACAGAACTTCCTGTTTCCGGTAGTGCCCTGATAATGCATTGTAACACTTTTACAAACAAACTCACAGCGTCGGTAACTTCCCGCTTCCCGTCGTCTGTGACAGGCTCCCAACTATTATATTACAGCGCTGGCCGAACGGTGTACATCCTCCATTATTCAGATTATGCAACTGAAAGGTATGACACAACAAGCAATAACTAGTTACTACGGCATGAACAGAAAATCTAAATACTATAAACTACATATAGTGCTAGTCATGTGTTACTTATAGAAGATCACTGTATTCTTTCACAAAACGTATTTTATTCGGCGGATTAACGATAAAAAATCATTACAAGTAGCCTCGAGGTTCTCGTTGTAGGGGACTGATGACCTCAGAAGTTAAGTCCCATAGTGCTCAGAGCGGAAAACAACTCTTTCCGATTGACTTCTATAAGATTCGTGCTGGACACCCTCTACCCTCACTCTTTGAGGTTCACAATTATGATATGACGAACAGGCGACCGGGACAACATAACTCTGCTCGTGTGCATTATGTCCTGTACCTCGCTGCAAACAAGGGTCGCGCTGTTGGCTATCTGTGGTTGCGTTGCGTACCTTATTAACCCTCCTATCCCTACGTATTCTGACACAGAAAACTACAATTTAAAAAAAAATGAAAACCGTACAGTTTCCTCGATATTCGAAACCGGGTTCTCCGTTTCCCAGCCAGTTATCTTGGCCGTTGCGCTATTTTTCTTTTTTTCCTCATTTTGTTCGTTATTGTTCATTGGATTTGGACGTAACGGACGTCACATGACATCCGCTGAAATTCGTTGTTGATCCTTTCACTCAGTTTTTTAATTACAAAGACCAGTGCGCTCTATGAGCGAACATGCTGAGCTACGGTGCCGGCTAGACAAGCGTTTACCATGTGGGTACTTAAGCGGCAGTTATAAAACTTTCTTTCCTCGATTTCTGGAAAAGTATGCGTTTGCGGACCCCATCCTGATGATGAACACTGCTCTATTTACATTTCTCTCTCGATCGCGTCAATTTTGAGTCGATTGCTCATCATAACGTTTAGGAGTGATTTTCACAATAATGGGGAGGTGTTGAGCCAAAATATCTTACAATCCTTCATTTTAGCTTGTGTACAGGCAACTTGCCAAATTTGTGCCGAATCGGTTGTCCTTGTCTGAGGCTTTCCCCTTGTAAGCCTTTGATAGGGTGAATCACGACAACCTCGAAGCGGTGTTGCGACAGGAGGCCTTCTCAACGGCCTTCATCCACATTGTCATGAGTCTACTCAGAGGTGCTACGTCACAAGTGATGATCAATGGACACACGGCGGGCTCAATTATCATCTCCCTATCAGTATGGCAGGAATGCCCACTGTCAGTGATTGTATGTGCCAACACCCTCGTGCCCCTGTGGCGCCTGATGTTTGCTGCCTGATGATGAGAAGACGTAATCAGAATGTGGCGGAATGATGGAATCCTGCGATAGGTTGGCCCGACGTCTGGCGTGCAGTACACCATCCCCTTCCCGACTCGAATGCCCAGACGACCTGGTATGTGGTGGTCAACAAAAAACATATGAAGCGACAACGGCTCCATGCCATTAATATGGGCGACTCTCCACTTTGCCGACAGTGTCGTCTCCGTGATATAAAATGCGGATCCTCTGTGGAGGTTTGGCAGTTGTCAAGAAAAGTGCTTGCCCTTCTTCGTACCGCCCCACACATAGTAGACCTACAGTCCCTTTTATTCATGCATGAGACGTTTTTCCGTCGCACTAAGTCTAATGCAGTGACATGGATCAAAAGAATGTTGATATCTTACCTGTTCCACGACAGTGACAAGGGCATTCTTGATTTTTGGACTTTTCTATAGGAACGTTTCACTAGTTTTCAGCACTACACGCGCTATCGGCAGTACTGTGCCCTTTTTTGGGCAGTGTGTTCTAGGACCCTCCGCGCACCTGGGGTGTGCCCGTCACGAAGAGTTAACTTCATATTGAATGTTTAACTCTCCGTACAGGCACAGTCACAGGGACATACGACATTATTCTTCGAGACGACGTGCCCAGACATCATCTGCAAGACAGTGGGATCACCTTACATAACGACCAGCATATAGCCGCGGGTGTGAGGTTATTTGGTTTGTTACGCAGAGAGACCAGTCTATCTCTATTTTTCATTGATGTACAATGTGTTGTGTGTGCTTTCTTACTGCTAAAAACGAGTTGTGGATCATAACGTGGATATGTTTCCCTCTTTCTTTACATTTAATAAAAATATTAAAAAGCAATTTTTAAAAAAATTTAAAAAAATACTCACAGGAGGTCCCTGCTTCGATCACGGACATAAACTTTTTTTTTTTTTTTGCTTCAGATGGCTGTTTACTTGTGCCTTAGAAGAAATTAAACCAGAAAAAAGTAACTGACACTGACTTCAGCTATTTAGTTATCATATTTTTGTTGTTGTAGTGAATGGAAAGAGCTCAACTGTGAATTTTATTCCTGTTATTTTTGTCGGCAACGATACAAAGAAACACTCTTCAGACCTGAACAGAGGCCTCCAGACGAGACAACAAGGCCAAACAACAGATTCTATCAACGTAATTCTTGAATTTTACGATTTACGTTTTACATACATCTAGCTCCTAAAAACATTTTAAAGACATGTAAATGACCTATAAATTTTGATCACAATCTTAAGCGATTTAAAGAAACCAAAGAAAATCGTAATCTGGTTGGACGACGGGAACTGACAGAAGTTTGCCTCATATGTTAAAGCGATGACCCACTTCACAAGGTGTTTAAGAAAGTAAAAATATATAGAGCCACTCGTCCACGCTAAAAACTTCTTATCGTAGCAGTATTCCATTATGAGCGATAATAATGGGAACAAATATCCTACAAATGTAGGAGCAAACTGGGAAACTCGCTGCTTAGAAGTTGAAAAACAAGATATTTACACCAACGTTTGATTTATTTTTCTTTTCAGAGGGAAAACAGATGATGTAATTAGGTAAAGATAATGAGAACGTGGCTATGAGACGGCAGAGAAGTAAAGTTTGAAGGAGCGCTGATTATAGCAGTACGTTCTGGTCTTGTTTGTGCCCTGCTCTCTGTCTCTCTCTCTTTCTCTCTCCTTCTCTCCCTCTCTATCTCCTCCTCCCCGCCCCCCCCCCCCCCCTCTCGCTGTTGCTGTTGTAGAACAACCTTCCTTTTGATATGCCGCTCCCAGCATCGGACTGCTTTTGACATGCAGTATCCGTGTGACCGTCCAGAAATTTGTGTGCTCTTCCAAAGCAGTTAGATCTCTCAAGGCGGTTTTAACGCCCTTCCATCCCACCAGAGTTCTCTCTCTTTTTTTTTATTTAAGAAACGCACTAATCTTCAGTAGAGGATTATGAGGTGCGGATCACTTCAGTCAAGTGCTTCACATCATACAGCCGAATCAGTTGGCGGACGGAATGTAAATGTAACGTTTCTTATTATGTTTAAATAAATTTAAGCCCCAAAACTAAAATACTTTATGTAAGAAATGCTGTATTTTTGTATTTATTCTGTGTATTGTCTTTAAATTGGCTTATAATGTAAAAATGCAATTAATTCCTAAACGTGAGAGCATACAGATGTTAAAACTAACGCAAGAGAACTACTGTATTTTTTAATTGGAAAATAATGCACCAGATGCAGAGTAAGCGGCGTCAACAATCAAATTTTATGCTATCAGCCGCGCCGGGAAGGAGCGCAGCGCAGTCTCTCGAGAGCATTTTTCCACGCAAGAGGCTTCCAGAACAGGAAGAGACTGAGGAAAAGTGACAGTAAGGTTGCCTTCAGTTGTCTAGTTGTATGTAAACACGAACCGCGTCTCTATCTATCTATCTATCTATCTATCTATCTCTCTTCTGAAAACAGCTCTCTATTGATGTCTCCGTTATTGTCGATCGCTTTCTCTTAATGATCGCTCTCACGAATGATTTTGTAACAGTCAGTTGTACTAGAAAGATATTTTCAAGGTTTGTAAGGTATTTCTCTATGTAAAAGTATCGTTAGTACATGAATAATTGTTACTGTTTACCAATGTTTCATTTCAACAACATTAACCTTGCCTGCCAACTTTTCTATGTTTCAGCTAGGAGAACTGCAAGACTGCCGACATATCTTTTTCTGGCCTCTGCAAAACGTCATTGATATTCGAATTTGTAGCAGCACCTCGTGCATCCCTGATATCTGTTCAGTCGATCTGTGAACGCAGTTTCCGGGCAGCACTTCTGTGCATAACGCGTAATATTAATGATCGGCATTTTTTTTTTGTCATCAGTCTACTGACTGGTTTGATGCGGCCCGCCACGAATTCCTTTCCTGTGCGAACCTCTTCATCTCAGAGTAGCACTTGCAACCTACGTCCTCAATTATTTGCTTGACGTATTCCAATCCCTCTACAGCTCCCTCTAGTACCATGGAAGTCATTCCCTCATGTCTTAGCAGATGTCCTATCATCCTGTCCCTTCTCCGTATCAGTGTTTTCCACATATTCCTTTACGATTCTGCGTAGAACCTCCTCATTCCTTACCTTATCAGTCTACCTAATTTTCAACATTCGTCTATAGCACCACATCTCAAATGCTTCTATTCTCTTCTGTTCCGGTTGTCCCACAGTCCATGTTTCACTACCATATAATGCTGTACTCCAGACGTACATCCTCAGAAATTTCTTCCTCAAATTAAGGCCGGTATTTCATATTAGTAGACTTCTCTTGGCCACAAATGCCTTTTTTGCCATAGCGAGTCTGCTTTTGATGTCCTCCTTGCTCCGCCCGTCATTGGTTATTTTACTGCCTAGGTAGCAGAATTCCTTAACTTCATTGACTTCGTGACCATCAATCCTGATGTTAAGTTTCTCGCTGTTCTCATTTCTACTACTTCTCATTACCTTCGTCTTTCTCCGATTTACTCTCAAACCATACTGTGTACTCATTAGACTGTTCATTCCGTTCAGCAGATCATTTAACTCTTCTTCACTTTCACTCAGGATAGCAATGTCATCAGCGAATCGTATCATTGATATCCTTTCACCTTGTATTTTTATTCCACTCCTGAACCTTTCTTTTATTTCCATCATTGCTTCCTCGATGTACAGATTGAAGAGTAGGGGCGAAAGGCTACCGCCTTGTCTTACACCCTTCTTAATACGAGCACTTCGTTCTTGATCGTCCACTCTTATTATTCCCTCTTGGTTGTTGTACATATTGTATGTGACCCGTTTCTCCCTATAGCTTAACCCTACTTTTTTCAGAATCTCGAACAGCTTGCACCATTTTATATTGTCGAACGCTTTTTCCAGGTCGGCAAATCCTATGAAAGTGTCTTGATGTTTCTTTAGCCTTGCTTCCATTATTAGCCTTAACGTCAGAATTGCCTCTCTCGTCCCTTTACTTTTCCTAAAGCCAAACTGATCGTCACCTAGCGCATTCTCAATTTTCTTTTCCATTCTTCTGTATATTATTCTTGTAAGCAGCTTTGATGAGCTGTTAAGCTGATTGTGCGATAATTCTCGCACTTGTCAGCTCTTGCCGTCTTCGGAATTGTGTGGATGATGCTTTTCCGCAAGTCAGATGGTATGTCGCCAGACTGATATATTCTACACACCATCGTGAATAGTCGTTTTGTTTCCACTTCCCCCAATCGCATACGGCATACGGCCAACAAATATGTGCGTTGTCAGTCCACTCCACGGTATCAAAGAACGTTAGACAAAATCTTGGATTATTAATTTTCTCTCTCTTAGTGGTAAATTTATATGTGCCGTGTGATAATCTAAACTTATAATTTCCTTTACTTGGCTGCTTCTTTTAACTAACGGCACTCCAACTAATTTCCTCTTATCAAAATTTATTTATCAATTACCACTAAAGAGCGCCACACAAAACAGAAAACTTTCTTTTTTAAAACAATAATCCACTACCGTTAATCAAGAAGAGACATTCTACAGATACCTAGTGATTAAGGTTCTGTTCTACTTATTTCATGTAAAATCTGTTATTTATCTGTCGCTTTTGCCAAGGGAAAGCTCCCTAATGTTACAGTATAATTCAATGCGTTACAGCTACACTGAGTGAACGCAAACTGCGTCTTCAAAATTTCGGAAGGAGCTGTGATCTCCGGTGGCCCCTTAAGAAAGACGTTTGATCTGTTTCTTCCTTGTATCTTTGTGTCTGTATCTACGAGAAGCATTCAATAAGTAATACAACACATAGTTTTTCTGAAAGATGGTTGGTTTTATTCAGGATTCCAATACACCATATCATTCCCCGCTCTTCTGGCAGCAAATCCCTAATTTCCAACTTAATCTCCGTTCAGTGCAATGCAACGGTCTACGCCACCTTACGCCATCTTATTGGGAGGGCTTTTACTTTCGTAAGGTGAAAGTCTCTTTTTTTTCTTCGTGTCGTCATTCTTCTCACT
Source organism: Schistocerca nitens (assembly GCF_023898315.1). NCBI lineage: Eukaryota > Metazoa > Arthropoda > Insecta > Orthoptera > Acrididae > Schistocerca > Schistocerca nitens. The sequence goes on from NC_064614.1 coordinate 28,699,349, forward strand.
GCTTTGATGCGGCCCGCACAAGTGCCAACCTCTTCATCTCGGAGTTGCATTTGCAACCTGCTTCCTCATTCATTTGGTGCATGTATTCCAAACTGGTAGAAGCGGACCTCGGGGAAGATCAGTTTGGATTCCGTAGATATGTTGGAACACGTGAGGCAATACTAACCTTAAGACTTATCTTAGAAGAAAGATTAAGAAAAGGTAAACCTACGTTTCTAGCATTTGTAGACTTAGAGAAAGCTTTTGACACTGTTAACTGGAATACTCTCTTTCAAATGCTGAAGGTGGAAGGGGTAAAATACAAGGAGCGAAAGGCTATTTACAATTTGTACAGAAACCAGATGGCAGTTATAAGAGTCGAGGGGCATAAAAGGGAAGCAGTGGTTGGGAAAGGAGTGAGACAGGGTTGTAGTCTCTCCCCGATGTTATTCAATCTGTATATTGAGCAAGCAGTAAAGGAAACAAAAGAACAATTCGGAGTAGGTATTAAAATTCATGGAGAATAAGTATAAACTTTGAGGTTCGCCGATGACATTGTAATTCTGTCAGAGACAGCAAAGGACTTGGAAGAGCAGTTGAACGGAATGGACAGTGTCTTGAAAGGAGGATATAAGATGAACATCAACAAAAGCAAAACGAGGATAATGGAATGTAGTCAAATTAAATCGGGTGATGCTGAGGGGATTAGATTAGAAAATGAGACACTTAAAGTAGTAAAGGAGTTTTGCTATTTAGGGAGTAAAATAACTGATGATGGTCGAAGTAGAGAGGATATAAAATGTAGACTGGCAATGGCAAGGAAAGCGTTTCTGAAGAAGAGAAATTTGTTAACATCGAGTATAGATTTAAGTGTCAGGAAGTCTTTTCTGAAAGTATTTGTATGGAGTGTAGCCATGTATCGAAGTGAAACATGGACAATAACCAGTTTGGACAAGGAGAGAATAGAAGCTTTCGAAATGTGGTGCTACAGAAGAATGCTGAAGATAAGGTGGGTAGATCACGTAACTAATGAGGAGGTATTGAATAGGATTGGGGAGAAGAGAAGTTTGTGGCACAACTTGACTAGAAGAAGGGATCGGTTGGTAGGACATGTTTTGAGGCATCAAGGGATCACAAATTTAGCATTGGAGGGCAGCGTGGAGGGTAAAAATCGTAGAGGGAGACCAAGAGTTCAATACACTAAGCAGATTCAGAAGGATGTAGGTTGCAGTAGGTACTGGGAGATGAAGAAGCTTGCACAGGATAGAGTAGCATGGAGAGCTGCATCAAACCAGTCTCAGGACTGGAGACCACAACATCAACATTCCAGTCTCTGTCTTCCTCTTCTGTTTTTACCGTCTACAGCTCCCTCTAGTAGCATGGAAGCTATTTCCCGATGCCTTAACTGATGTCCTATCATGACGCCCCCATCTTTCTGTCATTGTTATGCATATATTCCTTTCCTCATCGAGTCTGCGGAGAACCTCCTTATTCCATACCTTATCATCCACCTAATTTCAACATTCTTCTCTAGCAGTATATCTCGCCTTGTGCGGTTTTCCGACAGTCCATGTTTCACTACCATACAATGCTGTGCTGTGCGCGTACGTTCTGTGAAATTTCTTCCCCACCCTATGTATTATTGCAGTAGACATCTCTTGAGCAGGAGTGCACTATTTGCCAGTGCCAGTCTGCTTTTTACGTTCTCCTTGCTGTCTAGGTTGCAGAATTTCTTAACTTATTCTACTTCGTGATCACCAATGCTGATGTTTAGTTTCTCACTATTCTCGTTTCTGTTACTTCTCTGTTCACACCCAGCCCGCCCTTCCTATTCCAGACGAATCCTGTTCGTGTTACGCCGTTTATATTACGCTACATTCGACTGACCACAAATGTTTATCTAACTTCTATTCCACTTTCTTAATCCCTCGTTTACATTTAAACTGAGACTTTGAATTTCTCTTTTCAGACTTTCTAACTGCCCCACCACATTCAAACTTCTTACATTCCGTTAGATGTTACTCTTCCGTTGCATATTCCATCTTTTCACCATTGTCACTTCCCTCTTGGTACTCCCCTCCCAGAGATCCGACTGTGGGACTGTTCCGGAATCTTTTGCCAATGGAGATCATTACGAAAGTATTCAGTTACAGGCCACACGTCCTGTTGGTACCCTTTGTGTAACTTTATAATGGTATATTACCTTCTGCATCCTCAAATAGTTGATCGTAGCTGATACTTGCACCTTACAGGTCCGGTTTCACAAGCCAATGGCAAGAGAATGGAGTGAAACTCTTTTCGCTCCTCCATCCTATTTGACCACCTGTTTGCTGAACGAGGGTGACTCATTACAAGGGACGCCTTCAGTCGTCATTGCTGATGATTTTGATTCATAATTTAAGCAGTTGGTATTTTTGAGCCTGGAACAAGGGACATTTCGTTTAATAGCCAAAGACGCTGCTTGTAGAGCACCTAAAAGTATGGCTCCCTTCTCATTCTAATCATACTTGCAACTCTTTACATCACAATCGTCTCCACAAACTACTATCATGAACTGCGGAAAACCTCCAAAATCTTCAACTGCACATACTCATTACTGGTACCTCCTCCTCTCGCCTACTCAGCGTCACCTCAGTGTTTTTAGCAGCCTTTCAATTCATACTCCTCTCACGCATCCATCAGCACCAGAACTAATATCACCTGTAAAACAATATGGCTTCCGTCCCATTTTCTTCTCGACCAACTCCTGTACCTCACTCATATCCTATCGCACCGTCTCAACGACCAGAAATTCGCTACTTTTGTTCCCTTCGACCTGTAGGAAGCCTGTGGCCTTGTATGGCATTCTGGTCCTCGCTTCAAGTTCCAGTCAGATGCACTTAGATTAACTATGTTCATCTTATTGGTTATTTTCTTCTAAATATCAACCCTTTGCCACTGTTGGCAATACCAGTTCCTACACCTTCGATCACAACGCAGGCGTGCCCCATGGTTTCGTCCTGCCTTCTCTCCTTTATCTAAATCTACATACATACTCCGCATGGCACCGTACGGTGCGGGGCGGACGGTACCCTCTACCACTACTAGTAATTTCTCTCCCTGTTCCATCCGCAAAGAGAGAGAAGGAAAAACGGTTATCTACACTCCTGGAAACTGAAATAAGAACACCGTGAATTCATTGTCCCAGGAAGGGGAAACTTTATTGACACATTCCTGGGGTCAGATACATCACATGATCACACTGACAGAACCACAGGCACATAGACACAGGCAACAGAGCATGCACAATGTCGGCACTAGTACAGTGTATATCCACCTTTCGCAGCAATGCAGGCTGCTATTCTCCCATGGAGACGATCGTAGAGATGCTGGATGTAGTCCTGTGGAACGGCTTGCCATGCCATTTCCACCTGGCGCCTCAGTTGGACCAGCGTTCGTGCTGGACGTGCAGACCGCGTGAGACGACGCTTCATCCAGTCCCAAACATGCTCAATGGGGGACAGATCCGGAGATCTTGCTGGCCAGGGTAGTTGACTTACACCTTCTAGAGCACGTTGGGTGGCACGGGATACATGCGGACGTGCATTGTCCTGTTGGAACAGCAAGTTCCCTTGCCGGTCTAGGAATGGTAGAACGATGGCTTCGATGACGGTTTGGATGTACCGTGCACTATTCAGTGTCCCCTCGACGATCACCAGTGGTGTACGGCCAGTGTAGGAGATCGCTCCCCACACCATGATGCCGGGTGTTGGCCCTGTGTGCCTCGGTCGTATGCAGTCCTGATTGTGGCGCTCACCTGCACGGCGCCAAACACGCATACGACCATCATTGGCACCAAGGCAGAAGCGACTCTCATCGCTGAAGACGACACGTCTCCATTCGTCCCTCCATTCACGCCTGTCGCGACACGACTGGAGGCGGGCTGCACGATGTTGGGGCGTGAGCGGAAGACGGCCTAACGGTGTGCGGGACCGTAGCCCAGCTTCATGGAGACGGTTGCGAATGGTCCTCGCCGATACCCCAGGAGCAACAGTGTCCCTAATTTGCTGGGAAGTGGCGGTGCGGTCCCCTACGGCACTGCGTAGGATCCTACGGTCTTGGCGTGCATCCGTGCGTCGCTGCGGTCCGGTCCCAGGTCGACGGGCACGTGCACCTTCCGCCGACCACTGGCGACAACATCGATGTACTGTGGAGACCTCACGCCCCACATGTTGAGCAATTCGGCGGTACGTCCACCCGGCCTCCCGCATGCCCACTATACGCCCTCGCTCAAAGTCCGTCAACTGCACATACGGTTCACGTCCACGCTGTCGCGGCATGCTACCAGTGTTAAAGACTGCGATGGAGCTCCGTATGCCACGGCAAACTGGCTGACACTGACGGCGGCGGTGCACAAATGCTGCGCAGCTAGCGCCATTCGACGGCCAACACCGCGGGTCCTGGTGTGTCCGCTGTGCCGTGCGTGTGATCATTGCTTGTACAGCCCTCTCGCAGTGTCCGGAGCAAGTATGGTGGGTCTGACACACCGGTGTCAATGTGTTCTTTTTTCCATTTCCAGGAGTGTATATGCCACCGTGTGAATCCTAATTTCTCGTATCTTCGTGGTCCTTATTTGAAATGTGCGAGGGCGTTCAATAAGTAACACCCCTACAGCGCTGTGAAGTTCCGATAGGTGGCAACGTTATACGTAGCCTTCAAAATGGAGTCTGTAATGCAGATGCGTTCCAAGTGGAGAGCTGTCATTGAGTTTCTTTTGGTAAAAAACAGAGAATCGCAGATATTCATAGGCTCTTACAGAATGTCTATGGAGACCTGGCACTGAACAAAACCAGGATCAGTAGTCAACGCCACAAGGTCACTCAAACCCATCCGACGTCTTCCATGTCGGCCAGCCACACACGGTTGTGATTCCTGCAATGTTGGAACGTGCGGACACCCTCATTCTAGATGATCGAAGGATCACAATCAAACACCATGCTGAGCAACTTGTGGGGCGGCGGGTGGAATTATTTGTTATATAAATGTTTTGTATTTCCTGGCCGATTAGCCGATTAGCAACATATGTGGGGCGGCGGGTGGATTAATTGTTAATAAATGTTTTGTATTTTTTTATGCTGTTGTTTGCCTTTCTCAACACTGGCTCTCTAACTACAATATTGGCAACTAGAAAGTGATTAGCAAAACGTGAAGCCTGTAATTAGAATTCCTAGTGCCCACTTCATCTGAGAAATACATTTATAGCTACAGCTTATAGCTCTGAGGAATTAGGAGATTGTCTGGGATTCATAATCAAAAACGATTCTCTCTAAAATGTTGACTATATTCTGAAAGTCACGGACCAAAAAGAATCCACACAATCCAACTACCAGAGCAGTTCAGAGTCTAATGTGCTGATGCAACTATAACTGTTCAAATTAAATGTTTGAGTGAATGCTCGCCATAATTTGATGATAATGTTCATCAAACGCCACGCTAAATAATGGTAGAATGTCTGTCCCGCGGCGGCACGTGAAAATACGACCTACGCAAACTGAAGATAGATCATTAAAGTCATCCCAGGATTAACACTTCACTCGAAAACGATTTCATGGTTACGCGTATACCGAGTAACTTATTACGGCATCCGAGGCTGTTTATAGCAATGATACCGACGCGACGCGACTCCCGGCACAGGTGGTGTGCTATTCAGCATCTGGAGAGAACTGGGGCCTTTCTCTCTCATGCAGCGTTCTTATATATAAAGCCGCGGTGCGGACGGCTAAGGGAACGCCTGATCAAATCCGCTCTCCCGACTAGCCGCTGGGCTAGTAATGTAGCACTTTAAGTTATCGAATAAATCATTGCTTCCTTTGCTGACGGCCGATGAAGCTCTCAATTTAAATGTGCAATCAGCACACAGGTAAGTAATCATAATAAAAGTCTGACGTGGCTAAGTCAAATATTTTGGGCGAGAGAATTAATTTAATTACACGACACGCAGTAGACGTGCTCTGAACTTGCCCTTTGGAGATACGCTATCGCTATAGTTTTATAGTTATTCAGTTGAAACTTCTCACATCTAAATGATTATAGCGGATCTCCACTCTACTTAAATTTAAACATCCTAGCCTTATTTATTCGCCTACTTAATCTATCTTGCTTCCTTAATTTCTAAGACAAAAACCAGAAAATCATGAATTTCAACTAAAATTTTAATTTGTGAGATCCAGAATACTGTTTCTACTAAATTATTATGCAAAAGGAATCTAAATATAAATTTTTAGGTTTCTAGCTCTTTTCTGTTGCGCCAATGATTTTTACAGAAAAACGTCCAAATTTCGAAAATGGTTAAAGTTTTTGAACTAATATTCAACACATATTGATTTAGTATTACTCCTGACATGCTAGAAACGTTTCAGGTTATTTACTTGATTTTTAAAGTATTGCGCAACATTTATGACGTCAGAGCTAGTTACAGCGGACTAGGCTGGCACACAATGGAAAGACTGATGTGAATTTTATAAGGCGTGCGTATGCTGCTTCCCGACAAACTGGACGTCTGTGTTGGTAGCAATAGGTTTTTTATGCAGCAAGACATTGTCTCCGACGTCCACCAGTAGAGTGGTAACATGTAGGCAAACGGGCCCTCCCTGGAAGTTGGCGTACGGCCATCGCATACAGTGGAGATTAGGATGAAAAATAGGGTTTTGTAGCCAAAAGTATGGGGAATAATATGAGCTAAGCGATCCTGAATGAAACTAACATGCTTTTAGGAAAAAAAATGTATAGAACTACACTGAACGCCCATAGCATTTTGGTGGCAGTAGATTTACTATGCAATCAGCTTCAAATTCTAGTTTTCTAAATTTTATCTAGAGTGTTCCTCGAAAATAACGTCGCCTTATCTCGCGGGATCCCACTTCATTTCCCGAAGCATCTCCGCAGTGCTCTCATGTTGTTCGAACCTACCGGTAACGAATGTAGTAGGCTGCTTCTGAACAGCTTCGATGTCTTCTCTTAACCCGACCTATTGCGTATCTCAAATACTCAGCAGTACTCAAGAATAGAGCGCAGCAGCGGCCTATATGCGATCTACTTTGCAGATGAACTACACTTTCCAAAAATTTCCCCAATAAACCGAAGTCGACCACTCGACTTCCCTGTCATAAAACCGAGCGAGGTGGCGCAGTGTTCAAACCCATATCTGGGCATCCTCATCTAGGTTTTCCGTGATTTCCCTAAATCGTTTCACGCAAATGCCAGGATGGTTCATATGTAAGGACACGACTTCTTTCCCCATCCTTCCCTAATCTAATGGGACCAATGACCTCGCTTTTTGGTGCCCTCCCCCAAATCAACCAACCAATCCCGTCATAATCCTCAGATGCTCGTTCCGTTTCAGACAGCTTCGAAATGCTACGCCCAGATATTTGAGCGACGTGACTGTGTCAAGCAGAACACTACCACTGCTGTATCCGAACATTACGGGTTTTTTTTTTTTCCTACTCATCCGCATTAACTTACATTTTTCTAAATTGAGAACCAGCTGGTATTCATCACACCAACTAAAAATTTTGTCTAAGTCGCCTTGTATCCTCCGACAGTCAGTCAACTACGACAGCGTCCCGTACACCACAGCATCACTAGTAAACAACCGCAGGTCATCGCTGCCCACCTTGTCCCCAGATCCTTTGTGTATCTACACTCATGCTCATAAATTAAGGATAATTGCTGAATGTGGTGCCACACAATGTGGCACTACACAGAACTGGCGCTAATAGCATAGGCACATACGGAACACACACGACACGGATCTGTAAGTCAACGGTATTGGTGAAAAGTTGAGAAAACTGTCCCGAAACACATCTGCTACAAAACACCACTGTGTCCTGTTCATGTACCCCGACATCAGTATGGGATATGATCACCATGCAGACGTACACAGGCAGCACAACTGGTTTACATACTCTGGATCAGGTGGTCGAGCAGCTGCTTGCACCAGTGCCTGTCGGAGCTCCTGAAGTGTCCTAGGGGTTTGAAGACGTGCACCGATACGTCGACCGAGAGCATCCCAGACGTGCTCGATAGGGTTTAGGTCTGAAGAACAGGCAGGCCAATACATTCACCTGATATCTTGTGTTTCAAGGTACTCCTCCACGATGGCAGCTCGGTGGGACCCACTCCACGCCTGAAAAGGCGGACATACTGGTGCAAAATGACGTCCCGATACACCTGACTTGTTACACTTCCCCTGTCAAAGACACGCAGGCGTGTACGTGCAACAATCATAATCCCACCCCACACCATCAAACCACGACCTCCGTACAGGTCCCTTTCAAGGACATTAAGGGGTTGGTAACTGGTTTCTGGTTCACGCCAGATGAAAACCCGGCGAGAATCACTGTTCAGACTCTACCTGGACTCGTCCGTGAACATAACCTGGGACCATTGTTCCAATGACCATGTACTGTGTTCTTGACACCAGGCTTTACGGGCTCTCCTGTGACCAGGGGTCAGTGGAATGCACCTTGCAGGCCTCTGGACGAATAAACCACGTCTGTTCAGTCGTCCGTACACTGTGTGTCTGGAGAAAATTGTTCCAGTGGCTGCGGTTAGGTCCCGAGCAAGGCTACCTGCAGTACACTGTGGCCGTCTGCGGCCTCTGATGGTGAGATATCGATCTTCTTGTGGTGTTGTACACTGTGGACGTACTGTAGCGTCTGGACACGTTTCCTGTCTGCTGGAATCGTTGCCATAATCGTGAGATCACAGTTTGTGGCACACGGAGGGCCCGTGCTATGACCTACTGTTTGACCAGCCTCCAGTCGCCCTAGTATTCTACCCCTGATAACGTCATCAATATGTGTTCTTTGAGCCATTTTCAACACACAATTACCATTCGCACGTCTGAAAAAGTCTGCATACTTACTCGCTGCACCGTACTCTGACATGCACCAACACAACTCTGCGTATGTGGACTGCTGCCAGCGCCACCGTGCAACGACCGCAGGTCAAATGCGCCGCATGGTTATACCCCGAGGTGATTTAAACCCGCAAACCACCCACCAGAGCGTTGCTTCACCATGTATCTGCATTATCCTTAATTTATGAGCATGAGTGTACAAAGCAACTGTTCCTTCACACTCCCCTGTGGCGTTATACTGTCCATAGACTGCCGATATGCCCAAACTACCGACTGCAGGACCGCTTTCTTAGCAATTTACCCTTCACTCCAGAAATACCTTCAAACACACCTCAATCATTTTAGCTCATAGTGTATTCAATGGCTCATCCCTTCCAAACCCAGACAGTAATTACAGGAAAAACCGTCCACAGTTTCCGCTTCCGTGATTTCTACCACACAACTTACAAGCATTCCATCCAGTTAACTAATACATTAAAACATCTTGGACTAACCATCGACCGACGGAAACTCACAATTGACTAAAACTACTCAAACTATTAACTGACCAACTTGATGATTACTTTCCTCCACTATCCCCTACACCTGCAAACTCTTGATCCGAATCTTTTTTTCCTATGTTGTATGGCTACCGCTACACGGATGTGCAGTGATACTAAAAATGGAATGTTAGTTTGCATTGTGCCTCAGAATGCTAACTGTTCTGAGGTGGGAAAATCATAAACGCTGCAGCGGGAGAGAAAATGATCCTATTTCGTTTTCAATTAAGATATGATCTAACCAAATTCCCACATAGCTGACTCTGAGCGTGTTACTATTATTTTTCCCGTTGCGATGAAACCAGGTGCAGGGATCGCTGCAAGGAAGTGATAAATTGGGTGATGCACTATCGTGTTAAAATACAGCACCATGCGATAAAATATTTCACAGAGCGCAGCAAGAATAATCGAACTTGAAGTAACAAACAAATTAGATTGCAGGTTCTAAGGAAAAGGATGCAAACATGCATAGAGCTGGGCGCCGGTGGAGCGCTATCACCACATCGCAGATTCCCAGCATCTGATGCAGTTGTCTGTTACAAAGTATCCAGAAGATATAATCGATTTGCAGAATGAGCTGCAGATAGTTGGTGAATGTTGCAGGCCCTGGCAGTTGACGTTGAAAGTAAACACATGTGTTGCTCATCTATAGGAAAAGAAAGCCACTACTATACAACTACACTATGGACAAGAAACTGCTGGGAATACCTATCCAGAGCGACTTTAAGTGGAATTACCACCTGAAATAATAAAAGGAAAATCAGATGCCAATCAGGTTCATAGGAAGAATCTTAAGGAAATATATCAGACATCCACAAAGGAAATGGCTTATAAGGCGCTTGTTCGACCGATTCTTGAGTATTGTTAATCAATATGAAATCCTTACTAGGTAGGACTGATAGAAGAGATAGAGAGTATCCAGCGGAGAATGGCACATTTCGTCATGGGACCATTTAGTCAGCACGAAAGCGTTACTGAGATTTTTAACAAACTCAATTGGCAGACGCTGCAAGAGAGGCATTATGCGTCACGGAGAGGTTTTCTATTGAAATTTCAAGAGAGAAATTTCCAGGAAGAGTTGCACAACGTATTTTCTCTCTCATATATCTCACCTAGAGACCAATTCCAGAAAATTCGAGAAATTAGAGCCAATACAGAGGTTCACCGACAGTCATCCTTCTCACGCGTAATTCACGAATGGAACAGGATTTAAAGGCTCAGTTAATGCTACAAAAAGTACCCTCCACCCACACCATTAGATGGCTTGCAGAGTGTGATGTAGATGTAGAGACAGTAACTTGTCCACGTAGATTTGGTAGAACAAAGTTTATTTAACAAAAGAGAAATGCGTCTATTCCGACGTGTCGATTAGTACAGCGCAAGAGTTATCAACTGACTAGGACAATTACATCTTGACTAACGAAGAAACAGTACTGAAAAAAAGTCTCTTCTCGAGTAGTGAAAGGACAATAACATTCATAGGGAAGTCGAAGGCCTGGGAGAGTCAGTCACTGCTTGTGTCAGAACGAACAATCATAAATATTATCTAAGGCTGATGGCCCTTAAGAAAAATACAAATACTGCTAGAAAATATCACTAACTAGTAAATAGTCAATAGCCAACGATAGCCAGTACAATTCCTGACAAGAGAGTCTGAAGTTAAAGTTCTGAACACCGTACGATTTAAAGTCATAGGACAGGTCAGTTTCATAATTCCGGTGTAACGACACAGTCAATTCCGAGATAAAAACAAAGAAATCTTCAAGTTCACTAGCTGACCACTGACACAAAACACAGGATCGTCGTTGTGGAGGCTCCAATGTGAGTCCCTGATTGAAGGAATACGTAAGTATCCCATGCCTGCCCTGATGCTCACTCGGAGAGAACTGGCCGCCTAGACATTTTTTTCCTTTGTTTTTTGCTGCGAACTATATGGGCAGGCGGGTGGGCTGTCATTGGTACAAGTAACCTGCTCATCGTCGAGTGGACAACATAAAATTTAATGAGATGAAAAAACAAACATGAGGGAGATATTTACATTGAATTTAAAACTTTTTTAAGGTGAAAAGTAAAATGGTCTGTTTACGGAAGTTTGGTTACACTACACGTAGGAACCAGTGTATCATTCTGTTCCTGCCATATTTTCCTGTGTTCAACAAATTTGTAAACGTGTCAAGTATTAGGTACTATCTGTAGCGCAAAACGCGTGGATGTGTACTAGAGAGCTGTATAGCTACACTCAGGTTGGTGTTCTTCAACACTTATAATCAAATGTGATATGAAGAATCACAACCTTTTCCTTCCAAACCAGTAGCGGCGTCATTAAATATTACGTAAAGTGAATTGCTGCAGTACTCACTCGTAAATGGATTTATTCAGTACAGATACAGTTTTCATAACTGGAGAAAATTAACTAGATAAAATTAAAAATAAATAACATTAAAATCTGCAGCAGACAACCAGTAATTCGTTTCTTCTTTCTTTGAATAACTCTGTCCATACAATGTTAATTCAGTACGAACAATGCTCTATTCCTGCGTAAAAAACAGTAATCATTTAGAGTGTGATAAAGGGAGACGGAGGAAAAGACGCAGTGTAGCATAGTGTAGGCAGTATCACAATCTGAATGAGAATCATTCCAGGTTTTTGCAAGTGTTTGAGGAGTTCTCTTTCACCACAGGAGAATTTCAGAGTGTCACTGGGTATCTGAGTTGTAGGGTCAGATGACGACTTTCAGTCGCTTCCAGAAAAGTGAATCCACTGGCTTAAAGATTCCACTTCAAGAAGTTGCGTGGCAGACCCACTGGCTAAGCGTTATGAATAGATTGCCTTTTTCTTTGTCACGGCCTGTTAGCCTAGAAAGTATATTGCACAGTACATGAGACTGTAAATACTTTCATCACATTTCTGCTATGATAATGATATTATATTAACAAAACAAACATTACAACGATCTTTAACAAAAGTACTTTCCTATGTAACGAGCCAACAGAAACAATGAATGTAATATTGACAATTATTACCTTCATTTTTTTTTAAATTCGTGATGTAATTTACATGTTTGGAATATTTTCTTTCATTCAGTGTGTCGTCAGCATCCTGATCTAGCAATCGAGGTATTTCTTTTGTACACTGTATTGATATTAGGGGTACGGGAATTCGTTTCGTTTTGAGTACATTCTTCGTTAGTTGTCACGGGGTGGTATCGATCAGTTAATTTTGTCGCTTTGGTACTTTTTGGTTCAGCTACCATCATTGTAGATTTTGAAGCAACTGATGTTTAATAACGTTTTTGCGTATGTTTATGTCACTTCTAAACCAACAATATACATATTCTGGTCACAATGAAAGATTGTAATATCCCGAAACGTTTGGCCGGCCGGGGTAGCCGAGCGGTTCTAGGCGCTTCAGTCCGGAACCGCGCGACTGCTACGGTCGCAAGTTCGAATCCTGCCTTGGGCATGGATGTGTGTGACGTCCTTAGGTTAGTTAGGTATAAGTAGTTCTAAGTTCTAGGGGACTGATGACCTCAGAATTTAAGTCCCATGGTGCTCAGAGTCATTTGAACCGAAACGTTTCTTTCCAAATGAAATATGTTAAACAGATTCGGTGTTAATTGTGGTGGGAGGGGGGAGGGAGAGGGAGGAAGGTATGGCGATAAGAAATCTGTAATTAGCTCCCAGAGGCAACGGGTCTCTTAGACAAATATACTAAGAAAATATCCCTGAATAATGTTTGAAAGTTTGTCGGTGACTCGGGTTCACCCTATATTTTACCTTATTTGGAGATTTTATGTTAATTACAATGTAAGAAATTGAAGTGACTGAAGAAAAGAATTTGATGACTCATATCAGCGTATAATGACAATCTACAAGCATTATAGATTATTGATCAGTGAGTGCTTCATAAGTGGCGAGAACCGTAGAAAGCGATATACTTAAATTTTGTTATTGTTTAAGTACCGTTGCAAACTTGGAGTACTGGAAGATGCTCTGAACTCTCTGTCAATATCAGAAAAAAATTACCGTCTATTAACCGCAGAAATCTTTGAGACACGCTCAAACATAACACAACAAATTCATTGTGAACAGTAGTACCGTAACAGTCAAAGTTAAATGTTATCGACAACCGTGGAGAGTCACGCGCAGGAGCATTGGCCGCTTCATTAAGACAGGCAGACAAATGAAAACAAATGGCTGTCACAGGAACCGCCTTAATTGGGATTACAAACAATACTCGACGCTGTGAATGCGGCGTGCGTACACAAAACCGCTACACATTCATCCCGGACGGTCCAGCGTGATTTCACGAATAATTGTATGCCTCTGTCCGTCAATGGCGTTTGGCAATAGCCCGGCAGACCGGCGCTCATGAATATTCACGAGCTTCCCCCACGGCACAATGTTGCCGCCAAAGTACCAACACCACTTATTATTCATACGGCGCACACGCTGGCGATCGCGCAAAACCCACTTGCTCCCATAGAACACGATCTCTCCCTCTCTCTTTCTCCCTTCTCTCTCTCTCTCTCTCTCTATCTCTGTCTCCCTCTCATGTTTTTGAACGTTCCAACACTGTGAACCGTGTACCAAAATATTATTGCTCGTCACTGCATCTAAAGCTGATAATACTTGTTATCTCAGTTTCGTGCTGCACTGATACTTAGGTCCTTAACATAACAGGATACACTGTAAAACTCCGCACAGGGGCAAGACACAGCTTAACTAGTAAGGGAAATGTTGTACAAACTGAAAGGCAAATTTGAAATGGTATTGTTTTTTTATAAAACTATTTGCAGGCTACGGAAGTTCCAATTGTTTTCCATAAAAAACTACTTGACAGCTCCATCTAAACCATAGAAAAGTTTCTGAAAGTGTAAGACAGTAATGTGTGCTACTCTGTGTTCATGTGCATGTGTCTGTGTTTTTGTTCCTGCGTATGAGATTGTCCAGTAAGTTAAAGGATAAATCGCTATATAGAATACAGCTTAAGATTAATGTAAAAGACAGTCACGCAAATGGAATGCACATTGTATTATTGTAAAGTGTATTTCATTTGTAAGCTAATTAACACGCTCCCCGCAGTTTACAGAGATTGCCAATGTGGTTTATGGAACATATAATTGAATAAGTAACTCACTACGAAGGCAATAACATTCCTAAACTGAGTTTTACCTTTCATTGTCAAGCACTTTGACTGCAGTATGGCATTAACCTTCATCTTTATAACTCAACGCAATCACTTATGACATCACAGTTTACTAGTACATCATCAGATAGAATACTCGTCACTTTCTTTTTCACTCTTTGAAAGCTGGATCACACACCATTTTCAATTATTGGCTGAGCGTTTGTTGAAAACACGGCCAGGATACTTAATTTCAGTCACTCCTTTTATAACGATTTTATTCTTTTCACAGCGATGGAAGAGAAATCGACGTCAGCTGTTACACGCCTTACACTGATAATAAATCTGTTTATTTCCTTTTCCTATTTTTTAATATCCAGCCAATAGTATTTATTATTTCAGACTAACTGCAATTTTATTATTAAGACCTCCTTAGTAAGATGTATTATTATCCTTTTCACAATATATGTGTTGTATATATGAAACAGTTACTACGCATTGTGTGAACACAGCTAATATCTCCGTATGGTTTAGAAGGACAAGCATTGTGTATTCCGGCCGCTGTTGTAATTAAGTCCACCTGAAAGGTTTAAAAGTCTGAGATTTGAATCGACTGAAATGTAAACAACTTAGAATTTTTTTTATTGAATCATACTCTGAGAAGAACTCAAAGTTTTATTCTAGAACGAGGCGTGTCCCACGTGCTCCTGATATTAGTGAATTTTCGTTTTTCATATTAATGAAAACAATGCAGATGCTTTTTAAGAGTCCTCAGTATTTTGGGCCCGCTGGTGTATGTAATCTACTTTCTGTATCCACTTCAGTAGAGGACATTTTAGCTGTTTCCTGAGTGAATACAGGAGACCGAAGGATGGGTGACAGAGTGAATGAAATATGAGCTAACCTACTACGATACCGTTTTTGTGAATCGATTCAGGACTTTTTCGCAGCAAATGTATGTTTCTGTTTCTTATCCTTGAATATGATCGCGGATAGGCTACAAACCTGTCATACTCGTTTCTCAACTACTGCTTCCCTCCCATGCCCTTCGACCCTTGCAACCGCACTCTGGTTTCTGTAGACGTCCTAGATAACTTTTGCTCCCTGTATTTTACTCTTGTTATCCGCATAACTTCAAAGAGTGTACTAGAATCAACATTGTCAAAAGCTTTCTCTCAGTCTACGATCTCTATAAAATTTGGTTTACATTTCTTTTCAGTATTTTAACATAAATCGACAGTTTGACCGCTTCTGATCATACATTTCACTGGAATCGAAACTGATTTACACTGAGGTCGGCTTCTACCAGTTTTTCCATTCTTCTGCAAATATTTCGTGTCAGGGCTTTGCAACTTTGAATCATTAAACTGATGGTTTGGTGATATATGTCATCACCCGTCGTCATCTTTGTAATATGAACTGTTAAATTCTTCTTGAAGTTTGAGGGTATTTCACCTGTTTCACAGCACCTAGAGAGTGTAAGAAAAAGGTACGGCCAACCTTCAGGATACATTAATCACACATAGACGAAGAAAAAAAATGTTGTACAGGCAAGGGTTTTGAAACGCTTTATTGCTGTGTTAGGGCTAATTTTTTCAATTTTTCAACACTTTTGTCCTGAGAAACACACAGAAAAAGAACGTGTCAGCACAGTATGAAATACTTTCCTAGATTAAATGTTTAAAGTTCTCTCATTTATTAAGGATGCGTGCATCAACAAGCCACTGCATTGAATCCTCGATTTTCTTATGTACTGCTGGAGAATTGCATGTTGTTCCACACCTTTTCAAAATATGAGCACGAGCAGTCTGTGTATTCCATACCGGGGTTCCGTAAATAAGAGTTTGACAGTAAAAATTTAACTTGATTAAATCCGGAGAGAGTAGAAGCTAAGGAACATTTCTGCCTCTACCTATCCGTCTCACACTGAATCTGTTATTTCGAAGCTTACGAAGTACATGTTTTGACGCACTTGTAGAGGTAAAGTATTCTCCAAGAGACCATGGGAAGTTTCTTCGGTGAGCCTGACTGTAAGTACATGAAAACAGTCACCAACAATGCCGGCCCAAACATAAAATATTTATTGATGACGTGACTGCAGAATTTCGTAAGGGTTTTCGACAGTCGGTAGTAAGGAACAGGAGTGGACCCAAAGCTGAAGCTTGTTGGACTCCCTTCGTAATTTCTCTCTCGCCACTAAAATTTTTTTCTCCTTCCTTTGAATTATTCAAGACAACGTTGTGCAGTCTCTTAAGTACCATTCGAATCATTTAGGTTTTTTGTGATTAGTTTGGTTATGAAGAGAAGTAGAAAATGAGGTCTAACATGGAAATAAAGCATTTCTGGACCGATGTTCACATAACACATTTTATTCTTCTATGTGCCACTAATATTTCCTGAAAGTTTGGCCACACCTTTGTGTTACACCCAGTATTTTTCCGCACTCATGCGCGCCTCTACACCTTTGCATTTCTCTTCTAGCTACTCTCCTTTGTACATTTGCAATTCCTGTCGGTCTCTTTTTTAGACAGTTGCACTTCCTTTTATCTGCTTCATTTCCTCCATTTTTATATTCTTCTCATCCCTTAATCAGGTTCAGAATTTAATGTACTATCCAGGAACTTTTTCTTGGCTTTCTCAATTCGCCTGTTTGATTCTCTGCTGCCCTCACCACTTCATTTCAAAAGGCTACCCATTTGATTCCCTTGTGTTCCTTACTCCAGTTTCAACAATCACAGCTTCATGCTTCCTTTGAAACTATCAGCAACCTCTTGTTCTTTTAATTTATCAACGTCACATCATTTCCTAACTTTCTGCAGTTTCTTCTGTTTTAATCCGCAGATTATAGCCAATAAATTATGGTCACAGTACATTTCTACCCAAGGAAATGTTTTGATGTTTAAAATCTGCTTTCGGAACTTCTGGCTTACCATTATATAATCTATTTGAAACCCTCTAGTATCTCCAGATCTGTGTTACATCTGCAAAATTCTTTCTTGATGTTATGCTATGGATTATCAATTACTGGGTTTTGCAGAATTCTTCCAGGCAACTTCCCTTTTCATTTCTCTCACCCAGTACATGTTCTCCTGCCGTTTTTCCTTCTAGGCCTTTTCCTCCTATCGAATTCCAACCCACCATCACTTTTAACTATTCGAATAACTTTTTATCTCATCATAAATTCCTACAGTCTCCTCATCTGTGGGACTTGTAGGAATATAAACATGCATTCCTGTTGTTAGTATTGGCTTTGTATCCATCTTGGCTACTGTAACATATTTATTGTACTATAACACGTTAATTGTAGTAGTTTAGCCGAATTTTTATTTTCTTATTCGTTATTAGTCGTGCTCCTCCATTACCAGATTTGATTTTCTGTAGACAATTTTGTACGAATCTGATTAGAAGGTCTGTCTTTCTTGCCATTGCACTTCCCAAATAACCACTACTTTTACACTGTTCGTCCAAGAATTTCCGAGACTGATTTTATTTTTGGCGTATACGTGACATTAGCGCAGTAACGAAGGTGGCAGCTTTACTTTACAACGTGCATTTGACGTCAGTTTTGAGCAAGATTTGTTAAGTTGTGGACGAGTGGTCGTAGTGCTTCAACGTTGTTGTGTCACAAATCACAAAGGAACAACGAATAAAACATATTTAAATCAAGTCTTAAATACATTCTCCAGAATGTTATGAGGAAAAGGAAAGTGCGTGAAAATTTTGTCCCGGACATCTTGACTCCCGAGCATAAGCTAACACTGCGTGTACGTTTTGCGCGACAACTGAAATGCAAGATGCGGACAGCTGTTTTGTGTAAAAAATTCGTCAAGGGTGTCGAGACATGTTGTATTCAACATTCATCGTCATATTAGCAGGTCCTTTGCCTCCTTATTTTCTGCGATCTGTTGCTTCCTTCTTAAGGCTGCTGTATGTTGTACCGTCCATCACGTCATCCAGTATCTGAAATCTCTACCTTCCTCGCTTCCTTTACCCTTCTACATAACCTTCTAAAGCTGTTTTTATCAGTCCGTCATTCTTTCTTAAGATACGGCCAATCCAACTTCCGTTTCTTCTTTTTATTGCATCTAGTAACTGTCTTTTCTCTCCCACTCTTCTCAGTACCTCTTCATTTTTTACTGTGTCCCTCCAACTTATTCTTTCCTTCCTCCAACATGTCCACATCTCAAAAGCCTCCAGCCTTTCTCTGTCTTTCTTCCTCAAAGTCCATGTTTCAGTGCCATACAGAAGAACACTCCATGCAAGATATTTTATGAGTCTCTTCCTGAGTTCTCTGACCAGACCGCAGCAGAAAATTCTCCTTTTCTTATAAAATCCCTTTTTTGACATTGCTATCCTTGTTTTCATATGTGTGATGCACTTCCAGTCGGTGTCTATCCTACTTCCAAGATACTTAAAATTTTGCTCCTGTTCTAATATTTCTCAATTCAATACTAACCTACCACAAAACGACCGAGTAAAGAAATCGCGTGAAGAATCAACGCTTTGACGACATAACCGACATTCAATTCAATGTTACGTGTAAGTTAAACAACATCCCAAAAAAGGGCTTTCCTGACAGTTTCATATTGTTGTATGAACGTTCTGTGGATAGCACTCAAATTGGAGGAGACTACGTAGAACACATGAAGCACTAAAACTACAGGCTAAACTTTTCTCTATTTTTATTAATCCATTATCCACACTTTTTGGACTGATGAAGTAGCGTCTACCTATCCATTCCATTTTTAAATCTGTTACCTACCAATCCGACTAAGGAATATAACATTCTACAGTCTGCCCAGTAGTATGGCAGTGTCGTTTCTCGTGGTAATATCAACTGAGTACCACCCACCAGGAACACGAATGGAGGGCTGTTATACCTCCGGTATATTTCACACAGCAGATGCCATCATCTTTAAGCCACACGCACTGTCCAGTCACATTAATGTGACCACCTGTCAAAAGCGTAAACAACCACCTTTTGTTGCGCCTGCGCGGACCACTGCCATACGTGCAGAACGAATCAGCAAGATTCCGTAAGGTACCGTTAGGGATACAGAGCCCATACAAGTTCCCAATATTTTCATTTTCAGCCTTGCCAGTCTCTAATGATGATCAAATGATGACGACAACACAAACACCTCGTCCCCGAGCTGCGGACTTCTCGTGGTGCTAACAGCCCTATCGAGGTGGTCGCAAAGATTCTCAATTGTGTTTAAATCCGCGGAGTACAGTGTCCAGTGGAGTGCAGTAAACTTATCTTGACGCTCTTAGACCATGCTCGTACACTGCGAGCTGTGTGACACGTTCCATTGTCCTGCTGGTAGACACCAAAGCTCCGAGGAAGAACAAATTGTATGCTATGATGTACTTTTTGTACTTCTTGATTTCTATGTTTTCGCTTCCTTCAAAGGCAAAAAGAAAATGTGAAGGGGCAGCCGAGAGTAGAGCCTGCGCCTACCGTCATGTACACTCCTGGAAATGGAAAAAAGAACACATTGACACCGGTGTGTCAGACCCACCATACTTGCTCCGGACACTGTGAGAGGGCTGTACAAGCAATGATCACACGCACGGCACAGCGGACACACCAGGAACCGCGGTGTTGGCCGTCGAATGGCGCTACCTGCGCAGCATTTGTGCACCGCCGCCGTCAGTGTCAGCCAGTTTGCCGTGGCATACGGAGCTCCATCGCAGTCTTTAACACTGGTAGCATGCCGCGACAGCGTGGACGTGAACCGTATGAGCAGTTGACGGACTTTGAGCGAGGGCGTATAGTGGGCATGCGGGAGGCCGGGTGGGCGTACCGCCGAATTGCTCAACACGTGGGGCGTGAGGTCTCCACAGTACATCGATGTTGTCGCCAGTGGTCGGCGGAAGGTGCACGTGCCCGTCGACCTGGGACCGGACCGCAGCGACGCACGGATGCACGCCAAGACCGTAGGATCCTACGCAGTGCCGTAGGGGACCGCACCGCCACTTCCCAGCAAATTAGGGACACTGTTGCTCCTGGGGTATCGGCGAGGACCATTCGCCACCGTCTCCATGAAGCTGGGCTACGGTCCCGCACACCGTTAGGCCGTCTTCCGCTCACGCCCCAACATCGTGCAGCCCCCCTCCAGTGGTGTCGCGACAGGCGTGAATGGAGGGACGAATGGAGACGTGTCGTCTTCAGCGATGAGAGTCGCTTCTGCCTTGGTGCCAATGATGGTCGTATGCGTGTTTGGCGCCGTGCAGGTGAGCGCCACAATCAGGACTGCATACGACCGAGGCACACAGGGCCAACACCCGGCATCATGGTGTGGGGAGCGATCTCCTACACTGGCCGTACACCACTGGTGATCGTCGAGGGGACACTGAATAGTGCACGGTACATCCAAACCGTCATCGAAGCCATCGTTCTACCATTCCTAGACCGGCAAGGGAACTTGCTGTTCCAACAGGACAATGCACGTCCGCATGTATCCCGTGCCACCCAACGTGCTCTAGAAGGTGTAAGTCAACTACCCTGGCCAGCAAGATCTCCGGATCTGTCCCCCATTGAGCATGTTTGGGACTGGATGAAGCGTCGTCTCACGCGGTCTGCACGTCCAGCACGAACGCTGGTCCAACTGAGGCGCCAGGTGGAAATGGCATGGCAAGCCGTTCCACAGGACTACATCCAGCATCTCTACGATCGTCTCCATGGGAGAATAGCAGCCTGCATTGCTGCGAAAGGTGGATATACACTGTACTAGTGCCGACATTGTGCATGCTCTGTTGCCTGTGTCTATGTGCCTGTGGTTCTGTCAGTGTGATCATGTGATGTATCTGACCCCAGGAATGTGTCAATAAAGTTTCCCCTTCCTGGGACAATGAATTCACGGTGTTCTTATTTCAATTTCCAGGAGTGTATTTTTGAATTTCAAATGTATTTCCTGTTCCTGTTCCTCGGTAAGAGGAACGACTCTGTTAATGAACGAAGGTGGACGCACGTTATTCTAGAGCGTAATCGGTGGTAGCCCTTTTGGTTGTGAGACGAAATAAGATGTCTGTATTTTTGGTGTGCAACGAAGGAAGAATATAGTATTATTTTACCACTGGAAATTTGTATGAGTCATTATTCCAATCAGTACTGCAATATATAGGAAACCAAGATGCCCACCTGTGCACTTCGGAGTTATTACGAAGATCCGATTACAACATAAAGGACATTGTCAAAATTTTGTAGATGGATACGGCGATAGGACGTAGTATTGTTATTTGGTAAGCATACATCTACAACAAGAGAAAGACTATTTCGTTTATGTGGAACTAATACGAAAAGATTTGTTTGCCCATTTACAGGCATAGCTAAGCTTATTGTGCTCGTCCGACAAGCCGGAAAATTTCATAGGAGACAGTAATCAAAATTCCAATTTCAGATCACCTTTTATTATTTTCTTATCTGCCATTAATTAATTTCATTATTTCCAAACATCTAAATTTTAGTTTTTAATACAGGGTGAGTCACCTAACGTTACCGCTGGATATATTTCGTAAACCACATCAAATACTGACGAACCGATTCCACAGACCGAACGTCAGGAGAGGGGCTAGTGTAATTGTTTAATACAAACCATACAAAAATGCACGGAAGTATGTTTTTTAACACAAACCTACGTTTCTTTAAATGGAACCCCGTTAGTTTTGTTAGCACATCTGAACATATAAACAAATACGTAATCAGTGGCGTTTGTTGCATTGTAAAATGTTAATTACATCCGGAGATATTGTAACCTAAAGCTGACGCTTGAAACCTCCGACGTTCAGTTGCGTGTTGTAACAAACACGGGCCACGGTCGGCGAGCAGTGTCATGCGCATACTGCATCGTCACCGCTTTCACCCGTTTCATGTGTCGCTACATCAGCAATTACATGGTGATGACTTTAATCATCGAGTGCAATTCTGTCAATGGGCATTAACAGAGAATGCGTTGCAGTTCTACCTGTTTACCGAAGAAGCGGGTTTCACAAACCACGGGGCAGTGAATCTACGGAACATGCATTACTGGTCCGTGGACAATCCTCGCTGGCTCAGACAGGTAGAGCGACAGCGACCGTGGACTGTAAATGTATGGTGCGGAATCACTGGCGACCACCTCATTGGTCCTCACTTCATTGCAGGGGCCCAAACAGCTGCAACATACATCGCGTTTCTACAGAATGATCTGCCAACGTTGTTCGAAATTGTCCCACTCGAAACGCGTCGACGTATGTGGTATCAGCATGAAGGTGCACCTGCACATTTCGCAATTAACACTAGCCTGACCCTTGACAGGATGTTCGACGGGCGTTTCATAGGACGTGGAGGACGCATAAATTGGTCAGCCCGTTCTCCTGATCTTACACCTCTGGACTTCTTTCTGTGGGGTACGTTAAAGGAGAATGTGTACCGTGATGTGCCTACAACCCCAGAGGATATGAAACAACGTATTGTGGCAGCCTGCGGCGACATTACACCAGATACTGCGGCGTGTACGACATTCATTACGCCAGAGATTGCAATTGCGTGCAGCAAATGATGGCCACCACATTGAACATCTATTGGCCTGACATGTCGGGACACACTCTATTCAACTCCGTAATTGAAAACGGAAACCACGTGTGTACGTGTACCTCACCCCTCATGGTAATGTACATGTGCGTCAGTGAAAAAGACCAATAAAAAGGTGTTAGCATGTGCTGTTCCAGTCTCTTCTGTACCTAAGGTCCATCACCGTTCCCTTTGGATCGCTACGTAATTCGGTGCTCTCCGATACACACGATCGAACAGTGGAGGAATGGTACTCAAGCGTCAACTTTAGGTTACAATATCTCCGGATGTAATTAACATTTTACAATGCAACAAACGGCACTGATTACGTATTTGTTTATATGTTCAGATGTGCTAACAAAACTAACGGGGTTCCATTTAAAGAAACGTAGGTTTGTGCTAAAAAAACATACTTCCGTGCATTTTTTTATGGTTTGTATTAACGAATTACACTAGCCCCTCTCCTCACGTTCGGTCTGTGGAATCTATTCGTCAGTATTTGATGTGGTTTACGAAATATATCCAGCGGTAATGTTAGGTGACTCACCCTGTATATTATAATGCCAACACCAGGAAGGATACAAATTACTAAATTTCACTTATTGTGCGTATTCAGTATAGTGGGAGAAACAAGTAGTTAAACCTGTGTGTGATGTGGTCGTATACATGATGAAAAGCTTGCTACACGGCAACAATGGCTATAACCCGTCTGGGCATCGAGTCTGAGTCTGGATGACAGGTATGGATACGGCATCCCGCGCAGTTTCAACACTGTTCATCAATCGTCGTCGGTGGCGAGCGGCGGCATCGTGTCGCGTGTTAAACACGTAAGACGGAGACGATTGCAGCCTGGTAATGATCGCTCTTCTCGGAAACTCTTCACACAGATACGGTTCATCGTGATGCTATACACAGAGTACAGACTGTCCTGATAAGACTGCGTGTACCACTAATGTGTCTTTTGGTGTCGATGGGTGTACCACAGAAGGCGCGGTCTCTCTCTCTCTCTCTCTCTCTCTGCTGTTCCGGTACGGAAGCTGCAACGACGATCGCGATGGTGCTTCAGACATTGCCGCATTGTCTGTGGGGATACTTGCTTTGCTGCAAGCAAGCCCAGGTTCTTGAATCAAGGTACGGCAAGTGGTTACATGAACCTGCGCAGCCAGGTGAACGATACGTCTCTCCTCTCTGGAGCTAGTCGTGTTGGGCAGTTGAGATTCAGCAAGTCTTGGTGGTGGTCGTGGCAGTCGTGGGATCTATAGCAACCATAGTAGTAATATTGTAGAACGATAAACCGTAGTCTTGATAGGCAGTATCCAGCCGCTGTCGAATTTCGACACTTGTTGGTACGTATTTCTGTTTCTTACACAAGGCATAGCACGCTCTTCTTACAAATAATGAACATTCAAATGCGATTTCAAAAAGAGAACCCACTTTCCTTAGACAATGTGAACCAGAAATCAACCGAAAAATTGTCAGAGGTGATAGTACACGTTACGCATGAAGCGGAACTATGGGCCTCCTGGAAAAAAGGGTGACCCGCCTGTGTCACGCTGTTTGACTATTGGCCTGATCACAAGAGGTGGCCATTATTGCAAGCGCTGGTCACGTTGGCTGACGTGAGGATCAATGAACTATACTTGACGGAATGTATCTGGAACATCTTAGCCAGCCGATGTGGCCCAGCGGTTTTAGGCACTTCAGTCTGGAACCGCGCGACCGCTACGGTCGCAGGTTCGAATCCTGCCTCGGGCATGGATGTGTGTGATGTCCTTAGGTTAGTTAGGTTTAAGTAGTTCTAAGTTCTAGGGGACTGATGACCTCAGATGTTAAGTCCCATAGTGCTCAGAGCCGTTTGAACCATTTGGAACATCTTAGGTAAAGTTAGTAGACAGGAATACAATTAAATACTTAGCTTTAATTCAGCATCAACGATGAACGTCGATCTTGACTTTGTCCAATAATATTTACAAGTGCAGTTATAGACTGAACTGCGAATACTGCTTTACAATTATGATTGCTTCACACACATATAGATCAATTGTCGGTGCATAAACTGTATGTGCCGCCTGGCTAGGTCGTAGCTACTGACTTAGCTGAAAGCTATGCTAATTAGCGTCTCTGCAAATGAGATCTCTGAAGCTATAACAAGTGAACCATTCCTATTAAAATCGGCTGTAGAACTGGGCAGTGCGCTAGCTTGTCTCGTAAGACCAGCCGAGTGGCGGCGCTCGGTCTGCTAGCGTCGACAGTGGCGACTCGCGAGTTCGATGTGTACTGACGGACAGCGGCCGATTTGAAGCCTACAGCCTAGCAAGTGTGGTGCCTTGCGGTGACATCACAGTATGCACTAAAGCAAGGAAAAGACTGTCTAGCAAGCATAGGCTCTAACACGCATACCCTAAGAGTTACTGGGCACTTCTGTAGAAAACATGTGTTCCACATGAATTGCTATAATAATAATTATAAAAGCGGCAATTTTATTTACGCACTGTCTTTTAAATAGATATGATGGTGACTGATACTCAAGTAATAATGCAAAGAAACGTAATGATGCTAAAATGCTTTAAATTCTTGCTATGATTTAATCTGTAAAATTTAATAATTCTCTTCCTGTTAATATTTAATTAATTAACTTATGTCGTTCAGATTTCGTAACGCTGACGGCGTTAAAATTTAAAGTTGTTCAGTCCATGTTTTGTTTTCTTTCAATTGTTGCGAGACAGCGATGGTGTAATGCTGTTCGCTTTTAAGTCTACACATTTATAAAAATCATGTCCAGGAAACACTTTTGTGATCACGGTTGCGATTTAGATGGTATTCGCGTAATTGTACTGATTAAGAGTTATCGTTTGCGAAAGATGCAGGTTCGATTAAAGCTGTGTGCACTTTTGCGCGTATAATAAAAATATTCCTAACACGTCACGTAACAAAAAGTAACTTGCGAACCACAACCGCGGTCAAACTAAAATATATGATGACATAAATGTTGTTCGCTGTTATTCAGGACAGGTTTAGATTAAACACCGCAATTTTCAATCTTTAGAAAGCACAAGACGATAGAATTTAGAGATATTTGTTTTGAATAACTTGTATTTACCTTTTCTTATATAATATTGTGATTGTCCGCAAGGATTATCTCTCTCTTTCCTTTTTACAGCCTTTATACATTCCCATTACATACATCGATTAAGAAACTTCTCTTTCTCTACCGCCGGCCGAAGTGGCTTGCGCGGTTCTAGGCGCTGCAGTCTGGAACCGGAAGACCGCTACAGTCGCAGGTTCGAATCGTGCCTCGGGCATGGATGTGTGTGATGTCCTTAGGTTAGTTAAGTTTAAGTAGTTCTACGTTCTAGGGGACTAATGACCTCAGAAGTTGAGTCCCATAGTACTCAGAGACATTTGAACCATTTTCTCTACCGACCAGTACGAAAACAAAATCCGCCCAGACAAAATGTCTTACATAGAATCAGTTCTCACTTAACAAGCATATATAGTTTCGTAGCACAAACAATGCTAGTTTATTCCGAGCACTAGAAATTCTTTGATTCACTGAGCACAAAAATTAAAATAATAAAATTATAATTACATTTTTAATATCATCAATTCTTCTTTATATCGTCATATTATTTTTCATCGTTGTAGCACTATACACTGTAGGGAAGACGAACAAGTGTTCGTAGTCCGTAAGGTAGGCACTTTAGAGCCCACATATACTAGACGTTTATTCCTTAATTGGGTCCATAATACCAACGGACAAAATATGGGAAGCCTAGAGCTTTCCGCAGAAGGGACGTATCACAATAGCAAAGATGAACAATTGCTCATAGCTCATTTTGGAGCCCATGTGTACCAGAATTTTTTTCTCATTTTTGTCCATACAAACCGCTTTGGAAGTTAGCAGGTGGAGTGGTGGTCTGATTCACTCTGTGTACAGAATGTACTAGAGGTATTCGGAAATTAAGATACGATCGGTCGCGAAATGAACCCACTATGAAAATCAAACATGTTTCATTTTCAAAAGTCGGCTACATCTTCCAGGTATTTCTCTACTAGTCACCGCCCCGGCTTAGGGCTTGTCGTAGCTTTGCACCAACTTTCCCATGCCTTCGTCGTAGAAGGCAGCCGCCTCTGCTTTCTGCCAATTCTCTATGCTGGTCTGCAGTTTGTTGTCGGTGCCAAAGCATTATCTTCATAGCCAGCGGTTTATGTGAGCAGACATGAAACTCAGTGGGAGCCAACTACGAACTTTATTGTGGAAGTCCAAACATTTCGTATCGAAAACGATGCAGGATCATGTTTACTGCCGCTGAAGAGTGCGACCGGGAATTGTCATGAAGAAGGAGACGCGTGACTTATGTGTTGTGGGCTGCGTGACATCAGGAGAAGTCTCTCACCAGGCCCTCAAACTTGGCGGCTGATACTATTTTCTGGGCATTTTCATGTGCTCACTGTACGTTCAGAATTTAAAAGAGTGACGTGAAGCGTCGATGGGCGTACTAGAGATATTGCCCAACGCAAATGTGCAGAGTTCCATCGGATTTTCACTGTGGTTTCCAATACGCGCCCGATTGGACCTCACTGTCCAAAGAACCTTCGCAGATAGCGTTACATCCAACTACTTAGTGCCGTTGCACTGAAATACCGAACATTTGCATTCCCACAAAATAAATCCCTACATCCAATATGGTGAGATCTGTAAAATGAATGAATGTATGGTCGTCTGCTAATCGCAGATAGTAAATGTGCAATGTATGATCATCTTTGAGGCGGTCCTTTGGTCACCTTTGCTGGAACCAAAGTGATGAAATTTACCTGAGTTTTGAGCACCTGAAATGTGGCTGACCAATACGGTAGCATGGTGCTCCCCCACCTTGAGGGAGGTGCGAGATGACCTGAAGAACGGCCATGTTTCAGCACTCTGGCGCTGAATCTGGTGTTGGTAAGACCTGTCTTAGGTGTGCTCCGTAAAGACAAAAGAAATCGCGTCTGCAGGACTTTGAAATTAGAGACGAGTACTTCCACGTGGTGAGTACTGTGTGAGTCTCAATCTGTGTATGAGACAAAGGATAAAGAGAAGTGCTCGTCCAAGGTATCGGTTGAGGACTCGCCTGTGTGACGAATATGATCTTAATATTACTTTGCGTGTTATGTTTCCGTGCGACGCTAGATTCAAACTCTAATACTCTGAGAGAGAAGCAAGATGAGTCAGCCATCTATCCAGCAACGCATTGGCTTGCATTGCACAGGAAGACGCGCATATATCCTCCAGAGTTCATAGTAGGAAAGAAAAGTTACGAAGTGGGGCAGTGTCGTGTGAAACTGGGATGAATACTAATTGAAGTGAGAAAGCTGAAAGTGAAGTGATTCTAACCTTGTGACTATTCTTTGTGGTGTATTATGTGTTGTCAGTGTGATGTATTTCATGTAATTTAAGTATGTGTGGTTTGCATGGGAGAGTAGCAAGATAGGTTCTGCGGCAGTGGGATTCTTTTTTGTACCGCTCGGTGTGGAGGAAATTTTAGGGATGATGGGTGTGAGAGTCGAAGTGTGACATATATATCAAAAGATCCACCATCCTATCCAGAAAGTGCACTGTAGTGTTAGATAATTACGAGACCATAAGATAGAGAATCACCAATGTAAAGCCATGCCCACTGGGCGGAGTTTCTCATGTGTAATTGTTATATAAAATGTAATGGTGTGTATAGGTTACCTTTGAATCATAATAGAATTTATCGGAATAAAAAAGATAGTGAAAAGAAAAAGATTGGTGGCCTTGTTCTTCGAATAGTGTGTAGTCATGATATCCAGAATTTATGATGTGTGCGCCATTCATATTCAGTGCGATGGCCACGTGTTGATCAAAGCCGTTGGGTAAGAAAGAAAATGTGGTATTGCCAGTGCGTAGTGAACAATCAGAGTTCTATAAATTACTAATAGTCAGATGTGCGTTATCCGTTTCCGTTGCGTATTATTCAAACAGGAGAATAATTTGTAGCTTCACTGTGGGTACTAGAGCTCATAATCAGTCATTGATGTTTTTTCGAGAAATAAGAATAAATCCACTCGCTTGGCAGCCACTCATCTTGCAGGCCTGACTGCTTGATGCCACAGTACGAGCAAGGCATGTGGGTGTCTCTCAGCATATCCAGGAAAGTAGTGCACTTCACGAGACTTTGACGTTCGTTGCACGAAGCCTCCATGGCGTTGCAATATGAATGGCCAGCGACATTTTTTGGACCCAATTATTTCCTTCGGAACGCTTCACCCACCCACGAGCCGTCGCTCTCCACCATCAGTTCCTTCGGCGCGCCATAAATTGAGCCGCCCTGCCTCGCGCTCATCAGGAGCTTCTCGGAATAGGAATAATTATTCTTGCAGGGAGTCGGGGAATCTTCATCTGTCGCGCGCAGTGGAGCGTGAAAGCGCATTAGGCGGGCGGTTTGGTGACCTGTGAAATGGTGCCGCCTCCTGAATCCATTAAAGGCCTCAGCGGCGCGCAGCGGCTGCGGGATTTGCCCGCGGCTCTTGCCTGCTCGATGCTCTCCGCTCACCGTCCGACTGCCGGTTTTGCTCACCTGCGCACACCTGCTGCAACACCGTGTAGTTGATGTTGGGCCGTGTTTGCCATGTTCTGTTAACTTGCATATCCTTGATCTAACTCCTAGCTTTCTCTACTGGTTGCAGCCAGCTTTCCTGTGGATACACCCCCCCCCCCCCTCATTACGCGTGTCACAGCAGTTGCAAGCGTTCTTGCTTGTCTTACTACTGCCGATTCACGAATATTAAGAGGGATGATGCGCTGACTTCGAATATTTGTTGTGCACCCGACCTTCCTTTACGAAATCCTTCCTCGAATTCCCCATATGCTTAGACACATGTTTTTCAAGTCGGGTTAATACTTCACTAGAAACATTTTTGTATACATTATTCTAGCAGTTATGCTGTATGGGTGTGAGACTTGGTCTCCCACTGTGCAAAATGAAAAGCTGTTTCGAGTATTTGAAAACAAAATTTTGAGGAGAATTTTCGGAGCAAAAAGGGATGACATTAGTGGAGATTCGGGAAAAGTGCATAACGAAGAGGTTCACGAACTCTATTCAAGCCCTGACATAATCAGTAT
Organism: Schistocerca nitens; assembly: GCF_023898315.1. Lineage (NCBI taxonomy): Eukaryota > Metazoa > Arthropoda > Insecta > Orthoptera > Acrididae > Schistocerca > Schistocerca nitens. The sequence goes on from NC_064614.1 coordinate 28,729,576, forward strand.
TATTAAATCACGTAGGCTGCGATGGGCGGGTCACGTAGCTCGAATGGATGAGGGCAGGGCAGCGCGCATAGTACTGGTAGGGCACTTATAGGGAAAACGTCCTGTGGGGAGACAGAGGCGTATATGGGAGGACAATGTGGAGGCCGATTTGAGGAGCCTAGGTATTGAAGGTGAATGGAAGGAAATAGACCAAGACAGGGACAGATGGAGAAAATACGTAGCTGCGGTAATGGACTCTCGAGTCCGGTATGACCAGTGAGAATGAATGAATGAATACATATGTGTTGTCTGTTCTTTCCGAAATGTCCGAAAAAAACACATCACGTATGCAACATATCCATTTTAACTGAAGACATTGAAATATCTCGAAAACTACGCATCGAATCATAAAAAGTTAAAATTCTAATTTCTTTAACCCGGAAGGTGACATACAGTTTTACCACACTCGAACGGCCACCTCACCCGTGGGTGGTGGCGGGAACAACTTTCTACATCTACGTCTACATGGATACTCTGCAAATCACGTTTAAGTGCTTGGCAGAGACTTCATCTGACCACCTTCACAAATCTCTATTATTCCAATCTCGTAAAGCGCGCGGAAAGAACGAACACCTAGATCTTTCCGTAAGAGCTCTGATTTCGCTTATTTCATCGTGGTGATCGTTTCTCCCTATGTAGGCCGGTGTCAACAAAATATGGAGAAAGTTGGTGATTGTAATTTCGTGAGAAAATTCCGTCGCAACGAGAAATGCCTTTGTTTTAATGATGTCCAGCCCAAATCCTGTATTATTTCAGTGACTCTATCTCCCCTATTTCGCGATAATACAAAACGTGCTGCCCTTCTTTGAACTTTTTCAATGTACTCCGTCAGTCTTATCTGGTAAGGATCCAGCACTGCTCAGATTGTCTCCCAAATTGCGGTTTATTGATAGAATTCTGAAGCGACGCAGTCCTTCAACAAAGGAAATTGCTTACAATACGCTAGTTCGTCCAGTCTTAAGAGTATTGTTCGTCTCTATGGACCCTTTACCAGTTGGGTCTAATGCAAGAGATTGAGAAGGTCAAAAGAAGAGTGGCAATATTCGTGACTGTTACATTTAGAAAACGCGAGAGCGTTACAGATCTCATAGAAAGTTTGAAGTGGAACACACTAAATTCCGGAATCCGATTTTCGCCGAGGATGTAGAGCATATATTATTACCACCAATTTTCAAATCACGTAATGATCATCATTCAAAGTTTGGGGAAATTAGAGCTCGTACTGAGGTGTTAAGACAGTCGTTTTTCCCTCGCGCGATCAGCGAGTGGAACACTGGGGGGGGGGGGGGGGGGGGGGCAATATGACTTTGGCGCGAACCGATTGGTGGCTAGCGGGGAGTGTATATGTAGATGTAGATGTAGAATATCAAATGATCAAATGACACGTGGGACCTCATCTACACGCTACGAGGGTAGGACAGGCCAGTATTTCATAACCTCTAATTGGAAATCCCATTCGCAATGCTCCACCAGTCTGACATATCGAGCAGGGTCTACTCGGCGTGCCACCGTGGCCATGTAGCGAACTACGACGTATCATAGTAGGCAGTACACTACAACCAAAGCTCACGTATCGTGCACACGTAGAACAGATAGCGGCTCTAAACATTACATTACTTGCGCAGTGTTTACTGCCTGCACGCCTATCTATCCACTTGGAGAACAGACGTGCAAGTTGAAGACGAATGCTCCAACCACAGCAGAAAAATTGAGGTGGTCCTGATTTACGGAGAATTTAGGAGATATTTGAGGCTGCTGTTGCCTTGTACGCTGAGTGTTTCCCGCAGAAGGCTCGCTTTTACAGCATTGTGAATGTCTTTATGCCTGGTTGCAGCGTACGGACCGGCGAAAAGAAACGCGGCAAACATGTTACAGGCTGTACTAACAGCAGTGCACCACAATCCACGGATAAGTGTCCGGCAATTAAACCGGTGTGTCCATTGGAAGTATACTCTGTACTGTATACTCATCAGTATCATCCTTACCATGTGTCACTGTATCAAGAACTTCAGGGCGTTGATTTCCATAATCGGGTAGTGTTTTGCGAATAGGCAAGTCAACAAATGCAAACTACCCCCACGTTCTTCGTCGAGGTACTATATTCCTCTGATTCTACACTCACAAATCATGGTAGTGATAACCGGCATAACATGCGTTACTGGAGTGTAGATAATCCCCACTGGTTACATCAACTTGACCGTCAATGTCCTTGACCGGTTAACGTGACATCATGGGGAACTAACTCATTGGTCCGTATTTTATCGAAGGCCAGTTGAAATGATGCAAGCATCGAAAGTTTGTGGAACAGGAATTAGTGGTACTACTGCAGGATGTTGCCCTAGACATTCGACAATGTACGTAGTTTCAGCATGACGGTTGCCCAACGCATTCGCAGCTGAAGAACTGGAGGTATTACACCGTATTTATACATGTCCGTGGATAGGCAGAGATGACTCAATTAACTATCCCGCTAGGTCGCCGGATCTGACGTCGCCGTATTTCTTTCTGTGGGGATATTTAAAAGTGTATCAGCAAGTGCCAACAGGCCGCGAAGACATGGTCGACCTCATTAGAAACTCCTGTGCTGACATTCCCGCAGATGTGCTTCTGCTCTGTGTACGGTCATTTGAGAAGCGGATCCGTAAGTTGACACAATCGGGGACCCCATTTCAAGGATTTTAAACTAATCTACTTTCATATCAAGAGCACGGAATAACAGAGCATCCCAAACTTCCTCCGTTCCGCACATGCTCCAGGGTACACACATTTATCTTTCCAAACGGATTTCTTTATGTGCCGTACAATGGAATTTTACAAAAGATAGGCCAGCCCTTGGACCGTTCGGTGTGCAGAAGTAGGCCGAAGCCGATTCTGTGGTGTCCACCACCAGCGTTGAAGGACAGCTCTCAACTGCGAAAACCCATATGGACCCTCCTGGCCCTTTTAAGTAAACTTCTGTGTCATCTGAGCCAGGCAGAAAAGAAAGGAAGAAAAGAAGAAATTAGCTGGACACTCACTAGTAGTATTGAATATTTTCTGCAGTTACGATGCAGAATAAAAGGGTCGAAAACACTGACCGAATGCATGTGCATATAACACTATAAAGTATAGTGCTAGACGATTTTGGGATAAGCTGCCACATAACAATTGATGGAAGGCTAAGACCGTGTGCAGTTCGAATGTGACAGGTTCATTGTCATCATATTCTTCCTAAGGCTATGCCATGCTGCTGCAACCATTCTCCTCCGTTTTGTGCTGGCCTCTTCATTCCTTGATACTTTCGGCAACTTGTTACACCCAATAAATCTCTGTTTCCCATGGTCAATATTATTCAATCCTGTATGACCGTTAAAACTACAGTGTCTCAGTAAATGATGAAGGAGTTTTGTATCTCTTCTTTGTATAGCTTTAATGAGTTTAATCTGCCAGGAAGTTTTATATCAGCGCACACTCCGCTGCAAAGTGAAAATCTCATTCTGGAAACATCCCCCAGGCTGTGGCTAAGCCATGTCTCCGCAATATCCTTTCTTCCAGGTGTGCTAGTTCTGAAAGGTTCGCAAAAGAGCTTCTGTACAGTTTGGGAGGTAGGAGACGAGGAACTGGCAGAATTGAAGCTGTGAGGACGGGTCATGAGTCGTGCTTGGCTAGCTCAGCTGGTAGAGCACTTTCCCACAAAAGGCAAACGTCTGGGTCCGGCACACAGTATTAATCTCTCAGGAAGTTTCAGCTGTAATGAGGTTTCTGTTCTCATTGACATCTTTCGGAATGTTATTGTCCACATCGTTTTCATTACACTTCTTCCTGTTCTGCGCTCTTACGTAGCGAACTGCTCCTAGTACACGTCCACCGCATCGCTCGAGGACCTCAGCACACTTGCAACACCTGAAGATCGGTCTCGATAATAAAAGAAATTTGCGCCTGAAGTGGTATTTTCAACCTCTAGTACTTCTCCAAAGATACATTTCCGTTGTTTCTAGGTCCATGTACCTTGCAACGAATTAAGCATGAATATTTAGGCTCATTTTTGTAAGCACTGACAAAATTTAGTAAATTCATTGCATACAATCTTAGGGTGACTGGACTTTTATGAAGAGTCATTTTGAAATTCAGAAGGTGCAAAGAAGAAAATGCTGGTCGTGAATGATTATCTGCAGCTCATATAGAAGCGAGAAGACGGTTGTAGTCAAAGGACATGAAAGTGAATCAGAAGTTAAGAAAGGAGTAAGAGTAGTTAATTGCCAACCTAATTTAATGTTTATTTTGAGCAGGCAGCGAAGTAAGCCAAGGAGAAACTTTGAAAGGGCACTGAGTTCAGGGTGAAGAAATAAAAGCTTTGAGATTTGGAGATGACATTTTAATTCAGTCAGAGACAGCAATAGGTTAGGAAGAGCGGTTGAAATGAATTGACAGTGTCTTGGGCAAACGTTATTTGATGAATATCGACAGCAGAAGGACAAGAATAATAATTAGATCAGAAAATAGGATGCAAACAGTAGTCCAGTGAGGTCTGCTATTTGGGCTGCAAAGTAACTGATGTTAGGTGAAGTGGAGATGATATAAATCGCAAGTTAGCAGTTAAAAAGAAAAGAATTTATTAACTTTTCATATAAACCGAAGGGTTAAGAAATATTTCCTGGAGGTGATTGTATTTTGTGTAGCTTTACATTGACGTGAAACACGGAAAATAGAGAATTCAGACGAGGAAAGAACAGAAACTTTCGAAATATGGTGCTACAGATGAAAACTATGGATAGAGAGAATAGCTGACGAGGAGATGCTGAATGAAATTGGGGAAAAAAGCAATTTCTGGCATAACGTGTCTAAATAAAGGAATCCGATAACAGGAAATCTGCTTAGGCACAAATCAATGATCTGTTTATGAATGGAAGGAAGGTTGGTAGGTGAAGGGAGACCAAGGGATGAAAACAATAAGCAGGTTTAAATGGATGTAGGTGGCTGTGATTCTAACATGAAGGGACTTGCACAGGAAAGATCAGCATAGACACCTGCATCAAACCAGTCTCCGGACTGAAGACACAACACGTCTTCACGAACGTTAAAGCATTAAGCACGAGTCAGCGCTTACTTCATGACTGCGTCTCCATTTCCAGACGCAGCGAGGTGCCTCCCCTATCGTCTTCAAGTATCGATCGCGGTACCCACAACAAAGCGAGGCAAGTCCCACTCCGGGCTGGGTCGGCCGACCACACAACCCTCCTTTTCTGCTCTCCTCGCTGGTGCGGTCGAGAGCGGCTCCAATCGGCTCCCAGCTGCCTGCAGAGAGGATTACGGCCTCATGCTGCCTAATGGCGGCCTCCCAAAGGCGCGTGACGCAGCACCACCCACTGGGCGGCTGAACTGTCCGTGTCTGGCGCTCACAGGCCATCAGCGGCGTGCGCAAAGTGCCCACGCGTTGTCGCTGGCCCCTGCCAGCTCACGTCACACATAAGCTTCTTCTAGCCGGTTTCATTTCACACATGAACCTGCTTGGTGGACTCTTTTCTTTATCATCCTTTAAAAATGAATAAAAAAAACGACGTAACGGGTCACTGAATTCGACTGTTGAGATTACGACGCATTTGTGAGACTTCTCAATTGCAGGTGGTAATTGACTGCGCCTGAAAAAATAACGACGTCAAAATATCTGCAGTCCAGTGTATCGGTAGAGTCCATTAAGCTATCCTCGACGGAGAGTGATCACCACAGACGAGAGTATCGTCAAGAGTGCCCCATGGAAGTGTGGTGGTACCGTTCTTGTTCTCCATAGACGTAGTTGACCTGGTGTGTAGGGTGAGCAGCAGTCTGCGACTGTTTGCTGGTGACTCTGTAGTATACCGGCAAGTACCGTCGTTGAGTGACTATAGCAGATTATAGGACGACTTAGAATTTCTGTTTGATGTGATGAATGGCAACCTGCTCTAAAAGCAGAAAAATGTAACTCAATTCAGATGAGCAGGAGAAATAATACTGTTATATTAGAATACAGTATTTGCGGTGCGCTACTTAACAACCTCACGACGATTAAATATCTAGATGTAACGATTGAAGTACAATAAGCATGTAAAGGCACTAGTAGGGAAAGCGAATTGTCGACTTCAGTTTTATAAGAGGTTTAGACAAGTGTAGCTCGTCTACAAACGAAACACCATATACACTATTGGCCTTTAAAGTTACTGCACCACGAAGATGACGTGTTACAGACGCGAAATTTAACCGACAGGAAGACGATTATGATATCCAAATGATTAGCTTTTCAGACCATTCACACAAGTCTGGCGCCGGTGGCGACACCTACAACGCGCTGACATGAGGAAAGTTTCCAAGCGATTTCTCATACACAAACAGCAGTTGGCAGGCATTTTCTGGTGAAACGTTGTTGTGATGCCTCGTGTAAGGAGGAGAAATGCGTACCATCACGTTTCCGACTTTGATAAACGTCGGATTGTAGCCTATTGCGATTGCAATTTATCGTATCGCGACATTGCTGCTTGCGTTTTTCGAGATCCAATGACTGTTAGCGGAACATGGAATCCGTGGGTTCAGGAGGGTAATACGGAACGCCGTGCTGGATCCCAACGGCCTCGTATCACTAGCAGTCGAGATGACAGGCAACTTATCCGCATGGCTGTAACGGATCGTGCAGCCACGTCTCGATCCCTGAGTCAAGAGATGGGGACGTTTGCAAGACAAGAACGACCTGCACCAACAGTTCGACGACGTTTGCAGCAGCATGGACTATCAGCTCGGAAACCATGGCTGCGGTTACCCTTGACGCTGCATCACAGACAGGAGCGCCTGCGGTGGTGTACTCAACGACGAACCTGGGTGCCCGAATGGCAAAACGTCATTTTTTCAGATGAGTCGGCGTTGTGTTTACAGCATCATGATGGTGGCATGTCATTTTTTCAGATGAGTCGGCGTTGTGTTTACAGCATCATGATGGTGGCATTTGTGTTTGGCGACATCGCGGTGAACGCACAGTGGAAGCGTTTATTCGTCATCTCCATACTGGCGTATCACCCGGCGTGATAGTATGGAGTGCCATTGGTTACACTTCTCGGTCACCTCCTGTTCGCATTGACGGCACTTTGAACAGTGGACTTTACATTTCGGATGTGTTACGACCCGTGGCTCTACCCGTCATTCGATTCCTGCAAAACCCTACATTTCAGCAGGATAATGCACAACCGCATGTTGCAGGTCCTGTACGGGCCTTTCTGGATACAGAAAATGTTCGACGGCTGCCCTGGCCAGCACATTCTCCAGATCTCTCACAAATTGAAAACGTCTGGTCGATGGTGGCCGAGCAACTGTCCCGTCGCAATACGCCAGTCAGTACTCTTGCTGAACTGTGGTATCGTGTTCAAGCTGCATGGGCAGCTGTACCTGTACACGCCATCCAAGCTCTGTTTGACTCAATGCCCAGGCGTATCAAGGCCGTTTTTACGGCCAGAGGTGGTTGTTCTGGGTACTGATTTCTCAGGATCTATGCACCCAAATAGCTTGAAAAAGTAATCACATGTCAGTTCTAGTATAATATATTTGGCCAATGAATACCCGTTTAGTACCTGCATTTCTTCTTGGTGTAGCAATTTTAATGGACAGTAGTGTAGAACACTTCCGAGACCCATTCTTGAGAACTGTTCCAGTGCTTGAGATCGAAACCAGTTCGAATTAAATGAAGACAACGAAACAACACAGATGCGTGGTGCTAGATTTGCTGCCGGTATGTCTGATCAACGTAAGTGTGTTACGGAGATGCTTCATGAACTTAAGTGGGAATCTTTGAACCGAAGACGACTTTCTTTTCGTGATACACTATTGAGAAAGTTCAGAGAACAGGTATGTGCAGCTGATTGAAGAACGAGTCTACTACCGCCAACGTAGTTTCCACGTAAGGACTGCGAAGGCGGAGTAAAGCCGTCGGCACACGGACCGTGTATCCGAACGCTGAGCGTTGAGCGTGCCGAGTTTGTGACGTCATAGCGTGGAATAGCACGTTGAGGAGTCTTTCCGAACGTGCCGAGCAACATCTAGCACGTCAGATATTCTGAGCGTCGACCTATGAGATGGCACAACGCCACATACGTCACACGCACGCCATCTCCCTTCAGTACAGAGCTGAGAGGCGCCATACTGAGATTCATTTCAAGCCTGTAAGTATATATGCCGTCTCTGAGCTGCAGCAAATTAGAATCACTCGAAAACACGTTGTTAACTGTGTGATTCCTTGCAATAAAATAATGAGAAACATCATATTCGTAGCAAAAGAATTATTATAACTTGCGTATTATGAGACTATGCCATTTGAGGGCAAACGACCCACTAAGGATCCACCAAAAACGCACTTTTCTTGGTACAATTTGTTATAATTAAATTTCAATTTGTAACATAGCCACGACTAAAGCCATTAGCAAGTGGCAACATGCTGAGATTGGCTACCATATGTGCGTCGGCGGTTCAGCCTAGTAAGTAGCGTTCCTGATTCCTGAAAGAGATGGGCGTTGGTTCGCGTCTATCCCTGTTTAACATTTTTTTCCCCTAACATTCACGTTTTTAATAGATCCTGATGCTTTATTATTAGTTTTTATATTAAACTATAATATTTGATGTTACGTAAATACAAGTTCACCTTTTTTGAGAGTGAGTTTGTTCAATTGGCTCAAGCTACAGGACAGCTTGCCGAACGCTGTTGCAGAGGCAACGGAAAAAGCGTGCAAAGTTCAGAACAACGGGAAATCCCGAATATTGGGTAAAATTTACAGACGCGCTAAATTTGGCACGGACTTCAATGCGAGATGCCTTTAATAGGTTCCACAACGAAACATTGTCTCGAAATTTGGTAGAAAATCCGAAGAAATTCTGATCGTATGTAAAGTACACAAGCGGCAAGACGCAGTCAATGCCTTCGCTGCGCAGTGCCTATGGTACCGCTACCGACGACTGTGCCGCTAAAGCGGAGTTATTGAACGCAGTTTTCCGAAATTCCTTCACCAGGGAAGACGAATGGAATATTCCAGAATTTGTAACACGAACAGCTGCTAGCATGAGTTTCTTAGAAGTAGATACCTCAGGGGTTGCGAAGCAACTCAAATCGCTTGATACGGGCAAGTCTTCAGGTCCAGATTGTATACCGATTACGTTCCTTTCAGATTACGCTGACACAATAGCTCTCTACTTAGCAATCATATACAACCGCTCGCTCACCGATAGATCTGTACCTCAAGTTGATTCGGAATATCTAGATTTCCGGAAAGCTTTTCACACCGTTCCTCTCAAGCGACTTCTAATCAAGCTGCAGGCCTATGGGGTATCGTCTCAGTTGTGCGACTGGATTCGTGATTTCCTGTCAGGAAGGTCGCAGTTCGTAGTAATAGACGGCAAATCATCGAGTAAAAGTGATATCAGGTGTTCCCGAGGGAAGCGTCCTGAAACCTCTGCTGTTCCTGATCTATATAAATGACCTGGGTGACAATCTGAGCAGTTATCTTAGGTTGTTCGCAGATGATGCTGTAATTTACCGTCTAGTAAGGTCATCCGAAGACCAGTGTCAGTTGCAAAGAGATTTTGAAAAGATTGCTTAATGGTGTGGCAGGTGGCAGTTGGCGCTAAATAACGAAAAGTGTGATGTGATCCACATGAGTTCCAAAAGAAATCCGTTGGAATTCGATTACTCGATAAATAGTACAATTCTCAAGGCTGTCAATTCAACTAAGTACCTGGGTGTTAAAATTACGAACAACTTCAGTTGGAAAGACAACACAGATAATATTGTGGGGAAGGCGAGCCAGAGCTTGCGTTTCATTGGCAGGACGCTTAGAAGATGCAACAAGTCCACTAAAGAGACAGCTTACACTACACTCGTCCGTCCTCTGTTGGAATATTGCTGCGCGGTGTGGGATCCTTACCAAGTGGGATTGACGGAGGACATCGAAAGGGTGCAAAAAAGGGCAGCTCGTTCTGTATTATCACGTAATACGGGAGAGTGTGTGGCAGATATGATACGCGAGTTGGGATGGAAGTCATTAAAGCAAAGACGTTTTTCATCGCGACGAGATCTATTTACAAAATTTCAGTCACCAACTTTCTCTTCCGAATGCGAAAATCTTTTGTTGAGCCCAACCTACATAGGTAGGAATGATCATCAAAATAAAATAAGAGAAATCAGAGCTCGAACAGAAAGGTTTAGCTGTTCGTTTTTCCCGCGCGCTGTTCGGGAGTGGAATGGTAGGGAGATAGTATGATTGTGGTTCGATGAACCCTCTGCCAAGCACTTAAATGTGAATTGCAGAGTAATCATGTAGATGTAGATGTATAAAGATATTTTGCTCCTTTTTCTTTTACGTTTCGTAATTCACATGTTCCCACTAGATAGGAACAGTGATGAAGTAAGAATGACTTTGGGGTTTTACTAAAATGTGGGGATGATGAAATAATGTTTGTCTTATGTGGAGAACTATCGCAAATTTGTATCGCACTGTCTGCAATGGAACGTCTACAGGCCTGTGTCATTGATTGGACGTGGTACTTTCATTTTCGTCTTAAAATATGTACTTGGATATTGAAGTTTTTATCTGTGTATATTACATACTGGACATTGTGACTGAACGAAACTTGCGTTTTAATAGAGCTAACGTGGGAATTTTACGCAGGGCCGTTTAGTAAACAGTGTGATTTACTAACGTGGGTGTATCCATTGTACGACGGGTCACGAAGTTGAAAGTATAGGTTGGAAACAGTTGTGCCGAAGCATTACAAAGCAGATTTGAGTCCACTCCTCAGATTTCGGAATCTGCACACGCTAGTGCAGTACAGCTATGTACACTCCTGGAAATTGAAATAAGAACACCGTGAATTCATTGTCCCAGGAAGGGGAAACTTTATTGACACATTCCTGGGGTCAGATACATCACATGATCACACTGACAGAACCACAGGCACATAGACACAGGCAACAGAGCATGCACAATGTCGGCACTAGTACAGTGTATATCCAACTTTCGCAGCAATGCAGGCTGCTATTCTCCCATGGAGACGATCGTAGAGATGCTGGATGTAGTCCTGTGGAACGGCTTGCCATGCCATTTCCACCTGGCGCCTCAGTTGGACCAGCGTTCGTGCTGGACGTGCAGACCGCGTGAGACGACGCTTCATCCAGTCCCAAACATGCTCAATGGGGGACAGATCCGGAGATCTTGCTGGTCAGGGTAGTTGACTTACACCTTCTAGAGCACGTTGGGTGGCACGGGATACATGCGGACGTGCATTGTTCTGTTGGAACAGCAAGTTCCCTTGCCGGTCTAGGAATGGTAGAACGATGGGTTCGATGACGGTTTGGATGTACCGTGCACTATTCAGTGTCCCCTCGACGATCACCAGTGGTGTACGGCCAGTGTAGGAGATCGCTCCCCACACCATAATGCCGGGTGTTGGCCGTGTGTGCCTCGGTCGTATGCAGTCCTGATTGTGGCGCTCACCTGCACGGCGCCAAACACGCATACGACCATCATTGGCACCAAGGCAGAAGCGACTCTCATCGCTGAAGACGACACGTCTCCATTCGTCCCTCCATTCACGCTTGTCGCGACACCACTGGAGGCGGGCTGCACGATGTTGGGGCGTGAGCGGAAGACGGCCTAACGGTGTGCGGGACCGTAGCCCAGCTTCATGGAGACGGTTGCGAATGGTCCTCGCCGATACCCCAGGAGCAACAGTGTCCCTAATTTGCTGGGAAGTGGCGGTGCGGCCCCCAACGGCACTGCGTAGGATCCTACGGTCTTGGCGTGCATCCGTGCGTCGCTGCGGTCCGGTCCCAGGTCGACGGGCACGTGCACCTTCCGCCGACCACTGGCGACAACATCGATGTACTGTGGAGACCTCACGCCCCACGTGTTGAGCAATTCGGCGGTACGTCCACCCGGCCTCCCGCATGCCCACTATACGCCCTCGCTCAAAGTCCGTCAACTGCACATACGGTTCACGTCCACGCTGTCGCGGCATGCTACCAGTGTTAAAGACTGCGATGGAGCTCCGTATGCCACGGCAAACTGGCTGACACTGACGGCGGCGGTGCACAAATGCTGCGCAGCTAGCGCCATTCGACGGCCAACACCGCGGTTCCTGGTGTGTCCGCTGTGCCGTGCGTGTGATCATTGCTTGTACAGCCGTCTCGCTGTGTCCGGAGCAAGTATGGTGGGTCTGACACACCGGTGTCAATGTGTTCTTTTTTCCATTTCCAGGAGTGTATTTCTAATGCATAATGTCAAAGAAATTGTTCAAATGTCTCTGAGCACTATTGGACTTAACTTCTGAGGTTATCAGTCCCCTAGAACTTAGAACTACTTAAACCTAACTAACCTAAGGACATCATACACATCCATGCCCGAGGCAGGATTCGAACTTGCGACCGCAGCGGTCGCGCGGTTCCAGACTGTAGCGCCGAGAACCGCTCGGCCACCCCGGCCGGCCGCATAATGTCACAACTATCCTGTAGTATCTCAGTATTTATTCCTGCTTATGACTTGGTGAGCCTTTGTACGCTCAGTGGCAACGAGAAATTTTGGGTGCTTGGTGCGAACTGAATGTACGTACAAAATTTTAATTTGGGAGGCAGTGATACAATATTGCCATTTTAAACAACTCTAGAAACCGACATGTGAGCACTACACCAGAACGGAGATCTGTATAGCGAAAATTTCAATTACCAATCATTCGGTTATTTCAATTCGCCGAACGAATACGTGTTGGCTTGAAAGAGGGAAAACCGATTAGCGAAACGCAATATGGACGGCGGGGCTTAGGACATAAAGCAATAAATTTAATCGCTGGTGTGTGTGTTAACGCTGTGGCTTTGCTGTGTCTGACACGAACCACTCGCTCCAGCACTGAATGCTAAGCGAGCGGATTATCAGAGGGAGAGGAACGTAGTATTACTTGTAATACAAGTTAAATTAATGTATTCTATTTCTCATCCACTGGAATAAGCTTAAAATTATATCGATGACAATTGCAATTCATCTTTTATGGAACAATGTCCTGTTTGACTTTTTAAGTGCATCTTACTGCCAACTAGAATTGCTCGGGGAAGACAAGTTACACGACTAACAAACTCTGTTTATTTCATCGGCTTTTTAGTGTCCACGTTCGTCGGTATTTCGCGTCACTTATCAAGCTCATATCATCTCGTCCAAATCGAAACACCAGACCTGAATTATCTACTATCATGGATGCATCTCTCCGTAAACCAACAACGTTATCAAAAATTTTCACTGTTGCTGTAAGCAAATGGAACAATCATTTAAGAAAAATCTGGAACAATTGGTTTCGCCATACCCACAACACTTCCTTCAAAAATTCATTCTCTTGTCGTTTAACGGTCAGATACGTCTTAGTTTTCCATTCTCCTCAGATCTTTACTTATGTTCTACCACTAGCCAAAATTCCTCTTTATCTCACCTCCTTCCACCCTCTCCTCTCTTCTTTAACGTGCAGTACTATAGTCTCACTCCACCTGCCTGTGAATTACCTCCAATCTTGTAATATTTGTAAAATACTTTATGCTAAATGCAATTATTCAATATAAATTCTTTGACTACAATTGTTTCATTATTTTGTTTACTCTACATCATAAGTTCTGCACGTCAACTGCTTGTTAACAGGTGTGGCATATAATTTCATACATTATAATTAATTTTACGAATTTTTATTCACTCGTTTTTGGAAAAGTCGTGTATTTACCTTGCATTAGGATGTCGTTCCGATCTTTTTTTTTCTGTCTCGACATCCAGCAAAGAATTTCATCTACGATTCACTTAACTGACTACATGACTGACACACCACAATTTTTCTTTTCATTACAGTCTCATCTACGACTTCCACTACATTTCGTTTCCTGATCCATTAGTTTGTTTAGGCACTTCGCTAAGAAATTCCCATCTTTCATCTCTTTACTGCGCGCTACGCAGTTGACAATCTTTAGTTTTGCATCGGAGTCCCACGTCCACTTGCCGTAAATCCAAACTGACACTATACGATGATTGTAAAATTTCCGGAACCGCGCTGCTGCTACGGTCGCAGGTTCGAATCCTGCCTCGAGCATGGACATGTGTGCTCTCCTTATGTTAGTTAGGTTTAAGGAGTTCTAAGTCTAGAGGACTAATGACCTCAGATGTTAAGTCCCGCAGTGCTCAGAGCCATCTGAACCATTTTTTTGTAAAATTTCCTGTTTCTGACATGCCAGAGGCTTATATTTGAAGTCTATTTAGTTTCTTAATCGCATTTCAGTCTATTTTTATTCTTCTGCATATGCCTTTTCCTGTCCGCACAGCCGTTGCCTTCATCACAAACATCAGACCACACGACACGAACCCTTTGGGATACACATTGACATAGAGGCTAATTGCCTCAGATAGCTGGGAGAATGGTTAACCCTGAAAATTAATTACTATGTGGCCATGAACAATAGATTCACCTAACTGGAGATAGCCCACCAACGCAGTTGAACATCTGTAGATTCAAGTCCACTACAATACATTAGTGAGACCTTTAGTGCGTTATATCTCAGAACGTCTGAACATGGTTAGAAACAGACAACTCAGGAAACTTGAACTATACTTTAGGAAGACTGTAAAGAAATCATGGCCCTTCTCCTTTGTTCTTTAAAGAAGATAGTGAATAGAGTGTCAGGTACAAGAAGCTCTAGCAATATGCAGACTGCTTTAGAACAGATAAGAGAAAAAAAAGCACTTCGTCGTCAGGCCACAAATGGCCTACCGGGACCATCCGACCGCCGTGTCATCCTCAGTGGAGGATGCGGATAGGAGGGGTGTGTGGTCAGCACACCGCTCTTCCGGTCGTTATGATGGTATTCTTGACCGAAGCCGCTACTATTTGGTCGAGTAGCTCCTCAATTGGCATCACGAGGCTGAGTGCACCCCGAAAAATGGCAACAGCGCATGGCGGTCTGGACGGTCACCCATCCAAGTGCTTAACTTCGGTGATCTCACGGGAACCGGTGTATCAACTGCGGCAAGGCCGTTGCCCCCAGATAAGAGAAAGAGAGAGCTAAATGTTTACAGTAACGTAATCACGACGTACAACAGGATATTCAGCACCCTTTCTACAGGAAAAGCAACTAACTCAACTGTGCAACATTTGTTGTGTAAGACCTAAAGCAACTATAAATTGACCATAGCGAGTTTTGTGACAGACTTGAGTGGAGAATTCGGATCAGAACATAGTTTCTCTCCAGTCACAAACAGCAGCAAAGGTGCATCCGGAAACTGGAATGAAACTAACTCGGGAAGAGAGAAGAGTGGCTTAAGAGTAGAACGTAACAACCATACTGAACGCAATTAAACTAAAAACATTCTGAAATTTGTTATGAAACTGTACATCGAAAAATATCGGTGGTGTCGTGAAGGAAGATACTACTTCCCTTGGGACTACTTAAACGAATGTTTATTAACATCTATAAAAATGTAAATGACTTTAACACTGCCACCGAATTGTAATTTGTTAATCATTTCTCAAACATTCGTCTATCTAATCTGGTACGTCTGCCACTGACGGCCCCTGCCAGGAAGACTACACTCAAGACACCCCTGTTAACCATATAACATACACAAGCACTTGCAGGTGCAACCAAGAGGAAAACAATTTTTCAAAACAAACAGAAATTGCTAGAGACTAATGCGAACCTTTTTCTGCAGAGGTCGCATCACAGATACAGGGAAAGTTGGAGTACTCCGCCGACCTCCGCCGGCTTTATAAGGCCAGCGCAGCAGCAGTACAGCCAGTTCCTCGGCGAGCTAGGACCAGCTCCGACGGACCTCACCGACGCTCTTGAAGAATGGTCGTCTACAATTTATTTGTCTTTGCGTGTATATAGTGATTGTTCGAGAAGTGTAGTTCAGTTTCAATAAACTACATTATACTGAGTGTTCTACAATACTGAGCATTCACCATAAGCCGACTAACCACACTGCGTCTTCCTTTAGGTGTCTTGTCTGCATTCCCTTGGTGCACGAAGTGGGGTGCACAGTAGTGAAAACCAAGCAGAAGGCTGCGACACTGGGCAGCGTTGAACTGTTGTCGATGTCTTGAAACGTAAATTTAATATTGTGCGTAATTGTTCGTTGAATCATTCATAAAGTGGTGTGGCTATTGCCTACACGTCTATAAGTCGCCTCCAAATTTATTGGCCACGGATGCAAGAATTTGCGGACGTAATGTACGCGCCACTGCAGTGGCTCTGGGAAGGCGTCGTGATGAATCATGCCAGGGACATGAAGAAAATGTTTAATTGCTTGCAACCACTAATTACGATGGTACATAAAGAACAAGGCAGAATTTTATTATATTTTTAATTAGTCACATTTGTGGACTGTCAGTCGTCTCAGTGCAAGTGTTAAACATTGCTTTCTTGGAACAATGCAAATTTTACACTCACAGTATTTACAAATTTCATTTTCGTTAAAGCGTTTTCCATTTCCCTTGCCAAGCTTTTTAGTTAGTGGTTTGTGTTAAAATTACGGTTTCATAGATCATACTTACGTAATACAACAGTGCTTCTCAGTCGTATAAGTAACCAAGTGCTTACAGGCTATTTCAGCCAAAACTAATTGTTAATATGTTGCATTGATTACCTTTTTTCTTGCTTACGTTAATTTCGTTTGAAATAAATCTCAAATTAAGAGAAATAATTTTCTATACTTATTTTCTCTCTGATTCAAACATGGTAGCTAACGTAAGTACAAATACTGCTTCCATCCACCTGTTTTCGATTGATTGCATAAATAAAAGAAATTCTGATTCAAAGGTGTTCGGCAGGTTTCAGAAACAATAAACAAAATTAGCACCTTCAGAGCCTTACGATCGTATTTTCATTGTTTAGTATTTATTTCAGAGGGATTGTCTTACAGTGACTTAAAAGTAATTTCATCCTGGACCAGAAAGCAGCTGATGGTTTCGTGGATATAAACAAGTTATAACAGTGGTGATGCAGATTCTTGTTGTTGTGGTCTTCAGTCCAGAGACTGGTTTGATGCAGCTCTCCATGCTACTTTATCCTGTGCAAGCCTCTTCATCTCCCAGTACCTACTGCAGCCTACATCCTTCTGAATCTGCTTAGTGTATTCATCTCTTGGTCTCCCTCTACGATTTTTACCCTCCACGCTGCCCTCCAGTACTAAATTGGTGATCCCTTTATGCCTCAAAACATGTCCTACCAACCGATCCCTTCTTCTAGTCAAGTTGTGCCACAAACTTCTCTTCTCCCCAATCCTATTCAATACCTCCTCATTAGTTACGTGATATACCCACCTTATCTTCAGCATTCTTCTGTAGCACCACATTTCGAAAGCTTCTATTCTCTTCTTGTCCAAACTATTTATCGTCCATGTTTCACTTCCATACATGGCTACACTCCATACAAATACTTTCAGAAACGCCTTCCTGACACTTAAATCTATACTCGCGGTTAACAAATTTCTATTCTTCAGAAACGCTTTCCTTGCCATTGCCAGTCTACATTTTATATCCTCTCTACCTCGACCATCATCAGTTATTTTGCTCCCCAAATAGAAAAACTCCTTTACTACTTTAAGTGTCTCATTTCCTAATTTAATTCCCGCAGCATCACCCGATTTAATTCGACTACATTCCATTATCGTCGTTTTGCTTTTGTTGATGTTCATCTTATACCATCCTTTCAAGACACTGTCCATTCCATCCAACTGCTCTTCCAAGTCCTTTGCTGTCTCTGACAGAATTACAATGTCATCGGCGAACCTCAAAGTTTTTATTTCTTCTCCATGGATTTTAATACCTATTCCGAACTTTTCTTTCGTTTCCTTTACTGCTTGCTCAATATACAGATTGAATAGCATCGGGGAGAGACTACAACCCTGTCTCACTCCCTTCCCAACCACTACTTCCCTTTCATGTCCCTCGACTCTTATAACTGCCATCTGCTTTCTGTACAAATCGTAAATAGCCTTTTGCTCCCTGTATTTTACCCACGCTACCTTCAGAATTTGAAAGAGAGTATTCCAGTCAAAATTGTCAAAAGCTTTCTCTAAGTCTACAAATACTAGAAACGTAGGTTTGCCTTTCCTGTGATGCAGGTAGGAAGTGTAAAAATACTGTGAAGTTTATTTATGTACGCGTGTCAGATACACAGTCGAACCCCACTTCCTCCTTATGCATTGAGATTTAACAATCGATAACCTTCAAACAATGATTTCAGTGTACGTTACACAGTGTTAGAATTGTTTAAAATTGCTGTTAGTAACGTGATTCTCCAATGTACGAGGGGCGTTCAGAAAGTAAGCTCCGATCGGTCGCGAAATGGAAACGACTATGAAAATCCGATAAAGCTTTGCACAGATGTGTTGGGTAGTGTCTCTAGTATAACCCCAGTTAGCATCACGTCGCTCTTCTCATTTCTGTGCTCGCAGTGAGTGCGTAAAGATGTCTAGAAAATAGTGTCTGCCGCCAAGTACGAGGGCCTGGTGAGAAATTTCGCCTGAAGCTATGCAGCTAACATTACATAACTATCGTGCTGTTTCTTCTTCAAGACAATTCTCAGCCGCATTCTGCAGGGGCAATGAAGATGCTCCTGCATCGTTTTCAAATGGAAATGTTAGATTACCCACAATACAGTCCGCAATTGTCTCCCCCTGAGTTTCATCTCTGGTCACATGAACCGCTGTCTTTGAAGACAACATTTTGACACAGACAACGAGGTGTAGGCCAGCGTGGAGAATTGGCGGAAAGCACTGGCGGCTGCCTTCTATGATGAGGCTATTGAAAAGTTGGTACAACGCTATGACAAAAGTCTAAGTCAGAACTGCGACTACGTAGAGAAGTAGCTGAAAGGTGTAGCTAATTGTTACAAGTAAAACAATTCTGATGTTCACTGTGGTTTCAATTTGGCAATCAATCTGAGCTTACTTTCTGAACAGGCCTCGTAATATCAATATCTATGCTCAGATAAGTGGTATAAAAATTTTCATTTCATTGCGTAGGCTTCCGCAGCCAGAGTCAGTCGACATAAAAGATTTCTGGGCGTGGTACCGCGTCATAATGTATAAAACTACTGCTGCTGGAGAAAAACCAACGTTTCGGCCACGGTTAGAGCGGCCTTCTTTTCGGTCTAATGGTCCAGTAGGAGGCCGCTGCAACAGTGGCCGAAACGTTGGTTTTTCTCGAGCAGCAGTGGTTTTATACATTATGACGCGGTACCACGCCCAGAAATCTTTTATGTCGAATTTGAATTTCAGTTAAATACATGCGGCGATTGTAAGGCCATACGATATACTGTATTTTTCAGGTAAGATAACTTACCGAAGTCGCGCGCCCGCAGGCTGAAGCGGCCGTTTTCGAGAGAAACAGTTGAAGATGCAGAACTGTGTCTCACCTAACTTGTTACAATAGTTTTGGTTACTCATGGGATTTATGTATGACATTAATAATCTAAACAAAGATTAGACAGTGTCATATGGTCACAGCATAACAGTATTTTGGTGCTACGTACAAGAGGGTCGGTTATACGCGATTTGTTGCTAAAGAAAGTGGCAAACTGGCAGTATAAGTGTAGTCGCGAGGGTTCAACTATAAGTTGAAATCTCACCAGAATTATGAACTGCGTGATCCAAAGCAGAACAAAAGGGAACATTTCTTTATATTATTATTATTAATCAGTACAGAGACATTGAAATAAACTGAGGTCTGGGGTGTGGTCACCGAAACAAGCCGAGCGCAGGGATCCTAACGGACATCCTGCTGATCCGCAATTGGTGAGCAACCACCGGATTTTTCTGTTTCCTGGAAATGTTGTCTCCGGTTACGACTTGCACAGTTCATATTAACAAGTTCAGATGCCACTGCATAGACTTTTACTAGAATGTCTGTGTAGGATGTGCGGTCAGTTATGATGTCACACAAGTTTCAGTCTGTAACGCCGGAAATGCATATCCTCCTATTTCCATCTATTGTACTATAAATTTGTTTTCCTTATTTTTGTTACCTGAATATATGACATTTCTGTCTCTTTACATATTGTAATTGTTTTACTATTTGTATATATATATATATATATATATATATATATATATATATATATGCATTTATGTCGATGTATAATTGGTTTGTTTCGTAAATATTATTTGTATTTTTACGCTGGGTCTTGCCTAGGGAAAACTGCTATCGAACGATTACATCGATACGTCGTGTGAAGAATCAAAGTGTGTAGGATCTTTGGTAGTGTTAACTCTGCCGCGTGGAGCGCGGGCAGGGCAGTTGGAGTCTGGCTGGAGTAGCGAGTGGAGCAGGTGTGTGGTGTGACGCTCCCGCGAGTTGCCGCGCTTTCGGGGTTTAGCAGCATGTAATTGCGCTCGACTTGCGGTAATAGTTTCTGACATGGTGTCGCGGACGGGAAGCATTAGCTGGCGCACATCAACAGCCCGTTTCGTCTGGTGACCGTGTTGAGAAGAAGGCGCGCCAACATCCAGCTTCTGCAACAGCGACGGCCGACAATGAGTGACTGTCGCTACCTCCTCGATCGACGGCTTCAAACCTTCAATCAACTAACAAGGAAGACCTAAAGCACGTAAAGTTTCAGAACTGTATGGCAGACCTCAGCTTTTCACATTGTTCCATTTGCCTCGCAAAATTACAGCAACTTAGCATGAACCTTTGTTGCTCATTGTCCCAATTGCATTACCAAGCAGGGTCCCTTCCTTTTCCGAAATGAAACCGAGTGTCGTTGAAATTCAGACGCCAGCATTAAAGTATTATCATTGCATTTCATTACTTTAGTTTCAAAGTGCAGTTAAAGCATAGCTGGCTACAATAGTCAGATTACACAAGCACAAATTAAGAGTGCGAGTTTTGTTAGCATATTTTAGCTTACCTGTGACTGCAGCTCAGCTTGGTACGTACTAAATTTTACTATTGTTAATTATTCAGAATCATTTAATTCAAGTTCAAAGTTAAATCTCTTGTTTCTAAATTGCGTAGAGTCAAGTTGCTTTTGAAATGATTGTTGAGGTAGTCAAAGGCTAACCGTATTCTGCTGGATTTCGATGTGCTTCAGAAAGAAAGCTCACTATTAACTTCAGTCACTAAATTAACTTTCGATTTTCCGGATTTATTAATTCTTTTGCTAAATTAAGTCAGAGTGTAGCGAAATTTATTACTTCTGACAAAATTTCAGTTTTCACACTACACGTGTCAACCTTCAGTTGCCACGCTTCTAGTGCTAATTATATGTGTAATAACCTTTCTTTTTCAGTTAGTATAGTAATTGTCCTTAGGACAGGCGACCGTGATTTCCCCCAAATCTCAAATATCTAATTACCGCTAGTTAATTGTTGACGTAACGGCCGCACATTTACTTTCTTTATTAACTTCACCCCTTTTCAAAATTAATTTCCACCAGTTTCATTTGCATTTTTCCTTTCATTTAGATGTAACCCTTTCCTCCCTCTTTACCGACAGATTAACTTCGGTGACGATTGCTTTCCCAAATTTCCCATTAGGTACACGCGGTTTAATTTTTCACTGTCATTAAGGTCGGTAAGTGAGGGGGAGGTTACAAGTCATCCAAAGGAAAGTAAAAGTTCTACTTGCATCCACAAGGTTCTGTTCTGTTGACTGAGTGCCTGTCTCATGTCCGTTGGGCCAGTTACGGCGTCAGTGATGTGATTCAAAATTAAACTGTGAACCATTTTTTCTACATTGGTTAAAACTGAATTACGAGGCGTATTCCGAAAGCAGGGTCCAATTTGGCACGAAATGGAAACCACTGTGTAAATCCTATGGAAATTTGCACATATGTGTTGGGCAGGGTCCGTAGTGTGCCTGTCGATCGCTTAACGTCGCTCTTTTCAGTTCAGAGCGCAAAGTGATCATACAGAAGTGCCTAAAACAACGGTGTCTCCCGCCAAGTATGTTGATCTGGTGGGAGATTTCGCCTGAAGCTATGCAGCCCATGTAACATAAATGTGATGCGTTTCTTTCTTCAAGATAATTTTCAGCCCAATTCCGCAGGCGCAATGAAGACGATCCTGCAGCGTTTTCGATGGGAAGTGTTTGTTCACCCACAATACAACTCTCAATTGGGTCCCTCCGTCGTTCATCTGCGCTCACACGAACCGCTACCTACGAAGACAACATTTTGGCACAA
Organism: Schistocerca nitens; assembly: GCF_023898315.1. Taxonomy (NCBI): domain Eukaryota; kingdom Metazoa; phylum Arthropoda; class Insecta; order Orthoptera; family Acrididae; genus Schistocerca; species Schistocerca nitens. Next base: position 28,751,804 of record NC_064614.1, read on the forward strand.
AGAACGAAAAGCAGACCAGCGTAGAGAATTGGTGGAAAGCACAGGCTGCTGGTTTCTGTGACGAAGGTACTGCAAATGTCTAAGTCAGAGTGGCGACTATTTATCGACGTTGCTGGTAGGTGTGGATAACAGTTACAAATATTTTTTTTATTTTAGCTGTGGTTTTCATTTCACGACAGATCGGACCTTACTTTCCGAACAGCCCTTGTAGTTTTGTTCTTGTAAGGCACTATAGAGGAAGTGTTTATGTACAGGAGTTGCGTCAGTCTTAAACTGTGTTGTATTACCTCGTTGTGTTTGCTAAAAATACGTCACTTTTCTATCTAGATCCCATTTCTTATGAGGCAGATCAGAGGAACACTTGCTTCAGTATTAATCTTTGCACTATTACCTTTCTGCATCTGCTAAAACTGAATCATTTGTGCCCGCATCTCGTGGTCGTGCGGTAGCGTTCTCGCATCCCACGCCCGGGTTTCCGGGAAAAATTCATCGCAATCATCCAGAAGATACTAAGTACTGCGAGATCGACAGTAATAATCAATAGTTGGGAAACAAAACTAATAAAACTGGACAGATCCGTGAGGGAAGGCTGTCCGCTGTCAATGGCTCTATTCGCTATAGCACTGGACCCGCTGCTGCGGAAACTCACAAACGACATCAGAGGCTTCTCCGTAGGAGGCAAAGCAGTAGCATGTATAGCCTACGCTGACGACCTAGGCATCTTTATTGAAGACCAGGAAGATATTGGGAGAGTAGAAACCATCATGAATACATTCCAAAAAGCGTCAGGCCCCCAAACCAACCCCAGAAAAACAGTGCTACTGCCGATAGGGAATCAACGACTCAAACCAGACAGCCAGTGGTATAAAATAGCAGAAAGCCATAAAGTTCTTGGAATATATATATATACAGTCTTGTCCACTTAGAATGGCCGCATACAACTGGAGGGACGTGCTACACACCATAAGAGGTCTCTCCAGATAGCACGCGAACCGGAAGCTAACAATCCACCAGAAAACAGAACTGATAAACACGACGATCCTGCCGAAAGCTTGGTACCTGGTGCAAATCTTAAGCATCCCAACAGAAATTGCGCGAGCACTAACGAGCGCAGTGTACTACCTGTTGTGGCGTCGAAATATATTCAAAGTGGCGCAAGCAACGTGCTCCCTGCCAAAAAAAGAAGGGGGACTAGGTCTAGTTGATATAAAGACCAAATGTGCAGCCCTTCTACTGAAACGAACGCTCGCCATCCAGGACAAAAACCCTGACATCGTCACAGCCAAGATAATTGGAAGATACAAGCCCGCATCACAAGAAGCGCCGGTCGACACGAGACACATTCCCTTCAGAATGCGACACGTCAGGCTGCACTACGCCAACAAAGGTTACGTTCTGGACACCGTGGCGAACCCCAGCCACAGAACAGCCAAGAGAATATGCTGGGCCCTCACGGGGAAGCCGGCAAAAAACAAAATTGAACAAAAACTCCCGCAATGCAATTGGAAACAAATATGGGGGAACGTCTCGGAAAACGTGTTGCCTAAACATGCGAAGGAGACATGGTACAAAATAATTAACAGAACGGTACCAACCAACCAAAGACTGGCGGAGATAAAACTCGTCGCAAGTGACAAGTGTGACGTATGTGGCATGACCGACACCCTCGAGCACCGATTCACGTGCGGGAATGCCATCAACATCTGGGAAGCGTGCCAGCAGATGGTGGCCCACATCGACAGAACGGCGCCGGGAAGCATCACAGTGGAAGCGATCACCGCCCCAGACTGCAACCCATTTCCACGGCCCAAGCGACTGGCGACTCTCTGGATCCTCGCCATGACGGCACACGCCATCGTAGCGCGGAGGCAGACCGACCAGCTGGCCTTCCTGATGGACCTCTGGGAGGAGAACAAGACAGCCCAGCAGCACAGGCGATACCACGAGAACTTCAGAAACTTCCTGCAGATTCCACTGCAGACAGCAATCGCCAGAGTCCTTCCCAGCCTGTGACCCTCAGCACCGCCACCAGCCACCCCACCACACTCACCACAAGAATAACGTGTGCAGTGACAGTGAAGCACAGAAGATAAAGTGCTTTCTCTTCTCGCATCAAATAGTGAAGTATAGTAGTATAAAGTGTTTCTTCTTAGTGAAATCAGTGACACAAAGTGCTCCTTAGTGGAAAGTGCCAACTACTCATTATTATTATTATTATAACGATTGTTCCCCTTTAGGAGAGCGATTGAACTTGAATTCATAATTTCATCTTCGGATGTTTTTCTTCTTTGCTTCCCAAACCGTCCTCATCCTCTCAGAGTGCTCCTTCTTCCGTTCCTCTGTCCATTTTTTACCAGGCTGACGCGATGTTCTTTCCCCAAACTTCACACTTGTGATTTTATGCCGGCACTCAGTGCGATCTTCGAGATTTCTTATGTTGATCTGCTGTAGATCCCTCTGGACTTCTTTCAGCCATTCCGTGCCACATTTACTCCTTGTTATAATATTGAATAATTTCTTTGCTGTTGTGGAGTCTTCCATCCTGTAGATGTGTGTATAAAATTTGGCTCGGCGCTTTCTGATTTCATCTGTTACTATGTTGATCTTTCTATAGAGCTCGTTTTGTGGTCTCTTCATCCAAATGCCATTTTTGTTGATTGGACCGTAAATCTTCCTGAGAATTTTTCTTTCCTGCTTTTCTATTTCCTTAATTTTAGAATGACCATCAATCACCATTGTTTCAGCTGCATAGATTGCTTCTGGAAGAATCACTGTTGTATAGTGCCTTAATTTTGCGTCTGTCGAAATGCACTTCTTGTTGTAATGTGACCATGTTAGCTTGTAGGCTTTCTGGAGCTTGGTGATTCTTTGTTCATTGGCAATTCGGTTTAATCCTGAGGACTGTATAGTTTCACCGAGGTATTTAAAATGGCAGACTTGTGCAATTTTACCATATTTTGTTATTAAAGGGGATTTATTTTCTGGCTGCCTTTCCATATATTGGGTTTTTTTCATAAGATATCTGTAGTCCGGTTTTTTGTGAAATTTCATGTAGTTTTTCCACTGCGTGAATCGCTTCTGTTCTGTTATTGGTGATAATTGCAATATCGTCAGCGAAAGTAAGGCACTAGACTTTAATTCGGTTGTCTTTCTTGATACCAATTTGGATACCCTTTACGTGAGGTTCCCATTCCCTGATTATCTTTTCTAGAACAATATTGAAAAGGATTGGGGATAGTCCGTCCCCCTGTCGGACTCCAGATTTGATTTCGAAGGGTTCTGATACTTCGCCCATGAATTTCACTTTGGCCGTTGTTCCTGTAAGTGTCTGTTCTGTGATTTTTCGTGTCTTTCGGTCGATCCCAAATTCTTCCATGATTTTAAACAGGGTTCCACGGTCCACTGAATCATATGCTTTCCTGAAGTCGATGAATGTAACTACTGTGTTTCAGCATTTCCTCATTTGTAATATTGTCTTTAAGCACCAGATCTGTTCCGCACCTGACCGTCCTTTTCTGAATCCGGCCTGGTATTCACCAATTAGTGTATCTGCTTGGGATTCTATCCTGTTTAAAAGCGCTTTGGAAAGGATTTTGTAAGCGACTGGGAGCAGGGAAATTCCTCTGTAATTGTTCATGTCTGTCTTGTCGCCCTTTTTGTGTAGCGGGTGAATTAGAGCGCATTTCCAGTCCTCTGGTATCTGCTCCGTTATCCATATGTCTGATATTATATGGTGTAATTTCTGCATAAGTATAGGATTGTTTAGTTTCCAGAACTCAGCAATGATCCCATCTTCTCCTGGTGCTTTGTTATTTTTCAACTGCTTGACTATCTCCATAATTTCTTCAAGATCCGGGGCATGTGAGTCTGGGTGTGTGAATACTGGAGAAGAGAAGACAAGTTTTTCTTGGGGTGGTTCGCAGTTGAGGAGGGAACTGAAATATTGGGCTAAGATTTTGCAGTTATTTTTCGTGTTGGTTTCCAAAGAGCCATCGTGTTTCTTGAAGCACAAGCTAGGCGCTTGGTATCCCTGTAAGTTTTCTCTGAAAGTCTTATAAAAATTTCATGTATTATTTTTGATGAAATCCTGCTGGATTTCAGAGAGTCTGTTGTTGTCATATCCCCGTTTTTCTTTTCTAATTATTTTTGAGGTCTGTTTTTGGGTTTTAAGAAAGTTCTCCCAGTTTTCTTCAGTTTTGTGACTGCTAAATTTTTTCCATGCAGTTATTCGGTTGTCAACTGCCTCATCACAGGTTGCATTCCACCAGCGATGTTTCCTGTTGCGAGGGGGTTGTCCTAATTTGAGGGCTTCCTGAATTTTCTGTTAGTTTCTTCCAGTCTGTTGATTTTTCCTGATTAATTTGCATGATGATTTTTTTCTTTGTTCAGTTGCAGATATTCCGGATCTGGTTTGGTACTTTTGGGTGGCCTTTTTAGCATTCTGTTGGGTTGGAATTTTGTTTTTATTTGGAGAAGATGATGATCTGATTCAAAGACACCTTTGCGGGTTCTGATGTTTTGAATTTCTTTTATGTTTTCTTTGGAAATTGCGACATGGTCTATTTGGTATTCACCCTGTCTAAGACTGGGTGATCTCCATGTGGTTAATTTATGTGCAGGTTTTTGAAACTGGGTACTCATTATTTTAAGTCCAAAGTTTCTGCAGAAGTCGATTAGTTTTTCATCATTCTTGTTGGTAGGTTTGTGTTTGGTGTGGGGTCCAGTGGTATCTCTGAATTTTTTTTCCTTCCCTAATTGTGCGTTAAAATCGCCTACTAAGATTTTCACATGGTGCCTAGGTACTTTATTTGTTGTTTCTTCTAGTGTTTCCCAGAAATTGTCTACTGTTTCAGGGTAGATTTTATTGTGGTGATTTGTGGGGGCGTGCACATTGATCAGAGTGTATGCTTTATTAGCTGATATTACTGATAACAGGGAGACTCTTTCATTGGGAGACGTGAAGTCAATGACTGAGTCGAGTACGGAAGTGTGTACGGCGAATCCTGTTCCGAAAAGTGGTAGTTTGTCTCTTACTTTTATGGCAAGTTTGCCCTTGTAGATCCTGTAATTCTCTGTGTTAAAGTGTCCTTCATCTGTGAATCTTGTCTCTTGCAGTGCAGTGACTTTCAGGTTAAATTTTCCCATTGCGTTGGTAAGTTGCTTTAATTTGCCTGTTTTAGTGAGGGTGTTAACATTAATTGTACCAATAAAATTTTTACGTTTCGTTTTGAGAGTGTGAGGAGTTTTTGAGAAGCTCCGATTCTCTTCCGCATGGTGTCCCGTATCCCCCAGAATCCGATGATCAGGTGAATCCAGTGTATCGACTGGTGCCTGGCGTAGTGACTCTGTGGTCGTCTTTTCCATCATGCGTTCAAGTTGAATTTTAGTTTTTGTGGTGATCTCTGTTGAGACCACAGGTATACGACTCGATTTTTGAGTTCGAGAAGATTTTGTGCAGCCGCCTCAACTAGAGGAACAGACGCTGACCACTGGCCGCCAGATGCTGAACAGACACCACTGGGTTTATTGGTTTTTGGTGACGCAGCATGTGAAAGTTGCTGGATTTGGGCGGGTTACTCCTGTAACTGAAATATCAGATCTGAAGATGGTTCTGAATGAACCGAAACCGATCATAAGAATAAAAAAAAATTTTGCAATCAAGACGGATTATAAGTAACATTATAAAATCACTGATTGCTGTTATCCCATCAGACAATATGTCTGTTTTTGCAAAGTTAACGATTTCAGATAATTTACTTGCCTTTTTAATTTTAAGTTTCTTATCGTAATAGTCAGTTACGTTAAAGGCTTTGTCTGTCTACTTACTTCGAATTTAAAATCAATTATGGTAACTATGAATTGTGTTTAAAAGATTAGTCAACTTTCTTGCCCTTAAATTTAAAACAGTTTTATCTGTAGTTGTCTTAAAGAGTCTGAATTAAAAATTTCACGATTGCAATTATCAATTCTGCCTTCAAGATTCCTGGTTAAATAACTTGTTCTGTTCTGGAGTTATGTTGTTCAAGTACCGATGCACGCAAGTATTTGTGTAAGTGAAATATTAAAGCAAAGGTCCAGTGGCCTGTCACCTACTGTTTCCTGTACCCAACCTATGCTGCTCAACCACACTTAGTGCACGTCAGGAATCGCTCCTGAGTTCCAAACTATTACCAACATTCCAGGTACTACAATGTGTGTAGTAAATCAAACAGAATGTGTTACAATGTTCGAGTAAAAAATGGTTCAAATGGCTCTGAGCACTATGCGACTTAACGTATGAGGTCATCAGCCCCTTAGAACGTAGAACTAATTAAGCCTAACTAACCTAAGGACATCACACACAGCCATGCCCGAGGCAGGATTCGAACCTGCGACCGTAGCGGTCGCTCGGCTCCAGACTGTAGCGCCTATAACCGCACGGCCACTCCGGCCGGCAATGTTCGAGCAGCTCCTCAGAAGCCTGACATTTCGGCAATCAGTGATAAACGACGCTTTACATGGCAGTGACCTGCTACTTGACTGTCCATGCTTGTTCACCACTGCCTAAGTTATGTACGATGACTTCGTTCCAGACCCAGCGACTAACATCACTAATTATTCTTGTTTTGGGTCCTGATCAAAAATCGGCTGCTGTTCTTCCACATACATTCCGACATCTCGTTGAAAGTGTCCCCAGCAGACTGCAAACCGGCGTAAATTCGAAGGTTGGAATACCCATATTAACTTTCACTAATAGGAGCCGCATACTTTTCATTAGATAGTGTACATGGAAGTGAAAGTGGGAGTGTATAGCTTTACCGCGATGAATGGAGATACTTTAATTTTACTTAACCAGATAAACTTTTTCTCTCTTTTATACCGAACATTACTAAAAGAGCAGGAAACGGAACAAGAAGAATTTAATCTGAATATTTATCATTGAACTGAATTGGAACATTCCCAAGTCTAGTAAAAAGTCCATTTTAGTATCTGCACAGGCTTCACAATGCTGCTAGGCCATCCTGTCGGTGTAAATATCACTACTCTAGCCGACAATGGTTGCTCGATCGGGAAACTGGGAAGCTGAATCACGGAAGGTGGAAAACTTATCGTGCAGGCAATCTGCGTGGAGCAGAGAATCCGAAAACCGTGTAGAGACTGGTGTGAAGAAAGCATAAACGCGACCAGCGCGAAATGATGGAAAGAACTAGCATGAGAAATTAAGTGCAATATGGAAGCCGGTCTTGTTATTCGATCTCAGTGCAAGAGATGATTGGTCCAGTTTTTTGCCGCATGTAAGTAAACGCCTGGGTCATCAGATTTAAACACTTCTACCTAATTATTATCTACTCGTCGGTAAGGTAATCCTCAAAACTGCGAAGACAGATGAACTGATTTATCAAAAGTGCATGTCATCTGATGTTATCTAGAATCATACGTAGAAGGTTAAAACGAAATTTTTCTCCACATGACTGAAATATTCGTAGATTGCCAGGATCTTCGTGAAGCGTGTGGTTTACAGTGAAAGTGACCGGTTTCAGTTTTTAAACATTTATTCTTGCGTTCGTAACAGCTGATCAAGTCCATCATGACACATTGCAAAGAGGCCGAGTTGTACATTATGTCTTCGTAAAACAACTGACTGGTTCACAAATCAAGAAACATACTTTTTCACAACTTTAAATCTTAGTGAAATAATATTCAAGTAACTAACACAGGTTACACTTCGAGATATCAGCTCAAACTACCCGTCGCAGCAACCTCGCTGCTTCCCTATTTATATATTCTAAATAATGGATGGTCACTTGGACCATTATTACTTAATAACGACAACATATTTTAATCGTATTTACAATTAAAAGTTCCAAAGCTAAGATGTTCTGATTACACAGGAAAATACGTCTAAAATTAAAGAATTAAATAATTTGTGAAATTTATAATGTAAAAATGTTTTTAAATGTGAAAATTCCATCTAAATATGAGTACAATAATGAACTTCACAAAATTAATTAATACACGCCAATTACCCAATTACTCACATTCCTAACAATAATTGAAGCTAAGAGGGTAAAACGAAACAGGTTTTGATTGATAGAATTTATAACAGATGCCTACAATTTTATAATTAGGCGTATATCTGGTTACAACAATACGAGTTTAATTAATAAAGTCATTAAGACGGAATGTTCTTTACAGCTTTCATCCTAAATTTACGTTTTACATGTGCCTTCATTTGCAAACGACAGAATAACTTCTTGAATAAATAATTACAGTTGGCGATTAATACCATTTATTTTATTCCTACCATTTTCACTAATTCAAGTCTTTGCCATTACTACAATGAATGCCACAGTTTGTTAAAATACATCGTCGTTTGTTTTATTTTGTAATAGTGTCTGCTAATTAGTATCCAATTTAGTGTCATTTTTTACGAAATTCACGAATCACCACAATACTTATCATTTTAAAGTGAGGTATTGTACTACAAGATGTTAGGGAATCGAAGTTTTCATTAAGTATTTGTGTATTAGGTATATTACAAGGTCTACCCACATAATGCTCTGTGTGCGCCATCTGCGTTAGCTTCCTACACTGCGATGCTACGGGACTCGCTTCAGCTCATCTACGTCTATACATATACCCGCTGGTGGGGATACTAAATGCGTCTCTCCTGAGAAGTCCATGTAGGACCGAAAATGGCCTATTTTCTGCCGCGACCGCTGTCGCAAAACCGGAGGGTGCGCGGTATTCGCTGGCAGCGGGTCTACCACCAAAGTCGACCAGTGACTCAGCTGACTCCGGCGAAATGGTAGAAGGTTGCGGACGATGGCGCAACGGCGAGACTTTCTGGATCGGCGAGGGTGAGTGCTCATCCACGGGCGAGTGGGGAAAGGAGGGCATAGGTGCCAAGACCATGTACTCAGCCTCTGGAGACGTGGGAGCTATTACTGCCCGAGACCTGTTCTACTGGTGTGAGTGCGTGGGGACGGGGATGGAGAAGAGCAGCAACGAATGTGCGCGCTGCAGCAACTGGACGCCTCCTATTGGAGGAACGCCTCCAGAGAACCTGACGTCTGGCTGGCATAGAGATGGCGCCATCTAGAGCGCAACTAATTTGAAAGATGAGTCAGCTGTCACCAACTGACATTCACTAACAACAAATGCATATCTATTTTTTCTGTCCGCCGCTATACCCAGCAGCCAACCCAGCTGCCATCCAAAAAACCAAGCCCAAAAGACAGCAATGCGGGGAAAACACAATGGGCCATGGCAATCTGTGACATGCCCCTCAAGGTGCAACAAATCCAAGGTGCCAATCAGCTGGCGCCCAAGCAAACGTCCCGCTGTATTGTACCTGTTAACTGGCGTGAACCAGTACCTAGACAGAAAGATGGACAGTACATCATTGTGGTACGAGGCAAACAAGGACTTCATCATTTGGATCTTGAAGGAACAAATGAATCACTCAGCCTCTGGATTAGATGGTGGGTAAAACGGGGCAGCAGTCAGATGCTGAATATGGTTGTGCACGAAAGAAATCTGCAAACTACAAAACGAAAATTGCCTACTGTTATCAAATACAAGGGTCCAAGGTGAGCCCTCAGTAGAAACAATTACTGACAGTGTGCAAAGAGTTGCTGCCGACATCGTGGAGGATAGGTTGCCTAAAAATGGGGTAGTGGATAATGCATCCACTACCGCCAACTACATGCTTTCCAAAAAATGACCCGTGAAGTTGTCATACACCCTGTCCTAATCCTGTTCCAGGACTGGCCAAGAGGGTAACTGATGTGACAACACAGCCTAATCTATGTACAGTTGAAAGCCTTCTACTTAAATTTCAAATGTAGGCTTTAATAATAAAATGGGAATGTACTGTTAATCAGAACTCAGGGATAGGTTGTGATCTAAATGACAATAGATTTATTCAATCTTAACATTGCAAGACAAAAAAAATGAGGAAAGGAAAAGAAGATTCAGCTTCGCAGCCTCTTTCCCACACAGTTATACAATGTCTTTTGCTAACAATATGACCAAGATGGAACTACAGACATCCACAAAAGCTTGTTATCCCCCCTGTTGCGTCCATTTCAAAGTTTCCAAATAATTGCCATAAACTTGCTAAAAACCTCGTGCTTTCACAGATATGTTTTACAACAGAGTCTGGATGTCTGGGCGCCAGTGACCTGTCCCACGGAAATTCGCAGAACGCTCGCAGTCGTTTTGTCGGCTTCCTGCCTAACAAGGGCCCATCCCCTGCTTTATTGCCAGTCTACAGAGCGCTGGCCATTGCAGCTGTGACTTCTTGGCGCTAGTCTACCTGGACGCTGCTGCCTCCCGACCGGCGCCAACCAACACGCCTCTACAGTGAGACCGTGGAACTTGGCTGTCTGGAAATGTTTCATCCCACGCTCTGCAGAAAAAACGCGCTTCCCTTGGCCCACCGTTGCCGTGCGCTTTTACTGCAGTTGTTTAAATCAGCACCCTATTCCTTTGGACACAGGTAAAGCTTGCCATTATTCCTTCCCTGGAGCACGCAAGCTAGACCATTAACTACTGCCCACCATCATCATCATGTATGAAGTCAAAATTGCAATAAAGATCATATTTCCTAAAATCATGAAGCGGCATAACACTGAATCAGAAGTGAGAGTGCCCTGCAATCTCTCACAGTTCACACAAGCCCATACAAGAGGTTTAGTGATCGCTTAAAAGCCAGTAGATGTGCCCCTTGCCAAAGTCTTCATAAGGGACATTTTCGAGTGCAACATGTGGAGGGACACATGCAGCATCCATCGGGACGATTACTAGACACATTTGCTTCTCTGTGGTAAGCATGAGAACCCCTTTGACAGGCTTGAGGCGACCTCATAATTGGAAAAACGTACACCGTGCCGAATTTGCTTCCACGGAAACACGCTTTGGATATCCTGTCTGGACTGCTGAGATAATTTTCCAAAACAGTGGGCGTCCAAGCCCTCCCATGCTTTCAAAGGAAAATCCAGCCAGTGTCTGTTGCAAACTATCGTCCAACGAGGAAACGAGAGCCCCCTGTCAGCCGAACTCTGGATCGGGTCCTGGCAGCAATCACGCAAGTGCATCGGCATTAGCTTGCCGGGCGTTGGACCAGTAATGAATGTCTTAGCAATAATTACACAGAATGAGTATCCAGCTCAGCAATCGGTGGGCAGTCCTATCTGGTAGCTTAGAACAGGAGCCAAATGATGAAATCATTGGCTGGTGGACGGTAATGATTAGGAACTTTAAATATGGTTGTTCTTCTTATTACAGAAGTTTATTCTTCTAGATCACACAAAAGTAATTACTTGTTTCACCGAAATTAAATCGCCATCTCCATATCATTTGTAAAGATTTTTTTTTTCAGGACCAAGCCATTTCGTCGACTGTTCACATTAACTGGACACTTCTTATAGAGATGATGTTCCATAGTATTGTCTTCCGCCATACAGTAAGAGAATAGATGTGTGAACACCGCACAATAGTCACGCAGGCTGCCATTGGTTTTGAATGTTCGTCCATAGGGACGAAACACGTCCCAAAATAGTATTTTTTTCTGGCAAAACAACTAAATTTTCCTAATTTCCAATTAATACCATCTCCAGACACCGCTGGATAACTGCCAGAAGATTGCGTAAATGCTCCCATCATGTCATGCCATTAACCCTTCTCTAATTAAGGCAGCTCATGCAATAGGGATTGTCCTTAATCAAATGTACAAATTTGTTAATGAATTCCTGGAATAGACGAAATTCTAAAAGGCAAGCACTTATACTGGTAAAGCTGGAAGCGGCTATTGACCACTAAGAAATGCTGAGAATGAGCGTCCAGTGGCAACTGCATTATGTGTTACGGAATTGTATGTGGGTAAAATGCTGATAAATCCGTTGGAAGTGGAATGAGATACGGTTCCATGACACGCTGAGCATTCATTGTCTGCTTAAAATCGCCACAAATGCACAAGGCGTTATTTGGTTTCCCAGTCACCATCATATGGGTGACCCACTGACTAGACGAAATATGAAAGACGTGACACAACGAAGCCTTTACCCTGTCGTGTGTTGTGATGGGAATAGGGTGTTGGCGACAGAATTTAGTTACTAGTGAAGACTTCAGGGAGAAATGAGCCTCGAATTTTTTTGCCCAACAGAAGGTATTCTCAAACTGCTGGCAGGCCAAAAGCCTGCACAGGTCTAAGTTCAATATACTGACTGTGGCCACTGTGTCCATGTAAAACTCAATCAGACGACCATCCATGGCCAATACTAGCATAATACACTGAGGCGATGTTTATAGGGCATTGTAGACAGACAAGCGAAAGCACTGGGGCCTGCAACAGCCACTGTGGAGACATTATCTGAGTCCAGGGAAAACATTGGTGCTCCAACAACCACCCTGTGGCTCGACGACTGTCATAAACCGATGCCAAAACGCCTACTTTTCGGCATACGGTCGCAGGTTCGAATCCTGCTATAATGAATTCTACTACTGTAAATGATGAAAGTATGTGAATGCAGCTTGCCGCTAACTTGGTGTAATGTTTGGTCTGTACAGAGGTGTATCTGTCGCCTTTATTACTCCTTCACTCTCACACATAAATCGGTACAATAAAGTTAGGGCCTTCTGTTTTATAGGTAGGCTGTTCCGTGATAAGACAAACAACTATGCTAATGGAGGATTCTGAGTATTTTCTCGAGTTTCATTCGCTCTCTCTCTCTCTCTCTCTCTCTCTCTCTCTCTCTCTCTTTGTCCTTTATCTGTGTACAGTTTAAATATATTATTTACGCGAAATCAGCCTAGTAGAATCTCTGGTGGAGCCCTTCGTCTCAATATTCAGCGGCTGGCTTGCTGGAAAAGATCTTTACATTTGTTATTATTATTAAGCGCTGCATTCAGTTGGGAAAATCGATCGTTTGAACAATTCGTTCAGTTTACGACAGATCTAGAATTTCAGATGGGGACGAAGCCTTTTTGGACGATTTATAAAAACTCGGAGATTGCAGGCTCTCTTCGTCACAGCTGAAACTTCCCCACTAATTACAGGGCCAAGACAATCATCAATGATTCGGACAAAGAACTCATTCGTCATTCACTCTAGAATAAAATGGTCACAAACCTTATTTCTGAGGAAAATTGTATATTCAATCCATCTCCATTACAGGTTCAGTTTTCTGTTGATTCCAAGTCTCATGTAATTTGCTTTTACAGTTTTTTCTTTCTCTTTACCTATCACGCTAGTGGCACAAACGTTAATAGCTCGCTTTATCGCGAAGAAGAGTAAATATGTCTCTTTTAGCAATCCAACAATCTTCCAACCGATACTTCCGAAGCTGTTCCCTTATCCCTCTATAATAACCATGGAGAATACATATCTGTACCTCTGTTATTCCACAGAATAAACGTACTAGAAAAATACCTTGGCGTCAACGAGCTGTCGGCGCATATATTACTAAAAAAATCCGATCAGATACTTTTCAAAAGTGAATAATTGTGGATGATTTGATTGACCATTATTAATTATTGCGTGGTAGAGGGTAATTTTCCGTGGGGAGATTACAATGCCCCTCGCAGCGAGCGAAGTTTGTGAGCTCAATTTTGATTCACCGAACACACTTCGCGAGCTATCTATTAGCGTGGATAACCCGGAAGTGATGATTGTCAGTCCTCCGACTGAAAAAGAATATTATGTTTGAGACAGACGAAGAAAAGAAATGTTGAAGACAGAAGAAATGAAGAGACAGGTACCGCGGCTGTGTTGCTTTTACGTGCATCTAGGTGTTATGTTTGCTGTGCACAACCAAGGAAGATGATCTTTCATGAAACTGTTATCAGGGTCTACCCATTCGGGAACTTTCTTAAGCAGGGAAACCTTGGAAAACCTCTTAAGCCTAGACCCCCAGCCTACGGTACATAGAAGATAGGAAAGCCTATAGAAGGAAAGAAAATGTAATTTTGAAATAGATCTCTAAAGGAAAGACAGGGATCAATTTGTATCACGATTTGGAGAAGAGTGGTTTGTGCCTCTAGCAAAAAAAAAAAAAAAAAAAAACGTTTTACAATAAATAACGTGAATTCTCGTTTTACAATCTTGTTCCTCGGACAATATCTTGCGGTGCTAAACTCCCCCGGGTCTTGCATGTCCCCGACGTCCACATTTGTAGTCGGTCTTCTACGCGGCCCCCTTTGTAGTTGATCTTCTACGCGGCCCACAATGGGAAGAGTAGAAGGGACAGGGATACTCGAATTCACATGCAAGATTCATTCCAAAAGAATTAGCAATGACCAAAAGGGAAACTCTTCCTGTAAGAGAACTGGTTAGGTTGCACCGTCCAAGATTCTCCTTTTTGAAAGCAAAATCCTTATGGCTTAATGGATCCTTTTTGTTACGACGTACTTCAAGGACTTCAACCATTAACTAATGATGTTGCCAAAAGCATCATCCGATTTACTCTCGTTTGAATACTCCTTTTGACTTTGCCTCCCCACTTGTGCTTATAAGTCCAAAAGTTCTAACACATTTTCTATCACTGATTTGTTCTTCGTAATTTAAAGGATTCATGCAACTTACAATAGATTTTGGATTCAAATCATCGAATAATGGAAAGTGTAGTTCATTTTATACAAAGACATAATCCATATTTCCTTGATAAATCATATAATTTATCTATACTCAAAAACTTTTTATTCTAAATACATATATTTCTCCGTTTGAGTACTGTAATGTAAAAGTTATTAGCATTGAGGAATGCGGATTCACTTCTTTCATTTACTCTCTGATTCATACGGCGTTCATCCATGCTCATATATGGAAATGGATTTTTCAAACAAAATTCCCAAACGAACACGAACCATTAAATAACTATTAATTCTACGAATCTTACTTTCTTTTAACATTCAATAATAAATTAAAAACTCTTAACTTCTAATTATAACACCTTTTCCTTTTAAAGTTCAACATGAATCAGTTTACCCTCGCGTTTGGTGCGAGTCTCTTACAAAGCATATCTGTGTCGTCTATATCGATTTTAACTCTCGCGCCGACGTCAACTGTTTTGCGCGGGAAATTATCTTTGCGGCGTTAACCGTCACTCACGATTCACTGCCACAACACATCCCTTCACACGTTTACACATCTAAGCGTGCACATGAGATTATATATGAATATTCACTCGGAATCTCTTTTGATTATTCAGCGTCATTTGCGGGAAACATTTCATTCTTCTTGAAGGTCAGTTAGATCCTTTATAAATCTTGATAACATTAGCAATGCTAAAGTTCCATGTTCACCCAAACCACAGGTGAAGCCTATCTCCACTATCTTCTTTACAACACTCGATCGTAATAGTTAGTCACTATTTCTATACTCTATGTCACTGATTAACTATTTCACTTTAAAGGTTTCTAACACTACACACACAGTTTATTGTTATGTTTTTTACGAGCGTTCATCTCTGTCACTCGGAACACCATTCCTCGCTATCTTCTAATCTTCATTATATTTCTTTAAGTCGTTATGAGAAAATAACCCTTTTATTTTGTTCGATCCCGGGTATGCTAACAGATAAGCTCCAGGATTCGGAATTTGTAGGATAATGTATGGGCCAGTATATAGTAACTCCCATTTCTTTATACTTTTCTTTATTACGGAGGATTTGGTATGTCGTTTGACTAGTACCTTCTCTCCGACATGGTATGTCTGTACCCTCTTGATTAATTTGTCATATCGTTGTTTTCTCTGATCAGCCTTTTTCGTCATATTTATGATAGCTTGTCTTATTTTTTCTGCCCAAGGCATCTCAGTTTCCTGAGTTTCGGGGATATGGTCAGTCCAGAAGTTTTCGTCTTTTTCTTCGAACATCAATTCACGAGGTGTATATCCAGTTGAGGAGTGGGGCATGTTATTGTATATCTGCTCAAACTCTTCCACATAATTTGCCCACGCAGTTTGCTTATTATGGCAATACGTCCTCATAAATCGATTGAATTCTCTAAAAATCCTCTCAACCAAACTGCCTTGTGGGTGGTAAAATGATGTTAGTATGTGTTTCACACCGACTTGAGACAAAGTCTGCTTCCATCGGAGTCCCGTGAATATTTTAGCATTGTCTGTTATGATCGCCTTAGGTGTACCAACATGTGGAAGATAATCCCTTATCAATCTTAATACAATTACTTTGGCTGTAGCCGCCTTTATCGGGTATAGCTTTACGTATTTCGTACACACATCGAGAAATGCCAACACATATTTAACACCACCTCTTGAAGTAGGTAACGGTCCACACAGATCGCACGAAATTAATTCTTTTGGTTCTTGTACTAATATAGAGCATAATGGGTGCTTAGTCCCTTTTGAATCCGGCTTTGTTTTTTGACAGATTATGCATCTCTTTAAGACCTCATGCACTCTGCGCTTTATGTTGGGAAAATAACAGTACCCACTTATCTTGTCTGCACATTTTGTCGCACCGAAATGTCCCCAGGTTAAATGAGTGAACCATACAATTTTCTCTATTTGCGCCTCAGGTATACAAACACACCAACGGACTTTGTTTAGCCTTCCACAGCGGAAAAATAATACGCCATTTACCAGTTTGTAATAATTGGCCATCTGATCCGAAGGTTGCTGTTGTAACCTTTGAATGACACTTCCCCATTGAGCATCTTTTTTCTGTAACTGGGCCATATGCACACACAAATTGACGTAGTACGTCTTAAATGGATTTTCTTGCAGCAGCAATACAGGGAATTCTGAGGAATTATTTACTTCAATCTCTTTGGTTAAACCCTGCGGTGACCTTGATAGAGCGTCAGCAATAATGTTTTGCTGCCCTGAGACATGTACGATCTTAAACTGGTATTGTTGCAGAGCGAGAGTCCATCTAGCCAGTCTGGGGTGTAACAGTTTACACGTTTGTAAAAACGTTAATGATTGGTGATCGCAATATACGATAGTCTTTGACCCATATAAATAATAATGAAATTTTTTAAATCCCCAGACGACCGCAAGAGCCTCTAATTCTGTCGTCGTGTAAGTTCGTTCACAGTTGGACAAAACACGACTAGCAAACGCAATAGGACAAAAGGTAAGCTGTCCATTTATCTTGCGTACTTGGAAAAGGCACGCTCCAAGACCCACATTTGACGAATCTGTTGACAAGTAAAATTCCTCTTGCATGTCCGGATGGTACAAAAGCGGTGCCTTTACTAATTGCTTCTTTATCTCTTCGAATGCTTCTTGACACTCTAATGTCCAGAGCCAGGGCTCATCCTTCTTCAGCAAACTATTTAGAGCTGCTGCATTCATGGCCTGATTTGTTATAAATCTTCTAAAAAAATGAGGCAAGACCCATAAATCCTTTTAATTGCCTCCTATTTCTGGGTGTTGGAAACTTACTAATCGCAATTAGCTTCTCCTTGGTTGGTAAAATTCCCTTTGCGTCAATTATATGCCCCAGGAACTTGATTCTGTTTACTGCAAAATGGGATTTCTGTAGGTTAGCAGTTATTCCCATGGTTTTGAACACGTCCAACACCCGACTCAGTAAGGTAATATGCTCCTCCCAAGTCTTCGATGCAATATGCAAATCATCAACAAATACTGTTATCCTGCTTCTTAGTTCTGGGCCTAGTGCATAATCTAGAGCTGCTATAAAGATTCCAGCACTAATGTTGAGTCCGAAAGGAACTACAGTAAATTGGTAACTTCTTCCGGAATAAATAAAAGCTGTATATTTCCTTGATAGCTCATCCAGCTTGACTTGCCAATATGAGCTCCGCAAATCAATGCTCGTCAAATATTGGACATCCTGGAACCGTTGTATAAGTTCGTCTATGTTTTCCGGATGTGTTCTCACTGGAATTATGATTTTATTTATTTCTCTGGCGTCGAGTACCAGTCTCACAGTCCCATTTGCTTTTGGCACGACCAACAATGGGGAGCAGTATGGGATTGTAGAGGGTTCGATCAAACCCCATTTCAACATGCGATCTATTTCCTTTTGAACTTGCGCCTTTAACCTCCAGGGAACAGGATAGAATGTTCTACAATACGTTTCGTGCGGCTTAACGTAGAGATGGCATATGTATCCCTTAATAACTCCTGTCCTTTCATCAAACACGTTTTCATACACTAATAATAATTCTTTTAGGTGCTTCTTCTGATCTTCAGTAATGCAGTCGGATTCATTTAACTTCTCATACACTAATTGACCGAAATCTCCTTTGACTTGGAACTCATTATTTACGTGCTGTTTAGAATTTTGTGCAGTCCTGATTACTTGCACACTGATCCCACAATTATATTTTCTCGTAAGGCTTTCTTTTTTCAACAAGTCCAACTCAATTTCTTGTTTATTTACATTTAACCAAATTTTTCCTGTTTTAAAATCTATTCTGCATCCGTATTGACGTAGGCTGTCGACTCCGATAATGCAGTCTACCACAAAATTTTTCACAACAAGTAACGTGCTTAATATTGCTACATTTCCGACTTCTACACTAAGTAGTGACTGCACTTTTACATTAGCCGATCTAGCCCCAACGGCGCCTATTATTCTGCAATTTTGAACTGGAAAAATTGGCACTCGTCTTATATTTCTGATCTTGTTGAATAGAGCCTCCGAAATAACATTTGTGGTTGCAGCTGTGTTTAAAACCGCCACTATAGGTACAGTCTCCAAAATGACTTGCACTTCGGCTACTGCCACCTGTTCCTTATCCTCATCTTGGGGTTCTAAGTCCTCGGTCAATTCATCTGCCAGTAATCGTCCATCATTATACGTTAGCATGGGTACACATATCCTGTTGCCCCTCAACCAATTGTTGACCGCTCCTCCGGGGCACGAGTGGGTCCTTATAAGTTTGTTGGATTTTGATTCGCCTGGTGGTTGACATCGTCCGTCACTTCGGTAATTACCGGTTGATTCGCAGATGTCCGTCCCCACTGATGTTGGTTATTTGAGTTTATTCCCCCCGGTTGATTCCACTTTCTATTACTGTTATTGTTCCAGGCTTGCGGTCTGAAATTCCTTTCGTTCCCCCATACGGGATTGTAACTTTTCCCATTCTTGTTGTTCCTTGGATAGCCCCTCGCAAGACTATTGCCGATATTCTTATTGAGATTTTGAGGGGTTTCTCCACTATTTATCGATCTCTGTGCGTTTACTTGCCTACCATTTGGCGGAGGTTCTGTCTCCCTATATTGGAATCTGTTACGGGCTTTCTGGATGTTCTCTTCGATAATGTCTATATGGTCTAACGTCGTGAGGAACGACTCCAGGTCTTTATCGTTCCCGTAAATTAATTGATTCCGGATGCTAGTTGGTAGTCTGGCCTTAAGTATGTTTATTATGTCTGGCAAGGGCATAGGTCTGTTCCAATATCTAGTTTTATTTATATATTTTTCAAAATACTTCCTAAGGCTTCCTTTTGAAAAAGAGAAAGGCTCTGGGTAGAGCACCTCCTGCCTTAGGCGTTCCTGTACCCCTTCTGACCAAAACTTTGCTAAAAACGCTTTCTCAAAATCGTCATATGTCGAGCAAACAGAAGTCATGTCCGAGGCCCAGATCGCCCCCGAACCTTGTATATACCCCGTAACGAAACTGATCTTCTGCCACTCCGACCAATTTCTGGGTAGCACTCCTCTAAAACTTCGAATAAAAACAATCGGATGGACCCCCCTTTTGTCAGTGTTAAAAATCTGAAATTGCCGATGCTTTATCATTTTTTCTTCGGCATGGCAAAGGCTTTCGTAATCTCCGTCCGATAAAACTTCACGCGAACAACCAGCTCGTGGCAATTTAATATTTGAGTTACTTACACAAGTCGGTATCGTGTGCGAATGTGCAGTAACTGGCTCTATAGTCGCTGCCAATTTCTGCTGCTGGCCTGTATTCATTTGTTCTGAGCCTTTTGTGAAACGCGTATCGACTCTTCTATCGTTTGTTTCCAATGCTCGAAATCAGCACCTAACTGCTGTCGCACTTCCTCAAGTCCTTTCGCAAACAAATTCTCTTCCTGTTTGCCACATAGACTCTGGAATGCTGCTTTAACATTTTGCTCAACGTTTTCACACATTAGCCTTTTGTTTTCTAATGTTATTTCGGATAATTTACCCGTTAATACATTAATTTGGTGGTCTATAACGTCTTGACGCTCTGTCAGATGTTCAACACTTTCCTTTAGGTTAGTCTGCGTACGTGCCAATTCCGGAAGTTGCGCAATTGCACATGACATGGCATCTTGCTTTTGTACTAATTGCGGAACCATTTCCACCTGTTCCCGTACGGTATCTATCTTAATAGCCACATACTCCTTCATTTCTACACGTACGCGGTGAGTAGATTCCTCACATTGAGCTTTCACCAATTCTATTTGTGCAGTTAATTTTCGTTCCGTCTCTTCGGCCTGATCTTTAAGTTCCTTTGTCTTCGCCTCTATCCGCTGCTCTAATTCGGAAAAACTGTCGTGTAACTGCTGCTTAATCTCAGCTTTCAGATTTTCCTGCCCCTCAGTAACTGAGGCTAATTTCGTATTCAAATCATTTTGCCCTTCAGTAACTGAGGCTAATTTTGTATTCAAATCATTTTGCCCTTCAGTAACTGAGGCTAATTTCGTATTCAAATCATTTTGCCCTTCATTAACTGAGGCGAACTTCGCGTTAATGTCGGTTTTCAAATTTTCCTGCCCTTCAGTAACTGAGGCTAATTTTCCTGCCCCTTAGTAACTGAGGCTAATTTCGTATTCATATTATTTATGGTCTCAGTTATCATCTGCATCTACCTCATGATAATGACCAATGGATCTAATCCATGTTGCGTACTTGCTGTTACATCTCCAGCCGTGTCTACCGGGCGTTCTATTGCGCTCTCTGTAGCGATCGGTTCTACAACACTTCTTACTACATCATTATTATCAGTGCTAACAGCTGAAGGCTGTTGCGTGCTGCTCTGCTCTGCTTGACTCATCTTAAACATTGCCCTAGTTAAAACCATATAAATGTTCTACCGTCAATATATTTATATATCTCCCTTCACACAAGAGTACTTCTGTGTTTACTTTCTTATTGTACTTATACAGATAAATGCAACTAGGGCAGGTCAATCAAACTACATCTAGCATGAACACAATTAGTCAATGTTCAAATATGCACTAATACTAAACGAAAAAGCGTATACTTCATCAGTACTAGCAAACTTTAATAAAAAATAATATATCTGACCTTTGCTCTGCGCCCCGC
Source organism: Schistocerca nitens (assembly GCF_023898315.1). Taxonomy (NCBI): domain Eukaryota; kingdom Metazoa; phylum Arthropoda; class Insecta; order Orthoptera; family Acrididae; genus Schistocerca; species Schistocerca nitens. Next base: position 28,773,039 of record NC_064614.1, read on the forward strand.
GTGCTGTTTTTATTTGTAGATCCACTTAATTTGACTGCGAGTATTTCTTCTCTTTTCCAAGTTATGTTGTCTCGTCGTAGTTCACATGAAACAGAGAACAAAATTATTTTAACAACGTCCAAAAACGTGTCCTGTAACGGATTGGCCATTATAATGAATTCTACTACTGTAAATGATGAAAGTATGTGAATGCAGCTTGCCGCTAACTTGGTGTAATGTTTGGTCTGTACAGAGGTGTATCTGTCGCCTTTATTACTCCTTCACTCTCACACATAAATCGGTACAATAAAGTTAGGGCCTTCTATTTTATAGGTAGGCTGTTCCGTGATAAGACAAACAACTATGCTAATGGAGGATTCTGAGTATTTTCTCGAGTTTCATTCGCTCTCTCTCTCTCTCTCTCTCTCTCTCTCTCTCTTTGTCCTTTATCTGTGTACAGTTTAAATATATTATTTACGCGAAATCAGCCTAGTAGAATCTCTGGTGGAGCCCTTCGTCTCAATATTCAGCGGCTGGCTTGCTGGAAAAGATCTTTACATTTGTTATTATTATTAAGCGCTGCATTCAGTTGGGAAAATCGATCGTTTGAACAATTCGTTCAGTTTACGACAGATCTAGAATTTCAGATGGGGACGAAGCCTTTTTGGACGATTTATAAAAACTCGGAGATTGCAGGCTCTCTTCGTCACAGCTGAAACTTCCCCACTAATTACAGGGCCAAGACAATCATCAATGATTCGGACAAAGAACTCATTCGTCATTCACTCTAGAATAAAATGGTCACAAACCTTATTTCTGAGGAAAATTGTATATTCAATCCATCTCCATTACAGGTTCAGTTTTCTGTTGATTCCAAGTCTCATGTAATTTGCTTTTACAGTTTTTTCTTTCTCTTTACCTATCACGCTAGTGGCACAAACGTTAATAGCTCGCTTTATCGCGAAGAAGAGTAAATATGTCTCTTTTAGCAATCCGACAATCTTCCAACCGATACTTCCGAAGCTGTTCCCTTATCCCTCTATAATAACCATGGAGAATACATATCTGTACCTCTGTTATTCCACAGAATAAACGTACTAGAAAAATACCTTGGCGTCAACGAGCTGTCGGCGCATATATTACTAAAAAAATCCGATCAGATACTTTTCAAAAGCGAATAATTGTGGATGATTTGATTGACCATTATTAATTATTGCGTGGTAGAGGGTAATTTTCCGTGGGGAGATTACACTGCCTTGGACATGGATGTGTGTGGTGTCCTTAGGTTAGTTAGGTTTTTAGTAGTTCTAAGTTTTAGGGGACTGATGACCACAGATGTTAAGTCCCATAGTGCTCAGAGCCATTTTTCGGCATACCTCACACATGACGTCTACGTACGGGGAATACTATATATTGTGCACCAAATGACATTCAGGACACGACCTCCGAATTGTGCATTGAGTGGGAACACGAGTGAGAGGGCAGCAAAACCGAGAGCCCGAATAACATCGCGAGTGGGGACTTTTGCTCTTTGACTTACTTATAGCTGTCGAGCTCGCTGCAGGCAAGCACAGGCAATGCCCTTACGTCACCAACTCAAATTGTCAATCGATGCAACACATGGTGGCTCGTCAGAAAGCGAAGTCGCATGGCTCATTGTGCATGGCACCGAGTATTCTGCATGGCTTACGTATCTAACATTATCACCTGCCACTTGCAGGAAATTATGTTCCTCGTGGCTGCCGTAAGTTCATATAATCCAAGAACTGGGCAAGTTCAGCTAAAGAAGTTTCGGACCAATGCCCGAGTTTGGACCTCAGGGTCTGGTGCTAATCGGAGGATCATATTCTTAATTAGCGAGTCCACATAAGAGATATCACGTTGGGAACACTCAAACCTACGCTTGCATGAGAGACCGCGCAAATCAACATTCCAGACAGCATCTGACTGCCCAGGGTGCTTACAGTGCTGGTTAAAATGCAGCCATGCGCCATCACACAGGTTTGTTCTTAAAAGTGTCTAGGGCTCGGTAGAGGGCTTCTGATTTTACACAGTTTTGTACAATTCTATACCACTGGACAACAACTAGGCGGCCTTATTAGCTGGCTCGTCAATAAGGCTTCTCTTCCAGCATAGCAAGAACTGGCGCAGGTAATGCTCCCACCTTTCCCCAGACTTGTCGAGGAGGGCAGAAGAGAAGGTTTCTCTCCAGCCACCCGACCCACCGCCAGGGCACAGTAAGAGCGAATCAATTCCGCATTCAGGTTAAGCAGCTCCTGCATCTGCTCACGCTACACTGCTCATTGTTGCTTCTGAAGGTTCCTCTGTTCCTGTCAGCATTGCTTAAGTGCCATGTTCATGGTGGCCACAAATGAACACTAAGCATAATAACGTCTCCTCCATCCACACTTTTCTATTTACATAGATGTGAAAACTCCGCTGCAATACCCTGTCCGCACAAATACCAATATTCTTGCCAACAATGGGTGCTCAACCGCAGAAGAGGGGAAAATCATCCTGTGGTCAATCTACGGAGTGTAGTAAGTCCGAACACTGCACAGAGACAGACACAGAGAATGAACAAACACGACCAGCGTGATTGAGCGACACAGCTAGAACGCGGAACAAAGACCACGGCAGGATGCGGAAGCAAGATCTGTGTTAGTCGATCTGAGTGCAAGAACCGAATGCCACGGTCTACTGCCGCCGGCAAGTTAACATCTTGGTCAGAGAGTCTGCCTACTATGCTCCGCGATAGCTTTCCATGCTACTCTGCTGCTAAGCCTAGGCGAGCTCATCATCTGTGTCCATTCATATGTCTGCTGGTGGGGATACTTGCTGTAGCCGCCCACTTCAGACATCGTAGCGCCTACTGCATCGGCATCCCTCTTCACGTCCAACCGACACGGGATGCCTGCATCACAATACGTACATTCACCAGGAAAACCTACGTCATCTGTTTTGTCAACACAAATATTTACCGGCGGCCACAACACAGCACAACATCAGGTCTCCACCAACAGCCGCCAGAGACCGCTGCCTGTTTACGGAGCCTGCAGAACAGCTTCACCAGAGGTCACAGCTAACCCAGGAACTACTTTGATACGCCAGGCACATGATCGCAAATAGTTCCGGCAGACACATCCGTCAAACGGGCTTTATAGGGCGGCGCACCACCGGCAAAGGATATCTGAACTTGCACCGTCGGAGGGTAGTATGGGACTTCAATTCACACCGCCTCGAATGGAACAGTTTTACCGTTCACCAACATAGTAAGAAAGTGAGCAACCAGTGAAGCTGTACCCAACGTCCCACAAAAAAAGGGCAAAGGACAGTTCTAGCTCTGGCCGAGTGGTTTTAGGCGCTTCACTCTGGAACCGCGGTGCTGCTACGGTCGCAGGATCGAATCCTTCCTCGGGCATGGATGTGTGTGATGTCCTTAGGTTAGTTAGGTTTAAGGGATCGAGTCTGTTGTTCTTTTGGGGATGGTCTTATTGTTTCGTTTTGATGAGTTCAATAAATTGTTTTTGGACTTGTGTCTCCTCATTTCTATTCTGCTAGCGCAGATATTCAATAATCAACCCATGAATGTCGCAAGAGGAATGCAGTCTCACGGTCGAAGTATTTAAGTGTCCAGTATTCCAATTTTGGCCTAAACGTCCACCCAGGTCATGGAGCGTCTCCTCAAAATTTTATAGATCATAAAAATGGTTGTTTTGTCACTATTTAAATGATTTTGATTTAAAAAGAATTGCAAAAATAACGTAACAAACTAATCTCCTTGTTACATTCCTTTATTTATTCAAATTTTCCTGTCACGTTCAAAGTTGGCAATAATAGTACTAGAACTTAAATGTTGAACAGCTATTTCGTGAATGCAAACAACTGTCAAACGTTTATCTTAACGTTAAGCTGGAACTGTTCTGGGCCCTGGACAATGATTGCAGAAAAGTGATGGTATCTCATGGAAGGCTCAATCATTAAAAGTAAACTTAATAATTATAAAATCGAACGAGGGCATCTGAAGTGCAATTATTAGTCTGTGATTAAGTCTGAACAAAAGCTTCATTTTAATGGTTAATGTTATTCATGGGACATATCATGAGTGCGTTCATTTTTTCCATTGCATTGTTGAAAGTCAAAATGATGCTCTGAATAAGTAATTCAAAATATCAAGCTGAGCGTTGTGAGTATCCGTGACCCATTATGCGAAAGTGTAAGTTTGTACAACAACATTTTTATTATGTTTTGCTGCTAGGTTTACTGCCTCCTGTGGCATTAAATTGTCTGTCATGGTTGTTTAGCAAATAAATCAAGGATAGAAATTTATTGAAAAATGGAAGAGAGAACCGGAGCTTTTCAGAACAGGAAGTGGTGAAAAGTATTTCAGACTGTGCAGTACTGGGGCCTTTGTTTTAAGTGGCACCCGAAGGATAGATCACAAGAATTATGTGCTGACTGTGAAAGCAACTGCCTGTAGAGAGAGAAAGTAAGTAATTATTCCAGGCTGACACTTCACGGTGGGGACGGCGGGGGGAAAGGCGACGACGAGACGACGAGAGGATGCTGTAGAAAAAACATCATGTTAGCGAGAGCAAAAGACTCGGTCCCTCTCAAGTCGGAAGAACTTTATTGGAAATGTAACCGTGACAGCGTCAGACGTGGTCATAGCTACATCTCAGTTTAGTGGTAGTTCCATGAGTTTTAAATGACTCACGTCTGCCTTTAAGTGTCAAACAGCACGATAATCAGAACGCGGAACACGTTTGAACAGGCTTTCGCCAGCATCGTAGATCACAATCTAAGCTGACATTTGCTGTAAGAGGTACTACCACCGATAGTGGTGCAACATAGCCACTTTTACACTTTAAACATCGTTGGTTGTCCAGACCATTATAACCATAGCAGGCTTTTTCCTGCGGGACACATTGTCTCGCTGTTTCGTTTAACAATGCGGAAGCGTGGTTTTCCAGTCGCCTCAATACGAGGTGGTGGCAATATCAGTCGTCGTTCCTGTTTGAGATTTCGAGTGTAAGTTGAGTCGTAGCAAAAATAAACGAGCGATTTTCTGATGGCATAATATGAGTTTTGAGATTTTCCATCAGATATTAGGGCAACAGTGAGCGATAAATCGGTTTATTCGCGGAGTAGGTGGATGCAGTGGACAAATCAGCGTCGACATTCTTAGTTAGTAGAGCCTGTAGGCGGCCTATACTATTACCTGAACAGCTATTAAGGCTGTGAACTTTTATACCATGGTAGTTTAATTTGGAAGGCAATACAGCAATGGAAAACTTAAGTGTGGAAATTAAACTAAATTTATCTGCTAATATGAGCACGCAAGAGAATCGAAGCTTTCGAAATGTGGTGCTGCAGAAGAATGCTGAAGATTAGATGGGTAGATCACATAACTAATGAGGAGGTACTGAATAGGATTGGGGAGAAGAGGAGTTTGTGGCACAACTTGACTAGAAGAAGGGATCGGTTGGTAGGACATGTTCTGAGGCATCAAGGGATCACCAATTTAGTATTGGAGGGCAGCGTGGAGGGTAAAAATCGTAGTGGGAGACAAAGAGATGAATACACTAAACTGATTCAGAAGGATGTAGGCTGCAGTAGGTACTGGAAGATGAAGAAGCTTGCACAGGATAGAGTAGCATGGAGAGCTGCATCAAACCAGTCTCAGGACTGAAGACCACAACAACAACAACATGAGAATGCTTGTGTCTAGTCTTTGTCAATAAGTGCATTATTTGTGAACTTAGTTAATGAAGTAAATGTCACGAAATAGCATCTTTTCAAAGAAACCTTTGTTCATTAAAAATTGAAGAACTTTAATATTTTTAAAGAAAAGAGACAGATCTACGTTTCGGAGAACATGATCAGGTTTCAGACAAACAGTGTTTTCTCTGTCAACCACCCCTTTCTTATCCATGTCCGATCACCGGAAAGGAAATTATTTTGGCTGGCTCTGAGCACTATGGGACTTAACATCTGTGGTCATCAGTCCCCTAGAACTTAGAACTACTTAAACCTAACTAACCTAAGGACATCACACACATCCATGCCCGAGGCAGGATTCGAACCTGCGACCGTAGCAGTCTCGCGGTTCCGGACTGAGCGCCTAGAACCGCTAGACCACCGCGGCCGGCGGAAATTATTTTAATTAAGGGTTACTTAGATGTAGCGGGAGGGAAGTGACACGTAGCAGGCTACACATTTTCGCAGATTGTATTTTACCTGTTTATTGAGCTTATCCATTGCGGGTGTTTAAGAATGCGTGACTGTTTATTCAACGTAAATATATGAAACTCCAACCAGTCACTATTTCCAAAAGTCACTGGTTTAACTTTTATGTATTTGGTTGGTATCTTAACTTCATCCCACAGTTTCAGCAATTTGCTTTTGCACTGCTTTTCCTCCAGCTTTAAATAGCGCTATGCAAACATTCATCTCCGTAGCGAAGTGATAATACACAATCCTAACTCAATGTCAAGAAGCAATTTCACCTCCCAATTATGGTGTGACACAGAACACAGCGAACTGCAGACTGGAAGGATGCAGATGCGATACACCGCCGCAAGCCACTCATTTTCGGCTGCGACGTATAACGGAGTCAACCTTAATACAGTGAGCGCCCCGCATATTTGGCTCGGCCGGCGATCCGGGCGCCCTCATCTGTACTTGACACGCACGAGTACGCAGCGACGCAGCCGCACGCACTCACGCACACGCAGAAGACGCGCCCTGCGGGCGGAACTGTCATACATAATTCAGCGCACGCCGCGCTCCCCTCGCTGGGTGTGAAGACATGCTAAAATATTCAGATGACCCCTCCGTCCCGAACGTTTGTCGCCCGCGCGCTGTGAACATTTTCGTCGTGCTCCCTGGGCGGCAGACGCGTCTGGAAATCTCGCGGCGCGTTTATCCAGCCCGTGCCTCGTCAGCTGTCTGCGGCGCTCAGGTCCCGCCTCGTTCCCGGCCTCCGCCGGTCTGACCTCCTTCGCTGTCTGCTTACGCGAATAAAGCCAAAACGGAACACGTCGCGCTACCTCAATGTTTAAAAGATATTTTGACGTAGTTATAGCATTCCATATAGTTTATGACTCGATCCCTTTGGCTAATTGCTTGTGTATATTTTGGGTCTACTATTTTACTTTGACGTAATTTACATATACAAGGTACCAGAACTCCACTCACAAAATTTCATTCAAAATTAAGATCTTTCCCAGATTATTAGAGTAGTTACGTCGTATGCAGCCTGGTACGAATTGCAGTACAGTAGGTTTCTGATGGGTATTCCTACCGGCGATCTGCTGCAACGAGTTCACAGGTAGGTGCCGGTAAACAGTACGAAACGAACCGCGAAGCGGCAAATGGACATGAATGTATGCAGATGATCAGAATGCATGCTCATGTACGTGTCACCTGTCAGAGTCGTATCTAGACTTATCATTCCAACTGCACACACCCCACACCATCACAGAGCATTCACCAGCTTGAACAGTGCCCTACCGACATGCAGGGTCCATGGATTCATGAAGTTTTCTCCATACCCTGTAACGCTGGAAATGCATATCCTCCTATTTCCATCTATTGTACTATAAACTTTTTCTTTATTTTGTTACCTGAAGATAAGACATTTCTGTGTCTTTATATATTGTAATTGTTTTACTATTGGTATATATGCATTTATGCATTTATGTCGATGTATAATTGGTTCGTGGTCGTGCGGTAGCGTTCACGCTTCCCGCGCCCGGGTTCCCGGGTTCGATTCCCGGCGGGGTCAGGGATTTTCTCTGCCTCGTGATGACTGGGTGTTGTGTGATGTCCTTAGGTTAGTTAGGTTTAAGTAGTTCTAAGTTCTAGGGGACTGATGACCATCGATGTTAAGTCCCGTAGTGCTCAGAGCCATTTTATAATTGGTTTGTTTTGTAAATATTATTTGTATTTTTGTGCTGGGTCTGACCTAGGGAAAACTATGCTATGGAACGATTACATCGATAGGTCGTTTGAAGAACCAAAATGTTTAGGATCTTTGGTAGTGTTAACTCTGCCGCGTGGAGCGCGGGCAGAGCAGGGTCTGGCTGGAGTAGGGCGGTGGAGCGGGTGTGTTGTGTGACGCTTACGAGGGTTGCCGCGCTTTCGGGGTTTGGCAGCATGTAATTGCGCTCGACTTGCTATGATAGTTTCTGACACGGTGTCGCGGACGGGAAGCATTAGCTGGCGCACATCAAGAGCCCGTTTCGCCTGGTGACCGTGTCGAGAAGAAGGCGCGCCAACATCCAGCTTCTGCAACAGCGACAGCCGACAATGAGTGACTGTCGCCACCTCCGCGATCGACGGCTTCAAACCTTCAATCAACCAACAAGGAAGACTGGAAGCACGTAAAATTTTAGAACTGTATGGCAGACCTCAGCTTTTCAAACTTAAATTTGCCCCACAAAATTACTGCAACGTAGCATGAACTTTTGTTGCTCATTGTCCCAATTGCATTACCAAGCAGGGTCTCTTCCTTTTTCCGGAATGAACCCGAGTGTCGTTGAAATTCAAACGCCAGCATTAAAGTAAAATCATTCCATTTCACTGCTTTAATTTCAAAGTTCAGTTAAAGTATTCTTAGCTGGCTACAATATTTAGATTACATAAGCACAAATTAAGAGTGCGAGTTTTGTTACCATATTTTAGCTTACCTGTGACTGCAGCTCAGCTTGGTACGTACTAAATTTTACTGTTGTTAATTGTTCAGAATCATTTAATTCAAGTTCAAAGTTAAATGTCTTATTTCTAAATTGCGTAGCTTCAAGTAGCTTTTGAAATGATTGTTGAGGTAGCCCAAAACTAACCTTATTTTACTGAATTTCGTAGTGCTTCAGAAACAAAGTTCACTATTAATTTCAGTCACTAAATTAACTTTCAATTTTCCGGTTTATTAATTCTTTTGCTAAATTAAGTCAGAGTGTAGCGAAATTTATTACTTCTGACAAACATTCAGTTTTCACACAACACGTGTCAACCTTCCGTTGCCACGTTTTTAGTGCTAAATATATGTGCATTAATCTTTCATTTTCAGTTATTATAGTAGTTGTCCATGGGACTGGCGACCGTAATTTTCCCCAAATCTCAAATATCTAATTAACGCCAATTAATTGTTAACGTAACGACCGCACATTTACTTTCTTTATCAACTTTACCCCTTTTCAAAATTAATTTCCGTCAATTTCATTTGCATTTACACTTTCATTTAGATGTAACCCTTTCCTCCCTCTTTACCGACAGATTAACTTCGGTGACGATTGCTTTTCCCAAATTTCCATTAGGTACACGCGGTTTAATTTTTCACTGTCATTAAGGTCGATAAGTGAGGGGGAGGTTACAATCCGTACACTTCCATCCAATTCGAAACGACACTCGTCCGACCAGGCAACATGTTTCCTGCAATCAACAGTCCTATGTCAGGCGTAAAGCTTCGTGTCGTGCAGTCATCAAAGGTACACGAGTTGGCCTTCGGCTTCGAAAGCCCATATCGATGATGTTTCTTTGAATAGTTCGCACGCTGACACTTGTGGATGTCCCAGCATCGAAGGCTGCGGCAATTTGCGGAAGAGTTTGTAACGCTACCGCCCTTTAACGGACGTAGGTTAGCTGTATAAAGCCTGTACCATAATAAGTTCACGGGCTTCACCTTATAAACAAGGATTTTCGTACATAAGTTGACCGCGTGTACCTAATAGAAGCAAGATCGGACTTGTAATCAGTAAATAACTACAGTGATGCATCAAGCAAATGTAAAGTATAATTGCGCGTTCGCATGGACAAGAAGTACACACAGTAGATGCTACCGTTAATTAATAATTCGGTCGCCAGCCTACTTAGGCAATGAGTGAGTTTTTCCTTGTACAATTGGGTGCATGTACAAGCATAGTAACCTGTAGTAATGATGCGTTATATGGCAAAGTTTGGAACCGGAAAAATCCACTGAACTAAAGCTTTCTCTCTTGGTACTAATTTGGACGAGACAAATTCACACAACACCACACATCAATGATTACTACAAATTGCATTTTTGTATATTGATCAGACTGAAATCGGGCATAGATTGCCCTAGGATACCCAGTTTTGAAGCCTACGTATAATGTCACTATTAAAATTGAAAAACAACACTAATGCACTTAGGATTAATGTAGAACTTAACTTTACTGGTCAAATCTGATCAGCACATTTCAAGGTTTGAAAGAATGAACAAGAACAAAGGGGGGGGGCTGAAACTGTTAATTACTAAAAGTCAAATTAACACTCAAATTTCTCAATCAATGGATAACTAATCTTTTGTTTTACTTCTGAATAATTTAACTGTCATTAGTTCTGTCTCAAGTTAATTAAATAGCATCGATAACTCAATTCAAAAGACTATCTTTCAGTTTATTTATACTTCTACCAACATTTGCAATAGTTCACAGAACTATTGCATTTCTTTATAGCAAAAGTTTGATTGCTGATAATTCTCATTTGCACTAATTATAAACTTTCAGTTCAGGATACTCGGGTTGCACAATACGAGGTAAGGATCCTGTCTAGGTCAGTGATCAGGATAAGTCATGGCTAAAGCAATTCTGGTAAAATTCACGTTATTATTACACAATTAGAAACAGTTTCGACACTGGTCCACACATTTACACTTCTAAAGATGAAATAAAGGTTTGACCTGTGCAAGTCGGTGCGGCGGTTGGCGGGCAGCGAGGTTACGGGCAGCACGGCACACATACAAGCGCGGCTAAGGCTCACGCTACATAGGCACTTTCCATCTTCTTAGCGTCGTAATCTTTCCAACTTTGTGCCTCAGATTATAGCCATGCCAAGTAGCCGTCGGAATCAATGCATCCGAGGCTCAATATAATCCACTTTTCCTAGGTAGCATCCTCAGTACAGTACTTGTTCCTCGGATCAATTTACCACTCCGACTCTTACTGTTGCTCGCCTCCGACTGACTGCTGCGCCCGTTGCGCCGAACCGCGCCCAGTGTGCGTTTTCCCGCGCTCGCCTGCCTCCACCTTTTCCCGCTCCCCTACAGGTAGGGTATTCACCACAGGTTTTCTATTACACATATTCTAATGCATTACCTACGTATGGACCAAGTGTTTAAATTACAATTTCCACATTTTACAATATTTTTAACATTATGTACACTTTCTTTTGATTATCACATTCTCTGAAATCTAACATAAATAATAATATTCATTACAAAAGTTACTCGCAGTTTCTTTAACATCACTATACGAGCCGAAAAAGAAGTTCAAAACCCTGCCAACATTAACTTATCTAAATTCATAGAGGAAAAAATTATTATAGATACAGTTGTCGTTACACATGCCCCTGTTTCCAGTAATTTTCACAACGTGTAAATTTAATGGGAACACTAAATATTACATTTATACAGTTGTTCTGAATCCTTTTACGTAAATGTCCAAAATTTTATACCACCTACTTCCTTTCACTCACATTATATAGGTCTATATTTTTTTAACATACCAAAAACATTTACTTGTCATTTACTCAAGTGCCTTTTGCACAGTCCAACTTATCATCATAACATTACTAAAATAGTAATTTAATTATTTTTCCTAAATTTATCAAAGAAATGATTTAAAATTATGGAATACAAACATTTAATTACAAAACAATTGCATATTTTGTACACACTATAAAATAATTTGTCGCTGCTTGTTTTGAATAGCAGTCCATTTCCTTACTTACTAAACAAAGTACACACACATATATTGAAAAAATTTAAATACACCTATTTGCTGCCTATTATGCGGATTTGGGCAGTCCTTTTCACTTCATATTGTCACTTCTTCTGGATCATATTTATAATTTTCCATCGACTATTTATCTGCCCTCATTAGTATTTGGCAGTCCTTTATATCATGATTCATACACTGCCCATTTTCCTTTTTGACAGGCCCATCTTTTATCTGGCTTATAGCCTTTATCCTTTCTCCATATATTTTTACAGTTACGGTACAAGTGGTAATCTGAAACTTACATAACTACATTAGCACACTTTCAAGGGTATACAGACATTTACAAAGATTAGTTACTTTTAGAATAACTGGGGTTCAGCATAAGATACATCACATTTATTGCCAGTCGTTTTCTGATTATTCTTATTTCACTCATTTCTAGGAACATACAGTTTCAGGTCCACAATATTTCTTACACCTAAAGGTCTTTTGGATTTTGGGTAGATCAGGTAGTAAGCATTGTCGTGTGGAACATTCTGTATTATATATGGTCCATTATAAATATATTTAAATTTTGAAATTTCATGGTTTAGTTCACTAGACTTTTCGTGGGTTTTTAAAAGAACATAATCTCCAATTTTAAATTTTGAAACTATTAAATTTTTATTTTGTCTTTTAGATCTAGATTTAGCTTTTTGCTTTGCCCTTTTTATCACCAATTCTTTCTTTTGATCCAATCCCAAACTTGTACAAGGTAGAAACTCTAGTTTTGCTTCAATTAAACTTTTACTACTTCTGCCTAACAAAATTTTCTTCCGGTGGAAACCCTGTAGTTTCATGATGTAATGTGTTCATGACATTCTCAAAATCCGATATCAATCTGCCCCAGACTCCAAATCAACAAAACAATAATTCACTTTCAGGTAACACTGAGATACAGTAATAATAAAGTCATGCATAATACTAATATACAAATACAGTACCCTGCCCCCAGTCTCTTTATTAACAAGGCAGTCTTTTAGTGTTCATAAAACAGTCACTTAAGTCTGGTGGCTTTTTAGGCCTCCTATTTTCTACATCTTTCACTAAGCCATTCAGATCTTGCCAACGTTTCGTTTCATCAGGTGGCTTTTTAGGTTTTGAAATTTCAAAGTCTTTAGCAAGGTACAACATTCCCTGTTCTGCTATCATTTTATCAGGTGGTTCTTTCTGCTCCTGTAATTCGCACTCCTTCAAAACATTTATTAAGGCATGCCCCAGTATAGAATCATCTGGAGGTTCCTGCAAATTATGCCCCTGTTTTACATTACTGAATAATTCATTCGGTTCTTGCCCACTTCTATTTTCTGTATCTTTCTTTGGAAAAATGTCACTAATTTTCTCATACCCTCTTTCAGTAAAAGTATATTTACTTTCGTCTACACTTAAAATTTCATCTTCACTAGAATCACCACTACTTTCTCCCTCAACATCAGATTCACTTAAGTACGCTACTTTTGCACAATAGTGAGAGTTAGTACATTCATTTTCGTCCGTATTTGCGTACCTTTCATCATCCGAACTATCGTCGGAATCCGACCATTCCGGATCGCTTTCAGGTTCTAACATAAAAGCTTTTCTGAGACAGGCACTAAGTTCCTCCTCTGTATTGTCGTCAGGCTTGGATTTTAACTCAATGTCCTCTTTTGGCAATACGGCCTCATCCTCAGCTTTATTCACATCCACTGTGACTTCATATTCGGTGTAATCCTCGTGGACTTTGATTACTTTCAGGTAATCATCTGCCCCTTCTCCGCGGTGCCTATCGGTAGCAGCTTGTACTATTTGCGGACTGTTAGCAGAAGTTATTTCTTCGTCAATGTTGAGGATTTCATCCTCCAAATCTTTCCTACCCTTAATCTGCGTCCTATTGGCGGCACGCGTACCTTGCGCGGCGCTATTTATTCTCTCCTCTTCCAATTCGGGCCACGTCATCTTATCGACGTCCCTACTATCTCCTTTTCCACTAACTAATTTCTTTGCCTCATATTCCTTCTTAAAATCCTCCCACTCACATTGCTTCAGGCCCTTGTACAGATCATCGATCTGCACACGCCAATCAGTTACTTCTGCTAATTCATCATCGCCTTTTATCTCATTGCAAACACTGCTAACCGCATCTCTCTGTGTATTCACAGTTTCCTTTGCCGTTTCCTTTGCCACGGAATTATCACTCGTAAGAATTTCATTAGCCCTGACGGCTATGTTCGTATCTACTGCTGCCGTATTTCCAGCGGCTTCTTTCCTAACAGATGTTCTGCTAGGCCGGGCCGTTGCCCTCTGATGCTCCACTCGCCTGTTAACATGTAGCGTTCTGTGCGGCAGAAATGACTCATTCTGACTCGCAGCTGACGCTTGTTTCGCCATAACACGTCGCGGCGTTCCGTGCCTGTCCCTAGCCTGTCTCATTACATTACGGTCGGTCCGGTATCTTTTTTCAAATCGGGGCCGGTATGTATTGTCCGCTTCCGTTTGGCCCGCAACGTTCGCGGAAATTAGTTTCCCGCGTCGTTGTTACTTTGCGCGGTATACCCTCTACCGCGACCTGAATAATTTCCTCTTCCTCTACCTCTGCCCCTACCTCTTTGCAACATATTGACGCGAAATCCTTCGCCGTCATTTCGTTCGTCATTGTGTCGGTTATTATGGTTACCAAAGTTTTGATAGTTGGCACGACTTGCGCGCCAATGGTCTTCGTCTTCGACCCTTTCTAGAAATGCTTGGAAGCTACGATGATTGCTTCCCACATATCTCTTTGAATCCTCCGGAAGTTTTTTATATAGCTCCCAGATAATTTCCGAATCTGATCTTCGGCCTCTTAAATGCGTCAGTTTCCGGTACCAACGCTCGCAGAAATCTTTCAAAGAGTTCCTGCCCCTGTTATCATGCTGTTTGGCCATGATGAACTCCCGCCATAAATGGTCCTGCTTTTGTTCAGACCAATATTCTTCCGTAAATCTTTGCCTAAATTCTTCGAACGTCATTCGTTCGGTGTCCAAATTAATTCCCCAGCGCTTAGCGTCACCTGCTAAGGCGCTAATTACAACGTTTATCTTTTCCTGATTAGACAAGTGTTCAGGAAATATTCTCTCGCAATTTTTGATGAAATCTAACGGATGCCATCCGTTGTGTTTCTTGGCGGGATCAAAGCGTTCCTCGCCTTCTAACAGCTTCGTAATCGGTGTGCCATTACAGACAACACCAGGCCTATCTTTAATTTTATTCTCAAGGTCAAAAATTTTGCCTTGAATTTTCGAAGAATTTTGTTCACATTCGGTAACTCTCTCGCCGAAATCTTTTTCAGTGTCTGAAACTGTCCTTTTCAACTGTGAAATCCCGTGTTGACATTCGTTTACGATCTCAGATTTGAGACCGAAAACTTTTTCGTCTACTTTTGTTTCTACCAGGGGCTCTACTTTCTCTTGGATGTTGAGAATTTCAACATCGAACCTACTGTTAATGTTAACAATTTCCCCCTGCATAGTATCCATATTCTTGTTAATGGTATCAACTTCAAGTTTCAGAGTATTTACCACAGAATTTAAATTACCCACTTTTTGTTCTACCTGTTCTATTTGTTTACTAATTTTAATTCCCTGTCCTTCAACCTGTGCTTTAATTCGATCCACGTGTGTTTTGAGCTGCTCATCAACGTGTGTTTTAAGCTGCTCATTCTGTGTTTTGAGTTGCTCGTCAACGTGTGTTTTAAGCTGATTAACCTGATTGCCGACTTGTTTTTGAAGCTGATCATTCTGTGTTTTGATCTGCTCGCTCTGTCCTACAATTTGTTTTTGAAGTTGATCATTCTGTCCTGCAATTTGTTTAGTTAATTGTTCAAATAAATCGTTCATGCTTAAAATTTTTACACTGTTTTGTTCTACGGAATCCGTGTGTTCCGGTTCTACTTCAGAAGTTTCTTTCGGTTCTTTCTTTATCTGTGGTGAATCAAACATGTCAGTGGATTCGTTCACGTACCCACTATCATCTACCAAGTCACCCTCTACTTCCTGTTTTGTCCCTTGCTGTGTTCGAGACGATCTCGACATTTCAATCTGTTCGTTGACGTGTTCATGGTACTGTATGTATGCTAATTGTCTTCCGCTAACGCCATCTGTTATCTGGCCGCGTAAACTCCTGCTACTGCCAGCCGCATTCTCCATTTCGCTTGGCGCATCTACTCTGCCTACGTTTCTGTCCATATTGAATGTCAACTACACCACACTATTATACTTGACTCCCACTGCAGTTTATTTTACTGATCTTAATTGCTATTCGTGCCACTGGACATCCACTGATCGATCTTTACGTTAATTTGTAATCGACTACAACTGGATGTCCTGTCGCGGTCGCCACATGTAACGCTACCGCCCTTTAACGGACGTAGGTTAGCTGTATAAAGCCTGTACCATAATAAGTTCACGGGCTTCACCTTATAAACAAGGATTTTCGTACATAAGTTGACCGCGTGTACCTAATAGAAGCAAGATCGGACTTGTAATCAGTAAATAACTACAGTGATGCATCAAGCAAATGTAAAGTATAATTGCGCGTTCGCATGGACAAGAAGTACACACAGTAGATGCTACCGTTAATTAATAATTCGGTCGCCAGCCTACTTAGGCAATGAGTGA
Organism: Schistocerca nitens; assembly: GCF_023898315.1. Classification (NCBI taxonomy): domain Eukaryota; kingdom Metazoa; phylum Arthropoda; class Insecta; order Orthoptera; family Acrididae; genus Schistocerca; species Schistocerca nitens. Next base: position 28,789,432 of record NC_064614.1, read on the forward strand.
GTTTTTCCTTGTACAATTGGGTGCATGTACAAGCATAGTAACCTGTAGTAATGATGCGTTATATGGCAAAGTTTGGAACCGGAAAAATCCACTGAACTAAAGCTTTCTCTCTTGGTACTAATTTGGACGAGACAAATTCACACAACACCACACATCAATGATTACTACAAATTGCATTTTTGTATATTGATCAGACTGAAATCGGGCATAGATTGCCCTAGGATACCCAGTTTTGAAGCCTACATATAATGTCACTATTAAAATTGAAAAACAACACTAATGCACTTAGGATTAATGTAGAACTTAACTTTACTGGTCAAATCTGATCAGCACATTTCAAGGTTTGAAAGAATGAACAAGAACAAAGGGGGGGGGGCTGAAACTGTTAATTACTAAAAGTCAAATTAACACTCAAATTTCTCAATCAATGGATAACTAATCTTTTGTTTTACTTCTGAATAATTTAACTGTCATTAGTTCTGTCTCAAGTTAATTAAATAGCATCGATAACTCAATTCAAAAGACTATCTTTCAGTTTATTTATACTTCTACCAACATTTGCAATAGTTCACAGAACTATTGCATTTCTTTATAGCAAAAGTTTGATTGCTGATAATTCTCATTTGCACTAATTATAAACTTTCAGTTCAGGATACTCGGGTTGCACAATACGAGGTAAGGATCCTGTCTAGGTCAGTGATCAGGATAAGTCATGGCTAAAGCAATTCTGGTAAAATTCACGTTATTATTACACAATTAGAAACAGTTTCGACACTGGTCCACACATTTACACTTCTAAAGATGAAATAAAGGTTTGACCTGTGCAAGTCGGTGCGGCGGTTGGCGGGCAGCGAGGTTACGGGCAGCACGGCACACATACAAGCGCGGCTAAGGCTCACGCTACATAGGCACTTTCCATCTTCTTAGCGTCGTAATCTTTCCAACTTTGTGCCTCAGATTATAGCCATGCCAAGTAGCCGTCGGAATCAATGCATCCGAGGCTCAATATAATCCACTTTTCCTAGGTAGCATCCTCAGTACAGTACTTGTTCCTCGGATCAATTTACCACTCCGACTCTTACTGTTGCTCGCCTCCGACTGACTGCTGCGCCCGTTGCGCCGAACCGCGCCCAGTGTGCGTTTTCCCGCGCTCGCCTGCCTCCACCTTTTCCCGCTCCCCTACAGGTAGGGTATTCACCACAGGTTTTCTATTACACATATTCTAATGCATTACCTACGTATGGACCAAGTGTTTAAATTACAATTTCCACATTTTACAATATTTTTAACATTAAGTACACTTTCTTTTGATTATCACATTCTCTGAAATCTAACATAAATAATAATATTCATTACAAAAGTTACTCGCAGTTTCTTTAACATCACTATACGAGCCGAAAAAGAAGTTCAAAACCCTGCCAACATTAACTTATCTAAATTCATAGAGGAAAAAATTATTATAGATACAGTTGTCGTTACAAGTTGCACTTCTGTCACGTTTAACTATTTTCTTCAGTCGTTGTTGGTCCCGTTCTTGCAGGATCCTTTTCCGGCCGCAGATATGTCGAAGATTTGATGTTTTACCAGATTCCTGATATTCACGATACACACGTGAAATGGTCGTTTGGGAAACTCCCCACTTCATCGCTACCTCGGAGATGCTGTGTCCCAACGCTAGTGCAACGATTATATCACCATGTTTAAGCTCATTTAAATCTTGATAACTTGCCATTTTAGCAGCAGTAATCGATCTAAAAACTGCGGCAGACTTTTGTTGTCTTATACAGCTGTTGCCGTCCGCAGCGCCATACTCTTCCTCTTTACATATCTCGGAATACGCATGTCTACAGCAGTTTCCTTGGCGCTTCAATGTATGTAACGTGCCGTTCACTAACTTTCCACATGATTATTTCAAAGAGTCTTGTAATGAATTATTACAATTAATCATGCTTTCTGCCTTAGCTAGTATAAGAGCTTGATTTAACACACATAGTCCTGACACACTGCGTCGTAGATAGACAAATGGCTCTGAGCACTATGCGACTTAACTTCTGAAGTCATCAGTCGCCTAGAACTTAGAACTAATTAAACCTAACTAACCTAAGGACATCCCACACATCCATGCCGAGGCAGGATTCGAACCTGCGACAGAAGCGGTCGCTCGGTTCCAGACTGCAGCGTCTAGAACCGCACGGCCACTCAGGCCGGCCGTAGATAGACATTATAACACAAAAGTCCACGTGAAATCTCTCACCAAAATTAAATAGCAAAGAGTTTGGATTAACTTTAGCTCTCATTTAGTTGCTCTCACGCTATGTACCTCAGGAAACAATTGTAATGGTTCTTCGCTACGAGTAGCCCGACCAACAATGCACAAGATTGAAGTCCACTTACTTGGAAAAAGGCGTAAAGTATTGGCTGCACCAGGTCAGTCAAGTCCTGTGAAAGAAAGTATTAGCATTTGTCGCGTTGAGTGCTGCTGGAAATAGAAAGGTTTAAATTCAATTTTGCCGCTTAATGGCGGCGATATGGTCGATCAGGCGCTGCTAGATTGTTTTGCCGTCGGTCTGCTATGATGTTGAAATGAAGCAGATATTTGATATAGGGCACACAAAACTGCAGAGTAAAGGCATAAAACAACCAGTTTTAAACAATTATGTATTTTAACGGTTAATTTATGACATATACGGTCAACAGTGTTAACAGTGTCGTACAGTAGCGCGAAAATAGCTAACGAGGAGTTGAGCGACATGCAACTCGAATACTGCTTCGCTGAATGCAATGAAAAAGCGGCATGACAACGCTACATTCATCTGTTTCCAAAGAGACTGCATAAAACTCACGGTAGGTTTGCATCTGTACGTAGGCGCCTACGAATGACCGGATCCTTTCGTATTACTACGATTTGGTGACTGCGAATTACAGGCTTTTTCATTGTTCTGAAAGTATTTTCACAGAAGCCGAAAAAACCATTTTTTCCGTACCACCCTGTAGCGAGCCACCGTAGACCGCATGTTCCTTACCAGGCGTAGAAGTATGAAACCGGAATTTGGGGCAATAATTACCCGTCTATTGTTTGAAACTGATAACCAATATTTTATTGAAAATAACCTCCATTGCTATTTATACATTTCTCCCACCTCTCCGGAAGGCTATGAATGCTACGCAAAAAAAAAAAAAAAAAAAAAAAACTGTTCTTCTTTTGAAGTGAACCAGCCAGCGAGCCATTTTCGTAGAGTTTCATACGAATTGTAGCGTTGTTCAGCGAAAGCGTGTCCCAGTCATGCAAATAGATGATAATCTGACGTAGTCAGGTCTGGAAAATAAGCCGCATGCCCTAGCATTTCGCAGCTGAACGCCTGGATCGTTTCGCTGACCCGTTTTGCTCTGTGTGATAGAGCGTTAACATGGAGCAATATGACTTTGTGTTGCCTTTCTCCGCACTCCGCTCGTTTTCTAAATCGATCATTTGCTCTTGGTAGCGATCATTGTTAACCGTTTCACCAGGTTTTAGCAGCTCATGATAGATCACACCCTCCTGGTCCCTCCAAACACGAGGCATTGCCTTCTTTGCAAAGCGATTTGGTCTTGCAGTGGATGTCGACGCTTTGCCTGGATTCACCCATGATTTACGACGCTTAGGAGTCTCAAAATATATCCATTTTTCACCATCTGTCACTATTCTATGGAGAAGTTTCTTTTGTATCTGGTGAGCAGCATTTCACAAGTGGTTTTTCGATTTGCTTGCTGTCTTCCATTCAGATCTTTCGGAACCCAATTTTTTCGCGAGTTCCTATTGAGTTTGGGAATCATTTTGATCCAGTAAGGCCTGCAATTCGTTGTCTTCGAACTTTTTCGGTGGTTTCCCACGCTCGCTGTTTCTCACGTCAGAATCAACACTTTTTGAATTTTTTGAAGCACTCGAAATACTGTATTTTTCCCAAGAGCATTTTCGCCGAAAGTTTCGACAAGCATTCGATGCGATTCTGTAGCAGTTATGTTCAAATGGTAACAGAAAACCAATGCTGTCCGCAAACGGGAGTTCATAGCCACAAAACTCGACATGTTTACGGGTTTGAAACAGACACAAATATATTGAACTTGGGTTACTGTGTGTTGACATTCGTCGTCAGCCGTTACAAAAAGCAGATGGCGCTGCAGATGCGGTCTCACGGGCCCTGCACTGACGCCTATTACCATCTATAGGGAAATTCCGGTTTCATACTTCTACACCTGGTATACCAAAATACTCATAAAATAAATAATGAGCAACCTCAGATATTTTTTTATGAACACCCTTGCGATCGATGATCCGTGAGACTTCGGCTGTTCACTTACGTAATAAAATTAAACACTTGCAGCCGTCGTTTTGATGTTATTTTATTAAATGACAACCAGTTGATGGCTACAGACACTTTGCAGGCATTACATCGCTGTTACAGTGTTCTATGGAAGCTAGTTCATAGATGTTGGCCCTTTATGGGATCGTGTGTACGATCAGAGTTTATCCCCTCAGCATCACCTAAGGCTTGAAGAGGTGTACTGACTCATCGAAACTGGTTTCCATATACGCTAAAGAGCTCAAGAAACTGGTACACCTGCCTAATACGGTGTAGGACACCGCGAGCACGGAGCACGCAGAAGTGCCGCAACACGACGTGGCATGGACTCGAATAATGTCTGAAGTAGTGCTGGAGGGAACTGACTCCATGAATACTGCAGGGCTGTCCATAAATCCGTAAGAGTACGAGGAGGTGGAGATCTCTTCTGAACAGCATGTTGCAAGGCATCCAAGATATGCTCAGTAATGTCTGGGGCGTTTGGTGGCCAGCAGAAGTGTTTAAACTCAGAAGAGTGTTCCGGAGCCACTCTGTAGAAATTCTGGACTTGTGGGGTGTCGCATTGTCCTACTGGAATTGCACAAGTTCTTCGGAATACTCAATGGACATGAATGGATGAGGGTGATCACACAAGATGTTTACGTACGTGTCAGATCTCTGAGTCGTATCTAGACGTATCAGGGGTCCCGTTTAACTCCAGCTGTGCACGCTCCACACCATTACGGAGCCTCCACCAGCTTGAACAGTCCTCTGCTGATGCGCAGGGTCCATGGATTCATGAGGTTGTCTCCATACACGTACACATCCATCCGCTCGACACAATTTGAAACGAGATTCGCCCGACCAGGCAACATGTTTCCAGTTATTATCAGACCTGTGTCGGTGCTGACGAGCCCAGCGGAGGCATAAAGCTTTGTGTCTTGCAGTCATCATGAGGGTACACGAGTGAGTCTTCGGCTCCGAAAGCCCATACCGATGTTATTTCGTTGAATGGTTCGCACGCTGATACTTGTTGATCGTCCAGAATTGAAACATGCAGCAATTTGGGGAAGGGTTGCACTTCTGTCACGTTGGACCATTCTCTTCAGTAGTCGTTAGTCCTGTTCTTGCAGGATCTTTTTCCGGCAGCAGCGATGTCAGGGATTTGATGTTTTATCGTATTCCTGATATCCACAGTATACTTGTGAAATGGTCGTACGGGAAGATCCCCACTTCACTGCCTAAAAAATTTTCAAGCAGATTTGATCTTGCTGATTAAAGTAAAAAACAGGCAATAATCTGTTAATTTACTTTCATTTGAAATCAAGTTAAACGAAAAAAGGAAATTGTAAATAATTTCTTTTAATAATAAGTGATTGTGTATTAGGATTTATGTAGGAAAAGTAGTCTCAAACAGAAGTATGGTTTCAGGGACAACGTTGCATGCATACCCTGGAAGGACAGATATGTGTAGAATGGAGGGATGTTATGGACGCTGCAATGCAAAAGTGCCATAATAAAAGACCAGGAAAATGTGTGTTTCAAATGGCTCTAAGCAATATACGACTTAACATCTGAGGTCATCAGTCCCCTAGACTTACAACTACTTAAACCTAACTAACCTAAGGACATCACATACGTCCACGCCCGAGGCAGGATTCGAACCTGCGACCATAGCAGCTGCGCGGTTCTGGACTGAATCGCCTAGAACCGCTAGGCCCCAGCGGCCGGCGAAAATGTGTGTGATGACTGTAGCGTTGTGCTTGTGCCAAGGTAGGATAAAATACCATTATTAAATGGAAGGACACCAATAGCACTACCTTAATTAAAAAAGCGAAAAAAAGTAACTTCAAAAGACTTTCATGAAACATGAATTTAAAAATGTTGAAAAAGTTATAAAATGTTGAACATTTGTTTTGAAAATTCGGACCAATTTTGTCAAGTAAAAATGATTTTTCATAAAGAAATTGGACTGCTAAGTCCGGAGTAAGAAATTTGTAATTTTAGTCTATAAGAATAAGAATTTTTTGAAAGATTTAAAATTTGAAGCCAGGATCGATTATTTTCTATAATTCTACATTTTTTTAAAAAAAATTTGAAACCATAAGCGGTGTGAGGCCTGGTGCCTTATATCGCCCCTGTCAAGAGCCTGTGTATTGGGAGAATGACCCATGCGTGCACAGTGACAGGTGGTCTGAAGCGGGTTCAGTCGAGTACGTAGTTCTAATTTCCATCCACCAGAGTACAGTAGCGGACAGAGACATTCAAGAAACAAGTCAAGAGAATGTTTTTGTAAATTTTTCACTTTATTTATTGAAAGCTTTTTTCTTTATTTACGTTTGTACAGTTTTGTATATGCTTTTAGTAGTGTAAATGATGAGTGAATGTGGTCTAAACTAAATATGTAGATAATTGTTCTTCTGATGAACGCTGTATGAAGTAGCTGGAGAAAGTTATAAGAATGCAGACGATGGGGAATTTTGTATTATAACATGTTAAGTAATTATATGGTAAAAGGAAAGCTAATTAGACTGCAAATGAGTTTGGTTAATATCGTAAAGTATAAACAAAATTACTAAATGTTGAATATTTATTTCGGGAAAAAGTACAGTGCGAAAGTGTTTTAGTTGTTGATTGGTTACTCTTGAAAAGCGCGCACTAACGTGGGAGAATAATGTTTTTCTATTGGCCTTAAAGAAAACTGACCAGTCAGAACAGAGTATTCTTCGTGCGGCTTTTCTCTTGGAGATACAGAATGCTTACAGCAGTCTAAGGAGTCGGAGCCCAGCCTCTCAATGGTACTGTCGTGTGTAGCATGAGCTCTGAAGCAAGTTGTAGTCTGGCAGTTTTAGTTCTGCTACATGCCTCAAAAATGCTTTAATGCTTTAAAACGAAGGCAATTTTGTGTACGAGGAAAGACAGTAATTCCGCGTAGCATATTGAGCAGATCAGTGACTAAAACCTTGAGTGCATTAGACACCGATAAACTTAATAGTGTGGCGAGCATTTTCATTTAAGAACATTTCGTGCTTAGTAGCTGTTCAGTTTTCGGTAAATACGTTATCATAAACTTGCAAACGTGATTGAAAGGGTTTGTGCATGACTGTGTTAGGATTAGCACAGGCTTAGCAGTGAACTTGTATTTCTCTACTTTAGAATATACCGAAGTCTTGAGCGAGCGAGGTGGCGCAGTGGTTAGACACTGGACTCGCATTCGGGAGGACGACGGTTCAATCCCGCGTCCGGTCATCCTGATTTAGGTTTTCCGTGATTTCCCTAAATCGCTCCAGGCAAATGCCGGGATGGTTCCTTTCAAAGGGCACGGCCGACTTCCTTCCCCATCCTTTCCTAATCCGATGAGACCGATGACCTCGCTGTCTGGTCTCCTTCCCCAAACCAACCAACCAACCAACCGAAGTCTTGCCAGTATTTTCACCTTTTATTTAAAACTAAGACCTTTTCTCGATTCTTAAAACAGTTACGTCGTATGCAGCCTGGTGCGAGTTGCAGTACGGTAGGTTTCTGCTGGGCTTTCCTACCGACGACCTACTGCAACGAGTTCACAGGTAGGTGCAGGTAAAAAGGACGAAACGAACCGCGCCGCCGCAAATGGACATGAATGGATGCAGGTGATCAGAAAAGATGCTTATGTGCGTGTCACCTGTCAGAGTCGTATCTCGACGTATCATTCCAACTGCACACGCCCCACACCATCACATAGCATTCACCGGCTTGAACAGTCCCCTGCTGACACGCACGGGCCATCTCCACACCCGTACACGTCCATCCACTCGATACAATTTGAAACGAGACTCGTCCGACCAGGCAACATGTTTCCTGTCATCAACAGTCCTATGTCAGGCGTAAAGCTTCGTGTCGTGCAGTCATCAAAGGTACAAGAGTTGGCTTTCGGCTTCGAAAGCCCATATCGATGATGTTTCGTTGAATAGTTCGCACTCTGACACTTGTTGATGGCCCACCATTGAAACCTGCAGCAATTTGCGGAAGAGTTGCACTTCTGTTACGTTGAACGATTTTCTTCAGCCGTTGTTGGATCCCTTCTTGCAGGATCCCTTTTCCGGCCGCAGCTATGTCGGAAATTTGATGTTTTACCGGGTTCCCGATATTCACGATAAACTCGTGAAATGGTCGTACGGGGAACTCCCCACTTCATCGCTCGGAGATGCTGTGTTCCAACGCTCGTGCAACGATTATAACACCATGTTTACACTCACTTAAATCTTAATAACTTGCCATTGTAGCAGCAGTGATCGATCTAAAACTGCGCCAGGCATTTGTTGTTTTATACAGGCGTTGCTGTCCGCAGTGTCATACTCTGCCTGTTTACATATCTCTAAATACGCATGTCTGTACCAGTTTCTTTGGCGCTTCAGTGTATGTAACATGCCGTTCACTAACTTTACGCGTTATTTCACAGATTCTTGTAATGAATTGTTACAATTAATGATGCTTTCTGCCTTAGCTAGTATGAGAGCATGATTTTAAAAATCAGGGTATACCGCACATCTGTGGCTAGTCCTAACACACTGCATCGTAGACAGACACTATAACACAAAACTCCGTGTGAAAACTCTCACCAAAATTAAATAGCAAAGAGTTTGGATTAACTTTAGTTCTCATTTAGCTTCTCTCACACTATTTACCTGAGAAAATGATTGTAATGGATCTTTGTTAAGAGTAGCCCGACTAGCAACACAAAAGAATGAAGTCCACTTACTTGGAAAAAAAGCGTAAAGTATTGGCTGCGCCAGGGCCGCCTAGTCTTGTGAAAGAAAGTATTACTATTCGTCGCGATTATATGAGCGCTGCTGGAAAGAGAAAGGTTTAAATTCAATTTTGCCGCTTAATGGCGGCGACATGGTCTATCAGGCGCTGCTTGATTGTTTTGTCGTCGGTCTGCTATGAATGTTGAAATACTGCAGATATTTGACATAGGGCACACAAAACCGCAGAGTATAGGCATGAAGCAACCAGTTTTAAACAATTATGTATTTTAGCAGTTAATTCATGACATATACGGTTACAGACCTGATATGACTATGTAAGCTGTTAACACATCTACGAGAACAAGAGAACCAGAGAGCAATAAAGACGATGAAGAAAAGAAAGGGAGCGTTCATTACCTCCTCTATATATAGAAAAATGCTAGGTAATAATTCTCATTAGTACAGTTAACATAACACATAATACGACACATATCGTCTGTGATTCAGTGTATTAATAAGTTTAACAAAATTTATTATTTTTGATAGTACGTTTGTCCATACGGCTACATCACATGTTTCATACGGCCTCGTATATATTTTGTCGAATTACATTTTATGACAACATATGGGGATGCCATACCAGCATTTGTCAACTTACGAAAGCTCGTCCTAATTTGCCATCAGAGGCTTTTCAATGCCCCTTTTCCAGCTTCCCAATGAGGGGACAAATTCTTGCAATGTCAGTAATTGAACCCAGCTACTGTACATGGGAGTCAGATGCTGGATTGCACAACTGCATGACAAATGTCAACAGTGTAGAAGACCAAGAACAGATGCTCCAGTAGTGAGCTCAGAGCTTGAAAATGCGCTGCTCTTCCTGACCTGAAACTAATCATAAGGAGTTGATGCGATACCTCTGCTATTACTGAAATAAGTGGGAGTTATGAGAATTGGGAAGGTTTTGCTCTACTGTGCTCTTCGAGGCAGAACATTTCAATTATATGTTCATAAAAGTGCTCTCATCATTCTACCAGACAAGAGTTGTGGTGACGACTTCTGGAAGAACTTCCTGAAATCTAACGTTAGTAAGCTGCCAGAATCCATAATATCAAGTGCAACTGGATTTTCTCTTTTGATTTTAGTCAATTGTCAGGATGAGCATTACTGCAAAGGGCATTTGATTCTAAAGCATTATGTCAGGGTGAGAAACACTAAATAAATTACTTCTTCTCTCTTACCAACATGTGGGCAGGGTGGTTTCTTCCTTGGCTCGGGTATGACGTAGAATGAAACAGAATTTTTATATAAGATAACTTTTATTGAAGATTTGTACAATAGTTTCCTTACTGGATTGTTCTGGCTGGGAGAGCGGCAGCTGTGTCGTTTGCGAAGCCTTCTGCTGCGGCAGCGGCGGCGTCTGATTACGCCTGGCGGTGTCTATCTCGTGTCGCCGTTTCGCCCAGTTGACTGGAGACGCGCATCGTGAAGCGGCCCGTTTAATTATTGAGAACGAAGCCGTGAATCAAATGGTGATACCTTGGATGTGGAGTCCCAGTGTTTCTCTTCTCTATGCGGCCGCGTATGTCAGTGTTGTGCGTCGGCCAGCGGAGCGGCGCGGCGGGGGAAGGCCATTGTCCCGTACTCGAACAACGGACTCCCGCTTGCCAGTCTTCGGCTGTCAGACCTTCATCCCAGCTCACAGGTGACTGCTGATGTGAGGCCGTCTCCTTCCCGTCCTCACGAGTCACCCGGGTACGTAAAAATCAGTCTTCAAGTACCTTCTAACTTCTGTCTTCTGGCGGCGAGGCTGCTGCTTGCTATTCCATTACAGCGGCGGACTTGGTGCTTCTGTGTACGATGTGGTCTCTTCCTGCGTGACGGTCTTTAGCACCGAAACTGAATTGAAAACTACTCTTGTCGGGCCCACTGCGTCTCACGTATTTATTCACTTCAGTTCACTGGAGGTGAACGACTTCACGGTCATTGCCTCTCCTGTCACGTTGAAAAACTTCTCGAAGAATCTTCTTAACGTCGGTCATTGGCTCTTGGAATGTAGGCGAGGGCCTTTGATCACTGAGAAACACGTGAGCCGGTCGTGCGATGCCCTGACGGCTGAATCGACAGCTTCCACTCATGTGGGGAGGGCGATGGCTTCTCCTGAACTTGCTGACTTCACGGTCTTTGCCTCTGCTGCTCTGCCCGCTCTTTGCCGGTGTTAAACTAAACTAAGTTTTGATTTATTTTCTAATTTCAACTTTACTTCACATTGATTTCACTAATTTATTTACCTATCGTAAGTACCACTCAACACAAGAAGAATATAAGCGAATATTGAAGAAATAGAGGAGCAACGTAAGTTTAACAGCTGTTTTCTAATTGTTGTCTTACTGATGGCCTCATCACCTAAAGGAGAAAGATACTCAAAATTCCGAGCAAAATGGGGACAAGGAATAGAGACAGATGAGTAATATTTCAGGAGTCGCAGACCTCTACAGTCGTCAGGAGAGAGCCGGTCAGGAAGCAGTGGTGATGATCTAGTTACACTCGACAGCGCCAAGAAAACATCATTGACATTAACACATTCATTAGTCTTTAATACAGGACTGCTTTCCAAAGCGCCGCGCCACAGCCGGACAGGTAGAGCAGTATCTCATCAGCAGTGGATGCCCGGCATACACTCATCTTGCAGTACCACCAGCACAGCGAAGCATCGTGTGGCAGCTGTTAGGTCACGAGGCGGCCGATGATCCGTTGCCTCCTGCTCTTTGTATTAATCTCCAAAGTGCACTCACTGATGTCGAAGATGTGCACTCAGGAGTCAGGGCCCAAGTCCACCTGAGGTACTCGCTGGCATGCAGAGGTCGGCTCTCAACCCCCGTTTAGCAGACAGGAACCGACAGCATCAGTGTCTGCGACAGGAACGCGATGAACAGCTGCAGTGACTCTCGCTCTCGAAGGCAAATGACGGAGAGCGTCGGGGACACGCAGGTGAAGCCCCCAGCAGGCCTGTAGGGTGTCAGCAGCCTACACGCCCACCAGTGTTGAGTCGGAAGTTGGCAGTGCAGCTGGCGGTAGCAGTGTCTTTCCAGACGGACTCGTGGTTCCACAGACGATCGAAGGCAGCCAGGCCTCCATAGTCTACACTTCCACTGGATAGCTGCAACTGACACGGACTGAGACTACCCGCTGCACAGTTGGCAATCAGCCCTCAGCAGTAAGACATTTGTCAAGAAGGGTGGGGCATTATTGTTGGCGCTTCCCGTGCGCTCTGCGAGGTTTTTCCTCGTTGTCAGCTCTCCAAGTGACTTCAGACTTCCACTGCTTCACCTTTCAGAGGCTCTTTTTTGCCGGCTTGGCACCTAAATACTTATTCTTGAGTTGTACCTAGCCCTCCTGTTTTGTCACTAGTACGAAGGTATCTCTCGCCTTTCATGATGCCATTAAGCTTCGCAGACTTCGGCACTCAGTATTTCCTCCGTGCTACGATAGCTTCCGTGTTTGTAAGAACTTTCAGCGTTGCAGCGCGTCAGCAATCGTAAGTATCGAAATAATTATGAAAAATCCGCCTCGATTCCACAAACTACCACGCAGGTGAAGCCCCCAGCAGGCCTGTAGGGTGTCAGCAGTGTTGAGTCGGAAGTTGGCAGTGCAGCTGGCGGTAGCAGTGTCTTTCCAGACGGACTCGTGGTTCCACAGACGATCGAAGGCAGCCAGGCCTCCATAGTCTACACTTCCACTGGATAGCTGCAACTGACACGGACTGAGACTACCCGCTGCACAGTTGGCAATCAGCCCTCAGCAGTAAGACATTTGTCAAGAAGGGTGGGGCATTATTGTTGGCGCTTCCCGTGCGCTCTGCGTGGTTTTTCCTCGTTGTCAGCTCTCCAAGTGACTTCAGACTTCCACTGCTTCACCTTTCAGAGGCTCTTTTTTGCCGGCTTGGCACCTAAACACTTATTCTTGAGTTGTACCTAGCCTTCCTGTTTTGTCACTAGTACGAAGGTATCTCTCGCCTTTCATGATGCCATTAAGCTTCGCAGACTTCGGCACTCAGTATTTCCTCCGTGCTACGATAGCTTCCGTGTTTGTAAGAACTTTCAGCGTTGCAGCGCGTCAGCAATCGTAAGTATCGAAATAATTATGAAAAATCCGCCTCGATTCCACAAACTACCTGGTGTTTACCTAGGTTTCAGCGTGTGTAACCACGCCTTCTTCAGAACAAATATAAAACAGCTTGCCTAAATAGGCATAGTCAAAGGCTGAAATCCACACCTACAGCGGCAAGACCCCATAAAAAAAATTTCCTGGCCGCACGCATGCGCAGTGAGCAGCCTGCGGTGCCTCAGTTCGCTGGAGAGCCTGTGACCATCGTACGTTGGCTGGGGCGAGGCAGCACACACAGGGTTGAGATAAGTAATATTATTTACTTGGTACATATGTACCGTGTATTTGTAAAAAAAAATTATGGTGTCTTGCCGCTGTAGGTGTTGATTTTAGCCTTTGACTATGCCTATTTATGCAAGTTGTTTTATATTTCTTCTGAAGAAGGCGTGGTTACCCACGCTGAAACCTAGGTAAACACCAGGTAGTTTGTGCAATCGAGGCCGATTTTTCATAATTATTTCCGTGTTTGTCACAACTGGCTCAGTATTTCACCCTAGTTGGCAGTCTACTAGTCACTGACACGGGCTATTCGACTTCCAGGAAGAACTTGGAGGAATTTTTAATATCCTCGGAGGATACCATCCTGGGACGTAACGCCGGCCGCGGTGGTCTCGTGGTTCTAGGCGCTCAGTCCGGAACCGCGCGACTGCTACGGTCGCAGGTTCGAATCCTGCCTCGGGCATGGATGTGTGTGATGTCTTTAGGTTAGTTAGGTTTAAGTAGTTCTAAGTTCTAGGGGACTGATGACCTAAGATGTTAAGTCCCATAGTGCTCAGAGCCATTTGAACTATTTTGGGACGTAACAGTAAGACACCTCAAAATCTGAACAATAATGGCAAATCAAAAAAGATTGCGTTAAGAAAGGTGCACAGTAAATTAGCAGATTTTGGCAACATCTGTTTAAGTGGTCTTTTAGAGAATTAGTCAATGCAACGATAAAAAATTCACAACAGCAATAACAGTGAAAAGGCAAGAGATACCAAAGTCAGTTTTCGCATGTACACTAACGAGAAAAAATCGCAGCACCCAGGAAGAGCTCTGCGACATAAACAAAAGTTAGTAGGCTTGTTTCTACGAGGACAGTTCAATAAGTAATGCAACAAATTTTTTTTCTCGGCCAATTTTGGTTGAAAAATCCGGAAATTTCTTGTGGAATATTTTCAAACATTCCCGCTTCGTCTCGTATAGTTTCATTGACTTCCGACGGGTGGCAGCGCTGTACGGAGCTGTTAAAATGGCGTCTGTAACGGATGTGCGTTGCAAACAACGGGCAGTGATCGAGTTTCTTTTTGCGGAAAACCAGGGCATCTCAGATATTCATAGGCGCTTGCAGAATGTCTAAGGTGATCTGGCAGTGGACAAAAGCACGGTGAGTCGTTGGGCAAAGCGTGTGTCATCATCGCCGCAAGGTCAAGCAAGACTGTCTGATCTCCCGCGTGCGGGCCGGCCGTGCACAGCTGTGACTCCTGCAATGGCGGAGCGTGCGAACACACTCGTTCGAGATGATCGACGGATCACCATCAAACAACTCAGTGCTCAACTTGAGATCTCTGTTGGTAGTGCTGTCGCAATTGTTCACCAGTTGGGATATTCAAAGGTTTGTTCCCGCTGGGTCCCTCGTTGTCTAACCGAACACCATAAAGAGCAAAGGAGAACCATCTGTGCGGAATTGCTTGCTCGTCATGTGGCTGAGGGTGACAATTTCTTGTCAAAGATTGTTACAGGCGATGAAACATGGGTTCATCACTTCGAACCTGAAACAAAACGGCAATCAATGGAGTGGCGCCACACCCACTCCCCTACCAAGAAAAAGTTGAAAGCCATACCCTCAGCCGGTAAAGTCATGGTTACAGTCTTCTGGGACGCTGAAGGGGTTATTATGTTCGATGTCCTTCCCCATGGTCAAACGATCAACTCTGAAGTGTATTGTGCTACTCTTCAGAAATTGAAGAAACGACTTCAGCGTGTTCGTAGGCACAAAAATGTGAACGAACTTCTCCTTCTTCATGACAGCGCAAGACCTCACACAAGTCTTCGCACCCGAGAGGAGCTCACAAGACTTCAGTGGACTGTTCTTCCTCATGCACCCTACTGCCCCGATCTCGCACCGTCGGATTTCCATATGTTTGGCCCAATGAAGGACGCAATCCGTGGGAGGCACTACGCGGATGATGAAGAAGTTATTGATGCAGTACGACGTTGGCTCCGACATCGACCAGTGGAATGGTACTGTGCAGGCATACAGGCCCTCATTTCAAGGTGGCGTAAGGCCGTAGCATTGAATGGAGATTACGTTGAAAAATAGTGTTCTGTAGCTAAAAGATTGGGGAGTAACCTGGTGTATTTCAATGCTGAATAAAACCACCCCTGTTTCAGAAAAAAAATGTGTTGCATTACTTATTGAACTGCCCTCGTACATCTAAAAGAATATCTGTATTTAAATTTCGAGCCACTTGCATAAGGGCAGCGCTAGTAGTGTCACCATGAGGATGATAATCAGGTTTTCTTTAAAAATAAACGCTGTAATAGTCGTTAGCGTTAATTAAGTTTTGGATTGGACGTGGTGAATTGATGACACTGAAGAACGCTTTTAAGAAGACAAAAACTATGTTATCAGCTCCTCACTGAGTACGAGTTTAGTGGTGTAACAGCCCTACGTGAAGTTGGATGTTCCGCTTGTGATATTTCAGAAAGATTTTGCAGCCATGTAGCCAGTGCACATGATTGCTGGCACCGGTGGTCACATGAATGTACGATCGCAAGAATACTGAGCTCTGAAAGGCCAGATGGCACTACGTTGTTGTTGTTGTTGTTGTGGTCTTCAGTCCTGAGACTGGTTTGATGCAGCTCTCCATGCTACTCTATCCTGTGCAAGCTTCTTCATCTCCCAGTACCTACTGCAACCTACATCCCTCTGAATCTGCTTAGTGTATTCATCTCTTGGTCTCCCCCTACGATTTTTACCCTCCACGATGCCCTCCAATACTAAATTGGTGATCCCTTGATGCCTCAGAACATGTCCTACCAACCGATCCCTTCTTCTGGTCAAGTTGTGCCACAAACTTCTCTTCTCCCCAATCCCATTCAATACTTCATTAGTTATGTGATCTACCCATCTAGTCTTCAGCATTCTTCTGTAGCACCACATTTCGAAAGCTTGTATTCTCTTCTTGTCCAAACTATTTACCGTCCATGTTTCACTTCCATACATGGGTACACTCCATACAAATACTTTCAGAAATGACTTCCTGACACTTAAATCTATACTCGATGTTAACAAATTTCTCTTCTTCAGAAACGCTTTCCTTGCCATTGCCAGTCTACATTTTATATCCTCTCTACTTCGACCATCATCAGTTATTTTGCTCCCGAAATAGCATAACTCCTTTACTACTTTAAGTGTCTCATTTCCTAATCTAATACCCTCAACATCACCCGACTTAATTCGACTACATTCCATTATCCTCGTTTTGCTTTTGTTGATGTTCATCTTATACCCTCCCTTCAAGATACCATCCATTCCATTCAACTGCTCTTCCAAGTCCTTTGCTGTCCCTGACAGAATTACAATGTCATCGGCGAACCTCAAAGTTTTTATTTCTTCTCCATGGATTTTAATACCTACTCCGAATTTTTCTTTTGTTTCCTTTACTGCTTGCTCAATATACAGATTGAATAACATCGGGGAGAGGCTACAACCCTGTCTTACTCCCTTCCCAACCGCTGCTTCCCTTTCATGTCCCTCGACTCTTATAACTGCCATCTGGTTTCTGTACAAATTGTAAATAGCCTTTCGCTCCCTGTATTTTACCCCTGCCACCTTTAGAATTTGAAAGAGAGTATTCCAGTCAACATTGTCAAAAGCTTTCTCTAAGTCCACAAATGCTAGAAATGTAGGTTTGCCTTTCCTTAATCTTTCTTCTAAGATAAGGCGTAAGGTCAGTATTGCCTCACGTGTTCCAGTATTTCTACGGAATCCAAACTGATCTTCCCCGAGGCCGGCTTCTACTAGTTTTTCCATTCGTCTGTAAAGAATTCGTGTTAGTATTTTGCAGCTGTGGCTTATGAAACTGATTGTCCGGTAATTTTCACATTTGTCAACACCTGCTTTCTTTGGGATTGGAATTATTATATTCTTCTTGAAGTCTGAGGGTATTTCACCTGTTTCATACATCTTGCTCACCAGATGGTAGAGTTTTGTCAGGACTGGCTCTCCCAAGGCCGTCAGTAGTTCCAATGGAATGTTGTCTACTCCGGGGGCCTTGTTTCGACTCAGGTCTTTCAGTGCTCTGTCAAACTCTTCACGCAGTATCGTATCTCCCATTTCATCTACATCCTCTTCCATTTCCATAATATTGTCCTCAAGCACATCGCCCTTGTATAGATCCTCTATATACTCCTTCCACCTCTCTGCTTTCCCTTCTTTGCTTAGAACTGGGTTTCCATCTGAGCTCTTGATGTTCATACAAGTGGTTCTCTTATCTCCAAAGGTCTCTTTAATTTTCCTGTAGGCAGTATCTATCTTAGAGCGAAAACCACAGTGTTCGGCGCTGGGGCTCTGGCGCATCGTACTGCATCAGCAGCAGCAATTTGGCCAACAGTTGGCACCACAGTGGCACAACGATTTATTACAAATCGGTTACTTCAAGCATTGCTCCGAGTTGACGCCTGAAGCGTGTCTTCCACTAACCCCACCGCCATTTGCGACTTTAGTGGTGCCGAGCGAGAGTTCGTTGGGAGTCAGGGTAGAGGTCTGTTGTGTTTTCTGATGAAAGCTGCTTCTACCAGTGATGTCCGTCTGTTGGCTAGGAGGGGGTCAGTTGAGGGCTTGCAACCAACCTCTCTGCGTGCTAGATACACTGGACCTACACCTGGATTTATGGTCTGGGGTGCGATTTCCTAAGATAGTAGCAGCACTGTCGTGGTTATCCCATGCACCTTCACTACAAAATTGTACATGAATCTGGTGATTCGACCTACTTAACTGCTTTTCATTAACAGCATTCCTGGAGGTGTTTTCCAACAGGATAATGCTCGCCCATGGATCGCTGTTGTAACCCAACATGCTCTACAGAGAGTCAATATGTTGCCTTGACCTGTTCGATCACCAGATCTGTCTCTCATCGATCCCATATGGGACATCATCGTACGACATGTTCAGCATCGTCCACAAACAGCATTAACCATCCCTGTACTGACAGACCAAGTGCAACAGGTATGGAACTGCATACCGCAAACTAGCATTCGGCACCTGTGCAACACAATGTAACCACGTTTTCAGGCTTGCAGTCCACAATCTCGCTATTACAGCGGTTATTAGTGTAGCAGCATTTCACATTTGCAACGGCTTATTTCGCGTGTACATTAACCCGTGATCTTGCAATATTTATCACTGAAATATGTTACCCAGACAATTCCAGAAATTTCATCACTCTAGATTAATTATTTCTGGTGTTGGTTTTTTTCCGTCAGTTTACTATAGAGCTTTCGGGAGAAAGGTCGAATGATGCTAAGAACATAATTTAGATTCGCGATTAACAAAGAAAATATTAAACTCATAATAGGATTACAATTGCGAAAAGCGGCTTCAGAATCATTACAATTTCGAGACAGGAAGGAAGCATATGAAAGTGTTTTACTATCTAATAAAAGCGTACACGAGATTGGAAAGCTTCCATCAGCAAATAAACTTCACTAATAAAAGATCTTCCCCATTAGTCGACTAAATTATACTTAACGGAACTGTACGTCTGGAAGAAAGCTAACGTACGAAATTGAAATGTCGACCAAGGAAAAATCTAAGAAGGGAATAATACGACACCTACTGAGCCTTCAAATAATAAATATATCGGCTTCGGACGAAGGAAAGAAGAGATTAAAAATAGCGGCAGACAACGATTACAATATCAAATTCAATAAATAATGTTGGAAGTAGTAAATGAGCAAAGACAAAAATACCAAAGCGAGACAAGAGGACGTGAAATATAGCGTCAAACAGGCTGTGGGAGGAAGAAATCAAAAGAAAGAGAATGACGAGAGGAATAGCAGAACCCAAATGTGAGAAGAATATTGCATTATTTGACGTCGATGATGAAAATTACAAGAGTTACTTCAAACTATAATAACCAACCAGCCGTCCACCGTCCCTAAAATATGAAACGCTGTCAGGTTCAGTACAGATACGATGGGAACACAACATATACGTTCGTGGTTTTGTTTACATTAATTACATTAACGCAAAGGTCGTCTGCAGAGTTTTGTGTTCCCCAGTAACGATTTCAATATAGAAGCCACACACATCGGCTTAATGAGGTAATTTTATCTGCTGCTTCATATTCTGACTGTTGCATGATACCGTGCGTCAAAGAGATTTGTTAATTATTCAGATTTTTTTCGTATTCTACCACAGAACCGTCAGGCTGACGTTTCGATTAGTTCGCAATGCGTCATATTTCATACAATGCTTTCATCTTTTATAGAAAGTAATTACTACTGTCCGTAGAGATTGAATATCCATCAACCGAGAGTAGAGCTACATTTCCATGAGAAGTAAATGCGAGCTATGACGGTATTGTGAAATGAAAATATTCAAAGAAACGAAAAAATATCGGTATTAGAAGTCAGTGAAGATAAGAGTGAACCACAGCCAGAATACACCAACACAGTTTCTGTGCCAACTCTTTCCTGACGGATGTGTTCAAGAAAGTATTCAGGTTGACTTTGTCGGAATTAAATGTCAAAATGAGCACTATTTCAAAGAGGCCATTAGAGAACATTATGGTAGCGCGTTGTCCGAGCGCTCGCCTACTTCCAGTAATTTTATGGAGGAAGATGTAGACGTCAGCAACATCCCATGTATGTGTACGAAAAATCTTAGCATCTTTTCGAATCAAATACTTTACAAGGGTTACGCCAGGACACAGTAAAACTGCATCATAATTAACATCTGTGACAATTAGGGAGTATAAATTTGAAAGTAAGGATTCAGAAGCAAAAAGTTCTGGCGATTTTCATAGTCTTCGCCGATTGCTGGATATCTTACGACCGTCTTCTATAAGCTGCTTTACTTCTGCGACGCTGGTCTTGTTTGAAAGAAATCCACGTAAATGGCCTTAATACAGGAACTTAACGTTCGGCAATCCTACTCGCACATTACTGTGTTCAGATTTATAACTGTTTTACAAGGTGTACTCGGAAGGTATGAATCGCTTGGTAGGACATTTCAATGGTTGCTCAGGAAGATACACGAATTAAGCGCAACCTAGTGATCGCTTTGAAGTAACAGACGTTATTGTTTTGATTCAGCAGTCGTTTGACTGTGGGGGAAAGCAAACAACAACTGTTCCAAAACTCCTTGCTCCCATACATTTCTGAGGGCTTGCTGTAAACTGGTCATATTTCTCAGGAATGGTGCCCAGTTTATAAGTATACAATAAGAAGTAAAAAAAAGTTGAGACCATAGTGTCGAGACTTAAAACGTGGCCGTATCGATGTGCACAGTCAGTGGATTGACAAGCCCCGTATCCAGCTCAATGAAATAGTGCAGAAAGTGGGCCGAAAACTGCTATCTGATTGATGGATTGAAGCATTTTCTCATATTTACCCCTATTTACAAGACTGTCACGGAATTAGAGGCGTGGCAGTATACGTCCTCTCACGGTCCTTCATTCTTAATTTCTTAAGTTTTACAGTTACAGTAGTTAATTAAGTTAAGTTATCAGTTAGAAACATAAACTGTATGCGTGCTGATTTTTATTTAAGAAACAATCGTACAAACCGGATCATGATCCGACCCTGAGATCAAGGGTATTTGTATTTCATTATCGCTTGGAAAGTACCTAAAGTTCTTGTTCGCTCTCGGTCTCTCACTGATGGAAGCCCCTTGAATTTCTGTAAACTGTTTTTATTGTAGATTTTGCAATAAGCTACGCCACACAAACTTTACTGAATTTGAATTGTGACGTTTATTGTCACTGTTGACAATCGAATGATCAAAACATTGATTGGATTGTGGATTGTGCAATCGAATGATCAGTTACATAAAGAGTTGTCTGCAGGTAAACACAACCAAAATCCTATGATTTAGTACGACAGCGTCCATCTAGTCACAACGCACATCCACAGTCGACTTCAGATAGTAAAATAACATAACGTGGGGTTAAGTTTGCACAGTCAATGAACACACCACATTTCCTGACATACGGGGTGGTCCACTGATCGTGGCCGGGCCAAATATCTCGCGAAATAAACGTCAAACGAAAAAACTACAAAGAACGAAACTTGTCTAGCTTGAAGGGGGAAACCAGATGGCGCTATCGTTGGCCCGCTAGATGGCGCTGCCATAGGTCAAACGGATATCAACTGCGTTTTTTTAAATAGGAACCCCCATTTTTATTATATATTCGTGTAGTACATAGAGAAATATGAATGTTTTAGTTGGACCACTTTTTTCGCTTTGTGACAGATGGCGCTGTAATAATCACAAACATATGGCTCAAAATTTTAGACGAACAGTTGGTAACTGGTAGGTTTTTTAAAATTAAAATACAGAACATCGGTACGTTTGAACATTTTATTTCGGTTGTTCCAATGTGATACATGTACCTTTGAGAACTTATCATTTCTGAGAACGCATGCTGTTACAGCGTGATTACCTATAAACACCACATTAATGCAGTAAAAGCTCAAAACGATGTCCGTCAACCTCAATGTATTTGGCAATACGTGTAACGACATTCCTCTCAACAGCGAGTAGTTCGCCTTCCGTAATGTTCGCACATGCATTGACAATGCGCGGACGCATGTTGTCAGGCGTTGTCGGTAGATCACGATAACAAATATCCTTCAACTTTCAAAAATGGTTCAAATGGCTCTGAGCACTATGGGACTTAACATCTATGGCCATCAGTCCCCTAGAACTTAGAACCACTTAAACCTAACTAACTTAAGGACATCACACAACACCCAATCATCACGAGGCAGAGAAAATCCCTGACCCCGCCGGGAATCGAACCCGCGAACCCGGGCGTGGGAAGCGAGAACGCTACCGCACGACCACGAGCTGCGGACGCTT
The DNA here is from genome assembly GCF_023898315.1 of Schistocerca nitens. Classification (NCBI taxonomy): domain Eukaryota; kingdom Metazoa; phylum Arthropoda; class Insecta; order Orthoptera; family Acrididae; genus Schistocerca; species Schistocerca nitens. Next base: position 28,811,715 of record NC_064614.1, read on the forward strand.
CAACTTTCCCCACAGAAAGAAATCCGGGGACGTCAGATCCGGTGAATGTGCGGGCCATGGTATGGTTCTTCGACGACCAATCCACCTGTCGTGAAATATGCTATTCAATACCGCTTCAACCGCACGCGAGCTATATGCCGGACATTCATCATGTTGGAAGTACATCGCCATTCTGTGATGCAGTGAAACATTTTGTAGTAACATAGGTAGAACATTCGTAGGAAATCAGCATCCATTGAATCATTTAGATTCCCATCGATGAAATGGGGGCCAATTATCCTTCCTCCCATAATGCCGCACCATACAATAACCCGCCAAGGTCGCTGATGTTCCACTTGTCGCAGCCATAGTGGATTTTCCGTTGCCCAATAGTGCATATTATGCCGATTTACGTTGCCGCTGTTGGTGAATGACGCTTCGTCTCTAAATAGAACGCGTGCGAAAAAATCTGTCATCTTCCCGTAATTTCTCTTGTGCACAGTGGCAGAACTGTACACGACGTTCAAAGTCTTCGCCATGCAATTCCTGCTGCATAGAAATATGGTACGGGTGCAATCGATGTTGATGCAGCATTCTCAACAACGACGTTTTTGAGATTCCCGATTCTCGCGCAATTTGTCTGCAACTGTTGTGCTGATTAGCCACGACAGCAGCCAAAACACCTACTAGGGCATCATCGTTTGATGCAGGTCGTGTTTGACGTTTCACATATGGCTGAACACTTCCTGTTTCCTTAAATAACGTAACTATCCGGCGAACAGTCCGGACACTTGGATGATGTCGTCCAGGATACCGAGCAGCATACTTAACACACGACAGTTAGCACACGCCCGTTGGGCATTTTGATCACAATAGCCATACATCAACACGATATCGACCTTTTCCGCAATTGGTAAACGGTCCATTTTAACATGGGTAATGTATCACGAAGCAAATACCGTCCGCACTGGCGGAATGTTACGTGATACCACGTACTTATACGTTTGTGACTATTAGAGTGCCATCTATCACACAGCGAAAAAAGTGGTCCAACTAAAACGTTCATATTTCTTTACGTACTACACGAATATGTAATAAAAATGGGGGTTCCTATTTAAAAATAAGCAGTTGATATCCGTTTGACCTATGACAGCACCATCTAGCGGGCCAACCATGGTGCCATCTGGTTTCCCCCTTAAAGCCAGACGAGTTTAGTTCTTTGTAGTTTTTTCGTTTGATGCTTATTTCGTGAGATATTTGGCCCGGTCACTATCAATCGACCACCCTGTATATAACACGAATACAGCGGCATCCAAGAAGCTGACAACACTATGTGACTGGAACAAATGTTACTTCCTGATTGACTCAAAGAAGTTAGCAAAACATAAGATAATACTGGTCAATGCTTGATGTTAGCACACTGTGTGAGTCACACAGATATGTTGATCGTGCAGATACTGGCGACAAATTCCCACAGAAACATTAGTCGTATATGGATTCGTCTGAAACTTGTTACATTGATGGTAATCGAGTTGTCAGCAGTGGACCCGTTACTAGTTGTGCCCCTTGCGCCATCTCGCGTATGTAGTTGGTTAACACGAGGGCGTGCTGCAAAGTAATGTCCAAGAATTTTTTTGCGTAAATACACTTAAAACTACACTCCTGGAAATTGAAATAAGAACACCGTGAATTCATTGTCCCAGGAAGGGGAAACTTTATTGACACATTCCTGGGGTCAGATACATCACATGATCACACTGACAGAACCACAGGCACATAGACACAGGCAACAGAGCATGAACAATGTCGGCACTAGTACAGTGTATATCCACCTTTCGCAGCAATGCAAGCTGCTATTCTCCCATGGAGATGATCGTAGAGATGCTGGATGTAGTCCTGTGGAACGGCTTGCCATGCCATTTCCACCTGGCGCCTCAGTTGGACCAGCGTTCGTGCTGGACGTGCAGACCGCGTGAGACGGCGCTTCATCCAGTCCCAAATATGCTCAATGGGGGACAGATCCGGAGATCTTGCTGGCCAGGGTAGTTGACTTACACCTTCTAGAGCACGTTGGGTGGCACGGGATACATGCGGACGTGCATTGTCCTGTTGGAACAGCAAGTTCCCTTGCCGGTCTAGGAATGGTAGAACGATGGGTTCGATGACGGTTTGGATGTACCGTGCACTATTCAGTGTCCCCTCGACGATCACCAGTGGTGTACGGCCAGTGTAGGAGATCGCTCCCCACACCATGATGCCGGGTGTTGGCCCTGTGTGCCTCGGTCGTATGCAGTCCTGATTGTAGCGCTCACCTGCACGGCGCCAAACACGCATACGACCATCATTGGCACCAAGGCAGAAGCCACTCTCATCGCTGAAGACGACACGTCTCCATTCGTCCCTCCATTCACGCCTGTCGCGACACCACTGGAGGCGGGCTGCACGATGTTGGGGCGTGAGCGGAAGACGGCCTAACGGTGTGCGGGACCGTAGCCCAGCTTCATGGAGACGGTTGCGAATGGTCCTCGCCGATACCCCAGGAGCAACAGTGTCCCTAATTTGCTGGGAAGTGGCGGTGCGGTCCCCTACGGCACTGCGTAGGATCCTACGGTCTTGGCGTGCATCCGTGCGTCGCTGCGGTCCGGTCCCAGGTCGACGGGCACGTGCACCTTCCGCCGACCACTGGCGACAACATCGATGTACTGTGGAGACCTCACGCCCCACGTGTTGAGCAATTCGGCGGTACGTCCACCCGGCCTCCCGCATGCCCACTATACGCCCTCGCTCAAAGTCCGTCAACTGCACATACGGTTCACGTCCACGCTGTCGCGTCATGCTACCAGTGTTAAAGACTGCGATGGAGCTCCGTATGCCACGGCAAACTGGCTGACACTGACGGCGGCGGTGCACAAATGCTGCGCAGCTAGCGCCATTCGACGGCCAACACCGCGGTTCCTGGTGTGTCCGCTGTGCCGTGCGTGTGATCATTGCTTGTACAGCCCTCTCGCAGTGTCCGGAGCAAGTATGGTGGGTATGACACACCGGTGTCAATGTGTTCTTTTTTCCATTTCCAGGAGTGTATTTAAATAAAACAAACGTTATTAATATTCCACATCTTTATTCTTCAAGTGCGCACGTTTGCAGTCTTGTGCCACAAGAGGGTTCCGAATCGTAGTAAGTAACACGGTGGTGTGGAATGTAACTATGTCGGTATGTGAGAAATAGCGTGCTGTAATCGAGTTTCGAATTCACAGACTTCTTCCACACATGGAACACCCTCATCTTAAGCATGCCACCCCAACTCGCGTATCATGTCAGTGACACTCTCGCCCCTATTGCGCGATAACACGATACGAGCTACCCTTCTTTGCACTTTTTCGATGTCCTCCGTCAATCCTACCTGGTTAGGATCCCACACCGCGCAGCAGTATTGCAGCAGAGGACGGACTAGTGTAATGTAGGCTGTCTCTTTAGCGGGTTTGTCGCCTCTTCTAAGTGTTCTGCCAACAAAGCACAGTCTTTGTTTCGCCTTCCCACAATATTATCTATATCGTCTTTCCAATTTAAGTTGCTCGTAATTGTAACGCCAACTACACAAGAACGCCGTGGCATCTGTAACAATCCGACGCCTTGGGTTCTCTGTCCTAGATAATCCTCTTTCCAGATCTAACTTGTCCCCATCTGATATTCATCACTTTACAAAACTGAAAGATCACCTTCATCCTCCACTTTGACAGTAATGAAACGGTGCAAGCAGAGATGAGGTTGTGGCCCCGTCAAGAAAGTCAGACACTCTGCAGTGACGGTGTCAACAAACTGGTCTCTCGTTGTGAGAAATGTGTTCTTCTCCAGGGTGATTATGTTGACGAATAAATATATTGAATATTTTATTTAAAAAACTAAGTGTTTTCACATAAAATATTCGGAGGGATTACTGTTGAACATACTCCCGTAAAGAAGAAACTTCACGGAACTTTTTGGTATTCCTTTACTGAGAATTACCTGCTTGTATGTAGAGTTGCTATATTTGAAATTATGGTAAGTTGTTCCAATTCTTAATTAGTGGGTTAATAAACTGTGTCACCTGGTCCAGAAAAATTAAGGGAATAAAAGTATTGGGTCAAAGTTCGGACGTATAATTTCACACAAGGCAATAGCAGTATTCGAGATTCAGACTAGTTATCTGATTAATTAGTTTCAGGAAAAGTAAAGCATATTGCTGTCAAGTTTGGACAGTAGACGTCAATAATACAAAATAACTCGTTAGTTCAGATGAAATTCATCATTACGAGCTGTATAAGAACTATAAATTATTCATTAATTTTAATTAATATGGATTCTAGAAAGACGATTTTATAATCGGTGCCTTGAAAACTGTCCTCTGAATAATAAATTTACGTAGAATGTCGTCCGAACAATATCTGGATGGATTTGGGCATACACTACACATACATGATGTGTATGATTAGGTTTAGTAGTAAATTAAGGACAAAAATTATTCATTGTTAGAAATAAGAGCAAGTGGGTGATCCTAGCTCGTTTTGTTATACGTTATAATCAAAATTGACTGCACTGGGTGGCCAGCCATATGCAGGTACCCTTATAGCTTGGTAGGGCGACGGACCACCCGAGAACGATTACTCATGATGACAGGAGATGTGAATGAGGCATCGGTAAGTCTGGAAGCTTAGCGTAAGAATGCGAAAGGGAGAACAACTAAGAGTTCGATGCAGGTTTTAGGGGAAAACACCCCTTGACAACAAACAGGTGGACCTGTCTCAGGCTGCGCAGCTCAAGAAAGGAAAAGTAGTAAATCAGAAAATTACGTTACTAACTTGGATTCCAAAATTATATCAATTAATGTTACGTGTCTCAACTGGAGAAACGAATTGAGGCGTAGCGCAGTATAACGATCCTGCCTTGGAAGCGGTTAAGTGGGAGATGTGTCTCAGAGCTGGATAGTGACAGAGATGGTGACGCTTTTTTTTTTTTTTTTTTTTTTTTTTTAGTGTGGACTAAAGCGATCATCCTTGATGACTTATTCTTCTAGGATGGGATGTAAGGATAAAAGGAAAACTCTTCGTTTATTACACATTCAGTTAGGCTTGGGCACGCAATGGGTCCTTTAGCCCGCTGTCTTTGGTGATGTCTATCTCCTGTGGAGGGTGAAATGTGTCAAGGCTGTTATGTGTGACTGCTTCCTCGTGTTATAACAGATTGCCAATGGGGGGTGAAATGTTATTGACTTCGGTACTCTATACTTGTGCCATCTTGCAGGGTTTACCGTTCCTACCGATTCTAATTGTCGAACTTCGTCCCTAAGGGCATCGATCTTGCCAAAAACTCATAGAGCCTTGTCATGGACCTTCTCTTGTATAGTGGTCTCGTGGAGTGCGGTGCGGATGTCGACGTTTCTTGTCCACCATGGAGCTCCTGTGCTCCATCGATAGCAAATGTTTTGCAGCGCTTGGAGTTTGTTGTAGTTGGAGACGCACGTAGTTCTCCACGAGGTGGAGCCATGCAATATTGTGGGTTCCACTGTTGCCTTATACAATTGGAGTTTAGTCTTAGGGTTGAGATCCTTACTCTTCAGGAACGGAATCAATGACCTGGTCATCTTCTGGGCTGCCGTCTTCTTGTTGTCAATATGCTGCGTAAAGAGTAATTTTTTGTCAAGGTAGACACCGAGATACTTCACTCCCGGCGACCATGAAATAAATTGGTCAGTTATTTGGAGTCTGTCGTTCAGAACTGGTTTCCTCCGTGTGAATAGAACGGCTGCCGTCTTCGTCGGGTTGATGGTTATCTTATTTTGCAGCGCCCAGCGTTCCATTACAGCAAGTTGCCGTTGCATCCTAGCGATTAGCTGGTCCAAGTGTTGTCCAGTTGCCAGAAAGGCCGTATCGTCCGCATAAAAACTCGCCGTAACAAGGGGGGCTGTTGGGATGTCATTTATATATAAGTTGAAAAGGAGAGGCGAAATGACAGAGCCCTGCGGAATTACTGCGGAGATCAGTTTCATTTCGGAGTTTTTGTCGTCGACTCGGACATACAGTTTCCTGTCCTGCAGAAAGCTGTCTATGAGTCTAATGTAACAATCCACAATAGGGGTAGTGCGATGCATTTTGACGATAAGGTTGGGCCGACACACCTTATCGTAAGCTTTTTCGATGTCAAGGAAGACCCCAATCGTGAAGTGCTGATTGTTGTATCCGTCTTGTATCCGTTCGGTGATCCGTAGAAGTTGAAGTTCGGCACATAACTTGTCCTTGAAACCGAATTGTTCGGGTCGTATAACATCATGCGCTGTAAGCGTGTCATGGAGCCTCTTCAACAGCACACTCTCCAGCACCTTGCCAAGGGTCGGCAAGAGGCTAATTGGCCGGTAACTGTTGGGTTCTGCTGGGTCTTTACCTGGCTTGGGTACTGGAACTACTCGAGCCGTCTTCCATGCCGTAGGAAAATATCCCTGCAGAAGACAGCTGTTGAGAATTCGGGTAAGGAGCACAGTTGGCTTCCTGGGCAACTGTTTCAAATCGGTGTTGCTTATGGAGTCGTTGCCCGGCGCAGTATTCCGAGTCTTCCGGATAATTTTACGGATCTCTGCTGGTGTGGTGAGTTCTGGGCGGCTCTGCACAGGTGTAGTACGAAAAGCAGTCCATTCTGCTGTAACGAAGGCTTCCTGTTCTTGCAGGCGGACGTCGTTCACGGGGGCCGCTGGTGTAGACATCTGTTCTTGGTAAGTCGTAGCATACAGCTCCGGCTGGGCGAGTTCGTCATAGAGGAGGCCATCTGGTCCTCTGATGGCTGGTTTAGGTGGCCGCTGGTGTCGCATGTTCTTGACTACCTGCCATTCGTTCTTGGTTCGAAGTAAGAATTCATCCATCTTATCTTCCCAGACCTGCTGTCGCCACTCGGCCACTCTCCTGTGCAGTTCTTGTATTAAGACGTGTGTTTCTCGTCGATCGATCGGGTTTCTATAGCGGAGCCAACGTCACCTGCTCCTGTTTCTCTGTGTCTTCAGTTCTTGGAGTAGAGGCGGGAACTCGTCGAAAGCTACTACAGGGTAGACCGTGTGAGTAGTTGTCCTCCGTTTGGCTACCTTTATCTTCTGCGTCAAAGTTTGTACCGCGATGTCGATAGCTTCCGGCGTTGAAACGTCCTGCGTCGGGCAGATATTGTGGCCGTGCGGTTAAAGGCGCTGCAGTCTGGAACCGCAAGACCGCTACGGTCGCAGGTTCGAATCCTGCCTCGGGCATGGTTGTTTGTGATGTCCTTACGTTAGTTAGGTTTAACTAGTTCTAAGTTCTAGGGGACTAATGACCTCAGCAGTTGAGTCCCATAGTGCTCAGAGCCATTTGAACCATTCGGGCAGATATTGTTGTCAAGATATGTCCGAAATTGACCCCAGTTCGGAATTTGTGAGGTTGGGGGCGGAAGGTTGGCCGTTGCGTTTTCCACTATGCTGATAACAGGTCGGTGGTCAGACGAAAGATCATGGACGGTGCGGAGCTGGAGGTTCGTCTCGATATTTTTGAAGATAGCAATATCTAGGACGTCTTCTTCTTGCCGATCGACGTAAGGAATCCGTGTGGGCTCTCGTGGGCCATAGACTGTGATGCCCAGTTCTTCTTCCATGGCAATCAAAGTTCGTCCACGAGGGTTCGTACGCCGGGAATTCCACGCGACGTGCTTGCTGTTAAGGTCACCTCCTAGGAAGATTTTGTCAAAATTGGTGAAGATACTCCTTAGGTCGTCTGGCACAGGGTTTTTACCGGGGCTGTTGTACGCCGCAATGAAAGTGATGTTGCCTGCCGCCGATCGAACCGTTACTGCTGTTGCCTCCAGATGTTGGAGATGTGGTAGCGTTTCATGATGGTGCCGCAGTTCCCTTTTAAGCAGAACTGCGGTCCCTCCACCTCGTTGGCCTTGTCTGTCCGTTCTATAGACGTACATGTTACTAAATCTGAGCTCAGTTGTTGGACGAAGGTGCGTCTCCGAGACAAGTGCGATGTCGATTTTGTGACGTTGTAAAAATTCAGTGAATTCTGTTTTCTTGTGTTTCATTCCGTTGGCGTTCCATATACAGATTTTCAGGTTTCTCGTGGACCCAGGGCGATCCATCTTAAGGTGTTCCAAAGGCCTTCAATACACTTTCGATTAAAGAAAGTATCCCCACTAGTTGTTGCTGCACGGCGGTGAGAAGTTTGGCGACATCACAGAGCGCTGGAGCTATAGATTTCATCAAATGAGCTGGTGAGACGTAGGTTTCCGGTTCCGGTCGGCGTGGTGATGCTGCGTGGGCGTACGAATAATGCTGGCGGTGCTGTCGAGGTGGAAGTGCTTCAGGAGGAGGCTGTGTTACTGGCTGCCGTGTCGCCACCGGCTGTTCTTGTGGCGTTTGCTGACGGTGGGGCGGAGGGTGTGGCGTCAGGTTGGAGTTCCGTATTACACGAGTCCTCCGTTGAGAGGGCTGCGGGGAAGACCGTTGTGTGTATTTCCTGAGAAGTTCCTGGTACTTCTGGCAGCCACGCCATGTGGCAGGATGGTCCTTTTCACAGTTAGCACATTTCGGCGGAGCCCCTCGGGGATGAGTACATGCTGAAGATCGGTGTTGCCCTCCACACCGAACGCAGCGAGCAGGCAAGCTGCAATAATTAGCCGTATGTTCGAATCGCTGGCAGTGGCGACATTGAACAGGTCCTTCTTGTCTGTTGTAGGTTTAAATAACGACTTTGGTATATAGAAGGTATGTGATGTCGTAAATCTTGTAGTTTTCCTTTTGGGCTGGGAACGTGACACAGTAAGTATCTTGAGGTCGTAATTCCTTCGTGTGGTGGTCTCGATTTTTAAACTGGTGGACGTTGATGACAGGGAAACCCTTCTCTATCAGAGCGGCTTTCAGTTCTTCCTCCGTAACTTCGGCAGGTAGACGTTTGACAACCACTTTGAGGTCCTTGTCCTCTGCGGCCTGATGTGTAAAAAAGTGGATGTCATTCGACGCAAAGAAATTGATGGCCCGCCGTTGATCTTCATAGGAGTCAAAGTGATATTTGATCCTGTCTCGTTGGTAGATGGCCTTAAGACTGCCGTCAATATTCGCCTTCAGCGCCTTGTTGAGTTCCATGTAGTTCTTGGTATGGTAAATAGTAACGGGCGGGACTTTGCGTAGTAAGTTCCGGCCAGAGCCATCTGTCCCCTCTTTATCTGCTTCGAGATTGACATCACTCGTGTGGTCCATACGTTCTGGAGCATCCGTATTATCTTCCGTCGCAATAGCCGCATAACGGTTGGAAGTTTTCAGTTCTTCTGGACGTTGTCGCTTCCGAGAGTCGTTCTGCTTAGGAGAAGCGTTGAGTCTTTTTCTTTGGCGAACTAGTGTAAAATCGCCCTCTGCATGGCTGCATGGTCCAAACTTCTTCAGAGGAGACTCCCTCCATTTCGACGTCGTCTTCTGGAGGAGAAAATTGTTCCACGTCGTCTAGTTGTACTTCAGGCTGTGAAGTAGGAACTGTACTAGTGCGGTTGTCGTATACTTCCTGACTTTGCAGAATCATGTGCTGTATTTCACGTCTTAGTTCCCGTTGTTGCCGATCGTTCTGTGTTAGCAGATGTCGCTCGTCATAGGGGTTTGACGTATGTTGTCCTCCGCTCTGCATTCGCGTAGCGCTCGTCGTGGTCCTGTCCTCATTATGTTGCCTGTCAGAATCCGTTGTCGTTGCAGGGGTCGTCGCCGTTGTATCCGTCCTGTGGGGAGCGGCCGCCGGGGCAGGCCCCACCGACCGGCCAGCGGCCGGCCCCGGCGAGACCCAGCCGGCTGGCTCTGACGCGCGCGTTCCGTTGTCCGCACTCATCGGCATCGCGCGCTCAACTGATGGTGACGCGAGACTGGACGCGCACGTAGTTTCTGTATCAGCCGATAGAAGACAATATTGGACAGGGGGACTGTGATTTTAGTTTCGATTGTACCCACTAGAGTGCACTAAAGTAATGGCATGTTTTTCATAAACAGTTCTAGTATTTTCATAAAGTGTTATTATGTATTTTTGTGTATATAAATTTTTATAAATGTGTTTTAGCAATATGAATGATGCGTGAGTGTGGTTTAAGGTTAATATGAAGATAATTGTTTAACGAGTTATGTAGTGGGATTTAGTGTGGGAACATTTCGAAGAAGTATGAATATGGACAAAGGGGATTTTTGTAGAATATATTTGTAAAGTAAGTTTATGGTAAAGGGAGAGTTAATTCAGGTATAAATAACAATAGTAAATAACTTTATGCATAAGCAAAACTTCAGCATATTAGATAATTACGTCGGTAAAAAGTGCAGTCGTGAGGTTTACTATTTTGCGATTGGTTATGGATGAAAAGCGGGGACTGACGCGGGAGAGTGTTGTTTTGCTATTGGCTGCCGAGTAAACTGACCAGTGGTAAAGCAATATTCTTCGCGCGCCTTTCTCTGCTGTTAGAGAAGACTTAGAGTATTCTAGAGAAGAGTGGAAGCCTAGCCATGAAACAGTTCGGAGGTGTGTAGTAGTAGTTCCGATGGAAACGAGAAGTTGCCCGATCTAGCAGTGTTTCATACATCAAAAGTGTTGTAAAGTGACGGCATAATTATTCCGATGTGTGTGTAGAAATTTCGGAATTTTTAAGTGAATTTTGTGACGAGAAAAGACATATATTCAGCGTGGCGTATTGAGCAGGTCGGTGGCTAAAAACTGTGACTGCATTTGGTACCGACAGACTTAATATTTGGCGAACATTCTCAATCAAAAACATTCAATATTTTTGTAGCTATTACGTTTTCGGGAAATGCAACACCATAAACTTGCTAACGTGAGTAAAAGATATTGTGAGTGACTGTGTTAAAACTAGCACGGGCTTGGCAGTGATACTTGTTCACCTAAGTTTCAGAATATATTAATTGAGGACAAAATTTCCAACCTTTCATTTGTGTGAAAACTTTCTCCCGAAACGTCGATTACTGACTTAAATTGCAGCCTGGTTCACGTCGAAGTACAGTAGGTTTCACTCGTCTTTCCTACTGATGATCTGCAGAGAGAATGTTCACAGGTAGGTGCAGGTTCGTCGTAAAGGGACGGAAACAACCGCGCCGCCGCACAATGTAGGACACTATATTTACAAAGAGAAAAAGTACTCGGAAAGTAAATTGTATGATGTCACTATGGCCTATGTAAGTTATAAATGGGGGTGACCGAGCATTGTTTGGCAGAAACGCGTAGAGTGCTGGCAGAGGTAGGATGTATGTAAATTGACAAATCCATCTCGCTTGCGTAACAAGATTTCTCTTTCCTCATTTTAAGCTCATAATGTCTGATTAAGCAAAATCATGTAGTAAGATTGTTTAGCTGCTGTTCACAAAGTGTATTTTGATGGTGCCAATGTTTTCTACACTTTTACGAAGGTGGTGTAATGCGCAAAGCTTATGTCGCGTAATGTACCATGGCTCAAACTAATGTCCATCTCCACAGCTGAGTGATGGGCGCGGCATAATTCCCTCCAAGTGCACAGGGTCGATTCTTGGCCGAGTCGGAGATTTTGCTCCGCTCGGGCACTGGTCGTTGCGTTGTCCTCATCATCGTTCCATCTACATCGACACTCAAGTTGCCGAAGAAGCGTCAACTATAAAGATTTGCACCAGGCGACCGATCTACCTGACGGGACGCCCTAGCTACAGGCACATTTACATTTATTACTCAAATTACTTCCGGTAAGTTGGTCATGTTGATTATCTACTTGTATACTACATCAGTGTTGTGGCACATTTTCATTTATTACTCAAATTACTGCCGGTAAGTTGGTCATGTTGATTATCTACTTGTATACTACATCAGTGTTGTGAACAGTTTCTCAGTGATGGCGTCCTGGACTTGAAATGTGGATACAGATTATTTTCTGTTTTTGAGGATTGAGTATTGCTCATTGCCAGCAGACGCAAAACTAAACGGTTCAAATGGCTCTGAGCACTATGGGACTCAACTGCTGTGATCATAAGTCCCCTAGAACTTAGAACTACTTAAACCTAACTAACCTAAGGACAGCACACAACACCCAGCCATCACGAGGCAGAGAAAATCCCTGACCCCGCCGGGAATCGAACCCGGGAACCCGGGCGTGGGAAGCGAGAACGCTACCGCACGACCACGAGATGCGGGCTACGCAAAACTATGCTGGCGTTTAAATCCCCACGTGGCAAAGAGAGAAAATGACTGGCAGCAGAAACTGTGTCGCAGACAGTTCCGTAGTGGTATTTTATATGCAGATAACTATTTCATTGGAGACGAAACGGTCTTCGCCATGGGGATTACTTTTCGATCATATAAGCTCCGTGAATTCTAATAACCGCACCTGCAACTTTGTATAAATGTTGTAACGCATGTACACCAGACAATCAGGGCGATGCAGGGCCTCAACAATGTACTACGGTACTAACTCAGTTTTTTTCTTTATCTGGTGGTGTATCAACCTCTTACGGATTGTTGTAATTCCGAAGTGCAGTGGAATCAAGTTTCATATACGGGAGAGCATCGTATGAATAACTACATTACAGGTAAGGGCAGGTAAGGTTAACAGGTCGAGAATGTGCGGCTAGACTTCGAGCGTGGAGCACCAGAAGGTAGGCCTGCTTAGTGACTCAGTTACACACCTCTGGTAGTCCGCCTCTTACTGTGCCTGTCAGTTTATACTATACTGTGTTGCAGGTTAGGCTTTTGGCTTTTATTTTCGCTGAGTATAAATCGATTTATAAATAAATCAGATCTCATTCCAATTAGCATCACGAATACTAAATCAAATTAAATTCAATCATCGGAGGGAATTTAAATGTTCCAAGTCCTTTTCCACGATAATGTGTGTCCTCAAACCACTCCCCATACCAAGGGTAAGATTCAGCACCCTCGTTGGGAATTTTTCAGTTACCCATCCTGATGCCCCAAATGCACACTCAATGAGTACCAGCTGTTCTTGTGATTGAAAAAACAACGGTTTAAAGCCGACGAGCAGCTAGAGACCACCCTTGTAACTGGATCAATTTCCAGTCGGTGATCTATGTAGATGGGTTAAATCCGAAGTTACGAAAAGTTCTTCGTAATGAACCGCGATTACGTGAGAAAGAGGTACATTTACAGGGATCTAAAACCGTCAGTAAAGGCTATATCAAATGAAAATATGCTACTCATGACCGAAATCCTTTTTTCTAATACACCGCATATACCTTGCCCTACCTGTCTCCGCTACTTATGTGTAACAAGGGACATCCTGTAGTTTTAAATGCTAACAGGAGGAAGTTCTTGGAATACTGAATGGACGCAACTTAAGAATAGTAGGAGAAGAGGAAGTTGGGCTTGAACGTCCCGTCAATGACGATATCATATGTTGTTATAGTTTTTCTTCAGTCCTGAGACTGGTTTGATGCAGCTCTCCATGCTACTCTATCCTGTGCAAGCTCCTTCATCTCCCAGTACCTACTGCAACCTACATCCTTCTGAATCTGCTTAGTGTATTCATCTCTTGGTCTCCCTCTACGATTTTTACCCTCCATGCTGCCCTCCAATGCTAAATTTGTCATCCCTTGATGCCTCAGAACATGTCCTACCAACCGATCCCTTCTTCTTGTCAGGTTGTGCCACAAACTCCTCTTCTCCCCAATTCTATTCAATACCTCCTCATTAGTTATGTGATCTACCCATCTCATATTCAGCATTCTTCTGTAACACCACATTTCGAAAGCTTCTATTGTCTTCTTGTCCAAACTATTTATCGTCCATGTTTCACTTCCATACATGGCTACACTCCATACAAATACTTTCAGAAACGTATTCCCGACACTTAAATCTATACTCGATGTTAACAAATTTCTCTTCTTCAGGAACCCCAAAGTTTTTATTTCTTCTCCATGGACTTTAATACGTGTTCCGAATTTTTCTTTTGTTTCCTTTACTGTTTGCTCATTATACAGATTGAATAACATCGGGGAGAGGCTACAACCCTCTCTCACTCCCTTCCCAACCGCTGCTTCCCTTTCTTACCCCTCGATTCTTATAACTGCCATCTGGTTTCTGTACAAATTGTAAATAGCCTTTCGCTCCCTGTATTTTACCCCTGCCACCTTTAGGATTTGAAAGAGAGTATTCCAGTCATCATTGTCAAAAGCTTTCTCTAAGTCTACAAATGCTAGAAACGTAGGTTTGCCTTTTCTTAATCTTTCTTCTAAGATACGTCGTAGGGTCAGTATTGCCTCACGTGTTCCAACATTTCTACGGAATCCAAACTGATCTTCCCCGAGGTCCGCTTCTACCAGTTTTTACATTCGTCTGTAAAGAATTCGCGTTAGTATTTTGCAGCTGTGACTTATTAAACTGATAGTTCGGTAATTTTCACATCTGTCAACACCTTGGGATTCGAATTATTATATTCTTCTTGAAGTCTGTGGGTATTTCGCCTGTCTCATACATCTTGCTCACCAGATGGTAGAGTTTTTTCAGGACTGGCTCTCCCAAGGCCGTCAGTAGTTCCAATGGAATGTTGTCTACTCCCGGGGCCTTGTTTCGACTCAGGTCTTTCAGTGCTCTGTCAAACTCTTCACGCAGTATCGTATCTCCCATTTCATCTTCATCTACATCCTCTTCCATTTTCATAATATTGTCCGCAAGTATATCGCCCTTGTATAAACCCTCTATATACTCCTTCCACCTTTCTGCTTTCCCTTCTTTGCTTAGAACTGGGGTTCCATCTGAGCTCTCTTTACCCCAAAGGTCTCTTTAATTTTCTTGTATGCAGTATCTATCTTACCCCTAGTGAGATAAGCCTCTACATCCTTACATTTGTCCTCTAGCCATCCCTGCTTAGCCATTTTGCACTTCCTGTCGATCTCATTTTTGAGACGTTTGTATTCCCTTTTGCCTGCTTCATTTACTGCGTTTTTATATTTTCTCCTTTTATCAATTAAATTCAATATTTCTTCTGTTACTCAAGGATTACTACTAGCCCTCGTCTTTTTACCTACTTGATCCTCTGCTGCCTTCACTATTTCATCCCTCAGAGCTACCCATTCTTCTTCTACTGTATTTCTTTCCCCCATTCCTGTCAATTGTTCCCTCATGCTCTCCCTGAAACTCTGTACAACCTCTGGTTTAGTCAGTTTATCCAGGTCCCATCTCCTTAAATTCCTACCTTTTTGCAGTATAACAGAGCATGAACTCGGATGGGAGGAGGTCTCGTAACTAAATCGACCGCATCCTACTCAACGGAACTGGGATGGTATTTGTGTTAACTGATGTAGAGAAACCACAAAAAGCTATATATCTGGATGAGGATATGAACTACAATCCTCCTGAGTCTAGCTGAGGCGTGGCGCTTTATATCGCTCCAGTCTAAAGCCTGTGTATCTGGAGAATGCCTCACGCGAGCACAGTGACAGACGGTCAGGAGCCGGTTCAGTCGAGTACGTACTTCTAATTTTCATCCACCAGAGTCCACCAGTGCACAGAGACATTGAAGAAGCAGGTAAAGAGAATGTTTTTGTGAATTATTTTGTTTATTTCTTGAAAGCTTTTTTGTTTATGTTTTTACACTTCTGCTTTTAATAGTGTGAATGATTCATGAATGTGGTCTAAAGTAAATATGTAGATTATTGTTCTACTGATGGACGTTCTATCATAATATGTTAAGTAAGTTTATGGTAAAAGTAAAGTTAATTCGAGTGCAAATGAAAATAGTTAATGATGTAAAGTATAAACAAAATATCAGGATGTTAAATATTTATTTTGGGAAAAAGTACAGTTCGAAAGTGTGTAATTTGTTGATTGGTTCGTCACGAAAAGCCTGGATTAACACTGGAGAATGTTTTTCTATTGGCCTTAAAGGAAATTTACTAATCAGAGCTGAGTATTCATCACGCGTCTTTTCTCTTGGAGATAGAGAAAGCTTATAGCAGTCTAAGGAGTCTGAGCCCTTCTTTCAATGGTACGGTCGTATGTAGCGTGATCTCCGAAGGAAGTTACAGTTTGCCTGTCTTAGTTGTGTTACGTGTTTCAAAAGTGTTTTAAAGTGAAAGGCATATTTGTTCCGGTGTGTTTTGTAGAAAGTACTTACTTTTTAAGTAATTTTGTGTATGAGAAAAGACAGTAATTCCACGTGGCATACCGAGCAGATCGGTGACTAAAAACTTGAGTGCATTAGACACCGATAAACTAACTAGTATGGCGAACATTTTGATTTAAGAACAATCGGTGCTTAGCAGCTCTTCAGATTTCGGGAAGTACGTTATCGTAGACTTGCTAACGCGAATGAAAGGGTTTGGGCATAACTGTGCTAAGATCAGCACGGGCTTGGCAGTGGGCGTGTACATTAGGAATGTTCAGAATATACCGTAGTTTTCCCGATCTTTGAACAGTTACGTTGTATGCAGCCAGGTGCGAGATGCAGTGCGGTAGGTTTCTGCTCGGCTTTCCCACCGGCGATCTGCTGCAACAATTTCACAGGTAGGTGCAGGTAATGTACGAAAGGAAACCGCGCCGCCTCATAGCGTATTAACCATACCGCCTCCTCACGACGTATTGCAGTGGTCTGTTTCACAAAGACGATTTTTACGTGGTGTATGGCCCAATACTTGGCGTTTGATTATGATTTTACTTGAGAATGCATGATATGTAATTGCACGTTGTGTTATCTGATTAAAAGTTTCTGGAAACTTATTAGTGGACATTATTACGGGATGGGTCCACACTTCGCCTTTATGACGGCTTCAGCTTTGCTGAGGACAGTTTCAAGGTGTTGAATCTCTATGGAGGTCGGGCAACCGATTTTTCATCAAAAGCCAAAATCAAAAAAAGGTAGTGATGTAGGATACTAGGGATCTGGAGACAAGCTGACGTCGTAACTCATCCCAAAGGTGTTCGTTGGGTTTAGGTCGGAGCTCTACGCAGGCCAGTCTATTTCAGGTACGTTATTACCCACAAATCATTATCACATACATGCTGCTTTATGTCAGGGTGTATTGTCACGCTGAAACAAGCATCGTCTCCTAGGTGCTCACCTATTATACAAAATAAACAGTACCATAAAACGTGTTGATACCGTTCCACATTTAGCATTTTCTCAAGCTCATATTGAGAAAAAATGTTTGTCTAAAGAGGACTATGTGTGAAGCGAAACTTCCTGGCAGATTAAAACTGTGTGCCGGACCGAGACTCGAACTCGAGACCTTTGCCTTTCGCGGGCAAGTGCTCTACTATCTGAGCTACCGAAGCACGACTCACACCCCGTCCTCACAGCTTTACTTCTGCCAGTACCTCGTCTCCTAACTTCCAAACTTTACAGAAGCTCTCCTGCGAACCTTGCAGAACTAGCATCTCCAGAAAGCAAGGATATTGCGGAAGTTTCATATCAGCGCACACTCCGCTGCTGATCTCATTCTATGTGTGAAGCGTTCAACGAATTCTAAAGCAAAATGCTGTCTACCCACACGACAGAAAATCATAAGAAGTTTCCATCTTACGTTAAAGGTGTAAACAGATCTAAGCTATCCGTCCAGACACACTGTGACTGTACTTGCACTGAAACAGAAGATGACACAGAAAAGGCAGAAACTCTGGACATATTTTTCCAAAACTGTTTCACTAAAGAAAATCTCACTGTAGTTTCCTCTCTAAATAGTTTCACGAATATCAAAATAAGTAACCAACGGATACAAAAGCAATTCAAATCTCTCAACAGAGGAACGGCTACTGGACCAGTTCGTTTCTACACGGAGTATGTGAAAGAACTTGCCCTTCTTCTACCAGCAGTCTACCTCAGGTCTCTAGAGAAGCGAAGCTTTCCTACCAATTGGAAAAAAAGCAGAGGTCATTCGGGTTTCTCAGAACGATCGTCGAACAAACGCACAAAAATTTAGGTCTTTATCCCTCACATCAATCAGCTGCAGGTTTCCCGGAACACGTTTTATACTCGCGTATTATGAAATTTCTGCGCACTGAAAATCTTCTTTGTAGGAATCAACATGGCTTACGGAAACGGCGATCGTGTGAGAGCCAGCTCGCTCTGTTCGTCCACGAGATCCAGAAATCAGTAAATACCGGCACCCAGGTAGATGCCGTGTCCTTGGTAACTGGAAGGCGTTTTTTAGATACAGTTCAGTGCTGCCGTCTAACGAATCATATACGAAAGTGCTAAATATCAGACCAATTGTGTGACTGGGTTGAATAGTTCCTACATAACAGAACGCAGCTTGTCTTTCTCAATGGAGAGAAGTCTTCCGAAGTAAGAGCGATTTCAGGTGTGCCTCAGGGGAGTGTCGTATGACCGTTGCTATTCTCAATATATGTAAATGACCTTGTGGATAACATCGGAAGTTCACTGAGGCTATTTTCGGATGATGCTGTAATGTATCTATAGGTTGTAACTATGGAAAATTGTACTGAAATGCAGGAGGTTCTGCAACAAATTAACGCATCATGCAGGGAATCGCAATTGAATCCCAATGTAGACAAGTGTAATCTGCTGCGAATACATAGAAAGAAAGATCCCTTATCATTTAGCTACAATGTAGCAGGTCAGCAACTGGAAGCAGTTAATTCCATAAATTTTCTGGGAGTAGGCATTATGAGTGATTTAAAATGGAATGACCGTATAAAATTAATCGTCGGTAAAGCAGATGCCAGACTGAGATTCATTGGAAGAATCCTAGGGAAATGCAGTCCGAAAACAAAGGAAGTAGGTTGCAGTACACTTGTTCGCCCACTGCATGAATACTGCTCACCTGTGTGGGATCCATACCCGATAGGGTTGATAGAAGAGGTAGAGAAGATCCAACGGGAAGGAATTGCGAAAGCGTTACGGAGATGATAAACTCCAGTGGAAGACTCTGCAACAGAGACGCTCAGTAGCTCGGTACGGGCTTTTGTTGAAGTTTCGAGGATTTCGAGGACATAACTTCACCGAGGAGTCAAGCAGTATATTGCTCCCTACTACGTATATCTCGCGAAGAGACCATGAGGATAAAATCAGAGAGATTAGAGCCCACACATAGACATACCGACAATCTTTCGTTCCACGAACAATACAAGACTTGAATAGAAGGGAGAACCGACAAAGTTACTCAAGGTACCCTCCGCCACACACCGTCAGGTGGCTTGCGGAGTATGGATGTAAATGTAGATGGAGAGAAGCCTTTAGGAGTAAAAGTAACTTCGGTCGTGCCCAAGGGAGTGTTATAGGACCGTTACTTTTCACAATATGTATATATAATAACCTAATAGATACAGTCGGAATTTCCAGAGGGCTTTAGCTGATAATGCTGTTGTATATAGTAAGACGTGGGACCCTTGCTCAAGCATGCTTCAACTCATGAAAGAGAAGGCAATAATTACCAACCAAACACAAACTCTCATCTGTAATTTCCAACAGGTATTTGTTTTAACAATTGCGTGACAACAAGAAACTGCTGTTACCTCAGAATAATATATATAGGTGCCCTAGAATTTGAAACATTGCCAAACAGACAAAATGTCTACGGGCGTCAAAGTACATACCAAACAATAAATAATTTTAAAAACCTCTTTACGTAAATCTTAAGAACCATACAAACAATAAATGGTTTACTGAGAAAAACTCCCATAGAAGCAGGACACCTTTTAAGATATAACAGCAGAGACAACTCACAGTTTCTCTTTCTGAATAAGATATTAAAAATCCAGTGCAACTAAAGGCATCTTTCAGGTATTACAAAATTTCAGTGACAAGTAATGGCACATCGGAGGTGTGCGGAAACTACAACTCAGATCGAGCCTGAATGAAAGCTGAAAGGAACGGCGAAGAAGGAAAGACGGACGCCTCCGCGTCACCAGGAACAATTAATAAAATATTGAACTTACGCCGAAGACCTGTAGTCTAGATACTGATAAACACAGCGACCGCGCTATCGGTTACAATTCGAACTTGCCGCCGCCAGGCGTCGTCACCCAGTTAAACGACCACATACAACGGACGCCGTGCAGCGCTGATTATATCAGTGAAACAACAACTTAAAACCACACAGTAACTGGGTAGTATCCAGAGTAATACAATCCTTAAAACATTGGATAAATTTCAGAACAAGAATACGGTCACAGGGCACCAATCAGCTATTCACATTCAGAATTAACCACTTTAAATACCTGCACTACTTTGTTATTAATGATATGTGCAGACAGGCTTATTACTGCCAGAGAAAGGAGTGATAATATATTTAAATATTCAAGGTGACCACACTTCTCGGCGAATCAGGTTTACCACGAAACATCATTAGGAGTCTTAGAACACGAACAGCGATGTCACCAGGAGTACATGACCTCCCAGAGATACACAAGGACGGAATTCTGCAAAAGTAGTAATACCGGAGCATCTAAATACCAGCTGGCCAAATCCTGAAAAGCATTATCAGAGAATATGTGAGGAAGTGCAAACACCCTCCACTTACTTTGTACAGCACCTTAGTTACTTACTGTTCCAGGATACGGATGTTACGGCTTGTTTTCTAGAGTCCCACCTTCTGATTCCTTGGAAATAAACGTGGAAAAGTTCGTCAATTGTTTCACAGAGCTCTGTAGGTGCGTTATGAAAACAACTTATTTCCTGTTAGACTGAAGGTATTACGAATAAAAGTGACGTTGTGGCGGTGGGTTATTCGTTGTCGCCTGCAGTCACAAGACTATATAAGGAACACTTTGAACCAAAGGTACTATATTCCGTCAAGTTGAAACTAACGTGTTTCTGCCGGTACTCAGGCGACACGTTTGTGGTGTGGCCACATGGAGCGGAAAAACGTTAATTGTTGCTGGAACATTAATACTCTTCCCAATGTAATATAAAGTTCACGAAGGAACTTGAAAAGGAGGGCCAACTACTTGTCCTTGACTTGTTGGTTCTACATCTACATCTACATGGATAATCTGCAAATCACATTTAAGTGCCTGGCAGAGGGTTCATCGAACCACCTTCACAATTCTCTATTGCTCCAGTCTCGTATAGCGTGCGGGAAGAATGAACACCTATATCTTTCCGTACGAGCTCTGATTTCCCTTATTTTATCTTGGTGATCGTTCCTCCCTATGTAAGTCGGTGTCAACAAAATATTTTCGCATTCGCACGAGAAAGTTGGTGATTGTAATTTCGTGAGAAGATTCCGTCGCAACGAAAAACGCATTTCTTTTAATGATGTGCACCCAAATCCTGTATCATTTCTGTGACAGTCTCTCCCATATTTCACGATAATACAAAACGTGCTGCCTTTCTTTGAACTTTTTCGATGTACTCAGTCCTATCTGGTAAGGATCCCACACCGCGCAACAGTACCCTAAAAGAGGACTGACAAGCGTAATGTAGTCGGTCTCCTTAGTAGGTCTGCTACATTTTCTAAGTGTCCTGCCAATAAAACGCAGTCTTTGGTTAGCCTTCCCCACAACATTTTCTATGTGTTCCTTCCAATTTAAGTTTTTCGTAATTGTAATACCTAGGTATTTAGTTGAATTTACGGCTTTTAGATTAGACTGATTTATCGTGTAACCGAATTTAACGAGTTCCTTTTAGCACTCATGTGAATGACCTCACACTTTTCGTTATTTATGGTCAACTGCCACTTTTCTCACCATTCAGATATCTTTTCTAAATCGTTTTGCAGTTTGTTTTGATCTTATGATGACGTTATTGGTCGATAAACGACAGTGTCATCTGCAAACAACCGAAGACGGCTGCTCAGAATGTCTCCTAAATCGTTTATATAGATAAAGAACAGCAAAGGGCCTATAACAGTACCTTAAGGGGAGAACGGACGAACGAGTGAGTCTCTCAGAGTATACGGGAAACGTATGCACAGCGACCTATAACTTCAGGAGTCCAGCCATCAACAACAGTCACAAAGAAATTCGGCGCTAAAGACTATGATATCTAGAGCTCGAACACTTTCAGACAAGGAGAACCTCGCCAAAGAATTACACCCACGTAGAGTGTTCCGAAGTAATGGGTACTCAGATTATCAAACGAAAAGTGCGATATAAGAACGTCTGAGATTTAGACTGAGACCGAGGAAGAGAAGGCAAATCTCGCTTATCTACTTTACGCTGGCCCAGTGTCCGGAGAGATGGGTAGACTCCTACGGAAACATGTCATCCAGTTTATTTCGCTCCCTTCAGCTAAGATAAAAGGTAAGCTCCTTAATATTTCAGACAAGTAAGGTCTCCGAAAGCCAGGTGCTTATCGCATTCCAAACGAATGTGGTGTGTCTTTGGTACGGCGGACTATCAGGACAGTCGAGGAGAGATTCAATGGACATAAGCGACACACCAGACCAAAACAACCAAGTTCATCGGCTGTCGAACACAAGCATGAAATGAAATGCGATAGGTCCAGTATTTTCGGCGTAAACTCCAGGTTTGTGGGATAGCTTCATTGAAGAGTCAAACGAGACAAATATTTTGGAAAACCTAACATTCAGGGACGGAGGTTTCCGTTTGAAAAAGGCTTGGCGTCTGGCACTAAAGTTATTAAGACCTTGCCTACCATGACATCCACTTGCACTGGTAAATGCTGAGAGAATTTGCGTTTTAACGGAAATAGCAGTGCAAGTTCTAATAAGTGAAAGTGTATCAAAGGGCGTAATGGGCGTCGGAAATCGATGCAAGTTTAAAAGTAGCGGCCCGAGTTCAACAATAGTTCAAAGTCTGTTTGGAGTCCAGGCAGCGAGTACACGTAACGACGAAATTCGCAGCTGCTGAAGAAGATGGGTGGGTCGCCAGTCGAAATATTGTGCATAAAATGGAACCAACAACTTGGTAGAAGACTCGAAAACACACAATTTGTGGTGTCACCGCCAGACACCACACTTGTTAGGTGGTAGCCATTAAATCGGCCGCGGTCCGTTAGTATACGTCGGACCCGCGTGTCGCCACTATCAGTGATTGCAGACCGAGCGCCGCCACAAGGCAGGTCTAGTCTAGAGAGACTCCCCAGCACTCGCCCCAGTTGTACAGCCGACTTTGCTAGCGATGGTTCACTGTCTACATACGCTCTCATTTGCAGAGACGACAGTTTAGCATAGTCTTCAGCTACGTCATTTTCTACGACCTAGCAAAGCGCCATATTCATTTACTATAATTACTTCAAGAATGTATTCTGAACAGATAATATTGTGAATCATATACCGTCAAGAGTGACGTTCATCATTAATGGATTAAAGTTAGGTATGAAACTAATCACGTCCGCTTTCTGAATTCTCATTCCTTGTCATGTTCCACACCTCACGTCAGTATAGTTCTTCCCTCTTTACGCCAGCGTGCGTGAGCTAAAACGATTGCATTTAGGCCTCCACTCGTAACACGGTGTTGGCTCTTCTGCTAACACAAAACAATTAATCAATCACGCAGAGGAAACCTGAGAGGTCACGTCTGTCGATGTATTTTTCCATGTTGGCCTTCCACTTGTATTACTGCCAGTGATAAATTCCAGAAATTAAAAATAAAATGGCAAAGAAACATTAGTCCCTACCTGCCAGAAACATCCAGCACACTGCGGGATTAGGCTTTTAAGGTACGCATTTTCTTCGGCTCTGGAGGCTTCCTCTAAATTCTTAGCGGGCGTTACCTTGCCGCTTTCTGGCCGTTACTAATTACGCGAACAAACCCAGGTGACAACGCGGAAGGCGGAGATTACTGCCTGGGGAACGCCAACACGAGGAGTCGGACGGAACGCGGAGAGCGGAACGTTTCGCCCTCCGGTCAGGGGACGGGCCGGCACTGGGAGGGAATCCTTATTATCTGAATAGCGATGGCTCTCAAAGGGACGGCACAATGCGGCCGCAGACAATGGTGGGGGCGGCTCGGGAGCCACAGTGGCGCCCGCGGGTCGGTCCGCCCTCCGCCTTTGTGCTTTTGTGGCGAAGTCACGCCTGCACACAGCGTCCGACGTGAAAGCATCTTATTAGGCTGCGGACGTCCGCACTGGCCGAGTCCACCGTGTACCAGCGTGTACAAGTCGATCCACTCCGGCTGCTATCGATACGGCTGCGAAAGTTTCTTCTTAAAAAGGAACTGCGACAAGGGGCGACTTCCTGAAGTGACGTCACAAACTCGTAATAGCGCACTGCTTCATTCCGAGTTAGGGCAGGTCGTAATCGTCTCTATGGTGCATTTGGTATCTACACTGCTGGCCACCGTAAATGCAACACCAAGAAAGACAAGAGGTAGCACAACAAGATTTATTTTGTAGATAACATGTTGACCAAGTATCAAATGATTACGTTTACAGACGTCTGTGACATGTGGTTCCTGCCAGAATCAGTAGCCAAAGTAGCCGCCATTGTTGGAGATCACCGCTGCCACACGTCTCGGCATTGAGTCAAAGAGACGTTGGATGTGTTCCTGGGGTACAGCAGCCCAAGCAGCTTCCACACGTTGCCAAAGATCATCTGGTGTGGCAGCTGGGGATGTAATCTGGGTCACTCGTTGAGCAACCATGGACCACATGTTTTCTATCGGCAAAAGATCCGGAGAGCGAGCCGGCCAGGGAAGCAATTCAATCTGGTTATTGACGAAGAACCTTTGGACAATGCGTGCCACGTGTGGTCGCGCATTATCCTGTTGAAATATGGCTGTGGCCGAGCCCTGAAGGTAAGGAAGGACAACTGGCTCCAGCACCTCGGATATGTAGCGCCGGCTATTTAAAGTACCGGCAATGCGTACTAGAGGCGTGCGAGAGTAATATCCAATACCGCCCCATACCATAATACCCGGTGCAAGACCAGTGTGGCGGTGCATAATGCAGCTGTCCAGCATCCTCTCCCCACGGTGTCTCCACACTCGAATCCGACCATCGTGGTGCTGCAGACAGAAGCGTGCCTCGTCAGTAAAGACAACGTCATTCCATTCTGCCGTCCACAGCCGTCTGTCATCACACCATTGGCGACGGAGACGTCTGTGGTTCTCCGTCAATGGTAGACGAAGCAATGGACGTCTTGCGGACAGACCACTCTGCTGTAAACGGCGTCGAATGGTACGCGCAGACACTGGATGATGCGTTACAGACGCAATGTGCTGTGCTATGGTTCGGGATGTCACTGAGCGATCCGTCACTGCCATGCGCACAATTTGCCTATCAGCACGTGCAGTGGTGCACCGACGTGAATGCGATCGACCACGTCGGTCCGTCGTACCCTCCTGCATCCAACGGTCACATATCCGCATTACAGTTGTTTGGTTTCGTCCAACACGACTAGCGATTTCTCTGTATGATAATCCATAATCTCGGTAAGCCACTATCCTTCCTCTGTCGAACTCGGATACTTGATCAAAAGATGTTCGCTGTTGTCTACGAGGCATAACTGATCGTCTTGTGAAACAACCACAAGGTAAACACACGTGCCGAACGTACACTCGTCGAAATCGCCAAGCCTTAAATGGCGCTATGAGGTGGCGCCACAGGCGCGCGTGATGTGCGTCTGCGCTGAAATTGTAATCAGTTGCATATCTCATCGCTGCAAACCCATGGTGTAAATTTCACTTGATTCGGATGCTTGCTTCAGGGTGTTGCATTTACTGTGGCCAGCAGTGTATATACAGGGTGGTCAGAAAATGTGTGAAATGCTTGTAGGGATGTTACAGGGCAGGTTGTACTGAGTCATAAATGTTAAGTAAGAAATTCGATACCTTGCTCCGTTTCCGAGTTATTTAGCCAATCGGGGCGTCGCGCGCTCACACTCAAGCGGCCTGCCAGGGGCGGTGTTGCCCAACGAGTGCTTCGTCTCGTTAGCTGAGACTTGAATTTACTCGCGCGACGATCTGATTGGCTAACTTTAATGCTAAATAACTTGCAAACGGCTCAACGTATCGAATTTTTTTTGAAACATTAATATCTCAGTACAACCTGCCCCGCAACATCTCTACAAGCGTTTCAGACATTTTCTGACCACACTGTATATAAGAAACCCACGGGCACAGACAGATGCCTACGTGCCTCCTTCCACTGTCAGCCTCCAGGATCACCAGTGAAGAACATCTGAAGGTTGAACAACAAAACGTCAGGTTCATTTTTGAAGCGAATGCTTATGGAATGGAGATGATAGATAAAACTATGGCAGGGTGAAGGCAATAGGGAAGTGCAGAACGAAGCACGAAACAGTGCAGAAGGAACCACGAAACATCAGCGTACTACCATGTGTTCAAGGGGTAGCTGAACGTGTGGGCCAAGTTCTCAGCTCATAAGGTATTACACCGATTTTACCGAGCGAGGCGGCGCAGTGGTTAGACACTGGACTCGCATTCGGAAGGACGACGGTTCAATCCCGCGTCCGGCCATCCTGATTTAGGTTTTCCGTGATTTCCCTACATCGCTCCAGGCAAATGCCGGAATGGTTCCTCTGAAAGGGCACGGCCGACTTCCTTCCCCATCCTTCCCCAATCCGATGAGATCGATGACCACGCTGTCTGGTCTCCTTCCCCAAACAACCAACCAACCAACACCGATTTTTCGAAGCAGTAACAGAAAAAAAGATGCAAAGAAATTAATGATATTAGTTTCCAGTGGCCATTGATTTAAATCAGTGGAGAAAGCTGAAAATTTGTGGTGGACTGGGATTTGAACCCGGGCCTCCTACTTACTGGGCAGAAGCTTTTCGCCGATTCTCGTAAAGAGTTCTACCATGGTATGAATCCGCACTGAAGTGATCAATTGGTCGTCCTCGAGGTAGCACACTACGCTCGAACTCTTACAGGAATCGACGAAATGCAGGGCATAATAAGGAGAATAAGCAGGGGGCACTATCTCCCTAAGATGGATAAGCTGAGAATTTGGGTCTGACAAGAGGCATGCTAGGACAGTGTGTGTAGCTACGATAACCACTGTGGCCGGATGGCGCAGTGGTCAGCGCATTTGCCTAATAAGCAGGAGACCTTAGTTCGAATCCGGGTACAGCACAAATCTTTCAAGCAAAGCCCACTGGCAGCTAATTCATTGACCAAGACAAAAAAAAAAGTCTTGGTCCATAGTGGCTGCAGGATCAAAATGGTGCATGTTCTTTCGGACAAACTCCACAAACATAGAACAAGACATGTTCTTAGGCCAACCAAAGATGCAGTTGACAATTTACATGCTGCTGAAATTTACGAAACGGATGCGAATGTGGACTCGCGTATGTAGGCGAGACGAGGCGACCCATTAGCACACGGGTATCTCAGCGTGAGAGATATAGCCGACTAAGACAACGCCGCCCGAAGTGGCCGTGCGGTTAAAGGCGCTGCAGTCTGGAACCGCAAGACCGCTACGGTCGCAGGTTCGAATCCTGCCTCGGGCATGGATGTTTGTGATGTCCTTAGGTTAGTTAGGTTTAACTAGTTCTAAGTTCTAGGGGACTAATGACCTCAGAAGTTGAGTCCCATAGTGCTCAGAGCCATTTGAACCATTTTTTTGACTAAGACAACACACCAAGTAAGTGGTGGCAGAACAGCAAGATGATTATGGCAAACAGATGGAATTTTGAGATGCCGGCCGCCTGGGGAACAAGCCTCTTACCCGTTTCCCATTCGCCTACTTCCATCAGAGGCAACCAATAAAGCAAACGTCAATCGTGAACTTCTGTTTCCACCAATGAAAGGAAATGATACAAACAGCAATAGAGGACATCAAACATCCTTCAGCCTCATCTTCAATAGCCTATCCGAGTTTGATAACAGCCTCTTCCGCCAGTACATAAGAACCAAAACTTTTCTCATTCAGCAGTTAGCGAAAACGACACCCTGAAGAAGACCACTTGCAATAGAGCCGAAATGTCGGAAGTTTTACATTTTGATACTACGTTCACAGACCGAGAAGAATTTTATTGACTGACAGTAGTCGCTGAAGCTTACCGTTACGTAAATTGAGTGCATCGTTTTTATAAGAGATATAGGACGTTGAAATTTGGATGAAAACCAAGTCATACCTGTGTGACTGATGATTTGTCTACAAACTCGATTTTCACAGACATCTATTTTTCTCATTACTTCGTGTCTGTGCTTTGGACCCTTGTGGTTCTCAGTGCCTCATACTTCGCAAGAAATATGTATACGATGTTTTCATCACCAACCAGATAACAGGAGCCGATGACTGTTGGACAGATCACCAATTTATTCCAACCGACATGCATTTGTCTCCTTCCCCCCCCCCCCCCGCACCACCACCACCACCCTCCTCCTCAAGGCGAAAACAAAAGCACTGTAGACCACATTTGATACTGAGATGTTTGGTAAACCAGAATATGCCTCAAAGTACAGAAAACAACTTCTATAGCACTGTCTGAGGAATGTCATCATGATGTAACGCAACAGTGGAGAACTTGAAAGTCACTGTTCTGGATGTCTGCAAAGAGGCATTAGCATTTAAGACCAGGTAACGTCAGTACAGGTTTGATGAAAATGATCAAATTGAAGCAGTGATCTCAGAGAAGACAAAAGTTCTAGAAGCATGGTGAAAGGACGTGAACTCCATCACTAAGAAAGAAGTCTTCCGTCCTGCCGTGCACTGAAGAATGCGTGGTGGATAACAAGACCTAAGGACCGATGACCTTTGTAGTCTGGTCCCTTCGACCCCCACAAACCAACCAACAAGAGCTAAAGAGTTACAACATCTCGCAGGCAATGATATCGGACAATTGTCACAAGCCACAAAAACAATTTATGGTCCAGCCGCCTTTGGTAGATATCCACTTTGATTCAGTGACATGCGAACTCTTCAGCAGATCAATGCGATATCATGGTGTAAGGAATATTTTAAAGGACTGAGATAAGACTTAGTTTCTGATGAACACGTATACAACATAATAGGACAAGCGTCCATGAAAGAATTCGACTTCCCACCAACATTAAATGGAGTGTGCTGTCAATTAAGCAGAGTAACACGAGGTCACTGGTCCTGGTGGTACGCCAGCGAAAGCTCTCGAAGAAGGTGGTGAGGGACTCATGAAACACACACACGAACTGGACTCTAAAGAAATGCCTCCTAATTTCATAATTAATCTGGTGATTCTCATGTTTATGACAGGAGAACGCACCAACTGCAATAAATACCGCGGATTATCGTTTTTGTCTAGTTTGGGAAAGTTTGTTACTCGAATCTCGCAAATCAAGAAATTAGTATCAGAGGACTAGCGTGGCTCGAGTCGTTCTACAGGAACCACCGATATGGTATTGACAGCTCGTCAGTTTTAGGATAAATTCAGGGAGCAAAATAGCATTCTTTACGTTGTTTTATTGACCTCACTAAAGCATTTGACTCCATAAATAGTGAAACTTTACGGAATAATTTAGATTTGGTTTCCGACAGTAGTTTATTGCCATCCTGAAATGTCTCTACACGGATTGACAGCAGCTGCTACTGGTAACGACTCTGCTGGAGAGCCGCTCCATATCAGTACCGATATTAAGGAAGAATGTGAGTGTACCCTCATGCCATTTTCCTTGTACGTTGCCGCCGCCGTACAGTTAGTCAAAGAAGATTTTCCTCCAGGAATACAGTTAATTTACGTAAGGGATAAGAAACTGTTCAATCTGATCCATTTAAGTGAAACGTTTACTATTCGTTAATTGAGTTTCAGTGTGTTGATGACAATCCATTTGCAAAGAATGGTTCAAATGGCTCTGAGGTCATCAGTTCCCCACAACTTAGAACTACTTAAACCTAACTAAACTAAGGACATCACACACATTCATGCCCGAGGCAGGATTCGAACCCACGACCGTAGCGGTCGCGCGGTTCCAGACTGAAGCGCCTAGAGCCGCTCGGCCACAACGGCCGGCACATCAGGGAATGACTTCCATGGTACTAGAGGGAGCTGTAGAAGGCAAAAACTGTATTTGAAGAGAGAGATGGGAATAAATCCAGCAAATAATTGAGGATGTAGGTTGCAAGTGCTACTCAGGGATGAAGAGGTTGGCACAGGACAAGAATTCTTGTCGGGCCGTACCAAACCAGTCAAAAGACTGATGACTAAAAAAAAAAGTTCTGGATGTCAGAGGGCATGGTTTTTTGTACTACCTTTAATTACACTCTCCGCTCCACTCCCACTGTCTGATGTAGGAACTGTACAGTGGCGCGCTTTTTCCTGAATCTTCAGCGACTTTATATATGGTCACTTTTTAGAGAGTGGTCCTTTTGGGTCTTGAATCAAGGTACAGTTTAAACTGTAAAATTGCTTAATTTATTTATTTGAGCTACGTTATGTTAGGGAAGTGATTCACAATCACTGTTTGATTCCTGTTAGTTAACTGTACGTACTGAATGTAACTAAATATGGTGTCTTTTGTTCCTTCTGAAACCACTACTCCATGTGTACTTTGTTCAAAGTGATTGTTTTGAAGTGCTGCCTTTCTATAAGTTTGATTGGGTATTATCTCACAAACCATCTGAGAAACATGTTGAATCCCATCTTCTTTTAACTAGTAACCACTGTGTCCAATATTCCAGTCTTTGTTCGTTCAATCACCACGTGTTCCCCAGGCGGAACCGAACTGACCACGAAACAGTCAAGTGTTGGGTGCAAGTATCTGAAGCAACTATCCCTCGCTCATTCACGGTATCTATTCATGTATTCTATATGCGTTTTAGAGAAATACATAATCTATCTGTAATTTCTCGCACCTAGAGAGTGTGAACCAAACCTCGTGTTCTCGACCTGATAGCTCTCATTTAATTCTGCCATAGACGTAGTGGAACACATAACTGCGGGCCCATTAAATACGTGCATGAGCGGAGAATTTTCCTTCGTTTCCCCTTTTTTTTTTAGTTTTCAATGGTACGTCCGTGAGGACATGCCTCAGGCATGATACTTTTCCCGCCCCGTTTGTTCTCTCAACGTCTTCACGGGAGCAGACTGTAGAAGTATATGTTAACCACTCTCTGTTGATATGTGCGCATGGATTAAATACCCCTTGCCCCATCCTTTGTGTTTCTTCGCCGTCTCGAATACGAGGCGCCATCTGAAGTGGGACGACCACATAATATTAACCACGAGTAAGGCAGATGTCAGATGAGGTTGGAAGAACCCTCAAGAAATTTAGTCCATCAACAGAGAAAGTAGCTTACAAAACTCTCGTTCAACCAATACTCAAGTATTGCTCGTTAGTGTGATAAATTAGAAAAGATAGAAAATAGAAAAGATACAAAGAAGAGCGGCACGTTTCCTTAGGTTCATTTAGTAAGAGCGACAGAGTGACAGAGATAGTCAGCAAACGCTGCAAGGAAGGCATTCGGCGTAGTGTCAATGTTTCCCATGCCTTCTATTCTGATATGCACAAAGTAACCCTCCAATTAATGAGCTGTCATGAGACGGATACGAAACTTAAATTATTTGTCCCTGTTTGTATCATGAATACTGTTTCTGAACGTGTTTCAAAATTTATGTCAATGGCATTTCCATGTATCGTTATAATCAACAGTAATCATATATGGTCAAAGAACCTTCTTTTCTCTTTGAATATTTCTTTCGTACCAAGTAACACCAATATCCATCCACTCCTATTTGCGTATCCCCAAGTGTCTACGTGATCGGAATATATGTGTGCCCTGAAAATAGAATAAGATTCAAATTAAGGAGTGTTCAACTAAATTAACGCTTACCCTCATTCACAATGTCACTTACCACTACGTGTGTGGTTAACGATACCCAAATAATTTTAGTGAAACATTATTAACCTCGTTTATTGACCCACATTCATTAACAGAAGTTCATTTCATTGAACAAGCATGTTATTTGGTGAGCATAAAGTAGCCGGAAGTTCATGGTTATCACTCCAATTCACGAATA
Source organism: Schistocerca nitens (assembly GCF_023898315.1). Taxonomy (NCBI): domain Eukaryota; kingdom Metazoa; phylum Arthropoda; class Insecta; order Orthoptera; family Acrididae; genus Schistocerca; species Schistocerca nitens. The sequence goes on from NC_064614.1 coordinate 28,843,519, forward strand.
GACGCCCTTTAAGCGTAGCATGGTAAAAGAAGCCAATATCCTCCTTTCATTAGACGTCTATTTCTACGATTAAAAGCAAAGTTATTGAAAAACCCCATTTCAGCGTGGTGTCAATAGTGAATGGAACAGGTTGAACCGGAGAAAGATTTTTTTTTCCAAATCTAAAACAATCTCAACGATCACGAGATTAGTATATCCACACGGATTGTCGATTTGAGAATCTGCTGGTGGGAACTCGTTTTTTAATAAACGAAACATCTTATTGTAGTATTATACAGATCCCACTTCAACAAGTGAGCCAAAGTGCACAGGCTGCAGTCTATCAGGACATGTATCTACGGCATCTTCCTACGCTTTCATCGCGGAACCACAAGCGCTACATACCTTGCTAAGCTCGGTATTACTTTCCACTTTACCTAAGTGCTACCTGATCCCATTGGCTCCGCTGTGAACGTTAGCGTGTCAGCTACTGAGGATAAAGCGATCCTGTTTTATATAGAGGGTGATTCCAGAAGCAGTTTAAAACTTTACTTGCTTACAGAATTTTATTGAGAAGGCTGAGACAGGCAGTTCAGATGCAATCTTGTAGCAAAATACTGCAAGTTTCATCCCATACATTCACTTTAACTTTGAGTCTAACGTTCACTTTAGCTTAATGTGACTTCCTCCATTGGTCGTACAGCAAAAGTTCCCTCTGGGGTCAATTTCTTGTCACACTTCACTTAGCATATCTGGCATCACTTATGCAGCTGCGCCAGTAGTTCGACCTCCTACCTCTTGGAGACGCACTGGTAAGTGATTGAAACTTTTGCTACTAAATGCCACCTTAACTACACGACTTCAGTTTACTAGTGGAGGAGTTTGGTACTACAATAATAAGTGCTTCAAACTTCAAGCAATTTGTTACAAGATGGCATCTTAAGCACATCCCAGAGACGTCTCAACAAAATTCTATATGTAAGCGAAGTTGTGAAGTCCTTTTAGCATCACTGAAAGGATTCTGCGTGGCTTCAGGGTGAAACAGGTTCAGACTGTTTCAGGCTCTCTAGTCCAATTAGCCTTATTAATACAGAGGGATGTTTTTAACGGATCACACAGAGATGAACAGATGCACTACAGCTTAAGTTCAGAACGGCTAAGGTTCTAACGAAAATAGTCGCAGAAGTCCAACTTCCCTGAGAAAGGGAGCACATATCCAAGAACTTTGGCCTCAATAAATCTATCGCAGCAGTATTTTCAGACATAAAACAATTTACGATACAGCCTGGAGACATTTCAACGCAAACCAAAAACCAAACATCACAATCCACTGTGTAAAACTGATATAGTTGCTTCGTTGAAATGATGATGGGAACCAGTGAAAGTAGGATTAAATTCAGACACTAAAATAACAACAACTGGCGTATCGTAGGGATTTGTTTCATCACAAAACATATCTACTGAATACATCGATATTTTCATAGAGGGAAACGTGAACATAGCGCAGTTTGCGGAAGGTGTAGCTTTCCTTACAAAAGGACTGTGTTGAATTGAAAAGTCTTTGAGCTATTTCATAAGATGACATGCAAAAAATTGGTTCAAATGGCTCTGAGCACTATGGGACTCAACTGCTGAGGTCATTAGTCCCCTAGAACTTAGAACTAGTTAAACCTAACTAACCTAAGGACATCACAAACATCCATGCCCGAGGCAGGATTCGAACCTGCGACCGTAGCGGTCTTGCGGTTCCAGACTGCAGCGCCTTTAACCGCACAGCCACTTCGGCCGGCTGATGACATGCAGAATACTAATTCCGTTGCCCCAAGTTGGGCACTAAAGGTTAGTGAATCCTTCAGAACTGTGTCATATTACATAGCACGCAAATTACCAATGAGATAGCCAATAATTAAGCGACATCAATAATATAGTGAACTCAAACTGCAAGGCTTTATGTCGATAAGGGATTGATAAGCGAATGGAACAGGTTACTTAGATGAACAAAACGTGAAGTATGACGGAGCCCCAGATTCGAATCCCAGCCGGGTCAAGGATTTTCTCCGCCCGGGGACTGAGTGTTTGTGTTGTCTTTATCTCTTCATCATCATTCAGGATATGGCGGGCGCTGAGAAACACACAGTTCAGCACCTCACAAACCATTTTCTTCTTCATCATCATGAAAACATGAAGTATTGGTTTTATTATAGTACTTTTTCTGCACAAAATTACAAATCTCAGATCTTATTTGACCAGACGTGCAGAAGACTCAGTTACTAAGGGGAAGGGGGAGGGAATGAATCATCTGACTATTCTTCGTCCTCATTCATCTTGTTGTGATGACGTTGGCAGACGCTGGGTCGGTACGGCGCTTCGGCAACACATCGGCGACCCGCGGCTTTACAGCGAGCCCTAAGTATGGTCTCTGCGCTGTCACCGTGTGTTGCTCATGAGCGATATCCTGGTCTGGGCAAGAAGATGTTAGACTAAAGTGCGCGTTATTTACGACGGCGGCCGAGTTTAGGTTCGTTCTGCGCATCTGACGTCACAAAACTCAGTCAGCCAATGAACAGAGAACGACGTTGCCAGAGCTCGACTGCAGTGCAGACCACGGACGAGTGTCTTCAGTTTTAGGAACGTTCAGTCATAAATAAAGTAATTGAACAAAAGCAATGTCCTGATAGCAGACTTTCTTTTATAGAAAGTTTGGAAAAAGCATTCTTTATACCAATTGCTTCATATTCTATTAATTAATTAAACCAAACAAGCAATAAGCCTCCTAATTCAGGTGGTAGCAAGGACAGGTGTTTGTATCATTCTCACTAACCGCTTTTTCGCAATAAAGAACAGTGGTAATTGTTTATTTCCTATTGAACTTCGACGAAACGTGAGTAATTCATAGTCATACCAACAGTGTTTGTCGGTATTTTGCGTGATATTTTAAAGTCCTCCGGGAGATAAATGGAATGACGAGCTGTGTTAGCGTAATGGTTAAAGTGTTCAGTCTGCTTTCGGCTGCGGTGGGGCGAGGACGTCCGCTGCGCCCCGCCGTGCGCGACCGTGAGCGCTTGTTTGTGTTTACCTTCTCGCGGCGCGAGTTGTATTTGTTCCAAGTTCAGTGCGATTATGGCACACACATGGCGCCACGATACGATCAAAATTACTTTCCAACCAGATCACGCGCGTCCTCGAGCCTATGAAATAGAACAGTTCATACGCGACGATCTACGTTTAGATCCGGCGACTGTCGTCGGAATACATTTTTCTATAACGGCGAGCGTGGTTTATGTTAAAATGACCAGTGCAGAGGTCTGCGCGACAGTGGTTTCTAAATACACGAACTCTCTCCGATTCAAACATTCTGACGGGCATATCGGTGCAGTGACGGTGGATCATGCAGGCATGGGCCTAAGGACTGTAAGAGTTTTTGAGCTGCCCTTCGAGGTCCCAGAGGAAGTTGTCAAAGACGCCTTCCGACCATATGGCAATCTTATCAGCCACGTTGCAGAAAAGTGGCAAACTTTCTCGACGTATAAGGTCTACAATGGTGTGCGCCAAATTAAACTTGAGCTCAAGAAACATGTGCCGTCCTATTTGAACATCGGTGGCTGTCGTGCAATCATCATGTACGACGGTCAACCGCGTACCTGTTCCGGATGTGGGCAGGAAGGCCATGTTCGATCGAGCTGCTTACAACGTAGAATTACGCAGATACCAGTGGGAGACTCCGTTTCCCCGACGGGGACGACAATCCTGCCCCTCACGTACGCTCAGACGACGATGCGCACCATAGTTGAGGACGAAACGGGCGGTCAGACACATCCATCGACGCCAGAAGTACCAAGGGAGGAAGAGGAAGGACCCTCGGTGCCAACCCATATGCCGCCCCCTCCACAGCAACAACAGCAGCAACAGTCCCACGGACTCCAGACGCAACATAACATTCAGAACGCGATGGACGTGGACGCGAACATTGTCCCGACCGCGGCTTTCCTAGCTGAAGGTGATACGACGCTGGATTGCCTCCCACATTCGGATACGGATGTCCACGTTCGAAAGCAACGTACGCCCCGACGACGCAAGCGACGTCGGCGGACCCCTTCTGACGATTGCCTCCTACACACGGCCGGTCAAGAAGGTGACATCTCATCAGACAGCATGGATGCTGCGCCTGCTGAGGATCTAAGTGGTGTAGACGGTTCACTTGCCCATACTACGAGTGCCCAGTTACTTCTTGCACCACAAACGCGGCAGGTCGCGTCGATGGACGGCGATCCGTCTACCTCTACCAAAGACGACGTACGTGAGAGAGATTTAGGTGCCGATCAGCCACACAGCATCGTGTTGCACCCACTGTGGTCGGACGATGTTGAGGAACTTCCTGAAGAGGGCACGGGTGACAGGGGAGGGGGCGGCATTGGGGATGCCACTACTAGCGTGAACGACTCATAATTTGTAACGGGTTTGGTGGGTCCGGCATCTCTTGCGGTTAACTTTTATTGCCATGGCGTCTACCCTAGGTGAAGAGGCACGGCATCACACCTTTCGCCTTGCCACAATCAATATCAACGCGATAAGGGCACCACACAAACTGACAATGCTACAACGCATGCTTGATGCGGCGGACATCGACGTGGCCCTCTTACAGGAAGTATGTGTCGCTAGTTTCCCTGACTTCTACGGATATACCGCCCACATCTCCCACGCCTCTTCTACCGATTGTGGTGTGGCTGTTCTGCTACGGGACGGTTTGGCGGCTACGGACGTACTGTACTTACCGAGTGCAAGAGCCATGGCAGTAACTGTCAACGGTGTACGACTCATCAATGTATATGCCCCTTCAGGATCAGGGAGACGGAGAGATCGGGCCCGCTTTTTTTCGGAAGATATTACGCGTCTATTTATGGGCCACATAGACGATATGGTGATCGGAGGAGATTTTAACTGTACATTATCTCCATCTGATCAGCAGCCACATCACGTCCCGTGTGCGGAATTGGAAATGCTAGTGCGTGACCTCCACCTGATTGACACGTGGCGCCACATCCATGGCCCAGCTCCTGGTTACACCCATTATACAAGCCATTCATCAAGTCGGTTGGACAGGATTTACGTCACAAGCACCCTTTCGACGGCGACGAGAGGAGCAGAGCTCTGGCCCACTGCATTCACCGACCACACAGCCTATATTTGCACCATTGCCCTCAAACCTGCACGTGTGTGGCGCAGTAGGCCCCCCTGGAAACTGAACGTCGCCCATTTGGACGAGCCGGCATGTAAAGGTGCTGTCGAAGAGTCGTGGAACGCGTCCTTACGGCGTCGTGGTCGTTACCGATCGACCCTCAGTTGGTGGATTGAGTGTGCGAAGCCTGCTCTTAGACGCACCTTCATGGCTTACGGCCGGGAAGCAGCGGCTTGGAGGAGGAGCACGGAAAACTTTTATTACACCGTCCTACTGGAATGTCTTGCTATGGAGCCCTCACCTGACAGGCAGATCACAGTCAATCGCGCGAAAGCGCGGCTCGTCTCCTTAGCACGCCGTCATTTACAAGGCGCTGTTATACGGTCGCGTGCTCCAGACATGATACAATCAGAAAGGCCATCTATGCACCACGTGCTCATGGAACGCAGGAGGCGCCGTAGGGCACTGGTAACCGACATGATAACAGACGACGGTCGACATGTGGTAGAACAAGCAGATATAGCAGAAGCCTTCTATGGGCATTACGCTCAACTTTATTCAGCAGTGCTACCTGATATGGCGACGGTAGACACCGTTTCAGCACATGTCCACGGTACAGTTCCACCAGACATGGTACCGACTTTACTGGGAGAAGTGACAGAAGAGGAAGTGCTCGACGCCATTGGTAAAGGTGCTCCCCATAAATCACCAGGAATCGATGGGTTACCATTAGAGTTCTATCGAGCCTTTAAACAACTGTTGCTACCGTGTTTGATTGAAATTTGCCAGGAATTGATGTCCCCGGGTATAACATTGCCTGCACCATTCTTGGAAGGTCTGATTGTCCCCATCCATAAGCCGAAGGGACGGAATCATGTCCGCGACTATCGTCCCTTAACGTTATTAAACAGCGACTTCAAGATCTTTTCGAGGCTGCTATCAGAACGTATTCGCGGCACACTATTGCACGTCTTGTCCGGCGATCAGACGTCCTTGGGGGGACCCAACAACATCAGAACTGCGTTATGTCGTTACAGAGATCTCATCTCCCTCGCACGGGTGAGACGTTTGCCGGCTGCCCTCGCGTCTATCGACTTTAGCCAGGCTTTTGACCGTGTGGGCCACACTTTCCTCACGGCCGTTCTACGGCGCATGGAATACCCCGACCCCTTTATCACAGTGTTGACACGCCTACTACATGGTGCAACTTCTCGAGTTCTTGTCAATGGAAGACTGACGGCACCCATGCCGATCCGCCGATCAGTTCGACAGGGATGTCCATTATCAACATTGTTATTTGCATTGGCCTTAGAACCCTTGTTGTGTGGTCTCCGAGACAGGCTCACTGGGATACAGTTCGGCGGCTCCATCTATCGCTGCACCGCATATGCGGATGATTTGATGATCGTCATACGAGGAGCTGACGATATGGCCGCGGCTTTGGACTGGATTGCAACGTACGGTACAGCTTCTGGTAGCCAAATCAACGTTGACAAGTCCGTCGCCTTGAGCATCGGGATTGGGCTACCGCAGGAACACATTGCCCCCTTACGCTTCAGTGATACTGTACGCTGCTTGGGCTTAGATCTCATGAACGACATGCGACGCGCGACGACGCTCAATTATCGACGCCTTCTTCACCAAATTCGGGCCGGAATTGCAAATCAGCGCTTGCGATCCCTCAACATCGTTCAGCGGGCGTATTATGCCAATGTATACCTTGCGTCCCGCATACCGCATGTCGCCCAAACGCTACCCATTCCGAAGCCCTTGGCTCGTAGCATCATTATGGCAGCGCTGGGATACTTCGTCACCGCTGGTATGTTACTGAAGATCAGATAGGTATCTCTTACCCTCCCCAAGGAAAAAGGTGGTCTCGGCCTAGTTAACGTCCATGATAGGGCCATTGCCCTCTATGTTAGCTCACATTTATGTCTGCTGCGCCGTTGTCCTACGAGCCTCACGAGTCTGCTTCTGACGGCGCTACGTCCTGCTTCACTAAGAGCGCCGGTGCCACTACAGGACATCCCAGCGCCCCTCTTTTATATAGGACGGTTCTATTTAGAACAAAGTTATTGCAGTGTCGCGCTCACGACACCACAAATGGCCACAACTCGACGCCTATATCATGACATGCTGCAACGCCGCCCCCTAAATGTGGTTGAACTAAAATATCCTGACGTACGGTGGCGCGTGGTGTGGAAGACTGTACACGATGCCATGCTCGATTCCGATGTTGTTTCTCAATGGTACGTCGTCGTTAATGGGAAGTTCGTGACGCAAGAACGTCTCTACAATATCCACATGGCAGAATCTCCCAATTGTGTGGGTTGTAATACAGTAGATTCTGACGAGCACCGCCTCAGCTGTGGAGAGGCGGAACCGGTTTGGCGCCTAGTGCGGCAGACGCTGGCTTATCTCTTGCGAGTTAGGCCGGAGCATATATCTGCACGCACGTTATTGTTTCCGGATGAGACATTTTACCCCAAGACTCGAACCAACTCTGTCACCTGGATGCGTGGACATGCAGTCCATTACCTCTGTCGTGACGGACACAAGGATTTCCATGACTTCTGGTTCTATTTGCAAGAAAGACATCATGCTATTTCCGGGCATACCAGATATCGACAGTGCTTCGCAAACTACCTATGGAGTGCCTTTCACAGCCCGCCGTGTAGCTGGAATGTTCCAGGCAGTGGCAGATGAGGTCAGAACGAACTGCAAACGACCATATATTGAGCAATCTTATAAGTGGGCGCAGTCGCTGGGAAGCCTCACTACGACGTGGTAGCTTTCTTTTCATGCTATTTATGTTTCATATCATCGATGGCGTCTTCATTCTGTTTTAGTTTTCCAGGCTTGGTTAAACAAATAAAATTTAATAAAGTATTATACCCTTTCCTTTCTTCTTTTATTTTATTTTTTTATGCAGAGTTCAGAGGCATATTTAATTTTTGTTCGTTGGCGTAACCTGAAGTGGCGTCGTACGGCCGTCCTAGTTAGCTTTAGGATTAAAGTGGCGGTGGTACTAGCTTTGTTTTTATTTTTAGGCTAGATAGGTTTTTGGGGGTAGTATGGGTGATAGGGGCCAACGCCTGAAGTGGAAGAGGTAATTTTCTTACTTTATTAAAAAAATAAATAAAACAATAATAAAAAAATAAAAAAATAAAAAAAAGTTCTAGGAAAAAAAGTGTTTGGTTGCTTAGCGAAAGGTTTCGAGTTCAAACCTTGTTCGGTGCGTAATATTTTCTTTACAAAAAAAAAAAAAGTGTTTGGCTGCTAAGTGAAAGGTTCTGAGTTCAAACCCTGTTCAGTTCTTGATATTTTTCTTATTTAAAAACAATATCGAAGTGTCTTACTTCATGAATTTTATTCGTTTGAATGTAATTTTTGAAATTTTTAGTGGCAACTAAAATCGACCATACAGAAAGTATACGCTATGGACTTTTACCTCTGCAAACTCTTCAAAATTTCGTGCAATGTTTTACTACATCTAATGCTGCACAATAACGGCTTTGAACATCGAAACAAAATTAAGTCATTTATGGGGGGAAGGTATCAGTCAAGAAGATGTGTAAAAATCAAATTTTTGGGCCAAATAGTTTTTGTGAAATCGAATGATAAAAAATGTGTCAAAGCAGTCGAAATACCATGTGTCTGCACAGGCGAGCAGTGGAGTGATGACAAAATCGCGCACAGCGCGGAATGCGGGGAGCACGTCTCTATAGCAGCGAAAGGGTTAATGCGGCCGTGGTGGCTTCACTTCATAAACTGCGCGCTCCCCTCCTAAACGTAAGTTTGCGAGCTATACTATGGCGCTGCTTCTCTTGGCGCGTACAGCTGGCAACACAGCAATCTCCCGCGTCTGGGCAGGCATGCGCGAGCCGCCAAGATAAAAGAATTGAACTATAGCAACTGTAGTGGTCAGTCGAGTGCTTCATTCCCAACCACCGGTTCTGTAAAGATTCGTCAGTTTAACATTGAACAGGGAAGAATCATGAAGTGACAATGGCGTTAGTCTGGGAGTTAGTATAAGATTCAAAGTCAGCATACTAAGGAGGCTAAGGAGGCTGAGTAGGCGAAGGATGGAAGAGCCGCCATGTCCTCTTGATTCCGCACTGTCTCAATGACTCTCCATTCACTTCTCTCACTCTGCTAAACTTACCAGTTCCTCGAATTTTTCCTCCTCTCGGCGTTGTTCAAAAATGGTTCAAATGGCTCTGAGCACTATGGGACTTAACATCTGAGGTCATCAGTCCCCTAGAACTTAGAACTACTTGTGCCTAACTAACCTAAGGACATCACAGACAGCCGGCCGCGGTGGCCGTGCGGTTCTAGGCGCTCCAGTCCGGAGCCGCGCTGCTGCTACGGTCTCAGGTTCGAATCCTGCCTCGGGCATGTATGTGTGTGATGTCCTTAGGTTAGTTAGGTTTAAGTAGTTCTAAGTTCTAGGGGACTGATGACCACAGCAGTTGAGTCCCATAGTGCTCAGAGCCATTCGAACCATTCGACATCACAGACATCCATGCCCGATGCATGATTCGAACCTGCGACCGTAGCAGTAGCGCGGTTCCGGACTGAAGTTCCTAGAACCTCTCGGCCACAGCGGGCGGCTCGGTGTTATTGGAACACTATATTGGCATTATCGCCCAGTGACTGATCGTAGTTTCACTGCCATGTCTCCCACTGCAAAGTGGAACTTTCCTACTTGCGTGCACTGGTATGTGACACGAGAATTGGTGGTTTCTCTCGTTTTCACTGTCAATACTGTTCCCAGCGTTGGTTGTACACTGTTCCGATGTTTTTCTGCATTCTTTAGCTGATATGAAAGCAGCGACAACATTTCTTTGTAACAGCTATCTGTACGTGAGGCCTGGACGGTCTCATGCTTGTCCTTTGTCTGAGAATGTGCTGGCGTTCGTGGTTTACAAGCACATTCTTACTTTACGGAGAACATCTGTTATAAGGAGGCTGAGTTCCTCTCACCTCCCAGTGCGAATTCTTGGCGCTTTGCGTCTACGCTGTTAGGGGTTCATTGTTATCTGCACGCTTCTCATCTACATCTACATCTACATCTATACTCCGCGAGCCACCTTACGGTGTGTGGCGGAGGGTACTTATTGTACCACTATCTGATCCCCCCTTCCCTGTTCCATTCACGAATTGTGCGTGGGAAGAACGACTGCTTGTAAGTCTCCGTATTTGCTCTAATTTCTCGGATCTTTTCGTTGTGATCATTACGCGAGACATATGTGGGCGGTAGTAATATGTTGCCCATCTCTTCCCGGAATGTGCTCTCTCGTAATTTCGATAATAAACCTCTCCGTATTGCGTAACGCCTTTCTTGAAGTGTCCGCCACTGGAGCTTGTTCAGCATCTCCGTAACGCTCTCGCGCTGACTAAATGTCTCCATGACGAATCGCGCTGCTTTTCGCTGGATCATGTCTATCTCTTCTATTAATCCAACCTGGTAAGGGTCCCATACTGATGAGCAATACTCAAGAATCGGACGAACAAGCGTTTTGTAAGCTACTTCTTTCGTCGATGAGTCACATTTTCTTAGAATTCTTCCTATGAATCTCAACCTGGCGCCTGCTTTTCCCACTATTTGTTTTATGTGATCATTCCACTTCAGATCGCTCCGGATAGTAACTCCTAAGTATTTTACGGTCGTTACCGCTTCCAATGATTTACCACCTATGGCATAATCGTACTGGAATGGATTTCTGCCCCTATGTATGCGCATTCTATTACATTTATCTACGTTTAGGGAAAGCTGCCAGCTGTCGCACCATTCATTAATCCTCTGCAGGTCTTCCTGGAGTACGTACGAGTCTTCTGATGTTGCTACTTTCTTGTAGACAACCGTGTCATCTGCAAATAGCCTCACGGAGCTACCGATGTTGTCAACTAAGTCATTTATGTATATTGTAAACAATAAAGGTCCTATCACGCTTCCTTGCGGTACTCCCGAAATTACCTCTACATCTGCAGATTTTGAACCGTTAAGAATGACATGTTGTGTTCTTTCTTCTAGGAAATCCTGAATCCAATCACAAACCTGGTCCGATATTCCGTAAGCTCGTATTTTTTTCACTAAACGTAAGTGCGGAACCGTATCAAATGCCTTCCTGAAGTCCAGGAATACGGCATCAATCTGCTCGCCAGTGTCTACGGCACTGTGAATTTCTTGGACAAATAGGGCGAGCTGAGTTTCACATGATCTCTGTTTGCGGAATCCATGTTGGTTATGATGAAGGAGATTTGAATTATCTAAGAACGTCATAATACGAGAACATAAAACATGTTCCATTATTCTACAACAGATTGACGTAAGCGAAATAGGCCTATAATTATTCGCATCTGATTTATGACCCTTCTTGAAAATGGGAACGACCTGCGCTTTCTTCCAGTCGCTAGGTACTTTACGTTCTTCCAGAGATCTACGATAAATTGCTGATAGAAAGGGGGCAAGTTCTTTAGCATAATCACTGTAGAATCTTGGGTATCTCGTCTGGTCCGGATGCTTTTCCGCTACTAAGTGATAGCAGTTGTTTTTCAATTCCGATATCGTTTATTTCAATATTTTCCATTTTGGCGTCCGTGCGGCGGCTGAAGTCAGGGACCGTGTTACGATTTTCCGCAGTGAAACAGTTTCGGAACACTGAATTCAGTATTTCTGCCTTTCTTCGGTCGTCCTCTGTTTCGGTGCCATCGTGGTCAACGAGTGACTGAATAGGGGATTTAGATCCGCTTACCGATTTTACATATGACCAAAACTTTTTAGGGTTCTTGTTTCGATTGTTTGCCAATGTTTTATGTTCGAATTCGTTGAATGCTTCTCTCATTGCTCTCTTTACGCTCTTTTTCACTTCGTTCAGCTTTTCCTTATCAGCTATGATTCGACTACTCTTAAACCTATGATGAAGCTTTCTTTGTTTCCGTAGTACCTTTCGTGCATGATTGTTATACCACGGTGGATCTTTCCCCTCGCTTTGGACCTTAGTCGGTACGAACTTATCTAAGGCGTACTGGACGATGTTTCTGAATTTTTTCCATTTTTGTTCCACATCCTCTTCCTCAGAAATGAACATTTGATGGTGGTCACTCAGATATTCTGCGATTTGTGCCCTATCACTCTTGTTAAGCAAATATATTTTCCTTCCTTTCTTGGCATTTCTTATTACACTTGTAGTCATTGATGCAACCACTGACTTATGATCACTGATACCCTCTTCTACATTCACGGAGTCGAAAAGTTCCAGTCTATTTGTTGCTATGAGGTCTAAAACGTTAGCTTCACGAGTTGGTTCTCTAACTATCTGCTCGAAGTAATTCTCGGACAAGGCAGTCAGGATAATGTCACAAGAGTCTCTGTCCCTGGCTCCAGTTCTGATTGTGTGACTATCCCATTCTATACCTGGTAGATTGAAGTCTCCCCCTATTACAATAGTATGATCACGAAACTTCTTCACGACGTTCTGCAGGTTCTCTCTGAGGCGCTCAACTACTACGGTTGCTGATGCAGGTGGTCTATAGAAGCATCCGACTATCATATCTGACCCACCTTTGATACTCAACTTAACCCAGATTATTTCACATTCGCATTCGCTAATAACTTCACTGGATATTATTGAATTCTTTACTGCTATAAATACTCCTCCACCATTGGCGTTTATCCTATCCTTGCGGTATATATTCCATTCTGTGTCTAGGATTTCGTTACTGTTCACTTCCGGTTTTAACCAACTTTCCGTTCCTAATACTATATGCGCACTATTTCCTTCAATAAGCGATACTAATTCAGGAACCTTGCCCTGGATACTCCTGCAGTTTACCAATATTACGTTAACTTTTCCTGTTTTTGGTCTCTGAGGACGGACGTTCTTTATCAACGATGCTGATGTTCTCTCTGGTAAGCCGTCAGGTATTTTATCGTTTCGCCCAAGGGGGGGTCCCTCTAACCTAAAAAACCCCCGTGTGCACGCCACACGTACTCTGCTACCCTAGTAGCTGCTTCCGGTGTGTAGTGCACGCCTGACCTGTCTAGGGGGGCCCTACAGCTCTCCACCCAATAACGGAGGTCGATGAATTTGCAACCATTATAGTCGCAGAGTCGTCTGAGCCTCTGGTTTAGACCCTCCACACGGCTCCAAACCAGAGGACCGCGATCGACTCTGGGCACTATGCTGCAGATATTAAGCTCAGCTTGCACTCCGCGTGCAATGCTGGTTGTCTTCACCAAATCAGCCAGCCGCCGGAAGGAACCAAGGATGGCCTCAGAACCCAAGCGGCAGGCGTCATTCGTTCCGACATGTGCTACTATCTGCAGCCGGTCACACCCAGTGCGTTCAATAGCTGCCGGAAGGGCCTCCTCCACATTACGGACGAGACCCCCCGGCAAGCACACCGAGTGCACACTGGCATTCTTCCCCGACCTACCCGCTATTTTCCTGAGGGGCTCCATAACCCGCCTAACGTTGGAGCTCCCTATAACTAATAGGCCCGCCCTCTGTGACTGTCGGGACCTTGCCGGAGAATCGGCCACTGGCCCAACAGGCGAGGCATCCTGTGGTGGCTCGGAAACGATGTCATCACCACTAGGAAGCACCCCGTACCTGTTGGAAAGGGGTAAGGCAGCTGCCACGCGGCCAGATCCCACCTTCGCCTTTCGGCCAGGCACGCGCGAGCCCACCACTGTCCGCCATTCACCCTGGAGTGATGGCTGACCGGTAAGATGCTCACTGCCGGAAGACGCAGCGACATCAGGGGTTCCATGTGATTCCAAGGCCACCGAAGTAGGCATAGGTCTCACCACAGTTGCCCCAACGCCACTACGAGCCGACGCCTGCGCCTCGAGCTCGATGAGCCTAACAGACAAAGCCTCCACCTGCCCCCGAAGAGTGGCCAATTCTCCTTGTGTCCGCTCACAACAACCACAGTCCCTACACATGACTATGTCCCCTAGGCGCTTTTTAAGGCGTCCACCCTTAAGTGAGGCGACACGAGCCCTTTCCTCATGTTCACGTCTTTCCCGGCCACTGAATGGGCTCCTAATTTCCTCTCGTCCTGGGCTACAGGAGCTCAAAGTTGGCGAATAGAACCCAGTACGTTGTCCTCGATGGTGAGTGTTCATCGGAGGTGAGGGTATCATCTGGTGTGCCCCAGGGAAGTGTGGTAGGTCGGCTGTTGTTTTCTATCTACATACATGATCTTTTGGATAGGGTGGACAGCAATGTGCGGCTGTTTGCTGATGATGCTGTGGTGTACGGGAAGGTGTCGTCGTTGAGTGACTGTAAGAGGATGCAAGTTGACTTGGACAAGATTTGTGATTGGTGTAAAAAATGGCAGCTAACTCTAAATATAGATAAATGTAAATTAATGCAGATGAATAGGAAAAAGAATCCTGTAATGTTTGAATACTCCATTAGTAGTGTAGCGCTTGACACAGTCACGTCGATTAAATATTTGGGCATAACATTGCAGAGCGATATGAAGTGGGACAAGCATGTAATGGCAGTTGTGGGGAAGACGGATAGTCGTCTTCGGTTCATTGGTAGAATTTTGGGAAGATTTGGTTCATCTGTAAGGAGACCGCTTATAAAACACTAACACGACCTATTCTTGAGTACTGCTCGAGCAGTTGGAATCCCTATCAGGTCGGATTGAGGGAGGACATAGAAGCAATTCAGAGGCGGGCCGCTAGATTTGTTACTGGTAGGTTTGATCATCACGCGAGTGTTACGGATATGCTTCAGGAAATCGGGTGGGAGTCTCTAGAGGAAAGGAGGCGTTCTTTTCGTGAATCGCTACTGAGGAAATTTAGAGAACCAGCATTTGAGGCTGACTGCATTACAATTTCACGGCCACCAACTTACATTTCGCGGAAAGACCACAAAGATAAGATTAAAAACATTAGGGCTCGTAAAGAGGCATATAGGCAGTCATTTTTCCCTTTTTCTGTTTGGGAGTGGAACAGGGAGAGGAGATGTAGATGTAGATGTAGATGTAGAAGGTGACCACTGGCGGAGGTATCACAGCACGGTCACAGTTTGTACACAAGGAGATATAGAGTAACAAAATGAAATAAAGATAATTCCACATCACAGCTACAAGATCAACAGTAGAAACGAGATTTCATACGCTTGAGGAAACACACCTGGAAAAACTTGAAATAACTTCCGACTGCAGGCTAACTTTTAAAATGAATATAGCATACCTCTATTACTCTTTAAGAAACACCATTGGTCGCCTGTCTCTATACAAAGGGGAGATGTGGTTGGTGAGTCGTGTATCTGGCGGTAAATCGTAAACTAAATTCTGGATAATGTTCGTTCCTGTACATCGAATGTAATAAAACTTTCTACCAATATTTTCAAATAATGGCAGTAGCCGAGATAAATATTATGAGGGTCGTTCAATACGTAATGTCCTACTTTTTCTTTCTCAGAACATATTTATTGCTAATAGTGAGAATTTGGTGACAGTATACATCAACATGCATTCTCCATGTCCTATTTATCTACGTAGTCTCCATCACGTTCTATTGCCGTACGCCAACGTTGTGAAAGAGCATGTATTCCCTGCTGGTAAAAGCTCTTGTCCTGTAGGCGTGGCCATGTTTTCTGTGCATGACTGACACTCTCATCAACCACAAAGTGTGTTCCCCGTAGAGAATTTTTAAGCGGCCCAAAGAGATGGAAGTCCGAGGGTGCCAGATCTGGACTGTAGGGTGTGTAATGCCACTTCCTAGGACGAGAAATGAAAATCAAAAATTAGCTCCAAAATTCCCAAAGATTTCCCCAAAACATGTTCCAAATTCCATGAAAAATGAACAAGCAAACAAATTTCCAGTAAACACTATAATTTGGATATTAACCAGTAATTGAATCAGGAATCTAATACTTGGTAATTTATTAACATACGAAAGAAAGATAGGATTCTAGTAAAATCAAACTCAAAATTCAAAATCATAGTAAATCGCAAAATCATTATAATTAAAATTCGCAAAGTAGAACCAACATTCCCAAAGAATACTCCGAGTGAGTACTCCTTGAGATTCGTTTCTAAGTTATTTAGAATTCAGATAGAGAACTTGCATATATTAGACGGAAGTGACTTTTAATTAGATAACCTGAAGTTAACACTATTTAGGAGGTGAACACAGATAGACAATTTCATTCGTAATAACTAATGGACTATGGAACTTGGCGATAGTTACGAAGCTCATAATTTATAATTCCCCCCAACACCTGGAAAAGCTTCTTCCTTACGGCTCTATTTGGAAGTGACTAATATTGTGTAAAAAACCACGCATTTATCATTCAAGTTTCACAATATTATTTATAGAGATAATGTGCTGCAATATTATTCGACTGAAGCGCTCGGCTCTTATATAGAAACTCCTTGACGTTAGGGCCGGCCGCGGTGGTCTAGCGGTTCTAGGCGCGCAGTCCGGAACCGCGCGACTGCTACGGTCGCTGGTTCGAATCCTGCCTCGGGCATGGATGTCTGTGATGTCCTTAGGTTAGTTAGGTACAAGTAGTTCTAAGTTCTAGGGGACTGATGACCTCAGATGTTAAGTCCCATAGTGCTCGGAGCCATTTGAATTATTTCTGAACGTTAGGAATTAATAACACAATGACGACTGATTATAGATGTGAGATTACAACCAGCCTATAGGGAATTTGGTGTCGCTGGAACTAATTTGAACTTATCATTAATATTTAAATAGAAATTGATAAACCATCGATTATAAACGATTTAATTATGACATTTGATGAAGTAAATATCTCGCATAAATCGCGAGTTCAGTTCATCAATGTTCTTTTTGTAACGTCGATACCGATACATAAGAAATAACAATCTCATAGCTCTACCGCTGAGTGTTAGCCAAGACCGAAGATCCGAAGGACGTTACAGGTGGATGAGGCAATTATTTACAACCCATCTTGGCGATGTGTTCCCGGGTTCTCGGTGTGGGCGTGCATTATCGTGTTGGAGGAAGATTCCGGCAGGATTCTAGTCCGATCGAACACGGCGGAGAAGGTTCTTAAGCTTATTCAGAGTTTTCACTTATGCGCCTGAATTGATAGTTGACCCCCTTTGCATCACATCCACGAAAACGACGCCATCATAACCCCAGAAGACTGTCACCATGACTTTTCCGGCAGAGGGTGTTGTCTTGAATTTCTTCTGTGATGAATGAGGATGATACGACTCCATGGACTGCCTTTTCTTTCCGGCGCAATCTGGTGCACCCAACTTTCGTCCCCCGTAGCGATCCGTGACAGAAAGGCCTCTCCGTCGGTCTCAAAACGCTCCAATAATTCAGATGGGATGGCCTTTCTTTGAATCTTGTGGTCCGCTTTGAGCGTTTATGGAACCCATCGTCAGCACCTCTTTGAATATCAGAGAGTCTCTGTCATCGCAGACGAACTTCCGATGCTGACCGACATCAGCAGAGCCAATTTTCGAGTTATGATGCGAGGATCAGCATGAATAATGGCATCCGCACGATTCAGTATGTCTGGAGCAGTGGCTGTGACAGGACGTCCCAGGTGTGGCTGATCGTGGAGCTCTGTTTCTGCATTTCCTGGGACTGTAACTTTCTTTATCCGTCGCCCAACTGTACTCCTATCAACTGCAGCATCACCATACACTGCACACAAACGTTTATGGATGTTCACCACGGTTGATTTTCCTGCACACAAAAAGACAATAACAGCATGCAGTTTGTAACGTGAGTCGTATGTAGACGTCATGTTGACGCTTTACTACGGCACTGCCATCTGCCAGAACGGTTCCGAACTTAACCGGCCACAAAACAAACATCAAATTAAGCACCAACAAGCACATTTGTCTATGTATATTAAAGGCTTTTTTTTTAAGTGGGACATTATTTATTGAACGACCCTCTTATTACAAAACATGAAATTTTCAGTCTTACAAAATTAATAACTTTCTGGTGTCTACATTATATTTTACTGGCAAAAAGTAATAAAACAGTTTGTAAGAAGAAGGGTACCCTATTTTTTCTTATCTTTTCAGTGCTATCGAATAAAAGCGACCCAACAAACTTAATTTTTCACGTTCCTTACTTTAATTTCTTAAACCTTATCTTCAGCTGCGGAACTAATAGCCATATAAACTTCTACTAACGTGGTCGGTGTTACTTTTGTGTCTGTCTCAGCTATGATAACGCATTCATTACTTTACTTATTCATTATTGGTCGAACTCCCGCATTATTCTTACTTGATGTTATGTTGATTACCAAGAACTCACAGTACCACGTTCACGTGACATACTTGGCGTTCAGTAATCGATTGCATCTCCCCTTTGCATATCTCTTCGCCGTTGCTGGAATACAGGAGGATGCCTGTCCACAAGGGAAAACTCTAAAAGTGGTGGCCGGCGATAAAGGGGGATGCTCGTCAAACAAGCGAGTGACTTGCTGGCATCGGTGTGGACAGTTGGAGGTGCGGGTTTAAAGTGGACGTGTGAGTGCTCCGTTGGGATGAACATTGCTCTTAGGCGGCGGTCTGGGGCCCTATTCAGTGTCGTTCATACCGATCGGTGCAGTAGGTTAGCCTCGGTAGTGACGTCATTTTCGGTTCTTTATCCGAATTTACTATTCAGTAAGCTTCTGAGACCTATTACCGAAATATCCTCCATCCAATTTTTCGACAACTGTACCGAGAGGTTTTGGATTTCGGTATGGCCCGGTCGTTCGGTTAGCTGTGGTTTATTTACACGTATAATTTTATATTTTAAACATGTTGAGCGGTTTTAGCTTTGGAACTACTGATTGTGCTACTAAAGAATCACCGCAAGACGCGTTCGGTTAGGAAGTGAGTTCAAATAGACTATTGTCCTTTGTTAGAAATATGGTTAGGTTAGGTTAGGGTGTTACTGTGAATGATACAACACAAAAAACTTTCTCGGTCAATATTCTCTCAAAATACCAGTTATTATACGCAATTAACAGTTTAAAGATCATTAAATATCAAGACATCGGCTCTGCTTACGTATATTACATGAGTGTTAGCTGAAATTACTAGTGACTTCGCGTACTCTTTTCCGCAAGTGGTTTACTTATTAACTATCGAAACGCGTTTAAAACTTTTAAGTAACAATGAAAAGGAATTTTGTGAAGCCTGATAGAGGAAATCTTCCAACATTTCATGCATTTACGTCTCGCGCCCGCATTATTCGGCAGCTAAGTCAGCCTGCGTCTCTCTCGTTTGGAATTACATAAAACGAAGCGACGTAAGCACACAAGAAGCTGTAGTAGCGAAATTGGTAACGCGACGAACTGCAATGACAAAGGACATCGGTTCGTGTATTGCAGGATGAGCCTTTTTTTTTTTCCTCTTCGTTTTTGCAAAGCATTCGAAGACTTCGTTAATTGTCAAATTTAAGTATTTTTCTGAAATATTCGTTGTAATTTGCACTTAAGATCGCGCTTTCTCAGTAACGAGTATCTCAGATTTCGTGGCTTCAATATGCTCAAGAAATGAAAGATGAAATTACTGTGGGTGAAACAATTGACAGTGACTTTTATACCTCTTACTGTCACGAATAATTCACCATTTCTTTCGGAATACGTAGCGATTTCCGAGAGTGTGGTCAGACAGGAATCTAACTGCACAACGCAAATTACAGCGAATGAGACCAGCAGTAATCGTCTTTATACTTTAGCTTGTCACAAGTATTTATGTGCGATCGAACCGTTAACAGGAGTAGACAGAGATAAAGGTTCCCGCCACAATATTTTCAGACTATACCACCATATATGAAAAATTTTGATTCATCAGATGCATGATATAAACTACAACGAACTTCTATAGCTGCACTCACCAGACGCTCTCGAAAAGGCGATTTCTTAAATTTTGTTTTTATGAACCAAATCGTTGATGTATCGTATAGGGAATTTGGACCTCTAGGAGCGAGCTACAACCACATTCTATGCATGTCCTTATTCTTTGACTCTCTCTTAAAAAATTTTTCGGGCTCTTGCAGATGTGTTCTGTCTATGTCACTAATTGAGGCTGATTATTGCCATACACATTTCGCTTCTTTTATTTGTATCATTAAATGATGATGGCGTCCTCTTGGGTAAAATATTCCGGAGGTAAAATAGTCCCCCATTCGGATCTCCGGGCGGGGACTACTCAAGAGGACGTCGTTATCAGGAGAAAGAAAACTGGCGTTTTACGGATCGGAGCGTGGAATGTCAGATCCCTTAATCGGGTAGGTAGGTTAGAAAATTTAAAAAGGGAAATGGATAGGTAAAGGTTAGATATAGCGGGAATTAGTGAAGTTCGGTGGCAGGAGGAACAAGACTTTTGGTCAGGTGATTACAGGGTTATAAATACAAAATCAAATAGGGGTAATGCAGGAGTAGGTTTAATAATGAATAAAAAAATAGGAGTGCGGGTTAGTTACTACAAACAGCATAGTGAACGCATTATTGTGGCCAAGATAGACACAAAGCCCATGCCTACTACAGTAGTACAAGTTTATATGCCAACTAGCTCTGCAGATGATGAAGAAATTGATGAAATGTATGACGAGATAAAAGAAATTATTCAGGTAGTGAAGGGAGACGAAAATTTAATAGTCATGGGTGACTGGAATTCATCAGTAGGAAAAGGGAGAGAAGGAAACATAGTAGGTGAATATGGATTGGGGGGAAGAAATGAAAGAGGAAGCCGCCTTGTAGAATTTTGCACAGAGCATAACTTAATCATAGCTAACACTTGGTTCAAGAATCATAAAAGAAGGTTGTATACCTGGAAGAATCCCAGAGATACTAAAAGGTATCAGATAGATTATATAATGGTAAGACAGACATTTAGGAACCAGGTTTTAAATTGTAAGACATTTCCAGGGGCAGATATGTATTCTGACCACAATCTATTGGTTATGAACTGCAGATTGAAACTGAAGAAACTGCAAAAAGGTGGGAATTTAAGGAGATGGGACCTGGATATACTGAAAGAACCAGAGGTTGTAGAGTGTTTCAGGGAGAGCATAAGGGAACAATTGACAGGAATGGGGGAAAGAAATACAGTAGAAGAAGAATGGGTAGCTCTGAGGGATGAAATAGTGAAGGCAGCAGAGGATCAAGTAGGTAAAAAGACGAGGGCTAATAGAAATCCTTGGGTAACAGAAGAAATATTGAATTTAATTGATGAAAGGAGAAAATATAAAAATGCAGTAAATGAAGCAGGCAAAAAGGAATACAAACGTCTCAAAAATGAGATCGACAGGAAGTGTAAAATGGCTAAGCAGGGGTGGCTAGAGGACAAATGTAAGGATGTAGAGTCTTGTCTCACTAGGGGTAAGATTGATACTACCTACAGGAAAATTAAAGAGACCTTTGGAGAGAAGAGAACCACTTTTATGAATATCAAGAGCTCAGATGGCAACCCAGTTCTAGGCAAAGAAGGGAAGGCAGAAAGGTGGAAGGAGTACATAGACGGTTTATACCTGTACAAGGGCGATGTACTAGAGGACAATATTATGGAAATGGAAGAGGATGTAGATGAAGATGAAATAGGAGTTAAGATACTGCGTGAAAAGTTTGACCTGAGTCGAAACAAGGCCCCGGGAGTAGACAACATTCCATTAAAACTACTGATGGCCTTGGGAGAGCCAGTCCTGACAAAACTCTACCATCTGGTGAGCAAGATGTATGAGACAGGCGAAATACCCACAGACTTCAAGAAGAATATAATAATTCCAATCCCAAAGAAAGCAGGTGTTGACAGATGTGAAAATTACCGAACTATCAGTTTAATAAGTCACAGCTGCAAAATACTAACGCGAATTCTTTACAGACGAATGGAAAAACTGGTAGAAGCGAACCTCGGGGAAGATCAGTTTGGATTCCGTAGAAATGTTGGAACACGTGAGGCAATACTAACCTTACGACGTATCTTAGAAGAAAGATTAAGAAAAGGCAAACCTACGTTTCTAGCATTTGTAGACTTAGAGAAAGCTTTTGACCATGTTAACTGGAATACTCTCTTTCAAATTCTGAAGGTGGCAGGGGTAAAATACAGGGAGCGAAAGGCTATTTACAATTTGTACAGAAACCAGATCGCAGTTATAAGAGTCGAGGGGCATGAAAGGGAAGCAGTGGTTGGGAAAGGAGTGAGACAGGGTTGTAGCCTCTCCCCGATGTTATTCAATCTGTATATTGAGCAAGCAGTAAAGGAAACAAAAGAAAAATTCGGAGTAGGTATTAAAATTCATGGAGAAGAAGTAAAAACTTTGAGGTTCGCCGATGCCATTGTAATTCGGTCAGAGACAGCAAAGGACTTGGAAGAGCAGTTGAACGGAATGGACAGTGTCTTGAAAGGAGGATATAAGATGAACATCAACAAAAGGAAAACGAGGATAATGGAATGTAGTCAAATTAAATCGGGTGATGCTGAGGGGATTAGATTAGGAAATGAGACACTTAAAGTAGTAAAGGAGTTTTGCTATTTAGGGAGTAAAATAACTGATGATGGTCGAAGCAGAGAGGATATAAAATGTAGACTGGCAATGGCAAGGAAATCGTTTCTGAAGAAGAGAAATTTGTTAACATCGAGTATACATTTAAGTGTCAGGAAGTCATTTCTGAAAGTATTTGTATGGAGTGAAGCCATGTATGGAAGTGAAACATGGACGATAACCAGTTTGGACAAGAAGAGAATAGAAGCTTTCGAAATGTGGTGCTACAGAAGAATGCTGAAGATAAGGTGGGTAGATCACGTAACTAATGAGGAGGTATTGAATAGGATTGGGGAGAAGTGACGTTTGTGGCAAAACTTGACTAGAAGAAGGGATCGGTTGGTAGGACATGTTTTGAGGCATCAAGGGATCACAAATTTAGCATTTGAGGGCAGCGTGGAGGGTAAAAATCGTAGAGGGAGACCAAGAGATGAATACACTAAGCAGATTCAGAAGGATGTAGGTTGCAGTAGGTACTGGGAGATGAAGAAGCTTGCACAGGATAGAGTAGCATGGAGAGCTGCATCAAACCAGTCTCAGGACTGAAGACCACAACAACAACATTTGTGAAGCCTCATCACGAATAAAGGAAGCGAAACGCGTATGGAAATAAACAAACTGCCTTGAATTGGCTGCATAGAAGGTAAGTACCTCCATGAAATTTAAAGCAACTAAGGAGCGACAGAAAACAGAAAAAAATGACGAATATTTCGGGTGTTTCTATAGATGTATTTGTACAATGTGGCACTACATTCTATTCCTAACTCATATTCCGAAACATAAAAGCCAAAACAAGCTGTCGATTTCAATGAGAATAAAATGACATAATGTGACATTTACGATAGTTTCCAGAACACAGTCAATATTCTACCGTTATCATGCATTCGTGGAAGCCTGTGGTCAGCGAAATTTGAACAGTAGCACGTACTCTAACCACATTTTTCGCTACTGTGCTGAATGGCATGCCTGTGTCGGCTGCTAGCCTCTTTGAGTTCGTGCTGCTGTGGTGCTGCAGTGCGCATGCGCGGATCTGAGGCAAATTGCTTTTCATTGGTTGCTGCGAGGAGAACTGACAACAGCGTTTCGGTTCGCTAGGACCGTTCGACGTCACTTTCGAAATGCGTACTGAATAATATTGGGGCTCTGTTTCGAAAACAAGACCGTTCGGTGCACTCACGTACCGAACCGATCGGCAAAATGGCAGAAAGATGCAGCATAGGGCCCATGGCCTGCGACGTGTTATTGACGCCATCACGCTTGTCAGAGTTTAACTATCAGCTACTCGATCGTTGGAGCAAGAACGCCAGCTTGGGAACCACTGCGTGTTCATATTGTGGATTATAAGGTGAAGCCTGTTGTAATGGGCAGTAATTTTGATCTAACCTCATGTGTGTGCCAGTATAACCTGATTTCTTTCGCGTCTAGTTGCTATTTGTGGTCGTTCCTCCGATTTTCTGTTGTGAGCGAAACTGTTTCATTGTATTTTCTCTGTTTAGCCTATTTTGTGGACGTGTATTCGCGATTTGTGACAAACGTGGATTATAGTTTGATATTTTTTGCCAACTCTCCATGTTTCTGTGTAGTGTGTCTTGGTTGTTTATCTACACAAAGTCGCCATTTCTGTCAAATTTCTCTATAGGTTAACTTTAAAGAAACTACTTGCCTGGCACATTACCTATTCAGTGTTCACCAGCCTCGTATTGTTCGCTGGTGTTTTGCATTTTATTAGAATAGTGTTTAACGCCTTTAGTAGTTCCCAAACGTGTTTAATTCATTGGTGTCCTGCATCGTATTAGAGTGGTGTTAAACGTTTTCAATTTTTTTCAAACTTGTTGTATTCATTAGTGTTTTGTATTTTATTAGAGCAGTCTTTAATTCTGATTATTTGTCTGTGTCGCAGGTCGTATTAGTCGCTATTTAATGCCTTTATTTACTGACACTAGGAGCTAACACGGAAAGGGGCCTCACATTATGCTTTGGTTGGTCTTTTGCTTTGTTGGTCTACACTAATCGGCCAGAATATTGTGACCACCTACCTAATAGCCGGTATGTCCAGCACTGACGCGGATATCTGCGGCGACGCGTCATGGCGTGGAAGCAATGAAGCATTGGTATTTCGCTGGAGTGAGTTGGTACCACACCCGCATGCCCAAGTCACCTAATTCTCGTAAATTCCGGAAAGGGAGCGATGAGCTCTGACGCCATGTTCAATCACATCCCAAAGGTTTCGATTGGGTTCAGATCTGGCGAGATTGCAGAGGAGGAGGGGAGAGGGGGGGAGGGGGAAGGGAGGGGCAGCAGATTGGAACTCAGCACTGTGTTCCTCGAACAATTCCATCACATCCCTCACATTCCTGGCCTTGTGACATGGCGCATTATATTGATGAAAAATGCCACTGCCGTCGGGAAACATGGTCGCCATGAAGAGTTGCAGTGCTCTGCCAAATGGAGACGATCATATGGCATTGTTGGCTGGGAGGCCCCATTCGGGGGAGTTCGGCCGCCGTATTGGAAGCCCAATCAGCGTACGATACTCCTTCGCCGTCATGTTGCCTTATACTAGCTCCACTGGGCTCGTGGATTCCCAATTGGATGTTCCCCGGAGCATAATGGAGTCACCACCAGCTTGTCCCCATCCTACAGTGAAGGTGTCAAGGAGATGCTCCCCTTGAAGACGACGAATTCGCTCCTTGCCTTCGGTATGATGAAGACGGCATCATAATTTATCAGACCATGTGACGGTTTGCCACTGTGCCAACATACAGAGCCGACGGTCGAGGATTAACATTGTCACATACGCAGGACGCAGGTCATCAGCTGCGTAGGCCCATCGTTAGTAGTGTTCGTTGCACTGTGCGTCCAAACACACTTGTACACCGCCCAGCACTTAAGTCTGATGTTACTTCCGCCACATTTCGCCGCCTGTCCTGCTTTACCACTCATCCCAGCCTACGACGTCCGATATCTGTAATGACGGGTAACCCCCCCCCCCCCCATCCCACGCTGTCTGGACGCGGTTTCACCTTGGTTTCGCCATGTATCGAAGACGCTTAACATTGTACTCCTTGAACACCCGAAAAGTCCTACAGTGTACGAAATGCACGTGCCGAGGCTGTGGGCCATCACAATCTGCTCTCGGCGAAACTCAGATAGATCGCCCACCTTCCCCATTCTACACACGGACAGCAGGCTCACTGATACTACGTGCTCCGCTGGCGTGTGCTACTAGCAGTCATTCCTCGCCATGTGACGCTGCAATAGCCTGGATGGACTATGTCGATAGTAGGTCGGAGGTCGTGATGTTCTTGCTGATCAGTGTATATTTCAATTGTATACGGTATATTTAAGGGACCCTTTATAGTTATAATTATTTTGCCTTGAAATTTAACGCAAATGGTTTCTCCTAAATCCTACTTAAGTAAGTCGAAGCATCACGTCTAGAGACTGCCTCTAGTATAAGTTCGATCTAGTGTTTGGGTCGGCTATTGAACCACTCATAAAGCTTAATAACGTGCCTGCGCATGGAGGCGTGTTTTACACGTAAAGCTGGGACCGATGTCCTTTGTAGTCTGGTCCCTTCAACCTCCACAAACCAACCAACCAACACGTACAGCTGAAAGGTACTGAAAATAGTTAATAGTGGGTTTCTTGTACTTAAACCAAATTTCATGTAAACCGTGAGGCACATTCACCAATCGTAAAGCTTGTCTGCGTGGCTTCTATGTGTCTCTCTTGAATGCTGCTAAAGTTCCTTGTAGTGAAATTTGTCAGTGTTGCTGTAAACTGGATTTCATAGACGAGACACCGTGCTTATAATGAAATTTGGATATACACACATCAGAAAGTTTTGCATCACCCCAGTTCACAGAACTGCTGAAGACAGACGTTGACTGTGAATTTTGTATCACAGACACAGTCTCTTTCACTATTCAGAGATGTCACTAAACCCGCCCAAAGATGTGAACAACCTTGCATGAGCAGCACCTATTAGATGGAGGGGGTCCGACAGCCGATCAATTACATCATTCCACGAGGAAGGAGGTACATGGCTCATGTTTTCTGTTGTTCAGCCATGCCTAGACGGTCAATACCGCGATTCGATCGTGTCCGCATTGTTACATAGTGCTGTCAACAACGGAAGTGTCCAGGCGTCTCGGAGTGAACCAAAGCGATGTTGTTCGGAGATAGAGGAACTACAAAGAGACAGGAACTGTCGATGACATCCCTCGCTCAGACCGCCCAAGGGCTACTACGGCAGTGGATGACTGCTACCTACGAATTATGGCTCGGACGATATGGGTCGGACGAACCCTGACAGCAACACCACAATGTTGAGTAATGCTTTTCGTGCAGCCACAAGACGTCGTGTTGCGATTCAAACTGTGCACAATAGGCTGCATTATACGCAACTTCACTCCCGACGTCCATAACGAGGTCCATCTTTGCAACCAAGACACCATGCAGTGCGGTACAGATCGGCCTAACGACATGCCGAATGGACCTCTCAGGATTGGGATTACGTTCTCTTCACCGATGAGTGTCCATGAGCCTTCAACCAGGCAATTGTCGGTTTGGAGGCAACCCGGTCAGGCGGAACCCCTTAGACACATTGTCCAGCGAGTGCAGCAAGGTGGAGGTTCCCTGCTGTTTTGGGGTGGCATTATGTGGCGCCGACGTACCCCGCTTGTGGTCATGGAAGGCGCTGTACCGGCTGTACAATACGTGAATACCATCCTCCGACCGATAGTACAACCATATCGGCAGCATATGGGCGAGGCATTAGGCTTCGTGGACGACGATTCGCGCCCCCATCGTGCACATCTTGTGAATGACTTCCTTCAGGATAACGACATCGCTCGACTAGAGTGGCCAGCATGTTCTCCAGACATGAACCTTATCAAAAATGTCTGGGATAGATTGAAAAGGGCTGTTTATGGATGACGAAACCCACCAACCACTTTGAGGAATGTACGTTGATTCGAAGTTGAGGAATGGGACAATCTTGACCAACAGTGTTTTGATGAACTTGTGAATAGTATACCACGACGAATACAAAAATTCATCAATGCAAGAGGACGTGCTACTGGGTATTAGAGGTACCGGTGTGTACAGCTATCTGGACCACCACCTCTGAAGGCCTCGCTGTATGGTGGTACAACAAGCAATGTGTGGTTTTCATCAGCAATAAAAAGGGCGGAAATGATGTTTATGTTGATCTCTATTCCAGTTTTCTGTACACGTTACGGATCTCTAGGAACCGAGGTGATAATCCGTTGTAAATTATATTCTCTGTGTTACAGCTGCAACATGCACTCTCAATTTTATTATAAGCTCGCATGTATTATGTTACATAAAAGTCTGTTTACATGAATTGTAATTTATTTTGCTTATTATTTTATCCTATGGCTCACAACTGTTGGACTTTTTAAACATATTTTAAACAGTCCATTTGTGTGAATTAGTGTAATACTATTTTCTAGATACTGACTTATACTAGAATGTTTCAGCATTTAATATTCCCCCTAGATCAACGGAAATGGAACAGAAATAAGTAAATCATAAAATTGAGACTCCAGTATAAATGCTGATATTGTCAACTTTCGAAATAATGCACGCCATGGTGACTTATCGGTTGTGTAAGCTGAAAAAAGTTTGGTGTACGCGTATCAGCTATCGTATTTACTAAAACAACAGCGATTTCATTTAAATTTTTTATCGCTTACTCGTCAAATAATTTTTTTTTTCTGCTGCGTGCATAAGTTTCATTTGAAACCGTTTCAATCAACCCCTTCTAAAGGAATAATATTCACGGACCGCTCAAAGCATCTCTTTTTCTTTTCCATTTCACGGCTTGTAATCACAGGTAACGGTTATGAGGAAACAGGCAGGCGGTAACTTTAACTTTTCTTTCGTCTGAAAAGATGTTTCTCTTTTTAAGCGGGTTTTCCTCATTGCGCTCTAAAAGAAAGGGGGCTGCTGGCGATGACAATCTTGTCCCTTTTTCTACCAGAGAAGTGGAACGAATTTATAAGGTTCTTATTTAGATGCTTATGAAGCGTCTGGAAAAAAATATCAGCCTCAGTGAGTGATATCTAAAGAGAAACGGCTAAGGGATCGAGTAAAAAGCGAAGGATAGATTATGTGATATCTGTATTTATTTGTGTTTGCTCTCTAGGATGCTGATGCCACTGGAGAATGAAAAACAGCTGTCAGAATTTATGCAAAAATATCAGCAGGACAAATTAATTTCAGCATGAGCTTGTTTTTAGCGGATCTCTGTACCCATCTACACTAATACCCGACTGGCTTTCTATTTCCGTCTGTTTATACCTCGTTTTCTCGCGGGCGGTAGCCTATCTGATGACTTACAAACGTATCGCTTCTTTTATAATGCGTTACCGCACGATATCATCGATTTGCTTAGAGAATCAGAAGTCCGGTCCAATATGTTTAATACAGTGCCGGAAGAACTGTGAAGGAGTTATGCGACATAAACTGAAATCTGTAGGCGTGTTTCTACTTCTGAAACATGATGTCTATTCAAATTTCGCGCCAGTCACATAAGAGTGGTGCCAATAGTGCCTCTGTGAATATTTAAATTAGGTTTGCCTTAAATACACGCTGAAACGGTTCGTGAGCGCTAGATACTGTAAGGGGACAACGGCCTTGCACGTTACATGAGTCCATTTAACGTGACACTTTAGGTTTTGTTGTAGTAATACTCTAAATTACGATGTTGGAAAGCCCGCATCTCGTGGTCGTACGGTAGCGTTCTAGCTTCCCACGCCCGGGTTCCCGGGTTCGATTCCCGGCGGCGTTAGGGATTTTCTCTGCCTCGTGATGGCTGGGTGTTGTGTGTGATGTCCTTAGGTTAGTTAGGTTTAAGTAGTTCTAAGTTCTAGGGGACTGATGACCATAGATGTTAAGTCCCATAGTGCTCAGGGCCATTTTTTGGTGTTGGAAATCTATGTGGAAACGCATCGGCACGCGAGAATTCCGCGATTTTGTAATTATAAGATTTTGCTGAAAGGCAGTACGCGAGACAGAGCTCGGCTACGTCCCCGCCTAACCGCCGAAGGTATTTCTGTAATCTGTTTAGAGAGGCCACAGCAGCCGCCAACCTCTGAGGGACGCGCGGCTGCAGGTGTTCAAGTGCTTACCAAAACAGAGCAGTGGATAGCTGGACGGGCTTTCCTGTGCGTGCTCTCGCCTATGTTCCACTAATTTTACGCCTTCGAGTAAGTCAAGTGCGGCAGGCCAGGAGTTACGAATAACAAACTTTCAATGCAAGAATCTGCGTTCGCTACGACGGAGAATCTTGCTGGGAAAATCTGGAGTGGTCTCTTGGGAGAAAACTTGCAGTAAACGTGTTATTGCCCACAGCTGTGGTTCTTCCCAGCCGGCGAGGGCGGAGCTTGCTTGTGAAATTTTGTAGAAATAAAAGAATTGTGGAAAGGAATTCAATTCCCAGGCCGTACATTGGTCGGCACTGGCAAACTAGGTATTCTGAGAGCTTCTAGTGATGTGATTCTCTCGGTAAAAGTTGAGGTGAGAAAACAAAGGTGAAGAGCGATTTTGCTGGACTCTCGGTCGTGGTCTCCCGTTCTGGGCTCTCCTACTGAGAGGACGTTAGCCAAGTCGTCTCCCCTCTTGGTCTTTCGTTCTGGTAGGACGTTACCTGCGCCAGCTCATTGCTGACGGAAACATTGTCGCAATTAGAGAATACTGTGGGATTGTACTTTCCGAGACGCCACACGCTGATCGCAAGGCCGCGCCGTCGCCGTCGGAGATCGCCGCTGCAACAGGAATATTACGGTGAGATCGCTCCCGCTTCGGCCTGTGTTAGGAGTAATGTTAAACAGTTGGATCAATTGCAATTGCTGTTTCCACAGAGGTTTGGTTCAAATGGTTGAAATGGTTCAAATGGCTCTGAGCACTATGGGACTTAACATCTATGGTCATCAGTCCCCTAGAACTTAGAACTACTTAAACCTAACTAACCTAAGGACATCACACAACACCCAGTCATCACGAGGCAGAGAAAATCCCTGACCCCGCCGGGAATCGAACCCCGGAACCCAGGCCACAGAGGTTTCACGGCACTTTGGAGTGTAGTGGTTCTTCGTATATATGTTATAAGAGATCGGGTTTTGGACAGATTTAATCGCAGTTACTGCCAATGCCAGTTAGGAGGATAATTTGTAAATTGTTCATTGTCTTTTATTCAGCATTGATCTGAAGGTTACAATAAAATTATTGTGATTCAGTAGAGCCTTTACTTTCAGTAGTTGATCCTGAATTCAACCTTTTGATTTATTTTATCTTTCTGTATGTAATTGATGTCATTGAACACCCTAAGTGTTCGTGATTGTTCATGTATGGAAGTAAAAATAGGTGTGATTTATCGTCAACACTACCACCGCAGATTAATTAGTGGTGACAGGGTCACATTTAAATCTAGCGTTATCCATTTTTGCGTACAGTTCCACTCCCAGTTTCTCTGTAAGTTGTTTGTCAGGGGCGAACACACGCAAAAATGGGACAAGCAACGGATGGGGTGTTACAATACTATTGAAATTAGACGTGGTGAGTTGCTGTCGGTCAAGAATGCCTTTAAGGAGACGAAGATGCCATTATCAACACACTGTGTTTGAACGAGGTCGCTTAATAGGGCCACAAGGAGCTAGATGTTCCTTCTGCGATATTGCAGAAAGACTTGGCATGAATGTTGCCCCTATGCATGATTGCTGGCAGCGGTGGTCGCGAGAATGTACGGTCGCAAGAACGCCCTGATCCGGGCGGCCATGTGGCACCGCCGAGAGGGAAGACCATCGTATTTGGCGTATGGCTCTGTCGCATCGTCCTGATACCTCCGAGTCAGACGCCCTGTAGCGTGCATTGTACTGACACCAAACCACCGCCATTTGTGAGTGAAGTGGTGCCAAGCGAGAGTTCATTGGGGGGGTGCGGGAGGTTGGAGGTCTGTCGTGCTTAGGTAGCTCAGATACTAGAACACTTGTCAACGAAAGGCAAAGATCTCGAGTTGGAGTCTCGGTCCGGCACACAGTTTTAATCAGCCAGGAAGTTTCGTCTATTGTGTTTTCTGATGAAAGCTGGTTCTGCCTCGCTGTTAGTGATGTCCGCGTGTTGGTTAGGAGAAGGCCAGTTGAGGACTTTGTAAGTAGGCTGTTTAGGTTTTCTTATTGGTAACGCCACGTAGCGCTCTGTATGAAAATCACTGGCTGTGCTGTGTGCAGTCTGTGGCGGGTTTGCATTGTTGTTGGCCATTTTAGTGTTGGGCAGTTGGCTGTTAACAGCGCGTAGCGTTGCGCAGTTGGAGGTGAGCCGCCAGCATTGGTGGATGTGGGGAGAGAAATGGCGGAGTTTTCAAATTTGTACGACTGGATGTCATGAACTGCTATATATATTATGACTTTTGAACACTATTAAGGTAAATACATTGTTTGTTCTCTACCAAAATCTTTCATTTGCTAACTATGCCTATCAGTAGTTAGTGCCTTCAGTAGTTTGAATCTTTTATTTAGCTGGCAGTAGTGGCGCTCGCTGTATTGCGGTAGTTCGAGTAACGAAGATTTTTGGTGAGGTAAGCGAAATGTCTGAGTGCGTTTAGTTCTGCTCAGCTGTTTGAAAATCAAATAATGTAAGAGGTTTATCAGCACAGTAATTAATTAATTTTTCTAAGGGGACGTTTCATAGGTTCTGCCTCGCTGTTAGTGATGTCCGTGTGCTGGTTAGGAGAAGGCCAGTTGAGGACTTGTAACAAACCTGGAGTTATCGTCTGGCTTGCGATTTCGTATGACATCTGGAGTATTTTTGTGGTTATCCCACGCACCCTGATTGCGAAACTGTAGGTCAGTCTCATAATTCGACCTGTTGTGCTGCCATTCATGAGCAGCACCCTAAGGGGTCTTTTCCAACAGGATAATGTTCGCTCACATATCCCATCATGCTCTACAGCGTGTCAACATGTTGTCTTGGCCTCCTCGATCACCGAATACGTCTCCAATCGAGGATATATAGGATATATGGGACATCATCGGACGACAAAACACCATTTACCCTCCCTGTATTGACCGATAGCTCTACAAGCATGGAATTCCATCCCACAAACTGACATCTGACATGTGTAAAACACAAAGCATGCATTAGTGTACCAACATTTCAGATTTTCAATAGTTTACCTCACACTTACTGTGACTTTGCAATTTTAATCATTTAAAAGTGTTATATCGCGGTATAGCTCGCTGTCCAGGTTTCGAGAGGGTGCGTTTCTGGATGAGGTATCGAATATATTGCTTATACCTCCCTTGGAGTAGTTCTGCAGTAAGAGTTGCCCTTTCATAAGGTGATAACACTACGTGTTGGATTTCTGTCTCTCTACACCAGTGCTCAGTAACACAAATTACTGTGCAATTCAAAGACCGGAGCTCAATTTCTAATAACTGTATTTTAATTTTTATTGATTGTAAGTTTTGACGGAGGGTTGTTAAGTCTGTGAAATGCCTCATGTTACTCTTTCCAATTGTTTGTTTTTCTTTGTGACATCTGATATGTGTGATATTTGGAGTGTTAAGGTCTCTCTTGTGAGTGATTCTTTCAGTACTTTTTAAACTGCTGGAGATACTCTTTAGGCAGGGGAGCATGTTGTCTGGATTTATCCTAAAAAAGACCTACTTTTCCTACTTATGACAACAGGCCTGAGATCCACCCCTTGTACTTTCATGAATCAGCTGTGCTAATCGTCCCTTCCCAGTCCTGTTTAGGTGTAGGCCATGCCTAGTGAAAACCCATCTGTTGATAGTCCCGACAGGCACCAGAGAAACATGAGCAACTCTGTCTCTGTCTCTGTCATCTCCTACATACATGGTGTTTATAAATTAGTTATGTAAAAATAACCTTAACTGTGAAAAGATTTCGGACTCTTTCATTTTTGCCAAGTCAATTGTATTTGGAGTATTGCACATGGTCGTGCTCGGACATTATCTAATGCCTCAGTCAGAACAGGATATGGGCACACAACTTATTTTCCAGCAAGATAGTGCGTCACCATATTATTATCGTGAAACTGTCGTTAGATTAGATTAGATTAATACTAGTTCCATGTATCATGAATACGATATTTCGTAATGATGTGGAACGAGTCAAATTTTCCAATACATGACATAATTGAGTTAATTTAACAACATACTTGAGTTAATATAACAACTTTTTTATTTTTTTTGTGTTTCTTTATTTCTTTTTAATTTTTTGTTTTTTTTCCTTAATTTATATCTAAAAATTCCTCTATGGAGTAGAAGTAGTTGTTGAAACGTCCCCTTTCAAAAATTATACGTGACTGTGCTTAAACTGACACACAATATTTTTTTTTAGCGCAACGCAATCTGACTTTCAAAAAAAATCCCTACAAAAGAATGGCCCTGACTAACATTAACCTATACGTTTCACAAATCACTTACCTCATAAAAATCTTCGCTACTCAAGCTACTGCAATACTGCGAGCGCCACTACTGCCAGCTAAATAAAAGATTCAAACTACGGAAGGCACTAACTACTGATAGGGATAGTTAGCAAATGAAATATATTAATAGAGAACAACCAATGTATTTACCTCAATAGTCATAATATATATAGCAGCATGACAAATTACAAAACTCCGCCATCTCTCTCCCCACATCCACCACTGCTGGCGGCTCACCTCCAACTGCGCAACGCTACGTGCTGTTCACAGCCAGCTGCCTAACACTACAATGGCGAGTATTACAACAATGCAAAGCAGCCACAGACTGCACACAGCACACCCAGTGATTTTCATACAGAGGTGGCGTTACCAATTAAAAAACCTAAACAGCCTACTTACATAGCCCCCATGCTCCCCACAAAAAATTTTACAAATTGTTTTGGGCACTGGGCAATACATATTTGTTAAAATCTTTCATAATCGTAATTACAATAACAAAGAACTCAAATGCACACACTTATTGATACAATGTTGGTCAAAAGCTAAAATTTTCTCACAGTCCATAAAGATAGTTCTGATCATTCATCATAATAGTAATTACAGTTTTTTTCACAAAGTCTCATTAGTAAAAGAAATTGCACACAGAAGTAGTGGATTTCCATGCAGTCTTGAAGAAGTAGTGTTGTCCTTCCAACGGAAAGACAGTGCTGACTCTTGACATGCTGACAGGTAATGGGCCACAACAGAGCAAACCCACAGCGGAGTCAATCGAAGTTTTGAAGAATATCGTTTGGTAGGTCATCACAGAGCAGACCCACTGCAGTCCTGGTAGAGATTACGGTGTTGGTGGGCCACCAGAGGCGCAGACTCACTGCAGTCCTTGCAGAAATAATGGTACTGGTGAGTCATCAAAGATGCAGACCCACTGTAGTCCTTGTAGAGATGGCCAGCAGCCATCTGTTGCAAATGTGCAGGTGCACAATCACCATCGAAGAGTCTTGCGGACAATATAGCAAGTCCATAAACCACCACTTGTGCACTCACAAAGTTTTTTAATTGTCCTTAGAACCAGCAATGCTGTTATCCAGTCCCTTGCTGAATTATTAACACACGTGCAAACACTATCAGTCCCTACTCCTCACATATTGTCCATATACTATGACTAACAAAAACGTGTGCAGTGAAATGTAACTTACAAGTTACTTAATTTGATGAACTGGTGTCAATTACAATTTTATAACATAAGAATACAATAACAGAGGTACAAAATACATCATTAAAGAACATAACAATACAGATAACATTTGTAGTACAGGCTTTACAAAAGAATCGAAATAACACATACATCAGTGTTACAGGAATTATGACATAAGTAAATAAATAAAATAATGAGAATAGTTCTTGAAACATTAATTTCACACATGAGCATTGAAACAAAACAGAATTAATAATGTCTATACACCTTTATGAAGAAAATAACATAGTATTTGAAAAATTCTACAACATAAATCTTATTAGCTAAACACATAAAGACAGGAAAAACACAAATACACAAGGGAACACAAACACATAGTGGGATAGCACAAGGAAAGGACAGGGTTTCTTTTACTGCAGTATTTTGCATGGAGATCTCCCTTTGTTCATCATTATTCCCAAAAGTACTATCTAAGCCGGCTTTCTGTATTCTGTTCACATTCTCTTTCAAAACAGTTTTTCTCCACTGTACACTACCTTTTTTTTTTCTCTGGCCAAAACATTTTCTTATATCTTCTCAATGCATTTCTTCCAATCATCATAGTTAGTTTCTTATATAGTCTACCCCCTCTTAAGCTAACATAAATCTACTGAGCTCAGATGCTAAACTAAGGGACGAGGCAATGCAGCAGCACAAAACAATTAACACAAACAGCAATGACAAAAAAAAAATACAAAAGGCAAAGCAAGCAGCATAAATTACAACTAATATAAGGCAATGAGCAGCAAACAAGAAAAATAAATCAGTAGTAAAACTGGCTTAACAGAGTAACACAAATTAAAATTCAGTAGCACTATGCCTGGCAAACAGCAGCAGCAAATAAAAAAAAACTTATATCTAAACATGAAATAGCTCAAGCAGAAAAAATATTACACTAAAAATGGCCATGTCTAATACCTATGTCACATCTTAACAGTAGAGTGATGCATCACAATTTATTCTAGAAAAGAAATTACCAAGTACTTGAAAAGAAAATTATGAATGCAGTTCCTGTGAAGGTAAATGTCTTTTTGTGCTCCCTCATTTTTTTGAAAAAAAATTATTATTTACTCTATCTGTAGACAGAAAATATTTATATTAATACATATATAAAATTTTATTTTTACCAATGCTGCAGTGCAGCTAGAAACTAGATATCAAATGAAATAAGCAACTATGTACAAAGCAAAGCATAAGAACATCGTTCAATAGCCATGTGGCATTTCATAAGTAGTTAAAAAATCTCTCATCTAGAAAGACAGTAGTCATAATCAGGTGTGTAGACAAACTATTTCTTGTCATTTCATTAGGCATTTCAGTAAATATCAGAAAGTACGATATGTTTCCAAGTAATGAAAGTGTCGTATTTGCGATGCTTTCTGCAAAGGAATGTACGAAGTGAGGTTGATGGCGTCCCCCTTTTTTTTCTTCTCCACCTGCGCCCCTGGCACACACTAATGGCTTTTTTCCAGCCGACTGTCGCCCAGCTGGGTGCCCACGACGCATTACGTGCAGGTGGTCACTTACCTTTCTTACCGAAATATTTACGACAACAGTATCCGCTACAGTGGCAGTCTCGTATAAAAATATTTCACAGGTCAAGAATTTGCGTTACAAATCTGTAGAAACAAAATCCTATTGATATAACAGTGTCCAAAAAGTTTTCGTCGGCATTGTAATACATTCACGCATTTACATACATTTCAGAACTCTTAAAGTACGATTCTTGGTTTCCAACAACCTGTTTCACAAACCAGAGTGAGTCCCTAACCACTACTCATTATTCCTTACCTTATTTGTCGACACTTCTTCAATATTTTATGATAACAGATATGTAGCATACTCAAATAACTCATATAGCATCAGCTTATTGATCATAAACATACCGCAACAGCATAATACACATAGTCATCATAATAATATCATAACACCTCAGTCAACTCTCAAAATCGTCGTAGCTTCCTCCAATAATTTCAAAACCTAAAAAAAATTCTCTGCTCATGTCAAAAGTGTCATCTGCCTCAAACGTACTTTAAAAATCGTGATCCCATACCAAATATATCATTCAAAGCTCTCATAGTATCACAATGGTTCCAAAAAAAAATATGAACAGTTCACAAAGTACAAACAACATACAATTTCGTAAGTGTGAAGTTATCCAACTGTGTAATTACGTAAACATCTGTCACTGACGTAGTAAAAAAATGTTTCTTTCTCTGTTAAATGATCAGCTAGCTGTGTAATTTGTGTGTTAGAGAAATATGGTACCGATGTGTAAAGTTGTATAAGCAAATACCATATTAGCTAGGGTTCCTTGTGCTTGCCAAACACATGGTACACAAAGTAGGCGTGTACCCCCCTGAGGATTAATGTAATTATACCCTCAGGTGTTATAGATTACAGCAATGGAATGAAATGTATCACGGAAAACTTTCTTTGCAATTCAAAAATCTTTAAAAATAAATGTTTTAAGTACAAAATTAATCACTCAAATACGTGTCCTGTAGCGCTAAACTGTGCGTCATGTTGTAAGATAATTCTGTGGAAGTGTCGTAGTTATCGTCCTCCGAAAGCTAAGTTCTGCAGAAGTCAATGTACTTACCTCATGATACACAAAAGTGAAATGCTTTGCGCATAGATATCGTAGTTATTACGCTTATTGTTGTGATGAAGGAAGTACTGTGCTGTAACGTATTGTTGTGCTACGGAAAAGGCTGTCTCATTGTAGCTATACCACAAAAGTTACTGCTAAAACATGTTTTACTTTCCAGAATAAAACAGAAAACTGTGCAGATATAAAACAGAAACACCGCAAAAGCAACATTGTAAACTGTCACTCATTAGTAGCGTCGTGATAAAATCGTGTAGCTGTCACATAAACTAACCACTGTATCATCTGGTATCTCACAGAAAGTACTTAAAATCCAGAATGTATTTTCAAGTAAACCAAAATGTTGCATTAAAATCTCAAGTTAAAAAAGCACATTATCTCTCAATAAACGGTTTTACGTGTGAAATGTGGTGTAAACCTTTGCTCTTCCTAGTACGCAGAGTTTCAACTTCAAAGCAATTACCATGTTGTATACATCGGTAAAGAATGCTAAAATTTTTCTCAAGGCTAGCGTCTTATGTTATTTTCCTCGGAGTCAGCGGGCGCACGCGGCTGCCTGCTTGTGCGAGTCATTGTCTGTCTCTTTGTTGGTGCGCGTCGTTATTGGGATTAGGAGACCGAACTTCTACAAATTCGCCTTGCCGAGAGAGCCCAGCTCTGTTAGAATCCCGCCAGTTCTGATGCAATTCAGGTCTGTCGTTACGAATATATCGTCTGTCGTCATGTCGGTAGTTTACATAGTTTCTTGATTGTCGGTCATGTTGTGGAGAATTTCTCCCTGAATCGTAACTGCGCGCTGAACTGTTGCGTCTGAAATTATTCTGTCTCCCTTGATAATAATAGTTCTGGTTACCATATTGTCTGTTTCTATGGTTATCTCTGTCATATTCATTACTACGGAAATGCGATCTTTCTCTGTAACTATTATTCTGCCAGCGGTTGTCATAAGGGTGGTGCCTGTTTTGGTCACGATTTGTGTTGTGAGAATAGCCTTGTCACGTCCAGTTATTATTTCTTTCATCGCGGAATTGCGACGGATGTGATCTGTAATTGTTGTGCTCGTGCGTTCCGCGATTGTCAGTGTCAATTTCCAGTTCTTGTAAGAGTCCTTGAAAAGCTTCTATGTCGTCTTTGCAACGTCCTGCCAAAATAATATGTCGTAAATGTTCAGGCAGTTTGATTAAGCAAATGCGGATGAGTTCTGAGGGGCTGTATGGGTTTGAAAGATACTGATTCTTATGCAACATGTCTTCAAAATATTTGACAAGACTGGAAAATTCAGATTGTTCAAAGTGTTTCATCATCATGATGCTATGTTTTACTCGGTCTTGTGTAGCTTGAGACCAATATGCTGAGAGGAAGGCATGGTAAAATTCTCCTTCACTGTGACAATCGTGAATGACCGATCGCATTCTTACAGCTGGTTCATTCTCTAAGTAGCCACACATAAATTCTAATCTGTGTTCTAACGACCAGTTGGGAGGAAAACAATGAGAGAATTGATGGAGCCATGCTTGTGGATGAATGTCGTTGCCAGAATTCTTAAATGTTTTGAATTTACGTGTAGTAATGAACAGCTTATAGTCAAAATCATCATGTCGGCGAGTCGCATGTCGGTCATTGTTACGTCGTTTCGGCGGTTCCATCTCAAAATTCGGTGTACCTTGCCAATTTCTTTCATAGTTTCCGAAATGCCCTGTGTTATTATTTTGTGGCTTTTCCGTATTTCTATGTCCCTCTTCCCGTATTGGGGCGCGAGTGTCCTCTGAAATACGTAACTCTTGTATTACCTGTGTCAGCTGATCTTGTACTTCCCGGATTTCTCTTTGGTGTTGCGTATTAATTTGATTCTGATTTTGTTTGAATTTCCTAATTTGTTCGCACTCTTCTGTGTCATTAAAGACTACCGGTCTTGCGTCATTGAGATCATCATCTACCTTTGTAAATAAGTTAGTGAACTGATCCGTAAGTTCGGCTACTTTCTCCGATAGTGTACTTATTTCCTCAGTGTGTTTTTCTGAACCAAGTTTCAGAGTATTTACTGTGTCCTTTAAATTTTCCTGAGTTTTTGCAAGTTGCGTAACCGAATCGGTAGATGCAATTGAGTCAATTTTAGCTTGCAAGGTGTCGTGATTTTCATGAACAGTAGTTTGCAGTTCTTTTATGGCTGCTTCGTGATTCTGTAGTGCATTTTCATAACGCGAAAAAATAGGTTGGAAATGCTCACAAATTTGAGTTTTTACGTCATTACAGACTTTTTGACATTTCGATTCAATGTGATGTAACTCAGTAGTTAAATCCTCACGTGTTTGTTCAAGAGTTTGCTCCAATGAGTCTAACTTTTGAAGATTTTGTTCCATTGTGTCTAACTTTTGAAGATTTTGTTCCATTGTGTCTAACTGTTGCTGTGTTTGTCTCTGATTTTGTTTCATTTGCTGCATTAATTGCAATAATAATGTGTTAGTGTCTGGAATCGGTTCCTCTATGCTTTTCGGCACTGCATTTGCACCGGCAACATTTACATTTTGACGAGCAGAAAATGTGTCTTGACTCATTTGAGAAAACGGTGAGAACCCTAAACCTGAGTCTACAATATTTGCAAAATTGTGTCCTGTCATTACCGATTCCTGAGGCGAGCTGTTGCCGACCGATCGATCGATAATACGTCCCTCTTCA
This sequence comes from Schistocerca nitens, assembly GCF_023898315.1. Classification (NCBI taxonomy): domain Eukaryota; kingdom Metazoa; phylum Arthropoda; class Insecta; order Orthoptera; family Acrididae; genus Schistocerca; species Schistocerca nitens. Next base: position 28,884,180 of record NC_064614.1, read on the forward strand.
CTAATTTTTTCACTGTCCATGCCATTGTTTGCCGCCGGCTCCATTTCCCTATGCACAATTACCAAATTACTACTTTGAACATTAGTTAATTCATTACTCGGTGGCGCTAACACACTGCTTTCGTTTTCACTGTCATTTCTCAGTTTACTTTGGAGCCTAGTATTACGTTTTTCACACGCCATTATTGTCACAGTATTTCACACGATAACACAGAAAAACACAATTTGAAGAGCAAAAACAAGAGAACACATTAACATAGCACTGAACATAATATCTAGTTAAATGCAAGCGCAGCTACGAAATACTTGCTGCAAATCTACATGCATGCCACAACTGTTTTACTGTACAACAATGAAATACTACAACTACAGAGGAAATTCTCTCTATAATTACGCGCTAGCAATAAACAAAAGCTACACTAATTACACAAACTACAAGAAAAAAATCAGAAGATTCCAGTGAGGTATCCTCGGCTAAGGGTCGACATATGAAAGTCCCCTTTGAATAAAATTATACGTGACTGTGCTTAAACTGACACACAATATTTTTTTTTAGCGCAACGCAATCTGACTTTCAAAAAAAATCCCTACAAAAGAATGGCCCTGACTAACATTAACCTATACGTTTCACAAATCACTTACCTCATAAAAATCTTCGCTACTCAAGCTACTGCAATACTGCGAGCGCCACTACTGCCAGCTAAATAAAAGATTCAAACTACAGAAGGCACTAACTACTGATAGGGATAGTTAGCAAATGAAATATATTAATAGAGAACAACCAATGTATTTACCTCAATAGTCATAATATATATAGCAGCATGACAAATTACAAAACTCCGCCATCTCTCTCCCCACATCCACCACTGCTGGCGGCTCACCTCCAACTGCGCAACGCTACGCGCTGTTCACAGCCAGCTGCCTAACACTACAATGGCGAGTATTACAACAATGCAAAGCAGCCACAGACTGCACACAGCACAGCACAGCACAGCACACCTAAACAGCCTACTTACATTGTCATTCAGAAATTCTTTTAATTTCTTCTTAAATACTTGTTGGTTACGTGCCAGACTTTTTATACTATTTGGTAAGTGACCAAAGACTTTAGTGGCAGTATAATTCACCCCTTTCTGTGCCCAACTTAGATTTAATCTTGAATAGTGAAGATCATCCTTTCTCCTAGTATTGTAGTTATGCACACTGCTATTACTTTTGAATTGGGTTTGGTTGTTAATAACAAATTTCATAAGAGAGTATATATACTGAGAAGCTACTGTGAATATCCCTAGATCCTTAAATAAATGTCTGCAGGATGATCTTGAGTGGACTCCAGCTATTATTCTGATTACACGCTTTTGTGCAATAAATACTTTATTCTTCAGTGATGAATTACCCCAAAATATGATACCATATGAAAGCAATGAGTGAAAATAGGCGTAGTAAGCTAATTTACTAAGATGCTTATCAGCAAAATTTGCAAGGACCCTTATTGCGTAAGTAGCTGAACTCAAATGTTTCAGCAGATCATCAATGTGTTTCTTCCAATTTAATCTCTCATCAATGGACACGCCTAAAAATTTGGAATATTCTAACTAGCTATATGCTTCTGATTAAGGTCTATATTTATTAATGGTGTCATACCATTCACTGTACGGAACTGTATGTACTGTGTCTTATCAAAATTCAGTGAGAGTCCGTTTACAAGGAACCACTTAGTAATTTTCTGAAAGACATTATTGACAATTTCATCAGTTAATTCTTGTTTGTCAGGTGTGATTACTATACTTGTATCATCAGCAAAGAGAACTAACTTTGCCTCTTCATGACTATAGAATGTCAAGTCATTAATATATATTAAGAACAACAAAGGACCCAAGACTGACCCTTGTGGAACCCCATTCTTGATAGTTCCCCAGTTTGAGGAATGTGCTGATCTTTGCATATTATGAGAACTGCTTATTTAAACTTTCTGCACTCGTCCAGTTAGGTATGAATTGAACCAATTGTGCACTGTCCCACTCATGCCACAATATTTGAGCTTGTCTAGCAGAATTTCATGATTTACACAATCAGAAGCCTTTGAGAGATCACAAAAAATCCGAATGGGTGGTGTTCGGTTATTCAGATCATTCAAAATTTGATTGGTGAAAGCATATATGGCATTTTCTGTTGAAAAACCTTTCTGGAAACCAAACTGACATTTTGTTAGTACTTCATTTTTACAGATATGTGAAGCTACTCTTGAATACATTACTTTCTCAAAAATTTTGGGTAAAGCTGTTAGAAGGGAAATTGGACGGTAATTGTTGACATCAGATCTATCCCCCTTTTTATGCAAAGGTATCACAATAGCATATTTCAGTCTATCAGGGAAAATGCCCTGTTCCAGAGAGCTATTACACAGGTGGCTGAGAATCTTACTTGTCTGTTGAGAACAAGCGTGTTTCCGCGTGTGAATGTGCTGACTTGGACTGAACGCGGTTGAGCTATATTCTGGCCACCACAATCACCTGATTTAATCACAATCGACTTCTGCGTAAGCGCTTAACGCTAAAGACAGGGTGTTTGTTCCACCCCTTTGGGAAAACGTTAACGTGCTACGACACTGGATAACACAAGTAGCTGCCATCATACATCAAGACTTGCTTCACAGGATCTGGAAGGAAACTGATTACAGATGCGACATTTTTCGGGTTATTGAAGGTAGCTGCAATGAACTTCATAAATATAACTTTAAGATATACAGCATTCAGTGCTGTATCAAAATTTCTGTAAGCCATATATCTTTTCAACAGTTGAAGGTTACTTTTGTATACCTAATTTGTACTTTTTCTGACAGTATGTAGAAGCTCTTAGTCCCCAGCTTCTACTGAACGCTGCAGTAACTGACGCAGCTACTTAGAAAAGAGAGATTGTTCTTAATATCTGATATCAGAACCTAGAGATAATTGCCTGTCGTCGTTTTCGCGAGCGGTAATGAATCAGCTCAGCGCTCTAATTATCTCCGTACACGAGATACCGCCGACGTTATTCACTTTGATCGTCAAACGAGGCGTCTATAGTCTCTTGGCGGTAATTTGGTGGAAAATTTAATACTGGACGTCTGTAATTTACGTCCGTACTCTAATGATTTTACACGAGCTCGTTTCATTAATTACACTGACTTCCATTCTTATCGACATTCTGGACTTGGGGAGTGTTTTATTACCTACGGAGCTCTTGATATGAAACGCGTCGCTGTTATTTAATCATTTCCCAAATTGTCTCTGTGTTCCTAGGAAGCTGCCGCATTTGGAAGGTACTGACCTCGCATTTGGGAGGGCTGGTGTTCAAATCCAAGTCCTGCCCTCCAGATTTAGGTATCCGTAGTTTGCCTAGTTTCCACTCTTTTTCCGTTCTGTGTGTGTGTGTGTGTGTGTGTGTGTGTGTATGTGTGTGTGTGAGTGTGTGTGTGTGTGGGTGCGCGCGCATATTTGTGTGTGCAGCTACATACGATCTGAAGAAAATTTTCACTTTCGCTAAAATAACAATTTTTTTTCTGTGCCTCTGTAAACGGCCCATTAATTAAAGCTAACAGTAGGGGAATCCAATTTTCCCACTGTGAATTATAATACAGAAATGCTGCTACCGCTCAAATATACATTTCTAGTTCTTGCAGTTAGCTATTGACAAATCCGTCAGAGGTCGAAACTAAAGAGTGCAAACGGAAAGCAGAAATATCAAATTGCATTTTTAAAAAAGTGATCATATACGAGAATACGATGCTATCAATGTTTGACTGTTGCACAGACTCATCAACGAGAAATATCAACATAAGAGCTCCTGGTATTGGAAAAACGTTCGCTCAATAAGTCGAGGAACTACCTCATTTCCTAGCCCGTATGTACAATACCTAGAATATTCTGCGAAGCCAATAGCCCCAGGTGACTGGAAAAGAGCTCGGCTCACTCCGGTTTACTAAAAGGGTAAAAGATCAGACGCACATAATTGCATACTAACATTGGTGAAGTGTGTTACAGGATCCTACAGCATATTGTGAGTTCAAACATTATGACGTTCCAGAAGGAAAACAATCTTCCCTCACACATGGCATATAACGAACAATGTATGTGGGTTGTAATGGTCCACTACTGTCTCATCGTCCATTCCTAGCGTCGCACATATAAGAATTAATATATTCCAAGTCGGAAAGGAACGGTGGACTCCAGTCACAGCTGGTTATGGATACTACGGATAGCGAACAGTATGTTAGCTAGTAAATTTACCTATTTTCATGTAGCAACGTAGAATTTCACAGTGCGATTAATGCAATGGCCTCGGCCCTTTCATTTTTTGCAACATCATAGATACATTTTTTGTAAGACCTGACAACTTCGGGTGAAGGAGATACAGTGATATTTATGATTTGTTAAACTTTTTAATAATGATGAGCACAATAAAAAATTAAATTTCGTATTGCTGTTTCCCAGTTTCGAATTACTGACACCCATCTTCAGAACTGTGAAGATAAACAGAAAATTGGGTTTCAGTTAACGTTAAATTATCAGTTTTTAAAGGAACATGCGTTATTTAAAATATATTAGAACATACTGATAGTAAGAAACGTACCGTTTCTATTAAAGAATAAATACCTAAGTACAATTTGGGCACAACACCAGTGTTACTAAGTGTAAATTATATCATGCTTGCTAAAGAATCAGTACCTAAGCTCTATGCTGGCCATAACACAATCGTTATTAAATGTGAGTGAGATTAAGCTTACTAAGGAATCTGTCCCCCCATGAACCATGGACCTTGCCGTTGGTGGGGAGGCTTGCGTGCCTCAGCGATACAGATGGCCGTACCGTAGGTGCAACCACAACGGAGGGGTATCTGTTGAGAGGCCAGACAAACATGTGGTTCCTGAAGAGGGGCAGCAGCCTTTTCAGTAGTTGCAGGGGCAACAGTCTGGATGATTGACTGATCTGGCCTTTTAACATTAATCAAAACGGCCTTGCTGTGCTGGTACTGCGAACGGCTGAAAGCAAGGGGAAACTACAGCCGTAATTTTTCCCGAGGACATGCAGCTCTACTGTATGATTAAATGATGATGGCGTCATCTTGGGTAAAATATTCCGGAGGTAAAATAGTCCCCCATTCGGATCTCCGGGCGGGGACTACTCAAGAGGACGTCGTTATCAGGAGAAAGAAAACTGGCGTTCTGCGGATCGGAGCGTGGCATGTCAGATCACTTAATCGGGCAGGTAGGTTAGAAAATTTGAAAAGGGAAATGGATAGGTTAAAGTTAGATATAGTGGGAATTAGTGAAGTTCGGTGGCAGGAGGAACAAGACTTTTGGTCAGGTATTTACAGGGTTATAAATACAAAATCAAATAGGGGTAATGCAGGAGTAGGTTTAATAATGAATAAAAAAATAGGAGTGCGGGTTAGCTACTACAAACAGCATAGTGAACGCATTATTGTGGCCAAGATAGACACAAAGCCCATGCCTACTACAGTAGTACAAGTTTATATGCCAACTAGCTCTGCAGATGATGAAGAAATTGATGAAATGTATGACGAGATAAAAGAAATTATTCAGGTAGTGAAGGGAGACGAAAATTTAATAGTCATGGGTGACTGGAATTCATCAGTAGGAAAAGGGAGAGAAGGAAACATAGTAGGTGAATATGGATTGGGGGGAAGGAATGAAAGAGGAAGCCGCCTTGTAGAATTTTGCACAGAGCATAGCTTAATCATAGCTAACACTTAGTTCAAGAATCATGAAAGGAGGCTGTATACATGGAAGAAGCCTGGAGATACTGACAGGTTTCAGATAGATTATATAATGGTAAGACAGAGATTTAGGAACCAGGTTTTAAATTGTAAGACATTTCCTGGGGCAGATGTGGATTCTGACCACAATCTATTAGTTATGAACTGCAGATTGAAACTGAAGAAACTGCAAAAAGGTGGGAATTTAAGGAGATGGGACCTGGATAAACTGAAAGAACCAGAGGTTGTAGAGAGTTTCAGGGAGAGCATAAGGGAACAATTGACAGGAATGGGGGAAAGAAATACAGTAGAAGAAGAATGGGTAGCTTTGAGGGATGAAGTAGTGAAGGCAGCAGAGGATCAAGTAGGTAAAAAGACGAGGGCTAATAGAAATCCTTGGGTAACAGAAGAAATATTGAATTTAATTGATGAAAGGAGAAAATATAAAAATGCAGTAAATGAAGCAGGCAAAAAGGAATACAAACGTCTCAAAAATGAAATCGACAGGAAGTGCAAAATGGCTAAGCAGTGATGGCTAGAGGACAAATGTAAGGATGTAGAGGCTTGTCTCACTAGGGGTAAGATAGATACTGCCTACAGGAAAATTAAAGAGACATTTGGAGAGAAGAGAACCACTTGTATGAATATCAAGAGCTCAGATGGAAACCCAGTTCTAAGCAAAGAAGGGAAAGCAGAAAGGTGGAAGGAGTATATAGAGGGTTTATACAAGGGTGATGTACTTGAGGACAATATTATGGAAATGGAAGAGGATGTAGATGAAGACGAAATGGGAGATAAGATACTGCGTGAAGAGTTTGACAGAGCACTGAAAGACCTGAGTCGAAACAAGGCCCCGGGAGTAGACAACATTCCATTAGAACTACTGATAGCCTCGGGAGAGCCAGTCATGACAAAAATCTACCATCTGGTGAGCACGATGTATGAGACAGGCGAAATACCCTCAGACTTCAAGAAGAATATAATAATTCCAATCCCAAAGAAAGCAGGTGTTGACAGATGTGAAAATTACCGAACTATCAGTTTAATAACGCGAATTCTTTACAGACGAATGGAAAAACTGGTAGAAGCCGACCTCGGGGAAGATCAGTTTGGATTCCGTAGAAATGTTGGAACACGTGAGGCAATACTGACCTTACGACTTATCTTGGAAGAAAGATTAAGAAAAGGCAAACCTACGTTTTTAGCATTTGTAGACTTAGAGAAAGCTTTTGACAATGTCGACTGGAATACTCTCTTTCAAATGTTGAAGGTGGCAGGGGTAAAATACAGGGAGCAAAAGGCTATTTACAATTTGTACAGAAACCATATGGCAGTTATAAGAGTAGAGGGGCATGAAAGGGAAGCAGTGGTTGGGAAAGGAGTGAGACAGGGTTGTAGCCTCTCCCCGATGTTATTCAATCTGTATATTGAGCAAGCAGTAAAGGAAACAAAAGAAAAATTCGGAGTTGGTATTAAAATTCATGGAGAAGAAGTAAAAACTTTGAGGTTCGCCGATGACATTGTAATTCTGTCAGAGACAGCAAAGGACTTGGAAGAGCAGTTGAACGGAATGGACAGTGTCTTGAAAGGAGGATATAAGATGATCATCAACAAAAGCAAAACAAGGATAATGGAATGTGGTCGAATTAAGACGGGTGATGCTGAGGGAATTAGATTAGGAAATGAGACACTTAAAGTAGTAAAGGAGTTTTGCTATTTAGGGAGTAAAATAACCGATGATGGTCGAAGTAGAGAGGATATAAAATGTAGACTGGCAATGGCAAGGAAAGCGTTTCTCAAGAAGAGAAATTTGTTAACATCGAGTATAGATTTAGGTGTCAGGAAGTCGTTTCTGAAAGTATTTGTATGGAGTGTAGCCATGTATGGAAGTGAGACATGGACGATAACTAGTTTGGACAAGAAGAGAATAGAAGCTTTCGAAATGTGGTGCTACAGAAGAATGCTGAAGATAAGGTGGGTAGATCACGTAACTAATGAGGAGGTATTGAATAGGATTGGGGAGAAGAGAAGTTTGTGGCACAACTTGACTAGAAGAAGGGATCGGTTGGTAGGACATGTTTTGAGGCATCAAGGCATCACAAATTTAGCATTGGAGGGCAGCGTGGAGGGTAAAAATCGTAGAGGGAGACCAAGAGATGAATACACTAAGCAGATTGAGAAGGATGTAGGTTGCAGTAGGTACTGGGAGATGAAGAAGCTTGCACAGGATAGAGTAGCATGGAGAGCTGCATCAAACCAGTCTCAGGACTGAAGACCACAACAACAACAACAAGGAATCTGTACCTAAGCGCACTATTGGCCACGTTATAGCTACTAACTGTAACACTTCAATAGTAAAATTTTGCTTAAAGCATGCCTGCAAAGTTTAAAACCACCAAAAAATTGCTCTGATTCCGTCTTCCTAGATTGTCCAAAGCCAATCAACACCCTGCCACATCGTCTACTACTAACCAAAATACGGTCGTACAGAGTATCTTTCTAAATATGTGACAGGCTGGAAGACTGTTACAGTAATAGAGCTCATTTCGTGTACAGGACACCGAATGCTCTACAGGAACTGAAGTATCGTCAGCCCTGCAAGAGAGAAAGCTTAATAGGATCTATAATGTTATCGATATACACGAACGGTTTATCAGACAAGATTAGATGCACAATAAGATGCTTTCGATGCTGTTGTGCACAGGAAAGTATCGTCCTTGGACGACTCTAAGAAAGTGCAGAATAACGTAGAGAAAACTCATACTTCTTGTAATGATTCACAGCCCTCTTTATGTGAGGTTAAACGTAAGATAAAGCCAATAACATTATGACGATGCTGATCAGTCTCATGTTGTTATGCGACCTTCAATAATTGCGTTATGTGTTGCATTGACCGGGACTTTGTGGGAGGAGAAGACAGCTCGTGTAGGTGAAATTCTGTGTTCGCTAAAATTCCTCACTGGTGGGAGGAGAGGCGCGTGGCTACCCGCACATTTGAGCCTTTCTGTGTTGAATAGCGGCGGCTCCTAGAGACGTTCTCAAACTTTTTCGAATGGGTGGGCTAAGCTGCATGAACCAGCCGCCCAAGAGCTCGATTCTCTTGTAACGCCGGAAATGCATATCCTCCTATTTCCATCTATTGTAGTATAAACTTTTTCCTAATTTTGTTACCTGAAGATATGACATTTCTGTGTCTTTATTTATTGTAATTGTTTGTGTGTGTCGATGTATAATTGGTTTGTTTTGTATTTTTACGCAGGGTCTTCCCTAGGGAAAACTATGCTATCGAACGATTACATCGATAGGTCGTGTGGAGAACGAAAGTGTTGTGACTTGGCAAGACAGCCAAGCCACTATGAGATAGCCGAAAGGCACGCGTTTAAGCTCACGCAGGCTGGCGTGAGGTCTGGAACAGTAAAGAAGTTGAGTCTAGTAAAAAAAGTACGTAGCTTCTGGAATACTTAACTTTAATCCATAATTGGTGAACATCGGTCTGACGGTACATGCATCACAAGATAAATAGCAAATGATAATGGCGCCTTGCTAGGTCGTAGCAAATGACGTAGCTGCAGGCTATGCTAACTATCGTCTCAGCAAATGAGAGCGTAATTTGTCAGTGAACCATCGCTAGCAAAGTCGGCTGTACAACTGGGGCGAGTGCTAGGAAGTCTCTCTAGACCTGCCGTGTGGCGGCGCTCGGTCTGCAATCACTGACAGTGGCGACACGCGGGTCCGACGTATACTAACGGACCGCGGTCGATTTAAAGGCTACCACCTAGCAAGTGTGGTGTCTGGCGGTGACACCACAGAAAGTGTTTAGGATCTTTGGTAGTGTTAACTCTGCCGCGTGGAGCGCGGGCAGAGCAGAGTCTGGCTGGAGTAGGGCGGTGGAGCTGGTGTGTTGTGTGACGCTCCCGCGAGTTGCCGCGCTTTCGGGGTTTGGCAGCATGTAATTGCTATGATGCTTTCTGACACGGTGTCGCGGACGGGAAGCATTAGCTGGCGCACATCAACAGCCCGTTTCGCCTGGTGACCGTGGCGAGAAGGAGGCGCGCCAACATCCAGCTTCTGCAACAGCGACGGCCGACAATGAGTGATTGTCGCCACCTCCTCGATCGACGACTTCAAACCTTCAATTAACCAACAAGGAAGACTGAAAGCACGTAAAAATTTAGAAATGTATGGCAGACCCCAGCTTTTCAAACTGTTCCATTTGCATCACAGAAATATAGCAACTTAGCATGAACCTTTGTTGCTCATTGTCCCAATTGCATTACCAAGCAGGGTCCCTTCCTTTTCCGAAATGAACTCGAGTGTCGCTGAAATTCAAACGCCAGCATTAAAGTATTATCATTCGATTTCACTGCTTTAATTTCAATGTTCGGTTAAGGTATTCATAGCTGGCTACGATATTTAGATTACACAAGCACAAATTAAGAGTTCGAGTTTTGTTACCATATTTTAGCTTACCTGTGACTGCAGCTCAGCTTGGTACGTACTAGATTTTACTATTGTTAATTGTTCAGAATTATTTTATTCAAGTTCAAAGTTAAATCTCTTATTTATAAATTCCGTAGATTCAAGTAGCTTTTGAAATGTCTGTTGAGGTAGCCCAAGACTAAGCTTATTTAATTGTATTTCGTAGTGCTTCAGAAACAAAGTCCACTATTAATTTCAGTCATTAAATTAACTTTCATTTTTCCGGTTTTATTAATTCTTTTGCTAAATTAAGTCAGAGTGTAGCGAAATTTATTACTTCTGACAAACATTCAGTTTTCACACAACATGTGTCAACCTTCAGTTGCCACGTGCTAATTATATGTGCAATAACCTTTCTTTTTCAGTTATTATAGTAGTTGTCCATAGGACTGGCGACTGTAATTTTCCCCAAATCTCCAATATCTAATTAACGCCAGTTAATTGTTAACGTAACGACTGCACATTTACTGACTTTATTAACTTTACCCTTTTTCCAAATTAATTTCCATCAGTTTCATTTCCTTTTTTCCTTTCATTTAGATGTAACCATTTCCTCCCTCTTTACCGACGGATTAACTTCGGTGACGATTGCTTTTGCCAAATTTCCATTAGGTACATGCGGTTTAATTTTTACTGTCATTAAGGTCGATAAGTGAGGGGGAGGTTACACTCTTGCTAGCGGTATCATTCGCCACCTTTCTGCTACCTGCTAGGTTGTTCTTCTATTGGGTTCTGAAGGCCTTGAGAAACGCGATTGGGCGTTTCCTCGCAACATACCACGGGGAAAGGGACCGCCATCTTTTCGCAAAGAGCATGGGAAACGAGCGTCTTTTGCACGGTAAACGAACAGCCAATAATCAAAAATCACTACCTATTGCCAACATTTTAGTTAGTCTAAGGCAATACAACAGGCGCGAAATGGAAAATTTAAGCACGCCTTCCCTACAGAGTGGCGTGGTAAAAGAAATTGACGCTTGACGTGGTAGAAAACCCGGAGCTTTGCTCTCTCCTTGTGCAAGAGCAGAGAAAAGTGAATTGGAGAGAAATCGGGAGGCAGGCAAGTCCCTTGGCGGTCCTGTCTGGCACCGCAGAGCGACGTCTTTTCTGCAGAGGTTGCAAGTGATGTCCCCTTTTTGTCACTGTTAAGTGTAAGTGTGGCGAATAGCGTAAGTGCTATTTGTAGCCTCTGCACCTTTCAACATGCGAAAGCTCCGCGCCATTTGTATTGTTGTTATTTGGTTCAGAGTTTCTGTTACGAAGATGGTGTTCCGAATTTCTCCAGTACTACTGCATTTTTTAGCTGCCCAGACTTTGATAAGCAGTTTGGAAAAGAAAATAACAGTCTTCCAAATAGCTCTCAGGTGCCTTCTGCTTTCAAATATTTATTTCAGAGTCAGTTTCTTAACTAATTTCTCCGAATAATTGGGATTCACCATTGTCCCGCATGCTCGGTGACTTCAACTGGTCAAGAAAAGCTCTTGTACACACATTAAAAAAAGTTTTGCATCATCCCGATTCCCAGAACCCCTGAAGATAGACGTTGACTGTGGTTGTTGTATCACGCATTGACTGTTAAGAGATGTCACTAAACCCGTCCAAAGATGTAAACAACCATGCATGAGCAGCACCTATTAGACGAAGGGGGTCCGACAGCCGATCAGTTCCAGCCATTCCACCAGGAAGGAGGTACACGGCTCGTGTTGTCTGTAGTTCAACCGTACCTATACGGTCAATACCGCGGTGCCATGGAGGGCTCTCAACAAGGGGAATGACCAGGCACTCGGAGTAAACCAAAGCGGTGTTGTTCGGACATGGAGAAGGTACAGAAAGAGAGGAACTATCGATGACATGCCTCGCTAAGGCCGCCCAAGGGTTGCTACTGCAGTGGATGACCGCTACCTACGGATTATGGTTCGGAGGAAACCTGACAGCAACGCCATCATGTTGAATAATGCTTTCGTGCAGCCACAGGACGTCATGTTACGACTCAAACTGTGCGCAATAGGCTGCATAATGCGCAACTTCACTCCCGACGTCCATGGCGAGGACCGCCGAATGGACCGCTCAGGATAGGCATCACGTTCTCTTCGCCGATGAGTGTCGTATGTGTCTTCAACCAGATAATCGTCAGAGACGTGTTTGGAGGCAATCGAGTGAGGCTGAACGCCTTAGACACACTGTCCAGCGAGTGCAGCAAAATGGAGGTTCCCTGCTGTATTGGGGTGGCATTATGTGGGACCGACGTACGCCGCTGGTGGTCAAGGAAGGCGTCATAACGGCTGTACGATACGTGAATGCCATCCCACGACCGATAGTGCAACCATATCGACAGCATATTGGCGAGGCCATCGTCTTCATGGACAACAATTCGCTGCTCCGTCATGCACATCTTCTGAACGACTTCCTTCGGGATAACGACATCGACTAGAGTGGTCAGCCTGTTCTCCAGACATGAACCCTAACGAACATGCCTGGGATATATTGGAAAGAGCTGTTTATGGAGCACGTGATCCACCAACCACTATGAGGGATCTACACCGAATCGCCGTTGAGGATTGGGACAATCTGGACCAACAGTGCCTTGATGAACTTGTGGATAGTACGCCACGACGAATACAGGCATGCATCAATGCAAGAGGACGTGCTACTGGGAATTAGATGTACTGGTGTGTACAGAAATCGGGACCACCACCTCTGAAGGTCTCACTGTATGGTGGTACAACATGTAATGTGTGGTTTTCATGAGCAATATTAAGGGCCGGAATGATGTTTATGTTGATCTCTATTCCAATTTTCTGTACAGATTCCGGACCTCTCGAAACCGAGTCAGTGCAAAACTTTTTGATGTGTGTATATGCCAATACCTGACGTGTGAAACAAATCAACTTGAATAAATAAAATCAGGCCCATTTTAATGATTATTTACATTCGAGTTGTCCTGTAACTACTTCGATGAGGCTACCCTCCTTTAATTTAAAACGATTATCATCAGGTGGTTTCATATCTCTCAATTGTATGCTCACTTTGTCGGCGTTCCAGAGTTAAACGGATGCCATTACCTGGAATATTATTGATTATCTAGGGGAAGATAATTGCTTCATTTCCAGTTTATATTAATAATTTTATTAATTATTCTTACTCATAAATTTGAATGCACCTGCTTCTGCACGAAGCAGAGGGATTGTTCTTCTTTTTCAGTATCATTCTGTGATGTGATAACTTCACAAAGTACTAATTTGTTGGTGGAATTAACCGTGTTCCGAGTTTGTGAGTGTGTCAGGCAGAATAGACTAATTACTGTTGAACCCAAAGTGTCTCACACGTTGCATTATTTAGCTTATTACGTGTGAATTTGCTGATACACTTAATTGTTCTTTGAGTTCGCGAGTGTGGCACCCAGACTGTACTGACCTCTGCTGAACTCTGAGGGACCGCAAACGCACAAAACAAAATAAAACGACAAGAAACTAAGTGGGAATTTTCAACACAGTGAAAAAAATGGTAGTATCTTCGTCGAGGTGTGTTCCGAATTTGCAGTTAACAAAAAGGAGTTTGTTCTTTGCCTATCGCATTTCGCTTCTTTTATTTATTAAACTTCAGTGGGCTGTAATAAATATACAGAGTGTATCAAAAAGAATCATCTGATTAAAAAAAAACTCATAACAGTTATGTTATTTGAGATATGTGCGTGGACAACTTACTGTTGGAAAGAGCAAACTATCGAGTTTTACTTGGTCTCCACTAGGTAGCAGCACTGTGTGTCCACTTCAGTTTTGGTAAAAATGGTGTCGGGACAACTGAAAGCTTTTTGTTTTCTACGTTTTGTGCAGTGCGGGTAAGTAATAACTCTTCAGCGTGACTTTCGTACTAGGTATTGTATGGATCCTTCTACAGCATAGAGCATTAGACGATGGCATGAACAATCCCCAGAAACAGGTTGTTTGTGTGAAGGCAAATCGCCGGGCCATCCCCGAGTGTCTGAAACAGGCGACAGCATGTACCTTAGTATCACAACGAAAAAATCCGTTCGCTGTGCAGCTGGACAGCTCAACATGCTCCCGATATCCGTTTGGCATGTGATGCGTCGCCGTTTCCACATTTAACATACAAAATTCAGCTGTGCAATCGCTTCGGTCAGGTGACAAACAACGACGTTTGGAGTTCTGTGATTTCGTTCTTGGAAAGTTGAGGATAACAGTTTTCTTTCACACTTAGTGTTTAGAGACGAGACAACATTCCATTTAAATGGAAAGGTGAACCGTCATAATGTGAGAATAAGGGATACGGAACAATCACATGAGGTTGTGCAACATGTGAGGGACTCTATATATATATATATATATATATATATATATATATATATATATATATATATATATATATATATATATAATGTCCCATTTATCTTGACCACCCTAAATAACTGGTTGTCGAGATGGCACACTGCGATACATTTTTGAATAGGTCTTTAGGAGAGGAAATGAATTACCTAATAAAAAATACATGGTTCCATTTAAAAAAGTCATACCGGTGTTCATATCTTTGTAAAAAACAAAGTTACAACGAAGGCAATCATGCTGATGGATGTCCCCCTGACGGCTAAAGAACATTTGCTTGAAGCGTTTTGTAATTTGCATCTGGAAAAACAGTGATTTACGGTGGTCAAGATAAATGGGACACCCACGATCACTAACGGATATTTACAATGATGGCACAGAATAGTCGTATCGTCTTCTTTTAATACACTTTGTCTAAATTCACCCGATAGAGTTTCGCAAGAACTTGTATTACAGGCCGCTGAATATGCTTCATAAAAAAAGCGAAACGCTTGTGGCAAGAAACAATCTACCTTTCATTTAGTTGCAAAAACGGAACAAATCATCATAAATTTTGAGGCAACTAAGAAACGTCAGAAGACGGAAAAAAGGACTGTAGTATCTGTTTATAAGATTTGTGGTGTACGTCTTGAGGCACATCAAATAGCACAATCCACGCAGCTTTGTGAACAGGGAGAATCAGGACTAGGGAAGGCGAATAGAAGACATAGATCTGTTTGTAGGGTTCCGGAAAAAGCAGTTCGTCCGCAAAGGAAGCTGCATTCAAGACGCAAGTGCGGTCTGTTCTAGAATATTATCCTAGAGGCTGGAGTCTTTATCAAGTAGACATGACTACAGGTATCGAACAAATTCAGAGATGTGTCGCTGTGATCGTAACACGCTCGTATAGCCTATACGAAAATCTAACAGAAATATCTGCGGAACTCAGTCGGAAATCCTTTGATAAAAAGCGAAGTTCTTTCGAAACTCTATTGGCTAAATTTAGACGACGTGTATTCGAAGTAGACTATACGGCTATTCTGTGCCATATATCCGTTATTGATCGTGAGAATGAGATACGAATATTACTGCACCTACAGTGGCATATAGACAGGCATTTTCCTTCGCTTAACACGCAACTGGAATGGGATGGGAAAAACAAGCTGCCTTACATTTAGTGGTAAAGACGGAACAAACCATAATAAATTTGGAAGCAACTAAGGAAGGACGGAAAACGGAATGTGCTATGACAGGAGATGGCTGACGTGAGTGCCTTTGCTAATATCACGTCATCGCCTGCAGCACATCTGCTGGGCTCGTGGCCGGCAGAAGTGGCCGTGCGGTTAAAGGCGCTGCAGTCTGGAACCGCAAGACCGCTACGGTCGCAGGTTCGAATCCTGCCTCGGGCATGGGTGTTTTTGATGTCCTTAGTTTAGTTCTAAGTTCTAGGGGACTAATGACCTCAGCAGTTGAGTCCCATAGTGCTCAGGAGAAGGAGAAGGAGAGTAGTGTTTAACGTCCCGTCGACAACGAGGTCATTAGAGACGGAGTGCAAGCTCGGGTGAGGGAAGGATGGGGAAGGAAATCGGCCGTGCCCTTTCAAAGGCACCATCCCGGCATTTGCCTGAAGCGATTTAGGGAAATCACGGGAAACCTAAATCAGGATGGCCGGAGACGGGATTGAACCGTCGTCCTCCCGAATGTGAGTCCAGTGTGCTAACCACTGCGCCATCTCGCTCGGTCCCATAGTGCTCAGAGCCATTTGAACCTGGGCTCGTGACCAAATTGGTTGGACCCCAGATGACTAGGAAACCGTGGCCTCGTCATGCGAGTCGCAGTTTTATTCGGTAAAAGCTAATGGTACGCTCGAGTGTGACTCCGACCTCACGAAGCAATGGACCCAGGTTTCAATAAGACACTGTACAAGCTTGCGGGAGGGGGGGGTTCCGTAATTGTTTGGGCTGTTTGTATATGGAGTGGGCTGGGTCCTCTGGACCAATGATTGACTGAAAATGGTTATCTTCGGATACTTAGAGATCATCTGCAGCCATTCATAGGCTTCACGATCCCAAACGACGATGGAGTTTTTATGGATGACAATACGCCATGTCAGGGGGTCACGGCTATTCACGATTGGTTTGAAGAACATTCTGGACGATTCGAAACAACAATCTGGTCACGCAGATAGCCAGATACGAATCATGTCGATCATTTAAAGGTAACAATCGAGAGGACAGTTCGTGCACAATATCCTGCCCCGGCAACACTTTCGCAATTATGGACGGCTTTAGTGACAATATGGCTCAACATTTCTGCAGGGGACTGCTAAGGACTTGTTGAGTCCACTCCACATCGAAGCTGCTGCACTAATCTGGGCAAAAGGAGGTCCAACACGATATTAGTAGTAGATAGGAAATGTATGTTCTACCCCAATTACCGAAATCAGCTATTTAAAGCCATTTTTATGCTATTTTTAGACCATTTTACATCGAAATCAGCTATTGTTCATATTTTTACAATGATACAACCACAAAATTAGGGAAATGCATAAAGTGTCTCTTTTAGATAGTACTATATACATATATACAACATTTAACATGGTGTTGAATAATAAAAATATATACAATTATAGATGGTGTTGGTTATTCTAAATATATACATATATACAATTACAAATAAATATGTTTACATAATATATACATAATATATACAATATTTACAATAAACTATAATGTCCAAGTGGTAATGTATTTATTCCATCATTCAGAATGTGTCTTTTATCATCATTTGCACTTAGTGCTATTTTATTTAATTTTACTGTATATATTTCATGTTTATAGCTTCTAATTAAATTCATTGATCTATATAATTCACTATTATTGAATAAGCAGTCTTTATAGTCATCCATTGATATTTTATTCATTACTACTGATTTCTTAACACCTTTAGATTTTTTATTTTCTTTTTCACCAACACAATATGCATACATTTTAGCTCTCAAACCAACAAATTCAGTCATTATTTTACCATTACATTCATCTTTCATTTTACCTAATACCTTTTTGTTCATTTGTGGTATATTGTACACATTATTTGTTGCATAATCACTTGTATCAAAATGTTCAATCATATTTTTCATATCTTTATAAAAGTCATCTGTTTTTATATTGTATATATAACTATCGGTATCTTGATAACATAACTCAATATTTGTACCATATTTAGGTTTCATTACATCATAATGAAAACTATGCATTAATTCTTTTGATAAATCTAATATACTCATTCCAACATAAATTGGTTTATTAAATTTAATTTCAGTTTTATTCATATGAATAGCTACCAGATTTTCATTAAATATTGTTCTATGTTTGAAATTTGGTTTAGCTATTAATTTATCACATTTTTTACCATCTGATATTAATTTTATATTAACTGTTTCTTATATTTTCCATTGTTTTTCCAAACACACTATTATTCATCAGTTTAAAAAATCTTTTTCAAAATCATTTTTAGCTTTTGTTCTCATTTCTGTATTTAAGTCAATGTACTTTTTCAACCAATCACTTTGTCTGAATTTTAGTGCACGATGTATTTTTGTTAATTTCAATCCTAATTTTATACATTGTTTTAGGTTTCTATAATGTACAACATATTTATATTTATTGTTTAATGTTGTTAATAATTTATGTCCATTTTCTGGTGCTAATGGTAAATCTTTATGTTTGTCATGTAATTCAATTGGATATTGTAAATCAACTTCTAATATATATCCATATTCAGATTTATCTGGAATGTTCATTACATCAATATTTAAATTATTTTCCCATTCAAATCCACCATATGGTAAATATTGCGACATTGCATATCCATATAAATTATTAGCATCTAAATACATTAAATAATTTGATTCTTTATTTTTATTGTAATCTTTCATGTATTTATTAATTGCTTTAACATATCTTTTACAACATTGTGCTATACCACCTCTAATGCCTTTTTCAACCATTAATATCATATCATAATCATGTAATAATTCAAGTGGTTGTTTAGTCATTTTTAACATTGCATCCCAAGATAAACCAGGTGCTGTATAATACCATGTTGGATCTAAATCATATGGTTTCATACATGTGTCTCTAAAGTTCTCAAATACATCAGCTAATAATAACACATCTGTTTTCAAATATAAATCATGGTATTCACCCATATTTTTTATATTAAATTTATTCCATACTAATTGTGCATGCTCATAATCATCATCACTTATATTACATTCATTGATCTTACTATAGAATTCATTTTTAGGTGGTAATTGTGTTTCATTAAATCTATTCCAATTATCCATATAATCATATGGGTACACACCTTTTCTAATAACTAGATCTACTTTATCTTTTTGAAAGAATAATTCAATATTTTTCATTTTATCTTTTGATAAATTAGATGATAGTTTATCTAATGATGATGCCATGAATCTAAATGTATCAATAAATCTCATTTTTAAGTTATTTGTTTGCTTACCAAAACTTATATATTTTTCTTCATTATTTGGAATCAATTCAATTTCTTTTTCATCATAACCAAGTTCTTTAATAAACAAATGTGAATCATAACCAGTTAGATTGTGTAAGAATATAGGCACAAATATTGGTTGTTGAATTTTAAGATTACATTCATTACATAATGGTGCTATATAATTACCAGTTAAATGATCATGATGATGTACTTTTTTATTATTTGGTGTATATGGTGATTCACATAATGTACATCTTTTAGATTGGTTATGTATTTTTATTTGTTCATGTGTTAACTGTTTCATTGGTTCTATTTGTGAATATATATGTCCTATTTGTTCAACTTCATTTTTAATCATCTCAATAAATTTAGTTTTAGCATTTGGTCCTCTATAAACAACAGGATCTTTATAACGATTATGAATGTATTTCACATAGTAACAAAATCCAGATGGTTCATGTTTTCGATATTTCATTGTGTACGATTCATTTGGATTTGGTTCACATGTGTCCATTTTCAATAATAAGCTTTCAAAATCAGCATATATAACAAATGGAACAGGCATTGTATGTTTATAATTCTTAAATGTTATGTATTCACCTTCATTTGGTACTCTAATTTTAACGGATTCATTTTTAGAACAATCTTCTTTATGTACATTTAGTTTACTTTCTGAATTAAAGTGTTGTAGACACATTTTACATAGATGAATATTTTCAGTATGTTTTGTACACTGAGATCTAATTAATCGAGATAGATTTTTAATCCAACAATAATGTGAATTATTATTATTTTTCATGTATAATAAATCAATATGTGTTGATTTTTCATCTTTAGTTATCTTTAATGGATATATTTCATATTTCTCATCATATGCATACACATTAATCGATATATTAAGTTTACATTCATATTTAGGTATATTATCAATTTTAACTGGATATTCAATTTGACCAATTTTAGTTTCTAATTGTTTGACACATTCTATATAGTTACTAGTTCTGTCTGGGTTTATACATTTTGTAGGGTCAACTGGATTTAATGCTGATGCTATTGACCACAAGAAACATTTTTCATCATTATTCTTAACATTTATACATGCTTTTTTATCTTTTATTGTTTCTGGTAGTTCAATATATGATGAACCATTAAGTGGTGTATATTTGTTAATTCCTAATTGTAAACCAATTACACTATTTAACATCCAGCCTGATCCTCTATCTTGAAAATTTTGCATGTGTGTTAATATTTGTTGTTTACCTTTTGTATAAAATTTATTTAGATCTTTTTCATTTGTGATTGTATAGTTGTATGTTGAGAATCTAAATTCTTTTATTTCATTAGTAGTATTCAATTTGAATTCACAGTACAATATTAGATTAACTTTTAATCCATTGTATATTTTAAGATTATCTTTTATTAACTGACATACAATAGGTTTTGCTGATGTCATAATGTGTTGTGGATCTTTAGTTTTTAAGTTGTTTTCAATATTGTATGTTTGTAATCTATTTTGAAATGCTTTTTCAATTGAATGATAAACATGAATTTTTCGTTCATTAGGATGTTCAAATATATCTGTAGCAAATGGAAATAGTGTTTGAGTATTTTGAATCAACTGTAACAAATCACTTTTACATAATTTAGAATATCCACTAAGATTTAAATGTTTAGCTAATGTTTTAAGTTCATTAACATTCATTTTTGATGGATCTTTATCTTCTATATTAGCAATAGATTCATTTTTAGGTGTTCTTTTTCTTTTATTAGATTCCTTAGCAATATCAATTGTATGTGGAAATAATAAATCCATTAATTCACTTTTACGCATTTTAGAGTAACCTTTAATCTTTATGCTTTTAGCTATTGCTCTAAGTTCATTCATCTTCATCTCCATTATGATAGCTCTATTTATTAAGGAAGAAAACTATTATTTTTGTTGTCTGTATTTGTTGTCTATTTACTTATGTAATTATTATTCAGAATATTTGGTAACTGTATTTTTACAAATAGATACAGATATATATATTTATTAGGGATAAAAAGTAAACTAATTGTTGTCTGTATGTGTTGTCTCTTTTGTGTTTTTTTATATTACATAACTGATATTTATTAGCCTTATTTTGATAACTAGATACAGTTAGATGTATCTATTTACTTACATAATAATTATTCAGAATATTATACTCTATACAACATATGGTTATATAATTTGATAAAAATATATTATAAGAATTAGTAGATATTTATAGATTCTTTTTCTTTTATAAGATCAGAATGAATTAATGATTTTTCATGCTGTTTAAGTTTACATCTAGCTACAATTCTACCACATTCACATGCTACCTTTTCAAATAATTTATCTTTGTTTGCTTCATAATATCTTTTAGTATAATAACATGCACACTGGTTACATACTCTACGGTGTCCATCTTTTACAAATTTATCAAAATGAAATTCATTAATATTTTTATCTTCTTTACATCTACAACATTTCTTAGTTGTATCCATTTATTACACTTAAAAACTCTAATTTATTGTTGTCTAAATTCTAATACATGTACCTTTTTATCTGATCTATCCATCATTCCTTTATATACAATATTACAACCAATTATAGCTGTAGAATCATCCCAACCAACCATTTTTGCATATCTATCTGGTAGTATTATATTAAATTCATTATTAAGTTCAATAAATGTTTTAAAACCTAATTTAGTATTTTTGATTTCTACATTTGTAATATGATACACTTTATCCACTTCAATGTCACATAATTTCACCAATGGTGTATTTTTATTAACACTATTAAGTCTAGTTAATAGTTCCATTTATATAGAAGAAAAATGTTTTAATTGTTGGATCGTATTGTTTAGTACAATTATTAGTTCTGATATTAACGAAGATGATTTAACTCAATCTATACCAAATAGTGATAAATCAAATATACCATACTTTACTACTTTTTTGGTGAATTCATTATATTCATAAAAGGCATCATCCCTAAATAAGTACAAAATACCATTAATATACCTAAATACTGAATTTATACCAGTTGGTAATCCAGAATATTCTCTACTTATAATACCACGTACTTTATATTTAAAATTACATTCATCTATTTCAGCATAGAAAAAGTCATTAAAGAAAATAAATGTTCTACCAGAATAAGTGTTCACTATGCCATTTAATTTGAAATTATTGCGTAAACCTGTACTAGATAGTGGTTTTGGATATCCTGATATCAATTGTAATGTATGTAAATGTATCATATATACCATATTATTGGAAAATATAACAAGTTCACCACTAGGTCTCTGATATATACCATCTATACGGTTTACATCATTTGGTAAAAATGTTAACCAATCAGTTATTAATTGTGATTGTGGTATTGTATTTTGAATTATCCACACCCATTACTGATAAAAAACATATAAAATCCCATTCATAAATAATATGTGATCAATATGTTTAGTTTGACATAATGATATAGGTTCTGATTGTATAGGTGGTGAAATTGGTTTAATTGGTACTTGTGTTGGTTGTGTTGATTGTTTACCATATAAACTTTGAATAGCATCAATATCATCTTGAGATAATTCTAAATGAGATCCATTATAGTATGCATACATTATTGAACCATAATCATCTGAATGTCGTAGACCTAATGAATGACGAATCTCATGTATTAATACTTCAAATAGATTTGTTTGTCCTTTTGGTGTATTAGTATTCATCTCTAAATACCATATTTCATCATCATCCATATGTATTTCTACAGGATTATTATTCATATCTGGAAAAAATGCATGACCTAAAACATTACCTTTACCATCTAAATCCTTTGAACAATGTATACTTTTATCAATTTCAAATTTATGTTTACGTCTTTTATTTGTAATTAAGATATCAGGATTATTGCTATCATGTTTAAACTGAATATCTATTTTATCTTGCCATATTTTAAATGCTGCATCAGTTAATTGTAATACTTTTTTAGTAGCACCTTTATAATGCCATTTGATATGTTGCTTATTCCATTTATACAAACTAGTTCTATAGCTACCAAATTCATCTTTTACACCACATCTAGGCATGTTCATAAAATTTAAAGTATCATCACTTAATTCACCACTTATTTCAAGATTATATGTTAACTGAAATAACATTAAGGCTTCTCTAAATGTATCATCACTAACATGAGTATTATCATTAACATTTGTAATATCTAAATATCCATAATCACTTAAATACTTTATTGCTTTACTCTTATCATTGGCATATATAATTTTAAACAACAATAAGAATATTATTGTTTTCATTTATATAGACTTAAAAAATTCAATCTTAATATTCTCATTCTTATCACTAAAATATAAATCAATAATATGGTTATCTATAGTTGAAGAAAATTCCCAATCAGATGATGTAATTGATTCTTTAAAATTTAGAAATACCTTTTCATCATAATTATAAATAATAATTCTATAAGTCGTATACAACATTTTTTCATATTTAATATAACCAATTCTAAGATTATTATGTAAATAAAAATCAATGTTGATTGTTCAAGTTTAGATATGACTTCTATCAGCCTCATTTATTATATAAAAAATAAACAGTTTGTTTCTTAAAATATTCATAAACAACACATATTTCCTCACCATTCAGATCATATACATAATTCAAAGATTCGTCATTTAACTGATTAATGAATATAGATACATCATCATCAGGATAACAGACAGATAGAAAAAACAGAAGTGCAAACTTCTTCATTTATATATATAAAAATTATTCACGTAATTATGTTGTCCTTACTAACCCAACTATTATGTGAATTATCAAATCCTAACCATTTAACATATACTTTATCACCTTTTGTTCTTAACACCTTTTCAATAAGATATACATCTGGATATTTTGTTTTCTGTATCTCATCTTCATAGAAATTACCTTTAATATCTTTTAATTTATATGTAATTGGATCTGAATAAATAACATCTACAATTTCAAATAATTCTGTTGACCAATTAGCTGTATATCCTTTTTCAAATATTCCTTTTAATTTACTTATTCTAACTTGATCACCAATAGAATATTTAGCTTTATATGGATATATTACAGTAGCAGATGGTTTATAATTTTTATCATTAACATCTATTGGTTTCATTTTTATTGTACTATGTTTAGTATTATTATAGACATTTACTAGTTTTGGTAATATATCAACCCATTTATAGTTACCTTGAATATCAAATTGTTTCCACATTTTCTCTTTTAGTGTTCTATTAAATCGTTCTACAACTGATGCTTTAATTTCAGTAAATGTAGAATAGTGATTAACATTATATATTTTCATTAGTTTATTAAAATATTTATTATAAAATTCTTTTCCATTATCTGTTTGTAAATGTTTTGGTGATCTAATTTTAAATATATTATCAAATGCATTTGCTACATTTTCACCTGATTTATCCTTAATTGGAATAGCCCATGCATATTTAGAATATACATCAATAACAGTTAACATATATTTATATCCTTTATTTATTTTTGATATACCTTTTAAATTACCTGAATCCATTTCAACTAAATCAGCTTGCCATAAATCATCTATCCCAAATGATTCTACTTTTCTTCTATTGTAATTTTTTCTCATTGGTTTATGTAATTCATTTATTATATTTTCTCTACTTACAATTAATTTTTTTTTAAAAATTTACTCTTTTTTGTTTTACATATTACACATATACCTTCAATTCTATTACGTCCATTTTTAGTTATTGATCTATGTAGATCATGTGTATCTGTATCTGTTTTACACTTTAAACAATATATGTGATCATTCAGTTATAAGGCTTAAAATTCTTCTTCATCTATTAATTCACCAAATATAATTAACTTAACATCAACTGGAACAGTTTTAACTGCATCATTTAATGTAACAGTTAGAAAATTTGATTTGTGTACAATTATTGATTGATTACCATTATTTACTTCATATAATTTATCAGCTACACTTACTGCAATATCAAAGTCATCAAATTTCAAATCTTTGTTTATATTCTTACCAACAACAACAATTCTTTTAAGTCTGAAATCATATTCAAAGTTGTGCATTTTTTGTTCATTTCCAGTCAGAAAGGTAAATTCAATTGTTTGTTTATCACAGATTTTATTTTCAAGATTATTTATTTTATTTATGTATGGTGATAAATCTGACTTTGAGAAATAATCTGAAAAAGCTTTTTCAATCTCCTTTTTTGTGAAGAAATTCTTAAAAGTGTTGTAGTTATCTTGATGAATCTGATTAATTTTTTCATTAAATTTTGTATTGGTAACATAGTTATTAAATTGTGTTAAAATAGACATGTATTCAGGTTTGGTAACATATTCTTTTTCTAAGTATCCTTTTGTAACAGCATCATAGTCATTAACTGGGTCATTTATATTTACTAACCGTTTACCTTTAAAACTAATATATTTTTTGGTAACCTCAAAAATCTCAATCAGTTCTTTTTCAAATACATTAATTACATTTTGAATTTTTGAATCCAATATTGAGTTTAGTTTATTAATTTGTTTGTTTTTTATATTTTCTGATTTTATTTTATTTCCAAAAATGTCCATTTATTAGATTCAAAATATCACTGAATTTATAACCATCTGATAATAGCTTTAACACAAATATACATAAATGTCCACATATTACTTCATCATAATTTTGTATTCTCATTGCATTATAGAATAATTCATTTTCACCTAAATACTTAACTAGTTGATATGGTATATTACCACCAAATGAATCAAACACAAATTTACCTTCATTATTCTTATAATAACATATCCAATGTGTACCAACATGATCAGATGTGTCTAAATTTACTATTCCACATTCATTATTTTTAGGTTTATTAGATAACTCATCTATCATAAAAACACCTTTAAAATGTTTAATTTTTAGTTTTTTAGCTATATTTTCTAAATCAAAATTACTCAATGCTTGTGGATACATTTTCATTATTTTTTGCATCGTTTTTTTAACCCTGTACCTTTTTTCTCCATTTCCATATTATGTCTCTTTTGTTCAGCTAACTCTGCATCGTCTTTTTCCTTCTTATGAACAGCACTTGTAATTGCTGCAGCTCCACCCGCTAAAGATCCCAATGCTCCTAATGCTGCAAATAGTAAAGGTAGAAAACCACCTTCATGTTGATTTAAACCAGAACCATCTTTCTTTTTTGTTAGATATTCAATAATCTTTTTCACAACTGGAATACCTAGTGTAATAAGTAAATTACCACCAATTTTTTTATCTCTTTTTCTTTTTTGAGCATTAGTTAAAAACTGATCAATACTATTTAGTTGACCATTATTGGCTTTAATTTTAAGTGCTTTTGGTTTAATTTTTCCACTAGGTAGTAAAGTATAGTCAATACTAAATGTATTCATTTATATAGATTAAAAATCCCATCTATCTCATCAAGATAAAGTCCCATTCCTAATTTCCGTTTTCCATACATTATTCCTCTAACAGCAGTAGAAGCTAATTTTTCACCTAATGATGCATCTGAACTATACATTCTCTCTTTTGCTACATTTTGTAATATTTTATCAGCTATATGTCTTTTTTCTATATCTTTATTATCCCTATATGCAATATCATGTTGTTTACATGCTTCATCTAATGTATTTATACCTTTATCACCTCTAGATAACCTTTCATCTAATTTTGTACCTGGTCCACAATAATTATAACCAGGTAGATGCATTTCAAATGGTAATTTATTAATTAATGTATTTATCAAGCCTTTACCATATTTTTCATTCTTCCAAAATGTATGTGGTATATTATTCAAGAACCTAATTAAATATGGAATACCTTTTGGATCATTAATTATAAAGTCATTAAATTTATTTGTTAACATTTTAGTTATTCCTACCTTTTCATTGTAATAATTATTATTACCAGCCATTTCCTCACCATGAATTACCATTAATCTATCAATTAGTTGTCTAACATCATTCATCCATATATATTCAACTGGTTTATTACTATATTTTTTTACAAATCCTGTACCTGATTTGGTTGGGGACACATCTGAATAATCTGATGAATCTATAGTTTGTTTTCTTTTTTGGGGGAAATAAATATCAACAATTTCTTTTATCAAATTATTGTATTTAACACCTTTACTTGATTTTATTTTATTTGGATTTTTATCAGAATATAATGCATCTGATTTGTATAATATATCTGCATAATTTGATAGATCAACAGGATAAAATTCATCATTCAAATCATCCATAGAAATATGTTTTTTAGTTAAAAGGTTCATTAATCCATCTGTACCATCATATTCATGTCCACCAATGTTTAGTTTATCCCCTTTGAATTCTACAGGTATTTTACCGATGTACTTAAACATTCCAACAGGTCTTAATCCAAAAACTGGATCCTCACTGTTATTGATATATTTTAACATTCTTTCACTTATATTTATAATTTTACCTTTGCTATCATCATTTTTATTAAGCATTTTTTTATTTTTTATTTCTTCATCATATTGAGTTAAAACATCTCGTATTTCAGATTCACTTAATGTAAAATCATTAATTGGTGCTATGTCATGATGGTGATGATATGGAATTATTTGTTTTTCTACCTCTCTATTTTCTTCAATAGCTTTCAGAACATTATCACCTATTTCTTCAAACCCTTGTTTTAATTGTTCTATAGCATCAATAACAGGTTGATCCTCTTTTTTATATTTTTCATATTCTGTTCTTGGTTGTTTTTTCCATGTTTTAAATTGTTCTTTTAATTTTTCTACTTTTTTTCTATTACGTTTAGCTTGTTTAACTATAGCTGGATCATATTTTGTAAACATTTATTTAGAATGAAAATGTGTTTATGTTGATGTTTGAGTTGACGTTTAACATTTATGTTAACATTTATGTTTATGTTTCACATTTATGTTTATGTTAACATTTATGTTTATGTTTATGTTGACGTTTATGTTCTTATGAAATGTTGTATTTTATTTCTATATTTTCCATCATTACATTTCCTTGTAATATCTATTGTTATAAAACCAAATTCATCATTCCAACATTTACTACATATTTCTTTAAATTCGTTAAATTTTAAATCACCACCAACAAATTCATTATAAACATGATGTAGATTTGTATCATCCTGTCTAAATATATTTAAGAAATTCAGATTATCTCTGACTAACTGTTTAGGTATTTTTGAGTATGTTTGAGCTAAATAAAAACAATCAATTCCTTTATGTCTACCTCTAGTAAAATATTCTCTTACTATATCTTGATTTTCTAGGATAAAATCATCAAATATTACAATTGAATTATCATCACAATCATCTAATGGTACAATGTCATCATTGCTACTAATAAATGATGCTAATGAATCACCTGTTACATCTTCAATTTTATTACATTTTTTAATTAGTTGTTGATATTTTGATTGATCTAAGCTTTTAGAATAAATATATACATGGTATATTTTATCCCAATTTAACCAGCCTGGTGCTAATAAATAGTTATCAATCATTAATGTTGTTTTACCACATCCACTTGGTCCTATAATTGCACATCTAATTGAATTAGGTAACAGTTTCCCATGCTTATTTTTTACCTTTTTCTCTGGTATTCTAATTTTTGGTTCCCAATCAATTTTATTCATTTAATTAATAATAAATGAGTAGATTATTTCAATTGAGTGGTAATTCATCAGTACTTAAAAAAAGATTAAATGTACCTATTAGAGATAACTTTAATAGTGTAGCATTAGTTGGATTTTATACAACATTTTTAACACCTAATATAACATCTAAAAATAATAAATTATATTGTGATGGTGAAACAATTATATTTCCTATTGGTCAATATAATTTAAAAAATATAGAAAAATTTATTCATACAAAAAACCCTAATATAAATATTAAAGCAGATGAAATTTTAAATAGAGTTGTTATTGAGAGTGATAAAAAATATATATGGATATACAAAAAGATGATAATATAGCACCTCTGTTAGGTTTTACTAATCAAACAATTAATCCAAAACAAAGAACTGTTGCTAATGATGTACCTAAAATTATACCATTTGAATTAATTAATATTAATTTTAATTTAGCTGATGGTATGTATATAAAGCATAATGATCATTTTCATAGAGAAACTAATATTATTGCTTCTTTTAAACCAAATGTTGAATTTGGTGCACCAATAATATATGAACCATCTCATCCATTATTTGTTCCTATTCATGATAAAATATATGATTTAGAAGTAACTATAACTGATGACAATGATAATTTAATTGATTTCAATGGGGCACAAATAACAGTTATATTGGAGATGAAATGATACATTTTTCTTCTTAATAAATGAAGAAGATTGAAAGCTATCAATTTCAATCATTTCCAGTGAATGAAAAAACAAAAAATAACCTAAATATTCCCAATAAGGATACAGAAATTAATATACATGTTGGTGATGGATGGTTGCATCCTAATATGGCTCAATTGTACATGAATTTTTGTATTATTAAAACTGATGGAACTAATTATCCAACATATGATGGAAAATCCAATAAGAAGCTAATTGATAACTATGTAGCAAAACTATTTGACTTTATAACCATAAGAAAGGGTAATCATGTTTTATCTAGAATTGAACATCCATTTATTTCAGCATCAGTTTTGTTACATTTAACATCATGTGTTACTGATAAAATAAGTATGGAAGGACATATAGTTAACAATGGAAAATTAAGAAAGAAGAAAAATGAAGTATTATATCCATTGGAAATGTTAGGTGGATTTTTTAATGATTACCAAGAAATGATGTTTGAAGGTGATCTTACTGTATGTTTCACATGGTCATCAAGTGCAAATGATTGTATTTTGAGATGGGCTGATTATAATAATGCTGGAGTTGAAATTAAAGATACACTTCCAAGTGAAGGTAAAATCATAGTTGAGAATATGGAAATTCGTGTACCCGTTGTTAAATTTGAACCTAATTATGAACTTGAACTACGAGAAAATATACTGAAAAATCCAAAAATACCAATATCATTTTATGAATTACAAACTGTAGAAGTAGCTGGATTAAATGGTAAGGAAAAATTCGAATTAGACATCACAAATTATTATAACTCAATGGAATTTGATATGCCTTACTTTATATTTGCTGTATTTCAAACTAATCGTAAAAATAATCAATTGCTTGATTCATCATTATATGATCATGTTATGTTACAAAACCTATATCTGAAAAATGGGAGAAATGAATTATTTCCTCAAGAAATGTGGAATTTAGATCCACCATACGATTATTTGAAAGCTTATGATTCATTTCGTGATTTTAAAAGGTTAAAACAAAATGGAGATGGAAATGTTGATGTTAATCCATATAATTATATAACAAATTATCCTATTTATGTAATTAATATGGCACATAGAAAAAATACAGTTGTTACACAAAAAACAACTATGAAGTTATGTGCTACTTTTAAGGATAAAATACCTGATAATACACTAGCCTACATAGTCATGTATGGAAAGAAAAATCTCACTTACGATGCACAACACAGAATACTGACAGAGAACTTTTAATCCCATATATCAATATCTTCATCTTCATCTTCTTGTTTCTTATACTCATTTTCTTCATGTTTCTTTTTCTCATTTAAAAATTGTTCCCATATACTAATATTACGTTTTGTGTTTTGTATTTTTATTTGATGTTCAATATTTAATAGTTCAGCTATTTTTGCAATTATATATTTGTATGGTAATGCCTTACCTTTGTAAAAGTGATTAAACATCTCAAATAATTCTATAATACGATCCTTTTCATTACCAGTAAACATGTCCACTATTGCACCATTTTCTATAGTTACACGTAAGTTCATTAAATGTTTATTAAAATATTTAAATCTATATTTTTTATTATTATGAACACTCACTTTATCAGGATTACAGATATAACATCTTGTACCAACAATACTCCATTGTGAACAATTTTGACAATATTCAGGTGCATAATATTCAGATGGATAATGTATATCATCAGGTATATCAATTTGAACTGCTTTTTCGAATTGTTGAACTAGTCTACTATCATCATTTTGTATTTCATTTTGAATGTTACTAGTGTTCTTTGAATAATATCTATTTTTTCTATCTTGATTTATACATTTCTTACATATAGATCTTGGTTTACCTAATTTCATTCCATATTCTGATATATCTTTTATCATCTCACATTTAGTACATTTTTGTACTGTTTCATTTTGAATGTTACTGGTTTTCTTTGGCTGATATCTGTTTTTTCTATCTTGATTTATACATTTCTTACATACTGACCTTGGTTTACCTAATTTAAGTCCATATGCAGATATATCTTTTACCATATCACATTTGGTACACTTCTTTGATATGTTGTCCATTTATTATATAAAAAAATGTAAGTATTTGTTGTCCACTATTTGTTGTCTATGTTTTATATATGAAAATATATTGTATATTATTGTTTCATCATCATTCATTGTATATATGTATATATTATATAAACATCATTATTAGTAATTGTATATAAGTAAATAATTAGAATAACCAACACCATCTATAATTGTATATATTTTTATTATTCAACACCATTATAAATGTTGTATATATGTATATAGTACTATCTAAAAGAGACACTTTATGCATTTCCCTAATTTTGTGGTTGTATCATTGTAAAAATATGAACAATAGCTGATTTCGATGTAAAATGGTCTAAAAATAGCATAAAATAGGGTTTAAATAGCTGATTTTGGTAATTGGGGTAGAACATACATTTCCTATCTACTATTAGTAGTTATCGCATGACGTTCGTCGCCTCAGTGTATACTGTACGTGGTTCGCGGGCCAAATATGTAGATGTAGATCGTTCCTACCTAGTAAACAGATAACATATAGAAGGAAATCATTCTCCACTGTCAGCGGAACAGCTAACTACAGATATCTGGATCATTGGATCATTGTGGTTTTTAATTATGAACAGCTATAACGTGGTTACACAAAAATTCTGAATATTTCCTCATAACGCACTTGTCAAGTGTGCAAACATTCCGCTGTGTTTTACCAAATAATGGCCCACTGACGACTCTTGTAACTTGTTTATGACGCCTGTTACACGGTGCTTTTATTTTCATTTACTTGTGCGTCCTCAGCCATTCGACTGCTTAATCTTCAAACATCGAATGCATGGAAATTCGATGACCTGCAAACATCGATTGCTAACAAATGCTTAGTTTTACAGATAAATAACCTTGAAGAGTGGTAGAACATTTCCGTATCTTATAAGTGTCCAGTCTGTATCCTTCCTTTACAGGAACCGTCACTCTATTGCACTGAGAACGTTCCTTTGAAAAAAAAAACCATTCCCAAAATACTTGGAGATCATTCTGAATCGGGCTCTTACGTTTTAGAATCAGTTAGGTATTACAGCAACAAATGGAAACCAAAAGTGATATCTTTAGAAAACTAGCTGGGTCAACATGGGATGCGGGCACATGTACTCTTTGTACTGCTATATTGGCACTGGTTTGCACTACCATAGAGTATTGTGCTCCATATTGGATAAAACAGTGCACATGCGTATAAAGTTGATGTTAAAGTAAATCAGACAATGTGAATAACTATTGGCACTACTGAACCAAAGTCACTTCCATAGCTGCCTGTATTATACAATATTGTACCAACACCAATTAGACAAGAATCAGCAGCTGTAACAGAATTTCAAAAGTGTGCTGCTAATCAATTCTCACTTCTGAATAACTAGATACAGAATATACCTGCCAGCAGATTTAAATCAGAGAAACACCCTCGCCAACGTAACGTAATATGCGCTTCTTGACTATGATTTGTGCCAAAAGTGCTTGGCGAAAACCGCCTCGAGCAAATTCTCACCTTATTACTGATCCTACAAGCCTGTGAATGGATTTGGTCTTCCCAAGAAACTCTGGTCAGCTCTGAATCGATTCCGTACAGGGCATGCAAAGTGTGGTGCCTATTTGTATGACAGGGGTCCAAGGATTCTGAAACTGTGGAGTCGCTGTGAAAACATCTCAGCACCTGATGGAAGACTGCCTATTACAAAAGTTCCCTGGCGGGTTCAATGAACTGCACATTGTGACACGAAGACCTACATATTCAGTTTAAAATTTTCAAGTTTTTGTTTTTATATTATGTTTGTTTCTACGTAGGTATTTTATGCATATTTAATCATTTCTCTAAGAATGATAACCGTATGAATAATAGTAATAATAATAGTACTGAAAACAGCCACTACCTTTACCCGGGAGTGCCGGCCTGTGTGGCCGAGCGGTTCTAGGCGCTACAGTCTGGAGCCGCGCGACCGCTACGGTCACAGGTTCGAATACTGCCTTGGGCATGGACGTGTGTGATGTCCATAGATTAGTTAGGTTTAAGTAGTTCGAAGTTCTAGGGGACTGATGACCACAGCAAATCAAAAAAAAAAAAAATGGCTCTGAGCCCTATGGGACTTAACTTCTGCGGCCATCAGTCCCCTAGAACTTCGAACTACTTAAACCTAACTAACCTAAGGACATCACACACATCCATGCCCGAGGCAGGATTCGAACCTGCGACCGTAGCGGTCGCACGGTACCTGAGTGTAGCGTCTAGAACCGCTCGGCCACTCCGGCCGGCCGATGACCACAGCAGTTAAGTCCTATAGTGCTCAGAGCCATTTGAACCATCTACCAGGAAGTGAAGCCCGTGAGTAGTAATTCATCCTCCTATAGTAATTCATCCTCCTAAAAACAGCCTTCAAGTGAGCATCATCTAACTCGATTCGTCAATAGCAACTTGCGCAACGGAATCTCTCAGTAGATCATAGTTGAAGCTAAAATTTAAAACATGGAATACGTTGTCTACCGATCGAAGTGGCGTAGTGGCTAGCACCAGGACTCGCATTCGTGATGACGGTGGTTCAATTCTGCGTCCGGCCATCCACGTTCACGTTTCAAGTAATTTCCCTAAATCGCTCAGGCAAATGATGGTGTGGCTCCTTCTACAGGGCACGGCCAATTACGTTCTCTGTTCTTGAAAGAAACTGAGTTGATCCTCCGTCTCTAATTACCTTCCTGTCGATGGGACGTTAAACCTAATCTTTTATTTGGAATAGATTCTGCATGATGTGTTGGAGAGGATTTACTAACGGTGGAAAGAAAGTGCAGAATATCGTACTCAAATCATACAGGTGACCAACAGCCTTAGCTAAAATAATTTATTTTGTAATTGCAATGATAATGAAGTTCCAACGTATATCAGTATTGTTAAAGTACTTAATTAATGGCTGGAAGCCAAGTTTCGAACACAGCAGCAGATTGTTTCTTCAAACTATTTCAAGTGTGAGCAAAAGTAACATTAAGAAATCAACAAGCAGCACGCAAATAAGAAGAAAGCTAGAATTTTGGCGTGGGCCTGTATATGACTTGAAGTAACGCTTCTTTCGCTCATTACGTACATTGTGTTCGTTGGATAGGTAAGTACACAAAAGCTGGTCGCTCTCCAACCATGAAAACCCAAACTGGTAATTTGGCTAAATTATAAATGTAATTTATCCAGATAAATAATCACAGAAATCACTGGCACAACAAAACATCGGAATAGCTTTGAACACATTTAACGTGTTTGTCGTGAGACAGAGTTATCAAAGATTTAACAGTTGCGAGACAATATAGAAACCAGTTGTGGCTTTTAGATTCCCGTCCGCTTAAACGAGAAATTGACTGAAGGCCGTTTCATCACATGTGTAAGGCTTCTGTAATTTTTTGAAACTCCAAGATATGCAATCGGTAGCGAGCAGTTATTTCTTCCCCAAACGTATCGGCGAGTGTGTACCTGCATTGGGCTAAGCAGAAGCTGACATCATGACATTTACCATCCTTACTGATAAAACCAAATCTAACGAGTGCATGCCACAGGCTCAAAGGCCTTCTTGCTCTGAGACGATCAATAGTAGAAATATACGAACATATCAACCTGGTATAACTGTATCAGCAAATACGTGCAGGTGTGTGTGTGTGTGTGTGCGCGCGCGCGCGCGCGCTCGCGCGCACTTGCGCGAGCGCACTTGAATTTGTGTGTGTGGGTATACGCTTCTCTTATACTGTATATACTCGTACTATAGTTGGTTGGTTGATATGAGGGAAGGGACCAAAAAGCGAGGTCGTAGGTCCCATCGGATTAGGGAAGGATGCGGTAGGAAGTCGGCAGTGCCCTTTCAAAGGAACCATCCCGGCATTTGCCTGAAGTGATTTCGGGAAATCACGGAACACCTAAAAGAGGATGGCCGGACGCGGGTTTGAATCGTCGTCCTTCCGAATGCGAGTCCAGTGTGCTAACCTCTGCACCACTTCGCTCGGTACATGTTATACACTCCTGGAAATTGAAATAAGAACACAGTGAATTCATTTTCCCAGGAAGGGGAAACTTTATTGACACATCCCTGGGGTCAGATACATCACATGATCACACTGACAGAACCACAGGCACATAGACACAGGCAACAGAGCATGCACAATGTCGGCACTAGTACAGTGTATATCCACCTTTCGCAGCAATGCAGGCTGCTATTTTCCCATGGAGACGATCGTAGAGATGCTGGATGTAGTCCTGTGGAACGGCTTGCCATGCCATTTCCACCTGGCGCCTCAGTTGGACCAGCGTTCGTGCTGGACGTGCAGACCGCGTGAGACGACGCTTCATCCAGTCCCAAACATGCTCAATGGGGGACAGATCCGGAGATCTTGCTGGCCAGGGTAGTTGACTTACACCTTCTAGAGCACATTGGGTGGCACGGGATACATGCGGACGTGCATTGTCCTGTTGCAACAGCAAGTTCCCTTGCCGGTCTAGGAATGGTAGAACGATGGGTTCGATGACGGTTTGGATGTACCGTGCACTATTCTGTGTCCCCTCGACGATCACCAGTGGTGTACGGCCAGTGTAGGAGATCGCTCCCCACACCATGATGCCGGGTGTTGGCCCTGTGTGCCTCGGTCGTATGCAGTCCTGATTCTGGCGCTCACCTGCACGGCGCCAAACACGCATACGACCATCATTGGCAACAAGGCAGAAGCGACTCTCATCGCTGAAGATGACACGTCTCCATTCGTCCCTCCATTCACGCCTGTCGCGACACCACTGGAGGCGGGCTGCACGATGTTGGGGCGTGAGCGGAAGACGGCCTAACGGTGTGCGGGACCGTAGCCCAGCTTCATGGAGACGGTTGCGAATGGTCCTCGCCGATACCCCAGGAGCAACAGTGTCCCTAATTTGCTGGGAAGTGGCGGTGCGGTCCCCTACGGCACTGCGTAGGATCCTACGGTCTTGGCGTGCATCCGTGCGTCGCTGCGGTCCGGTCCCAGATCGACGGGCACGTGCACCTTCCGCCGACCACTGGCGACAACATCGATGTACTGTGGAGACCTCACGCCCCACGTGTTGAGCAATTCGGCGGTACGTCCACCCGGCCTCCCGCATGCCCACTATACGCCCTCGCTCAAAGTCCGTCAACTGCACATACGGTTCACGTCCACGCTGTCGCGGCATGCTACCAGTGTTAAAGACTGCGATGGAGCTCCGTATGCCACGGCAAACAGGCTGACACTGACGGCGGCGGTGCACAAATGCTGCGCAGCTAGCGCCATTCGACGGCCAACACCGCGGTTCCTGGTGTGTCCGCTGTGCCGTGCGTGTGATCATTGCTTGTACAGCCCTCTCACAGTGTCCGGAGCAAGTATGGTGGGTCTGACACACCGGTGTCAATGTGTTCTTTTTTCCATTTCCAGAAGTGTAGTTCGGACATCATAGACCTACGCATTCTGCGTAGAAGTGAGGTCATGGTTGCGACGTAGTTAACGAATTATTATAATCTGAGTAATCCTCAGAAATTTAGTGATAGGAATCTAATGTAGTCAACGAGCTTTCAGAGAAACATGGGCTTATTTTCAGGATAGCTATACAAAAACCTTCTCAGTTCATAACCTTCCCCATTTTTATAGAGAAATTTATGTGTACAAGTCATCTCATCTATGGTTCATTAGTACTGCACTAGTCCAGTATCACAAGTCACAGTAATCACATTAGACGCATCTTTGCAAGAGCTGTTTCATTCCGCTGTGGTTTAACCACTTCACTCAAAGTCTGTATTGGAAGAAGCTCCGACAGCACAGAAACTTCTGTTCTCGAAAATATGAGTCTATAAATACTGTTTGTGTTAACATGTATTGTATCAAGCAAATGTTTAGTTGAAACTTCCTGGCAGATTAAAACTGTGTGCCCGACCGAGACTCGAACTCGGGACCTTTGCCTTTCGCGGGCAAGTGCTCTACCATCTGAGCTACCGAAGCACGACTCACGCCCGGTACTCACAGCTTTACTTCTGCCAGACGAGGTACTGGCAGAAGTAAAGCTGTGAGTACCGGGCGTGAGTCGTGCTTCGGTAGCTCAGATGGTAGAGCACTTGCCCGCGAAAGGCAAAGGTCACGAGTTCGAGTCTCGGTCGGGCACGCAGTTTTAATCTGCCAGGAAGTTTCATATCAGCGCACACTCCGCTGCAGAGTGAAAATCTCATTCTGGAAATGTTTAGTTTTTTATCAAACAATGCCTCATTTATCACTCTTGTGAATCTATTGGTCCGCTATATTTATTACCCCGCAGTGCTTCTTCGGTAACTTATGTTTCTAAGAACTCTGGATTCGCTAGCTTCCATACAACGAATGTACACAAATTCAGAAATATTCAGTTAAATGATCTAGATGGACTGTAGCACAGATTCATTTCTGTATTTTAAATTCATTTTTATTCGATTTTATCATTTCCTAGCCAGCAGAGGTTTGAACTTGATGTAGTTACTACATGAGTATTATGATCTTCTGAAATGAATGTGTGTTCTTTAAATGCGTTATGGACCTGTAGAAACATTAACATCGGTATGCTAACAAATTATGTGTGACACTTGCTAAAAATCTATATTTTTCTTATAAAAAAGATCCGTAAATAACAATAAAATAAGAGAATCTAAGTACCTGAGATTAGGTTCTATTGAAGGTAGGGTGATAAGATGAAAGCTGAGAAGATAAGAAATGGAGAGGTTTTACGTAGAATCGCTAAGGAAAGGAATATATGGAAAAGAGTATAAGGACAAGGGATGATAGAGTGTAACGAGCATATGAGCAAAATAGTTCATCAAGAGCGATTGTCTGATGATGTCAAGCTCTTTCTGACATGTCCTCTGGCTTTAATGAAGTCGTTATGAATTTACCAGAAAGGGGATACCACCTAGATGTCGTCGCTAATTGCGATGACGTCCTTAATCTCGTCCCAAACGTAATGGACCGGCATCATTGGTCGGTTTATTAGAAGCTAAACTCTTACAAGTAAGTTGTGGCAAACAGCGTCCAAGTAATTTTAGAGGTAAAAAAATCGCCATGTTGAAACTTTCCTGGCAGATTAAAACTGTGTGCCGGACCGAGACTCGAACTTGGGACCTTTGCCTTTCGCGGGCAAGTGCTCTACCGGCACACAGTTTTAATCTGCCAGGAAAGTTTCATATCAGACCACACTCCGCTGCAGAGTGAAAATCTCATTCTGCAATCGTCATGTTTCTCTGTCCCTTACCCTCTGTTTCTTAATGTCTATATTGTTGTACGCGGTCCACTGTTTTATTATTTGGCAAATTTATTTTTTTAACTTTAATTTAACCATGCTTCATCTTTCGTCCCCGTCGTCTGTAAGACGACTGGAAGAGTCGTTTATGCCATTGTCTGTGCAACTTTGTTCAATGCGTTTTCGTATTTTCTAAAGTGAAAATAGGGCAGCAGTTAACATTTGCCTAAATGAGCGTGGAAAATCGCCCAAAACCACTC
This sequence comes from Schistocerca nitens, assembly GCF_023898315.1. Taxonomy (NCBI): domain Eukaryota; kingdom Metazoa; phylum Arthropoda; class Insecta; order Orthoptera; family Acrididae; genus Schistocerca; species Schistocerca nitens. Next base: position 28,923,235 of record NC_064614.1, read on the forward strand.
TTAGTGTGGGCTGTGTACAAACCAAAAGGCGTTAAGCTGCCACATGAATGTGATATGGGTCTCGTTCACCTGGGGTGCTGCTCACACCTAGAATGCCATGTAATCCATCGATTAACGACAGCACCTCACCTGCACTGTTCCCAGCCCTTATCGACAAGGTAATATCGAAAATGAACAAAAGACAGCAAGTAAATTAAAATCCATTGGACGAGTTCTAAATACATGAAATTTGTAGATGACATTTGTGATATTAGTAAAAGACATTCAAGAAATCAACGTTGGTCCTCAGCTCGTGGTCGTGCGGTAGCGTTCTCGCTTCCCGCACCCGGGTTCCCGGGTTCGATTCCCGGCGGGGTCAGGGATTTTCTCCGCCTCGTGATGACTGGGTGTTGTGTGAGGTCCTTAGGTTAGTTAGGTTTAAGTAGTTATAAGTTCTAGGGGACTGATGACCATAGATGTTAAGTCCCATAGTGTTCAGAACCAAATCAACGTTGGCCTACTTATATTACATCTAAATATTACTTGGTTTGTCTCAATATAAACATTTTTCAATCCTCTGCTGACAAGAAAATCTGAATAGCGTTGCCCAACAGTCGGGCCTCCCAGGCATAAAATGACACAATTTAGACCACTTATATTGTGTTTGAGATATAAATTCTTTTAAAATAATTTTATTTATTTAAATTTTACGTTTTAAAAACACAATTTTTACATTTGTTCTTGTTGTTTTTATTCTTATTGCAAATATGCGCAGGGTCTACAGACAATAGCAGAATGTTCGGAGCATACAGGTTTGGAGCACTTGTTTTTACTTTTTTTATCTTTGTCCTCTACACAGTATGCACATCTTCTTGTCTCGCTGGTGGTTTCACTACCCCTCTTGGATCCGATGCTACTATAGATTCATCGACTCCTTTAGCCCTATTACCTGCTTTCCCATTTTGATGACGAAAGTCTGACGTCTCATTTTTTTATTGGTAGCCAGCATTATGTAAATTATTCATCCAAACATTTCACTTACATTGATCATGTTGAAGAAAACCACCAATGGCTAGCGCCTTGCTTCTCCCTTCATACTGTAGCATCGAGTCTTCTGACCCATGGTGTAAACGCCACCCTTGGCGGAATTCTACACTGCTGGCCACCGTAAATGCAACACCAAGAAAGACATGAGGTAGCACAACAATATTTATTTTCTAGATAACATGTTGACCAAGTATCAAATGATTACGTTTACAGACGTCTGTGACATGTCGTTCCTACCAGAATCAGTAGCCAGAGTAGCCGCCATTGTTGGAGATCACCGCTGCCACACGTCTCGGCATTGAGTCAAAGAGACGTTGGATGTGTTCCTGGGGTACAGCAGCCCAAGCAGCTTCCACACGTTGCCAAAGATCATCTGGTGTGGCAGCTGGGGATGTAATCTGGGTCACTCGTTGAGCAACCATGGACCACATGTTTTCTATCGGCGAAAGATCCGGAGAGCGAGCCGGCCAGGGAAGCAATTCAATCTGGTTATTGACGAAGAACCTTTGGACAATGCGTGCCAAGTGTGGTCGCGCATTATCCTGTTGAAATATGGCTGTGGCCGAGCCCTGAAGGTAAGGAAGGACAACTGGCTCCAGCACCTCGGATATGTAGCGCCGGATATTTAAAGTACCGGCAATGCGTACTAGAGGCGTGCGAGAGTAATATCCGATACCGCCCCATACCATAATACCCAGTGCAAGACCAGTGTGGCGGTGCATAATGCAGCTGTCCAGCATCCTCTCTCCACGGTGTCTCCACACTCGAATCCGACCATCGTGGTGCTGCAGACAGAAGCGTGCCTCGTCAGTAAAGACAACGTCATTCCATTCTGCCGTCCACATCCGTCTGTCATCACACCATTGGCGACGGAGACGTCTGTGGTTCTGCCTCAATGGTAGACGAAGCAATGGACGTCTTGCGGACAGACCACTCTGCTGTAAACGGCGTCGAATGGTACGCGCAGACACTGGATGATGCGTTACAGACGCAATGTGCTGTGCTATGGTTCGGGATGTCACTGAGCGATCCGTCACTGCCATGCCCACAATTTGCCTATCAGCACGTGCAGTGGTGCTCCGAGGTGAATGCGATCGACCACGTCGGTCCGTCGTACCCTCCTGCATCCAACGGTCACATATCCGCATTACAGTTGTTTGGTTACGTCCAACACGACTAGCGATTTCTCTGTATGATAATCCACAATCTCGGTAAGCCACTATCCTTCCTCTGTCGAACTCGGATACTTGATCAATAGATGTTCGCTGTTGTCTACGAGGCATAACTGATCGTCTTGTGAAACAACCACAAGGTAAACACACGTGCCGAACGTACACTCGTCGAAATCGCCAAGCCTTAAATGGCGCTATGAGGTGGGGCCACAGGCGCGCGTGATGTGCGTCTGCGCTGCAATTCTAATCAGTTGCATATCTCATCGCTGCAAACCCATGGTGTAAATTTCACTTGATTCGGATGCTTCCTTCAGGGTGTTGCATTTACGGTGGCCAGCAGTGTATGTCATTATAACTTCACGCTTCCTTACTTGTGATGATGACACCGCTAGTTGGTCATGAAGAGAGCTATGGACGGTAACTACTTAGTTTTTCTTGGAATCTAAGAGGCCATCGTCACATCTGTTTGAAAACCAAATAATGTAGAGTATTGTTCAGAATTGCTTCTCTGGTGCCTGTACATTTCCTAAAGTCAAACTGACCGTTATCCAACACAACCTCAATTTTCTTTTCCATTCTTCTGTATTTTATTCTTGTTAGCAACTTGGATGTATGAGCTGTTACCCTGATTGTGCGATAATTATCACATCTGTCAGCTCTTGCAGTCTTCAGAATTTTGTGGATATTTATCCGAATGTCAGATGGTATGTTGCCAGACTCATACATTCTACACACCATTGTGATTAGTCGTTTGTTGTCAATCCGCCCAATGATTTTAGAAATTCTGATGGAATGTTATGTATCCCTTCTGCCTTAATTGATCTTAAATTCTCCAAAGCTTTCTTAAAATCTGATTCTAATATTGGACTCCCCATCTTCCCCTCATAGAGGTCTCCAATGTACGCCTTCCGTCCATCCGCTCTCCCCTCTGCATTTAACAATGGAATTCCCGTTGCACTCTTAGTGTTGCCACCCTTGCTTTTAACTTCACCGAACGCTTTTATGACTTTCCTATATTCTGAGTTGGTGCTTCTGACAATCATTTCTTTTTCGATTTCTTCTCATTTACTAGCATTGAAGATATTAAACATCACAGAGTGGCCTCTGAGGACCAATGGTAGGCAAAGGCTTATAGTGAAACAAAAATAATCTCAAAAATACGTGTCGTGTCAGGAAATATTCACAAAAACAACCTATGTTCGAAAGATGTCGGCTAGCATAAATATCTGTCATAAAGTGTTGTGTATGGGTCTAGTTCAATTAATTAAGTTGTTTGCACATTTCTTGGCTCAAATATGTGAAAAGATATTATGATGTGGAAGGTTCGTGTATTACATACCTTCTATTCCAAAGCTGTGTCTGCGTGGTGGCCACTTACACATCTGGACGTTCGCTTTCTTGGTAATGTACAATAAAAATTAATAAATTTAACCCAACAGCACAAATGTAGTAACTACTTAGAAGTTCATGTATGGAATAGAAACAGTTTTCAAATTATTCAGAATGTTTTTAAAACTTTTTGTTGTCCGCCTTCATCTCAAATGGGATACCACAAATCACATTTTCCTACACGGTAAGTCATTCACGTAGCATAATTGAAATTTAACGTATCAAGCAGACACCAACTATAAGAACATAGAAAGCCCGCAAGTAATCAGTGTTCATATTGTTGAAAGGAAATTGGAATTCGAATTTGAATTATGAGCCACAGGAAGTTTTAGCAAACAAATAAATATTTTCATTTGATTTTCAAAATGTGACAGTTTTGACCAACGGCAAGAAACTGATCCTGAAGCATAATTCTGTTTCACCACAGGATTAAGACTCATACTTCGTAATCTCCATCTCACCAGCTAATCTACTTAGATTGCTGTGGCACACCGTCGTGACAGCCGTTCAAATGATCACTAAGTGACATGGAACTGAAGGTGAACCTACAAGGATCATATTTATGGAGAACACGCTTATTGAAGGAAATCTAGTTATAAATGACGACATATATTAACAAGCTTATACAATATTAATTCGTGTTTTCAGTGGCATGCAGGAAATACAACAGAGGACGAATGAGCAGCTTTGAGAAATGAAGCCGTCCGATGTGGCCAAGCGGTTCTAGGCGCTACAGTCTGGAGCCGCGAGACCACTACGGTCGCAGGGTCGAATCCTGCCTCGGGCATCAGTGTGTGTGATGTCCTTAGGTTAATTAGGTTTAAGTAGTTCTAAGTTCTGGGGGACTGATGACCTAAGAAGTTAAGTCCCATAGTGCTCAGAGCCATTTGAACCATTTGAGAAATGAAGTGGTGAACACAGCGGAGGGAAAAATAGGTAAAGTATCAAAGTCCACCAGAAATCTTAAGATAACATGTAAAATATTAAATTTGGCTGATGAAAGGAGGAATAACTTCTGGATGAAACAGGCAAAATACAAACATCTAAAACGTCAGAGTAACAGTAAGTGCAAAACGACAAAACAGGAAAGGCTAGATGAAAAATAAAAAGCCGTATAGTTTTGCCTCACAATAGGAATAATATGTAGATGGTACATAGACGAAGGTCAAAGAATCATTTGGGAAAAAGAGAAGGAGCTCTACGAAAATCAAAATCTGAAAAGGAAGCCAGTATCACTAAAAGAAGAAAAGCTGAAGAATTAAAGAAGTGATTGGAAGGGCAATACACAGAGAAGCCATATTACAGAAAGGGGAGTAAACAAAGGTGAGCTGAGCAAGGGGCAGGGAGATTTTGTCGGAACACTGAAAGACCTAAGAGGAAACAAGACATTTGGACTAAAAGATATTTACTCAAGATCTGTTAAAATTGTTTGGGAGCCCAGCTCATTGTTCGACCTGATATGTAGGCGATTTCATATTATCAAACACCTTCAACTTAAAAAAATAAAAAATTTAATAATCTCACATTCAAAGAAGACAGGTCCATCAGTCATGGTTGTAAGATATTTTAAAGAAGCATGGAAAGACGTGGGAACATCAAGATGAGTTTTGAAGAAATGTAGGAAAACGTGAGGCAATACTTAACCTATGACTTATCTTAGAAAACAGGGTGAAGAATTTGTACATTCAGGTACAGCTTTTGGCAATGTTCACTGGATTGCACTCTTTGAATTCCGAATATAGGGGAGCAGAACTAGCCTGATCTTATAGGAGTCAATGGACATGAAAGGGGAGTAAGTGAAACAGGATTGTAGATCAACCCCCACATTATTCAGTCAGTACATTGAGCAAGCAGCAAAGAAAACGAAGCTTAAATTTGGAAAATAAATTGAAGTTCAGCAAAAGAAATCAAAATGTTAAGCTCTTATAATGAGATGGTAATTCTGTCATAATGGCAAAAGACCTCGAATAACAGTTGAATGGAATGGTTTATGTCTTAGAGAGATGTTATAATATGATCATCAAAAATAAATAAAATATAAGTAGTTGAATTAAGTCAGGTGATGCTAAGGACGATAGTGATATTTTCCCACTGTGGTTTTCACAACAGACGAAACAAAACATTTGGAAATATTACTGAGTCATCTTATTACTGCCAATATTTTAAAACATTTTGGAGAAGATCATACACAACAGATTTTACAAACATCATGGTACAAGACAACATACTCAGCAGAGATTTCAAATAGTACTGTCAAATGAAAAAGGTATATTTACCTTGACAGACGATACACTAGTATCAATCAATCTGAAACTGTTACTACTGGGCATACTTTATGAATCAGATAAGGTATTTAATTGTGTAAACATAAATATCCTTTTACTGCTGCGATTGAAGTTTTTTCGCTGCCTGCCTGGAAATGAAGTACTTCTGACTCGTATTTATAAAGGTGTTTGTCCTTTGGCTGGCGAGTGAGGGGTGAGTGTGTTGGGGGGGGGGGCAGTTCCCTTTTTGACAAGAATAACGTAATAAATATAAATCCCTTTTGATATTTATTATCTCTGTAACTTCATACTGACTAAGTATCTCAGAGATTATGTTAGTAATCTGGAGATTTATATGAACGAAAAGTATACGTATATTATACAAAACCTCACACAGAAAGATCTATGTACTTTTGAGTAATGTTTGCTCAGAAATAATAGACAAGGATGGTTAAGCATTTTCATCTTATGTCCATGACTGAAAGCAGTATGTATCAGTTCCATGTCAATAATGTAAACACTCGGAATCTGAAGCAATCAAATATTTTTTACTATAGTGTTCTATTGTGGGACTACTGTTATTTGTGATATATATTAACAGTTATCCTTTTGCATGTGATACAGTTACAGGAATAAAAAGTAGAACGAGTTTACTTACTGACAATGCAGCTAATGCAATATGAATTGTATAACTTTTTAACCCTTCATAAAATGCAATATGAATTGTATAACTTTTTAACCCTTCATAAAATACAAAACGTTAAGGAAATTTAAGGTAATAAAAACAATTCCCACAGGTTTCTGAACAAAAAGTACTAAAAAGTACATAGATCTTTCTATATGATGTTTTATATACTGTACTTTTCGTCTGTGCGATTCTCCAGATTAGTAACATAATCTGTGAGACATTTAGTGGGTAGAAAGTTACAGAGATGATAAGCATGAAAAGGGACTTATATTTTCCACGTTACTCATGTCAAAAAGGAAACCGCCCCTGCAATACTCACCCATCACTCGCCAGCCAGATTGAAAGGTATGTGCTAAGGTCTGATCAGGGTAGCTCCAGAAAATAGTCGGTAGTTGCCAACCTCAAGGTTGAACGAGTATAATATCTTCGAGTAGGAGGTTCTTTGATGGTTAAGAGAGCCGGGCGCGGGCAGTGAAAACCCGAGGAGTCGCAGGTAGGTGCCCGGAGGAAGCAGACATGTGGTGACAGCTGTAAGGTAGGTCGCGCTCGCTGCCCCAGACCAAACCTTAGCACGTAAATGAGAGAAGATATATAATGATTTTAAATTTGTTTTGTTAGATAATATTCAGAGTTAGGTTTTGTATGTCCAAGGTTTGACACAGTAAGCGTTCGGTAAAATTTTTATAAGAGTGTTACGTGCTACGGTAGGTTTTGTGTATAACTTAAAATTTTAACATTATATATACAGGGTGTTACAAAAAGGTACGGCCAAACTTTTAAATAGTTCAAATGGCTCTGAGCACTATGGGACTCAACTGCTGTGGTCATAAGTCCCCTAGAACTTAGAACTACTTAAACCTAACTAACCTAAGGACAGCACACAACACCCAGCCATCACGAGGCAGAGAAAATCCCTGACCCCGCCGGGAATCGAACCCGGGAACCCGGGCGTGGGAAGCGAGAACGCTACCGCACGACCCAAACTTTCAGGAAACATTCCTCACACACAAATAAAGAAAAGATGTTATGTGGATGTGTGTCCGGAAACGCTTAATTTCCATGTTGGAGCTCATTTTCGTTTCGTCAGTATGTACTGTACTTCCTCGATTCACCGCCAGTTGGCCCAATTGAAGGAAGGTAATGTTGACTTCGGTGCTTGTGCTGACATGCGACTCATTGCTCTACAGTACTAGCATCAAGCACATCGGTACGTAGCATCAACAGGTTATCGTTCATCACGAACGTGGTTTTGCAGTCAGTGTAATGTTTACAAATGCGGAGTTGGCAGATGCCCATTTGATGTATGGATTAGCACGGGGCAATAGCCGTGGCGCCGTACGTTTGTATCGAGACAGATTTCCAGAACGAAGGTGTCCCGACAGGAAGACATTCGAAGTAATTGGTCGGCGTCTTAGGGGGCACGGAACATTCCAGCCTATGACTCGCGACTGGGGAAGACCTGCAATGGACGAGGCAATTCTTCGTGCAATTGACGATAACCCTAATGTCAGCGTCAGAGAAGTTGCTGCTGTACAAGGTAACGTTGACCACGTCACTGTATGGAGAGTGCTACGGGAGAACCAGTTGCTTCCGTACCATGTACAGCGTGTGCAGGCACTATCAGCAGCTGATTGGCCTCCACAGGTACACTTCTGCGAATGGTTCATCCAACAATGTGTCAATCCTCATTTCAGTGCAAATGTTCTCTTTACGGATGAGGCTTCATTCCAACGTGATCAGATTGTAAATTTTCACAATCAACATGTGTGGGCTGACGAGAATCCGCACGCAATTGTGCAATCACGTCATCAACACAGATTTTCTGTGAACGTTTGGGCAGGCATTGTTGGTGATGTCTTGATTGAGCCTCATGTTCTTCCACCTACGCTCAATGGAGCACGTTATCATGATTTCATACGGGATACTCTACCTGTGCTGCTAGAACATGTGTCTTTACAAGTACGACACAACATGTGGTTCATGGAGCTCCTGCACATTTCAGTCGAAGTGTTCGTACGCTTCTCAACAACAGATTCGGTGACCGATGGATTGGTAGAGGCGGACCAATTCCATGGCCTCCACGCTCTCCTGACCTCAACCCGCTTGACTTTCATTTATGGGGGCATTTGAAAGCTCTTGTCTACGCAACCACAGTACCAAATGTAGAGACTCTTCGTGCTCGTATAGTGGACGGCTGTGATACAATACGCCAGTCTCCAGGGCTGCATCAGCGCATCAGGGATTCCATGCGACGGAGGGTGGATGCATGTATCCTCTCTAACGGAGGACATTTTGAACATTTCCTGTAACAAAGTGTTTGAAGTCACGCTGGTACGTTCTGTTGATGTCTGTTTCCATTTCATGATTACTGTGATTTGAAGAGAAGTAATAAAATGAGCTCTAACATGGCAAGTAAGCGTTTCCGGACACATATCCACATAACATATTTTCTTTCTTTGTGTGTGAGGAATGTTTCCTGAAAATTTGGCCGTACCTTTTTGTAACACCCTGTATATTGAGATCAACATTGTGTTTCTAACAGCCTGAATCATAATCCAAATCTTTTGCTTAAATTTAATATGAAAATGAGTAGTAGAGTAAAGTTACCCACCAGTGAAAGAATCAAGTAAACATCAGGGCTAAAAGTTAATTTTCCAGTACCATCTTATGCCATTGCACAAACGGCATTATACTCTTAAATTTTATTGCTGAGTCAAATACATGTTGCATTTCTGGCAAAATGGAGGAGTGCAAGAAACAAGTTCACAGACGCAGTCAGATGCCGGTTTGCTGAATAATTAATGTAGAACAATCTTATCAATGATACTTTCAAGATGTCAATCACCTTTATCAATGCGGGTCAGTGATAGTTCGTCGCCCTGCAAGCACTAAAACGATTTTAATCACAGTAGTGCAACTCGTTTCACCAAGTGCGTTCTTCTCCTTCACTGCTAACACCGTTCTGCTCTTATTGTCGAACCTTTTTTTTTTGGCTTAATAGCGAAATGGAGGGAAGAAAAGAATCTTCCGTACTCACCCCTTATTGTTTCCGAAATGAAAAGAATATCGCAAGACAAAGATTATTAACCGTTCTCATTAGAAACGAGCAAAAGAAACAGCCAAAATAATAAAATTAGAAAGAGTTTAAAGCATTGTATCCATGATATAAAACGGTAAACTGCTTGTTTCATGCATGAAACGACAGACTGCCAAGCTACGTAACGTTTAGGTCCAACTACACTACGCTTCCAGTACTACAGCCGCTCACAAATCACCGTCACATCAGTGTGGTCCCAGACGGTCTGTCTCTTGTCTCTGCTCGGAGCCAGCTGTCGGCCATGATGTGTGTAAACATGCGCTGTGCACCACATGGCCAGCGGTCAGATCCTGGCACTGGATGCGGATCTGATGTGTCGAGCCTCATTTGTAGCCTTCCGGCAGACGGCTGGCGTGGCTCATCTGTCTCTTGTCTTGAAAACACCGGACGAATTACGAATTAATGGGGAGTAGCGGTGATCGTGACTGTCGCAATACAGGACTGACACGCTACAACACGTCACGTAAAGGACACATCCGGCTTGTTAGTAATAAATTCCTGTCAGACACCTACGTCATATCAACGGTTAGCTCCATTCTAAAACAATAATATTCTGTAGTTTGTATGATTAATACATGAATAATCAGTTATATGGCAGATGTATATTTACTTAGTGCTGATACTTGTTTTATGGGCATTAGGCCTTGGTCCAGGGTATCATTCTCTGCCTAACGTTTCGTCTTCCAATGCTGGAGACGTCATCAGAGACTTTAACGACTCACAAAGCAGCTATGGTCACAAACAGGCTCAGCTAGCCGGACTCTTTAAACACTTTAAGAAGAAGAATAAAAGAAAAGAAAAAAGACGCACCACGAAGGAATTATTCGAATAGTACGGGAAACGCAGGATGTGATGTGATGTACACGTACAGGATGATTAGAATTCAGAAATATTGGATTTTATTCCAGAGAAAGAGTTTGATAACTGAACAAGTTGGTCCACTTCTGGCCCTTGTAAAGAGTTATTCGGCTTGGCATTGATTGATAGAGTTGTCAGATGATCTCATGTCGGATATTGCGCTAAATTCTGTCCAACTGGCGAGTTAGATCGTCAACATCCCAAGCTGGTTGGAAAGCCCTGCCCATAATGCTCCAAAAGTTCTCAATTGGCGAGAGATGCGGCGACCTTGCTGGCCAAGATAGAGTATTTCAATCACGAAGACAAGCAGCACAAACACTCGGCGTTTTCGGGCGCGCATTATCTCGCTAAAATGCAAGCCGAGGATGGCTTCCCTTGAAGGGCAACAAAGCAGGAAACATCGTCGACGTATCTTCGTGCTGTAAGGCTGCCGCGCATGAGAGCCAAAATGGTCCTGCTGTGAAATATAATGGCATCCCAGAATATCACTCCTGGCTGATGGTGGGCGACACTCAGGTGGGTATCCCATCACAGTCCGGGGCATCTTCAGACTCGTTTTTGCTGCTCATTTTTCTCCTACTGGCAGACTGGTTGGTTGTCTAAACGTCGATAGAATTAATAAAAAGAGGGCAGGGGAAAGCTACAGTTGCTGAACCGACTTTAGAGACTTTAATGGGAAAGTATATCGTAACGAAAAAAAGAGCACAAGCTGAGATAATCCTGTTACAAAGATTGGTCTAACCATATATTGTGGCGTAAAAGACCAGTGTCCATCCTGCTGTAGGGTAGGCACTGTACAAGACAAGTGTATCAGTTGTAGCACGCCCGGGGATACCAATGGCAGGGGGCGCTTGCCGCTTCTCTTTTCGTGCGCCCTGTCCACACCACGTACACGATACTCCCGTGGCGGTCGTACTGTTCTGCTCCACACTGCTGCTGGCTTGCCTCAAATTATGTATCTAAATATGCAACCGGGTTTAGGGGAGCCACTCAGCGTCAAGCACAACACTGTCCTACGTCTGGTATCAACATCTTCATTCTGACACGATAAGAAATCACAGGTGGCACTGCTTACATTCTAAGTCATAAGTGTTCATCCCAATTAGCGTTCTTAATGATTATCTGTCCACAATATCACTTGGACGAGCGTATGCATAACCGACACGACGTGGGTGACTGTTGAAGATGAGGAGGCCGAATGATCGAACGAAAGTTCTTACGCTCGTCACACATACACAGATATTTAGTACCAGTCATCCTTGACAATAGTAATGTTATAACACTGTTCATAAAGTTAATTTTTCTCAGTTCTGACTTGCACGAGCGTGCCTGTAACCGTCGCGCCGCGGCTGATTGTTGATGATGCGGAACGCCTTTCCTCTGAATCACTTCCGTATTTCATCACTTTACTGTAATAACACTTGTAGCAACAGTTTAACTTCCATAATAACAATGCCTCTCAAATGCAGAACTACCCATAACAGTTTTGTGCCCCGTGCTCGACTCTGCAAATGCGCTGCCAGTAAAGATACTCCGTAACTAAGCCAACAATATGACAGTACACTTAAATTCCCGCACGAAATAGTATACGAATTGTCGAAGAGAATATCGAAACCTAGATAATTCCCTCCCGCAGGGGATTAAAGAGATGTCCTACCAAGCGATCCCTTCTTCTGGTCAAGTTGTGCCACAAACTCCTCTTCTCCCTAATTCTATTCAATACCTCCTCATTAGTTATGTGATCTACCCATCTAATCTTCAGCATTCATCTGTAGCACCACATTTCTAAAGCTTCTATTCTCTTCTTGTCCAAACTATTTATCGTCCATGTTTCACTTCCATACATGGCTACACTCCATACAATTACTTTCAGAAACAACTTTCTGACACTTAAATCTATACTCGATGTTAACAAATTTCTCTTCTTCAGAAACGCTTTCCTTGCTAATGCCAGTCTACATTTTATATCCTCTCTACTTCGACCATCATCAGTTATTTTGCTCCCCAAATAGCATAACTCCTTTACTACTTTAAGTGTCTCATTTCCTAATCTAATTCCCTCAGCATCACCCGACTTAATTCGACTACATTCCATTATCCTCGTTTTGCTTTTGTTGATGTTCACCTTATATCCCACTTTCAAGACACTGTCCACTCCGTTCAACTGCTCTTCCAAGTCCTTTGCTGTCTCTGACAGAATTACAATGTCATCGGCGAACCTCAAACTTTTTATTTCTTCTCCATGGATTTTAATACCTACTCCGAACTTTTCTTTTGTTTCCTTTAGTGCTTGTTCAATATACAGATTGAATAACATCGGGGAGAGGCTACAACCATGTCTCACTCCCTTCCCAACCACTCCTTCCCTTTCATGTCCCTCGACTGTTATAACTGCCATCTGCTTTCTGTACAAATTGTAAATAGCCTTTCGCTCCCTGTATTTTACCCCTGCCACCTTTAGAATTTGAAAGAGAGTATTCCAGTCAACATTGTCAAAAGCTTTCTCTCAGTCTACAAATGCTAGAAACGTAGGTTTGCCTTTCCTTAATCTTTCTTCTAAGATAAGTCGTAGGGTCAGTATTGCCTCACGTGTTCCAACATTTCTACGGAATCCAAACTGATCTTCCCCGAAGTCGGCTTCTACCAGTTTTTCCATTCGTCTGTAAAGAATTCGCGTTAGTATTTTGCATCTGTGACTTATTAAGCTGATAGTTCGGTAATTTTCACATCTGTCAACACCCGCTTTCTTTGGGATTGGAATTATTATATTCTTCTTGAAGGCTGAGGGAATTTCGCCTGTCTCATACATCTTGCTCACTAGATGGTAGAGTTTTGTCAGGACTGGCTCTCCCAAGGCTGTTAGTAGTTCGAATGGAATGTTGTCTGCTCCCGGGGCCTTATTTCGACTTAGGTCTTTCAGTGCTCTGTCAAACTCTTCACGCAGTATCATATCTCCGATTTCATCTTCATCTACCTCCTTTTCCATTTCCATAATATTGTCCCCAAGAACATCGCCCCTGTATAGACCCTCTATACACTCCTTCCACCTTTCTGCTTTCCCTTCTTTGCTTAGAACTGGGGTTCCATCTGAGCTCTTGATATTCATGCAAGTGGTTCTCCTATCTCCAAAAATCTCTTTAAGTTTCCTGTAAGCAATATCTATCTTACCCCTCGAGAGATAAGCCTGTACATCCTTACATTTGTCCTCTAGCCATCCCTGCTTAGCCATTTTGCACTTCCTGTCGATCTCATTTTTGAGACGTTCGTATTCCTTTTTGCCTGCTTCACTTACTGCATTTTTGTACTTTCTCATTTCATCAATTAAATTCAATATATCTTCTATTACCCAAGGATTTCTACTAGCCCTCGTCTTTTTCCCTACTTGAGCCTCTGCTGCCTTCACTACTTCATCCCTCAGAGCTACCCATTCTTCTTCTACTGTATTTCTTTCCCCCATTCCTGTCAATTGTTCACTTATGCTCTCCCTGAAACTCTGTACAACCCCTGGTTTAGTCAGTCCATGCAGGTCCCATCTCCTTAAATTCCCAACTTTTTGCAGTTTCTTCAGTTTTAATCTACAGTTCATAACCAACAGATTGTGGTCAGAGTCCACATCTGCCCCTGGAAATGTCTTACAATTTAAAATCTGGTTCCTAAATCTCTGTCTTACCATTATACAATCTATCTGAAACCTTCTAGTATCTCCAGGGTTCTTCCATGTATACAACCTTCTTTCATGATTCTTGAACCAATAACATAATAACCCTACCTATAGTGCAACCTGTCTAGCAAAACTCATTTAAAATACAGTGGATAAACAAGAGTTAATACAATAAGACACAAAAATATTAAGTCCCTGAAATAGAAAAGTTTACAATTACAAATACAATAGGTTAGATATGATGGACAGGAGCCTCAAAAAAAAGCAAAAAAGAAAAAAGAAAAGAATAGAAAAACACATGCGTTCACTGCTACTTTAGGTAGATAATATCACTGATAACACTAATGGGCATAAAACTAGAGAATCTCCATCAGCACTAGGCCATCAAAATCCAGCAAAAAACATTATTTCACTACTCACAACACAGCGTCACAAGGGAGCGTTCTTTGCAATGACAAGGGGTGGGGAGTAACTGTAGCGTCGATGCTGCGCCGACCGGCAGATGTGCAGTATAGTCGTCAGCTCGCCACTCTCGCCTCGCGGTAAGCCGTCAATTGGCGTACACGAAACAGGTTAATGACGCTCTCAGTGCTGTCCTAGCAATGCCTATTCAACCTACTCATAGTCTGTTACTACTACAGCAGACATAACCATGTTCTATATGACATAATAAACACAGGGGCTAATAACAAAGGAATATATGGAGCACCTCTAAGTTAAATTTAGTTACTAAGTGAATGGTACAAAAAATAATAGCAATCATTAAGCAGGAGTAACAAGAAATTTTTAAATGAAAAACCTTTTGGATAAGATAATCTATAGACGCTAGACACTAGTAATCACTCAAACCACATCACTGCATGGGCAAGAGGAAACGTAATACTTATAGTCTAGATCGAACAGACAGAAAGTGAAAAGTGTGTATATATATATATATATATATATATATATATATATATATATATATATATATATATAATATTGTATATGGTGGTAATACAACCGGCCGGCTTGGGTGGCCGAGTGGTTCTAGGCGCTACAGTCTGGAACCGCGCGATCGCTATGGTCGCAGGTTCGAATCCTGCCTCGGGCATGGATGTGTGTGATGTCCTTAGGTTAAGTAGGTTTAAGTAGTTCTAGGGGACTGATGACCTCACCAGTTAAGTCCCATAGTGCTCAGAGCCCTTTGAACCATTTTTTTTGTAATACAACCTAGTTAAATCACACTCGTTTAGAGTGTCCTCATAAAACCTCATAATAATCAGAAATGATGTTTGGACTTAATGACAACAACAGCTAACATATATACAGATTTACGCACGTCACATATAACAATCAGTCATTAATCTTGCGCACTATGGTATGGTTTAATGTTTGCCACATGGTGTTTGCTCTCGTGGCATGAGGTATGCTGTTGATTACACCCTCAAAATATGTTACATATTCTTGCCACTTGCTATGTTTCCAGTTTCGCACCACGTCATCCGCTGCATAGTGCCCCGAGTTCTAATATCCATAGTCGCCATACTGTCATCTGTGACCACCATGGCCACAGAAACTACCACCTTGTCTCCTGCCACTACTATTATTCGAATGTCGTCCATTACGTCTACTGTTATTGGATTCGTTGCTCCCTGATACTCTTCTATCATCTTCTCCTCCTCCCGTTCCTCGTGACTCATACAACGTGTCTAATTGTCCTGAGGCTGACTTAGTTGCCTCCACGTCATCTTTAGGGATCACTAGCAACTTTTCCTGAACTCCAATTGGTAGCTTACTAATGGTCAGGGCCACTATTGCTTCTGTCGTCACTGGTTCACCAAACACAAATTCCTCTCATAATAATCCTGGAAAATTTTCTTTGACGTTTGGTCACGCCCTCTCTCAAACCTACCACCTTGGTATAGACTGTTACTTACTTCATTTTTCATCTGTCACGATCAATATTGTTGCAAAAATTCCTTTTCAAATTCAGCACACTTATGTCCTATCCTCATACCCTAGGTACAGGCTTCACCTTCCTATCTTGCTTAAAAGCGTACCTTTCTCTGATCATCCCATAATTCAGGTAACACTCCCTTAAATTGATCTATGAAATCTCTGGGAATCCACCTTCCATTTGGTTCGAAGTTCTTAAAATTCCCTACCCCAAGGAATACCTCATCATTTTGTATACCAATTAAGCTACCTCCGGCAATGCTTCCATCACGTAATAGTGATTTCACTTCGCTCTTCACGTGCTGACCGACCAGTTCCTTAGTCCTATCTCACTGTACACCTGTTCTATACGCCGTGCATAAGCATCCTGGTTTAACGCAACAGCTGATATCCTGTGTTTACAGTGTTTCACTTCCTCATCCAGTTGTTCGAAATGCTCTTCGCAAACCTCAACCTTTTTAGTACGTACTCCCTTCACTTCTTTCACATTCTATTCTACCCTTTCAAAACGTTTAGTACTTATCATTAGTCTCGTCGATCTTTTTACTGAGTCATTCGTTTATATGCTCTACCGATTGGCTAATATCTTCCCTTAATTCCAGAATGAGCTTTTCACTCTGCAGTGGAGTGTGCGCTGGTATGAAACTTCCTGGCAGATTAAAACTGTGTGCCCGACCGAGACTCGAACTCGGGACCTTTGCCTTTCGCGGGCAAATGCTCTACCATCTGAGCTACCGAAGCACGACTAACACCCATTCCTCACAGCTTTACTTCTGCCAGTATCTCGTCTCCTACCTTCCAAACGGCAGTGAGTCTCGGTCGGGCACACAGTTTTAATCTGCCAGGAAGTTTCATATCAGCGCACACTCCGCTGCAGAGTGAAAAACTCATTCTGGAAACATCCCCCAGGCTGTGGCTAAGCCATGTCTCCGCTTATCCTTTCTTTCAGGAGTGCTAGTTCTGCAAGGTTCGCAGGAGAGCTTCTGTAAAGTTTGGAAGGTAGGAGACGAGATACTGCCAGAAGTAAAGCTGTGAGGACGGGGCGTGAGTCGTGCTTGGGTAGCTGAGTTGGTAGAGCACCTGCCCACGAAAGGCAAAGGTCCCGAGTTCGAGTCTCGGTCGGGCACACAGTTTTAATATGCCAGGGAGTTTCATCTTCCCTTAATTGTTTGTTATCTTGCGATAATAATTTCTGATTGTGTTGCAAAAATGTTTTGAGCATGTCAACGATGGACAGGTCAGACCTAAGTTTACACTCATCTCGTTTGGGCATCTCCATGATTCGTGACGACACTACTTTTGGAATTCCCATCTCTGTTGATAAATTACTGTCCCCTATACCGGAATCCTTCGACACTCAACTACTACTTGCTTCTGTTTTTGCCTCCAACTGATTACTTTCACCTACAGAGTCTGCTTTCACTTCCCTGTCTACCGCAGTTGCACCAACCTCATTATTTGCGATGTTGTTGTTGTTGTGGTCTTCAGTCCTGAGACTGGTTTGATTCAGCTCTCCATGCTACTCTATCCTGTGCAAGCTTCTTCATCTCCCAGTACCTACTGCAACCTACATCCTTCTGAATTGGCTTAGTGTATTCATCTCTTGGTCTCCCTCTACGATTTTTACCCTCCACACTGCCCTCCAGTACTAAATTGGTGATCCCTTGATGCCTCAACACATGTCCTACCACCCGATCCCTTCTTCTAGTCAAGTTGTGCCACAAATATCTCTTCTCCCCAGTCCTATTCAATACCTCCTCATTAGTTATGGGATATACCCATCTAATCTTCAGCATATTGCATTATTTGCGATATTGAACCACAAATACGTCACTCAACAGAGCAATAAACAAATCACAATAACACTCGTAGCACAGAATGGATGGCAATAACCATAACCCAACTACAACGCTGTATGCATTCAGCGCTGTAATTCGTACACAGAAGCGCACATAACATACACGATCACATAATAGAAGAAAAAATGAAATACAAGTTAAGGCAAATACAGTTCTGCAATTGTATTAACTGTTCTTAAAAATTAGACTCTAAGTAAGCAGGGTCTGCCACTGACTTTACTGTATGATCGGCAAGGTAATTAATGTCTTGTAATTTTTTACTATCACTGTTTGTAATTACGTAATTACAGAATGCAATCTGCACTACCAGTTAATTAATGTCGTTGCTTCAGTTGCGTGAGGTAACGTTGTGATGCGCGATTTACTTTTCGTTGTCTTCTCGCTCTGTAGTCGCGGCTGACCCGTAGCGCCGACTCAGTTGACACCATGCCGCTGTCAGCACTGCACCCTCTCTGCAAAGCTTGGTAATATTTGCAGCGTGCTCCTAGGCGCTGCTCACGTCGTATATGCTGACAGCTGCCAAAAACTTTTCACTTCTAATCATAAGTGCCAATAGCGTCATCTCCATAATGGCTGTCAAATAAGTGCTCACTTTCACGCATAGGTGCCGCTAGCGTCGTCGTAAGTATGGAGTATGTTGACTTCGTAGCACCAGTTCTTTGCAGTGTCACTAATCGGACGAGTGTATTCACTGTGTCACAAGTTCTTTGGCGTACACATCCTACATCTCGCGTGACGTCACTCAACAATCCAAACTAAGCCAATGTTTATACACAAATAGTTCACTCTGCTAATTAATTATACGGCGCTCCTAGTCCGAAAATTGCAGGTCCTGAATATACGTCGCCATGTAACATGCCCGGGGGTAAAAATGGCGGGGACTCTTAAACTAGTTCTCGCTTGCCACTTCTCTTTTCGTGCGCCCTGTCCACACCATGTACCTGATAATCCCGCTAAGGTCGTATTGTTCTGCTCCACATTGCTGCTGGCTTGCCTGAAATTATGAATCTACTTACGCAAGCGGGTTTAGCGGAGCCACTCAACGTCTAGGACAACACTGTCCTACGTCTGGTATGAACTTCTATATTCTGAGACGATAAGGAATCTCAGGTTGCTCTGTTTACATTCTAAGTCATAAGTGTTTATGCCAATTAACATATTGGTGATTATCTGTTCACAATATCACTTGGACGAGCGTACGTGTAACCGACACGACGCGGATGATTGTTGAAGCTGTGGAACGCAATGATCGAACTCACGTTCTCACGCTCACTACAAGACACTGGCACTTGAATGCTCTCTTTCGTGGTAAACTATATTGCTGATCGATATTATTTCATTCTGAGAGGCCGAACACGGTGCGGATGATTCATGTACGGTGCGACACGCAATGAGACGATCGGCGGCACTGCTCATTTTTAATTACATCATGACGCACTTTCCTCTGAATCACTCCCATATTTCACCACTCTACTGTAATAGCACTTGTAGCAGCATTTGAACTTCCATAACAACAATGCCTCTCACATGCAGAACTACCCATAATACAACATACTAGTTCCGTGTCCCGTGCTCGACTCTGCAAATGCGCTGCCCGCAAAGATACTCCGCAACTAAGTCAGCGATATGACAGTACGCTTACGCAGTGAAGCGATAACGTCGACAACAAATCGATAGACATATTCACAGTGTTGAGAACGGCTGTGATGCGGGGTCTGAGTGGGGCACGGTCAAATTGGGGCTGCCCCAGGGATCAGTGTTGGGGCCACTCCTTTCCTTATTTATAAAAGTGATGTGCCCTCTAGTATTACAGGTGATCCTAAAATATTTCTGTTTGCTGATGACACTAGCTTGCTAGTAAAGGCTGTTGTGTGCAACGCTGGCAGTTCAAGACATAAGTTCATGGCTTGTAGAAAATAAAATAACGCTAAATCACAGTAAGACTCAATTTTTACAGTTTCTAATGCGCAACTCAACAAAACCTGACGCTTTAATTTCACAGAATGGGTATATGATTAGTGACGTGGAACAGTTCAGATCTGTAGGTGTTCAGATAGACAGTAAACTGTCTTGGAAAGCTCGCATTGAGGATCTTGTTCAAAGATTTAATGCTGTCATTTTTACTATCCGAACGGTATCTGAAGTGCGTGATATTTCGACACTAAAATTAGTCTACTTCGCTTATTTTCATTCGCTTATGACGTATCGTATTATATTTTGGGTAACTCCTCCCGTTCCCAAAGGATATTTCTGGCGTAGAAACGGGCGGTTCGGGCAAAAAGTGGTGTAAGTTCGCGAACCTCTTGTCGAACCCTGTGCACTAGTTTGGATATTCTGACACTGGCCTCTCAATATATATATACCCCTTGCTGCCTTTTCTTGTTAACGATATCAGCTTATTTCTAAGAATTAGCAGCTTTCACTGTGTTAATACTAGGCAGAAATCCAATCTGCATTTGTATCGCACTTCGTTGACTCATTTGCAGAAAGGCGTGCAATGTACTGCTGCATCCGTTTTCAGGAATTTACCACAAGAATTCAAAAATCTTAGCAGTAATCCACGCAGTTTCAAATCTAAACTGGAGAATTTCCTCATGGGTCACTCCTGCTATTCTGTCGAGGAGGTCCTTGAAAAATTAAGCTGATATATGTGTCATATTGTTCATTGCGTTTACATAATCTTATGTCTTCCCTTTTTATGGGTTCATAAACGTTTTATTTTATCTGTTATTACTTCTATGTTATAATTTCATGTACTGACACGTTCAATGACATTGGAGATTTGGTCCTCCATTTGCTCCTACGGAACCAGATATGTACAATAGAATATATATATATATTCCAGCAACGTAAATGTGTAATAGGATTTTCGAAATTAATTTTATATCACTCTCTCTCTCTTTGCTTGTGGCACTGGGTAGGGCAGTCTTGGTGGTTTCACCACTTGCTGTGTCTCCCACGAAAACTCTACAGGTTAAAAACTCTGCCAGACATTTTCACTGAGCTGGGTTTCTGAGCTCTGACCTCTGGACATGTCAGTCAATTTCAGGTATGTTCCTACCCATAAACCATTGTTTCACAGATTCTGCTTTATGACAAGATACTTGGTAATGCTGATACAAACATCGTCTCCGAAATGTTCCTCTATTGTACACAATATCCAATGCCGTAAAATGTGTTTCTATTCTTCCGCGCTCAGCGTTTTCTCAGTCTCAATAAGGGGACCACGAACAATAGATTCCGCACAGTGACACCTCTTCCTCCGTACTGCACCTAGGCGCTTCGGATTATAGCAGGTAACGTTCATCCGGCATTTGCTAAACCCAAAACTTCCTATCAGATTGACACAGGTTCGAGCGTGATTCGCCACCCCAAATCACTCGTTTCTAGTCATCCACTGTCCAGCGGCGTCGCATGTTACCCCACTTCAAGTTTTACATAGCACTGACCACAGAAAAGTCGGGCCTATGAGGAGCCGCTCGATACCAACTCTCAACGTACATGTGTTACCTGCACTACTGGTAGCACTTTGAAACTCACTAGTGATTCCTTCCGATGATTTCATGCATTTTTTACACCCACCCTAAACAGTGCTCGACGGTCTCTGACGATCAGTACAGAATGTCTTCCTGGTCCTTGTTGAGCTGTGGATGTTTCTTCGCGCTTCCACTTCATGGTCACAGCATCAACAGTCGACTTGGGCTGCAGTATAACGGTTGAAACGTGCTTGGCGGATTTCTTACTCCGCTGAGATCCAATGACTAGCCCACTCTCGAAGTCACTAAACTCTCCCGACTGAGCCGTTTTGCTGTTAATGCTTGTTTACGAACAACATTCCAAAAAAATGGTTCAAATGGCTCTGAGCACTATGGGACTCAACATATTAGGTCATAAGTCCCCTAGAACTTAGAACTACTTAAACCTAACTAACCTAAGGACATCACACACACCCATGCCCGAGGCAGGATTCGGACCTGCGACCGTAGCAGTCCCACGGTTCCGGACTGCAGCGCCAGAACCGCTAGACCACCGCGGCCGGCAACAACATTCCCCACCTCGTTCATAACAACGAGTTCGCATCTCGTGACATCTAGTGGGCAATTCCACTTTACTTAAGGTTGTCCGGATTCTTTTGAACGGATAGCATACAAAGTCATACAGGGAAAAGAGTGATACATCAGTAAATGAATGCCTTAAAATCAGTGTTATACGTTGGTACTAATATCGTGTATGGGCGCATCGAATGAAATATCACCTACCAATACGATACATCATTACAAACATGCGACATATGGTCCATAGGCTGTGTAAAAATGTGCTGTAGGATACGTCCTGACCTCTAAACTGGCATGTCATTTTTCGAACAGAACTTGCTATTGTGATTCCGTAGGTTTTCCCGGCGTCTCATACGTTTATGCTCTTCACGGGTACGCTGCCGGATATGACCTTCTTCACTACACGATCTTCAGGTGCGATCACTGAGTACACAATCACGCTGGCGTCATCCCCGATTGCTCCCTCTGAAATCCTCAACAACCTCTGTTCTTTCAGCACGTCCTGGTCCCTCCTCCTTAAATTCTCGCCTTTTTGCAGTTTCTTCAGTTTTAATCTGCAGTTCATAATCAATAAATTGTGGTCAGAGTCCACATCTACCCCTGGAAATATTTAAATCCTGCTTCCGAAATCTCTGTCTTACCACTATATAACCAACCTGAAACCTTCCGGTGTCTCAAGGTCTCTTCCTCGCATGCAACCTTCCTTCGAAATTCTTAAACCAATGTGTGATTAACTTATGCTATGTGCAAAACTCTACCAGACGGATTCCTCTTTCATTACTCCCCCAGTCCATATTCACCTTCTGTTTTTCCTTCTCTTCCTTTTCCTATTGTTGAGCTCCAGTCCCCCGTGGCTATTAAATTTTCGTCTCCCTTAACTATCTGGTTACTCTATTTTATCTCGCGATACATTTCTTCAGTCTCTTCATCATCTGTGGAGCTATTTGCCATATAAACTTATCTAATGTCGCTGGTGTGGGCTTCGCGTCTATGCTGTTCATACTAGCTTTTCGCGTTCCTACTTTTATTCATTATTAAACTACTCCTGCGTTACCCCTATTTGAAATTGTATGTATAACCCTGCATTCACCTGACAATTTAAGTTCCTCCAACCATCTAACTTCCACTATATCCCACTTCAACTATCCATATCCCTTTTTAAATTTTGTGACCTACCTGCCCGATTAAGGGATCTGACATTCCACGCTCCGATCCGTAGAACGCCAGTTTTCTTTCTCCTGATAACGACGTCCTCTTCAGTAGTCCCCGCCTGGAGATCCGAATGGTGGGCTATTTTACTTCCGGAATATTTTACCCAAGAGAATACGATCGTTTAACAATGCAGTAGAGCTGAATGCCCTCTGGAAAAATTACGGCTGTAGTTTCTCGTTGGTTTCAGCCGCTCGTAGCACTAGCACAGCAAGGCCATTTTGGTTGACGTCACAATGTCAGATCAGTCAATCATCCAGATATTACTGAAAAGGCTGCTGCCCATCTTCAGAAACCACGTATTAGTCTCGCCTCTCAACAGATACCCTTCCATTGTGGTTGCACCTACGGTAGGGCTATCTGTATCGCTAAGGTATGCAAGCCTCCCCACCAACGGTGAGGTCCGTGGTTCATAAGGGGTGGAAGTACGAAATGTAGCGTAAATAAAGCCAATTTTCCTTTTACTACATTAAATGCAGCTTTAATGAGAGTATGATGTCTTAGTATAGCTTTATGATTTACAGTAATCTTGTGAATCTTGCGGTTCTTCTTATTTTCATGCTTGCTAAGAAAACTGGAAAGGAGGTCCAAGTTATGCAGGACGTGTTTGCAGTTTTGTTTTCACGCAGTCATGTTTCAGTACTTTCTGTGTTGTCTTCAGTGGGTTTATTGGTTTATTTATCTTTTGCAAAATCGTTGTTACACATTATCTTTAAATAAACTTTGGTAACAATATTTGCATTTAAAAAATGAGCGATTATTGTCAAATATCTTACATAGGTTCCAAGATGCTGCTCCAGGCGTGTGTAAAATGAATGTGCGCAACGGAAAATAATAAACGCTAAATGAAGATTTGGGCCTGTCTGACTACCTTCTGAAGCAGATCTTAGGATCTCTTAATGGGCTTCAACATATAAATTACAACCTAAACATAAATGAGTGATTAAGGCAACTAATACTACTAAATAATAAACGTTGTTCCTGTTTATATATTTATTGTAGATTTTAAAAAAAAACTTTATATTACAAAGTTTACATTTCCTGAATAAAATTACTAATCAATTGCCCAACTCTGCCCTTTATTATGCCTGCGCTATCTAATATCAACAACGCGAAATGACGGACATCATCTACATACCAAACACTAGAAAACACTACTTTCAAAGATGATTCAAAGTGGTGTGGAACCTCAGTGGAAATACACTAACGCGATCACAACTGTTTAGCTTTATAGCCCTAATAAGCCGAAGCAATTTGCGATATCACCGTATGTACTGCGTCTGGTGCGTCGAAATGATGGTTCTCGTACTCGTCTGCGACGATGGAAGAATTCCAGCCACAAATAAACTCTTTCAAACACTAGCACGGCAGAAGACGATCCTCTGACTAACATATCCCAATACTGTCGTCTCCTCGCTGTGTTCTTCAGACGAGAAACGCGAACTCCCAGCCACAAGGACGGAGTTCAGATAACGTCTCACCATAAGTATAGGCAGAGGGAGTGCTCTCAATTATTGAACGCCACGTACTCAACGACGACCTCCAACCCGGAAGTGAAGTCCAGAATCGTATAGGTTCGCTACAGTACGGTGCCTAACTATAAATCCTCCTGAGAGCAAAGACAGAAAGTCCGTCTGTACCAACTAAGATTATACCCAGCGACCATCACACACGGGCGCTCAGAGCGGAAGGCCTCGTCTCTCCACCGCTGGCCTCCCAGCAAGGCTCGGCTCCCCACCCTCGTAATTCCGAAAACGAATCATATTCCCGAAACCACGGAATATTCTCCCTCTCTACAGATTCTTCCGAACGCCGACCTACCATATTTTAGTATTTTGTCGTACAGTGCCGAAAGTTTGCGAGGAAAAACCTACACTCGTACAATGGTACGCTTCTGAGTAAAAATCCTTGGAAATAACCCAGCCTGCATGGTTTCCAAGGTGACGCTTCCTCGTTCTTCTCAGCTGCATCCAAGATTTTGGAAGTTTCCAAAGTATAATACTTCCCGTCCGGCTACAACACTGGCCGGGGCCGACTCTATTGTGCCCCAGCGCTCAGGTGTCCTGTGTTTAAGCAGGACAAACACACCTGTGTGGGCCTTCTACCCAGGGCTTAAGTTCCGCCTGCCGTTTCATTTCCACTGTCGTTCCAACCTCTATTAGTGGCCGGCCGGTGTGCCCGTGCGGTTCTAGGCGCTTCAGTCTGGAACCGCGTGACCGCTACGGTCGCAGGTTCGAATCCTGCCTCGGGCATGGGTGTGTGTGATGTCCTTAGGTATGTTGGGTTTAAGAAGTTCTAAGTTCTAGGGGACTGATGACCACAGATGTTAAGTCCCATAGTGCTCAGAGCCATTTGAACCATTTAGTACTTTATTTCAAATTAGTGTATTGTTGAATACTTCAGTGGAGTACTGGAGAGTATCTTTTAGTATTTCAAGAGTACTTTTTAGTGTGACATGCTAACATTTTTATGATTTTTGGGTGACCTGGAATGTTTGCAGGAAACAAGAAAATAAAAAACAATCGAAGTCGGTCTTTTTTTGGCTGATTGTGTAAAAAATC
This sequence comes from Schistocerca nitens, assembly GCF_023898315.1. Taxonomy (NCBI): domain Eukaryota; kingdom Metazoa; phylum Arthropoda; class Insecta; order Orthoptera; family Acrididae; genus Schistocerca; species Schistocerca nitens. The sequence continues at coordinate 28,949,012 of NC_064614.1, forward strand.
CTCAGAAACAGTAAAGGAAATATTCAGTAACAAACCTAATGCCTCAAATGTAAGGAATTATTTACATTAACCATATCAAAATGTCGACTGGGCAACATAAGAAACGGGAAAGAAGAAATAAACCATGAAATTGTTTGTATTGTGAAACACAGGCGCCATTCTGCCGCAAACACCATTAAATAACGCTACTCGAGCACGTTATTGTCCGTGTTTGTTATATAGTCTTGCTGATGTAATGCACGTTGATAAGCGTCTCATCGATTCATTAAGATGCAAATTACTGTACACAGCAATTCTCATCCTTTGTATGTAAATACTGTGAAAGTGCATACATTCTCCATCAAAGCACCTTGTTAAACTCTATTCCAACATTACAGTCGAATGAATTCCATACAAATACCAACTTGCACAACTTTTTCTACTTCTTTCAGCACGTCCTGGTCCCTTCTCCTTAAATTCTCGCCTTTTTGCAGTTTCTTCAGTTTTAATCTGCAGTTCATAACCAATAAATTGTGGTCAGAGTCCACATCTACCCCTGGAAATATTTAAATCCTGCTTCCGAAATCTCTGTCTTACCACTATATAACCAACATGAAACCTTCCGGTGTCTCAAGGTCTCTTCCTCGCATGCAACCTTCCTTCGAAATTCTTAAACCAAGCGTTATGTGTGATTCACTTATGCTATGTGCAAAATTCTACCAGACGGCTTCCTCTTTCATTCCTCCTCCAGTCCATATTCACCTTCTGTTTTTCCTTCTCTTCCTTTTCCTACTGTTGAGCTCCAGTCCTCCGTGGCTATTAAATTTTCGTCTCCCTTAACTATCTGGTTACTTTATTTTATCTCGCGATACATTTCTTCAATCTCTTCATCATCTGCGGAACTATTTGCCATATAAACTTATCTACTGTCGCTGGTGTGGGCTTCGCGTCTATGCTGTTCATACTAGCTTTTCGCGTTCCTACTTTTATTCATTATTAAACTACTCCTGCGTTACCCCTATTTGAAATTGTATGTATAACCCTGTATTCACCTGACAATTTAAGTTCCTCCAACCATCTAACTTCCACTATATCCCACTTCAACTATCCATATCCCTTTTTAAATTTTGTGACCTACCTGCCCGATTAAGGGATCTGACATTCCACGCTCCGATCCGTAGAACGCCAGTTTTCTTTCTCCTGATAATGACGTCCTCTTGAGTAGTCCCCGCCTGGAGATCCGAATGGTGGTGCCTATACCTGCCAACCTCACACGCAAATATTCAGTTTGATGATCAGGAAAATTGCACATATAGGCACGAAACACTACAGCTCTACTAAGCAAAACAGTTATGCAAAAACGGCAAGTAGCTGTGTTTTCCAGTCGCATCATGTACACTGTAGATTGCTGCTACTCACATACAAAAATTCCACATGTGTGAGAAAACATGGAGAAAAATGAAAGAGATGTACCTTCATGGTGAGTGTACACATATCCGTTAGTTTGTAGTTCACTCATTCCTCTTTCTTCTCAAATCAGAAGCACTACGTCAGCACTGACAACCTTCTCATGGACTTCCAGCCACATGAAGTCTACACAGACCCAAGCTTTCGGCTGAGAGCCTATTGTCCATTGTCAATTGGTAACTGACTGCCGAGCAGTTGCTGGGCACGCGTGGTGTCAGCTGTGACGTCACCTGTGGGCAGTTCAGTGACGTACTCTGCTCTGCGGCTGCCATGCCCACTTTATCCTTGCTGTAGCTAGGTTCCACGCTGCATTACGCTGCAACCACAGCCTTTATTGAAAGTATTAACAGATATTTTGATCACTACAGCTTTTCTATTTCTCTATCCCAGAAGATAGTATGATTGTGGTTCGATGAACCCTCTGCCAAGCACTTAAATGTGAATTGCAGAGTAATCATGTAGATGTAGAAGCTTGTGACCGTGTGGGTGCTATTCTTTCTGCGCAACGGATTAATCTGAGATGTACCCTTTACCCTGTAGCTCCTGCAAGATGCACTTTCCACCCCCACACTACTACAGAAGTCAGACAGACGCTCCTAACGTTCTAAAGAGAAATGCCTGAAAAACTTTCAGTAATAAATATGTTCTGGAGTCGTCCGCTGTAATGAAATGACACAAAATTTCACAAAATTTCACAAAATTTCTTACGTAACTAGTGGGATACTCGGGTACTGGAGTAGTGCTAGTTAGTGTAAGAAAAACATGAAACTAACGAATTTTTTTTTTTTTTGCAAAAATTCTGAGAAATCACAATGGCACTTTCAGTTATGAACTGAACGAGTTATTTCCGGGTTCTTTTCGGAATGTGCAGTTACCTCTTAAGGATAGGATTCGCTAATGAAATTTCTATACAAAGTTTAAGATTGTTATGGGAGCCATGCCTATTCAATTTTACTAATTATCCGTTAGAATGTTTCTAGGTACGGTCGAGGCTGCCGCATGTGAATTGCAGTGAAGTGTACTGTTGTGGAGGAAATATGGGGCTCGCAAGAGCTGTAGCGCACAATACCGTAACCTGCAATGACTGCTGTCTGCGCCGCTCGCTGCTGACAAGATAACTTTCGTTCTATCCGGACTGACCTTCGCCAATCAAACTCTCCCTACGCCTTGATGAAGTCAAGGACTCCTATTCACCCCTAGTCTAACTATTGGCGTGGTACACCAGTCAGATAACCAGTCCACCGTGATGCCACTCAAAAATTCGCTCGCAGGCATTTAACTATAACTCTGTCCGTTCACACCGCAAAAAAATGGTTCAAATGGCTCTGAGCACTATGGGACTCAACTGCTGAGGTCATTAGTCCCCTAGAACTTAGAACTAGTTAAACCTAACTAACCTAAGGACATCACAAACATCCATGCCCGAGGCAGGATTCGAACCTGCGACCGTAGCGGTCTTGCGGTTCCAGACTGCAGCACCTTTAACCGCACGGCCACTTCGGCCGGCTGTTCACACCGCACAACAAGTGTGGCGGCCAACACAGTGAACAACGCTTAATCGCAAGGACTCAATATAGAGTCACACTCTGATTCGCTCTTGACAGAAGTGCTCTCCCAGTGAAGTACTGAGGAGAGACTTGTTCCTCGCTCTTTGAGTACACGTACGAGCACACACACTCTCGTTATGTGTTCTTGCTCCAAGAGAGACAACGAAACGGCCCCTCTCCATGCCAGACGTCAAGAGATATATCTTTCGGTCTCTTCCATTACTCCTTCAGCTCAAGGCATCACGAATATCGTCTGCCAATCAGCATTGCTCTTCTAAAATGGGAGAGTGACGTTTCGTTTAAGGTGACCACTCTGGAAATCTGTAGCATCGGCGTTTGGCGTTTGCTGTCTCACTGTGAAAACCTCTGACACTGCGTGCTATGTTTGTAAAGAATGTGTAGGCTGGGTGCTCCCACACAATGTAGCGGAATTTGCTTTTAAGCCGAACACGGGGTCGTTCTCCCTTTCATTCAGGCAAATGCTGTCTGCTCTACAGGCGATCGCCGGCCAACGTAGATAGGTTGACTTGTCCTCTGAAGGTTGAAAAATGGTTCAAATGACTCTGAGCACTATGGGACTCAACTGCTGTGGTCATAAGTCCCCTAGAACTTAGAACTACTTAAAGCTAACTAACCTAAGGACAGCACACAACACCCAGCCATCACGAGGCAGAGAAAATCCCTGACCCCGCCGGGAATCGAACCCGGGAACCCGGGCGTGGGAAGCGAGAACGCTACCGCACGACCACGAGATGCGGGCCTGTCCTCTGAAGGGACCAGCCCCCTGTCATGCAGTTTGCCTCTCCCGAACTGAAAGCTTTTGTGACCATCATGTCTTGAATGTGTGTGTGTACGCCAACCTCGAGTATTTCAAGCTCAGTGCGCACTTTGCAGTTTGTTTACATGAATTCATACAACATTGACTTTTCTTATGGATTTTGGGTTTGAATGAAGCGTCTTGATGTGCGGAATATGATTGTGAGGGAGGAATATGTAAGCAATGAAGATCAGGAGACCACGACGTCTTACAAGCTGTTTGGCTTTGTGAAATGAATGCAATTTAATGTGCATATCAAAAGCACGCTCAGAAACCGCTGATAGCTCTCAATAGTGCAGCTGCAAACACCTCTCACGTTCAGACCGACGTTGTCCTCACCTCAGTAACAGCTAGGAGGCCATCAAGTTCACTAGGGAGGCTGAGAAGAAAGCTGGTCTGCCCTTCCTCGGCGAAATCCACCGAAAACACTTTGAATGGCTCAGCCACAGTATACTCAGAGAACACACTATATGAACCCGTCTCTGCAGTCCCTCAGCCATCACCATCCGGCCCTAAAGGACCTTGGTTCATTTATCAGAGGTCGCCTCTGGTGCCGAAACCTTACCACAAGAAATGAATCGCCTACGGAAAGCTACACTCACAGCAAATACTGTAACCAACTTTAATATATCCGCAACTCAATTTAAAAATTTAAAATGCTTTCGTAATTTACTCGTTGCGAGGTGTAATCGTACACTAAAGGTTTAAGACAGTAGGTCGTTTTTGTACTTATTTCTAAGTATTTTCTCGCTTAAGATTTTCATCCCTGATGATCTAGTACAAATCATTGTGTCTTACGTGGTAGCTACGATAACCGCTTCAAAAGAGATTGTTTGTTCCTGCAAAATACGCTAACCAACAAGCCACTATCTACCGCTTTTGAATAGCCAATAAGGAGCGTGGGAAAGAAATCACGTGTTGACGGCAGGTCGCCTCCTGGAGCGCTGGATCCAGACGAGACTCCCCTCTCTGACTCCGGCTTTCAGCTAGCTAGGGCGTGAACCATCTCTTCCTCTCGTTATAATTAAGATTTTTTTCCGATACCAAAACTACATTTTTCCATAGTTTCACATTTCTCTGTGGTGCCCCCAAGGGTATTAAAATGAGCTCCTTTATTTCAAAAGAGACCCCTTCATAAGCCCACATCCACGTCAGTCCTGGACAGGAACCATCTGCACCTAAGCACAAGAAACGTAAGAGGACAGATATCAGTAATCACTGTTTTCGTAAGTAAGAATATTTGGCAGCCAAGATCGCATGTTTTAACATTTTTGTTTCCGCTGTATTTTCGCAATGCCTGATTTCGAAAGAATCTAGCTGTCACATTCGGATCTACAATGTACCAGGAGAAAAACATTACCTGATAATTCGCACAACCGTGTAACCAGTATACGAGTGGGAAAACAACAATAAGTAACCATATATCACAATATGTTTCACATAGCTTCTGGAAATAATATTTCTGTGCGTTGAAACCTTCCCGTCTCCTCTGTATCTCTTTTGTTACGCAATCTTCCCTTCTACAATAACGTACGAAACCTTCCCTTAGGATTCCTATCTCTTGCTTAATAAAAACAAATGAAATCTTACCTTTGAAATTAATTCTCTTTCTCAATAATAATAAGTGCAATCTTCGCATACAAATCTAAATGCTGCTTATTAAAAGTGATTTGCTTATTATTTCGACGAAACGTAGAATGTGTCGTCGTCGTGGCCCTCACCGTTTCCTGCAATAATCCAAAACTGTTCCTTACCTTTTTTACTGTTACTGGATCGCCATCTGAGTGCTACATCGAACTACGACATGAATATATTTACTCTGTTTTACTATGCTCTATCAGCTGCTAGTGGGCTGTCATAATAAGTGGCTATATTTATTACCAAAGCTGGCGTTATTCTTTAGTAGCAAAGCTGACGTTATTCTTTAATTAATTTGACTGAAGTTACGTGAACTTTTTCTTGACAACAATAAAATTTTGCAAACTTTTAAGGTGATGGTTTTTGGAATGGATTATAATCAGTAATGCAATATTGCTGCCAAAAATTAATTAATTCTGAAAACGATTCTTCAAATATTTACTGTTGGTTATGAAATGATTTTACAAACGTTCAAATGGGACTTACTTTTTACAATAATCTTACAACTAGCATTGCACAAACATACCTTCAGTAGTCTTGAGTTTCTCAAAAAAAAAAATTTCAATAATATTAGTTCCCCTTATGATAATAGTTAGCTGATGTCTCTGTACGTCCGTTTATAATCTCTTGTAAATCATAGCTGGTGGCTGGCAGGCACACCGCTCCTCTCAACCTCCTGTCGCTTCAGAGCTGCTACCCACTCGCTTCACATCTCGCTTACTACTGACTTCCAACGAATGCTATAAGTGCGGTCGCTCCCGCCAACAATGCTTTCTGGTGCAGACAATCCTTGCTACCATTACAGAATGTACCAATGCGCGGTCTTTCCCGCTGTTTTCTTAAAATGTATCCATACGCCGTCTTTCCCGCCCTTTTTAAAATTATAACAATGTGCGGTCTCTCCCGCCAACGATACTTTGGTGCAGACATTCCCTGCTACCACAATTATTTCCAACATGACAAATATTAATTATTCCTACTTAATCCTATTAATAAAATATAAACATGTTTCATAAATTGTGGTTTGACAATAGACAATAGAAATATACACGTCTTACAGCGTCTATCGTACTAACATAATTAGTGCACACTCCATTTATAAAATAAAGGTTCCACATTGTTTTGTCGGATACATAAAAGCAGAGTAAATTAGAAGTTCATAGCACCAACAGTATCCCCCCGAGTGGAGGTGAGTACCTCGATGGAGCCTTTGTACAGGCACATCAGGAGAGATTGAGCGGACACGCAGCGGAAGCGTCTATGAGCGATTACACGTTTGGTTAACAGCTGCCGTTAGTGAACCACCACTTCGATTGTTATATACTCTTTGAAGTAAAAAAACTGTAATTGCTAGGTAGAACTGACAGAGCAGTAGTTGTTACATACACTGAGATGAAAAGTCATGGGATACCTCGTAATATCGTGTCGGACCTCCTATTCTCCAGTGTAGAGCAGCAGCTCGACGTGGTATGGACTCAACAAGTTGTTGGAAGTCCCATACAGAAAGACTGAACCATGCTGCCTCTGTAGGCGTCCAAAATTGTGAAAGTGTTGTCTGTGCACGGTTTTGTACACGAACTGACCTCTCGATTAGGTCCATGGATTTACGATGGATTCATGTCGGACGATATGAATTGCTAAATCATTCGCTCGAACCGTCTACAATGTTCTTCAAACCAATCGCAAGCAATTGTGGCCTGGTGACATGGCATTTTGTCATCCATAAAAATTCCATCGTTGTTTCGAAACACGAAGTCCACGAATGGGCGAAAATTGCCTCCAAGTAGCAGAACATAACCATTTCCAGCAAATGATCGGTTCAGTTGGACCAGACTACCCAGTTCATTGCACGTAAAAACAGCCCAAACCATTACGGATCCACCACTGGCTTGCACAGTACCTTGTTGACAACTTGGGACCATGGTTTGGTGGGGGTCTGCGCCACACTCCAACCCTACCATCAGCTCTTACAGGGTGTTTCAAAAATGACCGGTATATTTGAAACGGCAATAAAAACTAAACGAGCAGCGATAGAAATACACCGTTTGTTGCAATATGCTTGGGACAACAGTACATTTTCAGGCAGACAAACTTTCGAAATTACAGTAGTTACTATTTTCAACAACAGATGGCGCTGCGGTCTGGGAAACTCTATAGTACGATATTTTCCTCATATCCACCATGCGTAGCAATAATATGGCGTAGTCTCTGAATGAAATTACCCGAAACCTTTGACAACGTGTCTGGCGGAATGGCTTCACATGCAGATGAGATGTACTGCTTCAGCTGTTCAATTGTTTCTGGATTCTGGCGGTACACCTGGTCTTTCAAGTGTCCCCACAGAAAGAAGTCACAGGGGTTCATGTCTGGCGAATAGGGAGGCCAATCCACGCCGCCTCCTGTATGTTGCGATATCACCGTATGTACTGCGTCTGGTGCGTCGAAATGATGGTTCTCGTACTCGTCTGCGACGATGGAAGAATTCCAGCCACAAATAAACTCTTTCAAACACTAGCACGGCAGAAGACGATCCTCTGACTAACATATCCCAATACTGTCGTCTCCTCGCTGTGTTCTTCAGACGAGAAACGCGAACTCCCAGCCACAAGGACGGAGTTCAGATAACGTCTCACCATAAGTATAGGCAGAGGGAGTGCTCTCAATTATTGAACGCCACGTACTCAACGACGACCTCCAACCCGGAAGTGAAGTCCAGAATCGTATAGGTTCGCTACAGTACGGTGCCTAACTATAAATCCTCCTGAGAGCAAAGACAGAAAGTCCGTCTGTACCAACTAAGATTATACCCAGCGACCATCACACACGGGCGCTCAGAGCGGAAGGCCTCGTCTCTCCACCGCTGGCCTCCCAGCAAGGCTCGGCTCCCCACCCTCGTAATTCCGAAAACGAATCATATTCCCGAAACCACGGAATATTCTCCCTCTCTACAGATTCTTCCGAACGCCGACCTACCATATTTTAGTATTTTGTCGTACAGTGCCGAAAGTTTGCGAGGAAAAACCTACACTCGTACAATGGTACGCTTCTGAGTAAAAATCCTTGGAAATAACCCAGCCTGCATGGTTTCCAAGGTGACGCTTCCTCGTTCTTCTCAGCTGCATCCAAGATTTTGGAAGTTTCCAAAGTATAATACTTCCCGTCCGGCTACAACACTGGCCGGGGCCGACTCTATTGTGCCCCAGCGCTCAGGTGTCCTGTGTTTAAGCAGGACAAACACACCTGTGTGGGCCTTCTACCCAGGGCTTAAGTTCCGCCTGCCGTTTCATTTCCACTGTCGTTCCAACCTCTATTAGTGGCCGGCCGGTGTGCCCGTGCGGTTCTAGGCGCTTCAGTCTGGAACCGCGTGACCGCTACGGTCGCAGGTTCGAATCCTGCCTCGGGCATGGGTGTGTGTGATGTCCTTAGGTATGTTGGGTTTAAGAAGTTCTAAGTTCTAGGGGACTGATGACCACAGATGTTAAGTCCCATAGTGCTCAGAGCCATTTGAACCATTTAGTACTTTATTTCAAATTAGTGTATTGTTGAATACTTCAGTGGAGTACTGGAGAGTATCTTTTAGTATTTCAAGAGTACTTTTTAGTGTGACATGCTAACATTTTTATGATTTTTGGGTGACCTGGAATGTTTGCAGGAAACAAGAAAATAAAAAACAATCGAAGTCGGTCTTTTTTTGGCTGATTGTGTAAAAAATCCTCAGAAACAGTAAAGGAAATATTCAGTAACAAACCTAATGCCTCAAATGTAAGGAATTATTTACATTAACCATATCAAAATGTCGACTGGGCAACATAAGAAACGGGAAAGAAGAAATAAACCATGAAATTGTTTGTATTGTGAAACACAGGCGCCATTCTGCCGCAAACACCATTAAATAACGCTACTCGAGCACGTTATTGTCCGTGTTTGTTATATAGTCTTGCTGATGTAATGCACGTTGATAAGCGTCTCATCGATTCATTAAGATGCAAATTACTGTACACAGCAATTCTCATCCTTTGTATGTAAATACTGTGAAAGTGCATACATTCTCCATCAAAGCACCTTGTTAAACTCTATTCCAACATTACAGTCGAATGAATTCCATACAAATACCAACTTGCACAACTTTTTCTACTTCTTTCAGCACGTCCTGGTCCCTTCTCCTTAAATTCTCGCCTTTTTGCAGTTTCTTCAGTTTTAATCTGCAGTTCATAACCAATAAATTGTGGTCAGAGTCCACATCTACCCCTGGAAATATTTAAATCCTGCTTCCGAAATCTCTGTCTTACCACTATATAACCAACATGAAACCTTCCGGTGTCTCAAGGTCTCTTCCTCGCATGCAACCTTCCTTCGAAATTCTTAAACCAAGCGTTATGTGTGATTCACTTATGCTATGTGCAAAATTCTACCAGACGGCTTCCTCTTTCATTCCTCCTCCAGTCCATATTCACCTTCTGTTTTTCCTTCTCTTCCTTTTCCTACTGTTGAGCTCCAGTCCTCCGTGGCTATTAAATTTTCGTCTCCCTTAACTATCTGGTTACTTTATTTTATCTCGCGATACATTTCTTCAATCTCTTCATCATCTGCGGAACTATTTGCCATATAAACTTATCTACTGTCGCTGGTGTGGGCTTCGCGTCTATGCTGTTCATACTAGCTTTTCGCGTTCCTACTTTTATTCATTATTAAACTACTCCTGCGTTACCCCTATTTGAAATTGTATGTATAACCCTGTATTCACCTGACAATTTAAGTTCCTCCAACCATCTAACTTCCACTATATCCCACTTCAACTATCCATATCCCTTTTTAAATTTTGTGACCTACCTGCCCGATTAAGGGATCTGACATTCCACGCTCCGATCCGTAGAACGCCAGTTTTCTTTCTCCTGATAATGACGTCCTCTTGAGTAGTCCCCGCCTGGAGATCCGAATGGTGGTGCCTATACCTGCCAACCTCACACGCAAATATTCAGTTTGATGATCAGGAAAATTGCACATATAGGCACGAAACACTACAGCTCTACTAAGCAAAACAGTTATGCAAAAACGGCAAGTAGCTGTGTTTTCCAGTCGCATCATGTACACTGTAGATTGCTGCTACTCACATACAAAAATTCCACATGTGTGAGAAAACATGGAGAAAAATGAAAGAGATGTACCTTCATGGTGAGTGTACACATATCCGTTAGTTTGTAGTTCACTCATTCCTCTTTCTTCTCAAATCAGAAGCACTACGTCAGCACTGACAACCTTCTCATGGACTTCCAGCCACATGAAGTCTACACAGACCCAAGCTTTCGGCTGAGAGCCTATTGTCCATTGTCAATTGGTAACTGACTGCCGAGCAGTTGCTGGGCACGCGTGGTGTCAGCTGTGACGTCACCTGTGGGCAGTTCAGTGACGTACTCTGCTCTGCGGCTGCCATGCCCACTTTATCCTTGCTGTAGCTAGGTTCCACGCTGCATTACGCTGCAACCACAGCCTTTATTGAAAGTATTAACAGATATTTTGATCACTACAGCTTTTCTATTTCTCTATCCCAGAAGATAGTATGATTGTGGTTCGATGAACCCTCTGCCAAGCACTTAAATGTGAATTGCAGAGTAATCATGTAGATGTAGAAGCTTGTGACCGTGTGGGTGCTATTCTTTCTGCGCAACGGATTAATCTGAGATGTACCCTTTACCCTGTAGCTCCTGCAAGATGCACTTTCCACCCCCACACTACTACAGAAGTCAGACAGACGCTCCTAACGTTCTAAAGAGAAATGCCTGAAAAACTTTCAGTAATAAATATGTTCTGGAGTCGTCCGCTGTAATGAAATGACACAAAATTTCACAAAATTTCACAAAATTTCTTACGTAACTAGTGGGATACTCGGGTACTGGAGTAGTGCTAGTTAGTGTAAGAAAAACATGAAACTAACGAATTTTTTTTTTTTTTGCAAAAATTCTGAGAAATCACAATGGCACTTTCAGTTATGAACTGAACGAGTTATTTCCGGGTTCTTTTCGGAATGTGCAGTTACCTCTTAAGGATAGGATTCGCTAATGAAATTTCTATACAAAGTTTAAGATTGTTATGGGAGCCATGCCTATTCAATTTTACTAATTATCCGTTAGAATGTTTCTAGGTACGGTCGAGGCTGCCGCATGTGAATTGCAGTGAAGTGTACTGTTGTGGAGGAAATATGGGGCTCGCAAGAGCTGTAGCGCACAATACCGTAACCTGCAATGACTGCTGTCTGCGCCGCTCGCTGCTGACAAGATAACTTTCGTTCTATCCGGACTGACCTTCGCCAATCAAACTCTCCCTACGCCTTGATGAAGTCAAGGACTCCTATTCACCCCTAGTCTAACTATTGGCGTGGTACACCAGTCAGATAACCAGTCCACCGTGATGCCACTCAAAAATTCGCTCGCAGGCATTTAACTATAACTCTGTCCGTTCACACCGCAAAAAAATGGTTCAAATGGCTCTGAGCACTATGGGACTCAACTGCTGAGGTCATTAGTCCCCTAGAACTTAGAACTAGTTAAACCTAACTAACCTAAGGACATCACAAACATCCATGCCCGAGGCAGGATTCGAACCTGCGACCGTAGCGGTCTTGCGGTTCCAGACTGCAGCACCTTTAACCGCACGGCCACTTCGGCCGGCTGTTCACACCGCACAACAAGTGTGGCGGCCAACACAGTGAACAACGCTTAATCGCAAGGACTCAATATAGAGTCACACTCTGATTCGCTCTTGACAGAAGTGCTCTCCCAGTGAAGTACTGAGGAGAGACTTGTTCCTCGCTCTTTGAGTACACGTACGAGCACACACACTCTCGTTATGTGTTCTTGCTCCAAGAGAGACAACGAAACGGCCCCTCTCCATGCCAGACGTCAAGAGATATATCTTTCGGTCTCTTCCATTACTCCTTCAGCTCAAGGCATCACGAATATCGTCTGCCAATCAGCATTGCTCTTCTAAAATGGGAGAGTGACGTTTCGTTTAAGGTGACCACTCTGGAAATCTGTAGCATCGGCGTTTGGCGTTTGCTGTCTCACTGTGAAAACCTCTGACACTGCGTGCTATGTTTGTAAAGAATGTGTAGGCTGGGTGCTCCCACACAATGTAGCGGAATTTGCTTTTAAGCCGAACACGGGGTCGTTCTCCCTTTCATTCAGGCAAATGCTGTCTGCTCTACAGGCGATCGCCGGCCAACGTAGATAGGTTGACTTGTCCTCTGAAGGTTGAAAAATGGTTCAAATGACTCTGAGCACTATGGGACTCAACTGCTGTGGTCATAAGTCCCCTAGAACTTAGAACTACTTAAAGCTAACTAACCTAAGGACAGCACACAACACCCAGCCATCACGAGGCAGAGAAAATCCCTGACCCCGCCGGGAATCGAACCCGGGAACCCGGGCGTGGGAAGCGAGAACGCTACCGCACGACCACGAGATGCGGGCCTGTCCTCTGAAGGGACCAGCCCCCTGTCATGCAGTTTGCCTCTCCCGAACTGAAAGCTTTTGTGACCATCATGTCTTGAATGTGTGTGTGTACGCCAACCTCGAGTATTTCAAGCTCAGTGCGCACTTTGCAGTTTGTTTACATGAATTCATACAACATTGACTTTTCTTATGGATTTTGGGTTTGAATGAAGCGTCTTGATGTGCGGAATATGATTGTGAGGGAGGAATATGTAAGCAATGAAGATCAGGAGACCACGACGTCTTACAAGCTGTTTGGCTTTGTGAAATGAATGCAATTTAATGTGCATGTCAAAAGCACGCTCAGAAACCGCTGATAGCTCTCAATAGTGCAGCTGCAAACACCTCTCACGTTCAGACCGACGTTGTCCTCACCTCAGTAACAGCTAGGAGGCCATCAAGTTCACTAGGGAGGCTGAGAAGAAAGCTGGTCTGCCCTTCCTCGGCGAAATCCACCGAAAACACTTTGAATGGCTCAGCCACAGTATACTCAGAGAACACACTATATGAACCCGTCTCTGCAGTCCCTCAGCCATCACCATCCGGCCCTAAAGGACCTTGGTTCATTTATCAGAGGTCGCCTCTGGTGCCGAAACCTTACCACAAGAAATGAATCGCCTACGGAAAGCTACACTCACAGCAAATACTGTAACCAACTTTAATATATCCGCAACCAGATCACTGCGATGGGAATAGTAAAAACTTGTTGTTGCCATTCTGTCTTCAGTGATGGGGAAAACAAGACAGTCCTAAATCGATATACAATAAGGCAAAATCGCCATTGAGGCAATCATCCCACAGACGGACCAGGTTGAAGGTAGGTGTGGTGAAACACCATGTCCTGCTTTGCGAAAAAGTCCGTCACTTTTTCTCGTCCTACAGAAATCGTCAACTCTTCGCGGCCTTTTTTAAGGGACCGAAGGAGTAATAATCGCATCGGGAGAAATCTGCACTGCAGGAGATCTGTACTGCAGGAAGGGCGCCCACATTAGTTGGCGTAACATAAGTGTTACATTTGTGATATGAGGACGTGCGTTATGATGAAGCAGCGTAACCTCTTGTCGCACAGTTCCACAATGGTGGTTTTCTGGAGACATGTTGCCCCATACACATGCTTCATTCCCTGATGCTTGGTTATCGGTGTTTGTCCTTCGTCAGCCAAGAAAAGAGTAACAGCACATTGGTCACTTTTGGGTGGATGTGGTAATAACGTCGCCACACTTTACGTTTCCACATTTTCCGCACGCTCCTTGGAAAGGCACGAATGCCAGACTAATCTGTTGCCTACACATCGGTTTTTATACACTGTCAGCTGAGTTACGCTACGTTGCATAGACACTCCAGCAACGCTCTCAAAAGGAAATTTTTGATTGCCTCTTATTGTATCTTATGAGTCTTCAACTCGCCAGCTAAAGTACACCAACTCACGAGGCCTTTTAAAATTGAGGTAGGCCTCACAACTCACGTTCATCAGGAGGTTAAGGCGTGCGCGACTTACACGGGACGAAAAACACTTTTCTTTAAGCGAACTGCCATAGTCACAGCTAACGCTCATTCAAATTGAATTCCGTCCTTTGTGGGCTACGTAATAATTAAAATAATTATTGTAAAAGTTTCAGTTTCTGTTTGGTACAAATTTTGATCATTTTAATTGTAATCTTCAGCTCTAAAAATAAAAGCAAAGGATATTATGTTTCAGTAAAAAACATAGGTTGAGTGATTGAAATTCAAAATTGCAGTATATATATAAACTACTCGTCATTAAAATTGCTACACCAAGAAGAAATGCAGATGATAAAAACGGGTATTCATTGGACAAATATATTATACTAGAACTGACATGTATTTACATTTTCACGCAATTTGGGTGCATAGATCCTGAGAAATCAGTACCCAGAACAACCACCTCTGGCCGTAATAACGGCCTTCATACGCCTGGGCATTGAGTCAAACAGAGCTTGGATGGCACGTACAGGTACAGCTGCCCATGCAGATTCAACATGATACCACAGTTCATCAAGAGTAGTGACTGGCGTATTGTGATGAGCCAGTTGCTCGGCTACCATTGACCAGACGCTTTCAGTTGTTGAGAGACCTGGAGAATGTGCTGGCCAGGGCAGCAGTCGAACATTTTCTGTCTCCAGAAAGGCCCGTACAGGACCTGCAACATGCGGTCGTGCATTATCCTGCTGAAATGTAGGGTTTCGCAGGGATCGAATGAAGGGCAGAGCCACGGGTCGTAACACATCTGAAATCTAACGTCCACTGTTCAAAGTGCCGTCAATGCGAACAAGAGGTGACCTAGACGTGTAACCAATGGCATCCCATACCATCACTCCGGGTGATACGCCAGTTTGGCGGTGACCAATACACACTTCCAATGTGCGTTCACCGCGATGTCGCCAAATACGGATGCGACCATCATGATGCTGTAAACAGAACCTGGATTCATCCGAAAAAATGACGTTTTGCCATTCGTGCACCCAAGTTCGTCGTTGAGTAGACCATCGCAGGCGCTCCTGTCTGTGATGCAGCGTCAAGGGTAACCGCAGCCATGGTCTCCGAGCTGATAGTTCATGCTCCTGCAAACGTCGTCGAACTGTTCGTGCAGATGGTTGTTGTCTTGAAAACGTCCTCATCTGTTGACTCAGGGATCGAGACGTGGCTGCACGATCCGTTACAGCCATGCAGATAAGATGCCTGTCATCTCCACTGCTAGTGATACGAGGCCGTTGGGATCCAGCACGGCGTTCCGTATTACGTTCTTGAACCCACCAACTCCATACTCTGCTAACAGTCATTGGATCTCGACCAACGCGAGCAGCAATGTCGCGATACAATAAACCGCAATTGCGATAGGCTAGAATTCGACCTTTATCAAAGTCGGAAACGTGATGGTACGCATTTCTCCTCCTTGCACGAAGCATCACAACAACGCTTCACCAGGCAAAGCCGGTCAACTGGTGTTTGGGTATGAGAAATCGGTTGGAAGCTTTCCTCGTGTCAGCACGTTGTAGGTGTCGCCACCGGCGCCAACCTTGTGTGAATGCTCTGAAAAGCTAATCATTTGCAGATCACAGCATCTTCTTCCTGTCGGTTAAATTTCCCCTCTGTAGCACGTCATCTTCGTGGGTGTATATATATATATATATATATATATATATATATATATATATATATAGTTGCGGATATTCCTCCAACAGCATTGTTTGTGTATTGAGAATATTACTTTCCATTAATATTTTGGGTCGGAATTTTGGACGATGAATGCGCTCCTGCTGTGATAATTGCTGTACTTTGTTGCCAACAGAGGAAAAACAACAATGAAAGATTGGTTCAAGGAGCCTCAAAGATCACTGACTAAAACTTGTTGAGAAAATTGAGGTTGAAAGGGAAAAAATGTTGTCACAATTCTTTATGTGTTGATAGTCCAACATTTGACACATTACTGGAATTGATTCTGCCCCTACACGGGCACTTTCCGTGCCCTCTTCCCCGTCCCCCAGATAAATTTCTGATTTCCGCGGACTCGCACCTACCCGTCACCAAGGAAAAACAAAAAAATTACAATGACCGATGCAGTTCCACCGAGTCAGCGGTACCTTCTGCACTACAATACGTTGATATTGGCAGTTATTTCGAATACTTGAAAATTGCAAGAGCAGTTTCACCTTATAGTATTTTAGGCAGAGTTATGGAAACGTGTCATGCAATAATACTGTATATTTGGGTAAGTAATGTAAATACAGAGAAGAGACATTACTTAAGGGGGGTAGGACGTCAAACGGGCCGATTTGGAGCAGGAGAGGCACCACAGGACGTTTTAATTTCCACTGTCTATACTTTTACAAGTAAATTCATAAAACTTTGTCAGCATGACCAGGAAGGATTCAGGATTCACATTCGTAGCAGCGGAAGTTCAAAAACATTTTTTTTTACATGTGAAATTTCATCATTTTTTCACTTACTGTTGGCTGCATTTTTTTTTACATGTGAAATTTGATCATTTTTTCACTTAGTGTTGGCTGCATTTGTTGCTATAGGTACACTTTTCTTCATAAGTAAGAGAGACTGTTCGATGAATTTTGCACAGCATACAAACCATGCTTATAGGTGTCTGAAATTCTAGAATCTATTTAATGTATGAAAAAATGAATGAGTTGTTACGTTTTAAACTTTATGTTTAGAAAAAAAATCACATTTTGTAGTTAATTATCTGAATTCTTACCACAGTTTTTAATAGATTTGGAAAATTCTAGAGTTTCGTGCACCTGTAAGTATGGTTTGTATGCTGTGGAAAATTCATCAATGAATCTCTCTTACTTGTGAAGAAAAATGTACCTATAGCAACAAATGCAGCCAACAGTAAGTGATAAAATGATGAAATTTCATATGTAAAAAAAATATTTTGTTATGTTTTTGCATTTCCACTGCAATGAGTGTGAATCCTGAATCCTTCCCTGTCATGCTGACAAAGTTTTATGAATTTATTTGTAAAAGTATGGACAGTAGAAAATAAAATGTCCTGTGGTACCTCTCCTGCTCCGAGTCGGCCCGTTTGGCGTCCTACCCCCTTAATCGATTCCTACATCGATACGTGCATATTGCACTTGATGCTTGCATATCGTTATCGCCCAAAGATTCTTGCACCACCAGGTGAGTGTTGGTCGCTAGCTGGTCTTCGAACTGGTGGGATTTTTGGGAATTTAGAGGGAGAAGGGCATGCGCATCGGGCGAGAGAGGGTACGGAGAGGATGTGTGGTGCTGCAACGGAGGTGGCTGTCGCTGTGAGTTAGCAGTGAGTCGTGGCCAGCAAGCGGACGTGTACAGCCGTCTGATGTTTATGGCACGGCGGAACCGTGCGCAGGGTCGAGTGACGGAACCGAGCTCCGTCATGGCAATGCGAGCGGCAGATAAGCACGGAATTGCCTTCGTGGTTGTCGTCCCTCTCTACAGTCAAAAAAATGGTTCAAATGGCTCTGAGCACTATGGGACTCAACATCTGAGGTCATCAGTCCCCTAGAACTTAGAACCACTTAACCTAAGAACATCACACACATCCATGCCAGAGGCGGGATTCGAACCTGCGACCGTAGCGGTCGCGCGATTCCAGATTGAAGCGCCTAGAACCGCTCGACCACACCGGCCGGTTCTCTACAGTCATTTTCTCCCCCTGATTGCTGCTGCACTGTGCCGTCTTTCACCGCGAGTTAACTGCCGAAGAACGAACTTCGATGTTCCACTGCGAGCTGCTTGAATTTGGGCTTTACCTTGGAATTACTTCATTTGAGAATTAACATTAAATAAATCAGTATCCAGAGTGTAAGCCACTTTTTTACCGATCGTATGGCTGCATTGCCCCATAAAGTTACTTTGTATGCGGTAATTTTTTTCAACAGTACACTCATTCTCATAAAATTAGTTATGTTTAGACTTTCAGCGAGCCGGCCTGTGTGTCCGAGCGGTTCTAGGCGCTTCAGTCTGGAACCGCGTGACCGCTACGGTCGCAGGTTCGAATCCTGCCTCGGGCGCTTGGATATGTGTGATGTTCTTAGGTTAGTTAGGTTTAAGTAGTTCTAAGTTCTAGGAGACTGATGACCTCAGATGGTAAGTCCACCAGTGCTCAGAGCCATTTGAACCATTTGAACTTTCAGTTTGCACCAACACGTAACTGATAAATTTAGTAAATGAACAAAAGAAGTAAACCTCTTTCCTTGCTGAATGGCACTCTATTTAAGTGGTTTAGGAAATAGTACCTTTCGTATCTGAGTGGACATTTTTTATTATTTTACCGTCTAGGGAATTCGTACATTTTTGCTATTTATTTTGTTAATTGTCGGTGTCACAGGAAAATAATTTAATTTTGTGGTGTTTTAGATTAAGTCTGATGTAGTTGTAAGCTGCCGCCTGGTGTGTTTTATTTGGTTACGCACAGTGGTGTGATTAGAGCGGAGCCAGCAGACGGCTACAGGGTGCCAGTGGTCCAGGCTGTTGTGGTCAACCGCTGCGGTCCAGAATACAATTTTCACTCTGCAGCGGAGTCTGTGCTGGTACTAAACTTCCTGACAGATTAAAACTACACTATCTGATCAAAAGTATCCGGACACCCCCAAAAACATACGTTTTTCATGTTAGGTGCATTGTGCTGCCACCTATTGCCAGGTGCTCCATACCAGCGACCTCAGTAGTCATTGGACATCGTGAGAGAGCAGAATGGAACGCTCCGCGGAACTCACGGACTTCGAACGTGGAAAGGTGATTGGGTGTCACTTCTGTCATACGTCTGTTAGCGAGAGTTCCACACTCCTGAACATCCCTAGGTTCACTGTTTCCGATGTGATAGTGAAGTGGAAACACGAAGGGACACGTACAGCACAAAAGCGTAAAGGCTGACCCCGTCTGTTGACTGACAGAGACCGCTGACAGTTGAAGAGGGTCGTAATGTCTAATAGGCAGACATCTATCCAGACCATCACACAGAAATTACAAACTGCATCAGGATCAACTATGACAGTTAGGCGGGAGGTGAGAAAACTTGGATTTCATGGTCGAGCAGCTGTTCATAAGCCACAAATCACGCCGTTAAATGCCAAACGACGCCTCGCTTGGTGTAAGGAGCGTAAACATTGGACGATTGAACTGAAGATAAACGTTGTGTGGGGTGACGGATCACGGTACACAATGTGGCGGTCCGATGGCAGGGTGTGGGTATGGCGAATGCCCGGTGAACGTCATCTGCCAGCGTGTGTAGTGCCAACAGTAAAATTCGGAGGAGATGGTGTTATGGCGTGGTCGTGTTATTCATGGAGGGGGCTTGCACCACTTGTTGTTTTGCGTGGCACTATCACAGCACAGGCCTACATTGATGTTTTAGGCACCTATTGAAGAGCAATTCTGGGATAGCGATTGCATCTTTCAACACCATCGAGCACCTGTTCATAATGAACGTCCTGTGGCGGAATGCTTACACGACAATATCATCCCTGTAATGGACTGCCCTGCACAGAGTCCTGACTGAACCCTATAGAACACCTTTCAGATGTTTTGGAACGCCGACTTCGTGCCAGGCCTCACCGACCGACATCGATAACTCTCCTCAGTGGAGCACTCCGTGAGGAATGGGCTACCATTCCCAAAGAAATCTTCTAGCACCTGTTTAAACGTATACCTGTGAGAGTGAAGCTATGTGTGGGCGAACACCATATGGAATTCCAGCATTACCGATGGAGGTCGCCACGAACTTGTAAGCCATTTTCAGGCAGGTGTCCGGATACTTTTGATCACATAGTGTATGTAGCCGACCGATACTCTAACTCTGGACCTTCGGGTTTCGCGGGCAAGTGCTCTGAGCGCTGTTGGCCGGGGGGGGGGGGGGGGGGGGGGGGTTGTACTCAGGCCTTGTGAGGAACACTGAGGAGCTACTTGATTGAGAAGAAGTAGCGGCTCCGGTCTCGGAAACTGACATACGGCCACATGCCATTCCATATCCGCATCCAGTGACGCCTGTGGGTGAGGATGACACGGCTACCGGTCGGTACCGTTGGACCTTCATGGCCTGTTCGGTTTCAATCATGCGATGTAGATGTCGGTTGTAACATGACTGCGACAGTCTTTAATATCGGAATCATTAACAATGTCCTCACTTTCCTACGGCAATATGTATTCAGACTCTTGCCCTTGGTGGATAATAAACCTCGCGTTTTACGAGGTAGGTACTTCAGCTGGGGTACCTTGTAGCGGAACTGTGATAAGCATAGACTGCTGCAGTCGGGGCTACTGGACGTTTCCTTGTCCACCGAGGGCGGTGGTGATTTTTCTAACGGCGCAGGACAAATTGATTGCCAATCCGTTTAGGCCACGGGGCAATCAGCGCGCTGACTGGCCGGCGGGCAAGTGAGCCGCTTTAACAAGCCATGTGGAAATCAAACAACAGCTCGTTACGTCCCGGACTTCAGACACTGCTCGGCGCGCGCCTCTTCATAGTAACGAGATGTTGCCTCAGTTAATAAACGGGGACAGCAGAGCGGGTCGCCCGGACAGTCTGTTAGGAATGGCGAACTCGATTTACCAGCACATGGCATACCATTCCGTACCAGCTGAAACTTGTACCGTGGTAGCGCAATAACAGTAATATTGCACACTCTCAAATCTTTTATTTATTTATTTATTTACACCTCAAGTTCCGTAGGACCAAATTGAGGAGCAAGTCTCCAAGCTCATGGAACGTGTCAGTACAAGAACTTACAACATAAAAGTAATAACATATAAAAATAAATGATCATGAACCTGAAAAGAAGTCAGTCCATAAGTTTAAGTAAACTAAGAATCAGCTTAATTTTTCAAGGAACTCCTCGACAGAATAGACCGAGTGACCCATGAGGAAACTCTTCAGTTTCGATTTGAAAGCGCGTGGATTACTGCTAAGATTTTTGAATTCGAGTGGCAGCTTATTGAAAATGGATGCAGCAGTATACTGCACACCTTTTTGCACAAGAGTTAAGGAAGTCCGATCCAAATGGAGGTTCGATTTCTGCCGAGTATTAACCGAGTGAAAGCTGCTTATTCTTGGAAATAAACTAATATTGGTAACAAGAAACGACAATAAGGAATATACATATTGAGAGGCCAATGTCAAAATACCCAGACTTGTGAACAGAGGTCGACAAGAAGTTCGTAAACTCACACCACTTATTGCCCGAACCACCCGTTTCTGAGCCAAAAATATCCTTCTAGAATGGGAAGAGTTACCCCAAAACATAATACCATACGACATAAGTGAATGAAAATAAGCAAAGTAGACTAATTTACGTGTCGACGTATCACTCACTTCACCTATTAATCACAGTAACGTACCTTCCTTCAATCGAAACTATACTGCAACCAGCTCTATTTGTACAGTGGAGATCAAATCTGCATATCAAAAAGACGACGTATTTCATGGGGATTGTTAGTACTTGTCATGTAGCGTGGGATCATGCGAGTCGAAACTACTTGCTCATCGAACGAGCCAATACACATTTTACAGAAAGCTGATTATAAAATTTACAGAGGATGATTTAATGCATTAATAAATCACGAAGAAACAGAAAGCATACGAATAAATAACACATTACTGAGGAAAGGTCTCAGTTATTGAGAGAAACTCCTGTACAGATCTGGAAGAGTATGCCACAAGGAAATCTTTCAATTCGGATTTGAGCACTTGGGGGTTTAGTATTTTTCTTTTCTCAGTTTTGCTTGAAACCAATTGAAAATGAAACCTGCCGAATAGTGCACACATTTCTGTACAGTTCTTACGGAAGTGTTATAAATGCGTGTCGTTTTTCCGTCTAGTGACCACCGAGTGAATGTTGCAGTTTCTTCTGAATAACTCAATATTGTCAACAACAAAATTGCTTGATGGAATATATGCACAGGAATTTCAAGACGCCTAAGGACTGAAGACAATTTTCAGTGCAGAGGTGGACCATCTTCCGACCGCACCCGGAATGTACATCACTACAAATATAGATTGACATACAGATAAAATACAAACAATATAATAAAAATAAGAAGTTATACCCAAAGTGGATGTGTGGAGAAGGATCCACGGAGAAGGAATTGCGGAAGTCTCCAGACGCTTCGATTTCTGGAGAGGCAATTCTGTGGCGTGATTAGACAACGGAAGCTCCGCCGCCTAGTGATCTCCACGCGTTATCCGTAACCATTAGAATAAATGCTTACTGTTTACATGGGTATAAAACTTTATCTACTAAAATAAAAGTACGAGCAATATCTACACTCCTGGAAATGGAAAAAAGAACACATTGACACCGGTGTGTCAGACCCACCATACTTGCTCCGGACACTGCGAGAGGGCTGTACAAGCAATGATCACACGCACGGCACAGCGGACACACCAGGAACCGCGGTGTTGGCCGTCGAATGGCGCTAGCTGCGCAGCATTTGTGCACCGCCGCCGTCAGTGTCAGCCAGTTTGCCGTGGCATACGGAGCTCCATCGCAGTCTTTAACACTGGTAGCATGCCGCGACAGCGTGGACGTGAACCGTATGTGCAGTTGACGGACTTTGAGCGAGAGCGTATAGTGGGCATGCGGGAGGCCGGGTGGACGTACCGCCGAATTGCTCAACACGTGGGGCGTGAGGTCTCCACAGTACATCGATGTTGTCGCCAGTGGTCGGCGGAAGATGCACGTGCCCGTCGACCTGGGACGGGACCGCAGCGACGCACGGATGCACGCCAAGACCGTAGGATCCTACGCAGTGCCGTAGGGGACCGCACCGCCACTTCCCAGCAAATTAGGGACACTGTTGCTCCTGGGGTATCGGCGAGGACCATTCGCAACCGTCTCCATGAAGCTGGGCTACGGTCCCGCACACCGTTAGGCCGTCTTCCGCTCACGCCCCAACATCGTGCAGCCCGCCTCCAGTGGTGTCGCGACAGGCGTGAATGGAGGGACGAATGGAGACGTGTCGTCTTCAGCGATGAGAGTCGCTTCTGCCTTGGTGCCAATGATGGTCGTATGCGTGTTTGGCGCCGTGCAGGTGAGCGCCACAATCAGGACTGCATACGACCGAGACACACAGGGCCAACACCCGGCATCATGGTGTGGGGAGCGATGTCCTACACTGGCCGTACACCACTGGTGATCGTCGAGGGGACACTGAATAGTGCACGGTACATCCAAACCGTCATCGAACCCATCGTTCTACCATTCCTAGACCGGCAAGGGAACTTGCTGTTCCAACAGGACAATGCACGTCCGCATGTATCCCGTGCCACCCAACGTGCTCTAGAAGGTGTAAGTCAACTACCCTGGCCAGCAAGATCTCCGGATCTGTCCCCCATTGAGCATGTTTGGGACTGGATGAAGCGTCGTCTCACGCGGTCTGCACGTCCAGCACGAACGCTGGTCCAACTGAGGCGCCAGGTGGAAATGGCATGGCAAGCCGTTCCACAGGACTACATCCAGCATCTCTACGAACGTCTCCATGGGAGAATAGCAGCCTGCATTGCTGCGAAAGGTGGATATACACTGTACTAGTGCCGACATTGTGCATGCTCTGTTGCCTGTGTCTATGTGCCTGTGGTTCTGTCAGTGTGATAATGTGATGTATCTGACCCCAGGAATGTGTCAATAAAGTTTCCCCTTCCTGGGACAATGAATTCACGGTGTTCTTATTTCAATTTCCAGGAGTGTATTTATAGTATTCGCTGCAATATTAACCACTGATTTATTTGTGATGCAAGGTATTAAAGCACCAATAGCATACGATAAAAAGCCTATAACTTACACTGCCCTCTACAAAAAGGTATGTATCCATACGGCGTCACGTTACTTAGTAGCGTGTATAATGCATCTACAAAAACTTTTTTTACCAACTTGTTTATGGTACCTAATTAAAAAATCGGCTAAGTTACTTGTTTAAAGTGTCAAGGTACAGTAAAAGATACGAGAGCGAAAATTTAAAAGAAAATTAACATAAAGTAAGAACTCAATAACATCGCTTTTGCCCTGCTCTCTACAGGATCGTCTGCAGGTGGAAAACGCTGCCGCTTACTTAGCAACGTACAGCATATCGATAACCATCGATGATATTACAATGTAATGAAGTAGTACAGCTGGTTGGTCTGAAGTGTTACTCGCAAGTTAACTGGCACACAGAAGAAGTTTTTAAGGCTTACGAATCTGTTTCGTATGCTATTAAGTTATTTATTTCAAATTTACGTTCTAAAAAACAACAATTAAAACGAAAAATAACATAAAGAAAGAGGCCAATAACATCACGATTGCAATGTCCTCTGCATAATCGTCTGCATCTACGGAATGTTGCCGATTACTTAGCAACATGCAGCTTCAATAGATGTCAAAGATCTACATCTACATCATACTCCGTAAGCCACATAATGGTGTGTGGCGGAGGGTACCTTCGGTACCACTATCTGATCCCTCCAAACCTGTTCCACTCGCGAATAGTGCGTGGGAAGAATGATTGTCGGTAAGGCTCTGTATTGGCCCTAATTACGATGTAATGAATTATGTCTAGCTGGTTGCTCTGAAGTATTGCTTGCAACCAAACTGACATACAGAAATTATAAAAGCCTCTTTAGCTGTTGTATACCGCTATTCGTCATTCAGTCAAGTATAAAAGAAGTGAATAGTGTTTTACTAAAAACAAATACGAAAAATAAATGACGTAGTGCTGAAGGTTGCCTAGTGACATATGTGGCGTAACTATAGCTACAAATAGCAACGTAATACCTAATTCCTAGCTATCTACCTGTTGTAAAAAATCGATATTTATTTTATTATTATACTAAATACGTAAAAATTCATTACTAAAAGCCTCATACATGCTACACATGTTTGACAGTTAAAAGTGAAAAGACAGAACAATGGACAAGGTGTTTAAATTAAAGTAAATCACCGAACAAATGCAAATAATTTTCTCTTTAAAATCAATCTATTCGTTCAATAACCGAGAAGAATCTTTTTTATGTCGTTGTTGTGGTCTTCAGTCAGGAGACTGGTTTGATGCAGCTCTCCATGCTACTCAATCCGTGCAAGCATCTTCACCTCCCAATACCTACTGCAACCTACATCCTTCTGAATCTGCTTAGTGTATTCATCTCTTGGTCTCCCTCTACGATTTTTACCCTCCACGCTGCCCTCCAATACTAAATTGGTGATCCCTTGATGCCTCAGAACATGTCCTACCAACCGATCCCTTCTGCTAGTCACGTTGTGCCACAAACTCCTCTTCTCCCCAATTCTATTCAATATCTCCTCATTAGTTATGTGATCTACCCATCTAATCTTCAGCATTCTTCTGTAGCACCACATTTCGAAAGCTTCTATTCTCTTCTTGTCCAAACCATTTATCGTCCACGTTTCACTTCCATACATGGTTACACTCCATACAAATACTTTCAGAAAAGACTTCCTGATACTTAGATCTATACTCGATGTTAACAAATTTCTTTTCTTCAGAAACGCTTTCCTTGCCATTGCCAGTCTACATTTTATATCCTCTCTACTTCGACCATCATGTTATTTTGCTCCCCAAATAGCAAAACTCATTTGCTGCATTAAGCGTCTATTTCCTAATCTAATTCCCGGAGCATATCCAGATTTAATTCGACTATATTCCATTATCCTCGTTTTGCTTTTGTTGATGTTCATCTTATATCCTCCTTTCAAGACGCTATCGATTTCGTTCAGCTGCTCCTCCAAGTCCTTTGCTGTCTCTGACAGAATTACAATGTCATCGACGAACCTCAAAGTTTTTATTTCTTCTCCATGAATTTTAATTCCTACACTGAAATTTTCTTTTGTTTCCTTTACTGCTTGCTCAACATACAGATTGAATAACATGGGGTAGAGGATACAACCCTGTCTCTCTCCCTTCCCAACCACTGAAAATACCCTTCGACTCTTATAACTGCCATCTGGTTTCTGTACCAATTGTAAATAGCCTTTCGCTCCCTGTATTTTATCCCTGCCACGTTCAGAATTTGAAAGAAAGTATTCCAGCTATCACTGTCAAAAGCTTTCTCTAACTCTACAAATGGTAGAAACGTAGGTTTGCCTTTCATTAATCTATTTTCCAAGATAGGTCGTAGGGTGAGTATTGCCTCACGTATTCCAACATTTCTACGGAATCCAAACTGATCTTCCGCGATGTCGGCTTCTACCAGTTTTTTTCCATTCGTCTGTAAAGAATTCCTGTTAGTTTTTTGCATGTGTGGCTTATTAAACTGATAGTTCGGTAATTTTCACATCTGTCAACACCTGCTTTCTTTGGGATTGGAATTATTATTATATTATATTATATTTTTATATTTTATATTTCGCATAAATCTCGATTTCTTGTAATAAATTAAAGGGCAAACCCTTTGAATCTGTGTTTGCAATCTTTACATTATTTTCAATTGTTCCGTGGGAATGTTTATTTTGTATTAAATGTTGCCCAAAAAGTTACTTGCTAATAGAAATATCTATAGTGTGCTGTGTGTTTACGATATGTTATTTAAAAATCACGCCCTTTTTGTCCGATGTAGTGCTTGTATTTTAACTCTAAGAATCACAAATAGATATTATTTTTAAATTAGTAACAGAAGTTTTTCGTCATTTGTTCAGTTACTAATGACGTGTTGAGACGACTAGGGGCGTTACTTCTGCAGCGGCTGACGGGTTCTGGAGACTTCAGCACTTTCAGTTCTGTAGACCCCCCCAGACATCAGCTTTGGATATGATTTAGTTTTAGTTTTATTACATTGTTTGTATTTTATCTGTATGTCCATCTATTTTTAAAGTGCTCTACATTCCAGAGTATGGTCTGATGACGGTTCTCCTTTGTACTGAAAGCGGTCATCAGTAAATGTATTGTGTGATCTGGTCTGTTTTTCTAAGTACTGTTCTGAAACTTATCGCTGTTTCCCCGAAATGTTTTCGAAAATATGACCGGAACAACAGCCTACACGAAATTCGCGAACTGATTGTGCAGATCACACTGTCCGCCCGTTTCTGGGGTACTATTGTTCTTGTTTGGTACACAGAATATTTTCGTGTGTAAACAAATGTGCTGCATCGGTCTCTTTTGCTTTTAAGAGTAGTAGTACACGATATTTGCGGGTACTAAACGATTTGCTTATGTCTATGGTTGGATCGATTTTGCGGAAGCTGTCACAGCAGAAATACAAATATGGAAACCATTTACAGACTAACACGTCTTGGCAATTTCTTTCCTTTTAAAGCTAGCATTGTCTTTTCTTTTAAGGCTGCTCACATTTTTCTGCTGAAGGCAGAATAGATTGCTGATTATGCCGTTCAGAGAAAGTAGACATTCAGCACACACAGCTACGGTTGCGTAAAGCCTGCTGGAGAATCAGGATCGGCTTTTGTCACACTGCTCGCAGCCTTTGACCGTATTGTTTTCCAGCATCCTATCTCACACATCTTGCGACACAGTGAACGGTTACCGTAAATGGACAGTTCTAAGTACATAATTACGATGATTCACAGGAACATATTGTACCTCTACGAACATAAAAACGTGTACATCAATGCTAGTGTTCGTGTCAAGTGTGCAAAAATTCCCTGTCTGTTGTGACGTGCGAGTATTATGGTTTGATTGCGTGTTGTACAATTTCAGCAAGATTCCAATAAAACTAGTTACTTATTATCAATGTAACATGACGTTTCATTTAATCGCTATCTCTCCCGGCTACAGATAGTTATCCTGTTAAAGAAATCTCCACCTCGGAAGATGCACCAATGTTGTCTGTCAAGCAGTCTAAATGGCACTAAGTTGCAGATCGTTTACCGAATTTAACGCTACTGTTACTTGAGGGGGCAGCATTTTTCTTTAAGAAAATTGAACAGTATTTCACACAGTACCAGACGCGCACAACACTAATGTATTCCTTCCTGTCAAAAAATATTACCTGATAGTTCCTACGAAATAATCAGGGATCATACATTCCCAGAGAACAGTTTCACCACTTAATATACTGTTTGAATCATATTTAAAGAGTATTCATAATCTAAGTCTTATTTATGATTTCTGTGTGGGTTCTGAGCCACGAATACACAATTATTATCGTAAAAATTGACTATCAAGATTCGTATGAGCTTAGTAGTCTGATTTAAAACCGCCGCTGCAATGTTTCACTAAGATGGCGGCTAACATTAGACAATCACTTATCGAATCTGGTTCAGGCGTTGTTATACTCTCAACAAATAATATATATAGTACATCTTTTCTGTACCTTAACTATATCCATCAACATTTAAAAGTATTTCTCCATGTTAATCACTCATTATTCAGCCCTTTACCAATAATCCGCGCTGTAGATGTATAGCGCTAATGGCTGCGCTCCATTGTAGCTGAACAGAAAACTTAATTAATGTAGGACGAGATTCATACTACAATTAAAATTCAAACACATGTATTGATTACCATTACACAGAAACTTTGCTTTTCAAATATTACTTAACAAAATAATACACAGTTTTTTACCTACCTCAGTGCTACAAGACATCAATCACGTCCGATCATTACAACAGTTCAAACAAGAAGAAGGATTATTCTAGAAGAATTACAGATAACAAAAGATGAAGATTTCCATTATATTTTTCCATGACTATTGTCTGAGATATGATTTTCACAAAAAATTAAATTATGTCACTGTTCACTGACAACAATTATTTATTATTATTATAGTATCGATGAAGTCCTATTTTTTTTAATATCACGTTCGCTCCAATTCCACACACAGTGTTGTGGTGAATATTGTTCTGAATAAAATATAGTCGTGACATTACACTGTTGTTGTTATTACTGTTGCTGCGGTCCTCAGTCCGCAGTCTGGTTTGATGGAGCTATCTTTCCTGTTACAATTTCTTTATCTCTGCGTATCTATTGCACCCTCTATCCAGTTCACTTTGGAAACTATTCAAACTTTGGACTTCCCCTACTATTTTATCCCAATACTCCGCTCCGTTACTACATAAATACTGCTTGGTGCCTCATAAAGTGCCCGATCACCCTACCTCTCTCGTTAGTTAAGTTGTTCCAACAAGATCTTTCTCCCCGACTCGATTCAGTACCTGTCGATTCGTTATCATGTCTATTGATCTTGTCATCAGAATTATTACGTAACATCACGTTTCGAAAAATTCTAGATTCCTCTTCTACTGTTTATTGTAAATCTTTCATTCCCGTATGAGCCTAAGCCCCAAATGGATTCTTTCAGAAATGACTCACTAAGATTTAAATCTGGATTCTCTTTACTTCCGCCACCATTATTTTTCTGAATAAATAGCAAAACCCATCTACATATGCAATCAAGGAGTATGTGAAATCCTAACTGCACGACGCTAACTTAATTACACGTGCCACATACCAGCGGAAAACCGTGTTCACCATCACATTTTCTGCCAACCATTGGAATAATATTATCGGTAAAGTTGTTCACAAATAAAAGTATATGAGACACCCTTGTAACATTTAATACACCTATGACAAGACATGTGGGACACAATGTATTTTAATGAAGCACATTATTATTTACGTTCCACGTTCTCACATATACACGTACGATGAAATGAAATGAAATGTCGTGTGGCTAAGGCCCCCCGTCGGGTAGACCGTTCGCCTGGTACAGGTCTTTCGAATTGACGCCACTTCGGCGACCTGCGCGTCGATGGGGATGAAATGATGATGATTAGGACAACACAACACCCAGTCCCTGAGCGGAGATAATCTCCGACCCAGCCGGGAATCGAACCAGGTACCTTAGGCTTGACATTCCGTCACGCTGACCACTCAGCTACCGGGGCCGGACACACGTACGATATAAGATATGAATACGGGGAACAAGATTACATCTTATCAAGATATCTAATACCACTTACTAGAGTATAGATAAGCCCGTAAAGACTGACGTTTTGACTTTCTAAAAACCTACAATGAGAAACTTGTTAAATATCACTACGTGGTTGTATACTAAATATAACATGGCTTAACAAAAAAAAAATTTGTCCAGATTTTCAGGAAACATTTTTCACACGTACAGGAAGAAAATATTTTATACGGACATGGGTGAGGAAACGCTTTATTTCCGTGTTGGATCTCACTTTCTCCAACTCTTCAACACATTAAGCATGGGAAACACAGGAAAATAACGTGTCAGCACAGTATGAAACATGTCTACCGTTCCACAGTCTTTCAACAAACAGGCACACAGACACGATACACCTTGTACCTGGGTTCCGTACAAAAGGGCTTTCAAACACCTCCACAAAAGGACGTCTAATGGATTTACATCCAGAAAGCGTGGAGGCCGAGGAGTTGCTCCACCTCTACCTATTGTAGCGTCTCCACAGTTTAAGATACGAAAGTTAGATAGGGCGCAGTATTTCGGAGCGCACAAGTTACAGCCGAGTGCGGGCTGGATTGCAGTAAGTTACGCTGACCACCGGTTGCGAAGTGCAGTGGAGGCCACAGGGGCCATCGAATCGCTGAAAAGCGTAAACTCAGCGGTTCACATGTCGCAAGCTATAGGAAGAAGGGGCCCACTGGCGCAACCGTGGTGTGGGGTGTGACTCGGAGCGTTACGTTAGCAAAACAGAGCCGCGAAGCCCAGTATAAATAGGTGTGGTTTTGGCTCTGAGCAGTATGAGACTTAACTTCTGAAGTCAGCAGTCCCCTAGAACTTAGAACTACTTAAACCTAACCAACCTAAGGACATCACACACATCCATGCCTGAGGCAGGATTCGAACCAGCAACCGTAGCGATCGCACGGTTTCAGACTCTAGCGCCTAGAACCACTCGGCCACTCCAGCCGACTAGGTGTGGTTTCCTAACAAGATTCATTCAAGTGTGGCAGCTCTCCTGGACGGCGGGGCATGTCACACTACCGGCGACACACGGCAACGGATGGGGCGACAGCGTCCCAGTCCACAGTGGGTCATTGGTTCGACACTCTGAGGCCGACAAGGGGTCCGCAGCCAGACAGGGCGGGCCACTCTTCAGCACGCTGCCACAGACAGTCGTCTCGGCTTCCGACACACGCCAGGGACTTACAAGGCGAGGGCCACAGGTTCGGACGCCGGAAGAGGAGCGGTCATTGCTGCTGCATCCCCAGCTACGTTAGCCGAGGAAGAAGCAGCAGCACGGCCGGCCTACGGCTCCCAGCGGAGCAGTGCGGAGTCAATGGGGACGATGGCCGCTGAGACGGCTGCTAGCGCAGCCATTCTGACGTAATTGGAACTCTGCAGCTGGCGTACAAGGCCGGCTCGACACAGTGCTTTGCACAGGCCGCTGGGGTGCTACCTCGGCAATGCGGGGCCTGTGACGTGGACCGAGGTCAAGAAGCTCTGTAGTGGAAAAAATAAACCATTTGAAAAGCTCGGATGAGTTTTAATTTGGCACCTCCTGGCACCCATCCACTGCACTATAGATGTCAAGGAATCTTTGTTGTGGTCTTCAGTCCTGAGACTGGTTTGATGCAGCTCTCCATGCTACTCAATCCTGTGCAAGCTTCTTCATCTCCCAGTACCTACTGGAACCTACATCCTTCTGAATCTGCTTAGTGTATTCATCTCTTGGTCTCCATCTACGATTTTTATCCTCCACGCTGCCCTCCAATACTAAATTGGTGATCCCTTGATACCTCAGAACATGTCCTACCAACCGATCCCTTCTTCTGGTCAAGTTGTGCCACAAACTTCTCTTCTCCCCAATCCTACTACTAACGCTATCGCTGAAATGAGGAGCTCCACTGTGCATGAGGTGGAAGTTTTGTCATACTCATAAAGGCAGAACAGGTAGAGTATTATTTAGTCCTCCTTTGAGCCGCCGGCCGCGGTGGTCTCGCGGTTCTAGGCGCTCAGTCCGGAGCCGCGTGACTGCTACGGACGCAGGTTCGAATCCTGCCTCGGACATGGATGTGTGTGATGTCCTTAGGTTAGTTAGGTTTAAGTAGTTCTAAGTTCTAGGGGACTGATGACCACAGATGGTAAGTCCCGTAGTGCTCAGAGCCATTTGAACCATTTTTTCGTTGAGCCTGGTTGGGAGAACATGAGGCTCTAACGAATAGTCACCAACAGTGCTGGCCAAAACGTTGACATAAAACCTTTGTTGATGATGTTACTGCACTGTTTCAAGAAGATTCTCGACACTCCGTTATAAGAAATGGGAGTGGACTCAAAATCGAATCTTGTGGGATACCTCCAGGATTTCTCCCCTGTATGTAAAGTTTTTCTTTTACCAGCATTGTCTGTATTATTGAGCATAACCTTTTGCATTCTTCTTTTAAGTATGATTCAAATCAGTTGTGCTTCTAAGGATTAGTGTGATCATGAGGAGAAGTAGAGGACGAGTGATATCATGGAAATAAGGCATTTTAGGAACCTTGTCCGTATAATACATTTTATTCTTCTCTGTGTAAGAAAGGGTTCCTGAAAGTTCGAAAATAACTTTTTGTTACATCCTGTAAATATTTCAGTTTAAACTGTTGCCTCTTATCCGTAAGACAGATAATACTGAATGCATAACACAATGTGTTATACATCCTACAGTTACGAAAAGCTCAGAGGTACGGTGCACAAGTGGTATAAGCCATAATACATGTGACAAAGACCATTCTGACAGAACAGGTAAGTAAAGGTGTGGAGATCCAAGCAGATTTAAAGACAAGGAGCTTTGGACTAAACATTATAGGGATTGGACATTGTGGCTGTATACGTCAGCCAGTGAACAAGATACAAACAAACTAAATTTGTTAGTAATCATAAGATTATGAACAGGAAAAATTAGAACGTAAAACATGTTCTAAACGGGAATGCATTCGTTATCCAGTCCAGTGCAAGCAGGTTCAACAAGGGCGACTTGACGCCTACGGCAAGCACTCTACACAATTTGTTTTCACTGTAGTGAGCGTAGCACGTCAAACGAACAGACTAATAACTCTCAACCACGTGCCACACTTCCCAAGACAATTTACAACAAATTTACCTCACTTTTTTCTATTTCTTACAATAAAACAAACTTCGTATCAAAATGATCTGTAATGTGTGCAAAGTTACTCCTCTGTGTTGTCAAGAATAATGAGCAAATTCACATAAGTTAATTAAAGAAACATTATCTGCGGGTATCATCAGGTCCAGATGATACCTGAACATACTCCTCTGAAATAAATTCGAAAAATGGCTGGCCGTGAAGACAATTTTACCGTGTGCAGTAATTTCATGCAACAGAATTTGAATCTCACGCTTTACATGATAATCTGATTGAAATCGTGCTCGCGCTAAACAGCTTAAATTTCACGCTAATTTTCAGTTTACTGTGTCCTGTAGGATAAAGCTGTTTATTACTTTACCGGTTCGATGAATTCTTTGCAGTAATGCAATTAAATATTTTAGAACTTCCACTCGACTCCTCCCACGGCATCACGGATAAGTAACGTTGCTACTTCAATGAGAACTTAATGTGTGTGCGCTGTGTTGTAGAGAATTCATGAGACTACATGACGGAATCCAATTAACAATGTATTTAAAATACATTCTGTTTCACGGAATATTCGTACGAAAATGCCTACTAAAACGGAAGAGACGTTTTTCTCTGTGTGCATTTGGTGCTTATAATGTTGCGTGATACTCAAAAACACACTAATGCACATGATGATAGTCGTAATATTTCACTCAGTATACCAATTAAATTAAATTTTCTCAGAAGATGCTTCTAATCAAATTGAGTGCCTAGGGAGTATCGATTCAGTTATGCAGCTGGATTCGTGATTTCTTGTCAAAAGGGTTACAAATCTAAGTAATTGAGGCGAAGTCATCGAGCAAAACAGTATTGATATCTGGTTCAAAAATGGGTCTGAGCACTATAGGACTCAACATCTGAGGTCATCAGTCCCCTAGAACTTAGAACTACGTAACCCTAACTAACCTAAGGACATCACACACATCCATGCCTGCAGCAGGATTCGAACCTGCGACCGTAGCGGTCTCGCGGTTCCCCACTGAAGCCCCTAAAATTGCTCAGCCACAGCGGCCGGCTTTGATATCTGGGATTCCCCAATGAAGTGTTATAAGCACTCTGCTGTTCTTAATGTATATAAACGATTTAGGAGACAATCTGATCCAAAACAGTAAAAAGTCTGAAATCCTCCACACGAGTACGAAAAACAGTCCTTTAAAGTTCGATTAAACAGTAAATTAGACTAAGTTAAACGTTCTGGAATCAACGAAATACCTCATGATTACAATTGTAAACAACTTAAATTGGTAACATAATAAGATACGTTGCGGGGAATGCAAACGGCCGACTGTCATTTATTAGCGTAACGAATAGAAGATGCAACAAATTGTCTACACGCCGTTTGTCCGTACTCCTTACCCGACAGCATTGATGGAGGACACCGTAAACTTTCAAAGATGCTAGTTTTGTATTATCGCGAAACCGGGGAGACAGTGTCACGGATACGATAAGCGAGTTGGGGCAGCAATCATTAAAACAAAGGCGTTACTCACGAAAATTCAATCACCAAATTTCTCCACAAAATACGAAAATATTTTGTTGACACCAACCTACGTAGTAACACAGGGTCATCTTCATAATGTAGCGTTGGATTGTGGTGGAATGGGGTTCGGGATGGGTGCTATGCAGGCATAGGCTCAGTTTTACAAAGAATTTATTAAACATAAAATGTGCTTCTCCACAGTAGAGAAATAACAGAACTGACAGCGCAAAGTTCCTGAATGCAGGGCTTAACGAGAGAGTAATGACATAAAATACCTTCAACACACTGGAAACAAAATTCAAATCACCTTCACCCTAGCAGTTAGAATCGGGACAATGACAGCTTATAATAAAAGTTTGCAATATCAGGTCCCTGGCTGCATACAGAAAACTGGAATAAAATTAACCTCTGTAATTAACCTTAGGATAACAAGCTGTAAGATAACTCTTTAATTTAATTATGTTATTACAGCACTCAACTAAATGTAGATCTACAACCACTCTCATCACCAACTGTTCAGTAAAAGAAATTTATCAACAATCTACAGGATTACCTACGCAAATGGCTCAGTATAGTCTTCCACAAAAACGATCAGTCGTACAGGTTAAAATAAAAAGATAATTTTCGATATAATGGCATCAACAAAATCAGTCAGATGTGCACGGGGCGTGTGTATAACTAGCAGTCATTCCTCGCCAGGTAACGTTGGTATCGCATGGACGGGTTTACATCGATAGTAAGTTGATGGTCATAATGAGCTGGCTGAAGTGTAGTTTTACCCCATGTAATGTTACTTCAGAAACACATGTCGGAGAAAAGAGTAGTAAGTAGTAACGTCCACTAAATATGACATCAACACAGCTTGACATACCTCTCTTCCACATGGCGAAGGTAGACAGTAAGACATCAGAGTTTCATCTCGAGTGTTGTCTCAACGTTGGATACTGTGATATTCCTACTCGAAGGTAGCTACGGCAGCTAGGCTATGTTATGGACTGTGTGCAAATACTGCACAAGGTGCCTACAACGCCAATAGAAGAGTCTTCTACGTACAGTTAGTTGTCCGTAGATTACAGAGTCTTATACAAAAACTCACGAAATTAACAATTTATCTATATGTGTGACGTCAGAAAATATAGTTCAGAATTACATTACAGTATCCCGAAAAACCTTGGGAGACCTTTACGTATGACAGAGTACAACCTGTTCATAATTTAACTGCCGGCCGCGGTGGTCTCGCGGTTCTAGGCGCGCAGTCCGGAACCGTGCGACTGCTACGGTCGCAGGTTCGAATCCTGCCTCGGGCATGGATGTGTGTGATGTCCTTAGGATAGTTAGGTTTAAGTAGTTCTAAGTTCTAGGGGACTGATAACCACAGCAGTTGAGTCCCATAGTGCTCAGAGCCATTTGAACCATAATTTAACTTCCTCAGTTATAAGATCCAAATTCACAATAATTTGGTAATAAACTACGAAAATCAGTTAGAAACATATGTACTTACATCGAATAAGTACGTCATTTAAAATAATTCTCATTTATTGTTCACTCTCAGTTAAACATTTTCT
The DNA here is from genome assembly GCF_023898315.1 of Schistocerca nitens. NCBI lineage: Eukaryota > Metazoa > Arthropoda > Insecta > Orthoptera > Acrididae > Schistocerca > Schistocerca nitens. Next base: position 28,985,550 of record NC_064614.1, read on the forward strand.
TACATTAAATGATAAGTTTCAGTCACTCTGCATCATCTTCAGATCTAAGTAGTAGCGTCAGCAACCCGACTTGTCTATTCAGAACCTCACACCACAGATTCATATCCTTGGATCTGAAGATGATCCAGAGCGATCAAAATTAAAATTTGCAACTGAGAATGAGCAGTAAATGAGAATTATCTTAATTATCTATACAGTTGCTGATTCTCTCGAAATTAATATGTCGCCTATAGTGAAACATGTCACTGTACCAGGCTGGGATTCGAACACAGACACCTCGTTTTACTCAGAAGGTCCTAGAAATTTCAACCTTTGAGTTTGGCGCTACGAAAAGTGTGATCGTAAGACTAGAATTCCGCCTACAAGTTCATGTCAGACTTTGTGCAAGCTCAGACTGGATCGTATCCTTTTCTTATTCGCTTAATCGTCGGCGGACAAAGGTCCCAGAGAAGAACTCCCACGGCTATTTCCTGTATGCAGTAAGTTAATATGTGATGGCAATGGTGGAAATCCCTGTTGTTAACTGCGGTGCAGTCTTAATAAATGAATGAAATTCCGTCCACACATATTAAGTGCACAGAGTAATCAAAACATATTAAGAGAAGAAACTGTCGCTATAGTCACTGATTGATTTGCTTATCGGGATGAGTCGCGTTCAGCAATTAGACCCTACAGGCTTGGCTCCAGAGCCAACGCAAACATTAACGGTCACTTACATTTTCTTCCAAATTTTTCGAAAAAATTACTAGATGCACTCACTTCAGAAATAGTGCAGCCAGAGTTGAGGATGTGACGAAGGACGGATACGACTACCATGATGCTGTAAAGAAAACCTGGTTTCATCCGAAAAATTGACGTTTTGCCATTCGCGCACCCAGGTTGGTCGTTGAGTACACCATCGCAAGCGCTCCTGTCTGTGATGCAGCGTTATGGGTAAACGCAGCCATGGTCTCCGAGCTGATAGTCCACGCTGCTGCAAACGTCGTCGAACTGTTCGTGCAGATGGTTGTTGTCTTGCAACCGTCCCCATCTGTTGACTCAGGCATCGAGCCGTGGCTGCACGATCCGTTACAGCCATGCGGATAAGACGCCTGCCATCTCGACTGCTAGTGGTACGAGGCCGTTGGGATCTAGCACGGCGTTCCGTATTACCATTCTGAACCCACCGATTCCATATTCCGCTAACAGTCATTGGATCTCTACCAACGCGGGCAGCAATGTCGCGATACGATAAACCACAATCGCGATATTCTACAATCCGACCTCTATCAAAGTCGGAAACGTGATCGTACGCATTTCTCTCCCTTACACGACGCATCACAACAACGTTGCACCAGGCAACGCCGGTCAACTGCTGTTTGTGTATGACAAATCGGTTGGAAACTTTCCTCGCGTCAGCAGGTTGTAGGTGTTGCCACCGGCGCCAACGTTGTGTGAATGCTCTGAAAAGCTAATCATTTGCATATCACAGCATCTTCTTCCTGTTGGTTAAATTTCGCGTCTGTATCACGTCATCTTTGTGGTGCAGCAATTTTAATGGCCAGTAGTGTAGTAGTGTGAAGACATATTCTGTGTGAACGAGTCTTACGAGGTGTAAGGTTACAGTGGGAATTTGCAGCCTCTCCGTGTCAAATGTCTATGGCCGGCTTGCATTGCACCTCGTGGCTGCAACTAAATGACACTGCGCCGACGGGCTTATGAGCGAGTCGGAAGGCAGAGCCAAAGGGCTCCGCTCACAGCAAACTCAGCACATCGCCGGGTGCTTCTGAATCTCGGAGCATGCTTAACGTAGCACAGGCAGAGTTGGACCCTGCATAATAGGAAACCACACTCGTGAATACGCTTCGCGGGCCGGGCACGGCGCTACCTTACCTCAGAAGGTTGTTTATCGCCGAGCCACCTGCAGCAGCTACAGCGCTCGGAAGCAAGCCCCGTTGATGCACGACCTGCAGGTAGCGGTAAAGAGCACTGCTGTCAGAGGCACCTATTTTCGTCTCTGCCCTACCTTCTTCCTATTCATAACGAATCCTACTCCCGTTATACCATTTTCTGCTGCTGTTGATCTTATCCTATACTCATCTGATCAGAATCCTTGTCTTCTTTCCGTTTCACTTCACTGACCCCTACTCTATCTAAACTGAGCCTTTGCATTTCTCTTTTCAGATTTTCTAGCTTCCCTACGACATTCATCCTTCTTGCATTTGAAACGTCCCCTTAGAAAAATTGTAAATGACTGTGCTTAAACTGTCACACAATATTTTTAGCGCAACGAAATCTGACTTTCAAAAATCGCTACAAAAGAATGCCCTTTACTAACAATAACCTATACATGAATCACTTACCTCACAGAAATCTTCGTTACTCAAACTACTGCAATACGGCGTGCGCCAATACTGCCAGCTGAATAAAAGATTCTAAGTACTGAAGGCACTAACTACTGATAGGCATAGTTAGCAAATGAAAGATTTTGATAGAGAACAAACAATGTATTTACCTTAATAGTGTTCAAAAGTCGTTATATATATAGCAGTTCATGGCATCCAGTCTTACAAATTTACTGTCTCTGATGGACACACAGCCGGCCTAAGTGGCCGAGCGGTTCTAGGCGCTACAGTCTAAAACCGCGCGACCCCTACGGTCGCAGGTTCGAATCCTGCCTCGGGCATGGATGTGTGTAATGTCCTTAGGTTAGTTAGGTTTAAGTAGTTCTAAGTTCTAGGGGACTGATGACCACAGAAGTTACGTCCCATAGTGCTCAGAGCCATTTGAACCATTTTTTTTATGGACACACGTCCAGATCATCCGCTCTCAAAACTCCGCCATCTCTCTCCCCCCATCCACCACTGCTGGCGGCTCACCTCCAACTGCGCAACGCTACACGCTGTTAACAGCCAACTGCCCAACACTACAATGACGAATATTCCAACAATGCCAACCAGCCACAGACTGCACACAGCACAGCCAGTGATTTTCATACAGAGCGCTAGGTAACGTTACCAACATAAAAACCTAAACAGCCTACTTACACATTCTACTCCCCGACTCTAAGGTGTGACGGGGGGAGAAGCGGGTAATAATATAGGTTCAGACGCTTAGGTCCTTTCCTCGGTTATACAATCTTTTTCTCATGGTCACCTCGTCCATGGCAGTTCCCTCGCAGAGATCCGAATGGGGGGGAATATTCCGGGATGTTTTACCAATGGAGAGATCACCATGACACTTTTTCAGTTACGGGCCACCTGTCCTGTGGATACATATTGTGTCTCTTTGATGCAGTAGTTCCATTGCCTTCTGCATCGTCATCCCTTTGATCATTACTGATACCTGCGCCTTCAGGGGCAGTTCCCCACTCTAAGGACAAGAGAGTTCCCTGAACCTCTGTCCCCTCTTCCACCCTCTTTGCCAAGCCCATTGGCCGAATGAGCATGAGTTCTTATGCCGGAAGGCTTCGGCTGCCAATACTGATTATTAATCAAAATTTAAGTGGTGGCGGGGTTGAAGCCGAGAGAGACCGAGGAGGCTTTGTTAAGTAATGAAAGACTCTACACTTTCTTTTTAAAAAATCTTATTTTGTTCGCTTTCGTCTGTTGCATTTGTTGGGGGGGGGGGGGGGGCGATGTCCCATTACAAACAATCAAGCTCATCATTGCCCCATTCAGTCATTTTTTTTTTCTGAGGACAGCTAACCCTCTGACCTGATACCCTGAGATGTAGCGCAAGCAAACCCCTGCACCTAGTACTTAGGTCACCACGAAGGTCCTTGCAAGCCAGTTCAGCTCCTGGCTCCAACCTGGTCGCCAGCCACTCTCAGTCCCACACCACGGACCACGACGCCTGCCGCTGCTGCTACCCAACCGACGGTGCCGACTCGTACCTCCGCCCGCATTCCAGTCTCTGGCGTCCGACAGCAGCTCCGGAAGGCGTCGTTTCCTCAGCTCTTCGCCACTACCGACGATCGTGGATTTTGTCATTTTGGCCACCTCCTATGCGACGGACACGAGAACATTGAAGTTGTATAAGTTGTCTTCGTTCTCGAAACTCTGTAATGTTGATGCATTAATTTGTTCCGAAAGCGGTGCTGATATTCAAGACAATACAAGCAGGTTAAAAGCTGTGAGCTATCTGGGGAAGTTAACCTTGCATTACTGAGCAACTGTTTCACCAGGTATCCAGTCTAGCTTACCAAACACCCAACCACACTAATATATATAAAAGACAATTTAAATAAAAAGAAATAAATCAGTTTATATTTGGACATTTATTTTAACATTGATCATTGTTCCGTTAAAATTTCAGCATATTAAACTTGATTCATAACTAAACTGGTGCCTTATTTAGGATTGTGAAAATGTGAGTTTGTAATCTTACGGAACACATCAAATATGGAGCAAGATTGGGAGACTGCGTACAACGCTGCATTCATGAAATAACACACGAAGAACGTTGAAACATATGCAAGAGGAAATTAACCACAACCAACCGATTCAATTTTCACCCAAAAAAGTTACGTTCGTAGCGCAATCCTGCCCGTCATGAAATTACCACACACTAATATACTACATTCATACTAACTCTCTGTGAAATCTTCCCGAAAAGAATAGCTGAGGGCTACTTTGATGATTACACCACGTGCTTCACGTGGTCAACTTGGTTTACACAAAGAGTGTAACTGCACAATAATTTTGATAATTAAAATAAATTACATCGAAACACAAATTACAAAAGAAAAACCTCGAACTGGTTAGTATCGTCTTACTATTAACCTGATGGGTCAAACAATTGTATAAGCACGTGGTACTGGTCTCACAAAGTACACCCACGTGGGTTGAACATAAAGAAAAGTTGCTATATTGAAAAATATTGTCAAGACGAGACGTTATAATCTCACGCACATTCGCATTCAAGATTGATGATCTTATTTAGAGTTAAGGAGCCTCAACACGTGGTTCCACTTTACTCACAAAGTAGTGAAAAGGCAACTACTGGAAGATGTTCTGAACTTCACACTCGAATTACACTACGTTGCAATTTAAGATAACATTAGATATTTTAGATCTAAACCTGAAATACAGGTGATTAAATTTTCATTTAGGATGAACTTAAGAAATCCATTGTCCTACGGACTTAGCAGAGACGCGCTTAGCCGGAGATCTTACCACTTCAGACGCTCGCCGCGGACAGACTGTCGTGGGCCCCTACGAAGGGTGCTTCCAGATACAAAACGGAAGTGACCAGAGAGGCAGCTTCCCATGCCAACATGACAAGGGACGGACAGGACCATACAAAGAATAGAAACCTCTTTGCTTTTAGAAAGCTTAGCTACCTGTTCCGACATTGGTCCTACTGTTCTCTAGCAGACAGGCTTGTCTGCTACCATCAAGCATGCAACTAGAAATAAATTTGCTCATTCATCCTTTCACACAGAAGGGAAGGGGGTGACAGTATCTTATCGTATACACTATACAAAAGAAAGCGGATGTAGGCTCCATATGATACTGTGTGACATGAATTACATATAAACCGTGTTTTAAAGTGTAGTAGTGTGACAGATTGATCTTGATTATGTGTAAAAGTAACACGTTCCACTGCTCAGTCTGCTCCCAGATGGTCAGAAACACCACAGTAAATTTAGAAGTGGAATGTATGCCGTAAATGACAACAGTTTTAAAAAATTAACATGAAAGGAATCCAACAGAGATCTTTCAACTGTACTGACTTTAGTTCACGTTCAAGAAACAGTGTTACTCCAAGCGTGCATATCAATCAACACCTTCGTACACCACTTGGTATGATACTTCAGATACTACTCAATCATTCACCTACAGATCACGTCTCATCGGAGCTCTCAATTTGCCAGTCAGTATCGGCATTCGGTAGTCAGTCAGTGCGCTATCCATAATATGTTTGATCAGTGTGAGGTAACTGGCGAGTTGTGGCGCCTTGAAAAGGCCGCACGGAGGCCGCTCGGCTGGTCACGGCTTATCAGCGGCTGCGTGGTGCCGAGCATCAGCTGGAGGAAGAGGGGTACCACAGCGCGTGGTCCAGTCCGACCGCATGGCTGGGAATTCCATGTTGACCCGGTGTCGAGGACTGTGCTTTGTCTCGATGAAGGAGATGTGTATGCCAGGAGTGCCAAAGATGGCGGACTTTATGAAACCATAATGGCAGACATTTTACAGTTCATGTAGAAATTAAATGGTTCAAATGGCTCTGAGCACTATGGGACTTAACTTCTGAGGTCATCAGTCCCCTAGAACTTAGAACTACTTAAACCTAACTAACCTAAGGACAGCCGGCCGAAGTGGCCGTGCGGTTAAAGGCGCTGCAGTCTGGAACCGCAAGACCGCTACGGTCGCAGGTTCGAATCCTGCCTCGGGCATGGATGTTTGTGATGTCCTTAGGTTAGTTAGGTTTAACTAGTTCTAAGTTCTAGGGGACTAATGACCTCAGCAGTTGAGTCCCGTAGTGCTCAGAGCCATTAACCTAAGGACATCACACACATCCATGCCCGAGGTAGGATTCGAACCTGCGACCGTAGCGGTCGCGCGGTTCCAGACTGTAGCGTCTAGAACCGTTCGGCCACTCCGGCTGGCATGTAGAAATTACTAATAGCCAGAGGAATCATAATACCTTAAAAAGAAACACGTACATTACCATTTTTTGCACGACGATTGTGATGGTGTAATCAGATTTTCAATATCTTTATTAGTTTAAAGTTTAGTATCTGAGTGAATTATACAAGTAACACCCAGCAACGAATTTCCTAAATCTACACGGTTCATCGTATTTTGTCGCTCGACGTGTCTTTAGAAAGCTATTAGTGTAAACCTAAATTGGTATGAATTACAGGCATGTAACTTGAATAGTACTTGAGCTATAGGAGGTCAAAGTGGCCGATTACTATTGATCGCGTTAGGCCGTAAGTACTCCACAGTTACACGTAAAAACGGTAGCAGCATGCTTATAAATATATTTATTCGTCTATATCTTTGTTTATATCCGATATATACCATTCACGAAGAAATTGGTCAAATATTTACTGTGTTTTAGAAAGCACAGAGACATTAGGCAACTGGCCTACTTTTGGTTTCTACTCCTTTGATATATGTTTATTTGACTAGTTTATGTGTTAAATAATGTGTGTTACAGCATGTTTATGGTCCAGCCGTGGGAATATTTATTTAATTTCGAGTTATTTAAAAGTAAATCCAGTATTTTCGTATGTGTTTCAGTATGAAACTTCCTGGCAGATTAAAACTAAAAGCTTTGCTTAACTCAGATGGTACAGCACTTGGCCGCGAAAGGCAAAGGTCCCGAGTTCGAGTCTCCGTCCGGCACACAGTTTTAATCTGCCAGGAAGTTTCATATCAGCGCACACTCCGCTGCAGAGTGAAAATCTCATTCTGGTGTTTCAATATGTTTGTGGGTGAGCGTTAGCTTGAAGACATGGCGGGAGCGCTCTAGCCAATCACAGCGCTCGTTAATGCGGAGACTGGATGGAAGTGGGGGAGGAGTGCTGGACAGGACAGAGGAGGACTGAACAGGACGGCGCGACGATCGGGTAGCACAGGACACGGAAAGTGCTGCACAGGAAGCAGCGGCGGTTGGTCGTAGGAACTACGTGGAGAGTGCAGCATTTGCGCGTGGTCGCAAAAAATGGCTCTGAGCACTATGGGACTTAACTTCTGAGGTCATCAGTCCCCTAGAACTTAAACCTAACTAACCTAAGGACATCACACACATCCATGCCCGAGGCAGGATTCGAACCTGCGACCGTAGGGGTCGCGCGGTTCCAGACTGTAGCGCCTAGAACCGCTCGGCCACTCTGGACGGCGCGTAGTGCCGACTTGTGCACTTGTGAGATTTCCGTGGCTTCTGCAATGAAGACGTTGTATGCGTTTAGAAGTGAACATCTCGTGAGCTATGTTGTTGTTCATAACCAATTACGCGAACTAGCAAGCTATTGTTTCCCTGTTACTCAACTTATATTTTATTTAATTGCTGGACCATCGACACCTATAGGTGTTTTGCAGCAATAAACGGCATTCTTGAAGGTACTTCTGCTATCGTACTCATCATTTAAAGTCGTTAAAAAGAGTAACTGCAGATTTTAGTTAATTGCAAACTTTCATTTATAAGTGTCTATGTTACATTCAAAATTCTCAATTGCCGAGTGATAGGAACCTTCGACCATTCGATTCATGTGTATATTCATATTGTACACTGTAGACACAGCAGTATTTGGCTTGTAATGCGGCAACTACGTATCCCAGCCCCTAGACAACGAAACCAGCCAAAACTGTCAATATTTCAACTCTGAGTCCGAGGGTACGTATTTGAGGGCCACCACATTTTTCATTTGGAAGCCCACATCAGTATGCTGGCAGACTTTGACCCACCACCCTGTTTGTAGTGCAAGTTGGTGAGCAGTCCATAAGTAAGTGTTCGTGACCAGGAAGACGACAGTTCAAATCCCCATCAGGTCATCTAGACTTGGACTGCCTGTGAGGTCCCTAAATTACTTAAGGCAGGTAATGGAATGGTTCGTCTTCCATCCCAAATCCCAGTCCTTTCTCCGTTTCTAATGACCACATCGTCGTGTGACGCTAAACCCTATTATTTATTCCTTCCTTCTTTCCTTCCTTCTATAACTGTTCCTCATTATGCAGTTCTTCAAGATTTGCCGCCTTCGGCAGAAAGCCGTCTGCTGTCAGACACTTTTCAAATCACGTATTCATGAGCGCGTCGATAGGCAATGCTGCCTCAAAGAATCTGTAGCCATCCGTTTGCATGGGTGGTATATCTCTGGGTGGGAAACTTAAGTTGTGTCTTAGCAAGCCGTGCGACATTTCACGGGACTCAGACGATACCGGAGACTGGCGACAGACCCATACGCAGTAGAAAATGACTCACTCATGCCTTCCGCTTTTTGACGCGATTTCGGTGTTCCAATTCTGGCTGGTAGTATAGCTTTGTCTTTCGCTACTGAATTCGATAGCCTACATTCAACTGGTTCCTGCTTATGACGAGATGGTTTCTGGCTTGCGCTCCAAGTTATAGTGTATTAAATTTCTTTCAGAGAAAATTTTTCAGTCCAATTTAACATGGAAAATATAAGACGTTTTCTCGCACATTCACTTTTCAGATTACGTGCGATCAGTATGAAACTTTGTTTCAGTCAAGGCTTCAAGTAGTTTATCTCATTACTCTTCCAGTTACGCCGACCGGTGAGGCCGAGCGGTTCTAGGCGCTTCAGTCTGGAACCACGCACCCTCTACGGTCGCAGGTTCGAATCCTGCCTCGTGCATGGATGTGTGTGATGCCCTTAGGTTAGTTACGTTTAAGTAGTTCTAAGTTCTAGGAGACTGATGACCTCAGACGTTAAGTCCCATAGTGCTCAGAGCCATTTGAACCATTTTTGAACCATTTTAATTGCATTTAAACCAGTCAAGGAATAAAATGGTTCAAATGGCTCTGAGCACTATGGGACTTAACAGCTGAGGTCATCAGTCCCCTAGAACTTAGAACTACTTAAACCTAACTAACCTAAGGACATCACAAACATCCATGCCCGAGGCAGGATTCGAACCTGCGACCGTAGCGGTCTCGCGGTTCCAGACTGACGCGCCTAGAACCGCACGGCCACACCGGCCGGCAGTCAAGGAATAACCCGCCTTAAGCAAAGATCACATTTTTATTAAATAAAGTTTTCAGCTACACAAGTTTATGATGCTGTTGAACTTCGAGACACGAGCCAGCGAAGACGAAGACATCAAATGATCTCTGCTGCCACCCTGCACTGTGTTCATAGTAAGAATAAACCTGATGTAAATATTACGCCATGTATTATTCCGCGTTTGCTTGAATGTCACTGAATTTCGTTTCACGTAGACCGGAAGTCAAGCTGTGTCCAGTGCAGTCAAGTACGGTGATACGGATACAATCTATGCTACGTTACACGCGCGTAGACTGAGCGATAATGCGGGACAGCAGGTTTGCCGGCCGCTGGTGGCCGAGCGGTTCTGGCGCTACAGTCTGGAACCGCGCGACCGCTACGGTCGCAGGTTCGAATCCTGCCTCGGGCATGGATGTGTGTGTTGTCCTTGGGTTAGTTAGGTTTAAGTAGTTCTAAGTTCTAGGGGACTTATGACCTCAGCAGTTGAATCCCATAGTGCTCAGAGCCATTTGAACCATTGTTTTGACAGCAGGTTTATTGGCGCATTTAACTTGGACAGCACTGGCCAGCCAGCTGGTCCAAATAACCTGCAGTGACGTGAGTGGTTGCATTTCAGACATGAAACGAGACGAGCAGTGAAGAATTACGGTTTTAATTTTTAAAGAGAATGAAATAATATTCGGCAAGACTCCAGCACCACCGCACGCTTCTTAGGTGACCAGACAGAAAGCATAAAATGCTCTTGTTCTGACCTAACATAACATTCTAATTGAGCTGTGTTACAGCTCAAATTACGTGCTAGAGAAACCAAAATTGCAATTTAACCACGGCTACTCAAAGGAGATAGGAAGCTAGAGATCTTTGCTGATGGGCAAACTCGTGGTTGGTACATAATTTTAATTTCAACTACAGGACAAATTTCATTATTACAGAATTACAGCCGTGCGGTTCTAGGCGCTTCAGTCTGGAACCGCGTGACCGCTACGGTCGCAGGTTCGAATCCTGCCTCGGGCATGGATATCTGTGATGTCCTTAGGTTAGTTAGGTTTAAGTAGTTCTAAGTTCTAGGGGACTGATGACCACAGATGTTAAGTCCCATAGTGCTCAGAGCCATTTTAACCATTTTTGGAACAGAATTACAAAATTAGAATGACAATATGAAAATTTAATTCGGACCTTTGTTCTCTTAAGAAAATATTCAACTGACTTTAATCAGTAAACTGTGAATGCATCATTAATTAATATAACAAACAGTATTTTAAGAATATTAATTAGATCTTATTGCAAAAGGATCACAGACAGTCACCACCATAAGCACAGTGTTAAGTTCATTACTTACGTAACCAAAATTTACACAACACTACTGATTCACCTTGAGTTAATTACGCCGGCCGGTGTGGCCGTGCGCTTCTAGGCGCTTCAGTCTGGAACCGCGCGACCGCTACGGTCGCAGGTTCGAATCCTGCCTCGGACATGGATGTGTGTGTTGTCCTTAGGTTAGTTAGGTTTAAGTAGTTCTAAGTTCTAGGGGACTTATGACCTCAGCAGTTGAGTCCCATAGTGCTCACAGCCATTTTAACCATTTGAACCTGCCTCGGGCATGGATGTGTGTGATGTCCTTAGGTTAGTTAGGTTTAAGTAGTTCTAAGTTCTAGGGGACTGATGACCTCAGAAGTTAAGCCCCATAGTGCTCAGAGCCATTTGAACTATTTTTGAGTTAATTAAGAAAACATCTCGTCCGTCCCGGCGGACAGGCCGCATACTTAAATAAAGGATGGAAGCGCGGATTATACACGGTGGTACTCGGAACAAACGAGTGGAAAGGAACCGCCAGGCAATTTCGAGGATGATCAGGCTGCAAGCCAGGGCAGTAAACACGCCGAACACTCACACGATCTCAGCCTGCCCGCCAAGGCGACAAACCCCGCATACCAGACGATTTCTGTAACAGCAAATAATTCACGCAGCAGACATATGCAACTCGTGATCCACCTTTTTCAAGACCATGCAAGGCTAACTAACTACGTAACAATCTGTAACATAACTGAATATCAAACTGAGACATTTACCGAATAAAAGAACAATTAAAATTCCATTCACTTAACAAACGTTCTGGCCTTCATATTAAAAGAAGTCTAAAACCAAAACTGGGCGAAGAGCACACTAATTAACGTACTACATCAAATTAACACTGGAAGGAACATTTAAAACAAGAGCAAAACTCTATTTCCTTTGCATTTGCCGAAATAATTAAACTCCGGTCCGCGGAAACAACCCTTCGAAGCCTTAGACTTCGAAAGTTCAGTATAACACTCTCTTATTCAGAACCATCCTTAACTGATCTCCGGCAGATACAACATGCCACCACGAGTTTCACAAATCTTCACAGGTATACAGCAGAATATGAATCATACGTAACTTCATGCTTCCAGTTACGCGATGAGAAGATGTCCAACATGAGATGACGGACCCGCCACCTTTTCGCACGCAAACGCGACGACTAATCAGCGCCGTACACCCGGCGCACGACAAAACGGCAAGGATGGCGAGGCCCAGACACAGTGGATAGAGACGAGAGCCTGGCTTCGAAACATGTTGCCTCGTTAAACGCTGACCGGAGAGAGACCCCGGCCACATCTACATCTACATCTACATGGTTACTCTGCTATTCACATTTCAGTGCTTGGCAGAGGGTTCATCGAAACACTTTCGTACTACTTATCTATCATTCCACTCTCGAATGGTGCATGAGAAGAAGGAAAACCTAAATCTTTCCGTTCGAGCTCTCATTTCTCTTGTTCTATTAAAAAGCACTCCGTCTGTAGGCCACGACAGGCCTACCACAACCATCCGACCGCCGTGTCATCCTCAGCGGAGGATGCGGATAGGAGGGGCGTGGGGTCAGCACACCGCTCTCCCGGTCGTTATGATGGTATTCTTGACGGAAGCCGCTATTATTCGGGCGAGTAGCTCCTCAATTGGCATCACGAGGCTGAGTGCACCCCGAAAGATGGGAACAGCGCATGGCGGCCTGGATGGTCACCCATCCAAGTGCCGACCACGCCCGACAGTGCGTAACTTCGGTGATCTCACTGGAACTGGTGTATCCATTGCGGCAAGGCCGATGCGTCTCTCTTATTTTATTATGACGATCATTTCTCCCTGCGTAGGTGGGTGTCAACAAAATATTTTCACATTCGGAAGAGAAAGTTGGTGATTGAAATTTCGTAAATACGAGTAGATCCCGCCGCAAAGAAAACCGCCTTTATTTCAGTGACTGCCACCCCAACTCGCGTATCATATTGTAATACTCTCACCCCTATTCAGCGATAACACTAAACGAGCTGCCCTTCTTTGCACTTTTTCGCTGTCCTCCGTCAATCCTACCTGGTAAGGATCCCATACCGCGCAGCAATATTCCAGCAGAGGAAGGACAAGTGCAATGTTGGTTGTCTCTTTAGTGGGTTTGTCGCATCTTGTAAGTGTTCTCTCAACAAAGCGCAGTCTTTGTTTCGCCTTCCCCACAATACTATCTATGTGGTCTTTCCAATTTAAGTTGCTCGTAATTTTAATTCCTAGGTATTTAGTTGAATTGACAGTCCTTATATTTGTGCGATTTATCATATACCAAAATTTATCGGATTTCTTTTAGTACCCAAGTGGATGACTTTGCACTATTCTTTGTTTAGTGCCAATTGCCACTTTTCGCACCATACAGAAATTCTCTCAAGATCATTTTGTAATTGGAATAGATCATCTGATGATTTTAGATGACGGTAAATTACAGCGTCATCTGCAAACAATATAAGGGGGCTGCTCAGATTATCACCTAGATCATTTATGTAAATCAGGTACAGCAGAGGGCCTATGACACTACCTTGCGGAACGCCAGATATCACTTCTGTTCTACTCGATGATGTACGGCCTGTCATTACGAACTGTGACCTCTCTGAGAGGAAATTACGAATCCAGTCACACAACTGAGATGATACCCCACATGCACGCAATTTCATTAACAGTCGCTTGTGAGGAACGGTATCAAAAGCCTTCTGTAAATATAGGAATATGGAATCGATCTGAGATCCCTTGTCGACAGCACTCATTACTTCATGGGAATAAAGAGCTAGCTGTGTTGCACAAGAACGATATTTTCTGAATCCTTGTTGGTTATGTATCAACAAGTCATTTTCTGCAAGGTGATTCGTACTGCAAATTGAGGTCAGTGATATGGGTCTGTAATTCAGTGGGTTATTCCTATTTCCGTTCCTGAATATTTGTGTGACCTGTACTACTTTCCAGGAACAGACCTTTCGTCAAGTGAGCGGTTTTATATGATTGCTAAGAAAGGCGCTATTGTGTCTGCATACTCTAAAAGGAACCTGATTGGTATACCATCTGGACCGGTAAACTTGCCTTTCTTAAGTGATTTGAGATATCTACTTTTATGACACTGATGCTAACAGCTGTTCTGGTTTCGAATTCTGGAATATTTACTTCGTCTTCTTTCGTGAAGGAATTACGAGAAACTGTATTTAGTAACTCCGCTTGAGTGGCACCATCATCGGTAACATTTCCATTGCTATCGCGCAGTAACGGTATTGACTGTTTTTTGCACTGGTGTACTTTACATACGATCAGAATCTCTTTGGTTTTTCTACCACATTCTTACACAAACTAAGCCGAAAAACCAAGGCGGAACGGTCAGAGATACAGGAGCAGAAGAGTATGGATATCAGCAACGCAAGTGGAGCTTAACTAACGCTAGTAGCCACGGCTCACTAATTACAAACAACAGTGATCAAAATTCCTAACTATAACACAGGGTAGTTTTTCTGAGCGGGCTATGTGTGATGCAAAAGCTTATTGTAGGAATTTTATCGTACTGTTGAAAACTGAAGCCACCGGAGGTATTAATTACAGTTAGTCGTCTTGTAATCTCTTAGCTCGTTCCTTATCCGAATCCAAGAAATACATTTCATTTCTGGAATTGTCATCTCTTACGTTGATAACGAGTCGAGCAACAACAGAACCCATGAAGCCACCCGGGCGCCGCGTTTTCTCCTCTTATTTCATTACGCGCTTTTCTATATCCCGCCAGTGTTCGGCAGTGACATGTGAAAAAGCTGAGTGCGAAATTGCTGAGGTTCGCAGAGACTTCCAAATGGAAGATGCGAAGCTGGAGCACAAGTTAATAGAAAAGATCGAGGCGGAATCTGAACTGTGCTCAGATAGGTTTAAAGATGTTAATATAAAAGTAAACATATGTCAAGTAGAAGTAGACGCAATCAAAACTGATACTACTCATATTGAGCAAAGAGTAGATAATGTTGAAATGAGAGTAGAAAATATTAGTACTAACATTGCTAACATTGAGAGTAAAGTAGCTTCAGTAACTTCTGGTAATGGTAGTACGCGACAAGTTGTAGCTGCAAACGCCGCTTTTATCGGGTGTCGGCAGTTCTTGCGGTTCGATCCAGATAAAAATATCCACCCGCTAGGTTTCTGGAACGATTTTGAAGATGTGATTCCACCAACTTGGTCTGAACGAGAGAAAATCTCATTTATTAGAAGCCATTTAGCAGGTGACGCCATGCGTTGGTCAGCTGATGTTATGTTGAAGTGTAAAACATTGGCGAAATTTAAAACAGCTTTCATTAATGAGTATTGGTCTAGCAATAAGCAAAATGAAGTGTTGAGAGAATTTTGGAGTGGAAAACGCTTCAATGCAGGCAAGGAATCTATTAAAGAGTTTGCCAGGTCATGGATGTCACGTTTGTCACATTTGGCCGAAAAGCTAAAACCTGAAATGATAATACTAGGTCTTGAAGCCAAACTGCCATGGTATTGGCAAACTAGAATTATATCTGCCCCTAGAGACAATCTGGATCGTTTCATTGAATATTTGGAACGTGTAGAGCGTGTTGCTGCCAATGAGGAGCAAGCACGTAATAACAGAAATGCTAATAACACTAGTAGTAATTTTAAGAACGAGCAGAAAGGCAATGTAAACATCAGAACAGTAGGTGTTCGCCATCCTAAGAGAGGTAGGAATTGGAGAAATAATTATCAGAACCAACAATGGCATCCAAATTATAGTAATTTTGTTCCGAACAAAATTATGCAGGTAGAAAACAATGCGGAAAGCAATGCTGTGCCAGTTAACTATAATGGAAATAAAGGAAACAGTAGTAGGCCGAGGCAGGAAAACTAGTTCCCGTCTATGAGGACACTGGCGCTCACCAGGCTGTTACTTTTCCTAAGCCAGTAGTTCAGTAATTGGTAAGACAGATCAGAATACTCAGAGTGAACATGTGGATGAGGGTCGGTAGCATCTAAGGATACAGCAGAAATATTAGATAACACACAGAATTTGACAGATACCGTGTTAGAGGCGCTTTCTAAGTGGGAAGAGAAAGAGAAGGCGCAGCAGTGTAACGGTAGGGAAGAGCTAAAAAATACTGGATTGTCAGGTGTAGAAGCAGAAGAAATTCATGCTTATATATATTTATGATGAGAATGATGTGCTCTTATCTAAAGTGCCTGAACAGGATATTGATACTGTACTAATAGATTTAGGACAGGAGGTAAGTGAGAATGTAGAGGGTAGCCTGTTGGGGGTCGATGAACCCAGTAGCTGTGACCAGTTGTCACTTGAGAAGGAACCCGACGATAATAGTGAAAGTGGTTTAGCTGTAACTAGTGTTATGCCCGGTCTGGAGGCGCAAAATCGCTCAGAATACAATAATTTGGGTCATGTTCAGCAAACTAAATGTAATGAAGTCGTGCGGCGTTTCGATTTGAAATTAATAGACCGACTGGAAAAGGCGGCTGAAAATGTAATTCAGGAAGCCCCTACACACTTTGACCTAAATGTAATGAAGACAGATGTCGATCACTTTAGTTGGAGACAAATCCACAAGGAACTATTGGATGAGTTTGAGGAACCACCTGTACAACCTAGAATAAGTCACCCTATAATAATAGTGAATATGTTGGGTATCAATGTACGTTGTCTCTTAGACAGTGGAAGTGAGGTGAGTGCGATATCTCAGTCCTTCTTTGATGCATTACCTGGTAAAGACAAGCTTACAGTAATGAGGGTATCAGGACTAAGAACAATTGGTGCTACTGGCAAGGTGTCAAAAACGGTAAAGCAAGAAGCTTTGCTGCCCTTTGATATAAGTTGTAATTTAATTGATATTCCATGCTTAATTGTAAATAATCTCAGTATTGAGGTTTTAATTGGCATAGATTTCTTGTCAAAATATCAGAGTGTTGTTGACTTTGAAAGAAGCCAGTTAAAAATGGTCTTGCCGATAACCGGAGTAATTACGGTACCTTTTATTGATAAACGTGTAGTAACTAATGATGAAACTTGGGAGCTGCCTATACGTGTTCTGAAAAATAGGAGATATTGGGACGAAGGTGTTAATCTTAGTAAACACCAAGGACCTTTCAGGATCATAGGAAAACCACATGCCAATGCATATAGGCTAGAGTACCCTAAGAGTAAAAAGATATTAGGTCTCAGGAACGTGATCGGCCTAAAGAAGTTCATAGGTAGTGAATGATTTCTGTAGGGACGAGGTTGTTTTGTAACCTCTACACAGTGTGGCAGCTGTGCAGTCCCAGCTGTGTGAGATCTTCTTTCCTTTTCAGGTCTCACTCATTCTTCATCTTTCCTATCCACCAAAATTTCGGCTCTTACTTTCCAACACATTTTTCCGTTATGGTTATCAAGCCAATAATAAACTAATGAATTCTGTAGGGAGGAGGTTGTTCTGTAACCTTTACACAGTGTGGCAGCTGTGCAGTCCCACCCGCCGCCCCACAAGTTGGACAGTAACTACACCTCACAGACAGGCGTTTCAACAATACATGCAGATGTCGGCATTTGAGAGAGGACGTGTAGTCGAGTTCAAAGATGCCAGTTGGAGTAATCGGCGAGTCACTCGATATTTGAACAGGAGCGATGCCAGTATTCGAGAATGTTGGCAGGAATGGTAGCGGTCGACCTACAGAGACGACAGAAAGGGGACAGAATAGTCTCCAGAGAGGCATTCGGAGACCCAGATTCATCATTGTATCGATCCAACGTCAACAGTGCTTCAGTAAACACAAGAACTCTTAATAGGTGGCCCACAGAAGGATGGCTGAGCTCACGGCGACCGTTGCGCCGACTATCGTTGACCTATGTTTCCAGGGGGTGTCGCGGAGTTCCGGCCTAAAAAAATCTCATTGACTGGATTACAATTGTCTTTCGTGATGAGTCCCGCTTCAAAATGAGCCTCAGTGACCAGCAAAGGCTTGTGTGGAGACGCCCCGAACAGCGGTGGAATACCAACCTGCCTGTCGTCCTCTATACGGCTCGACAGCCTGGAGTGATTGTCATCTGGGCCATCCTTACGGCACAGCGATACATCGACGATATTCTACGCCCTGTTTGGTTGCCCTTCATGGCAAGCCATCGGCTTACATTTCAGCAAGACAATGCGCGCCCGCACACGGCGGGAGTTTCTACTGCTTGCCTTAGCGCTTACCAGACCTTGCATTGACCAGAAAGATCTCCGAATCTCTCCACAACTAAGAACGTTAGGAGCATTATGGGCAACGACCTCCAACCAGCTCGGCATTTTGACGAGCCAATGCGGCAGTAGGACAGAATTTGACGCTATATTCTCAAGAGGACAACCAGCAGCTCTATCAAACAATGTCAAGCCGATTAACTGCTTGCATAAACGTCAGAGGTCGAACAACCCGTTATTCACTTGCTCAAGTTGCAAAGGTCTTTCTCTTGAATAAATCATCCATTTCTTCTGAAACTGTTATAATTTGTTTACGTGTACATGTATATCACATCTACTGATTTCCACCCCTTTCAGATAAGTCCTTCGTGGTGCATTGCTTTTTTTCTTTGTTTCAGAGTGTATATAGCGCACTTTTTGATGCCTATTACGGTTTCAGTTTTTCCATCCTTGTGACTTTTCATTCAATTTTCGTGAGTCAGTCCTCTGACTGGTTTGATACGGCCCGCCACGAACTCCTCCTGTGTGAACCGCTTCATCTCAGAGTAGCACTTGCGACGAAAGTCCTCAATTATTTGCCGGTTGTATTCCAATCTCTGTCTATCTTTACAGTTTCACCCTCTGCAGCTCCCTCTAGTACCATGTGTGTTGTCGTAGGCCTTTGCCAGCACACCGGTCGGCGCTAGGAAACATAGAATACCAGGCGCTGAACTAAGTGCGCCAATGACAATAGAAGACCAAGACACGCCCCCAGACTAGGTTCCGATAACGCACCTGGGCAGCGTGCATATAGGCCGTCCCACCGACCGAACTACCTCATTCGTTCAATCTCAGTACCTCAGTACGTTGCAGCGGGACTCAGCTGGCATTGCACCTCAATGGCTGCAGTCCGGAACCACGCGGCTGCTACGTTCGCAGGTTCGAATACTGCTTCGGGCATGGATGCGTGTCATGTCCTTAGGTTAGTAAGGTTTAAGTAGTTCTAAGTCTAAGGGACTGATGACCTCAGATGTTAAGTCCCATAGTGCTCAGAGCCATTTGCACATCAATGCCTCACACTCTGCTGAACAATTAGTATACCACATGTTATTTGATTTCTGTTGACCACAGAACTGAAATTAAGTACTCAGTTGGTTTCTGTAATAAAGTGCATTTTAACAACGTGTGCATTTTGTGTTGTAGCGAGAGGAAACCGGCCACCCACCTAACATACCACTCTCTTCTCATCCAGCCTGTAACCACAAAACATTACAAGATGGCACAGCCCCAACACTATGGAGGTTATTCTCTGTTTTTTAACACTAATCGTACTATCCTGTTTCCTCTTCTTATCATTGTTTTCCATACCTTCCTTTACTCACCGATTCTGCGGAAACATAATTTTCAACACTCTTCTATAGCACCACATTTCAAATGCTTCGATTCTATTCCGTTCCAGTTTCCTCACAGTCCACGTTTCACTACCATACAATACTGTGCTCCACACGTACATTCTCAGAAATTTGTTCCTCAACTTACGGCCCTTGTTTGATACTGGCAGGCTTCTTTTAGTCATGGATTAGTTTTTTCTTGTGATAGTCTGCTTTTTATATCCTCCTTTCTCCGTTTAACATGCTTTATTTTGCTGTCTAGATTGCAGAATGCCTTAACTTCATCTACTTCGTGATAAACAATTTTGATGTTAAGTTTCTAGCTGTTCTCCTGTCTGCTTACGCTCATTACTTTCGGCTTCATTCAATTTGCTCTCAATCCATTAGAACTGTTCATTCCATCCAACAGATCCTGTAATTTTTTTTTCACTTTGACTGAAAATAGCAATGTCATCTGAAAATCGTGTCACTGATATCCTTTCCCATTGAATTTTAATCCCACTCTTAAACCTTTAATTTCCCTTATTGTCTCTCAGATGTATAGATTGAGTAGGGGTGAAAGACTACAGCTCTGTCTTGTACACTTTTAATCCAAGCACTTAGTACTTGGTCTTCCACTCTTATTGTCCACTCTTGGTTCTTGTACATATTGTCTTTCGGTATAGCTTACCCCTGTTTTTCTCAGAATTTCGAACATCTTGCACCACAGCCGAAAGTTTTTCCCAGGTCGACAAATTCTATGAACGTGTCTTGATTTTTCTTTATCAACCGAAACGTCAGAACTAACTCTCTGGCGCCTTTACCTCCATAAAGCCAAACTGATCGTAATCCAACATGTCGTCAGTTTTCTTTCTCATTCTTCTGTATGTTATTCTTTTCAGCAACTTTGAATGTATGTGCTGTTAAGCAGATTGTGCGATAATTCTCGCCATTGTCAGCTCTTGCAGTCTTCGAAAGTGTGTAGATCATATTTTTCCGAAAGTGCAAAGGTATATCGTCGCACTCATACATTCCGCACACTGACATCAATACTCACCTTGTTGCCACTTCCCCCCGTTGATTTTGAAAATTCCGATGGAATATTACCTATCCCTTCTGTTTTATTTGATATTAAGTTTTCCAAAGCTCTTTTAAATTCTGATCCTAACACTGCGTCTCCTATCTCTTCCTATCGACTCCTGTTTCATTTTCTATCACGTCATGAGGCAAGTTATTCCTATCATAGATTCTTTCAATGTACTCCTCCCACCTATTCACTCTCTTCTCTGGATTTAACAGACCACTCTAAATATTACCGCCCTTGACTTTCATTTCACCGAAGATTGTTTCGACTTTTTTGTGTGCTAAATCAGTCCTTCTGACAATCATTTCTTTTTCTATTTTTCACATTTTCCATGCAGCCATTTCGCCTTAGCTTCCCTACACTTCCTATTTATGTATCCTTGAATTTCTCTGAACATTTTTGTACTTTCTTCTTTCATCAATCAACTGAAGTACTTCCGTTACCTATGGTCTCTTCTCGGTGATCTCCTTTGTACTAATGTTTCTCTCTCCAACTTCTGTGATTGCAGATTTGACAGATGTCCATTCCTCTTCAACTGGACTTCCTGCTGAGCTATTCCTTATCGTAATATCTATAGCCTCAGAGAACTTCAAGCGTATCTCTTCATCGTTTAGTAGTCCCGCATCCCACTTCTTTGTCTCTCAAACTACAGCCTACTCTTCATCACTACTGATTTGTGATCTGGGTCTATATCTGCTCATGGATACGCGTTACAATGCAGTATCTGATTTCGGAATCTCTGTCTGACCATGATGTAATCTAACTGAAATCTTCCCATATCTCCCGACCTTTTACAATTACACTTCCTTCTATGGTGATTCTTGAACAGAGTATTCGCTATTACTAGTTGAAATTTACTACAGAACTCAATTAGTCTTTCTCCTCTCTCATTCCTACAACCACGCTCCTATTCTCTCGTAACTCTTCCTTCTACTCGTTCCCCTAAAACCGCTTTCCAATCCTCTATTACTATTAGATTTTCATCTCCTTTGCGTACCGAATTATCCCTTCGATATCCTCATATACTTCCTCTATCTCTTCATCCTCTGCTTGCGATGTCGGCACGTATACCTGAACTGTTGGTGTCGACGCTGATTTTTTATCGACTCTAATGAAAACAAACCTATCACTGAACTATTCGCAGTAGCCCACACTTTCCCTATCTTCCTAATCACAACGAATCCCACTACCATTATACTATTTTCTGCTCCTGTTGATATTACCCTACACTCATCTGACCAGAAATCCTTGTTCTCTTTCCATATCACTTTACTGACGCTCACTGTATCTAGAATGAGCCTTAGCATTTTCTTTTCCGTATTTTCTACTTTTCCTACCTCGTTAGACCCCTTACTTTCCACGCTCTGACTCGTAGAACATTATCCTTATTTGGTTATCCAATCTTTTTCTCATAGTCGCCTCCCCTCTGGGAGCCTCCTCCCAGAGATCTCAGTGGGGCACTAGTCTGGAATCTTTTGTCAATGGAGAGGTCATCATGGCACTTTTTTAATTACATTCCACGTGCTCAAGTAACTTAAGGGAATGGAGCCGGGTGACTATCGTCTACAACCCCCGGTATTTCTACAGGAGCTCAACTTGTCAAGGCATAACTGCTGCAAGTAAGCACTGTTCAAGGGAATTTAAAACCTCAGTTCTCAGAGTAACTTCAGAAGAATAACACTCATACACACTGTAAACACCAACACCATCACAAATCAAATTTGACCGACGTCAGAAGTTATCGATACTGAAATTTTCAAAGGTTGAGATAGTATTAATCCTGTCCCTCCGTTTTTTGACATGGGCAAAGAGCAGGATTCCGTGCAGAATTTAAAACCACCACCTCCATTTATAAGTTTATTTATGAAACTTCCTGGCAGATTAAAACTGTGTGCCCGACCGAGACTCGAACTCGGGACCTTTGCCTTTCGCGGGCAAGTGCTCTACCAACTGAGCTACCGAAGCACGACTCACGCCCGGTACTCACAGCCTTACTTCTGCCAGTACCTCGTCTCCTACCTTCCAAACTTTACAGAAGCTCTCCTGCGAACCTTGCAGAACTAGCACTCCTGAAAGAAAGGATATTGCGGAGACATGGCTTAGCCACAGCCTGGGGGATGTTTCCAGAATGAGATTTTCACTCTGCAGCGGAGTGTGCGCTGATATGAAACTTCCTGGCAGATTAAAACTGTGTGCCCGACCGAGACTCGAACTCGGGACCTTTGCCTTTCGCGGGCAAGTGCTCTACCAACTGAGCTACCGAAGCACGACTCACGCCCGGTACTCACAGCCTTACTTCTGCCAGTACCTCGTCTCCTACCTTCCAAACTTTACAGAAGCTCTCCTGCGAACCTTGCAGAACTAGCACTCCTGAAAGAAAGGATATTGCGGAGACATGGCTTAGCCACAGCCTGGGGGATGTTTCCAGAATGAGTTTATTTGCTAATTTAATTTCAACTTCCTTAACAACACAATCCCAATTACTGGAAGCGCATGCTAGAGTCTCTGTATTATTACGAGGGCTATTCGGAAAGTAAGGTCAGATCGGTCGCAAAATAGAAACCACTGTAAATATAAAATATGTTTTATTTGCAACAGTTAGCTACATCTTCAGGTCACTTCTCTATGTAGTCGCCGCTCCGACTTAGACATTTGTCGTAGCGTTGTACCAACTTTCAAATACCCTCGTCATAGAAGGCATCCGCCGGCGTTCTCCGCCAGTTCTCTATGCTCGTCTACAGCTCATTGTCTGTGCCAATGTGAGCAGAGGTGATACCCAGAGGGAGGCAATTAGGGCTAAATAATGGGTGATCAGACTTTCCCATCGAAAACGTTGCAAACTTCTTCAACGCCCCTGCATAGTGCGGCCGAGAACTGGCATGGAGAAGGAAACGCATGCCTTATGTTATTGGGCTGCATAACATCAGGCGCAATGTCTCAACCAGGCCCTCATAAAAGGCGGGAGACACTATTTTCTATGTATCTTTATGTGCTCACTGTGCGCTCAGAACTGAGGAGAGCGAAGTGACGGATCTACAGATATACTGGGGACACTGCCCAACACATAGGTGGAAAGCTTCATAGGATTCTCACTGTGTTTTGTACTTCCCGCCCGATAGGACTTTACTTTCTGAATAGCACACGTATACATACCATTGAATGACCGGTGCCAGGACAATGTTTTGCTGGGGGATTTATTCGGCTGTAATGAGCCTGTGTGCCGCTTGTGCTCAGTATCCCTATCCTCCACAGTCCTCATTCAGTTGATCGTTGCTGATTCTTCTGTCTTTTAGGGCCAGTTTCCCACCGCAATGGCAAGAGAGTGTCCTGAAACTCTGTCTGCTCCTCTGTCCTCTTTGAAAAAGTAACGACGGTGACTTCTTATGCCGAAAATCTTCGGCCACCATTGCTGATTATTTTTATTGAAAATTTAAGAGAGGCGAGTTTCGAACCCAGAACCTTAGACGTTCTGATTACTAATCAAAGATGCTGCCCTAGACCGTGGGGGAACGTAAACCTGGCTGAAAATATAATGAATAGAGAGAATCATATTGTGGTGTCAACGTTAGACACCACGCTAGAGGTTGCGAAAATCGATAGCGGTCCAGCAGTTGCAACCTCTCTGGACTCGCTGGCGCTTGCAGCGCCGCCGTATGCCACGGACAGAGACTGGCAGATTGCACCAGCCGATTCAGCTACAGGTCGTGAGTGAAGTTGGATTAGAATAGCCTTCAGTTCGCTAGGTTCGCAGCCTCTAGTTCGCGCATGTATTACGCATGTAATACAAGAATTGTGTTATCTTGCTTGTTGTATAATCCAGTTAATGTCTGTTAATGAGTCATTTGTATTCAAGAAAGGTAGATGTTATTAGTTATGTTCCTGGAGTGCTGTAGCAGGACAAAGTTAAGCAAAGTATTCCAATACTAATTATTATAGAATGTTCCAGATTCCTACAACCACCCCACTCGTGCTAGCCTCCATAATCCTACTGTAAATCCCAGGGGTACAGATCGAAAATCATCCTGCATTTGTGTGAGGTCATAACATACTGCCGGCCGGAGTGGCCGAGCGGTTCTAGGCGCTACAGTCTGGCACCGCGCGACCGCTACGGTCGCAGGTTCGAATCCTGCCTCGGGCATGGATGTGTGTGATGTCCTTAGGTTAGTTAGGTTTAAGTAGTTCTAAGTTCAAGGTGACTGATGACCTCAGATATTAATTCCCATAGTGCTCAGAGCCATTTGAACCACCATAACATGCTGTTATCGACCTTCACATCACATCTGAGTGGTGATATTTTAGGGACATGGATTAAAAATTCCTCATCAGAAGTAGGCATTAATTTACTATTATTTGGTTTAAGAGACCCTTACTTACTTCAGTCATCTGATTTTTCAAGGTGTACTAATTATTTAGTTATTTTAGATTGACACTCTAATGTTATACATTTTAACTAACTCCTTAAATTATGTTAGATAATCACTTGATAAATAGATTTATTTACTCGATTCAATTTAGGCACTGCTAAATGGAAAGATAGATGTTTCTTGTTTTAATAAAAGTAAGGTTTCACTTACATTGCAGCTACCGTGGAACAGAGAATTTTTTAAAGAGAAGAATAACTATTTATTAGCTTAAACGGTCTGAGGCGCCTTGCCACGGTTAGCGTGGCTCCCCCCGTCCGAGGTTCGAGCATGGGTGTGTGTATTGTCCTTAGCGTGAGTCAGTTTAATTTAGGTTAAGTCGTGTTTAAGCCAAGGGACCGATGACATCAGCAGTTTGTTTCCATATGAACTGACCACAAATTTCCAAAATTAGCTTAAAAATAAATGATAATTCACAAATCCATAGCACATTTCAGTGACATAACCTTACCCAATAACCACTGACAACTATAATATCACTTTGACCTTTTCCTGCTGCCGTATCCTCCAGTTCAGCATCGAAGACACTGGTCTGACGTCTCTGGTAAATTCGTTTCCGACACTTCGTCACTTGTATTTAAATCAGCTTGATTTGCATGCTCAACTGCAAATATAAATCTTCAATCTAGGCGTTCACTTTTCCCTATTTTCTGATATCTGAATTTACCGACGTAGCTGGCCAGTGATGAAAACGCAGTTAGGCATCGCCCAAAAGAACGTCAAATATTTTTTGTATCTTTTAAGGTTAACGTGAAACAAGATTTCCAAGGCAGTGAAATATAGCGCTGGCTGGAAGTTTAAATTAGCCATTACACTTCCCGACGGAGGCGTGACCTAGGGGGCGGGCACGTGCCGTAGCGTGCCGCAGCTTCTGTTATTACTGCGGAACTAAGCAAGCGGAGCCAACTTCGTCCAGGAGACTGAGATACAGCGGCAGACTTGTGCAAGGCGTCCGGGAATAATAACATCGCCGTCCCCCTGACACAATTGCGCGAGGGTGAGCCTTGTAACGGAGCCTTGCTCTTCTCTCCTAATCGGACTTTGTTAAATATTAAGTGATATTCATTACCCCAATCTACTACCACTCTTTCCACCAAGTTACTGTGTATTGCTTTGCAATGTAGCTGAGATACGATAACGAGAACCGACGTAATCACATGGCAAATCTTTTTTGGTATTGGACGTACTACAGACTAAAACACTGGGCACATATTTGATCTCCACTTTTCCGCTTTGACAGTACTCGCTGTTCGATGGTGCTGACTACACTGACCGACTGTCTAATGAGTACAGAATTGTGAGAGATCCTTAGATTTCATGATCTGGAGACACTTTGCTCCTGGCGGAGCCTTAGAAGGAATCAATGATTCATAATTAATTTTGGTATTCCATCCTTCTATGTCATGTTCAAACCCAAAAAACGTTTCACAATCCAGCATGCTACTAATGTCAGTCTTTAGACGATCCACCACGAATCCTCGAAACTACATGCATTGGAAGTGTCGGCGGAAGTACACTAATGCCATTAAAATTGCTACACCAAGCAGAAATGCAGATCATAAACGGGTATTCATTGGACAAATATATTATACTGGAACTGACTTGTGATTACATTTTCACGCAATTTGGGTGCATAGATCCTGAGAAATCAGTACCCAGAACAACCACCTCTGTCCGTGATAACGGGCTTGATACGGCTGGGCATTGAATCAAACAGAGCTTGGATGGCTTGTACAGGTACAGCTGCCCATGCAGCTTCAACACGATACCACAGTTCATCAACAGTAGTGACTGGCGTATTGTGACGAGCCACTTGCTCGGCCACCATTGACCAGACGTTGCAGCAGCCGAACATTTTCTGTACCCAGAAAGGCCTGTACAGGACCAGCAACAGGCGGTCGTGCATTATCCCGCTGAAATGTAGGGTTTCACAGGGATCGAATGAAGCCGCGGTTCGTAACACATCTGAAATGTAACGCCCACTGTTCGAAGTGCCGTCAATGCGAACAAGAGGTGACCGAGACGTGTAACCAATGGCACCCCATACCATCACGCCGGGTGATACGACAGTATGGCGAGGACGAATACACGCTTCTAATTTACGTTCACCGCGATGTCGCCAAACACGGATGCGACCATCATGATGCTGTAAACAGAACCTGGATTCATCCGAAAAAATGACGTTTTGCCATTTGTGCACCCAGATTGGCCGTTGAGTACACCATCGCAGGCGCTCCTGTCGGTGATGCCGCGTCAAGGGTAACCGCTTCCATGGTCTCCGAGCTGATAGTCCATGCTGCTGCAAACGCCCCCATCTGTTGACTCAGGGTTCGAGACGTGACCGCACGATCCGTTACAGCCATGCGGAGAAGATGCCTGTCATCTCGAATGCTAGTGATACGAGGCCGTTGGGATCCAGCACGGCGTTCCGTACTACCCTCCTCAAACCACCGATTCCAAATTCTGCTAACAGTCATTGCATCTCGACCAACGCGAGCAGCAATGTCGCGATACGATAGACCGCAATCGCGATAGGCTACAATCCGACCTTTATCAAAGTCGGAAACGTGATGGTACGCATTTCTCCTCCTTACACGAGGCATCACAACAACGTTTCACCAGGCAACGCCGGTCAACTGCTGTTTGTGTATGAGAAATCGGTTGGAAACTTTCCTCGTGTTAGCACGATGTAAGTGTAGCCACTGGCGCCAACCTTGTGTGAATGCTCTGAAAAGCTAATTATTTGCATATCGCAGCTTCTTCTACCTGTCGGTTAAATTCCGCGTCTGTAGCACGTCATCTTCGTGGTGTAGCAATTTTAATGGCCAGTAGCGTAAGTGCTAACCCTCACTTCAGTAAGAATTAGTCTGACGACGATACGTGCTGTTCCTCCAAATGCAGCATTGCTGGTAAGAATTACTTTGATAGGTACCAGTTGTGACAGTACAGCCCGTCACACCGAGCGGGGTGGCTCAGTCGTTACCACAACGGACCGGCATCGGAGATGAAGACAGTTCAAACCAGCGTGCGGCCATCGAGATTTAGGTTTTCCGTGATTTCCCTAAATCGCTCCAGGGCAATAGCGGGATGTTTCCTTTGAAAGGGCTCAGCCGATTTCGTTTCCCATGCTGACCCAATCCAAGATTGTGCTCCGTCTCTAATAACCACGATGTCAACGGGGTGTTAAACCCAATCTTCCTTCCTTACTTTACAACCCGTCACTATGTACGCGGCAAGTTGAAATTCCCGAGTCTGATCGTCGCGTCTGATGAGCGCGCGACTGTAACTAACTTCTGGGCTGCCGTACCGAAACGTGCACAGGCACAGACATACAGAAAATAGAGCAAATGAATTGCAGCCGTAGAGTGGGTGATTGGATGCATTCGAATGCATTGCTGTACTATACCGTCAAAGTAACATGTTGTTCCATCTCGTACATAAGAATGATACACATGAAGGACTCCCTCCCTCCACCCACAATACATCTGGCACACTAAAGAAGTGATTGGGATTATCATGTGCCGTCACTATTGGTCTTTAGAGTACAAAAATACATGTGATAGGCGTAGCCGGAGGCCATGTGTCCTTGTATTACTGGGGAACCTAGGCAATCTTGTTCCAAATATTGGTAACATACACTACTGGCCATTAAAATTGCTACACCACGAAGATGACGTGCTACAGACGCGAAATTTAACCGACAGGAATAAGATGCTTTCATATGCAAAGATTAGCTTTTCAGAGCATTCACACAAGGTTGGCGTCGGTGGTGACACCTACAACGTGCTAACATGAGGAAAGTATCCAACCGATTTCTCGTACACAAACATCAGTTGGCCGGCGTTGACTGGTGAAACGTTGTTGTGATGCCTCGTGTAAGGAGGAGAAATGCGTACCATCACGATTCCGACTTTGATAAAGGTCGGATTGTAGCCTATCGCGATTGCGGTTTATCGTATCGCGACATTGCTGCTCGCGTTGGTCGAGATCCAATGACTATTAGCAGAATATGGAATCGGTGGGTTCAGGAGAGTAATACGAAACGCCGTACTGGATCTCAACGGCCTTGTATCATTAGCAATCGAGGTGACACGCATCTTATCCACATGGCTGTAACGCATCGTGGAGCCACGTTTCAATCCTTTAGTCAACATATGGGGACGTTTGCAAGACGACAACCATGTGCACGAACAGTTCGACGACGTTTGCTGCAGCATGGACTATCAGCTCGGAGACCATGGCTGCGGCTACCCTTGACGCTGCATCACAGGCAGGAGCACCTGCGATGGTGTACTGAACGACGAACCTGGGTGCACTAATGGCAAAACGTCACTTTTCCGGATGAATCCAGGTTCTTTTTACAGCATCATGATGGTCGAATCCGTATTTGGCGACGTCGCGGTGAACGTCTCGGTCACCTCTTGATCGCATTGACGGCACTTTGAACAGTGGACGTTACATTTCAGATGTGTTACGACCCGTGCCTCTACCCTTCATTCGATCTGTGCGAAACCCTACATTTCAGCAGGATAATAGACGACCGCATGTTGCAGGTCCCGTACGGGCATTTCTGGATATATAGAACGTTCGACTGCTGCCCTGGCCAGCACATTCTCCAGATCTCTCACCAACTGAAAACGTCTGGTCAATGGTGGCCGAGCAACTGGCTCGTCGCAATACGCCAGTCACTACTCTTGATGAACTATGGTATCGTGTTGATGAACTGTGGCGTGTACCTGTACACGCCATCCAAGCTCTGTTTGACTCAATGCCCAGGCGTATGAAGGCCGTTATTACGGCCAGAGGTGGTTGTTCTGGGTACTGATTTCGCAGGATCTATGCACCCAAATTGCGTGAAAATGTAATCACATGTCAGTTCTAGTATATCTGTCCAGTTAATACCCGCTTATCATCTGCATTTCTTTTTGGTGTAGCAGTTGTAGTGGCCAGTAGTGTAAAGTATATCGAAGAAGTTATTCTCTTTATCAGGATGAATTTAAATGTGCTTACATCCGCTACAAAATCGTTTTGCGGGGAGTATTTCGCTATCTGCGGATCTGTAGCACTTGTAACGCTGGAAATGCATATCCTCCTATTTCCATCTATTGTACAATAAATTTTTTTCCTTATTTTGTTACCTGAAGATACGACATTTCTGTGTCTTTATATATTGTAATTGTTTTACTATTTGTATATATATATATATATATATATATATATATATATATATATATATATATATATATATTCCTGGAAATGGAAAGAAGAACACATTGACACCGGTGTGTCAGACCCACCATACTTGCTCCGGACACTGCGAGAGGGCTGTACAAGGAATGATCACACGCACGGTACAGCGGACACACCAGGAACCGCGGTGTTGGCCGTCGAATGGCGCTAGCTGCGCAGCATTTGTGCACCGCTGCCGTCAGTGTCAGCCAGTTAGCCGTGGCATACGGAGCTCCATCGCAGTCTTTAACACTGGTAGCATGCCGCGACAGCGTGGACGTGAACCGTATGTGCAGTTGACGGACTTTGAGCGAGGGCGTATAGTGGGCATGCGGGAGGCCGGGTGGACGTACCGCCGAATTGCTCAACACGTGGGGCGTGGGGTCTCCACAGTACATCGATGTTGTCGCCAGTGGTCGGCGGAAGGTGCACGTGCCCGTCGACCTGGGACCGGACCGCAGCGACGCACGGATGCACGCCAAGACCGTAGGATCCTACGCAGTGCCGTAGGGGACCGCACCGCCACTTCCCAGCAAATTAGGGACACTGTTGCTCCTGGGGTATCGGCGAGGACCATTCGCAACCGTCTCCATGAAGCTGGGCTACGGTCCCGCACACCGTTAGGCCGTCTTCCGCTCACGCCCCAACATCGTGCAGCCCGCCTCCAGTGGTGTCGCGACAGGCGTGAATGGAGGGACGAATGGAGACGTGTCGTCTTCAGCGATGAGAGTCGCTTCTGCCTTGGTGCCAATGATGGTCGTATGCGTGTTTGGCGCCGTGCAGGTGAGCGCCACAATCAGGACTGCATACGACCGAGGCACACAGGGCCAACACCCGGCATCATGGTGTGGGGAGCGATCTCCTACACTGGCCGTACACCACTGGTGATCGTCGAGGGGACACTGAATAGTGCACGGTACATCCAAACCGTCATCGAACCCATCGTTCTACCATTCCTAGACCGGCAAGGGAACTTGCTGTTCCAACAGGACAATGCACGTCCGCATGTATCCCGTGCCACCCAACGTGCTCTAGAAGGTGTAAGTCAACTACCCTGGCCAGCAAGATCTCCGGATCTGTCCCCCATTGAGCATGTTTGGGACTGGATGAAGCGTCGTCTCACGCGGTCTGCACGTCCAGCACGAACGCTGGTCCAACTGAGGCGCCAGGTGGAAATGGCATGGCAAGCCGTTCCACAGGACTACATCCAGCATCTCTACGATCGTTCCATAGGAGAATAGCAGCCTGCATTGCTGCGAAAGGTGGATGTACACTGTACTAGTGCCGACATTGTGCATGCTCTGTTGCCTGTGTTTATGTGCCTGTGGTTCTGTCAGTGTGATCATGTGATGTATCTGACCCCAGGAATGTGTCAATAAAGTTTCCCCTTCCTGGGACAATGAATTCACGGTGTTCTTATTTCAATTTCCAGGAGTATATATATATATATATATATATATATATATATATATATATATATATATATGCATTTATGTTGGTTTGTTTCGTAAATACTATTTGTATTTTTACGCTGCGTCTTGCCTAGGGAAAACTATGCTACCGAACGAATACATCGATAGGTCGTGTGGAGAACCAAAGTGTTTAGGATCTTTGGCAGTGTTAACTCTGCCGCGTAGAGCGCGGGCAGAGGGAGAGTCTGGCTGGAGTAGGCCGGTGGAGCAGGTGTGTTGTGTGACGCTCCCGCGAGTTGCCGCGCTTTCGGGGTTGGGCAGCATGTAATTGCGCTCGACTTGCTGTGATAGTTTCTGACATGGTGTCGCGGACGGGAAGCATTAGCTGGCGCACATCAAGAGCCCGTTTCGCCTGGTGACCGTGTCGAGAAGAAGGCGCGCCAACATCCAGCTTCTGCAACAGCGACGGCTGACAATGAGTGACTGTTGCCACCTCCTCGATCGACGGCTTCAAACCTTCAATCAACCAACAAGGAAGACTGGAAGCACGTAAAGTTTTAGAACTGTATGGCAGGCCTCAACTTTTCAAACTGTTCCATTTTCGTAACTATAATTACAACAACTTAGCATGAACATTTGTTGCTCCTTGTCCCAATTGCATTACCAAGCAGGGTCCCTTCCTTTTCCGGAATGAACCCGAGTGTCGTTGAAATTCAAACGCCAGCATTAAAATAATATTATTCCATTTCACTGCTTTAATTTTAAAGTTCAGTTAAATAGCTGGCTACAATATTTAGATTACACAAGCACGAATTACGAGTGTGAGTTTTGTTACCATATTTTAGCTTACCTGTGACTACAGCTCAGCATGGTACGTACTAAATTTTCCTATTGTTAATTGTTCAGAATCATTAAATTCAAGTTCAAAGTTAAATCTCTTATTTCTAAATTGCGTAGATTCAAGTAGCTTTTGAAATGATTGTTGAGGTAGCCCACGACTAACCTTATTTTATTGAATTTCGTAGTGCTTCAGAAACAAAGCTCACTGTTAATTTCAGTCACTAAATTAACTTTCAGTTTTCCGGTTTTATTAATTCTTTTGCTAAATTAAGTCAGAGTGTAGCGAAATTTATTACTTCTGGCAAACTTTCAGTTTTCACACTACACATGTCAACCTTCACTTGCCACGCTTATAGTGCTAATTATATGTGCAATAACCTTTCTTTTTCAGTTACAATAGTAATTTTCCATAGGACTGGCGACCGTGATTTCCCCCAAATCTCAAATATCTAATTAACTCCAATTAATTGTTAACGTGACGACCACACATTTACTTTCTTTATTAATTTTACCCTTTTCTCAAAATTAATTTCCACCAATTTCATTTGCATTTTTCCTTTCATTTAGATGTAACCCTTTCCTCCCTCTTTACCGACAGATTAACTTCGGTGACGATTGCTTTCCCCAAATTTCCATTAGGTACACGCGGTTTAATTTTTCCATGTCATTAAAGTCGGTAAGTGAGGGGGAGGTCACACACTGTCTAAAATAACGTAGAAGTGGTTGAAGTCGAAACTTCACGATGGATAATATGCGTGCAGAGTCTCTATGTCTACGTGTGTAGAGCTTTCAGCGGTGGATGATTGCGGTTCAAATGGTTCAAATGGCTCTGAGCACTATGGGACTTAACATCTGAGGTCATCAGTCCCCTAGAACTTAGAACTACTTAAACCTAACTAACTTAAGGACATCACACACATCCATGCCTGAGGCAGGATTCGAAACTGCGACCGTAGCGGTCACGCGGTTCCAGACTGTAGCGCCTAGAACCGCTCGGCGAGGATTGCGGTATGGACTTATAACTCGCTAACTGTCCGTCTATAAATGACGCTGCACAGTTAGCTGCTACCTGTAGTCGTCACACTGTGAACTAACGAATAAGTTATGACTGGTGTAATAAAAATAAATACCCGGAAGCTATAGTTCTTAGATATCCCGACAGGGTTTTGGTTATGTATCAGAATTGGCAGGAGTAAA
This sequence comes from Schistocerca nitens, assembly GCF_023898315.1. Taxonomy (NCBI): domain Eukaryota; kingdom Metazoa; phylum Arthropoda; class Insecta; order Orthoptera; family Acrididae; genus Schistocerca; species Schistocerca nitens. The sequence goes on from NC_064614.1 coordinate 29,019,283, forward strand.
CAGAAATAACGAAGCCCATGTGGTAAGCAATAAGAGCATACACTTCCCGAAAAAAGCTGAGGAGCAACAAACATCAACTCTGTACACATGTTAACTCCCTGTCTGAGATCTCTACACGATGGAGTGGAAGTCCAATGAATACGTAGAACTGTTAGCATTCATTTGAGCTTCCATCAAGTGCGGCACTATATGAGTCGGCAGACATGCTCTCTGATGGGCAGGAGGAGGAGCAGTCTAGCGCTACTCCAAACTTTAACACGGTTAGTGTCTGGCCGCAAACTAATCATGGTCTCGTCAGCAAACAGGACATTACTCCATCCTGCAACGGTCCAATGTTGATGTGCAAGAGCCCAGGTCCCTCGATTGCGTCGTATCCGTCGGTTCGGTGCAAAACGTGTCATTGGTCGTCTGGAAGGAAGACCACTCTGATGCCACCCTCTATGCCCTGTTTGGTCTGAGATACGAGTCCTTTTGCAGGGGAGAAGTCATTTCCAATATGAAACTTTCCTGGCAGATTAAAACTGTGTGCCGGACCGAGACTCGAACTCGGGACCTTTGCCTTTCGCGGGCAAGTGCTCTATCACTGAGCTACAAAAGCACAACTCGCGCCCCGTCGTGGGCATGAGTCGTGCTTGGATAGCTCAGATGGCAGAACACTTGCTCGCAAAAGGTAAAGGACCCGAGTTCGAGTCTCGGTCCGGCACACAGTTTTAATCTGCCAGGAACGTTTCATAACAGCGCACACTCCGCTGCAGAGTGAAAATCTCATTCTCATTTCCAATATCTCTGGCAGTTGATGCTGGGCGCCTGCAAACCGACAGTTGGAGGGAATGATCCTCCATTGGTGTTGTCATACAAGGACGAGACCTGCAAGGTCTATCGTTCACGTTTGCCGTCTCTCTGTACTTTTCTTTACACCCGAGGAATATCACTTTGATTGGCATGCAGCTGACTGGCAACATCTTCCTGTTGATGACCTACTGAAAGTAGAGCGACGATCCTAGTCTATCAAAGTGCTGTATGCCTCTACGTGGCATGTTACTGCAGTGCTCAACACAAACTGAATCAAGCTCTGTTGACACTGGACTGCTCGCGATGTTCCACTGCTGCAGCGGTATGTTTACATGACTGGTAAATGGCCACGAAGCACGCCAGTAGTAAACACAGACCAGTATATGGGCTCCAACTGGATAATACGTGAAGTGCCTAGGTCAAGAGACCACTAGTATCGTAAACTGCATTTTACGAAGTATTCCAAACTTTTGTTAGGTAGTGTACATGTGCAACAATCTGTAAACCTGAAAAACAAAAACAGAAAGGAAACTAAAATGAACCTTTATTAAATAACGGTGGTGCCGGTTGTATTATATGGTAGTGAGACGTAGTTATGTCGAAGAACGAGTGAAGGAGCTGAAATGAGATTTGTCAGGGCAGTCTAAATCTGCACGCTGAAGGACAATTATTAAACACAATTTAGGAAGCAAAATAAAAATATTAAGGCAATTGTTGTAACTATTTAGAATGAATGCTCCAAGATAGTGGAGCCGGTCCGTAGTCGATCCCAAAGATTTGCTTCTTCCACATGGTTGCCTGGTATCGTTGTCCGCTAGGGAACGGGCGAATCGTGCCACCCATAGTTACAAGACGGTAAGCATTCCGGCTGGGGGAGAACCTTGGCTGAAGTGTCAACCACTCTCGAATGCTTTCCTTTCAGTCGATGAAGAGGTACCAGGCCTATTGCGGTGTGGTGCCTGTACTGTGGCACCATGTGCTGTGTATCCATTGCCACACTGAACTGGATATGGGGCCGACCGATATATCCACGGTGTGCAGTGGAGTTCATGGTACGAAATAGAATAAACATAAATGGAGGCGTGTCCTAAACCCTTCTGCCACAGTTGTCCAGCGCTTGCGGTGGATTGGTAACCTATTTGCGTGCGCTACACTGCTCCATTTTGAAACAGTGAGCGTAGACTAATTTGCCCCCTTCGTGAGATAACTGGTGGAAATTGGTGCTCTGCTTGAACGCCGTCAGTGTTACGCTTTAATTATAATGACCTATCAGGAAGTTGCTTCCGTGTAATGTTATGGTACCCTGCTGTGCTGCCTGGGCAGCGTTAATGGTTTTGAAAAAAAATTTGTTGTTCCTTTTGAAAGCATAAGGCAGCACTACCACGCCCCGTAAAACTTATTTGTCTGTTGCAATTTAGATCATATTTTGTCTGATTTAATTCACAAGTCTGCCTACTCGAAATATGTTTAAGAACAAAGCGGCTAACAGATAGTGCAGCCACTTAAAATTTTAGGTCAGAGCCGTTAATTTCAGTTGCTGTAATCGCGGGCTCGGTTTAAAGTTTCGTTTGTTTTATAGATTTTTTTATGCTCGTGATAATCTCTGTAATTTTGGGCTGTCTATGTCTTTTATCAAGTTCAAGTAGTGTTAATTATTTGTCCATTTGTTGGTAATAAGTCACATATACTCCCGAGCTCGGGTGGGTTTTCTTTTAAAGGGTGTTTTATATTAAAACAAAACTTTACTGAAATCTTTCGTGTGTGGCAATGGTTTTATTTTATGTGTGTTTGAGAAATTCCTGTCCATATTGTTGCGAACTACTGTGTAAAGTTGATTTCAGGCTGCCGGTGTTGACATTCAGTAAGGGACGGTGCTGGTTGCATCTGCAACCATAATAATTTGTTAAATGCAGCGTTGTAATGATTACATGAGTTGCCTTTTTAATTAATGTTATAAACATTTTATATAATACATTTTTAAATTCACAGTTCACTTCTTCTAGCCAGTATCTTTAAGCACCTTACACTACCAAGCCTTAGTGTTTATTTGTGTGTCATCTTCTGCTTACTGCTGTGTTTCTGTTTATACGTCTGCTCTTTGTACTGACTAATTCTGTTTTGCTTATGATTAATTGAAATAATTAAGCAATTTTAGTAGAACAATGTAACCAAAACACAATGTAATGTGATTCTAAAGCTTAAATTAAACCGATCACATCCCAATAGTCTGCCTAGAGCAGCCGCGAAGTATTAGTCCAGAGGACAGTGAAGTATACAGGGTGAAAAGTATTTAAACCGACAAACTCTGGGAGATTGTAGGGGACATCAAAACAAATATTTTTCCCTAATGTCATTTTTTCCTATGAGGATTATTGAAACCAGTGGAGATCATATTACGCTCTTCAGTTGTTAGAGGCCGCATTACGGTTGTTAAGAGGGCGTATTACGCTCTTCAGTTGTAGGCAACTGCTGTCCACCAGTGTAGTAGTGCATTGTCTCTGTTTACTAATGGATCGATACACCTGGAGTGAGTACACTGATATGGTTGGTAAGTACTACGTAACACACCACAACGGACGAGCTGTACAGCGGGTTTATTAACAACAATATCCTAATCGCCGTATCCCGCATCATACGACCTTTGCTGCTGTGTACCAACGTCTGCGTGAGACCGGGTCATTTACCTGGATAGGGGCGCCGTCGCACAGCAAGAACTCTGCAATTTGAGGAAGTTGCAGGAAGACGTCCCGTTCGCTACGATACAACGCATTTGGTTCGAACATGACGGGGTGCCGGCACATTTCACTCGTCGTGTGCGTCGATTGCTGGACCGACGGTTCCCAGAAACGTGGATTGGCAGAGGTGGTCCTGTATCATGGCCTGCTCGATCCCCAGATATGTCCCCTCTGGACTTCTTTGTGTGGGTAGAGATGCGCAACCTTGTTAAGGCAGCTCCTGCTGCATCAGAAGAGGATCTGGTTGCCCGGATAGTAGCAGCAGCAGGAACAATTCAGGATACTCCTGGGGTTTTTGCCCGTGTCAGACAGAACATGATCCGACGGTTTAACCTTTGTTTACGTGTCAATGGAGGCATTTTTGAAAATCCACTGTAATTGAAATTGGGTTGTGTTAATGTGTTGTCTCTTGGTCATAAAAAAATGGAAAAGTGTTTGTTGGTTTAATTAATTTGCCGCCAGATAAATCTTCCTCTGCCGGTTTAAATACTCCTCATAGGAAAAAATGACATTAGGGAAAAATATTTGTTTTGATGTCTCCTACAACCTCCCAGAGTTTGTCGTTTTAAATTCTTTTCACCCTGTATAATTTAAACATATTTTTGGGGTGATCTACCTCAGAACTATATAACTACACTCAGTCTCGTCGACATATCATCGTTACTGATTTACCAGCTTTTGCTCCTGTACTCCTCATTGGTGATATGGACATTTTGAGTAGCGTCCTTTAAATGTTCGACAAGCCAGTGCGGAGCAGTATTATTATAACTGGAGCATCTTCTCTCATGGCGGCAAGATTGGTGTGTATGTATATTGCTAGGAGATCTAAGACTCTGAGGATGACGGCTAGTTAATGTCGATACAGGTCATGAAATGAGCTATTTCAAAGAAACTAACTTGGCTTCTAATATTATATAAATGGGCAGTGAAGTGTCTGATGTCCAAGGACTGTGCAGCCTACTCCATGTGTAAGTAGGCTGTTTAGGTTTTTATGTTGGTAACGCCACGTAGCGCTCTATATGAAAATCACTGACTGTGCTGTGTGAAGGCTGTGGTTGGTTTGCATTGTTGGAGTATATGTTATTGTAGTGTTGGGCAGTTGGCTGTTAACAGCGCGTAGCGTTGCGCAGTTGGAGGTGAGCCGCCAGCAGTGGTGGATGTGGGGAGAGAAAATGGCGGAGTTTTGAGAGCGGATGATCTGGACGTGTGTCCATCAGAGACAGTAAATTTGTAAGACTGAATGTCATGAACTGCTATATATATTATGACTTTTGAACACTATTAAGGTAAATATATTGTTTGTTCTCTATCAAAATCTTTCATTTGCTAACTATGCCTATCAGTAGTTAGTGCCTTCAGTAGTTTGAATCTTTTATTTAGCTGGCAATAGTGGCATCCGCTGTATTGCAGTAGTTCGAGTAACGAAGATTTTTGTGAGGTAAGTGATTCGAGAAAGGTATAGGTTAATGTTAGTCAGGGCCATTCTTTTGTAGCGATTATTGAAAGTGAGATTGCGTTGCGCTAAAAATATTGTGTGTCAGTTTAGTGTTGATCAGAATAGGTAAAGAGCGAAAAGTCTGAGTACGTTCAGTTCTGCTCAGCTGTTTGAAAATCAAATAATGTAAGAGGTTTATCAGCACAGTAATTCATTAATTTTTCTAAGGGGACGTTTCAAATGGTTCAAATGGCTCTGAGCACTATGGGACTCAACTGCTGTGGTTATCAATCCCCTAGAACTGAGAACTACTTGAACCTAACTAACCTAAGGACATCACACACATCCATGCCCGAGGCAGGATTCGAACCTGCGACCGTAGCAGTCGCACGGTTCCGGACTGCGCGCCTAGAACCGCGAGACCACCGCGGCTGGCGGGGACGTTTCACATGAAGCGAAGAAGATGATGAAACCGAATATCTGTTCAACATATACGTGGAGGGACCGATTCCCACAATTAATTTTGCCAATTAGGAAACCCGTAAGTATGTCGCAAGTACGTGTTTTCATTGCTAGTTGTAGGAACAGTGCGTGTGTGTATAGCCGGGTCGTATACAATAAGCGGTGTGCGCGCGCTGGCTGCGGCCTGTGGTCCCCTGGACCGCCGTCACGTCAGTGACAGGCGCTCGTCAGGCCAGCGGACAGCCGGTCCGGCGTGCGGGTGTCAGGCAGCACAGCACAGTACGCGCGAGATGCGCGCGACGCCACGCTGGTGCGTTGTTCCCCCAAAACCACTGCGACCGCGGACACGGGCTCCGGCGCAGTGCTTGCCGAGCGCCAGACAGCGACACGCGCAGCGTAGCGCCTGATTTCCCACGAGCCCGCACAACGCGCGGCCCGCGCCGGCAATGGCCGTGTTTACTGTGACAGACTGCAGCCGGCTCGCCGTCTCTAATACCTGCGTTCACACGCGCGCTTATCCGCACTTATCCCTGTTGCGAATTACGCGAAACAGCGATAGAAGACCGCTACCGAAAACGCCAACGAAATCTACTGACTAGTTTGCGGACTATACTCTCACCGGCTGGGCATCCGGGCATGACTCACTTTCTCAGTGACAAATCCGTCTTTTTTTACGTTGTTGTTGATGTAAGTTCCAACACATCCGTGATCTGTAGTTCCTAGATAGCAATATAAGGGCTTGGATACTCTTTCATTTGTGCCGTGATGTGGACCTTTATAGGCCAAGGAGGTCCGTAAGTCTCCCCCAAGTATTTGTTCATTTAATTGTACACTACTGGCCATTAAAATTGCAACACCAACAGGAAATGCAGACGATAACCGGGTATTCATGGGACAAATATATTATACTAGAACTGACATGTGATTACATTTTCACGCAGTTTGGATGCATAGATCATGAGAAATCAGTACCCAGAACAACCACCTCTGGCCGTAATAGTGGCCTCGATACGCCTGGACATTGAGTCAAACACAGCTTGGATGGCGTGTATAGGCACAGCTGCCCATGCAGCTTCAACACGATACCACAATTCATCAAGAGCAGTGCTGGCGTATTGTGACGAGCCAAGCGCTCGGCCACCATTGACCAGACGTTTTCAATTGGTGACACATCTCGAGAATATGCTGTCCAGGGCAGCAGTCGAACATTTTCTGTATCCAGAAATGCCCGTACAGGACCTGCAACATGCTGTTGTGCATTATCCTGCTGAAATGAAGGGTTTCGCAGGGATCGAATGAAGCGTAGAGCCACGTGTCGTAACACATCTGAAATGTAACGTCCAGTGTTCAAAGTGCCGTCAATGCGAACATGAGGTGACTCAGACGTGTAACCAATGGCACTCCATACCATCACGCCGGATGATACGGCAGCATGGCGATGACGAATACACGCTTCCAATGTGCGTTCACCTGATGTCGCCAAACACGGATGCGATCATCATGATGCTGTAAACAGAACCTGGATTCATCCGAAAAAATGACGTTTTGCCATTGGTGCACCCAGGTTCGTCGTTGAGTACACCATCGCAGGCGCTCCTGTCGGTGATGCCGCGTCAAGGGTAACCGCAGCCATGGTCTCCGAGCTGATAGTCCATGCTGCTGCAAACGTCGTCGAACTGTTCGTGCAGATGGTTGTTGTCTTGCAAACGTCCCCATCTGTTGACTCAGGGATCGAGACGTGGTTGCACGATCCGTTACAGCCACGCGGATAAGATGCCTGTCACCTCGACTGCTAGTGATACGAGGCCGTTGGGATCCAGCACGGCGTTCCGTATTACCCTCCTGAACCCACCGATTCCATATTCTGCTAACAGTCATTGGATCTTGACCAACGCGAGCAGCAATGTCGCGATACGATAAACCGCAATCGTGATAGGCTACAATCCGACCTTTATAAAAGTCGGAAACGTGATGGTACGCATTTCTCCCCCTTACGCGAGGCATCACAACAACGTTTCACCAGGCAACGCCGGTCAACTGCTGTTTATGTATGAGAAATCGGTTGGAAACTTTCCTCATGTCAGCACGTTGTAGATGTCGTCACCGGCGCCAACCTTGTGTGAATGCTCTGAAAAGCTAATCATTTGCATATCACAGCATCTTCTCCCTGTAGGTTAAATTTAGCGTCTGTAGCACGTCATCTTCTTGGTGTAGCAATTTTAATGGCCAGTAGTGTATATGTTTCACATTCTTTGTGTTTAGTGATTTTGTTCCAAAGAGCGACGATTTTATATCTGTCCCAGGCTTCTACGTCCATGCCACCGACGTCCTGGACATGTCCGTATGTGCGTCTAAGACGATCTAGTCGTTGGCGTGTCGTGGGTTGTTCGCTTCTGTATCACCTGGTCTATAGTTTCCACACTGTTCTCCCCATGTAAATCTATTATCGCGGCGTATCTGGATTCCCTCAGGATCGACCTGAGGCACATGTTCCACACGAATTCTCGTCCTTTGTGTTTCACTGCTCAGACTCCGTACAATATTGTTGATTGAACAGTAGCTTGTATAATCGCACTTGTCTGCGCAGGAATCTAAGTGCTTATAAATACTGCAGCAGTTGTTTCATCGTCACTGGTACAGATACCTTCTGTGTAAACATTCGTTATGTATGGAATGTAGTTACTACCTGCCTTCGAATATTTATGTGAAAATTCTTAAAAAGTTTTAAATAATCAAACGTTCTTAACACGATACATCTTTATTCTTTATGTACACATATCTCTAGCCCTTTTCCCTGGAGTGCTCCGAATTGTACTTTGTAACACGGCCATGTGTAACGTAACTACACTGCCAGAAAAAAATTAGTACATCCTTTTAGAGGTTTCCAGTTCACTCAGGATTTATTGTTACAACAATGTTCATGGAATATATAAATAATTACGTTTACAGATCAATAGGACAAGCGGTTCCGAGGTACCAGGTATTGACTCACGCTGGAACAGCCATATTAGTACATGGTGTAGCCCCCATGGGTGCCAGTGCAGCCGCTGACACTCGTATCCAGTCGATCGCACAGGTGGCGAATACTGTCCTGGGATACGTTTTGACACACCTCCGCGACCTGTTTACGTAGTTCTTTAAGAGTTGCTGGCTGACAGGTCGCACGAGTCACTTCTAGTCCCATCGTATCCCAGCGTGCTCGACTGGCGACAAGTACGGAGACAGTGATGACCAGGGAAGTTGCTGTACGTCTTGTAGTGTGTGGATGAGCACCATCCTGTTGGAACAACAAATCACCTTTCCGTTGCAAGAACTGCAAAAGAATGGTTGTAACGACATTCTGCACGTCCCGAGCGCTGGTTAGCATCCCATCCAGAAACACCAGAGGTGAACGAGAGTTGTAGCTTATCGCACCCCACACCATAAGGCCTGGGGTGGGACCCGTTGTTCTTGGACGAATGCACTCTACGAGACAGATCTCACCAGGTGTACGTTATAAGCGCGAACGACCATAAATGGTGTAGCAGACAGAATCTGCTTTCATTTCTGAAGACCTCGTCACGCCAGTCCATGTTCCAGGTGATAGATGCTGTGGCATGAGTGTATGGCTGGCTAGAGGTGTGCGTGCCCGTAATAAACAGTACGCAACAGTTCTTTTTGACACGTTTGGGCTCACAAGCCGTCCTATTGTGCTGTAGTAGCTGTACGATCTGCCACTGCAGCGTTACATTACGACGTGTAGTGGTTAATAAAAAAGAAAAAAAGAAAAGGTTGAAAATGTGGGAAGAAATGGTGAATAAAAAAGGGGTTTTAAAATCATTAATGACTTTGAAAAAGGGGTAAGAATGAAATGCAAACCGGACTTCGTATTACAGAAAAGTTATCGGACTTCGTGATTCGGAAAAGCTATTGTTGGGGTGGTCCTTGTGGCGTTTCTGAGCAAACGTCAAACCAATTTCCACTACAAAAATTATTTGAAAGAGAACAGAGAATAACGAAATGTGATTAACAGGGGGAAATGGCGTAGATAAGAGTTCATTCTTTACCATGTTAACATGTCTTCTCTCTTGCGGCGTCCAGGTCTCGTTCTCCAAAAATCTCCTGCTTCATTTCTGCGTGAAAAGTCGTAGCTGCTCCGAAATCTTGCAGTAAATTTCATTGTCCAGGAATTATTAATGTCAACAAATTAAAACCATCTTGGTATTGAATGCACTGTATTTTACGTTGCTGCTTCCATCCTCCAAATTTCGTACAAACTTCCACAATACGTCTGCACATCAATAAGTTTTTTCGTCTTAATCCGACCAAGAGTAGCTAATAAGTAAGTTAAGCTTCCGCTCTCAAGAGACAAGATCGGGTAGAAAACAAAAAGGGTTACAATTTTTGTACTTTCATTTTCTTATATATTTTCTCTGCCGTGGAGCGCTCATACAGCTGCGACGGTATAATTTATATCTGAGGGAACTAGTGTAGCGCGGCGAAATTCAAAGTCCCGCTACAGACGATTCTGGAGAGCGCCTGGCCAGAACCTGTTCCACGGTTTGAGAATGTTCACGTGACCACTGGTCCAACATTACACACAACCGACGCTGTACGTTCAACTTGTGTGGAAATCTGCGAAAGGACCATCCCGTCACTAGAAACGCCACAATTTGACCCCTCTCAAACTCGCTCAGTTGGCTGCAGGATACACGGGTGCTTTTCTGAGGCATGGTTACCTACTTGCTTCACACGTTTGTATCACACTGGGTCATCTACCTGTGAGGACTCCCTACCAAAGGGTAAACACAGATGACGCTGTGGTAGCCACTACGCTATCTGTCGGTGAATAACGCTGAAATCGTTATCAGGACATCCACTAACGCCCGGAGGTATATTCCGTAATCGGATTCAACTTCCCGTCGTCTTTCGAGGCGTATTAATTTTTTTCCGACAATTTATGAAAGCGCGTGGCAAACAGCGTGCTGTAATTTAGTTCCAGGGTCGAACGTTTCGTCCACATATGGAGCACCCTTCCTTCAGCATAACAAAGCCATACCACACACCCAGTGCTGCAACACCTACAACCGTTTGATGCCTTGCGTCCACTGTCATTGACCACCGGCCATACAGTCTGGACTTGGCACCATCCGGTATCCATCTGCTTCCAAACCTTAAAGAACACCTTCTAGGCCTTCAGTTTAACGGTGATGAAGCGCTGCAGGCAGAGGTGAGGCTGTGGCTTCGCCAACAAAGTGAAACATTGTACAGTGACGATATCAACAAACCGGTCTCTCACTGGGAGAAATATGCTCGTCGCCAGGGTGGCTATGCTGAGAAATAAATATGCAGACATAAAGGACAAAGACTTAGTACGTTAACAACATTTTTTAATTTAAACAAATTTTAAGGCTTTTCACATCAAAAATTCGGAGGAATTACTTTTCAGCTCTCGTAGTACACACCATGCCAGTTTGGCAAGTATTGCATCCCGTCTTCAGAGCAACACCATTAGCTTAGCTTATCATTGATAAACTTTTACCCTGACTTGTAACCCAGCACTTTAGCCGTTCTTTGATTTCCAACATTGCTTCTCTGATGTGTATAGTGAAGAGTAGGGGGCGAAAGGCTGCATCCCTTTCTTATATCCGGCCGGGGTGGCCGAGCGCTTCTAGGCGCTTTAGTCTGGAACCGCGCGACCGCTACGGACGCAGGTTCGAATCCTGCCTCGGGCGTGGATGTGTGTGATGTCCTTAGGTTACTTAGGTTTAGTTAGTTCTACGTTCTAGGGGACTGATGACCTCAGATGTTAAGTCCCATAGTGCTCAAAGCCATTTGAAGCATTTTTGAACCTTTCTTAAACTTTTTAATCCGAACACTTCGTTCTTGGTCTTCCATTTATATTCTCAAGCCACGATCTGTATAGTATCTGGATATTTTTGACCACAAACACCAAGACTAATCAATAAAAAAAACGGAATTGAATACTTCGAGGTATATTTTCGAAATGGAAATATATGCACGGCAAACTTGACATAAATAAAATAATTAACGTATTCAGTATTCTGTAACAAAGTGTACAGTTCCCAGGAAAATATTTGCAATAAAAGTTTAATAAATTTCTTTCTTTATTTAAAAGAAACTCTTCAATTTCAGTAACTTTAAGACAAAAAACGAACAATAATAATTAATCTGCGACAACTGTTGCGGAAGACAACCATGCAAAAAACGTATCACTCAACATATTGAGACTAAAGCCAAGTTGTCAGACATAACAGTTCACTTTCCACACAATAACTTCACGAGATAGTGACGTTCGGAATACTGGTTGAAGTTACTCGATAAGTCGCTCGTATTTAGCAGGTTCAACAAGTGCTACTCAGTGGGGGCCATATTGCTGCAAAGATTGTCAGCGCTTACATTCGTGTGTGGTTCGGCTTCTACCAGTTTTTCCATTCGTTTGTAAAGATTTCGTGTTAGTATTTTGCAACCGTTAATTGTTAACCTGATACTTCGGTAATTTTTACACCTGTAAACACCTGCTTTCTTTGAGTTTGGAATTACTGTATTCTTCTTTAAGTCTGAGGGTATTTCGATGTTCTCATACATCTTGCTCACCGAGTGGAAGAGTTATGTCATGGCTGGCTTTCCCAAGGCTATCAGTAGTTCCAATAGAATGTTTTCTATCCCCGGTCTTACGTCTTTCAATGCTCTGTCAGATTCTTCAAGCAGTATCATATCTCACATTTCATCTTCATCTACGTCCTCTTCCATTTCCATAATACTGTCCTCAAGTACATCGCCCTAGCATAGATCCTCTATTTACTCCCTCCACCTTTCTGCTTTCCCTTCTTTGTTTAGGATTGGTTTTCCATCCGCGCTCTTGATATTCATACAAGTGGTTCTCTTTTCTCCAAAGGTCTCTTTAATTTTCCTGTAGGCAGTGTCTATCTCACCCCTAGTGATACATGCTTCTACATCCTTCCATTTGTCCTCAAGCCATCGCTGCTTAGACATTTTGCACTTCCCGCCGATCTCATTCATTGAAACGTTGGTATTCCTTTGACCTGCTTCATTTACTGCGTTTTCACATTTTCTACTTTCATCAATTAAATTCAATATCTCTTCTGTTACCCAAGCGTTTCTACTAGCCCTCTTCTTTGTACCTACCTGATCCTCTGCTGCCTTACTATTTCACCTTTCAAAGCTACCCATTCTTCTTCTACTGTATTTCTTTCCCCTGTTCTTGTCAATCGTTCCCTAATACTCTCTCTGAAACCCTCTATAACCTCTGGTTTTTTCAGTTTATGCAGGTCTCATCTCCTTAAATTCCGACCTTTTTTATAATTTCTTCATTTTCAATCTACAGTTCATAACCGATACACTTTGGTCAGAGTCCACATCTGCCCCTGTGAATGTCTTACAATTTAAAACATGGTTCCCAAATCTCTTTCTTATCATTATATAATCTATCTGAAACCTTCCAGTGTCTCCAGGGTTCTTCCATGTATACAACCTACTTTCATGATTCTTAAAGCAAGTATCAGCTATGATTAAGTTACGCTCTGTGCAAAATCCTACCAAGCATCTCCCCCTTTCATTCCTCACTCCATATTCACCTATTACTTTTCCTTCTCTTCCTTTTCCTACAATCGCATTCCAGTCCCCCATGACTATTAAATTTTTTCGTCTCCATTTAGTATCTAAATAATTTCTTTTATCACATCACACATTTCTTCAACCTCTTCAATATCTGCGGAGCTAGTTGGCATATGAACTTGTACTACTGTGGTAGGCGTGCGCTTCGTGTATATCTTGGATACAATAATGCTTACACTATGCTCCTCATAGTAGCGTATCCGCGTTCCTATTCTTTTATTCATTATTAAACCCACTCCGGCTTTACCGTTATTTCATATTGTATTTATAACCTTGTATTCACCTGACCAGAAGTCTTGTCTCTCCTGCCACCGAACTTCACTAATTCCCAGTATATCTAACTTTAACCTATCCATCCCCCTTTTTAAATTTTCTAACCTACCTGCCCGATTAAGGGATCTGACATTTCATGCTCCGACCCACAGAACGCCAGATTTGTTTCTCCTGACGACGACGTCCTCCTGAGTAGTCCCCGCCCGGAAATCGGAATGGGGGACTATTTTACCTCCGGAATATTTTACCCAAGAGGACGCCATCCATTATTCAACCATACCTTAAAGCTTTAGTTTGCTCTTGCTTCCAGCTGTTCGCAGTACCAGCGCAGCAGGGCCGTTTTGGTTGTGTTACAAGGCCAGATCAGTGAACCATCCAGACTGTTGCCCCTGCAACTACTGAAAAGGCTGCTGCCCCTCGTCAGGAACCACACGTTTGTCTGGGCTCTCAACAGATACCCCTCTGTTGTGGTTGCACACACGGTACGGCTATCTCTGTCGCACAGGCACGCAAGCATCCCCACCAACTGTGAGGTCCATGGTTCACGGGGGGGGGGGGGGGGGGGGGGGAGAGGGGCATAATTACATACTTACCCTAAAACTAGTGTAAATACTTGGAGGGTATCCCTGAGCAATATCTGGAAGTTCGTCGTTTCACTTCTGGCTCATAACGTATATAAATAGTATTGGTCTTCTGCTCGTTACGTGTCTGTGCTTCACCTCCCCCCCCTTCCTCCCCCTCCACCTTCCCAGTCCCTAATTCTGCAATCGCTTCCCGGGTGAAATACCTGCAGTTTCTCTTCTCTGATGCTGCCGCAGTCAGGAAGACAGGACGATCTTTCAGGTCAGCCTGTAACTTGTCTATAGTTATGGTTAGGGCAGCAGGTCTTATCAGCAATTGTGTTCCACCATTTAGCTTTCCTCTATCTTTAACCTGATGCTATTGAGACAAATGCACGGATCCTTCATTTAATACTCGCCTCTTGTGTTGTCGACTCAATGGCGGACCACTTATAAATTACCCTCAGTTATATAAAACTGCCGGCACAGACCAGCTCCATGTCGAAATACAAAGCAAGAGAGAAACCGCACGGTCTGAGATGAAAAGGCAGCAAGCTTGTTTACCTGTTATTAAATAATACGACCCCGCACAGTGCTTAGTAGCTTGCCGGCTCACACGCACACAAACTCGTGCACACAAATAAACACGGGCACACAGCGACAAAAATAAGACAACCGGCGGAAAAAAGGAAATCGACGTGCGCCAGTGCACGACCAAGATGAGGTGGGGTTCTTTTATAGTGGCGACGAACAAAACGGAACCTTTTCATTAGCGCGCGCTAGTCTCTCTCGGTACACGCCGGGCGCCTCTTCTGAAGCCGGGATAATAGAGTCACTAGTTGCGCGTCCCGCGTGCCGGAATCGTACGAGTAATTACTGGGATCGCCAGAGGAGAAGGCGGAAACAAAGAAGTGGCGCGCAGAGGTGAGACGGAACGGCCCGCGCCCATTCCTTTGTCTCGGCGGCGCGACCGAGAGGCGCCGTATATGCGCAAACATGTGTGCGGGCGGTGGGACAGCTTCGCGCGCTGCACACTGCAATTAGCGCGCCGAGTACACACGCACCGCGAACAACTGACTAACGAGGCCCTCGGCGGCGGTGAAATGGCCTGCGTGTCCTCATTACCGGAAGTGGGGGGGGAAGAGGGGAGGGGGGGAGACTCGGGGGACCGGCGCCCATCCGCCATGCTTACCCAGCGCTGTCTGTCGCGCAGACATGATCTGCCTCGCTTACGGCCCGATTGTCGTTTGTGTCCCGCCAGCACCAGATTCCCCCCCTCCCCCACCCCCTTACTCGCTATTTCGATACGAGTACCGTTTACTGGCACACATCTAAGACATATTAATCTGATGTGACTTAGGAAGTCGGGATTACCATGGAAGGTCAAGGCTCCTATAATGTCACTCCTTAAACACAACAACTAGCAGATCAATAAATTAACAATTTATTCAAGACCACATGTATAAAACAGCTAAAGTACAATCAACACGTGGCTGTCTTGAAAACAATATCCAAAATGACCAATAGCTTCCTTCTCAAGCAAGCAGCAAATTAGAATTACTTGATGACCAATAAATCTGAAGTAATTTAAAAAGGTGGCTCAGATTAAAAAAAAAATTTGTGCTATAACACAACCAGCGCAATACGATACACCTAATTCATTTGCAAGCAAATTAAAAAAAAATTAATATGCATGAGACATGTTAAATGTTTATCAAATGGGCACCGACGAAAGGCTGGCCTGGGCAAAAGGTGACTTAAGGGGGGTAGGACGTCAAACGGCCCAACATGGAGCAGGAGAGGCACCACAGGACATTTTAACTTTCGCTGTCTATACTCTTACAAACAAATTCATAAAACTTTGTCAGCATGACCAGAAAGGATTCAGGATTCACACTCTGGGCAGTGGAAGTTCAAAAACGTAACAATTTTGTTTTTTTTATGTTTCAAATTTCATCATTTTTTCACTTACTATAGGCTGCATTTGTTACTATAGGTACACTTTACTTCATAAATAGGAGAGATTATTCGACGAATTTTGCACAGTATACAAACCATACTTACAGGGGTATGACACTCTAGAATTTCTTTAGTTTACGAAAAAATGAATGAGCTGTTATATTTTAAACTTCATGCTTAGAAAAAACTCAAATTCTACAGTTTATTATCTGAATTTTTACCGCAGTTTTTAATAGATTTGGAAAATTCTAGAGTTTCATACACCTGTGAGTATGGTTTGTATGCTGTGCAAAATTCATCGAAGAATCTCTCTTACTTATGAAGGAAAGTGTACCTACAGCAACACATGCTGGCAACAGTAAGTGAAAAAAATGATGAAATTTGACATGTAAAAAAAATTTATTTTGCTATGTTTTTGTACTCCCATTGGTACGAGTGTGAATCCTGAATCCTTTCTGGTCATGCTGACAAAGTTTTATGAATTTATTTGTAAAAGTATAGACAGTAGGAATTAAAATGTCCTGTGGTGCCTCTCCCGCTCCAAGTCCGTCCGTTTGGCGTCCTACCCCCCCTTAACTTAAAATGCTGGAAGCAGCAGACCAGCCGTCTAAAACAGCACCTAAACGCGTGGGCCAAACCGGGAGGCACTTCCCACTAGGCGACACGTCACAGCTTCTGTGCACCGAAGCAGAACGTGGCGCCGCTCCCACACACCCCAAATCGCAGAAAACTGTAACACAAACAGAACGCAGAAAACACGGCAAACACCAAGCAAACGCCAACTAATACAAGTTAAGAGATCAAATATCAATATAAGTTTAAAAAAACAGCTAGGTGATTTCAATAGAAACTACTTACATATTGCAACAATATCAATGCTATAAAACATTTAAACTAAGACTTGTACACAAACGCAATGCTGTAATATAATATCAGACTTTTACACTCTGATAGTTTGCCCAACAATATTTACACATATGATAAAGCCCGACAATGTGTATAAAGATGAAATGGAAATAATTTCAAGATAATATCACGTTATTCGAATGACAACTTCACAGAAAATCTAGGTTTGGTGCATTTTAATTTCGTTGCATAGGTCTGCAATGTAACTGCCAATTGTGTAAGCTTGGTATGGAGAAAATTAGAACTATAATATGGTCTAATATCTTCAATACCTTGTAAGTAGGCTGTTTAGGTTTTTATGTTGGTAACGCCACGTAGCGCTCTATATGAGAATCACTGACTGTGCTGTGTGACGTCTGTGGCTGGTTTCCATTGTTGGACTATTTGCTATTGTAATGGGCAGTTGGATGTTAACAGCGCGTAGCGTTGCGCAGTTGGAGGTGAGCCGCCAACAGTGGTGGATGTGGGGAGAGAGATGGCGGAGTTTTGAGAGCGGATGATCTGGACGTGTGTCCATCAGAGAAAGTAAATTTGTAAGACTGGATGTCATGTAATGACTTTTGAACGCTATTAAGGTAAATACATTGTTTGTTCTCTATCAAAATCTTTCATTCGCTAACTATGCCTATCAGTAGTTAGTGCCTTCAGTAGTTAGAATCCTTTATTTAGCTGGCAGTAGTGGCGCTCGCTGTATTGCTGTAGTTCTAGCAACGAAGATTTTTGTGAGGTAAGTGATTCATGAAAGGTATAGGATATTGTTAGTCAGGGCCATTCTTTAGTAGGAATTGTTGAAAGTGAGATTGCGTTGCGCTAAAAATATTGTGTGTCAGTTTAGTGTTGATCAGAATAAGTAATGAGAGTAATTTCAGAGTACGTTCAGTTTTGCTCAGCTGTTTGAAAATCAAATAACGTAAGAGGTTTATGAACACATTAATTCATTAATTTTTCTAAGGGGATGTTTCATAACCTTACAGTTACTACATCTTTTGTAGACGCTGATTTCCTTAAAGGAAGTAGTGACTGCTAGTCTCCATGCGATCACACACCTTGCCGGCTGCTCTTACTTCAACAACACATACATTAGGGCAACCAACCAACAAGCTACAGTCGCTACAACGCAAATAGTTCCACGAAACGAATGCACCAAAACCAGTTACACCTTCGATGGAGAGCGTTGTTCGAGATGGTCTCGAGGAATGGATCTGTCCGAGGAAACAGGCACCAAAGCAATGCGACGAGCAGCGCCCGGGGTTGACATCAGGCAAGTGCACCACCAACTCGTGACCGTCCTTCAAGGAAGACCGGCTGCGCCGCTGCTGGCCGAGCCCGCGTGTTTTGCTCCTTCGTCCCCTCAAGCACGTCCTAGCGCCTCTTAGCGAGTCCGACGACTAACTCCCCTACCACAAACACCCGCCGCCAGATCACAATAGGGGGAAAGATCGTAGTACAGCCGGGTAACCGATAGTCGTGCCAAACAGCTGGTCTGCCAGAAAAGGCACACCACGGCTCAATCTCCTCATCCAAAGAGACTATTTCAGTAGGAAGGTGGAAAAGGACACTATTTTTCCCCGTAAGTGCCACAGTCGCTACTTAGTACTATAATTTGGCTCATATAGAAACGAGACAAAATATGGCATACTCATGGAGCCTACATTTCCACCCAAGTGGATGGGAGCAACTCTTATTATTTAGTTTATTATGACAAATGACTTAGATGCTTGAACGGAATGGATAGTATGACAAGAGTGTGAAAAGATCTTATAATAACAAAATCGACAGAAGTTAAACATCGATAATGTAATGTAGTCCAATTAAATTAGCTGATGCTACAGAAAGATTATTTTTGCTATTTGGACAGCAAAACAACGGTCGGTAGCCGAAATAGGTAATATAAAATGCAGTGCAGGGACAAAGCTACTCGATTCTCGTACAGATAAATCCTTTGTCATGTCATAAAAATTTAAATGTTACGAATAGAGCCATAGTTTTGCTATACTCCATAAATGACGTAGTAAATTGCAGTATTACCGATAGTACTGGCAGACTTGGTAGGGAAGAAACATAAATGAATGTGTAAGAAAAAAATGGGAACCGACTACTTCACTTTCTTAAATTGCGATTTATAAGAAAATAAAATTTTGTTGATCTCGTAATATCTGCGGTTTTATATAACCAAAGCAATTACTTTTAATGCAAGAACAGTGTAAATGCGTAAACTTAAAATACGTGTACACAAGGTGATTTTCTCCACCGTGTACAAACTCTAGGGATACATCGAAGAGAGGATACGGAACGCAAAAGTTCTAATGAACTTATGTCCAGAAATGCATGGTTTCCATGCTGAGCCTATTTATTCAATCGTACACTCTTACAGAAAATGCGGTCCAATACGTGCTATACTATGCAGCCACACTTACAGTATGTGTTGTGAACGGTTTCTACGTGCTTATTAGCATGTTCTGTCTCACACCTTCACATCGGCCAGGCTGCATCCGAACAGTGTCAAAGGCAGTATGAATAAGTTGCTCCAGTGTCCCGACATCTTGAATGGTCTCTGTATACATGATACTTCTGAGATGCCCAATAGCCGGAAATCGCATGGGTTCAGATCCGGTGAACAAGTGGGCCATCCAACGGCGAAGTGAACTGCAACACCATCATATAGCAGCCACATAACCCTGAGGATCATCAATGCCACTTCTTCCAGCAGGAGAGGCAAAGTCACCCGCAAGAAAAGCCGATAGTTCCTGTCTATTAGGGGGCACAGAAGGAAGACTAGCCGGCCGGAGTGGCCGAGCGGTTCTAGGCGCTTCAGCCTGGAACCGCGCGACCGCTACCGTCGCAGGTTCGAATCCTGCCTCGGGCATGGATGTGTGTGATGTCCTCAGGTTAGTTAGGTTTAGGTAGTTCTAAGTTCTAGGGTACTGATGACCTCGGCTGTTAAGTCCCATAGTGCTCAGAGCCATTTGAACCATTTTGAAGGAAGACTGGTCCCAAAATACGGTCGCCAATTATCCAGGCCCACACATTCCGGCACCGATACTGACGATTCGCTGTCGCCATACAATGGGGGTTCTGCATACTATCCCACAGATGACTGCTATGAAAGTTGAAGACACTACTCCGCGTAAAGGTAGCCTCATATGCGGATTGGATGGATGACACAAATCCCGGAATCGTGGTTGCCTGGTGATGGAAACAGTGCCAATGGTGCTCCCGATGTGGAAAGTCTGTCGTTAGTAAGTACTGCACACGCTATAAGTCATGGAGAATGTTCCACACGGTCGTCTGTCCAACTGCCAGGTACCTACACGGCAGTCACATTCCAAAGTGTCAATCGCATTTCCCTACAAGTCTGGTGTCCGAACATTTCGGGCACCCCTTCACGATTTCCTGAAACGATCCTGTCTTAGGCAAACGGCGAAGCATTGTTGCAAACATTGAATGCTGCGATTGTTGTCAACGGGATAGGTCTCCTGATACAAACTTGCTTCCCGCTGCCCGTCGCCATTTACTTTCCGTAAGTAAACACTGTGTCTGCAAGCCCTCGATCCGAATACGGAACCATTATGTACAACGCTGCATCACATCCGCTACAAGGTGAGCCAGCAAGAGAATTGAATCGGACACAACGTTACCAATCACCATGACAGGAAACGATGCTATCTCATGATGTAAGTGCAACAGTAGCTACCTCTAGGAGGAAACCAGGCAGACACTAATTGTAGTTACATGGTACAGCACGTATTAGACCGCAGTCTGTGTAACAATGTATGACTGAGTCGCTACCATGGAAACCATGTATTTCCGGACATAAGTTTATTAGACCTTTTTTGTACCATATCCTCCCATCGATCAATCCCTGGAGCTTGCACACGGTGGAAAAAATCACCCTGTATAATTATTAATGTTGTCATTTTGCACGCATTTGAATGTTCTTCATCGTGATCAAAGGCAAAAGTTTCCTGTTAGTACTGATAAACGTGAAAGTTGCTTATGAATAACAGAAACGTGTTTTATAAAATTTCGACTAAGCGTTGAAGAGGTCTGACGTATTTTTGTTTTGTGTTTCTCTATTTTACCTTTTTGTTGAGGAAGTTGAGTTTTCTAGCACTATATGATAAGTCTGTTGGTTTTCTTTATTTTTACTACAATATCCCTATGTTTCACATTAGAAATCAACAATTTTCGAATTTAGCTTTCAGTATACATTGACAATTTCAGTTTTGCGGTAGATACTGTTTATTCTTAACTAACATATAGGAGGATAACGATGTAGAACAAAAATGTTCCGCAGGTTAGCCAGTACTTTATATATTCTCACTCAGTTTCTAGATGTTCACCACTTCCGGCTTTTAGGGATCTCTAGTAAGACACTGATCGCATACATAAAGAAAGCGATCGTTATGAGGTAATGCCCAACGGTATGCAGCACAGCCAACGTACAGGCAATGCGGGTGCGACCTTAACTGACCAAAACTACTAGGAAAACTACCTTTATCCATGCTTACTTATCGTAGGCTTCAATAGTTTCACAACTCCAGTTACAAAGTCTTTGCGGAAAGTATTTGTTTGGAGTGTAGCGTTATATGAAAGTGAATGAAGTGAAAGGTGCATGGTAAGCAGTAAAGACTAGAGGACAATAGAAACTTTTAAAATCCTAGGGATCAGATGAGCAGACTGGATAACTAATGTAGAGGTCCAGTATCAACTCTGCGAGAAAATAAATATGGCAAAGCTTCATTAAAAGAAAGGAGGGGTGTATAGTGCATATTCTGAGGTATTAAGGTATAATTTATTTGTTAATGGAGGGAAGTTTGTGGCAGGAGAGGAGATGTAAAAATTATAGAGCGTGAGAAAGCTCTGGCTACAGGATGCAGAGTAAGTTGGAATAGTTATTCATAGATGAAGGGAATACACATGGCGGACAAGCCTCTGGTGTTAGAGGGCTGCAGGAAACCTGTTTTCGGACTGAAGGCCATCTCATCATCATTAACAGCAACAACGTAGAACATACCCAACACTGAAATCTGTCGAGTGTAGAAGGCTGATGTGTTATTTTACTCTTTTCTCAGATTAATGAGTCCACATTCCACAGATTCAAATAGCTTTGATTAGTATCTCATTATTATTATTATTATTATTATTATTATTATTATTATTATTATATCATGAACATGGATGGAAGCAGAAACTATAGAAAGCAATCTTAGTAAGGAAAAGGTAAAAAACTGCCAAATCAGTTGCAGCTATAAAACGTTCACTAAAATCCCCTGACTTAGGCTTAGGAATCTTTAAAATCGTTTTCTTCAGAAGGATCAGTGACTGATATTGGTTTCATAATGTTGTGGAGGTACGTTAAAAATGTAGCAGTAAGGCATAAACGAAGACAAAATTCACCTTCATAATAATAAAATCACAACGTATTATGCCGACTGTCATGTCTACATGATATTTTTAAAGACGTCGAAACCCAGATCAGCGGGTTTTAAATACTTTTGCTATTGCAACTGATCTAGCTATTTTCACCTTCTCCTCACGATTATTATTATTATTATTATTATTTAATATGACTCATTGATTGGTAATATAATATGTTTAAAGTTAACTTACAGTGTTGTCTGTATGATCTTAGAGTAACAATGATAAAACTATTCCTGAGGTTACATGTGGCGTCTTACTTTGCTAATAAAAATCAGAATGTCTCAGCTATTAACAATTTACTTAAACATCGCTTATACAGGGAGGTGAGAAACAGTCTGAAAAGCTTGTAAGGGATTTATACTGAATGTTGCGCTCAAAAAAATAAAAGTTGCGTAAAGAATTCGATACGTTGCACCGTTTTCGAATTAATTAGCAATGCAGTTAGCCTATCAGGCCGTTGCACGTGAAAATTCAAGCGGCGCGCCAGAGACAGTGTCACCAAAGTGTTCTTCGTTTGGTTTTCTAATACCGAACAAGAGAGCAGTACAAACATTGAACATGGGCCGGTAGTAAGCCAAAGGCTGATCGGTCTCGTGCACCATCATCTACGCGGTGAGAACAACTGACACAAATTGTATCTGGCAGGCCTCTTGAATACGCAATCACAGCGTCCTGATTGGCTGACTTCAATGCTAATTAACTCAGAAACGGCGGAACGTACCGAGTTTTCTCCTTAACAAATACTTCTTAGCACAGCCTATCCTGCAACAGCCTTAAGGGGGGGGGGGGGGGAATAGGACGTCAAACTGGCCGACTTTGAGCAGAACAGGCACCACACGACATTTTAATTTCCACAGCCTGTACTTTTACAAATAAATTCATAAAATGTGACTTCTCATGCTTTCCCGACAGATCTGTTGCAAAAGCACTTCTCGGGTTTGCCGCTGGATCGTATTGTGTAACTCGCACAATATTTCATCGATGCAACTGCCCCACATCATCAGGTGGTGGTAGTTGCTGCTGTCACTGCTGCAAGGAGCGACTGATGATCATCATCGAGCAGTTGCATCGATGAAATATTGTGCGAGTTACACAATACGATCCGGCGGCAAACCCGAGAAGTGTACTTGCAAATTCATGATACTTTGTCAGCATGACCAGGAACGATTCAGGATTCACACTCGTAGCAGTGGAAGTTCAAAAACATTAAAAAATATTTTTTTACATGTGAAATTTCATCATTTTTTCACTTCCTGTTGGCTGCATTTGTTGCTATAGGTACACTTTTCTTTGCACAGCATACAAACCATAATTATGGGTGTATGAAACTCTAGAATTTATTTAATTTATGAAATAATGCATGAGCTTTTACATTTTAAATTTCATGTTTAGAAAAACTCAAAAGTTATAGTTAATTATCTTAATTTTTACCTCAGTTTTTCGCAGGTTGGGAAAATTATAGAGTTTCATACACCAATAAGTGTGGTTCGTACGCTGTGCAAAATTCATCGAAGAATCTCTTCTACTGACGAAGAGAAGTGTAGCTGTAGCAACAAATGCAGCCAATAGTAAGTGAAAAAATGATGAAATTTCACATGTTAAAAAATTTATTATGTCATGTTATTCAACTTCCACTGCTATGAGTGTGTATCTTGAATCCTCCCTGGTCGTGCTGACAAAGTTCTATGAATTTATTTCTAAAAGTATAGACAGTGGAAATTAAAATGTCCAGTTTGCCTCTCCTGCTCCAAGTCGGCCCGTTTGACGTCCTAGCCCACCTTAAAAGCTTTTCAGACTGTTTGTGACGATCCTGTATATGTATATAGGCTACCTGACCAAGTAAAAAATTAAGCACCCGGAAACGAAGGGGGAATACAGAGAAATTCACAGCTATGTGGGACATGTAATGTTATTTCAGTGATTATAAGATGTCAAATCTACAAAGAACTTGACTGTATGAGCCCACTTATCAGTATGACGTTGGCACCCCTCTGGTGTGGATCATAAACTGACTGGCTGAGGAAGTGTGCTAGAATGCCGTTGTATCCTTACCCGAGGCAGTCTGACCCACAGTTGTTATAACTGGTCCTTGATTACTGGATACTGGTACCGTCGACAGCGTTGACGTGTCAGCTGATCCACACTTTCTCTCTGGGATAGATCTGGGGACTTTCTGCCTTGGAAGCACCTCAACAACACGAAACTATTAACAGGGAAACGTACCAAGTGCGGATGAGCATTGTGCTGTTGCAAAATGGGACCGCGATACTGTCACATGGCAGGTAAACCATATGGAAGCATGATGTGAGCGACGCACCGTTGTTCCGTCAGGGCACCCTCAATCAGTATAAGTTACCGCTTGAAGCAACTGGAATCACTCAACAGAGGAAAGTCCACTGGACCTGACGGGATACCAATTCGACTCTACACAGAGTTCGCGAAAGAACTTGCCCGCCTTCTAACAGCCGTGTACCGCAAGTCTCTAGAGGAACGGAAGGTTCCAAATGATTGGAAAAGAGCACAGGTAGTCCCAGTCTTCAAGAAGGGTCGTCGAGCAGATGCGCAAAACTATAGACCTATATCTCTGACGGCGATCTGTTGTAGAATTTTAGAACATGTTTTTTGCTCGCGTATCATGTCGTTTTTGGAAACCCAGAATCTTCTCTGTAGGAATCAACATGGATTCCGGAAACAGCGATCGTGTGAGACCCAACTCGCTTTATTTGTTCATGAGTCCCAGAAAATATTAGATACAGGCTCCCAGGTAGATGCTATTTTCCTTGACTTCCGGAAGGCGTTCGATACAGCTCCGCACTGTCGCCTGACAAACAAAGTAAGAGCCAACGGAATATCAGACCAGCTGTGTGGCTGGATTGAAGAGTTTTTAGCAAACAGAACACAGCATGTTGTTATCAATGGAGAGACGTCTACAGACGTTAAAGTAACCTCTGGCGTGCCACAGGGCAGTGTTATGGGACCACTGCTTTTCACAATATATATAAATGACCTAGTAGATAGTGTCGGAAGTGCCATGCGGCTTTTCGCGGGTGATGCTGTAGTATACAGAGAAGTTGCAGCATTAGAAAATTGTAGCGAAATGCAGGAAGATCCGCAGCGGATAAGCACTTGGTGCAGGGAGTGACAACTGACCCTTAACGTAGACAAATGTAATGTATTGCGAATACATAGGAAGAAGGATCTTTTATTGTATGATTATATGATAGCGGAACAAACACTAGTAGCAGTTACTTCTGTAAAATATCTGGGAGTATGCGTACGGAACGATTTGAAGTGGAATGATCATATGAAATTAATTGTTGGTAAGGCGGGTACCAGGTTGAGATTCATTGGGAGAGTCCTTAGAAAATGTAGTCCATCAATAAAGGAGGTGGCTTACAAAACACTCGTTCGGCCTATACTTGAGTATTGCACATCAGTGTGGGATCCGTACTAGATCGGGTTGACGGAGGAGATAGAGAAGATCCAAAGAAGAGCGGCGCGTTTCCTCACAGGGTTATTTGGTAACCCTAATAGCGTTACGGAGATGTTTAGCAAACTCAAGTGGCAGACTCTGCAAGAGAGGCGCTCTGCATCGCGGTGTAGCTTGCTCGCCAGGTTTCGAGAGGGTGCGTTTCTGGATGAGGTACCGAATATATTGCTTCCCCCTACTTATACCTCCCGAGGAGATCACGAATGTAAAATTAGAGAGATTCGAGCGCGCACGGAGGCTTTCCGACAGTCGTTCTTCCCGCGAACCATACGCGACTGGAACAGAAAAGGGAGGTAGTGACAGTGGCACGTAAAGTGCCCGCCGCCACACACCGTTGGGTGGCTTGCGGAGTATAAATGTAGATGTAGAAGGCAAGCCCGATGACTCTCCACACCATGACGCAGGGGTAGCTCCACTGCACCTCTGCGGAACATTGCAAAAACTGGACCCCGTGCGCAGGTCGTCGCCATACTTGCATGTCGCAATCCAGCGATAAACAGAGTGAGACACCATTCATCAGAAGTCCGCTGCACTTCTGCACACACAGCCGCTTGTGTTACGAAGTTAACGGCAGCCTATCAATTGCGCGGAATGACCTAGAATGTTGCAGGGAGTCCATTATTTGTTCTCAGATGGAACGCCAAGATGTTAAGAGTTCACGATGCTTTTGGTGCACAATACGACGATCCTACCTTACGCTGGCCAGACGAGATCGATAGGAGCCTTGATTACGAGCCTCACTGCCACACGTTCCCATCCAGTGGAACATTGGACCACTATCAGATCCGAATGCCCGACAAATCCGGATACTGCACGTCTCGACGCGCCGCCCAAATGGAGACCCACAATGAGGCCCATTTCAAGCTCTGCCAGTTGCTGATAAAGCTGTCTCACACGGGTACGCGGCGTTTCCGTGTCCTTCACGGTAATCACTAAGCATCTGACACTATTCGAGCCCCTTATATCTCTGTCAGGCCTGGTAACGAAACTAAACACGAATAACGCGAATGCACTCTGGTGGCCATTCAACTGTCATAGAGAAATGCATGTCTAATAATTTACTAAATACCTGCCGATGATGTGTGCGTGTACGAAGTTACGTTGACATCCGACTATGTCTCCCGAGTGCTTCATTTCATTGCCAGGCAGTATACCTCTCTTTGTCTTCAGCAAAATAAAAAAGTCAAGATATTTTCAATTTAAGTGACCACTGAAATATGAGTAAGTTGATTTTCCTTCGGAGATACAATCTACATAGCTGTGTGAATTATTGAGTTTTTTTATAATTAGGAATATGCTAGCCTTCTAGCACATATAGGTACTTGTGAAGCTTATAACATATACATGTACATATGAAGCTATAATTAAAACCAGTAGATGATCATATCTCCGAGAATCTTACGAAGTACAAAAGTCGTGTAAATCTGTAGTGGATTTATAAAGTAAGTATGCTTTATTAGAGGTCCGCCTCTCGCCTCTTTCGACTGTTTGTTGTCCTAGATTGTACCTGTCTTTCGTTAAGTTAGTGCGGATTAATAACAGGTGGTCAATAGTTTAGTCCCACCAGCTAGACATGAACGGTGCGCCATGAACTTTCGTAATACGATATGTTTTTAGTTTCCTGTAACCTGTTAACATGGCTGCAAAATTCTGTGATTGTGGGAGCTTAATTGTTAACCAATGAGGGCTCGTACTGAAATACGGTGTTGCGGTCACCCGTTTATAGTTCCCTCCCTTTTTTTTCTAAACTCGTCTCTTCGATTTAACTTTGTTGCACTCTTAAGTATTTTGTTGCAACACTACTCGTTTTCCCCTCGTGCCGTTCGAGAGAGGAACTGTAGAGAGACAGCTTGAAGGTGGTTCATTGAGCCCTCTGCCAGGCACTTTATTGTGAATAGCAGAGTAATCACGTAGATGTAGATGTAGATGTAGATGTTATCTAGACTATCAGTTATTTCGTTGTCCGTCAAAATTGTGTGAGCTCGAATAAAAAGACGATGAGCTTGTAATATAATTGTGCTGCCTAAAGTGAAAGACTCTTAACTGAATGGAAGTCTCATGTTCTGTTTAATGAATAAGTAATTTATTAACAATGGCTAAAATTTGCATAATAATATTTATATATTCATGAAACGAGAGAAAGACAGAAATAAAACTATATTATTAATTATGTGTGGAAATATTTTTGGATGATTTTAAATTTTATGTAACACCTCTCAATTTTTAATAATCATTCTTCATCAAGAAAGGGGGGAAAACTGTTACATGTGAGAATACTGTGGGCGCAAGGATGTAGTGGAGATTAGGGGCACCAAGGAAGTGCCAACATAAAAGATTTTGAGTTCCCTCACAACTCGCTGCTAGAAGTGACCTAGTTCTTTTTAGGAACGATTGTTTTGGATAGATATATAAAATACCGTCAACCACAATGATAGTGTTATCTTTCTGGACTCGAGACTGTAAGTACGACGTAGCAAAATTAATCAGCATCAGTTTCATTCATTTTGTAGTGGCACCTTTGCCACCGAATGTATCAGGAGGACCAAATGTAGCGGGACGAGGTATAGAAGGCACCATATGAACACTCGTGTGAGCTTTCCAAGTGACTTATTGTTTCCGCCTGCACAAGGTAACGAGCTGTGGAGTGGTCCGCCGCTGGCTGGCTATGGAGCCCGCACTGGCCTCAGAGGGTCGAACCAGCGACCCGCCGTGTACTGGAACGCTGGAGCCCCATCTGCTGCTGCGTGTAGCTGGTGGTGTGACACGCCCCACCGTCCAAGAGAGATGACACACTTGAATGAATCTCGTTAGAAACCCGCACCTATTTATACGGGGCTGTGCGCCTCTGTTTTGCCATACGCGCCGCTTTGTGTCACATACTCATAACACGCTAGGTTGGCCAGTGGGCCTCTACTGCCTGTGATTTGCGACATGCAAAACTGCTACGTATACGCTTTCAGCAATTTGACAGCCCTGTGGTCTCTATTCTACTTTGCAACTGTTTGTATGCTTAACTCGCTGCAATCCAGCCCTTACCTGGCTGTAACTTGCGATCAGAATATTGCACAAAACTAACTTTGCCTATCCTAAACGGTGGTGCCGCTACAATTTTCTGAAGCCATCAACACGTAAAATGTTCACCAGTCTGAATGTCGTGCTAAGAGCCATGTTGACGGAAGTCTTGCGTTAAGAGCTCATGCACTCCGAAGGCTGTCTAGAGACGTGAGTATACGGGTCTTTGCATTTCTCTGCCTCGTGATGATTCGATGTTGTGTGATGTCCTTAGGTTAGTTAGGTTTAAGTAGTTCTAAGTTCTAGGGATACATGGAAGAACCCTGGAGATACTAAGAGGTATCAGATAGATTGTATAATGGTAAGACAGAGATTTAGGAATCAGGTTTTAAATTGTAAGACATTTCCAGGGGCAGATGTGGCCTCTGACCACAATCATGTGGTTATGAACTGTAGATTAAAACTGAAGAAACTGCAAAAAGGTGGGAAATTAAGGAGATGGGACCAGGATAAACTGAAAGAACCAGAGGTTGTACAGAGTTTCATGGAGAGCATAAGGG
The DNA here is from genome assembly GCF_023898315.1 of Schistocerca nitens. Lineage (NCBI taxonomy): Eukaryota > Metazoa > Arthropoda > Insecta > Orthoptera > Acrididae > Schistocerca > Schistocerca nitens. The sequence continues at coordinate 29,048,529 of NC_064614.1, forward strand.
AACAATTGACAGGAATGGGGGAAAGAAATACAGTAGAAGAAGAATGGGTAGCTCTGAGGGATGAAGTAGTGAAGGCAGCAGAGGATCAAATAGGTAAAAAAAAGGAGGGCTAGTAGAAACCCTTGGGTAACAGAAGAAATATTGAATTTAATTGATGAAACGAGAAAATATAAAAATGCAGTAAATGAAGCAGGCAAAAAGGAATACAAACGTCTCAAAAATGAGATCGACAGGAAGTGCAAAATGGCTAAGCAGGGATGGCTAGAGGACAAATATAAGGATGTAGAGGCTTATCTCACTAGGGGTAAGATAGATGCTGCCTACAGGAAAATTAAAGAGACCTTTGGAGAAAAGAGAAGCAAAGAAGGGAAAGCAGAAAGGTGGAAGGAGTATATAGAGGGACTATACAAGAGCGATGTACTTGAGGACAATATTATGGAAATGGAAGAGGATACAGATGAAGATGAAATGGGAGATATGATACTGCGTGAAGAGTTTGACAGAGCACTGAATGACCTGAGTTGAAACAAGGCGCCGGGAGTAGACAACATTCCATTAGAACTACTGACGGCCTTGGGAGAGCCAGTCCTGACAAAACTCTACCATCTGGTGAGCAAGATGTATGAGACAAGCGAAAAACCCTCAGATTTCAAGAAGAATATAATAATTCCAATCCTAAAGAAAGCAGGTGTTGACAAATGTGAAAATTACCGAACTATCAGTTTAATAAGCCACAGCTGCAAAATACTAACGCCAATTCTTTACAGACGAATGGAAAAACTGATAGAAGCCGACCTCGGGGAAGATCAGTTTAGATTCCGTAGAAATGTTGGAACACGTGAAGCAATACTGACCCTACAACTTATCTTAGAAGAAAGATTAAGAAAAGGCAAACCTACGTTTCTAGCATTTATAGACTTAGAGAAAGCTTTTGACAATGTTGATTGGAATACTCTCTTTCAAATTCTGAAGGTGGCAGGGTTAAAATACAGAGAGCGAAAGGCTATTTACATTTTGTACCAAAACCAGATGGCAGTTATAAGAGTCGAGGGACACGAAAGGGAAGCAGTGGTTGGGAAGGGAGTGAGACAGGGTTGTAGCCTATCCTCGATGTTATTGAATCTGTATATTGAGCAAGCAGTAAAGGAAACAAAAGAAAACTTCGGAGTAGGAATTAAAATGCATGGAGAAGAAATAAAAACTTTGAGGTTCGCCGATGACATTGTAATTCTGTCAGAGACAGCAAAGGACTTGGAGGGCAGTTGAACGGAATGGACAGTGTTTTGAAGGGAGGGTATAAGATGAACATCAACAAAAGCAAAACTAGGATAGTGGAATGTAGTCCAATTAAGTCGGGTGATGCTGAGGAAATTAGATTAGGAAATGAGACACTTAAAGTAGTAAAGGAGTTTTGCTATTTGGGGAGCAAAATAATGGATGATGGTCGAAGTAGAGAGGATACAAAATGTAGACTGGCAATGACAAGGAAAGCGTTTCTGAAGAAGAGAAATTTGTTAACATCGAGTATAGATTTAAGTGTCAGGAAGTCATTTCTGAAAGTATTTGTATGGAGTGTAGCCATGTATGGAAGTGAAACATGGACGATAAATAGTTTGGACAAGAAGAGAATAGAAGCTTTCGAAATGTGATGCTACAGAAGAAGAAGAAGATTAGAAGGGTAGATAACATAACTAATGAGGAGGTATTGAATAGAATTGGGGAGAAGAGAAGTTTGTGGCACAACTTGACTAGAAGAAGGGATCTGTTGGTAGGACATGTTCTGAGACATCGAGGATCACCAATTTGGTATTGGAGGGCAGCGTGGAGGGTAAAAATCGTACAGGGAGACCAAGAGATGAATACACTAAGCAGATTCAGAAGGATGTAGGCTGCAGTAGGTACTGGGAGATGAAGAAGCTTGCACAGGATAGAGTAGCACGGAGAGCTGCATCAAACCAGTCTCAGGACTGAAGACCACAACAACAACAACAACAACAAGTTCTAGGGGACTGATGACCATAGATGTTAAGTTTCATAGTGCTCAGAGCCCACGGGTCTTTGTAGACACTGGAGATTTGTGGACACAACCAATTCACAGACGGATTTAGCTGTTCCAGAGGGGTGGTTATCCTGTCCCCACCCCTGCCTCTCGGTCACTGGACAACAACAGCTCAAACGGAGCACTGTTAATCTTTGCTAGGTCTTCGTCATTCATTGGTGAGTTTCATGAATCAGCTACCCATGCATTATGTTTCTGTTTTCACTGTCCATAGTATATTTAGTTTATGTGTCTAGCTATGTAACATGTTTCCCGGATGCTTCACTTCGCCAATTTATTGAGTGCGACAGAAATGGCAGATACCCATGGGAAAAAAGAAACGGTATAAGAAGAATACGAATTTTTCGTAACAGATACCAGTAATTTCCCAGAGAGCGAATAAAAAAAATTTATAAAATAATATGCTTGTTTCCTGTTTATTATAAATATATCTCTAAAGTGATCAACCGGTTAACAGTTTTTCGAAATTTTAATTTTCATGTTTTCGATGCGCATAACAATTGTTTATGTGGTTGCATTCAGTTTGTTGGCCACTGTTTTGAGTTACACTTATGCTTCTTGATCATGGACATTTTCTGAAACTGCACTCGTTACGTAAGTCGAGAGTACCTCCCACTTCCTAATCGCCTGTTGCTTATGCCTAATGAAATTTTACAATGAGTAAGACTATCGTTACCGAAAGAAAATAATACCGATTAGTGCAACAGACCATTCTGAAGGAAGAATCTATTCTAAACCTAATCTAAATACTGATAAGTTTTAAATTGGTGGATCGATCGCTCACTAACCACACTAGGGGTGGGGGGTCCCAAGTAATACTTAACACAAAAAATACTGACTGGCAAAAAAGGGTTAATTAAACGGTCGCCAGCCCACTAGGGCAACGAACATCCAAAACCCTAAGAAAGGTAATGGCAAAGAAAGTTAAGCAAATAATTACGGGTGTGGCAACAGAAGCTCGTCACACTTTTACACAACACAACAGTTTACGAGAAAATAAATGAATCAGGAAGCCCTGAGTTTGCAATTACTTATTCTGAAATACTAAATTTTGGAAGCTAAGTTAAATGAAGTCGCTGGTTAAGTAGATGACTAACTGTAACTGAAACTTCGTTACATAAAAAAATGAGTTTCAGTAACCTTGGCGTAATGTAACGCAAAATTTGGAAAAAAGCTTGCAATTTCTTTTAATTATTGAAAGGCTGAACTCAGTTTATTTTAAGCAAATACGCAACTGATTTACTTTTAATACAGGAACAACAAAATTCGTACCAAGTCAGCACAAGACACTCCCTAAGCTAAATACAAAACAAATGAAATTTTAATTCGTGCAGTACCTTTAGTTATTAATTTTTCCAGTGAATTTCAACCTTACTTTAAGTGATTGAAGTTAATATTGAAAACTGCAAATTAGTTAAGCCTCTGTTATGCAATACAAAAATGAACAGTTACTGAGGCAGCAAAATTTAGACTGAAACTGGTCATTAGCAATCGAACAAAACTGGCAGTAAATAGTTAATCCATTTTCATATTTTTACGACACTCGATGATTGCATGGAAAGGAAAAGGGACCCTGACTGGTAACTATGTCTGAGAACAATGACAACACAGATATCCTGCAAGCCTTAACTAATGCAGGTTATGATTGAAGAAAGTTAGTGATTAAAGTCTGTTAAAGAAATGCCACTGGGTAATGCCTGTACTAGTTACTTATACTCTGTCACTTAAAGTCTTACGATGTTTTAGCTACTGGCAGTATTCAAAGGCCGGCCGCGGTGGTCTAGCGGTTGTAGCCGCTCAGTCCGGAACCGCGCGACCGCTACGGTCGCAGGTTCGAATCCTGCCTCGGGCATGGATGTGTGTGATGTCCTTAGGTTAGTTAGGTTTAAGTAGTTCTAAGTTCTAGGGGACTTATGACCACAGATGTTGAGTCCCATAGTGCTCAGAGCCATTTGAACCATTTTTTTAGTATTCAAAGAACTGTGACTGACGCCCGAACAACAGGGAACTGACATGAATCGTAGAAAATACTTACTTGATTCACAAAAAATAGTGCACAGATAATGGCTAGGCACTAGCCGAAATCTGGATTTGCCAAATAAAACCTGAAAACACGGACGACTGATTGCTGCGCTCTGTAATTTATAAATAATGTCACAGTCGCTGAGTGGACCCACTTTCCTAATGGAAGGTAACCTGATGGGTTGGTTTTTAGCTCGCTGGAGACTCCAGTTATGATCTTTCCTATTTATGTCTTTCGTTCTCACTCACTGTATTTACAATGTTTTTTTTTTCTTTCTCGTAGTGCGGCACCGCACTGTTAGCTCCCGATGCCCTGTTTCATTTATTTTGACGACTTCTCCTCAAGAGTTTGATTTTTGACTATGAACGTTGGGGGCATCCTGGTACACTGATGTGACATACGTTTTACTTCTGATTTTTTTTTTACTTTTTAAATATTTGTCATAGGATCTTTTAAATAATTTTCATAAAATTCCCGAAAGAGTTTAAAAATTTATAAAATCTTTTTAAAAAGATTCTTGTAGTATTTTCATCACACTTATTGCATGTGATCCTTTTCTTCTCACGTAGTTTACCTGAGGATGCTGGTTTAAAGCAGACAAACCGGTTGTGACAATGAAAGAATCACCAACTACAGCTGTCTTACGGTTCATTTTACTTCCTCTCATTATGAACTTTAATGGCTGTGGCTGACTGCATTATATAGTTCCATTACACTAGTTTCTTTACGACACGTTGGTTGTAGATTACTGTAGTGACATTACCATTAATTTTCAGGATTACTTTGGAACTTACCTCTTATGTTATTCAATTCATTGGTGAGGTTTTTGTCGTAGCATTGCCCTTGGATATTTAAACAAATTATGACGAAATAAATCTCGGGTGAACAGCCTGGTATGAGTGTGCATAGGGCACAATATTTCGGCAATCGACCACATAGCCATCATCAGGTGCGCTGGTGTACAGTCCATCAGCGCACCTGATGATGGCAACGTGGTCGATTGCCGAAATATTGTGTCCTATGCACACTCATAACAGGCTGTTCACTCGAGATTTATATCGTCATAAAATACGCCTGGAGAAATTGAAGAACCACATAAAGGAATTATGTTCTCGAGTCGTTTACCATTCACCTTATAATCGGCTCCTACCGAGTTCGTCTTCTTTCTTATCGGCATCGTCCGGCATTCAACCATATTTAAAGAATCGATAGAATACTTTAGTAGTAATTGGCAGAACAAAGGAATAGATGATGTTGTAATGGTACTTGAATTACGTAACCATTACGATACCTCAACTCAACCTCTCGATACCAGCAATATTCTACTGTTTTTCTGTAAAGTAGTTGACATATTTCTGAGACAACATTCAGATTTGATTTAATTAATGTAGATGTACTTTGATACATCGATATGTTTGTATTGCAATGATATTATGTTATGTGTATTCTTTCTTTTGTCACTATGATCTTTGTCGTACTTGTAAGTTTTGATTTTTGGGCGCGTAAGCAGTTAGTTAGAGAGTCGCACCTTGAGAAGGTCATGTCTTGGACTCATGTTGGAAAGACGCATAACGTAGTCAGCTTATAAAATGTGAACTTTGACACTAAGGAAGATGTTTTCAAGTATGTTTTGTATTGTGAAGTGATGTTTTGTGTGTTACGTGATATTGCAGCAAAAGTTATAAAAAAGAAGTGTAACTTAAATTCGGAGTGCTGATTACTTTTTTACATCACCATTGTCCTGCAAAAGGGTAATCTTCAAGAATGGTTTGTGAAGCGCATCTATAAAACTTTTGAATATAGCAGAATAAAACCTAGGCCTCTTTGCATCCGAGCTTGGAATCATCACCACCTAGATTTTCGACGATTGAGCCATGATTTTACAACGAGACCAGCGTGGGAAACACGAAAAGATGAGTGCCTAGTTTATTCATTATTACATGAAATGACTTTATACAACTGTGCTCTAATGACACTTACCACATAATAACTTTGTTGTTGCCCGAAAATGCAGTATTTAGCAGCGTGAGCAACACCACAATCATTATTAAATTTTGACCTTTGTTGTGGTAGGGTTGTTAGAATGTCCAGTGAAAGAAAAAGGTTCTATTTTTGGCAAGACGTAAAAAAGATGGACAGTGAAGTCGCTTCGTAAGATACAGCCTGCTCCTCGACGGAAGGGGAAGAAGAGGCAGGAGGAGAAGGCTTTTATGCAAGTTGGAAAGATTCTCCTGGTGGGCAGCGTAGTGAGAACCTCACTGGGGCGCACAGTGGTTGAACAGAGGAGAGAAGCTCTCGTGTCGTTGGCGCGGCTCACCTTTCGCAGCGGGCCATTTCTCTCTTCTCCGGCCGAGGGGGACGAGCCCTGGAGCCGGCGCGACCTCACAATACGGCTGCCCTCTGGGGACGGGCGCTGAGTGCCGCTGTAACAGGAGACAGCGCGCGCTGGAGCACACTACACGGTGCTCCCCCGCCACCCACGCACTGCCGGCTGCGTGCGCCCCCCCCCCCCCCTCCAGGCTCCCAGAGAGCGCCGCCCATTCACGGCAATCCGCTTACGTGGCGGGCAGACAGCGAGCTGGATAGCGAGCCCCACCTACCGGCTTTCGCAGCAGGCCCCGTGGGCGCCGATGCTATTCTTTCTCTCTGGGAGGCTCGTAAACGCCATCATCTGCTTCCGCGAATGTTTGACGCCGTACCCTCGAGGCGTGACGATACCAATATTACTTGCCACAGTCTTCATCTACGTTACATCATACACTGAAAGCCCCGTACGATGCGTGGCAGAAGTTACACTGTACCACCACTAATCGTTTTGTTTCGTGGCTCAAATGGCTCTGAGCACTATGGGACTCATCTTCTGAGGTCATCAGTCCCCTAGAACTTAGAACCACTTAAACCTAACTAACCTAAGGACATCGCACATATCCATGGCGGAGGCAGGATTCGAACCTGCGACCGTAGTGGTGGCTCGGTTCCAAACTGTTTTGTTTCGTGTTCCACTGGCTAATAGAGAGACGTTATAACGACTGCCCTCTGGGGACGGGCGCTGAGTGCCGCTGTAACAGGAGACAGCGCACGCTGGAGCACACTACACGGTGCTCCCCCGCCACCCACGCACTGCCCGCTGCGTGCGCCCCCCCCCCCTCGCCCCCTCCGCTCCGTATGAGCCCTAATTTCTCGTATCTCATCTAAGTGGTTCTTACGCGAAATGTTTGTTGGTAGCAGTAGAACTTCCGCAGCCAGCTTCAAACGCCGGTTCTCTAAATTTCTTTCAGTAGCATTCCACGAAAAGAACGTCAGGTTCTCTCCAGCGATTCTCATTCCCTAAGCGTCTCCATAACACCTCTATTGCAGCCTGCTTCGGTATTGCTTTGATGTCTTCCTTTAATTCACTGTGGTACGGATCCAAAACACTGAAGAATACATCGAACTAGCGTCCCGTATGCGGTGTCCTTTACAGTAGAACCACACTTTCCCAAAATTCTTCCAATACACCGAAACTGACCATTCGGCTTCTTTACCACAATTCCCACATGCTCATTCCATTTCATATCGCTTCGCAAAGCTACTTCCAGATATTTAAAGGACGTGATTGTGTCAAGCAGGACACTACTAACGCTGTATCTGAACACTACGGGTTTATTTTCCCTACTTCTTCTCATTATACATATTTCTACATTTATAGCTGGCTGCCTTTCATCACACTAAATATAAATTTTGTCTATCTTGTATCCTCCTACAGTCTCTCAACTTCGACACCTTACCGTGCACCACAGCATCATCAGGGAACAACCACAGATTCCTACCCCACTTGTCCGCCAGATCATTTTTGTCCATAGAAAATAATAGCAGTCCTATTGCAACACCATACTTTAACGGAACACATAGACCTGCTAATGTAAAAACCACGTATAACACTATTATACGGGGAACTGTGCACGTACCCTCTGACGGTATTATGGATATGGAAATCCTTTTCCTAAGAGTTTTCTACCTGTTTGAAAAATGGTTCAAATGGCTCTGAGCACTATGGGACTTAACATCTGTGGTCATCAGTCCCCTAGAACTTAGAACTACTTAAACCTAACTAACATAAGGACATCACACACATCCATGCCCGAGGCAGGATTCGAACCTGCGACCGTAGCGGCCGGCGCTGTTTGAAAGAAACGCAGTAAAAATTCAGTAATACTAAATCTAGGACCTTTCTATATCGAGTTCATTAAGTGGTTTGTCTAATGGCTTTACGATCACCGGCCCGTCTATGCAAAGAAGCGATTAAGTTTCACAAAAGCAGAAGAAGGAAATTTGCCCTACTTGCCTGCTCTCGCTAATGCCGCTTCACAAGTAAATATAACTTTGAGGATTTGGTTTCGAGAAAGACACAAGAATCTTTTAATTACTACATTCACATACAGATATAGTTTTGAAGTAAAAGATCACGAATTTTTAATCATTACTATGTGCAAAGAATTTGGGCAGGGGGGGGGGCGGACTTCTGTGTCTGTATAACCAAAAAATTAAATTCTTAAATAATTTAACAGCAAAAGCAATTTTCGATTCAACACTCTCCGTACTTCGTCATTCGGTATTTATATGCAACCAGACTTCAGTGATACTGCGCCACATTAATGAATTTCATTTACAACTGAAAGAATTTAATCTGTATTTTACACGAAACTTATTTACTCACTTTCACTTTAAAAATTTAGGTCGCAACAGTTATTTTCTGACATTCATTCAAAGATGAAAGTTAGTGCTTGCACATACTGCATAAAGCACTTCAAACGCTTTTAAAATAGGTTTACTGTGAATGATGAAAACACCAGAAAGGACCCGATATACGTCAATGATTAGGAATAAATAACGGGGTGAATCAAATTTTATGTTTCAACACAATAATTAATCATTAAAGCTAATTCTGAATTAATGGTTCACGCTTGTACAATTGTAACTATACTCTTCGTAACGACAGTCTGGAGCCGCGCGACTGCTACAGTCGCAGGTTCGAATCCTGCCTCGGGCATGGATGTGTGTGATGTTCTTAGGTTAGTTAGGTTTAAGTAGTTCTAAGTTCTAGGGGACTGATGACCTCAGAAGTTAAGTCCCATAGTGCTCAGAGCCATTTTTTCTTCGTAACCTGTTGGCTGTTGGCGTGGTTGTGGTGGATAGTATGGCTGCTACATTAGTCATTGTGCGGCGTACATGTTTCTTGAAGTATGGACTAATTAATTCCTCTTGGCGTTGTTTTAACTTCTAACATAACATAGCCCAACAACTTGTACCAGAGCTGTACTAATTCAACAGTTACCATCCGAAGCTATTTCTCAACAGTTTCCAGAAAAGGCATCACCTGCAATGTCCGAGTGCTGCCTCCCGTCGTTTGAGAGGAATATGTTACACTATCACACTTCCTTGAGGCACTCCTGACAATACCCTCGTCTCTGATGAACACTCGCCGTCGAGGACAACATACTGAATTACGTTACTTATGAAGTCTTCGAGCCACTCTTATAACTGGAAACCTATTCCATACGCTTGTACCTTCGTTAATTGCAGTGGGGCACCGTATCAGATGCTTTCCGGAAATTTAGAAATATTGAATCTGCTTGTTGCCCTTGGTTCATAGTTCGCAGTATATTATGCCGATTCGTGAACGTAAACTTCTCTGTCTCAAGGAAATTTATTGTACTCAAACTGGGAATATGTTCAAGGATTCTACAGTAAACTGGTGTTAGGGGTATTGGTCTATAATTTCGCGCGTCCGTTCCTTTACCCTTCTTACATACAGGGGTCATCTTCGCTTTTCTTCGAGTCTCTTGGGACTGAGTCAGTGAGAAGTGTCATTTGGACTAAAAAATTATGAAAATCTTTATTAGATAATGAGTGCAAAATTCTGAATATTAAATTTATGTGTGTTTTGATCTCGATCAAGAGATGAGAATAGAATGTCCACTTTCCTGTTTTCGGGGATCCATTACTGATCCGGTTATAACACGAAGACTTTTTTAAAGTAAACATCGCGAATGGCGCGGCCACAGCGGTTGTCCAAGCCAGTGCCTACTACAAACAATGAAGGCCAAATAAAGTTAATTTTATAATTCCAACAACACATTCGGATTACCTACAAAATTTCGAGCTTAATGATACTAAACTCATACCCGATTTATCACTGAGAAGTCGCAAAATGTAACCAATTTACGCATTCACTCAGCCGATCTAAGACTTCCATCCACTCACTTCATGACCAGCCTGATGTGGCAGTAGAAGACAGCAAAATGAAAGCAGAGGTTTAAATTTCGCGTTTAGAAACCGTTCACGCAGGAGAATCGTACAAACATACCGTTGTTTAACCATTACATAGGTTCCCTTGTGGACGACATATCAATAAGCATACAGGGCGTAGAGGAAAACCTGTAAAAGTAAGAAACAAATAAGTCGCCAGGTCAGGATTGACTCCCAGTTCGGTTTTAAACAAAATACTCCACGGCATTGGCCCTTTGCTTATCGCGAATCTCTCGCCTAGCGCAAAGTCCCAAGCAACTGGAAAAAAGCAAAGCTGATTCCTGTCTATAAGAAGTGGAAAAGAACGGGCCCGCAAAATTACAGACCAGTATCCTTAACATCGGTTTGCTGCAGAATTTTTGAACAAATCAGTTCAAATTTTCTTGAGGTCGAGAAGTTTCTGTCTACGAATCACCACGGTTTTAGAAACCATTGCTCGTTCGGAATTCATATTGCTCTTTTCCCGCATTGTACACTGCGAATTTTGGATGAAGAACAAAAGGCAGATTCCGTATCTCTAGATTTCCGACAAGCATTTGATACTGCGCCCCCCTAAAACTGTTAACGGAGGCACCTGCATATGGAATAGGTTCCCGGATGTGGGGGTGGCTCGAAGACTTCTTATGTAACAGAACCCAGCTCGTTGTCCTCGAAGGCGAGCGTTCATCAGAGACAAGAGTATCGTAAGGGGTATCTCGGCGAAGTGTGAGAGGACCGATGCTGTTATTTTCTACTTACATATATGTAAATGATCTGGCGGACAGTGTGGGCAGCAACCTGCGATTGTTTGCCGATGATGCTGTGGTATAAGGGTAAGTGTCGAAGAGGAGCGACTGTAGGATGATACAAGAGGACTTTAAAAAAAGTTCTAGTTAGTGTGAGGAAAGACATCTTGCTTTAAATTTAGAAAAAATGTAAGGTGATGCAGGTGGATAGGGGAAACAAACCCGTAATGTTCGAATACAGCATTGGTAGTGTACTACTTGACACAGTCACTTCGTTTAAATATCTGGACGTAAGATTGCAAAGCCATATGAAATGGAGCGAACATGTCAGGATTGTGGCAGTGGAAAGCAAACTGTCGACTTCGGTTTATTGGGAGACTTTTGGGAAAATATGAGACCACATGGAGGAGGCTAGTGTGACCTATACCAGTACCTGTGAATTGCCTACATAAAGGACAATCGGATTCAGAGGGTGAAGTAATTTCCACATTCTTGAATTGTTTAATGTAGAAAACGCTCAAAATGGTGAAATTCTGTCTGGGCATTACACGGATATTTAACCTGAAGCCATAGTTCTGAGAACGGACGCCCAACAGGTTTCCCAACTTGAGCGAGCGTCATAGGACGCTGCCGCTCCGCCATGCAGAGGCTGCGGAAACGGTTTCGCCGCCACCCTTTATGTTAGCTACAAAAACTATTTGTTAACCCTTGTAATACCAACGCACGGGAGGAGGTTATTTACGCCCACCTTCTGAAAATGATGTAATCAAGCCACTTACTTTGTATTTTAAGGGGAGTACCGGTGAAACTTCAACCCGATCGTAGAAACATTGCAGGAGCCTGAAAATTTTTTCATACCACATCTTGGCATATTGAATTAAGTGTGTAGATCCAGTTGGTCAAACATAACATTTTTTTATTCTTTTGGATGTGTGAGTTTTGAAAAGGATCAATATTTTTTTTTAACTCGTACGTGGAGTTGTTGGTTATCACGGAACATATTTACAAAAACAGTTCGAACAAGAAACTTTTAAAATTGACGGAGTAGTACTATTTTTTATTGTGACGGTTACGTTTTTTTTAAAAAAAGTTGAAGTATAGTTAGTTTTCAATCACTAAATAGACAGAGACAGTGCAGAAATTTAATTGAAACATTAATTTAATATGAAAATGTCTGTATATTTGCTTAATTTGTACATACATCCGTAATCGTGAATGTATATGTGCCTAATTTATATGTACATCCCAAATCAACGTAAAAAAGTAATAATTTTTAAAAACTATTCAGAAACTCAGATAGCATAAAATATTTTTATTCAAGACAACCAGTTTCAGGCCGTCTTCGTTGTCATCTCCCAGGCTTAAACATCTTTCTGTAATAAAATATCTTCATTTTACGCTGAACCTCATGCACAAGATGTCAAATAGATAAAACTCAGCACATTATAAACGTTAGTCACGGCTAAAATATTTAAAAACACAAAGTACCCTGTCCAAAAGGCCACGTCCATAAACATATTGCTCACAAATGCTTGTTACACGATACAAATACGGTACTATTACGTACCGTACTACTGTCTACTGTATTTGTATCACGTAACAAGCGTCTGTCAGCTAGCCTATATGGAAATGGCCTTTTGGACAAGGTCTTTTGTGTTTTTAAAATATTTTAACGATGACAAACGTTTGTAATGTGCTGAGTTTTATTCATTTGATATCTTGTGCATGATGTGCAGCTTAAAATGACCGGATTTTACTACAAAAAGATGTTTAAGACCTGATGATGACTGCAAAGACTATTGAAACTGGTTGTCTTGAATAAATGCTGTGTTTGATGTTGTGGTGTACGGGAAGGTGTCGTCGTTGAGTGACTGTAGGAGGATACAAGATGACTTGGACAGGATTTGTGATTGGTGTAAAGAATGGCAGCTAACTCTAAATATACACTCCTGGAAATTGAAATAAGAACACCGTGAATTCATTGTCCCAGGAAGGGGAAACTTTATTGACACATTCCTGGGGTCAGATACATCACATGATCACACTGACAGAACCACAGGACATAGACACAGGCAACAGAGCATGCACAATGTCGGCACTAGTACAGTGTATATCCACCTTTCGCAGCAATGCAGGCTGCTATTCTCCCATGGAGACGATCGTAGAGATGCTGGATGTAGTCCTGTGGAACGGCGTGCCATGCCATTTCCACCTGGCGCCTCAGTTGGACCAGCGTTCGTGCTGGACGTGCAGACCGCGTGAGACGACGCTTCATCCAGTCCCAAACATGCTCAATGGGGGACAGATCCGGAGATCTTGCTGGCCGGGGTAGTTGAGTTACACCTTCTAGAGCACGTTGGGTGGCACGGGATACATGCGGACGTGCATTGTCCTGTTGGAACAGCAAGTTCCCTTGCCGGTCTAGGAATGGTAGAACGATGGGTTCCTTGACGGTTTGGATGTATCGTGCACTATTCAGTGTCCCCTCGACGATCACCAGTGGTGTACGGCCAGTGTAGGAGATCGCTCCCCACACCATGATGCCGGGTGTTGGCCCTGTGTGCCTCGGTCGTATGCAGTCGTGATTGTGGCGCTCACCTGCACGGCGCCAAACACGCATACGACCATCATTGGCACCAAGGCAGAAGCGACTCTCATCGCTGAAGACGACACGTCTCCATTCGTACCTCCATTCACGCCTGTCGCGACACCACTGGAGGCGGGCTGCACGATGTTGGGGCGTGAGCGGAAGACGGCCTAACGGTGTGCGGGACCGTAGCCCAGCTTCATGGAGACGGTTGCGAATGGTCCTCGCCGATACCCCAGGAGCAACAGTGTCCCTAATTTGCTGGGAAGTGGCGGTGCGGTCCCCTACGGCACTGCGTAGGATCCTACGGTCTTGGCGTGCATCCGTGCGTCGCTGCGGTCCGGTCCCAGGTCGACGGGCACGTGTACCTTCCGCCGACCACTGGCGACAACATCGATGTACTGTGGAGACCTCATGCCCCACGTGTTGAGCAATTCGGCGGTACGTCCACCCGGCCTCCCGCATGCCCACTATACGCCCTGGCTCAAAGTCCGTCAACTGCACATACGGTTCACGTCCACGCTGTCGCGGCATGCTACCAGTGTTAAAGACTGCGATGGAGCTCCGTATGCCACGGCAAACTGGCTGACACTGACGGCGGCGGTGCACAAATGCTGCGCAGCTAGCGCCATTCGACGGCCAACACCGCGGTTCCTGGTGTGTCCGCTGTGCCGTGCGTGTGATCATTGCTTGTACAGCCCTCTCGCAGTGTCCGGAGCAAGTATGGTGGGTCTGACACACCGGTGTCAATGTGTTCTTTTTTCCATTTCCAGGAGTGTAGATAAATGAAAATTAATGCAGATGAATAGGAAAAAGAATCCCGTAATGTTTGACTACTCCATTAGTAGCGTAGCGCTTGACATATTCACGTCGATTAAATATTTGGGCGTAACATTGCAGAGCGATATGAAGTGGTACAAGCATGTAATGGCAGTTGGTGGAAGGCGGATAGTCGTCTTCGGTTCGTTGGTAGAATTTTGGGATGATGTGGTTCATCTGTAAAGGAGACCGCTTATAAAACACTAATACGACCTATTCTTGAGTACTGCTCGAGCGTTTGGGATCCCTATCAGGTCGGATTGAGGGAGGATATAGAAGCAATTCAGAGGCGGGCTGCTAGATTTGTTACTGGTTGGTTTGATCATCACGCGAGTGTTACGGAAATGCTTCAGGAACTCGGGTGGGAGTCTCTAGAGGAAAGGAGGCGTTCTTTTCGTGAATCGCTACTGAGGAAACTTAGAGAACCAGCATGTGAGGCTGACTGCAGTACAATCTTACTGCCGCCAACTTACATTTCTCAGAAAGACCACAAAGATAAGATAAGAGAGATTAGGTCTCCTACAGTTTTCCCTCGTTCTGTTTGGGAGTGGAACAGGGAGAGAAGATGCTAGTTGTGGTAGGAGGTACCCTCCGCCACGCACCGTATGGTGGATTGCGGAGTATGTATGTAGGTGTAGAAAAATATTTTTTGCGATCTTGGCTTTTGAATGGTTTTTTTAGTAAATATGTAAGTGTTTTTTTTTTTCTTTTTTTGCAGTTTCCGGAGCCATGTGGATTTACGTTCGCGGCGGACCCAGTTGTCAATTAGAGAGCAAATATTTATAAGGATTTTGTGGTCCAGGACGGGTGGCGGCAGAGTGAGACGTTCTTAGGGCAAGCAGGTGATGAACATTCTAATACACTCCATAACACTACCGTCTGCCACTGCTGTACCATAACCTTAAAGTTGTAGGCAGGTCGTGAAATAAAACTGTCTTGTTAAAGCAATAATGGTATAAAGCAACAGAGTAGTGTTACCCTCTGAGAGGAATTTTGTTATGTTGACCGTGTTGTACCTAACGGAGGTGGCTTATCGGAAATGAAAGTCAGAATTACGTATATATTTGAACAGTAACAAACAAAATTTTGCCTATATGCACTGTTTAACAGATAATGAAAACGGTCGCCAGCCTAACTAGGCAAGAGAATGATTAACATTATCGTTCAAGAAAATAGTTATTAGTAACTTTAATGGATAAACCCAACCTATACTTTGTCACACGCGAGTGCGGTGAACTCTGACTCATACATATGTTTACGGTAAGATTGAAACCAACAGTTAGAGCAGCACAAACTATTTGCAAAATTATAACAGATACCGAAACACACTATTACTTTCAGGGCTTATACAAACTGAATGGCCTTTATAACGTTATTATTACTATTCACTGCAGAATCATTAATTGGATATAGGTTAAGTCTCTCTCTCAGTTAAATACTTTACTATTTAAAACGAAAGTTAGTTGGAATCCACTAACAGGTTGCTTCTCACTATCATTTGAATAAAGAAATGATGGTTTTCATAATTAGTGGCCTTCCCATTACTTGTTACCTAGCATTAACACAATAGACAAACTGTGGATCCTGTTATACTATGAATATGCACTTCTAATACACAAGAGAGACAAACACTTAGCAAACATGAGTATATAACGTTTCACAACTGCAGTTTTCCACTTTTACTACAGTGAGAGACAAAATTAACATATATGTAAGACACTGACTCACCTTCTGCGATTTACAACAGGCAGTAATGTGATCATTTACTAAGCAAAACTTTATATAAGCCTCAGTCTGAAGAACTTTTAATTTGAAGTTGGCAACGACACATTAATAAGCAGTTTTACTAGGAAAATTATTTTCAGCAAGCATCATTAACTTTAACTCACTCTCTTGCCACATTAACTTTAACTTTCTTTTTACTATGTTCAAGAGGCATCAATTAGCAAAACACTGGGCTTTAATGTTCTTTCAGTAAGGGCACTCGGAAATCACTTTAGTTCAAACGGAGAGGAACCTGAGAGGTGTTGTGATAAGGAGAAAAATCAAGGTAGGTACATAAATTCAGTTATAAATTACCTTATATTTGAGCACACTAACACATCCATTAAGCTGATCCTTCACTGTACATTATTATAGCATTCCGATACAGTAATTGCGCAATGTGTTGGCAACTGCATGTTGGTAGGTGGATTTGCAGGTAGAATTGCTGGACTCTGTCATTTCTTGGCGGAGGTGATAGATACAAATTCCAGAATAGTTCCAGCAATTTATCCATCCATCCGAGGCATTGGAAAGCAGAAGAAAAAGCCTCTATCGGAACCAGCACAATATGCATCTTTTACATGGCAATGCGCAGTTTGGTAGCTCCTCCCCGACTCGTAGCTCGTCCCCGACTGACTCTTGTTCCACCTTTTCCACCTAGGCCAACCACAATTTGCGCGCGCTACAGAGTTCCGTTCCCGAGGGGAACCACAACACCTTTTATATACAAAATAACTAAGAACCCTAAGTAAAGGTCAGCAGTTTACATAACAACAAACAAACACATTAAATAAAACAGAAAATTTGCACATATTGACATTTCTACAAAAAATTATTCACATAGAAATTACAATTATATAGAGTAAGTTTTGTTCCCTCCAAATGAGACAAGGAATTTAAATGACAGATACACTACATTGCATAGAATCAAACCAAGACATCAAAGTTCTTACAAAGAAAGTAGTATACAGTTTTGTGTTATCGATTCAAACAAACACATTTACAGAAGCTCAGCGATGTAACATTAAATGAAACAAAAGCAAAATAAATCCGTACAGCATTAGAGCTATGGTGTTACAAGTACAGTTACTTTATATAACTTTATTCATTCCACGATACATGCATACATCCTACCGGTAACGCCCCTGCATTCTACCAGCTATAACGCGGTGTCGAAGCCCGGCGCTTGATGATACCACGACGCCTGGCGGCCAGAAAAGACCCTCTTTTATTCCGCGTGGCCAGCTATACGAGTGGCCGAGGACACGCCCGTGGGGCAGCGGCGGAGACGGGAATGTGTTATGGAATATATAAACTGACAATGAAGGATACAGTTTTCAAACCTATCAATATGTCTTTTATTTACTTTTCCTTCGTACTGGCCCAGACATTGTACTTGTATAATGTTCCAGTAGTTCTATTTTACGCTAAACTCTTGTCACAAATTATAAATACAGAACCTTTATAATTTATTTACATTTTTCGTATGTGTATAGTGTTACAAAGATAACTATACTTCAATTTCTTTGAAAAATATCAAACTGGCCGATGCGAAAGAAACGCTATTCCTCGGTCAGTTTTGAAATTTTTTGGCTCAAAACATTTTCTGTATACATTCCGTGATATCCAACAGCTCCACGTATGGGTTTGAAAAAATATTGATATTTTTCAACAACCTAAAATTCAAAAGTTTTGAAACACATTTTGTTTAGCAGCTTGGATTTACCTACTGAATTCAGCATGCCAGCGTATGTTATGAAACAAATTTTCAGCCCCTATGATTTTTTTGTGATAGATCTGAAATTTCACCGGTATCCCCCCCCCCCAACATTATGAAAAAGTATTTATTGTTTATAACGAGTTCTCCTACCAGATTCCACACATGTAATAAATTTTTTAGCTAAAGTTAACTCAAAAATTTACGTTATCAGTAGTAGATGGCACTTTCCCTAATGAATGTCTTATTCAGATTTTCCATGTTTACAATCTTACACGTGAATATCTCATCAAAAACTAGCTTGAGAGTGAAAGACAACAACAGTGAACGAAATTTTCATTTTTTAAACTTTTTTGGTGATTGTCGTAAGTTAGTAACAAGCGTTATTCAAAGTGCATTGTTACTGCTAAGAGTGTGCTAAGAGGTATTTTCTGGTTTTGGACTTAACATCAGCCCCTCTTTAAAAAGTGCGTTGTTAACATAATTCAACAACAATTAAGGAATTTAGTTTTTTAGAGTGGGTCCAAGCCATGCCCCCTTTGGCAATGCGTGCTGTTGAAAAATCTTGGTGTTGCTAGGATTAACCACGATTATACACGACTGTGCAGCGTCCGAGCTTACAACCAGCGTGATGAGGCACTCTCCAGCTGATATTGGAGGGTGTACACCACATATAGTAGGAATCCGGCAATTACCACCATTCCGGTATGAAAGCGTTGCTTTCCACTGTCCTGGGAGCAATAATATGTTAAGTCTGTGTGGTTTAGTCAACACGTTTCCCCAAATGTGCAGCAGGGATCACGCCATTTTTCACCGCGAGAATCCGACATCGGTGAACCATTGATCCCTGCTTCTGTGCCTGTGGTATGCGACTCCTGGCTAGCAACTCTCAGTTTCTTGATTCGTTTCAGTTAAACATACCTCGCTCTCTTTAGGAACTATATATATACAAATTTATTCGTTTTTATTGGCAGTCTTTCCTCTGTAGCTTCCCCTCTGCCCCCCCTTCTTTTTTTAATTCATCAGTTAGGCGATGAAACACCAGCGAAGTGATGATAGCCTCACGATCCAGAGTCAGGAGATCAGCTGGTAAGTCTACCACTTGCCAAAAGGGAAACGGTGATAGGCATTATTTATTTACTGGTGCCGGCCGGGGTGGCCGAGCGGTTCTAGGCGCTACAGTCTGGAACCGCGCGACCGCTATGGTCGCAGATTCGAATCTTACCTCGGGCATGGATGTGTGTGATGTCCGGTTTAAGTAGTTCTAAGTTCTAGGGAACTGATGACATCAGAAGTTAAGTCCCATAGTGCTCAGAGCCATTTGAACAAATTTTTTTTTTTAATTTACTGGTTTCTCACTTGACGCTAGTTCATTGCTTATCAATACGTTATCCATTTGACGGTTTTAAAATGATTCGTATCACTTCTCTGTAACCTACTTCTCCCTATCCGTTTCTGTACTACCATTATCTTCCTCATATAAGTCTTCCTCATTCTTAATTTCTACCGTTTTGTCTATTTCACGAGGTGTTGTCTACAGTTCACATAGTGAACTACCTACTTCTATTATCTTTTTTTTAACTTCCTCATATTTGACTCAGTTCCATAAGCATCGCTTCTGCATCCCTTCTTGTCTCCTCTAGCCCATAGTGTAGTGGTTGCTTCCTGATTCCCAGTTTTAAATTGTTTTTTAATTCTCTTTTTAATACCTCTCTGTCGTTTTTTGCTTTCTCTCTATCCTTTATCGCTTCCTCCGTATCCTTTTTTATTTTTTGCTTTCTCTTCTTCATCTAATATTTGAGCCATAAAAGCTTTTAGCTCCTATTCCATTGTGCTAAATTAATATACATATTTTTTGTCTGTAGTTAAGACTCAATGTCTGTGATTTCCTCTTGTCTGTGATTTCCTCTTGCCTGTGATTTCCTCTTGTCTATGATTTCATCTTCTTAATATCCACTTAATAAATCAACTCACAAAAACCAATTTTATCCAGTAACTACTATGGCTAAACACCCTCTCCTTTTCCTCTAAAGTATGTAGAGATCTACTACAAATATCACACAACAAGATTTTAACACAGCACAATAATTGTTTAGTACTCATTAACTTTTCTCATTATGCCTCCTTCGAATTGTAGTTTCGTTCGTGTTGCGATGCCACTGTAGAAGCTCGTACGTGTGCGAGGTCTCGTGGATCTACCCACTGAGGAAGGTTGTCACAGCTTTTGATCGGTAGTAACATGGGCAAAACTTACCATTGTGTGTAAACTACTGTATCATATACTATTACATGTTATTGTCTGCTATTTCCTCTACTTCCCTATTCTGCTTACTTATATATAGATATCGATATTGTTACTGTATTACAAAAAATCTGGTTAAATAATCTATGATATTTTTAATATCATGCACACTTATTCTTAGACAACTCACAAAATGTATAGGAGAGAAGTTATCTGCTTCAACAAATTACCAAGCCTGCACCAAATGTCCTCCATCGAAAATTTACAATTCAGACTTCAGAATTTGTTGATATTTAAACACGTCTTACAAGCTCAGGTCTGCCACTTCCTGCGGTGAACACATTCTGGAAGCCGGCTGCCACTTCATGTACTGTTGAGGAACAAGATGAAAAGGATCTGTACACATAATCTGCCCCCAGTTAACATCCCCAACAATGTTCAACAGTACGGATACTGGTGTGCCTCTGAAATTAATCACTCCAGCGGTCAAAACTCTGTGTACTCTCCCACAGAGTAAGATTTAATTGGTAGAATGCTGTAGCACGTCATTACTTCCTGACCACAAGGTGCCAACACTCCATGTACAGTGTTGACATTAGTACCGGTACATGTACTGAATACATTACTGTCAGGAATAATTTCGTAGGTGATTAACTAATAATTTATGTAAATGTCGAGTAGAGACCCTGCGTGTATCGGATCTATGTTACTCCTTTCGAGTTCATATTTTAATTTATTACAGGTGCACATGCAACTTTAGGCAATTTTGCATCTAACAGACGTATACATATTACTAAGATCTAGGTATCGATAAGAGGTTGCGTGTACATGTTTGGATTTCTAAAGTTAATTTAAATAAAAAGTGCAGGCTCAAGTACGAAAAACCAAAACATTCCTTTTCCGCAAATATGGAACCACCTGTAATTTAACCTGTCGTTAATAGTTCAATTAAATTACTCCTGCTAAACAAAGCATCTTTTTATAAGGCGTAAATACCTAGCTTATCATGAGATAGCTATGTTATTGTTCATTAACTCGTGATTCACGTCTTACCTACACTAGGCTCCACTACAATATATTCAAGTGTGGATCCTTTCCATATCATATATTCTGATTATAGCACGCAAAATGCAACAGTAATTAATTTATGGCTCTTTAAAGAACAGTTCTAAATCTATAATATTGCGGACTTACACAAATAATATAATTAATTTACGTCACTACTCACGAAAGATTCAGCATCCCGCTTATTTACTGTTAAAATGCTGAATATTTCGGCAAACCTTGTGAAAAAATCTTTTGCTGACAGTTTACTGAAGTATGCCTACAAATATACTTCCTTCTTTCTTTAGTCGTATGAATTTTGCTACGTAACTCCAAGTGAAGGTCAAATTAAGCACCAAGTCGGAGCTGTGATATTAGCCTTCTTTTTATTATTTATCAGTTACAATCTGTTATTTCTCTTTAAATCTTCTCCTGTTATGAAAATTACTGTTAAATCTTTCTGGTGTATACACCACTTTTAGAAATTAATTATTTGCTCTTTTTACTTCTTTACGTCAAACAATAAGCAAATGATTATTACAGCCTAGCTTGAGGTAAAACGTGCAGATTATATCTTTGCTCTATTAGTTTCTAATTCTGCTAGCTGATAATAACTAATGTCTTTGTAATTTCTTCTCGTTTCTTTTAGAATATTATTTCGTTTTTCTTTCTGTCTTCGGGACGCAATATTAGTCAAGCCAAAATTCTGTGTACTTCAAATTAGAAGTTAGCAGCTGATTTTTTTAGTTTTTCATCAATGAAATGTTTATTTAATCACTCTTTTATCATTACAGCAGTTTACTATCGCTGTGAATGAGTTCCAGAAAAGCTAAATCCGCAAATCAACAATGATAGTGAGTAAAAAAATCGAACAAACATCGAAAAAAGTACCTAAGCGCCACCATCACTTAACGCCCTGAATTTAACAATCAAATCGAAATCCTACCACTTCAGATGTTGTCAAAAGCATCCCACATACGTTTGCCTTTATGAATGGTCACTTGCCACAATAATTCTGTAAATATGTGATAAATCTACACAAAACTCACATTAAAGATTCCTTTGGGGATCAGTTTCTTAACAACTAATGGTAAGGCTTGCTTTTGAAAACTTTTGGACAGCAAAGATTCTGTATGACCAATGCAGAGCTCCATTTCAAGATCTCTAGAACATGTTAAATAAAGTATCCTGAAACTGAGTCAAGAACTCGCTCAGTGGAGATCACCAAATCTCCAACACAAATAGTGCAACCATCCAATTACCTCATAGAGCGCCAAACGAACCAACACTACTCATGAGATACAGATTGAATCAGCTCCCACTCTGATCTCAACAAATCCTCATTCCAAATTGCCAATAATAGTTTCTTGGTTGAGAGAAAGCTCCATCAGCACAGTGCTGCAAAAATCTAACAATTCATATACATTTGATTTCTATACAGTTATTTCACAATATCAGCCCTTATTAGCAACGCTATCATGCATTTAAAACTAATTCTGCCATTGATAATAGGAACCTGGTGTACTGTGCATTACAGATAGAAAACTCGGAAACTACAGTATAACCCAGGTAGTCACTCGCTTTTTAGTTGACATAGCACACTCGCAAGCTGGCTCTCAACTATGTCTGAACTCCCAGACAAGTATGGTCAGTACCTACGCTGACTGTTGTAAATACCCAGAGCTTAAATGCAACTATTAATAAGATTCATGTTGGACATTTTTGTAACCATTATAGTAAACTAATGTACAGCACTACCATAATCTTTGAAAAATAGTATATCATTAAGGATGGCGGCTGGTTTATCATCTATTAGCCATTTCCTGCATGCTGTAACGTCTTTGCCTCATGAGATGCTGCTGAGCTGTAAGCATGATTTTTTCAGCAGCACTCGTTCATTATTGTCTACAACATATATTTAAAAGATAACATACAGGTTGTAACGTGTATAAGTGCAGATATTTCTGTTGGTGACTAAAAATGGTATATTGGATGACATTACTTGATTATTTAGTTCAATTGCAGATTCAATTTTGAAATACTCATGAACTGTCTAAGTCAGATCTGTATAGCATTTGCACTATAGTAAATGTAATTTCATACAAACCCTCTTACCCTTGTAGCAGAGTATGTAGCGTTTCTGGCAGAGAAAGTCATTACACTACATGAAAGAGAATAGTTTGTGACTCAGATTATGAAGAAAAGAGCTGCAGTAAGGAAGGAAACACACAACAAAAAGGTACGTTCGCCAATGAAGGCCTAATGTTGGTTAGCACTAAAAAGTATTGTGACTTTCATAAGGCAATAAAGAAATTTTCGAACTGTACCCTGGACCTTTCGAGATAGAGTTAAGATGTCGTAGCGCACCTGAGTGCTTGTCAGTTCAGAAAGTTATGAATTTCTAGAGCAGTTTCTAAGAAAATAACTGCTAAATATTTTTAAATAATAGTGTTTCTGTCATGATGGGTGATGTAAAAGTTCTACTTATATAGAAAAAAGTATTAAAACGCAGTCTCTAGTATCAAATTATGACCTCATGGTCTTCAAGAAGACAATTCCATGCTTCTCGCTGTCAGAGCCCCTTCCTGCACTAGCACCTGACATCACCTCTTCCAGCTACAGAATGTCTATTCAGAAATGCAATGTAAAATGTCTCTGCTCATATTTATAGTTACTTTTTACATCCAGTTGGAGGTTCTGACTCATATTATCACAATACCCTCGAAGTTGATATGAACAACATGAAGAACAAAATTTGCGAGAAGTGGTTGCTAAAAATGGTTCAAATGGCTCTGAGCACTATGGGACTCAACTGCTGAGGTCATTAGTCCCCTACAACTTAGAACTAGTTAAACCTAACTAACCTAAGGACATCACAAACATCCATGCCCGAGGCAGGATTCGAACCTGCGACCGTAGCGGTCTTGCGGTTCCAGACTGCAGCGCCTTTAACCGCACGGCCACTTCGGCCGGCGAAGTGGTTGCTGCCCATAACATAAATAATATTAAAACAAAGTATAAGATAAAAATTTTTGGTAATGTTTTGGAGGTAAAAACTTACTCTTATAATAATGGTCATAAAAATAGCAATATATCTGTATCTACGTGTACATAAAGTAAAGGATCTCCTACTAAACCCCTGGATCGATTTCAACCAAATGTGGCACACAAACAGAAAAATTCACGAATATCAGCACTGTGGGGTTTATAACCTTCTGTCTCCAATAGGAGAATAGATACAGGCGGAAAATGTGTTTCTTATCAGCCCTGCCATATAGGCTGCCCTACATGATTAGTGTACTACATAGTATAGGCCTGTCTTATTGATCTGCTTTCCACAGCAGAGTAGACATGCCATCTCATTATTTACAGACTAACTTATCCTAAGTCCAATAAATTGTTAGATTCAAAAAATACCTCTGACATGGTGGTATATATAGGTTGAGGATGTTATGAAATGTCTAAATGTGGATGGAGTGTGTATGAATTATGATTGATAGTGGTTTATTCTTCACAAATATTTTTGCTGTATTTTTTTAGTTTTACTATCTCATATTGTTTTGCTGCATTTGCAAATGTTATCTGGCGAATTTTTTTGGAAGTTGGCATTTATTGTTGTCATAATTTTAAGGGTAACTACTGTTTATTTATTCTGTAACTATGTGTGCCATTACAGGGAAGTGAGAACAAAGTATAAGATATCTATGTGATGATTGATTAGCATGAGGTATACCATGTCTGTGAATCCTATTGGTGTAAAATTTATTTGCTGTCATTTAGCGTAGATAATGTTAAAAGTTACATGTAGGGGATAACATGTACCACCTGAATAATTCTGGTGATTACAGAGCGTTTTGCTGTTCGGACCGACTCCTGATGTTAACTATAGGCTTCCTACCATGCATTGTTTAATGGATAAGGACCTTTACTTTTTTGTTGCTAACGTTGTGACTGTGTGTCATCGCACCGCAGGTGCACAATCGTAGTCTAACTGGGAACAAGAAGAAACCAAATCAATCTTCATGCAATTAATTCTCCTTTTATCAAATGCAATATTTCTTTTCACTATAAATAAGTAGAACCAGGAATATTTTTGATATATAATAGTGAATACCGTTCGAGAGTAAAAAGTCTCAAGAAATCGATGCTCAGACAGTTCGTTTATTCTGGCTGCAATTTGTCCTTTCATGTACTGGTACATTTTATGATGATAATGTCTTCTGGTCAGCTTCTCCACAGAAGCGTTTAAATAACTGTCTCCATTTGATATTACTCTCCAAACTTCGTTTGTATAGGTCAAATATCAATCGTCAAACAAGATATGAAGTGCCGGCAGGGATAAACACCAATCAACTACCATGATAATCGGGTAGACCGTTCACCAATATCACTCTGGTATTTTTTATAGATGACTTGAAAGAGTGTAGCAGACATATAATACATTTCGGTCACACAAGTCCTTTACTAGGTTATAATTACCGTTAATAAAGTCAATTCAGATCACTCGGCGTAAATTCGCGCGAACGGCAGTCATAAACTTTCTTAACGCTATTCGTTGGTCCTCTCTGACTAACAAATCGTTTTTAATGGCGGCTAAATGAACTTTTAGAAATCATAAAGCTTTATTTTAACGTGACTGAACACTGGTGCGCCAAGTAATCATTCAAGCCCTCTCACTATTAGCAAACAGAGGTATTACTATTACTTCCAATAACATATGATGCGTAATAGCACTTATCATAGATGTCATCAGAGCTCTAGGAATTTTCTTTAAAGTTGCTTAAAAAATCTTCCTTTGAATAGAAGCCCTCAAAATTATATACATCCGTACTATGTGTTTCTCTCATATGAGCTGTTTCAGAACTTCATTAGAAGAATTGTTACGAATCACAACAGACACATAGCCAGTAGAACACAATTTTTATTCTTCACAGCCTGACATCAGATACAATAGTGAGTACAAATTCAGTATTTCATTTTATTAGCAACACATTTTTAAAATTAAAAATCGTCTCGACAGTGTCTTCCACGTTAGCTGACGACCAGTTGCCATGAGACAGACTCCAATATCGCCCTATATACGCGGTGCCACATTGTCAGCACATCACTAGAACTCTTGTCTGGGCTCGATCCTAGAACATGAAATAAATAACAAATATCGCATTTTAAGACAATTCATTTAAAATTTATAATACAGAAGTACAACACATATTTACACCTACCTGCTCAGTGGGACATACCAGTGTTTTCAATGATTATCATAAAAACCGCACTTTTAAAAATTAATTTTCACTCCACAGTGGAGTGTGCACTGCTTTCAACCTCTCTGCCAGATTAAAACTGTGTGACAAACATGTGGATCGTGCTGTACGGTTCAGCTAGTAGATAAATTTTCCATACAACGCAAAATTACCAGGTTAGAGTCCTGGTCTGGCACACATTTTTAATCTACAGTTTTAATCTACAGTGGGTATACATCCATATTATGTATTTCTCTCATCTGAGCTGTTTCTCAACTTTCTCTCAGCCATGTCATTTCGCCTGTAAAGCCCCTGAAAATCAGATCAATAAAGCAGGTCGTGGCTACTCCACTTAACACACATATTGTTGTAGTGGAACAGACCCCTCCCCACTGACGCAAATGACGAAAAAGGAAAATGTTTATTCTTTTATTAGTCAAATGAAATTACGCAATTAATTATTTAAATTATCATTTTTGTAAATTAATATTAAAATAAATAAATAAATTTTCTTGTAAACGCGCTCTTTGGTCGGAAGCAGCGAAGACAAGGCATTGCTATCTCTGACCAAAGAGATGCGGTACCGTTGATAGACGTCCGCCAGTCGAGAGCGGCAGCAGTTGCAGTTAAGATCTCTTACTGTGATAACACGTAGAGCAGTTCATAGGAACAGTGCAAGTGACTGATGTATTTTTGTAAATGATATTGACCAGTTTGAAGATTCGATAATGTCAGATTTCATTGCAACTCAATTTCGTATGGTCGTAAATAAGTACAAGCAATAAATGAATATGAAAAACAGCAAGATCAAGTGTTAGAAAAAAATCATTTCCATACCTGCCTACTTCAAGAATCGGAGGGAGAAAATCAACGGAGACAATAGCCTGACCAGCAGCTAACAATAGAAAATGAAGATCTACACAGCCTACTGTAAAATTAGGTAAAAAAGGGATTCTAAAAGCAAATTCACTCTGTTAAATCTCAAAAATTATCCAAGGTTGTTATTTCTGTAGTAAATTGACCCATATTGTCCGATACGGTCGTGAAAAGTTAGGTTCTCAATACTGCATTAAAAACACCTTCTTTTGGCGACTTAGAAAACTTTAATAGAAATTTGTTCACACAAAAAAAAAATTTTCTTTTGGCAATTTTACTTCGGATCGAAAATCAGGGGTAGTCTCATTCACGAGTTCCTATCCCCATAAACTTCAAAAAATAAACTACCTACCAAAAAAACAAATTTACTACAGAGTTGGCTACCTTTTGACAGGACACGAATATGAAAATGTGTGAAATTTTATAAAAATTGTAGACTTAAAGAAAGTGTTTATTGATTCTGTCTTTGTCATTGTTAACATAACGTCAATTTCTGTTACATGTAACAACTTCAAAAATGAGTTCAACATTTCTGGATGAGCAATGCACATAATATAAAAGGAAAATTAGTAATATATTAAAAAAGGAGACGGAAAAACGGTTAAAGAAGTACATAAGTGCATTCTTATCAGCAAACAATCAAGAGACACCAATGGTGAGTGATAAAATGCAAATTCATACTGCTTCTTTACGCAAGTCGTAACATCTTGTAGTTCATACTTTGCCGTCTATATCTATCGTTTACGCTGCTATTGTGTGGTTGGAGAATGCGTGTGACGTAAGCCGAATTGTCAAAGAGCATTGTCTCTACGTACCCAGTGTTAGGGCACGTTTGGCGGAATACACGAGTGCAGTGAAGTTTTGTAACACCTACATTCACAAATTTGAAAGTGAAAAACATCATTTGTAGTGCAAAATTTGTGTATTCGTAAAAAATCTTAACATCAATAATGTCGCAATTGTCGAGTAACGATTCGGAAGCCATGTTGCGCACTACAGGTGACGTCACAGGCCACGTCAACGAACGTGTTGCTATGGACACAGTTGACCTACATGTAAACAACATGACAGACGCGACAGTCAATATTACTGATTTGGACATACAAAGTATGGAAGTGTGTAGTGTTGACAAAGATACGCAACCGATTAACACAGCTTCGGACATGGTAAGTTCTGGTAGTAGCCGTAACGGGCTTGGCCCAGAAACTTACGATAGTCCCAACACAATAAGAAAAATAATTTACGTACCGAACAGAGATCAATCATAAACACAAATTTCGAGTGCATGTGAATTGCAGAACACACAACCTGTAACTTCACAACCCGACACAACACATTCCGCACAGCAATTGGGCGATGTAGCAGGAAATGGAGCGTTTGCGGCCTTGCTCACTTTCCTAGGAGACAGACTCGCACAGATCAACAAAAGATAGACGAATTGAGCGAGAAAACTAGGTATGACTTAAAACAGAAAATGGATGAAACGAATAGGGACTTAACACGGTTAAATCAGAAGGTAGAAGAATCAAAGAGGGATATAACGCAGCAGATAAGAGGGGTAAAAGACGAAGTACAGAGCCTCACAGTGCAGTTAAAACACCTCACTGTGGAGCATAATGAATTTAAGAACCAATTAGGTACACTACATCAACAACAACAACAACAATTATAGTCATCACAGAACAAACTGATTACTGACGTAGGAAACATGAAAACCGTAGTAAACAGTATACAGGAGAATTACGGAAACATTCCAACAGAGGTTACAAACTGTCAGATCAAATAGGATCACTAGAATTAGAGCAAAAACAGATCAAGGAAGATCTAAGCTTAGTAAAGGAAAGTCTAGAAGACACTACAATGGCACAAAAGGTGGTGCATGAATACGGCACATGCCTTACAGTGTAACGCCGGAAATGCATATCCTCCTATTTCCATCTAATGTACTATAATTTTTTTCCTTGTTTTGTTACCTCAAGATATGACATTTCTGTGTCTTTATATATTGTAATTGTTTTACTATTTGTGTGTATATATATATATATATATATATATATATATGCATTTATGTCGATGTAAAATTGGTTTGTGTTGTAAATATTATTTGTATTTTACGCTGGGTCTTGCCTAGGGAAAACTATGCTATCGAACAAATACATCGATAGGTCGTGTGAAGAACGAAAGTGTTTAGGATCTTTGGCAGTGTTAACTCTGCCGCGTGGAGCGCGGGCAGAGGGGAGTCTGGCTGGAGTAGTGCAGTGGAGCAGGTGTGTTGTGTGACGCTCCCGCGAGTTGCCGCGCTTTCGGGGTTGGGCAGCATGTAATTGCGCTCGACTTGCTATGGTAGTTTGTGACACGGTGTCGCGGACGGGAAGCATTAGCTGGCGCACATCAAGAGCCCGTTTCGCCTAGTGATCGTGAAACGTCCCCTTAAAAAAATTTTACATGACTGTGTTTAAACTGGCACACAATATTTTTAGCGCAACGCAATCTGACTTTCCACACACAATATTTTGTTAACGCAACGCAATCTGACTTTCAAAATTCTCTACAAGAGAATGGCCCTGACTAACATTAACCTGTACTTTTCAGAAATCACTTACCTCACAAAAATCTTGGTTACTCCCACTACTGCAATACAGCAAGCGCCACTACTGCCAGCTAAATAAAAGATTCAAACTATGGAAGGCACTAACTACTGATAGGGATAGTTAGCAAATGAAAGATATTAATAGAGAACAAACAATGTATTTACCTTGATATCATGACAAATTACAAAACTCCGCCATCTCTCTCCCCACATCCACCACTGCTGGCGGCTCACCTCCAACTGCCCAACGCTACGCGCTGTTCACAGCCAGCTGCCTAACACTACAATGGCGAGTATTACAACAATGCAAAGCAGCCACAGGCTGCACACAGCACAGCCAGTGATTTTCATACAGAGGTGGCGTTACCAATAAAAAAACCTAAACAGCCTACTTACATAGCCCCCATGCTCCCCACAAAAAATTTTACAAATTGGGTTGGGCAGTGGGCAATACATATTTGTTAAAATTTTTCATAATCGTAATTACAATAACAAATAAATCAAATGCACACACTTATTGATACAATGTTGGTCAAAAGCTAAAATTTTCTCACAGTCCCTAAAGACAGTCCTGATCATTCATCACATTGCAGTGTTTTTCTCAAAGTCTGAGCAGTAAAAGACAATGCACACAGACGTAGTGGATTTCCATGCAGTCTTGAAGAAGTAGTGTTGTCCTTCCAACGGAAAGACAGTGCTGACTCTTGACATGCTGACAGGTAATGGGCCACAACAGAGCAAACCCACAACAGAGTCAGTCGAAGTTTTGAAGAGTATTGGTGTGTAGGTCATCACAGAGCAGACCCACTGTAGTCCTGGTAGAGATTACGGTATTGGTGGGCCACCAGAGGTGCAGACCCACTGTAGTCCTTGTAGAGATGGCTAGCAGCCATCTGTTATGACTGTGCAGGTACACAATCACCATTGAAGAGTCTTGCGGATAATATAGCAAGTCCATAACCACCACTTGTGCACTCACAAAGTTTTTGGAATTGTCCTTAGAACCAGCAATGCTGTTATCCAGTCCCTTGCTGAATTATTAACACACGTGCAAACACTAACAGTCCCTACTTGTCACATATTGTCCATATATTATGACCAACAAAAACGTGTGCAGTGAAATGTAACTTACAAGTTACTTAATTTGATGACCTGGTGTCAATTACAATTTTATAACATAAGAATACAATAACAACGGTATAAAATACATCATTAAAAACATAATAATACAGATAACATTTGTAGGAATAGGGGCTTTACAAAAGAATAGAAATAAACAAATACATCAGTGTTACAAAAATAATGACATAAGTACATACATAAAGATCAGAATAACTTTTGGAATATCAACTTCCACATGAGCATTAAAACAAAACAGAACAAATACTGTTTAAACATGTTTACAAAGTAAATAACATGGTATTAGAAAAATTCTACAACATAGGTCTTATCAGATAAACAACTAAAGACAGGAAGTACACAAATACACAAGGGAACACAAACACATAGTGGGATAACACAAGGAAAGGACAGGGTTTCTTTTACTGCAGTATCTTGCGAACAAAACTTTTTTTGTTCTTGGAGATCTCCCTTCGTTCCTCATTATTTCCAAAAGTCCTATCGGTACCTCTTTTCTGTATTCCAACCATAATTCTTTCAAAATAAATATGGCTCATTGTACAATACTCATTTTGGCCCTATCTGTTTCTTGCGGCTTCTCAATGCATTTCTTCCAATTCATCATAGTTAGTTTCTTATATAGTCTACCCCCTCTTAAGCTAACTTAAATATACTGAGCTCAGATATATATACCAAGGGACGAGGCAATGCAGCATCACATAAAACAATAAACATCAATGACAAATATTTCAAACTGGCAAAGCAAGCTACAGTAAATCTAAATTACCAAGCAATTCAACATTACAACTAATATGAGGCAATGCGCAGCAAACAATAAAATAATCATTAGTAAAACTGGCTTAACAGCGTAATACAAAATCAAATTCAGTAACATTATGCCTGGCAAACAGCAGAAGCAAAAGCAATAAATTATATCTAAACATGACAACGCTCAAGCAGAAAAATATTACAGTAAAGACAACAATGCAGATAAGGGAAATGTATAATCACATCTTAATGTCTATGTAATTAAAGTGGTGCACCACAACAACTTATTGTAAAAAAAAATATTACCATGTACTTGAAAAGAAAATTGTGTGTGCAGTTACTGTTACTAGTCTCTTCTTATTGTTCTTTCCTTTCCAAGTGCTCCTTTTTTTTTTTTAAGAATATGGATTACAAAATTATTATTTAATAGATCTGTAGACAGAAAATATTTAAATTAGTACATCTATAAAATTTTATTTTAACCAGTGCTGCAGTGCAACTAGAAACTAGATATTAAACAAAATGGGCAAAGCAAGGCGTGAAACGTCATTCACTAGCCATATGGCATTTCTCTCAATTAGCACGACAATAGCCGTGAAATGTTTCTCATCGTTTTCAAGTTCGACCGTGTCGTTTTTGCGATGCTTTCTACAAAGGAACGTCAATAGCGATTATAATGGCTTCCCCTAATGGCTTTTTCTTCTACCTGTGCCGCTGGAAGGCTGATGGCTTTTTTTTTTTTGTTCGGGCGGCTGTCGCCCAGGTGGGTGCCCGCGACGCATTACGTGCAGGTGGTCACTTAACTTTCGTACGGAAATATTTACGACAGCAGTTTGCGCTACAGTGGCAGTCTGATATAAAAATGTTTCACAGGTCAAGAATTAGTGTTGCAAATCTGTAGAAACAAAATCCTATAAATGTAAGTGTCCAAAAAAAATATTCGTCAGCATTGTGATACATTCACGCATTTACACACATTTCATAATTCTAAAAGTACGATTCTCGGTTTCCAACATACGTCTTCACAAGGCAGAGTTCCTAACCGCTACTCATTACTCCTTACCTTATTACACATATACAAATTCGTCGACGCTTCTTCAATACTTCATCATTAGATACATAGCATAATCAAATTCTTCATATAACATTAGCTTATTAATCATAAACATACCTCAACAACATAATACACATCGTCGTCGTAAAAATAACATCATAACACCTCAGTCAAATCTCAAAATCGTCGTAGCTTCCTCCAATAGTTTCAAAACCTAAAAAAAATTCTCTGCTCATGTCAAAAGTGTTATCTACCTCAAACGTACCTTAAAAATCATGATCTCATACCAAATACATCATTCAAAGCTCACATATTATCACAATGGTTCCGAAAAAATATGAACAGTTTACAAAGTACAGACAAAATACAATTTTGTACGTGTGAAGTTATTCAACTGTTTAATTACGTAAACATCTGTCACTAATGTAGTAAAATAAATGTTTGTCTCTCTCAGGTAAATAATCAGATAGCTGTGTAATTCTGTGTTAGAGAAATATGGTACCGAAGTGTAAAGTTGTATAAGCAAATACCATATTAGCTAGGGCTCCTTGTGCGTGCCAAACACATGGTACACAAAGTAAGCGTGTACCCCCCTGAGGATTAATGTAATTATACCCTCAGGTGTTACAGATTACAGCAATGGAATGAAATATATCTCGGAAAACTTTCTTTGTAATAAAAAATCTTTAAAAATAAGTGTTTTAAGTATAAGATTAATCACTCAAATGCGTGTACTGTAGCGCTAAACTGTGCGTCATGTTGTAAGATAATCTCTGTGGAAGTCTCGTAGTTATCGTCCTCCGAAAGCTAAGTTCTGCAGAAGTCAATGTACTTACCTGATGATACACAAAAGTGAAATGCTTTGCGTATGGATATCTTAGTTATTACGCTTATTGTTGTGATGAAGAAAGTATTGTGCTGTAACGTATTGTTGTGCTACGGAAAAGGCTGCCTCATTGTTGCTATACCACAAAACTTACTACTAAAACATGTTTTTCTTTCCAGAAGAATTCAGAAAGCTGTGCAGATATAAAACAGATAACAGCGCAAAAGCAACATTGTAAACTGTCACTCATTAGTAGCGTCGTGATAACATCGTGTAGCTGTCACATAAACTAACCTCTGTGTCATCTGGTATCTCACAGAAAGCACTTTAATTTCAGAATGTATTTTCAAATAAACCAAAATGTTGCATTAAAATCTCAAGTTAAAAAAAGCACATTATCTCTCAATAAACGGTTTTACGTGTGAAATGTGGTGTAAACCTTTGCTCTTCCTAGTATGCAGAGTTTCAACTTTAACGCAATTGTCAAGTAGTATACGTCGGTAAAGAATACTGGAATTTTTTTCTCAAGGTTAGCGCTATGTTATTTTTCTCGGAGCCAGCCGGCGCAGGTGTCTGCCTGCGGTGCGGGTCATTGTCTGTCTCTCCACTGGCGCGCGTCGCTAATGGGATTCGGAGACCGAACCTCCACAAATTCGCCTTGCCGAGAGGGCCCAGCTCTGTTAGAATCCCGCCAGTTCTGATGCAATTCAGGTCTGTCGTTATGTCGGTAGTTTACATAGTTTCTTGTTTGTCGGTCATGTGGTGGAGAATCTCTCCCGGAATCGCAACTGCGCGCCGAACCGTCGCGTCTGAAGTCATTCTGCCACCCTTGATAATAATAATTGTTTTGGTTCCCATATTGTCTGTTTCTATGATTGTCTCTGTCATAGTCATTACTACGGAAATGCGATCTTTCTCTGTAACTATTATTCTGCCAACGGTTGTCATAAGGGTGGTGTCTGTTTTGGTCACGATTTGTGTTGTGAGAGTAGCCTTGTCGTGTCCATTTATTATTTCTTTCATCGTGGAATTGCGACGGATGTGATCTGTAATTGTTGTGCTCGTGCGTTCCGCGATTGTCAGTGTCAATTTCTAGTTCTTGTAAGAGTCCTTGAAATGCTTCAATGTCGTCTTTGCAACGTCCTGCCAAAATAATATGTCGCAAATGTTCAGGCAGTTTGATTAAGCAAATGCGGATGAGTTCTGAGGGGCTGTATGGGTTTGACAGGTACTGATTCTTGTGCAACATGTCTTCAAAATATTTCACAAGACTGGAGAATTCAGATTGTTCGAAATGTTTCATCATTATGATGCCATGTTTTACTCGGTCTTGTGTGGCTTGAGACCAATATGCTGAGAGGAAGGCATGGTAAAATTCTCAATCCCTGTGGCAATCGTGAATGACCGATCGCATTCTTACAGCTGGTTCATTCTCTAAGTAGCCACACATAAATTCTAATCTGTGTTCTAACGACCAGTTAGGGGGAAAACAATGAGAGAATTGATGGAGCCACGCTTGTGGATGAATGTCGTTGGCAGAATTTTTAAACGTTTTGAATTTACGTGTAGTAATGAACAGCTTATAGTCAAAGTCATCATGTCGGCGAGTCGCATATCGGTCATTATTACGTCGTTTCGGCGGTTCCATCTCAAAATTTGGTGTGCCTTGCCAATTTCTGTCATAATTTCCGAAGTGTCCTGTGTTATTATTTTGTGGCTGTTCCATATTGCTAAGTCCCTCTTCCCGTATTGGGGCGCGAGTGTCCTCCGAAATACGTAATTCTTGTACTACCTGTGTCAGCTGATCTTGTACTTCGCGGATTTCTCTTTGGTGTTGCGTATTAATTTGATTCAGATTTTGTTTGAATTTCCTAATTTGTTCGCACTCTTCTGTGTCATTAAAGACTACCGGTTTTGTGTCATTCAGATTATCATCTACCTTCGTAGATAAATTATTTAGCTGATCCGAAAGTTCAACTACTTTCTCTGATAATGTACTAATTTTCTCCATGTGTCTTTCTACTGTGTCTTTTAAGTTTTCCTGGGTTTTTGCAAGTTGCGTAACCGAATCGGTAGATGCAACTGAGTCAAATTTAGCTTGCAAGGTCTCATGATTTTCATGAACAGTAGTTTGCAGTTCTTTTATGGCTACTTCGTGATTCTGTAGTGCATTTTCATGCCGCGAAAAAATAGGTTGGAAATGCTCACAAATTTGTGTTTTTACGTCGTTACAGACTTTTTGACATTTCGATTCAATGTGATGTAACTCATTAGTTAAATCTTCACGTGTTTGTTCAAGAGTTTGCTCCAATGAGTCTAACTTTTGAAGCTGTTGCTGTGTTTGACTCTGATTTTGTTCCATTTGTTTCTGATTTTGTTCCATTTGTTTCTGATTTTGTTCGATTGTGTCTAATTTTTGAAGATTTTGTCCCATTTGTTTCTGATTTTGTTCGAGCGTTGTGTCTAACTTTTGAAGCTTTTGTTGTGTTTGTCCCATTTGTTGTATTAATTGTAATAACAATGCACTGGTGTCTGGAACATGTTCCTCAGTGCTTTTCGGCAGTGAATTTGCACCGGAAACATTCACATTTTGACAAGCAGAAAATGTGTCTTGACTCATTTGAGAAAACGGTGAGGACCCAAATCCTGAATTCACAGCATTTGCGAGATTGTTTCCTGTCGTTTCGGATTCCTGAGGCGAGCTGTCGCCGACCGATCGATCGATAATGCTTCCCTGTTCTCTAATTGTTTCGCTGTCTACACCATTGTTTGCAGCCCGCTCCATTTCCCTATGCACAGCTACCAAATTATTACTTTGAACATCTGTTAATTCATTACACAGTGGTGCTGGCAAGCTACGCTCGTCGTCACTATTATTTCTCAGTTTGCTTTGGAGCCTAGTGTTACGTTTTTCACACGCCATTATTGTCACAGTATTTCACACGACAACACAGAAAAACACAATTTGAAGAGCAAAAATAAGAAAACACATTAACATAGCACTGAAAATAATATCTAGTTAATTGCAAGCGCAGCTGCGAAATACTTGCTGCAAATCTACATGCATGCCACAACTGTTTTACTGTACAACAATGAAAAACTACAACTACAAAGAAAATTCTCTCTATAATTACGCGCTAGCAATAAACAAAATCTACACTAATTACACAAACTACAAGGAAAAAATCAGAAGATTCCAGTGAGGTATCCTGGCAGGGTCGCCATATGAAACGTCCCCTTAAAAAAATTTTACATGACTGTGTTTAAACTGGCACACAATATTTTTAGCGCAACGCAATCTGACTTTCCACACACAATATTTTGTTAACGCAACGCAATCTGACTTTCAAAATTCTCTACAAGAGAATGGCCCTGACTAACATTAACCTGTACTTTTCAGAAATCACTTACCTCACAAAAATCTTGGTTACTCCCACTACTGCAATACAGCAAGCGCCACTACTGCCAGCTAAATAAAAGATTCAAACTATGGAAGGCACTAACTACTGATAGGGATAGTTAGCAAATGAAAGATATTAATAGAGAACAAACAATGTATTTACCTTGATATCATGACAAATTACAAAACTCCGCCATCTCTCTCCCCACATCCACCACTGCTGGCGGCTCACCTCCAACTGCCCAGCGCTACGCGCTGTTCACAGCCAGCTGCCTAACACTACAATGGTTGAGTATTACAACAATGCAAAGCAGCCACAGACTGCACACGGCACAGCCGGTGATTTTCATACTGAGGTGGCGTTACCAATAAAAAAACCTAAACAGCCTACTTACATAGTGCCATATGAAACGTCCCCTTAAAAAAATTTTACATGACTGTGTTTAAACTGGCACACAATATTTTTAGCGCAACGCAATCTGACTTTCCACACACAATATTTTGTTAACGCAACGCAATCTGACTTTCAAAATTCTCTACAAGAGAATGGCCCTGACTAACATTAACCTGTACTTTTCAGAAATCACTTACCTCACAAAAATCTTGGTTACTCCCACTACTGCAATACAGCAAGCGCCACTACTGCCAGCTAAATAAAAGATTCAAACTATGGAAGGCACTAACTACTGATAGGGATAGTTAGCAAATGAAAGATATTAATAGAGAACAAACAATGTATTTACCTTGATATCATGACAAATTACAAAACTCCGCCATCTCTCTCCCCACATCCACCACTGCTGGCGGCTCACCTCCAACTGCCCAACGCTACGCGCTGTTCACAGCCAGCTGCCTAACACTACAATGGCGAGTATTACAACAATGCAAAGCAGCCACAGGCTGCACACAGCACAGCCAGTGATTTTCATACAGAGGTGGCGTTACCAATAAAAAAACCTAAACAGCCTACTTACAATCGTGTCGAGAAGAAGGCGCGCCAACATCCAGTTTCTGCAACAGCGACGACCTACAATGAGTGACTGTCGCCACCTCCTCGATCGACGGCTTCAAACCATCAATCAAGCAACAAGGAAGACTGGAAGCACGTAAAGTTTTAGAACTGTATGGCAGATCTCAGCTTTTCAAACTGTTCCATTTTCATAACTAAATTACAGCAACGTAGAAAGAACCTTTGTTGCTCATTGTCCCAATTGCATTACCAAGCAGGGTCCCTTCCTTTTCCGGAATGAACCCGAGTGTCGTTGAAATTCAAACGCCAGCATCATTCGATTTCACTGCTTTAATTTCAAAGTTCAGTTAAGGTATTTATAGCTGGCTACAATATTTAGATTACACAAGCACAAATTAAGGGTGCGAGTTTTGTTGCCGTGTTTTAGCTTACCTGTGACTGCAGCTCAGCTTGGTACGTACTAAATTGTACTATTGTTAATTGTTCAGAGTCATTTAATTCAAGTTCAAAGTTAAATCTCTTATTTCTAAATTGCGTAGATTCAAGTAGCTTTTGAAATGACTGTTGAGGTAGTCCAAGACTAACCATATTTTACTGAATTTCGATGCGCTTCAGAAAGAAAGCTCACTATTAACTTCAGTCACTAAATTAACTTTCGATTTTGCGGTTTTATTAATTCTTTTACTAAATTGAGTCAGAGTGTAGCGAAATTTATTATTTCTGACAAACTTTCATTTTTCACACTACACGTGTCAACCTTCAGTTGCCACGCTTCTAGTGCTAATTATATGTGTAATAACCTTTCTTTTTCAGTTACTATAGTAATTGTCCTTAGGACTGGCGATCGTAATTTCCCTCAAATCTCAAATATCTAATTACCGCTAGTTAATTGTTAACGTAACGGCCGCACATTTACTTTCTTTATTAACTTTACCCCTTTTCAAAATTAATTTCCACCAGTTTCATTTGCATTTTTCCTTTCATTTAGATGTAACCCTTTCCTCCCTCTTTACCGACAAATTAACTTCGGTGATGATTGCTTTTCCCAATTTTCCATTAGGTACACGCGGTTTAATTTTTCACTGTCATTAAGGTCGATAAGTGAGGGGGAGGTTACAACAGGTTTCGAAAGACATCTAGCTGAAAAGGAGTCAGAAATAGTTGACAGAGTAACGAAACAGGTTAAGACTGCCCTAGAGCAAACCAAACAAATATCTGTAGAGACAAACACACAAACAGAAACGCCTAGAACCGTCACTACTGACACTGCTATAAGCAAACCACCAAGCATTGAATTTGGTAATGAAAAGAGTATTGTACGAGTACAAGATAAGGTACACCAACGGTACACACGACAAGCGAAAGATAGAACTTCACCAGCTGTTAGCTGTTTACACAACATGCCATCAAGTAGTAATTATACAACGCATTGCTCGTGTAGTCATTCATCAACACCACATGCAACTTTCATAGACAAAAGCTTACTGAAGTACAGGCAGTTCCAGGTATTTTCTGCGGAAAGTAAAAAAGTTCACCCTGTTGTCTTCCTCAAATCATTCAATAACATTTTGCCACAGTATTGGAGTGAGGAGCAGAAAATACAGTATGTCATTGGGTACATACAAGGAGAAGCTGCCCTATGGGCGAATGAAATTACAGAATACTGCCACACCTAGATTTCGAAAATGCATTCCTAGGCAAATTTTGGTCCCAAGGAATTCAGGGACGATTGCGGAAAGAGGTATTCCACCCTGAACCATTCAATCCAAAAAGCGGAGGATTACGTAAATATTTCGAAAAATATCTAAATAAAACTCGATATTGGGATAAAGCCATATCTGATGTTGATGTTTTGGAAATTCTTAAAGAGAAGTTACCAATCCCGATCAGAGAAAGACTCGCCACAGTACCGGCAGATAATGTTGACTATTTTCTATCAGTACTGGACACCTTTGACCTGATTCACGAGGACTGTCAAAGGCAGAACAGCGACAACAGTAACCGCAACGGCAATAACCGTAACGGTAATTACAATCACAATAATAATAATACACCCGGCGGGCAAACACAACAACTTAACTACCCGCGGGGGCAGAATGGTCAAACATATGGAAACAAACCGTGGAACTGCACGGAAAACAGGTACAATCCCGGGTATCAAAACGGCAGAAATAGGAACGGGGGCAGATTTCAGCCAAATCCACATTGGCAAAATCATAACACACAGAACAATAACAGAAACAACAACACTTTCGGAAGAAACAGGCGAGCCACATATCCAGCAACTGGCAATGCATGGCAAGCGCAAACGCCAAGTGTAAATATTATTGAATTGAATGACAACAACACAGCCAGTACACCCGTACTGGCTAGCGGCAGCGTTGCCAACACCGCGGAAAACAGCGCGCGACACTGCTCACCCCCGCAGCAGTAGGCGACAGAGGAGTAGGGGGCAATAACACGAAAACAATAAACCTTATCAGATATGACATGGACACGGAAATGGAGGAAGATTTGTGTTTTGACGGAACAATTTGTACACATCGACAAGAATATGAGGTACAAGCGTTGGTTGAAGGGACACTAGGAGGCGTACCTGTGAAAATTGTTATGGACACAGGCACATCCGTGAATGTAATGTCAACCAGCTTGTTCGAACAGATTAACAAGACAACAGTATTGCCTACCTTTCCAGTGCAGAATTGCAAAATATAAAGTGCTATGGGGAGTAAGTCAAAGGGAGTTAAAATACAGACACTATCACCTGTTACACTGGCAAACATAGAAATAAAATGCTCATTTTTAGTAGTTGAAATGCTCATAGTAGACTGTATCCTAGGAATGGAATTTTTCAGACAACACCAAGTTACACTGGACATAGCCATAGGTAAATGCACATTTCAGTTTGAGGGAAAGGTATTTTCTGTGGACATGATAAGAACACCTGCAATGCATAGTAAATATTGTCACTTGGTTAATCTCGAGCTAACACTACCCAAAATTCTA
This sequence comes from Schistocerca nitens, assembly GCF_023898315.1. Lineage (NCBI taxonomy): Eukaryota > Metazoa > Arthropoda > Insecta > Orthoptera > Acrididae > Schistocerca > Schistocerca nitens. The sequence goes on from NC_064614.1 coordinate 29,089,646, forward strand.
TTTACAAATCAATAGCAACACTATCCTGGAGGTGACACAGAACATGTAAGCACACAAGAAATTATAGTGAAGGTACATGAGTGCAACAGCTTAACACCTGAGCAACAACGTGAACTTTGTGATGTACTGTGTACACATAAACAAGTATTTAGTAAAAGACCAGGAGTAGTGAAGGATTACGTGTACAGAATGGACGTTAAACCACATGAAACCTTTTGCCATTCTTCTTACGCTATACCATGGGCCAAGAGGGAGGTAGTAAACAAAGAGATAGAATGAATGCTGAAATGGAAAATTATAGAGCCATCTCAGTCACCTTACTGCAGTCCCCTCTTGCCCGTTACCAAATCTGGCGGTACAGTAAGACTTGTTTTGGATGCTAGAGCCATCAATAAAATTATTATCCTGGTAAGAACAAAACCAGTTGGACGAGCAACTACTAATGCTTTATGGTGTAAAATTTCTATCAACTATCGATCTGAAAGCATCGTACTGGCAAATAGTAATGCACGTAGATAGCCGTAAATACGCAGCATTTGTATGTGATGGGAGAAGCTATCAATTTTGTGTGGTACCTTTTTGGCCTGAATTCAGCGCAGGAGTATTTATAGCAGCCTTGGATCAAGTACTGAATTACGTAGTTGTGTAAAAGTATATGTAGATGATTTACTCATTGCTACAGCCACTTGGAGAGAACATTTAGATTTACTAAACAAAGTGTTAACAAAATTTTCAGATTATGGAGTTACTGTAAATCTTAAAAAGTCCAAATTTGCCAGGCAGGAAGTGAAATTTTTGGGCCACATCATTTCTGAGGAAGGAATAAGACCAGACACAAGTAAAATAGATGCAATCAGGAATTGTCCTACTCCTCAAACAAAGAAACAGCTTTAGGCATTTCTGGGATTAGCATCATTCTTTAGGAAGTTTATGCCACACCAAATTTTAAATAGTGAAGCTCTGTTAAACCTATTGAGAAAAAACAACACATGGATTTGGACACAGGAATGTCAGAAAGATTTTTATGCTATCAAACAAGCTTTAGTAAATGCAGACTTATTACATCACCCAGATATGACACTGGATTTCTGTTTAGCCACTGATGCAAGTTTTCAAGGCCTTGGTGCTACCCTGTTTCAGATACGTTTAATGGACAACACACCAACTGTATGTATTATAAGCTTTGCTAGCAGGACATTAACTGAATGTGAAAGGTCATACTCGGTCACTGAATTAGAAGCACTAGCTGTTGTATGGGCATTCAGGAAATTTAGATACTATCTGTGGGTAACCGCACTAAAGTCTTTTGTGACCACCAAGCTTTATCATTTCTATTGACATGCAGACTATTACATGCCAGGTTAGCTCGTTGGTGTCTTTACCTGCAAGAATTTCAATTCGAAGTAGTCCATATGGATGGAAAGCAAAACGTTATAGCTGATGCTTTGTCGAGGTTACCTCAAAATTTAACAGAATTTACAGAAGTTACGGAACAGACAACAGGATTTAGAATCCTATTAATGTATGATGGTACTTACAGACCATATTATCTAAAACTTTGTAAAAATATGAAATTCCTGCAAGAGAAAGACCCACGATGGAAGTCAGTAAAAGAACTAATTAAGGGAGAGAAGAACAAGATCTCTACAAACTACTGTTTATCTGAAGGAGTTTTGTTTTATAGGTGTACACCCACTTCAAGGCACTGGTGTGTATGCATACCTGAAGACTCTGTGGAGAACTTTATACAATACACTCATCGGGTTTGGGGGCACTATGGTGTTTCCAGATGCATGAGTAAGATATCCACTTATTGCTAATTTCCAAACATGCGTAGGCGCATTCAACAAGTACTCAGATATTGCACCATTTGTCAACAGGTAAAGCACGACAACAAGGACACAAGAACAGAGTTACATCCTACAATACCAGAGAGGCCTCTATCAATAGTAGCTTTAGATGCTGCAGGACCCTTACCCACATCAAAAGCAGGAACTAAGTATGTGATTGCATTATATGATGTATACATAAAATATTTGAAATTTTTTGCCACAAAAACTGTTATCTCACAACCCATCACTAAGAGAATCAAAGAAGATTACATTACACAAGTGGGCAAACCACAGGCAATTTTTTACTGATAACGCAACGACTTTCACGAGCCACAGATGGAAGAGTTTTATGACAGAACAAGACATAAGACACATTCTCATTTCACGATATCACCCAGAAGCAAATCTGGTGGAACGGGTATTCAAAGAGTGGAACAGGTTCATCAGAACATACACCCCACATAAACAGACTAAATGGTTAGAATACCTTACACCATTCGAAGAAATTTTTAACAATCTACCACAGACATCTACAGGCTATACACCAGCCAAACTAATGTTTTCTCAACAGGAAAGAAATGAATGGATCAACCCTTTACCTAAGTTAACCAATCATGAAGTTACTTTGGAAGAAAAGATCAGAGAAGCGCTGGTACACTTAAAAGAACAGGGTCAAAATAGAAAGAGAGCATTTGACAAAAGACATAGAAATAGAACAGAATACAAGGTAGGAGAGGAGGTACTACTTAGGACACACCCTAAGTCTACCAAGGTTAAGAAACTGAACAAAAAACGGCAGATGCTTTATGCTGGTCCATTTAAAATTAGTAAAATTCCACACCTTGGAGCATACTTGCTAAGCTACCCAAAAACTGGGAAAATAAAGGGATTATATCCACATAAAGCTTTAAGGAAGTATTCAAGACACACAGAACCTAGTATGAGAGAGAAAGAATAATCTGATTTGGAAGCTATGACAATATCAGGGAAAAGACACATGAGTAAATAGTAAACATTACTTTAGGCAATAAGTTACATTTAAGTAAGAAAGTAGACTATGTAAGGTATTATAGAGAACAGGAAGAATAGTGAAGTGCTAGAGACACACACTACATGTTCTAAACACTTCATGTACATAACAAGTCAAGGTTAGACAGTAAGTTCACACTATGTACAGCCAAAAATAGGAATAAGGAAAGCTATGTACGAAAGATGGATGACAAATTACAAGAGAAAAGAAAACCCACCACCATAACACTAAAGCTATAGCTATGAACATGATGTACAATATTTACAAAACCCACCTCAATTCTGTGCAAAAGGCAGACAGTAAGAGAATGGAAAACACTTAACACTGAAAACAAATGTCATCTCAAGCTAACATTATACATGAACACTTGCAAGGTAAAGCCTAGGCAAACTGAAGCAATATTAAGCACATATTACAGTAAATTAGAGGAAAAAGCAGAAACTATATAGTATACACTACTTTTCTTTCAGATGGAAGTGCCAAGCAAGTAAGGAACAATATAAAGACACGATAAATGCACATGAAAAGCACAAAAGGTAACATAAGTTGAAGTGTGAGCAAAAGGTAGTATTCTGAAAGCTGAATAACAAGGAGGAATATTTTGTTGTAAGGAAAAGGCAAATTGTTGAACTATCATAGACAACACTTATGGCATACACATGGTAACTGTCAGGGAGAGATATAACTTGGATTTTTGTGAGAATTTTGTGTGTGAGTGAACACTGAGGTAATCCTACAGGGAGCCTTAATTTAGTTTTAAGTATTAGAGGAAGGAGAAATTTACAGTGGGACCAGAGGATAAAGCCCGGCCCACATTAATGATGGTAGTATTGAGGAAATGGAGGTGATGGTACCTAATGAGAGGGCCACACAAATATTGTAGATTTCAGGTGAATGAGTGTGTAATGAGAATAGAAGATGTGTGACAGTATGAAGCCACAGTGAACCTCTGACATGATCTAGAAACCATGTATGTTATGATAATAAGCAATGGCAAGTGTAAAGAATTTTCCATTAGAAAAGCACAGAATACACCACAAATAACCACACTTATGTTGAGAATAGCTCAAATTTGAGGCCAACTCAGTAGGGACCACCTCAAGGCACAAAATAATACAAGAAGCAATATGCATTTTTGCAACAATTCTTAAGTGTATACACACAGTTATCTGTAGTTGAGAAAACAACAAATTAACATTCTGTAGCCTAGCTAACATCATAAGATAAGCTACATGAAACCTAAAGAACCACTAATATCTGAATAAGATTATTGCTCTTACTGTAAACTAGTAACTAACCTATGAAGTTAATAAGCAAACAATACCTCAGGAATGCTAAGAGAATGTATGACACATCTGCATTTAACAGGAAGAATATGCAAAAGCAATATTTAAGCAATATTGAGCTACAAATCCTTTTACACACAAAACTATATACATGTACACACACACACACATTATAGTGGGAAGCACACATGAAGGACTTCTACATAGCCATAGCAGAGAATATGACATGATTTATGAAACATGAAATGGATAGCCATGCACAGCATGAAGCTCTGAAAATATACCTACTTAAATATTGTTTGTTAAAAGTGTACATAATACATTAATAGAAGAAGCATGGAGAGTAAGATTAAGGTAAGTTTCAAGCTTGCAACACGATACACAAACGATGCTTAAAGTAAATCGCAGACCTCAGATATGCTGAGAGACGAATTTTGCACTAAGTTGACACAACTTGTAGAAATCACTGGTTTACAAGTGAGAAACAAAGAGTAAATGTGGAGTGAATGTAAATATTTATAGTTAAAAGTTCTTCTTTGTGGGTATTGTAGATTGGTAGTTTTTAGCATATTTCTTCACCTTCTACTTGTAGTGTAAAAATAACACGACTTGCAGTAAGAAGTGGTGAAGACCCTTGTGAATAGCGAAGTAGCAATTGAACCTTGAGAATGGAACTTATGTACAACAGGAGTTCACCCTAAAAGAGAGAAAATAGGAAAGAAAAATCAAAGGTTGAAAAAGTTCAACTCTTTAGGATAAGATATTTAAATTTCATGTTTAAAAATGTGTGTGTAAACAAAGCTATGTAACATGTATGTATTTAGTATTAAGGATAACTGATGCCACAAAAGAATAATGACGAAACAATGAAGGGTTTTTCATGTAAAACAAAAGTATATATGAACTGAAATTTCAGAAGTATAATTATTTGTCCTCTTGTTTTGCATATTTTCATGACGATGTATGTCATAAAAAAAATGTTGGCATGGAAGAAGACAAAGTGAGCCTTGTGACAAGAGTAATGGAAAAAACGTGTGTGAAAGGAAAAAGTCAATAAGTGATTGTGAAAAATCATACCTCTCAAGGGAGGAAAGTGAAGAAAAAGGCGTTTGAGTGTTAGTGATTGTGTTACGTACCTGTGAGGTGATACTGCGGGCTGGAAGTTCGCGATTCGATCCTGGAGCACACCAAGGGGCGTCGTAGCGGGTACTTTGGGTACTGGCGCAACCAAAGCGACTTCTAGTAGCATTTACCACCAGGAATCCAGCACTTTCACAGCCTCCACGTAAAGGGACAACGTGGTCATGCGCGAGGACAGGAACGACAGTGTGGGATAAGACAATGCGTGCCTTAGACGCACGAGCCAAACAATGGTCCCACGGAACAAAAGCCTGCCGACCGCCAACCGTAAGGCAAACAATGGTATCCAATCCCAACAGGACGAATCAGAGGACTCGCCAACGCGATCAAAAGAGGAAAAAACGCAATTGTAAAACCAAAAAATCTTTTTTGTATGTGATATATATATGTGTATATATGTATGAATTTATGTAACAAAATTTTTTTGTAGTAGTTAAGAATATCACCTAGTATAACACTTCTTCAATTAGATTTAGAGCAGAGCTGAATTTTTTCTCATATATATATATATATATATATATATATATATATATATATATATATATGTGTGTGTGTGTGTGTGTGTGTGTGTGTGTGTGTGTGTGTAAAAATGTAAAAGGTACTGTTCACTATCCGCATGAACCAAGGAAAGTGACCTCATGCGTCAGTGAACAGTAGGCGGCGGTGTAGTGGAACAGACCCCTCCCCACTGACGCAAATGACGAAAAAGGAAAATGTTTATTTTTTTTATTATTCAAATGAAATTACGCAATTATTTAAATTATCATTTTTTGTAAATAATATTAAAATAAATAAATAAATTTTCTTGTAAACGCGCTCTTTGGTCGGAAGCAGCGAAGACAAGGCATTGCTATCTCTGACCAAAGAGATGCGGTACCGTTGATAGACGTCCGCCAGTCGAGAGCGGCAGCAGTTGCAGTTAAGATCTCTTACTGTGATAACACGTAGAGCAGTTCATAGGAACAGTGCAAGTGACTGATGTATTCTTGTAAATGATATTGACCAGTTTTAAGATTCGATAGTGTCAGATTTCATTGCAACTCAATTTCGTATGGTCGTAAATAAGTACAAGCAGTAAATGAATATGAAAAACAGCAAGATCAAGAGTTAGAAAAAAATCATTTCCATACCTGCCTACTTCAAGAATCGGAGGGAGAAAATCAACGGAGACAGTAGCCTGACCAGCAGCTATCAAGAGAAAACGAAGATCTACACAGCCTACTGTAAAATTAGGTAAAAAAGGGATTCTAAAAGCAAATTCACTCTGTTAAATCTCAAAAATTATCCAAGGTTGTCATTTCTGTAGTAAATTGACCCATATTGTCCGATACGGTCGTGAAAAGTTACGTTCTCAATACTGCATTAAAAACACCTTCTTTTGGCGACTTAGAAAACTTTAATAGAAATTTGTTCACACAGAAATAAATTTTCTTTTGGCAATTTTACTTCGGATCGAAAATCAGGGGTAGTCTCATTCACGAGTTCCTATCCCCCTAAATTTTAAAAAATAAACTACCTACCAAAAAAACAAATTTACTACATTGTGCATGCCAGCCTGCACATCAGGGGCTGGAAAACCATTTCTTAGCGTAATGTCTAGTCTGCTATGGAAAGCAGATCAATAAGACAGGCCTATACTATGCAGTACACTTATCATGTAGGGCAGCCTATATGGCAGGGCTGATAAGAAACACATTTTCCGCCTGTATCTATTCTCCTATTGGAGACAGAAGGTTATAAACCCCACAGTGCTGATATTCGTGAATTTTTCTGTTTGTGTGCCACATTTGGTTGAAATCGATCCAGCGGTTTGGTAGCAGATCCTTTACTTTATGTACACATAGATACAGATATATTGTTATTGTTATGACCATTATTATAAGTGTAATTTTTTACCTCCAAAACATTACCAAAAATTTTTATCTTATATTTTGCTTTAACATTATTTATATTATGGGCAGTAACCACTTCTCGCAAATTTTGTTCTTCATGTTGTTCATATCAACTTCGAGGGTATTGTGATAATATGAGTCACAACCTCCAACTGGATGTAAAAAGTAACTATAAAAATGAGCATAGACATATTTTACATTGCATTTCTGAATAGACATTCTGTAGCTGGAAGAGGTGATATCAGGTGCTAGTGCAGGAAGGGGCTCTGACAGCGAGAAGCATGGAATTGTCTTCTTGAAGACCATGAGGTCATAATTTGGTATTAGAGATTGCGTTTTAATACTTTTTTCTATATAAGTAGAACTTTTACATCACTCATTATGACAGAAACACTATTAATTAAAAATATTTAGCAGTTATTTTTTTAGAAACTGCTGTAGAAATTCATAACTTTCTGAACTGACAAGCACTCAGGTGCGCTATGACATCATAACTCCATTAAGTCACAGTCTTAGTCCTGTAGAAAGTTCTGGAACCTTTTATAAGAGTTGTTGCAATCAGCTTGCCTACAATCTGGTAGCTCTGTGAGATTTAACCATTAGTTACTGGATTCTTGTGGATACAGCATAACTGAAGAAATATGTAAAATTATCAAGGCTAGGTTTGGTGTTATACTGTGTTAGTCTGATGTCCTCTGGGGTGACTAACTTCTTGTTTGGTGTGACTGTTACGAAGTTTTGAGTATTAACACCGTCAAATCAGCATTCTGACTCACAAAACAACGTTCAGTGCCAGTTGCAATAAAACCTATGTCTAAGCAGGGAATAAGTTGATAGCCCTCCTAGGTAAGTATTTCAGATGATTTCGAACATTATTTTGTGGTGCAGTGTTTTGATCTGATGGTGAAGTATCGGAAGTTTCATAATAAATGAAAATATTTTTAGAGATATAGACGAAGTTACTGGAAGTAAAACTCAATAAGGAGCCTAGAAGCATTGAGTCAACATGTTTTCACGAACCATTGCACTAAGAAAATCAAGTGAGAAGAGGATGAGTTGAGTTTCACATGGTCAAGGTTTCTGAGCCAATGCTGATTTCAGTGGAGGACAGTAGTTTGTTATAGGTTATATGCATATATGTTCTAGGACTCTATTATAAACAATTGTGAGCAATACTGCTCGACTGTTGTCTAAACCAGCCTTTCTTAAACTGTGTTTCATAACATCCACGAAAGTAAGAAAAAAAGTAACAAAAGTTAACGCTTGTATGTAATTCACAAAACTTATAGCTAACCCAGGTTTGCACTTACTCATTTGGATAGGAGGGATGAATTGGACACTGACAGCGAATAAGGCTGTAATATCAGAGACTAGACGATAACTAATGATGGGACAACCCACTTGTTATCACAACCGATTGGCTAGGCGATTGTTTTTTCGTTCAATACGTTTTATCAGTTTCGTGAAACAACAGAATAAAACTATTCTCTGCAGGAATATCAGCTATATTAATATTATAACTCAGTTTCCCAGTTTGAATGATTTCATTTACATAATTTTCAGCCTTTGCAGTTACACATGAACCGAAAATAGGGTTGCTTTTTAAAGACAAATAACGTTTATTTGAGGATGAGGTGAATTAAGAGTACACCTAAAATTGCATTATCAAATTTTATGTCTTTGTTTACTTATCTGCAAATTTATCTTACTTGGCGTTAAATAGGGGTTTTTGGTTGATTTTCAAATAACAGGTGTTACATTATAAATTTATGTTTAAATAAATAAATAGTTACTTTTTTATTTATATTTACTGAAGCTCTGCCTACATCTTCCTGCTGGTTTGCACCTGTCATCGATAATTCTGTTCCCGTAAATGCTGAGGTGACGTGAACACAAGCCGTATAATATACATTTTTTAATTGTTTGGTGACATCATCATTTGTTTCTTAAGCAGAAACCTTTTTTGCGAGATGTATGTGTAATCATTCGTTAATTTTCAATGAATTTCTTTATTTAACATAGATTCATAATGTGAATCATTCTTGTAGATGCTATACATCGCACTGACTTCGATTCCCAAACGACTGTGCGTTTCGACATTCTATTCCAAACACCAAATTCACTACGATATTAAGAAAATGCCTATTCATAAACTTGGACGAAAAGCTGAACTAAAAAATTTATTGGCACCAAATAAAAAGCAAACATCCTAAAGTCGCTAACACTGACGGCACGCGATAACAGAATGCAGTCAACAATAACGATTTAGTAATACAAAACAATTGATTGTTTCCGTTCAAGACTGAATGCGCAGGACTGCATCGACTGCTTTCATTCGGTTGCTCCCAAAGTCTGCTTTCGCTCAAAAGAATATATGAATAGCCCAACCGACACTAAATCGACAACCGAGTACACGTTAACGGCAGAATTATACCACTTCCGTTTAGGGCGAGAGATTATTAAAAGGTGCTGGTGTAGTATCTTTGACACGATGCAGGAGACACCACTGATTTTCGCATATTCAGATGTTTTGTATTACAACTTGCAGTATTCTGTTTCAAGGCAGCGGCGCATTGAAGATGATCACGTCACTCTTACCATTAAATACCAGTTAATGACGCATCAATGATATGAGCATTCGGAAGAAAATATCATAAGAGCGACGATAGTTGGAACTATTACGTCACTGATCTAATGTAATGGATAAGGTCGTGAATTGTGAAGCTAAAGTCTGTGGGTTGGCGTTCTGCTTCATGCTAATATTTTCTTTTCATCTTTGCGTTATTAGCACATTCTGGGACTTTTTTTATGAACGTAATAAAAGTATACTGCGCAACATTCCGCGTTATTTATATACTATCTGATTAGAAAACTAAGGATGAAATAAATATTTGGCTGTTTATTTCCGAATACGTGGCGATTTCAAAGTAGGAATGAGTCTGTTGCTTTCCAACAAAAGAATTAACTGAATGTTTTCATTCAGTTGTTCCCATCACTAACGACAACCGTCAAGACTACAAATTCAACAATGAGGGAATAATGCTTGATTGTAGTTGGCCATTCAAACGGCCTCGTATTCCATCGGCTGTCTCACTTCGCACATTCACCTACAGCAGTCGTTATCACTCTGTCGTCTATCATAAGAAAGATGAGTCACATTATGCTGTGTAGCCGTAGTCCATATACATATAAAGAAGAGTGTCGATATACTCGTCCGTTACATAAATCCTAGGGTGATAAAATTTTGTAGACTTCGCGATAAAAAAAATGTGGAACATCACTGTCCACATAACGTTTTAATTGTTGTTACAAATAAACTCGTTTCCAGAATTAAAAACATATCAGAGAAACTAATCAGTAATTCCACGGTACATTAGAACGGATTGATAAACGCTGGCATTAAGAAACGCTGGTCGAAACAGTATGCTCAAAACTCCATTTGGACAATGTCGTTCAGCAAACGACAACAATGGAAGCGATGCTTTCCCGCTTTTTCCGTTGCTGGACAGCCAGAGGGGAGACTACTCACAAACACACACATCTCGCCTGCCGTGTGACAATCAGAAGCTGTGTCCGTCGGCGGCGGCAGGTCATAACTCATGGCGAAGTGCAGTCGCTCCGGCCCGTCGCCATACATCATCCGGAGTTGCAAAAATTGTTCCCGCGGTTAACAACACGCACTCCGGAAAAAAAACACAGGAAAGCAGCAGAGCCCACTCATTTTTTGGGCCGTAGCCGCGCACCGAAGGCGATAATTTCAGAGTGGCAGCTGACGAGGAAAAATTTCACGCTCTCTGTAGCGTACCTCCAAGTAGACCAATACAAATGTTCGCTGAGTACCGACTTATAGCATTGTACATATGCCGAGTACATTTGTTAGCTGACGCCTCTCCATTGGTTGCAACACAACACATAACCTATTACGTGTCGATCCTGTAATGAAGAACAATGGGGTATTGGTTCCCATGCCAGCTTTATAAACCATTTCAGAAACTGTCTTTTTGAACGGACTAAATTCTCTCTGATTGTCAGCCGATTGTAAATTTCGCAGTGTTTCAACGAATTTCCTACTACTCACCTTCCGGCGAAATTTCGGTTTCCTGTAGGCTGTAGTCCCTTATAGCTAGTGGACCACAGCCATCTCTGCTGAGGAAAATACCAAAAATGCCAATCACGTACATTCTGTGCTAGGGGTGGGGGCCTGACATCCGTACGTTGACTCCTGAGGCTCCTTGTCCATACCATTCGCTACCTGCTCCAGTCTATCACGAGATTGTTCTTGATAAATAAGCACTAATCCCGCGTCCAATGCGGAATTTGGTTGCAAACTGCTGCCCCAGTTGACAACATCATCAGTTCTCTGTACAGTGCTGACCCTTAAAATCATAACACCAAGAATGAGAGAAAATAACGCAATTTTACTTAGTGTACGTTTCCAGTATATTAGAGAAAATCACACGATTAAATTTCTAGATGATCTGGGGGTGTATATGTAGTGAAAGATAGTACACATAGCTGCTACCCCAGGCAACTAAAACTGTTCAAACTGGTTGGGTATCGAGTCGACAAGAGCTGATATATACGTCACAGAAGGTGAAATCTTTTCGGTTGTTAGGGACTGTCCGAAGACTGCAGAGCCGCACCAAAGTCAGCAACGCCCATTGGTATCACAGACATTAGCAATGTCTCGCTGCACTGCAATGGGAGGCACTTCTGAAGACACACCGTCTCTCTCTCAATACCGCAGTGCCATCACAAATAGGTCAATATAGAGCTGAGCACAAACTCACACTGACCACGTTATGAACTCCGATCAAGCAGTCACACATCTTGTAGGCGTATGTTTAAAAGGTTAGGAATTCTTACAACAGCCTCACAGTTCATTTACTCAGTAATGAAACTTGTTATCAACAACATGGACCAGTTTAGAAACAACAGTTACATTCATGATTATAATACCAGAAGGAAGAAGGACTTACCCTATCCTTTGGCACAGAAAGGGATAAAAATCCTGCTGTAAAACTTTTTTGAAAATAGCCAGATGAAATAAAACGTCCGTCAAATGGCAGTAATACTTTCAAAATAAAAATTGAAATTATACCTCCTTGACAACTCTTCTATACCATAGATGAATTCTTGAATAGGAATAAATAAATCTTTAGGTATAATATATGCATTTTGTGCCATGTAAGGGAGTGGGGTAGGTAATAAAAATTTTAAGCTTAAAAAAACTTTATTAATGTGTGCATTTCTTATGCACTTAACACGTTCCACATCAAACGGTTACTGTGAGATTGATGAATGGAACACGTAATTAACTAACCAACTAACTAATATCATCTGGTTCAGACATCAGTGCTATTCAAGTCTCAGAGGGAACTGTAATTTTGTAGATTTGGAATTCGTACTTCAAGAGAAGAGTTTGTAACAAGTCATGCTTCACTGTTCAAAGGCAGTTGTAAATATTCACCACACTACTGTAGCAATGGATTGTATACAATTAAGTAAACCTTTTTATCATTCTTGTAATAAAGTGATGTTTCACTTGTTGTAGTTCCGATCATGCATATCCCAGAGCAATCAAAGAACCCACAGTTATGACCAGATTACAGTAGCTTCGTCAGATCATAACATGCTACGTCATATTTACTCTCTATGATCCACGTTTCGACGCCTCTCCTGGGATCTTCTTCAGGAACTTGTGATGTTCACAATATCTTCAATAAGATCCCAGCAGATGGGTCGAAATGTGGGTCATACACAAGAAATAAGACACGGCCTAACATCCTACAAGATTTCACTGACAATGGTCACGAAATCCTGCAGACTTACATATACGCCATTGTCTCCTGATTCACGTCTATGCCAGAGTTCATCAGACCTAGTGACTGATGAATAATGGCAGGCCAGTCTCTCAATAATGAGTGACCAAATGTTTCCAGTGGATGAGAGACCTGAGAATACCCTGGCCAATTCAACAGTTCATTACCTTATGTACACAAGTAGGTCAAAACGATACGGACATCGTGCAATTTTTCGTTGTCTTGTTGAAAGATACCGCCACAAAGAACTCAGAGACAGAACATGGCCACCAGCCTTAACGCACCAGAAACATAATGGGTGCTGTCCAAAATTACCGGCTATACGAACAAGTTGTGATCGTGCTGTGTACCTAGTGGCACGCTGTACAATCAAAACAGGCCCTGTGCGAGTATGACGATGATGAATACAATATAGCATTATTCGTTCTCCTCAGAGCCTCTACACAACGATACAGTCAACGTGATGCTGTACGAAGTGGCAGAACTCATATCAATAACTAACGTGGTGGCAGTTCTGCGTCCATTGTTCTCAGTGGATGCTCTGCTGTTGGCACACATCTCTCTGTTGTCGCCTCAAGGGGAAACTGCTACTGAGGTCGCCGTGCTCACAGCCCTTGCTACTCCAAATGTCGCCACACTGTCTGTGTGTGTAGCTATCTTGCTGGAAAGTACCCCTTTTCCTGACTGATGGCACATGACGTAGCTGTAGGATTCTGCTCGGCCGAGTGAACAGTACGTCTGTCCTGCTGGAAGCTAGTCAAGCGGGGTTGTTGAAATCCTATATGGCACTGATATGGCCCTGCTAAACCTACTGATTCCATATTTTCGTGATGGTCGTGAGCTCCTGACCGACACGAAGTGAAATCACTCCTGCTTGCATTCTGAAAAGGCCACGAGCTGCCGATGCCGGCACGTGTTGCTGGACGTTTTCCGTTTTTACCCGACGAGTAGCAAACAACACGAATTTGAGTTTTTTGAACCAGAAACCCGCTTTGTAATCTCTCCATATATAGGCGTGTCATTTCAAAAGTTCTGCAAGATAGAGCTGAAGAAAATAATGTGTTTCAGAAAATACGTTGGGGCCTTAAATATAATCTCCATTCGTGCTTATGACAACTTCCCAACGTTTTCGCAACTTCTGTATTCCAGATACGCCACTTTAATTGTCAAACTACCTGATTACTCAGGTGACCTCACTGGAAGCTTAATCAGTTGTTTCAAAACGTTTTCTGTCGAGTTGTTCCTCCAATTTGGGAAACAAATTAGAATCTCGCAGTCTCATAACAGGATTGTATGGTGGGTGGAGAAGTTTTTCCCGGCTATGTTGGTCGAGCGTTTCTCTCAATGATAAGGTAGTGTGCGGTCTTGCATTATCGTGAAAAATGAGGACACCAGCTGCAGGCATATTAGACGTTCTTTGAAGAATTGTTGGGCGCAAAGCCGGGGTGGCCGTGCGGTTCTAGGCGCTACAGTCTGGAACCGTGGGACCGCTCCGGTCGCAGGTTCGAATCCTGCTTCGGGCATGGATGTGTGTGATGTCCTTAGGTTAGTCAGGTTTAAGTAGTTCTAAGTTCTAGGGAACTGATGACCTCAGAAGTTAAGTCCCATAGTGCTCAGAGCCATTTGAACCATTCGTTGGGCGCAAAACATTTTGCCGAAACAGATCGTAGTAAGCGCCTGTTACAATCGTTCTCTGAGGCACTTTTTGTAGCTATGGCTCCATTCATCTTCATATACATCACATTCCGCAGGTCACCTAATGGTGTATGGCGGAGGGAACTTTCGGTACTACTATCTGATCTCTCTAACCCTATTCCATTCGCGAATAGTTCGTGGGAAGAATGATTGTCGGTAAATCTTTGTATTGGCTCTAATTTCTCGAATTTTCTCCTCGCGATCAATACGCGAGATGTATGTGGGGGAAGTAAAACGTTTTCCGACTCCTCCTGAAAAGTGATTTCACGAAATTTCAATAGTAAATCTCTCCGTGATTCACAACGCCTTCCTAGTAACGTCTGCCAGTGGAGTTTGTTTAGCATCTCCGCAACGCCCTCTCGCCAGCCAAACGTTCCCGTGACGAAACGCGCCGCTCTTCGTTGGATCTTCTCTATCTCCTCTATCGGTCCTACCTGATAGGGTCCCCCAGATAGATGAACAGTACTCAAGAATCGGGTGGACAAGCGCTTTATAAGCCACTTCTTTCGTGGATGAGTTGCATTTCCTTAAGATTCTTCCGATGAATCTGAGTCTGGTGTCTGCTTTTCCCACTCTCTGTTTTGTGTGGTCATTCCACTTAAGGTCGCTCTGGATGGTTACGCCTAGATATTTTACGGCAGACGCTGTCTCCAGCAGTTTGTCATCAATAGTGTAGCTGTAGAGTAGTGGATTTCGTTTCCTATGTATGCGCAATATGTTACATTTATTTACGTTCAGGGTCAACTGCCACGGTCTGCACTATTCATCAATTCTCTGCAGGTCGTTCCGCAAATTCTCACCATCTTCTGGCATTGATACTTTGGTATAAAGAATGCATCATCTGGATATAGCCTTAAAGAGCATTCGACGGTTTCTACTAGATCATATATATATTGTGAACAGCAATGGTCCTCCTATAACGCTGCCCTGTGATCCTATAATGCTTCCCTGTATTACTCCGGATTTTACCTTTACATCTGTCGATTTAGTTCCTTTAAGAGCGACTTCTGAGTTATATCTGCAAAAAAGTCTTGAATCCCATCACAAGTCTGCTCCGACACTCCGTAAGCTCCTATTTTTTCATTAAATGGCAATACGAGACGGTGTCAAATGCCTTACTGGGGTCAATGAACACGGCATCAATCTGAACACCGTTGTGTACTGCGCTGTGGACCTCATGGAGGAACAGAACGAGCTGAGTTTCGCAGGATCTCTGTTTGTGGAATCCATGTTGATTTTTATACAGGAGATGTTCATTTTCCAAAAAACTTCATAATTATTTTGCATAAAATTGTTCCGTAATTCCAGAACACATGATATCAACGATATGGGTCTATAATAGTGTGGATCTGTCTTATGGCCTTTCTTAAAAACCGGAATGTCTTGGGCTTTTTTTCCAGTCGTTAGGTACCTTTAGTTGCTCAAGCGACTGTTGGAAGGGGAGCTAGTTCTTTCGCATAATCCTTATAGAATGTTATAGGTGTCTCATCTGGTCCTGAAGCCTTTCTACTACTAAACGATTGTAGCTGTTTTTCAATCCCGCGATCGGTTATCTCAATGTCTGACATTTTGACGTTCGTACGACGATTGAAAGGAGGGACAGTGTTACGATCTTCCGCGGTGAAACAACTTCGGAAGACCGAATTCAGTATTTCGGCCTTCTCTCTGTTATCTTCCGTTTCGGTGCCGGTGCGGTCGCTGAGGGAATGAATGTGATTCGCAGTTGTCATACGGAGTTTCAGTTTTGATTGTTGACGGCGGAATTTTTTCGAAAGTGGAGAGTCGCAAATTTTTCATTGTGACGACTGAGACTTCAGTCCTGGCTCAAAATCTCGTACCCAGGTTTCATGAAGTGCTACAGCCCTTTTCAGAAACTGTTCCCTTTTTGTTTGTTAACGTTTAAGCAATTCTTCTGCGAGTCTTTAGCGACCTGCTTTCTGCTCTTCACTCAGATAGTGCGGAACTCATCTGGCAAATATTTTTTTCTCATCTTTAATTTCTCAGTTAATTATCTGTAAACTTAAGTAACAGACATTCTGGCTAAAAATGTAATTTTATAACATGTTTATCGTCGATCCTCTCTCAAAATGTCACTGATAATAACCTAAGAGAGGTAGTCTGTTGCATTTGACGGCCTTTCACTTCTTGGGTTGTCCTTTGTGCTTACCCGACCTTCACGGAAACGAGCAGACCACCGTCATACTGTGCTACGATCCATTACACTATTCTCAGAAACCTCTCTCAAAACGTTGCAAATGTTCGTTGGGTTCTTTCCACTTGGGATTCGAGCTTTATGTAGGAACGCTGGTCATTATGTGTAATCCAATCTGATTGGGTTTCAGCTTTGATTTTAAAACTGAATTACTCACAACAGAACCACGCGAGTCAGCAAACGCATTTACGGTCGTCACGCCTGAAGTCTCGTTCACGACTGACATGAATTTCAACTTGGTCACTCCACCGTAACGGTCGCGCCTGCGCTGTCTGTAGGACTTTTGTAATAACCCTCGTAAAAAATGCTTAATAAACAATAATAAGCCACAGGTGAACAAAACCAAGAGGAGAAAACCTACGCCATTGCTCCGAGATCATCTCAAACACCTCATGAGTGTCAGAGACGAAGCATACAGGAAATACAAGCTGCACCATACATAATCACATCACATTCAAGCAGCTACGCAGCCGAGTAAGTCAGTCCATTAGGAATGCAAAACTCACGTATGCCCACTGGCTAACTGTACTGTGGAAAAATCTACGAGGCCTAGGAATAGGCAAATCCAAATCTGCTGCTGAACCTCTACTTCCTATTGACGACCCAAATGAGTATTTCACACGCCGACATCTGTACTTGACTGATACACAAGAGCACAAACTATCGATTCCCTTAATGCATCAGTCGTTAGTGGATACGAGAACCTTTTCTTCAAACTACTGTATAAGCCCTAACATGGTCAAGAAATCAACTGCGCGAATTCTTTCTGCAGCTCCAGGGCACGATAATATTACAGAGCAAATGATCAATTTTCTCGTCGATCCACTGTTTCCCATAATAACGGACATTTTTAACAATTCTTTAACATCTTGTACCTTCCCATCAGACTGGAAGCAGGGACTTATAAAACAATTACCAAAGAAGCAATCTGCCAAAGAACCCTCCGACTACAGACCCATTTGCATTCTGCCAGCACTATCCAAGGCTATAGAATATAGAGGGTGGTCGGAAATTCCTGTTACTAAATTGTAGGACATGTAGAGGGTAGTGAGTACATAAGATTTTGAATAGGAACCCATATCCGGAATAGAATCTTTTCCGTTCTACGACAGTTTCAGTTCAGATGTGTACCACGTCAACGTCCGCTAAGGGCAAGAGAAACGTCCCAGAGTTCCCTGTTCTGGTATGCAACAGCGTAGACACGATGATGTGTACTACGTCAAACAATCCCCAAATGTCACTTATTGTCCGCTTTGCTGTGAGACCAAGTCAATACCTGTGCATCACCGATAGAGGAAACATGGTGCAGTACACGTTTACACGTCTGCGGTATACACAGACTTGCTCCTTGTGTGTGGCGAAGCTGGAGGTAAGGGAAGAGCTGCTAGTCGGCTGTATCACGAACGTTTTCCACACCGTCACACTCCATCGCACAAACTGTTTGCCCAAGTTACACAACGGCTACGAGAAACGGGTACCTTCACCGTGAGGAGGCTGGACTGTGGTGCTCCACGGTGACGCCGCGCTCCCGAATTTGAAGAGGTGTACTGCGTCGCACTGAAGGTAGCCCGTCAACGAGTTGCAATGGCTGTTAGTCGCAGTACCGTCTTGGACGTCCTGCATGAGCAACAATTACATGCGTACCACTTACAAAGGGTACACGCTATGGGTCCAGCAGACTTTCCACAAAGTGTCGCCTTCTGCACATGGTTCCTGCACCGTAGCAGCGACGCTCCCCTGTTTCCACGTCGAGTTCTCTTCACAGGTGAATGTAGGTTCACAAGGGATTGTGTTCTGAACGCTCGAAATAGCCATGTCTGGGCGGACGAAAACCCTCATGCCACGCATGTTCAAGGATTTCAAGACAGGTTTGGAATTAACGCGTGGGCAGGTATTCTGGACGGTCATGTGATTGGACCATGCCTCCTTCCATCCAAGCTCACGGGTCCCGGATACTTAGTCTTCCTACGGCACGTAACGGACCAGTTCTTGAATGTCCGTCAGGAAATGTGGTTTCAGCATGATGGAGCACCACCTCACTTTTCACTGGCTGTCCGGAGACATCTCAACAGACGGTATGGTGAAAGATGGATAGGCCGTGGTGGTCCAACCGCTTGTCGTCACGATCGCCGGACTTAACCCGTATGGACTACTTCTTTTGGGGTCGTATGAAGAGCCTAATTTGTGAGACACTTGTACAGACAGAGGAAGATCTGCTGGCAAGAGTTCTGGCCGCTGCACAAGACACTGAAGAGACTCCAGGTGGGATGGAGAGAGTGTACCAGAACATGCTTCGGAGGTACAATGTGTGTAACAAAGTCGGTGGTCGCTACATCGAACCGCTGTTGTGATGCATCGGTACGTTGCGGCTGGTGACGTAGATGCTGGGTTCTTGTTGTTGTTGACTAATTTAAACTATAAGGTGCAAGTTGTGATGCAAATGCGTAAGTATTTACGGAAAGAGTCACTATTTTTTTTTCTCAAATGGATTGCAACAATTGTACTGGGTCACGCCTAAGTACATTCCTCACGTGGGTGTGGATGAGATAATCATCTGCACTGAAACTGTCGCAGAACGGAAACGATACGTTTCCGGACATGGGTTCCTATTCAAAATGTTACGTACTCACTACCTTCTACATGTCCTAGAAGTTTGTATCGGGAATTTCCGACCACCCTGTACAGTTCAATGACAGCTCACTTATTATATATCATCATATAACCTTTTATATGAATAACAGTCTGGTTTCCGGCAAAATCGTAGCACGACGACTGCTCTTATAAAAGTGTCTGACGATTTAAAATAAGCCATAGACAAACAGGAGGCGACTATTATGTGCTCTTTAGATTTCAGAAAAGCATTCGACACTATGGACCTTGACATTTTACTTGCTAAACTTGAAAGCTTAAAATTTTCTTCAAGTGCTGTAGAATGGTTCGAAATGCTTCAAATGGTTCAAATGGCTCTGAGCGCTATGGGACTTAACTTCTGAGGTCATCAATCCCCCAGAACCTAGAACTACTTAAACCTAGCTAACCTAAGGACATCACACACATCCATGCCCGAGGCAGGATTCGAACTTGCAACCGTAGCAGCAGTGCGGTTCCGTACTGAAGCGCCTAGAACCGCTCGGCCACAGCGGCCAGCTAGAATGGTTCCACTCATACCTCACATCGCGTGAAAAATGTGTAATTATTGGAACAAAAAGGTCACAATTGAGGAAAGTATCAAGAGTCCCTCAAGGATAAGTATTGGGCCTGCTACTATTCTCATTATGTATTAATGTCTCGTATATTCTCTCCCACTGTAAATATCATTTACACTCTGATCATCTCCAGCTATATCTGAGTGCAAACACAACAAACTTGTGCATAGCCATCCAGCAGGTAAATGCTGATTTACTTGCCTTGTCAGACTGGGTGCAGAAATTAGGTTTGAAACTTTATTCATCTAAAACACAGGCAATTTTAGTCGCTCATAAAAGACTCATTATCCCTCAGTACCGAGAATCTCTTCCACCATTAATCTTAAACGACACGGAAACAACCTTTCCTTCTTCTGCAAAGCACTTGCAAGTAATTCTGGAGCATCACCTAGCCTGGACTGAACACACAATTTCAGTCTGTAAGAAAGCGTCAGCGTCACTTCACTCACTACAGGAATATAAAAAAGTGTTTCCTTTCGAGCTTAAAATGAAGCTTGTAGAATCACTTATACTCCCTATACTCGACTATAGACAAAAAGAGAAAAGAAGCTTTAGAAATGTGGTGCTACAGAAGAAAGCTTAAGATTAGATGGGTAGATCACATAACTAATGAGGAGGCATTAAATAGAATTGGGGAGAAGAGAAATTTGTGGCAAAACTTGACTAGAAGATGGGATCGGTTAGTAGGACATATTCTGAGGCATCAAGGGATCACCAATTTAGTATTGGAGGGCAGCGCGGAGGGTAAAAATCGTAGTGGGAGATCAAGAGATGAATACACTAAGCAGATTCAGAAGGATGTATTTTGCAGTATGTACTGGGAGATGAAGAAGCTTGCACAGGATAGAGTAGCAAGGAGAGCTACATCAAACCATTCTCTGGACTGAACAACAACAACAACAACAACAACGACTATAGTCACGCTAGTCTCCAAGGACGTTCATACGAACGCTCTCACAGGCTGCCACTGGTGATAAAAGCTTGTGCACGATACATCTGTGACATTCGCTTTTTCGACCATATCACTCCTGCTTACAGTTATCATGGCTACGTACCAATAAGCGTAGGGACTATCATACCCTATGCTTGTTCCATCGTCTTCCCAACCACTGCACTCCCTCTTATTTATCGTCAACTATTACATTAGTATCTGAATAGCAGAGCCGAAACACCCGCTCTCACCGCCGTAAAATCCTCTCTGTACCGACCACATAAAACTGCCATATTCTGTAAATCATTCTCTATATCAGGACCCCGACTCTGGAACAGTCTTCCACAAACTATCAGAGGTACCAAATCCCTTCAAAGATTCAATAGACAGCTAATGGCCCACTTTCTATTACGATAGCCATCTTTCCCATACTCAGATCCGCAGCTTAGTCTCGCAAATTCCCTCATCCCACAACCGCCCCCCCCCCCCCCTCCCACTTGTCGGCAGAGTTCTTTATTTGTATTTTATTGTTTCGTATCTTTTACTGCCACTGTCATTTCAATCTTCTCCATCATCTACATTGTTTTCACTCCTGGTGACTCTAATCATAGACTCAAATGGACTCAAATGTACTAAAATAATTTATATAATTTCTTTTGGCATTCACTATTGTTGTTACCATTATAATTATTATTGTTATCATTAGTATTGTTAGCTATTACCTTCATTACTATTATCATTATTAATATTATTATGACTATTATTACTGTTAACTTCTTTGTGAAACGTTTGGCATGTGTTGTTCCTGGTCAGATGTGAGAGAGGGCCTTAAGGCACTAATCTGGTCAGGCTAAACAAGAAATAAATAAAATAAATAAATAAACAAACATACACCTGGAACACGCAGTGAATAAACGTAGTGGGACGTGAAGATTGTACCACCGATAATACCTAACAATAGAGGTTAAGCGTTCGGTGTAACTGACTGATAGGTACGTCTTGAGCTATCGCTGGAAGTCGTAGATCCCGCTCTGGGTAATGGGCTCTGGTTGATGGGCTGCTAAGAGCCGGCCCATGGATTAGTCCAGACCTTCGGTGGAGCGAACAGGCGACGTTTGGTTTGTTTTCCTTTTTTTTCTTTTCTTTATTGTGATTTTAATACCCGTATAAAAACAGGTAGGCTGGCAACAGCACATTACGCCGCTCTTCAGCCCAAAATATTACAATGGTAAAACAGAAAAGACACATGAGTTGGAATAAAACGGCGGGGAAAAAAACAGTAGACACATGAACATAAAAAGCATGAAGCCGTTCACACTCGATGACAATCCACACTACAAACTGTTGACACGACGCACAAGCACTGATGACTTTGATGGTACACGTGAACGATGGAGAGTGACGGTGAACACTGAACACAAAACACGATGGCACACACGAGACACGGATGGCGATGATCTCCGGCGCGCGAATGTCCACGTAACGTGTGCGAGTCGGGCGACGTTTGGCTTACACCGCCCTATATAGCCGGCACAGGAGTTATTCTTGTCGATCCAGTTCCGGACACGTGATAAGGCAGAGGAAATGGTCCCTAGCACGAAGGACCTCTGGTGGCGTTTGTTCTGCCATCTGTCGTCCTCGAGATCGATGCAGCCCGGGGAGACAACGCCTTGTGTATATGCAACCCCGTATTGCTTCACTGTCTGAGTGGTTACCCATAATTTAGGCGAACATCGAGTACATGGTCCAAAGTGTTACGAGGGCTATTCCGAAAGTAAGGTCCGATAGGTCGCGAAATGGAAACCACGGTAAAAATCAAAAATGTTTTATTTGCAACAGTTAGATACACCTTGCAGCTACTTATCTCCATAGTCGCCGACCCGACTTAGACGTGTATCGTAGCGTTGTACCAACTTTCCCATACCCTCGCTATAGAAGGCAGCCGCCAGTGCTCTCCGCCAATTCTCTACGCTGGCCTACGGCTCGTTGTCTTGTGCCGAAATGTTGTCTTCATAACCAGCGGTTCATGTGACCAGAGCTGAAACTCAGAGGGAGACAATTACGGGCTGTATTGTGGGTACTCTCACATTTCCATTTGAAAACGATGCAGGAGCATCTTCATTGCCCCTGCAGAATGCGGCAGAGAATTGTCTTGAAGACGAAACAGCACGACAGTTATGTAATGTTAGCTGCATAGCTTCAGGAGAAATTTCTCACCAGGCCCCCGTACTTGGCGGCAGACACTATTTTCTAGACATCTTTACGCACTCACTGCGAGCTCAGAAATGAGAAGAGCGACGTGATGCTAACTGGGGTTATACTAGAGACACTACCCAACACATCTGTGCAAAGCTTTATCGGATTTTCATAGTCGTTTCCATTTCGTGACCGATCGGACCTTACTTTCGGAATAGCCCTCGTAATTTCATTACTTTCATATACTTTGAACAGCTGCACTGAAACGCTAATGATTTGCATTTACAACCATGTATTACATGTCGTGCCAATTTCATGTCTGTTGTATGAAACCTTGATGGTGCTGCAGTTTTCAAGACCAGAAGTGTAGTTGCTTACTCGCTATTGCCGGCCGCGGTGGCCGAGCGATTCTAGGCGCTTAAGTCCGGAACCGCGTGACTGCTACGGTCGCAGGTTCGAATTCTGCCTCTGGCGCGGATGTGTGTGATGTCCTTAGGTTAGTTAGGTTTAAGTAGTTCTAAGTTCTAGGGGACTGATGACCTCAGACGTTAAGTTCCATAGTGCTCAGAGCCATTTGAATCATTTGCACTACTCGCTATCTTCAGGAGACGTATCGTTATCCTGTAGGATGTGATCTTCCGTAGCTGGTAGAGCGTGTGATATCTCAAGCCCATGCCACGACAAGTAGATGTGCGCTTGCGTAATGGCAGGTAACAAAGAACGAGGCCCCAATTTACGGAAATAAAATTTATATTCCTGCAGAATACTGATCCGCTCTTTACATCTGGCATTCCTGTTGTATTTCACAATTTGATAGTAATTTTATTTTGGTGTCTGTATAAAGAAACTTCGGAGCGTATAGAGTCAACAATAGCCAGAGTCCCAGAACGTGAGCACATAAAAATATACCTTGCAAAACAAAATGTCTCTCACTGTAACCTAACTGGTTAGCTGTGGCCGTGCGGTTCTAGGCGCTTCAGTCCGCAACCGCGTGACTGCTACGGTCGCAGGCTTGAATCCAGCCTCGGGCATGGATGTGTGTGTTGTCCTTAGGTTAGTTAGGTTTAAGTAGTTCTAAGTTCTAGGGGACTGATGACCTCAGTAGTTAAGTCCCATAGTGCTCAGAGCCATTTGAACCGTTTATTAACGAGAGCATCGAGGTATTAAAGCCCACCTTACCGAATCATCCATTAAAACTACAGTCTTCCACGCACTGTACACATCCAGCTAGAAACATAACACTTATGTATTCTAATGTTAGGAGCGGACAAGTTCCAGAATGACTTTAAGGATACATTTTATGAATATACAGGATGGTCCATTGATAGTGACAGGGCCAAAAATCTCACGAAATAATCATCAAACGAAAAAACTACAAAGAACGAAACTCGTCTAGCTTGAAGGGGGTAACCAGTTGGCGCTATGGTTGGCCCGCTAGATGGTGCTGCCATAGGTCAAACAGATATCAGTTGCGTTTTTTTTTTAAATAGGAACCTCCATTTTTATTACATATTCGTGCAGTACGTAAAGAAATATGAATGTTTCAGTTGGATCACTTTTTTCGCTTTGTGATAGATGGCGCTGTAATAGTCAAAAACGTATAAGTACGTGGTAGCACGTAACATTCCGCCAGTGCGGACGGTATTTGCTTCGTGATACATTACCCGTGTTAAAATGGACCGTTTACCAATTGCGGAAAAGGTCGATATCGTGTTGATGTATGGCTATTGTGATCAAAATGCCCAACGGGCCTGTGCTACGTATGCTGCTCGGTATCCTGGACGACATCATCCAAGTGTCCGGACCGCTCGCCGGGTAAATAACGTAAGTTATTTAAGGAAATAGTAAGTGTTCAGCCACATGTGAAACGTCAACCACGACCTGCAACACATAATAATGCCAAAGTAAGTGTTTTAGTTGCTGTCGCGGCTAATCCGCACATCAGTTGCAGACGAATTGCGCGAGAATCGGGAATCTCACAAACGTCGGTGTTGAGAATGCTAGATCAACATCGACTGCACCCGTACCATATTTCTATGCACCAGGAATTGCATGGCGACGACTTTGAACGTCGTGTATAGTTCTGCCACTGGGCACAAGAGAAATTACGGGACGATGACAGATTTTTTGCACGCGTTCTATTTACCGAAGAAGCGTCATTCGCCAACAGCGGTAACGTAAATCGGCATAATATGCACTATTCGGCAACGGAAAATCCACGATGGCTGCGACAAGTGGAACATCAGCGACCTTGGCGGGTTAATGTATGGTGTGGCATTATGGGAGGAAGAATAATTGGCCCACATTGTATCGATGGCAATCTAAATGGTGCTATGTATGCTGATTTCTACGTAATGTTCTACCGATGTTACTACAAGATGTTTCACTGCGTGACAGGATGGTGATGTACTTCCAACATGATGGATGTCCGGCACATAGCTCGTGTGCGGTTGAAGCGGTATTGAAGAGCATATTTCATGACAGGTGGACTGGTCGTCGAAGCACCATGGCCCGCACGTTCACCGGATCTGACGTCCCCGGATTTCTTTCTGTGGGGAAAGTTGAAGGATATTTGCTATCGTGATCCACCGACAACGCATGACAACATGCGTCAGTGCATTGTGAATGCATGTGCGAACATTACGGAAGTCGAACTACTCGCTGTTGAGAGGAATGTCGTTACACGTATTGCCAAATGACGGACATCATTTTGAGCATTTATTGCATTAATGTGGTATTTACAGGTAATCACGCCGTAACAGCATGTTTTCTCAGAAATGATAAGTTCACAAAGGTACATATATCACATTGGAACAACCGAAATAAAATGTTCAAACGTACCTACGTTCTGTATTTTAATTTAAAAAACGTACCTGTTACCAAGTGTTCGTCTAAACTTGTGAGCCGTATGTTTGTGACTATTACAGCGCCATCTATTACAAAGCGAAAAAAGTGGTCCAACTGAAACATTCATATTTCTTTACGTCCTACACGAATATGTAATAAAAAATGGGGGTTCTTAATTTAAAAAACGCAGTTGATATCCGTTTGACCTTTGACAGCGCCATCTAGCGGGCCAACCATAGCGCCATCTGGTTACCCTCTTCAAGCTAGACGAGTCTCGTTCTTTGTAGTTTTTTCGTTTGATTCTTATTTCGTGCGATATTTGGCCCGGTCACTATCAATGGACCATCCTATATACATTTCACTCCTATCTATCTTAACTCCCAAGAATGTTGCGTTTTAGACCTCACATAGATTCGTCTTAATATATACCACTTCTCTGTTAAGTCCCATAGTGCTCAGAGCCATTTGAACCATTTCTCTCTCACATGTGTCATCCTTCGTGTTTGTATGGTAAATACAGGACGACGATTATTCATGCTGTTGACGAAGCAGCACCTGGGTAAAGATGGAAGCACTTTCGTTCATACAGCATTGCTACCGTTTCAACCATCTAAAATATGCCTCCTCGACACATTACATCCTTTAGACATCTGTAGAACCACTAGGTAGAGCCCCTTTTGCATTATCAGAATTACTCTCACTTGATTTTTTCCCCTCGATCCCTGTGAAAGGCTGCGCTTTTGAAGGTTTTAGAAACCGTAAATAACAACCATGTCGCCCAATCTTCATTCACTAGCGTCATCCCATCCCTTTCGCTGTGTGAGAGGCAAAAAATACGTTTCAGCAGCATACTGATTTACTTATGAGAAATATGCAGGAGTGCTTGAAAAAATGAAACCTGGTTCATAAGCAATAATTTTTCAAATATTTTTACAACCGATGGAATCGACGGGGGAGCTCGCAGGATGTCAGATAAGGCTATCGTCGACCCTATACGATTCAGCAGAGACGAACACGACCTATGTACACCCCGTAGCGATGAGCTATGGACTGGTGGGCGAGCAGTAATTTGGCCATAAGTGATTATTTGGTTACGAGAACTACCATGATCTATCCACAAATCTACTGTTGTGTTCAGTATTGTCTGTACGTATGAGTCCTAAGTCGGCGATGTTTATCTGACGGTATTGTGGAGAACATTGTTGGGGGTTGCGGGAAATATGCTTTATTACAGCAGTTATGAGTAATACTTACGTCTTCTTTGCTGCAGTCAGTGTTAAACATCTCTAATTGATAGATAATTAAAACTGCATTAAGACAGAACATAATTAATAAGCTTTCACTAGTCTTGAGTAAATTTTCGAATATTCTTACTCAGTCCAGTAGACAAACAGAAGCTGTTCTGCAAGTTACTCGTTAGTTGACAATACATGAATGTAAATAGAGTACATGGAGCACATTGTAAACAGGGTTTGTTATAGTTCAAAAGCAGTCTTTCTCTGGATCAAACACACAATCCATTCTGTAGTTGCATATTGTAGGCTCCAGCCTTGTAATGCAACAGTTTTTATCCTAGGAACACGTAAAACAAATATCCTCGTAGTCACTTGTCTGGGCACATTATAAAATCTATGTCGTCATTACTGAAAACTTCGTTGACGTCTGGGCTTGGGATCCGACATACAAATTTATTACATACCTTCAGTCTATCATAGGGGATCTTCCACTTTAAGTAGACTACTCAAACTATCTACAGTCACAGAGCAGTTTCCCTGGCAGAAGTCATGCTCTGATGGTACGTAATCGGTTATGTGACGTCACCACTGCCTCAATATCCACTCATTACAGATCTTCTCGACCGATTACCCCATCTGTGTAACGACTGTGTTTCGTCTAAGTACTGTACATCTGTGACATTATGGCCGGCCGCGGTGGCCGAGAGGTTCTAGGCGCTTCAGTCCTGAACCACGCGGCTGCTACGGTCGCAGGTTCGAATCCTGCATCGGGCGTGGATGTGTGTGATGTGATTAGGTTAGTTTGCTTTACGTAGTTCTAAGTCTAGGGGACTGGTGACCTCAGATGTTAAGTGCCATAGTGCTTAGAGCCATTTGACATTATGTCAGTCACTTCCTTCATATAAGTAACAACAAAATCTACATATTTTTTGCCTAGGCGCCTACGAGGAGAATAGATTTGCTGCCGGAGAAGAGAGTGAAACGTCCTACCGAGAGGTCTCAGCAGGATTACTTCAGGAGTACTATACCAGAATTCTAAGTGACTTACTTCCACCGGCATGACAAGGCAACCGAGACAGAAAGTGATTTGCATTTGATATCTTGAGATATCTCACGACGCTTACCAGCAGTCTTGGTAGCAGAGTAACTAACTACCGAGTCACCAGAGACGTCACAGAAGCGTCTGTAACGATTACCTAGCGAGTATAATCCGAAAGCAGGGGAAAAATTACCATGCAAAGGGATTCTCAGGATCAATTTAATTAATCATTCAATCAATTTGATGCCAATGACGTGCCGCCACATGGGTAGAAGCGAGGTCGAGAGTGCCATGGATATGATTCGCAAGATGGAGTTATAATCAGGAGCTTTTTCGTTGTGGCGACTTCAGTAATCCACCTACAAATGGAGAGACGGCCATCATAATGAAATCATCTATAACGCCGAGTTTATAAACTGATACGTAGTGTTAACCTGATATTTACAACTCTTCTGTGCTGTTATTTGCCTACCTTAAGAGGCTTCGTAGGTTGGGAGGGGAGAGGTTGTTTGGGGAAAGGAGACCAAACAGCGAGGTCATCGGTCTCATTGGGTTACGGAAGGACGGGGCAGGAAGTCGGCCGTGTCCTTTCGAAGGAACCATCCCGGCATTTGCCTGGAGTGAAATCACGGAAAACCTAAATCAGGATGGCCGGACGCGGGATTGAACCGTCGTCCTCCCGAATGCGAGACCAGTGTGACTTCGTAAGAGATGAGGCATTTGACTACCTTAAGAGAGTTCCAAAGTGAGGAGACATCCTGTGACAGGGGTAGAGCAGGCTCTTATCACTCCGTCCTCGGCCAAAAAGAGTTCAATATTCTAGCCCGTGATGCAGGACGTAACATATATTAGGTTGCCTTTTCCCTCTGCTATCGGTATCTGCGTTTTTGCTTCCGGGAAACTGCTATGGAGCAAATGAGATCTTTGACCGGTTGTAACCTCGTGTGGTGGCGCGGAATTAGGGGCGTTGCGCGCAGAGAGTGTGGTGGACATGCGAGGGCAGTGTGGCTCTCCAGCGCGAAGCAGGCGCGGTCGGTTGTACCGAGTCGCCACGTGAAGTATGTCGGTTGTATGTAACGAGCGGGTCGAGTTGACGGAAGAGCTCCCCGCGTCTTGGTTGTATACAGCATCGCCCCACGAGTAGTTGCTGTTCATTTTGCCTCGGTGGGACGTTAACAAGCTTCTTTAAGTCCTCCGTTTCAACACTGGAGTTTAAAAGGAGACACCTAACATGAAGGAGCGGTCACTACCCGTCAACATTGCGGAGAAGACGTGAACTCCGGTGACAGAGCGTGTTGTCGCGTGGCCGTGGCGTGTTGGGCACGCTGGCGACGCGTGCGCGGTCGGATGTGTGGATCCTTGCCATCGGAGGTCGTGTACTGCCTGTTCGAGCATAATTGCAAGTTAAGTTCGTGCAAGGTTTAATCATTAAGTAATAATTTTGTGTAACCAGTGTCTCTTCTACCTTGTGGCCTCCGGCGACCGGGTTTCCTGTCCCCGCCACCGGTGTAATTGAAGCCAGTGATCTTTCCTCCTCCTCTCGTTACTGTCCGATGGAAGGTGTAGTTTTGGCAGTTTAATTGTTTCGCTGTTCTGTCGTGTGTTATGAGTAAATTCATGCTTCTTGTTGGTTGATCATGTGGTCGCTCATTCAGGACTGTGTGGTGTAATGTTTCCTTGCACGAGGTTAGCTCTAATTCTGTCAGCAAGTTAGGCCATCTTATAACAAGTTTTCGCTGGCTAAAAGTCGGCGCAGTGACCAGCCTGAGAGTGGCAATTGTGTTTACGGGCGTATTTAAATTGGTCAGTATTCTATCTAGCCTGGGCATCCCTGAGTGGGTGATTTGTGACCGGATTACACGGGTCCGTCATATCTGTTATGTTCTAATGATATTCCATGACACTTTTGTTTAAAATTTTTTAAATTCCTCCAAGTTTGTAAATTCCGTTTATTGCCATTAATCGTGTGTTTGCTGAGACCTGTTTAATTTTTACTTGGCGCTGTTGGTAGCTTCAGTACCTCACCGTACTTCATTACTAAAGTTCTGTGTTTACTTTAGTAGCCTGTTCACTAATGTTCCTTAAATTTTTTTAATTGTTGTATTGCTATAAATTACTTTGATTGGCGTTAGCGGCTTGTTTAAAAGGCTGTTTATTGCCGTACTGCTAGTTTCTGTAAGAACGAATAAAACATTTGTGAAAATCTCAACTCGACAGTAAACTACTAGAAATTTGGGCCCGTTTCCCAACTTGTGGTGTGGTTGTAGTAACCGTAACCACTGCGTGTGTCACTAACAAGAACAGGTTTTTCTTACTAGACGAGAGAATACTTAGAGGAAGTATAACTTATGCCACACTGTTGTACAGAATTTTCACACAAAGAATCAAGAAGTAAAGATACTTTAGCGATCTGAAAATGCGTGCATGACCCGATTTCTTCTGTCTTCGAAAATAACACGCATAAAAGGGAGGAATCTACATTTTGTGTAAGTAATTGGAGTTACGTATATAACATCCCTACCTCGAATTGGGTAAAGTGGAGTTTTTGAACTGGGGGGGGGGGGGGGGGTTGTGTCGGTGTTGGAATGCAGTTACAGCTCTACGCCAAAAC
Source organism: Schistocerca nitens (assembly GCF_023898315.1). Taxonomy (NCBI): domain Eukaryota; kingdom Metazoa; phylum Arthropoda; class Insecta; order Orthoptera; family Acrididae; genus Schistocerca; species Schistocerca nitens. Next base: position 29,120,620 of record NC_064614.1, read on the forward strand.
CGCAGCTGTTTGTCTTCCTGCGTGCTAGTAGTGAGCGAGGCCAGTCCCCGTTCGGCGGCAGGCGTGGTCATGAGGGCTCAGCCGTCCCGAATCCACGGCTCAGTCTGTCGCGATCTGGCAAGTACAAAGAAAGGATCCGGCCAGTCGGCTCTTCAGGTACACAGTACACCCGGCGCTGGACTAGGCCGGAGGTGACTGGCCAGCTTTTTCGGCTTCATATGCCATGTAAGATAATGAGTACCACACTCACAAAAAATATCATGTGATGTATTTCACATGTTTCTGTTGCTGGGATGTGACTTGCGACTTTCAAATAGGTATAAGTGTATTCCATTTCCCGAAGCTTGTGCTACATAACTCAAGTAACTGGAGCATGGATTTATAGCAGCACTGCGACAGTGGGTCACTGCCCTAATATTATTACACACTTTTACGTCCCTCCCAGCAACTGTTCACTTGTAGATTGCCAGCAGGCTACTCCCCTGCCCTTCTGTGACAGTTTGCTGTCCTGTTACTATTCTTAACCATCCTTCCTACCTTAGGGTATTGGCTAGTCTGGCTGGAGCAACTTTAGTGCTAGACTAAAAGCAGAAATATCCTCTCTACATCCAGAAGTTAGTGGCGAGATTGGCTAGAGCCACTCTCTAGTGCTCTCTCAAAGGAAACTACCCCTTGCTAACTCCAAAGCTTCACAGTCACAGGAAATTTCGCATTCTCCCGCTGCTTTTTGAGTTTCCCACCAATTTTTTTACTTTCCTGCCAATTTTTGAATTTCCCACCAATAGGAGAAGGGGACCTAGACTGTGCCAGTATTCTGTGTTGGCCATCTTGGATTCTGGTGTCATAGTTAGACTGTGCCAATATTCCAAAGACCATGAAATAAAGATCCTTTCTTGAATGTTTTTAAATAATGGATATATTACTATTAATTACTATTATTATTATTATTATTATTATTATTATTATATCCTGTTCAATGCAATGTAATGAACATTCGAATTTACCACGAAAATTCCGATTTACCGTGTAAATTTGAACTTCACACCGAATTTGAACTTCACACCAATTTTGAATTTCCCATTCTGAAGACAGGGAGTTACAGAACTACCCATATATCCCTGAAGTCACGACCACGTGACTGGATGTACCATTGTCATTAGTTCCAACCAAGTTTTCCCCCCATGACATCAAAATTTCAAGCGCACTTTGGTGACACCAGTGTGAATTAAGTCAGTCGGTCTTATCACGTCAAGGTGAGTACATGCACAAGAGTAAGTTTCAGGGAACATTTTACAACACGATAACACATCAAAATAAAGGAAAACTACCCCATGTCCTTCCACATCAACAGTTCAGCCCAGGCTGTGCAAATTTTCTGGTTAATTTTTTATGGAACAGGTGGGGAGAGGAGGAGCCCTGCCTCCCACAAACTGATTAAATAAAGAACAGACTAATTAAATATCCGAACTATCAGTTTAATAAGCCACAGCTGCAAAATACTAACGCGAATTCTTTACAGACGAATGGAAAAACTGGTGGAAGCGGACCTCGGGGAAGATCAGTTTGGATTCCGTAGAAATGTTGGAACACGTGAGGCAATACTAACCTTACGACTTATCTTAGAAGAAAGATTAAGAAAAGGCAAACCTACGTTTCTAGCATTTGTAGACTTAGAGAAAGCTTTTGACAACGTTAACTGGAATACTCTCTTTCAAATTCTGAAGGTGGCAGGGGTAAAATACAGAGAGCGAAAGGCTATTTACAATTTGTACAGAAACCAGATGGCAGTTATAAGAGTCGAGGGGCATGAAAGGGAAGCAGTGGTTGGGAAAGGAGTGAGACAGGGTTGTAGCCTCTCCCCGATGTTATTCAATCTGTATATTGAGCAAGCAGTAAAGGAAACAAAAGAAAAATTCGGAGTAGGTATTAAAATTCATGGAGAAGAAGTAAAAACTTTGAGGTTTGCCGATGACATTGTAATTCTGTCAGAGACAGCAAAGGACTTGGAAGAGCAGTTGAACGGAATGGACAGTGTCTTGAAAGGAGGATATAAGATGAACATCAACAAAAGCAAAACGAGGATAATGGAATGTAGTCAAATTAAATCGGGTGATGCTGAGGGGATTAGATTAGGAAATAAGACACTTAAAGTAGTAAAGGAGTTTTGCTATTTAGGGAGTAAAATAACTGATGATGGTCGAAGTAGAGAGGATATAAAATGTAGACTGGCAATGGCAAGGAAAGCGTTTCTGAAGAAGAGAAATTTGTTAACATCGAGTATAGATTTAAGTGTCAGGAAGTCGTTTCTGAAAGTATTTGTATGGAGTGTAGCCATGTATGGAAGTGAAACATGGACGATAACCAGTTTGGACAAGAAGAGAATAGAAGCTTTCGAAATGTGGTGCTACAGAAGAATGCTGAAGATAAGGTGGGTAGATCACATAACTAATGAAGAGATACTGAATAGGATTGGGGAGAAGAGGAGTTTGTGGCACAACTTGACCAGAAGAAGGGACCGGTTGGTAGGACATGTTCTGAGGCATCAAGGGATCACCAATTTAGTATTGGAGGGCAGCGTGGAGGGTAAAAATCGTAGGGGGAGACCAAGAGATCAATACACTAAGCAGATTCAGAAGGATGTAGGTTGCAGTAGGTACTGGGAGATGAAGAAGCTTGCACAGGATAGAGTAGCATGGAGAGCTGCATCAAACCAGTCTCAGGACTGAAGACCACAACAACAATTAAATATCATAAATAAACAATACATCTTCTGCAATGTAATTGACATTGATTTCAGTTTCATGTTGTGAGAATCTTTTAGCCTAGCACAGGCTGAGCTATTTTTCCTGATAATTTTTTTATGGGAGGATTGGGGGAAGGGTGTGGACGACAAGGGGGATGGATGGGGGGGTTGCTTATTTGCCAGAGGGGAATTGGGAAAGGACCCTCTGATGGGCTGGCCCTTTACCAGAGAAAGAGAGGGGAAAGCCCTCCAATGGGGTGGGGATTGACCAGAGGGAAAGGGGTAATTAATCGATCAATTTCATTAATTAATTAATTAATTTGATATTAGTAGTGTCCTTGAACCACACTTATCCCACTGTAACGCAGAGGTGTCAAGAGAAGGGTGAGATGTGGTAAAGGGAGTATGTGTCGACGTTCCCATTGTGTGACAAGACCACAGTGGTGCAGGGCAGAGTTGAAGTGAAATTTGGTCCAATGAGACCTCATTAAGCCACGTCACACCTCACATGAACCTCTGAGCGCTGGCTTTTTTTCATAGGTGTCTAGACTTTGCTGTCTGACGTGTTGCTGTCCCTGAGGGTGATGTCGCAGGGCGCCACATTTTTGTTTCGTTACAGAAGAAGGTTGTAGGCACATTTGAATCAAATTTCACAATTCTGCATCGCAAAGGCGGAAAAATGACATGATTTCAAAAAAAGTAACTGTATAACTATTTTGCGCACTGCAGATACCAGTAGAATTACGTAAGTACGTTACCATAAACAAAAACCAGCTGGTACCATTCAGCTGTAACTATACAAATAACGAAAGCACTCTGAAAACAAATCAGTCGAAATATTCAGTGTCGTACATCAGTGTCTCAGTAAGCTCGAAGATCAAAAATTTAAGAAAAAGTCATAGAATTTCTATCAAAACTGAATCCTTAGACTGACACCGATTTGTAATTGAGGCCAAAAAATGGTGTGATTTTTGCACATTTATTATTATACTCATACAATCAGGGTGTAATGTATCACTGTACAATAATGTAATAGTAGTAGTATTCGTAGTAGCTTTATTCATCTGTAGATTTCTTTTTGCAAGCATATAGGACATGTCAAAGTATTTACAAATTTAGATCAATTTAAAATAAGCTAATTCGTACACACATATATTTACAGACTTCTAGTTAGAGACAGTCATTAGATTTACTCCTGGTATACAATACTTTTTTTACAAATAATTTATTAAATAATGTAATGCCACATTGTTCACTCATATCTCACTATCAGTCACTGCACACACTATACACACGTTGTTTCATGACACTTCACTCACTAAACACACACACACACACACACACACACACACACACACACACACACACTGGTGATCTCTGGACCATTTTCTGTACCGCAACTTCCCATTTGATATCATGAAAAACTGAGTCAGCATCCCTCCATAATGAGTGAGATGTTGAGCTCAGAAAGAGGAAGAGTTGTTAGTATTGAGCTATGCATAGCTTGGGGGTAAGGATTTCTAGAAAGGAAAAAAAGAAGGAAAATCTTAAACTGAAGGTGTTATGTGGAATGTTGGATATTTTATAATCATTATTATCATTATTTATTTGTACAGATACTTTATCAAACCCCTACTCTGTTTTAGCTAAGCAATCCTTCAATGTATAAAATGTATTGCATAACAGGTGTTTTTTAGCTGCCTTTTTAAATAAGTGTATTTTGGCAGCTTCTTTAATCTCTTTGGGTAATTTATTGTACAGTTTTATTCCTTGGTAGAAAACACTGTTTTGAGTTTTATGTTTATTTTTTCTTGGTAAATGTAAGTTGAGTCTATCTCTTGTTGCATGGTCATGGACAGAGGTGTTTGTGCAGTAATTACCAATGTTATTTTTGATGTGTACAACTGACTGATGTATTCGCATGGAGCAGTTAAAATCCCCAGTGTTTTGAACCGATATTTACAATGAGCTCAACTAGTATTTTTGGTTATTATTCTTATGGCTCTTTCCTGGAGTTTGAAAATTGTGTTCATATTTTGCGCATTTCTTCCCCAAGACAGAATGCCATAGCTAAGAATTGAGTGTACATATGAATAGTATGTAACTAAAAGACACTGCATGTTACACACTGATGATAGGATTCTAACAGCATAACATGCTGATGACATTCTGTTTGCAAATACCTTCGTGTGTTCACACCACCTCAACTGAGAATCAATATTCATTCTATTCATTCCTAGAAATTCTGCATTTGTTACACAGTCTATATGGGTGCCATCTATATTTAATTTAAAATTGTCAAATTCTCTCTTCAAACTGAAATTCATCACATTAGTTTTCTTTAGGTTCAATGTCACTTTATTGATTATTGACCAGTCATAAACTTACTTGAGAGTTTCATTTGTTTTCTCTGCAAGGAGTTCTCTTGATTTCTCAGTGACTATAATATTGCTGTCATTAGCGAAGAGGGTTTTTTCACCATGAATACCACTGCTGGGAAAGTCATTGATGTATATCAGGAACAGTATTGGTCCTAATATGCTACCTTGTGGTCGACTGCATCAAACGCCTTTGAACGTTCCAAAAATGTGCCTGTGACACACTCTTATTTATCAAGGGCATCAAGTACAACTTTTGTAAGTTCTACTATGGTTGACTCCATATTTTTGCCACTTCGGAAACCAAACAGTGATTCGCTTAAAAGATTGTATTTATTCAGGTAATTCATTAATCTGTCTTTCATAATTGCTTCTATTATTTTTGAGAATTCTGACAGCAGGGAAATGGGCCAGCAATTTTCTGTGTCTTCTGCATTACCTTTCTGAAGCAAAGGTGCAACTCTTGCTCGTTTTAACTAGTCTGGAAATGTCCCTGATGTGAAGGATTCATTTATTATATTTATTAAGGGGCCTTGTATAATCCCTATGCATTGTTTCAGTACACACATTGGTACTTCATCTAAGCCTACTGACTTTTTATTTTGTAGTTTTTGAATTGTTTTACTGACTTCATTCTCTGTGATTGGAAGTAACATAATTGTATTTAATGCAACATTATTTACAGGTGTTATATTTGTTTGGGGGAATTTTTGCTGTAACTTCTCTGCAATACTTGAAAAATGCTCGTTTACATAGTTTGCTCAGTGCTGTGGATCATTTATTACTTAATCTCCCTCCCTTAGCAGTATGTTATTCTGCATTTGTTTGCCTCTCCCCTCTTTCCTTTTTCATAACATCCCAGACTGCTATGCTTTTATTCTCTGCATTATATATTATTTTGTCATTAAATGACTTTTTTACAGCAATCAGCACCTTCCTATAGATCTTTTTGTATCTGTGATAGAAATGTAGGAATTCTGGATCTTTGCGAATATTTTTCATGGAACTGAGATGTTTAAGTGTTTGGGAGTGCGGCGGCGCGGTTCTTTCCGTCCCTTTACGACGCACCTGCACCTACCTGTGAACATTGTCTCAGCATATCATCAGTAGGGAAGCCGAGCGAAACCTAATGTACTTCGACGTGAACCAGGCTGCAATTAAAGTCACTAATCTACGTTTTCACACGAAATGAAAGGTTTGAAATTTTGTCCTCAATTTATATATTTTGAAACTTAGGTGAACAAGTATCACTGCCAAGCCCGTGCTAGTCTTAAAGTCACTCACAATCCCTTTAACTCGTGTTAGCTAGTTTATGGTGTTGCATTTCCCGAAAACGTAATAGCTACAAAAATACTGATTGTTTTGACTGATAACGCTCGCCAAATACTAAGTCTGTCGGTACCAAATGCAGTCACAGTTTTTAGCCACCGACCTACTTAATACGCCACGCGTAATTTATGTCTTTTCTCGTCACAAAATTCACTTAAAAATTCCGAAATTTCTATACGCCCATCGGAATAATTATACTGTCATTTTACCACACTTTTGATGTATGAAACACTGCTAGATCGGGCACCTTCTCGTTTCCATCGGAACTACTACTACACACGTCCGAATTGTTTCATGGCTAGGCTTCCACTCCTCTAGAATACTCTAAGTCTTCTCTACCAGCTGAGAAAGGCGCGCGAAGAATATTGCTTTACCATTGGTCAGTTTACTCAACAGCCAATTGCAAAACAGTCTCCCACGTCAATCCATGCTTTTCATCAATAACCAATCGCAAAATAGTAAACCTAACGACTGCACTTTTTTCCGACGTAATTATCTAATATGCTGAAGTTTTGCTTATGCATAAAGTTATTTACTATTGTTATTTATACCTGATTTAACTGTCCCTTTACCATAAACTTACTTTACAAATCTATTCTACAAAAGTCCCCTTTGTTCATATCCATACTTCTTCGAAATGTTCCCACACTAAATCCTACTACATAACTCGTTAAACAATTAACCTTAGACCACACTCACGCATCATTCATACTGCTAAACACATTTATAACATTTTACATACACAAAAAGACATAACACTTTATGAAAATACTAGAACAGTTTATGAAAAACATTCTATTACTTTAGTGCACTCTACTGGGCACAATCGAAACTAAATCAGTCCCCTATCCAATATTGTCCTCTATCGGCTGCTACATAAACTACGTGCGCATCCAGTCTCGCGTCACCATCTGTCAGTATCCAGCTCTGAGACACATCTCCCACTTAACCGCCTCCAAGGCAGGACCGATATACGGCGCTACGCCTCAGGAGGACTTCTTAATACCTGCTGTTATCCATCTGTTTTTGTGAGATGTTGATACAGACATGCATACATTTGGAAATGCCTTTTCAAAGTTCAATTTAAACAATGTGCAGAATGTAGAGAATTTCATATTCACATTGGTTTCCTTATACACTTCATCCCAGATCTGTTTTTCTAGTTCTTTTGAAAAATATTTTCTTTTGATTTATGATAGATGGCGTTTGTAGACTCGTAGTTTAGAGAATGATTCCATGCCTGACTTTACTGTTGTTATTTGACAGAGATGGTCCGATAGTCCGAGATCTTTTACTTCTACATCACATTTTTCCCTGTCCATATTTCTGGCCACATGGTCAATTACTGATGAGGTCGTTGTGGTAACCCTTGTTGCACTATTGGCCAATAGGGACATGCCAATACTTTGAAGGATGTTTATGAAAGTGCTGCTGGATTCATTTATGGTGTTAGTGTTGATGTTAATGTCCCCACACAGAATTACATATACATCCTATATTTTTGAAGTCATAGATATTGAATCAGTGATAATTTACATATGCTATAATACAGCAATTATTAAGTTTTCATTTGTAAATGTTGTATATAATTGTGTATATTATAACTGTATTGACACATGTAATGCCTCAGATGACCTTTGCGGTCTCTATAATAATGAAAATACGCTTGAATTAAAAACTTGATGAAATCTGCCAGCAGTAATCACAAGGGAACCTCCCCATCGCACCCCCCTCAGATTTAGTTATAACTTGGCACAGTGGATAGGCCTTGATAAACTGAACACAGATCAATTGAGAAAACAGGAAGAAGTTGTGTGGAACTGTGAAAAAATAAGCAAAATATACAAATTGAGTAGTCCATGGGCCACATAGGCAACATCAAGGAGAACGTGAGCTCAGCAGTGCCGTGGTCCCATGGTAGCGTGAGCAGCTGCAGAAAGAGAGGTCCTTGGTTCAAGTCTTCCCACGAGTGAAAATTTTACTTTATTTTTGCATAGTTATTATCTGTCCGTTCGTTCATTGACGTCTCTGTTCACTGTAATAAGTTTAGTGTCTGTGTTTTGCAACCGCATCGCAAAACTGTGCGATTAGTAGACGAAAGGACGTGCCTCTCCAATCGGAACCGAAAACATTTGATAGCAAGGTCATAGGTCAACCGATTCCTCCACAGGAAAACACATCTAATATATTCTATACGACACTGGTGACGGCATGTGCGTCACATGACAGGAATATGTTGTCGACCCACCTAACTTGTACACTTGGCGAATGGGTAAAAAGATTCTTCTACCTTGCCCGATTTAGGTTTTCTTGTGGATGTGATCACTCCCAAAAAAGTGATGAAAACATAAGAGTATGTCACATAAACTGAAAATAAAAAATTAAAGTTTTCACTCGATGTAAGATTTGAACCAAGGACCTTTCGTTCCGCAGCTGCTCACGTTACCACGAGACCACGGCGCTCCTGTGGTCTCTGTGTCCTTGATATTGCCTATCTTCCGATGAACTACTCAGTTTGTATATTTTGCTTATTTTTTCACAGTTCCACACAACTTCTTCCTGTTTTCTCAACTGATCTGTGTTCAGTTTATCAAGGCCTATCCACTGTGCCAAGTTATAACTAAATCTGAGGGGGGTGCGATGGGGAGGTTCCCTTGTCAGAACTGGTCAGCCCAGCGTATCAGTGGCCTCTGCAGCCCTCGTAACTGCTTCCTTGCGCGAGTAACGGCTCTGCGGCTGCCGTGTGTATTTTCGCGGCGCTCAGTGGTGCGTGCAGTTCCTTGTTTACCTTCTGCTTTCTGGCCGCTACCTGCGCACGCAGCCGTCCTTAGCCAGCCCAGGAGCCGCGCATTTCAGAAAATCCACTCCGGCTCCCTTCTGCGATAATTACTTTTCTCAAACATCTTCCACTTCGTGCATCTAATTTTGTTTTCATCTCCGAACGCGTTCCCTGCAATCCCTTGCAAAGGCGGACTCTGGTTAGATTGCTGTTAAACCTTCTCATATAGTACAACTCTCATGTCGGAAACCTGGCAACAGCAATTTTGCACGACGGGAAAAATCAGAAGCAATCTATAACTATGTTTACTACTGTTACTGTTATCCTGTGGCTCCCTGCAGTGCATCTATGAAGTGGGCAATTAGTTATTGCCTCTGACTGTCTGAGGCACATTGTTCAGTTTATAAATGGTTTTTGTGCTTGATAGATGGCACTCCGGTTTAATTCAGTTGACTGATACCAGTACAACCTCAGATTGTTTCCTGACAGCATCTAATCGATAATGTTATTAGAAATAGAACAGATGGGCTAGATCATTCTACATTTACATCCACATTTATACTCCGCAAGCCACCCAACGGTGTGTGGCGGAGGGCACTTTACTTGCCACTGTCATTACCTCCCTTTCCCGTTCCAGTCGCGTATGGTTCGCGGGAAGAACGACTGCCGGAAAGCCTCCGTGCGCGCTCGAATCTCTCTAATTTTACATTCGTGATCTCCTCGGGAGGTATAAGTAGGGGGAAGCAATATATTCGATACCTCATCCAGAAACGCACCCTGTCGAAACCTGGGCAGCAAGCTACACCGCGATGCAGAGCGCCTCTCTTGCAGAGTCCGCCACTTGAGTTTGCTAAACATCTCCGTAACGCTATCCCGCCTACCAGATAACCCTGTGACGAAACGTGCCGCTCTTCTTTGGATCTTCTCTATCTCCTCCGTCAACCCGACCTGGTACGGATCCCACACTGATGAGCAATAATCAAGTATAGTAAGTATAGTATTGTGTATCAGTTCTCCCGATACAGAATCTATTTCTTGCTTATTCCGTGATGGTACAACACAAAAATGGAAATTTTGCAGCTCTGTGTTTGAACAGCATTTATATCAGTGAGACTGTTTGGTTATGTTGTCCAAACAACGTGCAAAGTTCCCCAACTAGTGAATTAGCACTTGCATGCCAATAGAAGTTAAGAATAGTTATTTATGCCTTGGAATACACCCACTAATATAAGAAACAATATTGAAGGTTAATGCAAACTGATTAGAATAGGGATAGAAGGAGCAAGCCTACACAAGACTGCAACACAAAAGGGGGAAAATCAATTAATAGTGATGCTTTGCTGAAAATTAAACACGAATTGTGTATTATCAGCTCCTCGTTTGATTATTTCAAAATGTGACGGAAAATACCTAAGCCGAATCTGTAAACTTTGAAAGATGACTTTTAATAGCAGTGGTTCATTATTGTCAATGTACAAATCTCTGTCTTTTGATCGATACTAATGAGTGCAAGTTGTTCATCTCGCACGCCGGAAGTTCTCAGAGAAAACTGCATCCGCAACAGACATATTTTGCAACCTGAAAAATCACTTGCAAAAGGTAAGTTCCAAAGCAACATGCTACTGCAATGTTTCCCTGAGATTATCAGATTCTACGGATCACATTAGCTCGTTGAGCTGTTTCATCAAAATTGTGACATTGATTCGAAACCATATGGCAAGTGTATTGCTCCAGGAAAAAGGAAAAATAAATTATTTTCTGCTTTTAGGTAAATTGAACAGCCACAGGATATAACTGAAAAATAATAAGAAGCATTTTTAATTCAGCCCTGGTGGCTCTGCTTACTCATAGGAACGAACTAACTTTACATATTTTCTGGGAAATATAACATGCCACAAGGGATAAATACATCGTTTTAAGTAGGGTAAGCTGCAAGAAAGATACTTGCGGTATGCTAGAGCAACAACGCGATAAATAAGAGCCCTTTTGAAACGAAACTAAAACACAATATGTCTGGTAATATACACTCCTGGAAATGGAAAAAAGAACACATTGACACCGGTGTGTCAGACCCACCATACTTGCTCCGGACACTGCGAGAGGGCTGTACAAGCAATGATCACACGCACGGCACAGCGGACACACCAGGAACCGCGGTGTTGGCCGTCGAATGGCGCTAGCTGCGCAGCATTTGTGCACCGCCGCCGTCAGTGTCAGCCAGTTTGCCGTGGCATACGGAGCTCCATCGCAGTCTTTAACACTGGTAGCATGCCGCGACAGCGTGGACGTGAACCGTATGTGCAGTTGACGGACTTTGAGCGAGGGCGTATAGTGGGCATGCGGGAGGCCGGGTGGACGTACCGCCGAATTGCTCAACACGTGGGGCGTGAGGTCTCCACAGTACATCGATGTTGTCGCCAGTGGTCGGCGGAAGGTTCACGTGCCCGTCGACCTGGGACCGGACCGCAGCGACGCACGGATGCACGCCAAGACCGTAGGATCCTATGCAGTGCCGTAGGGGACCGCACCGCCACTTCCCAGCAAATTAGGGACACTGTTGCTCCTGGGGTATCGGCGAGGACCATTCGCAACCGTCTCCATGAAGCTGGGCTACGGTCCCGCACACCGTTAGGCCGTCTTCCGCTCACGCCCCAACATCGTGCAGCCCGCCTCCAGTGGTGTCGCGACAGGCGTGAATGGAGGGACGAATGGAGACGTGTCGTCTTCAGCGATGAGAGTCGCTTCTGCCTTGGTGCCAATGATGGTCGTATGCGTGTTTGGCGCCGTGCAGGTGAGCGCCACAATCAGGACTGCATACGACCGAGGCACACAGGGCCAACACCCGGCATCATGGTGTGGGGAGCGATCTCCTACACTGGCCGTACACCACTGGTGATCGTCGAGGGGGCACTGAATAGTGCACGGTACATCCAAACCGTCATCGAACCCATCGTTCTACCATTCCTAGACCGGCAAGGGAACTTGCTGTTCCAACAGGACAATGCACGTCCGCATGTATCCCGTGCCACCCAACGTGCTCTAGAAGGTGTAAGTCAACTACCCTGGCCAGCAAGATCTCCGGAGCTGTCCCCCATTGAGCATGTTTGGGACTGGATGAAGCGTCGTCTCACGCGGTCTGCACGTCCAGCACGAACGCTGGTCCAACTGAGGCGGCAGGTGGAAATGGCATGGCAAGCCGTTCCACAGGACTACATCCAGCATCTCTACGATCGTCTCCATGGGAGAATAGCAGCCTGCATTGCTGCGAAAGGTGGATATACACTGTACTAGTGCCGACATTGTGCATGCTCTGTTGCCTGTGTCTATGTGCCTGTGGTTCTGTCAGTGTGATCATGTGATGTATCTGACCCCCAGGAATGTGTCAATAAAGTTTCCCCTTCCTGGGACAATGAATTCACGGTGTTCTTATTTCAATTTCCAGGAGTGTATATTACCACCATATCAAATCTTCCATTCCGTACACTAATCAAAAATCCGAATAACTGCTTGAACATGGTGTGCACCAAATCAGCTCCCCTGTCCCACGAACATCTACCAGAAGCAAAAGAATAGCACAGTGAGGGAGTTGCCGCCATTTTATTGTACATGAGTTTGCTTCCATCACGTAGGAAGTAGCTTTGTGCTGAGTCAGTCAGTTGAAGTCAGTTCGTGACAAAATGTTCGTGGCACCTGCAATTGTTTTTATAACGCGAATACGCAGGTTGCACCACGAGCACCAGGTACCGTGATTTCATGAATAATATCTGTGCGTTCGTATCTGTTAATATATGTTAATCCTTATGGATAACCACTTTCTTTCGTAATATTCACCTCCAAGAATTCATTTCATTTTTCCAAACACCGTTCTGTAGGTACATGGCAAGTTTTAATTTGCTGCTTAGAGTTTTTCATGTACTTGTCTTATCCTACAGCAAACCCATGAGATCCAAGATGAAATGGAACGTTGATTTGTGAAATAGTAAAATTTTTATACCCTAATCTATCACAAGGAGAAGACAAGGAAGAGAAACAAGTATTTAGTTTTCAAGATACAAACATCACGGACACGCAGAAATCCTAGACCTCTTTAATCATTCGCTCATATTCACCGTACTTTACACTATCTCCAGACTTAGTGACCGTGGCAGAATTAGAAAGGTTTCAGGTGTGGCCAAATCCAAGAGGCAGTCCTGCTTGCGAATTACTGAAAGTCGCTGCGAAACCATTCGCCCAAACTCACTGTCAGCTGAACTTGGCCGAGTCGTTAGCGGTGACAGGAACATAACGTGCTTTCCCGACAGTCACATTCTTTAGGTGGCGAACGTACTGTCGTCTTCCTTCCTTTAGTCAGTCCTTAAAATTCGTTTTTAGTCGCTCCTTTGTGCAACAACCTGCCCATGAGGAACAGTTCGCGAAGCACAGCAGATGGCTCAACCAACAACGGAAAACAGAGGTCAGAAACCCCACGTGGCGTACCTCTCAACAGTTTTGGAGAAGCCGGCGCCTTTGCCAAGACGAATCCACTAACTGCGATGCCTCAAAGGCCACGCTGAGGTACACTATGTGATCAAAAGTATCCGGACACCTCCAAAAATATACGTTTTTCATATTAGGTGCATTGTGCTGCCACCTACTGCCAGGTACTTCATATCAGCGACCTCAGCAGTCATTAGACATCGTGAGAGGGCAGGATGGGGCGCTCCATGGAACTCAAGGACTTCGAACGTGGTCAGATGATTGGGTGTTACTTGTGTCATACGTCTGTACGCGAGATTTTCACACTCCTAAACATCCTTAGGTCTACTGTTTCCGATGTGATAGTGAAGTGGAAATGGGAAAGGACACATACAGCACAAAAGCGTATTAGCCGACCTCGTCTGTTGACTGACAGAGACCGTCGACAGTTGAAGAGGGTCGTAATGTGTAATAGGGAGACATCTATCCGGACCATAACACAGGAATTCCAAACTGCAGCAGGATCCACTTCAAGTACTATGACAGTTTGGCGGGAGGTGAAAAAACTTGGATTCCATGGTGGAGCGGCTGCTCATAAGCCACATATCACGCCTGTAAATGCCAAACGATGCCTCGCTTGGTGTAAGGAGCATAAACATTGGACGACTGAACAGTGGGAAAACGTTGTGTGGAGTGACGAATCAAGGTACACAATGTGGTGCTCCGATGGCAGGGTGTGGGTATGGCGAATGCCCGGTGAACGTCATCTGCCAGTGTGTTTAGTGCTAACAGTAAAATATGGAGGCGTTGGTGCTATGGTGTCGTCGTGTTTTTAACGGAGGGCTTGCACCCCTTGTTGTTTTACTATTACAACACAGTCCTACGTCGATGTGGTTCAAATGGCTCTGAGCACTATGGGACTTAACATCTGTGGTCATCAGTCCCCTAGAACTTAGAACTACTTAAACCTAACTAACCTAAGGACATCACACACATCCATCACACACATCCTGCGACCGTAGCAGTCCCGCGGTTCCCGACTGAGCGCCTAGAACCGCTAGACCACCGCGGCCGGCTACGTCGATGTTTTAAGCACCTTGCTTCCCACTGCTGAAGAGCAATTCGGGGATGGTGACTGCATCTTTCAACACGATCGAGCACCTGTTCATAATGCACGGCCTGTGGCGGAGTGGTTACACGACAATAACTTCCCTGTAATGAACTGGCCTGCACAGAGTCTTGACCTGAATCCTATAGAACATCTTTGGGATGTTTTGGAACGCCGATTTCGTGCCAGGCCTCACCGACGGACATCGATATCTCTCCTCAGTGCAGCACTCCGTGAAGAATGGGCTGCCATTCCCCAAGAAACCCTCCAGCACCTGATTGAACGTATGTCTGCGAAAGTGGAAGCTATCATGAAGGCTAAGGGTGGGCCAACACCATACTGAATTCCAGCGTTACCGATGGAGGGCGCCACGAACCTGTAAGTCATTTTCAGCCAGGTGTCCGGATACTTTTGATCACATAGTGTATATCTGCACGTCTGTGCCAACCTGACGCTAGCTAGCAGCGTAGCTGTGAGATTCATGCCTTCACTGTCACTGATGCTACCTCAGACACCAGCGCCATTTTTCTGCCCTAAAAGAACGAGCTTGTAAATTTTCTTCAACACGAAGTTACCTTTTAATTATTTTACAAATATGTCAAAGTTTTCTATGCTTTTGGTTCTGAGTGGTGATTTGTTTTACCAGATGATCGACATGTTTTCAATATTTATTTGCATTTGCGTCTTCCATGATTCACTTGAAAAACATTGGAAATGACAGTTCACTCCGAGTGAAAGAGCGAGAGCGAGAGAGAACGAGTGAGAAATAGAGATAGAGAGAGAGAGAGAGCGAGAGAGGACGAGAGAGAGCGTAACGTCGAGTGTTACAGAACATACATCTATTACATTAATAAGGTAGTCTCAGAACCTGTTAGACAGCGAGAGTCCCTTTTAGTCGTTGCTTTCTGCAGCAGCCTAGCTATAAATTGTAAATGACAGGAGGGGAATCAGTTACTTCACACTTTGGAACTCCACGTCATGATGAATGTCGAAAATTTTGGCCTTTGTGGTGTAGCTTAGATCTCTGAATTATAACAAATCGTGCCAAGAAGTACGTGTTTTTATAACTCTTCAATGTGCTATTGCCTTGAAATGGCACATTTTCACGAGTTGTGATACGAAAATTCTCAACATCGGAATCCAATATTGCGCTTCCAAAGCACCCCACATGGAATGCTAAAGAAAGACGATAGCAGTTACTGCGGTTTTCGACAGAGCGTGTGACGTGAAAGCGACGTCTCGTGTGCATGAAGGCTTGTGAACTGAGAGTTACCAGCTTCCGCCACACCGGTAATGATGTCAAAAAACAAAATACGATTACCGCTACACAACCAGTAGTTGCTGCTAATGATATATAGGCACAATGGGTCAGTTAATGGTAACAATTTTGCCAGGGTGCTAGATTAGAAGCACAAAATACAGAATTACTGGTACAAAATGCCAGTTCAATTGTGGCATGAACAAGTAAGTTCGAAGAAAAACAAAAAGCGCAAAATGTCAGGTTACAGGGAAATTAGAAGTATAGAGTGCAAAATAAGATGCTAAAGATTCAAATTTCACTGCTTTAGTTGAGATATTGTGTATGAAAATCCCCAAAAAATAAGAGATTTGAGCAACAAACACATGTATTACAAGCAGCTAAAGACCTGCTCGCTGAGAACCTTCAGGATCACGGCAACGAATTCTTCAACCGTTTAGAATCTCAGGCTCTGGACTTGAAGACTGTAATCTGGTTTCGCAGGACAGAGCGCATCAGGTTGTGGAAAGGGGCCCAAATCAGTTGATGCTAGTTGCACAAACATACATACTTTATTTGGCTAAAACACTTAATCACACATGCCCTTAAAAGAATTCAGGAACAATATGGCTGAAGGCCAGAACACAAGTTACTATAATTGTCTTATGGAATACACATGACTGAAGGCCTTACTTACAAAATTTTACATAAATACTCGGCTGAAGGCCACACGCTGGACGTAGAAGAAGTGAGGTTTAAGGTCTGGGTAACAAGAATTTCCAATAGAGAAGAAAATTTAAAAAGTTTCTGAACAAGTGAATTTTGAAATTTTAATTTAAGATGGATGAAGACCTTATCTTAAAAATATTTGACATAATAGTTCGGCTGAAGGCCATACACTGAACGTAGAACACCTCAAGGCTAAAGGCCTGGATAACAAAATTAAGATAGAAAGGAAAATTTTCAATCTTTCAAACGATTTTCCAAATTTTAATTCAATTCGGCTGAAGGCCTTGTCTTAAAATATTTCACGTGAAAGTTCGGCCGAAGGCCACATACTGAACATTAAAACAAAATTAATACACGGCTGAAGGCTTCGCACAGTACTTGAGACTAAAAGAAAATCACGATCCAAAACAACAGAACAGTGGTGCTCAGAAGTGTTCCAAGGGTCAGCCTGGGGAGGATGGCAACACGACCTAGCGATGGCTGAAGAACCAACCAACAACCTCATCAATTCCCTTCCACCCGACCAACGGCACAAAAACGGAAAATATCAACGAGGCCGAAGATATCAGCAGCACTACATCTTGAAAGTTTGCGTCTAAATACAGTCAACGCACAACAAAAATATGAAGAACACCTAAGTCTGTCGAACTACACGCCTTGCCGGACAGCATCAACATGGCGAGGAAACACACACTCGCTGCTCTGACCCAACCGACCGACCGCCTACTCCAGTACGCAGACAGCATTCGTAGCTGCTCAATGAAAATCACAGAAGCTACACACAGTCCCCAGTAAACACTTACACCAAGAACTCAGACAATCCTAAAACCAATCACTGTGGAACAACAAGGAGAAATCACAAGTCGACACACACAGAGAACCCAGAAGCGGTCGGCGGCCACATACACGTCGTCCGGTGAGACGATCGACCGAACGACCAACCAAGGACGTCTCCACTCATGTCATGTGTGTCAGCAAGGGTAGGGCGAGTCTTAGCTATCCGGACCTTACTACAGCTCCATCCCGACTCAACTCCGTGTCCGTTCGGAACTCGGAGACTCGGCGACCCGCACATACTAGCTCCGACCCAACCATGCAGAGGCAACACTTGCCCATTGGCCCCCCAACATCTCTGCAGAAGGAAGGAACCGACCCACGTCCGGCAAGATGACCAACTGACGAGGCCCAGAAACGGTCAAAAGACCAAATACACGTCGCCCGATGAGACGGCCGACCGAACGACCAACCAACGGTCGTTCCCGCTCCAGTCTCCTCCCATCGGACAGTGCAAGTGTGTCGCCAGCGGTCGGCGAGTACTGGCTGTCCACACCTCACTGGCGCTAGGTCTCAACCGTACTCCGACAGAGGACGACCCGGAAATACTAGCGGTCGCTCCAGAGATAGTACGACAGTGCACTTATCGATAAGCGCTGCTGCTACCACTCACGGGCAAACAAACCAGCTACTTAGTGAAGGCATTAAATCGAATATCAGACATGAAGGTAAGCCCAAATATCTTGGAGTAATATTAGACCGCACACTAACGTTCAGCTCCCATCTGGAAGACACAAACAGAAATTAAAATCTCAAAATGCCATTATGTCTAAACTGGCCGGAACATCATGGGGGTGCGGAGCTAATACACTAAGGACGTCAGCATTAGCCCTCGTGTACAGCGTGGCTGAATATTGTTCACCAGTCTGGGCGAAAAGTGCGCATATAAATAAAGTAGACACCCAATTGAAAGAGACGATGAGAATTCTCAGGCACGCTTAGGGCTACCCCATGTGACTGGCTCCCAGTCCTTGCCAACATAGAACCCCCTGAGATAAGGCGCTCCATGGCGACCTCAAGAATGTATAGGAAGATCGTACACAATCCAGAACTCCCTATACACCAAGACTTATCACCCATCAACAGGCTAAAATCTAGGTCCCCGTTTTGGAAGATTGGCAGGGAATTACAGGACTTCGACTTGGGGGGAATCATGGCGCAAAGGGACACACAAGAACCAAAAGCTTATCGATGACCCCAGCAAATAGATAAATGGTTTTGATCTCCCTCGGAAGCTCTGGGTTGCCTTAAATCGCCTTAGAACAAGCGTGGGAAGATTCAAACATCTAATGAATAAGTGGGGACTTGCGGAGAGTCCTGTGTGTGAATGTGGTGAAATCCAGACAATGGACCACCTACTGGTGTGTGAAGTGGTAGGATATAGTGGTGAACTGAAGGACATACATTATCTGCCTGACCTAGCCATAGATTGGCTCAAAACTATAAGTAGCATTGTGTAGTGTTGTAATTTCCTGGTGGATTGTAATGACACTGTAATATTTGCCTGTATATGCCGAACGAATAAATAAAATCAACCGAACTCCGACAGAGGACGACCCGGAAATACTAGCGGTCGCTCCAGAGATAGTACGACAGTGCACTTATCGATAAGCACTGCTGCTGCCACTCACGGGCTACTTAGTGAAGGCATTAAATCGAATAAGAAACGAGGCGGCGGTACCGTAAAGACAAGATGACAAGCAATGAACGGCATGAACACGACCCGCGCACGGCTCAAAGACAGTGAGAGATGTTGGACAAGGTGCTTTTAGAAAACAAGGAGGCCTTGACTGAGAACGATCCAAGTTATATGCTGTAGGTGAACATCTTAGTAACCATTGCTCCTCAGATGGTCATGATCAGAGGGCTAAGCTAGAGTCGATGAATGGTCGGGGGGAAGTGGAGGAGGAGGCCTGTACGGTTATTTCTGGGGATAGTTGTTGTGCGCCAATGAGACAAGAGCATATCTTACCAAGGGATAGAAGAGTTTAGAACAGTGGTTACGGAAAAGATTGAAGAACGGTATGTGGAACTAGAGCAAAAGCTGATTAACAAATTAGGTAAAGAAGTTCTAAGTGTCACGGTGGACAGGTAAGTTTCAGCAGTTGGTGTGTTTGTGTCTGTGTCACTAGCTCCAGAAGCAGATTCAACTACAGAGAAGGCCGCTTCAGGCAGCAACGGGGAACAGGGTGTCGTGCTTGAAGTACATGCACCATAAGCTGTCCCTTTGCCGGACCGAGTGGCGTGTAAACTGCAGCTGCGGCCTGTGTCAGCGGCTGAGCCTTTGAGTGCAGTTCCCCTCCCATGACTGCCACAAAGTCAGCAAACCAGATTGATTCTTACGTTTTGACAGAGATGGATATGACGATTCCAGTCGGTTCGAACCTTCATACGAAGTTCTGTTTACCAGCACTTGTTACGTTTCCGAATTACGCACGACCCTCAACCTTTTCGTTCTCCTTTGTCCATTACTCCACCAAACTGGGAAAAATTTAGTGGAAAGAACTGAAAAGTCCATCTACTCGACGCTTTTACAGTATTGTCCAATAAATATTAGTCCCCGGCAACTAATGAAAGTATTCTGCCAGCTCCAGATTTTCGAGGTGACTCTTTGATGGAAAATCACCTGACATAAGTTTTTCTCGCCCACTACTGGAACAGAACGTGTCAGCAGGGGTCAGAGGCTCTCTGATGGCTGGGCTGGTATACAGCTGAAGAGGAGAAACTCTCAGAGAGTTCTTACTGTGTAATGTATCAGCAGTACCTCACCTGGACCCGTCACTAGATCGGAAAGAGAAAGAGACAATTCCGTTGGTCTGTCAGAGAATACCTGAAAGGGCTTGAAGGCAGTTGCTGGCCGTCCCCTCGGAAATGCTCTCTTTCTGGGATGATTCCCAAGTAGAGCACTGTTTTTGCAAGCTGATTAATAAAGGACAAGTTCGCAGTAACAGCAGATCACAGACCTCGAAAAACCAGGCTGGATGAAAAACCATTTGTGTCAAAATCAAGATAATAAATACCGACCGCTTACACAAAACTAGAGAAATGTTACGTAAGTGCAGTTTTAAAACTCTAGGGGAAGGAAACACAGATCGGACTACTGATGGCGCACAACGCTACAAAGTGCAAAAGGAAGTGTGCCACCAGTGGCCTTGGTTTCTATTATCGAAGTTGCTCCCATTTCCAGTGTGAAGTGATCTGAGAAAGGAGAAGTGCCCACAAAATCCTTTAGAGGACTTGTTGGCGGAAGAACATCAATTATCTGAACAAGCGCATCAGAGCCCCTAAATCGCGCTTCATTGTTTTGAAACCACACAATAATTTCTTATTGATACAGCCACGGCTGTCACCGCAGTCTCAGAAGGATTCTTCAGCAGTCCGAAGGAGCGAGCCAAGTTACAGGTTTTTCCTCTTACAGCAACTCGCGCTAGATCCAAACAGGTTAATGAACAAATTCAATTAGGGTTATCCATACAAGAAATTACATGGCTTCAGCCCTTACTTGTCATTAGTAAGCTGTCACTACTCGTAATGTTAGGTGCTGACTCTCTTAGTCTTGCAGATGCTGTTAATGATTGCGAAAGAAAATCGGGAAGAGAGCACTTCTGCCTTTCTGTGAGCCTCTTTCGAAAGGCTTTCATGACCTCCCCCCCCCCCCCCATGGCCGATCCTGACACCTGCGATGGACATTTATAGACACAGGTAGCGGTCTGGGTTTCCATGAACAGACGTTCCCCACCCAAAGCCTGCTGGAGGTAGACCCGGAGAGTAAAATAAGCGAGGGAACTTGTTTGTTTCGGAACATCAGTCTATATCGTCCAAGGAATTGCGTACATACGCAGCAGTTTTTCACTGTAGACCTAGGAGGTCGTCGACGTATACCTATCACTTTCAGGTGAATGAAGGAGAATAGTTTTTCCACTGTCAAAACAGGTGGACATCGATCAATTGATGAAGTAGGGAGTGATTAGAAGATCAAACAGTACATTTAACAATACCGTGCTCCGTGCAAATAAACCACGGGCTGGAATTCAATTAATGTGAGGTGTCCTATATCTCCATCAAGTTGTAATTACTGAATGGGACCGACCATAAGCTGCCATTGACATGCTAGCGCGATTTGAAGTGGCTAAATACTTTACCACGCTTGATATGATCACGTCGTAATGGCAGATACTCTTTTTGGGACAAGCCATGAAATATACAGCGTTTCTAGTCAATGGCAAGAAGTATGAATAAACAATTGTGTTGTTGGGATTAAATCTTAATGCTGCTATGTTCATATGCGCGCTAGATGAGGTATTGGACCTGGACCTCTCTAACCGATCCACACTGTATGTTGATGCGATAGAAATCTTCTCAAAGAGTTTAGAAGACCACCGCAAAAATCTGCGAGAAATGTTCCAAGTCATGGCTGACTCTTGCTGGCACAACCCTTCAACTAGGAAAATGTAGGTTTTCCTGTCAAAAGGTAAAATTCTTACAAGGGAATGGTCCAATAAGACATGTCGAAACATACCCTAAAAATTTTTACACAGGAAGAAAACGAAAGAAATGCACTGCCAAAATTGTAGCTGCTAAGAGGCACTGCAAGTATTCTGTAAAAAATGTTGAAGGTACACGCATTTGCCGCGCGAATAACAGCTTATAACAGCGGTTTGTACAGCCCTGCACGCTTAGCGCGCGACCCGGCGGATCACTCACGCAGCGCCGCGTAGCGGAATTATCCAGAGTTCACAGACACCAATTTTAAGCACCTAAAGCCTGGTTTACAATGGATGGAATGGAAGCGAACACGTGCGAATGAGCATTTGCAGAAAATTCATTACCATTCGCTTGTATATGAGTAGAATCGTTTATGCTAAAAGGAACGGAAGAGAACAAGAGGTAGTGAACACTGCCTATGAACGCTGTATTATTAGTTTTTAGTTTTTGTAGAGAAAGCTTTTGACAACGTTAACTGGAATACTCTCTTTCAAATTCTGAAGGTGGCAGGGGTAGAATACAGGGAGCGAAAGGCTATTTACAATTTGTACAGAAACCAGATGGCAGTTATAAGAGTTGAGGGGCATGAAAGGGAAGCAATGGTTGGGAAGGGAGTGAGACAGGGTTGTAGCCTCTCCCCGATGTTATTCAATCTGTGTATTGAGCAAGCAGTAAAGGAAACAAAAGAAAAATTCGGAGTAGGTATTAAAATTCATGGAGAAGAAGTAAAAACTTTGAGGTTCGCCGATGACATTGTAATTCTGTCAGAGACAGCAAAGGACTTGGAAGAGCAGTTGAACGGAATGGACAGTGTCTTGAAAGGAGGATATAAGATGAACATCAACAAAAGCAAAACGAGGATAATGGAATGTAGTCAAATTAAATCGGGTGATGCTGAGGGGATTAGATTAGGAAATGAGACACTTAAAGTAGTAAAGGGGTTTTGCTATTTGGGGAGCAAAATAACTGATGATGGTCGAAGTAGAGAGGATATAAAATGCAGACTGGCAATGGCAAGGAAATCGTTTCTGAAGAAGAGAAGTTTGTTAACATCGAGTATTCATTTAAGTGTCAGGAAGTCGTTTCTGAAAGTATTTGTATGGAGTGTAGCCATGTATGGAAGTGAAACATGGACGATAACCAGTTTGGACAAGAAGAGAATAGAAGCTTTCGAAATGTGGTGCTACAGAAGAATGCTGAAGATAAGGTGGGTAGATCACGTAACTAATGAGGAGGTATTGAATAGGATTGGGGAGAAGTTTGTGGCACAACTTGACTAGAAGAAGGGATCGGTTGGTAGGACATGTTTTGAGGCATCAAGGGATCACAAATTTAGCATTGGAGGACAGCGTGGAGGGTAAAAATCGTAGAGGGAGACCAAAAGATGAATACAGTAAGCAGATTCAGAAGGAAGTAGGTTGCAGTAGGTACTGGGAGATGAAGAAGCTTGCACAGGATAGAGTAGCATGGAGAGCTGCATCAAACCAGTCTCAGGACTGAAGACCACAACAACAACAACAACAGTTAATATTAGGCATCCAGGATACAACTCTATCTTGTTAGAGCCACATTGCGATACGTTACTTTTTAGTGAGGATTATTCTGCATGGCGAGCGCACTGTTCTGGACAGACTACGCAAAATGGTGCACGGAAAGAAGAATTTAAGTGACTCAATTTGTATGGAAGCGTGACATGCGTGGAGATAGTGCACTTTACACTGGCCTCTCATTACCATTGAGGGGAAATTTATTAACAGAACATTAATTACCGACGTCGGGCATCACCTTAAGAGGTGAAAAATGGTTCCAATGGCTCTGAGCACTATGGGACTCAACTGCTGAGGTCATTAGTCCCCTAGAACTTAGAACTAGTTAAACCTAACTAACCTAAGGACATCACAAACATCCATGCCCGAGGCAGGATTCGAACCTGCGACCGTAGCGGTCTTGCGGTTCCAGACTGCAGCGCCTTTAACCGCACGGCCACTTCGGCCGGCTTAAGAGGTGACAAAGCTAGCGTTTCCACTACGCGTGTAAGGTCTAATGGTCATATTCTTCTTTTGTGTTTTTTCCTAAAACAAAAATGGTCCATTGGCAAAGCGTGCGCTTCGTGATCCAGTGAGTGCGGGATCAAATGCCGTTCAGACCACAACTTTTTCACTGTAATTTTTCACACATATTGAAGTTGCCACGAAGGACATGTGGTTCGGATTCCACGTTAAACTGCAGGTCTCTATTTTCAGATTACGTAACTGGGGAAGGTTAGGGACACGTAAGTGGCTGCAGTGGCTTCCAGCTGAAAGCTGCGAGAGGCCAACCAGGTACACCAGGCAGAAAATTCTTTTGCTCGTGGATGTTAGCTTGTTTTCTCTGGTGAAAATATGGCTTAAACTACACATACATTTTTTTTAATAACTTCATATCGACCAGTTCATGCACACGTATTTCTGATAAAAGTGGCTAGCAGACAAAATAAAATCATGGCAATGTTTGATGTCACAGACGACTTACATCAATGAGGACTTGTCATTTGTTGAAATGAAACGTGCCTTGCACTACCACATTTTATAACAATTCCTGTAGGCCATAGCTTATAATAACGTTTCAATGTTCTACATTTGGCTATTAGTGAAACAGTTCTTTGTTTAGTCTCTGTAGTCGTCACAAAAATGCGAAGCGTCTGTTGAATGACAAAAACAAACGTTTTTCTTGTACCAGGCACACCGGACAAAGGAAAAATTGATGCAGTCAGGCACTTCGGAGTAACCACTAGTTTTATTTAGACTGAACAGGAATGGAGTCAGATGTGGTCCCGGCCGTTGCTCTGCATATTGCGCTGCGTACCAGGCACACTTGACCAAATTCGTAAGGCGTGGCGAAGAAAACTGGTGATGCACAAATGACTGGAGCTTAGGAATACTGTTCCGCTGATAAACCTGAAATGAGAGAGAGGTGTCGGAAATTATGCTGTCTGATAATTTCCTGAAAAATCCTTTCTACTGCCGAAAAGTTGTTTTTCGAGAGGTTGAATCGCACTAGTAGTTCCAGGTGGAAACCACATTATAGCTACAGATTTTTTGTCACCCTCCTCAAAAACGGAGTCGTCGTTATGGCCAGACCATGAATCCAACAAAAGCAATGAATTAGTTTCGGCAGCTGGTAGGAATACGTTTAGAAACGAAATGTTGAACATTATTCTTTCCCATTTTTCCAGATTTTGATAAGTCGATTACAAGAGTTTTGCGACTAAACAGTCCATATTTTTATTTTTGGTCATAATTTACCTTGAGGTTCTTGAAGACAGTTATACAGTTGCGAAAACAGTAAACCACTCATACTTATCACTGACATTACCGTATATGAATGTGTCATTGCGTTCATTGATTGCGTTATTGATCTACATAAACGATTTCGTACTGAATCTGAGAAGCTCTCTTACATTGTTTGCAGACGATGCCGCTGAATGTCTAGTAAAATCATCTAAAAATCGAAACGAACTAAAAAATGCTTTGGTCATCATATTAAAATGATGTGAAAAGTGACATTGGACCTTGAACAATAGAGAATATGAGGTCCTAGACGCTAGTACTAGAATAGCCCCGTTAAATTCGGGGTACACTGTAATCACACAAATCTAATGTTTGTCGGTTCAGATAGATATCTAGGAATTACAATTACGAACATAGAAAATGGGAAGACGAATTAAAGACTGCGCTTTATTTGCAGAACACTTAGAGGGTGAAACAAGTCTAGTAAAGAGACTGGACAAACTATGCTAGCAGTACTCTTCTGGAGTACTGCTGCGCAGTATAGGATCCTCATCACAAATGATTAACAGATGACATCAAAAAATTCAAAGAAGGGCATCTCGTTTTGTACTATCGCTAAATACACGAGACCAAGTGTCACGGATATAATAAACGAGTTGGGATGGTAATCATTACAACAAAAACATTTTTCGTTGCAACGGAATCTGTTCACGAATTATCAATCAACAGTTCTCTCCGAATGCAAAAATATTTTGTTGATCCCATCCATACATACAGGGTATTGACCATCGTGTTAAAATAAGAGAAATCAGAATTCGCGCGGAGAGATGTAGGTGTTCATCTTTCCCACGTGGTAAGCGAGAGTAGAAAGGTAGAATAATCGTCCCAAAGTGGTTCTGTGTACCCTCTGCCAAACATTGAAGTGTGTATTGCAGAGTAAACATGTAGATGTAGAAATGAATAGACCCCCAGAGGAGAATACTCCCGTACTTTACTGTGGACGTTGACCTTTCGCTCTGTCCATGTTCTCAAAGTCTCTGTGTGAAAGAAAAAAGAAAGAATAAAGAAACTGCGCGGAAGGAAAGGGCTCTGGTTCGACAAAGGCGGTCGGCTTATCGACTATCGACTCTTGTTGCTAACGCAGCCAATCAGCACGCGGGCTGCAGAGTTTATTCGGAGAGGAAGAAAGAGTCTTCGGGCGCAGCGGCCTTTGATCGGAGGCTCGCAAGAGTAATTACTGTGCAGGGGGGAGAACGGGCTGCCCTCGCTGGCAAAGAATCCGCCACAGGAGACAAACTTCCCATTAATCGTTGATTAAAAGTCCGGATGCAAATCGCTTACAAAAGTCGGCCGCGGTATGAAATGAGAGTGCTCCGAAATCACCGAAAGCTTCCTCTCTGAAATGGTATCTATACACTCCGAAAAGTTCAGTTCTCTATTTTCCTTCTACGGTATTGTGTTGTTCGCCTCCGTTACGATTTCCAATTATCCAAATGATATAACACAGTTTTCAGCAACCCGTGGTCCTCAATCATTCCGCACGGCCTTGCACAGATACCATTCTTTCGGTCACGATACACAACACAAAATAATCTGAAATTTTATGTGTCTTTAGCAAACAACCAATAATTGTTTCACTCTATTCTCGCTCTTTTATTTTCAGAGGCAGGTTGTTCATTTTACATATGCTGTCAGAAGCCTGACAATTTCGATGTAGTTGGTATATTGTTCCATGGATCATGTGACCTGTTAGTCCTTATGATCTAGACCTAATCACTTTTTCACGTTACTGATTCATATGTAAATACGGCAACATGCTGATCATTTACAAGTCACATACATACATCAAAAATTGTTTTCCATCACTTCGGTTCCGAGAGTTCCGGAACCTGTACAGAAAATTGGAACAGACATCAACATAAACATCATTTCCGCCCTTTTTATTGCTCATGAATGCTACACATTCCATGTTGTACCACCATACAGCGAGACCTTCAGAGGCGGTGGTCCAGATTCCTGCACACAGGTATCTCTAATACCCAGTAGCACGTCCTCTTGCACTGATGCATGCCTGTATTCGTCGAGGCATACTGTCCACACGTTCATCAAGCCACTGTTGGTCCAGATTGTCCCACTCCTCAACGGCGATTCGGCGTAGATCTCTCAGAGTGGTTGGTGGGTAACGTCGTCCAAAAACAGCCCTTTTTAATCTATGCCAGGCATGTTCGATAGGTTTCATGTATGGAGAACATGCTGGCCACTCTAGCCGAGCGATGACGTTATCCTGAAAGGAGTTATTCACAAGATGTGCACGATAGGGACGCGAATTGTCGTCCACGAAGACGAATGCCTCGCCAATATGCTGCCGATATGCTTGCACTATCGGTCGGAGGATAGCATTCACGTATCGTACAGCCGTTACGGCGCCTTCCGTGACCACCAGCGGCGAACGTCGGCCCCATGTAATGCCACCCCAAAGCAGCAGGGAACCTACATCTTGCTGCACTCTCTGGCCAGTGTGTCTAAGGCGTTTAGCCTGACCGGGTTGCCTCCAAACACGTCTCCGACCATTGTCTGTTTGAAGACATATGCGACACTCATCGGTGAAGAGAACGTGATGCCAGTCTTGAGCGGTCCATTCGGCATATTGTTGGGTCCATCTGTACCGCGCTGCTCGGTGTCATTGTTGCAAAGATGGACCTCGCCATGGACGTCGAGGGTGCAGTTGCGCATCATGCAGGCTATTGCGCACAGTTTGAGTATTAACACGAAGTCCTGTGGCTGCACGAAAAGCATCATCCAACAAGGTGGCGTTGCCGTTAGGGTTCTTCCGAAGCATAATCCGCAGGTAGCGGTCAACCACTGCAGTAGTAGCGCTTGGGCAGCCTGAGCGAGGCATGTCATCTACAGTTCCTGTGTCTATGTATCTCCTCTATGACCGAACAACATCGCTTTGGTTCACTCCAATACGCCTGGACTCTTCCCAGGTTGAGAGCCCTTCCTGGCACAAAGTAACAATGCGGACGCGATCGAAGCACGGCATTGACAGTCTAGGCATGGTTGAACTGCAGACAACAAGAGTCGTATACCACCAGCGGCGTACGTCGGCCTCACATAATGCCACCCCAAAACAGCAGGGAATCTACACTTCACTCGCTGGTCAGTGTGTCAAAGGCGTTCAACCTGACCGAGTTGCCTCCAAACACGTCTCCGACGATTGTCTGGTTGAAGGCATATGCGACACTCATCGGTGAAGAGAACGTGATGCCAATCCTGAGCAGTCCATCCGGCATGTTGTTGGATCCATCCGTAGCGCGCTGCATGGTGTCGTGGTTACTAAGATGGACCTCGCTATAAACGTCAGGAGTGAATTTGCGCATCATGCAGCCTATTGCGTACAGTTTGAATCGTAACACGACGTCCTGTGGCTGCACGAAAAGCATGAGTCTACATGGTGGCGTTGCGGTCAGGGTTCCTCCGATCCATAATCCGTAGGTAGCGGTCATCCACTGCGGTAGTAGCCCTTGGGCGGCCTGAGCGAGGCATGTCATCGACAGTTCCTGGCTCTCTGCAGCTCCTCCACGTCCCAACAACATCGCTTTGATTCACTCCGAGACGCTTGGACACTTCCCTTGTTGAGAGCCCTTGCTGGCACAAAGTAACAATGCGGACGCGATCGAAGCGTGGTATTGACCTTCTAGGCATGGTCATATAAATACATAAAAAAGTAGATCGTACAGTTTTCGCTGCTGCAAGATCATAAGCAGTTTGCACTGGAACATAATAACGCGTATTTTTCATCGTAAGTAGCGGGAGCATCTTTCCTTTAATAATTTGTTTACACCACTTAAAATCGTTGTGAGGCACAATTACAGTTGTCTCATATCTTGGTTTGGTTGTAGTTCACCACCACCCCAAGGAAATTTCGTCAGTTAAGGAAACAAAAGACGAAAGCTTATGTAAAATGTGAACTAGCCGTCTGAAGATGAACCTATCCGCTCGAAACCGGTAAAGGCGCTGTTTAAATAAATAAGTAGCAGTGAAAAAAGTGGCTGGTTGCTGTTATCTTCTATGTAACAGTCAATCTATACTGTAAAACTCTATTTCTGTTGGTCCATCATGGCCAGGGGACATCGGGTGGTAAGCAGTTTTCAATGTCTATAAATTCCACCAACAGCAATATACTTCGAGATATTTTAATTTATTCTGAAAGCAACCAATTTCGGCATTTCATTTCGCCATCTTCAGGCCCCATACGCTTTTATGCAAATAAATGAACTTGTCGTATAGCGCCGTAAATAACTGGATATCGTGAATTGCACTTGTATACCGATTGGAATTCACGACATTCAGCTATTTATGGCGCTCTACGACAACTTCGTTTATTTGTATAAAAGTGTATGGGGCCTGAAGATGGCAAAATGAAATGCCGAAACTGGTTTTCTTTCAGAATAAAATAAAATATCTTAAAGTACGTGGCTGTTGGTGAAGTTTATTGACAAGCTATACTGTTAACTGACGTTGCCCCCTTCAAATCTCATAGCGAAGTAAATATTCACAAGGCTCATAATGGTCTGAAAGGAACCATCGCTGCTTATGAGGAAAAGACAATTAGCATGTTTCGATCGTAAATACCTGGTGTCGACTCGTCAGGTGAGTGGTAGTCTGAATTTCTCCAACATGCGCTGGGGGGCTAGATCGTGATCCACTAGTAACACCGCTGTCGATGTGGTTGCAGCGAGACGGGAGCCCACCACATTCGTTTTTCCGTGGCGGGCAGGGGTGATGTATGGTTAGATGAGGTCCAACTAGCCCGCCGAGCCTACCGGACGATGCTGAAAACACGGAACACAACGGCGGCGACGGCACCAGCAATGTCGAACGGTCCACCAGACGGCATTACTAGTCTCATGTCATTTATTGTAATTTCATTTTAACTGTTCTAGTGACAATAGCTTGCAATCTTTTTTATCATAGAGATGAAGTTTGAAATTTTTTTGTAATGATTCTTTCATGGTTCTATTTTTATTTGCTGACACACGTTCTTACAAAATGTGCATCATGGTTCTGTCTGTCATTCATTTATACACATCTTATTGGCATAATATGAGCACTTGCTATAGTATGACACAGATTTGGAAAATTCACTTTGAAGGTTAAATTAGACGAAAAAAATGTATATATCGTTTATGATTTCAAGCTATGGCAGTCGCTGTAATGAAGTTTTTGATTTTCCATATTGTCTTTCAAATTTTTTTAACTTTTTAAATTTTTGTAGCTTTATAAATTTAAGTTTTTGCATTCTTGCGTATTTCGTTAAAAATGTATTTTGCATGATTGACCACAGAAAATATACGGACATTCTAATTTCAGTTTTCTTATATTTGACGATATGATGTATATTTATTCGTCTGCCTCGGTAACTGCGCGATAAACGCGGCGCATTGCTAACCGAAGGGGCCAGGGTTCAATTCGCTGTAGAGTCGGAGATTTCCTCCGCTCGGGAACTGGTTGTTCTGATGTCCTCACCTTCGTGTCGTCATGAAAAACATTCTACTTCTGTGATGGCTGTACGCGCACGTTCTGAAAGCCAATAATAAAAAGGAATCTATATTCACTGAAATATGTTAGCTACTTCATGGTGTTCAAAGTGCTCAGCTGTATTTCTTATACAGGGTGATTCAAAAAGAATACCACAACTTTAGGAATTTAAAACTCTGCAACGACAGTTTCATTTAGTTGTACATTTGTTCGCTATAGGCGCTGTTGACTAGGCGTCAGCGTCAGTTGATGCTAAGATGGCGACCGCTCAACAGAAAGCTTTTTGTGTTATTGAGTACGGCAGAAGTGAATCGACGACAGTTGTTCAGCGTGCATTTCGAACGAAGTATGGTGTTAAACCTCCTGATAGGTGGTGTATTAAACGTTGGTATAAACAGTTTACAGAGAATGGGTGTTTGTGCAAAGGGAAAAATTCTGGACGGCCGAGAACGAGTGATGAAAATGTAGCACGCATCCAGCAAGCATTTGTTCGCAGCCCAGGAAAATCGACTCGCAGAGCTAGCAGAGAGCTGCAAATTCCACAATCAACTGTATGGAGAGTCCTACGAAAAAGGTTAGTTATGAAACCCTATCGTCTGAAATTGGTTCAAGCACTGTCTGCAGCTGATAAGATTAAAAGAATCGATTTCTGTGATTTTATCCTTGCTCAAATGGAAACAGATGAATCTTTCGTTTCAAAGATTGTGTTTAGTGATGAAGCAACTTTCCACACTAACGGGAAAGTCAACCGTCACAATGTCTGTATATGGGGCACTGAGAATCCGCGGGAAACAACTCAGTATGAACGTGACTCGTCTAAGGTGAACGTTTTCTGTGCCATTTCAGCCAATAAAGTTTTTGGTCTCTTTTTCTTCGAAGGTGCTACTGTAACTGGACTACAGTATCTGGAGATGTTAGAGAATTGGCTGTTCCCTCAGCTCGAACAAGAAGCACAACAATTCATATTTCAGCAGGATGGAGCGCCACCACATTGGCACTTATCTGTCCGTAACTACCTGAACGTCAACTACCCGAGGCGATGGATCGGCCGCCAGGCAGCCCGTGACAGAGCACTTCATCACTGGCCTCCAAGAAGCCCTGATCTTACCCCCTGCGATTTTTTCTTATGGGGGTATGTTAAGGATATGGTGTTTCGGCCACCTCTCCCAGCCACCATTGATGATTTGAAACGAGAAATAACAGCAGCTATCCAAACTGTTACGCCTGATATGCTACAGAGAGTGTGGAACGAGTTGGAGTATCGGGTTGATATTGCTCGTGTGTCTGGAGGGGGCCATATTGAACATCTCTGAACTTGTTTTTGAGTGAAAAAAAAAACCTTTTTAAATACTCTTTGTAATGATGTATAACAGAAGGTTATATTATGTTTCTTTCATTAAATACACATTTTTAAAGTTGTGGTATTCTTTTTGAATCACACTGTATAACTGAACGAAGTTTTTTAGTGAATTAATTACATGGGGAGATGGCAACTACTTGCTGAAAGCGGAATATTTTTTATAAATCTAAGAAATCGTGACGTAACGAATTATTAGAGAAACATTTAAAAAGGGCGCATACTCTCATTTGACAATACGTCAATTTTTTTAAAAAATGGACCAGTAATATGGTCACCATGGGGACGGTACTTCGAAGAGTGTATATTCACCTGCGTCCTACAATGCGGGATGATATAAAACACACAATTCTAGAAACATGCTGGTCGCTTATAGATGCAGAGATATTTTCGCGGTTTTAGAAATGCACAAAGAAGGACACGACTGTGCTTAGAACAGGACGGAAAGCATTTGGGCTCCGGGTACCCTGAAACTGAATCATAAAAATGTGATACTTTCTACTAGTTTTTTTATAAAAGTTAAAATTGTAAGTAAAGTATTTCCTATTCGAACTCTTGACGTTGAGTTCGTTTTCTCCATTTTCCAACCGCTTTCACCATTATATTCACCCTATCGCATTTTACGACGCAATGTTTTACTGATTAAAGATAACTGTGACCCCATTTCCTCAAAGATAAATGAAGTGTTTTCTGACGTAGGCTAGTGGTGAAAAGCTTTCGAATTTCCAGCCACTACCTTCCGAAGAGTATCACACTCATACTACTTTAAAGCTACCACACTACTGGTAAACCGAAATTTTTCATCATCAAAACCAACGTCATTTCCACAATTTCATTTTAGTCTGATTAAAAGTAGTTGCCACCTGAGGTCTGAGGTCCAAACCTGTCCAGTTGTAACGAGAAGTACCGTCTGCACGCAGTCACAACAGCGCTCAATTCTTTACGCCGGTAGGAAATGGTTTTGGTCTCTGTCGACTACAAAACTTGTGAAATTCACATACGATACAGATCTCTATGTGTCTCTAAGCATGTCAATCTTTTTGTGCTTGGAATTACTACAGTGTATATAACAGTTTCTGACTCATCATGAAATCTACTCAGGTCACTGAAATACCTTTTTCCCGTTCAATGCGAAAATATTTCACTCAGCAACGGGGCTTTCCTATCTTTCCCATAATATTTCCGATATGTAATTCGTAACAAGCTTGAAGTTAATGTTCATGCCTCCTCCAAAACTTGCTCAGAACATCTGACTTTCGGTTATGATATAGATCTCTATAGTGTCTCTAAGATTGTCAAGGATACAGTCTCGAATGTATGGCTGGAGTTACGTTTGTTCTCGAAACAAGTGCAAGAAATAAGCATTCCGGAAAAGTTTCCTGTTCGAGAACTGACAGGCACAGGCTACGCACAACGGTAATTGAAACACTGTGCGAGCTGACAACACCAGTACTGTTCTGGGTATTGCGTGAGCAGTGGAACGGGCAAGCTGTCAAACGCCAGTCGTGCAAAAATCTCTCTAATAGTGGCTTCAATGTTTTTTAAACTGGTCTGTGCCATATTCTGCGTCAGAATACAATACCTATCTGAATGCCGTGATATAGTTCTTTTGTATGTCGTACAATCTGTTCCGGCGTATAAATACAATTTAATGTAGGGTTTTCT
Source organism: Schistocerca nitens (assembly GCF_023898315.1). Taxonomy (NCBI): domain Eukaryota; kingdom Metazoa; phylum Arthropoda; class Insecta; order Orthoptera; family Acrididae; genus Schistocerca; species Schistocerca nitens. The sequence goes on from NC_064614.1 coordinate 29,154,529, forward strand.
GTACTACTGTTGCGGCCTTTGGCATGGCGTGCCGCCCGAAAGTTACGCGAAGTCGACCACTAGATATCACGAGAGGCACATACGCTGGTATAAAAAAAGAGTTGGATAGTTTGCGCTGTCAATATAGTAGCAGTTACTGCAGAATTAGTTAGTAGGGAGTCCCCTGTGACTCCGAAGCTGTACTAGTCATTGGGTATCACCTGAGTAAGAAATCCATTAGCGACGTTTCAGCTGTTCTAAAGCTGCCCAGGGTGAGTATTCGTGATGTGATTGTGAAGTGGAAACGCGAAGGAAGAACAACAATTAAACCGAGACCCAGCAGACCTCATCATGTACTGACTGACGATCGAGCGTTGTGTAGATTGATTGTAAGAAATCGCGCCCCCAGGGGCTCAGCATTCATTTGCTGGGTACGGGCTTGGCGACCCCGGGGTTCCTGAGCTGGGGACTGGTAAGCGCCGCCAGTCCCCTGTCACCGTAAGCTCTGAGCATACTTCAGCGACCACCGTGCGGCGCGGCGGTGGAACGTTGTGTGTCTCAGGGAATGGGGATCTTGGCTTGACCGCCCGGATCGCGAGGATGGAATAAACCTCTATAAAAAAAACCTCAATCTCAAGGTGTGCTGCGCGCCGATGAGATGCATGGCTGTTGAGGTGGAACAGTCGTTAGCGGGCAACCTCTGGGGAACCTGCCGCACCTCAGTTGTATAAGGCTCACCTAGGCACGCGGGGCTCTGTCTAGGTGGACTTCTAGTTCCCTAGCTGCTCGTGGGATCGAGATGGAACCCTCGAACTTTTCTTCTCCTCCTCCCAGCGGAAAGGGTGGGCCGCTGGTAGGTTCTAACACCCAATCTAACAAGAGGGCTCGTGTAGCCAGTCCTCCTGATTTCGGTACAAGTAACAGAACGCATGCTGCTTCCCAGAATGTGTTTCTCATAATTAAAAGAAAAGATGGGAGTTTTGAAAAAGTTTCGCCATTTTATATACAGAAGGGCTTAGAGGGTATTGCTGGCATGTTAAAGTCTGTAAAGCCTTTCAACTCTGACATTTATTCTATACACGTACGTAACAATTTTGTTAATAATAACACCACCATATTTATTAGCAAAGAATTTAAATTCATCACTGATTTCATAGTGTCTGAAGGTTGTAAAGTTTTTAGCGGTCTCTTCATGTTTCTCAATAGCTCCCATCTTGCCGTATTCAAATTGTATTGTATCAGCCTGAGTATACTCGGTCCTCCATTTACACATGCGAACAAATATCGGCCTAGTCAGTAGAGTCCGACGGCGAGTCCACCGCCTCGGTCGGGCACGGCGAAACCGGTTCATCATCCTCATCCGACGATAGGCATATAACTTCCGTTTCGGCCTCCACATCCGACGGGTCCGACGCAACTTCCTCCTTTACATTCAAACAATGCATTATATGACAATCTGCATGAACTACCGTCAATCTGCTAATTAATGCTTCATCGCCAATATTAAAATCGTTGGATACGAAAATAACAAGTCCACGATGTTTTATTACAAGACCAGCTTTGTTTTTCACATTTACAGTTACCGCTCTACCTTCGACAATCCTTTTCAACGTCGAGGCATACGGCCTCCAGCGGAGCCAGTCAAATTCCTCGAACAATATTACATTGTGTATACGTGGGTCGTATCCGCCAAATCCGAATTCGGAACAGTAAGGCATATATACATGTTGTTTACGTGTCAATAGCTTCTCTACCAAAGTGGATTTGCCTATATTCGTATCGCCATACAAATACAATTGCCTCTTACGTACCATCTTGGGCCGAAAGGCCTCATTATACCAGCGGACCACGCGGCCCGCCCAGCCATTGTACGTAAGGTGACACTCGGTTAACGACCGTGCAACGTGTTTCTTCCCCTCAAAAGATTCAAAATATTTCTCTATAAATCGCACACGTGACCAGTTGTTCACGAGAAATGGATCCGTATAATCGATATATTGTGTACGTTCGGCCCATCGGCGGAGCCTTACATTAAACGAAAGTGCCGATTCATTACAATTGCAAATAGGATCCGGATCTGATTTAGTAATATACGTCAATGCATTTTTCCTACTGCGACACTTCTGGACATCAAAAACACCCGTTATGGAACCAAACATAAACTCAATACCGGTCCTTACTTCATTTAATAACTTTTCTTCAGCTAATTTAAGAAAACAATGCAAATGAGTTGCGTTACCTTTCGCAAATAGCTCTTCCGCAACACAATACTCCAATACGTTCCAAATTGATAGCACAGTTTTGATAAAATTAGTCTTCCCGCCAATGGACTGTGCGTCGACTGTAACAAGAAAGAGGTGGCTCGGCTTTTTATACCCGTGCCTACCGGTTGCGGAACGTGTTGGAACATGTCCAAGCCTGTCCGGCACGTCAGAACCTGCTCGTGGCCAGCAAGTTCAGAACCTTCAGAAGGCACAATTTCTTGGGGAGTTTGCGATAGAGACTGAATTTCACAACACCTTGAACTACAGCAAGGGTGTTGTGACTTGCAGAGATCTCGTTGACATTCCCCAAGACGAACTGAAGGCTGAATGGTCCCGGGAAGGAATTGTCGACGTGCAACACGTTATGAAACGGGTGGGTGGTGCTCTCATGAAATCTGACTCGTTTATCCTTACGTTTAACAGCACCAAATTGCCCGAGCATGTGAAGGCAGGTTTCCTACGTCTCAGTGTACGGCCTTATTACCCCAACCTCATGCGGTGTTTTAAATTCCAACGCTTTGGACACACTACTCTCGGCTGTAAAGGGGAAGCCACTTGCGGGAACTGTGGTAAAGCCGCCCATGAGGGAGTTGGTTGCTCCTCTCCTCCCAAGTGTGTCAACTGCTCTGGGGATCATCCTGTGTGGAGTAGGGAATGTAGAGTTTTCCTTGAGGAACGGAAGATCCAGGAACTTAAAACCACCAAACGCATCCCGTACGGTGAGGCAAAGAAAATTTACAAGTCCCTGCAGCCGCCCACGTTCGCTGCTTCCTTTTCTTCCGTTCTGAAACAGCCAGTCTTGAAAACTGATGCCGCTACACAAACGGAGGTTGCTACTGTCAGCACTAGCACCTGCGTTTGTCAATGTACGTGTGCTGCTGCTGTTCCTGTGCAGCCTGCTGCTCCTCCCCGGCCTTCTGACCAGGCCGTGGTAGGTGACGTCATGGAACTTCCTGCCCCTTCCCAGGTCCAGTCTTGTGCAATGCCCAGCGCTGCTACACCCCCTACTGCTTCTGAGGTTTTGGCTCCACTGCCACCTCAGGCCAGAAAATCGAAGCCCAAACCAAAGGTGAAGACTCGACCGCTAAAGGAGACTGAAGTTCTACAGTCTGCTGATGTTGATGTCATTCTTTCTGACGTCTCTCTCGACTCCTCTTCAGAGGCAATGGAGGTTGATGTCAGACTGGGGCAATCATCTCGCCCCAAAACTGAGCCTCCACCTGTTGTGGGCTCTCCTCCCCGACAGAAAGTGAGACTGAAGGTCCTCCCACCCTGATCGATGGCTCCCATTATACAGTGGAACATGAATGGATTCCGGGCACATGTGAAGGAACTGCACCTCCTAGCATGGCAACGCCCCCTGTGCTTGTGTTTACAGGAAACACATCTAAAACCATCTGATGCTCCTGTACTCAGGGGCTATACGTTGTATCGCAAAGATGACCTGACTGGAGACAGAGCCAAAGGCGGAGTCGCCGTGTTTGTCAATAATGACCACCACTCCTCTGCTCTCCCCCTGGATACTGACCTGCAAGCAGTTGCAGTTGCAATTCATACCGTCGAAGGCTTACTATTTGCTCCCTTTATTTACCCCCTCTGGATGCAATGACCTTAGACGCTCTCACAGATCTTATCGACCAACTCCCCCGCCCCTTTCTCCTCCTGGGAGACTTCAATGTCCATCATGTGCTGTGGGGCTCCACTTCTCTTTGCACTTGAGGTCGAAGTTTGGAGAGCCTCCTAACATCTCAAGTGTTGTGCATCCTCAACACAGGTACTCCAACTCATTTCTCTGCCGCTACTGGGTCATTCTCAGCCGTTGACCTATCTTTCTGCTCTCCCGCCCTCACCGACTCTGTTCACTGGGAGGTCATTGACGACCTTCATTCCAGCGATCACTTCCCCATCCGCATTCATCTCCTGGATGGTGTATTGCTGGAGCAGAGTCCGCCATCGTGGATGGTTGGCAGGGCTAACTGGCCTCTGTTCACTCGATTGGCTGTCTTTGAACGCCACAACAGCGTACAGGAATGGGTGGATAACATCACACTTGTGATCCATCATGCTGCTGACCTGTCCATACCACAGTCTTCTGGCCCTCCTAAGCGGCGCCTTGTGCCTTGGTGGACAGAAGAGTGCCGTTCAGCCATCCGGGACAGGCGTGCGGCTCTTCGCCGATTTAAATGCCGCCCAACAGCAGTCAATCTTACCGCCTTTCGCATCGCGAGAGCCAGGGCACGCCGTGTCATGAAAGAGAGCAAGAAAAGGTCATGGCAGGAGTTCCTGGACTCCATCAACCGTTCCACTTGTTCCACAAAAGTATGGGAAGCCATCCGGAGGATTTCCGGTAAACGCAGCCGTCTACCAATAGCTGCAGTCCTGAACCAGGGATGCCTCCAAACAACACCCAGAGCCATTGCTCAGACGCTGGCAGAGCATTTTGCACAAAGTACTGCCACTGCAACCCAGGATCCAGCATTTCGTCGCTACCGTGCGACTGTCGAACGAGCGAAGTTGGACTTTCGGTCGAACAGTTCTGAGGCCTACAACTCCCCTTTCTCCATGTGGGAACTTGAATCGGCACTTACTGCGACTTCTGACACTGCACCAGGTTACGACCGCATCCGGTACTCCATGCTTCGCCATCTGCCAGCGGCGTCAAAGGAAATCCTCCTCGAATGTTTTAATCTCATATGGCAGACAGGAGTGCTCCCCACCTCGTGGAGGGAGGCAATCCTCATCCCTCTCCTCAAACCAGGAAAGGAGCGCACATGTCCCAGTAGTTATCGTAGTATCGCCTTGACAAGCTGTGTCGGAAAGACCCTGGAACGGATGGTTAACCGTCGTCTGGTCTGGCTGCTAGAGACCAGACAGCTCCTTAGCCCCTTTCAGGGTGGATTCCGAAAATTTCGGTCCACAGTCGACAACCTGACCCTCCTCGAGGCGGCTATTCAGCAGGCTTTCCTCCGTCAGCATCACTGTATCGGTATCTTCTTTGATATCAGTAAGGCATATGATACTACTTGGAGACACTGTATTCTTACACAACTGCATCAAAGGGGCTTTCGTGGCCGCCTCCCCATTTTCATTCGGTCCTTCCTGTCTCAGCGGTTTTTTCGGACCCGCGTTGGTAACACACTGTCTGATCGCTTTGAGCAAGAGAACGGTGTCCCCCAGGGCAGTGTTTTAAGCGTTACTCTCTTTGCCATAGCAATCAACAGTATAACGTCTATAGTGAGGAGTCCAGTATAGTGCTCCTTGTTTGTGGACGACCTTGCTGTTTTCTGTTCCTCCTCTAGTGTTGCATCCGCGAGCCGTCAATTGCAACTAACAGTGCGGCGGTTAGAGGAGTGGGCTGCAAAGACGGGTTTTAGGTTTTCTGCCGATAAGTGTGTTTGTGTTCATTTTAATCGTTCTCGTCGTCTTTTTACGTTGCCTGCCTTGCATATGGGGGATACTGTCCTACATTTTGGAGACACAGTGCGGTTTCTGGGCCTCATTTTTGACTCCAAGTTGTCATGGTTGCCACACCTACGCGACTTGAAAGCCAAAACGCTGAAGGCACTGAACATCCTCAAGTGCCTCAGCCACAGGTCTTGGGGAGCGGACAGGGCGCGTCTCCTTCAGTTTTATCGAGCTTTCGTGCGCTCACGGCTGGACTATGGGTGCACAGTATATGGGTCAGCGAGGCCGTCTTATTTGCGGATCCTTGACGCTGTTCACCATGCTGGGATTCGACTGGCCACGGGTGCTTATCGGACCAGTCCCATACCCAGCCTCTGTGCTGAGGCTGGTGAACCGCCACTTACCATCCGGCGGCAGCTCCTGCTGGTGCGCCAAGCTTGTAAGTTTCTTGCAGCTCCCAGCTCGCCTTCTCACCGTCTTGTTGCTCATCCACCTCTGGACCGCCTTTTTTCCCGCCGTCCCCGGGCTACGTTGCCGTTTGGGATACGAGTGCAACGTGTGCTTGAGTCCCTCGGTGTGGAGTCTGTACAACCCCAAATCCTGGGTTTTAACCGCCTGCCACCCTGGTTACTGAAGAGGCCACGTGTGATTTTCGATTTATTGCAGTACGAGAGAGATTGCACTCCCGCCACCGTTTTTAATGCAGCATTTTCTGCTATTTTATCTGAGCACCACGACTATGTAGCTGTTTTTACGGATGGGGATTCCGTTGGTTGCTCAGTTGTTTTTCCGGATCGTTGCCTCAAGGTCAAACTGCCTCAGACTTTTACTGTCTTTGATGCAGAATTGTCTGCGATCTTGCGGGCGCTGGAGCAGATGAGACGTTCTTCCTCTCCTAAATTTCTTGTCTGTTCCGATTCACTCAGTGCCCTTCAATCATTGCACCATTTGTATCCGGCAGATAAAGTAGTCCAGACCATCCAGGATGCCCTCCTCCGACTACAGCGACTGGGGAAGGTTGTAGCTTTCTGCTGGGTTCCGGGGCATAACGGCATTGCTGGGAATGAAAGGGCAGATCTCGCAGCCAAGGAGGCGTGTCTTGATCCACACGTATCTCAGTGTGCTATCCCCTTGCACGCACTCACCTCGCTGATGAGCTCCCGAGTCATGTGTCGGTGGGAGGATGAGTGGCTGGAAGTGACTGACAATAAGCTCCGTCTAGTCAAGCCCACAACGCGTGTGTGGTGTACTTCCTTTCAGCCCTATCGACGGGACGAGGTTCTCCTCACTCGGCTTCGAATAGGCCACAGCCCTATGACGCATGGCTTCCTGCTCCGGCGAGAAGACCCTCCATTGTGTGGTGCTTGCAGCGTCCAGGTCACTGTGCGCCACGTTTTACTGGATTGCGTTTTATTTTCTGACCAGCGGGCCGCGGCTGACTTGCCAGCGGACCTGCCAACTCTTTTAGGCAACACTCGGACGAATGTGGTTAAAGTTTTAAAGTTCTGTGCCATGTCAAATTTTTTTACAAAAATTTTAGGGAGAGGATTTTAATTTGCTCACTGTGTGACAAGCTCGCCCATATTTTATGTAAGTGGCCAGCCAATGACAATTTCCTGTGTCATTCTTGTTGCTATGTTTTCCCTTTCCTTAGGTTCTACATTCTTATGTAGTATTTTCCCTCTTTTTCTGCTTTCTTTGAGTGTGTTTTTTCAGTTTTATTAGGTCTCTCCACATTCGTTCCTTTTCATATGTATCAGGGCGCTGATGACCTCGATGTTGAGCGCCCATAAACCCCAACACACACACTGTAAGAAATCGCATGACATCGAAAGAGGGAATCATTCATGAGTTCCATAGAGCTACCGGCTGTCCATCTAGCACAGTGGTTCCCAACCTGGGGATAAAATGAAATTTTCTGAGGCATAAAAACTAAATGATTCGATTCTGTTTCAGTTACAAAACTAAATTATTTTCAATAGTTCATTACTATTATCACAATTTTGTAAGACCCTAATGTTGATTATATAAGTTATCAGTAATTACTTGTTCTCAGTATCAGTAATTACTTGTCCTCAGTAAGTAGCATTAATGTGTTGGAGGTCACAGGTTCCTCACGTAGTACACCCACCACACACACATGTTGTGCTTTGTCCCGTAGACCGCTGATGACAAACGTGAGACACACACGTAATATCTCAAGAAAATGTCTTCTCCAAGTTGTAGATGGTACCTGCATTAGTCCAGAGATTGCTTAATTACTCGCTTCGAAACAGGTAAATGAATTTAATTGACAGCACGACACTTCAGTAACTACATAAGGGCTACTATAGTGGTATACATAGTTTTATTATTATTATTAGAATGATTACGCACAAAGCATTAACAACCGTTTGCTGTGCGCTCGCGTTTAATTTCGCGTAATTCCCACGGATTTGGAATCCCTCTGGCCGCAAGAGCGCATGGAGCGTTACCGTCGCTAGTAGAGGGCAGATCGGAGGAGAAGGTAGTTAAGAGCGGTGGCGATCGGGAGAACACGGGAGGGGGGGGGGGGGGGGAGTGTGACACGGGGGACGAGGAGAAGGCGTGTTGTTGTGGCCAAGACTCTGCCGTGGCCCGTCGGCAAGATTTGTGCCATTGCCCACTGCGGATTTGGCGGGACCGGGTGTTGGTCGCAACCGTGAACATTGCTCGTTAAAAGCTACGAGGGCGGTTCAGAAAGTAACCTCCGATTGGTCTCAGTGCGGGTTGTGGGGGGAGTAGCGACGCCATCTGTGCGTTCACGCACTCAACAGGTCAGTCGGCATCAAGCCGTGGTCGAGTGAACGTCGTACCTGCGCTAGTTTAGTTTTTGTGGCAGTTTGAAATGTGTGCTGCAATAGAAAACCCCGCCAAATGTGAAGTGCGTGCTGTCATAAGGCTTTTTACAGCCAAAGGATATTCTGCAGCAGCTATTCACCGTGAGCTTTGTGCCGTGTACGGACCGAGAGTTATGAGTGAAGGAGTTGTCCGTGAATGGGTACGTTTATTTAAAAGTGGACGAGAAAACGTTCATGATGAAGAGAGGAGTGGTAGACCATCATTGGTGACTGACGAACTCGTTCAGACAGTTGATGCAAAAGTTCGTGAAAATCGACGTTTCTCAATGTCGGAGTTGTCTACTGGTTTTCCACAGATTTCTAAGACTCTCTTGTACGAGATAGTGACAGCAAGATTGGGTTACCGTAAGTTCTGTGCACGATGGGTGCCCAAAATTCTTACCGACCACCACAAAACTCAAAGAATGGCCTCTGCATTAGACTTTCTGTCACGTTATGAGGACGAAGGAGAACCATTGTTAAACAGAATCGTGACCGGTGACGAAACCTGGATTGAGTACGTGAACCCTGAGACAAAAGAACAATCAAAGATGTGGGCACATTCAAATTCGCCTACCAAACCAAGAAAAGCCTCGCAAGATTTTTCTGCCAGAAAACTGATGGCAACGGTGTTTTGGGATGCCAAAGGGGTGTTGTTGGTTGAATTCATGGAACGTGGTACGACCATTAATCAAGACGTGTACTGTGAAACAATAAAAAAGTTACGACGGGCTATACAGAACAAACGCCGTGGTATGCTGACTTCCGGTATCGTTTTTTTGCACGATAACGCCCGTCCTCACTCTGCTCGCAGAACAACGGCCCTTCTTGAGTCCTTCAAGTGGGACGTTATCAACCATCCACCTTACAGCCCAGACCTGGCACCAAGTGATTATCACCTCTTCATGCATTTGAAGAAATGGCTCGGGTCACAGCGGTTTGATGACGACGAAGAGCTCAAAGATGCGGTCACAGGCTGGCTCCAGGCACAAGCGGGTGATTTTTATGCAGAAGGAATTTCAAACCTTGTGAAGAGATACGATAAGTGCCTCAATCGCTATGGAGACTATGTAGAAAAATAGTGCAAAGATGTAGTTGTAAGATGTATATATTAAAATATTTTTATTTAACTTGGTGTATTTTTTTAAATCAACCGGAGGTTACTTTCTGAACGGCCCTCGTACTTCGCCAGGACGCACAGTATTCGGCGTGTCCTCTGCTATTGAAGTTGCAAGCAGTTTGTCCATTGTGGTGCCGAGTTGGAGGCCGGTGTGACCTTTGCAAGTACTGGACGCGGTGGCGTCTGCTGGATGATGCCCGTGTGTTTCCGACTAGGAGTAATCTTCGCTACATCCTCCTCTCGGCGCTCTCTAAGCAAGCGTTTGTCAATGGGCGCTGGATTTTGCGAGAAATCACGATGAGCATCTGATTAGCGTACACGTCACTTGGTGTCGCGCTGTGGCTATTTTGACTCAGTATCCTGGTTTCCCGTTGTTATATATATGTGAGTGTGTGTGTGTGTGTGTATTATTTATGAAGGTTTTGCCTGGTACCGCTTGAGCTCAGTTCTGTCACTGTGTGTAGGCTTGTGGCTGTCACTATTCCAAACTGATTTTGGAATCTAAGGGTATATAATGCAGATGTAATTCTCCTGATTTACGAATTGTACTCTATAGTCAGTGAAAATTGTTTAATCTATCTGCCTTATTTCTGAGGTATGTCTATAGTTACCAGTCGGTTAGTATCACGCGCTCGAGCTGTTTACTAAATTGTCTGCTTCTACAAAAAACTAATGGAAGTTTTATTGCTCAGCATTGTATTGTAGTGTATTGTATTGAACCGGGGACCTAGAAACGACGGAGAGGCTTCGTCCCCGCCGTAGCCCTCAGTGGTTCACAACCCTACAACAGGCTACAGCAGTCCACTCACCCCAAAGCCGCCCCACACCGAACCCAGGGTTATTGTGTGGTTCGGCCCCCAGTGGACGCCCCCGTTAACGTCTTCCACTAGACGAACGTAACCCCAATGTTTGCGTGGTAGAGTAATTATGGCGCACGCGTACGTGGAGAAAGTGTTTCCGCAGCAATCGCCGACATAATGTAAGTGAGGCGGAATAAGGGGGACCAGCCCGCATTTGCCGAGGCAGACGGAAAACCTCCGTGAAAACCATCCACAGACTGGCCGGCACACCGGACCTCGACACTAATCCGCCGAGCGGATTGGTGCCGGGGACCGGCACGCCTTCCCGCCCGGAAAGCAGTGCATTAGACCGAACGGCTAACCGGACGCGCTTTATGGCTCAGTAGTCAAGTCAAAGTTCGCTGCATAACGTTCGTACCTTTCTGCCTTTGTAGTATGTTTAATTATTACTAAATAATTAACGAGTTGTGTTTGTGTAACAGGATAAGTGATTGTATCTCTTGTTACGGTGGTCTAGTTAAAGATACCTGTGTAATATGACTAAAATTTTTAATGAAGGTTTCTAGTACTGTGGTTGCGGGGACCGTCGTCCTATGGTAATAGAGAAGGAGTAATTATTGCTACTGGCGTTCTCTCTGCTACCGCCTCTATCATCGTAAATTTGAACCACATTTGTCAGTCATTTTGGATACTTCGAAGGCAATGGCGTTTTGACAATTACTGGTAATAGCCGATGGTTGATATTTGTGACATATTCATTTGATCGTGTGTTTTGTCGTTTATAATGTAAATGTATTTTTACTTCATTTAATATTCTTTACTATAAGGATGTGATTTTACACTGTTGCCATTTTGAAGTGTTTGCAGTGTTTGCTATCAGCTGTGTTATTCACATTTAGTCTTTTCAGTTCTGGAGCCAATTTGTTAATGTTATTCTTGAATTTTTGGCTGTAAAAAAATTAATTAATTAGTGTTTTTAGAAACGTTAATAAATTAATTATGGCTCAGTATCTTTCCACTCAACACCAGCTCCCTACTGCATTTCAAACCGCAAGTCGTCCAATTTATGCCAGTTCAGAAGTAAAGAGAGCAGCAATAGTGCACACATGTAAACTTCTTTGATTTTAAATAGGGTTCCAGTGCGCAGGTCATGCAGTGGCGTAATGGAGAGGAATGCGGGGGAAGCATATTTTGTGAGAAGTGTGTACCCTCATTGCTTTGTTTTCTGAGAAGGAGTTGTGGGTAGTGTTACGTCTACCCGCAGACGGCCCCTTCCGGGCAAACTACACTCAAGACACCCCTGTGTACCATATAACATACACAAGCACTTGCAGGCGCAACCAAGAGGAAAACAATTCTTCAAAATAAACAGAGCTTGCTAGAGACTAATACGAACCTTTTTCTGCAGAGGTCGCCTCACAGACACAAGGAAAGTTGGAGTACTCCGCCGACCTCCGCCGGCTTTATAAGGCCAGCGCAGCAGCAGTACAGCCAGTTCCTCACTGAGCTAGGACCAGCTCCGATGGACCTCACTGACGCTTCTGATGAATGGTCGTCTACATGTTATTTGTTTTCTTTGTGTGTATATAGTGACTGTTCGAGAAGTGTAGTTCAGTTTCAATAAATGATATTATACTGAGTGTTCCACAATACAGAGTATTCTTCAGGTAACAGCTGCGATCATCACATATTCCTTCATCATTCATTCTCAAACACACACACACACACACACACACACACACACACACACACACACACACGCACAAATATAATTTATGTTTCATCATTTTGAAAATAAAAGTGTTCCAAGAAAAGTCTTCCATTCTACTGTTTAGTTAGATGCTAAAGTTGGTGATAGTGTGCAGGAGCATAGTGGGGTCATGAGATAAGGAGCGGGGAGGGGTGGGGGGATGGCGTGGGTACTAGCTAATTTCTGACTGCACACAGGAGTAGGGTCTACGAAACGGTTGGGAATTCTGGCATGACTGCGTAGGTAGTTAAAATTAATGGGGTACGAGAAGCTCCCCATAAGCTACACATTTCTGTACTCAGTGCTAAGCGGCGCATGAGGTGGAGTAAAGAGCAGCGCCATTATACAGTGGATGACTGGAAACGGGTGATATGAAGTGGTGATCCAGGCTATACCACATGGCAATCAGATGAAAGGGTTTCGCTTTGGCAAAAATCTGAAGAACGTAACCTGCCATCACGTGTAGTGCAACAGTGAAGCACGAAGGAGGTGGTGTGACGGTACTGGGGCGCATTTCGTGATTAGAGTGTGGTCCCTTCATTACGCTTAAGAAAACCCCCAGATGCTCAAGGATGTGAGCACACATTTTGCAACATCGTGTTCCGCGAATAGTAGAGGAACAGTTCGGAGACCTCGACTGTGTCAACATGACACTGCAGCCTGTCATAGAGCAGCATCTGTGAAGCAGAGGTTTGAACAAAATAAATTCTTGAAATGGCCTGTCCTGTCCAGAATGTCGACCTAAACGCAATGGAACACCTTTGGGATGAGTTAGAGCGTCGGTTTCGCACCAGACACCGCCGTTCAACAGCACTCTTTGGTTTCGAGCTACCATTCCTCCACAGATGTTTAGACACCTCACTGAATGTGTCCCTGGCAGAGTACGCTCCGTCATCAAGGTGAAACGTAGAAACCCCCTCCCCCCTTTTATTCTACTAATAGATGTCCGGTTACTTTGGATATGATAGTGTATACCCCATTGTCTATTGAGATTTACTGTAATTGATTACTAGTTCCTTGCATTGGCGATTCTGGTTTCAGCGGAAAGTGGTGTTAACATCCAGGAGGCGTGCCTTTCAAACGGCTGCTACAACGAATTCTCAAACACTGACTTTGAATCACGAAAACCCATTTACTGTTTATTTATCTCCACGACGCGTTTCAAAGGTTTAAACCTCCATCATCAGGTGGATTTACATTTCTTAGTATGACATGTGTGTGTGTGTGTGTGTGTGTGTGTGTGTGTGTGTGTGTGTGTGTTGTGTTACGATTTTTGGAGGAACTTGTGCCATTGTCTCCAGTATCACAGCTTCCTTTCACTGTCGTATATCGTCATATTTTGTGAACAAAGGTTTGTTTACATAGTATGACAGTATATATTTGACGTGTTACGACAGCGGAAGGAACCTGTCACTACTGGAGACATTGTCACAAGGTCCTCCAAACCTCGTAACACAGCACACACGTATGTCACACTAACAAATGTAAATCCACCTAATGCTGGAGGTTTAAACCTTTGAAACGCGTCGTGGAGAATAAATAAACAGTGATTGGCAACAGTAAACTTTTTATTTCATTCAGTGTCTTTAACAGTCACGGGAAAGCCTAACCTAAAATGTTCGCATTTAAAAACTCCGTTAGTTACCTGGCACTGCTGAATTTTGTAATAAATACAAATTTACGTCTTAACGTTGATGAGTTTATAATTTTAAAAAATACTGTCGAATTTCCCACTGGTGAAGGATACGACACGGCCGTGAAAGAATGTTTCTGAGAAACCACTGGGAACTTCAATACCGGTTTAAGAAAATTTAGTACTTACTCAAAAACAAATTTAATTTTCCCCTTTAGAGTCATTACTGACGTTCTAACAAATTTCACATTGTTTCTCTTACTGTTGCTAGAGCGACCTGTGTAACATCTACGTGAGGCTGAATACAAGCTTTGTTCTCATAACTCTCAGCTTGTACACAAAACGAACGTTATTGTATTACCATATGGGCTGCTAACCAGAAAATTGTTCGTTATAAATTAAAATTGTTATTGAACATCCGCTGAGGAAAATGTGTGTTGTTATCATTAAAATTTGATACCTTCCTAGTGCATCTCTTGATAAAGCTTTTCGCAGTTTCGACACTTAGAGTTTTATTTCTTGAATGTTAATCCTCATCCGTGAAGAGATTTCCAGGAGAAGTTATTTTTCTCATAAGCTTTCTAGAGAATTTATTGAGACGATTCTAGATCGGATAACTTGTTCCCTTTTGTGACAAGTTTTGGTTTCAGTTCTGTTACTTTTTGCTTCGATAGTGTACCTGTGAAATCTTTAGTATTGTTTACGATTATCCGTGTTAGATATTCTTTCAAAGTATTCCATACTTGTCTTTCCTTTTCTCTAGGTTTTCGCGGTGAGTAGAAATACCTAAAACCTCAGCAGAGCCGTTGCAGTATATCACGCTTCCACTTACATTTACTCCCACCGTTACTCACGCAGCACCGCTCTGTAATTATAATTATCTGCAAGTCATACCCTGGTCTGAATGTCCTGTTTTGGTGCAATTTGCATGCTTTCTTCGCGCCGCAAGAGTTTGCATGAGGAGTAGCGGATGACAGCGCTTTTCCGCTCGCGTGACCTGGGTTTCAGCTTAAGCGCGCTGTTTATGCGGATGATAAGCGAGAGCGAAAGAACATGCAATTATATAGGGCCACACCTCACGCGTAAAACTGTCACAAACATAGAATATTCTTGATCCTCTACTGTTAAATTTCACATGCATTATTTTCCGTGCTCTATTTCTGCCACGCAAACACGTAATAAATTTGAGAGGAAATAAACTTTTGTCCCTGGAGTCTGAAAGTTTATGAGGACAGGGAAAATAAACTTCAGCTTATTACAGACATTGACCAGATAGTAATTAATTTTTTAAGTTGCTTAGTAATGCATGGCAGTTGCCAAATTGATTTGAGGAACAGCTTTATTTATGATATTTTTATTAATTCCTCGCTCAGTCAGGGGATGGTGACAAGGTACCTAAATATTTGAAATCTTTGAATAGTCAAGATCACAATCAGAAACACATTAAATGATGACCAGTTACGTCATTTCATAAAACCATCTTTAGATCAATTATAAAATCAAGGATAGTATTAACTGGTAAAATGGGGCTGGGACACAACGTCTTACATTGTGTGCAGTGTAGCCAGCCAACGCACACTCTGACAAAGAGTAATGGTACTTTATTAACAGCCAGATCGAACGCTCAAGAAATTGTTTAGGGCGTTTTGTAACACAAAGTCGGAAGGTAATGAGATCACAGAGGTTCTTGCCGCTTTTTCTTGCTGGCAGAAGATTGGAGAAGCACCTTTTACCCTGGCGTTAAAGATTTAATGTATTAATGTTAGATTTTCTCTACGTTTAGTGGTCTTGTTTTTCCTATCTGTTATGCCGACAACAGATAAACTTGGTCTGTGCGTTGCACTTGGATGCGTAGTTAACTAACTCTTTCAGAATTCGTATGTAAAACAGCTGCTCCAATACTTTAAGTACACCTCGAACAAGTAGTGAACAAACTGTATTCAAAATCTTCAGTAAGCTTTTTATGACACTTACATTTTACACGCCCACCTGGCAAATTGCTGCGTGTTTGTCAACAGCCAGACATAATCAGTAACACCGAGCACTTGACTTTACCTTGTCTAAATAAAACTTTTGTTTCCGCATTAACTGTCTGACTAGCACATAAAAGAAAAGCATCTGTAAACAACACTTTACTTGACAGATAAGACACACTCTGTACTTTCAATAGGGTCTGTTTCACACCTGCTACCTGACAATAATTTGTATTAGTTTCTTTCGCTTCAAGCGTAATTTCAAACAACCGGAGATTACTTTTAGTTTAGGTAACCTTCCTGAAATTCATCTGTAAATTGCTTCTTTATCCTCCACTCACATTCCAATCACTTTAAAAGCCCCAGCTGGAAAAAAAAGTTTCGCTCTTTTCGGCTACTACGACAAAGAATCATAGCATCTAGTATCTTAAATGCAACACATTTCTACGTTTTTATTCTTCACTGATAACATACGTCTTCAAGCCCTTCATAAGTCATTTGCAGGTTCGAATCCTGCCTCGGGCATGGCTGTGTGTGATGTCGTTAGGTTAGTTAGGTTTAATTAGTTCTAAGTTCTAGGCGACTGATGACCTCAGAAGTTAAGTCGCATAGTGCTCAGAGCCATTTGAACCATTTTTCTTTTTTACAACGTATAATACAGCACATCATATTTGTTCTCAAACTTACTCTTTGTTTTTAAAAATTCGCTTAGCAAGTAAAGTACAATTTTCGGTGTCTTCTCTCTTCATTGTCCTTCGGGCGGTAGGCGAATGTTGTCGGCGACACCAGATACGTAACGGTACTACCGCGACGGGTAAAGACTGCCACTACTCACTGAACGTTACTCGACAAGCCATAAATGAAATAGAGGAAAACACAGAAAGAAAATCTTTCATCTACCTTATTATAACATCATTTATGGGATCAACATTTATTGAC
The DNA here is from genome assembly GCF_023898315.1 of Schistocerca nitens. Classification (NCBI taxonomy): domain Eukaryota; kingdom Metazoa; phylum Arthropoda; class Insecta; order Orthoptera; family Acrididae; genus Schistocerca; species Schistocerca nitens. Next base: position 29,171,250 of record NC_064614.1, read on the forward strand.
TTTCACTACCTTGACACCTGTCCCCATGAATCGTTGTTGAGGGGAAACAACTCGTTTACGTTCTCCAAACCGTCAGAGTCCAGTCTAAACATCGCAGTGCATTCTCTTATAAGAGTCTGTCTCAATATTTGCTATCTTGAATATTAAAAGATGTTGTGAAAAAAAATTTTAAAAAGCTTTTCATCATATTTTTCTCTAAAATGAGTGAAAGCTTAATGGAATCTGTAGTTGTATTTCTCAGTGCGAAGACTGGTTTCAAGGAGAGCTCTTTGACAGTTTATCGTGTGTATGTCTGTTTGCCTCTGCATAGGTACTGCAACCGACACTCATTTAGACATGATTATAGTATTAAGGCCTTGGTCTTCCTCTGCAATATTTGTTGTTGTTGTGGTCTTCAGTCCTGAGACTGGTTTGATGCAGCTCTCCATGCTACTCTATCCTGTGCAAGCTTCTTCATCTCCCAGTACCTACTGCAACCTACATCCTTCTGAATCTCTTGGTCTCCCCCTACGATTTTTACCCTCCACGCTGCCCTCCAATACTAAATTGGTGATCCCTTGATGCCTCAGAACATGTCCTACCAACCGGTCCCTTCTTCTGGTCAAGTTGTGCCACAAACTCCTCCTCTCCCCAATCCTATTCAGTATCTTCTCATTAGTTATGTGATCTACCCATCTAATCTTCAGCATTCTTCTGTAGCACCACATTTCGAAAGCTTCTATTCTCTTCTTGTCCAAACTATTTACCGTCCATGTTTCACTTCCATACATGGCTACACTCCATACAAATACTTTCAGAAATGACTTCTTGACACTTAAATCTATACTCGATGTTAACAAATCTCTCTTCTTCAGAAACGCTTTCCTTGCCATTGCCAGTCTACATTTTATATCCTCTCTACTTCGACCATCATCAGTTAGTTTGCTCCCCAAATAGCAAAACTCCTTTACTACTTTAGGTGTCTCATTTCCTAATCTAATCCCCTCAGCATCACCCGACTTGATTCGACTACATTCCATTATCCTCGTTTTGCTTTTGTTGATGTTCATCTTATATCCTCCCTTCAAGACACCATCCATTCTGTTCAACTGCTCTTCCAAGTCCTTTGCTGTCTCTGACAGAATTACAATGTCATCGGCGAACCTCAAAGTTTTAGTTTCTTCTCCATGGATTTTAATACCCACTCCGAATTTTTCTTTTGTTTCCTTTACTGCTTGCTCAATATACAGATTGAATAACATCGGGGAGAGGCTACAACCCTGTCTTACTCCCTTCCCAACCACTGCTTCCCTTTCATGTCCCTCGACTCTTATAACTGCCATCTGGTTTCTGTACAAATTGTAAATAGCCTTTCGCTCCCTGTATTTTACCCCTGCCACCTTCAGAATTTGAGAGTATTCCAGTTAACATTGTCAAAAGCTTTCTCTAAGTCTACAAATGCTAGAAACGTAGGTTTGCCTTTTCTTAATCTTTCTTCTAAGATAAGTCGTAAGGTTAGTATTGCCTCACGTGTTCCAACATTTCTACGGAATCCAAACTGATCTTCCCCGAGGTCGGCTTCTACTAGTTTTTCCATTCGTCTGTAAAGAATTCGTGTTAGTATTTTGCAGCTGTGGCTTATTAAACTGATTGTTCAATAATTCTCACATCTGTCAACACCTGCTTTCTTTGGGATTGGAATTATTATATTCTCCTTGAAGTCTGAGGGTATTTCACCTGTGTCATACATCTTGCTCACCAGATGGTAGAGTTTTGTCAGGACTGGCTCTCCCAAGGCCGTCAGTAGTTCCAATGGAATGTTGTCTACTCCGGGGGCCTTGTTTCGACTCAGGTCTTTCAGTGCTCTGTCAAACTCTTCACGCAGTATCGTATCTCCCATTTCATCTTCATCTACATCCTCTTCCATTTCCATAATATTGTCCTCAAGTACATAGCCCTTGTATAGACCCTCTATATACTCCTTCCACCTTTCTGCTTACCCTTCTTTGCTTAGAACTGGGTTTCCATCTGAGCTCTTGATGTTCATACAAGTGGTTCTCTTATCTCCAAAGGTCTCTTTAATTTTCCTGTAGGCAGTATCTATCTTACCCCTGCAATATATACCCTCCATATTTCTCTCTGTTCCCGTACTAACTGCTCCTTGATGTCTCAGGACTTGTGCCCTGACTACCTATCCCTTCTTTTAGTCAAATTGTGGCACAATATCTATAGCCAGCGGTTCGATTCGGCGCATTTTCATTAGTTACCGTTCTGTCCATCCAATCTTCAGGTTTCTCCGTAGCTCAAACTTTCGAAAACTTTCATTATTTTCCTGTCTTATTATTCATTATCTACGTGTCACTTCCATATAAGTCTACACTTCACACTAAAACTTTTCAAAGGTACTTTTAACAAATCTTTTAACAGTTAAAGGGCTGACTTCCGTAGCTTCTCAAAAGCATACAGACGTCATTCGTACAAATTTAGTTAACACCTCGAAAAAACAGAGCTATTTAATTAAATTTTTGTTTGTTTTCAGGAACGTATCTGAGGTCCTAGTACACACCGAAATTCCCGCATCGGTATATCATAATACGACCCAAAACAAAATTACGCAGACCACTGAAGAAGTGGAATATCGCATGATAATCCGATTTCTGTATTTTAAGAGGAACAACGCTGCAACAATCCATCCTGGGTTGATGAAGGTATACGGCAAGAGTCTACCATCATGTAATAAAATTATTCGATCTACATCTACGTCAATACTACGTAAGCCACCTTACGGTGTGTGGAGTAGGATACTTTGTGTGGCAATATTAGTTACCCCTTTTCCAATGCTGCAGGGTTTGTGGGAAGAACGATTGCTGGTAACACTCCTGTGTACGTTCGAATCTCTCTAATTTTATCTTCATGATCTTTCCGGGAGGTATACGTAGGAGGAAGCAATATATTGATTGATTCTTCTAGGAATGCACGGTCTCAGACCTTTAACATTACACCACACCGCGATGGTGAATGCCTCTCTTGCAGCGTCTGCCATTGAACTTGGCTGAGCATCTCCTTGACGCTTTCGCGATTACTAAATAAAACTGTAACGAAACTTCTGCTCTTCTTTGAATCTATTTTCCCTTGCAATCCTACCTCGTGAGGATCGCACACTCACGAGCAATATCCCAGTATTGGTCAAACAGTTGTTGGTGGACTACATTTACTGAGGATTCTACCAATGAATCTCTCTGGCATCTGCCTTACTCGCAGTTAATTTTATGTGTTCGTTCCAATCCAAATCGCCCCGTACGCATGCTTCCAGAATTTTATGGAAGTAGTTTTCTCCAGTGATTGTTTTGCAATCGTTAATCAAACAGTAAAGGGCATTTGTCTGTAACTAGATGGTACTTGACGGGGTCGTTGAGTGCAACAACTGTAGGGGAAGACGGAAACTGGAATGTCTCCAACAAACAACTAAAGACATTGGCTGTAAGGGCTACTCACGGATGACGAGGGTGGCTCAGCATAGGAAATCTTCGTGGGTCTGATCATAGAAGTGGAACTAGTGGTAAATGGTGATGACACCTCCCCCGGCCACCCCCCACCCCGCCCACAAAAACTAAAAGCAAATTAAATTATAGCTAACCACCATCAAAAATGAACGTAACTTCGCATGTGCCATAATTAAATGTAGCGAGACAAGTAATATCCTAAATATACGTAAACTAGTTATCAGTTATAGAGACCAGTATTATCGGGCTGTTCACTGATAATGGTATAAATATCGTCGTTGGATAATAGACAGGAAGTCTAGAAAAACTTATACAAAATATCCGCTTGGTATAATGAATGGCAGCTCTCTTTAAATGTGGATATAGGCACGATAATGCTCAAAAGAAAGAAAATTATGTTAATATTATACGGCTACAAGACTAGTAATATAAATTGTGAAGCACGTCACGTTTAAATGTTTTGAGGTAATACTAAAAAAAATGAAATCGAACAAAAATCTGAAAACAATAGTAGTAAAGACAAATCAAAGACTAAAATTTATTAGAAGTATTCAGGAAGAGTACAGTGCATCTATAACGGAAACATACTACGCTAGTACGGCAAATACCTTAGTACCGATCCATCGTTTATAGTCCTTATCAAGCAAGAATGACAGGAGATAACAAAGGAATTGGGTGCGTTGCTGCTGGTATCATAACAGATTTAGTGCCCGTACGAAGTTGTAACATATTCTCTCGAGCAACTTCAATTTATATATTTGTAAGAATCACAGAGTTATTCTCATTAAAACCATTCGAATAAATGTAAATAACGGGTATTTGAGGAAGCATCAGCAGCAGTTCTGTCATGTATCTACCCCAGGAATCAAGAGAATAACTAATAGACCGCTATCAGAGAATTTTCCCTGCTCAACGGAATATAACAGAAAATCGCCGATATTAAATACAAAGAACCCTCAACACTGCACCCTTGCGGAGAGTTTACGCATATACAGGGTTATAATATTTAAACTGTAACGGGAAGAACGTTAAATGTGCGATTAAGACGGACGTAATTCCTTAGAAACGGGCAAAGCAAACAATATACAATAAAAATTAATTGTTCTGAGCTGGGCTACAATTCTGGTCTTGTGACAAAGTGTACACTTCAAAATCTGTGGAATCGAAGCCGTGTATTGACTCGTTCCGTGATCATGCCTCGTTAAATACGACAGTTGCGGCACGGGAAGAATAAATGAATAAAATATGCAAATGGGAATGCAGCTGATTTATTTTTGCTGGTTATGTAAATTCGTTTGGTTTCAGCGGGAATTAATGAGCTACGGAATTATTCAGTTCAAAAATATTCACGTGCTTCGCAATTTAGAAGCGAACGTAGATGTTAATATACATATCACTCCTGCATTCGCCAGTTATCTTCATGAACAAACTATGGACTGTATAATAGACGTGGGGACCCTAACAAAAAACTTCTTTCACGAATTGTTGCTCAGAAAATTCCTTCCGACTGCCGTTTGTTTCATTATCCCAATTTTATCAATTGTTAGTAAAAAAAAGTGCTTATAATATATGGTGCAAATATTACGATCTTTTCTGCATCTGAGTGGCTAATACGTCGGAAATAACAGTGTAAAGTAGCAGTGGGGTATTGTTCTCTCTGCTACAGTTTATTTGTTGTGGAATTCTGATCAAAAAGGGGATGGTTCTAAAAGACTCACTAGGGTCTTGCAGATCTTGGTGGTAAAATGTATATTTTAATTAGGCACGAGAAACGCCATCTAGTCTACATGCATTTCATGTGCTGCCGGTTTTAATTATTCAAGACAAGGAATAAATGTCGTCATCATATGGCGAGAGTAAAAATACAGAACGAATGATATCCATGTTAATCGTCACCCGGGATATTAATCCTTTGATCCATAAAAAGAATTATTGTGTGATATGCTGTTTACTTCTGACTCGACGTGAGGCGCACTAGGGTCTGCATCTTTGGAAACTATTTAAATTTATTAACTCCTGCTAAATATTTGGATCTTATCAACGCTAACAAATAACCGAGCAATTGGGCACGCACTGCACTGCACGTAGCTCTTTTCCAGCCAGCTCTTTTCCACCAAGAATAATGAAGATTGCTTTCAATAATTAAAAGGAAAATAAAGAGAGGGAAAGATTGAAAATAATAATAATAATAATAATAATGTTCTGCCAGTCTTAGAAGGCGACGAAAAGAACAAACCACTAATAGGGCTAACCCCCCTTTTAGTGTGATTAGTTGGTTCAGGACAGAACTAAAGAAGCCTCGGACAAGCGCCGTCATGGTCGAGGACGACGCTTGAACCCTACGCCCGCCCACGATGGTAACGACACTGCTAGCCAACTGGAAAATGATTCAAATCCAAATAGAGGTGTTTTGCAGCATATGCTTCCTGCAACCACCCTAGAAGGAAAACAAAGACAGAGGATGAGATGGTCAGATGAAGTTAATCGACACCTCATGGTCTGTTATTACCAAGCAACTAATCTAGGAACCAACACAACTGGATACAGATCACAAGTATACACAACATTTATCACCAGATACCCAGAATTAAAAATTTTAACAGAACAACGACTAGCTGATCAGATCCGTGTAATAACCAAAAATAACAGGATACCCCAGTCAGAATTAGAAAACATCAAACAACAAATTCAACAAATACTGGAACAAAATAATGTGCAATCAGAAGAAGAAGAAAATACAGTAATGGACTCAAACATCCCAGAGCAAACAAACAAAGAACAACACGCATCAATTAAACAGTCAGAGGAAAACGAAATCTTAAGACAGCCACCAGAACAAGCACAAATAGAACACGAAGTGACACACATGTTAGATATAGAAGAAAAATTTCAGCTGACATATATACAATACAAAGACACAAATACAGACATTAGACCATTCTTGCATAGACCGCCAAATAACCCACAAGTCGAAACAACAATAAAAACTATCAACACAATCATACACAACAAAATAAATGAAAACACAACTATGGAAGAGTTACAACTACTGGTTTATATAGGAGCACTCACTACACTAAATATACACACTAGGCAGAGATCACAACCAACCAACACACAGAAGAAACCCACAAAACCAGCATGGAAACACAGGCTACAGATCAGAATAGAAAAACTGAGAAAAGACATCGGGCAGCTAACACAATTTATAAGAAATGAAATGTCAGAAAAAAACGAAAAAGGTTAGGTAAAATCTCACAACAAGAAGTGATAGAGCAATCAGATGAAAAGGAGCAGAAATTACAAGCATTGGCCAAACGACTTAGAAGATACAAAAAAAGTGAAAATAGAAGGAAACAAAACCAAACATTCAACACAAACCAAAAGAAATTTTACCAGACAACAGATAACACACACATTAAAATAGACAATCCACCAAACATAACAGACATGGAACACTTCTGGAGCAACATATGGTCAAACCCGGTACAACATAACAGGCATGCACGGTGGATACAAGCAGAAACAGATACGTGCAAGATGATACCACAAATGCCTGAAGGGATAATTTTGCAACATGAAGTCACCCAAGCAATTAATTCTACTCACAATTGGAAAGCCCCTGGAAAAGATAAAATAGCAAATTTCTGGCTAAAGAAATTCACCTCAACACATTCACATCTAACTAAATTATTTAACAGTTACATTGCAGACCCACACATTCCCTGATACACTTAAACAAGGAATAACTTATCTGAAACCTAAAGATCAAGCAGACACAGCAAACCCAGCTAAATATCGCCCCATAACATGCCTACCAACAATATACAAAATATTAACTTCAGTCATTACACAGAAATTAATGACACATACGACACAGAACAAAATTATAAATGAAGAACAAAAAGGCTGTTGCAAAGGAGCAAGAGGATGTAAAGAGCAACCGATAATAGATGCATAGGTGACATATCAAGCTAAAACTAAACAAAGGTCGCTACACTACGCATACATTGATTACCAAAAAGCTTTTGATAGTGTACCCCACTCATGGTTACTACAAATATTGGAAATATACAAAGTAGATCCTAAATTGATTCAGTTCCTAAACATAGTAATGAAAAATTGGAAAACCACACTTAATATCCAAACAAATTCAAATAATATCACATCACAGCCAATACAGATTAAGCGTGGAATATACCAAGGAGACTCATTAAGTCCTTTCTGGTTCTACCTTGCTCTGAACCCACTATCCAACATGCTAAATAATACAAATTATGGATACAATATTACTGGAACATACCCACACAAAATCACACATCTGCTATACATGGATGATCTAAAACTACTGGCAGCAACAAATCAACAACTCAACCAATTACTAAAGATAACAGAAGTATTCAGCAATGATATAAATATGGATTTTGGAACAGACAAATGTAAGAAAAATAGCATAGTCAAGGGAAAACACACTAAACAAGAATATTACATATTGGATAACCATAGCGACTGCATAGAAGCGATGGAAAAAATATATGCCTATAAATATCTAGGATACAGACAAAAAATAGGAATAGATAATACAAATATTAAAGAAGAACTAAAAGAAAAATATAGACAAAGACTAACAAAAATACTGAAAACAGAATTGACAGCAAGAAACAAGACAAAAGCTATAAATACTTATGCTATACCAATATTGACCTACTCATTTGGAGTAGTGAAATGGAGTAACACAGACCTAGAAGCACTCAATACACTTACACGATCACAATGCCACAAATATAGAATACATCACATAATTCAGCAACTGAAAGATTCACATTAAGCAGAAAGGAAGGAGGAAGGGGATTTATCGACATAAAAAACCTACATTATGGACAGGTAGACAATTTAAGAAAATTCTTTATAGAACGAGCAGAAACTAGCAAAATACACAAAGCAACCACTCATATAAATACATCGGCTACACCACTGCAATTTCATAACCACTTCTACAACCCTTTAGATCACATAACATCAACAGATACGAAGAAAGTAAATCGGAAAAAGAAAACACTACATGGCAAGCACCCGTATCTAACACAGCCACACATCGATCAAGACGCATCCAACACATGGCTAAGAAAAGCCAATATATACAGTGAGACAGAAGGATTCATGATTGCAATACAGGATCAAACAATAAACACCAGGTATTTCAGCAAGCATATTATTAAAGATCCCAATACCACAACAGATAAATGCAGACTTTGTAAACAACAAATAGAAACAGTAGATCACATCACAAGCGGATGTACAATACTAGCAAATACAGAATACCCCAGAAGACATGACAATGTCGCAAAAATAATACATCAACAGCTTGCCTTACAACATAAACTTATAAAACAACATGTTCCCACATACAAGTATGCACCACAAAATGTACTGGAGAACGATGAATACAAATTATACTGGAACAGAACCATTATAACAGATAAAACAACACCACATAACAAACCTGACATCATACTCACCAATAAAAAGGAGAAATTAACACAACTAATCGAAATATCCATACCCAATACAACAAATATACAAAAGAAAACAGGAGAAAAAATTGAAAAATACATCCAACTGGCTGAGGAAGTCAAAGACATGTGGCATCAGCACAAAGTTGACATTATACCAATTATACTATCAACTACAGGAGTCATACCACACAATATTCACCAGTACATCAATGCAATACAGCTACATCCAAACTTATATATACAACTACAGAAATCTGTAATTATTGACACTTGTTCAATTACCCGAAAGTTCCTAAATGCAATGTAACATATACCGTACAGTTCAAAGGAAGTCACGCTTGATCAAGGTCCGCGTCACCTTCCATTTTTAACCAGACATAACGTCTGAGACAATAAAGAAATAATAATAATAATAATAATATTGAAAAGTGATATTTCATATTCAGAGTCCTGTTTCTGTCTCTAAGCTGATACAACGAAGAGTTTTTGAGTGTATAGCCGAGACTTTAGTTTCTGAAGATTCATATCGCAAATGTGCGAATCATTGAGAATACGGAGCAGAAGAGAGATAGTGCTACAGAAGAAGATTGAAAAAAAGGTGGACCCGTAAAATAAGGAATGAGGACGTTCGCTGCAGAATAGGTGAAGAAAGAAATGTGTGGAAAGCACTGTCAAGAAAACGGACAGTAGGGGAAGACAGAGATTGGAATACGTCCAGGAAATAATTGGGGATGTAGGGAGCACGAGCTACTCTGAGGAGAAAAGTAGGACATAGGAGCAGAATTCATGGCGGGCCGCATCAAATGAGTATAAAACTGATGACACATATAAAAATTTCCTAATTTTTCAACCGATTTCTCCTTGTGTGTGTACAAGGTCAGACAGCAAAGATCCACCTAGAATATAGCAATAAAGGGTAAATATACTGAGGTGCGGTTTTCGCTAAGCTGTAGTAGATAATATGTTAGCTCCTAAATCATGACACCAACTTTGTTTCTTTTTTAACACTTTTAGAATGAGCCGACGAAGAAGACTCCTACCACGTGACTTGTGCGGAACTTGATGAAATAGTAACAAGGTAACAGCGCTGAACACCATTGTGTTGCAGTCAGTAGGAGAGGTTCCGCGAAACTAAGCCCTACTGCGTTAAATGTAAGATAATCACGTAACACAGGTACGGTTGGTATGTGTTTACCTGCACACTTGATAGCCGTTCAATCGGTGCTCTGCTGTTGTAGCAGTCAGACAACTTGCAAGTGAAGCTGTTCAGGCTTTGACAATGTATACTACAGCCGGAAAAGTAATACAATTTTCGTTTATCGTGATTTTACACGAACACATAGGCAAATGCTGAAAGCCGGCTTTTTCACGTAAATACACTACTGGCCATTAAAATTGCTACACCAGAATAAATGCAGATGATAAACGGGTAGTCATTGGACAAATATATTATACTAGAACTGACATGTGACCACATTTTCACGCAATTTGGGTGCATAGATCCTGAGAAAAAATTACCCAGAACAACCACCTCTGGCCGCAATAACGGCCTTGACACGCCTGGGCATTGAGTCAAACAGAGCCTGGATGGCGTGTACAGGTACAGCTGCCCATGCAGCATCAACATGATAGCACAATTCATCAAGAGTAGTGACTGGCGTATTGTGACGAGCCAGTTGCTTGGCCACCATTGACCAGACGTTTTCAGTTGGTGAGATATCTGGAGAATGTGCTGGCCAGGGCAGCAGTCGAACGTTTTCTGTATCCAGAAAGGCCCGTACAGGACCTGCAACATGCGGCCTGCACACTTGATAGCCGTTCAATCGGTGCTCTGCTGTTGTAGCAGTCAGACAACTTGCAAGTGAAGCTGTTCAGGCTTTGACAATGTATACTACAGCCGGAAAAGTAATACAATTTTCGTTTATCGTGATTTTACACGAACACATAGGCAAATGCTGAAAGCCGGCTTTTTCACGTAAATACACTACTGGCCATTAAAATTGCTACACCAGAATAAATGCAGATGATAAACGGGTAGTCATTGGACAAATATATTATACTAGAACTGACATGTGACCACATTTTCACGCAATTTGGGTGCATAGATCCTGAGAAATCATTACCCAGAACAACCACCTCTGGCCGCAATAACGGCCTTGACACGCCTGGGCATTGAGTCAAACAGAGCCTGGATGGCGTGTACAGGTACAGCTGCCCATGCAGCATCAACATGATAGCACAATTCATCAAGAGTAGTGACTGGCGTATTGTGACGAGCCAGTTGCTTGGCCACCATTGACCAGACGTTTTCAGTTGGTGAGATATCTGGAGAATGTGCTGGCCAGGGCAGCAGTCGAACGTTTTCTGTATCCAGAAAGGCCCGTACAGGACCTGCAACATGCGGCCTGCACACTTGATAGCCGTTCAATCGGTGCTCTGCTGTTGTAGCAGTCAGACAACTTGCAAGTGAAGCTGTTCAGGCTTTGACAATGTATACTACAGCCGGAAAAGTAATACAATTTTCGTTTATCGTGATTTTACACGAACACATAGGCAAATGCTGAAAGCCGGCTTTTTCACGTAAATACACTACTGGCCATTAAAATTGCTACACCAGAATAAATGCAGATGATAAACGGGTAGTCATTGGACAAATATATTATACTAGAACTGACATGTGACCACATTTTCACGCAATTTGGGTGCATAGATCCTGAGAAATCATTACCCAGAACAACCACCTCTGGCCGCAATAACGGCCTTGACACGCCTGGGCATTGAGTCAAACAGAGCCTGGATGGCGTGTACAGGTACAGCTGCCCATGCAGCATCAACATGATAGCACAATTCATCAAGAGTAGTGACTGGCGTATTGTGACGAGCCAGTTGCTTGGCCACCATTGACCAGACGTTTTCAGTTGGTGAGATATCTGGAGAATGTGCTGGCCAGGGCAGCAGTCGAACGTTTTCTGTATCCAGAAAGGCCCGTACAGGACCTGCAACATGCGGCCTGCACACTTGATAGCCGTTCAATCGGTGCTCTGCTGTTGTAGCAGTCAGACAACTTGCAAGTGAAGCTGTTCAGGCTTTGACAATGTATACTACAGCCGGAAAAGTAATACAATTTTCGTTTATCGTGATTTTACACGAACACATAGGCAAATGCTGAAAGCCGGCTTTTTCACGTAAATACACTACTGGCCATTAAAATTGCTACACCAGAATAAATGCAGATGATAAACGGGTAGTCATTGGACAAATATATTATACTAGAACTGACATGTGACCACATTTTCACGCAATTTGGGTGCATAGATCCTGAGAAATCATTACCCAGAACAACCACCTCTGGCCGCAATAACGGCCTTGACACGCCTGGGCATTGAGTCAAACAGAGCCTGGATGGCGTGTACAGGTACAGCTGCCCATGCAGCATCAACATGATAGCACAATTCATCAAGAGTAGTGACTGGCGTATTGTGACGAGCCAGTTGCTTGGCCACCATTGACCAGACGTTTTCAGTTGGTGAGATATCTGGAGAATGTGCTGGCCAGGGCAGCAGTCGAACGTTTTCTGTATCCAGAAAGGCCCGTACAGGACCTGCAACATGCGGCCTGCACACTTGATAGCCGTTCAATCGGTGCTCTGCTGTTGTAGCAGTCAGACAACTTGCAAGTGAAGCTGTTCAGGCTTTGACAATGTATACTACAGCCGGAAAAGTAATACAATTTTCGTTTATCGTGATTTTACACGAACACATAGGCAAATGCTGAAAGCCGGCTTTTTCACGTAAATACACTACTGGCCATTAAAATTGCTACACCAGAATAAATGCAGATGATAAACGGGTAGTCATTGGACAAATATATTATACTAGAACTGACATGTGACCACATTTTCACGCAATTTGGGTGCATAGATCCTGAGAAATCATTACCCAGAACAACCACCTCTGGCCGCAATAACGGCCTTGACACGCCTGGGCATTGAGTCAAACAGAGCCTGGATGGCGTGTACAGGTACAGCTGCCCATGCAGCATCAACATGATAGCACAATTCATCAAGAGTAGTGACTGGCGTATTGTGACGAGCCAGTTGCTTGGCCACCATTGACCAGACGTTTTCAGTTGGTGAGATATCTGGAGAATGTGCTGGCCAGGGCAGCAGTCGAACGTTTTCTGTATCCAGAAAGGCCCGTACAGGACCTGCAACATGCGGCCGTGCATTATCCTGCTGAAATGTAGGGTTTCGCAGGGATCGAATGTAGGGTAGAGCGCCGGCCTGTGTGGCCGAGCGGTTCTAGGCGCCTCAGTCCGGAACCGCGCGACTGATACGGTCGCAGGTTCGAATCCTGCCTCGGGCGTGGATGTGTTTGATGTCCTTAGGTTAGTTAGGTTTAAGTAGTTCTAAGTTCTAAGGGACTGATGACCTCAGATGTTAAGTCCCATAGTGCTCAGAGCAATTTCGAAGGGTAGAGCCACGGGCCGTAACACATCTGAAATGAAACGTCCACTGTTCAAAGTGCCGTCAATGCGAACAAGAGGTGACCGAGACGTGTAGCCAATGGCATCCCATACCATCACGCCGGCTGATACGCCAGTATGGCGATGACGAATACACGCTTCCATTGTGCGTTCACCGCGATGTCGCCAAACACGGATGCGACCATCATGATGCTGTAAACAGAACCTGGATTCATCCGAAAAAATGACGTTTTGCCATTTGTGCACCCGGGTTCGTCGTTGAGTACACCATCGCTGGCGCTCCTGTCTGTGATACAGCGTCAAGGGTAACCGCAGTCATGGTCTCCGAGCTGATAGTCATTGCTGCTCCAAACGTCGTCGAACTGTTCGTGCAGATGGTTGATTTCTTGCAAATGTCCCCATCTGAGGACTCAGTGCTCGAGACGTGGCTGCACTATCCGTTACAGCCATGCGGATAAGATGCCTGTCATCTCGACTGCTAGTGTTACGAGGCCGTTGGGATCCAGCACGGCGTTCCGTATTACTCTCCTGAACCCAACGATTCCATATTCTGTTTACAGTCATTGGATGGCGACCAACGCGAGGAGCAATGTTGCGATACGATAAACCGCAATCTCGATAGGCGACAATCCGACCTTTATCAAAGTCGGAAACGTGATGGTACGCATTTCTCCTCCTTACACGAGGCATCACAACAACGTTTCAGCAGGCAGCGTTTCACCGGCGACAACCTTGTGTGAATGCTCTGAAAAGCTAATCATTTGCATATCACAGCATCTTCTTCCTGTCGGTTAAATTTCGCGTCTGTAGCACGTCATCTTCGTGGTGTAGCAATTTTAATGGCCAGTAGTGTATAAGTCAATAAAAGAGCAGATTGCACGAATTTTGAGCTTAACTGGTTTCATGCTACCTTTCACATTTATCGGGCAAAAAGGGAACGTTGCAGCGTCAGTATATGTCACAAAAAACGTCGTAATATGTGGAGCGCAACAAAGAACGTCTTCCCCTCGGGAAAAGCTAACTAACAAAAAAAAAAAAAAAAAATGGCTCTGAGCACTATGGGACTTAACATCTGAGGTCATCAGTCCCCTAGAACTTAGAACTACTTAGACCTAACTAACCTAAGGACATCACACACATCCATGCCAGAGGCAGGATTCGAACCTGCGACCGTAGCGGTCGCGCGGTTCCACACTGAAACGCCTAGAGCCGCACGGCCGCTCCGGCTAACTAACATTTCGCAAATGGAAGCGCTTAGGACCCCCGAGCACAAGTCGTTACTCACCCCCGTTCACACTAATGTCTATATCACTCATTTCGGTAGTCGTGCGTAAGTTACTCTCAGGGAGTAGCTCTGAAACTTCTTTTGTAAAAGAACATCTGAATATGCAGTTCAGCATTTCCGTTTTGCTTTGCTAAACACAGTTTATTTCCCTGTGCTATCCACATGTGTCTAGACAGTAGCTTTGAACCACTAACAGCCTTTACATCCAACCAGAGTTTCTTTGTGTTATGTGATCGGTCTTCTCATACGACTCTGGTACGGTCATCATTGAAGATTTCATGCGTTGTCCTTGTTATATCCAAACATTCAGCATCTATCTATATCTGTATACTTTCTTTTGCACATACACTGAAGCGACAAAGGAACTGGTATAGGCATGCGTACTCAAATACAGAGATATGAAAACAGGTAGCATACGGTGCTGCGGTCGGCAACACCTACATAAGACAACAAGTGTCTGGCGCAGTTGTTATATACGTTAATGCTGCTACAATGGCAGGATATCAGGATTTAAATGAGTTTGAACATGGGGTTATAGTCGGCGCGCGAGCTATGGGACACGGCATCTCCGAGATAGCGATGAAGTAGGGATTTTCCCGTACGATCATTTCACGAGTGTACCGTGAATATCAGGAATCCGATAAAAAACCAAATCTCCGATATCGCTGCGGTCGGGAAAAGATCCTGTAAGAACGGGGCCAACGACGAATGAAGAGATTCATTCAATGTGACAGAAATGCAAACCTGCAAATTACTGCAGATTTCAGTGTTATGCCATCAACAAGTGTCAGCGTCTGAACCATTCAACGAAACATCATGGATATTGGCTCTCGGAGCCGAAGGCCCACTCTGTACCTTTGATGACTGCACGACACAAAGCTTTACGCCTTGCCTGGGCCTGTCAATACCGACATTGGACTATTGACGACTGTAAACATGTTGCCTGGTCGGACGAGTCTCGTTTTAAATTGTATCGAGCGGATGGACGTGTACGGGTATGAATACGACCTCATGAATCCATGGACCCTGCATGTCAGCAGGGGACTGTTCAAGCAAGTGGAGGTTTTGTAATCGTGTGGGCCGTGTGCAGTTAGAGTGATACGGGGCCCCTGATACCTCTAGACACGACGCTGACAGGTGATACGTACGTAAGCATCCTGTCTGATCACCTGCATCCATTCATGTCCATTGTGCATTCCGACACAGTTGGGCAGTTCCAGCAGGACAATGCGACGCTCCACAAGTCCAGCATTGCTACAGAGTGGCTTCAGGAACACTCCTGTGAGTTTAAACATCTCCACTGGCTACCAAAGTCCCCAGACATAAACATTATTGAGCATATCTGGGATGCCTTGCAACGTGCTGTTCAGATGAAATCTCCAGCCCCTCGCACTCTTACGGATTTATGTACAGCCCTGCAGGATTCATAGTGTCAATGCCCTCCAGCGCTGTTTCAGACATTAGTCGAGTTCATGCCACGCCGTGTTGCAGCACATCTGTGTGCTTGCGGGGGTCCTACACGATAGTAGGCAGGTGTACCAGTTTTTTTGGCACTTCATTGTATTATGCGGTAGTCATTGTTTCATTATAGCTTTACCACGACTGTATACCGTGGAGGGTTCCTCCCAACACAGTTCTGCTAGGTACCTCCCTATTCAGTGGTTGCTCAGTTACATTTCTAAACTTGAACATCTATGCCTCTACAATCTCATGTCCACAGCTAAGGACTATGTTTATCTACATTACTAAACACGTAAACCTTTCAACATGTTTGTGCTTAAGTAACCACTGTTTCTACACCTGCCTCGTGGTGTCTGATAGAAGTTTCACAACGGGCGCCCTCAGAGAGGTATCCTATCTATTTGTTGTCATTAGATCTAGTATATGTCCATCACGAATAGACTATTTGTTCCAGGCAGTTTTCAGAGAAAGCATTTAGTATTTATTTCGCAGAGTGTTTTGTCCAATCTAGCACATACAAAACTGTAACTACCCTATCCGATTGTCTGCAAGTCGAGTCTTCCTCCATAATGTCGGTCAAGGACTCCGAAATTTTCATAAAATAGGTATAAGCTACTCGGAAGGACGGCTAATATACAACATGAAGAATAAAGAAGGGGAAACAATAATAATGGGCGATCAAGGTTAAAAATAGGGTAAGGCATGGAAGCAGACTTTCTCCTCCAACATTCAATCTGTATATCGAGGATGCAGTGAAGGTTATAAAAGAAAGGTTCTAAATGTCGGATTAAAATTCAGGTTGAAAGAACATCTACAGTAAGTTTTTCTTATGATGTTATTGTACTCTGTCAAAGTGAGTGAGATTTGATGAACCTGTTCAATGATCAGAATGTGGAGTGATAGTAAACTAATCAAAGACAGAAACGTCGACAAGTAGCAGATAATTAACATCAAAATCTGGGACCACCTTGTGAATTAAGTGAACGAATTCTGCAGCCGTGGAAAGGAAATGACGTGTGATGATGGGCTGCGCTAGGAGGTCATACGAAGCAGAGTATCACAGTCAAAGAAAGCACGCCTTTGAAAGGAGTCTACCAGTATAAAAAATAGACTTAATTTGAAGAATACATTTCATAGGGTGTACGCTTGGAACACAGCAGTGTATGAAAGTGAAGGAAGGAAGGGACGTAGGCTTTAACGTCCACTCGACATCGAGGTCATTAGAGACGGAGTGCAAGCTCGGATGGTATCAAGGATGGGGAAGGAAGTCGGCCGTGCTCTTTCAAAGAAACGATTCCGTCATTTGCCTGGAGCAATTGAAGGAAATCACGGGGACCCTAGATCTCTATGGCCGAACGTGGGTTTGAACCGTCGTCCTCCCGAATGCGAGTCTATTTTGTTAACCACTGTGCCACCTTGCTCGGTGTGTTTGGAAGTGATTTATGGGCTGAGGAAAAGAAAGAGAATCGAAGAGCTTGAAATGTGGTGTCACAGACAAATGTTCAGAATTAATTGACTTTGATAAGATAAGAAAATCTGTCAGAGTGCCGAAAGACCTGTCAAAATAAGACATTTCTATAAGAGAACAGTCCCTCAGAATTACTGCGATTCACATGTAAAAACTATTGCACTTCGTAAGTAAGTTATACGAGACACGTGATACACGCACACACCTCAAGGAGGGTGCAGTAATTCTGGAGAGCACATGCGCATTCGTGTTAATATTACTGAACCATCAGATTAGATTAGATTAGATTAGTACTTGTTCCATAGATCATGAATACGACACTTCGTAATAATGTGGAACGTGTCAGGTTAGTAAAAGGTGTCTATACAAGATATTACATTACACAAAATCTTACATGAAACTTAATATTTTTAATTTCTTTTTGTGGGGGTTAGGGAAATTACCCACTTATTATATCCAAAAATTCATCTAATGAGTAGAAGGAGTTGCCATTAAGAAATTCTTTTAATTTCCTTTTAAGTGCTATATGGCCATCTGTCAGACTTTTGATGCTATTAGGTAAGTGACCAAAGACTTTCGTGGCAGCATAGCCAAAGTTAGATTTAACCTTGAGTAGTGAAGATCATCCTTTCTCCTAGTGTTGTTAATATGTACGCTGCTATTACTTTTGAATTCGTTAGGATTGTTAATAACAAATTTCATAAGTGAATATATATATTGTGAGGCTACAGTGAAGATTTCCAGCTCTTTAAATAAGTGTCTGCAGGATGATCTTGGATGAGCTCTAGCAATTATTCTGATTACACGCTTTTGTGCAATGAACACTCTTTTACTCAATGATGAGTTACCCCAGAATATGATGCCACAGGAAAGCAGAGAATGAAAATAGGCATGGTAAGCTAATTTACTCAGATGTATATCGCCAAAATTTGCAATGACCCTAATAGCATAAGTAGCTGAACTCAAACGTTTCAGCAAATCCTCAGTGTGTTTTTTCCAGTTCAACCCCTCATCACTGCATACACCTAGAAATTTTGAATATTCTGCCTTAGCTACCGATTTCCGATGGAAGTCTATATTTATCAATGTTGTCATTCCATTTACTGTGTGGAACTGTGTTTTGTCAAAGTTTAATGAGAGCCCATTTGCAGAGAACCACTTAATGATTTTCTGAAAAACATCGTTTACAATTTCACCAGTTAATTCTTGTCTGTTGGGTGTGATAGCTATACTTGTATCATCGGCAAAAAGTACCAGCTTTGGGTCTTCGTGAATATAGAATGGCAAGTCATTAATATATATTAAGAACAGCAGAGGACCCAAGACCGAACCTTGCGGCATCCCATTCTTGATTGTTCCCCAGTTTGGGAAATCACCAGTTTTTTGCATATTATGTGAACTGCTTATTTCAGCTTTCTGCACTCTTCCAGTTAGGTGTGATTTAAACCATTGGAGCACTGTCCCATTCATACCAGAGTACTTGAGCTTATCTAGAAGTATTCCATGCTTTACACAATCAAAAGCCTTTGGTAGATCATAAAAAATCCCAATGGGTGACTTCTGGTTACTCAGAGCATTTAATATTTCATTAGAGAAATATATATAGCATTTTCCGTTGAAAAACCCTTTAGGAAACCAAACTGACATTTTGTTACAACTTTATTTTTACAAAGGTGTGAAGCTACTCTACAATACATTACTTTTTCAAAAATTTTGGATAAGGCAGTCAGAAGAGAGATTGGGCGGTAGTTGTTGACATCAGACGTATCCTATTTTTTATGCAGTGGTTTAACAATGGCATACTTCAGTCTATCTGGGGACATACCCTGCTTCAGAGAGCTATTACATATGTGGTTAAGAATCCCACTTATTTCTTGGGAACAAGCTTTTATTATCCTGCTGGAAATGCCATCAATTCCATGTGAGCTTTTATTCTTGAGAGAGTTTATTATCTTCCTAATTTCAGTAGGAGAGGTGGGTGGAATTTCAATTGTACCTAAAGGTGTGGGTAAGGCCTCTTCCATTAACTACCTTGCTTCTTCTAATGAACATTTAGATCCTATTTTCTCTATAACATTTAAAAAATGATTATTCAAAATGTTTTCGAGTTCTGGCTTGTTGTTTACCAAGTTTCCATTCGTTTTGATGGTGATGCCATCAACTTGTACTCTTGGTTGCCTTGTCTCCCTTGTAATAATATTCCAAATTGTTTTGATTTTGTCATCAGAGGTATTAATCTCAGACATGATGCACATGCTTCTGGGCTTTTTAATAACCTTTCTTAATGTAGCACAGTAGTTTTTATAATATTTGGCTGTTTCTGGGTCATTACTCTTTCTTATTGTTAGATACAGTTCCTTTTTGTGGTTACAAGATATTTTTATTCCTTTAGTAAGCCAAGGTTTTTTGCATGGTTTCTTATAATTTGATTGAACTACTTTCTTGGGGACACAGTTTTCCAATTCTCTGACAAGTGTATCATGAAATAATTTGTATTTTAAATTAGCATCGGGTTCCTTGTACACCTCATCCCAGTCTAACTGCTGAAGATTTTCTCTGAAATTTCTAATTGTTGAGTCAATAATTGAATGCACAACTTTGGAGGATAGTTTTGAATTACTGACTGGAGCTATGTCATATACTGTAACTAGCTGAGCATTATGATCAGAAAGCCCATTCTCAACAGGACAAGAATTTATGTTTTTAAACCTGTCTTGGTCTATAAAAGTGTTATCTATCAATGTTCTCCTGTCCTTTACTACCCGAGTAGGAAAATTAATGACAGATGTCAAATTGAAAGAACCGAGCAAGACTTCCAGGTCATTCTTCCTATTACACTCTTTCAGTGAATCAACATTGAAGTACCCACAAATAATAATTTGTTTTCCCCTATCTGACAGATAGCACAATAAGGCATCCAAGTTTTCCAGGAACTGAACCAGACACATAACTTATTTTTTCATAATGCATCATACAAATTTTTTGATTGAAACACTACAAGAGCACGACAGAGACTGAATATATACGGCAAATAACAGAGAATTTTGTGTATTTTTGACATAGTAGGTAAGTCATGGCGGGTCACCTCAAATAATTGTGTATAATGGTGACCCCTCGCTAAAAAAGTCAGGGTGGCTCAAGTTGTTCCTGATGTTGTTAATTAACCAGTTAAACATTATTACGTTAGTGAAACTTCAAAAGCCCAATAATTTTCCACACTTCTCCAGGGGTAAGTCCGCCTCGATAGCTGAGTGGTCAGCGCGGCGGGCTGTCACGCCAAGGGGCCCGGGTTAGATTCCCGGCTGGGTCGGAGATTTTCTCCGCTCAGGGTCTGGGTATTGTGTTGTCCTCATTATCATTTCATCATCACCAGTGGAAGGCAACGGGAAACCACCACTGTAATCACTTCCCTAGACGCTCATGCGGTGTACATCTCTGACAAGGCTTCCCCCATGACAAGACCTGCCGTAAGGCAGCACACAAAGTATTTTTACAGGGGTAAGTGAACTACATTGACAAAAATACAGTTACGTCATACGCGATGTTTCATCAGCGTCACATCCGGGCCTCAGTAGTGCATGTTCAACGATAATTTGCCTTATCCTGTATTTCTGTGCAGCAAGTATTTTTACAAGCCTTTTAAATCACTATTTTCCGTCTTGATAAGAGTTACCCATTCACAGAGTCTTATTCGTATTATTAATATCCACCTACTGACTGTCCCTGCTGCCTCAGGGCTTGATGCACTATCCTCCTCTCTTTCTTTTTCAAGAAGGGAGCAGGGGACGCCACTTACACTACGGCTCTATTTTTCCGAGAGTTATTTATTTCAGCCGCCCGTAACAAACTCTCGAAAGGCCACATCGAAGCGCCCCACTGCCACATCCATCCGCTTTATTTGTTCGTGGTTTTTTTTATTTTACTTTTTTTCCTTTCCATGCCAGTCGCAGAATACAAGCAGAGAAATGGAAATCGGCGATCGCTATCAGCTTTTCAGTTCCTCTCTGACAGAGATAATACTGTGTAATAACCACAGTAACCACATTAAGTGGGCTGTAATAACCGCCATATTGCCTTTCTTCGGAACTTGAATATTTTGTTCAGCCTCGGAATCAGTTCCTGTGTATGTGCCACTACCACTGCCATTTCTTCCCTATACCTGTTTGTGTCAAGTGGGTGGTCTCACATGTTCCAGTTGTAAGCTGTTTTACGACAAGTTAAAATAATAATGAACTGAAAACAGAAAGAGAGACGATTGTTGATAAAGAAAGCTAGTAGGCAAGAGCGTACTCGTATGTCATATGGAAACTCAGATTTACTTATGGTTGTAGTGCAATTTTTTTGTGTATTAGGGATAACACCTTCAGCTGTATTTATAGTTCTAAATTTATGTGCACCCGATTTCGGTGTTGCATCACACCATCTTCAGGCCCCTCTATAATACCAGGTGATCATGTGAATACTAGGTAATCATCATTCAACGTCTGATGCAGGGTCAAAAAATCGATCTCCGCTATTCTGTACCTTCTTTCTTGCTTATGGTGTGAACGGCGGCAGATCATCAACACTGTCGCTCACGCCAGATGCAAGGGAAGAGGTTCATCATTCCTTCCGTGGGATGTTTATGATAATAACTCAGTACCAGCATGATCACTTGGTATCATAGAGGAAGAGGAGTAATATAGCATTGAAATCTATAGCAATGACAATAATACCTGTAAATAAGCTGAAGGTGGCATCTGTATGACCTACAGAGTCCGCTGTCGCCCCACGATCTATCGGAAGACGGATGAATGGGGAAAGATCGGGCTCGATGTGAATGTCGACACTGAAACACTAACCCCAGAGGCGTAAAAGAATATTACAATTAAAACTAGAGTTACTCAGAATAAATACAACATAATCACACCACAGTGTAGGTGAGCCATGGCGTGGTCTACCTTGCTTCAGTGGTTATTTTTGTTCGATATCTCGCGTTAAATTGAAGCTTTGATTGCTAATGGAACTCTGGCACGAATGGTTTTGAAAGGCCAAGAACGATGGCGCTGAGGAGAGAATGAGATCGGAGAACGACTACTGCCTTGCCTAGAGAAGAGGTGAAGCCATCGCGCAACTATCTGTACGCCAAGGGTTTTGTATCCTGCCTTGTGTGAACTGCACTTGGCGCGTGTTAGGTTGGCTTAGTTCAAAGTGTGGATCGCGCATTCGACAAATGCAGTTGCTGTTTGTTAGCTATTGAAGGCACCGCTCCAGATATAGCTTGTGCAACAAGTTACTGCCGATATTAAGTGGAATGCAGCCAGCTTTGGATAGGCCTCTAAAAACAAAACTCCCCCCTCACAGGTCATGAAGGCCCAAAGGTACCGACTGCCCGCCGTGTCATACTCAGCCCACAGGCGTCACTGGATGAGGATATGGAGGGGCATGTGGTCAGCACACCGCTCCTCCGACCGTTTGTCAGATTCCGAGACCGGAGCCGCTACTTCTCAATCAAGTAGCCCCTCAGTTTGCCTCACAAGGGCTGAGTGCACTGCGCTTGCCAACAGCGCTCGGCAGACCGGATGGTCACCCATCCAAGTGCTAGCCCAGCCCGACAATGCTTAACTTCGGTGATCTGACGGGAACCGGTGTTACCACTGCGGCAAGGCCGTCGGCTGGATAGCCCTCTAAGTGTGGCTAATATATGTGTGAGTGGATATACAGCACTAGTGATGAAGGACGCAGCGGCAGTTTATTTACTGGTAAGCACTGCCCTGCTCTATATACACGAGCTAAAGCAAAACTGAGGGAAGTCTGCAATCCTAGTTACCAGACGTAGATTTAGTTTCAGTTGCTGCTTATTAACGAGACAAGAAGACCTTTCCTTAAACTTAAAGAGTGTGGTGTACCAAGTGATTTAGATATTTAATTTACCTATTTGATTTTGTTAATCAACCTTTCTAGCTCCTCCTCTTGTTACGGTCAATAAACAATCTTGGTGACTTAAATTACTTGCTTTAACTCTACTGATTACGCCAAGCTCTGGTGGTTTCAAGGTTAGAAATATTTTATTCGTGTTGCCTGGTTATTGCAAGTTCTTGACAGTTGCAGGAGTGAAGTTGTATTACTAAAATTGATGTAATGCCAAAGTGGTAGCCATAGAGGTGGTATGTACAACTGGTACAAGCCGGGGGACCTATCTAGAGTTAATGCCGCCCCGCCAACGGCGTCCCTTTTGGAAACGAAGCTCCTGATTTCCATTTTCTGTAAAAGGATTTGTCTTGCTTGCCATTTCATTGTTTATTTTTCATATGATTTAAATTTGTTCATACATTTTTGATTATCTTGGCCTTCCAAGTTATTGTAAAGCTTTACCTACAGGATTTTTTAAAAATCTGTGAAACCTTTGAAAGTTTTGGGTATCTTGTTTCTTTTTTTAAAATTCATTGTAAAGTGTTACCTATAGGATTTTGAAAAGTCATGATACCTTCCAAGGTTGAAAGTTTTGAATGTTTGGTGTTTTTCTTTTTAATTAAAAATTATGGATATATGTTTCATTGCAAAGTTTTCTTAAATTGAAATTTAAACTGTCATGGTCTGGTAATTAAAGTAAACTACAGCATTAACTAATACAAGAAATTTCAGCAAGTTGTGATTTTGAAATTACCAGTCTCTTCCTCTTAGTGCAGTAAATAAGCTCTTTTAAAATGGTAGCTAAATATTTCGTGTTCCAGCATCTCTCCTACTCCACAAGCTTGGACTGCTGTTTGGTCCAAAATAATTCATATTTCTCCACTTGATACCCTGTTTGAACCTTCGTTTTTAAAATTACAGGACCAGTTGGCTTAATACAAAATATTACACTAATTGAAAACCTGAAAACATGTCATCTGATAATACGAATAACAGCAGGTTGAAAGTGTATGACCTGTCCTTAACAAAGCTAAGCCTCAATCCTGGAATTTATTGTGATACCAGACTCAATCAGACAGTCGCCTCTAGTAGATACTGTGAAAGAATTTAACAAATGGTTCAAATGGCTCTGAGCACTATGGGATTTAATATCTGAGGTCATCAGTCCCCTAGAACTTAGAACTACTTAAACTTAACTAACCTAAGGACATCACATACATCCATGCCCGAGGCAGGATTCGAACCTATGACCATAGCGGTCGCCCGGATCCAGACTGAAGCGCCTAGAACCGCTAGGCCACAACGGCCGGCAAGAAGTTAACAACAATGTTTTATCAGTACAAACAGGAATCTGCCGTAAGACGTTCCTACAAACAATAACAATGAGACTTAACGAGCTAGGCAAGGTCACTGTGCCGAAGATGCTGCATCTTCAGTCACCTGTAGTAGATAGTGTGCAACCAGCCGCATGCTTTCAAAATACGACAAACACATAACTGAAGCAATCCACTGTGTTGAGCCACGAAATCCATAACAAGCATTTGAGACTGTTACTTGCAGGCTGCAATGATGGTGGCTTCCTCGAGCAACCCCGTGTGCAGAGCGGGCACTTGAGGTAATCACAGCACCGTCCGTGGACTCTAGGTACAGTCGCCAGGAACCGTCAAACACTGTCCTGGCCACCCTTCCCGTATTTGGTGCCACTCTGTCGGCGTCGACAGTTGCCAGCTTCCTCTCATCTCCTTTGGCGTACGTTCCCAGACGTGGCTGCACCAAGGCTCCTCAACAGACTCCAGAACAGACTGGTCGGCACCCAATAACAACCAAAGGCGCGTTCGCATGCACTCGGCGCTGTCAGACGGCAGCTGCCTACGGTCTCAGCTCCAATTTCCAACCCATTTACTGCTCACCCAGGCCAACACCGACGGCACAATCGACGCCGCTATCCTTGTGTTGCGGGTCAGCAGCCACCGGGCTCTTCCCAGGCGCACCCAAGCCATCACAGGACGGTACATTCGACGCCGCTATCATTGTGTTGCTGGTCAACAGCCACCACGCTCTTTCCAGGCGCTGGCTTCAAACTCCTAACCTAACCTAACCTAACCTAACCTAGTCCGCTGCCCGACCGCATACCAGGAAAAATGGTTCAAATGGCTCTGAGCACTATGGGACTCAACTGCTGAGGTCATTAGTCCCCTAGAACTTAGAACTATTTAAACCTAACTAACCTAAGGACATCACAAACATCCATGCCCGAGGCAGGATTCGAACCTGCGACCGTAGCGGTCTTGCGGTTCCAGACTGCAGCGCCTTTAACCGCACGGCCACTTCGGCCGGCGCATACCAGGAATCAGCCACTCTGGGACGAAGACAACAACGGAAGACGCGCCCTCTATGCATACGACGTCACTCACGATTAGTTGTTCGCCAGCTGCTGCTCTGTGACTGGTCCGCTGTGTTACACACAAAGCTCTTAACGCTGTCTCATTCACCCGCTTGTCAGCACCAATGGTACAAATCTCTTAAGAAAGACTGGCTGCGGCGCTTTTGTCACAACACGCAATGGTACAGGTCTTAGGAGATGCAGCGACTGTCTCCAGCAGGAAATGGTTTATTATTTGAGACCACTTTAATACTTCGCAGCTGCACATTTAAATCGACTCACGCTCTCGATAACGTATGACGAAATTAAGGAGCTTATTAGGTGCCTTTTCATTGACATACTGATTTCCCGCCTGGTGCCGGACGTAACCCAGCGTTCGCGATGTATGTCGGACAAGGCGACTAGTGTGACATCACAAGTTATTTGCGGGGTCCGTATTTCATAGTGGTGACGCTGTGCTTGGCTGCTTTGATGCTCCTCACGCTCTCTGCCACAGTGGGGACACACCACCCACTGAGTGAGTCGGTATTTTAACTCTGCCGCTGACTCTTGGCACAAAAAAAGAAAAAAATTTAGTATGGTAGAATTACAGTCGTGATTCGATGAGCTGCCTCATGTAGTGCAGTATTTTCTCTCACACTGCAACCTCTACTACCTGAGCGACGTAAGGTAAGTATTTTCCTTATAATACATATTCAATGACGTTTTACCAATTATAATTTGGAAACAGTTACAAAATGGTTAATCTGGATGTGTTTTATGTGGTCAAAACAAGACAGCTTCGTATAAAAATAAAAAAGGCTAATATTGTAAAAGACTTGTAACAAACATGTTGTATCATCTACTTTCCATTTTTATCTCCCAGTTGGTATCTCTTACCGAAAGGATGACTTATTGTGAAACTTTATAACATTAACCACGACAATAAGACGTTTGTAACTGTGAATTTAATGGCTCTGAGCACTATGGGACTTTATATCTGAGGTCATCAGTCCCTTAAACTTAGAACTACTTAAACCTAACTAACCTAAGGAAATCACACACATCCATACCCGAGACAGGATTCGAACCTGCGGCCGTAGCAGTCGCGTGGTTCCGGACTGAAGCGCCTGGAACCGTTCGGCCACCGCGGAAGGCTAACTGTGAATTTATAGAGTGTTAAAAGTTAAAAATAAATATTTCTTTTAGGCAGTGTGAAATTAAAAGTACTTTGTCTGGGGTTTTTGTCAGAGAAGAGTAACTGGGTAAAACGGAAATAATGATATTTTTATAAACTTAAGAGATACCGGTACGTAAACAAAAGGTTATATGTATGTTGGAACTAGTCGTCAAAATACTGTAGAAATATCTGCAGCCTAGACTACTGACTAAGTTTCAAGGATTATAAATTTTCTTAATGAAAAGAGAGGAGTAGAATGTCAGTGGTGAATAGACAAAAGAACTACAATGAGGAGAGGTAATTTAATAAATTTCTAGTGCGGAAATATAATAGGTGGAGTGGCGCTATAAGCTTAACTACGCTGTACGTTGCTTTGAAGCCGGGGCTGCCACATTACGTGCTCCTAAACATTACCAGACTATTGTTTATATGCCGGTCGCGGTGGCCGAGCGGTTCTAGGCGCTTCAGTCCGGAACCGCGCGACTGCTACTGTCGCAGGTTCGAATCTTGCCTCGGGCATGGATGTGTGTGATATCCTTAGGTTAGTTAGGTTTAAGTAGTTCTAAGTTTAAGGTACTGATGACCTCAGATGTTAAGTCCCGTAGTGCTCAGAGCCATTTGAACCATTTTTGAACTATTGTTTATGACTACTTCTCGTTCTTAATTTATGTCGTGTGCACGCAACTGTCGTTTTAAGCGGAAAATATTACAGTGCTTCCGTAAACAACACAACGTCAGGAAAGCGTCATCAGAAGTTTTTATGATATTAAGTGCATATTTGATCCACTAATACGCCGCATTTTGCCTCGTTAATGTGAATTTGTTTTTATTATACGTTTCGAATAACCGAAAAGAGAAGTATGTGATATGAAAAGATTGTTTTCGTAATCAAACATTTTTCTTAACACGGACTGACGAAGCTGATGTTTGGTCTATGTCTTCTTCCCGAAAATGATGAGAACGTATTTTGCTATATTTGGCCTGTTTCTAATCTGTCCTTCTCATACCTTTTCCCAGGGGACTTTAGGAAATCTAAAGTCAAACGGTAGAAATAAAACCACTACAGTAAAAGTAAACAGCTCAACCAAAATTCTTGTATATAAAAGAAAATATCAAGTGAACGAACTCATTTACGAATTAAATGTGCTTCCTTTACATTGTAGACTACAATCCGAATTCTTAATGCACCTGTAAATGGCGCAAGATGGCATTTTTTACACAAAAAAAAACACTTCTACTAGAAGATGCCATATCAGCTCAACAATAGCTAGCCTACGTCTCCTATAAGCTCCCATAGTTCTCTGAGTACTTACTAAGAAATATCGAATCCAAATGGAGCCTCCATCAAAAGTATAAAACATACTATATGATTCTCGTGTTACACTGCGATGCAGTCACTTAGTAGCGTGGCCTATCATTGTACGCCTCATTATCTTACACGACGTGGGAGACGAAAAATTTGCGGAACAAAAGCTACCCACATTTCTCAGTCGTTATAGTAATGTCAGACACAGAAGCTATTTACATGAAGATGTATCGTGCCCATGACCGTCAAAGATCTGCTGCTGTGGGAAGAAACTTGAAGAACCGTTTTACGTCAGGGGGCATGTACATAGCATATTGACAGCAGTATAAACTGTCATATAGACTGATTTTACACAACTGCATCATTTTTGCTGCTGCCGAAAACGAACTGCCACACGATACTGCACTATACCATACTGCGCATTTTGTTTTGGCTCCTCTGGCAACGTGCTACCTTACATTGGCATAGCAAATTCCATGTATACCAAAACTGCAGACATTACCTTGCAAACAATTTGAAAATTAATTACATAACTTAGTTTTCCCGAACTGATGATTAAAACCACCAAAACTGCAGACATTACCTTGCAAACAATTTGAAAATTAATTACATAACTTAGTTTTCCGGAACTAATGATTAAAACCTTACGGTTATCCCTCGTACAAATTCACGCACCAGTGCGTCCATTCTTATTACACATCCAAACAAACAAAAATTACAATGTTTCCTTCTATTCATGAGTAAAATCTTATTGATTTAGAGTTGAGTAAAATGAATATGACGAAGAAAAATTTTAGATGGCTTTGGTTTCTGTGCTATACAATAGGTAGCAGTAATCCACTTTAACCATTAAGAGAAAATGATAAATTAGAATCACACATCCTAACAATATTCATAGTCCACTTGGCATCTTTAATGATGTTACATTCTAAGAAATTTGAATTGATGGTAAATGTAAAAGTCCCTATTCATAACTTTTTTTTAATACACCTTAACGCGTTTCGGCCACAGCTACCATCAGAATCTGTCAGATTAACAGAACTTCACCTGAAAATGGAATGAGAAGCCTTTGCGAATCGTCACGTTCACACTACGATCTTATGGGGCAAGAAACCCGTGAAGATTATACAGCGTTGACACCCGGCGAAAACCTTCGTAGACACAATAAGGAGGCAAATTCTGAAGCCCACGTCTTTACTATTAAAAATGGTTCAAATGGCTCTGAGCACTATGGTACTTAACATCTGAGGTCATCAGTCCCCTAGAACTTAGAATTACGTAAACCTAACTAACCTAAGGACATCACAAACAACCACGCCCTAGGCAGGATTCGAACCTGCGACCGTAGCACTCGTGCTGTTCCAGACTGAAGCGCCTAGGACCACTCGGCCACACTTGCCGGCAAACTATTAAAGTATTAACAGCACTGCCAAGTACTGTATAATGCTTTGTGAAAACAGTCTCTCTGGAGGAGGACATCCGAGATAATAATCAACTACTGATTTCGTGTCGGTCTAAAATCTTGTAAATATGGAACAAGTCATCAGCTCAATCAGAATGTAGAGAGTTGGTATTTCAACAGTCCATCAAGTGTTATATAAATAGTGATTATTATATTTCAGACATGTTTACCAGCAAGTAAAAGTTAAAGAGTGTAACAGAAGTGGTAATCTAATAAAGACAAGTTTGATGTACTTACCACCAGGAAATTGCAGGCAATGAAATTAAATTTTGAAATTAAAGAGCTCGAGGACATTGGCACCATTTTGCGTCTTTCTTCAATAAAACAGCAGCTCAGATGATTCAGCAGACAACTCAAATAGTACCGTTTCCGGAAGCTGTAAATGGCTACCAGCTATCAAACATCAATCTATACAATTATTTTTTGACGACAAAGACGATGCAAATTTTCAGTACAGCAACACTGCTCAAAATTGAACAATTCTTGGGCTCAAAATTAGCTCATTCTTAGCTATTTCCACCACCTGAATTCAAAAATAACCATAATAATGACCAACAAGCTCTTTCTAAGGATATAAAATGGCATGTCTATTTTTCGATTTGCGTTTTTAGTTTGCGAATTGTTTTGTTTCTGGAGTTTTCACATCAGTCATATGAGAAAACACGACGTCCACCAGATGTTTGTTGGTTATAAACGTTATTATTGTTTTTGTGACCGTGAGTTTCACATTGTTTGAGTTGCAATTAGTGTAGAATTTATGGTTTTGCAGTACTTTTGAAGTGCAACGTTGTTAAATCAAAACGCCAATTTGCGTCACAGAAACGCACTCACTTGCTAGAACGACAATTCACAGGCGCTGCCTGAGACATAAAATACTTTTGCCCCTGTTAAAAGAGAGCTGCAATAGAGTCGCGGGTGAGAGCAGTCTCTGCCGCAGTTGCAGTCGCTCGCTGCTACAGTGTAGTTATAGTCTGTCGCTGGCACAGCGCAGTTTATAGTTATTAGTTGTTTAAGTCATGGCCAAGCGGTTCTAGGCGCTGCAATCTGGAACCGCGCGACCTCTACGGTCGCAGGTTCGAATCCTGCCTCGGGCATGGATGTGTGTATTGTCCTTAGGTTAGTTAGGTTTAAGTAGTTCAAAGTTCTAGGGGACTAATGACCTCAGAAGTTGAGTCCGATAGCGCTCAGAGCCATCTGAACCATCTGTTAAAGTCACAGTGCAGAACAAATTGTAAAATTTTATTATATTGAACTGAATAACAATTGTGATCAGCCGCAGAGCTAAATGATGCCATGGAATGAGATGACGATGAACAAATGAATAATTGTTAATATAATGGAAAATCAACAGGGTAATTAAATCAACCACCTATTGTAAGGTAAATTTTATTATTTTTATTGGCATGCGTATAGTTAAGTCACTTGTTTGAGATGTTAATATGAATTTGTTTCAATCTTTTCTTTTGTGATTCGAAAGCACCAGGTGACCCAGATTTGTAAAATATTGCACTAAGCTGTGCCATTTACCAGCATACATATAGTCAGCGTTATCCGGCGACACCATGAGGTAAGAATTTCTCAGTTTATTTCTCACGGACAGATTCAGATTAATTTTACAGGACCATGGCGTAGCGCTGCTTACGTCAAAATATATCAGTTTTTCATGAGTTAAGATTTATCAGTTTTCATACGTCAGAATTTAATCATCCAAATTTAATTATTTATATTTTTATTTATACGGGAAGGTTAGACTAATCACGAAAGAAAAGACTGAAACAAATTCGTATTAACATCTCAGACAAGTGACTTAACTACGCACATGCGGATATAAGTAATAAAATTTACCTTACAATAGATGGTTGACTTAATTACCCTGTTGATTTTTCATTATATTAACAATTATTCATTTTTTCATCATCATCTCATTCCATGGTATCATTGAGCTCTGCCGCTGATCACAATTATTATTCAGTTCCATTTAATAAAATTTTGCAATTTGTTCTGCTCTGTGACTTTAACAACTCTAACTATAAACGGAGCTGTACCAGCGACAGACTACAACTACACTGTAGCAGCGAGCGACTGCAACTGCGGCAGAGACTGATCTCACTTTCTACTCTATTGCAGGTCTCTTTTAACTGGGGCAAAGATATTTTATGTCTCAGGCAGCGCCTGTGAATTGTCGTTCTAGCAAGTGCGTAATACATTGAGATTGCATTTGCTCCAGCAGGCTGGTGAACCCCTTACAACATTCCTAGACAGGGTCCTTTCCAAGTGAATTAATTCCGAGTATCCTGTTCTTATCAAAATGACAATTTCGGCAGTGAAACACAGTCATTTTATTAACTTTGTGGAATATGAAGCTTGGTTAGTTTTCTGTACAGTAGGAAATGATTTACCCCACATAATTATTCATCTTAAAGTTTACTAAAGTGTGTTCATAAAGAAAGTTTTTCATTAAATAAGAAGCTGCCATTAAAATAATCATTGACAAAAACATAACGCGATTATAGCTGTCTATAAGTAAAAATTATAGAAAAACAGCAGCATTGTTTCACTTTGAACAGGTTTGTAAATTTTAGTGGTTTCTTTCTTTGTATAAGGTATTTTAAAGTATTTTTTTCAAGTTAGGTAGTCCTTTACAAAGCTAGTTTGACTGAGTCCCATGGGAGACTTGTTCTAAGTCCCCATGTTAACTGTTGAACTAATTTTGCATTGTTCATTATATTTAAAAAATTACTAATGGTATTTGCCATTTTCTTACTTTGGGTGTAACTATTTACAATTGATTGGAGTTCTTCAAGCCGTACCAGTTTAAGGGGCTCATAACTTGTGTGATAAATGAAAGTAAAGGCTCCTTCAGAACAGGTGTAGTAATCAATACAATCATTTATTCTGCACCAAAACTTTTTTTGTAAATAATAACTGTACTGTCCATTTGTACAAAGTAACTTCACGAGCGAATTTCTGAAGCCTATAGCAATCAGTACTGTTTCAAATCATGATCTTTCTTGTTGTAGTTAATTAAAATAATCGTAATTCATGCCATTGCCAGTCAGATTTTGTTGGTAGGTTCATATGCTCTTCTGTATTTGCCAGAGTGGTTTTTGCCAGTAGCAAGTGTTATTGTGAGACAGTGTGTACTACTGCATTTATTGGCCATTCTATGTTTTGCGTAATGGTCAGTTGTCGTGTTGCTCGCTAGGGCAAGTTTCTGTGCAACACCGAGAATAACTGTGTTAGAAAATATTAGTTAGGCTATCAAGTGAGGTTAGTTTACTTAGGTGAAGTTTATTTCCACTTTGCCATAAAACTTCATACCGCAAGTCCTAATTAGGCTGGCGACCGCATCTACACCACTGGCCATTAAAATTGCTACACCAAGAAGAAATGCAGAAGATAAAGGGGTATTCATTGGACAAATATATTATACTAGAACTGCCATGTGATTACATTTTCACGCAATTTGGGTGCATAGATCCGGAGAAATCAGTACCCAGAACAACCACCTCTGACCGTAATAACGGCCTTGATACGCCTGGGCATTGAGTCAAACAGAGCTTGGGTGGCGTGTACAGGTACAGCTGCCCTTGCAGCTTCAACACGATACCACAGTTGATCAAGAGTAGTGACTGGCGTATTGTGACGAGCCAGTTGCTCAGCCACCATTGACCAGACGTTTCCAATTGGTGAGAGATCTGGAGAATGTGCTGGCCGGGGCAGCAGTTGCATGTGGGCTTGATTAAAAATATTAATGGATAAATGCAATAATTTTAGTAGCTGTGTGACCGCTTACGCGGTCTTGTAACCGATTGGCCCTGACTAGTATTAGCACGCAATCTGACTGCATAAAATAAAAATAAAAAATGACAAGGAATTTCGATTAACACAATTGATTAATTAAGTCCCCTGCAACTATTAAAGCTAAGAAACAACAAAGCACAAGTGTAACTGTTCTGTGTGTGGTAGTGTGACTCAACGTACATGTATCTGGCTCGGTTCTTTCTCAAAACGCCAAAATATTTTCAACACCATTTACAATGAACTAATTGAAAAACCAGAAATACTATAACTGCACATAGAAACCAGAATTACAAGTCTAATACGTGAACACGAGCCAGATGCTTTGTTGACTGTACCTGTGACCAAGAGGCATTGTCATTAAAGAAATCTGTAATACCTATTTACCTCATTATATATTGACGAAAATTTTCCATTACACCAGCATCATAAATCAAAGCCTATCTTCTTTCTCAAATACACTGTGATAATTGCAACACCTTCCATCTATACATTACACCAACCGAACAGCATCTACTCTCTCGCCCAACAGAACAACAACTGCACTCTACATCCTCTGAACTACTACTGCACCAGTGGACGCGGCGGAATAATAATCTTTGGCGCAATCTCTGGCACTGTGACTCAGTGTAGCCACCTTTCATATGCCCCTCCTCCACGGGATAGAATTTGGTGGTATTTTTCGCAATCTCTGGCGCTGTGACTTAGTGTAGCCACCTTTCATATGCCCCTCCTCCGCGGGCTAGAATTTGGTGGTATTTTTGCCAGCATTGGTGGTGAAAATACCAACAAATTCGTCCAAAACACACAGACAAAAATAAAAGATGAAGATGATATTAATAAGTAAATATCACATAACTAAATAAATTCTGGCTCTGCACTGACCCTTCAATAACGTAATATATAAAACTACAGTAAGGAATACAAATGCTTGCATACATGTGATTTTACATAATAGTTTACGCAAGTATCATTTCTCAGAGTAGTTAAACAATTCAATCAATGGCACCAACAATGACGAATAGGTGCAGGTAAGAGTCTCATAACATTTCATAAACAGTTGTTTACACAATAAATCAGTTTACACAAATATTCACATAAAATCTTTTCAATAGCTCAATATACAGGTAGCACTCCACAGAGTAGTTGACAGTTCCAACAGTGGCATTCAGCAATGGTCAACAGATGCAAATAGCACTCCCATAACATTTCATAAACAGTATTTTAATAGCTCCTACAGTGGCACCCAGCAATGGCGAGCAGGTGCAGACACCAACAAGTGACATCTCATCAGTGGTTGAGCAGTTCCAACAGTGGCACCCAGCAATGGCGAGTAGGTGTGGACACCTGAACTTTTTAGGCATGTCTTGACTTCCACGTATTTTCTTTTTAATGGGGAATACTACGAACAAACGGAGGGAGTCGCCATGGGTAGCCCACTCTCACAGGTGGTAGCGA
This sequence comes from Schistocerca nitens, assembly GCF_023898315.1. Lineage (NCBI taxonomy): Eukaryota > Metazoa > Arthropoda > Insecta > Orthoptera > Acrididae > Schistocerca > Schistocerca nitens. Next base: position 29,206,408 of record NC_064614.1, read on the forward strand.
ATTTGTACATGGAGAACGTCGAGGAGGAAGCCCTGTCGTCGTCCGAATGGAAATCTACTTGCTTTTTCCGTTACGTGGACGACACGTTCGTCATCTGGCCACATGGTGTGGATAAACTCCTTCACTTCCTTACACATCTAAACTCCATACACCCCAACATCAAATTCACTATGGAGACTGAAACGGAGGGTAAATTACCTTTCCTTGACATCTTGGTCAAGAGATGGGCTGACGGCACCCTAGGTCATGGGGTGTATCGGAAGACAACACACACTGATCTTTATTTGTACACAGACAGCTGCCACCATCATTCACAGAGGAATGGGATACTTAAAACTCTAGTACATAGGGCGCGCACTATCTCTGACGCAGAGAGTCTACCCCAGGAATTGGAACATCTGAGAACTGTATTTCGAAAAAATGGGAACTCAGAGTGGCAGATTCAACGTGCTCTCCGCCCATCCACTACAGCACAACCTGTGGAGATGGATGAAATCACGAGGGAGGAGGTAGGCACTGCGTTTATTCCATATTCAGACGCACTCTCGGGGAAAATCGCCCGCATTTTGAAGAAACACCGGGTCGGAACTGTGCTTTGTCCTCCGAATAAAACTCGTTCACTGGTGGGGAGCGCCAAAGATGACCTCGGTTTGAGGAAGGCCGACGTGTACCAGATTTCGTATCAATGTGGCAAGTCGTATATTGGTCAGACGCTGCGTACCGTCGAGTATCGATGCCGTGAACACCAGAGGCACACTCGACTGATGTATCCGAGCAAGTCGGCGGTCGCTGAATATTGTTTGTCGGAAAATCACGCCATGGAGTATGACCGTACGAGGATTCTGGTACTGACGTCGAGACACTGGGACAGCGTTGTTAGAGAGGCCATCGAAATTCGCACCAATGACGACCTCATAAACCGTGACTGTGGCTATAATCTTAGCAAGGCTTGGGAACCAGCGATTGGGTTAATCAAGAGTATATCGAGCAAACGTATAGTTGTGACGACCACGGCGGACAGAGCCATCACACCGACGTCATCTCAGACGCCGTCGCAATCTGCTCCACCGCGCGACCGTGGCGCGGGGCGCGGACAGCGGAGGGTGCGCGCCGCGGGCGGAGGGTATTTAAATCGGCCGCCGCCGCAGCCGAACCCAGTTCCCTCTGAGCACCCATAGCGTACGGATCTCCGTGCCGGCACGTTCACAGGAGCTCAGTCCGTCAGTTCACCTGATGATGGCGACATGTATGATCGCCGAAATATTGTGCCCGTTGGACACTGTAGACTGGCAGTACACCCGAGGGTATTTTGATAATCAAATACGCCGGGAGAAACTCAAGAATCACATAGGAAGTAATTGTTTGCGGTCAACGGCTACCTTGTGCGGCGCACGAACTGACTGTCGCTTTGTGTATGTGCTGCCGCTAGAACACGGCGCGGTATCCCTGTATTCTCTGCGTGTTTACGTGTAACTGTTAATTTCTCAAAAGTATGTCACTCCACAAAAATTTTAACGTTCGATATATGATGTATTCCCTTAGAGCGCCGTGATTTAAGAGTTTCTACTTCAACAGTGTTATCATGAATAATTTTGCGAACCCTATATGGGCCGTTATAAAGCAGAAACAAATTTGCGACACAAGCCTTTTCCTTTGTGAGACAAACGATGAGACTTCATTAACACCTTTTGACCAACTGCCAAAGTTTTTAAACGACCAGGACGTTTAGCTGATTTCTCTCTTCTAGCAGCCGCAGGTGCAATATTTTGTAGAGCCAGGTTGACAACTTCAGAATGCCGCAGTTTCCGTGTAGGTGGAAAAGGAACGATTTTAAAAATGCGATTTGTCGGTGCTTTATTTTTTAATATCAATACAGGCGGTAAAGAAGTTGAATCATTAGGGAGTTCATTCAGAATGTTTTGAAAAATATGAAGATACTGATCCCACATTCTGTGATTATGATGACAATAAAGACGACACAATTTATTGATTTCCTTCATCCATCTCTCTGAAGCGTTAGATTGAGGGTGAAAAAGTGAAATGAAAATTGGTTTAATCTTACGACGCCGTAGAGTACGAAGCCAAATTTTAGAGCGAAACTGTGATCCATTATCTGATATAACTTTATCAACATGACCCACTTCTTTAAGAAAATGTTTGATGAAAGCATTAGATACTGGACGAGCTGTTGCTTTGCATAAAGGTGTAAAACACACATATTTTGATGTCAATTCAACTACTACCATAATGTACGCAAAACCATTAGTAGAACGAACCACTGGACCGAACAAATCGACTGCAGCCGTCTCCTTTAATTTCGCTGGAATGATAGGAAACAACGGTGCTCTGTGAGAAATAGTTGGCGGCTTAGCCTTTTGACATAATTTGCATTTAGCAAGAACACATCGAATACGTTTTTCCATATTACTGAAGTAGCAATTTTCTCGCAATTTATGAAAGCATTTTCTGGGACCAAAGTGTGCATAACTGAAATGTGTATACCAAATCAATTTATTAACCCACTCATCAGGAATTCAAACTAACCAGACAGAGTTGTCAACCGATTTTCGTTTAAAAGAATATCATTGCGAAGTAAATAATACTGTCTAATCGCTACGCTTTCCTTTGTCATAAGGCTGGTATCTATTGTCCTGTCTTTCGTCTGTCATTTCCAAAATTACCGCTATAACGTCCGTTCCGATCATTATCCCTTTTCTCTGAAAATCTATTGTGATTACCGTTACTGAAAAATTACAAGAAGTTCCGTCGTCGTTGTCATACTCAAGTTCTTGTGGCAAAGTCTTAAAAGATTCAATGTCGTCTTTACATCTTCCGGCTAAAGCTACGTGTCTTATCGATTGTGGCAGCTTACGAATTAATTCAATCGGGCTATAAGGGTTGGAAAGGAATTGATTCTTTCGAATTATGTCTTCAAAGTATTCTGCCGGCGTGCGGAACTCAGACTGTTTAAAATTACGCTGCGTAATAAGACTATGTTTGACTCTGTCTTGCGCGTTTTCGGACCAATATGCCGATAGAAATGCATGATAAAAATCATTTAAATTATTACAATCTCTAATAAGTGCGCGCATGCGCGTCGTCGGTTCGTTTTCTAAATATCCACACATAAATTCCAGTTTGTGACTTAGTGGCCAATTTGGCGGAAGTGCGTACATAAATTGATCTAACCATGAACATGGGTGTATATCATTATTAGAATTGCGAAAGATCTTAAATTTCTGAACAGTTAAACAGTGTTTATAGTCAAAGTTTTCGCCTCGTGGCGACAAAGACCTACCGCGTCTGTCCCAGTCCGAATGTCGATTATTGTCAAGTTCGCGAGCCTGACGCTCTATTGTTGCATCTCGTAAATGAAATAAATTATTTTCTTCAAAACCCGCTGCTATCGGTAATTCTAAATTTCTTCTACTGTCTTTTCCTACGATTTCGCTTTCAATTTGTTTAACTTGCTTTCGTAACGCCTCAAATTCCCTTTTAACGCGTTCATTAAATTTTCCCTGATTTTCAACATGTTTATTTATATTCTGGTACTCTTCTGTTTCTGCAAATGGCAATCGAGCTGTATCATCTGAATCTCTGTCCCCATTTAAACTAAGACTTGTCAATTTATCTAAAATCTCCTCAACTCTTTCCAAAAAGTCACCTATTTGTTCTTTCTGTTTATTTACGTCTTCTTTAAGTGTCGCGACTCGGGTTTCATTATTGACACATTTAGTAGTTAACATTTCATATTGTTGTGTTAGGTTATTCATTCTGTCATTTGGTACGATTTCCTCGATTCTTTCAAATATTTCTTCCTTATCGCGAGCACGCTGTAAATTTAACTCTGAAAATTTTTGTACTATCACGCGATCTCTTCCTTCCTGTTCTCTATCCTGTTCCTTTTGTCTAATTTCTATTGAAGTTAATCTATTATTGTGAGCATTCAAAATCGGTTGTACTTCTTCTCTAATTTCTTTCTTTAATTCATCTTTCATGTTTTTAAAACATGTCCCCATTCGAGAGTCTAACCGTGTTTACATTATCGACATATCAGTTTTAATTGTTCCTATTTGTTATCCCAAATTTAATATTGCACTCATCAACTGCTCCCTGTTAACTGGTTCGAAATTCTTTTCGTCCCTAACATTTCCTGTAAAACTAACTTCCTCCGTCATAGCTGTAAGGCTATCTGGGTTAGATACTATTCCAGAATCTTCTGTCGTTGATCTCGTATTCTGAAAATTTTTTGATTGTGAAAAATTTTGAACTGGTTCCAGACTTTTTTCCCGGCTTATGACATTGTTTTCTACTTCATTATTCATCATACTGTTCTCCTGTGTTGGCGAGTTCGCCATGTTAACAATTTCGTTATTCTGACTATCAATCATTTTTGCCTTTTTCATCAATCGCGTAATCATTTACAAAACATACAAAACTCATCACTATACGCACAATATAACACTTTATCACCAGAATACCATCCACACGAAATGCTTCCCGACAAACACAATTAACGAACAATTAAAACTTTCACAATTGGACAAAATTGTTAAACCTGTATACGACTCATCAAAAATTAAATTCTACAAAAATACCATCAGAAGAATGACAAGACAACTACAAATGTTCAATTACAAAATCTATACGTGCAATATAGACTACAATTACCAAACTACAAATTACTAAAACAACACTACTGTCTGCTATATTTGCTATCAACAGAATTCCCAGGGACGATACTGGCAGGGTCGCCACGTGCATGGGTGCTTAATTAAAAATATTAATGAATAAATGCAATAATTTTAGTAGCTGTGTGACCGGTTACGAAGTCTTGCAACCGATTGGCCCTGACTAGTATTAGCACGCAATCTGACTGCATAAAATAAAAATAAAGAATGACAAGGAATTTCCATTAACACAATTGATTAATTAAGTCCGCTGCAACTATTAAAGCTAAGAAACAACAAAGCACAAGTGTAACTGTTCTGTGTGTGGTAGTGTGACTCAACGTACATGTATCTGGCTCGGTTCTTTCTCAAAACCCCAAAATATTTTCAACACCATTTACAATGAACTAATTAAAAAACCAGAAATACTATAACTGCACATAGAAACCAGAATTACAAGTCTAATACGTGAACACGAGCCAGATGCTTTGTTGACTGTACCTGTGACCAAGAGGCATTGTCATTAAAGATATCTGTAATACCTTTTTACCTCATTATATATTGACGAAAATTTTCCATTACACCAGCATCATAAATCAAAGCCCATCTCCTTTCTCAAATACACTTTGATAATTGCAACATCTTCCATCTATACATTACACCAACCGAATAGCATCTACTCTCTCGCCCAACAGAACAACAACTGCACTCTACATCCTCTGAACTACTACTGCACCAGTGGAGGCAGCGGAATAATAATCTTTGGCGCAATCTCTGTCGCTGTGACTCGGTGTAGCCACCTTTCACAGTCGAACATTTTCTGTATCCAGAAAGGCCCGTACTGCATCTGCAACATGCGGTCGTGCATTATCCTGCTGAAATGTAGAGTTTCTCAGGGATCGAATGAAGGGCAGAGCCACGGGTCGTAACACATCTGAAATGTAACGTCCACTGTTCAAAGTGCTGTCAATGCGAACAAGAGGTGACCGAGACGTGTAACCAATGGCACCCGATACCATCACGCCGGGTGATACGCCTGTATGGCGATGACGAATACACGCTTCCAATGTACATTCACAGAGATGTCGCCTAACACGGATGCGACCATCATGGTGCTGTAAACAGAACCTGGATTCATCCGAAAAAATGACGTTTTGCCATTCGTGCACCCAGGTTCGTACACCATCGCAGGCGCTCCTGTCGGTGATACAGCGTCAAGGGTAACCGCAGCCATGGTCTCCGAGCTGATAGTCCATGCTGCTGCAAACGTCGTCGAACTGTTCGTGCTGATGGTTGTTGTCTTGCAAACGTCCCCATCTGTGAACTCGGGGAACGAGACATAGCTGCACGATCCGTTACATCCATGCGGATAAGATGCCTGTCATCTCGACTGCTAGTGATACGAGGCCGTTGGGATCCAGCACGGCGTTCTGTATTACCCTCCTGAACACACCGATTCCATATTCTGCTAACAGTCGTTGGATCTCGACCAACGCGAGCAGCAATGTCCCGATACGATAAACCGCAATCGCGATACGCTACAATCTTACCTTTATCAAAGTGGGAAACGTGATGGTACGCATTTCTCCTCCTTACACGAGGCATCACAACATCTTTTCACCAGGCAACGCCGGTCAACTGCTGTTTGTGTATGAGAAATCGGTTGTAAACTTTCCTCATGTCAGCACGTTGTAGGTGTCTCCACCGGCGCCAACCTTGTGTGAATCCTCTGAAAAGCTAATCACTTGCATATCACAGCATCTTCGTCATGTCGGTTAAATTTCGCGTCTGTAGCACGTCATCTTCGTGCCGTAGCAATTTTAATGGCCAATAGTGTATATATAACTACAGTTTAGTTTCGTATTAGTAGAGCGCAGGTTCAAAACCCGTTTGCTTTGCTGTCGTTATTGTTTCACTTCGTGATTACGAATTTGTAGTCAGATTTCTTGTCATTATTTACAGTAACGGTCTGGCTAAACCCTTCACAAAAAGTTAACATTAACGGTCATTGCCAGTTTGATAAGTCCGGTAGTGTTACAAAGTCCCATCAGAAGATAAATATAGTGGCCGATCAAACACATTATCAAAGAGGTGTAAGAATCCACCTTTCAACTTTTCTCACAGTCCGTGATTGCTTGGAGCATTGTCTGTTCTCTTCAGCGACAGAACATCGTCAGAATTCCGCGTATATATACCACCTTCCAGCCTTCTGCTGATGCCCTTGCACCTGGTTCGCCTACAGCAGGCGCTGCGAACCGCCTAGCCGTGACGTGTCCTCAGGCCTAGGGCAACCCTGCTTCGCATAGACATTCTCCTCTCCTTGCTCTAAGTCTAGGTGACCGATTATCACGCCTACTTGTGCATAACGTTACACACTTCCACTTGATGTGGCACATTAGCTCGCTAACCTGGCACATTAAGTCCACCAAATTTTACTTACTTACGTCACACAATAAATACATACAGGGTGTTTCAAAAATGACCGGTATATTTGAAACGGCAATAAAAACTAAACGAGCAGCGATAGAAATACACCGTTTGTTGCAATATGCTTGGGACAACAGTACATTTTCAGGCAAACAAACTTTCGAAATTACAGTAGTTACAATTTTCAACAATAGATGGCGCTGCGGTCTGGGAAACTCTATAGTACGATATTTTCCACATATCCACCATGCGTAGCAATAATATGGCGTAGTCTCTGAATGAAATTACCCGAAACCTTTGACAACGTGTCTGGCGGAATGGCTTCACATGCAGATGAGATGTACTGCTTCAGCTGTTCAATTGTTTCTGGATTCTGGCGGTACACCTGGTCTTTCAAGTGTCCCCACAGAAAGAAGTCACAGGGGTTCATGTCTGGCGAATAGGGAGGCCAATCCACGCCGCCTCCTGTATGTTTCGGATAGCCCAAAGCAATCACACGATCATCGAAATATTCATTCAGGAAATTAAAGACGTCGGCCGTGCGATGTGGCCGGGCACCATCTTGCATAAACCACGAGGTGTTGGCAGTGTCGTCTAAGGCAGTTTGTACCGCCACAAATTCACGAAGAATGTCCAGATAGCGTGATGCAGTAATCGTTTCGGATCTGAAAAATGGGCCAATGATTCCTTTGGAAGAAATGGCGGCCCAGACCGGTACTTTTTGAGGATGCAGGGACGATGGGACTGCAACATGGGGCTTTTCGGTTCCCCATATGCGCCAGTTCTGTTTATTGACGAAGCCGTCCAGGTAAAAATAAGCTTCGTCAGTAAACCAAATGCTGCCCACATGCATATCGCCGTCATCAATCCTGTGAACTATATCGTTAGCGAATGTCTCTCGTGCAGCAATGGTAGCGGCGCTGAGGGGTTGCCGCGTTTGAATTTTGTATGGATAGAGGTGTAAACTCTGGCGCATGAGACGATACGTGGACGTTGGCGTCATTTGGACCGCAGCTGCAACACGGCGAACGGAAACCCGAGGCCGCTGTTGGATCACCTGCTGCACTAGCTGCGCGTTGCCCTCTGTGGTTGCCGTACGCGGTCGCCCTACCTTTCCAGCACGTTCATCCGTCACGTTCCCAGTCCGTTGAAATTTTTCAAACAGATCCTTTATTGTATCGCTTTTCGGTCCTTTGGTTACATTAAACCTCCGTTGAAAACTTCGTCTTGTTGCAACAACACTGTGTTCTAGGCGGTGGAATTCCAACACCAGAAAAATCCTCTGTTCTTAGGAATAAACCATGTTGTCTACAGCACACTTGCACGTTGTGAACAGCACACGCTTACAGCAGAAAGACGACTTACAGAATGGCGCACCCACGGACTGCATTGTCTTCTATATCTTTCACATCACTTGCAGCGCCATCTGTTGTTGAAAATTGTAACTACTGTAATTTCGAAAGTTTGTCCGCCTGAAAATGTACTGTTGTCCCAAGCATATTGCAACAAACGGTGTATTTCTATCGCTGCTCGTTTAGTTGTTATTGCCGTTTCAAATATACCGGTCATTTTTGAAACACCCTGTACATAACGTAACTTTTGTGTTATAACGACATTGTAAGTATCTTTGTGGTGGCGTCTGAAACAGCACATCCTAGGATATGTCATGACATATTATCAGCTTAAATTTACTAAATGTAACACGAATTATATAAATTATGGCATATTAATTAAATGCCAAAGTAAATAGAAAACTTTAATTTAAGGAATCTTTCGGCTCAGTTCTATTTTTGGAGCATTTGAAATCACATTCTATTTTGAGCATTTCTTCGTAGCACTTCATTACCTCAGACGCAGCGCACTGTCGGCGTTCTGGCGCAGAAGTGATCTCCGCAGAAATTCACGATCCCTTTCGCCACGTACTACGGCGAAACGTGCGTCAATCCACAGTTACCGTCCTTGCTGAAGGGTGATAGCTGTCAAAATACGGCTGTGGTATATTTACCAATAATCATATGACTTCCCCAATCCCCATAGATCAGGCACCGAAAGCCATCCCCGGCATAATCGATACATTCACAAACAGGATAGGAAGAAAGAACGCTGTCCATGTTCTCGTTAGAAAACATCCCTTTCATGTTATGAAATTTGTTCGACACTGTAAATCAAATAACATTTTATTAGCTCTCTACAAATGAACTGTATATAATTCGAAACCTTAAAACTAATACTACATTGTGCAGAAATCGCCCATTTAACTCTCCTTTCGACTCAGCAGATAACTGCATTCTCAACTGGCGTATCCTATCTGCGTAATGAAACACTTATCCCTGGAATAGTATTACGTAGTTGTCTCCAAAATTTTACATACAAATCTATTCAAAACTTCCCAAGATAACATACATTGTATGATTAACCCACGTAATATAACCCCGAAAACGTAGCTCATACTTTGCATGTAACTTCATGTTTCACTCGCACAAGCAATTAAAATTTTAATGAGGTCTAATGACCTCCGCGCACGAAATATCGTGCATACTGTAATTACGATTAAGCTACATATATTACACGAGAAGCCCATCCTAGATATTAAAAGTAACACAAATAAATAACCCTGTGAAATTCCCCCCTCCTCCAATCTTGCGCACAGTTCAATTTATTCTTCTCCCAAATAACGAAATTAATTATGTTCTGCCGACCTCCGCCCACCAAGATCTCGACTTCTCCTTGCACTAAGTGGTGCCTCCAAACATCTTAAATTCACCGTTTTTACTCTTTATGCAAGCAACATAACATTGCAAAATTTTTACACGCTGCACATGAAATTACACTTACACACTGTATTTATACACACCCCATTCTTCACCCACAATGTGCAGCTCTGTCACTGTGGCCTCTTATGGCATTTTCCTCCTCAGTGAGAGTATCTTTTGAATCTCACTCTTTTCCGCTTATTCACCTGGTCAGATTCGAGTGCCCTTTCCTCTTTCACCAACGGAATCCAATGTTTATAGGCAAAATTTTTGATTACCGCAGGAACACCATTTTTTGTTTTGAGAGTCGCACACTTTCATTTATCGTTAACCAAAATCATTTCACTTACAGGCTGCATATTTTTAATTTCACCACTTTCGAAACATTGATCCCTCAAAATATCATTTTCGTCGTTCCTTCCTTTTTCCTCTGTATTCATCGTACGCATTATAGCTTCATATGAATCCACAATCTCATTTTTACCATCAAACTATTTGTTAAACGCTTCCTTCGTCCTGGTTTCATACTTCCTCACTTCAAGACCTCTTGCTAATTTATGTTTATCCGGCACCCACCAGTGACGCAGTAATGACTTCAGTATTTTTCCGTACCATTTCCAACCATTAATAGAATATTGACTTTCTTCCTTGCAGTACCGTTCTGTACTAACACAATATTCTACACAATTTTTTCCTCTTTACTCATTCCTGTATTCTCCTGATTACCTCTAAAACATCTGCAGCATTTGAATCATCCTCTAAATGTGTCGTTTCTTCGACCACGTTACCGTCAAATACATTGTTCCCTTCCTCTGAAATAAAGATATCAGAAGCCGCAACATTCTCACAATTTACCACGTAACTTTAAACTTAATCTCTCTTATATACTCACTTATTTCCGTCCAATCATTACAAACTTTATCTCAATTAACTCCATTAACATCGCCGATAACTCATAAGATTCATTACTTAAAATATCCTTTACATCCGTCGATATATTATGGAAATCACCACCAACGCCTCCACCAACCTCCTTCGGTACACTATACAAAACGCCGTTACTGCATCATTGCAATTAGAGTTCACAGAACACACGAACTGCGCCAGACTCGGATCTAGCTGTGTCTCCGTTACATTTTCTCTACTCTCAGACGCCTCCGAAACTTTATGCTTTAACATACCGTCTAAAGCATTTTCGCATTCATCCTTCCACATCCACCCGTAATTCATGCTTTCATCAAGAGTCATCGGTTCACTTCCATCAATAGAAATAAATGCACAAATTCCTTCCTTCGAAATGTCTAAATCAGTAGCGTCGACCTTCGCAACTTCAGCAACTGAACATCACCTTTACTTCCCTTTAACAATAAATCATCCACTTTCGTCAATACACCACAAAATTCATCTCCAGCTGACTGGACTACGGCATCGCCGCCTTCACAGATATCCTCACATCTTTCCGTAGATACAAAATCGTCCATATTACTTTCACCTGTATTACTAGAATTTTTGCTATTAATTCGTGTCGCATTAGAAGTCGTCATACATTCCACCTCTATCAAATTTAGATCCTCGTCTGCCTCTGTTTTGATCGCAGAATATTTCAACATACTTACATTCATTCCATTATGCACTTTGCACGGTTCTTTCGCGTTGTCGTCAATACGGTACCAGAACTTATAAGTTCTATCACTGTAAAGACGGAAGATCTGCGATTCGGAATGTCAGAACTGTGTAGTAATTAGCGGCAGGAACACCACCACAAAATCAGGCAGCACCAACACTCCAAACCATCGTCTCTCGGAGAGAGAAGTAGCGAACTATTTTTCTCCGAATCATACAGTTTTGGGGAAAAGCAGTGAGAATAATTACTTTTGGAAACCTTTTATCAGACAAAGCCTGTTATAACAATAAACTGTTTCGCTTAATAAAACGGCCGCCAGCCCAAATCGCCCACAGTGTCTACACAAAAAGATGAAGTCAGTTTTAGACACTGAATAAATAGCTACTTTCACTTACTACAGTCACTTGGAGTAAGTACTATTAATCCCACTTTCTGTTACTTATGGAATTTATCACTATACTTCAGTAATTATTTAAAGAAGACACACATAGGTTTCAACAAGGATACAAAAAAAATGAAACTTACAGCTATCATTCATATGACGAAAACTATTATTTAACACGACTAAATTTCATTTCTTTAGGACTGTTATTTGTTAACGTTTTGCTAATACCAATATTTGTCTGGCTTTCTTTGACATGGAGAAGCAACACGAACAATTACTGTTAACATTGTTGCAGTTAAACAATTATGTTACTTTACTTTCAGAAATACTATTTGAAACTTATCCTCATGGTCACGCAAAGCGGTGGCCCTTAAACTGATACGTGCAAACTTTAGTATTTAATAATGATTTTCAGAATTTACTACCAAATCAGTTCTCTTGCCAGTAATTTACTATTATTCAAGCTTCAATACACATCAGGATACTCGGAAGAAATTCGTTTAGGTAAGGAACCTACTGAGGTACATGACATAGGAAAATCACGGTTAAACACAAAGGTACATTAACACTTATATTCCACTGACTGAAGATGGATGGTTCATACTGTGATACACTTCTAAATAAAGTACTTTGCCTGTTACTGGTGTCGAAGATGGCGTAAGGCGGTGCTGCGTAGTAACATTGCGCAGGTACGGCTCTTGATTTACATAGCTCTGTCTTCCTCTTGGTGGCGACGATAAAATTGCAAATTTCTGAGCTATTAAATTATTGCCGTACTGCGCCAATCATGTAGAACACGTCCGAGGCCAAAACCCAGTCTTGCAGGTAAATTCGTGGCCTCTAGTGTTTGACCAACGTAATGCGTGTTCACCACTTGCAGGGCAGCTACCGACTGTCTGAGCCACTTGCGCGCCCAATCCCACTCGCGCGTCCCACCACCTTTTCCATTCCACCACAGAACGGAGTTCCGTTCTACCTATGATCCCTACACCTTTTCAATTTACACTTCTGCTTACAAAAACCCTAAGTATGAACCATCTACGATCGCATGACAGCATATACATACAAAATTGACATAATTAATTACCGTTGTAATTGAAATATTACATAATTATTTACAAAATGTGTTTTAATACATTTATTACACCTACGTCAAAGAGGTTATTTTAAATAGATAAACTACACTTAACAAAAGCTTACTCTCGTTATAGTATTTGCTTCATTTTTCAAAATTATTATGGAACAAAAAAATTTTTTAAAAATACAGATTAATGGCAATATTATATTTACAAAAGCATTACAACTTCCCTATTACAAAATAAATTTTTGAGCCCCATATCTCCATTATCAAAGAGCTCTACACATTTAAGGCACTTCTTGCACCCTCTTTATGGTTACACCACTTAAAATTATTCCTCGTATTCGCAGTGCGAATATGGGCAATAGTCAACTGTATAATGGAATGACTACAATGAAAATTTGCGCCGTACGTGTACTCGAACCCGGATTTGCCGCTTATCGCGTGATGTGGCCTATCATTTGCCTATTCCAGCACGAATCACGGCCAGATGCGTACTTCCAGTCATCAACCTTGTGTCCACAACCTGTACTCGTACATCCATTATGTATATTCCCGTTCAAGAAGACATTTTACCTGAAAGTCGCTTGCCGTGTCAGAGGATAAAAACGGTATTGTAGTGCGTATGTTATTCAGAATTATGATGCAATGTTCCTTCGGACATCCATACATGCATCGTAGTTGTGTATAACACAGGCACTGTAGTATCGTTTGTTTGCCGAATTTTTGACATCCACAGAATTTTTAAAATAGCATATCCTTTTTATTTCGCCATCCGTGGATCTGAGATGTGGCTGTCTGTAGTTTCCCAACTTCTTGTTCTGACGTTGCATTTCGTAACTCTCCTGCCCCTCAAATCTTCGTTCCCGGTTTTGACTTTTATTGTCAGAATTCCCATTTCCATTTCTCCTTTCAAAATTATTGTTACCATTGTCGTAATATCTAGTTTGGTGATTATTATAATTCCCACTCTGGTACCAATTTCTCTGCCTACTGTGTCAGCTATGTGGCTTGAATTTCAGCGCCTGTTCAAGTCTCTCAATAAAATCTAAAAATTAATCAATGAAATTTTTCGAACTGTCGACAAAACCTCATTGTAAAAATTGCGGTGGTCACCTCTTAAGCGACGTGCCTTCGGTTAAGACACCCTGAGGACGATTTATACGCGTCAAATTAACTAGTTCACGCACTCAAAAATTCTGCATAGTTCCAATTATGTTTCTGAAATTTGGTCTGTTTAGAAACCCATTCTGAAGCCGTGTTTGATTTTATTCACTCGAGAATTTGATTGGGAAACACCTTCCAGACACAGGCTTTGAATGAAGCACTCACTAAATTTGCACATGATTGTGAGTTCCCCTCAAGATGTCTTTCCGCGAATTTAGTTTTTGCCCTCCCAACATTCCTGTCACAAAAACAGCTCTACATGCAGCTATAAAATCAACTGGTTGGCATTTTCCACCATTTGCAAAACACTTTGTCATTCCTGGATTACCAGTGGAACATCTATGACAGTTGACGCTTGGTTTGCTGCTAAAGAATTTACTTCTGTCCTCATATCTTTAAACTGCTGTCTATACTGCACAACTTCTTTACGTAATCCTTATTCAAAATTTTCTCTATTTTTAAGCACCTTATTTTCACATTCTACTACTCACAAGCGAAACTCCCCATCACACCCCCTCAGATTCAGTGGCAAGATGGTTCACTGGATAGCCCGTCAAAAACTGAACACAGATCAAGCATGAAAACAGGAAGAAGGTTACCTGAACTGTGAACAGAAGTAAAATAGAAACATTGAACGGTCCAAGGCCAGGAGAGCAATATGGGGCAGTCTGACAGTGCACTGGCGTTGTGGTTAGTACCTCCTGGTTCAAACCCTTCACTGCTTCCTAACGAGAAGTTTTCAGACAATTCCGAAAACTACGCATTTTTCAAATGACATCACTAATTAGGTTGCAGAATACATATCGCCAAATGGTAAGAAAATGGGTGAGAGCATTTAAAGATGGCCGGACAAATGTGCATGATGAACAACAGAGCGGGCGTCCTTCGGTCGTTAATGAAAGTTTGGTTCTGAAAGTGGACAATAAGGTGAGAGAAAACAGACGCTTTATGATTTCCTCCTTGCGGGATGACTTTCCTAATGTTTCTCGTAGTGTTTTGTATGGCATTGTGACCGAGCACTTGAATTTCCAAAAATTGTGCGCACGTTGGGTACCGAAAATGTTGACGGATGTGCACAAAACCAAACGTTTAGACAGTGCATTGACTTTCCTTGAGCGGTACCGCAACGACGGGGATGATTTCTTAAGCCAAATTGTTACGGGCGATGAAACATGGGTGGCCTACGTCACACCAGAATCAAAGCAACAGTCTATGGAAGTTGTGCAAGGGCATCGTTTTGCTGAAAGACAATGCCCGTTCTCATGTGGCGAATCAGACCAAAGATCTCATCACATCTTTCCGATGGGAAACTCTAGATCATCCTCCGTACAGCCCCCATCTTGCGCCCAGTGACTACCATCTGTTCCTGCACTTGAAGAAACACCTGGGCGGTCAGCGTCTTCAAGACGATGACAAAGTCAAAGCAGTGGTGATGCAATGGTTAACAAGTTAGGCGGCAGACTTCTATGAGGAGGGTCTTCAAAAACTGGTACAGCGTTATGACAAGTGCCTCAATATTGACGGAAATTATGTAGAAAAGTAGATTAAGGTACAGGCTTTCGTGTAAAAATAAAATCATGGGGTAATCTTAGCACTTCTTTTTTTTAATTTCAAAACGGTACTTACCTAAAAAACACGCCTCGTATAGTAAAGGACATATGACGAGAAAACTGAAAATGAAAACGTTACACAAAACCACGAAACCAGACAGAAAGAGTCGTGTCCCAGCCACGGAAAGTGTGACATTACAAGTCGTGGTTGATAAATCGTAGATTATGAGGGCAGAGACACTGACGCTGGAAGGCGAAAGAACCTCGGCGACAGCGGTGACAGGTAAGAGATGTAATGGCGGTGAAGGTAATAACTGGCTGATGAAGGCAAATAAGACGATGGCTGGAAGCGAGGGCGATGACTGGTGATATTGGCTGTGACGTAGATGACACACAGAGGCGAGTAAACTCTTCCCCGTCCAGATTTCGACCTTGAGAGTAACCCAGACAACAGTTTCCCCTATGGGAAGTTGCAACGCTTACCTGATTGGCCAGTGTATCACAGACCGTCTCCTTATGTAGATTTCAACGGCGGGCAGTTGACTCTCGCAAGGACTGCTCCACAACAGTTAAACAGACGCCCAGCCTATTGTTTACGTTGCTAGCAATTCGCCCCCGGCGCCTATCGCTGCCCCACGCGATTCAGACAGTCGCCTCTGCCGTCATATTGTTTTAAAGGCTCGTTGCCCAGTAGCGCTGAGGGCAAAACCCTTATCTCGATTAACGCGATTCATCGACGTATCTCGAGTGCCAGCCCCAGAAGCCACTGGTTGAACAAACAGCAAATGTTGTTGTTGTTGTGGTGGTCTTCAGTCCTGAGACTGGTTTGATGCAGCTCTCCATGCTACTCTATCCTGTCCAAGCTTCTTCATCTCCCAGTACCTACTGCAAGCTACATCCTTCTGAATCTGCTTAGTGTATTCATCTCTTGGTCTCCCCCTACGATTTTTACCCTCCACGCTGCCCTCCAATACTAAATTGGTGATCCCTTGATGCCTCAGAACATGTCCTACCAACGGATCCCTTCTTCTGGTCAAGTAGTGCCACAAACTCCTCTTCTCTCCAATCCTATTCAGTACCTCCTCATTAGTTATGTGATCTACCCATCTAATCTTCAGCATTCTTCTGTAGCACCACATTTCGAAAGCTTCTATTCTCTTCTTGTCCAAACTATTTACCGTCCATGTTTCACTCCCTTACATGGCTACACTCCATACAAATACTTTCAGAAATGACTTCCTGACACTTAAATCTATATTCGATGATAACAAATTTCTCTTCTTCAGAAACGCTTTCCTTGCCATTGCCAGTCTACATTTTATATCCTCTCTACTTCTACCATCATCAGTTATTTTGCTCCCCAAATAGCAAAACTCCTTTACTACTTTAAGTGTCTCATTTCCTAATCTAATACCCTCAACATCACCCGACTTAATTCGACTACATTCCATTATCCTCGTTTTGCTTTTGTTGATGTTCATCTTATATCCTCCCTTCAAGACACCATCCATTCCGTTCAACTGCTCTTCCAAGTCCTTTGCTGTCACTGATAGAATTACAATGTCATCGGCGAACCTCAAGGTTTTTATTTCTTCTCCATGGATTTTAATACCTATTCCGAATTTTTCTTTTGTTTCCTTTACTGCTTGCTCAATATACAGATTGAATAACATCGGGGAGAGGCTACAACCCTGTCTTACTCCCTTCCCAATCACTGCTTCCCTTTCATGTCCCTCGACTCTTATAACTGCCATCTGGTTTCTGTACAAATTGTAAATAGCCTTTCCCTCCCTGTATTTTACCCCAGCCACCTTTAGAATTTGAAAGAGAGTAGGCCGGCCGCGGTGGTCTCGCGGTTCTAGGCGCGCAGTCCGGAACCGTGGGACTGCTACGGTCGCAGGTTCGAATCCTGCCTCGGGCGTGGATGTGTGTGATGGCCTTAGGTTAGTTAGGTTTAAGTAGTTCTAAGTTCTAGGGGACTGATAACCACAGCAGTTGAGTCCCATAGTGCTCAGAGCCATTTTTGAAAGAGAGTATTCCAGTCAACATTGTCAAAAGCTTTCTCTAAATCTACAAATGCTAGAAACGTAGGTTTGCCTTTCCTTAATCTTTCTTCTAAGATAAGTCGTAAGGTCAGTATTGCCTCACGTGTTCCAGTATTTCTACGGAATCCAAACTGATCTTCCCCGAGGTCGGCTTCTACTAGTTTTTCCATTTGTCTGTAAAGAATTCGTGTTAGTATTTTGCAGCTGTGGCTTATTAAACTGATTGTTCGGTAATTCTCACATCTGTCAACACCTGCTTTCTTTGGGATTGGAATTATTATATTCTTCTTGAAGTCTGAGGGTATTTCGCCTGTTTCATACATCTTGCTCACCAGATGGTAGAGTTTTGTCAGGACTGGCTCTCCCAAGGCCGTCAGTAGTTTCAATGGAATGTTGTCTACTCCGGGGGCCTTGTTTCGACTCAGGTCTTTCAGTGCTCTATCAAACTCTTCACGCAGTATCGTATCTCCCATATCATCTTCATCTACATCCTCTTCCATTTCCATAATATTGTCCTCAAGTACATCGCCCTTGTATAGACCCTCTGTATACTCCTTCCACCTTTCTGCTTTCCCTTCTTTGCTTAGAACTGGGTTTCCATCTGAGCTCTTGATGTTCATACAAGTGGTTCTCTTATCTCCAAAGGTCTCTTTAATTTTCCTGTAGGCAGTATCTATCTTACCCCTAGTGAGATGAGCCTCTACATCCTTACATTTATCCTCTAGCCATCCCTGCTTAGCCATTTTGCACTTCCTGTCGATCTCATTTTTGAGACGTTTGTATTCCTTTTTGCCTGCTTCATTTACTGCATTTTTATATTTTCTCCTTTCATCAATTAAATTCAATATTTCTTCTATTACCCAAGGATTTCTACTAGCCCTCGTCTTTTTACCTACTTGATCCTCTGCTGCCTTCACTACTTCATCCCTCAAAGCTACCCATTCCTCTTCTACTGTATTTCTTTCCCCCATTCCTGTCAATTGTTCCCTTATGCTCTCCCTGAAACTCTGTACAACCTCTGGTTCTTTCAGTTTATCCAGGTCCCACGTCCTTAAATTCCCACCTTTTTGCAGTTTCTTCAGTTTTAATCTACAGGTCATAACCAATAGATTGTGGTCAGAGTTCACATCCACCCCTGGAAATGTCTTACAATTTAAAACCTGGTTCCTAAATCTCTGTCTTAATATTATATAATCTATCTGATACCTTATAGTATCTCCAGGGTTCTTCCATGTACACAACCTTCTATCATGATTGTTAAACCAAGTGTTAGCTATGATTAAGTTGTGCTCTGTGCAAAATTCTACCAGGCGGCTTCCTCTTTCATTTCTTACCCCCAATCCATATTCACCTACTACGTTTCCTTCTCTCCCTTTTCCTACACTCGAATTCCAGTCACCCATGACTATTAAATTTTCGTCTCCCTTCACTATCTGAATAATTTCTTTTATTTCATCATACATTTCTTCAATTTCTTCGTCATCTGCAGAGCTAGTTGGCATATAAACTTGTACTGCTGTAGTAGGTGTGGGCTTCGTATCTATCTTGGCCACAATAATGCGTTCACTAAGCTGTTTGTAGTAGCTTACCCGCCTTCCTATTTTCATATTCATTATTAAACCTACTCCTGCATTACCCCTATTTGACTTTGTGTTTATAACCCTGTAGTCACCTGACCAGAAGTCTTGTTCCTCCTGCCACCGAACTTCACTAATTCCCACTATATCTAACTTTAACCTATCCATTTCCCTTTTCAAATTTTCTCACCTACCTGCCCGATTAAGGGACCTGCCATTCCACGCTCCGATCCGTAGAATGCCAGTTTTCTTTCTCCTGGTAACGACGTCCTCTTGAGTAGTCCCCGCCCGGAGATCCGAATGGGGGACTATTTTACCTCCGGAATATTTTACCCAAGAGGACGCCATCATCATTTAATCATACAGTAAAGCTGCATGCCCTCGGGAAAAATTACAGCCGTAGTTTCCCCTTGCTTTCAGCCGTTCGCAGTACCAGCACAGCAAGGCCGTTTTGGTTATTGTTACAAGGCCAGATCAGTCAATCATCCAGACTGTTGCCCTTGCAACTACTGAAAAGGCTGCTGCCCCTCTTCAGGAACCACACGTTTGTCTGGCCTCTCAACAGATACCCCTCCGTTGTGTTTGTACCTACGGTATGGCTATCTGTATCGCTGAGGCACGCAAGCCTCCCCACCAACGGCAAGGTCCATGGTTCATGGGGGGGGGGGGGGGGGGGGGGGAAACAGCAAATGTCTTTTCGAAATGTAACATGGGCTTTTTCGTTAAACTATGCTCGGGCAGTGCAGATTTACGATGCTGTTCAAGAAGTAATGCAATACATTTTTCTTCTCGGCCAAAACCGGTTGAAAGAAATGTGGAATTCATTCTGGGACATGATGAAATATTCTTGCTTCAGCTCCTGTAGTTTCATGAAGTTCCGACAGGTGGCTGCGCTATGTACTGCATAGCATTCAAAAAATGTTCAAATGTGTGTGAATACTTATGGCACTTAACTGCTGAGGTCATCAGTCCGTGAGCTTACACACTACTTAACCTAAATTATCCTAAGGACGAAGACACACTCACACCCATGCCCGAGGGACGACTCGAACCTCCGCCGGGACCAGCCACGCAGTCCGTGACTGCAGCGCCTTAGACCGCTCGGGTATAGCATTCAAAATGCGCCTGTAACGGAGGTGCTTTCTAAGCAGAGAGCTGTCATGGAGTTTCTTTTGGCCAAAAACCAGAACATCGCAGATATTCGTAGGCGCTTGTAGAATGTCTACCCAAACCTGTCCGTAAATGAAAGCACGGAGAGTCGTTGGGCGAGGCATTTGTTATCATAGCAATAAGATCGCACAAGACTGTCCTCCCGTGCAGGCGGCATGCGGCTGGGACTCGTGCAATGGTGATCGACGAATCACAGCCAAACCCCTTGCTGCGCAACTATACGCCTCTGTTAGTGGTGACACACTCATTCACCAGTTGGGTTACTCAAAGGTGTGTGACTGCTGGTTTCCTCGTGCCTAACTGAAGACGGTGAAGGGCAGGGAAGGACCACCTGGGCGAAATTTCTTGGGCGCTGCGAGGTTGATCGTAACAATTTTTTGTCAAACATCGTCAAGAGCGATGAAACATAAGCCACATCCTCTGACGGTAAAATCACGGTGACGGTCTTTTTAGACTCTGAAGGGCTTACTCTGATCTCCTCCGTCATGGTACAACAATCAACTCTAACGTATATTGTGCTACCCATAGGAAACTGAAGAAATGACTTCAGCATGTTGCTTCTCCATGACACCGCAAGACCTCCCAGAAGGCTGCGCTCCTGAGAGGAGCTCACAAAATTTCGTTGAACTGTTCTTCCTCATCCATCCTACATCCCGCATCCCGCATCTACCAGCTTACATCTCTTTGACCCAATGAAGGATGCATTCCGCGAATAGAATGGTACCATGCGGCGTCCCAGTAAGATGACGGAAGGCAGTCGTATTAAACGGGGATAATGTTGAAAAATAGGATTTTGTAGCCAAAAGAGAGGGTAATAATGTGCTGTATCGGAAACGTGCCTACAGAAAAAAAATTTTTTCCTTACTTGGTGAACACCCCTCGTGTTTTCTTGCACGAATCTTACGTTTAGTGTATGTTCAGTGCACTGTAGAAAAACGCAGCGCTATATTTGTCCGATGTAAGATATTCACCATTTACACGGAATGTGATAGACCCCTGGTGTACGAAGTCCAAAGTCATATTTCATGCAGCCCAGGGCGTTGCTTATTTTTGCAGGTCATGCAGATAGAGGTTTGATAACTTTCTTAGAGAAGCAGAAGAATTGAGAACTGCGAGAAACTAAACATAAGAAAGCGATGATCACAAAGTAAACGAAGTTAAGGAACTCTGCTACCTTAGAACCAAAATAACCCACGACGGACGATGTAAGAAGAACATAAAGAGCAAACGAGCGCAGACTGTCTGGCAGAAAGCAGTCAACTATATCAAATGCAGCCCTTAATTTGAGAAAGAAATTCCTGAGAATGTTCATTTGGACAGCAGCATTGTTTGGTAGTGAATCATGTACTGTAGGGAAACCAGAACAGAGGAAAATCGAGGCGTTTGAGATGTAGTGCTACAGAAGAATGTTAAAAAGTAGGTGGAGTGATTAGGTACGGAATGAGGAGGTTCTCCTCAGAATCGGTAAAGAAAGGAACGTTTGTAATTCCGTGTTATAGAAAACGCTGACAACAAGCAGAGACAGGATGACAGGGCGTGTGTTACGACATCAGGGAGTAACTTGCATGTTACTAGAGGGAGCTGTAGAGGGTAAAAGCTGTAGAGGAACGCAGAGATTGTAATATATGCAACAAATAATTTAGTCCATACGGTGCAAGTACCAGTTCTCGCGGGGAGAGGAAGGAAATGAAGTTGTTGGCACAGGAGAGGAATTCGAGGTGGAGTGCATCAAACCATGCATAAAACTGTTGTTGTCGTAGTCTTCAGTTCAAAAATAGTTCAAATGGCTCTGAGCACTATGCGACTTAACTTCTGAGGTCATCAGTCGCCTAGAACTTAGAACTAATTAAACCTAACTAACCTAAGGACATCACATACATCCATGCCCGAGGCAGGATTCGAATCTGCGACCGTAGCGGTCACGCGGTTCCAGACTGAAGCGCCTTTAACCGCACGGCCACACCGGCCGGCCAGTCTTCAGTCCAGAGACTGGTTTGATTCAGTTCGCCATGCTTGTCTATCCTGTGCAAGCTTCCCCATCTCTCAGTACCTACTGCAACCTACATCCTTCTGAATCAGTTTAGTGTATTCATCTCTTGGTCTCCCTCTACGATTTTTACCCTCCACGCTGGCCTCCTATACTAAATTGGTGATCCCTTGATGCCTCAGAATATATCCTACCAACCGATTCCTTCTTCTGGTCAAGCTGTGCCACAAATTTCTCTTCTCCCCAATACTATTCAGTACCTCCTCATTATTTATGTGATCTACCCATCTAACCTTCAGCATTCTTCTGTAGCACCACATTTCGAAAGCTTCTATTCTCTTCTTGTCTACACTATTTACCGTCCACATTTCACTCCCTTACATGGCTACACTCCATACAAATACTTTCAGAAACGACTTCCTGACCCTTAAATCTATACTCGATGTTAACAAATTTCTCTTCTTCAGAAACACTGTCCTTGCCATTGCCAGTCTACATTTTATATCCTTCCTACTTCGACCATCATTAGTTATTTTGCTCCCCAAATAGCAAAACTCCTTTACTACTTTAAGTGTCTCATTTCCTAATCTAATACCCTCAACATCACCCGACTTAATTCGACTACACTCCATTATCCTCGTTTTGCTTTTGTTGATGTTCATCTTATATCCTCCCTTCAAGGCACCATCCATTCCGTTCAACTGCTCTTCCAAGTCCTTTGCTGTCTCTGACAGAATTACAATGTCATCGGCGAACCTCAAGGTTTTTATTTCTTCTCCATGGATTTTAATACCTATTCCGAACTTTTCTTTTGTTTCCTTTACTGCTTGCTCAATATACAGATTGAATAACATCGGGGAGAGGCTACAACCCTGTCTTACTCCCTTCCCAATCACTGCTTCCCTTTCATGTCCCTCGACTCTTATAACTGCCATCTGGTTTCTGTACAAATTGTAAATAACCTTTCGCTCCCTGTATTTTACCCCTGCGACCTTCAGAATTTGAAAGACAGTATTCCTGTCAACATTGTCAAAAGCTTACTCCAAGTCTACAAACGCTAGAAACGTAGGTTTGCCTTTCCTTAATCTATTTTCTGAGATAAGTCGTAGGGTCAGTATTGCCCCGCTGATGATTCCAAAAAAAAAGAATTCTTAGACTGAGCTCGGCTGATTCCTGCACAAGCTGCATAATCTGATTTATCAAGTGTTTACGTTTTTGCATGATATTTCTAGGTTTAAGATGTGTGAGGTCCAACATTGTTCCGGTGTCTTTACGGTAATAACAAACATGCACGTTTTTATAATTAATGATATATCTTTCCCTATAGACAATGTCGATTTTGGAAGTAACTTTTACTTGCGGATTTATTTTGTCAGTTTATATAGAAATTCAAGTATGTTATACATTACTTACACAGCCACAACACTTGATAATGAGAACCATTCCGGGAACGCACCGAGCGGAAAATAAGGAAAACTCTCGAGCGGCGACAGAAAATATCATTTGATAACAAACAAAACAATTGCTGTTATAGTCACAAGTCTTCAACAATAATTTCATCATGGTAAGATCAAAAAATTTTATTCGTAATTATTCATATGAATGACGGTGAGTGTTGATAATTAAATCGACATCATTACCCTCAAACGATTGTGAAGTGTGAGGCTGTAAATGGCATCAGTGACACTAGAAAAATATAATTCTAATGATGATTTGTAAAATACCGATTTGTTCAAGATACCAAACTTAAACTCATATAGTCTAGGTGAACTAAAACAGCTCTATTCAGAATTTTTAGTTAGTTTCCATGATTTCCGCTTATTGGAAACGAGTAAAAACGAGGCAGAGATCGACCTCAGGCTGTTTCATGAAAGAGTCTTTGACGATGCCTCACTGAACTTTTCGCAAATTGTAGAGTTAACTTCAAATCCTGGAGGTAGCTTTTATGTGAGACGTTCCCGGCGGCTTCCGTTGTCGGTAAACTCATTCAGCACCAGCTCTCGAAGCGGAACGGTTGGTGCCCAAGGTAATAAAAGCGGCGGGGTTGGAAGCACTGGGCGTGGATCGGACGCCCGCCCGCCTTTCGGCGCTTTGAAGTGCGCTACTGGGGAGCAGGGCTGCCACACGCATGGCCCGAAAGGCCCCACCTGCTTGCTTGCTTGCTTACCTTTTGATGTTGGCCACCCTGCCTCCCGGTAACGGTGGCCACTGTAATGAAAGGACTGCCCGACGAGTGAAGCTGCTCCCTGGCCTTCCAAATTTGATGCCCACAAGTTTGTTTACTAGGACTCTGCAGATAGAAGACTGCGAGTCTGCCGAACCCTCCTCCCACCTTTTGCAGCAAACGGTGGAAACGTGGAGAGAGACTAAAGAGGCGAGTAGAGAAGGCGCAGGATCGCAGCCTGCCACTGCAATTTACATCCACTCGAATAACGCCGAAAATACTGCATTGTTTCTTTGTCAAGCTTTTTGCACCTCCAAATTGATTTCATTTCCATCGGCCATCAGTTTACAATTTTTATTTCTGTGGATGGCTCAACACCAGTACCTACCTGGAGACTACAATAAAACTGGCACATAACTTCCACACCAAACACCTGTCTTCATCTGATAAAGCAATCAAAGTACAGATGAAGATTTTCTGATAGATAATGCCACGTGTTCTATGAATTCAAGCATATACAATTTTGGGCTACAAGCACACCTAGCGTTTCGCTTCACTGCATGGAGAAATTCGATTGCATTTACCTTACCTACTTTTCCACAAATTCATACTTTTCCCCATTTTGAAACATCAATTATGTAACTAATCAATTTGTGTGTGGGGGGGAGGGGGGAACGGGGGGGGGGGGGGGGGGGAGCGCGTGTGCGTGTCGATCTCGCAGTGGTAGTGTTGACCCTTTTTGCACTAAATTAACAGAAGTTCTAGACTAAATGTCAAGAAGAGAAGTCAACATAACTTTGTGTGGAGACAAAAACGTAAACACAAGTATCATAATTGAGACTAGTAGCACGCTCATAGATATTCTGCAGAAGTTTCACAAGTCCCTGTTGGTCAACAGAGCAGTATAGATTACTGCAATGATTGCTTCAGTAACTGACCATGTGGCCACAAATGAAAACTGGGAAAGGTGTGATGTAGGTGTGAAGGGTCATGGATTGTCAGACCATTTCTGCCAGGTGTGCAAAACTTCCCTAATTGCAAGCTTACAAAAGACATTTAGCAGAAACCAAAACACTTTTTTCTGTAAAGGCCTAGAACACTCAAAGCTGTGGTAAAGTGTTTAGAGAAAGCTATGTAAATGTAAAAATCTCTAAAATCTCAACATTATTTAAACTGAATCCCAAAAACAAATGAATAATTCTTGGTACTAAGAAGTCCTCACAAACCATTAATTACCTCAGTTCCATGAAAAAGAGGTAATAATGAGCCAGAATTCTTAAGTTTCCATCATACGTACAAAAAGATTTATAGGAAGGTACTGACTGCTGCAAAAGTCACTTAATGACAAAATAATATACAATGCAGAGAATAAAAGCGAGGCAGTCGGGAGTGACATAAAAAAGGAAACTGGGGGAGACAAAGAAAGGCGTAATAATATACTGATAAGGGAGAGGGATAAAGAAATGAATGACCCAAACCATCTAGCAAAATATGTGAATGAACACTTTTGAAGTTTTGCAGAGAAGTTACAGCAAAAATTCTCAAAACCAAATATAATACATGTAAATAATTGTGCACCAAGTACGATGATGTTGCTACGAACCACTGATTATGAAAAGCTAAAAAATTATAAAGTCAGTAGGCCTAGACGAAGTACCAACGCGTTCATACAACTTACAGGAATGCAGCCGCGTGACGTCGTCGACAGATGCACATCCGGTCATCTTCAAGGCACAACTGCAGAAACAAGTCTGTGTAACGGAATTTAAAATCTTTGTTTAGAGAGCAATTCCAGAAAGGTAACACACACACAAATGCATGCACGCACAATAAACACAAACACCATCAGGCAACTAGAGGATGACCCACGTCGGAGTTATCGACAGCGAAAATTAATAACCAGTGGGAGAGGTAGCATTAACTCTGTCCATCTGTTTTTTGAAAAAGGAGAAAACGTGTTTCCGCACACCATTTGAACAACAACCTCCATTTCTATATATACACATCAAAAAAAGTTTTGCATCACCTCGGTTCCGAGAGTTCTGCAACCTGTATAGATGATTCGAATAGATATCAACATAAACATCATTTCCGCCCTTCTTATGACTCATGAAAACCACACATTGCATGTTGTACCGCCATACAGCGAGACCTTCAGAGGTGGTGGGCCAGATTTCTGCACACACCAGCACCTCTAATACCCAGTAACAGGTCCTCTTGCATTGATGTATGTCTGTATTCATCGTGACATACTATCCACAAGTTTATCAAGGCACTGTTGGTCCAGACTGTCCCACTCCTCAACGACGATTTGGTGCAGATCTTCAGAGTGGTTAGTGGGTCACGTCTTCCATAAACAGCACTCTTCAATCTATCCCAGGCATGCTCGACAGGGTTCATGTCTGGAGAACATGCTGGCCACTCTAGTCGAGCGATGTTATCCTGAAGGAAGTCATTCACAGCCGGCCGCTGGTGGCCGAGCGGTTCTGGCGCTACAGTCTGGAACCGCGCGACCGCTACGGTCGCAGGTTCGAATCCTGCCTCGGGCATGGATGTGTATGATGTCCTTAGGTTAGGTTTAAGTAGTTCTAAGTTCTAGGGGCCTTATGACCTCAGCAGTTGAGTCCCATAGTGCTCAGAGCCATTTGAAGAAGTGAAGTCATTCACAAAATGTGCAAGATGGGGGCGCGAATTGCCGTCCATGGAGAAGAATGCCTCGCCAATGTGCTGCCGATATGGTTGCACTATCGGTCGGAGGATGGCATTCACGTATCGTACAGCAGTTACGGCGCCTTCCGTGACCACTAGCAGCGTACGTCGGCCCCACACAATGCCACCCGAAAACAGCAGGGAACCTCCTTGCTGCTCTCTCTGGACAGTGTGTCTAAGGCGTTCAGCCTTACCGGGTTGCCTCCAGAACACGTCTCCGACGATTGTCTGGTTGAAGGCATATGCGACACTCATCGGTGAAGAGAACGTGATGCCAATCCTGAGCGGTCCATTCGCCATGTTGTTTTGCCCATCTGTACCGTGCTGCAAGGTGTCGTGGTCGCCAGGGACGTCGGGAGTAAGTGGCGCATCACGCAGCCTATTGCGCACGGTTTGAGTCGTAACACGACGTCTTGTGGCTACACGAAAAGCGTTATTCAACATGGTGGCCCTTGGCCGACCTGAGCGAGGCATGTCATCGACAGTTCCTGTCTCTCTGTATCTCCTCCATGTCCGAACAACATCGCTTAGGTTCACTCCGAGACGCCTGGACACTTCCCTTGTTGAGGGCCCTTCCGGCACAAAGTAACAATGCGGAGGCGATCGAACCGCGGTACTGATCGTCTAGGCATGGTTGAAATACAGACAACACGAGCCGTCTACCTCCTTCCTGGTGGAATGACTGGAACTGATCGGCTGTCGGAACCCCTCCGTCTAATAGGTGCTGCTCATGCATGGTTGTTTACATCTTTGGGTGGGTTTAGTGACTTCTCTGAACAGTCAATGTGTCTGTGATACAATATCCACAGTCAATGTCTATTTTCAGGAGTTCTGGGAACCGGGGTTATGCAAAACTTTTTGACGTATGTGTAAGGTTATTTTCCAGTTAATTTCAACTGCTTCCTTAGTAACACTATCCCAACAGCTGGAAGTGAATGGCAGAATTTCCGTGTTATTATATTCTTTAGGAAGACCAGCGCGAAGACAATTTTCTGCAGTAGCAGAGTTTCTCTGCTGTTGTACTCGTGTGTGACGCTTATGCTCAGTACGCCGGTCCTCCACAGTCCTGATGGTGTGACAAGCATAGAACATCCCACAACTGCAACGAATACGGTAGACATCCGGCTTAAGCAAACCAAGATCATCCTTTACGGAACGTAAAAGGACCTTAATCTTACGTTGTGATCGAAAAAACACATTGTAAATCATATTACTACAAAATACGATCTGTGCTGTTGGAAATGCTCCCTACGTATGGCAGAAAGGCGATAGTGTAGTGCCACCTCGATATTATCATCACTCACCGGGTGCGCTATTGGTGGATAGCGCAACGCACGTCTTATATCTTTCACTATAACAATTCTGACGGGAGGTGACCTCGAGATCGGCTAACTCTTCTGACAAACTCTGAGGGTCCGAGATGACGTGGGTGCTGTAAACCAAAGTACGAAATATCCCTTCACGTTGACCCAGATAGTAACAACCATCAGCCTGCTCATACAAGTCAGCATGATTAGTCTTCTTATAAGAGGCATGTCCCAACATACCATCAACCTTCCTGTGACCAACAGATCAAGGAGAAGAAAACAGCCAGCCTATTCCATCTCCATCGGGTTCCATAAACAAATTGGTAATAATAGGTTAGCTTTCATGTTGCATTAAAGTACTTATTTCGATATGTGTTTACTTCCACTTACTATTTATTCAGTGACCAATACTATGAGTGTTTTGGAGAAATGTGCAGAAGGCTGGCCTTGCGTACAGCGTCATTATGGGGTTAGGAAATGGTCCTAACTCTTCGTTTATTGATAAACCTTTTATTTGGAGGTAGCGTACGGCAGGCAGACTAAGGTGGGGAGAGTAGCCAGTGAGCAGTGGTAGAGTGAGTTTCACCTAATGGCGTGCGGTACAAAATTTTGATATTTTGTGTTTATAATGGTGCAATTTGTGGAAGAAGGAGATAATTAGCACGTTGTACAATAAGTCGTCTGAAATATAGTGTAGCCTTCTCTGTAAGATATTTCCAGGATAAATTCGGTGCTGCAAATACTGCACCGTCATTACATTAACAGTGTTTCCAGAACGTAGACAGTATCGCGTGTTTGGCTATCTAAATAATACGAGAAGTAACGATACCGTAGAAGCAAAAAAAAAAAAAAAAATTGGTTCAAATGGCTCTGAGCACTATGGGACTTAACACCTGAGGTCATCAGTCCCCTAGAACTTAGAACTACTTAAACCTAAGGACATCACACACATCCATGCCCGAGGCAGGATTCCAACTTACGACCGTAGTAGCCGTGCGGTTCCGGGCTGAAGCGCCTAGAACCGCTCTGACACCGCGGCCGGCCCGTGAAAGCACTTTTACACCAATTTCTAAACAGAACTGCGCCCGAAGAGGCAACTACTGACAATTTATTTCGCATTTTGTATTGTAGCAGGATAAGCAAACATTTTAAAGAGGAAGTGTTGTGTTCATTTTGGAACAATTCAGTAATAATTTGTCATGAAAAGTGTTACATTATTTTATAAGTACTTTATAATTAATTTTTCTTAAACCATATCAAATGTTTTTTTGTTAACTGAAGACATTACAGTTAGAGTTTTGTGGTTCATTTACGTAAAGATGCAGAGAAATGGAGATTTGAGGGGTCGCATTTTAACCGTACTTGATTAAATTTGCTTAGTTTCTCAAGACGAAGGTAAATTCGAATTTAAAACTGAAAACGTTTCGTAAAGATGACGGTTAAAAGGAAAGACGGTAAATATATTCTTAGTTTTATTCTGGTAGTAAAACTAAAGCTGCACTTATTGTAAGATAAATTCATTACCTATACTGATGGAAAAAATTGCAGCAGCAAAAAATGATTAAAGTAGAGAAATGAAATTTCAGGAAAGCATTTGTCTGGTAAACATAAGTAAGTGATTAAAATTGCAAGATCGCAGGTTAATTAAGCACGAGATAATAGTAGTAGTATGGTATTCTGCCTTACGGCAGGTCTTGTCATGGGTTAAGCCTCTTCCACTTTTGTCTGTCCATAGCCAGTCTTTCATTGCTTAATATTTATCTCCTTTGATATTGTCCAGCATTTGATATCTTCTTTTTCCTCTTCCCCTTTTTCCCTCCACCATTCCTTCTATTCCTTCCTTCAATAAACAGTTCCCCCTCAAACAATGTCCAATCCAGTTCCGTTTTCTCTTTCTGATAAATTTCAGCACGTTTCTTTCTTCTCCAACTCTTCTTAATACTTCTTCATTCCTTACTGGGTCTTCCCATTTCACTTTTTCCATTCTTCTCCATATCCAATCTTCTTTCACCTTCGTTCCTCAATGTCCAGGTCTCCACACCATATAAGCCATTGCAAATGTGAAATGTTGGTACATCAATAACCGGTATCATCGCCAGAATGTTGAATGCAAGCATGCAAACGAGCTTGCATTGTGTTGCACAGGTGCCTGCAACGTTACGAGAATATGGGCGTATTACTCGTCCACCTAGGCCTGATACTGATGAGAGACGACATTGCACAGCTGAAGGCTAGAGGGCCCAGGGCACAGGGAGCGCTGCTTTCGGCCCGGCTCCATAAAATAGGAGAGTTGGCCAATCGTCGCTAGCTTAGCAGAATGCGGAATGACCAACAATGGTGGACTTGGAGACAAGCTGAAAGATGGCTGAGTTGTAGCTCTTTGAGATTCGACGATAACTCACATCAAATATTAAGGCAAATCGGAACACAATAACGATCTCAGAAAAGAAGGCCTACCCAATGACACAACGGTATCTCAACATCTTTAAAACTAATCTTACAGTGAACAGAAATTTTCACAATGACCATTTGAATTAACAACTTTCAGTCACTTCAAGCGATTTCAACAAACGCTATCTCAGATGCTAGGAACGCAGTAGAACTATTCCCTGTTGCTATAATTGATGTACTCCGTTTTTATAACTTTTTAGTACGCAGATGCTTGTCAGGACATCCTTGGTACGCAGTACCTGCGTCAGGCTGTTTGTGGTAGGAAGGACAGTGCCAAATGGAGATTGATTGTCACTTGTGTTCTGAATTTTCTGTTTATTTTAATAGAACACATTAAGTGGAGAAATGTAGGGTCCCCCTCAATAGGTCAGGCGTGCACTACACGCCGGAAGCGGCTACAAGGGTAGCGGAGTACGTGTGGAGTGCACACGGGGTTTTTTTTAGGTTAGAGAAATCCCTCCCCAGGCCCGACAAGACGCCTCCTGAGACGCGGCAAGGTAGGAGTAGGCAAAATGCAACAGGGAATAACAATATTAATGTGCTAATAGTAAACTGCAGGAGCGTCTATAGAAAGGTCCCAGAACTGCTCTCATTAATAAACGGTCACAACGCCCATATAGTACTAGGGACAGAAAGTTGGCTAAAACCAGACGTAAACAGTAATGAAATCCTAAACTCAGATTGGAATGTATACCGCAGAGACAGGCTGGACAGTGAAGGGGGAGGCGTGTTTATAGCGATAAGAAGTGCAATAGTATCGAAGGAAATTGACGGAGATCCGAAATGTGAAATGATTTGGGTGAAGGTCACGGTTAAAGCAGGCTCAGACATGGTAATTGGATGTCTCTATAGGCCCCCTGGCTCAGCAGCTGTTGTGGCTGAGCACCTGAAGGATAATTTGGAAAATATTTCGAGTAGATTTCCCCACCATGTTATAGTTCTGGGTGGAGATTTTAATTTGCCGGATATAGACTGGGAGACTCAAACGTTCATAACGGGTGGCAGGGACAAAGAATCCAGTGAAATTTTTTTAAGTGCTTTATCTGAAAACTACCTTGAGCAGTTAAACAGAGAACCGACTCGTGGCGATAACATATTAGACCTTCTGGTGACAAACAGACCCGAACTATTTGAAACAGTTAACGCAGAACAGTGAATCAGCGATCATAAAGCGGTTACGGCATCGATGATTTCAGCCGTAAATAGAAATATTAAAAAACGTAGGAAGATTTTTCTGTTTACCAAAAGTGACAAAAAGCAGATTACAGAGTACTTGATGGCTCAACACAAAAGTTTTGTCTCAAGTACAGATAGTGTTGAGGATCAGTGGACAAAGTTCAAAACCATCGTACAATATGCGTTAGATGAGTATGTGCCAAGCAAGATCGTAAGAGATGGAAAAGAGCCACCGTGGTACAACAACCGAGTTAGAAAACTGCTGCGGAAGCAAAGGGAACTTCACAGCAAACATAAACATAGCCAAAGCCTTGCAGCCAAACAAAAATTACGCGAAGCGAAATGTAGTGTGAGGAGGGCTATGCGAGAGGCGTTCAATGAATTCGAAAGTAAAGTTCTATGTACTGACTTGGCAGAAAATCCTAAGAAATTTTGGTCTTATGTCAAAGCGGTAGGTGGATCAAGACAAAATGTCCAGACACTCTGTGACCAAAATGGTACTGAAACAGAGGATGACAGACTAAATGTCGAAATACTAAATGTCTTTTTCCAAAGCTGTTTCACAGAGGAATACTGCACTGTAGTTCCTTCTCTAGATTGTCGCACAGATAACAAAATGGTAGATATCGAAATAGACGACAGAGGCATAGAGAAAAAGTTAAAATCGCTCAAAAGAGGAAAGGCCGCTGGACCTAATGGGATACCAGTCCGATTTTACACAGAGTACGCGAAGGAACTTGCCCCCCTTCTTGCATCGGTGTACCGTAGGTCTCTAGAAGAGCGTAGCGTTCCAAAGGATTGGAAAAGGGCACAGGTCATCCACGTTTTCAAGAAGGGACGTCGAACAGATGTGCAGAACTATAGACCTATATCTCTAACGTCGATCAGTTGTAGAATTTTGGAACACGTATTATGTTCGAGTATAATGACTTTTATGGAGACTAGAAATCTACTCTGTAGGAATCAGCATGGGTTTCGAAAAAGACGGTCGTGTGAAACCCAGCTCGCGCTATTCGTCCACGAGACTCAGAGGGCCATAGACACGGGTTCACAGGTAGATGCCGTGTTTCTTGACTTCCGGAAGGCGTTCGAAACAGTTCCCCACAGCCGTTTAATGAACAAAGTAAGAGCATATGGACTATCAGGCCAATTGTGTGATTGGATTGAGGAGTTCCTAGATAACAGAACGCAGCATGTCATACTCAATGGAGAGAAGTCTTCCGAAGTAAGAGTGATTTCAGGTGTCGCAGTGGAGTGTCATAGGACCGTTGCTATTCATAATATACATAAATGACCTTGTGGATGACATCGGAAGTTCACTGAGGCTTTTTGCAGATGATGCTGTGGTGTATCGAGAGGTTGTAACAATGGACAATTGTACTGAAATGCAGGAGGATCTGCAGCGAATTGACGCATGGTGCAGGGAATGGCAATTGAATCTCAATGTAGACAAGTGTAATGTGCTGCGAATACATAGAAAGATAGATCCCTTATCATTTAGCTACAAAATAGCAGGTCAGCAACTGGAAGCAGTTAATTCCATAAATTATCTGGGAGTACGCATTAGGAGTGATTTAAAATGGAATGATCATATAAAGTTGATCGTCGGTGAAGCAGATGCCAGACTGAGATTCATTGGAAGAATCCTAAGGAAATGCAATCCGAAAACAAAGGAAGTAGGTTACAGTACGCTTGTTCGCCCACTGCTTGAATACTGCTCACCAGTGTGGGATCCGTACCAGATAGGGTTGATAGAAGAGATAGAGAAGATCCAACGGAGAGCAGCGCGCTTCGTTACAGGATCATTTAGTAATCGATAATGCGTTACGGAGATGATAGATAAACTCCAGTGGAAGACTCTGCAGGAGAGACGCTCAGTAGCTCGGTACGGGCTTTTGTTAAAGTTTCGAGAACACACCTTCACCGAAGAGTCAAGCAGTATATTGCTCCCTCCTACGTATATCTCGCGAAGAGACCATGAGGATAAAATCAGAGAGATTAGAGCCCACACAGAAGCATACCGACAATCCTTCTTTCCACGTACAATACGAGACTGGAATAGAAGGGAGAACCGATAGAGGTACTCAGGGTACCCTCCGCCACACACCGTCAGGTGGCTTCCGGAGTATGGATGTAGGTGTAGATGTAGAAGTTAGATTTATTAAACATCTATTGGAGACACACCTCCTGTCGTATTGACTATTGAGAAACAGACTAATTTACAATAATAAAACTGTACCAAATTGATTAATAGCAAACGGATTAAATAGAATACGAAATACAGCAGCATTACGATAAAAGAGCTAAAAACACTTTCTCGAAAGAAATTGAAGATTTACAATCCAAAATAGAAGTATACTCCGCAAACAAGCACCATATAATAAAACTACTATACCGGCAGATAGAAGCGGTGCGCTTGGCGTCCAAGAGAAATAACCAGAGAAAATTTATTTTAAATATTATGCCCTGAAAGGTACAAATAGTCAGTGAGAATCTTCAAGTGCCGGCCTGGGTGGCCGAGAGGTTCTAGGCGCTACAGTCTGGAACCGCGCGACCGCTACGGTCGCAGGTTCGAATCCTGCCTCGGGCATGGATGTTTGTGATGTCCTTAGGTTCGTTAGGTTTAAGTAGTTCTAAGTTCTAGGGGACTGATGACCTCAGAAGTTAAGTCCCATAGTGCTCAGAGCCATTTGAACCATTTGAACCTTCAAGTAATTACCAGACATTAAATCTCCTAGTGTTTGACCAGTTCAAAAAACAACAGGGCATACAGGGAGTAAGATTAATAACCATTCAGTTGGCCGAGCCACACTTGCAAAAACATGTTTAAGTAAATGATCTAGTAATTACTCAATTCCAAATAAGCCAGTTAACACTTCAAAAATTTACATAAGCTGGAAACAAAAAATTTAAAAGGCGAGCTTTAGTAGAAGTGCAGTGATTAAGACACAAATAAAGACCTTGACGTGCCATACAATTCTGTCTTTGGAAGGCGTAGTGGCCTCGGAAAGATTAAGTGGTGCAGAACCACGTCAAGCAACTGGTCGTTCGGTCCGGCGCAGACTTGGCTCCGCTTTCGGATAATGAAACCAAAGTGAGATTCAAAAGATACACTGGCGGCATTATTGTGAGCAGTGACGGTGCCAGTCACATTAAAGACTCAAAAAAGTAGGCGCATCCAACGACACAATAGTATCTCAATACTACAGAAGATGGTATCTCACAGTGAATAAATATTTTCGCAGTGACTCTCTGAATTACCAACTTTTAATCGCTTCATGCAATTTCAACAAACGCTATTCCAGATGATCGCATTATACTATAACTATCATCCATAAAACCTATGTATCTGCATCTATTTTATTTATTAGTTTACGACGTTTTTTATATTTTTAAATGTGCAAATATTTTTCAGGGCATCGCGTCTTTCACACTTACACAGCAAATGAATAAGCATGAATACCTCACATTATGTCATACTTGCGTATTTATTTATTTAACAGTTTACTATTTTGCTAATAACTTTATTTAAATATTAATTACAATTGATAATACACAATCACGGTAATTTAAGAAATTCTCAGTCGCACGTCTTTACTGAACCAACTTGGCAAAAGAGTGGCAAAATACGCTCCTGACAAGCAGACCTAAATAATAAAACTTTCCTGGCAGATTAAAACTGTGTGCCCGACCGAGACTCGAACTCGGGACCTTTGCCTTTCGCGGGCAAGTGCTCTACCATCTGAGCTACCGAAGCACGACTCACGCCCGGTACTCACAGCTTCGGTAGCTCAGACGGTAGAGGACTTGCCCGCGAAAGGCAAAGGTCCCGCGTTCAAGTCTCGGACGGGGACACAGTTTTAATCTGCCAGGAAGTTTCATATCAGCGCACACTCCGCTGCAGAGTGAAAATCTCATTCTGGAAACATCCCCCAGGCTGTGGCTAAGCCATGTCTCCGCAGTATCCTTTCTTTCAGGAGTGCTAGTTCTACAAGGTTCGCAGGAGAGCTTCTGTAAAGTTTGGAAGGTAGGAGACGAGATACTGGCAGAAGTAGAGCTGTGAGGACCGGGCGTGAGTCGTGCTTCGGTAGCTCAGATGGTAGAGCACTTGCCCGCGAAAGGCAAAGGTCCCGAGTTCGAGTCTCGGTCGGGCACACAGTTTTAATCTGCCAGGAAAGTTTCATCTCGGCGCACACTCTGCTGCAGAGTGAAAATCTCATTCTAGACCTAAATAATGATTTAAACAAAATTTTACTGTAATTCATTGTCGTTTAACGAAAAAGCAGTTGCGCAAGAATGCTGCATATTTATTGATGAATCAACTGTTACTTGTATTTACTGTAAATTATCTTAGTGTAAATGAATGTCTGTAACATTTCTTTTATTTAGATAGTGTTGTAATGTATTATTAGTTTAGTGTGGGAAAGAAGTCAAGAGGTCACGTTGAGTAAGATATGTCTATAGAGCATAAGAACTTTTTGGTTAGGATGGGCTTCAGCCAATGACGAAGCAGACAGTAGTGGAAAACTACAGGAGTCAATTGGAGACGGACGTTTCAAGTGAAGAGCTTAAGGGACCGATTCAGGACTCTTTGCATCGAGTACTGGAACAGGGCAGACCTGCCTATGGTAATGTGCATGGTTCAGTCATAACGGTGATTGACTCTGGATAGCCTGGCCTCTAACAACAAATGGTTTCTCAGCTGGCCGGCTCTTCAAGTACACAATAAAATCGGTAGATGGCGCTGGACTAGACTGGATGTGTATGGTCAGTTTTCTTTTTCATCTTGTGGCAGCGTGTTTAGGTAAGATGATGGGAACTACATTCATAAAAAGTATTATATGAAATATTTCCCATCTTTATGTTGCCTAGGATGCAACTTGTTACTCGTAAAGAGGTATAAGTGTATTCTGTTCTCAAAAGGGGTCCTTAGGGCATGCCGTTAGAGGTGCAGTACCCCACCTCCCATGAGCAACACCTCCCCTGGTCATGACGGCGTCACCTACCGCCACCTCAAGGAATCCCCCCCCCCCCATCCTTCCTGTCTGTCCTTGCTACCCTGTACAATGTCCTCCTCTCCACTGGATTTTACCTCAACCTGCTGTTCCCTAAACCTAACAAACCCCCCTCTGATACCTCCTCCTATCGTCCCATCTGTCGCACCTCCATGTTCAGTAAGGTCTTCGAGGCCATCCTCTCTCACCGTATTCACCGCCACCTTAACCAGCACCACCTCCTTCCCCTTACCCAATGTGGCTTCCAGCCTTCATCCTCCGCCGACGACCAGCTCCTTAACCTTACCAATCTTCTTTCCCTCCAACTTAATTCCTGTCGCTCCGCTATCTTTGTTTCCCTTGATCTCCAGAACGCCTATGACCGTGTCTGGCATCCCGGGCTCCTCTTCAAACTCCAGACCTATGCTCTCCCCATCAACTTCATCTGTCTCGTTGCTTCCTTCCTCTCCCATCGTCCCTCCTATATGACTATCCACAATTCCAACTCCCGTACTTTATATCCCTCTGCCGGCGTGCCCCAAGGTTCTGTCCTTTCCCCTCTCCTCTATCTCCTGTACACTGCTGATATGCCCAAACCTCCTCCACTTCTTCATCTTCTCCAGTTTGCTTATGACAACGCCTTCCTAGTCCTTTATCCTACCTTTCAACGGTCCCAACGTACTCTCCAAAACCACCTTGACCAATTCACTGCTTGGTGCACCCTGTGGTTCCTCCGTATCAATCCCTCCAACACCCAGGTGATCATCATAGGCTGCACCACTCGCTCCTTCCACCTCCACGATTTCTACCTCACCATTTATAGCCGTCCTATCCCCCTCACTCCTACCCTCAAACACCTTGGCCTCACACTCGACCGCCACCTCACCTGGACTCCCCATCTCCTTACCATCCAAAACAAAGCTCACAACCACCTCCGCCTCCTGAAACTCCTGTCCGGCCGGACGTGGGGTCTGCATCCTTCCACCATCCTTCACACCTACAAATCCTTGATCCACCCCATCCTCTGTTATGCCAGC
Source organism: Schistocerca nitens (assembly GCF_023898315.1). NCBI lineage: Eukaryota > Metazoa > Arthropoda > Insecta > Orthoptera > Acrididae > Schistocerca > Schistocerca nitens. The sequence goes on from NC_064614.1 coordinate 29,244,679, forward strand.
GTAGCTTGGATTTCCGCCACTCCCCGGTTCTATAAAGCCCTCCAAATCCTCGAACGCCATGCGCTCCACCTCGCCTTCCGCATCCGCCTTCCATCCCCCACACGCATCCTCTACGACTTCGTCCCCTTCCCCCACCTTCTCCTTTTTCTTGAACACATCCGCACACTATATATTGTCTGCCGCCTTGATGCCCCTCACTCCCTGGTGTCTCCCTTCCTCTCCACCCCCAACCAGTTGCCGCGCCTTTATCGTTGTGTCCCACCCTCTCTCCATCTCCACACCCTCCATCTCCTTTCCCAATGCAACTTCCACTGTCTACGCCTCCCAGTTGATGAGCTTTGCCCTGACATCTACCCTTCCTACCAACTCTAACCCTATCTTCCTGCCTCCTCTTCAGGGCTCCTTCTCCTCCCCCTCCCTCCTCCTGAGCGGCTTCCCCCTCCTACTCCCCCCTCCCTCTCTAGTGTACCCTTTCAGTGTCTCTGCACTCCCTCCTGCCCTGTCTTTCCTCTTCATCTCCCGCGTCATGTGTCTCCTGCCTCTTCGTGTACCCACTGACGCCACTACTCTCTTCATCCCGCCGCTTCCCCTGCTGCCCCTTGCTCTCCTCTCCTTTTTCATCCTCTCTGACCTTTCCCTCAGCAGGTCCCACCTGGCAGTTTTATTCTTCGCTGTGTGTGCTACAAGTGGGTTTTAAGTGTGTTGCTCTGGAGTGTTTTTAATACTGTGGCCAACTTTTAACCTGTGCATGTCCATTCAATGTCTTCTCTGTGTATTAAGAATCGCCAACTGTGTTTTTTTTTTAACTTTCTGGTGACTTTTTAACTGTCCCCCATGAGCGTCTCCATGCCAGTCTGTTTTTACCTCCATTTTCTCCCTTTACTCTGTTTTATGTTCCCCTTTTTTTTCATCACCTTATGTATGTAACATTTTCTTCTTATTTTAGTTGTCATGCCACTCGGCTGAAGAGCGATGGATTGTGCCGCTGACAGCCCTCCGCTGCCCATATGGGGCAGGGGAATGAAATCACAATAATGAAAAAAAGAAAACTCCCCCCCCCCCGAGTCTCTGCACTACCTCCTCAGCTGTTCTCCTCTCCCATCCTTCCCCCCCCCCCCCACCTCTCCTCTGGTGTAACCCCGCCCTACCCCATCCACCTTCCCTGTCCCCATCCCCCACCTCCCAAACCCCTTTTACCCCCACCCCTGGCAGATCCTCCCAGGCTTTCATTCATCATTGAATGTGCTGCGTCAGTGTTGTTTTCGGTGCCATTATACAGTGTCTTCAAGTGATGTCGTTTTAATTGTGTGCTTGACTTGTACATAGTTTTGCTGTGCTCGAGTTGTATATAGTTTTGCTGTCTATGATTGTTCCAAGATTTGTGTGGCTGTTTTAATCGTTCTGCGACTCTTTATACTCTAGCCTTTCTTTGCTTTGTATCTTTTAATTCTTACAGTTTGTGGTTTTTGTGTAAAATACATTTTTAGATTTTTATCTTCATTTTACAGTCACCCCTTTTTGCATGCTTTCTTCCAATACCTTCTCCCTCTTTTGTATCTATGTTCCACCATGTTTTCTCTTTTATATTGTTTTAAATGTCCTCATATACACTTGTCATGTCTCTCGGCTGAAGGACAGTGCCTATGCTGCTGCCACCCCACCCCAGTTGGGGAACTGAAAAATACAGTAAAGGGGAAAAAAACAAGCACAGTACTGCCTTGTCTCTTTCCTCTCTATCTCTTCTCTGACCACCCCTCTCTTGGCAGGTCCTTCCAATTGTAATCAATTTTCTCTCTGTCGTGTTTTGGTGCTTGCTGTGTACATTACATAAGTGCAGTGTGTGTTCAGTGTCATGGTCCCATACAGTGAACACCGTTTTTAATTGTGCTATTCGTGCCGCCAATATTTATGTGCTACATCTTTGTCGAGTATCATTTTAATTATATGTGGATTTTACGTAAATGAGCGTCATCAAACTGCCCCCTTTTTGGTATGTTTTAACTCCAATGCTTTACCCTTTTTGTGTGGAAATTTCATCTTTTATTCCCGTATTGTATGCATATACTCTTCTCCTGTAATATTTTGTAAGATCTCTCGGCTGTAGAGGGGCGAATTGTGCCACTACCAGACCACCCCTGCCCACGTGGGGCAGGGGTATGAAATAGCAGTAAAGAAAGAGGCCCAGTGGGACAGTATTCCTAATATTATTGTTATCCATCCTTATCTTCCTCTCACCAGCTGCTATTTGCTTGTAGATCAGCAGGAACCTACTCCCCTGTACATCAACGATAGCTTGCAGTCCTATCATTATTTCTCAAATAGGGTTATCGGCTAGACTAGCTGTGTTCTGGTGTAACGACAAGCACCAGCACAAAGATCAAGAACGACACACTAGAGTGGGCTGTGAGACGACGTCAGCCAGTAGCACAGTGACTAGGACGTCACCACGACAGGGGCTGCCTCTACACAAAAAGAATAAAAGCGACGCACCACCTAGCCCCAGTGGCACTATAAGATGGATTAGAAGATGGTCACTAGAAGGGCCGCAATAGAAGAGCCATGACTTGTGATCCATATCTATTACTTGCATAGAAATCGTATATTTCGAAGGACACGCCATTCGAAAGTCGCCAATTGCTTGTGACACCATCTTGCACATAGGCAAATTAAGTATTGTCAATTCAATTACTGTAATAAACTCCATTAAGGGGCTCCGGAACGCCCTATACTTGCAATGTTAAAATAACGCTTATAAATTACATCTTTCCTCACAAAGTATTTGAGGTAGGAAGTTGAACTTTTTACAGATTATTTATTGGAATATGGGCTACAACTTAACACAGGGATTTTACAAAATTTTAGTTCAGTTATTAAAGATGATTTTTTTTCAATTGTAATGAAAATTCACAACATTTTTTGCAATTTTTTATTTATATATTCAAAAATATACAGTTTTTTGGAAAAAGGCTGTGTTAAATTATGCAGAATGTACTGAGTAACATTTACTGAAAGTTTGAAACAAATATGTTTGGAAGATCCTTAGAAAACATGTAATAAGTATGAGAAGTTTTGGGAATCGAGCGACAAAGACAGGATTAACTTTTAAGTGCATTCCAGGTCCATAGGATGGATTATCTTCATCCTCTGCAAACTCCTCCTCCAGCTTCCTCTTGTTCCTCCTCCTGTTTACTCTTGCTTGTATTTCTAGACTCTTTACAGCCCTGTCTGCAGCCCGAAGGCATTCCTTGTCTAAAGCAAGCATCGCTCATACCATGTTAGAGCCTATCTTCATTCCCATATTTCTAAATACCTTGCACCTTACAATGTTGCCATCATTGAAAGTCGCAACAGCATCATACACACCAAAGTGAAGTGTTTCTATTCCAATAAAAAAAAAGTCTTGGGGATTCTCGACCATATAACACTATTTACACTTTCATTGGGGTTTTGAGTTTTTCCGTGAATACACTTTTTCAACAGTTCAGGTGCTGCTAAGTCTCTGAAAATAGGTTTTATCACCTCCATTATTGCATGAGGCAGACTATGCTTATGAGTGTACACTTCACCAGTTAGCAGTCCTTTGTTATATTTACACCAACTGTCTCCTTCTTTGGGACACAAGCTATGTTGGGGATTTTCATCGTCTTTATTGTTTACAGTAATAACACATACCTTTGGCTTTCCAACATTTCTCCTTTTCTTAAAAGCCTTCAGAGGATTTCTAATAACTTTACTTTTACTCATTATTATACTTCAACAAAACAGAGACTCAAGAAACAGAATTACGAATATTTTCGAGATAACGACAGAGTAAATAAACATGAAACAATCGACAATCACACCAGCGATATATATTGAACCATCACAGGTTAGCCACAACACATACTTTATCTCACATCACTAAAATGTACCTGATGAACACGGACGTTAATAATAACACCATTTTACAGCAGTTTAACAGCGCCACAGTGGGTCACGCCCATGTAGAACACATTTCAAAAAAAATTTAAAAATAGTTGTAGTCTTCGGAATTGAATAAATTATATATCTATTAAAAGGTAATAGTCTGAAGATTCAGAAAACGCAAAAAAGTAAAAATTGAACTTTTCATGATTTTGAGCCTTTCCGGAGCCCCTTAATATGGTTTGCTTGTATGTTGTCTAGCTATCTGAGAAAACAGCTTCCTAGGCACCCTATAAAAGATAAGTGAGCAGGATCCCACAGGCTGGAGCAACACTCTACTGCTAGACTAATGGCGAAAATATCCCCTCTACATCCACAGGTGTTCACTTGTAGGAGGCTACCTCCTGTTACTCCAATGATAGCTTGCTGTCCTATTACCATTATTAGCACCACCCATCCTTCCCATGTAGGGCTATTGGCTAGATTGGCAGGAGCAGCTCTCCAGTGCTAGACTAATAGCGAAAATATCCACTCTAGCAGTTATTGATGAAACTGGATGGAGCTGCTGTCTTAGTGATGGATCAGTGGCAACTCAGATTGTTCAAATAAACATTACATCACACTGCATACAAAATGAAGAGCTACGTCCATCCTATCCAGCAGCCCATCTCAGACTGAGTCCTTTTCCTGCCAATTTCCAGATGGGGGAACGGGTGGCCAACAGCGCCCTCTGGTGGTCGTGGTGTTGTGAACTAGGTCAGTTGGTGTCCAGACTTCAATGTGAACACATTAAATTTGATATTCCCGACAGTAAATTTGGATTTCCTGCCATTTTTTCCTGGGCCACCATCTTGGATGATGTCACAGTAGGCGGAGAGGTGGGTCTGGGAATGCCCTGAGAGGACCCATGTTCCAGCTGGGGAAAACCCATCATATCATCGGGGGGTGGGGATAATTAATTGACCAATTACTTAATTTGCATAATCAAATTGATATCAAAAGTGGGGTGGGGCCCTATTTGTCCCACAACTATCGTATTCGTACTTTCAAGATTTATATTAAATCTGCCACCACAGATATAGTAATATACGCCAATTCTCACCATCCAGTGACCTATAAACATGCTGCCTTTCAATCTATGATACGTCACCTAATTTCCAGCCCTACGCCGATTGAAGACGACTTCCAAATGAAATTAAACGCAATCAGACAAACAGCATAAAACAATGGCTATCCTCCTACCTTAGTGGACTCCATAATGCACAAAAAGCAGAAACGACAAATGTACTCTCTTCTTTATCCTGTCCTTGACCCACCATCTCAAGTACGCAATAAATAGTGCACAGTTCCATACTTAGGAGAAGTCTCACTGGATACAACCAGGAAGCTTAAATTCAGGAACGTAAAATCATCATTACATGTGCATAACACTGTTGAACAATTTTTCCCAATGGTAAAGACTCTTTGGAAAAGAGTAGAATATAGAAAATTACCTGTAACTGTGGCGAATTCTATATAAATCGTTCTCCAGAGCAATATGTATGCACTTAAAAGAACACCACAGAAGTTATTAATTTAGTAAAGGATACTCTCTTTTTGCAGAACACCTGCTTAAAGAAAGACGTAGTTACAAGGCGAAACATGAAGTATTACATCACATCCATAAAAGTAGGACGATGAACTATATCTAAATAATGGAAATTAATGAACACATGTTCTCCAGCCCAAGCTTAGTACCGAGTGACCAGATACAGTTCCCTTACTCGCCACTTGTAACTGAAAATACTGCTCATAATCCCATCCAGGCCATGTTGTAAATTACCCCTCTTCCTCACACGCGCCATTTCCTTTATTTCAGTTTCTATAATTTCTCTCCTTGTGTTAAAAAAATTTACTTTCTATAATCATAACTTCTTCACTCGCCTGCGTAATCTCCCCATTATACCTTATCTGTTTGTAATTTAGGATCTATTAAAGACAATATTATATTGTTCATCCACAGCATCGCGGAGTGGCCGAGCGTCTTGAGGCGCCATGCCACGGACTGCGCGGCCCCTCCCTTCGGAGGTCCGAGGCCTCCCTCGGACATGGGTGTGTGTGTTGTTGTTAGAGTAAGTTAGTTTAAGTTAGTTTAAGTAGTGTGTACGTCTAGAGACCGATGACCTCAGCAGTTTGGTCCCTTAGAAATTCACACACACACACATTTGTTCATCCACATCTTTGGAAAATGTCACCAAAGTTTATTGTTCAGGTAATTTCTTCTATGTAAACCACTTTTTTACTGATTAAATAAATCTCGGGTGAACAGCCTGGTGTGAGTGTACAAAGGACACAATATTTCGGCAATCGACCTTGTTGCCATCATCAAGTGTGCTGATGTAATCACAGTACATCAGCACACCTGATGATGGCGACAGGGTTGATTTGCCGAAATATTGTGTCCTTTGTACACTCACACCAGGCTGTTCACCTGAGATTTATTTCGTCATGAAATACTCCTGGAGAAATTGAAGAATCGCTTTTTATTGCTAATTCTAACATAAAAATTTTTCATCTATGGAAAAGGAGATACTCCGCACATCTTTGTACCTGCTGATGGTGTAACAGCCGAAAACCGGTTCGTGCAGCAAATAATAAATTTTCTAGAACGCTGTATCAGTGTTGTGTCTGTTTCATTCATGATGTATGAAATATTCTACCAATAACCAACAGAACAGTCAATCAACGCAGTTTTATGTAATTGTGCCAATGATCTTCACTGACACCCTTTCATGTATTTCTCTTGTAAAGCTTTAGAGAATGGCGTATAGCTGAAATTCGTAAGGCGGTGCAAAATAAACTACAGTGGTGAAGACTAATAATAGTTTTCGAGACATTAATGGTCGCACCATTTCATGAAGTCTTCATGCATTTTGATTCTATTGCGATAGTCGTTGAATACTTTGCATATTGCTTCTTGTCAGATAAACATGTTTTATCCAATATCTATCTATAGCGTTATGCTTTGTTATGCACCTATTATGCAGTAGTCTCCATTTCTTTAGAAGTTTCTCTACAGAGATTGTGTACCATGGAGGTTCCCTGTCATTATGAACTGTACTACTGGGAACATATCTGTCCAATGCATGGCCAACAATTCTTTTGAACTCGAGGCATGATTCCCGTACATGCTTCTGTCCTGATCTAAAGGTTTGACTTCCTCATTGAGGTATGACACTACTACTCCTGTGTCTAGTCCGCTGAACACACAAATCTTTCTGCTTGTTTTAGTTGCCCTGCATCTTGGTATTCATTGTTGCTATAACTTCCTCAGGGTCACTTTTACCAGATTCAATGTGGCCTTCACGAAAGAGGTCATGTGTGTTTGCTGACATTTGATCTAATATATTTTCATCATGAGTGGGGTCTGTGTAGGTAGTTCTGTCTTAAGCGTCTGTCTCTCTGTCAGCTCTGTCTGTCTAGGTGTCTACTCTCTAGTCTAGGTAGTTATCAGAGAAGGCATTTAGTAATGTTTCACAGGATGTCTTATCACATCCACCACTAACAAAACTGTCATTTCCCAGCTGATTGTTGGATGATTAAAGTCTCCACTGATGATTACAGTATGATTGGGGAACTTACGTACAACTGAACTAAGGTTTTCTCTAAAGTTTTCGGTCACATCAGGAGAAGGGTCCGGTGATCGATAGAAAGACCTTGTTTTAATTTTATGCTCATCGTTGATACCAAGTCTAGCCCAACCAATCTCACATGCAGTTTTCAGTTTCTATCTCTGTGGATTTGAGTTTCTTGGCTACTGCGACAATTACACCACCGCCATTTCCCTATCCTTTCGTAGACGTTTAAATTTTCTCCAAAGATCTCACTCATGGTTTTATCCAGTTTTCTGCGCCAGATATTATGAAGTTACAATGCCTTTTAGAAGCGCTTCAAACTCTGGCCCTTTGTTACGAGTCCTCCGGCCGTCGACCACTAGGATTTTAATATTCTCATCAGTGGGAGGCATTTCTTTCGATCTTACACTGATACTTCTTGGTTTCCTGCAGTCGTCGTTATCTGGACTGGATGGACAGTCCCCTAATCTAAAAAAAGAAAACCTTGTGTGCCCCACACACAGTCAGCTACTTGCGTAGTTGCCTCTGATGTGTAGTACACATGTGACCCATATATGGGAACCCTACAGCTCTAATCTCTATGGTGCATGTCTAGGAAGTCACAGCCTAGCTTCTCACAGAATCTTCAGAAACTCTGGTTCAAGCCCTCCACCTGACTCAGAACTAGGGGGCCACGGTATGATCGGCGGCCAATGCTGCAAAACGTGAACTTCGTTGAAACTCTGTGTTCAAGGCTGGTATTATCAACCCTCTCTGCTAGTCACTGGAATGATGCAGTTGTGGCCTTGGAGCCCAGATGACAGGCTTCGTTTGTTCCAATGTGCACCACAATCTGTTGTTGGTTGCACCTTTTTCCCTCAATGGATGCTGTAATAGCCTCTTAAACATGCTGAATGAGACCTCTATGCACATACGTTGAACGTCCTGATGTTCCTCCTCATCCCTCGCTGCCAAAACTCTAAGGGGTACCATTATTCGCCGTATGTTTGAACTGAAGTGCCTACGGTTAATAGACCCCATACACCTTTGCTTTCGCTCCCCATTGACACAGAACACAACAGGTTTCCCAAGAGATGAAGAGAGTCTCATTGGCTCAGTTTCGGCTTCGGTGGAAGACAACAACTCGAATCTGCTTGTTAATTGGGTGGGTGCAACATCTTGAGTTGTTCCAGATTTCTGTCTACTCTAAACAGGACTGCTAGACCGGTCAATGATACGCCACTCAAAGGAAAGTGGATGATTAGTGATGGGGCTTATATTTCCTGCACGTGATACAGTATCCACAGAAGAGGATAGAACTTAAGGTCTCTTTGGCACCTGTGGTACACAACTCTTGGTATCCCTCCAAACATACTCATTCGCAGCAGCGTCTAGTCGCTTGACAGTACTGAGGGCGATTTCCAGCTGCTTGCAATAGCAACCACTTCATCTCCTGACCCGCAACAGCAAACACAGCGAGACTGCATTATGCCTGGTGCAATATTTTACAGAACTATAGCCGGCCGAAGTGGCCGTGCGGTTAAAGGCGCTGCAGTCTGGAACCGCAAGACCGCTACGGTCGCAGGTTCGAATCCTGCCTCGGGCATGGATGTTTGTGATGTCCTTAGGTTAGTTAGGTTTAACTAGTTCTACGTTCTAGGGGACTAATGACCTCAGCAGTTGAGTCCCATAGTGCTCAGAGCCATTTTTTGAACAGAACTATAAACAAATAACATATCTGGTGCAGTATTTTGCAGACTAGTAAACAAATAAGTTTATACTAAGCTTGTTGATTCCTTTTTAATTTATGATCTGATTTACTACAGAATAACATTATCAGTAGTCCTTTGGAATTGTAATCTATAGCCAAGAACTAAATTTATATTACAACAACAGAAGACTTGGTACGAGTTTTACTGTTTCTGCTGTGGCAAAAGTTTCTGAAAAGCAGAACTAAGTTTACATTTAACGATGTAATACTACACAATATATCACGTTCCAGGAATGCACGGGTCATGCTTTCAACTGACGAATTAATACTAAAAAATATGTCACTACAGATGATGATATAATACTACAGATCATATCATTTTCCTGGAAAACATAGGTTATGTTTGCAATTAACTATTTAAGACTACATAATACATCAAGACATCCGATCGAGTTTTGTTAAATCAAGAGGAAAAACACGTTTAAATTTTACGTCCAGTTTTTGTACGTAAGTTTTCTAAATTAGTTTGTTTACTCGAAGACAAATGAACTGCCGAGAGTCGGCTTCTATAGTAAGTGTACGTAAATAAACGTGCGAATTGTACGGATTTTGCCACTTAGCTTATTTTGCGTCCGCCTTTAAAACAAAGAGAGTTCAAGCCAATGCTTAGGTTGTAGACAGCTTTGCCTTTTATACCCACCGATGTAAAGCGTGATGTCTCACACTAAACACATTCACTGGAGAATCTAAAAAGTTCTGATCACAATCTGAACTTAACGCTAAGCGAAAAAAATCAGAGTGTATTCTGAATTTTTTGTATTAGTTCCGAAAAGTGTTGATCATTAATAAACAACTGAAATTTAAAACATACTCACTTTAAAATTACACTGCTTTGCTGTTTATAAAGACGACATTGCACACGGAACATTGAAACTGCTTAAGATAATAACTCATTACAACTAGTTGCCATCGGAAGTGGCAACAGACTGAGAACGCTGGCGATAAAAGTTGGTCGGCAGAGTTGGGAGGTTTGTGGTTTGCTCGCAAGGCACCGCCCACAGCCTCTGGAAGCTGCCGGTTCTCCACGGAGCGTTAACGCATTTAAATTAATGCCG